>NC_141878.1:205418006-215418006 GCF_056163025.1 Triticum urartu | reverse complement strand
TCACCTTTGGGTACAACAATACGATCCTCGAAGAAGAGAGTGTCCTTGTCATCAAGGCGGCAGCACTTGTACTTGGGCTGACTCTTTGCAATCCCAATCTTCACCTTTTTCACCATAGCATCAAGAAGCTGGGCTTGGCGAATCTGGTCTTCCATGGTAGGAGATACTTGAAGGTTGGCGAGGAAACCTTGAGGAACAACTTGCAGATTAAGTTTGCGGAAAGCTTCACAAAGCTCGGGTTGATAAGGCTTGAGAATCAGACTGTTGCAGTAAGCTTTCCTGCTCAATGTGTCCGCAATCACATTGGCCTTGCCTGGAGTATACTCGATACTCGGATTATACTCTTGAATCATTTCGACCCATCGAGTTTGCCTGAGGTTGAGATTAGGCTGAGTGAAGATGTACTTGAGACTCTTGTGATCAGTGAAAATGTCCACTTTTCTTCCCAATAGAAGATGTCTCCAAGTCAAAAGAGCATGCACAACTGCCGCCAACTCGAGATCATGAGTGGGGTAGTTCTTCTCATTAGGCTTCAACTGGCGAGAGGTATAAGCAACAACTTTCTTCTCTTGCATCAATACTGCGCCAAGACCTTGGAGAGAGGCATCACAAAAGACCTCGTACAGCTTGGATTCATCAGGCGGAGTCAGAACTGGAGCAGTGATCAATTTCTCTTGCAAAGTGTTGAAAGCGATATCACACTCCGGAGACCAAACGTACTTGACATGCTTCTGAAGAAGATTTGAGAGAGGCTTCGCGATCTTAGAAAAGTTTTCAACGATTCTTCGGCAATAGCTTGTGAGACCGAGGAAGCTACGGAGTTGCTTAACATTCTGAGGAGGTTCCCAATTCACAATTGCAGACACCTTCTCAGGATTCACGGCGATGCCCTTGGCAGAGATGATATGACCAAGATAAAGCACCTCATCGAGCCAAAATTCACACTTGGAGAACTTGGCATAGAACTGATGTTCCCTGAGCTTATCGAGTACCAAACGCAAGTGCTTGGCATGATCTTCCTTGTTCTTCGAGAAAACCAGAATGTCATCGAGATAGACCAAAACGAAGTCATTGGTGTAGGCGTTGAAGATGAAGTTCATCATGCGAGAGAACGTCGGAGGAGCGTTGACGAGGCCAAAAGACATGACAGTGTATTCATATGAACCAAAACTTGTCCTAAAAGCCGTCTTGGGAATATCTTGCTCACGGATTCGAATCTGATGATAACCCATACGGAGATCAAGCTTGGAGAATACTTGAGAACCTTTGAGTTGTTCGAACAGCTCATTGATGTTGGGAAGTGGGTATTTGTTCATGATGGTCTTCTTGTTCACTGGACGGTAATCAACACAAAGTCGGTCCGTTCCATCCTTCTTCTTCACAAAAATAACACCACAACCCCACGGAGAAGAACTAGGCCGGATGAGACCCATTTTCTCTTGAATATCGAGTTGCTTCTTCAGCTCCTTCAACTCTTCAGGTCCGAGCTTGTAAGGACGTTTGCAAACAGGTTCCGTACCGGGTTCAAGATCAATAACGAATTCAACTAGACGGTGCGGAGGCATTCCTGGAAGCTCTTCTGGAAAGACGTCTTGATATTCGCAAACGACTGGGATTTGCGAGATAGCATCCAATTCACCCTTCTCATTGAGAGAAAACAAACGGATGGTATTATCCCGAGCGGCAAAGACAATTACATCCTCAGACGAATGAGTCAATTGAATCTGTCTGGCAGCGCAATCAAGATGTGCCTTGTGCTTAGAAAGCCAATCCATTCCGAGAATAAGATCAATATCCGAGTTACCAAGAACAATTGGGGAAGAAAGGAACTTGTAGTCGCCCAAAGTGATAGTAACCTCCAGGACACAGGTGTTAGTTGTCATCTGATTGCCCGGTGACACAATTTGCAAGGAACTTTGCAGATACTGATAATCACACTCATACTTTGATGCAAAAGGTTTGGAAATGAAACAATGCAATGCACCAGTGTCAAAAAGAACTTTTGCAGGAACATCATTAACAGGAAGGTTACCCATGATCACATCTGACGAATCCTCTGCCTGAGCTGCATTCATCAAATTAACCTTGGCGTGCTTGGGATTATGCTTGACCACAGCTATACTTGCCGATCTGACAGGAGGAGGAGGAGGAAGACGCCTCTGGTTGAAACACTTGTTGGCATAGTGACCCTTCTGTTGGCACTTGTTGCACGTGACCTCTGAAAGCGGACGGTGATACGGAGCACTCGATCTTGGAGCTTGAGACGAAGTCTTGTTCTGAAAGCCAGGGTTGGGTGGGTGGGAAGAACCACTGCCACCTTTGCTCTTCTGCTGATACGGCTGACGAAACGGAGGAGGAGGGGGAAGCCAATACTTCTGCTGCTTGGCCACTTGAGTAGAGGAAGAAGGAGTAACATCTCTGACTCGCTTCTTGGAAGCATCACACCTCAACTGAGCAGCCTCTTGCTTCAATGCCATGTTGTAGAACTCATCGTATCTCAAGGGCTCAAAGAGAACAAGAGCTAGCTGAATTTCTTCTCTAAGACCACCCCTGAACTGATATATCATGCTCTTCTCATCAGGCACGTCCTGCTTGGCAAAGCGGGCGAGCTTCTGGAACAACTTGTTGTAGTCATAGACAGACAGAGAGCCTTGCTTCAGGTTGCGGAATTCCTCACGCTTGCTTTCAACCACGCTCTGGGTAATATGATGAGCCCTGAAATCTCGACGGAAATCATCCCAAGTGATAACACGTCCACCTCTGGAGTCCTTGTACTGCTGGAACCATTCTGCAGCTTGATCTTTGAGTTGGAAGGAAGCGAACTTGACAAAGTCCTCAGGCCTGACGTTACTGCACTTGAAATGCTTGCCCAGATCCACAAGCCAATCGTCAGCATCGGTTGCCTCAACACAATTGCTGAAAGTCTTTGGCCCGTTAGCAAGGAACTGGTTGAGTGAAGCAAAGTGATTCTGATTGTTGCCTTGATTCCCTTGGTTGCCTTGATTGCGCTCTTGGAGAATTTGCATGATCAACTGTGTGTTTGCATTGGTTGCGGCCATCACAGCTTGCCATGCCTCCGGAGGAGGTGGAGGTGGTGGCGGATCAGGATTCGGAGTCGTGCGCGTTGGAGGAGCCATCCTGAAGAGGTTGCCATCCATTAGCACATTGACAGACAAATATTGAAGTTGAATCCAACGGAATGAAAATTGCAACATATAGTCTTCACATCTGAACAAAATGAACGAATGCATTCCTCTTGAAATGGTCACATATCCATAAATTGAGAAGCCACGTAGATTTTAGGTAGAGAAATAAATCAACAAGGTACGGATCAAGAACGAATAATCGGTAAGAAATCCCAATCTCAAACCAATATCCGTGGAAGAAGAACTAGAGCTGCAAGAATTCCCACCTATGAAACTCCCGAACCTTTCCGGTTATGCAATCAGGTGTTGGGGATACAGGGGAAGCATAATATCTCACCCAAATCTAGCAAATCCTACATCCAGCTGTATCCATCCTTCAACACATAACCAAAAAACCTTCGGAAACCATCTACCTCAACCTTCGAAAAGCATCCGTTATACAAGTTATGGCGATACTCCCGAACTCCCGCCCCAGTACTGGGTGGCGTCGAGGTTATCTCACCAACGAACTGCATAAAAGAGATTTTCGATGTCGGTGTACTAAACTCAGGTATTCCAGAACTACAACGATAAAATTATGATGACAACACCTCAGAGCTCAACTCCCCGGGACACTTCCACTAAACCCCTGACAGGAGGCACCAAGACAATGTTCTCATCATAAAACCATCGGAACGATTCCAAGATACCCACATGATCCAAAAAAAAATTTAGTGAAATTTGAGAAGAGAAGAGTCAAAACTCTACGTCAGGATGCCTCACCAGAGCGATGAGGAGACTGGGAAGTAAAAAGAATTCCTAAACCCTCCGATATATAATTCCTAAATGACTCAAAATATTTTTCTAGACACAACTCGGCCGCTAAAAACGATCAAGCAATGGGGTTCCTAAGGTCGGGGAAGGCTCTGATTACCAACTTGTAACACCCTCGATGCGACTATATCTCCTACGTGTCGAGGCACGACTTAGAGGCATAATCGCATTGAAGGCATATGTCGCAAGTTAGGCAATCTTCACAACATCCCATGTAATATAAATCATAAAGGGGAGATAACATAGTTGGCTTACACTCGCCACGTCAATCAAGTACAAAAATAACATTACATCATCCAAACACTCATGGCCCGACTACGGCGCCAAAATAAAAGATAACCCAACATGCGACACGGTCCCGATCACCCCCAACTGGGCACCACTACTGATCATCAGGAAAGGAAACATAGTAACGTTGAGAGTCTTCGTCGAACTCCCACTTGAGCTCAAGTGCGTCTCCTGGAGCGGAATCATCAGGCCCTGCATCTGGTGTAATAGTAATCTATGAGCCACAGGGACTCAGCAATCTCGCACCCTCGCGATCAAGACTATTTAAGCTTATAGGTATGGCAAGGTAAATATATGTGGAGCTGTAGCAAGCGACTAGCAAATATGGTGGCTAACTTATTCGCAAAAGAGGGCGAGAAGAGGAGGCAAAGCGCGAGTGAGAAACTAGAGAACCACCTGCGCAAACATTACTCCAACACCATGTCCACTTCCCGGACTCCGCCGAGAAGAGGCCATCATGGTAACACACTCAGTTGATTCATTTTAATTAATTAAGGTTCAAGTTATCTACAACCGGACATTAACAAATTCCCATCTGCCCATAACCGCGGGCACGGCTTTTGAAAGTTCAAATCCCTGCAGGGGAGTCCCAACTTAGCCCATGACAAGCTCACACGGTCAATGAAGGAATAGACCTCCTCCCAAGACGTTCCGATCAGACTCGGTATCTCGGTTCTTCAAGACATTCGACAGGTTAAAACAAGACCAGCAACACCGCCCGAACGTGCCGACAAATCCCGATAGGAGCTGCACATATCTCTTTCTCAGGGCACACTTAGATGAACGCTCCATACAACTAAAACCAAACCTCGAGTTTCCCCGAGGGGGCGCTGCACAGGACTCTAGTTTGGACCAACACTCAGAGGAGCACTGGCCCAGGGGGGTTAAAATAAGATGACCCTCGGGCTCCGGAAACCCAAGGAAAAAAGAGGCTAGGTGGCGAATAGTAAAACCAATGTTGGGCATTGCTGGAAAAGCTTTAATCAAGGTGAACTATCAAGGGGTTCCCATTATAACCCAACCGCGTAAGGAACGCAAAATCCGGGATCATAGCACCGATATGACGGAAACTAGGGCGGCAAGAGTGTAACTAAACACTAGGCTAGAGCCCGAGCCTTCCGCCCTTTACCAAGTGTATAGATGCATTAAGATAATAAGATAATATAATGATATCCCAACAAGTAAATAAATGTTCCAACAAGGAACGGCCTTCGATCTTCCCCTGCAACTAGCAACACTATAAGAGGGGCTGAGCAAAGCGGTAACATAGCCAATCAACGGTTTGCTAGGACAAGATGGGTTAGAGGTTTAACATGGCAATTTGGGAGGCTTGAAAGCAAGAGGTAGGCATCGTAGTAATGGCATAGCAAAAGAGCGAGCAAACTAGCATAGCAAAGATAGTAGTGATTTCGAGGGTATGATCATCTTGCCTGCACAGTTGTCAGAGTTGACTGGATCCTCGAAAGCAAACTCAACGAGCTCCTCATTAGTGAACTCGTCTCCCGGCTCTACCCAAACAAGACAAACAAGCAACAAGGATACAATCAACCACGTGCAAGGATCAAGCAACATGATGCAATGATGGTATGCTATGCGGGATGCGATGCGGGATGCCAAATGCAAGATATGACAGGAAACGCATGAACCTGGCCTCAACATGGAAATCCAAGGGTTCCACTGGAAAGATGAGATGAAATTGCTTGGAAACGATATAAAGAACGCCGGAATCGGAGTTACGGTTTGGAAATGGCAAGCGATTCAAAATTGACACCGGTCTGCGATTTACAGCAAGAAGCCATCTAAATGCAATGAGATGAATATGCTACAGCACCCAAACATGACAACAAAATACATGGCAGGGATGCATTCAAGATGCTTAACAAAAGTCTAGCACTGAGCTACTGCCAATTCATCCAACAACAGGTTCAAACACGCATGGAAAAAATGCATATGGCAAACAGATCTCAGACTTAGTGAAATTAACACTTGTCTGGAATTTCAGATCAGGTAGCACACTTCGGAGCAACAAAACTACATGCTACAGGACCTGAACATGGCAAAGTAAAGCATGGAATGGAGCTACTCAAAGAGCTTAACAAAAGTCCCTTAGTGACCTTGAGCCAAAAGGGATCAGAAAATACAATTGCAAGCATGTGAACATAGCAAAAACATAATCAGTTTTCAGACTTAGGGTAAACTGGCACATGCTGAAATATAACTCAAGTAGGCATGTTTACGAGCTCGATGCACTCGCTATGGTGCAAATCATGGCAAGACAAGCATACACCCATCAAGAAGGCACAAAATGCAAGCTATACATCTCAAGAACAATAACATAGCATGCACGGATCAACTACAACATCATCAGCAAAATTGCAAACAAGTTTACAATCTGCCCAGATTCACAAAGTAGCAAAAGTAGAGCTCGATTGACGCAAGCTAGGGTGCTCCATAATTGCAAACAAATACATGGATGGATAGAGCACTACAAGATTAACAAAACATCCTTACTGATCACTCTCAAAAGAGGCACGGATCACTAGGAAACAGCATGAACATATGGCCATATGAGATAAACAGCTCAAGGACTTAGTGGAATTGCTAAGTCCCTGAAAACAGAATTAACAAGTACACCACTTTGCAAGCTTGTACTAGTCACCACACACATCACAAAAATACATGGGTTGCACCTCTGGAAAGATGACAAAACCCTTAACAAAACATATGTAGAGCATCAGGGCATATCATGCACACATTAATCATGGCAAAAATGACAAAAACCTAAATGGAGCAGCAGGTCTGACAATAATCTCAAGTAGCCCTCTTCTAACAGCATTTCGGGCATCAAGATGAACTCAAATGAAAATGACGCAATGGAATGAAATGATGTACTCTCTGAGATGAACATTCTGATATGCTATATGCCAAAAACGGAGCTACGGATGAGGAGATACGACATGATGAAGATGAGCACATGAGCTAGGGTTTGGGCAAAAAAGTCAACCCGAGTCACTCCGAATCTAGATCCAGCCCGAGAACTGTAGCGGCGGCACGGTTCCCGATGTTGGCCGGCTTCGTCGCCGGACTTGCCGGAGAAGGCCGGAGCCGAGGGGGAGATGGCCGGAGGAGGGAGAGAACGGCGAGACGGCGGCGGAGCCGCGGCGGCGGCGTCGGCGCGTGGATGCGGCGGCGCCGGCGATGGCGCGTGGTGGTGGCGGCGATGGCGGCGAGGCTCCCGGGCGGCGCGCGGGCAGAGGCGGATCTAGGGTTTTTGGACGAGGGGATCCGGATTTTTCGGGGAAGGGATATAAATAGGCATAGGAGGAGCTAGGAGAGTCCAAATGAGGTGCGGTTTTCGGCCACGCGATCGTGATCGAACGATCTAGATGATGGAGCAGGTTTTGGTGGGTTTTGGGCCAACTTGGAGGGGTGTTGGGCTGCAACACACACGAGGCATTTTCGGTCCCTCGGTTAACCGTTGGAGTATCAAACGAAGTCCAAATGATACGAAACTTGACAGGCGGTCTACCGGTAGTAAACCAAGGCCGCTTGGCAAGTCTCGGTCCAATCCGGAAATGTTTAATCCCCACACACGAAAGAAAGCTAGAAATGACCACCGGAGGAGAACGAAGCGCCGGAATGCAAAACGAACGACGGGGAAAATGCTCGAATGCATGAGACGAACACGTATGCAAATGCAATGCACATGATGACATGATATGAGATGCATGACAACGAAAACAACACACGGAGGCAAAGACCCGAACCCGAGAAAATAAAATAACTTAACGCCGAAACGGCAAGAGTTGGAGTACAAATTGGGAAAGTTACATCTGGGGTGTTACAATGAATGAGTAATGTTCACAAAAGTTAGCTAAATGAGTTTTAGAGCGAGTGATTCTCCCGGTTTGGATATCATTGTAGATTTGCTCGACGGGGTTATCCTTAGCAATTCTTGCTCGAACTCGTGAAAGCTTTTGCTTGGGTCGGGGTGGAACATCCTCTTCATCTTGTGCTTCTTCTTGGCCTTCTTCATTGTTGGCGTTGTCGTTCTCTTGTCGTGGTGGAGAAAGAGGTTGTTGATGTTCATCTTGGTGCACTTCCTCGTTTTCTTCATCTTGGCATGTCCCACTTGTGGATGCTTCCGTATCAACTCTTGGTTCACCGTGTCGTGAGGTAGAAGCTTCCACTTGGACGGACGAGGTACTCTCCTTCACTTCCGTTGGACGAATCTTGCCAATGGACAAGTCTTGAATTGCTTCCGAAGGGTCTTTGTCTCCTACATCAATTGGCAATTGCTCTACTTGCGAGCCGTTAGATTCATCAAACTTCACATCTACCGTCTCTTCAACCTTTCGGGTGAAATTGTTGTAGACACGGTAAGTATGAGAGTTTGAGCCATAACCAAGTAGGAAACCTTCATGAGATTTAGGAGCAAATTTAGAACGACGATGCTTATCAAGAATGTGGCACTTTGATCCGAATACTCGAAAGTATCCAACTTGGGGTTTGTTACCGGTGAGGAGCTCGTATGCCGTCTTGCCGAGTAGCTTGTGAAGATACAAGCGATTTGTTGCATGACAAGCTGTCTCAACCGCTTCTGCCCGAAAGTGCTTTGGCGTTTTGTACTCATCAAGCATCGTTCTTGCCATCTCGATAAGAGTCCGGTTCTTCCTTTCAACAACTCCATTTTGTTGAGGTGTGTAAGTAGACGAGAACTCGTGTGAAATCCCTTCTTCGTCAAGAAAGGTGTCCACATTTGCGTTCTTGAACTCCGTTCCGTTGTCGCTCCGAACCTTCTTGATCTTCACGTCAAACTGATTTTGGGCCTTCCTAGCGAAGTTTTTGAAGATCTTTTGGACCTGCGATTTTTCATCAAGAAAGAACACCCACGTAAATATTGAAAAATCATCAACTATGACTAGACCAAATGAGTTGCCACGGAGACTCTTGTAGGCATTTGGACCAAAGAGATCCATGTGAAGTAGCTCGAGTGGTCTTCTTGTGGTCATGATGTTCTTCGCGCGGTGACTTCCTCCAACTTGTTTCCCTGCTTGACAAGCACTACAAAGTCTATCCTTGTCAAATATGACATCTTTTATTCCAAGGATATGATCACCTTTAATAAGCTTATCAAGATTTCGCATACCAACATGACCTAGTCTTCTATGCCACAACCAGCCTTTAGAAGATTTGGTAATTAAGAAAGTTCTAGGTTGAGCCTTTTAGTGAAATCAACAATGTAAAGATCTCCTCTACGTATACCGGTAAAGACCATTTTATGATTGTCTCTACGAAACACTTGGCAATCTACTTCAGTGAATAAGACACTGAAACCGAAATCCGCAAGTCTAGAAACTGAAAGTAAATTGTATCCAAGGGATTCAACGAGCATGACATTTTGTATGGAGCTATCATGTGAGATGGCCACCTTACCAAGGCCAACCACCTTACCCTTTGAATTATCACCAAAAGTGACATATTTTCGAGGGTCGTCGTTTTCAGCAAGCTCACGGAACATATCTTTATCTCCGGTCATATGATCAGTACATCCACTATCAAGGACCCATTCCTTTCCTCCAGCCATGTAGCCACTAAGATTTTCCATAAGACCAAAGTGTCTCATCGCATCATCGAGATCATAGTCACTATCATCATCATCATCATCATCCTCATCCGAGTATTCATGTTCAACATCATCTTGTGATTGATCAGTTCCTAGAGAGGGCAATTCATTAGATAAATGATCATTTCTATAGTTATCTTTATGAATTCTAATAGATCTAGAAATGATATTGCTAATGATTCCAACATCTCCTTTGGCACTCGTAAGATTAGTAACCTCAAATAAGCAGTCACCAAATTTGGGATCATTGGAACTCATCTTAATCAAAGCAATAGACTTATGGAGGATTTCATCTACATCTTTCAAGGAGTAATTAGGAAAGAGTTCCTCAAGAAATTTCCATATGGTGTAGGCACACTTAAGAGTCGGCAAACATCCAATCAAGTTTCTAGGCAAGCCTCTAGTGATAAGATTAACAGTTCTAAGATTGTGAATCATGTCAATATCTTCATCTAGGGTAGGGTGCAAAGGATCAACATGAGGTGCACAAGGGCTAGTAATGTACTTGTTCAAATGATATTCATTGAAAATCTCAAGCATTTCATTTTCCACTCATGAAAATACTCTCCATCAAGAATAGGCACTCTATGTCTAAGACTCCCCAAAGTAGACACATCCATCTTCCTCCAATGGTGTTTAAAGCAAGGCAATGGAGACCAATGCTCTGATACTAATTGAAAGGATCGAGAAGAGGTGTCTAGAGGGGGGTGATTTGACACTAAGTGCCAAAAGTTGCAGTTTTTAATATTCTTAGGTTTAAGTGGAGTTTAAGCACAAGTTTAACAAACACAATACATATCAAGCAACCATGCAATGAGTATATGAGCAGCGGAAAGTAAAGCATGCAACTTGCAAGAATGTAAAGAGAAGGGTTTGGAGTATTCAAACACAATTGGAGACACGGATGTTTTTATCGTGGTTCCGATAGGTGGTGCTATCGTACATCCACATTGATGGAGACTTCAACCCATGGAGGGTAACGGTTGCGCGAGTCCACGGAAGGCTCTACCCACGAAGGGTCCACGAAGAAGCAACCTTGTCTATTCCATCACGGCCGTCGCCCACGAAGGACTTGCCTCACTAGCGGTAAATCTTCACGAAGTAGGCGATCTCCTTGCCCTTACAAACTCCTTGGTTCAACTCCACAATCTTGTCGGAGGCTCCCAAGTGATACCTAGCCAATCTCGGAGACACCACTCTCCAAGAAGTAACAAATGGTGTGTTGATGATGAACTCCTTGCTCTTGTGCTTCAAATGATAGTCTCCCCAACACTCACCTCTCTCACAGGATTTGGATTTGGTGGAAAGAAGATTTGAGTGGAAAGCAACTTGGGGAAGGCTAGAGATCAAGATTCATATGGTTGGAATGGAATATCTTGACCTCAACACAAGTGTAGGTGGTTCTCTCTTAGAAAATGTGTATTGGAAGTGTAGGTATGTTCTGATGGCTCTCTCCATGAATGAAGAGTGGGTGGAGGGGTATATATAGCCTCCACACAAAATCTAACCGTTACACACAATTTGCCAAACTCGGTGGGACCGAATGGTTAAACTCGGTCGGACCGATTCAGCAAACCTAGTGACCGTTAGGATTTTCGGTGGGACTGAGATGCAACTCGGTAGGACCGATATGGTTAGGGTTAGGGCATAACATAATCTCGGTGTGACTGATTACACAAACTCGGTGGGACTGATTTTGGTAATAAGCTAACCACAGAGTTGGTCAGGTAAACTCGGTGGGACCGATTCGCTCATCTCGGTGAGACCGAAATGTTACAGAAGGGAAAGAGAGAGTTTACATTGCAATCTCGGTGGGACCGATCGCTCATCTCGGTAAGACCGAAATGTTACGAAGGGAAACAGAGAGATTACAATCCCATCTCGGTGAGACCGAGATCCCTATCGGTGAGACCGATTTCTAGGGTTTGTGGCAGTGGCTATGACATTTGAAACTCGGTGGCGCCGGATAGAAAGAATCGGTGGGGCCGAGTTTTACTTTTGGTTTAGGTCATATGTGGATGTGGGAAGGTAGTTGAGGGTTTTGGAGCATATCACTAAGCACTTTGAGCAAGCAAGCCATTAAGCAACACCTCATCCCCTCTTGATAGTATTGGCTTTTCCTATAGACTCAATGTGATCTTGGATCACTAAAATAGAAAATGTAGAGTCTTGATCTTGAAGCTTGAGCCAATCCTTTGTCCTTAGCATCTTGAAGGGGTTCCACATCCTCTAGTCCATGCCACTCCATTGTTGAACTTATCTGAAACATACTAGGTAAAAGTGTTAGTCCAACAAGAGATATGTTGACATTAATTACCAAAACCACCCAGGGAGCACTTGTGCTTTCAAGGTCTCATCGTAGTCAACCCCTTGAACTTGTCGATAACCCTTAGCGACAAGCCGAGCTTTATAGATGGTCACATTGCCATCCGCGTCCGTTTTCTTCTTAAAGATCCATTTATTTTCTATGGCTCGCCGATCATCGGGCAAGTCTGTCAAAGTCCATACTTTGTTTTCATACATGGATCCTATCTCGGATTTCATGGCTTCAAGCCATTTGTTGGAATCTGGGCCCGCCATCGCTTCTTCATAGTTCGAAGGTTCACCGTTGTCTAACAACATTATTTCTAGGACAGGGTTGCCATACCATTCTGGTGTGGAACGTGTTCTTGTGGACCTACGAAGTTCAGTAGTAAATTGATCTGAAGTTCCTTGATCATCATCATTAACTTCCTCTCTAGTCGGTGCAGGCACCACAGAAACATTTTCTTGAGTTGCGCTACTTTCCGGTTCAAGAGGCAGTACTTCATCGAGTTCTACTTTCCTCCCACTTACTTCTTTTGAGAGAAACTCTTTCTCTAGAAAGGATCCATTCTTGGCAACAAAGATCTTGCCTTCGGATCTGAGGTATAAGGTATACCCAATAGTTTCCTTAGGGTATCCTATGAAGACGCAATTTTCCGACTTGGGTTCGAGCTTTTCAGGTTGAAGTTTCTTGACATAAGCATCGCATCCCCAAACTTTTGGAAACGACAACTTAGGTTTCTTTCCAAACCATAATTCATATAGTGTCGTCTCAACGGATTTTGACGGAGCCCTATTTAAGGTGAATGCGGCAGTCTCTAAAGCATAACCCCAAAATGATAGTGGTAGATCGGTAAGAGACATCATAGATCACACCATATCTAATAGAGTGCGATTACGATGTTCGGACACACCATTACGCTGAGGTGTTCCAGGCGGCATGAGTTGTGAAACAATTCCACATTTCCTTAAGTGTGTGCCAAATTCGTGACTCAAATATTCTCCCCCACAATCTGATCGTAAGAACTTTATTTTTCTGTCACGTTGATTCTCAACCTCATTCTAAAATTCCTTGAACTTTTCAAAGGTATCAGACTTGTGTTTCACTAAGTAGACATACCCATATCTACTCAAGTCATCAGTGAGGGTGAGAACATAACGATAGCCACCGCGAGCCTCAACGCTCATTAGACCGCACACATCAGTATGTATGATTTCCAATAAGTTGGTTGCTCGCTCCATTGTTCCGGAGAATGGAGTCTTGGTCATTTTGCCCATGAGGCATGGCTTGCACGTGTCAAATGGTTCATAATCAAGAGACCCCAAAAGTCCATCTGCATGGAGTTTCTTCATGCGTTTGACACCAATGTGACCAAGGCGGCAGTGCCACAAGTATGTGGGACTATCATTATCAACCTTACACTTCTTGGTATTCACACTATGAACATGTGTGACATCACGTTCGAGATTAAATAAGAATAAACCATTGACCAGCGGGGCATGACCATAAAACATATCCCTCATATAAATGGAACAACCATTATTCTCGGATTTAAATGAGTATCCATCTCGCATTAAACGAGATCCAGATACAATGTTCATGCTCAAAGCTGGCACTAAATAACAATTATTAACCCCGTAGGTAAATGTAGTGGCAGCATGCCGACGGCGATCACATCGACCTTGGAACCATTCCCGACGCGCATTGTCACCTCGTCCTTCGCCAGTCTCCGCTTATTCCGCAGCTCCTGTTTTGAGTTACAAATATGAGCAACCGCACCGGTATCAAATACCCAGGAGCTACTACGAGTGCTGGTAAGGTACACATCAATAACATGTATATCATATATACCTTTGGTATTGCTGGCCTTCTTATCCACTAAGTACTTGGGGCAGTTCCGCTTCCAATGACCGTTTCCCTTGCAATAAAAGAACTCAGTCTCACGCTTGGGTCCATGCTTTGGCTTCTTCCCGGTAGCTTGCTTGCCGGGCGCGGCAACTCCCTTGCCGTCCTTCTTGAAGTTCTTCTTACCCTTGCCTTTCTTGAAACTACTGGTTTTATTGACCATCAACACTTGATGTTCCTTTTTGATCTCCACCTCCGCTGATTTCAGCATTGAATATACCTCAGGAATGGTTTTCTTCATCCCCTGCATATTGAAATTCATCACAAAGCTCTTGTAGCTAGCTGGGAGCGACTGAAGGATTCTGTCAACGACCGCATCATCCGGGAGATTAACTCGCAGCTGAGACAAGCGGTTGTGCAGCCAAGACATTTTGAGTATGTGCTCACTGACAGAACTATTCTCCTCCATCTTACAACTGTAGAACTTGTCGGAGACTTCATATCTCTCGACCCGGGCATGAGCTTGGAAAACCATTTTGAGCTCTTGGAACATCTCATATGCTCCGTGCTGCTCAAAACACTTTTGGAGCCCCGGTTCTAAACTGTAAAGCATGCCGCACTGAACCAGGGAGTAATCATCACTACGCAACTGCCAGGCATTCATAACGTCTTGAGTTGCTGGGAAAACAGGTGCTTCACCTAGCGGTGCTTCAAGGACATATGCTTTCTTGGCAGCTATGAGGATAATCCTCAGGTTACGGACCCAGTCTGTGTAGTTGCTGCCATCATCTTTCAGCTTGGTTTTCTCTAGGAACGCGTTGAAGTTGAGGGCAACATTAGCGTGGGACATTTGATCTACAAGACATATTGCAAAGTTTTATACTATGTTCATGATAATTAAGTTCATCTAATCAAATTATTTAATGAACTCCCACTCAGATTGACATCCCTCTAGTCATCTAAGTGATACATGATCCGAGTCAACTAGGCCGTGTCCGATCATCACGTCAGACAGACTAATCATCATCGGTGAACATCTTCATGTTGATCATATCTTATATACGACTCATGTTCGACCTTTCGGTCTTCCGTGTTCCGAGGCCATGTTTGTACATGCTAGGCTCGTCAACTCAACCTACGTGTATTGCGTGTGTAAATCTGGCTTACACCCGTTGTATGCGAACGTTAGAACCTATCACACCCGATCATCACGTGGTGCTTCGGAACAACGGACCTTAGCAACGGTGCATAGTTAGGGGGGAACACTTTCTTGAAATTATTGTGAGGGATCATCTTATTTATGCTACCGTCGTTCTAAGCAAATAAGATGTAAAACATGATAAACATCACATGCAATCAAATAGTGACATGATATGGCCAATATCATTTTGCTCCTTTTGATCTCCATCTTCGGGGCGCCATGATCATCATCGTCACCGGCATGACACCATGATCTCCATCATCGTGTCTTCATGAAGTTGTCTTGCCAACTATTACTTCTACTACTATGGCTAACGGTTAGCAATAAAGTAAAGTAATTACAAGGCGTTTTCAGTGACACGCGGGTCATAAATAATTTAGACAACTCCTATGGCTCCTGTCGGTTGTCATACTCATCGACATGCAAGTCGTGATTCCTATTACAAGAACACGATCAATCTCATACATCACATATATCATTCATGACATTCTTTTGGCCATATCACATCACATAGCATACCCTGCAAAAACAAGTTAGACGTCCTCTAATTGTTGTTGCATGTTTTTACGTGGCTGCTATGGGTTTCTAGCAAGAACGTTTCTTACCTACGCAAAACCACAACGTGATATGCCAATTTCTATTTACCCTTCATAAGGACCCTTTTCATCGAATCCGATCCGACTAAAGTGGGAGAGACAGACACCCGCTAGCCACCTTATGCAACTAGTGCATGTCAATCGGTGGAACATGTCTCACGTAAGTGTACGTGTAAGGTCAGTCTGGGCCGCTTCATCCCATGATGCCGCCGAATCAAGATAAGACTAGTAACGGAAAGTAAATTGACAAAATCAATGCCCACAACAACTTGTCTTCTAGTCGTGCATAGAAACTACGCATAGACCTAGCTCATGATGCCGCAGTTGGGGATCGTTGCAGAAATTAAAAAAATTCTATGCATCACCAATATCAATCTATGGAGAGACTAGCAACGAGAGAAAGGGGAGTGTATCTTCATACCCTTGAAGATCGCGAAACGGAAGCGTTACAAGAACGCGGATGAAGGAGTCGTACTCGCAGCGATTCAGATCGCGGTTGATTCTGATCTAAGCGCCGAACAACGGCGCCTCGCGTTCAACACACGTACAGCCCGGGGACGTCTCCTCCTTCTTGATCTAGCAAGGGGGAAGTAGTAGTTGGGGAAGAACTCCGGCAGCACGACGGCATGGTGGTGGAGCTCGCAGTTATCCGGCAGGGCTTCGCCAAGCTCAACGGAGGAGGAGGAGGTGTTGGGAGAGGGAGGGCTGCGCCTTGGAAGTGGTGTTGCTGCCCTCCCTCCACCCCTCTATTTATAGGGTGAAGGGGAAGGGGGCCGGCCCCTCTATATGAGATCTAGAGGGGGCGGCGGCCAAGGGGAGGGGGCTTGCCCCCAAGCCAAAGGGGGCGCCCCCTTTGGGGTCCCCCCAACCCTAGGCGCATGGGCCCTAGGGGGAGGCGCCCAGCCCACTTAGGGGCTAGTTCCCTTCCACATACAGCCCATAGGGCCCTCCGGGGCAGGTGGACCCTCCCGGTGGACCCCTGGAACCCCTTCGGTGGTCCCTGTATAATTCCGATAAACCCCCGAACACTTCCGGTGACCGTATGATGACTTCCCATATATAAATCTGCACCTCCTGACCATTCCGGAACTCCTCGTGACGTCCGGGATCTCATCTGGGACTCCGAACAACATTCGGTAACTGCATACTATTTCCCATAACAACTCTAGCGTCACCGAACCTTAAGTGTGTGGACCCTACGGGTTCGGGAATCATGCAGACATGACCGAGACATCTCTCTGGCCAATAACCTACAGCGGAATCTGGATACCCATGTTGGCTCCCACATGTTCCACGATGATCTCATCGAATGAACCATGATGTTGGGGATTCGATCAATCCCGCATACAATTCCCTTTGTCTATCGGTATGATACTTGCCCGAGATTCGATCGTCGGTATCCCTATACCTTGTTCAATCTCGTTACCGGCAAGTCTCTTTACTCGTTCCGTAACACATCATCCCGTGATCAACTCCTTGATCACATTGAGCTCATTTTGATGATGTCTTACCGAGTGGGCCCAGAGATACCTCTCCGTCACACGGAGTGACAAATCCCAGTCTCGATTCATGCCAACTCAACAGACACTTTCGGAGATACCCGTAGTGTGCCTTTATAGCCACCCAGTTACGTTGTGACGTTTGGCACACCCAAAGCATTCCTACGGTATCCGGGAGTTGAACAATCTCATGGTCTAAGGAAATGATACTTGACATTAGAAAAGCTTTAGTAGATGAACTACACGATCTTGTGCTATGCTTAGGATTGGGTCTTGTCCATCACATCATTCTCCCAATGATGTGATCCCGTTATCAACGACATCCAATGTCCATGGTCAGGAAACCGTAACCATCTATTGATCAACGAGCTAGCCAACTAGAGGCTCAATAGGGACATGTTGTGGTCTATGTATTCACACATGTATTACGATTTCCGGATAACACAATTATAGCATGAACAGTAGACAATTATCATGAACAAGGAAATATAATAATAACCATTTTATTATTGCCTCTAGGGCATATTTCCAACAAATCATTAAAGGTTTGATTTGCCAAGAACCAGCTCATGTCCGGAATGACGTCTGAGTTGGAAGAAAAATTTCCAGGGAACAACTGATGATTGCGTGCATTCACACACATGTTGAATCGACAGGGTAAGGACGACAATCGCAAAGGATTTTAATGAATATTGCTACACATATGGAATTAACCAAAATGCAAGCAGGTAAGGAAGAAGGAGAGCAATATGCTACTTAAGGATTTTCAGAAGATCGAATAGTATTTTGAAGAATTTTGTGAAACACAAGAACAACTAGGGATGAGCGAATACTCGATAAGTGTGAGGAATTATCCTAGGGGTATTCATGCGGCAAAGAACTGCAGGGCAGTAAGCATAAGGGATTCTCGGGGCAACGAAGAGTATTTCGGGGCATCTTGTAATAACAAGAGCAACAGGGAATGACTGTATGAATGACAAGTGTACGTAGTTATCCATAAGGATATATCGGTGCTAGGGAATTGCAAAAGAGATGGGCACAAAGTCTCAAGAGAACATCGTAGAGTATCTTTGGAATCTTCTGGTGCAGCAGGCGATCATCTGTAATAAGGGGCTCTCCGGGAGGAAGTAGTTACGAGATCCTAATGTTAGAGTTAGCAAAATCGTTTAACCCGAATGGAAGATAGATTAGAGTCCCAGAGTACAGATGAGGAATAAAATATCATAATACCACCCAATGGCGACGTGGGATCGTAAGCCACACATCCATGTTAGTAAATCAGTTTTCAAAAGACTAGACTCAACCTCGGCCAAGGAGTTTGAAAGGGGATACCTACAGGCAGTCGGCTCTGATACTAACTTGTGATGCCCCCGATTCAATTGTACACTAATCATACACGCAAATGTGTACGATCAAGATCAGGGACTCACGAGAAGATATCACAACACAACTCTAGACACAAATTAAAATAATACAAGCTTTATATTACAAGCCAGGGGCCTCGGGGGCTCGAATACATAAGCTCGAATACAAACGAGTCAGCGGAAGCAGCAATATCTGAGTACAGACATATGTTAAACAAGGATGCCTTAAGAAGGCTAGCACAAAAGCAACATCGATCAAAAAGGCAAGGCCTCCTGCCTGGGACCTCCTAACTACTCCTGGTCCTCGGCGGCATCCACGTAGTAGTAGGCTCCATCGGGTAGTAGTAGTAGTAGTCGACTGGGTGGCATCTGGCTCCTGGGATCCACCATCTGGTTGCAACAACCAGAAAGAAAAGAAGGGGGAAAAGAGGGTAGCAAAGCAACCGTGAGTACTCATCCAAAGTACTCGCAAGCAAGGATCTACACTACATATGCATCGGTATCAATGAAATGGGTTGTATCTGTGGACTGAACTACAGAATGCCAGAATAGAGGGAGAGCCAAGTCCCATCGAAGACTAGCATCTTCAACGGTCTTGCAGCATTAGAAGAGTGCATACTAGCATAAAGTAAATTAGTAGTAGTGTTATCAACATCGCCCAGAGATTGTTCCTCGACTCCCTACGAGAAAGCAATCCTAGAGCCATACTATCCAGTTATCACCTCAAGTATCCAGTTCTAGTTGTATCGATCGGGATACAACTCCAAGTATCCGTTACCTAGGACATGCTATCGATAGATGTTTTCTTCCCTGCAGGGGTGCACCAACTTACCCACCACGCTCAATTAACTCCGGTCGGACACACTTTCCCGAGTCATGCCCGGCCTCGGCCAAATGATACGCCGCAGCCCGACTGTCGGATTTCGGGTTCCGGCAGACCCTTGAGGTTCGAACACTGGGGTGCGCACGGAGATTTCGCCTCCTACCTACCTGCACCCCTCCGCCTCGCTAAGATCTAAGCTATGGAAAGAACAACACAAGAGACACAGGGTTTATACTGGTTCGGGCCACCGTTGTGGTGTAATACCCTACTCCAGTGTGTGGTGTGGTGGATTGCCTCTTGGGCTAATGATGAGGAACAATACAAGGAAGAATAGCCTCGCGAGGGTCTGTTCTTGGCTGGGGCGATGAACTACTGGGAGGAGTTCAGTCACCCTTCTCTCTCTCTCTCTCTTCTATCGTTGGTCTCGATCCCCCTAAAACTCTCTCTCTTTTCCTCTCTCTCTTTTTTCTCTGCCCCTTTGCCCTGTGGGTGGCTGGTCCTATTTATAGAGGCCCTGGTCCTCTTCCCAAATATCGAGCGGGAAGGGAGCCAACAATGGCGGGCTAATTTGAAGGAGGACAGCTAGTACTAGCTATCCTGACAAAAGTAGTCTTCGCCTGCACAAAGCTCTGGTGGTGACGCCGTCTTGGGCTCCACAATGACCTCCGTCTTGCAGTCATCCTGGTCTTGGTCTTGTTGCACCGAAATGGCAACCTTTGCCTGATGCCTCGGTACTCCGCGGCTGCGCTTTCTCCCTTTACACCAAAGAGGAAAGGAGGACACTGCGCGGGCTGGCACCCGCCTGGCGCCTTTGGTCATCATGGCTTGCGTCACGGGCACCTCGTGAGGTACCCCGCCTTGATCTCTCCGCCTCCTCGTGAGCCAGCCTGATGAGGCCGTGCCTGAGGAAGCTCCGTGTCGTCCGCCCCGCGAGGCTTGGCCCCTCGCGAGGGTCTTGGGTCTGTGTTGATGAAGATGGGCCGTGCTGGGCCCCCCTTTGAGCCACGCCGTAGGCCGCAGGAAGGCAAGTCTGGGGGCCCCCGTTCCCAGAATGCCGACAGTAGCCCCCGGGCCCAAGGCGCGCCCGGACTTGGCCGTGCAGGGAGGCGGAAGGGCAAGAGCGAAGCGCCGCGGGCCCTAACAGCCTGTGGCCTTGGGCGCCGCGTGGCGGCTGATTGGACGTGGGCGCCTTAGCAACCGCGCGAGTTGATAAAGGAGCGGCATATGCCTAGGCTTTGCTTTTCGCTTTCTCCGGTTGCTGCTCAGATCCCCTTTCTTGCGCCTCTCCTTCCTTCCTCCAAAATTTCCAGATCTACTCCAACCGTGAGACCTAGGAAGCCATGGCGCCTCGTCAGCCCCCGACCGTAGCTTGGTACTCGTCTGCCCTGGACTCGCCGAACGTGTCGGAGGCGAGCCACACCCGGTTGCGCCGGATGGCGACGGTGCGGGGCATCGACGGGGCGAAGGTGTTCAAGGCCGGCTCCGCCACCCCTGAGGGTCAAGGGAGCACCTTCTATCCATTCTTCATAAGCGCCATTGCTGCTGGCCTGGTGCCTCCCTTCTCCGAGTTCTTCTTCTCTGTCCTCCGCCATTATAAGCTACAGGCTCTGCATCTCCACCCCAACTCCGTTCTTCTCCTGGCAATCTTCGCCTATTACTGAAAGGGAAGAAGGGTCGTCGGTGTTGTACTCGATCACAAGGGCATCAACAGCGGTCTCGGGGTCTACCGGAGAGAAGAGGGGGGAACAGTAAATACATAGCAAGCAAGTGCATAACAGGACAACAAGCAGAGCTAGACGTTTTCTAACACGACACTACACGATACCGGCGAAGGGGATAACATCCGGGAATGTTTTCCTGAAATTTGGCATTTTCGAACAGTCGAACCAGAGGGGAAGGGTTCGATGCTCACTATGCTAGGGATGTGTAGCGGACAAACGGACCGCGAATCCGAAATATTCTCGTCGTTCTGAGCAACTTTCACGTATAACACTTTTTCATCCGAGTTACGGATTATTTTATATTATTTTTCAATAATTTACTAATATTCTAGAATTTCTGGAATTATTATATTTAATTAGTTCGAATTGACCAAGTCAACTTGACTAGTCAAAAGAGCAGGTGTGGCCCACATGTCATATACTATTCACCTAAACAAATAAATCTATCCCTAATATATATATATATATATATATATATATATATATATATATATAGATTGACTCCGTGGGTTCACCGTCACAATATGCTTTCTTGTTGTAAATTTACGCTTTCAGTTTGAATTTAAAACATATATACGAGATGGTACTAATTCGGGGAACCACGTCGCAAAATTTTCATACGTACTACTACCTGGGCCTTGCCCTGAGATCGTCTCACATGGCTGAAGTGTTGCCACTTGGGCCTCAGCCCATCCGGCCATCCGCTGCGCAGTGACCCAAAAGTCTGCTAAAAAGCAAAATTTGCATACGTACTACTACCTGGGCCTTGCCCTGAGATCGTCTCACATGGCTGAAGCGTTGCCACTTGGGCCTCAGCCCATCCGGCCATCCGCTGTGCAGTGACCCAAAAGTCTGCTAAAAATAATTATTCGTTTTTTCATAAAACCAACCTGTCATTCGGAATATTCAACCCGCAGTGCTCCTTCCCCTCGGTGTATCTTATCCGCTTCGTTTCTAGAGCGGCGGCGGACGACGAGAAGGTGAAGGCGGCACGACGCTCTCCGACTTCTGCCTCCACACCACCTACGCGTCGTCGTCCGTCCGCGCGGTCGCCGGTGGCTGCCGCGCCCCGCGCGAGCGCTCGAACTACTGGTGGAGGGAGAGCATTTGTGGAGAAGGCAGGGTGAGTACGCCGTGCGCCAGCGCCGCCGTCGTCCGCGGCACGGTCACAGATGAAGCTCTAGATGGTGCGCGTCGCCACCACCGTGTTGCTCTGGACCTGCGTCATGCAGCTCACTGCCGTCGGTGAGACGTGGGGCCCCTGGGTTCTCAAGGGCTGGCCCTCCCGCCTCACGGCCCCCAAGGAAGCCGCCGCCATGCGCTCGGCTATCGTCAAGGCCAGAAGCACTTTTACCCGCCGCCGCCGACGCCGCCATCCATTCAAGCAGGCGCGCCCGTGCGACACAGGTACGAGGAGTTCATGGAGGCCGGCCGCCTCGCCGCCGAGTACTTGGTGGGCAAAGGCGTGCTCCTGCCGGCATCGATGTAGGGGGGCTGTGTTGTTGGCTGGGGCCAGATATCACCTGCGCCTCCGTTGCTGCATGCTCAGGAAGCCCCCGCGTTCTATGACTCCCGCTGGAATGGCCACAACATCTTGATGATGAGTATGGTAATCCTAATCCCCGCACACGCTGGGACCATGTGGATGGTGGTGAAAAAGCATGTCGAGAGCAAGTTGCACACTAAATTCCCTGAGCTCCCGTCTGGCCTAAGCCATCGTTCTACTTTTGTACAATCGATTTTAGCAGAAATTGTTTGTTTGTGCAGACACAAGGTGTAGTAATAGATGCTCCATGTGCTAAAATTGATAGATTTAGCTCCAGGCATTGCATTCTTATGCTGTGTTGTACTGTTATATCCATGAATTATATGTAGCAGGCGGTATGTTCAGCGTCCATGTTCATGTCGTCTTTGATCTCCTCAGGTTTCGCAGAGGCTTTAGTTGTACATATGTGCCAATGACCTTCATGGGATGTTTATTATAATTTTGGTATATACTTGATATATTCGCTGTGATCTCTGCTTGGGAATAAGGGTAAAAGGACAACAGATGAAAGCCTGAGTTCAAATTATGTTAGTACTATATAGTTCTCTAACAAAGGAATTCTGCAATGCATTCCTCTGGAGTTAAGAAGCTAATAAAAGGCATATTATGATAGTCTGCTTCTGAAGGTGCATTAGAAGATAGTGGATGCCCAGATTCTTTGGCCTCAGAAAGGCAGTTATGAAAATACTTAAGTATTGTCAGCATTTTCCTCTGAAAAGCGGAAAGGGCAAATAGAGAAGGTATACAGTCGTGTACATTGTTATGGAAAAGTATTATCCTTTTTGTTATCCCGAGTAGTTGTTGGATGTTATTTGTCTCTCTGAAAAATATCTGATGTAAATTTGTTGTACTCCAAGTCACATACCCTACTACTGGACACAAAACCTACTACTAAGTGGTTCGAAAAAAAATTGCATGTTATTGTAGATGTTTTTTTGAGGAAAAATTGACAGGTGCTCTGCCTTTGCATTATACTCCCTCCATTCCTAAATATTTGTCTTTCTAGAGGTTTCAAATGGTTACCACATACGGATGTATATAGACATATTTTAGAGTGTAGATTCACTCATTTTGCTCCGTATGTAGTCACTTGTTGAAATCTAATCTCTAGAAAGACAAATATTTAGGAACGGAGGGAGTAGATAAAGAATTTACAAGAGTGCTGCTGTTAGGCAGTGCTTAGGGTATAAAGGGATGGACCTTAATCTAGCTCGGGGCGGGGGGTCTACAGAATGTCATTGCAGAAGTCTTGATCAATATTCTGGTGTTACTGTGATGTAGTAGGCAGATTTTTATGATTGGACATTTTTTTAAACTTTTCTCATACCAACGATTTCTCTTAACTTCTTTGCTGGTCTCTTACTTCTATTGATGGCAGAAGAGAACACATTTTGGTACACCCACCAGGACAGTTTGTCCTACGGTTATCTTGGTTTGGGGTTGCAGACCCTAAGATATCAAGATAGCTCATTTAAATAATATATTGAATCTCTTGATGGTATAACATGACATTGGCCGGAATTATTGATGGCTGCTTTGATGGGTACCTTTTTGAAGAAATGATTGTCCCAGGTACTGTGATGCTCGCTGTGATGTAGTAGACAAATTTTTATGACTGGACATTTTTTTAACTTTTCGCATAGCAACGATTTCTCTGAACTTCTTTGCTGGTCTCTTCTATTATTGGCAGAAGAAAACACATTCTGGTACACCCATCAGGGCAGTTTGTTCTACGGTTATCTTGGTTTGCAATATAGGATCATAGTTGCAAGGTTAATCCTTTTGGTTGTGTGGCATTGCAAATCTCGGTCCTGAAATTTTTTTCCTACCATGCCAACAAATTATGTCGGATTTGCTTTATTTTATAATGAGCAAACAAAAAATGTTGCAAATATAACAAATAATTATGCACTCGGAAATTCCTTTCTTCTTGTACATGGTTGGAAATTCCTTTCTTCTTCAAGGCATATTAGATTGGAATTTGTACTGTTTGTTCTGCTTCACAATCAACATGGGGTGCTGAAGTAGTGTAAATTATTTGAAGTTGCTTTTTGGCCAGTATATACAAGGATGGAGTACTGTACTGTTTGGTCTGCCTTTTTGGTCTGTATCGTTGAATCGACACCCTTAATCTCTTTTTGGTTTCTATATAATCCGTGAGCGCATACGAGTTTTGGTAAGGAAACTATTCTAGGATGAAACGTGTTCATGCCTTGGAGTACATATGAAGGAACTGCTTTTTTTTGGATCGGGGTAACGTTTTCCAGTTTTGATTTTACAATTTTGATTCTTTCCTTATAAATGTGTCGATGGTAAACATTAACACACATAGTTGTAAATATATATTTTGAAAATGGAAGCGGTTTTAACATTCTCATCATGATGTTGTAGTTTACGGTACTAAGCTTTATGCCTTCATGGTTTTTTTTCGAGAGTACGCCTAGGCGTACCATATATTTATACAAGATAGAAATAAGGTTTTAACATGCCTTCATGGTTTCTTAATACTAAGATTACAGTAAGTTAATTTGCAGTTATATTTGTTATGCTAATGGCATATGCTGCTCGGTGTGTTGTTGTTCTCCGTCGGCATGGAGCTAGCCGTCACCTATATGACACATGTACCCGTTGTAATGCACATACAATTTTCCTAGTGTTGTCTATCTGATAACCGTGACCTTGATATTCTCGGTAGAGCCAACAAAAAATAGAATAAAAAGGTTCATTAGAGAAAACTATAATTGGCGATTGAATGTCAAATGACGGTAATTTTATATTTATGTGTGGGAGCTTGATGAAAGATTACATGCAAAGTATACAAGTGAAAACATCATTATTTTTAGATGAGCTATTACCAGAGGAGATATACTATATTTCTAGCTAAAGTTAACATTGCTTTGCTTAAATATTTCACTTGGTGGCAACTCCAGGGAAAGAAACATACATGTGAGCCTAATCTAAAATGTCTAAAAATGTTGAAGCTTCAGTGTTGTGCTCCAGCTTCCGTGGAGGAGCCACACCATTTGGGATGTGATGGTCAGCTTTTGTTGGTTGAGGGGTTCGCCACGAACATAGCATAGGCCGAAAGTGGGGAGGTGTTCTATCTCGGGGAAGATGACGCCACTAGGGAGGAGGTCAATGGTGTGGAAGAGGGAGACGGTAGGGAGGAGGTCGATGGGAGGAGAGGGAGGCAATGGCGGGGCGGCGAGATGAATAGAGTGATGTGAAGGGTAATGGTCGGCGGTGGCGAGCTTGTGAGAAGGGAACAATGGCGATGTCACGGATAACACTTCGACCGGGTTCGTGAGAAGGGGGATTCACAACTAATTGTTACACAACTTGGCGATGGCATTGCCATCGAAAGTATATTAAGCTATGTGATTTCGACTTCACGAAGCTAGGCTTCAGCACCTTCACCAATTGTATGAGAGGCCTTCGATCCAGGTAGTTGGTGAAGCATGGAGTTGAAGGAGATCTAAATAATCCCTAAACTAAAAGCCTGCACTTGGACATCAATATACCAAACTGACACGAGACTTATTGATGTGCCTACCTATCAATGGTTAAATAAATTTTTATAGGTTTTAGTGTCACCTAATGATACTATCCGTGCATTATCAATGGTTAAATAAAATTATGTACTCCCTCCGTCCGAAAAAGCTTGTCCTAAGTTTGTCCTTCAAATGGATGTATCTAGCACTAGGATGTATCTAGCACCAAATTAGTGCTAGATACATCCATTTGAGGGACAAATTTTTTCGGACGAAGGGAGTAGTTTTTAGTGTCACCTCATGATACTTTTTTTTGGGAGGGGTTTCACCTCATGATACTATCGATGCATTCTATTCACAAGAAGTCGTCCATGTAACTTAATCATTTGTTTGATTCGGTTTACTGCATTGTCACCCATAGCAACGCACGGGCACATTTACTAGTAAACCTAACTTATTAAAAGGGGCCTACTTGTCATCTACTAATAGACTAACTTAGAACTAAACTAGTACTACTACTAAGCCTAGCCTAATTAAACCAGGGGCCGGCCGGCGGCATAGCCAGCCGTGTCTGTACTCACGCACGTACACACGACACACGCACAAGGCCATAGCCATGGGCCATGGCCACCACCAGCGCAGCCGCGTGAGCAAGTAGCAACAACACTAGCTGGTGGGATAGCGGGAGCGGCAACAACACTTAACAGCAGCGGGACCGGCGCAACAACACGCAGTGACGGGAGCAGGACGCAGTAGCGGCCGGCAGCAGCAAGCCGAGGCCACGCGTGGGTGTGCACGCACATCAGCAAGCCGCGACGAGGCCACGCATGGGCATGCGCGGACAACAGCAGTAGCGACAGGGCAGGAGCTGCAACTACACGCACGCACGTAAACATACACAGGGGTTTGGGCCATGGCAAACATCGGCGTAAAGAGAGACAGATCGAAGGGGGAAAGGGGTGGAATCGGCCGAGGAGCTCACCGCCAAGCTTCTACATGTTGATTGGAGGCGCAGGGGCGACCGGATGCGACGAGCTCGACAACGAGTGACTGAAGGAAATATGCCCTAGAGACAATAATAAAGTTATTATTTATTTCCTTATATCATGATAAATGTTTATTATTCATACTAGAATTGCATTAACCGGAAACGTAATACTTGTGTGAATACATAGACAAACAAAGTGTCACTAGTATGCCTCTACTTGACTAACTCGTTAATCGAAGATGATTATGTTTCCTAACCATAGACATGAGTTGTCATTTGATTAACGGGATCACATCATTAGGAGAATGATGTGATTGACATGACCCATTCCATTAGCTTAGCACCCGATCGTTTAGTATGTTGCTATTGCTTTCTTCATGACTTATACATGTTCCTATGACTATGAGATTATGCAACTCCCGTTTATCGGAGGAACACTTTGTGTGCTACCAAACGTCACAATGTAACTGGGTGATTATAAAGGTGCTCTACAGGTGTCTCCAAAGGTACATGTTGGGTTGGCGTATTTTGAGATTAGGATTTGTCGCTCCGATTGTCAGAGAGGTATCTCTGGGCCCTCTCGGTAATACACATCACTTAAGCCTTGCAAGCAATGCAACTAATAAGTTAGTTGCAAGATGATGTATTATGGAACGAGTAAAGAGACTTGCCGGTAACGAGATTGAACTAGGTATTGAGATACCGACGATCGAATCTCGGGCAAGTAACATACCGATGACAAAGGGAACAACATATGTTGTTATGCGGTCTGACCGATAAAGATCTTCGTAGAATATGTAGGAGCCAATATGAGCATCCAGGTTCCGCTATTGGTTATTGACCGGAGACATGTCTCGGTCATGTCTACATTGTTCTCGAACCCGTAGGGTCCGCACGCTTAACGTTACGATGATAGTTTCATTATGAGTTTATATATTTTGATGTACCGAAGGTTGTTCGGAGTCCCGGATGTGATCACGGACTTGACGAGGAGTATCGAAATGGTCGAGACATAAAGATCGATATATTGGACGACTATATTTGGACACCGGAAAGTTTCCGGGTAAGATTGGGATAATACCGGATCACCGGGAGGTTATCGGAACCCCCCGGGAGGTATATGGGCCTTATTGGGCCTTAGTGGAAAGGAGGGGAAAGGAGCAAGGGAGGGGGCCCCCCCTCCCAAGCCCAATCCGAATTGGGAGGGGGGCCAGCCCCCCCTTTCCTTCCTCCTTCCTCTTCCTTCCCTCTCCTACTCCTAATAGGAAAAAGGGGAGTCCTACTCCCGGTGGGAGTTGGACTCCCCCCCTTGGGCGCGCCACCCTCCTTGGCCGGCCCCTCCTCCACTCCTTTATATACGGGGGCAGGGGGCACCCCAGAGACACAGCAATTGATCATTGATCTCTTAGCCGTGTGCGGTGCCCCCCTCCACCATAATCCTCGATAATATTGTAGCGGTGCTTAGGCAAAGCCCTGCGACGGTAGAACATCAAGATCATCACCACGCCATCGTGCTGACGGAACTCATCCCTGACACTTTGCTGGATTGGAGTCCGGGGATCGTCATCGAGCTGAACGTGTGCAAAAACTCGGAGATGCCGTAGTTTCGGTGCTTGATCGGTCAGGCCGTGAAGACGTACGACTACATCAACTGCATTTTTATAACGCTTCCGCTTCCGGTCTACGAGGGTACGTAGACAACACTCTCCCCTCCCGTTGCTGTGCATCACCATGATCCTGCGTGTGCGTAGGAATTTTTTTGAAATTACTACGTTCCCCAACAGTGGCATCCGAGCCTAGGTTTTATGTGTTGATGTTATATGCACGAGTAGAACACAAGTGAGTTGTGGGCGATATAATTCATACTGCTTACCAGCATGTCATACTTTGGTTCGGCGGTACTGTTGGATGAAGCGGCCTGGACCGACATTACGCGTACGCTTACGCGAGACTGGTTCTACCGACGTGCTTTGCACACAGGTGGCTGGCGGGTGTCAGTTTCTCCAACTTTAGTTGAATCGAGTGTGGCTACGCCCAGTCCTTGTGAAGGTTAAAACAGCACCAACTTGACAAACTATCGTTGTGGTTTTTGATGCATAGGTAAGATTAGTTCTTGCTAAGCCCGTAGCAGCCACGTAAAACTTGCAACAAACAAAGTAGAGGACGTCTAACTCGTTTTTGCAGGGCATGTTGTGATGTGATATGGTCAAGGCATGATGCTAAATTTTATTTTATGAGATGATCATGTTTTGTAACCAAGTTATCGGCAACTGGCAGGAGCCATATGGTTGTCGCTTTATTGTATGCAATGCAATCGCCCTGTAATGCTTTACTTTATCGCTAAGCGGTAGCGATAGTCGTAGAAGCATAAGATTGGCGAGACGAAAACGATGCTACGATGGAGATCAAGGTGTCGCGCCGGTGACGATGGTGATCATGACGATGCTTCGGAGATGGAGATCACAAGCACAAGATGATGATGACCATATCATATCACTTATATTGATTGCATGTGATGTTTATCTTTTATGCATCTTATCTTGCTTTGATTGACGGTAGCATTATAAGATGATCTCTCACTAAATTTCAAGATAAAAGTGTTCTCCCTAAGTATGCACCGTTGCCAAAGTTCGTCGTGCCCAGACACCACGTGATGATCGGGTGTGATAAGCTCTACGTCCATCTACAACGGGTGCAAGCCAGTTTTGCACACGCAGAATACTCAGGTTAAACTTGACGAGCCTAGCATATGCAGATATGGCCCCGGAACACTGAGACCGAAAGGTCGAGCGTGAATCATATAGTAGATATGATCAACATAGTGATGTTCACTATTGAAAACTACTCCATTTCACGTGATGATCGGTTATGATTTAGTTGATTTGGATCATGTGATCACTTAGAAGATTAGAGGGATGTCTTTCTAAGTGGGAGTTCTTAAGTAATATGATTAATTGAACTTAAATTTATCATGAACTTAGTACCTGATAGTATCTTGCTTGTTTATGTTTGATTGTAGATAGATGGCCTGTGCTGTTGTTCCATTGAATTTTAATGCGTTCCTTGAGAAAGCAAAGTTGAAAGATGATGGTAGCACTTATACGGACTGGGTCCGTAACTTAAGGATTATCCTCATTGCTGCATAAAAGAATTACGTCCTGGAAGCACCGCTGGGTGCCAGGCCTGCTGCTGATGCAACTGACGACGTTAAGAACGTCTGGCAGAGCAAAGCTGATGACTACTCGATAGTTCAATGTGCCATGCTTTACGGCTTAGAACTGGGTCTTCAACGATGTTTTGAACGTCATGGAGCATATGAGATGTTCCAGGAGTTGAAGCTAATATTTCAAGCAAATGCCCGGATTGAGAGATATGAAGTCTCCAATAAGTTCTATAACTGCAAGATGGAGGAGAACAGTTCTGTCAGTGAGCATATACTCAAAATGTCTGGGTATAATAATCACTTGATTCAACTGGGAGTTAATCTTCCAGATGATTGCGTCATTGACAGAATTCTCCAATCACTTCCACCTAGCTACAAGAGCTTCGTGATGAACTATAATATGCAAGGGATGTATAAGACAATTCCCGAGCTCTTCGCAATGCTAAAAGCTGCGGAGGTAGAAATCAAGAAGGAGCATCAAGTGTTGATGGTCAACAAGACCACTAGTTTCAAGAAAAAGGGCAAGGGGAAGAAGAAGGGGAACTTCAAGAAGAACAGCAAGCAAGTTGCTGCTCAGGAGAAGAAACCCAAGTCTGGACCTAAGCCTGAAACTGAATACTTCTACTGCAAGCAGACTGGTCACTGGAAGCGGAACTGCCCCAAGTATTTGGCGGATAAGAAGGATGGCAAGGTGAACAAAGGTATATGTGATATACATGTTATTGATGTGTACCTTACTAGAGCTCGCAGTAGCACCTGGGTATTTGATACTGGTTCTGTTGCTAATATTTGCAACTCGAAACAGGGACTACGGATTAAGTGAACACTGGCGAAGGACGAGGTGACGATGCGCGTGGGAAATGGTTACAAAGTCGATGTGATCGCGGTCGGCACGCTACCTCTACATCTACCATCGGGATTAGTATTAGACCTAAATAATTGTTATTTGGTGCCAGCGTTGAGCATGAACATTATATCTGGATCTTGTTTGATGCGAGACGGTTATTCATTTAAATCAGAGAATAATGGTTGTTCTATTTCTATGAGTAATATCTTTTATTTGTCATGCACCCTTGAAGAGTGGTCTATTTTTGATGAATCTCGATAGTAGTGATACACATATTCATAATGTTGAAGCCAAAAGATGCAGAGTTGATAATGATAGTGCAACTTATTTGTGGCACTGCCGTTTAGGTCATATCGGTGTAAAGCGCATGAAGAAACTCCATACTGATGGACTTTTGGAACCACTTGATTATGAATCACTTGGTACTTGCGAACCGTGCCTCATGGGCAAGATGACTAAAACGCCGTTCTCCGGTACTATGGAGAGAGCAACAGATTTGTTGGAAATCATACATACAGATGTATGTGGTCCAATGAATGTTGAAGCTCGTGGCGGATATCGTTATTTTCTCACCTTCACAGATGATTTAAGCAGATATGGGTATATCTACTTAATGAAACATAAGTCTGAAACATTTGAAAAGTTCAAATAATTTTAGAGTGAAGTTGAAAATCATCATAACAAGAAAATAAAGTTTCTACGATCTGATCGTGGAGGAGAATATTTGTGTTACGAGTTTGGTTTACATTTGAAACAATGCGGAATAGTTTCGCAACTCACGCCACCCGGAACACCACAGCGTAATGGTGTGTCCGAATGTCGTAATCGTACTTTACTTGATATGGTGCGATCTATGATGTCTCTTACAGATTTACCGCTATCATTTCGGGGTTATGCTTTAGAGACGGCCGCATTCACGTTAAATAGGGCACCATCAAAATCCGTTGAGACGACGCCTTATGAACTATGGTTTGGCAAGAAACCAAAGTTGTCGTTTCTGAAAGTTTGGGGCTGCGATGCTTATGTGAAAAAGCTTCAACCTGATAAGCTCAAACCCAAATCGGAGAAATGTTTCTTCATAGGATCCCCGAAGGAGACTGTTGGGTACACCTTCTATCACAGATCCGAAGTCAAGGCATTTGTTGCTAAGAATGGATCCTTTCTAGAGAAGGAGTTTCTCTCGAAAGAAGTGAGTGGGAGGAAAGTCGAACTTGATGAGGTAACTTTACCTGCTCCCTTATTGGAAAGTAGTACATCATAGAAACCGGTTTCTGTGACACCTACACCAATTAGTGAGGTAGCTAATGATGATGATCATGAAACTTCAGAACAAGTTACTACTGAACCTCGTAGATCAACCAGAGTAAGATCCGCACCAGAGTGGTACGGTAATCCTGTTCTGGAAGTCATGCTACTAGATCATGATGAACCTACGAACTATGAAGAAGCAATGGTGAGCCCAGATTCCGCAAAATGGCTTGAAGCCATGAAATCTGAGATGGGATCCATGTATGAGAACAAAGTGTGGACTTTGGTTGACTTGCCCAATGATCGGCAAGCAATTGAAAATAAATGGATCTTCAAGAAGAAGACTGACGCTGACGGTAATGTTACTGTCTACAAAGCTCGACTTGTCGCAAAAGGTTTTCGACAAGTTCAAGGAATTGAGTATGATGAGACCTTCTCACCCGTAGCGATGCTGAAGTCTGTCCGAATCATGTTAGCAATTGCCGCATTTTATGATTATGAAATTTGGCAGATGGATGTCAAAACTGCAGTCCTGAATGGATTTCTGGAAGAAGAGTTGTATATGATGCAACCAGAAGGTTTTGTCGATCCAAAAGAAGCTAACAAAGTGTGCAAGCTCCAGCGATCCATTTATGGACTGGTGCAAGCATCTCGGAGTTGGAATAAACGCTTTGATAGTGTGATAAAAGCATTTGGAGTTGGAATAAACGCTTTGATAGTGTGATCAAAGCATCTCGAAGTTGGAATAAACACTTTTGGAGAAGCCTGTATTTACAAGAAAGTGAGTGGGAGCTCTGTAGCATTTCTGATATTATATGTGGATGACATATTGCTAATCGGAAATGATATAGAATTTATGGATAGCATAAAGGGATACTTGAATAAGAGTTTTTCAATGAAAGACCTCGGTGAAGCTGCTTACATATTGGGCATTAAGATCTATAGAGATAGATCAAGACGCTTAATTGGACTTTCAGAAAGCACATACCTTGACAAAGTTTTGAAGAAGTTCAAAATGGATCAAGCAAAGAAAGGATTCTTGCCTGTGTTACAAGGTGTGAAGTTGAGTAAGACTCAATGCCCGACCACTGCAGAAGATAGAGAGAAAACGAAAGATGTTCCCTATGCTTCAGCCATAGGATTTATCATGTATGCGATGCTGTGTACCAGACCTGATGTGTGCCTTGCTATAAGTCTAGCAGGGAGGTACCAAAGTAATCCAGGAGTGGATCACTGGACAGCGGTCAAGAACATCCTGAAATACCTGAAAAGGACTAAGGATATGTTTCTCGTATATGGAGGTGACAAAGAGCTCATCGTAATTGGTTACGTTGATGCAAGCTTTGACACTGATCCGGAGGATTCTAAATCGCAAACCGGATACGTATTTACATTAAACGGTGGAGCTGTCAGTTGGTGCAGTTCTAAACAAAGTGTCATGGCGGGATCTACATGTGAAGCAGAGTACATAGCTGCTTCGGAAGCAGCAAACGAAGGAGTCTAGATGAAGGAGTTCATATCCGATCTAGGTGTCATACCTAGTGCATCGGGTCCAATGAAAATCTTTTGTGACAATACTGGTGCAATTGCCTGGGCAAAGGAATCCAGATTTCACAAGAGAACCAAGCACATCAAGAGACGCTTCAATTCCATCCGGGATCTAGTCCAGGTGGGAGACATAGAGATTTGCAAGATACATACGGATCTGAATGTAGCAGACCCGTTGACTAAGCCACTTCCACGAGCAAAACATGATCATCACCAAGGCTCCATGGGTGTTAGAATCATTACTGTGTAATCTAGATTATTGACTCTAGTGCAAGTGGGAGACTGAAGGAAATATGCCCTAGAGGCAATAATAAAGTTATTATTTATTTCCTTATATCATGATAAATGTTTATTATTCATGCTAGAATTGTATTAACCGGAAACGTAATACTTGTGTGAATACATAGACAAACAAAGTGTCACTAGTATGCCTCTACTTGACTAGCTCGTTAATCGAAGAATGATGTGATTGACATGACCCATTCCATTAGCTTAGCACCCGATCGTTTAGTATGTTGCTATTGCTTTCTTCATGACTTATACATGTTCCTATGACTATGAGATTATGCAACTCCCGTTTACCGGAGGAACACATTGTGTGCTACCAAACGTCACAACGTAACTGGGTGATTATAAAGGTGCTCTACAGGTGTCTCCAAAGGTACATGTTGGGTTGGCGTATTTCGAGATTAGGATTTGTCGCTCCGATTGTCGGAGAAGTATCTCTGGGCCCTCTCGGTAATACACATCACTTAAGCCTTGCAAGCAATGCAACTAATAAGTTAGTTGCAAGATGATGTATTACGGAACGAGTAAAGAGACTTGCCGGTAACGAGATTGAACTAGGTATTGAGATACCGACGATCGAATCTCGGGCAAGTAACATACCGATGACAAAGGGAACAACATATGTTGTTATGCGGTCTGACCGATAAAGATCTTCGTAGAATATGTAGGAGCCAATATGAGTATCCAGGTTCCGCTATTGGTTATTGACCGGAGACATGTCTCGGTCATGTCTACATTGTTCTCGAACCCGTAGGGTCCGCACGCTTAACGTTACGATGACAGTTTCATTATGAGTTTATATATTTTGATGTACCGAAGGTTGTTCGGAGTCCCGGATGTGATCACAGACTTGACGAGGAGTCTCGAAATGGTCGAGACATAAAGATCGATATATTGGACGACTATATTTGGACACCGGAAAGGTTCCGGGTAAGATTGGGACAATACCGGATCACCGGGAGGTTATCAGAACCCCCCGGGAGGTATATGGGCCTTATTGGGCCTTAGTGGAAAGGAGGGGAAAGGAGCAATGGAGGGGGCGCGCCCCCCAAGCCCAATCCGAATTGGGAGGGGGGCCGGCCCCCCTTTCCTTCCTCCCTCCTTTCTCTTCCTTCCCTCTCCTACTCCTAATAGGAAAAAGGGGAGTCCTACTCCCGGTGGGAGTTGGACTCCCCCCCCTTGGGCGCGCCACCCTCCTTGGCCGGCCCCCTCCTCCACTCCTTTATATACGGGGGCAGGGGGGCAGCCCAGAGACACAACAATTGATCATTGATCTCTTAGCCGTGTGCGGTGCCCCCCTCCACCATAATCCTCGATAATATTGTAGCGGTGCTTAGGCGAAGCCCTGCGATGGTAGAACATCAAGATCGTCACCACGCCGTCGTGCTGACGGAACTCATCCCCGACACTTTGCTGGATCGGAGTCCGGGGATCGTCATCGAGCTGAATGTGTGCAAAAACTCGGAGGTGCCGTAGTTTTGGTGCTTGATCGGTCGGGCCGTGAAGACGTACGACTACATCAACCGCGTTGTTATAACGCTTCCGCTTCCGGTCTACGAGGGTACGTAGACAACACTCTCCCCTCTCGTTGCTGTGCATCACCATGATCTTGCGTGTGAGTAGGAAATTTTTTGAAATTACTATGTTCCCCAACAGTGACGACGGCCGTGGCGGAAAATTAGCTCGATCCCCAGCATATAGTGCGGCTCCGGTCGAATGGATGCATGGGGATGACGGAGTCGGCGACTAGGAAGTCCCTGGACAAGCTCCCGGTCACCGGGGAGGCCAGTGGCCATGGGGACAGTGACGGCGCATCGACGGTAGCTTGGGCACGAGGTTCCTAGGAGAAACGTGAGTGGGAGAGGGGAATTTTGTGGGCTAGGGTTTGTCTACAGCGACGAGGGGGCTCTTATCCTTCTTGATGTGTCGTGGATGCTCGACACGAGCTAATCGGGTGTGTGGACGGGTATGTGTGAGCCACGCCATGGCACTGCCTCCTCCTGTAGCGTGAGGAAGGAGAAGGCCCTGCCGAGCTGGGCCAAAGTGCACCAGTTGTGCACAGTGCCAGGCCTTTTATTTTCATCCTATTCTGTTTTTTTATTCCTCGTCTGTTTGGCATCTAGTTTAGCTAGTAAATGATTTTTGCTACATATGAAACTTGGCACAAAAATCAGGGCAATATTCTGGTTTGGTATAAAAAGTTTCAAAGCATTTGGGAGTGTTCAACTTTTTATAAAAATTGAACATGCCAATTTATTGGTTGTTGGTCCACTGTTATAATACCCAGGGGAATTTTAAATATCTCCAAAAATGCTTGTTAATGCATTACAATTATGTAGTGAAAATTTTCAACCTTAGGAACATTTTAATTTACTGTTTTATAAAATTATTATTTGACTTTGAAATTGACTTTGATATTTAATAAGTGACAATTTGCATAGTAATGATGATGACATGGCCACCATTAGGGGGGTGATTATTGTAGCATGACAGTGGGGTGTTACAATTAATTGGATTAATTAGGGATTACACTGCACACGGTTTGCGAAAGCGAAACGTCTGCGATATACGTGGAGATCAGAAACGTTTCTAGGATCCACTACATGTGCGATCAATCTCCACTGCACACACGACTTTATCTTGAAAACTGTTTGCGTTAGGCCACCTTACGCAAACGTTTACCACATAAAAAGTGTGTGTGATGGATAGCCTTTGCCCCACAGTTTCTTCTACACACCGTGTGTGATGCGTTCAATAACGCAAACGATAAAATTATTAATATCGTGTGCAATGGCAACACTATCACAAAACGATTTAACGGGAAAAATTGTGTGTGATGTACCTGTGGACGGAAATGTTTTCCTTGGATCGACTGTGTGGGATGTACATACGAACCGAAAAGTTTGGCGGGGACTGACTATGTGGGATGTACTTGCGATCAGAAACAATTTCGCCGTATAATTGTATTTTTTAGCTCTACTGTACGTATTTCCGTATTTGAGCGCTCGTCGGTCGCACACGATCTCATTTTGCCGAGTGTGCGTGCCAGAAGGGCATATCCCCGACGGTTTCTGGGTCGTGTGGAAGGACCCCCCTATCGCCCACACTCACTTGGCGACGGTTCCAAATGCCGTCGCGGAAAGGGGTTAAAACCCGTTTTATTTAGGACCGACGCGCACCAGTGGTCATTCTTTGGAGCAGTTTTGCCAAATAGGTTTTTGCCCCTCTTTGTAAATAAAGCCACATGGCTAAATTGCACTTATAGTTATACTAGATGTTACCATACGAGCAGTATCCCCATTTTGTATTGTGTTTGCTTTTTCTTTGGGATGTTTACCACCAGTTTCCCTATCCTTGCTTTGGGCAAGATATTCTTATTAGTGCAACTATCGGTAGTACACAATGGCTTTCATTGTGACTACCATATCAAGTGATATCTGATAATAAGCTTTCAAGGTATTGTGTTAATAGTTATAGTGTTTGAGAAATTGTCGAGTACCTAACCTCAAGAGTCAAGACAATATGTCAGCTCTTTAGTTTTAAGATTTGATTGTAACATGGAGTTCAGATTTGGTACGAGCTTCCTTTACAACTTCTTTGGCATATATTCTGCTGATTTCTATGAACCATCTTGAGAATATAACCTTGTAGCCTGTTTGCCAGCAGCTTTGTGATTATCTTAAGTGTACAATTTAGAAGGGAGATGGGTCTAAAATCGGATGGACAAACTGCAGAATCCTTCTTAGGAATGAGAGTGATGGAGGAATAGTTAATACTTTGGAGATTCACTCTGCCAGAGTGGAAGTCCTCAATTAACTTGTAGAAATCTTCAGCAATAATATCCCAACAGTGTTTCAAAAAAGCAGCATTGAACCCATCAGGTTTAGGTGATTTATCTACAGGCATGTTATGAATGACTTTATCAATTTCCTCTTTAGTGAATGGGCTTTCAAGTGCAGATAGATCCTCCATAGGGTTCAGAAGCTGATGAAGCTGCAGTGGATTGCTAGTTGTAGCCTTAGTGCCCATTCTAGCTTTGAAAGCCCCGAATAATATAGCAGCTTTGGCCTGGTGATCATGGTGCTCAAAACCATCTTCATCTCTTAACACAACAATACTATTGTTCCTCAATTTGATGGTAGCCTTAGCTTGGAAATATTTAGTGTTGGCTTCTCCTACCTTAATCTGTCTAATTGTGGCTCTTTGTTTCCAGTATAGTCTCTGATGTTCCAAGATAACTTGTAGATGTGCTTTGATAGCATCTCTCCCCCTTGTTTCTTCAGTGGATAAGTTCCTATATTCTTCAAAATTATCATAGCATAGAATGAGGAAATTGGAGTTATCTATGATCTTCTTCAGGTCTGAGAGGTCTCTAGTCCAGTTTTCAATCATTTCCTCAATCTTTTGAATTTGGTGGCAATCACCTTGGACAATATCCACTGGTTGATCCCAAATGCCTTGGACAATATCTCTGAACTGATGATGTTGCAACCAATAGTTTTCAAATCTGAACACCTTTGATTTAGGAATATTGGTACCAATGGAGATCATAATAGGGATGTGATCAGAGGTAGTCTTTGCAAGTGGGTGAGCAAGTGTGATGGGATATTTGAGTGTCCAAGCTTCTGAAGTGAAGCACCAGTCCAACTTCTCCAATAGTGGAGCATCTTGCATATTAGTCCAGGTAAAACTCTTGCCCTTAAGTGGGATTTCTACCAATGCTTGCCTGTTAATAGCTTCATTAAAAGAGAGCATATCATTTACACTCCCACCTTCTCTGCTCCTGTTTTGTGGATATCTGATGTAATTGAAATCCCCCATAATGATCCATTGTGCCTCATCCGCCATAGGGAAATTCTGAAACCAGTTAATGAATTCAGCTCTCTCATTAGGTTCACAGGGTCCGTAAACATTGGTGAGGAACCAGATATCACCATCAAGTTTGGATGTAAATTGCATAGTCAAGGAGAACTTATTGATGTGATGTAACTGCCTAGAGAATATACTCTCATTCCAAGCAGTTAAAAGACCTCCTGAGGCACCCACAGATGGCAAGAAAGAAAATTTTTGATATTCTTCTAGGGCAGAAGTTCTTGAGGTATGCAGAGTCAATTGTTTCTCTCTTTGTTTCCTATAAACAAAGGATCACACATTTGGATTCCTCCACTTTGTTTGAAATAGAAGTCCACTTTTTAGGATCATTGAGTCCATGAAAGTTCCAATTTAAAATATTCCAACTTCTGTTCATTTAGGGTGAAAAGAGCAAAACAGAACATTACTGCGCAAGCAAAAAATGAGGGCAACCAACTGATGACCAGAATAAAGGGGAAAGATAGATCTTGATGTGGGACATGCTAGAGAGTCTCATTCAAAAGTGTAGAGATATCCAGATAAATAAAGGACCAACTTGTGTACTCCCTAAACAGAAACTTTGGATACATGAGACACATTGCATACATAGTGGGATCTCATACAAAAGAAGATATTCTAATGTCCTCCCAGAAGTTTTAGAGCCATTTCTTGTTCTTCTCCTTGCTGGCCTTGTCTCCTTCCAACAAAAGACCTTCTCATTTGTTCTTCTTGGCTTTCTTTGATAGGAGTACTTCAGTGTTGTCTTTGTCAGGTGCCTTATAGAAAGAGGAGTTCAGACTCTTAACTACTTTAGCTGGTAGAGTAGGTGGGACAGTAGTACAAGCCAGACAAGATTTATCTCTATAAACTGTTTTTCTTAAAACCTTTGGACACTTTTTGCAATCTGCAGCTTCTCCTTACCTCAGTTTCCACCAGGGGAATGTTGTCCTTTCTTTTCTTGGATTTGTGAAGGGCGGAAGTGGAAGAAGCAGATATGGATTCAGATGGACACTTTTCTTCAGAATCTTCAACTCCTTCATGTGATTCCTGGGATGGAGTGGTGCCAAGACATGTCAACACATCACAATTATGGCATGTCTTAGGAACAGTGAAAGGAAGGGTAGTATTACAAGAAGAAGCTTGTATAATAACTTCCCACACTTGAGAAGATATGAATTTTTTAGCCCACGAGAATTTGTCTACATTCAGAAAGTTGACTGAAAGGAAATTAACCCAATTAGAAGGTACCTGAATAACATCACCACTTCAGTTCTTGGGGCAAAGTGCTTCTGCTAGATCATTGCACCTTCCTTCCCAAGAAGAACTTCCTCATCGATTGGTTGCACCACCTCCTGATCTATCATAGTGTGTGATTCTGGGCAAATTGTGTGAGCCTGATTAGCATAGGCTGGGATAGGGAAGCCAGGTGGAGCAGATAAATCTGAGAGGTGATCAGTACCTTTAACAACATGGTCCAGCTGTAACTCTTTGATGTTGACTTGATGATCCAGATCCTTGAGCATGCTGCTCCCTTCCACTATCTTTTCTGCTATCTCGGTTTCTTCAGTTATCCTGAGTGGCAGTAGTAGGTCTTGCAGAGAAGTAGTAAACTGTCTGCTAGCATTGGCAAGGATTTCAGAAAACATAGGGTCATCTTGTGTATCTCTGAAAGCATTATCTGCAGTGATGTTAAGAGCTTCAAGAGTTGGGTCAATCATTCGTGCCAGGGGTACAACTAGAATAATTGGTTGGGCCTCTGGCACTTGCATCACTTGTAGCGCTTCAGGCACTTGTATCTCCCGCTAGGCCTCATGAACTGGCATCTCTTGTCTGGCCATCTCTGGCCCATTGGGCTGCAGAATCTCATTCAAATCTGGAATGATGGAATGCATTGACGCCAAAGGACCATTAGCTGAAGCATTAGTGCTAGCACTGTTATCAGGGGCATAGATACAACGAGACTACTGTTAGCTGCTTGCTCCATATTCACCTCTTCCTCAAGTGGTTCCATAAGATCATGCAGTGCCATAAATTCCCCAGGATGAAGCTCAACATCTGCTTCTTGAGGCAGAGCCCAATGCCCCCATCCTGGCATTTCCTCCTCTTCATCTTCTGCTTCCTCTTCATCTTGGCATAATTTTAATGTAATTCTTCTTAATTGTGGTATGAATATTCAGATCCGAAAGATTCAAGATAAAAGTTCATATTGACATAAAAATAATAATACTTCAAGCATACTAACTAAGCAATTATGTCCTCTCAAAATAACATGGCCAAAGAAAGTTCATCCCTACAAAATCATATAGTTTAGTCATGCTCCATTTTCGTCACACATGAATGCTCTCATCATGCACAACCCTGATGGCAAGCCAAGCAATTGTTTCATACTTTAGTAATCTCAAACCTATAAACTTTCATGCAATACATGAGCGCGAGCCATGGATATAGCACTATGGGTGGAATAGAATATGATGATGGGGGTTATGTGGAGAAGACAAAAAAGGAGATAGTCTCACATCAACGAGGCTAATCAACGGGCTATGGAGATGCCCATCGATTGATGTTAATGCAAGGAGTAGGGATTGCCATGCAACGGATGCACTAGAGCTATAAATGTATGAAAGCTCAACAAAAGAAACTAAGTGGGTGTGCATCCAACTTGCTTTCTCACGAAGACCTAGGGCACTTGAGGAGGCCCATTGTTGGAATATACAAGCCAAGTTCTATAATGAAAGATTCCCACTAGTATATGAAAGTGACAAGACAAAAGACACTCTATCATGAAGATTATTGTGCTACTTTGAAGCACAAGTGTGGAAAAAGGATAGTAGCATTGTCCCTTCTATATATATATTGGCCTTTCTTTTTTTTGGCCTTTCTCTTTTTTTATTTGGGACAATGCTCTATTAATGATGACCATCACACTTCTATTTATTTACAACGCAATGATTACAAGTTGATACTTAGAACAAGATATGACTCTATATGAATGCCTCCGGCGGTGTACCAGGATATGCAATGAACCAAGAGTGACATGTATGAAAGAATTATGAATGGTGGCTTTGCCACAAATACTATGTCAACTACATGATCATGCAAAGCAATATGACAATCATGAATGTGACATGATGAACGGAATGGTGGAAAGTTGCATGGCAATATATCTCGGAATGGCTATGGAAATGCCATAATAGGTAGGTATGGTGGCTATTTTGAGGAAGATATAAGGAGGTTTATGCATGAAAGAGCGTATCATATCACGGGGTTTGGATGCACCGACAAAGTTTGCACCAACTCTCAATGTGAGAAAGGGCAATGCACGGTACCGAAGAGGCTAGCAATGATGGAAGGGTGAGAGTGCGTATAATCCATGGACTCAACATTAGTCATAAAGAACTCACATACTTATTGCAAAAATCTACAAGTCATCAAAACCCAAAGCACTACGCGCATGCTCCTAGGGGGATAGATTGGTAGGAAAAGACCATCGCTCGTCCCCGACCGCCACTCATAAGGAAGACAATCAAATAACACCTCATGTTTCAAATTTGTTACACAACGTTTACCATACGTGCATGCTACGGGGCTTACAACCTTCAACACAAGCATTTCTCAAATTCACAACTACTCAACCAGCACGACTTTGATATTATTACCTCCATATCTCAAAACAGTTATCAAGCATCAAACTTCTCTTAGTATTCAAAACACTCATAAGAAAAAATTTATTCACCTCGAACACCTAGTATATTAGGATTATTTAAGCAAATTACCATGCTATTTAAGACTCTCAAAATAATCTAAGTGAAGCATGAGAGATCAATAGTTTCTATAAAAGAAATCCACCACCGTGCTCTAAAAGATATAAGTGAAGTACTAGAGCAAAACTATATAACTCAAATGATATAAGCGAAGCACATAGAGTATTCTAACAAATTCCAGATCATGTATGGCTCTCTCAAAAGGTGTGTACAACAAGGATGTTTGTGGTAAAGTAAAAATAAAAGACCCAAATTATACAAGATGCTCCAAGCAAAACACATATCATATGGTGAATAAAAATATAGCTCCAAGTAAAGTTACCGATAGAAGTAGACGAAAAGAGGGGATGCCTTCCGGGGAATCCCCAAGCTTTGGCTTTTAGGTGTCCTTAGATTATCTTGGGGGTTCCATGGGCATCCCCAATCTTAGGCTCTTGCCACTCCTTGTTCCATAATCCATCAAATCTTTACCCAAAACTTGAAAACTTCACAACACAAAACTTAAAGTAGAAAATCTCATGAGCTCCGTTAGCGAAAGAAAAAAAAAGACCACTTCAAGGTACTGTAATGAACTCATTCTTTATTTATATTGGTGTTAAACCTACTGTATTCCAACTTCTCTATGGTTTATAAACTATTTTACTAGCCATAGATTCATCAAAATAAGCAAACAACACACGAAAAACAGAATCTGTCAAAAACAGAACAATATGTAGTAATCTGTAGCTAGCGCAAGATCTGGAACCCCAAAAATTCTAAAATAAATTGTTGGACGTGAGGAATTTATCTATTAATCATCTGAAAAAATAATTAACTAAATAGAACTTTCCAAATAAAAATGGCAGCAGTTCTCGTGAGCGCTAAAGTTTCTATTTTTACAGCAAGATATCAAGACTTTCCCCAAGTCTTCCCAACGGTTCTACTTGGCACAAACACTAATTAAACACAAAAAACACAACCTAAACAGAAGCTAGATAAATTATTTATTACTAAACAGGAGCAAAAGGCAAGGAATAAAAATAAAATTGGGTTGCCTCCCAGCAAGCGCTATTGTTTAACGCCCCTAGCTAGGCATAAAAAACAAGGATAGATCTAGGTATTGCCATCTTTAGTATGCAATCCATAAGTGGCTCTCATAATAGATTCATAAGGTAATTTAATTTTCTTTCTAGGAAAGTGTTCCATGCCTTTCCTTAACGGAAATTGGAATCTAATATTTCCTTCCTTCATATCAATAATTGCACCAATCGTTCTAAGGAAAGGTCTACCAAGAATAATAGGACATGAAGGATTGCAATCTATGTCAAGAACAATAAAATCTACGGGCACATAATTCCTATTTTCAACAATAATAACATCATTAATTCTTCCCATAGGTTTCTTAATAGTGGAATCCGCAAGGTGCAAGTTTATAGAGCAATCATCAAAATCACGGAAAACTAACAAATCACACAAAGTCTTTGGAATCGTGGAAACACTAGCACCGAAATCACATAAAGCATAAAACTCATGATCTTTAATCTTAATTTTAATAGTTGGTTCCCACTCATCATAAAGTTTTCTAGGGATAGAAACTTCCAATTCAAGTTTTTCTTCATAAGATTGCATCAAAGCATCAACGATATGTTTAGTGAACGCTTTATTTTGACTATAAGCGTGAGGAGAATTTAGCACGGATTGCAACAAGGATATACAATCAATCAAAGAGCAATTTTCATAATTAAATTCCTTGAAATCCAAAATAGTGGGTTTAGTATCATCTAAGGTTTTAATTTCTTCAATCCCACTTTCATCAATTTTAGCGTCAAGATCTAAAAACTCCGAATTCTTGGAACGCCTTCTAGGTAAAGGTGGATCATATTCAGTCCCATCATTATTAAGATTCATATTGCAAAACAAAGATTTAATAGGGGACACATCAATAACTTTTAGATCTTCATCCTTATTTTCATAGGAACTAGAAGAACACGCTCTTATAAAGGCATCTTTCTTAGCACGCATTCTAGCGGTTCTTTCTTTGCACTCATCAATGGAAATTCTCATGGCTTTGAGAGACTCGTTGATATCATGCTTAGGTGGAATAGATCTAAATTTCAAAGAATCAACATCAAGAGAAATTCTATCAACGTTCCTAGCCAACTCATCAATCTTAAGCAATTTTTCTTCAATCAAAGCATTGAAATTCTTTTGCGAAGTAATAAATTCTTTAATATTAGATTCAAAATCAGAGGGAATCTTATTATAATTTCCATAAGAATTGTTGTAGGAATTACCATAATTATTAGAGGGATTACTAGGATAAGGCCTAGGATTAAAATTTCCTCTATACGTGTTGTTACCAAAATTGTTCCTACCAATGAAGTTCACATCCATAGATTCATTATTATTCTCAATCAAAGTAGACAAGGGCATATCATTAGGATCAGAAGAATTGCTTTTACTAGCAAATAATTTCATAAGTTCATCCATCTTTCCACTCAAAACATTAATTTTTTCTATCGCATGCACCTTTTTATTAGTGGATCTTTCAGTATGCCATTGAGAATAATTAACCATAATATTATCTATGAGTTTAGTAGCTTCTCCTAAAGTGATTTCCATAAAAGTGCCTCCCGCGGCCGAATCTAAAAGATTTCTAGAAGCAAAATTCAATCCGGCATAAATTTTTTGTATAATCATCCACAAATTCAAACCATGAGTAGGGCAATTACGTATCATTAATTTCATCCTCTCCCAAGCTTGTGCAACATGTTCATGATCAAGTTGCTTAAAATTCATAATATCGTTTCTAAGGGAGATGATCTTAGCGGGAGGAAAATACTTAGAGATAAAAGCATCTTTGCACTTATTCCATGAATCAATTCTATTTTTAGGCAAAGACGAGAACCAAGCTTTAGCACGATCTCTAAGCGAAAAAGGAAATAGCTTCAATTTAACAATATCATTATCCACATCTTTCTTATTTTACATATCACACAAATCAATGAAGCTATTTAGATGGGTAGCGGCATCTTCACTAGGAAGGCCGGAAAACAGATCTTTCATGACAAGATTCAACAAAGCAGTATTAATTTCACAAGATTCAGCATCGGTAAGAGGAGCAATCGGAGTGCTAATAAAATCATTGTTGTTGGTATTGGTAAAGTCACACAATTTAGTGTTATCTTGAGCCATCGCGACAAGCAAGCATCCAACACACAAGCAAACAAAAAGCAAGCGGGCAAAAGAGGCAAACGGGAAAGAGAGGGAGGATAGAGAGAGAGGGCGAATAAAACGGCAAGGGTGAAGTGGGCGAGAGGAAAACGAGAGGCAAATGGCAAATAATGTAATGCGGGAGATAGGGATTGTGATGGGTACTCGGTATATTGACTTTTGCATAGACTCCCCGGCAACGGCGCCAGAAACCCTTCGTGCTACCTCTTGAGCACTGTGTTGGTTTTTCCCTGAAGAGGAAGGGATGATGCAGCAGAGTAGCGTAAGTATTTCCCTCAGTTTTTGAGAACCAAGGTATCAATCCAGTAGGAGGCTACGCGTGAGTCCCTCGTGCCTGCACAAAACAAATAAATCCTCGCAACAACGCGATAAGGGGTTGTCAATCCCTACACGGCCACTTATGAGAGTGAGATCTGATAGATATGATAAGATAATATTTTGGTATTTTTATGATAAAGATGCAAAATAAAATAAAAGCAAAGTAAATAACTAAGTATTGGAAGATTAATATGATGAAGATAGACCCGGGGGCCATAGGATTCACTAGTGGCTTCTCTCAAGAACATAAGTATTCTATGGTGGGTGAACAAATTACTATTGAGCAATTGGCAGAATTGAGGATAGTTATGAGAATATCTAGGCATGATCATGTATATAGGCATCACGTCCGGGACATCACTTGTAGCGCTTCAGGCACTTGTATCTCCCGCTGGGCCTCATGAACTGGCATCTCTTGTATGGCCATCTCTGGCCCATTGGGTTGCAGAATCTCATTCAAATCTGGAATGATGGCATGCATTGACGCCAAAGGACCATTAGTTGAAGCATTAGTGCTAGCACTGTTATCAGGGGCATAGATACAACGAGACTACTGTTAGCTGCTTGCTCCACATTCACCTCTTCCTCAAGTGGTTCTATAAGATCATGCAGTGCCATAAATTCCCCAGGATGAAGCTCAACATCTGCTTCTTGAGGTAGAACCCAATGCCCCCATCCTGGCATTTCCTCCTCTTCATCTTCTGCTTCCTCTTGATTCTGTTCCACAAACTGCTCATGAACTGGGTCGAGTGCAAGTTGCAGGTTAAGTTGAGGATCATGTTGCTGATTGAGGACATGGATATCATCATGCTCATGCTGTTGCAGTGGCCCCAGGAAATGGTTACGTTGATTTGGATGGAAGTTCTGTTGGGCAGGAACAGGATGAGGATTACCAAATGACTCAATTGGGTCTTCATCAGGTGCCTCAATGCCCAAAATCTGGTGCTTTAAGATGACCATAGGGATAGTGAGGGAATCATTCTGGAAATCATAACCTTCTCCAAATACTAAACTGGCAGGAATATCACTGAGGTGCTCCACTCTAACTTTCACCATGAGATTGGCTCTAGTGCTCCTATTCCTATCCCAACTTAGGAATTTTCCAAACTTGCTGACCGCATTATTTAATTCCTGGATGTCTCTCCTATCAAACGGATACCCACACAGTAAGATCCACACATCTCTGTTCATAACCAATCTCCTCCAATTTAGGCCCTTGTTGTGTGGTTGGAAAACCACATGAACATCAGTGAATTGATGAGGGATATCCGTAACAAGTGCGTCTCGATCAAATACACTAGCCATCTTGATGTAGGCTTGCCCAAACGGACACCGCTCAATCTCATAAAACCATATCTGTTTATCATTGATGAAATCAGTGAGTACCTCTCTGATCGTGTTGAAGGACACCGGAAGATTTGGCATTGGGACAATAGTTGCAATCACCCACTCCTCGTGGGTCGCCGGCGCCGCTCCATTGATGATCTTGAGTCTTGCTGGTCGCCCCTCCACCTCGATGCTCTGGTGATTGGCTGGAAGGAAGGGTGTGGGATCACAGGGGAAAGTGGCCATCGCTCCAACTCTGTTACTCTGCACCAATGGTGGAGAGATAGCAAAGGAGGAAGGATTGGGGGCGATGGTGGCTGCCAGGAGTTGCTACACTATTGAAGTTTGGAAGGAGCTGAGAGGAATGCTACCAAGCCGGCGCAGAGGCAGGGCATTAACTTGATTAGCCTGGTTGGTCGGCGGAGTGACATCCTGATTAGTCACAATCGCGAGAACAGTGGTCACTTGCCTCAGAAACTCGACCGTCGGGAAACTCAGAGAGTTGGGCCGGGGAGTAGCAATCACGCCCAATATGGCCCCATCCCTTGCACTTATGACATTTGATTCGGTTCGTGCAGCTGGGCCTGCTATGGCCCGGGAGAAGACACCGTACGCAGTAATCTCGTTGTGGGCTTTTTTGAAAACACGAAGATCCCGCCTCCCGGTGAGTAACTGTATCATTATGGGAATTAACTCCATGAGAACGGGCAACATGCAGCGAAGATGCCGATCGTGGATGATCATGGGAAGGACGAACCGCTGAAAGATTCTGGTTGCCTGAATCTATGAAAGTAGCTGGAGATCTAAGAGCTTGAAGATAAGATTTTCTAGGATGATTTCTAAAGATATGAGTCCACTCATCTTCTTTTTCTTGTAAATATTGATAGAGCTCCCAACTAGAATTAGGACCCCCATTACCCCAGAGAAAGAAATTGATATTGATCAGAGGGAGGGAAACATTTCCATCTTTGATGATCGAGAAACCAACTTCTTTAGAGGATACAAGGAACTTAAAAGACCATTTTTGAAGAAGAGAAACCTTAAAGAGCGAAGCACGCCCCCCGAAGCAAGATGCTACCTCTTGAGCACTGCGTTGGTTTTTCCCCGAAGAGGAAGGGATGATGCAGTAGAGTAGCGTAAGTATTTCCCTCAGTGTTTGAGAACCAAGGTATCAATCCAGTTGGAGGCTACGCGCGAGTCCCTCGTACCTGCACAAAACAAATAAATCCTCGCAACCAATACGATAAGGGGTTGTTAATCCCTACACGGCCACTTACGAGAGTGAGATCTGATAGATATGATAAGATAATATTTTTGGTATTTTTATGATAAAGATGCAAAGTAAAATAAAAGGCAAAGTAAATAACTAAGCATTGGAAGATTAATATGATGAAGATAGACCCGGGGGCCATAGGTTTCACTAGTGGCTTCTCTCAAGAGCATAAGTATTCTACGGTGGGTGAACAAATTACGGTTGAGCAATTGACAGAATTGAGCATAGTTATGAGAATATCTAGGCATGATCATGTATATAGGCATCACGTCCGGGATAAGTAGACCGACTCCTGCCTGCATCTACTACTATTACTCCACTCATCGACCGCTATCCAGCATGCATCTAGAGTATTAAGTTAATGAAAACAGAGTAACGCCTTAAGCAAGATGACATGATGTAGAGGGATAAACTCATGCAATATGATGAAAACCCCATCTTGTTATAATACGTGCCTTGATGCCCCTACTGTCACTGGGAAAGGACACCGCAAGATTGAACCCAAAGCTGACACTACAAAAAAATACACTTCCGTGATGATACATGTTTGTCACAGTAGGTCACGTTTTTTGTCATGCATGTACATCCATGACAATTTTATGACAACATCAAGATAGTCATACCTGTGCTATCGTAGAAGTGTTCCATGACATTACCAAAATTATCATCACAGAAGTGTCCACTTCCATGACGATAAATCGCGGGTCACAGAAGTGCTTTCGTCAAGGGTGACCGACACGTAGCATCCACCGTAACAGAACACCGTTAAGCTATCGGGTCGGATTTTGGATCTGATAACCCGTTAACAGCCCTGATCAAAGGGAAATTTCCACGTGTAAAATTCTGATTGGCTGAAGGGAACACCTGTCAACTCGTCAGTGGGCCAGATGTCTCCCGTCCATTGGAGCAGACCTGCCTATGATACGTCGACACGTGGCTGGGCCCAACAGAGGCCCATATAGGTTAAAAAGGTCGGCTCAGTCAAAGGCCCGTAGAACTTAATCAGGTACTAGTGGGCCAGCCCAATAACGGCCTGCTTAATAAAGGCCCATTTACGGCCCGAAGCCAGATCTGGCCCGTTAATTGTTCGCCCAATATTTGGGCCCATTTACGGCCTGAAGCCAGATCTGGCACGTTAATTGTTCGCCCAATATTTGGGCCCATTGGCGGCCCGAAGCCAGATCTGGCCCGTTAATTGTTCGCCGAATATTTGGGCCCAACTACGGCCCAGTGACTTTCGGCCTGTTAGAGGCCTGATGTAGACATGGGCCCATTTCAGCCCAGTGTGACTTTCGGCCTGGGAATGGCCCGTGCTGCCCATGGGCCATATATGGTCCGACGGGACATCAGGCCCACTAACGGCCCGTGCTAAAGGTGGCAACAGTTAAGGCCAACATGACTTTGGGACTGTTAAAGGCCTGTCGCGTAATTCTGCCCGTTGATGCCTGTGCTAAGCTTTCGGCCTCTTAAAGGCCCATGATATCAGTGGGCCAACTAAGGCCCGAGATATGTTTCGGCCTAGTAATGGCCCGTGAGCTAACTGGGCCCAAAATGGCCTGGTCTACATTTCAGCTTGCTGAAGGCCCGTCGACGACTAGTGAAAATTGAGGCCCAACATGCATTTTGGCCTGCTAAAGGCCTGTGGTTTCATCTCAGACGTAACAGACCAGTACAATATTCAGCCTGTTAATGGCCCAACGCTACCTGGGCCAAACTAAGCGCTAGGTCGACAAAAGGCCCAACTAAAATATAGGTCGGTGTAAGTTTGGAGTGCTCCTATTGGACGCATTCTGCGTCAAACAACTGCACGACGCACGCACGGAAATCCTGACTGGGCCGGCCCAATAGTGGGCGCGCCTGTTTGCTTGTGCAGTAAGGCTGCGATGTTAATGATAAAAAAATGTAAGCGCGCTTCAGATAAGATTCGACATCTGGACCTCCAAGATGCATTCCAGAGGACCTAACCACTAGACCTATAAAGTGTTGGTTGTTAAATCCTGAAGCGTGCTAGTATAAGAACTAATACAAATGAAGAATCCCGAACTTACGTGCTAGTATATTACTTACACGCACGGAAAGTTTGAGAAATCCCGAACAAATTTGGAAGCGTGAATATTTTATGAAAACGTGAACATCTTATGAAATCTGGTACATTTTCTGCATTCCGAAAGTTTTGAATTTTTTTTGTGTAACGAGAACAATTTTTGAATTTTGAGAGCATATTTCGAAAAATGATTTTTTTTTAAAAAAATACGAACAAATTTTGAATATTTTTGATTTTCTTTTGAAGAAAAGAGAAAAAAAAGAAAAGAAATAGAAGGAAAACCAAAAAAATCAGGAGCAGTTTTCAAAATTGTGAACAAGAATTTGAAAATGTGAACACTATTTTAGGAATATGAACAAATTTTGACAAAAAGAACATTTTTTAAAATTCTAAACCATATTCGAAGTATTTGGAAACCATATTAAAAAAGAAAAAACAAAGAAAACAGGAAAAAAGAAATAACAGAATAAGACTGTGAAGAAAACCAGAAAGAACCAGTAGAAGGTTTTAAGTTTTGTCATTGCTTTTAGTTTCTTTAGATTTAGCTTTTTTATTCTTTCACATACATGAGTCAGTCGCGATGGCTACCGCGATGTGTACTTCTACAAGATGTCGTTAGTTCGATCCCTGGCGCGACCATTTTTTGTTGCTGGTTTTTAATCTCGCGAAGCGAAACCAGTTAAATGGGCCGGCCCAGGGTGAGCTACGCCTGTGTGAAGCGGCGACTACTTGCCGCAGTAAGCGGCGAATTGGAAATTCCGGCCTGGCACAATGTGTGAAGGCCCCAATCATTCGGGCCCAAGAAAGACGCAGGCCGGCCCAATTGTGGCCCGCTAAAACCTGGCCCGTTAGAGTCGAATGTTTCGGTCCGGTCAACTACATCTGATTTTTTTAGATAGCGAATGATGGTAGTAACTAGTAGGAATTAAGAACAAACCTACTCTATACAATAAAGAAATTATGGCATAGTAACTAAGAATAAAACTACACTATACAATAAAGGATTTACGGTATATTACATCCACTGGGCATCGAAGTTCGCCACCAGTGATCATAAAGCGCAACAAAGAAGCAGATTACAAAAACTGGGCACCATTGTAGCGTAACAAAATAATACTGAACCGAGACCACTTCCAAGACAGTTCAAGAAAGGTTAGCCTTGCAGGGGAACTGTTGCGCAAGCTGCTGAGCAAGGCTGTGAGACCGGCCTAGCATGTCGGTCATAGCTTCTAGGTGTAGCTGTTTAGCGATGAGCTTCTCATTGGTGTTCTCCGCAATCTTTCTTAGAGATAGGACTTCAAGTCGAAGTTGAGTTGCAGAATGCCTTTCTGCTAGAACTTGGGACTGAAGAAGTCGAACTGATTCAGACAACGAATTCTGTGAGCTTGTCTGACTATTAGTCTGAAGTAACTTGAACACTGCATCAAGACAAGACTTTGGGGTTGTCTCACTATCTTGAAGATGTTTTGCCTTCTTTGCTGCAATATATGTTGGGTTTGTCTCACAGCCTTCAGCAGACTTGTGCATGCCATCAGGCATATCACCCTGAAACAAAGCAGAGAGATGATAGGTTTTGCACGTGTATAAACAAAGATGATAACCGTTCTGTCAATTCTATCCAATTTCAAATTAGAAAATAAAGAGTAAGTTCAAAATATCAATAGCATAATTTGGCATTATTCATAATGCGGGGAGCTTCACCACACTACTGGATTACCATGTCAACATAACAAGCATAGATGAAGGGCAAAGAAAATCATTGTATCTATTTTGGATAATGTGCATGGCATGTTGTTCATATCATCAGCCACATCAGTAAGATAAAACAGGAGATGACAAGGTGCAAACATGGGTTGCTTCACCACACACTGGATTATAGATCCACAAAAACAAGCATACATATAGGGAGTATTAAGTAATGTGCATGGTATGAATAAGGAATTTGGTTTTACAAGTAAAACTTAGAACATACGGTTCTTACGAACATGCATTTTGGTAGAAACAACAAACTAAACAGCAGTAAACGATAGGGAGTATGAGAAAATTAAACAGCGGTTGAGGATAAAGGCTTTAGAAGGACCGACTTACATTAACAGTTAACACCGGCTTTATAATGCCCTTCTCCATGTCAAGGGAAGGATAACTCAAGAACTTCAGCACAGAATCTTCTTCATAAGCATTGCATGTACTCTACATTTTGTAGAGAGTAATTATAGATATGATAATACTGGAAGGGATAGAGGATAATGAAGATAAGATGCAGATTGATGCTACATAATCAACTACTAATCCCTGGAAGTACAAGCATTACAGGACAAAATGTACTGACAAGAGCAATGGGCTACACTTCTACACTGGCATTGTCTGTGTATTCTACTTGTTGGTAAGATTAAATAGAGATCTGATCTTTTTTAGCAAATTGTGGGCGAGGGAGATAAGATGCAGAATGCTACAAAATGAACCAATCCCTCTTCCCATAATACAAGAGTGTTTTGAACACTGGTGTACTGTACAAAACGTTCTTATATTATGGGATGGAGGGAGTAGCTGTTAATGTAAGTACAGTGATAGACCACGTTCAGTCCTTGCAAGAGGACTGCAGAGCTAAACCTCTTCAAAAGCATTGGGTTGATTCTAAATTTATGTAAGAGTCCATACGGATCTTATAATGTCCACCAAATGGACGATTACGAGGCTAACATGTGCAGTGATGCTACATAATTAAACAGCTATGAAAGTAAGTATGGTCATACAGGGCAAGAGGTACTCACAAGAGCAATGCAGTGTGCAGTTGTTGCGAGATTCTGTGGTCCCTTGAGAATGAATGTTCTTCTGCTAACAGTTTTCGTACAGTGAGACATTAAGGCAAATGCAGAAACGTAGTTCAAATTGTGATGTGATATCATAGACAGTACCTTACGCTGCAGCCGAGACCAATGTGTAACAAGATTATTCCAGTCACCGTCGGATAAATGTAGCACCAGAGACTTTACAGAAATTTCGTTCAGAGGCTTTCCATCGAAGTGCGCTTGCCTCAGGTAGGAACGATACTTCACCAACGTGTGCTTGAAAAGCGCAACCAACCCTTGCTCGTCATCACAATCTAGTTTGCTCCTCGCCTATTTAAAAGAATGAAATCTTGTGTCTTCTGTCAGCAGAAACATATGCAGTAATGACCATGAATAACATTAGTACATTACTTACACGTAAGTTGCGGAGGAAGACTGGAAATTGTTCTGTGTCTGTGGTATAATCTTTCCATGAAGGAAAGATGTGCACAAAGTTCCTGACAACAACATAAGCTTCGTCTTCTAAACTGGGAAGAAATGGAACAGGGGACCTATTTGCTGCAATTGGGGCTCTCTCTGGTTCGAAAAAGGATTTGGCAACTGGATTTGGTGTACTCTTTGCTGGAATGGGGGGTTTTGCGTCGTACAGCTGGTGCTATGTCAACTGGCATAATCATACTATTTGCTGCAGTTGGTGTCTGCTGAGTTGGGGCATCAGAAATGACCAATGTAGTAGGGCTAGAGTCTGCTAGAGTTGGGGTATTTTGTGGGTCAGGTGATATTGCAACTACACCTAATGGGCTATTTGATTTATCAAGTGCCACTACCTTTTCCAAATACTTTGCTTGTGCTCCTCCACGATCAGCAATTGCCCTCTTCCTTTTGAACGTATGATACACAAGAACAACATTTGAATGGATAAATATGGTATGATGACAGATGGAATATGTACTGAAAATGGATAGGCAGGGCGTATTCACATACACGATGTGTAAACTAAGCTAATGGCAGTTCAACGAAGTAGAAGCAATGCAAAGCATCAGTTGCAAGATATGTGCGAGCAATGTAACCTTGGAAAGTTAGAGCAAGTACCTTGATGGGTGAATAAGATAGGGCATCTTCCTCTGACTCCTCCACTAGGGAGCTACATTGACTTGGGTCTCCCTCTAGCTCAGAATCACTATTAGGATCATATTCTGAGCATGAATCTATAGGTGGAGAGCGTTTGCATTGCATTGCATCCAGACTTGATTTCAGTCCCTTAATGCCAAGTTTGACAGCCATGGCATTGTTCTGCTTTATTATTTTCATGCACGCAAGCTCATAATCATTATGATGCTGTTCAGAATCTAAGATTCATGAAAACATAAAAAGTAGTCAGATTATCTATGGAATGCATTGCGGATTCAACTCGGAGAGTGTCTCCCTATAAACCCCTGCATATGCAAAGTTCACCTCCCCAACCGTGCTGACCAAACCACACACAGAAATACAAACCCCTTATGTCTCCCTAAAAGGCAGGCACACATTTCAAAACTGAAGTAGGAACATTAGAATCATATGAAATTTGTATTTGAACAAATAAACTAAGCAATTATGAGTGGCGTAATGTTTAGCTTCAAGGGTGGAGTGTTGGTAGTGTGACACAAAGCAAGTAGGGAGATTGTATTCCATGTAAAAGATCGAAACCTATGTAAAAGCTGGAAATGACACTTTCTTTCTATACAATGCAGTGTTTGTTACCCACACATGATGGAAGAGATCACATAGAGAAATACTATTCACTCATGTCTACGGTTCCAGTATTTAGAAATAGGGTGGTCCACCCTAAAACAATATTGACAACAAATATGACAAGGCAAGCATAGATGTAGTGAATCAATTATTTACTTGTGAGCTTACTAGGACAAGTATGCAGAATTGTAACTGCAGTAAGAGACCGTCCAAAATCTGAATGAAGAAGTTTGTCTAGCGCTTATTGTTTGCAACTAATCGACGTGAATAATTGGATATTATATCGAATGAGTAAGAAAGACAAGTAGAATTGTCAACAAACCTGGCTTGCAGTAGTAATCTGGGTCAATGTCACAACGACCAACAATCCAAAATGACTAGTTTCTGTTTCGAGGGCCAGAATTTTGAAAACCCTATGAACTTTAGAGGTACTAAAGATTACCGAAATACATCTGAACCATTAAGTGTAGGTAGCACTAAGCACACAATAAACCCTAATGACAGTCCTGCCTAATGAGTAATGAATCAATTAGAAAATGGTGATGAGGAGTGGCTACTGAGTGTTGAGGACGTATCTCAGGATAAATCGGGTTGGCTTGGTGGGTGCTGCACGCTTGAGCCCTGAACGGACTAGGAAGGTAGGCACGGCGGCGCGCCCGGGCAGCGGTGACGCTGTTGGGCGAGCGGCTCCTGGCCTCCTGTTAGTCTGGCGTCTCCTCCTAGAGTCATGCCGTCCGGGGACAGCAAGTCGCTGGCGAGGAAGGCGGCTGGGGGCGAGTAGAGATCGGAAGCGCGCAGCAGAACAGAGGGGAATCGGGGCCTGGGACGACCCAAAATCCCAGCGTGGGCCGGCCCACCGTGGGCACCCTGTAGAGATACACACCCGAGCGGCGAACATGCATTTTCAAAACTAATTTAGGAACATTTAGCTGACCAATTAAACAACTCTGTTTTAATAATATCAGATTCATATTTGAACAACTAAGCTTGTTTAGCTTGATGGGTGGAGCAGTGTTATTATGACACGAAGCACGTATTCTGATCGTATAGTGATCATAAAAGGGGGAAACTCTAAGCATATTTTTTAGCAAAAGAGGGTTTCCCCTCCGATTTCTATTAAAGAGACCACCATGGAACCAACATGATCAATTAAACCCTAAGCATGATCAATTAAATCGTATTATGGTTGTGCCATGGCAGATTTGAAGCTGCAAACTGGAGAAATGATATTTAGCATCCATTGTTTGCTTTGAACTAAGAACTAAATTCTAAGAGCTGAAAAGAAAGTAGAGTAACCAAGTTAAGATCTATTTTCTGGTTGAGATCAAAAAGTTGAGGAGATATGAAGTACCACCTCTCTTGCCGCGCCGTGTAGGCATCGGGGGTGCGATGGCTGTCGGTGGCGTTGAAGCAGATCTGCGACGGTAGACGGGTGCATCAGGGGATAAGTCCCGTTGCGGTGGAAGAGAAGGTCGTGTGAGCGGCCCCGGCAAAGAGGATGATGATGCCGATGAAGCGAGAGGACGCGATGCAAGGCTATTGGTCCGTCGCCGTGGATGAGAAACGTCCATCTCTAGCAGTGGACGACGCGGTCTTGGTAGGCGCTCCGGCATGGTGGAGGACGAGGGCGATGGATGTGGTGGAGGACGGTGGCGATGGATGGGGTGGCGGACGGAGGCTCGTGTGGGGATGGGGTGTTCTAGCGCGGACGGTGTATGAATGGGAAAATGGAGGGAGAGCTACGGGGAACCATGTTTTTAGGACGCGCCTGTCTGAAATATGGGAAAGTTACGAAGTTAGCCCCCGTTTAAAATTTGGACGTCTCATCGGTTGGGGATAGGACGGTAATCTCGCATCTTGCCAATATTTGCCCAGAGTGATTTCGAGCGAGGAGAGGGTGGTTGGCGCCCATGGTTGGCGCCCACGGTGTATGAACGGGGCTGACAGGTAGGGCGGTTGTGTCACGTCTGAGTGAAGTTACAAACCTGCCCCTATTGAAAATATTTGCCTACATCGATTTCGGCCGAGTCGAGTTTGTTTTGCCGCCCACCGTGTATGAATGGGGAATGGAGGGAGAAACAGAGGTCTTTCGGACGAGCTTGAATCAAATGAGTTTTGCTGCCCATGTTTGACGCCCACCGTGTCGGAATGGGCTCAGAGGCGGTCGTGTCACGTCTAATTGAAGTTACTAACCTACCCCTATTTAGAGCAGTGGAAATCGGGCCGATGGATTGTCTGTGTAATGGGTAGACAGTAATTTCCATCTCCCAAACACTTGGCTTCGGGCAGCCGACGTGGGAGTGGACATTTTGCTGCTTCTTTCGAATTTTGGGACAATAAGCATCCATGTTTACCCTGGCAACTAAATTCGAATCCATTTTGTATTCCTATATGAATCTTTATAAATCATTCTATGTGTTTTTATATATCTTCAAAAGGATGACAAAGATGTATTCCACTGTCATATATGAATATGGTTTACAAATGCCGATACTCAAATTCAGAAACTAGAATCCGGTTTAAGGTGAATTCGAATATTTGGAACACTTCATGTCCAACTAAAATGTCACACGCAACATAATGTGTACTCCCATTTAGATATGTACACAAGCGATGTATCAAGATTCAAATACCGAGTCAATCAACCAAGAATGTACAGAACTAACAGACATATAAACACTTACAGAGTATATGGATCAATAATATCAACTAACATACATAAGCCAGGCCGCTGTACTTTTTTGGCTACAACAGCATCCTTTTTTTAGCTAGCATCTTAGCCCTTTCCGATGCGTGTCACTTATGGTCCATCTATACTACTACTATTGCTGAATGCACATTTAGCCCGATTGGCATATTTGTAGGTCTGGCATAGTAATCCAAAAGAAATGTCTCCGAGTCTTATCAACTAATACAGACTTGTGCTCAAATAAAATTACAAACCAAAAAACAAAAAACAATTATTACATGATCTCTAAAACAAATGGTTTGATTGTTTACATGAACATACAACACAAAGGTTATTCAACTATGGAAAGAACATTTCACCTATGATTTACCAAGTAGGAATTTAATTTCCTTTTTTCCTTCAGGACCTTAACAATCTGGTCAGTCTCAGCTTGCTTCGTTTTGAAATCCACCAAATATTTAATGATTGTCTTGAGTACTACTTGTGATTGTGATGTTTGCTTCCTCAACATGTCAACTTCATCTCTAAGTGCAGAAGCAGAATCTCTTTCTACCACTAGTTTAGCCTCTAGAGCATCAACAGTTGGCAATTCATAATGCACGATTGGGCCGGTGCCACTGCTGTGGGATGATGCAACGTCCATGGGGACCTCGCTCTTTGATCTTGGGCTAACATGTTTTGCCATTAAAGTTCCAATTGGATTCAGAAAAGTTGAAGTTAGCAAAACATCTCAAATGGGAGTTATAACAGCAAACCAGTTAAACAAACAAGGAATTAAAGAGTTTCAATTGGATGCTGAAAAGTAGTTATTAACATCATTGTAACCCGCTGTTGCAGCAGCAAAGCAGTTAAACAAACAAGTAGATATTTAAGTTAAGGCAAACGGGTAATTCTTGACAGTAAGTATCAAACACATAGATAGGCGCAGTCTACAATATGATTAACAGGCTGTGCCATTATGTAATCAGTAGCAAACTAAATTAATCCAAGCAACGTAATTGAACAATTTTGCAATAAGTGGCTAACTAAAATTCCGAGAAGCAGGTAACTGAACTAACGCTAGTTCTTTGTACAGGCACACTACAACTTCTTTTTTCGCTTACAAGGTTGTACGAAGGATTCCATGGCATCAATTACTTGGATTCACAGTCCCAATACTTCTTTCTTCCTACACTGCATGGGTAAGTCGAATGGTTAATCTGGTAAGATGGTGCGTCCTTGATATTTTATATGCGGACGTGTAGTCAGACTAGTTGTAGCCAAACACATCACACTGGCTTTTACTGTATATTTCATGCGATTACTTTTGGCATATCGAGATCTAAGCAATCTACAATAGATGAAAAGACTGGCATCCTTCACATTATTGGCGAACTCAGTTCATAGAAACAAGCAATTCAACCATTCTGTGGGTAAATCAAAAGCGCCACTAGAATATTTTTCACTATCCAATCATACACGCAAAAAGGGGCGACGCCACCATAGGGGCTGGTATGGGCGGCCGCCTCAGGTGGCTGGAAGGTGTGCACCTAGTTTTAGTCGTCCAGGTTGGCCCACGCTAGTTTTGTTCGTCCCAACGCACGAGCAGACAATGTAAGAAATGAAGAAAAATGTTTCAATTTGGATGGGCCAATAACATAAGTGCAAGGCAGGCCCTATAGCAGGCTCGCGGCCCAAACGAGCGCCTCCCATATCGATCGACAGCAGGAAAAATCCCAATTCATTCGCTCCAGCCTCCAGTCTGGTTCGCTCCTAACCTAGTCGCCGCTGGACAGACCGACACAACACTTCCTCGCGCCCTCGTTGGAGGGCGGTCAAGCGAATGAAAGGACAAGAAGATGAAGATCCAACCCTGGGTGTAGCCTGCGTGGGAGGCAGCGGCGGTAGTACGGGCATGGCATCGAGCTTGCGCAAACGGACAGTCCCAACTGGCAAGAGTAGCATGCGCAACGAGCAGGTACATCACATCCCTGATTATATCTAATTCAACTCTTCAATTTCTGGCCAATAGTTAAACCTGACGGTGTTGTAAAACTGCTTGTATGTAGGGAATCTATGAGAAAATGAAACCAATTTCTACTTATTTTATAACTCCCCTATCAATACTAAACTGACTGAATCTGATGTATCTAATCAAGTTTCTGGTGCAAACATACAAGCTCATGTTGTTCTTGAGCCTGAAGTGTCTAATGAACGGACTGCTAATGAAGGATTTGATGCAAACATTTTACATGCTCCTGGTGATGAACATATAGTGTCTAATGAGGGATCTAATGCAAGCATTTTGCAAGCTCATTGAAGGATATAGTGTCTAATGATGATCTACTATGTTGAGAGAGACAGAGATTTGCAGGCATTGATGACAAGCAAATTATAGTGCATTTTCATAGCTTGAGGAAACGTCGAGGCCATCTACCAGAAAGTCCCCATATCATGACAACATAGCATAAATACTTTTCTAATCTGTTGTTTGAAACTATTGGCATACTTGTGCAGGATAGATATATTGATATGCAGTTTGCACACTGGTTATACGTGCAATTACACTTCGATATTTTCAGCCAGAGAACGAATAATTCAAGCAGGTACAGACCATGTTTGCAGTCCTTGTACACCATGTTGCATTTTGTGTTTTTTGGTGCTTGCATCATTTAGTGTTTATAATCTGAACTACTTTGGATCATTATCTAGTTTTTAAAGTGCATGTAGCTTCACATTTCTCAAGTTATGTTGATTTCCGGAGTGCAAGTGCCTTCGTATTTTTAAGTTAAATGTTCACCCCTGGTAACTTGAATTCGTGGATCAGCCACTGCACACAAATCATACACAAATGCCAGTACGAATTAAATGAAATGCAGGGACTTACGCTAGCTCATTGTAAAGGCTCACTGCAGCTCTGCTTGCGCTTGGGATGTTCCATGTACAAGTCCATGTTACCACTAGCTTGGATGTGCAGGCCTTGTGCTCCTTGCATCCACCTCTGCATTTTGACATGGCGAATGGTTGATCAAATAAGAGGAATCGACCTTGATGTTGTACCGGAGGACAGATACTTACAAGGTTATACGGGTGTGCAGGATGTGTACCAGATCCCGTAGCATCGTCATGCTTCGCTAAAAAATGGATTTGCTTGTTTCAGATGATATCTCCAGAAGAAATGAGAGTTAAAGTCAATGTTGCATAGGCGTGTAAGCTAAGAGAGCAGTGAAAGGATATCCAAACATCGTTGGAACAGTGCACAAGGGAGTGATGTGTGGATACCTAGTTCAGGCCGGCGTTTGGGCATGCTCGCCTAGCTAGAGTGCGGGTCACTTGAGAGCCGTTGAGGGTGATGTGCTGGCATTGGCTGGCCACGCACGGATCCAGATCTTGAGTGGCAGTGGAGCGCTACGATGCGGTGGACGAGACCATTGGTGAAGCCCCAATGGCCTCGGGGGGCGGAGGTGCGATGATGTGCTCGGTGAAGTAGCCTTGGTGAGCTGGGAGACAACGTCGGTGAAGCGCACCTGATGCGGTGGAACTCGGTGTCTGTGAGGCACGTCGGTTGCGGCGGCCGACGTTGTCGGTGGACCACCCGGTGCGGTGGACGAGGGCGTAGATGAGGTAGCTCCGGTGCGGTGGTGAAGTGCGACCGTCGTCTTCGTCGTCGTCGTCCGGCACAGAGGTGGGGAACGGTGGGGAAAGAGATGAGACGAGGGGTGATTCGAGGGTTGGCGGCGAATTAGGGATTTGAGCAATCTGGGCGCAGAAGGGGACGGTGGAGAAGAGAGATTTTGCAGGGCTGGAATTGGGGCCGCCAGATATTTCAATCCGAAACATGGAAGCGCGAACTTATATTGTCGTCGTGGCGCCGAAGCATAGTCCTGTCGAGGTGGTCGCGTGTGTCGGACGGACGCGTAGCACCCAGCCACCCACCCCCCTCCCCCCCAAAAAAAAGGACGACGACAATATAAGTTCGCGCTTCCACGTTTCGGACTATGCTTCGCTGCCTTAAGGCACCTGCCTTTGTGTCCATGACATGTGGGCCCAAAAGGTGGCTGGCCCACATGTCAGTGACCCAAAGGCAGTTGCCTTTAAGGCACCGAAGCAGCGTCCACCCCGACACGACCCTGGTCTGGCTGGGGCGCCTACATTTGAGAATGCAAACAAATCTTCTTCCATTTCCAAACGAATCTGTATGTATTACCATGCCCGTGTTTTCCTTGCAATAATTAGTCATTCGAAACGAGATACTCCATCCGTTCACTTTTGTAAGTCGTTTCAGACAACTTACAATGAACTGTTTTGCACATTGTCTGAAATGTCTTCAAGGTCTTATAAAAGTGAATAGAGGGAGTACTATAAATTAATTAATGAGGAGTTATTTGAAAAAAAAAATCGAAATGGTACCCACGCTAACGTGGATTAGAGTGTGTGTCACATAATTAGTTATTTGAATTAGCGTGTGTGTCACGTAGTTAGTTATTTGAATTAGAGTGTGTGTCACGTAGCGATCTCCAATTCTAATGTGGATTTCGCATTTCACTGTATCCACGCTACTTTTTTAATACAAATTCATATGTATATGATGAACACCATGGTAGTGAGAAAACTTTTGGATGGATTCAAACATATGACCTACAAAATAGCACAACAAACTGAGTCAATGTCAACTTTTCGAAACTTAGTATGGCACGAATTCGAATTAATTACCCGTATGCCTGGTCCTCGGTTCAAATCTTACAATGTACACCAAATTGAAACATCGATATTAAGTCTCGTACTATGTACATTCAAATGTTGTTTTTAGCCCCCCCCCCCCCCCCCGCACAAACGCTACATACTTCCTGTATCGGTCAATCTTCCTCTCCTAACCACCTTAGGAAGCTATCGGTTTCCAACACACGTTCATTCTTTCTCTCCATGTTTTGATCTCTAAGTCTCTCAACTACACAACCCCCTTTTCCACTCTGTTACCAAATGTATTTACCTCACACACCCGCCATTGCACCCCATGCCGAGCTCTCTCCCCCTCTCCCTCTCACCCTCTCGCGCTAAATACATGCATTGCCTATCTAGCCCTCCCCCCCAACCTCTCGTGCGCACGCACACACGTTGTATATCTAGGTCACTCTCTCGAGACTGTCTCACTCTTTCTTCCGCACGGCGGGCCACATTCGCTCAATCTCGCTCTCTTTATCTGAGTCTCGTTTAACCTCATTTTCTTTCACACACAAATGATATATCTCCCTGTTGGGGCCTCGATCGACACACTCTATACTCTCTCACGTAGATTGTCTATCTAGGTCAGTCCATCCAAGCCGCTGCCACTCTTTCGACCTCATGGTGGGCCACGCTCACTCAATCTCTCTCTCTCTCTCTCCGTATGTCTTGATTGACCTCGCTCTTTCTCGGACAAAAACGATATTTCACCATGTTTGAGCCCAATTCGACCTATTCACATTGTATACTCTCTCACGCACATCGTCTATCTAGGTAACTCTCTCCAACCCGTCTCACTCTTTCGATCGCACGGCGACCCTATGTGATCGGTTGACCTTGCTTCCTCCCACGCACAAAATATATCTACATGTCTGTGACTGGATCATCTCTCAAGCTCTATCTTACAATCCTCACCCTTGCCAAAAAGCTCAATCGGACAATATCTCTCTAGAGCATATATATTTGTTCAATGAATGTCGGACCACACTCACTTTGTCTCTCTATCTATATGTCTCTCGATTGACCACGCTTTCTCACACCATTCTTCCACGCGTTGAAGCTACTACCTCTCCATCCCTCACAAAGCCGTAGCTATTTACATTGCGAGGGGCGCTCCAACCTTGGATTAATTTGTATAGGCATTTGTTCCGGTCGGTTTAGATTATATTTTCGTAGCATTCGGCCCACAACTACTCCAAACACCGTTGCAACCCAGGCAACTCCCCTAGTTGATTTCCCTCTGGCTCGGTCATTGCTCTCTCACACGTCCTTTCTCGCCTTCAACGTCGCACCATGGTATTATTGAAAAAACTATGTTGTTCTCTTTAATTATTATAAATAAGCTACAAAACTACACACCGATAGTCCACTTGGAATGGAACAAATTTTGACCCACAAATTAAAGTGCTACAAACTACACACCAAGGGGCCCACATGTCATGAAACAAATTTGGACCCATATACAAATTAAAAAATAAAGGACGAGGATCGAACATGCGACCGGGCCTTCAAGCCGCATGTCAATAGGCAACATACGTAGAATAGCAATGTTTGTTGTACCCCCTTTGTTCACATAATGTTTTTATATTACCACAACCTAATTAATGGATAACATGTAATATTATTTTTAGTACTATTCGCCTTCACTTACTGGTGAGTTCCATGTGTGCTCTCTCTCTCTCCTCCCCTTCTGCGTTTAGACGCACGGGCAAACAGGAAGAACTCGCGGGCGATGTTGCCGTTGACCATATCTGGACGCATTCACAAGTCACGGCACCAGTTTCACGTACTAGCAGCACTAGTCAGTGTGTACGTGCAATGCACGTTAATTTGGAAGTATATTAAGTGCATGCAGATATTAACTACTAGGATATTATTTGCGTGTTGTCATGTGATTAGCACTATTTTTGGCATGAAATTAACTGCACGCTAAACGTGTTGAGCGCTCGACATTGAAGCAGTCTAGGTCGTTGGATGACAAGGAATACATGTGGCTTGATGACGTTTTATATTTAATTTGATACGGCTCTAGCAGAACATTCAATCGATCAAACCATACATTTCGTAGTCTGACTCTGACTTTAAATTATACGACGATCGATATAAAATAAACGAAAATGGTAAACATTTGGATTTTAAGCATGGCAATCCGAATGTTTTTCATGGCAAATTTAGATTACGCGGCGGCGGCGGGGGCGTCTTGCGGTGGGAAGCGGCTCCTCTGCCGTGCTCTGTATGTCGTCGGGCCACTGACCGACGGTGACGGCGGCGTCTTGCGCCATTGTTGGCGTACTCCTGGACGTTGGACTAGCTTCAATGAAGGCCAAAATGTTCTGGACTTCGGAGTGAGTCAACTGGCGGGAGGAGGCGACTGGGGTTGGTGCAAGGAAGCGGTCGACGACGGCCATCCATGCCGCCGAGGGGGGCACTGGCACCCGCGCGGGGACAGGCGCTGTCAACGGCGCGGCGGAGACATTCATGTGCACGGGCACCGGCACGGGCGCACACGTCGGTGCACGCGCAGGCGCATGCGCTGGCAGGTGCACGGGCATCGGCACGGGCATGCGCGTCAGTGCATGCGCAGGCGCATGCGCTGGCAGGTGCACGGGGATGGGCGCTAGCGCAGTCGGGGGGACGGGAGCGGGGACAGGCGCGGCGTCTTCCTGCAAGGCCAGTTCAAGCTCGTCCCAAAGCGCCTTATGTTCTTGAGACTCCGGCTGGGTGTCTTCCTCGGGAAACTGGAACACTAAGGGCGGACCATCGTGATGCGGCATGGCGGACGTTTAGGTCAGGCTAGTTGGAGGTAGACGACAGGAGAATCGGAGAGGAAGAGAGAGGATTGTAGTGATACTGGGTAGTGCGGGGATGATTTTAAACTGCAGCGCCGGCGGCATTAAAAGTGGGAGCAGTTGGGACGACGGTGGGTGGCGGAGCCTGGTCAAAGGGCTCGCCTCCCGGTGAGCCTGCACAGCGATCTGCTCGCACGCCTCCCTGACAGCAGGCGCAACGGTCTGCTCGCACGCCTCCCGTCGACTCACACGCTTGCTCGGACGGCACCTGCCGATGAGAAGCGAGGACTCGTGGCAGCACATAAACGCCCACGGTTTCAATAGCGAAAGCGTTCGCCTTAACGTGACAGGTCTTTGTTCCAAAATACCTTGGCTCTTCATTTGTGCAACTTGTCATAAGCAGCTTGTCTCAAATTGAAGAAAAAACTTACGAAGTAATATTTGTGCCATATCACGTGACCATGCTTAGTTTCAAGAATTTATACTCACTTTTGGATTTTCTGAAATTTAAGATCCAGGATTCGAAACAATATAATAACCTGCATCATGCAATAAATTTTCAAGCCATACATCTGTCATGTTGTATTTCTTAAGAAAGGATTTGGTCAAACATTTTGCTTAGTTAGACTTCAGACAAGTTATAAATGCAGAGTAAAAGGATAATACCTCCGTACCAGTGCATTGCTTGATATATTAACTCAAGTACTAGGCACGAACAAACGGGCTCAATTATGTGCTCATCCTAGTGTAGTAGTAGTAGTACTAGGCAATGCAGTTGACGGGTGACCTTGACGAGCGGCGACAGAGGGAATTGAACCGTGCTCGGCACGGTATGTAACGTTGTCTAGTTACTAAAGCATCCCTCCGCTGTTCATCGGTAGTCATTATGGACCGGGGACATGAGGGGAATTTCCTAGGGCTGGAATTCTGGCCGCCAGATATTTCGACTTGAAACACAGAGGCTCGACTGGTTGGGGTTGCCTAATGTGCGTACCACGCACGCGACCGAAGGACACGAGCCCATTTTTTTAGGATCAACACGAGCCAAGGTCTGGCGGGTACGCCGTTGGGTCCTACCATTCGATAATACGAAATGAACCTTTTAAATTGCCGAACGAATCTATGTGTATTACAATACCCATATTTTCCTTGCAAATACTAATCTCAACTTGGTAATTGATTTATGACGAGTTGTTGAATTATAGTGAGTTTGTGATATAGTGATCTCAATGTGGATTTCACATTTCATGGTATCCCTAGTAAGTTTTCCAATCCAAATTCAAATTTAAAAGATGAACAATATGGAGGTGAGAAAACTTTGTATGTATCAAGCATATGACCACACACACACACAGAGAGAGAGACACACACGCACGAACACAACAACAATCCAATAAGTATAGTGCATCTATTTTTCCAAACCATGCATGTATGACACGAATTCAAAAATACTCCATCTATTCCTAAATATTAGTCTTTTAGAGAGTTCAACAAGTGACTACGTATGGAACAAAATGAGTGAATCTAGACTCTAAAATATGTCTATATACATCCGTATGTGCCAGTCCATTTGAAGCCTCTAAAAAGACTAATATTTAGGAACGAAGGGAGTAAAATGTAAGACATCCATGGTCCTCAGTTCAATATTTAAAATGAACATGAAACTGAAACATGAATATTATGTCTAGTACTATAGTACATGCAAATGTTGTGTTTAGGCGGAGGTATGATTGTAGGGGGTCAACCCCTCGACCTTAGATAAAATTGTGGAGCTCTGTTTTGGGTTGTTTAGATTATATTTGTCCCCACCCTCCCAACCACCGATTGGTTGTGCACCCCCACCCCTCCTCCCCGGGAGAATATCATGTGACCCCATACCTTAGATGCTATATGCCGATACGAGTTGCTTGGAGCTTGTAGATCTGAGATATATCAGCTCACATGATTTGTCTTAATATTTTTGCAGGAAACCTTGATGAGTTTGAGAATTGCACACAATTTGTACAAAAACTACTTAGATGCCCTTTGATCCCATATCCAACGACCTCGAAGCTCGTATCACTGTAGCATCTAAGATGAAGGAGGACATCATATTCTCCTGTATGTAAGAATATCATGTGCTACCACACCTTAGATGCTTTGGTGATACAAGATCTTCGGAGGCGTTGGATTTGTGACCCAACACCTCCTCGGTGGTTCGAATGGTTTTTTGCAGAAAGCCCCAAAAGAGTTCGGCCACTTCTTACAAGCACAAAGACAACTTAGATGCCATTGGACCTCAGATCAAACGACCTCCAAGCTCGTATCACCGTAGCATCCAAGCTGCGATAGCACCTTATGTTTTCTGTCACGGGAGAGTATGAGGTGCTCCCGCACCGTAGATTCTATGGTGATACGAGTTCACTGATATCTAACGGCCCACGGTAGGAGGTTTGAATGTTTTTGCAATATACGGCTGATAGAGTTTGGGAAATGCGCAGAAAGTACAAGTACTACGCATGTGCCATCTGATCACTGATCATACGACCTAGATGCTCATATCACCATAGCGGGTAATTAAGCTACGGGGAGAACCTAATATGAGCACTGGGGAGCCGTTGGATCGAAGATGCAGTGGCACACACGAGGCCTAAATGTTTTATTTGCAAAAAAACCTTTGGAGAGTTTGGAGATTGTGCATAATTACAAAGACTACTCCCAAGCCATTGGATCTCACTTCCAACGGTGTAAAAACTCGTATCACCATAGTATCTAAGCTGCGGGGTGGATGTGATATTCTATGCCGCTGTCATTTTTGTTCATAAACTTGCAAAATATGTGTAACTCGTGTCGTTACTTGTCTAACCGCGCAAAGTGTTTGTTCAAAAAAACCATCCTACACTGAAATATCGGAACAACACACGGGGGTCCCACTTGTCATTAATCAAATTTGGACCTAAAACTAACAAAACTGAAAGACGAGATTCGAACTGGCAACCTGGACTACAAAGCATAAGTTGATAGCCTGAAAAACCGAATGGTTGTTGGCTTTGTCCCATAACTTGATTTTATGTAGTACTTGCGTTGAGTAGAGTAGAGTGAGTGCCTCGTCAACACGTGCATGACCGTTGTCTCACTTACTGGTGGGTCCTAGGTCTGCGATCTCAATCTCTCTTCTCTCCATCGTCTAACCTTTGCATGGGCACACACGAAGAGCGACGCTAGCTTGCCGTGGTGTTATTACAACTAAAAAACTTGGAAAATAGAAGAATCGCCTAGAACAAGAGACGTTGTGATTGGTCGAGACGGAGCTAACCACATCTATCCTCCATGCCATGTTTGCATGATGAAGCTGTGTGGCTAGTGGAGTGTTTTCGACCGACTGGCTGGGTCCCGAGGTCGAACCATAGGTACTACGTCTGATACAGTATATTTTTGCACGCACATTTTCCTCCGTGCCGAGACGTGGCACACCCTACCGCGTGGTTTCGGGGTACTCCCAGGTGGTGCACACATATATTCTTCGTAACGTGGGACGCCCTACCGCGCATTTTCTGGGTCCTCCTCGGTCGTAGCACCGAAGCAAGTAAATGAGTCGTCAAATCACGAAATACCACCTTTCCCGCCGAGTACATCAGTGAAGCATAGTGGCTAGCTAGTTGGGCTAGTTCAACTGATTAGCTAGGCCGCCGCCACATGTGTTTTTCACCCCTTTTTTATCTACTTGCCGGAAGGTAAATTTAAATATCCACCGCGGTGTTGCTCTGGTGTTTGGGTGCGGCAGGATTTTTAATTTTTTGATTGACGGGAGCAGGCGCAGCAGGATTTTTAATTTTTTGATTGACGGGAGCAGGCGCGGCAGCAATTAGTCACGATGACTCTGCCTGTAAAAACCCACTGCTCCCTAATGTGAGAAGTCCTCGACTGGTGTTTTACGGTGGTGAAAACCAAAAGATTCCCCGCTCCATCCGCCTTCCATAGATTGCATTGCCTTTTAGCCGTTTCGCTCCCTTTGCTTCCTCTCCCCATTGCTTCTACCTGGTGCCATGGCGGCGCAGCAGATCACGGAGTCCGAGGTGAGGCGCCTGACACCGGCTCCCGTCGACCGGGAGCGGGCAGTTGCACCCTGCATCACCAACGTTGTGCGCCTCGAGAAGCAGAGGGACTTCGGTGGTGTTTAGGCGCCCTCTGCATGGGCATGTCCATGTCTCGGCGCAATATGACCGTTGGATCAAACTCAGACGGTGCAGATCAGTCACTGTAGCACAAAGTGTGTGGGTGTGTTTGGTTGCATTCTCATCTCAATATAGTTGTTTCCTCTTCGTGTATTTTTGTCAACCTACTAGTGTGGACTCATGCACCCTTCATGCACTCTGCCGAACACCCAAAAGTGGGTCAAGAAGGGAACTTTTGCTCCCATCCCGTGCACCCTTCATACACCCTGCCTAACACTATTCGTGCTTCATATGGTTCATGTTTCGTGGAGTACTGTAGCACCGTACTCTCTGTGCGCTGTGGACCTAGTTCTGTTAACATTGATCTCACCGTTCATTCTCGACCAGACAGTCGAAAAAGCGGTACTATGTTACATATAGGAGTAGTTGACATGCGCACAACATCATTTGTTATTGTCATATCTTACTGCACTAGCAAAAATATTATGTAGTACTGACGTATGAACCACTGCACATTCCTAGTAGTAGGAGCACTGTGTATGTTCAAGTGGCTGCCGTGTTTCGCACTCCTCCGTCGTAAGAGTGGAAACGCTTGCTGTAATCATTTTTTTCTTCAGAAAAACAGTGGACATGCTCTACCATGCGGGTCCTCCTCCAGCCATGCACTAAATTACTCACTTTCGCCGACGTGTGGGACAGCCAGCACTTGGGTCCACCAGCCATGCACTAAATTATTCGGTAGTAGAGTGATGGTAGACTACCCCGATCGAACCGCCGCAGTAATGCCCAATGAGCCGTCAAATCACAAAACCCCCTCCTTTCAAGCAGTAAGTTGGATGGACGAAGCAACCATCATTTCACTCTTCTCTCTCAGCTCCCTCTCTTGAAGAAAACCCACACTCGCTTTGCTTCTCCCTCATCTCGTTCCTCGTTCCACTCTTCTCTCTCAGCTTCCTCTCTTGGATGGACGCCGAAGCACCGGCCGACGTGATGTCTATGGCTCTGGCCAAAACCGTCGAGGCTCATGGTACGAAGAAGCGCAAGCACCCCGCCGAGACTACCGCAGACAAGCTCAAAGCCATCGCCCTGTCCAAGCCCCCCTCTCTGGGATCCCTCATTAAGAAAGTCCAGGTAATGTCTCTTGTTGACGATCTTTTTCTCGATCTTGATCGTGTATTTTCATCTAACACGTAGTACTAGTACTAGTAGTACAACTTTCTGGGTGATCTTGCATGTGATTTTAGTGTGCCAAATGATGGTTCTAAATTCCTCTTTTGGCCAAAACATGCGAGAGGTTGACATTGATTTCTTATAGACTACTTTCAACTACTCCCTCTGTCCCAAATTTCTTGTCTTAGATTTGTCTAGATACGGATGTATCTAATACTAAAATGTGACTTGATACATCTGTATCTAGACAAATCTAAGACAAGAATTTTTGGATGGAGGGAGTACTTTATGAATATCAATGCTACCTTTTAAGAGGGTATATTTGCCTCAGTAACTTGTGTTATGGATATTGCATGTAATCCCTCTGCTCTCATGCCTTTGAAGACATGTTCTAGTGTCTTTGTGCACTCATTTCTGTGCGTATATGTAGTCATATATGGAGTATAATATCGAAAATCATCTTATATTTCTGAATGGAGGTAGTAATAAAATATGGTTTCTGTTTGAATTAGAACCAGGTCCGTGGTGGAGATGAAGTTCTCAAAGTCATGCCGTGTGAACTGGAAGACCGGATGATGAGTTCTACTGCTGAACTATCCAGCTGCTGTGTCCTTGTTGCCATGTGTCCTGAACTAGTGTTTTCCTGTAGCATTGTTGTCAGGCGTGTTCTCGAGGCTGTACTTGACCACAACAATTTCCTGGCTGTGCCTTCGATTACGAATGGTGTAGTTCTTGTAAAGCTTCCCAACAAATCTGATGCGGCATGTCTTCATCATCATGTTTATGAGTGGAAAGACCACTCTATTAGGTTCTCCAAGGTTGACAAGATGGTGATGGTGCATGTAGACATCTCACACGAAGTCCATGGCCTAGTCAGTTATGCCGGGTTCATCCCGTAGGTCGGTGGCAAGAAATAGTGTGCAGAGTTTAGTTAGTGCAACTTTGCTTGTCTGTAGTAAGTACTATTGTTGAGTACTTGATTTGTGTTTGTGAACCCTGTATTGTTTATTAGTACTGCCGCTTTTGGTGTGTGGTCAGTCCTGAGAACGGTCTATGTTAATGTATGTCCACTCAATTTAGTCTCTATATTTTGAAGTATCCAGATCATATTTTTTGTGAGGGCGGTTTATCAATTATGGTTACACTCCAATATCTGTATGCATTGCAGGGTTTATCGCACCCACCAGGATTTCCAGTCCCATGGATGTTCGGTCCATACAATTTGTCACGACCTTTGGACTGTCCTGCATGTGGGAGTAGGCGGGGCCCCTGCATGCCATGCATAGTTAGACGATCAATCTTCTGTTTAGTACTTCAACATAGTGATTTCCTGGTAAGGATTCACTCGTGTCACATCAAGTAAATCTTATTGATTTACTGTCTAAATCTTATTGATTAATGTCATGTTTTCTTTCTTTTCCTGCAATTTTACGAAGCAGGTTTTGCCATGTGACATTCATCACAGAATAAACCATTTGGTTTGCTCTACGATGGCTATTTTTGCAGGTTTCACTTCTTATGTCATGTCAGTAACGAAGGCTCTGTCCATCACTTATATTACTGGAAAAAATTGGATCAGTCTGTAGTCTGAGTACAAGCTGAATCCCTATGATGAACTACAGTTTGGTTTAACAAAAACGCCACAATTAGTCCTTCTCGCGTTTAAAAGAAATGAAGAAAAAAACTGGATCACGGTCACGGATCCTACTCAAGTTAGAAAGCTGATCATAGCAAACCAGAAACGATCACCGCTGTCTCGCACAGATCGAGCACCGACAGTTGCTCTAGCACTGACAGCGGCTGAGGGAGTCCGGGATTAGGGGGTCTCCGGACAGCCGGACTATATCCTTTAGTCGGACTATTGGACTATGAAGACACAAGATTGAAGACTTCGTCCCGTGTCCGGATGGGACTCTACTTGGCGTGGAAGGCAAGCTAGGCAATACGGATATGTATATCTCCTCCTTTGTAACCGACCTTGTGTAACCCTAGCCCCCTCCGGTGTCTATATAAACCGGAGGGTTTTAGTCCATAGGACAACATACAATCATACCATAGGCTAGCTTCTAGGGTTTAGCCTCTCCGATCTCGTGGTAGATCAACTCTTGTACTACTCATATTATCAAGAATAATCAAGCAGGACGTAGGGTTTTACCTCCATCAAGAGGGCCCGAACCTAGGTAAAACATCATGTCCCCTGCCTCCTGTTACCATTTGCTTTAGACGCACAGTTCGGGACCCCCTACCCGAGATCCGCCGGTTTTGACACCGACATTGGTGCTTTCATTGAGAGTTCCTCTGTGTCGTCACCATAAGGAAGGATGCCTCGTCTCGTTGTTAAAAATAACATCACCGCCGGGGGAGCCCTGGCTGTCGGCCAAACTCTCCGGCTAGGCAGTTTCATCATGACCGCCCGTTCGGCTGCTGCCCCGACGATGACTTCTCGGGTCATCGAAAACAGCCTCCACATCGGCTTGGAATTTGCCGAGCAGATGGATCCAATGGAGCTCTCTTCCCTAAAGGAGCTCTTGGATCGCATCGCCGCCTTGGGAGTCGCTACGGACTATGATCAGATCGGGCTTAAACCCTATCAAAGGGAGATTAACTCTCCATCGGTCACCCATCATGTTGCGGTGGTGGAGGAACAATGCGGCGATTCTACTTCTATCTTGAGGACTAACTATGTCTGGATTCCTGAGCTCTCCGAGCCGGATACCTGTTTACGGGAGGACATCACCCAAGCCCTGAACCTAGAGTCAGGCAGCGGGCCAGACTTATCGGGCAACATCTAGGAACCCGAAATTCCAAGATTGGAAACACCTCGTCCCTTGGGTCTCAGATTGGGTAGGGGTTCGGACCCAATTCCACCCACCCACCAAGACATAAACGATCTTTCCCACATCAGGCAAGAGCCCCATGAAACAATACATCATTATTGGGCCAGATTCCTCCTTGTGATGAACAAGGTTAAGGACTGTCGCGAGGAAGACGCGGTCTCATTTTTCTGCAATAATTGCACGGACAAGGGAATCCTTAACGCCTTGAGTCGCCATGACATATCACGCTTTGCTGACTTGGTGTCCATAGTACGAAAGTACTGTGCGATGGAAAGCGCCTGGAAAACCAAAAAGAAATTTTGGGACAATCCGGCTCGGAATATACACCCAGTCCGAAGTAAAAGGGTGCACTATCATAAGACAACTTAGTTAGTTACAAAGAAACAAAAACCCTCTTCAGGGCATGGAACCGTATTGGAGGGATGGCTTAACGGACCCTGCAAAATTCATAGTACAGCGGATACCATACCAACACACAACCTTAGAGCATGTTGGATACTCCGATAGGTGGCCAAAAGTGGTGAGGATCTTCTCATCCCAAATACCATAGAGCACCATCCCATGGATAGCAATACGGTATTAACAGTCTTTGAAACCTTCGCATCAAATAATAGGCGCAAGCGAACACTCCGCAGCCTTGCCGAAATCTGCCATGTGGCAGCAATAAATCCATGGAGTGACATGGCTATTACCTTCAATGCCAGTGACGAACCTAAATTCCGAACAGCCCAAGCACCAGCTGCACTGGTCCTCGGTCCAATTGTGGACGGCTTTCGACTCACCAAAGTACTCATGGACGGCGGCAGTGGATTGAACCTCATCTATGAGGAAACCATTCAAAAAATGGAAATAGACAGGAACCGCATTGAGCAAAGCAGCACAACCTTTAGAGGAATCATCCCCAGTCGGGAAGCACGCTGTGCTGGGAAAATCACACTAGATGTGGTATTCGTCACGCCGGAGAACTATAGGTCTGAAGAAATTACATTCCAAGTGGCCCCGTTCAGTAGTGGATACCACGCCCTTTTAGGACGGGAAGCGTTCACGATCTTCCAAGCCATACCCCATTATGGGTACATGAAACTCAAAATGCCCGGGCCCAATGGAAGCATCACTCTCGCTAGTGATCCGGAAACAGCACTCCGCGCCGAAAACAAAACAGCCTCATTGGCCCTCGAGGCATTATCCGAAGCCCTTTCGGCCGAGGAATTAACCGTGCTACGCTCCACAGTGGACATGGATGACGTGATACTTGACAAGAGATCCAAGTCCACATCTTTTAAACCAACGGATGAAATAGTCAAATTCCAAGTCCACCCAACGGACCCTACAAAAACAGCCTCCATCGGGGCATAGTTAAACCCCGCCGTGGACGCCGCACTACGAGAGTTCCTGCGCGAGAATTGGGATATATTCGCCTGGCACCCCTTAGCCATGCCAGGAATCCCACGCAGGCTGGCCGAGCATAGCCTCAATATTCTAAAGGGATTCAAGTCGGTCAAGCAGGCTCTTCGGCGTTTCTCTGAACCTAAGAGACAAGCAATGAGAGAGGAACTACCCAAGCTATTGGAGGCCCGATTCATTAGAGAAATAAAACACCCGGACTAGCTAGCAAACCTGGTGATGGTACCAAAGAAGGACAAATCCTGGCCCCCATGTGTCGATTTCAAGGACCTCAACATGGCTTGCCCAAAGGATCCCTTCCCCCTCCCCCGCATTGATCAAATTATCGATGCTACCGCAGGACACGAGTCATTGTGTTTCCTCGACGCATACTCCGGCTACCACCAAATCAAGATGGTGGAGTCCGACCAAGCCGCAACGGCATTTATCACACCATACGACCCCTTCTGTTTCAACACAATGCCTTTTGGGCTCAAAAACGCCAGCGCAACATACCAGCGCATGATCCAGACATGTCTGGAGAAACAGATCGGCAAAACAGTAGAGGCATACCTAGATGATGTGGTCGTTAAAACCAAACACGTCGACTCTCTAATAGACGACTTGAGCCTCACATTCGACAACCTCTGAACATACGACATCAAGCTCAATCCAGAAAAATGCGTTTTCGGCATACCAGCCGGAAAGCTCCTGGGCTTCATTGTCTCCAGTAGAGGAATTGAAGCTAATCTGGCCAAAATCCGAGCTCTGTCACAGTTGGCTATCCCAACAGACCTCAAACAAATCCAGAAACTAACTAGATGTGTGGCGGCTCTAAGCCGCTTTATCTCCCGCTTAGGAGAAAAGGCATTACCCCTGTATCACCTCCTTCGGCGCACCGAACACTTCGAGTGGACGGACGCTGCCACAGCCGGATTGGAAGAAATAAAAGCCATACTGGCAACCAACCCAATCCTGGCCGCGCCAAACATCGGTGAACCAATGCTGTTGTACATTACGGCAACTCATCAAGTTGTAAGCGCAGTGCTCGTCGTCGAACGAGAAGCTGACGGACATAAATTCCCTCTTCAAAAGCCGGTATACTATGTATACACTATCCTCACTCCATGCAAATCACGGTATCCACATTATCAAAAGATAGCCTATGCGGTATTCATGGCATCCCGGAAGCTGCGACATTACTTTCAAGAGTGTTCGATTACAGTAGCCTCGGAAGTGCCACTTAATGATATTATAAACAACCGCGACGCTAGGGGCCGGATTGCCAAATGGGCCATTGAGCTCCTCCCGTTCGACATAACTTACAAACCTCGGTGAGCCATTAAATCGCAAGTATTGGCCGACTTTGTCGCCGAATGGACGGAAGCCGAACTCCCTAAAGAGTACGGCGCATACTCCAATTGGATCATGCACTTCAACGGCTCTAAAATGCTGGCTGGTCTGGGGGCTGGCGTCGTCCTGACGTCCCCAACCAGAGATATAGTTCAATACGTACTGCAGATACTGTATACATACTCCAACAACGCAGCCGAATACGAAGCCCTGTTACATGGTCTTCGGATGGCAGTTTCCATGGGCATTCAACGCCTGGAGGTGCGTGCGGATTCGAACCTCGCAATATCCCAAATAAATGGAGACTTCGATGCCAAGGATCCAAAGATGGCGGCCTATAGAAACACCGTCCTAAAGATGTCAGCTCGGTTCGAGGGGCTCGAATTTCACCATGTGGCTCGGGAAAACAATCAGGCGGCGGATATCCTCGCCCGCATCGGCGCAAAACGCGATGCGGTCCCCCAACATTTTTTTGGAGAGATTGTTTAAGCCATTCGTAGTATGGGAAGGGGACACCGGTAAGAATAGTCCGGACCCAGCCAAAATGCCCGATACCGAACACTCTGACATAATCCGAGGCTCCGCCACCGAAATAACACCTTCAGCCCACATAATAATGGCCATCATTGCCCCGTGGACAGAACCATTCCTGGCCTACCTAAGTAGGCAGGAACTCCCCGAGGACCAAAATGAGGCACACTGCATAGTGCGGCAATCTAAAGCCTACAGGGTCCACGTGGGAGAGCTGTATAAAAAAAGCACTACCGGAGTCCTTCAAAGGTGCATCTCCGAAGAGGAAGAGCGGAAGATTTTGGCAAAAATTCACGCCGGACTCCGCGGCCACCACGCCGCAGCCCGGGCCCTCATAAGCAAGGCCTTCCATATAGGGTTTTATTGGCCGACGGCTCGGACAAACGCACAGAACTTGGTCCAACACTGCGCCGGTTGCCAGCTTTTTGCAAACCAAAGACACATGCCACCCACCACCCTCCAAACAATCCCCATCACCTAGCCCTTCGCAGTCTGGGGGCTTGACATGGTCGGACCCCTTAAGGGGGAACCCATAAGAAAAAATACTTACTGGTCATGGTGGATAAATTCACCAAATGGATAGAAGCTAAACCTGTTAAAATAGCCGAATCCGGACCGGTGATAGACTTCATATCCGGGGTTGTACACCGTTATGGCGTCCCCCATAGCATCATCACTGACAATGGCACAAACTTCACGGCCGACGAGGTAAAACTCTCGTGCAGCAACATGGGCATCAAGCTCGATTATGCTTCCGTCTATCACCCACAAACCAATGGCCAAGTTGAGCGAGCAATTAGTCTTATCATGAGCGGCATTAAACCCAGATTAGTGCGGTCCTTAACGGAGTCTAACATGCACTGGGTAGAGGAGCTCGACTCCGTACTCTGGGGGCTGCGGACCACGCCGAATCGTAGTACCGGATATACACCCTTCTTTATGGTGTATGGTGCAGAGGCAGTTCTGCCCTGCGACATAATTCATGACTCACCTCGAGTGCGCATGTACGAAGAAAGAGAAGCCGAGCTTTATCGGCAGGACAGTCTGGACACCCTGGAGGAGCACGATGTGGCAAAAGCCCGTTCCGCATTCTATCAGCAACAGGCTCGCAGATACCAAAGCAGAGAAGTACGGGCCAAAACTTATAACGTTGGTGAGTTAGTTCTACGCCTGCCGGAGAAGAAAAAGACCAAGCTCGAGCCCAAATGGGAAGGTCCCTTCATTATTGACCAAGTTCTGACCGGTGGAGCGTACCGTCTACGGGATGCATCGAATAATCGACTTGAGCCGAACCCATGGAACGCAGCCAGGCTCCGAAGATTCTACGCCTAGCGCCGGACTCTATGTTCGTCTCCTTCCTCTGCCCATTTTTTGAATATATATTATCTGTCTTTTTTCTCTTTCTTTCTTTTATTCTTTCTCAAGGCCTTGAAGGGCCAACTTGTGCCTCGCTTGCACACTATAGATGCGCTAACCGCGCTCATTATACCTGGGGGCTTCTTACACAGAAGCTTAATTATCTATCTGGGCTTCATGCCGAGCACATGTGTTATTCTTCCGCATGTACCTTTTCTTCGCCATTATATGCATCGATATGACTTAAGTTTTGGCCAAGCTGGGTTGCCTGGCTCTTGTATTTATGCTCTGCGTTCCCGTTAATTTGGCTAGGGCATAAGGGGAGCACCTCTGCGATTGTTACTGCCGGGTCAGCCGGATGTGTACCTCAGACTGGGTGAAGCTGAAAGCTAGCGTTCTTAAGAGAATATTCGGTCGGTGAACAAAAGATGATTTTTATTTATTTTCCATATGTGCCCCCAGATGTTTTTTCCCGCGTTTCCTCTCGCAGTCCGGACATGCACTTTAGGGCATGCGTACCCAAGGAAAGGAACCCTTAACGAAACTATTCTCCCTGGAAGATGTTTCTTACTACCCATGTAATATAACATAACTAGTTGCGCACTTGTCTGTTCAAGCACTAATGACCCCTACGCCTGGTCTCCACGCATACCCCGGTTCTTATATAACTGAGCGGGTATTCGGATACACTCCGGAATATCGGGTCCCGAGGTTGAAGCGAAAAGGTCTGCCATGACAAATGATCTACAATCTGGCTAGAAGGCATTATACATGTCACTTTAATTACATAATCATGTAGACTGACTAAATTCCTCTTCTATACCATCCAACAGGTGGTCTAGCCTACAATCCTGTTGGGAATACTTTGCGACTAATTCTACTTGCCCGTAGACTAAGCTAACGGGGATCTCTTTCCCTTCGGGCCCCACAGGTCCGACCTCGGCCATGTGATTTGGCTCAGCCTTGGTATACCGCGTCTTCACCATGGCTCAGGCTTCCCTGGCACCTTGACGGCAGGCAGATATCTTCCATAATTTGAAGCGCCGCCGTGCTCCCTTGAGCTTGTCCACAAGCTCTCCAATGCCTTCTGGCAGGGAGACGGATGGCCACAAGGCCTGGGCAATACCTTGCATCACCTGCCGAACTTGTTCGTGCAGTTGTGAGAGTTCGGATAGAAGATCACCCGCAGACCCGGGCATCTCCTCCACGGGACGACCCGTCAGCATACCTGCAGACATAACTCTGTTATCCGGCTTCTCCGCCGTCCCCTTTATTAAGGGTTCGTTCAAGCACTTACTGAATATGACGCATCGAAGCCGCTTATTCTCCTTCTCGGAGTCCGCAAGCTGGGCTCGAACATCTTTCAGTTCCACACTCAGCTTGGTATTGGCGTCTTGGAGATTGTTTTTCTCCCGCCTGACCTTAGTCAGCACGCGTTCACTAGCCTTTAGCTGTCGTACGGCGTGCTGCTCCTCCGGTTTCTCTCCGGATTCATCTACAACATCTATTATTAGTTCTGCAGCCATGCCTCACGCCATATGGTACCTATCATTCTTCGAAAGAAATGTTACCAGCTGGGGACTTTTTAGGTTCCTTCAATGCGGTAACAACGGCCCGAAGTTGGGTCTTGCAATCCTCTAGCTCCTGTGACAGTTGACTATTCTTCTCTGTAAGAACCTGCACAATAAGATGATCCCTAAATCAGTTCTGCTAACTGTTTAAAGTCTCAGGGGCTACTGATACATATAATCGTCAGATTTTCTTACCCGTACATACTTTACATACTGGTCTGTGGCTCTGGCTAGACCATTTTGAGCAGCACGGAGGTATGCCTCTCCAGAATTGAAGGCATCAAATGCCTCTAGTGAGAAGCAAGTGTCTCGAAGTATGGCCCGGTGACGCCTATGATTCATGGCGCTCTCCACTTCTGAATTCGTAGCGGATAGCCTATCCGCATCCTCTATAGGGGGAGTATCCGGCATCCGCCCCATGTCGGCTTCCCCCTCTATGTCCGGTCCTGGAGCCCGACTGGTGGAAGCGTGATCGGCAGTCTCACCAGACATACTCCGGAGAGCGTTTTTTCTGTTAAAGAAACATGGACGTCATTACATTTCAAGAAAGACGACAACCACGGAGTGGGGTTTCTGTCATACCTTTGCGCCGCCGTCTCCGTCCTGACCGCCTTCCTTTTTGGCCTGCCCGGCCTCGGTGCCTCTTGTTGGCGAGTTGCTGCGGGTTCGACATGGCGTCCCGAATGCCTTCCCTGTAAAAACACCATATGTATATGGTAGGTGCAGTGTCTAAAAGGGGATCCTAGTTTATGGAATTGGGATTTTTGGTTTTTCTTACGTGCGACGCAGGAAGCAATCCGGGATAGTCGGCCGTAATGGCCACCATGGCGTCATCACAGCTTAGTTGATAGAACTGCCGGTCTATCAGCTCCATGAATATGTCCGGATCTTCTTCGAGTCCGGGACCGAGGGCCCGGTCAGGGTCCTATGGTTGTGGAGATGTGTTGCTGACCTCCCTTATGGCTTTTCGCAGTTCCTGCCCCAAAATGGCAAGGTGAGTACCTATGACAAAGAATGCAGGAAGAATGGGAGTAAGGAGATATAACTCACCCAGCTTGGAGGGTTGTACATGGAGAATCCATCCCGTGGCTTGATGTGGATGAACTCCTCTTCCTCCCCCTTGAACAATTCAGACAGAATTTTTGCTAAAGCGGCAGCGTTGTCCGGACCCTTACGCCCGCAACGGGTGGTGTCATCTTCCCCGTTAAAACACCACATGGGGTGCCATTGATATTGAAGTGGTTGCACTCCCCGCATTATGCATATTGACATAACCTCGATTACTGTCAATCCTGATTGAGCCAGCGCTTTAATCCGATTCATCGGGTAAAGGACTTCTTCGTTGTCTTCCTCCTGGGGACTCCGTGGGCGCCAACTTCGGCGTTTCTTCAGAGGAGCATTGCTAAACTTAGGAAGACCCCGCCGAACAGGGTCCGGAAGGGGGACGTCCTCCATATAAAACCATTCCGAAGGCCAGTCTTCGGACGTTTCTTCGGAGTACCGGACAGGTATCTGGTTTCGGCGATGCGCCATATTTCGGCTCCGCCCACTTGATAAAGTGACCCCTTCTGTGTGCGAGGTACGAGGCAAAATAACCTTTTCCACAGCTCAAAATGAGCCTCGCAGCCCAGGAATAACTCGCAGAGGGCAACATAGCCGGCGATGTGTAAAATGGAAGCAGGGGTGAAATTATGCAGTTGGATGCCGTAAAACTCCAGGAGCCCGTGGAGGAACGGATGAATTAGAAATCTGAGTCCCCTTAATAAGTAAGGAACAAGGCATACCCGCTCCCTCATCGAGGGGCTGGGGAAGCTCTCCGCTTGCTCCCCGCCATTTTAGGTGGCGAGCCCGGCTCGGACGGGAACCATATACGCTGGAGGGAGAAATCCCTTGGTCTGCAGCTCGACTAATCGACTGTGTGGGACGGAACACGTCTCCCAATCACCGGGCTTAGGGCTACGAGGGCGGGAGGAGGAGTTGCGGAGGTCGGCCATGCTGGAGTGGATCTTTCCGAAGCGCGCTCCGATGAATTCTCGCTGGGGGAGGATGGTATGGATTGGATCTAAGAATCCCCATCCCTTTAATAGACAATTTATTTATCTGGCTAGGGGGGCGAATGTAAAAATGCCTTGGCTCCTCGTATTCATTCAACGCGTGGAAGATAGCCCTTATTGGGCGCGGAAAGCCAAGAAGCCCAACATTTATGGTACCGGACACTACTTGACAAACGTTCGAAATTTGGAGAGGAACCCGCCTTGCAATGCCGAAGACAACACTGCGCGCCAGACTCATCGTCATTGAAGCCTGGTTCAGGTGCTACTGAGAGAGTCCGGGATTAGGGGGTCTCCGGACAGCCGGACTGTTGGACTATGAAGACACAAAATTTAAGACTTTGTCCCGTGTCCGGATGGGACTCTACTTGGCGTGGAAGGCAAGCTAGGCAATACGGATATGTATATCTCCTCCTTTGTAACCGACCTTGTGTAACCCTAGCCCCCTCCGGTGTCTATATAAACCGGAGGGTTTTAGTCCGTAGGACAACATACAATCATACCATAGGCTAGCTTCTAGGGTTTAGCCTCTCCGATCTCGTGGTAGATCCACTCTTGTACTACTCATATTATCAAGAATAATCAAGCAAGACGTAGGGTTTTACCTCCATCAAGAGGGCCCGAACCTGGGTAAAACATCGTGTCCCCTGCCTCCTGTTACCATCCGCCTTAGACGCACGGTTCGGGACCCCCTACCCGAGATCCACCGGTTTTGACACCGACAGCGGCAGCAGCTCAGTCTGATCCAGCTGAGGATTGGGCACCGACCGCATCAGCGGATCAGTCTGATCTACCAGAGGATCGGGCATCGACACCGGCACCTGCTCCGGCATCGGCACCAGCTCTACAAGGAGCACCATCTCCGGCAGCAGTGGCGGCTTCGGCACCTGCACCAACACTTGCACTTGCATCTGCTCCGGCCCGTGCAGTTCCACCGGCAACAGACTGGGCTGCAGTTCGCACTTCATATACCAAAGTCCTTACAAAAACCGACATGTCCACCTTCTTGGTAAGCATTGGCCGCCCAAGTGCTTTGTTCTTTTTTCTTTCCATGTTGTTTCACATGATTCACTGTGTTGATCTAACTGTTTGGGTATGTCTTCTTGTTTGCAAACAGAGAATTCCTAGAGCAACGAGGGAGTCGTTCAACAATCCGGGCGACCGCGGCCAAGTTTCTCTTACCATGTGCAGCCTTGGTGTGAATGAACCTGCTCAATATACCGTAATACAAAGGATGGTCGCATGATGATTGATGCTAAAGGATGGTCAAGGTTCAAATCTAAATCATATCTTGCGGTAGGGGATGATGTCAAAATCAAACTTTCTTGGCAAGGAGAGCTAGTCCAAATCAACTTTGAAATTCTTCAATAGCAGCACGCAACTACCGAACTGATCTATCCTCCGAGAGATTTTGATGTAATAATCTGGCATGGTCAAACAAGTGTCCTGTGTGTATAAGTAGTACAACAGTATTATTTATCACATGGTATATCATTGATAGAATTGCAACTCTGATTGTTGGTTAGGAACTGTCATTCGATTTCATTCCAACAGCTGACGTGCTTTATTCAATTATGTGTATTCACCGTGCGATAACATCTAAAACCAGCGCCGTACCGATCGCTTGCAATATGAAAAGCGCTGAGATAGAACACATGGGCCCCCAAACATGCAGGGTCGGCCTGCGGCCCAAAGTCCAGAACCGTGAGCCTATTTGAGTATTATATTCTTAGCTGAACCCCCATAATGCCCGTGCGTTGCAGAGGGAGTATGTTTCTCGGCAAGGTGAGCCTGTGATATAAAAGATTTGTATATTTCTTTACAGAGGGAGTATCTCTCTGTCAAAAAATATATTTATGTGTAACTAGTTACTCCTGTCTTTCTACTTCCTTTCGCTGATATGTGGGGCAACCGGCAACGGGGTCCACGTGCCATATGCACAAATTAGAGTGCACAACTTCACGGTAGACACACCCCGGTCGTAGCGCCGCAGTAATGCCTAATGAGCCATCAAATCACAACCTCCCTTTCCAGCTTTAGCAGTAAGCTAGACGAACGAAGCGGCAATATTTCACTAGGCCTGAATCCCCTTCTCCCTCGTCTGCTTGTTCAGAGAAAACCCCCTCTCGGCGATTGCATAGGGTTTTCTCATGGAGAACCAGGTACGAATTCTTCATCCATCCCCGATAAATCCAAGTCCCTTGGCCGTAGGTAATCCTAGGATGGCAGCCGCCGCCGTAGATGCATTTTTCTTCCTACTGAATCTAGTGTGTTTCATTTGCAGTGCCCAAAGTGCGAGTACCCTACAGGTTTCTGCACCCTCGGCGAGACGCCACACTTGTTCCTTCTCATCCTAACACATCATTTTGAAACGTGCACAATATGTTCCTAGAATCCTCTTTTCTATCCGGGAGGGTGGGGGTTTTTTGAACATGCTATGTTCTCATATTATTTTTCCTGCAATGTATTATTTGCCCTGCCAGAACACATGTACTCAAGATGCTTGGCCTTGCCATAACTGAATACACTAGTTTAATGGTCACAGTGAAGACAAGCCATAGATATAAGTTCCGAGTTGGGTTCATGAACCAAGAAGATCACTGTTTTTTTATGGCCGAACTTGGATAAACTTTCTCAAGTGTTATGGACTGAAAGTTGGTGCACGAATGTTGATGGAAATAGCAGAACCTGGTCTCATCTTCACTGCGATCTTCCACCCCGATGTCGTTCCAATTGTTCATCCATGTTAGTTTTGTATATGGTTCTTGCTTGTTGCCTCGATTACTTCTTAATCCACCTATTCTGTCTAACTAATCACAATTTAACTTTAGAAGTAGCAACGAATCTCTCACGAAGATGCTACTTCTAACTAATATTTTCTAATAATTGGTGGCACGTGTAGGTTTTTCAGAGTTAAGCAGTCTGCTCGTTTGTTACTCTGTAATAACTCGGCTGTTACTAATGGCACTGAAGTTGACTGGATCGACATCCACAAGTTCCTACACTTTATTGATCGTCTTGAGGTCCTTGTGGGGCGTTTCAATGGAGGAAGGCCACGTGGGATATGTGTGCCACTGCTGCACTCGTTGGACAGGTCCAACTGTGTCGAGAAACTTATGGTACGAGCTGTTTTCTGTTATATATGTTGTTCATAAACTATTGCTTATACACAGTTTTACAGTTGTGATCTTCTTGAAACAGGAACTGCCGAGTTCTATTGTTCCTATACAGATGCCTGACCATGGTCGGGTCAGACTTGCGCTTGGTCACAACATGGTGTTTATGTCGACCTACTCAATTCCCCTTGGAGGTGAAAAGATACTTATTCATGGGTGGTCTCAAATAATGAAGGCCCGTCCATCTTGGAGAATAGGACAGAATATTATGTTCATGCTTTTCCATGGCTCTAAAGCGAATATCATGTTTGTTGACCACGTTGCGAGATGAAGCTGCTTTCAGAAGGTTGTGGATGCGCGGGGTGGTGCCTGGGCCTTGTCCTGGGGCTTGGCGGCCTCACCCTTGGTTAACTGTAAGCAAAGTAGCACTGTTTGAGGCGTGCTTTGTACGGTTGAACCTGTATAAGTACTCATACTGCTTTCAGCTTTGGTTGTTAAGTGCCCCTGCTGGTTTCAGTTAAGGTTGTTAAGTACTCTTGCTGCTTTTACAGTCTGTCGTGTTTCTTCAGTCCTGTCTTCCTCCAGCCGCCAAAACCAAACCAGCGACGGTGGGGCCGCCTACTTCCGCCTCCCACGGCTGGCTGCGCCTCAGCGCATGCATCGCCGCCCCACCGTCTCCAAAATCATTAACGCCAATGTCCTCCGCGCGCTTTGGTGCGCTCACCGCGGTGCCACCCTCTCGCGTTGTCAACATGGTCAACAAACAACAGGAATCGGTAGAAGTACATGGAGAGGATGACAGTAGAGGCCCACCACGTCAGCATATGGAAAAATAAAATGCTTCCTCCTAGTGTTTTCCTGACATCTGGGACCCACGACATTGTGAGCGTATATAGTCAATAGACAAGAGAACAGCACAAGATCGGCTGAGACCTGGGACGTAGCTACTCGAGTAGTATGTTTTTGTTTGGTATTGTTGAGACGGAGTAGGGTTTGAACTAGGTTGTGGCCCGTCTAGCCCAGGCTTATATTTTATGTTCACCATGTGACCAGCCCAGCTATTTTTTCTTTGTGAAAATGAGCGCAGTTTATTTTTCTGAAGAATACCCAATCCATGCCTACTTATTTTTCTACGCCCTGATGGGCTGCAACTCTTTCAAGATGCCTGCAAATCTTGAAACTAATATGAAATGGGTTGTAAATATAAAAACAGGTGACAAATTGGCAATTACTTTATAATTTTTGAATTTTTTTCACATTTTCAGATTCCTATTTCACTGGGCATTAACCTAATTTAAATATATCTTCAAAGTACTTTAAATCTGGCTCGACATTTCGGTATTAAAAATAGTTTGGAACCCACAGAAATATGCAAAATTGGCCCTGGCCAACCAAAAAACGACTGCAATAAATTGCATAAGAAGTTGCCATGAGCTATATATAAATTATTAAAAAAAGAGGGAGTGGTCTGACTTGTGGGCCTGTTTAGTTGACGCGTATGCAAGATTTTTTTAGTTATTATATACGTCAACAAATGATTCTAGCAGACGTAACCATTGGATGTCAATCCAACGGCCGTCGTGTTTCTTCAATCTCTGATCTTCTTGCTCTAGCTGCCAAAGCAGCGCAGGCGGGACCGCCTACTCCCGCCTCCCATGGCCGGCTATGCTGCCGCGCAGGCCTCAGCGCCCCCTACTACTCCCACCGCTGGCTAGGGCATCCCTGTACTCACCCACACCCCCTGTTATTCTGTGGCGACGGCAGCCTCACACCGCAGCCGAACCGGTGAACCCTCGTACTCCTCTCCGCACGGGCTTACACTGTCGTGTCTTCCCCGGCTTCACGTCATCCCCTTCCTAGGCCCCGCCGTCGTCCACCGCCGTGGTGCTCTCGGCGTGGCGTGGTCAATGTGGTCAACGATCGACTTCCATCGGAAGAGTACTGTACGTGGAGAGGCTGACAGCTGGGTCCACGGCAGCCGCAAGGAAGTGCCTCCTTATTACGCGGAAAATAATTATTCCTCCACCTGACAGCAGGGACCCACTGGACGGGCCACCAGTATTTCGCGAAAAAAAAATGTTTACCCCTGACAGCTGGGACCCACAGGACGGGCCACCGTATTTCGCGAAAAAAACATTCCCCCCACTGTCAGCTCGGACCCACCGGAAGTGCCTCCTTATTACGCACAAAAAAATGAATACCCCCTGCTACCTGGGACCCACCTTGGTGGGAGGCTGACTTGTGGGCCTACTAAGTTGACTGGGACGGAGGCCTTTGTCAACTTTAGTCAATATATGAATGATTCTAGCTCCAGTGACCGTACGATGTCCATCCAACGGCCGTAGTGCTTCTTCAACCTCTGGTCTTCTTGCACCAGCCGCCCAAAGGAGCCGGTCGTGCCGCCTGCTCCTGTCGCCCGTGGCCGGCTGTGATGCCATGGAGGCCTCACCACCCCCTACTACTCCCACCGCTTGCCAGGCCATCCCTCTACGCACCCACACCCCCTGTTATTCTGCGGAGACGACAACCTCACACTGCAGCCGAACGAGTGAACCCTCATACTCCGCTACGCGTGGGCATCCACTGTCGTGTCTTCCCCGGCTCTGTGTCGTCCCCTTCCTAGGCCTCGCCGTCGTCCACCGCCCTGGTGCTCTCAGCGCGGCGTGGTCAACGTGGTCAAGGAATGGCTTCCATCGGACGTGGACTGTACTGGAGAGGCTGACAGCTGGGTCCACGGCCGCAGCAAGGAAGTGCCTCCTTATTACGCACAAAATAATTATTCCTCCACCTGACAGCGGGGACCCACCAGACGGGCCACCGTATTTCGCGAAAAAAACGTTTCCCCATGACTGCTGGGACCCACCAGCTACATCTTCGCACGCAAGGAAGTGCGTCCGAAAAAAAACGATTCACCCCCCTGACTGCTGGGACCCACCAGCTACATCTTTGCACGCAAGGAAGTGCGTCCGAAAAAAATGATTCGCCCCCCTGACTGCTGGGACCCACCAGCTACATCTTCGCACACAAGGAAGTGCGTCCCGGCAAAAAAAAGATTCCCCCTGACTGCTGGGACCCACCAGCTACATCTTCGCACGCAAGGAAGTGCGTTCGGGCAAAAAAAATGATTCGCCCCCCTGATTGTTGGGACCCACCAGCTACATCTTCGCAGGCAAGGAAGTGCCTGACAGCCGGGACCCACCTGGTCGAAGTGTACGTAGCGTTGTCATTCTGGTCACGAACGTGTACGTACATATATACTGGTCGATGTAGAGGCGTGCACGTGTCGTAGTAGAGGCGCGTACGTGTCGTAGTAGAGGCGCGCACGTAGCATGTACACGTACGTACAGCGGCTAGGATGCAAGAAAGAAAATCCGGCCACGTACGTACATACGGGCAGGGTCTCGAACGCCTACTCGTGCATACGTACGGCCAGGGCTCGTGTACATGGCTGGGTCGGAACCGAGAAACAGCGTCGTCGTCGTGTTCATGGGGAGGCAACGGAATGCATCATGTTCATGGGGAGGCAACGGAATGCATCGTGTTCATCGGGAGGCAACGGAACGCGTGGGAGCCTACCGGCTGGGTCGGAACGGAATGCGTGGTCGTGTTCATCGGGAGGGCTTGGACGGAAGAGGCGATGGAAACGAGGCCTGGTGTACCGCACAACGGAGGAAACGTACCTCCTACGTTCGGAACTAGGTCATGTTGATCGGGAGGGGTCTGGCGTACCGCAAAACGGAGGAAACGGACCTCCTACGGTCGAAACAGGGGTCCTGTTGATCGGGAGGGGTGTGGCGTACCGCAAAACGGGACTCCATGGGATACTGTTCATCTCCACCGTCGACCTCCTCCATCCTCCACGGGCTACCGTCGACCTCCTCCAGCCTCCACGGGCTCCTGTTCATCCAACCTCCAACGCGTGCTACTCCACCGGCTACTGTTCAACCACCCCTCCACGAGCACCCCTCCACCGTCTACAGTTCATCCAGCCCTCCACCACACCACGGGGTCCTGTTCATCCAGTGGCAACACCACCGCTCACTGTTCATCCACCCCCCCTGCAACGCTCACTGTTCATCCCAGAGGCAGCATCGATCGGCTTCAGTTAGCAGCAGTAGCGAAGGAATCGCTCGATCGGGTTCAGTTAACATCCATCGATCGATCGCTCGGGTTCAGTAACGCGTAGCCTGCAGTGCAATCACTCGGGTTCAGTTAGAGCCCAACGCCTCGCTAGGGTTCTGTTAGAGCCAACGCCTCGCACACACGCGCGTACGTGTACGAGAGAAACACGCATCGCTCGGCCCCCGACCTCCCACCATAACCAGGAACTCCCCGAAATTTTCCTCCCCCTCGCTTCTACCATGTTTTTTTCCGTCAGGGACGGCCCAAAGAATGTCATGCATCTGCGTCTCCAGCCCGCCCAGGACGAAAAGCCCATTTTCTGTCATGATTTTTTGTCATAGAAGTAGGAGCCCACCACATCTATGATGATACCGGGTTTTGTCACAATTATCGTCATAGAAGTGGCATATGTATGACAGAAAAAAAATTGTTCGGCCCAAAATGTCACGGATGTGTCTTTTTTTGTAGTGTAAGCACTTCTCCCATTCCAAGAAAGATCAAGGCCAAACCAAACTGATAATTCGAAGAGACTTGCAAAGATAACCAATCATACATAAAAGAATTCAGAGAAGATTCGAATATTGTTCATTGATAGACTTGATCATAAACCCACAATTCATCGATCTCAACAAACACACCGCAAAAATAAGATTACATCGAATAGATCTCCACAAGAGAGGAGGAGAACATTGTATTGAGATCCAAAAAGAGAGAAGAAGCCATCTAGCTAATAACTATGGACCTGTAGGTCTGAGGTGAACTACTCACACTTCATCGGAGGGGCTATGGTGATGATGTAGAAGCCCTCCGTGATCGATGCCCCCTCCGGCGGAGCTCCGGAACAGGCTCCAAGATGGGATCTCATGGATACAGAAAGTTGCGGCGGTGGAATTAGGGTTTTTGCTCCGTATCTGGTCATTTGGGGGTACGTAGGTATATATAGGAGGAAGGAGTATGTCGATGGAGCAACAGGGGGCCACGAGGGTGGAGGGTGCGCCTGGGGGGGAGGCGCGCCCCCTGCCTTGTGGCCTCCTCTTTTGTGTCTTGACGTAGGGTCCAAGTCTCTTGCATCATGTTCAGTGAGAAAATCACGTTCCCGAAGGTTTCATTCTGTTTGGACTCCATTTGATATTCCTTTTCTTCGAAACCTTGAAATAGGCAAAAAAACAACAATTCTGGGCTGGGCCTCCGGTTAATAGGTTAGTCCCAAAAATAATATAAAAGTGGATAATAAAGCCCAATAATGTCCAAAACAGTAGATAATATAGCATGGAGCAATCAAAAATTATAGATATGTTGGAGACGTATCACAAGACTGGAGGATAGTACTTACTGATTCCTTAGTCAATCTGATACGAGATCTGGTAAACTCAGCAACGAGGATAAACTCCTCCATATCCTTGCCTTCCTCATAGTTGATGGTAACTCCCCATTTCCTCCAAACTTCGGCCGCAAAGTCTTGGCCTCTGTCAAAGTTCAGATCTGCAAGCGACATGGTGGGGTGAGGACGGATCCAGCGAGTAGGGTGGCAGTAAATGGCGAGGCGGAGACCGCCAAGGCTGGTGGGGAGGTGGACGCCAGGGCCAGAGTGGCCACCGGCGGCGTTGGGCTAGGAGCGGGGGGCTCAGGCCAGGGCACATGTAGCTCCTATTCCACCCCAAGATTTGTTGTTTTGTGTGCCTTTGTGACATAGGAATTTAGGAACGTTCGCCTTTTGTATATTCTCCAAGTCCGGCAAGGTTCCTGCATCTACGAACATTAATTCGTCTAGTAATTAGTAGCTTATACCAATAAGTTATCAAATGGTGTATCTGTATTCAGTACATAATTAAGCGACACATTGATCGTGCGACATGCACAATCAGTGACTAAGCTAGACTGGGATCCCACAACAACACACATCCTGATAAAAAAATATAAATCTTAACATTGTTTCAAAAATTATTTTAATGGGATATTTTATTCATAAGTATGAGACATTACAAGGGAGCTACATGGATCCACGTTCCTCAAGATTTCAAACAACACAATGACCTGGGCCCCCATAGAAGAAGTGACCAGATACGATAGTAGAAAGACGATAACAACTATGATAAGTCACATTAAATGGTAAATCTTTGTTGATGTCATGAGTAGAGCCTTCTGCATCAACAAATTTTAGATTCTTGAAGGAGGCGGCATTTCTCCCTGGAAATAACCCGCTCCCCATTGGAGGACTTGGTTGTGCATGTGGGTGGCTTGTGAAGCCACCAAAAGAAATAATTAATTGTTTCTTTTCCATGTCCGAGAATAATGATTTGGGAAAGTAACCAACTAATTTTGCAGGACTATTGAATCCATAGTGGACTTGCCAATCACCAGATTTCTTATCCTACAAGGACAACATGGAATGTCTTATGCTAGAGAATGAATAGAGTTAATATTTTTTTATCTTGAATAATAGTGGTACTCATTTCTTCCATCATATAAAAAAACCATATATTGCCATGATATGGATATAATAGCGTGAAAATTTATTAAAGTCTAATTAATTGTTCGAACACCACATATACTATTGCAGGTCGTATTTTTTATTCAAGAAGTCTACATGGGGACGATACCTTTTACCTTCTAGTATGTCATTGTTCATAAATAACTACTCCCTCTATACTGAATTACTTGTCATTGAAATGGATGTATCTAGAACTAAAATGTGTCTAGAATCATCCATTTATGCAACAAGTAATTACGGACGCAGGGAATATTAAACAGAGATTATAACTTTGTATATTAAATAGCTGGCCTAAAATTGAAGCATGCCATCATGTATAATTAACATTTACTAGGATATTGTGTTATAAAAATTTGCACCAATGGAAAAACTTTTTGTAATAATGTTTGGAAGTATACTCTTATGAGACAACATATATATGGCATATGCAAGAAACTATGAAGAAACAACTATAGGAAACTACCGCCAGTTTTCAAACATCGCATAGTGAAAATATTTCAGCACTTATTTTGTACATCGCTTTGACATGGTGTCATGTGGTGGTGAGATAGCAGTGGTTTTGTAAGTATGTGGGAGAAAATAAGTCTAAGTTGTCCATAAGAAAAAGTGTGCTTGATGGTAATTCTTCTACATTCCTCCCTATTATTATGTAGAATGAAATATATTACATCTTTCAAACTATGATCAAATGTTTTTGAGAGAGGACAACTAGTAGAGCTAATGTTGAATGGATGTGGAAAGCTGAAATTATACTCTAAAGATTGAAGTTAAGGATTTTACACATTAAACTTACCTCATGGGAAAGCAATTTGGATTGACTTAGTATGTACTAAAAACACAACGCCGTTGTTAACCCTTTAGAGAAACTCAATTTTCCTTGTGTATTAATTGCTTTATCATTATAGATTAATTTTAACATTACTTTCGGTATAACAAAATTGGTAAAATATATCTAAGGCAAAAAACCAGGGGCCTAAAACACCATATCAGTTTGATATAAAAGCCATATAAAAATGTTTGATATAAAAGTAGACCTTATCAACTACTTTTATGGCATAACCTATTTACTGGTGGCATAGAAATAATTTAATTCCATAGGAGTGACTTGTATAGAATTCACTTTTATATACTATATACCTTGTAATATCTATTGTGATACTCCCTCGAACTCATAATATAGTTTGTAAATAGAAATAATTTTTTATATAAACATGGTAAAAGTTTGTCGATATTGTGTCTTAATAAACCTGATGCGTATTATATTACGGGTGGTGGGGGTGTGAAACTTCAATAATTATTACTAGGGGAACATAAGTGGATGTTGAATCATTGATTATGTTAAAATTTAGAAGAGATTGAATGAGAGTATCCTTACCTTGTAAGCCTTGATTGTTATGTACTGCTTTTTATCCCTGATGCTAGACACAGGAGTAATAACGTCCCCAGGAGTTGTACTAGAACTTGTTCTTATGTAACCAGGACATCGAATGTTATAGCATCCATCTGGAGGTGATCCATTGCCCTGTGAGGGCATTACAAAACAAGTCATGTAGTAAGGATATATTATCATCTATTTCATTTTTAAGCTGGAGCAAGTTTACTCACATCTATATTAGTCAAACAAGAATCATCCATGATAAAAAATAAATCATGGCTAGGCCAAGTAATTTCATTGTTTATACAGTTTTTCTTCTACGCGGATGTTTATATGATATTATATCACAATTTTTTTTCATATTGATAGTAATATCAAAATAAATCTTCAATTTCTTGTATGACATAAATTACTTAATATGGGAGGTGAAATAAAAGAAAATAATTTTTAGCACACAGTAGGTTGGTTATGGATATCATGTGAAATTTCTTTATATCCGATGGTAATTTCTCACACGGTGAGAGCATAAGAGTTAAAAAAATATTTGAGAGTCTTATGGTAAGATACGTTCATTCATGCAAATAAGCTTTACTTTCATAATCGTAAAATAATCAGCTACGTGAGTCCACTTTTTACTTATATTTATTCTATTGATGAAAGTATGCATTAACATTAAATTAACTTTTGTTGTTCAAGAGTAAACTTACAGTCCAATGTGTAAGAAAATGTGTATTTGTATCCTTGTAAAGTGCAGGATGGATCTGTGTAAAACCAAAGCAATGTCACTTATAAATTCTGTTATGACATGAGATCATTAATACTAATTGGAGATATAAATATTCAATAGATTATTATTTATAAAATTATTCTTAGAACTTCCAATCAGGAAGAAATATATTTTTCTTCCATAGAATGTACCACCTTAAAAGTGATTATTAAAGAAATATACAAAGAAGCACTATATTAGAGGCCATGGCAATTTCCCTTAGGACAATTAGAGAAAGGAGTTTTTATTAAGGGCTTCTTGAAAGTCCTCAGTAATAAGAAAGTAATTGCATGATTCATCACCACAAACTACATATAAAATAAATGAAAAGTATATTAAATGTATTACACGCTACATGACACCTTATGAAATCATCTAGTAGAGTGTATAAAAAATTGCCTAAAATAATAGTAATAAGTACGTGGGATATTATTTGTTTTCCTTAAAAATGAAAACAAATCCTGGTATTTGTCCCTGATTTCTAATTATATTCTTAGTAAAGTTAATCCATTGTTGTTTTTCACGTGAGAGGTTGCTTCAATGTAAAAAATCGTCCTTGGATTAGCAGGTTCAGTAACATGATAGAAATATACACTCTTCCTTGGTATACCTTTTACATAAAGCATATATCGGCACGAAATAAGGATGTTGCGCCTCCTTTGGGTTAGCGGGTTCGGAAATGTGACATGCACTATTTAATTACTTATAATCCCCACAGACTAATGTAGTTTATCTATGAATAATATCTATGGGCCATATGTCATATGGCCGCCATTAGTTAATGTGTGAGTACATACACTATAAACGATATGAATAGTAGCATATTCAGAATGATGGAACCTAACACACAAAAACATAAGGTGCGACAATGATAATGTTTCCATTTCAAAAATCATTATTTAAATTCCTAACCAGTTTAGTAATTAGTACCAACTAAAATATATGTACTAGTTAGGTAACACTTTGATATTTGATGTTCAATTAGCCCTATATAGGCTTAGCGTGATTTGGTAGAGTCCAAGCATTGTTGCTCCCGATCTAGTGGTCATCGTTGGTATGAATTACTGTTTCTTGCTGCTTCTTCCTTGTCCTATGCAAGGGGCTATGACTGAGCCAAATAGATGGGAGACCATCGGAGGCGGTTTACTGGAAACAAATATGAGGACGCACTCTGAGGATGGTAAACAATTATGATGTCATGATGTTTCTATATGTTTCATGTTCCCTGTGTAGTGGATCCATCTCCCATATATGTATGTGCTTTAAGACTATATTAGGCACAATAAAAACATAATTCATATCCTTGTTTTTATCCTATCATGGAGATGCATGGCCAACTTAAACACCATCCTTTCGTCCACCCAAAGCTTCTACTACTTCACTAAAAAATCAACATTGTCTGCGGCAATAACACTATGAAGTAGAGCAAAACTAGCATCAGTCCTATGGCAACCTTATTCTCCCATTAGGACATTTTCTTATAGCTAGAAATCCCTAAAGGAACTAGCCCTGCACCACTAAGATTTATGAGAGTGATACACATAATGCTGATAAAAGCAACCAAACATGTCATAAGAGAGGGAGGACAAGAGGAAAAGGAAAGAAATTTAACTCTAAAAATATACAGTCTAAACAACAAAAGTGGAACTACGATGATACAAATTTATAGTTAAAAGGTAACTTACATGCCATCCAAGTGCAAATCCAGTAACGGGAGATTTTCCATCTTCTCCTCTACTATAGATCCAAATTGCCGCCACACTTTGTTCTTCATGTCCTAAATGAAATCCATAGACATCCATCGTAGCTTCTAATCCATAATAATTATTACCATCTAGCCTTTTGTTCCATAAGTGAACTGAGAACTACCAAAACACTAATTTTCTTAGTCACATTGTAGAGAAATACATATTTTGGCATAAAAGATAATATACACAGTTATAATACACTAGATACATGCATAAGACTCACATGATTTATCTGCTCCTCAGAAGCTTGAGTAGAGGCTTCATCTCTATTGATTGGAGGAATTTGTAATGGCCATGGAATTGACTGAGTTTTTTCCTTGATATTCTTCTTGATAAAAAATGAACCAATCAAGAAAGTGAAGCATGACTTAGTAAATACTTTTACTATATCAGAATATTGAAACTGATCTAGAATATATAATTATCATCTGAAACATGCTACCTCTTCCTTGTAGCCAAAACATCCTCTTATGGTGGCTCCAGAAAGAATTAGAACACAACATAATGCAATTTTTGTAGAGGTCATTTCCATTTTGCAGACCAGAATTGAACAATGATGTCTAGAATTGTCTCGCTTAAATAGTGCGAAGTGATGAGAGAGGAGTTACACATCATTGAAGGTTGAGATATAAGATAATTTAATATAATATAATCTCCAATATTAATAGTCGAACTGAGAAAATGAAGAAGGTGCAATTATAGACATGTATTTGAAGAGGGGTCGCATGCAGGTTGGACGGTGACCAAAAATAAATGCATACAAACTATATATTTATCTTAAATAAAATAATTAAAGAAACAAATACTGGGCATGCATTTTGAACTATTCATAGAGAGATATTATATTGTTGGGAAGCATTGAGAGATGGTTTGATGGTGGTTGGTGGTGGAGAAGGAACAATAGGAAAAACACCTTTTATATAGAAAGGAAAACGTTAAATACCCAAATAATTAGTGGCATTTATAATTTGTAGAAAACTAGATAAAATATGGATTAGCCAAAAACATAACTAAAAATATCTTCAATGTAAATTGATCGCTTGAAAATTGTCAAAAGATTCCATACTTATCAAAATCATTTTCTACCATAATCATTATTGGAAATGCATTAATGGGAAGTCCTTTGTGACTTCACCATGTTATATATTCCAAAACATAATACGCTATGTAATTTAGAAAACATATAGTGGGAACAATTAGCAGCATAATTTTAGTACACAATATAGTCAGTCACTTAACCTCTTTCAAAGCATGTATATCCTATAAAATACATCCTATAACACATGCCTAGTGCCATGAAAGGGTGGTTTAATTAATTGTACGAATGCAAAAAATATATTAAATTTGAGGATATATATTGGTTGTGAAAGACCAATTAATACAATGAAACAAATTTCAGGATATATACCAATCCAGAATTCAATACACATATAATATAATATATTCTCTTGAATTAGTAGATAACAAAAGCCAACATGAGAACACACCGAGCCCGCGTGGGCATAGATGGGCGTTGGGGGATGGGAATGATTAAATATGGGTACACTACGATCTTCAACATAAATAGAGTTGCAACAAATAATGAGGGACCATTTCTAGGCTTTCAATAACTGGATATGATAAGGTCAATTGTTGAGAGTTGGGTGAGATACATGAATTTTATTCACCACTTTTAAAGGTAAATACTATACTACCATGCATACTTGATCACCATTCCATAGTATTTACTTCAAGTTAATCTTGCATTACATATAAGTTCTGGAGGTATTGCTAGAAAGTTTCTCCAAGAAGAAATTAATGTTTGTGCAAAAAATCACTTTTCTGAAGGGAAGAAAAATAGAAAAAGGTAAAGTTGTTCTTCTTGGCTTAGATGGACGCATGGGATAAAAGCTAAAAAGTGGGGGTGCAAGGTGGGATGAAGAGTCCCACCTAGGCACCTGCAATTTTAGGTGCCTATGCAAGGTTGTTGATAACCCACAATTATAGGGGATCGTTTGTAGCCTTTTTAGATAAATAACAGTGTCGAACCCAACGAGGAGCTAAAGGTAGAACAAATATTCCCTCAAGTTCTATCAACCACTGATACAACTCTACGCACACTTTATGTTTGCTTTACCTAGAATAAGAATAATACTATAAGTACTTTGCAAGAATAAAACTATGAATAAATTGCAAGATAATAAAGTTAATTGTTTAGTATAAAGGTTTTCTCAGACAAGAAAGTTATTTGTCCCTATGCAATTGACAACTAAATCGGTAATCATTGTTGTAATTTTATATGAGGGAGAGGAAAGAGCTAACATACTTTCTGTACTTGGATCATATGCACTTATGATTGGAACTCTAGCAAGCATCTGGAACTACCACAGATCATTAAGATAAAACCCAACCATAGCATTAAGTAGCAAGTCCTCTTTATCCCATACGCAACAACCCCCTTACTCAGGCGTAAGCTTTACCCACCATAAGTGAATCATGAATGTATTGCAACACCCTACAGCGGGCATCCCTCACATTTGTGTGACACGAGGGACACCATAGAACAGCACCAAAATAAAATATACAACTCAAGCCAATCATGATCATCAATCAACCCATAGGACAAACGGATCTACTCAAACATCATAGGACAACCATATATCATTGGGAAATAATATATACCATTGAGCACCATGTTTAAGTAGAGATTACAGCGGGGAAAAGAGGTGTTACACCGCTGCATAGAGGGGGAGAAAGCTGGTGTTGATGGTAGCAAGGTTGTTGATGTAGATCGCCATCATGATCCTTACCCCGACAGCACTCCGACGCCACCGGGAGAGAGGGGGACCCCTCCTTCTTCTTCTTCCTTGGCCTCCCCCAAGATGGGAGGAGAGTTCCTCCTCTAGTCCATGGCCTCCATGGTGGTGGAGGGGCAAGGCCCCTCTGAGATTGGATCTCCCTCTCTGTTATCTTCTGCTTCGCGTTCCTGTTTTCTGGCCTTTCACTGTTTCTTAAATATCCAGAGATCCTTAACTCCTACTGCGTTGAAATTTTAACAAGATATTTTCCTAGATATAAGCTTCCTTGTACCTAAAGTAGATCCCCAACCGACTTATGGGGTGTCCACAAGGCACCACCGCGCGTCACGGGGGCGGCCGCGCCCTGGTGTCTTGTGGAGGCCGTGGGCCTCCGTTAGCGTTGATTCCACCTCCCAAAAATCACATATATCCCAAAATAATTCCATGTAAAATTTTATTGCATGTGGACATCGTTTGATCTGGATATTCTGCGACAAAACATGCAACAAATAGGAACTGGCACTGGGCACTAGATCAATATGTTAGTCCCAAAAAATCATATAAATTGTTGCCAAAAGTATGTGAATCTTGTATAATATTGGCATGGAACAATCAAAAATTATAAATACGATGGAGACGTACCAGTTGTCAATGTGTGGCCATTGGTATCTAGGATTAAAACACTGGTAGGAAAATCCTTACATGTGTAAAACATTAGTGTCGCCGACCTAGTTAGAAATGTCATTGGTAATTTGAAAAAATACCAGAGGAGCGCATACTTTCATGGACGCAACTGACAAGGCATCACTAGTGGTGTGCATAATAGCACATGCGTCACTAGTGAGCGGGACCCAACAGTAGGACCTCACATTTCTTACTAGTATCGTCGGGTGATAGCCCGCAAGTCCACATGGTTTAGTTGTAGCATTTTTGAAGTAAGAGTATCGATTCAATATGGTGCACAATATATGGCATATATTCCTTTTAGTGGACTATTATATGCGCATGCAAATGAACAAAGGTCCGAAAGCGAATATGGAAGTTGAAATATTGCATGTGAATTGGGACAATAGATAAATAAAAGTACATGAATAAAATATGTGCAATAGAGAGTAATGATGGTTTCTGGAGTTAATAGGGAAAAGGCGTTCCCAACGAGTTTGGATTCCCCACTAGTATGTATCTAACGTAACTAGGCTAACACATAGTTCTAGATTCAGATATCTAATCCAGTTTGTATGCTACCACAAGTGGGCAGAGCCAAGTACAAATACATGCATACATGCAGCAGCAGCCAAATATTACATATGCCACCACCATTTCTCCCCATATCTAGGTTTGGGTTGTTGTGATTAAGGGTCATCCCATGGACACAGCTAAAGAAGGGAAGTAGCTTCTGTCACTGTAGTACCTCCACAAACCTAGCATCGCACCAATAATAATAACTTTAATCCATGAAGGCAAATGTCGAGTGCTCAACTTTACCCAACATCGAGAAGATTGTTAACAAAAATATACAAAGGGGATTTAACATCCTATTAGCATTTAGTACCTAAAGATACTAGGATTCCTCATTATCCCCGAGAATTAGGGGTCTACTCGGACATGCAGAGGATAAAATCAAAGGGTAATCATGATTAACATAGATGAATGATCAACATGATACAATAATGGATCCACCAGGGTTTTTGTATTACAAAAATATCGAACGAGGATGATGATGGTGCAGATAGTTGATGTTGTAGTCCGCTTGATCAAGACGATGATTTCATGAAGCCATTCTATTGATTGCCCCTCCATTTTCCTTCTGTAGGCTAGGGTTCTTGAGTCTAGCGGAGTATATCTTATCATGCAAATCAACATGATATTCACACCACATTCTTATGATTTATTTCCTTGGCCTGAACAACTCCTCCACGTTAAGGATCCTAGTGAACACTACAGGAATCAGCTACTTTGTCGTTTGCCACAGCGGACGGCAAAGGTCTTTGCCGTCTGCCGTGGACAGCAATAGGCTCCGGCAAAGTAAGGTCCGGCAAACAGTTACTTTGTCGTCCGCTTTATGCGGCTGACGGCAAAGGGGCCTTTGCCATCAGCAGCAGATGGCAAAGAAAGTAGACGGCAAAAAATGCGCTGTTAGTCCGTTAGGTGGCTAACGGCAGGCCTTTGCCGTCCGCCGCTGACGGAAAGATTTGTCCTGCCTTTGCCATCCGTCGTATGATGTCAGCTAGACATCACTACACGGCAGGTCTTTGCCGTCCGCCGCTGACAGCAAAATTCTTCACTCTTTGCCGTCTGCCACTGTAGGCAAACTGACCAAATGGGTCAGCTCCCACGAAGCACAGTTGGCTGCCACGTGGCTTCTTTGCCATCCGCGGCTGACGGCAAAGAGCCCGTTGCCGTCGGTGGCAGACGGCAAAGAGCCTGCATATTGGCTCTTTTTTTCTGTTTTTTCTTGAATCCAACAATTTTCACAGCAAATATATAGATATATTTCACAGGGCTATTTAACAGCAAACATATCACATATCCAGCACATAATTAAGTTTCATCCATTCACACATAAGCAAGTTCCATCAAGTTCCATCCATACACATTGTTCCATCCATATACATATTACAATGCAAAGTTCCATCATAGCAAGCTAGATACAATGCAAAGTTTCAGCAAAGAAAAAACAAGCACTCCATCATAGCAAGCTAGCTTCCATGAAGTGAATGAAATCTGCAAAATGGCAAATAAGAAAGTTAGAAATAGGTGACTAGAAGAAGGAGACTAGAACAAGAAGAAGAGTAGAACAAGAAGAAGACTAGAACAAGAAGTATATGTCATTTATGAGCTAACTTAGGTGAAATGGATCATATATGAGCTAACGAAGTTGAAATGGGTCGTTTATGAGCTAACTAAGGTGAAATGGATCATTTATGAGCTAACTTAGTTGAAATGGGTCGTTTATAAGCTAACTAAGGTGAAATGGATCATTTTTGAGCTAACTAAGTTGAAATGGATCATTTTTGAGCTAACTTAGGTGAAATGGATCATTTATGAGCTAACTTAGTTGAAATGGGTCGTTTATGAGCTAACTAAGGTGAAATGGATCGTTTTTGAGCTAACTAAGGTGAAATGGATCGTTTTTAGCTAACTTAGGTGAAATGGGTCATTTAGGAGCTAATCTAGGTAAAATGGGTCATTTTAGAGCTAACTTGGATAAACTGGATCATTTATAAGCTAACTAAGGTAAAATGGGTCATTTTAGAGCTAACTTAGGTAAAATGGATCGTTTATGAGCTAACTAAGCTAATTATGCAATTTTTGACATAAGTAAGCTACGTACAAATCGTTTTAGAGCTAACTTAGGTAAAATGGATGGTTTTGGAGGTCAGTAAGCTTATTAAGTCATTTTGGAGGAAAATAAGCTAACTCTAGGTCATTATGGTAAGCATATTGGAGGAAATAAAGCTAAGTCTAGGTCTTTATGCATTTGTTAAGCAAAACACTAGAGAAACTTACTGTGATCATGGAGGTGTAGGAGCGGGCTGGCTCATGCCGGTAGCTAGAGAAGGATCGTGTGATGCTTGTCTGGAGTTACGCTGCACCAATGATCATTACCAGTGTCTCGTTACCATGATGACACTCAAATGTTAAGACTAGCAAGTAATGTCCATTCAAATTAAACTCACCGTGGTCCAAGGAGCAATCACTGGCATCGGTGGAGCGGTCTGACCGGACTTCTCACACACAGACTGCACATTTGGTTTTGACAAACACAGTCATACTAGTTAGTAATGAGACATACACTACATGAATGTTTTGGCTAATCTGCAGAAGAAACTTACCACAAGGAACTCGTACATGGCCCTTGCCTGCATGTCATTCCGTGCCCTCTCCTCCTCCAACATCTTTGTCGTCCTCTCCTCCAACTCCCGCTGCCTCTCCGCCGCCTCCGCCAGAAGTTTCTCTGTTCTATCTCTCTCACTCTGTATAGCAGCCTGCAACACCACTCACATGACCATTTGTAATCATTGATGGAAGCGCACACAATGTAATGGAGAAAGATAGCTGAGTACGTGTAACTAACCTTGAAGGCGAGTTGGACTGGCTGTTCACGAGGCCTTATCTCAGGAGCGGAGCTCGACTGGCGCCTTGATCTCCGGGAGAGTGCTAGGACAACAGATAAGTCCATCTCCTATGGCTATGGAGCCATGGGACCTCCCGCCACCAGATATCATCAGTAGCTCTGTATCAATGGGACCCTAGCTCGGGTTAAAGTCCTCCCCTTTCCTCGCCTTCCCCTGATCTCTATATTGCACGAGCTTGTCGTGGGAGGAGATGTTGGTGAAGTTCTTTGGATCATCGAGGTCAGACGCAGAGAATGCCTTGACTTTCTTGTAAGGGCCAGTGTGGGCCATGGCATACAGGTCGTACACCTCTGGCACCTTATCCGCCTTATTGTAGCGTAACTGAAAGAGAGAAACAAAGTTAATTAGTAATTAAAGGGCTAAAGCTAGCATGATGAATGAATTGCATGAATCATGAAGCAAACCACATACCCAGTTCCGCCCGAACTGAAATAAGTTGGAGCTGCCTTGATGGTGTGGCACACCTTCCATTTGGGCACGTTTGTCCTTGGCATCGTTGTGGAGGGCTAGCCATTCATTTGAGCACCACTCATTGACCAACACCTCCCAACAATCCATCTGATCCGCACACCATCTCGGAGGGGCCTAAGTTAGCAGATAGAAACTTGAGCACTACGGCTATGAATTACTAAATGAAGGAAGTAAGTACAAGGCCTTAAGAATTACCTTAATGTACTGCTCCTTACTCAAGAACTTCTCACGGCACGCCGGCTTGGTCTTCTTGATACCACGCGAGGCGTAGTAGTCTCGAACAGCCTACACCCGAGCCTCGTGCCGTAAGTTCTGTAGTAGGCGCTTGCAGACGTTATTGATAACATTTGCCGCTTCCTCCTCGTATCCCTCCTCGCACCTGTAGAATGTCTGCAATCAAATGAGACAATATTGATTAGTACAATTAATAACTAGCTAGTTTAAGATTTGTAATTGTGTAAAGGAGAAATTACCCAGAACTTTCTGATCACCACGTCTGCCCTCGTCTTGCACAAGACACCGTCGATAATCTCACCCGGCGGGGCCGAGGCAGCCAAGTAGTGCTCCCAACTCAATCCAAGCTCTGGAAGCCGACCCTCACCAGGCAACGTGACAAACCCCGGGAAGTTTTGCCAACAAAGAACTCCAAGGACGGAGTTGGGCCGGCGGACACTATGATGGTGGTTCCAACCCCTACAGCATGACAAGGCCAACGCATTAGTTATTTGAAGAAACATGAATGCAGAAGGTACAAAAATATTAAATGCACTTACCTCTCCCCATCAGGGAAAATCAACCACCTCTGCTCGCGGGTCGCCGGCACGGACGGGAGCCGTGTACAACCACGCTGGTAGACGGTGCCCCCTCCTCCTCAATATCAGTCGGCTCCCCGCCATCATCAGCATGGCCACTCGGCTCCTCAGGCTGATCCGGCCAGGTACCCCATCCAGACGTGTGCTCCTCAGGGGTCTCATGGGCCGAACTCTCATGGGCCGAAGGCCCGTCGACCCGAGGCTCGTGGGTCGAAGACCCGTGGACCGGAGTCCGTGTAGCCTCCTCCTCGGACGAGTCCACCCTAGCAGTCATGTGCTCGGGTGAAACAGCTGGGGGTGGCGGCGAGGAAGGCGATGTAGCAGTCACCCTACCTCCTCTCCCGCGACCAGGTGCTCCACCTCCTCTCTTCTTCTTACCTCGTCCCCTGCTGGGCACCGCGGTCGACGAAGAAGGGCCCGGCGATGTCGCCATACTGTCCAGCAACGCTCGGCAGAGAGGTGCGTGTGGAATGGAAGACCTCAAACCACGCGCCGACGAAGAAGGGGCCTCGGCGCGCTCCCGACCAGCGCCCACCATCTTTCAACACCTGTCATGACAAAGAATAAACGAAATTAGCTACAACATAAAAAAAATACCGACATGAATAATAATATGTATATGACTTAAGTGTATCATCATCAAGTACAACATAAAAAAATTGAATACCTGACACTACTAATAATCTCGATCAGTATCATCAATAAATGCATAATCATCATCATCATCACTATAATCAATGATGGGCTCATAGGGTTTAGTGGCATCAACATGTGCAAGGCCACCTTGACGTAATCGGTCAAGCATTGATAGGTCATCCGCAGCAGTAACCTCTTCTTGTTCCGGCTCTTCTTGCTCCTCCTCTGGGGTGATGTCGGATTCATTGTCGCTGTCTACTTCAATGTTTTGGGGTGAAGTATAGTGGTTCTTGAAACGCTTTTTGGAAAGACGTGTCTCTTGGAAGAATTCTCCTTCATATGTGGCTGGGTTAATGTGAGGTTCATAATCCTCTTCCTTTGGGGGAGAAAGTCTAGCACGTGGTGGCACTTCATAAACGACATCCCAACCTTTCATATTTGGATTAGTTTGGCAGGCCCACGGTAGATAGAATACTTGGGTCGCCTTTTGAGTTGTAATATAGACATCAGGAACATTTAAATGGGTGCTTTGGTTGATTTCAACTAGCCCTATATGTTCATGAGTCCTTCTAGTCTCCTTCGGCTGAAACCAATAACATTTGAAGACTACGACATTTGGTGGGTTTTCACCATAGAATAGAAGTTCATAAATTGCTACAACTCTCCCATAATACTCGGTACCTCCTTCGCCGATAGCAGATACACAACAATTTGTAGACTTTCGGTCGGCCATAGATAGCTCTTTGCCATAGGTACGAAAGCGATACCCGTTGATGTAGTATTTGTCAAATGAACGGACCTTATAGTCAAAACCATTAGCGACTTGTCTCAATTCGGCGTCCATAGACTCTGAATTAGCCTACAAGTTTAATATGAAAGGATTGTTGCATTACGCACAAATTAGCAAATGAAATGAAATTGTCTAATAGAAATTACCGTTTGTTTGAACCAAGAGATGAAACCGGGATAGCCGCCTCCTTGCTTTGCGAGAAGCTCATACTCTTCAACGGAATCCCTTTGGATCACCGCTCCATACGAGAATATGGCGATGTATCGGCTGTATGAAATATCCAGGAATAAGAGCAGTTCAAAGGAAATAGAAGTTGCGAAACAATGTACCGAGAACTTACTCGGTGTACGGCCGCACTTCTACCAGGTTGTTGAAGATATACAACGAAATGGTCTGCCATTCTTCATTATCCAAAGATACTGGATTTGAAACACTGGCTGGTGCGAGATTCCCTTTGAATAGGCTGAGGTTGGATTCACCCTTTTTAGGGTCGTCAGCATTGTACCGAGGCTTCGGATTATGCAAATGACTTTTTTGGCTTCGTAGTGTGCTGTCACGAAGTTTGCCGCCTCCTCGGTGATGAATGCCTCAGCCATCGATGCTTCAATTCTTCGTTTATTTTTACATTTTTCTCGAAGCATCTTCTGCATCCTCTCAGTTGGGTAGCACCAACGATTTTGCACGGGCCCCCCCAATCTTGCCTCGGTCGGGAGATGCAAAATCAAATGCTGCATTGGATTAAAGAAGCCCGGTGGAAAGATCTTCTCTAACTTGCAGATCAACTCCGGCGCCAACTCTTCCATTTCTTCTAGCACGCCAGGCGATAGTTCTTTCGCACAAAGAACACGGAAGAAATAGCTGAGTTCTGCCAGTACTAGCCATTCATCCTCAGGGATGAAGCCACGCAACATCACCGGCATTACCCGCTCAATCCATATGTGCCAATCATGACTCTTAAGACCAAATATCTTCAATTTATCAAGACTCGCTCCCCTCTTTAGATTCACTGCATACCCATCGGGGAACATCAACTGCATTTTCACCCACAAGATAATTTCCCTCATAGCTAGCCCTCCAAATTGAACCATGCCTTTGGCTTTGTCCAGTTATGCTTTCCTTTCGGTTCTTTCATGTTTTGTAATGGCCTATCACATAGCGCCTCCAGACCGATTCTAGCCTTAGTATTATCCTTTGACTTCCCATCTATGCCGAACAATGTACCAAAAAGTGCCTCGGCGATATTCTTCTCAGTGTGCATCGTGTCGATGTTGTGTGGGCAAAGGAGGTCTTTGAAGTAAGGCAGATCCCATAAGCATGTTTTGTGAGTCCAGGCGTGCTTAGAATTATACCCCTTGAAGTACCCTGGACGTTGTGGATCTGGCTCGAGAGGGTTTAACTGATCCGGGGTCTGTTGGCCTGTCAACGCAGGTGGTGCAGAGTTTTTGACAACTCTACCTCTCATGAAGTTCTTCTTGTCTTTCCTGAACTTATGGTGAGGATCCAGGAACTGTCTATGCATGTTGAAGCAAGAAAACTTGCGACCGGGCCTGAAGCCAACGAAACTCAAGAGCTCCCTTGCATGTGGGGCACGGGAACCTTCCATGCACACACCAGCCAACGAATAGCGCATACGCGGCAAGTCATGCGTCGAGTACATGTACCAGACACGCATTATGAAGTTCCGTTTGCTATAGGCGTCGTATGTCTTGAACCCATTATCCCATGCTTCTTGCAATTAATCCTTAAGTGGCTGCATGTACACATTCATATTTTTCCCCGGATAGTTGGGCCCTGGAATTATCAACGTCAGGAAAATGTTCTTTCTTTGCATAATCTGTCCGGGGGGAGATTGAGTGGAAAGACAAATACGGGCCAACAACTGTATTGGGTTGCCGTCATACCAAACACACTGAACCCATCCGTGCAGATGCCGACTCGAGGATGCCTTGGATCTGCCGCTTTGTTAGCATGTAATTCATCAAACTTTTTCCGCGCAACACCATTCGATGTGTGTACCATCATCAGATTCCCATCTGCATCTAGTTCGGTTCTTTTGCCTGTTTTGTGCCATGTCATCTGTCTGGCCGTCTCTTTGACCATGAAAAGACGTTGAAGTCTTGGTATGATTGGCATATACCAAAGAACACTAACGGGGATTTTGGTCTATGTCTTCTCACCCATACCGTTGTCTACCACAATATACCTGGAAGATTTGCAAATGGGACAATAGTTCAAGTCCGCATAGTCAAGCCTAAATAAGGCACATCCTTTCTCACAGGCATGTATCTTCTCATAGGGCATCTTCAGTGCATGGAGGATTTTGTCTGACTGGTACAGGTTTGCAGGCATTACATGGCCTTTGGGTAGAAAGCATCCAAATACTGTCATACTTGCAAACGGGAGACACATATTGGTCACGCATACTGATGATTCAAGACACATATATAGCTAGCTATCAAGTTTCATCGGCACGAACACCGGAATAGAGCAAATAATTAATGGGGGAGGAGGACATGTCATTTGTGCTCACCCACAAACGAAGGGGCAGAGCTCGTCAAACGCACGGTGAGGTCGTCGAACACCAAACCTCGCAGCGATGAAACAACTGCACATTTAAATCTACCCGATCAACACAATTATATATGATGTTTTTCATAACAAAATCAAAAAATATATGACCTAACTAATAATTCACAAATATATGACCCCGTCGGCCTCTGGAAGGCCAAAGAACACCTTTGAAGGAAATATGCCCTAGAGGCAATAATAAAGTTATTATTTATTTCCTTATATCATGATAAATGTTTATTATTCATGCTAGAATTGTATTAACCGGAAACATAATACTTGTGTGAATACATAGACAAACAAAGTGTCACTAGTTCGCAAAATACTTACGGATATGAATATGACAGACCCGTTGACTAAAATTATCTCACAAGCAAAACATGATCACACCTTAGTACTCTTTGGGTGTTAATCACATAGCGATGTGAACTAGATTACTGACTCTAGTAAACCCTTTGGGTGTTGATCACATATCGATGTGAACTATGGGTGTTAATCACATGGTGAACTATTGCTATTAAATCACATGGCGATGTGAACTAGATTATTGACTCTAGTGCAAGTGGGAGACTGAAGGAAATATGCCCTAGTGGCAATAATAAAGTTATTATTTATTTCCTTATATCATGATAAATGTTTATTATCCATGCTAGAATTGTATTAACCGGAAACATAATACTTGTGTGAATACATAGACAAACAAAGTGTCACTAGTATGCCTCTACTTGACTAGCTCGTTAATCGAAGATGGTTATGTTTCCTAACCATAAACAAAAGAGTTGTTATTTGATTAACGGGATCACATCATTAGGAGAATGATGTGATTGACATGACCCATTCCATTAGCTTAGCACCCGATCGTTTAGTATGTTGCTATTGCTTTCTTCATGACTTATACATGTTCCTATGACTATGAGATTATGCAACTCCCGTTTGCCGGAGGAACACTTTGTGTGCTACCAAATGTCACAACGTAACTGGTGATTATAAAGGAGCTCTACAGGTGTCTCCAAAGGTACATGTTGGGTTGGCGTATTTCGAGATTAGGATTTGTCACTCCGATTGTCGGAGAGGTATCTCTGGGCCCTCTCGGTAATGCACATCACATAAGCCTTGCAAGCATTGCAACTAATGAGTTAGTTGTGAGATGATGTATTACGGAACGAGTAAAGAGACTTGCCGGTAACGAGATTGAACTAGGTATTAAGATACCGACGATCGAATCTCGGGCAAGTAACATACCGATGACAAAGGGAACAACGTATGTTGTTATGCGGTCTGACCGATAAAGATCTTCGTAGAATATGTAGGAGCCAATATGGGCATCCAGGTCCCGCTATTGGTTATTGACCGGAGACGTGTCTCGGTCATGTCTACATTGTTCTCGAACCCGTAGGGTCCGCACGCTTAAGGTTTCGATGATAGTTATATTATGAGTTTATGAGTTTTGATGTACCGAAGGAGTTCGGAGTCCCGGATGAGATCGGGGACATGACGAGGAGTCTCGAAATGGTCGAGACGTAAAGATTGATATATTGGACGACTATATTCGGACATCGGAAAGGTTCCGAGTGATTCGGGTATTTTTCGGAGTACCGGGTAGTTACGGGAGAAGCAATGGGCCTTGATGGGCTTTAGTGGGAAGAGGAGAAAGGGCCAAGGGCTGCTGCGCCCCCCCTCCCCTCTAGTCCGAATTGGACTAGGGAAAAGGGGGTCAGCCACCTCTCCTTCTCCTCCACTTCCTTTTCCCTTCCTCCCCTCTTGGTGGACTCCTACTAGGACTTGGAGTCCTAGTAGGACTCCACATCCTGTCCGCACCTAGCCTTGGCCGGCCTCCTCCTCCTCCATCCTTTATATACTGAGGCAAGGGGCACCCCATGAACACAAGTTGATCCACGTGATCAAATTCTTAGCCGTGTGCGGTGCCCCCTTCCACCATAGTCCTCGATAATATTGTAGCGGAGTTTAGGCGAAGCCCTGCTGCAGTAGTACATCAAGATCGTCACCATGCCGTCGTGCTAACGGAATTCTTCCCCGACACTTTGCTGGATCGGAGTCCGGGGATCATCATCGAGCTGAACGTGTGCTAGAACTCGGAGGTGTCGTAGTTTCGGTGCTTGATCGGTCAGACCATGGAGACGTACGACTACATCAACCAAATGCTTCCGTTGTCGATCTACAAGGTACGTAGATCATACTCTCCCCTCTCGTTGCTATGCATCACCATGATCTTGCGTGTGCGTAGGAAAATTTTGAAATTACTATGTTCCCCAATAGTAGTATCAGAGCCTAGGTTTTATATGTTGATGTTATATGCACGAGTAGAACACAAGTGAGTTGTGGGCGATATAAGTCATACTGCTTACCAGCATGTCATACTTTGGTTCAGCGGTATTGTTGGATGAAGTGGCCCAGACCGACATTATGCGTACACTTATGCGAGACCGGTTCTCCCGACGTGCTTTGCACAGAGGTGGCTTGTGGGTGACAGTTTCTCCAACTTTAGTTGAACCAAGTGTGGCTACGCCCGGTCCTTGCGAAGGTTAAAACAGCACCAACTTGACAAACTATCGTTATGGTTTTGATGCGTAGGTGAGATTAGTTCTTGCTTAAGCCCGTAGCAGCCACGTAAAACTTGCAACAACAAAGTAGAGGACGTCTAACTTGTTTTTGCAGGGCATGTTGTGATGTGATATGGTCAAGACATGATGCTAAATTTTATTGTATGAGATGATCATGTTTTGTAACCGAGTTATCGGCAACTGGCAGGAGCCATATGGTTGTCGCTTTATTGTATGCAATGCAATCGCGTTGTAATGCTTTACTTTATCACTAAGCGGTAGCGATAGTTGTGGAAGCATAAGATTGGCGAGATGACAACGATGCTACGATGGAGATCAAGGTGTCGCGCCGGTGACGATGGTGATCATGACGGTGCTTCGAAGATGGAGATCACAAGCACAAGATGATGATGGCCATATCATATCACTTATATTGATTGCATGTGATGTTTATCTTTTATGCATCTTATCTTGCTTTGATTGACAGTAGCATTATAAGATGATCTCTCACTAAATTATCAAGAAGTGTTCTCCCTGAGTATGCACCATTGTGAAAGTTCTTCGTGCTGAGACACCACGTGATGATCGGGTGTGATAGGCTCTACGTTCAAATACAACGGGTGCAAAACAGTTGCACACGCGGAATACTCAGGTTATACTTGACGAGCCAAGCATATACAGATATGGCCTCGGAACATGGAGACCGAAAGGTCGAGCGTGAATCATATAGTAGATATGATCAACATAGTGATGTTCACCAATGAAACTACTCCATCTCACGTGATGATCGGACATGGTTTAGTTGATTTGGATCACGTAATCACTTAGAGGATTAGAGGGATGTCTATCTAAGTGGGAGTTCTTAAGTAATATGATTAGTTGAAGTTAAATTTATCATGAACTTAGTCCTGGTAGTATTTTGCAAATTATGTTGTAGATCAATAGCTCGCGTTGTTGCTTCCCTGTGTTTATTTTTGATATGTTCCTAGAGAAAATTATGTTGAAAGATGTTAGTAGCAATGATGCGGATTGGATCCGTGATCTGAGGTTTATCCTCATTGCTGCACAGAAGAATTATGTCCTTGATGCACCGCTAGGTAACGGACCTATTGCAGGAGCAGATGCAGACGTTATGAACGTTTGGCTAGCTCAATATGATGACTACTTGATAGTTTAGTGCACCATGCTTAATGGCTTAGAATCGGGACTTCAAAGACGTTTTGAACATCATGGAGCATATGAGATGTTCCAGGAGTTGAAGTAAATATTTCAAGCAAATACCTGAGTTGAGAGATATGAAGTCTCCAACAAGTTCTATAGCTAAAAGATGGAGGAGAATCGCTCAACTAGTGAGCATGTGCCCAGATTGTCTGAGTACTACAATCGCTTGAATCAAGTGGGAGTTAATCTTCCAGATAAGATAGTGATTGACAGAATTCTCTAGTCATCATCACTAAGTTAGTAGAACTTCGTGATGAACTATGATATGCAAGGGATAACAGAAACGATTCCCAAGCTCTTCGTAATGCGGAAATTGACGAAGGTAGAAATCGAGAAAAACATCAAGTGTTGATGGTAGAAAAGACCACTAGTTTCAAGAAAAGGGCAGAGGGAAGAAGGGGAACTTCAAGAAGAACAGCAAGCAAGTTGCTGCTCAAGTGAAGAAGCCCAAGTCTGGTCCTAACCTGAGACTAAGTGTTTCTACTGCAAAGGGACTGGTCACTGGAAGCGGAACTACCCCAAGTGATTGGCAGATAAGAAGGATGGCAAAGTGAACATAAGTATATTTGATATACATGTCATTGATGCGTACTTCACTAGTGTTTATAGCAACCCCACAGTATTTGATACTAGTTCAGTTGCTAAGATTAGTAACTCGAATCGGGAGTTGCAGAATAAATAGAGACTAGTTAAGGATGAAGTGACGATGTGTGTTGGAAGTGGTTCCAAGATTGAAATGATCATCATCGTACACTCCCTATACTTTCGGGATTAGTGTTGAACCTGAATAAGTGTTATTTGGTGTTTGCATTGAGCATGAATATGATTTGATCATGTTTATTGTAATACGGTTATTCATTTAAGTAAGAGAATAAATTGTTGTTCTGTTTACATGAATAAAACCTTATATGGTTACACACCCAATGAAAATAGTTCGTTGGATCTCGATCGTAGTGATACACATAATCATAATATTGAAACTAAAAGATGCAAAGTTAATAATGATAGTGCAACTTATTTGTAGCACTGCCGTTCAGGTCATATTGGTGTAAAGCGCATGAAGAAACTCCATGCTGATGGGATTTTGGAATCACTTGATTATGAATCACTTGATGCTTGCGAACCATGCCTCATGGGCAAGATGACTAAGACTCCGTTCTCCGGAGCGAGCAACTGACTTATTGGAAATAATACATACTGATGTATGCGGTCCGATGAGTGTTAAGGCTCACGCAAGTATCGTTATTTTCTGAACTTCACAGATGATTTGAGCAGATATGGGTATATCTACTTAATGAAATAGAAGTCTGAAACATTTGAACAGTTCAAAGAATTTCAGAGTGAAGTGGAAAATCATCGTAACAAGAAGATAAGGTTTCCACGATCTGATCGCGGAGACAAATATTTGAGTTACGAGTTTGGCCTTCAGTTAAAAACAATATGAAATAGTTTCAGTACTCACGCCACCTGGAACACCACAGTGTAATGGTGTGTCCGAACGTCATAACCGTACTTTATTGAATATAGTACAATCTATGATTTCTCTTACCAATCTACCACTATCGTTTTGGGGTTATGCATTAGAGACAGCTGCATTCACGTTAAATAGGGCACCATCTAAATCCGTTGAGACGACACCATATGAACTATGGTTTGGCAAGAAACCTAAGCTGTCATTTCTTAAAGTTTGGGACTGCGATGCTTATGTGAAAAAGTTTCAATATGATAAGCTTGAACCCAAATCAGAGAAGTAAATCTTCATAGGATATCCAAAGGAAACTATTGGATACACCTTCTATCACAGATCCGAAGGCAAGACTTTTGTTGCTAAATTCGGAAACTTTCTGGAGAAGGAGTTGCTCTCGAAAGAAGTGAGTGGAAGGAAAGTAGAACTTGATAAGGTAACTGTACCTGCTCCCTTATTGGAAAGTAGTTCATCATAGAAATATGTTTCTGTGACACCTACACCAATTAGTGAGGAAGCTAATGATATTGATCATGAAACTTCAGATCAAGTTACTACCGAATCTCGTAGGTAAACCAGAGTGAGATCCGCACCAGAGTGGTACGATAATCCTGTTCTGGAAGTCATGTTACTAGACCATGACGAACTTGCGAACTATGAGGAAGCGATGATGAGCCCAGATTCCGCGAAATGGTTTGAGGCCATAAAATCTAAGATATGATCCATGTATAAGAACAAAGTATGGACTTTGATGGATTTGCCCGATGATCGGCAAGCCATTGAGAATAAACGGATCTTCAAGAGGAAGACGGAGGCTGATAGTAGTGTTACTATCTACAAAGCTAGAATTGTCGCAAAAGGTTTTCGACAAGTTCAAGGTGTTGACTACGATGAGATTTTCTCACTCGTATCTATGCTTAAATCTGTCCGAATCATGTTAGCAATCGCCGCATTTTATGAAATCTGGCAAATGGATAACAAAACTGCAATCCTTAATGGATTTCATAAAGAAGAATTGTATATGATGCAACCAGAAGTTTTTGTCAATCCTAAAGGTGTTAACAAAATATGCAAACTCCAGCGATCCATCTATGGACTGGTGTAAGCATCTCGGAGTTGGAATATACGCTTTGATAAGTTGATCAAAGCATATAGTTTTATACAGACTTGCGGTGAAGCCTGTATTTACAAGAAAGTGAGTGGGAGCACTACAGCATTTCTGATAAGTATATGTGAATGACATATTGTTGATCGGAAATAATGTAGAATTATTCTGCAAAGCATAAAGGAGTGTTTGAAAGGAGTTTTTCAAAGAAAGACCTCGGTAAAGCTACTTACATATTGAGCATTAAGATCTATAGAGATAGATCAAGATGCTTGATAAATTTTTCAATGAGTACATACCTTGACAAAATTTTGAAGTAGTTCAAAATGGAACAGTCAAAGAAAGAGTTCTTGCCTGTGTTGCAAGGTGTGAAATTGAGTAAGACTCAAAGCCCGACCACGGCAGAAGATAGAAATAGAATGAAAGTCATTCCCTATGCCTCAGCCATAGGTTCTATAAAGTATGCCATGCTGTGTACCAGATCTATTGTATACCCTACACTGTGTTAAGCAAGGGAGTACAATAGTGATCTAAGAGTAGATCACTGGACAGCGGTCAAAATTATCCTTAGTGGAATAAGGAAATATTTCTCAATTATGGAGGTGACAAAAAGGTTCGTCGTAAAAAGTTACGTCGATGCAAGTTTTGACACAGATCTGGATGACTCTAAGTCTCGATCTAGATACATATTGAAAGTGGGAGCAATAAGCTAGAGTAGCTCCGTGCAGAGCATTGTTGACATAGAAATTCGCAAAATACTTACGGATATGAATATGACAGACCCGTTGACTAAAATTATCTCACAAGCAAAACATGATCACACCTTAGTACTCTTTGGGTGTTAATCACATAGCGATGTGAACTAGATTACTGACTCTAGTAAACCCTTTGGGTGTTGATCACATATCGATGTGAACTATGGGTGTTAATCACATGGTGAACTATTGCTATTAAATCACATGGCGATGTGAACTAGATTATTGACTCTAGTGCAAGTGGGAGACTGAAGGAAATATGCCCTAGTGGCAATAATAAAGTTATTATTTATTTCCTTATATCATGATAAATGTTTATTATCCATGCTAGAATTGTATTAACCGGAAACATAATACTTGTGTGAATACATAGACAAACAAAGTGTCACTAGTATGCCTCTACTTGACTAGCTCGTTAATCGAAGATGGTTATGTTTCCTAACCATAAACAAAAGAGTTGTTATTTGATTAACGGGATCACATCATTAGGAGAATGATGTGATTGACATGACCCATTCCATTAGCTTAGCACCCGATCGTTTAGTATGTTGCTATTGCTTTCTTCATGACTTATACATGTTCCTATGACTATGAGATTATGCAACTCCCGTTTGCCGGAGGAACACTTTGTGTGCTACCAAATGTCACACGTAACTGGTGATTATAAAGGAGCTCTACAGGTGTCTCCAAAGGTACATGTTGGGTTGGCGTATTTCGAGATTAGGATTTGTCACTCCGATTGTCGGAGAGGTATCTCTGGGCCCTCTCGGTAATGCACATCACATAAGCCTTGCAAGCATTGCAACTAATGAGTTAGTTGTGAGATGATGTATTACGGAACAAGTAAAGAGACTTGCCGGTAACGAGATTGAACTAGGTATTAAGATACCGACGATCGAATCTCGGGCAAGTAACATACCGATGACAAAGGGAACAACGTATGTTGTTATGCGGTCTGACCGATAAAGATCTTCGTAGAATATGTAGGAGCCAATATGGGCATCCAGGTCCCGCTATTGGTTATTGACCGGAGACGTGTCTCGGTCATGTCTACATTGTTCTCGAACCCGTAGGGTCCGCACGCTTAAGGTTTCGATGATAGTTATATTATGAGTTTATGAGTTTTGATGTACCGAAGGAGTTCAGAGTCCCGGATGAGATCGGGGACATGACGAGGAGTCTCGAAATGGTCGAGACGTAAATATTGATATATTGGACGACTATATTCGGACATCAGAAAGGTTCCGAGTGATTCGGGTATATTTCGGAGTACCGGGTAGTTATGGGAGAAGCAATGGGCCTTGATGGGCTTTAGTGGGAAGAGGAGAAAGGGCCAAGGGGCTGCTGCGCCCCCCCTCCCCTCTAGTCCGAATTGGACTAGGGAAAAGGGGGCCGGCCACCTCTCCTTCTCCTCCACTTCTCCCTTCCTCCCCTCTTGGTGGACTCCTACTAGGACTTGGAGTCCTAGTAGGACTCCACATCCTGGCCGCACCTAGCCTTGGCCGGCCTCCTCCTCCTCCATCCTTTATATACTGAGGCAAGGGGCACCCCATGAACACAAGTTGATCCACGTGATCATATTCTTAGCCGTGTGCGGTGCCCCCTTCCACCATAGTCCTCGATAATATTGTAGCGGAGTTTAGGCGAAGCCCTGCTGCAGTAGTACATCAAGATCGTCACCACGCCGTCGTGCTGACGGAATTCTTCCCCGACACTTTGCTGGATCGGAGTCCGGGGATCGTCATTGAGCTGAACGTGTGCTAGAACTCGGAGGTGCCGTAGTTTCGGTGCTTGATCGGTCGGACCATGGAGACGTACGACTACATCAACCAAACGCTTTCGTTGTCGATCTACAAGGTACGTAGATCATACTCTCCCCTCTCGTTGCTATGCATCACCATGATCTTGCATGTGCGTAGGAAAATTTTGAAATTACTACGTTCCCCAACAACCTTTTCGGGAGGTGTCGGGGGTCGGGGTGTCGTGTCGGTGTCGGGGTGCCGTGTCGGGGTTGGGGTGCTGATTCGGGGTCGGGGGGTCGGGGTGTCGTGTCGGTGTCGGGGTGTCAGGGTCAGGGGGTCGGGTGTCGGGGTGTGGTGTCGGGGTCGGGGTGTCTAGGTGTGGTGTCGGGGTCGGGGGGTCAGGGGGTCGGGTGTCGGGGTGTCGTGTCGGGGTGTCGGGGTCGGGGTGTCGGGGTCAGGGGGTCGGGTGTCGGGTGTCGGGGTGCCGTGTCGGGGTCGGGGTGCTGTTTTGGGGTCGGGGTCGGGGTGTCGTGTCGGGGTCGGGGTGTCGGGGTGTGGTGTCGGGGTTGGGGTGTCGGGGTGTGGTGTCGGGGTCGGGGGTCGGGTGTCGTGTCGGGGTCGGGGTGTGGTGTCGGTGTGTCGGGGTCGGGGTGTCTGGGTGTGGTGTCGGGGTCAGGGGGTCGGGGTGTTTCCTTCTATCCTTCTTCTTTCTTTCTCTTCTTCTTCTTCTTCTTCTTCTTCTTCTTCTTTCCTTTCTTCTTCTTCTTCTTTCATCTTTTTTCTAGTTTTTTACTTTTTTCTTCTTTTCTTCTTCTTCTACTTCTTCTACTTCTTTTCTTCTTTTCTTTTTCTTCTACTTCTTCTACTTCTTTTCTTCTTCTTCTTTTTTCATCTTTTTTCTAGTTCTTTTCTTTTCTTCCTTTCTTCTTCTTCTTCTACTTCTTTTCTTCTTTTTCTTTTTTCATCTTTTTTCTACTTCTTTTCTTTTCTTCTTCTTCTACTTCTTCTACTACTTCTTCTAATTCTTTTCTAACACTAACACTAATATAATCTAGCACTAACAATTAAACAGCAAAAAAATGAAAAAACAGAAAGAAAGAAAAAGAAGTAGCCCCTCACCGGAGCAATGGGACGGTCGGCGAGGGCGGGGGCGGGGGGCACCGGGCGGCGGCGGGTGGCGGGCGACGGCTAAGCGGGGGCGGGGTCGGCGCCGGGCGGCGTGGGTGGCGCCGGGCGGCGGGGGGCGGGGGCAGCGCCGGGGGGCGGCGGTGGGTGGGGATCTGGTGGGTGTCGGGGAGGAGAGAGGGAGAGCGGAGAGAGTAACGGGCGGGGGTGGGGGCCCGTTAGTCTACTCTTTGCCGTCCGCCGCTCTTTACCGTCCACCTTTATCTCTCTTTGTCGTCCGCTAGCGGACGGCAAAGAGGTGGGGCGTTAAGTTTTTTCTAAACGAGCTGGGGGTGGGCCACCTCCCTCTTTGCCGTCAGCCAGCTGACGGCAAAGAGCTGGCAGATGGCAAAGGCCTGTTTTGCTGTCCGCTGCTTCTTTGCCGTCTGCTTTTCGGTAGCTGATGGCAAAGAGCTTCTTTGCCGTCTGCTAGCAGACGGCAAAGAGCTGGCAGATGGCAAAGTAGCTGATTCCAGTAGTGGAACCAACAAAAATATGCATGAACATGGTATCTGATAAATCCTACAACTACGACCCAAAGCTTGAAGGAAAACTTGATGCATTTTTGGACTCATGAATTCCCCGAATCTTAGAGTTTTCTTCGTCCTCAAGCACATACCACAACATGAAAAAACAAGGTCATCTTAGTTCATGAATGATGACCCACAAGTATAGGGGATCTATCCTAGTCCTTTCGATAAGTAAGAGTGTCGAACACAATGAGGAGCAGAACAAAATGACAAGTGGTTTTCAGCAAGGTATTCTCTGCAAGCACTGAAATTATCGGTAACAGATAGTTTTGTGATAAGATAAATCGTAACGGGTAACGTAATAAAAGTAGACAAGGTGCAGAAGAGTAGCCCAATCATTTTTATAGAAAAGGACAAGCCTGGACGAACTCTTATATAATGCAAAGCCCTCCCGAGGACACATGAGATTTGTTGTCAAGCTAGTTTTCATCATGCTCATATGATTCACGTTCGTTACTTTGATAATTTGATATGTGGGTGGACCGGTGCTTGGGTGCTGCCCTTCCTTGGATAAGCCTCCCACTTAGGATTAACTCCTCTCGCAAGCATCCGCAACTATGAAAGAAGTATTAAGGTAAAGCTAACCATAGAATGAAACATATGGATCCAAATCAGCCCCTTACGAAGCAACACATAAACTAGGGTTTAAGCTTCTGACACTCTAGCAACCCATCATCTACTTATTACTTCCCAATGCCTTCCCCTAGGCCCAGATAATGGTGAAGTGTCATGTAGTCGACGTTCACATAATGCCACTAGAGGAGAGACAACATACATCTCATCAAAATATCAAACGAATACCAAATTCACATGATTACTTATAACAAGACTTCTCCCATCTCCTCAGGAGCAAACGTAACTACTCACACAACATATTAATGATCAAGATCAGAGGAGTATTAATTATCATTAAGGATATAAAAATATAATCTTCCACCGGATAAACCAACTAGCATCAACTACAAGGAGTAATCAACACTACTAGCAACCCACAAGTACCAATCTAAGGTTTTGGGACCAAGATCGAATACAAGAGATGAACTAGGGTTTGAGAGGAGATGGTGCTGGTGAAGATGTTGGTGGAGATTGACCCCCTCTCGCCGGGAGGATCGATGGTGATGACGATGGCTTTGATTTCTCCCTCCCGGAGGGATGTTTCCCCGGCAGAACAGCTCCGTCGAAGTCCTAGATTGGTTCTGCCCAGGTTCCACCTCGCGACGGTAGCGCTTGTCCTGAGAGCTTGCTTCTGATTTTTTCTAGGGCAAAACACACCATATAGCCAAAGATGGGCACCGGAGGCCTGCCAGGGGGCCCACAAGGTCTTGGGGCGCGCCCAGGGGGTAGGGCGTGCCCTCCACCCTTATGGCTGGCTGGTGACCCCCTCTGGCAATTTCTTCTTCCAATATTTTTTATATATTCCAAAACATGCTCCATGAAGTTTCAGGACTTTTGCAGTTGTGCAGAATAGGTCTCTAATATTTGCTCCTTTTCCAGTCCAGAATTCCAGCTGCTGGCACTACAAAAAAAAATACACTTCCGTGATGATACGTGTTTGTCATAGTAGGTCGCGTTTTTTGTCATGCATGTACACCCATGACGATTTTATGACAGAATCAAGATAGTCATACATGTGTTGTCGTAGAAGTGTTCCATGACATTACCAAAATTATCATCACGGAAGTGTCCACTTCCATGACGATAAATCGCACGTCACAGAAGTGCTTTCGTCAAGGGTGACCGACACGTGGCATCCACCGTAACGGAACGTCGTTAAGCTATCGGGTCCGGTTTTGGATCCGATAAGCCGTTAACAGCCGGGACCAATGGGAAATTTCCATGTGTAAAATTCTGATTGGCCGGAGGGAACACCTATCAGCTCGTCAGTGGGCCAGATGTCGCCCGTCCATTGGAGGAGACATGCCTATGATACGTCGACACATGGCTGGGCCCAACAGAGGCCCATATAGGTTAAAAAGGCCGGCCTAGTCAAAGGCCCGTAGTACTTACTCAGGTACTGGTGGGCCAGCCCAATAACAGCCTGCTTAATAAAGGCCCATTTATGGACCGAAGCCAGATCTGGCCCGTTAATTGTTCTCCGAATATTTGGGCCCAATTACAGCCCAGTGACTTTCGGCCTATTAGAGGCCCGATGTGGACATGGGCCCATTTCAGCCCGGTGTGACTTTTGGCCTGGGAATGGCCCGTGCTGCCCATGGGCCATATATGGTCCGACGGGACATCGGGCCCACTAACGGCCCATGATAAATGTGGCAATAGTTAAGCCCAACGTGACTTTGGGCCTGTTAAAGGCTTGTCGCATAATTCGTCCCATTGATGTCTATACTAAGCTTTCGGCCTCTTAAAGGCCCATGATATCAGTGGGCCAACTAAGGCCCGAGATATGTTTCGGCCTAGTAACTGTCCATGATATAACTGGGCCCAAAAAGGCCTGGTCTACATTTCAGCCTCCTGAAGGCCCGTCGACGACTAGTGAAAGTTGAGGCCTAACAAGCATTTCGGCCTGCTAAAGGCCCATAGTTTCATCTGGGTCGTAATAGGCCAGTACAATATTCAGCCTATTAATGGCCCAATGCTACCTGGGCCAAACTAAGCGCTGGGTCCACAAAAGGCCCAACTAAAATATAGGCCGGTGTAAGTTGTGGGCCTCGCGCAAAGTGTGAAGGCCCCAATCATTCGGGCCCAAGAAAGATGCAGGCCGGCCCAATTGTGGCCCGCTAAAATAAAGAAATTACGGCATAGTAACTAAGAATAAACCTACACTATACAATAAAGGATTTATGGTATATTACATCCACTGGGCATCGAAGTTCGCCACCAGTGATCATAGAGCGCAACAAAGAAGCGGACTAAAAAAATGGGCACCATTGCAGCGTAACAAAATAATACTGAACCGAGACCACTTCCAAGACAGTTCAAGAAACGTTAGCCTTGTGCGGGAACTCCTGCGCAAGCTCTTGAGCAGGGCTGTGAGACCGGCCTAGCATGTCGGTCATAGCTTCCAGGTGTAGCTGTTTAGCGATGAGGTTCTCATTGGGTTTCTCCGCAATCTTTCTTAGAGATAGGACTTCGAGTCGAAGTTGAGTTGCAGAATGCCTTTCTGCTAGAACTTGGGACTGAAGAAGTCGAACTGATTCAGACAACAAATTATGTGAGCTTGTCTGACTCCTAATCTCAAGTAACTTGAACACTGCATCAAGACAGGACTTTGGGGTTGTCTCGCTATCTTCAAGATGTTTTGACTTCTTTGCTGCAATATATGTTGGGTTTGTCTCACAGCCTTCAGCAGACTTGTGCATTCCATCAGGAATATCACCCTGAAACAAAGCAGAGAGATGACATGTTTTGCACGTGTATAAACAAAGATGATAACTGTGCTGTCAATTCCATCCAATTTCAAATTAGAAAATAAAGAGTAAGTTCAAAATATCAATAGCATAATTTGGCATTGTTCATAATGCGGGGAGCTTCACCACACTACTGGATTACCATGTCAACATAACAAGCATAGATGAAGGGCAAAGAAAATCATTGTATCTATTTTGGTTAATGTGCATGGCATGTTGTTCATATCATCAGCCACATCAGTAAGATAAAAACAGGAGATGACAAGGTGCAAACGTGGGCTGCTTCACCACACACTGGATTATATATCCTCAAAAACAAGCATACATATAGGGAGTATTTGTAAGTGCATCTAGTGCCCCTTAGTGATTTTGGTGTATTGAAGACTTATAGGTTAAGGGACTAATGTGTTTTTGAGTGTACACAGGTCTATAAGTCTATGAGGAGCTTGATATTTACAGAGAAAGTCGACCCCTAAAAATGAGGTTCTTCGACTGAAGACTTTGGATTTCTGAAGACTTTGAAAGTGAAGAAATTGGTGCAATCCTGAAGACTTGGTATTCATTCGAGGAACATGAAGCATGAAGACTTTTGTTTTCGTAGTTTTATTTTCTCTTTTTTGAGCCATAGGAAACACTGTACTATTAAAGGGGGTCGAGGAAATACTAAGGAAAAATTCCCATGTGATGCTCAACTCAAAATCCTACACCTACCAATCCCTTCGAGTGAAGCCATTGGAAATCTCATACAATTCAGTCATATTCTTCAGTAACAGAGACGAAGTTCTTCTAGTCTCTGAGGAATTTGTTCTAACTGAGGAGTTAGGAATTCGCCAGTGTGGATTGCCTACACAGTGAGGAACATGATAGCCCTGAGGATTTTGCTACTCAAAATTCCGATCGTTGCTGTGCTATGCGCCAGCTGTCCCAAAATATCTACCCACCTAACTGTCATATCATTGAAGGGCATTTATGTCTTATCATGTCGGGCTGCTCCCTAGGCTATAAATAGCCGCCCCCTACAACCACTAGCTGGTTGGCTGCTCCGAGAGAAACTGACACTTGTCATTTGAGAGCATCCCATCCTCCGAGGACTTTGAGCAAAAATCATCAAGTGAGGAAAATCCAAACCCAAACACCTACAAACCCCAAGTGATTGAGCATCACTGAAGATATTGATCATGCGTGGATCCGACGTTTGTTACCTTTGAAGACTGTGCTTCTTCCAGACGGTTAGGCGTCAAGGTCTAGAGCATCCAAGAGGAATTGTGGATCGTCGAGTGACCAAGTTTGTGAAGGTTCGGAAGTCACCTGAAGACTTACCACGAGTGATTGGGCGAGGTCTGTGTGACCTTAGCTCAAGGAGAGTACGCTGAGGACTGTGTGTCCGGGACTGTGTGTCCTCAGGTTTAAATACCTGGCCGCTCCAACCAGATGTACAACTGAGACAGCAGTTGGAACTGGTCTACCAAATCATTGTCTTCACCAAGCTCACTGGTTCTATTTCCTCAACTCTTTCATTTCCTCATAACTGTGTTGAGTGCTGGTTCGTATCTGTGTTTGAAGACTTTGACTGAAGACTTTCTCAATTTCCTCAATTCAATTTCTTCAGTTTGTTTGTCTTCATCCTGTGTTATCCCGTGTTTATGCTTTCTGTACTCTGTGCTTGTCTTCATTTCATCATGATGACTATGCTTGTGTTCTGTTATGTTTACTTTTGAGTACTTAGTTCGCTGCTAGTAGTTCTTCGCTAAGGAATTTTCTCACCTGCAAATTCCTCAGTGAAGAATTCATAAAAATCGCCTATTCACCCCCCTCTAGTCGATATAACGCACTTTCAATTGGTATCAGAGCAAGGTACTCCCTTGTTCTATGTGATTTTAGTTTAACCGCCTGGAGTTTTAGTTATGTCGACCACGGGAATGAAGACTGTGTCATGCCCCATCTTTGACGGTCACGAGTATCCCAAGTGGAAGGCCATGATGAAGAAGCGCCTCATGGTGATGAACAGTGAGCTGTGGACCGTCATTGAGATTGGTCTGACCGATCTGTGCATGATGGCGGAAGCAGATGGCATTCACAAGTACACTCTTCTCAACCTCACGGCGAAGGATGTCATCTGCTCCTGTCTGTCTCAAAATCAGTTCATGAATATCATGCATCTCGATCATGCGAAGCTTATCTGGGACCGTCTCTCTGAGGTCTATGAAGGTCATCGAACCCGTCATGATCCTTGGTTTGAGGACTTCAAGGAATCTCTCAAAGTGATGACATTCGAATCAGAATCATCATCTTCTGCATCATGCCTTATGGCAAAAGATGCTAAGGTAACTGAATGCTATCTATCTGAATCCAGTGATGATGAATCTGGTGATGAATTTGGACCCAGCTATGTCAAACTTGCTTCCCTTGCCACTAAACAACAAAGAGCTTTGGAAAAAGTTCGATACATGCTAAATAAGAGTGATGATATGTTGGGAGAAGAAATGGATCCGTCCAAAGCTTTGGCTGAGAGTCTTCAGAGGCTTCAGTCTAAGTTTGACACCCTTCAAGGTCATCATAACACTCTCTTATCTGATCATGAGAAGCTTTCATATGAATTTCTTCAAAGAAAGCAAGATCTTGAAAAGCTAAGAGTGAGTTATGAAGATCTTCAGAAGGAGCGTGATTCATTACTTGCTCAACAAATCAGCGCTTCTCAGGAAGAATTTGTTCCTCCATGCTTGAAGTGCATTGAACGTGAATCTGCTAATTGTTCACCTGAATGTTCAAATGCTGCTAATGTTTCAAATTCTTCACATGCCGCTGCTATCACTAATTCCTCATCTATGGACATTGCTAGTATCACTGAAGATGCAGGGCTGAAGGAATTGTACATGACAGGCATGTACAAAAGCCTCAAAGGGCATCAAACTCTTTGTGATGTGCTTAAAAAGCAGATCCTCAACAGGAACCCTAGGAAAGAGGGTATTGCCTTTGAGAGGAAACTCAATGCTGATGGTACATATTGGAAGCCTCAGCAGTACCCCAAAACCTCATGGGTTGCTGCAAAGGGACCTCCCGTTGATCCATCTAACTTATCTGACTCTGCATGTGAATCTCCTTGTTCTGATGATGAGTCATTTGACTCCAACTATAAACTGTTCAAAAATTAGAATGGTAAAATATTTGCTAGATATGTTGGCACTAACTGCAGGAACAGTCCTCCTATGAAGAAAATCTGGGTTCCCAAAAGGTGCCTTGAAAGTCTTCAGGTGAATGTCCTCAGGACACCACCAGTGAAGAATAGGAACCCTAGATCAAATTCTTCATATGGACCAAATTCCTCAAAAGGATCAAAGTCCTCATATGAATATCATCATGCTAACAACTTTCGCAGGGAAGAGCTAAGGGCTATGAATATGAGCATTATTCTTCTAATCATTATGATCATAAGTCCTCGAAGAATTTCTCTGCTTATTCATATGCTTATCCTAACCCCTCTTATGTGAAACGAAAAGGACTGGCTTCTATGCCACCTTTCTCGTATGGAGCTCGCAGAGTGATGAACTCTTTGCCACCCCTTCAGATGTGGGTGGTGAAGAAAAAGAACTAATCTCTTCTGCAGGGTCAGGTCTCCAAACGTACGTAATCGTCTGAAGAATTTGCTGGAGACCTGAATGTGCCTGAAAGGACGCAGGCTAATCATGAAGAAATGAAATTTCATTTCTCACGTCCTCATACTGCTTTATCTGTTCTCTTGCTTGACGAAATTGATATGATGAATTGATGTCATATTCTTCACTAATGAAGTATATGAGTTCGTAAGTTGCACTAATTCATCTGCAGGATGATCAACCCAAAGCCACTGAGTGGGTCATCGATAGTGGATGTACAAATCACATGACTGGTGACAAGAATATATTGATGGATGCTCCCTTATCACCATCGCATCTGAAGCATATCATCTTCGCTGACAAAGGCAAAAGTCAGGTATTGGGTCTACGTAAGGTTGCGATCACAAAGGCTTGACACATGGACAAAGTCGTGCTTGTCGAGTCCTTAGGATACAACCTCATGTCTGTCTCAATGCTTTGTGATCTTGATATGGTTGTTGTCTTTGGCAAGTACCGTTGTGTTGTGGTTATGGAAGCTGACAATTCTGAAGTCTTCGAAGGCTTTAGGAGAGGAGACCTGTATATTGTTGATTTATCTACAGGACTGCAACCAGCCGTGTGTCTACTTGCAAAAGCTTCAGAAGGCTGGCTCTGGCATCGACAACTTGGTCATGCAGGCATGAGGAATTTGCACACGCTTGCAAAGAAGAAGCATGTCATTGGCATCAAGAATGTCAAATTCCTCAAGGATCACTTATGCGGAGCCTGTGAAGCTGGGAAGATGACAAAGGCTAAGCATGCAGCGAAAACTATCATGACCACCACTCGTCCATTTGAATTGCTTCACATGGATCTTGTAACGCCCCGAGACCGATGTGCCAGTTGTCGTCCAGTTATTCACCGTCGTTGCCATGTCATTCGCGTGCGTGTTGCATCTTTTCATGTCATCATGTGCATTGCATCATCATGTTCTCAAAACTTGCATCCGTCCGGGTCTCCCCGTCCCTCCCGTTGTCCGTTCTGAGTCCAACCACACTTGCACGCGCCCGGGGCATGTCCGAAATAGTATTTTATAAGTGGCCAGAAAATGTTCTCGGAATGGGATGAAAGTTGGTGTGCGGTGTTGCTATGTTGTTAGTAGGTCGCCTGCCAAGTTTCATCACATTCGGAGCTCGTTTAATAGCCCAACCGTTAAACTATAGCGGCAATATAGCCGGTCTAACGTCTGACGTTTTCGGTCTCCGAAAATAGTCGCCGGGCCTTCCCCTCTCTTCTCTTCTCTCAGCTCGAGACCACCTACACGGCTCACTACCTACCGCCAGGCCCAACCTAACCTCTCTCGTCAGCCCGCAGCCCCCCTCGCGCGCGTCCGAAAGTTGTCCCGGACCCGACCCGGGCAGTCGTCACCGCTGTGTCCGGGTCATCTCCAAACGTCTACAAAACGTCACCGTTTTCTTATTTGGACTCCCTAGCTATTTTATTCGCGGCCGTCCGATTACGATCGTAGGGGTCCGATAGCCCCTACCCAATTCCTAGTTGCTATTTATAGCAGATGAAACCCTAGTCCTAGCCTGTCCCATCCTCCCTTCCCTCGCGCCGCCGCCACTTTGTTTTCCTCGGGATCCCTCCCGATCCAGACGAGCCGACCAACTCCCTCGTTTTCAGCTAGGGCCAACCATCTCCTTCCCTCGATCCACGAATCTAGCCACCTCCCGACCCACCAACTCATCGCCACCCTCAGCCGCCTCTGGATCGAGAGCAGGAGATCTTCCCGAGTGAGAGTGCTCGCTCCAGCCGGCGACCACGAGCTGCAGCTCGCCGGAGCAGCACCAGGCCAGTCCTGCGCCCCTCTCCTTCATCTCACTCCTCTGCTCATCTCCCTCTCTCCCGGAGCTCTCAAATCCGCTCCTCTGCTTCTTATCGCAGGAACGAACAGCGCCGCCGCCCATGGAACTCCTCGCCGTGGCCATGGAGCCCCAAGTCCCGCCGCCCTGGATCGTGTCTCCGGCAACCACGCTCCCTCAGCCGCCTCCCTCGCTCCAGCTCCGCCACCCAAGATGCGTCGTCGCCTGCCGCAGTCTCTGTCGTCGTCGTCTTCGAGGGTTCCTGACGAGGACGGCACCCTCCTGTCCGTCTCGAGCGCAAAGTCCCTCGCCCGCACCTAGATCCGTCGTTGTTGCTCTTTCGCAAGCCGCCATCGTGCCAAGTCCCTCGCCTCGCCGCCGTTTGCCACGCTCGCCGGAGCTCTGCTCCCATCCGCCAGAGCCCCTGTTTAGTGCGAGCAGAACGAGCGCCTGCATCGATCGGTCCAGCCGCGCGTTGACTCCCGCGTGGGTGGGATTCCTCTCCGCTGCATCGTTGCTTGGACCTCCTCTGCTCCGGCCCAGCGCGCCGCTAGAGCAGGCCAAGGCCCAGCTCCCTCTTCGCCCCAGCCACGCACAGGCCTCAAGGCCCAATGTGAGCAGCACCCTGGCTTTTCCTCTATTGGGCTAGCCGGATTCGGCCCGATATCTGTTTTTTTCAGTTCTGCGATTTAGTTATTATTCCAGAGAAGACATGTTTTACAGAAAAACCCTTGCATTTCATTCATTTAATAACTCACAATTCTTGCATCGGTTTAAAATGATTTATATATGAAACTTGCTCAGAATTTTGTCTAGTTTAATAATATCCAACTTTCATCTATGTTTAAAATGCTTAAAATGTTGTTTGGTTAAATTTGCTCCTATGCCATGCTAAAATAATTTAATTCATAACTAATTAACCGTAGCTCCGAATCTAACAAACTTTATATGTAAATGGGGTAGAATTTTGCCTAGTTTAACATGGTGCACTTGTTTTGCATGTTTAATAACTCTAAAATTATGTTTAGGGCAGAACAGTACCAAACCTAAAATATGCATATGGGGATTTACCGGAAATGTTGTTCGTTGCTTCCGGCCTCATTTAAATTTGACTAGATAGGTAGTTTTACTTTGCTTCACCCTCTTTCCATGTTTAACAACATTTAATATTGTTGGGTACATAAACGAGAGAGAACTAAATAAGTCATGTGGTGTTCCGTCAATATGCAACGGAGTTGCATATTGAGCTCCACTTAATTTGTAGGATTGTTTGTGCACTTTGCCATGCCATGTATCATTAAACAGGACATGCATCATACTTGTTTGCGCATCGTGCCATGCTTATGTGGTGGTTGTTTACTATGCTGTGTGCTTCTTTCCGGTGTTGCTTCTTCGGGTTGGGTCCGATAACGTCATGATTGTGAGGACCCGTTCGACTACGTCCGTTTGTCTTCTTCATGGACTCGTTCTTCTTCCTTGCGGGATCTCAGGCAAGATGATCATACCCTCGAAATCACTACTATCTTTGCTTGCTACATGCTCGCTCTTTTGCTATGCCTATGCTGCGATACCTACCACTTGCTTATCATGCCTCCTATATTGTTGAACCAAGCCTCTAACCCACCTTGTCCTAGCAAACCATTGATTGGCTATGTTACCGCTTTGCTCAGCCCCTCTTATAGCGTTGTTAGTTGCAGGTGAAGATTGAAGTTTGTTCCTTGTTGGAACATGGAGATGTCGTTCCTTGTTGGGACATATTTACTTGTTGGGATATCACTATATATCTTATTTAATTAATGCATCTATATACTGGGTAAAGGGTGGGAGGCTCGGCCTTATGCCTAGTGTTTTGTTCCACTCTTGCCGCCCTAGTTTCCGTCATATCGGTGTTATGTTCCCAGATTTTGCGTCCCTTACGCGGTTGGGCTATAATGGGAACCCCTTGACAGTTCGCCTTAAGTAAAGCTCTTCCAGCAATGCCCAACATTGGTTTTACCATTCGCCACCTAGCCTTTTCTTTCCCTTGGGTCGGCCAGCCCAAGGGTCATCTTTATTTTAACCCCCCCCCCCCCGGGCCAGTGCTCCTCTGAGTGTTGGTCCGAACTGAGCTGCCTGCGGGGCCACCTCGGGGAAACTTGAGGGTTGGTTTTACTCGTAGCTAGTCTCATCTGAGTGTGCCCTGAGAAAGAGATATGTGCAGCTCCTATCGGGATTTGTCGGCACATTCGGGCGGTGTTGCTGGTTTAGTTTTACCCTATCGAAATGTCTTGTTGTACCGGGATACCGAGTCTGATCGGAATGTCTCGGGTGGAGGTCTATTCCTTCGTTGACCGTGAGAGCTTGTGATGGGCTAAGTTGGGACACCCCTGCAGGGATTTGAACTTTCGAAAGCCGTGCCCGCGGTTATGGGCAGATGGGAATTTGTTAATGTCCGGTTGTAGATAACTTGAACTAAACATAATTAAAAAATGAATCAATTGAGTGTGTTACCGTGATGACCCCTTCTCGGCCGAGTCCAGGAAGTGGACACGGTGTTGGAGTTATGCTTGCGCAGGTTGTTCCTTTAGACTCTCGCTCGCGCTTTGCCTCCTCTTCTCGCTCTCTTTTGCGTATAAGTTAGCCACCATATATGCTAGTCGCTTGCTGCAGCTCCACATATATTTGCCTATCCTTCCTATAAGCTTAAATAGTTTTGATCGCGAGGGTGCGAGATTGTTGAGTCCCTGTGGCTCACAGATTCCTACTATACCAGATGCAGGTCCAAGTGATTCCGCTCCAGGTGACGCGTACGAGCTGAAGTGGGAGTACGACGAGGACTCTCAGCGTTACTATGTTTCTTTTCCCGACGATCAGTAGTGGTGCCCAGTTGGGGGTGATTGGGACCGTTGTCGCATGTTGGTTTTTCTTCTATTTTGGCGCCGTAGTCGGGCCATGAGTGTTTTGGATGATGTAATGTTATTTATGTACTTGATTGACGTGGTGAGTGTAAGCCAACTATGTTCTCCCCTTTATTATTCATATTACATGGGATGTTGTGAAGATTGCCTAACTTGCGACATATGCCTTCAATGCGATTATGTCTCTAAGTCGTGCCTCGACATGTGGGAGCTATAGTCGCATCGAGGGCGTTACAGATCTCTTCGGTCCTAACCATTATTCTGCAGTCTCAAATGATGCATCTCAATATGGCTTTGTTATTGTTGATGATTACTCTCGATACACATGGGTACACATTGTTACTTACAAACATGAAGTGCATGAAGTCTTCAAACGATTTTCCTCGAGGGCTTCGACCAACTTTGTTGTGAAGACCAAGCACATCAGATCTGACAATGGAACTGAGTTCAAGAATTTTGGTCTTGATGACTATCTTGATGAACTTGGTATTACTCATGAGTTATCTGCTCCTTATACTCCTCAGCAGAATGGCGTTGTGGAGCACAAGAACAGGACTCTTGCTGAGATGGCTTGCACTATGCTTGATGAATACAAAACGCCTCGTCGTTTCTGGATTGAGGCAATTGATACTGCGTGCCACATCATCAACAGAGTATATCTTCACAAATTCTTCAAGAAGACTGCCTATGAACTCCTCACTGATAAGAAACCCAATGTAAGTTATTTCAAAGTCTTCGGTGCTAAATGTTGGATTAGAGATCCTCATCACAACTAAAAATTTGCACCGAAAGCACATGAAGGTTTTATGCTCGGTTACGGAAAGGACTCGCACACCTACAGAGTTTTCAACAACGTTCTTCACAAGGTTGTTGAAATTGTAGATGTGCGGTTCGATGAAACTAATGGATCGCAAAGAAAGCACCTACCTTCTGTGATAGATGAACCAGCACCTGAGGAAACTATCAAGTTCAAGGATACTGAGGATGTCATTCCTACTAAAGAATCTGCTGAAGAATTCATTCCAGACATGAAGAACGTCGAGCTAATGCACCTGAAGAAAATACTGAAGAAAATGGTGCTAAAGAAAATGCTGATCAAATTCCTTAATGACAACCAGCTCATCCTCGTGTTGCAAAAGAAGTGCAAGTTGAAAAGATCATCAATGACATTAAAGCGCCAGGTCCTCTCACATGCTCAAAAGCTTCACATTTATCTAACTTTTGTGGGCACTATGCTTTTGTCTCTATCACAGAGCCCACTAAGGTAGATGAAGCATTTCTAGAGCCTGAGTGGATTCAGGCCATGCAAGAAGAATTACATCAGTTCGAGCTCAACAACGTCTGGGAACTGGTCAAACGTCCAGATCCTCGCAAGCACAATATCATTGGCACAAAATGGATCTATCGCAACAAGCAAGACGAAATGGCCTTGTGGTAAGGAATAAGGCACGGCTTGTAGCTCAAGGCTACACACAGGTTGAAGGAATTGATTTCGATGGAACTTTTGCACCTGTTGCTAGACTTGAGGCTATTCGCTTATTACTTGCATATGCTAACCATCATGATATCACTCTATATCAAATGGATGTGAAAAGTGCATTACTCAATGGTAAGCTTGATGAAGAAGTATATGTTGCTCAACCCCAGGTTTTGAAGATCCAAAGTCTTCAAACTCAATAAGGCCCTCTATGGCCTCAAGCAGGCCCCACGGGCGTGGTATGATACTTTGAAGGAATTCCTTATGAAGAAAGGCTTCAAACCCGGTTCACTCGACCCTACTATTTTCACTAAATATTATGATGGTGAATTGTTTGTGTGCCAAATATATGTTGATGATATTATCTTTGGCTGTACTGACCAACGTTATAGTGATGAATTTGCCTATATGATGAGTGAATAATATCAAATGTCTATGATGGGAGAATTGAAATTCTTCTTAGGTCTTCAAATTCGTCAACAACGCAATGGCATATTTATATCTCAGGAGAAATACCTCAAGGATGTACTGAGGAAATTCGGCATGCAAGATTGCAAAGGCATCAAAATTCCTATGCCCACAAATGGCCATCTGTGCACTAATGAAAATGGTATCGACTTCGATCATAAGGTATACCGCTCCATGATTGGTTCTTTATTGTACTTATGTGCATCTAGGCCAGATATTATGCGTAGTGTTTGCATGTGTGCCCGATTTCAAGCTATACCAAAGGAATCACACCATAAGGCTGTGAAGCATATTCTTCGATATCTAGCTCACACACCAACACTTGGATTATGGTACCCCAAGGGCTCGGCTTTTGATCTCATTGGATATTCTGACTCTGACTATGCTGGTGATCGTGTGGACCACAAGTCAACATCTGGTACATGTCATTTCCTCGGACGATCTTTGGTCTGCTGGTCCTCGAAGAAACAGAACTGCGTATCACTATCTACTGCTGAAGCTGAGTACATTGCCGCTGGTTCTTGCTGTGCTCAATTGCTATGGATGAAGAAAACTCTCAAGGACTACGGCGTCAACATGAAGAATGTGCTTCTCTTCTGTGACAATGAGAGTGCCATCAACATTGCTCACAACCCAGTTCAGCACTCGAAGACAAAGCACATTCAGATTCGTCATCATTTTCTTCGTGATCATGTGTTGAATGGCGACATTTCTATTGAGCATGTGAAGACTGAAGAACAGCTAGCCGATATCTTCATAAAGTCCTTGGATGATAAGAGATTTAGCAAGTTGCGGTGTGAGCTAAATATCTTAGAATCTTCAAATGTTCTTTGAAAAGGACACTCATCCTAACACTCATGCAAAATTGATGACTTAGATGTGCAACACATGAAGAAATGTTTTTCTTCAATCAATGAAGAATAAAACTCTAAGTGTGAAGAAATTAACAAAGAATTTGATTCTCAGAACCCTACGACAATTGTACGCGGTGTCTGAAATCATCATTCTATACGGTGGGTCACGCCACCACCAAAAGTTGAAAATCCTCAATTTGAGTTTTTTTTGTGTTGAAATTCCTCAGTTGTTCAAATTCTTCAACTTTGCATTGTCTTCACTATTTCCGTCATTCTTCTTCATTGGCTATATATATATATATATGAGTTTATGTCCTCTACAGCATTCACTTTGTTGGGGAACGTAGCAGAAATTCAAAATTTTCCTACGTGTCACCAAGATCTATCTATGGAGAGACCAGCAACGAGGGGAAGGAGAGTGCATCTACATACCCTTGTAGATCGCTAAGCGGAAGCGTTCAAGTGAACGGGGTTGATGAAGTCGTACTCGTCGTGATTCAAATCACCGATGATCAAGTGCCGAACGCACGGCACCTCCGCGTTCAACACACGTACAGCCCGGAGACATCTCCCATGCCTTGATCCAGCAAGGAGGAGGGAGAGGTTGATGGAGATCCAGCAGCACGACGGCGTGGTGGAAGTAGCGGGATTCCAACAGGGCTTCGCGAAGCGCTGCGGGAGGAGGAAGATGTGTCACGGGAGGGGAAGGGAGGCGCCAGGCCTTAGATCCGTTTGCTCCTCCTTTTTCCCCACTATATATAGGGCCAAGGGAGAGGGGGAGGCGCAGCCCTTGCCCCTTCCTCCAAGGAAGGGTGCGGCCAAGGGTGGGGAGGAGTCCATCCTCCCCAAGGCACCTCGGAGGTGCCTTCCCCTTTTAGGACTCTCCCCTTTTTCCCATCTCTTGGCGCATGGGCCTCTTGGGGCTGGTGCCCTTGGCCCATATAGGCCAAGGCACAACCCCTACAGCCCATGTGCCCCCCCGGGGCAGGTGGCCCCACCCGGTGGACCCCCGGGACCCTTCTGGTGGTCCCGGTACAATACCGATGACCCCGAAACTTGTCCCGATGGCCGAAACAGCACTTCCTATATATAATTCTTTACCTCCGGACCATTTCGGAACTCCTCGTGACGTCCGGGATCTCATCCGGGACTCCGAACAACATTCGGGTTACCGCATACTAATATCTCCATAACCCTAGCGTCACCGAACCTTAAGTGTGTAGACCCTACGGGTTCGAGAGACATGCAGACATGACCGAGACGTTCTCCGGTCAATAACCAACAGCGGGATCTTGATACCCATGATGGCTCCCACATGTTCCACGATGATCTCATCGGATGAACCACGATGTCAAGGACTTAATCAATCCCGTATTCAATTCCCTTTGTCTAGCGGTATGTTACTTGCCCGAGATTCGATCGTCGGTATCCAATACCTAGTTCAATCTCGTTACCGGCAAGTCTCTTTACTCGTTCCGTAACACATCATCCCGTGATCAACTCTTTGGTCACATTGCGCATATGATGATGTCCTACCGAGTGGGCCCAGAGATACCTCTCCGCTTACACGGAGTGAAAAATCCCAGTCTCGATTCGTGCCAACCCAACAGACACTTTCGGAGATACCTGTAATGCACCTTTATAGTCACCCAGTTACGTTGTGACGTTTGATACACCCAAAGCATTCCTACGGTATCCGGGAGTTGCACAATCTCATGGTCTAAGGAAATGATACTTGACATTAGAAAAGCTTTAGCATACGAACTACACGATCTTTGTGCTAGGCTTAGGATTGGGTCTTGTCCATCACATCATTCTCCTAATGATGTGATCCCGTTATCAACGACATCCAAATGTGCATGGTTAGGAAACCATAACCATCTATTGATCAACGAGCTAGTCAACTAGAGGCTCACTAGGGACATGGTGTTGTCTATGTATCCACACATGTATCTGAGTTTCCTATCAATACAATTATAGCATGGATAATAAATGATTATCATGAACAAGGAAATATAATAATAACTAATTTATTATTGCCTCTAGGGCATATTTCCAACAGTCTCCCACTTGCACTAGAGTCAATAATCTAGTTCACATCGCCATGATTAACACTCACAGGTCACATCGCCATGTGACTAACATCCAAAGAGTTTACTAGAGTCAGTAGTCTAGTTCACATCACTATGTGATTAACACTCAATGAGTTTTAGGTTTGATCATGTTGCTTGTGAGAGAGGTTTTAGTCAACGGGTCCGAACCTTTCAGATCCGTGTGTGCTTTACAAATCTCTATGTCATCTCCTAGATGTAGCCACCACGCTCTATTTGGAGCTATTCCAAATAACTGTTCTACTTGGAGCTATTCTAAATTGTTGCTCCATTATATGCATCCGGTATCTCTACTCAGAGCTATCCGGATAGGTGTTAAGCTTGCATCGACGTAGCCCTTTACGACGAACTCTTTTACCACCTCCATAACCGAGAAACTTCCTTAGTACACTAGTTACCAAGGATAACTTTGACCGCTGTCCCGTGATCCATTCATGGATCACTCTTGTACCCCTTGACTGACTCATGGCAAGGCACACTTCAGGTGCGGTACACAGCATAGCATACTGTAGAGCCTATGTCTTAAGCATAGGGGACGACCTTCGTCTTTTTCTCTCTATTCTGCCGTGGTTGAGCTTTAAGTCTTAACTTCATACCTTATAACTCAGGCAAGAACTCCTTCTTTGACTGATCCATCTTGAACACCTTCAAGATCATGTCAAGGTATGTGCTCATTTGAAAGTACCATTATGCGTTTTGATCTATCCTTATAGATCTTGATGCTCAATGTTCAAGTAGCTTAATCCAGGTTTTCCATTGAAAAACACTATCCAAATAACCCTATATGCTTTCCAGAAATTCTACGTCATTTCTGATCCATAATATGTCAACAACATATACTCATCAGAAATTCTATAGTGCTCCCACTCACTTCTTTGGAAATACAAGTTTCTCATAAACTTTGTATACACCCAAAATCTTTGATCATCTCATCAAAGCATACATTCCAATTCCGAGATGCTTACTCTAGTCCTCAGAAGGATTGCTGGAGCTTCGCATACTTATTAGCATATTTCAGGATTGACAAAACCTTCCGGTTGTATCACATACAACCTTTCCTCAAGAAAATCATCGAGGAAACAATGTTTTGACATCCTATCTACAAGATTTCATAAATAATGCAGTAATCGCTAATATAATTCCAACAGAATCTTAGCATCGCTACGAGTGAGAAAGTCTCATCGTAGTCAACTCCTTGAACTTGTCGGAAAACATCTTAACGACAAGTCGAGCTTTCTTAATGGTGACATTTACCATCATTGTCCGTCTTCCTTTTAAAATCCATCTGTACTCAACAGCCTTACGACCATCGAGCCGTTCCGCCAAAGTCTACACTTTGTTTTCATACATGGATCCTCTCTCGGATTTTATGGCCTCGAGCCATTTATCGGAATCCAGGCCCACCATCGCTTCTCCATAGCTCGTAGGTTCATTGTTGTCTAGCAACATGACTTCCAAGACAGGATTGCGTACCACTCTGAAGTAGTACGCATCCTTGTCATCCCACGAGGTTTGGTAGTGACTTGATCTGAAGTCTCATGATCAATATCATAAGCTTCCACTTCAATTGGTGTAGGTGCCACAGGAACAACTCTTTGTGCCCTGCTATACACTAGTTGAAGTAACGGTTCAATAACCTCACCAAGTCTCCACCATCCTCCCACTCAATTCTTTCGAGAGAAACTTTTCCTCGAGAAAGGACCCGATTCTAGAAACAATCCTTTATTGCTTTCGGATCTGAGACAGGAGGTATACCCAACTGTTTTGGGTGTCCTATGAAGATGCATTTATCCGCTTTGGGTTCGACCTTATCAGCCTATAACTTTTCACATAAGCGTCGCAGCCCCAAACTTTTAAGAAATGACAGCTTAGGTTTCTCTAAACCATAGTTCATACGGTGTCATCTCATCGGAATTACGTGGTGCCCTATTTAAAGTGAATGTGGTTGTCTCTAATGCCTAACCCATAAACTATTGTGGTAATTTGATAAGAGACATCATGGTATGCATCATATCCAATAGGGTGCAGTTATGATGTTCGGACACACCATCACACTATGGTGTTCCAGGCTGTATCAGTTGTGAAACAATTTCCACAATGTCTTAATTCTGTGCCAAACTCGTAATTCAGATATTCATCTCTATGATCATATCATAGATATTTTTATCCTCTTATCACGACGATCTTTCAACTTCACACTGAAATTACTTGAACCTTTCAATAATTCAGACTCGTGATTCATCAAGTAAATATACTCAACGTCTATTGAAGTCATCTGTGAAGTAAGAACATAACGATATCCACTACATGCCTCAGCACTCATTCGACTGCACACATCAAAAATGTATTACTTCCAACAAGTTGCTTTCTTGTTCCATTTTACTGAAACGAGGCTTTCAGTCATCTTGCCCATGTGGTATGATTTGCATGTCTCAAGTGATTCAAAATCAAGTGAGTACAAAACGGTCCATTTGCATGGAGTTTCTTCATGCATATACACCAATAGACATGGTTCGCATGTCCCAAACTTTTCAAAAACGAGTGAGCCCAAAGATCCATCAACATGGAGCTTCTTCATGCGTTTTATACCGATATGACTTACGTGGTTGTGCCACAAGTAGGTGGTACTATCATTACTATCTTTTGGCATGAACATGTGTATCACTACGATCGAGATTCAATAAACCATTCATTTTAGGTGTAAGACCATTGAAGGTATTATTCAAATAAACAGAGTAACCATTATTCTCCTTAAATGAATAACCGTATTGCGATAGACATAATCCAATCATGTCTATTCTCAACGCAAACACCAATCTCGATGGTAGAGGGAGCGTGCGATGCTTGATCATATCAACATTGGAAACACTTCCAACACATATCGTCAGCTCACCTTTAGCTAGTCTCCGTTTATTCCGTAGCTTTTATTTCGAGTTACTAACACTTAGCAACCGAACCGGTATCTAATACCCTGGTGCTACTAGGAGTACTAGTAAAGTACACATTAACATAATGTATATCCAATATACTTCTATCGACCTTGCCAGCCTTCTAATCTACCAAGTATCTAGGGTAATTCTGCTCCAGTGGCTGTTCCCTTTATTATAGAAGCACTTAGTCTCGGGTTTGGGTTCAACCTTGGGTTTCTTCACTAGAGCAGCAGCTGAATTGCCGTTTCATGAACTATCCCTTCTTGCCCTTGCCCTTCTTGAAACTAGTGGTTTCACACACCATCAACAATTGATGCTCCTTGATTTCTACTTTGGTGTCAAACATCGCGAATATCTCAAGGATCATCATATATGTCCCTGATATATTATAGTTCATCACGAAGCTCTAGCAGCTTGGTGGTAATGACTTCGGAGAAACATCACTATCTCATTTGGAAGATTAACTCCCACTCGATTCAAGCGATTGTTGTACTCAGACAATCTGAGCACAAGCTCAACAATTGAGCTTTTCTCCCTAGTTTGCAGGTTAGAAAAATCGTCGGAGGTCTTATACCTCTTGACCTGGGCACGATCCTGAAATTCCAATTTCAGCCCTCAAAACATCTCATATGTTTCGTGACGTTTCAAAAACGTCTTTGGTGCCTCAACTCTAAACCGTTTAACTGAACTATCATGTAGTTATCAAAACGTGTATGTCAGATGTTCGCAACATCCACACACAACGTTCGAGGTTTAGCACACTGAGCGGTGCATTAAGGACATAAGCCTTCTAAGAAGCAATGAGGACAATCCTCAGTTTACGGACCTAGTCCGCATAATTGCTACTATCAACTTTCAACTAATTTTTCTCTAGGAACATATCTAAACAGTAGAACTGAAATGCGAGCTACGACATAATTTGCAAAATCCTTTTTGACTATGTTCAGGATAATTAAGTTCATCTTATGAACTCCCACTCAGATAGACATCCCTCTAGTCATCTAAGCGATTACATGATCCGAGTCAACTAGGCCGTGTCCGATCATCACGTGACACGGACTAGTCAACGTCGGTGAACATCTTCATGTTGATCGTATCTTCTATATGACTCATGCTCGACCTTTCGGTCTTCTGTGTTCCGAGGCCATGTCTATGCACATGCTAGGCTCGTCAAGTCAACCTAAGTGTATTGCGTGTGTAAATCTGTCTTACACCCGTTGTATGTGAACGTAAGGATCTATCACACCCGATCATCACGTGGTGCTTCGAAACGACGAACTGTAGCAACGGTGCATAGTTAGGGGGAACACTTTCTTGAAATTATTATGAGGGATCATGTTATTTACTACCGTCGTTCTAAGCAAATAAGATGTATCAACATGATAAACATCACATGCAATCAAATAGTGACATGATATGGCCAATATCATGTAGCTCCTTTGATCTCCATCTTGGGGCTCCATGATCATCTATTACAAGAACATGATCAATCTCATACATTACATATATCATTCATCACATCCTTTTGGCCATATCACATCACATAGCATACCCTGCAAAAACAAGTTAGACGTCCTCTAATTGTTGTTTGCATGTTTTACGTGGCTGCTATGGGTTTCTAGCAAGAACGTTTCTTACCTACGCAAAACCACAACGTGATATGCCAATTGCTATTTACCCTTCATAAGGACCCTTTTCATCGAATCCGATCCGACTAAAGTGGGAGAGACAGACACCCGCTAGCCACCTTATGCAACTAGTGCATGTTTGTCGGTGGAACCGGTCTCACGTAAGAGTACGTGTAAGGTTGGTCTGGGCCGCTTCATCCCACGATGCCGCCGAATCAAGATAAGACTAGTAACGGCAAGCATATTGAACAAAATCAACGCCCACAACTACTTTGTGTTCTACTCGTGCATAGAAACTACGCATAGACCTAGCTCTGATCCCACTGTTGGGGAACGTAGCAGAAATTCAAAATTTTCCTACGTGTCACCAAGATCTATCTATGGAGAGACCAGCAACGAGGGGAAGGAGAGTGCATCTACATACCCTTGTAGATCGCTAAGCGGAAGCGTTCAAGTGAACGGGGTTGATGAAGTCGTACTCGTCGTGATTCAAATCACCGATGATCAAGTGCCGAACGCACGGCACCTCCGCGTTCAACACACGTACAGCCCGGAGACGTCTCCCATGCCTTGATCCAGCAAGGAGGAGGGAGAGGTTGATGGAGATCCAGCAGCACGACGGCGTGGTGGAAGTAGCGGGATTCCAACAGGGCTTCGCGAAGCGCTGCGGGAGGAGGAAGATGTGTCACGGGAGGGGAAGGGAGGCGCCAGGCCTTAGATCCGTTTTCTCCTCCTTTTTCCCCACTATATATAGGGACAAGGGAGAGGGGGAGGCGCAGCCCTTGCCCCTTCCTCCAAGGAAGGGTGCGGCCAAGGGTGGGGAGGAGTCCATCCTCCCCAAGGCACCTCGGAGGTGCCTTCCCCTTTTAGGACTCTCCCCTTTTTCCCATCTCTTGGCGCATGGGCCTCTTGGGGCTGGTGCCCTTGGCCCATATAGGCCAAGGCACAACCCCTACAGCCCATGTGGCCCCCCGGGGCAGGTGGCCCCACCCGGTGGACCCCCGGGACCCTTCTGGTGGTCCCGGTACAATACCGATGACCCCGAAACTTGTCCCGATGGCCGAAACAGCACTTCCTATATATAATTCTTTACCTCCGGACCATTCCGGAACTCCTCGTGACGTCCGGGATCTCATCCGGGACTCCGAACAACATTCGGGTTACCGCATACTAATATCTCCATAACCCTAGCGTCACCGAACCTTAAGTGTGTAGACCCTACGAGTTCGAGAGACATGCAGACATGACCGAGACGTTCTCCGGTCAATAACCAACAGCGGGATCTGGATACCCATGATGGCTCCCACATGTTCCACGATGATCTCATCGGATGAACCACGATGTCAAGGACTTAATCAATCCCGTATTCAATTCCCTTTGTCTAGCGGTATGTTACTTGCCCGAGATTCGATCGTCGGTATCCAATACCTAGTTCAATCTCGTTACCGGCAAGTCTCTTTACTCGTTCCGTAACACATCATCCCGTGATCAACTCTTTGGTCACATTGCGCATATGATGATGTCCTACCGAGTGGGCCCAGAGATACCTCTCCGCTTACACGGAGTGAAAAATCCCAGTCTCGATTCGTGCCAACCCAACAGACACTTTCGGAGATACCTGTAATGCACCTTTATAGTCACCCAGTTACGTTGTGACGTTTGATACACCCAAAGCATTCCTACGGTATCCGGGAGTTGCACAATCTCATGGTCTAAGGAAATGATACTTGACATTAGAAAAGCTTTAGCATACGAACTACACGATCTTTGTGCTAGGCTTAGGATTGGGTCTTGTCCATCACATCATTCTCCTAATGATGTGATCCCGTTATCAACGACATCCAAATGTCCATGGTTAGGAAACCATAACCATCTATTGATCAACGAGCTAGTCAACTAGAGGCTCACTAGGGACATGGTGTTGTCTATGTATCCACACATGTATCTGAGTTTCCTATCAATACAATTATAGCATGGATAATAAACGATTATCATGAACAAGGAAATATAATAATAACTAATTTATTATTGCCTCTAGGGCATATTTCCAACACACTTATGGGTATTTCTTCAAGTTGGTTTTTCTGCTAAGTGAATGTGATCGGACCCTTCCCCCTCTATCCTATACTCAACCCAATCTGTTCACAAATTCTTCATGTGCGTTCTATTTGAAACTCGTTCAAAATCTTCACCGTGTCCTTGTCAGCTAAAGAAATTGCGAACGGAACTTTAAAACCTATCTTATCTAAATTTTCGGCTTTGCCGCTAAAACCGTTCCGCATCCCACGATATACTTATCTATTCACCCACGATTGCACACGATCTCCACTTCTCAGTACGTGGGTGACACATGTCAAGCCAATGAGAAGGTTCAGGGGCACGTTCGTCCAAATTCTTCGGGCGAACAGTTTTTCACCATGGCTATAAATACCCTCCTTCCCCTTCCTCACTTCCTTTACTCTGTTCGACCTCTCTCCAGATCGAGCTTCTCAAACCCTAGCTCCACCGCTACATCATCGTCGCCGGTGAGGAAAAGCTTCACTGCCTTGACCTCATCGCTGTCGTACTCGCGCCGGCCGCGGAAATCTTCACCCTGCCACCGCCATAGCTGTCTTCCTCCGCCAAGTTAGGGTGTGGAAGATCTGCACTGACGAACTTCACATCTCCACATACCAGTTCGTCGTGTTCTTCGTCCATGGTAATTAAAAGTTACTTTTACTGCCCTCTTTGATTCAAATGATTTCTACAAAATCCTGAAAGGTGTTTTTCTTCATATCTTCACACACTAAAACACCTCTCATGTCATATGTTCTTGATTCGTTTCTCTAAGCTATGTTTTTATTCAAGATTCCTCAAATGTGTGGATTTTTGATCTATACATCTCTGGAACCTAAGACAAAGAACGCTTAGTGAAATTCTTCAAGACTCATCTGGTCAAATTCCTCAAACGTGTTCTTTATAAAAACCTTCTGAGAACGCATATGACCTCTCCAAATTCCTCGCAACTATACTTTGTTCACAGGTACTCATGTCGGCTGCTGAATCACTAGGTTCTCATCAACTTAACTCATTTGCAGTTCCTCGAAGAAAAGTTGCATACCTCTTCAGAGAATTCAATTGTTCAATTCCTCAACTAAAGAAAATGGCTGATGGTAAGAAGCCACAGAAAGGAGGAAAGAGGCCTGAGGTCAACACTGCCTTTGAAATACCTGAGGACATCTATGCTGGGTACTGCACACCCCCTGGGGAAGATAAAAATCAGCGCAAGGTGCGCATTCAAAAGATTGAGAGGAGATGGGCAAGAGAGTGGAGGGAGTACAGATATGTCACTCCCAAATATATGAAGAAATTTGCACTAAATCCTCCATGCCCAATACCTCCGTTGGCACATGGTCAAATAGCTGATCCCACCAGCCTCAAGCGTGGTGAGGATTATCCTGATGAATGGGCCAAGTGCCAGGCCAAGTTGGCCAGACAAGCAAAAGATGCAGTGAGGAAAATCAACGAAGACTCTGCTGCCGCTGCTGCTGTTGAGGCCTCTGTAAAGCCAAAGAAGGCCATGTCAAAGAAGCCTGCTCACAAGCCCAGTGCTTCACTAGCAATGCCCTCATGGCCAAGTTCCTCAGCTATGCCCTCACGGCCAGATTCCTCAAATCCCTCACGGCCAATTCCTCATGCTGCTCCTATTTCTACAAAATCCTCAGCTCCTCCGCCAAAGTCTTCGGCGGCTCCGACCAAATCCTCAGCACCTGTGCATCTCGCCACGTGCCAAAGGACCATAGGCACTATTGCCTCAGGAGCCTCTGCAAGTTCCTCAGCTGCTCCAAGTTCCTCAGCTGCTCCCACTCTTCTGAAGAAGAAGACCTCTGCTGGACGAGGTCCTCGACCAAGTCCTCACAAGAAACAAGTTGCTTTCCAAGTGCCCTCTGATGATGATGAGGCTGATGATGAAGAACTTGCTGAAATCATCACGGACAGGCAACTCAGGGCCGCTAGAGCCAAACGCAGTAATGTGTCATTAGTGTTGGATCCGAAGTTGATCCTAGACTTCATTGACTTGTGGCACAAGGACCCCAACACACCTTTGCCTGAGCTGAACCTCACTCCTGGTCAAAGGCATGTACTGACTCACTTCATTGATGAAGAGAAATGGAAATTTGAACAGGGAAGGAGGGTGAAGAAAGCGCAATACAAGAAAGAGCGCTTTCTGAAGCAAAATGTTCTGAAGCTTTCACCTGAAGAACTTGTTGCTCTTCAATCTGAAATCAAGAAACTGAGTGATGAATTTGATCGCTATTATGCTGACTGGCTAGGAGCCAAAGTCAGATTTGTAAAGATAACTGAACAGTTCACTTCCAATGTTGCAGCCCCAATGCAACAGGAAATTCCTCAAGCTGAAGCATCTGCTCAACCGACTGAAGAAAATGCCAGCACCGCTGATGACAATCAGGTTGCTGAAGAAAATGTGAGTTCCAGGGCTGATGACTGCATCCCGGCCGCTCATGAAATTGCCAGGGCATCCACTAGTGGTGCACCTAAAGAAAATGAACAAGTCAGAGCAACTGGATCAGTTGCGCCTGAAGAAATACAACTCAATTCCTCTGCTCCTGCGCCTACACCAACTCCGATCATTCCATCTGCATTAGATGTGAAGAAGACCAAGGCTGCAGAGCATGCAGCGGTGAAGAAAAGGAAGGCATCAACTGCATTAGATTCTTCAGCTCAGAAGAAGATGAAGCCATTGACTAGCTTGTTTGCAAACCCCATTGATGTTGTTCCTATCTCAACCATGCCATCAAAGGACCTTGTTCCTTTTGATAAAGAATATGTGATTTCAAGTGAATCTGATGAAGAGAATCCCTCTGCTGCTTCGTCAGAGCAGATGGATGAAGAAATTGAAGTGGATACAATTCCTTCAACACCAGTTGTCCCCTCACCTATGCCTCAATTTACTGTTGAAGAGGCTGGTGTTGAAGAAATGGGAGATGAAGATGTGGACATTGGCTGCACCACACCCGTGCTAAGTGATGAATTTTGGGAAAGTCAGCACCCCAACTCTCCACTCTTCACACCATTGCAACAAATTCCTTAGTCCCCAGTAACTACTGTACAAATGGGATCTGATGAACCACATGCCACACCGTCTGTCCATGAAGAAATTCCAGCCACTAGTGTTGAAGATCATGTAAATAAAGAATTGAAGTTCCAGGCTGCCACTGAAGCAGCACCTGAAATTCCTCAACCTGAGGAACCTGAGATCGAGATCCCGAAGGTTGTGATGCAATTGACTGACACTCCTTACCCCAAGCCAAAGGATCCATTCTCAAAGAAGCAGAAATTCAAGGCTGATGATTTCTTCGGCGAGCACGTGTTCTTCACTAACTACAATCCTTATGACTCGGCTCGTCTAAGGAGGAAGCGTTTCTGGACTGCAAGCCAGGCCAACTTCTATTCTTCACTGCTTTTCAACAAAGACAAAATCTTCTACCATGAGCATATTCCTCACGTGGACATGGAATCATTACCTTGCTTCTCTCCTGTGCTTAGTGTTCTTCATGATGTAGTGTAGGATCGAAAGTATGTCTAGAGGGGGGTGATTATACTACTTGACCAAATAAAAATCTAGACTTTTCCCAATTTTAGTTCTTGCAGATTTTAGCAACTTTGGACAAGTCGAGCAATCTTAACACAATTCAAGCAAGCATGCATAGAGTATATGAGCAGCGTAAAGTAAAGCATGTAACTTGCAAGAATGTAAAGGGAAGGGTTTGGAGGATTCAAACGCAATTGGAGACACGGATGTTTTTGTCGTGGTTCCGATAGGTGGTGCTATCGTACATCCACGTTGATGGAGACTTCAACCCATGAAGGGTAATGGTTGCGCGAATCCACGGAGGGCTCCACCCACGAAGGGTCCACGAAGAAGCAACCTTGTCTATCCCACCATGCCATCGCCCACGAAGGACTTGCCTCACTAGCGGTAGCTCTTCATGAAGTAGGCGATCTCCTTGCCCTTACAAACTCCTTGGTTCAACTCCACAATCTTGTCGGAGGCTCCCAAGTGACACCTAGCCAATCTAGGAGACACCACTCTCCAAGAAGTAACAAATGGTGTGTTGATGATGAACTCCTTGCTCTTGTGCTTCAAATGATAGTCTCCCCAACACTCAACTCTCTCTCACGGGATTTGGATTTGGTGGAAAGAAGATTTGAGTGGAAAGAAACTTGGGAAGGCTAGAGATCAAGATTCATATGGTAGGAATGGAATATCTTGGTCTCAACACAATTGTAGGTGATTCTCTCTCAGAAAATATAGGTTGGAAGTGTAGGTTTGTTCTGATGGCTCTCTCCACGAATGAAGAGGAGGTGGAGGGGTATTTATAGCCTCCACACAAAATCTAACCGTTACACATAACTTCCCAAACTCGGTGGGACTGAATGGTTAAACTCGGTCTGATCGATTTAGCAAAGCCAGTGACCGTTAGGGTTTTTCGGTGGGACCGACATGCAACTCGGTAGGACCGATATGATCAGGGTTAGGGCATAACGTAATCTCGGTGAGACCGATTACACAAACTCGGTGAGACCGATTTTGGTAATAAGCTAACCAGAGAGTTGGTCAGGTAAACTCGGTGGGACCGATCGCTCATTTCGGTGGGACCGAAACGTTACGAGGGGAAAACAGAGAGTTTACATTGCAATCTCGGTGGGACCGATCGCTCATCTAGGTGAGACCGAAATGTTACGTAGGGAAACAGAGAGAGATTACAACCCCATCTCGGTGAGACTGAGATCCCTATCGGTGAGACCGATTTGCCTAGGATTTGTGGGAGTGGCTAAGAAATTTGAAACTCGGTGGCGCCGGATAGGAAAAATCGGTGGCGCCGAGTTTGACTTTTGGTTTAGGTCATATGTGGATGTGAGGAAGTAGTTGAGGGTTTTGGAGCATATCACTAAGCATTTTGAGCAAGAACCTCATTAAGCAACACCTCATCCCTCCTTGATAGTATTGGCTTTTCCTATAGACTCAATGTGATCTTGGATCACTAAAATGGAAAATGTAGAGTCTTGAGCTTTGAGCTTGAGCCAATCCTTTGTCCTTGGCATTTTGAGAGGTCCACTTTTCTCATCCATGCCATGCCAATCATTGAGCTTTCGTGAGATATTAATCTCGAAATAGCATTAGCTCAATGAGCTATATGTTGTTAGGAATTACCAAAACCACCTAGGGATAGTTGCACTTTCAATCTCCCCCTTTTTGGTAATTGATGACAACATATAGATCAAAGCTTCGACAAATGATAATAAGAGTGAAAAACATTGTCGCTTTGAGAAGTATGTGAAAAGCAAGAGCTCCCCCTAATTTTGTGCATAGTTTAAGATTTGGTCTGGACTGCAAATGCACAAAGAATTAGGATCATGAGTTACTCTTCCATGTCACATTCATCTTGGTGGGGCGCTCAAAATGATAATAATTAAAATACATGCACTCAGCACCAAGCAAAGTGAATGATCATATGGAATATGAAAAGGATAATGTCATCCAACAAGCATTAAGGTAGCATATGATCAAACACATGATCATCCAATCAAGCACAAAGTATAAAGTATCTCAACCAAGCAAATAAACGAAGTTTAACCACCAAACAAAAAGAGAGAATAAAAAGCAACGCTCTCTCTCTCTCGAAGCCTATGATCTATACATTTTCTCCCCTTTGGCAACAAGTTACCAAAAAGTTCATAAAAATGCATAGTGCTAAATCGACTATCAGGCTTGGTCTTCAGGTGGTGGTGTAGACAGAACTCCAAGAACGAAGGCATCAGTCGATGTAGATGGAGCTGGTGGAGTAGATGTTGGAGCCGGTGGCACTGAAGCTGTAGCTGGTGCAGATGAAGTAGCTCTGGTGTCTGGAATAGGCACTGCAGCAGACCTCTGACCTCTGGGCACTCTAGCAAAAGCATCAGTGGTTGTCTTGCCCTTCTTCTCCTGCACTTCATCCTGAAGTTTCTCAACGACTGACTGGATCTCAGTGACCTTCACATCTAGGTCATAGAACTTCTACTCCACGATCCTCTCCAAGCTCTCCTGGTTTTGAGTCAGGGTGGCCAGTCCCTTCTCAATACTCAGAGTGGGGGCAATCAAGTAGCCAAGCTGATCTTGCTTGCTCTTCAGAAGATAATGAGATGCTTCTTCGGTAGTTGGCATCCTTGCAGCCTTTTCAGCCTTTGCCTTCTCCTTCTTGGCTTGTGCGTGCACAAAAGATGGTTCATTTTCATCCATCACCATAGTGTTGTCCTCAAAGTCTGGGTAGATGGTCAGGTGCTCCTTGTCTAGCAGATATGTGCCAGTGCCCATCTTGGAGTTAATCAGCTCCTGGATCGGTGGGGCATACCCACAACTCCTCTTCTGATCTGCAGTTGTCCTCTTTATGGTTTCCACTATTAGGCTCATGACTTTGAACTTCTGTGGGACATCAAAGATGTGAAGCAAGTTAATTGCATGGCCTCTGATCATCTTGTTACCACCTGACTTTGGCAAGAGAGTGTGCCTGAGGATCCAGTTGATACTTGGCAAGCCTGACAGAAGGTAATGTACAGATCCAAACTTGTGTGTCTCAAGAGCAGCATCTGGGATCTCCTTGTACATGTGTGCCATGGTGTTGTGATCCTTCTTCTTCTTGGCATAGACATCCAATTCATCTTCACTCTCTTCTGGGGCATTGATCAACTTAGCCCATTCTGCAACTATGGACTGGTACCTAGTACCTTCAGACATCCAGACAATCCTTCCATCTGGGTAGAAGTGAGCTGTGGAGTAGAACTGCATGATGAGTTCATCATTCCATTTTGTGAGCTTCTGAGCCACAAACTCATCAACTCCACAAGCCTTGAAGCTGTCATATACACCAGGGAAGTGATCCTCGTTTTCCTTAATGAATGTCCAATCGACCCATCTCATGTCACACACTATGGGCTTCTTGTCAAGCAAGATGGTCTCATAGAAGTCCTGTTGTTCCTTTGTATGGAACCTGTAGTCCACAGCAGTCCTTCTCTTGGTGGCATATGGATCAGACTCTCTCCAAAGCCTTAGACCAGATTCCTTCCTGACTTTCATGTTCTCTACAACTGGATGAGCATCGTTGTGATCTAGAATTTTTGGCTTCAATTTCCTCAAGACAACAGAATCATCTTCTTCTTCCATTGCAGCTTCAGGCATTGGGGCCTTGTTCTTCTTTGCTGCTGGGAAGTTCCTGGTGCTCCTCTTAGGTGCAGTTTTGGGTTTTGGAGCAGCTGGCTTAGAAGTTCCTTTGGGCTTAGATGAAGCAGCCCCTGATCTTATGGCATCTCCCATAAGCTTCTGAGCTTTGGGTGCTGGTGCTGCATCCTCTTCCTCTTCTTCAGAGTCATTCATGATTGAAGATCTCCCAATCACTCTGGCAGTGGTCTTCTTGACCCTTTCCTTTCTTTTCTTTTCTGCCACAACCTACTCTTTGGGTGCAGATCCCAAAGTCTCTAGAGTAGATGTTCTAACTTTTGACATTGGAGCTCTCTTGGCAGGAACCTTTTGCTTCATCCCTGGCTTAGTGTCAGCAGCTGTGCCATATTCCTTTTTCAGGACTTTCCTCTTTGAGGTGGTTTCTTCTTCCTTAGCCACATAGTCCTCATCCTCTGACTCTGAGGTTCTTTTCTTGCTGGCCCTGGTGGCAGCCTTTGGCAGATTGCTGGGTGTGCTCCTACTTCCATCATCTAAGCTGCTAGAGGGACTAGTGCCCTCACTCATCTGAACCTGCTCCTCAGATTTGTTCTGATTGTCACTCTGATCTGACATGATGCAAACACTGACAGCAGACCCTGTGAATAGATCATAGATGAGGTAGAGTGGATAAGCATCACAAAGTACAAAGGTTTTTGCAAAAGAATGAATTAAAAACTTAGTTATAATTTTCCATAGAAAGCATTTCGGATCTACCGATTTGCAAACTCGGTGATACCGAAGCAGCTTTTGGAACCTAAACTAGTGAACTCGATCAGACCGAGTCATAGTTCGGTGGCACCGAGACTACTAGGGCTTCACAAAGTGCTGAAGTGGGTCACACCGATTTGCAATTCTCGGTCAGACTGAGAATCACATGTGCAATGGCCTGAGCCAAATCGGTGGAACCGATTTCATCAACTCGGTCGGTCCAAGATGGTTTCGGCGGAAACCTAACCCTAAATTTTCAATTCACGAATAAACTATGGAGTGTTTTTGATGGATAGATTGATCTCAATTGTGGAAAGATACATGGCAAAGCAATGTGCTGGGGAATCGGAGTTAGAACAGCACAAAGTTCAAGTCCATACCCTAGTTCGGCGATGAACTTGCTACGGCGGCAACGGCGGAGACGATCCCGTTGACGGCGGCGGAGACCAGCGACAGGAGGTGGCTGGCAACGAGGAGGATGATCCGGAGATCCAGGGAGGCAGAGCAGGCTAAGCGCGGGTGGGGAGGTTCGGAAAGTTTTCCAAAATTTGACCTGTGGATATATATAGCCTGACCCTGTCGGTGTGACCGAGTGGAACAACTCGGTGGCACCGAGATTCATAACTGCAAGAAGTTACTGAAACTCAGTGTGACCAAAAAGTTCAAATCGGTTGCACCGAGATTGAAAACCTAGATCGACTTAGTGATCTCGGTATGACCGAAATGGATGAATCGGTCAGACCGAAATGCACAAAGAAGTTTTGGATTTTTAAGTCTATGACGAATCGGGGACTCCGAGTGCTCCTCACACAGAGTGGTTCGAATCTGACTTGATCAAACTTTGTGATGCAGCATGAATAGAGTTTGAGACGAGAAAAGCATAGATAGCTAGAGAAAGTTCTTAGGCATTCTTGTCCATCCACTTGGCAAAAGAAAAAGAAACCAATCAATCAAAACAACAAGTGGATGTCCTCGAATGAGTAAACTATGCAACCAACATGCTCACACAATAAAATGACAAATGAAATATGTGGCAAAGCATGCACAATTAATTCTAGCATCTATCAAGCAATTGACGATGACTAGGTCATCTATATATGAGTATATTGACTTATGAGTCAAATGAGAACATTTGATCATAGGTCATACTCATCATTTAAGCACAAGTGGGGTTACCACTTTTACATAAAGCGTTGTTGTGTTCACACCATTAGAGTTGCTTTAACTCAATTGTTAGAGCAAAGCTCCCCCTAGATGTGAGATCCCCCTTAAGAGGGATGAACTAACCTTGGGTTTCGTCGATGATGACTTCATGTAGGTGTTGAAGATATGGATGCTCTAAGTTGATGTGGATCATTCGGAGCTATCCTTTGGAGTGAGTTGCACTTTCAATACCTACACGGGTTAGTCCCACAAGGAACCAACAAGGATATCCATAGACATAGAGTGATGCACACACAATATGATGTCAATGGAAGCATTAGGTTACCTTGTCCCTTGTCTTACCAACAAGAGGGTTTGTGACTCCTCGAACTAGTGCAAGATGTGGAAGTTGATTGCACTTGTTCTTGCCAAAATGATAAGAGTGAAGTATGTTGGCGGAGTCACCCTCGAGAACTCTCTAGTTCTTCTTCTTCGGGATCCACACCATCTTGATGGGAATCCTCGGAGTTGTAGTTGTACTTGATGAAGTGGAACTTGATGTAGTCTTGGGAACCCACTTGACCAAGGCCTTTGGAGCTTCTTCAAATGCATCAATTTCCTCTTGAAGCTTGTCCTTGCCTTTTTGCTTGTGGTCTTGTGGTGGAAGATCATCTTGAGCTTGTGTCCCCTTGAAAGAAGTAGGATCATACTTCTCTTGTTGAGGAACAAACTTCGTCTTGGGGTATTGATCTTCTTCCCACTCAACTCCATTGGCATTGAACTTTTGTTCAAAACCAATACCTTGATTCTTCCGGTGCCTTCCTTGCTTGCGTACAATTTCCTCGAATTGCTTACTCCCGACAAGGCTCTTGTAAACACCTTTCTCTATGATTCCCTTCAATAAGCTATTTTCTTGCTCAAGTGTAACTTGGCTAATAGAATCATTAGTGGAATCAAGAGAACTACTAGAAGCAACAACATTGGATTTAGCATGATTATTTTTACTACTAGAGGAAGAATCCTTCTTGTTCTTGTTACTAGACTTGACTTGAGGCATGTATGTGGATAAGAGTAAATGCTTGGCAATGTAAGAAGAACTTTTCTTGCGAAGATCATCATTGATTGCCTTTAAGAACTCATGCTCTTGCTCAAGATTGAGCTTCTCAAAACATAATTTCTCATGAGTCCTTAAAAGTTCTCGATGATCTCCTAAGATAGTTTCATGAGCTAACTTAAGAGTGTTTAGTTCTTTAGTTAGAGACTCAATCTTCTCCTTATCATTGTCATTTGTTTCATCTTGATTAGCATGATTAATTGACATTTCATCATAGTAATCATCACTAGAGTTGTCAACAAGTAAATCATCATCACCTAACAAGTCATCTTCATCACTATTGAAATCAATATACTCGGGGTGTGATACCTTTGGACCTTTGTCCATGAAGCATCTTCCAATTACTTCATTTGGTGAATCAAATATGTTGTAGGAGTTGGTTGACACAAGTGCTAGACCGACAACACCTTCATCTTGAGTATATTCAGAGTTGGAGTGATAGCTTCTCTCGGAGTGACTGTCGGAGTCGGAGCCGGATACCCATTCACCAACATGAGCTTGATGTCTTCGTTTTGTGTAGCTCCTTGCTGACTTGTCCTTCCTTTCCGAATCCTTGCTTCTCCGGGAGGGTCTTCATTCATAACGATCATCCCTACTCCTTCTCTCCCTTGATGGTGATTCTTCTCTTCTACTTCTTCTTTTGGGAGAATCTTCTCTTCTCTTCTCTTCTAGGGAGTCGTACACTCATTTGAGTAGTGTTCGGGTCTTCCACAATTGTAGCAGTTTCGCTCTCGACTAGAAGATCTTTTGTCATTGTAGGACCTTAACTTGGAACTTCTCTCTTTTCTTCTATTCTTGTAGAACTTCTTGAAGTTCTTCACCATTAGGCTCAATTCTTCATTGAAGGTTTGTTTCTCACTTGATGATGTGGGAGCTTCACATGAGGCTTTGTAAGAACCACTTGACTTGTTATGGAGCTCCTCCTTATCCTTGAGCGGCATCTCATGAGCAACAATTCTTCCAATGACTTCCGTTGGCTTGAGATCTTTGTAATTTGGCATCATTTGGATCAATGTGCATACGGTATCGTATTTTCCATCCAAGGCTCTTAGGATCTTCTTGATGATGAATTTGTCGGTCATCTCTTCACTTCCTAAGCCGGCAATCTCATTTGTGATAAGAGCAAGCCTAGAGTACATTTCAGCAACACCTTCACCATCCTTCATTTTGAACTTGTCAAGTTGACTTTGAAGCACATCCAACTTGGATTCCTTGACGGACTCGGTACCTTTGTGCATATCAATCAAAGTATCCCAAATTTAATTTGCATTCTCAAGACGGTTGATTTTGTTGAATTCTTCGGGGCACAATCCATTGAAGAGGATATCACAAGCTTGAGCATTGTATTGTAGCATCTTTAACTCATCCGCGGTAGCTTCATGATTTGGCTCTCTCCCATCAAAGAATTCACCTTGCAAGCCAACACACACAATAGCCCAAACAGCGGGGTTATGTCCAAGAATATGCATTTTTATCTTATGCTTCCAACTAGCAAAATTAGTACCATCAAAGTAAGGACCTCTACGGTGGTAATTTCCCTCGCTAGACGCCATACTCTCCTAGGTTGTGAAACCAAGGCTATGACTTCCAAAGGCTATGAAAATCAAGGCAAATGGAGACCAAAGCTCTAATACCACTTGTAGGATCAAAAGTATGTCTAGATGGGGGGTGATTAGACTACTTGACCAAATAAAAATCTAGCCTTTTCCCAATTTTAGTTCTTGGCAGATTTTAGCAACTTTGGACAAGTCAAGCAATCTTAACACAATTCAAGCAAGCATGCATAGAGTATATGAGCACCGAAAAGTAAAGCATGTAACTTGCAAGAATGTAAAGGGAAGGGTTTGGAGGATTCAAACACAATTGGAGACACGGATGTTTTTGTCGTGGTTTCGATAGGTGGTGCTATCGTACATCCACGTTGATGGAGACTTCAACCCACGAAGGGTAACAGTTGCGCGAGTCCACGGAGGGCTCCACCCACGAAGGGTCCACGAAGAAGCAACGTTGTCTATCCCACCATGGCCATCGCCCACGAAGGACTTGCCTCACTAGCGGTAGATCTTCACAAAGTAGGCGATCTCCTTGCCCTTACAAACTCCTTGGTTCAACTCCACAATGTTGTCGAAGGCTCCCAAGTGACACCTAGCCAATCTAGGAGACACCACTCTCCAGGAAGTAACAAATGGTGTGTTGATGATGAACTCCTTGCTCTTGTGCTTCAAATGATAGTCTCCCCAACACTCAACTCTCTCTCACAGGATTTGGATTTGGTGGAAAGAAGATTTGAGTGGAAAGCAACTTGGGAAGGCTAGAGATCAAGATTCATATGGTAGGAATGGAATATCTTGGTCTCAACACAAGTGTAGGTGGTTCTCTCTCAGAAAATATAGGTTGGAAGTGTAGGTTTGTTCTGATGGCTCTCTCCACGAATGAAGAGGAGGTGGAGGGGTATTTATAGCCTCCACACAAAATCTAACCATTACACATAACTTCCCAAACTCGGTGGGACTGAATGGTTAAACTCGGTCTGACCGATTTAGCAAAGCTAGTGACCGTTAGGGTTTTTCGGTGGGACCGACATGCAACTCGGTAGGACCGATATGATTAGGGTTAGGGCATAACGTAATCTCGGTGAGACCGATTACACAAACTCGGTGAGACCGATTTTGGTAATAAGCTAACCAGAGAGTTGGTCAGGTAAACTCGGTGGGACCGATCGCTCATTTCGGTGAGACCAAAACGTTACGAGAGGAAAACAGAGAGTTTACATTGCAATCTCGGTGGGACCGATCGCTCATCTCGGTGAGACCGAAATGTTACTAAGGGAAACAGAGAGATTACAACCCCATCTCGGTGAGACCGAGATCCCTATCGATGAGACCGATTTGCCTAGGGTTTGTGGCAGTGGCTAAGACATTTGAAACTCGGTGGCCCCGGATAGGAAAAATCGGTGGGGCTGAGTTTGACTTTTGGTTTAGGTCATATGTGGATGTGAGAAAGTAGTTGAGGGTTTTGGAGCATATCACTAAGCATTTTGAGCAAGAACCTCATTAAGCAACACCTCATCCCTCCTTGATAGTATTGGCTTTTCCTATAGACTCAATGTGATCTTGGATCACTAAAATGGAAAATATAGAGTCTTGAGCTTTGAGCTTTGAGCTTGAGCTAATCCTTTGTCCTTAGCATTTTGAGGGGTCCACTTTTCTCATCCATGTCATGCCAATCATTGAGCTTTCCTGAGATATTAATCTTGAAATGGCATTAGCTCAAGGAGCTATATGTTGTTAGGAATTACCAAACTACCTAGGGACAGTTGCACTTTCATGCAGGCCTCCTCAACTTTTGCACTGACATTGTTGATTGGAATGAAGAGCTTATTCTTCAGTTCTACGGTACATTGCATATCACAGGTGATCCTGAGATATCAACACCTGGGTCTTGGACTGGATGACCGAAAATACTCATTATAAGGCACCGGCCTCTGAATTGCTTCACGCCCTGCCCATCAGTCCACCCAGTGAAGGAGCTCGCTGCCTGTATCATGAACCAGAACTCATAGCTCATTACATGCAAGTGTTAATGAAGCCTTTGAAGCCCGGTCAAGCCCCAAGGACCAAATTCCTCGTGAAGGATTTACTCTATGTGCCCAGAACCGTCTATCGCATTCTGACGAGGACAATGAGTCCCATCAAAGGCCATGATTCATCTGATGAGGAAATAGTTGGCATCATGAAGAATCTGCTATTCAACATCATTCATGGCATTCCTATCAACTATCATGATTTCTTCATGAGGACTCTGGCAAATGCTGCACTTTCTCAGCTGAAACCATATGCACCTTGGATTATGAGATTCCTCAGGACAAGGTCTTCACTCAACTACAAGGCTGATTTTCAGAATCACCTTAGCTATCTGCCCCCGATTGAAGTCCTCAAGCAGGCTTTTACTTCAACTGATGAAAAGGGCAAGGCTTCTGCAGTCATTGATGAAGGCATTCGTCCATTGGATGGTCAGTTTCACAAAGCTGCATCCTATTCCACCAATGATGACTCTGCCACACATGACTCTGCTGCCAATGCACCCAAGTCTACTCCTCAAGCCACTGCTCCTCGTGTGATGACTGACCGTGAGCTTCTGCTTAGTCTTCACCAGAAGGTGGATCGAAACCATAAATGGGTTAAGCGTCTATGAAGTCTTCGGTCGCACCTGGACCATTCTATCACATCTGTATGGTGAAGAAGATCTCAAGAAAATGGGTCTCAAGGAAGATTTTGACTGGTCTGCACCTCCAACGAAGAAATTCACAAAGGTCAAGGTTCCTTCTTTGGTGTCTAGCTCATATTCTTCTTCACGCGATACCGGCGAGTACGAAGACTTGGACGACACTGCGGCAGGCCCTTCCACGACAAACGACCCCAACAACGCTGGTGCTCCTTCATCAACTTGACATTCTTCAGGGGCGTTAGTCCTCATTTTCGATCATTTTGGTCATTCGATGACAAAGGGGGAGAATTTTGACTTAGTTTTCAAGCGGGTCTGTCTATATGGGCATTTTTTGCTAAGTTACAACTCTCGTTCTTCTGAAACTTTATTGGATCGAGTTGTAAACTTAAACCTGATGGTGCTCTGATACGTTTGATGTGTTTTTCTACATGCTTATTCCTCATATATGTTAATGCACACAAGCTGAATTACATCACTCACCATATTTCATCATGCATTTCAAATTCCTCATTATGATATGTCAAATGCGTGTATGAATTACAAGATATAGGGGGAGATCTCCATGATTCTACTCTTCAAGTGTGCAATGCTTCAAAAGCAAATTCCTCATCATGCACATTTTCAAGGGGAGTTCTTCTATATCTTGCAATCAAATTCCTCAATATCAGTATCTACACTTCATATGTTTATCCCCGTTGAAAACTTAACCTATATTGTCATCAATCACCAAAAAGGGGGAGATTGTAAGTGCATCTAGTGCCCCTTAGTGATTTTGGTGTATTGAAGACTTATAGGTTAAGGGACTAATGTGTTTTTGAGTGTACACAGGTCTATAAGTCTATGAGGAGTTCGATATTTACAGAGAAAGTCGACCCCTAAAAATGAGGTTCTTCGACTGAAGACTTTGGATTTCTGAAGACTTTGAAAGTGAAGAAATTGGTGCAATCCTGAAGACTTGGTATTCATTCGAGGAACATGAAGCATGAAGACTTTTGTTTTCGTAGTTTTATTTTCTCTTTTTTGAGCCATAGGAAACACTATACTATTAAAGGGGGTCGAGGAAATACTAAGGAAAAATTCCCATGTGATGCTCAACTCAAAATCCTACACCTACCAATCCCTTCGAGTGAAGCCATTGGAAATCTCATACAATTCAGTCATATTCTTCAGTGACAGAGACGAAGTTCTTCTAGTCTCTGAGGAATTTGTTCTAACTGAGGAGTTAGGAATTCACCAGTGTGGATTGCCTACACAGTGAGGAACATGATAGCCCTGAGGATTTTTCTACTCAAAATTCCGATCGTTGTTGTGCTATGCACCAGCTACCCCAAAATATCTACCCACCTAACTGTCATATCATTGAAGGGCATTTATGTCTTATCGTGTCGGGCTGCTCCCTAGGCTATAAATAGCCGCCCCTACAACCACTAGCTGGTTGGCTGCTCTGAGAGAAACTGACACTTGTCATTTGAGAGCATCCCATCCTCCGAGGACTTTGAGCGAAAATCATCAAGTGAGGAAAACCCAAACCCAAACACCTACAAACCCCAAGTGATTGAGCATCACTGAAGAGATTGATCCTGCGTGGATCCGACGCTTGTTACCTTTGAAGAGTGTGCTTCTTCCAGACGGTTAGGCGTCAAGGTCTAGAGCATCCAAGAGGAATTGTGGATCGCCGAGTGACCAAGTTTGTGAAGGTTCGAAAGTCACCTGAAGACTTACCACGATTGATTGGGCGAGGTCTGTGTGACCTTAGCTCAAGGAGAATACGGTGAGGACTGTGTGTCCGGGACTGTGTGTCCTCAGGTTTAAATACCTAGCTGCTCCAACCAGATGTACAACTGAGACAGCAGTTGGAACTAGTCTACCAAATCATTGTCTTCACCAAGCTCACTGGTTCTATTTCCTCAACTCTTTCATTTCCTCATAACTGTGTTGAGTGCTTGTTCGTATCTGTGTTTGAAGACTTTGACTGAAGACTTTCTCAATTTCCTCAGTTCAATATCTTCAGTCTATTTGTCTTCATCATGTGTTATCATGTGTTTACGCTTTCTGTACTCTGTGCTTGTCTTCATTTCATCATGATGACTATGCTTGTGTTCTGTTATGTTTACTTTTGAGTACTTATTCCGCTACTAGTAGTTCTTCGCTAAGGAATTTCCTCACCTGCAAATTCCTCAGTGAAGAATTCATAAAAATCGCCTATTCACCCCCCCCCTCTAGTCGATATAACACACTTTCAGTATTGAGTAATGTGCATGGTATGAATAAGGAATTTGGTTTTACAAGTAAAACTTAGAACTTACGGTTCTTGAGAACATGCATTTTGGTAGAAACAGCAAACTAAATAGCAGTAAACGATAGGAGTATGACCAAATTAAACAGCAGTTGAGGATAAAGGCTTTAGAAGGACTGACTTACATTAACAGTTAACACCGGCTTTATAATGCCCTTCTCCATGTCAAGGGAAGGAGAACTCAAGAATTTCAGCACAGAATCTTCTTCATAAGCATTGCCTGTACTCTACATTTTGTAGAGAGTAATTATAGATATGATAATACTGGAAGGGATGGAGGATAATGAAGATAAGATGCAGATTGATGCTACATAATCAACTACCAATCCCTGGAAGTACAAGCATTACAGGACAAAATGTACTGACAAGAGCAATGGGCTACACTTCTGCACTGGCATTGTCTGTGTATTCTACTTTTTGGTAAGATTAAATATAGATCTGATCTTTTTAAGTAAATGGTGGGCAAGGGAGATAAGATGCAGAATGCTACACATGAACCAATCCCTCTTCCCATAATACAAGAGTGTTTTGAACACTGGTGTATTGTACAAAACGTTCTGATATTATGGGACGGAGGGAGTAGCTATTAATGTAAGTACAATGATAGACGACGTTCAGTCCTTACAAGAGGACTGTAGAGCTAAACCTCTTCAAAAGCATTAGGTTGATTCTAAATTTATGTAAGAGTCCATACGGATCTTATAATGTCCACCAAATGAACGACAACGAGGCTAACATGTGCAGTGATGCTACATAATCAAACAGCTATGAAAGTAAGTATGGTCATACAGGGCAAGAGGTACTCACAAGAGCAATGCAATGTGCAGTATAGTTGCGAGATTCTGTGGTCCCTTGAGAATGAATGTTCTTCTGCTAACCGTTTTCATACAAGTGATACGTTAAGGCAAATGCAGAAATGTAGTTCAAATTGTGATGTGATATCATAGAGAGTACCTTACGCTCCAACCGAGACCAATGTGTAACAAGATTATTCCAGTCACCGTCGGATAAATGTAGCACCGGAGACTTTACAGAAATTTCGTTTAGAGGCTTACCATCGAAGTGCGCTTGCCTCAGGTAGGAACGATACTTCATCAACGAGTGCTTGAAAAGTGCAACCAACCCTTGCTGATCTTCACAATCCAGTTTGGTCCTCGCCTATTTAAAAGAATGAAATCGTGTGTCTTCTGTCAGCAGAAACATATGCAGTAATGACCATGAATAACATTAGTACATTACTTACGCATAAGTTGCGGAGGAAGACTGGAAATTGTTCTGTGTCTGCGGTATAATCTTTCCATGAAGGAAAGATGCGCACAAAGTTCCTGACAACAATATAAGCTTCATCTTCTAAACTGGGAAGAAATGGAACATGGGTCCTATTTACTGCAATTGGGGCTCTCTCTGGTTCGAAAAGGGATTTGGCAACTGGATTTGGTTTACTCTTTGCTGGAATGGGGGTTTTGCGTCGTAGAGCTGGTGCTATGTCAACTGGCATAATCATACTGTTTTCTGCAGCTGGGGTCTGCTGAGTTGGGGCATCAGAAATGACCAGTGTAGTAGGGCTAGAGTCTGCTAGAGTTGGGGTGTTCTGTGGGTCAGGTGATATTGCAACTACACCTAATGGGCTATTTGATTTATCAGATGCCACTACCTTTTTCCAAATACTTTGCTTGTGCTCCTCCACGATCAGCAATCACCCTCTTCCTTTTGAACGTCTGATACACAAGAACAACATTTGAATGCATAAATATGGTATGATGACAGATGGAATATGTACTAAAAATGGATAGGCAGGGTGTATTCACATACAAGATGTGTAAACTAAGCTAATGGCAGTTCAACAAAGTAGAAGCAATGCAAAGCATCAGTTGCAAGATATGTGCAACCAATATAACCTTGGAAAGTTAGAGCAAGCACCTTGATGGGTGAATAAGATAGGGCATCTTCTTCTGACTCCTCCACTAGGGAGCTACATTGACTTAGGTCTCCCTCTAGCTCAGAATCACTATTAGGATCATATTCTGAGCATGAATCTGTAGGTGGAGAGCGTTTTGCATTGCATCCAGACTTGATTTCAGTCCCTTAATGCCAAGTTTGACAACCATGGCATTGTTCTGCTTTATTCTTTTCATGCGTGTCGGGGGTTTGGTGCGACATATCCCAATGGATGGCTTATCATGGTGGGGGCGAGTAGAACGTCGCCGGTGCCTGGAAACGGGATGAGGCGAAGACATGCGCGCCGGTGAATCTTACCCAGCTTCGGGGCTCTCCGGGGAGATAATACCCCTACTGCTGCTCTGCGGGGTCTCCGCATGATCACTATGGTCAAGTGTTTACACGGTTGCTCCTTGAGTTATGTATGGTGGTAGGAGAGGGCAAGGCTAGCTCTTTCCCCCTATCTGGTGAGGTATAGAACTACTGGGATCCAACCCTTTGCATGGGTGCCCTGGGGGTTTATATAGGCCTACCCCCCAGGGGTACAATGGTAATGTGACTGGGCGCGGGCCCAGTCGTCAGTGTCTCCGACCTCCGACTTCTCCGCCGACTGCTGGGGCCCGCCGACTGGTCTGGTACGGAGCCAACAGGCCGCGTCCGCCGCGGGCGGGTCTTGCCGGCTGCTGATTACTGTAGTCGTGCTCCTGATGATGCAAGCTTGGTCATGGGGTCGTGGCAACAGCCCCGCCGCCTGGCGGGCGATCACTGTGGCCACTCCCCATCTCTTCTTGATTAATGGCGCGTGGGCCCGGGGGAGGGCTCGGCCGACTCCCCCGGGCCGACTCCCGTTGGGTCCGACTAGCGATGCTCCCGCCGTCTCCCAAGGTCTCACTGGCTGGTGGGCCCTGCTGCCTCCAGGCCGTACAGACAAGCCGTCGTGGGCGCAGGACCAGGTACAGTGGTGCTGATGTCAGGGCCGGTTGGGCAACAGTGCCACGCCACGGGGAGATCTTCCCAAGTACGGCGCGTTGTAGCCATGCCTGCCCTTGGTAAGGGGCGGGGAGTGGGCTTCATTGTAGCCACGCCCCTGCCCCGTCCCCCTCGATGAGGTCACGGTTTGTTGGAGTCGCCGACCGAATCCCCAAAGCCGGCTTCTCTGGAAGTCGTCCCTGGGACTTGGCCGTGAGCAGGCAGTCGGCCGCCTTGCCGTAGACTCCCCAGGAGGTGGCTCTTCGCCCTGTGGTCTTGAGGGGCGCAGCCTGCCCCGATGTCTTGAAAGGTCGTGGGGCTCAGGTTGGCCTACCCGTGGCCCATTACTCCGATAGTAGTCCCCGAAGCTGGTGAGGCGCCGCGGACGATCGGCCGAGAAGCCTCAGCAGTTTCTCTTTCCGGGCGCAACACATGGTCTTGATTGACTTCCGCCAGGCTGACTAGAAGGAGTCGGACTCGCCCAACTCGGACTCACTCAATTCTGACTTGCTCGGTAGTTCGAACGTCGTGGCGGGATTTCAAGTGGCGTGCTAGCTAAGCTTCCAGGCCGCCGTCCGTTCCTGGCCTGTCACACGAGGGCACGTGGCCAGGCCGTTCTGCCATCCCACGCGCACGACGGGACAGGCCCATAGGCGGGGCCTGCCACTACCGCGCCTCGGCGCCCGAGCGGATCCGCTGCGGCCCTGGCGGGCGGTTGGGATTCCTGTGAAGTTACTGCGCGCAGTAACTTTACGTGGATCGTGGGGGTCGTGGGGCTGCGGGCGCAGTAAATCCCCACGTCCGCCCCCTCGGCTTCGCAGCCCATAGGACTGTAAGTAGGGGAGAAGAGGGGGGCACGCGCGCCCCTCCTTCCCACTACCCCTCGCTTCTTCCTCCTCGCAGCTCCTCGCTCTCCTGCTTCCTCTTATCTTCTTTGCCTTGCCGCACGCCCAAGCTCCGGCGAACGCCGCGGCGATAGCTTCGCGATGAGCTCTTCCTCCGTGGTCGCGCCTCCCCCAGTGCGCTCCGGCACCTGGGACGGCTCCGAGGTCCACGAAGACCATATCGAGTTCCTCCGCCGGACCCGTCGGCTTCCCGGCGAGGATCGCGTGCAGGTGCGTCTCGCGCCAGAGGGGGAGATTTCCCCCGCCCCGCGGGAGGGCGAGCGGGTCATCTTCCGCTCGCACTGCCTGCGCGGGCTGGGGCTGCCGGCGAGCAGCTTCTTCCGGTCGTTCATGGAGTTTTACGGACTCCAGCCGCACCACCTCACCCCCAACACAGTGGTGCTGTTGTCCGCCTTCGTGGCTCTTTGCGAGGGCTTCCTTGGAGTCCTCACCACCCTCGAGCTCTGGGGGGGGGGGGGTTCTTCTTCTCCAAGCTCGGCATCTAGGCCGCGGGCGTGCCGGCTCAGTGCGGCGCCTTCATCGCCGTGCGAAGGACAGGAGCTGACAACCACTTCCCCTCCATCTCGCTGCTGAAGTCGGTGAAGATGTGGCAGCGGTCCTACTTCTATGTCAGGAACGTCGCCACGAGGGGCGACTGGGTTAATCTGCCGGCTTTCGAAGCCGGCCCGCCGGCTGGCAGACTGCCCAACTGGTCGTACCGGGCCAGGTCGCTGACGCCTGCGGGAGCCGGCGCCATCACGTGACTCCGAGTGTTGATGCAGTCGAAGGGTCTGACTGGCCCGGACCTGCTGGCCGCCTTCGTCTCGCACCGAGTTCTCCCACTCCAAGGCCGCCCTCACCTGATATGCCAGATGAGCGGGGGCCGCGACCCGAGTCGGATGTGCACCAATGACATGCCTCATGAAGAGGTGGCCCTGATGATGAACTACCTCTCGGACAGCAGGCTCCCGGAGGACTGGCGATTCAGCAAGGATCCATACTCCCACGCCAACCCCCCGCCCGTGGTGAGTCACCTTTCTTTTCTTTAGATTGTCTTCTTCTTGCTGGGTCCTGTTCTAATCAGTCTGCTTTTTGGTTGGAATCCCCTTCTTCACCCACCAGCCGGCACCTCAGGGCCGGCTCGTGAGTTGCCGCCGATTGGGCGGAGAGCGACGTCGACTACCCCGATCTGGGGGCGGCGGCTCTGGAAGACGACGCTGAGGGAGGAGGAGGGACGATAGGCGACTTCAGGCCCTCGGCTACCTTCGCCGACTGGCCTGAAGACGACGCCGAGGGAGGAGTCGCCCCTCACCATCGGCCAGGAGCCAGCCAGCCGGGTGCGGGCTCTTCTGCCGCGTCGGGCGCTCCGGGTGGTGGGAAGAAGCGCCGGGCTGCGCCGACTTTGTTTGGCAGCCGGCCGAAGAAGCCCAAGGGCTCGGCTGTGGCGACCCGGCGGGATGAGGCAGCCGCGAAGGCCATCCGCTTCCGTAAGGAAGTGAAGAAGCCGCCGTTGGTCTCTGCGTGAGTATTCTGACTTCAAAGTTTATTCTTTCTTCGTGTTTTGTCTGAGTCTCTGCTCGCCCTTCTTTCTTCAGGGCTCCCCTCTCTCTTGAGCGGGTCGCCGCCGCCTCCGTCATGGGGTCAGCGGGGACGCCCGCCACCACTCGGCGGCTAGACCCCGCTGCCGACCTCCGGGAGGCGACGAAGCGGAATGCGCAGGAGAAGCGCAATGAAGAAGAAGCCCTCCGCCTGGAGAAGGCGGAGGCCGATAGGGTGGAGGCCTCTGCCAAGAAAAAACTAGCAGAGGCCGAAGCCGCCACCGCGGCGAAGCAGCAGGCTGAGGAAGCCGCACGCCGCCAGGCGGCCTTGCTTGTTACCCCGCTGAACTCTGCGCTGCTGCCGCCGGAGTTTACGGGGCAGACTGGAGGAGCCGGCGGGGAGAACCTCGTCGAGGAGAGGGAAGGCGGCGAGCCCTCTACTCCGGGCGCGAACGTTCCGCCGCCGCCTCCGCCGCCGTCTGAAGGCGTGTGAGGCGAGCAGCCAGCGGACCCTCCGGTGCCGCCGACCGAAGAAGAGGCCATGGTGAGGCTACTCCTCTAGGTCGGCTCGCCAGCGCGCCGTCTTCTGGAGAAGGCGACTTCGGCACCCCGCCCCTGGAGGCCGGCACCGCCAGCTCCGCGGCTCCAGACGCCGAGGCGACGAGTGCCGCACCTGATGGATGGGTGCGGGGAGGCGGCACAGGGCCGCTGAACTGGGCGCTCCTGGACGTCCAGGCGAAGCTCCGCGCTGGGGGCGACGCCCTCCAGAGCTGCACCAAGGGGTTCCTGGCGTCGTGGGCGGCCGTCCGGGTATGTCTTTTCTTTGGGCCTTTATTTTTCTTGTTCCTCTCTGTGCGGGCGCGCCAGCGCACCCACTGGGTGTAGTCCCCGAGTTTCGGGTCGGCTGCTGAGCAGGCGGTCTGAAACTCCAATTTGATGAACTTCTGGGTACTAACTTTGTCTGAAATGCTTGTTGCAGGACTACCACAACCTCCGCATCACCGCCTTCAATCGTAATGTTGAAGAGTTGGGCAAGCGGACCGCCGACTTGGCGGAGAGCCGGAGTAAGTCCTTCTCCTTTTTTCTTCTCTGCAGGGGCGCGCTAGCGCACCCGCGGGCTGTAGTCCCCGAGATTCGGGCCGACTACTGAGCAGTCGGGCCGGATCTCCCCCGCGACCTACTTTATTGACGACTGATGTCTTTCTTTCTTTCCTTCAGGGGCCAACGCTGCTCTTCAACAGCAGCTGAGCGAAGCCAACTCCGCCCTGCTCGCCAAAGGGGAGGAGTGCAGCAAGCTCGCCATGGAGTGCGATTTGCTGACCACTCAGTTGGCAGAGCATAAGGGGCTGCTCGCGAAGTCGCAGAGGGAGGCGGAGGAGACGGAGGCTGCCCTCCTGGCCGAGTTCGCGAGCGAGCGCTCTTCCTGGTCTGACAAGGAGGCGATGTTGTCCTCCGGCTTCCACGAGATCGAAGACATCGTTGATGGTGAGTCTCTTTGTGTTTCTTTCTTTGAGCCGCCGACCTAGGTCGTGCCGACTCCTAGTTTTTGACTCGCTTTTTTGTTTCTTTGTGTCTTTTGCAGACTTCTTCCCTGGGCAGTCTCAGGCCGCTATCCAAGCCATCGAGGCCGATCGTGCAAGTCGGAGGGCGGAGGGCGCAGAGATCGCCGCCGATGCCCCCCGAACTCTTGATGAGCACATCTTGAGTATGGAGGCTCGCCTCCGGCCGGCTCACCCGATGCTGCGCCGGCTTCAGCGCGTCGGCGCCCAGGTGATCTCCGCCCTTTGGCTGGATATGCAGGCTCCGCGCACCCCCAGCCTGACGGCCAACTGGTTGGAGGTCGCGGCTGGTCGCCTCGAGGCCTAGAAGGGCTCTTCGGCCCGGGCTGGAGCGCGCCGGGCCTTGGAGTTCGTCAAGGCGTGGTACCCGGGGCTGGATCTAGACCGGTTGGCCACGCTTCAGTCGGAGGCCCAGCTGGAGCTGGCAGCTGCGGAAGACGCCCTCGTCAAGCGTGCTGCAGCGATCGCCGAGTACACCGACACGAGCATCTTCGTCCCCGAGCGGTCTGAAGACGGCAAGGAGGTCCCGCCGGAGTGGTTTGAGATGAACCCAGACTACGGCGAAGACTCGGCGGAGGTGATCGGCTCCAACGTCGAGGAGGAGGACGAGGCGGAGGATGAGGGCGAGGCGGAGGCACCAGAAGACGAAGCAGACGGCCAGCCTCAGCCCGACCGCGCCTCCAGCAATGAGCCGCGTGCGACCGATCCGACTGCTGCCGGAGGCGATCAAGCCGAGACTAGCCGGCCGACCGCCCCGATGACTGACGCTGGCACCTCCTCCGACCCCCTGACTCCGTCTGCCGCCTCCTAAGCTGCCAATGTGTCTTTTGTTTTATCTGCTTCAGTAGTCTTTTAAAGAACTTGTTAATTCGCACAATTCCACCCGCGGGGTGTATTCTGAACCTCTGCTTGACAATTCGGCCAATGGCCTGTGTTATATATATATATGTCTATATTTTCTTGCTCATTGTTCTTTTGGTTGTTTTCCTTTGCCGCTTTCTCCTAGTTGCCTGCCTTGCCAATCGGACAGCCCCTCTGCAAACTGTTGCTGGATCAAGTGCTAGGCTGCTTTGGGAAAGCAAGTACTTAGCCGATTTTAAGATTGTTTGAGCAAGTTGGATAGAAAACGACAATCCGACTGTCCGAGAGTCAGTTTGCGAGAAGGGCTTGGAAGCCGTCTTGAGCTATGTTTTATGCTTTGAGTCCCTAGCCAGTTTTCGTGCGATCACCCATTCTACCTTACCTCTGCCCACCGTACAGTCGCTCTGCGAGTTGCGGCTTCTGACAGAAGACGGCTTAGATGTTACACACTACTTGTCCGGCTGCAGGAAGCATTTCATAGTGCAAGGCAGCAAGTCCCCGGGCCGACTTGTCGAGCCCGGTGCCAAGCGGCATGACAAAGAGTAACATACTTGTAGGCATAATTTTTATCATATAGACAAAAGAGGGCAGTCCCCGAGCTCGTCTCGGGGGGCCCGAAGTCTTGGTACTTTAATACAAAGGGTAGCGTGGTACATACTGCATCAACTGTAAAATCTTCGGAGAAGATTTGCATTCCATGGCCGCTCTGTCTCCTTGCCGGAGTTGTCTGCGTGCTCGGTGCTTCTGAGCGTCGATCAGGTAGTAGGAGTCGTTGCCTAGTACTTTGCTGATGATGAAAGGGCCTTCCCAAGGCGGCGACAGCTTGTGCTGGCCGGCTGTTCGCTGGGTCAGCCGGAGTACAAGGTCGCCTTCTTGGAAAGAACTTGGCCTGACCTTCCTGTTGTGGTATCGGCGCAGGCTCTGCTGGTAGATGCTGGATCGGCTGAGTGCCAACAGCCGGCCCTCTTCCAGCAGATCGACGTAGGCTTGTCGTGCTTCTTCTGCTTCCTCCTCGGTGTACATGGTGACTCATGGGGAATCGAACTCTATGTCCGTTGGGATGATGGCTTCGGCACCGTAGACGAGGAAGAAGGGCGTGAAGCCGGTTGACTTGTTTGGAGTCGTGCGCAGACTCCAGAGGACGGTTGGCAGCTCTTCAAGCCAGCAGCCAGCCGAGCGCTCCAGAGGCTCGATCAACCGAGGCTTGATGCCGGATAGGATGAGGCCGTTTGCTCGCTCCACGTGGCCGTTTGACTGCGGGTGGGCGACGGACGCTAGGTCCAGTCGGATGCCCTGTGTTGCGCAGAAATGGGCCAAGGCGCCTTTGGAAAAATTGGTGCCGTTGTCGGTGATGATGATGTGTGGTATGCTGTACCGAATTGTGATATCGGTGATGAAGGTCACGGCAGTCGGACCATTCAGTTTCTTAATTGGCTTTACTTCCACCCACTTGGTGAACTTGTCCACTGCAACAAGTAGGTGAGTCAGACCACCTCGTGCTGTTTTGAATGGTCCCACCATGTCTAGGCCCCAAACAGCGAAAGGCCAAGCAATGGGGATGGTCTTGAGCGCGGAAGCCGGCTGGTGCGGCTTGGAGCTGAACTTCTGGCACCCTTTGCATTTTTGGACCAACTCCATGGCCTCTTCCAAGGCAGTCGGCCAAAAGAAACCGTGCCAAAAAGCTTTGGCGACGAGTGCTCTTGAAGCCGCATGGTGGCCACATTTGCCTTGATGGATGTCTTTGAGGATCGCCTAGCCTTGCTCTGGCTCTACGCAGCGCTAGTAGACACCAGTGACGCTGCGCCTGACCAGCTCTCTGTTGATTATGGTATAGGCTGCTGCCCGGCGTTGTACTTGCCGAGCTGAGGTCTCATCAGTTGGTAGCTCTTTGTTCACCAGAAATTTGAGGATGGGCTGGGCCCATGAGGGTGCTGCTATTTCGTCGACTATCAGAACTGCGACTTGGACGAGGGCAGCTGGGCTGGGAGGCGGCGGGCTGGAGTCAACAACCGCTTGTTGGGCTGATGAAGTCCCCAGGCCGACTGGCTCGGTCCTTGGGCCGAGTTCTGGAATCTTCAAGTCCGTCACCACAGTCCCTGGGCCGGGCTCGACTGTGGCAGCTTTGGAGTCGCCCGCCAAAGTCCCCGTTCCGACTACCGGAACTCTGGAGTTGGGTCCGCCGTCTTCGGGAGGAGCCGGCACAAAGATGGAGTCTGATCCTGGTGAAGGCTTGACAGACGGCTTGAGGAGGCGTTGAAGGGCGACGCCAAATGGTATTGCTTGGCGGGTAGAGCCGATTCATGCCAAGGCGTCTGCTTGGTCGTTGTCGTTTCTTGGCACATGGAGGAACTCGCACCCTTTGAAATACCCGCTGAGTTGCTGCACGAGGAAACGGTAGCTCGCCATGTTTGCGTCTTTGGCGTCCCAGTCGCCAGACGACTGCTGGACCACTAAGTCCGAGTCGCCATAACGCAAGATCCGACGGATGCCAAGTTCTTTGGCAAGCCGGAGCCCGTGAATGAGCGCCTCGTACTCGGCCACGTTGTTGGAGGCGGAAAAATGGATTTGCAGTGCATATTTGAGCTTGTCGCCTTTGGGAGAGGTGAGGACGACGCCGGCTCCCAAGCCGGTGCGCATCTTGGAGCCATCGAAGTGCATCCGCCAATGGGTGGAGTCAGGTGCTGGAGGCAGGTACTGGGTCTCGGCCCAGTCGACGAGGAAGTCGGCCAGTGCGTGTGATTTGATAGCGGTGCGGGGCTGGTAGTAGATGGTGTAAGGAGCCAGCTCTATGGCCCACTTGGCCACTCGACCAGAGGCATCACGGCTGCCGATGATCTCAGCAAGTGGAGCCGTGCAGACCACCGTGATCGGATGTTCTTGAAAGTAAGGCTTCAATTTATTGGCAGCAAAGTGCACGCCATAGCACATCTTCTGGTAGTGGGGGTAGTTCTGCTTGGAGGTCGACAGTACCTCGCTCAGGTAATATACTGGCCTCTGGACAGGTAGCGCCTTGCCTTCCTCCTTGCGCTCTACTACAATGACTGTGCTGACTACTCGGCCGGTGGCGGCGATGTACAGGAGCATAGGTTCCTTGGGAGTCGGAGCCGCCAGGACGGGTGGAGTAGTCAGCATCTTCTTCAACTGGTGGAAAACTTCGTCCGCCTTATGGTTCCACTCGAAAAAAGTGGTCTTCTTCATGAGTTGGTATAAGGGGAGAGCTTTCTCGCCCAGCCGACTGATGAATCGGCTGATGGACGCCAAGCAGCCGGCGAACTTCTGCACATCCAGCAGTCGGCTAGGTACCTCCATTCTCTCGATGGCCTTGATTTTTATTGGGTTGCATTCTATGCCACGTTCAGAGACCAGGAAACCTAGCAGCTGGCCGGCTGGTACTCCGAAGACACACTTCTCGGGGTTGAGCTTGATCTGGAACCGGCGCAGGTTCTCAAAGGTCTCCTTGAGGTCTTCCAGCAATGTTCCTCGCTTTTCCGTATTCACCACCATGTCGTCCACGTAAACATGGGCGTTCCTACCGAGCTGCTTGAGGAGGCACTTCTGTATGCAACACTGAAAGGTGGTGCCGGCATTCCTCAAGCCGAACGTCATGGTGAGGTAGCAGAATGCTCCAAACGGCGTGATGAAGGCGGTCTTCAATCTATCAGCCGGGTTCAGCTTGATCTGGTGATATCCTGAGTATGCATCCAAGAAACTCAACAGCTCGCATCCGGCTATGGAGTCTATCACCTGATCAATTCTCGGCAGAGCAAACGGGTCCTTGGGGCAGGCCTTGTTGAGGCTCGTGTAGTCAATACACATTCTCCATTGCTTGTTCTTCTTTAGCACCAGGACCGGATTTGCCAGCCACTCCGGAAAGAAAACTTCCATAATGAAGCCGGCTGCTAGGAGTCGGGCTATCTCTTCTCCGACAACTCTTCTCTTCTCTTCTGATAAGCGGCCAGGGGCTGCCTGACCGGCTTTGCATCAGATCGGACGTGTAACTTGTGCTCGGCGAATTCCGTCGGCACACCTGGCATGTCTTTGGGAGACCATGCGAAGATGTCCCGATTCTCACAGAGGAAATCAACGAGCTCGCCTTCCTATTTGCTGTCGAGGTTTGCACCTACGACGGCGTACCTCTCTGGGTGTTCTGGATCTTCATCTTGAGGTAGGCGTAGTGGGGGACCGCCATGAACTTGGCCAAGGCGGGCCGGCCAAGTAGCGCATGGTATGGGCTCTCAAGGTCCACCACCTCAAACCAAATAGACTCTCTTCGGAAGTGATCTTTGTCCCCAAAGAGGACGTCAATCAGGATCTTGGCGATTGGTGAACAGGAAAGCCCAGGAACAATGCCGTGGAACACAGTCCGGCTGTTCTGAAGCTGTCTCTGCTTGATTCCTAACTTCTCCATGGTGTCCTTGTACAGGATGTTGATGTTGCTGCCCCCATCTATCAGAACTTGCGAGAAATGCGTGGCCCGTTTGTCCGTGGCAAAGGTGGCGTCCAGGACCAAGGCGTAGGAGCCCGGACTCGGCATCACTTCTGGGTGGTCAGCCCTGCTCCAGCTGATGGGCCTCTCTGACCAGTGCATGAACTCTGGCATATCTGAGGCTACCGCGTTCACCTCTTGTCGCTACAGCCGCCTGCTGCGTCGATCGTCAGCCACACTGGTGAACACCACGTAGGCTCCGTGCTCTTCAGGGTACTCGTCTTGTAGTGCATCGACTGGCCTGACTGCCGGTTGCTAGGGCGGAGGCGGAGGCGGCTGCCCAGCAGGCGGGGATGGCAGGAGGCCGTCTCCCTTGGCGATCCTAGTGAGCCAGTGGCACTTCCGGGTGGTGTGATTTGATGGCTTCGTGCCGCTGTGGAACTTTCAAGGTCCATCCAAGGTCTGCTCGTAGGAGAAGGCCGGCAACTAGTTCGGCTTGCCGCCTTTCTGTCGCTTGGGCGGAGGCTGCTCTTCTGGCTGCTGGGCTTCGACGGTCGCGACCTGCCGGCTGCTGGAAGCCGGCTGCGGGGCCTTGTGCTTGTGGTCGCCCTGCTGTTGTCGCCGGCCGGCGTCGGCTGCTGGAGTTCTTGGAGCCTGAGGAGCTACTTTGCCAGTCATGCCAATTTGAATTTCTGTCTTCATGGAGGAGTCGGCCGTAGCGTACTTGTCCGCTATGATCAGCAGCTCGTCGAGGGTTTCTGGCTCGTCGCAGAGGAGCTTGTGCTTGAGGAGGGTGCCTTCTTGGCACCCGGCTGTGAAGTACTCGATGGCCTGCACCTCGTGCACGCCCTCGCAGGAGTTCCGGAGCTCAGCCCAACGCGTGAGGTAGTCACGAGTCGACTCATCAGGACCTTGCACGCATAGGGAGAGCTGGCGAGGCTTGGGAGGATGCTTGTACGTGCTGGTGAAGTTGCGAACGAATGCTTCGGTGAAGTCGACCCAGCTGTTGATGCTGCGGGGCTTTAGGCTGTTCAGCCATGTCCGGGCCGTGCCCTGGAGCATGAGCGGAACGTACTTTACGGCGACACACTTGTTGCCATTTGCTATGCTGACAGCCGTGGAGTAGTCGACTAGCCAGTCTTCCGGCTTCACGGAGCCGGTATACTTGGGCGTGTCTCTTGGGAGCGTGAACCCTCTGGGAAAGGGCTCGTCCCGAATGCGGGGCCCGAAACAAGGCGGACCCAGCTCGTCTTCTTCTTCCAGCGCTAGGGACCGGTGAAGTCGGTCGATCCGGTGGCGGGCGTCATTCTCCCCAACTCCCTCTTGGCGGCCAAGGCGGTCACCACCAAGAGTCGGATGGTCAACAGGCGGCAGGGAGACTCGCCTCTCCTTGCGGGGAGGGGGAGGCGGACAGTCGTCCCGTCGTTCCACTACTCTTGGGCGGCCGTCTCGGTCGCGCTCTATGGTAATCCGAGTCCGACTGTGGCTGACAGCCGGCTCCTTGTCCTTCCTTCCTTGGGTACCGCCAGTTGGCATCCGAGACGTCGCGCCTTGATCTTGGTGCGGGTCGTTGTTTGGTCGCTGCGGTGCCTTCGTGCGGCAGCCGGCCTCGTTCTGCACGGCGGCCGCGTCGAGGAGCCGTTGGACTCGCTCCATCATGAGGCGGCGCTCTTCGCCCTCGAAATTGTCCAGCTCATCTGCCGCTGCCTGGGCGGCTCGGATGTTCTCCGCTGGCGTGGCATACACGGGGCGGCTAGCCCCAAACAGGCTGGCGATGGCTACGCCGCGCTGCTGAACCGCGCCAAGGCGGCTGGGCCCTGCCGGAGCTGGCGAGCCGCCAACAGCACGATCCATCTCCCGCTGGTAAGCTTCTGACAAGTGTCTCATGCTGGCTAGCTTCTTCGCGCCTTCAACAAGTTGAAGGCGGCGCGCTTCTAACGTCTCTGCGTCAGCATCTTCTGGAATGGGCGCAGCTAGGTCTTGCAGCGCCGCGCCGAGTGAGTCAGGCGCCCTTCCACCAGGGAACTCGTCATGACTGATGACCAGCACCTCAGTGATGGTGCTCCCGTCGCTCTCCGCGTGGGGGAGAGGTTCGTCGTAGACCACCACATTGGAGGGGAAAGCGTCGACCGACGCGGTGTCGGAGTCGACCAGCATTGGGTCGGTGGAGCCTACGGACTCCAAGTCTACGGCAGGCTCACCGGAAACGTGGAGTTGATCGAGGAGGGCCGCGAGGAGGTTTTCGGGGCCGCCTACGCCTGCGTCAAACGCAGGTTCGTCGGAGAGGCGGACCTCGCCGACAAGTTCGACCAAGGAGCTGGCTGCGCAGGCGATCTGCACGCCGCGCAGCACGTCAACGCAAACTTCGTCTGGTGTGCCTGGCTGGCTGCGCTCGCCAGGGAGGAAAAGGGTTCCCGTCCAGAACAGATCTCTGGACGGCGGTGCACCATGCCCCATGGTGGGCGCCAAATGTCGGGGTTTTGGTGCGACATATGCCAACGGATGGCTTATCATGGTGGGGGCGAGTAGAACGTCGCCGGTGCCTGGAAACGGGATGAGGCGAAGACATGCATGCCGGCGAATCTTACCCAGCTTCGGGGCTCTCCGGGGAGATAATACCCCTACTGCTGCTCTGCGGGGTCTCCGCATGATCACTATGGTCAAGTGTTTACACGGTTGCTCCTTGAGCTGTGTATGGTGGTAGGAGAGGGCAAGGCTAGCTCTTTCCCCCTATCTGGTGAGGTATAGAACTACTGGGATCCAACCCTTTGCATGGGTGCCCTGGGGGGTTTATATAGGCCTACCCCCCCAGGGGTACAATGGTAATGTGACTGGGCGCGGGCCCAGCCGTCAGTGTCTCCGACCTCCGACTTCTCCGCCGACTGGTGGGCCCCGCCGACTGGTGGGCCCCGCCGACTGGTGGGCCCCGCCGACTGGTCTGGTACAGAGCCGACAGGCCGCGTCCGCCGCGGGCAGGTCTTGCCGGCTGCTGATTACTGTAGTCGTGCTCCTGATGATGCAAGCTTGGTCATGGGGTCGTGGCAACAGCCCCGCCGCCTAGCGGGCGATCACTGTGGCCACTCCCCATCTCTTCTTGATTAATGGCGCGTGGGCCCGGGGGAGGGCTCGGCCGACTCCCCCGGGCCGACTCCCATTGGGTCCGACTGGCGGTGCTCCCGTCGTCTCCCGAGGTCTCACTGGCTGGTGGGCCCTGCTGCCTCTAGGCCGTACAGACAAGCCGTCGTGGGCGCAGGACCAGGTATAGTGGTGCTGATGTCAGGGCCGGCTGGGCAAAAGTGCCACGCCGCGGGGAGATCTTCCCAAGTATGGCGCGTTGTAGCCATGCCTGCCCTTGGTAAGGGGCGGGGAGTGGGCTTCATTGTAGCCACGCCCCTGCCCCGTCCCCCTCGATGAGGTCATGGTTTGTTGGAGTCGCCAGCCTACTCCCCAAAGCCGGCTTCTCTGGAAGTCGTCCCTGGGACTCGGCCGTGAGCGGGCAGTCGGCCGCCTTGCCGTAGACTCCCCAGGAGGCGGCTCTTCGCCCTGTGGTCTTGAGGGGCGCAGCCTGCCCTGATGTCTTGAAAGGTCGTGGGGCTCGGGTTGGCCTACCCGTGGCCCATTACTCCGACATTGCGCGCAAGCTCATAATCATTATGATGCTGTTCAGAATCTGAGATTCATGAAAACATAAAAAGTAGTCAGATTATCTATGGAATGCATTGCAAATTCAACTCAAAGAGTGTCTCCCTATAAACCCCTGCATATGCAAAGTTCACCCCCCCCCCAACCGTGCTGACCAAACCACACACAGAAATACAAACCCCTTATGTCTCTATAATAGGCAGAGACACATTTCAAAACTGAAGTAGGAACATTAGAATCATATGAAATTCGTATGTGAACAAATAAACTAAGGAATTATGAGTGGCATGATGTTTAGCTTCAAGGGTGGAGTGTTGGTAGTGCGACACAAAGCAAGTAGGCAGATTGTATTCCATGTAAAAGATCGAAGCCTATGTAAAAGCTGGAAATGACACTTTCTTTCTTTAATATTGAAGATGTTCATATTTTTATATATAAATTTGGTCAAATTTTGTGTAGTTTGACTTTGACCAAATCTTATATGCGGAGTAAAAAGAAACGGAGGGAGTACAATGCAGTGTTCGTTGCCCACACATGATGGAAGAGATCACATAGAGAAATACTATTCACTCATGTCTACGGTTCCAGTATTTAGAAACAGGGTGGTCCACCCTAAAAGAATATTGACAACAAATATGACAAGGCAAGCATAGATGTAGTGAATCAATCATTTACTTGTGAGCTTACTAGGACAAGTATGCAGAATTGTAACTACAGTAAGAGACCGTCCAAAATCCCCCTAGAGTCATGTCGTCCGGGGACGGCAAGTCGCCGGCGAGGCAGGCGACTGGGGCGAGTAGAGATTGGAAGTGCGTAGCAGAATGGAGGGGAATCGGGGCCTGGGACGACCCAAAATCCCAGGGGGGCGGCCCACCGTGGGCACCCTGTAGAGATACACACCCGAGCAGCGACATGCATTTTCGAAACTAATTTAGGAACATGTAAGTGCATCTAGTGCCCCTTAGTGATTTTGGTGTATTGAAGACTTATAGGTTAAGGGACTAATGTGTTTTTAAGTGTACACAGGTCTATAAGTCTATGAGGAGTTTGATATTTACAGAGAAAGTCGACCCCTAAAAATGAAGTTCTTCGACTGAAGACTTTGGATTTCTGAAGACTTTGAAAGTGAAGAAATTGGCGCAATCTTGAAGACTTGGTATTCATTTGAGGAACATGAAGCGTGAAGACTTTTGTTTTTGTAGTTTCATTTTCTCTTTCTTGAGTCTTAGGAAACAACGTACTTTTAAAGGGGGTCGAGGAAATACTAAGGAAAAATTTCCATGTGATGCTCAACTCAAATCCTACACCTACCAATCCCTTCGAGTGAAGCCATTGGAAATCTCATATAGTTCAGTCATATTCTTCAGTGACAGAGACGAAGTTCTTCTGGTCTTTGAGGAATTTGCTCTGACTGAGGAGTTAGGAATTCGTCAGTGCGGATTACCTACACAGTGAGGAACATGATAGCCCTAGGGAATTTGATACTCAAATTTCCGACCATTGTTGTGCTATGCGCCAGCTGTCCCAAAATATCTACCCACCTAACGGTCATATCATTGAAGGGCATTTATGTCTTATCATGTCGGGCTGCTCCCTAGGCTATAAATAGCCACCCCCTACAACCACTAGCTGGTTGGCTGCTCCGAGAGAAACTGACACTTGTTATTTGAGAGCATCCCATCCTCCGAGGACTTTGAGTGAAAATCATCAAGTGAGGAAACCCAAACCCAAACACCTACAAACCCCAGGTGATTGAGCATCACTAAAAAGATTGATCCTACGTGGATCCGACGCTTGTTACCTTTGAAGACTGTGCTTCTTCCAGACGGTTAGGCGTCAAGGTCTAGAGCATCCAAGAGGAATTGTGGATTGCCGAGTGACCAAGTTTGTGAAGGTTCGGAAGTCACCTGAAGACTTACCACGAGTGATTGGGCAAGGTCTGTGTGACCTTAGCTCAAGGAGAATATGGTGAGGACTGTGTGTCCGGACTATTTGTCCTCAGGTTTAAATACCTAGCTGCTCCAACCAGATGTACAACTGAGACAGCAGTTGAAACTGGTCTACCAAATCATTGTCTTCACCAAGCTTACTGGTTCTATTTCCTCAACTCTTTCATTTCCTCGTAACTGTGTTGAGTGCTTGTTCATATCTGTGTTTGAAGACTTTGACTGAAGACTTTCTCAATTTCCTCAGTTCAATTTCTTCAGTCTGTTTGTCTTCATCCTGTGCTATCATGTGTTTACGCTTTCTGTACTCTGTGCTTGTCTTCATTTCATCATGATGATTGTGCTTGTGCTCTGTTATGTTTACTTTTGAGTACTTATTCCGCTGCTAGTAGTTCTTCGCTAAGGAATTTCCTCACCTACAAATTCCTCAGTGGAGAATTCATAAAAATCACCTATTCACCCCCCCTCTAGTCGATATAACGCACTTTCAATTGGTATCAGAGCAAGGTACTCCCTCGTTCTATGTGATTTTGGTTTAACCGCCTGGATTTTTAGTTATGTCGACCGCAGGTATGAAGAAAGTGACATGCCCCATCTCTGACGGTCACAAGTATCCCAAGTGGAAGGCCATGATGAAGAGGTGTCTCATGGTGATGAACAGCGAGCTGTGGACCGTCACTGAGATTGGTCTGACCGATCTATGCAAGATGGCGGAAGCAGATGACATTCTCAAGTACACTCTTCTCAACCTCACAGCGAAGGACATCATCTGCTCCTGTGTGTCTCAAAATCGGTTCAAGAATATCATGCATCTTGATAATGCGAAGCTTATCTTGGACCGTCTCTCTGAGGTCTATGAAGGTTTATGGCAAAAGATCTCAAAGCGATGACATTCGAGCCAGAATCATCATCTTCTGCATCATGCTTTATGGCAAAAGATCTAAGATAATTGAATGCTACCTATCCGAGTCTAGTGATGATGAATCTGGTGATGAATTTGGACCCAGCTATGTCAAACTTGCTTCCCTTGCCACTAAACAACAAAGAGCTTTGGAAAAAGTTCAATACATGCTAAATAAGAGCGATGATATGTTGGGTGAAGAAATGGATCAGTCAAAAGCTTTGGCTGAAAGTCTTCAGAGACTTCATACTAAGTATGACACCCTTCAAGATCATCATAACACTCTCTTATCTGATCATGAGAAGCTTTCATATGAACTTCTTCAGAGAAAGCAAGATCTTGAAAAGCTAAGAGTGAGTTATGAAGATCTTCAGATGGAGCGCGAATCATTACTTGCTCAACAAATCAGCACTTCTCAGGAAGAATTTGTTCCTCCATGCTTGAAGTGCATTGAATGTGAATTTGCTAATTCTTCACCTGAATGTTCAAATGCTGCTAATGTTTCAAATTCTTCACTTGCCTCTGCTATCACTTCACTAATTCCTCATCTGAGGACACTGCTAGTATCACTGACGATGCAGGGCTGAAGGAATTGTACATGACAGGCATGTACAAAAGCCTCAAAGGGCATCAGACTCTTTGTGATGTGCTTAAAAAGCAGATCCTCAACAGGAACCCTAGGAAAGAGGGTATTGCCTTTGAGAGGAAACTCAATGCTGATGGTACATATTGGAAGCCTGAGCACTACCCCAAAACCTCATGGGTTGCTGCAAAGGGACCTTCAGTTGATCCATCTAACTTATCTGGCTTTGCATGTGAATATCCTCGTTCTGATGATGAGTAATTTCACTCCAACTATAAACTGTTCAAAAATCAGAATGGTGAAGTATTTGCTAGATATGTTGGCACTAACTGCAGGAACGGTTCCCCTATTAAGAAAATCTGGGTTCCCAAAAGGTGCCTCGAAAGTATTCAGGTGAATGTCCTCAGGACACCACCTGTGAAGAATAGGAACCCCAGATCAAATTCTTCATATGGACCAATTTCCTCAAAAGGATCAAAGTCCTCATATGAATATCATCGTGCTAACAACTCTGTTTCACAGGGAAGAGCTAAGGGCTATGAATATGAGCATTATTCTTCTAATCATTATGTTCATAAGTCCTCGAAGAATTACTCTGCTTATTCATATGCTTATCCTAACCCCTCTTATGTGAAACGAAATGGACTGGCTTCTATGCCACCTTTATCGTATGGAGCTCGCAGAGTGATGAACTCTTTGCCACCCATTCAGATGTGGGTGGTGAAGAAAAAGAACTAATTTCTTCTGTAGGGTTAGGTCTCCAGACGTACATAATCGTCTGAAGAATTTGCTGGAGACCTGAGTGTGCCTGATAGGATGCAGACTAACCATGAAGAAATGAACTCTCATTTCTCACGTCCTCATACTGCTTTATCTGTTCTATTGCTTGATGAATACAAGACACCTCGTCGTTTCTGGATTGATGCAATTGATACTACGTGCCACATGATCAACAGAGTATATCTTCACAAATTCTTCGAAAAGACTGCCTATGAACTCCTCACTGATAAGAAACCCAATGTAAGTTATTTCAAAGTCTTCGGTGCTAAATGTTGGATTAGAGATCCTCATCACAACTCAAAATTTGCAACGAGAGCACATGAAGGTTTTATGCTTGGTTACGGAAAGGACTCGCACACCTACAGAGTCTTCAACAACGTTCTTCACAAGGTTGTTGAAACTGTAGATGTGCGGTTCGATGAAACTAATGGCTCGCAAAGAGAGCACCTACCTACTGTGATAGATGAACCAGCACCTAAGGAAACTATCAAGTTCAAGGCTACTGAGGATGTCATTCCTACTGAAGAATTTGCTGAAGAATTCATTTCAGAACATGAAGAACGTTGAGCTAATGCACCTGAAGAAAATACTAAAGAAAATGGTGCTGAAGAAAATGCTGATAAAATTCATCAAAGACAACTAGCTCATCCTCGCATTACAAAAGAAGTGCAAGTTGAAAAGATCATCAATGACATTAAAGTGCCAGGTCCTCTCACACGCTCAAAAGCTTCACATTTATCTAACTTTTGTGGGCACTATGCTTTTGTCTCTATCACAGATCCCACTAAGGTAGATGAAGCATTTCTGGAGCCTGAGTGGATTCAGGCCATGCAAGAAGAATTACATCAGTTCGAGCTCAACAACGTCTGGGAACTGGTCAAACGTCCAGATCCTCGCAAGCACAATATCATTGGCACAAAATGGATCTATCGCAACAAGCAAGACGAAAATGGCCTTGTGGTAAGGAATAAGGCACGGCTTGTAGCTCAAGGCTACACACAGGTTGAAGGAATTGATTTCGATGAAACTTTTGCACCTGTTGCTAGACTTGAGGCTATTCACATATTACTTGCTTATGCTAACCATCATGATATCACTTTATATCAAATGGATGTGAAAAGTGCATTCCTAAATGGTAAGCTTGAGGAAGAAGTATATGTTGCTCAACCCCTAGGTTTTGAAGACCCAAAGAATCCTGACAAAGTCTTCAGACTCAATAAGGCCCTCTATGGCCTCAAGCAGGACCCACGGGCATGGTATGATACTTTGAAGGAATTCCTTATGAAGAAAGGCTTCAAACCCGGTTCACTCGACCCTACTCTTTTCACTAAATCTTATGATGGTGAATTGTTTGTGTGCCAAATATATGTTGATGATATTATCTTTAGCTGTACTGAGCAACGTTATAGTGATGAATTTGCCTATATGATGAGTGAATAATATCAAATGTCTATGATGGGAGAATTGGAATTCTTCTTAGGTCTTCAAATTCGTCAACAACGCAATGGCATATTCATATCTCAGGAGAAATACCTCAAGGATGTATTGAGGAAATTCGGCATGCAAGATTGCAAAGGTGTCAAAATTCCCATGCCCACAAATGGCCATCTGTGCACTGATGAAAATGGTATTGACTTCGATCATAAGGTATACCGCTCCATGATTGGTTCTTTATTGTACTTATGTGCATCTAGGCCAGATATAATGCTTAGTGTTTGCATGTGTGCCCGATTTCAAGCTACACCAAAGGAATCACAGCATAAGGCTGTGAAGCATATTCTTCGATATCTAGCTCACACACCAACACTTGGATTATGGTACCCCAAGGGCTCGGCTTTTGATCTCATTGGATATTCTGACTTTGACTATGCTGGTGATCATATGGACCGCAAGTCAACATCCGGTACATGTCATTTCCTCGAACGATCTTTGGTCTGTTGGTCCTCAAAGAAACAGAACTGCGTATCACAATCTACTACTGAAGCTGAGTACATTTTCGCTGGTTCTTGCTGTGCTCAATTGCTATGGATGAAGCAAACTCTCAAGGACTACGGCGTCAACATGAAGAATGTGCCTCTCTTCTATGACAATGAGAGTGCCATCAAGATTGCTCACAACCCAGTTCAGCACTCGAAGACAAAGCACATTCAGATTCGTCATCATTTTCTTCATGATCATGTGTTGAAGGGCGACATTTCTATTGAGCATGTCAAGACTGAAGAACAGCTAGCCGATATCTTCACAAAGCCCTTGGATGAGAAGAGATTTAGCAAGTTGCAGTGTGAGCTAAATATCCTAGAATCTCCGAATGTTCTTTGAAAAAGGACACTCATCCTAACACTTATGCAAAATTGATGACTTAGATGTGCAACACATGAAGAAACTTTTTCTTCAATCTATGAAGAATAACACTCTAAGTGTGAAGAAATTAATGAAGAATTTGATTCTCAGAACCCTACGACAATTGTATGCGGTGTCTGAAATCATCATTCTTATACGGTGGGTCATGCCACCACCAAAAATTGAAATTCCTCAGTTGTTCAAATTCTTCAACTTTGCATTGTCTTCACTGTTTCCGTCGTTTTTCTTCATTGGCTATATATATGTGAGTTTATGTCCTCTACAGCATTCACTTATGGTTATTTCTTCAAGTTGGTTGTTCTGCTAAGTGAATGTGATCAGACCCTTCCCCCTCTATGCTAAACTCAACCCAATCTATTCACAAATTCTTCATGTGTGTTCTATTTGAAACTCGTTCAAAATCTTCACTATGTCCTTGTCAGCTGAAGAATTCGCGAACGGAAAGTTAAAACTTATCTTATCCAAATTTTCGGCTTTGCTGCTCAAACCGTTCTGCATCCCATGTTATACTTATCTATTCACCCACGATCTAACACGATCTCCACTTCTCAGTACGTGGGTGACACATGTCAAGCGAATGAGAAGGGTCATGGGCACGTTCGTCCAAATTCTTCGGGCGAGCAGTTTTTCACCGTGGCTATAAATACCCCTCTTCCCCTTCCTCACTTCCTTTACTCCGCTCGACCTCTTTCCAGCTCAAGCTTATCAAACCCTAGCACTGCCGCTACTTCATCGTCGCCGGTGAGGAAGAGCTTCACTTCCTCGACCTCGTCGCTGCCGTACTCGCGTCGGCTGTGGAAATCTTCACTCTGGCGCCGCCGTAGCCGTCTTCCTCCACCGAGTTAGGGCGTGGAAGATCTGCACAGACGAACTTCACTTCTCCCCCTCATAGTTCGTCGTGTTCTTGGTTCAAGGTAATTAAAAGTTACTTTTACTGCCCTTTGTGATTCAAATGATCATCTATAAAATCTTCAAAGGTGTTTTTCTTCAAATCTTCACACACTAAAACACCTCACATGTCATCTATTCTTGATTCATTTCTCTAAGCTGCAAATTTCTCTTCAAGATTCCTCAATTGTGCAGATCTCTGATCTGTATAACTCTGGAACCTAAGACTAAGAACGCTTAGTGAAATTCTTCAAGACTCGTCTGGTCAAATTCCTCAAACTTGTTCTTTTTTACAAAACCTTCTGAGAACGCATATGACCTCTCCAAATTCCTTGCAACTATACTCTGTTCACAGGTACTCATGTCCGCTGCTGAATCACTAGGTTCTCATCAACTTAACCCATTTGCAGCGTTCCTCGAAGAAAAGTTGCATACTTCTTCAGAGAATTCAATTGTTTAAATTCCTCAACTGAAGAAAATGGCTGACGGTAAGAAGCCATAGAAAGGAGGAAAGAGGCCTGAGGTCAACACTGCCTTTGAAATCCCTTATGACATATACAAAGATTACTGCACTCCTGATGAGGCCAAGTTTGGAAAAGAGGACAAAAATCGGCGCAAGGTGCGCATACAGAGGATAGAGAGAAGATGGGCAAGAGAGTGGAGGGAATACAGGTATGTTACTCCCAAGTACATGAAGAAATTCGCACTCAATCCTCCATGCCCAAGACCTCCATTGGCACCTGGCCAAATAGCTGATCCCACCAGCCTCAAGCGTGGTGAGGATTATCCTGATGAATGGGCCAAGCGCCAGGCCAAGTTGGCTAAACAAGCAAAAGAAGCAGTGAGGAAATTCAACGAAGACTCTGCTGCTGCTGCCGCTGAGGCCTCTATCAAGCCTAAGAAGGCCATGTCAAAGAAGCATGCGCACAAGCCAAGTGCTTCACCTTCAGTGCCCTCAGGACCAAGTTCCTCAGCAATGCCCTCACGGCTAGAATCTTCAAAGCCCTCAAAGCCAATTCCTCATGCTGCTCCTGCTCCTCCAAAATCCTCAGCTCCTCCACAGTCCTCACCTGCTCCGACAAAGTCCTCTGCACATGTGCATCTTGCCACGTGCCAAAGGACTACAGGCATCTCTATTGCCTCAGGAGCTTCAGCTAGTTCCTCAGCTGCACCCAATTCTTCAACGGGACCCTCTCTGCTGAAAACAAAGGCCACTGCTGGACGAGGTCCTCGCCCTGGTCATTAGAAGAAGCAGGTCGCCTTCCAAGTGTCGTCTGAAGATGACGAAGCTGATGATGAAGAACTTGCTGAGATCATCAGAGATAGGCAAGTCAGGGCCGCTAGAGCCAAAGGCACTAATGTGCCACTGCTTTTGGATCCAAGGTTGATCCTCGACTATATTGATCTCTGGCACAAGGACCCAAACACTCCTATGCCTGATTTCAAGTTGTCTCCTAGCCAAAGTCACATGCTAACCCATTTCATCCAAGAAGAAAAATAGAAATATGAGAAGGCCGGGCAGATCAAGAAAGTGCAATATAAGAAGGAGAAATTTTTGAAGAAAAACGTTGTCACTATGACAACTGATGAACTTGTAAAAATCCAGTCTGAAATCAAAACCCTCAGCGATGACTTCAAAGCCTACTATGCTGATTGGCAAGGAGCCAAGGTCAGGTTTGTTAAACTGACTAAAGTTCACCTCAAATGTTGCAGCTCCATCGCAACAGGAAATTCCTCAGGCTGAAGCATCTGCTCAGCCAACTGAAGAACATGCCAGCACCGCTGATGACTTTCAGGCTGCTGAAGAAAATGTGAGTTCCAGGGCTGATGAGTGCATTCCAGCCGCTGAAGAAATTGCCTGGGCATCCACTAGTGGTGCGCCTGAAGAAAATCAACCAGATTCCTCTACTCCTCCTGCGCCCACACCAACTCCGATCCTTCCATCTGCATCAGATGTGAAGAAGACCAAGGCTGTAGAGCATGCAGCTGTGAAGAAAAGGATAGCATCAGCTACTTCAAATTCTTCAGCTCCGAAGAAAATGAAGTCTATGACAAGTTCATTCTCATATCCCATTGATGTTATTCCGATCTCAATCATGCCATCAAAGGACCTTGTTCCTTTTGATGAAGAATATGTGATCCCTAGCGGATCTGATGAAGAAAATCCTTCTGCTGCTTCGTCAGAGCAGATGGATGAAAAAATTGAAGTGGATCAAATCCCTTCAACACCAGTTGTTTCCTCGCCTATGCCTCAGTTCACAGTTGAAGAGGCTGGCATTGAAGAAATGGAAGATGAGGATGTGGACATTGGCTGCACCACACCTGTGCTAAGTGATGAATTTTGGGAAAGTCGGCATCCAAACTCTCCACTGTTCACACCTTTACAGCAAATACCTCAGTCCCCTGCACAAACTGTTCAAATGGGATCTGAAGAAACTCACCCCACTTCGTCTGTATGTGAAGAAATTCCAACCACTAATGCTGAAAAATTGCTGCTGCTGAACATCTGAAGACGCAGACTGCCACTGAAGAGGAACCCAAAATTCCTTAGCCTGAAGAACCTGAGATTGCGATTCCTGAGGTTGTGATGCAACTGACTGACACTCCTCACTCCAATCCAAAGGATCCATTCTCAAAGAAGCAGAAATTCAAGGCTGATGATTTCTTCGGCGAGCACATATTCTTCACAGACTACAACCCCTATGACTCTACTCGCATTAGGAAAAGGCATTTCTGGACTGCCAGCCAGGCTACGTTCTATTCCTCAGTGTTGTTTAAAAAAGACAAAATCTTCTACCATGAGCACATTCCTCACGTGGATATGGAATCTCTGCCGTGCTTCGAGCCAGTCCTTAGTGTTCTTCACGATGCTGGACTGTTAAATTTCTGCACTGACATCTGTGATTGGAATGAAGAACTCATTCTTCAATTTTATGCGAAGCTGCACATCACAGGAGATTCTGAAGATGTGAATTCATGGGTGCTGGACTGGATGTCTGAAAACACTCACTACACGGCACCAGCTACTGAATTGCTTTGTGCTTTACCACTCAGTCCTCCCTTTGAAGCTGCTCGTTGCATCTATAGTGAACCTGAGCTTACAAATCACTACATGCAAATTCTGATGAAGCCTTTGAAGCCAGGTCAGGCCCCACGAACCAAATTCCTCATGAAGGAATTACTATATGTGCCTCGGACTGTCTATCGCATTCTGAAGAGGACAATGAGTCCCATCAAAGGCCACGACTCATCTGATGAGGAAATAGTTGGCATCATGAAGAATCTGCTATTCAACATCATACATAGCATTCCTATCAACTATCACGATTTCTTCATGAGGACTCTGGCAAATGCTGCACTTTCTCCGTTTGAGCTGAAACCTTATGCACCTTGGATTATGAGATTCCTCAAGACAAGGTCTTCACTCAACTACAAGGCTGATTTTCAGAATCACCTTAGCTATTTGCCCCCGATTGAAGTCCTCAAGCAGGCTTTTGCTTCAACTGATGAAAAGGGCAAGGCCCATGCAGTCATTGATGAAGGCATTCGTCCATTGGATGGTCAGTTTCGCAAAGCTGCATCTTATTCCACCAATGATGACTCTGCCACACATGACTCTGCTGCCAATGCACCCAAGTCTACTCCTCAAGCCACTGCTCCTCGTGTGATCACTGACCATGAGCTTCTGCTTAGTCTTCATCAGAAGGTGGATCGAAACCATAAATGGGTTAAGCGTCAGTTTGGTTCATTTCTTCACAACATGACTGCTACACACAATGCAGTGAAGAAAAACCATTACTACCTCCATGAAGTCTTCGGTCGCACCTGGGCCATTCTGTCACATCTGTATGGTGAAGAAGATCTCAAGGCAATGGGTCTCAAGGAAGACTTTGACTGGTCTGCACCTCCACCGGAGAAATACAAGAAGGTCAAGGTTCCTCCTTTGGTGTCCAGCTCCTATTCTTCATCGCGCGACACCGACGAGCATGAAGACTTGGACGACACTGCAGCAGGCCCTTCCACGACAAACGACCCCAACAACGCTGGCGCTCCTTCATCAACTTGATATTCTTCAGGGGCGTTAGTCCTCATTTTCGACCCTTTTGGTCATTCGATGACAAAGGGGGAGAATTTTGAGTGAGTCTTCAAGCGGGTCTATCTATATGGGCGTGTTGTTTTTGCTAAGTTACAACTCTCGTTCTTCTGAAACTTTATTAGATCGGGTTGTAAACTTAAAACCGATGGTGCTCTGATACTTTTGATGTTCTTTTTCTGCATGCTTATTCCTCATATATGTTAATGCACGCATGCTGAATTACATCTGTCACCATATTTCATCACGCATTTCAAATTCTTCATTATGATATGTCAAATGCGTGTATAAATTACAAGATATAGGGGGAGATCTCCATGATTCTACTCTTCAAGTGTGCAATGCTTCAAAAGCAAATTCCTCATCATGCACATCTTCAGGGGGAGTTCTTCTATATCTTGCAATCAAATTCCTCAATATCAGTATTTACAATGCATATGTTTATCCCCGTTGAAAACTTAACCTATATTGTCATCAATCACCAAAAAGGGGGAGATTGTAAGTGCATCTAGTGCCCCTTAGTGATTTTGGTGTATTGAAGACTTATAGGTTAAGGGACTAATGTGTTTTTAAGTGTACACAGGTCTATAAGTCTATGAGGAGTTTGATATTTACAGAGAAAGTCGACCCCTAAAAATGAAGTTCTTCGACTGAAGACTTTGGATTTCTAAAGACTTTCTGAAGACTTTGAAAGTGAAGAAATTGGTGCAATCCTAAAGACTTGGTATTCATTTGAGGAACATGAAGCTTGAAGACTTTAGTTTTTGTAGTTTCATTTTCTCTTTCTTGAGTCTTAGGAAACATCGTACTGTTAAAGGGGGTCGAGGAAATACTAAGGAAAAATTTCCATGTGATGCTCATGAGTTTAATATAGACTACAATAAAGATATTGTTTCTGTTGGTTTAGGGGATATGTCTCATGAGTTTAATTTTGCTAAATTTCGTAGACAACCCCATGATAAAGAATTGCCTAGCAAGGATGAAATTATTGATCTTGCTTCTATTGTCGTGCCTCCTACTGATCCTTTAGAACAATATTTGCGAAACCATGAAAATGATGTGTTCATGAATGAAAGAAGGGAAATAGATGAAGTATTCTTTAAATAGGGACCTATTCTGAAACACAACTTGCCTATTGAAATCCTAGGGGATCCTCCTCCACCCAAGGGTGATCCCGTGTTTGAGCTTAAACCATTGCCTCATACTCTTAAATATGCTTATCTTGATGAAAATAAGATATATCCTATTATTATTAGTGCTAACCTTTCAGAGCATGAAGAAGAAAGATTATTGAAAACTCTGAAGAAGCACCGTGCTGCTATTGGATATACTCTTGATGATCTTAAGGGCTTTAGTCCCACTCTATGTGAACACAGAATAAACTTGGAGAAAGACGCCAAACCAGTTATTGATCACCAATGATAGCTAAATCCTAAGATGAAAGAAGTGGTAAGAAAGGAAATATTAAAGCTCCTTGAAGCAGGTATAATTTATCCCGTTGCTGATAGTCAGTGAGTAAGCCCTATCCATTGTGTCCCTAAGAAGGGAGGTATTACTGTCGTTCCTAATGATAAAGATGAATTTATTCCGAAAAGAATTATTATAGGTTATAGGATGGTAACTGATTTCCGCAAATTAAATAAAGCTACTAAAGATCATTACCCTTTGCCTTTCATTGATCAAATGCTAGAAATATTATCCAAACATACACATTTTTGCTTTCTAGATGGTTACTCTGGTTTCTCTCAAATACCTGTGTCAGCTGATGATCAAGAAAAGACTACTTTTACTTGTCCTTTCGGTACCTTTGCTTAGAGACGTATGCCTTTTGGTTTATGTAATGCACCTGCTACCTTTCAATGATGCATGATGGCTATATTCTCTGACTTTTGTGAAAAGATTTGTGAAGTTTTCATGGATGATTTCTCTGTTTATGGATCCTCTTTTGATGATTACTTGAGCAACCTTGATCGATTTTTGCAGAGATGTGAAGAAACTAACCTTGTCTTGAATTGGGAGAAGTGCCACTTTATGGTTAATGAAGGTATTGTCTTGGGGCATAAAATTTCTGAAAGAGGTATTGAAGTTGACAAAGCTAAGGTTGATGCTATTGAAAAGATGCCATGTCCCAAGGACATCAAAGGTATAAGAAGTTTCCTTGGTCATGCCGGTTTTTATAGGAGGTTCATTAAGGACTTCTCAAAAATTTCCCGACCTCTGACTAACCTATTACAAAAAGATATTCCTTTTGACTTTGATGATGATTGTGTAGAAGCATTTGAAATACTTAAGAAAGCCTTGATTTCTGCACCTATTGTTCGGCCACCTGATTGGAATTTACCATTTGAAATTATGTGTGATGCTAGTGATTATGTTGTAGGGGCTGTTCTAGGACAAAGAGTTGATAATAAATTAAATGTTATTCAATATGCTAGCAAAACTCTAGACAGTGCTCAAAGAAATTATTCTACTACTGAAAAGGAATTCTTAATAGTTGTATTTGCTTGTGATAAGTTCAAACCTTATATTGTTGATTCTAAAGTAACTATTCATACTGATCATGCTGCTATTAAATATCTTATGGAAAAGAAAGATGCTAAACCTAGACTTATTAGATGGGTTCTCCTGCTACAAGAATTTGATTTGCATATTATTGATAGAAAGGGAGCTGAGAATCCCGTTGCAGACAACTTGTCTAGGTTAGAGAATGTTCTTGATAACCCACTACCTATTGATGATAGCTTTCCTGATGAACAATTAGCTGTCATAAATGCTTCTCGTACTGCTCCGTGGTATGCTGATTATGCTAATTACATTGTTGCTAAATTTATACCACCTAGTTTCACATACCAGCAAAAGAAAAAGTTCTTCTATGATTTAAGACATTACTTCTGGGATGACCCACATCTTTATAAAGAAAGAGTAGATGGTGCTATTAGACGTTGTATACCTGAGCATGAACAGGAACATATCCTACGCAAGTGCCACTCCGAGGCTTATGGAGGACACCATGCTGGAGATAGAACTGCGCATAAGGTATTGCAATCCGGTTTTTATTGGCCTACTCTCTTCAAAGATGCCCGTAAGTTTGTCTTGTCTTGTGATGAATGTCAAAGAATTGGTAATATTAGTAGACGTCAAGAAATGCCTATGAACTATTCACTTGTTATTGAACCATTTGATGTTTGGGGCTTTGATTATATGGAACCTTTTCCTTCCTCTAATGGGTATACTCATATTTTAGTTGCTGTTGATTACGTTACTAAGTGGGTAGAAGCTATTCCAACTAGTAGTGATGATCATAACACCTCTATTAAGATGCTTCAAGAAGATATTTTCTGAGGTTTGGAGTCCCTAGATACTTAATGACTGATGGTGGTTCACATTTTATTCATGGTGCCTTTCGTAAAATGCTTGCTAAGTATGATGTTAATCATAGAATTGCATCTCCATATCACCCGCAGTCTAGTTGTCAAGTAGAACTTAGCAATAGAGAGCTCAAATTAATTTTGCAAAAGACTGTTAACAGATCTAGAAAGAATTGGTCCAAGAAACTTGATGATGCATTATGGGCTTATAGAACTGCATATAAAAATCCTATGGGTATGTCTCCATATAAAATGGTTTATGGTAAAGCATGCCACTTACCTCTTGAATTAGAACATAAGGCATATTGGGCTATTAAAGAGCTCAACTATGACGTCAAACTTGTCGGTGAGAAGATGCTTTTTGACATTAGCTCACTTAATGAATGGAGAACCCACGCTTATGAAAATGCCAAGCCGTTTAAGGAAAAAGTTAAAAGATGGCATGATAAAAGGATACAAAAACGTGAGTTTAATGTAGGTGATTATGTAGTGGTATACAACTCTCGTTTAAGATTTTTTGCAGGCAAACATCTCTCTAAATGGGAAGATCCTTACTTTATCGAGGAGGTCTATTGTTCCGGTGCCATAAAAATCAACAACTTCTAAGGCACAAATCCGAAGGTGGTGAACGGTCAAAGAATCAAACATTATATCTCAGGTAATCCTATAAATGTTGAAACTAATATTATTGAAACCGTAACCCCGGAGGAATACATAAGGGACACTTTCCAGAATGTTTCAGACTCCAAAAAGGAATAGGTACGTGGTACGGTAAGTAAATCGACTCCAAAACAGTTCTAATGGCAATATTTTTCCGTTTTGGAATATATAAAAAAATAGGAAAATAAGAAGCTGACCGAAAAGGACACGGGGCTTCCATGAGGGTGGAGGGTGCACCCTACCCCCCTGGGTGCGCCCCCTGCCTCATGGGCACCCCATGTGCTCTTCGGGCTCCGTTTTCTTGCACGATACTTCTTTCGGTCGGTAAAAATTCATTATATAAACTCCCGAAGGTTTTGACCACCGTATCACGCAAATATCTCTTGTCTTTGTTTTGAGCTGTTTTTCTAACAGATCTAGGTCGCCATGTCGTCTTCAAGTGCCCCCAAGGACAAGTTCTTCGAGAAGGTCATCAACCCCTACCTCACGGAGGTGCTGCAACACCCTCAAACCATTGAGATGCGTGAGGGGTTGTTGCACATCCGCGATGTGGAGGGGCCAAGGAGGATCGGAAGTGTGGAGACAAGGCTTGAGGCAATGGAGCAACAAGTTTTCAAGTGTCAGGAGATGGTGGAGCGTGGAATCGACTCCAATCACATAATGATCACGGAGTTCACCAACAACCACAAGCTGGACGCCAAGGACATTGGGGAGGCCATCTTCAAGCTTCATGAGAAAATCAAGCACCTCCAAGCCCAGATCTATGACCTGCAAAATCAAAACTGTGAGTATGAATATAGATTCAAGAGGATGAGTTTGGCTGCAGATTTGAGGATTTCGGAGACTCAATCATCCTTCTATGATGGTGAGCCTATGCCTTGGAAGAGGGATGACAAGCCTACATCATCAACAACTCCATCTCCTTCACCAGCAAAAGAGATATAATCACATGGGTGTGGGAACTTCCCTTGGCAACTGTGAAGCTTGGGGGAGTGCCCCGGTATCGTATCACCATCACTTTTATCTTTACTGTTTTTCTTAGTTTGATCCTTTTGATAATATCTTGATCTAGTAGAATAAAGTTTTAGTATGATCTAGTTGTGAGTTTTGCTTTATGATCTTCTTACGTAATTGAGTCCGTGAGCTATATATAATAAAGATTAGTGTTGAGTCAAGGACTTGATTATTTTGCTATGATCTTGAGGGAATAAAATAAAAGAGAAGAAATAAAAATAAATAAATAGATCATATGGATCTTATGGAGAGTAATGAGCTCACATATAAAGAGTATGATGAATAAAAGTTGTTGAGAGTTGACAAACATAATTTTGGTCATGGTTGCAATTAATAGGAAGTAATAAAGAAAGAGAGGTTCACGTATAAATGTACCATCTTGGACATCTTTTATGATTGTGAGCACTCATTAAAGTATGACATGCTAAAGAGTTGACGTTGAACAAGGAAGACAACGTAATGGGTTATGTTCTCTTGCATCTAAGATAAATTATATTGTCATGGATCATCCAACATGTTGAGCTTGCCTTTCCCTCTCTTGCTAGCCAATTTCTTTGCACCAAGTAGAGATACTACTTGTGTTTCCAAATATCCCTAAACCCGTTATTGCCATGAGAGTCCACCATATCTACCTATGGATTGAGTAAGATCCATCAAGTAAGTTGTCATCGGTGCAAGCAATAAAAATTGCTCTCTAAATATGTATGACTTATTAATGTGGAGAAAATAAGCTTTATACGATCTTGTGATATGGAAGAAATAAAAGCGATGGATTGCATAATAAAGGTCCATATCACAAGTGGCAATATAAAGTGACGTTCTTTTGCATTAAGATTTCGTGCATCCAACTATAAAAGCGCATGACAACCTCTACTTCCCTCTGCGAAGGGCCTATCTTTTATTCTTGTCTTATACTTCATGCAAAGAGTCATGGTGATATTCACCTTTCCTTTTTACATTTTATCCTTTGGCAAGCACAATGTGTTGGAAAGATCCAGATATATATAGCTAATTGGATGTGAGTTTTCATGAACTATTATTTTGACATTACCCTTGAGGTAAAACGTTGGGAGGCAAAACCATAGGCCCCTATCTTTCTCTGTGTCAGATTAAAACTTCATAACCATAAATATCGCATGAGTGTTAGCAATTATGAAAGACTAAAAGATGGTTGACTATGTGGACTTGCTGAAAAGCTCTTATATTGACTCTTTCCTATGTTATGATAAATTGCAATTGCCTCAATGACTGAGATTAGAGTTTGTTGGTTCTCAATAAAGTTTATGATTCATACTTGAAATTGTGATTGAATTGTTACTTTATCATAAGAGATCATATGACAATATATACATATATGTTGTTGTTCTAAGAATGATCATGATGCCCTCATGTCCATATTTTATTTTTATCGACACCTCTATCTCCAAACATGTGGACATATTCTTAGATTTCGGCTTTTGCTTGAGAACAAGCGAGGTCTAAGCTTGGGGGAGTTGATACGTCCATTTTGCATCATGCTTTTATATCGATATTTATTGCATTATGGGTTGTTATTACACGTTATGTCACAATACTTATGCCTATTTTCTCTTATTTTACAAGGTTTACATGAAGAGGGAGAATGCCGACAGCTGGGATTCTGGGCTGGAAAAGGAGCAAATATTAGAGACCTATTCTGCACAGCTCCAAAATTCCTAAAACTTCACGGGAGCACGTTTCAGAATATATATATATATATATAAAATATTGGGCAAAAGAAGTACTTGAGGGGGCCCACACGCTGTCCACGAGGGTGGGGGTGAGCCCCCCTGCCTCGTGGGCTCCCTGGTGGCCCTCCGATGCCCATCTTCTGCTATATGAGGTCTTTCGTTCGAGAAAAAATCATAAGCAAGCTTTGGGGAAGAAACTCCGCCGCCACGAGGCAGAACCTTGGCGGAACCAATCTAGGGCTCCGGCGGAGCTGTTCTGCTGGGGAAACTTCCCTTCGGGAGGGGGAAATAATCACCATCATCATCACCAACAATCCTCTCGTCGGGAGGGGGTCAATCTCCATCAACATCTTCACCAGCACCATCTCATCTCAAACCCTAGTTCATCTCTTGTATCGAATCTTTGTATCCAAACCTCATATTGGTACCTGTGGGTTGCTAGTAGAGTTGATTACTCCTTGTAGTTGATGCTAGTTGGTTTACTTGGTGGAAGATCATATGTTTAGATCCATTATGCATATTAATACCCCTCTGATTATGAACATGAATATGCTTTATGAGTAGTTACGTTTGTTCCTGAGGACATGGGATAAGTCTTGCTATAAGTAGTCATGTGAATTTGGTATTCACTCGATATTTTGATGAGATGTATGTTGTCATCCCTCTAGTGGTGTCATGTGAACGTCGACTACATGACACTTCACCATTGTTTGGGCCTAGAGGGAGGCATTGGGAAGTAATAAGTAGATGATGGGTTGCTAGATTGACAGAAGCTTAACCCCTAGTTTATGCATTGCTTCGTAAGGGGTTGATTTGGATCCATATGTTTCATGCTATGGTTACGTTTACCTTAATACTTATGTTTTAGTTGCGGATGCTTGCAATGGGGGTTAATCATAAGTGGGATGCTTGTCCAAGTAAGGACAGTACCCAAGCACCGGTCCACCCACATGTCAAATTATCAAAGTACCGAACGTGAATTATATGAACATGATGAAAACTAGCTTGACAATAATTCCCATGTGTCCTCGGGAGCGCTTTCCTTCATATAAGAGTTTGTCCAGGCTTGTCCTTTGCTACAAAAAGGATTGGGCCATATTTCTGCACCTTATTTACTTTTATTACTTGCTACTCGTTACAAATTACCTTATCAAAAAACTATATGTTACCGATAATTTCAGTGCTTGCAGAGAATACCTTACTGAAAACTGCTTATCATTTCCTTCTACTCCTCGTTGGGTTCGACACTCTTACTTATCGAAAATCTATGATAGATCCCCTACACTTGTGGGTCATCATGCATCAGGGGATAAGTCCCGTTGCGGTGGAATAGAAGGTGGTGTGAGTGGCCCCGGCAAAGAGGACGACGGCGCCGATGAAGCGAGAGGACGTGATGCAAGGCTCTTGGCCCGTCGCCATGGATGAGAAATGTCCATCTCTAGCAGTGGACGACGCGGTCTTGGTAGGCGCTCCGGCATGGTGGAGGACGATGGCAATGGATGTGGTGGAGGACGGTGGCGATGGATTGGGTGGAGGACGGTGGCAATGGATGGGGTGGCGGACGGAGGCTGGTGTGGGGATGGTGTTCTAGCGCGGATGGTGTATGCATGGGAAAATGGAGGGAGAGGTATGGGGAACCATGTTTTTGGGACGCGCCTGTCTGAAGTATGGGAAAGTTACGAACTTAGCCCCCGTTTAAATGGGGATACGACGGTAATCTCGCATCTTGCCAATATTTGCCCAGAGCAATTTCGGGCGAGGAGAGGGTGGTTGGCGCCCACGGTGTCTAAACGGGGCTAACAGGTAGGGCGGTTGTGTCATGTCTGAGTGAATTTACAAACCTGCCCCTGTTGAAAATATTTGCCTACATCGATTTCGGCCAAGTCGAGTTTGTTTTGCCGCCCACCGTGTATGAATGGGGAAATGGAGGGAGAAACAAAGGTCTTTCGGACGAGCTTGAATCAAATGTGTTTTCCCGCCCATGTTTGGTGCCCACCGTGTCGGAATGGGCTCAGAGGCGGTCGTGTCACGTCTAATTGAAGTTACTAACCTACCCCTATTTAGAGCAGTGGAAATCGGGTCGATGGATTGTCCGTCTAATGGGTAGACAGTAATTTCCATCTCCCAAACACTTGGCTTCGGGCAGCCGACGTGGGAGTGGACATTTTGCCGCTTCTTTCGAATTTTGGGACAATAAGCATCCATGTTTACCCTGGCAACTAAATTTGAATCCATTTTGTATTCTTATACGAATCTTTATAAATCATTGTATGTGTTTTTATATATCTTCAAAAGGTCGACAAAGATGTATTCCACTGTCATATATGAATATGGTTTACAAATGCCGATACTCAAGAAGCTAGAATCTAGTTTAAGGTGAATTCGAATATTTGGAACACTTCATGTCCAACTCAAATGTCACACGCAGCATAATGTGTACTCTCATTTAGATATGTACACAAGTGATGTGTCAAGATTCAAATACCAAGTCAATCAACCAAGAATGTACAAAACTAACAGACATATAAACACTTATAGAGTATATGGATCAATAATATCAGCTAACATACATAAGCCAGGCCGATGTACTTTTTTTTGCTACAACAGCATCCTTTTTTAGCCAAGCTACTACAGCATCTTGGCCCTTTCCGATGCGTGCCACTTATGGTCCATCTATACTACTATTATTGCGGAATGCACTTTCATACCGATTGGCATATTTGTAGGTCTGGCACAACAATCAAAATGAAATGTCTCCAAGTCTTATCAATTAATACAAACTTGTGCTCAAATAAATTACAAACCAAAAAACAAAAAACAATTATTACATGATCTCTAAAACAAATGGTTTGATTGATTACATGAACAAACAACACAAAGGTTATTCAACGATGGAAAAACATTTCACCTATGATTTACCAAGTGGGAATTTAATTTCCTTTTTTTTGTTTAGGACCTTAACAATGTGGTCAGTCTCAGCTTGCTTCATTTTGAAATCCACCAAATATTTAATGGTTGTCTTGAGTGCTGCTTGTGATTGTGTTGTTTGCTTCCTCAACTGCACGATTGGGCCGGTGCCACTGCTGTGGGATGATACAACGTCCATGGGGACCTCGCTCTTTGATCTTGGGCTAACCTGTTTTGCCATTAAAGTTCCGATTGGATTCAGAAAAGTTGAAGTTAGCAAAACATCTCAACTGGGAGTTATAATAGCAAACCAGTTAAACAAACAAGGAATTAAAGAGTTTCAATTGGATGCTAAAAAGTAGTTATTAACATCATTGTAACCCGTTGTTGCAGCAGCAAAGCAGTTAAACAAACAAGTAGCTATTTAAGTTCAGGCAAACAGGTAATTCTTAACAGTAAGTATCAAACACATAGATAGGCGCAGTCTATAATAGGATTAACAAGTTGTGGCATTATGTAATAGGTAGCAAACTAAATTAAGCCAAGCAACGTAATTGAACAATTTTTCAATAAGTGGCTAACTAAAATTCCGAGAAGCAGGTACCTGAACTTACGCTAGTTCTTTGTACAGGCACACTGCAACTTCTTTTTTGCTTGCAAGGTTATACGAAGGAGTCCATGGCATCAATTGCTTGGATACGCAGTCTCAATACTTCTTTCTTCCCACACTACATTGGTAAGTCAAATGGTTAATCTGGTAAGATGGTGCGTCCTTGATTTGTTATATGAGGACGTGTAGTCAGACTAGTTGTAGCCACACACATCACACTGGCTTTTACTGTATATTTCATGCGATTACTTTTGGCATATCGAGATCTAAGCAATCTACAATAGGATGAAAAGACAGAGATCTTTCACATTATTGGCGAACTCAGTTCATAGAAACAAGCAATTCAACCATTCTGTGGGTAAATCAAAAGCGCCACTGGAATATTTTTCACTACCCCAATCATACACGCAAAAAGGGGTGACGCCACCATAGGGGCTGGTATGGGCGTCCACCTCGGGTGGCTGGAAAGTGTGCACCTAGTTTGAGTCGTCCAGGTTGGCCCAGGCTAGTTTTGTTCGTCCCAACGCACGAGCAGGCAATGTAAAAAATGAAGAAAAATGTTTCAATTTGGATTGGCCAATAACATAAGTGCAAGGCAGGCCCTATAGCAGGATCGCGGCCCAAATGAGTGCCTCCCATATCGATCGACAGTAGGGAAAATCCCAATTCATTCGCTCCAGAGTCGAGTCTGGTTCACTCCTAACCTAGCCGCCGCTGGACAGACCGACACAGCACTTCCTCGCGCCCTTGTTGGAGGGCGGTCGCCGGGCTTGAATCGAATGGAAGGACAAGAAGATGAAGATCCAACCCTGGGTGTAGCCTGCGTGGGAGGCAGCGACGGTGGCACGGGCATGGCATCGAGCTTGCGCAAACGGACAGTCACAGCTTGCAAGAGTAGCATGCGCAACGAGCAGGTACATCACATCCCTAATTATATCTAATTCAACTCTTCAATTTCTGGCTAATAGTTAAACCTGACGGTGTTGTAAAACTGTTTGTATGTAGGGAATCTATGAGAAAATGAAACCAATTTCTACTTATTTTATAACTCCCCCAATCAATACTGAACTGACTGAATCTGATGTATCTAATCAAGTTTCCGGTGCAAACTTCCAAGCTGATGTTGTTCTTGAGCCTGAAGTGTCTAATGAACAGACTGCTAATGAAGGATTTGATGCAAACATTTTACATGCTCCTGGTGATGAACATATAGTGTCTAATGAGGGATCTAATGCAAGCATTTTGCAAGCTCCCATTGAAGGATTTAGTGTCTAATGATGATCTGCTATGTTGAGAGAGACATAGAGATTTACAAGCATTGATGACAAGCAAATTATAGTGCATTTTCATGGCTTGAGAAAACATCGAGGCCATCTACTAGAAAGTCCCCGTATCATGACAACATAGCATAAATACTTTTCTAATCTATTGTTTGAAACTATTGGCATACTTGTGCAGGATAGATATATTGATATGTAGTTTGCGCACTAGTTATAGGTCCAATTACACTTCGATATTTTCAGCCAGAGAATGAATAATTCAAGCAGGTACAGACCATGTTTGTAGTCCTTGTACACCATGTTGCATTTTATGTTTTTTGGTGCTTGCATCATTTAGTGTTTATAATCTGAACTACTTTGGATCATTAGCTGGTTTTCAAAGTGCATGTAGCTTCACATTTCTCAAGTTATGTTGATTTCCGGAGAGCAAGTGCCTTCGTATTTTTTAAGTTAAATGTTCGCCCCTGGTAACTTGAATTCGTGGATCCGCCACTGCACACAAATCATACACGAATGCCGGTATGAATTAAATGAAATGCAGGGACTTACGCTAGCTCATTGTACAGGCTCACTGCAGCTCTACTTGCGCTTGGGATGTTCCATGTACAAGTCCATATTACCACTTGCTTGGATGTGTAGGCCTTGTGCTCCTTGCATCCCCCTCTGCATTTTTGACACGGCGAATGGTTGATCAAATAAGAGGAATCGACCTTGCTGTTGTACCAGAGGACAGATACATACAAGGTTATGCGGGTGTGCAGGATGTGTACCAGATCCCGTAGCGCCGTCATGCTTCGCTAAAAATGGATTTGCTTGTTTCAGATGATATCTCCAGAAGAAATAAGAGTTAAAGTCAAAGTTGCATATGCGTGTAAGCTAAGAGAGCAGTGAAAGGATATCCAAACATCGTCGGAACAATGCACAAGGGAGTGATGTGTGGATACCTAGTTCGGGCCAGCGTTAGGGCATGCTCGCCTAGCTAGAGTGTGGGTCACTTCAGAGCCGTTGAGGGTGATGCGCTGGCTGGCCGCACATGGATGCAGATCTTGAGTGCCAGTGGAGTGCTACGATGTGGTGGACAAGACCGTTGGTGAAGCCCCAGCGGCCTCGGCGGGCGGAGGTGCGACGATGTGCTCGGTGAAGTAGCCCCGGTGAGCTGGGAGACGGTGTCGGTGAAGCGCACCCGTTGCGGTGGAAGTCGGTGTCTGTGAGGCACGTTGATTTCGGTGGCCGACATTGTCCGTGGACCACCCAGTGCGGTGGACGAGGGCATAGATGAGGTAGCTCTGGTGCGGTGGTGAAGCGCGACCGTCGTCTTCGTCTTCGTCGTCCGGCACAAAGGTGGGGAAAGAGATGAGACGAGGGGCGATTCGAATTTTGCTTGGGTTGGCGGTGAATTAGGGATTTGAGCAATCTGGGTGCAGAAGGGGATGGTGGAGAAGGGAGATTTTGCAGGGCTGGAATTGGGGCCGCTAGATGCCGCTAGATATTTCAATCCGAAACATGGAAGCACGAACTTATTTTGTCGTCGTCCTTTTGGGGGGGCAGGGGGAGGGAGGGAGGGGGTGGGTGAGACGCAGCTTCGGTGCCTTAAAGGCACCTGCCTTTGGGTCACTAACATGTGGGTGGCCCACATGTCAGTGACCCAAAGGCAGGTGCCTTTAAGGCACCGAAGCATCCGTCCGGGTGGGTGGCTGGGTGCTAAGCCACCGTACGACACACGCGACCACCACGACACGACCCTGGTCTGCCTGGTGCGCCTACATTTGAGAGGAGATTTAAGAATGCAAAGGCATCTTCTTTCATTTGCAAATAAATCTGTATGTATTACCACGCCCGTGTTTTCCTTGCAAATAATTAGTCATTCCAAACAAGATACTATAAATTAATTAATGAGGAGTTATTTGAAAAAAAATGAAATGGTATCCATGGTATCCACGCTGACGTAGATTAGAGTGTGTGTCACATAATTAGTTATTTGAATTAGAGTGTATGTCACATAGCGATCTCCAATTCTAACGTGGATTTCGCATTTCATTGTATCCATGCTACTTTTTTAATACAAATTTATATGTATATGGTGAACACCATGGTAGTGAGAAAACGTTTGGATGGATTCAAACATATAACCTACAAAATAGCACAACAAATCGAGTCAATGTCAACTTTTCGAAACCTAGTATGGCACGAATTCAAAATAATTACCCATAGTCATGGTCCTCGGTTCAAATCTTACAATGTACACCGAATTGAAACATCGATATTAAGTCTCATACTATCTACATTCAAATGTTGTTTTTAGCCCCCCCCCCCCACACACACACACACGCTACATACTTCCTGTATTGGTCAATCTTCCTTTCCTAACCACCTTAGGAAGCTATCGGTTTCCAACACACATTCATTATTTCTCTCCATGTTTCGATCTCTAACTCTCTCAACTACACAACCCCCTTTTTCCACTCTGTTACCAACTGTATTTACCTCACACACCCTCCATTGCACCCCATGCCGAGCTCTCTCTCTCTCCCTCCCTCTCCCTCTCACCATCTCACGCTAAATACATGCATTGCCTATCTAGCCCCCCAACCTCTCGTGCGCACGCACGTTGTCTATCTAGGTCACTCCCTCAAGACTATCTCACTCTTTCTTCCGCACGGTGGGCCACACTCACTCAATCTCGCTCTCTTTATCTGAATCTTGTTTAACCTCGTTTTCTTTCACATACAAATGATATATCTCCCTGTTCGGGCCTCGATCGACACACTCTATACTCTCTCACGCAGATTGTCTATCTAGGTCAGTCCATCCAAGCCGCCCCCACTCTTTCGACCTCATGGCGGGCCACGCTCGCTCAACCTCTCTCTCTCCCTCTCCCTCTCTCTCTCTCTCGCTCTCTCTCTCTCTCTGTATGTATCGATTGACCTCGCTCTTTCTCGGACAAAAACGATATATCACCATGTTTGAGCCCAATTCGACCTATTCACATTGTATACTCTCTCACGCACATTGTCTATCTAGGTCACTCTCTCCAACCCGTCTCACTCTTTCGATCGCACGACGACCCTATGTGATCGATTGACCTTGCTTCCTCCCAGGCACAAAATATATCTACACGTCTGTGACTGGATCATCTCTCAAGCTCTATCTTACAGCCCTCACCCTTGCCAAAAGCTCAATCAGACAATATCTCTCCAGAGCATATATATCTGTTCAATGAATGTCGGACCACACTCACTTTGTCTCTCTATCAATATGTCTCTCGATTGACCTCGCTTTCTCACGCCGTATCTAAAGGAAATATGCCCTAGAGGCAATAATAAAGTTATTATTTATTTCCTTATATCATGATAAATGTTTATTATTCATGCTAGAATTGTATTAACCTGAAACATAATACATGTGTGAATACATAGACAAACAGAGTGTCACTAGTATGCCTCTACTAGACTAGCTCGTTAATCAAAGATGGTTATGTTCCCTAACCATGGACAAAGAGTTGTTATTTGATTAACGGGATCACATCATTAGGTGAATGATCTGATTGACATGACCCATTCCATTAGCTTAGCACCCGATCGTTTAGTATGTTGCTATTGCTTTCTTCATGACTTATACATGTTCCTATGACTATGAGATTATGCAACTCCCGTTTGCCGGAGGAACACTTTGTGTGCTACCAAACGTCACAACGTAACTGGGTGATTATAAAGGAGCTCTACAGGTGTCTCCAAAGGTAGATGTTGGATTGGCATATTTCGAGATTAGGATTTGTCACTCCGATTGTCGGAGAGGTATCTCTGGGCCCTCTCGGTAATGCACATCACATAAGCCTTGCAAGCATTACAACTAATGAGTTAGTTGCAAGATGATGTATTACGAAACGAGTAAAGAGACTTGCCGGTAACGAGATTGAACTAGGTATTTGAGATACCGACGATCGAATCTTGTGCAAGTAACATACCGATGACAAAGGGAACAACGTATGTTGTTATGCGGTCTGACCGATAAAAGATCTTCGTAGAATATGTAGGAGCCAATATGAGCATCCAGGTTCCGCTATTGGTTATTGACCGGAGACGTGTCTCGGTCATGTCTACATTGTTCTCGAACCCGTAGGGTCCGCACGCTTAAGGTTTCGATGACAGTTATATTATGAGTTTATGAGTTTTGATGTACCGAAGTTAGTTCGGAGTCCCAGATGTGATCACGGACATGACGAGGAGTCTTGAAATGGTCGAGACATAAAGATTGATATATTGGACGGCTATATTCGGACACCGGAAGTGTTCCGGGTGATTTCAGAGAAAACCGGAGAGCCGGAGGGTTACCGGAACCCCCCGGGGAGAAGTAATGGGCCATATGGGCCTTAGTGGAGAGAGAGAGGGGCAGCCAGGGTGGGCCGCGCGCCTCCTCCCCCCTGGTCCGAATTGGACTAGGAGAGGGGGGGCGGCGCCCCCCTTTCCTTCTCCCTCCCCACTTCTTTCCCCCTCCTAGTAGGAGTCCTACTCCTACTAGGAGGAGGACTCCTCCTTGGCGCGCCATAGGGGCCGGCCGGCCTCCTCCCCTTGATCCTTTATATACGGGGGCAAGGGGGCACCCCATAGACACACAAGTTGATCCACGTGATCATATTCTTAGCCGTGTGTAGTGCCCCCTTCCACCATAGTCCTCGATAATATTATAGCGGTGCTTAGGCGAAGCCCTGCGACGGTAGTACATCAAGATCGTCACCACGCCGTCGTGCTGACGGAACTCTTCCCTGACACTTTGCTGGATCGGAGTCCGGGGATCATCATCGAGCTGAACGTGTGCTAGAACTCGGAGGTGTCGTAGTTTCGGTGCTTGATCGGTCGGGCCGTGAAGACGTACGACTACATCAACCACGTTGTGCTAACGCTTCCGTTGTCGATCTACAAGGGTACGTAGATCACACTCTCCCCTCTCGTTGCTATGCATCACCATGATCTTGCGTGTGCGTAGGAATTTTTTTGAAATTACTACGAAACCCATCAGTTGCATCCGAGCCTAGGTTTTATGTGTTGATGTTATATGCACGAGTAGAACACAAGTGAGTTGTGGGCGATATAAGTCATACTGCTTACCAGCATGTCATACTTTGGTTCGGCGGTATTGTTGGACGAAGCGGCCCGGACCGACATTACGCGTATGCTTACGCGAGACTGGTTCTCCCGACGTGCTTTGCACAAAGGTGGCTAGCGGGTGACAGTTTCTCCAAATTTAGTTGAACCGAGTGTGGCTACGCCCGGTCCTTGCAAAGGTTAAAACAGCACCAACTTGACAAACTATCGTTGTGGTTTTGATGCGTAGGTAAGATTGGTTCTTGCTTAAGCCCATAGCAGCCACGTAAAAACTTGCAACAACAAAGTAGAGGATGTCTAACTTGTTTTTGCAGGGAATGTTGTGATGTGATATGGTCAAGACATGATGCTAAATTTTATTGTATGAGATGATCATGTTTTGTAACCGAGTTATCGGCAACTGGCAGGAGCCATATGGTTGTCGCTTTATTGTATGCAATGCAATCGCGCTGTAATGCTTTACTTTATCACTAAGCGGTAGCGATAGTCGTGGAAGCATAAGATTGGCGAGACGACAACGATGCTACGATGGAGATCAAGGTGTCGCGCCGGTGACGATGGTGATCACGACGGTGCTTCGAAGATGGAGATCACAAGCACAAGATGATGATGGCCATATCATATCACTTATATTGATTGCAAGTGATGTTTATCTTTTATGCATCTTATCTTGCTTTGATTGACGGTAGCATTATAAGATGATCTCTCACTAATTATCAAGAAGTGTTCTCCCTGAGTATGCACCGTTGCGAAAGTTCTTCGTGCTGAGACACCACGTGATGATCGGGTGTGATAGGCTCTACGTTCAAATACAACGGGTGCAAAACAGTTGCACACGCGGAATACTCAGGTTATACTTGACGAGCCAAGCATATGCAGATATGGCCTCGGAACACAGAGACCGAAAGGTCGAGCGTGAATCATATAGCAGATATGATCAACATAGCGATGTTCACCAATGAAACTACTCCATCTCACGTGATGAACGGACATGGTTTAGTTGATTTGGATCACATAATCACTTAGAGGATTAGAGGGATGTCTATCTAAGTGGGAGTTCTTAAGTAATATGATTAATTGAACCTAAATTTATCATGAACTTAGTACCTGATAGTATCTTGCTTGCCTATGTTTGATTGTAGATAGATGGACCGTGCTGTTGTTCCGTTGAATTTTAATGCGTTCCTTGAGAAAGCAAAGTTGAAAGATGATGGTAGCAATTACACGGACTGGGTCCGTAACTTGAGGATTATCCTCATTGCTGCACAGAAGAATTACGTCCTGGAAGCACCGCTGGGTGCCAGGCCTGCTGCTGGAGCAACACCAGATGTTATGAACGTCTGGTAGAGCAAAGCTGATGACTACTCGATAGTTTAGTGTGCCATGCTTTACGGCTTAGAATCGGGACTTCAACGACGTTTTGAACGTCATGGAGCATATGAGATGTTCCAGGAGTTGAAGTTAATATTTCAAGCAAATGCCCCGATTGAGAGATATGAAGTCTCCAATAAGTTCTATAGCTGCAAGATGGAGGAGAACAGTTCTGTCAGTGAGCATATACTCAAAATGTCTGGGTATAATAATCACTTGATTCAATTGGGAGTTAATCTTCCAGATGATTGCGTCATTGACAGAATTCTCCAATCACTGCCACCAAGCTACAAGAGCTTCGTGATGAACTATAATATGCAAGGGATGAATAAGACTATTCCCGAGCTCTTCACAATGCTGAAAGCTGCGGAGGTAGAAATCAAGAAGGAGCATCAAGTGTTGATGGTCAACAAGACCACTAGTTTCAAGAAAAAGGGCAAAGGGAAGAAGAAGGGGAACTTCAAAAAGAACAGCAAGCAAGTTGCTGCTCAAGAGAAGAAACCCAAACCTGGACCTAAGCCTGAAACTGAGTGCTTCTACTATAAGCAGACTGGTCACTGGAAGCGGAACTGCCTCAAGTATTTGGCGGATAAGAAGGATGGCAAGGTGAACAAAGGTATATGTGATATACATGTTATTGATGTGTACCTTACTAATGCTCGCAGTAGCACCTGGGTATTTGATACTGGTTCTGTTGCTAATATTTGCAACTCGAAACAGGGACTACAGATTAAGCGAAGAATGGCTAAGGACGAGGTGACGATGCGCGTGGGAAACGGTTCCAAAGTCGATGTGATCACAGTCGGCGCGCTACCTCTACATCTACCTTCGGGATTAATATTAGACCTAAATAATTGTTATTTGGTGCCAGCGTTAAGCATGAACATTATATCTGGATCTTGTTTGATGCGAGACGGTTATTCATTTAAATCAGAGAATAATAGTTGTTCTATTTACATGAGTAATATCTTTTATGGTCATGCACCCTTAAAGAGTGGTCTATTCTTATTAAATCTCGATAGTAGTGACACACATATTCATAGTGTTGAAACCAAAAGATGCAGAGTTGATAATGATAGTGCAACATATTTGTGGCACTGCCGTTTAGGTCATATCGGTATAAAGCGCATGAAGAAACTCCATACTGATGGGCTTTTGGAACCACTTGATTATGAATCACTTGGTACTTGCGAACCGTGCCTTCTGGGTAAGATGACAAAAACACCGTTCTCCGGTACTATGGAGAGAGCAACAGATTTGTTAGAAATCATACATACAGATGTATGTGGTCCGATGAATGTTGAGGCTCATGGCGGATATCGTTATTTTCTCACCTTCACAGATGACTTAAGCAGATATGGGTATATCTACATAATGAAACACAAGTCTGAAATGTTTGAAAAGTTCAAAGAATTTCAGAGTGAAGTTGAAAATCATCGTAACAAGAAAATAAAATTCCTACGATCTGATCGTGGAGGAGAATATTTGAGTTACGAGTTTGGTGTACATTTGAAACAATGTGGAATAGTTTCGCAACTCACGCCACCCGGAACACCACAGCCTAATGGTGTGTCCGAACGTCGTAATCGTACTTTACTAGATATGGTACGATCTATGATGTCTCTTACTGATTTAACGCTATCATTTTGGGGATACGCTCTAGAGACGGCCGCATTCACGTTAAATAGGGCACCATCAAAATCCGTTGAGATGACGCCTTATGAACTGTGGTTTGGCAAGAAACCAAAGTTGTCGTTTCTGAAAGTTTGGGGCTGTGATGCTTATGTGAAAAAGCTTCAACCTGATAAGCTCGAACCCAAATCAGAGAAATGTGTCTTCATAGGATATCCAAAGGAAACTATTGGATACACCTTCTATCACAGATCCGAAGGCAAGACTTTTGTTGCTAAATTCGGAAACTTTCTGGAGAAGGAGTTTCTCTCGAAAGAAGTGAGTGGGAGGAAAGTAGAACTTGACGAGGTAACTGTACCTACTCCCTTATTGGAAAGTAGTACATCACAGAAACCTGTTTCTGTGACACCTACACCAGTTAGTGAGGAAGCTAATGATAATGATCATGAAACTTCAGTACAAGATACTACTGAACCTCGTAGATCAACCAGAGTGAGATCCGCGCCAGAGTGGTATGGTAATCCTGTTCTGGAAGTCATGCTACTTGATCATGATAAACCTACGAACTATGAAGAAGCGATGGTGAGCCCAGATTCCGCAAAATGGCTTGAAGCCATGAAATCTGAGATGGGATCCATGTATGAGAACAAAGTATGGACTTTGGTTGACTTGCCCAATGATCAGCAAGCAATTGAGAATAAATGGATCTTCAAGAAGAAGACTGACGCTGACGGTAATATTACTGTCTACAAAGCTCGACTTGTCGCAAAAGGTTTTCGGCAAGTTCAAGGGATTGACTAAGATGAGACCTTCTCACCCGTAGCGATGCTTAAGTCTGCCCGAATCATGTTAGCAATTGCCGCATTTTATGATTATGAAATTTGGCAGATGGATGTCAAAACTGCATTCCTGAATGGATTTCTGGAAGAAGAGTTGTATATGATACAACCAGAAGGTTTTGTCGATCCAAAGGGAGCTAACAAAGTGTGCAAGCTCCAGCGATCCATATATGGACTGGTGCAAGCTTCTCGGAGTTGGAATAAATGCTTTGATAGTGTGATCAAAGCATTTGGTTTTATACAGACTTTTGGAGAAGCCTGTATTTACAAGAAAGTGAGTGGGAGCTCCGTAGCATTTCTGATATTATTTGTGGATGACATATTACTGATTGGAAATGATATAGAATTTCTGGTTAGCATAAAGGGATACTTGAATAAGAGTTTTTCAATGAAAGACCTCGGTGAAGCTGCTTACATATTAGGCATAAAGATCTATAGAGATAGATCAAGACGCTTAATTGGACTTTCACAAAGCACATACCTTGACAAAGTTTTGAAGAAGTTCAAAATGGATCAAGCAAAGAAAGTGTTCTTGCTTGTGTTACAAGGTGTGAAGTTGAGTTAGACTCAATGCCCGACCACTGCAGAAGATAGAGAGAAAATGAAAGATGTTCCCTATGCTTCAGCCATAGGCTCTATCATGTATGCAATGCTGTGTACCAGACCTGATGTGTGCCTTGCTATAAGTCTAGCAGGGAGGTACCAAAGTAATCCAGGAGTGGATCACTGGACAGCGGTCAAGAACATCCTGAAATACCTGAAGAGGACTAAGGATGTGTTTCTCGTTTATGGAGGTGACAAAGAGCTAATCGTAACTGGTTACGTCGATGCAAGCTTTGACACTGATCCGGACGATTCTAAATCACAAATCGGATACGTATTTACATTAAATGGTGGAGCTGTCAGTTGGTGCAGTTCTAAACAAAGCGTCGTGGCGGGATCTACATGTGAGGCGGAATACATAGTTGCTTCGGAAGCAGCAAACGAAGGAGTCTGGATGAAGGAGTTCATATCCGATCTAGGTGTCATACCTAGTGCATCGGGTCCAATGAAAATCTTTTGTGACAATACTGGTGCAATTGCCTTGGCAAAGGAATCCAGATTTCACAAGAGAACCAAGCACATCAAGAGACGCTTCAATTCCATCCGGGATCTAGTCCAGGTGGGAGACATAGAGATTTGCAAGATACATACGGATCTGAATGTAGCAGACCCGTTGACTAAGCCTCTTCCACGAGCAAAACATGATCAGCACCAAAGCTCCATGGGTGTTAGAATCATTACTGTGTAATCTAGATTATTGACTCTAGTGCAAGTGGGAGACTGAAGGAAATATGCCCTAGAGGCAATAATAAAGTTATTATTTATTTCCTTATATCATGATAAATGTTTATTATTCATGCTAGAATTGTATTAACCGGAAACATAATACATGTGTGAATACATAGACAAACAGAGTGTCACTAGTATGCCTCTACTAGACTAGCTCGTTAATCAAAGATGGTTATGTTCCCTAACCATGGACAAAGAGTTGTTATTTAATTAACGGGATCACATCATTAGGTGAATGATCTGATTGACATGACCCATTCCATTAGCTTAGCACCCGATCGTTTAGTATGTTGCTATTGCTTTCTTCATGACTTATACATGTTCCTGAGACTATGAGATTATGCAACTCCCATTTGCCGGAGGAACACTTTGTGTGCTACCAAACGTCACAACGTAACTGGGTGATTATAAAGGAGCTCTACAGGTGTCTCCAAAGGTAGATGTTGGGTTGGCGTATTTCAATATTAGGATTTGTCACTCCGATTGTCGGAGAGGTATCTCTGGGCCCTCTCGGTAATGCACATCACATAAGCCTTGCAAGCATTACAACTAATGAGTTAGTTGCAAGATGATGTATTACGAAACGAGTAAAGAGACTTGCCGGTAACGAGATTGAACTAGGTATTTGAGATACCGACGATCGAATCTCGGGCAAGTAACATACCGATGACAAAGGGAACAACGTATGTTGTTATGCGGTCTGACCGATAAAAGATCTACGTAGAATATGTAGGAGCCAATATGAGCATCCAGGTTCCGCTATTAGTTATTGACCGGAGACGTGTCTCGGTCATGTCTACATTGTTCTCGAACCCGTAGGGTCCGCACGCTTAAGGTTTCGATGACAGTTATATTATGAGTTTATGAGTTTTGATGTACCGAAGTTAGTTAGGAGTCCCGGATGTGATCACGGACATGACGAGGAGTCTCGAAATGGTCGAGACATAAAGATTGATATATTGGACGGCTATATTCGGACACCGGAAGTGTTCCGGGTGATTTCGGAGAAAACCGGAGAGCCGGAGGGTTACCAGAACCCCCCGGGAGAAGTAATGGGCCATATGGGCCTTAGTGGAGAGAGAGAGAGGGGAAGCCAGGGTGGGCCGCACGCCTCCTCCCCCCTGGTCCGAATTGGACTAGGAGAGGGGGGCGGCGCCCCCCTTTCCTTCTCCCTCCCCACTTCTTTCCCCCTCCTAGTAGGAGTCCTACTCCTACTAGGAGGAGGACTCCTTAGCGTGCCATAGGGGCCGGCCGGCCTCCTCCCCTTGATCCTTTATATACGGGGGCAAGGGGGCACCCCATAGACACACAAGTTGATCCACGTGATCATATTCTTAGCCGTGTGCGGTGCCCCCTTCCACCATAGTCCTCGATAATATTATAGCGGTGCTTAGGCGAAGCCCTGCGACGGTAGTACATCAAGATCGTCACCACGCCGTCGTGCTGACGGAACTCTTCCCCGACACTTTGCTGGATCGGAGTCCGGGGATCGTCATCGAGCTGAACGTGTGCTAGAACTCGGAGGTGTCGTAGTTTCGGTGCTTGATCGGTCGGGCCGTGAAGACGTACGACTACATCAACCACGTTGTGCTAACGCTTCCGTTGTCGATCTACAAGGGTACGTAGATCACACTCTCCCCTCTCGTTGCTATGCATCACCATGATCTTGCGTGTGCGTAGGAAATTTTTTGAAATTACTACGGAACCCATCAGTATCTTCCACACATTGAAGCTACCTCTCCATCCCTCGCAAAGCCAGAGCTATTTACATTGCGAGGGGCACTCCAACCTTGGATTAATTTGTGTAGGCATTTATCCCGGTCAGTTTAGATTATATTTTTGTAGCATTCGGCCCACAACTACTCCAAACACTGTTGCAACCCCCGCAACTCCCCTAGTTGATTTCCCTCTGGCTCGGTCATCGCTCTCTCGCACGTCCTTTCTCGCCTTCAACGTCGCACCATGGTATTATTGCAAAAAACTCTGTTGTTCTCTTTAATTATTATAAATAAGCTACAAAACTACACACCGATTGTCCACTTGAAATGGAACAAATTTCAACCCACAAATTAAAGTGCTACAAGCTACACACCGAGGGGGGCACATGTCATGAAATTAATTTGGACCCATATACAAATTAAAAAATAAAGGACGAGGATCGAACATGCGAGCAGGGCCTTCAAGCCGCACGTCAATAGGCAACATACGTAGAACATCAATGTTTGTTGTACCTCCCTTTGTTCACATAATGTTTTTATATTACCACAGCCTATTTAATGGATAACATGTAATATTATTTTTAGTACTATTCGCCTTCACTTACTGGTGGGTTCCATGTGTGCTCTCTCTCTCTCTCATCCCCTTCTGCATTTAGATGCATGGGCAAACACGAAGAACTCGCGGGCGATGTTGCCGTTCATCATATCTAGACGCGTTCACAAGTTACGGCACCAGTTTCAAGTACTAGCAGCACTAGTTAGTGTGTACGTGCAATGCATGTTAATTTGGAAATATATTAAGTGCATGTGGATATTAAGTAGGATACTATTTGCATGTTATTATGTGATTAGCACTATTTTTGGCATGAAATTAATTGCACGCTAAACGTGTTGAGCGCTGGACATTGAAGCAGTCTAGGTTGTTGGATGACAAGGAATACATGTGGCTTGATGACGTTTTATATTTAATTTGATACGGCTCTAGCAGAACATTCAATCGATCAAACCGTAGATTTCGCTCAGTCTGACTCCGACTTTAAATTATATGATGATTGATCTAAAATAAATGGAAATGATAAACGTTCCAATTTTAAGCATGGCAATCCGAACGTTTTTCATGGCAAATTTAGATTACGCAGCGGCGGGGGCGTCTTGCGATGGGAAGTGGCTCCTCTGTCGTGCTCTGTGTGTCGTCGGGCCACTGACCGACGGCGACGGCGGCGCCTTGCGCCGTTGTTGGCGTACTCCTGGACGTTGGCCTAGCTTCAAGGAAGGCCAAAATGTTCTGGACTTCGGAGCGAGTCAACTGGCGGGAGGAGGCGACTGGCGTTGGTGCAAGGAAGTGGTCGACGGCAGCCATCCATGCCGCTGAGGGGGGCACTGGCACCTGCGCGGGGACAGGCGCTGTCAATGGCGCGGCAGAGACATTCGTGTGCACAGGCACCGGCACGGGCGCGCACGTCAGTGCACGCGCAAGTGCATGCGCTAGTAGGTGCACGGGCACCGGCACGGGCGTGCGCGTCAGTGCACACGCAGGCGCATGCGCTGGCAGGTGCACGAGCGCGTGAAAGTCGGCGGGGACCTCGTGGAACCCCATGGCATCAAGCTCGGCGACAATGTGCGGCTCCCAACCCATCAATGCCATGGGGATTGGCGCCGGTGCAATCGGGGCGACGGGAGCCTGAACGGGAGCAGGGACAGGCGCGGCGTCTTCTTGCAAGGCCAGTTCAAGCTCATCCCAAAGCGTCTTATGTTCTTGAGACTCCGGCTGGGTGTCTTCCTCAGGAAACTGGAAGAATAAGGGCAGACCATCGTGATGCGGCATGGCGTACGTTTAGGTCAGGCTGGTTGGAGGTAGACGACAGGAGAATCGGAGAGGAAGAGAGAAGATTATAGCGATACCGGGTAGTGCGGGTTGATTTTAAACTGCGGCGCCGGCGACATTAAAAGAGGGAGCAGTTGGGACGAAGGTGGGCGGCGGAGCCTGGTCAAAGGGCTCGCCTCCCGGTGAGCATGCACACCGGTCTGCTCGCACACCTCCCTGTCAGCCGGCGCAGTGGTCTGCTTGCACGCCTCCCGTCGACTCACACGCTTGCATGGACGGCACCCGCCGATGAGAAGCGGGACTCGTGGCGGCACGTAAACGCCCACGGTTTCAATAGTGAAAGCGTTCGCCTTAACGTGACAGGTCTCTGTTCCAAAATACCTTGGCTCTTCATTGGTGCAACTTGTCATAAGCAGCTTGTCTCAAATTGAAGAAAAAAATTACAAAGTAATATTTGTGCCATATCACGTGACCATGCTCAGATTCAAGAATTTATGGTCACTTTTGGATTTTCTGAAATTTAAGATCCAGGATTCGAAACAATATCATAACCTGCATCATGCAATAAATTTTAAAGCCATACATGTGTCCTGTTGTATTTCTTAAGAAAGGACTTGGTCAAACATTTTGCTTAGTTAGACTTCAGACAAGTTATATATGCAGAGTAAAAGGATAATCCCTATGTACCAGTGCATTGCCTGATATATTAACTCAAGTACTAGGCACGAGCAAATGGGCTCAATTCTGTGCTCATCCTACTGTAGTAGTAGTAGTACTAGGCAATGCAGTTGACCGGTGACCTTGGCGACCAGCGATCGAGGGAATTGAACCGTGCTCGGCACGGTAGGTAACGTTGTCTAGTTACTAAAGCATTCCTCCGTTGTTCATCAGTAGTCATTATGGACTGGGGACGGGAATTTCCTAGGGCTGGAATTCTGGCTGCCAGATATTTCGACTCGAAACGCGGAGGCTCGACTGGTTGGGGTTGCCTAATGTGTGTACCACGCACGCCACCAGAAGGACACGAGCCCGGTTTTTATTTATTTATTTAGGATCAACACGAGCCAAGGTCTGGCTGGTACGCCGTTGGGTCCTACCATTCGATAATACGAAAGGAACCTTTTAAATTGCCAAACGAATCTATGTGTATTACAATGCCCGTATTTTCCTTGCAAATACTAATGGTAATTGATTTATGACGAGTTGTTGAATTAGAGTGAGTTTGTGATATAGTGATCTTAACGTGGATTTCACATTTCATGGTATCCCTAGTAAGTTTTTCAATGCAAATTCAAATTTAAAAGATGAACAATATGGAGGTGAGAAAACTTTGTATGTATCAAGCATATGACCACACACACACATACACACGAACACAACAACAATCCAATAAGTATAGTGCATCTATTTTTTCAAACCATGCATGTATGACACGAATTCAAAAATACTCCTTATATTCCTAAATATTAGTCTTTTAGAGATTTCAACAAGTGACTACATACGGAGCAAAATGGGTGAATCTACACTCTAAAATATGTCTATATACATCCGTATGTGCCAGTCCATTTGAAATCTCTAAAAAGACTAATATTTAGGAACGAAGGGAGTAAAACATAAGACATGCATGGTCCTCAATTCAATATTTAAAATGAACATGAAACTGAAACATGAATATTAAGTCTAGTACTACAGTACATGCAAATGTTGTGTTTAATTAGGCGAAGCTATGATTGTCGGGGGTCAACCCCTCGACCTTAGATAAAATTGTGAAGCTCTGTTTAGGGTTGTTTACATTATATTTGTCCCCACCCTCCCAACCACCGATTGGTTGTGCACCCCCACCCCTCCTCCCTGGGAGAATATCATGTGCCCCCATACCTTAGATGTTATATGCCGATACGAGTTGCTTGGAGCTTGTAGATCTGAGATATAGCAGCTCACATGATGTCTTAATATTTTTACAGGAAACCTTGATGAGTTTGAGAATTGCACACAATTTGTACAAAAACTACTCAGATGCCCTTGGATCCCATATCCAACGACCTCGAAGCTCGTATCACCGTAGCATCTAAGATGAAGGAGGACATCATATTCTCCTGTATGTAAGAATATCATGTGCTACCACACCTTAGATGCTTTGGTGATACAAGCTCTTCGGAGCCGTTGGATTTGTGACCCAACACCTCCTCGGTGGTTCGAATGGTTTTTGCAGAAAAGCCCCCAAAGAGTTCGGCCACTGCTTACAAGCACAAAGACTGCTCAGATGCCATTGGATCTCAGATCAAACGATCTCGAAGCTCGTATCACCGTAGCATCCAAGCTACGAGAGCACCTTATGTTTTCTCGCATGGGAGAATATGAGGTGCTCCCGCACCGTAGATTCTATGGTGATACGAGTTCATGGAGATCTAACGGCCCATAGTAGGAGGTTTGAATGTTTTTGCAATATACGACTGAGAGAGTTTGGGAATTGCGCAGAAAGTACAAGTAATACGCATGTGCCATCTGATCACTGATCATACGACCTAGATGCTCATATCATCATAGCGGGTAATTAAGCTACGGGGAGCACCTAATATGAGCAACGGGGAGCCGTTGGATCCAAGATGTAGCGGCACACACGAAGCCTGAATATTTTTTTTGCAAAAAACCTTTGGAGAGTTTGTAAATTGCGCATAATTACAAAGACTACTCTCAAGCCATTGGATCTCACTTCCAACGGTGTAAAAACTCGTATCACCATAACAACTAAGCTGCGGGGTGGATGTGATATTCTATGCCGCTGTCATTTTTGTTCGTAAACTTGCAAAATATGTGTAACTCGTGCCGTCACTTGTCTAACTGCGCAAAGTGTTTGTTCAAAAAAACCATCCTACACTGAAATATCGGAACAACACACGAGGGTCCCACTTGTCATTAATCAAATTTGAACCTAAAACTAACAAATCTGAAAGACGAGATTTGAACTGGCAACCTGGACTACAAAGTGTAAGTCGATAGCCTGAAACAACAACAGTTGTTGGCTTTGTCATAACTTGATTTTATACAGTATTACGTTGAGTAGAGTAGAGGGAGTGCCTCGTCAACACGTGCATGACCGTTGACTCACTTACTGGTGGGTCCCAGGTCTGTGATCTCTCTCTTCTCTCCATCGTCTAACCTTTGCATGGGCACACACGAAGAGCGGCGCTAGCTTGCCGTGGTGTTATTACAACAAAAAAAGCTTGGAAAATAGAAGAATCGCCTGGAACAAGAGACGTTGTGGCTGGCCGAGACGGAGCTAACCACACCTATCCTCTGTGCCACATTAGCATGATGAAGCTGTGTGGCTAGTGGGGTGTTTTCGACCGACTGGCTGGGTCCTGAGGTCGAACCATTGGTACTACATCTGATACAGTATATTTTTACACGCACATTTTTCCTCCGTGCCGAGACATGGCACACCCTACTGCGCGGTTTCGGGGTCCTCCCGGGTGGTGCACGCATATATTCTTCCTGACATGGGACGCCCTACCGCGCGTTTTCACCGAAGCAAGTAAATGAGTCGTCAAATCACGAAAGACTACCTTTCCCGCCGAGTACATCAGTCAAGCACGGTGGCTAGCTAGTTGGGCTAGTTCGACCGATTAGCTAGGCCGCTGCCACATTTGTTTTTTCATCCCCTTTTTATCTAGTTGCTGGCAGGTAAATTTAAATATCCACCGCAGCATTGCTCTGGTGTTTGGGTGCGGCAGGATTTTTAATTTTTTTGATTGACGGGAGCAGGCGCGGCAGGATTTTTAATTTTTTGATTGACGGGAGCAGGCACGGCAACAATTAGTCACGATGACTCCGCCTGTAAAACCCACTGCTCCCTGATGTGAGAAGTCGTCGACTGGTGTTTTACCATGGTGAAAACCAAAAGATTCCCCGCTCCTCGGCTGGCTCCCTCCGCCTTCCCATGGATTGCATTGCCTTTCAGCCGTTTTGCCCCCTGCATCACCAACGCCGTGCGCCTAGAGAACCAGAGGGACTTCGGTGGTGTTTAGGCGCCCTCTGCACGGGCATGTCCATGTCTCGGCACAACATGACCATTGGATCAAACTCAGACGGTGCAGATCAGTCACTGTAGCACAAAGCATGTGGGTGTGTTTGGTTGCATTCTCATCTCAATATAGTTGTTTCCTCTTCGTGTATTTGTGTTAACCTACTAGTGTGGACTCATGCACCCTTCATGCACTCTGCCAAACACCCAAAAGTGGGTTGAGAAGGGAACTTTTGCTCCCATCCCGTGCACCCTTCATACACCCTGCCTAACACTATTCGTGCTTCATATGGTTCATGTTTCATGGAGTACTGTAGCACCGTACTCTCCGTGCGCTGCAGACCTAGTTCTATTAACATTGATCTCACCGTTCATTCTCAACCGAACAGTTGAAAAAGCGGTACTATGTTACTACATTACTGTTCATATAGTTGACATGCGAATATGTTGTCGTCATATCTTACTACACTAGCAACAAGATTATGTAGTACTAATGTATGAACCACTACACATGTCTAGTAGTAGGAGCACTGTGTATGTTCAAGTGGCTGCCGTGTTTCGCACTCCTCCGTCGTAAGAGTGGAAACGCTTGCTGTAATCATTTTTTCTTCAGAAAAATAGTGGACACGCTCTACCATGCGGATCCTCCTCCAACCATGCACTAAATTACTCACTTTCGCCGACGTGTGGGACAGCCAGCATCGAGGTCCACCAGCCATGCACTAAATTACTCCATAGTAGAGTGACGGTAGACTACCCCGATCGAAGCACCGCAGTAATGCCCAATGAGCCGTCAAATCACAAAAAACCCTCCTTTCTAGCAGTAAGTTGGACGGACGAAGCAACCATCATTTCACTCTTCTCTCTCAGCTTCCTCTCTACCCAACTCGCTTCTCCCTCATCTTGTTCCTCATTTCTTCAAGAAAACCCCGACCTGCTTCTGCCATTGTTCTTCTCTCCCAAAGAAGGAAAGGTGAGCGCATCAATGGTGTTGATTCTGGCCAAGGCCCGGTCTTGCAACCCCAAGACTGATCCTATAACTCCCTCTCTATTCTTATTTTGGGTTTGTGATTATGGTTTCTTTTCTTTTATTTCTATTTGATAGTTTCTTGATGGACGCTGGAGCACCGACCGAAGTGATGTCTATGGCTCCGGCCAAAACCGTCGAGGCTCATGGTACGAAGAAGCGCAAGCACCCCACCGAGACTACCGCAGACAAGCTCAAAGCCATCGCCCTGTCCAAGCCCCCCTCTCCGGGATCCCTCATTAAGCAAGTCCAGGTAATATCTCTTCTTGACGATCTTTCTCTCGATCTTGATCGTGTTTTTTCATCTAACACGCAATACTAGTAGTACAACTTTCTGGGTGATCTTGCATGTGATTTTTGTGTGCCAAATGACGGTTCTAAATTCCTCTTTTGACCAAAACATGCGAGAGGTTGACACTGATTTCTTATAGATTACTTTCAACTAGAGTACTTTATGAACATCAATGCTACCTTTGAAGAGGGTATATTTGCCTCAGTAACTTGTGTTATGGATATTGCAAGTAATCCCTCTGCTCTCATGCCTTTGAAGACATGTTCTAGTGTCTTCATTCACTCATTTCTGTGCGTATATGTAGTCATATATGGAGTATAATATCGAAAATCATCTTATATTTCTGAACGGAGGTAGTAATAAAATATGGTTTTTGTTTGAATTAGAACCAGGTCCGCGGTGGAGATGAAGTTCTCAAAGTCATGCCATGTGAACTGGAAGACCTGAGGATGAGTTCTACTGCTAAACTATCCAACTGTTGTGTCCTTGTCGCCACGTGTCCTGAACTAGTGTTTTCCTGTAGCATTGTTGTCAGGCATGTTCTCGAGGCTGTACTTGACCACAACAATTTCCTGGTTGTGCCTTCAATTACGAAGGGTGTGGTTCTTGTAAAGCTTCCCAACAAATCTGATGCGGCCTGTCTTCATCGTCATGTTTATGAGTGGAAAGACCACTCTGTTAGGTTCTCCAAGGTTGACGAGATGGTGCTGGTGCATGTAGACATCTCTCACGAAGTCCATGGCCTAGTCAGTTATGTAGGGTTCATCCCGTAGGTCGATGGCAAGAAATAGTTTGCAGAGTTTAATTAGTGCAACTTTGCTTGTCTGTAGTAAGTACTATTGTTCAGTACTTGATTTGTGTTTGTGAACCCTGTATTGTTTATTAGTACTGCCGCTTTTGGTGTGTGGTCAGTCCTGAGAACGGTCTATGTTATGTCTGTCCACTCAATTCCGTCTGTATATTTTGAAGTATCCAGATCATCTTTTTTGTGAGGACGGTTTATCAATTATGGTTACACTCCAATATCTGTATGCATTGCAGGGTTTATCGCACCCACCAGGATTTCTAGTCCCATGGATGTTCGGTCCATACGATTTGTCACGACCTTTGGACTGTCCTGCTTGTGGGAGTAGGCGGGGCCCCTGCATGCCACCCGTAGTTGGACGATCAATCTTCTGTTTAGTACTTCAACATAGTGATTTCCTGATAAGGATTCACTCGTGTCACATCAAGTAAATCTTATTGATTTACTGTCTAAATCTTATTGATTTAATGTCATGTTTTATTTCTTTTCCTGCAATTTTACAATGCAGGTTTTGCCATGTGACATTCATCACAGAATAAACCGTTTGGTTTGCTCTACGATGGCTATTTTTGGAGGTTTCACTTCTTATGTCGTGTCAGTAACGAAGGCACTGTCCATCACTTATATTACTGGAAAAAATTGGATCAGTCTGTTGTCTGAGTACAAGTTGAATCCCTATAATGAACTGCAGTTTGGTTTAACAAAATGCCACAATTAGTCCTTCTCGTGTTTAAAAGAAATGAACAAAAAAACTGGATCACGGTCACGGAGCCTAGTCAAGTTAGAAAGCTAATCATAGCAGACCAGACACGATCGACGCTGTCTCGCACATCGGTACCACCTTCAGCAATGGATCGAGCACTGGCAGTTGCTCTAGCACTGACAGTGGCAGCAGCTCGGTCTGATCCAGCTGAGGATTGGGCATCAACCGCGTCAGCGGATCAGGCTGATCTACCGGAGGATCGGGCATCGACATCGGCACCAGCTCTACAAGGAGCACCATCTCCGACAGCAGCATCGGCTTTGGCACCTGCACCAACACTTGCACTTGCATCTGCTCCGGCCTGTGCAGCGGCAACTAAACGAGCAGTTGCACCGGCAACAGACTGGGCTGTAGTTCGCACTTCATATACCAAAGTCCTTACAAAAACCGACATGTCCACCTTCTTGGTAAGCATTGGCCGCCCAAGTGCTTCGTTCGTTGTTTCGCATAATTCACTGTGTTGATCTAACTATTTGGGTATGTCTTCTTGTTTGCAAACAGAGAATTCCTAGAGCAACGAGGGAGTTGTTCAACAATCCGGGCGACAGCGGCCAAGTTTCTCTTACCATGCGCAGCCTTGGTGTGAATGAACCTGCTCAATATACCATAAGTACAAAGGATGGTCGCATGAGGATTGATGCTAAAGGATGGTCAAGGTTCAAATCTAAATCATATCTTGCAGTAGGGGATGATCTCAAAATCGAACTTTCTCGGCAAGGAGAGCTGGTCCAAATCAACTTTGAAATTCTTCAGTAGCAGCACGCAACTGCCCAACTGATCTATCCTTCGAGAGATTTTGATGTAATAATCTGGCATGGTGAAATAGGTGTCCCTATGTGTATAAGTAATACGACAGTATTATTTATCACATGGTATATTGTTGATAGAATTGCAACTCTCATTGCTGGTTAGGAAGTGTCGTTCGATTTCATTCCAACAGCTGTTGTGCTTTATTCAATTTTGTGTATTCGCCTTGCGACATCATCTAAAACCAGCGCCATACCAATCGCTTGCAATATGAAAAGCGCTGAGGTAGAACACATGGGCCCCCAAACATGCAGGGTGGGCCTACGGCCCAAAGTCCAGAACCATGAGCCTGTCTAAGTATTATATTCTCAGTTGAACCCCCATAATGCCCGTGCGTTGCACGTAACATCAAGATGCATTTGTATGAGTATTTTATCTTGTGAGAGAAAAGGATGAACGAGGGAAGGCCTTATTTGCAAATGTGGAGAGGTGGGTGGGTACCTTTTTACAAAATTGCCATAGTTTCCTTCCTGTCTGTCAGATATAAATTGGACGGCCTATATTGTAGGATGGCAGGCACACCATCATCACCAACTCGTCTATACTGTGTTAAAAACAACTCTGTTTTTTTATAATTATATATGTTATATATATATTCCCCTTGATTTTTCTTATGTATAAAGTTGTGATATAAAAGATTTGTATATTTCTTCACAGAGGGAGTATCTCTTTGTCAAAAATATATTTATGTGTAACTAGTTACTCCTGTCTTTCTACTTCCTTTCGCTGATATGTGGGGCATCCGGCAACGGGGTCCACGTGCCATATGCACTAATTAGAGTGCACAACTGCACGGTAGACACACCCCGGTCATAGCGCCGCAGTAATGCCCAATGAGCCGTCAAATCACAACCCCCCCCTTTCCAGCTTTAGCAGTAAGCTAGACGGACAAAGCGGCAATATTTCACTGGGCTTGAATCCCCTTCTCCCTCGTCTGCTTGTTCAGAGAAAAACCCCTCCCGACAATTGCATAGGGTTTTCTCATGGAGAACCAGGTACGAATTCTCCATCCATCCCTGATAAATCCAAGTCCCTTGGTCACGGGTAATCCTAGGATGGCAGCCGCCACCGTTGATGCATTTTCTTCCTATTGAATCTAGTGTGTTTCATTTGCAGTGCCCAAAGTGCGAGGACCCTATAGGTTTTTAGGACCTCAGCGAGATGCCACACTTGTTCCTTCTCATCCTAACACAGGATTTTAAAACGCGCACAGTATGTTCCTAGAATCATCTTTTCTATCCGGGAGGGTGGGGGTTTTGAACATGCTATCGACTAATTTGGAAATTTGGATTGCTATATTTGGATAAAAGGTACTACCAGTACGATGGTCAACACTGACGTGAAGGAGGAAGTTATTTCTAGATTTGGATATGGAATACATTGTGTTCTCATATTATTTTTCCTGCAGTGCATTATTTGCTCTGCCAGAACACATGTACTCAAGATGCTCGGCCTTGCCATAATTGAATACACTAGTTTAATGGTCACGGTGAAGACAAACCATGGATATAAGTTCCGAGTTGGGTTCATGAACCAAGAAGATCGCTGCTTTTTTATGGCCGAACTTGGATAAACTTTCTCAAGTGTTACGGACTGAAAGTTGGCGCACGAATGTTGATGGAAATAGCAGAACCTGGTCTCATCTTCACTGTGATCTTCCACCCCGACGTTGTTCCAATTGTTCATCCATGTTAGTTTTGTATCTGGTTCTTGCTTGTTGCCTCGATTACTTCTTAATCCACCTATTCTGTCTAACTAACCGCAATTTAATTTTAGAAGTAGCAACGAATCTCTCACGAAGATGCTACTTCTAACTAATATTTTCTTATAACTGGTGGCACATGTAGGTTTTTCAGAGTTAAGCAGGTTGCTCGTTTGCTATTCTGTAACAACTCGGCTGTTACTGATGGCACTAAAGTTGACTGGGACGACATCCACAAGTTCCTACACTTTATTGATCGTCTTGAGGTCCTTGTGGGGCGTTTCAATGGTGGAAGGCCACGTGGGATATGCGTGCCACTGCTGCACCCATTGAACAGGTCCAACTGTGTCGAGAAACTTATGGTACGAGCTGTTTTTTGTTATATATGTTGTTCATAAACTATTGCTTATACACATTTTTGCAGTTGTGATCTTCTTGAAACAGAAACTGCCCAATTCTATTGTTCCTATACAGATGCTTGACCATGGTCAGGTCAGACTTACACTTGGTCACAACATGATGTTTATGTCGACCTACTCCATTCCCCTTGGAGGTGAAAAGATACTTATTCATGGGTGGTCTCACATAATGAAGGCCCGTCCATCTTGGAGAATAGGACAGAAGATTATGTTCCTGCTTTTCCATGGCTCTAAAGCGAATATCCTGTTTATTGACCACATTGCGAGATGAAGCCGCTTTCAGAAGGTTGTCGATGCGCGGGGTGGCGCCTAGGCCTTGTCTTGGGGCTTGGCGGCCTCACCCTTGGTTAACTGTAGGCAAAGTAGCACCGTTCGAGGCGTGCTTTGTATGGTTGAACCGGTATAAGTACTCATACTGCTTTCAGCTATGGTTGTTAAGTGCCCCTGCTGGTTTCAGTTAAGGTTGTTAAGTACTCCTGCTGCTTTTACAGTATGTCGTGTTTCTTCAGTCCTGTCTTCCTCCAGCCGCCAAAACCAAACCAGCGCCGGCGGGGCCGCCTGCTTCCGCCTCCCACGGCTGGCTGTGCCTCAGTGCACGCATCGCCGCCCCCACCGTCTCCTAAATCGTTAACGCGGACGTCCGAGGCCTCACCGTCATCCTCCGCGCGCTTTGGTGCACTCGCCGCGGCGCCACCCTCTCGTGTTGTCAATATGGTCAACGAACAATAGGAATCGGCAGAAGTACGTGGAGAGGATGACAGTAGGGGCCCACCATGTCAGCGTATGAAAAAATAAAATGCTTCCTCCTAGTGTTTTCCTGACATCTGGGACCCACGACATTGTGAGCATATATAGTCAATAGACAAGAGAACAGCACAAGATCGGCTGACACCTGGGACGTAGCTGCTCGAGCAGTATTTTTTTGTTATTGTTGAGATGGAGCAGGGTTTGAATTGGGTTGTGGCCCGTCTAGCCCGGGCTTATATTTTATATTCACCATGTGACCAGCCCAGCTATTTTTTCTTTGTCAAAATGAGCCAAGTTTATTTTTTCTGAAGAATACCCAATTCAGGCCTACTTATTTTTCTACGCCCTGATGGGCTGCAACTCTTTCAAGACGCCTGCAAATCTTGAAAGTAATATGAAATGGGTTGTAAATATAAAAACAGATGACAAATTGGCAATTACTTTATAATTTCTGATTTTTTCACATTTTTAGATTCCTGTTTCACTGGGAATTAACCTAATTTAAATATATCTTCAAAGTACTTTAAATCTGGCTTGACATTCCGGTATTAAAAATAGTTTGGAACCCATAGAAATATGCGAAATTGGCCCTGGACAACCAAAAAACGGACTGCAATAAATTGCATAAGAAGTCGCAATGAGCTATATATAAATTATTAAAAAAAGAGGGAATGGTTTGACTTGTGGGCCTATTAAGTTGACGCGTATGCAAGATTTTTTTAGTTATTATATACGTCAACAAATGATTCTAGCAGACGTAACCATTGGATGTCAATTCAACGGCCGTCGTGTTTCGTCAATCTCTGATCTTCTTCCTCCAGCCGCCAAATTTAGCGCCGGCAGGACCGCTTGCTCCCACCTCCTATGGCCGGTTGTGCTGCCGGGCAGACCTCACGGCCCCATCATATACTCGCATCCCTGGCCTATCTATCCCTCTACTCACCCACACCTCCTATTATTTTTCTGCGACGGCAGCCGAACCAGTCAACCCTCGTACTCTCCACCGCGTGGGCAGCCACTGTCGTGTCTTCCCCGGCTCCGTGTCGTTCCCTTCGTAGGCCTCACCGTCGTCCACCAGCCTGGTGCTCTCGGCGCGGCGTGGTCAACATGGTCAACGAACGACATCCATTAGAAGTGGACTGCACGTGGAGAGGCTGACAGCTCGGTCCACGGGCGCACACAAGGAAATGCCTCCTTATTACGCGCAAAATAATGATTCCTCCACCTGACATCTGGGACCCGCCGGAAGGGCCTCTGTATTTCATGAAAAAATGTTCCCTCCGCTGACAGGTCGGACCCACCAACTATATCTTCGCACGCAAGGAAGTGCCTCCTTATTGCGCACACAAAAATGAATACCCCCCTGCCAGCTGGGACCCACCACAGTGGAAGGCTGACTTGTGGGCCTACTAAGTTGACGGGGACGGAGGGCTTTGTGACCTTAGTCAATATATGAACGATTCTAGCTCCAGTGACCGTACGATGTCCATCCAACGGCCGTAGTGCTTCTTCAACCTCTGGTCTTCTTGCTCCAGCCGCCCAAACCAGCGTCGGTCGTGTCGTGTGCTCCTGCCTCCCATGGCCGGCTGTGATGCCGCGGAGGCCTCACCGCCCCTACTACTCCCACCGCTGGCCAGGCCATCCCTCTACACACCCACACCCCCTGTTATTCTGCGGCAATGGCAACCTCACACCGCAACCGAACAAGTGAACCCACGTACTCCTCTCCGCGTGGGCATCCACTACCGCGTCTTCCTGGCTCCGCATCGTCCCCTTCCTAGGCCTCGCCGTCGTCCACCGCCTTGGTGCTCTCAGCGCGGCGTGGTCAATATGGTCAACGACCGACTTCCATTGGAGGAGTACTGTATGTGGAGAGGCTGACAGCTAGGTCCACGGCAGCCGCAAGGAAGTGCCTCCTTATTACGCGCAAAATAATTATTCCTGCACCTGACAGCGGGGACCCACCGGACGGGCCACCGTATTTCGCAAAAAAAGACGTTTCCCCTGACTGCTGGAACCCATAAGCTACATCTTCGCATGCAAGGAAGTGCGTCCGGGCAAAAAAAATGATTCACCCCCCTGGCTGTTGGGACCCACTAGCTATATCTTCACACGCAAGGAAGTGCCTGACAGTCAGGACCCACCTGGTCGAAGCGTACGTAGCATTGTCATTCTGGTCGTGAACGTGTACGTACATACTGGTCGATGTAGAGCGTGCACGTGTCGTAGTAGAGGCGCGCATGTAGCATGTACACGTACGTATAGCGGCCAGTGTGCAAGAAAGAAAATACGGCCACGTACGTACATACAGGCAGGGTCTCAAACGCCTACTCGCGCATACGTACGGCCAGGGCTCGTGTACATGGCTGGGTCGGAACGGAGAAACTGCGTCATCGTCGTGTTCATGGGGAGCCAACCGGCTGGGTCGGAACGGAATGCGTTGTCGTGTTCATCGGGAGGGCTTGGACGGAATAGCCGATGGAAACGAGGCCTAGCGTACCGCAGAACGGAGGAAACGGCCTTGTGTTCGACCGGCCACGGTAGAAACAGGATCCTGTTCCTCGGGAGGGGTCTGGCGTACTGCAAAACGGAGGAAACGGACCTCCTACGGTCGAAACGGGGGTCCTGTTTATTGGGAGGGGTGTGGCGTACCGCAAAACGGAGGAAACAGACTTATGTTGGAGCGCTACGGTCGAAACGGGGGTCCTGTTCATCAGGAGGGGTGTGGTGTACCACAAAACGGGACTCCACGGGATACTGTTCATCTCCACCGTCGACCCCCTCCATCCTCCACGGGCTATTGTTCATCCACCGTTGACCTCCTCCAGCCTCCACCTGCGACTGTTCATCCACGACCTCCTGTTCATCCAGCCTCCACCGTGCACTACTCCATCGACTACTGTTCAACCAGCCCTCTCCACGGGCTCCTGTTCAACCACCCCTCCACGGGCTAATGTTCATCCAGCCCTCCATCGTCTACTGTTCATCCAGCCCTCCACAGGGTACTGTTCATCCAGCCCCAACCGTCTCGACCGATCGGGGTCCTGTTCATCCACCCCCATCGGGAACTGTTCATCCAACCCCCCAGCAACGCTCATTGTTCATCCAGAGGCAGCATCGATCGGCTTCAGTTAGCAGCAGTAGTGAAGGAATCGCTCGATCGGGTTCGGTTAACAGCCATCGATCGATCGCTCGGGTTCAGTAACACGTAGCCTGCACTGCAATCGCTCGGGTTCAGTTAGAGCCGAACGCCTCGCACCCACGTGCGTGTGTGTACGAGAGAAACACGCATTGCTCGGCCCCGACCACCCACCGTAACCGGGAACACCCCGATATTTTCCTCGCCCTCGCTTCTACCACGGTTTTTCCATCATGCATGGCCCAAAGAATGTCATGCGGCTGCGTCTCCGGCCCGCCCAGGACGAAAAGCCCATTTTCTGCCATGAACTTTTGTCATAGAAGTAGGAGCCCACCACATCTATGATGATACCGGGTTTTGTCACAATTATCGTCATAGAAGTGTCATAAGTATGACAGAAAAAAATTCGCCCGGCCCAAAATGTCACGGATGTGTCTTTTTTTTGTAGTGTCACCCGTCATCAGCAATGTCCAAGTCACCAAGACCCTCATCGACGGCGGCGCAGGACTCAGTGTCCTGTCTGTCGAGACCTTTGACAGCCTTCAAGTGCCATACGATCAGCTCCAGTCCATCAAGCCTTTCTCAGGAGTGACAGACGGCTCCACCACCCCGATAGGGCAAGTTCGCCTCCCTGTCACCTTCGGTCAGCGCGAAAACTACCACACCGAGCTCATCGACTTCGATGTCGCCCACATCCGCCTGTCGTACAATGCCATCCTCGGGTACCCAGCACTGGCCAAATTCATGGCAGTCACCCACCATGGCTACAATGTCCTCAAGATGCCGGGAAGCGGCGGAATCATCACGGTCCCTTGCGAAGAAAGAGACGCGGTGTGCTCCCTCGAGCGCACCTTCCAGGTTGCGTCAATCAAAGACCCTGACAGCACGGGTGCGCAGTACCCTCCTGAGGCCAACCGCAAGAAGAAGAAGCAGCTACTCCGCACTGTCCCTCAGGGGAGCGGCACCTCCAGCGGCGCCACTTCTGGATCCGCGCGAGCGCCTGGGGCGCCTCCCTCCCTCGCATAGGGAGGTGTGCCCGGCGCCCTCCTCGGGCAGGGCTCGGGGGCTCTCTTCTGGAGGGCCTCGGACCTGGCCAACATCACGAGGGAGGCGCTCGGGCACCACGTGAAGGCATGCTTCACGACACATTTCCCTCAGGAGGACACCGGGCGAGGAGCGCCCAGCGCTCAGGAGTTCATCACCAAGGCATCTCAGGAGCTTCAGGAAGCAAGATCAAAACGCGGCGACTGCCGCCCACCTGGCATTGCTCCCCACCCAGGCGAGGGTGGTGAGCTGCGCCTCTGCATCGACATTCCAGGGCTTAACAGGGCCGCATCTCAGGAACGCTTCTGGCCTTCGCATGTTGGCCGATGTGAGGGCCCGTCCCACAGCTATGTTCGCATGCCATTCGACCTGCTGAGCATGGCTGCCGCCTTCCAGTGCAACCTGCGGAGCATCCTGCTAGGTCAGGAGGCTAGGCACCATGCGGTCCTGGCGGAGATGGAGACAGTCCTCCGGAGGCCACCTGATCCTCCAGAGCCTCCCAAGGCTCAGGGTCTCGACGGCTCATGAGAAGCGACTTCTTCACCACGTGTCTTCAGCTACCCCAACACTCTTTCGGCAACCAGACCAGGTGACATTTTTCCAAGTTTCTTCAGCTGGGAGCGCCCCTGGGCTGCATCATTCCTAGGCTGCATGGGTCCGTCCCTGCGGCATGTATCCGCTTGCATCTTTAGTTCACCCTGCTCGGGGTGCCCCTCGGGCTGCATCATCCCCAGGCCGCTCAGGTCCGACCCAGTGGCATGTATCATTCTCGCATTTACCTAAGCTAGTTGCTTTTCATGCACAATCTATTCTATGGTTATCACCTGCTTGATTGTCACCCACCATGGGAGCCGCGCGCCGATCGTCTTTCTTCAGGATCCTTCGCATAAGAAGGCTAGGCACGGCGTCTGTGCTCGGGCCCGTCCCTGCAGCGTCGATAAATCCAACGGCTGAGCTCTGTCTGGCGGGCCGGCCCCATTCACGTCACCTCCTGGGGTAATTGGTGCTTGGCCTTCTCGTGCGATAGCCTCGGGAAATCCATTCGGTGCAGGTTGTCTAACCATCTCGCACCCAAGACCAGGCGCAACCCGCCTTGAGGTAGGGCCTCATGAGTCCTGCGCTGGCTCACGAGTGCCCAGATACACCTCGTCTAGCCCTGCCGTGCAAGCCACGTGTCAGGGCGGGGCTGTACACGGCCTGGGGACTCTCCGCAGTAGGGAGTCCCCTCCCACGTTCCAACGACGGGCCAACAATCACCATGGCGATTTGCGCCCCTCCTCGCGCTAACCTGCAAGAACTTCCAGAGGACTACAGCGTGCGGGACTGCGGACTCTCTCTCTCTTCTCCCACGCAATTTGCTTGCGCGTTAAAAGGGGAGTGAGGGAGTCCTGGATTAGGGGGTGGCCGGATGGCCAGACTATACCTTCAGCCGGACTCCTGGACTATGAAGATACAAGATTGAAGACTTCGTCCCGTGTCCGGAAGGGACTTTCCTTGGCGTGGAAGGCAAGCTTGGCGATACGGATATGCAGATCTCCTACCATTGTAACCGACTTTGTGTAACCCTAACCCTCTCCGGTGTCTATATAAACCGGAGGGTTTTAGTCCGTAGGACAACATACACAACAACAATCATACCATAGGCTAGCTTCTAGGGTTTAGCCTTTCCGATCTCGTGGTAGATCTACTCTTGTACTACCCATATCATCAATATTAATCAAGCAAGACGTAGGGTTTTACCTCCATCGAGAGGGCCCGAATCTGGGTAAAACTTCGTGTCCCTTGCCTCCTGTTACCATCCGGCCTAGATGCACAGTTCGGGACCCCCTACCCGAGATCCGCCGGTTTTGACACCGACATTGGTGCTTTCATTGAGAGTTCCTCTGTGTCGTCGCCGTTAGGCTTGATGGCTCCTACGATCATTAATGGCGATGCAGTCCAGGGTGAGACCTTCCTCCCCGGACAGATCTTCGTCTTCGGCGGCTTCGCACTGCGGGCCAATTCACTTGGCCATCTGGAGCAGATCGAAAGCTATGCCCCTGGCCGTCAGGTCAGATTTGGAAGTTTAAACTACACGGCTGACATTCGCGGGGACTTGATCTTCGACGGATTCGAGCCACTGCCGAGTGCGCCGCACTGTCACGACGAGCATGATCTAGCTCTGTCGCCGAACAGTGCCCTGGAGGCCGCACCCGCATCGGCTTCGACCCTTAATTCGGAGCCAACTGCGCCGATCGAGGATGGGTGGTTGGACGCCGCCTCAGGGGTTGCGATCCCAGCGGTGATTGAGCCGAACACCAGCCCGCACTCTGTGAGACTCGTGACTCCAAGGAGCCGGACTCCTCTCCGGACTCCGAACCCTCCGCGCCCCTGCCGATCGAATCCGATAGGGCGCCGATTATGGAGTTTACTGCCATGGACATCTTTCAGCACTCGCCTTTCGGTGATATTCTGAAGACACTGAAGTCTCTCTCTTTATCAGGAGAGCCCTGGCCGGACTACGGTCAGCAAGGTTGGGATTCAGACGATGAATAAATTCAAAGCCCACCCACCACCCACTTTGTAGCCACGGTCGACGACTTAACCGACATGCTCGACTTCGACTCCGAAGACATCGACGGTATGGACGCCGATGAAGGAGACGATGAAGAACCAGCGCCTATCAGGCCCTGGAAAGCCACCTCATCATATGACATATACATGGTGGACACCCCAAAAGAAGGAGATGGCGATGGAACAGCGGAGGATGACCCCTCCAAGAAACAGCCTAAGCGTCGGCGTCAGCGGCGCCGCTCAAAATCCCGCCAAAACAAATACGGTGATTACAGCACGGGAGATAATAATACTCCGGAAAGCGCCGAAGAAAACCCCCTCTAGCAAGATTTAGCACAGGAGGATGGAGAAACCAGCCCTCATGAGAGAGCGGCAGACAGAGAGGTCGAGGACGATAATTATATGCCTCCCTCCGAAGACGAGGCAAGCCTCGACGACGACGAATTCGTCGTGCCAGAGGATCCCGTCGAGCAAGAGCGTTTTCAACGTAGGCTTATGGCCACGGCAAAAAGCCTCAAGAAAAAATAGCAACAGCTTAGAGCTGATCAAGATTTGCTAGTCGACAGATGGACTGAAGTCATTGCGGCCGAAGAGCATAAACTCGAACGCCCCTCCAAGAGGTACCCAAAGCGCAGGTTGCTACCCCGATTAGAGGAGGAAGCACTTGATGCGGCCGACCGGCCACCTCGTGGCCGCAACAGAGAGGCCTCTCGGACCTCCACTCAAGCCGCACCCCATACCAAGGCATGGGAATATGTGCCGGACTTACGAGATATGTTGGAGGACAAGGCAAGGCAAACAAGATCGATCTACGGATCACGTGGGTGCCCCACGGCTCGAGATGGTAACCGTCACGCCGGCCACAAATTCGGTAGGGCCGAACACAGTAGCCCAGTACAGAGGCGCCGCACACCCACTATGCTTCACAGACGAAATAATGGATCATCAAATCCCCGAGGGTTTCAAACCCATAAATATCGAATCATATGATGGCACAACAGATCCTGTGGTATGGATCAAGGATTATCTCCTTCATATCCACATGGCCCGCGGCGATGATTTCCACGCCATCAAATACCTCCCACTCAAGCTTAAAGGACCAGCTCGGCATTGGCTTAACAGCTTGCCAACAGGATCAATCAGTTGTTGGGAGGACCTGGAAGCCGCATTCCTCGACAATTTCCAAGGCACTTATGTGCGACCCCCAGACGCCGATGACCTAAGTCACGTAATTCAGCAGCCAGAGGAATCGGCCAGGCAATTCTGGACACGGTTCCTAACAAAGAAAAATCAAATAGTCGATTGTCCGGACGCTAAGGCCCTAGCAGCCTTTAAGCACAATATCCGTGACGAGTGGCTTGCCCGGCACCTTGGACAGGAAAAGCCGAAGTCTATGGCAGCACTCACAACACTCATGACCCGCTTTTGCACGGGAGAAGACAGCTGGCTTGCTCGTAGCAACAATATGACCAAGAACCCTGGTAATTCGGATACCAGGGACATTAGTGGCAGGTCGCGTCGCAACAAGCAGAAGCGCCGCATTAACGGCGACAACGCTGAGGATACTGCAGTTAATGCCGGATTCAGAGGCTCTAAATCCGGTCAGCGGAAAAAGCCATTCAAAAGGAATCCTAGGGGCCCGTCCAGTTTGGACTGAATACTCGACCGCTTGTGCCAGATACATGGCACCCTCGAAAAGCCGGCCAATCACACCAACAGGGATTGTTGGGTGTTCAAACAGGCAGGCAAGATAAACGCCAAAAATGAAGACAAGGGGCTGCATAGCGATGACGACGAGGAGCCTCGGCCGCCGAACAACAGTGGATAGAAGGGTTTTCCCCCACAAGTGCGAACGGTGAACATGATATACGCAACCCACGTCCCCAAAAGGGAGCGGAAGCGCGTGTTAAGGGACGTATACGCGGTAGAGCCAGTCGCCCCAAAGTTCAACCCATGGTCCTCCTGCCCGATCACCTTTGATCGAAGGGACCATCCCACTAGCATCCGTCATGGCGGATTCGCCGCATTGGTTCTAGACCCAATTATTGACGGATTTCATCTCACTAGAGTCCTTATGGACGGCGGCAGCAGCCTGAACCTACTTTACCAGGATACAGTGCGGAAAATGGGCATAGATCCCTCGAGGATTAAGCCCACCAAAACGACCTTTAAAGGCGTAATACCAGGTGTAGAGCCCAACTGTACAGGCTCAGTCACACTTGAAGTGGTCTTCGGATCTCCGGATAATTTCCGAAGCGAGGAGTTAATCTTCGACATAGTCCCATTCCGCAGTGGCTATCACGCACTGCTCGGGCGAACTGCATTCACCAAGTTCAATGCGGTACCGCACTACGCATACCTTAAGCTCAAAATGCCAGGCCCTCGAGGAGTAATTACGGTCAATGGAAACACCGAACGCTCCCTCCGAACGGAGGAGCACACGGCAGCCCTTGCAGCAGAAGTACAAAGCAGCCTCTCCAGGCAGTTCTCCAGTCTGGCCATTAAACGACCGGACACCGTCAAGCGCGCCCGGAGTAACCTACAACAAGACCGCCTGGCACGACCCGAGCAGGCGTAGCAATGCGGCCCCAACCCCATCCCTCGCAAAAATGCGATACCAGTACTTCACGTACATAACTACGCTCTAGAAATACCATAGGTACAGGGGGAGGGGCACCATCACGGCACGCCCGAAACACGGCTTAAACCGCACCAGGGGCTGCTGATTTTTTAATTTTCTCTTACTTTCAGGACTCCACTCTTCGGAAGGCCCGTTCGGCAGTTCAATTGCCGAACAAACGATGCAAGAACCAGGGAAGCAGACAAGCCACGCCGCATTACGGAACTCCCGGGTGGTCTCTATCACGAGCAATATTCCTGTTTCGCATACTATTCCGCAGCTTGCCCCTGGAACGGACACGTTAAATAGTCCAACCTTTTGCTTATCGCATTATTTGTATCGTTTTGCTTTGATCGCAGCCCTCTTTAATAAACAATGCATAGCTTTTGTCTATTTTTGCATTACTCTTTTTTAATATATGTTCCTTAACAACATGTTGCATCCGTACACTTTGGTACGACCAAAATACGCCCGGAGCTTTAGTACCCCTCAATATGGTGTGAGAAGTCCGAACACTTTAACAAGTGCGGCACCCCGAACTTATAGCATTATATGCATCGGCTCCGAATCATGTCTTGGGTCAATAGTTGGGTTTGCCCGGCTCCTATGTTTTGGTGCCTTACGTTCTGCTATATCGGCTAAGGTAGCACTAGGAGAACCACTGCGATTGTGCCCCAGTTGAGCTGGGTCGAGCACCTCAGTGGAGAAAGCTAAAACTGACTGTCATGATGAAGCGAGAGTTGGTCGCTGTTCGAGAGGTTTTTCGAGTCCCTAAAGACTTATGCCGCTTAGGGCGAGGAGCCGGCTCTGTCCGGCCAAGGTGTGGATAGCGCCCCGAACTCGGTCTTCCGAATACCAGGGGCTTCGCCGAAATTTAAAATTATAGAATTCTATGGCTAAGTGAGAGTGTTCACGCATTATAGTCCGATTGCCTTGTTCGTTGGGCTGAGCGCCTCCCTCGAAGGACCCAAACATGGGAAAAAGAGCGCTCAGGTTTATCCCCGAACACCCCAGCACTAGTGGCACGGGGGCAGAACCCGACGACTTGCCATCTCTCAGAATTGATAAACAGCCGCACAAAAGGTAATATTTTAAATTCCAACAGCATTGCTTAGCGCATATGAACAAGTTTTCAGCGCACAGGACAAAACGAGCAAGTTTCACTCAAAAATTACATCCCTAGAACATTCATCCGCCACAAGGCAGGCACCCTTCAGAACATCCTTATAATAATTCTCGGGCTTGCGATGCTCTTTCCCCGGCGGTGGCCCGTCCTTCACAAGTTTCTCAGCATCCAGCTTGCCCCAGTGCACCTTAGCACGGGCAAGGGCCCTACGGGCACCTTCAATGCAGACGGAGCGCTTGATGACTTCGAGCCTTGGACAAGCCTCCACCAGCCGCCGCACCAGCCCAAAATAGCTCCCAGGCAAAGCCCCTCCAGGCCACAGCCGAACTATGAGGCCCTTCATGGCCTGTTCGGCCGCCTTGTGGAGCTCGACCAGTTGCTTCAGCTGGTCGCTCAGGGGCATGGGGTGTCCGGCCTCAGCATACTGAGACCAGAACACCTTCTCTGTTGAGCTGCCCTCCTCGGCTCGATAGAATGCGACGGCATCGGACACACTCCGGGGAAGATCTGCGAACGCTCCTGGAGAGCTCTGGATTCGGGTAAGTAACAAGTAACTCACGTTTATGTGTTTGCTTTGCATAAAGAATGCCTTACCCGCCGCTATCTTCTTCACCTCATCCAACTCCTGGAGGGTCTTCTGGGATTCGGCCTTGGCAGACTTGGCATTTTCAATAGCCACCGCGAGCTCGGACGCTCGCGTCTTTGAGTCAAGCTCCAAACTCTCATGTTTTTCCATGAGAGCCTGGAGCTCTTGCCGTACCTTGCCAACCTCGGCCTCATACTTCTCCCGCTCGGTGCGCTCCGTGGCCGCCCTCTTCTCGGCCTCGACCAGCGCTCGCTTAAGGGTCGCCACCTCAGACGTGGCCCCTACAATAGCCACGATAATCCTGTCATTTTTTGCAATTGCACCTTTTTATATATATTTAAACAAGGTATTTCTTACCTTCATTGTCCTCGAGCTGCTTCTTGGCACGCCCGAGCTCTTGCTCGGACCGCTCGAGGTTCTGCTTTAGCATGTCCACTTCCGCAGTCAGTGCGGCGGACGCAAGCAGAGAAGCCTGCATACGCATATTGACTCCTTTTTGTTAGACTCCTGCGAATTTTATTTGATCCTCTATTCGGCTTTTCTTCCCGAACGCCAAACAGAGCATCAGGGGCTACTGTCTATGCGGTAATATTATTTACACATTCTTTACTTACCTCAAAGCCTGTTAAAAGGCTAGTACAAGCTTCGGTCAATCCGCTCTTGGCGGACTGAACCTTCTGGACCACCGCACTCATAATGGTGCGGTGCTCCTCGTCGATGGAGGCGCCTTGGAGCGCCTCCAACAAATTGTCCGGCGCCTCCGGTTGGACGGGGGTCACCGGCACGGTGGGCTTGCTCCTCTTGGAAGGAGGTCCCCCGCCGGACTCTGGAACCTTTGAAGGTTCCGGAGCGGTGTCTGGCCTAGAGCCGGACTTGGAGCCCTGGGGGGTTTCATCCCCTTTACTCCTAGAGTCTGGGAGGTCGCCTTGGGCGCCTCCAGGACCACCTCCTCCCGGCTTGGAACCTGTTGGGACAACACTTCGGTGTCGTCCGTAGGGTGGGGGGAGGAAGCCGTCGGAAGCGAGTTCACATCCGACGAGTCCAGTGAGCCGCTCGACGACGTGTCGAGCCGGTCTTTGGGTGGGCTGCATAAACATATTCGACATAAGGGAAAGCTGTGCAATAAACGAATACTATGAATTACTCTGGTATCCGGATACTTACGATTTTGCCAGGGGCTTGGCCCTGGGCGGCCACTCCTCTCCGCCGTCGTCGGCGTCGGTGGAGTAGTCTGGAGGAAGGGTTTTCCCCTTCTTGGACCCTCCGGCCTCCCCAGAGAGGGCGGCCTTCCTTTTCTTCTCTCCTCCCGCTGGAGGGGGAGAGGTCTCTTTTTCTTCCTCCTCGTCTTCACGGGAGGAATGCGCCTCGGAACCGTCGGATGATGGATCCGACACCTCCTGGCGCCGGGCACTCTTTCGAGTCCCCGGGGCCTTTTTCGCGGCCTTCTTCTCCAGCACCACATAGGGTGCCGGAACCAGCAGCTTCGCCAAGCGAGCGTTCGGTTGGCCTTCGGGCAAAGGAGTCGGACAGTGGATCTGTCCGGACGTCACCTGCCAATCCTGTCAAAGGTAAGGGAGCTTAGATCCCGCATGGAGTCAAACTATGAAAAACTGATACCCTGTAAAAGGAAAAAACAGCTTACCGCATGAGCGTGACGCTGCGTACTGAATCCGCGATCCTCGGTAGCGGATGCGGGGGCCTCGGCGCCCTTGAAAAGCACCTTCCAGGCATCTTCATACGTCGTGTCGAAGAGCCTGCTCAGAGTTTGGTGCCGCGCCGGGTCGAACTCCCACAGGTTGAAAGCCCGTTGTTGACACGGGAGGATCAGGCGGATGAGCATAACCTGGACTACGTTGACAAGTTTGAGCTTCTTGTCCACCAGGGTTTGGACGCATGTTTGGAGTCCGGTCAGCTCTCCTTTTTTACCCCACGACAGGCCCGTCTCCTTCCAGGAGGTGAGCCGCGTAGGGGGTCCGGATCGAAACTCGGGGGCTGCGACCCATTCAGGGTCGCGCGGCTCGGTGATGTAAAACCACCCCGATTGCCACCCCTTCAGGGTCTCCACAAAGGAGCCCTCGAGCCATAAGACGTTGGCCATCTTGCCCACCATGGCGCCTCCGCACTCCGCCTGGTGGCCGCGCACCACCTTCGGCTTGACATTGAAAGTCTTGAGCCATAGGCCGAAATGGGGGCGGACGCGGAGGAAAGCCTCGCACACGACGATAAACGACGAGATGTTGAGGAAAAAGTTCGGGGCTAGATCGTGGAAATCCAGGCCATAGTAGAACATGAGCCCCCGGACAAATGGGTGAAGAGGGAAGCCCAGTCCGCGGAGGAAATGGGGGAGGAACACCACCCATGGGGCCTAGGGGTGGGGATGAGCTGCCCCTTTTCAGGAAGCCGATACGCAATGTCGTTACACAAGTATCCGGCCTTCCTCAGTTTTTTGATGTGTCCCTCCGTGACGGAGGAGACCATCCACTTGCCTCCCGCTCCGGACATGGCTGGAGAAGGTTGAGGTGGGGAGTGCGGACTTGGGTGCTGGAGCTCGAGTGCGCGAGAATGGATAAGCAAGGGAGGAAGAAGGCGTAGGTGAAAAGGTGGATCCTTATCCCCTTATATGGGTGTACGCAACTACGTGTCCCCACCAGCCTGGTAAAACTCGCTTATCTCCAAGCGCTGTAATCAATGGCGCGGTTGGGTTACCCACGCCCGTATTGATGAGAATCCTGGAATAAGGGGACACGATCTCTGCTCTAACAAGACGTGCCAAGGAAACCGCCTCGCATGACGCGCTGAGGTGGGATAATGAAACAACTCGGATAAAGGCTTGGCCATGGTGTGCCACACTACGGAATACGTCAGCAGGTTAGATTTGTGTAAATATTATTCTCTCTATGGCAATATGTGGAAACTTATTTTGCAGAGCCGGACACTATCTTTGTGTTCAAACTCTTCTATGAAATACTTGGAGGAGGAACCCGCCTTGCAATGCCGAAGACAATCTGCGCGCCGGACTCGTCGTCATTGAAGCCTGGTTCAGGGGCTACTAAGGGAGTCCTGGATTAGGGGGTGTCCGGATGGCCGGACTATACCTTCAGCCGGACTCCTGGACTATGAAGATACAAGATTGAAGACTTCGTCCCGTGTCCGGAAGGGACTTTCCTTGGCGTGGAAGGCAAGCTTGGCGATACGGATATGCAGATCTCCTACCATTGTAACCGACTTTGTGTAACCCTAACCCTCTCCGGTGTCTATATAAACCGGAGGGCTTTAGTCCGCAGGACAACATACACAACAACAATCATACCATAGGCTAGCTTCTAGGGTTTAGCCTCTCCGATCTCGTGGTAGATCTACTCTTGTACTACCCATATCATCAATATTAATCAAGTAGGACGTAGGGTTTTACCTCCATCGAGAGGGCCCGAACCTGGGTAAAACTTCGTGTCCCTTGCCTCCTGTTACCATCTGGCCTAGACGCATAGTTCGGGACCCCCTACCCGAGATCCGCCGGTTTTGACACTGACAGGGAGCTCCTGAGCATTGCGACTCAGGAACTCTTACCGACTCTCCAGCCCTCACCCCCTGGCCTTGACCATGACATCGCGACCTGGAATACCAGCGGCGGCTGAGCTCGCTCGAGGGCCGGGATCCAAGGACGTAGAGCACCAGGAAGAGCATGGAGAAGAGGGGGAGGCCTGCGCGGGCCTAACCTAGCTACCCAGCAGCGGCCGACGCTCAAGTCCGGTGTGACACGAGAAACCGGCTCTAGAACGCCAAGATAAGTCTTGTACCTAGACCGACCCAGCGCGACAGCATAAGATTCTTGCCTTTTCGCTGCCCCACTGTGGCAACGTCGCCTCCCTCTCCTATCCTCAGGTAGCTACTTGCACGCTAAAGGGGACCTCTTGAGCATCGCGCCTCGGGAGCTCTTACTGGACCTCGGGCCACTCACCTCCTGGCCTTGACCACGGCATCGCGACCTGGCATACCAGCGACGGCTGCAGCCTCCCTGGGGACCGGGACCTGTCAGGTTAGAGCACCAAGATGCTGCGGGATTGGAAAGGGGAGACCGAGCCTCAGCAGGACATGCACTCGCAACTTTTCACAATAAGGATAATATCGACAAAAGACATTATAGACGCTTTATTCCTCGCAGGGAACAAAAGGAAGGGAATTCCTAGGAGCTCTATCTACACGCGTCGGACGACGCCGACGCCATCATCAACAGTGGGCCACGGGAGGCCGGCGGCAACCCCATCCAGATCAGCGACGGCGGCGGTCGGACACGGCGACCTTACTCCGGGCCCGGTGAGAGCTTGGGGGCATGTAGCTATCGTCGCTCGTCTCCGGAGACTCGGCGAGCTCGGGAGAGTCGCTGGACCACCAGTAGTCACCCCTGTCGCTGGAGGAGCTGCGGGCGAGGCCAGCGGTAGGCCCGATGCCAGCCGCTGCGCCGTCCTGGCGACCCACTTCAGGGCAGCACTCCAAGCGATGGCCTTCCTCGTCGAAGACCTTGAAGAACAGCGTGGAGGCACCATCAAACTCGAAGTGGATGGCGAGGGCGCCCTCCGCGCGACAGACTCGGGCGACCTCGCCCCAGACTCGAGTCATGAAGATCCTCCCGGAGGCGACGGCTTCAACCTCCGCTCCAGTCGCCGGGGCGTCCCAGTCGGCGTGCTGCAGCCAAAGCTCGAGAGGGCCCCTCGGCGGCATCTCGGCGGTGAAGAACTGCGGGAAGCGAATCCAAGTGCTCGGAGGCATCGCCGCCCACAGCACGAACTCACGTGAGGAAGTCCGCAGCATGGACCCCTGGGGCGACAGCGTGCGTCTCCGCGGAACGACGACCACGGCCCTGGCGCGGGCGGCGGTGCTCATCGCTCCTCCCTCCAGAACCCTCGGCGTGAGCGTACAAGGGCAATGGATACCCAAGAGGTGGCCTCTCGTACCACGGCCGCGACACTACTGGCCTCACGACCATCTCACGACGATGGGACCTCCTCTTCTTCGGCGGGAGTAGCTCGGGCTCGTTGAGGGGAGTCTTGCCTTTCTCCGTGGCCGAGAACCTCCGTATCGGCGCCATGACTGCACCAGCGAGCAGTAGATCAAGGAAGAAGAAGAAGCGGGAGGAGCGAGGAAGAGACGGGTGACGGGGGCTCCGCCCCCCAATTCCCGTTTATAGCCAAGGGGAGGCCAACCGCCGGCCTCTGCGATCTAAGGTAATAATGATATTTTTTCTACATGTAGCAAGGACCCGTCAAGTCGGGCAGTTGCCGAGGACCCGCGGCGCTCCGCGCTTGCCCTTTGGCTTCGCCTCGAAGCCAAGCCCGAGCGTGCCTTGGGCTCGGGGCTACTGTCGGCGTTCTGGGAACGGGGGTCCCCAGACTTGCCTGCCTGCGGCCCGCAGCGTGGCTCCACCAGCGGCCCTGTACGGCCCATCTTCACCAGCAAACATTCAAGACCCTCACAAGGGGCCAAGCCTCGCGAGGCGGACGACGCAAGACCTCCTCAGGGGCGGCTTCACTAGGCTGGCTCGCGAGGGGCGGAGAGATCAAGGCGAGGGGCACCTCACGATGTTTCTGTGACGCAAGCCATGACGACTGGAGCCAGGCGGGCGCCAGCGCGCAGTGTCCTCGTTTCCTCTTTGGTGCTAAAGGGGCAAGCGCAGACGAGGAGTCCCAAGGCATCAGGCAAAGGTTTCCATATCGGTGCAACAAGACCAAGACCAGCAGGACGGCAGGACGAAGGTCACTGTGGAGCCCAAGACGGCGTCACCACCAGAGCCTTTGGCAGGCGAAGACTACTTTTGTCAAGATAGCTTGTACTAGTTGTCTCCCTTCGAATTTGGCCGTTGTGGGATCCCTTCCCGCTCAATATTTGGGAAGAGGACCAGGGCCTCTATAAATAGGACTAGCCACCACCATAGGAGGCAATCTTATTGAGGGGCATCTGATTCGGACCTAGACTGGTTCCATATCACTCCAACCACTCAAGTTCACCAAGCACAAGAACACCTCTCCTCGCGAGGCTGTTCTTCCCTTGTAACTGTTCATCCATAGCCCAAGAGGCAATCCACCACACCACACTGGAGTAGGGTATTACACCACAACGGTGGCCCGAACCAGTATAAATCTTGTGCCTCATGTTCTTTGGTTCGTCGAGCTAGGCCGCGAGATCGTAGAGTGTGCGAGCTAGGGAGGGGGAGAGATCTTTGTGCGCACCCCAGTGTTCGAACCTCAAGGGTTTTGCCGGAACCCGAAATTCGACACATGCCACCGTCAGTTTGGCCACTGGCGTTTAAATGCCGGCGCACATGATGTGGCGTCATTTAACTTAACCCCCCCTGAGACATTGACACGCGGGTCCCGCACCCTAATTAACCTCGGGTTTTGTTAGATCCTAAATAGCTAACCTATGTGGCACTGACATGTGGGTCCACCCCCATTAATTAACCCCTAGATAATATAAACTCTCATATCCCCCCTACTCCATGACAAGTGGGCCACTCCACTGTTCCGGTAGATAAGGTCCGGCCCAGTCAACAGTTGACTGCTGACCTCGGCCCCACTATTGGCCTCTACTGCAAATAACTAGGTACGCTTCTGTGTACCCCTAGCATTTAGTATTTAACTGAATTTTGAATTAAATTAAATCCAGAAATTCAATTAAACTTTAGAAAATCATATAAACTACCATAAGTCAGATGAAAATAATTTATATATGGAAGTTGCTTGTTTAAATATAACGAATGCGATTATGCCATCCACATACCTACCACACCCCTCTAACATAGTGAACATCGACATTTTCCCCCTGGATCGATATACAGAGAAATACCTGGAGCTGGGAAAATATTAACAGATATTTTCCCTCTTCTTTTAAAATGCTCAGTGATGCATTAGTGCATACCATCATCACATATTGACATGACATGCCTTGTGTTGCATTTTGTTTGATCCGTTATTTATCCGTTTCCCCCTATCCTTTATTCTTTCGGTAGACCCCGAGACTGCCGCTGACACCTAGTATGACTACGTCGACAACGACCCGTCCTTCTCCGGAGAGTTCCAGGCAAGCAAAACCCCCTTGATCATTCTGATATCGCCTATTATTTCCCTCTACTTCTTGCATCAGAATAGTGTTACAGTTACTGCCTTATCGGTTGAGGCTATACTGCTGCATAGCCTGTTGATGTCTACTACATATTTTATTCTTGTAGACTCGTGTTGGGCCTCCAAGCGCAGAGTTTTGAAGGACAGTAGCAATTTTCCCTCAAGTGGATGACCTAAGGTTATCAATCTGTGGGAGGCGTAGGATGAAGGTGGTATCTCTCAAACAACCCTCCAATCAAATACAAGAAATCTCTTGTGTCCCCAACACACCCAATACAATGGTAAATTGTATATGTGCACTAGTTCGATGAAGAGATGGTGATACATGTGTAGTATGAATAGTATATGTTTTTGTAATCTGAAAATAAAAAACAGCAAGGTAGCAAGTAGCAAATGTGAGCACAAATGGTATTGCAATGCTTGAAAACAAGGCCTGGGGTTCATACTTTCACTAGTGCAATCTCTCAACAATGCTAGCATAATTGAATCATATAATAGTCCCTCAACGTGTGACAAATAATCACTCCAAAGTTCTTATCTAGTAGAGAACATAAGATGAAATTCTTGTAGGATACAAAACCACCTCAAAGTTATCTTTTCCGATCAATCTATTGAGCCATCCCTATAAGTGTCACAAACAACCCTAGAGTTCGTACTAAAATAACACCATATGATACGCATCAACCAACTCTAATGTCACCTAGATACTCCAATGCCACCACAAGTGTCCGTGAGTTAATTATTGGATATGCATCAAACAACTTCAGATTCATAATATTCAATCTAACACAAAGAACTTCAAAGAGTACCCCAAGATTTCTACCAAAGAAAGTAGGATGAAAACGTGCATCAACCCCTATGCATAGATTATCCCAATGTCACCTCAGGGACCCGCGACTTGAGTGCCAAAACATACAACAAGTGGATCAATATAATACCCCATTGTCACCACGGGTATTCATATGCAAGACATACATCAAGTGTTCTCAAATTCATAAAAGTATTCAATCCAATAATAGTGAAACCTCAAAAGTAAAAACTCAATTCATCACAACAAGATAGAGAGCAGAAACAACATATGAGCCAACTATATTAACAAAGCTCGCGGTACATCAAGATCGTGCCAAAAAAGAACACAAGAGAGAGAGAGAGATCAAACACATAGCTACTAGGATATACCCTCAGCCCTGAGGGTGAACTACTCACTCCTCGTCATGGAGACTGCCAATATGATGAACTAGAGGAGGCTCCAAAACTTGTGTATTAAAAGAGCACAAATCCTCAAGTATATATAAGTTAGAGGGGAGAGGGAGGGATGCCACCAAGTGGGAAGGAGTCCCCCTTAGTGCGTCGGCCAGAGGAGGGGAGGACGAATCCTCTCCCCTCTCCAATTCGGCCTCCTTCCTTAGGGAAGGGGCGCCTTCCCCACTTGGGCCCTTGTGGCCCAAGTTGTTTACCTCCTCTTGGCCTTTTAAGGTCCATTGATATTAAATTAAATATAAAATTGTTCTATATACTTTTAAGGCCCGTTGATATATATATTTTAACATCCCTGGAACATTTTCGACCTATATATTATTTATCTGTAATACCCGGTATTACCGATACTCTCCGAAACCCCTGCGGTGACTCCGAAACGCTTCCAGATCCTCTCAGAACTATTTTCAATATTAATGAAACAATTCCACAAATATGTTCTCATCACTCCTGTCCTAATAGCACTCAGCAGATCGTGATTGCCTAAAGCTTGTGACCACGTAGGTTCGATAACTCATAGACATTAACGAAACCGTTCGTTCAATGACCGATAGCGGGACCGTGGACGTCCATATCGATCACCATGAGCATGCGAATGATATTCGAGTGAACCTTTGGTTATCATGGGATGTTCCCTTTGCTTCACGATACTTCACAAAACTCGGGATGCATCAGTATCCTTCTGAGTCATCACCATGCTCACTATACCGTTATCCTCGTTACCAGTTTTGTTCTTCTTTCTCGTTATTGTGTTCCGGCATCCATGTGATGTGGTCACATGTATCTTCCAAACGATGATGCATGTCGTCACACCGAGAGGGTCTTAAGAATATCTCTCCATCGTTGGAGGAGCAAATCCCACTCTCGGGCTATCTACTCCCTTGTCAAACTTTTCGATGAACCTGCAAGTTGTCTTTATGATCACCATGTTACAAGTGACGTTTGAGCAACCCCAAAGCCCATCGTATGGTAAGAAGTGATTGCGCTACTCTCGGGGTCTAAGGAGAAAATTCACACGTTAACATTCCATGTTTTTACAATTGATTGCAGACGATATTAACTCAATTCATAATAGACAAGATTGGGTCAATTCAATATGATCGTTCTTCCAACATCATAATCTCAATGTTGTTTTAGGACTATCATTACACTTAATGATATCCTAAGATCCGGAAAACGTGGTCACTAACAACACTTGAGCTAGTCCTTGAGGCAAGACTAGGAACCTTTCATTTAACCGTTTATCATTCCACACATGCATACGAATTTTCCATTGAATTGCATATTTCAGGATCATAGCAGTTATAACATAGAACATAAACTCTGTAATTATGAATATGAAAATATAATAATACAAACATTATTGCCTCTAGGGCATATTTCCAACACACATGACTCTGAAAAATAAGGTGTTGGAATGGTTGAGCTGCCCGAACACTGTCCGTTGCTGTTTCTAATCGACTGTTCTATGATGGGACATGGTTGTTGAGTTGCTTTGGTTGTCAAAAGAAGGAGATGGGCTTCTGTCGCTGGTAAATATACAGGGTACACACAAATGCAATACATACATTATCATTTGTAGACCGCTCATGAGAAACGCCTTTTTGCCAATGGGTGTAGTTGATCTCTTTAAATAGTTCACATAACTTCATGTCATAAAAAAATCATCATAAAGAGCTACTTGTAATGATTATAGTCAATGCAAATAAAAATGCAGCATGGACAAAATCATTTGTCAATAGTGGGGGGGGGGGGCGTTCAAATAGTTCGCTTAACTTCTGGCTTGAAGCAAACTATATGTCTCAAATAGTTCATTTTACTTCCGAGTCGTAGTTGATTAGTTTGTCTCTTTAAATAGTCTCTACGCCAATTGTGCAACAGTTCATCCAGTTAGACTAAAATTTAGAGAGCTTTCCTCATCCATCCCTCCATTGAAGATCAAGACCTCTTCGGAGTAGATTCTCCATTGCATTCAAGGCCCCTTAAAGGGAAGACCCCCCCATAGATGCAAGGCCCCATCGACCATAGAGATTTGGGAAGACTATCTACCTTCAAGACCTCATCTCCTCTAGGATTTGAGATGAACTTTACCTTATTTTTGTTTGATTGTTCATGTATGTCGCGGGTCTTACATGCAGGGCCGGCCCTGGGCCATGGCGGCGAGTGCGACGGCCTAGGGCCCAGCACGAGCAGGGGCCCATACCCTATGCGTGCATACAATACACAGTATATTCATAGAAAGAAAAATTGTACGCAAGACAAACAGCCCAGCCCATGAAGAAGCGAGCAGCAATGCACGAACGAAGCCAACAATCCCGTTCGCTCCCAGTCCCAGAAACACGCCGCCAGCCGCCAACTCATCGTCTCCCTCTCGTTCTTATCCTCTTCCCCAAATCCAATTGATTGCCCTGAGTTCCTATGAGGCCAGAACCCCAACTCCCCAAGCCAATCAATGAATTGTCCATTAGTATCACACTTCAGTGTATTTCTTTGCATCCTACAAATACCCCAAGGGCCCCGGCGAACGAATCCAGAGAGGCGAGCCGGCCAGCGACGACACACCCTGTGCCCAGGCAGGAACACGGAGACTAGCAGCCGGCAGACGGCCATCGATAGTTGGGGCTGCAATGGAGAGCGGAGACGTGGAGTCCAGGCAACTCCTCGTAATTTTTTGCATCTCAATTTTTTCCCTTGTCTATTTTCTGCTTATGATGAGTTGATGCGAGCAGTGTGGAGCAGCGTTGGATTTCTTCTATTTGCTCCAAGAGACCAAGAACAGGATTCGTGAAGACAAGAATTCAGGTGTTCTCTCTCCTTTTAACTGTTTCTTTTTCAAAACTTAAATCACTAAAGAACTATTTGAGATCAACCATGTCACAGGAGAGATTGAATGGCTTGGCCATGGTGCTTTATTGAGAAAGATATGTCGGATAACATTGATCTTGACACTATTATTAGTGATTTTCCATCCAGAAATGCTCGAAGGTGTCGTTTTTCTTGAGTATGCCATTCACTTCTTTTTTGTGTATTTGTTAGGTGGCTCCTGATATTTGCTGATGCACGTTTGTGGTTGGACTGGTAGAGTTGGAATTGTAGCTTCTGTCGAATTGGATCAAGAATTTGAGAACAATGTCACATATATATTTAGTTAAGAATTAAGACAAGACTTCTAGGTTGTTGGAGCGTGTATCCTAATAATCCTATAATCATCTGATATATCCATGGACCGTGGTGTATTAAGACCACATTTGCTAATGAATTTTACTTTTATATGAATTTTCGTTGTACATGATAGATAGGCTTGGAAGTTTTTTTTTGTCTATTAGATAGTAGTGTTAAGGGCCCATTTTCTCAGTTCGCACAAGGCCTCTAGAATGTCAGGGCCGGCCCTGCTTACATGTGTATGTGATGAGAGTAGATGTGTGATTAGACTTGTCTTGAGTGTTTCCTCTTTGGTTTTTGAGTGTTTCTGTTGATTCCCTTCAAATTGTGAAAAATCGAACAACTTAGGTGCCCTACCCTACATCAATTTTGCTTTGGCGCACCCCTAGAAAAGTTTCTAGACTTTGATGCAGATTAAAGATGGGAATTAGAAGATACCCATGCAATAAAAAAATGTTAGACTGTTCTGATCTCTTATTTAATGCATTGGGAGATTATAAATTTAAATTAGTTTATCGTGGATGTATGAGAATACCTTTCAAAATTAATTTTAAGATTCATGTAAACTTTAGAAGGGTGTATAGAAGCAAAACTCGTCATAAATACCTTTATTCAACCTACTTATGTATGCCATGTCCTATTTCAATACGCATGCAATTGTGAAATTGAAAGAGAAAAAGGGCAAAAAAATAATTCAAGGCATCAGTTCACATTATCTGTTATAACAAAAAGTATTTTGGTGCCAAAAACTTTCTCTCTTATTCAGTAAAACTGTTTTTTAACACGGTATAGACGCAAGCGCTCATATATATGCGCATAAACTCATCCCTATAAACGCATACATGCATAAGCTAACCTTATAAGCGCCACAGAGAAACTTAGTCAGCATATTATCTTAACATTGACGAAGTCACCATAAGCACCTTGTAGTTGACGGGAATGTCGCCTTCCCTAAACGCGCGTCGTCGAAAATCCTGTAATAATTACAGAAAAATGCGAGTATCATAATTTGAACTTTAAAGAATATATCAGTGTCCTCCTAACTATCACGAGTTTGCCTCGGTAAAAACTGTTTTTGGATATCCGTTGAAGGGATGCTCTGAGAAAAGACGCAATAATTCATGAATCGTTTGGGCCCTCGCGAACATCGTATGGGGGAGGCTTCGATCGCTTTCTAGCCTGTTCCCCGATTCACCTCCCTCTCCCGCTCGTCCCTATTTTTCTCTCCTCTATTTCTGTTTTTTGTGCGCGTGACCTACCCTTCTGGCTCCCACACACAAACCCGCAAAAACAATCCATCCCCCAAAACCCCACCGCCCCGCGGCGGCGGCGGCGTCGCGATGGACCCTTCCTCGGCCGGCGCCGGCGGCAACTCGCTGCCGTCGGTCGGCCCCGACGGGCAGAAGCGGCGCGTGTGCTACTTCTACGACTCGGAGGTGGGCAACTACTACTACGGGCAGGGCCACCCGATGAAGCCGCACCGCATCCGCATGACCCACTCGCTGCTGGCGCAGTACGGCCTCCTCGACCAGATGCAGGTGCTGCGCCCCAACCCCGCCCGCGACCGCGACCTCTGCCGCTTCCACGCCGACGACTACATCTCCTTCCTCCGCTCCGTCACGCCCGAGACGCAGCAGGACCAGATCCGGGCCCTCAAGCGCTTCAACGTCGGCGAGGACTGCCCCGTCTTCGACGGCCTCTACAGCTTCTGCCAGACCTACGCGGGGGCCTCCGTCGGCGGCGCCGTCAAGCTCAACCACGGCCTTGACATCGCCATCAACTGGTCCGGGGGCCTGCACCACGCTAAGAAGTGCGAGGCCTCGGGGTTCTGCTACGTCAACGACATCGTACTCGCCATCCTCGAGCTCCTCAAGCACCACCAGGTGACCTTGCCCCGCCTTGCTCATGTCATTAGGTTTAATATTTTTAAATGGTTCGATTACATCCTCTCGTCTGTAATTGTTTCATCAAGTTAACTAGTGGTTTTTTGTTAACTTTCATCTACATTAGTTATGGAATTAACGATATTGGTTGAACAGATGATAAGGGGAAAGGGGTAAACTACCGGAATACCTCATATATGTTGATGCAATAAACTGTTTTTGCTACCTTTTATCCCAAGAGGCCCCAAATGAGACCATGTCATGTCATATGTCTGTATACTGTTAAATGGTACTCCCTCCGTTCCTAAATATAAGTCTTTTTAGACATTTTAAATGGAATACAACATACGGATGTATATAGACATATTTTAGAGTATAGATTCACTCATCTTGCTCTGTATGTAGTCACTTGTTGAAATCTCTAAAAAGACTTATATTTAGGAACGGAGGGAGTATATAGTTATTTTGAATGTAAATAGTGAGAGTGATTCGGTGGACCACCAAACCCTGATCCTACAATCATGGCACATGGCACCATATCATATTAGAGTATGCCTGTATACTCCAGGCAGAGAGAATATCAGTGGAAACCAAGTTACAAGGAAACCATGTTTGAAAGTTCTCAAATTCTCAAAACAATACATTATGTTAAGAGGCTATTGTTCTATTAGCATGTGAAATTCCAAGTTCAGACACAAATTCAGTACGAGGTATGAAAAAAAATCCAGCAATGAATCACTGTTCGGTGCTATTCATTGATGAATTATTATTTTCATGCCCTGTAAATGAATGTGTTTGAACTTGGAATTTTACAATCCGAAGAAGGTGCTCCGAATGCGGTGAAGGGGTGCTCCTTGCAGGCGCCGCAGCTCGTGATGCAGAGCATGTTGGGCGGGATGGATGGCTGCAACCATGGCTGGCGGGGCTGGGGGCAGGGCTAGGGCGTCACTGTTTTGGGCGGAGGGATCTGAGGCTGAGGAGATTGGGGGAGGAAGACAGAGGAGTTCCACGAAGGGTATGTCGAGGTGGTAACGTGAATCGTTACTGGTGGGTTGTGGGCGGAATGGGCCTTGTGCTGCGGGAACCAGACGTGTTTATTGGTATTAGATCGTGCTGTAATCTGATAGCGGACAAATAAACGCCAACCAAACACCTCCTCAGTGTCCTTGTTTCCTGACTTTTCCTCTTGCTACTAGAAATTTGGAAACCAGCCTGATGTTTCGTCCTTTTAGGTCAAGTTTTTTTTATTGTGCTATAATATAGTCTGTCTTATATTTGCAGCGAGTTCTATATGTCGATATTGATATCCACCATGGTGATGGAGTTGAGGAGGCATTCTACACGACAGACAGGGTTATGACAGTCTCTTTTCACAAGTTTGGGGATTATTTCCCAGGCACAGGGGATGTCCGTGATATTGGGCATTCAAAAGGAAAGTATTACTCCCTTAATGTCCCTCTGGATGATGGGATTGATGACGAAAGCTACCAGTCCCTGTTTAAGCCTATAATGGCCAAAGTTATGGAGGTTTTCCAGCCTGGTGCAGTTGTTCTTCAATGTGGCGCCGATTCATTATCTGGGGATAGGTTGGGCTGCTTCAATCTTTCGATCAGAGGTCATGCAGAATGCGTGAAGTACATGAGGTCTTTCAATGTTCCATTGTTGCTTCTTGGCGGTGGTGGCTATACCATAAGAAATGTTGCACGATGTTGGTGTTATGAGGTATGGTAAAAAAAAGCTTACTATCTTCTTTCCTTGGCCTCTTCTGCCACGCTTATGTTTGTAATTGTACCTATTGGAACTACATGTGTTTTTATTGCTTTGCATTTTGATGCCATCCTGTTTGTTTCATCTGGCACTTCTAAACTTTGTGCAGACAGGAGTTGCACTTGGCCAAGAGCTCGAGGATAAGATGCCTGTCAATGAGTACTATGAATACTTCGGTCCAGATTACACTCTTCATGTAGCACCAAGTAACATGGAGAACAAAAATACACGCTGCGAACTGGATAATATAAGAACCAAACTTCTTGACAATCTTTCAAAACTTCGACATGCCCCTAGCGTTCAGTTTCAAGAGCGACCTCCTGATACTGAGTTCCCTGAGGTGAGCAAGTGTTCTTGCATTATAAGAAGGAATTCAACTTCTGTACCCTTTTTTCTTTGCTCCAACAAAACATGATAAGAGGATGAGAAGTTTCTGATGTAGTCTTTGAAAATCTCCCTTCATTGCTAAAAAAAAACCTCCCTTCATGAGCACCATTTTATTCTCTGTTAAGCAGCAAGGAGGGATGGTGCCTACTAGTAGACACAAATTCCTGTAAATAGTATAATATTAGAATAAGAAACAGTTGCTAGCATTCTGTGGTACTATCTTCATATTAGTTTCAAGTTGATAAAATCTGGAAGACTGGAAAGATAATGGGATCAGGATGCCTTTTGTTTTTTTACAACTGATGAATTAGCACTTAATTTCCTATTTGTTGCTAAACTGCTCATACTCATGCTTTTTGTAACAAGGCAGATTACTTGATACAAGGGGTGTTTTCTATAATGCCATGATCTCTTATTTTCTTGATTCCATATGCTTGCTATGCTAGTCAATTGAGGTAGCCTGCCGGGATGGTACATGTCTGCTGTTGTCTTTGTTTTTTAGAAGCGCGTTGTTGTGATTTTTTTTCTTTCCTGTTTTATCTGTTCAAAATTTTCCAACTTCCATGTGCAGTTCATTTGATATGTTTGCATTTCCTGGTCTGTATTATTTGGTTAAAGGCATGGTTTTTGTTACAGCCTGTTTTCTCGTTTATTTCTACTACTACCTCTGTAAACAAATATAAGAGGTAAGTTTCTAAAACGCCTTATATTTGATTACAGAGGGGGTATATTTTATGCCACCACTACCTCAGCATTGAACCGTTTGTGCATACTTTGATCTTATTAGGTTATATTAAATAATGTTTGAACTTTGAGCTAACTTCTATATAGTGATGATGATTCGTGCCTTCGTGGTATGGCAGCCCGACTGTTTTATTCAGTGAAGTTTTGAATATGCCCAATTGAACACGTCCCCTTGTGCTAATTTCAAAGAAAGTCTAGACAGTGGACAGTAATAGTACTTCTGTTCGTAAATACGTGACTTCAGTGGCGGAGCTATACACGAACAAAACAGTGGCGTGGCCTGTCCAGCATAAGCCCAAAACAGCATAAGGGTAAAAGTTTTGGGCTCTCTTTGGCCTGGCCCGCCCAACATAATCCTTGTAGCCCTGCTGCTGCATGACTTAATAGAAAGCGCGCAGTCGAACTTTTCTAACTCTAACCACTAATATATAAACAACTACTCCCTCCGTCCCATAATATAAGAGCATTCAAAAACGCGCTTATATTATGGGACGGAGGGAGTATTTAGATGTGTAAGGCCAAAACAGTATGATTTGCTTTGTCATGAATAATAGATTCATCAGTATACTTGATAATTTTTACTAACATACAAACAAAAAGTTAACAGCCAAAGATGCGCGTTGGAGGCTGTGCAAATTTCTAAATTGTAATCCATTTCCAAGCAGATAAAGTGAACTATTTAGTTGGTTTGACCTTTTTTGTGCCCTTGTTACATCTAGATGAATATTGTTACCACTCTTTCTTAATGTGAGTGGCATCGGATATTCACCTACACAGTTGGATTATATTCCCTATCACCTATATTCCTGGTCATGCCTTGAAAGTGTATGGCAAGAACTGATTGCAATTTGGGTACTTTGCATGTGTTTATATTATGCAGCCGGATGAAGATGAAGAGGATCAGGATGAAAGGCATGATGACCCTGATTCTGATATGGAATTGGAGTATCACACACCTTTGGAAGACTCGGCGAGGTATTTATTTATTTTGTTGTGAGAGATGGAGAGATGGTATTTATTCCTGTGTCATTGTTCCATTAGTTCTGATGGCTATCCTGTGTGCGCCTCGTGAAATTTTTGTTATAGGAGAATCACTATTCAAGGTACAAGAGTTAAGAGAGAATCAGCTGGAGCTGAGACAAAAGACCAGGTACTTGACCACATCATTTTAGTCTTCATACAGACGAGTGATTTGTTCTTTTTCATGATCCACCATTTTGTTCACAGTTCCTTGATATAAAAAATCCTAGATAGAGTGAAAATTGCTTTCTCACCATGTAATACATGGTGTTGATGGAATATTTTTACTACGATGCATTGCAAAATTTCCACCGACTATTGTTTGCTCTTCCGATGTGCGTGAAAACTGAAGGGTGGCAAAGAGTGCCTTGTAATGTTGTTAAACTTGCATGATTGCATGCAACTTGTTCGGATTCCTTGGTGCTATGCATTATGCTAAATGTGCTCTTCTTTACCTTGTGCAGGATGGTAGCAGAGTAACAGGTGAACATAGAGGATCAGAACCTATGGCGGAAGACATCGGCCCCTCCAAGCAAGCTCATGTAAGTCGGCCTCCCTTTCTATTTGTGAACTGTGGTATAAGATCTCTAGTGTACACTCACTGCCCATGGCCAGGCTTATCTAACCAAATATTCCTTTTCTTGTTGTCCATGGTGCTCGTCGCCTGCAGCAGGTCGACGCCAATGCCATGGCCGTCGATGAGCCCGGAAATGTCAAGACCGAATCAGGAAGCTCTACCAAGTTGCCTGACCCACCAGCCATCTACCAGAAGCCATGATTGTAAGCATTCGGACCGTGCGGCTTCTTGCATGTGTTTTTGGCAGTAAAAAGACGAAGTGACGAGTGGTAGTCTCGAGTGTCTGACCCATGTATACATGTAGCATGGATTATTAAGCTGTAATATGTATAGTCGATTAAATGAGCCGCGAGGCAGAATTTTCTTGGCTACGTGTAACTTTTGTCTCCCAGCTTTCTACTTTGGTAATCTTTTCCCGGTAGGTTCCTGATATTTGGCTTGTTGCATTTTCCGTCCGTACCCTGGAGTAGTCACAAGGCAATGTTTTTCTCTAGCTCACCTTCTCTTGTCCTAATCTTCAAAGGAATAGTATGTGCTAGTGCATTTTTATATGTTTGGCACATAGAAAAATAAAATAAGAATCTGCATTTTGCATGCTTGCACGAACCAAAATAGCAATAACCTAGCTACATAAATAGCTGCTGTTGTGTGTTAGCTCTTCGCCCCCCCTTTTTTTGTGATTGCCTAATTCTTAGTTGACCTAGATTTATGCTTAATCTAAGCCGGCGAGTGAAGCGCTCGCCGGAGATTAGCATGTCACGATGAGCGAGCGCTAAGGAGAAGACGGCGATAGGATAGCGGTTGTGGGCAGGGTCAGTGTGAAAGGAAACATCGTCAAAAAGCGGCCACCAGCTTTTCATATCACTGACCTCGACTACTCATGGCTCATTGGCCCAGAGTCCTCAGAGAGACGAAACAAGCCACGGATCGCATCACGCTGCCGGTGGCCCCCGTACCAGAAAAATTCAACCCGCCGTTGCCAAACGACGACGACGCGTCGCCACCGGTGGCTACAGTTTGTTTATACGCAACACTCACCCGAGCCAAATCTCTCTCTCTCTCTCTATCTACCTCTCTGTCTCGCACGTATGCTCTCCGCCGCGTCCAGTCCACACTCCACAATCACTTTGCTTGCCACAGCACCGTCGGCCGGGGCGGCAACGGCAATGGCAATGGCAGCACTGTCCCTCCTCCTCGTCGCCGTCTTCTTCCTCGCGTGCTCCGTCGCCACTCACGCGCTGCCCGGCGCACCGGAGCCCGATGCCGCCAGCGCCGCGGATTACAACGCGCTGCTCTCCTTCAGGTCGCTCGTGAGGGGCGACCCGACACGGGCCCTGGCGTCATGGATGAGCAGCAGCGCCCACGACGGGCCCGCGCCGCCGCCGTGCCAGTGGCGCGGTGTGTCCTGCGGCATGAGGGGCCGCCGCCGCGGCCGCGTCGTCGCGCTGGACCTCCCCGGGCTCGGCCTTCTCGGCACGCTCACCCCGGCGCTGGCCAACCTCACGCACCTGAGGCGGCTCCACCTCCCCGGCAACCGCCTCCAGGGCGCGCTGCCGCCGGAGCTCGGCCGCCTGCGCGAGCTCAGCCACCTCAACCTCAGCGGCAACGCCATCGGGGGCCTCCTCCCGCCGTCGCTCTCCCTGTGCAGGCGGCTCAGGACCGTCCTGCTCCACACCAACAAGCTTCAGGGGCACATCCCGCCGGAGCTGTTGGGCTCGCTTCGGAGCCTCGAGGTGCTCAACCTCGGCCAGAACAGGCTCACAGGAAGCATCCCTTCCGGCGTCGGCGGCCTCGTCAACCTCAAGCTGCTGGTCCTGGAGTTCAACAACCTGACAGGAGAGATCCCATGGCAGGTCGGCAGCCTCGCCAGCCTCGTCGGCCTCGGCCTCGCGTCCAACCAGCTGTCAGGCTCCATCCCGGCCTCGCTGGGGAACCTGTCGGCGCTAACCGCCCTCACCGCCTTCTCGAACCGGCTGTCAGGGAGCATACCCTCCTCATTACAGGGCCTGTCATCCCTCAGCACGCTCCATTTGGAAGACAACCACCTCGGCGGAACCATACCTTCTTGGCTAGGCAACCTCTCGTCACTGGCATCCTTAAACCTCCAGAGCAATGGCTTTGTGGGGCGCATCCCGGAGTCTATAGGGAACCTTGGGTTGCTTGAAGCCGTTTCGTTCGCGGAGAACAAGCTTGTCGGCAAGATACCGGACGCCATTGGGAACCTCCATGCCCTCGCTGAGCTTTACCTGGACAACAATGAGCTACAAGGCCCTCTGCCACTCTCATTGTTCAACCTCTCCTCTCTTGAGATGTTCAACGTCCAGCACAACAACCTCACCGGGGGCTTTCCGCTCGACATGGGCGACACGATGACGAGTCTCCAGTCCTTTCTTGTGTCTGATAACCAGTTTCATGGCGTGATCCCGCCGTCCTTGTTCAATGCTTCCATGCTACAGATGGTTCAGACAGTAAACAACTTCCTGTCGGGAACGATCCCTCGGTGCCTGGGGGCTCGCCAGGAGATGCTCTCTGTGGTGAACTTTGCGGGGAATCAGCTTGAAGCAACCAACGATGCTGAATGGGGCTTCCTTACTAGTCTGACCAACTGCAGCAATATGATATTAGTGGATGTTAGCGAAAACAAGCTCCAAGGTGTGCTACCGAAATCAATCGGCAATTTGTCGACACAGATGGAGTTTCTTGGCATTGCATCCAACAGCATAGCAGGGACGATAACCGAAACAATAGGGAACTTCATCAACTTGGATGAACTTGACATGGAAAATAATCTTCTCCAGGGCACCATCCTAGCATCTCTCGGCAAGCTTAAGAAGTTGAATCGGTTATCTCTGTCAAATAACAACTTGTCAGGATCTATCCCAGTGGCTCTTGGAAATCTTACAAAGCTTACAACCCTTCTGCTTAATACTAATGCGCTCAGTGGAGCCATCCCTTCTGCTCTCAGCAACTGTCCTTTAGAGGAGCTGGATCTTTCTTACAACGATCTTTCCGGCCCAACACCTAAGGAACTCTTCCTCATCTCAAGCTTGTCGAGTTCCATGTATCTTGCACATAATTCACTGACTGGGACTTTGCCTTCAGAAGTGGGAAATCTCAGGAATCTAGGTGAACTTGATCTCTCTGACAATATGATTTCAGGAAAGATTCCTACCAATATTGGGGAGTGTCGAAGCTTACAGTACCTCAATTTATCTGGGAACCATCTCGACGCGACGATTCCGCTGTCACTAGGACAGTTACGGGGCCTCGTAGTGCTTGATCTTTCTCGGAATAATTTATCTGGGAGCATTCCTGAGTTCCTCGGTACCATGAAAGGTCTTGCTAGTTTAAATCTCTCTTCCAATGATTTTGAAGGTGAAGTTCCGAAAGACGGAATATTCCTCAATTCAGCTGCAACCTCGGTCATGGGAAACAGTGCTCTGTGTGGTGGGATCCCTCAACTCAAGTTGAAAATGTGCTCCAGTCCCACTAAAAGGAGAATATCTTCAAAGCTTCTCATGATTATCGCAGCAGGCGCCGGAATTCTGTTGGTCATACTATCCGCAATGTTCGTGTTATGTAAAAGAAGCAAGCTTAGAAGAGCAAAGCCACAGATAACTCTCCCCAATGACAAATACATAAGAGTTTCTTATGCTGAATTGGTCAAGGCAACAGATGGTTTCACATCCGAAAACCTCATTGGGGTGGGCAGCTTTGGTGCAGTGTACAAGGGAAGAATGGAAATCTCTGGCCAACAAGTGATGGTGGCAGTGAAGGTACTCAACCTGCAACATGCTGGCGCATCCCGAAGTTTCGATGCGGAATGTGAGGCTTTGAGATGTATCCGCCATCGGAACCTTGTGAAGGTTATAACAGTGTGCTCAAGTATTGACACTCGAGGTGGCGACTTCAAGGCTCTTGTGTTTGAGTTTCTGCCAAATGGAAATCTAGACCAGTGGCTACACAAGCATCTCGAGGAAGATAACGAACCCAAGATGCTAGATCTCATTCAGAGACTCCAGATTGCCATGCACGTGGCTTCTGCGCTTGACTATTTGCATCATCAGAAGCCGTTTCCAATTGTTCACTGTGACCTCAAGCCAAGCAATATTCTCCTCGACAACAACATGGTTGCCCATGTCGGTGATTTTGGGCTTGCAAGGTTCCTACATGACGAACATAATGACAAGTCAGAGACACCAACTAGTAGTCAAACCGCAATAAGAGGAACAATTGGTTATGTGGCTCCAGGTGAGCATAGTTCTACTCTCAACTATTGTAGTATTGTTGCATTTGATTTTTCACATTTTACCCTCCATCCAAGGAAGCACTTAGTATCAAATTTGCCACGTTTGTTAATTTCAGAATATGGACTTGGCAATGAAGCTTCAATCCATGGTGATGTGTACAGCTACGGTATACTGCTGCTCGAGATGTTCACCGGTAAAAGACCCACAAGTTCTGAATTCGGAGAAGTGCTTAGCCTTCATAAGCACGTACAAATGGCACTGCCAGACCAAGCGGCTACTGTCATCGACCAAGACCTATTAAAAGCAGAAAGTAATGGCAAAGGGACAGAAGGGGGGTATCAGAGCAGTGAAGACATGAGAATTAGTTGCATCGTCTCAATTCTGCAGGTTGGAATTTCATGCTCCAAGGAGACGCCAACTGAACGCATTCAAATTGGAGATGCATTGAGAGAGTTGCAGATAATCAGAGATAAGTTTTACGCGCATTAGTGATCTCCTTGGTGAATTGGCAAAATATAGCCAAGGCATACTGAAGCATGCTTGTGAGGATCATGCATGTTTTCTGCTTTAAGCAATGGTTTTAGAATCCGATTCGATAGAAAATGAGAAAATATGTTTCCTTTTATTCTAACTCGAAAAAGCTAGTCGTTTTAACTCTGTACTAAGACGCTGAAAGCTGAAGAGCCTCCACCAGAGGCATTTTAAGGAGTCAACAACAATTCTCTTGATTTTTTAGTGTTGACAGGAAAGTAAAGAAATTTCAGATAAGGAACTGAAGAAACTTAACTTACAATTAAGCAGCGCGCACTTGGGTGCGGTGTCAATCTCACTGTCTCAGGATGAGGTGGATCTGGTGGATGCGGATGGACCCACTTTTTTTTTAACTTTTATTAGAATATTGTTGCAGATTTTATCCCAACCAGTACAAATACCGTTTTACATATGAGGAATACGCATGAAAAAACACATGAGGCTTATCGCAAGCTGAAAGTAAATGCCTCTAATGAAGCTAGGCTGACTAAGCAGTAAGTCTAACCATACTTTCCACGTAAGGTATTACGTTGAAGAAGAAGATATCCTGGCCATGAGGCTCGAAGGTGCCAGCTCTACGACGCTGGTATCTCAGAGCTCCCAACTCGCACACCTCCGTCAGCTCAGCCGTGCGCAGCCCGTAGCGGTAGATGCTACCCTCGGGTAGAACTCCCTAGCCATGGCCGGGGTGTGGAATCGTCGAATTCAGAGAAGGAGACGTGGATAGGAAGGAAGAACCCAAGAAGGAGGTTCGATTACAGGAGGAAGAAGATAAGGTTTGCTCAATACATTCTTTTCTCCTCTCTCACGACTGCCTCACGACTACTTGTACTGTAGCCACCACACGGCACACACGCCTACAGTCGCCTACAGTCGGCCTACAGCATACCCGGCCCACTTACACTCAGCCCATACACAGGGAATGTAGCATGCCCCTCCTCTTGAAAACAGCGTGCCCTCACGCTGATGCCAGCTCCGGCAGAGCACTCGACCACTCCCAGGTAGCCATGGTTAATGGAAGACCACTCCAAGCAATTTTGTACTGGCGCCGTGTTCCCCCACCAAATCGGACGAGCCTTGACTGGAGTACCTGCACCGGTCTGGATGCTTGAGTCGCCACCGCCGCATACTGCAGACTGTCGCCAGTGTCGGTACCTGCAACTGGTGGATCAGCTGGTTTAAGCAATGACACATGCACGACGGGATGAATCTTGCTTGATGGTGGGAGCGCCAGGAGGTAGGACACTGCGCCCACTCTAGCAAGCACCTGATACGGTCCAAAGAACTTGAATCCAAGCTTATGATTGGAGCGCCGTGATACCGATTGCTGCATGTAAGGCTGAAGTTTCAGGAAAACCCAATCACCGGGGTGAAACACTCTGTCTGAGCGATGCTTATCCTCCTGCATCTTCATCCTGGACTGCGCTCGCAGCAAGTGATCCCGAATCAACGCTGTCATAGAGCTACGCTCCGCTAACCAGCTCGAGAGATCACTAGAAGTAGAACTCTGCAGATTGGAAATACCCAGATGACGCGGAAGATAGCCATACAGTACCTGAAAGGGAGTAGCACCCAACGCCGAATGATAGTTGGTGTTATACCAATACTCTGCCTGAGGGAGCCAGTGTGCCCACTTCTTAGGTGCCGACTGAACCATACACCGCAGGAACGTTTTCAAACACTGATTGAGCTTCTTGGTTTGGCCGTCAGTCTCAGGATGATTGGCAGTGCTCATATTCATTTTAGTGTCTGACAACCTACACAACTCTTGCCAAACTGTGCTGGTGAAGAGAGGGTCTTGATCAGTGATCAGTACCTGAGGTAACCCATGGAGTTTATACACATTGTCTAGATACAATTGAGCAACTGTTAGGGCCGTGAAGGGATGGGCCAGAGGAATAAAGTGACCATATTTGCTGAATTTGTCAATTACCACCAAAATAGTGTCATAAGACTTGCTTTTGGGAAGTCCAGAGATGAAATCCATACTCACCATGTTCCAGGCTTCCTTAGGCACCGGTAAGGGACTAAGCAACCCAGGTTTCTTGATATATTCAGACTTGGCTTGCTGACAAATGGTGCATCTTTTGACATAGTCCTGAATATGTTGCTTCATGGCAGGCCAGGAAAACAAAGCCTTAATTCTGTGATATGTGGCCTGAAAACCTGAATGCCCACCCACTCCACTGGCATGTAAAGAGAGCATAATAGCCTGATGGGCCTCCTTGTTATTGCCCAACCATACTCTATCATGATGTCTGATGATACCATGCACCAATGTAAACCCCTTGTCATTAGATCCTTTGAGGCTCAACTCAGACAGTAACTCCTTGGCCTGCTGATCTTGCAAATATCCTTCGGCTACAGTGTCCAACCATTGAGGGGTACCAAAAGTCATGGAATGAAGTGTAGCAGACTCAGGCACTCTGGACAAGGAATCTGCTGCAGTATTTTCCTTTTCCTTTGTAACACCCACGGTGCGGCTATATCTCCCACGTGTCGGAGCACGACTTAGAGGCATAACCGCATTGTAGGCATGTCACAAGAGGGGTAACCTTTACACATCCCATGTACTGAATAAGGAAAAGGTACAGAGTTGGCTTACAATCGCCACTTCACACAATACATAAATATAACATTACATCAACCAGATACAATCAAGGTCCGACTACGGAACCAAAATAAAAGAAGACTACCCCTAATGCAAAAGATCCCCGATCGCCCCAACTAGGCTCCACTACCGATCAACGGGAAACGGAACAACATAACGAACACGATCTTCATTGAGCTCCTCCTTGAGCTTGATTGCGTCACCTGCACGGTATCATCGGCACCTGCAAACTGGTTTTGGAAGTAATATGTGAGTCACGGGGACTCAGCAATCTCACACCCTTGCGATCAAGACTATTTAAGCTTATGGGTAGGTAAAAGGTATGTGAGGTGGAGTTGCAGCAAGCACTAGCATATATGGTGGCTAACTTACGCAAATGAGAGCGAGAAGAGGAGCAAAGGACGGTCGTGAACTAGAAGTGATCAAGAAGTGATCCTGAAACGACTTACGCTCAAGCATAACTCCAACGCTGTGTCCACTTCCCGGACTCCGTCGGAGAGAGACCATCACGGCTACACACGCGGTTGATGCATTTTAATAAGTTAAGTTTCAGGTTTTCTACAACCGGACATTAACAAATTCCCATCTGCCCATAACCGTGGGCACGGCTTTCGAAAGTTCAAAACCCTGCAGGGGTGTCCCAACTTACCCCATCACAAGCTCTCACGGTCAACGGAGGATATTCCTTCTTGCAGGAAGACCCGATCAGTCTCGGAATCCCAGTTACAAGACATTTCGACAATGGTAAGACAAGACCAGCAAGAGCGCCCGATGCGCCGACATCCCGATAGGAACTGCACATATCTCGTTCTCAGGGCAACACCGGATGAGCACTCCGTACAACTAAAACCAGCCCTCAAGTTTCCCCGAGGTGGCGCCGCAAAGAACTCTAGTTCGGACCAACACTTAGACAAGCACTGGCCCGAGGGTGGGGGGGGGGGGCTTAAAATAAAGATGACCCTCGAGAGAGCAACCCCCAAGGGAAAAGTAGGTGGTGGTGAGGCAAATGGTAAAACCAAGGCTGGGCCTTGCTGGAGGAGTTTTATTCAAAGCGAACTGTCAAGGGGTCCCCATAACACCCAACCGTGTAAGGAACGCAAAATCAAGGAACATAACACTGGTATGACGGAAACTAGGGCGGCAAGAGTGAAACAAAACACCAGGCATAAGGCCGAGCCTTCCACCCTTTACCAAGTATATAGATGCATTAATTAAATAAGAGATATCGTGATATCCCAACATATCCATGTTCCAACATGGAACAAACTTCATCTTCACCTACAACTAACGATGCTATAAGAGGGGCTGAGCAAAAGCGGTAACATAGCCAAACAACGGTTTGCTAGGAAAGGTGGGTTAGAGGCTTGACATGGCAATATGGGAGGCATGATATAGCAAGTGGTGGGTATCGCGGCATAGCAATAGAGCGAGCAACTAGCAAGCAAAGATAGAAGTGATTTCGAGGGTATGGTCATCTTGCCTGAGATCCCGCAAGGAAGAAGAACGAGTCCATGAAGAAGACAAATGGACGTAGTCGAACGGATCCTCACAAACGCGACGTTTCTCGGAACCAACCCGAAGAAGCAACACCGAAAAGAAGCAAACAACATAGTAAAACAACCATCACATAAACATGGCATGATGCGCAACCAAGTATGATGCATGTCCGGATTAATGAAGCATGGCATGGCAAAGTGCACAAGCAATCCTACAAATTAAGTGGAGCTCAATATGCAACTCCGTTGCATATTGACGAAATACCACGTGACTTATTTAGTTCTCTCTCGTTTATGTACCCAACAAGATTAAATGTTGATTAACATGGCAAGAAGTGAAGCATATGAAAAACTACCTATCTAGGCAAGTTTGAATGAGGCCGGAACAACAAACAACAAGTCCAGAAAAATCCTCATATGCAAATTTTAAGGTTTGGTACTGTTCCGCCCTAAACCATATTATAGAGTTTTTAAACATGCAAAGTAAAGCCACCATGTTAAACTAGGCATTTTTCTACCCCATTTACATATAAAGTTTATTAAAATTTGGGGTTACGGTTATTAAGTTATGAATTAAAACATTTTAATAAGTTATTTAAGCAAATTTAAACAAACATCATTTTAAACATTTTTAACATAGATGAAAGTTGCAAATTATTAATCTACACAAGATTCTAAGCATTTTACATATATAATTTGTTTTAATCCGATGCATGGTTCTGAAGTTATTATATGGATGAACAAGGAGGGTTTTTTTGTAAATCTGCAAACTCCTGGATAAATAGATAAATTCGCAGAACTTAAAAAAACGTTATTGGGCTGAAACTGGGCGGACTGGGTGCTCACTATGGGCCAGGCCCAGTCGGTGGAGCTGGCTGCAAGCTTAGCGGTTTGGGCTGACGAAGTGGGCGGCTCGGGCCTTGGAGCCTGGGACTTGGAGACTGGCCACGCTGGTGCTGGACCAAGTCAACGTAGGGGCAGCGCTGGTTGTCTCGTTCGTGAAGCAGGGGACAGCGGCTGGCTATGCGGGATGCAGGGCATGGTGGCGACCTCCTGCGACGAGTGGATGGACGAGGGGGACGGATCCGGTGTGAAGGAGGTCGAGGAGGGCCGAGGCGAGGCTGGAGCTACTGTCGTTCGTCCCGGCGCTCGACGGGAGGACGCAGGCGAGGAACTTGGCGCTGCGGAGCTTGCTGCCGGCGAGGCACGGGGAGGGGCAGTAGAGAAGGCCGCGGGCTCCTGGAGGTCTTGGGCGCTAGCTTGGCGACGCAGGGCGGCAGAGTGCGAGGCCATGGTGGCGGGAGGAACTTGGCGAGGGGCTCAGCCATCCATGGAGGCTCCTGGTTGTCTCCTGCTGGGTTGATGACGACGGCGGGTCCAGCAGGGTTGGGGCCTCGAGGTGGAGCCGCACGAGGTGGCTCGGGAGGCCGGAGTGGCACCGGGGCTGGTCCTGGTGGTGCTCAACGACGCAAGGGTCCCGGTGGTGCTGCTGCTTGCGGTGGCGCGGGGAAGCTGGTGCTGCGGGCTCGATGCAGAGGAGGCGCAGGGGACTTGGTGGCCGGCAGCGGGGCTTGCGCGGCGCACGATCCTGCCGGTGCTTGCCGTATCCAGCGTGGAGGAGGACGGGAATGGATTCCCGGTGGACCGAGGCAGGTCGGGGACGGGAACAGAGGAGGCGACCTCTTGTGATTGCTAACAGAGGCGTGTTCGAAGTAGAGACGATGCAGCGGTCACAGGGTTTAGAGAGGTAGCGAGGTTCAGGCACGGATGGACGCCGGTGACACAGACGAGGTGGAGGCCTCCGGCGGGGAAGCTCCAGGTGGTGGCGCAACAAGATTAGGGACGCGAGCGTCCCTGGCGTCGGGTCCCTGCTAGAGAAGGGAGAGGCGAGAGATTAGAGAGGTTGAGAGGGAGAGAAGCAAGGGGAGTAAATGAAGAGAAGGCAGGGCGTGGCGACCTGGTGGTTACCGACTGCTGCTACTCCGGCGAGGAGGCTCGGGGAGGGTCGGAGACGCGCGGGAGTAGAGGTCTCCGGCACCAGAGGCGAGCGAGGCAAGGGGAGCTCGGTGCCAACGACTTTGGGAACGAAGCAGGGAAGGATGGGCTGTAGGTGGCTGTAGGTTGAGCTCGAGGGGAGCTGCTGGTTGGATCGATGGAGGGATTGGGTGGATGCGAAAACGAGGAAGGGATTTTGGATCGGGGAGGATCCCGATGAGGAAGAGACAGGAAGAGTGGCGGCGCTCGGGAGGATCCCTAAAAATTAGGTGGTGTGTCTAGATTAGGTTAGGGGTGGTCTATATATAGTGAAAATGAGGGGAATTTTGGGACATCCAATTTAAATCGGACGGACGGGAAAAATAGACTAGGAGAGTTCAAAAAATAAATCGAAGATATTTTAGAGACGATTGGGGATGATCCGGACTCATCGGTCACGATAGCCCGGTTCGGGTTCGGAGCAGTTTTCGGGCGCGCGCAAGAGGGGGGCCGGTGCACTGTGCAAAGAGGGGTTTTCGGACCGTGCGATCGCATCGGACGGCCCCGGACGCGAAGAGGGGTAGGTGGATGGACTAGGTGGGCTGTGGCGAGGCTGAGAGGAGAGAAGAGAGAGAGGGCCCGGCAGCAGTTTTCGGAGACCGAAAACGTTCGACGTTAGACCGGCAGCGGTGCCGCTATAGTTATACATTGGGGCATCAGACGATCTCCGAATGCGATGAAACTTGACAGACGGTCTATCTACACTATAATAAGACCACCCGCCAACTTTCATCCCATTCCGAGAACATTTTTCGGCCACTTATAAATAATTTTCGGACATGCCGCGGGCGCGTGCAAGTGTGTCTGGGCTCAAAACGGACAACGGACAGAACTGGGAGACCCGGACTAATGCAAGTTTTGAAAACATGATGATGCAATGCACATGATGACATGGCAAGATGCAACACGCAAGCAAATGACATGGCAACAATAGCGAATAACTGGAAGACACCTGACGCAACGGTCTTGGGGCGTTACAACACTCCACCACTACGAGAGGATCTCGTCCCGAGATCTAAGATGGCACCCGAGAGAAAACGAAAGAGGAAGAGGAAGAGGTAAAAAATAAATTGCTTCTTTGACAAATGAGTGAAACCAAAGAACCTTGCGAGGTTGAATAAATTCGAGAAAGAATACAGCGAAGGTGAACAGAGTCGAAAACACTCCTTTAGAAAAGAGGAACAAAGAACATTGCGATACACCTTGAGGTTGAAGGGCAAGATATATATTGAAACCACTCCGGTTAAAACAATATATAGAAGGATTAAGAATGATATAATTTGGACAGCACTCCGACTGTAAATGTAAGGAATTGAAGATGAGCTTGACAAGATGAGAAGATACTTGATGAAACCAACAACATACTGCCTCCGAAACTATTGAAAGAATGGCACAAGGGGTAAGAAAGATTTCAGACGGCACTCCGGTTGAGAATGGAGGTAAAACTTGATAAGATGAGAGAGCTCGAATGAAAACACGACACTCCGGTTGAGTGGATAAGCAAAAGGAAAGAACATGATCTTGGCAAAACAAGATGATAGGAGGAAGAGAGCAACATCACCATGCCTCCAGAAGAAATGAAAGAAATGGATTTACTGAATGGAGAAAACAAGATCTTAAAAAAACACGCTTACACGAGATGCTAGAACGGAGTTGTTGGACTAACAACCACGAAAGAATAAGCTTGTTGTGGCCTTATGGAAAACATCTCGAAATCATGAGGTGAAATTTTGCCACTAGCGGACACAACAGATTGGATTAATATGAACAAGGAGACGAGAAACTTATTTCACCGGGAGGATGAAAGAAGAACTTGGATCATTTATGAGCACCATAGATAGCAACAATCCTTATGGAAGGCTTTAGGTGAAATATAACCCAAGATAAATCCAAAGAAGAAATTGATGGATTTAAAATACCTCATTCTTGATAACTTGTGAATCATGAACCACGGAGGGAAATCATCAAGAATGACATAACACCATCTCAAAAGATAAGATAGAACGAATTGTACTTCGGAACGCAAGATGAAGAATGCTTGAGCTCCTCCGAAAAGAATCTTGATGAACACTTCGAGAAGGAATTAAATCCTTTATGAACCATCATGTAGCGCCTCCATGAAGAACTCCGGTAAACAAAAGGATAACGAAAAGAAAGAGAAGTTGAAAACACAAGGTGAAACCTTGTAATGATTTAGATGGATCTCCGTGATAATTATAGATTGGAACTCCGAGAAATAAAAGATGAACAAAAGAAAATCAAGAATTTATTCATCATGAAAAAACTCCGAAGGAAGGAATTTATCACTTGGATGAAACAAGAATAAGAATTATGTTATGCGTATCCTTCACCAATTTAATTGATGACAAGCAACGGATTTGGCATACTACTTATTCTCGTAGAAAGGATTAAGATAGTTATAGCGCCCACTTGAGAAAGTCTTCAACGAACCACCGGCAGGATTAGGGAACAACGAATGAATAAATAGTATAGCAACGGAAGAGAATTCTTGAGCGAACCACCATAAGAGTTGAACAAGAAAAGTAGCAAAAGCACAATTCACTGGGAATAATGGGAAAATGAATGAAGATACTTGAGAGAATTTAGAAACAAGATAGTGAAGAGATCTTGAACTAATTAACGGATACTTGAGTGATGCACTGGTAAGATTTGGAGAACAAAAGCTGAAAGCTGAGAATGATTAATATTTGAAAAGATGGCCTTTGGAGAATCAAATTGAAAAGAATCTTGAATTGCTCCGGATAGGTGAAAAGAATTCTCACAATCAAAACAATTATGAGAGGATAGCATCAAGCTAGAATCACGAATCTTTGGGAGAACAGATAAGATTTGGAGGAAAAGCTCTTCTTCGGTCTTCAAGTGTTGCGAATGACGATGAGTAACAACACCATGAATTGTTGAGGCACTCCGGAATAATGAAGAATAGAAAGGTTGAGCTAATGATGAAACGAATTTGAAAGATCTTGGAGAAAGCATTTGACTGATGATAACTCATTCTTACGTCAAACTTGGAAAAGAATTTGAGAGTAACACCGGGAAAATTACAAGAGTCAGGTAAGATCCTGGTAAAAACCTGTGGGTTAGGGCCCACTGAAAAGATACACCGTTGAACGATTACTTGAAAAGGAGATTGCACCGGTTGAATTAAAAAGGCTTGAATGAGATAACAACCTTGAAATACGTTGAACGGATCTTGAATGAAAAGACGAATCTCTTGAGATATCTTGAGCACCCCAGAACAAATGAATAGTGAGAGGTGAATGATAAATAGGTGCAATGGCATGGGAAAGCATTTGAAACAATGAAAGGAATATGATCAACACCAAAAACTTGAATTGAGTCCCCCGGAGAAGAATACGAACGAAGAATGATGAACTTGTAGAACATATTCATGAGAATCACCAGATAAGAACATTTACGAAAAAGAATGGAGAGAGTTCACATCAATAAGATGGATACTTGATTAAGAAATCCGAGTCCTTCAAGAAAAAAGGGTGGGAGGGTGGGTAAAACAAAAGGCAACTTTGGAAGGATGAAACAAACACCGTTGCGAGAACTTAGAATAGATCTTGCGGATGTTGAAAATGATCGGATCCACTTGAAGAGAAACACGCCGGTTGAAAAGGATTGACATGACAATCTCGATTATCATGAAAGATTGGTAATCACATAGGAGTATAAGAACACCTCTTAGGAAAGGTATGAAAACACATTTGACATTGAAGCAACTCGAATACCACAACTCAAAACAAAACAAAGGATTGGCTTGCAGAATAAGCCGGAACAAACATATGATAGAGATTTCGTACGAATTTTTCGTGGTGGGGCCCACACGGGCTCGATCGTACAGTACCGTCATGTACAAGGCAGTGCACATGACATACGAAGTGTCCCCGAGTCAGCATAGCCAAGGACTCTTTAAGACACAACGAGACCATTGTAAAATCAACCGTGGATAGGCGGACCACTAGACGTCGAACCCCAATTCCATATCATACATCTGTCGGAAAGATATCCTAGGAGCTACTTGAATTCCCACTTATAAACTCCCGAAACTTTCCGGTTATGCAATCAGGTGTTGGGGATACAGGGGAAGCATAATATCTCACCCAAAACTAGCAAATCCTACATCCAGCTGTATCCATCCTTCAACACATAACCAAGAAACCTTCGGAAATCGTTTACCTCAACCTTCAAAAAGCATCCGTTATACGAGTTATGGCAATACTCCCGAACTCCCGCCCCAGTACTGGGTGGAGTCGAGGTTATCTCACCAACAACTGCATAAAAGAGATTTTCGATGTCGGCGAAACTCAGGTATTCCAGAACTTCAACGATAAAATTGTGACGACAACACCTCAGAGCTCAACTCCCCGGGACACTGCCACAACCCCTAAATGTCAGGAGGCACCAAGAACAATGTTCTCGTCACAAAATCATCGAAACGATTCCAAGATACCCGCGTGATCCGAATTTTTTTAGTGAAATTTGAGAAGAGAAGAGTCAAAACTCTACGTCAGGATGCCTCACCAGAGCGACGAAGGGACTGAGGAGTAAAAAGAATCCTACTCTCCGATATATATAATCCTATAAGACTCAAAACATTTTTTTCTAGACTCAACAACGCCAATGATTCGATCAAGCAGGGGGATCCTAAGTCGGGGAAAGCTCTGATTACCAACTTGTAACACCCACGATGCGGCTATATCTGCCACGTGTCGGAGCACGACTTAGAGGCATAATCGCATTGTAGGCATGTCGCAAGAGGGGTAACCTTTACACATCCCATGTACTGAATAAGGAAGAGGTACAGAGTTGGCTTACAATCGCCACTTCACACAATACATAAATATAGCATTACATCAACCAGATACAATCAAGGTCCGACTACGGAACCAAAATAAAAGAATACTACCCCTAATGCAAAAGATCCCCGATCGCCCCAACTGGGCTCCACTACCGATCAACTGGAAACAGAACAACATAACGAACACGATCTTCATCGAGCTCCTCCTTGAGCTCGGTTGCGTCACCTACATGGTATCATCGGCACCTGCAAACTGGTTTTGGAAGTAATCTGTGAGTCACGGCGACTCAGCAATCTCACATCCTCGCGATCAAGACTATTTAAGCTTATGGGTAGGTAAAAGGTATGTGAGGTGGAGCTGCAGCAAGCACTAGCATATATGGTGGCTAACTTACGCAAATGAGAGCGAGAAGATGAGCAAAGCACGGTCGTGAACTAGAAGTGATCAAGAAGTGATCCTGAAACTACTTACGTTCAAGCATAACTCCAACGCCGTGTCCACTTCCCGGACTCCGCCGGAAAGAGACCATCACGGCTACACACGCGGTTGATGCATTTTAATAAGTTAAGTTTCAGGTTTTCTACAACTGGACATTAACAAATTCCCATCTCCCCATAACCGCGGGCACGGCTTTCGAAAGTTCAAAACCCTGCAGGGGTGTCCCAACTTAGCCCATCACAAGCTCTCACGGTCAATGAAGGATATTCCTTCTCGTGGGAAGACCCGATCAGTCTCAGAATCCCGGTTACAAGACATTTCGACAATGGTAAAACAAGACCAGCAAGACCTCCCGATGCGCCGACATCCCGATAGGAGCTGCACATATCTCGTTCTCAAGGCAACACCGGATGAGTACTCCATACAACTAAAACCAGCCCTCAAGTTTCCCCGAGGTGGCGCTGCAAAGGACTCTAGTTCGGACCAACACTTAGACAAGCACTGGCCCGGGGGGGGGGGCTTAAAATAAAGATGACCCTCGAGAGAGCGACTCCCAAGGGAAAAGTAGGTGGTGGTGAGGCAAATGGTAAAACCAAGGTTGGGCCTTGCTGGAGGAGTTTTATTCAAAGCAAACTGTCAAGGGGTCCCCATAACACCCAACCGTGTAAGGAACTCAAAATCAAGGAACATAACACCGGTATGACGGAAACTAGGGCGGCAAGAGTGAAACAAAACACCAGGCATAAGGCCGAGCCTTCCACCCTTACCAAGTATATAGATGCATTAATTAAATAAGAGATATCATGATATCCCAACATATCCATGTTCCAACATGGAACAAACTTCATCTTCACCTGCAACTAACAACGCTATAAGAGGGGCTGAGCAAAAGCGGTAACATAGCCAAACAACGGTTTGCTAGGAAAGGTGGGTTAGAGGCTTGACATGGAAATATGGGAGGCATGATATAACAAGTGGTGGGTATCGCGGCATAGCAATAGAGCGAGCAACTAGCAAGCAAAGATAGAAGTGATTTCGAGGGTATGGTCATCTTGCCTGAGATCCCGCAAGGAAGAAGAACAAGTCCATGAAGAAGACAAACGGACGTAGTCGAACGGATCCTCACAAACGCGACGTTTATCAGAACCAACCCGAAGAAGCAACATCGGAAAGAAGCAAACAACATAGTAAAACAACCATCACATAAACTTGGCATGATGCACAACCAAGTATGATGCATGTCCGGATTGATGAAGCATGGCATGGCAAAGTGCACAAGCAATCCTATTAAGTGGAGCTCAATATGCAACTCCGTTGCATATTGATGAAACACCACATGACTTATTTAGTTCTCTCTCGTTTATGTACCCAACAAGATTAAATGTTGATTAACATGGCAAGAGGTGAAGCATATGAAAAACTACCTATCTAGGCAAGTTTAAATGAGGCCGGAACAACAAACAACAAGTCCGTAAAAATCCTCATATGCAAATTTTAAGGTTTGGCACTGTTCCGCCCTAAACCATATTTTAGAGTTTTTAAACATGCAAAGTAAAGCCACCATGTTAAACTAGGCATTTTTCTACCCTATTTACATATAAAGTTTATTAAAATTTGGAGTTACAGTTAGTAAGTTATGAATTAAAACATTTTAATAAGTTATTTAAGCAAATTTAAACAAACAACATTTTAAACATTTTTAACATAGATGAAAGTTGCAAATTATTAATCTACACAAGATTCTAAGCATTTTACATATATAATTTGTTTTAACCCGATGCACGGTTCTGTAGTTATTATATGCATGAACAAGGAGGGGTTTTCTGTAAATTTGCAAACTCCTGGATAAATAGATAAATTCGCAGAACTTGAAAAAAAACGTTATCGGGCTGAAACTGGGCGGACTGGGTGCTCACTATGGGCCAGACCCAGTTGGTGGAGCTGGCTGCAGGCTTAGCGGTTCGGGCTGACGAAGTGGGCGGCTGGGGCCTTGGATCCTTGGACTTGGAGACCGGCCACGCTGGCGCTAGACCAAGTCAACGAAGGGGCAGCGCTGGCTGTCTCGTTCGTGAAGCAGGGGACGGCGGCTGGCGATGCGGGATGCAGGGCATGGTGGCGACCTCCTGCGACGAGTGGATGGATGAGGGGGACGGATCCGGTGCGAAGGAGGTCGAGGAGGGCCGAGGCGAGGCTGGAGCTACTGTCGTTCCTCCTGTCGCTCGACAGGAGGACGCAGGCGAGGAACTTGGCACTGCGGAGCTTGCTGCCGGCGAGGCACGAGGAGGGGAAGCAGAGAAGGCCGCGGGCTCCTGGAAGTCTTGGGCGCTGGCTTGGCGACGCAGGGTGGTAGAGTGCGAGGCCATGGCGGCGAGAGGAACTTGGCAAGGGGCTCAGCCATCCATGGCGGCTCCTGGTTGTCTCCTGCTGGGTTGATGACGACGGCGGGTCCAGCAGGGTTGGGGCCTCGAGGTGGAGCCGCACGAGGTGGCTCGGGAGGCCGGAGTGGCACCGGGGCTGGTCCTGGTGGTGCTCAACGACGCAAGGGTCCCGGTGGTGCTGCTGCTTGCGGTGGCGCGGGGAAGCTGGTGCTGCGGGCTCGATGCAGAGGAGGCGCAGGGGACTTGGTGGCCGGCAGCGGGGCTTGCGCGGCGCACGATCCTGCCGGTGCTTGCCGTATCCAGCGTGGAGGAGGACGGGAATGGATTCCCGGTGGACCGAGGCAGGTCGGGGACGGGAACAGAGGAGGCGACCTCTTGTGATTGCTAACAGAGGCGTGTTCGAAGTAGAGACGATGCAGCGGTCACAGGGTTTAGAGAGGTAGCGAGGTTCAGGCACGGATGGACGCCGGTGACACAGACGAGGTGGAGGCCTCCGGCGGGGAAGCTCCAGGTGGTGGCGCAACAAGATTAGGGACGCGAGCGTCCCTGGCGTCGGGTCCCTGCTAGAGAAGGGAGAGGCGAGAGATTAGAGAGGTTGAGAGGGAGAGAAGCAAGGGGAGTAAATGAAGAGAAGGCAGGGCGTGGCGACCTGGTGGTTACCGACTGCTGCTACTCCGGCGAGGAGGCTCGGGGAGGGTCGGAGACGCGCGGGAGTAGAGGTCTCCGGCACCAGAGGCGAGCGAGGCAAGGGGAGCTCGGTGCCAACGACTTCGGGAACGAAGCAGGGAAGGATGGGCTGTAGGTGGCTGTAGGTTGAGCTCGAGGGGAGCTGCTGGTTGGATCGATGGAGGGATTGGGTGGATGCGAAAACGAGGAAGGGATTTTGGATCGGGGAGGATCCCGATGAGGAAGAGACAGGAAGAGTGGCGGCGCTCGGGAGGATCCCTAAAAATTAGGTGGTGTGTCTAGATTAGGTTAGGGGTGGTCTATATATAGTGAAAATGAGGGGAATTTTGGGACATCCAATTTAAATCGGACGGACGGGAAAAATAGACTAGGAGAGTTCAAAAAATAAACGGAAGATATTTTAGAGATGATTGGGGATGATCCGGACTCATCGGTCACGATAGCCCGGTTTGGGTTCGGAGCAGTTTTCGGGCGCGCGCAAGAGGGGGGCCGGTGCACTGTGCAAAGAGGGGTTTTCGGACCATGCGATCGCATCGGACGGCTCTGGACGCGAAGAGGGGTAGGTGGATGGACTAGGTGGGCTGTGGCGAGGCTGAGAGGAGAGAAGAGAGAGAGGGCCCGGTAGCAGTTTTTGGAGACCGAAAACGTCCGACGTTAGACCGGCAGCGGTGCTGCTATAGTTATACATTGGGGCATCAGACGATCTCCGAATGCGATGAAACTTGACAGACGGTCTGTCTACACTATAATAAGACCACCCGCCAACTTTCATCCCATTCTGAGAACATTTTTCAGCCACTTATAAATAATATTTCGGACATGCCGCGGGCGCGTGCAAGTGTGTCTGGGCTCAGAACGGACAACGGACGGAACTGGGAGACCCGGACTAATGCAAGTTTTGAAAACATGATGATGCAATGCACATGATGACATGGCAAGATGCAACATGCAATCAAAGGACATGGCAACAATAGCGAATAACTGGAAGACACCTGGCGCAACGGTCTCGGGGCGTTACAACACTCCACCACTATGGGAGGATCTCGTCCCGAGATCTAAGATGGCACCGGAGAGAAAACGAAAGAGGAAGAGGAAGAGGTAAAAACTAAGTTGCTTCTTTGACAAATGAGTGAAACCAAAGAACCTTGCGAGGTTGAACAAATTCGAGAAAGAATACAGCGAAGGTGAACAAAGTCGAAAACACTCCTTTAGAAAAGAGGAACAAAGAACATTGCGAAACACCTTGAGGTTGAAGGGCAAGATATATATTGAAACCACTCCGGTTAAAACAAGATAGAGAAGGATTAAGAATGATATAATTTGGACAGCACTCCAACTATAAATGTAAGGAATTGAAGATGAGCTTGACAAGATGAGAAGATACTTGATGAAATCAACAACATACTGCCTCCGGAACTATTGAAAGAATGGCACAAGGGGTAAGAAAGATTTCAGACGGCACTCCGGTTGAGAATGGAGGTAAAACTTGATAAGATGAGAGAGCTCGAATGAAAACACGACACTCCGGTTGAGTGGATAAGCAAAAGGAAAGAACATGATCTTGGCAAAACAAGATGATAGGAGGAAGAGAGCAACATCACCATGCCTCCAGAAGAAATGAAAGAAATGGATTTACTGAATGGAGAAAACAAGATCTTAAAAAAACACGCTTACACGAGATGCTAGAACGGAGTTGTTGGACTAACAACCACGAAAGAATAAGCTTGTTGTGGCCTTATGGAAAACATCTCGAAATCATGAGGTGAAATTTTGCCACTAGCGGACACAACAGATTGGATTAATATGAACAAGGAGACGAGAAACTTATTTCACCGGGAGGATGAAAGAAAAACTTGGATCATTTATGAGCACCATAGATAGCAACAATCCTTAGGGAAGGCTTTAGGTGAAATATAACCCAAGATAAATCCAAAGAAGAAATTGATGGATTTAAAATACCTCATTCTTGATAACTTGTGAATCATGAACCACGGAGGGAAATCATCAAGAATGACATAACACCATCTCAAAAGATAAGATAGAACGAATTGTACTTCGGAACGCAAGCTGAAGAATGCTTGAGCTCCTCCGAAAAGAATCTTGATGAACACTTCGAGAAGGAATTAAATCCTTTATGAACCATCATGTAGCGCCTCCATGAAGAACTCCGGTAAACAAAAGGATAACGAAAAGAAAGAGAAGTTGAAAACACAAGGTGAAACCTTGTAATGATTTAGATGGATCTCCGTGATAATTATAGCTTGGAACTCTGAGAAATAAAAGATGAACAAAAGAAAATCAAGAATTTATTCATCATGAAAAAACTCCGAAGGAAGGAATTAATCACTTGGATGAAACAAGAATAAGAATTATGTTATGCATATCCTTCACCAATTTAATTGATGACAAGCAACGGATTTGGCATACTACTTATTCTCGTAGAAAGGATTAAGATAGTTATAGCGCCCACTTGAGAAAGTCTTCAACGAACCACCGGTAGGATTAGGGAACAACGAATGAATAAATAGTATAGCAACGGAAGAGAATTCTTGAGCGAACCACCATAAGAGTTGAACAAGAAAAGTAGCAAAAGCACAATTCACCGGGAATAATGGGAAAATGAATGAAGATACTTGAGAGAATTTAGAAACAAGATAATGAAGAGATCTTGAACTAATTAACGGATACTTGAGCGATGCACCGGTAAGATTTGGAGAACAAAAGCTGAAAGCTGAGAATGATTAATATTTGAAAAGATGGCCTTTGGAGAATCAAATTGAAAAGAATCTTGAATTGCTCCGGATAGGTGAAAAGAATTCTCACAATAAAAAACAATTATGAGAGGATGGCATCAAGCTAGAATCACGAATCTTTGGGAGAACAGATAAGATTTGGAGGAAAAGCTCTTCTTCGGTCTTCAAGTGTTGCGAATGACGATGAGAAACAACACCATGAATTGTTGAGGCACTCCGGAATAATGAAGAATAGAAAGGTTGAGCCAATGATGAAAAGAATATGAAAGATCTTGGAGAAAGCATTTGACTGATGATAACTCATTCTTACGTCAAACTTGGAAAAGAATTTGAGAGTAACACCGGGAAAATTACAAGAGTCAGGTAAGATCCTGGTAAAAACCTGTGGGTTAGGGCCCACTGAAAAGATACACCGTTGAACGATTACTTGAAAAGGAGATTGCACTGGTTGAATTAAAAAGGCTTGAATGAGATAACAACCTTGAAATACGTTGAACGGATCTTGAATGAAAAGACGAATCTCTTGAGATATCTTGAGCACCCCAGAACAAATGAATAGTGAGAGGTGAATGATAAATAGGTGCAACGGCATGGGAAAGCATTTGAAACAATGAAAGGAATATGATCAACACCAAAAACTTGAATTGAGTCCCCCGGAGAAGAATACGAACGAAGAATGATGAACTTGTAGAACATATTCATGAGAATCACCAGATAAGAACATTGACGAAAAAGAACGGAGAGACTTCACATCAATAAGATGGATACTTGATTAAGAAATCTAAGTCCTTCAAGAAAAAAGGGTGGGAGGGTGGGTAAAACAAAAGGCAACTTGGGAAGGATGAAACAAACACCGTTGTGAGAACTTAGAATAGATCTTGCGGATGTTGAAAATGATCGGATCCACTTGAAGAGAAACACACTGGTTGAAAAGGATTGACATGACAATCTCGATTATCATGAAAGATTGGTAATCACATAGGAGTATAAGAACACCTCTTAGGAAAGGTATGAAATCACATTTGACATTGAAGCAACTCGAATACCAGAACTCAAAACAAAACAAAGGATTGGCTTGCAGAATAAGCCGGAACAAACATATGATAGAGATTTCATACGAAATTTTCGTGGTGGGGCCCACACGGGCTCGATCGTACAACACAGTCATGTACAAGGCAGTGCACATGACATACGAAGTGTCCCCGAGTCAGCATAGCCAAGGACTCTTTAAGACACAACGAGACCATTGTAAAATCAACCGTGGATAGGCGGACCACTAGACGTCGAACCCCAATTTCATATCATACATCTATCGGAAAGATATCCTAGGAGCTACTTGAATTCCCACTTATAAACTCCCGAAACTTTCCGATTATGCAATCAGGTGTTGGGGATACAGGGGAAGCATAATATCTCACCCAAAACTAGCAAATCCTACATCCAGCTGTATCCATCCTTCAACACATAACCAAGAAACCTTCGGAAATCGTTTACCTCAACCTTCAAAAAGCATCCGTTATACGAGTTATGGCAATACTCCCGAACTCCCGCCCCAGTACTGGGTGGAGTCGAGGTTATCTCACCAACAACTGCATAAAAGAGATTTTCGATGTCGGCGAAACTCAGGTATTCCAGAACTTCAACGATAAAATTGTGACGACAACACCTCAGAGCTCAACTCCCCGGGACACTGCCACAACCCCTAAATGTCAGGAGGCACCAAGAACAATGTTCTCGTCACAAAATCATCGAAACGATTCCAAGATACCCGCGTGATCCGAATTTTTTTTAGTGAAATTTGAGAAGAGAAGAGTCAAAACTCTACGTCAGGATGCCTCACCAGAGCGACGAAGGGACTGAGGAGTAAAAAGAATCCTACTCTCCGATATATATAATCCTATAAGACTCAAAACATTTTTTTTCTAGACTCAACAACGCCAACGATTCGATCAAGCAGGGGGCTCCTAAGTCGGGGAAGGCTCTGATTACCAACTTGTAACACCCACGATGCGGCTATATCTGCCACGTGTCGGAGCACGACTTAGAGGCATAATCGCATTGTAGGCATGTCGCAAGAGGGGTAACCTTTACACATCCCATGTACTGAATAAGGAAGAGGTACAGAGTTGGCTTACAATCGCCACTTCACACAACACATAAATATAGCATTACATCAACCAGATACAATCAAGGTCCGACTACGGAACCAAAATAAAAGAAGACTACCCCTAATGCAAAAGATCCCCGATCTCCCCAACTGGGCTCCACTATCGATCAACTGGAAATAGAATAACATAACGAACATGATCTTCATCAAGCTCCTCCTTGAGCTCGGTTGCGTCACCTACACGGTATCATCGGCACCTGCAAACTGGTTTTGGAAGTAATTTGTGAGTCACGGGGACTTAGCAATCTCACACCCTCGCGATCAAGACTATTTAAGCTTATGGGTAGGTAAAAGGTATGTGAGGTGGAGCTGCAGCAAGCACTAGCATATATGGTGGCTAACTTACGCAAATGAGAGCGAGAAGAGGAGCAAAGCACGGTCGTGAACTAGAAGTGATCAAGAAGTGATCCTGAAACTACTTACGTTCAAGCATAACTCCAACCCGTGTCCACTTCCCGGACTCCGCCGGAAAGAGACCATCACGGCCACACACGCGGTTGATGGATTTTAATAAGTTAAGTTTCAGGTTTTCTACAACTGGACATTAACAAATTCCCATCTGCCCATAACCGCGGGCATGGCTTTCGAAAGTTCAAAACTTTGCAGGGGTGTCCCAACTTAGCTCATCACAAGCTCTCACGGTCAATGAAGGATATTCCTTCTCGTGGGAAGACCCGATCAGTCTCGGAATCCCGGTTACAAGACATTTCGACAATGGTAAAACAAGCCCAGCAAGACCTCCCGATGCGCCGACATCCCGATAGGAGCTGCACATATCTCGTTCTCAAGGCAACACCGGTTGAGTACTCCGTACAACTAAAACCAGCCCTCAAGTTTCCCCGAGGTGGCGCTGCAAAGGACTCTAGTTCGGACCAACACTTAGACAAGCACTGGCCCGGGGGGGGGGGGCTTAAAATAAAGATGACCCTCGAGAGAGCGACTCCCAAGGGAAAAGTAGGTGGTGGTGAGGCAAATGGTAAAACCAAGGTTGGGCCTTGCTGGAGGAGTTTTATTCAAAGCGAACTGTCAAGGGGTCCCCATAACACCCAACCGTGTAAGGAACTCTAAATCAAGGAACATAACACCGGTATGACGGAAACTAGGGCGGCAAGAGTGAAACAAAACACCAGGCATAAGGCCGAGCCTTCCACCCTTTACCAAGTATATAGATGCATTAATTAAATAAGAGATATCGTGATATCCCAACATATCCATGTTCCAACATGGAACAAACTTCATCTTCACCTGCAACTAACAACGCTATAAGAGGGGCTGAGCAAAAGCGGTAACATAGCCAAACAATGGTTTGCTAGGAAAGGTGGGTTAGAGGCTTGACATGGAAATATGGGAGGCATGATATAACAAGTGGTGGGTATCGCGGCATAGCAATAGAGCGAGCAACTAGCAAGCAAAGATATAAGTGATTTCGAGGGTATGGTCATCTTGCCTGAGATCCCGCAAGGAAGAAGAACAAGTCCATGAAGAAGACAAACGGACGTAGTCGAACGGATCCTCACAAATGCGACGTTTATCGGAACCAACCCGAAGAAGCTACATCGGAAAGAAGCAAACAACATAGTAAAACAACCATCACATAAACTTGGCATGATGCACAACCAAGTATGATGCATGTCCGGATTGATGAAGCATGGCATGGCAAAGTGCACAAGCAATCCTATTAAGTGGAGCTCAATATGCAACTCCGTTGCATATTGACGAAACACCACATGGCTTATTTAGTTCTCTCTCATTTATGTATCCAACAAGATTAAATGTTGATTAACATGGCAAGAGGTGAAGCATATGAAAAACTACCTATCTAGGCAAGTTTAAATGAGGCCGGAACAACAAACAACAAGTCCGTAAAAAATCCTCATATGCAAATTTTAAGGTTTGATACTGTTCCGCCCTAAACCATATTTTAGAGTTTTTAAACATGTAATGTAAAGCCACCATGTTAAACTAGGCGTGTTTCTACCCTATTTACATATAAAGTTTATTAAAATTTGGAGTTACGGTTAGTAAGTTATGAATTAAGACATTTTAATAAGTTATTTAAGCAAATTTAAACAAACAACATTTTAAACATTTTTAACATAGATGAAAGTTGCAAATTATTAATCTATACAAGATTCTAAGCATTTTACATATATAATTTGTTTTAATCCGATGCACGGTTCTCAAGTTATTATATGCATGAACAAGGAGGGGTTTTCTGTAAATCTGCAAACTCCTGGATAAATAGATAAATTCGCAGAACTTGAAAAAAAAACGTTATCGGGCTGAAACTGGGCGGACTGGGTGCTCACTATGGGCCAGACCCAGTCGGTGGAGCTGGCTGCAGGCTTAGCGGTTCGGGCTGACGAAGTGGGCGGCTGGGGCCTTGGAGCCTTGTACTTGGAGACCGGCCACGCTGGCGCTGGACCAAGTCAATGAAGGGGCAGCGCTGGCTGTCTCGTTCGTGAAGCAGGGGACGGCTGATGGCGATGCGGGATGCAGGGCATGGTGGCGACCTCCTGTGACGAGTGGATGGACGAGGGGGGACGGATCCGGTGCGAAGGAGGTCGAGGAGGGCCGAGGTGAGGCTGGAGCTACTGTCGTTCCTCCTGTTGCTCGACAGGAGGACGCATGCGAGGAACTTGGCACTGCGGAGCTTGCGGCCGACGAGGCACGAGGAGGGGAAGCAGAGAAGGCCGCGGGCTCCTGGAAGTCTTGGGCGCTGGCTTGGCGACGCAGGGCGGCAGAGTGCGAGGCCATGGCGGCGGGAGGAACTCGGTGAGGGGCTCAGCCATCCATGGCGGCTCCGGTTGTCTCCTGCTGGGTTGATGATGACGGCGGGTCCAGCAGGGCTGGGGCCTCGAGGTGGAGCCGCACGAGGTGGCTCGGGAGGCCGGAGTGGCACCGGGGCTGGTCCTGGTGGTGCTCAACGACGCAAGGGTCCCGGTGGTGCTGCTGCTTGCGGTGGCGCGGGGAAGCTGGTGCTGCGGGCTCGATGCAGAGGAGGCGCAGGGGACTTGGTGGCCGGCAGCGGGGCTTGCGCGGCGCACGATCCTGCCGGTGCTTGCCGTATCCAGCGTGGAGGAGGACGGGAATGGATTCCCGGTGGACCGAGGCAGGTCGGGGACGGGAACAGAGGAGGCGACCTCTTGTGATTGCTAACAGAGGCGTGTTCGAAGTAGAGACGATGCAGCGGTCACAGGGTTTAGAGAGGTAGCGAGGTTCAGGCACGGATGGACGCCGGTGACACAGACGAGGTGGAGGCCTCCGGTGGGGAAGCTCCAGGCGATGGCGCAACAAGATTAGGGACGCGAGCGTCCCTGGCGTTGGGTCCCTGCTAGAGAAGGGAGAGGCGAGAGATTAGAGAGGTTGAGAGGGAGAGAAGCAGGGGGAGTAAATGAAGAGAAGGCAGGGCGTGGCGACCAGGTGGTTGCCGGCTGCTGCTACTCCGGCGAGGAGGCTCGGGGAGGGTCGGAGACGCGCGGGAGCAGAGGTCTCCGGCACCAGAGGCGAGCGAGGCAAGGGGAGCTCGGTGCCAACGACTTCGGGAACGAAGCAGGGAAGGATGGGCTGTAGGTGGAGCTCGAGGGGAGCTGCTGGTTGGATCGATGGAGGGATTGGGTGGATCTATAAACGAGGAAGGGATTTTGGATCGTGGAGGATCCCGATGAGGAAGAGACAGGAAGAGTGGCGGCGCTCGGGAGGATCCCTAAAAATTAGGTGGTGTGTCTAGATTAGGTTAGGGGTGGTCTATATATAGTGAAAATGAGGGGAATTTTGGGACAGCCAATTTAAATCGGACGGACGGGAAAAACAGACGAGGGGAGTTCAAAAAATAAACCGAATATATTTTAGAGATGATTGGGGATGATCTGGACTCATCGGTCACGATAGCCCGATTCGGGTTCGGAGCAGTTTTCGGGCGCGCGCAAGAGGGAGGCCGGTGCACTGTGCAAAGAGGGGTTTTCGGACCGTGCGATCGCATCGGACGGCTCCGGACGCGAAGAGGGGTAGGTGGATGGACTAGGTGGGCTGTGGCGAGGCTGAGAGGAGATAAGAGAGAGAGAGAGAGGGCCCGGCAGCAGTTTTCGGAGACCGAAAATGTCCGACGTTAGACCGGCAGCGGTACCGCTATGGGTATACGTTGGGGCATCAGACGATCTCTGAATGCGATGAAACTTGACAGACGGTCTATCTACACTATAATAAGACCACCCGCCTACTTTCATCCCATTCCGAGAACATTTTTCGGCCACTTATAAATAATATTTCGGACATGCCGCGGGCGCGTGCAAGTGTGTCTGGGCTCAGAACGGACAACGGACGGAACTGGGAGACCCGGACTAATGCAAGTTTTGAAAACATGATGATGCAATGCACATGATGACATGGCAAGATGCAACACGCAAGCAAATTACATGGCAACAACAGTGAATAACTGGAAGACACCTGGCGCAACGGTCTCGGGGCGTTACACCCTTCTTGTACACCACAGTGTAGTTAAATCCCATAAGCTTGAGAAGTGCCTTCTGCTGCATGGATTTGCTCACTTTTTGTTCTGTTAAGTGGAGCAAACTCTTATGATCAGTACTTATAATGAAAGGAGCATGATGCAAATAAGATTGCCATTTGTCCACTGCCAGAATAACAGCCAGACATTCTTTTTCATAAGTGGACAAGGCCTAAGCCTGTGGACCCAAGGCTTTGCTAAGATATGCAATAGGGTGGCCTGCTTGCATGAGCACTGCTCCTATTCCCATGTTGCTAGCATCAGTTTCAATTGTAAAAGCCTTAGTGAAATCAGGCAGGGCTAGAACAGGTGCCTGCAGTAATGAGACTGTAATGCTGGATGAATTTCCGGTAATATCCAGTAAGGCCCAAAAATCCCCTGACCTGTTTGACATTCACTGGGGTTGGCCACTCTTGAACAACCTGAATTTTAGCAGGGTCAGTCCTCACGCCTTCCGCACTGATGATGTGGCCCAAGTACTCCAGCTCTTGCTGAGCAAATGTACACTTGGAAAATTTGACATGCAGGTTGTTTTCATTAAGAATCGCAAACACTTGTGCTAGATGTTCCAAATGTTCTTCTAGAGTGTCACTGTAGACAATAATATCATCAACAAAAACTAACACACACTTCCTCAGCAGAACAACAAAGAGGGCATTCATAGCTGCTTGAAAGGTGGCCGGAGCATTAGTCAACCCAAAGGGCATCACTCGGAATTCATACAGCCCATGATGAGCTTTGAAGGCAGTTTTGTGCTCTTCACCAGACACCAATCTTATTTGATGATAGCCAGATTTAAGGTCCAACTTGGTAAACCACTTAGCCCCTGCTAGTTCATCCAGCAATTCTTCAACAATAGGCATAAGATATTTGTGTTTTATTGTTATAGCATTGAGATGCCTGTAATCCACACAAAAACGCCAAGTGCCATCTTTTTTATTTACCAACAACATTGGAGAGGCAAAGGAACTAGTGCTCAGCTGAATAAGTCCTTCTTGTAACATAGTGGTGATCTGCCTTTCTATTTCAGTTTTCTGCATAGGATTATACCTGTAGGGTTTAACGTTAACTGGAGTAGCCCCTGGTGTAAGGGCATATTTATCCCTAAGGTGTTTTGGTGATTGATGACAATGCTTTTGCGGACTAATCGTGTGCCTTGAGTTTCCCAGACGTTTCATCGCTAGGCACAAGACGGTTTGGTGCCCCTCGAAGACTGTTGAAGACAGCGTCTTTTCTACGTTTCTTTTTGGTGGATTTGAGTCATAGGAAAGCCATACTATTAAGAGGGGGTCCGCATCGGAAACGTTTGGGTGGAATCATCACGTACATGTTTTCTTCCTTGTCCCCTCCTTTCCCCTGTTCTTTGGAGCATCCTCCGTTGATCCTCCTTTCCCTTGTCCTGACTGCTGTTGGTGGGCTTGCGGTAGTACTGCTCCCTGTTGAGCAGTAGTACCGCAGGCACCCGCGGTAGTACCGCACTTCGGCGCAGTAGTACCGCACTTCAGCGCGGTAGTACCGCAGGTGCCCACGGTAGTACCGCTCCTCTAGAGCTGCAGTACCTTTGCGGTAGTAGGGGCGGATGTAATTTTTTACATCTGCACCACTGCGGTAGTACCGCATCCGTTGCGCGGTAGTACCATGCTCGGCTTGGCTCAGCTGCCAGGCGGTAGTACCGCTCCTCTGCGGTAGTACTGTGTCGGATTTTTGCTTCTTCCATTTACCAGCGGAAGTAGGCACGGATGTATCTTTATCCGCGCTCTTCCCAGGCTAGGGGTTTCCTGCCTTGCGGTAGTACCGCAAGGGGGAGCGGTAGTACCGCGCCCGCGGCAGTACCGCCCTCAGCTCTTGTGCTACAGGTCTGCCCTAGCTGCTGCGACTGCTGCAGTAGTACCGTGGGTCCGCACGGTAGTACCGTGTGGCCTTGCGGTAGTACTTCTTGTCAGCAAGCGGAAGTACCGTGTGGCCCTGCGGTAGTACCGCTGGTCTGGGGCGGTAGTACTGCTGGTCGCGGGCTGGTAGGTGGATAACATTTGGATTTTTGTCCTAAGCTATAAAAGGGGTGTCTTCTTCCTCTAGTTGACTACCTCTTCCAACCCTAAGCTCCATTGTTGCTCTAAGCTCCATTTTCGCCCGATCTCACTCCCTAGCCAATCAAACTTGTTGATTTGCTCGGGAGTGGTTGAGAAGGCCCCGATCTACACTTCCACCAAGAGAAATTTGATTCCCCCCACTAATCCCTTGTGGATCTTGTTACTCTTGGGTGTTTGAGCACCCTAGACGGTTGAGGTCACCGCGGAGCCATAGTCCATTGTGGTGAAGCTTCGTGGTGTCGTTGGGAGCCTCCAATTGAGTTGTGGAGATTGCCCCAACCTTCTTTGTAAAGGTTCGGTCGTCGCCTCCAAGGGCACCAATAGTGGAATCACGGCATCTCGCATTGTGTGAGGGCGTGAGGAGAATACGGTGGCCCTAGTGGCTTATTGGGGAGCATTGTGCCTCCACACCGCTCCAACGGAGACGTACTTCCCCTCAAAGGGAAGGAACTTCGGTAACACATCCTCGTCTCCACTGGCTCCACTCTTGGTTATCTCGTGCCTTTACTTGTGCAAGCTTATTTGTGATATATCTCTTGCTTTCTTGTGTTCCTATCTTTGTTGCATCATATAGGTTGCTCACCTAGTTGCATATCTAGACAACCTACTTTGATGCAAAGTTTAAATTGTTAAAGAAAAGCTAAAAAAATTTAGTTGCCTATTCACCCCCCCTCTAGTCAACATATCGATCCTTTCAATTGGTATCAGAGCCTCGTCTCTTTACTAAGGACTTTGCCGTCCGAAGAGTATGGTTGACACCATGGATGGTGTGGAGGAGCACTCTGGTGTAAATCCGATCTCGTCTACGGGTGATGGGGGAACCTCGGTCTCCCATGAGGAATTCAATGTAGCCTTGGAGACATTGAAAACCTCAATGATGATCGAGGTTGAAAGCATGTTTACTAAATTCATTGAAGGGCTTAAACTATCCACCGCACCGTTGAAAGTGGGTGATCCCACCGACAAGGTGACGGATGCTATCTCCGATAAGGGGGAAGCTAGTAGTGAAAAGGCCCCTTCTTCTAGTGGTAAAATTGGCACCGACATCTTTGCCCATGTGGAACCACCACTTGTTTATGGTGGACCGATCCCTTCCACTCATTTGAATCATGCCGTTCCTCCCCCTAAGATTGTGAAAAATGAGGACTTTGATTCTTGGGTTTATCGCTTTAAGCATCATTTAAATCATGTGAACACTAATCTTTGGAGAATCATTGAAGAAGGTTTTCATCCGCACGATCCAAGCAACTTCACTCCTCGAGAAGCCGCGGATAGTCAATTCAATGAGAATGCTCTGTTCATCATACAAGATGCAATTCCACCCGAAGATCTTCCTCATCTTCGGCCCTTCGCCTTGGCCAAAGATGCATGGCTTTGTGTTGTCTCTCTCTACCGAGGAAGCGCGAGCTTTCAACGCTCCAACTATGAAGTAGTGCAAGATGAAGCCGATGAGTTTGCTATGAAAGAAGATGAAGAATCCCGTGAGCTTTATCGGAGAGTAACCAAACTCGCGGTCTCACTCCAAGATCACGGGAGCAAGGACACGGATGGCAATTGGATCAAGCGCAAGTTCCTCAAGGCAATGATGCCTTACCACAAGGCCATGTCCTCCGTCATTCGTCAAAGGCCGGACTTCCACACTTTGACCTCAAGTGAAGTGTTGGATGAGTTTGTGGCTATGAACATCTTGGACAAGACCGCCGACAATGTGGTGCTTCGCTCTCAAAGGGCAAAGAAGCCCAACCTTGCATTAAAGGCCAAGATTTGCGGTGAAGAGGAAGAAGAAGAGGAAGAAGAGGAAAGCAACCCCGAAGATACAAAGTATGCCTATCATGACCACATGGCACTTGCTTCAAGGCAATTTTGGAGTAAGAAAAACTCAAGGCCAAACTTCAACAAGAACAACTCAAGTGGCAGAAGAGCAAGCAACGTGTAAGGACTTGCTACAATTGTGGCAATGTGAGTCACTTTGTTGCGGAGTGCCGGTATGAGAAGAGGGAAGACAATGGTGGCAAGCTCATTCGAAAGGACAAAGCCAAGTCTTTCCCCAACAAGAACAACTTCACCAAGAAAATCCCTCACAAGGCGTTGGTGGTTCAAGAAGAGTACCATGATGATGATGATGGTGAGTCAGTGGCCATGGCATCTGTTGCCATTGCAAAAACTCCACGAGTATCTCTCTTTGACTCACCCAATGAGAACATCACCGCCAAGTGTCTCATGGCTAAAGCCACCAACAAGGTAACTCCCAACATCGAAACTACCATCATTAATAATCCTTCCTTGACAGATTGCATTGATGAATGTGGGGGATCTAATGTGGAGGAAAATGAGCTTGAGTCCTTTATGGGTAAACTCAAGGGTAAATCCAAGAAGCATTTTATTGCTCTCTTGGAACAACTCGGTGAAGCCAATGACATGATCGAGTCTCATGAAGATACTATCTCCAAGATGGAGGGGCATAGTCGTGACTATGCCGATGAGATCTCGGATCTTTCCAATGCTCTTGAGGAAGAGTGTGGTCTTCGTTTGGCTCTTGAGGAGTCACACAACGTTGATCATGCTAAGTTAAAGAAAGATTTTGATCATGCTCTCATTGTTTCTCGTGTGCTAAACTCCGAGAAGGCCGAACTTGAGGTTGATCTTGCTAGACTCAAAGAGGAGTTTGATCTACTTGACAAGGCTCACAAGGTCTTGAAGGGTGCTCATGCTAGCCTCAAAGAGTCTCATGATCAACTTCAAGTAAAGCTAACCAAGGAAAAAGCCACTTTTCCTCGTATGATGTTAATTGATAATGCAAATGCTACTAACCCGTGTTGTGAGCATGTGCATCTTGTTGAGGAGAATGCTAAGCTAAAGGTGCAACTTGAGAAAGGTCTTGCATCTTGCATACAAGGCGAGAAGAACCTCAACGACCTCTTGACCAACCAAAAGGAAGTTGTGGCCAAGGAAGGGATTGGGTACGTGCCCAAGTCCAAGAACACACTACAAAAAAATACACTTCCGTGATGATACATGTTTGTCACAGTAGGTCGCTTTTTTTGTCATGCATGTACATCCGTGACAAATTTATGACAGAATCAAGATAGTCATACCTGTGCTGTCGTAGAAGTGTTCCATGACATTACCAAAATTATCATCACGGAAGTGTCCACTTCCATGATGATAAATCGCGCGTCATAGAAGTGCTTTCGTCAAGGGTGACCGACACATGGCATCCACCATAACGGAACACCGTTAAGCTATCGGGTCGGGTTTTGGATCCGATAACCCGTTAACAACCCCGACCAATGGGGATTTTCCACGTGTAAAATCATCATTGGCTAGAGGAAACACGTGTCGGCTCATCGTCGGGACAGATGTCATCCACTCACTGGACAGAAGGCGCCTATGATACGTCGACACATGGCACGGCCCAACAAGTTTAAATGGGTCGGCCCAACTAAAGGCCCACAATATTTTGCGGACCATAATGGGCCGGCCCAGCTAAAGGCCCACGAGATTTTGCGGACCATAATGGGCTGGCCCAGGTAAAGGCCCACAAGATTTATGTGTGCCATAATGGGCCGGCCCAGGTAAAGGCCCACAAAATTCTTGCGGATCATAATGGGCTGGCCCAGCTAAAGGCCCATGAGATTTCGCCGACATTAATGGGCCGGCCCAGCTGTAGGCCCACAAGATTTTGAGGACCCTAGTAGGCCGGCCCATTAACTGGCTGCCATGTTTTGGGCCAAATGCCGGCCCATATTTGATACGGTCTATTAATGGCCTGCCACGCTCCAGGCCTAATAGTGGCCCATATGAGATCCGGCCCGTTAAAAGCCTACCACGTTCTAGGCCAAATTACGGCCTAGGTCAGGTCCGACCCTTTAAGAGGTTTTGGGCCTAATTATGGCCCATATTAGATTCGGCCCGTTAACTGGACACTATGCTTTTGGGCCCACTTGCTAAAGGCCCACTTAGTAATTCGGCCTGATATTAGTTTTGGCCTGTTAAGGGCCTGTTTAACATTTCGGCCCTATATTAATTTCATCCTGTTAAAAGCCCGTCATATAGTTGGGCCTAACTACGGCCCGGTTTGCATCCGGCCTGCTCGCAGCCGATATCTGATTGGGCCAAACAAGGACCGAGACAATTTTTCGGCCTGTTAAAAGCCCGTGATTTGATTCGCACAATCATGGGCCGGGGTTCATTTCGGGCTGCTGCCGGCCCGTGAGCTGATCGGCACGTTTCAGGCCCAACCTACATCGTGATTGCATGACAGCCCGATTATGTACCGTAATTTTACGGTTTGGCCGGTTTACTGCGAAGACAGGATATATATACAGTTAAATAACTGCAGCATCGTGAATAAGAAAAAACCTATACTATACAATAAAGAAATTACGGCATATTACATCCACTGGGCATCAAAGTTCGCCACTATGATAATAAAGCACAAGCAGACAACAGATTACATACACGGGCATCAAAGATCGCCACCAGTGCAAATAAACACGCCGACAAAATAATATACAAAACCGACAGCACTTCAATAGAGTTCAAGAAAGGTTAGCCCTGCTGGGGAGCTGCAGCGCAAGCAGCTGAGCAAGATGATGAGACTGCGCTTGTTCAACACTTATATCTTCCTCACTCTGAAAGATAAACAAGCAGACAGATGACAGGTTTTGCACATAAAAGTATCAGTGCTGACAATTCATCACATTTCTTACTGACGAATAAAGTGACATAGTTTAAATTTGCATTAACACAATATGGTATTGTTCAGGTCAAGACATGGCAGGAAATGACATTGTGAAGGAGTTGGCAGCTTAACGACACCACTCGATTACAGATCAAAAACTCATAAGTATCAATGGTTAGTGTGCTGTCAATTTATACCATTTCAGATTGGCAAATAAAGAGACGGTTTAAATAATAGTGGGATGATATGACATTTTTCATAGTTAAGACATTGCAGAATATGACATTGTGCTGTAGTGGGTAGGTTCACCACACCACTGGATTACAGATGAAAAACAGAAGCATACATGCAGTGCAAAAGAAGATCACTTGCTCTGTATAGTTTAATTTACATGGTATGAAGAAGGAACTTGGTTGTACAACTGAAAACTTAAATTGATAAAGGACGAACTTTTGTTTATGAACTACATATAATAAACTTTAAAGAAGAAATTTGATGCAAACACCAAAAATAAACAGCTGTTGCAGTCATGCCTAACCAAATATATACAACAAAGTTTGAAGGCTTGAGATGGACAAACTTACATTATTGGTGAATACATGCTCTATAAGGCCTTGTCCATGCTGATGGGGGGGGGGGCAATTCAAGAAGTTTACCATAGAATCTTCTTCAAAAGCATTGCCTTTATTCTACATTTTGTTAAGAGTAAATATAGATGTGATAATATACGAAAAAATGAAGAATATTTAAGATAAGATGAAGAGTGATGCTACATAACCAAGTAGCTATAAATGTAAGTGCAGCGATACAGGCAAAAGGTATAGCCAAGAGCAATGCACAGCTAAACTTCTTCAGTACCAACCTTGTGGTAAGAGTAAATATAGATCTGATGTGTAGAAAATGGAGGGCAAAGGAAAATAAGCCGCAGAGTGATGGTACATGAACAACTACCTGTCATTATAAGTACATTGATAAAGGACAGCATGTACTTACAAGAACAATGCAGAGCTAAAAAACATTGGCATTGGATATATTCTACACTAATGTAACCATTCATACAGATCAGATAATTTGGAGCGAACAATTCATAAGCAAGCTATCATGCATACTGCTGTCACATAATGAACCAGGTATGTATGCAAGTAGTGATACAGGACAACAAGTACTAACAAGAGCAAAGCAGCAGGCAGCATATTTGCGATATCCCGTCATTCTTATCAAACCGGAATTCTTCTTCGAGCAGATTTCCTGCAAAAAAGATTCGTAAGGCACATGCGGAAAAGTAGAAGTTCAAATTGTCATGTGATTTCATAGACAGTACCTCATCCTGGGAACGAGACCAGTGCATAACAAGGTTTTTCCATTCAATGTCTTCTAAATTTAGCACAGGAGACTTCACCGGAAATTTGTTTATAGACTTGCCATCAAAGTGTGATTTCCTCAGCTAACACCGATACTGCTGCAATGCTTCCTTAAAAAGCACAAGCAAGCTTTGCTCGTCATGACTGTCCAGATTGACCCTCGCCTAGTTACAACAATGTAATGTAAATCATTGATGTGTTCAATCAGCAGAAAATAGGAAATAATAGCCATGAATAATAGCACTTACACGTAAGTTGGACAGGAAGATGTGAAAATGGTGTTTGTCTTCACAATAATCTTCCCATGATGGGAATATATGCACGTAGTCCCTAACAACATTGAAAGCATTGTCTTTTAAACTGGGAATAAATGGAATGGGGTTCCAATCTGCAGGAATTGGCCGTCTCTGCAGTTGGGATAGGTCTTCGGCCGGTGGACTTGCTGTACTTTTTGCTGGAGTGGGATTTTTCTGTGGTACAGCTGGTGCTATGGCAAATGAAATCGGTATACCTTTTGCTGGAGTGTAGGTCCTGTGTGGCGGGGCTAGTGGTGTGGCCAGTGAAGTATGGGTACAGTCTGCTGGAGTTGGTCCTATGTTTTGTGTCACTGGTTGTACAGCCAATATAAGTGGGGTGCTGTCTGATTTCTCCGGCACCACCATGTTTTTCAAGGACTTTGCTGGTGCTCCTTCAGGTTCGGCAATCACCCTCTTCCTTTTTGATGTCTGATGCACAAGAACCGCATTTGAGTGGAAAAACATGGTATGATGACAGATGGAATATGTATTGATAATGGATGGGCATGTCATCTCGACATATATGATGAGTAAACTAAGCAGATGGCGGTGCAACAGAGTAGAAGAAATGCAAGACAACATATGCAAGATACCCGCAATCAATAAAACACTGCCAAATTAGAACAAGCACCTTGATGGGTGAACAGGACAGGCCATCTGCCTTCGACTCCTCGAGGTTAGAATAGTCATTAGGATCATATTCTGAACAAGAATCAACAGGTGGGGAGCGTATGAGTTTCATTGCATCCAGAATGGCACTCAATGCCTTGGTGCCATTTTTGTAAGTCATTGCAGTGTTTAGCTTCAAGAGTGGACTGCTGCTAGTGCGACACAAAGCAGCTACACAGATCATAGTGTAGATATAATGGGAAAACCGTAAGCAGAGTAAAATCAGCAAAGTGGAACTTGCTGGAATATATGTGCTAGTATTGCCGGTATGGCTAGAAAGGCTTCGGATACCATATCTCTTCAAGTGAAGGTGCGGTACTGTTAATATCAATGTAACTCTCAAAGGCGACACAGCTCCCCGCATTTCCTTGCTATTCTTATAGGATTCAAGTGGGTAGGCCACTACAAATCCTATTCCTATGTTTACAAGATCCTACAAATCAAAGAGGCTCAAAGTGTCCATCACAACCGACCGTATAGACCTCTACACTGCAAATGTCCCTGCTCATCTTCAGTACAAGGAACATACGGTACTACTATCATACTCCCTCCATTCCAAAATATAAGTCTTGGTAGAGATTTCCACTATGGATCACATACAAATGTATCCATGTACATTTTAGAGTGTAGATTCACTCATTTTGCTCCATATGTAGTCCATGGTGGAATCTATACAAAGACTTGTATTTAGGAACGGAGAGAGTACATATTAAAGAAGAACGGAAGAGGAACATGGTAAAGAAGAGCAAGCAGATTTTGGATAATAAAATGTTGGCTGCGCAGTGCCCACACATGATGAACCAGAGCGCATTAAGAATGCAACTCCTAGCTATCTCTCAACCATTTCAGGCGGTTTGATGAAGATCATACGTCTCCTAACCCTTCTTCTTCCTCGTCTCTGATTCTTCCCATATAGAACACCGCACGGGCCGCCGGCCGGACCACCGGCCCCCACCGTCTGTGTTCCTCCGCCACCCCCACCCCCACCCAACCCCCACCCGCGTAGAGTTTTCTTCGTTTGGCGAGGCCCCACAACCACCCGATCCCCTTCGATCGCACCAGCGAACTCCGGCGAGCTCTGAAAAATCGACTGACCCAATTTTGAAATTTAGTCTACTGTGATTTAACTAGTGTGGAATATAAAAGGGGAAAACCATAAGTATTGCGAGTATGGTGTTGAGCGTGCCATGGCAGATCTGAAGGTGCAAACCGGACAAAGGCAACTTCGCAACCAAGACAAGAAATTAGAGTAAAGCAATGGCGATCTATTTTCTTGCTGCGATAAATAAGTTGAGCAGATACGAAAGAGTACCGCCTCTGGTGCGGTGCCGTGTAAGCATCTGCTGAGAATTTGATGGTGCTACGGTAGCGATGGCTGTCGGCGGCGTGGAAGAAGATGTAGGAGGGTAGACGGTGGCGATGGGGCGCGGTGAACGAGACGGTTATAGGAGCGGCGCCGGCAAGGTGGACGACGGCGGGGATGAAGCGAGAGGACGAGATGCAAGGATCCCGGTCCGAAGCCGTGGATGAGAGAGGTCGATCTCTTGTAATGGACGGCGGCATCGGGGTATCAGCTCCGGCATGGTGGAGGAGGACGGCGGTGGATGGGGTGGCGGACGGTGGCGGACGGAGGAGGGTGGGGTGGAGAGGGTGTTTTGGCGCCCACGGAGTATGAATGGGGAAAAGGAAGGTAGAGAGGAAGGGGGGAACCATGTATTCAGGGCGCGCTTGTCTCAAATGTGAGGAAATTTACAAACTTAGCCCCCGTTTCAAATTTCTACTACATCACGGCAACACTAGTCGGTTGGGGATAGGACGGTAATCTCGCATACACCGAATATTTGCCGACGAGAGTTTGTTTTTGGCGCCCACCGTGTATGAATATGAACCGGGGAGGGAGTCGATTTCGGCCGAGGACACACTGTGTTTTGGCGCCCACTGTGTATGAATCCGGGTGAGAGGCGGTTACGTCATGTTTGGGTGAAATTACAAACCTACCCCTATCGAAACCTATAGAAATCCAGCATATAGGCTTTGTGTGGCAGGGATAGGCAGTAGTGATTTCCATCTCGCAGATTTTGGTTTCGGGCGGTTACTGCGACTTTCCCCGCTTCGTTCAAATTTTGCAGAGTGCATGTTTACCGTGCCAACTCAATTCGAATCCCGTTTGTATTCTATTTTTTTTCCGGGCGGGATCCATTTTCAATTGGAATTACATTATATATACATCATTTTTTTATATATACTTTCAAAAGAACAACAAAGAATTATTCTCCTTTATATCTATAATATGATTTACAAATACAACGATCTCAAAATCTTAAGGTTGAATTCGAAAAAATTTAACCAAATTATGTTCTACTAAAATGTATGGATCAGTAATATCTACATATTAAATAACATAGATGTGCATGAATTCATATGAGTATGCATGTTTGATAGATCAATTTTGGTTCGAGTATGGATTACATGTATCATCATCTCGAATTAAAATATTTGAATCCCTTTTTTGTTCACTCCTTTCACGCCCATCTCTCTCGCATGCATGCTCCTTCAGGTAGCTATCACTCTCTTTTCTCCAGCTCACCCGCACGCTCACTTCATGTTGCTCGTATCCTCGCAAACATGGTCTCTCAATGTCTCCCTTGAGAAGTGTCACACTCTCCCTATCATTATAAATTACACGGTTGTCATTATCTCTCACGTCTCTACTGTTCTCTGGTATCACTCGGTACCTAAGCTTTCTTTTTCACCGCCAAACACACAGTCTCCACTCGTCTTTCACTTTGTCTTTCTCTCTATGGGATTCACTCACACACCCTATAAGTCTCTACATATGACTCATACCACTAAAATTACTCTCTCTATCTCTCCTATAGACACAACATTTGTTGTGGTCTCCTTTTCGTCTCCATCCCAGTCTGACATTATTCATTTGTTTACCGATCAGACAACCCCGACTACCATCTCCTCTCTCTCTCACACAGACACACACGCACAACTCCTACCACTAAAATGTGAATGGAAAACGAGATTTTGTTATACCCAAACAAAGAAGGACTGCAGGGAGTGATTGCTCTGACACGGACGCGATCTCTCATAGCGCAGGCATTGAACCGGCGCGCCGGCCAAGAGGGCCGCACTCGCTGCAGGCCCGGCTGAGCACGCCTCCTCGCCGCGTGCAACCAGCTTAAGACTGCCCCGCCTGCCTTCATTGAATCCGCGCGTGTGCCAGCAACACGTCCTTCCGCGAGCCAGCAGGCATTTTAGAACACAAAAAATGACTAAAATATAATTAATTTACGCATGGTCTTGACTTGTTGTGCTCGCACTGGTAGCAGGAACTAGTAGAGGATTTTCTTTATTTATAACTCTCCTCACATTTTTTTGGCTTTGAAGTGAATCATGGTTGTGGACATTATGTATGAATGTGCAGATATCTGTGAACATGAGTTTGATGTGGAAGTTGAACTTGGAATGTCGGGCTTGCGCGTGAACTATACCATGTCCAATGCTTCGTTTGTTATTGTTTGGAAAGTAATTGTTGTTATTACATGACCTGAGAAAAAACATTTTGTGCCACATTAGTAGATGCACGGACATCACAACAGGCATGCTGACTGGATAAACATTTGAACCTAGCTATTATGAAGGAAATTTTGTATTGACAAAAGTTTTAGATAGCAGGAGACGCCTAGCCTGCTCTGCCTCTGCTAGCTTATTTCTGGCTTCTTCCATCTCTTCTTTGGCTTGGGTGAAGAGAGCATCTGATTGCTCTTTTCGCTTCTTCAGGAACTCAGCTACATTCTCAAGGGCTGCTGCACGCTTTCTTTCAGCCTTTACTAATGCCACGAGGACACGAACAACTGACGACTCCACCTGGCTTGTGTGTAATCCAGCATCATCTGGGAATTTGCACCTTGTGTCTAATCCAACATCATTAGGGAACTGGCACCTTGTGTGTAATCCAGCCTCATTTTGGAAACATAATCTCGAGGTTGACCATACTTCCCTCTTCGCAGGAACTGCATCCTGACATGAAGTTACTTCTTTTTTAGATCAATACTCAGAGCAACCTAGATCCATTTAGTAGAAGCCAGATAAACAGAACTCGGAGAAGTGAATTCAAAAGGAAAAAAATAAATAAAAACATACTACAAGGTGAGAACACCCACTTCCTACATCAAGCTAAAAACGAAAGCATTAGGACGATTAAGACTCTTCTTATTACACATCGAAGAACACCACGCTTAAGAGAAATAGAAACTACAACATATACACATCGAAGAACACGAGGCTACACGAAAGTAATTGAAAGGGTGTTACTTACCAAAGCTCGTTTTACAGGTTTGGTGCAGCTCCTCTTTAACTTGCCACGCTCCTTGAAGATGTCCCGAATATCCCGCGTTTGGTCTTCATTGCTCCTCTGCATGTTCGCACTCGTGGTTTTAAAATCTCAACATGGCAAGAAAAATATACTACTAGTAATACTCGTGCATCTTGTGGGCAACATTAAAGCACTTGTCTGCCATGTTAGAGCATCTCCAACAAGATAAACTACTCATACAAATGCATCTTGATGCGTGCAACGCATGGGCATTTTGCTAGTTCTAAAAACCTTTCCATCATTTGCCACACTACTGGTTGCAGATGAAAAACCTACCCAAGCACAGCGCGATACAGGAGTGACGCACAATTACAAGCTGATATTCTGTTGGACAATGGAGGCTATAACCAATTACTTTTACGGGAACAATAGCACCCAGAAAATTTGAAGGGTAGGTATGAACAAAATTGGAACTGCACATGTACTGCTAAGTGATTCAATACACACATTACCAACCGAGGAGGAGAACGATGGTCGCGGCGGCCTCTGTGAGTCATGGTCGGCAACGGGAGTCAGTTCATTGTCCACAATGGTGGTACTTCTGCGCTTGGCGTCGGCTTCCGAGAAGCAGATCCGAGACCGTGGAAGACGATGCCGGGGAAGAGGCTCCGTGTACGACGATGATGGTGGACCGGCTCCAGTGCGGCGTAGGAGGTCATCGATGAGGCAGATGCGCTACGGTGGACGAGTGCGCCGATGTAAAGGGGAGGAGCACGAAGGCTCCGGTGCCGTGGAGAAGTCTATTTTGCGGTGGGGATAGAAATTGGGTAGTATTCAGGTGTACTACTCTGGGTGCCGGGGTGGGGTTGGCTGGGTAGGGTGAACCTGAAGTTACGAAAACAGCCCCCTACCAAGCATCATCCATAGGACTGTTCCGAATGCTATGATGGTAACTTCCCACTGCTCGAATCAGGGTCGCGGGAGATTTTCCCGCCGACCTCAAAATTTTGTGACACTGGACTCCCCGTGTGGCGTGTTGAGTGATTCGGCTAAGCAACTAGCAAGTAGTAGAAGTAAACTCTGCATATTAGGTTTGACCGTAGTCAAACTTCCTAAAGTTTGACCAAGTTTATAGAAAAATATAAACATTTACCATAACAAATATGTATGATGTGAAAGTACATTCAATAATGAATCTAATGGTATTTATTTGTTATTGTATATGTTAATATTTTTTGTTATAAGCTTTCTGAGAGTTTACAAAACTTGACTTTGACCAATGCTAATACGCGGACTTAAATAAAAACGGAGGGAGTACACATTTGTTTTCTTAGTTTGTAGTGAACTAATCATTTGTTCAAATTGTGAAATAAATATATTAGGCTATTGACTTCGAATGTAATGGTCTATACAATTCAATAGTTAAAATCATTGTCGAATCCCAAGATGTATACAAGGTCTATAGTACTTCACAACATGCTCAAACTCACATGATCCCAGTCAAATGAGAATCTAAATGCATTTCATAGTTATTACTTTGTAGGATGCAACAAGAACAACCATAACTCTACACCATCCATTATAGAAGCAACATTTTGACATATCCCAATGTGTGAATGAAACATGCAGAGAGAGCTTTTGAAGATGGAGCAGATAGGGCGGGAAAGATTGTATGTATGTGGACGAGAGAGTAGGAGACAAACCTAATGAGACAGAGAGAGAGATAGAGAGAGAAAGAGAGAGGAAGAAGTTAGGTCTGTGAGAAAGATGCATACATGTAATATACATGAGATGCGTGTGCATCTGGATTCCGTATACGTGGAAGGAGAAGAGACAACATGTTTGATGAGAGAGCAGGAAAAACATGGACGAGAGGGGAAGGATCTCGTGGGTTGAGGGATTGAAAATTTTGTGCGGGGGAGAGAGGGATTGGTGATTTTGTGCAAGAGAGAGAGAGAGAGGGTGGGGGGAGGAGTCAGTCAGCCATCGTCACATCACCCTACTTCCAAATGACCCCGCATTCTCTAGCGCGGTGTGGTCGCCGTCTTCGATCTACTCGTTTCCCTCTTTGAAGATTGAGGTGTTGTGCATGTTGGGGTGCAAAGAAGCACAAGCGAGAGTGGTCGCCGTATAACCTTGGATGGGGATGAATTGTGTGCTCGGGGGAGTGTGTGTGCGTGTGTTGTGCTGCGGGTGTCTCTCTCTCTCTCTACGTGTGTGTGTGTCAGATATTGAGAGAAAACAAACCTAAGGAGAGAAATGGGTATTCACGAAGAGATTGTGCGAGCCTTGAGGTGGGCAGGGGCCGGGTGAGGGTGTCAGAATGTGCGCGTTGATGCATGTGTTGCATGCGACCGTGCGAGGGACGGACGAATCCAGAGAGATGGTTGTTGTGTTACGGATGCTCCTCTCTCTGTCTCTCTCTCTCTCTCACACACACACACACACAAGTAAACTAGAAGACCGTTCTCTCATGTATACACAACGTACCGGCATTTGTCTATGTCTCACTCATGCACGATCATTTGCACATTCACACCTCTCTATGTCTGTATCACACGCACACCGTCTCCACATTGCCCTTCCGCCACAACACACATATGGACACATACACACATTCTCTCTCAGTCACACACACACAAAATCAGTATTAAAAAAACTAGGGCGCACCTAAAACGTCCAAATCCAAATAAACACGAATTGGAGCTAAATTCAAATATATGGAAATATTGCAGCGTCAAGAACTTTCACAGGAAAAAAAAGTTGAGTAATATTCGAGGATTGTTTTCACACACACAAAAAGGTTCGGTGGATGTCCTTCGAGCGCGACACGGTGACGCACCGTTCGATCGACCGCGCGGCCACGGTTCACGCGCTTGCACAGGATTCCGTATTGTGGCCGTGGTACTAAGGCTGGTCACAATGGGCAAGAACATAAGCTAGTAACTAATAAAAGCGCTGCCTAAGTCTAATGTTTACATGTACTAGTACGGTTTTCTTTTAAGTTTGACCAACCTTATATATAAAACTAAAGTAAGCTCCCACACGCGCACTCATCAATATGCCGCCGCCGCCATTGTGCATGCCGGAGCCCGCCTGCTCCGACCAACAATTTCTCGTCGATCACCGCCATGTCGCCGCCATCCCTGTGCCATGAAGCCGAAGGCTCGCCCGCTCACCTCGTCTGCAGTTCCTCCTCGCGATGCTGCCGCGCTGCCAAGCACGCGAGCAGCTGGTGGAGCCGCATCTATGCACGCAGCGTACGAAGAGGAGGACGAGCGCGTTCTCCAGCACGCCGGCAAGGAGGAACTAGCGTTTCATTGTCGTCTCCACCCGCGTGGAGGAGGCGCGCATGGTGGCTGTCGCGGCGGAAGTCGGTCGCGTGTGCGTCGAGCCCGCAAACCGGGTGCGGACGCGGAATCTACCTTCGAGACCTTGAATGCCATGTGGATCCTGCAATCTGAAGGAGCAATTTGGGTCAGTCGACTCATGTGAGCCGTTTGATGCAACATGGATGGCTAGAAGGGCTTCTTCCACCTCTTCTGCCATCTTCTTCCTTCGCTCTGTCGAACTTCTTTCACAAATCGACTGACCCAAATCATACTACTAGTACGAACGTATTAAGTATAGTAGGAACACGAAGATACGAGCAGTAGTACCAACTGCAAGAAGAACAGTAGTAAGACATAGTACTAGTACTACTATACGTACTAAAGAGTTCAAATAACGAGAAAGAACATAAACATAGTTCTGATGGGGCCTCAGCACAACACACCCTTGAAAATAAACTAATAAGCAACTAGTCCGCTTGACACTGCAGTAGAACCAGCATGAGCGACGGCACTGACACCTACTTGGAGTCCGAGTCCACGTCCTCGACTTCATCCTCGTCCCTCTTCCTCTTCCTCTTTGCCGACGCTTCTTTGCTTGAACCGGACACCGGGCTCTGCTTCTTCATCCAACCCTTGTAGATATTTAAACAAAGGTAGGCATCCATTGCTACGTACAGGATGTGATCTTCATCTAATGTCTTCGACTCCCATGCATGATGAAACTCGTGATGAGGTTTCTTCAGTTTAGCGTACGAAGGATCAATCATGGCTGTTGCTAGGGTCAGCATTGAAGGTTGAGAGGAGGACAACAGGCTTGCCTTCTGGAGATCGAAGGGCTGGCCTACAACGAGACCTATCCGACGCAGGACGTCACTGTCGTTCTGAAAGCCTATAATAACGAATTTCACTCTTTTGTCCTTGAGGAAGTTCTTAAAATCCTGGCACTCAACGTCGGCATGGCATATGTGGTAGACCAAGCAAACGTTATGTACGCAAACCTGGATCACGGCGGGTGTCTTCCTCTCTTCGTCCTTTAGATCCTTTGCTCGTCCCAGGACTGTGGTGTACTCAACATCTAGCCCAGCGACCCACTCATCCGTTAAACTGTTGAACATGCGTAGGAAGCGAGCAAGCCATGCTTTCACCGTCTCAGATCCACGTGTGTAGATGACGATGAACTGATCGCCGGTGATGGCTCTAACCTGGTACTCAGCGGTGACCATGGAGATTTGGGAGGCCATGGATTTTGGAGGAGGGTTAGGAGAAGTTGAACTATTGTACCCCGCAAAAAAACTGGGAGCGAACTAATGTGAAAGGATGGGATGACTGGGAGCGAACTGTTGTAAGGTAGAAGACGGGGACGAGTAGGGCGTGCGAACGGCGTGGGGTTGCTGGCTTGCCCGGTGGATAAACGGCTACAAGCCCCCCAAAGAGTTCTCGAGAACTATGCGGGACCCACTAGATGTCATGTCTACTAGACCCATATCGTAGGCCTGACGGTATAGCTTCTGCCTGTTCGCACGCCATGCCGGCGCGTGGATGTAACTTCACTTAATTCCGTCAAACGTCGCGCCTCCCACGACCTTCGCCTCCCTCGCGCGGTCGCGCCCTTTGAGACTTCGACCGGCTATAAATGAGCAATTTTTTTGCCTTTTTTAGACAAGCAATTTTTTTGCCTACTCCGCATGCATGATACTCCCTCTGGTCCTTTTTACTCCCGTCAACCGTTTGCAAAGTGTTTGACCAAATTTATACTTTTTTTGAACACCACCTTATATTAATTAACCACCCACACCAGTACACTCATTCGATACAATATTCACCACACAGGGCGGTACGTTATTTACAAGAATACCATCTAATCTATTGTCAAAGCTATACTTAGCGATTAAGTGTGCCACCTTATTGGCCGAACGGCTAATCTTTGACAATTGAAGATTGTTGATCAACTTTGAGATGCTCAACGCTTTCATCTTCAGGTCACGCATAGCAGACCTTTCAACGCTTTGACAGGCATCAATGAAATCCCATGACCAAATTTATACTAAAAATATCAATATCTACAATGCTCCCAAAACACTGAGGCGCGGTGCATTAACTTCTACCTCGTTTCTTGTTTCTTGACATATCAACCAATAGGGGATGTGGGTGTGCATGCTTTTAATGACTTGAGACTACCAAACACGACATGCAGTGGTTAGTTCATTGCATGCAATGCTATTAATTAGCAAATAAACATTAAGATCTCTCGTTTTCCCCTCCTCCTTGGTCACAGTGCACAATCTAAGATGACTTGCTCACCTAGACGGAGGGAGTACTGATTATAATGAGTACTCCCTCCTTCCATCTATATAGGGCCTAATGCGTTTTTCAAGACCGCCTTTGACTATTGATAAAATTAATACTACATGACATGCATAATGTAAAAATTATATCATTCAAAACTCCTTTCACATACGAATTTGATGATGTGCTTTGTGTAAGTTGCATGTCATATATTATTGCTCTAACATTTGGTCAAAGTTAGCCTCGAAAAACACATTAGGCCCTATATAGATGGAAGGAGGGAGTATAAGAACTACGTTTTATAATGAGTGTAAAAATATTGATTTGACATTGTGAATGTTGACACATTGTGGAATAGTTTTTGAGGTCTGCAAAAGTACTCAACTAGTGCTGTCGTTCTCCACAAAAAATGTGTTTACCAATGCATGCATGAACTCTAGTTACTCTAACCCCCCTCTCTTCTTTAATTCTTTGCCACATCAGCATGTTTGCTATTGCCGTGTGCATGATACCAGCTAAGATACCACCATTATGGCCAGCCTTAATCATTGCATGCAATAATTTAGTGCACCTTGAAATATGAACATGTGTGGGGCGTGTTTGTTTTTAGTGACTTAAGACTATACCTAGCCCGGCATGCAGGATGACTTATTATGCACCGTTCCCCATACGTGCAGGAAGCCCGTTCGTCTCCAAATTTTTTCCTCTCCATGTGTGGAAACAATATGCCTGCCAAACTCTCCTTCTCCCTCTGGCGGTCCCACCACTCCACCCCGTGTGAAAAAATCCACATGCATGACTCTCCTCCCCCCATGCTCATCCAATCCGTTGTGACCAGCAATATTTCCACCCCTTCGCTCCCCCGTAATTTACTCCAACAAATATGCCCACGTAGTTGTTACTTAACTGCAGGTGCATTCGGTCATTGACATATGGGCCCAATAGGGGTCTGACCCACATGTCAGTGACGCAACTGGACCAACAGTTAAGTTAGTGCAGCTTAGTCCATTTCTTACGTAGGTGTGCCATTGCTCGCTATAAATACTGCACCTCCCACGACATCGCTATCTCCTCCCCCTCACGTTCACGTTCATCACTATATCCTCCCCCTCCCTCTCACGTCGACCACCATGGCATCGCCCCTCCCAAGCCCTAGGAGCCCCTCGCTGCACCGCGCGGACGGTCACGCGTCGCCGTTCCGTTCCTCGCCGCCACTAGTCGAGGAGGACGCGTCAGTGTTCCGGTCCTCGCCACTACGCGACGTGTTGCCATTCCGTTCCTCGCCGCCACTAGTCAAGGAGGACGCGCCGGCGTTCCGCTCCTCGCCGCGACGTGTCGAGGTGGACGCGTCGGCGTTCCCAATCTCGCCAGCACGCGCACCGGAGGATGCGTCGGCTCTCCGCTACGAGGAGAACGTCGCGCCGCCCGCCGAGCCCCCCAGCCTTGAGGAGCTTTGGAAAGAAATGGATGTCGCCTTGTGGGAGGCTTTGCCTCCAGCAGAGCACGCCAAAATAGAGGCGGAGAAGAAGGCCGAGGAAGAGAAGCGCACCGCGGAACAAGCTGCCTGGGAGGCCTATGTCGCGTCCGAGAGAGTCAGGCAAATGGCTCTTTGGCAGAAGGCTCGTGCGAGGGCTGTGAGGGTGGCGGAGGACGCCCGTGCCGACGCCCCGAGTGCAGTCGGGCCCAAGCACCTCATCTACGCTTGGCGGTACGTGGACCGGGTGCACGCTTCCAGCGAGGAGGAGTACCTGTTGGCGCCGGATCACCACACCGGTGAGATTGCGCTCGCTCGCCGGCAAGCCGCCAATCAACACCTCGCGAGTTGCGAGGCTGAGGAAGAGGCGTTGTGTCCGTGTGCTGGGAAACGGCCACGCACCAGGGCACTCGTGGCGCACCGCAAGCGCTCCTGCGAGCGCCGTGGCTTTTAGGAGGAGTATAATTTTAGTTTCGTAAGGCGATCTCATTAGTTTTAGCGTCCTTAATTAAGTATGTAAAAGGGAAAGTCTGGAAACCTTGTGCATTCGTACGCATTTTGCAAGTACGTGCATATAGCACAAACTTTACTATATACTATCGCACTACACGTCTCTCTTGATATATGCTTGCAGACTGTGCTACTCCCTCTGTCCAGGTCAATAAGTCATCTTCGGTTGTGCACCGTGACCAAGAAGGAGGGAAGACTTATACACCTAGAAGGATGGAGTACTACTATTACTTATGTACGTGCACATGCACGTTTTAACATTATGATGCGGTTTTTGTAAAAGTAGAAAAACATCACTAGTCAAGCTTGTGAAACGATTCAATGCAAAACAAATGCAAAAATGCTCGTTTGATTGTTTACTTTTAGCTTCCTTCTCTGTGGTTATTTCTCTGTCGTACTTTGTACGGAGTATCTCACTGGTTGGAAAGGCATGCAAATTCCCAAACCGCTTCCTACACCCTATATCTCACTGGTTGCTGGCGTTGACGTTGTCGCCCATGTTGTCAAGGATGAGGTTGCCGAGGTCGGGGAAGAAGTCGTCGTTCGCAACTAATCATGTGGACTAGCATAGTAGGATATAGAGTAGAAACATGAATTCTACCACGATTTCAAACAGGAAGGACAGAAACACATACGGTGCAACGGGAGCAGCACCGTTGGCGTTGAGGTTGTCGCCCATGTCCAAACACCACGTAGACACGGTCTTTGAGCACGGTTCGTAGTCGTTCCATGCTCGGGCATTGAAGTTTGTAACTATTTTAGATTAGAATATACTACTCCTCCGGTGCTAGTAGTAGAGCAGAGTCCTACTCTACTACTCTACTCAAGCAAGTTAGGGCATAGCATTGTAGGGAGTAGCAGTACTGTGATCACTCAAGCAAGTTGTCTGGCATCGACATGACCCTACGCTGCTGGTATGTGTCTCGTAAGTCAAGCGGCGTGCTATAGTCATCATCACATGTCCACTTCCCGCAGCACATATTCGCTTCTCCATCTTTGTCCGCACATAATCTCGTCCAATCTTCCATCCCCGCTAAGGCGCCCCCCCCTCGTCCGAAACCCAAGCACTAACAATGGCAAAACCGAGCAGCGTCCGCTGAAAGAGTGGCTGGAATTCGCTCCCCACAGAGGTAATCAAGCTCATTGTTTCGCGTGTGGACAATCTCAGTACCATGCTGCTCGCTGCATGCTCGTCGGGGCTGTACCGTTTACTCAAAGCCCTCAGGCCGGAGCTTTTTAAGCCAGCTCCTTGCTTGCTGATGCCGCCTAATCTTTAGAAACGGCGTGTCACGCAGCATAACGATCGTAGGGTGGCAAGCATCAACCCCCTTGACTGCGATCCGATCCCCGTCAGCCTCAACTACATTAACGGTATGTACTAGGTCGGCATGAACACGTCTTGGATGGTGCTCGTCGATGGTCGCGGTAGCTGGATGCTCGTGGAGGTCTACACCCGGCGATTGATCCCCCTTCCTTCGATTAACACTGCACTGCTTTGGCACCGCGGCCCAGAATACTCGGGATCTTACAGTAGCCAACATGATACCAAGTTTGATTTGCTCAAGGTTGTAATCTGCCAAGTGCCCACAAGATCTGCGAATTATAAAGACTTCAGGCTAATCGCGTTCTTCAACCGCGGTCTCGCCTATCTGACAGGTCACCACGGTAAGTGGATAAATCTGCACGTCCATCGCAGGATCATACATCCTCCATGGTTCTCTGATGCCATTGAACACAAGGTCTTCATTTACGCTGTCGACTCCTTCTATGGCTGGACGTATTGCTGGCCTACTCCAGTCATCGCTACAAACGGCTGTTAAAGCAGTATGTTACTTTCCTATGATATCATGATGGCTTGCTTATATTACTGTCAACATTTGCTGAAAAAATATTCATGCTCAGAACATGCTGTTCTTAAGATTGACTAAACCAAGAGCCCTTTTTTATTTGACTCCAACTTGATATGATGTTGTAGGCCGCCTGGTGTCCCTACCCTTCCTAATCCCAGAACCTTTCAAAGAAAAGCGGCATGTCAGTTGCAGGTGGTTCCTAGCTCGATCAGACGATGGCGAAAGATTGATGATCGTTCGCACGTATCGGACGTGTTGTTTCACGGAATACAATCACAGTCACTGCAAGGTCTTTGAGCAGGATCCCAGCTTCTCTGGGCCTTCAGGAATTTTTGACTGGAGGCTGGTAAGTAGCCTTGGTACACGCTCTCTGTTTTTCGGACTGAATTATCCAATTAACCAGGAGATAACCGACGGCAAGGATCATGATTGCAGCGTGGTTTCATTCATCAGGAAAAACTGTGTGTACACAGCGTACCATGCGTCTCTGCATGCACCATACCCTGATATGTGCCGCCACGCTCTGCAGCCCAAAGTAGGAGAGAGGGTCGCAAGTATCAGACTTCGACCTGCTGGCTGGAGTTTCCCCCGTCAGGCACCCATCTGGTTCAAGCCGTCAGCCAATCTCCACAGCTTATTAAATAGTAATGTCTAACTGAGCCAGTTAGTTAGATGCATACACTTGGTGTAGTAGGATCTTTATTTAGTTTGATGCATACACTTGTTCTTTTTTGGTAGCCCTTTTGTAATGATGGCTGATGTTTGGTTTGGAAGAGAGAGCTGCGTCTTCACTCTTCTGGCCTGCTTACTGCTTCTATTGCACCCCCAGCCCTGGTTGCTGCTGCTGTTTTCAATGTACAATCAGTAGTATATTTCATCTGTTGGTTGAATAAATGTGTTGTTAGAATGACAAACACAATGTTTTGGAAGTCGTTGCACGGTTCGATCCTTTAGTGCCCCGTACCGTACGTAGCGCATACTATTTATCGTATGGAACACATTTTTTTTGAAACTCGGAACACATTTTCCACTTGTTGATAACATGCAGCCCACTGATGAAGGCCCAATAGAGAAGCCCATAATTAACTGGAAGGGAGGCTCTCACATGAATCCGGCCTAGGTACATGCTCATGGTCCCCTAAACATAAATAAGTAAATAAATAAATAAAGCTAAATGCTCATGCACCAGTTCTTTGGGAAAATAGGTAGCCCAGTATTTTTTTTGAAGAATACCCAAGCTAGGCCTATTTGTTTTCTCAGAATTACTGGGCTGCAAATCTTTCAAGACGAGGAGGGATGCATTCCGGCCTGGCTTAAGAGTATGGTCAATGTCTGTTAAAAGTAATATCAAAAGGGGTTGAAAATTCCAAAAAATTTATAGCAAATGGGATATAAGTTTCTTTTTTTGTTTTTGTTCTTCACTGATATCTTATACGTATTTCATTGGATTTAACATGACATAGTACTAATTTATGTTTAAATTTGTTTTAGTATGGCTATTAATTTTTGGATTAAGAATATTTCGTTCCCCAGCAAAAATTTGCGAATTTTCAAAATTTCCCACATATTTAGTTAATTTTTTGACCCTCGTACTGACCAGAAAATGGCCAGCAATTCTAAAAATGGAAAACGGGCTGCAATAAATTCCATATGAATTAGAAAATGAGTAAAAATTATAAAAATAATAGCAAATGGGCTGTACACGCCACCGATTTCGAGGCTAGCTTGTTTACGCAAGGCTTTGTCAGTGAACACACGATTCTAGCAGCAGTTAGTGTTGGATGTCCATCCAACGGCCGACGTGCTTCTTCAATCTCTGATCTTCCTGCTCCAGCCGCCTAAACTAGCGCCGGCGGGACTGCCTACTCCCTCCTCTTGTGGCCCGCTATGATGCCGCGCAGGCTTCCCCAGCCCACCCTACTCCCTCCGCTGGCCTGGTCGCACGCAATCAACTGCCTCCTTATTACGCGAAAAAAATGATTCCTCCCACTGACATCTAGGGCGCACCGGTTGGGAGGCTGACCTGTGGGCCTACTAAGTTGACGCGTACGTAGGGCTTGTCAACTTAGTCAACAAACGATACTAGCAGCAGTAATCGTTGGATTTGAATCGAACGGTCCTGCCGCTTCTTCAATCGCTGCTCTTCTTGCACCAGCCGCCCAAACCAGCGCCGGGGAGACCGCCTGCTCCTGCCTCCAGTGGCCGGCTGTGCTACCGATGAGGCCTCATCGCCCCCTACTACTCCCACCGCTAGCCAGGCCCTACGGCGACGGCAGCCTCACACCGCAGCCGAACCAGTGAACCCTCGTACTCCTCTCCGCGTGGGCATCCATTGCCACGTCTTCCCTAGCTCCGCGTCGTCCCCTTCCTAGGCCTCACCATCGTCCATCGCCTTGGTGCTCTCGGTGCGGCGTGGTCAACGTGGTCAACGACATTCCATCGGAAGAGTACTGTACGTGGAGAGGCTGACAGCTGGGTCCACAGCCACAACCCAGTTTTTTTGTGATTTGCCAAGTAAGTCGCTTTGTCAGGCCTATTGGGCTGCCAATCTTTCAAGACGAGGAGAGCTTTTATTCGGCTGGCCGAGAAAATGGCCCATCAGTAATGAGAAATGGGCTGTACATTTTTAAAACATATCACACCGACAATTAGTTTCAAATATCTTTTTTTCATTTCGAGATTTGAAATTACATTAATTTTTATGCATGGAGAATTTGTTGGATTTTATATTGATATACATTTATTTTTAAAATCAATTTGAATGTGAGTCGAAATTTCGGGATTAAAAACAGTTCGGACCGCACCGAAATATGCAAAATTTCATATAATTTTTTAACCGTGGCCACAATATGGGCTGTAATGCTAACAAAAAGAATATGGGCTCCAAAAAAACCTTAATAATTAGCAAATGGGCTGTAAATTATTAGAAATAATGGCAGATGGGCTGTATGCTGTTTTCCATAGATTTGAGGCTTTCCTAAAAAAAGGTTGATGCACAAGCAGTGACTGTTGGATGGCCATCCAACGACCGTCATGCTTCTTCAATCTCTGCTCTTCCTGCTCCAGCCGCTCAAACAGGCGCCGGCGGGATTGCCTGCTCCCTCCTCCCCGCGGTCGGCTCTGCTGCCGCGCAGGCCTCACTGCCCCACCGTACTCCCATCGCTGGCCTAGCCATCCCTCTACTCACCCACACCTGCTGTTATTCTCCGGCGATGGCAGACGAACCAGTAAACCCTCGTACAGTCGTACTCCCCTCCGCGTGGGAAACAACCGCCGAGTCTTCCCTGCCTTCGTGTCGTTCCCTTCCTAGGCCTCGCCGTCATCCACCGCCCTGGTGCTCTCGGCGCGGCCTGGTCAACGTGGTCAACGACCGACATGCATCTGAAGTGGACTTTACGTGGAGAGAACGGCAGCTGGGTTCACGGCCGCACGCAAGGAAATGCCTCCTTATTACGCGCAAAATAATGATTCCTCCACCTGACATCAGGGACCCACTGAAAGGGCCTCTGTATTTCGCGAAAAAAACATTACCGCCGCTGACAGCTCGGACCCACCAGCTATATCTTCGCACGCAAGGAAGTGCCTCCTTATTACGCACAAAAAAATGAATACTCCCCTGTTAGCTGGGACCTAGTATAGTGGCAGGCTGACTTGTGGGCCTACTAAGTTGACGAGGACGGAGGGCTTTGTCAACTTAGTCAATATGCACGATTCTAGCTCTAGTGACCGTACGATGTCCATCCAACGGCCGTAGTGCTTCTTCAACCTCTGGTCTTCTTGCTCCAGCCGCCCAAACCAGCGCCGGTCGTGCCTCATGCTCCTACCTCCCGTGGCCGGCTGTGATGCGGCGGAGGCCTCACGGCCCCCTACTACTCCCACCGCTGTCCAGACCATCCCTCTACTCACCCACACCCCCTGTTATTCCGCGGCGACGACAGCCTCACACCGCAGCAAACCAGTGAACCCTTTGTCACACCCTGATTTTCATGCCACTACACTAAAGCTAACAATCATGATGAAATATGGTTTGACAAAAACTTTTGAGTGTTTTGGACCTTGCCTTGATTGGCTTTTGTCTGCTGTTTGCAAGTGCTCTAAAAATCAAATAAATCCTCCAACTCTTATACTCCTTCTCCTTGATCCAAAACCTTGCCCAATGATCATGCCATGTGTGTAGGACATAAAAACAATTTCTTGCAAAAATATTTTGGCCAAAAAGTATTTTCAAAAATTAGTTTTCCAAAAACCCCTGAATTAAGATTTGTACTGCAAGTACTTAATTCAGGGCAGTAAAAATCTTTCCAAAAATATGTTTGACTCCTATTAGATATAGGATACCCAGAAACCACAAAAATATAATTTTAAAAGTTATTTTACTATTTTATTTAAAAGCTTTTTCTTAAGGCCAGAAATGGTCTTTAATAGGGAAAAATTATTTTATTGTTTCAAAAATATTTTACAAAAATCAGGGAAACTCAATGGACATATATTGTCCATATATAAGAGCTTCAACACATGGTCATGTTCAAAATATTGGTCAAATCCCTCAAAAACCATTTCTGCCCATTTCAAGGATTTGAAATATTTCTACAGGAAATGTTTCCCAGCAATTCCAAGAAAATTCTAGCATGTCACATATGACATGTTTGATGATCTTGCCAAGTATCATGTCATGGAGAATAGTATAACCCCATGAGATCTCCTCAAAACCATTTCTGTCCATTTAGAAGTTTGAGCAACTTTACATTGCCAAACATGTCCAAATGTTCTCAAACCTTGTTAACATGCTCAAATGGTCTAATTATTCATCTAGACCAAATGGCACAAGTTGGAGAGAATGTTATCTTGCTCAAAGTGCCCCAAAACCCTTCCTGTTCAGAACCAAATTTGAACAACTCTACATTGGCAACTTTCTCCTTTTGATCTCAACTTTTGTGGACATGTTCATAACCTCAAATGATGACACTACACCAAGTGGTGCATCAAGGAGAATAGATTTGCATGACTAAATCTTGGTAAAGCCATTTCTGTTGATTTCTAGGGTTTACCAAAGTTACATTGGCTACTTTGCCCAAATGAGCTCAAACTTGGTGGAACATCTTACTTCTATGTGACATTCCATCGTGTTAATTCTCATGGCAAGTGGAATTAATTTTCTTGCCCAAACCATCATCAAACACCTTCTGCCATTTTTCCAAAAACACCATTTTGACCCCTTCCACTAATCTCCTTGAGCTCAACTTTTTACCACAGCTCCTCCTAGTCTTCTCCTACCTGCAGTAACTCTCCCCTGGTCATTGCTCAATTATTGGAGGGGTAAAACCCCATTTTCTCTCTCTAGACAGCCCATTTCCCTCTCTCCCTCAACCTCTCTCCTCTCCTACTGGCTGTCCAGGGCATCCAAGGCCCTCTCCCCTTTGTTTACTCCTCCCTAAACAACCTAGACACAAGTGGCCACGCCCTACAAGCCAAAGGCATGCCCTGGCATGAAATTGGCGTGCTCCAGAGGGCGCTACAGTGCGCTCCCGCACTGTAGCCGCCCCCTGCCAAGCACCTCCGGCCACCTCGAGCCTCCCCAGCGCGCCCGACGATGCTCCTCGGCGTCCTCAACACGACAGCCAGTCGGCCCCCTCCTCCTTCTCCCTCCTCCTGCCCCTGCTCGCACGTGCGCCAGCCGCCCGAGTGCACTAGTGAGCAAGCTCGCACGCGCGGTGCCCCTGGCCCCCCTGCTCTCTCTCTTCTCTCCCCTAGCTCTGGACCAAATCCAGGAACGCCCCAGACACACCGCGACGAGCTCCTGTGACCCGTGGTGACGGCAACGAGCTCGCCGGCGCACGAGTCCTCGGTGGACCGTCGCCCGCCTATTTATGGGCCTCCCCGAGCCCTCCTCTCCTCACCACTCGCCCTCTCTCCCTCCCAGAGACCCACGGGACGAAGCCAAACCTCTCCCCAAGCCCTCCATCGCTCCCCATGGCCGGAGCCGAGCCACCGGCCTCCACCTAAATTTAGCCGAGCCCGATCTCTTCTCCCTCTCCTCTCTCCACCAGCAGGCTCCCCTGAGCAAGGCGGAGCTCCCACGCTCTTTCCCTCGTCCGAGGACGCACCGTAGCGCCGTGCCCAATCTCGCCCGACGCCACCGTCCGCCGGCATCCAAGCCGCCGTCGCCTAGACCATCCCCGGCAGCCGTGGCATACACGAATGGATGCGGCGCTCGACGCCGAGCTCATCCATAGCCAGAGCGTCGCCAGAGGTGCTCCGTAGCACCGACAGTCGTCGTCGGGGCTCTCTGCTCCCTCGGCCAGGCGAGCGCGCGGGAGGAAGACGAAGACGATGACCTGCGGGCGAGCCCCGCTCGTCAGTGGCTCCACCCACCGGGCCACGCTGGCAAGTGGACACGGGTCCAGCTCGGGGTTGCCTCCTGTGCGGGAAGGCGTATTACCCCGGTACGCCTTCGACGTTGCCCCTGTCGCCGCGCGGCCGAGCAGCTGGGCCGGCCCATGGCTATCTCTGACCGGTGCGCAGGATAAGGGTAATGCCTTATATTTCTTTTTTTATTCTTTTTCCAGTGAGTTTCTAAAATCCATAGTTCATTCATTTCATGCCCAAATTCGATGATTCAAATTTCTACTAGTTCATAAATTCATTCTCTATCACAGGGTGCAATTTGCACATTTTTTCAGAAACATTTCCTTCACAAATGTTTATGAAATCTTACTTTTCCATTTCTGTCATAAACTTTAGAAAATCACAGAGAGCCCATTTTTGATCGAAATTCCATGATTCAAAATCCTAGATGTCTATAAGTTCAAAACTTAGTTTTTGAACATTTTTACTAATACTTTCTGTATCACCTCAAATAATGGTCTATTTCTTCATATATAGCCAACTTTGTAAATTCATAGGAAAATCATTTGAACTCCAAATCCAGTGAAACCAACTCCTAGATGCTTATAAAATAATGGTTTGTTAAATGGGTGCCTTTGCTCATTTTTCAAAAATATGTTTCTCTACACTTCTTGCAAATCCATAAACCCCTTGATTCCATCATATCAAAATGTTCAGAAATATCCATTGATCCAATTCCAATGAAATCACTTTGGTCATTCCTCACATGACCAGAGGTATCCTAGAAAAGTCAAATCAATATTTTTGGAGCACTTTTATTTCTGCCTTGTTGTGTTGCTTATTATGGTTGCTTTCAACGATAGTTGACGAAGTAGACGAAATGCTTGGAGTTGGACCAGAGCTATTTGAAGACCTCGAAGACTTTGTTAAAACAGGCAAGCAGCCCTTTGACCATGTCTATGAAACCCTTTTTATGCATGACATATAGCATCATATTGTTGTTGCAACGGAATCATGATGAGGTGGAACCACTTTGATGGTTTGCCTCCGTTACTTCCTCGTTGATACTTGCATTGTGCATGACCCTACCTCCTTATGAGGGTTATGCCGGTGGGAGTAGATAGGATGCTAAAGTAGTTGCTATGCAAAAAGGGACGGGAATATGCATGGTGATGGAGACATAGTATTTTCAAAGGACTTTTCGAAAACCCCGTCGGGTGCCACTTATGCCTGAGGGAGATAATGAGATGGGTAACCGCTTGATGACGATGGTGTACCGAGGCAAGTGTGTGTGTTGCTTTCAAAAATGGATTGGTTTAAGTAGCGACCGTTATTCCAACCTTACATGCGCAACCACTCTACCCTTATATGGGAAAGGGCATTATTGATTACCTAGGCCGATACTAGCTTGGAGCCCGCATTACTAGTGACGGGGGAGAGTTGGTGCTCTCTCTCGGGACGGGGTCGTGCCAGGTAGGGCGGCCAAGAACATTTTTATGGGGCACCGGACACACCGTTGGTACCCCGTGCCAGTGGTATGTGATGAATATGGGAGCAAGGCTCCACAATTTTTAAGTTGTGAAATGTTGGGCACGGGGGTTACTACCAATCAAGTGGACTCCATGTTAGTGTCGTCTAGGGAAAGATAGTGATCGGGTGCTTACCCCGGGTACTTGAGGTACCGCGGGTCGTGGATGACACGGAAGTTCCCCGGATCTTGTGGGTAAAGTGTGCAACCTCTGCAGAGTGTAAAACTATTCGAATAGCCGTGTCCATGGTCAAGGACAGTTGGGTAACCGCTCTTGGGCTACGTCCACTTGTTTACAAACCAGTGTGTGTGGGAAGAACTACTTGGGTCAAGTCAAAGGACTTGACATGGATGAGTTGGGTTGGAGCCCACTCCCTTTGTGTTGATATCTGTAACCTGTCCTCTTGGTTACTTGAATTCTCCTGATGCATGTCTTACGAGTTGTTGAACATGTCATTGCACTCAAAAACTAGCTTTCCGCAATTTTTTTACCTATATCATGCATTGTTGTACCTTGAACCAAAACATGGGTTGCTTGCGAGTACATTCAAAGTACTCATTGGCTTGCCACTGGTTATTTTATTGGCCAGGCATGAAAGAACATGATATGAAGAAGAGTACCTCGGTGATGAACATGCGAGCTAGGACGCTTCCCAGTCAGAATGCCTGTAGGGTTAATGCAGATGGCATGGGTCCAAGTTATCGACGAAGATTTCGGCTGCGATGTTATACTCAAGACTTGACCATAATGGTCCTACTTGTGTAATACGGTATGTATGGATGTAAGACTCTTGTTATTCAGCTTCTGTGTGTTCAGTGAGCATTGATCTCTAGGATCACTGTACACGTGCATTCGGTGATCACGACTTATGAGTCGGGGTCCCCACAGAGCTGGTATCAGAGCCATCCTGACTGTAGGAAGCCTTAGTTTGCATGGTCGTTAGTTAGGGTAAAACTATTTTCAAAACTATTACTAGTTTTCAAAACTATCTATACTTCTCTTCCCTTCTCAGTTTTTTTTCGAAAACTAAGGTATACTTTCCTTATTGATCTCTCCCCCTTCAAAACCTTTGGTCGCTAGAACCCTTATGCCCCTGACCACTGGATTCCTTGTAATCCTCGTGGATAATCTAGAAGGAAGATGCCTTGTCAGACATTCACCCACACCTCCTGAACACAAGATTGGCGACATCACAACAAGACGATACCAACAGAAGATACATCCTCGAGGGATGAGGACCTGAAGGCCCAGGAGATGGTGACACCCTTGACACTGCCCCAAGATGATGCAACCTTAGCCTACGACGATCAGGGCATAGGATATGCAAGATCATGATATACATCGCTAATAGGGTAACCCTGTCACTACCGTTGTTGTATCGGCGACCACCGGCGGATGAGGACCTAGCCATTTGGTCCGCCTCACTATAGTGAGCAGGAAAACGGTTCTCTTCATCCCCCGCTCTCGGTGACGATATTGTCAACAATGTGTCCGACAGATTGGACCTCTATTATGCCTTGTTAATGTCATTGCATAAAGGATGGCCACCTGGAACCGCCGACACCTTAAAAAGGCAAAAGCGATCATCATGATTAGGAGGACAAGAGAAGACCAAGTCAATGCCAGCTACGAGGAGCCACCTTCACCCCATCATCTCATCAGGCGAGAAGTGTTGAAGATTCTTCAGGCCAACCCAGATCATTTCATCAAACAACTACAAAAGACGTAGCGACACCTGAGGAAAAATCCAGAAGACTTCATGAGGCACGAAGTAAAGCACGACTACTTAGTCCGAGAACCCCTAGGGTAGGATGAGTCGTGTACCCCCTATGCGGAGTCGAGTCCGTATGAAGGTTCGAATAGAACCATGACTGTGTGTTGCTTGTTTTTATTTGATTGTGTTTTCATATAAGTCGCACTTTTGCCCTAGGCAACAAGTACGTGACTATATCACCTTCCTTGTATTCCTTTGTTTGGCCCTTTTGGCACCCGTTTGGTTGCACTTGCACTATAGAACCCCCTTTAGGCATTCCCCTCCTCTATGCTACTTTTCCCCCGCATCTCTTTCATCAACTGAAGATCAGCAAGACAAGATGCACCAATGATTCTACCTCGGCAACCAACTGGCAATGAAGACTTTTGCTACCGTCTCCTCGACCAAGTGAAACCCCGTAGAGTTATATTTAACCCTCCAGACTAGAAACCCATTCTTAGACCCTTCGAGACTTCACAAGATACCCCATATCGAATCTTTAACCATGTGCTTGACCCACTGAATTTCAAGAGAACCAGTTAAGCCTCCGTAACCTTGCTTATCACTGGGCTCATTATGGAACTAGTGGACGTAGTGAGCAAGCACATTGTCACCCTAATATAGCACAAGAACTGACGATGCCATAAGGAAGACCAATTTGAGGATATAGGAATAGAGGACAAATGACTTCATGAGTTTGTATCAGTGACCCTGAGGAATTATCTGAGACTTTGGTAACTCATGAGTGATGATTGGATTTGGCCTATACGAGATGATGCTTTTGATGGTATAAGGTTATTTGTTTGAAGGACTACATAGACTATTGGCATCTCAGAAACCGTGCTTAAGGATAAGACAATAAAATGTTCACTAAGCCACAACATGGTCGGATCCTGACCTTGGGCTTTGGCTCTAGATCAATAAGACCTTGGCCATTGCTCAATCATGACCATCACCAATGCCTCAGCCCACTTTGCGTACCACATAGACTTCATGGAGTGCTTGGACAAGTTAGTTGTCATCTTTCTTTGATGACATACTTGTCTACCCGAAGACGGAAGAAGAATCGTTGAGCTGGTCAAGGAACATCTGAAGATCGTCATGTCTAGGAGGAAGAACTACACCAACCACCATCTTCAAGAAGTATACCTCCGCATCAAAGACCAGGCATATCTGCAAACCACTTCTCTCGGATGAACCAAGCATTTCCATGTCAAAGGGAAGCTCACACCAAGATTTATCGGCCCTCTCCAAGATCACCGCAAGACGAAGAATAGACGGCTACCAGCTAGAGTTATCACCTGAGTCGCACACTGTGCACAATGTTTTCCCACACGACACCACTCCGGAAACGTTTCCAACTTCCTAACTAGCTCGACCTCTACAAGGACATCGATCACCGAGCCATCGACCTCCAGCCCAATCTAACCTACCGCGAGCTACCCATTAGCAACCTGGATCAAGAGGAGTGTCATAGACGAAGCCACACCATCAAGTACTTCAAGATCAATGGAGCACTACACGGAAGCAGAAGCAACATGAGGACTTGAAGACTACCCCAGACCCAAGTTTCTATGCCCCTTTCCGCGCCTAGTTTGGGAATCTCGGGGACGAGATTCTTGTAAGGGGGGTAGGTCTGTCACACCCTGATTTTCATGCCACTACACTAAAGCTAACAATCATGATAAAATATGGTTTGACAAAAACTTTTGAGTGTTTTGGACCTTGCCTTGATTGGTTTTTGTCTGCTGTTTGCAAGTGCTCTAAAAATCAAATAAATCCTCCAACTCTTATACTCCTTCTCCTTGATCCAAAACCTTGACCAATGATCATGCCATGTGTGTAGGACATAAAAACAATTTCTTGCAAAAATATTTTGGCCAAAAAGTATTTTCAAAAATTAGTTTTCCAAAACCCCTGAATTAAGATTTGTACTGCAAGTACTTAATTCAGGGCAGTAAAAATCTTTCCAAAAATATGTTTGACTCCTATTAGATATAGGATACCCAGAAACCACAAAAATATAATTTTAAAAGTTATTTTACTATTTTATTTAAAAGCTTTTTCTTAAGGCCAGAAATGGTCTTTAATAGGGAAAAATTATTTTATTGTTTCAAAAATATTTTACAAAAATCAGGGAAACTCAATGGACATATATTGTCCATATATAAGAGCTTCAACACATGGTCATGTTCAAAATATTGGTCAAATCCCTCAAAAACCATTTCTGCCCATTTCAAGGATTTGAAATATTTCTACAGGAAATATTCCCCAGCAATTCCAAGAAAATTCTAGCATGTCACATATGACATGTTTGATGATCTTGCCAAGTATCATGTCATGGAGAATAGTATAACCCCATGAGATCTCCTCAAAACCATTTCTGTCCATTTTGAAGTTTGAGCAACTTTACATTGCCAAACATGTCCAAATGTTCTCAAACCTTGTTAACATGCTCAAATGGTCTAATTATTCATTTAGACCAAATGGCACAAGTTGGAGAGAATGTTATCTTGCTCAAAAGTGCCCCAAAACCCTTCCTGTTCAGAACCAAATTTGAACAACTCTACACTGGCAACTTTCTCCTTTTGATATCAACTTTTGTGGACATGTTCATAACCTCAAATGATGACACTACACCAAGTGGTGCATCAAGGAGAATAGATTTGCATGACTAAATCTTGGTAAAGCCATTTCTGTTGATTTCTAGGGTTTACCAAAGTTACATTGGCTACTTTGCCCAAATGAGCTCAAACTTGGTGGAACATCCTACTTCTATGTGACATTCCATCGTGTTAATTCTCATGGCAAGTGGAATTAATTTTCTTGCCCAAACCATCATCAAACACCTTCTGCCATTTTTCCAAAAACACCATTTTGACCCCTTCCACTAATCTCCTTGAGCTCAACTTTTTACCACAGCTCCTCCTAGTCTTCTCCTACCTGCAGTAACTCTCCCCTGGTCATTGCTCAATTATTGGAGGGGTAAAACCCCATTTTCTCTCTCTAGACAGCCCATTTCCCTCTCTCCCTCAACCTCTCTCCTCTCCTACTGGCTGTCCAGGGCATCCAAGGCCCTCTCCCCTTTGTTTACTCCTCCCTAAACAACCTAGACACAAGTGGCCACGCCCTACAAGCCAAAGGCATGCCCTAGCATGCAATTGGCGTGCTCCAGAGCGCGCTACAGTGCGCTCCCGCACTGTAGCCGCCCCCTGCCAAGCACCTCCGGCCACCTCGTGCCTCCCCAGCGCGCCCGACGATGCTCCTCGGCGTCCTCAACACGACAGCCGGTCGGCCCCTCCTCCTTCTCCCTCCTCCTGCCCCTGCTCGCACATGCGCCAGCCGCCCGAGTGCACCAGTGAGCAAGCTCACACGCGCGGTGCCCCTGGCCCCCCTGCTCTCTCTCTTCTCTCCCCTAGCTCTGGACCGAATCTAGGAACGCCCCAGACACACCGCGACGAGCTCCTGTGACCCGTGGTGACGGCAACGAGCTCGCCAGCGCACGAGTCCTCGGTGGACCATCGCCCGCCTATTTAAGGGCCTCCCCGAGCCCTCCTCTCCTCACCACTCGCCCTCTCTCCCTCCCAGAGACCCACGGGACGAAGCCAAACCTCTCCCCGAGCCCTCCATCGCTCCCCATGGCCGGAGCCGAGCCGCCGGCCTCCACCTAAATTTAGCCGAGCCCGAGCTCTTCTCCCTCTCCTCTCTCCACCAGCAGGCTCCCCTGAGCAAGGCGGAGCTCCCACGCTCTTTCCCTCGTCCGAGGACGCACCGTAGCGCCGTGCCCAATCTCGCCCGACGCCACCGTCCGCCGGCATCCAAGCCGCCGTCGCCTAGACCATCCCCGGCAGCCGTGGCATACATGAATGGATGCGGCGCTCGACGCCGAGCTCATCCATAGCCAGAGCGTCGCCAGAGGTGCTCCGTAGCACCGGCAGTCGTCGTCGGGGCTCTCTGCTCCCTCGGCCAGGCGAGCGCGCGGGAGGAAGACGAAGACGATGACCTGCGGGCAGGCCCCGCTCGTCAGTGGCTCCACCCACCGGGCCACGCTGGCAAGTGGACACGGGTCCAGCTCGGGGTTGCCTCCCGTGCGGGAAGGCGTATTACCCCGGTACGCCTTCGACGTTGCCCCTGTCGCCGCGCGGCCGAGCAGCTGGGCCAGCCCACGGCTATCTCTCACCGGTGCGCAGGATAAGGGTAATGCCTTATATTTCTTTTTATTCTTTTCCAGTGAGTTTCTAAAATCCATAGTTCATTCATTTCATGCCCAAATTCGATGATTCAAATTTCTACTAGTTCATAAATTCATTCTCTATCACAGGGTGCAATTTGCACATTTTTTCAGAAACATTTCCTTCACAAATGTTTATGAAATCTTACTTTTCCATTTCTGTCATAAACTTTAGAAAATCACAGAGAGCCCATTTTTGATCGAAATTCCATGATTCAAAATCCTAGATGTCTATAAGTTCAAAACTTAGTTTTTGAACATTTTTACTAATACTTTCTGTATCACCTCAAATAATGGTCTATTTCTTCATATATAGCCAACTTTGTAAATTCATAGGAAAATCATTTGAACTCCAAATCCAGTGAAACCAACTCCTAGATGCTTCTAAAATCATGGTTTATTAAATGAGTGCCTTTGCCCATTTTTCAAAAATATGTTTCTCTACACTTCTTGCAAATCCATAAACCCCTTGATTCCATCATATCAAAATGTTCAGAAATATCCATTGATCCAATTCCAATGAAATCACTTTGGTCATTCCTCACATGACCAGAGGTATCCTAGAAAAGTCAAATCAATATTTTTGGAGCACTTTTATTTCTGCCTTGTTGTGTTGCTTATTATGGTTGCTTTCAACGATAGTTGACGAAGTAGACGAAATGCTTGGAGTTGGACCAGAGCTATTTGAAGACCTCGAAGACTTTGTTAAAACAGGCAAGCAGCCCTTTGACCATGTCTATGAAACCCTTTTTATGCATGACATATAGCCTCATATTGTTGTTGCAACGGAATCATGATGAGGTGGAACCACTTTGATGGTTTGCCTCCGTTACTTCCTCGTTGATACTTGTATTGTGCATGACCCTACCTCCTTATGAGGGTTATGCCGGTGGGAGTAGATAGGATGCTAAAGTAGTTGCTATGCAAAAAGGGACGGGAATATGCATGGTGATGGAGACATAGTATTTTCAAAGGACTTTTCGAAAACCCCGTCGGGTGCCACTTATGCCTGAGGGAGATAATGAGATGGGTAACTGCTTGATGACGAAGTGGTGTACCGAGGCAAGTGTGTGTGTGTTGCTTTCAAAAATGGATTGGTTTAAGTTGCGACCGTTATTCCAACCTTACATGCGCAACCACTCTATCCTTATATGGGAAAGGGCATTATTGATTACCTAGGCCGATACTAGCTTGGAGCCCGCATTACTAGTGATGGGGGAGAGTTGGTGCTCTCTCTCGGGACGGGGTCGTGCCAGGTAGGGCGGCCAAGAACATTTTTATGGGGCACCGGACACACCGTTGGTACCCCGTGCCAGTGGTATGTGATGAATATGGGAGCAAGGCTCCACAATTTTTAAGTTGTGAAATGTTGGGCACGGGGGTTACTACCAATCGAGTGGACTCCATGTTAGTGTCGTCTAGGGAAAGAGAGTGATCGGGTGCTTACCCCGGGTACTTGAGGTACCGCGGGTCGTGGATGACACGGAAGTTCCCCGGATCTTGTGGGTAAAGTGTGCAACCTCTGCAGAGTGTAAAACTATTCAAATAGCCGTGTCCACGGTCAAGGACAGTTGGGTAACCGCTCTTGGGCTACGTCCACTTGTTTACAAACCAGTGTGTGTGGGAAGAACTACTTGGGTCAAGTCAAAGGACTTGACATGGATGAGTTGGGTTGGAGCCCACTCCCTTTGTGTTGATATCTGTAACCTGTCCTCTTGGTTACTTGAATTCTCCTGATGCATGTCTTACGAGTTATTGAACATGTCATTGCACTCAAAAACTAGCTTTCCTCAAAAAAAAATTTACCTATATCATGCATTGTTGTATCTTGAACCAAAACATGGGTTGCTTGCGAGTACATTCAAAGTACTCATTGTCTTGCCACTGGTTATTTTATTGGCCAGGCATGAAAGAACATGATATGAAGAAGAGTACCTCGGTGACGAACATGCGAGCTAGGACGCTTCCTAGTTAGAATGCCTGTAGGGTTAAGGCAGATGGCATGGGTCCAAGTTATCGACGAAGATTTCCGCTGCGATGTTATACTCAAGACTTGACCATAATGGTCCTACTTGTGTAATACAGTATGTATGGATGTAAGACTCTTGTTATTCAGCTTCTGTGTGTTCAGTGAGCATTGATCTCTGGGATCACTGTACACGTGCATTCGGTGATCACGACTTATGAGTCGGGGTCCCCACACCCTCATACTCCTCTACGCGTGGGCATCCACTGCCGCGTCTTCCCCGGCTCCGCGTCATCCCCTTCCTAGGCCTCGCCGTCGTCCACCGCCCTGGTGGTCTCGGCGCGGCGTGGTCAACGTGCTCAAGGAACGGCTTCCATCGGACGTGGACTGTACGTGGAGAGGCTGACAGCTGGGTCCACGGCCGCAGCAAGGAAGTGCCTCCTTATTACGTGCAAAATAATTATTCCTCCACCTGACAGCGGGACCCACCGGACGGGCCACCGTATTCGCGAAAAAAACGTTTCCCCCTGACTGCTGGGACCCACCAGCTACATCTTCGCACGCAAGGAAGTGCATTTGGGAAAAAAAACGATTCGCCCCCTGACTGCTGGGACCCACCAGCTACATCTTCGTAGGCAAGGAAGTGCCTGACAGTCGGGACCCACCTGGTCGAAGCGTACGTAGCGTTGTCATTCTGGTCGCAAACGTGTACGTACATACTGGTCGATGTAGAGGCACGCACGTGTCATAGTAGAGGCGTGCACGTGTCGTAGTAGAGGCGCGCACGTAGCATTTACACGTACTACAGCGGCCATGGTGCAAGAAAGAAAATACGGCCACGTATGTGTACATACGGGCGGGGTCTCGAACGCCTACTCGCGCATACGTACGGCCAGGGCTCGTGTACGTGGCTGGGTCGAAACGGAGAAACAACGTCGTCGTCGTGTTCATGGGGAGGCAACGGAATGCGTCGTGTTCATGGGGAGGCAACGGAATGTGTCGTGTTCATGGGGAGGCAACGGAACGTGTGGGAGCCAACTGGCTGGGTCGGAACGGAATGCGTGGTCGTGTTCATCGGGAGGGCTTGGACGGAACAGGCGATGGAAACGAGGCCTGGCGTACTGCAAAACGGAGGAAACGGCCTTGTGTTCGACCGGCCACATTCGAAACGGGATCTTGTTCATCGGGAGGGGTCTGGCGTACCGCAAAACGGAGGAAACGGACCTCCTATGGTCGAAACAGGGGTCCTGTTGATCGGGAGGGGTGTGGCGTACCGCAAAATGGACGAAACGGACTTGTGTTGGAGCGCTACGGTCGAAATGGGGGTCCTGTTCATCGGGAGGGGTGTGGCATACCGCAAAACGGGACTCCACGGGATACTGTTCATCTCCACCATCGACCCCCTCTAGCCTCCACGAGCTACTGTTCATCCACCGTCGACCTCCTCCAGCCTCCACCTGTGACTGTTCATCCACGGGCTCCTGTTCATCCAGCCTCCACCGCGCGCTACTCCACCGGCTACTGTTCAACCAGCCCTCTCCACGGGCTCCTGTTCAACCACCCCTCCACGGGCTACTGTTCATCCTGCCCTCCACCGTCTACTGTTCATCCTGCCCTCCACGGGGTGGTCCTGTTCATCCAGCCCTCCACGGGGTCCTGTTCATCCAGCCCCAACCGGCTCGATCGATCGGGGTCCTGTTCATCCAGAGGCAACACCACGGGGTCCTGTTCATCCACCCCCACCGGGAACTGTTCATCCAAACCCCCCCGCAACACTCACTGTTCATCCAGAGGCAGCATCGATCGGCTTCAGTTAGCAGCAGTAGCGAAGGAATCGCTCGATCGGTTCAGTTAACAGCCATCGATTGATCGCTCGGGTTCAGTAACGCGTAGCCTGCAGTGTAATTGCTCGGGTTCAGTTAGAGCCCAACGCCTCGCTCGGGTTCAGTTAGAGCCAACGCCTTGCACACACGCGCGTACGTGTACGAGAGAAGCGCGCATCGCTCAGCCCCCGACCTCGCACTGTAACCGGGAACTCCCCGAAATTTTCCTCCCCCTTGCTTCTACCACAGTTTTTTCTGTCATGGATGGCCCAAAGAATGTGATGCAGCTGCGTCTCCGGCCCGCCCAGGACGAAAAGCCCATTTTCTGTCATGATTTTTTGTCATAGAAGTAGGAGCCCACCACATCTATGATGATACCGGGTTTTGTCACAATTATCATCATAGAAGTGTCATATGTATGACATAATTTTTTTTCGTTCGGCCCAAAATGCCGGATGTGTCTTTTTTTGTAGTGACAAGAAGAATGACAAGGCCAAACGACCTCCTCCTCTCATGCAAACCTTTGTGAAGGAGGGTGAGGGTGCTACTAAGGAGAAGGAGAAAAACTCCATGAGGGGTATTGGTGCCAAGAAGAGAAACGCTCCCCTTCCCGACAAAGCCGGGGACTTTAACCCTTCTTACGTGTTGTGCTGCGCTAGTGATGGGCATGCTTATGCCAAATTTGTTGGTTCTCCTTATGGGTACATTGAATGGTCTATTTGGGTTCCTAAGACCCTTGTTACTAACATCAAAGGACCCATTACAAAATGGGTACCTAAAACCAAGCATTGATCTCTTGTAGGTGTTTGCTTCCGGTGGGGGATCACGGTTGCTCGATAGTGGAGCTACTAATCATACGACCAGAAGCAAGGACTTGGTGGTGGACATGCAAAAGATTCCATCCATGCCCATCAATGTTGAGTGGGGTGATGCCTCGTCTTCTAAGGTATTGGGACTCAGCAAAGTTGTCATTTCTCATGATATTACGATCGAGAAGGTCATGCTTGTTGAGTCCCTTGCATACAATTTACTTTTTGTTCGTCAACTAGCACTCATGGGCTTTGCCACTTTCTTTGATATTGATTCTGTGGCCCTCTTGTGGAGCAAGACTCTTAAAGTAGTCTTTGTTGGGCATGTCGAGAATGGTCTCTATGTGATTAACTTTTTGGAGCGTCCCACTAAGACCGCGACATGCCTAATGGCTAAAGTTGACGTGGGATGGTTTTGGCATCACCGTTTAGCCCACGTAAATATGAGATCTTTGCAAAGTCTTCTCAAGGGGGACCATGTCTGTGGACTAACAAATGTTAGTTTTGCCAAAGATCGTGCTTGCAGTGCTTGCATCGAAGGAAAGCTACATGAGAAGGCTCACCCTCCCACGACTATCATCTATTCGAAGAGGCCCTTGGAGCTCCTTCACTTGGATCTCTTTGGACCTCCATCCTTTGATAGTCTTGGGGGTAGAAAGTATTGCTTGGTGATTGTAGATGACTATTCAAGATACACTTGGGTATATTTCTTCAAGAGGAAGAGTGAGACCCAACAAACCGTCATTGACTTTGCAAATGAAGCTCAACGACAGCATAATACAAAGATCTTAACAATAAGAAGCGACAACGGCTCCAAGTTCAAGAACTACACCTTGGATGAGTTTTTGAGTGATGAGGGAATCAAGCATCAATATTCCGCACCTTATACCCCTCAACAAAATGGTGTAGCAGAGAGGAAGAACCGGACGTTGATGGATGCGGCAAGGACCATGATGGCGGAGTTCAAGTCTCCCTACAACTTTTGGGCCGAAGCCATCAACACCGCGTGCCATGCATCTAATCGGCTCTACCTCCGCAAAGGCTTGAACAAGACTCCATATGAGATACTCACCGGTAACAAGCCCAACCTCAAGTAGTTCCGGGTGTTCGGGTGTAAGTGTTTCATTCTCAAGAAAGGTGTCAGTTTGTCTAAATTTGAGGCTAGAGCTCATGAGGGCATATTTGTTGGTTATGCTACAAACTCTCTTGCTTACCGTGTTCTCAATAATTCCACGGGACTTATTGAGGAAACATGTAACGTGGAGTTTGATGAGAATAACAGCTCCCAAGTGGAGCAAAGTGGTACTTGTGATGTAGGTGATGAAATTCCTCCTCAAGCCATAAGAAGAATGGGTGTTGGTCTTATCCTATCCATTGAGGAACCCCTTGTGGCCGAAGGAGAAGGACAATGTTCTACTCAAGTGGAACCTTCACCAACCCAAGACCCACACGCTTCCGAAGAACAAAGTGAGGGCCCTCAACCTCATGAACAAGACCAAGGGCAAGATCAATCTCAAGATGGTGTTGTAACATCAAGTGATGCCCAAGGTCAAGTTCCCTCCTCCGAGCAAGTTCAAGATCAAGAGCTTCCACGAGAACGAGAACAAGCTCAAGACGACGCTCAAGATGATCAAGTGACCACTCCTCGTCTCACCCCCGAGGAGGAATTGGAGCGTCGTGCCGCCAAGGTTGCTTCCAAGCTCTCCACCAAGGATCATCTCATGACAAATGTGCTTGGAAGCTTAAGAAAGGAGGTAAGCACTCGTAGACAATTAGCAAACTATTGTGAACATCACGCGTTTGTCTCTTGTGTTGAGCCCCAAAAGGTCTATGAGGCGCTCGAAGATCCGGATTGGCTCAATGCCATGCACGAAGAACTCAAACAACTTCGAGCGCAACAGCGTGTGGAGATTGGTGCCAAGGCCAACGGTGAACCACAATGTCATTGGAACCAAGTGGATATTTAAGAACAAGCAAGATGCTCATGGGATTATCATTCGCAACAAGGCTCGCTTGGTAGCACAAGGCTACTCCCAAGTCGAGGGTATCGACTACGGTGAAACCTTTGCTCCTGTTGCTCATCTTAAATCCATTCGCATGTTGATTGCATATGCTTCTCATCATAACTTTAAGTTACAACAAATGGATGTGAAGAGTGCTTTTCTTAATGGTCCTATTAATGAATTGGTTTATGTCAAGCAACCCCCTGGGTTCGAGGATCCCTACTTTCCCGATCATGTGTATCAACTCAATAAGGCACTCCATGGCCTTAAACAAGCCCCACGTGCGTGGTATGACCACCTTACTGAGTTGTTACAAGACCGTGGTTTTCAAGTTGGGCTAATCGACCCCACTCTTTTTACTAAGAAGGTCAAAGGGGAGTTGTTTGTGTGCCAATCATATGTTGATCATATTATCTTTGGTTACCCTAACAAAGCTTACAATGAGGAATTTGCCGCTCTCATGACCTCAAAGTTTGAGATGTCTTCCATGGGAGAGTTGAAGTTCTTTCTCGGGTTCCAAGTGAAGCAAAGGAGAGAAGGAACCTTCATCAACCAAGCCAAATACACTCAAGACATGCTTAAGAGATTCAAGCTAAGTGATGTCAAGCCGGCGTCCACTCCCACGCCCACCAAATGTCAACTTGACATTGATACCAATGGTAAAGCGGTGGATCAAAAGGTATATCGCTCCATGATTGGCTCCATGCTTTACCTTTGTGCATCTAGACCAGATATCATGTTGAGTGTGGGAATTTGTGCACGGTTTCAAGCCGCACCTAAGGAAAGTCACTATGTGGCGGTCAAACGAATCTTTCGATATTTGGCTCATACCCCAAACTTTGGCTTATGGTACCCAAGAGGAGCAAACTTCAAGATTGTAGGTTACTCGGACTCGGATTTGGCGGGAGACAAAGTGGATAGGAAGTCCACTTCCGGAGGGTGCCAATTCCTTGGTTGCTCTTTGGTAAGTTGGTCTTCCAAAAAGCAAAGTTGTGTGTCTCTCTCGTCCACCGAAGCGGAGTATGTAGCGGCCGGTAGTTGTTGTGCACAACTCTTATGGATGAGGCAAACTTTAAAGGATTACGGTGTCATTTGTGACAAAGTGCCTCTTTGGTGTGACAATGAAAGTGCCATCAAGATTTCTCTCAACCCGGTGCAACACTTCAAGACGAAGCATATTGAGATTCGATATTACTTCATCCGGGATCACATTAGGCGAGGGGAGATCGAGCTCAACTATGTCAACACTCATGATAACCTTGCAGATATTTTCACGAAGCCATTGGATGAAGCAAGATTTCACGAGTTAAGGCATGAGCTAAGTATCATTGATTCGAGCAATATTGCTTGAACCCTTGCACACCCCACCATACTCAACTTGTTGTCTTGTTTAGATGTAGGCATGGACATAGGGGGAGTGTTGTTCTCTCAATGAACTCTCCCTCCCCCCATTATGCATAAATTGATCAAGTCTTTCACATTAGCCATGTTTGATGGTACTTGTGCTTCAAAGACGAGTTTTTGTCATGGGCCCAAGGATAATTCTTCGTGGTGCCATACCAATTGACTCAAAACATAGGTGGCTCCGGCCACCGCCCTCTCGTTGGAGAGGTTGTGTCTCGTGGTCGTTTCTTGTTGTCTTTTTGCCCCTTCTTCTCCTCGTGTTTGAGCTTGTTGGGTGGTGTGGTGTTCGTTTGAAGTTTCTGTGCGAAGACCACTCGTTCTCTTGTGTTGGAAATGTGCTTCTTCTTGAGCTCACGGTACTAACGCGGCCTGCCACAGTACTACCGTGCGTGGAGTGTACGGTACTACCGGCCCAGCGCGGTACTACCGCCTGGGGGAGTGGTACTACCGCTTGGTGCGGTCCTTCCGCCCAAGCGGTACTACCGCGATGATACACGGTACTACCACGCTATCGGAGGCGCGTGGGGATAAGGACGGGAACGGGGGGTTCTAACTTCCCCATACCCATTCGTCAGTTTCCCCCACTTCGTATCTCTCTCTCTCGCTCAAGAACGGGGCCGGAGTCCCTCGCCGGATCTCCGTCTCCGGCTGCTCTCTTTGGATTCCGATTGGTGGGATCGTTCCCCACCACTTCCTCTTGCCATGGACCAAGGTTTTCCCCAAATCCCTCTCTTTTTTGTTGGTTCTCTTGTCTCTAGGTTTTTGGGGAGATGCTTGTGTTCTTGAGATTTTAGGCCAAATCTTTGCAAGAGAAGGTTGTAGGAGAGTAGTGTTGCGTAGACATTTTACTTGATATATTTTCCCGTGGTAGATGTGATCAACCGTAGTTCCGCCGTGGTTTCGTGCGTCTTCTCAGATTCAAAGTAGGCTCGGATCTGGCGCGGTGCGGTACTACCGTGCCTCTGATGCGGTACTACCGCTCGTCCGGTACTACCGCTCGTTCGGTGCGGTACTACCACATGTTCTGTGGCACTAAGGTCTTACTACCGCTCCAAGCCACGGTACTACCGTATCCTCACACGGTACTACCGCGACTAGGAGCGGTACTAAAATTTTAGTACCGCATGACCAGGTAGCACTACCATTGTTGTCCCATCTTCCTTGTGGCATTTATCCCATATGATTTCTACCTGTTTCCTTTGCTTTGCCGTGGTCTTTGCATTGATTCTTCTCGCTCTTTGTGTGTGCTTTCTCTTGTGTCTTAGGTGGTGGCTCTCGCCGTTCCAATCCCAGTCGTGACACTGGCTCCAAGCGACTGCGCAATCCTCAAGATGAAGCACCAGAGGGCTCCAGTGCCCCCAAGCGCAATGTCAAGACCACTGCCAGCAAGCAAAAGGAACCTGCTAAGGGCATGGACGAGATTCCCCTCAATGAGTAAGTCAAACGTCGGAAGATCAACCCTTATGTGAAGGCTCGTGCTATCCTCAGAGGCACTGAGTTGTTTTGGACCAAGCAGCAGGCTCTCATTTATCTGGATGTAATCAAGAACAAGCAAAACACCTACGTGGATGTCAAGTGGATAGACATGAATCACATGAGGAAGGACAAGTTTCGTGACTACTTTGGAGAAGCTCTGGATTTGGTGGAGCAGTTCGGTATTGAACATGTGATCTCTTTCCACCTTGACTATGATCCTGAGCTTATCTGTCAGTTCTTTGCCTCAGTTCACTTTCACCCCGGGGATGAGCGGAGGATGACCTGGATGACCAATGGCCGTCAGTTGTCTGCTACCTGGAAGGAGTTCATGGGTCTGCTCCACGTTCCTGATGACGGGCTTCACACACCGTTTGGTGTTCACCCCCACGCCAATTCTGAGTCTGCTAACAAGAACAAGCTTCAGCCGTACTATGTTGATAAGGTGCTTCCCAGTGGCAAGTCGACTTGGGTGCTGAACTCTTTTCTGGATATCATGCATCGCATCTTCTGCAACACTCTATTCCCTCGCATTGGCGACAAGGACAAGGTTCATTCCTACCTGGTGGACATGATGCTCCTGTGCACGGAGGCACGTACATCTCAGACTCAGCCACTTGATGTCTCACACATTATGTGGTGTGAGCTTCGGTTTGCGGTGTACACCCGCAAGGTACCTATCTATGGACCATACCTGTTTCTGTTGATCTCCACGACTTGGGAGAAGATGTACCCTGGTGATGAGTTCCTTGCTCCAGACTGGATTCAGCATGAGTCCATCAGTCTCCGCGTCAAGCCCAACTGGGCCAACACTACTACTCGTGCTGAGGCATCGGCTGCTAGGAGGGCTGTTGGTGAGGAGGAGGCTGGTGTAGAGGATGTTGCTGAGGACCGTGCTGCTAGGTCTTCCCCACCTTCCTCTGAGCCATCGTGGGCCAAGAAGTTGAAGGACAAGATGAAGACTCTCTTCTGCATGCAGGCGAAGGGGTAGTACAGGACTCACGTGGCATCCAAGGAGAGTCGCCACCGCGACAAGAAGGTCATGAGGCTCTTTGGAGAGGATATCTCTGGCGGTTCTGAGGATGCCATCACGCCAGAGGCTGCATGGATGGCGAAGCAAGGTTTCAAGTGGACTAGTTCTGAGGAGGACATCGAGTAGACCGTCCCCGCCGCCGAGTCTGACGAGGAGCACGAGGGAGCATTGGGATGATTTCTCTGCCTGAGCCACCCCTTGTGTGTAGGTGTCCTCTCTGCCTTTTTGGCATCTCGATGCCAAAGGGGGAGAGTGTGTAGGGATTTGCGTGTTTGCGAGTCGTGTGTCGTGTTTGGTGTGTTTGCTTTGTCGTTTGGACCTCGTTTTCCTTTGTTTGGTTTGTGCCTTTGAGACTTATCCTTCATATGGTGTAAGACATATGCACTCTATTCTATCTTAGTGAGCTTATGTTTGTGCTATCTTGTCTAGTGTTAGCCTTACTATTGCAAGATATGCCTTGTCTCTATAATATAGGGGGAGCTTTGATCCTAGTATGTGGGTCGTGCAGTCCAAAGCACCCATCTAGTTGGCACACATCTAGGGGGAGCCCGTCTATATTCTAGAGAGGAGGGGTTTGCGTTTGCTTAATATTATGTTCCTTGTGCAAATCCCATATTGTCATCAATCGGGAGATTGTAAGGGCATATTTATCCCTAAGGTGTTTTGGTGATTGATGACAATGCTTTTGCGGACTAATCGTGTGCCTTGAGTTTCCCAGACGTTTCATCGCTAGGCACGAGACGGTTTGGTGCCGCTCGAAGACTGTTGAAGACGGCGTCTTTTCTACGTTTCTTTTTGGTGGATTTGAGTCGTAGGAAAGCCGTACTATTAAGAGGGGGTCCGCGTCGAAAAGGTTTGGGTAGAATCATCACGTACACATTTTCTTCCTTGTCCCCTCCTTCCCCCTGCTCTTTGGAGCATCCTCCATTGATCCTCCTTTCCCTTGTCCTGACTGTTGTTGGTGGGCTTGCAGTAGTACTACTCCCTGTTAAGCGGTAGTACCGCACACACCCGCGGTAGTACCGCACTTCGGCACGGTAGTACCGCAGGTGCCCACGGTAGTACCGCTCCTCTAGAGCCGCAGTACCATGGCCCCTAGGCCAAGTACCACTCCTTCGCGGTAGTAGGGGCGGATGTAATTTTTTACATCCATGCCACTGCGGTAGTACCGCATCCGTTGCGCGGTAGTACCGTGCTCGGCCTGGCTCAGCTGCCAGGCGGTAGTACTGCTCCTCTGCAGTAGTACTGTGTCGGATTTTTGCTTCTTCCGTTTACCAGCGGAAGTAGGCACGGAGTATCTTTATCCGCGCTCTTCCCAGGCTAGGGGTTTCCTGCCTTGCGGTAGTACCGCAAGGGGGAGCGGTAGTACCGCGCCCGCGGTAGTACCGCCCTCAGCTCTTGTGCTACAGGTCTGCCCTAGCTGCTGCGACTGCTGCAGTAGTACCGCGGGTCCGCACGGTAGTACCGCGTGGCCTTGCGGTAGTACCGCTTGTCAGCAAGCGGAAGTACCGTGTGGCCCTACGGTAGTACCGCTGGTCTGGGGCGGTAGTACCGCTGGTCGCGGGCTGGTAGGTGGATAACGGTTGGATTTTTGTCCTAAGCTATAAAAGGGGTGTCTTCTTCCTCTAGTTGACTACCTCTTCCAACCCTAAGCTCCATTGTTGCTCTAAGCTCCATTTTCGCCCGATCTCACTCCCTAGCCAATCAAACTTGTTGATTTGCTCGGGAGTGGTTGAGAAGGCCCCGATCTACACTTCCACCAAGAGAAATTTGATTCCCCCCACTAATCCCTTGCGGATCTTGTTACTCTTGGGTGTTTGAGCACCCTAGACGGTTGAGGTCACCGCGGAGCCATAGTCCATTGTGGTGAAGCTTCGTGGTGTCGTTGGGAGCCTCCAATTGAGTTGTGGAGATTGCCCCAACCTTCTTTGTAAAGGTTCGGTCGTCGCCTCCAAGGGCACCAATAGTGGAATCACGGCATCTCGCATTGTGTGAGGGCATGAGGAGAATACGGTGGCCCTAGTGGCTTCTTGGGGAGCATTGTGCCTCCACACCGCTCCAACGGAGACGTACTTCCCCTCAAAGGGAAGGAACTTCGGTAACACATCCTCGTCTCCACTGGCTCCACTCTTGGTTATCTCGTGCCTTTACTTGTGCAAGCTTATTTGTGATATATCTCTTGCTTTCTTGTGTTCCTATCTTTGTTGCATCATATAGGTTGCTCACCTAGTTGCATATCTAGACAACCTACTTTGATGAAAAGTTTAAATTGTTAAAGAAAAGCTAAAAATTGTTAGTTGCCTATTCACCCCCCTCTAGTCAACCATATCGATCCTTTCACATGGTATCGGTGGAATGTGATGATCAAAGTCCCTATGTTACCCCTCCAGGTTCTTGAAAGAATTGTTTATGAGCTTCAATAAGCTTCTGCACCGATAAGGGACATTCTGTTTGTGGCCTAGGTACTGTAGTGACATAATTCAGATATATCACATGTTCTACAGCATCAGATTGAATGAGCCCATGCAATTGTTTACCAGATAAGGGTGTGCAACTCTGAATTCTGTCAGATATGCCTTGCAATTTGATTTCAGTGCCCTGATGCTCAAACTTCATGATCTTCAGTTTCCAATCTACCCACATAGGGCTCATGATTTCCAACCAGTTCATACCTAAGATAATATCATAGCTTTCCAGAGGTAAGACTTTGAGAGAGGTACTGAAACTGGTGCCCTGGCACCACCATTGCAAATCTCTAACTTGTTGTGTACAAGTGAGAGTGCCCCCACCAGCCACCTTAATAGTAGCTGCTGGCAAGTTTTCCACTGGACACTGGAGTTGTTGCACCAATTTCTCACTAACAAAACTATTGGAACTACCTGAGTCCACTAGAATGAGCAGATGTGTTTTCCCAATCATACCTTGTAATTTAACACTTTCTTTGCAAGAGGTGCCAGTGACAGCATGGATGGATAATTTCATGACAACTTCATCTGGTTCATCACCAGACTCTGATTCTGCAATGGAAGGCACCGGATCTCCAAGATCTGGTATCTGTAATGTTGACAATAGTTCCTCCATAACATGTAACAAACTGAAGTAGGACACTTATGGCCAGGCCCAAATTTCTCACCACACTTGAAACACTCTCCCCTGGCTCAGCGCTGAGCTCTTAAGTTGTCAACTCTATCAGTGAATTGATGTTTATCGTCAGGCTTCTTATCAGGAACAGCACCAAGTAACCCTTGATGCACATACGGCTTGAATTTAGACACTTTGTGCTACTTGTAAGTGTCCTCTGCCAACAAGGCTTCCTGAATTTGTGCCAGCTGAAAGGCAGAATCCACAGTTCCCGGATGCTGAGGCTTCACCGGAGCTCGAATAGCAGGTTTCAGCCCTTCAATGAAACGATTAACAAAGAATATCTCATCATATGCATGATTGTAGACAAGGATTTTGTGCATGAGTTCCTCAAACAGATGCCCATATTCCTCCACTATTCCTTCCTGACGCAATGCAAAGAAGAGATCAATTGTCCTAGAATACTTGTTCTTGTTAAACTTGGCAAAGACCACAACACAGAACGCAGGCCAATTGTCAATAGTATGCATAGCTTCATATGTTTGCAACCATAATGCTGCATTCCCCTGAAAATGCATAGTCACAAAATCGACCCACAAGGCTGGTTGAACTGTGTACATACGAAAATATTTCTCACACTGTTTCTTCCACCACCTCGGGTTCTCACCATCAAACTTAGGAAAATCCGAACGAGGGAGACGCGTATGAGTACGAGTTGTGGAGGAAAGCTGAATGGACTTAGGCGATAAACACTGATCCTCGTCATCAGACAGTTCAGTAAATGGCGGAGGCTGTGATTTCAGATGCTCACCGATGTTCATGTTGAATCTGGGAGCCCGAGGCGCACGCAGGTCGACCCCTGTCTGGTGTTGATCCATACGCTGTCCCTCGGTGCGAAGGGGAGCCGCCCGCTGGTGGAGTGGTAGTGGATCGATGGAACCCGGTGGTGCACGCTCAAACGCCTCCACGCGGTGCAACACCGCGCCGAGCGACTGCTTCATGGACGCCACTACCTTCATCCAGCGAATTGTTTGCGAGGAGGACACGCCCCATGGTCGCCTTCGTGCGGTGAGCGCCGCAGTAGTGGACTGCGCCAGCACGTCGAACGCCTTGGCCGACGACGTCGCGTACTTGTCGACCGCTTCCCGCAACTCTTGCACCGCGCGAGCCGTCTGTTGGCCCGCCTCCGACACCGCCGCACTCTAGACGATGGAATCCTTGACGAGCCGCTGCAGGTCCGCCAACGACAACTCGCCGCCGCCATACGAGCCGAGAGCGTAGGTTTGCCGGATCTCGTCGTGGACACGACTTCGACTCAATCCGCCCTGACGCAGGTATGCCAATGCGTTTTGCGTGTATTCCCGAAGGATCCACACCTTTTGCCAGGAATTTAGGGATCGAATCCAAGGCAATCACCAAATCAGAGGGGGGGAAAATAGGCAAAATCCTCGGATCTGATACAAGGCTCTAGATACCAAGTGCTACCCTCGGGTAGAAATCCCTAGCCATGGCCGGGGTGTGGAATCGTCGAATTCAGAGAAGGAGACGTGGATAGGAAGGAAGAACCCAAGAAGGAGGTTCGATTACAGGAGGAAGAAGATAAGGTTTGCTCAATACATTCTTTTCTCCACACACACGACTGCCTCACGACTACTTGTACTGTAGCCACCACATGGCACACACGCCTACAGTCGGCCTACAGCATACTCGGCCCACTTACACTCAGCCCATACACAGGGAATGTAGCGGTAGAGAATGTGATGCGCATGGAACAGTAACCCATCACCCGTAACAAGAGCCACTGGACGGCCAATTGGATCCATATTGATCAAGTAACGCCGGTCCCAACACGAGTTCATGTCATCACCATCATCTTGTAGTACCAGCGTCCAGATGGACACAGGCTGCAGGCCGGGCCTCGTGCTTCTAGAAGCGACCAGGCAAAGCTCCCCTCGCACCACCTCCAGCAGGAAGGATTTACCGAGAGCATGGTCCAACGAATCGGGCTTGCCGGTGAAGTTAATTGCAGGGAACTACCACACTTCGGCACGTCGTAACGAATCAGTATCATTAGTCATTTTTTTGCCATGCAGTACCAACTCTAAGCCTAAGTGTTGCAAAACAGTCTAACCCATGTATAAACATGGGACCCGTGTGTCAGGAGCCAAACCTGGCATGTTTTTTTCTTCAAAAAACACCTTTGTTGTAAATTTAATCGCTCAAAGCCCCGCCGCCTCGACCTCGCCGGCCTCCTCGTCGCTCGCTCGCCGGTGCCCAGACGACGGCTCGCCGAAGCAGCAGAGCGGCGGCTGGCTCGCCGGTGCAGCAGAGAAGCGGCTGGCTCGCGGGAACAGCGGCTCGTGTTAGGCGACGAGGGCTAAGGGCGGCGCGGCGGCGCGGTCGGGTGGTGCGGCGGTGCGGAGGCGCGGCGGTGCGGTCGGGCGGTGCAGCGGCACGGTGGCCAGAACCGTCGCTGGATTCAAACGCCGCCGCCCGTGTCCCTCGTTCCTGAATCCCCGATCTGCTCGAGCTAAACGAGCCAGCGTTGCATGGGCTGCAGCATGGCCCAACCGTGGCCTAGTGAGGCCAACACATTTAAAAAAAGTGATAACATGTATTTTTAATGCACAGTTACTCAAAAATTTGATAACATGTACTAAAAATTATTGTGTAATCGTAATAAATTTTATAATGCATGCTGAACATTTTATAAAATACAATATTTTTTAAATACTCGTTCAACTTTTCCCAAAAATGTTTTGAACATTTTTTTAAATGCACAAACACCTTATTTACCTTTCAGAGTAATTTTAAATTTTTTGAACTCAACGCAAAAACAATGCAGAGGCTAGCAAGTTTATTCTTCAGACCGAATGTAGTGTGTGTATATTGATAAAAAACATACACACACACACACATATATATAGACATCGTATATTATAAAATGTTCAATATATACACGATTAAGTATTTATAATATGATATCGTATATTTAAGTAAGATCATTGTATATTAAAAAATGTTCAATATACATATTAAACGATGCGGTGAACATTTTTTTAATTGTACGACGCGATGGACATATAATACTTTTTAGTATCGCATAAAAACCGGAACGGCTCGGAGTCTAAAAACGTATACACAAACTAGTTTTTTTTGCATAGTGTACATGTACTAGTTGAGGCAGCCACGCATATGATGGCGTGTGGCAGAGGCAGCAAGCGCGCACGGCGAACGACTCGGCATGATCGATTCGGCGGTCGCATGATTTTCTACTTTGTAAAAAAACGAATGGCACAAAGTATATAACTAAACTTACGCGTGCAGTTTAGATGAAAAGGAGCAGCAGCGCAGCAGCAGCGAGCGTCCTCTTCTAACGACACGTTGCGGGTTCGAATCCAGGCGGGACGTGCATGTGGTGTTATTTTTGGAAAAAGGGTTTTGTGGCAAGCCCTTTTTTTGAAAAAATAGAGGATATATGTGTGATTAAATAAAAAGTAAGGGGTGTTTTTGTAAAAGAGCATGCCACGTCAGCCCTGACACACGGGTCCCAGCGGTCAAATACGTGGTCAATACGCGTTTATACGGCTGTCACATCGTTTTGCAACACTTAGGATTAGAGTTGGTACTACATGGCAAAAAAATGACTAATGATACTGATTCGTTACGACGTGCCGAAGCGTGGTAGTTCCCTGCAATTAACTCATGCCGGTGATGCCAAACGTCTCGTCTTCCAGGCTGAATCGGAGAAGGCCGCGCGTGCATGGTTGTAACACCCACGATGCGGCTATATCTCCCACGTGTCGGAGCACGACTTAGAGGCATAACCGCATAGTAGGCATGTCGCAAGAGGGGTAATCTTTACACATCCCATGTACTGAATAAAATAGAGATAGAGAGTTGGCTTACAATCGCCACTTCACACAATACATAAATATAGCATTACATCATCCAGAATACAATCAAGGTCCGACTACGGAACCAAAACATGTCAGGACCCCGATTCCAAGTCACATCGATCTAGCCGGTAACACCTCATATCACATTGCGGCCTCACGCACGGTATCCCCACGGGTGTCGCCTTACCATGGCCCGGGACCGTTTGCGTCTTTTGGCTCACGTATATGATAGTGTCGCTAGCATCCATATGACGGAGAACCCGGGCCGACATGGCTAGTCGTGAACCCAAAGCGGCACGGACCTATGGAGACAGGCATACATGAATCACATCGAGCATGCCGGTCATCAGCGAGTGAATCCGGGCTGTAGCACTGGGCTAACAGGACTCTGGGGAACCCGGGCTGTAGCAGGCTAGGCAGGACTCCGGATGTCACCGCGTGACACTTCCCCGAAGGGACAGACATAGGAACGAAGTGAAACACATGCCGGCCAGTCAAGTGTCCTGAGCAGTAGTGATGGGCTAGCAGGACTCCGGAGAACCGGGCTGTAGCGGACTACTATGGCTCGAGGAACACTAGACTACATTTCCCCATAAGAAAGGCTGCCAAGGATAAACAACTAGATTGTCGGATCCCACACATACCAAGCATTTCAATCATACACACAATATGCTCAATATGTGCAAATACAACATGGCATCACAACAAAACTCTACAACTCAAGTACTTTATTTAAAGGCTCCAAAGAGCCATACATAACATGTTCATACAGGTAGGGGTCACATGACCCGACACTCAAGTCATACAAGCATACAAGCACATGCGGAAGAAAATAGTCTGAGTACAGACACTAGAAAGAAAGAAGGCTTCTCGAAGCATGTCTATCTACATAGGGCCCTCCATGGCCAGGATCACCACCTGGGTGGCAAGTTACTCATCGACGTCGAGATCTACATAAAACCCATCGGAGGGGGCGGTGTTGTCGTCTAAAAACAGTAATTAAACAAACATGAGTACAAAGGTACTCAACAAGTCTTACATCAGAACCTACTATACATGCTCATTCTCAAGAAGGTGGTGGAGTTATTGCAGCAAGCCAGCTGTGACTCTTGGCTAAGCTATCCTACGAGACTCCACTAGTAAAATAGTTTTCGCACACGAGTCCACTAATCACCAACACAATACTCCATCGGGGATCCTCCCTCGTCATCCTACGAGAGGGTCATCCTCGGTACTCACACTTATCTTGAGTCTTTAGTAGTATCCATTAACTTGTCTATGAACTGTATAGGCAACCAAGTAGTCCTTTACCGCGGACGCGGCTATTCGAACAGTTTTATACCCTGCAGGGTTGTACTTCATCACACATGTTTCCACCACTTAGCGTCTGCACACGACATGTGCTCGGCAGACTTCAAGCGAAAACCGACGTGGGTGTAGACCACGACCTGACTAACCGCACAAGTCTCTAGGCCAGATTTATCACCTATTCAGGTTCCATCCGCAAGGAAATCCGGCCGGGGTGTCCTCAACGGCCCCAAACGATGTGTGCAGGGTTCCCGAGACACCAAACGGGCGACTCGGTACACCGTGCCACGGTGTATCTACCGCATCATAGCCCACCCCTAGGGTCAGCGCTACGCACTGCCGCCAACACATAACCTACAAACACCAGAAACTAGTTGCAACTCCTGGACAGAGGACGAGAGGGGTCAGTAAGTCGAGCGGGGTCATATTTCAGGGCCCAATGTGTGGTAGTAGCTGAATCTTAAATCACGCATACAGATCTCAGTTCTTATGGACGGCCTCAATGAAACAACCCACCATGTACTCCTACATGGCCTCTCATCGATACCTTTACCAAAACATGTTCAACACATCCCTCACATTACCGACATAATCATCTCACTCTAGCCCATCACCCAGATGAACCAGACCTGACACAACTCTAAGCATAGCAGGCATAGCATGGTAGGAACACAAATATGGCTCAATCAACTCTTACACATGCTAGTGGGTTTCATCTAGTTACTGTGGCAATGACAGGTCATGCAAAGGAAGTGGGTTCAACTACCGCAACACACAAAAGTTTGAATCGCGTTGTCTTAATGCAGTAAACAAGAGCAGAAGCGAGAACATGGGTTTATATCAGAATGATCAATGGGTTGCTTGCCTGATGTAGTGGTAGTAGGGTACTGCCCTTCAGATGGATATTCGGGGTTATCCTCGGAGGTAGAACCTACCATGAAAGACACACCGAACATAATCAACACATGATGATATGCAACAATATGATGCATGCTATGACATGGCAATATGAATGTGTCTTGGTCTAATGCAAGCTAAAACAGAAAGGAATGAACTCATTTGAATCAAAGATTCAAATGTTAGTTCACTTAACATAGCCATATTAGTGCATTATCTTATTTTGCTTAAACAGCAAGGTTATCTTGTTTTGTCATGCATGAAACCATTACCAATGGATAGATTGAATTTTTCTGATCAAAATTCATATATAAATCTTTTCATTTGGAGTTACAGATTAATTTCTATGACTTTTAGAAGTTTTGGCTATTTTTTGGAATTTCCTATATAAAAATAAATCCAGAAAATGAATAATTGCGTCAGCGAGTCAAAGGCGCCAGGGCCAGTCAAACCTGACTGGTGGGCCCTGTCTGTCAGTGACTCAGCTAACTAACAGGATTAAGTTAGTACTAATTAACTGTCAGTGGGGCCTAGGCCCACATGTCAGTGACCTAAACTAACTAAAATTAGTTAACACTAATCCTAAACTAATTAATAGGCCGGCCCCACCTATCATAGGCTCAGGGGGGAAGTCAACTTGGGCCCACACGTCAGTCCACGGGTCAAAACGTGGTCAACTTGCCGGCGGCTTGACGCCGGCGACGACAGACGCGGCGGAGGGGCTCGGGTTTTGCCCACAGTCGACCAAATCGACTGTGGTTTGGTCCTACGCGTAGCTGGGGGCAAGCCATGGCGTTTGGTGGTGGAAGTGGAGCTCGGGGAGGCCGGAAACGACGCCGGCGTCGAGCCAGGCGGTGGCCGGAGTTCGGGCGTGCACGGAAACGACGTTAGGAGGCACGGCAGGGGGCGCAGAGGGGTGCTACGGCCTCCTGGGGGTGCACTGAGCATGGTGACACGCTCAGCTGCGGCTATAGGTGACGGTGGCCACGGCGGCGGCATGGTCGGCGGAGTCAAGCTCCCGGCCATGATGGCTAACGGGGTTAGGAGCAGCTAGGGTGACGTGGCTAGGGGGAGAAGGAAGAGAAGCTCAGAGGGAGTGTAGGAGTGGCCTCGGCGTGCTCGGGGAAGCACCGGAGCGAGCGGAGCGGCGAGGGGGATCTCCAGCGACCGAGGTTGAAGAAGACGGCGGTAGCGGCGTTGCAGTGCGTCCAAGGCGTCGTGGCTCGCCCGTGAGGAAGAGGAAGACGCCGGTGGTGCTCGGGGACACGTCAAAGAGACGAGAGGGGGTCGATGGCCACGGTGAACAGCGACGGTGGCGACGAGTTCCTCTCGGGAGGGAATGGGGAGAGAGCCAGAGGAGGGAGAGGGGCACGGGAAGAGTGGGGAAAGTGAGAGGGGGATGAGGGAGAGTGCGTGCCACTCGTAGACTGCGTCCTGGGTGTCGGCAGAAGCAGGAGGTGGCCGACGTGTGGTTGCGGGCGCCGGCCACGCGCCTCTCGTCCTCCTGGCGAGAGGAGGGGGATGACTGGCGGTAGCCAGTGGGCTGGGCCGAGCTGGGCCAGGCCAGGGCGACAGGTAAGCTCTAACTCTCTCTCTCTCTTTTCTGTTTTGCTTTTATTTATTTCCTGTTATGTGTATTGAAATAGAATAAATACTATTTCATTTCCAAAAACTCTGGAAATATTCAGAGGCACATTTGGGAATATTCCCAACTACCTAAAAATGCTTCCAAGATTATTTGAGCACTTTAAAATATTTATAGCATTTAAAATGCCCAAATTCAAATACATATGGCTTGTTCAAAAATCCAGAATGGCTCCATAAATTGCAAGACCATTTTTGGCAGAGGTTTTAGTCAAAATAAAAAATGGTGGGCTTTTATGAAGGGCATTTTGGGTTCATTAAAATTCCAATTGTTGGAAATTAGCATTTTCAGGGGGGTGTTGGGGTTGATTAGGCCCCATTTCAAGTTTAAAGAAATTTAAACATGATGCACATGTTCATCCAACCCTAATGCATGACTAAAAGCAGGGATGCGACAAAACAAAAGAAGACCACCCCTAATGCTAGATCCTCGATCGCCCCGACTGGGCTCCACTACTGATCAACTAGGAACGAAACAACACAACGAACACGATCTTCATAGAGCTCCTCCTTGAGCTCGGTTGTGTCACCTGCACTGGCAGCATCGGCACATGCAGCTGGTTTTGGAAGTAATCTATCAGCCATAGGGACTCTGCAATCTCACACCCTCGCGATCAAGACTATTTAAGCTTATGGGTAGGAAAAGGTAGTGAGGTGGAGCTGCAGCAAGCACTAACATATATGGTGGCTAACTTACGCAAATAAGAGTGAGAAGAGAAGCAAAGCACGATCGTGAACTAGAAGTGATCAAGAAGTGATCCTGAAACTACTTACGTTCAAGCATAACTCCAACACCGTGTTCACCTCCCGGACTCCGCCGGAAAGAGACCATCACGGCTACACACGCGGTTGATGCATTTTAATTAAGTTAAGTGTCAAGTTCTCTACAACCGGACATTAACAAATTCCCATCTGCCCATAACCGCGGGCACGACTTTCGAAAGTTCAAAACCCTACAGGGGTGTCCCAACTTAGCCCATCACAAGCTCTCACGGTCAACGAAGGATATTCCTTCTCCCAGGACGACCCGATCAAATTCGGAATCCCGGTTACAAGACATTTCGACAATGGTAAAACAAGACCAGCAAAGCCGCCCGAATGTGCCGACAAATCCCGATAGGAGCTGCACATATCTCGTTCTCAAGGCACACCGGATGAGCAAGACGTCGGGTTGGCATAGACCCTGGTTGCCCAGGGGGCGCCGGACATCGCTCAGGTTGGACCAACACTTAGAGAAGCACTGGCCGGGGGGGGGGGGGGGTTAAAATAAAGATGACCCTTGAGTCTACAGAACCCAAGGGAAAAAGGCTAGGTGGCAAATGGTAAAACCAAGGTTGGGCCTTGCTGGAGGAGTTTTATTCAAGGCGAACTATCAAGGGGTTCCCATTATAACCCAACCGCGTAAGGAACGCAAAATCAAGGAACATAACACCGGTATGACGGAAAACTAGGGCGGCAAGAGTGGAACAAAACACCAGGCATAAGGCCGAGCCTTCCACCCTTTACCAATTATATAGATGCATTAAGTAAATAAGAGAGATATTGTGATATCCCAACAATAACCATGTTCCAACATGGAACAAACTTCATCTTCACCTGCAACTAGCAACGCTATAAGAGGAGCTGAGCAAAGCGGTAACATAGCCAAACAACGGTTTGCTACGACAAGGTGGGTTAGAGGCTTGACATGGCAATATGGGAGGCATGATAAAGCAAGTGGTAGGTATCGCAACATAGCAAAAGAACGAGCAACTAGCAAGCAAAGATAGAAGTGATTTCGAGGGTATGGTCATCTTGCCTGAGATCCCGCAAGGAAGAAGAACGAGTCCATGAAGAAGACAAACGGTCATACTCGAACGAATCCTCACAACTCCGGAACGGAACCGAAGCTAACGAGGGAAGCAACCCGGAGAGAAGCAAACAACATAGTAAACAACCACCAGATAAACATGGCATGATGCACAATCAAGTATGATGCATGTCCAGTTTAATGAGGCATGGCATGGCAAAGTGCACAAGCAATTCTACAAGTTGAGTGGAGCTCAATATGCAGCGGAGTTGCATATTGACGAAACACCACATTTAATTATTTAGTTCTCTCCCGTTTAAAGTACTCAACAAAATTAAATGTTGTTTAAACATGGAAAGAGGTGGAGCATAAGTAAACTAAACCTTTAGGCAAGTTTAAATGAGGCCGGAAATAACAAACAACAATTCCGGTAAATCCCCATATGCATTTAGCAATTTAAAGCAAACAACAATTTTAAACATTCTTGATGTTGTTAATCATGATGCGGATGAAATATGCAAGTTTATGCAAGTTTTATGAAAATGTTGACAAGAGCATTATATGAAGCATTTGTCGCCATGGCGGAAGGAAAAGGGGTGCCACGGCGGCGGAACGGAAATGTTACCATGGCATCATTCTGGTGATCCAACAACTCAATTGAGATGCTGGTGCAAAGCAACAAGTGTGGGTGCACGAAATGTGCAAGAGTGACGGGGAGTGATCCCGGATATCGGGTGTCCCACATGTCAGTGGCAAGGCAACGAGGAATTCGCAAAGAGCAACTCGGTCATGGTGCAACCACGATCATCTCATACATCACATCACAAGCATTCGATCTCGGATGGTCGTCTCGGGGTTATACCTTCGAAGCGTGCAAACGTGACGGTTCTCGTTCGATGCAAAGTAGAGGAAGTAGACATTCCTGGGACGTTCGTAGTGGAGGTAGTCGTACGCGGCGACGGTAGTTGTACACGGGTCTTCGGCCATGGAAGCAGTCGTACAACATTTTCGTAGAGGTTCGGGGTCACGACACGGGACTTGACGTCCACGGGTTCTTTGCGGGTCGACTGTAGTGGTTCATGTTTTGCAGCCGTTCGAGACATCGGTGGAGGAACTTGTCACATCATCGAGCATAGTCCACCTTGGCGTATCCGTGTGTAGGGGTACTTGACGTTGTGGTACCTGGCGATTCCGGAGACAGCGAAAGACGAACTTGGCGATTTTGTTGACCTGGTACTCGGCATATTCCCTGTTCGGTGACTGTTGGACTTGGCGTCAACAACAACAGGGGCACGACGCAGGGACTTGGCACGATGCAGGGGGGACGGCCGCGGGACTTGGCCATGGTACAGTGGCTCCACGAACACACCAGGGCTAGCACGGAGGCCTCCATGGCCGACGTTCATGACGAGCAGAGGCGTCGGCTGTAGCACAGGGGCGTGTGAAGGGGCGGCTGGTGCCGTGAACGAAGCAGAGGAGGGGAGGTCGGCGCGGATGCGGGGCCTCGCTGGTGGCCTGCTCGTCGGGCACGAGGAAGGAGACGCATGGAGGCGGGGCCCTCGGACTTGAGCGGCGGCGGAGGTTGGTGGTGCTCGCGGGGAAGTGGTCTTGATGCTCCGGTGGCGCACGCCGGCACGGGGGAGCGATGAGGTCTTGTGGGCACAGAGGCCAGAAAGTGGGGACGAGGTGCTCAGGCGCCAAGAGGTGAGCGCAGACGATGGGGACGGGGCCAGCCATGGCGCAGCGGCGGGAGCTCTGGCCTGGGTGGTCGCCAGCGACGAGGTTTGTCGAGGGAAGTAGCAAGGTGGAGGGGCGCTCGGGAACGGGAAGGAGAGGGAAAAGTGCTCGCGAGGGAGAGGGTGAGATGGGGATCGGGGACGATCCAGATCAGGACAGTGGCTGGCGGCGGCAGGGAACGAGGAGGAGATCGATGGGTGAGGGGGTGTAGCGGCTGGGCCTCGGGTCGGCTAGGTGAAGCAGGGCGCCGGCTGGGCCTTGGGCCTTTTGGTGGAGATGGAAAAGGCCATAGGCCTGGTCGGCTGGGCTGCAGGCTCTCTTCTCTCTCTCACTCTCTTCTCTTAACCATTAAGAGAAAAGAAAAATAGATAGAAGAAGAAAAATATAAAGAGAGGGTTAGGGATGGAATTTGGGCATGGGGGTTAATTTTCACGGACTCGTAAAAATGTGCACGGTCCGAGAAAATAGAAAAGGTCAAGTTTGAAAGATTAAATTCAAATTCCTTTGAATTTAATTCAAAAGGTTTGAACTAGGACAGGTTTTTCAAAGTGCCCAAATTTTTTGAGAATTTAGGTGGAGCTCCGGAAAATGACGAAAGGACATATGGCAAAGTTAGAGGCCAAGAGTTGTGATAGCAAAGGCATTGGGATTTTTTGCAAGTGTGTTAAGGTGAATTCCAAACTAGTGGAATATTTAATATAGCTCCCTAATATTGGGGTATATGTTGTAAAGAGAATCACCACGTGAATTCCCTTGGTTTAAATGGACCGAAGATCCACACGGTTTATTTAAGTGAGTTTTAGTTAGCTTTGAGAAAATTATGGCATGATGACATGACGCAATGCAAAATATGCAAAGAGGAAATGCAACAAGCAAAACAAATCACATGAAGAAACTCGAAAAACAAGGAAGGCATCTGAAGCTCCGGTCTTGGGGTGTTACAACACTCCACCACTACGAGAGGATCTCGTCCCGAGATCTAGGATGGCACTAGAGGGAAATGGAAGAGGAAGAGAAGAGGTAAAGCCAAGTTGCTTCTTGGAAAAACGAGTGAAACCAAAAAACCTTGCGAGGTTGAACAAATTGAAAGAAAGAATACAACGAAGATGAACAAAGTTGAAAACACTCCATTAGAAGAGAGGAACAAGGAACATTACTAGAACCTTGTAGGTTGCAAGACATAGGAAAAAAGGGGTGTAATGGACAAGAAGTACATGCAAGCGCTCTGGTAGAAACGAGATGTACAAGGAATGATAAGGATCAATTACGAAACACTCCGGTTAGAAATGGAAGGCATAGAATATGAACTTGGCAAAATGAAAGCACTTGGATGAGAGTCCAGTTAGAAGAGGAATGATAGACATAACACTCTGGTTAAAACACGATAGCGAAGGGAAAAGAATGATATAATTTGGACAGCACTCCGACTGTAAATGGAAGGAATCAAACATGATCTTGATAAGATGAGGATACTTGATGAGATCAACAATACACTAACTCTGAAACTATTGAAAGAATGGCACGAGGGGGTAAAAAGATTTCAGACAGCACTCCGGTTGAGAAGGGAGGCAAAACTTGATAAGATGAAAGAACTTGAATGAAGGACACGACACTCCAGTTGAATGGATAAGCAAAAGGAAAGAATACGATCCTCACACTTCGAGAATATGAGTGAAGAGAGCAACATCACAATGCCTCTAGAAGAAATGAAAGAATGGAATGGAATGGACAGAGGGAAACAAGATCTTGGTAGAGCACGCTTACAACAAATGCTAGAACGGAGTTGTTGGATTATCAACAACGAAAACAATAAGCTGCTAGTGGGCTTATGAAAACATCTCAAAACTTAAGGTGAAATTCTGCCACTAACGAAAACAAGATTGGATTGATAAGAACAAGGAGACGAGAAACTTATTTCACCGGAAGGATAAATGAAGAAATTGGGTCATTTATGAGCACCATAAATAGCAACAATCCTTAGGGAAGGCTTTAGGTGAAACTTGACACAAGATAACTCCAACGAAGAGATTGGTGGATTTAAAATATCTCATTCTTGACAACATGTGAATCATGAAACACGAACTCAAATTGTCAAGAATGACATAACACCACCTTAAAAGATAAGATAGGAAGAACTGCACTTAGAAATGCAAGATGCAGAATGTTTGAACTCCTCAAAACAAGACATGTGTTGAACACCATGTTTATTTTTAGAGTATAGCTTGGCGTAACATAACTCTGATAGAAATCTTGAAGAACAAATCGAGAATGAAAGGAATCCTTGAGGAACCACAATGTAGAGCCTCCATGAAGAACTCCGGTAATAAAAGGATGATCAAACGAAAAGAATGATGAAAAGAATAAGATTGAAGCCTTGCAATGATTAGATGGAGCTTCACGACGAGACAAAGCGGAAAAAAATTGGAACTCCGGAAAGAAAGATGAGCAATTGAAACCGAGAATTTGATTAGCCTCCGGAATAAGGAATTAATCACTTGGATGAAGCAAGAATAAGAATTATGTTATGCGTATCCTTCACCAATTTAAATTGATGACAAGCAACGGATTTGGCATACTACTTTTTCTCGTGGAAAGGATTAAGAGAGATATAGCGCAAACTTGAGAAGGTCTTCGACGAACCACCTGTAGGATTTGAAAGAAGGAATGAATTGATATGATAAGCAAGGAATAGAACTCTTGAATGAACCACCATAAGAATAGAAAATGAAAGTAGCAGAGGCACAAATCACCGGGAATACTTGGAAAACGATTGAAGATACTTGAGCGGATTTGATACAAGTGAAACGAAGAGATCACGAGCTGATTAGAGAATATTTGAATGATGCACTGGTAAGATTTTGGATAACGAGAGCTAAAAGCTGAGAATGAATAAATCTTCCGAAATGATGGCCTCTGGAGGATCAAACTGAAAAGACTCCTGAAATGCTCCGGATGGTTGAAAAGAATTCTCACAATCAAAAACAATTATGAGAGGATGGCATCAAGATAGAATCACGAGTCTTGAGAGAACGGGTAAGATTTGGAGGAAAAACTCTTCTTCGGTCTTCAAATGTTGAGAATGACGATGAGAAACACCACCATGAATTGTTGAGATACTCCGGGAGAATGAATAAAGAAGAAGTTGAACCAATGATGAAAGAATTTGACCAATCTTGGAGAAATACATATGAATGATGATAATTCATTCTTACGTCAAATTTCGAAAAGAATTTGAGGATAGCTCCAGGAAAATAGAGAAGTCAGGTAAGATCCTTGGAAAAGACATGTGGGTTAGGGCCCACTCAAAAGATACGCCGTTGAACGATTACTTGAAAAGGAGATTTCTCCGGTTGATTTAAATGGCTTGAATGAGATAACAACCTCGAAATAACTTGAACGGATCGAGAATGTAACCGTGAATCTTCTAAGATATCTTCAGCACTCTGGAACAATTGAATAGCGAGAGGTGAGTAAATAAGATAGTCTTTCAGTAATGACTTCCAACATGGAAAGCATGTGAACCAGTGAAAAAGATATGATCAACACCGAAAGCTTGCATTGAATCCACCAGAGAAGGAAAAGAACGAAGAATGATGAACTTGAGTCTCCGTTAGAATCTTCCTGAGAATCACTAGATAAGAACATTGACTAAAAAGAATGAAGAGACTTCACATGAATAAAATGGATACTTGATTAAGAAATCTGAGTCCTTGAAGAAAAAGGGTGGGTGGGCAGGAAAAACAAGGACAATTTGGGACGGATGAAACAAACACCGTTGGGAAACTGAGAGGTGATCTTGCGAATGTTGAAGTGATCGGATCCACTTGAAGAGAAGCACGTCGGTTGAAAAAGGATTGACATGACAATCTCGATTATCATGAAGGATTAGTATTCCCATAGAAATATGAAAACACCGCTTAGGAAAGGTATGGAATCAACATTTGATTTCGAAGCAACTCGAATACCACAACTGAAAACAAAACAAAGGATTGGCTTGCAAAATAAGCCAGAAACAAACATATGATAGATCCCATATTGTATCATGTGTCTGTTGAAAAGATATCCTACGTGATACTTGAATTCCCACCTATAATCTCCCGAAGCTTTCTAGTTATGCAATCAGGTGTTGGGGATACAGGGGAAGCATAATATCTCACCCAAACTAACAATTCCTACATCCAGCTGCATCCATCCTTCAACACATAACCAAGAAACCTTCAGAAATCATTTACCTCAACCTTCGAAAAGCATCCGTTATACGAGTTATGGCAATACTCCCGAACTCCCGCCCCAGTACTGGGTGGCGTCGAGGTTATTTCACCAACAACTGCATAAAAGAGATTTTCGATGTCGGCGAACTCAGGTATTCCAGAACTGCAACGATAAAATTGTGACGACAACACCTCGGAGCTCAACTCCCCGGGACACTGCCACAACCCCTAAATGTCAGGAGGCACCAAGAACAATGTTCTCGTCACAAAACCATCGGAACGATTCCAAGATACCCGCGTGATCCTAAATTTTTTTAGTGAAATTTGAGGAGAGAAGAGTCAAAACTCTACGTCAGGAGGCCCCACCAGAGCGACGAAGGGACTGAGGAGTAAAAAGAATCCTACTCTTCGATATATATAATCCTATAAGACTCAAAACATTTTTCTAGACTCAACAACGCCAGCGATTCGATCAAGCAGGGGGCTCCTAAGTCGGGGAAGGCTCTGATTACCAACTTGTAACACCCACGATGCGGCTATATCTCCCACGTGTCGGAGCATGACTTAGAGGCATAACCGCATAGTAGGCATGTCGCAAGAGGGGTAATCTTTACACATCCCATGTACTAAATAAGATAGAGATAGAGAGTTCGCTTACAATCGCAACTTCACACAATACATAAATATAGCATTACATCATCCAGAATACAATCAAGGTCCGACTACGGAACTAAAATAAAAGAAGACCACCCCTAATGCTAGATCCCCGATCGCCCCGACTGGGCTCCACTACTGATCAACTAGAAACGAAACAACACAACGAACACGATCTTCATCGAGCTCCTCCTTGAGCTCGGTTGCGTCACCTGCATTGGTAGCATTGGCAACTGCAACTAGTTTTGGAAGTAATCTGTGAGCCACAGGGACTCAGCAATCTCACACCCTCGCGATCAAGACTATTTAAGCTTATGGGTAGGAAAAGGTAGTGAGGTGGAGCTGCAGCAAGCACTAGCATATATGGTGGCTAACTTACGCAAATGAGAGTGAGAAGATAAGCAAAGCACGGTCGTGAACTAGAAGTGATCCTGAAACTACTTACGTTCAAGCATAACTCCAACACCGTGTTCACCTCCCGGACTCCGCCGGAAAGAGACCATCACGGCTACACACGCGGTTGATGCATTTTAATTAAGTTAAGTGTCAAGTTCTCTACAACTAGACATTAACAAATTCCCATCTGCCCATAACCATGGGCATGGCTTTCGAAAGTTCAAAACCCTGCAGGGGTGTCCCAACTTAGCCCATCACAAGCTCTCACGGTCAACGAAGGATATTCCTTCTCCCAGGACGACCCGATCAGATTCAGAATCCCGGTTACAAGACATTTCGACAATGGTAAAACAAGACCAGCAAAGCCGCCCGAATGTGCCGACAAATCCTGATAGGAGCTGCACATATGTCATTCTCAGGGCACATCGGATGAGCAAGACGTTGGGTTGGCATAGACCCTGGTTGCCCAGGGGGCGCCGGACATCGCTCAGGTTGGACCAACACTTAGAGAAGCACTGGCCTGGGGGGGTTAAAATAAAGATGACCCTTGAGTCTGCAGAACCCAAGGGAAAAAGGCTAGGTGGAAAATGGTAAAACCAAGGTTGGGCCTTGCTGTAGGAGTTTTATTCAAGGCGAACTGTCAAGGGGTTCGCATTATAACCCAACCGCGCACTACAAAAAAATACACTTCCGTGATGATATGTGTTTGTCACAGTAGGTCGCTTTTTTGTCATGCATGTACATCCATGACAAATTTATGATAGAATCAAGATAGTCATACTTGTGCTGTCGTAGAAGTGTTCCATGACATTACCAAAATTATCATCATGGAAGTGTCCACTTCCATGACGATAAATCGCGCGTCACAGAAGTGCTTTCGTCAAGGGTGACCGACACGTGGCATCCACCATAACGGAACGCCGTTAAGCTATCGGGTCGGGTTTTGGATCCGATAACCCGTTAACAGCCCCGACCAATGGGGATTTTCCACGTGTAAAATCATCATTGGCTGGAGGAAACACGTGTCGGCTCATCGTCGGGACAGATGTCATCCACTCATTGGACAGAAGGCGCCTATGATACGTTGACACGTGGCACGGCCCAACAGAGGCCCATTCCTGTGAAAAGGCCGGCCCGTTTGACTTGGTCAAAAGGTGGCGGGCCGGCCCATGGAAAGCCTGTTAACGGCCTGTTTGCATATAGCCCATTTACAGCCCGCTAACCCAAGGCCCGTTATGCCCTATCCTAATTAGGCCCAGTAGCGTCATCTGGGCCATCCAACATGATTCCAGCCCGTTTTCACTTCTGGCCCATGTATGCCCCATGACGTCTTTCGGCCCATATGAGGCCCTATGTAACTCTTGGCCTATTAACGGCCCGTGGTGAAACTGGCCCGTAGTGAACAGTGTATCACTTTACACCCATTAACGGCCCATGGTGAAACTGGCCCGCAATGAACAGTGTATCACTTTATACCCATTAACGGCCCGTTATTCCGTTGGGCCATCTCCAGCCCATGTTATCTTTCGGCCTTCTCAGAGCCCATTTATTCTTGGGCTCATTTCTAGCATTCGTTTACTTACGGCCCGTTACTGTCATTTTCTGCTTGTGGGCCAAATTCAGCCCGTGGTTACAGTCGGCCTGTTTGTGGTCCTTTAATACGTTTGGCCGTTTTCATAGCATCATCAAATACGGCCTATTAACGATGGCCCGTTATGGTCGGCCCATGAACGGACGATTCCAACTCTAGCCCGTTTACAGCCAGAATGCGGTCTGTTTGGCCCATGTTTGGCCAATCGATCATACGGCCTGTATAAGGCCCATTGATGATACGACCCGTAGAAGGCCCATGGATGATACGGCCCGTAGAAGGCCCATTGTTTCTACGGCCCGTAGAAGGCCCACTGTTTCTACGGCCCGTAGAAGGCCCACTGTTTCTATGACCCATAGGAGGCCCAGTGTCACTACAGTAAATATTAGCCCATGGTTATTGTGGCCTAGTTTTAAAAAATAGGTTATTGCAGCCACTAGCAAACCGCAAAAAAAGAACTACACTGACTACAAGCAAACAAATAAACAAGAAAACAAGGAAATAAATAAGCAAGCAACTTACACTGGGCTATCACGGCTATTACACATATTACATCCACTGGGCATCAAAGTTTGCCACCAGTGCAAATATAGGGAACAAAGCAGCATATAAACGCTGCAGCAAAACAAGTCCAGAACTGAAACCACTTCAGAAGAGCTCAAGAAACAATATCCTGGGTACCCATAATGCTGGCAAGATGCTTAGCAAGCTTATTAAGTTTCTCTTGTTTGGCGCTTAAGTCCTCCAGCGCTTGCTGTTGCACCAGAAAGTATGCATCTGAATTCTGCAGGGACTTCCTCAGTCCTTCGGCTTCCTGTCGCATAACATCTGACCGATATCTTTCAACTTGAAGTTGAGACTCAAGAAGCCAAACTGATTCAGGCAATGAGTTCGAAGAGCTGGTGCCAGCAGTGGTAGCCAGTAACTCGAACACTACATCAAGACATGACTTTGGGGTTGTCTTAGTGTCTTCAATATAGTTTTTATCAGCTTTCTTGGAGACCAACAGGGATGTCTCACTATCTTGAACCTTACCTGCATTACTTCCTTTACCATTGCATAACAGGGTACTCTTCTCCAATATTTTATCCGCGTTCTAAAAGAGAAACAAACAAATACATCTCAGGTTTACAATGTAGTATATGGAACTCATTTTGGTAAACCAGTTCAGTAGTAAGGTGGACAGGATAACAACATGAAACAAACATATATCTATGTAGTATGGTCACTGTATGGTCTATATCATTCTAGTTTATGTTGCCAAATCAAGATAGATACAGTTCGAATCATATCTATTTAAGACAAAGCAGCATAGACATAATATAAGTGTGGGAAACTACATAGCAATAACAACACTTGTAATGTGCATGGCATGAGAACATAACTGTTTATTCAATTGAAACTGAAATCAACATAGAGCAAGTTACAGCAGCAAACAGCCAAACACATTGAAGAAATATGTTTAAAACATACCTGTTGTGCAATTGGAGTTTCAATTGCATCCTTCAAATTTGAAATTAGTTGGTATCAGTAAATGAAGTGATGCAAGAGCAAAGTAGTATGAACCATAGCTACGGAACCTGACCTGAGAACAATTCTTCTTCTGCTTTAAGCGTTGACTTCGGGTTCGGAGTGGTGGTCCTCGTGATTTGGGCACTGCAGTTGCCTTACTAACTGCTCGTGTTTGGGTGCTCTGTGGTGGAGATGGTGATGTGTCAATAGGAACTGGGTGTCTATCTGCTGGGGTTGGGGTTAGAAGGGGTGTAGCTGGTTCTCTGTCCAACTAGGTAGGGTACAATCTGCATGAGTGTGGGTTATGTGTGGTGGGGCTGGTTCTTGGGCAAGTACAACCATGGTTCTATCTACATCGACAGGTAGCACGATCTTTTCTGAAGACTGTGATTTTACTCCCACAGATACTGCCATCACTCCCTCCAATTGAAATGGCCGATAAACAAGAAAAGTAATTGAATGTACAGTAAGATAGACAGGTGCAATGGATAGTAGGGAAGAAAACAGGGCATGAAATAATTCACATTTATGTTGTCTAAGCAAACAGAATAGCAGGACATAATTTCACATATATGATGGCTAATTAAACAGGATAGCATGACACAATTTCACATGTATGATGGCTAACTAAACATGATAGAATGACATACTTCAAAATATGATGACTATGTAAATAGGATGACATGATATAACTATACGATGTGTCTATTCAAGTGGTTGGATGCCATAAATCACAAACATGCCGTCGATGGAAACATGATGGCATGATATAATTCATGGATAGAATGGCATATTTTAAATATGATGACTATGTAAACAGGATGAGATGATATAACTATATTATGTCTTTAGAAAATGGGTTGGCATGCCATAATTCAGATACATGCTGTCTATGTAAACATCATGGCATGACATAATTCAAATATATGATTTATATACTAGGGAAGTGAGCAGAGGGCAATCGCATATATGATGTGTCAACTAAGGAGATGGCATTCAATATTGTGTATATGATGTAAAAACTAAGCATTGCAATACAACATATGCATTATATGAGTAATATAACCCTGCCAAGTTTGAGCATACACCTCAGGGGGATAATAGGACTGGTCATCTGCCTCTGAATCCTCCTCTGAAGAGCTATCTGTAACCAGCAAGATATCTGCTTCAGCAGGTAGCATTGTCTGCTCTGAAGACCTTGCTTTCACTCCAGATTTCTCCATCACCAATTCAAATGGCTGATGCACAGGAAGAGCAGTTGAATATACAAACATTGTCGACAAAAGCAATGAGAAATACAAAAAAGGACGGCATGATATAATTCACATATATGACGCTTGCCTAAACAACATGGCATTGCATAATTCACATACATAATGCCTTGCAACAAGATAACATTGCATAATTCACATATATAATGTCTTGCAACAAGATGGCATTGCATAATTCACATATATGGTAATTAGACACTAAACAGGTGGCATTCACACAAAGCATGTCTAAACTAAGCAAATGACATAGCAATGCAAGATACCATACACACGATATGAGCAACATAACCCTACCAAGTTAGGGCATGCACCTCGGGGGGAAATATGACTGGTCATCTGTCTCTGAATCCTCCTCTGAGGAGCTATCGGTAACCAGCAAGACATGCGCTTCGTCAGATAGCATTGTCTGCTCTGAAGACCTTTTTTCCATTCCAGATTTTTCCATGACCGTGCCAAATGGCTGATGCACAGGAAGAGTAATTGAATGTACTAAAATTGTTGACAAATTTAACACGTAATAAAAAAATGATGGCATGATATAATTCACATATAAGATGACTGGCTAACCAGGGTGGCATTGCAAAATTCACATATATGATGCCTGGCTAGACAAGATGGCATTGCATGATTCACATATACGATAAAGAAACTAAACAAATGGCATTGACATAAAGCATGTCTAAACTAAGCAGATGACATCTTTAATGTATACAGTAAGCAATGCAAGGCACCATATGCATGATATTACCAACATCAGCATGCCAAGTTAGAGCGAAGACCTCATGGGGTAAATAGGAGTGGTCTTCTCCTTCTGAATCCCCCTCATAACAGTTATCTTCCTCTTGATTATGATCCGAAATGGGTGGAGGGGGGCTGCCTTTGCGCCCACCATGGAACGACATCTGCATGAAATTTTATTGCCATGCAAGGCTCGTCTCTTTTGTTCTACATGATCAGTTCCATTGTGTACAATAAATGGCATGCATAGGAATAAAACATAGTGAGATTATGTAAGGAGTGCATGCACAAATCCAGAGTGATGGTAGCAAACTGTGGATAGACCCAAAACCAATGATAGCAGGCAGATAATAGCTTTAGTTAAAAAATACAGATAATGGCTCCTTTAATGTTTGTTTGCACCCAACATGAAACTCATAGTAGACACCGGAGATTAACCAGATAGTAGACAGATAGTACTGATTGCTGCCCCAATATGTACCCCACAACCATTTAAAAACTCAAGTTTCAGCATTAGTTTGGACCTGACTCAGAGTCTAATAGGTGAACACGACGATAATGTAGCATGTCATCATATTAAGCGACGCATAATGTAAGCAGACACGGAAGAGTGCGACCTCTCTTGCGGACCCGTGTAGTCCTCAAGGTCATCTCCTCAGTTGATGATGGTAATGCAGTTGCCATGGCTGCCGGCGGCGGGGAAGAAGATTCGAGGCGGCGAAAGACAGTCTGGAGAGCGGATCCCTACTGTGGTGAACCCTTCCGTCATTGGAGCAGCTGAGTTGGGGTGGAACACAGCGCCGTAGGAGCAGGACAAACCACACAAGGTTTTCTTTGACACATATCTGTAACAGAAGTAATTGAGTAAGGGCTTGTTTGAATTTGAGGATTCTAACAATGCAGGGATAGGAAATAGACAGGAATAGGATAGGAATGCACGTGCAAAACAGAGAATTTAAAAACACAGGATTTTTGCCAATATGGGTGTTTGATTCACAACAATTGGAAGATCACAGGATGCAAAAAAGCATGGTGAGATTAAGTCAAACCACAAGAAAATGTACGGTTATAATGCTATTATGCTACTATCTCTTAGTCTTGTGCTTGATGAATAGGAATATGAAAAGGAGGAGAAGTGGAAATTAGAATTCCTATGGTTTTTCTTTCAAGGAGACACTAAAGGAACAAATCATACAGTTTTCCTTTGCCCCATTCCTTTGCACCAAATTCATGAAAAGTAGTACCATAGGAAACTTTCCAATTCCGATGTTTTTCATTCACTTTTCCTTTCAAGCACTGGCGATTCTAGTAGGCAGGCTTGAGCAAGGAAAATCCTACACTAAAAAAATGTTTTTGTGCTACTTCTATTACTTTGGACCCAGGCCACTGCCATACTAGCTCAACTCCCAGGCCCATCGACAAATGCATAGCTCAAACGCGCAGAGATAAATAATGATGGCGTTCAAGAGAGTCCATCATGGATAGCTAAGTTGCCTGGTACCTCACTGCTTGTCATATAGTAGGATAAAATAATCATATTTCCTGTTACTATGAGTGCTCAGTGGACAATATATATAACATGTAGAGTAAAAAAGAGATGCAACAAGTGTACAACCTCTTTGACGAAGCCATGTCGATCTCAGCGTGATTGGGTTGGCCGGTGAGGATGCTCCGGCTGACTTGGCTGTCGGAGGAGGGGAAGAAGATCTTAGGCGTCTAGAGATGGAGCCTGAGGTACTGCTCCGCTATGATGGAGGGTTTCGTCGTTGGAGCAGCTCCGGTGAGTTGTACGACGCCGAGGCTGAAGCAGGACAAGAGAGACAATGAACAACGTTAACCTGAGTGGAATTCTAATAGCATCTCCAATACATGACGTAAAATACATAAACACAAAGTGCTAGATGTAAAATACATCAGCCGCTCATCTCTGAACTTAACTATCGAAACTGAATTTAACTGCTGAAACTGAACTTAACTGTTGAAACTGAACTTAACTGTCAAAACTGAATTTTGCTGTTGAAATTGAATTTTGCTGTCGAAACTGAACGCACTAGCAAGGTGAGGCTACACGTCGGTCGACTGACTTTTTCATCTCTGGTCAGTCGATTTTGCAGCCGTTGGATACGAAATCAAGGGCCTATGGTTCATCTTCAACCTCCACCCCCTGAGCCAGCCAAACAGCAGCCCCCCGCCGCCCGCGGCCGGCGGTGCGCTGCCCCGCCCACCCCGAAAACACTCCCCACCACCGGTCCGCCGCCGCCCCGGCCATCCCTCTAGGCCCCCCGTATCGAGCTTTTTCTCCGGCGATCCCCACGCCACCGCCCCGCCAATGCCCCGCCACCGCCGGCGACCACCGCCCCCATCCTGAACCCTAAGATAGATAGTGGGGTACCTCTCCGGCGAGCCCCCCTCCCTGCTACGGCTGGTTCTTCCTTCACCCGGCGGCATCGGAGTGAAGTGTAGCTAAATCGGAGCAGCATCGCAAGCAAGAGCAGCAACGCGAGCAAGAGAAATAGCAAGAGAAGACTAGGCAGGGGACCGAGAGAAAGAGCAGAGCAGTAGCGCGAGCGAGAGCTAAAGTAGCAGCAGGTCCTACTGATGTGGATGTTGCCGTTGAGGGAGCGACGCCATGGAGGAAGTGGCCGGCGACGCCGCCGTGGATGGAGCCGCGCCGTGTCGGCTCGGGACCGAGCGCCGGCAGCACCGTGCAATCGAATCAAGAAGAAAATGCGGCGATTAGTGTACAACCTTTTTGGTGGCGCCGATTAGGCCGCAGCTTCATCCGAGGAAACGGTGATGATGATGCTCTTCCGGTGGTGCAGGTGAAGACGGCGGTGTGGGAATGGAGGTGGCGCGAAAGACGAGGGGAACGTCGGGGCAACTCCTTGGAGGTGGAGGACGGGGTGGCTGAATCGGCGGGACGATGAGATCGACGACGGATCCTCATCCGGTACGGTGGATGAGGGACGTCGAGGTGTTGCTGTGGACGACGTCGTTGGGGAAGAGGCTCTGGCTGGGTGGCGGACGGAGCAGGGTGTGGGGTTTCGTCATGGGTTTTCGCGGCCTCGGTGTACGAATGGGTGGGAGGATGGGATGGCAGTGGGGAACCATGGCTTAGAGACGCGCTTGTCCGAAATGTGGGGTAAGTTACGAAAGTACCCCCACCGATTTGAGGCGGTTCTTTCGGTTCAGGGGTACCACGGGCATTTCGCGTGTCGGGATTTCACAGGAGGTGGGAGTTTTCGCGCGCGTTGTAATTTCGGAATAGCAAGGCGCGGGTTGAGATGGAGGGAGTTGTCAGAGCACAACGAGACAACGATATATCTTATATATTTCGGGCTAACAAGGCACGGGTTGAAGAGGCGGGAGTTTCGCAGCACGATAGACAGAGACGCTAGCTTGAATTTTCGGCATAACAAGGCGCAGCTTGAAATTTTGGAAGAACAAGCTTAACGTGTACCCAAAAAAGACAATTTGCTCCTCAACACACACAACACACACACAAACACCATTTAGACTAGAGTAAGGTACACGTGCATTGCACGCATGAGATTTGGCAACCAAATTATGAATAAATACCACATTATAGCATGCAAGCTTTGAGTCATATATGCATGATGTAGATGTTCGTTTAATTCTTATAGTTCATTTCATTCAAAATCATCTAGTTTTTATAAGAAAGCTAATCTATTTTAAGATTCATGGAATTGTGCGTCATAAGACATAAAGTAAAAACAAATAATGGCAAATCATGTAGAAAAACATTTGGGCAATTCTGATACGGAAGATTCTAGAACAAATAAGAAGTGCTTGTGTTTTGATGTTTGTGCATTATGCTTAAGTTCAACCATGGAGTCTTCTAGATTATACATGTGGCGAAATCTGGTGGAATATAGATGATATCCAACGGCCAGTAGTGCTCAAATTTGCCATCTTTGGACCATCGGATTCGCCTCATCCAACGACCATCTTTCAAAGTTAAAGTTACCCGCACACAATATAAAAAATATAAAATAATATATATATATAGGGGTATAGATATAGATATGTGATGCAAAAGCCGCCCATCATCTCCAATTAGAATAGTGTGTCCATGCACGGATGCGACGTGGCCAAATGATGTCTGCCATCAGTATCTCAAATTCAAATCAGTCTGACCTTGTTCAATGTGTATACATTACAACATGCTCGTTTCCAAACCACACCGCGCAGATCTCCGTTATATTCATGCATGCATGGGTTTCAAACATCAGGATCTCTTATTCAAATATTTGAATTCAACTTTACATTGATGGTGACCTCACCTATTCAGCTATTCTTTTACACCCACACAGTAGTCTTCTCTTTATAATTGTACCACTAACTTTCTCTCGTGCATGCATGCACTGTAACATCCTAAATTTGCAATTTGGAATGTTATACACTAGATCATCCTGCATATCATATTTTCATGCATTTTGGTTGATCCTAGAAATTTCACGCAACTCAAGGACCCACGGAGAGAGTTGGAGATTTTGTTATTTTCATATTTGAGAGTTTTCTCAAATTTTGAAAAGAGGATCATTTGATTTATTTATTTCATCTTCAATTATTTTTCCAATATCAAAAATATAAGAGAGGGAATAATATGACTTTCCCAAATTTAGGAAAAACAAAGATTTAATGAATAAATCAAATTTTGGTTTTGCCGGAGTTTTGTTTGCTTTTTATTTGGATAGGGAAAAATGCGTGTTTTCAAAAATTGCATTTTAGGCCCGGAGAAAAGTTCATTTTGTTCGACTCATTTTTAGGAGTCGGGGAAAATTTACTTTAGAGATTTTGGAGTTCGTTTAGATTTTCTTTCTTTTGTTTTTCTGCGCGCGTAACCGATATAAAAAAAAGAGCAGCGCCCCGCCTGGGCCAAGGGCCCAGCCGGCCGGCCCAGCCGCCCTGCGCGCCAGCGCCAGCCCCGCCGCCTGCCTTGCGCCGCCCCCTAGGCCGAGTCCTAGTAGGACTCTAGGCCGGCCCCCCCTTTTTGCTTGCCCCTCCCCCAAGCAACACCCCCCCATCCTATATAAATACCCAAGCCCCCCCTCTCCTCCCCAAGCCGCCGCCGCCTATAGCCGCCGCCGCCCTTGGCCACCGCCGCCGCCTAGCTGCCGCCGCCGCCTCTAGCTGCTGCCGCCGCCACCTAGCGCCGCCGCCGCCGCCCTTGCCCCGCCGCCGCCGGAGCCCTCGTCGGAACCTCGCCGGAGGTAGCCACGCAACCCCTTGCCTTGGTTCGGTTTTTTTTCTTAAAAGAACCGCTCCGTTTCTTTTCCGTTTTCTTTTCCGGTTTTTGTTTCGGTCTTTTCCGAAACCCTAAATCGGTTTTTGTTCTTCTTTTGGACCGTTCGTCTCAACGAACGTGATCACCGATTATTCCCGGTTAACGACGCCCGTTCGTTTAACCGTTCATCTCTTTCATTTCGTCGGATTTATTCCGCGATCGTGATCTCAGATCCGATCTTCGTTCTAGTCTTTCTTCTCGCTCGATTATCGGAATCAGGTGATTCAAGCGCCTGGAGTTTCGATTCGAAACCGCCGTTCCGACTAATCAACTTGAACAAGCCTTTGCTACAGTAAAATTTGACCTAGTTTCAACTTGCTAGAACCGAGTTGTTTTCTTCCGCCGTTTGTTTTCCGTTTCTTTGTTCAGTTCGTTCTTTCTTTGCAACCGGAGTTCTTAAGTTGAACTTTCTGGTTCGTTCTCTTGTTCGAGTTTTACCTGTGCATTAGATGAGTACTTATTGTGTGCTTGTTGTTTGTCTGCGATAGATCACCCGGATTGCGCCGCTTGTTACTTCGAAACCCTAGGTCTCGCGGATCATCAGCAAGGCAAGTAACACTTTGATCATACCTTTTCTACAACCCATGTTTTATTGCATTAGATCAATCCTCTCACATTGCATGATTAGGATCAAATTAAACTGTGGGATGGGAAGTAGATGAGGTAGTACCTATCACCTGTATTATTATGAAACCTTTGGGAGTTACTTCTACGTTTGCTTATTATGCCATGCTATGCTAGTAGACGTGGATTGGGTGAGTGATATCCATGACAGATGTGAGTTGATAATTTTTAATGGTTTATCTAAGGTGGCCACTTAAACACACATCTGGGTGGATTGAGGCACCTGATGTCTATCAGGACTTGCCTGTTTTATTTTGGACCGCCACCCAGGCTCAAAGGGATCATAAGATAATTCATGCTAGAAACTTCCGTGTGCAGCCACATGCTACTATGGGCTCTGGCATAGTTGACTAAGTTGTGCGAACTCTTACGGGGTGGACTAGCAGATGTAGGGGTCGTAGGTGGTACGGTCTACCCCACATGTAAGGTGCTAGCGCTTCTGAAAGACTATGTCTCGGTCATCCGTTTCTCAAACACCATGTAGTGCGAGAAAACAAACGGAGGCGATCGAGTCATGTGGGGAAAAGTGCGCAAACCTCTGCAGAGTGTACAAACTAATCATGATTAGCTGTGTCCCCGGTTATGGACAACTTGAGTATCTAGTACTTGAATATCAAGTGAATCTCATCATGTTACTTCTAATTAATGTTGTTGGGTTTTAATTGTTCACTTAATTGGGATCGGAATGCTGTCAACCATTCTCGATGTTTAACAACTACCTTGATAGTTAAATAAATTTATTCCTTTGCAGTAGGGAAAAACTGGCTTTACGCAAAACTGTAACCATAGAGCTTTCCACCAGCCATATATGCATGTAGTATAGCTGTTTCATTCCATTACTCTCTATGTGTTACATTGCCAGCATATTCCATGTGCTGACCCGTTTTCGGGCTGCAACTTCTCATGTTGCAGACTTTTCAGACGACGAGTAAGGTGCTTTTAGGTCGTGGTTCTATACTCAGTGATGCCGTTGGAGTTGATGGACCCATTTATCTTCCGAGTCTTCCGCTGTTATCATTATTAGATGGCCTTAAGCCATATTTATTGTAATAAGTTCTCTTTGAGACAACGATGTAATAAGTGTGTGATTGCCACTCTGCTATAAATCCTTCGATGTACTGTGTGGTGTCAGCATTACTGATCCAGGGATGACACCTGAGCACAGAGCACTTGATCCATTCGGGTCGGGTCGCTACAGAGATGGTATCAGAGCACACGCTGACTGTAGGACACGACCACTAAGTTAAAGCCATAGATCACCATTCTCTTCTCATTTTCTAACTCTTCATCTTTTCTACTCTTTTAGGATGACGAACGCGAAGATTAAGTACGCTCAACCGGATGAAGGCACACCTTTTGGATTTCACCTGAAGGAAGTCACCAAGTACCTGAACATTGGATTACCAAGCTTCATGGGAACCTTCAACGCCACTCTGCCTGAAGAGGAGCGCTGGAAGATTCAAGCTCACGTTCCGGGAAGGACATTCGCGCCAATCACGAAGCCTATAGATAGTGTCTTCAATGCACCAACCTGGAGTCTGGGCAAGAGCATGGCAGCTCATATCACCATGGGACGCATTGGAGAAGTTTATCAAGAAGACCTCAAGGACACTATCTACCAGATTTGCGGACGCCGAGATGAACAATGGGAGTTAGTCAGCACCAAGAAGGATAGATCCATTGCATCTTTCATCCAGGAGTTAAACCAGCACATTCGACGCCACGAGAACCAGATGTGCAATGATATGATAGAGTTGAAGAATGCGAAGGCAAGGATCATCAAGCTAGAAGGAGAACTGAAGTCTACATGCAAGGACTACATGGACGAGATCGTAGCTCTAGCGAGACACAATGGCGATCTTAAGCAGGAGATTGAAGAACTCAAGAGGAAGTTAGCATCCAAGGAGGACGAGTACGTCGCATGTCCGGACAACTACATCATCATCGACGACACCGATTCGGATCCAAGTGAACCCGACTTTGAAGACGAAGCTGGAGCAGATATCATGGAGTCTTCCACCGGTTCAAATTTCTAGATGACCACCAGATAGTAGTAGTATTCCCCCCATGTAAACACAATAGTTCGAGCACTTTTGCGATAGTTAGACCGACTGTAAGCCCTTGTTTGATTGAATGAAGTGATTTTGTGTGCATTTGCTCATGTGCATTGGGGTAGTGTTTTCCCTTTAGACCTCACTCTATTTTTAATTCTCGTCTTTTCTAAACCCCCAGATGCCTACGAGACGTGACAATGGATTCCCACCGGAGCTCACTCAGTTGATCCAGCAGCAGAATCAATTGATGCAGATGTTAGTCCAGAACCAACAGAACAACAACAACAACCCACCACCACCACCACCTGTTGACCACTTAGCTCGTTTCCTTAGGCTGAATCCGCCGGTGTTTTCCAGTAGCACCGAGCCAATAGTAGCAGACGATTGGCTCCGCAAGATAGGAAGGGAGTTGACCACTGCAGGATGCACGGATGGTGAGAAAGTGAAGTTTGCCACTCACCAGCTTGACGGACCCGCGGCAGCATAGTGGGAGAATTTCACAGCCACTTACCCAGTTGACACTGTCACATGGGATCAGTTTCAGCAAGCTTTCCGCACTGCCCATGTTTCAGCAGGAGCTATGGCCCTGAAGAAGCGTGAGTTTCGCAACTTACGCCAAGGAGGAAGGATAGTTGGCCAGTACGTTGACGATTTCAGCAAGTTAGCACGTTATGCCCCAGATGACGTTGCTACAGATGCTGCTAAGCAGGAGAAGTTTCTGGAAGGACTGAATGATGAACTAAGCATGCAGTTGATGGTAGCGAGTTTCAACAACTACCAGGAGTTGGTAGATCGCGCCATCATGATTGAAGGGAAGCAACAGCAGATTGAGAACCGTAAGAGGAAGTATGGACAGGGGAAGTATAACTCTGGAGCCCAGCAGAAGCCCCGTTTTGCCCCTAAACCAGGATTTCAGTTTCAGCACACCCATGGAGGAGGAAGCTCGCACAACCATAATGGCCACAAGAATGGTAATGGGAATGGAGGAAGCAACGGCCAGCACCGTACCATCCCATCGACCCCAACCAAGAGAGACCTGAGTCAAGTCACCTGTTTCAAGTGTTCCAAGACCAGACATTATGCCAATGAATGTCCTAAAGGCCAGAATGGAAATGGCAATGGAAGCTCTGGGAAAAAGCCGAACCCTTTCAATAGGGGACAGGTGAACCACATTAATGTGGAGGAGGTTGAAGATCAGCCTGATGCAGTAATCGGTAAGTTTCTGATTAAGTCATTTACCGCACTCGTACTTTTTGATACTGGTGCATCGCATTCATACATATCAAGGGGATTTGTGGATAAATATAACCTGCCAACCCAAGCCCTTAGGTCACCCATGTTAGTAAGCTCACCAGGAGCGGAGTTTATGGCTAGACGATGGTGTGATCGGTTACCATTAAGGATTGGTAACTATGTGTTTCCCTCAGACCTAATAGTATTGGAATCTCAAGGATTGGATGTGATATTAGGCATGGATTGGTTGTCGATGTATGGAGGAAACATCGATTGCGCTAGTAAGTCAATTTTGCTTACCACACCAGAAGGAAGAAGGATCAAGTATGTATCCCGACATGTGCCAAACAGGACACAAGTAAACTGCCTAACAGGAGTTGTGAAAGAAGAAGTACCAGTGGTAAAGGATTTTCCTGATGTATTTCCTGAGGAATTACCAGGCATGCCACCGGATAGAGACATTGAGTTTTTGATTGAGTTATTGCCAGGTACAGGCCCAATATCGAAGCGACCGTACCGGATGCCAGCAAAGGATTTGGTGGAAATTAAGAATCAGATTAAGGAGTTATTGGATAAAGGTTACATTTGCCCAAGTTCTTCGCCTTGGGGATCACCCGTACTTCTAGTGGAAAAGAAGGATGGATCATTAAGGATGGTTGTAGATTATCGGGGATTGAATGAAGTAACCATCAAGAATAAGTACCCACTGCCAATGATCAACGATCTGTTTGATCGGTTGCAAGGAGCTAAAGTGTTTTCCAAGATCGATTTGCGATCAGGGTACCATCAATTGAAGATTCAGGAGCAGGACATACCTAAGACAGCATTCACCACGAGATATGGACTGTATGAGTATACCGTTATGTCATTTGGATTGACTAACGCACCTGTCTATTTTATGAACCTGATGAACAAAGTGTTTATGGAGTTTTTGGATAAGTTCGTCGTAGTGTTCATTGATGACATCCTGGTTTATTCAAATAATGAAGAGGAGCATAAGGAACATTTGCGTTTGGTTTTGGAGAAACTAAGGGAACATCAGTTATACGCCAAATTCAGCAAATGTGAGTTTTGGTTGAAGGAAGTTGGATTCCTCGGACACGTTATATCCGGAGAAGGTATAGCAGTTGACCCCACAAAGGTTGAGACCGTAACCGAATGGGAAGCACCAACGACAGTTGGAGAGATCCGGAGTTTTCTGGGACTCGCAGGATACTACCGGAGGTTCATTGAGAACTTTTCAAAGATTGCAAAGCCTATGACTGAATTGTTGAAGAAGGATACTAAGTTCAATTGGACTGAGGAATGTGAGGCTAGTTTTCAAGAGCTGAAGAAACGTTTGGTTACCTCACCAGTATTGATTTTGCCAGATCAGACCAAGGATTATGAGGTGTATTGCGACGCTTCACGTCGAGGACTTGGAGCAGTGCTTATGTAGGAAGGGAGAGTTGTTTCGTATGCTTCACAGCAACTGAAGCCTCACGAGTTGAATTATGCCACGCACGATTTAGAGTTAGCAGCTGTAGTGCATGCATTGAAAACTTGGAGACATTTCCTCATTGGAAATCATTGTGAGGTGTACACGGATCACAAGAGTTTGAAGTACATTTTCACGCAGAAGGAGTTGAACCTCAGACAAAGGAGATGGTTGGAGCTCATCAAGGATTATGACATGAGATTGCATTACCATCCCGGAAAAGCTAATGTGGTAGCTAACACATTGAGCCGTAAGAGCCATGTCAACACCCTAGTGACGGGAGAAGTACTAAAGGAGTTAGCAGAAAACCTTCGTGAGCTATGTTTGGAAATAGTTCCGAGAGGCTATGTAGAAGCATTAGAGATTCAGTCAACATTGATGGATAAGATCAGAGAAGCTCAGAAATCTGACAAGGAGATTGCTGCTATAAAAGAGAAATTGAGCGAAGGAAAAGCAAAGGGATTTCGTGAGGATGAGCACGATACCATATGGTTTGAGGACCGTATTTATGTGACCAATGACCCGGAGATCAGGAAGTTGATTTTGCAAGAGGCACATGATTCACCATATTCGATTCACCCAGGGAATACCAAGATGTATTTGGATTTGAAGGAAACATTCTGGTGGACCGGAATGAAGAAGGATATTGCAGCATATGTAGCAGTTTGTGACGTATGTCAGAGAGTAAAGGCAGAGCATCAGAAGCCAGCAGGATTGTTACAACCATTGCCGATACCCGATTGGAAGTGGGATAAGATAGGCATGGATTTTATCACAGGACTACCCAGGACGAAAGCAGGCTATGACTCGATATGGGTAGTAGTTGATCGTTTGACAAAGGTAGCACATTTTATTCCAGTTAAGACCACTTACACCAGTGCTAAGTTGGCAAAGATATACATGACTAGGATCATTTGTTTACATGGAGTTCCGAGGAGTATCGTATCAGATAGAGGAACCCAATTTACCTCAAAGTTTTGGAATCAGTTGCATGAAACTTTGGGAACCAGACTAGAGTTCAGCACAGCTTTTCACCCACAGACAGATGGACAGACCGAGAGAGTCAATCAGATTATGGAAGATATGCTGAGAGCTTGTGCACTAGATTATGGATCTAGTTGGGACGATAACTTGCCGTATGCGGAGTTTTCTTATAACAACAGTTACCAAACCAGTTTGAAGATGGCACCTTTCGAAGCTTTATACGGAAGGAGGTGCAGGACACCGTTGTCATGGGACGAAGTTGGAGACCGTCAATTCTTTGGACCAGATTTGATTAAGGAGTCTGAACGGAAAGTTAAGTTGATTCGTGATAGGCTCAAGGTAGCCCAGTCCAGGCAGAAGAGCTACGCAGATTCAAAACACAAGGAGACAGTTTACGAAACTAGAGACAGAGTTTACCTTCGAGTATCCCCACTTTGAGGCGTTAAGCGCTTTGGAGTTAAGGGAAAGTTAGCACCGCGTTTCGTTGGACCGTACAAGATCTTACAACGTATGGGAGAATTCGCTTATAAGTTGGAATTACCAGAGGGACTGTCAGGAGTTCATGATGTATTCCATGTTTCTCAGCTGAAGAAATGTCATGCCGAGATGGCGGAGGTACCGCTAAGAGATACCGTGCCACTCGAAGCGATTCAGTTGAAAGACGACTTAATGTATGAGGAGAAGCCAGTTAAGATTCTCGATTATGCCAGCAGAGTTACCCGCAGCAAGGTTATCAAGTTTTGCAAAGTTCAGTGGAACCACCACTCAGAGGATGAAGCCACCTGGGAAAGAGAAGAAGATTTGCTCAAGGACCACCCTCACCTATTTTCTAGCCAACCCGAATCTCGAGGGCGAGATTCATCTTAAGGGGGGTAGGTTTGTAACATCCCAAATTTGCAATTTGGAATGTTATACACTAGATCATCATGCATATCATATTTTCATGCATTTTCGTTGATCCTAGAAATTTCACGCAACTCAAGGACCCACGGAGAGAGTTGGAGATTTTGTTATTTTCATATTTGAGAATTTTCTCAAATTTTGAAAAGAGGATCATTTGATTTATTTATTTCATCTTCAATTATTTTTCCAATATCAAAAATATAAGAGAGGGAATAATATGACTTTCCCAAATTTAGGAAAAACGAAGATTTAATGAATAAATCAAATTTTGGTTTTGCCGGAGTTTTGTTTGCTTTTTATTTGGATAGGGAAAAATGCGTGTTTTCAAAAATTGCATTTTAGGCCCGGAGAAAAGTTCATTTTGTTCGACTCATTTTTAGGAGTCGGGGAAAATTTACTTTAGAGATTTTGGAGTTCGTTTAGATTTTCTTTCTTTTGTTTTTCTGCGCGCATAACCGATATAAAAAAAAGAGCAGTGCCCCGCCTGGGCCAAGGGCTCAGCCGGCCGGCCCAGCCGCCAGCCGCCCTGCGCGCCAGCGCCAGCCCCGCCGCCTGCCTTGCGCCGCCCCCATGGCCGAGTCCTAGTAGGACTCTAGGCCGGCCCCCCCTTTTTGCTTGCCCCTCCCCCAAGCAACACCCCCCCATCCTATATAAATACCCAAGCCCCCCCCTCTCCTCCCCAAGCCGCCGCCGCCGCCCTTGGCCGCCGCCGCCGCCTAGCTGCCGCCGCCTAGCGCCGCCGCCGCCGCCCTTGCCCCGCCGCCGCCGGAGCCCTCGCCGGAGGTAGCCGCGCAACCCCTCGCCTCGGTTCGGTTTTTTTTCTTAGAAGAACCGCTCTGTTTCTTTTCCGTTTTCTTTTCCGGTTTTTGTTTCGGTCTTTTCCAAAACCCTAGATCGGTTTTTGTTCTTCTTTCGGACCGTTCGTGTCAACGAACGTGATCACCGATTATTCCCGGTTAACGACACCCGTTCGTTTAACCGTTCGTCTCTTTCTTTTCGTCGGATTTATTCCGCGATCATGATCTCAGATCCGATCTTCGTTCTAGTCTTTCTTCTCGCTCGTTTATCGGAATCAGGTGATTCAAGTGCCTGGAGTTTCGTTTGGAAACCGCCGTTCCGACTAATCAACTTGAACAAGCCTTTGCTACAGTAAAATTTGACCTAGTTTCAACTTGCTAGAACCGAGTTGTTTTCTTCCGCCGTTTGTTTTCCGTTTCTTTGTTCGGTTCGTTCTTTCTTTGCAACCAGAGTTCTTAAGTTGAACTTTCTGGTTCGTTCTCTTGTTCGAGTTTTACCTGTGCATTAGATGAGTACTTATTGTGTGCTTGTTGTTTGTCTGCGATAGATCACCCGGATTGCGCCGCTTGTTACTTCGAAACCCTAGGTCTCGCGGATCATCAGCAAGGCAAGTAACACTTTGATCATACCTTTTCTACAACCCATGTTTTATTGCATTAGATCAATCCTCTCACATTGCATGATTAGGATCAAATTAAACTGTGGGATGGGAAGTAGATGAGGTAGTACCTATCACCTGTATTATTATGAAACCTTTGGGAGTTACTTCTACGTTTGCTTATTATGCCATGCTATGCTAGTAGACGTGGATTGGGTGAGTGATATCCATGACAGATGTGAGTTGATAATTTTTAATGGTTTATCTAAGGTGGCCACTTAAACACACATCTGGGTGGATTGAGGCACCTGATGTCTATCAGGACTTGCCTGTTTTATTTTGGACCGCCACCCAGGCTCAAAGGGATCATAAGATAATTCATGCTAGAAACTTCCGTGTGCAGCCACATGCTACTATGGGCTCTGGCATAGTTGACTAAGTTGTGCGAACTCTTACGGGGTGGACTAGCAGATGTAGGGGTCGTAGGTGGTACGGTCTACCCCACATGTAAGGTGCTAGCGCTTCTGAAAGACTATGTCTCGGTCATCCGTTTCTCAAACACCATGTAGTGCGAGAAAACAAACGGAGGCGGTCGAGTCATGTGGGGAAAAGTGCGCAAACCTCTGCAGAGTGTACAAACTAAACATGATTAGCCATGTCCCCGGTTATGGACAACTTGAGTATCTAGTACTTGAATATCAAGTGAATCTCATCATGTTACTTCTAATTAATGTTGTTGGGTTTTAATTGTTCACTTAATTGGGATCGTAATGCTGTCAACCATTCTTGATGTTTAACAACTACCTTGATAGTTAAATAAATTTATTCCTTTGCAGTAGGGAAAAACTGGCTTTATGCAAAACTGTAACCATAGAGCTTTCCACCAGCCATATATGCATGTAGTATAGCTGTTTCATTCCATTACTCTCTATGTGTTACATTGCCAGCATATTCCATGTGCTGACCCGTTTTCGGGCTGCAACTTCTCATGTTGCAGACTTTTCAGACGACGAGTAAGGTGCTTTTAGGTCGTGGTTCTATACTCAGTGATGCCGTTGGAGTTGATGGACCCATTTATCTTCCGAGTCTTCCACTGTTATCATTATTAGATGGCCTTAAGCCATAGTTATTGTAATAAGTTCTCTTTGAGACAACGATGTAATAAGTGTGTGATTGCCACTCTGCTATAAATCCTTCGATGTACTGTGTGGTGTCAGCATTACTGATCCAGGGATGACACCTGAGCACAGAGCACTTGATCCATTCGGGTCGGGTCACTACATGCACACACACTACCAGTCGGCATTATCCATCGCATGCATGCAATCTTTTTCTTCAGGTCGGTCTCCCATGAAGGCACACACCAACACACATCCCTCTCTCCATCATATCGGGCATTCTTTATCTGTCATGCGTGCATGCGCAACGATCGATGTTCCTATATGTATGTGTGTATATAGCTAGGCCTTTCATAGTTTTCCACACAAACCGATCAATCGATATATCCAGTGAGGTCTCACCATCTTTCCCATGTCCACATCGATCAATCTATACCTCTCTATATAGGATTAACATATATAGCTAATACACCCACATTAATTATGTATCCAACGTCCCCCTCTCATCATCCATGCCTTCCGCTTCATCTCTCAGACGCGTGCACAATGGCGAAGACAGGGGGCAGTAAGGGCCCTGCCCCCCTCCCCCCTAACATCACTATATATCAAGGCTAATATGAATGTGATCATTAGACAATTGCTGCTAAAAATGGTTTAAGTTCATGAATTGACCCTCCTCGTAAAGGGTTAGCAATGCTTGGCCCCCTAGCTCATTTATTTTTCATGGCTCCGCCACTGCGCGCATCAGCGCACGTGTTCGCCCCCTCTCTCTAAATATCGATCTCACACTTGTGCATTCCTTCATAGTCTACCTCCACTCGGCCCCTCGCACCATCTTCTAGCCCCCACCGGATTTTGCCACATGTACAATCTAGCAGACTCCATGGTTGAACTTAAGCATAATGCACAAACCTCAAAACAATAGTGGTTCTCTTTTGTTCTAGAATCTTCCGTATCATAACTGCCCAAACTTTTTTCTAGTTGAATTGCCATTATTTGTTTTTACTTTATGCTTTACAACGCACAATTCGATGAATCATAAAATAGATTAAGGGCTTCTTTGATTCAAATGATTCTCAAAGGAATTTTGGAGGATTCTAATCATTAGGAATTTTTCCTATCTTGGTTGTTTGATTCGTAGGATTGTAAACCATAGGAATTTTTCCATATGATTCATTTGCACTAGATTTCATAGGAAACATCCCATCCACTCAAACCTCTTTGAAAGAATTCTGTGTTTTTTCTATGCACAATCAAACACTCGTACAATCCTGTAGGATTCAAGACGACATTCCACTATAATCCCATGTTTTTCCTATTCCCGCGTTCTTAGCTTTTTTATAAAAACTAACTGATTTTGAATGAGATGAACTATAAGAATTAAACGAAGGGCTACATCAGGCATATATGACTCAGAGATTACATGCTATAGTGTGGTATTTATTCATAATTTGGTTGCAAAATCTGATGCGTTCAATGCACGTGTACCTTACTAGTACTTTGAGTATGTGCAAAACACGTAAATTAGAATACCAATGGCACGCTACACGGTGTCTCTCTTACAGTTCATGAAGCCATGTGGCACATGTGTAGGCGTTGTCGCGACCTCCTTGCGTGGATTGATCACAGTGACGTGCTGCTGGTTCCAGAAGAATGTACTCGTCCTCCCCGAGCCATACTGGCAGTACATGCATGAAGCGAAGATGTGCACGCACGCCATGCACGCACTCATTCCTCGCACGCACATGCGGGTACATGGGCGGACGCAATTTCATACCAAGATCCACCCCATGTGATAATTTGACGCGTGTAAAGTCGTTCACTTCATTGATGGTCAATTAATACAGCGCATGCAAATTGAGTGGACGTGAGGGCGGAAGAAAGACATTATTACTCCACTACGCGCATGCGAGTAGTTAAATCGTGGGTTGCTAGTAGTACTTCCATTGGTCTCCTTCGTATTTTGTGCCAATTTTTGATAGTAACATAATATTTACGCATTTGAGCAGTGTAGTACTTGAAATTTATGTTCCGCTAAACTCATTGGGAGCCGTTTCGGGCCTCGAAACCAAAACCATCAATTAATCTTTACCTTGTTCCCATCACATTTGAAAGCCTGCTCACACCTACTAGTAGTACGTACCAAACCTGAATGTGTTCCCACTATGCAGGTATTAGTACTAGTGCTAGTACTTAGGTTATAAAAAGGGGAACTACCTAACCAAAAAAATCACTCTACCTTTCCTCCTCATAAGTGCTTCTTCTTCGTCCGTCATTGCCATGGCCGGTGAGCAGAGCTCTAGGCCGAGAACTACTCATAACAAGGGAGCGGCAACCAAGGCCGTGGAAAAAAAAGAGGGCTCACCGCCACGCAGAGACCTTGAAAGATCTCTCACGGGCAGGCGATGGCTCCCAGGAGCGCCCTAGCCGCGGAGGCGAAAATGCCGAGCCGGCGGAGCTGGAGTCGTTATCCCTCGACGGCATGCCCGATCAGCTCAATTAGCAGAAGGAGTTCATCCAAGGCTTGATGGAATTGCTGAAGGAGAGCCTCGACGACATGCCCGCTGAGCTCAATCAGCAGGGGGAGTTGACCGCCGGCTTGGTGATGCTGCTGAAGAAGAGCATTGCCTCGGAGAAGAAGGCGACCGGCGAAATCCTGCGACTTCAGGAGGACAATGCGAAGCTCTGCCACGAGATCGACCTATTGAAGGAGAAGAACGCCGGCTGGAGGAAGCTGCATGAGAATAGTAGTTCCTCGATGAAGATGCTGCAGGCCCTCGCCATGGAACAGAAGGAAGAGTTGGCGAAGCTCCGCATCGAGCACCCGACTGCTGTCAAGGTACGTAATATGGCCGTGGAACAGATGATGAAGGCTCGCGTCGAGAAATGCCGCGTCATGGACACAATGATGAAGATGGCGGAGGAGACACGCAAGGAGATGGAGGTCGTGGAGGCGATGAAGAAGCAGTTACAACTCCGCGGTGAATTAGATCATTTGGGGTGATAATCTTCCTTCTTCTTTTGCTCCTGTGTTTCATCTTTTGCTTCGGGTGTTTCACCGCACGTGTCACATTCTCTGCGAGGCATGAATAGAACAATGTTTTTTTGAGGGAATGAATAGAACAATGCTAACAATGAGATGACTAGCAAATTAGATCATTTTTTATCGCCATATGGCACTGGGCTGCCGTGTTTAATGCTCCTCCATCGCAGTACTACTCCAGTGGAAAACTTGAGTATACCACACGGCTCTTTGCTCCTCCTCGATCAGGTCGTCGGCGCATTTATACGAGCAGTCAAATCACAAGGCCCCGCCTTCCAGCAGTAATGAGCCATCAAATCACAAAGGCCCTCGCCTCTCGTGAAACCGACCAAGCTAGACTGCCCCGCCCTCTAGCCTTTTAAAAAATGTATACTTTTGTACAGTAGTAGTAGTATCGATGGATTGCGCCATGGAGCAAAACTTGAAATTAAAAAAAAGGTGGTACATATAGAGAGCGCTCTTCACCAAATTATGCATATAGTACTATTAAAAAGGCTAGTCACAATAATGGTGTCCAGCACAACCCACCCCTCAAATAAAACTAAGAGGGTGCTTGGATACGTTTTAGTCCCATGACTAAAAGTAGTGGGACTAAAACATGCTAGCCTCACCCATGCTTGGATCCAAATACTAAAAAGGCTAAAATCAAGTTAATGAGCATTTATTATCCTCCAAACCCTCCAATCCAGAACTCACTTGTGTTAAAGGAGAGGAGTTAAATGACTAGAGAGAGGACTAATCCACATTTTACTAGGGGTACCCCTGACTAAAAATTTTTAGTCTCAAGACTAGTTTTAGCTCCTCTTTAGTCAGGGGTGCTTGGAACTTTAGCCTCTTAAAGAGACTATTTTTAGTCAGACTAAAATAAGTCCCTTGGATCCAAGCACCCTCTAAGCATCCTGGAATTCTTTGACAAAACTAAGCACCCTGAAATTCTTTGACAACTAAACTGCTGGCTATATGATGTTGGCCAAATATATTGTACGTATATAATGTGAAGAAACGAGTGGTAGTACTATACCAACTAAACGATGAAATGTAAGAAATACTAGTATCTACGTACTGAAGAGTTAAAGTAACGAGAAGAAACATAACATAGTTCTGCCGGGGGCTCAGCACAACACACCCCTCAAATTAAATTAAGCACACCTGAAATTAAACTTTGCAACTATTCCGGTAGACACTACATTAGAACCACCGTGAGCAATGACACTGCCACCTTACTCGGAGTCCTCGTCCACGTCCTCGACTTCGTCCTTGTCCCTCTTCCTCTTGGCCGATACTTCTTTGCTTGAACCGCACACTTGGCTGTTGCTCTTCATCCAACCCTTGTAGATATTGAAGCAAAGGTAGCCATCCATTGCAGCGTAGTGGATGTGGTCTATATCTAGTAAATTCCGCTGCCATGCATGACGATGAAACGTGTAATGAGGTTTCTCTAGTTTACCGTACGAAGGATGAACCATGGCTCCTGCCAGGGTAAGCATTGAAGGCTGACGAGAGGACACCAGCCAATTCTTCTGGAGGTCGAAGGTGTTGCCTACAACGAGGCCTATCCGATGCAGGACTTCTTTGTCGTTACCAAAGTCTACAGTAACGAATTTGACTAGGTTGCTCTTGAGGAAGTCCTTAAAATCCTGGCACTCAACGTCGGCATGGCATATGTGGTAGACCAAGCATAAGTCATGCACGCAAACCTGGATCACGGCGGGCTTCTTCCTCTCTTCGTCCTTTAGATCCTTCTCTCGTCCCAGGACTGCGGTGTACTCAACATCTAGCCCAGCGACCCACTCATCATCTGAGTCTTCGAACATGCGTCTGAAGCAAGAAAGGCATCCTTTCACCGTCGTGGAAGAACGGGTGTAGATGACGTCGAACTCATCGCCGGTGATGGTTCTAACCTTGTACTCACCGCCGATCGTGGAGATTTGGGATGCCATGGATTTGGGAGGAGGGTTAGGATTAGTGGAACTGCCGTAATGTGAATGGACGGGACGACTAGGAGCGAACCACCGTAGTATTGAAGGACGTGCGGGGATGAGTAGGAGCGAACTGCCAGCGTGCGAACGGCAGGGTAGTGGCTTTCCATTCTCCCATGATACGGGCTTCCGAGAGCCCTTGGATCTGAGATCGAACGGTTGCATGGCGTGATTCTAGACCTATGGGTGAATATCCTATCCTGGAGGGTTATTCTGCAAATTTTTAGCAACTTAGCATGCGACGGTTTGATCGCGGATCCAAGGGCTACCAGCAGCCCGTATCATGGTCGCGCCTACCATGACCATCGCGTCGCTCGCGCGGTCGTGCCCTTGGAGATTTAACACGGTGTGTTAGGCTATCTGATGTTGGCATGTCATACATAGTCATCACTTGGTCACTCATACTACACCAAGGTTGGCTATAAGTGTATTTTTTTACTCCTCTCTATCTCTTTCTTCGTACTCAAGGAAGAAACGGTGCTAAGCGCGTGTATTTATTGCATTTGCCAAGGAGTGACCTCTTCCAGTGAAATGGTGTTGCTAAGTTTGCTTCATTTGATTAGCTATAGACTCAAAATTCTCTTTTCACCTAAGTACACGCGCTTAGAACCGTTTCTTCCTTGGGTCACCAAACTAGTCTCTCTCTTCTTGATTAACTTGCCACATCAGACTTTATGCCTATGTGGCAAGCTTAAGCACCTATAGGAGCAAGTAAAAGTAAGTACAATAGTGCACTTTACATGGCATTTTTGCATATGTGGAGGAAAGAGAGGTAAGGAAAAAGTGGAGAAGTGGGCTCTCATGCAAGAGCCAGCCTCTACTACATGGTGGAGCATTGGGAGAGGCACCTGTATGGAGGTGGTCAGGAATATGGGAGACTCACGTCGGTCGTAGCGCCGCAGTTAAAATGATAATGGCAAGTCAAATCACGGGGCCCCACCTGTCCAGCAGTAACTCGCTGTCAAATCACACAGCCCTACGTTTGCAGCAGCCTACTCCCTCGTCTTCTCGCGTCTCTGTCGAACTGACTCGGCGGAACTGCCCCACCGCCTACCGCGCAGGAAAAGCCCCGCCCTCGACTTTTAAATAGTATATAGTATACTAATTTTGTATCCATGGATTGCGCCCGCACCATGGAGCAAAGCGTCTAGAAAACGGAGGAGAGACGGTGGTCTTGCAATAGAGAAGAGGGAGAGGCGAGACGGTGGTTTTGGAATGGAGATGATGGAGAGGAGAGGAGGTGGTTTTGCAATGGATAAGAGGGAGAGGAGCGTGCGGCAGCGATTTAGGATTGGACGAGAGGGCCGGCGTGCTCTGACTGGATCAAAATCAAAATCAATTTACCCTTCAATTAGGAAAGAGACCCCACATTAACTAGTCTCCCTTTTATAATTGACCATGATTTTCGCACATAAAATATATGTTATACGTTGTATACAAGGCCACTATCAAAATTACAATTTGCAACTATACAAGGCCACTAACATTAATCGAGGAAAAATTGATGGCGTTTGCCTCGTACTAGCACCCGAGGACATTAATATCCCTTGTGTGCATGCGGGAGTGAGAAGGTTAGCTTGCATTCCCAACATTAATCAACCAATGAGGAGTAAGAGGGTTGGCTTGTTGTGCTTGGGAGAGAAAAACCACATTAATTAACACGACAATCAAGGTGACAAGCTAGCTTGCAACATTGACTTAAACATAGCATTGATTTTTACCTTGGTACCTACAATATGAGTTTGTGACCTTGTATACAAAAATGGAGGGAGTATAATTTGAAAGTACATTCAGATACGAACCAAATGATACAATTTTTGGTGACATGCATTCACATTTTGCTTGTCAAATACAGTACATGGTCAAACTTTGACCCAAAATACGCGAAACAACCAAAAAATACTTCCAAGACCAGCGCCGCTCTTCCGCTCTTCTCCTCTTAAACCACCGCCGCTCCTCTCCTATTCCAATCTAAATGCAACGCCGCTCCTCTCCTCTTCCATTTCAAAACCACCGCCCCTCCTCTCATGTTCCAGTCCAAAACCAGCATCGCTCCTCTCCCGTTCTAATCCAAAACCAGCGTTGCTCCTCTCCTCTTCCATTCAAAAACCACTGCCGGCAAGTGAAGGTGCTGTGGAGAAGTAGATCGATGGAGGAGTACAACCGATATGTGAGGATCGCAGACGTCGACCCTGTGAAGCTAGCTAGGATGTTGGAGATACAGTCTTGGTTTGGCAACAAGGACCAACTAGTAGCGACGGCGACATCCATGGCCAAATATCTGCAACAGAGCGAAAAGGCGGCGATACTCCCGGAGGGAGTCGCGCCGGAGTACATAGAGCTGCTCCTCTGGGCCATGGAGCAAACAGATTCACCGAATCCGATCGTGAGGGAGCGGTGGTGGGAGTATCGATCCCAGATGGAGCATCCACCAGAGATTGAAGGATCGAGCATCTATAGGGTTCCGTTTGTGAGGGTGTCCTGCCAGAGCAAGCTGGTGGAGTCTTCGTCGACCGAACCCAACTGCAAGAGGAGAAAAGCAGTTGGCCCGACGACGCTTCCCCGACATCGTCTCCCTCGCCGTTCACATCGTCTCACGGGGCGGCTGTCTGCCGCCGAGGAATAGGAGGGGGCTGCCCCCCCAGCCCAATAGTCAGGCAGGTTGTGAATTGTCAGGAGGAGCTTAGGGTTGTCAGTATTTGCAGGTTGTGAATTTGTGTTTTGTGTTGTGTATTTTGAGAGTACTTTCAGATATGAATGTCTTTTGAATTTCAGATTTGCAGTATTGAGCATATGAAGTATTTTATGAATTCTAGATATCTATTTTTAGCACTTAAAAAATGTAGTTTCATAGGAGTATAAAAGTGCAGACAATGTGATTCTCAGAGAAGAAACTGCAAGTTTCAGTTTCAGATAAGAAATTGCAAGTTTAGTTTCACATAAGAAACTGCAACTTTCAGAGGCAGAGCATTTATATTAACATGGCCTTTTCAAACAGGGTTAACATCATGTTGGAAGTTTTATTCATGGTCGAAAATGGAACTACCAGCCAGTTAACATCATGCTGATCAACATTCATGCATAGCACATCTTCATATGATGCATAGTTTAAATGCCCACACAATGTCGAGTGTGCGAAACACAGAGAAAACGAGGGACGAAGTTTTGGCAAGTGTTGGACGTGGTTTCGGGCTGCCCCGTCTAGGCTTTCATTTTTAACATGCGCAGCCCACGTCCTCAGATGGGAGGTCCATAGGCCTGTTTGTATTTTCTTAGGGCTGTCATGTATCGACCGGCCTATGGACCTCCCATCCGAGGTTTTATTTTTGGCAGCCCAATTTATGTATTTTTTTTGAAGAAAACGCAGAGGTCTGTTCTATTTTTCTATATAAGAATAGGAACGCCAGGTCCAACTTATGTTTCCCTTCTAACTATATTATATATATTTAAATTATTTTATATGTTGACTGTTCAGTTCACATAATTGGCAAATAGATGACCACTCTCGCGATCCCCTTCGCCCCCGCCACCACCTCCACCCTTGCCGCCACCCCCTCCACTACCTCCACCCTTGCCGCCGCCATAGATCTCGCCGCCACCCCCCGCCTCCTGACTCCGGGCGCGCCTGCCCCCCTCAGCAAGTCCGCTTGCGCGCCCCATGGAGTCGCCGGCCATATCCACGGGGGAATGGCTGGAAGACATGCAGATGTAAAAGATGCATCTCCCACATGTCTACAAAGCCTTCCCGCGGATGCTCCAGCCGCTCGACTCCGTTGCACCGGCGGTGCTGCAGGAGACTCGAGGGAGGAGATGGAGGGAGCGGGCGATGCGGATCCACGACGACGCTCTCTCCTGGACCCAGTGCACGCGCGAATGGAGGGAAGCAGAGGAGGAAGCTGTGAGGGAGGAAGCCGAGGAGGGACCGAATCTGTTCTCTCACTCGCGCAGGTATGCTCGGATGTGCAAGGATCATGTGGATTGGGAGCTGCTGAATCTAGCCCTGTGGATCTACTTCGAAGGAGATTTCTCGGAGAAGCACAGGATGCCCCACCACAGTGAGCCGCTGATTGCGTTCGTTCGATGGGCGGAAGGAGAAGTGAATTCAGGAGATCCACGCCGTGCTGCGAGATGGGAATGCTTGACTGGACTCCTGCTCACCAGCACGCCACCGGAGCTGGAGTAGGTGGATCCCCTACCTTACCTCTCCCCCAAACCTGCAGAAGATTGAAATTAGGCTTGCAATCTGCTTCAATTGAGCTGTCTGGTGGTTATTTCTGCTTCCTGAGAGACAACATCTGGCTGGAGGATGAGAAGGAACTAGGAACTCCGATGAATTTCCCCTATCACAATGGGGGGAGTGCTGGTTGGGCAGTGGTACGGCCCACCTCCGTCCCAAATGGGGGCACAATCTGGGCAGGCTCTTGTAATTGCCCAAGATCAATCTGCTGGTGGTTCTGACTCTCAGATCAGTGGGAAATCTCAAGGCAAGAATCAGCAAAAGAAGAGATAGGACATCCAGAAAACTGCTCCTGCCCCTGCTTCGGGCCTTATGGCATACTCTGAGGTGATCTGCTACAACTGTGGGGAACCAGGGCATCATTTGGATAAATGTGTCAAGCCCAAGAGTTGTTTTATCTGCAAAGTGGTTACCCATAAAGTTGAGAATTGCCCTGTCAGAAGGAAAACCCACAGTTGTGCTAGATATGTTGGAAGTGCTGCTCCAGGATTATGTCCACCATTGACAGAATTTTCTGTGACACGGAATTATATAGTTTCTTTCCCCTTTCTAGTTGTAGAGCTCTGCCCAGATGTGGTAGTGACCACAATCCTTTGCTCTGGGACTCTGGTCTTAACCAAACTCCAAAGAGCAATAGTTTTAAATTTGAAAATTGGTGGTTGCTTAGAGAAGATTTTACTGAGCTAGTCAGGAAAATCTAGAATGAGCCTACTGGGAGCAGCTGCCCCCTAGAAAATTGGCAGATCAAAATCAGGAGATTTAGAAGAACTATCAAAGGGTGGAACTCCAATGAGGAAGCTAATCTTAGAAGATACAAAAGGCTTCTCCTCCTTGAGTTTGATTCTCTAGATATTGAGGCAGAAACCACTGACCTCTCTGAGGCTGAGACTAATAGATTAAAATTTGTCCATGGAGAGCTCAAGAAAATTTGGCTTCAAGAAGAAATCAAAGCCAAACAAAGGTCTAGAGATAGAAACATTAAGGAGGGTGATAGAAATATTGCTTACTTCCATGCAGTAGCTAACCAGAGGAGGAGGAAAACCCTCATTCACTCCCTTGATGGCCCTAATGGCCCTGTTACTGAGGTAGATGAGATGCTGAAAGTGGCTAGTGACTTCTACAAAGACCTGTTTAAGAAAGAAAACCCTTCTGGGTTCTCTCTACAAAATAAATTTTTCTTTGCTTCTGAAAAAGTCTCCCTGCTAAAAATGAGCTGCTAGAAGCCCCTTTTTTAGAGACAGAGGTGAAGGAAGCCATTTTTAGCTCTTATCCTGATGGGGTGCCTGGTCCTGATGGGATTCCCTTCTTGTTTTACCAGCATTTTTGGGACTTGGTGAAAAATGATCTCTTAGATCTTTTCCAAGCCTTTCATAGAGGAGAGTTGGATCCAGCAACTTACTCATGGGGGGTCTGTTGGGGTCAAGTTAAATAACTGTGAAAGTGGTTTTTTCCTTGCTGGTAAAGGCCTTAGGCAAGGTGACCCCATCTCCCCGCTTTTGTTTAATTTAGTAGTGGACGTTCTTACTAAAATGCTGAGCAAAGCTGCTGATCATAGTCTGATTGCAGGGCTCTGTCCTGAGGTCTGCCCTGGTGGCATCATCTGCCTTCAATATGCAGATGATACCATCCTTTTCTTAGACAATGACTCCACACATGCTAGCAATCTGAAAACTGTTCTAACCTGGTTTGAACAAGTCTCAGGCATGAGAATCAACTACTCTAAAAGTGAACTCATCCCTATCAACATGGATGATCAGAAGTTAGCTGACTTCCTCTCTATTCTAGCCTGTAATAAAGGTAACTTCCCCATTAAGTACCTAGGTATCCCTCTCCACTATGATAAACTGAGGAGAGAGGATATCCAACCCCTTCTGGATAAAATCATTAAAAGGATTGCTGGGTGGAGGGGCAAACTTCTCTCTTACAGAGGTAGATTGATCCTCATACAAACTTGTTTGGCTAGCATTCCAGTGTATCTCCTCTCCTTCTTCAAGTTCCCTAAATGGGCAGTGAACCTCATCAATTCTCAGATGTCTCATTGCTTGTGGAATGATTTTGAGGGAAATAGGAAGCTACACCTTGCTAATTGGGCCCTAGTCTCTAAGAAAAAAGATTTTGGAGGCCTAGGCATACCTAACCTCCAAGAAATTAACATCTGTCTTCTAGGGTCTTGGATTAAAAGATTCTATGAGGAAGACCTGAAACCCTGGAAGCTTCTTATTGCCCATAAATACCTAGGAAATAAACCTAATATTTTTGTCCCTTCCTCCAACCCTAAGACCTCTAGATTCTGGAAAGGATTAAAATCTATTATGCATGCTGTGAAATTTGGCTACAGATGGAAGATAGGGGATGGGAGCAGAACCAGGTTCTGGGAAGATACTTGGTTTGGCACATCCCCCCTAGCAGTCCAATTTTTGCCTATTTACTCTGTCCGCAATGAGCTTAACAAAAGTGTCAATGAAGTTTGGGACGGTCAATGCCTAAAACTCTTTTTTAGAAGGAACTTTAGTGATAGTCTCATGGAACAATGGTTCCAGTTGGAGGAAATTGCCAAAAGCATTACCTTTACTACCGAGCCGGATGCCCTGATTTGGCAGCTGGACAATAAGGGGAAGTATTCCTCCAGCTCCCTCTATCATGTTATCAACTTTAGAGGGGTTCAACCCGTGTTTATCCCTGCTGTCTGGAAGTTGAGAGTCCCCCCTAAAATTCATGTATTTCTCTGGCTTCTCCCCAAAAACAAATTGATGACTAGGGATAACCTTAGTAAGAGACACATCATCAAACCCCTTAATTGTGTTTACTGCTTGGAACAAGAGTCTAGTTCTCACCTATTTTTTAATGTATAGTTGCTAAACATCTCTGAGCCCACATTGAGGAATATTTCTCTAGTCAGATTGGCTCATCCTTCGAATATGTCGCCAGATTCTGGATTGCTACCAAAAAGTGCTCAATTTTAAACACTGTTAGCTTAGCTGTCCTTTGGTGCCTCTGGAAATATAGAAATGCTATGATTTTCAGTAACACCTCCTGGATTTCCATTCTGCAGGTCTTGAGGTTGATCAGGAACATGGTGATGAGCTTCGTGGAAACCCCAACAAGATCCCTCCAGAAACCATTGGCGATCACTTGTGGCTGAACAAGGCTCGACCTGCTCTGGGGCTGGACCCGTGGGCTCGTCTCAAGATCTCTGATAAAGATGATGGGCACCTGGCACCGAAAAAGAGGGACATCCACCATGCTACGCCTTCCAGCCCGGTGTCTCCGCTTGCTTACTGGTCGCCGCAGGCTGACACGGCCCCTCGGCTGAAGACCATGAAGGCTTCGCTGGACCCTCCTTGTGTCATTTGAGTGCTCTATCCGCTCTGCCTTTGGCACCGCTCGGGTGATTTGTGTTATTCAGAGAACTTGTTCATCCACCCCCTAGTTTGTAGCTTTTCTACCTTTGCTTTCGAACTGCTCTTTGAGCTGCTGTATCAGAATATGTTGTGGTTTCGTTCTCAATAATGGAACCAGGGAGATGCTCCTTGTTTTTCTAAAAAATATATTTTATATGTTATTATATATTATTTTTATTGTCATCATATATTTAACAGATACTTACATATGTAAGAAAACAATACCCCACATCCTATTAACTTATAAAAATAATTTCTTAACAAATAAAATCCTAGATTGTTTTGGACCGAAAATTCTACTGATTGTGTACAAAAGCTTGGTAAGATTTAAGGACAAATGTAATAATATCACTTATTATTTAGGGACATTTACATCTATGCCCCTAATTTGCGCCCACTCTCAGATTTACCCCTAATTTCAAAGCCTGCTCAAATTTGCCCCTCCGCCGTTAGGTACACTTACAGAAATACCGTTCTGTGCCATTACCGTCCGGTCAAAGCAGGTCAAAGCCGGTCAAAGGGCTTTGACCATCCTTAAAAAAATTGTAAAAAATCTGAAAATTTGTGGGATCAAAGATACTCACGTTCGCAAGGTGCGTGCAAAGTTTCGTGCTGTTCGTACATTCCAAGAGCTCGTGTCAGAGGAAAAACAATAAATATGTAAGACTGTGAACAGTAAATTCAAAAAAATAGCAAGAAAATTCAAAAAACTATGAAATTTTTTGGCATCAAAGAGGCTCGGGTCTGCAAGCTGCGTGCAAATTTTTGTTGTGTTTGGACATTGGAGGGGCTTGTGGAGAAAAAACAAAATTTGGCTCGGGAAAAAACTTGGGAAAAATGACTATTTTGTTTTTTCTTGCTAGATCTCCTTGCATGTCATTTGATCACAAAAACTTGCAAGCACCTTGTGCACCAAAGCCACTTTGATGCCAAAAAAATTCATATATTTTTATTTTTTTGCTATTTTATTTCAAATTTATTGTTCACAAGCGTGCATATTAACTGTTTTTCCTCGCCACGAGCTCCTGGAATGTCCAAATAGCACGAAAATTTGCACACACCTTGGGCACATGAGTATCTTCGATCTCACAAAAATTAAGATTTTTTGCTATTTTTTCAGGACGGTCAAAGCTGTTTGACCGGATGGTAACGGCGCAAAAGGGCATTTCTATAAGGGCACCTAACGGCGGAGGGGCAAATTTGAGCAGGCTTTCGAATTAGGGGTATATCTAATTAGGTGGTTCGAGTTAGGGACAGAAATGCAAATGGCCCTATTATTTAAATATATTTATAACAAAATGCTCAGCCCCTTTTTATTTTTTGATAACATTGCTGGCCCAACTCAACATTATAATTAGAATCAGCCCAGCAAAATCGTGTATTTCGAGAAAGTGCAAATGGGCTGTAATTTTTTAGGAAATAAAATAAACGGGCCGCATGGACGCTACATTATTTGTTCACCCAGCCCAGCTAATGGCTGTAATTCAAAAAAAAAGGGATCAAATTGACTGTAAATTCTACCACGCAAAAAAAGACTGTAAATTCTGAAAAAATGGGTTGAATACGTGCCACATTTTTGGAGGCTGAAATGTGGGCCAATAGGTCGAAGCCAATGCAAGTCGTTGTCAATTTAGTCAACAAATGATTCTGACATGTTAGCCGTTGGATTTACATCCAACGACTGGCATCCATCTTCAATCTCTCGTCTTCTTCCTCCAGCGCCGCCGGGACCACCTCCCGCCTCCTGGTGCTAGCAGCTCTGCTTAGCACGCTTCGCTATGAAGTGCTACTCCACCATTGGCCAGGCCATCCCTCCACCCCTCCACACCTCCTGTTCTTCTCCACCGACTGCCGAACCACACCGCACTAGAACCAGTTAACCCTCGTACACCTCTCTGTCTGCGACTCTACTCCTGCGTCTTCCCATCTCCGGCTCGTTGCTGTCCGGGGCCTCGCCGTCGTCCACCACCTTGGATGCGCTTGGCGCGGCGTGGTCAACGTGGTCAACGAATGACACCGTCGAAAGTAGGCCGTGCGTGGAGAGGCTGACAGCTGGCTCCATGGCCGCACACAAGGAAATGCCTCCTTATTACGCGCAAAATAATGATTCCTCCACCTGACATCTGGGACCCACCGGAAGGGCCTCTGTATTTCGCGAAATAAAGTGCCCCCGCTGACATGTCAGACCCACCATCTATCTTCGCACGCAAGGAAGTGCCTCCTTATTACGCACAAAAAATGAATATTCCCCCTGCCAGCTGGAACCCAGCATAGTGGGAGGCTGACTTGTGGGCCTACCAAGTTGACGGGGACGGAGGGCTTTGTCAACTTAGTCAATATGAATGATTCTAGCTCCTGTTACCGTATGATGTTCATCCAACGGCCCTAGTGCTTCTTCAACCTCTGGTCTTCTTGCTCTAGCCGCCCAAACCAGCGCCGGTCGTGCCGCGTGCTCCTGCCTCCCGTGGCCGGCTGTGATGCCACGGAGGCCTCACCGCCCCCTACTACTCCCGCCGCTGGCCAGGCCATCCCTCTACTCACCCACACCCCCTGTTATTCTGCGGCGACAGCAGCCTCACACCGCAGCCGAACCAGTGAACCCTCGTACTCCTCTTCGCGTGGGCATCCACTGCTGCGTCTTCCTCGGCTCCGAGTCGTCCCCTTCCTAGTCCTCACCATCGTCCACCGCCCTGGTGCTCTCGGCGCGGCGTGGTCAACGTGGTCAACGACTGACTTCCATCGTAAGAGTACTGTACATGGAGAGGCTGGCAGCTGGGTCCACGACAGCCGCAAGGAAGTGCCTCCTTATTACGTGGAAAATAATTATTCCTCCACCTGACAGCGGGGACCCACCGAACGGGCCACCAGTATTTTGCGAAAAAAATCATTTCCCCTGACTGTTGGGACCCACCGGACGGGCCACCGTATTTCGCGAAAAAAAGTCCCCCCCGCTGTCAGCTCGGACCCACCGGAACTGCCTCCTTATTACGCACAAAAAAAATGAATACTCCCCTAGCTAGCTGGGACCCACCTTGCTGGGAGGCTGACTTGTGGGCCTACTAAGTTGACGGGGACAAAGGGCTTTGTCAAGTTAGTCAATATGAATGATTCTAGCTCTAGTAACCGTACGATGTCCATCCAACGGCCATAGTGCTTCTTCAACCTCTGGTCTTCTTGCTCCAGCCGCCCAAAGCAGCGCCGGTCGTGTCGCATGCTCCTGCCTCCCGTGGTCGGCTGTGCTGCCGCAGAGGCCTCACCGCCCCCTACTATTCCCACCGCTGGCCAGGCCCTGCGGCGATGGCAGCCTCACACCGCAGCCGAACCAGTGAACCCTCGTAGTCCTCTTCGCGCGGGCTTCCACTGCCTCGTCGTCCCCTTCCTAGGCCTCGCCGTCATCCACCGCCGTGGTGCTCTCCGCGCGGTGTGGTCAACATGGTCGAGGAACGACTTCCATCGGAAGAGTACTATACGTGGAGAGGCTGACAGCTGGGTCCACGGCCACAACCCAGGTTTTTTGTGATTTGCCGAGTAAGTCGCTTTGTCAGGCCTGTTGGGCTGCAAATCTTTCAAGACGAGGAGAGCTTTCATTCGGCTGGCCGAGAAAATGGCCCATCAGTAATGAGAAATGGGTTGTACATTTTTAAAACACATCAAACCGGCAATTAGTTTCAAATATCTTTTTTTTCATTTCAAGATTTTAAATTACATTAATTTTTATGCGTGGAGAATTTGTTGGATTTTATATTGATATACATTTATTTTTTAAATCAGTTTGAATGTGAGTCGAAATTTCGGGATTAAAAATAGTTCGGACCGGACCGAAATATGCAAAATTTCGTATAATTTTTTAACCGTTGCCACAATATGGGTTGTAATGCTAACAAAAAGAATATGGGCTCCAAAAAACCTTAAGAATTAGCAAATGTGCTATAAATTATTAGAAATAATGGCAGATGGGATGTATGCGGTTTTCCACAGATTTGAGGCTTTCCTAAAAAAAGGTTGACGAACAAGCACTGACTGTTGGATGTCCATCCAACGGCCGTCGTGCTTCTTCAATCTCTGCTCTTCCTGCTCTTCCTGCTCCAGCCGCTCAAACAAGCGCCGGCGGGACTTCCTGCTCCCTCCTCCTCGCGGCCGGCTGTGCTACCGCGCAGGCCTCACCGCCCGACCGTACTCCCATCGCTGGCCTGGCCATCCCTCTACTCACCCACACCTGTTGTTATTCTCTGCGACGGTAGATGAACCAGTAAACCCTTGTACAGTCGTACTCCCCTCCGCGTGGGAAACAACTGCCGAGTCTTCCCTGCCTCCGTGTCGTCCCCTTCCTACGCCTCGTCGTCGTCCACCGCCCTGGTGCTCTCGGTGTGGCGTGGTCAACATGGTCAAGGAACGACTTCCATCAGACGTGGACTGTACGTGGAGAGGCTGACAGCTGGGTCCACGGCCACAGCAAGGAAGTGCCTCATTACGCGGAAAATAATGATTCCTCCACCTGACAGCTGGGACCCACCGAACGGGCCATTGTATTTCGCGAAAAAACGTTTCCCCCTGACTGCTGGGACCCACCAGCTACATCTTCGCACGCAAGGAAGTGCGTCCAGGCAAAAAAAAGATTCGCCCCCTGACTGCGGGGACCGACCAGCTACATCTTCGCAGGCAAGGAAGTGCCTGACAGTTGGGACCCACCTGGTCGAAGCGTACGTAGCATTGTCATTCTGGTCGCGAACATGTACGTACATACTGGTCAATGTAGAGGCGCGCACGTGTCGTAGTAGAGGCGCACAAGTAGCATTTACATGTATGTACAGCGGCCAGGGTGCAAGAAAGAAAATACGGCCACGTATGTGTACATACGGGCGGGGTCTCGAACACCTACCCGCGCATACGTACGGCCAGGGCTCGTGCACATGGTTGGGTCAGAATGGAGAAACAACGTCATCATCATCTTCATGGGGAGGCAACAGAATGCGTCGTGTTCATGGGGAGGCAACAGAATGCGTCATGTTCATGGGGAGCCAACGGAATGCGTCGTGTTCATCGGGAGGGCTTGGACGGAACAGGCGATGGAAACGAGGCCTGGCGTACCGCAGAAAGAGGAAACGACCTTGTGTTCGACCGGCCACGTTCGAAACGGGATCCTGTTCATCGGGAGGGGTCTGGCATACCGCAAAATGGAGGAAATGGACCTCCTACGGTCGGAATGGGGATCCTGTTGATCGGGAGGGGTGTGGCGTACCGCAAAACGGAGGAAACGGACTTGTGTCGGAGCGCTACGGTCGAAACGGGGGTCCTGTTCATCGGGAGGAGTGTGGCGTACCGCAAAACGGGACTCCACGGGATACTATTCATCTCCACCGTCGACCTCCTCCAACCTCCACGGGCTCCTGTTCATCCAGCGTCCACCGCGCGCTACTCCACCGGCTACTGTTCAACCACCCCTCCACCGTCTACTGTTTATCCAGCACTCCACACCACGGGGTCCTGTTCAACCACCCCTCCACGGGCACCCCTCCACCGTCTACTGTTCATCCAGCCCTCCATACCATGGGGTCCTGTTCAACCACCCCTCCGTCGTCTATTGTTCATCGAGCACTCCACACCATGGGGTCCTGTTCATCCACCCCTCCACGGGCACCCCTCCACCGTCTACTGTTTATCCAGCCCTCCACCACACCACGGGGTCCTGTTCATCCAGAGGCAACGCCACCGCTCACTGTTCATCCAACCCCCCCCCCCCCCCCCGCAACGCTCACTGATCATCCCATCAATCGGCTTCAGTTAGCAGCAGTAGCGAAGGAATCACTTGATTGGGTTCAGTTAACAGCCATCGATCGATCGCCCGGGTTCAGTAACGCGTAGCCTGCAGTGCAATCGCTCGGGTTCAGTTAGAGCCCAACGCCTCGCTCGGGTTCAGTTAGAGCCAACGCATCGCACACACGCGTGTACGTGTATGAGAGAAACGCACATCGCTCGGCCCCCGACCTCCCACCGTAACCGGGAACTCCCCGAAATTTTCCTCCCCCTCGCTTCTACCATGGTTTTTTCCGTCATGGACGGCCCAAAGAATGTCATGCAGCTGCGTCTCCGGCCCGCCCAGGACGAAAAGCCCATTTTCTGTCATGATTTTTTGTCATAGAAGTAGGAGCCCACCACATCTATGATGATACCGGGTTTTGTCACAATTATCATCATAGAAGTGTCATATGTATGACAGAAAAAAAATTCGTTCGGCCCAAAATGTCACGGATGTGTCTTTTTCTTGAAGTGGCATAAGGAACGCAAAATCAAGGAACATAACACCAGTATGATAGAAAACTAGGGTGGCAAGAGTGGAACAAAACACCAGGCATAAGGCCGAGCCTTCCACCCTTTACCAAGTATATAGATGCATTAAGTAAATAAGAGAGATATTGTGATATCCCAACAATAACCATGTTCCAACATGGAACAAACTTCATCTTCACCTGCAACTAACAACGCTATAAGAGGGGCTGAGCAAAGCGGTAACATAGCCAAACAACGGTTTGCTACGACAAGGTGGGTTAGAGGCTTGACACGGCAATATGGGAGGCATGATAAAGCAAGTGGTAGGTATCGCATCATAGCAAAAGAACGAGCAACAAGCAAGCAAAGATAGAAGTGATTTCGAGGGTATGGTCATCTTGCCTGAGATCCCGCAAGGAAGAAGAACGAGTCCATGAAGAAGACAAACTGTCGTACACGAACGAATCCTCACAACTCCAGAACGGAACCGAAGCTAACGAGGGAAGCAACCCGGAAAGAAGCAAACAACATAGTAAACAACCACCACATAAACATGGCATGATGCACAATCAAGTATGATGCATGTCCGGTTTAATGAGGCATGGCATGGCAAAGTGCACAAGCAATTCTACAAGTTGAGTGGAGCTCAATATGCAGCGGAGTTGCATATTGACGAAACACCACATTTAATTATTTAGTTCTCTCCCGTTTAAACTACTCAACAAAATTAAATGTTGTTTAAACATGACAAGAGGTGGAGCATAAGTAAACTAAACCTTTAGGCAAGTTTAAATGAGGCCAGAAATAACAAACAACAATTCTGGTAAATCCCCATATGCATTTAGCAATTTAAAGCAAACAACAATTTTAAACATTCTTGATGTTGTTAATCGTGATGCGGATGACATATGCAAGTTTATGCAAGTTTTATGAAAATGTTGATAAGAGCATTATATGAAGCATTTGTCGCCATGGCGGAAGGAAAAGGTGTGCCACAGTGGCGAAATAGAAATGTTACCATGGCAACATTCTGGTGATCCGGCAACTCAATTGAGATTCTGGTGCAAAGGAACAAGTGTGGGTGCACGAAACGTGCAAGAGTGACGGGGAGTGATCCCGGATACTGGGTGTCCCAAATGTCGGTGGCAAGGCAACGAGGAATTCGCAAAGAGCAACTCGGTCACGGTGCAACCACGATCATCTCATACATCACATCACAAGCATTCAATCTTGGATGGTCGTCTTGGGGTTATACCTTGGAAGTGTGCAAACGTGACGGTTCTCGTTCGGTGCAAAGTAGAGGAAGTAGATGTTCCTGGGACGTTCATAGTGGAGGTAGTCGTACACGGCGATGGTAGTTGTACAAGGGTCTTCGGCCATGGAAGTAGTTGTACAACGTTTTTGTAGAGGTTCGGGGTCACGACACAGGACTTGACGTCCACGGGTTCTTTGCGGGTCGACGGTAGTGGTTCACATTTTATAGCCGCTCGAGACATCGGTGGAGGAACTTGTCACATCATCGAGCGTAGTCCACCTTGGCGTATCCATGTGTAGGGGTACTTGATGTCGTGGTACTTGGCGATTTCGGAGACAGCGAAAGACGAACTTGGCGATTTCGTTGACCTGGTACTCGGCATATTCCCTGTTCGGTGACCGTTGGACTTGGCGTCAACAACAACTGGGGCACGACGCAGGGACTTGGCGTGATGCAGGGGTGACGGCCGTGGGACTTGGCCATGGTATAGTGGCTCCATGAACACACCAGGGCCAGCACGGAGGCCTCCATGACCGGCGGCCATGACGAGCAGAGGCGTCGGCTGTAGCACAGGGGCGCGTGAAGGGGCGGCTGGAGCCGCGAACGAAGCAGAGGAGGGGAGGTCAGCGCGGATGCGAGGCCTCGCTGGTGGCCTACTGGTCGGGCACGAGGAAGGAGACGCGCGGAGGCGGGGCCCTAGGACTTGAGCGGCAGCGGAGGTTGGTGGTGCTCGCGGGGAAGTGGTCTTGATGCTCCGGTGGCGCACGCCAACGCGGGGCAGCGATGAGGTCTTGCGGGCATAGAGGCCAGAAAGCGGGGACGAGGTGCTCGGGCGCCAAGAGGTGAGCGCAGACAATGAGGACGGGGCCATCCATGGTGCAGCGGCGGGAGCTCTGGCCTGGGTGGTCGCCAGCGACGAGGTTCATTGAGGGAAGTAGCGAGGTGGAGGGGCGCTCGGGAACTGGAAGGAGAGGGAAAAGTGCTCGCGAGGGAGAGGGTGAGATGGGGATTAGGGATGATCCAGATCGGTACAGTGGCTGGCGGCAGCAGGGAATGAGGAGGAGATCGACGGGTGAGGGGGTGTAGCGGCTGGGCCTCGGGTCGGCTAGGTCAAGCAGGGCGCCGGCTGGGCCTTGGGCCTTTTGGTGGAGATGGAAAAGGCCATAGGCCTGATCGGCTGGGCTGCAGGCTCTCTTCTCTCTCTCACTCTCTTCTCTTAACCATTAAGAGAAAAGAAAAATAGATAGAAGAAGAAAAATATAAAGAGAGGGTTAGGGATGGAATTTGGGCATGGGGGTTAATTTTCACGGACTCGTAAAAATGTGCACGGTCCGAGAAAATAGAAAAGGTCAAGTTTGAAAGATTAAATTCAAATTCCTTTGAATTTCATTCAAAAGGTTTGAACTAGGACAAGTTTTTCAAAGTGCCCAACAATGTTGAGAATTTAGGTGGAGCTCCGGAAAATGACGAAAGGACATATGGCAAAGTTAGAGGCCAAGAGTTGTGATAACGAAGGCATTGGGATTTTTTGCAAGTGTGTTAAGGTGAATTCCAAACTAGTGGAATATTTAATATAGCTCCCTAATATTGGGGTATATGTTGTAAAGAGAATCACCACGTGAATTCCCTCGGTTTAAATGGACTGAAGATCCATATGGTTTATTTAAGTGAGTTTTATTTAGCTTTGAGAAAATGATGGCATGATGACATGATGCAATGCAGAATATGCTAAGAGGACATGCAACAAGCAAAACAAATCACATGAAGAAACTCGGAAAACAAGGAAGGCATCTGAAGCTCCGGTCTTGGGGCGTTACAACGGTGTCCTGACACGGTCCGTGTCCATGACCCAGAACATGCGCCCCTTGACCGATTTGGCCGTCAGCCACTCGGTCGGCGGGTAAGGCGGGTCGGCGGCGGTTTCCCTCCAGCAGGCGGCCGCGTTGCCGACGGTGTACACCTGCATCCCCATGTGCAAAGCGTACGTGAGAGGCTCCACGGAGCGGAAGAAGACCCGGGCCACCTTGTACCAGCCGGAGCAAGGGTCCAGGCCGAGCGCCATGGGGAGGCAGAAATCATGCGGCACGGGGACCTTGCTGGGGATGCTCTCCGGCAGCGTCAGGGCGTCCCTGGTGGCGGGGTTGAAGAGGTAGATGCCGGTGTTGGTGGGGAGGAGCACCAGGCCGTCGCAATGGACCATGTGGCACACGCAGCCGAACTCCCCGTGGAAGTCCTCGTTGTGCACGAGCCTCGCCGCCTCCGAGGGGCGGCCTGGCTGCCAGCGGTAGAACCTGACTCGTGTGGAGAAGGTGGTCGGCCAGACCTCCCCTTCGACGGCGCCGTCGAGGGCGTGCGGGGTGATCAGGAGCGATGGGCTCTGCTCCCATTTTGAGGCCGAGTGCTCAAGGTGCGCGCGGGGCCGGAAATGGCTGCACGCCAAGACTTGCTCAGAGATTTGAACCGCACGACGGACTTAACCGGCAGACGAGCGAGAATCTCGAAAACTAGCTCCTCCAGTAAGTCTATTGCCGACTCGCGCTTCCTCTTCCTTGAAGTCTGATCGATCACCCACGAAAAAATTCAAACAAATTTTAGCGATTTCTTACAAAAATCAGAAAGATGGATGTGCGCTGGCTTACATAAAGGGGCCGCGGGCGCCCTTCTTTCTTCATCCCTCTTCCGAAGGTTACCCGCCGCCTGCAGTCTGACTATCCATATGGGCCGGCGATGGCTTCCTAAGAGCATCTCCAACAGCCGTCTAAAAAGAGCTTCGCGTACTAGAAATTCATTTTTTGGATGCCCAACAGCTCCAGCAGATGCTGTACCGCCAAAAAGTTTTGAGCGCGCGCTGAAAAACGCTATCGCGTGCAGCATATTTTGGGCTCCGGATTGGGCGCCCTTCACAATTTGCACTGTATGCTTTTTGGGCGCGCGTCTTTGATCGTCTGCTAAAGCAATGTTGGTCCCGGCGCACTAAAAGTGCTACAGTGGTGCGCTATAATTTTTATTGGGTGTGGAGTGAAGTCTGTTTTAAACCTTGATGATGTAGACCATGTTGAAAATAAACCCTCACCTCCAAATCCTTGAAGTTTGTATCCATGTTGGCTGCACACAACCATTAAACCGGCGTTATGAAACGAGCCAGGGCACACGTTTCCTCGTGCGTCGATCGAAAGCATGGCTTTACAAAAATGGTCCGTACGGGCACTTAACTAGTCAGGGTTAAAACTTTTTTAGAATACGGTGAGAGCAGCAACCAGGACTCCTTCCCCGCTCCCCCCTCCCCTCCCCGCCGGTAGCCGCTCCGGCTCCGGCGTCCACCCTTGTTGCCGGCGGCCACCCCGGCCCCGGCGACCACCCTGACTCGCTGCTGGTTTCTCAGGCCCTGGTGACCTCCCTCGCCGCTGGTCATGGCTGCTGGATCTCGCATCCCCATCCGTCACCTCCTGGGCTCTCGGGCTTCCCTGGTTCGGCGCGTTCCTCGTCGGCGGGCGCATCGCAGGCGGAGGTGGCTGCCCCGGGGATGGAGGCAGTCTGGCATAGGCCAGGGCCATCTCGTAAGGCCATGTGGCGCCGGCGTCGTGCTCTGAGGCGTCAGCTGGAGGCTGGCCCGAGGGGCAGGTTGGCATCCCCTTCCTCCTCCGAGCGGCGACAAATCCCGCCGGATCTCTACGGACTTTGTTTTCGGTGTTTCAAGGAGGGCCATCAAAGGCATGACTGTACGAACGACCCGCTCTGCATCCGGTGCGGTTTGTCGGGGCATGTCTCGTCGCAGTGTTCGCAGCCTAGGAGCCCCATCTCAATGGAGGAGTTGCGGGGGCGGTCATCACCAGGGCGGCCGGGGCAGAGCCGGTGGCGAAGAGGCTGGCTCGAGAAGGGGGAAGGCTGTTGTTGGAGCCTGGGCAGGGGGTGCCGCGGGCGCCTCCCTCGCCGGTTGCGCCCAACATCCTTCTGCTATTCCCAGAGACGCCTTCGCCGTTGGGGGAGGTCTGCATTCTGCCCCGCTCTGCTGCCATGGCTGACATGGAGCGCCGGCTGCAATTGGCGGTGGTGATGTATGTGGGGGGGTCAAAGGTCGTGGATTTCCTGTGACACGGCGGCGGAGATTTTGTCGGAGCAGCTTGACATGCCGCGACACAGGTTCTCGATGCCCAAGTACCACCCGGAGGATTTCTTGGTAGTGTTCGCAGGTCATGAGTTTAGGAACAAAGCTCTTGCTGTCCCTTCCATCGCCCGTGGGGGAGTGCAGCTGTTCATCAAGCCCTGGCTAAGGCAGGCGCAAGCGAAATCCAAGTTGATGAGGATGCAGGTGGATCTGATGATTGAGGGGGTGCCGTCGCATGCTTGGGACCGGGACATGGCGGTGGAGCTCTCGGGCAGCTCGTGTCTGGTTGATAGTTTGGCACCTGAAACTAAGAACAAAGATGACTTGTCGCTATTCAACCTTAGGGCCTGGTGTGTGGATCCAGAGGAGGTGCCTATGTCCCGCCGTCTATGGGTGCCGAAGCCGCCGTCGGCGAGCTCGAATCCCGCGGAGCAACGCGAAACCTTTCGGCAGCTGCTTGAGTACCCCACCATCATCCATGTAGGCAGAGTGAGGGATTTCACACCATCGGAGCTCTGGGGTCGAGCAGTCAGTGAGGACGGGGACAGCGGTCAGAGTGGCTTGCCGGGCAGCTCTCGTGATTCGGGGCCGGGTGGTCATAGACAAGTTCCTCCCTGGACGCGCGGCGTCTGCGATGCTCGGGGTGCAGGCAAGCGGCCAGCGGGGCAGGCCAGAGTTGGAGCTGGAGGCGTCGGCCGTTCGTGTCGGCAGGCGCTGGAGGGGCGTGTGGGCCCATCGGACTGGAGAATTCCACCAATGGACACTGTTGGGGCCCCAGAGGCAGTAGGCCACAGGACCAGGATCGTGGGGCAGTCAACTAATTCAAACCGACCTATCCGGTGTACAGGGAGAGGCGGGGGCCCATTGATGACAACTGGTGGGCTCGTCGCATCGGATCCGCTGCCAAAGGAGACAGGGGTGACCAGTTCCCTGGCCACTGGGACTAGGACTTTGGTCCAGATTCCCGAGCCTTCCGAGCGAGGAGCTAGCACCGAGGTGGAGAAGGGGACCAATCAGGCTGGGGTGCAGGAGGTGGAGCCGGTCGTGGCTGATCTGGTCGGGCCACAACAGGGGTCCCGTGCGGTCGAGTTGGGATTGGAGCAGGTGGTGGAGCCGACTGCGACAGCCTCGGAGATTCCACTGCAAGGGGACCAGATGGCCGTGTTGGAATTGGAGCAGGACTCGTCGGGGGATCCATTGCGGACGATTGTCTCGGTGCTTCCCAGCACTCTGATGGAAAATCAATCATTGGTGCCATAGAAGATCTCCTCGGTGCCAGGGGTGAGTGGAGACAAGGAAGCTGCTATACCTTTGACTGTTTGTTGGGCCCCAATGGAAGATACTCTGTGGACCAACACATGCGGAGAGGGTAGTGCGCTGGTGGAGGAGGCAGCCACATCGGTGCCTGTGCCCATGAAACCAATGGGGGGGTAGGGAGACTACTATTCAGGATGTGACCACGTCAATTCCATGCAGTGAAAATAGGGATGTGGTTTTGGGCTCTCGACATCTGGTTTGCTCGGACTCCAGTCTGTCCACCAAAGAGCAAGTTGCGCTTGGAAATATCAAGAATTTCTGTGCAGGATTGCTGAAGAAACTGGCACCGCCTCTACTCAAGGAGTTTGAGGGGTTGCGAGGCGTTCGACCAGGGAAGGATCCGTTCACACCTCAATGCACTACCAGGTCGCTAGGTGTGGGAGGGCCATGCAAAACTAAGGCCTCGACTGCAGAGACGGTGCTGCTCAATACTCTGGGATTCGATTGCGAGGATCTGGCGGTCTCAGAAGATGCGCTAGGTCAGCCTCGTGAGGTGTTTGACTCGCCCCTCCAAGAACAACAGTTAAGGGCGATCGCAGCCATCTTTGGCAAAGCAATTCCTCTTAACTTGGGGGCTGAGCTGGAGAACACTGAGATGGTGGCCACCTAGGTCACTTCTGGGGCGGTCTGTATGGACTTGGAGCACACTTTTCCCATGTCGTACAATTCACAGGAGTTGGTATGCTGGAACTTGAGGGGACTGAATAGCCCTGCTAGGAAGAAATCACTTAGAGAATTTGTCGAGTCCGTTCGGGTCGCTATCATTTGTATCATAGAAACTAAGCTGGAGTCGATGGATCAATTTGTAATAATGCAATGTGTTGGTCCAACCTATGATGGCTTTTTTTACTTGCCGGCTTTGGACACGCGTGGTGGAATTTTTGTGGCATGGGACTCCACGAAGGTGCAGTTGACTAACTTCGTTAATGACACAAACTTCACTACTAGCTATGTGTCCCCATTGGAGGGGTCGTCCTAGTGGCTCACGGTGGTCTATGGCCCGCAAGAAGATGCTCAAAAGATCACGTTTCTAGAGGAACTAGCGGCAAGGAGACAACTCTGTCATGGACCCTGGCTAGTTTGGGGAGATTTCAACATGATTCTGTATGCGGCAGATAAGAACAATGCTTTGCTAGACCGGAGGATGATGAGTAAGTTAAGAAGGTTTGTGGAGGATAATGCACTCAAGGAGCTTTTCTTACATGGGAGGAGATTTACGTGGAGCAGTGAGCGAGAAGTGCCGACGCTTACTAAGACTGAAAGAGCTTTTGTGTCCATTGATTGGGAGCTGGACCATCCGGAGTGTTTATTGCAGGCTCTCTCTACGTCCACCTCTGATCATTGCCCTACGTTCCTATCTCTGGGAGAATATTTACACTATGTGAAGATATTTAGATTCGAGAAGTTTTGGTTCAAGCTAGATGGATTCCTGGATGTGGTGAGGGAGGCTTGGGTTTGCGAGCCAGCGATTTTGGATCCTTTTCACCGGCTTGACGTGTTGCTCAGGAACACGGCTAGAACACTCGTGATATGGGGTCAGAAAAGAGTTGGAAACATCAAGCTGCAGATAGCCGTTGAAAATCTTTTCATATTGCAGTTTGATTATGCACAAGAGAATTGGCTGCTGAGTAGGGAGGAGCGAGGGATGCGAGGAATGCTTAAGCGCTTGGTACTCGGGCTTGCTTCGTTGGAACGAACTATATCCCGCCAGAGGTCTAGAATTTCTTGGCTGCATGAAGGAGATGTTAATTCAAAACTATTCCATCTTGTGGCTAATGGGAGGAGGATGAAGAACTATATCCCAGCTATTCACGTGGATGGGCAGGTTATCACAGATCAAGCTGGCAAGGAGGAAGCTTTCCATAATGCTTATAAGGCCATCCTTGGTAGGGACGAGTCACGGGAGCATACATTGGACCTACAAGCTCTAGGTATTACCGCGGTGGACCTGTCTGAACAAGACATGGTATTCTCAGAGGAGGAAATATGGGCGGTAGTTAAAGAGATGCCTTCGGATAAGGCACCGGGGCTGGACGGATTCATTGGGCTATTTTTTCAAAAATCCTGGCAGATTGTGAAGGGAGATTTGATCGCTGCTTTGCATAAACTGTTCATTGGCAATGGGGTGGGTTTTGGAAGGTTAAACCAAGCGCTTATAACCCTCATTCCAAAGTCTCCGGATGCATGCGGCATTAATCACTTCCTTCCGATCAGTTTGATCCATAGTTTGTCAAAGCTGGCTTCCAAGCTCATGGCAACAAGGTTGAGACTGAGGATGGGAGAGCCCGTGCATATTAACCAGTCAGTGTTCATAAAGGGTAGGAACATACATGATAACTTCTTGTTGGTACGTCAGATGGCACGCAGGTTGCACAAGAGGAAGGCCAAGGGTGTGTTACTCAAACTGGACATTTCTAGAGCATTTGACTCACTCTCGTGGCCTTTCCTTTTTGAGGTGTTGAGAGCAAAAGGGTTCTCGGAGCGTTGGATTTCTTGGGTGGCCACTCTTCTTACTTCAGCTAGCTCCAGAGTGATTGTGAATGGATTGGTGGGAGCTAAATTCATGCATGCAAAGGGGTTAAGGCAAGGAGACTCAATTTCCCCACTGCTATTTGTCATTGCCATGGATGTGCCCATGGACATTGTGATCATGGCACATGACTCTGAGGTTTTTAGTAAAATGAATGGATGCACCCATTTGCAGAGACTGTCTTTATATGTGGAAGACGTGGTCTTGTTCATCAAGCCAAACATATCAGACATGTACTTTGTGGGAGAGGTGCTTGCCATTTTTGGAGAAGCCTCAGGTTTGAAAATCAACTTTTCGAAGTCTGCCACAATTATGATCAGGGCGGATCAGGAGGATGAGCAGTTAGTCAGGGATGCTTTGCCATGGAAGATCGAGTCGTTCCCATGCAAGTATCTCGGCTTGCAGCTGAGCATCAAGCAGCTCAAGCGATCTGAGTGGCAACCGATGGTAGATGCGGCATTACACATTGTTCCAGGATGGCAACAAGGACTTGTGACACGGCCAGGGAGGCTGATCCTAGTGAACCAAGTCATGAGAGCTAGGGCGACACACCGTTTGATTGTGGCAGAGGCTCCCAAGTGGGCACTTGACAATATTGATAGAGGATGTCGAGCTTTCTTTTGGGCTAGGTCAGAACAGGTTCATGGGGGCAGATGCTTGGTCTCCTGGAAGAGAGTTTGCCGGCCTAAAGAGCTGGGAGGGCTGGGTGTCATCGATCTTTGCAAGCAAGGAACTGCCCTATGGATGAGATGGGCATGGTTATGGCGAACTGACGAGTCGAGGCCGTGGCAAGGGCGGAATTGGAGACCAGAGAAGCAGGTATGTCAGGCGTTCGGCAGTCTGGTAAAGTGGCAATTGGGTGATGGCACTAAGGTGTTGTTTTGGATGGATCGGCGGATCAATGGGACTACAATCAAGGAGCTGGCGCCGCGGGTTTTCGGTCGTGTCAGGACGCAAGTTGCCAACAGAAGAAGTGTGTGGGATGCTCTTTGGATGCAATCCTGGATGGAGGACATTAGCGGAGAGCTCGACACTAATGGGCTGGCGCAATTTATCAGGTTGTGTGAGATCCTGATGGAGGTGCAATTGATCCCTGACATGGAGGATATGCCAGTTTGGGACTGGAACAGGGAAGGAAAACACACGGACTCATCCGCGTACAGCATGATGTGTCTGGGTGGGGTTCGATTCCAGCACGCTACTGCAATCTGGAAGTGTTGGGCTCCTCTTGTCTGCAAATTGTTCATGTGGCTTGCCATCCAGTATAGGCTATGGACTTCAGACAGGAGGTGGAGACATGGGCTGCAGGAGGAGAAGTCACTGTGTTTCTTATGTGAGTAGGAAGAATATACGGTCGACCACATTATGATGCGGTGTGTCTTCTCCCGACAAGTCTGGTTCATGTGTTTTGGTCGAATGGGGGTTGACTTGGCTCTGTGCCCCTCAGCGCATGATAGAATTGGTGGATGGTGGTCAGACGCGAGGAAGCGCATGCCAAAACTGCATCGGAAGGGGTTTGACTCCGTGGTCATGTCCATATGCTGGAACCTTTGGAAATAGCGCAACGGCAGGGTGTTCGGACGCATGGACCTACGGAACGAAGGGGGCATAGTGGACCTAGTTTGGCAAGAGCTTGTGATGTGGACTAGGGCAGGAGCTATCGAAGTAGCTAGGTTCTGTGAGTAGTTGCCTTGGGCTGTGTATGGAGGCTATGGTAGGACGGTGTGTGTCACTACCTAGCGAACGTGTAATCTCTGGTAAATATTTTTCTCCTCTTCTATAAAGATAAGGTATGACATTGGCCTACCCTCGATAAAAAAAACCATGTTGACTGCTCGAGTACAAGTTGAACCTATTGAATTCATGCTCCAGCCAACTCATTTAAAAGTCCGAACTGATGAAGGGAGGTGGGCAATATATTTCAACAGAACCAAGTGGTTGTCCGTGCGTCACTGGCCGGATGCACAATCCTGCTGATGCACGCCGTCCGCCCGTCACTCTGTCCGTCCGGTCTGATCAACTGCACACGCATATCTGCACCGAATTCGTGAAGATCGTCTTCGAGTACATGCGTCCCTCCACCGATCGAGCAACAGGCTGTAGTTGCGTAGACACTTCGGTTCACAGCATGTAACGCCCCGAGACCGATGTGCCAGGTGTCTTCCAGCTATTCGCCATCGTTGCCATGTCATTTGCTTGCGTGTTGCATTTCATCATGTCATCATGTGCATTGCATCATCATGTTTTCAAAACCTGCATCCGTCCGGGTTCCCCCAGTTCCCTCCGTTGCCCGTTCTGAGCCCAGACACGCTTGCACGCGCCCGCGGCACGTCCGAAATATTATTTTATAAGTGGCCAGAAAATGTTCTCGGAACGGGTTGAAAGTTGGCGTGCGGTGTTTTTATGTTGTAGGTAGGCCGCCTGTCAATTTTCGTCGCATTCGGAGTTCGTTTGACACCCTAACGGATAACTATAGCGGCAATATAGTCGGTCAAACGTCGGACGTTTTCGGTCTCCGGAAACAGTTGCCGGGCTGTATCTCTCTTCTCTTCTCTCAGCCCAAAGCTTTCTGCACAGTCCGCTGTCCACCGCCAGGCCCCGAAACCCTCTCTGCACAGTGCACCGAACCCCTCGCGCGCGTCCGAAGTTGTCCCGGACCCGACCCGGACAGTCGTCACCGTTGGATCCAGATCATCCCCAAACATCTACAAAACGTCTCTGTTTTGTTAATTGGACTCCCTAGCTATTTTTTCGTGATTAGAGGGACGAGGTAGCCCCTAACCTAGTCTGTGATGTATATATCCCCACTCCTAGTCTATTTGGACAAACCCTAAAACGTAGGGAGTTGTCCCATCTTTCCTTTTCGGCCGCCGCCACTCTCTCATCGGGATCCTTCCCGATCCACCCACCTACCTCTTTCATTTTTCCCCAGTGGCCAACCAGCACTCAAGGATTCCCCTCGATCCAATCCCGCAGCCCCTCGAGTGGGAGGGCTTTGCCTGCCCGGAGCCCCGCGTTCCCGCCTCCGTCCGGCCATCCACATCGTCGGCACTCTCAGCAGATGAGCCGCCCTGCCGCCGTTCTCTTTCCCTCCATCTCTCCCTGCAGCTCCCTCCTCTCACCTCTCTCTCTCTCTCTGAACCAGGACGCCGCCCCATGGCCTCCAGCTCGCAGGCGCCGCCCACAGGAGCCCACCTGCGCCGAGCCACCCAGCGCCGTTCCGCCGCCTCCGTCTCGATCTGGTTCCGGCCCCGACGCCTATCCCCAAGGCTCCCTCTTCAACCTCCCACAGACCGCCGCTACCTCTGCTTCAGGAAACCACAACTTTCCGCCCTGGCAAGCATGGCCTCGCCTTCAAGCCTCCGACGACCGGCCTCGTCGTCGCCGGCTACCCCAGGCAGGCCCCATCGCGCCCCTGGCATCTCCCTCGCCGTCTCTTTCTTCCCCACTTCCTTGTTTGCTTCTCTGAATTCCCTGTCTTCGTTCTTCAGGTAACAGCCGACGCCGTGGATGCCAACCGCCAAGCAATCGCCTTCCACCGCCGCCCTTGCCTCGGATCCAGCCGATTCCCGTGGTCCCTCGCCCCGTCGAGTTCGTCTGCTGCTTTCTGCTCCGCGCCGCTGCTTCCCCAGCGTCCGGAGGAGGACGAACGCCTCCACGCCCAGCGTCTCGTTCTGTCCAGGAACGAGCGACTGCGCCCGTATCCTCCCCGCCTCGCGTTGACCACGCCAGCGCTAGGCCCAGCCCGCTTCTTTGCCTAGATGCCGTTTTAGCCCACCAGATCCGTCGGCCCATGAGGCCTGGTGAGCAGCCCCCTGTCCCTGTGCAGTTTTGGGCCTGCTAGAGTCGGCCCGGGATATGTTTTTTTTCGCAGAACAAATTTTCCTATTTATTCAGAGACTGTAGGTTTTGCAAAAAAAAACCCCGAACATCATGCATTTTATAACTGCACAACCGTGCATCGGATCTAAATAATTTATACATGAAACTTGTTTAAAATTATGTGTAGTTTAATAATATGCAACTTTCAACCATGTTTAAATTGTTTAAATTGTTGCTTGTTTAAATTTGCTTAAATAACTTGCTAAAATGATTTATTTCATAACTAAATAACCATAACTCGGATTTTAATAAACTTTATATGTAAATGGGGTGGAAAATTCCTAGTTTAACATGGTGGCCTCACTTTGCATGTTTAACAACTATAAAATATGGTTTAGGTCAGAATAGTACCAAAACTTAAAATGTGCACATGAGGAGTTTCCGGACTTGTTGTTCGTCGTTTCCGGCCTCATTTAAACTTGACTAGATAGGTAGTTTTACTTTGCTTTACCCTCTTGCCATGCTAATAACATTTAATCTTGTTGGGTACATAAACGAGATCAAACTAAGTAACTCGAATGTGGTGTTCCGTCAATATGCATCCCGTTGCATATTGAGCTCCACTTAATTTGTAGGATTCCTTGTGCATTTTGCCATGCCATGCCTCTTTAAACCGGACATGCATCATACTTGATTGTGCATCATGCCATGATTATGTAGTGGTTGTTTACTATGTTGTTTGCTTCTTTCCGGTGTTGCTTCTTCGGGTTGGTTCCGATAACGTCGTGTTTGTGAGGATCCATTCGACTATGTCCGTTTGTCTTCTTCATGGACTCGTTCTTCTTCCTTGTGGGATCTCAGGCAAGATGACCATACCCTCGAAATCACTTCTATATTTGCTTGCTAGTTGCTCGCTCTTTTGCTATGCCTATGCTGCGATACCTACCACTTGCTTATCATGCCTCCCATATTGTTAAGCCAAGCCTCTAACCCGCCTTGTCCTAGCAAGTCGTTGTTTGGCTATGTTACCGCTTTGCTCAGCCCCTCTTATAGCGTTGTTAGTTGCAGGTGAAGATTGGAGTTTGTTCCATGTTGGAACATGGATATTTTGTTGGGATATCACAATATCTCTTATTTAATTAATGCATCTATATACTTGGTAAAGGGTGGAAGGCTTGGCCTTATGCCTGGTGTTTTGTTCCACTCTTGCCGCCCTAGTTTCCGTCATATCGGTGTTATGTTCCCGGATTTTGCGTTCCTTACGCGGTTGGGTTATAATGGGAACCCCTTGACAGTTCGCCTTGAATAAAACTCCTCCAGCAAGGCCCAACATTGGTTTTACCATTCGCCACCTAGCCTTTTCTTTCCCTTGGGTTCTGCAGACTCAAGGGTCATCTTTATTTAAACCCCAGGCTAGTGCTCCTCTGAGTGTTGGTCCAAACTGAGCGATGTCCGGAGCTACCAGGGGCAACTCTGGGCTAGCCCACCCGACGTTTGGCTCATCCGGTGTGCCCTGAGAACGAGATATGTGCAGCTCCTATCGGGATTTGTCAGCACATCTGGGTGGCTTTGCTGGTCTTGTTTTACCATTGTCGAAATGTCTTGTAACCGGGGTTCCGAGTCTGATCGGGTCTTCCGCTAGAAGGAATATCCTTCGTTGACCGTGAGAGCTTGTGATGGGCTAAGTTGGGACACCCCTGCAGGGATTTGAACTTTCGAAAGCCATTCCCGCGGTTATGGGCAGATGGGAATTTGTTAATGTCCGGTTGTAGAAAACCTGAGGTTGACCTTAATTAAAATACATCAACCGCGTGTGTAACCGTGATGGTCTCTTTCCGGCGGAGTCCGGGAAGTGAACACGGTGTTGGAGTTATGTTTCACGTAGGTTGTTCTAGGATCACTTCTTGATCATAGTTGTTCGACCGTGCTTTTGCCTTCTCTTCTCTCTCTCATTTGCGTATGTTAGCCACCATATATGCTAGTCGCTTGCTGCAGCTCCACCTCATACCTTTTACCCTTCCTATAAGCTTAAATAGTCTTGATCGCGAGGGTGTGAGATTGCTGAGTCCTCGTGACTCACAGATACTTCCAAAACCAGTTTGCAGGTGCCGATGTTACCGAGCAGGTGACGCAACCAAGCTCATGGAGGAGCTCGATGAAGATCTTGTCCTTTGTGTTGTTTCGTTCTAGTTGATCAGTAGTGGAGCCCAGTCGGGACGATCGGGGATCTGTGTAGCATTTGCGGTAGTCTTCTTTTATTTTGGTTCCGTAGTCGGACCTTGATTGTATTTGGATGATGTAATGCTTTATTCATGTATTGTGTGAAGTGGCGATTGTAAGCCATCTATGTATCTCTTTCCCTTATGTATTACATGGGTTGTGTGAAGATTACCTCACTTGCGACATTGCTTTCAATGCGGTTATGCCTCTAAGTCGTGCTTCGACACGTGGGAGATATAGCCGCATCGAGGGTGTTACAAGTTGGTAATCAGAGCCTTCCCCGACCTTAGGAGCCCCATGCTTGATCGAATCGCTGGCGTTATTGAGTCTACAAATGTTTTGAGTCATTTAGGATTATATATATCGGAGAGTTAGGAATTCTTTTTACTCCTCAGTCCCTTCGTCGCTCTGGTGAGGTATCCTGACGTAGAGTTTTGACTCTTCTCTTCTCAAATTTCACTAAAAAAAATTTAGGATCACGCGGGTATCTTGGAATCGTTCCGATGGTTTTTGTGACGAGAACATTGTTCTTGGTGCCTCCTGACATTTATGGGTTGTGGAAGTGTCCCGGGGAGTTGAGCTCTGAGGTGTTGTCGTCACAATTTTATCGTTGCAGTTCTGGAATACCTGAGATTAGTTTCACCGACATCAAAAATCTCTTTTATGCAGTTGTTGGTGAGATAACCTCGACGCCACCTAGTACTGGGGCAGCATTTCGGGAGTATTGCCATAACTTGTATAACGGATGCTTTTCGAAGGTTGAGGTAAACGATTTCCGAAGGTTTCTTGGTTATGTGTTGAAGGATGGATACAGCTGGATGTAGGATTTGCTAGTTTTGGGTGAGATAGTATGCTTCCCCTGTATCCCCAACACCTGATTGCATAACCGGAAAGTTTCGGGAGTTTATAAGTGGGAATTCAAGTAGCTCCTAGGATATCTTTCCGACAGATGTATGATATGAAATTGGGGTTCAACGTCTAGTGGTCCGCCTATCCACGATTGGTTTTACAGTGGTCTCGTTGTGTCTTAAAGAGTCCTTGGCTATGCCGACTCGGGGACGCTTCGTATGTCATGTGCACTGCCTTGTACATGATGGTACTGTATGATCGAGCCCGTGTAGGCCCCACCACGAAAACTTCGGATGAAATCTCTATCATATGTTTGTTTCGGCTTATTCTAGCCAATCCTTTGTTTTTGTTTTCAGTTGTGGTATTCGAGTTGCTTCGTAGTCAAATGTTGATTCCATACCTTCCCTAAGTGGTGTTCTCATACTTCTATGTGAACACTAATCCCTCATGATAATCAAGATTGTCATGTCAATCCTTGTCAACCGGCGTGTTTTCTCTTCAAGTGGTTCCGATCATTTCAACATCAGCAAGATCAATTATCAGTTCTTCTCAACGGTGTTTGTTTCATCCGTCTCCAAGTTGCCTTTGTTTTCCCACCCTCCCTCCCTTTGTTTCTTCAAGGACTCAGATTTCTTCATCAGGTATCCATTTTATTCTTGTGAAGTCTCTTCATTCTTTTCTTTCAATGTTCGTATCCGGTGATTCTCATGAAGATTCTAGCGGAGCTCCAAGTTCGTCACTCTTCACTCGTTTTCTTCTCTGGTGGATTCAAATCAAGTTTTTGGTGTTCATCTCATATCCCTTTTTCCTCGTTTCAAATACCTTCTCATACCGGTGCACCTCATAATAATTCACTTCTGGCTATTCATTTGTTCGGGAGTGCTGAAGATATCTCAGAAGGCTCGTCTTGTCTTTCAAGATCAGTTCAACCTATTTCGAGGTTGTTATCTCATTCTAGCCATTTAAATTTTACCGGTGCATTCTATATTTTAAATCGTTCTACGGTGTTTCTCTTGAGTGGGCCCTAACCCACAGATCTTTTCCCAGGATCTTACCTGACTCTTCTTATTTTCCCGGAGCTATCCTCAAATCTCTTTTCGAACTTTGACGTAAGAATGAATTGTCATCAGTCAAATGCCTTTCTCCAAGATCTTTCAAATTTTTTCATCGTTGGCTCAACCTTTCCATTCTTCATTCCTGAGTGTCTAAATAATTCATGGTGGTGTTTCTCATCATCATTCTCAGATTTTGAAGACCGAAAAAGAGTTTCTCTTTAATCTTGCTCCATTCTCTTCAAGATTCGTGATTGTAGCTTGTTGCCATCCTCTCATAATTGTTTTGATCGTGAGAATTCTTTTCACCTATCTGGAGCAATTCAAGAGTCTTCTCAGTTTGTTATCCGGAGTCCAGCAATTCAGGTTCATTCGTTCTCAGCTATCAGTTATCATTCTCCTATCTTACCGGTGCTTCGTTCAAGTGATCTCTAATTGGCTCGTGATCTCTTTGTTCTCATGTATCTAAATCCTCTCAAGCATCTTCGTTCATTTTATAATTCTTCCCGGTGTTTCTTTATCTTCTCTTTGTTCATTTTTAATTCTTACGGTGGTTTGTTCAAGAGTTCTCGTCATTCGTTATCATATTAATTCTTTCGTTGTTTCATTCTACCGGTGGTTTTTTTTGAAGACCTTCCCAAGTTTGATTTATATCTCTTTTAATCTTTTCTACGGGAATAAGTGTATGCCAAATCCGTTGCTTGTCATCAATTAAATTGGTGAAGGATGAGCATAACATAATTCTTATTCTTGATTCACCCAAGTGATTAATTCCCTATTCCGGAGGCTCATCAAATTCTTGATTTCAATTGTTTCATCTTCTCTTTTTTCCGGAGTTCCAACCTTTTTCAATTACATCTCCATGGAGACTCATTTAAATCATTGCAAGGCTTCAACCTTATTCTTTTCATCCTTCACTTCCTTTTGATCATTTTTTTATTACCGGAGTTCTTCACGAAGGCTCAACATGATGATTTGCAAGGATACTTTTCATTCTTCAATTGTTCTTCAAGATTTCTCTCGGAGCTAAGATCCACCAAGCTATACTCTAATATAAACATGGTGCTCAACACATGTTTTGTCTCGAGGAGTTTAAGCATTCTTCATCTTGCATTTCTAAGTGCAGTCCTTCATATCTCATCTTTTGAGGTGGTGTTATGTCATTGGTGATAATTTTTCCTTCGTGTTCATGATTGACAAGTTGTCCGGAATGACATATTTTAAACCCATCATTTTCAATTCTTTCATGAGATCCTTTGAAACCCATCAATCTCTTCATTGGAGTTATCTTGGGTCATATTTCACCTAAAGCTTTCCCTAAGGATTGTGCTAATTATGGTGCTTATAAATGACCCTAGTTCTTCATTTATCCTCCCGGTGATATAAGTTTCTCGTCTCCTTGTTCATATTAATCTAATCTATTGTTTCCGTTAGTGGCATAATTTCACCTCATAGTTTTGAGATGTTCTCCTTAAGCCCACTACAACCTTGTTCTTTTCGTTGTTGGTTTTCCAACAACTCCGTTCGAAACTTCTCCTAAAGATGCTTTCAAGCTCATTTGAGGTAGAAGGTATTGTTTTCTTCTCCGTTCTTTTGATTCCATTCTTTTATCTCTTATGGAGGCATTGAGGTGTTGCTCTTTTCACTCATCATCTCGGATTGTCAGGACCATGTTCTTTTCGTGCTTATCCTTTTAACCGGAGTGTCGTGTCCTCTTTTCAAGTATCCTATCATCTTGTCAAGTTCAATTCCTTCCATTTACAGGCGGAGTGCTGTCCAAATTATATCATTCTTATTCCTTCCCTATCTTGTTTTAACCGGAGTATTGTGCCCCTTTGCTCAAGTTCTTTTCGCCTGATCAAGCCTTGCACCTCTTTTCAACCAGAGTGCTGTCTGAGATCTTTCTTACCCCTTGTTCCATTCATTCAATAGTTCCGGAGGCAGTATGTTGCGAATTCATCAAGTATCTTCTCATCTTACCAAGTTCTTATTCAATTCCTTTTCTTTTCAACCAGAGTGCTGCCCGAGTTTGTTCTTCCTTGTTCCTCTTTTCTAACGGAGTGTTTTCAACTTCGTTCATCTCCGTTGTATTCTTTTCTCGTAATGGCTTAACCTTTCAAGGTTCTTTGGTTTCACTCGTTTGTCAAAGAAGCAACTTAGCTTTACCTTTTCTCTTTCCCTTCCATTTTTCCCTCCGGCGCCATTCTAGATCTCGGGACGAGATCCTCTCGTAGTGTTGGAGTGTTGTAACGCCCCGAGACCGATGTGCCAGGTGTCTTCCAGCTATTCGCCGTCGTTGCCATGTCATTTGCTTGCATGTTGCATTTCATCATGTCATCATGTGCATTGCATCATCATGTTTTCAAAACCTGCATCCGTCCGGGTTCCCCCAGTTCCCTCCATTGCCCGTTCTGAGCCCAGACACGCTTGCACGCGCCCGCGGCACGTCCGAAATATTATTTTATAAGTGGACGGAAAATGTTCTCAGAATGGGTTGAAAGTTGGCATGCGGTGTTTTTATGTTGTAGGTAGGCCGCCTGTCAATTTTCGTCGCATTCGGAGTTCGTTTGACGCCCCAACGGATAACTATAGCGGCAATATAGTCGGTCAAACGTTGGACGTTTTCGGTCTCCGAAACAGTTGCCGTGCTGCATCTCTCTTCTCTTCTCTCAGCCCAAAGCTTTCTGCACAGTCTGCTGTCAACCGCCAGGCCCCGAAACCCTCTCTGCACAGTGCACCGAACCCCTCGCGCGCGTCCGGAAGTTGTCCCAGACCCGACCCGGACAGTCGTCACCGTTGGATCCGGATCATCCCCAAACATCTACAAAACGTCTCTGTTTTGTTAATTGGACTCCCTAGATATTTTTCTCGCGATCGTCCATTTACGATCGGAGGGACGAGGTAGCCCCTAACCTAGTCTGTGATGTATATATCCCCACTCCTAGTCTATTTGGAAAAACCCTAAAACGTAGGGAGTTGTCCCATCTTTCCTTTTCGGCCGCCGCCACTCTCTCATCAGGATCCTTCCCGATCCACCCACCTACCTCTTTCGTTTTTCCCCAGTGGCCAACCAGCACTCGAGGCTTCCCCTTGATCCAATCCCGCAGCCCCTCGAGCGGGAGGGCTTCGTCTGCCCGGAGCCCCGCGTTCCCGCCTCCGTCCGGCCATCCACATCGTCGGTGCTATCAACAGATGAGTCGCCCTGCCGCCGTTCTCTTTCCCTCCATCTCTCCCTGCAGCTCTCTCCTCTCACGTCTCTCTCTCTCTTTGAACCAGGACGCCGCCCCATGGCCACCAGCTCGCCGGCGCCGCTGACAGGAGCCCACCTGCGCCGAGCCACCCAGCGCCGTTCCGCCGCCTCCGTCTCGATCTGGTTCCGGCCCCGACGCCCATCCCCGAGGCTCCCTCTTCAACCTCCCACAGACCGCCGCTGCCTCTGCTTCAGGAAACCACATCTTGCCACCCTGGCAAGCATGGCCTCGCCTTCGCGCCTCCGATGACCGGCCTCGTCGTCGCCGGCTACCCCAGGCAGGCCCCATCGCGCCCCTGGCATCTCCCTCGCCGTCTCTTTCTTCCCTACTTCCTTGTTTGCTTCTCTGAATTCCATGTCTTCATTCTTCAAGTAACAGCCGACGCCATGGACGCCAACCGCCAAGCCGTCGCCTTCCACCGCCGCCCTTGCCTCGGATGCGGCCGATTCCTGTGGTCCCTCGCCCCGTCGAGTCCCTCTGCTGCTTTCTGCTCCGCGCTGTTGCTTCACCGGCGTCCAGAGGAGGACGAACGCCTCCGCGCCCCGCGTCTCGTTCTGTCCAGGAACGAGCGACTACGCCCGTATCCTCCCCGCCTCGCGTTGACCACGCCAGCGCCAGGCCCAGCCCGCTTCTTTGCCTAGACGCTGTTTTAGCCCACCAGATCCGCCGGCCCATGAGGCCTCGTGAGCAGCCCCCTGTCCTTGTGCACTTTTGGGCCGGGCAGAGTCGGCCCGGGATATGTTTTTTTTCGCAGAACGAATTTTCCTATTTATTCAGAGACTGTAGGTTTTGCAGAAAACCCCCCAAACATCATGCATTTTATAACTTCACAACCGTGCATCGGATCTAAATAATTTATATATGAAACTTGTTTAAAATTATGTGTAGTTTAATAATATGCAACTTTCAACCATGTTTAAATTGTTGCTTGTTTAAATTTGCTTAAATAACTTGCTAAAATGATTTATTTCATAACTAAATAACCGTAACTCGGATTTTAATAAACTTTATATGTAAATGGGGTGGAAAATGCCTAGTTTAACATGGTGGCCTCACTTTGCATGTTTAACAACTATAAAATATGGTTTAGGCAGAACAGTACCAAAACTTAAAATGTGCACATGAGGAGTTTCCGGACTTGTTGTTCGTCGTTTCCGGCCTCATTTAAACTTGACTAGATAGGTAGTTTTACTTTGCTTCACCCTCTTGCCATGCTAACAACATTTAATCTTGTTGGGTACATAAACGAGATCGAACTAAGTAACTCGAATGTGGTGTTCCGTCAATATGCATCCCGTTGCATATTGAGCTCCACTTAATTTGTAGGATTGCTTGTGCATTTTGCCATGCCATGACTCTTTAAACCGGACACACATCATACTTGATTGTGCATCATGCCATGATTATGTAGTGGTTGTTTACTATGTTGTTTGCTTCTTTCCGGTGTTGCTTCTTCGGGTTGGTTCCGATAACGTCGCGTTTGTGAGGATCCATTCGACTACGTCCGTCTGTCTTCTTCATGGACTCGTTCTTCTTCCTTGCGGGATCTCAGGCAAGATGACCATACCCTCAAAATCACTTCTATCTTTGCTTGCTAGTTGCTCGCTCTTTTGCTATGCCTATGCTGTGATACCTACCACTTGCTTATCATGCCTCCCATATTGTTAAGCCAAGCCTCTAACCCGCCTTGTCCTAGCAAACCGTTGTTTGGCTATGTTACCGCTTTGCTCAGCCCCTCTTATAGTGTTGTTAGTTGCAGGTGAAGATTGGAGTTTGTTCCATGTTGGAACATGGATATTTTGTTGGGATATCACAATATCTCTTATTTAATTAATGCATCTATATACTTGGTAAAGGGTGGAAGGCTCGGCCTTATGCCTGGTGTTTTGTTCCACTCTTGCCGCCCTAGTTTCCGTCATATCGGTGTTATGTTCCCGGATTTTGCGTTCCTTACGCGGTTGGGTTATAATGGGAACCCCTTGACAGTTCGCCTTGAATAAAACTCCTCCAGCAAGGCCCAACATTGGTTTTACCATTCGCCACCTAGCCTTTTCTTTCTCTTGGGTTCTGCAGACTCAAGGGTCATCTTTATTTAAACCCCGGGCCAGTGCTCCTCTGAGTGTTGGTCCAAACTGAGCGATGTCCGGAGCTACCAGGGGCAACTCTGGGCTGGCCCACCCGACGTCTGGCTCATCCGGTGTGCCCTGAGAACGAGATATGTGCAGCTCCTATCGGGATTTGTCGGCACATCTGGGTGGCTTTGCTGGTCTTGTTTTACCATTGTCAAAATGTCTTGTAACCAGGATTCCGAGTCTGATCGGGTCTTCTCGCTAGAAGGAATATCCTTCGTTGACCGTGAGAGCTTGTGATGGGCTATGTTGGGACACCCCTGCAGGGATTTGAACTTTCGAAAGCCATGCCCGCGCTTATGGGTAGATGGGAATTTGTTAATGTTCGGTTGTAGAAAACCTGAAGTTGACCTTAATTAAAATACATCAACCGCGTGTGTAACCGTGATGGTCTCTTTCCGGCGGAGTCCGGGAAGTGAACACGGTGTTGGAGTTATGTTTCACGTAGGTTGTTCTAGGATCACTTCTTGATAATAGTTGTTCGACCGTGCTTTTGCCTTCTCTTCTCACTCTCATTTGCGTATGTTAGCCACCATATATGCTAGTCGCTTGCTGCAGCTCCACCTTATACCTTTTACCCTTCCTATAAGCTTAAATAGTCTTGATCGCGAGGGTGTGAGATTGCTGAGTCCCCATGACTCACAGATACTTCCAAAACCAGTTTGCAGGTGCCGATGTTACCGAGCAGGTGACGCAACCAAGCTCAAGGAGGAGCTCGATGAAGATCTTGTCCTTTGTGTTGTTTCGTTCTAGTTGATCAGTAGTGGAGCCCAGTCGGGACGATCGGGGATCTGTGTAGCATTTGAGGTAGTCTTCTTTTATTTTGGTTCCATAGTCGGACCTTGATTGTATCTGGATGATGTAATGCTTTATTCATGTATTGTGTGAAGTGGCGATTGTAAGCCATCTATGTATCTCTTTCCCTTATGTATTACATGGGTTGTGTGAAGATTACCTCACTTGCGACATTGCTTTCAATGCGGTTATGCCTCTAAGTCGTGCTTCGACACGTGGGAGATATAGCCGCATCGAGGGCGTTACACAGCATCACCGCCATGTGGTTTTCTCATAGCTGCACCGACCTGCGTGTTGCCGTTGCGTCGTCCCTTCGGGCCGTAGTGTCGTGGCCCGCGGTACACCTCCATCCTGAGGTCGCCCGCTCCAGGCCATCCCTGTGGTTGTGCCGACCCTTGCGCCGCTGCTTCATCGCACCGTCGGGCCGTAGCGAGCGTGCCGCGCGGTCCCTACCGCTGCCCCGTGGTTCTTTCCACAACTGCACCGACCTGCGTGTTGCTGCTACGTCGTAATGTCGTGGCCCGCGGTCCACCGTAGCCCCGAGGCCGTTCGCTCCAGGTTGTCCCTATGGCTGCACCGACCCTCACGCTGCCGCTGCGTTGCCCCATCAGGCCATAGTGAGTGTGGCACACGGTCCCTGCCGCCGCCATGAGGTCTTCCCCGTCGTTAGCCCGATATGCACGTTGCTGCTGCGTCGTCCCTTCGGGCCGTAGTGCCGTGGCACGCAGTCCACTTCGCCATCCACGCGCGTCGACTTCTGTGTGGTATGCGCCGTGCCGCCTCCCTAGGCGCTGGAACACCGTCGTCCGCACCAATCTTCATCACGCTGTCGGGTTCATTCTCGCTTACTTCGAGCATTGTTGCCGTGCTCCCAACCTAGCCGCCGGCCGACGGTGCCTCCTCAGGCCGCGCTGTCGCCGCTCTTCTTCCACGGCTCCACGACGACTTCCTTGACACCGGCCAACTGACTCGACATTGACCACAACGTTATTCGCACGACTACCTTGACCACGGCTACACCACCCTACGCCCTCGGCTACATCGACATCGGCACAAAGGGCTGCCGCGCGCCTTGTTTGAACAACCTCGCCGGTTTCCACTCCAGTCATGACTTCCTCGATGCATCAACTGTTACGACTATGGGAGGGTGTCATCGGCTTGCCTTCGGATTGTTCTCTAGTCTCACCGTCTACATCGCTACCATTGTGACTGCAGGGGGATGTTGAGTATTATGATTATTATGAAGTATATGATAGACTAGGATTTGGTCATGCCTTGTCTTGTACTCCAAGTTGACCATTGTACTCCTATATATATGCCCACGAGGCTCAAGCAATAATCATCAATGGGAATGGCTAGAAATCAGTCAGCTGGATTTTTTTGAGCCATTGGATGCGAAATCAAAGGCCCATAGTGCTTCTTCAACCTCCACCCCTTCAGCCGCTAGCCACCACTGGCCGAACCGCCGGCCCACGCCGCCCCATCCTCCCCGGAACCACTCCCCACCGCCAGTCCTCTGCCACCCCGGCCATCCCTCTAGGCCCCCCCTCGCCGAGCTTTTTCTCTGATGAATCCCCACGCCACCGCGCCCCACCACCGCCCCCACCCTGAACCCTAAGATAGATACCGGGGTAGCCTCTCCGGCAAGCCCCCCGATGTGGCTGGTTCTTCCTTCCCTCTGGTGAGCCCCCCCCCTTGAAAACTGACTGACCCAAAGTCGGATCAGTCGACTGAAGTGTAGCTAAAGTGCTAAACTGATCATCAATTCAACCAATCCCTCTCTATTCCCTTATAACACGTAAAATAGGTTTTTTCTACCTTTGTAATAGTGGTCTACTCTAATAGCTGGACATACAATATCACACGGTAGTCCTGGACAATCGTATCACGTGATCATCCATATAGCATGTGAGTATGTGAGCCTTCGCATTACACGACTGCTGATGTAGGATGGAAACCCTAAGGCCGATCTTTCACGATTTGGAGGTGATCCTATGAAGAACACGAGGGGAAACACTCAAATTGATGAGATCCAATCACACATATGCTAGATCCTTGAACATAAAGAGTGATACAAGATCCAAACGCAACAAAGGACGATACAAGAGGCGGTAGTTCTTATCCGTGAGGAGGTCTTGAGGGGTCTTCCTGTGAGGGGTCTTGAATCCACTTGGGGGATCTTCTCCATAGAGGTCATGAACTCCAATGGAGAAGTAATCAAGTGGATGAGTAAAGCTCTATCTCTCAAATGAGCTAATCCTTTGCTAACCCTAGAAAGAGGGAGGAGGAGTATATATAATCTAAGTGGGCGAAGGGGTACATGGGCCTCGGCCCAACACGTTTAGCACACACAGGCATTGGTCGTCTGGCAGCTATCGGACGTCCGGTGGCTCGCGAGGGTCCGGTCGTCCGGAAGGTGTTGGACGTCCGGCGTTTTGGCTCTGATCAGGCGGCATCGGATAGCCGGGGGCCGTCGGTTATCCGGTCGTCGGTCATCCGGGGGTCTCAGATTTTCATTAATTTCCGTTATGTTGGGTGACACCGATCGTCCGGAGGGGCTCGATCATCGGGTCGCTGGGGTGTGTTGGACGTCCGGTCCGTGTTGGTCGTCCAGCCGCTGTAGCGTTCGCTAGCTAGGACCTGGGCTAGCTTGATGACGCTCCAGGCGTCGAACATCTGGTCCAGACCGGTCGTCCGGTGGCTGTAGACTTCTGGCAGCACGTTCTCTTGGTCCATGTACTTAGTGTCCTCATTGTCTTGTCCGTAGGGTGTAGCTGTCCCGTGGCTTCCCTGATCACACATAGGGTTTCCGCTTGAGGTAGTACCATTTCTCACATGTAGTAAGTGGTAGTTCGAAGAGGAGCGGGTTCACCTTAGTTGCGATAGCCCTTGCTCGGGATTTTGTCATAGGTCCAAGTGGTGTCGTGGGAGACGTAGGTAGGTCCATGGGGATGACAGCGGGATGCTCCGCATCATCTCCCCCCCTTGGCAAAGATCTGACCTCGGATCGAAAGCCTCATCACCATGGTAGGGAGAGAGATCCTTGACATTGAAGATGTCGCTCATGTTGTACTTGTCATGCGGGAGATCGATCTTGTAAGCATTGTTGTTGTAGCGTGCTAGCACCTTGAAGGGTCCGTCGGCTCACAGTAGAAGCTTGGATTTGCGTTTGTTGGGGAAGCGGTCATTACGAAGGTGTAGCCACACGAGATCTCCAATGTTGAATATCATGGGTTGCTTGTTGATGTTGAGCTTGGCCGCGAGTCATTGTACTTAGCGTTCGATGGTGTGCCTTGTATCTTCATGCATCTTCTTGAGGTAGCTCACTCGTGCACTTGCATCCATGTTGATGCGCTCTTGTAGTGGTAGGGGTAGAATGTCCAAAGGAGACAACGGGTTGAAGCCATAGATGATCTCAAAGGGGGACTTGCCGGTAATAGAATGTCTTGCATGGTTGCATACTCGGCAATGGGTAGGCACTCCTCCCATTCCTTGATGTTCTTCTTGATCAACACGCGTAGTAGAGCGGAGAACGTCCGGTTCGTGACCTCTGTTTGGCCGTCGGTTTGAGGATGATATGCCGAAGAAAACAAAAGCTTGATTCCGAGCTTGGCGCATAAGGTCTTCCAAAAATATCTTAGGAACTTGATGTCGCGGTCCGAGATAATCGTCTTTGGCACTCCATCTAGACGCAATATTTCCCTACAAAAGAGATTTGCAACATGTGAAACATCGTCTATCTTGTTGCATGGTATGAAATGTGCCATCTTAGAAAATCGGTCCACAACAACAAACACGAAATCTTTGCCATTTCTAGTTCTAGGCAAACCAAGTACAAAATCCATACTAATGTCTTCCCATGGGTGATATTGAATAGGAAGTGGCATATAGAGACCATGGGGTTGAGCTTTAGACTTAACTTTGCGACATGTAGAGCATCGGTTGGTGAAGCGTGAGACGTTGCAGAACATCTTGGGCCAAAAGTAGTTCTTGAAGAGCGTAGCGGATGTCTTGTCGTGTCAAAAGTGTCCCATAAGTCCTCCTTCATGAGCCTCTTGCAAAAGTAACAAACAAAGAGAAGACTTGGGTATACATAGTTTGTTAGCTCTCATAAGATAATCATCTTTGATGTAATAGCGTTCCCAAGATGTTGATACGTCTCCATCGTATCTACTTTTCCTAATGCTTTTCCTCTTGTTTTGGACTCTAATTTGCATGATTTGAATGAAACTAATCCGGACTGACGTTGTTTTCAGCAGAACTACCATAGTGTTGTTTTTGTGCAGAAATAAAAGTTCTCGGAATGGAACAAAATGTTGCGAGGATTTTTATATAATAAATGAGAATTTCTAGAGCCAAGAACCACCGGAGGGGGGCACCTGGGTGGGCACAACCCACCAAGGCGCGCCCCCTCCAAGCGCGCCCAGGTGGGTTGTCCCCACCTGGTGGCCCCGTAGACCCTAAAGCCGACGCTATAAAATCCTATTTTTTCCAGAAAAAATTCAAGGGAGAAAGAATTATCATGTTCCACGAGACGGAGCCGCTGCCATCTCCCGTTCTTCATCGGGAGGCCAGATCTGGAGTCCGTTTGGTGCTTTGGAGAGGGGGATCTTCGATCTTCGTCATCACCAACCCTTCTCCATCGCTAATTCCATGATGCTCCCCACCGGGAGCGAGTAATTCCTTCGTAGGCTCGCTGGTCGGTGAGGAGTTGGATGAGATTCATCATGTAATCTAGTTAGTTTTGTTAGGGCTTGATCCCTAGTATCCACTATGTTCTGAGGTTGATGTTTTTTTTGACATTGAAGACTGCAGGGTTTACACCCCACAGCAATTTATTAAAAAACGACAGGAAGAACATCAAAGAGTTCCTTAAGAAAAGGAACTGGGCAGGAAAGGAAAGAAAAAGAAAACTGTACAAACTAGTCTAGACAGAAAAGAAAAGTCTAACTATAAAGATTACAAATGCAGGGCCCCTCAAGGAGGCAGGAAATCAATCCATCTGATCAAAGCATCCCTGTGTCTTGACTTGATTCTGTGAGCTAAGAGAGAGATGTCTTGGACAAAGCCATTCCTCCACTGCCTAAAGGTAGGTCTGAGATACCTGAAGACTCTGTCATTCCTAACTTTCCAAATATTCCACCAAGTGAGGAAGACCACTTCAGAGAAGAAAGGCTTATTGAAATCCTTCCTAGCATGGTGTGCAATCTGCACCATATCCTGACTATTGAGCCATGAAATTTGTAGATAGTTCCATACTGTCATGCTGAAGTTGCATTGGAAGAATAAATGATTCATGTCTTCAAGTGCTCCTGTGTGACAAAGTACACACTCAGGCCCATCATTGATCTTCCACTTCCTGCGTTGAATCATATCTTTGGTGTTTACTCTGTCCATAATGACAAGCCAGGCAAACATTTTAATTGTCATAGTATAGCAGGATTTCCATATCCAACAGAGAAGAGGGTTGACAGGAATTGGCTCATGAACAAAGTTATAGTATTTCTTTGCTGTAAACCCAGCTTTCTTCCCATGTTTCCATTGCCAGGAAGCATTAGCAGCAACATCGAAGGAAATCTCAGCCATAATTCCAGACAGTTGATTAAACTCCATATAGGCCAATTCAGATAGTAGCAAGGAGAACATGCTCTGAAACTCACTGGTCTGCAGCACTTCCATAACAGAGAAATTCTTTTGCAAGCAGAAGGAAAAAATTCTGGGGAATTTGTCTTGGAGTGGTATGCATGAGTTATCAATTTCCCAAGAATCAGACCAGAATAGCAAAGAGTCCCATCTTCCCATAGATACAGAAGAAACAGCCTTGAATTTATCCATTAGCTTACAGATGTCTCTCCACCAAAAGGAGCCACACAAAGCAGTGTCATGAGGAACTCTCTGATAATAGTAACTGTCCCAGATCAAATGAACCCCTGGCACATCTACTTTGTTATAGAACTTATTGAGGAATTTCATTAACAAAGCTTCATTTTGCAGGCCCAGATTGAGTATGCCAAGCCCACCCTTAAGTTTGGGCCTGCAGACCAAGGGCCAAGCAGCCAGATAATTCCCCTTCTCCTGACCATACTTTCTCCATAGACATTGTCTCTGTATTCTTTCCAGTTGCTTTAAAATCCCTTGTGGTATTGATAAACTACAAAGGAAAAAGATTGGCAATGAAGAGATAACAGAGATTACCAACTGCAGCCTACTACCTTGGGGCAGAAACCATGAGCTAGCAGTTAACCTTCTTTCCATACAGTTAACTAGTGGAAGCAGATCAACAATTTTGGGCCTAGTTGTGCCCACTGGCAGACCCAAATATGTGAATGGCATAACCCCCAGTTGGCACCCAAACTGTGCAGCAAGAACATTGGCAGAAGTGGCATCCACATTGATTGGGTACATTGATGATTTGTGATAATTAATCTGCAGTCCAGTTGCCATGGAGAAGGACTTTAGAACAGACTTAAGCACCTCCAACTGAGCAGAATCATCATTCACAAACAGAAGTGTGTCATCAGCATATTGGACCACTGGGTAATCAGGATCATGAGTTAGTAGGGGCAAAGAGAGAAGTCCTTTCATGAGATGATCATTAATCATAGTCTGCAATAGATCAGCAGCAATCACAAACAACAAAGGTGAAATGGGATCACCTTGCTTTACCCCACACTTGCACTTGAAATGATTTCCTGGTACCCCATTAAGTAAGATTGAGGAGGTTGCTGAGGACAACAATTGTTGTATTTAGGATATCCATTTATTATCAAAACCCTTTGCCACCAAGATCTTTATAATTGCCTCATGCTGAATAGAATCAAAGGCTTTTTCAAAGTCAAGTTTGAGTAACATGATTGGCTGTTTTGACTGATGGCACTGGTGAATGTACTCAAAAGTCCATGCTATACAATCCTGAATGGTTCTTGACTTGATAAAGCCATTTTGATTCTTATGCACACATTTGGTTATTTCATCTTGGAACCTGTTGGCTGCAAGCTTAGTGTGGAATTTCAACCCCACACTTGTCAAAGAAATTGGCCTAAAATCTCCAGCAGTTTCAAGTGACAACTTTTTGGGGATCAGAGTTATGAAGGCCTCACTAAGATTTTCAAGCTGAGCAGTTCCAGCATGGAACTCATTGACCAGTGCAATGAAATCTCCTGAAATGATTGGCCAACACTTTTTCATAAAAAGACCATTAAATCCATCTGGTCCAGGAGCCTTGTCAGTGGGCAATTCCCTGATCACCTGCTCAATTTCTTTGACCTCAAAAGGCCTAGTGAGGACATCTAGCCCCTGCACCCTAGGGATGATAGAAAGGATGTCATTTCCAGAAAGATTGGTTTCACAGTTCCCATTCTGCCCTTAAAAATCTCCAGAAATTCCTTAGCAATTGTGTCATGGTCTGAAGAAATTGTTCCATCAGATAACTGTAAGGTGGCAATTGAATTTTTTCTATATCTCTCAGTTGCCATGGCTTGGAAGAATTTGGAATTTTCTTCCCCCACTTTGATGTACCTAATGGTGCACCTCTTCTTCCAGTATAGAAATTGCAAATGAAGAAGATGTTCATGGTGCATCTTCACCAGTTTTCTGAAATTGGATTCAGATAAGAACAGAGGCCTGGAGTCTTCCAAATCATCTAACCAAAAAATCACCCAGTTACACTTCTCCATCAGAATTTTAATATGTGACAAACCCTTCTGCCTTTTCTTAAGAGCAAACCTAAAAGCTTTTAGTTTGTCCATAATAATTGCTGATATGTGTGTTTTATGAGAATGCTTTTGCCAAACCTGTTGAACACACTCCATGAAACCAGGTTGGTGGACCCAATAATTTTCAAATCTGAATATGTGAGCCTTTGGGATGTTTGTGCATATAGAAACCACACATGGAATATGATCTGACGCAGTTTTGGCAAGAGGTGTGACTTGAGTATTTGGGTATTGGTCAATCTAGCTGGCAGAGGTAAAAAACCAATCCAACTGTTCAAGCATATTAGACCAAGTGAAGCTTCTTCCTTTTAGAGGTAATTCAAGCAGTCCCAAGTGACCTATGATCTCATTGAAAATAAAAATATCATTGACATCTCCACCAGGAAGATTTCTATTGTCTAGAGATCTAATGAAGTTAAAATCTCCCAACAACAGCCAATTCTGTTCAGGTTCAACCTTTAAATTATAAAGCCAACTGACAAATTCATCCCGTAAGACACCCTGACAGGGTCCATAAATATTGACTAGGTACCATATGTCATCATTATGCACAAACTTGAAACTAATCACAACCCCATAAGGTTTAACTTCAATTAAGGTCCCTGAAAAAACATCTGATCGCCACACAGTTAAAATGCCACCAGAAGCTCCCCTTGAAGGAGATTCAATAAACTGATCAAAACCCATAGGACAAATGATTTTAATTAAATTTCGAGGGCACTTAGAGAGCTTAGTTTCCTGCAGGCAGACAACCGCACATTGACTTTCAGATACTTTCTGCCTAACCGCACGCTGCCTTGTTTCAGAATTCAACCCACGAACATTCCAACAAAGAACCTTCCAGCTACGCATTGACCTTTGATTCATAGAATAATATACAAGAACATAGCAAAAATAGTGTGACACCTAGTGCCACACAACCCAGGCCATAGAAAACCAGAAGTGCCAAGTCTAGACCATAGTGCATAAGTTCAGAGAGGACATAACAGACAACAAATTTGACAGGCTCGCTACACCTAGACAAAACATTAAACTTTAACATTTAAGCACTGCCGGAGGAGGATTCGTCCTTAGGATTAGCCATAAGCTTCTCCTGAGACAGCAGGTTGGAATCAATTTCCAGCTCTGCTCCAATTGCCTGCAGCACCCCAAGCGGCGTCGACGGGGGGACATCTTCAGACTTGTCGTTGCCCACATCTTCAGTGTTGTTGTCCATGCCAGCAGCAGCTTCCGGATTGGGCCGGGCCTTCTCTTCCATGGGCTTGGACCTAGGACGTCTTTTAGCAGGCTGAAGTGAAAGTTGCTCAAAAACCATAGGTTTGAAACCATCCAACTTTGCCGCGCTCCTCGTACATCTTCTAACTGAAGTGTCCACCAAGGGAGCAGATATCTTCCGCCTACCACGCTAGTTTTTCTGGCGAGTCTTGGACTCCGTAGCGAAAACCACAGGAGAGGAAACCTCCTCCTGGCCAGAAAGCCCCACAGCCCCAGAATCCACAGCAACCACAGCATCAGAAATCAACAGCCCATCAGAACTCACATCACCAGAATGCCCATCACTTGAGACAGAAGAACTAAAACTAGGCAAGGCACCAAACAAGGATCGAGCAACTGGGCGCCTAGTGACAGTTGCAATATTGCTAGGCAGAGTACTGGGCAAACATGGGACCAGCATGGACATCCTCTGAGAGTCATCAAACGCAATCGACCATTTACGCTTGGAATAGGTGACAGTCCCGAAGGGCTTGAAGAAAATGGACCTGGGCACCTCCTTCACTGAAAAGTCAAACATCAAATTCTCAAACGAGCGCTTCCAAAGCATTTCAGGCGGAGGAGTTGGTCCAGCCACAATCCGAGCCATCCCAATGAAGATCTGATGGTGCTGAATTTCAGGTGGCTGATAGGGGACAATAGCCAATGGATTTTCCGCCACAACTGCAGGTTGAACATGAACTGGGACAATCAGATCGAACAATGGTGGATGCTGCGGTTGAACGACCTGCAGAGGCTGCTCAACAGACTCAGATTCTTCTGGTTGATCAATGACAATGGATACTTGATCTTGTTCTGGCACAGCGGGCTGTGGGGGATGATTATTGTCCTCCTCATCTCCCCATTGAGCATTGCCCTAACCAGTAGCAACTGGGTTATCAGGAGGGGGAGGGGGTGCGAGAGGCGCGTCATTCCATCCACGCATTGGGTAAGGCGGGAGAACAAATGGTATGTTGTCTGGAATTAGCTGTCCAGGCATTGGATGAGGATTGCCATCCAAGGGAATCGGATCCTCATCATTGGGCATCCGGTCGGCAAAGTCTGCCCCAAGAACATAACATGCAGCAGTCCAGGAAACTTGTGCACCCCCCAATTCAGCATAATCTCCAAAAACCACATCCCTTGGCACAAGAGGCGTATCCGGAAAGCTTGCCTCCACAATAGTACGGGCTAGGTACAGATCTTCACTATCCCAAGAATGAAACTTTCCAGAAGTACCTACTTCCTGAGAGATATACTCTGTCGTACAATAATCAAGTGGAATCCCAACGAACATGAGCCAACCCTTACGAAAACCATGATTTCCTTTGAAGTTTTCCCCCTCATCATGCTTCATAAATCTAACAAATCAATCATTTCCCAAAGAAAATGGTGGATGCTGAATCAAAGTATATCTAATAGACGGATCCCGAACTTGAAACAGACCAACTCCATGAAACCACGGCTGAGTAGAACGGACAAGAATACCTCTGTTCTGAAGAAACTGAACCACTTCCTCTCTGACAGGTCCGAGAGGTCCATCCGGAGCAGGCCTAACCTCAACCACCATGTAATCTTCATGGCGTCGAGGCGGGCGGGTCGCGGGCATGAAGAAGGTGCGGGGCAGACGTCGATCCCCACCATCGATGATGTGATGCCCCGGCGGCACCAGACGGTGTGGGTCGAGCTCAAAGTTCGCCATGGCCGGCTGCAGCGGCGACAAGCAGAGGTTTTCTTTGGAAGGGAGGAGGTTTCCTTGGCAGGGAGGCAAGGAGATTGGAACAATGTGGGCGGTGGCGATGTGACAGGACTAGATATCCCAATAACTCCGGCTCCCTTCCCCTGATCAGCTGATGTTGCTATGACTTTGCCATGTGATGTTGCTTGAAGCTACGTCGGTATTTCCCCAAAGAGGAAGGGATGATGCAGCACATTGGCGGTAGGTATTTCCCTCAGATATAAAACCAAGGTTATCAAACCAGTAGGAGAACTAAGCAACACAACGTAAACAGCCCCTGCACATAGATAACAAATCCTCGCAACCCGACATGTTAAAGGGGTTGTCAATCCCTTTCGGGTAACGATGCCAGAAATTGGTGCCTGACGGGAGAGAGTTGTAATAGATTAAATAAATAGATCGCAAATAAAATAAAGTGTAGCAAAGTATTTTCGGGTTTTTGGATTAATAGATCTGAAAATAAAAGCAAATAAAAGTAGATCGCAAAGGAAAATAATATGAGAAAGAGACCCGGGGGCCGTAAGTTTCACTAGTGGCTTCTCTCGAGAAAAAATAGCAAACGGCGGGTGAACAAATTACTGTTGGGCAATTGATAGAACTTCAAATACTCATGACGATATCCAGGCAATGATCATTACATAGGCATCACGTCCAAGATTAGTAGACCGACTCCTGCCTGCATCTACTACTATTACTCCACACATCGACCGCTATCGAGCATGCATCTAGTGTATTAAGTTCATGGAGAAACGGAGTAATGCAATAAGAACGATGACATGATGTAGACAAGATCTATCTATGTAGATATAGACACCATCATTTATCCTTAGTAGCAACGATACATATGTGTCGGTTCCCCTTCTGTCACTGGGATCAAGCACAGTAAGATCAAACCCACTACAAAGCACCTCTACCCATTCAAAGATAAATAGATCAAGTTGGCCAAACAAAACCCAAATATCAGAGAAGAAATACGAGGCTATAAGGAATCATGCATAAAAGAGATCAAAGAAACTCAAATACTTTCATGGATATAAGAAGATAGATCTGATCATAAACTCAAAGTTCATCGATCCCAACAAACACACCGCAAAAGAGTTACATCATATGGATCTCCAAGAGACCATTGTAATGAGAATCAAGATGGAGAAATGAATCCATCTAGCTACTAACTACGGATCCGTAGGTCTACAAAGAACTACTCACGCATCATCGGAGAGGCACCAATGGAGGGGGCGAACCCCATCCAAGATGGTGTCTAGATTGGATATGGTGGTTCTGGACTCTGCGGCGGATGGATGAATATTTCATGGACTCCCCTAGGGTTTTGGGAATATTTGGGTATTTATAGAGCAAAGAGGCGGTCCGGGGGGCACAACCCACCAGGGCGCGCCTGGGCCTCCTTGCGCCCTGGTGGGTTGTGCCCCCTCGAGGCACCCCCTAGGCGCAGCCAGGGCCCGTTGTGTTCCTTCTGGCCCATAAATATTCTCCGTAAAGTTCCGTGGCATTTGGGCTCCGTTTGATATTGATTTTCTGCGATGTAAAAAACATGGAAAAAACAACAACTGACACTTGGCACTATGTCAATATGTTAGTACTAAAAATGATATAAAATGATTATAAAACATCCAAGATTGATAATATAACAACATGGAACAATAAAAAATTATAGATACGTTGGAGACGTATCAGCATACCCAAGCTTAACTCCTACTCGTCTTCGAGTAAGGAAGGGATAAAAACAGAATTTGTGAGGTGGAATGCTGCCTAATATGTCATATCATATTCTTTTCTTTATCGCATGGACATTTGGACTTTTATTTTGTTCAAAGAAATAGTCTAGTTTTGACATGATAGTTTAAATACTTAAGCATATCAACAAGCAACCATGTATTTCAAAATATCAATGCTAAAATAAGTTATCCCTAGCCCATCATGCTCAACCATTGATCCATTCATGAAACACACTCGCATATTAGCTACACCCAATACTCAAGTATGATCATATTGCCTCCTAGTTGGTGCTTTTATAAGAGAAGATGGAGACTCAAATTCAAAAATAAAAAATTGCATAAAGTAAAAGAAAGGCCCTTCACAGAGGGGAGTAGGGATTTCTAGAGGTGCCAGAGCTCAAAGCGAAAAATTTAGAGATAAAAACATTTTGGGAGGTGTATCCATCCCACCAATGAAAATGACTTAGAGTTCCCAATACTTTCCATGCTTAGATATATCATAGGCGTTTCCCAAACAGAAAATAAAGTTTATTCCTTTTTCCACCATACTTTCACTTTCCATGGCTAGCCATATCCACGGTTGCCCTCCATACTGATACTTCTCCAACGTATCTATAATTTTTGATTGTTCCATGCTGTAATATTATCAATCTTGGATGTTTTATAATCATTTTATAGTCATTTTGTATCATTTTTTGGTACTAACCTATTGACATAGTGCCAAGTGCCAGTTCCTGTTTTTTCTATGTTTTTACATCACAGAAAATCAATATCAGACGGAGTCCAAATGCCACGAAACTTTATAGAGACTTTTTATGGACCAGAAGGAACATGTTGGTCCTGGTTGCACCTGGGGGCAGTCCCGAGGAGGGGACAACCCACTAGGGCACGCCAGGAGGCCCAGGTTGTGGCCACCTCGGGTACCACTCGGACCGCCTCTTTGCTCTATAAATACCCCAAAAATACCAGAACCCTAGGGGAGTCGGCGAAATATTCATCCAGTTGCCGCAGAGTCCAGAACCACCAGATCCAATCTAGACACCATCTCGGATCGGGTTCACCACCTCCATTGGTGCCTCTCCGATGATGCGTGAGTAGTTCTTTGTAGACCTTCGGGTCCGTCGTTAGTAGCTAGATGACTTTCTCTCTCCCTCTCTCTCTCTTGCCGAATTCTCAATACAATGGTCTCTTGGAGATCCATATGATGTAACTCTTTTTGCGGTGTGTTTGTTGGGATCTGATGAACTTTGAGTTTATATCAGTCATATATTTTTGTATCCATGAAAGTTATTTGAGTTTCTTTGATCTCTTATATGCATGGTCTCTTATAGCCTCATATGTCTTCTCTCTGATATTTGGGTTTTATTTGGCCAACTTGATCTATTTATCTTGCAATGGGAAGAGGTGCTCGGTAGTGGGTTCGATCTTACGGTACTTGATCCCAGTGACAAAAAGGGAACCGACACGTATGTATTGTTGCTACTAAGGATAAAAAAGATAAGATCTATATCTACGCAATAGATAAACGGATGTTGTCTACATCGTGCCATCGTTCTTATTGAATTACTCCATTTTCCATGAACTTAATACACTAGATGCATGCTGGATAGCGGTCGATGTGTGGAGTAATAGTAGTAGATGCAGGCAGGAGTCGGTCTACTAATCTTGGACGTGATGCCTATGTAATGATCTTTGCCTGGATATTGTCATAATTATTTGAGGTTCTATCAATTTCCCAACAGTAATTTGTTTACGCACCGTTTGCTATCTTTCTCGAGATAAGCCACTAGTGAAACCTACGGCCCCGTGTCTTCTTTCTCATATATTTGCTTGCGATCTACTTTTCCTTTGCATTTTTATCCAGATCTATTAAACCAAAAATACAAAAATACTTTGCTGCACTTTATTTTATTTGCGATCTATTATTTTTGAAGGAATTATGACCTAGAGGCAATAATAAAGTTGTTATTTATATTTCCTTATATCATGACAAATGTTTATTATTCAAGCTAGAATGGTATTAACCGGAAACTTTGTACATGTGTGAATACATAGACAAACAGAGTGCCCCTAGTATGCCTCTACTTGACTAGCTCGTTAATCAAAGATGGTTAAGTTTCCTAGCCATAGACATGTGTTGTCATTTGATGAACGTGATCACATCATTAGAGAATGATGTGATGGACAAGACTCATCTGTTAGCTTAGCATAATGATTGTTTAGTTTATTGCTATTGCTTTCTTCATGACTTATACATGTTCCTATGACTATGAGATTATGCAACTCCCGAATACCGGAGGAACACTTAGTGTGCTATAAAACGTTACAACGTAACTGGGTGATCATAAAGATGCTCTACAGGTGTCTCCGATGGTGTTTGTTGAGTTGTTATAGATCAAGATTAGGATTTATCACTCCGATTGTCGGAGAGGTATCTCTGGGCCCTCTCGGTAATGCACATCACTGTAAGCCTTGCAAGCAATGTGACTAATGAGTTAGTTGCGGGACGATGCATTACAGAACGAGTAAAGAGACTTGCCGGTAACGAGATTGAACTAGGTATGATGATACCGACGATCGAATCTCGGGCAAGTAACATACTGTTGACAAAGGGAACAACGTATGTTGTTATGCAGTTTGACCGATAAAGATCTTCGTAGAATTTGTAGGAGCCAATATGAGCATCAAGGTTACGCTATTGGTTATTGACCGGAGATGTGTGTCGGTCATGTCTACATAGTTCTCGAACCCGTAGGGTCCGCACGCTTAATGTTCGATGACGATTTGTATTATGAGTGTATGTGATTTGATGACCGAAGGTTGTTCGGAGTCCCGGATGAGATCACGGACTTGACGAGGAGTCTTGAAATGGTTGAGAGGTAAAGATTCATATATTGGAAGGTTGTATTTGGACATCAGAATGGTTCCTAGTGGTTCGGGCATTTTTTTTGCAGTACCGGGAGGTTACCGGAACCCCCCGGGGAAAGATATGTGCCTTATGGGCCATAGGAGAGAGGCTAACCAGCCCACAAGGGGCTGGTGCGCCCCCCACATGGGAGGAGACCGAATTGGACTTGGGAAGGGGGCGCCACCCCTTTCCTTCTCCTACTCCCTCTCCTTCCCCTTTTCCCCCTCCGGTAGAAGGAAAAAAGGGTAGGGCCGAATCCTACTAGGACTGGAGTCCTAGTAGGACTCCCCTCTCCCTAACGTGCCCCTTGTTGGCCGGCCTCTTCCTCCCCTCCTTTATATACAGGGGAAGGGGCACCCAAAGGCACAACAGACAATCTCTTAGCCGTGTGCGGTGCCGCCCTCCATAGTTTTACACCTCCGGCATATTGTCGTAGTGCTTAGGCGAAGCCCTGCGCCGGTAATTTCATCATCACTGTCACCATGCCATAGTGTTGGCGAAACTCTCCCTCGGCCTCAACTGGATCAAGAGTTCGAGGGACGTCACCGAGCTAAACATGTGCATATCGCGGAGGTGCTGTGCGTTCGGTACTTGGATCGGTTGGATTGTGAAGACGTTCGACTACATCAACCGCGTTACTAAACGCTTCCACTTTCGGTCTATGAGGGTACGTGGACACACTCTCCCCGCTCGTTGCTATGCTTCTCCTAGATATATCTTGCATGATCGTAGGTAATTTTTTTGAAATACTACGTTCCCCAACAGTGGCATCCGAGCCAGGTCTATGCGTAGATGTTATATGCACGAGTAGAACACAAAGAGTTGTGGGCGATAATAGTCATACTGCTTACCAGCATGTCATACTTTGATTCGGCGATATTGTTGGATGAAGCGGCCCAAACCGACATTACATGACTACGTTCATGAGACTGGTTCTACCGCCGTGCTTCGCACACATGTGGCTAGTGGGTGTCTGTTTCTCCAACTTTAGTTGAATCGAGTTTGAGTATGTCCGATCCTTGTTGAAGGTTAAAACAACACACTTGACGAAAAATCGTTGTGGTTTTGATGTGTAGGTAAGAATGGTTCTTGCTAGAAGCCTGTAGCAGCCACATAAAACTTGCAACAACAAAGTAGAGGACGTCTAACTTGTTTTTGTAGGGCTTGTTGTGATGTGATATGGTCAAGACGTGATGATATATAAACTGTTGTATGAGATGATCATGTTTTGTAACAGTTATCGGCAACTGGCAGGAGCCATATGGTTGTCGCTTCATTTTATGAAATGCAATCGCCATGTAATTGCTTTACTTTATCACTAAGCGGTAGCGATAGTCGTAGAAGCAATAGTTGGCGAGACGACAATGATGCTTCGATGGAGATCAAGGTGTCAAGCCGGTGACGATGGTGATCATGACGGTGCTTTGGAGATGGAGATCAAAGGCACAAGATGATGATGGCCATGTCATATCACTTATTTGATTGCATGTGATGTTTATCCTTTATGCATCTTATTTTGCTTAGTATGGCGGTAGCATTATAAGATGATCTCTCACTAAATTTCAAGGTACAAGTGTTCTCCCTGAGTATGCACCGTTGCTACAGTTCGTCGTGCCGAGACACCACGCGGGTGCAAGCCAGTTTCGCACACGCAGAATACTCGGGTTGAACTTGACGAGCCTAACATATGCAGATATGGCCTCGGAACACTGAGATCGAAAGGTCGAGCGTGAATCATATAGTAGATATGATCAACATAGTGATGTTCACCACTGAAAACTTCTCCATCTCACGTGATGATCGGACATGGTTTTGTTAATATGGATCACGTGATCACTTCGATGATTAGAGGGATGTCTATCTAAGTGAGAGTTCTTAAGTAATATGATTAATTGAACTTTAATTTATCATGAACTTAGTACCTGATAGTATTTTGCATATCTATGTTATTGTAGATCAATAGCTCGCGTATAACTCCCCTATTTTATTTTTGATATGTTCCTAGAGAAAAATAAGTTGAAAGATGTCAGTAGCAATGATGCGGACTAGCTCCGTCATCTGAGGTTTATCCTCATTCCTGCACAGAAGTATTATGTCCTTGATGCACCGCTAGGTGACGGACCTATTGCAGGAGCAGATGCAGACGTTATGAACATTTGGCAAGCTCGATATGATGACTATATAGTTTAGTGCACCATGCTTTACGGCTTAGAACTGGGACTTCAAAAATGTTTTGAATGACATAGAGCATATAAGATGTTCCAAGAGCTGAAATTTGTATTTCAGACTCATGCACGAGTCGAGAGGTATGAGACCTCTGACAAGTATTTTGCCTACAAGATGGAGGAGAATAGCTCAACCACTGAGCATGTGCTCAGAATGCCTGCGTACTACAATCGCTTGAATCAAGTGAGAGTTAATCTTCCAAATAAGATAGTGATTGACAAAGTTCTCTAGTGACTATCACCAAGTTACTAGAACTTCGTGATGAACTATAATATGCAAGGGATGAACAAGATAATTCCCGAGCTTTTCGCGATGCTGAAATCAGCAAAGGTATAAATCAAGAAAAGCAACAAGTGTTGATGGTTGACAAGACCACTAGTTTCAAATAAAAGGGCAAGGTGTCGGTGGGAACGACACCTATGGGATCACAAGAATCCCTACTGTGGTTAGCGGGGCGCGGGGTCGTGAGAAGAGCGGATCTAACAGGTAGCACACGGTTCGTTTATCCAGGTTCGGGGCGCGAGGATGCGTAAAACCCTACTCCTGCTTTCGTGGATTGTATATCTGTGTTCTTGAGCTAGCTATGGGGCGTGAGGAGCTCCAAAAAGCCGAATCCCTCCTCTGGTCGCCTCGGGCCTCCTTTTATAGAAAAAGGGGTTGCCACAGTGGCACATAGGAGGTGGAAAGGGTACAGTGATGCGAGGTTATCCCTCACATTACATGACAAGGCGCATTTAATGCGTCTTGCTTAGATGTCCTTACTTTATCGGGGACGGGGGAGAAACCTATCTCGTCCATCGCTGCTCCTTCTTGTGTCGACACGCGCCCTGGCCAGGGACGCCTGCGATGCCACGTAGGTAGGCAGGCAGCTGAGGTGGCGCAGTGGTGGGTCTTTACAAAGATCTGCATGCCGCCACATAGGTGCCTGCCCAGCTGGTTGGGTCGGCAGCTGCATGCGAACGGCGGTGGAGGTTTAGTCGGCGTGGGCCTGATGGTGGCCCTGCGGGTGTCCTCAGCAAGGGCCTTGCCGGGGCCCCGGCAAGGGTCTTGCCGAGGCGCCTGCTGTCATCCCCGACAAGGCGCTTGCCGGGGGCCTTGTGGTCTTCCTCGGCTGGGATCCCGCCAAGGGTTGTCGTCTCCTTAGTGCGTATCTGATCTTGAATGTCTTCACAAAGATCTGCATGCAGCCACGGGGATGTCTCCCAAATCCTTGCCCTTTGGGGGCAGTGGTCTCAAGGGTGATTTGCTCCGTAGGCGCGGGACGAGTCGCCGCGGCAAGGGTCTTGCCGGGGCTGCTAGAACTGTCTCCCGGCAAGGATCTTGCCGGGGGAGTCCGCTTCATCCCCTTTGCTCTTCGTGGTCTTGGCCTGGGCGTCGTAGTTCTCTTGAGCTTCGGTCTTACCCTGGCTCACCTCCCTTGCCTTGCTTGGTGTGGTGGTGCCCGTGGCTCAGACTGCCTATGCATAGTTATAGGGGTACAAAAAGTGTACCCCTCTTTTTGTACACCGACACAAGGGAAAGAAAGGGAACTTCAAGAAGAATGGCAAGTTAAGTTGCCACTCCCATGAAGAAGCCCAAAGCTAGACCCAAGCCTGAAACTGAGTGCTTCTACTGCAAAGGAAATGGTCACTGGAAGTGGAACTGCCCTAGATACTTGGCGGGTAAGAAGGATGGCAAAGTGAACAAAGGTATATTTGATATACATGTTATTGATGTGTACTTTACTAGTGTTTATAGCAACCCCTTAGTGTTTGATATTGGTTCAGTTGCTAAGAGTATAACTCGAAACGGGACTTGCAAAATAAACAGAGACTAGTTAAGGGCGAGGTGATGATGTGAGTTGGAAGTGATTCCGAGGTTGATAAGATCACCATCGCACACTCCCTTTAACTTCGGGATGAGTGTTGAACCTAAAACAAATGTTATTTGGTGTTTCCGTTGAGCATGAATATGATTGGATCATGTTTATTGCAATATGGTTATTCATTTAAGTCAGAGAATAATTGTTGTTCTACTTACATGAATAAAACCTTCAATGGGCATACACTCAATATAAATGGTTTACTGAATCTCGATCATAGTGATACACATATTCATAATATTGAAGCCAAAAGATGCCAAGTTAATGACGATAATGCAACTTATATGTGGCACTGCCGTTTAGGTCATATTGGTGTAAAGCGCATGAAGAAATTCCACGCTGATGGACTTTTTGGAATCACTTGATGCTTGCGGACCATGCCTCATGGGCAATATGACTAAGACTCCGTTCTCCAGAACAATGGAGCGAGCAACTGACTTATTGGAAATAATACATACTGATGTATGCGGTCCGATGAGTGTTGAGGCTCACGACGGGTATCGTTATTTTCTGACCTTCACAGATGATTTGAGTAGATATAGGTATATCTACTTGATGAAACATAAGTCTGAAACATTTGAAAAGTTCAAAGAATTTCGGAGTGAAGTGGAAAATCATCGTAACAAGAAAATAAAGTTTCTACGATCTGACCATGGAGATGAATATTTGAGTTATGAGTTTGGTCTTCATTTCAAACAATGTGGAAAAGTTTCTCAACTCACGCCACCTGGAACACCACAGCGTAATGGTGTGTCTGAACAACGTAACCGTACTTTATTAGATATATGGTGCGATCTATGATGTCTCTTACCGATTTACCACTAGCGTTTTGGGGTTATGCATTAGAGACAACTGCATTCATGTTAAATAGGGCACCATCTAAAAATCCATTGAGATGACACCGTATGAACTGTGGTTTAGCTAGAAACCTAAGCTGTCGTTTCTTAAAGTTTGGGGTTGCGATGCTTATGTGAAAAAGTTTCATCCTGATAAGCTCAAACCCAAATCGGAGAAATGTGTCTTCATAGGATACCCAAAGGAGACTGTTGGGTACACCTTCTATCACAGATCCGAAGGCAAGATATTCGTTGCTAAGAATGGATCCTTTCTAGAGAAGGAGTTTCTCTTGAAAGAAGTGAGTGGGAGGAAAGTAGAACTTGATGAGGTAATTGCACCTGCTCCCTTATTGGAAAGTAGTTCATCACAAAAATCAGTTCCAGTGATTCCTACACCAATTCGTGAGGAAGCTAATGATGATGATCGTGAAACTTCTGATCGAGTTACTACCGAACCTCATAGGTCAACCAGAGTAAGATCCACACCAGAGTGGTACGGTAATCCTGTTCTGTAAGTCATGTTACTGGACCATGACGAACCTACAAACTATGAGGAAGTGATGATGAGCCAAGATTCCGCGAAATGGCTTGAGGCCATGAAATTTGAGATGGGATCCATGTATGAGAACAAAGTGTGGACTTTGGTTGACTTGCCCGATGATCGACAAGCCATAGAGAATAAATGGATCTTCAAGAAGAAGACTGACGCTGGCGGTAATGTTACTGTTTACAAAGCTCAACTTGTTGTGAAAAGTTTTTGACAATTTCAAGGAGTTGACTATGATGAGACCTTCTCACCCATAGCGATGCTTAAGTCCGTCCAATCATGTTACCAATTGCCGCATTTTATGATTATGAAATTTGGCAAATGGATCTCAAAACTGCATTCCTTAATGGATATCTTAAAGAAGAGTTGTATATGATGCAACCAGAAGGTTTTGTCAATCCAAAAGGTGCTAACAAAGTGTGCAAGCTCCAACGATCCATTTATGGACTGGTTCAAGCATCTCGGAGTTGGAATATACGCTTTGATAGTGTGATCAAAGCATATAGTTTTATACAGACTTGCGATGAAGCCTGTATTTAGAATAAAGTGAGTGGGAGCACTACAACATTTATGATAAATATATGTGAATGCCATATTATTGATCGAAAATAATGTAGAATTTTCTGGAAAGCATAAAGGAGTGTTTGGAAGGATTTTTTCAAAGAAAGACCTTGGTGAAGCTGCTTACATATTAAGCATCAAGATCTATAGAGATAGATCAAGATGCTTGATAAATTTTTTCAAATGAGTACATACCTTGACAAGTTTTTGAAGTAGCTCAAAATGGAATAGTCAAAGAAGGAGTTCTTCCCTGTGTTGCAAGGTGTGAAGTTGAGTAAAGACTCAAAACCCGACCACGGCAGAAAATAGAAAGAGAATGAAAAGTCATCCCCTATGCCTCAGCCATAGGTTCTATAAAGTATGCTATTGTTGGAGATATGCCCTAGAGGCAATCATGTATGATGATATTTCCTATGTGTTTATGAATAAAGATAGTCCTTGGACATTATCAATGATGTGCATCAGCAAGTACGTGACTTGTTTGTGGGACTATGCGTTGTATGATGATTGTCCTAAAAGGTCCCTAGTCGAAAGGGCTGCGTGGACGCGCAACCAACTAGACTAGCATATGACACGGTCGATGGCTTGGTCTCACTAGCCATGGAGCATTGGATGCTAACCGGATAATATGGACTTGGAAGGATCTGGTCGGATTCGACGAGTCGGATCCGAATCGAGATAAGGTCCAAGTCGGACAGACCCAACTATGAGACGCAGCGATATGTCATCTGTGAGTCTCTAGTACAACATATGTTCTATGTCCTAAGACCTGAGCTGACGCATGTACTCGGGATGGTGACAGACTTGCTTTGGGCCGACCAAACGCTACTCCGTAACTGGGTAGTTATAAAGGTAGGTTTCGGGTTTGTCCAGAACCATGCTGCGAGACATGGTCGAGCAAGATGGGATTTGCCCCTCCGATCAGGAGAGATATACTCTGGGCCCATCGTGTGATCCGACCAGGATAAGCATGTCCATGCAACAAGGATTATGACATAATTCGGTTTGTGGTCGGCATCACTAGAACGAGAAAGAGGTCGGGCTCGCACAAGTATGACAGACTCGCCTTGAGCTCGACAACATGTATCGTGTGGCAAAAGGAATGGAAGTATGATGTACAGGTTCGCTAACCAGCTTCATAGTCTGCTTGGTGTTCGGCATGCCTTGCTAGAGGCTGCTACCAACCGTGCAGTTCAGAGGTGATCTAAACTGTGACCAAGCCGACTTGAACCTAAGGGGTCGCGCGCTTAAGGGAAGGAACCTACGAGGTTGGATCCGAGGACACTGGTCGGATGTGATCCGAACTGTATTCGGATTGTGGCCGAGTAGACTGATGTGCTTTAGGGTCCGTGCGAGGCCCAAGTGTTGAGCCCACGACGGACGCCTATATATAGTGGAGGTGCCGCACACTCATGTGCTGATCGCTTTGGCGCTGTCACTAGGGTTTGCATGTGTTGCGAATAGACACCTCCACTCGCCGCCGGTTGTGTTATCGGACCTAGTAGTCCGCCGCACGATGTTCCTCCTGCACGCGCGGATACCATTAGAGGCGGTGCACTTGCGCCGCTCCAGCAAACCATTACGTGAGAACCGACCATCGGTTGTATGAGTGAGATCGGACGAGGAGGAGACGATCCACGTGGACGCGCTGCCCCAACTCTTCTTCCGTTGCACGGCACCGCGCGTCTAGTGGTAACAAACTGTGATCCATCTCCCGTAGCATGTTCTTGGTTGTTCTGCGTGTAGAAAATTTTAATTTGCAGTCGACGCAACCTATCGTAGATCCCAACAGCTATGTTGTGTACCATACCTATTGTGTACCTCACCATGAGTTTGGCTAGAGGGTACAATAGTTATCTAGGAGTGGATCACTGGACAGCGGTCAAATTTATCCTTAGTGGAATAAGGACATGTTTCTCGGTTATGGAAGTGACAAAAAGTTCGTCATAAAGGGTTACGTCGATGCAAGCTTTGAAACTGATCCGGATGACTCTAAGTCTCAATCTGGATACATATTGAAAGTGGGAGAGATTAGCTAGAGTAGCTCCATGCAGAGCATTGTAGACATAGAAAATTTGCAAAATACATACGGCTCTGAATGTGGCAGACCCATCGACTAAACTTCTCTCACAAGAAAAACATGATCACTCTTTGGGTGTTAATCACATAGCGATGTGAACTAGATTATTGACTCTAGTAAACCCTTTGGGTATTAGTCACATGGAGACGCTAATTCATCACATAAATATGTGAACTATTGGTGTGAAATCACATGTCGATGTAAACTAGATTATTGACTCTAGTGCAAGTGGGAGACTGAAGGAAATATGCCCTAGAGGCAATAATAAAGTTGTTATTTATGTTTTCTTATATCATGAATAATGTTTATTATTCATGCTATAATTATATTAACCAGAAACTTAGTACATCTGTGAATACATAGACAAACAGAGTGTCCCTATTATGCCTCTACTTGACTAGCTCGTTAATCAAAGATGGTTAAGTTTCCTAGCCATAGACATGTGTTGTCATTTGATGAACGGGATCACATCATTAGATAATGAAGTGATGGGCAAGACCTATCCGTTAGCTTAGCATAATGATCGTTTAGTTTATTGCTATTGCTTTCTTCATGACTTATACATGTTCCTATGACTATGAGATTATGCAAGTCCCGAATACCGAAGGAACACTTAGTGTGCTATCAAACATCACAACGTAATTGGGTGATCATAAAGATGCTCTACAGGTGTCTCCGGTGGTGTTTGTTGAATTGGCATAGATCAAGATTAGCACTCCGATTGTCGGAGAGGTATCTCTGGGCCCTCTCGATAATGCATATCACTATAAGCCTTGCAAGCAATGTGACTAATGAGTTAGTTGCGGGATGATGCATTACGGAATGAGTAAAGAGACTTGCCGGTAACGAGATTGAACTAGGCATGATGATACCGACGATTGAATCTCGGGCAAGTAACATACCGATGACAAAGGTAACAACGTATGTTGTTATGTGGTTTGACCGATAAAGATATTCATATATATATGTAGGAGCCAATATGAGCATCTAGGTTCTGCTATTGTTTATTTACCGGAGATGTGTCTCGGTCATGTCTACATAGTTCTCGAACCCGTAGGGTCCGCACGCTTAACGTTCGATGATGATTTGTATTATGAGTTTATGTGATTTGATGACCTAAGGTTGTTCGGAGTCCCGGATGAGATCACGGACATGACGAGGAATCTCGAAATGGTCGAGAGGTAAAGATCCATATATTGGAAGGTTGTATTTGGACATCGGAATGGTTCCGAGTGGTTCGGCAAGTTTTTTAGAGTACCGGGAGGTTACCGGAACCCCCCGGGGAAAGATATGGGCCTTATGGGCCATAGGTGGGAGGCTAACCAGCCCACAAGGGGCTGGTGCGCCCCCCACATGGGAGGAGGCCAAATTGGACTTTGGAAGGGGGGCCACCCCTTTCCTTCTCCTACACCCTCTCCTTCCCCTTTTCCCCCTTCGGTAGAAGGAAAAAAAGGGTGGGGCCGAATCCTACTAGGACTTGAGTCCTAGTAGGACTCCCCTCTCCCTGGCGCGCCCCTTGTTGGCCGGCCTCCTCCTCCCATCATTTATATACGGGGCAGGGGGCACCCTAAAGGCACAACAGACGATCTCTTAGCCGTGTGCGGTGCCCCCTCCATAGTTTTACACCTCGGTCATATTGTCGTAGTGCTTAGGCGAATTCCTGCGCCGGTAACTTCATCATCACCGTCACCACGCCGTCGCGTTTACGAAACTCTCCCTCAGCCTCAACTGGATCAAGAGTTCGAGGGACATCACTGAGCTGAACATGTGCAGATCGCGGAGGTGTCATGCGTTTGGTACATGGATCAGTTGGATCGCGAAGACGTTCGACTACATCAACCGCGTTACTAAATGCTTCCGCTTTCGATCTACGAGGGTACTTGGAAACACTCTCCCCGCTCGTTGCTATGCTTCTCCTAGATAGATCTTGCGTGACCGTAGGTAATTGTTTTTTGAAATACTACGTTCCCCAACAATTTCAATCTACTACAATCTCTGGCATCGTTACCTGAAAGGTATTGACAACCCCTTTAACACATCGGATTGCGAGGTGTTGTTACTTGTGTGCAGGTGTTGTTTACATTGTGTTGCTTGGTTCTCCTGCTGGTTCGATAACCTTGGTTTCTTCACTGAGGGAAGTACCTACCGTCGCTGTGATGCATCATCCCTTCCTCTTTGGGGAAATACCGACGTAGTCCTAGCCACAGGAGCTTTTCTGGCGCTATAGTCAGAGAGCAATCAAAAGGAGTTTCTGGCGCCGTTGCCGGGGAGGATCTTCAACATAACCAGGTTCCTAATAACAAATCTCATCTCCTTGCAATTTACATTATTTTCCATTTGCCTCTTGTTTTCCTCTCCCCCACTTCACAAAATTTGCTGTTTTATTCGCCCTCTTTTTCATTCACCGTTTTCTCGTCAGATCTCATGTTTGCTTGTCTTGCCATGTGCCTTCTATATGCTTGCATCTTTGCTTGCTAAAAATCTATTGATATGGATCCCCATCCACTTGCTAATCTTTTAAAAAAATCCAATCATGATGAACCAATTGCTAGTGAGTTGAGTGCACTAGATTATCTTTATGAAATTTTGCTTGAGAATCGTGAATCCGAAAATTGTGATGATGAAATTTATGAAGTGATTCATGATAGCTCCTTGAATGAAAAGCATTATTGCAATAATTTTACTATAAATTCTATTAATGTCAATTGTGCTAATAATATGCAAAACCTCAAGCTAGGGGATGCTTGTTTTTTCATGTCCGCTACTTATTGCAATGATCATGATTGGGTTGATAATGTTTCTTATGATCTTGAAAATTTATTTAAGCCTCATGATGAATATGTTTGTGATAATATTGAAAGTGGGTTTGGAAGAGTGTCAACTTTAGGTAAGAATAATCCCACATATTTGGAGAGTGTTTAGTCTTATGAAATTTTTGATGAAAGTGGGTTTGGAGAGGTCATGACTTTATTTGATGATAATCCCACTATTTTGGAAGAGTATCAACTTTGCATGCATGTGGATCATAAAGAGAAAACTTTATATGATAGTTATATAATTGAATTTGATTATGATCCTACATATAATTATTATGAGAGGGGAAAATATGGCTATAGAAATTTTCATGTTACTAAATTTCCTCTCGTTGTGTTGAGATTGTCACTGTTTTATTCCTCTCCTTTGCATATGCTAGATGTTTCTTGTCTTGATAATTTGTTTTCCTATAAAATTCATATGCATAGGAAGTATGTTAGACTTAAATGTGTTTGTCACATGTTTCATGATGCTCTCTTTGTGTTTCGATTATTATCTGTTGTGTGAGCATCGTTGAAATATTATGCCTAGTTAGGGGCGTAAAACTATAGCGCTTGTTGGGAGGCAACCCTATGAATAAAATTTAGTTTTGCTTTTTGCTTTCTGTTTTTGTGTGTTAGCACAACTATGGTACTGTTATGATTGTGTTTTTATGTTTTAGTTAGTGTTTGTGCCAAGTAAAGCCCTTAGGATCTTCTTGGGTGATAGTTGCTTGATCTTGCTGAAAAAACAGAAACTTTTACGCTCACGAAATTAATTTTCATTTCTTACCAGGGAGCGATAAAATACCCATTCCACTTGAAGTAGATAAATATACAAATTTCTCAGGTCGTCCTAATTTTTAAGAATTTTTGGAGTTACAGAAGTATTCTTAATTGTCAAATTGCTACAGACTATTCTGTTTTGATAGATTATGTTTTCTTTGTGTTGTGTGCTTATTTTGATGGCTCTATGGTTTTCTTTGATGAGTTTTTGCGATAGAAAAGTTGGAATACAGTAGATATAATACAAAAACAAAATATGAATTGGTTTGATACATCACTTATAGTAGTGATTTATTATTCTTATACTAATGGATCTCACGAAGGTTTTGTTGAGTTTTGTATGATTGAAGTTTTCAAGTTTTGGGTTATCTTACGATGGATGAAGGAAGGATGGAAGAGCCTAAGCTTGGTGATGCCCCGGCATCCCAAGCTATTATCCAAGAATGAGCAACCAACTATGCTTGGGGATGCCCCCGAGTGGCATCCCCGCTTTCTTCCAACGATCATCGGTATTTTACTTGAAACTATATTTTTATTCGTCACATGACATGTGTTTTGTTTGGAGCGTCTTGTATGATACGAGTCTTTTCTTGTTTTATTATGTGTTTTAAGTGATCAATCATTGCTAGACACACCTATTTGAGAGAGCCAAAATTATGTCATGACTTGTTAGAATTGCTCTCTATGCTTCACTTAAATCTTTTATGAGCTCGGACTTTCTCTAGTGCTTCACTTATATCTTTTTGAGCATGGTGTGCTTAGTATTTTTGAAGAAATGCTCTCTTGATTCACTTAGATTTATTTTAGAGTTAATAAATTTTTTAAGAAATTCTCTCTTGCTTCACTTAAATTATTTTGAGAGAAAGAAAATTGTTATGCTCATGATCTTCACTTATATTTGTTTGAGCTTATGAAAAGCAACACAAGAAAATTAGTCCCAAAGTGATAGATATCCAAGAAGGATAAAGAAAAAGAAAAATGTCATGAAGATCATTGGACAAAATAAACTTGATTCTTAGTAATAGTTTTGAGATATGATGATGTGATATGTGAGTTATGTTGATGAGTAATTATGCTCTAGTAGGAATATTGGTATTAAGGTTTGTGATTCCCGAAGCATGCACGTATAGTCTCTCATTATGCTATGATGTTGGAGCATTATTTATTTTTGATTGTTTTCCTTATGAGTGGCGGTCGGGGACGAGCGATGGTCTTTTCCTACCAATCTATCCCCCTAGGGGCATGCGTAGTAGTACTTTGCTTCGAGGGTTAATAAACTTTTGCAATAAGTATATGAGTTCTTTATGACTAATGTGAGTCCATAGATTATATGCACTCTTACCTTTTCGCAATTTGCTAGCCTCTACGGTACCGTGCATTGCCCTTTCTCACATCGAGACGTGGTGCAAACTTCGCAGGTGCATCCAAACCCCATGATAAGATACGCTCTATCACACATAAGCCTTATTATATCTTCCTCAAAACAGCCACCTGATATGTCTCCGTCATATCTATAATTTTTGATTGTTCCATGCCAATATTATACAACTTTCATATACTTTTGGCAACTTTTTATACTATTTTTGGGACTAACATATTGATCAAGTGCCCAGTGCCAGTTCCTATTTGTTGCATGTTTTTTGTTTCGCCGAAAAACCATATCAAACGGAGTCCAAACGGGATAAAAACTGATGTGGATTTTTTGGAATATATGTGATTTTTGGGAAGAAGAATCAACGCGAGAGGATGCCTGAGGGGTCCACGAGGCAGGGGCGCGCCCCAGGGGTCAGGGGTGCCCTAGGCCCTCGTGGCCACCCTGTAAGGAGGTTGGTGCCCTTCTTTCGCCGGAAGAAAGCCAATATCCGGATAAAAATCGTGTCCAAAATTCAGCCCAATCGGAGTTACGGATCTCTGGGAATTTAAGAAACGGTGAAAGGGCAGAATCAGGAAGGCAGAAACAGAGAGAGACGGAGAGACATATCCAATCTCGGAGGGGCTCTCGCCCATCCCGTGCCATGGAGGCCATTGACCAAAGGGGAAACCCTTCTCCCATCTAGGGAGAAGTTCAAGGAAGAAGAAGAAGGGGGGCTCTCTCCCCCTCTCTCCCGGTGGCACCGGAACACCGTCGGGGCCATCATGATCACCGCAATCTACACCAAAAACTTCACCGCCATCATCACCAACTCTTCCCCCCTCTATGCAGCGGTGTAACCCCTGTTTTACCCGTTGTAATCTCTACTTAAACATGGTGCTCAACACTATATATTATTTTCCAATGATGTATGGCTATCCTATGGTGTTTGAGTAGATCCGTTTTGTCCTATGGGTTAATTGATGATCGTGATTGGTTTGAGTTGCATGTTTTATTATTGGGGTTGTCCTATGGTGCTCTCCGTGTCGCGCAAGCGTGAGGGATCCCTGCTGTAGGGTTTGCAATATGTTCATGATTTGCTTATGGTGGGTGGCATGACTGACAGAAGCACAGACCCGAATAAGTAGGTTGTTTGCGTATGGGAGTAAAGAGGACTTGATGCCTTATAATGCTATGGTTGGGTTTTACCTTAATGATCTTTAGTAGTTGTGGATGCTTGCTAGAGTTCCAATCATAAGTGCATATGATCCAAGAATAGAAAGTATGTTAGCTTATGCCTCTCCCTCAAATAAAATTGCAATAATGATTACCGGTTTGGTTATCGATTGCCTAGGGACAAATAACTTTCTCGTGACAAAAATCTCTCTACTAAAACTAACTTAGTTGTGTCTTCATCTAAACAGCCCCTACTTTTTATTTACACACTCTTTATTATCTTGCAAACCTATCCAAAAACACCTACAAAGTACTTCTAGTTTCATAGTTGTTCTAGGTAAAAGCAAATGTTAAGCGTGCGTAGAGTTGTACCGGTGGTCGATAGAACTTGAGGGAATATTTTTTCTACCTTTAGCTCCTCATTGGGTTCGACACTCTTACTTATCAAAAGAGGCTACAATTGATCCCCTATACTTGTGGGTTATCAAGACCTTTTTCTGGCGCCGTTGCCGGGGAGTTATAGCGTGAGGTGAATATTCTCATGTGTGCTTGTTTGCTTTATCATTAAGTAATTTTTATTTTCTATTCTAAGTTTTTCTCTATCTTTAGTTATGGATATGGAACACGAAATGCCAAAAAAATTAGGTTTACTTGCTACTCATGGAGATGGGGAACCTCCTAAAACCCTCGATGCTCATTATGTGAAAGATATTATGTACTACTTTGATAATCCTGAGAAAACCCCATTCAACTATATAATGGGAGTAACGTTGGATCAACGTGAATACTTTAGGGATTATCGCTTGACTCAAAAAGGGAAACTATTATGGGATCAAATTTACATGTTGCATTGGTATGCTCGGCAACTATGCTTGAGATATGATTATACTTGTTGCTCTAGGATGAAGGCTCCACACCTTCCCTTTTCATGTGAATTTAATGACTATGAAACCTTGGCTTCTTATGCTAATGGTATATATGATTATTATGATGTGGAACAAATAGAAGAATTCGTTGCTTTTATGGGTGCTTATGAAATTAAATATTTGTTTAAAGAGTTTGAAGATTTTGATGATTCAGTTTATAGAACTGAGAAATTTAGCTATGCTTAAATATTTCTATGAGAATTATAAATACAATTATGATATTGATGAATTTATTGAGAAAGTCTTCGCTGCCCGATGTAGCGACCAGACCTCAAATAGTCTGATCTCTGTGCATTAGTGTCATCCATGGATCGGTAATGCTGACACGCACAGTACTTGAGGATTTATAACAGAGTAGCAATCACACACTTATTACATCGAATGTCTCAAAAGAGAACTTATTACAATAAATATGGCTTAAGGCCATCTAATACGATAACAGCGGAAGGCTTAGAAGATAAAGTGAGTCCATCAACTCCAACGACATCACTGAGTGAAAGACCACGACCTAAGGCTCCTTACTCGTCGTCTGAAAAGTCTGCAACATGATACGTTGCAGCCCAAAACGGGTCAGCACATGGAATATGCTGGCAGTGTAACACAAGAGAGTAATGAAGAATAATGCTATCACTACATGCATATATGGCTGGTGTAGGCTGTAGGGTTAATGTTTTGCGAAAAGCCAATTTTTTTCCTACTGCAAAGGAATATATTTTATTTAACTACAAAGTTGGTTGAAAAACATTGAGAAAGTAAACCCCCTCTCAATCCCAATTAAAAGTAATTAATAACCCAACAAAATTCATTTAGAGTGATGAGATCCACATGATAATCCAAGAACTAGATACTCAAGACGTCCATAACCGGGGACACGGCTAACCATGATTAGTTTGTACACTCTGCAGAGGTTTGCGCACTTTTCCCCACTAGACTCGATCTCCTCCGTTGGATTTCTCGCACTCCACGATGTTTGAGAAACGGATGACCGAGGCATAGTCTTTCCGAAGAGGTCCCCTTAACCGATAGATAGGCCTGTGCACCTAAATCCCCTACATCTGCTAGCCCATCATGGAAAGGTTTCCCACAACTTAATCAACTATGCCAGAGCCCATATTGGCATGTGGATGCACACGGAAGTTTCCAGCATGAAAAATCTTATGATCCCTTTGAGCCTGGGTGGCAGTTCATAGGAGAATCACACGGTACCCCGGGATTTCCAATAACACAGGCAATCACTGGGTTCCCCAGGTGCCTCAATCCACCCAGATGTGTATTTAAGTTGCCACCTTAAGTTAACCATTAGTTAACAACTCACATTTGTCATGAACACTCTCAAACCCAATCCACGTCCACGAGCATAGCATGGCAATATAAGCATAACGTAGAAGTAACTCCCAAGGGTTTGATAATAAGCAGGTGAATAGGTTCTACCTCATCTACTTCCCAACCCACAATTTATTCAGATCCTAACCATGCAAGTGTTTGAGGGTGGAAACTAATGCATAAAAACTGGGTATGAAAGGGATATGATCAAAGTGTTACTTGCCATGTTGATGATCCGTGAAACTTAGAGACTCGAAGTAGCACGCTTCGCACTCCGGGTACTCTATCGCAAACAAACAAGCATACAATAAGCAATCAATCAAGGGCATGGGTAAAACTCAAATAGGAGATCTAACCAGAAAGATCAACTTGAGAACTCCGGTTTGCAAAAGAATCAAATCAAACGAAGCAACAAAACTCAAACGGCGAAAGAAACGAGCTTCATTTACTAATCTGGACTAAAGTCAAATTTTACATTAGCAAAATTTTTTTTAAGTTGGTTAAACAGAAAGAGGGCTTCGAGACGAAACTCTAGGCACTTGAATTGCCTGATTCCGATAAACGAGCGAAAAGTTATACTAAAACGAAAATCGGATCAGAAATCGTGATCGAGAATAATCGCGAAAAACCCAAGAAAAAGGAAAACTGACGAACATGCTAAGGAACGAACGTTCGCTATCTGCGGCTCAACGGTGAAAACCGTTCGTGAAAATGAATGTTTGGATGAACGTCTGCTAAATAACTAAACCGAAAAAATACTGATCTAAAAAATAAAAATGGAATCTAGGGTTTTCGAAAAAACCATTCGGTTTTCTCGCGAAACCGAGGCGGCGGCGGCTACCTCCGGCGAAGTGCAGCGAGACGGCGGCGGGTGGCGGCTCCGGCGCGGACGGCGGGGCAGCGCGGCGTGGGGTGGCAGGCGGCGTCGGGCGGCGGGTGGTGGCGAGGCGTGGCGGCGGCGGCAGTGCGGCGCGGCGGCGACGACGGGCTCGGGCGGCGGCGACGGGCTCGGGTGGCGCTAGGGTTCGGGCAGGTGGCATGGCTGGTGGGCTCGAGGTCCGGGCCCCGGCTTATAAGGCCGGCCGGGCAGAGTCCCGGTCGGACACGGCCCGTTAGGCGGTTTCCTTTTTTTAAATAATTCCGACGTGCAGAAAAAGAAAGAAAAGAAGTACTAAACGGACTCCAAAAATCCTGAAATAAATTTTCGCCGTCCTCTAAAAATATTCCGGACAAGGTGAACATTTATTTGGGCCTAAAGTGCAATTTTGGAAAACGCACATTTTTTCCTAATTCAAATAAAATAGCGATAAAACTTCAAATAAAAATCTTATTTGATTTTAATATTAAATCTTCGATATTTCTTTATTTTGAGGATGTCATTTACCATCTCTCTTTTATTTTTATAAAAGAAATATTCGAAGAGAGAATAATTAATATCAAACGATCCTCTTTTCAAAATTCGAGAAAACTCGAATATGAAAATAATGAAATCCCCAACTCTCTCCGTGGGTCCTTGAGTTGCGTAGAATTTATGGGATCAACCAAAATGCAATAAAATATGATATGCAATGATGATCTAATGTATAACATTCCAAATCGAAAATTTGGGATGTTACAAACCTACCCCCCTAAAGATGAATCTCGCCCTCGAGATTCGGGTTGGCTAGAAAATAGGTGTGGATGATCTTTGCATAGATCTTCCTCTCGCTCCCAGGTGGCTTCATCCTCGGTATGGTGGCTCCACTGAACTTTATAGAACTTGATAACTTTGCTGCATGTAACTCGGCTGGCAAACTCGAGAATCTTGAATGGCTTCTCCTCGTAGGTCAAGTCGCTATCCAACTGTATCGCTTCCAGTGGCACTGTATCTCTCAGAGGGATATCAGCCATCTCTGCATGGCACTTCTTCAACTGAGAAACGTGGAACACATCGTGAACTCCTGACAATCCTTCGGGTAATTCCAACTTGTAAGCAACTTCTCCCATACGTTCCAAAACTTTGTATGGTCCCACAAAACGTGGTGCTAACTTTCCCTTAACTCCAAAGCGCTTAACTCCTCGGAGTGGTGATACACGAAGATACACTTTGTCTCCAACTTTGGCAGCTGTATCCTTGCGTTTAGAATCTGCATAGCTCTTCTGCCTGGACTAGGCTACCTTGAGTCTATCGCGAATCAGTTTGACCTTCTCTTCATACTCTTTAATCAAATCTGGTCCAAACAACTGTCGGCCTCCAACTTCATCCCACAACAATGGTGTTCTGCACCTCCTTCCGTACAATGCTTCGAAAGTGGCCATCTTCAAGCTGGCTTGGTAACTATTGTTGTAAGAGAACTCTGCGTAGGGCAAATTATCGTCCCAACTAGATCCATAAGCTAGCGCACAAGCTCTCAACATGTCCTCCAGAATCTGATTGACTCTCTCAGTCTGTCCATCCTTCTGCGGGTGAAAAGCCATACTGAACTCTAGCCTGGTTCCCAAAGTTTCATGCAACTGATTCCAAAACTTTGAGGTAAACTGGGTCCTCTATCTGATACAATTGTCCTTGGAACTCCATGCAAACATACAATCCTGGTCATGTATATCTTTGCCAACTTAGCACCGGTGTAAGTGGTCTTCACTAGGATGAAATGAGCTACTTTCGTCAAACGATCGACTACAACCCATATCGAGCCATAGCCTGAACGAGTCCTGGGTAATCACGTGATAAAATCCATGCCTAGCTTATCCCACTTCCATTCGGGTATCGGCAATGGTTGCAGCAATCCTGCTGGCTTCTGATGCTCTGCCTTCACTCTCTGACATACATCACAAATTGCTACATACTCCGCAATATCCTTCTTCATTCCGGTCCACCAGAATCTGCCCTTCAGATCCAGGTACATCTTGGTATTTCCTGGGTGAATCGAATATGGTGAGTTATGGGCCTCCTGCAAAATCAGCTTCCTGATCTCCTGATCATTTGGTACATATACGCGGTCCTCAAACCATAGGGTATCGTGCTCATCCTCACGAAATCCCTTGGCTTTTCCTTTGCTCATCCTTTCCTTTATCTCAGCAATCTCCTTGTCCGTCTTCTGTGCTTCTCTGATCGTATCCATCAAAGTAGACTGAATCTCCAAAGCTGCTACATAACCTCTCGGAACTATCTCCAAACATAGCTCATGAAGGTCTTCTGCTAACTCCTTGGGTAACTCTCCTGTCATGAGTGTATTGACATGACTCTTGCGGCTCAACGCATCGGCTACTACGTTAGCCTTTCCGGGATGATAGTGTAACTTCATATCATAATCCTTTATGAGTTCCAACCATCTCCTCTGCCTGAGATTCAACTCCCTCTGCGTGAAGATATACTTCAAACTCTTGTGATCCGTGTATACCTCACAATGGTTTCCGATGAGAAAATGTCTCCAAGTCTTCAACGCATGCACTACGGCTGCTAACTCCAAATCATGCGTAGCATAATTTAACTCATGGGGTTTAAGCTGTCGTGAGGCATATGAAACAACTCTTCCTTCCTGCATAAGCATTGCTCCAAGTCCTCGACGAGAAGCATCGCAATACACTTCATAATCTTTGCGTTGATCTGGCAGAATCAACACTGGTGATGTAACCAAACGTTTCTTCAATTCCTGAAAACTAGCCTCACATTCCTCAGTCCATTTGAACTTGGTGTCCTTCTTTAACAACTCCTTTACAGGCTTTGCAATCTTCAATAAATTCTCAATGAACCTCCGGTAGTATCCCGCGAGTCCAAGAAAACTCCGGATCTCTCCAACGGACGTGGGTGCCTCCCAATTTGTCATAGTGACGACTTTGTTGGGGTCTACCGCTATTCCTTCTCCGGATATAACATGTCCAAGGAATCCAACTTCCTTCAACCAAAACTCACACTTGATGAACTTGGCGTATAGCTGATGTTCTCTGAGCTTCCCAAGTACTAAACGCAAATGCTCCTTATGCTCTTCTTCATTCTTCGAGTAGACTAAAATATCATCAATGAACACCACAACGAACTTATACAAAAACTCCATAAACACCTTGTTCACCATGTTCATGAAATAGGCAGGTGCGTTAGTCAGGCCAAATGACATAATGGTATAATCATATAGCTCGTACCTTGTGGTAAAAGCTGTCTTAGGTATATCCTTCTCTCGAATCTTCAACTGGTGGTACCCTGATCGCAGATCGATCTTGGAAAACACCTTAGCTCCTTGCAGCTGATCAAACAAATCATTGATCATCAGCAGTGGGTACTTGTTCTTGATCGTTACTTCATTCAATCCACGGTAACCAACAACCATCATTAACGATCCATCCTTCTTCTCCACTAGAAGTACTGGTGATCCCCAAGGTGACGAACTTGGGCGAATATATCCTTTATCCAGTAACTCCTTAATCTGCTTCTTAATTTCCTCTAAATCCTGTGTGGGCATCCTGTACGGTCTCTTAGATATTGGCCCTGTGCCTGGCAAAAGCTCAATCAAAAACTCGATGTCTCTATCCGGTGGCATGCCTGGCAACTCTTCTGGAAATACATCCGGGAAATCCTTCACCACTGGTACTTCCTCCTGTACAACTCCTGTTAAGGAATTTACTTGAGTCCTAATCAGCACATGTCGGGATACATACTTGATCCTTCTTCCTTCTAGGGTGGTGAGCAAAGTCGACTTACTAGTGCAATCGATGTTTCCTCCATACATCGATAGCCAATCCATACCCAGAATCACATCCAAACCTTGCGACTCCAGACTTATCAGATCTGAGGGGAAAACGTGCCTACCTATGGCCAATAGTATCTGAAAACATCCTTGGCTTGCCATATACTCTGCTCCTGGCGAGCTCACTAACATAGGTGTACTAAGAACTTTGGTGGGCAGTTTATACTTATCCACAAATCCCCTTGATATGTATGAATGCGATGCACTAGTATCGAAAAGTACGACTGCAGTAAAAGACTTAACAAAAAACTTACCTATTACTGCATCTGGCTGGGCTTCAATCTCCTCTACGTTAACGTGGTTCACTTGTCCCCTGTTGAAAGGGTTGGGCTTCTTCCCAGAGCTTCCATTGCCGTTTCCATTCTTAGCTTTAGGACATTCATTGGCGTAATGTCCGGTCTTCTGGCACTTGTAGCAAGCAGCGTGGCTTAGATCTTTCTTGGCGGGCGTTGCTGGGTTGGAACGGTTCTGTCCGTTGCTTCCTCCATTACCATTTTTGGAGCCATTATGGTTGTGAGAGCTTCCTCCATTGTGAGTGTGGCCTTCGTGGTTATGGACAAGTCCTCCCGAGTTCGGGGTAAAACGGGGTCTCTGCTGAGCTCCAGAATTATACTTCCCTTGTCCATACTTCCTCTTGCGGTTATCAATTTGCTGCTGCTTCCCTTCAATCATGAGAGCTCTATCTACCAACTATTGGTAGTTATTAAAGGTTGCTACCATCAACTGCATGCTCAGCTCATCATTCAGTCCTTCCAAAAACTTCTCGTGCTTAGCTGCATCCATAGCAACGTCATCTGGGGCATAACGTGCTAGCTTGCTAAAGTCATCCACATACTGGCTAACGGTGCGTCCTCCTTGGCGTAAGTTGCGAAACTCACGCTTCTTTATGGCCATTGCTCCTGCTGATACATGGGCAGTGCGAAAAGCCTGCTGGAACTGGTCCCATGTAACAGTGGCTATAGGATAGGTGACAGTGTAATTCTCCCACCATGAGGCTGCTGGTCCATCCAATTGGTGCACGGCAAAATGCATCCTCTCAACATTTGTGCATCCTGCAGTGGTTAACTCCCTTCCAATCCTGTGGAGCCAATCATCTGCAACTATTGGCTCAGTGCTACTGGAAAACACTGGCGGCTGCAACCTCAGAAAATGGGCTAAGTTGTCAACTGGGGGTGGTGGTGGTGGGTGGTTGTTGTTGTTGTTGCCTTGGTTCTGAACTAACAACTACATCAGGGTATTCTGCTGCTGGATCAACTGAGTGAGCTCCGGTGGAAAGGTAAATCCAGGGTCACGTCTCGGAGGCATCTTAGGGTTTAGAGGGAAGAGGAATAGAATAGAACGAGGTCTAGTGAGAAAAAACTACCCATATGCACATGAGACAAACACAATCATATCACTCAATCAATCAAGTAAGATCATACAATTGGTCTAGAACTATCGTTACAAAGTGCTTGGACTATACTATTTACATGGTGGAATACTACTACTGATATGGTGGTCGACTAGAAATATTGTTCGGCCAAAGACTCCATGATATCCGCTCCAGATTCATCAACATAGTCATCATCACTATCGTCGGGGTCCGAGTCGGTGTTGTCGATGATGATGATGTAGTTCTCCAGGCAAGTGGAACCGTCATCTTCTCCTCCTGGCGCGGGGTCTCCCATGAATACTCCTAGCTTCCTTGTCAGGTTGTCATTCTTCTCCACTAGTACGACGATTTCTTCCTCATAATCTTCGCGAGTTGCCTTGAGTTCTTCCTCAAGCTCCATGATCCTGGTCATCGCCTTCTTTAGATCTATCATTCCTGCGCACATCTGATTCTCCTGGCGACGAATGTGTTGGTTTAACTCCTGGATGAAAGCGGCAATTGATCTATCCTTCCTGGTGCTGATCATCTCCCATTGCTCATCTCGGCGCCCACAAATCTGAAGATAGTATCCTTGAGATCCTTGTGGTAAAATTCTCCAATGCGTCCCATGGTGATGTGGGCTGACATACTCTTTCCTAGACTCCAGGTTGGTGCATCAAAGGAAAACTCTATGGGCTCAATGACTGGCGTAAATGTCCTTCCTAGAACTTGAACTTGAATCATCCAGCGCTCCTCTTCTGGTAAAGTGGCATTGTAAGTCCTGGTGAAGCATGGTATTCCAATGTTCAAGTACCTAGTGACATCCTTTAAGTGGCGTCCAAAAGGTGTGTCTTCATCCGGTTGTGCAAACTTGTTCCTTGTGTCCGCCATCCTAAAGAGTATAAAATGGAGAGGAGTTAGAAATGAGAAGAGAGTAGTGATCTAGGGTTTTGGCTTAGTGGTCGTGTCCTACGGTCAGCGTGTGCTCTGATACCATCTTGTAGTGACCAGACCTCAAACAGTCTGATCTCTGTGCATTAGTGTCATCCCTGGATCGGTAATGCTGACACGCACAGTACCCGAGGATTTATAACAGAGTAGCAATCACACACTTATTACATCGAATGTCTCAAAAAAGAACTTATTACAATAAATATGACTTAAGGCCATCTAATACGATAACAGCGGAAGGCTTGGAAGATAAAGTGAGCCCATCAACTCCAACGGAATCACTGAGTGAAAGACCACGACCTAAGGCTCCTTACTCGTCGTCTGAAAAGTCTGCAACATGATACGTTGCAGCCCGAAACGGGTCAGCACATGGAATATGCTGGCAGTGTAACACAAGAGAGTAATGAACAGAATAATGCTATCATTACATGCATATATGGCTGGTGGAGGCTGTAGGGTTAATGTTTTGCAAAAAGCCAATTTTTTCCTACTGCAAAGGAATATATTTTATTTAACTACAAAGTTGGTAGAAAACATTAAGAAAGTAAACCCCCTCTCAATCCCAATTAAAAGTAATTAATAATCCAACAAAATTAATTTAGAGTGATGAGATCCACATGATAATCCAAGAACTAGATACTCAAGACGTCCATAACCGGGGACACGGCTAACCATGATTAGTTTCTACACTCTGCAGAGGTTTGTGCACTTTTCCCCACAAGACTCGATCTCCTCCGTTCGATTTCTCGCACTTCAGGATGTTTGAGAAACGGATGACTGAGACACAGTCTTTCCGAAGAGGTCGCCTTAACCGATAGATAGACCTGTGCATCTAAATCCCCTACATATGCTAGCCCATCATGGAAAGGTTTCCCACAACTTACTCAACTATGCCAGAGACCATATTGGCATGTGGCTGCACACGGAAGTTTCTAGCATGAAAAATCTTATGATCCCTTTGAGCCTGGGTGGCAGTCCATAGGAGAATCACACGGTACACCGGGATTTCCAAAAATACAGGCAATCACTGGGTTCCCCAGGTGCCTCAATCCACCCAGATGTGTATTTAAGTTGCCACCTTAAGTTAACCATTAATTAACAACTCACATTTGTCATGAACACTCTCAAACCCAATCCACGTCTACGAGCATAGCATGGCAATATAAGCATAACGTAGAAGTAACTCCCAAGGGTTTGATAATAAACAGGTGAATAGGTTCTACCTCATCTACTTCCCAACCCACAATTTATTCAGATCCTAACCATGCAAGTGTTTGAAGGTTGAAACTAATGCATAAAAACTGGGTATGAAAGGGATATGATCAAAGTGTTACTTGCCTTGCTGATGATCCATGAAACCTAGAGACTCGAAGTAGCATGCTTCGCACTGCGGGTACTCTATCGCAAACAAACAAGCATACAATAAGCAATCAAGCAAGGGCATGGGTAAAACTCAAATAAGAGATCTAACCAGAAAGTTCAACTTAAGAACTCCGGTTTGCAAAAGAATCAAATCAAATGAAGCAACAAAACTCAAACGGCGAAAGAAACAAGCTTCGTTTACTGATTTGTACTAAAGTCAAATTTTACAGTAGCAAAAACTTGTTTAAGTTGGTTAAACAGAAAGAGGGCTTTCAGAAGAAACTGTAGGCGCTTGAATCGCCTAATTCAGATAAACGAGCGAAAAGTTATACTAAAACGAAAATCGGATCAGAAATCACGATCGAGAATAATCGCGAAAATCCCGAGAAAAAGAAAAACTGACGAACAGGCTAACGAACGAACGTTCACTATCTACGGCCAAACGGTGAAAACCGTTCGTTAAAACGAACGTCCGGACGAACGTCCGCTAAATAACTAAACCGAAAAAATCGGTCTAAAAAATAAAAACGGAATCTAGGGTTTTCGAAAAAAACCGATCGGTTTTCTCGCGAAAACCGAGGCAGCGGCGGCTACCTCCGGCGAAGTGCGGCGAGACGGCGGCGGGTGGCGGCTCCGGCGCGGGCGACGGGGCGGCAGGCGGCGTCGGGCGGCGGGTGGGGGCGAGGCGCGGCGGCGGCGGACTCGGCGGTGGCGACGGGCTCGGGCGGCGCTAGGGTTCGGGCGGGTGGCGCAGCTTGTGGGCTCGGGGTCCGGGCCTCAGCTTATAAAGCCGGCCGGGCGGAGTCCCGGTCGGACACGGCCCGTTAGGTGGTTTCCTTTTTTAAAAAATAATTCCGACATGCAGAAAAATAAAGAAAAGAAGTACTAAACAGACTCCAAAAATCCCGAAATAAATTTTCCCTGTCCTCTAAAAATATGCCGGACAAGGTGAACATTTATTTGGGCCTAAAATGCAATTTTGAAAAACGCACATTTTTTCCTAATCCAAATAAAATAGCGATAAAACTCTGAATAAAAATCTTATTTGATTTTAATATTAAATCTCCGATATTTCTTTATTTTGAGGAAGTCATTTTATCCTCTCTCTTTTATTTTTCTAAAAGAAATATTCAAAGAGAGAATAATTAAAATCAAATGATCCTCTTTTCAAAATTCGAGAAAACTCGAATATGAAAATAATGAAATCCCCAACTCTCTCCGTGGGTCCTTGAGTTGCGTAGAATTTCTCGGATCAACCAAAATGCAATAAAATATGATATGCAATGATGATCTAATGTATAACATTCCAAATTGAAAATTTGGGATGTTACACCCGATAAGAGACTAATATTTTGCAGGAGTCAATGGAAGAAGAAATTGATGAAACTGTGAGCTCATTGGATGAAAAAGATGATGAGGAGAGCGAAGAGCAAAAGGAGGAAGAGCGGGTTAGCTACCCGTGCCCACCTTCTAATGAGAGTAACTCTTCAACTCATACATTGTTTAGTTTCCCTTCGTGCTTACCGAAGGATGATTGCTATGATGATTGTTATGATACAGTTGATTCTTTTGAAATATCCCTTTTTGATGATGCTTGCTATGCTTGTGGCCAAGATGCCAATATGAATTATGCTTATGGAGATGAACTTGCTATAGTTCCTTATGTTAAACATGAAATTGTTGCTATTGCACCCACGCATGATAGTCCTATTATCTATTTGAATTCTTCCGACTACACTATATCGGAGAAGTTTGCCCTTATTAAGGATTATATTGATGGGTTGAGTTTCACTACTACACGTGATGATTTAGATAGATATAATATGCATGTGCTTGCTGCTCCTACTTGCAATTATTATGAGAGAGGAACTACATCTCCGCCTCTCCATGTTTCCAATATGATAAAATTGCAAGAAACTGTTTATACTATGCATTGGCCTTTACTATGTGTGCATGAATAGTTCTTTTATGACATGCCGATGCATAGGAAGAGAGTTAGAATTCGTCATTACATGGTATATGTTGCTTTGTGCTCACTACTAAATTACAAATCATTGTTGATTCAAATTGGTTTTGATATACCTTGGGATCCGGGTGGATCCATTACTTGAGCACCATATGCCTAGCTTGATGGCTTTAAAGAAAGCGCTGCCAGGGAGACGATCCGGAAGTTTTAGAGAGTCATTTATTTCTGTTGAGTGCTTTTATATAGTTTAAAAACAAAATAAAAATAAAGAGGGGAACCCAAAACTTTTCAAGAAGTAAAGTGAAAGTGAGAGAGACAAGCATTGCTGAAGTGGGGGAGCTCCTTGAACTTTGTTCATGCCCATGGTAACTTTATGAATCTTGATTACAGAAAATTTTCATCAAAAATAATTATCCCCTTGTACAATTCCATTGTATTATAAAAATAATGTGCCAAGATTTTCCTTTAGGATGTTTACATTGCTTGTTGGTTTGTGCGGTGCAGAACAGAAACTTTGGCTGTAGTGCGCGATTTTACATTTTTTACTGGAACGTCAAATGATTCTGAAACTTTTTGCACTGTCGTTCCATACAAAGTTTTTATTTTTCCTAATGTTTTCAGAATTTTTGGAGTACCAAAGGTATGGTGAATGTTCATATTACCACACACTGTCTTGTTTAAGACAAATTATGTTTTTGATGCATAGTTTGCTTGTTTTGATGAAACTATCAATTTCTATCAGTGGATTAAGCCATGGAAAAGTTATATTACAGTAGCTACAATGCAAAAACAAAATATGAATTGGTTTGCAACAGTACTTATAGTAGTGATTTTCTTTATTATACTAACGGATCTTACCGAACTTTTTGTTAAGTTTTGTGTGATTGAAGTTTTCAAGTTTTGGGTGAGATCACGATGGATGAAGGAATAAGGAGTGGCAAGAGCCTAAGCTTGGGGATGCCCAAGGCACCCCAAGGAAATATTCAAGGACTCCCAAGCAACCAAGCTTGGGGATGCCACGGAAGGCATCCCCTCTTTCTTCTAACAATCATCGGTAATTTTACTTGGAGCTATATTTTTATTCGTCACATGATATGCGTAAATCTTGGAGCGTCTTTTGCATTTAGTTTTCACTTTTCTTTGATGCACCATGCTGGTATGATATATTCCATGGTTTATTTATAGAATGCTCTTTGCACTTCACTTATATCTTTTGAGTATGGCTTTATAGAATGCTTCATGTGCTTCACTTATATCATTTGAAGTTTGGATTGCCTCTTTCTCTTCACATAGAAAACCGCCATTTGTAGAATGCTCTTTTTCTTCACTTATATTTGTTAGAGCGTGGGCATATCTTTTGTAGAAAGAATTAAAACTCGCTTGCTTTACTTATATCTATTTAGAGAGATGACATAAATTGGTCATTCACATGGTTAGTCATAAAATCCTACATAAAACTTGTAGATCACTGAATATGGTATGTTTGATTCCTTGCAATAGTTTTGTGATATAAAGATGGTGATATTAGAGTCATGCTAGTGGGTAGTTGTGGATTGTAGAAATACTTGTGTAGAGGTATGTGATTCCCGTAGCATGCACGTATGGTGAACCGTTATGTAACGAAGTTGGAGCATGATGTATTTATTGATTGTCTTCCTTATGAGTGGCGGTCGGGGACGAGCGATGGTCTTTTCCTACCAATATACCCCCTAGGAGCATGCGCGTAGTACTTTGTTTCGATGACTAATAGATCTTTGCAATAAGTATGTGAGTTCTTTATGACTAATGTTGAGTCCATGGATTATACGCACTCTCACCCTTCCATCATGCTAGCCTCTTCGGTACCGTGCATTGCCCTTTCTCACCTTGAGAGTCGGTGCAAACTTCGCCGGTGCATCCAAACTCCGTGATATGGTACGCTCTATCACACATAAGCCTCCTTATATCTTCCTCAAAACAACCACCATACCTACCTATTATGGCATTTCCATAGCCATTCTAAGATATATTGCCATGCAACTTTCCATCATCATCATATACATGACTTGAGAATTCACTGTCATATTGCTTTGCATGATCGTAAGATAGCTAGCATGATGTTTTCATGGCTTGTCCGTTTTTGATGTCATTGCTACGCTAGATCATTGCACATCCCGGTACACCGCCGGAGGCATTCATATAGAGTCATATCTTTGTTCTAGTATCGAGTTGTAATATTGAGTTGTAAGTAAATAAAAGTGTGATGATCATCATTATTAGAACATTGTCCTATGTGAGGTTATCAAAATAAGAGTGGCCAAAGAAGCCCCCCCCCCAAAAGAGAGAGAGTCCAAAGAAGCCTACAAAAAAGAAGAAAAAAGAAGAAAAAAGAGAAAACGAATAAAAAATTGAGAGAAAAGAGAGAAGGGACAATGTTTACTATCCTTTTACCACACTTGTGCTTCGAGTAGCACCATGTTCTTCATATAGAGAGTCTCTTGAGTTATCACTTTCATATACTAGTGGGAATTTTCATTATAGAACTTGGCTTGTATATTCCAATGATGGGCTTCCTCAAATGCCCGAGGTCTTCGTGAGCAAGCAAGTTGGATGCACACCCACTTAGTTTCTAGTTTGACCTTTCATACACTTATAGCTCTTAGTGCATCCATTGCATGGCAATCCCTACTCCTCACATTGACATCAATTGATGGGCATCCATAGCCTGTTGATTAGTCGCGTTGATGTGAGACTTTCTTCCTTTTTGTCTTCTCCACACAACCTCCATCATCATATTCTATTCCACCTATAGTGCTATGTCCATGGCTCACGCTCATGTATTGCCTGAAAGTTGAAAAGGTTTGAGAACGTCAAAAGTATGAAACAATTGCTTGGCTTGTCATCGGGGTTGTGCATGATTTGAATATTTTGTGTGGTGAAGATGGAGCATAGCCAGACTATATGATTTTGTAGGGATAACTTTCTTTGGCCATATTATTTTGAAAAGACATGATTGCTTTACTAATATGCTTGAAGTATTATTATCTTAATGTCAAATGATAGACTATCGCTTTGAATCACTCGTGTCTTATATTCATGCCATGGTTAGATTACATGATCAAGATTATGCTAGGTAGCATTCCACATCAAAAATTATCTTTTTTATAATTTACCTACTTGAGGACGAGCAGGAATTAAGCTTGGGGATGTTGATACGTCTCCGTCGCATCTATAATTTTTGATTGTTCCATGCTAATATTATACAACTTTCATATACTTTTGGCAACTTTTTATACTATTTTTGGGACTAACATATTGATCAAGTGCCCAGTGCCAGTTCCTGTTTGTTGCATGTTTTTTGTCTCGTAGAAAATCCATATCAAACGGAGTCCAAACGGGATAAAAACTGACGGAGATTTTTTTTGGAATATATGTGATTTTTGGGAAGAAGAATCAACGCGAGGCGATGCCCGAGGGGGCGACGAGGCAGGGGGCGCGCCTTGGTCCCTCGTGGCCACCCCATAAGGCGGTTGGTGCCCATCTTTCGCCGCAAGAAAGCCAATATCCGGATAAAATCGTGTCCAAAATTCAGCCCAACCGGAGTTATGGATCTCCGGGAATTTAAGAAACGGTGAAAGGGCAGAATCAGGAAGGCAGAAACAGAGAGAGACAGAGAGACAAATCCAATCTCGGAGGGGCTCTCGCCCCTCAAGTGCCATGGAGGCCATGGACCAGAGGGGAAACCCTTCTCCCATCTAGGTAGAAGGTCAAGGAAGAATAAGAAGAAGGGGGGCTCTCCCCCCCTCTCTCCCGGTGGTGCCGGAACGCCGCCGGGGCCATCATCATCACCGCAATCTACACCAACAACTTCACCGCCATCATCACCAACTCTTCCCCCCTCTATGCAGCGGTGTAACCCCTCTTTTACCCGCTATAATCTCTACTTAAACATGGTGCTCAACGCTATATATTATTTCCCAATGATGTATGGCTATCCTATGGTGTTTGAGTAGATCTGTTTTGTCCTATGGGTTAATTGATGATCGTGATTGGTTTGAGTTGCATGTTTTATTATTGGTGATGTCCTATGGTGCTCTCCGTGTCGCGCAAGCGTGAGGGATCCCCGCTGTAGGGTTTGCAATATGTTCATGATTTGCTTATGGTGGGTGGCGTGAGTGATAGAAGCACATACCCGAGTAAGTATGTTGTTTGCGTATGGGAGTAAATGTTGGAAATATGCCCTAGAGGCAATAATAAATTAGTTATTATTATATTTCCTTGTTCATGATAATCGTTTATTATCCATGCTATAATTGTATTGATAGGAAACTCAGATACATGTGTGGATACATAGACAACACCATGTCCCTAGTAAGCCTCTAGTTGACTAGCTCGTTGATCAATAGATGGTTACGGTTTCCTGACCATGGACATTGGATGTCATTGATAACGGGATCACATCATTAGGAGAATGATGTGATGGACAAGACCCAATCCTAAGCCTAGCACAAAGATCGTGTAGTTCGTATGCTAAAGCTTTTTTAATGTCAAGTATCATTTCCTTAGACCATGAGATTGTGCAACTCCCGGATACCATAGGAATGCTTTGGGTGTATCAAACGTCACAACGTAACTGGGTGACTATAAAGGTGCATTACAGGTATCTCCGAAAGTGTCTGTTGGGTTGGCACGAATCGAGACTGGGATTTGTCACTCCGTGTAAACGGAGAGGTATCTCTGGGCCCACTCGGTAGGACATCATCATAATGTGCACAATGTGATCAAGGAGTTGATCACGGGATGATGTGTTACGGAACGAGTAAAGAGACTTGCCGGTAACGAGATTGAACAAGGTATCGGTATACCGACGATCGAATCTCGGGCAAGTACAATACCGATAGACAAAGGGAATTGTATACGGGATTGATTAAGTCCTTGACATCGTGGTTCATCCGATGAGATCATCGTGGAACATGTGGGAGCCAACATGGGTATCCAGATCCCGCTGTTGGTTATTGACCGGAGAACGTCTCGATCATGTCTGCATGTCTCCCGAACCCGTAGGGTCTACACACTTAAGGTTCGATGACGCTAGGGTTGCAAAGGAAGTTTGTATGTGGTTACCGAATGTTGTTCAGAGTCCCGGATGAGATCTCGGACATCATGAGGAGTTCCGGAATGGTCCGGAGGTAAAGATTTATATATAGGAAGTCCTATTTCGGCCATCGGGACGAGTTTCGGGGTCATCGGTATTGTACCGGGACCACCGGAAGGGTCCCGGGGGCCCACCGGGTGGGGCCACCTATCCCAGAGGGTCCCATGGGCTGAATTGGGAAGGGATCCAGCCCAAAGTGGGCTGGGGTGCCACTTCCCCCTAGGGCCCATGCGCCTAGGGTGGGGGGGAACCCTAAGGAAGAGTCCCAAGGGGGTAAGGCACCTCCTAGGTGCCTTGGGGGGGAGGGAAACCTCCCTTGGCCGCCCACCCCCTAGGAGATTGGATCTCCTAGGGCCGGCGCCCCCCTCCCCCTTGGCTCTCCTATATATAGTGGGGGAAGGAGGGCTCTTTCATCCATGCCTTTGGTTGCCTCCTTCTCCCTTCTCCAACATCTCCTCCTCTCCCGTGGTGCTTGGCGAAGCCCTGCAGGATAGCCACGCTCCTCCACCACCACCACGTCGTTGTGCTACTGCTGGATGGAGTCTTCCTCAACCTCTCCCTCTCTCCTTGCTGGATCAAGGCATGGGAGACGTCACCGGGCTGTACGTGTGTTGAATGCGGAGGTGCCGTCCGTTCGGCACTTGGTCATCGGTGATTTGAATCACGACGAGTACGACTCCATCAACCCCGTTCTCTTGAACCCTTCTGCTTAGCGATCTACAAGGGTATGTAGATGCACTCTCCTTCCCCTCGTTGCTGGTTTCTCCATAGATAGATCTTGGTGATACGTAGGAAAATTTTGAATTTCTGCTACGTTCCCCAACAGTGGCATCATGAGCTAGGTCTATGCGTAGTTTCTATGCACGAGTAGAACACAAAGTAGTTGTGGGTGTTGATTTTGTTCAATATGCTTGCCGTTACTAGTCTTATCTTGATTCGGCGGCATCGTGGGATGAAGCGGCCCGGACCAACCTTACACGTATGCTTACGTGAGACCGGTTCCACCGACAAACATGCACTAGTTGCATAAGGTGGCTGGTGGGTGTCTGTCTCTCCCGCTTTAGTCGGATCGGATTCGATGAAAAGGGTCCTTATGAAGGGTAAATAGCAATTGGCATATCACGTTGTGGTCTTTGCGTAGGTAAGAAACGTTCTTGCTAGAAACCCATAGCAGCCACGTAAAACATGCAAACAACAATTAGAGGACGTCTAACTTGTTTTTGCAGGGTATGCTATGTGATGTGATATGGCCAAAAGGATGTGATGAATGATATATGTGATGTATGAGATTGATCATGTTCTTGTAATAGGAATCACGACTTGCATGTCGATGAGTATGACAACCGGCAGGAGCCATAGGAGTTGTCTTAATTTATTTATGACCTGCGTGTCAACATAAACGTCATGTAATTAATTTACTTTATTGCTAACCGTTAGTTGTAGTAGTAGAAGTAATAGTTTACGTGACAACTTCATGGAGACACGATGATGGAGATCATGATGATGGAGATCATGGTGTCATGCCGGTGACAAGATGATCATGGAGCCCCAAGATGGAGATCAAAGGAGCTATATGATATTGGCCATATCATGTCACTATTATTTGATTGCATGTGATGTTTATCATGTTTATACATCTTATTTGCTTAGAATGACGGTAGTAAATAAGATGATCCCTTACAACAATTTCAAGAAGTGTTCTCCCCTAACTGTGCACCGTTGCTAAAGTTCGTCGTTTCGAAGCACCACGTGATGATCGGGTGTGATAGATCCTTACGTTCACATACAACGGGTGTAAGACAGTTTTACACATGCAAAACACTTAGGGTTAACTTGACGAGCCTAGAATGTGTATAGACATGGCCTCGGAACACAGAAGACCGAAAGGTCGAGCATGAGTCGTATAGAAGATACGATCAACATGAAGATGTTCACCAATGTTGACTAGTCCGTCTCACGTGATGATCGGACACGGCCTAGTTGACTCGGATCATGTAATCACTTAGATGACTAGAGGGATGTCTATCTGAGTGGGAGTTCATAAGATGAACTTAATTATCCTGAACATAGTCAAAAGGTTTTTGCAAATTATGTCGTAGCTCGTGCTTCAGTTCTACTGTTTAGATATGTTCCTAGAGAAAATTTAGTTGAAAGTTGATAGTAGCAATTATGCGGACTAGGTCCGTAAACTGAGGATTGTCCTCATTGCTTCATAGAAGGCTTATGTCCTTAATGCACCGCTCAGTGTGCTGAACCTCGAACGTTGTCTGTGGATGTTGCGAACATCTGACATACACGTTTTAATAACTACGTGATAGTTCAGTTAAACGGTTTAGAGTTGAGGCACCAAAGACGGTTTTTGAAACGTCGCGAAACATATGAGATGTTTCGAGGACTGAAATTGGGATTTCAGGCTCGTGCCCACGTCAAGAGGTATAAGACCTCCGACGATTTTCTTAGCCTGCAAACTAAGGGAGAAAAGCTCAATTGTTGAGCTTGTGCTCAGATTGTCTGAGTACAACAATCATTTGAATCGAGTGGGAGTTGATCTTCCAGATGAGATAGTGATGTTTCTCCGAAGTCATTACCACCAAGCTGCTTGAGCTTCGTGATGAACTATAATATATCAGGGACATATATGATGATCCTTGAGATATTCGCGATGTTTGACACCACAAAAGTAGAAATCAAGAAGGAGCATCAATTGTTGATGGTTGGTGAAACCACTAGTTTCAAGAAGGGCAAGGGCACGAAGGGATACTTCATGAAACGGCAATTCAGCTGCTGCTCTAGTGAAGAAACCCAAGGTTGAACCCAGACCCGAGACTGAGTGCTTCTGTAATAAGGGGAACAGCCGCTGGAGCAGAATTACCCTAGATACTTGGTAGATTAGAAGGCTGGCAAGGTCGATAGAAGTATATTGGATATACATTGTGTTGATGTGTACTTTACTAGTACTCCTAGTAGCACCAGGGTATTAGATACCGGTTCGGTTGCTAAGTGTTAGTAACTCGAAATAAAAGCTACGGAATAAACGAAGACTAGCTAAAGGTGAGCTGACGATATGTGTTGGAAGTGTTTCCAATGTTGATATGATCAATCATCGCACGCTCCCTCTACCATCGAGTTTGGTGTTTGCGTTGAGCATAGACATGATTGGATTATGTCTATCGCAATACGGTTATTCATTTAAGGAGAATAATGGTTACTCTGTTTATTTGAATAATACCTTCAATGGTCTTGCACCTAAAATGAATGGTTTATTGAATCTCGATCGTAGTGTTACACATGTTCATGCCAAAAGATAGTAATGATAGTACCACCTACTTGTGGCACTGCCACTTAAGTCATATCGGTATAAAACGCATGAAGAACTCCATGTTGATGGATCTTTGGGCTCACTCATTTTTGAAAAGTTTGAGACATGCGAACCATGTCTATTGGTGTATATGCATGAAGAAACTCCATGCAAATGGACCGTTTGACTCATTTGATTTTGAATCACTTAAGACATGCAAATCATACCACATGGGCAAGATGACTGAAAGCCTCGTTTTCAGTAAAATGGAACTAGAAAGCAACTTGTTGGAAGTAATACATTTTGATGTGTGCAGTCCAATGAGTGCTGAGGCGTGTAGTGGATATCGTTATGTTCTTACTTCACAGATGATTTGAGTAGATGTTGAGTACATTTATTTGATAAATCACGAGTCTGAATTATTGAAAGGTTCAAGTAATTTCAGGGTGAAGTTGAAAGATCGTCGTGACAAGAGGATAAAATATCTATGATATGATCATAGAGATGAATATCTGAATTACGAGTTTGGCACAGAATTAAGACATTGTGGAAATTGTTTCACAGCTAATATAGCCTGGAACACCGTAGTGTGATGGTGTGTCCGAACATCATAACTGCACTCTATTGGATATGATGCATACCATGATGTCTCTTGTCGAATTACCACGATAGTTTATGGGTTAGGCATTAGAGACAACCACATTCACTTTAAATAGGGCACCACGTAATTCCGATGAGATGACACCATATGAACTATGGTTTAGAGAAACCTAAGCTGTCATTTCTTAAAAGTTTGGGGCTGCGACGCTTATGTGAAAAGGTTTCAGGCTGATAAGCTCGAACCCAAAGTGGATAAATGCATCTTCATAGGACACCCAAAACAGTTGGGTATACCTCCTGTCTCAGATTCAAAAGCAATAAGGGATTGTTTCTAGAATCGGGTCCTTTCTCGAGTAAAAGTTTCTCTCGAAAGAATTGAGTGGGAGGATGGTGGAGACTTGATAAGGTTGTTAAACCGTCTCTTCAACTAGTGTGTGGCAGGGCACAGGAAGTTGTTCCTGTGGCACCTACACCAATTGAAGTGGAAGCTTGTGATAGTGATCATGAAACTTCAGATCAAGTCACTACCAAACCTCGTGGGATGACAAGGATGCGTACTACTTCAGAGTGGTACGTAATCCTGTCTTGGAAGTCATGTTGCTAGACAACAATGAACCTACGAGCTATGGAGAAGCGATGGTGGGCCCGGATTCCGATAAATGGCTCGAGGCCATAAAATCCGAGAGAGGATCCATGTATGAAAACAAAGTGTAGACTTTGGAAGAACTACTTGATGGTCGTAAGGCTGTTAGGTACATATGGATTTTAAAAGGAAGACGGACAATGATGGTAAGTATCACCATTAAGAAAGCTCGACTTGTCGTTAAGATGTTTTCCGACAAGTTCAAGGAGTTGACTACGATGAGACTTTCTCACTCGTAGCGATGCTAAGAGTCTGTTGGAATTATATTAGCGATTACTGCATTATTTATGAAATCTTGTAGATAGGATGTCAAAACATTGTTTCCTCGATGATTTTCTTGAGGAAAGGTTGTATGTGATACAACCGGAAGGTTTTGTCAATCCTAAAAGATGCTGATAAGTATGCAAAGCTCCAGCAATCCTTCTAAGGACTGGAGTAAGCATCTCGGAGTTGGAATGTATGCTTTGATGAGATGATCAAAGATTTTGGGTTTATACAAAGTTTATGAGAAACTTGTATTTCCAAAGAAGTGAGTGGGAGCACTATAGAATTTCTGATGAGTATATGTTGTTGACATATTATGGATCAGAAATGATGTAGAATTTCTGGAAAGCATATAGGGTTATTTGGAAAGTGTTTTTCAATGGAAAGCCTGGATTAAGCTGCTTGAGCATTGAGCATCAAGATCTATAAGGATAGATCAAAACGCTTAATGGAACTTTCAAATGAGCACATACCTTGACATGATCTTGAAGGTCTTCAAGATGGATCAGTCAAAGAAGGAGTTCTTGCCTGAGTAGTAAGGTATGAAGTTGAGACTTAAAGCTCAACCACGGCAGAAGAAAGAGGAAGGACGAAGGTCGTCCCCTATGCTTAAGACATAGGCTCTACAGTATGCTATGCTGTGTACCGCATCTGAAGTGTGCCTTGCCATGAGTCAGTCAAGGGGTACAAGAGTGATCCAAGAATGGATCACAGGACAGCGGTCAAAGTTATCCTTAGTAACTAGTGGACTAAGGAATTTTCTCGATTATGGAGGTGGTAAAAGAGTTCGTCGTAAAGGGTTACGTCGATGCAAGCTTAACACCTATCTGGATAGCTCTGAGTAGAGATACCGGATACGTATAATGGAGCAACAATTTAGAATAGCTCCAAGTAGAACAGTTATTTGGAATAGCTCCAAATAGAACATGGTAGCTACATCTAGGAGATGACGTAGAGATTTGTAAAGCACACACGGATCTGAAAGGTTCAGACCCGTTGACTAAAACCTCTCTCACAAGCAACATGATCAAACCCAGAACTCATTGAGTACTAATCACATAGTGATGTGAACTATATTATTGACTCTAGTAAACTCTTTGGATGTTGGTCACATGGCGATGTGACCTATGAGTGTAAATCACATGGCGATGTGAACTAGATTATTAACTCTAGTGCAAGTGGGAGACTGTTGGAAATATGCCCTAGAGGCAATAATAAATTAGTTATTATTATATTTCCTTGTTCATGATAATCGTTTATTATCCATGCTATAATTGTATTGATAGGAAACTCAGATACATGTGTGGATACATAGACAACACCATGTCCCTAGTAAGCCTCTAGTTGACTAGCTCGTTGATCAATAGATGGTTACGGTTTCCTGACCATGGACATTGGATGTCATTGATAACGGGATCACATCATTAGGAGAATGATGTGATGGACAAGACCCAATCCTAAGCCTAGCACAAAGATTGTGTAGTTCGTATGCTAAAGCTTTTTTAATGTCAAGTATCATTCCCTTAGACCATGAGATTGTGCAACTCCCAGATACCGTAGGAATGCTTTGGGTGTATCAAACGTCACAACGTGACTGGGTGACTATAAAGGTGCATTACAGGTATCTCCGAAAGTGTCTGTTGGCTTGGCACGAATCGAGACTGGGATTTGTCACTCCGTGTAAACGGAGAGGTATCTCTGGGCCCACTCGGTAGGACATCATCATAATGTGCACAATGTGATCAAGGAGTTGATCACGGGATGATGTGTTACGGAACGAGTAAAGAGACTTGCCGGTAATGAGATTGAACAAGGTATCGGTATACCGACAATCGAATCTCGGGCAAGTACAATACCGATAGACAAAGGGAATTGTATACGGGATTGATTAAGTCCTTGACATCGTGGTTCATCTGATGAGATCATCGTGGAACATGTGGGAGCCAACATGGGTATCCAGATCCCGCTGTTGGTTATTGACCGGAGAACGTCTCGATCATGTCTGCATGTCTCCCGAACCCGTAGGGTCTACACACTTAAGGTTCGATGACGCTAGGGTTGCAAAGGAAGTTTGTATGTGGTTACCGAATGTTGTTCGGAGTCCCGGATGAGATCTCGGACGTCATGAGGAGTTTCGGAATGGTCCGGAGGTAAAGATTTATATATAGGAAGTCCTCTTTCGGCCATCGGGGCGAGTTTCGGGGTCATCGGTATTGTACCGGGACCACCGGAAGGGTCCCGGGGGCCCACCGGGTGGGGCCACCTATCCCGGAGGGTCCCATGGGCTGAATTGGGAAGGGATCCAGCCCAAAGTGGGCTGGGGCGCCACTTCCCCCTAGGGCCCATGCGCCTAGGGTGGGGGGGAACCCTAAGGAAGAGTCCCAAGGGGGTAAGGCACCTCCTAGGTGCCTTGGGGGGAGGGAAACCTCCCTTGGCCGCCCACCCCCTAGGATATTGGATCTCCTAGGGCCGGCGCCCCCCCCCCTTGGCCCTCCTATATATAGTGGGGGAAGGAGGGCTCTTTCATCCATGCCTTTGGTTGCCTCCTTCTCCCTTCTCCAACATCTCCTCCTCTCCCGTGGTGCTTGGCGAAGCCCTGCAGGATAGCCACGCTCCTCCACCACCACCACGTCGTTGTGCTGCTGCTGGATGGAGTCTTCCGCAACCTCTCCCTCTCTCCTTGCTGGATCAAGGCATGGGAGACGTCACCGGGCTGTACGTGTGTTGAACGCGGAGGTGCCGTCCGTTCGGCACTAGGATCTCCGGTGATTTGGATCACGACGAGTACGACTCCATCAACCCCGTTCTCTTGAACGCTTCCGCTTAGCGATCTACAAGGGTATGTAGATGCACTCTCCTTCCCCGAGTTGCTGGTTTCTCCATAGATAGATCTTGGTGATACGTAGGAAAATTTTGAATTTCTGCTACGTTCCCCAACAGTAAAGAGGACTTGATGCCTTATAATGCTATGGTTGGGTTTTATGTTAATGATCTTTAGTAGTTGAGGATGCTTGCTAGAGTTCCAATCATAAGTGCATATGATCCAAGAAGAGAAAGTATGTTAGCTTATGCCTCTCCCACAAATAAAATTGCAATAATGATTACCGGTCTAGTTATTGATTGCCTAGGGACAAATAACTTTCTCGTGACAAAAAGCTCTCTACTAAAACTAACTTAGTTGTGTCTTCATCTAAACAACCCCTACTTTTTATTTACGCACTCTTTATTATCTTGCAAACCTATCCAAAAACACCTACAAAGTACTTCTAGTTTCATACTTGTTCTAGGTAAAGCGAACGTTAAGCGTGCGTAGAGTTGTATCGGTGGTCGATAGAACTTGAGGGAATATTTGTTCTACCTTTAGCTCATCGTTGGGTTCGACACTCTTACTTATCGAAAGAGGCTACAATTGATCCCCTATACTTGTGGGTTATCACCACCATACGTACCTATTATGGATTTTCCATAGCCATTCCGAGATATATTGCCATGCAACTTCCACCGCTCCCGTTTGATGACTTGAGCGTTCACTGTCATATTGCTTTGCATGATCATATAGTTGACATAGTAGTTGTGGCTCAGCCACCGTTCATCATTTTTCATACATGTTACGCTAGATCGTTGCACATCCTAGTACATGCCAGAGGCATTCATATAGAGTCATACTTTGTCATAGGTATCAAGTTGTAATTTTTATTCCTTTTGAGTTATAAGTATATAGAAGTGTGATGATCATCATTATTCATTTTTAGAGCAGTACCCCAGTGAGGAAATGATGATGGATACTATGATTTCCCCACAAGTTGGGATGAGGCTCCGGACAATGAGAGAAAAAAAAGAAAAAAGAAAAAAGAAAGAAAAGAAAAAAAGAAAAAAAGGAAAAAAGAAAAAAAATAAACAAAGAGAGAAGGGGTATTGTTAGTATCCTTTACCACACTTGTGCTTCAAAGTAGCACCATGTTTTTCATATGGAGAGTCTCCTATGTTGTCACTTTCATATACTAGTGGGAATTTTATAGGATTAGATGCACACCCACTTAGTTTTCATATTGACCTTTCATATACTAGTGGGAATTTTATAGCTCTTAGTGCATTCGTTGCATGGTGATACATCCATTTTGCATCATGCTTTTATATAGATTTTTATTGCATTATGGGATGTTATTACACATTATGTCAGAATACTTATGCCTTTTCTCTCCTATTTTACAAGGTTTACATGAAGAGGGAGTATGCCGGCAGCTGGAATTCTGGGCTGGAAAAGGAGCAAATATTAGAGACCTATTCTGCACAACTCCAAAAGTCCTAAAACTCCATGAAAGTCAGTTTTGGAATATATTAAAAATATTGGGCGAAGAAAGCACCAGAGGGGGGCCACCCACTGTCCACGAGGGTGGACGGCGCGTCCTACCCCCTGGGCACGCCCCCTGTCTCGTGGGCCACCTGGAAGCCCCCCGATGCCCATCTTCTGGTATAAGGTGTCTTTTGCCCTGGAAAAATCATAAGGAAGCTTTTGGGATGAAGCGCCACCGTCTCAAGGCGGAACCTTGGCGGAACCAATCTAGGGCTCCGACAAAGCTGCTCTGCCGGGGAAACATCCCTCCGGGAGGGGGAAATTGTCACCATCGTCATCACCATCGATCCTCTCATCGGGAGGGGGTCAATCTCCATCAACATCTTCACCAGCACCATCTCCTCTCAAACCCTAATTCATCTTTTGTATCCGATCTTTGTCTCCAAACCTCAGATTGGTACCTGTGGGTTGCTAGTAGTGTTGATTACTCCTTGTAGTTGATGCTAGTTGGTTTATTCGGTGGAAGATTATATGTTCAGACCCTTTATGCACATTAATACCCCTCTGATTATGAACATGAATATGATTTGTGAGTAGTTACATTTGTTCCTGACAACATGGGAGAAGTCTTGTTATAAGTAGTCATGTGAATTTGGTATTCGTTCGATATCTTGATGAGATGTATGTTGTCTTTCCTCTGGTGGTGGTATGTGAACGTCGACTACATGACACTTCACCATTGTTTGGGACTAGGGGAAGGCATTGGGAAGTAATAAGTAGATGATGGGTTGCTAGAGTGACAGAAGCTTAAACCCTAGTTTATGCGTTGCTTCGTAAGGGGCTGATTTGGATCCATATGTTTCATGCTATTTTTAGGTTTACCTTAATTCTTCTTTCATAGTTGTGGATGCTTGCGAGGGGGGTTAATCATAAGTGGTATGATTTTCCAAGGAAGGGCATTACCCAAGCACTGGTCCACCCACATATCAAATTATCGAAGTAACGAAAACGAATCATATGAGCATGATGAAAACTAGCTTGACGATAATTCCCATGTGTCCTCGGGAGCGCTTTCCTTTATATAAGAGTTTGTCCAAGCTTGTCCTTTGCTACAAAAAAGATTGGGCCACCTTGATGCACCTTGTTTACTTTTGTTACTTGTTACCCGTTACAAATTACCTTATCACAAAACTATCTGTTACCGATAATTTCAGTGCTTGTAGAGAATACCTTACTGAAAACTTCTTGTCATTTCCTTCTGCTCCTCGTTGGGCTCGACACTCTTACTTATGGAAAGGACTACGATAGATCCCCTATACTTGTGGGTCATCAATACTCTTCTTTGGCGCCGTTGCCGGGGAGTGAAGCGTCTTTGGTAGGTGGAATTTGGTAAGGAAAAATGTATATAGTGTGCTGAAATTTACTGTCACTTGTTACTATGGAAAATAATCCTTTGAGGGGCTTGTTCGGGGTATCTTCACCCCGACCAGTAGAGCAAAGAGTTGGTCCGCAACCTACTGAACCTACTGAAAATGTTTACTTTGAAATTCCTTCGGGTATGATAGAGAAACTACTAGCTAATCCTTTTACAGGAGATGGAACATTACATCCCGATATGCACCTAATCTATGTGGATGAAGTTTGTGGATTATTTAAGCTTGCAGGTATGCCCGAGGATGTTATCAAGAAGAAGGTATTCCCTTTATCTTTGAAGGGAAAGGAATTGACATGGTTTAGGCTATGTGATGATATTGGATCATGGAACTACAACCGATTGAAATTGGAATTTCATCAGAAGTTTTATCCTATGCACCTGGTTCATCGTGATCGTAATTATATATATAATTTTTGGCCTTGCGAAGGAGAAAGTATCTCTCAAGCTTGGGGGTGGCTTAAGTCAATGTTATATTCATGCCCCAATAATGAGCTCTCAAGAGAAATTATTATTCAAAAATTTTACGCTCGGCTTTCTCTCAATAATCGCTCCATGCTTGATACTTCTTGTACTGGTTCTTTTATGATGAAGACTATTGAGTTCAGATGGGATTTATTGGAATAAATTAAACGCAACTCTAAAGATTGGGAACTCGATGAAGGTAAGGAGTCAGGTGGTAACGCCCTCGATGCGGCTATATCTCCTACGTGTCGAAGCACGACTTAGAGGCATAACCACATTGAAAGCAATGTCGCAAGTAAGGTAATCTTCACAACATCCCATGTAATATAGATAATAAAGGGAAAGGTAACATAGTTGGCTTACACTCGCCACTTCACACAAAGTACATGAATAGCATTACATCCACCAATACAATCATGGTCCAACTACGGTACCAAAATAAAAGATCAACCCCAACATGCGACATGGTCCCGATCGCCCCAACTGGGCACCACTACTGATCATCAGGGAAAGACACATAGTAACGGCGTGAGTCCTCGTCGAACTCCCACTTGAGCTCAAGCGCATCATCTAGAACAGAGTCATCGGGCCCTGCATCTGGTTTGGAAGTAATCTGTGAGCCACAGGGACTCAGCAATCTCGCACCCTCGCGATCAAGACTATTTAAGCTTATAGGTAAGGCAAGGTAAATATGTGGAGCTGCAGCAAGCGACTAGCATATATGGTGGCTAACCTGTTCGCAAAAGAGAGCGAGAAGAGAAGGCAAAGCGCGAACGAAGAACTAGAGAAACAACCTACGGCAAACATTACTCCAACACCGTGTTCACTTCCCGGACTCCGCCGAGAAGAGACCATCACGGTAACACACACCGTTGATTCATTTTAATTAAGTTAAGGTTCAAGTTATCTACAACCGGACATTAACAAATTCCCATCTGCCCATAACCGTGGGCACGGCTTTCGAAAGTTCAAACCCCTGCAGGGGAGTCCCAACTTAGCCCATGACAAGCTCTCACGGTCAACGAAGGATATACCTTCTCCCGAGACATTCCGATCAGACTCGGTATCCCGGTTCTACAAGACAACTTCGACAAGTTAAAACAAATCCAGCAACACCGCCCGAATGTGCTGACAAATCCCGATAGGAGCTGCACATATCTCGTTCTCAGGGCACACTCAGATGAGCGCTCCATACAACTAAAACCAAACCTCGAGTTTCCCCGAGGGGGCGCTGCACAGGACTCTAGTTTGGACCAACACTCAGAGGAGCACTGGCCCGGGGGGTTTAAATAAGATGACCCTTGGGCTCCGGAAACCCAAGGGAAAAAGAGGCTAGGTGGAAAATGGTAAAACCAAGGTTGGGCATTGCTGGAAGAGTTTTATTCAAGGTGATTTGTCAAGGGGTTCCCATTATCACCCAACCGCGTAAGGAACGCAAAATCCGGGAACATAACACCGATATGACGAAAACTAGGGCGACAAGAGTGGAACAAAACACTAGGTAAAAGGCCGAGCCTTCCACCCTTTACCAAGTATATAGATGCATTAAGATAACAAGATAATATAATGATAACCCAACAATAAAAATAATGTTCCAACAAGGAACAATCTCCAATCTTCACCTGCAACTAGCAACGCTATAAGAGGGGCTGAGCAAAGCGGTAACATAGCCAATCAACGGTTTGCTAGGACATAGTGGGTTAGAGGTTTGACATGGCCATTTGGGACGCATGATAAGAAAGTGGTAGGCATCGTAGCATAGGCATAGCAAAAGAGCGAGCATCTAGCAAGCAAAGATAGAAGTGATTTCGAGGGTATGATCATCTTGCCTGCAAAGTTGTCAGAGTTTACTGGATCCTCGAAAGCAAACTCAACGGGCTCCTCGTTAGCGAACTCGTCTCCCGGCTCTACCCAAACAAGACAAACAAGCAAAAGGAACACAATCAACCACGTGCAAATGCTCGAACAACATGATGCAAACATGGTATGCTATGCGGGATGCGATATGTGATGCATATGCAAGATTTGATAAGGAATGATTGAACCTGGCCTCAACTTGGAAATCCAAGTGTGCCACTGGAAAGGTGAGGTGATTTTGGTTGAAATCGATATAAAGAACACCGGAATCGGATGCACGGTTTGGAAATGGCAAGCAAAACAAATATGGCACCGGTCTGCGATAAACAACAAGTAGCCATCTAAATGCAACAAGATAATTATGCTACAGCACTCAAACATGGCAAAAAAAATACATGGAAGGGATCCACTCATAATGCTTGACAAAAGATGAACACTGAGCTACGGCCAATTCATCCACTAACAGGTTCAAACAAGCATGGCAAAAGTGCAATTGGTAAACAGGTTTCAGACTTGGTGAAATTAACACAAGCCTGGAATTTCAGATCAGGTAGCACACTTTGGAGCATGAAAACTATATGCTATAGGAACTTAACATGGCAAAGCAATGTATGGAATGGAGTTACTCAAAGATCTTAACAAAAGTCCCTTAGTGACCTTGAGCCAAAAGGGATCATAAAATACAACTGCAAGCATGTGAACATGGCAAAAACATAATCAGATCTCAGACTTAGTGAAAAACTGGAACATGCAAATATCTTAACGAGTAGGCATGTTCACGAGCTCGATGCTCTCACTACAGAGCATGGCATGACAATCTAAGCATACACCCATCAAGAATACACATTATACAAGCTAGAAATGGCAAGAACAATAACATAGCATGCACGGATCAACAACAACATCCTCGGCAAAATCGCTAACACGTAGACGATCTGCCCAGATTCACGAAATAGCAAAAGTAGAGCTCGATTGACTCAAGCTAGGTTGCTCCATAATTGCAAACAAAGACATGGATGGATATATCACTACAAGATTAACAAATCATCCTTACTGATCATCCTCAAAAGAGGCACGTATCACTAGGAAACAACATGAACATATGGCATATTGATAAAAACAGATCAAGGACTTAGTGAAAATTGCTAAGTCCCTGAAATCAGCATTAACGAATGCACCACTTTGCAAGCTTGTGCTAGTCACCACACATATCACAAAAATACATGGATGGCACCTCTGTAAAGATGGCAAAGCATATAACAAAACACGTGTAGAGCTCAGGGGCATATCATGCACACGTTAATCATGGCAAAAATGACAAATAGCTATTTGGTGCAGCAGATCTGACAAATAACCAAATAGCACTCTTCCAACAGCATTTCGTGCATCAAGCTGAGCTGAAATGAAAATGATGCAATGAGATGAAATGATGTACTCTGAGACGAACATTTTGATATGCTACACACCCAAGACGGAGCTACGGATGCGGAGATATAGCATGATGAACATTGCACAATAATTAGGGTTCCGGGAGAAAAGTCAACCGGATCTAGATCTGGATCTGAGATCACTGTTCACGCGCGGAGTTCGAGGTTCGTCAGGGAGCTCGCTGGAGTTCTTCGTGGAGGAGACCGAAGCTCGCCGGCTTGCCGGAGAGGGAGGAGGAAGCCGAGGCGGCGGTTGGCGGCGCCGGCCGATGAGGAAGCGAGGCGCGGACTTCGGCGGGCGGCGGGGCGAGCGCCGGCGGAAGGGAGGCGATGGCCAGCGATGTGGGCCGCGGCGGCGCCGGCCGGTGAGGCGGCTCGGCCGCGGGGAAGAAGGCGGCGGGGCTCCTAGGCGCGGGCCGGTGCGGTGGGAGACGGTGGCGGCGTATGGCGGCGTGCCACGTGGCGGCGGCGGCGCGGTTCGGACGTGTCCGGCCCGGCGATTTTCGTCCGGCGGCGGAGAGGGAGCGGGGCTAGGGTTAGGGATCCGGAATTTTCAGGGGAGTGCACCTATTTATAGATAGAGGGAGCTAGGAGAGTCCAAATGAGGTGCGGTTTTTGGCCACGCGATCGTGATTGAACGCTCTAGATGATGGAGAGGGTTTTGGTGGGTTTTGGGCCAAATTGGAGGGGTGTTGGGCTGAAACACACACGAGGCCTTCTCGGTCCCTCGGTTAACCGTTGGAGCATCAAACGAAGTCCAAATGGTACGAAACTTGACAGGCGGTCTACCGGTAGTAAACCAAGGCCGCTTGGCAAGTCTCGGTCCAATCCGGAAATGTTTAACCCCCACACATGAAAAGAAGGTAGAAATGACCACCGGAGGAGATAGGAGCGCCGGAATGCAAAACGGACAACGGGGAAAATGCTCGGATGCATGAGACGAACACGTATGCAAATGCAATGCACATGATGACATGATATGAGATGCATGACAACGACAACAACACACGGAGACAAAAACCCGAACCCGAGGAAATAAAATAACTTAGCGCCGGAAACGGCAAGAGTTGGAGTACATATTAGGTAAATTACATCCGGGGTGTTACAACACTCCACCACTACGAAAGGATCTCGTCCCGAGATCTAGGACTGGAAGAACGCCGGGTACTCAGAACGGAGGTGGTCCTCGCGTTCCCAGGTGGCTTCACGGTTGGAATGGTGTGACCACTTGACTTTGAGGAATTTGATTGACTTATTGCGAGTCTTGTGTTCAGTCTCTTCAAGAATAGAAACGGGGTGCTCACAATAAGAGAGATCTTCTTGGAGGTCAATGTCTTCGAAGTTGACGATGCGGTCAGGAGTCTTGAAGCACTTGCGGAGCTGAGAGACATGGAACACGTCATGCACATTAGCAAAGTTTGAAGGTAGCTCAAGTTGATAGGCGAGGTCGCCTCTCTTGCTGACGATCTTGAAAGGACCCACGTATCTAGGGGCAAGCTTCCCTTTAATACCGAAGCGACGAGTACCTTTCATTGGAGAGACGCGGAGGTAAACATGATCTCCGATCTCGAAAGCCAAATCACGGTGCTTACTATCATAGTAGCTCTTCTGGCATGATTCGCTGCTTTGAGGTTATCACGAATGACTTTGCACATTTCCTCTGCCTCTGTGATTAAGTCATTTCCAAGAAGTTGACGTTCACCGGTTTCAGACCAGTTGAGAGGAGTACGACACTTCCTTCCATACAGAATTTCGAATGGGACCTTGCCCGAGATGGCTTGAAAACTGTTGTTGTAGGAGAATTCAGCATATGGAAGGCAATCTTCCCACTTCATGCCGAAGGAGATCACACAAGCCCTGAGCATATCTTCCAGAATCTAATTGACACGCTCGACTTGACCGCTAGTTTGAGGATGGAAAGCTGTGCTGGAACGGATGTTGGTGCCCATGGCCTTCTGAAAAGAATCCCAAAACTTGGAGGTAAAGATGCTGCCACGGTCTGAAGAGATCACCTATGGAATGCCGTGCAGCGAGACAATCCGAGAGGTATACAGCTCCGCCAATTGAGCTGCAGTGATAGACTCTTTGATAGGCAGAAAGTGAGCCACTTTAGTGAGTTTGTCGATGACAACGAATATAGCATCATTGCCACGCTTGGACTTTGGAAACCCAGTCACGAAGTCCATCTCAATGTGGTCAAACTTCCATTCTGGAATGGCAAGAGGTTGGAGGAGACCAGCTGGCCTTTGGTGTTCTGCCTTCACTCTTCTGCAGACATCACACTCATTCACGAACTGAGCAATCTCGCGCTTCATTCGAGTCCACCAATAAGCCTGCTTGAGGTCCTGATACATCTTCGTACTCCCAGGGTGGATGGAGAGGAGTGAATTGTGCACCTCATTCATGATAACTTTACGAAGGTCACCTTTGGGCACAACAATACGATCCTCAAAGAAGAGAGTATCCTTGTCATCAAGGCGGTAGCACTTGTACTTGGGTTGGCTCTTGGCAATCCCAATCTTCACCTTCTTCACCATAGCATCAAGAAGTTGAGCCTCGCGAATCTGGTCTTCCAAGGTAGGAGAGACTTGAAGGTTGGCGAGGAAACCTTGAGGAACAACTTGCAGATTGAGTTTGCGGAAAGCTTCACAAAGCTCGGGTTGGTAAGGCTTGAGAATCAGGCTGTTGCAGTAAGCCTTCCTGCTCAATGTGTCAGCAATCACATTGGCCTTGCCTGGAGTATACTCGATACTTGGATTATACTCTTGAATCATTTCGACCCATCGAGTCTGCCTGAGGTTGAGATTAGGCTGAGTGAGGATGTACTTGAGACTCTTGTGGTCAGTGAAAATGTCCACTTTTCTTCCCAATAAGAGATGTCTCCAAGTCAAAAGAGCATGCACAACTGCCGCCAACTCGAGGTCATGAGTGGGGTATTTCTTCTCGTTGGGCTTCAACTGGCGAGAGGTATAAGCCACAACTTTCTTCTCTTGCATCAACACTGCACCAAGACCTTGAAGAGAGGCATCGCAGAAGACCTCGAACGGTTTGGATTCATCAGGAGGAGTCAGAACTAGAGCAGTGACCAATTTCTCTTTCAAAGTGTTGAAAGTGATGTCACATTCCGGAGACCAAACGTACTTGACGTGCTTCTGGAGAAGGTTTGAAAGAGGCTTCGCGATCTTTGAAAAGTTCTCAACGAACCTTCGACAGTAGCTTGCGAGACCGAGGAAGCTACGGAGTTGCTTCACGTTCTGAGGTGGTTCCCAATTCACAATTGCAAACACCTTCTCAGTATTCACCGCAATGCCCTTGGCAGAGATGATATGCCCAAGATATAGAACCTCATCGAGCCAAAACTCACACTTTGAGAACTTGGCGTAGAACTAATGTTCCCTGAGCTTATCGAGCACCAAACGCAAGTGCTTGGCATGATCTTCCTTGTTCTTCGAAAAGACCAGAATGTCGTCGAGATAGACCAAAACGAAGTCATTGGTGTAGGCGTTGAAGATGAAGTTCATCATGCGAGAGAAAGTCGAAGGAGCGTTGACGAGGCCAAAAGACATGACAGTGTATTCATATGAACCAAAGCTTGTTCTGAAAGCCGTCTTGGGAATATCTTGCTCACGGATTCGAATCTAATGATAGCCCATGCGGAGATCAAGCTTGGAGAATATTTGGGCACCTTTGAGTTGTTCGAACAGCTCGTTGATGTTGGGAAGTGGGTACTTGTTCTTGATAGTCTTCTTGTTCAACGGACGGTAGTCAACACTAAGTCGGTCCGTTCCATCCTTCTTCTTCACAAAAAGTACTCCACAACCCCATGGAGAGGAACTAGGTCGGATGAGGCCCATTCGCTCTTGAATATCGAGTTGCTTCTTCAGCTCCTTCAACTCTTCAGGTCCGAGCTTGTAAGGACGCTTGCAAACCGGTTCCGTGCCAGGCTCAAGATCGATGACGAATTCAACTGGTCGGTGCGGAGGCATTCCTGGAAGCTCTTCTGGAAAGACGTCTTGATATTCGCAAACGACTGGAATTTGAGAGATGGCATCCAGTTCACCCTTCTCATTGAGAGAAAACAGATGGATGGTATCATCACGAGCGGCAAAGACAATTACATCCTCAGACGAATGAGTCAATTGAATCTGCCTAGCAGCACAATCAAGATGCGCCTTGTGCTTAGATAGCCAATCCATTCCGAGAATAAGATCAATATCCGAGTCACCCAGAACAATAGGAGAAGCTAGAAATTTGTAGTCGCCCAACATGATAGTAACATCCGGGACGCAGGTATTAGCTATCATTTGCTTGCCCGGTGACATGATTTGCAAGGAACTTTGCAGATACTGATAATCGCACTCATACTTTGATGCAAAAGGTTTGGAAATGAAACAATGCGATGCACCAGTGTCAAAAAGTACTTTTGCGGGAACATCGTTAACAGGAAGGTTACCCATGATGACATCTGACGAGTCCTCTGCCTGAGCTGCATTCACCATGTTGGCCTTGGCGTACTTGGGGTTATGCTTGACCACAGCTGTATTTGCCGATCTCACAGGAGGAGGAGGAGGGAGACGCCTCTGGTTGAAGCATTTGTTGGCATAGTGACCCTTCTGTTGGCACTTGTTGCACGTGACCTCTGAAAGCGGACGGTGATACGGAGCACTCGATCTTGGAGATTGAGACGAAGTCTTGTTCTGAAATCCAGGGTTGGGTGGGTGGAAAGATCCACTGCCACCTTTGCTCTTCTGTTGATACGGCTGACGAAACGGAGGAGGAGGAAGCCAATACTTCTGCTGCTTAGCCACTTGAGTAGAGGAAGAAGGAGTAGCATCTCTGACTCGCTTCTTGGAAGCATCACACTTCAGTTGAGCAGCCTCTTACTTCAATGCCATGTTGTAGAACTCATCGTACCTCAAGGGCTCAAAGAGAACAATAGCTAGCTGGATTTCTTCTCTGAGACCACCCCTGAACTGGTATATCATGCTCTTCTCGTCAGGGACGTCCTGCTTAGCAAAGCGGGCGAGCTTCTGAAACAACTTGTTGTAGTCATAGACAGACATAGAGCCTTGCTTCAGGTTGCGGAATTCCTCACGCTTGCTTTCAACCACGCTCTGAGGGATATGATGAGCTTTGAAGTCTTGACGGAATTCATCCCAGGTAATCACACGGCCTCCTCTGGAATCCTTGTACTGCTGAAACCATTCTGAAGCTTGGTCTTTGAGTTGGAAGGAAGCGAACTTGACAAAGTCCTCAGGCCTGACGTTACTCCACTCGAAATGCTTGCATAAGTCCACGAGCTAATCGTCAGCATCAGTTGCCTCAACACAATTGCTGAAGGTCTTTGGCTGGTTAGCAAGGAACTGGTTGAGTGTAGCAAAGTGATTCTGATTGTTGCCTTGGTTGCCTTGGTTCGCTTGGTTGCGCTCTTGAAGAATTTGCATGATCAACTACGTGTTTGGATTGGTTGCGGCCATCACAGCTTGCCATGCCTCCGGAGGAGGTGGTGGTGGTGGCGGATCAGGATTCGGAGTCGTGCGCGTTGGAGGAGCCATCCTGAAGAGGTTGACATCCATTAGCACATTGATAGACAGATATTGAAGCTGAATCCAACGGGTAGAAATTGCAACATATAGTCTTCACATCCGAACAAAATGAACGAATGCATTCCAATATAAATGGTCACATATCCATAAATTGAGAAGCCACTTAGAATTTAGGTAGAGGAATAAATCAACAAGGTACGGAGCAAGAATGAATACTCGGTAAGAAATCCCAATCTCAAACCAAATATCCGTGGAAAAAGAACTAGAGCTACAAGAATTCCCACCTATGAAACTCCCGAACCTTTCCGGTTATGCAATCAGGTGTTGGGGATACAGGGGAAGCATAATATCTCACCCAAATCTAGCAAATCCTACATCCAGCTGTATCCATCCTTCAACACATAACCAAGGAAAACTTCGGAAACCATCTACCTCAACCTTCGAAAAGCATCCGTTATACAAGTTATGGCAATACTCCCGAACTCCCGCCCCAGTACTGGGTGGCGTCGAGGTTATCTCACCAACAACTGCATAAAAGAGATTTTCGATGTCGGCGAACTAAACTCAGGTATTCCAGAACTGCAATGATAAAATTGTGACGACAACACCTCGGAGCTCAACTCCCCGGGACACTGCCACAACCCCTAAATGACAGGAGGCACCAAGAACAATGTTCTCGTCACAAAACCATCGGAACGATTCCAAGATACCCGCGTGATCCTAAAATTTTTTTTAGTGAAATTTGAGAAGAGAAGAGTCAAAACTCTACATCAGGATGCCTTACCAGAGCGATGAAGGGACTGGGAAGTAAAAAGAATTCCTAAACTCTCCGATATATAAATCCTAAATGACTCAAAACATTTTTCTAGACTCAACTCTTCTGCTAATTCGATCAAGAAATGGGGCTCCTAAGGTCGGGGAAGGCTCTGATTACCAACTTGTAACGCCCTCGATGCGGCTATATCTCCTACGTGTCGAAGCACGACTTAGAGGCATAACCACATTGAAAGCAATGTCGCAAGTAAGGTAATCTTCACAACATCCCATGTAATATAGATAATAAAGGGAAAGGTAACATAGTTGGCTTACACTCGCCACTTCACACAAAGTACATGAATAGCATTACATCAACCAATACAATCATGGTCCAACTACGGTACCAAAATAAAAGATCAACCCCAACATGCGACATGGTCCCGATCGCCCCAACTGGGCACCACTACTGATCATCAGGGAAAGACACATAGTAACGGCGTGAGTCCTCGTCGAACTCCCACTTGAGCTCAAGCGCATCATCTAGAACAGAGTCATCGGGCCCTGCATCTGGTTTGGAAGTAATCTGTGAGCCACAGGGACTCAGCAATCTCGCACCCTCGCGATCAAGACTATTTAAGCTTATAGGTAAGGCAAGGTAAATATGTGGAGCTGCAGCAAGCGACTAGCATATATGGTGGCTAACCTGTTCGCAAAAGAGAGCGAGAAGAGAAGGCAAAGCGCGAACGAAGAACTAGAGAAACAACCTACGGCAAACATTACTCCAACACCGTGTTCACTTCCCGGACTCCGCCGAGAAGAGACCATCACGGTAACACACACCGTTGATTCATTTTAATTAAGTTAAGGTTCAAGTTATCTACAACCGGACATTAACAAATTCCCATCTGCCCATAACCGTGGGCACGGCTTTCGAAAGTTCAAACCCCTGCAGGGGAGTCCCAACTTAGCCCATGACAAGCTCTCACGGTCAACGAAGGATATACCTTCTCCCGAGACATTCCGATCAGACTCGGTATCCCGGTTCTACAAGACAACTTCGACAAGTTAAAACAAATCCAGCAACACCGCCCGAATGTGCTGACAAATCCCGATAGGAGCTGCACATATCTCGTTCTCAGGGCACACTCAGATGAGCGCTCCATACAACTAAAACCAAACCTCGAGTTTCCCCGAGGGGGCGCTGCACATGACTCTAGTTTGGACCAACACTCAGAGGAGCACTGGCCCGGGGGGTTTAAATAAGATGACCCTTGGGCTCCGGAAACCCAAGGGAAAAAGAGGCTAGGTGGCAAATGGTAAAACCAAGGTTGGGCATTGCTGGAAGAGTTTTATTCAAGGTGATTTGTCAAGGGGTTCCCATTATCACCCAACCGCGTAAGGAACGCAAAATCCGGCAACATAACACCGATATGACGGAAACTAGGGCGGCAAGAGTGGAACAAAACACTAGGTAAAAGGCCGAGCCTTCCACCCTTTACCAAGTATATAGATGCATTAAGATAACAAGATAATATAATGATAACCCAACAATAAAAATAATGTTCCAACAAGGAACGATCTCCAATCTTCACCTGCAACTAGCAACGCTATAAGAGGGGCTGAGCAAAGCGGTAACATAGCCAATCAACGGTTTGCTAGGACATGGTGGGTTAGAGGTTTGACATGGCAATTTGGGACGCATGATAAGAAAGTGGTAGGCATCGTAGCATAGGCATAGCAAAAGAGCGAGCATCTAGCAAGCAAAGATAGAAGTGATTTCGAGGGTATGATCATCTTGCCTGCAAAGTTGTCAGAGTTTACTGGATCCTCGAAAGCAAACTCAACGGGCTCCTCGTTAGCGAACTCGTCTCCCGGCTCTACCCAAACAAGACAAACAAGCAAAAGGAACACAATCAACCACGTGCAAATGCTCGAACAACATGATGCAAACATGGTATGCTATGCGGGATGCGATATGTGATGCATATGCAAGATTTGATAAGGAATGATTGAACCTGGCCTCAACTTGGAAATCCAAGTGTGCCACTGGAAAGGTGAGGTGATTTTGGTTGAAATCGATATAAAGAACACCGGAATCGGATGCACGGTTTGGAAATGGCAAGCAAAACAAATATGGCACCGGTCTGCGATAAACAACAAGTAGCCATCTAAATGCAACAAGATAATTATGCTACATCACTCGAACATGGCAAAAAAATACATGGAAGGGATCCACTCATAATGTTTGACAAAAGATGAACACTGAGCTACGGCCAATTCATCCACTAACAGGTTCAAACAAGCATGGCAAAAGTGCAATTGGTAAACAGGTTTCAGACTTGGTGAAATTAACACAAGCCTGGAATTTCAGATCAGGTAGCACACTTTGGAGCATGAAAACTATATTCTACAGGAACTTAACATGGCAAAGCAAGGTATGGAATGGAGTTACTCAAAGATCTTAACAAAAGTCCCTTAGTGACCTTGAGCCAAAAGGTATCATAAAATACAACTGCAAGCATGTGAACATGGCAAAAACATAATCAGATCTCAGACTTAGTGAAAAACTGGAACATGCAAATATCTTAACGAGTAGGCATGTTCACGAGCTCGATGCTCTCACTACAGAGCATGGCATGACAATATAAGCATACACCCATCAAGAATACACATTATACAAGCTAGAAATGGCAAGAACAATAACATAGCATGCACGGATCAACAACAACAGCCTCGACAAAATCGCTAACACGTAGACGATCTGCCCAGATTCACGAAATAGCAAAAGTAGAGCTCGATTGACTCAAGCTAGGTTGCTCCATAATTGCAAACAAAGACATGGATGGATATATCACTACAAGATTAACAAATCATCCTTACTGATCATCCTCAAAAGAGGCACGTATCACTAGGAAACAACATGAACATATGGCATATTGATAAAAACAGATCAAGGACTTAGTGAAAATTGCTAAGTCCCTGAAATCAGCATTAACGAATGCACCACTTTGCAAGCTTGTGCTAGTCACCACACATATCACAAAAATACATGGATGGCACCTCTGTAAAGATGGCAAAGCATATAACAAAACACGTGTAGAGCTCAGGGGCATATCATGCACACATTAATCATGGCAAAAATGACAAATAGCTATTTGGTGCAGCAGATCTGACAAATAACCAAATAGCACTCTTCCAACAGCATTTCGTGCATCAAGCTGAGCTGAAATGAAAATGATGCAATGAGATGAAATGATGTACTCTGAGACGAACATTTTGATATGCTACACACCCAAGACGGAGCTACGGATGCGGAGATATAGCATGATGAACATTGCACAATAATTAGGGTTCCGGGAGAAAAGTCAACCGGATCTAGATCTGGATCTGAGATCACTGTTCACGCGCGGAGTTCGAGGTTCGTCAGGGAGCTCGCTGGAGTTCTTCGTGGAGGAGACCGAAGCTCGCCGGCTTGCCGGAGAGGGAGGAGGAAGCCGAGGCGGCGGTTGGCGGCGCCGGCCGATGAGGAAGCGAGGCGCGGACTTCGGCGGGCGGCGGGGCGAGCGCCGGCGGAAGGGAGGCGATGGCCAGCGATGTGGGCCGCGGCGGCGCCGGCCGGTGAGGCGGCTCGGCCGCGGGGAAGAAGGCGGCGGGGCTCCTAGGCGCGGGCCGGTGCGGTGGGAGACGGTGGCGGCGTATGGCGGCGTGCCACGTGGCGGCGGCGGCGCGGTTCGGACGTGTCCGGCCCGGCGATTTTCGTCCGGCGGCGGAGAGGGAGCGGGGCTAGGGTTAGGGATCCGGAATTTTCAGGGGAGTGCACCTATTTATAGATAGAGGGAGCTAGGAGAGTCCAAATGAGGTGCGGTTTTCGGCCACGCGATCGTGATTGAACGCTCTAGATGATGGAGAGGGTTTTGGTGGGTTTTGGGCCAAATTGGAGGGGTGTTGGGCTGAAACACACACGAGGCCTTCTCGGTCCCTCGGTTAACCGTTGGAGCATCAAACGAAGTCCAAATGGTACGAAACTTGACAGGCGGTCTACCGGTAGTAAACCAAGGCCGCTTGGCAAGTCTCGGTCCAATCCGGAAATGTTTAACCCCCACACATGAAAAGAAGGTAGAAATGACCACCGGAGGAGATAGGAGCGCCGGAATGCAAAACGGACAACGGGGAAAATGCTCGGATGCATGAGACGAACACGTATGCAAATGCAATGCACATGATGACATGATATGAGATGCATGACAACGACAACAACACACGGAGACAAAAACCCGAACCCGAGGAAATAAAATAACTTAGCGCCGGAAACGGCAAGAGTTGGAGTACATATTAGGTAAATTACATCCGGGGTGTTACAACACTCCACCACTACGAAAGGATCTCGTCCCGAGATCTAGGACTGGAAGAACGCCGGGTACTCAGAACGGAGGTGGTCCTCGCGTTCCCAGGTGGCTTCACGGTTGGAATGGTGTGACCACTTGACTTTGAGGAATTTGATTGACTTATTGCGAGTCTTGTGTTCAGTCTCTTCAAGAATAGAAACGGGGTGCTCACAATAAGAGAGATCTTCTTGGAGGTCAATGTCTTCGAAGTTGACGATGCGGTCAGGAGTCTTGAAGCACTTGCGGAGCTGAGAGACATGGAACACGTCATGCACATTAGCAAAGTTTGAAGGTAGCTCAAGTTGATAGGCGAGGTCGCCTCTCTTGCTGACGATCTTGAAAGGACCCACGTATCTAGGGGCAAGCTTCCCTTTAATACCGAAGCGACGAGTACCTTTCATTGGAGAGACGCGGAGGTAAACATGATCTCCGATCTCGAAAGCCAAATCACGGTGCTTACTATCATAGTAGCTCTTCTGGCATGATTCGCTGCTTTGAGGTTATCACGAATGACTTTGCACATTTCCTCTGCCTCTGTGATTAAGTCATTTCCAAGAAGTTGACGTTCACCGGTTTCAGACCAGTTGAGAGGAGTACGACACTTCCTTCCATACAGAATTTCAAATGGGACCTTGCCCGAGATGGCTTGAAAACTGTTGTTGTAGGAGAATTCAGCATATGGAAGGCAATCTTCCCACTTCATGCCGAAGGAGATCACACAAGCCCTGAGCATATCTTCCAGAATCTAATTGACACGCTCGACTTGACCGCTAGTTTGAGGATGGAAAGCTGTGCTGGAACGGATGTTGGTGCCCATGGCCTTCTGAAAAGAATCCCAAAACTTGGAGGTAAAGATGCTGCCACGGTCTGAAGAGATCACCTATGGAATGCCGTGCAGCGAGACAATCCGAGAGGTATACAGCTCCGCCAATTGAGCTGCAGTGATAGACTCTTTGATAGGCAGAAAGTGAGCCACTTTAGTGAGTTTGTCGATGACAACGAATATAGCATCATTGCCACGCTTGGACTTTGGAAACCCAGTCACGAAGTCCATCTCAATGTGGTCAAACTTCCATTCTGGAATGGCAAGAGGTTGGAGGAGACCAGCTGGCCTTTGGTGTTCTGCCTTCACTCTTCTGCAGACATCACACTCATTCACGAACTGAGCAATCTCGCGCTTCATTCGAGTCCACCAATAAGCCTGCTTGAGGTCCTGATACATCTTCGTACTCCCAGGGTGGATGGAGAGGAGTGAATTGTGCACCTCATTCATGATAACTTTACGAAGGTCACCTTTGGGCACAACAATACGATCCTCAAAGAAGAGAGTATCCTTGTCATCAAGGCGGTAGCACTTGTACTTGGGTTGGCTCTTGGCAATCCCAATCTTCACCTTCTTCACCATAGCATCAAGAAGTTGAGCCTCGCGAATCTGGTCTTCCAAGGTAGGAGAGACTTGAAGGTTGGCGAGGAAACCTTGAGGAACAACTTGCAGATTGAGTTTGCGGAAAGCTTCACAAAGCTCGGGTTGGTAAGGCTTGAGAATCAGGCTGTTGCAGTAAGCCTTCCTGCTCAATGTGTCAGCAATCACATTGGCCTTGCCTGGAGTATACTCGATACTTGGATTATACTCTTGAATCATTTCGACCCATCGAGTCTGCCTGAGGTTGAGATTAGGCTGAGTGAGGATGTACTTGAGACTCTTGTGGTCAGTGAAAATGTCCACTTTTCTTCCCAATAAGAGATGTCTCCAAGTCAAAAGAGCATGCACAACTGCCGCCAACTCGAGGTCATGAGTGGGGTATTTCTTCTCGTTGGGCTTCAACTGGCGAGAGGTATAAGCCACAACTTTCTTCTCTTGCATCAACACTGCACCAAGACCTTGAAGAGAGGCATCGCAGAAGACCTCGAACGGTTTGGATTCATCAGGAGGAGTCAGAACTAGAGCAGTGACCAATTTCTCTTTCAAAGTGTTGAAAGTGATGTCACATTCCGGAGACCAAACGTACTTGACGTGCTTCTGGAGAAGGTTTGAAAGAGGCTTCGCGATCTTTGAAAAGTTCTCAACGAACCTTCGACAGTAGCTTGCGAGACCGAGGAAGCTACGGAGTTGCTTCACGTTCTGAGGTGGTTCCCAATTCACAATTGCAAACACCTTCTCAGTATTCACCGCAATGCCCTTGGCAGAGATGATATGCCCAAGATATAGAACCTCATCGAGCCAAAACTCACACTTTGAGAACTTGGCGTAGAACTAATGTTCCCTGAGCTTATCGAGCACCAAACGCAAGTGCTTGGCATGATCTTCCTTGTTCTTCGAAAAGACCAGAATGTCGTCGAGATAGACCAAAACGAAGTCATTGGTGTAGGCGTTGAAGATGAAGTTCATCATGCGAGAGAAAGTCGAAGGAGCGTTGACGAGGCCAAAAGACATGACAGTGTATTCATATGAACCAAAGCTTGTTCTGAAAGCCGTCTTGGGAATATCTTGCTCACGGATTCGAATCTAATGATAGCCCATGCGGAGATCAAGCTTGGAGAATATTTGGGCACCTTTGAGTTGTTCGAACAGCTCGTTGATGTTGGGAAGTGGGTACTTGTTCTTGATAGTCTTCTTGTTCAACGGACGGTAGTCAACACTAAGTCGGTCCGTTCCATCCTTCTTCTTCACAAAAAGTACTCCACAACCCCATGGAGAGGAACTAGGTCGGATGAGGCCCATTCGCTCTTGAATATCGAGTTGCTTCTTCAGCTCCTTCAACTCTTCAGGTCCGAGCTTGTAAGGACGCTTGCAAACCGGTTCCGTGCCAGGCTCAAGATCGATGACGAATTCAACTGGTCGGTGCGGAGGCATTCCTGGAAGCTCTTCTGGAAAGACGTCTTGATATTCGCAAACGACTGGAATTTGAGAGATGGCATCCAGTTCACCCTTCTCATTGAGAGAAAACAGATGGATGGTATCATCACGAGCGGCAAAGACAATTACATCCTCAGACGAATGAGTCAATTGAATCTGCCTGGCAGCACAATCAAGATGCGCCTTGTGCTTAGATAGCCAATCCATTCCGAGAATAAGATCAATATCCGAGTCACCCAGAACAATAGGAGAAGCTAGAAATTTGTAGTCGCCCAACATGATAGTAACATCCGGGACGCAGGTATTAGCTATCATTTGCTTGCCCGGTGACATGATTTGCAAGGAACTTTGCAGATACTGATAATCGCACTCATACTTTGATGCAAAAGGTTTGGAAATGAAACAATGCGATGCACCAGTGTCAAAAAGTACTTTTGCGGGAACATCGTTAACAGGAAGGTTACCCATGATGACATCTGACGAGTCCTCTGCCTGAGCTGCATTCACCATGTTGGCCTTGGCGTACTTGGGGTTATGCTTGACCACAGCTGTATTTGCCGATCTCACAGGAGGAGGAGGAGGGAGACGCCTCTGGTTGAAGCATTTGTTGGCATAGTGACCCTTCTGTTGGCACTTGTTGCACGTGACCTCTGAAAGCGGACGGTGATACGGAGCACTCGATCTTGGAGATTGAGACGAAGTCTTGTTCTGAAATCCAGGGTTGGGTGGGTGGAAAGATCCACTGCCACCTTTGCTCTTCTGTTGATACGGCTGACGAAACGGAGGAGGAGGAAGCCAATACTTCTGCTGCTTAGCCACTTGAGTAGAGGAAGAAGGAGTAGCATCTCTGACTCGCTTCTTGGAAGCATCACACTTCAGTTGAGCAGCCTCTTACTTCAATGCCATGTTGTAGAACTCATCGTACCTCAAGGGCTCAAAGAGAACAATAGCTAGCTGGATTTCTTCTCTGAGACCACCCCTGAACTGGTATATCATGCTCTTCTCGTCAGGGACGTCCTGCTTAGCAAAGCGGGCGAGCTTCTGAAACAACTTGTTGTAGTCATAGACAGACATAGAGCCTTGCTTCAGGTTGCGGAATTCCTCACGCTTGCTTTCAACCACGCTCTGAGGGATATGATGAGCTTTGAAGTCTTGACGGAATTCATCCCAGGTAATCACACGGCCTCCTCTGGAATCCTTGTACTGCTGAAACCATTCTGAAGCTTGGTCTTTGAGTTGGAAGGAAGCGAACTTGACAAAGTCCTCAGGCCTGACGTTACTCCACTCGAAATGCTTGCATAAGTCCACGAGCTAATCGTCAGCATCAGTTGCCTCAACACAATTGCTGAAGGTCTTTGGCTGGTTAGCAAGGAACTGGTTGAGTGTAGCAAAGTGATTCTGATTGTTGCCTTGGTTGCCTTGGTTCGCTTGGTTGCGCTCTTGAAGAATTTGCATGATCAACTACGTGTTTGGATTGGTTGCGGCCATCACAGCTTGCCATGCCTCCGGAGGAGGTGGTGGTGGTGGCGGATCAGGATTCGGAGTCGTGCGCGTTGGAGGAGCCATCCTGAAGAGGTTGACATCCATTAGCACATTGATAGACAGATATTGAAGCTGAATCCAACGGGTAGAAATTGCAACATATAGTCTTCACATCCGAACAAAATGAACGAATGCATTCCAATATAAATGGTCACATATCCATAAATTGAGAAGCCACTTAGAATTTAGGTAGAGGAATAAATCAACAAGGTACGGAGCAAGAATGAATACTCGGTAAGAAATCCCAATCTCAAACCAAATATCCGTGGAAGAAGAACTAGAGCTACAAGAATTCCCACCTATGAAACTCCCGAACCTTTCCGGTTATGCAATCAGGTGTTGGGGATACAGGGGAAGCATAATATCTCACCCAAATCTAGCAAATCCTACATCCAGCTGTATCCATCCTTCAACACATAACCAAGGAAAACTTCGGAAACCATCTACCTCAACCTTCGAAAAGCATCCGTTATACAAGTTATGGCAATACTCCCGAACTCCCGCCCCAGTACTGGGTGGCGTCGAGGTTATCTCACCAACAACTGCATAAAAGAGATTTTCGATGTCGGCGAACTAAACTCAGGTATTCCAGAACTGCAATGATAAAATTGTGACGACAACACCACGGAGCTCAACTCCCCGGGACACTGCCACAACCCCTAAATGACAGGAGGCACCAAGAACAATGTTCTCGTCACAAAACCATCGGAACGATTCCAAGATACCCGCGTGATCCTAAAATTTTTTTTAGTGAAATTTGAGAAGAGAAGAGTCAAAACTCTACATCAGGATGCCTTACCAGAGCGATGAAGGGACTGGGAAGTAAAAAGAATTCCTAAACTCTCCGATATATAAATCCTAAATGACTCAAAACATTTTTCTAGACTCAACTCTTCCGCTAATTCGATCAAGAAATGGGGCTCCTAAGGTCGGGGAAGGCTCTGATTACCAACTTGTAACGCCCTCGATGCGGCTATATCTCCTACGTGTCGAAGCACGACTTAGAGGCATAACCACATTGAAAGCAATGTCGCAAGTAAGGTAATCTTCACAACATCCCATGTAATATAGATAATAAAGGGAAAGGTAACATAGTTGGCTTACACTCGCCACTTCACACAAAGTACATGAATAGCATTACATCAACCAATACAATCATGGTCCAACTACGGTACCAAAATAAAAGATCAACCCCAACATGCGACATGGTCCCGATCGCCCCAACTGGGCACCACTACTGATCATCAGGGAAAGACACATAGTAACGGCGTGAGTCCTCGTCGAACTCCCACTTGAGCTCAAGCACATCATCTAGAACGGAGTCATCGGGCCCTGCATCTGGTTTGGAAGTAATCTGTGAGCCACAGGGACTCAGCAATCTCGCACCCTCGCGATCAAGACTATTTAAGCTTATAGGTAAGGCAAGGTAAATATGTGGAGCTGCAGCAAGCGACTAGCATATATGGTGGCTAACCTGTTCGCAAAAGAGAGCGAGAAGAGAAGACAAAGCGCGAACGAAGAACTAGAGAAACAACCTACGGCAAACATTACTCCAACACCGTGTTCACTTCCCGGACTCCGCCGAGAAGAGACCATCACGGTAACACACATCGTTGATTCATTTTAATTAAGTTAAGGTTCAAGTTATCTACAACCAGACATTAACAAATTCCCATCTTCCCATAACCGTGGGCACGGCTTTCGAAAGTTCAAATCCCTGCAGGGGAGTCCCAACTTATCCCATGACAAGCTCTCACAGTCAACGAAGGATATACCTTCTCCTGAGACATTCCGATCAGACTCGGTATCCCGGTTCTACAAGACAACTTCGACAAGTTAAAACAAATCCAGCAACACCGCCCGAATGTGCCGACAAATCCCGATAGGAGCTGCACATATCTCGTTCTCAGGGCACACTCAGATGAGCGCTCCATAGAACTAAAACCAAACCTCGAGTTTCCCCGAGGGGGCGCTGCACAGGACTCTAGTTTGGACCAACACTCAGAGGAGCACTGGCCCGGGGGGTTTAAATAAGATGACCCTTGGGCTCCGGAAACCCAAGGGAAAAAGAGGCTAGGTGGCAAATGGTAAGACCAAGGTTGGGCATTGCTGGAAGAGTTTTATTCAAGGTGATTTGTCAAGGGGTTCCCATTATCACCCAACCGCGTAAGGAATGCAAAACCGGGAACATAACACCGATATGACGGAAACTAGGGCGGCAAGAGTGGAACAAAACACTAGGTAAAAGGCCGAGCCTTCCACCCTTTACCAAGTATATAGATGCATTAAGATAACAAGATAATATAATGATATCCCAACAATAAAAATAATGTTCCAACAAGGAACGATCTCCAATCTTCACCTGCAACTAGCAACGCTATAAGAGGGGCTGACCAAAGCGGTAACATAGCCAATCAACGGTTTGCTAGGACATGGTGGGTTAGAGGTTTGACATGGCAATTTGGGACGCATGATAAGCAAGTGGTAGGCATCGTAGCATAGGCATAGCAAAAGAGCGAGCATCTAGCAAGCAAAGATAGAAGTGATTTCGAGGGTATGATCATCTTGCCTGCAAAGTTGTCAGAGTTGACTGGATCCTCGAAAGCAAACTCAACGGGCTCCTCGTTAGTGAACTCGTCTCCCGGCTCTACCCAAACAAGATAAACAAGCAAAAGGAACACAATCAACCACGTGCAAATGCTCGAACAACATGATGCAAACATGGTATGCTATGCAGGATGTGATATGTGATGCATATGCAAGATTTGACAAGGAATGATTGAACCTGGCCTCAACTTGGAAATCCAAGTGTGCCACTGGAAAGGTGAGGTGATTTTGGTTGAAATCGATATAAAGAACACCGGAATCGGATGCACGGTTTGGAAATGGCAAGCAAAACAAATATGGCACCGGTCTGCAATAAACAGCAAGTAGCCATCTAAATGCAACAAGATAATTATGCTACAGATATATTTGGTAGACCCATTATATTTGGTAGACCCTTATTGAATACTGTTAATGCTAAGATAGACTGAGAAAGGGATATTGTTACTATTGGTTTAGGGGATATGTCTCATGATTTTAATTTTGCTAAATTTCATAGACAACCCCATGATAAAGAATTTCCTAGTAAATATGAAATTATTGGTATTGCTTCTATTGCCGTGCCTCCTAATGATCCTTTAGAACATATTTGCTATACCATGAAAATGATATGTTTATGAATGAAAGAAGGGAAATAGATGAAGTATTCTTTAAACAGGGACCTATTTTGAAACACAACTTGCCTGTTGAAAATCTAGGGGATCCTCCTCCACCCAAGGGTGATCCCGTGTTTGAGCTTAAACCATTACCTGATACTCTTAAATATGCTTATATTTATGAAAAGAAGATATATCCTGTTATTATTAGTGCTAACCTTTCAGAGCAGGAAGAGGAGAAATTATTGAAAACTCTGAAGAAGCACCGTGCTGCTATTGGATATACTCTTGATGATCTTAAGGGCAATAGTCCCACTCTATGCCAGCACAAAATAAAATTGGAGAAAGACGCTAAACCGGTTGTTGATCACCAACGATGGTTAAATCCTAAGATGAAAGAAGTGGTAAGAAATGAAATACTAAAACTTCTGGAGGCTGGTATAATTTATCCTGTTGCTGATAGTCAGTGGGTAAGTCCTGTCCATTGTGTCCCTAAGAAATGAGGTATTACTGTTGTTCCTAATGATAAAGATGAATTAATCCCACAAAGAATTGTTATAGGTTATAGAATGGTAATTGATTTCCGCAAATTAAATAAAGCTACTAGAAATGATCATTACCCTTTACCTTCTATTGATCAAATGCTAGAAAGATTATCCAAACATACACATTTTTGCTTTCTAGACGGTTATTCTGGTCTCTCTCAAATACCTGTGTCGAAAGAGGATCAGGAAAAGACCACTTTTACTTGCCCTTTCGGTACCTTTGCTTATACACGTACGACTTTTGGTTTATGTAATGCACCTTCTACCTTTCAAAGATGTACGACTGCTATATTCTCTGATTTTTGTGAAAAGATTTTTGAGGTATTCATGGATGATTTCTCTGTTTATTGGACTTATTTTGATGATTGCTTAAGCAACCTTGATCGAGTTTTGTAGAGATGTGAAGAAATTAATATTGTCTTGAATTGGGAGAAGTGCCACTTTATGGTTAATGAAGGTATTGTCTTGGGGCATAAAATTTCTGAAAGAGGTATTGAAGTTGATAAAGCTAAAGTTGATGCTATTGAAAAGATGCCGTGTCCTAAGGATATTAAAGGTATAATAAGTTTCCTTGGTCATGCCGGTTTTTATAGGAGGTTCATTAAAGACTTCTAAAAAAATTCTAGGCCTCTAACTAATCTCTTACAAAAAGATGTTCCTTTTGTATTTGATGATGATTGTGTAGAAGCATTTGAAATACTTAAGAAAGCCTTGATTTCTGCACCTATTGTTCAGCCACCTGATTGGAATTTACCCTTTAAAATTATGTGTGATGCTAGTGATTATGCTGTAGGTGTTGTTCTAGGACAAAGAGTAGATAAGAAATTAAATGTTATCCAATATGCTAGTAAAACTCTAGACAGTGCCCAGAGAAATTATGCTACTACTGAAAACAAATTTTTAGCAGTTGTATTTGCTTGTGATAAGTTCAGACCTTATATTGTTGATTCTAAAGTAACTGATCATGCTGCTATTAAATACCTTATGGAAAAGAAAGATGCTAAACCTAGACTTATTAGATGGGTTCTCTTGCTACAAGAATTTGATTTGCATATTATTGATAGGAAGGGAGCTAAGAACCCTGTTGCAGACAACTTGTCTAGGTTAGAAAATGTTCTTGATGACCCACTCCCTATTGATGATAGTTTTCCTGATGAACAATTAGCTATCATAAATGCTTCTCGTACTGCTCCATGGTATGCTGATTATGCTAATTGCATTGTTGCTAAATTTATACCACCTAGTTTCACATACTAGCAAAAGAAAAAGGTTTTCTATGATTTGAGACATTAATTCTGGGATGACCCACACCTTTATAAAGAAGGAGTAGATGGTGTTATTCGACGTTGTGTACCTGAGCATGAACAGGAATAGATCCTACGCAAGTGTCACTCCGAGGCTTATGGAGGACACCACGCTGGAGATAGAACTACACATAAGGTATTACAATCCGGTTTTTATTGGCCTACTCTTTTCAAAGATGCCCGTAAGTTTGTCTTGTCTTGTGATGAATGTCAAAGAATTGGTAATATTTGTTTTGACTAGAAACAGTAGGAAAGGCTCCTACTGTGTAAATGTATTAATAATCATATAACACTGTGCAAGGGGGGTGAATATTTACATGATGGAAAGGGGAGGCTTGGCCACTTTGGGTCAAAGCCAAGGGAGAAGCTACAGAGTAAGAGGGTCTAGTGTAAGGAGTTTAAAAAATTCAAAACAAGAGGCATATGTGCCTCTTTGACCCTATGTTGCAGGAGTTCAAAATCCTTTTTGAATCTTTCAAGCCAGGACCGAAATGATGGGTCTATCTATCTGAAATGTTTATTGTTTCTCTCCTTCCAAATGCTCCACGCCGCCCCAGTAAAATTTTCAAATAGCATCGGTGTGGGGTGGTTGGTTTTTTGGTCCTCGATGGCTTGCACCCGACCAGAGAATGGTTCCCAATTAATGTGCAGAGCTCGCCAGCACTGCCTGCTGAATGAGCTGGTGAAGATCATGTGTTCGACCGTTTCTTAAATGTTGAGTCCACACAAGAGGCAGTTGTGGTCGTCACCTATGTTGTAATGGCGTCGTTTAAGCATATTTTGGGTGTTCAGCATGTCATTGAGTAAAATCCATGCAAAAACATTCACCTTCATAGTGCACTTGGATTTCCATAGCCACACGAACACTTGATAAGATTGAACATCCCAGAAGAAGAAGCGGTAATAATCTATGGATTTGAAGATGGTTTTTCCCCAAACATAATGCCAGACGTCTGACAAGGAAGCCATGGGTTGGAAGGGTGACACGATCGTCTGCATCTGCCTTATCTCGTCAAGCGCTTGGGGAGAGAGCGGTAGGTGGAAGGCCGCTCCTAGCGACGTGAAAGAATTGGTAATATTAGTAGACGTCAAGAAATGCCTATGAACTATTCACTTGTTATTGAACCATTTGATGTTTGGGGCTTTGATTATATGGGACCGTTTCCTTCCTCTAATGGGTATACACATATTTTAGTTGTTGTTGATTACGTTACTAAGTGGGTAGAAGCTATTCCAACTAGTAGTGCTGATCATAACACCTCTATTAAGATGCTTAAAGAAGTTATTTTTCCGAGGTTTGGAGTCCCGAGATACTTAATGACTGATGGTGGTTCACATTTCATTCATGGTGCTTTTCGTAAAATGCTTGCTAAGTATGATGTTAATCATAGAATTGCATCTCCATACCACCCATAGTCTAGTGGTCAAGTAGAACTGAGTAATGGAGAGATTAAATTAATTTTGCAAAAGACTATTAATAGATCTAGAAAGAATTAGTCCAAGAAACTTGATCATGCATTATGGGCCTATAGAACTGCATATAAAAATCCTATGGGTATGTCTCCGTATAAAATGTTTTATGGAAAAGCATGTCACTTACCTCTTGAACTAGAACATAAGGCATATTGGGCCATTATAGAGCTCAGTTATGATTTCAAACTTGCCGGTGAGAAGAGACTATTTGACATTAGCTCACTTGATGAGTGGAGAACCCAGGCCTATGAGAATGCCAAACTGTTTAAAGAAAAAGTTAAAAGATGGCATGACAAAAGGATACAAAAGCGTGAGTTTAATGTAGGTGATTATGTTTTGTTATACAACTCTCGTTTAAGATTTTTTGCAGGAAAACTCCTCTCTAAACAGGAAGGTCCTTACGTTATCAAGGAGGTCTATCGTTCCGGTGCCATAAAAATCAACAACTTTCAAGGCACAAATCCAAAGGTGGTGAATGGTCAAAGAATCAAACACTATCTCAGGTAATCCCATAAATGTTGAAACCAATGTTATTGACACCATACCCTGGAGGAGTACATAAGGGACACTTTCCAGAATGTTTCAGACTTCGAAAAGGAATAGGTATGTGGTATGGTAAGTAAACCGACTCCAAAACAGTTCTAACGGCATTTTTTCTCCGTTTTGGAATACTTAAGAAAATAGGAAAATAAGAAGTAGCCCGGAAAGGACACGAGGCACCCACGAGGGTGGAGGGCGCGCCCTACCCCCCTGGGCGCGCCCCTGCCTCGTGGGCACCTCGTGTGCCCTCCGGACTCTGTTTTCTTGCATGATACTTTTCCTGGTTGGAAAAAATTCATTATATAATCTCCCGAAGGTTTTGACCATTGTACCACGACAAAATCCTCTGCTTTTGTCTCAAGCTATTTTTTTGACAGATCTAGATTACCATGACGTGTTCAAGCGCACCCAAGGACAAAATTTTCGAGAAGGTCATCAACCCCTACTTCGTGGAGGTGCTGCAACATCCTCAAACCATTGAGATGCGTGAGGGGGTGCTGCACATCCACGATGTTGAGGGACTAAGGAGGACCGGAAGGGTGGAGACAAGACTCGAAGCAATGGAGAAACAAGTTTTCAAGTGCTAGGAGATGGTTTAAGCGAACTCAATGTCAACCACATGATGATCGCGGAGTTCACCAACAACCACATGCTAGATTCCAAGAACATTGGGGAGACCATCTTCAAGCTTCACGATAAAATCAAGCACCTCCAAGCCCAGATCTATGACCTGCAAAACCAAAACTGTGAGTATAAATATAGATTCAAGAGGATGAGTTTGGCTGCAGATTTGAGGATCCAGGAGACTCGGTCATCCTTATATGATGGTGAGCCTATGCCTTGGAAGATGGACAACAAGCCTACATCATCAACAACTTCATCATCACCACCTCCGAAGAAAGAGACATAAATACATGGGTATGGGCACTCCCCTTGGCAACTGCCAAGCTTGGGGGAGGTGCCCCGGTATCGTATCACCGTCACACTTCTATCTTTACTGTTTTTCTTAGTTCGATCCTTTTGGTTATATCTTGATCTAGTAGAATAAAGTTTAGTATGATCTAGCTTTGAGTTTTTTTGTTGATCCTTATCTATGTAATCGAGTCCATGAGCTATATATAATAAAGATTAGTCTTGAGTCGAGGGCTTGGTTATCTTGCTATGATCTTGAGGGAATAAAATAAAAAAAGAACGAATAAAAAGAAATAAAGAGATCATATTGATCTTATGCAGAGTAATGACTTCACATATAAAGAGTATGATGAATAAAAGTTGTTGAGAGTTGACAAACATAGTTTTGGTCATCGTTGCAATTAATAGGAAGTAATAAAGAAAGAGAGGTTTTCACATATAAATATAATATCTTGGACATATTTTATGATTGTGAGCACTCATTAAAATATGATATGCTAAAAGGTTGATGTTGGACAAGGAAGACAACGTAATTGGTTATGTTTTCTTATATCTGAAATAAATTATATTGTCATGGATCATCAAACATGTTGAGCTTGCCTTTCCCCCTCATGCTAGCCAAATTCTTTGCACCAAGTAGAGATACTACTTGTGCTTCCAAATATCATTAAATCCAGTTTTGCCATGAGAGTCCACCATATCTACCTGTGGATTGAGTAAGATCCTTCAAGTAAGTTTTCACTGTTGCAAGCAATAAAAATTGCTCTCTAAATATGTATGATCTATTAGTGTGGAGAAAATAAGCTTTATACGAGCTTGTTATATGGAAGAAATAAAAGCGACGGACTGCATAATAAAGGTCCCTATCACAAGTGGCAATATGAAGTGACGTTCGTTTGCATTAAGATTTTGTGCATCCAACCATAAAAGCACATGACAACCTCTGCTTCCCTCTGCGAAGGGCCTATCTTTTATTTTTGTCTGATACCATATACAAGAGTCTTGGTGATCTTCACCTTTCCTTTTTACACTTTATCCTTTGGCAAGCACTATGTGTTTGAAAGATCCTTATATATATATATCGGGTTTTCATAAAGCATTATTGTTAACGTTACCCTTGAGGTAAAAGGTTGGGAGGCAAAACTATAAGCCCCTATCTTTCTCTGTGTCTGATTAAAACTTCATACCCATAAGTATTGTGTGAGTGTTAGCAATTGCGAAAGACTAAATGATAGTTGAGTATGTGGACTTGCTGAAAAGCTCTTATATTGACTCTTTACGATGTTATGATAAATTGCAATTGCTTCAATGACAGAGATTATAGTTTGCTAATTTTTCAATGAAGTTTCTGATTCATACTTTACATTGTGTATAGACTGTTACTTCAGTATAAGAAATTGTATGACAATACATATATATATATATATATTGTTATTCTAAGAATGATCATGATGCCCTCATGTCCATATTTTATTTTATCGACACCTCTATCTCTAAACATGTGGACCGATATCGGCTTCCGCTTGAGGACAAGCGAGGTCTAAGCTTGGGGGAGTTGATACGTCCATTTTTCATCATGCTTTTATATCAATATTTATTGCATTATGAGCTGTTATTACACATTATGACACAATACTTATGCATTTTCTCTCTTATTTTACAAGGTTTACATGAAGAGGGAGAATGCCGGCAGCTGGAATTCTGTGCTGGAAAAGGAGCAAATATTAGAGACCTATTCTGCACAACTCCAAAAGTCCTAAAACTCCACAAAAGTTAGTTTTGGAATATATCACAAATATTAGGCGAAGAAAGCACCAGAGGGGGGACCACCCACTGTCCACGAGGGTGGAGGGCGCGCCCCTGCCTCGTGAGCCACCTGGAAGCCCCCCAATGCCCATCTTCTGGTATAAGGTGTCTTTTGCCCTGGAAAAAATGAGAAGGAAGCTTTCCGGATGAAGCGTCGTTGTCTCGAGGTGGAACCTTGGCGGAACCAATCTAGGGCTCCGGCGGAGCTGTTCTGCCGGGGAAACATCCCTCCGGGAGGGGGAAATCGCCACCATCGTCATCACCGTCGATCCTCTCACTGGGAGGGGGTCAATATCCATCAACATCTTCACCAGCACAATCTCCTCTCAAACCCTAGTTCATCTCTTGTATCCAATCTTTGTCTCAAAACCTCATATTGGTACCTGTGGGTTGCTAGTAGTGTTGATTACTCCTTGTAGTTGATGCTAGTTGGTTTATTCGGTGGAAGATTATATGTTTAGATCCTTTATGCAGATTAATACCCCTCTAATTATGAACATGAATATGATTTGTGAGTAGTTACGTTTGTTCCTGAGGACATGGGAGAAGTCTTGTTATAAGTAGTCATGTGAATTTGGTATTCGTTCGTTATTTTGATGAGATGTATGTTGTCTTTCCTCTAGTGGTGTTATGTGAACGTCGACTACATGACACTTCACCATTGTTTGGGCCTAGGGGAAGGCATTGGGATGTAATAAGTAGATGATTGGTTGCTAGAGTGACAGAAGTTTAAACTCTAGTTTATGTGTTGCTTCGTAAGGGGCTGATTTGGATCCATACGTTTCATGCTATGGTCAGGTTTACCTTAATTCTTCTTTCGTAGTTGCAGATGCTTGCGAGGGGGGTTAATAATAAGTGGTATTATTGTCCAAGGAAGGGTAGTACCCAAGCACCGGTCCACCCACATATCAAATTATCAAAGTAAAGAACATGAATCATATGAGCATGATGAAAACTAGCTTGACGATAATTCCCATGTGTCCTTGGGAGCGCTTTCCTTTATATAAGAGTTTGTCCAGGCTTGTCCTTTGCTACAAAAAGGATTGGGCCACCTTGCTGCACCTTGTTTACTTTTTTTACTTGTTACCTGTTAGGAATTACCTTATCACAAAACTATCTATTACCGATAATTTCAGTGCTTGCAGAGAATACCTTACTAAAAACTGCTTGTCATTTCCTTATCCTCCTCGTTGGGTTCGACACTCTTACTTATCGAAAGGACTATGATAGATCCCCTATACTTGTGGGTTATCACATGGAAATCCCTGCTCCTCACATTGATATTGTTTGATGGGCATCTCCATAGCCCATTGGTTAGCCGCATCGAAGTGAGACTTTCTTACTTTTTTGTCTTCTCTATATTTACCCTATCATCATACTCTATTCCACCCGTAGTGCTATATCCATGGCTTGCGCTCATGTATTGCGAAAAGGATGAAGCACGTTAAAAATTATGAACCAATTGCTTGGCTTGTCATCGGGGTTGTGCATGATAAATACTTTGTGTTAAGAAGACAAAGCATGCCAAGACTATATGATTTTGTAGGGATAACTTATTTTAGCATTGATATTTTGAAAAGATATGGTTGCTTGTTGATATGCTTGAGTATATAAATTATTATGTCAACACTAGACTATTGCTTTGAATCACATAAAAAGTCCAAATGTCCATGCTATACAAAAAAGAATATGATATGACATGTTAAACAACACTCCGCATCAAAAATTATGTTTTTATCACTTACCTACTCAAGGACGAGTAGGAGTTAAGCTTGGGGATGCTGATACGTCTCCAAGGTATATATAATTTTTTATTGTTCCATGTTGTTATATTATCAATCTTGGATGTTTTATAATCATTTTATATCATTTTTTGGTACTAACCTATTGACATACTGCCAAGTGTCAGTTCCTGTTTTTCTGTGTTTTTTACATCGCAGAAAATCAATATCAGACGGAGTCCAAATGCCATGAAACTTTACGGAGATTTTTTATGGACTATAAGGAACATGTTCGGCACTGGTTGCACCTGGGGGGAGTCCTGAGGAGGGGACAACCCACCAGGGCGCGCCAGGAGGCCCAGGCGCGCCCTAGTGGGTTGTGCCCACCTCGGGTACCCCCCGGACCGCCTCTTTGCTCTATAAGTACCCCAAAAATACCAGAACCCTAGGGGAGTCGATGAAATATTCATCCAGCCGCCACATAGTCTAGAACCACTAGATCCAATCTAGACACCATCTCGGATGGGGTTCACCACCTCCATTGGTGCCTCTCCAATGATGCATGAGTAGTTCTTTGTAGACCTTTGGGTCTGTAGTTAGTAGCTAGATGGCTTTCTCTCTCTCGCTGAATTCTCACTACAATGGTATCTTAGAGATCCATATGATGTAACTCTTTTTGCGGTGTGTTTGTTGGGATCTGATGAACTTTGAGCTTATGATCAGTCATATCTTTTTATATCCATGAAAGTTATTTGAGTTTCTTTGATCTCTTATATGCATGATCTCTTATAGCCTCGTATTTCTCTCCGATATTTGGGTTTTGTTTGGCCAACTTGATCTATTTATCTTGCAATGGGAAGAGGTGCCCGGTAGTGGGTTCAATCGTACGGTGCTTGATCCCAGTGACAGAAAGGGAACCGACACGTATGTATCATTGCTACTAAGGATAAAAAGATGGGATCTGTATCTACGCAATAGATAAACTGATCTTGTCAACATCATGTCATCATTCTTATTGCATTACTCCGTTTTTCCATGAACTTAATACACTAGATGCATGTTGGATAGCGGTCGATGTGTGGAGTAATAGTAGTAGATGTAGGTAGGAGTCGGTCTACTAATCTTGGACGTGATACCTATGTAATGATCATTGCCTGGATATCTTCGTAATTATTTGAGGTTCTATCAATTTCCCAACAGTAATTTGTTTACCCACAGTTTGCAATCTTTCTTGAGAGAAGCCACTAGTGAAACCTACGGCCCCGGGGTCTTCTTTCTCATATATTTGCTTGCGATCTACTTTTCTTTTGCATTTTTATTCAGATATATTAAACCAAAAATACAAAAATACTTTGCTGCACTTTATTTTATTTGTGATCTATTATTTCAATCTACTACAATCTCTGGCATCGTTACCCAAAAGGGATTGACAACCCCTTTAACACGTTGGGTTGCGAGGTGCTGTTACTTGTGTGCAGATGTTGTTTACGTTGTGTTGCTTGGTTCTTCTACTGGTTCGATAACCTTGGTTTCTTCACTGAGGGAAATACCTACCGTCACTGTGCTGCATCATCCCTTCCGCTTTGGGGAAATACCGACGTAGTCCTAGCAGACTGGAGCTTTTCTGGCACTATAGTCAGAGAGCAATCACATACCAACACTTTCCAAGGAATTTATTATTTGACAACATGAAGTAAATTCATTTTTTTCATTTCGGCACTGGGCATCCCTAATACCTTAGCCTCACTCTCGTGCAATGGCAAGTGAATAAACACTCATCTTGAGAATAACACATATAGCATGGAAAATATTAGCCACCCCTCACCGCGCCGCGAGCGAAACAAACAAACAAAAGAGAAGTTTATTTCTGAAAATTAGAGATGGCACATGCAAATTTTCTTAGAACGGCAAAAGAATACCGCATATAGGTAGATATAGTGGACTCATGTGGCAAAACTGGGTTAAAGGTTTTTGGATGCATAAGTAGTGATCATACTTAGTGCAAAATGAAGGCCAGCAAAAGATTGAGAAGCGACCAACCAAGAAACGAATAATTTCATAAGCGAGCATTAAGCATAACTAACACCGAATAATGCAACATAAGTAGGATATAATTTCATTGCATAATTATTGACTTTCATGCTTGCATAGGGAATCACAAACCTTAACACCAATATTCTTACTAAAGCATAATTACTCATCAAGATGACTCACATATCACATCATCATATCTCAAAACTATTACTAAGTATTAATTTTATTTTGTCCAATGATCTTCATGAAAGTTTTTTATTATATCCTTCTTGGATATCTATCACTTTGGGACTAATTTTCATGTGTTGCTTTTGACAAGCTCAAACAAATATAAGTAAAGATCATGAGCATAATATTTCTTTCTCTCAAATTAATTTAAGTGAAGCAAGAGAGAATTCCTTAAAATATTTACTAACTCTCCGATAAATCTAAGTGAAGCAAGAGAACATTTCTTCAAAAATACTAAGCACGCCGTGCTCAAAAAGATATAAGTGAAGCACTAGAGCTAGTCCATAGCTCATAAAAAAATTAAGTGAAGCATAAAGAGCAATTCTAACAAGTCATGACATAATTTTGGCTCTCTCAAATAGGTGTGTCCAGGAAGGGATCAAGACTTAAAACAAAAAATAAAACAAGCAAAGACTCGTATCATACAAGACGCTCCAAGCAAAACACATAGTATGCGACGAATAAAAATATAGCTTCGAGTAAAATACCGATGGTCGTTAGAAGAAAGAGGGGATGCCACTCGGGGCATCCCCAAGCTTAGTTGGTTCCTCATTTTTGGATAATAGCTTGGGATGCCGGGGTATCCCCAAGCTTAGGCTCTTCTACTCCTTATTCCTTCATCCATCGAAAGATAACTCAAAACTTGAAAACTTCAATCACACAAAACTCAACAAAACCTTCGTGAGATCCGTTAGTATAAGAATAATAAATCACTACTATAAGTGTTGTACAAAACCAATTCATATTTTGTAATTGCATTATATCTACTGTATTCCAACTTTTCTATGGCAAAAACTCATCAAATAAAACCATAGAGCCATCAAAATAAGCACACAACACAAAGAAAACAGGATCTGTCAAAACAGAACAGTCTGTAGCAATCTGACTATTTCGAATACTTCTCTAACTCCAAAAATTCTGAAAAATTAGGACGGCCTGAGCAATTTGTATATTGATCTATTGCAAGTGGAATGGGTATTTTATCGCTCTATGGTAAAAAAAATGATAATTATTTTCGTGAGCGCAAAAGTTTCTATTTTTCAGCAAGATCAAACAACTATCACCCAAGAAGATCCTAAAGGCTTTACTTGGCACAAACACTAATTAAAACAAAAAAACACAATAATAACAATAGCATAATTGTGCTAACACTCAAAAACAGGAAGAAAAAAGCAAAAATAAATTTTATTCATTGGGTTGCCTCCCAACAAGCGCTATAGTTTTACGCCCTTAGCTAGGCATAAAGCAAGGTTCTAAGTTTTGTCATCTTTGTCCAACTCTTCAATCAAACACTTAGAACCCTTCAAAGATTTAGCATAAAGATTTTCAATAACAACACTTCTAGGAATAAATCCAAAGATTTTATTCTTGCAAAAAGGATCTCTTATCACTTCAACAAAATCCGGGTGGATACCAATCATCTTAAGATCTTCTTTATTACTACTAGCAAAAGGGCTCGTGCGTTGCAACGGGTAGGAAATAATAAAAATATGGGCCGCAACCTTAAGATTGAGGAACTTCAAATTTTACACTTGACATTGGTGCTCGTATTTTCCTGGATTTATTACAGGCCTTTTGGCAATGTGTTTTCAGTGGGAGCTAGACGTTCCCATCGACTACATAGGCATCTATAGTGACTTCTTCAATCTTAAAATGATGTGCCGGTTCAGTCTATCAAAAGTGCTCATAATGATAGAATATGCGTGTGTGCGTTCATAAGAACGAATATATGTTCATATGTACAAGCGCTTGCTTTTGTACTATGATTAAAAAGGAAATAATAAAAACATGAACACATGTTCATGCTAAAACCGTATATAGCACTACTATAGGCAATTATTTTTCACCTTATAAATAAAGAGTAGAGAAATTGAAGAACATCTAGAAGGTATGTCATCTCATTCATTGTTCACACTACATGTTTTCTTTGATTTTCTTACACTACAACTAACTTTAACAATGAGTGCGCCCAGTACTATTATGTGAGAAACTAGATTTGAATACTACAGACATTTCTATAGCATAGACATGAAAAAAATCAAATCAAGCTATCGGCAAGGGAAAAGCCATATACATCGAATTTGTTTTGAGCAACACCAGCCAGCCAGGCAGGCCAACCGGCCAGGCCATCCCACCAAAGGCCCAGCTAGTCCCATAACCTTAGCTCGCAGCCCAATCACCACTTCCTCACCTTCTGCCTCGATAATGATCTTCAAGTGCAAATGGCAGCTAAAGAGAGCAACGTGAAGCTAATATCCTCCAAGCTAATGGAAACTTATCAGTACAACATGAAGCACCTACTGAACCTTATAAAAAGAAACTTGTGATTTTTCATAGTGAGCTTAAGTACTTGTAGAATCTACAAAGATAAAATATGTGGATTTTAATAAAAACATATTGTAAAAAGTAATAACTACTTTGTTATTGTTACCTTTTCTTTTGAGAATGTGAATTTGTGTGTTCAAGAATGTGAATTTTTCATGAAATGTTGAAGCCAACATCAGAAAATCTATTCTAATATAGAATCTGTGCAGGCAGTGTCACTTAGAATTTAATTCACCTAAATTTAACTCTACATGAAAACTAAATTGATTGAGAGTTTGTGTGTAAAGCAGTGGATAAAATTAGGCCATTTCCAAGTTGTAAACATAAAGCCAGATCCTCTTATTTCAATTTCCAAGTTGAAGCCAATATATTTTAGACTTTGATTCATACCATTCAATTGTGAAATTATTGACTCTATAGCTGTCGCCACATCCTATTATTTCTATAATTGCCGGCACTTACACCACCGGGCGAGCAAAAAATGCAGAAGAGAAAATGAGGAGCCATGGAGATTTGATACCTTGACCTCCAGTATGCAGAACCGCTTCGCAAGCCATCTCAACTGAATGTGGACTTCACGCAACAATGGGCTTAGGCTCCTTACAAAGAAAACATACAATGTCATCTTCTCCAACGAGTAAACTGCGGAGCTCAGATGTGATGCCGGCGAGCAGACGCGGCAGCGATTGTGGCTAGAAGACAGCGGCGGGAGTGCGGGTTTTAGCATGGATGCGCGGGTGCGAGTGGCTGAGGCAAGGGAGAGAGCAAAGTGCTCGGGTGCACAGGGACTCGAGATCGAGCAGGAGGTCGTCTCGGGCACGCGGCAGCCAGGCACGGCGAGGCGGTGGCTTTTGCAGCAGCAGAGCAACGACGGGCGTGCAGAAACTGTCCAGGGTGCGGCGTGTGTGTGTGATGTGGGCTCGGGTGGGAGAAGGCAGGAACTGTGGCGAGGTTGAGCCGCCGCCCAACCTTCACGGTAGCCTCCGTAGCTCCTTCAGAATTGTCAGATCCACCCGCCTCCGCTCCATTCCCGGTGCTGGCCCAAGCGAGCCCTTCCCCTCGTCCTCCTGATCGAGCCGAGCCACCATGGACATACGTTGCATCCGTGTTGACTACGGACGAGCGCGCACGCCCGACGCATACGGCCCCGCCTCCCCGCCGTGGCTGTAGCCGTCCGTCGGCAAGGGTGCCACCCCTCAACTTCTCCTGCCCGGCCCGCCCCTCTTCTCTCGCTCCGCCGCAGCTGACAAAAGGAAGCAGGTGTGTTTGGATAAGAGGCAGGGGTCTTTTGTAAAAAAAATGAAACGGTTTTTGACATCCAGTAAAAGAGGGATTGCGGGTTCAAATACTGAAAAGCAAAAGGGTTTTTGTGAAAAAGGCCACGACGGTGAACCCGACAGACTCAACCCGTGCTTTATTATTAGGGAAAGATTACTAGAGGTTGTACCCTTGTTGTTGGAAGCTCTATCAATTTTTACAGGAGTTTTTTCGATAGTTTTAGCGGAAGCGAAAGCTGTGCTTAGATTACTAAAAAATTCTTCTAATCTATCAATCCGAGAAGGGCTTTCTTCTATTATTTCATGAATTATGGTACCCTTTTCCCTTAACAACTTAAGAATATCTCCCTCTTTTGACCCCATATTGGTGGCAAAATTATGCATCCTTTTATCTATAATTTCCATATGATCTTCGGTGAGCATTTTCTTTTCAATAGCATCTAATCTTTCCATAACATGCTCAAGAGTCAAAGTTGTTTCATTAATCATGAGGGGTGGTGAGCCCACTAAATTTCCGATAGCATTAAAGGCATCAAGAGAAGGACACATCAAGAAATTTCCACCGGTAATCGTATCAAGTACGAATCTATACCAAGTGGTGATGCCAACATAAAAACAACGAATAAGAACAACGGTGGATTGCTTACAGGTTGATCTATTATGAGCATTGCAAATCCTATACCAAGCATCTTTTGAATTTTCTCCTCCCCTTTGTTTAAAGTTGAGAACCTTGTTCCCAGGAGTGCAAGCAATAGGAGAAGGACTATCCATAATGATAATAACGGCAAACAAAGTTGCACACAAAAACAGATCCGACAAGAAAACGGCAAACGGAAAAAGAAGGGCGAATAAAACGGCAAAATTTTGTGAAGTGGGGGAGAGGAAAATGAGAGGCAAATGGAAAATAATGTAAATTGCAAGTAGATGAGATTTGTGATTAGGAACCTGGTATATGTTGAAGATCCTCCCCGGCAACGGCGCCAGAAATTCTTTTTGATGTCGCTTGAAGCTACGTGGGTATTTCCCCAAAGAGGAAGGGATGATGCAGCACAGCTGTGGTAGGTATTTCCCTCAGATATGAAACCAAGGTTATTGAACCAGTAGGAGAACCAAGCAACACAACGTAAACATCCCCTGCACACAGATAACAAATCCTCGCAACCCGACGTGTTAAATGGGTTGTCAATCCCTTTCGGGTAACGATGCCAGAAATTGGTGCATGACGGGAGAGAGTTGTAATAGATTAAATAAATAGATCGCAAATAAAATAAAGTGCAGCAAAAGTATTTTGGGGTTTTTGGATTAATAGATCTGAAAATAAAAGAAAATAAAAGTACATCGCAAAGGCAAATAATATGAGAAAGAGATCCGGGGGCCGTAAGTTTCACTAGTGGCTTCTCTCGAGAAAAATAGCAAACGGTGGGTGAACAAATTACTGTTGGGCAATTGATATAACTTCAAATACTCATGACGATATCCAGGCAATGATAATTACATAGGCATCATGTCCAAGATTAGTAGACCGACTCCTGCCTACATCTACTACTATTACTCCGCACATCGACCGCTATCCAGCATGCATCTAGTGCATTAAGTTCATGGAGAAATGGAGTAATGCAATAAGAACGATGACATTATGTAGACAAGATCCATTTATCTATTGCGTAGATACAGATCCCATCTTTTTATCCTTAGCAACGATACATACGCGTCGTTTCCCTTTTTGTCACTGGGATCAAGCACCGTAAGATCGAACCCACTACCGGGCACCTCTTCCCATTGCAAGATAAATAGATCAAGTTGGAAAAACAAAACCCAAATACCGGAGAGAAATATGAGGCTATAAGAGATCATGCATATAAGAGATCAAAGAAACTGAAATAACTTTCATGGATATAAAAATATATGACTGATCATAAGCTCAAAGTTCATTAGATCCCAACAAGCACACCGCAAAAAGAGTTACATCATATGGATATCTAAGAGACCATTGTATTGAGAATTCAGCGAGAGAGAAAAAGACATCTAGCTACTAACTACGGACCCGAAGGTCTACAAAGAACTACTCACGCATCATCGGAGAGGCACCAATGGAGGTGGTGAACCCCATCCGAGATGGTGTCTCGATTGGATTTGGTGGTTCTGGACTCTGCGGCGGCTGGATGAATATTTCATCGACTCCCTAGGGTTTTGGGAAGTATTTTGTGTATTTATAGAGCAAAGAGGCAGTCCGGGGGCACTCGAGGTGGGCACAACCCACCAGGGCGCGCCTGGGCCTCCTGGTGCACCCTGGTGGGTTGTGCCCCCCTCGGGGAACCCCCAGGCGCAGCCAGGGCCCATTGTGTTCCTTCTGGCCCATGAAAATTCTCCGTAAAGTTTCGTGGCATTTGGAATCCATTTGATATTGATTTTCTGCGATGTAAAAAACATGGAAAAAACAACAACTGGCACTTGGCACTATGTCAATAAGTTAGTACCAAAAATGATATAAAATGACTATAAAACATCCAAGATTGATAATATAACAGCATGGAACAATAAAAAAATATAGATACGTTGGAGACGTATCACCATGCTTAATGCTTGTCACTTTGGGCCCGGGTGCCATGATTTCAGATCTGAACCGTTTATGTTATCCCCATTATATCTATGTTCTCGATCCGATCTTGCAAGTTATAGTCACCTACTACGTGTTATGATCCGACAACCCCGGAGTGACAATAGTCGGGACACTTCTTTGTGATGACCGTAGTTTGAGGAGTTCATGTATTTACCGTGCATTAATGCTTTGTTCTGGTTCTCTATTAAAAGGAGGCCTTAATATCCCTTAGTTTCTAATAGGAACCCGCTGCCATAGGAGGGTAGGACAAAAGATGTCATGCAAGTTCTTTCCATAAGCATGTATGACTATTTACGGAATACATGCCTACATTATATTTACGAACTGGAGCTAGTGCTGGATCGCCCTAGGTTATGACTGTCACATGATGAATATCATCCAACAAATCATCGATCCAATGCCTACGATTTTCCTACATATTGATCTTGCTAAGTTACTATTGCTATCGTTACTGTTGCACTTGCTATAAAACTACTGTTATCACTGTTACCATTACTATTGCTGCTGCTAATACTATCAAAACTATCATACTGCTTTACTATTGATCACTTTGCTGCAGATAATTAATCTCCAGGTGTGGTTGAATTGACAACTCAGATGCTAATACTTGCAAATATTCTTTGGCTCCCCTTGTGTCAAATCTATAAATTTGGGTTGAATAGTCTACCCTCGAAAATTGTTGTGATCCTCCATACTTGTGGGTTATCAGATGTATGCGTCAAACATTTGGCATAAGGAATAGCAAAAGTAGGATCATGTGCATACAAGTCTTTTATGTGCTCGAAACCAATGACATTCAATTCTAGTTGGGTAACAAGCATGCATCTACGGGAAAGTGCATTTGACACAACATTTTGTTTGCCTTTGATATACTTGGTGACATAAGGAAAAGACTCAATGAATTCACTCCACTTAGCATGACGCTTATTCAACTTAGTTTGACCCTTAAGTTATTTAAGTGTTGCATGATCCGTGTGAAGAATGAACTCATGAGGGCAGAGATAATGCTCCCAAACATGCAAGACTCGCACTAAAGCATATAGTTCTTTGTTATAGATGGGGTAGTTAACTTGCGCTCCGGAAAGTTTTTCACTAAAGTAGGCTATGGGGCACTTCTCTTGCATCAACACACCTCCTATGCCATAACCGCCAGCATCACAATAGACCTCGAAAGGTTTATCAAAGTTGGGTAAAGCAAGCAAAGGAGCACGTGTAAGTAAATTCTTAAGCTCATTGAATGCGGTATCTTGGGATGGTCCCCAAACAAATGGTGAACTCTTCTTGCTCAATGCATGTAAAGGTAAAGCGATGGTGCTGAAATCCTTCACAAATCTACGATAGAAACCGGCTAAGCCAAGGAAACTACACACTTGTTGCAAGTTGGTTCGTAGGGGGCAAGTTTTAATAGCATTGATCTTAGATTCATCTACATGAACACTCTCGGTGTCAAAACCGGCGGATCTCGGGTAGGGGGTCCTGAACTGTGCGTCTAAGGAGGATGGTAACAGGACGCAGGGGACATGATGTTTTACCCAGGTTCGGGCCCTCTTGATGGAGGTAAAACCCTACGTCCTGCTTGATTTATTCTTGATAATGTGAATAGTACAAGAGTTGATCTACCACGAGATCAGAGAGGCTAAACCCTAGAAGCTAGCCTATCGTATGATTGTATGTTGTCCTACAGACTAAAACCCTCCGGTTTATATAGACACCAGAGGGGGCTAGGGTTACAAGGTCGGTTACAAAGGAGGATATATACATATCCGTATTGCCTAGCTTGCCTTCCATGCCAAGTAGAGTCCCATCCGGACACGGGACGAAGTCTTCAATCTTGCATCTTCATAGTCCAACAGTCCGGCCAAAGGACATAGTCCGGCTGTCCGGAGACCCCCTAATCCAGGACTCCCTCAGTAGCCCCCGAACCAGGCTTCAATGACGTCAAGTCCGACACGCAGTATTGTCTTCGGCATTGCAAGGCGTGTTCTTCTCCAGATTTCGAATGTTTGTTAAGAAGTGTCCGGCCCCATAAATGTTGGTCCTCTTGGCTTTTGTGCCCAATAAGGGCTATCTTCCACGTGTCGAATGAATACGAGGAGCCAGGGCATTTTTTACATTCGCCCCCCTAGCCAGATAAATAAATTGTCTATTAAAGGGATGGGGATTCTTAGATCCAATCCATATCATCCTCCCCCAGCGAGAATCCATCGGAGCGCGCTTCAGAAAAATCCATTCGAGCATGGCCGACAACCGCAGCTCCTCCTCCCGCCCCCGTAGCCCTAAGCCCGGTGATTGGGAGAGGTGTTCCGTCCCACACAGTCGATTAGTCGAACTACAGACTAAGGGATTTCTCCCTCTAGCGTATATGGTTCCCGTCCGAGCCGGGCTCGCCACCTACAATGGCGGGGAGCAAGCGGAGAGCTTCCCCGGTCCCTCTACGGGGGAGCAGGTATGCCTTGTTCCTTATTTATTAAGGGGACTCGGATTTCCAATTCATCCGTTCCTTCGTAGGCTCCTGGAGTTTTACGGCCTCCAGCTGCATAATTTCACCCCTGCTTCCATATTACACATCGCCGGCTATGTTGCCCTCTGCGAGTTATTCCTGGGCTGCGAGGCTCATTTCGAGTTGTGGAAAAGGTTATTTTGCCTCGTCCCTCGCACACAGAAGGGGTCACTTTATCAAGTGGGCCGAGCCGAAATATGGCACACCGCCGAAACCGGATACCTGTCCGGTACTCCGAAGAAGACGTCCGAAGACTGACCTTCGGAATGGTTTTATATGGAGGGCGTCCCCCTTCCGGATCCTGTTCGGCGGGGTCTTCCTGAGTTCAACAATGCTCCTCTAAAGAAACGCCGAAGTTGGCGCCCACGGAGCCCCGAGGAGGAAGACAGCGTAGAAGTCCTTTACCTGATGAACCGGATTAAAGCGCTGGCTCAAGCAGGATTGACAGTAATCGAGGTTATGTCAATATGCATAATGTGGGGAGTGCAACCACTTCAATATCGAGGGCACCCCCTGTGGTGTTTTAATGGGGAAGATGACGCCACCCGTTGTGGGCATAAGGGTCCGGAGAACGCTGCCGCTTTAGCAAAAATTCTGTCCGAATTGTTCAAGGGAGAGGAAGAGGAGTTCATCCGTATCAAGCCACGGGATGGATTCTCCATGTACAACCCTCCAAGCTGGGTGAGTTATATCTCCTTACTCCCATTCTTCCCGCATTCTTTGCCGTAGGTACTCACCTTAACATTTTGCGGCAGGAACTGCGAAAAGCCATAAGGGAGGTCAGCAGCCCATCTCCACAACTAGAGGATCCTGACCGGGCCCTCGGTCCCGGACTCGAAGAAGATCCGGACATATTCGTGGAGCTGATAGACTGGCAGTTCTATCAATTAAGCTGTGATGACGCCATGGTGGCTATTACGGCCGACTATCCCGGACTGCTTCCTGCGTCGCACGTAAGAAAAAACAAAAATCCCAACTCCAAAAACTAGGATCCCCTTTTAGACACTTCACCTACCATATACATATGGTGTTTTACAGGGAAGGCATTCGGGACGCCATGCCGAACCCGTAGCAACTCGCCAACAAGAGGCACCGAGGCCGGGTAGGCAAAAAGGAAGGCGGTCAGGACGGAGACGCCGGCGCAGAGGTATGACAGAAACCCCGCTCCGTGGTTGTCGTCTTTCTCGAAGTGTAATGACGTCCATGTTTCTTTAACAGAAAAAATGCTCGCCGGAATATGTCTGGTGATGCTGCCGATCACGCTTCCACTAGTCGGGCTCCGGGGCCGGACATAGAGGTGGAAGCCGACATGGGGCGGACGCCGAATACTCCCCCTACAGAGGATGCAGATAGACTATCTACTACAAATTCAGAAGTGGAGAGCGCCATGAATCATAGGCGTCGCCGGGCCGTACTCCGCGACGATTGCTTCTCACCAGAGGCATTTGATGCCTTCAATTCTGGAGAGGCGTACCTCCGTGCTGCTCAAAATGGTCTAGCCAGAGCCACGGACCAGTATGTAAAGGATGTACGGGTAAGCAAATCTGACGATTATATGTATCAGTAGCCCCTGAGACTTGAAATAGTTGGCAGAACTGATTTAAGGATCATCTTATTGTGCAGGTTCTTACAAAGAAGAATACTCGACTGTCACAGGAGCTGGAGGAATGCAAGACCAAACTTCGGGCCGCTGTTGCCGCATTGAAGGAACCTAAAAAGTCCCCAACTAGTAACATTTCTTTCAAAGAATGATAGGTACCATATAGCGTGCGGCATCGCTGCAGATCTAACAATAGATGTTGTAGATGAATCCAGAGAGAATCCGGAGGATCAGCATGTCGTACGACAGCTAAAGGCTGGCGAACGCGTGCTGCCTGAGGTGAGGCGGGAGAAAAACAATCTCCAAGACGCCAATACCAAGCTAAGCGTGGAACTGAAAGATGTTCGAGCCCAGCTTGCGGACTCCAAGAAGGAGAATAAGCGGCTTCGACGCGGCATTTTCAGTAAGTGCTTGAACGAACCCTTTTGAAGGAGTTCGGCGAAGAAGCCGGCTAACAGAGTTATGTCTGCAGGTATGCTGACGGGTCGTCCCGCGGAGGAGATGCCTGGGTCTGCAGGTGATCTTCTACCCGAGCTTTCACAACTGCACGAACAAGTTCGGCAGGTGATGCAAGGTATTTCTCAGGACTTATGGCCATCCGTCTCCCTGCCAGAAGGCATTGGAGAGCTTACGGAGAAGCTCAAGGGAGCACGGCGGCGCTTCCAATTATGGAAGATATCGGCCTGCCGTCAAGGTGCCAGGGAAGCCTGTGCCATGGTGAAGACGCGGTATACCAAGGCAGACCCAAACCACATGGCCGGGAAAGAGATCCCCGTTAGCATAGTGTATGGGCAAGTAGAATTAGCCGCAAAGTATTCCCAACAGGATTGTAGGCTAGACAGCCTGTTGGATGGTATAGAAGAGGAATTTAGTCAGTCTACATGACTATGTAATTAAAGTAACATGTATAATGCCTTCTAGCCGGATTGTAAATCATTTGTCATGGCAGACCTTTTCGCTTCAACCTCGGGACCCGATAGTCCGGAGTGTGTCCGAATACCCGCTCAGTTATATAAGAACCGGGGTATGCATGGAAACCAGGCGTAGGGGTCATTAGTGCTTGAACAGACAAGTACCCAACTAGCTATGTTATATTACATGGGTAGTAAGAAACATCTTCCAGGGAGAATAGTTCCGTTAAGGGTTCCTTTCCCTGGGTGCGCATGCCCTAAAGTGCATGTCCGGACTGCGAGAGGAAACGCAGGAAAAAACATCTGGGGGCACATATGGAAAATAAATAAAAAACATCTTTTGTTCACCGACCGAATATTCCCTTAAGAACGCTAGCTTTCGGCTTCACCCAGTCTGAGGTACACATCCGGCTGACCCGGCAGTAACAATCGCAGAGGTGCTCCCCTTATGCCCTAGCCAAATTAACGGGAACGTAGGGCATAAATACAAGAGCCAGGCAACCCAGCTTGGCCAAAACTTAAGTCATATCGATGCATATAATGGCGAAGAAAAGGTACATGCGGAAGAATAACACATGTGCAGGGCATGAAGCCCAGATAAATAATTAAGCTTCTGTGTAAGAAGCCCCTAGGTATAATAAGCGCGGTTAGCGCGTCAATAGTGTGCAAGCAAGGCACAAGTTGGCCCTTGAAGGCCTTGAGAAAGAATAAAAGAAAGAGAAAAAAGATAGATAATGTATATGCAAAAAATGGACAGAGGAAGGAGACGAACATAGAGTCCGGCGCTAGGCGTAGAACCTTCGGAGGCTGGCTGCGTTCCATGGGTTCGGCTCAAGTCGATTATTCGATGCATCCCGCAGACGGTACGCTCCACCGGTCAGAACTTAGTCAATAATGAAGGGACCTTCCCATTTGGGCTCGAGCTTATTCTTTTTCTTATCTGGCAGGCGTAGAACTAGTTCGCCAACGTTATAAGTTTTGGCCCGTACTTCTCTGCTTTGGTATCTGCGAGCCTGTTGCTGATAGAATGCGGAACAGGCTTTTTCCACGTCACACTCCTCCTCCAGGGTGTCCAGACTGTCCTGCCGATCGAGCTCGGCTTCTCTTTCTTCGTACAAGCGCACTCGAGGTGAGTCATGATTATGTCGCAGGGTAGAACTGCCTCTGCGCCGTACACCATAAAGAAGGGTGTATATCCGGTAGTACGATTCGGCGTGGTCCGCAGCCCCCAGAGTACGGATTCGAGCTCCTCTACCCAGTGTGTGTGAGACTCTGTTAAGGACCACACTAATCTGGGTTTGATGCCGCTCATGATAAGACCATTCACTCGCTCAACTTGGCCGTTGGTTTGTGGGTGATAGACGGAAGCATAATCGAGCTTGATGCCCATGTTGCTGCACCAGAGTTTTACCTCATCGGCCGTGAAGTTCGTGCCGTTGTCAGTGATGATGCTGTGGGGGACACCGTAACAGTGTACAACCCCGGATATGAAGTCTATCACCGGTCCGGATTTGGCCGTTTTAACAGGTTTGGCTTCTATCCATTTGGTGAATTTATCCACCATGACCAGTAAGTATTTTTTCTTATGGGTTCCCCCTTTAAGGGGTCCAACCATGTCAAGCCCCCAGACCGCGAAGGCCCAGGTAATGGGGATTGTTTGGAGGGCGGTGGGTGGCATGTGGCTTTGGTTTGCAAAAAGCTAGCAACCGGCACAGCGTTGGACCAAGTCCTGTGCGTCTGCCCGGGCCGTCGGCCAATAAAAACCTGTACGGAAGGCCTTGCTTACAAGGGCCCGGGCAGCGGCGTGGTGGCCGCTGAGTCCAGCATGAATTTCTGCCAAAAGTTTTCTCCCTTCCTCTTCGGAGATGCACCTTTGAAGGACTCCGGTAGTGCTTTTTTTATACAGTTCTCCCTCATGGACCCTGTAGGCTTTAGATCACGGCACTATGCAGCGTGCCTCATTTTGGTCCTTGGAAGTTCCTGCCTAGTTAGGTAGGCCAGGAATGGTTCTGTCCATGGGGCGATGATGGCCATTATTACGTGGGCTGAAGGTGTTATTTCGGTCGCAGAGCCTCCGATTATGTCAGAGTGTTCGGTATCAGACATTTTGGCCAGGTCCGGACTATTGTTACCGATGTCCCCTTCCCATACCACGGATGGCTTAAACAACCTCTCTAAAAAGATGTTGGGGGGACCGCATCGTGTTTTGCGCCGATGCGGGCAAGGATATTTGCCGCCTGATTGTTTTCCCGAGCCACATGGTGAAATTCGAGCCCCTCGAACCGAGCTGACATCTTTAGGACGGCGTTTCAATAGGCCGCCATCTTTGGATCCTTGGCATCGAAGTCTCCATTTATTTGGGATATTGCGAGGTTCGAATCCCCACACACCTCCAGGTGTTGAATGCCCATGGAAACTGCCATCCGAAGACCATGTAATAGGGCTTCATATTCGGCTGCGTTGTTGGAGTCTGTATACAGTATCTGTAGTACGTATTGAACTGTATCTCCGGTTGGGGACGTCAGGACGACGCCAGCCCCCAGACCAGCCAACATTTTGGAGCCATCGAAGTGCATGATCCAATTGGAGTATGTGCCGTACTCTTTAGGGAGTTCGGCTTCCGTCCATTCGGCGACGAAGTCGGCCAATACTTGAGATTTAATGGCTCGCCGAGGTTTGTATGTTATGTCAAACGGGAGGAGCTCAATGGCCCATTTGGCAATCCGGCCTGTGGCGTCGCGGTTGTTTATAATATCATTAAGTGGCACTTCCGAGGCTACTGTAATCGAACACTCTTGAAAGTAGTGTCGCAGCTTCCGGGATGCCATGAATACCGCATAGGCTATCTTTTGATAATGTGGGTACCGTGATTTGCATGGAGTGAGGACAGTGGATACATAATATACTGGCTTTTGAAGAGGGAATTTATGTCCGTCCGCTTCTTGTTCGACGACGAGCACTGCGCTTACCACCTGATGAGTTGCCGCAATGTACAACAGCATTAGTTCGCCGATGTTTGGCGCGGCCAGGATTGGGTTGGTTGCCAGTATGGCTTTTATTTCTTCCAATCCGGGTGTGGCAGCGTCCGTCCACTCGAAGTGTTCGGTGCGCCGAAGAAGGGGATAAAGGGGTAATGCCTTTTCTCCTAAGCGGGAGATAAAGCGGCTTAGAGCCGCCACACATCCAGTTAATTTCTGGATTTGTTTGAGGTCCGTTGGGATAGCCAACTGTGACAGAGCTCGGATTTTGGCCGGATTAGCTTCAATTCCTCTACTGGAGACAATGAAGCCCAGGAGCTTTCCGGCTGGTACGCCGAAAACGCATTTTTTCGGATTGAGCTTGATATCGTATGTTCGGAGGTTGTCGAATGTGGGCCTCAAGTCGTCTATTAGAGACTCGACGTGTTTGGTTTTGATGACCACATCATCTATGTATGCCTCTACTGTTTTGCCGATCTGTTTCTCCAGACATGTCTGAATCATGCGCTGATATGTTGCACCGGCGTTTTTGAGCCCAAAAGGCATTGTGTTGAAACATAAGGGGCCGTATGGTGTGATAAATGCCGTTGCGGCTTGGTCGGACTCCGCCATCTTGATTTGGTGGTAGCCGGAGTATGCGTCGAGGAAGCACAATCACTCGTGTCCTGCGGTAGCATCGATAATTTGATTAATGCGGGGGAGGGGGAAGGGATCCTTTGGGCAAGCCTTGTTGAGGTCCTTGAAATCGACACATAGGCGCCAGGATTTGTCCTTCTTTGGTACCATCACCAGGTTTGCTAGCCAGTCCGGGTGTTTTATTTCTCTAATGAATCCAGCCTCCAATAACTTGGCTAGTTCCTCTCCCATAGCTTGTCTCTTAGGTTCAGAGAAACGCCGAAGAGCCTGCTTGACCGGCTTGAATCCCTTTAGAATATTGAGGCTGTGCTCGGCCAGCCTGCGTGGGATTCCTGGCATGTCTGAGGGGTGCCAGGCGAATATGTCCCAATTCTTGCGCAGGAACTCTCGTAGTGCGGCGTCCACGGCGGGGTTTAACTGCGCCCCGATGGAGGCTGTTTTGTAGGGTCCGTTGGGTGGACTTGGAATTTGACTATTTCATCCGCTGGTTTAAAAGAGGTGGATTTGGATCTCTTGTCAAGTATCACGTCGTCCTTGTCCACTGTGGAGCGTAGTGCGGTTAATTCCTCGGCCGAAAGGGCTTCGGATAATGCCTCGAGGGCCAATGCGGCTGTTTTGTTCTCGGCGCGGAGTGCTGTGTCCGGATCACTACCGAGAGTGATGATTCCGTTGGTCCCGGGCATTTTGAGCTTCATGTACCCATAATGGGGTATGGCTTGGAAGATCGTGAACGCCTCCCGTCCTAAAAGGGCGTGGTATCCACTACTGAACGGGGCCACTTGGAATGTAATTTCTTTGGACCTATAGTTCTCCGGTGTGCCGAATACCACATCTAGTGTGATTTTCCCAGCACAGTGTGCTTCCCGACTAAGGATGATTCCTCTGAAGGTTGTGCTACTTTGCTCAATGCGGTTCCAGTCTATTTCCATTTTTTGAAGAGTTTCCTCATAGATGAGGTTTAATCCACTGCCGCCGTCCATGAGTACTTTGGTGAGTAGAAAGTCGTCCACAATTGGACTGAGGACCAGTGCAGCTGGTGCTCGGGCTGTTCGGAATTTAGGTTCGTCACTGGCATTGAAGGTAATAGCCGTGTCGCTCCATGGATGTATTGCTGCCACGTGGCAGATTTCGGCAATGCTATGGAGTGTTCACTTGCACCTATTATTTGATACGAAGGTCTCAAAGACTGTTAATACCGTATTGTTATCCGTGGGATGGTGCTCTATGGCATCTGGGATGAGAAGATCCTCGCCGCTTTTGGCCACCTGTCGGAGTATCCAACATGCTCTAAGGCTGTGTGTTGGTATGGTATCCGTCGTACTATGAATTTTGCAGGGTCCGTTAAGCCATCCCTCCAATACGGTTCCATGCCCTGTAGAGGGTTTTTGTTTCTTTGTAACAAACTCGGGTGTCTTATGATAGTGCACCCTTTTACTTCGGACTGGGTGTATATTCCGAGCCGGATTATCCCAAAATTTCGTTTCGGTTTTCCAGGCGCTTTCCATCGCATAGTACTTTCGTACTATGGATGCCAAGTCAGCAAAGCGTGATATGTCACGGCGACTTAAGGTGTTAAGGATTCCCTTGTCCATGCAATTATTGCAGAAAAATGAGACTGCGTCTTCCTCACGACAGTCCTTAACCTTGTTCATCACAAGGAGGAATCTGGCCCAATAATGATGTGGGAAAGATCATTTATGTCTGGGTGGGTGGGTGGATTCGAGTCCGAACCCCTACCCGATCTGAGACCCAGGGGCCGAGGAGTTTCCAATCTTGGAAGTTCGGGTTCCGGAGTGTTACCTGATAAGTCTGGCCCACTGCCTGACTCTAGGTTCAGGGCTTGGGTGATGTCCTCCCGTAAACGGGTATCCGGCTCGGAGAGCTCGGGAATCCGGACATAGTTAGTCCTCAAGATAGAGGAAGAATCGCTGCATTGTTCCTCCACCACCGCGATATGATGGGTGACCGGTGGAGGGTTAATCTCCCTTTGATCGGGTTTAAGCCCAATCCGATCATAGTCCGTAGCGACTCCCAAGGCGGCGATGTGATCCAAGAGCTCATTTAGGGAGGAGAGCTCCATTGGATCCATCTGCTCGGCGAATTCCGAGCCGACGTGGAGGCTGTTTTCGATGACCCGAGAAGTCATCGTCGGTGCAGCAGCCGAATGGGCGGTCATGATGAAACTGCCTAGCCGGAGAGTTTGGCCGACAGCCAGGGCTCCCCCGGCGGTAATGTTGTTTTTAACAACGAGACGAGGCATCCTTCCTTACGGCGACGGCACAGTGGAACTCTCAATGAAAGCACCAATGTCGGTGTCAAAACCGACGGATCTCGGGTAGGGGGTCCCAAACTGTGCGTCTAAGGCGGATGGTAACAGGAGGCAGGGGACACGATGTTTTACCCAGGTTCGGGCCCTCTTGATGGAGGTAAAACCCTACGTCCTGCTTGATTTATTCTTGATAATATGAATAGTACAAGAGTTGATCTAGCACGAGATCAGAGAGGCTAAACCCTAGAAGCTAGCCTATGGTATGATTGTATGTTGTCCTACGGACTAAAACCCTCCGGTTTATATAGACACCGGAGGGGGCTAGGGTTACACAAGGTCGGTTACAAAGGAGGAGATATACATATCCGTATTGCCTAGCTTGCCTTCCACGCCAAGTAGAGTCCCATCCGGACACGGGACGAAGTCTTCAATCTTGCATCTTCATAGTCCAACAGTCCGGCCAAAGGACATAGTCCGGCTGTCCGGAGACCCCCTAATCCAGGACTCCCTCAAACACCCTTAGAAGACACAACAAAACCTAAGAAAACAAGCTTACCAACACCAAAAAGGCATTTATCCATATTAGCATAAAGGCACTCTTTTCTAAGAGTTTGCAAAACGGTTCTAAGGTGGGTGACATGATCTTTGAGAGATTTGCTAAATACAAGAATATCGTCAAAGTAGACCACAACAAATACGCCAATGTAGGGGCGGAGAACAAAATGCATCACACGCATAAAAGTGTCGGGTGCTTCAGATAAGCCCATAGGCATGACCAACCATTCATACAAGTCAAATTTGGTTTTGAAAGCGGTTTTCCATTCGTCACCCTCTTGGATGCGAATTTGGTAATAGCCACTCTTAAGATCAATCTTAGAGAAAATGGTGGCTCTGCTAGGCTCATCTAACATATCATCAAGGCGTGGAATGGGGTAGCGATAATGAACGGTGATAGCATTGATAGGACGACAATCGGAACACATGCGATATGTACCATCTTTCCTGGGAACAAGGATTACCCAGACGGCACCCGGGCTCAAGCTTTCTCGCACATGGCCATTGATGATGAGTTGTTGTACTTGCCGTTGGATCTCCTTGGTTTCCTCGGGGTTAACATGATAAGGTGCCTTGTTAGGAAGAGGTGCTCCAGGGATGAGGTCGATGCGGTGTTCGATGCCTCGAAGAGGAGGTAGACCCGGAGGTAGCTCGTCGGGGAATACATCTTAGAATTCCTGCAATAGAGAAGATAACACTAAAGGTATATTGTGAGAGGTGTTAGTCTTTGTTGCCTCGTCCTTGCACAAAAGGACATAGTGCATAACGCTTGATGGGTTCTCACACACTTCTCTCATCTCACTTTTGGTGGCAAATAGGACTAAGTTTTTCTTGTCGCGCATCATGGAGGAACTCAATTTGGGCTTGTGGCGCTCACTCTCTTTTTGGTGGTTCGCTCTCTCACTATTCTCTTCACGATGTGTGGTTGCTTGCTTGTCGGCGATCACTTGGCTTGGTGACATAGGTCATAGCACATACTCCTTTCCCTTCATCTTGAAGCTATAGTGATTGGTACGCCCGTTGTGGATGACGCCTCGGTCGAATTGCCATGGTCTTCCAAGAAGGAGATGGTAAACGGACATAGGAATGACATCACACTCCAAAGTGTCTTCGTATGCTCCGATTTTGAAGGAGACTTGAACCATGTGTTCCACTTGAATTGTGCTGGAGTCGCTAAGCCATTGGACCTTGTATGGATGCGAGTGCTTCATCTTGACCAACTGGAGCTTGGATCATAGTTCTTCACATGCCAAGTTATGGCAACTTCCTCCGTCTATGATGACCTTCACGGACCTTCCATTGATGCCCACCTTGGTGTGGAAGATATGTCATCTTTGATCTTCATCTTGTTGATGTTGAAGCGTCAAGACCTTGGAGACAACGAGAGCGGGGATCAATCTTCTTCACAAAAGACTTGATCATCTTCATCTTCGTTGACGCTCCAGTGCATGGCCACGTGCTCAAGGGCTTCCATTTCTTCTTCACACATGGAATCATAAGTGCCATCGTCGTTGAGGATCATTGTGCGCTTGTTGGTACACTCGAAGGACTTGTGGCCTCGGATGCCACATGTGAAGCACTTGATTGAACTTGTCTTGACAGTCTCATCCGGTGGAGTTGTAGATGATGAAGCTCTCGGCTTGAAGATGCTTGAAGTAGGAGGACAACTTGAGGTTGTCGAAGTTTTCTTGTAACTTGACTTGTCGCCGTTGCTTCGAGAAGATTTGGTTGAGGTAGAAGTCAGTTGAGTCGTTGAAACTTGGTTGTTGAAGCCGTATGCCTTGGAAGAGTACCTGCCATACTTGAAGTCATCTTGCACTTGTCGCTCCGCCTTGGTGGCTTGATGCACTAGCTCGATGAGGTTGGAGTAAGGTTGGAAGTCAGCGATCTTCTTAATAGGGTGGTTGAGTCCATTCAAGAAGCGTGTCGTAGTTTTCTCATCATCTTCCATGACATTGGCTCGGATCATGGCCATCTCCATTTCTTTGTAGTACCCTTCAACGCTCTTTGTTCCTTGCTTGAGTAGTTGTAGTCACTTGAAGAGGTCGCGGTTATAGTATATTGGCACAAAGCGCACTCTCATGACATCCTTCATTTGATCCCATGTTGTGATGGGTGGTTCACCTCTTGCTTCTCGTCGCTCAATGACTTGCTCCCACCAAATGAGGACATAGTCTTGGAACTCAGGGGATGCCATGGCGATCTTCTTCTCTTGCTCATAGTTGTGCAAACAAAAGATATTGTCGGCCTTCAATGCCCATCAAATGTACTCTTCGGGATTGTTGCTTCTGGCGAACTTGGGCATGGTGAACTTTAGCTTGCCGTATCGTTGCTCTTCACTGTGTTGGGGTCAGGGATGAAGTCGCCCTTGACGTGGAGGGTTGTGAACCTCATGTTGCTCTTGGCATGGAGGATTCCCATTGTCTTGTTGCTCTTGGCGTGGAGGATTCCCATTGTCTTGTTGCTCTTGGCGACCTTGGGGTTCTTGTCGAGGAACTTGTGGAACTTGTCGGTGTAATCTTGCTTGATAGTTCCTCTCTTGGACTTCTTCGCGAAGTGCTTCTTCTTCTTGACGAACATGTCGGCTACGAGCGGTGACGACATGATTGGTTGTGAGTAGAGCATGTTACGCCTCGAGGGCTTGTGCTTCACGTCGTCGTTGTTGTTGTTGTTGTTGACGTAGGGCTTCGACATATTGCTCTTCTTGGTGTTGGCGTGCTCGCTCTTCCTCTTGTTGGCATTGGCGTTGCCTTTCTTGTGATTGCCCAAGGGTAGCTTGATTTTGACAATGTCGATGTTGTTTCTCTTCAAGTTCCTCTTGTCGTTGAGCATTTCCATGTAGAGGATTGTGGTTTGCTTAACAGTCTTGTCGCACGGCTCAATGGAGAGTGATCGATGCCAGTTTACTTGAGTTGTCGGAGGAATGTCGACTCGAGTGGCTCCGCCTTGAGTAGGACGAAGTGGTAGAAGAGCGGTTGACCAATAAGGCATGAATCTCGTCCATTCTGAAGGAAATATGCCCTAGAGGCAATAATAAAGTTGTTATTTATATTTCCTTATATCATGATAAATGTTTACTATTCATGCTAGAATTGTATTAACCGGAAACTTGATACATGTGTGAATACATAGACAAAACAAAGTGTCCCTAGTATGCCTCTACTTGACTAGCTCATAAATCAAAGATGGTATATTTCCTAACCATTGACATGTGTTGTCATTTGATGAACGGGATCACATCATTAGGAGAATGATGTGATGGACAAGACCCATCCATTAGCTTAGCATAATGATCGTTAAATTTTATTGATATTGCTTTCTTCATGACTTATACATATTCCTTTGACTATGAGATTATGCAACTCCCGAATGTCGGAGGAACACCTTGTGTGCTATCAAACGTCACAAAGTAACTAGCTGATTATAAAGATGCTCTAAAGGTGTCTCCGAAGGTGTTTGTTGGGTTGGCATAGATCGCGATTAGGATTTGTCACTCCGAGTTTCAGAGAGGTATCTCTGTGCCCTCTCGGTAATGCACATCACGATAAACCTTGCAAGCAATGTGACTAATGAGTTAGTTGCGAGATGGTGCATTACCGAATGAGTAAAGAGACTTGCCAGTAACGAGATTGAACTAGGTATGAGGATACCGAGGATCGAATCTCGGGCAAGTAACATACCGATCACAAAGGGAATTACATATGTTGTCATTACGGTTTAACCGATAAAGATCTTCGTAGAATATGTAGGAACCAATATGAGCATCCAGGTTCCGCTATTGGTTACTGACCGGAGATGTGTCTCGGCCATGTCTACATAGTTCTCGAACCCGTAGGGTCCGCACGCTTAACGTTCGATGATGATTTGTATTATGAGTTATGCGTTTTGGTGACCAAAGATTGTTCAGAGTCCTGGATGAGATCACGGACATGACTAAGAGTCTAAAAATGGTCGAGAGGTAAAGATTGATATATTGGACGATACTATTTGGACACCGGAATGGTTTCGGGACATTTCGGATATTTATCGAAGTACCAAGGGGTTACCGAAACCCCCCGTGGAAGTAATGGGCCAACATGGGCCATAGGGGAGAGAGAGGGGACCCCACAAGGGGTTCCCCCCATGGGCTGTTCGAATTGGACAAGGGGAGGGGGAGCGGCCACCCTTTCCTTTCCCCCTCTCCCTCTCCTTCCCTCTTTCCCCCTCCATGAAAAGGAAAAAAGGGGGGCCGAATCCTACTAGGAGTGGAGTCCTAGTAGGACTCCCCCCTTGGCGCGCCCCTTGGTGGTCGGCCTCCTCCTCCTCTCCTTTATATACGGGGCAGGGGGCACCCCAAAGCACAACAATTATTCTCTTTGCCGTGTGCGGTGCCCCCTCCACAGTTTACTCCTCCGGTCATAGCGTCTTAGTGCTTAGGCGAAGCCCTGCGCGGATCACATCACCATCACTGTCACCATGCAGTCATGCTAATGAAACTCTCCCTCGACTCTCTGCTGGATCAAGAGTTCAAGGGACGTCATCGAGCTGAACGCGTGCTGAACTCAGAGGTGCGGTACATTCGGTACTTGATCGGTTGGATCGTGAAGACGTTCGACTACATCAACCGCGTTAACCTAACACTTCCTCTTTTGGTCTACGAGGGTATGTGGACACACTCTCCCCTCTCGTTGTTATGAATCTCCAACACATTCTTGCGTGATTGTAGGAATTTTTTGAAATTGCATGCTATGTTCCCCAACACATTCTTGCGTTGTTCTCTTGTTTTTGTTTCTCGAGCTTGTTGTCGAAGTAGTCTCTTGTATGTTGCTTGGAGATTCGCAAGTCGGTGACGAGGTTGTCGATGCGATCGCTCAATGCTTGTTGTTGAGAATGGATCGAAGATCACTCAATGATGTAATAAGGAAATATCACAATTGGTACCATATCTCGTCAATCTCTCACACCTACACAAAGAAAGCTTATGGTGGAGGTCGGTTAGGATGGTGGCACAAAATTTATGCAATTGTTAGTGAGACTCAATGATGTTGAAAAAGATTCAAAAATTTGCAAATGCAACAAGTAGACCAATAGCAAGATATGTTACACGGAAACACACACACGAATAGAGAGATGGGGTCGTGCAACCAAGGAATGAGCCAAAATGTGGAACCCATGAAAATGCTCTTGTTGCACAACGCTAGAGAGACGCTAGCTCGATTGCGCAATAGGCGGATACGAGACTTGTGCACAACCTACTAAGCGAAATGCTACGACTTCTATCCCAAGTATGCTATATGTATGGTGTTCCGATGATATTATCTAAGATGATCGAGTATGACAATCATAATGTAGTATGATGCTATGGTTCTTGCTTAAAAGCTCTTTGATTATCTTTTCCTTTTTCTTAAAAGCTTGTTTGGCTCTTTCTCCTTTTAGCTCTTTCTCATGCAAAACTTCACGAACCAAGGTAGCAATTGTGTATATGTGATGACAGCCTTGTGACACATGAGATGATACCAAGATATGTACCAAGATGATATGGTATGTATGCAATGGGAGGTATGATCACTAATGTGCACAAGTAATGTTGCTGGCAATACTCAAATGGCTAGTCTCGATAGGTAAGGTACACAAAATGGGCTATGGGGTTATCAATGCAATGACAAGAATGTACAATGATGGTATATGACGATACCAAGATGATATAGAGGTTACCATTCTTGGTATGTCGAGTGTAAGCAAGAACGGATGATGGTATGACAATATCGATGACAAAGATGAGCGTCTGTGATGACGTTGTCGAACCGTCCCTAAGTAGCCGAAACACGTTAGGAAACGGAAACCTCAACTCAAATTCTCAAAGACCAAATGTGTCAAAATTTGTCGAAGTGCGTAGCGGGTAAGAAATGGCGGTTGCAGAAAGCGGTGGTGGTTTGATAAGTGGAGTTATCGGAGTGTTGGTGCGGAAGGTGGTGTTGGGGTGCGTATGCGGAAGTGGGAATGGGCCGGTGGTACTGAACAAAGTTCAGTTTCGTCAGGGTTCGTCGGACGTCCGGTGGTGGTCGGATGACCAGTATATGTCGGATTCCGCCTGGGCGATTTCGGGCACGGGGTGAACTTCTAGGGTTCATGGTGGAGGGGCAAAATTTGGGCAAAATTGGACTAATTTGTGGATGGAAATGGTGGAGATGATGGGGAAAAGCTAGATCCACTCGTGGCAAAGAAAATCCATGGATCAAATCCAACAAAACTTCATCACAACCAACAAATCACAAAAAAAATTAGGGTTATTTTTGGTGGGGAATTTTCAAAATTGGGACAAAATCAACAAAACAAGGGTAGGGGCTCCAAATTCGTGATCAACCAAGGCTCATGATACGAAGATGATGTAGGGTGGAAACCCTAAGGCCAATCTTTCATGATTTGGAGGTGATCCTACGAAGAACATGAAGAACACGAGGGGAAACACTCAAATTGACGAGATCCAATCACACATATGCTAGATCCTTGAACATAAAGAGTGATACAAGATCCAAACACAACAAAGGACGATACAAGAGGTGCTAGTTCTTCTCTGTGAGGAGGTCTTGAGGGGTCTTCCCGTGAGGGGTCTTGAATCCACTTGGGGGATCTTCTCCATAGAGGTCGTGAACTCCAATGGAGAAGTAATCAAGTGGATGATCAAAGCTCTATCTCTCAAATGACCTAATCCTTTGCTAACCCTAGAAAGAGGGAGGAGGAGGAGTATATATAGTCTAAGTGGGCGAAGGGATACATGGGCCTTGGCCCAACACGCTTAGCACAAACAGGCGTCGGTCATCCGACAGCTACCGGACGTCCGGTGGCTCGCGGTCCAGAAGGTGTCGGAAGTCGTTATTTGAACCTCTTGAGAAAACAATGGTCCGTGTAGGCCGTTCGGCCGTTGTAGCGTTTGCTGGCTGGGACCTGGGCTGGCTGGATGACGCTCCATGCGTCGGACGTCCGGTCCAGACCGGTCGTTCGGTGGCTGTAGACTTCTGGCAGCACGTTCTCTTGGTCCTTGTACTTGGTGTCCTCCCCGTCCTGTCCATAGGGTGTAGCTGTCTGGTGGCTTCCGTCCAAGTACCTGCTCACACATAGGGTTTCCGCTTGAGGTAGTAGCCATGTCTCACATGTAGTTAGTGGTAGTTTGGAGAGGAGCGAGTTCACCTTAGTTGTGATGGCCCTTGCTCGGGCTCTTGTCATAGGTCCAAGTGGTGTCGTGGGAGACGTAGGTAGGTCCATGGGGATGACAGTGGGATGCTCCGCATCATCTACCCTAAACAAAGGTCCCAGATAATCCTCCTGGTATCACGTCAGGCATTTGAGCCGGCCATACTCCCCTTTGATTCAACCCATCATTTTTTTAATTAGAAGAGATGATAAGATCAAGCTGACAATTCTCACATGAGTTGCTTAAAATTTGTTCGTAACTGGAGGCACGACTAAGCATAATCAGTTTTATACACTCTGCAGAGGTTTGTGTACTTTACCCGTGATTCCTGGTCACACTCCTGCTACTTAACTTCACTTGTGTAACAATTGTATTTTCTCTTCCATATGGTATAAAGGTAATTAACTCTTAAATTTGTTCAATATGTTCTTAAATTTTGATTAACCTTGGTGTTGTACTGCCAGCTTGTTGTAGGCCTTTGAACCTGAGATCGTGGCTGTTGGAATGTGGGCTAACATGTACTGCCTCCGTTCCTAATTACTTGTCGTGGTTTTAGTTCCAATTTGAACTAAAACCACGACAAGTAATTTGGAATGGAGGGAGTATAAGCTTGTCCGTGTTGGGTACAATAAACTCATTTAGCAAAAGGTGTGGCTGAGTGTAACTCCCCGGATGTAACATTCCATAATTGTAACTCCAACTCTTGCCATTTCTGGCTATGTGATATGATATATCCTTCGTGGTTGGTTTTTTTTCTTTGTTTGCATTTTGTTCATGTCATGCATTTCATCTCATGTCATCATGTGCATCTCATTTGCATTCGTGTTCGTCTCATGCATCCGGTCATTTTCCCTGTGGTTCATTTCGCGATCCGACACTCCCACATGCACCCGTTGCACCTCTCAGATCTCGTTTCGTGAGCGGGAGAAAAATGTTCCCGGAATGGGTCGAGATTTGTCGAGTGGCCTTGGTACATCACCAGTAGGCTGCCTCTCAAATTTTGTTCCATTTGGAGGTTGTTTGATGCCCCAACGGTTAACCGGGTAACCGCAAAAGCCCCTCTTTCATTGCAGCCCAACACCCCTCCATAATAGCCCACTGGCCCATCTAAACCCCCTCCACGCTCTCCGTTGTTGGATCACGATCGTGTGGGCGAAAACCACACCTCATTTTGGACTCTCCTAACTCCCCCTAACTATATAAAGACCCTCTCCCCAGAAAATCCAGAGCAAAACCCTAGCCTTGCTCCTCCTGCGCCGCCGGACGTGTCCGACTTCGCCGGACACGGCCGCACCGCCGTCCCGCGCCAATCGGGGCTTGCCACGTGGCATCGCACTGCCCCTGCCGCCGAGGCCCGCCGGGGCCCGGGTCGGGCCCTTCGAGCCTGAGGCGCCTGTCGCCCAAGCGCGCCGCTGCCCGTGCCCGCTCGCCACCTCACTGACCGCCGCCGCCCGCGTCCCCGCGCCGGATGCCGCTCCCCACCGGACGCCGCCGCCCCGCCAAGCTCCGCCACCGCCCGCGCCAGATCCGACCCGGACCCGACGACTCCAGCCACCCCCGACACTCTGGTCGCCGTCCCCCGACCAACTCCGGCGACTTCTCCGGCCCCGCCTCAGTTTCCTTGCATACCCTAGATCTGAAGTGGTAAATTCGTCTAAGTCCTGAAATTCTCACATTATGTGGCCCTCTTTGACATGTCATATATCCATGCATGTAGCTCCAAATTGCGCATATGATGTATAGAAATGTTCGCCTCGTGATGCTCTTCATGTTAGTGTCAATTCCATGCATGTTACTGTCCATATTGATGCCCTAATCCTCGTTGCAGAAGTGCTATATGATGTTGTTTGCTAGAATTCGTCATAACTTGCTAATTTGTCATTTGCATTGCATTTTGTATGTGCATGCTATGAGCATCATGTCTACATGTCTTAGGAGCATCTCCATGCCATCTTTACATTGGTGCAAGCCTTGTATTTTTATGAACTCTGTGGTGACTAGCACAAGCATGCAAAGTAGGCTATATGATGTTGTTGCCAAGTCATTTCCTGTCACATTATGTTGCTATGTTGTCTTCTTGCCACAAGTAGATCCATGCACATTTTGAGGTAGTTCAGTAAGAGTGTTTTAAAATATGGTTATGCTCTATCCATTCATGCCTCTGGTTGCAATTATGGAGTACTCTACCTTGTCATTACCATGCTCTACTTTTGCTAAATATTGTTGCTTGTAGATTGTTAACATGAAGTTCATTTTTGCCATGTGTTTTGCTAGTGACCCATGCATCCTAGGAACTTGCTCTTGCCATGCTTAGCTTCATAAATGTGTCTACTTACTGTTGGTTTCCTTGCTATTGCATGAAATGCTTTGTAGTGAGTGGCATGAGCTTGCAAAGTTGCTATCATGAATCTGTTTCTGCCATGCTATGTTTTTCTACTAAGTACGAAACCGATCATATCACTTGCCATGTTTGCATGGGTGCTACCTCATTTTTATGTGCATCTTTGGCTAAAGTTCAGTAAGGTAGTTTTGATCTTTGCCTTTAGTACTAGCATGCCATGCCTTTGTCTGCCATGATATCTTCCTATAGAATGTTGTTTGCTAGCTCTAAACATTGCTACCTGATGTTGTTTATGGCATGTTTAGCATTTTCACTAAGTCTGTGAAGCTGTTATCATTTGCATTTTTGCCATGCTATTTTAGGCTTGTTCTAGGTAGTTCTAGTAGGAGCTCAATGTTCATGATTTGTAGAGCTTCACTTCTACTTCACTGCCATGTGCTCTGTTGCTATGTTGGAGTGTTGTAGCATAGTTTCTTGTTGCATCTTATGTGCTATGATGTTGTTAAGTGCAGTTTCGCACCGTTCTTGTTTTGCTCGTCATTTGCAAACTGTGCATCCGTTTTCGGTGATCCTTATATCGATTTTGACCGAATCACTCAATCTTTCTAGTGGCATACTCGGTTTGCCAAGTTGATGCCTTGAGCATCTTTTCCCTTCCGGAGTACCCATTTGCATTGCACGTCATACCTTGCATTCCAAGCCATGTCTTGCATCATGTTGCTTGTGCATTGTACCGTGATTGATTGTTGTTCCGTTGCTTGTGTTCTTGCTTTTGGGTAGAGCTGGGAGACGAGTTTGTGAACGAGGATCTTGTTGAGTACGTTTACGAGGAGCAAGCTTTCGACAACCCTGAGAACTTTGCTGGCAAGATGACCATTACCCTCGATATCACTTCTATCTTTGCTTACTAGTTGTTCATTCTATCGCTATGTCGCCCTACCTACCACTTGTTTATCATGCCTCCCATATTGCCATGTCAAGCCTCTAACCCACCTTCCGAGCAAGCCGTTGTTTGGCTATGTTACCGCTTTGGCTCAACCCCTCTTATAGTGTTGCTAGTTGTAGGTGCAGTGTAGGTTGTTCCATGTTGGAACATGGATATGTTGGGATATCACAATATCTCTTATTTAATTAATGCATCTATATACTTGGTAAAGGGTGGAAGTCTTGGCCTTTTGCTCGGTGTTTTGTTCCACTCTTTCCGCCTTAGTTTCCGTCATACCGGTGTTATGTTCCTTGAATTTTGCGTTCCTAACATGGTCGGGGTGTTATGGGCCCCCCTTGTCTCTTCGCCTAAAGTAAAGCTTTCCCGAGGAGATCCAACATTGGTTTTACAATTTGCCTAATAACAACTAAAATTGAGCATAGGGAGTAATTAACTTGTGGACTCTTAATCAACCCCCGGGCTAATGCTCGACATGAGTGTTGGTCCACCTACCTAGTAGTCAGCGGTGCCGCTCTTTGGCTATCGTCCACTTTGCATAAACGGATGAGTCCGTAGATAGAGAGCGCGCGGCTCTAGACACGGATCTGACTCACCAGGAGATCTCCTTGGGATAGTTTTCCTTTCTTCGAAGAGCTTGTGCACCAGGAATCCGAGAATACTCGGGGTGTCCCGCGATGGAGGATTGCATCCACGGATCGTGAGCTTGTCATGGGCTAAGTTGGGACACCCCTGAAGGGTTTTAAACTTTCGAGAGTCGTTCCCGTGGTTATGTAGCAGATGGGAATTTGTTAATATCTGGTTGTAGAGAACTTGACACTTGACTTAATTAAAAGACACCAACCGTGTGTGTAACCGTGATGGTCTCTTTCCGATGAGGTTTGGGAAGTGAACGCGGTGGGGTTATGTATGAACATAAGTAGTTCAAGATCACTTCTAGTTTCACGATCTTTGAGTAGTTTCTCTTCTTACTCTTATACTCGTATGTTAGCCACCATATTCGCTTAGCACTTGCTGCATCTCCACCTCATAAACACATCCTACCCATAAGCTTAAATAGTCTTGATCTCGCAGGTTTCGAGATTGCTGAGTCCTCGTGACTCACAGATACTATCAAAACAGTTGCAGGTGCCGATGATACCATTGAAGGTGATGCTACCAAACTCAAGTGGGAGTTCGACAAGGACCTTGGTCGTTAATATGTTTTGTTTCCTGATGATCGGTAGTGGCGCCCAGTTGGGACGATCGGGGATCTAGCATTTGGGGTTATCTTCTTTTCATTTGGATTTATCCGTAGTCGGACTATGTGTGTACTTTGAATGATGTATGAATTATTTGATCATTGTGTGACGTGGCGATTGTAAGCTAACTATGTATCCCTTCCTTGTTCATCACATGGGATTGTGTGAATATGACCCTTCTTGCAACAAAACCAAAATGCGGTTATGCCTCTAAGTCATGCCCCGACACGTGGGAGATATAACCGCATTTCGGGCGTTACAAGTTGGTAATCAGAGCCATCCCCGACTTAGGAGCCCCCTGCTAAGTCGAGTCTAGAACAAAAAAAATTGAGTCTTAGGATTATATATACCGGAGAGTAGGATTCTTTTTACTCCTCAGTCCCCTTCGTCGCTCTGGTGAGGTCTCCCAACGTAGATGTTTTGGCTTTCCTCTCCTCATTTTCACTAAAAAATTAGGATCACACGGGTATCTTGGGATCGTTCCGATATTCTTGTGACGAGAACATTGTTCTTGGTGCCTCCTGACATTTAGGGGTTGTGGCAGTGTCTCGGGGAGTTGAGCTCCGAGGGTTTGTCGTCACAATTTTATCGTTGCAGTTCTGGAATACCTGAGTTCGCTGACATCGAAAATCTCTTTTATGCAGTTAGTGGTGAGGTAACCTCGACGCCACCCAGTACTGGGGAGGGAATTCGGGAGTATTGCCATAGCTCTTATAACGGATGCTTTTCGAAGGTTGAGGTACACGATTTCCGGAGTTTTCTTGGTTATGTGTTGACGAATGGATATAGTTGGAGCGTAGGGCTTGTTAGTTGTGTGATATATATTGTGCCTCCCTGTATCCCCAACACCAGATTGCATAACCAAAAAATTTCAGGAGTTTATAGGTGGGAATTCAAGTAGCTCTTAGTTATTCTTCTGACAGATATTTGGTTTGTGATTGGGTGATCCTTACCACTTATTTGTTCCAATCGTACCTTGTTGTTTCATTCATCAACCTTTGTCTAAGCGGCTTCTCAGCTTAATGGTTGTGTAATGTTAACTTGGAATTCTTTCGTTCAATCTCTGTTCGAATGTTTATTGTGAAGACTATATGTTGCAATTTCTATCCGTTGATTCAGCTTGTCTATCTGTCTATCATGGTTCTAATGGATGTCACCCTCTTCAGGATGGCTCCTCCAACGTGTCTGAATCCGCAATGCAACAATGCAGATCAGGCGAACCCCCCCCCCCCCCCCCCCCCCGCCTCTGCCACCTCCTCCGCCTCCGGAGGCATGACAAGCTGTCATGGCAGCCACCAACGCCAACACCCAGATGCTTTTGCAACTCTTGCAAGAGCGCAACCAAGGTCAAGGCAACCAAGGTTATCAAGGTCAAGGTCAATTCAACAATCAGCCTCAGTTTGCTACCCTCAACCAGTTCCTTGCAAATCAGCCAAAGTCTTTCAGCAACTGTGCCGAGGCCACGGACGCTGATGATTGGCTCATGGACATCTGCAAGAATTTTGAATGTAGCAATCTCAGGCCTGAGGACTACGTCAAGTTCGCTTCTTTTTAGCTCAAGGACCAAGCAGCTGATTGGTATCAGCAATACAAAGATTCCAAAGGAGGTCGAGTGACTACCTGGGATGACTTCTGCCGAGACTTTCGAGCTCATCACATTCCAACAAGTGTTGTTGAGAGCAAGCGTGAGGAATTCTGCAATCTCAAGCAAGGAAGCATGTCCGTGTATCAATACAACATCCAGTTTCAAAAACTTGCTCGCTTCGCAAGGCAGGACGTTCCTGATGAAAAGAGCATGATCTATCACTTCAGGGGTGGCCTCAGAGAGGACCTGCAGTTAGCTCTCGTTCTTATTGAGCCTACTAAGTTCGATCAGTTCTATAACATGGCCCTCAAGCAAGAAGGTGCTCAGCTCAAGTGTGAGGCTTCAAAGAAGAGAATCAGGGATGAAGTTCAGTCTTCTTCTTCCTCACAAGTGGCAGCTAAGCAATAGAAGTTCTAGCTTCCTCCGCCTCCTCTGTTCGTCAGCCCTACCAGAAGAAGAACAAAGGTGGCAATGGATCTTCCCACCCACCAAACCCAAGCTATCAGAACAAGTCTTAGGCTCCGAGGACAGGTGGTCCTCCTCCTCCACCTTTCCGTCCGCTTTCAGAGGTCACTTGTCACAGATGTGGTTTGAAAGGGCATTACTCAAACAAGTGCACCCAGAAGCGCCTTCCGCCTCCTCCTTCAGTCAGGTCAGCAAGCAATGCAGTCATCAAGCATAATCCCAAGTTTGCAATGGTGAACATGTTGAATGTAGCTCAAGCAGAGGTGAAAGTGCAACTATCCCTAGGTGGTTTTGGTAATTCATAACAACATATAGCTCATTGAGCTAATGCTATTCCAAGATGATTACTTCAGGAAAGCTCAATGATTGGCATGGCATGGATGTGAAAGTGGAACCCTCAAAATGCTAAGGACAAAAGATTGGCTCAAGCTCAAAAGCTCAAGACTCTTCATTTCATATTTTAGTGATCCAAGATCACATTGAGTCCATAGGAAAAGCCAATACTATTAAGGAGGGATGAGGTGTTGCTTAATGAGCCTCTTGCTTCATGTGCTTAGTGATATGCTCCAAAATCCTCAACTACTTTCCCACATCCACTTATGACCTAAACTCTAAGCCAAACTCGGTCCTACCGATTTTTCCTATCCGGCGCCACCGAGTTTCACTTGTCATTAGCCACTGCCAAAACCCTAGCAATTCGGTCCTACCGATAAGGATCTCGGTCCCACCGAGATGGGGTTGCAAACTCTCTGTTTCCCTTTTGTAACTTTTCGGTCCCACCGAAAGAGCGAATCGGTCCCACCGATATTGCAATGTAAACTCAGTGTTTCCCCTTTGTAACTTTTTGGTCTCACCGAGTTCCACTCGGTCCCACCGAAAGAGCAAATCGGTCCCACCGAGTTTGCCTGACCAACTCTCTGGTTAGCTAATTACCAAACTCGGTCTCACCGAGTTTGTGTAATCGGTCTCACCGAGATTACGTTATGCCCAAACCCTAACCGAATCGGTCCTACCGAGTTGCATGTCAGTCCCATCGAAATTCCTAACGGTCACTAGGTTTACATTTTTGGTCCGATCGAGTTTTATGATTCGGTCCCACCGAGATTGGAAAACTGTGTAACGGTTGGATTTTGTGTGGAGGCTATATATACCCCTCCACCTCTTTCTCATTCTATGAGAGAGCCATCAGAACACACACATCATTCCAACTCATTTGTTCTGAGAGAGAACCACCTACTCATGTGTTGAGATCAAGACATTCCATTCCTACCATATGAATCTTGATCTCTAGCCTTCCCAAGTTGCTTTCCACTCAAATCTTCTTTCCACCAAATCCAAATCCTATGAGAGAGAGTTGAGTGTTGGGGAGACTATCATTTGAAGCACAAGAGCAAGGAGTTCATTACCTACACACCATTTGTTACTTCTTGGAGAGTGGTGTCTCCTAGATTGGCTAGGTGTCACTTGGGAGCCCTCGACAAGATTGTGGAGTTGAACCAAGGAGTTTGTAAGGGCAAGGAGATCGCCTACTTCGTGAAGATCTACCGCTAGTGAGGCAAGTCCTTCGTGGGCGATGGCCATGGTGGGATAGACAAGGTTGCTACTTCGTGGACCCTTTGTGGGTGGTTGCTTCTTCGTGGACCCTTCGTGGGTGGAGCCCTTCGTGGACTCGCGCAACCGTTGCCCTTGGGTGGAGCCCTGTGTGGACTCACGCAACCGTTACCCTTCATGGGTTGAAGTCTCCATCAACGTGGATGTAGGATAGCACCACCTATCCGAACCACGGGAAAAACATCTGTGTCTCCAATAGCGTTTGAATTCTCCAAACCCTTCCCTTTATATTCTTGCAAGTTGCATGCTTTACTTTCCGCTGCCTATATACTCTTTGCATGCTTGCTTGAATTGTGTGATGATTACTTGACTTGTCCTAAAAAAGCTAAAATCTGCCAAGAACTAAAATTGGGAAAAGGTTAAGTTTTTATTTGATCAAGTAGTCTAATCACCCCCCCTCTAGACATACTTTCGATCCTACAAGTGGTATCAGAGCTTTGGTCTCCATTTGCTTGATCTCCATAGCCTTTGGTGGTCATAGCCTTGGTTTCACAACCTAGGAGAGTATGGCGTCTGGCGAGGGAAATTATCACCGTAGAGGTCCTTACTTTGATGGTACTAATTTTGCTAGTTGGAAGCATAAAATGAAAATGCATATTCTTGGACATAACCCCGCCGTTTGGGCTATTGTGTGTGTTGGTTTGCAAGGTGACTTCTTTGACGGGAGAGAACCAAACCGTGAAGCTACCGCGGAAGAGTTGAATATGTTGCAATACAATGCTCAAGCTTGTGATATTCTCTTCAACGGATTGTGCCCCGAAGAATTCAACAAAATCAGCCGCCTTGAGAATGCAAAGGAAATTTGGGATACTTTGATTGATATGCACGAAGGTACCGACTCCGTCAAGGAATCCAAGTTGGATGTGCTTCAAAGCCAACTTGACAAGTTCAAGATGAAGGATGGTGAAGGTGTCGCTGAAATGTACTCTAGGCTTGCTCTCATCACAAATGAGATTGCCGTCTTAGGAAGTGAAGAGATGACCGATAAATTCATCATCAAGAAGATCCTAAGAGCCTTGGATGGAAAATATGATACCATATGCACATTGATCCAAATGATGCCCAATTACAAAGATCTCAAGCCAACGGAAGTGATTGGAAGAATTGTTGCTCATGAGATGTCACTTAAGGATAAAGAGGAACTTCACAACAAATCAAGTGGTGCCTACAAAGCCTCATGTGAAGCCCCTACATCATCAAGTGAGAAACAAGACTTCAATGAAGAATTGAGCTTAATGGTGAAGAACTTCAACAAGTTCTACAAGAATAGAAGCAAAGAGAGAAGCTCCAAATCAAGGTCCTACAATGACAAAAGATCTTCTAGTCGAGAGCGAAACTGTTACAATTGTGGAAGACCCGGACACTATTCCAATGAGTGTACGGCTCCCTACAAGAGAAGAGAAGATTCTCCAAAAATAAGAAGCAAAGGATCACCACCAAGAGAGAGAAGGAGTAGAGATGATCGTTATGAACGAAGATACTCACGGAGAAGCAAGGATTCGGAAAGGAAGGAAAAATCATCAAGGAGCTACACAAGACGAAGACATCAAGCTCATGTTGGTGAATGGGTATCCGGCTCCAACTCCGACAGCCACTCCGAGAGAAGTTATCACTCCGACTCCGAAGATACTCAAGATGAAGGTGTTGCCGGTCTAGCACTTGTGTCAACCAACTCCTACGACATATTTGACTCACCAAATGAAGGAATTGGAAGATGCTTCATGGCCAAAGGTCCTAAGGTAACACACCCCGAGTATGTTGATTTCAATAGTGATGAAGATGACTTGTTAGGTGATGATTTGCTTGGTGACAACTCTAGTGATGAATACTATTATGAAAGACCAATTAATCATGCTAATCAAGATAAAACGAGTGACAATGATAAGGAGAAGATTAAGGCCCTAACTAAAGAACTAAAAACTCTTAAGTTAGCTCATGACACTATCTTCGAAGATCATCGAGAACTTTTAAGAGCTCATGAGAAGCTACGCTTTGAAAAGCTCAATCTTGAGCAAGAGCATGAGTTCTTAAAGGCAATAAATGATGATCTCCGCAAGAAAAGTTCTTCTTACATTGCCAAGCGTTTACTCTTATCCACTTACATGCCTCAAGTCAAATCTAACAAGAAAGATTATTCCTCTAGTAGTAACAATGATCATGCTAAATCCAATATTGTTGCTTCTAGTAGTTCTCTTGATTCCACTAATGATTCTCTTAGCCAAGTTACACTTGAGCAAGAAAATAGCTTATTGAAGGGAATTATAGAGAAAGGAGTGTACAAAAGCCTTGCCGGGAGTAAGCAATTCGAGGAAATTGTGCGCAAGCAAGGAATGCACCGGAAGAATCAAGGTGTTGGTTTTGAACGAAAGTTCAATGCCAATGGAGTTGAGTGGGAAGAAGATCAATACCCCAAGACAAAGTTTGTCCCTCAACAAGAGAAGTTTTTCAAAGGGACACAATCTCAAGATGATCTTCCACCACAAGACTACGAGCAAAAAGGCAAGGACAAGCTTCAAGAGGAAATTGATGCATTTGAAGAAGCTCCTAAGACCTTAGTCAAGTGGATTCCCAAGACTACTTCAAGTTCCACTTCATCAAGTACGACTACAACTCCAAGGATTCCCATCAAGATGATGTGGATCCAAAAGAAGAAGAACTAGAGAGTTCTTGAGGGTGACTCCGCCAACATACTTCACTCTTATCATTTTGGCAAGAACAAGTGCAATCAACTTCCACATCTTGCACTAGTTCAAGGAGTCACAAACCCTCTTGTTGGTAAGACAAGGGACAAGGTAACCTAAAGTTTTCATGGACATCATCTTTTGTGTGCATCACTCTATGTCTATGGATATCCTTGTTTGTTCCTTGTGGGACTAACCCATGTAGGTATTGAAAGTGCAATTCACTCAAATGGATAGCTCCAAGAGATCTACATCAACATTGAGCATCCACATCTTCAATATCTACATGAAGTCATCATCGACAAAACCCAAGGTTAGTTCATCCCTCTTAAGGGGGGATATCACATCTAGGGGGAGCTTTACTCTAAGACTTGAGCTAAAGCAACTCTAAAGATGTGAACAAAACAATGCATTATGTAAAAGTGGTAACCCCACTTGAGCTTAAACGATGAGTATGACCTACGATCAAGTGTTCTCACTTGACTCCTAAGTCAATATACTCATATATAGATGACCTAGTCATCGCAAATTGCTTGATAGATGCTAGAATTGGTTGTGCATGCTTTGCCACATATTTCATTTGCTATCTTATTGTGTGAGCATGCTGATTGCATATTTTACTCATTCGAGGACATCCACTTGTTGCTTTGACTGTTTGGCTTTATCTTCTTTTGCCAAGTGGATGGACAAGAATGCCTAAGAACCTTCTTTAGCTATCTATGCTTTTCTCGTCTCAAACTCTATTCATGCTGCATCACAAAAATTGATCAAGTCAGATTCGAACCACTCTGTGTGAGGAGCGCTCGGAGTCCCCGATTCGTCATAGACTTAAACTTCCAAAACCTCTTTATGAATCTCGGTCTGACCGATACTCCATTTTCGGTCCTACCGAGTTCATTAAGTTGATCTAGGTTTTCGATCTCGGTGCAACGATTTGAACTTTTCGGTCACACCGAGTTGCAAAAACTGCACACAATTTTGCATCTCGGTGCCACCGAGTCGTTCCACTCGGTCACACCGACAAGGTCAGGCTATATATAGTGACAGGCAGAATTTTGGAAATTTCTCCGAAACCTCCTCGCCCGCGCGATAGCCTGCTCTGCCCCCGAGGTCTCCGGATCGTCTCCTCGCCGCCAGCAGCCTCCAGTCGCTGGTCTTCACCGCCGTCAATGGATTTCTGCCCCGCCGTTGCCGCCGTAGCAAGTCCACGCCGAACTAGGGTATGGACTTGATCATTGTGCTATTCCTCAATCTGATTCCTAGCACATTGTGATCATCATGAATCTTGCCACGATTGATAAACTTCTATCCAGTCAAGACGCTCGTAGATTAGGTTTAATTCGAAAATTTTAGGGTTAGGTTTCCGCCGAAACCATCTCAGACCCACCGAGTAGAAAAACTCGGTCCCACCGATCTGGCTTTTGCCATTGCACAAGTTAAACTCGGTCTGACCGAGAATAACTTATCGGTGCGACCGATTTTGGAATTCTATGAAACCCTAGCAGTCTCGGTGCCACCGAACTATGACTCGGTCTGACCGAGTTCACCAGTTCTGGTGCCAAAACTGCTTCGGTGTCACCGAGTTTGAAAATCGGTAGATCCGAGATGCTTTCTGTGGAAAACTAAAACTAAGTTTTTGAGTTAATCTTTTGCAAAAATCTCTGCTTTTTGTGATGCTCATCCACTCTATCTTATCCATAATCTATTCACAGGGTCAGCAGTCAGTGAGCAACATGTCTGATCAAAGTGACAGCCAAAACCTCTCAAAGCAGCAAGTTGTCATGAGTGAGGGCACTAGCCCCTCAAGTTCTTTTGATGATGGCAGCAGGAGCACACCCAGCAATCTGCCTAAGGCTGCCACACGTCAAAGAAAGAAGAGAACGTCTGATTCTGAGGATGAAGACTATGTGACAGAGGAAGAGGCCACTTCCAAAAGGGTTGAGCCAGCTCAAGGCTCAAAGCCAGGCCTGAAAGTCAAGAGGCCAGCAGGGAGGCAGCCAATGTCAAAGGCTAGAGCCTCAACCGAGAAGCCTGCACCTGCTCCCATTGAGCCCATTGCTGCTGAGGGCAAAAAGAGGAAGGAAAGAGTGAAGAAAACAGTAGCCAAAGTGCTTGGGAGAGCCTCCATCATGGTAGAGGAGGAGGAGGAAGAAGAGGCAGCTGCACCAGCGCCCAAGGCAGCCAAACTTATGGGAGATGCCATAAGGTCAGGAACAGCTGCATCCAAGCCCAAGGAGGCACCCAAGGCTGCATCTAAGCCTAAGACAGCACCAAAGAGAAACACAAGGAGTATACCTGCCGCAGAAAAGAACAAGGCCCCAGTGCCTGAAGCCATTGAAGAAGAGGAAGAGAGTGTCCTCCGGAAGCTCAAGCCCAAGATCCCAGACCACAACGATGCTCATCCTGTGGCTGAGGATATGAAGCTCAGGAGAGATTCAGGGCTAAGGAAGTGGAGAGAAGCAGACCCGTATGCTTCTAGGAGAAGGACTGCCGTGGATTATAGATTTCACACCAAGGAGCAACAAGACTTTTATGAGACTGTTTTGCTTGACAAGAAGCCAATCGTTTGTGACATGAGATGGGTCAACTAGACCTACATCAAGGAGAATGAGGAGTACTTCCCAGGAGTTCAGGACAGCTTCAGAGCGTGTGGAGTAGAGGACTTTGTTGGGCAGAAGCTCACAAAGTGGAACGAGGAACTCATCATGCAGTTCTACTCCACAGCTCACTTTTATCCGGATGGAAGGATTACATGGATGTCAGAGGGTACAAGGTACCAGTCTACAGTGCCTGAGTGGGCACAGATCATCAATGCCCCAGAAGAGCAAGATGAGGACTTGGACATATATGCCAAGAAGAAAATGGACCATAACTCAATGTCCAACATGTACAAGGAGATCCCGAATGAAGCTCTTGACACATTCAAGTTTGGGTCAGTGCACTATCTACTCTCAGGATTGCCTACGATCAACTGGATCCTTAGGCACACCCTTCTGCCCAAGTCTGGAGATCACAAGATGATCAGAGGTCACGCGATCAACCTGCTTCATGTTTTTGATGTGCCTCAAAAATTCAAGGTCATGAGTCTCATTGTGGAAACCATTAAGAGGACAGCTGCAGATCAAAAGAGGAGCTGTGGATATGCCCCTCAGATTCAGGAGCTCATCAACTCCAAGATGGGTACGGGCATATACTTGTTGGATAAGGAACACCTGCCCATCCGTCCAGAATTTGAGAACAATGAAGTTGTGATGACAGAGAATGAGCCATCGTTTGCACAAGCATTTGCAAAGAAGGAGAAGGCGAAGAAGGAAAAAGCTGCCAGGATGCCTACTCAAGAGGAGGCATCTGAGTACTTCTTGAAGACCAAACAAGAGCAGCTCAGTTACTTGATTGCATCCTCACTGAGAATTGAGCAAAGTCTGGCCAATCTTACTAAGAATCAGCAGAGCCTAGAGAGGATCATGGAACAGAAGTTCTATGACTTGGATGTCAAGGTAACAGAAGTTCAGTCTGTAGTGGAGCAGCTCCAGGAGGACATGAATGAGAGGAGAGGCAGGACCACGACTCATGCTTTCTCTAGAGTGCCACAAGGCCCGAGGTCGTCTGCACTGCCAGTTGCTGACACCAGAGCTACAACTTCAGCACCAGCTACAGCCTCAGCTCCAGCGTCTACCTCAGCTCCAACTCCAGCGACTACTTCAACATCTACAGAAGCCTTCGTCCTTGGAGTGATTCAGACTCCACCACCACTTGAAGATCAAGCCTGAGCGACGACTTAGCACTATGCATTTTGTAGGAACTTTTTGGTAACTTGTTGCCAAAGGGGGAGAAGATGTATAGATCATAGGCTTCGAGAGAGAGTGTTGCTTTTCTCTCTTGTTTTATTTGGTGGTTTCTTCGAACTTTGTGTGCTTTTGTGTGAGAGATACTACGTCCTTATGTTTGTGAGACATCGATGATCATGTGTTTGATCATAAGCTACACTTAATGTTTGCTTAATGCTTGCTTAAATATTATCATTCTATCTATCGTTTGTGATCATTCACTATTCTTGGTGATGAGTGCATGTATTTCATTCCTATCATTTTGAGCGCTCCACCAAGATGTATGTGACATGGAAGAGTAACCCATGACTCTAACTCATTGTGCATTTGCAGTCCAAAGCAAATCTTAAATATGCACAAATTTAGGGGGAGCTCTTACTTATCACATACTTCTCAAAGCGACGATATATTTCATGCTTATTATCATTTGTTGAAGCTTTGATCTATATGTTGTCATCAATTACCAAAAAGGGGGAGATTGAAAGTGCAACTATCCCTAGGTGGTTTTGGTAATTCATAAAAACATATAGCTCATTGAGCTAATGCTATTCCAAGATGATTATTTCAGGAAAGCTCAATGATTGGCATGGCATGGATGTGAAAGTGGAACCCTCAAAATGCTAAGGACAAAAGATTGGCTCAAGCTCAAAAGCTCAAGACTCTTCATTTCATATTTTAGTGATCCAAGATCACATTGAGTCCATAGGAAAAGCCAATACTATTAAGGAGGGATGAGGTGTTGCTTAATGAGCCTCTTGCTTCATGTGCTTAGTGATATGCTCCAAAATCCTCAACTACTTTCCCACATCCACTTATGACCTAAACTCTAAGCCAAACTCGGTCCTACCGATTTTTCCTATCCGGCGCCACCGAGTTTCACTTGTCATTAGCCACTGCCAAAACCCTAGCAATTCGGTACTACCGATAAGGATCTCGGTCCCACCGAGATGGGGTTGCAAACTCTCTGTTTCCCTTCCGTAACTTTTCGGTCCCACCGAAAGAGCGAATCGGTCCCACCGAGATTGCAATGTAAACTCAGTGTTTCCCCTTTGTAACTTTTCGGTCTCACCGAGTTCCACTCGGTCCCACCGAAAGAGCAAATCGGTCCCACCGAGTTTGCCTGACCAACTCTCTGGTTAGCTAATTACCAAACTCGGTCTCACCGAGTTTGTGTAATCGGTCTCACCGAGATTACGTTATGCCCAAACCCTAACCGAATCGGTCCTACCGAGTTGCATGTCAGTCCCACCGAAATTCCTAACGGTCACTAGGTTTACATTTTCGGTCCGACCGAGTTTTATGATTCGGTCCCACCGAGATTGGAAAACTGTGTAACGGTTGGATTTTGTGTGGAGGCTATATATACCCCTCCACCTCTTTCTCATTCTATGAGAGAGCCATCAGAACACACACATCATTCCAACTCATTTGTTCTGAGAGAGAACCACCTACTCATGTGTTGAGATCAAGACATTCCATTCCTACCATATGAATCTTGATCTCCAGCCTTCCCAAGTTGCTTTCCACTCAAATCTTCTTTCCACCAAATCCAAATCCTATGAGAGAGAGTTGAGTGTTGGGGAGACTATCATTTGAAGCACAAGAGCAAGGAGTTCATTACCTACACACCATTTGTTACTTCTTGGAGAGTGGTGTCTCCTAGATTGGCTAGGTGTCACTTGGGAGCCTCCAAAAAGATTGTGGAGTTGAACCAAGGAGTTTGTAAGGGCAAGGAGATCGCCTACTTCGTGAAGATCTACCGCTAGTGAGGCAAGTCCTTCGTGGGCGATGGCCATGGTGGGATAGACAAGGTTGCTACTTCGTGGACCCTTTGTGGGTGGTTGCTTCTTCGTGGACCCTTCGTGGGTGGAGCCCTTCGTGGACTCGCGCAACCGTTGCCCTTGGGTGGAGCCCTGTGTGGACTCGCGCAACCGTTACCCTTCGTGGGTTGAAGTCTCCATCAACGTGGATGTAGGATAGCACCACCTATCCGAACCACGGGAAAAACATCCGTGTCTCCAATAGCGTTTGAATTCTCCAAACCCTTCCCTTTATATTCTTGCAAGTTGCATGCTTTACTTTCCGCTGCCTATATACTCTTTGCATGCTTGCTTGAATTGTGTGATGATTACTTGACTTGTCCTAAAATAGCTAAAATCTGCCAAGAACTAAAATTGGGAAAAGGTTAAGTTTTTATTTGATCAAGTAGTCTAATCACCCCCCCTCTAGACATACTTTCGATCCTACAAGAGGATTCTTCGGATCTAATCATGGGTAACCTCATAGTTAACTCTATTCCTGCCAAAGTATTGTTTGATTCGGGTGCATCGCATTCTTTCATTTCCTTGTCGTTCTCTGAGAAGCATGATTTGTGCCCCATTAATATTCCAAGGCCTCTATCAATAGTCTCCCTGTGTAAGGTGATGACCTCTAGTATGATGGTTCCAAATGTTGGTATCGAGATGGGCAACTATAAATTTCTGGCTTCCCCAATTGTTCTCGGCAATTTCGATATTGATCTCATTCTCGGCATGGATTGGCTTTCTTAGCACAGGCCTTTATTGATTGTGCTGCCAGGGAGATTAAATTGACGCACCCCTCTGAGGATGTGATCATCTATGCTGCTCGTGATGATATCATTCGGCTATTCTCTCTCAATGAGAAGGGCGAGTTGGACGCTATTTCTCAGATTCCAGTTGTTTGTGAGTACCAAGATGTCTTTCCAGAAGAGCTTTCGGCTATGCGTCCGCGCCGGCTAGTTGAGTTCGTTGTTGATCTTGAGCTCGGTACAGAACCCGTTTGCAAGCGTCCATACAAGCTTGGGCCAAAGGAGCTGAAAGAATTTAAGAAACAACTCGATGAACAAGAGCATTTGGGTCTGATCAGACCGAGTTCATCTTTGTGGGGTTGTGGTGTTGTTTTTGTCCAGAAGAAGGATGACACGGACCGACCTTGCGTCGATTACCACCCATTGAACAAGAAGACAATCAAGAACAAGTGCCCACTTCCCAACATCAATGAGCTATTCGAACAACTTAAAGGTGCAAAGGTGTTCTCCAAGCTTGACCTCTGTATGGGTTATCATCAGATTCGCATTTGAGAAGAAGATATCCCCAAGACAGCATTCAGAACAAGCATTGGTTCTTATGAATATACTATCATGTCTTTCGGCCTTGTCAATGCCCCTCCAACATTCTATCGCATGATGAACTTCATCTTCAACCCCTACACCAATGAATTCGTCCTGGTGTATCTCGATGATATCTTGGTGTTCTCCAAGAATAAGAAGGATCATGCCAAGCATTTGCGATTGCTGCTCGACAAGCTCGGAGAGTATCAATTCTATGTGAAGTTCTCTAAATGTGAGTTTTGGCTTGATGAAGTTCTTTACCTTGGCCACATCATCTCCGCCAAAGGCATTGCTGTTAATCCAGAGAAGGTTTCTGCAATTGTGAACTGGGAACCTTCTCAGAATGTCAAGCAGCTCCACAATTTCCTTGGGCTTGAAAGCTATTGCCGAAGATTTATTGAGAATTTCTCAAAGATTGCAAAGCCTCTTTCCAACCTCCTCCAGAAGCATCTCAAGTATTCCTGGACGCCTGAGTGTGACATTGCTTTCAACACTCTCAAACAGAAGCTAGTCTCAGCTCCTGTCTTAACTCCTCCTGATGAATCCAAACCATTCAAAGTTTTTTGTGATGCCTCGTTGCAGGGTATCGGCGCTGTGTTAATGCAAGAGAAGAAAGTTGTGGCTTATACTTCTCGTCAGTTGAAGCCCAACGAAAGGAACTACCCCACTCACGATCTATCTTGAGTTGGTGGCAGTTGTCCATGCATTAGTAACATGGAGACATCTCTTGTTGGGAAGGCAAGTGGACATTTTCACCGATCACAAGAGCCTCAAATATATCTTCACTCAACCCAACCTCAACCTCAGGCAAACTCGTTGGGTCAAAATGATTCAAGAGTACAACCCAAGTATTGAATATACTCCAGGCAAGGCCAATGTGATTGTAGATGCTTTGAGCAGAAAGGCTTATTGCAACAGCTTAATTCTCAAGCCATTCCAACCGGATCTTTGTGAAGCTTTCTGCAAACTCAACCTCCAAGTTGTTCCTCAAGGTTTTCTTGCCAACCTTCAAGTCACTCCGACTTTGGAAGATCAAATTCGTGAGGCACAACTCCTTGATACCATGGTGAAGAAGGTGAAGCATGGTATTGCCAAGGGCTTATCCAAATACAAGTGCTATCACATTGATGACAAGGACACCTTATTCTTCGAGGACCGGATTGTGGTTCCTAAAGGTGATCTAAGGAAGGTCATAATGAATGAAGTGCACGGTTCTCTTCTGTCCATTCATCCAGGCAGTTAGAAGATGTACCATGACCTCAAGTAGTCGTATTGGTGGACTCAAATGAAGCGAGAGATTGCTCAATTCGTGAATGAATGTGATGTATGTTGAAGGGTGAAAGCGGAACACCAATGACCATCTGGTCTTCTTCAACCTCTTGCTATTCCAGAATGCAAGTTTGATCATATCGAAATGGACTTTGTCCCTGGATTTCCCAAGTCCAAGCGTGGGAATGATGCTATCTTCATTGTCATTGACAAGCTTACAAAAGTGGTTCATTTCCTTCCAATCAAAGAATCTATCACGGCAGCTCAATTGGCAGAGCTATACACCTCCAGAATTGTCTCGTTGCACGGAATTCCGCAATTGATCTCTTTAGACCGCGGAAGCATTTTCACCTCCAAGTTCTGGGACTCCTTCCAAAAGGCCATGGGCACCAAAATTCGCTTCAGCATAGCTTTACATCCTCAAACAAGTGGCCAAGTCGAGCGAGTCAATAAAATCCTCGAAGACATGCTCAGAGCTTGTGTCATCTCTTTCGGTACAAAGTGGGAAGATTGTCTCCCTTATGCCGAGTTCTCCTACAACAACAGCTTCCAAGCAAGTTCGGGCAAGGCCCCATTTGAAATTCTTTATGGCAGAAAGTGTCGTTCTCCTCTCAATTGGTCTGAGATTGGTGAAGGCCAACTTCTTGGCAATGACTTGATCATAGAAGTTGAAGAAATGTGTAAAGTCATCCATGAAAATCTCAAAGCTGCACAACCGCGCCAGAAGAGTTACTATGAGAGCAAGCACCATGACTTGGCTTTCGAGACCGGAGACCATGTCTACCTCCACGTCTCTCCAATGAAAGGCACTTGACACTTCAGTATCGAAGGGAATCTTGCCCCGAGATTCATGGGTCCTTTCAAGATCATTGGAAAAAGAGGCGACCTTGCCTATCAACTCAAGCTTCCGTCCAACTTCACAAATGTGCACGATGTTTTTCACGTGTCACACCTTCGCAAGTGCTTCAAGACACTTGTGCGCACTATCAACTTCAAAGAGATTGATCTCCAAGAAGATTTGTCTTATCTTGAGCATCCCATTGCTATTCTTGGAGAAACTAAGTGCAAAACTCGCAACAAGTCGATCAAATTCCTGAAAGTTAAGTGGTTGCACCATTCCGACCGAGAAGCCACCTGGGAGCACGAGGATCACCTCCGTTCCGAATACCCAGAGTTCTTTCAGTCCTAGATCTCGGGTCGAGATCTTCTTGTAGTGGTGGAGAGTTGTAACGCCCCGGATGTAACATTCCATAATGTAACTCCAACTCTTGCCATTTCCGGCTATGTGATATGCTATATCCTTCGTGGTTGGATTTTTGTCTTCATTTTGCATTTTGTTCATGTCATCATGTGCATCTCATTTGCATTCGTGTTCGTTGTCGGTGTCAAAACCGGCGGATCTCGGGTAGGGGGTCCCAAACTGTGCATCTAGGATCGATGGTAACAGGAGATGGGGGACACAATGTTTACCCAGGTTCGGGCCCTCTCTAGGGAGGTAATACCCTACTTCCTGCTTGATTGATCTTGATGAATATGAGTATTACAAGAGTTGATCTACCAAGAGATCGTAATGGCTAAACCCTAAAAGTCTAGCCTGACTATGATTATGAGGATCTATCTACGGACCTAGCCATCCGGTTTATATAGACACAGGAGGGATATAGGGTTACACAAGGTCAGTTACAGAGAAAGGAATCTTCATAGTTGATCGCCAAGCTTGCCTTCCACGCCAAGGAGAGTCCTATCCAGACATGGGTAGAGTCTTCGGTCTTTGTATCTTTACGGCCCATCAGTCCGTCCCATATACAATAGATCGGACACCCGAGGACCCCTTAGTCCAGGACTCCCTCAGTAGCCCCTGAACCAGGCTTCAATGACGAGGTGACCGGCGCATAGATTGTCTTCGGCACTGCAAGGCGGGTTCCCCTTTCCGAATACTCCAAGATAGTCTTCAAATCAAACGAATGTATCCGGATCTGCAACACAAGTACCACACACGACTGCAGAGAATATAATATTTCACGAGTCCCATCTGCTGACAACTTTTTGTAAGATGACATCACGTCTGTTCGGTTGTTATTTTGAACCGTTTCCTGTTCCATGTTTCGAGGCATGGTTTTTATTGGCATGTTCTGTCGAAGCAGAGATCGTTTCCCCTTATTGCGGGATCCTCATTAATATGAGCGTGGGTAACCCAACCATTCCACTGGAAAGATTCCTTGGGAATAGGCAGGTTTTAAGGCTTAGGAGGAGGCATTCAATACCCGCTACCTTTATAAAGGAGCCAAGGGCCGTCCTTTTACGCCAAGCCTGTCCTCAACCTTTCCAACCTCAAGTTCTAGCACCCAAGGTCCGACTTTGTTGCTTCAAGCTTCCCCATCATGTCCGGACCCAGCCCTCAAGGCCGATGGGTGGCTTCCTCCGTCACAGAGGAGGATATTGCAAAGCTTCAGGCGGCCAGATACCTGACCGCGGAGATCCACCACAGGCTCCCTGCTCAAGGACAGGTTATTCCGACCCCTAGATCTGGCGAGAGAGTTGTATTCATCTCTCACTTCCTCCGAGGGCTAGGGTTCGCTCTCCACCCCTTTGTCCGGGGGCTAATGTTTTATTACAGACTAGATTTTCACGATCTAGCTCCGAATTCTTTCCTTCATGTCTCGGCGTTTATTGTCACGTGTGAGGCCTTCCTTCGAATCCCCCACACTTCGGCTTATGGCTCAATACCTTTGGTGTGAAGCCAAAGGTAGTCGACGGGGAACAGGTGGAGGGCGGCGATGCTGTAGTAAGCCAGCTTACCAACACTCCCTGGCCAAAAGGCTCTTTCACCGAAATTTCCAATCAATGGCAGCGAGAGTGGTTTTATGTCACGGAACCCCATAGACTAAGTGGGCAGCTACACCTACGTTCCGTTCCGGCCCTCCGTTACAGCTTGCATCATGGGTCAATAAGGGGCTGGACTGGGGATCAGTTGATAAAGTGCGGAATCTACAGAGACGCATCTGAACCCTCCTCGAGAGGGACATCGATCTCGTCAACGTGATTCAAGTAATGTTGATCCGCCGAATCCTACCATGCCAGCGTAGGCCTCTCCGCATGTGGGAGTTTAATCCGAAAGGGCCACGAACCCTCCAACACTTCTTCGGCGCTACGCACAAAGGGATGTGGAAGATTTTTGTTGGGAAACGAAAACATTGGCCGGACACCACGGAAGACGTCGGCCTTGAATGCAACCTTCCGGATACCCCGATAAGCACTTGCCTTTCGAACACTTTGTAGTTAAGTATATAGTAATACGTTACCGAACAAACCATCTTTTTTTAGGGCTGGATAAAGAAAGCGAAACTAATTAGGTGTTCGTCCCCCCTTCCCGAAGCCTCGGCGGATCCTGTATTAACAAGGATGCTGGCCCCAGCACCATACCAGATGTCTGTGAAGGAGGACAAGACGGACAGCGGGAGGACCAAAGATGGCCTCCATCTCGAAGATATCTTAGACGCCGTGTCCGGGGAGATGAAAATCCCATCGCCTGAAGGCAAAAGTAAAGGAGAAGCCAACATTCATTCCTCCTATGGTAAGAAAAGGGCCGTCTCCGAAGATTGGGAAGAAAAGGCTCCCAAGCGAGGCAAGATGTCCCTATCGGGCGGCTCAGGCTTGAAGGACGACATTATCACGCAGTCCTCTGGTGAGGCCAAGCCTAAATCATAAGCGAACAAGGGTGTTTTACACATACCCCGTTCCTCTCCTGTGACTAGGGTAACATCTAAAATGTATGCTTTTTGCAGCTCGGTGCACAATCTTTCTCAACAATCATCTTCCTCAGGAGATCTTCTCCCAGAGATGATGGAAAGAGAGACGCCTCCACCAGTCTCCTCGCCCAATAAGGTGGATGACTTCGAGGTGGCATCCCGGAGGGTCTCTCTTGATCTGCAAATGATGTGAGGCGTAACGAAAACACGAACCGAAGATGATACGTTGGTAGCCCAGGGTCCAGGGACCAACAATAAAGGCCCCGGACTGTCCGGCTTTCAGCCAGAGACAACTCTAGGGGCAAATGAATGGATCCCTTTGAAGGGGGGCCGTGCTGCTACGGCTGCTTCCGGAGACCCAGAAACGTCGGATATATTGACGAACATGCTACGACAGGCGTCCGTCTTCGAAGACCATCGTACCTTGATGGGTATGGTGGTTAGAAAGGTCCTATCCGCGAAAAGCAGATTGAATGAGGCCTTCACGAGCCTGCTAAGAGGTTTCGAGGTTTGTGCTGTAATGCTTTCAATTGTGTTTTATTCACAAAATACTCCTATGTATAGATAGTAGCCCCTGAGACTCTGATAGGCTTCCCAAGGGAGGCAATCAGAGGATCAAAAATATTTATCCATGAAATAATCTGACTACTTGGAACACAGGCTATTACCTCCCCTGCAACTACCCAATCCGCGGAGGTTGCGGATCTGCAGCAGAAGATTGATGAGGCGGCTAATGACATCACGCTGATCAACAGGCGTCTTGACGAGGCGCAAGTTATGTTTTCGGGTCAGCCAGTATATTTATGCATGATAACATGAGCATGAAGCTAGAATTGTATACTGAGACATGCATAACTACAGATGGTGCTGTTGCGGTGGAGGCCCTTCGGGCTGAGCTTGTCCTTGCCAAGGAACAAACCTGGATGAGTAATTTGGCTGCTCATAAGGCGGCTGAAGAGTTAAAAACTGAACAGGCTGTTCGGCGCCAGTGTGAGGAAAGAATTACTACCATGGCGCGCAAGCTGGAGGAGACCACTGTCCAGTGCGAATTCCTTGAGAAGGATAACAAGGACAAAGCAGACGATCTCGACAAGGCCTTACAAGAGGCGAAAGAAGCACGGTCTGAGTCTAGAGCGGCTCGGGAAGAGATCCGGCAAACTGGGGAGATAGCGGCTGGTAAGCCTTTCTTATTACAGACGAAGTTCGGCGATCCGAAGTATTCCTAGCTTAACCAAATGTGGAGTTCTCCGTACACCTTTTTGGACCTGCCGAAGAGTGCCTCCGATGTGTCACAATTTTACCAAGTGTAGGAAGGGTGTGCCACGGAGAAGCTTTTTTGGTCACAGTTCGGCGCGCCAAAGCGTCAGTTGTTGCTAAATGAACAGATGGCCCAGTGGGCCGAGCTCCATAGGATATCTGATTCCGCCATGAAGGACGTCATAGTCTGGCTGTGGCCTACTGAGCCCATTCCGAATAGTTACTTTGGCTTGGTGCAGCGGCTTGTGGATGCGGTGTCGCGTATCGACGCCGTTAAGCGTTCAACATGCATTGAAAGTGCACGGATGGCCTTTGCCCGTGTCAAAACATACTGGGCCAAGATGAAGGCCACTGACGTTGCAGCGAGGAGTCCCCTTAAGGGTAAGGACCATCACGCACCCGAACATTATTTCGAGGATGTCTTAGAGGGTGCCCGCTTGATAGAGGGTCAGTGCTCAAAAGATATGATATTTGAATGAAATGTATTAAATTGTAAGAGACAATATGGTGATAATATTATGATTTTTGCTTAAAAGCTTTTGGTTCCTCCTGTGCGGCCGTTTTCGCATAATCTAAAAGTTTTCCGGTCGCTGGCTTCAGCCCCCACGTGGGAAATACGGGGGTGTTCGGAAAAGCACATGATCACTCTTAACCCAATGTCTTGGTCCATGAAGGAGGTGTCAATGCGGTGAACGAGGCAATCAGACTATAGGGCGTTAACACTTTCACTTAGCCATAGGATTTTTATGGTGGGTCTATGATATAAACCCTGGTATGTACACTGTTATCCCAATGTAGTGCGTTTACATGTATGACCTAAAGAAAGGTCCTTCGTGTAATACAGAGGGAATCATGAAAGATTCTGATAAGTCGTCGAGTGGTTGACCAGATCTCGCCCATCATGATAGTCAGTTTTCGGCTTTCTCTACTAAGATGCTCGCCTGGGTAAACCAGGGCACAATCACAGTAGTTCTCCCTTTACTACCTTAGCCGATAGAGCGGAACGTAAGGTAGCGAGCACAGGAGCCGGGCAACCCAACTATTGACCCAAGACATGATTCGGAGCTGATGCATATAAGGCCAAACTCGCGATGCCAAAGTATGCTATAAAGTTGTTCGGACTTATTGGCAATTTAATTTGTTCCCATATCGAGCCCCTGGCGGAGCGTGTGAAATAACACAAGGAGCAAAATACAGGTTTTTAGGGAAAAGTGAATACGGGGTATAGATTATATTCACTAGAACTTGAGTGACATGACAATCATTGTTTTGTATATATTAACGCCACGACCCTGGTTATTTGGCATGCCAAGGGTTGACGGCCGAGGTAGAAGGCACTTTACGGGCTCGCAAAATAGAGAGTATGGTCTAAAAAGTTGTTTTGGACCTCCTGTCGCACGTCTGCGCCGCCTTTCCTCGATGAAGGGGCTCCTTAAAGGGAGTAACTTCTGGATGAATGTACAAACCGGAACTCCGATGGAGTCAGTGCGATGACCAACCAATGAGTCACCTATGATAAAGGATAATGAAAAAAGAAAAGGTGGCCAGAAAAGAATTGAAAAGAGGAGGGTTATAGAAGTACTTGTAGGTTCGTCCGTATTATGCCTCCGCCGATGCCCATGGTATTTTAAGTGCATATTTATGTATGCTCGGTATAGATTTCGCAGGTGTATGAGGTGGACGGCGGACGCTGAACTGCTAGTCCAGCTCCATAATAGATCGGTCCTGCTGAATGGAGACTGGCGGCTGGCCGACAAGGTATGCGGTTTAATAAGGCCGACTTGTACTCCGGCTGGAGGGAATGTAGTATGATTCTCAATCCGGAGGTAGTACGTCTCATGATCCTCTATAGGGGCGTGTCTCATGTATACCATGTTCACCGTTTTTACCTTGTGGGGAAATTGCTTCTGACCCCTGGTATTTGGTTGGTGAATCTCTTCGTCATCGCTATGACTGGGCGGACTTTTCCCCTTATGTTCGGTGTTGAGCTTGCCGGCCTATTTAAAGACCCAACAGCTTTTGTTGCTGTGATTGGCTGGCTTATCAGGGTTGCCATGAATCTGGCAGGGTCGATCCAATATCTTGTCTAAGGTGGATGGCTCGTCTCTGTTTGCCTTGAATGGCTTTTTCCGTTGACCGGGTTTGGGGCCGCTGAATCCGGCGTTGACCGCTGTGTCGCGCGTTCTTTCGTTATCATTGCGATGTTTGTGTTTGTTGCGTCGAGGTTTGCCGTTGCCGTTTCAGACTTCGGAAGTGCCCGGATCGTTGGCATTGTTGCTTCTACGAGCGAGCTAGCTGCCTTCTCCTGCGCAAAAGCAGGTCATCAGAGTGGTAAGGGCTGGCACGGATTTTGGTTTTTCCTGACCGATGTGGCGGGCAAGCCACTCGTCCCATACGCTGTGTTTGAAGGCTGCTAGGGCTTCCGCGTCCGGACAGTCGACGATTTGGTTCTTTTTAACTAAGAACCTAGTCCAGAGCTTCCTGGCTGATTCTCCGGGCTGTTGAACTATATGGCTTAAGTCATCGGCATCTGGCGGCCAGACATATGTGCCTTGGAAGTTGTCACGGAAGGCGTCTTCCAAATCCTCCTAGCTGCCAATAGAATTTTCAGGCAGACTGTTTAACCAGTGCCGAGCTGGACCTTTGAGTTTTAACGGGAGGTATTTGATGGCATGAAAGTCATGGCCGCGGGCCATATGGATATGAAGAAGGAAATCCTCAATCCATACCACGGGATCAGTTGTCCCATCATATGATTCTATATTTATGGGTTTAAACCCTTCTGGGAATTCATGCTCCATTACTTCGTCTATGAAGCAAAGGGGGTCTGTGGCGCCTCTATGTTGGGCCACATTGCGACGTAATTCCAATGGAGTCAGTCTGCGGTTTTCGGCCCGGGAGTGACTAGGCTTGTTACGTCCGACTAGATAGCCGTCGTCGCGTGTCGAGGCATGTCCTTGCGATCCGTAGATCGATCTGGTATGTCATGTTCTATTGTCCAGGTCTTGTTGAAGGTCATATGGATGACCTCGAGCTATTTTGCCTCTGCCTTTATGATGAGGCGGGGCTAGCTGGTGTTCAGCTTGAGTTGCCGCTTTATCCTGACCACGTGGTGGTCAGTCAGTCGCATTGCACGATGATGGTATGTGCTCCTGCGCCTCGTCGTCGAACTGAGGCAGTAATTTGCGCTTTGGGTAGCTTTTGGTTGGGCGATTGAGGCCGTGTTCTTCGGCTGCCAGGACATCAGTCCATATGTCGTTGAGCAGATCTTGATCAGCTTGAAGCTGCTGCTGCTTCTTTTTCAAGCTCCTTGCCGTGGCTATTAGCCGGCGTTTAAAGCGCTCCTGCTCCTGATGTTCCTCAGGCATAATGAAATCCTCGCTGCCGAGGCTCGCCTCATCCTCGGAAAGCGTAAGATAATTATTATCCTCCGAGTCTTCATGCGCGGCCTGTCCATCAGGGCTAACTTGCCCGTCTTCTCATTCGTTTTGTACAGCATCTGCATCAACGGGGTCTTTCTTGTCTTCGGCACCTTCTGAAGTGTTATTTTCCCCTGTGCCCGTATCGCTGTCTATTCCATGACGCGACTTAGAGCGGCGCTGCTGACGCTGGCGTTTTGGTTGTATCACAGGAGGTTTGTCCTGAACTGGATCTTCTTTCTCGTCGTCGTTAGTTCTCTTAGGTGTATCCACCATGTATACGTCGTAGGAAGAGGTGGCTGCCCAACGTTCGTATAAACGGCGGGTCTTGGCCCGGTTCCTCATCGGCATCATCGTCCATACCGTTGATGTCTTCGGGGCAGTAGTCGAGCGTGTCGGTTAAGTCTTCGATAGTGTGTATGAAGTGGGCGGTGGGTGGGAAGCAACATTCTCCGTTATCAATCTACAGTTCGAACTGGATACAGTTCGGCTGTGAGACCCCCGCTAAGGATAGTGATCTTAACGAGTTTAGCACGTCACCCAGAGGCGAATGCCGGAAGATGTCCGCGGCGCTAAATTCAGCGATGGATGACAGATCGTGCTCGATATGCGTGGACACGCATAGTTCGAAACCTGTAGCTTGAGACGGGTTCGTAGTTCCGATGACATAGATGTCACTTGAAGTTAAGTCTATGTGCGGCTCCAACGCCGCTGAGTCCGCGGCGGGGTTGAGCTTCCTTTCCTCGGGTGGCGCGACCTGCTCAGGATCTAAGGCCAGAGCGGTTTCAGGTGCAATTTCCTGGGTATGGCCCGATGACAGATCTAAGTCATGTTCATCGTGGTGGCTGGGAGCGGCTGTCATGGTCTCAAATCCGCCGAAGATCAAGTCTCCATGGATATCTGTGACGTAGTTCAAGCTTCGAAATCTAACCTGGTGGCCAGGGGCATAGCTTTCGATCTGTTCTAGATGGCCAAACGAGTTGGCCCGCAGTGCGAAGCCGCCGAACACGAAGATCTGTCTGCGGAGGAAGACTTTCCCTTGAACAGCGTCGTTGTAAGTGATTGAAGGGGCCATAAAACCTCTTGACGATGGCACAATGGAACTCTCAATGAAAGCACCAATGCCAGTGTCAAAACCGGCGGATCTCGGGTAGGGGGTCCCGAACTATGCGTCTAGGATCGATGGTAACAGGAGACGGGGACACAATGTTTACCCAGGTTCGAGCCCTCTCTAGGGAGGTAATACCCTACTTCCTACTTGATTGATCTTGATGAATATGAGTATTACAAGAGTTGATCAACCACGAGATCGTAATGGCTAAACCCTAAAAGTCTAGCTTGACTATGATTATGAGGATCTATCTACGGACCTAACCCTCCGGTATATATAGACACAGGAGGGATCTAGGGTTACAGAAGGTCGGTTACAGAGAAAGGAATCTTCATAGTTGATCGCCAAGCTTGCCTTCCACGCCAAGGAGAGTCCTATCTGGACACGGGTAGAGTCTTTGGTCTTTGTATCTTTACGGCCCATCAGTCCGGCCCATATCCAATAGATCGGACACCCGAGGACCCCTTAGTCCAGGACTCCCTCATTCATCTCATGCATCCGGTCATTTTCCCCATTATCAGTTTCACGATCCGACACTCCCACGTGCACCCGTTGCACCTCCCAGATCTCATTTCGTGAGCGGGAGAAAAATATTTTTGGAATGGGTCGAGATTTGCCGAGTGGCCTTGGTACATCACCGGTAGGCCGCGTGTCAAATTTTGTTCCATTTGGAGGTCGTTTGATGCCCCAACGGTTAACCGGGTAACCACTAAAGCCCCTCTTTCATTGCAGCCCAACACCCCTCCATAACAGCCCACTGGCCCATCTAAACCCCCTCCATGCTCTCCGTCGTTGGATCACGATCGTGTGGGCGAAAACAACACTTCATTTGGACTCTCCTAGCTCCCCCTACCTATATAAAGATCCTCTCCCTCAAAAATTCGGAGCAAAACCCTAGCCTTGCTCCTCCCGTGCCGCCGGATGTGTCCGACCTCGCGAGACACGGCCGCGCCGCCGTCCCGCGCCAATCGGGGTTCGCCGCGTGGATCGCGCTGCCCCCGCCACTGAAGCCCGCCGGGGCCCGGGTCGGGCCCTGCGAGCCCGAGGCGCCTGCCGCCGCCCAAGCACGCCGCTGCTCGCGCCCGTTCGCCACCTCGTCGGTCGCCGCAGCCCGTGTCCCAGCACCGGACACCGCTCGCCACCGGACGCCACCACCCGCGCCAGATCCGGCCGGATCCGGCCCGGACCCGACGACTCCGGCCACCCCCGACACTCCGGCCGCCGTCCCCTAACCAACTCCGACAACTTCTCCGGCCCCGCCTTAGTTTCCGTGCAAACCCTAGATCCAGAGTGGTAAAATTCGTCGAAGTCCTGAAATTCTCACATTATGTGGCCCTCTTTGACATGTCATATATCCATGCATGTAGCTCCGAATTGCGCATATGATATATCAAAATGTTCATCTCGTGATGCCCGTCATGTTAGTGTCATTTTTGTGCATGTTACTATCCATATTGATGCCCTAATCCTCGTCGCAAAAGTGCTATATGATGTTGTCTGCTGGAATTCGTCATAACTTGTTGATTTGTCATTTTCATTGCATTTTGTGTGTGCATCCTATGAGCATCATGTCTACATGTTTTAGGAGCATCTCCATGCCATACTTATAGTGGTTCAAGCCTTGTACTTTTATGAGCTCCGTGGTGACTAGCACAAGCATGCAAAGTAGGCTATATGATGTTGCTGATTTCAGACACTTGATAATTTTGCTAAGTCATTTCCTGTCACATTATGTTGCTATGTTGTCTTGTTGCCACAAGTAGATCCATGCACATATTGAGGTAGTTCAGTAAGAGTGTTTTGAAGATATGGTTATGGTCTATCCATTCATGCCTCTGGTTGGAATTATGGAGTAATCTAGCTTATCGTTACCATGCTCGACTTTTGCTAAATATTGTTGCTGGCAGATTGTTAACATGAAGTTCATTTTTGCCATGTGTTTTGCTAGTGACCAATGCATCCTAGGAACTTGCTATTGCCATGTTTAGCTTCATAAATGTGTCTACTTACTGTTGGTTACCTTGCTATGCCATGAAATGCTTTGTGGTGAGTGGCATGAGCTTGCAAAGTTGCTATCATGAATCTATATCTGCCATGCTATGTTTCTCTACTGAGTCTGAAACTGATCATACCACTTGCCATGTTTGCATGCGTGCTACCTCATTTTCTGTGCATCTTTGGCTAAAGTTCAGTAAGGGATCTTTGATATTTGCCTTTAGTACTAGCATTCCATGCCTTTTTTGCCATGATATCTTCCTGTAGCATGTTGTTTGCTAGCTCTAAACATTGCTACCTGATGTTGTTTATGACATGTTTAGCATTTTCACCAAGTCTGTGAAGCTGTTATCATTTCCTTTTTTGCCATGATATTTTAGGCTTATTCTAGTGAGTTCTAGCAGGAGCTCAGTGTTCATGATTTGTAGAGCTTCACTTGTACTTCACTGCCATGTCCTTTGTTGCTATGTTGGAGTGTTGTAGCATAGTTTCTTGTTGCATCTTATGTGCTATGATGCTGTTAAGCGCAGTTTCACATCGTCATTTGCAAACCGTGCATCCGTTTCTGGTGATCCTTATATCGATTTTGACCAAAATCACTCAATCTTTCCAGCGGCATACTTGGTTTGCCAAGTTGATGCCTTGATCATCTTTTACCTTCCGGGGTACCCATTTGCATTGCACGTCATATCTTGCATTCCATGACATGTCTTGCATCATGTTGCTTGTGCATTGTACCATGATTGATTGTTGTTCCGTTGCTTGTGTTCTTGCTTTGGATAGATCCAGGAGACGAGTTCGTGAACGAGGATCTTGTTGAGTACGTTTACGAGGAGCAAGCATTCGACAACCCTGAGAACTTTGCAGGCAAGATGACCATTACCCTCGATATCACTTCTATCTTTGCTTGCTAGTTGTTCGTTCTATCGCTATGTCGCGCTACCTACCACTTGTTTATCATGCCTCCCATATTGCCATGCCAAGCCTCTAACCCACCTTCCTAACAAATCGTTGTTTGCCTTTGTTACCGCTTGGGCTCAGCCCCTCTTATAGTGTTGCTAGTTGCAGGTGCTGAAGGAAATATGCCCTAGAGGCAATAACAAAGTTGTTATTTATATCTCCTTGTATCATGATAAATGTTTATTATTCATGCTAGAATTGTATTAATCGGAAACTTAGTACATGTGTGAATACATAGACAAATAGAGTGTCCCTAGTATGCCTCTACTAGACTAGCTCGTTAATCAAAGATGGTTAACTTTCCTAGCCATAGACATGTGTTTTCATTTGGTGAACATGATCACATCATTAGAGAATGATGTGATGGACAAGACCCATCCGTTAGCTTAGCACTATGATCATTTAGTTTACTACTATTGCTTTCTCCATAAGTTATACATGTTCCTATGACTATGAGATTATGCAACTCCTTAATACCGGAGGAACACTTAGTGTGCTATCAACGTCACAACGTAACTGGGTGATTATAAAGATGCTCTACAGGTGTCTCCGATGGTGTTTGTTGGGTTGGCATAAATCAAGATTAGGATTTGTCACTCTGTGTATCGGAGAGGTATCTCTGGGCCCTGTCGGTAATGCTCATCACTATAAGCCTTGCAAGCAATGTGACTAATGAGTTTTTTGTGGGATGAAGTATTACGGAACGAGTAAAGAGACTTTCCGGTAACGAGATTGAACTAGGTATTGAGATACCGACAATCGAATCTCGGGCAAGTAACATACCGATGACAAAGGGAACAACGTATGTTGTTATGCGGTTTGACCGATAAAGATCTTCCTAGAATATGTAGGAACCAATATGAGCATCTAGGTTACGCTATTGGTTATTGACCGGAGATGAGTCTCAGTCATGTCTACATAGTTCTCGAACCCATAGGGTCCGCACGCTTAACGTTCGGTGACGATCGGTATTATGAGTTTATGTGTTTTGATATACCGAAGGTAGTTCGGAGTCCTGGATATGATCACGGACATGATGAGGAGTCTTGAAATGGTCGAGACATAAAGATTGATATATTGGACAACTATATTTGGACACCGGAAGTGTTCCGGGTGATTTTGGAGAAAACCGGAGTGCCGAAGGGTTACTGGAACCCCCCCCCCCCCCGGGGGGGGGAGATTGGGCCTACATGGGCCATAGGGAAGAGGGGAGGCAGCCCACAAGGGGCAGCCGCTACCCCTTCCTATAGGGAGTCCGAATTGAACTAGGGAGGGGGGCGCGCCTCCCCTTTCCTTCTCCTCTTCCTCTCCTTTCCCTCTTTCCCCTTATCCTCCTAGTAGGACTAGGAAAGGAGGAATCCTACTCCTACTAGGAGGAGGATTCCTCCTCCCTTGGCGTGCCCCTAGGGCCGGCCGGCCTCCCCCCTTGCTCCTTTATATATGAGGGCAGGGGGCACCCTAGAACACACAAGTAGATTGCTTTTAGCCGTGTGCGGTGCCCCCCTCCACCATAATCCACCTCGATCATATCGTCGTAGTGCTTAGGCGAAGCCCTGCACCGGTAGCTTCATCATCACCGTCATCACGCCGTCGTGCTGACGAAGCTCTCCCTCGACACTCAGCTGGATCAAGAGTTCGCGGGACGTCACCGAGCTAAACGTGTGCAGATCGCGGAGCTGCCGTACTTTCGGTGCTAGGATCGGTTGGATCATGAATACGTTCGACTACATCAACCGCGTTGTCATAACGCTTCCACTTACGGTCTACGAGGGTACATGGACAACACTCTTCCCTCTTGTTGCTATGCATCACCATGATAGATCTTGCGTGTGCGTAGGAATTTTTTGGAAATTACTGCGTTCGCCAACAGTGATATCCGAGCCAGGTCTATGCGTAGATGTTATATGCACGAGTAGAACACAAAGGAGTTGTGGGTGTGGGTATATACATATTTCTTGCCGTCACTAGTTGATTCTTGATTTAGCGGTATTGTTGGATGAAGCGGCTCAGACCGACATTACGCGTACGCTTACGCGAGACTGGTTCTACCGACGTGCTTCGCACACAGGTGGCTAGTGGGTGTCTGTTTCTCCAACTTTAGTTGAATCGGATTCAATGAACAGGGTTCTTTCTGAAGATAAAAAAGCAATCACTATACCGCGTTGTGGTTTTTGATGCGTATGTAAGAATGGTTCTTGCTCGGCCCGTAGCAGCCACGTAAAACTTGCAACAACAAAGTAGAGGACGTCTAACTTGTTTTTGCAGGGCATGTTGTGATGTGATATGGTCAAGACATGATGAGATATAAATTGTTGTATGAGATGATCATGTTTTGTTAAAGTTATCGGCAACTGGCAGGAGCCTTGTGGTTGTCTCTTTATTGCATAAGATGCAAGCGCCATATAATTGCTTTACTTTATCGCTATGCGATAGCAATAGTTGCAAAAGCACTAATTGGCGAGACAACCATGTGACGACACATTGATAAAGATCAAGATGATGGAGATCATAGTGTCATGCCGGTGACGATGGAGATCATGATGGTACTTTGGAGATGGAGATCAAAGGCACAAGATGATAATGGACATATCATGTCACATATTTTGATTTCATGTGATGTTTATCTTTTATGCATCTTATTTTGCTCAGTACGACGGTAGTTTTATAAGATGATCCCTTACTAAAATTTCGAGGTATAAGAGTGTTCTCCCTAAGTATGCACCGTTGCGGCAGTTTTCGTGCCGAGGCGCCACGTGATGATCGGGTGTGATAAGCTCTATGTTCACATACAACGGGTGCAATCCAGTTTTGCATAGGCAGAATACTCGGTTTAAACTTGACGAGCCTAGAATATGCAGATATGGCCTCGGAACACTGAGACCGAAAGGTCGAACGTGAATCATATAGTAGATATGATCATCATAGAGGTGTTCACCATTGAAAACTACTCCATCTCACGTGATGATCGGACATGGTTTAGTTGATATGGATCACGTCATCACTTAGATGATTAGAGGGATGTCTATCTAAGTGGGAGTTCTTAAGTAATATGATTAATTGAACTTGAATTTATCATGAACTTAGTCCTAATAGTATTTGCATATCTATGTTGTAGATCAATTGCTCGCCTATAGCTTCCCCGTTTTATTTATGATATGTTCCTAGAGAAAACTATGTTGAAAGATGTTAGTAGCAATGATGCGGACTAGCTCCATGATCTGAGGATTATCCTCATTGCTGCACAGAAGAATTATGTCCTTGATGCACCACTAGGTGACGGACCTTTTGCAGGAGCAGATGCAGACGTTATGAACGTTTGACAAGCTCGGTATGATGACTACTTGATAGTTTAGTGCGCCATGTTTTACGGCTTAGAACCGGGACTTCAAAAACATTTTGAATGCCATGGAGCATATAAGATGTTCCAAGAGATGAAATTAGTATTTCAGACTCACGCCCGTGTCGAGAGGTATGAGACCTCTGACACTACTTTGCCTACAAGATGGAGGAGAATAGCTCAACCAGTGAGCATGTGCTCAGATTGTCTGGGTACTGCAATTGCTTGAATCAAGTGGGAGTTAATCTTCCAGATAAGATAGTGATTGACAGAGTTCTCTATTCACTATCACCAAGTTACTGGAACTTAGTGATGAACTATAATATGCAAGGAATGACGTAAAATGATTCCCAAGCTCTTCGCGATGCTGAAATTGGCGAAGGTAGAAATAAAGAAAAAGCATCAAGTGTTGATGGTTGACTAGACCACTAGTTTCAAGTAAAAGGGCAAGGGAAATAAAGGGAACTTCAATAAGAATGGCAAGAAAGTTGCCATTCCCGTGAAGAAGCCCAAAGCTGGACCTAAGCCTGAAACTGAGTGCTTCTACTTCAAAGGGAATGGTCACTGGAAGCGGAACTACCCCAAATACTTGGCAGGTAAGAAGGATGGCAAAGTGAACGAAGGTATATTTGATATACATATTATTGATGTGTACTCTACTAGTGTTCATAGTAACCCCGGGGTATTTGATACCGGTTCAGTTGCTAAGATTAGTAACTCGAAACAGGAGTTGCAAAATGAACAGAGACTAGTTAAAGGCAAGGTGACGATGTGTGTTGGAAATGATTCCAAGGTTGATAAGATCACCATCGCACACTCCTTTTACCTTCGGGATTAGTGTTGAACATAAAATAAATTTTATTTGGTGTTTGCGTTGAGCATGAATATGATTGGATCATGTTTATTGCAATAGGTTTTCATTTAAGTCAAAGAATAATTGTTGTTCTGTTTACATGAATAAAACCTTCTATGGTCATACACTTAATATAAATGGTTTATTGAATCTCCATCGTAGTGATACACATATTCATAATATTGATGCCAAAAGATGCAAAGTTCATAATGATAGTGCAACATACTAGTGGCACTGTCGTTTAGGTCATATTGGTGTAAAGCGCATGAAGAAACTCCATGCCGATGGACTTTTGGAATCACTTGATTATGAATCACTTAATGCTTGCGAACCATGCCTCATGGGCAAAATGACTAAGACTCCATTCTTCGGATGTAGCGACCCGACCTGAATGGATCAAGTCTCTGTGCTTATGTGTCATCCCTGGATCAGCATGCTGACACACACAGTACTCGAAGGATTTATAACAGAGGTAAATCACATGTATAAGTAACGTAAATACTATTACCTCAATCCAATATAGCGGAAGCAACAAGGTTGTGGATTCCCATCAACACCAACGGCAAAGTTGAGTGTAGAAATCGTAACCCTAACGTATCACTTACTTGTCGTAAGAAACCTGCAACATGAGACGTTGCAGCCCGAAACGGGTCAGTACATTGAATGTACTGGCAAATTCACACCATAGAGAAAATGATGAACAATGGCTATCACTACATGCATATTTGGCTGGTGGAAAAGCTCTATGGTTATAAGATTTTTGCGTAAAGCCAATTTTTCCCTACTGCAAAGGAATAAGATTAATTACTATCATGGTGGTTGTGAAACATTGAGAATGGTTGACAGCATTCTCAATCCCAATTAAAAATAATTAAAACCCAACAACATTAATTAGAAGTAACATGTTGAGATTCACAATGATATTCAAGAACTAGATACTCAAGATGTCCATAACCGGGGACACGGCTAATCATGATTAGTTTGTACACTCTGCAGAGGTTTGCGCACTTTTCCCCACATGACTCGATCGCCTCCGTTTGTTTTCTCGCACTACATGGTGTTTGAGAAACGGATGACCGAGACATAGTCTTTCAGAAGCGCTAGCACCTTACATGTGGGGTAGACCGGTACACCTACATCCCCTACATCTGCTAGTCCACCCCGTAAGAGTTCGCACAACTTAGTCAACTATGCCAGAGCCCATAGTAGCATGTGGCTGCACACGGAAGTTTCTAGCATGAAATATCTTATGATCCCTTTGAGCCTGGGTGGCGGTCCAAAAAAAACAGGCAAGTCCTGATAGACATCAGGTGCCTCAATCCACCCAGATGTGTGTTTAAGTTGCCACCTTAGATAAACCATTAAAATTATCAACTCACATCTGTCATGGATATCACTCACCCAATCCACGTCTACTAGCATAGCATGGCATAATAAGCAAACGTAGAAGTAACTCCCAAAGGTTTCATAATAATACAGGTAATAGGTACTACCTCATCTACTTCCCATCCCACAATTTAATTAGATCCTAATCATGCAATGTGAGAGGATTGATCTAATGCAATAAAACATGGGTTGTAGAAAAGGTATGATCAAAGTGTGAACTTGCCTGCAATGTTGATGAAGATGATTCGCACTCAAAAACTCTTGATAGATCTACTCGTCACACTCCGGTCAATCTATCGTAAGCAAACAATAGTAACCACACAATAAGTACTCATCTAATGCACAAGTAAAACTCGAACGAGAGAACGAACCAGAAAATTCAACTTAAGAACTCCGGTTGCAAAGAAAGAACGAACCGAACAAACGATGGAAAACAAACGGCGGAAGAAACAACTCGGTTCTAGCAAGTTGAAACTAGGTCAAATTTTACTGTAGCAGAAACTTGTTCAAGTTGATTAGACGGAACGGCGGTTTCGAGACGAAACTCCAGGCGCTTGAATCACCTGATTCCGTTAAACAAGCGAGAAGATAAACTAGAACGAAGATCGGATCTGAGATCGCGATCGCGGAATAAATCCAACGAGAAGAAAAAGAAGAACGGCTAAACGAACGGACGTTCATTAACCTAGAAGAATCCGGTGATCACGTTTGTTAGGACGAACGGTCCGGCGAACGGTCCAAAGACAACTAAATCGGAAAAGAAAATGAATCCGATCTAGGGTTTCGGAGAAGAAAACCGAAACGAAAAACCGATCTAGAAAACGAATCAGAAGAGAAGAAAAGAATCGGAACGATTAGAAGAAAACGATCCGAGGAAAAGAGACGCGGGGCAACCTTGGCGAGGGGCTCCGGCGAACGGCGGCGTAAGGCGGCGGCGGCACGGGCAAGGTGCGGCGGCACGGGTGTGGGGTGGCGCGGTGTAGGCAAGGCGCGGCGGCGGCGGGTGACGCAGGGCGCGGCGCGGGTGAGAGGCTCGGGGTGAGGCGCGGCTTGGGTGGTGGAGAGAGGGGTTTTGATTTGATGTTTAGAGGGGGGTGCTTGGGTATTTATATTGGGGAGGGGGGTTTACTTGGGGTAGGGGACAAGAATTAGACTAGGAATAGGAATAACGAAATAAGGAAAAAGGGGCAAGGGGCGCCCTAGAATCCTTTTAGGATTCGGTACAGGAGCAAGAGGCGGCGGCCAGCTCCCTTCGCTGGCTCCTGGCGCGCGCGAGGCTGGGGCGCAGCGGCCTGGCCTGGGCCTTGGCCCGGCTGGGCCTTGGTCCAGTCGCTTTTTTTTAACTGATTTCGGGCGCAGAAAAACAAAATAAAACTAAACTAAACGGACTCCAAAATTCTAAAAGTAAATTTTTCCCGACTCCTAAAAATGAGCCGAACAAAATGAACTTTTCTCCGGGCCTAAAATGCAATTTTCGAAAACGCGCATTTTTCCCTATCCAAACAAACGCAAACAAACACCGGCAAAACCAAAATTTGATCTATTTATTAAATCTTCATTTTTCCTCCATTTTGGGAAAGTCATATTATTCCCTCTCTTATATTTTTGATAACGGAAAAATTATTGAAGATAAACTAAATAAATCAAATGATCCCTTTTTTCAAATTCGAGAAAACTCTCAAATATGAAAATAACGAAATCTCCAACTCTCTCCGAAGGTCCTTGAGTTGCGTGAAATTTCTAGGATCGACCAAAATGCAATAAGATATGCATGATGATCTAATGCATAACATTCCAAATTGAAAATAAATTCAAAAGAACTTTCAATTTAATTCCTTGAACTCCCAACTCATATTTCATATAATTTGAAGAAGTCATTTTATCTTCTCTCGTGAAAATCATTGAGTCGCATAAAGTTTCAGAATTGGAATATTTCCAAATGAAATTCAATTATTTTTCAAACACCCTTTTCATTTTTTGAATGGAAGAAGTCATGTCATCTTCTCTCTAGGGTTTTGTGTTTGAAAAGGATTTGAATTCACGGAGAGCATAAAGACAAAATGAAAGTTTGGGAAAGTCCTTTTATTCCCTCTCATTTAACTTTCAAAAAGTTTCGAATTCACTCACTTTCAGTCAATCAATCAAACAATCAATCAATTCTATCTATTTATTATAACATTCCAAAATTTAGAATTTTGGGATGTTACAAACCTACCACCCTTAAAAGGAATCTCGTCCTCGAGATTCGGAGAGGCTAGCAAGAAATAGGTTAGGGTTTGGGGGTCTCCTCAAAATCCATCGATCATCACAGGGGTCTGGGATGCTACCACCCTTAAAAGCATGGTTACTGTTCCATCAAAACTCATATACTCCATCCTTATTCTTGACAGTGTCGGTCTTCTTAGATCTTCGAGAAAATTTCTCCTCTGAACTCTTCCGGTAACGGCATAACCTTTTCCTCAATTCTTTTGCCCTTTCATCTTGGTAAGGTTATTCCAAGACTGGGTCTTCGTAGCTGACGGGTCTAGAGCCAAAACTAAACAACTATCGATATCTCATGGTGGTCAACAATTTGTGGTTTATCCTGCAGGAAATGGGTCTGGGTTGATCCTCACCGTATATCCTACGGTTGGCAAAGCTGCCATGTACAAGGAAAAAAATTTCTTATACCATTCTAAGGTTTAAACAAGGTTTTGATCGTCGTCTCTCCACTATAGGCAAGTCACTCAGATTTACTATCCCATATAGCAAGGCGAATAATAAGAGTAAGTCGGTATGGTGATCAATCCATCCCGCACCCAAATCATTACCATGTATACAGTTTAGTGAATCTCGCATACTAACACTTGGTCATCCTCACAAGCATTGCAGAATTTCTCTTGTCGACGAACTAAGTTCGGATAATTCCATGGATTCTGCAAGCCAAACAAACATCTATCGTTCCTTCCCAACCCTCAGGTTTTTGCGTAACTCCTATAAGATCGTCTATCGGCAAAGGTATATCCTCTTCCAAGGTTTTTCCTTCAGCAAGAATGTGCTTGCTTCTTGGCAGGTCCTGGGCCTATGGGTTATGGCCCATCTCATCACTTGTAGTCCTTGAACTTATCGTCGGGCAACGGATCATTATTCCAACTTCCAATTTCCTAGTATTCTTAAATCCATCCAATTGTATTGTCTTCCTTCCTTCTATTGGCACCAAACTAAGACTTGGTTACTCAAACTCATCAAGGAGTTTCCATTGATCCATATTTCCAACATCATACCTCCTTTATATCCAATAGTAATTCATCTCTTCATCCTCATGGAATATCCCTCATACCGAGATAAAAAACTTATACTTATGAAGTCCATATTCCACTTCGTGGAACATCATTATCCTTTCCGCGGTCGAGCGCCCTTACAAGGGAATATTGGCCATATCTGCATGGCACTTCTTCAACTGAGAAACATGAAACACATCTTGAACTCCTGACAGTCCTTCGGGTGACTCCAACTTGTTGGCCACTTCTTCCATACGCTCCAAAACTCGGTATGGTCCTACAAATCTCGGGGCTAATTTTCCCTTAACTCCAATTCGTTTAACTCCTCGCAGAGGGGACACGTGAAGACATGCTCTGTCTCCAATTTCATAAACTACCTCCTTGAGTTTTTGAGTCTGCACAACTCTTCTGCCTGGACTGAGCTACCTTCAGTCTATCTTGAACATTCTCTTCTGACTCCTTGATCACATTTGATCCAAACAACTGACGGTCTCCAACTTCATCCCACATACTCTTGGGGTATCACACATATCGAGACAAAACTCGTATTCATTTTGTCCGAAATCCACTCAGTGGAGTATGCTTATCTTTTCCAGGGGTCAACGGTTCTTACGGGGTACTACCACCCTTAAAATGCTCCAATATTTTATAGACCATATTTCTCATATCCTCAAAAATGGTCAACATCTTTCCTCATAGAGTAACTCATAAAATCCAAATCAGTACCAACACTGCTAACTTTATTGATTCTCAAGTTATTACAATCTCCTATTTTTCCATTACATGTCTCAACACCTCAATATAAAAGAAAAATGTTCTCACTACTACTATATTTCTTCTATAACAAACTCAACTATTTATCACAAGTCTCCTTCTCCTTCGGACAATCTCTGGCAAAGTGCCCTGCTTCATTACAATGGAAACATATTACTTCTGGGAAGATTCGAGGTTTCCTTGTGATTATATAGCCTGCTTGGGTTCTTAGCTTCCTCTTTGGGCAATTGTTGTGGTAGTGCCCTGACTCCTTGCACCCATAACAGGTGACATGACTCAGGTCCTTCCTGGAATCCAATTTGCTTCTCTTCCTGGACTTTTCCATTCCAATCAGGGCTTCTATCTCCTGTGGGTCATACTCTACTTCCTCGGCCGGGAATTCTACTAGATCCCCATTCATACAATTCTGGGAGATGTGTCCTTCTTCTCCACATGAATAGCAAGACTTGGTGCAGGGTTTAATTGGTTCTTCTTTGGGTGTGTCCTCCACCTCTTCTTTCATCACAGTTCTTCCAAAATTTCCATAAGGGCTCCTTTCATTTCTTCTTTCTTCTGTTGGATGGTTCGTTGTACCATGGGGTATATGTGACACTGAGCAGGATAGTGGGTAGTCCCTTCACACAAGAAACAAGTAATCTGCCTAGTTGGGCATTCTTCAACTGGGTGACTTCCTTCACAATTAGGGCATTCATCCTTGTGTTCTTTATGGGTGTGTCCGATCTCTCCACAAATCTTGCATGCACAAGGTTTCTTCATGTCCTTTCCATAAGGCTTCAACTTCTGGGACACAAACCGAGACTTTAGCAAAGTCAACTTTAATTCTCTCCAAGTGGTTACTGCTTGCCATCCATTGATGGTTTGGTACATCCTTCACCAAGTAGCAGCACCTATTTCAAAGCATTGAAGAGCATGCTGGGCCATATCCTTTTCCAACTATAGGGTTATTCTTCATGTGATCCTCCATGTTCTGAATCCATCGGTCCGTCTCTAACTGACTCATCGGTCCAGAAACTACAAGCTCATCTCCATTCATCCTCTATTGAGTCCGTGGGTTTGGGGTAAGATAAGAGAGATCAAGAGAGAGGAATGCACACAATACAAACAAAGGTTTTGAAAAAGACAGATTTTATTGTGGCTGTCGGAAAAACAACAAACAAATGACAGCTCACAATCGTCGCATCTAACGTAGGTGTATAACAGGGGTTTGGTCTTCTAAGGTCAACGTCGCCAAACTCTTCAAGCCTTGTTCATGCCTCCAATGGCTTCTTCCGATCATGCTTGTCCTTCTCAAGTTCTTTTGCCAGATCAACTCTTATTACGCGAAGTCTCTCGTGACATCCTTTAATATTCTGGAGTTGCGTTCCAAACTTCTGGGTTTCAACATCCTTGGTATGAGCCATGGTCATACTGTCCTTCAGTTCTTGACAATTCTCCGGTATCTCGAGGTTGTAGCTCCTCCAGCTTGGCTACTTTCGCGTCTAAGTTCTTCACGAAATGCTCCTTGTCAAAATACGGCTTCTTGCAGCTCTATCTTAACTTCTTGATGTACTACTCCAGATCCTGGTGATACACCGGCTAGGGCTAAAACTTCACCTTATGATAGGTGCTCCATCAACCTTCTTCCATCAAATCCATTCTGATGACATGCATCCTTAACTCAGCACGGTGACAATAGCATTAGCAAGTGATGACATCACGGATAACCGTGTTTCTGCTCTTGTCATTTCCATGAGCTATCTCTCCATAGTTGATATCTCCTGCCTTAGGGTTTTCTTGACAAAACTTTGAGGTTTTTAACTCTCCATGTTTTGGTCTTTCTCCAATACACCTTGATCTCGGGTATTGACAACTTCCATAATCTGTTAAGTTCCATCAGGGTAGCCTTCCTAGGTCATACAAATCTAGGAATTCTTCAGAGCCTTCAATTCTCCAAGTCTTCAGAGTCTTCAACAGCTGTAGTTTCCATTATCATAATGTATGGTAAAATCCTCTTCATTCCAATGGTCTTACTAGTCTGATATCATGTACTTCTTGGAGTGGTCTCATCAGTCGAATCTTCGTGGTCAAAAGGGAAAAGGGGTATGGTCTCACTAAAAAGGAATTTTTGAATAAGCTCAGAAGAGAAGAGAGATAAAAGATCTTTTTGAAAGGGAAAGTTGTAGAGAAAAGTCTTTGCTATGGGCTTGCCAGTTTCTAGGGTCACGTCCTACAGTCAACATGTGCTCTGATACCATCTTGTAGCGACCCGACCCGAATGGATCAAGTCTCTGTGCTTATGTGTCATCCCTGGATCAGTATGCTGACACACACAGTACTCGAAGGATTTATAACAGAGGTAAATCACATGTATAAGTAACATAAATACTATTACCTCAATCCAATATAGCGGAAGCAACAAGGTTGTGGATTCCCATCAACACCAACGGCAAAGTTGAGTGTAGAAATCGTAACCCTAACGTATCACTTACTCGTCGTAAGAAACCTGCAACATGAGACGTTGCAGCCCGAAACGGGTCAGTACATTGAATGTACTGGCAAATTCACACCATAGAGAAAATGATGAACAATGGCTATCACTACATGCATATTTGGCTGGTGGAAAAGCTCTATGGTTATAAGGTTTTTGCGTAAAGCCAATTTTTCCCTACTACAAAGGAATAAGATTAATTACTATCATGGTGGTTGTGAAACATTGAGAATGGTTGATAGCATTCTCAATCCCAATTAAAAATAATTAAAACCCAACAACATTAATTAGAAGTAACATGTTGAGATTCACAATGATATTCAAGAACTAGATACTCAAGATGTCCATAACCGGGGACACGGCTAATCATGATTAGTTTGTACACTCTGCAGAGGTTTGCGCACTTTTCCCCACATGACTCGATCGCCTCCGTTTGTTTTCTCGCACTACATGGTGTTTGAGAAACGGATGACCGAGACATAGTCTTTCAGAAGCGCTAGCACCTTACATGTGGGGTAGACCGGTACACCTACATCCCCTACATCTGCTAGTCCACCCCATAAGAGTTCGCACAACTTAGTCAACTATGCCAGAGCCCATAGTAGCATGTGGCTGCACACGGAAGTTTCTAGCATGAAATATCTTATGATCCCTTTGAGCCTGGGTGGCGGTCCAAAAAAAACAGGCAAGTCCTGATAGACATCAGGTGCCTCAATCCACCCAGATGTGTGTTTAAGTTGCCACCTTAGATAAACCATTAAAATTATCAACTCACATCTGTCATGGATATCACTCACCCAATCCACGTCTACTAGCATAGCATGGCATAATAAGCAAACGTAGAAGTAACTCCCAAAGGTTTCATAATAATACAGGTAATAGGTACTACCTCATCTACTTCCCATCCCACAATTTAATTAGATCCTAATCATGCAATGTGAGAGGATTGATCTAATGCAATAAAACATGGGTTGTAGAAAAGGTATGATCAAAGTGTGAACTTGCCTGCAATGTTGATGAAGATGATTCGCACTCAAAAACTCTTGATAGATCTACTCGTCACACTCCGGTCAATCTATCGTAAGCAAACAATAGTAACCACACAATAAGTACTCATCTAATGCACAAGTAAAATTCGAACGAGAGAACGAACCAGAAAATTCAACTTAAGAACTCCGGTTGCAAAGAAAGAACGAACCGAACAAACGACAAAAAACAAACGGCGGAAGAAACAACTCGGTTCTAGCAAGTTGAAACTAGGTCAAATTTTACTGTAGCAGAAACTTGTTCAAGTTGCTTAGACGGAACGGCGGTTTCGAGACGAAACTCCAGGCGCTTGAATCACCTGATTCCGTTAAACGAGCGAGAAGATAAACTAGAACGAAGATCGGATCTGAGATCGCGATCGCGGAATAAATCCGACGAGAAGAAAAAGAAGAACGGTTAAACAGACGGACGTACGTTAACCTAGAAGAATCCGGTGATCACGTTCGTTAGGACGAACGGTCCGGCGAACGGTCCAAAGACAACTAAATCGGAAAAGAAAACGAATCTGATCTATGGTTTCGGAGAAGAAAACCGAAACGAAAAACCGATCTAGAAAACGAATCAGAAGAGAAGAAAAGAATCGGAACGATTAGAAGAAAACGATCTGAGGAAAAGGGACGCGGGGCAACCTTGGCGAGGGGCTCCGGCGAACGGCGGCGTAAGGCGGCGGCGGTGGCGACGGCGCGGGCAAGGTGCGGCGGCGCGGGTGTGGGGTGGCGTGGTGTAGGCAAGGCGCGGCGGCGGCGGGTGACGCAGGGCGCGGCGCGGGTGAGAGGCGTGGGGTGAGGCGCGGCTTGGGTGGTGGAGAGAGGGGTTTTGATTTGATGTTTAGAGGGGGGTGCTTGGGTATTTATATTGGGGAGGGGGGTTTACTTGGGGTAGGGGACAAGAATTAGACTAGGAATAGGAATAACGAAATAAGGAAAAAGGGGCAAGGGGCGCCCTAGAATCCTTTTAGGATTCGGTACAGGAGCAAGAGGCGGCGGCCGGCTCCTTTCGCTGGCTCCTGGCGCGCGCGAGGCTGGGGCGCAGCGGCCTGGCCTGGGCCTTGGCCCGGCTGGGCCTTGGTCCAGTCGTTTTTTTTAACTGATTTCGGGCGCAGAAAAACAAAAGAAAACTAAACTAAACGGACTCCAAAATTCTAAAAGTAAATTTTTCCCGACTCCTAAAAATGAGCCGAACAAAATGAACTTTTCTCCGGGCCTAAAATGCAATTTTCGAAAACGCGCATTTTTCCCTATCCAAACAAACGCAAACAAACACCGGCAAAACCAAAATTTGATCTATTTATTAAATCTTCATTTTTCCTCAATTTTGGGAAAGTCATATTATTCCCTCTCTTATATTTTTGATAACGGAAAAATTATTGAAGATAAACTAAATAAATCAAATGATCCCTTTTTTCAAATTCGAGAAAACTCTCAAATATGAAAATAACGAAATCTCCAACTCTCTCCGAAGGTCCTTGAGTTGCGTGAAATTTCTAGGATCGACCAAAATGCAATAAGATATGCATGATGATCTAATGCATAACATTCCAAATTGAAAATAAATTCAAAAGAACTTTGAATTTAATTCCTTGAACTCCCAACTCATATTTCATATAATTTGAAGAAGTCATTTTATCTTCTCTCGTGAAAATCATTGAGTCGCATAAAGTTTCAGAATTGGAATATTTCCAAATGAAATTCAATTATTTTTCAAACACCCTTTTCATTTTTTGAATGGAAGAAGTCATGTCATCTTCTCTCTAGGGTTTTGTGTTTGAAAAGGATTTGAATTCACGGAGAGCATAAAGACAAAATGGAAGTTTGGGAAAGTCCTTTTATTCCCTCTCATTTAACTTTCAAAAAGTTTCGAATTCACTCACTTTCAGTCAATCAATCAAACAATCAATCAATTCTATCTATTTATTATAACATTCCAAAATTTAGAATTTTGGGATGTTACAAACCTACCACCCTTAAAAGGAATCTCGTCCTCGAGATTCGGAGAGGCTAGCAAGAAATAGGTTAGGGTTTGGGGGTCTCCTCAAAATTCATCGATCATCACAGGGGTCTGGGATGCTACCACCCTTAAAAGCATGGTTACTGTTCCATCAAAACTCATATACTCCATCCTTATTCTTGACAGTGTCGGTCTTCTTAGATCTTCGAGAAAATTTCTCCTCTGAACTCTTCCGGTAACGGCATAACCTTTTCCTCAATTCTTTTGTCCTTTCATCTTGGTAAGGTTATTCCAAGACTGGGTCTTCGTAGCTGACGGGTCTGGAGCCAAAACTAAACAACTATCGATATCTCATGGTGGTCAACAATTTGTGGTTTATCCTGCAGGAAATGGGTCTGGGTTGATCCTCACCGTATATCCTACGGTTGGCAAAGCTGCCATGAAACACAAGTCTAAAACGTTTGAAAAGTTCAAAGAATTTCAGAGTGAAGTGGAGAATCATCATAACAAGACAATAAAGTTTCTACGATCTGATCGCGGAGACGAAATATTTGAGTTACAAGTTTGGCCTTCAATTGAAACAATGTTGAATAGTTTCACAACTCACGCCACCTGGAACACCACAGCGTAATGGTGTGTCCGAATGTCGTAACCGTACTTTATTAGATATGGTGCGATCTATGATGTCTCTTACCGACTTACCACTATTGTTTTGGGGTTATGCATTAGAGACAGCTGCATTCACGTTAAAAAGGGCACCATCTAAATCCGTTGAGACGACACCATGGTTTAGCAAGAAACCTAAGTTGTCATTTCTTAAAGTTTGGGGTTGCGATGCTTATGTGAAAAAGTTTGAACTTGATATGCTCAAACCCAAATCGGAGAAGTGCGACTTCATAGGATACCCAAAAGAAACTATTGGGTACACCTTCTATCACAGATCCAAAGGCAAGATCTTTGTTGCTAAGAGTGGATCCTTTCTAGAGAAGGAGTTTCTCTCGAAAGAAGTGAATGGGAGGAAAGTAGAACTTGATGAGGTAATTGTACCTTCTCTCGAATTAGAAAGTAGTTCATCAGAGAAATCTGTTCCTGTGATGCCTACACCAACTAGAGAGGAAGTTAATGATGATGATCATGAAACTTCGGATCAAGTTACTACAGAACTTCATAGGTCAACCAGAGCACGATCCACACTAGAGTGGTACGGTAATCCTGTACTGGAAGTCATGTTACTAGACCATGATGAACTTACGAACTATGTGGAAGCAATGATGAGCCTAGATTCCGCGAAATGGCTTAAGGCCATGAAATCTGAGATGGGATCCGTGTATGAGAACAAAGTATGGACTTTGATTGACTTGCCCGATGATCAGTGAGCCATTCAGAGTAAATGGATCTTCAAGAGGAAGACAGACGCTGATAGTAGTATTACTATCTACAAAGCTCAAATTGTCGCAAAAGGTTTTCGACAAAGTTCAATGTGTTGACTACGATGAGATTTTCTCACTCGTATCGATGCTTAAAAGTCTATCTGAATCATGTTAGCAGTTGCCGCATTTTATGAAATCTGGCAAATGGATATCAAAACTACATTCCTTAATGGATTTATTAAAGAAGAGTTGTATATGATGCAACCAGAAGGTTTTGTCAATCCTAAAGATGCTAACAAAATGTGCAAGCTCCAGCGATCCATCTATGGACTGGTGCAAGCATCTCGGAGTTGGAATATACACTTTGATAAGTTGATCAAAGCATATAGTTTTATATAGACTTGCGGTGAAGCCTGTATTTACAAGAAAGTGAGTGGGAGCACTACAACCTTTCTGATAAGTATATGTGAATGACACATTGTTGATCGGAAATAATGTAGAATTTTCTGTAAAGCATAAAGGAGTTTTTCAAAGAAAGACCTCAGTGAAGTTGCTTACATATTGAGCATCAAGATCTATAGAGATAGATCAAGATGCTTGATAAATTTTTTTCAATGAGTACATACCTTGACAAGATTTTGAAGGAGTTCCAAATGGATCAGTCAAAGAAGGAGTTCTTGTCTGTGTTGCAGGGTGTGAAGTTGAGTAAAGACTCAAAACCCAACCACGGCAGAAAAATAGAAAGAGAATGAAAAGTCATTCCCTATGCCTCAGTCATAGGTTCTATAAAGTATGCTATGTTGTGTACCAGACCTATTGTATACCTTAGCATGATTTTGGCAAGGGAGTACAATAGTGATCTCGGAGTAGATCACTGGACAACGGTCAAAATTATCATTAGAGGACTAAGGAAATATTTCTCGGTTATGGAGGTGATAAAAGAGTTCATCATAAAGAGTTACATCGATGCAAGCTTTTGACACCGATCTAGATGACTCTAAATCTCAATCTAGATACATATTGAAAGTGGGAGCGATTAGCTAGAGTAGCTCCTGTGCAGAGTATTGTAGACATAGAACTTTGCAAAATACATACGGATCTGAATGTTGCAGACCTGTAGACTAAACTTCTCTCACAAGCAAAACATTATCACTCTTTGGGTGTTAATCACATAGCGATGTGAACTAGATTATTGACTCTAGTAAACCCTTTGGGTATTGGTCACATGAAGATGTGAACTAACCAAATAAAGATGTGAACCATGTGAAATCACATGACGATGTGAACTAGATTATTGACTCTAGTGCAAGTGGGAGACTGAAGGAAATATGCCCTAGAGGCAATAATAAAGTTGTTATTTATATTTCCTTATATCATGATAAATGTTTATTATTCATGCTAGAATTGTATTAACTGGAAACTTAGTACATGTGTGAATACATAGACAAACAGAGTGTCCCTAGTATGCCTCTACTAGACTAGCTCGTTAATCAAAGATGGTTAAGTTTCCTAGCCATAGACATGTGATGTCATTTGATGAACGTGATCACATCATTAGAGAATGACGTGATGGACAAGACCCATCTGTTAGCATAGCACTATGATCATTTAGTTTACTGCTATTGCTTTCTCCATAACTTATACATGTTCCTATGACTATGAGATTATGCAACTCCCGAACACTGGAGGAACACTTAGTGTGCTATCAAACGTCACAACGTAACTGAGTGATTATAAAGATGCTCTATAGGTGTCTCCGATGGTGTTTGTCGGGTTGGCATAGATCGAGATTAGGATTTGTCACTCCATGTATCGGAGAGGTATCTCTGGGCCCTCTCGGTAATGCTCATCACTATAAGCCTTGCAAGCACTGTGACTAATGAGTTAGTTGCGGGATGAAGTATTACGGAACGAGTAAAGAGACTTGCGTAACGAGATTGAACTAGGTATTTAGATACCGATGATCGAATCTCGGGCAAGTAACATACCGATGACAAAGGGAACAACGTATGTTGTTATGCGGTTTTACCGATAAAGATCTTCGTAGAATATGTAGGAACCAATATGAGCATCCAGGTTCCGCTATTGGTTATTGACCAGAGATGAGTCTCGGTCATGTCTACATAGTTCTCGAACTCGTAGGGTCCGCACGCTTAACGTTCGGTGACGATCGGTATTATGAGTTTATGTGTTTTGATGTACCGAAGGTAGTTCGGAGTCCTGGATATGATCACGGACATGATGAGGAGTCTCGAAATGGTCGAGGCATAAAGATTGATGTATTGGACGACTATATTCGGACACCAGAAGTGTTCTGGGTGATTTCAGAGAAAACCAAAGTGCCAGAGGGTTACCGGAACCCCCCCCCCCTGAGGCAGTCCTGGACTAAGGGGTCATCGGGCGTCCGGCTTGTTAGCCATGGGCCGGACTGATGGGCTGTGAAGAACACAAAGACCAAAGACTACCGCGGGTCCGAATGGGACTCTCCTTGGCGTGGAGGGCAAGCTTGGCGATCAAACATGTAGATTCCTTTCTTTGTAACCGACCCTGTGTAACCCTAGATCCTCCCGGTGTCTATATAAACCGGAGGACTTAGTCCGGAGAGGATATATTCATTACCATAGCCATACAAGCTGGGCCTCTAGGGTTTAGCCATTACGATCTCGAGGTAGATCAACTCTTGTAATACTCATATTCATCAATATCAATCAAGCAGGACATAGGGTATTACCTCCATAGAGAGGGCCCGAACCTAGGTAAACATCGTGTCCCCTGTCTCCTGTTACCATCGACCTTAGACGCACAGTTCGGGACCCCCTACCCGAGATCCGCCGGTTTTGACACCGACATTGGTGCTTTCATTGAGAGTTCCACTGTGTCGTCGTCAAGAGGTTTGATGGCCCCCTCAATCGTCAACAACGATGTTGTCCAAGTTAAGACCTTCCTCCCTGGATAGATCTTCGTGTTCGGCGGCTTCGCACTGTGGGCCAACTCGCTTGGCCATCTGGAGCAGGTCGATAGCTATGCCCCTGGCCACCAGGATCCGTGGAGACCGCAACAACCACTCCTGGTCGCCCTGTTGGACATGACCTAAATCTGTCATCGGACAGCATCCAGGAGACAGCTCCTGTAACCGCTCTGGCCTTAGATCCGGAGCGGACTGCGCCATCCAAGGACGGGAAGCTCAACCCTGCCACGGAGGCCGTAGATTCCCCGGCGTTGGAGCCGCACATGGACTTAACCTCACACGATATTTGTGTCACCAGAACTCTGGACTCGTCTCCAGTCATAAATTCCAAACCATGTGAGCCCGCGGACGCCGAACTTGATCGTTTATCGATCTTCGAATTTAGCACCGCAAACATCTTCTAGCACTCGCCTTTGGGCAATGTGCTAAACTCATTAAAGAACATGTCCTTGGCGGTGGACTCACAGCCGAACTATGTTCGATTCAAACTAGGGGCTGACGATGGAGAATTTTGCTTCCCACCCGCCACCCACTTTATAGCCACTATCGAGGATTTAACCAACATGCTTGATTACGGCTCTGACGACATCGATGGTATGGATGACGATGCCGGAGAAGAAGAGGCCCAGAACCCGCCGTTCACCGAATGCTGGATGGCCACTTCCTCGTATGATGTATACATGGTGGATGCACCAAAGGAGAACAGCGGCGATGACAAGGAAGATCTGGTAGAGGATAAACCTTCGAAGTACAATCAAAGCGCGGTGTCAGCGGTGTCGTTCTAAGTCACGCCGCAGTAAAGACAGCAACACCGGCATAGGAGAAGATAACACTCTAGAAGGAGCCTAAGACAACGAAGACCCCGTTGACACAGCCACTGAACATGATGAACGGGAAGATGGGCAGGTTAGCCCTGGTAAACAGGCCACGCACGAAGACTCGGAGGACGATAATTATCTTCCGCTCTCCGAGGAGGAGGCGAGCCTCGGCACCGAGGATTTCATCGTGCCTGAGGAACCTCTCGAGCAGGAGCGCTTCAAGCGCCAGCTAATAGCCACTGCAAGGATCCTGAAAAAGAAGCAGCAGCAGCTTCAAGCTGACCAAGATCTGCTCAATGATAAATGGACCGATGTCCTAGCAGCCGAAGAATACGGCCTCAAGCGCCCAACCAAAAGCTACCCGAAGCGCAAATTTCTACCTCAGTTCGATGATGAGGCGCCAGAATACATACCACCATCACACAATGCGGTTGACCGACCACCACGTGATCGGGACAAAACGGCAACTCAAGCCAAACACCAGCCCACCCCGCCTCATCGCAAAGGCAGAGGTAAATTAGCCCACGACCATACATATGACCTTCGGCAGGACCTGAACAATAAAGCAGGACATACCAGATCGATCTACGGATCACGAGGACGTGCCCCGACACGCAACAACAACCATCTATTCGGACGCAACAAACCTAGTCATGCGCGGGCCGAAAGCCGCAGACGGACTCCATCAGAGCTACGTCGCGATACAGCCCGATATAGAGGCGCCGCACACCCTCATTGCTTCACCGACGAAGTCATGGAACATGAATTCCCAGAAGGGTTCAAACCCGTGAACATAGAATCATACGACGGAACCACAGACCCCGCGGTATGGATTGAAGACTTCATTCTCCATATACATATGGCCCGCGGAGATGACCTCCACACTATCAAATACCTCCCTCTAAAGCTCAAAGGACCAGCTCGGCACTGGTTAAACAGCCTGCCTGAAAACTCTATCGGCAGCTGGGAAGACTTGGAAGAAGCCTTCCTCGACAACTTCCAAGGTACATATGTCCGGCCACCAGACGTCAATGACTTAAGCCACATAGTTCAACAACCTGGAGAGTCGGCCAAGAAATTCTAGACTAGGTTCCTAACCAAAAAGAACCAGATCGTTCAATGTCCGGATGCCGAAGCCCTAGCGGCCTTTAAGCACAGCATCCGTGACAAATGGCTCGCCCGCCACCTCGGCCAAGAGAAGGCAAAGTCCATGGTAGCCCTCACGGCACTCATGACCGGATTTTGTGCGGGCGAAGACAGTTGGCTGGCCCGTAGCAAAAACAATGCAAGCGACACCGGCACCCCTGAAGCTAAAAGTAGCAAAGACAAGTCTCGACGCAACAGATACAAGCGATGAAACAACAATGACAACACCGAGGATACGGCGGTCAATTCCGGATTCAGTGGCTCTAAGTCTGGTCAGCGGAAGAAGCCATTCCAAAAGAACAATTCGGGCCCATCTAGCTTGGACCGCATACTTGATCGTCCGTGCTGGATTCATGGCACCCCAGACAAACCACCCAATCACACCAATAGAGATTGTTGGGTTTTTAAACAGGCCGGCAAGTTAAATGCCGAAAACAAGGACAAGGGATCGCAAAGCTAGGACGACGACGAGGAGCCCCGACCGCCGAACACAGGGGGACAGAAGAAGTTTCCCCCTCATGTCAAAATGGTGAACATGATATATGCTACCCACATCACCAAGAGGGAGCGCAAGCGCGTGCTCAGGGACGTCTACGCGATAGAACCAGTCGCCCTAAAATTTAATTCGTGGTCTTCATGCCCGATCACTTTTGATCGCCGGGATCATCCGACCAGTATTCGTCACGACGGTTCAGCCGCACTGGTCCTGGACCCAATAATTGATGGGTTCCACCTGACGCGAGTCCTAATGGATGGTGGCAGCAGCCTCAACTTTCTCTACCAGGATACAATGCGCAAAATGGGCATTAATCCATCACGGATCAAACCCACAAAGACTACCTTCAAAGGAGTCATACCAGGTGTAGAGGCCCGCTATACGGGCTCAATCACACTAGAAGTCGTCTTCGGATCTCCGGACAATTTCTGAAGCGAGGAGTTAATCTTCGACATAGTCCCCTTTCACAGCGGCTATCACGCACTGCTCAGACCGACCGCATTCGCTCGATTTAACGCAGTGCCACACTATGCTTATCTCAAGCTCAAGATGCCCGGTCCATGTGGCGTCATAACAGTCAATGGAAATACGGAACGCTCCCTTCATACAGAAGAGCACACAGTTGCCTTAGTAGCAGAAGTACAAAGTGGCCTTCTCAAGCAGAACCTTTATTCGACTACCGAGCCCGCGGACACCATCAAGAGGGTCCGAACTACCCCGCAGCAGGATAGCTCGGCTCGCCAGGAGCTCAACTAGCAATCCGGCCTCCCTCTCAGTCCCGATCAAATAGTGGCATTCGTGTCGCGCGTACATAACTATGCACTCAAAATTCCATGGGCATCGACGAAGGCATAGCTAGATTGTGATCCACAGTACGGCTCAACCGACACCGGATACACACATACTTTCACTTTTATCCGTTTCCTTTTCAGGTTTCAATCCCACAGGCCCCATCTGATGGCCTGATCATCGGTACTCTTGAAGGACAAACACACCAAGGCGGCAAGAAGCACAGGCAATGAGGGACTTCTCTAGGTGGTTTCGTTAACGATTACTCTACCTATTTTTCAAGACCCACGTGCAGCTCTCCCTTGGTTAAGGCATAGTAACTAGCCTCCTGCTTATTTGCATTACTTGTATAAATGCGCTTTAACGCACCAATGAAATTATAATAAGAACAGTTTGCGGCTCAAATTTCACTTGTTCTTCTCTGTCTTCCTGTTTTGTCTTTCATTTTCTGGTAACTTTATCAAGTAGCACCCGTACACTTTGGTACGTTTGATGTTTGCCAGGGGCTTCATAGCACCCCACACTACGACAACAAAAGTCCGAACACTTTTTATAGTATAGTTCGGCACCCCGAATTTAGCATTATATGCATTGGCTCTGAATCATGTCTTTGGTCAATAGTTGGGTTGCCTGGCTCCTGTGCTTGCTACCTTACGTTCCGCTATATCGGCTGAGGTACTAAAGGGAGAACTACTGTGATTGTGCATTGGTTTATCCAAAGGAGCACCTCAGTAGAGAAGGCCGAAAACTGACTGTCATGATGCGGCGAGAGCCGGTCAGCTGTTCGAAGGTTGCAAATCGTTGGAGATTTCTTCCGCATTACACGAAGGTTCGGTACTTCCTGATCAAACGCTTATAGCACTCTAGTTCAGATACTAGGGGTTGCGCCCATGTTTTTATTGTCGAACTCCTATGGCTAAGTGAGGGCGTTAAAGCCGCATAGTCTGGTTGCCTGCTTCGTTGCGCTAAACAACTCCTTCAAGGACCATATAATTGGATCAAGATTGTTTAAATTCCATCCTGAACACCCCCGTAGTACCTACATGGGGGAAAAAGCCGACGACTGGTTAACCCTCATATTTCATACAACACGGCCGCATAGGAGGTAAAATTTCAAACATAACAAGCATTATATTACATAACAGTTTTTTCTCATCATACAAGGCAAAGACAACATGAATGCATTCATTCGAAAATAATGTCTTGCCCACACTGCGTTGCTCCTTGCCCTCTGGCGGCCCCTTGGTTAGCTCAACGGCGTCCATCTTCTCCCACCACATCTTGCAGCGGGCGAAGGCCATGCGTGCACCTTCAATGCAGGCCGACCGCTTGACGACGTCCAGCCGAGGACATGCATCCACCAACCTCTTCATGAGGCCGAAGTAACTGATGGGTATAGCTTCGGCTGGCCACAACCGGATTATTAAATCCTTCATGGCCAGTTCGACCACCCTGTGCAGCTCGACCAACTGTTTTAGCTGATTGCTGAAGGGCACCAGATGTTCTGGCGCAAGATATTGCGACCAGAACAGCTTCTCCGTGGAGCTCCCTTCGGCTCGGAAGAACTCCGCGGCGTTGGTGACACTGCATGGCAGATCAGCAAAAGCCCCTGGAGAACTCCGAATCCGGGTTAGAAAAAGATATTTCATCTTCCCATTCTTGCTTTGCATATTGAATGCCTTACCCGCCACGATCTTCCTGGCCTCCTGGATCTCCTGGAGGGCGCCCTGGGCCTCACTCCGGGCCGTCTCCGCACTCTGACGAACCTTAGCAAGTTCGGCCTCTTGCGCCGACGCATTGTGCTCCAAGGTCTTGCATTGCCTTACCGCGTCCTGAAGCTCCTGTTGGACCTCGTTGACCCGGGCCTTGAGCTTCTTACGGGCGGCCTGCTCCTTGACAGCCTTCTCCTCGGCTTCGTCCAGGGCTTGTCTTAGGGCCTCGACCTCGGTCGTCGCTTCTATACATATCATGACACTTCGGTCAATGCATATCATTTTACCTTTTTCAAATACATAACGGGTTATCACATACCTTGTTTTTCTTGGAGCTGCCTCCTCACCTGGCCGAGCTCCCCCTCGCCCTGCTCCAGTCTCCGCATCAGTTCGGAGACCTCGACAATATGTGAGGCTGTGGCCAACAGCGACGCCTGTGTATTCATTTCAGACAATTTAGTTAGTTCCCTGCGATAAAGGATTGATCCTCTATCCGGCTTTTTCTTTCCGAACGCCGGACAGTGTCTCAGGGGCTACTGTCTATATGGGGATTTTCTCTTTTTGCGTCGCTTACCTCAAAACCTGTCAGCAGGCTCCTGCAGGCTTCGGTTAGTCCGCTCTTGGCAGACTGAACCCTTTCAATCACTGTGCCCATAAGAACACGGTGCTCATCCACAATGGAAGCACCTCGCAGCGCTTCTAGCAGATTATCCGGTGCCCCTGGTTGGACAGGGGTCACTGGTGGAATAGGCATACCCCCTTCTTTCGAAGAAGGTTGCAAGCCAGATTCCGGAGCCGCATCGGTCTCCGGAATCGAGTCCGGTTGAGGGCCAAACTGAATACAGCCCTCCTCACCACTAGTCTCCATGGGGATGGGCTCCCCCTGGTGTCCGGCGACGGAGGCATCACCTTTTGGCACCTCCTGAGCCGCTCCCCGGCCTGGGAAAGTCCTTCAGGACAGCACCTCCGCGTCGTCCTTGGCCGTGGGGGAGTGAGTGGCCGGCGGTCACTCGCTGGCCATCGCCTTTGAATCCAACGAACCTCGTGACGAGGATCACTGGGATTTGTCGTGGGCCGGACTGCAATAGCATAATTAATCATGACAATACAACAAAGAGGAGAGGCTAGATTTATGGGCATGTATGAGTCCTAGCACTTACGATGCAGCCCGAGGCTTATTGCGGGGGCATCTTTCTGGACTGCTGTCGACCTCCCATGCGGAGTTATCCGCCAGGGAGCCCTTCCCTTTCTTGGGTGTCTCTGCCTCCAGGTTCGTGGAGGCTGCCCTCTTCTTCTTTCCCTCATTAGGGGGAGGGTTGTTCTCCTCCTCCTCATCGTCGTCGTCTTCAGCAGCGGAGGAGCGGGTCTTGTCTTCAGATATCACGTCTGAAGTGCCCTTACGGCGGGGGCCACTCCGGACCCCCTTGGCCTTCCCTATGGCCTTCTTCTCCGGTGCCTTATAGGGCGCCGGCACCAGCATCTTCGCTAAACGCGGGATGACTAGTTCTTCAGGCAGCGGAGCTGGACATTGGATCCGTTTCACCTTCTCCATCCAGTCCTGAAGAAGCCGTAATAATGAAAGCTTAGATATCATCCTTGAAACAAGCAAGTAGAGGATGCGGTAAAGATTTACCTTGTTGGTGGGGCGATTAATGTTGTACCCGCGGTCCAAGTCTGGGCCGGCGGTGTCTTGTTGCCCTTGAAAAGCAACTTCCAGGCATCTTCGTGGGTTGTTTCGAAGAGCCTCTCCAGGGTTTAGTGCTTCTTCGGATTAAACTCTCATAGAGAGTGACTTCCGCTTTGGCAAGGGAGAATCCGGCGAACTAGCATCATCTGGATTACATCGACAAGTTTGACATCTTTGTCCACCATGCTTTGAATGCACGTCTGCAGCGCTGTCAGCTCGTCTGGAGAACGCCAGTTCGGGCTCTTCTCGACCCAGGAGGTGAGTCGCATGGGAGCGCCGGAGTTGAATTCGCCAGCTGCGGCCCAGGTGGCGCCGCGGGGTTCTGTGATTTAGAAACAATGTTTCTGCCATTCTTTTATAGTCTACACGAAAGTGCCTTTTGGCTAGGAGACATTGGCCAGCTTGCTCACTATGGCGCCTCCGCACTCCGCGTGCTGGCCATCCACCACCTTCGGCTTACGTTGAAGACCTTGAGCCACAACCCGAAGTGGGGTTGGATGCGGAGGAAGGCCTCACACACGACGATGAACGCCGAGATGTTGAGGAAGGAGTTCGGGGATAGATCATGGAAATCTAGCCCGTAATAGAACATAAGCCCGCGGACGAAGAGGTGGAGTGGAAACCCTAGCCCGCGGAAGAAATGAGGGATGAATACTACCCTCTCGCTGGGCCTTGGTGTGGGGACGATTTGCCCCTGGGCTGGAAGACGGTGGGCGCTTTCCTTCGCCAGGTAGCCGGCCGCCCGAAGCTCGGCGATGTCCTCCTCCTTGACGGAGGAGGCTATCCACTTGCCTTGACCTCCGGATCCGGACATGGTTGAGTGCTTGCTCGAGTGGGAAAAATATGAGAACTTGGGTGCTGGAGCTCAAGAGTGGAAGGGCTGAGGGAGAGAGAAGGCGTGGGAGAAGAAAGGGGATTCTTATCTCATTATAAGGGCATTGAATATTGAACGCCTCCCCACTCGCCTCAAAACTCGCCTACTCCCAAGGGTTGTGTAGACGGGACGGTTGTGTTACCCACGCCCGCATTGATGAAAATCCCGCAATAAGGGAACACGATCTCTGCTTCGACAAGACGTAGCAATGGCAACCGCATCTCGAAACTTGGAGCGGCATACGAAGAAAGGTTCGAAATTATGACCGGGCAGACGTGATGTCATGCTGTAAAAAGTTGTCAGCAGATTGGACACGTGGATTATTATATTCTCTCTGCGGTTGCGTGTCATGTGTGTGTTACAGGTCCGGACATGATCAATACGTCCGAAGACTATCTTGGAGTTCGGAAGGAGGAACCCGCCTTGCAATGCCGAAGACAGATCTACGCGCCGGATACCTTGTCATTGAAGCCAGGTTCAGGGGCTACTGAGGGAGTCCTGGACTAAGGGGTCCTCGGGCGTCCGGCCTATTAGCCATGGGCCGGACTGATGGGCTGTGAAGAACATGAAGACCGAAGGCTACCCCATGTCCGGATGGGACTCTCCTTGGCGTGGAGGGCAAGCTTGGAGATCAAACATGTAGATTCCTTTCTTTGTAACCGACCTTGTGTAACCCTAGATCCTCCCGGTGTCTATATAAACCGGAGGACTTAGTCCAGAGAGGAGATATTCATTACCATAGCCATACAAGCTAGGCATCTAGGGTTTAGCCATTACGATCTCGAGGTAGATCAACTCTCGTAATACTCATATTCATCAATATCAATCAAGCAGGACGTAGGGTATTACCTCCATAGAGAGGGCACGAACCTGCGCAAACATCGTGTCCCCTATCTCATGTTACCATCGACCTTAGACGCACAGTTCGGGACCCCCTACCCAAGATCCGCCGGTTTTGACACCGACACCCCCCCAGGGAAAGATTGGGCCTACATGGGCCATAGGGAAGAGGGGAGGCAGCCCACAAGGGGCAGTCGCTACCCCTCCCTATAGGGAGTCCAAATTGGACTAGCGAGGGGGGCGTGACTCCCCTTTCCTTCTCCTCTTCCTCTCCTTTCCCTCTTTCCCCTTCTCCTCCTAGTAGGACTAGGAAAGGAGGAATCCTACTCCTACTAGGAGGAGGATTCCTCCTCCCTTGGCGCGCCCCTAGGGTCGGCCAGCCTCCCCCTTGCTCCTTTATATACGAGGGCAGGGGGCACCCTAGAACACACAAGTAGATTTCTTTCAGCCGTGTGCGGTGCCCCCTCCACCATAATCCACCTCGGTCATATCGTCGTAGTGCTTAGGTGAAGCCCAGCGCCGGTAGCTTCATCATGACCATCATCACGCTGTCATGCTGACGAAGCTCTCCCTCGACACACAGCTGGATCAAGAGTTCGCGGGACGTCAACGAGCTGAACGTGTGCAAATCGCGGAGATGTCGTACTTTCAGTGCTAGGATCGGTTGGATCGTGAAGACGTTCTGTAGGATCGAAAGTATGTCTAGAGGGGGGGTCATTAGACTACTTGACCAAATAAAAATCTAGACTTTTCCCAATTTTAGGTCTTGGCAGATTCTAGCAACTTAGCACTAGTCAAGCAATCAACTTACACATGCAAGTCTATGAGTATAGCAGCGGAATGTAAAACATTGCACATGAAGGTAAAGGGAGGAATTTGGAGGGAGCAAACGCAATGTAGACAGGGAGATTTTTGGCATGGTTCTGATAGGTGGTGCTATCGTACATCCACATTGATGGAGACTTCAACCCATGAAGGGCAACGGTTGCGCGAGTCCACGGAGGGCTCCACCCATGAAGGGTCCACGAAGAAGCAACCTTGTCTATCCCACCATGGCCATCGCCCACGAAGGACTTGCCTCACTAGGGTAGATCTTCATGAACTAGGCGATCTCCTTGCCCGTACAAACTTCTTGGTTCAACTCCACAATCTTGACGGAGGCTCCCAAGTGACACCTAACCAATCTAGGAGACACCACTCTCCAAAAGGTAATAGATGGTGTGTTGATGATGAACTCCTTGCTCTTGTGCTTCAAATGATAGTCTCCCCAACACTCAACTCTCTCTCTCACAGATTTGGATTTGGTGGAAAGATGATTTGAGTGGAAAGCAACTTGGAGAAGGCTAGAGATCAAGATTCATATGGTAGGAATGGAATATCTTGACCTCAACACATGAGTAGGTGGTTCTCTCTCAGAAAATGTATGATGGAAGTGTAGGCATATTCTGATGGCTCTCCTCATGAATGAAGAGTGGGTGGAGGGGTATTTATAGCCTCCACACAAAATCTAACCGTTGCACACAAATCACCAAACTCGGTGGGACCGAATTATGAAACTCGGTTGGACCGATTTAGTTCAAAATATGAACGTTAGGATTTTCGGTGGGACCGACATGTCAACTCAGTGAGACCGATTTCATTAGGGTTAGGGCATAACATAATCTCGGTGAGACCGATTACACAGACTCAGTGAGACCGACTTTGGTAATAAGCTAACCAGAGAGTTGGTCAGGCAAACTCGGTGGGACCGATTCGCTCATCTCGGTGAGACCGAAATGTTACGAAGGGGAAACAGAGAGTTTGCATTGAGAACTCGGTGGGACCGATCGCTCATTTCGGTTGGACCGAAATGTTATGAAGGGAGACAGAGAGATTACAATTCCATCTTGGTGAGACCGAGATCCCTATCGGTGAGACCGAAAAGACTAGGGTTTTGTGGCAGTGGCTATGTCAACTGAACTCGGTGGCGCCAGATAGAAAGTTTCGGTGGGACCGAGTTTGACTTTTGGTTTGGGACATATGTGGATATGAGAAAGTGGTTGAGGGTTTTGGAGCATATCACTAAGCATTTTGAGCAAGTAACCCATTAAGCAACACCTCATCCCCTTTTAATAGTATTGGCTTTTCCTATGGGCTCAATGTGATCTTGGACCACTAAAATGTAAAATGTAGAGTCTTGAGCTTTAGATCTTGAGCCAATCTTTTGTCCTTAGCATTTTGAGGGGTCCACATTTCTAATCCATGCCATGCCAATCATTGAGCTTTCCTGAAATATTTATCTTGAAATAGTATTAGCTCAATAAGCTATATGTTGTTAGGAATTACCAAAACCACCCAGGGATAGTTGCACTTTCAATCTCCCCCTTTTTGGTAATTGATGACAACATATGGATCAAAGCTTCGACAAATGATTATAAGATTGAAATACATCGTCGCTTTGAGAAGTATGTGATAAGCAAGAGCTCCCCCTAAATTTGTGTATTATTTAAAATTTGATTTTGAATGCAAATGCACAATTGATTAGGATCATGGGTCACTCTTACATGTCACATACATCTTGGTGGAGCACTCAAAATGATGGAAATTAAAAGCATGCACTCATCACCAAGCAAAGTGAATGATCATATATGGGATATAATAGATAATAGCATCCAAGAAAGCATTAAGGTATCATATGATCAATCACATGATCAAACAAGTATCTCACACAGACAAAGACATAGTGTATCAACCAAGCGCATAAAAAAGGTTCAACCAAAAACAAGAGAGATAAAAGGCAAAACACTCTCTCTCGAAGCCTATGATCTATACATATTTCTCCCTCTTTGGCAACAAGTTACCAAAAAGTTTGAAAATGCATCGTGCTATGCGTCTCTCAGGCTTGGTCTTCGGGAGGTGGTGTAGAGATAACTCCAAGGACGAAGGCATCTGTCGATGTAGTTGGAGATGCTGGAGTGGCTGCTGGAGGTGGCACTGATGTTGTAGCTGCTGGTGTAGATGATGTAGCTCTAGAATCAGGTACAGGCACTGCAGCAGACCTCTGACTCCTTGGTACTCGCTGAAAAGCATCAGTAGTTTCCTTCCCTCTCCTCTCTTCTGCTTCCTCCTGGAGCTGCTCAACTGTAGTTCGTATCTCAGTTACCTTGAGGTCAAGATCATAAAACTTTGATTCAACAATCCTCTCCAGGCTCTCCTGATTCTGAATCAGGGTGGCCAAGCCCTTCTCAATTCTCAGTGTAGCTTGAATCAGATAGCCCAATTGATCTTGTTTTGACTTGAGGTATACCTGAGATGCTTCTTCTGCACTTGGCATCCTTGCAGCTTTCTCTGCCTTAGCTTTGGCTCTCTTCTCTTGTGCTTGAGTTGATGATGGTTCATCCTCATTCATTACGACTTCATTATCTTCAAACTCTGGAAGCAAGGGTAAGTGCTCTTTGTCCAACAAGTATGTTCCTGTGCCCATCTTTGAGTTGATGAGCTCCTGGATATGTGGAGCATACCCATAGCTTCTCTTTTGATCAGCAGCTGTCCTCTTGATTGTCTCTACAATCAGGCTCATGACTTTAAACTTTTAAGGGACATCAAAGATTTGCAGCAAGTTGATGGAATGTCCTATGATCATCTTGGGATCTCCTGATTTGGGTAGCAATGTGTGCCTTAGGATGGTGTTGATGGTAGGCAGACCAGACAACAAGTAATGTACAGATCCAAGCTTGTGAGTCTCCAAAGCTTTATCAGGGATCTCTTTGTACATGTTTGCCATGGAGTTGTGGTCTTTCTTCTTCTTGGCATAAACATCCAAGTCATCCTCATGTTCCTCTGGGGCATTGATCAGCTTGGCCCATTCTTCAACGGTGGATTGGTACCTAGTACCTTCAGACATTCAAACTATCTTCCCATCTGGGTAAAAGTGAGTAGTGGAGTAAAACTGCATGATCAGCTCATCATTTCATTTTGTAAGCTTTTTTCCAACAAACTCATCTACTCCACATGCTTTGAAGCTGTCATATACTCCTGGGAAGTGATCTTCATTCTCCTTGATGTATTCCCAATCAACCCATCTCATGTCACAAACAATGGGCTTCTTGTCAAGCAAAATTGTCTCAAAAATTGTCTCATAGAAGTCTTGCTGTTCTTTGGTATGAAATCTGTAATCAACTGCAGTCCTTCTCCTCACAGCATAGGGATCAGACTGTCTCCACAATCTCAGTCCAGCATCTTTTCTGATGTGCATGTCTTCAGCCACTGGATGAGCATCATTGTGGTAGAGGATCTTGGGTTTCAATTTCCTCAAAACAAGAGACGCATCATCCTCTTCTTCAGCTTGAGGCACTGGGGCCTTGTTCTTCTCTTCTGCAGGAATACTTCTAGTTTTTCTCTTGGGCTTTGACTTCTGAGCTTGAGCTTTGGGAGCAGACTAGGGCTTTGATGTTGCAGCCCCTGACTTGATTGCATCTCCCATAAGCTTCTCAGCTTTGGGTGTTGGAGCATCCTCTTCCTCTTCCTCTTCTTCTGCGGCATCCTTAAACATGGATGATCTCCCTAGGACTCTGGTAGTGGTCTTCTTGACCCTCTCCTTTCTCTTCTTGCCTTCTCTAGCCTCTTTGGGTTCAAGAGTGAACTCCATAATTTCTTGAGTGGAGGCTCTGGCCTTAGACATAGGGATCCTTTTTGCTAGTGCCTTCTTGTTCAAGCCTAGCTTTGTTGTAGCAGCTGACCCATATTCCTTCTTCAAGACTTTCTTCTTTGAGGTGGCCTCATCCTCAACAGCCACATAATCTTCATCCTCAGAGTCCGAGGTTCTCTTCTTCCTTGCTCTAGTGGCTGCCTTGGGCAAGTTACTAGGTGTGCTTCTACTGCCCTCGTCATAGTTGCTTGAGGGATCTGAACCCTCACTCAATTGCACATGTTCTTCAGATCTGTTCTGACTGTCACTCTGGTCAGACATCTTGGCAATCACTGACAGAAAACCCTGTGAATAGATTTAGATGAGGTAAAGTGGATGATCATCACAAAGTGTAGAGTTTTTTCAAAATAGATAAGTCGAAAACTTAGTTTTAGTTCTCCACATAAAGCATTTTGGAGCTACCGATTTGATAAACTCGGTGATACTGAAGCAGCTTTTGGAACCTAAACTAGTGAACTCGGTCAGACCGAGTCACAGTTTGGTGGCACCGAGACTGCTAGGATTACAGAGAATCGAACTCGGTCACACCGATTTGCAATTCTCGGTCAGACCGAAAATGCATGTGCTATGGCCTAAGCCAAATTGGTGAGACCGATTTCTACAACTCGGTCAGTCCGAGATGAGTTCGGCGGAGACCTAACCCTAAATTTTCAAATCCAATCTAACCTAAAGGAAGTTTTCAGTGGATGGATTGTTTGCATACGTGGTCATGATCATGGCAAAGCAATGTGCTATGAATCAGAGTTAAGGAATTAGCACATGGAGTCGAACCCATACCCTAGTTCGGCAGAGGTTCGCTACAGCGGCAACGGCGGAGCAGATTTCCATTGACGGTGATGGAAACCAGCGGCGGGAGGTCGCTGGCGGCGGGGAGATGATTCGGAGACCTGAGGAGGCAGAGCAGGACAGACACGCGGGCTGAGGAGTTTGAAGAAATTTCCAAAATCTCACCCGTGGGTATATATATCCCGACCCTGTCGGTGTGACCGAGTGGAACAACTCAGTGGCACCGAGATGCAGAATCGCAAGCGGTTACTGCAAATCGGTGTGACCGAAAGGTTCAAATTGGTTGCACCGAGATGGAAAACCTAGATGAACTTAGTGAACTCGGTGTGACCGAAGTGGATGACTCGGTCATACCGAAATGCACAAAGAGATTTTGGAAGTTTAAGTCTATGACGAATCAGGGACTCTGAGTGCTCCTCACACGGAGTGGTTCGAATCTGACTTGATCAAACTTTGTGATGTAGCATGAATAGAGTCTGAGACAAGGAAAGCATAGATAGCTAGAGGGGGTTCTTAGGCATTCTTGTTGTCGTGGTTTTGTCACGGCAGATGTCCTCGTGAAAGGACTTAGTCATGGAGCCATCGCTACGGGTTAGCTTAAAGGGGTTAAACCGGACAAGGGACATGATAGTTTTTATACTAGTTCGGCCCCTTCGATGAAGGTAAAAGCCTGCGTCTAGTTGTGGTGGAATTGCAGGGGTTTCGATGACCAGGGAGCGAATCCGCTTTGCCTGGCTCTCGAGTTGTTGTCTGTTGTCCCTAAACCGCCGCCGGGTCGTCCCTTTATATACATAGGTTGACGCCCGCTGGTTTACAGAGTCCCGAGGCCGGATCATAAACGTGTCCCGCTCGGTCTCTATTCCTTCTAACTTACAATACAAGTTACATATTCATGCCGGTTCATGTCTACAGGCCTTAACCGGCCTTTGGGCCTTGGGTCTTCCTGAAGCGCCACCATCCTTGTCTTCATGGGCCTTTGAATAAAGCAACCATCATTGGATAATCCGGCCTCTCCTACCCGGTTTACGCCCGGTGGTAATATCCCCAACACTTGTCCATCCACTTGGCAAAAGAGAAAAACGCCAAACAATCAAAACAACAAGTGGATGTCCTCGAATGAGTAAAATATGCAACCAACATGCTCACACAATAAAATGGCAAATGAAATGTGTGGCAAAGCATGCAAAAACACTCTAGCATCTATCAAGCAATTGGCGATAACTAGGTCATCTATATATGAGTATATTGACTGAGGAGTCAAATGAGAACATTTGATCGTAGGTCATACTCATCGTTTAAGCACAAGTGGGGTTGCCACTTTTACATAAAGCATTATTGTGTTCACACCATTAGAGTTGCTTTAGCTCAATTGATTAGAGTAAAGCTCCCCCTAGATGTGATATCCCCCCTAAGAGGGATGAACTAACCTTGGGTTTTGTCGATGACGACTTCATGTAGGTGTTGAAGATGTAGATGCTCAATGTTGATGTAGGTCATTTGGAGCAATCCATTGGAGTGAGTTGCACTTTCAATACCTACATGGGTTAGTCCCACAAGGAACAAACAAGGATATCCATAGACATAGAGTGATTTTCACATAAGATGATGTCCATGAAAGCATTAGGTTACTTTGTCCCTTGTCTTACTAACAAGAGGGTTTGTGACTCCTTGAACTAGTGCAAGATATGGAAGTTGTTTGCACATGTCCTTGCCAAAAGATATGAGTGAAGTATGTTGGCGGAGTCACCCTCAAGAACTCTCTAGTTTTTTTCTTCAGGATCCACACCATTTTGATGGGAATCCTTGGAGTTGTAGTCGTACTTGATGAAGTGGAAATTGATGTAGTCTTGGGAACCCACTTGACCAAGGCCTTGGGAGCTTCTTCAAATGCATCAATCTCCTCTTGAAGCTTGTCCTTGCCTTTTTGCTTGTGGTCTTGTGATGGAAGATCATCTTGAGCTTGTGTTCCTTAGAAAGAAGTAGGATCATACTTCTCTTGTTGAGGAACAAACTTCGTCTTGAGGTATTGATCTTCTTCCCACTCAACTCCATTGGCATTGAACCTTCGTTCAAAACCAATTCCTTGATTCTTCCGGTGTCTTCCTTGCTTGCGTACAATTTCCTCAAATTGCTTACTTCCGGCAAGGCTCTTGTAAACACATTTCTCTATAATTCCCTTCAATAAGCTATTTTCTTGCTCAAGTGTAACTTGGCTAAGAGAATCATTAGTGGAATCAATAGAACTACTAGAAGCAACAACATTGGATTTAGCATGATCATTGTTACTATAGAAGAAGAATCTTTCTTACTCTTGTTGCTAGATTTAACTTGTGGCATGTAAGTAGACAAGAGTAAATGCTTGGCAATGTAAGAAGAACTTTTGTTGCGAAGATCATCATTGATCGCTTTTAAGAACCCATGCTCTTGCTCAAGATTGAGCTTTTCAAAACGTAACTTTTCATGAGTCTTTAAAAGCTCTCGATGATTTTCCAAGGTAGTTTCATGAGGTAACTTTAGAGTGTTTAGTTCTTTAGTTAGATGCTCAATCTCCTTCGTATCATCGTCATTCGTTTTATCTTGATTAGCATGATTAATAGCAAGTTCATCATAGTTTTCATCACTAGAATTGTCAACAAGTAAATCATCATCACCTAGCAAATCATCTTCATCACTATTGAAATCAACATACTCAGGGTGTGATACCTTTGGGCCTTTAGCCATGAAGCATCTTCCAATTCCTTCATTTGGTGACTCAAATATGTCGTAGGAGTTGGTTGACACAACTGCTAGACCGGCAACACCTTCATCTTGAGTATATTCGGAGTCGGAGTGATAACTTCTCTCGGAATGATTGTTGGAGTCGGAGCTGGATACCCATTCACCAACATGAGCTTGATGTCTTCGTTTTGTGTAGATCCTTGATGATTTGTCCTTCCTTTCCAAATCCTTGCTTCTCTGTGATGTTCTTCGTTCATAACGATCATCTCTACTTCTTCTCTCTCTTGGTGGTGATTCTTCTCTTCTACTTCTTCTTTTGGGAGAATCTTCTCTTCTTTTGTAGGGAGCCATACACTCATTGGAGTAGTGCCCGGGTCTTCCATAATTGTAGCAATTACGTTCACGACTCGAAGATCTTTTGTCATTGTAGGACCTTGACTTGGAACTTCTCTCCTTGCTTCTACTCTTGTAGAACTTGTTGAAGTTCTTCACCATTAGGCTCAATTCTTCATTGAAGGCTTGTTTCTCACTTGATGATGTGGGAGCATCACATGAGGCTTTGTAAGCACCACTTGACTTGTTGTGAAGCTCTTCCTTATCCTTAAGTGACATCTCATGAGCAACAATTCTTCCAATGACTTTCGTTGGCTTGAGATCTTTGTAATTGGGCATCATTTGGATCAACGTGCACACGGTATCATATTTTCCATCCAGGGCTCTTAGGATCTTCTTGATGATGAATCTATCGGTCATCTCTTCACTTCCTAAGCCGGTAATCTCATTTGTGATGAGAGCAAGACTAGAGTACATTTCAGCGACACCTTCACCATCCTTCATTTTGAACTTGTCAAGTTGACTTTGAAGCACATACAATTTGGATTCCTTGACGGAGTCGGTACCTTCGTGCGTATCAATCAAAGTATCCCAAATTTGCTTTGCATTCTCAAGACAGTTGATTTTGTTGAATTCTTCGGGGCACAATCCGTTGAAGATAATATCACAAGTTTGAGCATTGTATTGCAGCATCTTCAACTCTTCCACGGTAGCTTCACAGTTTGGTTCTCTCCCATCAAAGAATTCACCTTGCAAGCCAATACACACAATAGCCCAAACGGCGGGGTTATGTCCAAGAATATGCATTTTTCATCTTATGCTTCCAACTAGCAAAATTAGTACCATCAAAGTAAGGACCTCTATGGTGGTAATTTCCATCGCTAGACACCATACTCTCCTAGGTTGTGAAACCAAGGCTATGATCACCAAAAGCTATGGAAATCAAGGTAAATGGAGACCAAAACTATGTCTAGAGGGGGGGTTATTAGACTACTTGACCAAATAAAAATCTAGCCTTTTCCCAATTTTAGGTCTTGGCAGATTCTAGCAACTTAGCACTAGTCAAGCAATCAACCTACACATGCAAGTCTAAGAGTATAGCAGCAGAATGTAAAACATTGCACATGAAGGTAAAGGGAGGAGTTTGGAGGAAGCAAACGCAATGTAGACACGGAGATTTTTGGCGTGGTTCTGATAGGTGGTGCTATCGTACATCCACGTTGATGGAGACTTCAACGCACGAAGGGTAACGGTTGCGCGAGTCCACGGAGGGCTCCACCCATGAAGGGTCCACGAAGAAGTAACCTTGTCTATCCCACCATGGCCATCGCCCACGAAGGACTTGCCTCACTAGGGTAGATCTTCACGAAGTAGGTGATCTCCTTGCCCGTGCAAACTTCTTGGTTCAACTCCACAATCTTGACGGAGGCTCCCAAGTGACACCTAACCAATCTAGGAGACACCACTCTCCAAAAGGTAATAGATGGTGTGTTGATGATGAACTCCTTGCTCTTGTGCTTCAAATGATAGTCTCCCCAACACTCAAATCTCTCTCGCGCGGATTTGGATTTGGTGAAAATATGATTTGAGTGGAAAGCAACTTGGAGAAGGCTAGAGATCAAGATTCATATGGTAGGAATGGAATATCTTGACCTCAACACATGAGTAGGTGGTTCTCTCTCAAAAAAATGTATGATGGAAGTGTAGGCATGTTCTGATGGCTCTCCTCACGAATAAAGAGTGGGTGGAGGGGTATTTATAGCCTCCACACAAAATCTAATCGTTACACACAAATCACCAAACTCGGTGGGACCGAATAATGAAACTTGGTTGGACCGATTTAGTTCAAAATGTGAATGTTAGGATTTTTGGTGGGACCGGCATGTCAACTCGGTGAGACCGATTTCATCAGGGTTAGGGCATAACGTAATCTCGGTGAGACCGATTACACAGACTCAATGAGACCGACTTTGGTAATAAGCTAACCAGAGAGTTGGTCAGGCAAACTTGGTGGGACCGATTTGCTCATCTCGGTGAGACCAAAACATTACGAAGGGGAAACCGAGAGTTTGCATTGCGAACTCGGTGGGACCGATCGCTCATTTCGGTTGGACCGAAATGTTACGAAGGGGAACAGAGAGTTTACAATCCCATCTCGGTGAGACCGAAAAGACTAGGGTTTTGTGGCAGTGGCTATGTCAACTGAACTCGGTGGCGCCGGATAGAAAGTTTCAGTGGGGCCGAGTTTGACTTTTGGTTTGGGACATATGTGGATATGAGAAAGTGGTTGAGGGTTTTGGAGCATATCACTAAGCATTTTGAGCAAGTAACCCATTAAGCAACACCTCATCCCCTTTTAATAGTATTGGTTTTTCCTATGGACTCAATGTGATCTTGGATCACTAAAAGGTAAAATGTAGAGTCTTGAGCTTTAGAGCTTGAGCCAATCTTTTGTCCTTAGCATTTTGAGGGGTCCACATTTCTAATCCATGCCATGCCAATCATTGAGCTTTCCTGAAATATTTATCTTGAAATAGTATTAGCTGAATGAGCTATATGTTGTTAGGAATTACCAAAACCACCCAGGGATAGTTGCACTTTCACGTCCGACTACATCAACCGCGTTGTCATAACGCCTTCGCTTACGGTCTACGAGGGTACGTGGACAACACTCTTCCCTCTCGTTGCTATGCATCACCATGATAGATCTTGCATGTGTGTAGGATTTTTTTTTGAAATTACTGCGTTCCCCAACAGGTGCAGTGCAGGTTGTTCCATGTTGGAACATGGATATGTTAAGATATCACAATATCTTTTATTTAATTAATGCATCTATATACTTGGTAAAGGGTGGAAGGCTTGGCCTTTTGCTTGGTGTTTTGTTCCACTCTTGCCGCCTTAGTTTCCATCATACCGGTGTTATGTTCCTTGAATTTTACGTTCCTAACACGATCAGGGTGTTATGAGCCCCCCTTGTATGTTCGCCTAAAGTAAAGCTTTCCCGAGGAGATCCAACATTGGTTTTACCATTTGCCTAATAACAACTAAAATTGTGCATAGGGAGTAATTAACCCGTGGACTCTTAATCAACCCTCGGTCCAGTGCTCGACATGAGTGTTGGTCCACCTACCTAGCAGTCGGCGGTGCCGCTCTTTGGCTATCGTCCACTTCGCATAGACGGATGAGTCCGTAGATAGAGAGCGCACAGCTCTAGACACGGATCTAACTCACTGGGAGATCTCCTTGGGTGTAACATCTACAATGCAGCTATATCTCCCACGTGTCGGGGAACGACTTAGAGGCATAGTCGCATGGTAGGCTTGTCGCAAGAGGGGTAATCTTCACACATGTCATGTACTAAATAAGAAAGGGATAAAGAGTTGGCTTACAATCGCGACTTCACACAATACATAAATAATTCATACATCATCCAAAGTACAATCAAAGGTCCGACTACGGAACCAAAATAAAGGAAGACAACCCCAAATGCTAGATCCCCGATCATCCCAAAAGGGCTCCGCTACTGATCAAAAGGAAACAAAAAAAAACAATGACCAAGATCTTCATTGAGCTCCCGCTTGAGCTCGGTTGCGTCACCTGCACTGGTATCATCGGCACCTGCAACTGTTTGGAAGTATCTGTGAGTCATGAGGACTCGGCAATCTCACACCTGCGAGATCAAGACTATTTAATATTATGGGTAGGATAAGGTAGTGAGGTGGAGCTGCAGCAAGCACTAAGCATATATAGTGACTAACATACGCAAATAAGAGCGAGAAGAGAAGCAATGCAACGGTCGTGAAGCTAGAAGTGATCAAGAAGTGATCCTGAAACTACTTACGTTCAAGCATAACACAAGACTGTGTTCACTTTCCGGACTCCGCCGAAAAGAGACCATCATGGCTACACACGCGGTTGATTCATTTTAATTAAGTCAAGTATCAAGTTCTCTACAACCGGACATTAACAAATTCCCATCTGCCACATAACCACGGGCACGGCTTTCGAAAGTTTAAACCCTGCAGGGGTGTCCCAACTTAACCCATCACAAGCTCTCATGGTCAACGGAGGATATTCCTTCTCCCAGGAAGACCCGATCAGTCTCGGAATCCCGGTTATAAGACATTTCGACAATGGTAAAACAAGACCAGCAAAGCCGCCCGAATGTGCCGACAAATTCCGATAGGAGCTGCACATATCTCGTTCTCAGGGCACACAGGACTGCCCAAACTTTCGGTAGGCCAGTCCAGAGTTGCCCCTGGTAGCCACCGGCGGTTGACAGGTTGGACCAACACTCAGAGGAGCACTGGCCCGGGGGTTTAAAATAAAGATGACCCTTGAGTCTGCAGAACCCAAGGGAAAAAGGCTTAGGTGGCAAATGTTAAAACCAAGGTTGGGCCTTGCCGAGGAGTTTTATTCAAGGCGAACTGTCAAGGGGTTGCCATAACACCCAACTGCGTAAGGAACGCAAAATCAAGGAACATAACACCGGTATGACGGAAAACTAGGGGCGGCAAGAGTGGAACAAAACACCAAGCATACGGCCGAGCCTTCCACCCTTTACCAAGTATATAGATGCATTAATTAAATAAGAGGTAATATGATATCCCAACAATATCCATGTTCCAACATGGAACAAACTTCATCTTCACCTGCAACTAACAACGCTATAAGAGGGGCTGAGCAAAAGCGGTAACATAGCCAAACAATGGTTTGCTAGGAAGGTGGGTTAGAGGCTTGACATGGCAATATGGGAAGCATGATATAACAAGTGGTAGGTAGCGTGACATAGCGATAGAGCGAACAACTAGCAAGCAAAGATAGAAGTGATTTCGAGGGTATGGTCATCTTGCCTGAGATCCCGCAAGGAAGAAGAACGAGTCCATGAAGACAAACGGACGTAGTCGAACGAATCCTCACAACTCTGGAACAAAACTAAAGCTAATGAGAGAAGCAAAACGAAAAGAAGCAATCAACATAGTAAACCAACAAGCATAAACATGGCATGATGCACAAACAAGAATGATGCATGTCCAGTTTAAAGAGGCATGGCATGGCAAAGTGCACAAACAATACTACAAATTAAGTGGAGCTCAATATGCAACGAGTTGCATATTGACGAAACACCACATACATTTGTTTAGTTCTCTCTCGTTACGTACTCAACAATATTAAATGTTGTTTAAACATGGCAAGAGGGTGAAGCATGAGTAAAAAAACACAGTTAGGCATTTTAAATGAGGCCAGAAATATCAAACAACAATTCCGGTAAATCCCCATGTGCATTTAGCAATTTAATGCAAACAACAATTTAAAACATTCTTGGTGTTATTATCATGATGCGGATGACATGTGAAAGTTATGCAAATTTATGAAAAGGTTGACATGAACATGATATGAAGCATTTATCATCGTGACGGAAACGAAAGGGGTGCCACGGCAACGACAACGGAAATGGTGCCACGGCAACATTCCGGTTCCGGTAACTCGATTGAGATGTCGGTGCAAAAGAAAGTGTGACAGGAGCGTGTCATGCGATGAACGGTGGGGTGATCCCGGATTCCGGGTTCCCACGAGTCGATGGCATGGAAGCGAGAGACACTACAGACACGGTGCAAACAAAGGGTGCACCTCATACAACACAAGCAATCGTTATCGGACGGTCGTCTCGGGGTTATACCTTCGAAGCGTGCGTTTTCAAAGCGTATCGAGTTCATCGAGGGAAATAGTCGTTCACGGGTCGTTGTGGGAAGTAGTCGTTCTCGTGGCGACGGTAGTCATTCATGTTCATAGTTGTACACACTCCGTATGTGTTCGGGGTCACAACAAGGAACTTGACGTCCATGGGGTCTTCGAGGGTCGACGGTAGTGGTACTCGGTCGTTTCGAAGAGGTACTTGGGGTCTTCGAACTTGCCGGTCTCGTCAGCTTGAAGGGGTATTTGGCATTTCTGCTACCCGGGTCGTCGGCGATGGTAGTTGTTCTATGCATCGGGCGTCAAGGTACTTGTCGTTCTTAGCGATTTCGAAGACGAAGGTGGTGGTACACGTTACGTAGATGTTCAGGTTGTCGGTAAAGGTACTTCCTAACATCCACAGGATCAGTAGTTGTACATGGTCTTCGCGTTGTAGTTTGACTTGGCAATTCCAAAACGTTCATCGGAGCGGGAACTTGGCCAAAACCCCGGAAGGCGCTACTCGTTCGTTTGATAGGGGGAAAACAGCGGCAGCAGCAGGCATCGCAGTCAACGGGCGCGGTTGCCTGCGGACGACGGGGATGGCCGGAGATGCAGCAGCAGAAGCAAAACAGCAGCAGCAGCGAAGAAGCCGGCGGCGACTGGAGCAGATCGGGCGCGGGGAAGGGGCGGCGCCATGGACGGACTCCTCGGGTGGCTGAAGGCACCAGCGAGCGCGGGGCGATGCACGGAGCAGCAACAGGTCCAGGAACTTGACAGCGCGTGAGGGAGAGGGCGAGGCCGGCGCTGGTCGACGCTGCGGCGCAGCTCGACGGCGGCAAGGCGAGGGGCGACCAACGGGGCTCCGGCCTGGCTTGCTTCTCCGGCGAGGGCGGCGATGGAGGAGTTCGGACGACGGGGCCAGATCGGCCGGCGAGGCGCCATGGGATGTCGAGGTGGCGGAGGTCGCGGGATCGGGCGTCGGGCTTGAGGTGCAGGAGGAGCCCGGGTGGCGGCGAGGCGGCAGCAGAGGCGCGACGAGGTGCAGGTGGGAGAGGCGCTCGGCGGGTCAAGGTAGTGGTCGCCGACGGCGGCAGGACGGCGTGGGGCTGCAAGGGCATGGGGAGGCAGCGGCGGCTGCGCTATGCAGCGGAGCGAGGCACGGGCTCCTGGCGTGATGTCGTCGGTAGAAGGACGAGGGAAGGAAAGGCGGCGAGCGGGAGGGAGAGATCGAGGGAGATGGGGATCGGGGTGGTTGAGGCTAGGGTTCGGGAGCCCGACTGGGCCTAGAGGGCTAGGGAGGCCGGCGGCTGGGCCTTGGGCCAATTAGGTGGGGAGGGGAAAAAGGCCAGGAGGCCTGCTCGGCTGAACTCCTCTCTCTCTTAAGTCTTTTTAAAAAACCTTTTTAGAAATCAGAAAACCGCAAAGAAAGAAAGAAGAGAAAAGAAAGGATTAGAGGAAGGATTTGGGCACGCGGATTATTTTCCCGGACTCACTAAAATGTGCTTGCTCCGAGAAAATAGGAATGGCCAGTATTACAAAGTTTAAATTCAAACTCATTTGAATTTAATCGAATGGTTTGAACTAGGACTAGGGTTTTGAAGTGCCAAAAATGATGAGGATTTTTGGAGGAACCTCGATAAAAGTGATAAGAATTGTGGACAAGATTTGAAGGTCAAACTCGAAGTGGAATAGGCATGGGAATTGTTTTTGCATGTGTGTTATGGTTAATTCCAAAAGAATGGAATATTTATAATAGCTCCATAATTATTAGGAGGCTATGTTATAAAGAGAATCATCATGTGAATTCCCTTGGTTTAAATGGACCGAAGATCCATGCAATTTATTTAGTTGAGTTTTTGTTAGTTTGAGAAAATGATGGTATGAAGACATGATGCAATGCAAATGATGCAAAGATGAATGCAACGAACCAAACAAAACACATGACGAAACTCGAAATCCCTGGAAGGCATCTGGAGCACCGGTCTTGGGGCGTCACATTGGGATAGTTTTCCTTTCTTCGAAGAGCTTGTGCACCGGGATTCCGAGAATACTCGGGGTGTCCCGCGATGGAGGATTGTCTCCGCCGATCGTGAGCTTGTCATGGGCTAAGTTGGGACACCCCTGCAGGGTTTTAAACTTTCGAGAGCCGTGCCCGCGGTTATGTGGCAGATGGGAATTTGCTAATATCCGATTGTAGAAAACTTGACACTTGACTTAATTAAAAGACACCAACCGCGTGTGTAATCGTGATGGTCTCTTTCCGATGAGGTTCGGGAAGTGAACACGGTGGGGTTATGTATGAACGTAAGTAGTTCAGGATCACTTCTTGATCACTTCTAGTTTCGCGACCGTTGAGTAGTTTCTCTTCTTACTCTTGTACTCGTATGTTAGCCACCATATTCGCTTAGCGCTTGCTGCATCTCCACCTCATAAACACATCCTACCCATAAGCTTAAATAGTCTTGATCTTGCGGGTTTCGAGATTGCTGAGTCCTCGTGACTCACAGATACTATCAAAACAGTTGCAGGTGTCGATGATACCAGTGCAGGTGATGCTACCGAACTCAAGTGGAAGTTCGACGAGGACCTTGGTCATTACTATGTTTCGTTTCCTGATGATCAGTAGTGGCACCCGGTTGGGACTATCGGGGATCTAGCATTTGGGGTTATCTTCTTTTCATTTGGATTTGTCTGTAGTCGGACTATGTGTGTACTCTGAATGATGTATGAATTATTTGATCATTGTGTGACGTGGCGATTGTAAGCCAACTATTTATCCTTTCCTTATTCATTACATGGGGTTGTGTGAAGATGACCCTTCTTGCGACAAAACCAAAATGCAGTTATGCTTCTAAGTCATGTCCCGACACGTGGGAGATATAGCCGCATTTTGGGCGTTACTCTGAGTCTCAGTCGATAAGACATAATCAAGTCTCAATCGAGCGACATAACATGTAAGAAAGATTAAAAAACTATTTTTTGCATGAATCCCGTTGTAAATTTTCACCTTGAAAATGATACAACTACTATTCAAGGCATGCAGCAGGACCATTCATCCAAAAGGAAAAGGTATGCGGCAGGAAACTATTTTTCATCTTGCATGGTGGTCTGATATTGGTTTCTGGCTCTTTGAATAACATGTAGTAGTATGTCAACATAACAAACGTTATTGCTTTCATGATCCACAATTTAAAGTTGGACCTTGAGGATGTTCTCCACACAATAATATTAGCATATGATACTCTGAGGCCGAGAGAGAAGAGTCGTATGATTTGGACTCTTCAGCGAGTGGTGGTCAGTTTGGTTGCACTTGAGCCTCGCCTAACTGCATTGGGCCTAGGCGCTCTGGTGTTTGGTTCTGACGATGTCCCTTGATACTGCATTTATCTTGTCCCTATCCCCAAGCTCTAGTGCCTTCTTTTCCCTTTTTTTGGATTTTCCTTTGGTTTTCCCTGATTAACCGAGAATGTTGGGTTTTTTGGTCCGGTTTTTCTTATGAACTGGACCAGCTCTCTTCTTAATGAAATGCAGGAACCCCTGCCCTTGCATAAAGTTTCTAAAAAGAATGATCCACTGAACCTATCTGTGGAGATCACAGTTAGCTAACACAGAGTAGCTATGTGCATTCCTCATGGTGTTTCAGTTCCTGCTCTTGACAAAGGTACACCGAAGAAATTCAGCCAAATAAGCTGGGTAGTGCATTTATCATATTTTAATTGTGAAAGAGGGTCATCCTGTTAATCTTTGCAAGGCCCTAAAACATCTCCTTTCTTGTCATAAGCTGGGTGGAGATCTATATGATGTAAGTTTTTATGAAGTCGAATTTCTTTCTGGATATGAATTTGCAAACTAGCAGCTTGTTATCTGTAGAGTCTCATTATTAATCTGCTTGCAAATGCTAATGATCTCTGACTCTTGCTGACTGCCTTTGAGAACACTGGCACCCATCACTGAAGCACGAGGATTCGAGGGAAAGTCGGAATCAGAGCATTGTGCTATAGATACCTCTCCTGTTGCAACTTCTGGAAACTTGTCATAATTAGGACCAGCGGATGATCGGCTTCTTCTCCTCCGAAGAGCGTCTCTCATTGAGAACTTCTGCAAACTTGGCATCCCTATGGCAATCAAAGTATACAAAATCTGACTCCGTTATGCTATCAGCAGCAGAAGGATTATAATCCCGGATATTCAAATATTCCAAGAGTTCCCCAAGTTGGCTGCTATCTGCCCCAATATGATTCCCGGATGGTGGATGCACAATTTTGCTCAAAATAGGTTCACAGATAGAGCAACGTCCTGCATATTGATAAAAGGAGATTAGGACATGCATGAAGCAGGCCTAGCAATGACCTCAAATCTGTTATAATCGATTCGTTAAAGGAAATCAATCTAAATATTACATTCCGGTAAGTTCATAGAATGCATTTACCAAGGTATGGATGGTCCGGACTGTAATAAGGCAGCGGACAACAAAATGATGTTTTCGCTTCCTTCCGACTAGATTTACTGTAAACCTTGATGAATTGTGCACTAGATTCAACTCGGCGACTGTATCTAGTGCACGGTCGAGTAACCAGATTCACAGATGTGTTAGGTTTCGATCTAATTTGTTTGGCCCGAAAGCTCGACTGCCACACTTCAGCGAAGAAGAGCACACGCGCTGAAGAAACATCGTCATAATGCACCAAGAAATTGGCATGATAGAACTTTGGATGCCCGCGGTCCTGTTTCTTCACACCACATATGACATCTAGCCTCGGAACAGGTTCCTACAGCAATCAATTTGAGGTAAGTGGAGCATAGCAAGGTTATACTCCCTCCGTTCCATGATATAAGAGCGTTTTTTACCCTAGTGTAGTATAGAAAACGCTCTTATATTATGGGACGGAGGGAGTAGTTTGTAGAATCCAGATAAACAATCAAGAGATGGCATGTGCTCTTAAAGCAAGCACTTTGTTGCGACTTTTTTTCTTCTAAAAAGGATATTTGAACAAGGACCTGTGATAGTTAGACGAATGGAGATGAAATATGTTCCTGCAAGAAGCAATTCAAAGCTTTTTCTATGAATAGATTTGTCTGAGCTTAATCCAGATGAAATTAAAAGTCCAATCACACTTTTTCTAAGAATAGACTGTCCAAGCTTAATTGGGATGGAATATATAGCCCAACAAGCAATTCTAGAAGTTTTTCTAAGAATAAACCCTGTCGAAACTTAATTCAGATGACATACATTTCTGAAAGAACACCCCCTCCCCCGGTAACAATAGAATTTGTCCAAGCTACTACAAGAAGCAATAGAGAGTTGAGCTATAATTACCCAAGGATGCTGATTCGAGTAATCAAGCAGCAATTGTTCCAAGGCTTGACCAAGGAAGTTCTGCTTCTGCACGTATTCTCCCTTCCTTGATGCCAGGGTCATCCAGGCCGATGGGCATAGCCTAGGGTGATCATCTGATGGTGCAGTGGATGAGCTTTGATCCTCCATTATTTTGTACACTTGCTCCAGAGCTGCATCAGAAATGACATGGCCTTTCCCCATTGCTTCGTGGGTCAGCAGGCTGTCTTTAGGGACATTATCAGCCATGGACATAAGAAATGTTGCAAGCTCCAAATGTTTGGGGTGCCTTCCAGCTTGACCAGCAGAAACATAGGCATTATAGCACACCTCCTTCGTTGCCGTCTGTAAAACCTTAGATAGGTCACATTGCTTGTGGCAAAGGTATTCCACGGCCATGTGGTCCGAAAAACCGGTGGCTGTGCAGACCATGGCAACAAGGCTGTCGAGGGAGCGGGCCACCATGCGAAGCATAGATTGGGTGTCAAGAATGTCCGGCTCAGCCACAGCATCTATCTCCAGCAGAGGGCATGCACTGTCATACCATATGGCATTGAGAATTATGTTGGACACGGGGTCCATGGGGCCATAGCAATGCCCGGCAACCAGGATGCCGCGGAGATGCCGGTGGAGCGCGTCCTGCGGCAGCAGCGACACCGCCCTGATGTAGAGAGCGTGGATGGTGTCGGCGAGGCACACCTTCAGATACCTGGTGTGCGCTCAGTCACACTGGCATGCAGTGGTGGAAGGTTCCCTTCCCATGGGTGGAGGGCTGTGCTTGCCAATGGTGGTGGCAGCAGCATCCAGACAGTCGAGCAACATCTGCTTCATCTCGTCCGGAGTCCGCAGGTCGCAGATGCTAGACACATGTCCATCACGGCGGCGCGAGACGACTACCTCGGCGACGTGGTTTTCGCCGACGGGGCAGAAGAAGCGGGCAGGTCGCTCACCAGCTTCTAGCGCCTGCCCTCCTGCTGCTTCTAGTCCAAACAAGCTCCTCCCGATCTCCATGTCAGCCGGATGAGGGCTGCGCCGGAAGGCGACTTTGACGGCAGGGGAGGCCGCGTGGTGCTGCAGCCGAAGGAAACTGAGGATGCCGTCGACGTCGCCGACGCTGAGGGGCCGGCCCTTCTAGAGCACAGCAGCGAGAGGCGTGCGATCGTGGTCTCTCAAGGGGACGAGCAGCTTTGCGAGCCGCACCAGGTCGTCCGGCACGGGGTGCCCTGCCACGGCCGCGGCGACCTTGAGGGCGAACTGGGTCCTGCCGCAGCGGAGGTCGGGGGCGCCGGTGGTGTGACGGTCCTCGGGGCCGAACTGCTGGTTCTCGCCGAGCTGGACGGCGACGGCGAGGTCGGCGCCGCCCAGGCGGAGGTAGCGCATGGCCTGCCCCTCGGACAGATACCGGAAGTAGATCCGCATGAACGCAAGGAGGCCGTCGTAGGAACGAAAAGCTAGAAAAACCGGGGGCTGGGGCTGGGTGGGCGGCGCCTCCCCCTCCTCCTTCCTCTTGCCGCCGGCCTGCGCCGCGGAAGGTCGCTTCCCCTTGACGTTCCCGCTGCACCTGCGACGGCACAGGAGGTTGAGGGCGTTGAGAATGATGTTGGACACCGGATCGAGGAGGCCGATGCAGTGGCCGCCGCGCTCCACGCACGGCAGAACCTCCGGCATGTCGGCGATGGGGAGCCTTCCCAGCGCCTCCTCGTAGAAGCGCATTATGTCCATCTGCATCGGCCGCCCCAACTCGGCGCGGATCGACGCCTGCCCCTCGCCGCCGGCGTCGTGGAAGCAGGACAGCCGCAGCCTCTCGGGGAGCTCCTCGTTGATTGTGAGAGACATGGGGTCGGAAGTGATTGTACTCGACGTCTGGTGCGTCGGCGGCGAATCCACCGTCGGATCGCCGCGAGGTTCGCCCATTTTTCGCCCGATGGAGGGTTCGACTGCGGCGGCGGCGGCGGGTAGGGTGGTGGTCCGGCGGGGAAGGTCAGAATGCCGAACGGATCGGGGGGTGTGATCAACCGATCAGGTGACATAGCGCCTCCCTCCCGGAGCGCGGCGGTTTAGTGTCCAATGCAAGTTCCCAAAATCACATTGAAAACACTCAAAAATCGCATTTCAAAGTTCCACAGAAATCGTAAAAGAAAAGAAAAACCACGCTGACATATTGATGTGTACTGCACGTGTGTAGTTTTCAGGAGAAAATACATTGATTCACGAGCTACACAAAAAAGTGAAAATCATTGTTTATAACTAATGAACAGTGAACATACTGTTTACTACTGTATTTTCTTGTCACTCCTCTGTAGCTCACGTGTCAATGTGTTTTCTCATCGAAATTTGCACACATACAATACACACAAAAAAAGTGAGAAAAATGATTTTATGTCGCCCAAATTGTTCACTATTTTCAAAATCACCAATTTATCATTTTTTGGCTCACATGTCATTGTGTTTTCTCTTGCACACATACAATATACAGTGCATATGTATGACAATGTGTATTTTCTTAAAAAAAGTAAAACATTTTTTTGTTTTTCCGGAAAAACGGGCTTTATGGAGCTCCAGCACCAAACTCATTTCTGCTCGCCTCATGGACTGCGGGTGTGCTGCTAATCAGGACATTGTTTGATATTTTAATATAAACTACATATAAATTAAAATGAGCGAAAAAACTAAACGCATCTATATACATTCGATTAAAAAAGTTAAAACAACTTATAATTGGAGACAGAGGGAATACTACGATACTTGTATTCCATAAATAGCTTACATCTATACAATAATCAAATATTAATATTTCAATTTCATCTAAATATATAAGTTTTATTAAAGCGGCAACAATTAATATGGATTGAAGGAAGTAGCAAACTATTCCCACAACAATGTGCAGGGTATCATACAATGGTCGGAGCTTCCTATAATGATACAGCCCGATAGCTCCATTGCTATTGATGCGTTGACAGATGAGTCGCTCGACCGCTCCGCCTATGGACATAGGAATGTTATAGTGGAAATCAAAAAGCTCCCGATTTTGCATGGGTTTGTTCCGTTAAAGATTGAGCGTAATCAAAATACGAATCCAACTCAAAATCACAATTTTGATTATCTCTTCCCAACAAGATTTTCAAGTTTTATATCATGCCATAGGAGAGTGAACAAATTGCAATGCCCATTCTCCCATGTTTTCAAATTCAAAATATTGTCTCACTATAAATCTTTCGAAGGACCTACTACGGTCACATCAAATTTTTGGACGCCTACCTCATCCGTTTTAATGTATTTTTGCTCTCATTTTTATCATGACTCCTGCAAGGTACTAAAATCTTTTGATCATCTTCTAAGTCAGTGGCCTAGCATCTCTTTTTTTTAATAACTCCGTAGCAACGCACGGGCACTGTGCTAGTATGGTCTAAAGTGCAACAAATGTCACTTTATCAAATTAAAATTATAATTCGGTCAATTTAAAAATCGATAAAGATTGATTATTTCATGAATTTTCTTCTCTATCATGTGTTTCGGCATTAGTAGCACACCTGCCATATATCAGAACAACTAGTGTACCACAAGGCATTGAAAGCAATTCAGACAAAGATGGCCAAATATGATCTTCTTAGTATCCAATATGTGTAATATGTGCTCTTTATGAAGCAAGAAAAAAAATTAAAATCACACGCTATTTACAGAAAAAGAAAGAAAAGACTGGTAGTTTCCGGTGAAATTTCATTTTTTTTAAATTCCTTTTTTTTCTTGGACTTTGTTAAGTGGATGTCTGTATTAGGGTTACAAATTGGATTTGGTATTCCCAATTCACCAAATCGAGCGCTTGGCATGCACACGGAAACAACGGTCTGAAATCAGTCAATACAATGACAAACTCGATCCCACTAGCCGAGGCCTCACACAATACGGAGCCCAACACCTCCAATTTGGCATGAATTGAACGACCCCGGAAAAGAAAACGATTCGAGCCCAATCTTCTTCTCCCCACGCTCGACCGAAGCTGCCATTCCCTCACCCTGCGCGATGAGAGGAGGCAACGTCCAGGAAGCACCCGCCGGCGCTTCCACTCCTTGTCGGCCCTTCTTCTCTTCCACGTTGTTGGTCCTTATTATCTCCTCAGACATATCTCCTCCTCGTCCCCGCCGCATCTCCTCTGGCCATGGCCACCACGGCCTGGCCCTCACCATCTCGCCATCGCTTGCGTGAGAGTGGTTGTTGATGGCACGACCGTTAGCTCAAATCATGGCTGGACTAGGATGTGTAGTTGTTGTAACAGTCTACAAATAAATAGAGAAGAAAATGCTGCATTAGTTGTACGCAACACCAAATTCTCTCGTGGTTGTTTATATCCTGTGTCCGAGCGAAGAGAGAAACCAGATAGAAGGTAGCTGCAACAACATGAGGCACGTGAGGATATTATTGAGAGAAAGATATTCTTTAGGGGACTGTAGATTTATGTTATTGCTGAATTTTATTCAAGGACAGATGGGCATTATAAAAAAAATTGCTATACGACCATTAGATTATAGTCACACATTGTATAAATTTTGAGATGTATATAGAACAAAACATTATGCCATAATCTGTTGTCTAAATAAGATTTGGTATTGAAACATCAACCAATTCCGTGAGCATACAAACAAGCGAATTCATATTCATGTTTACTACAGTTTCTTTCCGCAAAAAAAATGTTTATTACAGTTTCTTCACCAAATTGATATTGAAACCAATTCAATACGAATGCCTCCAATACATAGGAGTACATCCAAACGCAGCGTAAAATTCTTTGGTTCAAGTCACATTCATTTCAGTACCAATCCGATCCGATCCCGTTTACGCGAAACTCCTTGGCGTTCCCGCTGTTCCCCCTCCCCACTGCCGCACCAACACGCCAGTCTCGGCGACGCCAAACCCTCGCCCGCTCTCCAGAACCCCCCCTATGGCCGCCACCGGCGCTGCCGCGCCCGCGCCCGCGGCCGTGCAGCCGCTGCGGCAGTTCAAGCTCGACCCGCAGAGCGAGCTCCGCGTGGAGGTGCTCCCGGACGCGACCCTCCGCGTGCGCCTCGTCTCCGGCACGGCGGAGATCTTCGGCACCGAGCTCCCCCCCGAGGGCTGGCTCACCATCCCGCCCCGCTCCAAGATCGCCGTACGCGCGCTTTCCCCGTCCCCCGCCTAAACCCGCCTTGCCCAGCTTGCCGCCACCGCCGGCACACAGTTCTGACCTGCTGTTTATGTTCCCACGATTAGATTTTCACGTGGCACGGCGCGACGGTGGAGCTGGACGGGGTCAGCGAGAGCGAGTACACGTCCGACGAGGTGGGGCGGCGTTCGGTTTCCTTCCTCTGCCAAAACATCCTCGTTTTCGTTGTGCTCTGTCCGTTCCTGAATGTGCTGTAGTGGTGAGGTGATTCTGCTTTCAATTGCAGACGCCGATGGTGATTTATGTGAACACACATGCGATTCTCGACGCACGGAGGGCGAGGGCGAGGGCAGCGCAGGGAGGCGACTTGGAGGCCTCACAGGTGACTACTCTCTGTTTCATTCATCGTGGAACATTGTGAAGATGGCTGTAACGAGTTGTTATGCTTTGGACTGAATCAGTGAACTTGTCAACTCTTGGTTGTCTAGGGACCTAGAGTGATTGTTGTGGGGCCAACTGATTCTGGAAAAAGCACTCTGTGCAAAATGCTCCTTAGCTGGGCTGCCAAACTGGGATGGAAGCCTACATATGTGGATTTAGATATTGGCCAGGGTTCGATAACCATACCTGGATGTATTTCTGCTACACCAATTGAGAAGCCTATCGATATAGTTGATGGGATTCCTTTGGAGATGCCGCTTGCATACTTTTATGGCCATCCAAATCCAAGGTAACTTTCCAGTTTACCCTCTTGGTGGTTCTACCCACTGCTCTGTGTGGCTCCTTTTCTGTTCTGCTGATTCGGTGCCTCAGTTTTCTACTTTTCTTTATGTTGCTGACAGTATTAATCCAGATGTTTACAAAGCACTCATGAGAGAGCTAGCTCAAACATTAGAGACACAGTTCTCTGGGAATGCTGAATCTAGGGCGGCTGGTATGGTTATTAACACAATGGGGTGGGTTGAAGGCCTTGGCTATGAGGTATTATTTGCTTATAAGCATAATTAGCTATTTGAATAAGCATGTTAATCGCTAATAGTGCGTGCTAACACAGGTTAAATGATGTGCAGTTACTTCTTAATGCAATTGAAATCTTCAAGGCTAATGTAGTGCTGGTATTGGGACAGGCAAGTGCTACACTGCTATGTTCAGTCTGAATGTTACTAGTTTATCTAGTGTAGACGACTCAACATTTATTTCATACTCGTCAACTCTTTCTATCACTCTGTATTATGTTCCATTTTTGTGCTAATAATGTGTCAGAGCATCCAACTGATGGTAATTAGAGATCTTAAGCCTGTAAGAATAAGACATTTGTTTAACACCGCAGATAAATTAGATCATAACCCACACTTTTTTACTTCACCATTTAATAATCCCCCCCCCCCCCCCCCCCCCCCCCGGCACCCCTCTTGGGTTCAGTTAATCTGCCCCCATTGAGACATTCATGGGGCAAATCATCCCTAGTAAACTGTGACATATAGTAGAAATATCGGCAGTGGTAACTGGCAAGAGCAGTTAATCTGCCCTCTGGTCTAAACGATCATCAACATCAGTATGTAGCACAAATATGTTAGTGCATAAAACCATCCTCACTGAAGTTCATTACATATTTAATTTGAACAAAGAGAATATAGGTCGATAAGAAAGCTCAACAGCTGAGAAATACTGAAGATTATCATTCCAACTCCTAATTCTGGCAAATACAGCTCGAAGAGGTGCTTGCTTGAGTCTATGCTAACGGACAGAGTCTGCAAAATTTGTTTTATAAACACAAAGCCACATGGATGCAAAACTGCTGATACCATAAAAGATGAACCAGCCGTTTGTTAGGATTAGCTTTCATACAGTGTGCTTGACGTTGTCTTTGTTGTCATGTTTGCCTTGAAATGTGGATTCATGGATAAACATGAGATCAAATGATCCTGAAGCTTGGAATGATCTGACTTGTCTGCTGCAGGAGAAGTTATGGAAGATGTTAAAAGATGCAGTACAAAGTAAGCCCAATATCGATGTCGTAAAACTTCATAAATCGGAGGGTGTTGTCCTAAGGAATTCAAAATATCGTCAAAAGACTAGGAGCTTTCGTATCAAGGTAATTTTTGTGTGTCTGGGCAGTGTTCTGATTTTGGTGTTCGTAAGGATCTCTAGTGCTTAAAAGATACATTTCACTTTAGTATTTGTTTGGTTAATAACCTTTTTTTTCACTGCAAGGCTTAGCATCAAATTAATTCTATAGAAAATTGAGTTTATCCATCCTTGCGCTATGCCACTCTCCTTTATGCCCAATTATGATTTTGATCTTGCAGTCGTAGTTGGCATTTTTCTCTTAATCCGTCTCAGGCTAAATCCTATTCCTGTCTGCAGGAGTACTTTTACGGGATTGCAAACGATCTGGCACCACATTCAAATGTAGTCAACTTCAGTGACGTTTCTGTTTTCAGAATTGGTAGTGGACATCAAGCTCCACGGTCAGCTTTACCAATTGGTGCAGAGCCTGTGGCAGATCCTACTCGGCTTGTTGCTGTCAACATCAGCACTGATATGGTCCACACAGTGCTTGCTGTTTCTTATGCGAAGGAACCTGATGAAATAATTTCGAGGTAATACCAACTGTCGTTCTCCAAGATAGTGGTTAAGTGTTACAGCCACGTAAAGGTGGCAAGGGCTGGGTTCTTCATGGGCCAAGCTACGTGAGACACATGCCTGAACTCAAGATGCTGCCCGCCGCCCACCCATGAAAATCCCATATGGGCGGAAAATCATGCCGAAGTCTAAACCCGATGAGTAACATTGGAACACAGCAAATAATCACAATAAACAAATAATATCATGGGAAATAAGAAATGAACTCAGCAATTCAAGTATACAAGTTTACAGTTTCTCTCACAAACTGACATCTCTGAAGGCACATGTCATATGGAATAAATTCACTTTTTAATTAGTAAGAGTGTTTAGATCACTAAAGTAGTGATCTAAACGCTCTTATATTTCTTTACACAGGTAGTAACATTAATTGGGTGACCTTTGGACAAAAAAAAATGGGAAAACTTTGTTTTTGCCACTCTACCTTTTGCCAATTTTGCTGATGCCACTCTAGAATTTGACATCTCACTTTTGCCACTCTTAGCTTTTGATAATACATCACAAATGCCATTCCGTGGCAAAAACAATAATTTCTCATTTCACTTTTGTCACTCTTAGCTTTTGACAATGTATCACAATTGCCACTCTGAAAATTTTGCTTTTGCCATGGAATGGCAAAAGTGATATATTGTCAAAAGCTAAGAGTGGCAAGAGTGAAATGTCAAATTCTAGAGTGGCATAAGCAAAATTGGCAAAACCTAGAGTGGCAAAAACAAAGTTTTCCCAAAAATTTATACGCATACCCGGTCCATTCCTAATCGGGTTACCCATAGGTCTTGCTACCATTGGCGATAAAAATTGAAAGCTACCCATATTTTAGCCATGGTGGCTATGGACTAGGGCTATAACTATACAAGCAAGGACTAATGCAAACGTAGCCCCGACTAGAAGTAGATCACAAGTGTCAAACACTACTCAACCTAAGCCTGGCAGCAAATTGTTCATTTGCTTGTCTTACAAGTTTCTAAGCGCTATGATATTTTCAGTTTCATAGTTATAGAGGATAGTGTAATTATTTATTCATCTAGTGACTCATTTGATTCTCATGCGAGCTTTTCAAGTAGTTCAATCAGTGGCAAACTGGCAACTGTTACTGTCCTAGGAGAAGGTGGTAGGGGCACAGTTGTTTTTGTTGTTTGACATTAATATACTATAGATTAGAACTTTTTACTTTGTGTCATGTGTGCGTTTTCTGACTGCCACAGATTTATAGCATACCAAAATCTGTTCAAGTCTTCATTCCCACTAGGCAAACTGTTGAGTTTGTGTTCCCCTTTTTTGCTAATACCTAGATTGAAATTCTGTGCAGCAACGTTGCGGGATTCATCCATGTCACAGATGTTGACATCCAAAGGTACACTAACACCACGAAACCAACTTGTGGCCCTGCCTGAAGTTTCACCTGGGACCTAACATTCTGCATGCATTTCAGGAAGAAGCTGACGTACATCGCGCCTTGCCCAGGAGACCTGCCAAGCAGGCTGTTAATCGCTAGCTCCCTGACATGGTACGAGCAGGCTTGACCCCGTTCAAGGTTGAACATTGTAGGTAGGTAACCAGATGGCTTATGACATGTTGTAACGCCGAAATGGATACTCTGAACACTGTGCCGGTAAAGCTGAATGGGTTCGACGATATCTCAGGCATCCTGCTGCGAAGCTTTCTGCTGACTTGCTTATGTTTTTCTATGCTGCTGTGGCGGCGAAGATACAAATAGTTAGATCAATGAAAGGTTGGTGTGCTCTTTTGTACGCTGTTGGGAACTACTGTAAGATATAGAAGATGAGTCCTTTGGCCTCTTCTCAACTGTATCCAGATATAAACATCGGAGCTACTCCCTCCGTTTCATAATGTAAGTTGTTTTTTGACACAACACTAGTGTCAAAACACGTCTTATATTATGGGATAGAGGGAGTAGTTATTATATATACCCAATATAAAGCAACCAAACATAATATGGAGATTTCCGGCACTTTGTATCAGAGGAAACATCAATATGACAAGTAAACACATCTGCATTGAATTAACATGTGTGTGGACATTAAGAGCATCTCCAGCCGTTCAGCCCCCAGGGCGCCAAAAAAGAGCGGCTTGAGGGCGAACTGGTGCTAGATCGGCCCCTGGGGGTGATCTAGCTCCCAGCCATGCCCCGAGGCGCCCTCCAACCCGCGGCAAATTTAAACGTAGTCATTCCCGCTCATAAAATAGACGGCGATCATGCGGTCACAGTTCGGCGATCGAATGAAAATTTCGACGTACAAAAAGAAATGGAGCGCGTGCAGCGCATCAGACGGCGAGGTCGGCCTCTGGCGTCGGCGTGCGCGGGCTTGGCGGGGTCGGAGCTTCTTTTGTGCTGGGCGGCGTTGGCGTGGCTTCTGTACTGGGGGGAGTCATGGAGGCATCATCGCTCGAGCTTGGTGGTGGCGGCGGCGTGGGTGTGGGAGTTGGCGGCGCCGTCGACGGCAGCTGGTTTAGGATGAGACCACGCTCCGCCAAGTACCACGCCTTGACCTCCTCGTCGTTGCTCTGGAGCATGTCCGCCCCGCCCAGCAGGAAAGCCAGGTCGGTGTTCCTCTTCTTCGCGACGACGTTGGTCCGGAGTAGGTCGAGCTTGACGGCGCTGCTCGTCATCAACGCCGACCACCGCGCCTCGGTCTTCTCTTCATGCAAGACGTCCCGGGCCTGTGCGTCGGCGAGGCAATGCTAGATGGACTCCTGCACGCGTGCGGTAGCCGCGTCGGCGTGTTTCGCCTTCTTGGCCCCTTCGTTGCCGTCCGGCCGCCCCTCTGACGCGCCCGACGTCGACGCATACGGCTTGTAGGTCTCCTTGGCCTTGTCGAGGGTGCGTCGGACTTCCGCCCACTTCTCGCGCTTGTCAATGCGCTTGTAAACGTGGAGGTACTTGAACTCTTGATCGCGGTTGCCTAGGCGGTACAAGGCGAACATGCGCACCAGCTGCGCGGAGGAACAAACAGTTGGCGGGTGCACACGGCGAAGAGAAGCGGGAGACCGGCGTGCCATACCTGATCCTCAACGTTGGCGCCGCTCTCCGGGCGAGCCGCGACCTCCTCGACGACCCCATGCCATTTGTTGCACGCCGCTTGGATGAGCCCCCAGTGTTTCGCCATTGCCTTCGCCCCGCCCTGCATGTAGACGTCTTTGAAGTAGGGAAGCTCGTCGAACTCGGCCTTAATGTGCTCCTAGTACGTCTCGATGCTCTGGTTCGTGCCGGTGGTCGGGTCGAGGCAGACGACTTTCTACGCTTCGGTGAGGCATTCCTACTCCTTGGACGCCCACTTGATGCGCGGCTCGCCGGTCCTGGCCGCCCCCCTCTTCTTCTTGCGCCTCCTCGCCGGAACGGTCGCCGGTTCCTACTCCTCCTCCGGCTCCTCCTCGCCGTAGTCGAGCTCGCCGTCCATGCCACCGTTGAGATCCACAGTGTCGTCCGGGGTAGCGAACCCGAGCGACGCGGCGGCCGCGGCCGAGCCTGCCGCGATGATGTCGTCCATGTCGGCATCGGTCTCGTCGGTGTCGCCGAGGTGCGACGTGGAAGCTTGTGAGAAGGGCAGCGCGCCACGGCGGAGAGGGGGCGTCAGGGAGCACGCGTAAGCCGGCGGCGAGTAGTTGTATGAAGGGTACTGCACGCCGGTGAAGGCGGGCGAGGGCATGCGCGGGCGGGGTGTCCATGGGGAAGGTGACGTTAGGGTTGAACCCACCGTCCGCGTTCCCGTCGGCGTAGCCCAGCGACGGTGTGCATCCCCATGGCTGCGGCGACGACAAGAAGCCGGACGGAGAGCCGACGCTTTGCTGGCTCCAGGGCGCGTACTGGGCGTGACGGCCGGGTGGATTCATCATCCCCAAGCGAGTCGCCTCGGCCTCGGCTTGGTCCACCGCAGCCGCAGCGGCACGTGCCGCGTTGTCACAGGCCTTCTTGGCGATTGCCCTGTTCCGATGGTCGGCGGTGACAGCCTTCTGTCGCTGAACTTTCGCCCTCCACTCGGCGTTTGTCATGCCCGGTGGATTGAACGACGGCGCCCTCGGCTTCCTCTGCTTCGGCTGGGCGACGGAGGCGGTCGCGGTGGTCACAGCGCGGGGGATCACGTACTTCTTCGGCGGCATGGCGGCGACTGGGAGGCGAGCGGGAGGGAGATTGGCGGGAGAAAAGGAGAGAATGAGAGGGAAGTGGGGGGCGAGGGCGGGAAGAAACGGCGGGAAGAGGCTCTCGACTCGCCGACAGAGCGGCCCCACGCCCCTTTTCGCTTGTGCCGGCGCCCCCAGGCGCGCCCCAGCGCGCCGGGTTCGGCTCGGGTCTGCCCACCAGTTTCGGCCCAAGCCAGCGAAAAACGGGCTACTGGGGACGCGACTAGGTCGAATTTTGGGCGCCGGCGCGGCATAAACACTTGGGGAGGCCCTGTTGGGGGCGTGGCTAGAGATGCTCTAAGGGCCTCTTTGTTTCGCAGGATCGATTTTGAAAACGCAACAATAGGAAAGGTATATGATTGGAGTGTCATGTCCATTTGAATCCTATAGGATTAGTAAGGAGTATTTGATTTCATATGAAAAGTAAAGGAATTGTACAAAGAGGTTGAAGTAGATGTCAGATTTTTTATAAAATGTAGTGCAAAAGATTCCAAAGAAAAAAAATTATGAGATTTAATCCTATGAATCAAAGAACAAACATAGAAAAAATTCCAAATAATTTCAATCCTTAAAAAATCCTATTGAATTTCTTTGAATCAAAGGAGCCCTAAGCATCCGATTTACAGATTTTTCTTTTTTGAACAATCCGATTTACAGATGCTAGTGTTGGATTTATAGATGATACAGGCACCGTCTATTGCAGCGCTGGCCACTAACTACAGTGATCGACAGCTCAAAAGAAAAAGAAAAGACTATTTCCTCCGTCTCATAATGTAAGACATTTTTTGACAAGTACTTTAGAACCAATCAAGACAGGGAATAGAGCGACATGGCTGGACCAAACTTAAAAAGAGGATTTTACTAGGGTTTGCTTTGAGCATTGTCCTGGGGAGGTATCCAATGTGGCTGCAGATACTTTAGCTGGACATAGTTGGTCCCCACAACACTTGCATGAGGACCCCGCGCTAGTGCTTTATTTCTATATTAGCTTAAGTATAAACCATCGGCAAGGCTTTACCTCTAAAAAAGAGTAAATATATTCGTATCCAAACAAACCATGTACTACTTTCATGTTCAAAGTTGTGCATCAAATACCGTGTAAAATCAAGCATGCCTTACATTTTTTAGAAGATTGGAGTACTTTCTTTGCATGAAAATCAAGCATGCCTTACATTTTGAGAAGATCGGAGTACTTTCTTTGCATGAAAGATATCTGGCAGTATTTATTTGTCTTGTGTCATGACTCACGAGTCCATTATACAACGTGTCATGTTGCTAACACCTGAACACTTACCCTTCAATCCCCGCATCACCCTTCCTACGGGCGACTCGGGGGGCGACGTGACCCCCCTTGAGCACCCCCTATCCTTCACCTTTACCTTTCCTTGCCGCCGCCAGTGCCCCCGCCGGGCAAAGCCTGGGCGGATCCGATGGCGGCTGGACCTTGCTCCCCGGTGGCTTCCTCCTCGAGCGTGGCGGCTTGATGAGGCTGGCGTAGCAGAGCTTCTCCGGGCCTAGGGTCTTGTGATGGCGATCCAATATCCAGAGTCGGGCCTCTAGACCTGGCGTGGCGAGCAGGTGAGCAGCGTGGCGCGACCCTGTGGGGGTGCGGCTGCGGCTATGCCTCGGCGGATCCTGGGGGCGGAGGCTGCGGCTATGCCTGGGCGAAATCCCTGCGCTGACAACGGCGACACGTGAGTGTGCCGTTACCTCCATGGAGGCGTTGTCATGGTCCTGAGTGGACCCTCTCCTCAAGCACGGGGCGGAAACCCTTGGTCCAATTCGCTGGACAAGGTAGCGTTAGCGTCTCGGCGCCTTTCCCTTCTTGAAGACGCTGCTTAGGTTGCACTTGAAGTCCCCACTGTGGCAGCTGAAGATGGTGGCCTCCCGGTCTTTCCGACAAGGCTAGCCAGCATTGCGGTTGTTGTGATGTGGGCTGCAGCATAGGACGTGGGCGTCTAAGGCGTAATGTACGTCAGCGCCAACATGTACAAGACGATGGCTTCTTTAGTTCTTGCTAGGTCCTGACATCTACCTACCGACTGACAACGGTTGTGACGCAGCCTTGAGGCTCTGAGTCTAGCTACCTCGCCATTCATGGTTAGGCCTTGTACAATGCAAGATGCTTAGGAAAGGTGTTTAGAGAAATAAACTAGGCGTTTCTTAAGCATCGATATTTATTTGTCCAGGGTAGACGCTTACTTAGACATCTCTCCTGTAAAAATAGACACCGATGCTTCAAAAAAAAACCCAAGTTATTTTTTTAAACATCTCCATAAACACCTAGCATTGTACAAGGTCTTAGAGGCTGGACAAGGCGATGATGTGTCCCTACTATTCCCTTCCTGTTCGATGAAATGAAACACAAAATCTTTTGCGTTTCCTCGCAAGAAAAAAAGGTCATAAACAGACTGGTTGCATATTGGGTAGCGTTCCCACCTTGTATGTGTGTGTGTGTGTGTGTGTGTGTGTGTGTGTGTGTGTGTGTGTGTGTGTGTGTATTTAAAAATGTGGATATGAAAAAGGATGCAAATGTTACTGGGATATGAATATAGATCAGATGTTTGCACAATTCAAAACGGATATTAAGGCCTATCTAGCATTTATAAGACAAACAACCGATACAATACTCAGGTACAAACATATATTTCCCATTTATAGGACATCAAACACATTATAATACACCGACCAACATACACAGGGGCGAATGCAAGTATCGCCAGTAGGGCCTCCCCGTCCATATGAAAATGAAACAGTTATATCCAGATGATGCAGAGAAGACCTTCCTTCAGGCAAGCATCCTGCTCGGACCCAAAGGAAAAACAATAACAGAGGCTAACATAACAAATCCCAATGCAGCTTCCCTCCATTGTGTACCAACAATACAAAATGGAAGCACGTCAGGAAAAAAAAATCAGAGCATGCAACTTTAACATCTCGTGCAAAGATCGAGAAGCAGCAAAAAAGGATCTCCAAACAAAAGAATTGACATACAGCTCGGGCCCCATGGAGCCCGTATCTAAGGACACAAGATCTACAGACTCCGACGCTGCGGAGGAAAGGAGCATCAGCACCGGTAGTTAAAGAGGTCAACACCACAATTACAAAAAGTAGTCGGGGGTCTTGCGTGTTGTGTCAGGCTCGATTTGCCGAGGCGCTGGATCAAACTGGAGGAAGTTATGATCCATGTTTTCCCCAATCTCAAGAATCGCGGCCATGTTACCACATCGGTAACAGTAGTTTGGTGCACTGAAGACCGTTACAACATTCTTATCCTGCATGAGCAAATCAGAACGTGGTAATTATTTAACCTTCCTATGTATGCCACCAGAAGAGTATAAAACCTTGCCTGACGCAAGAATGCATGAAAATTTGCAGTCACGAATGTTAATTTAATAACCACAGGTTATGCTACAAGATACAACAAAGCAAATCGCTATTTGAAGGTTTTCTGCTTATGTAAGCACCAAAGCAAAAGGCTTGCACATAAAGGATGATGCAGTTTCCAATATTTTAATCAAGTTCCCTGATATCTTTTTATGATACGTTAAAATAGGATGAGTGATACTTTGCTCAATTCCATTGGAAAATGCAGTCGACAGAGAATTAAAATCTGCCTTGTGATCCTGTTTGATGCAGGATTGGGCTTATATGTTCCCTCTACTGTACACCTTTGTCTGTGTTCCCTTACATACACAACATGGACCTCAGTAATCTACACCGGTTGGCCCACACAGAGAACCAGACTATATAGACTATATGATTAAGCAGTAGATTGATTTGGTCCCTCCAGAAACTTAGATAAAATCGTTTTAGTAAAAAAAAATCTTTTCAGGGAGGCTTTGTGCATATTGAGGAATATGTAAACGCATCAGTTTATAATTTAACACAATTATAAGCGCAATGGTATGTAACCTTAATTAACTTTTAACCAAAGAACTGGAAAATTCCAGATTCATGTCTCCTAAACAAATACTACCTCCGTTCCCAAAATATAAGTCTTTTTAGAGATTTCTATATATGGACTACATACGGATGTATATAGGCGTATTTTAGAGTGTAGATTCACTCATTTTGCTCCGTATGTAGTCCATATTGGAATCTCTAGAAAGACTTATATTTAGGAACCGAGGGAGTAGTTAACAATTGTACTTCGAATTTGTTCATTAGATATTAAAGCAACTTTGACAGAACGATGGTGCTCAGACTTTTCAGTAGGTATTTTCCGCGAATGACTACAATTGGTTAATTAATTGCAAGATAAAATAATCAAATCATATTTTGTCCAATGCTGTGTTCTGAACACCAACCTGGCACCAATTGAACCCTTCCATTACAAGTTGATGGGCCCTTGATATAAGAGAGAGGCCATTTGTATGGTTGAACTGTTGCGCAATATCTTGCCCAAATGTATAACCAGCTCCTCTTGGTGAAATCCCCCATCCACATCGATCATCTGGATCAGACCACAACAGATCACACATGGGCCCTTCATGAGGAACCTGCAACCATTATGAGAAATATGTGATTAAACTGAGAATAAACATTTTGCAGTAAGTCCAGTTTCTTCCTCAGTAGTCATGGAAACAAGTCACGACTCGAGACTTAACAGATATCATTGATATCCTTCATAAGCACAACAGGTATCTGTTAGAAATACAATTATATACAGCCATCCACTTCATGGTCAACAACTCAACATTACAAACTGTAGAGCTCTAATCCTCAGAAGAGAAAAAACTTCATTTATTCAGTATTCTAATAAAAAAAGATGGTAAATGACATCATATAGATCCACCACCACAACTCCATGAGAATTCCTAATGCCACCTCATTGAACTAAATCAAGTTTTCCGGATTGATATTTTATCTGAATTAACATCCACATGATGTGAATCAAAAAACAGGAAAATCGATGATATCACAGAACAGTTTTCATTGCATATACCTGCCTAGTGCCTAGGTAATACAAATAGCAAATATCGCCACCCAAGCATGCTTCTAAATGGGAAACAAGAAAAGAGTACTACTTCCTCCGTTCCTAAATATTTGTCTTTTTAAAGATTTCAAATGGACTGTCACATACGGATGTATATAGACATATTTTAGAGTTTAGATTCACTCATTTTGCTTCGTATGCAGTCACTTGTTGAAATCTCTAGAAAGACAAATATTTAGGAACGGAGGGAGTAGTTCATAAAGACAGCGACAACTTTGCTGCTTACCTCTTGTATGCGATCAAGAGCACGAATGTTATCTAATGTATCTAATGATGGAGAGAGACCACCATGAAGGCAGAACACCTACAAATAGGTGTTTCCCATATGTCAGGCATATATATTAAATACGCCTGCACTAGTCGTACAAAATTACTTGAATAACAAACCTGGTTTTCTATAAGAGCCGTGAGAGGCAAATAATCAAACAGGTCTGTAAAGTACTTCCATACATTTGCATTCCCATATTTTCGCAAGCACTCGTCATAGAAGCCATATCTGCAGCAAAATAGTCAACGTCAACAACTAAGTTGTAGCACAACCGGTGAACATTTTGCCGAATAGTATAATTATAGTCTTCATGAATTTCCCCAAAATTTTACTAACACATCTATATGAAAATTAGTACTACTCAAAAAGCATAAATGTGAAAACTATAGTCATTTTATGATCTAGCTGGAAGTTTTGCTGTGATCAACACGTAAATACGTCTAGAAAGTAGGTAGATCATAAGTTCATAACTAAATTTTACCAAGACTATGCTCAAAGTTTTTTGCTACTTTGTTACCCATAGAAGACAACTTCAAACAATCTCATGCATACATAAATTCACCAACACATTTAGGTGGGTTCTGCTCCTTTTTAATGTTATGCAATAATAACTTGAGTTCCAGTAACAAGACAAGCTGCTTTGTAAATTCTAAAGGTCGAGCATTGCCTTAGCCATAGTGCATCAGATGATACTCGATGTGGCAAAATACATCACCTCCAAGATTTAGTCAATTAGACAAAGTTAATTCAGGATTAAACAGGCTAGAAACGATCAAAAGATTACATGTCGAATGTCATCACTTGATAGTTGTTACTTCATATGGGGAAGTACTCAATAATAAGGAGCTGAAAACAGCAATCCAGGTCTAGAAGGGCATAAACTCACACTTGGGTGATTTGTCTGCTCTCATGATTTCCTCTCAATATCGTAATTCTGTCTCTGTAGCGAACTTTCAAAGCCACTAACAGTGAAACAGTCTCCACCGAATAGTAGCCACGATCTGCATTAAGAGCAATATTATAGATTTATCCATATTGGGAATGCCACAAGATGGAGTGCATCTAAAACTAAAGATGGAGTGCACCTGGTATCATTAAGTGCTTCTAAAACTACATTTAATTGCCAACAAAATTATAAATCTTCACGTCTTGAGGAAATTTTTGACACCGAACAGAGATGGTGTGAACCTTTTTTTTGGTCGTTCTCAAGCACCTGGTATCATTTAATGAGAATTCTTAACTTCTTTCTAGCTACAAGCCTACAGCCCTTATAGCGGTATCTACAAGGACCTAAAGATAGGACTCGCACAAAATCCTTGTAAGCTATAGGTCCAAACAAGACATAAGACACGTAACCAGCACAGGATACCGCCATGGGAACCTAGAGAAGTAATAGAAGCTACATAGAGTACATACTAATAACCAGCACAACAGTTCTCGAAACGAATTCTCCCGACAAGAAGAACCCCCGGCTGAATTCCGTGTAGGATCTACTATAAAGAAGCCATATTTTGCCGCAGCAACCCCCAGAGATAGCGGCCACCCGAACACACGCGAGAGGCGAAAGGAGGCGAGGCGTACCGACGTAGTCGCCCATGAAGAGGTAGTTGGTGTCGGGCGACTCGCCGCCGATGCGGAAGAGCTCGATGAGGTCGTAGAACTGGCCGTGGATGTCGCCGCAGACGGTGACGGGGCAGCGGACGGGCTGCACGTTCCACTCCTCCATGAGGATGGCCTTGGCCTGCTCGCAGAGCCCCTTGACCTCCGCCTCCGGGAGGTGCTTGCACTCGCGCAGGTGCGCGATCTGCCGGTCCAGATCCCCGTGCGGCGGCATCTCGGCCGCAGGGGCGGGCTCGGGCTCGGGCTCGGGCGCGCGGCCGGTCGGTCGCCGGCGAGGAGGAGGGAGTGGCTAGGCCGGGGCTAGGGTTTGCGGGGGATCAGCGGAGGGGGGAGGGTGTGGAGCAGCTCATGCTTCCATTTTTCGCTTTGTTTTATACGAAGCGAGATTTTTCTTCGCCTCCAACACTCGCAGGCGTACACAACGACCGGGGCGGCTGTGCTGCCGCCTGGCTGGCTGGCTGGCTTGCTTGTGCTGTTCTGCGGTGGTTTTGGAATGGGCGGAGTGTAATTTGGTCTAAAGGAATGGTGAGCTGGTCAAAATGGCTGGATATGCGTTGCCGACCATGAGACTTTAAGGCCTCTTTTGATTCATAGGATAGGATTATCATAGGAATAGGAATTTTGTAGGAAATGAGATGACGTGTATCTCAAATTCTATGAGTAGAAATAGAAAACAAGATGTCATTTGGTTGACACCAAAGAAATTTTTCCATTGAGTCTAGGCTCTTTTTTATTTTCCTATAAAATGTGGAGGATATGAACCAATCCTATGTAGGAATAGGAATCCATTCCTATGAACCAAAGGGCTCTAAAGGAAAAAATTCTATAAGAATCCTATCCTCTAGAATTCCTATGAAATTCCTCTAAACCAAAAGAGGCCTAATCCCGGATGCTTGAAAACGCAGCTGCAGTAATTGAGCACACACGCGTGAGCCGTCCGATGTCAATGGACGGTTCCGCGTCTAGTGGAACGATTAAGCGTCTCGACACATGTGGCGACAGAGAGACGCACCCTATGTACGCTTGATGGTGGGCCCGAACAGTAATTTCACATGATATCATCTTTCTTCTTCGCTCCTTTGGTTTGAAATTTCGAGAGACGCGTTGCTCCTCCTATCTATCTATATCTCTCTCACACACACGCATTATTTTCTCCACCCCTCCATTTCCCCAGTGGTTTACGACACGATTTGGGCGTGGGTTCGCCGGAGATCCACCGACGCGTGAGGCCGTCCATGGGCGCGCGTCGGCGGCGACAGCCGGAGGTAATCCCCCATCCTTTACATGCTCTTTTTGCATCCACTCGCATCTGTTTCTGGGGTGCGTGTTCGATGGGGCTAGGGTTAGGTGGTGCTCATCGCCGGGGTGGGCCGGGGGTTCGCCGACGCGTGTATGAAGCGAAGGACAGCTATGTCTATGGTGACGTCGTGCTCGTTCATTTTTGGGTCGAATACCTAGTTCATCTGGGGGTGCAGCGGGCGTCCCAGTCGGGTAAGGTGCGGTCAGGTGGTTTTTGCCGACGGTGGAAGGGCATGAACTAGACGAGAGAGGAGGGAGCGGGGTGGTACAATTCGTGTTGAGATTTTGGGTTTTTTTTGGTAAGGTTGTTTGTTCAATGATAAAATTTTGCTTGTAATAGGCGCATGAGTTGCTATTTTTTTTCATAAGTAGTTGCTTGTGTTGGTACTTTGGGTGAGGTTTTCGATTTCACATGGGCAGTTGTTTAGAATATGGCAATAGTTGCTCTTTTTTGTCCAATATTTGCTCGCGTTTGGGATTTTAAGGATTTGGGGTGTTGTTTTTTCACAAAGACGGTAGCTCAAAAATAGGGCAATAGTTGCTCATTTTTTTTCGTCTGCTAGTCGCTCGCGTGTTTTTAGGGGGGGCTACATGTTCTACCAGCATGTTTTTCGTTTTCCGTGTGCTTTGTTCTGATGTAGGTCGTGTACCTTACAGTGCTCCATCTTTTCACGGCTCAGGAAATATGAATTTGATTTTCTGAACATTTTTTGCGACCAATATATTATTTTTGGATGCAACATCTTTGTAGTTTTAGTTGCTTCTTCTAGGAGAGTAGATGAGCTCTGGATGATTTTTGGATGTGCCCCCGGTATAAGTTATAGGAGTTTAGGAGGTTAGAAATTCAGCAAATTTTTCGTATACCAGAGCATGCCTTCTTTTTCTATATCAGTAGCGAACTTAATGGTAATATGGTTTGAACATATATATGAAATTAAGGTTATTCGGGTTTTTTCAGCGATGTTTTTGCTTGCAATACGAGCAGGAATTTGTCTCAAATCATCAATAGTTGCTCGAATGTTTTGGGCTTTTGGGTGTTTTGGGGTGAGTTTTTTTCACAAACGCGGTTGCTGACAGTAGTTGCTCTCATGATGACAACGACTGCTTGTGTGTTGATGGATTTTTTTGGGTCGGGGTTATTTAATTGAGACAATTGCTTAAAGAAGGAGCAAGAGTTGCTCTTATTTTCTCCATCAATAGTTGTTCTTTTTTAGCAGGTACTAAAATTTCTCTCAATTTTTGATTCTACATAATGACACTCAAAAGTAAAAGGATCTCGCAAAGCAGGAGGTACTCTTTTTACATTTTCTTTTTCTTTTGGGGGGTCATATATTAAGCACGTGTTTTGTTTACTTTTTACGTTTTTTAAATAATTAGGTGGCACCAATGACCAGCAATGTCGGACACAAGGGTGGGCACACGAAATGGAATTCAAACCGCGGTACGCGTAGGAAAATGGGATGCGGATGATGTCGATGAAGTTGAAGAAGGAAGACATACGAAACGGGCGAAGAAAGGCCAACATGAGGTAATTCTAAAAGTAGAAACAATAGGGGCAGGGGGTTAGGTAGTTTCATCTCAATATAGATGGATTTGGTCAATCGAGGTCAGTAGTTGTTGAATAAACAGAGGAAATATGAATGTCATTGCAGGCACACCCAAAATAAATAGGATTTTTGAAATAGTGGATGGTTTTCCTTTCTAGGTGGCTAATAGTGAAACCCTTGGCCCATCTTATATATCCCATGATTTTTTGTTAGTAGACGTTATTGCAGTAAAAAAAACTTGGCACATTGGCATTTTTTATATTCTGAACGACACAAGCAGCAAAATAAGTTGCATCAGAAGATAGAGGGAGTTGCCCAACCCACAATAATAGTTTTTTTTGCAATGTATATATGTGTTAATGTGTGTATCCATATTTCTTTTGTGGTTAGAGGGAGTTGCCCAACCCAAAATAGTAGTTGCTTTTTTTATTTCTTTTGTGGTTGCCAGTTGGGAGGAGTACATCATCACTGAGGAACAAGACATCACCAACAAGGCCATTCAAGTTAAACATTTTTCTTGAGGATGCCATCATAGACATGAGTTTTGGAGGTGTGCTTGACATTGGCACAAGCACCATGAAAGGTGACCTTGTCAAGTTTATCACGAAGTGCTATGGCCTAGAGTTGTCCCGGTTTATTATTCCAAAGAGGGGAAAGATTCCAATTGATGCTGCAAGCGTTGACATGATCTGGGGTTTGCCAAAGGGAGGCAATAAGGTTGTCTTCGACATGTAGCCAAACATAGTCAGGCGCATGCATGATATGCCTTGGTGTTCTGTTCCACTCAAGCCCCTAGAGCGGGATCTTGCTATTTTGTTCTACGAATGAGCGCGCTAACCATACGCGGGTGTTTTATGGGGCCCCTCCACCATTACTTGTAGTTGCATACTATGTAGAAGTCACAAGTTGGTTCTACATTCGCCACACCACTTATACTTGCACATAGGGGTAGCTCACTTGGGGGATTTGTTTATGCTATGCGCCATGACATTAGGGGGTATTCCCCTAGTGGCTTGAAACTTAGATGTATAGATCAAGCGACCCCCCTGTTCAGGAGTAGTCGTTTGGTCATGTACGCATCTGGTTGGGTCCAAGTCAGAGATACGACCGACTCTCGACCACAACGTCAACCTGATCGGTGTCCCTTGGACTAGGATGTAGTAAAGGTGAAAGTCGTTCATTCACAACCGTGGCTTACTCAACCTATTTCCACCAACCTTACACATACAAAGGAATTTTCCTCTGAATATCACATTCGAGAACCGATGTAATTATAGCACAAAAACATAAACTTAATTATGAACATGAAAATATAATAATACATTTATTATTGCCTTCATGGCATATTTCCACCAACCTTGGCTCCTTGGACCATGCGATGACATAGTTATTACCATAGTAGAGGTCGAATGGGTTTGCCGAGTCCGGAACTGAAAGTGCAACTAATCCCGGGGTGGTTTTGGTAATTAATAACAACATAAATGTCATTGAGCTAATAAACATTGATGATAGATTTCAGAAAAAATCAATGATTGGCATGGCAAGGACTAATGGATGTGGATCCCTCAAAATGTCAAGGACAAGAATTGGCTACTCCAAGACTCTTCATTTTTGGTTTAGTGATACAAGATCACATTGAGTCCCTTAGGAAAGCCAATACTATTAAAAGGGGATAAGGTATTGTTGATGAGGTTATTGCTCAAGTGCTTAGTGATATTGTGATATGTCTCCAACGTATATATAATTTTTTATTGTTCCATGCTATTATAGTATCAATCTTGGATGTTTTGTATACAATTATATGCAATATTATATCATTTTTTGGGACTAATCTATTAACTTAGTGCCAAGTGTCAGTTGTTGTTTTTTGTCTGTTTTTGGTTTTTCAGGAAATCTGTACCAAACGAAGTCCAAATGCCACGAAACTTTTTGATGATTTTTTTGGACATAAGAGACCCTAGAAGCTTCGGTAGGAGGCCAGAAGGTGAAGGAGTAGGCCACAAGGCACATGGGCGTGCCTAGGGGTAGGCGCGCCCATGTACCTTGTGGGCCCCTCGTTCCTTCGTTTGACCTAATTCCAACTCTATAAACTCTCTAAAATCGGAAAACAAAAAGAGAGCCACCCAAAATACTTTTTTCGCCGCCGCAAGCTCTGTTCATACGAGATCCCATCTGGAGGCCTTTTCCGGCACTCCCCGGAGTGGAAATTGATCACAGAGGGTCTCTACATCAACCTTGTTGACCTTCTAATGATGTGTGAGTAGTTTACCACATACCTACAGGTCCATATCTAGTAGCTAGATGCTTCTCCTCTCTCTTTGATCTTCAATACAATGTTTTCCTCGATGTTCTTGGAGATTTATTTGATGTAATCTTTTTTTGCGGTGTGTTTATTGGGATCCGATGAATTATGGTTTATGATCAAATTATTTATTAATATTATTTGAGTCTTTTCTAAACTCTTTTATGCATGATTGTTATAACTTTATATTTCTCTCTGATATATCCGTTTGGTTTGGCCAACTAGATTGATTTATCTTGCAATGAGAGAGATGCTTTGTGATGGGTTTGATCTTGCGGTGCTCAATCCCAGTGACAGAAAGGGACATGACATGTATTTATATCGTTGCCATTAAGGATAAAAAGATGGGGTTTATTCATATTAATTGAGCTTACTTTGTCTACATCATGTCATCTTGCTTAAGGTGTTACTCCGTTCTTTATGAACTTAATACTCTAGATGCATGCTGGATTGCGGTCGATGTGTGGAATAATAGTAGTAGATGCAGGCAAGAGTCGGTCTACTTGTCTCGGACGTGATGCATATATACATGATCATTGCCTTGGATATCGTCATGATTATTCGCTTTTCTATCAATTGCTCAACAGTAGTTTGTTTACCCACCGCATGCTATGCTCAAGAGAGAAGCCTCTAGTGAAAACTATGGCCCCCGAGTCTATCTTTATCATATATTAAAATCCAAAAATACGTTGCTGCAATTTATTTACCTTTACTTTATTTTATGTTTTTGTTTAACTATCTATCACTACGAGATTTGATCCTTGCAATTAATCGCCAATGGATTGACAACCCCTTGTTTGCGTTTGGTGCAAGTATTTGTTATTTTGTGTGTAGATACTGCTAACGAGGTGTCGCGTGGTTCTCTTACTAGATTGATAACCTTGGTTCTTAACTGAGGAAAATACTCATCTCTACTGTACTGCATCATCCTCTCTTCTTCGGGGAAATCTCAACGCAGCTCATAAGTAGCAGTGTGCACACAATTCTGGTATTATTATGGTTTTGTTTTTGTGGTTTAATTAGTGTTTGTGCCAAGTAGAGCCCTTGGGATGATTTGGTTGATAGTTGCTTTGATTCTGGAAAAAATAAGAACTTTTGCGCCTAGTAGCAGAATTGTTAAATTCACTGGAACGTGATAAAATTATGAATGTTTTACACATGATTAATATACAAATTTCCCATGTTTTACAATTTTTTCAGAATTTTTGGAGTTGCATAAGTATAATCATTCTTCAAATTACCATGGACTATTCTATTTTAGACAGGTTTTCGTTGCGTACTTTGCTTGTTTTGATGAATCTATAGATTGTATCGGGGGGTATAAGTCATGGAGAAGTTGGAATACAGTAGGTATTATGCAATAATAAAATATTAATGGGTTCATAACAGTACCTAAAGTTTGTGATTTGGTTGTTATACTAACGGATGTCATGAAGGTTTTTGTTGAGTTTTGTGTGCTAAAGTTCTCAAATTTTGAGTGAGATCACGATAGATGAAGGAATTGAGAGTGGCAAGAGCCTAAAGTTGGGGATGCCCAAGGAACGCCAAGGTAATATTCAAGGAGACCCAAGCGTTTAAGCTTGGGGATGTCCCGGATGGCAAACCCTCTTTTTTCTACCAACCATCGGTAAATTACTTGGAGCTATATTTTTATTCATCACATAATATGAGTTTTGCTTGGAGTTGTGTATTATATGAGTCTTTGCTTTGTTTGTTTTTTAGTTTGCCACAATCATCTTTGTTGTACACACCTTTTGAGAGGGACACGCACTCATTCATGATTTGTTAGAATATTCTTTGTGCTTCACTTATATCTTTTGAGCTAGGCAGTTGCTCTAGTGCTTCACTTGTATTCTTTAGAGCACGACGATGGTTATAATTTAAAGAAATAGTTGCACAACTTATATTATTTTGATAGTTTGGTAAATAGTAATGGCAATATGCACGGGTTATGAAATTGGTCCTAATAACATAGGTATTCAAGAGGGATATAATAAAAACTTTCATGTAGATCACTGAATATGATCAGTTTCACCCCTTCCAGTAGTTTTGTGAAATTAAGATGGTAATATGTGGGAGGTACTAGTGAATGATTGCGGTTTAGTAAGAATATTGGTGTTAAGGTTTGTGATTCCCCAAGCATGCACATATAGTCTCTCGTTATGCTAAGAAGTTGGAGCATGATTTATTATTGATTGTCTTCCTTATGAGTGGCGGTCGGTGACGAGCGATGGTCTTTTCCTACCAATCTATCCCCCTAGGGGCATGCGAGTAGTACTTTGCTTCAAGGGCTAATAAACTTTCGCAATAAGTATATGAGTTCTTTTGTGACTAATGTTAGTCCATGGATTATACGCACTCTCACATTTCCGCAATTTGCTATCCTCTTCGGTACCGTGCATTGCCCTTTCTCACCTCGAGAGTTGGTACAAACTTCGCGGTGCATCCAAACCCCGTGATATGATACGCTCTATCACACATAAGCCTCCTCATATCTTCCTCAAAATAGCCACTATACCTACCTACCTTGGCATTTCCATAGACATTCTGAGTTATATTGCCATGCAACTTCCACCGTTCGGTTTTTATGACACATATCATCATTGTCATATTGCTTTGCATGGTAATATAGCTGACATAGTATTTGTGGCTCAGCCACCGTTCATCATTTTTTATACATGTTAGCTAGAGAGTAAAATATGGTTGTAGAAATTTTCATGTTACTAAATTACCTCTCTTTGTGTTGAAATTATTAATGCTTCCTTCTTCCTATTTGCATATGCTAGAAATTGCTTGTCTTGATAATTTGTTTTCCTATAAAATGCCTATGCATATGAAGTATGTTAGACTTAAATGTGTTGGTGACATGTTTTATGATGCTCTCTTTGCGCTTTAGTTCTTGTCTTTTACGTGAGCATCATTAATATCCCAAGCCTATCTTAATGGCTATAAAGAAAGAACTTGTTGGGAGACAACCCAATATTTTTTGTTTTTCGGTGTGCACACAATTATGCTACTATTATGGTTGTGTTTTTGTGTTTAAATTATTGTTTGTGCCAAGTAAAGCCTTTGGGGTGATTTGGATGATAGTTGCTTTGGTTATGTGAGAAAACAGAAACTTTTGTGCCAAGTAACATAATTTTCTAAATTCACCGGAACATGATAAAATTCTAAATTGTTTACACATGATTGATATACAAATTTCCCACGTTTTCCTAATTTTTCATAATGTTTGGATTTACAGAAGTATGGTCATTGTTCAGATCATTACAAACTGTTCTATTTTTGATCTATTCTATTTTCGTTGCATTGTTTGGTTCTTTTAATGAATCTATGGATTGTATCGGGGGGGGGGGGGTATAAGTCATGGTGAAGTTAGAATACAATAGGTATTACACAATAATAAAATATAAATGGGTTTACAAACAGTACCTAAAGTTCTGATTTGCTTGTTATACTAAGGGATCTCATGAGTTTTCTGTTGAGTTTTGCGTGCTGAAGTTTTCAAGTTTTGAGTGAGATCGTGATGGATAAGGGAATAAGGAGTGGCAAGACCCTAAGCTTGGGGATGTAGGATTGCAATCTATATCAAGAACAATGAAATCTACGGGCACATAATTTCTATTTTCAACAATAAGAACATCATTAATTCTTCCCATAGGTTTCTTAATAGTGGAATCCGCGAGGTGCAAATTTAAATAACAATCATCAAATTCACGGAAACCTAACACATCACACAAAGTTTTTGGAATCATGGAAACACTAGCACCCAAATCACATAAAGCATAGCATTCATGATCTTTAATTTTAATTTTAATAGTGGGTTCCCACTCATCATAAAGTTTTCTAGGGATAGAAACTTCCAATTCAAGCTTTTCTTCATAAGACTGCATTAAAGCATCAACGATATGTTTAGTAAAAGCTTTATTTTGATTATAAACATGCGGAGAATTTAGCACAGATTGCAACAAGGAAATACAATCTATTAAAGAACAATTATCATAATTAAATTCCTTGAAATCCAAAATAGTGGGTTCATTGCTATGTAAAGTTTTGACCTCTCCAATCCCACTTTTACCAATTTTAGCATTATGATCTAAAAACTCTGAATCATTGGATGCCTTTTAACTAAAGTTGACTCATCTCTAGTCCCATCATTATCAAGGTTCATATTGCAAAACAAAGATTTAATAGGGGACACATCAATCACTTTTAGATCTTCATCCTTATTATCATGAAGTTCTTCCGGTTTGGCAGCCATCTTATTAACTAAGGTGGCCTGCTTATCCGAAATTTGGGCTATTAAGTTTTCAAGATGAGCGAACAGAGATTTCAGACCATAAAATTCTTTAGACATATCATCGAGCTCTTTATTCATGTACCCCATAAAACTTCTTTGTTCTTTAACCTCGTTTCTAAAGAAATTATTATGCTCAAACTGCAAGGACATAAAACTTCTAACATTATTTTCAATTTCTTCCAACCTTCTAAGGTGAGGATCAAAACTTTTTGGTAAGGCCATCACAACAAACAATCCAACACACAAGCACACAAGAGGCGAGCGAAAAAAGACAAACAGAAAGATAGGGCGAATAAAACGGCAAGGGTGAAGTGGGGGAGAGGAAAACGAGAGGCAAATGGCAAATAATGTAATGCGAGGGATAAGAGTTTATGATGGGTACTTGGTATGTCTTGACTTGATGTAGATCTCCCCGGCAACGGCGCCAGAAATCCTTCTTGCTACCTCTTGAGCACTGCGTTGGTTTTCCCTTGAAGAGGAAAGGGTGATGTAGTAAATTAGCGTAAGTATTTCCCTCGGTTTTTGAGAACCAAGGTATCAATCTAGTAGGAGACTACACGCAAGTCCCTCGTACCTACACAAACAAATAAGAAACTCGCAACCAACGCGATAAAGGGGTTGTCAATCCCTTCACGGTCACTTACGAGAGTGAGATCTGGTAGAGATAATAGTAATAAGATAAATATTTTTGGTATTTTTATGATAAAGATTGAAAGTAAATATTGTGAAATAAAATAGATTGGAAACTTATATGATAAAATATAGACCCGGGGGCCATAGGTTTCACTAGTGGCTTCTCTCAAGATAGCATAAGTATTATGGTGGGTGAACAAATTACTGTCGAGCAATTGATAGAAAAGTGCATAATTATGAGAATATCTAGGCATGATCATGTATATAGGCATCACGTCCGCGACAAGTAGACCGAAATGATTCTGCATCTACTACTATTACTCCACACATCGACCGCTATCCAGCATGCATCAAGAGTACTAAGTTCATAAGAACAGACTAACGCATTAAGCAAGATGACAAGATGTAGAGGGATAAACTCAAGCAATATGATATAAACCCCATCTTTTTATCCTCGATGGCAACAATACAATATGTGCCTTGCTGCCCCTGCTGTCACTGGGAAAGGACACCGCAAGATTGAACCCAAAGCTAAGCACTTCTCCCGTTGCAAGAAAGATCAATCTAGTAAGCCAACCCAAACTGATAATTCCAAGAGACTTGCAAAGACAATTAAATCATACATATAAGAATTCAGAGAATAACCAAATATTGTTCATAGATAATCTTGATCATAAACCCACGATTCATCGGATCTCGACAAACACACCGCAAAAAGAGTTACATCGAATAGATCTCCAAGAAGATCGAGGAGAACTTTGTATTGAGATCCAAAGAGAGAGAAGAAGCCATCTAGCTAATAACTATGGACCCGAAGGTCTGAGGTAAACTACTCACACATCATCGGAGAGGCTATGGTGTTGATGTAGAAGCCCTCCGTGATTGATTCCCCCTCCGGCAGAGCTCCGGAAAAGGCCCCAAGATGGGATCTCTTGGGTACAGAATGTTGTGGCGGTGGAAATAGGGTTTCGTGGTGCTCCTGGATTTTTTCGGGGTATATGGGTATATATAGGAGGAAGAAGTAGGTCGGTGGAGCTACGAGGGGCCCACGATGGTGGATGGTGCGCCCAGGGGGGTAGGCGTGCCCCCTGCCTCGTGGCCGCCTCGTTTGTTTCTTGACGTCCACTCCAAGTCCCCTGGGTCACGTTTGTTCCAAAAATAACTCTCCCGAAGGTTTCATTCCGTTTGGATTCCGTTTGATATTCCTTTTCTGCGAAACACTGAAATAGGCAAAAAAAACAACAATTTGCACTGGGCCTTGGGTTAGTAGGTTAGTCCCAAAAATAATATAAAAGTGCTCAGTAAAGCCAATTAAACATCCAAAACAGATAATATAATAGCATGGAACAATAAAAAAATTATAGATACGTTGGAGACGTATCAAGGACTAAGGAAATGTTTCTCGGTTATGGAGGTGACCAAGAGTTTGTCGTAAGGAGTACGTCAATGCAAGATTTTACACTGATCCGGATGACTCTGAGTCTCAATCTGGATACATATTGAAAGTGGGAGCAATTAGCTAGAGTAGCTCCATGCAGAGCAATGTAGACTTAGAAATATGAAAAATACATACGGATCTGAATATGGCAGACCCGTTGACTAAACTTCTCTCATAAGAAAAACATGATCACACTTGAGTACTTTTTGGGTGTTAATCACATAGTAATGTGAACTATATTATTGACTCTAGTAAACCCTTTGGGTGTTGGTCACATGGCAATGTGAACTATGGGCGTTAATCACATAAAGATGCAAACTATTGGTGTTAAATCACATGGCGATATGAACTAGATTATTGACTCTAGTGCAAGTGGGAGACTGAAGCAAATATGCCCCAGAGGCAATAATAAAGTTGTTATTTATATTTCCTTATATCATCATAAATGTTTATTATTCATGCTAGAATTGTATAAACCGGAAACTTAGTGCATGTGTGAATACATAGACACAGAGTGTCCCTAGTATGCCTCTACTTGACTAGCTCCTTAATCAAAGATGGTTAAGTTTCCTGACCCTATACATGTGTTGTCATTTGATGAACGGGATCACATCATTAGAGAATGATGTGATGGACAAGACCCATCCATTAGCTTAGCATAATGATCGTTAAGTTTTATTGCTATTGCTTTCTTCATGACTTATACATATTCCTCTGACTATGAGATTATGCAACTCCCAAATACCGGAGGAACACCGTCTGTGCTATCAAATGTCACAACGTAACTGGGTGATTATTAAGATGCTCTACGGGTGTCTCCAAAGGTGTTTGTTGGGTTGGCATAAATCAAGATTAGGATTTGTCACTCCAAGTATTGGAGAGGTATCTCTAGGCCCTCTCGGTAATGCACATCACTATAAGCCTTACAAGCAATGTGACTAATGAGTTAGTTGCGGGATGATGCATTATGGAACGAGTAAAGAGACTTGCCAGTAACGAGATTGAACTAGGTATGAGGATATCGACGATCGAATCTCGGGCAAGTAACATACCGATGACAAAGGGAATACCGTATGTTGCTATGCGGTTTGACCGATAAATATCTTCGAAGAATATGTAGGAGCCAATATGAGCATCCAGGTTCCGCTATTGGTTATTGACCAGAGATGTGTCTCGGTCATGTCTACATAGTTCTCAAACCCGTAGGGTCCACACGCTTAACGTTCGATGATGATTTCTATTATGATTTATGTGTTTTGGTTACCGAAGTTTGTTCGGAGTCCCAGATGAGATCACGGACATGACAAGGAGTATCGAAATGGTCAAGAGGTAAAGATTCATATATTGGAAGGTAGTATTCGGACATCAGAATGGTTCCAAGTAATTCGGATATTTTTCGAGAGTACCGAGGGGTTACCGGACCCCCCCAGGGAAATGTTGGGCCAACATGGGCCTAAGGGAGAGAGAAGGAAGCCCACGGGGGGGGGGGGGGTGGCCGCGCGCCCCCCTCCTAGGGAGTCTGAATAGGACAAGGAGGAGGGGCGGTGCCCCCTTCCCTTTCCCTCTCCCTCTCCTTCCTATTCCCTCCAGTCGAGGAAGGAAAAGGGGGGGACCATACTTGGGCTAGGTGTCCAAGTAGGACTCCCCCCATGGCGCGCCCCTCCTGGCCGCCGGCCTCTCTCCCCCTCCTTTATATACGTGGGCAGGGGCACCCCAAAGCCACACCAAGATTTCTCTTAGCCGTGTGTGGTGCTCCCCTCCATAGTTTACTCCTCCAGTCATAGCGTTGTAGTGCTTAGGCGAAGCCCTGCGCGGATCACATCACCATCACCGTCGCCACGCCGTCATGCTGACGGAACTCTCCCTCGACACTCTACTGGATCAAGGGTTCGAGGGACGTCATCGAGATGAACGTGTGCTGAACATAGAGGTGTCGTATGTTCGATACTTGGATCGGTTGGATTGTAAAGACGTTCGACTACATCAACCGCGTTAATCTAATGCTTCCACTTTTGGTCTACGAGGGTACGTGGACACACTCTCCCCGTCTCGTTGCTATGCATCTCCTAGATAGATCTTGTGTGATCGAAATTTTTGAAATTAGATACTATGTTCCCCAACAACAACTGCTGAAGATGCACCACCGGTTCAGATGTCGGCCGCTGAAGCAGCGGGGGGAGACCCAGCTGTAGTACATGCTCAGCAGACCAACCTGGTGGAACGGACTGCTAAGCAGTCTGATGCTTCAGAACTGCCTGCGAAGCAGTCTGTAGGTCCATAACCGACTGCTCATCAGTCCGTCGGTCCGCAGTCGCGTGATCAGCATACCAATGCGTCAGCACTTCCTGCTCAGCAAACCAACACGTTGGCATGGCCTCCTCAGCACACCGACAAGTTGGCACCACCTGCACAGAAACCCGACATAGCTTCAATGCATGGTCAGCAGTCCGATGCCTCTGCTTCTACAACCCAGCAGTCCGTCACAGCAGCACCGCCAACTCAGTGATCCAGCATAGATAAACTGTCTGCTAAGCAGTCCGTCCAAGCTTCACCGCCTGGTCGGCAGTCTAACTTGCAAGCAACCAGACGTTCTGCCAGAAATGCTTCAAGTACCAAGAAGGAAGTGGCCAAAAAGGCTACACCCCCGAGGAAGCGCAGCGGGAAAGTGAAGAGGAAAGAGAATGATTGCCTCTTACTTAAAGCACTCATCGCCCAGAACCAAATTAACAATAGCTTGTTCGAATCGAGGAGTAATATTATTTCTGGCGCCATGGATGATGAAGAAGTACGGTTTTTGCTTGCTAAAATTAAAGCAGATGTACTTCAAGCACGCTATTACGTCCATGGCCAGCCATTTCTTGTTGGAGAATACTTTGATGAGTGCATCTCCAGTTGCCGCGAGTTACATGAATATTGCATGGATCTAATCTCAGAAGGTCGTCATGGTTTGCTAGTCCACTACAACAGAGATCATTTCTGACGCGATGCTGGTTCCATCAATGTGAGTTTCGAGGATTTACATCTCTTCTTAAACTTCAACGAGCTCGATGCCACTCTTGTTAGATGCCTGATTTTGTAAGTACTTAACAAACTCTAATCAACTTTTCCATACAAGGCTGTAAATAATAAACAGCTAACTGCATTTTATTCCTCTCAGGGGATTGAACGCCCAGAGAAGAAAAATGGAGTGTGTATTTCATAGATCTTGAATGAGCAAATGGCACAACAATACATGGTAAGGACCTACGGGACTGGGCTGCTAACACGGTCGTCCGTCTCTTCGAAAACACGTCCCATGCAGAATCATTTCTCTGGCCATATCATGAACGGTAAGTCAAGTAAACAACCATGCATACACTGATTGTCTTTCAGATTTCGACATAATTCGTAAGTTCATGGCTTTCTTAATATGTAGCAATCACTGGATATTGGTATTCATTGTTCCAAACAAGAACACGGTTTACTACATCGATTCTCTTAGAGAGTCAACAAACGCTCAGGATCTGACGCATCTTCAGCAATTCATCGATAGGTGTTGAATTATGTGATGTTGAAATTAATTTGCATTCATATCTGGTTCAATAATTGATGTTGTCAAAATTCATCTTTATTTGCAGTGTGCTCGCATTGTAGAAAACTAAACCAGGGAACCTGTTCAAGAGGGAACTACCTCTGCAGCACGAGATCGTTTCCCCAGTAACACACTGAAATCCGTTATTTTCGGATAATTTATCCAATAGTCTGCAAATACATTTTCTTACGCTAGTCAAATGTTCAAGCTTCTAAATAAACCTCTTTCTATTTCGTCCAAAGAAAAAATAATACATCTAATACCGGTTAGGTTGTTCCTAACAGGACAAATACATGACTAATTCTATACAAAAAAATTTAGTGTCCTCAGCAAGAAGCAGGGACCAACCTTTGTGGATACTATGTTTGCAGACACACGATCTCCATCTGCAAATATGCTCATAGTAGTGACGATCCTCACGAATTAGTAACAGTAAGTCTATCTTAATTAATATCTTCTACTCCACTCATATGGCACATTTTGATCTTAAAAACACTGCAGCTCATCTTAAAACCGAGGACCCCTGAACCGCTCCCGGCAGGTGAATTGCTGATGGTTCGGAGATTTATCAGTGACTTCTTCCTGAATCACTACATCAATCCCACTGGTGATAATGAAGATTTCAGGATGCCTTCTCCTGCAACATTGAGTAAGAGTTAGCCGCTAAACATATATACACATGGATCCATTGTTTTCCATCTGATGAGGTCTTCGTATTTCGTACAATATGATTACTTATGTAATGCATATATGTGTGGACAAATCATTGGAATTTAGCTACCATATGTTCAATTGCAATTGTTGCAAAATCTGATGAATGTTCTTCCTGTGGACACTAAATGTTCAATTGAATATTGTGGTGAATTTGCTTTTCGCGTGCCGATTCGAAATGGGATATTTTTATTTATTTGTTCAATTGAATATTGTGGCGAATTTGCTTTTTGCGTGCCGATTCAAAATGAGGTATTTTGGTTTATTTGTTCAATTGAATATTGTGGCGAATTTGCTTTTTGCCTGCCGATTCAAAATGGGATATGTTTTTTTAACCTGGAAATTGCTCTGCACACGGTTCAACTAAATGAGTGTGTGCGATCCGCATCGGAAAGCATATGTCAATCGTAGCAGAACCGTCGGTGATACACAGCAGATTGCAAATGATTTGTAGCGCTTCTACGTGTGCGTAGGGTCTCCAGAACCATTTGTGATATCGCGTTATCACACATGAGAACTCGGAGTAAACCGTGCCCAGTGTAAAATACAATCCCAGTCGTAATTTTTCTAGCAAATGTGTGGGATCCCAAACGAAAAGCACGCGTCACTCTTCCGGCAACCGTCGGTGATACCCAACAAATCACAAACGGTCTGCAGCACTTTTATGCGTGCGAAGAGGCTCCTGAACCGTTTGTGATAGAACATTATCGCAGATGGTAATTGTTGGGAAACGTGTGCGATGGGGTCTTGTATGGCAGATGGGTTACGCAGAAAACTCGTGTGCGATGGGGCACAAATCGCACACAGTTCATATGTTGGCCCGTGTGCCTTACATATTGTTTCCCAAATGGTTCATTACGACAGACCGTATGGTTTCACTGCGTTATTAGAAACGTTTAATCACCGATACCACATGCGCAAAAGAATTTAGTGTGTGTTGCATCGCACACGATTACATTTTGGAAGGCCTCTGGATCATTGCTCCATATCCCCGACAGTTTCTGGGTCGTGTGGGAAGGACACTCTATCGCTCACACTCACTTGGCGACGGTCCCAAATGTCATCGCAGAAAGGGGTTAAAACCATTTGTTTAGCACCGACGCATACCAGTGCATATCAATATATTTTTAGCAAGCGAAGATGCAAGCAAATAGAAGGCACATGGCAACACAAGCAAACATAAGATCGAATGAGAGAAAGGCAAACAAAAAAGGCGAAATCAAAAGGCAAATATTTTTGTATTTTTCTAAAAACGTTTTAGAAGTGGGGGAGAGGAAAATGAGAGGCAAATGGCAAATAATGTAATGCAAGAGATGAGATTTTATGATGGGTACTTAATAGGCTTGATGTAGACCTGCCTGGCAAAGGCGCCAGAAATTCTTCCTGCTACTTCTTGAGCTTGCGTTGGTTTTTCCCTTGAAGAGGAAAGGGTTATGTAGCAAAGTAGAGATAAGTATTTCCATCAGTTAGAGAACCAAGGTATCAATCCAGTAGGAGGTACAAGCAAGTCCCCACTCTATGCACCTGCACAAACAATCAAACACTTGCATCCAACGCGATAAAGGGGTTGTCAATCCCTTCACGATCAATTGCAAAGGTGAGATCTGATAGAGATAGGTATAGAAGATTGCTAAAATGTAAAACAAAGTAAAAGTAAATAAATTGCAGCAAGATATTTTTGGTATGTTTGGTTTATAGATCTGAAAATATATAATGGAAAAAATAGACCCGGGGGCCATAGGTTTCACTAGAGGCTTCTCTCTTGAAGGCAAATAATACGGTGGGTGAACAAATTACTGTCGGGCAATTGATAGAAAAGCGCAAAGTTATGACGATATCCAAGACAATGATTATGCATATAGGCATCACATCCGTGTCAAGTAGACCGACTCCTGCCTGCATCTACTACTATTACTCCACACACCGACCGCTATCCAGCATGCATCTAGAGTATTACGTTCATAAAGAATGGAGTAATGCCTTAAGTAAGATGACATGATGTAGAGGGATAAACTCAAGTAATATGATGAAAACCCATCTTTTTATCCTTGATGGAAATAATACAAATACGTGCTTCGCTACCCCTACTTTGTCACTGGGTGAGGACACCGCAAGATTGAACCCAAAACTAAGCACCTCTCCCATTGCAAGAAATACCAATCTAGTAGGCCAAACCAAACCGATTATTCGAAGAGAAATACAAAGATATCAAATCATGCATATAAGAATTCAGAGAAGATTCAAATAATATTCATAGATAATTTGATCATAAATCCACAATTCATCGGATCTCGACAAACACACCGCAAAAGAAGATTACATCGGATAGATCTCCAAGAACATCGAGGAGAACATGGTATTGAGAATCAAAGAGAGAGAGAAGAAGCCATCTAGCTACTAGATATGGACCCATAGGCTGAGGTAAACTAATCACGCTTCATCGGAAGGGCAATAGGGTTGATGTAGATGCCCTCCGTGAACGAATCCCCCTCCGGCAGATCGCAGGAAAAGGCCCCAAGATGGGATATCACGGCAACAGAAGGTTGCAACAACGGAAAAGTATTTTCGTGGCTCTCTCTGAGGTTTTTGTAATATATGTGAATTTATAGGACGAAGATGTAGGTCAGGGGACTCCCGAGGGGGCCACAAGGCAGGGGGTGCCCCCCTAGGGTGCACCCTCCACCCTTGTCATTGCCTCGTGGGTCTTCTGACTTGGACTCCAAGTCGTACAGTTTTCTTCTGGTCCAAGGTTTCTTCTGGTGCAAAGTTTTATTCCGTTTGGACTCCGTTTGATATTCCTTTTCTGTGAAACTCAAAACAAGGAAAAAACAGAAACTGACGCTGGGCTCTAGGTTAATAGGTTAGTCCCAAAAATAATATAAAATAGCATAATAATGCATATAAAACATCCAATACAGATAATATAATAGCATGGAACATTCAAAAATTATAGATACGTTGGAGATGTATCAAGCATCCCCAAGCTTAATTCATGCTCGTCCTCATGTAGGTAAATGATAAAAACAAAAAATTTGATGTGGAATGCTACCTAACGTATCAGGCGCCTTACAAGGCTCCAATGAAGAAGGGAAAGAAGAAGAAGGATTTTTCGGAGACCAAGGGAGGCCTCCGCTTGAGAGACCGTCCAGACACTAAGTCCGGAGATAATGCGGTCCCGTCTGCCCAAGATGGGGGAGGAGGAAGATGAGGAGGAGAGCGCCTCCTCCCATTGCAAGAAGAGGGCGGCGTCTAAGGACATCGAGGAGGTGAAACCTTCTCAGGCCCAGAAGAGGCGGTGCAGACCCAAGTTGGTCTTGCCCGACAGTTCGGACTCCGATGAGGAGTCCGTGGAATCTAAAGAGGTCCCAGAGAAGGACCGCATGATCAAGCCCCCCGCCACAAGGTATGAGCTTCCGCATTCCTTGTTTCATTTTTACTTGTTCTTTACTGACAGAAATGGATTGTGTGATATCACAACCCACCGCGCGGCCTCCCTACCGAGCCAACCTCGGAGGGGACCTCTCCGCCCGCCGACTTGGCGGCTAGCGGATCAGCACCACACTCTGCATGGCCCCTTGTCCCCGAAGAGGCCACGGAGGTTTTGTCCCAAAGGTCCCCTCCCCGCCTGAACACGGGTGAGGGGGCGACACAGTCATGGACGAGGCTGATGCCTCGGTCACCGAAGACCAGGAGGGTGCATCTCTCCTACCCAATGCGGGAGGAGAGTCCAGACCATCTAGACCCTCCCAGCCGGCCGCACCTGAGCCCCCAAGGCCCTCACAGGTGCCGGTCCCACCTTCCGATGGGGAAGGGTTGAGGTCCCGCCGCCCGCGTCAGACACCAATAACCAGGCGGTGGCGGATTGGCCGAACGCGATGGAGGAGTTGGTAAACAACTTAGTTATTATTGACGGGCACCGCACCCTTATGGGTGCGGTTCTTCGAGGTGTTCGGTCCGTCCATGCCCGACTGAACGATATTGTCCAGGGCCTTCTAATAGGCTTTGAGGTGAGTCAAGTAATGTTCTTTCCCCGCAAGATGGTTTTAACTCTTTTTTTGTTTAGCCAAAGTATGAACAGGACATATATATATAACAGCCCCGAGACTCTGTATGGATTGCAAAAACCTTACAGAGGGTCAAATATTTGTAAGCTAGTATTTAGAGTATAATGATTGATTTGACATCGCAGGCATCGTCCTTGGCTGCAGCTGCTAATGCTACTGCCTTGGAGGATATGGATCGGAAGCTCAAATTCTCCGATGAAGAGCTTGACGTTGTCAACAAGCGGCTTGATGAGGCACAAGGTAAGCTTCTATCGAAATGCATAGTCAATGCCGCCGGACACTTACATTCTAGATTGTTGAGCCCGTGATGTTTGGTGACTGTAGCTGCCGCCGCAGAGGTTGAGAGCCTCAAGGCAGCGCTGGAAAAGGCCGAGGCCGAGGTGGCCAAGAAGAAAGCTGATGCTGAAAAGGCGGTGTCCGAACTTGAGAAGGCGAAGACCGCCAGCGAAAAACATGAGGCTCGAGTGTCCGAAGTGTAGGTGGAGCTCAGGGATGCCATCACGAAATGTGAGGCCCTTGAGCAGAAGCAGAAAGAGCAGTCCTCTAAGCTATCCAAGGTGGAGAAAGAGTTCGAGGAGACAAGGACCGAAGTGCGGGGTGCCGCGAAGAACTCCGGCAAGTGAGGAAGATCGCGGATGGTAAGTTGTACTTACTGCAAAGTGTTTCTGGTGGCAAATGGTTCACCTTGCTGACTCGGGTATGGCGCTCCGCAGGCATTTTTGCCAAGCTTCCCAAGAGTGCGGCGAAGCACTACGCCAAGCGAGAGGAGAACTCTGATTAGCGACTCTTCTGGGCACAGTTCCAGGCACCCGAGCATCCTCCCCTCCTCAGCAACTAGATGAAGCAACTAATGGAGCTGCATCGGATGGTTGGGCTGGCCATGAAGGATCTGTGTGTCCGGCTGTGGCCCTTGGAGCCAATTCTGAGCAGCTACTTTGGTTTGGTGCAGAAGTTGCGTGATGCATTGCCCCGAAGATCAAGCCAATGGACATGGCCACTGGTCCCACATCGGTTTGAAAGGAGCATCGCCACCCCGAATTGTATTTCACACATGGTACAGATGGTGCTCGGGCGATAGAGGGCCAGTGTTCCAAGGATGTAATCATTGAGTGATTGTATTAATTTTTCAGCTGGACCTTTTGCTTTATGATGCGGCCTGTTTATATACTATGGTGTTTTAATTTTGACTCCTGTGCGGCCGTTTATTATTCTAAAAGTTACCAGTCATCGGCTTCATCCCCCAAGTGAATGGTACAAGGGGTGTCTCGTCTCTACACTGTTACCCTTAGCCGACGTCTCGGTGCTTGAAGGCGGTAGTGCGGGAGAGGGACTAGGCAATCAGACTATTCGGCTTTATTGCTTTCACTTAGCCAAGGAGCTTGACGGTGGGAGATAATGACTAGCCCCCGTGTTTTGTGATGTATGTGGGATCCGAAGCATGCCTTTGTAATCACATGGTTTGTGCTACAACGAACCCTACGCATGACATGAATAAATCGCCAATGATTTCTTAGTTTGACAATTGTCATTGGATCACTGACCAGTTCTCGCTTACTATGATGGTCAGTTTTCAGCTTTCTCCCCTGAGGTGCTTGACTGGACTAGCCAGAAGTACAATCGCAGGGGTTCTCCCTTTTACCTTCTTAGCCGAACATGTGGAACGTAAGAGGGTAAGCATAGGAGCTAGGCAACCCAACTATTGACCCAAGTCATAGTTCGGAACTAATGCATATAGTGCAATATCCTAGACGCCGAACACTCCACGAAAACCGGTGCCGGACTTAGTACATAGAGTTGATGGGAAGATCAAGCATTTGGTCAACTAAACGATTTGTATTTGTTACACAATGTGTGCATGCCCAGCTGTTCGAAGAGCATGGAAAAAGAGAAAGAGAAGAAAGAGGTCTAGATAATGTGGATGCCCGAACACCGTAAAGGATGTTTTTATTTTCGATAAGCTCTGGACGTCTATCCGTACAATTCAAACTGCTGAGGCATTTATGATAATTAAGAAAAGAAAATTGTATAGAGAAAGGTTTACACAGGGCCTTGATATGTGGGTTGAAACCTCAACTGTGCCCTCCTGCACGTCTGCGCCTTTTCTTCTATGAGGTGGGGGGGGGGAGTGAATTGGACACCTGCGTAGAACACCGCATACTGGCAAGGGGTGCCTTCAATAGGGACCTTGAGATGTAGCCTTGACATCATAGCTTGATGCTGAGCGAGTCCGGAGTCCTTGAGATGTCACCCGAACATGTGGACCCCTTTACCGCCTCCTTCGGCGCACCGAACACTTCGAATGGACGGATGTAGCCACGGCAGGACTCGACGAAATAAAAGCCATACTGGCAACAAACCCAGTCCCGGCCGCGCCAAACATTGGCGAACCAATGCTATTATACATTGCAGCAACACATCAGGTTGTAAGCGCAGTGCTCGTCGTCGAACGAGAAGCAGACGGACAAAAATTCCCCCTTCAAAAGCCGGTCTATTGTGTGTCCACTGTCCTCACTCCTTGCAAATCACGGTACCCGCATTATCAAAAGATCGCGTACGCGGTATTCATGGCATCCCAGAAGCTACGACACTACTTTCAAGAGTGTTCAATAACAGTAGCCACGGAAGTACCACTTAATGACATTATAAACAACCGTGACGCAACGGGCCGGATTGCAAAATGGGCCATTGAGCTCCTCCCGTTCGACATAACTTATAAGCCACGGCGAGCCATCAAGTCGCAAGTCTTGGCCGACTTCGTCGCAGAATGGACGGAGGCCGAACTCCCTAAAGAGTACGGCACATATTCAAACTGGGTCATGCACTTCGACGGCTCCAAAATGTTGGCCGGTCTAGGGGCTGGCATCGTTTTGACGTCCCCCACAGGAGACACAGTTCAATACGTACTCCAGATAATGTACACAGACTCCAACAACGCAGCCTAATATGAGGCCCTTTTACATGGTCTCCGGATGGCAGTATCCATGGGCATTCAACGCCTAGAGGTGCGCGGGGACTCGAACCTTGCAATATCCCAAATAAATGGAGACTTTGATGCCAAGGATCCAAAAATGGCAGCTTATCGCAACGCCGTCCTAAAAATGTCAGCTCGGTTCGAAGGGCTCGAATTTCACCATATAACCCGGGAAAATAATCAGACGGCAGATGTCCTGGCACGCATTGGCGCAAAATGCGATGTAGTCCCCCCCAACATCTTCCTGGAAAGGCTGTTCAATCCATCCATAGTATGGGAAGGGGAACCCGGCAATAACAGCCCGGACCCAACCGCACTGCCCGACACTGAACACTCTGACATAATTGGAGGCTCTGCCAATGAAATAACACCTTCAGCCCATGTAATAATGGCCGTCATCGCCCCGTGGACAGAACCATTCCTTGCTTACCTTACTAGGCAGGAACTCCCCGGGGACCAAAATGAGGCACGCTGCATAGTGCGGCAATCTAAAGCCTATAAAGTCCATGAGGGAGAGCTTTATAAGAAAAGCACTACCGGAGTCCTTCAAAGGTGCATCTCCGAAGAGGAAGGGCGGAACCTCCTGGCTGAAATTCATGCCGGACTCGGCGATCATCACGCTGCAGCTCGGTCCCTTGTAAGCAAGGCCTTCCGTACAGGCTTTTATTGGCCGACGGCCCGGACAGACGCCCAGGACTTAGTCCAACGATGCGTCGGTTGACAGCTTTTTGCAAACCAAAGCCATATGCCACCCATCGCCCTCCAAACTATCCCCATCACTTGGCCCTTCGCGGTCTGGGGGCTTGACATGGTTGGACCCCTTAAAGGCGGAACCCACAAGAAAAAATACTTACTGGTCATGGTGGATAAGTTCACCAAATGGATAGAAGCCAAGCCTGTTAAGACGGCCGAATCCGGACCGGTGATAGACTTTATATCCGGGGTTGTACACTGTTAGGGCGTTCCCCACAGCATCATCACTGATAACGACACGAACTTTAAGGCCGATGATGTAAAACTCTGGTGCAAAAACATGGGCATCAAGCTCGATTATGCTTCCGTCTATCACCCACAAACTAACGGCCAGGTCGAACGTGCAAATGGTCTTATCATGAGCGGCATCAAACCCAGATTAGTGCGGTCCCTCAAGGAATCTAACACGCACTGGGTAGAGGAGCTCGACTCCGTACTCTGGGGGCTGCGGACCATGCCGAATCGCACCATCGGATACACACCATTCTTTATGGTGTACGGCGCAGAGGCAGTTTTGCCTTGCGACATAATTCATGACTCACCTCGAGTGCGCATGTACGAAGAAAGAGAAGCCGAGCTCGATCGGCAGGACAGCTTGGACGCATTGGAGGAGGAGCGTGACATGGCAAAAGCCCGTTCCGCATTCTACCAACAGCAGGCTCGAAGATACCAAAGTAGAGAAGTACGGGCCAACAATTACAATGTCGGCGAATTAGTTCTACGACTACCAGACAAGAAAAAGGACAAACTCAAGCCCAAGTGGGAAGGTCCCTTCATAATTGACCAAGTACTGACTGGTGGAGCGTACCGCCTGCGGGATGCATCGGATAACCGACTCGAGCCGAACCCATGGAATGCAGCCCGTCTTCGAAGATTCTATGCCTAGCGCCGGACTCTGTGTTCGTCTCCTTCCTCTGTCCATTTTTTTATATATTTTCTGTCTTACATTTCTCTTCCTCTCTCTCTCTCTCTCTCTCTCTCTCTCTCTTATAGCCTTTAAAGGCTCATAAAGTGACGCGCTATCCGCACTCATTAAACCTGGGGGCTTCTTTAAACAGAAGCTTATTCATACGGGCTTCATGCCAAACACATGTGTCACACTTCCGCATGTACCTTTTATTCACCATTATATGCATCGATATGACTTACGTTTTGGCCAAGCTGGTTTGCCTGGCTCCTGTGCTTACCCCTACGTTCCCGATTGTTCGGCTAGGTGGTAAAGGGAGCACCTCTGCGATTGTTACTGTCGGGTCAGCCGGACATGTACCTCAGACTGGGTGAAGCCGAAAGCTAGCGTTCTTAAGGGAAATATTCGGTCGGTGAACTAAACATGATCTTTTTTTTATTTATTTTTATCTATACGCCCCCAGATGTTTTTCCTGCGTTTCTTTTCGCAGCATGGACATGCACCTTAGGGCATGCCTCCTAGGGAAAGGAACCCCTAACGGAACTATTCTCCCTGGAAGATGTTTCTTACTAACCATGTAATATAACATAACTAGTCAGGCACTTGTCTATTCACGCACTAATGACCCCTACGCCTGGTCTCCATGCATTCCCCGGTTCCTATATAACCGCATGGGAATTCGGACACACTCCGGACCGTTAGGTACCGAGGCTGAAGCGAAAAGGTCGGCCATGAAAAATGATCTACAATCTGGCTAGAAGGCATTATAAATGTCAATTAAATTACATAGTCATTTTGACTGATTGTATTCCTCCTCAATACCATATAACAGGCTGTCTAATTTATAGTCCTGCTGGGAATACTTTGCGGCCAACTCTACTTGGCCATATACTAAGCTTACAGGGATCTCCTTCCCATCGGGCCCTACAGGACCGACCTCGGCCATGTGGTTGGGGTCAGCCTTTGCGTACCGCGTCTTCACCATAGCCCAGGCCTCCCTCGCGCCTTGACGGCAGGCCGATAGCTTCCACAATCGGAAGCGCCGCCGTGCTCCCTTTAGCTTCTCCGCAAGCTCTCCAAGACCTTCGGGCATGGAGACGGATGGCCACAGGGCCTGGGCGACGCCTTGCATCGCCTGCCAAACTCGATCGAGCAGTTGCGAGAGCTCGGGAAGAAGGTCACCCGTAGAACCGGGCATCTCCTCCGCAGGACGACCTGTTAGCACACCTATAGACGTTGCTCTGTTAGTCGACTTCCCCGCCGAACTTTCTTTCAAAGGTTCGCTCAAGCACTTACTAAATATGCCGCGCCAAAGCCGCTGATTCTCCTTAACGGAGTCTGACAGCTGGGCACGAACATCTTTCAGCTTGACACCCAGCCTGGTGTTGGCATCTTGGAGATCGTTCTTCTCCCGCCTCACCTTTGTCAGCACCTTCTCACCAGCCTTTAGCTGGCGTAGGAGGTGTTGCCTTTCCAGATTCAATCCGGCGCCATCTGCAATTTCATTTGTCAGATTCGCACCCATGCCGTGCTTCGCAGAATACTTATCTTTCGAAGTATATATTACCAGAGGGGGTCTCCTTGGGCTCCCCTGCCGCGGCTAGTGCGGCCTCAAGTTGGGCTTTGCACTCTTCCAGCTCCTTGGACAGTAGGGAATTCTTTTCTGTAAGAACCTGCATAACAAATGATCCTTAAATCAGTTATTCTAACTGTTTCAAGTCTCGGGGGCTACTGGTATCTATATATAATTACCAAAATTTTCTTACCCGTATGTCTTTTACATACTGCTCCGTGGCTCTAGCTAGACCATTTTGAGCGGCACGGAGGTACGCATCTCCCGATTTGAAGGCATTTAATGCCTCTTGGGAGAAACAAGCGTCGCGAAGAATTGTCCGGCGACGCCTGTGGTTCATGGCACTCTCCACCTCAGAGTTGGTGGCAGACAACCTGTCCACATCCTCCGTCCGAGGAGCGCTCGGTGCGCGGCTTGTGTTCACCTCCACCTCCGGACCAGGCTTTGGAGCCTGGCTAGTGGAGGCGCGGTTGGCATCCTCTTCGAATCCAGTCCGGCAAGGTCTCTTTGTCCTAAAGAGAGCACGAGTGTTAATGTGCCTTGAAGGTGTAACACCTGGGATAAGGGGGCGCGCCATACCTTTGCACTGATGTCTCGGTCCGGACTGCACCTCTTTTCTGCCCACGGGGCCCTGCGGCCCCTCATTGGCTTGTCGCCGCAGGATCGGCCTCCCGTTTCTGGGAGGCCGGGATTAGCCCTGGGTAATCAGCCGTAATGGCCACCAAGGCGTTGTCCTTGCTCGATTGATGGAACACTCCATCAATCAGCTCCACCGAAAAGTCCGGATCCTCTTGAGAGTCCGGGTCGAGGGACCGTCCTGGGTCCTCGGGTTGTGGAGGAGGGCTGCTTATTTCTTTAACAGCCTGGCGCAGTTCCTGCGTTGAAATCGCTAGATTGAATATTTAACAATGGGGATATAAAACGGATGGGCGAGATGTGACCACTCACCCAGCTTGGAGGATTGTACATGGAAAATCCACCCTTTGTGTCGACGCGGAGAAAATCCTCCTCTTCTCCCTTGTACAAAGCGGACAAGGTCTTTATTAGAGCCGCAGCCGAATCCGGCCCCTTACGGCCGTAGCGGGTGGTGTCGTCCTCCCCGTTGAAGTCCCACATGGGGTGGCCTCTATACAGTAGTGGATGCACCCCTCGTATGATGCATGCGGCCATGACCCCGATCATGATCAGTCCGGAATGAGCTAGCAATCTTATCCGGCCCATCAGGTAAATAACGTCCCTCCCACTTTCCCTCTCAGGGCTCCGTGGACGCCAGCTTAGGCGTTTCTTTAAGGGAGCATTGTCGAATTCAGGGAGGCCGATCCGGACAGGATTCGTCAGCGGGACGTCTTCTATATAAAACCATTCCGAGGGCCAGTCTTCGGACGCCTTCTTTGGGGTTCCGGACAGATATCCAGTCCCGGCGATGCACCACACTTCTGCTCTGCCCACTTGATACATTGACCCCTTCTTGGAACGGGGCACGAGGCAGAATAGCTCTTTCCACAGCCCGAAATGAGCCTCAACACCCAAGAATAGCTCATAGAGGGCTACAAAGCCCGCGATATGCAATACGGAGGCAGGCGTGAGATTATGTAGCTGGAGGCCGTAGAACTCTAGCAGCCCCCAGAGAAATGGATGGATTGGAAATCCGAGCCCCCTTATTAAATAAGGGACGAGGCACACCCGCTCTCCTTTGGAGGGATTAGGAGCACTCTCTGCTTGCTCTCCGCCATTATAGACGGCAAGACCGGCTCGAACCGGGACCATATAGGCCGGGGGGAGAAATCCCTTGGTCTGGAGCGTCACTAGCTCGCTATGCGGGACGGAGCATCTCTCCCAATATCCAAGCTTAGGGCTGGAAGGGCGAGGGGAGGAGTTGCGACGGCTGGCCATGGTGGAATGGACCTTTGTCGGATGCGCTCTGATGAACACTCGCGAAGGGGGAAGGTGTGGTTTGGATCTAAATCCTCGTCCCCTTAAATAGGGCAGCTCATTTACGCGGCTAGGGGTGTGGATGTAAAAACACTCAGACTTTTCATATTCGTTTGACACGTGGGAAGCGGCCATTATTGGGCGTAGAAGCCAAGGAAGCGCAACATCTACAAGAAACCAGACTTTATTCAACAGGTACACAGAATTTGGGGGAGAACCCGCCTTGCAATGCCGAAGACAATCTGCGCGCCGGACTCATCGTCATTGAAGCCTGGTTTGGGGGCTACTGAGGGAGTCCTGGATAAGGGGGTGTTCAGATAGCCGAACTATACCTTCAGCCGGACTCCTGGACTATGAAGATACAAGATTGAAGACTTCGTCCCGTGTCCGGAAGGGACTTTCCTTGGCGTGGAAGGCAAGCTTGGCGATACAGATATGCAGATCTCCTACTATTGTAACCGACTTTGTGTAACCCTAACCCTCTCCGGTGTCTATATAAACCGGAGGGTTTTAGTTCGTAGGACAACATACACAACAACAATCATACCATAGGCTAGCTTCTAGGGTTTAGCCTCTCTGATCTCGTGGTAGATCTACTCTTGTACTACCCATATCATCAATATTAATCAAGCAGGACGTAGGGTTTTACCTCCATCGAGAGGGCCCGAACCTGGGTAAAACTTCGTGTCCCTTGCCTCCTGTTACCATCCGGCCTAGACGCACAGTTCGGGACCCCCTACCCGAGATCCGCCGGTTTTGACACCGACACCCATTGTCATCCGAGGATGCGGTGATGCCATAGTTTGGTTGAGCCGAACACATGGTGTTATGTGTTTAATATAACCCCCACGGCCGTCCATGGTATCTTGAGCGCGAAGTTGTGCTAACGAGGCACGTAGAGCGCGATGAAGGCGGGCATGCCACGGGGAGCGTATCCCTATTTGCGGCGTACACAAGCGCGTTCCCATGACTGGGATCGGGCTCGAGCCCATTTAATTGTATCTCTGGCCTTTACAGCGGGCTGATACCTTCACCCGCTGGCGATGGATTGGTCTTCGGCTGCCAGGGCCGTGATACGTCTCTGTCGTATCTATAATTTTTGATTGTTTCATACCAATATTGTACAACTTTCATATACTTTTGGCAACATTTTATATTATTTTTCGGACTAACATATTGATCCAGTGCCTAGTGCGAGTTCCTGTTTGTTGCATGTTTCTTGTTTCGCAGAATATCCATATCAAATGGAGTCCAAACACGATAAAAACTTACGGAGATTTTTTGGAATATATGTGATTTTTGGGAAAAATAATCAATGTGAGACGATGCCCGAGGAGCCCACAAGCCCTAGGGGCGCGCCCCCTACCCTGGGCACGACTGGGAGGCTTGTGGACACCCCTGTAAGGCGTTGGTGCCCTTCTTCGGCTGCAAGAAACATAATATTCAGATAAAAATCATGTTAAAATTTCAGCCCAGTCGGAGTTACAGATCTCTCGGAATTTAAGAAACGATGAAAGGCCAGAAAACAGAAATGCAAAAACAAAAGGAAACAGAGAGAGAGAGAGAGAGAGAGAGAGATCCAATCTCGGAGGGGCTCCCGCCCCTCCACTGCCATGGAGGCCAAGGAGCAGAGGGTAATCCCTCCTCCCATCTAGGGGGGAGGCCAAGGAAGATGAAGAACGAGGGGGGCTCTCGCCCTCTCTCTCCTGGTGGCGTCGGAACGCCGCCGGGGCCATCATCGTGACAACGATCTACACCAACAACTTCGCCGCCGTCATCACCAACTCTCTCCCCCTCTATTCAGCGGTGTAACACCTCTTCTCCCCACTGTAATCTCTACTTAAACATGGTGCCCAACGTTATATATTATTATCCAATGATATGCGGCTATCCTATGATGTTTGAGTAGATCCATTTTGTCCTATGGGTTGATTGATGATCATGATTGGTTTGAGTTGTATGTTTTATTATTAGTGTTGTCCTATGGTGCTCTCTGTGTCGCGCAAGCATGAGGGATCCCCGTTGTAGGGTGTTGCAATATGTTCATGATTCGCTTATAGTGGGTTGCTAGAGTGACAAAAGCTTAAACCCGAGTAAGGGGGTTGTTGTGTATGGGAGTAAAGAGGACTTGATACCTTATAATCCTATGGTTGGGTTTTACCTTAATGATATTAAGTAGTTGCGGATGCTTTCTAGAGTTCCAATCATAAGTGCATATGATCCAATTAGAGAAAGTATGTTAGCTTATGCCTCTCCCTCATATAAAATTGCAATAATGATTACTGGTCTAGTTATCGATTGCCAAGGGACAAATAACTTTCTTGTGACAAAAAGTTCTCTACTAAAACTAACTTAATTGTTTCTTTATCTAAACAGCCCATACATTTTATTTACGTGTTCTTTATTATCTTGCAAACCTATCCCTTTACACCTACAAAGTACTTCTAGTTTTATACTTGTTCTAGGTAAAGCGAACGTCAAGCGTGCGTAGAGTTGTATTGGTGGTCGATAGAACTTGAGAGAATATAAATTCTACCTTTAGCTCCTTGTTGGGTTCGACACTCTTACTTATTGAGAAGGGTACAATTGATCCCCTATACTTGTGGGTTATCAAGGCCTTTTTCTGGCGTCGTTCCTGGGGAGCAATAGCGTGGGGTGAATATTCTTGTGTGTGCTTGTTTGCTTTATCACTAAGTAGTTTTTATATTCTGTTCTAAGTTGTTCTATATCTTTAGTTATGGATATGAAACACGAAATATCAAAAAAAATAGGTGTGTTTGCTACTCAAGGAGATGGGTGTAGCACGCAAGATGTGATTCTATCCCAATCACGTGATGAACTCATGATTGGGGCACAACCAAATTTCGAGCGCATAGCAAGGCGGATATCATTACAACATTCCATGTACTAAATAGATGAGAATACAAGATAAAGGCTTACACTCACCACAAGGTACAACATGAATACAATAGTACACCAATACATAGCAATCATCATACAGAAGAGCAGGATCTGACCACGGATGAAATCAAACGAAAAAGAAGAATGACATCCACCCTTCTAATCCCAGGCTCCCGACCTAGAACCTATCCCTTGATCGAAGAAGAAGCAGAAGAAGAACTCCAAAACAAGCAAGCATCGCTCTCACATCAGATCATTGCATTACCTGTACCTGCAACTGTTGTAGTAGTAATCTGTGAGCCACGAGGACTCAGCAATCCCATTACCATGGGTATGAAGACTAGCAAAGCATAATGGGTATGGAATGGATAAGTGGTGAGGTTGCAGCAACACTAAGCATTTGTATGGTGGCTAACTTACGAGTACAAGAATAAGAAGAGAAACTATGCATAATGTTCGCAATCTAGTAATGATCAAGAAGTGATCCTGAACTACTTACGAGTCAAACATAACCCCACCGTGTTCTCTTCCCGAACTTGCTCGAGAAGAGACAGTCATGGTTACACACGCGGTTGGTGTATTTTATTTGGATTAGGTGTCAAGTTCTCTACAACCGGATATTATAAATTTCCCATCTACCACATAACCGCGGGCATGGCTCTCGAAAAGATTAAACCCTGCAGGGGTGTCCCAACTTAGTCCATCACAAACTCTCATGATCCGTGGAGGCAAATTTCCATCTGGGGACAACCCGATCAAACTCGGAATCCCGGTGCACAAGACATTTCGACAATGGTAGAACAAAACCAGCAAGACCTCCTGACGTGCCGACATCCCGATAGGAGCCGCGCGTATCTTGTCCCAAGCCACGATCGGATGGGACATCCTACAAGTACAACCAATCCTCAAGTTTCCCCATGATGGCCCCGCAGTCTACCCGGTTTGGACCAACACACTCATGAGGAGCACTGGCGCCGGTTGTTGATTAAGAGTCCTCAGATGCTAACCGGTCCCTATGCAAATTTTAGTTGTTATTAGGAAAATGGTAAAATCAAAGTCGGGCCTTGCTGGAAGAGTTTTATTCAAAGCAAACTGTCAAGGGGGGGGCATAAATCCCGACGGTGTTAGGAATGCAAAATCAAGGAACATAACACCGGTATAACGGAAACTAGGGCGGCAAGAGTGGAACAAAACACCAGGCAAAAGGCCGAGCCTTCCACCCTTTACCAAGTATGTAGATGCATTAATTAAATGAGAGATATTGTGATATCCCATGATAACCATGTCCCAACATGGAACAACCTGCACTGCACCTGCAACTAGCAACGCTATAAGAGTGGCTGAGCAAAGCGGTAACATAGCCAAACAACGGTTTGCTAGGATGGTGGAAAAGGTTAGAGGCTGTTTCATGGCAACTTGGGAGGCTTGATAAACAAGTGGTAGGTAGCCCGACATAACGATAGCATCGAGACAACTAGCAAGCAAAGATAGAAGTGGTATCTAGGGTAATGACCATCTTGCCTGAAATCCCGCTAGGAAGAAGACCGAATCCATGAAGTAGACGAACGGGTGTAGTCGAACGAATCCTCACAATCGCAACGTTACCAGAATTAACAAGAAGAAGCAACACCGAAAAGAAGCAAACAATATGGTAAACATACATATCATAACCATGGCATGATGCACAATCAAGTATGATGCATGTCCGGATTAATTGTTCATGGCATGGCAAAGTGCAACAAACAATACTACAAATTAAGTGGAGCTCAATATGCAACGAGTTGCATATCGACGAAACCGCACATTCCAATTATTTAGTCCACTCCCGTTTATGCTACTCATCAGCTTTAAATGTTGGTTAACATGGCAAGAGGTGAAGCACAAATAAACTACATATTTAGGCAAGTTAAATGAGGCCGGAAACAACAAACAACAATTTTGGAAAATCCCCACATGCAATTTTCAAAAATTGGTACTGTTCTGCCCTAAACCATATTTTAGAGTTGTTAAACATGCAAAGAAAGTGCACCATGTTAATCTATGCACTATTCCACCCCATTTACATATGAAGTTTATTTAATTCGGAGCTATGGTTAATTAGTTATGAAATAAACCATTTTAACATATCATTTATGCAAAACAAATGCAAACAGTATTTTAAACATTTTTACCATGGATGAAAGTTGTATATCATGAAACTAGATGAAATTCTAAGTTTCTGACATATATAAAACATTTTAATCCGATGCACGGTTTGTGAATTATTAATGCATGAACATGGAGGGTCAAACTGTAAATATGCAGTTTTTCTAGAAATGGAGAAATTCGTCCACTGAAAAAACAGGAGGAGGATAGGTCGCGGGGTTGGCCTGGTTGCTCCTGCTGCTTGCCGGCGTCGCTCTGGATGCACGGGATAGGCGCGAGGCAGATGGGACTCCGCTGGGATGAGGGAGGAGGCGCACAACTAGGGAATCTCTGGCGCGGCTGGGGTGTAGAGGAGGCTGGGACGAGCGGGCCTGGCCTGTCCTAGCGGGCTGCTCGCCGACGAGGTTCAGGTGAGGTCGCCGACCAGTGGAGGTGTGCGAGGTCGTGCGAGGTCCTCGAGCGGAGGCGGGGCTCCTCCTGTAAGCAAACAGAGAGGGAGGGGAGTCGGGTAAGAGAGAGATCGAGAGGAAGGAGGAGACGGAGGAGAGGTGCGGCGGCCTACTGGCTTCTGGCGATGAGCGGCGCGGCGTCCATGGCTGGTCCTGTTGCAAGAAGAGACGAGGGATATGAGAGAAGGGGAGGAAGTGGAAACAGAGGGAGGTAGAGAAGATAGAGGGTAGGCGGGAGGAGGCGAGGCGACCTGACCATGGCCTTCGCCGACAGCAGGCGCGGGTGCCCGAAGAGTTCGTGGGGTGGAGCTCCAGCAGAGTTGTTGCTGCTGCTTGCAGCAGCAGCCAAGCGAGAGGTTGGGGCGATGAGCGAGCTCGATTGGATGGGCGCGCAAGACGAGGGAGATGGTTGGAGGGCGAGAGAGGATCTGGATCGGGTGCAAGCTCTGGTTGGTTTGATGCTGAAAACGAGGGAGGGAGAGAGGCTGGCTTGCTGTGGTTGGGCGGCAGAGGAAAACAAGGAAGGTGGTCAGAGAAGATTCGGATCGGGAGGAGATCCCGAGGTGGGAGACGACAAGGTGGAGTGTGGCAGCAACGATTGGATAGGGGAGGAATGGATGGGACAGCCTAGGGATTAGGGTTCGGTCAGATTATATAGCAAATGGGCTAGGGTTAGAGTTAATCCGTCCCTCTGATCATAATCGGATGGTTTGAGATCAATAGGTTAGGAAATCGAATCAAAGAACCGAAGATGTTTTAGGGATGTTTGGGGATGATCCAGACCCATCGGTGATGACTGAGCGGTTCATCGAGGAAGTTTTGGACGCGCGCGAGGAGTCTGACAAAAGTCCATGGAGGCAAGGGGGTTTGATGGGCTCAGAGAAGAGGGAGAAGAGTGCGGTTCGGTTGATCTGAGAAGGTCAATAGAGACAAGGAAGAAGCGGCAACTATGATTGGATGCAAGTTTTATGAAAACATGTGGATGTAATGCTCATGATGCCATGGTGAATGCAACAAACAAATAAAAACACACGGTGACAATGAAAATAACTGGAAGGCATCTGGAGCGTCGGTCTCGAGTTGTCACAATGGGGAACCTCCTAAAACCCTCAATGCTCATTATCTGAAAAATATTAAACACTACTTTGATAATCCTGAGAAAACCCCATTCAACTTGATAATGGGAGACACATCGGATCAACGTGAATACTTTAGGGATTATCGCTTGACTCAAAAAGGGAAACTCTTATGGGATCAAATTGAAATGTTACATTGGTATGCTTGGAATTTATGCTTGAGATATGATTATACTTGTTGCTCTAGGATAAGGCTCCACACCTTCCATTTTCATGTAATTTAGTGATAATGAAACCTTGGCTTCTTATGATAATGGTATATATTATTACTATGATGTGGAACGAATAGAAGAATTTGTTGCTTTTAAGGGTGCTTATAAAATCAAATATTTGTTTGAAAAGTATGAAGATTTTGATGATGTTGTTTATAGACCTAATTTTTTTGCTATACTTAAATATTTCTACGAGAATTATGAATATAATGCCGATATTAATGTGTTTGTTGAGAAAGTCTCCGCTGTCCAAGAAGAGATTAATATTTTGCAGGTGTCGGTGTACAAAAGTAGGGGCTCTCCTTTTGCACCCCTTTACTTGTGCACGGGCAGTCAAAGCCGCGCCCACGGCCACACTAAGCAGGGAAGAGGAGGGAAGCCGGAGCACAAGACGACCAAAGCAACGCCAAGACTAGAGACGCAGAGAGAGCAAGAGGGCGAGGTGGACTCCCCCGGCAAGACCTTTGCCGGGGTGGCTTCTGCAGCCTCGGCAAGATCCTTGCCGGGGTAACTTGCCTGACGCCAGCAGAGCGCGCCACCCTTGAGCCCAAGGGGTTCCAACTCCATCAACCATATTGGAACCAAGGCTCGGGAGGCACCTCCGTGGTGGCATGCAGATCTTTGCAGAGATCATAGATGCAGAAGATCAGATTGGAATCATAAGACGACGATCCTTGCCGGGGTCCTTGCCAACGAAATGCACAAGACCCCCAGCAAGATCCTTGCCGGGGACGACCGTGGTGCCGCAGCGAGACCCTTGCCGGACCCTCGGCAAGAGCCTTGCGAGGACGCCTGCGGGGCCGCAGCCAGGCCCACGTGTGCGAAAACTCCTCCGCCGCTCCCCATACAGCTGCCAGCTTGACCAGCTGGGCAGGCATCTGCGTGGCAGCGCGCGACCTCTACACCAACTCAGCAAACACCTATGTGGTGACATGCAGATCTTCGTGAAGGCTCCACCATCGTGCCAGCCCAGTAGCCAGCCAATGTGGCGCTACAACACCTCATCAGCTTGGACGCGCGTCGGAGCCAGGAGAGGCGACGATAGCTGGGACGAGCTTCTTTACCGTCCCCAATAAAGCAAGAGGGGCACATCGGCAGCGCATTAAATGCGTTTTCCGACGATGCCAGGGGATAAACTCAGCCCCTGTACACCTTTCCACCTCCTATGTGCCACTGTGGCGACCCCTTTTTGTCTATAAAAGGAGGCCCGAGGCGTACTGGAGGGGGATTTAGCTCTTTTGGACTAGGGAGACATTGTAGCTAGTTCAAGAACACAAGAACACTCCAATATACATCAAAGCATGACTAGGGTTTTACGCGATCTTCGCGGCCCGAACCTGGGTAAACGATTTGTGTGCTGACCGGCAGACCCGCTCTTTGCACGACCCCGCGCCCGCCTACCGTAGAAGGGATCCCAGTGACCCCATAGGTGTCGTTTCCCATCGACATCTCTGGCGCACCGGGTAGGGGGTGCGCAGTTGTGAAAATTCGGTCTGGTTGAAGCAATGGCTTCATCATGGTCGTCACTTCAAGCAAGGAGACGACCGAACAAATGGCATCCTCGGTGGATGTGGCGAACACTGACGCAGCGGCAGAAAAGCTAAGTCATGCAAAACTTTGAGTAATTCCTTTTTATATATAAGGTTATCGTCCTCGATGATCTTGCCCTACCACTATTGGCAACACCCTCGTTTTGTTTCGAGTCCACTCAATAGTTCGAGCGGCTGCGTCAAGAACGGCAGGGTGACCTTCTGCGATTAGCAACGCTCTCGTACTATCTCGAGTCCGCTCGACAGCTCAAGCGGACGCGTCAAGAGCAGTGAGGTGGTTTGCCCGGCAGCAAGCATACCCGGCAGGCCAATGAGGATCCGTCCTCAAGGCGCCACCTGGGTTTCCGCACCGGCAAACCTACCTGATTAACATAGGGTGGACATACAAAGGGAGATCAAACGGGAAAATAACATGCATCGTTTCGAAAGTACTGTAGGGTTATATTACATCATTTGTTGATGCGGTTCTAACTAAAGATAAAAATTGTCTTGGCCATGAACCTGCAGCGGCGATAAGAAACGGGGTGCCTAGTCCCAGCGTTGGCCTTGTACCCTTCGAACTCCGCCGATGCGGTCGATGACGGGCTCGATGCGCTCCTCGAGCGGCGCGGGGTCCACGTCATCCGGCAAGCTATCCGGCGAAGCTTCGAAGTTGAGGTCAGGATTCCAGTATGCCATCTTGGTGAGGACCTTGGTCATGGCACCCCGGCAAAGCCTCTGGGCCTCTTCGACCAGAGAGGCCGCCCTGTTGGAGTGGAACCGCTCCAGGGCCCCAAGAACACCCTCGAAGAACAGATTCAGCCTGGCATTAGGACTCACATTCGGCTCCGGGACGTACCTCACATTTGGCATCCCCATGGTAGCCAGCTGCGTGGTGATCCTGCCGGCGACATCAGCGAGGCGGCTGATCTAGAGCTTCTCGCCCGCCACGAAATCCGCGTGGCTAATGGCGTCGTTCTTCCGCAGCTGCCTCTCCTCCTCTAGATTCTTGGTCAGGGTCTCCTCCCGGGCCCTGACCTTAGAGAGCGTCCTCTCAAGGCCCTCCAACTTCAGCTTCAGGTCCTTGATGGACTCGTTGGCCGTGGAGAGCAGCTCGGCCTTGGTGAGGGCCGTGGCTTGCGCGTCATCCAAAGTGCCTTTGGTCGTGTCCCTTTCCCCCGCCAGCTCCAGGACCTGCTTCTTCAGCTCGTCCCGCTCCACCTCCAGCTCGTTCACCCTGCCGGCGTGGACCTGGGCCTGAGCGTTGAGGGCCTCCTCGAGCCTCCACTCCAGCTCCTGGGTCTGCTGCGCGATAAGCTGCTTGACCTCCTCGTCCTTGCCGCGGAGTGTCGCGGCGAGTTTCTGCTCGCGAGCGGCGAGGTCCTCCTCCTAGGAGTTCAGCACGGCCTGGTGTTGACGCCGAGCGGCCTCCTCCTTGGTGGCCTGTCGACTCGCCGCCCCCTGGGCCTTCTCGACATCGGCCTGCTTCATGACAAGCTCCATCGTGCGCTCGGCCAGCTGGTCCTCGGCAGCCTTGAATTCCTCACAGTCCTGACGAAACCAAGCCTGCGTCTCGGCAATGCGCCCTTCGAGGTCCACCTCCGCCTTGTCCACCGCTGCCATCCTGGACTTGGCCTTGTCCAGGCGGGCATGGTGAAGTGCCTGAAGCTTGTGGAAGCTGGCGCTCATGCTCTGGAGGAGCCACTCTTCCTGGGAACCGCTGCCACCGACGCTCACTCCATCGACGACCTCAAGCCCGGCAGTGGCAAGCACCTCATCGTCGAACACCTCCCCCTCGGTAGGCGCCCTGGTGCTCGCCGTCCATGGGAGGTGGACGAACAAGTCGTCACCCACCTTCAGATATTTGCCCGAGCCAGAAGCGGCGGAGGAGGAAGGTTGGTCGTCAACCACCTCCTCCTCGGCAGCGGCCTTGCCGGCCTCGCCGGCAGGACCCTCAGTGGCATCCTCAGCAACATCCTTGGCGGCCTCCTCAGCAGCGATCTTGTCGGTCTCGGCCGCGGCCTCTCTAGCGACCTCTCCGATGACGGTGTCCACGTCCTCCCGGTCCATCCAGGAAGGATCTGGGTACCGATAAGGAAAATGAGGCGAAGCCAAGATCAAAATTTGGAAGAAGAAAAACGAGCGGGAATGGGAGGCAAACAACTCACCCATGCCAAGCTAGGACGAAGTGGCCCCCTCCCCATCGACATTCGGTGCCGGGACGGAGCCGCCGGCGCCCGGGTTGACCTCCTCCTCCTCCGTGCACATGGGCTCGGTGCTTGGCGCCCTTGCCGGGGACACCCCTCGGGGCGGCGTGGTCGATGGGGGCGGCGTGTTGAGGGTGGCCCTCGGTGGCTCCTCCTGCTGCCGTTCTCCTCCTGCAACCACGACAAGGTCAACACCAAGAAATCGTGCCCCAACACACGTCGATGGGGAGAAAGTGATGAACGCATGCTGGGGGCTACGCCGGGGCTGCTCTCCACCACCACCCGCGGCGTACTTGAGGTGTTCGTAGGGGGCTGGCCGTTTGAGGGAGTCCTGGACTAAGGGGTCCTCGGGTGTCCGATCTATTGGATATGGGCCGGACTGATGGGCCGTAAGGATACGAAGACCGAAGAATCCACCCGTGTCTGGATAGGACTCTCCTTGGCGTGGAAGGCAAGCTTGGCGACCAACTATGAAGATTCCTTTCTCTATAACCGACGTTGTGTAACCCTAGTTCCCTCCCATGTCTATATAAACCGGAGGGATAGGTCCACAGGTAGGCCAAATCCTGATAATCATAGCCAGGTTAGACTCTTAGGGTTTAGCCATTACGATCTTGTGGTAGATCAACTCTTGTAATACTCATATTCATCAAGATCAATCAAGCAAGACATAGGGTATTACCTCCATAGAGAGGGCCTGAACCTGGGTAAAACATAGTGTCCCCCGTCTCCTGTTACCATCGATCTAGACGCACAGTTTGGGACCCCCTACCCGAGATCTGCCGGTTTCGACACCGAAGTTGGTGCTTTCATTCAGAGTTCCACTGTGCTGTCCCCAAAAGGTTTGATGGCCCCTTCAATCATCAACAACGATGCTGTCCAAGGCGAGACCTTCCTCCCTGGACAGATCTTCATGTTCGGCGGCTTCGCACTGCGGGCCAACTCGCTTGGCCATCTGGAGCAGATCGATATCTACGCCCCTGGCCACCAGGTCAGATTTGGGAGCTTGAACTACATTGCGGACATCCGTGGAGACTTGATCTTTGCTGGATTCGAGACCGCGGCAACCACTCCTGGTCACCCCGATGGACATGACCTAAATCTATCATCGGACGCATCTAGGAGATAGCTCCTGTAACCGCTCTGGCCTTAGATCCGGAGCATACTGCGCCATCCAAGGACCGGAGGCTCAACCCCACCATGGAGGCCACAGATTCCCCAGCGTTGGAGCCGCACATGGACTTAACCTCACACGATATCTGTGTCACCGAAACTCCGGACTCGTCTCCGGTGATAAGTTCCGAACCGTGTGAGTCCGCGGACGCCGAACTTGATCGTTTATCGATCTTCGAATTTAGCGCCGCAGACATCTTCCAGCACTCGCCTTTGGGCGACGTGCTAAACTCATTAAAGAACATGTCCTTGGTGGGGGACTCACATCCGAACTATGTCCGGTTTGAACTAGGGGCCGACGATGGAGAATTTTGCTTCCCACCCGCCACCCACTTCATAGCCACGGTCGAGGATTTAACCGACATGCTTGATTATGACTCCGAAGACATTGACGGTATGGACGACGATGCTGATGAGGAGAAAAACCAAAATCCCCCATTTACTGGACGCTGGACGGCCACTTCTTCGTACGATGTGTACATGGTGGACACACCCAAAACAACCAATGACGATGACAAAGAAAATCCAGTCGAGAATAAACCTCCTGAGATACAGCAAAAAACGTCGGCGTCCTCGGTGCCGCTCTAAGTCACGTCGTTCAAAAGACAGCAATGCTGGCACCATAGAAAATAATACTCCGGACGACGCCGAAAACAATGAAGACCTTGCTGAGGTAACATCCGAACAGGAGGAGCAAGAAAAGGGCAAGCTAGCCCCGACGAACATGCCAGGCCCAATGACTCGGAGGACGGTAGTTATCATCTGCTCTGCGAGGATGAGGAAAGCCTCGGCAACGAAGATTTGATCGTGCCTAAGGAACCTCTCGAGCAGGAGCGCTTCAAGCGCAAGCTAATAGCCACCGTAAGGAGCCTGAAAGAGAAGCAGCAGCAGCTTCAAGCTGACCGAGATCTGCTCGTCGACAGGTGGACTGATGTCCTGGCAGCCGAAGAATACAGTCTCAAACGCCCAGCCAAGAGTTACCCGAAGCGAAGGTTGCTACCTCAGTTCGATGAAGAGGCGCCGGAAGCCATGCCTCCCTCGCATAATGCGGCTGACCGACCACTACGCGGTCAGGACAGTGCGGCGGACCGACCACCTCGTTGTCGGGATAGAGCGGCAACTCAGGCCGAACAGTAGCCTGCCCCACCGCCATGCAAAAATAGAGACAAAGCAGTTCGGGGCCATACATACGACCTCCGGCAGACCCTGGATAATAGAGCAGGATATACCTGATCGATTTACGGATCACGAGGACGTTCCTCGACACGTGATGATGGCTACCTATTCGAACGTGACAAACCTAGTCACGCCCGAGCCGACAACCGCAGACGGACTCCATCAGAGCTACATCGCGATGCGGCCAGATATAGAGGCACCGCACACCCTCTTTGCTTCACTGATGAAGTAATGGATCACGAATTCGCCGAAGGGTTCAAACCCGTGAATATTGAATCATACGACGGGACAATTGATCCTGCGGTATGGATCGAGGACTTTATCCTCCACATCCACATGGCCCGCGGAGACAACCTCCATGCTATCAAATACCTCCCACTAAAGCTTAAAGGACCAGCTCGGCACTGGTTAAATAGCCTGCCTAAAAATTCTATCGGCAGCTTGGAGGACTTGGAAGAAGCCTTCCTCAACAACTTCGAAGGTACATATGTCCGGCCACCAGACGCGATGAATGGCTCGCCCGCCACTTCGGCCAAGGAAAGCAAAAATCTACGGCAGCTCTTACGGCACTCATGACCCGCTTTTGCGTGGGTGAGGATAGTTGGCTGGCTCGTAGCAAAAACACAGCCAGTGAGCCAGGCCCCTCCGAGGTCAAAAACAGCAATGGCAAGCTCCGACGTAACAAACACAAACGCCGAAGCAATGGTGATAATACCGACGACACTACAGTCAACGCTGGATTCAACGGCTCCAAGTCCAGCCAGCGGAAGAAACCATACAAAAGAAACAATCAGGGACCATCCAGCCTGGACCGCATACTCGATCGTCCGTGCCAGATTCATGGCACCCCCGACAAACAACCCAATCATGCCAAGAGAGATTTGTGGGTTTTTAAACAGGCCCGCAAGTTAAATGCCGAAAACAAGGATAGGGGATCACAAAGCGAAGATGACGATGAGGAGCCCCGGCCACCGAACACAGGGGGACAGAAGAAGTTTCCCCCTCAGGTCAAAACAGTGAACGTGATATACGCTACCCAAATCCCCAAGAGGGAGCGCAAGCGCGCACTCAAGGACGTCTACGCGATAGAGCCAGCCGCCCCAAAATTTAATCCATGGTCATCATGCCCGATCACTTTTGATCGCCGGGATCATCCGACCAGTATCCATCACAGCAGTTCAGCCGCACTGGTCCTGGACCCAATAATTGATGGGTTCCACCTGACGCGAGTCCTGATGGACGGTGGCAGCAGCCTCAACTTGCTCTATCAGGATAAAGTGCGCAAAATGGGCATTCATCCATCACGGATCAAACCCACAGAGACCACCTTCAAAGGAGTCATACCAGGTGTAGAGGCCCACTGTACGGGCTCAATCACGCTCGAGGTTGTCTTCGGATCTCCGGACAATTTTTGAAGCGAGGAGTTAATCTTCGACATAGTCCCCTTTCGCAGGGGCTATCACGCACTGCTCGGACGGACCGCATTCGCCCGATTCAATGCAGTGCCACACTATGCTTATCTCAAGCTCAATATGCCCGGTCCATGTGGCATCATACCAGTCAATGGGAATACGGAACGCTCCCTCCATACAGAAGAGCACACAACTGCCTTAGCAGTAGAAGTACAGAGCGACCTTCTCAAGCAGAACCTTAATTCGGCTGCCGAGCCCACAGACACCGTCAAGAGGGTCCGAACTACCCTGCAGCAGGACAGCTCAGCTCATCAGGAGCTAGACTAGCAATTCGGCCTCCATCTCAGTCCTGGTCAAGTAGTGGCATTCGCACCACACGTACATAACTACGCACTCAAAATTCCATGGGCATCGATGGAGGCGTAGCTAGTTTGTGATCCACAGTATGGCTCAAGCGACACCGGATACACACATACTTTCACTTTTATTTGTTTTCTTTTCAGGTTTCAATCCCGCAGGCCCCATCGGATGGCCTGATCACCAGCCCTCTTGAAGGATAAACACACCAAGACGGCGAGAAATGCAGACGTACGGGGGATTTTCAAGGTGGTTTCGTTAACAATCACTCTACCTGTTTTTTAGGACCCACATGCAGCTTTCCCTTGTTCTTTGGCATATTAAATAGCCTGTTGCTTATCGCACTGCTTGTATCAATGCGCCTCGACATATTAATAAAATTACATTGAAAACAGTTCGCGGCTGGAGCTTTAAAGCCCCAGCCTATCACCTTTTGCACCCTTTCTGTTTTCTTTCTTTTTTCTTCCTTTTCTCTTCTTCTTCCTTGTGGGTAACCCCATCAGGTAGCACCCGTACACTTTGGTACATTTGATGTTTGCCAAGGGCTTCATAGCACCCCACACTACGGCAACAAAAGTCCGAACACTTTTTATAGTATAGTTCGGCACCCCAAATTTAGCACTATATGCATTGGCTCTGAATCATGTATTTGGTCAATAGTTGGGTTGCCCGGCTCCTGTGCTTGCTACCTTATGTTTCGCTATATCGGCTAAGGTAGTAAAGGGAGAACTACTGCGATTGTGCCTTGGTTTATCCAAAGGAGCACCTCAGTAGAGAAAGCCGAAAACTGACTGACATGATGCGGCGAGAGCAGGTCGGCTGTTCGGAGGTTGCAAATCATTGGAGATTTCTTCCGCATTCCGCGAAGGATCTGTACTTCTCGATCAGATGCTTATAGCACTCTGGTTCGGATACTAGGGACTGCGCCTATGTTTTATTGTCCAACTCCTATGGCTAAGTGAGGGCGTTCAAGCTGCATAGTCTGATTGCCTGGTTGGTTGCGCTAAACAACTCCTTTAAGGACCATATAATTGGATCAGGATTGTTTAGGTTCCATCCCGAACACCTTCGTATTTCCTATGTGGGGGCAAAAGCCGATGACTGGCCAACCCTCAGATTTCATACAACACGGCTGCACAAGAGGTAAAATTTAAAACATAACAAGCATTATATTAAAAACCCACTTTGGTCTATCATACAAAGTAAAAGGAACTTGAATACATTCATTCAAAGATAATATCCTGCGAACACTGCATTGCTACAATGCGAGACACCTCTAGGACATCTGAAAAACGGCGCTCGGGTGTGCGGTGCACCTTGCCCTCTGGCGGTCCCTTGGTCAGCTCGACAGCGTCCATCTTCGCCCACCACATCTTGCAGCAGGCGAAGGCCATGCGCGCACCTTCAATTTAGGTTGATCGCTTGACGGCGTCCAGCCGGGAACAGGCGTTCACCAGCTGCTTCACAAGCACGAAGTAGCTGCCGGGCATAGCTTAGGCTGGCCACAGCTGGATTATCAAATCCTTCATGGCTAGTTCTGCCACCCTATGCATCTCCACCAGTTGTTTCAGCTGATCGGCGAAGGGAACGGGATACTCAAGCGTAAGATACTGTGACCAGAACATTTTCTCTGTGGATCTCCCTTCTTCAACTTGGAAGAACTCCGCGGCGTCGGACACACTGCACGGCAGATCTGCGAAGGCTCCTGGAGAACTCTGAATCCGGGTTAGTAAGAAATACTTCTTCTTCATATATTTGCTTTGCATACTAAATGCCTTACCCGCCATGATCTGCCTGGCCTCTTGGATCTCCTGGAGGGCACACTGGGCTTCAACCCGGGCTGCTTGTGCGCTTTGATGAGCCTTGGAGAGTTCGGTCTGTCGAGCTAGAACATCACCCTCCAGGGTCTCGTACTTCTTCACCGCGTCCTGGAGCTTTTGCTGGACCTTGTTCAGCCGGGCCTTCAGCTTCTTGCGAGCGGCCTGCTCCTTGACAGCTTTCCCCTCGGCTTCAGCCAGGGCCTTTTTCAGGGCCTCGATCTCAGTCGTCGCCCCTACACATATAATGACACTACGGTCAGTATACATCACTTACTCTTTCCGAATATATAACGAGCCATTGCATACCTTGTTGGTCTTCCAGCTGCTTCCTCGCTTGGCCGAGTTCCTCCTCGGCCCGCTCCAGTATCTGCTTCAGCTCAGAGACTTCCGCAGTGTGAGAGGTCGCGGCCAGCAACGAGGCCTGTTTATTAACATCAAACACATTTTAGTTAGTTTCCTGTGAAATTTCATTGATCCTCTATCCGGCTTCTCTTTCCAAACACGGGACAGTGTCTCAGGGGCTACTGTCTATACTAGGATTTTCTTGGTTAAACGCTACTTACCTCAAAACCTGTCAGCAGGCCGCTGCAGGCTTCGGTCAGTCCGCTCTTAACGGACTGAACCTTCTCAATCACCGTACCCATAAGGATACGGTGTTCTTCCACAATGGAAGCGCCTCGTAGAGCTTCCAATAGATTATCCGGCGCCTCTAGTTGGACAGAGGTCACCGCTGGGACGGGCGCGCCTCCTTCTCTTGATGGAGGCTGCTTGTCGAACTCCGGGGCCGTATGGGTCTCCGGATCCGTGCTCAGAGGGGGGCTGAATTGAGCACGACCCCCATCGTCAGTCTCCATGGGGGCCTGTTCCCCCATGTGTCTGGCGGCCGAGGTATCGCCCTCCGGCGCCGCCTTGACAGCCTCCCGAACCTCTCCCTGTCCTGGGAAGGTCCTTCGGGACAACACCTCGACGTCTCCCTTGGACTTGGGAGAGTAAGCGGCCGACGGTGTCTCGCTGGCCATCTCCTTTTAGTACAACGAGCCTCTTGACGAGGATCGCTGGGAGCTGTCGTGGGCCGGACTGCAATAGCATAATTAATCATGTCAACACAACAAAGAGGAGAGGCTATATTTATGGGCACGTATGAGTCTTAGCGCTTACGATGTAGCCCGAGGCTTAGTGCGGGGGCGTCGCTCCAGACTACTGTCGACATCCCATGCGGAGCTGCCCACGAGCGGGCCTTTCCCCTTCTTCAGCGTCTCCGCCTGCAGAATTGTGGAGGCCGCCCTCTTCTTCCTCCCCCCGTCAGGGGGAGAATCACTCTCCTCCTCCTCATCGTCGTCGTCTTCGGCGACGGAGGAGCGGGTCTTGTCTTCGGACATCGCGTCTGAAGCGCCCTTGCGATGGGGGCCACTCCGGACCCCCTTGGCCTTCCCCGTGGCCTTCTTTGCCGACGCCGTATAGGGCTCCGGCACCAGCATCTTCGCTAAACGCAGGATGACTGGTTCTTCAGGCAGCGGAGCCGGACACTGGATCTTCTTCGCCCTCTCCATCTAGTCCTGAAGAAGCAATGATAATAATAGCTTAGATATCATCCTTTAAACAAGCAAGTAGGGGATGCGTTAAAAATAACATACCTCGTTGGCGAGGTGGTTGATGTCGTGCCTGCGGTCCGAATCTGTGGCCGGCGGTGTCTCGTTGCCCTTGAAGAGCAACTTCCAGGCGTCTTCGTGAGTAGTTTCGAAGAGCCTCTTTAGGGTATGGTGCTTCTTCGGATTGAACTCCCATAGAGGGCAGCTTTAGCTTTGGCACAGGAGAATCCAGTGAACTAGCATCACCTGGATTATATCGACAAGCTTGGTATCTTTGTCCACCATACTTTGAACGCGCGTCTACAACACTATCGGCTCATTTGGCGAACACCAGTTCGGGCTCTTCTCAACCCAGGAGGTGAGCCGCATTGGAGTGCCGGAGTTGAATTCGGCAGCTGCGGCCCAGTTTGCGCCGCGGGGTTCTGTGATGTAGAACCATTGTTTCTGCCATTCCTTGACAGTCTCCACGAAAGTGCCTTTCGGCCAGGAGACATTGGTTAGCTTGCTCACCATGGCACCTCTGCACTCCACGTGCTGGCCATCCACCACCTTCGGCTTCACATTGAAGACCTTGGGCCACAGCCCGAAGTGGGGTTGGATGCAGAGGAAGGCCTCACACACGACGATGAACGCCGAGATGTTGAGGAAAGAGTTCGGGGGTAGATCATGGAAGTCTATCCCGTAATAGTACATCAGCCTGCGGATGAAAGGGTGAAGTGGAAACCCTAGCCCGCAGAGGAAATGAGGGATGAATACCACCCTCTCGTTGGGCTTCGGTGTGGGGACGACTTGCCCCTGGGATGGAAGACGATGGGAGATTTCCTTCGCCAAGTACCCAGCCGCCCGAAGCTCAGTAATGTCCTTCTCCTTGATGGAGGAGACCATGCACTTGCCTTGACCTCCGGATACAGACATGGTTGAATGCTAGCTTGAGTGGGAAGGAGATGAGAACTTGGGCGCTGGAGCTCAAGAGGGGAAGGGCAGAGGAAGAGAGAAGGCGTGGGAGAAGAAGGGGGAATCCTTACCCCCTTATAAAGGCAGTGAATATCGAATGCCTCCCCACTCGCCCTAAAACTCTCCTATTCCCAAGGGTTGTGTAAACGGCACGGTTGGGTTACTGTAACACCCACAATGCGGCTATATCTCCCACATGTCGGGGCACGACTTAGAGGCATAGCCGCATGGTAGGCATTTCGCAAGAGGGGTAATCTTTACACATCCCATGTACTGAATAAGAAAGGGATAAAGAGTTGGCTTACAATTGTCAATTCACACAATACATAAATATATCATACATCATCCGGAATACAATCAAGGTCCGACTACGGCACCAAAATAAAGAAAGACAACCCCAAATGCTAGATCCCCGATCGTCCCAACTGGGATCCTCTACTGATCATCCGGAAAAGAAAATAGTAACAGCCTGATTCCTCGTCGAACTCCCACTTGAGTTCGGTAGCGTCCCCTGCACTGGCATCATGGGCACCTGCATCTGTTTGGAAGTATCTGTGAGTCACGGGGACTTAGCAATCTCACACCCTCGCGATCAAGTCTATTTAAGCTTAAAGGTAGGAAAGGGGTAGTGAGGTGGAGCTGCAACAAAGCACTAAGCATATATGGTGGCTAACTAACGCAAAAGAGAGCGAGAAGAGAAGCAAAGCACGGTCGAGAAGCTATAAATGATCAAGAAGTGATCCTGAAGCTACTTACGTTCAAGCATAACACGAGACCGTGTTCTCTTCCCGGACCCTGCAGGGTTTTGAACTTTCGAAAGCCATGCCCACGGTTATGGGCAGACGGGTATTTGTTAATATCTGGTTGTAGAGAACTTGACACTTAACTTAATTAAAATGAATCAACCGCGTGTGTAGCCGTGATGGTCTCTTTTCGGCGGAGTCCGGGAAGAGAACACGGTCTCGTGTTATGCTTGATCGTGAGGGTGTGAGATTGCTGAGTCCCCGTGACTCACAGATACTTCCAAACAGCTGCAGGTGCCGATGATGCCAGTGCAGGGGACGCTACCGAACTCAAGTGGGAGTTTGACGAGGATTCGGGCCGTTACTATGTTTCTTTTCCGGATGATCAGTAGAGGAGCCCAGTTGGGACGATCGGGGATCTAGCATTTGTGGTTGTCTTTCTTTATTTTGGTTCCATAGTCGGACCTTGATTGTATTCTGGATGATGTACGACTATTTATGTATTGTGTGAAGTGGTGATTGTAAGCCGACTATTTATCCCTTTCTTATTCAGTACATGGGATGTGTAAAGATTACCCCTCTTGCGACATGCCTACCATGTGGCTATGCCTCTAAGTCATGCCCCGACACGTGGGAGATATAGCCGCATTGTGGGTGTTAGAAGTTGGTAATCAGAGCCTTCCCCGACTTAGGATCCCCCTGCTTGATCGAATCGCTGACGTTGTTGAGTCTAGAGCAACATGTTTTGAGTCTTAGGATTATATATATCGGAGAGTAGGATTCTTTTTTACTCCTCAGTCCCTTCGTCGCTCTGGTGAGGCCTCCTAACGTAGAGTTTTGACTCTTCTCTCCTCAAATTTCACAAAAAAAATTTAGGATCACACGGGTATCTTGGAATCGTTCCCATGGTTTTGTGACGAGAACATTGTTCTTGGTGCCTCCTGACATTTAGGGGTTGTGGCAGTGTCCCGGGGAGTTGAGCTCCGAGGTGTTGTCGTCACAATTTTATCGTTGCAGTTCTGGAATACCTGAGTTCTCCAACATCGAAAATCTCTTTTATGCAATTGTTGGTGAGATAACCTCGACGCCACCCAGTACTAGGGCGGGAGTTCGGGAGTATTGCCATAACTCGTATAACGGATGCTTTTCGAAGGTTGAGGTAAATGATTTCCGAAGGTTTCTTGGTTATGTGTTGAAGGATGGATACAGCTGGATGTAGGATTTGCTAGTTTTGGGTGAGATATTATGCTTCCCCTATATCCCCAACACCTGATTGCATAACCAGAAAGTTTCGGGAGTTTCATAGGTGGGAATTCAAGTAGCTCTAGTATTTCTTCCCGCAGATATTTGGTTTGTGATTGGGTAATCCTTACCAATTATTTTTTCATATCCATGCCTTGTTGATTTATTCATCTACCTTTATCTAAGTGGCTTCTCAACTTTATGGAAGTGTGATGATTTACTTTGGAATTCATTCGTTCGTTCTTGTTCGAATGTTAAGGCTATATGTTGCAATTTCGATCCATTGATTCAGCTTGAATATATGTCTTTCAAGATGCTAACAGATGTCAACCTCTTCAGGATGGCTCCTCCAACGCGTCAGAATCCGTACCCTCTGCCACCACCTCCACCTCTGGAGGCATGGCAAGCTGTCATGGCAGCCACCAATGCCAACACTCAGATCTTTTTGCAACTCTTGCAAGAGCGCAACCAAGGGCCAGGCAACCAAGGAAATCAAGACCAAGGCAATAATCAGCCTCAGTTTGCTACCCTCAATCAGTTCCTTGCAAACCAGCCAAAGTCCTTCAGCAACTGTGTTGAGGCCATAGACATCGACGACTGGCTCGTGGATATCTGCAAACATTTTGAGTGTAGCAATGTCAAGCCTGAGGATTTTGTCAAGTTTGCTTCATTCCAACTCAAAGACCAAGCTGCTGAGTGGTATCAACAACACAGAGATTCCATAGGAGGTCGTGTGATTACCTGGGATGATTTCCGCCGAGACTTCAAAGCTCATCACATCCCACAAAGTGTTGCTGAGAGTAAGCGTGAGAAGTTCCGCAATCTCAAGCAAGGCAGCATGTCCGTGTATCAATACAATATCCAGTTTCAGAGACTCGCCCGCTTCGCTAAACAAGACGTCCCAGATGAAAAGAGCATGATTTATCAATTCAGAGGTGGCCTCAGAGAAGATATGCAATTAGCTCTCGTGCTTCTTGAGCCGACTAAGTATGATGAATTCTACAACATGGCACTAAAGCAAGAAGCCGCTCAGATTAAATGTGATGCTTCTAAGAAGAGAGTCAGGGGTGTAGCTCAATCTTCTTCTTCAACTCAAGTGGCAGCTAAGCAACAGAAGTTCCGGTTGCCTCCTCCTCCTTCGTTTCATCAGCCTTACCAACAGAAGAGTAAAGGTGGCAATGGATCTTCCCACCCACCCAACCCAGGCTATTAGATCAACGCTCAGTCTCATACTCCAAGGTCAAGTGCTCCTTACCACCGTCCGCTCTCAGAGGTTACTTGCAACAAGTGTCAGCATAAAGGGCACTATGCAAACAAATGCTTCAACCAAAGGCGCCTTCCGCCTCCTCCTCTCGTGAGATCTGCCAGCAATGCAGTGGTCAAGCATAATCCCAAGTATGCTAAGGTCAACATGATGAACGCAGCTCAGGCAGAGGATTCTTCAGAAGTGATCATGGGTAACTTTCCAGTTAACTCTATTCCTGCAAAAGTTCTTGTTGACACTGGTGCATCGCATTGTTTCATGTCAAGATCATTTGTCTCAAAGCATGACTTCGTTTCGGAAATGTTGGGTAAACCCATGGGAGTGGTTTCTCCGGGAAAGTCTATGAGGGCTACCACGATGATCCCGGATGTTTCCATCAAGATGGGTGACTATAAATTTATGTCTTCTCCAATGGTTCTTGGTGACTCGGATATTGATCTAATTCTCGGCATGGACTGGCTTTCTAAGCACAAGGCTCAGCTTGATTGTGCTGCCAGGCAGATTCAATTGACACACTCATCTGAGGATGTGCTCATCTATGCCGCTCGAGATGAAACCATTCGACTGTTTTCTCTCAATGAGAAGGGCGAGTTGAATGCCATCTCTCAGATTCCAGTCGTTTGTGAATATCAAGACGTCTTTCCAGAAGAGCTTCTAGGAATGCCCCCTCGCCGGCCAGTTGAATTCATTATCGATATTGAGCCTGGCACGGAACCTATTTGCAAACGTCCTTACAAGCTTGGACCAGAAGAGTTGAAGGAGTTGAAGAAACAACTCGATGAACAAGAGCATATGGGTCTGATCAGACCGAGTTCATCTCCATGGGGTTGTGGTGTTCTTTTTGTCAAGAAGAAGGATGGAACGAAACGACTCTGCATCGACTATCATCCATTGAACAAGAAGACAATAAAGAACAAGTACCCACTTCCCAACATCAATGAGCTTTTCGAGCAACTTAAGGGTGCTCAAGTTTTCTCCAAGCTTGACCTCTGCATGGGTTATCATCAGATTCGCATTCGTGAACAAGATATCCCCAAGAAAGCATTCAGAACAAGCTATGGTTCTTATGAATATACTGTCATGTCTTTCGGCCTTGTCAATTCTCCTCCAACGTTCTCTCGCATGATGAACTTCATCTTCAACCCTTACACAAATGATTTTGTCTTGGTGTATCTCGATGATATTTTGGTCTTTTCCAAGAATAAGGAGGATCATGCCAAGCATTTGAGATTGGTACTCGACAAACTCAGAGAGCATCAATTCTATGCAAAGTTTTCCAAGTGTGAGTTCTAGCTTGATGAGGTTCTTTACCTTGGCCATATCATCTCCACCAAAGGCATCGCTGTTAATCCTGAGAAAGTGTCTGCAATTGTGAATTGGGAACCTCCTCAGAATGTGAAGCAGCTCCGCAGTTTTCTTGGGCTTGCAAGCTATTGTCGAAGATTCGTTGAGAATTGCTCTAAGATTGCAAAGCCTCTTTCCAACCTCCTCCAGAAGCATGTCAAGTATGTCTGGACGCCTGAATGTGACGTGGCTTTCAACACCCTCAAAGAGAAGTTAGTCACAGCTCCTGTCTTGACTCATCCTGATGAATCCAAACCATTCGAAGTTTTCTGTGATGCTTCCCTTCAAGGTCTCAGTGCTGTGTTAATGCAAGAGAAGAAAGTTGTGGCTTATACCTCTCGCCAGTTGAAGCCCAATGAAAGGAACTACCCCACTCATGACCTCGAGTTGGCGGCAGTGGTACATGCTCTATTAACGTGGAGACATCTCTTGTTGGGAAGGAAAGTGGACATCTTCACAGATCATAAGAGCCTCAAGTACATCTTCACTCAACCCAACCTCAACCTCAGACAGACTCGTTGAGTCAAAATGATTCAAGAATACAATCTGAGTATTTAATATACTCCAGGCAAGGCCAATGTCATTGCAGATGCTTTGAGCAGGAAGGCTTACTGCAACAGCTTAATTCTCAAGCCCTTCCAACCGGACCTTTGTGAAGCTTTCCGCAAACTGAACCTCCAAGTTGTTCCTTAAGGCTTTCTTGCCAACCTCCAAGTCTCTCCTACTTTGGAAGATCAAATTCGTGAGGCACAACTTCTTGATTCCATGGTGAAGAAGGTGAAAAATGGGATTGCCAAGAGCCAACCCAAATACAAGTGCTATCGCATTGATGACAAAGACACTCTATTCTTCGAGTATCGATTGTGGTTCCTAAAGGTGATCTAAGGAAAGTCATCATGAATGAGGCGCATAATTCCCTTCTATCCATTCATCCTGGAAGTACAAAGATGTACCATGACCTCAAGCAGTCGTGTTGGTGGACTCGAATGAAGCGAGAAATTGCTCAATTCGTGAATGACTGTGATGTCTGCAGAAGGGTGAAAGCAGAACACCAACGGCCAGCTGGTCTCCTCCAACCTCTTTCTATTCTAGAATGGAAGTTTGACCATATTGAGATGGACTTTGTGACTGGATTTCCCAAGTCCAAACGTGGAAATGATGCTATCTTTGTTGTCATCGACAAGCTTACGAAAGTGGCTCATTTCCTTCCAATCAAAGAATCTATCACATCAGCTCAGTTGGTAGAGCTATACACCTCCAGGATTGACTCCTTGCACGGCATTCCATAGTTGATATCTTCAGATCGTGGAAGCATCTTCACTTCTAAGTTCTGGGACTCCTTCCAGAAGGCCATGGGCACCAACATTCTCTTCAGCACAGCCTTCCATCCTCAAACTAGTGGCCAAGTCGAGCCAGTCAATCAAATCCTTGAAGATATGCTCAGGGCTTGTGTCATTTCCTTTGGTATGAAGTGGGAAGATTGTCTTCCATATGCTGAGTTCTCCTACAACAACAGCTTCCAAGCGAGTTCGGGCAAGGCCCCATTCGAGATTCTCTATGGCAGAAAGTGTCGTACTCCTCTTAATTGGTCAGAGACTGGTGAACGCCAACTTCTTGGCAATGACTTAATCACAGAAGCTGAAGAAATGTGTAAAATCATCTGTGAAAATCTCAAAGCCGCACAATCCCGCCAGAAGAGTAACTATGATAGCAAGCACCGTGACTTGGCTTTCGAGATCGGAGACCATGTCTACCTCCGGGTCTCTCCAATGAAAGGCACTCGTCGCTTCGGTATCAAAGGGAAGCTTGCCCCTAGACATGTGGGTCCTTTCAAGATCATTGGAAAAAGAGGCGATCTCGCCTATCAACTTGAGCTTCCGTCCAAGTTCGCAAATGTGCACGACGTGTTTCACATGTCACAGCTTCGCAAGTGCTTCAAGACTCCTGAGCGCACCATCAACTTCGAAGAGATTGATCTCCAAGAAGACTTGTCTTATCATGAGCATCTCGTTGCTATTCTTGAGGAAACCGAGCGCAAGACTCACAACAAGTATATCAAATTCCTGAAAGTGAAGTGGTCACATCATTCCAACCGAGAAGCCACATGGGAGCGCGAGGACCACCTCCATTCCGAATATCCAGAGTTTTTCAGTCCTAGATCTCGTGACGAGATCCTTTCGTAGTGGTGGAGTGTCGTAACACCCCAAATGTAACTTGCCATATTTGTACTCCGACTCTTGCCATTTCCGACTTTAAGTTATGAGATTTCCCTTCATGGTTGGGTTTTGTCTTCCTTTTGCATTTTTTTCATGTCATGCATTTCATATCATGTCATCATGTGCATCTCATTTCCATGCGTGTTCGTCTCATGCATCCGAGCATTTTCCCCATTGTCCATTTTACAATCCGACACTCCTACATGCACCGGCGTCCCCTTTTGTCTCTTTTCGTGAGCGGGTGTTAAACGTTCTCGGAATGGACCGAGATTTTCCAAGTGGCCTTGGTACACCACCGGTAGACCGCCTGTCAAATTTCGTGCCATTTGGAGTCCGTTTGATACTCCAACGATTAACCGGGGAACCGCCAAGGCCTCGTGTGTGTTGCAACCCAACACCCCTCCAAAACGGCCCCAAAACCCTTCCAAACCCCTTCTATGTCCTCCGTCGTCGGATCACGATCGTGTGGGTGAAAACTACACCCCATTTGGACACTCCTACCTCCTCCTACCTATAAATATGTGCACCCCCTCAAATTTCGGGTCCAAACCCTAGATCCATCCTCTCCCTCCGCGTCGGACACGTCCGCACTGGCCGTACGTGTCTGCCGCTGCGCCCCGTCCAACCAGCGCTGCCATGTGGCGCTCCACCGGTCGCCGCCGCCGAAGCCCGCCGGGCCCGAGGCCGGCCCCCGCGGGCCCATCCGCCGTCGCCCCGCGTCACGCCCGCCGCCGCCACGCCGGCGCGCGCCGCCGCTCCTCCGCCGGATCCGCCCCGGCAACCTCCTCCTCCGACCGGCCCCGTCCCCTCCCTCGTTCGGCTAAGGTCCGGCAAGACTCCGACGAGTTGTTCCGGCGAACTTCGAGATCCGTGGCACGAACCCTAGATCTGTTTTTCTGGGAGGTGAAAATTCCACTAAGTCCTTATCTCTGTAACATTTTATGCCCCTGTTCATCATCCCATAACTCCATGACCATAGCTCCGTTTCATGCTCATTATATATCAAAATGTTCATTGGGAGATGCTCTTCATTTCATTCCATTGTGCCATGCTTGTTTGAGTCCATCTTGATGCCCAAATAGTTGATGCAAGAGTGCTATAAAATGTTTGCTCCTGTTACTTAGCAGATTATGATGATTTGTCATTTTTGTCACATTTGGTGTGTGCTTCATATGGGCATGAGCTCTACATGTGTTTTCATCTATGTCATGCTATCTTTAAAGGGGTGCTTGCCATGTATTTTTTTGATCTATGTGGTGACTATCACAAGCATGCAAAGTAGCCTTCGTGATATTGCTGATTTCAGGGTCTTAGGATTTTGTTAAGTCTTTTGTCTGCTGTTATTTTTATGCCATGTAAACATGATGCTACAGTGAGATCCATGCTTGTTTTGAGTATCTTCAGTAAGGGTGTTTTGGAGATATGGTATTCTCTATCCATCCATGCCCATGTTTGCATTTATGGAGTGCCCTAGAATGTCTTAATCTTGCTCTACTTTTGCTATAAAATGTTCCTGGCAGATTGTTTACATGTTAATCAATTTTGCCATGGGTGTTGTTATTGATCCATGCATGCTATGTACTTGATCTTGCCATGGTTAGCTTCTTGAACATGTCTTCTTGCTGTTAGTATGATTATCTTGTCATGCAAGGCTTTGTGATGAGTGTTTTGAGCTCGCAAAGATGTCTTCATAATTCTGTTTATGCCATGCTCTGTTTTCTGCGAAGTCTGAAACTGTTGATAAAACTTGCTATGTTTACATGAGTTCCATCATATCTTCTGTGCCTTTTTGGCTCATGAACAGTAAGAGACTTTTGATCTATGTATTTAATAGATTCATGCCATGCCTTTTTTTTGCCATTATATGATCCTGTAGCATGTTGTTTGCTAGCTCTAAACATGGCTTCCTGATGTTATTCCTAGCATGTTAGTATTTTCACTAAGTCTGTGATGCTGATATCTTTTGCACTTTTGCCATGCCTGTTTGAACCTGCTCTTGTGTGATTTAGCCGTAGCTCAGTGTTCATGTTTTTTCAAGAATCTTGAGTACATCACTGCCATATGCCTTGTTGATATGTTGTAGTGCAGTATCTTAGTTTCTTGTTGCATTCTAGATGACATCGTGTTGTTAATCGCAGAATTGTGCCATTCTTGTTTTGCTTGCCATTTGCAAATCGTGCATCCGATTCCGGTGATCTTTATATCGATTTCGACTGAAATCATCTCATGTTTCCAAAGGCACACTTGGTTTGCCAAGTTGATGCCTTGATCAATCTTTCCCTTCCAGAGCATGCATATGCATTGCATATCATGTCTTGCATATCATGCCATGTTTTGCATCATGTTGCTTGTGCATTGCACCATGATTGATTGTTGGTCCTTTGCTTGTGTTCTTGCTTCGGGTAGAGCCGGGAGACGAGTACGTGATCGAGGAACCTGTTGATTACGCTAACGAGGAGCAAGCTTTCGTCAACTCTGAGAACTTTGCAGGCAAGATGACCATACCCTCGAAATCACTTCTATCTTTGCTTGCTAGTTGTTCGCTCTATTGCTATGCCGCGATACCTACCACTTGCTATATCATGCCTCCCATATTTCCATGTCAAGCCTCTAACTCACCTTTCCTAGCAAACCGTTGTTTGGCTATGTTACCGCTTTTGCTCAGCCCCTCTTATAGCATTGCTAGTTGCAGGTGAAGTTGAAGTTTGTTCCATGTTGGAACAAGGATATTTGTTGGGATATCATTATTATATCTTGTTTACTTTAATGCATCTATATACTTGGTAAAGGGTGGAAGGCTCGGCCTTATGCCTGGTGTTTTGTTCCACTCTTGCCGCCTTAGTTTCCGTCATACCGGTGTTATGTTCCTTGATTTGTGTTCCTTACACGGTTGGGTGTTATGGGAACCCCTTGACAGTTCGCCTTGAATAAAACTCCTCCAGAAAGGCCCAACCTTGGTTTTACCATTTGCCACCTAAGCCTTTTCCCTTGGGTTCCGCGGACTCAAGGGTCATCTTTATTTTAAACCCCCGGGCCAATGCTCCTCTGAGTGTTGGTCCAAACTAGAGCACCGTGCGGGACCGTCCCTTGGCAACTTGGGTTATGTTGGTACCTGTACGCTTAGCTTATCCGGTGTGCCCTGAGAACAAGATATGTGCAGCTCCTATCAGGATTTGCCGGCACAGTCGGGTGGTCTTGCTAGTCTTGTTTTACCATTATCGAAATGTCTTGTAACCGGGATTCTGAGACTGATCGGGTCTTCCTGGGAGAAGGAATATCCTTCCTTGACCGTGAGAGCTTGTGATGGGCTAAGTTGGGACACCCCCGCAGGGTTTTGAACTTTCGAAAGTCGTGCCCGTGGTTATGGGCAAATGGGAATTTGTTAATGTCCGGTTGTAGAAAAATTGACACATAACTTAATTAAAATGAATCAACCGCGTGTGTAGCCGTGATGGTCTCTTTTCGGCGGAGTCCGGGAAGAGCACACGGTCTCGTGTTATGCTTGAATGTAAGTAGTTGCAGGATCACTTCTTGATCACTATTAGCTTCTCGACTGTGCTTTGCTTCTCTTCTCGCTCTCTTTTGCGTTAGTTAGCCACCATATATGCTAGTGCTTGCTGCAGCTCCACCTCACTACCCCTTTCCTACCCTTAAGCTTAAATAGTCTTGATCGCGAGGGTGTGAGATTGCTGAGTCCCCGTGACTCACAGATACTTCCAAACAGATGCACGTGCCGATGATGACAGTGCAGGGGACGCTACCGAACTCAAGTGGGAGTTCGACGAGGATTCGAGCCGTTACTATGTTTCTTTTCCGGATGATCAGTAGAGGAGCCCAGTTGGGATGATCGGGGATCTAGCATTTGGGGTTGTCTTTCTTTATTTTGGTTTCGTAGTCGGACCTTGATTGTATTCTGGATGATGTATGACTATTTAAGTATTGTGTGAAGTGGCGATTGTAAGCCGACTCTTTATCCCTTTCTTATTCAGTACATGGGATGTGTAAAGATTACCCCTCTTGCGACATGCCTACCATGCGGCTATGCCTCTAAGTCGTGCCCCGACACGTGGGTGATATAGCCGCATTGTGGGTGTTACAGTTACCCACGCCCACATTGATGAAAATCCCGCAATAAGGGGACATGATCTCTGCTTTGACAAGACGTGCCAATGGAAACCGCATCTCGAAGCGCGGAACGACGAACAAAAATGGTTTGATATAGTGACCGAAAAGATGTGATGTCATCTTGAAAAAAGTTGTCAGCAGATGGGACTCGTGAAATACTATATTCCTTGTGGTTGTGTGTGGTACTTGTGTTGCAGATCTGGACACCTGCGTTTCATCCAAAGACTATCCTGGAGTATTCGGAAAGTAGAACCCGCCTTGCAATGCCGAAGACCATCTGCGCGCCCGACACGTCGTCATTGAAGCCTGGTTCAGGGGCTATTGAGGGAGTCCTGGACTAAGGGGTCCTCGGGTGTCCGACCTATTGGATATTGGCCGGACTGATGGGCCGTAAGGATACAAAGACCAAAGACTCCACCCGTGTACGAATAGGACTCTTCTTGGCGTGGAAGGCAAGCTTGGCGACCAACTATGAAGATTCCTTTCTCTGTAACCGACCTTGTGTAACCCTAGATCCCTCCCGTGTCTATAGAAACCGGAGGGCTAGGTCCGTAGATAGGCCGAATCCTGATAATCATAGCCAGGTTAGTCTCTTAGGGTTTAGCCATTACGATCTCGTGGTAGATCAACTCTTGTAATACTCATATTCATCAAGATCAATGAAGCAAGACGTAGGGTATTACCTCCATAGAGAGAGCCCGAACCTGGGTAAAACATCGTGTCCCCCGTCTCCTGTTACCATCGATCCTAGACGCACAGTTTGGGACCCCCTACCCGAGATCCGCCGGTTTTGACACCGACACCATTCGCCGAGGCCTTGGCCCTCTTCGCCACCCTCTGGGCCAGCGTCTCCCTATCCCTGCAAAGATGAAGACAAATCAAGGAAAGTGGAACGGTCCGAGGGGACGGAGATGACAAAAGACGAGACACTTACTCATCCTCTGCCTCTTCTTCCGCGACCTTCCTCTTCCTCCTCGGGCTAAGAGACCCGAGGACGAAGAAGACCTCCATGTCGTCACCTGCGGGAGGAGGGGAAGCAGGTGGAGTTGGGGCACGCTTGGACGGAGAAGGGGCGGCCGTTCTCTTCGTCACCGCCGCAACCTTCACCGCCTTCCCTGTCGCCGTGACCCTCGTCTGACGCATGGACGCCTCCGGAGGTTGTGCAGTCCTGCCGGGGCGAACCGGCTCTCCAGAGACGGCCCGCCGCAGGACACGCCCTCTCCCCGTGGCCAGGGGCTTGACAGCCTCGGCCTCCTCCTCGGATGACTCATCGACATCATCTTTGTTGAGAGGGGCCCCGGTGCCGGCGCTGCTGGCCTCCCCAGCGGATTCCGCCCACTGGGCGAGCTCCTTCTCCTCCGCGGCCGTCGCAGCCTCATCCTCCATGCCGCCAGCGCAGCCGGCCTCCTTGGAGAGCTCCGCCTATGCCGCCCTGGCGGCGATGTAGTCCAGCTCCGCCTGGGTGGTTTCTTGGATGAGCAGCGGCTCCTCGCGGACGTACTTCTCTACCAAGGTGTCGAAGAACTCCTGCACCTGATCCTCCTCTGGCTTGGCCCAATTTGGGTCAGGTCCATGCGCATTGAAGTCCGGCGTCATGGCGATGATGTCCGTCTGGCGAGAGTTGTTGCTCAGCGGGACCACCCCTGCCGGCAACCCGAACCATGGCCCCTTGGCGACCTTGCCGGCCTTCGCGGCCTTGTCGGCCCTCTCGGCCCTGCCGCCGTGACTCACGTCGAGTTGAAACAGCCGCTGGCAGAAATGGGCGTGCCCCATCACCGTGAAGTTGTGGTTCAGGCTGGGGCGAAGTCTCATGATATTAGCCGCATTGCTAAAAAGACAGGCCGACCTCCCCTTGTTGTGCAGTGGAGTGATTCGGCGGCGGATGAAATCCGCCCCAATCATCTCCAGGGTGAGCCCGGCAGCGGCGAGGCGGTGGATCCTAGTGGTGGCGACTGTGAGCCTCCCGTCCTGGGCGTCGACGTAGCCCCAGTCATCTCTGCGAACCGGCGGCGTCTGGCGAACTTGGCAAAATTCCTGTGGGTCCACCTCCTCAATCGAGCACCACCGGCTCCGCCACTCCTCCCACCTATCCTTCTGAGCGCCCTCTGGATATGTCCCCTTCCCAAGGAGCCTTGGGATCCAAGTGACACAACCGGAGATGGCGCCTCCCTTCTGGATCCAAGGATAAAAGTAGTGGCGGAAGAGTGTCGTGCTGGAAAGCACTCCGGCGAAGCCCTCACAGAGATGGCAAAAAGAGCCATCCACACCACGGCATTTGGAGTGAAATCCAGAAGGTGTAAGCCATAGGTGTGCATGATGTCGTTGAAGAAATCAGAGAACGGGGGGCAGAGGCCGCAAGAAAAGTAGTCGACGAAGAATGGGTACCGATTCGGGGCGGCCTTGGCGCAATCGGCGGGGATGACGCGCGTGGCCGGATGCCCCATCGACTCTCCCCCCGTCTTGCACCCCCAAAGGGGCTTGAAGTTAGCCCCGAGGTGGACCGCATCGACCGTCAGGGGAAAGTAGGCAAGCTGCGTCCGCCGCGCCGCCGACTCGCTCTCCGGCGGCTCCGCCCCCCCGGCATCCTTGGGCACTCCTTTGCCTTTGCTGGTTTTGGGTGCCATGGAGGTTGCGAGAGGTGGAGGATAGAGGGCAGCAAAAACGCAGCGGCGGTGAGCGAGAGCAAGGGCTTGAGGAAGAAGAAGAAGGGGACGGCAGTTTTGAGATTCGAGAAGGCACAGGGGGTAAATGAGCAGCGCGCCCGTGGTTACTCCTTTTTATGAGGAAGGCGCGAGCCGACTCTTTACCATGATGTGATGCATGCGTGCGGAAACCGCCCCACGCATGACCCCCACGTCACGCATGACCCCCCACGTCGCGCGTTCAATGCGGGTCATGGGGAAGCGCAGCGGACTGAAAGTTGTTGCGGTAAAAATCCGCCCCACCTGCCCGCGCACCATTCTGGGCCTAGCCCAACAACACGTCACGCTCATGTGTGGCCCAGTCCCAGGGGCTCCTGTTGGTGTACAAAAGTAGGGGCTCTCCTTTTGCACCCCTTTACTTGTGCACGGGCAGTCAGAGCCGCGCTCACGGCCACACTAAGCAGGGTAGAGGAGGGAAGCCGGAGCACAAGACGACCAAAGCAACGCCAAGACCAGAGACGCAAAGAGAGCAGGAGGGCAAGGTGGACTCCCCCGGCAAGACCCTTGCCGGGGTGGCTTCCGCAGCCTCGGCAAGATCCTTGCCGGGGCAACTTGCCTAACGCTAGCAGAGCGTGCCACCCTTGAGCCCAAGGGGTTCCAACTCCATCAACCATATTGGAATCAAGGCTCGGGAGGCACCCCCGTGGTGGCATGCAGATCTTTGTAGAGATCATAGATGCACAAGGTTAGATGAGAACCAAAAGACGACGATCCTTGGCGAGGTCCTTGATAAGGAAATCCACGAGACCCCCGCCAAGATCCTTGCCGAGGACGACTGCGGTGCAAAACTTAGCACCTCCTTGACCTTTCAACATAAAGTAGTTGTTTCTCCCTCCCAAAGTGGAGGATGAGCACCTTGTAAATCATACTATGTACATTGTATCATATTTTTGAGTAATACAAACACAGTGGGAGCCTCTCCCACTGTCTGACCTCTCAAAAAAAAAAACGACCGCGGTGCCGTAGCGAGACCCTTGTTGGGCCCTCGGCAAGACCCTTGCGAGGATGCCTGCGGGGCCGCAGCCAGGCCCGCGTCTGCCAAAACTTCACCGCCGCTCCCCATACAGCTGCTAGCTCGACCAGCTGGGCAGGCATCCGCGTGGCAGCGCACGGTCTCTACACCAACTCAGCAAGCACCTATGTGGTGGCATGCAGATCTTCGTGAAGGCTCCACCACCGCGCCAGCCCAGCAGCCAGCCAACGTGGCGCTACAATGCCTCGTCAGCTTGGACGCACGTTGGAGCCAGTCGAGGCGACGACAGCTGGGATGAGCTTCTTTGTCGTCCCCAATAAAGCAAGAGGGGCACGTCGACAGTGCATTAAATGCGTTTGTCCGGCGACGCCAGGGGATAAACTTAGCCCCTGTACACCTTTCCACCTCCTGTGTGCCACTGTGGCGACCCCTTTTTGTCTATAAAAGGAGGCCCGAGGCGTACTGGAGGGGGGTTTAGCTCTTTTGGACTAGGGAGACACCGTAGCTAGTTCAAGAACACAAGAACACTCCAATATACATCAAAGTAGGATTAGGGTTTTACGCGATCTCCGCGGCCCAAACCTGGGTAAATGATTTGTATGCTGACCGCCAGACCCGCTCTTTGCATGACCCCGTGCCCGCCTACTGTAGAAGGGATCCCAATGACCCCATAGGTGTCGTTTCCCACCGACAACAGGAATATATGGCAGAAGAAACTGATGACACTGTGAGCTCATTAGATGAAAAAGATGACAAGGAGAGCGAAGAACAAAAGGAGGAAGAGCGGATTATCCACTCGTGTCCACCTTCTAATGAGAGTAACTCTTCAACTCATACATTCTTTAATGGGAAAACTTTGTTTTTACCACTCTAGCTTTTGACCACTATGCTTATGCCACTCTAGAATTTGACATTTCACTTTTGCCACTCTTAGTTTTTGACAATACATCAATATTTCCATTCCATGGCAAAAGCAATAATTTTAGAGTGGCAATTGCGATACGTTGTCAAAATCTAGAGTGGCAAAAGTAAAATGAAAAGTTATTGCTTTTGCCACTGAATGGCATTTGTGATGTATTGTCAAAAACTAAGAGTGGCAAAAGTGATATGTCAAAATCTAGAGTGATATAAGCAAAGTAGGAAAAAGCTATAGTGGCAAAAACAAAGTTTTCCCTTGTTTAATTTCCCTTCGTGCTTATCGAAGGATGAATGCTATGACCCCTTGGATTCGTTTAAAATATCCCTTTTTGATGAAATTGATGCTTGTTATGCTTGTGGCCATCATGCCAATATGAATTATGCTTATGGAGATGAAGTTACTATAGTTCCTTATATTAAGAATGAAATTGTTGCTATTGCACCCACACATAATAGTCCTATTATCTTTTTGAATTCTCCCAACTACACTATATCAGAGAAGTTTGCTCTTATTAGGGATTACATTGATGGGTTGCATTCTACCAATACACATGATGATTTTGATGAGTATAATATGCATGTGCTTGCTGCTCCTACTTGCAATTATTATGAGAGAGTAACTACATCTCCGCCTCTCTATTTTGCCAATACAATAAAATTGCAACAAACCATGTATGCTATGTATCGGCCTTTACTTTATGTGCATGAATTGTTCTTTTATGACATGCCGATGCATATAAAGAGAGTTAGACTCCCTTTTGCATGATATATGTTCCTTCGTGCTCAATACTAAATTACAAATCATTGTTAATTAAAATTGGATTTGATATACCTTGGGATCCGGGTAGATCAATTACTTGAGCACTTTATGCCTAGCTTAATGGCTTTAAAGAAAGCGCCACCACAGAGACAATCCGAAATTTTAGAGAGTCATTTTATTTTGTTTTGTGCTTTTAAAAAGTTTTAGAACTAAAAAATATATAGAGGTGAACCTAAAACTTTCCAAAAAGAAAGTGAAAGTAAGAAAGACGAGCACCATTGAAGAGGGGGAGCTCCTTGAACTTTGTTCATGCCGATGGAAGCTTTGCAAATCTTGATTATAGAAACTTTTCAACAAAAATAATTATCCCCTTGTACAAATCCATTGTATTATAAAAATAATGTGCCAAGATTTGCCTTTAGGATGATTAGATTGCTTGTTTGCTTTGTGCAGTGCAAAAATAGAAACTTTGGTTGTAGTGCGTGAATTTACATTTTTTACTCGAACGTGAAAAGTTTCTGAATTTTTTACACGATACTGGTATACAAATTGTTTATTTTGTCCTAAGGTTTTAGAATTTTTGGAGTTACAGAAGTATGGTAGATGTTCAGATTGCTACACACTGTTCTGTTTTTGATAGATTCTGTTTTTGATGCATTATTTTGTGTGTTTTGATGAATCTATGGATTGTATCGGTCATATAAGTTGTCATGAAGTTAGAGTACAGTACATATAATGCAAAAATAAAATATGAATGAGTTTGCAACAGTACTTAAAGTAGTTATTTGCTTTATTATACTAACGGATCTCATGAGGGTTTTGTTAAGTTTTGTGTGATTGAAATTTTCAAGTTTTGGGTGAGATCACGATGGATGAAGGAATAAGGAGTGGCAAGAGCCTAAATTTGGGGATGCCCGAGGCACCATGATACGTATTCAACGTATCTATAATTTATGAAGTATTCATGCTAACATATTATCATTCTTGGATGTTTTACAATCATTTTATAGGAACTTTATATCATTTCTTGGGACTAACCTATTGACCCAGTGCTAGTTGTTGTTTACATCGCAAGAAATCAATATCAAACGGAGTCCAAACACCGTGAAATTTTTTGGAGATTTTTTATGGACGGGAACACCCGGGATGGGCCATAGAAGCACCTGGGGGGTGCCCCGAGGGGGGCACAACCCACCAGGGCGCGCCTGGGGGCCCAGGCGCGCCCAGGTGGGTTGTGCCCACCTCAGTGGCCTCCCGCACCCCCTCTTTACCCTATGAATTCACAAATATTCCGAAAACCCTCGGGGTTAACCTAGATCGGAAGTTCCGCCGCCGCAAGGCTTTGTAGCCACCGAATACCAATCTAGACCCCGTTCCGACACTCTGCCGGAGGGGGAAATCATTTACGGTGGTTGTCGGTGTCAAAACCGGTGGATCTCGGGTAGGGGGTCCCGGACTGTGCGTCTAGGCCGGATGGTAACGGGATGCAGGGGACACAATGTTTTACCCAGGTTTGGGCCCTCTTGATGGAGGTAAAACCCTACGTCTTGCTTGATTAATATTGATGATATGGGTAGTACAAGAGTAGATCTACCACGAGATCAGAGAGGCTAAACCCTAGAAGCTAGCCTATGGTTTGATTGTGTTGTAGTTGTTGTAGTCCTACGGACTAAAACCCTCCGGTTTATATAGACACCGGAGAGGGCTAGGGTTACACAAGGTCAGTTACAAAGGAGGAGATATCCATATCCGTATTGATAGCTTGCCCTCCACGCCAAGTAGAGTCCCATCCAGACACGAGACGAAGTCTTCAATCTTGTATCTTCATAGTCTAACAGTCCGGCCAATGGATATAGTCCGGCTGTCCGAAGACCCCCTAATCTAGGACTCCCTCAGTAGCCCCTGAACCAGGCTTTCAATGACGATGAGTCCGGCGCGCAGTGTTGTCTTCGGCATTGCAAGGCGGGTTCCTGCTCCGAATACACCACGGAAGAATTTTGAATATAAGGATAGTGTCCGACCCTGCAAAATAAGTTCCACATACCACCGTAGAGAGAATAATATTTCACAAATTCAATTTGCTGACTTATTTTGGCAACATGATATTACGTCATGGCCCGGTGATTATTCGAACCGTTTCCTTTAACTAGCCCCACACATAACGCGAGGCAGTTTTTTGACACGTCTCGTCAAAGCGGAGATCGTGTCCCCTTATTACGGGATTCTCATCAATACGGGTGTGGGTAACCCAACCGCACCATCGATTACGGCGCTTGGGGGATAAGCGAATTTTACCAGGCTAGTGGGGACGCTTAGTTTCGTCCGCCCATATAAGGAGATAAGGATTCACCTTCTCATCCACGCCTTCTTCCTCCTTTGCTCATCCGTTTTTGCACACTCGAGCTCTAGTGCCCAAGTCCGCACTTCCCACCTCAACCTTCCCCAACCATGTCCGGAGCGGGAGGCAGGTGGATGGTCTCCTCCGTCACGGAGGGAGACATCAAGAAGATGAGGAGAGCCGGATACCTGCCCGACGACATCGCGCACCGGCTCCCAGATGAGGGGAAGCTCATCCCCACCCCCAGGACTGATGAGAGGGTGGTGTTCCTCACCCATTTCCTCCGCGGACTGGGATTTCCTCTCCACCCATTTGTCCGGGGGCTCATGTTCTACTATGGCCTGGATTTCCACGATCTGGCCCCGAACTTCATCCTCAACATCTCGGCGTTTATCGTCGTGTGTGAGGCCTTCCTCCGCATCAAGCCCCACTTCGGCTTATGGCTGAAGACTTTTAATGTCAAGCCGAAGGTAGTGAGCGGCCGCCAGGTGGAGTGCGGAGGCGCCATGGTGGGAAGGATGCCCAACGTCACATGGCTCGAGGGCTCCTTCGTGGAGACAATAAAGGGGTGGCAGTCGGGGTGGTTCTACATCACCGAGCCGCGTGACCCTACATGGGTAGCGGCCCCCGAGTTCCGATCCGGCTTCCCCACACGGCTCACCTCCTGGCAAGAGAAGGTCCTGGGGTAGTCCGGAAGAGCCTACTGGACTCCAAACATGTATTCAAAACATGGTCAACAAGAAGCTCAAACTCGTCAACGTAGTCCAGGTCATGCTCATCCGCCGGATCCTCCCGTGCCAACAACGGGCCTTCAACTTGTGGGAGTTCGACCCGGCGCAGGACCGAACTCTGAACAGGCTCTTCGACACAACTCACGAAGATGCCTGGAGGGTAATGTTCAAGAGCGCCGAGGTCCCCCCTCCCACTACCGAGGATCGCGGATTCAGCATGAAGCGCCAAGCCAGTGCGGTAGGCTGCTTTACCTCTTACAAGATACTTGTTTTTTTATATAGATTGACTCCATGCAGGATTTAAACTCCCGTTCCTTTGACAGGACTGGCAGAAAATGGCCGGACAGATCGACTGTCTAGCTCCCTTGCCCGAAGGCCCAGCAAACGCTCTTCTGGCGAAGATGCTGACTCCGGATCCTTATACGGTGCCGGAGAAGACCAAGAAGGCCAAGGGAACCCGAAAGAGTTCCCGACGCCAGGTGTCATCGGACTCATCGTCCGAGGACTCTACAACGCAATCCTCCCCCGAAGATGAGGAGGCAGAAGAGGATCCCCCCCCTCCAGACGGGGGAGACAAGAAAAGGAAGGCCGCCCCAGCTGGGGAGGCCGAAGGGTCCAAGAAGGGGAGAACTCTCCTTCCGGACTACTCTACCACCGCCGCCGACGACGAAGACGAGTGGCTGCCCAAGGCCAAGCCCCTGGGGAAGTTGTAAGTATTTGGATACCAGAGTAAGTCATAGTATTCCTATGCGACACTGCTTTCCCTAACGCCAAAACATGATTATGCAGGCCGCCACGAGCCAGTATCGGTGTATCATCGGACGGCTCCCTGGGCTCGTCGGACATGGATAGCGATTCAGTCCCGACCGCCACCTCCCCTCATCCTGCTGACGATGCTGAGGTGCTGTCTCAAGAGGCACCGGGTCAAGGGGAGACAGTCTCGGAGGCGCCTCAAGGCGACCTTCCGGATTCCGGGAGCCGAGGGGACGGGGCCCCTGAGAGCTCCGAGTTCAGCCCTCAGCCGAACACCGTGTCGGAACCTCCAGTGGTTTCGGGCTTGGGTAGGCGGCCTCCTTCTAAGAGGGGCGAGACGCCTGCACCGGCGACCTCTGTCCATCCAGAGGCACCGGACAATCTGCTGGAAGCGCTTCGCACCGCTTCCATCAACGTGGAGCACCGCACTATTATGAGTGCGGTGATCCAGAAGGTTCAGTCCGCTAAGAGCGGATTGACTGAAGTCTGTGCTAGCCTTCTAACAGGCTTTGAGGTAAGTGTTCAAAGTATAGGAAAAATATTACCGCATAGACAGTAGCCCCTGATGCTCTGTTCGGTGTTCACAAAGAAAAGCTGAATAGAGGATCAAACAATATTGTAGGAGTCTAATAGAAGTATGTCAATATGCATATGTAGTCTAATAGAAACATGGTCAACAAGAAGCTCAAACTTGTCAACGTAGTCCAGGTCATGCTCATCCGTCGGATCCTCCCGTGCCAACAACGGGCCTTCAACTTGTGGGAGTTGGACCCGGCGCAGCACCGAACTCTGAACAGGCTTTCCAACACAACTCACGAAGATGCCTGGAGGGTGCTGTTCAAGAGCGCCAAGGTCCCCCCTCCTACTATTGAGGATCGCGGATTCAGCGTGAAGCGCCAAGCCAGCGCGGTAAGCTGCTTTTACCTCTTACAGGATAGATGTTTTCATAGCTTGGCTCCATGCGGGATCTAAACTCCCGTACCTTTGACAGGATTGGCAGGAGACGGCCGGACAGATCGACTGTCCGGCTCCTTTGCCCGAAGGCCCAGCAAACGCTCTTCTGACGAAGATGCTGACTCCGGCTCCTTATACGGTGCCAGAGAAGACCAAGAAGGCCAAGGGAGCCCGAAAGAGTTCCCGACGCCAGGCGTCACCGGACTTACCGTCCGAGGACTCTACGGCGCAATCCTCCCCCAAAGACGAGGAGGCAGAAGAGGATGCTCCCCCTCCAGATGGGGGAGACAAGAAAAGGAAGGCCACCCCAACTGGGGAGGCCGGAGGGTCCAAGAAAGGGCGGACCCTCCCTACGGACTACTCCACCACCGCCGCCGACAGCAAAGACGAGTGGCTGCCCAGGGCCAAGCCCCTGGGGAAGTCATAAGTATTCGGATACCAAAGTAAGTCATAGTATTCCTTTGCTACACTGCTTTCCCTAACGCCGAAACATGATTATGCAGGCCGCCACGAGCCAGTATCGATGTATCATCGGACGGCTCCCTGGGCTCGTCGGACATGGATAGCGATCCGGTCCCGACCGCCACCTCCCCTCATCTTGCTGTCGACGCTGAGGTGTTGTCTTAAGAGGCACCGGGTCGAGGGGAGACAGTCCTGGAGGCGCCTCAAGGCGACCTTCCGGACTCTGGGAGCCGAGGGGACGGGGCCCCTGAGAGCTCCGAGTTCGGCCCTCAGCCGAACACTGTGCCGGAACCTCCAGTGGTTCCGGGCTCGGGTAGGCGGCCTCCTTCTAAGAGGGGCGAGACGCCTGCACCGGCGACCTCTGTCCATCCAGAGGCGCCGGACAATCTGCTGGAAGCGCTTCGCACCGCTTCCATCGACGAGGAGCACCGCACTATTATGAGTGCGGTGATCCAGAAGGTTCAGTCCGCTAAGAGCGGATTGACTGAAGCCTGTGCCAGCCTTCTAACAGGCTTTGAGGTAAGTGTTTAAAGTATAGGAAAAATATTACCGCATAGACAGTAGCCCCTGATGCTCTGTTCGGTGTTCACAAAGAAAAGCCGAATAGAGGATCAAACAATATCGCAGGAGTCTAATAGAAGTATGTCAATATGCACATGCAGGCTTCGCTGCTTGCGTCCGCCGCACTTGCGGAGGTCGCCGTACTGAAGCAGGACCTTAAAGGGTCCCAGGACGAGCTCGGCCTTACCAAGAGGCAGCTCGAGGAGAATAAAGGTAAGTAGTACCTAGTCTATGTATATGTATAATGCGATTGCAAAAATGACAGGATTATCATGAATTTGCCAGGGGCCGCGACCGAAGTGGCGACCCTAAAGCAAGCGCTGTCCAAGGCTGAAGATAAAGCGGCCAAGGAGCGCACCGAGCGAGAGAAGCATGAGGCTCGGGTGGGGGAGGTGCAGCAAGAGCTCCAGGCTCTCATGGCAAAGCACGAGGGGTTGGAGCTTGACTCAAAGACGCGAGAGTCTGAGCTTGCCGCGGCCCTCGAGAGCGCAAAAAGTGCCAAGGCCGAAGCCCAAAAGGCCCTCCAGGAGATCAACGCAATGAAGAACATAGCGGCGGGTAAGGCTTTCTATATGCAAAGCAAGCATGTAAAAGTAAATTACCGATTACTTACCCGAATCCGGAGCTCGCCAAGAGCATTCGCAGATTTGCCTCACAGCGTGTCCGATGCCGCACAATTTTACCAGGCCGAGGATATAAGCTCAACAGAGAAGCTGTTCTGGTCTCAGTATACTGAGGCCGAACACCCGGTGCTAATGAGCGACCAGCTGAAGCAGATGGTCGAGCTACATAAAGCGGCCGAACAGGCCATGAAGGGCTTTATAGTCCGGCTGTGGCCTGGCGACGCCCTTCCGAACAGCTTCTTCAGCCTGGTGAGGCGGCTTGTGGATGCCTGCCTGCGGCTGGAGGTCGTCAAGCGATCCGTCTACATTGAAGGTGCACGCCAGGCTTTCGCCCGTGTGAAATTGCAGTGGGTCAAGCTAGACGCCGTGAAGCTGATCAAAGAAGGGCTACCGAAGGGCAAGGAGCACCGCCACCCCGAGATGTACTACGAGGGTGTTCTGCCGGGTGCCCATCTCATAGCGGACGAGTGCACAAAAGATGTAATATTTGAGTGAAACTTTCTTGTGTGATCCTATATTTATGAAAATTTGTTTCATATGCGCTATGCAACGCTTGTTTGAATTTAAAATATTGCCTTCTGTTTGGTCGTTTATCCAATCTGAGAGATGGCTAGTCCTCGGCTTCTGCCCCCATGCCACGAGTGCTGGGGTGTTCGGGATAAACCTGAGCACTCTTGTTCCCATGTTTGGGTCCTTCGAGGGAGGTGCTCAGCAAAGTGAACAAGGCAACCAGACTAATAATGCTTTATCACTCTCACTTAGCCATAGAATTCTATAATTTTAAATTTTGGCGAAGCCCCTGGTATTTGGAAGGCCGAATTCTGGGCGCGATACACGCCTTTAATCCGGACAGGGCCGGCTCCTCGCCCTAAGCGGCATAAGTCTTTAGGGACTCGAAAACCTCGCCGAACAGCGACCAGTCTCTCGCCTTATCATGACAGTCAATTTTAGCTTTCTCTATTGAGGTGCTAAGCCCGGCAGAACCGGGGCACAATCGCAGTAGTTCTCCTAGCGCTACCTTAGCCGATAGAGCGGAACATAAGGTACCAAAACATAGGAGCCAGGCAAACCCAACATTTGACCAAAGACATGATTCGGAGCTGATGCATATAATGCTATAAGTTCGGGGTGCCGCACTTTGTGAAAGTGTTTCGGACTTCTCGCACCATATTATGGGTACTTAAGCCCCTGGTGTATCGGCCATACCAAAGTGTACGGTTGCAAGGCGTCATTAATGGACACACATATATAAAACAAGAATGCAATAATAGGCGCAGTGCTATGCATTGTTTATTCAAAAAGAAATTGCGTTAAAGCGGAATGATACAGATAATGCGATAAGCAAATAGTAGGACTATGTCCCTTCCAAGGGCAAGCTGAGGAATGATATTAAATCGAATATTTCGCTCATTACTGTAATCCACCTGGTAATTCCGTGGTGTGACGTAGGTGTCTGCCTCCTTGGTTGCTGCATCATGTGTTCGGCAATAATGCTGCCGGACAGTGTTTCCAGAGATTAAGGTCCTGAAAAAAGAGAAGAATAACCAAACAGGGAGCCCATAGTGCGGTTTAAGCCGCGTCTTGGGGCATGCCGCAGTTGTGCCCCCCTCCCCATCTGTGCCCATGGTATTTTTAATGCGTAATTATGCACGCGTGGCACGAGTTTCGCCGTATGGCTGGGACTGGGGTGGGGGCCGCATTGCTATGCGAGCTCAAATCGCGCCAGACGGTCTGTTTGCCGATTGCACCGAGCGCGCTTGATGGTGCCCGGGTTTTGGAACGCCGAACTGGTTGATTTCCTTGAGAGGCTGCTTTGCGCTTCTGCTGCGAGGGCCACAGTGTGCTCCTCTGTTCGGAGAGAGCGCTCTGTGTTTCCATTTACAGTAATAACTCCGCGAGGTCCTGGCATCTTGAGCTTGAGGTATGCATAATGCGGTACCGCATTGAATCTAGCAAATGCGGTTCGCCCGAGCAGTGCATGATAACCACTGCGGAACGGGACTATATCGAAGATTAACTCTTCACTTCGGAAGTTATCCGGGGATCCAAAGACCACTTCCAGTGTAATTGAGCCTGTGCAATGGGCCTCTACACCTGGAATGACGCCTTTAAAGGTCGTTTTGTGGGTTTGATCCTTGAGGGGTCTATACCCATTTTACGCACCGTGTCCTGATAAAGTAGGTTCAGGCTGCTGCCGCCATCTATAAGGACTCGAGTGAGGTGAAATCCGTCAATGATTGGGTCTAGGACCAGTGCGGCGAATCCGCCATGACGGATACTAGTGGGCTGGTCCCTGCGATCGAAAGTGATTGGATAGGAGGACCATGGGTTGACTGGCTCCAACGCATATACGTCCCTGAGCGCACGCTTCCGTTCCCATTTGGGGATGTGCGTTGCATATATCATGTTCACCATCCGCACTTGTGGGGGGAACCTCTTCTGTCCTCCGGTATTCGGCTGCCGGGTCTCCTCCTCGTCATCGCTATGTGGCCCCTTATCTTTGTTTTCGGCAATTAACTTGCCGGCCTGCTTGAATACCCAACAATCCCTATTGGTGTGGTTGGCTGGCTTGTCGAGGGTGCCGTGTATTTGACACGAGCGATCAAGTATGCGGTCCAAACTGGACGGGCCCGGCGTACTTTGTTTAAATGGCTTTTTCTGCTGACCGGGTTTAGAGCCTTTGAATCCGGCATTGACTGTCGTATCTTCAGTATTATCACTGTTAATGCGGCGCTTATGTTTGTTGCTACGCGACCTGCTATTGCCGTCCTTGGTATCTGAAGTACCATGGTTCTTTGACATGTTATTACTGCGAGCCAGCCAGCTGTCTTCTCCCGCACAAAAGCGGGTCATGAGTGTCGTGAGGGCTGCCATAGATTTTGGCTTTTCCTGACCAAGGTGCCGGGCTAGCCACTCGTCACGGATGTTGTGTTTGAAAGCCACTAAGGCCTCTACATCCGGACAGTCGATGATTTGATTTTTCTTTGTAAGGAACCGAGTCCAGAATTGTCTGGCCGACTCTTCTGGCTGCTGAATTATGTGGCTCAAGTCATCGGCATCTGGCGGTCGCACATAAGTGCCCTGAAAGTTGTCGAGGAATGCGGCTTCCAGATCATCCCAACAGCTAATGGAATCTGCTGGCAAGCTGTTAAGCCAATGCCGCGCTGGTCCTTTAAGCTTTAGTGGGAGGTATTTGATGGTGTGTAAGTCATCACCGCGTGCCTTGTGGATGTGGAGGAGGAAATCCTTGATCCATACCGCAGGATCTGTAGTGTCGTCGTATGATTCAATATTTACAGGTTTGAAACCTTCTGGGATTTGATGATCCATTACTTCGTCTGTGAAGCATAAAGGGTGTGCGGCGCCTCTGTATTGGGCTATGTCGCGACGCAGCTCGAATGGGTCTTGCCCGCTGTGTTCGGCCCGTCCGGATTTCCTTTTACTGTATCCAGCGTGACGTTTATCGTCTCGCATAGTGGCGCGCCCTCGTGATCCGTAAATCGATCTTGCATGCTTTGCTTTGTCCTCCAATACGTCTCGCAGGTCTGGCTTGTTTCCCATGCCTTTTTATTTGAATGGCGTCGGGGTGCGTGCTGAGTTTTTGGCTGGAATGCCTCTCTATCACAGCCACGAGGTGGCCGATCAGCCGCATCATACGCTTCTTCCTCCAATCGGGGTAGCAACCTGCACTTTGGGTAACTCTTGGAGGGGCGCTCAAGTTTATATTCCTCGGCAGCGAGGACTTCAGTCCATCTGTCAGCTAGCAGATCTTGATCAGCTTGAAGCTGCTGCTGCTTTTTCTTCAGGCTATTTGCCGTGGCCATAAGCCGGCGCTTGAAGCGCTCTTGTTCGACGGGGTCCTCTGGCACAACGAATTCATCGTCGCCGAGGCTTGCCTCGTCTTCGGAGGGGGGCATGTAATTATCATCCTCCTCCTCTCCGTCTGCCGCTCTCTCAGGAGGGCTGGCTCCTCCATCCTCCTACTCTAAATCTTAATGGAGGGGATTGTTGTTGTCTTCGGCACTATCCGGAGTGTTATTATTTCCTGTGCCGGTATCACCACTTTTGCTTTGGCGGGACTTAGAGCGGCGCCGCTGACGCCGGCGCTTGGGCTGCTTCTTGGAGGGGTCATCCTCTACTATCTCGTCGCCATTGCCTTTTTTGGGTGTATCCACCATGTATATATTGTATGATGAGGTGGCTTTCCAGTGCCCTATAGGCGCTGGTTCATGTTCGTCTCCTACATCATCGTCCATACCGTCGATGTCTTCGGAGTCGAAGTCGAGCATGTCGGTTAAATCATCGACAGTGGCTACAAAGTGGGTGGTGGGTGGGCGTCGAATTTCTTCGTCGTCCGCATCCCAATCCTGTTGGCCATAGTCCGGCCAGGGCTCTCCTGACAAAGAGAGATACCTTAGTGAATTCAGAATGTCGCCGAAGGGTGAGTGCTGAAAGATATCCGCGGCAGTGAATTCCATGATCGGCGCCCAATCGGATTCGATTGGCAGGGGCGCGGAAGGTTCGGAGTCCGGAAAAGAGTCCGGCACCTTGGAGTCACGGGCCTCGTAGAGGATGAGGCTGGTGTTTGGCTCGATCGCTATTGAGACCACAGCCCCGAGGCAGTGTCTAGCCACCCGTCCTTGATCGGCGCAATTGGCTCCGAGCTAAGGGTCGGAGCTGATGCGGGCGCGGCCTCCCGGGCACTGTTCGGTGGCAGAGCTAGGTCATACCCATCGTGACAGTGCGGCGCGCTCGGCTGTGGCTCGAATCCGTCGAAGATCAAGTCTCCACGGATGTCAGCCGTGTAGTTCAAACTTCCAAATCTGACCTGATGGCCAGGGGCGTAGCTTTCAATCTGCTCCAGATGGCCAAGCGAATTAGCCCGCAGTGCAAAGCCGCCAAACACGAAGATCTTTCCGGGGAGAAAGGTCTCACCTTGGACCGCATCGTTGTTGATGATCGGAGGAGCCATCGGGCCTAAAAGTGACGACACAAAGGAACTCTCAATGAAAGCACCAATGTCGGTGTCAAAACCGGAGGATCTCGGGTAGGGGGTCCCGAACTGTGCGTCTAGGCCGGATGGTAACAGGATGCAGGGGACACAATGTTTTACATAGGTTCGGGCCCTCTTGATGGAGGTAAAACCCTACGTCCTGCTTGATTAATATTGATGATATGGGTAGTACAAGAGTAGATCTACCACGAGATCAGAGAGGCTAAACCCTAGAAGCTAGCCTATGGTTTGATTGTGTTGTAGTAGTTGTTGTCCTACGGACTAAAACCCTCTGGTTTATATAGACACCGGAGAGGGCTAGGGTTACACAAGGTCAGTTACAAAGGAGGAGATATCCATATCCGTATTGCCTAGCTTGCCTTCCGCGCCAAGTAGAGTCCCATCCGGACACGAGACGAAGTCTTCAATCTTGTATCTTCATAGTCTAACAGTCCGTCCAATGGATATAGTCCGTCTGTCCGGAGACCCCCTAATCCAGGACTCCCTTAGTGGCCATCTTCATCATCCTGGCGGCCACCACGATGAGGAGGGAGTAGTCCACCCTCGGGGCCTAGGGCTTGTGAAAGTAAGTTATATCAACTAGAGGGGGTGAATAGGCGATTTTTACAAATTCGTCCCAGAGGAATTTCAGGGTGAGGAAATTCCTAAGCAACAAACTACTTAGCAGCGGAATAAGTACTCAGATGCAAGTATAGTAGAGTAGTAGCATAGTCGTCATGATGAAATGAAAACAAGCACAGAGTACAAGTAGCGTAAACACAGGATGAGCAGGCTGAAGACAAACTGACTGAAGAAATAGGATTGAGGAAACTGAGAAAGTCTTCAGTCAAAGTCTTCAAACAGTAACGATCAAGTACTTCTACATAGAAATGAGGAAATGAAAGAGTTGAGGAAATAGAACCAGTAGCTTGGTGAAGACAATGATTTGGTAGACAGGGTCCAACTGCTGTGACAGTCGCACGTCTGGTTGGAGTGTCTAGATATTTAAACCTGAGGACACACAGTCCCAGACACACAGTCTCTGACACACAGTCCTCACCATATTCTCCTTGAGCTATGGTCACATAGACCTCACCCAATCACTCGTGGTAAGTCTTCAGGTGACTTCCAAACCTTCACAGACTTGGTCACTCGGCGATCCACAATTTCCTCTTGGATGCTCTAGACCATGACGCCTAACCACCTGGAGGATGCACGGTCCTCAAATGTAACAAGCGTCGGTTCCACACAGCAACAATTTCTTCAGTGATGCTCTATCACTTTGGGTTTGTAGGTGTTGGGGTTTGGGTTTTCCTCGCTTGATGATTTTCTCTTAAAGTCCTCGGAGGATGGGATGCTCTCAATAACAAGTGTCAGTTTCTCGTGGAGCAGCCAACCAGCTAGTAGTTGTAGGGGGCGGCTAGTTATAGCCTAAGGAGCAGCCCGACATGATAAGACATAAATGCCCTTCAATGATATGACCGTTAGTTGGGTAGATATTTTGGAACAGCTGGCGCATAGCACAGCAACGGTCGGAAATTTGACTATCAAATTCCTCAGGGATATCATGTTCCTCACTTGTAGGCAATCTGCACCGGCGAATTCCTAACTCCTCAGTCAGAACAAATTCCTCAGAGACTAGAATATCTTCGTCTATCACTGATGAAATTGACTGAACTGTATGAGATTTCCAATGGCTTCACCCGAAAGGATTGGTAGGTGTAGGATTTTGAGATGAGCACCACTTGGGAACTTTTCCTTAGTTTTACCTTAACCCCCTTTAATAGTACGGTGTTTCCTATGACTCAAGAAAGAGAAAAACGGAAGTACGAAAACTAAAGTCTTCAAGCTTCATATTCCTCGCATGAATACAAAGTCTTCAGGATCACACCAATTTCTTCACTTTCAAAGTCTTCAGAAAGCCAAAGTCTTTAGTTGAAGACATTCAATTTTAGGGGTCGACTTTCTTTGTAAATATCAAACTCCTCATAGACTTATAGAACTGTGTACACTCACAAACACACTAGTCCCTTACCCTATAAGTCTTCAATACACCAAAATCACTAAGGGGCACTAGATGCACTTACAATCTCCCCCTTTGTGGTGATTGATGACAATATAGGTTAAGTTTTCAATGGGAATAAACATGTGAAGTGTAAATACTGATATTGAGGAATTTGATTGCAATATATAGAAAAACTCCCCCTGAAGATGTGCATGTGTGAGGAATTTGTCTTGAAGAGCAAATGCACATTGTACAATAGAATCATGGAGATCTCCCCCAATATCTTGTAATTCATACATGCATTTAACATATGATATGAAGAATTTGAAATGCATGATGAAATATGGTGGCTGAAGTAATTCAGCATGCGTGCATTAACATATATGAGCAAATAGCATGCAGAAGAACATAGCAAAAGTATCAGACCGCCATCGAACTTAAGTTTACAACTCGATCCAACAAATGCTCAGAAGAATGAGAGTTGTAACTTAGCAAAAAACACCCATATATAGAGACCCGCTTGAAGACTAACTCAAAATTCTCCCCCTTTGTCATCAAATGACCAAAAGGGACGAAAATGAGGACTAACGCCCCTGAAGAATTTCATCATGAAGTCGATGGAGGAGCGCTAGCATTGTTGGGGTCGTCCGTTGGAGTAGGGCCTGCCACAGTGTCGTTCAAGTCTTCATGCTCATCAGTCTCGCATGATGAAGAATATGAACTGGCCACAAGCTGAGGAACTTTGAACTTCTTGAATTTCTTCAGAGGTGGCTGTACCTAGTCAAAGTCCTGTTGAAATTCCATCTTCTTGAGATCTTCAGCACTTTAGAGGTTAGACAGAATGGCCCAAGTGCGGTGAAAGACTTCATGCAGGTAGTAGTGATTCTTCTTCATATTATTTTGAGTGACTGTCATGTTCTGAAGAATAGCACTAAACTGACGCTTGACCCACTTGTGGTTGTGATCGACCTTCTGATGAAGACTGAGGAGAAGCTCACGATCAGTCATCACCCTTGGAGCAGTGGCTTGAGGAAATTTCCTTAAAGCATTTGTGGCGGAGTCGTGAGTGGCAGAGTCATCATTGGTGGAGTAGGATGCAGCTTTGCGAAATTGTCCATCCAATGGACGAATGCCTTCATCAATAATAGCATCCTTGCCCTTCTCATCAATTGAGGAAATAGTCCATTTGAGGACTTCAATTGGGGGCAACTAGCTAACGTGATTTTGCAAATCAGCCTTGTACTGAATTGAAGACCTTGATCTGATGAATCTCATGATCCAGGGAGCGTAAGGCTTCAATTCAAACGGTGAAAGAGCGACATTGGCCAAAGTCATCATGAAGAAATCATGGTAGTTGATAGGAATACCATGTATGATGTTGGAAAGCAGATTCTTCATGATGCCAACAACTTCTTCATCATCGGAGTTGTGGCCCTTGATTGGACTGAGGGTTTTGGTCAATATCCTGTATATTGTCCTTAGAACATAGAGTAGTTCCTTGACGAGGAATTGGGTCCTTGGAGCTTGGCCTGGCTTCAAAGGCTTCATTAGCACTTGCATCAACTGGTTTGATAGCTCAGGTTCATCATAGATGCATCTTGCACCTTCGATGGGAGGACTGACTGGGATGGCGTGAAGCAATTCAGAGGCCGGTGCTTTGTAGTGAGTATTTTCAGTCATCCAGTCCAGCACCCATGAGTTCACATCTTCAACGTTGCCAGTGATGTGCAACGTGGCATAAAACTGAAGATTGAGTTCTTCATTCCAATCGCAGATGTCGGTGCACAGGTTGAGTAGTCCAGCATCATGAAGAACACTAAGGAGTGGGGTGAAGCAGGGCAGCGACTCCATATCAACATGAGGAATTTTCTCATGGTCAAAGACCTTGTCTTTTTCAAACAACAGTGAGGAATAGAAATTTATTTGGCTTGCTATCCAGAAGCACTTGCGTCTGAGTCTTGCAGAGTCATATGGACTATAATCCATGAAGAATATGTGCTCAGCAAAGAAGTTATCAGCTTTGAACTTCTTCTTCTTGGAGTGAGGATTCTGAGGCTTGGGCTAAAGATTTGCAATGGTTGCCATCACAACCTCTTGAATCACAGTTTCTTGAGCCACATGCTGAGGAATTTCAGTGGGAATCTCTTCAACAGCCTTGGCCTCCATGTCAACAGCAATTTTTCATTAGTGCTAGTGGCTGGAACTTCTTCAGGTATAGTGAGGAGAGATGCCTGGTGTTCTTTAGATCCCGTGTGAATTTCTTCAGTCTGGGCAGGGGACTGAGCAATCTGTTGCAAAGGTGTGAACAGTGGTGAATTGGGGTGATGACTTTCCTAGTAGTCATCATTCAGAATTGGAGTGGTGCACCCAATGTCCACGTCTTCATCTTCTTCATCTATTTCTTCAATGCCGGCCTCTCCAGCAGTGAACTGAGGCATGGGCAAGGATACCAATGGGGTTGAAGGGATGTTATCCACTTCAATTGCTTCATCCAACTGCTCTGACGTAGCAGCAGAAGGATTTTCTTCATCTGATTCATTGGGAATCACATATTCCTCACCAAAGGGAACAATCTCCTTTGATGTCATGCTTGATAGAGGAACAACATCTATGGGATTTTCATAGGAGCTTGTCAAAGTCTTCACTTTCTTTGGGGCTGAAGACTCCGAGGAAGCAGATGCTTTCCTTTTCTTCACAACGGCTCGCTCCGCAGCCTTGGTTTTCTTCGCTTCTGATGCAGAAGGAAGATTGATGCTTGTTGTTGGTGCCGGAGGAGCAGAGGAAATTGGTTCGGTTTCTTCAGGCACAATTGATGCAGTTGTCCTGGCTTGGTTAATCTCTTCAGGCACTGTAGAAGATGTTTCAATAGGCCTGGCTTGTTCTTCAGGCGCAACACTAGAGGTTGCCCTGGCAGTTTCATCAGCGGCTGGAATGTCTTCATCAACCCTGGTGCTTTCAGTATCTTCAGTAGCCTGATTTTCATCACCGGTGCTGGCATGTTCTTCATGTTGCGTTGGGGCTACAACATTTGAGGTGAATCTCTTCGCCATGTTGACGAATCTGACCTTGGCTCCCAGCCAATCTGCATGGTATACGTCAAATTCATCACTGAGTGCTTTGATCTCAGCTTGTATGGTCACAAGTTCATCAGTTGTCATTCAGGCAATGTTCTTCTTTAGAAGATGTTGTTTCTTGTACTGAGCCTTCTTGAGCTTCCTGGCCTTCTCAAACTTCCATTTTTCTTCGCCTATGAAGGCTGTCAGCATGTGGTTCTGGCCAGGTGTGAGATTGAAATCAGGCATAGGAGTGTTGGGGTCCTTGTGCCGGAGATCAATAAGTCTAGGATCAGCTTGGGATCCAGCAAAAGAGGAACATTGGTGCCTTTGGCTCTAGCGGCCCATTGTTGTCTGTCTCTGATGATTTCTGCTAATTCCTCATCATGAGCTTCTTCTTCACTAGACAGTACATGGAAGGCGACCTACTTCTTGTGAGGATTTGGCCTTGTGCCTCGTCCAGCAGTGGCCTTTGTCTTCAGCAAAGTTGGGCCTGTTGAGGATTGCAGAGGAGCTGAGGAACTTGCAGAGGCTCCTGAAGCAATTGAGATGCCAGTGGTCCTTTGGCATGAGGCGAGGTGCGCAGGTGCTCAGGACTTTGCAGCAGCAGCTGAAGCTTTTGCAATAGTGGGAACTAGAGATGCTTGAGGAATTTTCCGTGAGGGCTTTGACGAGCTTGGCCATGAGGGCATTGCAGCTGAGGAACTGGGCTTGTGTGCAGGCTTCTTGGGCATAGCCTTGTTTGGCTTGCTAGCAGAGGCCTCAGCAGCGGTAGCGGCAGAATCTTCATTGAATTTCTTGACTGCTTCCTTGGACATTTTGGCCAACTTTGCTTGCCGCCTGGCCCATTCATCAGGATAGTCCTCACCACGCTTGAGGCTAGTGGGATCAGCAATTTGGCCAGGCGCCTGCGAAGGTCTTGGGCAAGGAGGGTGTAGAGCGAATTTCTTCATATATTTAGGAGTGACATATATGTACTCCCTCCATTCCCGTGCCCATCTCCTCTCTATCCTTTGAATGCGCATCTTGCGCTCATTCTTTGTTTCTTCAACCGGAGTGCAGTACCCTGCATAGATGTCAACAGGGATCTCAAACATTGTGTTGACTTCCAATCTCTTTCCTCCCTTCTGAGGTTTCTTGCCATCTGCCATTTTCTTCTGCTGAGGAATTTGAACAACAGAATTCTCTGAAGAGGAATGCAATTTGTCTTTGAGGAACGCTGCAAATGAGTTAAGTTGATGAGAACCTAGTGATTCAGTAGCAGACATGTGTACCTATGAACAGAGTATAGGTGGCAAGAATTTGGAGAGGTCACATGCGTTCTCAGAAGTTTTTAAAAAAGAGCAAGTTTGAGGTATTTGACCAGGAGTGTCTTGAGGAGTTTCACTAAGCGGTCTTTGACTTAGGTTCCAGAGTTGTATAGATTGAAAAATCCACACAATTGAGGAATCATGAAGAAAAACATTGCTTGGAGAAATAGATCAAGAACAGATGCATGTGAGGTGTTTAACTAGTGGGGAAGTTGAAGAATAAACACCTTTTGAAGATTTTGTGAAAATCATCAGAATCAACAAGGGCAGTAAAAATAGATTTTATTTACCCTTGATGAAGAACACGACAAACTGGGAAGTGTAGATGGGAAGTTCACCCGTTCAGATCTTCCACGCCCTAACTCGGCGGCGGAAGACAGCTACGGCGGCGGCAGAGTGAAGATTTCCGCGGCCGGTGCGAGTACGACGGCGACGAGGTCGAGGCAGTGAAGCTCTTCCTCACCAGCGACGATGGAAGTAGCGGAGGCGCAAGGTCTGAGAGCTCGAGCGAGGGGAGTGAGGTCGAGCAGGGTAAATGAAGTCTGATGAGGGTGAGGGTATTTATAGCCGAGGTGAAAAAATGCCCGCCCAAAGAAATTGGACGAACGTGCCCCTGACCTTTCTCATCCTAGCAACATGTGTCACCCACATACAGTGAGGTGGAGATCATGTCAGATCATGGGTGAATAGAATAATCATATTGTGGGATGTGAAACGGTTTGAGCAGCAAAAGCCAAAAATTGAGATATGAAAATTTTAATGTTTCGTTCGCAAATTATTTTGTTGACAAGGACACAGTGAAGATTTTGAATGAGTTCCAAATAAAACTCACATGAAGAACTTGTGAATAGACTGGGTTGAGTTTAGCATAGAGGGGGAAGGGTCTGATCACATTCACTTAGCAAAAAAAGTCAACTTGAAGAAATAGCAATAAGTGAATGTTGTAGAGGACTAAAACTCAAATATATATATATATATATATACATCTGGGCTATTCTGTTACGCGTAACAGAATATTATTCTGTTACCCTACTTGAACTGATGGTTTCAGGCGGTTGTACTGATGATTTTCATCTCATTGAACTCTGAGCTATTTTTCTCTACAGAAGCGCGCACGCCATGGCGTGGGCGAGAAGCAGAAGGAGCTGGGCGCCTCTTACCTTGCGGCCCTTGTGCACACGCAGTAGAGTGGCGGTACAAGTCCACACGCAGGCGGCGACCGGAGCATGAGCGAACGCGGGGGAAGCAGAGAAGCAGGTGTCCATGGCGGCGGCAAGGGACTTGGCGCAGCAAAGGCGAACCGAGCGGAAAAGAGAAGAGCTCGATTACGTCGTACGTCGCTCGGCCGATCGAGATGTACCAGGCGATCCCCTACAGCGCCGACCGGCTGCCGGCGTGCCCGCGGCGGTCCGAGTAGGCCGAGGCCGAGGGCGCGGCCGGACAGGAGAGCGGGCTCGCGGCTCGACGACGCGGCGGCGAGGGGCGACGGCAGGGAGGTGGTGAGGAGGGCGGTGTCCATTATTCAAACAAACCCTTCGATGACTTATCGGCTGCCTTGCTTGAGGAAGAGTGTCACTAAAATGGAGACGAACCCTCGCCTATCGAAGTTCTGTTAAAAAACCTCGTACGAGAACTTGTATAGAGAAGGATTTCCCGCGGCACAGTAGTTCTTCCATACCAACTTAGCTGCCCGGCCGAGCTCACCGCGGCGGTGGCCGGGAATGCTGGAGGCAAGGCTGTCGTCGCGCTGCCGACGGTCTTCGTCGGTGGGAGGATCCTCGGTGGGCTCGATTGGCTCATGGCCGTGCACATCTCCGGTGAGCTCGTGCCCATACTCAAGGACGCCGGCGCGCTCTGGCTCTGAGTCTCTGGCTCTGAGCAAAACCAAAGATGCATACGGGACGGGGTACTACGGACGTACGAACAACCGTTTGATCATGAGTTAATATTCTTTTCATTTCTACTTTTGACTCTTGATGAGATCATGTGAGTTACTGCTGCTCGATCTTCAGTCTCTCTTGATTGGGATCAATAATGGAGTACCAGCTTAGCTATAGTTAGGCTTAAATTCTTTTGATTAGGGTAGGAAAAATTAGGAACTATTGTGCCATCTCGTGCTTATTTTCGACCACACGCTTGTCAGTACATGCATGAGTGAAGAGGGGTGTACTACTTAGCACTGTATAAATCATGTTCCTTTCATCTTGCACATCAGTTTTCTAGATGCCAATTCATTTTGTATTTGAAGGTTTCTTCTAGCAGGCTTATGATGTTATCACGAAATGGCACTGTGTTGGATATTTGTAATCCATGACAGGGTGCTTGTTTGTTGCAGCTGATTTTACCTCTCTCTTCTTCTATAGTACTCCTATTTTTCATAGATTAATTTTGTATTCTTCTGAAAAATCTCCAATTTTTGGGTTTGTACTGAGCGGTTTTCATAGACTGGACTTTACTCTGTTTTTTCCGTAAGATTTTCCTCGTAACTTTCCAACGATCTATGGTATCATCGTCCCCAAACTTGCATGATTCATATAGTTGAACTGAATGACATTTTTTTTCAAAAAGAAAATATTTGTTTGCAACGATGTTTTGGACTTCTCTCATTTTACGACCTAAACATTTACCATTTGAATTTTCATATAGGGTTTTCTTCGCAAACCAAACCAAATCGTCTCAGGTTTCGATTATCTAACATGAACAAAAGAGATCCGGAACACACACGATGTCTGCAAAAGCTTCATCAGCAGCAAACTCATAGTAGGTTCCCATGAGTGTGAATTAACAAGGGTGGCATGGCACCAAGTTACTGCACCAGCTTAATTCCTATGTACTACATACTGTACTTAGTAGTGGTGGTGCCACTAGTGGCGGAGGTGATGTTATCTATGATTCATAGATGACACTCTCAGGACCTCCTCTTCCTCTTCTTCTTGTCCTCGGACTTGTCGCCTGCGTTCTTGAGCTGCAATGCAACACAGCACCGTCAGCCATCTCAATGGATCACATCGTATAAAAATGAATCGAATTTTAGCAACCGTGGGTGGAGGATGAGTAGTCAGCCAAGGTGGCTAGGGTGCTTACCCCGATGACGAGGATACGATGAGGACAATGACAAAACAGGTGAAGAGGGTGAGTGCATGCTTGATGTAGCCCATGACGACGCGGCGCGCCCTCTCGATGATCTCCTTCGTGTCATACACCATGTTGAACTTGTTGAGTTCTGATTTTTGAACCTTCCCGGTAGTAATACATGTACTGGGCGGTACAAGATTGTTGAGCAGCTGACCCACAGAAACAAAAACACTCCTAGAGTGCACACGCAAAATCATTTACAAAAATAGTGGTAGCAAGAAGCAATAAACATGTAGAAACAATACTACAAGATTTGTGAACAAAAGGTCGTACAGAAGTTGTACTGATCCACGGAAAGATTTGCTACTTGCAAGAAAATAAATATGAAATCTATCTTGGAGATTCAACATATGTTCCATTGATTACATTCAATCATGTATGTACTGAAGAAACAAAATGCAACTCCACCATTTAGTAGTTCATGTAAAAAGAACAACCAAGTTAAAGTACAGTAACATCATAAGTTCAGAAATAAAAAAACAGTTTCGTACCATTTTTGCTATAACAACTAAGTTAACGTACACCATGGGGCTGGACTAGGATAGCGCTGCATATCCTGGAGTGGTGGAGAGGAAGCTCATGTCACTACCAAATCTATCAGGGTACTACAAATTCAAGGAACATAAGTAAAACCAAACTAATTTATTACAAGCACTCCTATGAACAGAACTTAATTTAGAAATTGAGGTGAACATAAACAGTGAAAACAAGAGTTTGCTACTGCTAGATTTCCAATCGTCGAACAACTTCTAGGAACGTGTGGGAGTCAGACAACGTGCCTGAACTGTGTGTTGACTGGTAGTTGAACTTGCTACCCATCCACACTAGTACCAGCGGCACAAGACCGCAATATTTAAGCAAATACCTGATGGCATCAAGAAAACAAGTGAAAGGGCCTCCCACTCCCCTACTCTATCTCCTCCCACTCCCTGCATACACACCAACAGTGGATAGACCAACAACATAAATCCTCAAGCAATAATCAAGAGAGCTCACAATCTCCAAGGGAGATGCCTATGAATTCGCCATGGAAGGGCCTCCCACTCCCCTGCTCTATCTCCTCCCACTCCCTGCATACACACACGCAGAGCAGAGAGAGAGGATGAGAGGGATATTGCAGAGCTGGATCGAGGATGGAGCACAGGGTGGCCTGCACGCAGCTCTTTTCTCATGACCGGCTATGGAGCATGATGTTGTACTGACGAGGCAAAGGTCCAAATATATGGAGGGACTAGTAACGGTCTCAGGAATTGACTACATTATTTTAGTTAACTTGATCTTCATCAGTACTAGAATGACAGGACAGGAAGTTTGTATTTGTAGCAGCACACACACTAAACTTACATAATTTTTTTTGAACTTTTTTAGGTGATTGCATTAGTACTAATATGATTGGAAAAATATTTCAGATTTGTAGCAGCACACACATGAAACTTACAAAAATTTATGGAAATGCACGAGCTCTGATTTATCAGTACATAGTTTTATGGAAATGCGCGATTTAATTTCTTATAGGCACTATCTAGGCAAAGAACACTTGGTATTGAACCTTTTTCCAAGTATGTATTGAACTGATATATTTTTTGTCAATGAACTGTTGTAGTATAGGTACTAGAGATACCAGCATCTTTTTATATATCATGATAAAAAGCAAACAAACACGCGTCATCTCCATAAGACCATTCTCTCATCATCTTCAGAACATACATACGACAGAAAATTGAACTAACAATAGAAGAAATTTATATTTTTTGGGGACTGATATCATGTAATACAACATGCAGAAAGCATGCCAAGAGAAATGTATTTTTTTAGTTGAAGAACTAGCAGTCGTGCAGCACAAGAGGCACGGCATGGTGCTATTAATTAACTTTCAGAGATCCTTTCTGCTTTTGTAGTAGTACCTGAGGTTATAATATAAGGGTCCATAATTTACCATTTGATTGCCTTCATGCCACCAGCAGCGCACCATTAAAGAACTGATGAACTGATGCTGGTAGCTCTCACTGGCCTTCTACTAGTACCTCTCACTGGCCTTCTTTATTCTGCACCCAGCAAGCCCAAGATGTCCATAAATCAAAGAAAAACCAACAAACACTGCATAAAAAGGTGTTGTTAATAGGGTGCAAGAATGCTAAAAATACAATATAAACAATGAATGCTAGAATAGTAATTGTGTAACACCATTCAACAACTACAATTCATGAAGGAAATATATCAAAACATCCACCAAAGAGGTGCATGAATATTAGTTTCCCATGGAAATTATAAAAACTATACGCAGGTAGCTAGCTTTTCTCCTCTGTTTTTTGGCATACGCAAAGAATATGAAGTCGGAAATGTTCTAATTGTAAAACACACTCCAAAGCAAACCTATTTTCCTATTCCATATCAAAATATAAATTGTTTTAGGATAATCCATCTTGGAAAGGTAGTCATCTTTTCCAAGGGACCTTCTCTAAGCAATAAGAAGAAAGTTCATGCCACAAAAGGGACCTTCTCTAAGCAGTAAGTACAAAGTTCAGGTCACAAAGTTTACTCGTAGACATATACAAAATAAAATAAAACAATGATCACTTGAACTAATTGGAGAATAACATGCGAGCTTATAGCATTTGATCACTTGAACTTATAGCAATAGGAATAAGAAATATGTACGGCCTCCGACCTATGGAGATTATAAGAAATTTGTAAATACTAGTACTGCAACCAAAATTTTTATAAATACAAGTGAACTTGAACTTATGGTCTCTCGAGATCTGAACTGATTGTGTTACAAGCACACGCACAAAAATCCAATGAAGCTGATATCAGTACATGTTAAAAAGATAATCAAGTTCATGTATATTAATTTTCAGAAGTTTAGAAACTTTTTTAAAAGTTTGTACCGAAAAGGTGTGCAAACATATTTAGTGCTTTTTTAGGAAGGAACTCAATTCAACAAAACATATGCAAACATCTTGGCTTCGAACTTCTGTATTTTTTATTTTGAACTTACTTCTCTTGAGATTTGAACTGATTTGTGTTATAGGCACACGAACAACTTTGACTTAGCTGATGTTAGTACATGTAAAAAAGATGACCAAGTGCATTTATATTGACCGGAGAAGTTCAAAAGGGGGCTTCATCTTCACCATACTGACTAGATCAATACTGAAAAACTGAAGTATGAGAGGGCGACCAGCTTAAGTTCAAACTACACAAACATAAGCTGCAAGCTCCATGTTCCAGCTTGTAGATGACTAATTTTAATATCAAATTCCTCAGTCCAACATTAAGATAACACACAGGACCGGTTAGCCAACAAGCTCACAATACCAATTCCGCTGACTTTGTTTACCTCGACACATGTCGGAGACGAGCACGACGAGGTCCCGGTCGCCAACCCGCTTCCGCTGTTGATGGTCGCAGGGACACCACGACGAGGAGGGCAGCCTAGTGCCCTAGCTTGTGGGCGGAGGGGTTGGGTGGCGGTAGTGGTGCGGCGCGTCGACGGGACTAGGAGGGGACAGCCGGGGCACGGGGAGGTGGTGGTGCAGTGAATCGACTGGACTAGGAGGGGGCGGCGCGTCGCCGGGAGGTGGTGGCGGGGTGCGTCATCGGGGGAGGAGACGGCGCGTCTGCGGGAGGTGGTGGCGTGGCATGCCGCCAGGATGCAGGCCGCTGCGTATCAGTGGGATGTGGTGGCGGGGCGCGTCGGCGGGAAGGGGAGGGGGCGGCGCGTCGCCGGGAGGCAGGGGCTGCACATCGGCGGGGGAGGAGACGACGCATCTGTGGGAGGTGGTGATGCGGCGCGTCGCCGGGAGGTATGGGCGAGGCCCGTCAGCGGGAGGTGGGGTTGCGACGCTTCGGCCTCTTTTCAGTGTACTGAAATGCAGATCGGGCCCTATAGGGGGCGATGGTAACAGAATATATATATATGACAACACTATTCTAATCCCAGGATTAGAATAGTTATTTGGATCATGATTTCCCTATAAGGGCGCAGGTAGGACCTCCCGAACTCCCGAACCGGTACGAGAGAAAAAAACACATCCAACCCCTCCCACGATCCCCTCACCTCACCTCACCTCCCTCGATCCCCCGAACTGCATTGCGCTGCCAGCGCCGCCTCCCACCCTGGCACACGCCGCCGCCGAGCCCCGGACACCCAATGCGCCGCCGCCAGGCCCACGACCACCAACCGCCGAAGCCCCCGTCCCCGGTGTTCCTGGACCTCCCCTGGCCCCGCCGCCTCCTACCACATCCGGCGACCAGGAATGCTCCTGGTCAGGCGCAGGGGTTGCGCGACCTCCAGCCGCCGCCCGTTCACCCACCCCGCTGCGCTGGGAACCACCTACCCCGCCCAGATCCGCCGGAGCGCTCGCCGGATCCTGCGTCATCGTTGGTTCCCGTGACATAGGCAGCCACCGGATCGGCTAAGCCGTTGCAACCCCTGCAAGAAAGCTCGACGGTGGCTTCCCCTGCTTCTTCCTATGTGTCGCTGGAAGGCCCACGTCCCCGCGCGACGCCACCGTCAGAGAACAACTCATGCAACAGCAGGTCGCCGAAGAAAGCTCGGGTTGCAATTGCTGGATCCCACCGCCACTCACCTCGCGCCATCGACGAACTGCCAAGGCCGAAGCAGCGTCCTGTCCGAGGCCAAAGCTCGACCTTCATGCTTGTGTCTTCTCCAAGTTGCTGCTGCCTGCAATGGAGAGGGGGAGGCTGTAGTCCCACACTATCACAGGAGGAAGTGCTCTTACTTTCTTCTGAAATCTGGTAAGCTAGACGCCGGTCGGTCTGCTTGATCGATCTTGGCTGTGTGCGCTGTATCTATCCATTGCATCCACCTTGTTTGAATTCTACTCATGCTTGTGCATCTCTGACTCTCTATTTCTGTTTCTTTTTCAATTTTCAGGTGTGGGTGGGGCTTGATTCTTGGCCATGTCTCCGTTTCCACCTACAACTGTAGGGTACGTGAGGGCAATCGATCGATCTCCTTTGCTTCGATCGCCGGAGCTTCAGACTCGATGGAACGGTCAAGCCGCTTGATCGACCGCCAAGGCAGGAGCAGCAGCATTATTCTTTTTCCAATTAGTAAAGCTTGGCCACTGAGGCCAGGTGCTGGTGGGACTGGGCTTGGACATGTCTTGTTTTGCATATTGGATGTTTGTATTCTTCTCATTGTTGCATTTTTCTGAATTTTTGCTCTGTCCATTCATGTGTTCCCACTGAATCTGTATATTTCTCTGAACTCAGTGATATATCAAATGTGAAATTTATTCTTACTAGTTCCTGGCCTTCATGTTTGCCATTTATATGCATGGTGTCTGCAGGAAAGGATCTGATGTTTGTGTTGGGCCGTCAAAAGAGATTGGAGCTATAGAATTGGCCCTTAGGAATTGTTCAGGCAGATCAACAAATACATATTTTTTTCGGACGACCATATCTACCCGATTTGACTCGCTTGAGGAGGCATACGAGTTCTATAACCTGTACTCATGGGAATTGCTTTCGGGCATTTTTGGTACATGACCAGTTAAATGAACGGCGATCAGTACTGGTCATCTCAGGATCTAGGGTGCCAGATGGAGGTATGGATCGACATGAATTTTACTTTTGTTGTTCTGAATTCTCGATTGGTTTGCTGCACATGCATGATACCATATCATTTTTTTCTTCAGGGTGTTGACTCGAGGTGCTAGAATGACTCTGTGAGATTTGGTTTCAAAGGCAGTGATCCAGCTTCACAAGTCCGACGACCATGGTTGCTTTGTGGCGCCGTCGCATTTCCCAACATCTCCATGCCGCTGCCCCCGTCTCCCTGCTCACAACGGCGGGGCTCATCAGATACTACCGAGTATCTCAGCAAGTTCAAATAATTTGAACATGCAAAAATGTTGTGTTCGAGAAGGTCAAGTGTGTTATGTGCATCACCTCGCCCCCACTAAATCTTCTGCATTTTTTGTGTATTCTTCAAAAGTTTAGGTCATCATGAGTTGCTTCGATTGAGCTACTACTATGAAAAAGTTCACCTCAGAGGCAGGTCTATGCGTGCAAACTAGGAAGGACGACGAACCACGCCTGGTGTTGCTACCATCGTGAACAGATGGAGGAAGAAGGTCACCATAGAAGCAATGAGAAGGTCACCATAGAGGTAGGGAGAAGGTCACATAAGGTGCATGAATATTGTCAGAGTGCAGGAACGGGTGTGTGATCTTTGTGTTGTTTTGGGGGTGCAAATTAACATGGGTATGTGATCTCACATCCTGTGTATTCTTGAGATGGCCTACCTTAGCCTCAAAACCATATGGCCTATAAGTATGATAGTCCCAATGCTACGGTCACGTGTAAATAAAATTAGATATATACATGTACAGAACCTACAACAACTTTATGGGGAGTTGATGGATTATTCAATGGTTGTTGCTGCCACTATTGATTTTTTTTGAGATGGTCTTCATCACCGTTCAAAATAATACAAATGCTTCTTGGTTGCATCTAGTTCCATTGCTCCACCTCAACATTGATTCCTTTAGCTAGATCTTGCTTGTAATTTTGTATTCTTTCTTTTCTTTTCTGGAAAGCATTAGCTCTTGAAATCCAGATCCGATGATGTAGCTTTGGCTATTCTTGAAAACGCGTAGAAAAATGTACATGCTCTGTAGGTTAAAATTTTGGCTCTAATTTATGTTTTTGCGAAGGTCAAAATGTTGTGTTCGAGAAGGTCGAGTGTGTTATCTCAGCAAGCTCAAATAAAAATTAAACATGCAAGGTAAAACATCTGAGAGTTGCGATTTTTTAGAACTTCAAGTGACAAACAAATTTGACAAGAGCACAAAACAAAATTTAAGTCTAGAAAAACAACTTCAAAAAGAATGCAAAAGAATGTTCTCTTTGTTATCGATTGCAAAATGAAAAATTAATGAAAGGGGGAATGCAGTTTACGCATTTTCTAAAAGAACTAAGAAGTTCAAATTTTAAAAATAGAGAAGTTCAAAAATCATAAAAAATGACTTTCATTGTTTCTAAAATTAAAAAAACTCTGGAAGTTGAAATTGAAATAATGGGTAATTCAATATTTATTACAAAACTATGATATTGCCTTTACTAAAAGAAATAAATCAAGAAGTACAAATTACAAAAATAGAGAAGTATCATATTTATGACAAAACTCAGATTTTCCTTGTTACTAAAAAATAAAATGAAGAAGTTCAAATTAAAAAAAAGGAGAAGTTCGATGGATATAGAAAAACTCAAATTCTTTCCGTTTCTTGGAAAAATAAAAGTATGAAATATAATTTAAAAAAATGTTTGATGCTTATTTAAAAACATATTTTTTAAGAATAAGACTAAGAAGTTCAAATTAAAATAAAAGAGAAGTCCAAAGATTATGAGAAACTCAGATTTTCGCGTGACTAAAGTATAAAATGAAGAAGTTCAAATTAAAAAAAGGACCAACTAAAAAAAGTTTAAAAATAGATTTTCTCCATTTCTAAAAAAACTAGAAGTTCAAACAAAAATAACGAAGTGGTTCGATGTTTAATTAGAAACTAAGATTTTACCATTATTAAAATACTCAAATATCCCATGGTATTGAAGAATCAACCGTGGAGTTCAAATTTCATAAAAAAGATTAAGAAATAAAACCAGGAAGTCCATATTAAAATGATAGAGAAGTTCTATGATTATAGAAAACTCATATTTTCCTCATTATTAAATAATAGAAACAAGAAGTTCAAAAATAAAATAACAAGAAGTTCAAATTTTAAAAATAGAGCGCTTCAAAATTTCATAAAAAAGATTAAGAAAATCAGATTAAAAATTCATCAAAAAACTCATATATTTTCATGTATCCGAGAGAAGATCAGATTGATAACTGCCAGAAGTTCACGTACTGCACGGTGTGTATTTTGTATTAAAAGAATAAAAAAAAGCAAAGACTAAAAGTTTGTTGATATAAGTTCAAGTCCTCCGTCGGAGAAATTTTAAAAAATATTGTGAGAGAGGTTTATACAAAAGAAATACCATTTGTGTAAAACTTGACGAATGGATGAGAAAATTACAAATGAAAAATACGCCACAGAAGTTCAACGTAAAAACAACAGGAAGTTCATCTACTACACTGAATGAATATCAGATGAAAAACTTTTAAAATTGTCGCAAGTATGAAAAAATGATCAACATGGGAAAGTTGCGTGTTTACAGCAGCTTTCCACTGGTATATCACTTGCTCAATTCCGGTGAGTGGATGGAGTGCTACGAGCAGTGGATGGAGAGCTACGAGCAAAAAACACATGAAAAACAGAGTGAAGTTCAAGTAGACATGCCGAGAAGTTCAGGTTCTTCACACGGTGCATTTTCGAAGAATCTGTTTCGCGATAAAGGCAGAACGAATGATCTCGCCATTTTCGAAATTACTTGAAAACGGTCAGGATTCAGAGAAAACCATCAACATGAAAAAGTTTCACATTTTCCGTAGCTTTTCAACGGTATATTATTTGCCCCATTCCGATAAAGTTTGTAGAAATTATGGCAAAAATACGTTTTTAACCATTTTCAAAACTGACATAAAACCGTAATGAATTAGGAGAAACAATATATACAAAAAAGTTTCGCATTTCTTCAAGCTTTCCAACGCCATATCATTTGTTGCATTTGGACAAACGGTTAAAAAATTAGCTCGAAAATACGAACTCGGTGGAACTTGTACCGTTTTCTAAATTAATTTTAAACCGTTCAAAATTAGAAAAAACTTTTAACATAAAAAAGTAGCGCATTTTCATAAGCTTTCCAACTCCATATTATTTGCCTCAATTGGATTAGCCGTTTAGAAATGGCGTCGAAAATACAAACTCGGGTGTTCGGTTTGCGAAATTTTACGATTTTCCGAATTACTCTTTAACCGTAGGGAATTAGAGAAAACTTTTAACATGTGGAAGGAGCAGTTTTGCAGCAGCTTTCCAACGCCATATTATTTGCCTCATTCCGATAAATGGTTTAAAAATGCGATCGAAAATATGATTCACGTTTTTTATATGAAGAAATAACGGTTTTCAAAACTGCTCTTAAACCGCTTACATTTTGCCAAAAATTTAACTTGGGTTATGATACTGATGTCCATAGCTATCCAACGGTATATCGCAAGCCCCATTTGGATACCTTTTAGCTGAAGTTCAATCTAGTACTCGGGGAAGGTCAGGCGCGTTACTCGAGAAGTTCATGTTGTGATCTGAATATTATTCTGATCCCGTAATTAGAATAGTGTTTATGTATATATATATATATATATATATATATATACAGCCGGTCTATTCTGATAATATTATCAAAATAACTATTCTGATAAAACTTCCGCACTGCACGCTCAATGCAAGTGCACGTCATTGTTTGAACCAAGTGTGCTGCAGTACTGAGGCGAGTGAACTTCCCGTGGCAAAAAACAACACACCGTGTTTTTTCAGGTACTGTTTTCGCTCTAGTTTTTTAACTGTTTGTCGGAACGAGGCGTGTAATATATCGTTGAAAAGCTATGAATTAGGCGCAACTGCGCCATGTTGAACACTTTCCGAGATTCCTCACGGTTTAAGAGCAGTTTTGAAAATGGTGCGGCCCACAACGAGTGGCAGCGAGCGTTTTTCGCGTTTTTTTCTAAACCGCTCATCGGAATGAAGCAAATGATACACCGTTAGATAGATATCGTCGAGGCGCATCTTTTTCATATCTATTTCTTTCTCTAATTCGTTACGGTTTAAGAGCAGTTTCAAATATACTAAATCGCGGAATTCTGTTTTTCAAATTTTTTCAAATTTTCGGTACTGTTTTCGCTCTAGTTTTTTAACCGTTTGTCGAAACTAGACGTGTAATATGTCGTTGAAAAGCTATGGACGAGGCGCAACTTTGATATGTTGAAATGGTTTTAAGAATCCTTTTTAAGTTAATTTTGAAAATCGTGTGGTAGACGACAAGTGGCAGCGGCCGTTTTCCGCGAATTTTTTACAAAACGGTCGTCAAAATGATTCAAATGATATGCCATTGGAAAGATATCGATGAGACACAACTTTCTCATGTAGAACACTCTCTCTAATTCCTTACGGTTTAAGAGCAGTTTTAAATTTACCGAAACGAGGACACTCTGTTTTTCGCGACACCCAAATCGACGTGGGTACTTCATCTGACTGAAAACAGCACTGCATCGGACGAAAAACCGCATTGCATCAAACGGGTAAGAGAACTGCATGGTTTCTTTTATTAAAACATAATTTTTTCAAGGACGAGGAAGTGGACCGCACTTCACGTCGAGCGTAAGTGAACCGCAACACTATCGAGCAGTGAACCTCATTACTTTTTTTGTCATTTCGGTAACATTTTTTCTTTTACACTTACGAGATGAACAACATCATACGCCCGACCGCACTGCTTCAGAATGAAAACCGCACTGCATCGGACTGGCAAGCGAGTTGCATAATTTCTTTTGTCGGACATAAACTTTCTTAGGCGAGTTTTTGTTGTCTTTTTTTAACATTTTTTACGAACGAGAGTGGACCGCAGAGATGAGGGAAGTGAACTTCGACATATATCAAAGTGAATGGCATTGCCTTTTTTTGTTTCGCAATTTTTTTCGCACTTCCACGTTGTGCACAAGTGAACAGTGTCACTCACAAAAATGAACCACATCCGATGACCAAACACACTGCAAGGTGTTCCATTGATATAGAGAACCACAGAGGAGTTCTATAGTGGAACCAAGTGGGAAAACAAAGTGAGCTTCAAAACATATATATCTTTTATTTATTTTTACAGACACACACACAAATCAACACTATCACCAGCCAAACAGCAATTGAGGACTAGCTGTGCTGCACTACATCACACCTCAGGGGCATACTACACCTGCAAAGTCGCCAAAATGGCCAATGGCAACCTGGGAGGTCGGTGGAGACCAGGAGAGGCCATGTCCCTGAACTGCATATTCGAAATAAAATATGCTACTTGTGCCTGACGAGAGAGATGAAACATTTTTCTATACAAATAAAAGACAAAAACGCCGCCCGCGCCACCGAACTGCACTGTGTGCCGAACCATGCTGCCGCAAACTAAATTTTGTGGAACTCCCCTCAACCAAAAAATAAAGAAAGCAATCAAGTCCCGGGGAGTGGCTCGCGCGGCCAACCGTAGTGGCCACGCATGGCCGTGAGCACCGCACTGCATGTGCGGCGCTACCTCACTACATGCGCTGCCCTGCCGCACTGCATCTGCCCGCTGCGAATGCATCATCATTAACCACCGGAGCGAACTGCAGGGGATGCAGAGGAGGAGGTGAATGGTGGAGGAGCTCCGACCAGACAGCTAGCGTTGAATGAATCAGGGTCGCCTAAAAAAAAGCAAAACAGTGAACTGCAAAGAAGACACATGGAACGAATCGGGGTCGCTTGCAACAAACCAAAAATTGATAAAAGTGAGCTGAAGATGGGTGTCGATTCCCCATGTTCCTCGTCTCCCATGGCGAGCAGAGAATAGGAGTATCCCACAGGATGTAGAGGGAACGCCGCGCCCCTCTTGTGATGTAGGGGAGGAGGTAGCTTGGAGGGGGCTAGGCAGTGGTGGATCTAGGTGTTCGTCACCAGCAGTCCCAACCACCGCACGGCCAGATAGCCGCAGTTGGAGCAGGACTCGATCTCGATCCATGGCGACATGAACTGCATAAGAGGGCTTCATCCGATGGGGATGGGGTGCGGCTGCCGGTGGAGATGGAGATGGGGTGGGACTGCTGGTGGATTGGGGGAGGGCGGCGTGCCCTACTGCCAGTCGTCCGTGTCGCTGCAGATCGAGGTGAGGGGAAGTTCGGTGATACCTGGGAAGGGGAAGAAGATGGATTGTGGGAGGGCGGCACCGGCGAGGGAAGAAGGTGGATTGGGGGAGGGCGGCGCCGGTGGGGAAAGAAAGTGGAATGGGTGAGGGCGGCGCTGGCGAGGGAAGGTCGCCAGGCACGAGGGAGCCGCACGCGTGTCGCTCCGGGGCGGGGGTTGGCAGGGCAGAAGAGATTGCGGGCAGCGGCAAGGCTCTGGCATCGGAGGCACGACCCCCTGGCGTCGCCGGCAGTGGAAGGTGGAGGGGAGGTGGGAGGAGGTTGTGCAGGAGGAAGATGGTGGGAAGGAGGGGATCGGGCACGAACAGAACGTGGGATGAGAGGGGTAGGTGCGTTGACTCTTTTTGTTTTCGGATCGGGGTGGAATCAGTGGTGGGAGGTGTTATCAGAATAAGGGACAAGTGTTATTAGAATAAGGTCTTAAGGGGTGTTATCATAATAGACCCACCCTATATATATATATAGCCAATCAAGAACACAATCGGAAAGAGTGAAGACTATGCAAAGTTGAAGAATTTGAACAAATGAGGAATTTCAAAAACTGAAGAAATACTCAAATTGAAGATTTTCAACTTTTGTTGGTGGTGTGACCCACCGTATAAGAATGATGATTTCAGACGCCGCATACAATTGTCATAGGACTCTGAGAATCAAATTCTTTGTTAATTTCTTCACACTTAGAGGGTTAGTCTTCATCGATTGAAGAAAACGTTACTTCGTGTGTTGCACATCTAAGTCGTCAATTTTGCATAAGTGTTAGGATGTGTGTCCTTTTCAAAGAATATTCAAAGATTCTAAGATATTTAGCTCACACCACAACTTGCTAAATCTCTTCTCATCCAAGGGCTTTGTGAAGATATCGGCTAGCTGTTCTTCAGTCTTCACGTGCTCGATAGAGATGTCGCCCTTCAACACATGATCTCGAAGAAAATGATGACGAATTTGGATGTGCTTTGTCTTCGAGTGCTGAACTAGGTTATGAGCAATCTTGATGGCACTCTCATTGTCACAATAGAGTGGCACATTCTTCACACTAATGCTGTAGTCCTTGAGGGTTTGCTTCATCCATAGCAATTGAGCACAGCACAAACTAGCAGCAATGTACTCAGCTTCAGCAGTAGAGAGTGATACGCAGTTCTTCTTCTTTGAGGACATACTAAGGAACATCCAAGGAAATGACATGTGCCTGATGTTGACTTGCGGTCCACACGATCACCAACATAGTCAGAGTTAGAATATCCAATGAGATCAAAAGCCAAGCCCTAGGGATACCATAATCCAAGTGTTGGTGTGTGAGCTAGATATCGAAGAATATGCTTCACAAGCTTATGGTGTGATTCATTTGGTGTAGCCTGAAATCGGGCACACATGCAAACACTAAGCATAATATCTGGCCTAGATGCACATAGATAGAATAAAGAGCCAATCATGGAGCGGTATACCTTTTGATCGAAGTCTATACCATTTTCATCAGTGCATACATGGCCATTTGTGGGCATATGGATTTTGACGCCTTTGCAATCTTGCATGCCGAATTTCCTCAACACATCCTTGAGGTATTTCTCCCGAGATATGAAGATGTCGTTGCATTGTTAATGAATTTGAAGACCTAAGAAGAATTTCAATTCTCCCATCATAGACATTTGATATTCTTCACTCATCATACAGGCAAATTCGTTAGTGTAATGTTGGTTAGTACAGCCAAAGATAATATCATCAACATATATTTGTCACACGAATAATTCATCATCATAGGCTTTGGTGAAAAGAGTTGGGTCAAGTGAACCGCGTTTGAAGCCTTTCTTCATGAGGAATTCCTTCAAAGTACCATACCACGCCTGAGGGGCCTGCTTGAGGCCATAGAGGGCCTTATTGAGTCTGAAGACTTTGTCAGGATGCTTTGGATCTTCAAGACCTAGGGATTGAGCAACATATCCTTCTTCCTCAAGCTTACCATTGAGGAATGCACTTTTCACATCCATATGATATAAGATGATATTATGATGGTTAGCATAAGAAAGCAATATGCGAATAGCCTCAAGTCTAGCAACAGGTGCAAAAGTTTCATCGAAATCAATTCCTCCAACCTGTGTGTAGCCTTGAGCTACAAGTCGTGCCTTATTCCTCACCACAAGGCCATTTTCATCTTGATTGTTGTGGTAGATCCATTTTGTGCCCATGATATTCTGCTTGCGTGGGTCTGGTCGCTTGACAAGTTCCCAAACATTGTTGAGCTCAAATTGATGTAATTCCTCTTGCATCGCTTGAATCCACTCAGGCTCTAGAAATGCCTCAACTACTTTGGTGGGCTCTGTGATAGAGACAAAAGCAAAGCGCCCACAAAAAGTTATACAAATGTGAAGCTTTTGAGCATGTGAGACGACCTGGTGCTTTGATGTCGTGGATGATTCTCTCAATCTGCACTTCATTAGCAACGCGAGGATGAGCAGGTTGACGACGTTGAGTGGGCTCAGCATTTTCTTCAGAGCCATTTTCCTCAGGTGCGCCAGCATGATGTTCTTCACATTCTGGAATGACTTCTTCAGCAGATTCTTCGGTAGGAATGACATCCTTAGTGGCCTTGAACTTAATGGATTCCTCAGGTGGTATTTCATCTAGCACAGGAGGTAGGTGCTCTCTTTGCGAGTTGTTAGTTTCATCGAACCACACATCTATAGTTTCAACAACCTTGCGGTGATAGGTGTTGAAGACTCTGTAGGTGTGCGAGTCCTTTCCGTAACCAAGCATAAAACCTTCATGTGCTTTCGGTGAAAATTTAGAATTGTGATGAGGATCCCTAATCCAACATTTAGCACCGAAGACTTTGAAATAACTCACATTGGCTTTCTTATTAGTGAGGAGTTCATATGAGGTCTTTCTGAAGAATTTGTGAAGATATACCCTGTTGATGATGTGGCACACAATATCAACTGCCTCAGACCAGAAGCGAGGAGGCGTCTTGTATTCATCAAGCATAGTGTGAGCCATCTCAACAAGAGTCATGTTATTGCGCTCCACGACGCCATTCTGCTGAGGAGTATAAGGAGCAGATTACTCGTGAGTAATACCAAGTTCATCAAGATAGTCATCAAGACCAGTATTCTTGAACTAGGTCCCATTGTCACTTCTGATGTGCTTGATCTTCACACCAAAGTTGGTTGAAGCCCTCAAGGAAAATCGTTTGAAGACTTCCTGCACTTCAGTTTTGTAAGTGATGATATGCACCCATGTGTAACGAGAATAGTCATCAACAATGACAAAGCCATATAAAGATGCAACATTAGTGAATGTGGCATAATGAGTAGGGCCAAAGAGATCCATGTGAAGCAATTCAAATGGATGAGTAGTAGTCATGATGGTCTTTGAGGGATGCTTGGCCTTGGTCATCTTTCCAGCTTCACAAGCTCCACACAGATGATCCTTGAGGAATTTGACACCCTCGATGCCAATGACATGCTTCTTCTTCGCGAGCGTGTGCAAGTTCCTCATGCCAGCATGACCAGTCGTCGAGGCCATAGCCAGCCTTCTGAAGCTTTTGCAAGTAGACATGTAGCAGGTTGTGGTCCTGTAGAGAAATCAACAATATACAAATCTCCTCTCCAAAATCCTTCGAAGACTTTGGAATTGTCAGCTTCCATGATCACAACACAATGATACTTGCCAAAGACAACAACCATATCAAGATCACAAAGCATTGAGACAGACATGAGGTTGAACCCTAAGGACTCGACAAGCATGACTTTGTCCATGTGTCGATCCTTTGAAATCTCAACCTTACCTAGACCCAATACCTTGCTTTTTCCTTTCTCAGCATAGGTGATATGCTTCAGATGCGATGGAGATAAAGCAGTGTCCATCAATAAGTTCCTGTCACCAGTCATGTGATTTGTACATCCACTATCGAGGACCCACTCAGTGGCTTTGGGTTGATCATCCTGCAGATGAATTAGTACATCTTATGAACTCATATACTTCAGCAGTGAAGAATATGACATCAAATTCATCAGATCAATTTCATCAAGCAATAGAACAGATATAGCTGAATAAGGACATGAGAAATGAGAATTCATTTCTTCATGATTAGCTTGTGTCCTTTCAAGCATATTCAGGTCTCCAGCAAATTCTTCAGACGTTTAAGTTTGTGTGGAGACCTGACCCTGCATAAGAGATTAGTTATTTTTCTTCACCACCCACATCTGGAGGGGTGGCAAAGAGTTCATCATTCTGCGAGGTCCATAAGATAAAGGTGGCATCAAAGCCAGTCCACTTTGTTTCACAGAAGAGGGGTTAGAGTAAGTATATGAATAAGTAGAGAAATTCTTCAAGGACTGATGAACATAATGATTTGAAGAATAATGCACATATTCATAGCCCTTAGATCTTCCCTGCGAAACAGAAGTGTTAGCACGATGATTTTCATATGACGTTCTGGATCCATATGAAGAATTTGATCCACATGAGAAATTTGGTCCATATGAGGACTTGGGTCCATATGAAGACTTTGGTCCATATTAAGAATTTGATATGGGGTTCCTATTCTTCACAGGTGGTGTCATGATGACATTCACCTGAAGACTTTCAAGGCACCTTTTGGGAACCCAGATTTTCTTCATAGGGGGGCCATTCCTGCAGTTAGTGCCAACATATCTAGCAAATACTTCATCATTCTGATTTTTGAACAGTTTATAGTTGGAGTCAAATGACTCATCAGAAGAATATGAAGATTCACATGTAAAGCCCGATAAAGTAGATGGATCCACTGAAGGTCCCTTTGCAGCAACCCATGAGGTTTTGGGATACTGCTCAGGTTTCCAGTAGGTCCCATCAGCATTGAGTTTCCTCTCAAAGGCAATACGCTCTTTCCTAGGGTTCCTGTTGAGGATCTGCTTTTTAAGCAGATCACAAAGAGCCTAATGCCCTTTGAGGCTTTTGTACATGCCTATCACATACAATTCCTTCAGCCCTGCATGGTCAGTGATACTAGCAGCATCCTCGGATGAGGAATTTGTGATAGCAGAGACAATTGAAGAATTTTCAGCAATAAAATCATTTGAACTTTTAGGTGAAGAATTAGAAGATTCATGTTCATTGCATTTCAAACATGATGGAATGAATTCAACCTGAGCGGAACTAATCTGTTGAGCAAGCAATGGATCGCGTTCCTTCCGAAGATCTTCATAACTCACCCTTAGCTGCTCAAGATCTTGCTTTCTTGGAAGAAATTCATAAGAAAGCTTCTCATGATCAGATAAGAGAGTGTTATGATGAATTTGAAGGTTATCAAACTTAGACTAAAGTCTCTGAAGATTATCAGTCAGAGTTTGAGTTCGATCCATTTCTTCACCCAATAGGTCATTGCTTTTGTCTAGCATATTTTGAACCTTTTCAAAAGCCTTTTATTGTTTCACAGCAATCTTAGCGAGTTTAGAGTAGCTAATCTTGAGATTTTCATCAGATTCATCCTCACTTGATTCAGAGGAGGGATATTTGAGTACATTTGCACCTTTTGCCATGAAGCAATAGGTGGGAGCGTAGTCATCATCGCCATCGTTAGTAGTGTTGGGGAGGTCATTTTCCTCAGAGTTGAAGATGGATTTGCTGACGGACGCACTAGCGAGGGCTAGGTTCGCCACACCAGAGTCTGACTCCTCAGATGCCTCCTCTTCCTCATTTTCCTCAAATTCAGCTTCAGAGTCCATTTTCTTGCCAATAAATTCCCGAGCCTTTTTGGAGCTGCTCTTCTTGTGAGATGAAGACTTTGAGGATTTTGATTATGAGGACTTTGAAGATTTCTTCTTCTTCTTCGAGTCATCAGAATTGTAATTCTTGTATTTCTTCTTCTTTGATTCCTTCTCCCATTGAGGACAGGCAGTGATGTAGTGACCGGGTTTCTTGCATTTGTGGCAAGTTCTCTTCTTGTAGTCACGGGATGAGGAATCTGATCTCATGTCATCACCTATTGAGGATTTACCAAAGCAACCACGTCTTGAGAACTTCTGGAATTTCCTCACGAGCATTGCCAGCTCCTGGCTCAGTTCTTCAGGATCACCAAGGCTGCTACCAGAATCCTCACCTTCAGATTCAGAGACTGCCTTGACCTTTAGAGCGTGTGATCTGTCATAGCTTGGTCCATAGATCTCTCTCTTCTTAACAAGTTGGAACTCATGAGTGTTTAGCCTCTCGAGGATATCAACGGGATCAAGTGACTTGTAGTCTCCATGTTCTTGTATCATCAGTGCCAGAGTGGCAAATGAGGAATCAATCGATCTCAGCAATTTCTTCACCACCTCATGGTTGGTGATGTTAGTGGTACCAAGTGCTTGAAGCTCATTTGAGATGTCAATGAGGCGATCGAAGGTTTGCTGCACATTTTCATTGTCGAGTCTTTTGAAGCGGTTGAAAAGATTGCGAAGAACGTCAACTCGAGAGTCACGCTGAGTTGACACTCCTTCGTTGACCTTGGACAGCCTATCCCAGATAAGCTTCGCTGTCTCCAAAGCACTCACTCTGCCATACTGCCCTTTTCTCATATGGCCACATATGATGTTCTTCGCTTGAGAGTCGAGTTGCTTGAATCTCTTCACATCAGCAGCATTGATGATAGGAGTGACAGAGGGAACACCATTTTCCACAACGTACCAGAGATCATTGTCAATTGCCTCAAGATGCATTCACATCTTATTCTTCTAGTAGGGGTAGTCCGTCCCATCGAAGGTAGGACACCCAGTAGAGACCTTGATCATTCCTGCAGTCGACATAACTAAAAATCCAAGCAGTTCAACCAAAATCACACAGAACAAAGGAGTACCTTGCTCTGATACCAATTGAAAGTGTGTTATATCGACTAGAGGGGGTGAATAGGCGATTTTTATAAATTCGTCACAGAGGAATTTCAGGGTGAGGAAATTCCTAAGCAACGAACTACTTTGCAGCGGAATAAGTACTTAGATGCAAGTATAGAAGAGTAGTAGCATAGTCATCATGATGAAATGAAAAACAAGCATAGAGTACAAGTAGCGTAAACACAGGATGAGTAGGCTGAAGACAAACTGACTGAAGAAACTAGGAAAGGGGGAAACCTACTCCTACTAAGAGTAGGAATCCCCCCTGGGCGCGCCCCTTGAGGCCGGCCCTCCTCCTCCCCTCCTTTATATACGGGGGAGGGGGCACCCCATAGACACACAAGTTGATCTTTAGCCGTGTGCGGTGCCCCCTCCATAGTTTTCCACCTTGGTCACATTGTCGTAGTGCTTAGACGAAGCCCTGCGTCGGTAACTTCATCATCACCATCAACACGATGTTGTGCTGATGCAACTCACCCTCGGCCTCAACTGGATCAAGAGTGCGAGGGACGTCAACGAGCTGAATGTGTGCAGATCGCGGAGGTGTCATGCATTCGCTTCCGCTTTCGGTCTATGAGGGTACATAGACACACTCTCCCCTCTCGTTGCTATGCATCTCCTAGATACATCTTACGTGATCGTAGGAATTTTTTTGAAATATTGCGTTCCCCAACAACTACTTGTAATTGTTATGAGTATGAATACAATTATAGGTGTTTCTCAAAAAAACAAAGGCAACACGAATGTAATGAAGACAACAAACAAAGTGGGATAATCAAATTGCCTGCAACGTCACCTTAGATGTCACATAACTATGTCACATCTAGATGACTCTTAGACATATTCTATATTATATGCACTACAAATTTATGAGTACTAGACAATACCCCGCGCGTTGTTGCGGGAATCGATTATAATATTTTTCAGTAATTTAGTTGTATGAAGCTTTCATTGTTGAATTAATAATATATAAACTAAAGCTAAAGTTAGAAAATATTTTGAATATCTGTCATAACGTAATTGAAAACTTTTTTCCACGCATGTTGAATGGACTTTTAATGAGGTGGCATGTGTGGTGAGATGAAAAGTATGCATGAGATCAACTAATAATGGAAAACTTTTTCTCATGCATGTAGTGGTGGGCCTTTGATGAGGTGGCATGTGTGCATGTTGAGATAAATAGAATAGTGGGGATCAACTTCTTATGTATATAGGATAGGATTGAGGAAATTGAGAAAGTCTTCAATCAAAGTCTTCAAACAGTAACGACCAACTACTTCTACACAGAAATGAGGAAATGAAAGAGTTGAGGAAATAGAACCAGTAGCTTGGTGAAGACGATGATTTGGTAGAGCAGTTCCAACTGTTGTGACAGTCGTACGTCTAGTTGGAGCGGCTAGGTATTTAAACCTGAGGAGACACAGTCCTCACAGTATTCTCCTTGATCTATGGTCACACAGACCTCGCCCAATCACTCGTGGTAAGTCTTCAGGTGACTTCCAAACCTTCACAGACTTGGTCACTCGGCGATCCACAATTTCCTCTTGGATGCTCTAGACCATGACGCCTAACCGCCTGGAGGATGCACGGTCCTCAAATGTAACAAGCATCGGTTCCACACAGGAACAATTTCTTCAGTGATGCTCTATGACTTTGGGTTTGTAGGTGTTGGGGTTTGGTTTTCCTCACTTGATGATTTTCTCTCAAAGTCCTCGGAGGATGGGATGCTCTCAATGACAAATGTCAGTTTCTCGCGGAGCATCCAACCAGCTAGTGGTTGTAGGGGCGGCTATTTATAGCCTAGAGGAGCAGCCCGACATGATAAGACATAAATGCCCTTCAATGATATGACCGTTAGGTGGGTAGATATTTTGGAACAGCTGGCGCATAGCACAGCAACGGTCGGAAATTTGACTATCAAATTCCTCAGGGCTATCATGTTCCTCACTTGTGGGCAATCCTCACTGGTGAATTCCTAACTCCACAGTCATAACAAATTCCTCAGAGACCAGAATATCTTCGTCTCTGTCACTGAAGAAATTGACTGAAGTGTATGAGATTTCCAATAGCTTCACTCGAAAGGATTGGTAAGTGTAGGATTTTGAGATGAGCATCACCCGGAAACTTTTCCTTAGTTTTACATCGCCCCCCTTTAACAGTACGGTGTTTCCTATGACTCGGGAAAGAGAAAAACGAAACTACGAAAACTAAAGTCTTCAAGCTTCATATTCCTCGCATGAATACAAAGTCTTCAGGATCACACCAATTTCTTCACTTTCAAAGTCTTCAGAAAGCCAAAGTCTTCATTTGAAGACATTCATTTTTAGGAGTCGACTTTCTCTGTAAATATCAAACTCCTCATAGACTTATAGACCTGTGTACACTCACAAACACATTAGTCCCTTAACCTATAAGTCTTCAATACACCAAAATCACTAAGGGGCACATTCTTGTCTTTGTTTCTCTGGTAGAAATCTTGGGGCACTCTTTGAAGTTATTTGTGTTGGATTGAGTATTATGAATCTGAAATTATTTGTTGTTATTTTAAAACAAACTCTTGGATAGATCGATTAGAAATAATAGCTTCGAGGTGGTTCCGTACCCTATAAACGATTTCTTCTTATGTTCTCCGCTAGATAGGAACTTCGGAGTGATTCTTCACCGCACTTTGAGGGGTGGTTATATGATCCAATTATATTAGTATTGTTGAGAGACTGCACTAGCGAAAGTACGGACCCTAGGCCTTATTTTCAAATATTGCAATACCGTTTTTGTGCTCATTTACTATTTGCTACCTTGCTGTTTTTATTTATTTAGATTATAAAAATATATTTCTACCATCCATATTACACTTTTATCACCATCTGTTCGCTGAACTAGTGCACCTATACAATTTGCCATTGTATTAGGTGTGTTGGGGACACAAGAGATTTCTTGTATTTGGTTGCAGGGTTGTTTGAGAGAGACCATATTCATCCTACGCCTCCCACGGATTGATAAACCTTAGGTCATCCACTTGAGGGGAAATTGCTACTGTCCTACAAAACTCTGCGCTTGGAGGCCCAACACGTGTCTATAAGAATAAAGTTGTGTAGTAGACATCAAGCTCTTTTCTGGCGCCGTTGCCGCGGAGGTGAGTGCTTGAAGGTATATCTTTAGATCTTGCAATTGAATCTTTTAGTTTCTTATTTTATCACTAGTTTGGTTGAAAAAGAAAACTACAAAAAAATGGAATTGAGGTTGCATCATATTATTGATCATCTTTATAATATTTTTCTTGAAAATGATGGTTCGGTGGTTGAAAAAGAAAACTACAAAAAAATGGAATTGAGATTGCATCATATTATTGATCATCTTTATAATATCTTTCCTGAAAATGATGGTTCGGAAAATTGTGCTCAATTGTTAGAAGAAGAAGTAAGTAAAATGTTTGGCACAAAATATTTGAATGATGAGCATGTAATGCCCCCGGTGTCATGCTATAGTAATCTCATGACTAATGATGCTATGACATCATAATTATTTTGATAATCCTCACTTTGCTTCAAACCAAACTCAAATCCAAATTCTAATGCCAAGTCAAATTATAATTTTATAAAACCATAAATTAAAAATGTTCTTAAGGTTGGAAATATTCACTACATAATTTTCCTACATTAAACAAACATTTTTGGAGATGTTTGAAATGCCGATGGATTCTAAACAGTGGACGAACGACACCTTTTTAGCCCTTTTGAATACAATCATAATTTAAATTAACTCCAATTGCCCCCAAACATTTTGTACAACCACAAAATATAGTGCTTGAATTATGTGCAAATTTACATGGTCAACAAAATTCATTTAATAGCAAAATCTAAATAAAAATGTGAGCTAATAAATACAAACAGGTTTAAAAAAGTTAAAAGCCAGGACCTAATCTAGTGGGAGTATTGGCCCATCTAGCACCATAGCCGGCCCAGGCCGACTTCCCGCCTCATCTTGTTTCTCTGTTCAAGGGACATCGTGGCAGGCATCCGGCGGCGCCATGGCCGCGCCTGGCCACGCGCCGGCCATCCGATTACCCCCTGGACTCCTACAAGACGCCAGCGCCCCCTCCCTCGAACCCTAGCTTCACTCCCCCTCGCCTCCACGTCATTTTTCTTCTTCCTCGCACTTGCCCGAGCGCAGCAATCGCCGTACTGCCTCCATCAGCCGTCGTGCCCGATGCCGTCGGAGCTTGTGCTCACCATGTTGCCGTTCGCGCTCCCGCGCGCCCCTGGCCACGTCCGCCACGCCCTTGGCCGCCTACGCGTGCCCCGTTCGCGCCCGCCGCACCCTGGCCACGCCCCCGCACGCACGTGGCCGAGCCCCCGCTCGCCTCCTACTATTGTTGCGTTGTTGCTGCCTGCTCCCGCCCCATTGCGTTCGTTGCTGCCGCGTTGCTTTGCATGTTGCTCTTGCGGCCGCCACAGCTGCTGCGTGTGCCGCTCATTGCTATACTACATCCTGCTACTGCGGATGTGTACTGCTGCTAGCTAGTGCTGCTTAGGCCGTCGCGCTGCTGGTTTGGTTGCTGCTGCTCAACGCTTTTATGTTGCTGCTTCCGGCAGGCCATGGCCGAGTATGCAGTGTGTGTGTGTCATGTGTGTGTGCACGGCTGTGCCATCACGCCGGCCCTTGTTTAGATTTAGATCTAGGATCAATTAGTACTAATCTAGTGCTAATTTAGCCTAAGAAATGACATGTGGGATCACCCATGTTAATTACCATTTTATTAAACTAAAGGCAATGACACGCGGGACCCAGTTACACTGTTCATATGTTGACCAGTCAGCCCTTGACTGGGTCAACCAAACCCCACTAGTCCCACTGTCATACACACAAGCTAGGATAGCACTAGGTGACAAAAGTATATTCTGTTTTCTTTTTCGAAATATTGATAAATACATAAAACCATTTAAAACTTTGAAAATTCATATAAAATAATCCATAACTCGGATGAAAAAGTTGTATATATGAAAGTTGCTCAGAAGAATCCAACGAATCTGAATACGTGGTCATCTGTCACATGCCCCTAGCATGCTGAACATGGAACCGTCCCCTCTCTTTTCATTTGTCCAGAAAACGTCTGACGCCGGAAAAACCCTTCCGGATGTTTTCCCTCTCCGTCTGCAACGTCTAGAACTGCGTTAGTTCACCCCTAACACCGCGTATTACCATGTTATGCTTTATGATGCTTTGTTTCTTTATATTTATTGTTTCTTCCCCCTCTTCTCTTTGGTAGACCCTGAGATTGATGTTGCCCCTGTGATCAACTATGTCTCCGACGACCCTTCTTCCCTTGCAGTAGAGCTTCCAGGCAAGCCCCCCCCTTTGATCATTTGATATCGCCCATTCCATTCTCTCATGCTTGCATTAGATTTTGCTACTATAATTGATTGCTCCTATTCTAATGCATAGCATGTTTTTGTACCTGTTGTTGTACCTTACCTGCTTATTCTAAACTGCTTAGTATAGGCTGGTTAGAGATCCATCAGTGCCCCCCACCTTGTCCCAGTTGCCCCGCTTTATGTTCGATGACTTGATCAACGTGATCGACGTCCAGGCCCCGACACCGCACATCACCCCGCTTAGTTGTACGACTCTGCAAAGTTATTATCTAGTGCCGAGGGTGATACCTCGTCAGCACTTCTGATGTTAACCCTGTAGTGTAGCTATTCGGTCGTGGTAATCGAGGGTGATTCCTCCTTCATCACTCCTGATATAGACTCTTTCGTGCAACCCCTCAAGTGTGGACCAACGAGGGTGATTCCTCCAAGTCCACCTTGATGGTTACATCGAGTGGGAATCCATCGAGGGTAATTCCTCAGGTTTCTCCCTTGCCGTTTCAGACACACGGTTACTTTGACTTACCACATATCCATGATGACATCGGGTTGGCCCCGAGGGGTACCCATGAGTGATGTGAAGTCGGGTTGATCTGGAGGATACCCGCAAGTTTTCCACGCGGCGCGGCCGGGCATTCTTAGCCCTTGCCGCAAGTCCATGAGATGGGGCGATGGGACCACATATCCTGGATCATTGATCGTTGCCGCGCGCTACCAAGCCACTAATTATTTGGATATTTGATCTGAGTAGGCCTCTGGCCTTTTTCGTACTAACCACCACGCGGGAATAAGTATGGGCACTCTGCGTCCTATGTATCAGCCGAAAGCTCAGCGGACGTCAGCAATGGAGCGGCGTGTGCTGGGTTGGACTGCGTAAGCACCTGCCTTATTTTAAGAAGGTAGCTAGGTCTGCTCACCGGCCACGTACGCAATGTGCAGGAGTGCAAAGGGCGATGGGCCCAAGACCCCTGTGCGCTTAGGATGTAGACCGGTGTGCTGGCCTCTCTGATGAGCCTAGGTAGGACTGTGGTGTGTTGATCGATCGAGGGCGGTCATGACCTGATGGTGTGTTCGGTCGGAGTTGATCGAGCGTGTTGGGTAAGTTGGTGCACCCCTGCTGGGAAGTATTCTATCTATCGAATAGCCATCTCCACGGTAACGGAAGCTCGGAGTTGTATCCCGATCGATACAACTAGAACTGGATGCTGAGGCATGTAATGGAAATGATGGCTGAAAGTGCGTTATATCGACTAGAGGGGGGGGGGGTGAATAGGCGATTTTTATGAAAGTCTTCAGAACATGGGAGTTTTGAAGACAAACGATAAAATTGAACCTATTACCATGCAGCGGAAGGTAGACTACACTAGGCAAACCATAGTCAAGTATTCAATGAAGTGAAAGCACAAAGACTAATAGCTGCTATGTAGTAAGGATCAGGTAGGAAGATATTGTGAAGTCAAACAGAACACGCAGTCACTCAGTGAAGACAAATGATAGAGCAAACATACAATGACTTCACAAGGAGTAACAGTAAGTAACGTGAAGTGAAGATGAAACCAGTGACTCGTTGAAGACAATGATTTGTTGAACCAGTTCCAATTGCTGTGACAACTGTATGTCTGGTTGGAGCGGCTAGGTATTTAAACCTTAGGACACACAGTCCCGGACACCCAGTCCTGAACACGCAGCTCAGGACACCCAGTCCTCACCGTATTCTCCTTGAGCTAAGGTCACATAGACCTCGCCCAATTACTCTGGTAAGTCTTCAAGGTAGACTCCCAAACCTTCACAGACTTCGTTCACTGGCAATCCACAATGTCACTTGGAAGCTCAGAACGCGACGCCTAACCGGCTGGAGGATGCACAGTCCTCAAGTGTAATAAGTCTTCAGATCACACAGACAAGAAGACTTAAGTGATGCCCAATTCTCTCTGGCTCTGGTGGTTAGGGCTTTTATCCTCGCAAGGAATTCTCTCTCAAAGGCTTCGAGGTGGGTTGCTCTCAAACGACAAAAGCCGTACTTTCAATCTGAGCAGCCAACCGTTTATGGTTGTAGGGGGTGGGCTATTTATAGCCACTTGGCAACCCGACCTGATTTGTGCGAAATGACCCTGGGTCACTAAGGAACTGACACGTGTTCCAACGGTCAGATTTCAAACTCACACACCAACTTTACTTGGGCTACAAGCAAAGCTGACTTGTCCGACTCTGGACAAGATTCGCTCTCATAGTCTTCACTCGAAGACATAGGTTTTTGGTTTAGGCATCACTTCAGTCATTCTGACTGGTTCTCTTGGACCCCACTTAACAGTACGGTGGTTCCTATGACTCAACACAAAAGAAAAAGAACTACGAAAGATCTACGTCTTCGAGCTCCATAGGCTTCATATCGTGTCTTCTCTTGTCATAGTCTTCAATGTGAATATCTTCATATACCACCTTTGACTTCAATGTATTCATACATTTTTAGGGGTCATCTCTGGTAGTAAAACCGAATCATGAGGGACTTCTACCTGTGTTATCCTGCAATTCTCACAAACACATTAGTCCCTCAACTAGGTTTGTTGTCAATACTCCAAAGCCAACTAGGGGTGGCACTAGATGCACTTACAATCTCCCCCTTTTTGGTGATTGATGACAAACTAGTTGAAGTTTTCAACGGGGAATATAATTTGTGAAATTGTAAAGGATAAGGAATTGTCTTCATAAGTTACAAGGGCTCCCCCTGAAGATGTGCATATAAGTTAATTTGCTTTTGGAATGCAAATGCACATGACAGGTGGTACTTGTGGAGATCCACTTCAACTTATGATGACAATCCACTATGCATGTGAAAGTATATGAAGATGATGACATGCATAATGGAAAATGGACGTCTGCAGAATGAGCTAAGTGCGGAATTTATCGTCGCACATGCGGAATTTATCTTCGCAAAACAAGGTGGCAAATAAGTAGCAGACGACCATCTGGTTTAAGTGTTACAACTCATAAGAACCAAATGTAGCAAAAACAAGAGTTGTAAGCACGAAGCAAAATATAAAGCACCCGCCCATATGGACCCGCTTGAAGACTATCAATCTCATATGCTTCTCCCCCTTTTGTCAGTAATGACCAAAAAGGTTTGAAGACATAGAGCCTCTACTCGTTCCCATGAGGAGTAGGTGAAGTAGCAGGGTTGTTGGTGTTGTTTGGCGGTGCAGAAGAGCTTGGAGGTGCTGAAGGAGGTGGCGGTGAAGTAGCATCGTCTTCTTGCTCAATAATTCTGGCAGTGACTGTGGAAGCAGAGGAAGAGAACTCAGAGTCTTCAAGGGATGGAGTTCCTAGCAGCACAGCCCTTCGAGGAGGTGTGGAGTCAAACTTGAATCTCTCAGAGAAGCCATCCTCTTGAAGATCAGCTTCAGAACACATCATCGTGAGCCCTTTCCATGTGCGGCGACAGGTTTCATGGGCAACGAAAGCATTCTTGGTGGCAAGATTTCGAGTGCGATTAACATCCACCCAGAGGCTTTTCATCTAACGCTTCAGCCAGTCATGATGCCTATCCTGTTTCTGATGTAGAGCCACAAGAAGCTCTCGGTCGTTGAGAACACGAGTGCGCTTCTTGGGTCTTGGAGCAGTGGCACTGTCAGTGGCTTCAGTGGAAGCAGGGTGTGGTGCACGTGTAGTGCCAGCCAAAGGATACACCCGAGAAAGTGCTTCAACGCCTTCAATGTTCTGTGTAAAACTCTGATGTTTTGCATTCTGAAGACTTAGAGGTTGCTTGGCAGGCTCAGAATATATGGCTTCAGTAGACATGTCCACGTCAGGCAAGAAGATCCGATGGTTGCGGGCTGAGGGCTGATAAGAGATGGCGGAGTGTAGCTTGATCAGCCGCATGACCCAAGGGGCGTAGAACTTCAAACCAAATAGATCAATGCCTGATGCAGCAAGTTGGCGTATGAAGAAGTCCTGTGCATTGAAGCATTTGCCATGAAGTATATAGAAGACCAAAGTCTTCATTGCACCCTGAAGCTTGGCATTTGGAGAGTGCCCTTTGATAGGCCAGAGAGTTCGCCTGATGATGTGATAGATGGTTCTGGGCAGGTACTCAAGGTCTTCAACGAAGAACTCTATGGGATACGCAGCATCTTGGGGCAATGGCTTCATCATGCTGAGCATTTGACTCATATCAGGTTCTGGCCGCTGAAAGATGCTCTCAATAGCTTCAGCATGCAGCTGACAGCCTTGCTCGAAGAGATCGCCAGGAGTGGGCAAGCTAGTGAGCTCAATGATGCAAATGCATTGGCTTCATGATGAACGTTGCCAGTCATCCACTCCAGGACCCAAGTCTTCGGATCTCTGTTGTAGCCTTTGATGTGAAGTGTGGCATAGAATTGTAGCAGCAGCTCTTCATTCCAATGCTCTTCATCAGTAACAAACTACAGCAGACCCACTTGCTTGAAGCAATCCAACGCTTCTTCTAGATATGGCAGACCAGCTATAGCTTCAATGTCAAGGCGCTTGTGTGGGAAGATGCGACCTTGGTTGTAAAGAATGCAAGAGTAATAGCTTCACTGAGGATAGCTCCGGAACCGATCAGATGATATCCTTTCCCTTGAGTAGGGGTTCCTGGAGCTATTGAAGAACGTGTTGTCTGCCCTGAAGCCATTGATGTTGAAGGAGCCAGGTGCTGATGCAGGACCTGGAAACCTTGGCAGTCTTGGGATTGGCTTCTGGACCTGAGGCCTGTGCTCAACATGATAGTTGAATTGGGGACCGGCAGCAGACTCAGGAACAGAAGTGGCGGGATCAGTGGCTTCGCTGTCTTCTGAAGCTTTTGCTGGGGAGGGCTCCACATTAGCTTCATTGTTGGTTGTGGCAGCCTCAAGATTTTCATCCTCCACTTGACTAGCTGGAGGGTCGGTCACAGGCACGTTCTCCTGGAGAACTGCTTCTTGGTGGAGCAGGGGAGTGGGATCTTGTGGTACTTCTTCTTCTGCGGCTGATGCAGCCGGAATGTCTTCAGCAGAGACTTGAGGCCTTGGACCTTTGCGAAGCCTGCGGAACGCAGACGATGCCTGTGGAGTTGGAGTGGGCTGGGCCTCATAGTCTTCTTCCTCTTGTGGGCGATCCGCCCATGAAGCATCCTGTGCAATTGGCGTCAGTGGACGACCAATGCTGATGAGTTTGCTGTTTTCTAACTGAGGAAGGACTGCATCATCTTCTACATTGTCATGATGACCAATGTCTTCAGCAGCTATGGGATCAGCTGCTGGAATGTCTTCCGCTTCAGGAGCCTCTGTGGAAGTAGGCTCATGAACTGTCAGTTAACGTTCTGCGTCAGGATGAACCATAGAAATGGGTTCAACTATCAAGGGCTCTGTGGGAGCAGCCCGAGCTTTCTTGGTCTTTCGCTTTTTCTTGGTGGGGGCAGTAGGAGAGTCTTCAGAGTGTTTCCTCTTCCTGGCTTCAGCCTCAGCAGTTCTTGTCTTCTTGAGCTCTGAAGCTGTTGACCGGCTCTTTGGCTTCGAGCCAGTCATTCTTGTTGGGAAGACAATCAAAACTGCTTCTTGCCTTGGTGCATCAGATTCAGCCGTAGCAGGCTTCTTCTTCTTCTTTGCGGCCATCCTGGGGTCGATGCCAGGACGCCCAAGTGCCTTGCGCTTCTTAGCCTCATTATAGGCTTGCACACATCTGTCAGCCAGAGTCTTCATGCGCTCACGCGAACCCTGAGCTTCTGCACGCTTCTTCACAAAGGCTTCCTTGAGCTCGTGCATCATTGTCTTGAAGTTCTTCACTTCTTGCACGCTGAGCTTGGCCATATGCTTCTTGAACTGAGCCTTTTCATAGTCAATCTTCTGCTTCAGCTCAACAATGCGCTGGGCAATAGCAAGTTCTGAAGCAATGGCGCCTTGGAAGGCGACACTGAGGCCAATGGGTAGCTGCAGATCTTCAAAGCTGATGTTTGGCGTGTCAAACCACTCGTCAATGAAGTTGTGGATGATGGTGACATCAAAGAGAGGCAGATCATTGAAGATTTCTGCTTCTTCTTTGCTCTTGATGAGTTGCTCAAGAGCGTCATCTGCAAGATCTTCATCACTTGACAGATCAATGTCATCGTTGCGCAGAATGGCAGCAGCTGTTAGCTCTTTGCCAGTGTGAGACAGAGGCATCTTGGCCTTCTGGGGCCTTGAGATGCATGATAAGTCTTCAGACTGCACACTGTCTTCAGGAGGTGCAGTTGCCAATGGCTTCGCCCTTGAGATTTTTGGTGAAGGGGCCGGCTTTGAAGCTTTTGGCTTCTTCAACTGCTTTGGCTTCGGCACTGCAGGCGCGTCATCAGACTCAGTGTCAGCTGCAGGCTCATTCACTGCAGTCCCTTGAACCAAGATGTAGGTGATGAGGCCTTCAAGGTTGGCGAAAGGACCGATGACATTGGGTTCTGCATGTCGTGTGCCATCTGCCCTTGGAGATGAGGGACCAGGGTTGAAGTCTAACCCAAAAGTCTTCTTATTCTGCTTCGCTGAGTTCTGAGCAAACTGGAAGTTGCGCTTGAACAGATTGTCGTCACAACACCATAGCAGTGACGACGAGTGTGCATCAGCAGGCTGTGGTCCACTGACCATGCATGGATAGAAGCCTTGAGCAATGGCTTCATCTCTGGACCTGGGTAGAAGATTCTTGAATAGGATGTCTCCCCACGGTCTCTTGATGGCGTTTTTCTCAGCATACTCCTGGGTCACAAATCTGTATTTGAACCATTGTTCTGCCCAATATCTTCGAATCCATTGGATTCGGGTCTTGCGCTGACTGTAATCCTCTTCAGGATCTGTCTTGTACATTTCTGAGAGTTCATCTGGCAGATCTCTAGAGGTCTCACCACAACGCTTTCTGCCACCCTTCCTTGCTGCTTTCTCTGAAGCCATAAACTTTAACTTGAAAGGCTTCAAGACGTTCAAAGGCTTCAAAGGTTTTCGTTTGCTGGACCAACAGGAACTGGCTTCGGGAGAATTTATGTGATGCTGTAAGAATTCTGCAAATGAATGCAGACTATGAGAACCAATGGATTCTCCCATGGACATGTACCTGTGACAGCATTAAGGTGCGAGGGAAGGGGAAGAGGTCATATGCATTCTCAGAAGATTTTGAAGATAAATCAGTTTAGAAGACATTGACCTCATCGTCCGAAGACATTCACTCATAGATAAGAAGTTGGTTCCAGATTTGTACGAATCCACAGATCAGTACAAGTGAGGAATCTAACTACTTTGTGAAGCACAAGTGAATATACTAGGCATGTTTATGAGATGCAGTATGAGAGAGATATAACTTGTGTGAACAGAAACTGCTTGTGGTTGAAAGTGACAGATCAATAGGATCAACGGTGCTGTAAAAAAGGGAGTTTTATTTACCACACTGAGAACTGCTAGACGAAGTGGGAGATGAGGCCGAGCAGTTCGATCTTCCGTGCCCTAACTTGGCGACGGAGGACACCTACGGCGACGGCGGAGAGGACGATGTCCGCGGTCAGCATGAAGACGGCGTCGGAGAGGTTGCGGCAGCGAAGCGCTTCATCGCCGGCGTCGTCGAGAGCTAGCAGTGGCGCTAGGGTTCGTGCGAGGGTGGAAGAAGAGATAATGACCGCTGTGAGTGTGTATTTATAGGCACAGGAGCGGCACTGTGCTATTACACAGGTGCCCCTGGCGATTCGCATTTGAGGAACACGTGGCCATTATGCAGAATTTTGGGGTTTGTTCCACGTCCCACGCACGCCTGGATTGTTGGGTGGTCATTCCTACTTCTCCAGAATTCATGTGGAGGAATGAGCATTGAAAACGGACTTAATGGTTGTCTCTGTATCTTCTGCTGACAAGGACGCAGAGAAGACATTCGACAGTTTCAATAGAATGCATATGACTTGGAGAGACAGAGTTTGAGATAGAAAGCATAGAGAGGTTAGGGTCCGATCACATTCACTTAGTTCAAAAGATTCAACACGAAGACATAGCTATAAGTGAATGCTGTAGAGGACAGTACACTAGCATATATATATATATATATATATATATATATCTATAATCAACATAGTGAAGATAATCATGAAAATATGTTGAGATCGAAGCCAAACCAAATGTGAAGACATTGCAAGGTAACGCCATGAGTGAAACACTTCAAAATAGAACGTTTGGTGGTGGCGTTACCCACCGTATAGGAAGTATTAGACCCAGACACGGCGCACAATTATCGTGGCGCTCCGAAGTCAAATTCCACATTAATGTATTCACACTTAGAATGTATGTCTTCATTGATTGAAGATATACTTCACTTCGTGTGTTGCACATCTAAGTCATCAATATGCATAAGGGTTAGGATGTGTGCCTGATCACAGGACATTTGAGGATTCCAGGATATTTAGCTCACACTGTAACTTGCAAAACCTCTTCTCATCCAAGGGCTTGGTGAAGATATCTGCCAATTGCTCTTCAGTGTTGACGTGTATGATATCAATGTATTCCTTCACAACATGATCTGTGAGAAAGTGATGACGAATTTCAATGTGCTTTGTCTTTGAGTGCTGAACTGGGTTGTTAGCAATCTTGATGGTGCTTTCGTTGTCGCAGTAAAGTGGCACTTGCTTCAGATGAATGCCATAGTCCTTGAGTGTTTGCTTCATCCATAGAAGTTGAGCGCAGCAAGATCCAGCAGCAATGTATTCAGATTCAGCAGTGGAGAGAGATACACAGTTCTGCTTCTTTGAAGACCAACATACAAGTGATCGTCCCAGAAAGTGACATGTGCCTGATGTAGACTTGTGATCAACTTTGTCACCAGCATAATCAGCATCCGAGAATCCAACCAGATCAAACTCTGAGCCCTTTGGATACCATAATCCTAGAGTTGGGGTGTGAGCCAAATATCGAAGAATTCGCTTCACAGCTAAGTGATGCGACTCCTTTGGTGCCGCTTGAAATCGAGCACACATGCAAACACTAAGCATAATATCTGGCCTAGATGCACATAGATAAAGTAAAGAACCAATCATGGAGCGGTATACCTTTTGATTGAACTCTTTACCATTGTCGTCAGGACCCAGATGATGTTTGGCTGGCATTGGTGTTGTGAAGCCTTTGCAGTCTTGCATACCGAACTTCTTCAGGCAATCTTTGAGATACTTCTCTTGAGATATGATGATGCCATTGCGTTGTTGTCGTATTTGAAGACCAAGGAAGAACTTCAGCTCCCCCATCATGGACATCTGATATTGCTCTTGCATCATATATCCAAACTCTTCACTGTACTTCTGATTGGTGCAGCCGAAGATAATGTCATCCACATATATTTGGCACACAAACAGTTCACCATCATATGTCTTCGTGAAAAGAGTGGGATCTAGGGAACCAGGTATGAAGCCTTTGCTCTTCAGGAAGTATTTGAGTGTGTCATACCAGGCCCGAGGGGCTTGTCTGAGGCCATACAGTGCCTTGTTGAGCTTGTATACCATGTCAGGATGTTTTGGATTTTCAAAGCCAGGTGGTTGTGCAACATACACTTCTTCTTCAATCTTGCCATTGAGAAAGGCACTCTTCACATCCATTTGATATAGAAGTATGTTATGATGATTTGCATAGGCCAGCAGTATGCGTATGGCTTCAAGTCTAGCCACAGGAGCAAATGTTTCATCGAAGTCAATGCCTTCCACTTGAGTATATCCTTGAGCAACGAGACGAGCTTTGTTTCTGACAACTTGACCATGCTCATCTTTCTTGTTGCGGTATATCCATTTGGTGCCTATTATATTGTGCTTTCGTGGATCAGGACGCTTAACCAGTTCCCATACATTATTCAGCTCAAACTGTTGAAGCTCTTCTTGCATAGCTTGAATCCGTTCAGGTTCCATGAAGGCTTCTTCAACTTTCTTGGGTTCTGCTATTGAGACGAATGCGAAGTGCCCACAGAAATTTGCTAGTTGAGTTGCCCTTGAACGAGTGAGTGGACCAGGTGCATTGATGCTATCAATTATTCTTTCAATCTGCACTTCATTGGCAACGCGAGGATGTATAGGGCAAAGACTTTTCTCTTGCTGTTCATTGTCGTTGTTGGAAGGAATATCTTCAGGCTGAGCATTGTCTTCATGTTGATCAGGTGCTAAAATGATAAGTTCTTCTTCAGGATGAGCTTCAGAAGGTATAATCTCTCCAGTTCCTATTAGCTTGATTGATTCACTGGATGGAACTTCATCTAGCACATTTGGCAGCTGCTCTCTTTGTGAACCGTTGGTCTCATCGAACCGCACATCCACTGTTTCAACCACTTTGTAATGAACGAGATTGAAGACTCTGTAGGAGTGCGAATCCTTTCCATATCCAAGCATAAAACCCTCATGTGCTTTTGGTGCAAATTTTGAGGTGTGATGTGGGTCCTTGATCCAGCACCTTGAGCCAAATACTCTGAAGTAACTGACATTTGGCTTCTTGCCAGTAAGGAGCTCATAAGATGTCTTGTTCAGTAGCTTGTGAAGATAAACACGATTGATTGTATGGCATGCAGTATCAATGGCTTCGGGCCAGAATTTTCTTGGGGTCTTGTATTCATCTAGCATCGTTCTGGCCATCTCAATTAGTGTTCTGTTCTTGCGTTCGATGACGCCATTCTGCTGTGGCGTGTACGGGGCTGAGAATTCATGTGTGATGCCCAAGGTATCAAGATATGTATCAAGGCCAGTGTTCTTGAATTCAGTGCCATTGTCACTTCTGATGTGCTTTATCTTGGCGCCAAAATTGTTCATAGCTCGATTGGCGAAGCGTCTGAAGACATCCTGCACTTCAGTCTTGTAAAGGACTATGTGCACCCAAGTATATCTAGAATAATCATCAACAATAACGAAACCATAGAGGCAAGCAGTAGTAGTTAGAGTTGAGTAATGAGTGGGACCGAAAAGATCCATGTGAAGCAGTTCGAAGGGTCGAGTAGTGGTCATGATTGTCTTCGAGGGATGTTTGGCCCTCGTCATCTTCCCTGCTTCACAGGCACCACATAAGTGGTCTTTCTTGAACTTGACACCCTCGATGCCTATGACATGCTTCTTCTTCGCAAGGGTGTGGAGGTTCCTCATGCCAGCATGTCCAAGCCTCCGATGCCAGAGCCAGCATTCTGAAGCCTTTGCTAGAAGACATACTGCAAGCTGTGGCCCTGCTGAGAAATCTACCACGTACAAATCATCTTTTCGATACCCTTCAAACACTAGAGACTTGTCAGATTCCATTAGTACATGGCAACGATATTTTCCAAACATTACGATCATGTTCAAATCGCAAAGCATTGAGACAGACATTAAGTTGAAGCCAAGGGATTCAACAAGCATGACTTTATCCATGTGTTGATCCCTTGAGATTGCAACTCTACCTAGACCCAATACCTTACTTTTACCAGTGTCAGCAAATGTGATGTGGCTCTTGTCGGATGGACGTAAGGTTGAGTCCATAAGAAGACTTCTTTTGCCAGTCATGTGATTTGTACACCCACTGTCAATAATCCATTCTGAAGACGCTGGTGTCGTACCCTACAGTGCAGTTAGGGGGATAGGCTTCACCAAGAGCATTGTGAAGCAAAAACATTTGACGAACCAGTGGGTTATGAAAGCTTAGATCCAGGTTAGGACTAGTAGGGAGAGTAGCAAGCGATTCAGGTACGAAGTACATAGTAAGACCATTTGGGCATTTGATCTTGCGCCCTACAAGATGTTTAAGGTCCCCAGCAATAGCGTCAGACGATTTTGGTTTTCTGCTGGAGACCTTTCCCTGCAAAAGAGAGTTAAGCCTTCTTAACCACCCACATCTTCAAGGGTGGCTTAGAAGCAATAAGTCTAAGTGCAGCATCTGAGAATTTTGGCTTTGAAGCCTTAGCAAACAGTCTTGCAGGCGGACAATAGTACTCATAAGAATAAGCAGAATAGTTCTTGGTCTTATGAACATGGCAGTTTGATGAACCGCTCTCATATTCATATGCCTGAGTATGGTTTCCCTGCAAAACATTTGCATTAGTGCGACTCAGGTGAGTCCTCTATTTGTATGAAGCCTTTGGACCGTATGAAGCCTTTGGTCTGAGGTTTGTCTTCTTCAAGTGAGGTGTCATGAAGACATTCACAGGAAGATTTTCTAGACACCTTTTCGGAACCCAGATCTTCTTCATAGGCGGTCCATTCCTGCAGTTAGTACCAATGTACCTGGCAAACACTTCACCATTCTGATTCTTAAACAGTATATAGTTTGCATCAAAGGATTCATCAATGATAATGGGGTTAGCACAAGTGAAGCCAGTTAGATTGGATGGATCTGCTGAAGGTTCCTTTGCAGCAACCCACATGGTTTTGGGGTACTGCTCAGGTTTCCAGTAAGAGCCATCTGCATTCATTTTCCTTACGAACCCAACACCCTCTTTCCTAGGGTTTCGGTTCAGAATCTGCTTTTTGAGAACATCACATAGTGTCTGATGCCCTTGAAGACTTTTGTACATCCCTGTTTCAAGCAATGTCTTCAACCTAGCATTCTCATCAGCAATAGCGGTGGTATCCTCAGCAGAGGGGTTAGCTACCACATCAACAGTTGAAGATATTGCAACAGCAGTAGCAGTAGAACATTCAGCAACAGAAGTAGCATTATCACGCTCAATGCATTTAAGACATGGTGGTTCAAATCCTTCCTGAGCGGGACTGATCTATTTGGCACGAAGTGACTCGTTTTCCATTTGAAGATCTTCATGAACCGATCTCAATTTCTCAAGATCCTGCTTCCTTTGAAGATAATCATAGGAAAGCTTTTCATGAGTTGTTGAGAGAGTTTCATGACGACTTTCAAGTTCCTGATACTTAACGTGAAGATTTTTTATGTCTTCAATTAAGGATTCAGATCGAGTCATTTCAGCACCTAACAGATCATCGCTTCTGTCTAACAGTTTTTGAATATGTTCCATAGCTTTCTGTTGTTCAGTTGCAATTTTAGCAAGTGTTTTGTAGCTAGGTTTTGAACTACAATCAGAGTCATCGTCACTAGATGTTTGATAGTGAGTAGTGCGTGTGTTTACCTTGGCACTGCGTGCCATGAAGCAGTAGGTAGAAGCAGAGTAGTCCTTGTCATTTGCATCGGTGTCGGTGATGAAGTCATTGTCTTCAGTGTTGAAGATGGACTTAGCAACGTATGCTGTAGCCAGACTTGCGACGCCTGAGTCGGATTCCTCCTCAGACTCCACCTCCGCCTCCTCAAAAGCAGACTCCTCCTCTGAATCCATTCCTTGCCAACAAACGCACGTGCCTTGCCAGATGAGCTCTTCTTGTGTGATGAAGACTTTGAGGAAGACTTGGAAGAAGACTTTGAGTATTTATTCTTCTTTTTCTTGTCGTCAGAGTCTTATTCCTTGCTCTTCTTATTTTTTTGTTCTCATTGTCCCACTGTGGACACTCAGAGATGAAGTGGCCAAGTTTCTTGCACTTGTGACATGTTTTCCTCTTGTAGTCATGAGCAGGAGCTTCATCATTCCTTGAACTTGATCGGGAAGACTTTCTGAAGCCTTTCTTCTTGGTGAATTTTTGGAACTTCTTGACAAGCATAGCAAGTTCCCTTCCAATGTCTTCAGGATCATCAGAACTGTTGTCAGATTCTTCTTCAGATGAGGAGATAGCTTTTGCCTTCAAGGCACGAGTTCGCCCATCGTTTGGACCGTAGATATCTCTTTTCTCCGAAAGCTGAAACTCATGTGTGTTGAGCCTCTCAAGTATGTCAGACAGATCGAGTGTCTTGAAATCAGGACGTTCTTGAATCATCAGGGCCAGGATGTCAAATGAACTATCAAGTGATCTCAGCAGCGTCTTGACGACTTCGTGTTTGGTAATCTTAGTGGCGCCGAGGGCTTGAAGCTCATTTGTGATGTCAGTGAGTCGGTCAAATGTGTGCTGGACATTCTCATTGTCATTTTGCTTGAAGCGATTGAAGAGGTTGCGAAAGACACTGATTCTCTGATCTCTCTGGGTTGAGATGCCTTCATTGACCTTGGAGAGTCAGTCCCAGACTAGCTTGGATGTCTTCAAAGCACCCACACGGCCATACTGTCCTTTGGTCAGATGACCACAGATGATATTCTTGGCAGTAGAGTCCAGTTGAAAAAATTTCTTGACATCAGCAGCAGTGACACCTTCTCCAGCCTTGGGAACGCCGTTCTCGACGACATACCATAGGTCGACATCAATGGCTTCAAGATGCATGCGCATCTTATTCTTCCAGTAGGGATATTCAGTTCCATCGAAGACGGGGCACGGAGCGGAGACTTTAATTATCCTTGCAGTCGACATAGCTAAAACTCCAGGTGGTTAAACCGAATCACACAGAACAAGGGAGCACCTTGCTCTGATACCAATTGAAAGTGCGTTATATCGACTAGAGGGGGGGTGAATAGGCGATTTTTATGAAAGTCTTCAGAACATGGGAGTTTTGAAGACAAACGATAAAATTGAACCTATTACCATGCAGCGGAAGGTAGACTACACTAGGCAAACCATAGTCAAGTATTCAATGAAGTGAAAGCACAAAGACTAATAGCTGCTATGTAGTAAGGATCAGGTAGGAAGATATTGTGAAGTCAAACAGAACACGCAGTCACTCAGTGAAGACAAATGATAGAGCAAACATACAATGACTTCACAAGGAGTAACAGTAAGTAACGTGAAGTGAAGATGAAACCAGTGACTCGTTGAAGACAATGATTTGTTGAACCAGTTCCAGTTGCTGTGACAACTGTATGTCTGGTTGGAGCGGCTAGGTATTTAAACCTTAGGACACACAGTCCCGGACACCCAGTCCTGAACACGCAGCTCAGGACACCCAGTCCTCACCGTATTCTCCTTGAGCTAAGGTCACATAGACCTCGCCCAATTACTTTGGTAAGTCTTCAAGGTAGACTCCCAAACCTTCACAGACTTCGTTCACTGGCAATCCACAATGTCACTTGGAAGCTCAGAACGCGACGCCTAACCGGCTGGAGGATGCACAGTCCTCAAGTGTAATAAGTCTTCAGATCACACAGACAAGAAGACTTAAGTGATGCCCAATTCTCTCTGGCTCTGGTGGTTAGGGCTTTTATCCTCGCAAGGAATTCTCTCTCAAAGGCTTCGAGGTGGGTTGCTCTCAAACGACAAAAGCCGTACTTTCAATCTGAGCAGCCAACCGTTTATGGTTGTAGGGGGTGGGCTATTTATAGCCACTTGGCAACCCGACCTGATTTGTGCGAAATGACCCTGGGTCACTAAGGAACTGACACGTGTTCCAACGGTCAGATTTCAAACTCACACACCAACTTTACTTGGGCTACAAGCAAAGCTGACTTGTCCGACTCTGGACAAGATTCGCTCTCATAGTCTTCACTCGAAGACATAGGTTTTTGGTTTAGGCATCACTTCAGTCATTCTGACTGGTTCTCTTGGACCCCACTTAACAGTACGGTGGTTCCTATGACTCAACACAAAAGAAAAAGAACTACGAAAGATCTAAGTCTTCGAGCTCCATAGGCTTCATATCGTGTCTTCTCTTGTCATAGTCTTCAATGTGAATATCTTCATATACCACCTTTGACTTCAATGTCTTCATACATTTTTAGGGGTCATCTCTGGTAGTAAAACCGAATCATGAGGGACTTCTACCTGTGTTATCCTGCAATTCTCACAAACACATTAGTCCCTCAACTAGGTTTGTTGTCAATACTCCAAAACCAACTAGGTGTGGCACTAGATGCACTTACAATGGCTCCGGGATTGTTTCCTCGCAGGGAGTCGAGGAAGTGATCTCTGGGCGCTAATGTTACAACATGTTTGATAAATATAAATTGCTATTCTATACTCTTCTGAATGCTGCAATATGCTTGGAGCTGCTTGAAGATGCTAGTCTTCGATAGGATAGGCTTTCCCTTTCTCTTTTGGCATTCTGCAGTTCAGTCCACAGATACTACCCATTTGATTGATACCGATGCATATGTAGTGTAGATCCTTGCTTGCGAGTACTTTGGATGAGTACTCATGGTTGCTTTGCTCCCCTTTTTCCACCTCTTTCTATTCTTCTCGGATGCTGCAACCAGATGGTGGAGACCAGGAGCCAGACGCCACCTTCGACGACGATGACTACTACTACACCAAGGGTGCCTACTACTATGTGGAGGCCGTCGATGACCAGGAGTAGTTAGGAGGCTCCCAGGCTGGAGGCCTTGCCTTTTCGATCGTTGATGTTTGTGCTAGCCTTCTTAAGGCAAAACTTGTTTAACTTATGTCTGCACTCAGATATTGTTGCTTCCGCTGACTCTTGTGTATTCGAGCTTATGTATTCGATCCCTCGAGGCCCCTGGCTTGTAATATAAAGCTTGTATTATTTTAATTTGTGTCTAGAGTTGTGTTGTGATATCTTCCCATGAGTCCTTGATCTTGATCGTACACATTTGCGTGTATGATTAGTGTACGATTGAATCGAGGGCATCACAGAGCATGATTGCAATGTTGTTAGTAGGAATTCTTTGAATATCCATGATGCTAATGATATGCAAAGCCATAATATTGGGGATGCTATATTTGATGAAGATGATATTTTTAGTCCCCCAAGATTTGGTGTGCAAATTTATTATAATGATTGCATGCCTCCTATTTATGATGATTATAATGATGAAAGTGGATTTGGAGATGTCATGACTTTATTTAGTGATGAATCCACCATTTTGGATGAGGCTTCAATTGACTATGAGGACAAGGTTGCTATCTATGATGATTATGGTGATGCCATGTATGCTATATTGAATAATGATAACCATGAAACTTGTCATCATGATTTTAATTTTCAATCACATGAGAGTTATTTTGTTGAGTTTCTCCCACACTTATTGATGAGAATAAATTTGCTTATGTGGAGAGTAATAAAATTTCTATGCTTGTGAATCATGAAAAGAATGCTTTATGTGATAGCTATATTGTTGAATTCATTCATGATGCTACTTAAATTTTTTATGAGAGAGGAACATAAGCTTGTAGGTATTGCAATAATATCAAGTTTTCTCTCTATGTGTTGAAAATCTTCAAGTTTTGCTTGTTTTGCCTTCCTATGCTAGTTGATTCTTGTTCCCATAAATTGTTGGCTCACAAAATCCCTATGCATAGGAAGTGTGCTAGACTTAAATGTGCTTGTCATGTGCTTCATGATGCTCTCTTTATGTTTCAATTCTTATCTTTTGTGCGAGCATCATTGAAATCATCATGCCTAGCTAAAAGGCATTAAAGAAAAGTGCTTGTTGGGAGACAACCCAACACTTTTACCTACTATTTTTGTGTTCACATGATTAGTGTCGGTGTCAAAACCGGCGGATCTCGGGTAGGGGGTCCCGAACTGTGTGTCTAAGGCGGATGGTAACAGGAGGCAGGGGACACGGTGTTTACCCAGGTTCAGGCCCTCTTGATGGAGGTAATACGCTACGTCCTGCTTGATTGTTCTTGATGATATGAGTATTAGAAGAGTTGATCTACCACGAGATCAAAGAGGCTAAACCCTAGAAACCTACAGACTAAAACCCTCCGGTTTATATAGACACCGGAGGGGGCTAGGGTTACACAAGGTCGGTTACAAAGGAGGAGATATGCATATCCGTATTGCCTAGCTTGCCTTCCACGCCAAGTAAAGTCCCATCCGGACACGAGACAGAGTCTTCAATCTTGTATCTTCATAGTCCAACAGTCCGACCAAAGGATATAGTCCGGCTGTCCGGAGACTCACTAATCCAGGACTCCCTCAGTAGCCCCCGAACCAGGCTTCAATGACGTTGAGTCCGGCGCGCAGTATTGTCTTCGGCATTGCAAGGCGGGTTCTTCTCCAAATCTTGAATGTCTGTTAAGTAGTGTCCGGCCCCATAAATGTTGGACTTCTTGGCTTCTATGCTCAATAAGGGCTATCTTCTCCGCGTCGGACGAATACGAGGAGCTAGGGCATTTTTACATTCGCCCCCTAGCCAGGTAAATAAATTGTCTATTAAAGGGATGGGGATTCTTTAGATCCAATCCATACCATCCTCCCATGGCGAGGATCCATCGGGCACGCTTCAGAAAAATCCACTCCAACATGGACGACCACTGCAGCTCCTCCTCTCGCCCCCGTAGCCCTAAGCCCGGTGATTGGGAGAGGTGTTCCGTCCCACACAGTCGATTAGTAGAGCTGCAGACTCAGGGATTTCTCCCTCCAGCGTATATGGTTCCCGCCCGAGCCGGGCTCGCCACCTATAATGGCGGGGAGCAAGCGGAGAGCTTACCCAGCCCCTCTATGAGGGAGCGGGTGTGCCTTGTTCCTTACTTACTAAGGGGACTCAGATTTCCAATTCATCCGTTCCTCCGCGGGCTCCTGGAGTTTTATGGCCTCCAACTGCATAATTTCACCCCTGCTTCCATATTGCACATCGCCGGCTACGTTGCCCTTTGCGAGCTATTCCTGGGCTGCGAGGCTCATTTCGAGCTGTGGAAAAGGTTATTTTGCCTTGTGCCCCGTACACAGAAGGGGTCACTTTATCAAGTGGGCGGAGCCGAAATATGGCGCATCGCCGAAACCGGATACATGTCCGGTACTCAGAAGAAGACATCCGAAGACTGGCCTTCGAAATGGTTTTATATGGAGGACGTCCCCCTTCCAGACCCTGTTCAGCGGGGTCTTCCTGAGTTCAACAATGCTCCTCTAAAGAAACACCGAAGATGGCGCCCATGGAGCCCCCAGGAGGAAGACAACAGAGAAATACTTTACCTGATGAACCGGATTAAAGCGCTGGCTCAATCAGGATTGACAATAATCGAGGTTATGTCAATATGCATAATGCGGGGAGTGCAGCCACTTCAATATCGAGGGCACCCCCTGTGGTGTTTTAACGGGGAAGATGATGCCACCTGTTGCGGGCATAAGGGACAGGACTCTGCTGCTGCTTTAGCAAAAAAATTGTCCGAGTTGTTCAAGGGAGAGGAAGAGGAGTTCATCCATATCAAGCCACGGGATGGATTCTCCATGTACAACCCTCCAAGTTGGGTGAGTTATATCTCTTTACTCCCATTCTTCCCACATTTTTCGTCGTAGGTACTCACCTTGCTATTTTACGGCAGGAACTGCGAAAAGCTGTAAGGGAGGTCAACAACCCGTCTCCACAACCAGAGGACCCTGGCCGGGCCCTCGGTCCCGGACTCGAAGAAGATCCGGACATATTTGTGGAGCTGATAGACAGGCAATTCTATCAATTGAGCTGCGATGACGCCATGGTGGCCATAACAGCCGACTATCCCGGACTGCTCCCTGCGTCGCACGTAAGAAAAACCAAAATCCCAACTCCAAAACTAGGATCCCCTTTTAGACACTTCACCTACCATACACATATGGTATTTTACAGGGAAGGCATTCGGGATGCCGTGCCGAACCCGCAGCAACTCGCCAACAAGAGGCACCGAGGCCGGGTAGGCAAAAAAGGAAGGCGGTCAGGACGGAGACGCCGGCATAGAGGTATGACAAAAAACCCCGCTATGTGGTTGTCGTCTTTCTCAAAATGCAATGACGTCCATGCTTCTTTAATAGAAAAAAATGCTCGCCGGAATATGTCCGGAGAGGCTGCCGATCACGCTTCCACCAGTCGGGCTCCAGGGCCGGACATAGAGGCGGAAGCCAACATGGGGCGGACACCGGATGCTCCTCCTACAGAGGATGCAGATAGACTATCCGCTACAAATTCAGAAGTGGAGAGCGCCATGAATCATAGGCGTCGCCGAGCCGTACTCTGTGACGCTTGCTTCTCACCAGAGGCATTTGATGCCTTCAATTCTGGAGACGCATACCTTCGTGCTACTCAAAATGGTCTAGCCGAAGCCACGAACCAGTATGTAAGGGATATACGGGTAAGCAAATCCGACGATTATATGTATCAGTAGCCCCTGAGACTTGAAACAATTGACGCAACTGATTTAAGGATCATTATTTATGCAGGTTCTTACGAAGAAGAATTCCCAACTGTCTCAAGAGCTGGACGAGTGCAAGGCCCAGCTGGAAGCCGTTGTTGCCGCATTGATGGAGTCCAAAAAGGGTCCCCATGGTAACTCTTTTGTCTATTGCAAAGAATATCGGTACCAGGTAGTATGTGGCATGTATGCACACCTAACAATAGATGTTGCAGGTGGCCCCGGAGTGAATCCGGAGGCCGTGGAGGTGGATACGGCACGTGATGATCGACAGCGAAATGCTGGCGAGCACGTGCTGACGCGAGTCAGGCAGGAGAAAAATGATCTCCAAGATGCCAATATCCGGCTGGGCGTGGAACTGAAGGATGTTCGAGCCCAGCTTGCGGACTCCATGAAGGAGAATAAACAGCTTCAGCGCGGCATTTTTAGTAAGTGCTTGAACGAACTTTTTAAAGGAGTTCAGCGAAGAAGCCTGCTAACAGCGTTATGTCTGCAGGTATGCTGACGGGTCATCCCACAGAGGAGATGCACGGGTCTTCGGGTGATCTTCTACCAGAGCTCTCACAACTGCACGAACAAGTCCGGCAGGTGATGCAGAGTATTTCCCAAGCCTTGTGGCCATCCGCGTTCCCGCGAGGAGGCATGGGGGAGCTTATAGAGAAGCTCAAGGGAGCGCGGCGGCGCTTCCGATTATGGAAGATATCAGCCTGCCGACAAGGTGCAAGGGAAGTATGGGCTATGGTGCAGACATGATATACCAAGTCTGACCCAAACCACATGGTCGAGGTCGGACCTGTGGGGCCCGATGGGAAAGAGATCCCCGTCAGTTTAGTGTATGATCAAGTAGAATTAGCCGCAAAGTATTCCCAACATGATTGTAGGCTAGACAGCTTGTTGGATGGTATAGAAGAAGAATTTAATCAGTCTTAGTGACTGTGTACTTCAAGTGACATATGTAATGTCCCTAGCCAGATTGTAAATCATTTGTCATGGCGAACCTTTTCACTTCAACCTTTGGACCCGATAGTCTGGAGTGTATCCGAATACCCACTCGGTTATATAAAAACCGGGGTATACATGGAAACCAGGCGTAGGGGTCATAAGTGCTTGAACAGAGAAGTATCCAACTAGCTATGTTATATTACATGGATAGTAAGAAACATCTTCCAGGGAGAATAGTTCTGTTAAGGGTTCCTTTCCCTGGGTACGCATGCCCTAATGTGCATGTCTGAACTGCGAGACGCGGGCAAAAAACATCTGGGGCCGTGTAGTAATTTAAATGAAAGTCATCTTTTATTCACCGACCGAATATTCCCTTAAGAACGCTAGCTTTTGGCTTCACCCAGTCTGAGGTACACATCCGGCTGACCCGGCAGTAACAATCGCAGAGGTGCTCCCCTTATGCCCTAGCCGAATTAACGGGAACGTAGGGCATAAATACAAGAGCCAGGCAACGCAGCTTGGCTAAAACTTAAGTCATATCGATGCATATAATGGCGAAAAAAGGTACATGCGGAAGAATAACACATGTGCGGGGCATAAAGCCTGGAAAGGTAATTAGATTAAGCTTCTGTATAGGAAGCCCCCAGGTATATTGAGCACGGTTAGCGCATCAAGATTGTGTAACCAAGACACAAGTTTATCCCTTTAGGGCCTTGAGGAGAAAAGAGAGAAAGAAAGAGAGAGAAAAAACAGATGTGCAAAAAATTCATGGAGGCAAGGAGACGAACATAGAGTCCAGCGCTAGGCGTAGAATCTTCGGAGTCTGGCTGCGTTCCATGGGTTTGGCTCGAGTCGATTATTCGATGCATCCAGCAGACGGTACGCTCCACTGGTCAGAACCTGGTCGATAATGAAGGGACCTTCCCATTTGGGCTTGAGCTTGTTCTTTTTTTTCTCCGGCAGGCGTAGAACTAGTTCACCAACGTTATAGGTTTTGGCCCACACTTCTCTGCTTTGATACCTTCGAGCCTGTTGCTGATAGAATGCGGAACGGGCTTTTGCCACGTCGCGCTCCTCCTCCAGGGTATCCAAACTGTCCTGCCGATCGAGCTCGGCCTGTCTTTCTTCGTACATGCGCACTCGAGGTGAGTCATGAATTATGTCACAAGGCAGCACCGCCTCAGCGCCGTACACCATAAAAAACGGTGTGTATCCGGTAGTGCGATTCGGCGTGGTCCGCAACCCTCATAGTACGGAGTCGAGCTCCTCTACCCAATGAGTGTCTGATTCCTTTAAAGATCGGACTAATCTGGGTTTAATGCCGCTCATGATAAGACCATTCGCTCGTTCGACTTGACCGTTAGTTTGCGGATGATAGACAGAAGCATAATCGAGCTTGGTGCCCATGTTGCTGCACCAAAGTTTCACCTCGTCGGCTGTAAAGCTCGTGCCGTTATCAGTGATGATGTTGTGGGGGACGCCATAACGGTGTACAACCCCGGATATGAAGTCTATCACCGGTCCGGATTCAGCCGTTTTGACAGGTTTGGCTTCTATCTATTTGGTGAATTTATCCACCATGACCAGTAAGTATTTTCTCTTATGGATTCGCCCTTTGAGGGGTCCGACCATATCGAGCCCCCAGACCGCAAAGGGCCAAGTAATGGGGATTGTTTGGAGGGCGGTAGGTGGCATGTGGCTTTGGTTTGCAAAAAGCTGGCAACCGACACAATGCTGTACCAGATGCTGTGCATCTGCTCGAGCCGTCGGCCAATAAAAACCTGTACGGAAGGCCTTGCTTACAAGGGACCAGGCTGCGGCGTGGTGGCCGCCGAGTCCGGCATGGATTTCTGTCAATAGCTTCCGCCCTTCCTCTTCGAAGATGCACCTTTGAAGGACTCCGGTTGTTCTTTTCTTATAAAGCTCTCCCTCATGGACCTTGTAGGCTTTAGATCGCCGCACTATGCAGCGGGCCTCGTTTTGGTCCTCGGTTAATTCATGTCTGGTTAGGTACGCCAGAAATGGTTCTGTCCACGGGGCGATGACGGCCATTATCACGTGGGCTGAAGGTGTTATTTTGGTGGTAGAGCCTCCGATTGTGTCAGAGTGTTCGGCATCTGGGGTTGTAGCCGGGTCTGGACTGCTTTTGCCGGTGTCCCCTTCCCATACCACGTATGGTTTAAACAGTCTTTCTAGGAAGATGTTCGGTGGGACAGGGTCGCATTTAGCGCCGATACGGGCTAGGATGTCCGCCGCCAGGTTGTTTTCTCGAGCCACATGGTGGAATTCAAGCCCCTCGAACCGGCCTCACATTTTGAGGACGGCGTTGCGATATGCCGCCATTTTCGGATCCTTGGCATCGAAGTCTCCATTTATTTAGGATATTGTGAGGTTCGAGTCCCCACGCACCTCTAGGTGTTGGATGCCCATGGAGACTGCCATCCGGAGGCCGTGTAATAAGGCCTCGTATTCGGCTGCATTGTTGGAGTCTGTATATAGTATTTGGAGCATGTATTGCACCGTGTCTCCGGTGGGGGACGTCAAGACGACGCCAGCCCCCAGACCAGCCAGCATTTTAGAGCCGTCGAAGTGCATGATCCAATTGGAGTATGCGCCGTACTCTTTAGGGAGTTCGGCTTCTGTCCATTCGGCTACGAAATTGGCCAGTACTTGCGACTTAATGGCTCGTCGTGGCTTATATGTTATGTCAAACGGGAGGAGCTCGATGGCCCATTTGGCAATCCGGCCCGTGGCATCACAGTTGTTTATTATGTCATTGAGTGGTACTTCGGAGGCCACCGTAATCGAACACTCTTGAAAGTAGTGTCGTAATTTCTGGGATGCCATAAATACCGCGTATGCTATCTTTTGGTAATGTGGGTACCGTGATTTGCATGGAGTGAGGACGGTGGATACATAATATACCGGCTTTTGAAGTGGGAATTTATGTTTGTCCATCTCTTCTTTGACGACGAGCACTGCGCTTACCACTTGGTGAGTTGCCGCCGTATATAATAGCATTGGTTCGCCAACAATTGGCGCGGCCAGGATTGGGTTGGCGGCCAGGATGGCTTTTATTTCTTCTAGTCCGACCGTGGCTGCGTCCGTCCACTCGAAGTGTTCGGTGCGCCGAAGAAGGCGATAAAGGGGAAGTGCCTTTTCTCCTAATCGGGAGATAAAGCAGCTTAAAGCCACCACACATCCAGTCAATTTCTGGATTTGCTTGAGGTTAGTTGGGATAGCCAACTGTGACAGAGCTCGGATTTTTAGCCGGATTTGCTTCAATTCCTCTACTGGAAACGATGAAGCCCAGGAGCTTTCCGGTGGGAACGCCAAAAACGCATTTTTACGGATTGAGCTTAATGTCGTATGTTCAGAGATTGGTGAACGTGAGCCTCAAGTCATCTATTAAAGATTCGACGTGTCTGGCTTTAATGACCACATCGTCTACATATGCCTCCACAGTCTTACCGATCTGCTTTTCCAGACATGTCTGGATCATGCGATGATATGTTGCGCTGGCGTTTTTGAGCCCGAAGGGCATTGTGTTAAAGCAGAAGGGGTCGTATGGTGTTATAAATGTCGTTGCGGCTTGATCAGACTCCGCCATCTTAATCTGGTGGTAACCGGAGTATGCATCGAGGAAGCACAATGATTCGTGTCCTGCGGTAGCGTCGATGATTTGATCGATGCGAGGGAGCGGGAAGGGGTCCTTCAGCCAAGCCTTATTAAGGTCTTTGAAGTCGACACATAGGCGCCAGGATTTGTCCTTCTTTGGTACCATCACCAGGTTTGCTAGCCAATCCGGATGTTTTATTTCCTTAATGAATCCGGCTTCTAGTAGCTTGGCCAGCTCCTCTCCCATGGCCTGTCGCTTAGGTTCAGAGAAACGCTGAAGAGTCTGCTTGAACGGCTTGAATCCTTTTAGAATATTAAGGCTATGCTCGGCCAATCTGCGTGGGATTCTTGGCATGTCTGAAGGATGTCAGGCGAATATATCCTAATTCTCGCACAGAAACTCCCGTAGTGCGGCGTCTACAGCGGGGTCTAACTATGCCCCAATGGATGATGTTTTTGTAGGGTCCGTTGGATGGACTTGGAATTTAACTATTTCATCCGCTGGTTTAAAGGAGGTGGACTTGGATCTTTTGTCTAGTATCACGTCGTCCCTGTCCACCATGGAGCGTAGCACGGTTAACTCCTCCGCCACAAGGGCTTCGGATAGTGCCTCGATGGCTAGTGCGGCTGTTTTGTTCTCGGCGCGGAGTGCTATGTCCGGATCACTAGCTAGAGTGATAATTCCCTTGGGTCCGGGCATTTTGAGCTTCATGTACCCGTAATGGGGTATGGCTTGAAAAATCGTGAATGCCTCCCGCCCTAGAAGGGTGTGGTATCCTCTACTGAACGGGGCCACTTGGAATGTAATTTCTTTGGACCTGTAATTCTCCGGAGTGCCGAATACCACATCAAGTGTGATTTTCCCAGCGCAACGTACCTCCCGACTAGGGATGATTCCTCGGAAGGTCGTACTGCTTTGCTCAATACGGTTTGCTGTCTATGTCCATTTTTTGGAGAGTTTCCTCATAAATGAGGTTTAATCCGCTGCCGCCATCCATGAGCACCTTAGTGAGCCGAAAGCCGTCCACAATTGGACTGAGGACCAAAGCGGCTGGTGCTCGGGCTGTTCGGAATTTGGGTTCATCACTGGCATTGAAGGTGATAGCCGTGTTGCTCCATGGATTTATTGCTGCCACATGGCAGACTTCGGCGAGGCTGCGGAGTGCTCGCTTACGCCTATTATTTGAGGCGAATGTCTCGAAGACCGTTAATACTGTGTTGTTATCTGTGGGAAGGTGCTCTGAGGTATTTTGGGTGAGAAGATCCTCACCGCTTTTGGCCACCTGCCGGAGTACCCAACATGCTCTAAGGTTGTGTGTTGATATGGTATCCATTGTACTATGGATTTTGCAGGGCCCGTTGAACCATCCCTCCAATATGATTCCACGCCCTGTAGTGGGCTTTTGCTTCTTTGTAATTGAGTCGGGCGACTTATGAGAGTGCACCCTTTTAGTTCGGACTGGGGGTTTTGTCAGAGCCGGATTATCCCAAAATCGCGTTTGGGTTTTCCAGGAACTTTCCATCGCACAGTATTTCCGTACTATGGCCGCCAAGTCAGCGAAGTGTGCTACGTCACGGCGACTGATGGCGTTGTGGACTCCCTTGTCTGTGCAATTGTTGCCAAAGAATGAAATTGCATCTTCCTCGCGACAGTCCTTGACCTTGTTCATTACAAGGAGGAATCTGGCCCAATAGTGATGTACTGTCTCTTGGGGCACTTGCCTAATGTGGGAAAGATCGTTTGTATCTGGGTGGGTGGGTGGATTTAAGTCCAGACCTTGACCCAATCTGTGATCCCGGGGCAGGGGAGTTTCCGATCTTGGAAGTTCGGGCTCCGGGATGTTGCCCTGCGGGTTCGGTATGCGGCCTGATTCTGGATTCAGGGATAGGGCGGTGTCCTCCCGTGAGCGAGTATCCTGTTCGGAGAGCTCGGGAATCCGGACATAGTTCGTTCTTAGGATAGAGGGAGAATCGCCGCATTGCTCCTCCACCACCGCTATCTGATGGGTGACCGGTAGAGAGTTAATCTCCCTTTGGTCAGGTTTAAGCCCGATCCGATCGTAGTCCGTAGTGACTCCCAGAGCGGCAATGCAATCCAAGAGCTCGTTCACAGAGCAGAGCTCCATTGGATCCATCTGCTCGGCAAATTTTGAGCCGATGTGGAGGCTATTTTCGATGACCCGAGAGGTCATCGTCGGCGCAGCGGCCGAGTGGGCGGTCATGACGAAGCCGCCTAGTTGAAGAGTTTGGCCTACAGCCAGGGCTCCCCCAGAGGTGATGTTGTCCCCGACAACGAGGCGAGCCATCTTCCTTATGATGACGACACAGTGGAACTCTCAATGAAAGCACCAATGTCGGTGTCAAAACCGGCGGATCTCCGGTAGGGGGTCCCGAACTATGCGTCTAAGGTGGATGGTAACAGGAGGCAGGGGACACGGTGTTTACCCAGGTTCGGGCCCTCTTGATGGAGGTAATACCCTATGTCCTGCTTGATTGTTCTTGATGATATGAGTATTACAAGAGTTAATCTACCATGAGATCAAAGAGGCTAAACCCTAGAAGCTAGCCTATGGTATGATTGTCTGTTGTCCTACGGACTAAAACCCTCCAGTTTATATAGACATCGGAGGGGGCTAGGGTTACACAAGGTCGGTTACAAAGGAGGAGATATACATATCCGTATTGCCTAGCTTACCTTCCACGCCAAGTAAAGTCCCATCCGGACACGAGACGGAGTCTTCAATCTCGTATCTTCATAGTCCAACAGTCCGGCCAAAGGATATAGTCCGGCTATCCGGAGACCCACTAATCCAGGACTCCCTCAATTAGGCTATTGTATTAATCATGTTTTATTGCTTTCATTTCAATAAAGTGCCAAGTAAGACCTTTGGGATGGCTTACGGTGATAGTTGCTGAAAAACAGAAACTTTTGCGCTCAGGAAAACAATTCTCATTTTTAACAGAAGCATGATAAAATTCTGATTCTTTTTTCAGAAGATTAATAGACAAATTACCAAGGTTTTCCTATTTTTTCGGAACTTTTGGAGTAGCAGAAGTACGGTTGGAGTACAGATTACTACGGACTGTTCTGTTTTTGACAGATTCCGTTTTCAATGCACAGTTTGCTTGTTTTCTAATTTCCATGGCTTATATTGCTAAATATAAATTGTGGAAATGATATGCTACAGTAGGAATTGTTTGAGAACAATTATGAATCTTGTCTTTTACAGTACCAAAAGTGAAATGGTTTGCTCTTTATCATACTAACCTATCTCACAAAGTTCCGTTAAGTTTTGTGTGATTGAAGTTTTCAAGTTTTTCGTGAGATGAGGAGAATAAGAGTGACAAGACCCTAAGCTTGGGGATGCCCAAGGCACCCCAAGGTAATATTCAAGGAATATCTAAGAAACTATGCTTGGGGATGCCCCGGAAGGCATCCCCTCTTTCGTCTTCAACATTATCAGTAACCTCACTTGGAGCTATGTCTTCATTCGTCACATGATATGAGTTTTACTTGGAGCATCATTTTATTTTGTTAGGATTTGCTTGATGTTATTTAGAATAATATTTTGCATCTTTTATTTCAATAAAAGTGGCAATGATAGCCTTTTTCATGCTTATTTTGCAAGTATACATGTTGCTGTTTGAAAACAGAAAGTTTATCGATGTTGCAAAAAATCCCTAGAAAAGTCAGAATGTGATAAAAGGTTGAAACATTTTTGAAAAATCAGCTCTGATAAATTTTCTATAGTATGGAAAATTTTCATAACTTTTGGAGTTAGGTAAGTATTGATACTCTTGCATCCTTTACAGACTGTACTGTTTTAGCAGATTGCTGTTATGTTTGCATTATTTGCATATGTTTGCTTGTTTAATGATCCTATTTGAGGATAGGAGTATTAAATATGCAGAGGCATTTAGTGTGCAATGTTGAATAATAATTTTAGTGATTTGCTACAGTAGAGAATGATAAGGTTTTTGCATTTGTTTATACTAACTTATCTCACGAGTCCTTGTTGAGTTTTGTGTGGATGAAGCTTTTGAGATTTAGGAAAACCGTGATATGAGAATAATTAAGGAGACACAAAAGCTCAAGCTTGGGGATGCCCAAGGCATCCCAAGATAATATTTCAAGAAGTCTCAAGCATCTAAGCTTGGGGATGCCCCAGTAGGCATCCCACCTCTTTTCTTCAACAATTATCGGTTAGTATGGGTTGAGCCTAAGTTTTTGCTTCTTCACAAGATGTGTGCTATTTTTGGAATGTCATTTTATTTTAATTTTTCTTGTTTTTTTAATAAAATACTTAGATATGAAAGTTTTTAAATAAAATAGGGCCCTCAAATAGTTACCGGGGAGGCTAGGTAAGCGGCATTCACATCCCATCAACGAAGCTCTTTTCTATGTCATTTACTCTTGTGCTTCACTTATATCCTATGAGTAAATTGTTGAATAAATTGAACATCATGAATTTGAAATCATATCATGCCTAGTGGTAGCTTCACATTGGGTTTAGAAAGTGAAATCTTTTAAGGCTTGACAATCACAATATTGGTCATACAAGAAATTCATGAATAATTAGTATAAGGAAGGGAACTTTCACATATAAATACACTATCATGGAAATCTTTTGTGATTGTGAGCCCCCATCAAAATATTATATACCAAAATTATTGACGTTGGACAAGGAAGACAACATAATGGTTTATGTTTGTTCATATTCACATAGAAGTTATATTTTCAAAGATCCTTCAACATGTGGTGCTTGCCCCCATCTTTGCTAGCCAAAAATTCCGCACCAAGTAGAGATACTACTTGTGCATCTAAAAACCTTTAAATCCAAATCTTATTTTCAAGAGTCCACCATACCTACCTAAGGATTGAGAAATATCCTTCAAGTAAGTTGTCATCGGTGCAATAAGGTAATAAAAATTGCTTCTAAAAGTGTGAGATCAGTTAGTGTAAGAGAAAATTGAGTGTTGTACGAACTTGTGATGGCAAAGAATAAAAGCGACAGACTACATAATAAAGGTTGCTATCATAAGGGGCAATATAATGTGATGTTCTTTTGCACTAAGGGGTTGAGCATACAAATAAATAAGCGCATGGCAACCTCTGCTTCCCTCTGCGAAGGGCCTATCTTTACTTTCAGTATTTACTTTTATGCAAAGAGACAAAGTTTTTCTCTCTATTCCCTTTTTATTTTTCTCTTTTGCCAAGCGTCATGTGGCGAGGAAAGATCTAGGCACATATATCCAGTTGGATATGGGTAGCATGAGTTATTATTGTTGACATCACCCTTGAGGTGAATACGTTGGGAGGCAAAACAATAAGCCCCTATCTTTCTATGTGTCTGGTTGAAATGTTTTGCTCATGTGTATGCGGCTAGTGTTAGCAATCATAGAAGACTATATGATGGTTGAGTATGTGTAGCTCTTACGTAAACTCTGTTGAATAAGTTGAATTGCAATTGCTTGGTGACTGAGAACATAGGTTGTTGAGTTTCAAGAGAATTCATTGTTTGAACCTTAACATGTGAATCGGTTGCTAATTTAACATGAGAAATTTTATGAGAATGATTTGCTGTCATGATGCTAGGAGAAGTGATTGAAATTTTCATTGATCAAACTTGTGCACTTTGCTAGCATTCACACTTCATAAATTATTTCTTTTATCATTTACCTACTCGAGGACGAGTAGGAATTAAGCTTGGGGATGCTGATACGTCTCCAACGTATCTATAATTTATGAAGTATTCATGCTGATATATTATCATTCTTGGATGTTTTACAATCATTTTATAGCAACTTTATATCATTTTTTGGGACTAACCTATTGACCTAGTGCCCAATGCCAGCTGCTGTTTTTGCTTGTTTTTTACATCGCAGGAAATCAATATCAAATGGAGTCCAAACACCGCGAAACTTTTTGGAGATTTTTTATGGACCATAACACCCAGGATGGGCCAGAGAAGCACTTGTGGGTGCCCCGGGGGGGGCACAACCCACCTGGGCGTGCCTAGGTGGGTTGTGCCCACCTCGGTGGCCTCCCGCACCCCCTCTTTACCCTATAAATTCACAAATATTCCGGAAACCCTCGGTATTAACCTAGATCGGAAGTTCCGCCGCCGCAAGGCTTTGTAGCCACCGAATACCAATCTAGACCCTGTTCCGGCACTCTGCCGGAGTGGGAAATCATCTCCGGTGGCCATCTTCATCATCCCGGCGGCCACCACGATGAGGAGGGAGTAGTCCACCCTCGGGGTTGAGGGTTTGTACCAGTAGCTATGTGTTCAATCTCTCTCTCATGTTCTTGAGATGTCATGATCTTGATGTATCGCTGGCTTTGTTAATATAGTTGGATCATATGGTGTTTCCCCCTCTCTATCTTGTTGAGATGAATTAAGTTTTTCCCTTTGAGATTTCGTTGTTATCGGATTGAATACTTTTATGAATTTGAGAGTACTTGATATATGTCTTGCATATGAATACTCGTGGTGACAGTGGGGTATCATATTGATTCACATGATATGTGTTTTGGCACTCAACTCGCGGATTCCCGAGGTGACATTGGGGTAATCTATGCATAGGGGTTGATGCACGTTCTTGTCTTTGTTTCTTCGGTAGAAATCTTGGGGCACTCTTTGAAGTTCTTTGTGTTAGATTGAGTATTATGAATCTGAAATTGTTTGGTGTTATTTTAGTACGACCTCTTGGATAGATTGATCGGAAAGAATAGTTTTGAGGTGGTTTGGTACCCTACAAACGATTTCTTCTTATGTTCTCCGCTAGATAGGAACTTTGGAGTGATCCTTCATCGCACTTTGAGGGGTGGTTATATGATCCAATTATATTAGCACTGTTGAGAGATTGCACTAGTGAAAGTACGGACCCTAGGCCTCATTTTCAAGCATTGCAATACCGTTTTTGTGCCCATTTACTATTTGCTACCTTGCTGTTTTTTATTCAGATTATAAAAATATATTTCTACTATCCACATTACACTTTTATCATCATATCTTCGTCGGACTAGTGCACCTATACAATTTTCCATTGTATTAGGTGTGTTGGGGAGACAAGAGATTTCTTGTATTTGGTTGCAGGGTTGTTTGAGAGAGACCATCTTCACCCTACGCCTCCGACGGATTGATAAACCTTAGGTCATCCACTTGAGGGAAAATTGCTACTGTCCTACAAAACTCTGCGCTTGGAGGCCCAACACGTGTCTACAAGAATAAAGTAGTAGATATCACACCCCAAGGTAATATTCAAGGAATCCCAAGCAACTAAGCTTGGGGATGCCCCGGAAGGCATCCCCTCTTTCTTCTAACGACCATCGGTAATTTTACTTGGAGCTATATTTTTATTCGTCACATGATATGCGTAAATTCTTGGAGCGTCGTGTGCCCTTTTGTTTTTATTTTAGTAATGCACCATGCTGGTATGAGATAGTCCTTGGTCGATTTATAGAATGCTTCATGCACTTCAGTTATATCTTTTGAGTATGGCTTTATAGAATGCTTCATGTGCTTCACTTATATCATTTGAAGTTTGGATTGCATGTTTCTCTATGCATAGACAAGCGCCATTTGTAGAATGCTCTTTTGCTTCACTTATATTTGTTAGAGCGTGGGCATATGTTTTCTAGAAAGAATTAAACTCTCATGCTTCACTTATATCTATTTAGAGAGTTAACAGGAATTGGTCATTCACATGGTCAGTCATAAAATCCTACATAAAAACTTGTATATCACTAAATATGATATGTTTGATTCCTTGCATTAGTTTTGTGATATAAAGGTGATGATACTAGAGTCATGCTAGTGAGTAATTGTGGATCGGTAGAAATACTTGTGTTAAGGTTTGTGATTCCCGAAGCATGGACGTACGGTGAAACGTTATGTGATGACGTCGGAGCATGATTTATTTTTTGATTCTCTTCCTTATGAGTGGCGGTCGGGGATGAGCGATGGTCTTGTCCTACCAATCTACCCCCTAGGGGTATGCATATTAGTACTTTTCTTCGATAGCTAATAAATTTTTGCAATAAGTATGTGAGTTCTTTATGACTAATGTTGAGTCCATGGATTATATGCACTCTCACCCTTCCACCATTGCTAGCCTCTCTAGTACCGCGCAACTTTCTTCAGTGCAATAAACCCACCTTATACCCTTCCTCAAAATAGCCACCATACTTACCTATTATGGCATTTCCATGGGCATTCTGAGATATATTGCCATGCAAATTCCACCGTTCCATTTATTATGACACGCACCATCATTGTCATATTGCTTTGCATGATCGTAAGATAGCTAGCATGATGTTTTCATGGCTTGTCCGTTTTTTATGTCATTGCTACGCTAGATCATTGCACATCCCGGTACACTTCTGGAGGCATTCATATAGAGTCATATCTTTGTTCTAGTATCGAGTTGTAAGTAAATAAAAGTGTGATGATCATCATTATTAGAGCATTGTCCCATGTGAGGAAAGGATGATGGAGACTATGATTCCCTCACAAGTCGGGATGAGACTCTGGACTTCAAATTAAAATAATAAGAGGCCAAAGAGCCCAAAATAAAAAATGGCCAAAGAGACCAAAACAAAAAAATAAAAAAAGAGAGAAAAAAAGAGAAGGGTCAATGCTACTATCCTTTACCACACTTGTGCTTCAGACTAGCACCATATTTTTCATATGGATAGTCTCCTATGTTGTCACTTTCATATAATAGTGGGAATTTTTCATTATAGAATTTGTCTTGTATATTCCGATGATGGGCTTCCTCAAATGCCTGAGGTCTTTATGAGCAAGCAAGTTGGATGCACAACCACTTAGTTTTCAGTTTGAGCTTTCATACACTTATAGCTCTAGTGCATCCGTTACATGGCAATCCCTACTCACTTTCATCGATATCGATTGATGGGCATCTCCATAGCCCATTAATTTGCCTAGTTGATGTGAGACTTTCTCCTTTTTGTCTTCTCCTCACAACCACCATATTCTATTCCACCTATAGTTCTATATACATGGCTCATGCTTATGTATTGCATGAAAGTTGAAAAGGTTTGAGAACATTAAAAGTATGAAACAATTGCTTGGCTTGTCATCGGGGTTGTGCATGATGAAATACTTCGTGTGATGAAGATGGAGCATAGCCAGACTATATGATTTTATAGGGATAACTTTCTTTAGCCATGATATTTTGAGAAGACATGATTGCGTTATTAGTATGCTTGAAGTATTATTGTCTTAATATCAAATGATAGACTATTGCTTTGAATCACTCATGTCTTAATATTCATGTCAGGATTACATTATATGATCATGATTATGCTAGGTAGAATTCCACACGAAAAATTATCTTTTTTATCATTTACCTACTCGAGGACGAGCATGAATTAAGCTCGGGGATGCTGATACGTCTCTGTCGTATCTATAATTTTTGATTGTTTCATGCCAATATTCTACAACTTCCATATACTTTTGGCAACATTTTATATTATTTTTGGGACAAACATATTGATCCAGTGCCCAGTGCCAGTTCCTGTTTGTTGCATGTTTTTTCTTCGCAAAATATCCATATCAAATGGAGTTCAAATGAAATAAAAACTTATGGAGATTTTTTTGGAATATATGTGATTTTTGGGAAAAAAATCAACGCGAGACAATGCCTGAGGGGCCCACAAGCCCTAGGGGCGCGCCCCTGCTACCTCTTGAGCATTGCGTTAGTTTTCCCTTAAATAGGAAAGGGTGATGCAACAAAGTAGTGTAAGTATTTCCCTCAGTTTTTGAGAACCAGGGTATCAATCCAGTAGGAGGCCACACGCAAGTCCCTCGTACCTACACAAACAAATAAGAACCTCGCAACCAACGTGATAAAGGGGTTGTCAATCCCTTCACGGTCACTTACGAGAGTGAGATCTGATAGAGATAATAATAATAATAATAATAATAATAATAATAATAATAATAATAATAATAATAAGATAAGATAAGATAAATATTTTTGGTATTTTTATGATATAGATTGAAAGTAAAGATTGCAAAATACAATAGATTGGAAACTTTATATGATAAAAGATAGACCCGGGGGCCATAGGTTTCACTAGTGGCTTCTCTCAAGATAGCATAAGCATTACGGTGGGTGAACAAATTAATGTCGACCAATTGATAGAAAAGCGAATAATTATGAGAGTATCTAGGCACGATCATGTATATAGGCATCACGTCCGCGACAAGTAGACCGACTCCTGCCTGCATCTACTACTATTACTCCACACATCGACTGCTATCCAGCATGCATCTAGAGTATTAAGTTCATAAGAACAGAGTAATGCATTAGGCAAGATGACATGATGTAGAGGGATAAACTCAAGCAATATGATATAAACCCCATCTTTTTATCCTCGATGGCAACAATACAATACGTGTCGTTTCCCTTTCTGTCACTGGGATCGAGCACCACAAGATTGAACCCAAAGCTAAGCACTTCTCCCATTGCAAGAAAGATCAATCTAGTAGGCCAAACCAAACTGATAATTCGAAGAGACTTGCAAAGATAACCAATCATACATAAAAGATTTTAGAGAAGAATCAAATATTGTTCATAGATAGACTTGATCATAAACCCACAATTCATCGGATCTCGACAAACACACCCCAAAAAGAGTTACATCAAATAGATCTCCAAGAATATTGAGGAGAACTTTGTATTGAGATCCAAAGAGAGAGAAGAAGCCATCTAGCTAATAACTATGGACCTGAAGGTCTGAAATAAACTACTCACACATCACCGGAGAGGCCGTGGAGTTGATGTAGAGGCCCTCCGTGATCGATGCCCCCTCCGGCGGAGCTCCGGAAAAAGGCCCCAAGATGGGATATCTTGGGTACAGAAGGTTGCGGCGGTGGAAATAGGGTTTCGTGGTGCTCCTGTTTGTTTTCAGGGTATATGAGTATATATATAGGAGGAAGAAGTAGGTCGGTTGAGCCACGAGTGGCCCACGAGGGGGGAGGGCGCGCCCCCTGCCTCGTGGACTCCTCGTTTGTTTATTGACGTCCACTCCCAGTCCTCTAGATCAGGTTTGTTCCAAAAATAACTCTCCCGAAGGTTTCATTCCGTTTGGATTCCGTTTGATATTCCTTTTCTGCGAAACACTGAAATAGGCAAAAAAAACAGCAATTTGCACTGGGCCTTGGGTTAGTAGGTTAGTCCCAAAAATAATATAAAAGTGTAAAATAAAGCCCATTAACATCCGAAACAGATAATATAATAGCATGGAACAATAAAAAATTATAGATATGTTGGAGACGTATCAAGCATCCCCAAGCTTAATTCCTGCTCGTCCTCGAGTAGGTAAATGATAAAAATAGAATTTTTGATGTGGAATGCTACCTAGCATAATTCTCAATGTAATTATCTTTACTGTGGCATGAATATTCATATCCGAAAGATTCAAGACAAAAGTCTAATATTGACATAGAAATAATAATACTTCAAGCATACTAACTAAGGAATTATGTCTTCTCAAAATAACATGACCAAAGAAAGTTATCCCTACAAAATCATATAGTCTGCTATGTTCTATCTTCACCACACAAAGTATTTAAATCATGCACAACCCCGATGATAAGCCAAGCAATTGTTTCATACTTTTTATGTTCTCAAACTTTTTCAATCTTCACGCAATACATGAGCGTGAGCCATGGACATAGCACTATATGTGGAATAGAATGGTGGTTGTGGAGAAGACAAAAAAGGAGAAGATAGTCTCACATCAACTAGGCGTATCAATGGGCTATGGAGATTCCCATAAATAGATATCAATGTGAGTGAGTAGGGATTGCCATGCAACGGATGCACTAGAGCTATAAGTGTATGAAAGCTCAAAAAGAAACTAAGTGGGTGTGCATCTAACTTGCTCGCTCACGAAGACCTAGGGCATTTGAGGAAGCCCGTCATTGGAATATACAAGCCAAGTTCTATAATGTAAAATTCCCACTAGTATATGAAAGTGATAACATATGATACTCTCTATCATGAAGATCATGGTGCTACTTTGAAGCACAAGTGTGGAAAAAGGATAGTAACATTGTCCCTTATCTCTTTTTCTCTCATTTTTATTATTTGGGCCTTTTTTATGGCCTCTTTTTTCGTCCGGAGTCTCATCCCGACTTGTGGGGGAATCATAGTCTCCATCATCCTTTCCTCACTTGGGACAATGCTCTAATAATGATTATCATCACACTTTATTTACTTACAACTCAAGAATTACAACTCGATACTTAGAACAAAATATGACTATATGTGAATGCCTCTAGTGGTGTACTGGGATATGCAATGACTCATGAGTGACATGTATGAAAAATTAAGCATGGTGGCTTTGCCACAAATATGATGTCAACTACATGATCATGCGAAGCAATATGACAATGATGAAGCGTGTCAAAACAAACAGAACGGTGGAAAGTTGCATGGCAATATATCTTGGAATGGCTATGGAAATGCCATAATAGGTAGGTATGGTGGCTGTTTTGAGGAAGGTATATGGTGGGTTTATGGTACCGGCGAAAATTGTGCGGTACTAGAGAGGCTAACAATGGTGGAAGGGTGAGAGTGCGTATAATCCATGGACTCAACATTAGTCATAAAGAACTCACATACTTATTGCAAAAAATCTATTAGTTATCAAAACAAAGTACTACGCGCACACTCCTAGGGGGATAGATTGGTAGGAAAAGACCATCGCTCGTCCCCGACCTCCACTCGTAAGGAAGACAATCAATAAATAAATCATGCTCCGACTTCATCACATAACGGTTCACCATACGTGCATGCTACGGGAATCACAAACTTTAGAACAAGTATATCTCAAATTCATAACTACTCAACTAGAATGACTCTAATATCACCATCTCCATATCTCAAGACAATCATCAAGTATCAAACTTCTCGTAGTATTCAATGCACTTTTTATGATAGTTTTTATTATACCCATCTTGGATGCCTATCATATTAGGACTAAATTCATAACCAAAGCAAATTACCATGCTGTTTTAAAGGATTCTCAAAATAATATAAGTGAAGCATGAGATATCAATAATTTCTATAAAATAAAACCACCGCCGTGCTCTGAAAGATATAAGCGAAGCACTAGAGCAAAATTATCTAGCTCAAAAGATATAAGTGAAGCACATAGAGTATTCTAATAAATTCCAATTCATGTGTGTCTCTCCCAAAAGGTGTGTACAGAAAGTATGATTGTGGTAAACTAAAAAGAAAAGACTCAAATCATACAAGACACTCCAAGCAAAACACATATCATGTGGTGAATAAAAATATAGCTCCAAGTAAAGTTACCGATGGACGAAGACGAAAGAGGGGATGCCTTCCAGGGCATCCCTAAGTTTAGGCTTTTGGCTGTCCTTGGATTTTACCTTGGGGTGACTTGTTCATCCCCAAGCTTAGGCTCTTTCCACTCCTTGTTCCATGATCCATCAAATCTTTACCCCAAAACTTGAAAACTTCACAACACAAAACTTAAAAGAGAATCTCGTGAGCTCCGTTAGTAAAAGAAAACAAACCACCACTTCAAGGTACTGCAATGAACTCATTCTTTATTTATATTGGTGTTAAACCTACTGTATTCCAACTTTTCTATGGTTCATAAACTCTATTACTAGCCATAGATTCATCAAAATAAGCAAACAACACACGAAAAACAGAATCTGTCAAAAACAGAATAGTCTGTAGTAATATGTAGGTTGCGAATACTTCTGGAACCCCAACAATTCTAAACTAAATTGATGGACGTGAGGAATTTATCTATTAATCATCTGCAAAAATAATTAACTAAATATAACTCTACAGTAAAAAATTTCAGCAAATCTCGTGAGCGCTAAAGTTTCTGTTTTTACTGCAAGATCGCAAAGACTTTCCCCAAGTCTTCCCAAAGGTTCTACTTGGAACAAACACTAATTAAAAGCATAAAACCACATCTAAACAGAGGCTAGATGAATTATTTATTACCAAAATGAATCAAAAAGCAAGAAACAAAAATAAAATTGGGTTGCCTCCCAACAAGCGCTATCGTTTAACGCCCCTAGCTATGCATAAAAGCAAGGATAGATCTAGGTATTATCATCTTTGGTATTGGGAAAGAAAAGAGAAAATTTCCTTTCTATAGCATTTATCTTTCTATTTTGAGAGAGCACGTGGCCATTAATGGTGGAAGAAAGATTAAGCACGTTACGGAAATTTTCATCTAAACTAGCCCTCATTTCTTTGATAATTTCATTTTGGTAAAAGCACAAAAGAGAGGTGGATTCCACCTTCTCACTCATGGGGTGCCCAAATATAGTTTTCATCTTTTCATAAGTATCTATGGGATCCGCCTCAAGAAAACCTTATTCAAAAATAGAATCTAGAACTTGTTTGAATGAAGAGGGTAAACCAATATAAAAGCTTTTCAGGTATATCTCAATTTGATATTTGGGCACATAGCTAGATCGGATCCTTAATAGCCTATCCCAAGCATCTTTCAAAGATTCATCAAGTAAATAACAAAAAATTCTGGGATCATCTTCATCAAAATTATTCAAACTCTCATTGATAACCCCGGTAGGTATTTCCATAGCATCATTATTTATGAGCTTAAAGAGGACAGAGGGACTATCCAGAGTAAAACCCGGGACATGACCCTTAGCCCTTTTTGAATCGGCCATGGCACAAGAAAAATAAACGGGAAAAAGGTGAATAAAATAGCAAGGGTGAAGTGGGGGAGAGGAAAACGAGAGGCAAATGGCAAATAATGTAATGCGAGAGATAAGAGTTTGTGATGGGTACTTGGTATGTCTTGACTTGTGCGTAGACTCCCCGGCAACGGCGCCAGAAATCCTTCTTGCTACCTCTTGAGCACTGCGTTGGTTTTCCCTTGAAGAGGAAAGGGTGATGCAGCAAAGTAGCGTAAGTATTTCCCTCAGTTTTCAAGAACCAAGGTATCAATACAGTAGGAGGCCACACGCAAGTCCCTCGTACCTACACAAACAAATAAGAACCTCGCAACCAACGCGATAAAGGGGTTGTCAATCCCTTCACGGTCACTTACGAGAGTGAGATCTGATAGAGATAATAATACTAAGACAAATATTTTTGGTATTTTTATGATATAGTTTGAAATTAAAGATTGCAAAATAAAATAGATTGGAAACTTTATATGATAAAAGATAGACCCGGGGGCCATAGGTTTCACTAGTGGCTTCCCTCAAGATAGCATAAGTATTACGGTGGGTGAACAAATTATTGTTGAGCAATTGATAGAAAAGCGAATAATTATGAGAATATCTAGGCATGATCATGTATATAGGCATCACGTTCGCGACAAGTAGACTGACTCCTGCCTGCATCTACTACTATTACTCCACACATCGACCGCTATCAAGCATGCGTCTAGAGTATTAAGTTCATAAGGATAGAGTAACGCATTAGGCAAAATGACATGATGTAGAGGGATAAACTCAAGCAATATGATATAAACCCCATCTTTTCATCCTCGATGGCAACAATACAATGCGTGTCGTTTCCCTTTCTGTCACTGGGATCGAGCACCGTAAGATTGAACCCAAGCTAAGCACTTCTCCCATTGCAAGAAAGATCAATCTAGTAGGCCAAACCAAACTGATAATTCAAAGAGACTTGCAAAGATAACCAATCATACATAAAAGATGTTAGAGAAGAATCAAATATTGTTCATAGATAGACTTGATCATAAACCCACAGTTCATCGGATCTCGACAAACACACCGCAAAAAGAGTTACATCGAATAGATCTCCAAGAAGATCGAGGAGAACTTTGTATTGAGATCCAAAGAGAGAGAAGAAGCCATCTAGATAATAACTATGGACCTGAAGGTCTGAAGTAAACTACTCACACATCACCGGAGAGACCATGGAGTTGATGTAGAGGGCCTTCGTGATCGATGCCCCCTATGGCGGAGCTCCGGAAAAGGCCCTGAGATGGGATCTCTTGGGTACAGAAGGTTGCGGCGGTGGAAATAGGGTTTCGTGGTGCTCCTGGTTGTTTTCAGGGTATATGAGTATATATAGGAGGAAGAAGTAGGTCGGTTGAGCCACGAGGGGCCCACAAGGGGGGAGGGCGCGCCCGGGGGGGTAGGCGCGCCCCCCTTTCTCGTGGACTCCTCGTTTGTTTCTTCACATCCACTGCAAGTCCTTTGGATCATGTTTGTTCCAAAAATAACTCTCCCGAAGGTTTCATTCCGTTTGATATTCCTTTTCTGTGAAACACTGAAATAGGCAAAAAAACAGTAATTTGCACTGGGCCTTGTGTTAGTAGGTTTGTCCCAGAAATAATATAAAAGTGTAAAATAAATCCCATTAACATCGAAAACAGATAATATAATAGCATGAAACAATCAAAAATTATAGATACGTTGGAGACGTATCAGCCCCCCTACCATGGGCGCACCTAGGAGGCCTGTGGCCACCCCGTGAGGCGGTTGGTGCCCTTCTTCGCCTGCAACAAAGATCATATCCGGATAAAATAGTGTTAAAGTTTCAGCCCAATTGGGGTTACCGATCTCCGGGAATTTAAGAAACGGTGAAAGGCCATAAAACAGAAACGCAGAAACAAAAGGAAACACACACACACACAGAGAGAGAGAGAGAGAGAGAGAGATCCAATCTCCGAGGGGCTCCCGCCCCTCCTCCACCATGGAGGCCAAGGACCAGAGGGGAAACCCTCCTCCCATCTAGGAGGAGGCTAAGGAAGAAGAAGAAGGAGGGGGGCTCTCTCCCTCGCTCTCCCGGTGGCGCCAGAACACCGTCGGGGCCATCATCGTGATGGCGATCTACACCAACAACTTCACCGCCGTCATCACCAACTCTTTCCCCCTCTATGTAGCGGTGTAACACCTCTTCTCCCTGCTATAATCTCTACTTAAACATGGTGTGCTCAACGCTATATAGTATTATCCAATGATATGTGGTTATCCTATGATGTGTGAGTAGATCCGTTTTGTCCTATGGGTTGACTGATGATCATGATTGGTTTGAGTTGTATGTTTTATTATTGGTGATGTCCTATGGTGCTCTCCGTATCGTGCAAGCATGAGGGATCCCCATTGTAGGGTGTTGCAATATGTTCATGATTCTCTTATAGTGGGTTGCTAGAGTGATAGAAGTTTAAACCCGAGTAAGGGGGTTGTTGCGTATGGGAGTAAAGAGGACTTGATACCTTATAATGCTATGGTTGGGTTTTACCTTAATGATCTTTAGTAGTTGCGGATGCTTTCTAGAGTTCCAATCATAAGTGCATATGATCCAAGTAGAGAAAGTATGTTAGCTTATGCCTCACCCTCATATAAAATTGCAATAATGATTACCGATCCAGTAATCGATTGCCTAGGGACAAATAACTTTCTTGTGACAAAAAGCTCTCTACAAAAACTAACTTAGTTGTTTCTTTATCTAAACAACCCCTACATTTTATTTACATGTTCTTTATTATTTGCAAACCTATCCCTTTGCACCTACAAAGTACTTCTAGTTTTATACTTGTTCTAGCTAAAGCGAACATCAAGCGTGCGTAGAGTTGTATTGGTGGTCGATAGAACTTGAGAGAATATAAATTCTACCTTTAGCTCCTCATTGGGTTCGCCACTCTTACTTATCGAGAAAGGATACAATTGATCCCCTATACTTGTGGGTTATCAGGCTGCGGTGTGTTACTCTGTCCGAGTGAGCGCTCCGTGTTGCCGTTGATCATTATGACGCCTGCGGGACCAGGAATATTTAGCTTGAGGTATGCGTAATGCGGGTTGGCTTTGAATTTGGTGAACGCCGTTGGACCGAGGAGGGCATGTTAGCCACTACGGAATGGGGCGATATCGAAGATTAAGTCTTTGCTTCAGAAGTTGTTCGGCGAGCCAAATACCACTTCCAAAGTTATCATGCCTGAGCAGCGGGTCTCTACGCCCGGAATAACCCCCTTGAAGGTGGTGTTGCTAGGTTTGATCCTTGACGGATCGATCCCCATTTTCCTCATTGTGTCTGCATAAATCAGATTGAGGCTACTGCCTCCATCCATTAGGACTCTCTTGAGGTGGTACCCATCTATAATGGGGTCAAGAACCAGGGTCGTCGATCCTCCACGAGGGATACTGGTCAGATGGTCCCTACAGTCGAAGGTGATCGAGAAAGCCGACCATGGGTTGAAATTTTGTGCTACGGGCTCGATGGCATACACATTCTATAGCACGCACTTCCTCTCCTTCCTTCCTTGGTATGTGGGTGGCGTAGATCATGTTCACTGTCTTAACCTCAGAAGGGAAGGGTTTTTGGCCTCCACTGTTCGGCCTATGGGGCTCCTCATCGTCCTCGCTTTGTGGGCTTTCGCCCGAGTCTTCGGTTGTGAGCTTGCTGGCCTGTTTTATAACCCAACAATTACAGTTGTGTGGTTGGTAGGCTTTTTGGTGATGCCATGAATCTGGTAAGGCCTGTCCAGGATTGCATCTAGCTTGGTTGGCCCATCCTGGTTGTCTTTAGAAGGATTTTTCCGTGGCTCGGACTTCAAATTACGGAATCCGGCATTGACTGTTGTTTCATCGCTTCCCCGTCATTATGGCAGCATTTGTTCTTATTCCTTCGTGGCTTCCCGTTCCTGTCCCAAACTTCCGAGGTGCCGGGGGTGCCGGGGTTGGTGCTTCTACGAGCCAGCCAACTATCCTCTCTGGTGCAGAAGCAGGTGATCATGGAGGTGAGCGCTAACATCGTTCTTGGCTTGTCCTGGCCGAGCTGGTGTGCTAGCCATTCATCCTGAATAATGTGCTTAAAGGAGGCTATAGCTTCGACGTTCGGACAGTCCACGATCTGGTTCTTCTTGGTCAAAAACCGGTTCCAAAATTGTCGGGCTGACTCGCCGGGCTGCTGGATTACGTGGCTCAGGTCATCGGTGTCCGGGGGCCGGACATAAGTGCCCTGAAAGTTAGCCCGGAAGGCATCCTCGAGCTCCTCCCAACATCCTATGGAGTCTTCGGGGAGGCTATTTAGCCAGTGTTGAGCCAGACCCTTGAGCTTTAGTGGTAGGTACTTGATGGCATGGAGGTCGTCCCCTTGTGCCATGTGAATGTGCAACAGAAAATCTTCAATCCATACTGTCGGATTTGTTGTCCCGTCATAGGGCTCAAAATTTACTAGTTTGCAACTGTCGGTGTCAAACCGGCGAATCTTGGGTAGGGGGTCCCGAACTATGCGTCTAGGCCGGATGGTAACAGGAGGCAGGGGACACAATGTTTTACCCAGGTTCGGGCCCTCTTGATGGAGGTAAAACCCTATGTCCTGCTTGATTAATATTGATGATATGGGTAGTACAAGAGTAGATCTACCACGAGATCAGAGATGCCAAACCCTAGAAGCTAGCCTATGGTATGATTGTATGTTGTAGTTGTTGTTGTCCTACGGACTAAAACCCTCCGGTTTATATAGACACCGGAGAGGGTTAGGGTTACACAAGGTCAGTTACAAAGGAGGAGATATCCATATCCGTATTCCCTAGCTTGCCTTCCACGCCAAGTAGAGTCCCATCCGGACACGAGACGAAGTCTTCAATCTTGTATTTTCATAGTCTAACAGTCTGGCCAATGGATATAGTCCGGCTGTCCAGAGACCCCCTAATCCAGGACTCCCTCAGTAGCCCCTGAACTAGGCTTTCAATGACGATGAGTCCGGCGCGCAGTGTTGTCTTCGGCATTGCAAGGCGGGTTCCTCCTCCGAATACACCACAGAAGAATTTTGAATATAAGGATAGTGTCCGACCCTGCAAAATAAGTTCCACATACCATCATAGAGAGAATAATATTTCACAAATTCAATTTGCTGACTTATTTTGGCAACATGACATTACGTCATGGCCCGGTGATTTATTCGAACCGTTTCCTTTAACTAGCCCCGCACATAACGTGAGGCAGTTTTTTGACATGTCTTGTCAAAGCAGAGATCTTGTCCCCTGATTACGGGATTCTCATCAATACGGGTGTCGGTAACCCAACTGTGCCATCAATTACGGCGCTTGGGGAACAAGCGAGTTTTACCAGGCTAGTGGGGACGCTTAGTTTTGGCTGCCCATATAGAGGGATAAGGATTCACCTTTTCATCCACGCCTTCTTCCTCCTTTGCTTATCCATTTCCGCGCACTCGAGCTCCAGAGCCCAAGTCCGCATTCCCCACCTCAACCTTCTCCAGCCATGTTCGGGGCAGGAGGCAAGTGTATGGTCTCCTCCATCATGGAGGGAGACATCAAGAAGCTGAGGAGAGCCGGATACCTGCCCGACGACATCGCGCACCGGCTCCCAGATGAAGGGCAGCTCATCCCCACCCCCAGGCCCCACGAGAGGGTGGTGTTCCTTACCCATTTCCTCCGCGGACTGGGATTTCCTCTCCACCCATTTGTCCGGGGGCTCATGTTCTACTATGGCATGGATTTCCACGATTTGGGCTGAACTTCATCCTCAACATCTCGGCGTTTATCGTTGTGTGCGAGGCCTTCCTCCATATCAAGCCCCACTTAGGCTTATGGCTGAAGACTTTTAATGTCAAGCCGAAGGTAGTGAGCGGCCGCCAGGCGGAGTGCGGAGGCGCCATGGTGGGCAGGATGCCCAACGTCACATGGCTCGAGGGCTCCTTCGTGCAGACAATAAAGGGGTGGCAGTCGGGGTGGTTCTACATCACCGAGCCGCGTGACCCTACATGGGTAGCGGCCCCCGAGTTCTGATCTGGCTTCCCCACATGGCTCTCCTCCTAGCAAGAGAAGGGCCTGTCCTGGGGTAGTTCGGAAGAGCTGACCAGACTCCAAACATGTATTCAAAACATGGTCAACAAGAAGCTCAAACTTGTCAACGTAGTCCAGGTCATGCTCATCCGTCGGATCCTCCCGTGCCAACAACGGGCCTTCAACTTGTGGGAGTTGGACCCGGCGCAACACCGAACTCTGAACAGGCTTTCCAACACAACTCACGAAGATGCCTGGAGGGTGCTGTTCAAGAGCGCCAAGGTCCCCCCTCCTACTATTGAGGATCGCGGATTCAGCGTGAAGCGCCAAGCCAGCGCGGTAAGCTGCTTTTACCTCTTACAGGATAGATGTTTTCATAGCTTGGCTCCATGCGGGATCTAAACTCCCGTACCTTTGACAGGATTGGCAGGAGACGGCCGGACAGATCGACTGTCCGGATCCTTTGCCCGAAGGCCCAGCAAACGCTCTTCTGACGAAGATGCTGACTCCGGCTCCTTATACGGTGCCAGAGAAGACCAAGAAGGCCAAGGGAGCCCGAAAGAGTTCCCGACGCTAGGCGTCACCGGACTTACCGTCCGAGGACTCTACGGCGCAATCCTCCCCCAAAGACGAGGAGGCAGAAGAGGATGCTCCCCCTCCAGATGGGGGAGACAAGAAAAGGAAGGCCACCCCAACTGGGGAGGCCGGAGGGTCCAAGAAAGGGCGGACCCTCCCTACGGACTACTCCACCACCGCCGCCGACAGCAAAGACGAGTGGCTGCCCAGGGCCAAGCCCCTGGGGAAGTCATAAGTATTCGGATACCAAAGTAAGTCATAGTATTCCTTTGCTACACTGCTTTCCCTAACGCCGAAACATGATTATGCAGGCCGCCACGAGCCAGTATCGATGTATCATCGGACGGCTCCCTGGGCTCGTCGGACATGGATAGCGATCCGGTCCCGACCGCCACCTCCCCTCATCCTGCTGTCGACGCCGAGGTGTTGTCTCAAGAGGCACCGGGTCGTGGGGAGACAGTCCTGGAGGCGCCTCAAGGCGACCTTCCGGACTCTGGGAGCCGAGGGGACGGGGCCCCTGAGAGCCCCGAGTTCGGCCCTCAGCCGAACACTGTGCCGGAACCTCCAGTGGTTCCGGGCTCGGGTAGGCGGCCTCCTTCTAAGAGGGGCGAGACGCCTGCACCGGCGACCTCTGTCCATCCAGAGGCGCCGGACAATCTGCTGGAAGCGCTTCGCACCGCTTCCATCGATGAGGAGCACCGCACTATTATGAGTGCGGTGATCCAGAAGGTTCAGTCCGCTAAGAGCGGATTGACTGAAGCCTGTGCCAGCCTTCTAACAGGCTTTGAGGTAAGTGTTTAAAGTATAGGAAAAATATTACCGCATAGACAGTAGCCCCTGATGCTCTGTTCGGTGTTCACAAAGAAAAGCCGAATAGAGGATCAAACAATATCGCAGGAGTCTAATAGAAGTATGTCAATATGCACATGCAGGCTTCGCTGCTTGCGTCCGCCGCACTTGCGGAGGTCGCCGTACTGAAGCAGGACCTTAAAGGGTCCCAGGACGAGCTCGGCCTTACCAAGAGGCAGCTCGAGGAGAATAAAGGTAAGTAGTACCTAATCTATGTATATGTATAAAAATAATGCGATTGCAAAATGACAGGATTATCATGAATTTGCCAGGGGCCACGACCGAAGTGGCGACCCTAAAGCAAGCGCTGTCTGAGGTCGAAGATAAAGCGGCCAAGGAGAACACCGAGCGAAAGAAGCACGAGGCTTGGGTGGGCAAGGTGCAGCAAGAGCTCCAGGCTCTTGTGGCGAAGTATGAGGCGTTGGAGCTTGACTCAAAGACGCGAGAGTCTGAGCTTGCCGCGGCCCTCGAGAGCGTAAAAAGTGCCAAGGCCGAAGCCCAAAAGGCCTTCCAGGAGATCGACGCAATGAAGAAGATAGCGGCGGGTAAGGCTTTCTATATGCAAAGCAAGCATGTAAAAGTAAATTACCGATTACTTACCCGAATCTGGAGCTCTCCAGGAGCATTCGCAGATTTACCCCATAGCGTGTCCGATGCCGCACAATTTTACCAGGCCGAGGATGGAAGATCAATGGAGAAGTTGTTCTGGTCTCAGTATACTGAGGCCGAACATCCAGTGCCAATGAGCGACCAGCTGAAGCAGATGGTCGAGCTACATAAGGCGGCCGAACAGGCCATGAAGGGCTTTATAGTCCGGTTGTGGCCTGGCGATGCCCTTTCGAACAGCTTCTTCAGCCTGGTGAGGCGGCTTGTGGATGCCTGCCCGCGGCTGGAGGTCGTCAAGCGATCCGTCTGCATTGAAGGTGCACGCCGGGCTTTCGCCCGTGTGAAATTGCAGTGGGTCAAGCTTGACGCCGTGAAGCTGATCAAGGAAGGGCCGCCGGAGGGCAAGGAGCACCGCCACCCCGAGATGTACTATGAGGGTGTTCTGCCTGGTGCCTGTCTTATAGCGGATGAGTGTTCTAAAGATGTAATATTTGAGTGAGACCTGCTCATTTTATCCTGTATTTATGAAAACTTGTTTCATATGCGCTATGCAATGCTTGTTTGAATTTAAAATATTGCCTTCTGTTTGGCCGTTTATCCAATCTGAGAGATGGCTAGTCCTCGGCTTCTGCCCCCATGCCACGAGTGCTGGGGTGTTCGGGATAAACCTGAGCACTCTTGTTCCCAAGTTTGGGTCCTTCGAGGGAGGTGCTCAGCACAGCGAACAAGGCAACCAGACTAATAATGCTTTATCACTCTCACTTAGCCATAGAATTCTATAATTTTAAATTTCGGCGAAGCCCTTGGTATTCGGAAGGCCGAATTCAGGGGCGATACATGCCTTTAAGCCGGACAGGGCCGACCCCTCGCCCTAAGCGGCATAAGTCTTTAGGGACTCGAAAACCTCGCTGAACAGCGACCAGTCTCTCGCCTTATCATGACAGTTAGTTTTAGCTTTCTCTACTGAGGTGCTCATCCCGGAAGAACCGGGGCACAATCGCAATAGTTCTCCTAGCGCTACCTTAGCCGATTGAGCAGAACGTAAGGTACCAAAACATAGGAGCCCGGCAAACCCAACATTTGACCAAAGACATGATTTGGAGCCGATGCATATAATGCTATAAGCTCGGGGTGCCGCACTTTGTGAAAGTGTTCGGACTTCTCACACCATATTATGGGTACTTAAGCCCCTGGTGTATCGGCCGTACCAAAGTGTACGGTTGCAAGGCGTCGTTAATGAACACACACACACACACACACATATATATAGTAGCACTATTCTAATCCCAGGATTAGAATAACTGTTTGGATCACGACGCGCCCTATATAGGGTCCGAAGAGGCGTTCCCGAACTCCTGAGAAAACCCACCCGACCGGTCAAAGAAAAAACCCCACCCCACCCACTTCCCACGACTCCCTCCACTACCCTCTCCCGATCCCATCTGCACACTCCTCACGGCATCGCGCCGCCGCCGATGAACTTCTCCCGATCCACCACCGCCGTCCTACATCCCGCCGGCGCGCCTAACTCCGGACACCTACCGCCGCCGCCGACGAGCGGATCCAGCGCCGCGCCAGGTTCGGCCGCCCCTTCTTCCCCAGCGCGCTCCCGCCACCAGAGCGCCCCCCGGCCCATGGGTCCCGCCGCCGGTCTCCTCCTACAACCCCGCCGCACCGTCCCCCGGATCCAGCTGCAACTCCGCCACACGCCTCGGATCCGGCTGTGGCGCCGCCCCCCACCGCAGGATCCAGCCGCCGCCCCAACCGCGAGATCCGTCCGCCGCGATGTCACCGTCCATCGCCCGGTGGTGCAGTGCGGCGCGCCCTTCCCTCCCGTCCGGCGCGAACTTCCCTCTACGCCACCTCGACCTTCCCTCCCCTTCGGTGCAGCCTGCCCTCTGCTCCGGCACGCCCTCCTACTCCTCCTCCACGTGCGGCATGAACCTGGCCTTCGACCGCGAGCTCATCGGCCCGCCCATATACGTCGGCCTCATGGGCGACGGCCAGCCCATCGGACGCTACGACGACATGTGGCCGACTGGTGCGTCAAGGTAACTATAACTAAACTAAACACACACATCGTCTTTGAGTTTGGTCCGACTGTACTGAACTTTTCCTGAATAATTTGTGTATGTGTGCAGGTGATCTGTGACCACCTTGGGCTAGGAGTCAAGACGGGGCTGCCCTACATCTGCCACAGCAAGGCCAGCAACCCGTTCGTGAACCTGAAGGAGTACAAGGGCATCTTCTGGCAGGAGGACATCATCCCCTTCTTCTAGGTCGCGAAGCTGACAAGGAATGCGACACCGTGCAGAAGTGCTACATCTCGCTCTCGCAGCAGGTCAAGGAGAAGCTCGGCAAGATCGACCCCTATTTCATCAAGCTCGCCGACGCCATGGTCATCTGGATCGAGGCCCGGGACATGCTCAACTCCAAGGACTCCAAGGAGGCCAACGGCAAGCTCAAGGGGAAGTAGATCGAGATCGAGGGAGAGAACCTTTTTTTTTGCATTAGCATACTGAGCAGGTGGTGAGGCGGCATATACTGGTTTCTTCAGTTCGTAGGTTCAATGTGTGCATCAGGTATTCAGGTTCAGGCTGTTGTGTACTACAAAACATTAGCTGCCTGTATGTGAGAAAACCATGTTGTTTCTTATTTTGTTTATGTGAGAAAACAGAAATGTATTTTAGAAGTTCATTTACTATTTCCCCAAAAGTTCATATATTACTACCTGTATGTATTTTGACATTTCACAACAACTGACAAGAATTGCGGCTGGATAGAGCGGCAAAACGATGGTACGCCACTCAAGCAGTGCATCACCGGCAGCCGCGTCGTCTCCTGGGCAGCAAAAAGTAGCTTAACTGAAGTTCAATTCGTACGCTACTAGTAGGTCGACTACAACAGCAGCAGAGTTCTTAGCGTCTTCTTCCTAATTTCCCCATGTGAAATTCTATAAAAAGGAGGGAACAGTCTCCTTCTGGCTCAGCCATCGGTGATCCCATTCGTGCTTCTCCTAAAGACCAAGTCGAACTTCACCAAAAACTAGAAAAAAGATGAGCACGTTCGTGCTTCTGCTGCAGACCAAGTCAAACTTCACCAAAAACTAGAAAAAAGATGAGCATGTTCATGCTTCTCCTGCAGACCAAGTCGAACTTCACCAAAAACTAGAAAAAAGATGTGCACGGATGTTTGTCGATGTCCGTTGTGTTATCCTGCTAACCAAGCAATTCAAAAGGAGCAGGAGGTTTCGTTTGCCTAAAGTACAAACATAAAAACATTCAGTTTTGATTCTCTATCGTTATTCCTCCTAACTCGAGGGAGCACTAACCATCCAAATATGTGCTCTTATACCTTTTTCTGTTCAAAGTGTGGTGAGGAATGAGAGGTATAGTATGTCTTTTTTTATATGAAAAATGTTCGTATAGCAACAAGCAGGAAACAATTGAAACTATGTCCTTCTTTTGTTTGATTGTTTCTGTATTTGGCTTATGGAAAAATTTACTTGAGTTCCGTCTAGAAAATTTTGAAAATTTCAAATTGTAAAAAAGTTAAAACTTCAAATAGTAAAAAATATCATATTTCCATGTTTCTAAAAAAATAAACGAAGACGTTGTAATAAAAAAAGAGTTTGATGTTCACGCGCGAGGCCCGGCCGCGGCGTCGTCCTGCTCCGCCGCCGCGGTCGTGGAAGATGACCATAGTATTGTGTGTAATGCCTGCACATAGTGTACCAGCACATAGTGTTGTGTGTAATACGAATTGGTGTTGTACTGTGCATGTATATTCTTGTGTAATTTTTTGCTTTTCGAACATGAAGTTCATGTTTTAGAAAAAACTAAGTTCAGAGGTATCACATAACAAAAACTTTCATCCAAAAAAACCCAAAGGTCATTAGAAAAAGCATCTCAAACAATTTTGTAAAAAAGATTTCTCTGTTAAAATAAACCTAGAAGTTCAAATTTAAAAACGGAGTGGTTCAATGTCTATCAGAAAGTAGGATTTTTTCCATTACTAAAATAAATAAAACTAGGAAGCCCATATTAAAAAGATGGAGAAGTTCAATGATTATAGGAAACTCAGATTTTCCTCGTTAGTAAAGAATGGAAACAAGAAGTTCAAAAATAAAATAACAAGAATTTCAACTTTAAAAAATAGAGCACTTCAAAATTTCATAAAAAAGATTAAGAAAAAGCCCAGGAAGTCCATATTAAAAAGACGGAGAAGTTCGATGATTATAGAAAAATCTCATATTTCCCTCGTTATTAAAGAATGGAAACAAGAAGTTCAAAAATAAAATAACAAGAAGTTCAAAAATAAATTAACAAGAAGTCCAACTTTAAAAAAATAGAGCACTTCAAAATTTCATAAAAAAGGATTAAGAAATAAAACCAGGAAGTCCATATTAAAAAGACGGAGAAGTTTGATGATTATAGAAAACTCAGATTTTCCTCGTTATTAAAGAATGGAAACAAGAAGTTCAAAAATAAAATAACAAGAAGTTCAACTATTAAAAATAGAGCGCTTCAAAATTCATAAAAAATATTAAGAAAAATATGATTAAAAATTCATAAAAAAACTCAAATATTTTCATGTAACTGAGAGAAGTTCAGGTTGATAACTGCTAGAAGTTCATGTAATACATGGCGTGCATTTTGTATTAAAAAAGAACAAAAATGAAAAGGCAAAAAGTTTTGTTGTTATAAGTTCAAGTCCTTCGTCGAAGAAAGTCAAAAAATTTATTGTGAGAGAGATTTGTACAAAAGGAAATAACATTTGTGTAACACTGACGAATGGATGAGAAAATTATAAACAAAAATACGTCAGAGAAGTTCAACTGAAAACAACAGGAAGTTCACCTACTACACTGAATGAATTTCAGATGAAAAACTTTTAAAATCGTCGCGAGTATGAAAAACCAATCAACACGGGAAAGTTAAGTGCTTACAGCAGCTTTCCACCGGTATATCACTTGCTCAATTCCAGTGAGTGGATGGAGAGCTACGAGCAGTGGATGGAGACCTACGAGCAAAAAAATCACGTGAAAAACAGAGTGAAGTTCAGGTACACGTGTCGAGAAGTCCAGGTTCTTCACGCGGTGCATTTTCAAAGAATTTGTTTCGCGATAAAGGCAGAACGCATGATCCCGCCGTTTTCGAAATTACTTGAAAACGGCTAGGAATCAGAGAAAACCATCAACATGAAAAAGTTTCGCATTTTCCGTAGCTTTTCAGCGGTATATTATTTGCCCCATTCCGATAAAGTTTGTAGAAATTACGGCAAAAATACGTTTTTAACCAGTTTCAAAACTGACATAAAACCATAGTGAATTAGGAGAAACAATATATACAAAAAATTTACGCATTTCTTTAAGCTTTCCAACGCCATATCATTTGCTGCATTTGGGCATACGGTTAAAAAATTAGCTCAAAAATACAAACTCGGTGGAACTTGTACAATTTTCTAAATTACTTTTAAACCATTCCAAATTAGAAAAAACTTTTAACATAAAAAAGTAGCACATTTTCATAAGCTTTCCAACACCATATTATTTGCCTCAATTGGATTAGCCGTTTAGAAATGGCATAAAAAATACGAACTCAGGTGTTCGGTTTACGAAATTTTACGATTTTCCGAATTACTCTTTAACCATAGGGAATTAGAGGAAACTTTCGACATGTGGAAGGAGCGGTTTTGCAGCAGCTTTCCAACGCCATATTATTTGCCTCATTCTGATAAACGGTTTTAAAATGCGATCGAAAATACGATTCACGTTTTTTGTATGAAGAAAAAACGGTTTTCAAAACTGCTCTTAAACCGCTTACATTTTGCCAAAATTTTAACTTGGGTCATAATACTGATGTCCATAGCTATCCAACTGTATATCGCAAGCCCATTTGGACACCTTTTAGCTGAAGTTCAACCTAGTACTCGGGGAAGGTCAGGCACGTTACTCGGGAAGTTCATGTTGTGATCAGAATATTATTCTGATCCCGTGATCAGAATAGTGTTTATATATATAACAAGAATGCAATAATAGTCGTAGTGCTATGCATTTGTTTATTAAAAAATGTGTGTTAAAGCAGAATGATACAGATAGTGCGATAAGCAAAGAGTAGGACTGTGTCCCTTCCAAGGGCAGGCTGAGGAATAGTACTAAATTTAAATATTTCGCTCGTTACTGTAATCCACCTGGAAATTCTGTGGTGTGACGTAGCTTTCTACCTCCTTGGTTGCTACATCATGTGTTCGGCAATAGTGCTCCGGACAGGGTTTCCAGAGATTAAAGTCCTGAAAAAGAGAAAAAATAACAAAGCGGGAAGCCCCTAGTGCGGTTTAAGCCGCGTCTTGGGGCATGCCGCAGTTGTGCCCCCCTCCCCACCTGCGCCCATGGTATTTTTAATACGTAATTATGTACACATGGCACAGATTTCGCCGTTTGGTTGGGACTGGGGTGGGGGCCGCATTGCTACGCGAGCTCAGATCGCGCCAGGCGGTCTGATTGCCTATTACTCCGAGCACGCTTGGAGGTGTCCGGGTTTTAAACGCCGAACTGGTAGATTGCCTTGAGAGGCTTCTTTGCGCTTCCGCCGCGAGGGCCACAATGTGCTCCTCTGTTCAGAGAGAACGGTTTGTGTTTCCATTGACAGTAATAACCCCGCGAGGTCCTGGCATCTTGAGCTTGAGGTATGCATAATGCGGTACCGCATTGAATCTAGCAAATGCGGTTCGCCCGAGCAGTGCATGATAACCACTGCGGAACGGGACTATATCGAAGATTAACTCTTCGCTTCGGAAGTTATCCGGGGATCCGAAGACCACTTCCAGTGTAATTGAGCCTGTGCAATGGGCCTCTACACCTGGAATGACACCTTTAAAGGTCATTTTTGTGGGTTTGATCCTTAAGGGGTCTATACCCATTTTACGCACTGTGTCCTGATAAAGCAGGTTCAGGCTGCTGCCGCCATCCATAAGGACTTGAGTGAGGTGAAATCCATCAATGATTGGGTCTAGGACCAGTGCGGAAAATCCCCCATGACGGATACTAGTGGGGCGGTCCCTGCGATCGAAAGTGATCGGATAGGAGGACCATGGGTTGAACTTTGGGGCGACTGGCTCCAACGCATACACGTCTCTGAGCGCACACTTCCGCTCCCTCTTGGGGATGTGGGTTGCGTATATCATGTTCACCGTCCGCACTTGTGGGGGAAACCTCTTTTGTCCTCCGGAGTGGGGCTGCCGGGGCTCCTCCTCGTCATCGCTATGGGGCCCCTTGTCCTTGTTTTCGGCAATTAACTTGCCGGCCTCCTTGAATACCCAACAGTCCCTGTTGGTGTGGTTGGCTGGCTTGTCGGGAGTGCCGTGTATTTAACACGAGCTATCGAGTATGCGGTCCAATCTGGACGGGCCCGGCGTAATTTGTTTGAATTGCTTCTTCCGCTGACCGGGTTTAGAGCCTTTGAATCCGGCATTGACTGTCGAATCCTCAGTATATCGCTATTAATGCGGCGCTTATGTTTGTTGCAACGTGACCTGCTATTGCCGTCCCTGGTATCCGAGGTACCATGGTTTTTTGATATGTTATTGCTACGAGCCAGCCAGCTGTCTTCTCCCGCACAAAAGCGGGTCATGAGTGTCGTGAGGGCTGCCATAGATTTCGGCTTTTCCTGACCAAGGTGCCGGGCTAGCCACTCGTCACAGATGTTGTGTTTGAAAGCCGCTAAGGCTTCTGCATCCGGACAGTCGACGATTTGATTTTTCTTTGTAAGGAACCGAGTCTAGAATTGTCTGGCCGACTCTTCTGGCTGCTGAATTATGTGGCTCAAGTCATCGGCATCTGGCGGTCGCACATAAGTGCCCTGAAAGTTGTCGAGGAATGCGGCTTCCAGATCTTCCCAACAACTAATGGAATCTGCTGGCAAGCTATTAAGCCAATGCCGCGCTGGTCCTTTGAGCTTTAGTGGGAAGTATTTGATGGCGTGTAAGTCATCACCGCGGGCCATCTAGATGTGGAGGAGGAAATCCTCGATCCATACCGCAGGATCTGTAGTGTCGTCGTATGATTCAATATTTACAGGTTTGAAACCTTCTGGGATTTGATGATCCATTACTTTGTCTGTGAAGCATAGAGGGTGTGCGGCGCCTCTGTATTGGGCTATATCGCGACGCAGCTCGAATGGGTCTTTCCCGCTGTGTTCGGCCCGGCCGGATTTACTTTTACTGTATCCGGCGTGACGTTTATCATCTCGCATAGTGGCGCGCCCTCGTGATCCGTAGATCGATCTTGCATGCTTTGCTTTGTCCTCCAATACGTATCACTGGTCTGGCGTGTTTCCCCATGCCTTTTTGTTTGAATGGCGTCGGGGTGCGGGCTGAGTTTTTGGCTGGAATGCCTCTTTATCACGGCCACGAGGTGGCCGATCAGCCGCATCATACACTTCTTCCTCCAGTCGGGGTAGCAACCTGCACTTTGGGTAACTCTTGGAGGGGCGCTCGATTTTATATTCCTCGGCAGCGAGGACTTCAGTCCATCTGTCAGCTAGCAGATATTGATCAGCTTGAAGTTGTTGCTGCTTTTTCTTCAGGCTATTTGCCATGGCCATAAGCCGGCGCTTGAAGTGCTCTTGTTCGACGGGATCCTCTGGCACGGCGAATTCATCGTCGCTGAGGCTTGCCTCGTCTTCGAAGGGGGGCATGTAATTATCATCCTCCTCCTCTCCGTCTGCCGTTCTCTCAGGAGGGCTGGCTCCTCCATCCTCCTGCTCTAAATCTTGCTGGAGGGGATTGTTGTTGTCTTCGGCACTATCCGGAGTGTTATTATCTCCTGTGCCGGTATCACCACTTTTGCTTTGGTGGGACTTAGAGCGGCGCCGCTGACGTCGGCGCTTGGGTTGCTTCTTGGAGGGGTCATCCTCCGCTATCTCGTCGCCATTGCCTTCTTTGGGTGTATCCACCATGTATATATCGTATGATGAGGTGGCTTTCCAGTGCCCTATAGGCGCTGGTTCATGTTCGTCTCCTACATCGTCGTCCATACCGTCGATGTCTTTGGAGTCGAAGTCGAGCATGTCGGTTAAATCATCGACAGTGGCTACGAAGTGGGTGGTGGGTGGGCGTCGAATTTCTTCATCGTCCGCATCCCAACCCTGTTGGCCATAGTCCGGCCAGGGCTCTCCTGACAAGGAGAGAGACCTTAGTGAATTCAGAATGTCGCCGAAGGGCGAGTGCTGAAAGATATCCGTGGCGGTGAATTCCATGATCGGCGCCCAATCCGATTCGATTGGCAGGGGCGCGGAAGGTTCAGAGTCCGGAAAAGAGTCCGGCACCTTGGAGTCACGGGCTTCGCAGAGGATGAGGCTAGTGTTCGGCTCGATCGCCATTGAGACTGCAGCCCCCGAGGCGGTGTCTAGCCACCCGTCCTCGATCGGCGCAGTTGGCTCCGAGCTAAGGGTTGGAGCTGATGCGGGCGCGGCCTCCAGGGCACTGTTAGGTGGCAGAGCTAGGTCATACCCATCGTGATAGTGCGGCGCGCTCGGCTGTGGCTCGAATCCGTCGAAGATCAAGTCTCCACGGATGTCAGCCGTGTAGTTCAAACTTCCAAATCTGACCTGATGGCCAGGGGCGTAGCTTTCAATCTGCTCCAGATGGCCAAGCGAATTAGTCCGCAGTGCAAAGCCACCAAACACGAAGATCTGTCCGGGGAGAAAGGTCTCACCCTGGACTACATCGCTATCGATGATAGTAGGAGCCATCAAGCCTAACGGCAACGACATAAAGGAACTCTCAATGAAAGCACCAATGTCGGTGTCAAAACTGGTGGATCTCGGGTAGGGGGTCCCGAACTGTGCGTCTAGGCCGGATGGTAACAGGAGGCAGGGGACGCAATGTTTTAACCAGGTTCGGGCCCTCTTGATGGAGGTAAAACCCTACGTCATGCTTGATTAATATTGATGATATGGGTAGTACAAGAGTAGATCTACCACGAGATCAGAGAGGCTAAACCCTAGAAGCTAGCCTATGGTATGATTGTATGTTGTAGTTGTTGTTGTCCTACGGACTAAAACCCTCTGGTTTATATAGACACCGGAGAGGGTTAGGGTTACACAAGGTCGGTTACAAAGGAGGAGATATCCATATCCTTATTGCCTAGCTTGCCTTCCACGCCAAGTAGAGTCCCATCCGGACACGAGACGAAGTCTTCAATCTTGTATCTTCATAGTCTAACAGTCCAGCCAATGGATATAGTCCGGCTGTCCGGAGACCCCCTAATCCAGGACTCCCTCAGCAACCTTCTGGGAATTGGTGCTGCATCACTCTATCTGTGAAGCAAAGAGGATGAGCGACGCCCCTGATTCAGGCTACGTCGCGCTGGAGATCATCTGTCATCTAGGATCGTTGCAGCTCCCGAGCTCTATCATTTCGGTCTAGCCAAGATTTGTATCCGTCTCGTCTAACAGGAGGATCTCTTTTAGGTCCATAGATGGACCTTTTCAGACCTACCCGAGCGTCCAGGTCACGACGTAGGTCGTACTCATAGCCTGGCCATACTGGCTCCTTGCCTTGACAGCGAGGGTGAGTGGGAGGTTGTTTGGTTTTATCAGCTGTCCGGTCCCGTCCTCGAGGGGGAGGTCCGGCTGGTCCACCTAAGTGTACCTTGCAGGCGCTGGCTCTATGGCCTCATCATCGAATTGCGGTAGTAGCCTTCACTTTGGGTAAACTTTGGTTTGTCACATGTGGCCGTACTCCTCTCCGGCATCTAGGACCTTGGTCCATCTGTCATTGAGGGTATCCTATTCGGCCTTTTTTTTGCCATTGTTTCTTCAGGCTACACGCAGTGGCAATAAGCTGCCACTTGAACCGTCTTGATCCAGCGGGTCTTCGGGGACGATGAAATCTTCGTCGCCCATGATGTCCTCCTCTTTAGAAAGGGGGAGGTAATTGTTGTCTTCAGAGTCATCGAGGTATTCGGGATTGAGCGGGTCCTCGTGGTCCTCATGGTTGTTTTGTGGTTTTTCATCGGCGCTGGGGTAGTCAAGATTGTCCGGAGTGGCAATTTGTCCGGTGTCCGTGTTGCTCGCGTGGCTTTAACGTGCCTTGGAACGACGACGCTGTCTACGGTGTTTCGGTGGCTCATCGTTGGGCCTGCCATTATCCTTCCCGAAAGTGTCGTCGTCTTCTTTTGGGGTGTCCACCATGTAGATGTCGTCAGTGGACGTGGCCGTCCAGCGGCCAGTGATGGGGGGAGCAGCATCGATGTTAGCCATGGCTCCACTATCCTCGTCCATGTATTCGGCGTTTTCCGAGGTGTAGTCCAACATGTCGGTTAAGTCTTCGACTGTGGCCACTAAGTGGGTGGTGGGTGGGATGCAAAATTCCCTGAAATCTGCCTCAAGGGGCTGTTGAACGCAAGCCGAGGGTGGATCCTCCCGAATAGCCATCATCCAGATTTGGTCCAGCGTCTCATTTAATAAGGCGAGGGTTGCCGGACTGGTACGCGGTGGCCGTCGAGGGCCGGTCTCCGATGTGGAGGGGCAAGGAATGATCTGGGCCCGAGCTGGATCCTGGTCTTCAAGGGCCGAGTTAACATTGAGGCCCGGGGTCGGACAGTCATAAGAGACCGAGGGCAAAACCTAGGCTTCGGACACTGTTTCTGTATCGGGGCTTGGAGCCGAGTTAATGAGGGGAGTTTGGCCAGGGATGATTCCTGGCTTCTGAACGCCGACCCGTCACTGTGGCTCAAGGCCGGAGGCGTGTCATGAGGAGAGGGTAAGGCCGAGAGTGACTCTTGGCGTCCGAACACTACTTCTGCATTGGGGCCCGAAGCTGGGTATTCGGCGGGCATGACTAGCGTGGTCGAAGGGAGTTCCTAGCCTCCGGTCAGGGTGGAGCCATCCGAGCTCGAGGCCGGCTGATGGATTGAGGTCGATTCATAGATCGGATCGGGAGAGAGCTCCGGAGCGGGTGCAGTGGGGCCCATAGGGGTACGGGGAGAGGCTGCGAATCCGGCAAAGACCAGATCGCCTCGGGCGTCCGCAACATACTCCAAGTTGCCGAATCTAATCCGGTGATCAAGGGCAAAATTGTTGATTTGGTCTAGATGACCAGTTGGGTTGGCGTGTAGCACGATGCTACCGAACGTGAAGAGTTTGCCGGGGACGAAGAGGTCCCTGGAGCTGACGCCATCTCCGATGATCAGGCGAGCCATCGATCCTTCAGCGACCCAACAACGGAACTCTCAATGAAAGCACCAATGTCAGTGTCAAAACCGGCAGATCTCGGGTAGGGGGTCCCGAGCTATGGATCTAGGATCAATGGGGAACAAGGGATGATGAACACGGTGTTTACCCAGGTTCAGGGCCTCTCGAAGAGGCAAAACCCTACATCCTGCTTGATTGTATTTGATGTGTATGAAATGGTTACAAAGTCGATCTACCACGAGATCAGGTGAGCTAAACCCTAAGTTGATGGGGTGATGGATGTTGCTCTATCCCTAAAGACTAAAACCCTCTGGTTTATATAGGCACCAGTAGGGTTAGGGTTACATGTGATAAGGTTACAACAAAGAAACGATCACGCTAGTCTTGACTTGGAGGGCACACCACGACTCCAAAGATCTATTGTCCGGTCACGAGTCCACGCCCTAGTTCGGCTTCATAGTAGCCCATCAGTCCAGCTCACAAGCAATGCGCCGGCAACCCGAGGACCCCTTAATCGAGGACTCCCTCCCCTATTAACTCAGTGCCTAGTGTTAGTTCTTGTTTTCTGCTTGTTTTTTTACTTTTAAGGAAATCAATACCAAACGAAATCCAAACACGATGATACTTTATGATGAATTTTTCTGGACCAGAAGGGACCCTAGAAGGTTCGGGAGGAGGCCATAAGACATACAGGAGAGCCACGAGCTCACAGGGCGTGCCCCATGAGCTCGTGACTCCCACGCAACTTCGTTTGACCTAATTCCACCTCTATAAATTCACAAATATTCCCAAACCAACAGAGAGATCCGAAACACATTTTCCTCCTCCGTAAGCCTCCGTTCTTCTGCGATCCCATCAGGAGGCCTTTTCCTATACTCTATCGGAGTGGGAATCGATCACGGAGGGCCTCTACGTCAAACTTGCTGCCCTACCGATGATGTGTGAGTAGTTCACCACAGACCTACGGGTCCATAGCTAGTAGCTAGATGAATTCTTCTCTCTCTTTGATCTTCAATACCATGTTTTTCTCGATCTTCTTGGAGTTCTATCCGATGTAATCTTCTTTTGCGGTGTGTTTGTTGGGATCCGATGAATTGTGGTTTTATGATCAAATCATTCATTGAAAGTAATTGAGTCTTTTCTAAATTTTATTATGCATAATTATTATAGCTTTGCATTTCTCTCTGATCTATCTGTTTGGTTTGACCAACTAGCTTGAATTATCTTCAGTGGGAGAGGTGCTTTATGACGGGTTCAATCTTGTGGTGTCCTCACCCAGTGATAGAAAGGTAGCGAGGCATGTATTTTTATTGTTGCCATTAAGGGTAAAACGATGAGGTTTATTCATATTTATTGAGTTTACTTTGTCTACATCATGTCATCATACTTCATGCATTACTCTGTTTTTTATGAACTTAATACATAGAGAGGCAAACATAAAAGCGCTCTCAAAGTGGAGCAATTGTCGGAGTAAATGACCACGGGTAGCCTAGCCGGCTCCCCCTGGCCTTTCTGAAAAAATTACGAGCCGATCCGGCCCTCAAGAATCCAAGACGTGGGGCCGCCTTCCCCTGGCCGACTGTCTCCCAGGCCGACTATCGGAAGGCGGCCCGACTCCAGCCCTCATGAAGAAAGCCGCGGGAGGGCCGGCTCCAAGAAGCCGATCGCGAGAAGGCCGGCTCCAAGAGGTCGGCTCCCACAAAGCGGTCAAGATCGTACCCTCAAAGTCTGCACCCACATAACGGCGATGTGACGGGGCGTGGCTACAGTAAGGCTGGCCACCCCCGAATCCCAGAGCACGCCTGGCACAGTGCGCCGTACAGGTGGCCATGACCCGTCCGGCGCGGCACTGTTGCCAGGACGACCCTGATGTCATCCACGACGGGCTGCCAGAGTGGCCCACGAGCGGTGGGCCCCTTCGGGCAGAGAGACACCTGAAGGCGGCCTGGCCTCCCCCCAGCCGGCTTGCCGCCCCCTCGAAGGGGACGCCCCATTAAGGAGATAAGACGCGGTGAGGCTACAGCGATCACCTGCCGGACGACGGCACTGTAGCCACGCTTACCTCGGCGAAGCCCTCGTCACCAAGATTGAGCAACAGTAACCAGCCACCGACAAGGCCCTGGGCAGCGGGGCCTGCCTGTCGACCAAGGAGCCGGCAGCCGGCGAGACCCACCAGTCGGCGGGCCCCGGCAGTCGGCGCGGAAGCCGGCGAGTATAGACACAGACGGCTGGGCCCCACGTCCAGCCGGATTACCATTGTACCCCCGGGAGGTAGGCCTATATAAACCTCCCGGGACACCCATGCAAAGGATTGATCCCTGCTAGTTCTAAACACCACATAGGGAGGAGAAGAGAACGGGCAGAGCCCTTCTTCCCCCTCTCGCCAAACAGCTCAAGGAGCATCGTGTAGCTGCTTGTTCATCTAGTGATCATGCGGAGACCCCGTAGAGCAGCAGTAGGGGTGTTATCTCCACGGAGAGCCCCGAAGCTAGGTAAGATTCGTCGGCGTGCATGTCTTCGCCTCATCCCGCTTCCAAGCACCGGCGACGTCTTACTGGCTCCCACAATGATAAGCCACCCGTTGGCATATGTCGCACCTACCACCCGACATTTGGCGCCCACCGTGGGGCCAGGTGCACCGTCGTCCGGAGACCTGTTCTGGACGGGAACCTTCTTCCTCCCCCGCAAGCGTAGCCAGCCCGACACGCCCGATGGCGCTTGCCACGACGCGCTGCAAGGCATCACCAACGTCTACGCAGCGAGCGGCCTCGCCGATCTCCTCGACAAGACCCACATCTCCGACGAGCTCGCCTCCGACGCGGTTACCGACCACCTCGCCAACCTCCTCGGCCAGCTCCATGTCTCCGGCGAGCCTGCTGTGGACTTGGAGTCGGTTGGCTCCACCGATCTGATGCCTGTCGACTCCGACACGGCCTCATTCGACACCTTCCCCACCGACGTCACGATCTACAACGACCCGTTTCCCCGGGCCGATGGCTGCAATGCTATCACCACCGAGGTGATGGTCATCGGCCACGGCGGCGCTGCTGACGAGAGCGCCCACGACGCCCCGCACGCGGCGGTCCACGACTTGTCCATCCCCCTCCCAGACGATGCCGACGCTGAAGCACTGGAAGCTCGCCGCCTCGCCCTCCTTGCGGAGGGCCGGAAGTTGGTTTCCATGAGACGCCTCGCTGAGGCCCACCGACGCGAAGCCGTCCGCGCCGCCTTTGGCACGCCGCCCCCAGGCGGGCCCAGCCGGGTCGACGTTGTCAGACAGCGCGGCGCTGTCGTTGCCGACACATTAGGAGTCGACCGCCCAGTCTACGCCACCCCACTCGAGAACCTGCGCGCCGCCCAGGCGGCCGTAGACGAGCTAGACGGACTGGGGGCCGAAGAACTCCCCCACATGACCTGACGCATCCAGCAGCTAATCGATGCAGCCGCGCAGCGGCATGAAGCCGGCGCCCGCGCGGAAAGCCCTCCCCCGCGCTGAGATCACGGCGCGACATCCCGGACGCCGACTACGGGTAGAGACCGCGTGCGGCGCAAGAAAGAGCCGGCTGCCAGCCGAAGCCAAACCCGAATGTCCATCGAGCGAGACGCAAAAGGCCACCCTCGGGCCGTGGAGTGGCGGGGCAACCCGCCTCCGCCTCGGCCCCGTGGAGAGAGATATCCCACCCTGCCGCCTGTTGCGCATCCGACTCTTAGCGGCCGGCTGGGTCACCGCGAAGGAGTCGGCGAAAATGACGCCCGCCATCGGATCGACCGCCTGGCGCGATCCCTGGCGCTGGAAGAAGAAGACGATGTCGGTCCGCCTTGCTTCGGCCCCCGCATCCGCGACGAGCCCCTCCCCAAAGGGTTCTCGCTCCCAAGAGACACACCCAAGTACAACGGCTCCGTGAAGCCGGAAGATTGGTTGATCGACTACTCCACGGCGGTTAGCATAGCCAACGGCAACAGGCGCGTTGCCGTGAAGTACGTGCCCCTCATGCTGCAAGGCACGACGAGGACCTGGCTCAACAGCCTCAAGCCATGCAGCATCAACAGCTGGCTAGATTTCACAGAAGCTTTCGTCCGCAACTTCACCAGCACCTACATGCGGGCTCCCAAGCCCAGACAGCTCTCTTTGTGCGTACAAGGCCCCGCCGAGTCTACTCGCGACTACCTCACGCGTTGGGCTGAGCTCCGCAACTCTTGCGAGGGGGTGCACGAGGTGCAAGCCATAGAATACTTCACTGCCGGGTGCCGAGAAGGCACCCTCCTCAAGCACAAGATTCTCTGCGACGAGCCGACTACCCTCGACGAGCTTCTGGACATAGCGGACAAGTATGCCACCGCCGACTCCTCAATGAAGACCGAGCTCCGGGTAGACGCGTCCGGGAAAGTACTCAACCCGGCGCCCAAGACGCCGGCTGGGGATTCCGGCCGACGCCCACACCCAAACGACCACAAGCGCAAGGGCCCCGCGCTGCCTCCCGCCAGTCGGCAGGTGGCCACAGTCGAAGACGAGCCGCCCGAAGGGCGGCCCGCGCCCAAGAAACCCAAGGGCGGCAGGCCGGCTTGGCAGCCAGCCTTCTCCTACGAGCAAACTCTCGACGCCCCGTGCAAGTTCTACAGTGGCGCGAAGCCGTCCAACCACACAACCCGGAAGTGCCATTGGCTCACCCGAATCTCCAAAGGCAAAGGGCTCGCGCCGCCTCCGCCTGCCGGTCCGCCCCTCCGGCTCCGCCGCCGCCGGCCGCTCGGCCCGCAGTCGAAGCCGTGCACGATGAGTTCCCTGACGAGCATGCCTCCTACGTCATCTTTACAAGCCAGCACGAAGACCGGCGCAGCAAACGCCGAGAGCACCAGGAAGTCGGCATGGTCGCTGCCAACCCCGCTGAGCACATGCATTGGTCAGAAAAACCTATCAGCTAGAGCCGGGCCGACCACCCAGAGGTGATGCCGTCTCCCGGCTCTTATGCGTTGGTTCTGGATGCCACCCTTGCAACGGACAGACGCGCCGCCCGTTTCTCCCGCGTGCTGATAGACGGCGGGAGCAGCATCAACATCCTATACCATGACACCCTGGAGAAGCTGAACGTCAAGACAAAGAAACTCATGCCTACTCGGACAGTGTTCCATGGCATCATACCCGGCCTGTCCTGCGCCCCCATTGGCAAAATCAAGATTGATGTACTCTTTGGGGACAAGGAGCATTTCCGCCGGGAAGCGATCTGGTTTGAAGTGGTGGACTTGGAGAGCCCCTACCATGCATTGCTTGGCCGACCCACCTTGGCCAGGTTCATGGCAGTTCCCCACTATGCATACCTCAAGATGAAGATGCCGAGCACCTAGGGCATCATCACTATAGCTGGCGATTACAAGAAGTCTTCCGAGTGCGCAGCAGCCAGCAGCCGGCTGGCCGAGTCCCTTGTGATTGCCGAAGAGAAGAAGATGTTGGACCGGGTCGTGGCCATGGCCGGCAAGCAGTTGGCCCTGTCCCCTGATCCCAAGGAGTATGATGCCCAAGGATATTTCCAGCCGGCCAAGGAGACGAAGAAGATACCTCTTGACCCCGAGCACCCAGAGAGGTTTGCCGTCATCGGGGCAAACCTAAACAGCAAATAGGAAGGCGAGCTCGCCGATTTCCTCCGTGAGAATCGGGACATCTTTGCATGGTCCCCCAAGGACATGCCGGGTGTTCCGAAGGAATTCGCCGAACACAAACTACACGTCCGAGAAGATGCAAAACCAGTCAAACAACCCCTTCGCCGACTGTCGGAGGAGAAAAGAAGGATTGTGGGAGAGGAGATAGCCCGGCTTCTAGCAGTCGGCTTCATTATGGAAATTTTCTTTCCAGAGTGGCTGGCCAACCCGGTCCTCGTGTTAAAGAAGAACAACAAGTGGCGCATGTGCATAGACTACACGAGCCTCAACAAGGCCTGCCCCAAAGATCCCTTTGCCCTGCCGAGGATTGACCAAGTGATAGACTCCACGGCCGGATGCGAGCTGTTGAGTTTCTTGGATGCTTACTCAGGATACCACCAGATAAAGTTAGATCCGGCTGACCGCCTGAAGACCGCCTTCATCACGCCATTCAGAGCCTTCTGCTACCTGACTATGACATTCGGCTTGAGAAATGCCGGTGCCACTTTTCAGCGTTGCATGCAGAAGTGCCTCCTCAAGCAGCTCGGCAGAAATGCCCACGTCTACGTAGACGACATTGTGGTGAAGACGGAGAAGCATGGCACCTTGCTGGAAGATCTCAAGGAAACATTTGAGAACCTACGCCGGTTCCAAATCAAGCTCAACCCCGAGAAATGCGTGTTCGGAGTGCCAGCCGGCCAGCTCCTAGGCTTCCTGGTCTCCGAACGCGGCATCGAATGCAACCCGGCAAAGATCAAGGCCATTGAGAGAATGGCGATTCTCACCAAACTTCGAGACGTCCAGAAGTTTACCGGATGCTTGGCCTCCCTGAACCGCTTCATCAACCGGCTCGGAGAGAAAGCTCTCCCCCTCTACCGCCTCATGAAGAAGACCACTCACTTCGAGTGGAATGACCAAGCCGACCAAGCTTTTCACGAGCTGAAGAAGATGCTGGCCACACCGTCGGTCCTGGCAGCGCCGACTGAGAAAGAGCCCATGCTCCTCTACATCGCCGCAACCAGTCGGGTGGTCAGCACCGTCATCGTAGTCCAACGCCCAGAAGAGGGCCGAGCCCAGCCGATCCAGAGGCCGATGTACTATTTGAGCGAGGTACTGTCTGCCTCGAAGCAGAACTACCCGCACTACCAAAAGATGTGCTATGGCGTGTACTTCGCCGCCAAGAAGCTAAAGCCCTACTTCCAAGAGCATCCCATCACGGTCGTGTGCACCGCCCCGCTGGCCGAGATCATAGGCAGCCGGGATGCATCCGGCCGGGTGGCGAAATGGGCCATCGAGCTGGCCCCTTACATGATCTTCTACCAGCCTCGCACGGCCATCAAGTCCTAGGCATTGGCCGACTTCCTCGTCGACTGGGCCGAGACCCAGTACCTGCCGCCGGCTCCCGACTCCACTCATTGGCGCATGCACTTCGATGGGTCCAAGATGCGCACCGGCTTGGGAGCCGGCGTCGTCCTTACCTCTCCCAAAGGCGACAAGCTCAGATACACGCTGCAAATTCACTTTGCCGCCTCCAACAATGTAGCCGAGTACGAGGCGCTCATACACGAGCTCCGGCTTGCCAAAGAGCTCGGCATTCGCCGGATCCTATGTTATGGCGACTCGGACTTGGTGGTCCAGCAATCATCCGGCGACTGGGATGCCAAGGACGCAAATATGGCAAGCTACCGCTTCCTCGTTCAGCAAATCAGTGGGTATTTTGAAGGATGCGAGTTCCTCCACGTACCGCGAGCCGACAACGAGCCAGCTGATGCCCTGGCTCGAACATGCTCCACCCGGCAAGCAATACCAACCGGTGTCTCTCTACAATGCCTCCTCAACCCGTCTATCAAGCCGTCTCCAAAGTCCGATTCCATCTTCGTGCCGCCTAACCCCGACGCGGCCGGGTCCGGCTCGAAGAACCAAGAAGGTGACCCGGGGACTTCGATAGTCGGCCCGGGGACGTCAGTAGGCGGCTCGGGGACTTCCGTAGTTACGCCCGACCCGGGGACTGCCACACCCGGCTCGGGGACTGCGGTAGTCGACCCGAGGACTGCACCAACACAACAGCCGGCGGCCGACTCCAGCATTTCACCACCCAGCCCGCCCGCCCTGGTCGCAGTAGCCACATTGGCAATAGAAGAAGCCGCAGCTCCATCATGGGCTCAGTCCATCCTCAACTTCCTAATAAACCAAGACCTGCCGGCTGACGAAACAGAGGCAAGACAAGTCCAACGCCGAGCCGGAGCATACACAATCATCAACAAAGAGCTCGTCAAGCGCAGTGTCACTGGAGTCCTCCAGCGATGCGTCGAGCAAGAGAAGGGCATTGCAATCCTCAGAGACATCCACCAAGGAGAATGCGGCCACCATGCGGCCTCAAGATCACTCGTCGCCAAAGCCTTCTGCCATGGTTTCTTTTGGACGACTGCTTTGGATGACGCCAAGGAGTTAGTTAAACATTGCAAAGGGTGCCAACTCTTCAGCTCCAAGCAACACATGCCGGCTTCAGCACTCAAGACCATCCCCCTCACTTGGCCCTTCGCCGTTTGGGGACTGGACATGGTGGGCCCATTCAAGACGGCGCGCGACGGCATGACACATTTGCTTGTCGCCGTGGACAAATTCACCAAGTGGATTGAGGCAAAGCCGATCAAGAAGCTGAATGGGCCGACTGCCGTAACATTCATCGCAGATATAACAACTCGGTAGGGCGTGCCACACAGCATCATCACCGACAACGGCACGAATTTCGCCAAGGGATCCTTGGCACGTTTCTGCGCGACGCAAGGCATCCGGCTGGACTTAGAGTCCGTTGCCCACCCGCAGTCAAACGGCCAGGTCGAGCGAGCCAACGGCCTCATCCTTTCCGGCATCAAGCCCCGACTAGTCGTACCACTGGAGCGTTCAGCCGGCTGTTGGCTCGATGAGCTGCCGGCCGTCCTCTGGAGTCTGCGCACTACTCCAAACAAGTCAACCGGCTTCACTCCTTTCTTCCTCATGTATGGTGCCGAGGCGGTCATCCCAACCGACATCGAGTTCGACTCACCTCGGGTAGCCATGTACACGGAGGCGGAGGCCAAGGAAGCACGAGAAGACAGCGTCGACCTGCTGGAAGAGGGCCGGCTATTAGCCCTCATCCGGTCCGCCATCTATCAGCAGGGCCTGCGCCGCTACCACAGCCGAAAGGTCAAGCCAAGATCCTTCCAAGAGGGCGATCTTGTGCTCCGGCTGATCCAGCGAACAGCTGGCCAGCACAAGCTCTCGGACCCTTGGGAGGGCCCCTTCGTCATCAGCAGAGCTTCAGGCAACGACTCCTACTACCAAATCGACGCACAGAATCCCAAGGCACGCAAGAGACGACTCCGGCAAGGAGTCGGAATGACCATGGAACGCCAACCTCCTCCGAAGATTTTACAGTTGAAATGCAGTATGTATCACGCTAACTTTTGTACTAAGTACGAGACAATAGGCCCCCCGAGGAGAGCTCGGGGACTGCCATCTTTTATCTATGAATGAAGAGTATCACGCTTATGACCTTGTCATTACATTTACTCTTTTCGTCCGGCACCGGGTTCGACTAGTCGGCCCGGGGACTGGCCGCCTGGAGTTATATTAGAAGTCCTACCCGCGGTCAGACAAGTAGTGTGCCGGCACCCAAGCCTTCTCTTGCCAAAAGTCGCAGTTCGAAGAACCGGCTGTCCGGCTGGCAAGAGCTAAAGGCGGGAAAGGACGCCCACACGAAAAACGGCTAGGGACTAACGGACTAATATAACAAAAGCCGGTTTTTCTCCCACCGCCGACTGACTACCAGAGTAGCCGGCCGGCCGGCTTCCATTCACCTCACTTCAGTCTAAAAAAGCTCGAGTACTTACCTCCCCAAAAGGGGAAGGGGGCAAAGGAAACAGCCTAAGGACAAAAAGCATACGTAAATGGAAGCCAAACACGCACACAATAATATTTACATAAAAGACCTTCAAGAGGCCAGCATTCAACATAGTTCGAATACACCCCCAGTGGGTGGAACTGCGCAAGCTTAATAAAATTGTTCAAAAGGCAACAAGCAGGAAAAAACTAGGACGGCAGACTAAGCCAAGGGAGCGACTGGCGAGTCGGGCAGGTCGGTGGAGACGGCAGTGCCGGCTGGAGGAGTGGCCGGCTGGCGAACCTCGGCATGATCACCGCCTCCCGCAGAAGGCGCGCTAGCACGCGCCTCGTTGCTGGAGGCACGATCAGGCTGAGGCTGGCTGGCCGCTTCACCGGCCGGCTCAACGTCTTCGCCCTCCTCTCCTTCGTCGTCTTCGCCTTCATCGCTGGAGGCGATCTCCTCTGCCGAGTCTTCACCCGCTGCCGGGTCTAGCCCGAACCACTCCTCCGGCTAGGCAACGCCGTCATCATTAATTTCAGGAGCGAAGAAGCTGATGTCAGTACACTCGGCGATCGTGGAGGTGCGCTGAGCGATAGCCGGTCGCACCTCCTCCAGCTCTTCGTCGGCCTCCAGCCGCCAGGTGCACAGCTGGTCCAGGTTCAGCCCCGGATACCAAGCTCAGACGAACTCCAGCGCCCGCCCAGCTCCAAACCGGGCTGCCGACGCCTTCCAGGCCTCGAAGCGGCCAACCGCAACCTCCAGCCAGTCGGCAGTCCGGCTCGGGGTGCGAGGAATCGTCTCGCCTGGCCAGAGGGCGGCCAACACCTGCGCTCCGGCGCGCTGGAGGCAGCGGAGCATACGATGAGCCGGCTGCAGCCGCGCTTGGACCGCCAAGAGTTGCTCCTCAAGCGTCCGGCTCGCGTCCGGCGCGATGTCGGCCCCCGCCTGATGGCGCGCTTCGCGATGGGCCTCGATGGTTTGGGTAGCAAAGACGGAGTAGCGGGGAAAGTAGTCTGCACAGAGAATAAAAAGCAGCACAAGTCAGAACACAAATCAGGCGGCAAGGGGAAACCAAGGAGCGAGGAAGGCGGCTTACCGTCGATCAAATCCTCAATACGGCCGAAGCCTTCATTCAGCGCTTGCCTGGTCTCAGCCCAGCCCGCCACTTCAGTCTCGAACTCGGCCTTTAGGGCGGCTTCGTTATCCTGCGCCTTCTTTAGGGCCCCATTGTGGCTCTCCTCCTGGTCAGCCAGCTTCTTGGCCAGGCGGTCACGCTCCAGGACCAAGGCGTCGTACTCGGTTTCCTTGGCGCGAAGGGCGGCCCGCGCCTCGCTGAGCTGCCCCCTCAAGTCGGCATTGGCTCCTGCGAGCACGAAAGACAAAAGAAAAACCAATAAGGTGAAGTCGTCAGGGAAGATCTGACCCGACTGCTCGGCAGTCGGCCCGAATCTCGGGGACTACACCCAGTGGGTGCGCTGACGCGCCCCCACAGGAGATGAACGAAACCAAGTACGCACTCCGGCTGCTGATCAGGTCTTCGGTTCTCCAGCCCAGCTCCTGAGCCTAGGAGTTGAAGGCAGCCGCGCGGAGGTTATGATACTCCTGAAAGAACAGACAGGAGGCGGGTATAAGATGGTTGTCAGGACCTAGTAAGTTCCGAGCCGCCTGCGCAGCAGCCGACTCGGAACTCGGGGACTACACCCAGTGGGTGCGCTGACGCGCCCCCACGGAAGAAATCAAGAGAACAAAACAACCAAGGCTAGAAGACTCACCCGGATGACGGCCCGCGTCGCAAGGAACTCCTGGGTGTATTGCTGCAGTGAGGTGGCTTGGGCCTGAAGCCGGTTCCGAACCTCTTGGGCCGCCACGTTCAGCTCGCCCGTCCCCCCGCTAGGAGTCCACTCGGACGTGCCGGTGCTGGCCGCCTCCAGGGCCTCCGTCGTCTGGCTGGCACCCGTAATTCGGTGCGGCTCCGGCGCAGCGGTGCCTCCCCCTGCGCGCCGGCGCATTGCAGGCTGCACCTTGAGGCCGGCTCCTGCTTCCGGCTCATCCCCGGCCGGCTGCTCTGGCGCCGCAGCGGATTGGCCGCTTTGGCCCGCTCCGGTCGGCGCCGTCTGCGGCGTCCCTTCCACGGAGGCCACATGGACCTCCCTCCTCTGCTTCACCGGCGGTTCTTGGTCGACCTCCTCCAACGGAGGCACAGGGATGTTGGGGGCCATGGCTCGGAGGGGAATGACGAGCAGCGGAGGCGGGTTGTGCGAGGCCTCCGCCTCCGTCTCCGCGGCTGCCGCATCCGCCCGAGCCTTAGCCGCCGCGTCGGCTTGCTCCTTCGTCGCCTGGGCGGTCCTCCACTCCGTCGCCTCCCGCTCCTCCCGCGCCTCCCGTGCGTTCCGCTTCGTGGCCTCCCTAAGGTCGGCGCGGGGATCCACGCGGCGGGAGCCTGAAGACCCTCCAGTCAGCCCGACTACGGAGCCGCCCGGACCCCGCTCAAGGGAAAGCGGTGCCCTGTCCGGCGAGCAAAAAGGTTTAGAAGAGTTTCGGTCGAAAGGGACAACGAAAAATATATATACAAAGCATTCGACGACTTACGCCGAGATTGCCTGCGGCTGTTTTACCGCATTGCGAAAGCGGGCCGCCTTCGCGGCCGCCTCATCTCGCTTGGTCGCCACCGTGGAAGCCTTGGATTTCTTCGGCCGGCTGCCGAAGAGGATCGACGCGGCCCGGCGCTTCTGCGCGCCGCCGCAGGCAGCGGGCACGGCGGACGAGCTCGCGCCTTGACGGTCAGGCGCCGGCTGGCGGCGCGGGGCGACTTCGACCTCGGCATCGTCCGGCCAGTCCTCGAAGCCGGCCCCGAGCCCTGCGCCTCCGACCTTGTTGCTTTCCCCCACAATGGCGTCTTCCATGGCGGCCGCACCCAGGTCCGGATCGTCGGTGTCGTCCACCGTGCGGTCGGGGAGGAGCTGGCGTTCTACCCCTGCGGCCCCGGTCGTCGGCGGAAGGAGAGGGTTCTGTTAAGAGCAAACCAACTAATCAGAAGTCGGCTATCATGAGGCCGGCTACCAACGGAAGAAAAGAAGGAAAAACTTACGACGGGCGGAGGGTTGGCGCGAGAGTACGGCTCCTTGCCGTATCGCCAATCCTCGGCGAGCTTGCAGTTGGAGATATAGTTCACCATGTAAGACACCTCTGCATGAGGCATCTCCCTGGTGCTCAGCCGGCTTGGGTCGAAGCGGCCGCTCATCTGACAAATCATGTGAGGCCGGCTTTGGAGGGGAAGTACCCGGCGCTCCACGAAGGCGGCCACCAAGTCGGCTCCGGTCAGGCCCTCCGACTGGATCATCACCCGGAGCCGGGAGACGGCTGCGTTCCCGGCCTGAGACAACGACCTGGCCCGGTAGCTCCACGAAGGTCGGCTCCCAGCCGGCGGGACGGCTTCATAAGCCGGCAGGTTGACGTAGTCGCCTTGCTGGGCGACGTTCTTCACGTAAAAGTAAGACTTCTGCCAGAGCTTCACTGACTGGATCAACGGGATGGGCGGGAACGGGTTGTTCTCGCCCGACTGCCTCATGGCAATGTAGGCTCCGCAGGGGGCGGGCACGCCCGCGACGACGGTGCCGAGCTTGCTCTGGAAGAATTCCCCCCAGAGCTCGAGCATGGGGAGGACCCCAAGGAAGCCTTCGCATAGGGTGACGAAGGCCGACAGCAGCATCACCGCGTTGGGCGTGAGGTGATGCGGCTAGAGGTTGTAGAATTCGAGAAAGGCTCGAAGGAACCCGCTCGCCGGAAGGCCGAAGCCGCGCAGGCAGTGCGAGCGGAAGATCACCCGCTCGCCCTCCTCCGGTGCTGGCGAAATCTCCTTCTCCGGCGCTTGACAAACCCGCACGAAGTTCTCGCCGGGCAGGCGTCGCGTCTGGCGGGGGAACTCGACGTGGTCCTCGTGGACGTTGGAGCCATCCCACGAGCTCGACAGCACCATGGGAGCAAGACAATGCGGCGGCGGAACGGCGCAGCGGCGGGTGGCTACGGCGGCGAGAAGAAGAAGAAGGAAGGCGAGAGGGGGCGGAGCGAGGGAAAGCGTGCGAGCCTCTGCCGCTCCCCCTCCTCCCCCTACTTATAGACCGGCGCGGCGGAGCCGAGGAGGCATGGCGTGGGGGAACGTGGGGATCAACTGTGCCCACTCCCCCACGTCTCGCGATTATTGCGCCCTAATGGCGTAATAAAATCGCCGTGGGAAGGCGAGCGGTCTGCGCGGGCCGCAGAAGATCCACGCCCGGGCCGAGGCCTAGGAGTCGCGGGCCCGGGCCTGCGGCAGCGTCCCGTTGCGCGCGTGCACTGGCAGGGTTTCCTTGCCATGTGGCCCGCGGGATGGCCTGCGGTCGGCTCGCAGGTCAACCGTGCTCCCGCCTACGAGAAACGGAGCTCTCCGAAGACGGCACACACAAGCAAAGCCGGCCCCTCAGGATAGGAAGCTAACCAAGCTTCTCGTCCCTTTGTCAGCCTCGAAGCTCGATCAGCTTCGGGGACTACTATCGGAGTAAATGACCACGGGTAGCCTAGCCGGCTCCCCCTGGCCTTTCTGAAAAAATTACGAGCCGATCCGGCCCTCAAGAATCCAAGACGTGGGGCCGCCTTCCCCTGGCCGACTGTCTCCCAGGCCGACTATCGGAAGGCGGCCCGACTCCAGCCCTCATGAAGAAAGCCGCGGGAGGGCCGGCTCCGAGAAGCCGGTCGCGAGAAGGCCGGCTCCAAGAGGCCGGCTCCCACAAAGCGGTCAAGATCGTACCCTCGAAGTCTGCACCCACATAACGGCGATGTGACGGGGCGTGGCTACAGTAAGGCTGGCCACCCCCGAATCCCGGAGCACGCCTGGCATAGTGCGTCGTACGGGTGGCCATGACCCGTCCGGCGCGGCACTGTTGCCAGGACGACCCTAATGTCATCCACGATGGGCTGCCAGAGTGGCCCACGAGCGGTGGGCTCCTTTGGGCAGAGAGACACCTGAAGGCGGCCTGGCCTCCCCCAGTCGGCCCAAAATGGAGCCGGCTCTCTCCAGCCGGCTTGCCGCCCCCTCGAAGGGGACGCCCCATTAAGGAGATAAGACGCGGTGAGGCTACAGCGATCACCTGCCGGACGACGGTACTGTAGCCATGCTTACCTCGGCGAAGCCCTCGTCACCAAGATTGAGTAACAGTAACCAGCCACCGACAAGGCCCTGGGCAGCGGGGCCTGCCTGTCGACCAAGGAGCCGGCAGCCGGTGGGACCCACCAGTCGGCGGGCCCCGGCAGTTGGCGCGGAAGCCGGCGAGTATAGACACAGACAGCTGGGCCCCACGTCCAGCCGGATTACCATTGTACCCCCGGGGGGTAGGCCTATATAAACCCCCGGGACACCCATGCAAAGGATTGATCCCGGCTAGTTCTAAACACCACATAGGGAGGAGGGCAGAGCCCTTCTTCCCCCTCTCGCCAAACAGTTCAAGGAGCATCGTGTAGCTGCTTGTTCTTCTAGTGATCATGCGGAGACCCCGTAGAGCAGTAGTAGGGGTGTCATCTCCATGGAGAGCCCTGAAGCTGGGTAAGATTCGTCGGCGTGCATGTCTTCGCCTCATCCCGCTTCCAGGCACCGGCGATGTCTTACTGGCTCCCACAATGATAAGCCACCCATTGGCATATGTCGCACCTACCACCCGACAGCAATAGTAGTAGATGCAGAACCGATTCGGTCTACTTATCACTGATGTTATGCCTATATACATGATCATTGCCATGAATAACATCATAACAATGTGATTTTTTATCAATTGCCCAACAGTACTTTGTCTACCCAGCGTACGCTTTTGTTTCGATAGAGAAGTCTCTAGTGAAAACTATGGCCCCCGGGTCTACTTAATCATATTGCTAAAACCAAAAATACCTTGTTGCAATTTTACTTTTCTATTTATCTATCTACCACTGCAAGATTTTTTTTGAGGGGTAAAGAGAGCTTTATAGATTAATGGTGCCCCGACATGTCACCCGAGACACAAACAGCCTCTTGGGGTGGTACATCAGAGTTCCAACTAATACTGTTATTTGGAGAACATAAACGACTTATCGATGCTAACTCACGAGCTACTGAATGGCCTCTCGCCTACAGTGGTACACTCTTAGGCTATAAAACCACAACTTGAGCTGCAGCTTGATGTACTCAATGACAGTGGCAGATGGAGATGAGTCCACCTTACGAAGATCGAGCGCTTTAGCCAACAGCTGACAGTCTATTTCAAATATGACCCTGATGGCTCCAAGGTCAGTTACTACGTCGATCGTTGCTGCCATAGCGTTGACTTCCGCACCGAATGCATCAGAAATATTTTCCCCTCACCCCGCATGTGCGGCTATAACATCACCAGCAGCGTCTCGGACCACAACTCCCCAGCCTCCGTAGGACTCCCCCGGGGTAAATGAGCCATCTATGTTGACCTTCAGTACGTCTTCCTTGGGTAGCTGCCGTTTTTCTCTAGCTGGTTTCTTCCCCTTGTTAGTGAAATACTGAAGGTACTCCATTACACGACTCTGTGTGCGTCGCACAATTTCTGGGGCAGCCAGTGCCAGCTCTCCCTCCCTCAGCCTATTCCTATTAGTCCACCATTGCCACCAGAAAGTGATGATCAGCAGCCACTTCTGCTCATCCAGGAGCCAGAGATAGTCCATCACTGCATGAATGCTGGGGATCTTCTCTATTTCTTCTCGCTCCACTTCCAGGTTCAGACTTTGCCAGACCTCCTTCACTGTCGTGCATTTGATGAACAGGTGTCCCCTGTCCTCTGTTGCTCGGCTACAGTAAAAGCATTTGTTGCTCCCCGACACCATTCCTCTCTTCTCTAGATTCGTGCATAGTGCCAAGGATTCATGCTTAAGGCGCCACATGAACATCTGCAATTTCTTTGGACATGGTAGTTTCCATATTCGTTTACACCTATCATCCCCACCTCCCTCGAGCTGACCAGCTCTCTCAGAGCTACTGTTTGGAGCCCCATTACATGCCTCCTTGTTGCGCTGTGTTTGCACTCTATAAGCACTTCTGACCAAGTGTACACCCTTGTCGTCGTAGTGCCATGCAATAAGGTCCTCTACACCTTCCCGCAATGGGAATTGCAGAATGCGCCAAGCATCCTCCAAGCAGAAAGTATCTGTAACCAGCCTCTCATCCCACCTTTCGGTGATTGGGCAGATAAGCTCACTAACATGTGATAACCCACAAGTATAGGGGATCGCAACAGCTTTCGAGGGTAGAGTATTCAACCGAAATTTATTGATTCGACACAAGGGGAGACAAAGAATATTCTCAAGTATTAGCAGCTGAGTTGTCAATTCAACCACACCTAGAAACTTAATATCTGCAGCAAAGTTTTTAGTAGCATGGTAATATGATAGTAGTGGTAACAGCAACAAAAGTAAAGACAGCAAAAGTAATGTTTTTGGTATTTTGTAGTGATTGTAACAGTAGCAACGGAAAAGTAAATAAGCGAGAACCAATATATGGAAAACTCGTAGGCATCGGATCAGTGATGGATAATTATGCCAGATGCGGTTCATCATGTAACAGTCATAACATAGGGTGACACAGAACTAGCTCCAATTTATCAATGTAATGTAGGCATGTATTCCATATATAGTCATACGTGCTTATGGAAAAGAACTTGCATGACATATTTTGTCCTACACTCCCGTGGCAGTGGGGTCCTATTGGAAACTTAGGGATATTAAGGCCTCCTTTTAATAGAGAACCGGAACAAAGCATTAGCATATAGTGAATACATGAACTCCTCAAACCACGGTCATCACCGGGAGTGGTCCCGATTATTGTCACTTCGGGGTTGCCGGATCATAACACATAGTAGGTGACTATAGACTTGCAAGATAGGATCAAGAACTCACATATATTCATGAAAACATAATAGGTTCAGATCTGAAATCATGGCACTCGGGCCCTAGTGACAAGCATTAAGCATAGCAAAGTCATAGCAACATCAATCTCAGAACATAATGGATACTAGGGATCAAACCCTAACAAAAATAACTCGATTACATGATAAATCTCATCCAACCCATCACCGTCCAGCAAGCCTATGATGGAATTACTCACGCACGGCGGTGAGCATCATGAAATTGGTCATGGAGGATGGTTGATGATGACGACAGCGACGAATCCCCCTCTCCGGAGCCCCGAACGGACTCCAGATCAGCCCTCCCGGGAGGTTTTAGGGCTTGGCGGCGGCTCCATATCGTAAAACACGATGATTTCTTCTCTTTGATTTTTTTTCTCTCCGAAAGCAAATATATAGAGTTGGAGTTGGCGTCGGAGGGTTTCCAGGGGGCCCACGAGGTAAGGGGGCGCCCTAGGGGGGCGCCCCCCACCTTCGTGAGAAGGGTGTGGGCCCCCTGGTCTTCATCTTTGGCGAGGATTTTTTATTATTTTTTCTAAAACCTCCCGTGGAGTTTCAGGTCATTCCGAGAATATTTGTTTTCTGCACATAAAACAACATCATGGCAATTCTGCTGAAAACAACGTCAGTCCGGGTTAGTTCCATTCAAATCATACAAGTTAGAGTCCAAAACAATGGCAAAAGTGTTTGGAAAAGTAGATACGACGGAGACGTATGAACTCCCCCAAGCTTAAACCCTTGCTTGTCCTCAAGCAATTCAGTTGACAAACTGAAAGAAAGAAAGAAAAACTTTTACAAACTCTGTTTGCTCTTGTTGTTGTAACTATGTCAAGCCAGCATTCAAGTTTTCAGCATAGATCATAACTAACCACATTTGCAATAATTCTCGGGTCTCATAATTAATCATATCAATAGCATAATCAACTAGCAAGTCATAATAATAAATCTCGGATGGCAACACTTTCTCAAAACAATCATAATATGATATAACAAAATGGTATCTCGCTAGCCCTTTCTGAGACTGCAAAACATAAATGCAGAGCACCTTTAAAGATCAAGGACTGACTAGACATTGTAATTCATGGTAAAAGAGATCCAATCATAGTCACACCCAACATAAATTAATAGTGATGAATGCAAATGACAGCTGTGCTCTCCAGCTAGTGCTTTTTAATAAGAGGGTGATGACTCAACATAAAAGTAAATGGATAGGCCCTTCGTAAAGGGAAGCGGGGATTTGTAGAGGTGCCAGAGCTCGGTTTTGAAATAGAGATAGATTGTATTTTGAGCGGTATACTTTTATTGTCAACGTAACAACTAAGAGATGGCGATATCTTCCATGCTACACACATTATAGGCGGTTCCCAAACAGAATGGTAAAGTTTATACTCCCCCTCCACCAACAAACATCAATCCATGGCTTGCTCGAAACAACGAGTGCCTCCAACATACATCAGGTCCCAGGGGGAGTTTTGTTTGCAATTAATTTTGATTTAGTTTGCATAAAGCATGGGACCGGGCATCCTGGTGACCAGCCATTTTCTCGTGAGTGAGGAGCAGAGTCCACTCCTCTTGAGAATAACCCGCCTAACACGGAAGATAAGGACAGCCTTGGTTGATACATGAGCTATTCGAGCATACAAAACATAATGTTTATTTGAAGGTTTAGAGTTTGGCACATACAAATTTACTTGGAACGGCAGGTAGATACCGCATATAGGAAGGTATAGTGGACTCATCTGGAATAACTTTGGGGTTTAAGGGATTGGATGCACAAGCAGTATTCCCGCTTAGTACAAGTGAAGGCTAGCAAAAGACTGGGAAGCGACCAACTAGAGAGCGACAACAGCCATGTACATGCATTAAAATTAATAAACATTGGATGCAAGCATGAGTAGGATATAATCCACCATGAACATAAATATCGTGAAGGCTATGTTGATTTGTTTCAACTACATGCGTGAACATGTGCCAAGTCAAGTCACTTAAATCGTTCAAAGGAGGATACCACCCCATCATACCACATCATAATCATCTCAATAGCATGTTGGCACGCAAGGTAAATCATTATAACTCATAGCTAATCAAGCATGGCACAAGCAACTACGATCTCTAATTGTCATTGCAAACATGTTTATTCATAATAAGCTGAATCAAGAACGTGGGACTCATCATCTTTACAAAAACAAAAGAGGTCGAGTTCATACCAGCTTTTCTCATCTCAGTCAGTCCATCATATATCATCATAATTGCCTTTCACTTGCATGACCGAACGGTGGGAATAATAATAAGAGTGCACGTGCATTGGACTAAGCTGGAATCTGCGAGCATTCAATAAATAGGAGAAGACAAGGCAATATGGGCTCTTTGGTTATTTCAACAATAATCCATATAAGAGCCACTACAACAATTTAATCATGGTCTTCTCTTACTGACCCCCAAAGAAAAGAAAAGGAATAAAACTATTTACACGGGAAAGCTCCCAACAAGTAAAAGAAGAACGGGAAATATTTTTGGGTTTTTTCTTTTTAATTACTACTACAAGCAGAAAAATAAACTACTACTATTTTTTTGTTTTTCTTAAGGTTCAACAAACACACAAGAAGAAAGCGGGAAAAAGAAAATAAACTGGCATGGATATTACAGTGAAAAAGTATGAGCACCGACATCTAGCAATGAGTGTGTGTGAACATAAATGTAATGTCGGTGAGAAATACGTACTCCCCCAAGCTTAGGCTTTTGGCCTAAGTTGGTCTATGGCCACGGCTGGCCTGGCGGATATCCATAATAATAGTTGTTGGGGTCGTACTGTGATGAGGAAGGATAGTTGGGATCATACTGATGTGCAGCGGTTATCGCCTGCTAAGCTGTAGCATGGAGTCAAGCTGCCTCCGCTCTCCTCTCGTACTCTTCTACCTCCTCTCTAGTAATAACATATCTTACTTTTTCCTGTGAATCAAAGAAGGCAGGAGCAAGGAGAGTAATATGGAAAACACGTCGTTTGTCAAAAATTAAACGATATAAGAGAGGTGATTCAGGCCTCTCGACAAACTGGTGCAAAGCCATAGAGTTATAATCTAAATATGCAGGAGGCAACTTCGTATCACCCTCACGAATGTCTATTTCAAGAAAATGAGCTAAGCGGGTTGCAAAAATTCCTCCAAAGAAATCTCCATTATGTCTATTATGATGCAACCTACGAGCTACAATGGCTCCCATATGATAAGATTGGTCTCCTAACTCAGCACTCCAAAGAATGCTAAGATCAGGGACACACATGTGACATGCTTCATCCTTAGCATTTATGCATCTACCGATGAAGAGAGCAAAATAATGTATATCAAGAAAGTGAATGCTCCCTATGGTAGCCTGCGTTATATCTCTAGATTCCCCCACAGTTATACTGGCAAGAAAGTTTCTAAATTCAGATTTAGGGGGATCCCTAACACTACCCCATGATGGAAGTTTACAAGCAGAAGTGAAATCCTCTAAGTCCATGGTATAAGATTTGTCATAAAGATCAAACATGACTGAAGGAGAATTGCATGAAGATGAATACTCAAACCTCCTCACAAATGAACTTGTGAGATCATGATACTGGGGGCATTTGTTAGCCTCAAAATCCTCAAGACCGGCATTGCGCAAATATGCTTTGAATTCTTCTTTAATTCCCACACGGTCCATAAAATTTTCCGACGGCCATTCGCAATGCCGTATTGGAGCGTCTCTTGGTGGATCCTCGTCAGCATCGTGCATAGCAATCCTGGGTCCTTGCTTCTTAGAGGAACCACCTTGGAACATCTTCCTAAGCATATTGTTTTTCTCTGAAAAATTCTGAAGTTTTTAGTAACTTCAAAATAAAAGTAAACCAAACTCAATAAAACTGATAGCAACTACTCCTACAAAGTGCATAGAGCCTATATCATGCATCAAAACTACTTGGAACCATATAAATTTGACATGCAAGCTCAAGAACATGGTCACCTATGCAGCATAAATTTGCAATGAATAAAGCACTAGAACAAAAACTAATTGGACCAATGGAAGAGTCACATACCAAGGAACAATCTCCCCAAGCAGTTTTGCGAGAGGTGCTTTGAGCAAGGAGATCGAAAATCACAGCAAAAGTGGCCGAAACTCGTGCTTGAGTTGGTTTTTCGGGTTTGTGTGAGACAGAGGAAGAAGATGGGTGCTGGGATAAGTGGAGGAGGGCCACCGTGGGCCCACGAGGCAGGGGGGCGCGGGGGCGCGCCCACCACCCTCGTGGCCAGGTGTCAGCTCCTCCCGCGGTGATTTTTGCATAGTAAATCCTCAAATATTCCCGAAAAAATCATATTAAATTGGCATGTCATTCTGAGGACTTTTATTTTCGGGATATTTTTATATTGCACGGATAATCAGATAATAGACAGAAAAATATATTTTTTTATTTTATTTCTACTAATTAACAGAAAGTATAGAGAGGGTACAGAAGTTTGTGCTTCTAGCTTCATCCATCTCATGCTCATCAAAAAGAATCCACTAACAAGGTTGATCAGGTCTTGTTAACAAACTCATTCTGATAATCATGAAACCGGAGAAATTTCAAATAACACTAAGTTACCTCAACGGGGATATGCACATCCCCTATAATAAGTATATCATATTTCTTCTTGACAGTAGGAAGAGGAAATTCAAAACCTCCAAATATAATCGATGGAATTTTTCCGATAGAATTGATACTATGAACTTGAGGTTGTTTCCTCGGAAAGTGTACCGTATGCTCATTACCATTAACATGAAAAGTGACATTGCCTTTGTTGCAATCAATAACAGCCCCTGCAGTATTAAGAAAAGGTCTTCCAAGAATAATAGACATACTATCATCCTCGGGAATATCAAGAATAACAAAGTCCGTTAAAATAGTAAAGTTTGCAACCACAACAGGCACATCCTCACAAATACCGACAGGTATAGCAGTTGATTTATCAGCCATTTGCAAAGATATTTCAGTAGGTGTCAACTTATTCAAGTCAAGTCTATGATATAAAGAGAGAGGCATAACACTAACACCGGCTCCAAGATCACATAAAGCAGTTTTAATATAATTTCTTTTAATGGAGCAAGGTATAGTAGGTACTCCGTGATCTCCAAGTTTCTTTAGTATTCCACCCTTAAAAGTATAATTAGCAAGCATGGTGGAAATCTCAGCTTCTGGTATCTTTCTTTTATTAGTAATGATATCCTTCATATATTTAGCATAAGGATTTGTTTTGAGCACATCAGTTAATCACATACGCAAAAAGATAGGCCTAATCATTTCAGCAAAGCGCTCAAAATCCTCATCATCCTTTTTCTTGGATGGTTTTGGAGGAAAAGGCATGGGTTTCTGAACCCAAGGTTCCCTTTCTTTACCATGTTTCCTAGTGACAAAGTCTCTTTTATCATAACGTTGATTCTTTGATTGTGGATTATCAAGATCAATAGCAGGTTCAATTTCTACATCATTGTCATTACTAGGTTGAGCATCATCATGAACATCAGCATTAATATTTTTATTAGGTTCATGCTCATTACCAGATTGTGTTTCAGCATCAGACATAGATATATCATTTGGATTATCAGGTGGTTCAGCAATAGGTTCACTAGAAGTATGCACAGTTCTATCATTCTTCTTTTTCTTCTTTTTAGAAGAACTAGGAACATCAATATTATTTCTCTGAGAATCTTGCTCAATTCTCTTAGGGTGGCCTTCAGGATACAAAGGTTCCTGAGTCATTCTACCAGTTCTAGTAGCCACTCTAACAGCATAATCATTTTTCTTACTATTCATTTCATCAAGCACTTCTTTTTGAGCTTTAAGCACTTGTTCTACTTGAGTGGTAACCATAGAAGCATGTTTGCTAACAAGTTTAAGTTCACCTTTAATATTAGCCATATAATCACCCAAGCGTCTAATCATATAAGCATTTTCTTTTAATTGTCTACCAAAATAAGCATTGAAGTCGTCTTGCTTAAACATAAAGTTATCAAACTCATCCAAGCACTGACTAGCAATTTAGTAGGAGGAACTTCAGCTTTATCATATCTATAGAGAGAATTTACCTTTACTACCTGTGTCGGGATATTGAGGTCAGGAGGTTCTTCAACAAATAAATAATTGAGATCATAAGTTTCTTCAACAGGTGGTGAATTAAGACCATGTATTTCTTCAATAGGAGGTAAATTCTTAACGTCTTCAGCTTTAATACCTTTCTCTTTCATAGATTTCTTTGCCTCTTGCATATCTTCGGGACTGAGAAATAGAACACCTCTCTTCTTCGGAGTTGGTTTAGGAATAGGCTCAGTAATTGGAGCAGGAGCTGGCTCAGGAGGTGGCTCGGGAGGTGCCCAATTATTTTCATTTGTCAACATATTATTCAGTAGAATTTCAGCTTCATCCGGTGTTCTTTCCCTGAAAAGAGAACCAGCACAACTATCCAGGTAATCTCTGGAAGCATCGGTTAGTCCATTATAAAAGATATCAAGTATTTCGGGTTTCTTAAGAGGATGATCAGGCAAAGCATTAAGTAACTTGAGAAGCCTCCGCCAAGCTTGTGGGAGACTCTCTTCCTTAATTTGCACAAAGTTGTATATTTCCCTCAAAGCAGCTTGTTTCTTATGAGCAGGGAAATATTTAGCAGAGAAGTAATAAATCATATCCTGGGGACTACGCACACAACCAGGATCAAGAGAATTAAACCATATCTTAGCATCACCCTTTAATGAGAACGGAAATATTTTGAGTAAATAGAGGTAACGTGATCTCTCGTCATTAGTGAACAGGGCAGCTATATCATTTAACTTAGTAAGATGTGCCACAAAAGTTTCAGATTCATAGCCATAAAACGGATCAGATTCAACCAAAGTAATTATAGCAGGATCAACAAAGAATTCATAATCCTTATTAGGAACACATATAGGTGAAGTAGCAAAAGCAGGGTCAGGTCTCATTTTATCTCTAAGTGATTCTTTGTTCCATTTAATTAATAACCTCTTAAGCTCATATCTATCTTTGCAAGCAAAAATAGCGGCAGAAGATTCCTTAAATCAAAAAGATAGCCCTCAGGAATAACAGGCATATTTTCATCATCACTATTATCATTGTATTCAGATTCAATAATTTCTTTTTCTCTAGCCCTAGCAATTTGTTCATCAAGAAATTCACCAAGGGGCACAGTAGTATCAGGCATAGAAGCAGTTTCATCATAAGTATCATGCATAGCAGAAGTGGCATCATCAATAACATGCGACATAGCAGAACGAATAGCAGAAGCAAGTGTAGGTGTCGCAAACTTACTCATAACAGAAGGTGAATCAACTGCAGAGCTAGATGGCAGTTCCTTACCTCCCCTCGTAGTTGAGGGATAGATCTTGGTTTTTGGATCTCTCAAGTTTTTCATAATGATAAGCATATATAAATCCCAAGTGACTCAAAGAATAGAGCTATGTTCCCCGGCAACGGCGCCAGAAAATAGTCTTGATAACCCACAAGTATAGGGGATCGCAACAGCTTTCGAGGGTAGAGTATTCAACCCAAATTTATTGATTTGACACAAGGGGAGCCAAAGAATATTCTCAAGTATTAGCAGCTGAGTTGTCAATTCAACCACACCTGGAAACTTAATATCTGCAGCAAAGTGTTTAGTAGCACAGTAATATGATAGTAGTGGTAACGACAACAAAAGTAAAGACAACAAAAGTAATGTTTTTGATATTTTGTAGTGATTGTAACAGTAGCAGCGGAAAAGTAAATAAGCGAGAACCAGTATATGGAAAACTCGTAGGCACCGGATCAGTGATGGATAATTATGTCGGATGCGGTTCATCATGTAACAGTCATAACATAGGGTGACACAGAACTAGCTCCAATTCATCAATGTAATGTAGGCATTCCGTATATAGTCATACGTGCTTATGGAAAAGAACTTGCATGCCATCTTTTGTCCTACCCTCCCATGGCAGCGGGGTCCTATTGGAAACTTAGGGATATTAAGGCCTCCTTTTAATAGAGAACCGGAACAAAGCATTAGCACATAGTGAATACATGAACTCCTCAAACCACGGTCATCATCGGGAGTGGTCCCGATTATTGTCACTTCGGGGTTGCCGAATCATAACACATAGTAGGTGACTATAGACTTGCAAGATAGGATCAAGAACTCACATATATTCATGAAAACATAATAGGTTCAGATCTGAAATCATGGCACTCGGGCCCTAGTGACAAGCACTAAGCATAGCAAAGTCATAGCAACATCAATCTCAGAACATAATGGATACTAGGGATCAAACCCTAACAAAACTAACTCGATTACATGATAAATCTCATCCAACCCATCACCGTCCAGCAAGCCTACGATGGAATTACTCACGCACAGCGGTGAGCATCATGAAATTGGTCATGGAGGATGGTTGATGATGACGACGGCGACGAATCCCCCTCTCCGGAGCCCCGAACGGACTCCAGATCAGCCCTCCCGAGAGGTTTTAGGGCTTGGCGGCGGCTCCGTATCGTAAAACGCGATGATTTCTTCTCTCTGATTTTTTTTCTCTCTGAAAGCAAATATATGGAGTTGGAGTTGGCGTCGGAGGGTTTCCAGGGGGCCCACGAGGTAGGGGGGCGCGCCCCCCCACCCTCATGAGAAGGGTGTGGCCCCCCTGGTCTTCATCTTTGGTGAGGATTTTTTATTATTTTTTCTAAGATCTCCCGTGGAGTTTCAAGTCATTCCGAGAATATTTGCTTTCTGCACATAAAACAACATCATGGCAATTCTGCTGAAAACAGCGTCAGTCCGGGTTAGTTCCATTCAAATCGTACAAGTTAGAGTCCAAAACAAGGGCAAAAGTGTTTGGAAAAGTAGATACGACGGAGATGTATCAACATGCATCATCAAGTTTGCTCCCCTCGGCGTGGTTACTTTCTGAGACCAGGCTCGGGGTATCCATGGGTCTGTCCAAATCTTAACACGTGTGCCATCTCCAATCCGCCAAATATAGCCATGTTTGATCAGCTCCTGTCCCTAAAGTACGCTCCTCCATGAGTATGAGATCCCCTCCTTTGGTTCAGCCTCGAGCACATGACAGTAGGGGAAGTATCTGGCCTTTAAGACTCTGGCACATAGACTGTCCGGGTTCTGGAGCAGCCGCCATCCCTGCCTGGAGAGCATGGCAATGTTGAAAGCGTGCATGTCTTTGAACCCAAGTCCGCCTCCTGTCTTTGGTTGTGTTAACTTGACCCAGCTTATCCAGTGCATCGAGTTATTCTTATCCTGCTGATTCCACCAAAACTTGCCAAGTAGACTATCAATCTCTGAACACAACGACTTGGTGAGATCAAAGCAAGACATGGCATAAGTGGGAATGGCATGTGCTACGCCTTTCACCAGCCCCTCCTTACTTTCCTTGGCAAGCAGCTTCTCCTTCCAGCCGTACATTCTACCACAAATACTGCCCTTGATATATGCAAAAGTTTTCCTCGTGGATCTACCAACATGAATAGGGAGACTGAGGTATCTCTTGTTCCAATTCTCGCTATGGATCGCAAGTGCATCTTTAACTGTAGTTCTCTCTTCCTCCGGCGTATTAGGACTGAACATGATGGCCGATTTCTCCAAATTTATACACTGTCCGGAGCAGTTTTCATATAAGGCCAGCACATCATGTAGAGTTGTAGCTTCCTCCTGCCTTGCCTTGAGCAATAGCATAGAATCATCTGCAAAGAACAGATGTGAAACCCACGGGGCTGCTAAATAGACCTTAACTCCATGAATGGTTTTGTTCTCCTCCGCCTCATGCAGCAGAGTGGATATCCCTTCCGACCAAATAACAAAGAGATATGGCGAGAGAGGATCACCTTGCCGAAGTCCCCTCGATGGACTGAACTCTTTTGTGAGGGTTCCGTTAACTCTAATATGGTATGTAACTGTTGAGACACATTTCATAATCAGGTTCACCCATGGCCTACGAAACCCAATCTTGATCATCATCGCTTCAAGAAATTCCCACTCAACTTTGTTGTACACCTTGCTCATATCTACTTTAACTGCAACATATCCGTCCTTCCCCTTCCTCGTATTTATTAGGTAGTGTGAGACCTCATATGTGATTAGAACATTGTCAGTTATTAGTCTCCCAGGGACAAACACACTCTGATCGTCGGAGATGATCTCAGGGAGCACCAGTTATAATCGACTGGCAAGGACTTTCGAGATTAGCTTGTAGAGAACATTACATAAGCTTATTGGCCAGAGGTGTTTGATTCGCTATGGGTTGTTCACCTTTGGAATGAGCACCACCGAGGTATCGTTCCATCCTTCTGGGGTATCTCCTCCATTCAAGACCCCAAGGACCTCCGTACCACTTGGTCACCCATGAAATCCCAATGGCGCTTAAAGACAATTGAGGGCATTCCATCCGGCCCCGAGGCCTTGAGATCACCTATATGGTCAAGAGCAGCTTTGACTTCTTTTGGAGTAAAATCTTCCTCCAGAACTGCATTCATGGCATCCATAACCCGAGGCTTCACTTTTGCAATAAGCTCGGGTATACGATCGCTAACCTGAGAAGTGAAGAGTTCCTGAAAAAATGAGTGCACGTAAATGGTTAGTTCTCCTTCTTCCTTCACAACTTCCCCATTCTCCTTCCTAAGCTCTTTGATCCTATTTGCCTTATTCCTTGTGGTTCCCACTGCTTTCAAGTACCCCGTGTTCCTATTGCCATCACGCACCACCACATATGAGCTCGTTGCTTGTAGTGTATGTGCTGTTGTTCCTCTAGGTCATGAACTATTTGGCGTAGATTAGCTTCCTCAATAATTTCCTCCGCCGAGATGGGCTCACGCCTACACCTTTCCAAGTCTCGTCGTGCTCATTTTAAACAACCCTCAAGCTCTCCTACTACCTCCCTATTCCACTTTGTAAGGCTGTCGGCAACAGCTTGTAGTGTCTGTGCTACTCCACCTCCCTCCAAGATCCTACTTTCCTCCCGTGCCTCCTTCATAATATCCCTGCACCCTTCTTCCTTCAACCATCTTGCCTCAAAACGAAACCCTGCCTCCCCCTTGAGCCACCCTTGATCAGGTCCCTCCGTATACACAATAACTGGTCGGTGGTCTAAATGTCTCGGATCACCGTTAATAACTGCATGCCCAGGGAATCTTTCGCATCACTGTACGTTTGTCGTGGCTCAATCTAGCCGTCCACATATGTAGGTTTGCAATTCCCTTGCTGTGGTTTCTCCAAGTGAAGATATCCCCCCTCAAAGCCTAGGTCGTGCATCTGGCATCGGTCTAGTGCCTCCCTGAATCTGCCCATGCAAAGTTGTGAGCGTTCAGCTCCTCCTACTTTCTCCGAGCTTGTTAATGATACGTCCATTTTGCATCATGTTTCCTTAATGTTATTTATAATTTTTTTATCCATAATAATGCTTTTTGGAGTAATTCTAATGCCCTTTCTCTCATAATATGCAAGGTATACACAAAGAGGGAGAATTCTGGCAGCTGGAAATCTAAACCTAGAAAAGCTACATTAGGCCACCTATTCTACACAACTCCAAACAAGTCGAAACTTCACGGAGATTTTCTATGGATTATTTAAGAATTATTGGAGCAAATAACTAGCAGGGGCCCACCAGATGGGCATAACACACCTGGGCTCCCCAGGGAGCCCAGGCGCGCCCTAGTGGGTTGTGCCCTCCTCGGCCCACCTCTGGTGCCCATCTTTTGGTATATAAGTCATTTTGACCTAGAAAAAATAAAGATAGGACTTTCGGGACGAAGCGCCGCTGCCTCGAGGTGGACCTTGGGCATGAGCAGTTTTGCCCACCGGTGGAGTGATTCCACCGGGGGAACTTCCCTCCCGGAGGGGGAAATCATCGTCATCGTCATCACCAACAACTCTCCCATCTTGGGGAGGGCAATCTCCATCAACATCTTCAACAGCACCATCTCCTCTCAAACCCTAGTTCATCTCTTGTGTTCAATCTTGTTACCGGAACTATAGATTGGTACCTGTGGGTGACTAGTAGTGTTGATTACATCTTGTAGTTGATTACTATATGGTTTATTTGGTGGAAGATCATATGTTCAGATCCAATATGCTATTTAAAACCCCTCTGATCATAAGCATGTTTATCATTTGTGAGTAGTTACCTTTGTTCTTGAGGTCACATGAGAAATCATGTTGCAAGTAATCATGTGAATTTGATATGTGTTCGATATTTTGATAGTATGTACGTTGTGATTCCCTTAGTGGTGTCATGTGAACATCGACTACATGACACTTCACCATATTTGGGTCTAAGGGAATGCATTGTGGAGTAGCAATTAGATGATGGGTTGCCAGAGTGATAGAAACCTAAACCCTAGTTTATGCGTTATTCCGTAAGGGACCGACTGGATCCAAAAGTTTAATGCTATGGTTATAATTTATTCTTAATACTTTTATCGTAGTTGAGGATTCTTGTGGGAGGGTTAATCATAAGTAGGGGTTTTTTTCAAGTAAGGACAACACCTAAGCACCAGTGCACCCACATACCAAATTATCAAAGTAGCGAACACAAATTAAACCAACATGATGAAAGTGACTAGATGAAATTCCCGTGTACCCTCAAGAATGCTTTGCTTATCGTAAGAGACCGTTTTGGCCTGTCCTTTGCCTCAAAGGGATTGGGATACCTTGCTGCACTTTTGTTACTACTGACATTACTTGCTCGTTACAAATTATCTTGCTATTAAACTACTCTACTACTTACAATTTCAGCACTTGCAGACATTACCTTACTGAAAACTACTTGTCATTTCCTTCTGCTCCTCGTTGGGTTCGACAATCTTACTTATCGAAAAGAGCTAAAATTGATCCCCTATACTTGTGGGTCATCAAGGCTATTTTATGGCACCATTGCCGGGGAGTGAAGCGCCTTTGGTAGGTGGAATTGGTAAGGAAACATTTATATAGTGTGCTGAAATTTATTGTCACTTGTTACTATGGAAAACAATCCTTTGAGGGGTTTGTTCGGGGTATCTTCACCTTGTCCGGAACCACAATTAGCTACCCCTCAACCTACTGCGCCTACTTAAAATATTGAATATGAAATTCCTTCGGGTATGATAGAACAACTGCTAGCTAATCCTTATGCAGGAGATGGAACCGAACATCCTGATATGCACTTGATATATGTAGAACAAATTTGTGGATTGTTTAAGCTTGCGGGTTTACCCGGAGATGAAGTTATGAGAAAGGTTTTCCCTTTATCTTTGAAGGGAAAAGCATTGGCATGGTATAGGCTATGCGATGATATTGGATCATGGAATTGGAATCGTTTGAAATTGGAGTTCCACCAAAAAAATTATCCTATGCATCTAGTTCATCGTGATCGGAATTATATATATAATTTTTGGCCTCGTGAAGGAGAAAGTATCGCTCTAGCTTGGGGAGGCTTAAGTCAATGTTATATTCATGCCCCAATCATGAGCTCTCAAGAGAAATTATTATCCAGAATTTTTATGCTCGGCTTTCTCGTAATGATCAAACCATGCTTGATACTTCTTGGGATGGTTCTTTTATGAAGAAGACTATTGAATTCCGGTGGGATCTTTTGGAAAGAATTAAACGCAACTCTGAAGATTGGGAACTCAACAAAGGTAAAGAGTCAGGTATTAAACTTGAGTATGATTGTGTTAAATCTTTTATGGATACCAATTCTTTTCAAAAGTTTAGCACTAAATATGGACTTGACTCTGAGATAGTAGCCTCCTTTTGTGAATTGTTTTGCTACTCATGTTGAACTCCCTAAGGAGAAGTGGGTTAAATATCACCCACCTATTAAAGAAGAAATTAAAGAACCGGTACCAGTTAAAGAAGAAGCTATACTTTATAATGTTGATCCAGTTGTCCCTTCTGCTTATATTGAGAAACCACCTTTCCTTGTTAGGATAAAGGAACATGTTAAAGTTTCAACTGTGGTTAACAAAAGCTATATGAGAACACCTAAACCTGATGAAAAAATTAAAGTAGAACCTAGTATTGCTATGGTTAAAGATCTCCTAGAAGAAGATATGGATGGGCATGTTATTTACTTGTGTGAAGAAGCTGCTAGAATTGCCAACCCTGATAAGAAAGATAAACATAGACCCGTTCTTGGCATGCCTGTTGTCGGTGTCAAAACCGGCGGATCTCGGGTAGGGGGTCCCGAACTGTGCGTCTAAGGCGGATGGTAACAGGAGGCAGGGGACACAATGTTTTACCCAGGTTCGGGCCCTCTTGATGGAGGTAAAACCCTACGTCCTGCTTGATTAATATTGATGATATGGCTAGTACAAGAGTAGATCTACCACGAGATTAGAGAGGCTAAACCCTAGAAGCTAGCCTATGGTATGATAGTATGTTGTCCTACGGACTAAAACCCTCCGGTTTATATAGACACCGGAGGGGCTAGGGTTACACAAGGTCGGTTACAAAGGAGGAGATATACATATCCGTATTGCCTAGCTTGCCTTCCACGCCAAGTAGAGTCTCATCCGGACACGAGACGAAGTCTTCAATCTTGTATCTTCATAGTCTAACAGTCCGGCTGAAAGATATAGTCCGGCTGTCCGGAGACCCCCTAATCTAGGACTCCCTTAGTAGCCCCTGAACCAGGCTTTCAATGACGATGAGTCCGGCGCGCAGTATTGTCTTCGGCATTGCAAGGCGGGTTCCTCCTCCGAATACACCACGGAAGAATTTGAATACAAGGGTAGTGTCCGACCCTACAAAATAAGTTCCACATACCACCGTAGAGAGAATAATATTTCCACAAATCCAATTTGCTGACTTGTTTTGGCAACACGATATTATGTCACGGCCCGGCGATTATTCAAACCGTTTCCTTTAACTAGCCCCGCACATAACGCGAGGCAGTTTTTTTGACACGTCTTGTCAAAGCAGAGATCGTGTCCCCTTATCACGGGATTCTCATCAATACGGGTGTGGGTAACCCAACCACGCCATCGATTACGGCGCTTGGGGGATAAGCGAGTTTTACCAGGCTAGTGGGGACGCATAGTTTCGTCCGCCCATATAAAGGGATAAGGATTTACCTTTCCATCCATGCCTTCTTCCTCCTTTGCTCATCCACTTTTGCACACTCGAGCTCCAGCGCCCAAGTCCGCATTTCCCACCTCAACCTTCTCCAATCATGTCCGGAGCGGGAGGCAGGTGGATGGTCTCCTCCATCACGGAGGGACACATCAAGAAGCTGAGGAGAGCCGGATACCTGCCCGACGACATCGCGCACCGGCTCCCAGAAGAGGGGCAGCTCATCCCCACCCCCAGGCCCCATGAGAGGGTAGTGTTCCTTACCCATTTCCTCCGCGGACTGGGATTCCCTCTCCACCCATTCATCCGGGGGCTCATGTTCTACTATGGCCTGAATTTCCATGATCTGGCCCCGAACTTCATCCTCAACATCTCGACGTTTATCGTCGTGTGCGAGGCCTTCCTCCGCATCAAGCCCCACTTCGGCTTATGGCTGAAGACTTTCAATGTCAAGCTGAAGGTAGTGAGCGGCCGCCAGGTGGAGTGCGGAGGCGCCATGGTGGGCAAGATGCCCAAAGTCACATGGCTCGAGGGCTCCTTCGTGGAGACCATAAAGGGGTGGCAATCGGGGTGGTTCTACTTCACCGAGCCGCGTGACCCTAAATGGGCAGCGGCCCCTGAGTTCCGATCTGGCATCCCCACGCGGCTCACCTCCTGGCAAGAGAAGGGCCTGTCCTGGGGTAGTTCAGGAGAGCTGACCGGACTCCAAACATGTATTCAAAACATGGTGAACAAGAAGCTCAAACTTGTCAACGTAGTCCAGGTCATGCTCATCCGCCGGATCCTTCCGTGCCAACAACGGGCTTTCAACTTGTGGGAGTTTGACCCGGCCCAGCACCGAACTCTGAACAGGCTCTTCGACACAACTCACGAGGATGCCTGGAGGGTGCTATTCAAGGGCGCCGAGGTTCCACCTCCCACTACTGAGGATCGCGGATTCAGCGCAAAGCGCCAAGCCAGCGCGGTAAGCCGTTTTACCTCTTACAGGGTACTTGTTTTTCATAGTTTGACTCTATGCGGGATCTAAGCTCCCGTACCTTTGACAGGACTGGCAGGAGACGGCCGGACAGATCGACTGTCCGGCTCCTTTGCCCGAAGGCCCAGTAGACGCTCTCCTGGCGAAGATGTTGACTCCGGCTCCTTACACGGTGCCGGAGAAGACAAAGAAGGCCAAGGGAACCCGAAAGTGTTCCCGACGCCAGGCGTCATCGGACTCACCGTCTAATGACTCTACGGCGCACTCCTCCCCCGAAGACGAGGAGGCAGAAGAAGATGCTCCCCCTCCAGACAGGGGAGACAAGAAAAGTAAGGCCGCCCCAACTGGGGAGGCCAAAGGGTCCAAGAAGGGAAGGACTCTCCTTCCGGACAGTTCTACCACCGCCGCCGACGGCGAAGACGAGTGGCTGCCCAGGGCCAAGCCCCTGGGGAAGTCGTAAGTATTCGGATACCAGAGTAACTCATGGCATTCCTTTGTCACACTGCTTCACCTAACGCCGAATATGATTATGCAGGCCGCCACGAGCCCGTATCGATGTATTGTCAGACGGCTCCCTGGGCTCGTCGGATATGGATAGCGATCCAGTTCCGACCGCCACCTCCCCTCACCCTGCGGACGACGCTGAGGTATTGTCTCAAGAGGCACCAGGTTGAGGGGAGACAGTCCTGGAGGCGCCTCAAGGCGGCCTTCCGGACTCCGGGAGCAGAGGGGACAAGGCCCCTGAGGGCTCCGAGTTCGGCCCTCAGCCGAACACCGCGCCGGAACCTCCAGTGGTTCCGGACTCGGGCAGGCGGCCTCCTTCCAAGAGGGGCAAGACGCCTGTGCCGGTGACCTCTGTCCATCCAGAGGCGCCGGACAGTCTGCTGGAAGCGCTTCGCAGCGCTTCCATCGACGAGGAGCATCGTACTATTATGAGTGCGGTGGTCCAGAAGGTTCAGTCCGCCAAGAGCGGACTGACTGAAGCCTGTGCCAGCCTTCTAACAGGCTTTGAGGTAAGTGTTTAAAATATAGGAAAAATATTACCGCATAGATAGTAGCCCCTGATGCTCTGTTCGGTGTTCACAAAGAAAAGGCAAACAGAGGATCAAAACAATATCGCAGGAGTCTAATATAAGTATGTCAATATGCGTATGCAGGCTTCGCTGCTGGCATCTGCCGCACTGACTGCGGAGGTCGCCACACTGAAGCAGGACCTTAAAGGGTCCAAGGACGAGCTCGGCCTTGCCAAGAGGCAGCTCGAGGAGAACAAAGGTAAGTAATACCTAGTCTATGGATATGTATAAAAAGAATGCAATTGCAAAATGACAGGATCATCATGAATTTCCCAAGGGCCACGGCCGAAGTGGTGACCCTAAAGCAAGCGCTGTCCGAGGCCGAAAACAAAGCGGCCAAGGAGCGCACCGAGCGAGAAAAGCAGGAGGCGCGGGTGGGCGAGGTGCAACAAGATCTCCAAGCTCTCGTGACGAAGCACGAGGCGTTGGAGCTTGACTCGAAGACGCGGGAGTGTGAGCTTGTCGCGGCCCTTGAGAGCGCGAAGAATGCCAAGGCCGAAGCCCAAAGGGCCCTCCAGGAGATTGATGCGATGAAGAAGATAGCGGCGGGTAAGGCATTCTATATGCAAAGCAAGCATGTGAAAGTAAATTACCTGTTACTTACCCGAATCCGGAGCTCTCCAGGAGCATTCGCAGATTTGCCCCACAGCATGTCCGATGCCACACAATTTTACCAGGCCGAGGAGGGAAGCTCAACAGAGAAGCTGTTCTGGTCTCACTATACTGGGACCGAACACCCGGTGCCAATGAGCGACCAGCTAAAGCAGCTGGTCGAGCTACACAAGGCGGCCGAACAGGCCATGAAGGGTTTTATAGTCCGGCTGTGGCCTGGCGACGCCCTTCCAAACAGCTACTTTGGCCTGGTGAGGCAGCTTGTGGATTCCTGCCCACGGCTGGAGGTCGTCAAGCAATCCGTCTGCATTGAAGGTGCACGCCGGGCTTTCGCCCGTGTGAAGTTGCAATGGGTCAAGCTAGACGACGTGAAGCTGATCAAGGAAGGGCCACCGAAGGGCAAGGAGCATCGCCACCCCCGAGATGTACTATGAGGGTGTTCTGAAGGGTGCCCGTCTCGTAGCGGACGAGTGCACGAAAGATGTAATATTTGAGTGAAACTTGCTCGTGTGAGCCTGTATTTATGAAAACTTGTTCATATGCGCTATGCAATGCTTGTTTGAATTTAAAATATTACCTTCTGCTTGGCTGTTTATCCAATCTGAGAGATGGCTAGTCCTCGGCTTCTGCCCCCATGCCGCGAGTGCTGGGGTGTTCGGGATAAACCTGAGCACTCTTGTTCCCATTTTTGGGTCCTTCGAGGGAGGTGCTCAGCACAACGAATAAGGCAACCGAACTAATAATGCTTTATCACTCTCACTTAGCCATAGAATTCTATAATTTTAAATTTCGGCGAAGCCCCTGGTATTCGGAAGGCCGAATACGGGGCGCGATACACGCCTTTGAGCCGGACAGGGCCGGCCCCTCGCTCTAAGCGGCATAAGTCTTTAGGGACTCGAAACCTCGCCGAACAGCGACCAGTCTCTCGCCTTATCATGACAGTCAGTTTTAGCTTTCTCTACTGAGGTGCTTAGCCCAGCAGAACTGGGGCACAATCGCAGTAGTTCTCCTAGCACTACCTTAGCCGATAGAGTGGAACGTAAGGTACCAAAACATAGGAGCAGGGCAAACCCAACATTTGACCAAAGACATGATTCGGAGCTGATGCATATAATGCTATAAGTTCGGGGTGTCGCACTTGTGAAAGTGTTCGGACTTCTCACACCATATTGCGGGGTACGTAAGCCCCTGGTGTATTGGTCGTACCAAAGTGTACGGTTGCAAGGCGTCATTAATGAACGCATATATATATAACGAGAATGCAATAATAGTCGTAATGTTATGCATTGTTTATTCAAAAAGGTGCGTTAAAGCAGAATGATACAGATAGTGTGATAAGCAAAAAGTGGGACTATGTCCCTTCCAAGGGCAAGCTGAGGAATAGTATTAAAGCAAATATTTCACTCGTTATCATAATCCACCTGGAAATTCTGTGGTGTGATGTTGCTTTCTGCCTCCTTGGTTGCTGCATCCTGTGTTCGGCAATCATGCTGCCGGACAGGGTTTCCAGAGATTAAAGTCCTGAAAAGAGAAAAATAATAAAGCGGGAAGCCCCTAGTGCGGTTTAAGCTGCGTCTTGGGGCGTGCCGTAGTTGTGCCCCCTCCCCACCCGTGCCCATGGTATTTTTAATGCGTAATTATGTACGCGTGGCACGGATTTCGCCGTTTGGCTAGGACTGGGGTGGGGGCCGCATTGCTACGTGAGCTCAGATCGTGCCAGACGGTCTAGTTGCCGATTACTCCGAGCGCGCTTGAAGGTGTCCGGGTCTTGAAACGCCGAACTGGTGGATTGCCTTGAGAGGCTGCTTTGCGCTTCTGCTGCGAGGGCCGCAGTGTGCTCCTCCGTTCAGAGAGAGCGCTCTGTGTTTCCATTAACTGTAATAACCCCACGAGGTCCTGGCATCTTGAGCTTGAGGTATGCATAATGCGGTACCACATTGAATCTCGCAAATGCGGTTCGCCCGAACAGTGCATGATAACCACTGCGGAACGGGACTATATCAAAGATTAATTCTTCGCTTTGGAAGTTATCCGGGGATCCGAAGACCACTTCCAGTGTAATTGAGCCTGTGCAATGGGCCTCTATGCCTGGAATAACACCTTTAAAGGTCGTTTTTGTGGGTTTGATCCTTGAGGGGTCTATACCCATTTTGCACACTGTGTCCTGATAAAGCAGGTTCAGGCTGCTGCCGCCATCCATAAGGACTCGAGTGAGGTGAAATCCGTCAATGATTGGGTCTAGGACCAGTGCGACGAATCCGCCATGACGGATACTAGTGGGGTGGTCCCTGCGATCGAAGGTGATCGGATAGGAGGGCCATGGGTTGAACTTTGGGGCGACTGGCTCCAACGCATATACGTCCCTGAGCGCACGCTTCCGCTCCTTCTTGGGGATGTGGGTTGCGTATATCATGTTCACCGTCCACACTTGTGGGGGGAACCTCTTCTGTCCTCCGGTGTTCGGCTGCCGGGGCTCTTCCTCGTCATCGCTATGTGGCCCCTTATCTTTGTCTTCGGCAATTAACTTGCCGGCCTGCTTGAACACCCAACAATCCCTGTTGGTGTGGTTGGCTGGCTTGTCGGGGGTGCCATGTATTTGACACGAGCGATCGAGTATGCGGTCCAAATTGGATGGGCCCGGAGTGCTTCTTTTGAATGGATTTTTCAGCTGACCGGGTTTAGAGCCTTTGAATCCAGCATTGACTGTCCTATCTTCGGTATTATCGCTGTTAATGCGACGCTTATGTTTGTTGCGACGTGACCGACTATTGTCGTCCTTGGTATCCGAAGTACCATGGTTCTTTGACATATTATTACTGCAAGCCAGCCAGCTGTCTTCTCCCGCACAAAAGCGGGTCATGAGTGTCGTGAGGGTTGCCCTAGATTTTGGCTTTTCCTGACCAAGGTGCCGGGCTAACCACTCGTCGCGGATGTTGTGTTTGAAAGCTGCTAGGGCCTCTGCATCCGGACAGTCAACGATTTGATTTTTCTTTGTTAGGAACTGAGTCCAGAATTGCCTGGCCGATTCTTCTGGCTGCTGAATTATGTGGCTCAAGTCATCGGCATCTGGTGGTCGCACATAAGTGCCCTGAAAGTTGTCGAGGAATGCGGCTTCCAGATCTTCCCAATAGATAATGGACTCTGCTGGCAAGCTGTTAAGCCAATGCCGCGCTGGTCCTTTGAGCTTTAGTGGGAGGTATTTGATGGCGTGTAAGTCATCACCGCGGGCCGTGTGGATGTGGAGGAGGAAATCCTCAATCCATACCGCATGATATGTTGTGTTGTCGTATGATTCAATATTTACGGGTTTGAAACCTTCTGGGATTTGATGATCCATTACTTCGTCTGTGAAGCATAAGGGGTGTGCGGAGCCTCTGTATTGGGCTATATCGCGACGCAGCTCGAATGGGTCTTGCCCGCTGTGTTCGGCCCGGCCGGATTTACTTTTACTGTATCCGGTGTGACGTTTATCGTCTCGCATAGTGGCGCGCCCTCGTGATCCGTAGATCGATCTTGCATGTTTTGCTTTGTCCTCCAATACGTCCCGCAGGTCTGGCGTGTTTCCCCATGCTTTTTTATTTGAATGGCGTCGGGGTGCAGGCTGAGCTTTTGGCTGGAATGCCTCTCTATCACGGCCGCGAGGTGGCCGATCAGCCACGTCATACACTTCTTCCTCCAATCGAGGTAGCAACCTGCATTTTGGGTAAATCTTGGAGGGACGCTCGAGTTTATATTCCTCGGCCGCGAGGACATCAGTCCATCTGTCAGCTAGCAGATCTTGATCAGCTTGAAGCTGCTGCTGCTTTTTCTTAAGGCTATTTGCCATGGCCATAAGCCGGCGCTTGAAGCGCTCTTGTTCGATGGGATCCTTTGGCACGGCGAATTCGTCATCGCCGAGGCTTGCCTCGTCTTTGGAGGGGGGGTATGTAATTATCATCCTCCGCCTCTCCATCTGCCGCTCTCTCAGGAGGGCTGGCTCCTCCATCCTCCTGCTCTAAATCTTGCTGGAGGCGGTTGTTGTTGTCTTCGGCACTATCCGGAGTGTTATTACCTCCTGTGCCGGTATCACCACTTTTGCTTTGGCGGGACTTAGAGCGGCGTCGCTGACGTCGGCGCTTGGGTTGCTTCTTGGAAGGGTCATCCTCCACTGACTCGTCGCCATTGCCTTCTTTGGGTGTATCCACCATGTATATATCGTATGATGAGGTGGCTGTCCAGTGCCCTGTGGGCAGTGGTTCCTCTTCGTCTCCCGCATCATCGTCCATACCGTCGATGTCTTCGGAGTCGAAGTCGAGCATGTCGGTTAAGTCATCGACAGTGGCTACTAAGTGGGTGGCGGGTGGGCCGCGGATTTCTTCGTCATCCGCATCCCAGTCCTACCGGACATAGTTCGGCCAGGATCCTCCTGACAAGGAGAGAGACCTTAATGAGTTCAGTATATCGCCGAAGGGCGAGTGCTAAAAGATATCCGCGGAGGTAAACTCTATGATCGGCGCCCAGCCAGATTCGATAGGAACGGGCGCAGGCGGTTCGGAGTCCGTGGCCGGAGAAGGATCCGGCAGTTTAACAATATGGCTCTCGTGCAAGGTAAGGTCGATGTTCGGCTCGATCGTCGCTGAGGGTAAGGCCTCCGTGGCGGGGTCCATCCACCCGTCCATGGACGGCGCAACTGGCTCCGAATTGAGGGTCGGAGCAGCTGCCGGTGCGATCTCTTTAACACTGTCTGATGGTAGAGCTAAATCGTACTCATCGTGACCGTGTGACGCACAAGGCAGAGGCTCGAATCTGTCGAAGGTCAAGTCTCCGCGGATATCAGCCGTTTAGTTTAAGCTTCCAAACCTGACCTGGTGGCCAGGGGCATAACTTTCAATCTGCTCCAGATGGCCAAGCGAATTAGCCCGCAGTGCAAAGCCGCCGAACACAAAGATCTGTCCGGGGAGAAAAGTCTCACCCTGGACTGCATCGCTATCGATGATAGTAGGAGCCATCAAGCCCAACGGCGACGACACAGAGGAACTCTCAATGAAAGCACCAATGTCGGTGTCAAAACCGGCGGATCTCGGGTAGGGGGTCCCGAACTGTGCGTCTAAGGCGAATGGTAATAGGAGGCAGGGGACACGATGTTTTACCCAGGTTCGGGCCCTCTTGATGGAGGTTAAACCCTACGTCCTACTTGATTAATATTGATGATATGGGTAGTACAAGAGTAGATCTACCACGAGATCAGAGAGGCTAAACCCTAGAAGCTAGCCTATGGTATGATTGTATGTTGTCCTACGGACTAAAACCCTCCGGTTTATATAGACACCGGAGGGGCTAGGGTTACACAAGGTCGGTTACAAAGGAGGAGATATACATATCCGTATTGCCTAGCTTGCCTTCCACGCCAAGTAGAGTCTCATCCGGACACGAGACGAAGTCTTCAATCTTGTATCTTCATAGTCTAACAGTCCGGCCGAAAGATATAGTCCGGCTGTCCGGAGACCCCCTAATCCAGGACTCCCTCACCTGTCATCTCAGATAAAATAGGAGATCACTGTTATCATGGTTTATGTGACATAGGTGCTAGTGTGAGTGCTACTCCTTACACCTTATATCAAGAAATTATGAATGACATAGCACCCGCGGAAATAGAAGACATAGATGTTACTATTAAACTTGCTAATAGAGACACAATATCACCAATTGGGATTGTTAGAGATGTTGAAGTCTTGTGTGGGAAAATAAAATACCCTACGGATTTTCTTGTTCTTCATACCCCACAAGATGACTTTTGTCCCATTATCCTTGGTAGACCTTTCTTGAACACCGTTAATGCTAAGATAGATTATGAGAAACAAACTGTCGGTGTTAGTTTTGGTAATGAGTCTCATGAGTTCAACTTTTCCAAGTTTAGTAGAAATCTTCATGAAAAAGAATTGCCTAGTAAGGATGAATTAATTGGTCTTGCTTCTATTGCTATACCACCTACTGATCCTTTAGAACAATATTTGCTAGACCATGAAAATGATTACATATGCATGAAAGAAATGAAATAGATAAAATATTCTTTGAACAACGTCCTCTACTTAAACACAATTTGCCTATTGAAACTCTAGGAGGTCCTCCTCCACCTAAAGGTGATCCTGTGTTTGAATTAAAACAATTGCCAGACACTTTGAAATATGCTTATCTTGATGAAAAGAAGATATATCTTGTTATTATTAGTGCTAACCTTTCAGAACATGAAGAAGAAAGATTATTGAAAGTTCTAAGGAAGCACCAAGCTACTATTGGATATACTCTTGATGATTTAAAGGGCATTAGTCCCACTCTATGTCAGCACAAAATTAATATGGAACCTGATGCTAAACCCGTTGTTGATCACCAACGTCGGTTAAATCCGAAGATGAAAGAAGTGGTAACAACGGAAATATTAAAACTTCTAGAAGTAGGTATAATCTATCCTATAGTCGATAGTAGATGGGTAAGTCTTGTTCATTATGTTCCTAAGAAAGGAGGTATAATTGTTGTTCCTAATGATAAAAATGAACTTATTCCACAAAGAATTGTTACAGGCTATAGAATGGTAATAGCTTTTAGAAAATTAAACAAAGCAACTAGAAAATATCATTACCCTTTGCCTTTTATTGATCAAATGTTTGAAAGATTATCTAAGCACACACACTTTTGCTTCCTTGATGGATATTCTGGCTTTTCACAAATACCTTTTTCTCAACCTGATTAAGAAAAGACCACTTTTACTTGTCCTTTTGGAACCTATGCTTATAGACGTATGCCTTTTGGTTTATGTAATGCACCTGCTACCTTTCAAAGATGTATGACTGCTATATTCTCTGACTTTTGTGAAAAGATTGTTGAGGTTTTCATGGATGACTTTTCTGTTTATGGGAAGTCTTTTGATGATTGTTTAAGCAATCTTGATCGAGTTTTGCAGAGATGTGAACAAACAAATCTTGTCTTGAATTGGGAAAAGTGCCACTTTATGGTTAATGAAGGCATTGTCTTGGGTCATAAAATTTCTGAAAGAGGTATTGAAGTGGACAAAGCTAAGGTTGATGCAATTGAGAAAATGCCATGTCCTAAAGATATAAAAGGTATTCTTAGTTTCTTAGGTCATGCTGGTTTCTATAGGAGATTTATCAAGGACTTTTCAAAAAAATTCTAGGCCTCTTACTAGTCTCTTGCAAAAGGATATTCCTTTTGTTTTTTATGTTGATTGTTTAGAAGCCTTTGAAACACTTAAGAAAGCTTTAATTTCTGCACCTATTGTTCAACCACCTCATTGGAACTTGCCTTTTGAAATTATGTGTGATGCTAGTGATTATGTTGTTGGTGCTGTTCTAGGACAAAGAGTTGATAAAAAAACTTCATGTTATTCATTATGCTAGTAAAACTCTAGACAGTGCTCAAATAAATTATGCTACTACTGAAAAAGAATTCTTAGCAGTTGTGTTTGCTTGTGATAAATTTAGACCTTATATTGTTGATTCCATATTAACTGTTCACACAGACCATGCTGCTATTAAATATCTTATGGAAAATAAAGATGCTAAACCTAGACTTATTCGATGGGTTCTCTTGTTACAAGAATTTGATTTACATATCATTGATAGAAAAGGAGTTGAGAACCCAGTAGCTGATAATTTATCTAGGCTTGAAAATGTGCTTGATGACCCACTACCTATTGATGATAGTTTTCCTGACGAGAAGTTAGCTGCAATAAATGTTGCTCACAGTACTCCTTGGTATGCTAACTATGCTAATTACATTATTGCTAAATATTTACCACCTAGCTTTACATACCAACAAAAGAAATTTTTCTTCTATGATTTAAAACATTACTTTTGGGATGACCCACATCTTTATAAAGAAGGAGTATGGTATTATTAGACATTGTTTACCTGAGCACGAACAGGGACAAATCCTACGGAAATGTCATTCCGAAGCTTATGGAGGGCATCATGCTAGAGATAGAACTGCTCATAAGGTATTGCAATCTGGATTTTATTGGCATACTCTCTTCAAGGATGCCCGTAAGTTCATCTTATCTTGTGATGAATGTCAAAGAATAGGTAATATCGGTAAGCGTCATGCCTATGAATTATTCACTTGCTGTTGAACCATTTGATGTTTGGGGATTTGATTATATGGGACCTTTTCCTTCCTCTAATGGGTATATACATATTTTGGTTGTTGTTGATTATGTTACGAAATGGGTAGAAGCTATTCCAACCAGTAGTGCTGATCACAATACCTCTATTAAAATGCTTAAGGAAGTTGTTTTCCCAAGGTTTGGAGTCCCTAGATATTTAATGACTGATGGTGGTTCACACTTTATTCATGGTGCTTTTCGTAAAATGCTTGCCAAGTATGATGTTAACCATAGAATTGCATCACCATATGATCCTCAGTCTAGTGGTCAAGTTGAACTTAGCAATAGAGAAATAAAATTAATCTTGCAAAAGAAGGTCAATAGGTCCAGGAAGAATTGGTCTAAGAAATTATATGATGCACTTTGGGCTTATAGAACAACATATAAAAATCATATGGGTATGTCCCCTTATAAAATGGTTTATGGGAAAGCTTGTCATTTGCCTCTTGAGTTAGAACATAAAGCATATCGGGCCATCAAAGAGCTCAATTATGACTTCAAACTTGCTGGTGAAAAGAGGTTATTTTATATTAGCTCTCTAGATGAATGGAGAACCCAAGCTTATGAAAATGCAAAATTATTTAAACAAAAAGTTAAAAGATGGCATCACAAAAGAATCCAAAAGCGTGAGTTTAAAGTCGGAGAATATGTTCTTTTGTACAACTCTCGTTTCAGATTCTTTGCAGGAAAGCTCCTCCCAAAATGGGATGGCCCATATGTCATCGAGGAGGTTTATCGGTCTGGAGCCATCAAAATAAATAATTCTGAAGGTACTAACCCAAAGGTTGTCAATGGGCAACGAATAAAGCATTATATCTTAGGTGCACCTATTAATTTTGAAAGTAATATTATCGAAACTTTGACACCAGACGAACACATAAAAGAGTCCTTCCGGAACACTCCAAAATCATGAAAATAAGGAGGTACGTGATACGGTAATAAACAGACTCCGAAAAATCCACAAAAATATTTTTATTAGTTTTGGAATATTTAAGAATTTTGGGAATAAATAAACTTCGAGGAAGCGTCCCCTGGTGGGCACAAGACACCAGGGCACGCCAGGCAAGCCTGGTGTGCCCAGGTGGGTTGTTCCCACCTGGGACACCTTCCGTACTCCGTTTTTTCTACCATATACTTGTCCTCCAAGATAAAAAAAATCTATATATACTTCCCGAACTTGTTGATCACCGTATCACGGAGAAATCCTTTGTTCTCTTTTCTCGCTGTTTTCTTTCAGATCTGTTGGGCCAGGCATCATGTCTTCTTCTTCCTCCAACAATGTTGAAAGATCGAGGATGTTGCCTAGAGGGGGGTGAATAGGCGCTTTAAAATAATTACGGTCTAGGCTTGAACAAATGCGGAATAAACCTAGCGGTTAATTTGTCAAGAACAAAACCTACAACAACTAGTCTCACCTATGTGCACCAACAACTTATGCTAAGCAAGATAAACAACTAAGTGATAGCAAGATATAAGACAAGAAACAATATGGCTATCACAAAGTAAAGTGCATAAGTAAAGGGCTCGGGAAAGAGATAACCGAGGCACGCTGAGACGATGATGTATCCCGAAGTTCACACCCTTGCGGATGCTAATCTCCGTTTGGAGTGGTGTGGAGGCACAATGCTCCCCAAGAAGCCACTAGGGCCACCGTAATCTCCTCACGGCCTCGCACAATGCAAGATGTCCTAATTCCACTAAGGGACCCTTGAGGGCGGTCACCGAACCCGTACAAATGGCAACCCTTGGGGGCGGTCACCGAACCCGTACACTTTGGCAACCCTTTGGGGCGGTCACTGGTACCCGTCAAATTGCTCGGGGAGATCTCCACAACCTAATTGGAGACCCCGACGCTTTCCCGGAGCTTTACACCACAATGATTGAGCTCCGAACACCACCAACCGTCTAGGGCGCCCAAGCACCCAAGAGGAACAAGCTCAAGGGTACCAAGCACCCAAGAGTAATAAGCTTCTCAACTTGTAACTTCCACGTATCACGTGGAGAACTCAAACCGATGCACCAAATGCAATGGCAAGGGCACACGGAGTGCCCAAGTCCTTCTCTCTCAAATCCCACCGAAGCGACTAATGCTAGGGAGGAAAATGAGAGGAAGAACAAGAAGGAGAACTCCAAGATCTTGATCCAAGGGGTTCCCCTCCCAAAGAGGAGAAAGTGATTAGTGGAAATGTGGATCTAGGTCTCCTCTCTCTTTTCCCTCAAAAACTAGCAAGAATTCATGGAGGTATTGAGAGTTAGCAAGCTCAAAGAAGGTCAACAATGGGGGCAAAACGAGCTCAAGAGATGGGGAACCATTGGGGAAGAAGACCACCTTAAATAGGTCCCCAAGAATCTGCCCGTGAGGTGTAGAATAACATAGGAGCGGTACAACCTCTATGAGCACCGGTACAACCAGTAACAGGCAATAAGCGGTACAACCAGCCCACAACCGCACCACAATAGAGACTAGTCCGGTGGTAGAGCGGTACATGGCCGATACAACCTACTGACCAATTCTGGAGCGGTACAACCGCTCCAAACACCGCTTGTACCAATCAACCGGTACAACCTCTCTATGGGGCGGTACAACCTCTCTGTGTAAAACATGTAAAATCAAAACCGCCACAACTTCCACATACGAGCTCCGAATTCAACGAAATCAAGTTTGTTGGAAAGCTAAGGACGAGAGTAAACACAATCTTGATAGAAATATCAAGAAATAGCAATTGAGAAAATACACAAAATAAAAAGGTGAGAACCCTTTCTCAATTAAGACCGGTAAAAGCTCAAACACCGAAAACACAAAAGAAGATGCATATGAAATCAGTTTTCGATGAACTCGAGCTTGTCAAGAAGATGACCATGAGATGCAAATATCACAATGAGAAGAAACAAACAAGAACCAAGAGAGATGATGCAAGGATGCAATGGTTTGAGCTCTCGACGAACGATACGATCAAGCTACTCACTAGAGAGCCCCCATTGATAGTATGGCAATCGATCCTACAACTCGGTCTCCCAACTACCATTATGAGATCGGTAAAATAGAAAACCTATAAAGAGCAAACCTTTGTCTTGCACATAGTCCACTTGAGCTAGATGATGACGATCTTTTCTTCCTCAAGTTGGACCACCTTTCTTGATTGTGTTGGCTTGATGAAGACTACTTGATTGATCCCCCATACTCCACTATGGGTGAGCCACTCTTCGGCACATCTTCACAATTCCATTGACACCACAATGGATGGCAAGCTTCAAGCTTGATTGCTCCCCCATACTCCATTATGGGTGAGCCACTCTTCGTGTTGCTCCACTTGAACTTGCACACTGCAAACTTGATGACGATCACCACTTGATGTCATCCTGCATGGGTTGTATGAGATCTTCCACTTGACGCAAGACCATGGAAACATACCTAACCCCACAAAGAACTCTCACGTAGACCATGGGTTAGTACACAAAGCGAAATGGACAATGCTTACCATACCATGGGATCACTTGATCCCTCTCGGTACTTCTTCTATGCTTTGTGAGTTGATCAACTTGATTCACTCTTGACTTAGTCTTGATCAACCTTGAATCTTTCCAACTCTCTTCATTTGGATGATGTCTTGAAGGTAAACATGAATGATCACACAATCTTCTTCTTCAAGACATGCTTGTAATAAGCTCAACTCACACACGACCAATCTTTGGATAATTCCTTGAAAAGCACTTTGGCCATCTCATAAACTCCTTGAAACCAACACATGGACTTCAAGAAAATCCTATGTACAAATCCTTCAAATATAACTCAAGGCAACCGTTAGTCTATAGAGATTGTCATCAATTACCAACACACACATGGGGGCACCGCATGTCCTTTCAAACATGGAAGACGATGGTTGGTTGATGAAGATCGAGTTGAAGAGAGAAGAGCCCATGGAATCCGTCGAAAGAGATGGGAGCAAGGAGGTTACCGTAGATTAGCCTCCGGTCCTCGAACAAGCACTGCCAGCTGAGGAGGAGGAGGAAGATATCCTTAAACCTTACCTTACTCATCTTACTCCCGCTGAGATTGAGCCTTCCGCATCATTGAAATAGTTCACATACAAAATAAGTATCTCACTCGTGAAAAATATTCTGCATCAAGAACACATCACCCACCTCTGGAGCGTCGTCCATCGATTGGAGAATCTTTTGATCCTTAAGGATAGAATCGCTTCATCACCACCATCATCTTCTTCACCACCAAAGGAGAACTGAGTATCGGGTATGGGCACTCCCCTTGGCTTCCGCCAAGCTTGGGGGAGGTGCCCCGGTATCGTATCATCCCACTATATTTTTGCTTTTACTTATTTTAGTTTGATCTTTTGCTTTAGATGAATAAAAGTTTAGTTCGATCCTTTCTTCTTTGAGAGTTTGCTTAGTGATCTATCCTTGTAATTGTGTGCAAGTTATATAATAAAGTTTAGTGTGAGTTTTTGCTTTCTTTACTCTCATGTTGCAAATAAAGAAAAGAAATAAGAAATAAATAGGAGAAAGGAATTAAATAAAGAAAAGATTATATACTAATCCTATGGTAGGTGATGGCACCACATAAGGAAAAGTATAAGTAGAAAAATTTATTAGAGATTGACAAACATAGCATTAGTCAATGATGCAACTCATGAAAGAATTAATAAGGGAAGAGAAGATTCACATATAAATATACTGTCCTCGAAATCTTTTGTGGTTGTGAGCCCTCATCAAAATATTATATGCCAAAATTGTTGACGTTGGACAAGCAAGACAACGTAATGATTTATGCTTGTTCGTATTCACATAGAAATCATATTGCCATGGATCCTTTAACATGTGGTGCTTGCCCCCTATCTTTGCTAGCCAAAAATTCCGCACTAAGTAGAGATACTACTTGTGCATCCAAAAACCCTTAAACCCAAATCTTATTTCCAAGTGTCCACCATACCTACCTAGGGATTGAGAAAGATCCCTCAAGTAAGTTGTCATCGGTGCAAAAAGGCAATAAAAATTGCTTCTAAAAGTGTGAGATCATTTAGCGTAAGAGAAAATTGAGCGTTGCATGAACTTGTGATGGTGAAGAATAAAAGCGACAGACTACATAATAAAGGTCGCTATCACAAGGGTCAATGTAACGTGACGTTCTTTTGCACTAAGGGATTGAGCATACAAACAAATAAGCGCATGGCAACCTCTGCTTCCCTCTGCGAAGGGCCTATCTTTTACTTTTATGTATTTACTTTTATGCAAGAGTCAAAGTTTTTCTCTCTATTCCTTTTATTTTTCTCCTTTGGCAAGCATCATGTGGTGAGGAAAGATCTAGGCACATATGTCCAGTTGAATATGGGTGGCATGAGTTATTATTGTTAACATCATCCTTGAGGTGAGTACATTGGGAGGCGAAACCATAAGCCCCTATCTTTCTATGTCTCCGATTGAAACGTTTTGCTCATGTGTACATGGTGAGTGTTAGCAATCATAGAAGACTATATGATGGTTGAGTATGTGGACTTGCCTAAAGGCTCCGACACGTGACCCTTCCTGAAAAGAAGATGAATTGTAGTTGCAAAGTTGACTGAGGACAAAGTGTGTTGGTTTCTAATAGAGTTTTTGCTTTATACTTCGATTGTGTGATGAACTATTACTTATTCATGAGAAGTATATGATAAAAGTTCTATGATAAAAGTCCTATGTTTAATTTTGTCGCTGTTATAATAATCAACATGATGCTTCTATGTCCGTATTATGTTTTTATCGACACCTCTCTCTCAAAGCATGTGGACATGTTTTTCAATTTCGGTTTTCGCTCGACGACAAGCCAGGTCTAAGCTAGGGGGAGTTGATACGTCCATTTTGCATCATGTTTTCTTACTTTTATTTATAATGTTTTTATCCATAATAATGATTTTTGGAGTAATTCTAATGCCTTTTCTCTCATAATATGCAAGGTATACACAAAGAGGGAGAATTCTGGGAGCTGGAAATCTGGACCTGGAAAAGCTACGTTAGGCCACCTATTCTGCACAACTCCAAACAAGCTGAAACTTCACGGAGATTTTTTATGGATTATTTAAGAATTATTGGAGCAAATAACTACTAGAGGGGGCCCACCAGGTGGGCACAACCCACTTGTGCGCGCTAGGGAGCCCAGTCGCGCCCTGGTGGGTTGTGCCCTCCTCGGCCCATCTCCAGTGCCCATCTTTTGGTATATAAGTCATTTTGACCTAGAACAAATAAAGAGAGGACTTTCTGGACGAAGCGCCGCCGCCTTGAGGCGGAACTTGGGCAGGAGCACTTTTGCCCTCCGGCGGAGCGATTCCGCCGGGGGAACTTCCCTCCCGGAGGGGGAAATCCTCGCCATCATCATCACCAACAACTCTCCCATCTTGGGGAGGGCAATCTCCATCAACATCTTCAACATCACCATCTCCTCTCAAACCCTAGTTCATCTCTTGTGTTCAATCTTGTTACCGGAACTATAGATTGGTACATGTGGGTGACTAGTAGTGTTGATTACATCTTGTAGTTGATTACTATATGGTTTATTTGGTGGAAGATCATATGTTCAGATCCAATATGCTATTTAATACCCCTTTGATCATGAGCATGTTTATCATTTGTGAGTAGTTACCTTTGTTCTTGAGGTCACGGGAGAAATCATGTTGCAAGTAATCATGTGAATTTGATATGTGTTTGATATTTTGATAGTATGTATGTTGTGATTCCCTTAGTGGTGTCATGTGAACGTCGACTACATGACGCTTCACCATATTTGGGCCTAAGGGAATGCATTGTGGAGTAGCAATTAGATGATGGGTTGCGAGAGTGACAGAAACTTAAACCCCAATTTACGCGCTATTCCGTAAGGGACCGATTGGATCCAAAAGTTTAATGCTATGGTTAGAATTTATTCTTAATACTTTTCTCGTAGTTGCGGATGCTTGCAGGAGGGTTAATCATAAGTAGGAGGTTTGTTCAAGTAAAAACAACACCTAAGCACCGGTCCACCCACATACCAAATTATCAAAGTAGCGAACATGAATTAAACCAACATGATGAAAGTGACTAGATGAAATTCCTATGTACCCTCAACAACGCTTTGCTTATCATAAGAGACCGTTTTGGCCTGTCCTTTGCTTTAAAGGGATTGGGCTACCTTGCTGCACTTTTGCTACTACTACCGTTACTTGCTCGTTACAAATTATCTTGCTATTAAACTACTCTGGTAGTTACAATTTCAGCACTTGCAGACATTACCTTACTGAAAACTACTTGTCATTTCCTTCTGCTCCTCGTTGGGTTTGACACTCTTACTTATCGAAAAGAGCTACAATTGGTCCCTTATACTTGTGCATCATCAGTTAAGATCCCATTAAAATTGCCCAAGCATAGCCATGGGCGTCCCTCCTGATGTTGCTGGTTCAACAAGCCCAAGGTGCGCCATGTCGCCTTTCTCCCCGTCTCGACTCCAGTTAGCCTCCACTTCACGCCACCCTCCTCCATTACATCCACATCCACATGCCGCCGTCCATATGATTGCAGTGCTACATCCACCCCCTGGTGAAGCTATGTACCTAGGGTAGGGTCATAGGCCTGACCTAGACACCCTCCCCTAGGACATCACCCTAAAGTCAGAAGCATTCAAGGGATACCATCATCCACTTGACCAGAAACGTTCCACTCGGAAGAATCTATGTCACTCGACCATGATCACTCGACAGACAGAAGATCGAAAGCCACTCTGAAAAGCAACGGTCGGGCGTTTACTCTGTAGTCTTAATGGTCATTTATGTCACTTTATTACTAGCGTTACCAGAAACGTCCCATCTTCATGTACCTTAAACCCTTTGTAACTGAGGGCGGGAGGGGTCTGGCGAACTCTATATAAGCCACCCCCTCCTCAGGGACAAGGGTTCGCACCCCCTGTAACACCACAGACATATAATCCAGTCGACCGCCTCCGGGCACCGAGACATAGGGCTATTACTTCCATCGTGAAGGCCTGAACTCGTAAATCTTGTGTGTACAGCTTCATCATAGCTAGGATCTTGCCTCCTCATACCTACCTCCCACTCTACTGTCAGTCTTAGAACCACGACAGTTGGCACCCACCTTGGGGTAGGTATCTTCGCAACTTTTTGGTGAAGTTGCGATTTTTCCGATTCCCGTCATCATGGTTTCTGCCGGTGGATTGGCTGAGGGCCGCGAGATCCGTCTCGGCGCGCTCGTCTTCGTTGCCGATGACTCCGTCTGGCTTCAGGAAGCTCCCCTTGACGTCGAGGCGCTCCCCGTCCGCGGGGCGACGCACTTTCGCACGTGCGCTCGCGGTGTCCTTCTCCGGCAGCCGTCGACCCAGTATCGGTCGACTCCAGTGGTGTCCTCGCTCCCCGTTGTTTGCCGACGCAAGCGATCTGGTCAGTCGTGGCTTCAGCGGTGGGTGAAACACGCGGTGGCTCGCCAGTCGGCCACCCCACAAGTCACGGCAATCGAGCACGACGAAACTCTCTATGGCATGTTCGACCTGTCGACTGGCTCCGTCGAGAACGCGTCCGAAGGCGACAGCAGCGATCCTGAGGCTGAAGTCTTGATGGTCGATGGACCACATAGTCCTCCTGGCTTCCGCCGCGATGACGGCAGTGATGGTGGCGGCGATCCGTCACGCGCTCACGAGGAATACCGCCCTGAGCCTCTTTCTTCGCAGCAGAGGGAAGAGCTTCGCTGCCGCAACATGGATGCTCTTCACACGCCCATCATTGGGGAAACCTCCGAAGCCCGGGCCTTGGAGGAGGCGCGCCTAGCCAACTTGGCTGAGCGCACTCGACTGGAGAAACTTCGGCGTGCACTCAATGAGCGTGCTCGGCAGCGGGCTCCTGAGTCCAGTCAACGACAGCTTTTTCCGCCTCAACCTCAGGTATACCGCACTCCGATTCAAAATCTCACAGTTGCAGCTCGTATAGCAGAGTCAATTCAGCCTTCCTAGTCGGAGGCTGGCAGAGGTTTGATGCAGTCTGAGCCTTACTCCAGGCAGCAGGAGAGCAGAACACAGCAGTGTCTCAGTCGCGGAATAGGATTCATAGCAGATCTGTGATGGCAGATGCTACCTCTTGAGCACTGCGTTGGTTTTCCCTTGAAGAGGAAAGGGTGATGCAGCAAAGTAGCATAAGTATTTCCCTCAGTTTTTGAGAATCAAGGTATCAATCCAGTAGGAGATCACGCTCAAGTCCCACGCACCTACACAAACAAATAAGAACCTCGCAACCAACGCGATAAAGGGGTTGTCAATCCCTTCACGGTCACTTACAAGAGTGAGATCTGATAGATATGATAAGATAATATTTTTGGTATCTTTAAGATAAAGATGCAAAGTAAAATAAACGGCAAAAGAAATAACTAAGTGTTGGAAGATTAATATGATGGAAGATAGACCCCAGGGCCATAAGTTTCACTAGTGGCTTCTCTCAAGAGCATAAGTATTACGGTGGGTAAATGAATTACTGTCGAGCAATTGATAGAATTGAGCATAGTTATGAGAATATCTAGGTATGATCATGTATATAGGCATCACGTCCGCGACAAGTAGAACGAAACGATTCTGCATCTACTACTATTACTCCACACATCGCCCGCTATCCAGCATGCATCTAGAGTATTAAATTCATAAGAACAGAGTAATGCTTTAAGTAAGATGACATGATGTAGAGGGATAAACTCATGCAATATGATATAAACCCCATCTTTTTATCCTCGATGGCAACAATACAATACGTGCCTTGCTGCCCCTGCTATCACTGGGAAAGGACACCGCAAGATTGAACCCAAAGCTAAGCACTTCTCACATTGCAAGAAAGATCAATCTAGTAGGCCAAACCAAACTGATAATTCGAAGAGACTTGCAAAGATAAACCAATCATACATAAAAGAATTCAGAGGAGTATCAAATATTGTTCATAGATAAACTTGATCATAAACCCACAATTCATCGGATCTCGACAAACACACCGCAAAAGAAGATTACATCGAATAGATCTCCAAGAAGATCGAGGATAACTTTGTATTGAGACCGAAAGAGAGAGAAGAAGCCATCTAGCTAATAAATATGGACCCATAGGTCTGAAATAAACTACTCACACATCACCGGAGAGGCCATGGAGTTGATGTAGAGGCCCTCCATGATCAATGCCCCCTCCGCCGGAGCTCCGGAAAAGGCCCCAAGATGGGATCTCTCGGGTACAGAAGGTTGCAGCGGTGGAATTAGGTTTTCGTGGTGCTCCTGGATGTTTGGGGGGTACTTGGACTTATATAGGAGAAACAAGTACGTCGGTGGAGCAACGAGGGCCCCACGAGGGTGGAGGGCGCGCCCAGGGGGTAGGCGCACCCCCCTGCCTCGTGACTTCCTCAGTTGTTTCTTGACGCCCACTCCAAGTCTCCAGGATCACGTTTGTTGAGAAAATCATGTTCCGGAAGGTTTCATTCCATTTGGACTCCGTTTGATATTCCTTTTCTTCGAAGCCCTAAAATAGGCAAAAAATAGCAATTTGGACTGGACCTCGGGTTAGTAGGTTAGTCCCAAAAATGATATAAAAGTGTAAAATAAAGCCCATTAACATCCAAAGTAGATAATATAAATATCAAGCATCCCCAAGCTTAATTCCTGCTCGTCCTCGAGTAGGTAAATGATAAAGGAAGAATTTTTGATGTGGAATGCTTTCTAACATATTTCTCAATGTAATTTTTCTTTATTGTGGCATGAATGTTCAGATCCGAAAGATTCAAGATAAAATTTTAATATTGACATAGAAATAATAATACTTCAAGCATACTAACTAAGCAATTATGTCTTCTCAAAATAACATGGCCAAAGAAAGTTATCCCTACAAAATCATATAGTCTGGCTATGCTCTATCTTCACCACACAAAATATTTAAATCATGCACAACCCCGATGACAAGCCAAGCAATTGTTTCATACTTTTGATGTTCTCAAACTTTTTCAATCTTCACGCAATATATGAGTGTGAGCCATGGATATGGCACTATATGTGGAATAGAATGGTGGTTGTGGAGAAGACAAAAAGGAGAAGATAGTCTCACATCAACTAGGCATATAAACGGGCTATGTAGATGCCTATTAATAGATATCAATGTGAGTGAGTAGGGATTGCCATGCAACGGATGCACTAGAGCTGTAAGTATATGAAAGCTCAACAAAAGAAACTAAGTGGGTGTGCATCCAACTTGCTTGCTCATGAAGACCTAGGGCATTTTGAGGAAGCCCATCATTGGAATATACAAGCCAAGTTCTATAATGTAAAATTCCCACTAGTATATGAAAGTGATATCATAGGAGACTCTCTATCATGAAGATCATGGTGCTACTTTGAAGCACAAGTGTCTAAAAAGGATAGTAACATTGTCCTTTATCTCTTTTTCTCTCATTTTTTTTATTTGGGTCTTCTTTCTCTTTTTTTCTTTTGGTCTCTTTTTCTCTCTCTCTTTTTTATTATTTTTCGTCCGGAGTCTCATCCCGACTTGTGGGGGAATCATAGTCTCCATCATCCTTTCCTCACTTGGTACAATGCTCTAATAATGATGATCATCACACTTTAATTTCTTACAACTCAATACTTAGAACAAAATATGACTATATGTGAATGCCTCGGGCGGTGTACCGGTATATGCAATGACTCATGAGTGACACGTATGAAAAATTAAGCATGGTGGCTTTGCCACAAATACGATGTCAACTACATGATCATGCGAAGCAATATGACAATGATGAAGCGTGTCATAATAACGGAATGGTGGAAAGTTGCATGGCAATATATCTCGGAATGGCTATGGAAATGCCATAATAGGTAGGTATGGTGCTGTTTTGAGGAAGGTATATGGTGGGTTTAAGGTACCGGCGAAAGTTGCGCGATACTAGAGAGGCTAGCAATGGTGGAAGGGTGAGAGTGCGTATAACCCATGGACTCAACATTAGTCATAAAGAACTCACCTACTTATTGCAAAAATCTATTAGTTATCAAAACAAAGTATTACGCGCATGCTCCTAGGGGGATAGATTGGTAGGAAAAGACCATCGCTCGTCCCCGACCGCCACTCATAAGGAAGACAATCAATAAATAAATCATGCTCCGACTTCATCACATAACGGTTCACCATACATGCATGCTACGGGAATCACAAACTTCAACACAATTATTTCTCAAATTCACAACTACTCAACTAGCATGACTCTAATATCACCACCTCCATATCTCAAAACAATTATCAAGTATCAAACTTCTCATAGTATTCAATGCACTTCTATGGAAGTTTTTATATTATTCCTAAAAGCAAATTTCCATGTTGTTCTAAAGTACCCTCAAAATAATATAAGTGAAGCATGAGAGATAAATTATTTCTATAAAATAAAACCACTGTCGTGCTCTAAAAGATATAAGTGAAGCACTAGAGCAACAACTATATAGCTCAAAAGATGTAAGTGAAGCACATAGAGTATTCTAATAAATTTGAAATCATGTGAGTCTCTCTCAAAAGGTGTGTACAGCAAGGATGATTGTGGTAAACTAAAAAACAAAGACTAAAATCATACAAGACGCTCCAAGAAAAACACATATCATGTGGTGAATAAAAATATAGCTCCAAGTAAAGTTACCGATAGACGAAGACAAAAGAGGGGATGCCTGAAGGAAATATGCCCTAGAGGCAATAATAAAGTTATTATTTATTTCCTTATTTCATGATAAATGTTTATTATTCATGCTAGAATTGTATTAACCAGAAACATAATACATGTGTGAATACATAGACAAACATAGTGTCACTAGTATGCCTCTACTTGACTAGCTCATTGATCAAAGATGGTTAAGTTTCCAAACCATAGACATGAGTTATTATTTGATCAATGGCATCACATCATTAGGAGAATGATGAGATTGACTTGACCCATTCCGTTAGCTTAGCACTTGATCGTTTTTGTTTACTGATATTGCTTTCTTCATGACTTCTACATGTTCTTATGACTATGAGATTATGCAACTCCCGAATACCGGAGGAACACTTTGTATGCTACCAAATGTCACAACGTAACTGGGTGATTATAAAGGTGCTCTACAGGTGTCTCTGATGGTACTTGTTGAGTTGGCATAGATCAAGATTAGGATTTGTCACTCCGATTGTCGGAGAGGTATGTCTGGGCCCTCTCGGTAATGCACATCACTATAAGCCTTGCAAGCAATGCAACTAATGAGTTAGTTGCGGGATAGTGCATTACGAAATGAGTAAAGAGACTTGCCAATAACAAGATTGAACTAGGTATTGGGATATCGACGATCGAATCTCGGGCAAGTAACATACCGATGACAAAGAGAAAAACGTATAGTGTTACGCGGTTTGACCGATAAAGATCTTCGTAGAATATGTAGGAACCAATATGAGCATCCAGGTTCCGCTATTGGTTATTGACCGAAGACATGTCTCGGTCGTGTCTACATAGTTCTCGACCCCGTAGGGTCCGCACGCTTAAAGTTCTGTGACGATCAGTTTTATGAGTTTATATGTTTTGATGTACCGAAGGTATTTCGGAGTCCCGGATATGATCACGGAGATGACGAGGAGTCTTGAAATGGTTGAGACATGAAGATTGATATATTGGAAGCCTACATTTGGACATCGGAAGAGTTCCGGATAAAATCAGGATTTTACCGGAGTACCGGAGGGGTTATCGGAACCCCCCGGGGGCTAATGGGCCTTGTTGGGCCATAAGGGAAAGAGAGAGGGGTTGGCCTAGGGCAGGCAGCGCCCCCCTCCCCTTTGTTCCGAATTGGACTATGAGAGGGGGGCGGCGCCCCCCTTTCCTTCTCTTTCTCTCCCTTCCTTTCCCCCTCCTAGTAGGAGTAGGAAAGAGGGGAATCCTACTCCTACTAGGAGGAGGATTCCTCCTCCTGGCGCACCAACAAGGGCCGGCCGGCCTCCCCCTTGCTCCTTTATATACAGGGGAAGGGGGCACCTCTAGACACACAAGTTGATCACAAAGATCTCTCCCGGCCGTGTGCGGTGCCCCCCTCCACCATAATCCACCTCGGTCATACTGTAGCGGTGCTTAGGCGAAGCCCTGCCACGGTAGCTTCATCAACATCGTCACCACGCCGTCATGCTAAAAAAATTCTTCCCCAAGCTCTACTGGATCGTGAGTTCGTGGGACGTCACCGAGCTGAACGTGTGTTGAATGCGGAGGTGTCGTACGTTCGGTCGTGAGGATCGGTCGATCGTGAAGACGTACGACTACATCAATCGTGTTGTCATAACGCTTCCGCTTAACGGTCTACGAGGGTACGTGGACGACACTCTCCCCTCTTGTTTCTATGCATCACCATGATCCTGCATGTGCGTAGGAATTTTTTTGAAATTACTACATTCGCCAACAGTGGTATCAGAGCCAGGTTTTATGCATAGACGTTATATGCACGAGTAGAACACAAGTGAGTTGTGGACGATACAAGTCGTACTGCTTACCAGCATGTCATACTTTGGTTCAACGGTATTGTTGGATGAAGCGCCCCGGACCGACATTACACATACGCTTACGCGAGACTGGTTCTACCGACGTGCTTTGCACATAGGTGGCTGGCGGGTGTCAGTTTCTCCAACTTTAGTTGAACCGAGTGTGGCTACGCCCGGTCCTTGAGCAGGTTAAAACAACACTAACTTGACGAACTATCATTGTGGTTTTGATGCGTAGGTAAGAACGGTTCTTGCTCAGCCCGTAGTAGCCACGTAAAACTTGCAACAACAAACTAGAGGACTTCTAACTTGTTTTTGCAGGGCATGTTGTGATGTGATATGGTCAAGACATGATGCTATATATATTGTATGAGATGATCATGTTTTGTAACAGAGTTATCGACAACTGGCAGGAGCCATATGGTTGTCGCTTTATTGTATGCAATGCAATCGCCCTGTAATTGCTTTACTTTATCACTAAGCGGTAGCGATAGTCATAGAAGAATAGTTCATGAGACGACAACGATGCTACAATGGAGATCAAGGTGTCGCGCCGGTGATGATGGTGATCATGACGGTGCTTCGGAGATGGAGATCACAAGCACAAGATGATGATGGCCATATCATATCACTTATATTGATTACATGTGATGTTTATCCTTTATGCATCTTATTTTGCTTTGATTGACGGTAGCATTATAAGATGATCTCTCACTAAATTTCAAGATAAAAGTGTTCTCCCTGAGTATGCACCATTGTCAAAGTTCGTCGTGCCGAGACACCACGTGATGATCGGGTGTGATAAGCTCTACGTCCATCTACAACGGGTGCAAGCCAATTTTGCACACGCAGAACACTCGGGTTAAACTTGACGAGCCTAGCATATGCAGATATGGCCTCGGAACACTGGGACCGAAAGGTCGTGCGTGAATCATATAGTAGATATGATCAACATAGTGATGTTCACCATTGAAAACTACTCCATCTCACGTGATGATCGGACATGGTATAGTTGATTTGGATCATGTGATCACTTAGATGATTAGAGGGATGTCTATCTAAGTGGGAGTTCTTAAGTAATATGATTAATTGAACTTAAATTTATCATGAACTTAGTACCTAATAGTATTTTTCTTATCTATGTTATTGTAGATAGATGGCCCATGCTGTTGCTCCATTGAATTTTAATGCGTTCCTTGAGAAAGCAAAGTTGAAAGATGATGGTAGCAATTACACGGAGTGGGTCCGTAACTTGAGGATTATCCTCATTGCTGCACAGAAGAATTACGTCCTGGAAGCACCGCTGGGTGCCAGGCCTGCTGCAGATGCTGCTGATGACGTTAAGAACGTCTGGCAGAGTAAAGCTGATGACTACTCGATAGTTCAGTGTGCCATGCTTTACAGCTTAGAATTGGGACTTCAATGACGTTTTGAACGTCATGGAGCATATGAGATGTTCCAGGAGTTGAAGTTAATATTTCAAGCAAATGCCTGGATTGAGAGATATGAAGTCTCCAATAAGTTCTATAGCTGCAAGATGGAGGAGAATAGTTCTGTCAGTGAGCATATGCTCAAAATGTTTGGGTATCATAATCACTTGACTCAACTGGGAGTTAATCTTCCTGTTGATAGTGTCATTGATAGAGTTCTACAATCACTGCCACCAAGCTACAAAAGCTTCATGATGAACTATAATATGCAAGGGATGAATAAGACAATTCCCGAGCTCTTCGCGATGCTAAAGGCTGCGGAGGTAGAAATCAAAAAGGAGCATCAAGTGTTGATGGTTAACAAAACCACCAGTTTCAAGAAAAAGGGTAAAGGGAAGAAGAAGGGGAACTTCAAGAAGAACGGCAAGAAAGTTCCTGCTCAGGAGAAGAAACCCAAATCTGGACCTAAGCCCGAGACTGAGTGCTTCTACTGCAAACAGACTGGTCACTAGAAGCGGAACTGCCCCAAATATTTGGCGGATAAGAAGGATGGCAAGGTGAACAAACGTATATGTGATATACATGTTATTGATGTGTACCTTACCAGAGCTCGCAGTAGCACCTGGGTATTTGATACTGATTCTGTTGCTAATATTTGCAACTTACGGATTAAGCGAAGACTGGCTAAGGACGAGGTGATGATGCGCATGGGAAATTGATCCAATGTCGATGTGATCGCCGTCGGCACTCTACCTCTAAATCTACCTTCGGGATTAGTTTTAGACCTAAATAATTGTTGTTTGGTGCCAGCGTTAAGCATGAACATTATATCTGGATCTTGTTTGATGCGAGACGGTTATTCATTTAAATCTGAGAATACTGGTTGTTCTATTTATATGAGTAATATCTTTTATGGTCATGCACCCTTGAAGAGTGGTCTATTTTTGTTAAATCTCGATAGTAGTGATACACATATTCATAATGTGAAGCCAAAAGATGCAGAGTTGATAATGATAGTGCAACTTATTTGTGGCACTATCGTTTGGGTCATATTGGTGTAAAGCGCATGAAGAAACTCCATACTGATGGAGTTTTGGAATCACTTGATTATGAATCACTTGGTACTTGCGAACCATGCCTTATGGGCAAGATGACTAAAACGCCATTCTCCGAAACAATTGAGCGAGCAACGGACTTGTTGGAAATCATACATACTGATGTATGTGGTCCGATGTATATTGAAGCTCGCGGCGGGTATCGTTATTTTCTCACCTTCACAGATGATTTGAGCAGATATGGGTATATCTACTTAATGAAACATAAGTCTGAAACATTTGAAAAGTTCAAAGAATTTCAGAGTGAAGTGGAAAATCATCATAACAAGAAAATAAAGTTTCTACGATCTGATCATGGAGGAGAGTATTTGAGTTATGAGTTTGGTCTACATTTGAAACAATGCGGAATAGTTTCGCAACTCACGCCACATGGAACACCACAGCGTAATGGTGTGTCCGAACGTCGTAATCGTACTTTACTAGATATGGTGCGATCTATGATGTCTCTTACTGATTTACCGCTATCGTTTTGGGGTTATGCTTTAGAGACAGCTGCATTCACGTTAAATAGAGCACCATCAAAATCTGTTGAGACGATGCCTTATGAACTATGGTTTGGCAAGAAACCAAAGTTGGTGTTTCTTAAAGTTTGGGGCTGCGATGCTTAAGTGAAAAAGCTTCAACCTGATAAGCTCGAACCCAAATCGAAGAAATGTGTCTTCATAGGATACCCAAAGGAAACTGTTGGGTACACCTTCTATCACAGATCCAAAGGCAAGAGATTCATTGCTAAGAATGGATCCTTTCTAGAGAATGAGTTTCTCTCGAAAGAAGTGAGTGGGAGGAAAGTAGAACTTGATGAGGTAACTGTACCTGCTCCCTTATTGGAGAGTAGTTCGTCACAGAAACCAGTTCCTATGACACCTACACCAATTAGTGAAGCTAATGATGATGATCATGAAACTTCAGATCAAGTTACTACCGAACCTCGTAGGTCAACCAGAGCAAGATCCGCACCAGAGTGGTATGGTAATCCTATTCTGGAGGTCATGTTACTTGACCATGACAAACCTACGAACTATGAGGAAGTGATCATGAGCCCAGATTCCGTAAAATGGCTTGAGGCCATGAAATCTGAGATGGGATCCATGTATGAGAACAAAGTGTGGACTTTGGTTGACTTGCCCGATGATCGGCGAGCCATTGAGAATAAATGGATCTTCAAGAAGAAGACTGACGCTGACGGTAATGTTACTGTCTATAAAGCTCGACTTGTTGCGAAAGGTTTTCGACAAGTTCAAGGAGTTGACTATGATGAGACCTTCTCACCTGTAGCGATGCTTAAGTCCGTCCGAATCATGTTAGCAATTGCCGCATTTTATAATTATGAAATTTGGCAAATGGATGTAAAGACTGCATTCCTGAATGGATTTCTGGAAGAAGAGTTGTATATGATGCAACCTGAAGGTTTTATCGATCCAAAGGGTACTAACAAAGTGTGCAAGCTCCAGCGATCCATTTATGGACTGGTACAAGCCTCTCGGAGTTGGAATAAATGTTTTGATAGTCTGATCAAAGCATATGGTTTTATACAGACTTTTGGAGAAGCCTGTAATTAGAAGAAAGTGAGTGGGAGCTCTGTAGCATTTCTAATATTATATGTGGATGACATATTGTTGATTGGAAATGATATAGAATTTCTAGATAGCATAAAAGGATACTTGAATAAGAGTTTTTCAATGAAAGACCTCGGTGAAGCTGCTTATATATTGGGCATCAAAATCTATAGAGATAGATCAAGACGCTTAATTGGACTTTCACAAAGCACATACCTTGATAAAGTTTTGAAGAAGTTCAAAATGGATCAAGCTAAGAAAGGGTTCTTGCCTGTGTTACAAGGTGTGAACTTGAGTAAGACTCAATGCCCTACCACTATAGAAGATAGAGAGAAAATGAAAAGTGTTCCCTATGCTTCAGCCATAGGCTCTATCATGTATGCAATGTTGTGTACGAGACATGATGTGTGCCTTGCTATTAGTCTAGCAGGGAGGTACCAAAGTAATCCAGGAGTGGATCACTGGACAGTGGTCAAGAACATCCTGAAGTACCTGAAAAGGACCAAGGATATGTTTCTCGTTTATGGAGGTGACAAAGAGCTCATAGTAAATGGTTACGTTGATGCAAGCTTTGACACTGATCCGGACGATTCTAAATCGCAAACCGGATACGTGTTTATATTGAACGGTGGAGCTGTCAGTTGGAGTAGTTCTAAACAGAGCGTCATGGAGGGATCTACATGTGAAGCGGAGTACATTGTTGCTTCGGAAGCAGCGAATGAAGGAGTCTGGATGAAGGAGTTCATATCCGATCTAGGTGTCATACCTAGTGCATCGGGTCCAATGAAAATCTTTTGTGACAATACTGGTGCAATTGCCTTGGCAAAGGAATCCAGATTTCACAAGAGAACCAAGCACATCAAGAGACGCTTCAACTCATCCGGGATCAAGTCCAGGTGGGAGACATAGAGATTTGCAAGATACATACGGATCTGAATGTTGCAGACCCGTTGACTAAGCCTCTTCCACGAGCAAAACATGATCGACACCAAGGCTCCATGGGTGTTAAAATCATTACTGTATAATCTAGATTATTGACTCTAGTGCAAGTGGGAGACTGAAGGAAATATGCCCTAGAGGCAATAATAAAGTTATTATTTATTTCCTTATTTCATGATAAATGTTTATTATTCATGCTAGAATTGTATTAATCGGAAACATAATACATGTGTGAATACATAGACAAACATAGTGTCACTAGTATGCCTCTACTTGACTAGCTCATTGATTAAAGATGGTTAAGTTTCCAAACCATAGACATGAGTTGTTATTTGATCAATGGGATCACATCATTAGGAGAATGATGTGATTGACTTGACCCATTCCGTGAGCTTAGCACTTGATCGTTTTTGTTTACTCCTATTGCTTTCTTCACACTACAAAAAAAGACACATCCGTGACATTTTGGGCCGAACGAAAAAAAATCTGTCATACATATGACACTTCTATGACAATAATTGTGAAAAAACCCGGTATCATCATAGATGTGGTGGGCTCCTACTTCTATGACAAAAAATCATGACAGAAAATGGGCTTTTCGTCCTGGGCGGGCCGGAGACACAGCTGCATGACATTATTTGGGCCATCCATGACGAAAAAAAACCGTGGTAGAAGCGAGGGGAGGAAAATTTCAGGGAGTTCCCGGTTACGGTGGGAGGTCGGGGGCCGAGCGATGCGCGTTTCTCTCGTACACATACGCGCGTGTGTGCGAGGCGTTGGCTCTAACTGAACCCGAGCGAGGCGTTGGGCTCTAACTGAACCCGAGCGATTGCACTACAGGCTACGCGTTACTGAACCTGAGCTATCGATCGATGGCTGTTAACTGAACCCGATCGAGCGATTCCTTCGCTATTGCTGCTAACTGAAGCCAATCGATTGGATGAACAGTGAGCGTTGCGGGGGGTGGATGAACAATGAGCGGTGGCATTTCCTCTGGATGAACAGGACCCCGTGGTGTGGTGGAGGGCTGGATGAACAGTAGGCGGTGGAGGGGTGCCCGTGGAGGGGTGGTTGAACAGGACCCCGTGGTGTGGAGGGCTAGATGAACAGTAGACGGTGGAGGGTGCCCGTGGAGGGGTGGTTGAACAGTAGTCGGTGGAGTAGCGCGCGGTGGAGGCTGGATGAATAGGAGCCCGTGGAGGCTGGAGGAGGTCGACGGTAGCCCGTGGAGGCTGGAGGAGGTCGACGGTGGAGATGAACAGTATCCCGTGGAGTCCCGTTTTGCGGTACGCCACACCACTCCCGATGAACAGGACCCCCGTTTCGACCGTAGCGCTCCAACACAAGTCCGTTTTGTCCGTTTTGCGGTACGCCACACCCCTCCCGATCAACAGGACCCTCGTTTCGACCGTAGGAGGTCCGTTTCGTCCATTTTGCGGTACGCCACACCCCTCCCGATCAACAGGACCCCCGTTTCGACCGTAGGAGGTTCGTTTCCTCCGTTTTGCAGTACGCCAGACCCCTCCCAATCAATAGGACCCCATTCCGAACGTAGGAGGTCCGTTTCCTCCGTTGTGCGGTACGCCAGGCCTCGTTTCCACCGCCTGTTCCGTCCAAGCCCTCCCGATGAACACGAACACGCATTCCGTTTCGACCCAGCCGGTTGGCTCCCATGCGTTCCGTTGCCTCCCGATGAACACGACGCATTCCGTTGCCTCCCCATGAACACGACACATTCCGTTGCCTCCCCATGAACACAATGACGATGTTGTTTCTCCGTTCCGACCCAGCCATGTACACGAGCCCTGGCCGTACGTATGCGCGAGTAGGCGTTTGAGACCCCGCCCGTATGTACACATACATGGCTGTATTTTCTTTCTTGCACCCTGGCCGCTGTACGTACGTGTACATGCTACGTGTATGCCTCTACTATGACACGTACGCGCCTCTACTACGACACGTGTGCGCCTCTACATCCACCAGTATATATGTACGTACACGTTCGCGACCAGAATGACAACGCTACGTACGCTTCAAACAGGTGGGTCCCAACTGTCAGGCACTTCCTTACCTGCGAAGATGTAGCTGGTGGGTCCCAGCAGTCAGGGGGGCGAATCGTTTTTTTTTCGGACGCACTTCCTTGCGTGCGAAGATGTAGCTGGTGGGTCCCAGCAGTCAGGGGGTGAATCGTTTTTTTTTGCCCAGACGCACTTCCTTGCGTGCGAAGATGTAGCTGGTGGGTCCCAGCAGTCAGGGGGAAACGTTTTTTTCACGAAATACGATGGCCCATCTGGTGGGTCCCCGCTGTCAGGTGGAGGAATCATTATTTTGCATGTAATAGGGAGGCACTTCCTTGCTGCGGCCGTGGACCCAGCTGTTAGCCTCTCCACGTACAGTCCACGTCCGATGGAAGTCGTTCCTTAACCACGTTGACAATGCCACGCCGAGAGCACCATGGCGATGGACGACGGCGAGGACTAGGAAGGGGACGACTTGGAGCCGGGGAAGACGCAGTAGTGGATGCCCACGCGAAGAGGAGTACGAGGGTTCACTGGTTTGGCTGCGGTGTGAGGCTGCTGTCGCCGCAGAATAACAGGGGGTGTGGGTGAGTAGAGGGATGGCCTGGCCAGCGGTGGGAGTAGTAGGGGGCGGTGAGGCCTCCGCGGCATCACAGCCGGCCATGAGAGGCAGGAGCACGCGGCACGACCGGCGCTGGTTTGGGCGGCTGGAGCAAGAAGACCAGAGGTTGAAGAAGCACTACGACCGTTGGATGAGCATCTTACGGTAACAGGAACTAGAATCATTCATATTGACTAAGTTGACAAAGCCCTCCGTCCCCATCAACTTGGTAGGCCCACAAGTCAGCCTCCCACTATGCTGGGTTCCAGCTGGCAGGTGGAATATTCATTTTTTTGTGCGTAATAAGGAGGAACTTCCTTGCGTGCGAAGATAGTTGGTGGGTCCGACATGTCAGCGGGGGGCACATTATTTTTGCAAAATACAGAGGCCCTTCCGGTGGGTCCCAGATGTCAGGTGGAGGAATCATTATTTTGCGCGTAATAAGGAGGCATTTCCTTGTATGCGGCCATGGACCCAGCTGTCAGCCTCTCCACGCACAGTCTACTTCCGATGGTGTTGTTCATTGACCACGTTGACCACGCCGCGCCGAGCGCATCCAAGGTGGTGGACGACGGTGAGGCCCCGGACAGCAACGAGCCGGAGATGGGAAGACGCGGGAGTAGAGTCGTAGACGAAGTGGTGTACGAGGGTTAACTGGTTCTAGTGGCGGTGTGGTACGGCAGTCGGTGGAGAAGAACACGAGGTGTGGAGGGGTGGAGGTATGGCCTGGCCAACGGTGGAGTAGCGCTTCATAGCGAAGCGTGCTAAGTAGAGCTGCTAGCAGCAGGAGGCGGGAGGTGGTCCCGGCGGCGCTGGAGGAAGAAGACGAGAGATTGAAGATGGATGCCGGTCGTTAGATGTAAATCCAACGGCTAACATGTCAGAATCATTTGTTGACTAAATTGACAACAACTTGTGTTGGCTTCAACCTATTAGCCCACATTTCAGCCTCCAAAAATGTGGCACGTATTCAACCCAATTTTTTTAGAATTTACAGTCTTTTCTTTGCGCGGTAGAATTTACAGTCAATTTGATCTTTTTTTTGAATTACAGCCATTAGCTGGGCTGGGTGAACAAATAATGTAGCGTCCATGCGGCCCATTTATTTTATTTCCTAAAAAATTACGGGCCATTTGCACTTTCTCGAAATACATGATTTTGCTGGGCTGATTCTAATTATAATGTTGGGTTGGGCCAGCAATGTTATCAAAAAATAAAAAGAGGTTGAGCATTTTGTTATAAATATATTTAAATAATAAGTGATATTATTACATTCGTCCTTAAATCTTACCAAGCTTTTGTACACAATCACTAGGATTTTCGTGCCAAAACAATCCAGGATTTTATTTGTTAAGAAATTATTTTTATAAGTTAATAAGATGTGGGATATTGTTTTCTTACATATGTAAGTATCTGTTAAATATATGATGACAATAAAAATAATATATAATAACATATAAAATAATTCAAATATATATAATATAGTTAGAAGGGAAACATAAGTTGGACCTGGCGTTCCTATTCTTATATAGAAAAATAGAACAAACCTCTGCGTTTTCTTAAAAAAATACATAAATTGGGCTGCCAAAAATAAAACCTCGGATGGGAGGTCCATAGGCCGTTCGATACATGACGGCCCGCTGCGCATGTTAAAAATGAAAGCATAGACGGGGCAGCCCAAAACCACTTCCAACACTTGCCAAAACTTCGTCCCTCGTTTTCTCTGTGTTTCGCACACTTGACATTGTGTGGGCATTTTGACTGTGCATCATATGAAGATGTGCTATGCATGAATGTTGATCAGCATGATATTAGCTGGCTGGTAGTTCCATTTTCGACCATGAATAAAACTTCCAACATGATGTTAACCCTGTTTGAAAAGGCCGTGTTAATATAAATGCTCTGCCTCTGAAAGTTGCAGTTTCATATCTGAAACTGAACTTGCAGTTTCTTATCTGAAATTGAAACTTACAGTTTCTTCTCTGAGAATCACATTGTCTGCACTTTTATACTCCTGTGAAACTACATTTTTTTAAGTGCTAAAAATAGTTCTCTAGAATTCATAAAATACTTCATATGCTCAATACTGCAAGTCTGAAATTCAAAAGACATTCATATCTGAAAGTACTCTCAAAATACACAACACAAAACACAATTCACAACCTGCAAATACTGACAACCCTAAGCTCCTCCTGACAATTCACAACCTGCCCAACTATTGGGCTAGGGGGGCAGCCCCCTCCTATTCCTCGGCGGCAGACAGCTGCCCCGTGAGACGATGTGAACGGCGAGGGAGACGATGGCGGGGAAGCGTCATCGGGCCAACTGCTTTTCTCCTCTTGCAGTTGGGTTCGGTCGACGAAGACTCCACCTGCTTGCTCTGGCAGGACACCCTCACAAACGGCACCCTGTACATGCTCGATTCTTCAATCTCTGGTGGATGCTCCATCTGGGATTGATACTCCCACCACCGCTCCCTCATGATCGGATTCGGTGAATTTGTTTGCTCCATGGCCCAGAGGAGCAGCTCTATGTACTCCGGCGCGAATCCCTCCGGGAGTATCGCCGCCTTTTCGCTCTGTTGCAGATATTTGGCCATGGATGTCGCCATCGCCGCTAGTTGGTCCTTGTTGTCAAACCAAGACTGTATCTCCAACATCCTAGCTAGCTTCACAGGGTCGCCGTCTACGATTCTCACGTATCGGTTATATTCCTCCATCGATCTACTTCTCCACAGCACCTTCACTCGCCGGCGGTGGTTTTTGAATGGAAGAGGAGAGGAGCAGTGCTGGTTTTGGATTAGAACGGGAGAGGAGCGACGCTGGTTTTGGACTGGAACAGGAGAGGAGGGGCGGTGGTTTTGAAATGGAAGAGGAGAGGAGCGGCACTGCATTTAGATTGGAACAGGAGAGGAGCGACGCTGGTTTAAGAGGGGAAGAGCGGCGCTGGTCTTGGAAGTATTTTTTTGTTGTTTTGCATATTTTGGGTCAAAGTTTGACCACGTACTGTATTTGACAAGCAAAATGTGAATGCATGTCACCAAAAATTGTATTGTTTGGTTCATATCTGAATGTACTTTCACATTATATTACTTTTGCAATGTATAACATATATTTTATGTGCGAAAATCATGGTCAATTATGACCCAGAATAAAAGGGAGACTAGTTAATGTGGGGTCGCTTTCTTAATTGAAGGGTAAATTGATTTTGATTTTGATCCAATCACAGCGCGTCGGCCCTCTCGTCCAATCCTAAATCACTGTTGCACGCTCCTCTCCCTCTTCTCCATTGCAAAACCACCTCCTCTCCTCTCCATCATCTCCATTCCAAAACCACTGTCTCGCCTCTCCCTCTTCTGATCTTCTCCATTGCAAAACCACATCATCTCCATTCCAAAACCACCGTCTCACCTCTCCCTCTTCTGATCTTCTCCATTGCAAAACCACCTCCTCATGCACATGGCCCGGAGGCGCAGTTGTCGTCATTTTGATCTGAAGCGCCGGATTATAACATATAACACGAAAAAATGCCACATGACAAGAAATCATAACCTCACTGCCCAAAGGAGACAACATGAATCCCGACGGACAAACTAGACGAGGAACAAAGCTCAAATTAAAGATAAACTCGTAGAAAAGGGGTCCGTCGATAGATGTCCTAATTAACATAGCCGGCTTGACCTAGATGGCAGCCAAGTAGTCACTGTTCGTGCATGTGCCCCCAATGACTAGCCCAACTCAGTTGTCGCTGTTTAACCCTCGCAGTGATCCGAAGCACATGACACCTAATTTTGCGACATGACAAGAAACCTTTTTTTAGATTTCTCACCACAACTACAGCCATGTACAACACAGCCTGCACGATATGTAGACGATAGCCAATCCAGGCGTGTCTGCTGGAGTCTAGTCACATGCATGGACGAACTGATCTTCCGTGTCTTGCAGGGATCGTCCACGCACCAACGTAGTACAACACTTCTCTAGTACTATCACTCGTCTCCCTCTTCTATTAAGTCACCCTACTTGCGGGGCCGGGGAGTGTGCCTATGGTCGGTTCTCAATTGTCGTCCCACATGTGTGTGCAAACGCAATATGACGCGTGTTCCATTCGGAGAGCAGCGTGCCAGACCGATCGACCGTCTGGGGTGCGACGCGAACGCGACGGGCGTGTTGTATACTCCGTACATGTGTACCGTCGTTTTCTAGACGCTTTGCTCCATGGCGCGGGCGCAATCCATGGATACAAAATTAGTATACTATATACTATTTAAAAGTCGAGGGCGGGGCTTTTCCTACGCGGTAGGCGGCGGGGCAGTTCCGCCTAGTCGGTTCGACAGACATGCGAGAAGACGAGGGAGTAGGCTGCTACAAACGTAGGGCTGTGTGATTTGACAACGAGTTAATGCTGGACAGGTGGGGCCCTGTGATTTGACTTGCCATTATCATTTTAACTGCGGCGCTACGACCGGCGTGAGTCTCCCGATTCTTGACCACCTCCATTACGAAGAAAGAGATAGAGAGGAGTAAAAAAATACACTTATAGCCAACCTTATAGCCAACCTTGTTGTAGTATGAGTGACTAAGTGATGACTATGTATGACATGCCAACATCAGATAGCCTAACGCACCGTGTTAAATCTCCAAGGGCGCGACCGCGCGAGCGACGCGACGGTCGTGGTAGGCGCGACCATGATACGGGCTGCTGGCAGCCCTTGGATCTAAGATCAAACGGTCGCATGCTAAGTTGCTGAAAATTTGCAGAATAACCCTCCAGGATAGGATATTCACCCATAGGTCTAGAATCACGCCATGCAACCGTTCGATCTCAGATCCAAGGGCTCTCGGAAGCCCGTATCATGGGAGAATGGAAAGCCACTACCCTGCTGTTCGCACGCTGGCAGTTCGCTCCTACTCGTCCCCGCATGTCCTTCAATACTACGACGGTTCGCTCCTAGTCGTCCCATCCATTCACATTTACGGCAGTTCCACTAATCCTAACCCTCCTCCCAAATCCATGGCGTCCCAAATCTCCAACGATCGGCGGTGAGTACAAGGTTAGAACCATCACCGGCGATGAGTTCAACGTCATCTACACCCGTTCTTCCGCAACGGTGAAAGGATGCCTTTCTCGCTTCAGACGCCTGTTTGATAACTCAGATGATGAGTGGGTCGCTGGGCTAGATGTTGAGTACACCACAGTCCTGGGACCAGAGAAGGATCTAAAGGACAAAGAGAGGAAGAAGCCCGCCGTGATCCAGGTTTGCGTACATAACGTTTGCTTGGTCTACCACATATGCCATGCCGACGTTGAGTGACAGGATTTTAAGAACTTCCTCAAGGACAAAACAGTGAAATTCGTTACTGTAGACTTCAAGAATGACAAGGATGTCCTGCGTCGGATAGGTCTCGTTGTAGGCAACCCCTTCGACCTCCAGAAGAATCGGTTGGTGTCCTCTCGTCAGCCTTCAATGCTGACCCTGGCAGGAGCCATGGTTCATCCTTCGTACGATAAACTGGAGAAACCTCCATACATGTTTCACCGTCATGCATGGCAGGGAATGTACTAGATATAGACCACATCCACTATGCTGCAATGGATGGCTACCTTTGCTTCAATATCTACAAGGGTTGGATGAAGAGCAACAACCAAGTGTGCGGTTCAAGCAAAGAAGTATCGGCCAAGAGGAAGAGGGACAAGGACAAAGTCGAGGACGTGGACGAGGACTCTGAGTAAGGTGGCAGTGTTGTTGCTCATGGTGGTTCTAATGCAGTGTCTACCGAAATAGTTGCAAAGTTTAATTCCAGGTGTGCTTAATTTAATTTGAGGGGTGTGTTGTGCTGAGCCCCCAGCAGAACTATGTTATGTTTCTTCTCGTTACTTTAACTCTTTAGTGCGTACATACTAGTATTTCTTACATTTCATCTTTTAGTTGGTATAGTACTACCACTCGTTTCCTCACATTATATACATACAATATATATGGCCAACATCATATAGCCAGCAGTTTAGTTGTCAAAGAATTTCAGGGTGCTTAGTTTTGTCAAAGAATTCCAGGATGCTTAGAGGGTGCTTGGATCCAAGGGACTTATTTTAGTCTGACTAAAAATAGTCGCTTTAATATGCTAAAGTTCCAAGCACCCCTGACTAAAGAGGGGCTCAAACTAGTCTTGAGACTAAAAAATTTTAGTCAGGGGTACCCCTACTAAAATGTGGATTAGCCCTCTCTCTACTCATTTAACTCCTCTCCTTTAACACAGGCGAGTTCTGGATTGGAGGGTTTGGAGGATAATAAATGCTCATTAACTTGATTTTAGCCTTTTTAGTATTTGGATCCAAGCATGGGTGAGGGTAGCATGTTTTAGTCCCACTACTTTTAGTCATGGGACTAAAACGTATCCAAGCACTCTCTTAGTTTTATTTGAGGGGTGGGTTGTGCTGGACACCATTATTGTGACTAGCCTTTTTAATAGTACTATATGCATAATTTGGCAACGAGCGCTCTCTATATGTACCACCTTTTTTTAATTTCAAGTTTTGCTCCATGGCGCAATCCATCGATACTACTGTTGTACAAAAGTATACATTTTTTAAAAGGCTAGAGGGCGGGGCAGTCTAGCTTGATCAGTTTCACTAGAGGCGAGGGCCTTTGTGATTTGATGGCTCATTACTGCTGGAAGGCGGGGCCTTGTGATTTGACTGCTTGTATAAATGCGCCAACGACCTGATCGAGGAGGAGCAAAGAACCGTGCGGTATACTCAAGTTTTCCACTAGATTAGTACTGCGACGGAGGAGCACGAAACACGGCAGCCCAGTGCCATATGGCGATAAAAAATGATCTAATTTGCTATTCATCTCATTGTTAGCATTGTTCTATTCATTCCCTCAAAAAAACATTGTTCTATTCATGCCTCGTAGAGAACGTGATACATGCGTCGAAACACCCAAAGCAAAAGATGAAACACAGGAGCAAAAGAAGAAGGAAGATTATCACCCCAAATGATCTAATTCGCCGTGGAGTCGTAACTGCTTCTTCATCGCCTCCACGACCTCCATCTCCTTGCGCGTCTCCTCCGCCATCTTCTTCATTCTGTCCATGATGTGGGATTTCTCGACGCGAGCCTTCATCATCTATTCCACGACCGCATTACGTACCTTGACAGCAGCCGGGTGCTTGATGCGGAGCTTTGCCAACTCCTCCTTCTGTTCCATGACGAGGGCCTGCGGCATCTTCCTCGAGGAACTACTATTCTCATGCAGCTTCTTCCAGCCGGCGTTCTTCTCCTTCAACATGTCGATCTCGTGGCAGAGCTTCGCCTTGTCCTCTTGAAGTCGCGGGATTTCGCCGGTCGCCTTCTTCCCCGAGGCAATGCTCTTCTTCAGCAGCATCACCAAGCCAGCGGTCAACTCCCCCTGCTGATTGAGCTCAGCGGGCATGTCGTCGAGGCTCTCCTTCAGCAACTCCATCAAGCCTTGGATGAACTCCTTCTGCTTATTGAGGTGCTTATTGAGCTGATCGGGCATGCCGTCGAGGGATAACGACTCCAGCTCCGCCGGCTCGGCATGTTCGCCTCCACGGCTAGGGCGCTCCTGGGAGCCATCGCCTGCCCGTGAGAGATCTTTCGAGGTCTCTGCGTGGCGGCGAGCCCTCTTTTTTTCCGCAGCCTTGGTTGCCGCTCCCTTGTTACGAGTAGTTCTCGACCTAGAGATCTGCTCACCAGCCATGGCAACGACGAACGAAGAAGAAGCACTAATGAGGATGAAAGGTAGAGTAATTTTCGGTTAGGTAGTTCCCCTTTTTATAACCTAAGTACTAGCATTGGTACTAATACCTGCATAGTGGGAACACGTTCAGGTTTGGTACATACTAGTAGGTGTGAGCAGGCTTTCGAATGTGATGGGAACAAGGTAAAGATTAATTGATGGTTTTGGTTTCGAGGCCCGAAACGGCTCCCGATGAGTTTAGCGGAACATAAATTTCAAGTACTACACTGCTCAAATGCGTAAATATTATGTTACTGTCAAAAATTGGCACAAAATACGAAGGAGACCAATGGAAGTACTACTAGCAACCCACGATTTAACTACTCGCATGCGCGCAGTGGAGTAATAATGTCTTTCTTCCGCCCTCACGTCCACTCAATTTGCATGCGCTGTATTAATTGACCATCAATGAAGTGAACGACTTTACACGCGTCAAATTATCACATGGGGTGGATCTTGGTACAAAATTGCATCCGCCCGTGTACCCACGTGTGCGTGTGAGGGAATGAGTGCGTGCGTGGCGTGCATGCACATCTTCGCTTCATGCATGTACCGCCAGTATGGCTCAGGGAGGACGAGTACATTCTTCTGGAACCAGCAGCACGTCACTGTGATCAATCCACGCAAGGAAGTCGCGACAACGCCTCCACATGTGCCACGTGGCTTCATGAACTGTAAGAGAGACATTGTGTAGCGTGCCATTGGTATTCTAATTTACGTGTTTTGCACATACTCGAAGTACTAGTAAGGTACACGTGCATTGCACGCATCAGATTTTGCAACCAAATTATGAATAAATACCACACTATAGCATGTAAGCTTTGAGTCATATATGCCTGATGTAGCCCTTCGTTTAATTCTTATAGTTCATCTCATTCAAAATCAATTAGTTTTTATAAAAAAGCTAAGAACGCGGGAATAGGAAAAACATGGGATTATAGTGGAATGTCGTCTTGAATCCTACAGGATTGTACGAGTGTTTGATTGTGCATAGAAAAACGCAGAATTCTTTCAAAGAGGTTTGAGTGGATGGGATGTTTCCTATGAAATCTAGTGCAAATGAATCATATGGAAAAATTCCTATGGTTTACAATCCTACGAAACAAACAACCAAGATAGGAAAAATTCCTAATGATTAGAATCCTCCAAAATTCCTTTGAGAATCCTTTGAATCAAAGAAGCCCTTAATCTATTTTATGATTCATGGAATTGTGCGTTGTAAAGCATAAAGTAAAAACAAATAATGGCAATTCAACTAGAAAAAAAGTTTGGGCGGTTATGATATGGAAGATTCTAGAACAAAAGAGAACCACTGTTGTTTTGAGGTTTGTGCATTATGCTTAAGTTCAACCATGGAGTCTGCTAGATTGTACATGTGGCAAAATCCGGTGGGGGGCTAGAAGATGGTGCGAGGGGCCGAGTGGAGGGAGACTATGAAGGAATGCACAAGTGCGAGATCGATATTTAGAGAGAGGGGGCGAACACGTTCGCTGTTGCACGCAGTGGTGGAGCCATGAAAAATAAATGAGCTAGGGGGCCAAGCATTGCTAATCCTTTACGAGGAGGGTCAATTCATGAACTTAAACCATTTTTAGCAGCAATTGTCTAATGATCACATTCATATTAGCCTCGATATATAGTGATGTTAGGGGGGAGGGGGGCAGGGCCCTTACTGCCCCCTGTCTTCGCCATTATGCACGCGTCTGAGAGATGAAGCGGAAGGCATGGATGATGAGAGGGGGACGTTGGATATATTAGCTATATATGTTAATCCTATATAAAGAGGTATAGATTGATCGATGTGGACGTGGGAAAGAGGGTGAGACCTCACTGGATATATCGATTGATCGGTTTGTGTGGAAAAATATGAAAGACCTAGCTATATACACACATACATAGAGGAACATTGATCGTTGCGCATGCACGCGTGAGAGATAAAGAATGCCCGATATGATGGAGAGGGGGATGTGTGTGGGTGTGTGCCTTCATGGGAGACCGACCTGAAGAAAAAGATTGCATGCGTGCGATGGATAATGCCGACTGGTAGTGTGTGTGCATGCATGCACGAGAGAAAGTTAGCGGTACAATTATAAAGAGAAGACTACTGTGTGAGTGTAAAAAAATATGTGAGGTCATAATCAATGTAAAGTTGAATTCAAATATTTGAATAAGAGATCCTGATGTCTAAAACCCATGCATGCATGAATATAACGGATATCTGCGCAGTGTGGTTTGGAAATGAGCATGTTGTAATGTATACACATTGGACAAGGTCAGACTGATTTGAATTTGAGATACCGATGGCAGACATCATTTGGCCACGTCGCATCCGTGCATGGACACACTATTCTAATTGAAGATGATGGGAGGCTTTCGCATCACATATCTATATCTATACCCCTATATATATATTATATTTTATATATTTTTATATTGTGTGTGGGTAACTTTAACTTTGAAATATGGTCGTTGGATGAGGCGAATCCGATGGTCCAAAGATGGCAAATTTGAGCACTACTGGCCATTGGATATCATCTAGATTCCACCAGATTTTGCCACATGTATAATCTAGAAGACTCCATGGTTGAACTTAAGCATAATGCATAAACATCAAAACACAAGCACTTCTTATTTGTTCTAGAATCTTCCGTATCAGAATTGCCCAAATGTTTTTCTACATGATTTGCCATTATTTGTTTTTACTTTATGTCTTACGACGCACAATTCCATGAATCTTAAAATAGATTAGCTTTCTTATAAAAACTAGATGATTTTGAATGAAATGAACTATAAGAATTAAACGAACATCTACATCATGCATATATGACTCAAAGCTTGCATGCTATAATGTGGTATTTATTCATACTTTGGTTGCCAAATCTCATGCGTGCAATGCACGTGTACCTTACTCTAGTCTAAATGGTGTTTGTGTGTGTGTTGTGCGTGTTGAAGTGCAAATTGTCTTTTTTGGGTACACGTTAAGCTTGTTCTTCCGAAATTTCAAGCCACGCCTTGTTATGCCGAAAATTCAAGCTAGCGTCTTTGTCTATCGTGCTGCAAAACTCCCACCTCTTCAACTCGCGCCTTGTTAGCCTGAAATATTTAAGATATATCTTTGTCTCGTTGTGCTCCGACAACTCCCTCCATCTCAACCCACGCCTTGCTATTTTGAAATTACAACGCGCGTGAAAACTCCCACCTCCTGTGAAATCCTGACACGTGAAATGCCCGTGGTACCCCTGAACCGAAAGAACCACCTCAAATCGGTGGGGGTACTTTCGTAACTTACCCCATAATTCGGACAAGCGCGTCTCTAAGCCATGGTTCCCCACTGCCATCCCATCCGCCCACCCATTCATACACCGAGGCCGCGAAAACCCGCGATGAAACGCCACACCCTGCTCCGTCCGCCACCTAGCCGGAGCCTCTTCCTCGACGACACTGTCCACAGCAACACCTCGACGTCCCTCATCCACCGTACCGGATGAGGATCCGTTGTCGATCTCATCGTCCCGCCGGTTCATCCACCCCGTCCACCACCTCCAAGGAGCTGCCCCGACGTTCCCCTCGTCTTCCGCGCCACCTCCATTCCCACACCGCCATCTTCACCTGCACCACCGGAAGAGCATCATCATCACCGTTTCCTCGGATGAAGCTGTGGCCTAATCGGCGCCACCAAAGAGGCTGTACACTAATGGCCACATTTTCTTCTTGAATCGATCTCACGGTGCTGCCGGCGCTCGGTCCCGAGCTGACACGGCACGGCTCCATCCACGGTGGCGTCACCGGCCACTTCCTCCACGGTATCGCTCCCTCGGCGGCGACGTCCACATCAGTAGGAGCTGCTGCTGCTTTAGCTCTCGCGTGCGCTGCTGCTCTGCTCTTGCTCTCAGTCCCTTGCCTGGTCTGCTCTTGCTATTGCTCTTGCTCGCGCTGCTGCTCTCGCTCTTGCTCTTGCTTGCGATGCTGCTCTGATTTAGCTACACTTTAGTCGACTGAATCGACTTTTAGGTCAGTCGATTTTCAGGGGGTGGGGGGCTCGCCGGGGTGAAGGAAGAACCAGCCGCAGCGGGGAGGGGGGCTCGCCGGAGAGGTACCCCACTGTCTATCTTAGGGTTCAGGATGGGGGCGGTGGTCGCCGGCGGTGGCGGGGCGTTGGCGGGGTGGTGGTGTGGGGATCGCCGGAGAAAAAGCTCGGCACGGGGGGGCTAGAGGGATGGCCGGGGCGGCAGTGGACCGGCGGTGGGGAGTGTTTTCGGGGCGGGCGGGGCGGCGCACCGCCGGCCACGGGCGGCGGGGGGCTGCTGCTTGGCTGGTGGTGGCTGGCGGCTCAGGGGGTGGAGGTTTAAGATGAACCGCAGGCCCTTGATTTCGTATCCAACGGCTGCAAAATCGACTGACCAGAGATGAAAAAGCCAGTCAACCGACGTGTAGCCTCACCTTGCTAGTGCGTTCAGTTTCGACAGCAAAATTCAGTTTCGACAGTTAAGTTCAGTTTCGACAGTTAAGTTCAGTTTCGACAGTTAAATTCAGTTTCGACAGTTAAGTTCAGAGCTGAGCGGATGATGTACTTTACATCTAGCACTTTGTGGTTATGTATTTTACGTCATGTATTGGAGATGCTATTAGAATTCCACTCAGGTTAACGTTGTTCATTGTCTCTCTTGTCCCGCTCAGCCTCGGTGTCGTACAACTCACCGGAGCTGCTCCAACGATGAAACCCTCCATCACAGCGGAGCAGTACCTCGGGCTTCATCTCCAGACGCCTAAGATCTTCTTCCCCTCCTCCAACAGCCAAGTCAGCTGGAGCATCCTCACCGGCCAACCCAATCACGCTGAGATCGACATGGCTTCGCCAAAGAGGTTGTACACTTGTTGCATCTCTTTTTTTACTCTACATGTTATATATATTGTCCACTGAGCACTCATAGTAATGGGAAATACCATTATTTTATCCTACTATATGACAAGCAGTGAGGTACCAGGCAACTTAGCTATCCATGATGGACTCTCTTGAACGCCATCATTATTTATCTCTACGCGTTTGAGCTGTGCATTTGTCGATGGGCCTGGGAGTTGAGCTAGTATGGCAGTGGCCTAGGTCCAAAGTAATAGAAGTAGCACAAAAACATTTTTTTAGTGTAGGATTTTCCTTGCTCAAGCTTGCCTACTAGAATCTCCAGTGCTTGAAAGGAAAAGTGAATGAAAAACATCGGAATTGGAAATTTTCCTATGGTACTACTTTTCATGAATTTGGTGCAAAGGAATGGAGCAAAGGAAAACTATAGGATTTGTTCCTTTAGTGTCTCCTTGAAAGAAAAACCATAGGAATTCTAATTTCCACTTCTCCTCCTTTTCATATTCCTATTCATTAAGCACAAGACTAAGAGATAGTAGCATAATAGCATTATAACCGTACATTTTCTTGTGATTTGACTTAATATCACCATGCTTTTTTGCATCCTGTGATCTTCCAATTGTTGTGAATCAAACACCCAGATTGGCAGAAATCCTGTGTTTTTAAATTCTCTGTTTTGCACGTGCATTCCTATCCTATTCATGTCTATTTCCTATCCCTGCATTGTTAGAATCCTCAAATTCAAACAAGCCCTTACTCAATTACTTCTGTTATAGATATGTGTCAAAGAAAACCTTGTATGGTTTGTCCTGCTCCTGTGGCGCTGTGTTCCACCCCAGCTCAGCTGCTCCAACGACGAAGGGTTCACCACAGCAGGGATCCGCTCTCCAGACTGTCTTTCGCCGCCTCAGATCTTCTTCCCCGCCGCCGGCAGCCACGGCAACTGCATTACCATCATCAACTGAGCAGATGACCTTGAGGACTACACGGGTCCGCAAGAGAGGTCGCACTCTTCCGTGTCTGCTTACGTTATGCGTCGCTTAATATGATGACATGATACATTATCGTCGTGTTCACCTATTAGACTCCGAGTCAGGTCCAAACTAATGCTGAAACTTGAGTTTTTAAATGGTTATGGGGTACATATTGGGGCAGCAATCAGTACTATCTGTCTACTATCTGGTTAATCTCCGGTGTCTACTATGAGTTTCATGTTGGATGCAAACAAACATTAAAGGAGCCATTATCTGTATTTTCTAACTAAAGCTATTATCTGCCTGCTATCATTGGTTTTGGGTCTATCCACAGTTTGCTACCATCACTCTGGATTTGTTCATGCACTCCTTACATAATCTCACTATGTTTTATTCCTATGCATGCCAGTTATTGTACACAATGGAACTGATCATGTAGAGCAAAAGAGACGAGCCTTGCGTGGCAATAAAATTTCATGTAGACGTCATTCCATGGTGGGCGCAAAGGCAGCCCCCCTCGACCCATTTCGGATCGTAATCAAGAGGAAGATAACTGTTCTGAGGGGGATTCAGAAGGAGAAGACCACTCCTATTTACCCCATGAGGTCTTCGCTCTAACTTGGCATGCTGATGTTGGTAATATCATGCATATGGTGCCTTGCATTGCTTATTATATACATTAAAGATGCCATCTGCTTAGTTTAGACATGCTTTGTGTCAATGCCATCTGTTTAGTTTATTTATCGTATATGTGAATCATGCAATGCCATCTTGTCTAGCCAGGCATCATATATGTGAATTTTGCAATGCCACCCTGGTTAGCCAGTCATCTTATATGTGAATTATATCATGCCATCATTTTTTATTACATGTTAAATTTGTCAACAATTTAAGTACATTCAATTACTCTTCCTGTGCATCAGCCATTCGGCACGGTCATGGAAAAATCTGGAGTGGAAACAAGGTCTTCAGAGCAGATAGTGCTATCTGACGAAGCGCATGTCTTTCTAGTTACCGATAGCTCCTCAGAGGAGGATTCAGAGACAGATGACCAGTCATATTTCCCCCCGAGGTGCATGCCCTAACTTGGCAGGGTTATGTTGCTCATATCGTGCGTATGGTATCTTGCATTGCTATGTCATTTGCTTAGTTTAGACATGCTTTGTGTGAATGCCACCTGTTTAGTGTCTAATTACCATATATGTGAATTATGCAATGTCATCTTGTTGCAAGACATTATATATGTGAATTATGCAATGTTATCTTGTTGCAAGGCATTATGTATGTGAATTATGCAATGCCATGTTGTTTAGGCAAGCGTCATATATGTGAATTATAGCATGCCGCCCTTTTTTTGTATTTCTCATTGCTTTTGTCGACAATGTTTGTATATTCAACTGCTCTTCCTATGCATCAGCCATTTGAATTGGTGGTGGAGAAATCTGGAGTGAAAACAAGGTCTTCAGAGCAGACAATGCTACCTGCTGAAGCAGATATCTTGCTGGTTACAGATAGCTCTTCAGAGGAGGATTCAGAGGCAGATGACCAGTCCTATTATCCCCCTGAGGTGTATGCTCAAACTTGGCGGGGTTATATTACTCATATAATGCATATGTTGTATTGCAATGCTTAGTTTTTACATCATATACACAATATTGAATGCCATCTCCTTAGTTGACACATCATATATGCGATTGCCCTCTGCTCACTTCCTTAGTATATAAATCATATATTTGAATTATGTCATGCCATGATGTTTACATAGACAGCATGTATCTGAATTACGGCATGCCAACTCATTTTTTAAAGACATAATATAGTTGTATCATCTCATCATGTTTACATGGTCATCATATTTTAAATTATGTCATTCTGTCCGTGAATTATATCATGCCATCATGTTTCCATCGATGGCATGTTTGTGATTTATGGCATGCTAGTCACTTTAATAGACACATCGTATAGTTATATCATGTCATCATGTTTACATAGTCATCATATTTTGAAGTATGTCATTCTATCCTGTTTAGTTATCCATCATACATGTGAAATTGTGTCATGCTATCTTGTTTAATTAGCCATCATATATGTGAAATTATGTCCTGCTATTCTGTTTTCTTAGACAACATAAATATGAATTATTTCATGCCCTATTTTCTTCCCTACTATCATTGCACCTATCTATCTTACAATGCCTGTACATTCAATTACTTTTCTTGTTTATCAGCCATTTCAATTGGAGGGAGTGATGGCAGTATCTGTGGGAGTAAAAACACGATCTTCAGAAAAGATCGTGCTACCTATCGATGCAGATAGAACCACGGTTGTACTTGCCCAAGAACCAGCCCCACCACACATAACCCACACTCATGCAGATTGTACCCCTACCCACTTGGACAGAGAACCAGCTACACCCCTTCTAACCCCAACCCCAGTAGATAGACACCCTGTTCCCGTTGACACAACACCGTCTCCACCACAGAGCACCCAAACACGAGCAGTTAGTAAGGCAACTGCAGTGCCCAAGTCACGAGGACCACCACTCCGAACCCGAAGTCAACGCTTAAAGCAGAAGAAGAATTGTTCTCAGGTCAGGTTCCATAGCTATGGTTCATACTACTTTGCTCTTGCATCACTGTATTTACTGATACCAACTAATTTCAAATTTGAAGGGTGCAATTGAAACTCCAATGGCGCAACAGGTATGTTTTAAACCTGTTTCTTTAACGTGTTTGGCTGTTTGCTGTTGTAACTTGCTCTATGTTGATTTCAGTTTCAATTGAATAAACAGTTATGTTCTCATGCCATGCACATTACAAGTGTTGTTATTGTTGTGTAGTTTCCCACACTTATATTATGTCTATGCTGCTTTGTCTTAAATAGATATGATTCGAACTGTATCTATCTTGATTTGGCAACATAAACTAGAATGATATAGACCATACAGTGATCATACTACATAGATATATGTTTGTTTCATGCTGTTATCCTGTCCACCTTACTACTGAACTGGTTTACCAAAATGAGTTTCATATACTACATTGTAAACCTGAGATGAGTTTGTTTGTTTCTCTTTTAGAACGCGGATAAAATATTGGAGAAGAGTACCATGTTATGCAATGGTAAAGGAAGTAATGCAAATAAGGTTCAAGATAGTGAGACATCCCTGTTGGTCTCCAAGAAAGCTGATAAAAACTATATTGAAGACATTGAGACAACCCCAAAGTCCTATCTTGATGTAGTGTTCGAGTTACTGGCTACCACTGCTGGCACCAGCTCTTCGAACTCGTTGCCTGAATCAGTTCGGCTTCTTCAGTCTCAACTTCAAGTTGAAAGACATCGAGCAGATGTTATGCGACAGGGAACCGAAGGACTGAGGAAGTCCCTGCAAAATTCAGATGCATACTTTCTGGTGCAACAGCAAGCGTTGGAGGACTTAAGCGCCAAACAAGAGAAAGTTAATAAGCTTGCTAAGCATCTTGCCAGCATTATGGGTACCCAGGATATTGTTTCTTGAGCTCTTCTGAAGTGGTTTCAGTTCTGGACTTGTTTTGCTGCGGCGTTTATATGCTGCTGTGTTCCCTATATTTGCACTGGTGGCGAACTTTGATGCCCAGTGGATGTAATATGTGTAATAGCCGTGATAGCCTAGTGTAAGTTGCTTGCTTATTTATTTCCTTGTTGTCTTGTTTATTTGTTTGCTTGTAGTCAGTGCAGTTCTTTTTCTGCGGTTTGCTAGTGGCTGTGATAACCTATTTTTTAAAACTAGGCCACAATAACCATGGGCTAATATTTACTGTAGTGACACTGGGCCTCCTACGGGCCGTAGAAACAGTGGGCCTTCTACGGGTCGTATAAATAGTGGGTCTTCTACGGTCCGTAGAAACAATGGGCCTTCTACGGGCCGTAGAAACAATGGGCCTTCTACGGGCCGTATCATCAATGGGCCTTATACAGGCCATATGATCGATTGGCCAAATATGGGCCAAACAGACCGCATTCTGGCCGTAAACGGGCTAGAGTTGGAATCGTCCGTTCATGGGTCGACCCTAACGGGCCATCGTTAATAGGCCGTATTTGAGGATGCTATGAAAACGGCCCAACGTATTAACGGACCACAAACGGGCCGACTGTAACCATGGGCTGAATTTGGCCCACAAGCACACAATGATAGTAACGGGCCGTAAGTAAAAGAATGCTGGAAAATAGCCCAAGAATAAATGGGCTCTGAGAAGGCCGAAAGATAACATGGGCTGGAAACGGCCCAACGGAATAACGGGCCGTTAATGGGTACAAAGTGATACACTGTTCTTTACGGGCCAGTTTCACCACGGGCTGTTAATGGGTGTAAAGTGATACACTATTCATTACGGGCCAGTTTCACCACGGGTCGTTAATAGGCCAAGAGTTACATAGGGCCTCATATGGGCCGAAAGACATCATGGGCCATACATGGGCCAGAAGTGAAAACGAGCTGGAATCATATTGGATGGCCCAGATGACACTACTGGGCCTAATTCGAATAGGGCGTAATGGGCCTTGGGTTAGTGGGCTGTAAATGGGCTACATGCGAACAGGCTGTTAACAGGCTTTCCATGGGCCGGCCCGCCACCTTTTGACCAAGTCAAACGGGCTGGCCTTTTCACAGGAATGGGCCTCTGTTGGGCCGTGCCACGTGTCGACGTATCATAGGCGCCTTCTATCCAATGAGTGGATGACATCTGTCCCAGCGATGAGCCGACACGTGTTTCCTTCATCCAATGATGATTTTACACGTGGAAAATCCCCATTGGTCGGGGCTGTTAATGGGTTATCGGATCCAAAACCCGACCCGGTAGCTTAACGACATTCCGTTACGGTGGATGCCACGTGTCGGTCACCCTTGACGAAAGCACTTCTGTGACGCGCGATTTATCGTCATGGAAGTGGACACTTCCGTGATGATAATTTTGGTAATGTCATGGAACACTTCTACGACAGCACAGGTATGACTATCTTGATTCTGTCATAAAATCGTCATGGATGTACATGCATGACAGAAAACGCGACCTACTGTGACAAACACGTATCATCACAGAAGTGTATTTTTTTGTAGTGTCATGACTTATACATATTATTATGACTATGAGATTATGCAACTCCCGAATACCGGAGGAACACTTTGTGTGCTACCAAATGTCACAACATAACTGGGTGATTATAAAGGTACTCTACAGGTGTCTCCGATGGTACTTGTTGAGTTGGCATAGATGAAGATTAGGATTTGCCACTCTGATTGTCGGAGAGGTATCTCTGGGCCCTCTCGGTAATGCACATCACTATAAGCCTTGCAAGCAATGCAACTAATGAGTTAGTTGTGGGATAGTGCATTACGAAACGAGTAAAGAGACTTGCCGGTAAAGAGATTGAACTAGGTATTGGGATACCGACGATCGAATCTCGGGCAAGTAACATACCGATGACAAAGAGAACAACGTATAGTGTTATGCGGTTTGACCGATAAAGATCTTCGTAGAATATGTAGGAACCAATATGAGCATCCAGGTTCCGCTATTGGTTATTGACCAGAGACATGTCTCGGTCATGTCTACATAGTTCTCGAACCCGTAGGGTCCGCACGCTTAAAGTTCTGTGACGATCAGTTTTATGAGTTTATATGTTTTGATGTACCGAAGGTAGTTCGGAGTCCCGGATATGATCACGGAGATGACGAGGAGTCTCGAAATGGTCGAGACATGAAGATTGATATATTGGAAGCCTACATTTGGACATCAGAAGAGTTCCGGGTAAAATCGGGATTTTACCGGAGGGATTACCGGAACCCCCCGGGGGCTAATGGGCCTTGCTGGGCCATAAGGGAAAGAGAGAGGGGCCGGCCTAGGGCAGGCAGCGCGCCCCTCCCCTCTGGTCCGAATTGGACTAGGAGAGGGGGGCGACGCCCCCCTTTCCTTCTCTTTCTCTCCCTTCCTTTCCCCCTCCTAGTAGGAGTAGGAAAGAGGGGAATCATACTCCTACTAGGAGGAGGATTCCTCCTCCTGGCGCGCCAACAAGGGACGGCCGGCCTCCCCCTTGCTCCTTTATATACAGGGGCAGGGGGCACCTCCAGACACACAAGTTGATCACAAAGATCTCTCCGAGCCGTGTGCGGTGCCCCGTCCACCATAATCCACCTCGGTCATACTGTAGCGGTGCTTAGGTGAAGCCCTGCCACGGTAGCTTCATCAACATTGTCACCATGCCATCATGCTGACGAAACTCTTCCCCGAGCTCTATTGGATCGTTAGTTCGCGGGACGTCACCGAGGTGAACGTGTGCTGAACGCGGAGGTGCCGTACGTTCGGTACTGAGGATCGGTCGATCGTGAAGACGTATGACTACATCAACCGTGTTGTCATAACGCTTCCACTTAACGGTCTACGAGGGTACGTGGATGACACTCTCCCCTCTCGTTGCTATGCATCACCATGATCGTGCGTGTGCGTAGGAATTTTTTTGAAATTACTACGTTCCCCAACAATGCCTTCCGGGGCATCCCCAAGCTTAGGCCTTTTGGTGTCCTTGAATTTTACCTTGGGGTGCCATGGGCATCCCCAAGCTTAGGCTCTTGCCACTCCTTGTTCCATAATCCATCAAATCTTTACCCAAAACTTGAAAACTTCACAACACAAAACTCAAAATAGAAAATCTCATGAGCTCCGTTAGCGAAAGAAAAGAAAACACCACTTCAAGGTACTGTAATGAACTCATTCTTTATTTATATTGGTGTTAGACCTACTGTATTCCAACTTCTCTATGGTTTATAAACTCTTTTACTAGCCATAGATCCATCAAAATAAGCAAACAACACATGAAAACAGAACAATCTGTAGTAATCTGTAGCTAACGCAACTTCTGGAACCCCAAAAATTCTAAAATAAATTTCTGGACGTGAGGAATTTAACTATTAATCATCTGCAAAAAGAATTAACTAAATAGCACTTTCCAAATAAAAATGGCAGCAATTCTCATGAGCGTTAAAGTTTCTGTTTTTTACAGTAAGATCAAAAATACTTCCCCCAAGTCTTCCCAACGGTTCTACTTGGCACAAACACTAATTAAACACAAAAAACACAACAAAAACAGAGGCTAGATAAATTATTTATTTCTAAACAGGAGCAAAAAGCAAGAAATAAAAATAAAATTGGGTTGCCTCCCAACAAGCGCTATCGTTTAACGCCCCTAGCTAGGGATAAAAGCGAAGATAGATCTAGGTATTGCCATCTTTGGTAGGCAATCCATAAGTGTCTCTCATAATAGATTCATATGGTAATTTAATTTTATTGCTAGGAAAGTGTTACATGCCTTTCTTTAATGGAAATTTGAATTTAATATTCCCTTCCTTCATATCAATAATTGCACCAATCGTTCTAAGGAAAGGTCTACCAAGAATAATAGGACATGAAGGATTGCAATCTATATCAAGAACAATGAAATCTACGGGCACATAGTTCCTATTTGCAACAATAAGAACATCATTAATTCTTCCCATAGGTTTCTTAATAGTGGAATCTGCAAGGTGCAAATTTAAAGAACAATCATCAAAATGACGGAAACCTAGCAAATCACACAAAGTTTTTGGAATTGTGGAAACAATGGCACCCAAATCACACTAAGCATAACTCTCATGATCTTTAATTTTAATTTTTATTGTAGGTTCCCACTCATCATAAAGTTTTCTAGGGATAGAAACTTCCAACTCAAGTTTTTCTTCATAAGATTGCATCAAAGCATCAACGATATGTTTAGTGAAAGCTTTATTTTGACTATAAGCATGAGGAGAATTTAGCACAGATTGCAACAAGGAAATACAATCTATCAAAGAGCAATGATCATAATTAAATTCCTTGAAATCCAAAATAGTGGTTTCATTGCTATTTAAAGTTTTAACCTCTTCAATCCCACTTTTAACAATTTTTGCATCAAGATCTAAAAACTCCGAATTTTTGGAACGCCTTCTAGGTAAAGGTGGCTCATCTTCAGTCCCATCATTATCAAGATTCATATTGCAAAACAAAGATTTAATAGGGGACACATCAATAACTTTTAGATCTTCATCATTATTATCATGAAAACTAGAAGAACACGCCTTCACAAAGCAATCTTTCTTAGCACGCATCCTAGCGGTTCTTTCTTTGCACTCATCAATGGAAATTCTCATGGATTTGAGAGACTCATTGACATCATGCTTAGGTGGAATAGATCTAAGTTTCAAAGAATCAACATCAAGAGAAATTATATCAACGTTCCTAGCCAACTCATCAATCTTAAGCAATTTTTCTTCAATCAAAGCATTGAAACTCTTTTGCGAAGTAATAAATTCTTTCATATTAGATTCAAAATCAGAGGGAATCTTATTATAATTTCCATAAGAATTGTTGTAGGAATTACCATAATTATTAGAGGAATTACTAGGAAACGGCCTAGAATTAAAATTACCTCTATACGCGTTGTTACCAAAATTGTTCCTACCAACAAAATTCACATCCATAAATTCATTATTATTCTCAATCAAAGTAGACAAAGGCATATCATTAGGATCAGTAGGAGCACTCTTATTAGCAAACAATTTCATAAGTTCATCCATCTTTCCACTCAAAACATTAAATTCTTCTATCGCATGCACTTTTTTATTAGTAGATCTTTCGGTGTGCCATTGAGAATAATTAACCATAATACTATCTAGGAGTTTAGTAGCTTCTCCTAAAGTGATTTCCATAAAAGTGCCCCTGCGGCTGAATCTAAAAGATTTCTAGAAGCAAAATTCAATCCGGCATAAAAAATTTGTATAATCATCCAAAGATTCAAACCATGTGTAGGGCAATTACGTATCATTAATTTCATCCTCTCCCAAGCTTGTGCAACATGTTCATGATCAAGTTGCTTAAAATTCATAATATCGTTTCTAAGAGAGATGATTTTAGTGGGAGGAAAATACTTAGAGATAAAAGCATCTTTGCACTTATTCCATGAATCAATACTATTTTTAGGCAAAGACGAAAACCAAGCTTTAGCACGATCTCTAAGGGAAAAAGGAAATAGCTTCAATTTAACAATATCATTGTCCACATCTTTCTTCTTTTGCATATCACACAAATCAACAAAGCTATTTAGATGGGTAGCGGCATCTTCACTAGGAAGGCCGGCGAATTGATCTATCATAACAAGATTCAACAAAGCAGCATTAATTTCACAAGATTCAGCATCGGTTAGAGGAGCAATCGGAGTGCGAAGAAAATCATTGTTGTTGGTATTGGTAAAGTCACACAATTTAGTATTATCTTGAGCCATAGTGATAAGCAAGCAATCCAACACACAAGCAAACAAGAAACAGGCAAAAATGCAAATAGAAAAAAGAGAAGGGGAACGGGAAAAGAGAGGGTGAGAGGAAAAGAGGGCGAATAAAACGACAAGGGTGAAGTGGGGGAGAGGAAAATGAGAGGCAAATGGCAAATAATGTAATGCGAGGGATAAGAGTTTGTGATGGGTACTTGGTATGTCTTGACTTGACTTGGCGCGAATCTCCTTGGCAACGGCGCCAGAAATCCTTCTTGCTACCTCTTGAGCACTGCGTTGGTTTTCCCTTGAAGAGGAAAGGGTGATGCAGCAAAGTAGCATAAGTATTTCCCTCAGTTTTTGAGAACCAAGGTATCATCCAGTAGGAGATCACGCTCAAGTCCCACGCACCTACACAAACAAATAAGAACCTCGCAACCAACGCGATAAAGGGGTTGTCAATCCCTTCACGGTCACTTACAAGAGTGAGATTTGATAGATATGATAAGATAATATTTTTGGTATTTTTATGATAAAGATGCAAAGTAAAATAAACGGTAAAAGAAATAACTAAGTGTTGGAAGATTAATATGATGGAAGATAGACCCGGGGGCCATAGGTTTCACTAGTGGCTTCTCTCAAGAGCATAAGTATTACGGTGGGTAAACGAATTACTATCGAGCAATTGATAGAATTGAGCATAGTTATGAGAATATCTAGGTATGATCATGTATATAGGTATCACGTCCGCGACAAGTAGACCGAAACGATTCTGCATCTACTACTATTACTCCACACATCGTCCGCTATCCAGCATGCATCTAGAGTATTAAGTTCATAAGAACAGAGTAATGCTTTAAGTAAGATGACATGATGTAGAGGGATAAACTCATGCAATATGATATAAACCCCATCTTTTTATCCTCGATGGCAACAATACAATATGTGCCTTGCTTCCCCTGCTGTCACTGGGAAAGGACACCGCAAGATTGAACCCAAAGCTAAGCACTTCTCCCGTTGCAAGAAAGATCAATCTAGTAGGCCAAACCAAACTGATAATCCGAAGAGACTTACAAAAATAAACCAATCATACATAAAAGAATTCAGATGAGAATCAAATATTGTTCATAGATAAACTTGATCATAAACCCACAATTCATCGGATCTCGACAAACACACCGCAAAAGAAGATTACATCGAATAGATCTCCAAGAAGATCGAGGAGAACTTTGTATTGAGATCCAAAGAGAGAGAAGAAGCCATCTAGCTAACAACTATGGACCCGTAGGTCTGAAATAAACTACTCACACATCACCGGAGAGGCCATGGAGTTGATGTAGAGGCCCTCCGTGATCAATGCCCCCTCCGACGGAGCTCCGGAAAAGGCCCCAAGATGGGATCTCTCGGGTACAGAAGGTTGCGGCGGTGGAATTAGGTTTTCGTGGTGCTCCTGGATGTTTGGGGGGTACGTGGACTTATATAGGAGGAAGAAGTACGTCGGTGGAGCAACGAGGGGGCCACGAGGGTGGAGGGCGCGCCCCCCTGCCTCGTGGCTTCCTCGGTTCTTTCTTGGCGCCCACTCCAAGTCTCTTGGATCACGTTTGTTGAGAAATCATGTTCCCGAAGGTTTCATTCCGTTTGGACTCCGTTCGATATTCCTTTTCTTCGAAACCCTAAAATAGGCAAAAAACAACAATTTGGGCTAGGCCTCCATTTAGTAGGTTAGTCCCAAAATGATATAAAAGTGTAAAATAAAGCCCATTAACATCCAAAATAGATAATATAATAGCATGGAGCAATCAAAAATTATAGATACGTTGGAGACGTATCAGCAGATACAGTTTAGTCGGCCCACGGCCCAAGATCGTCCCCAAGGCGTGAGGGACGTGGGCACCGGCAGGACCAGTACAGAAACCACGAGCAGTATGATCACTGAGTCGGTCGTGATGACCGTCGTCGAGTGCCAAAACCTCCTCCGAGGAGTGGATCATATGTGCCTCGGCAATATGATGACAGACGCCCTTGCAGTGGCGAGCAAAGAATACCAGCCGACCCAAGGGAGCTAGGCTTTGATGCAAGATCTATTCTCGTTCAAGGTCTAGTTGACAGGAACAGAGCACATAGGGAGGGCCTTGACAGAGATCACCCGACTGGCAGCAGAGTTCATGTTTCAGGTCCAGAGTATTTCAGCAGAGCCATCAGAGTCGCAGTGATTCCTCCCAACTTCAGGTTGGCGACTGGAGTCAGCAAGTTCACTGGTGAGTCCAAGCCTGACACTTGGCTTGAGGATTATCAAGTGGATGTGCAGATCGGTGGCGGCAATGATGAAGTGGCCATGAAGCATCTTCCTCTCATGTTGGAAGGTTCAGCCAGAGCATGGTTGACTCAGTTAGCGCCAGGCAGTATATTCAGTTGGGAAGAACTTGCCCGAGTGTTTGTTAAAACTTTTGAGGGTACTTTCAAGCGGCCAGCGGGGTTAATGGAATTGCAGCATTGCATGCAAAAACCGAATGAAACTCTTTGAGATTACATTCAGAGGTGGACCACTTTGCATCACACAGTGGAAAATGTATCCCACCATCAAGAAGTTTGTGCCTTCAAGGAAGGCGTTAAAAATCGGGAGCTGGTCCTAAAATTCGGTCGGACAGGAGATATGTCTCTGACTCGGATGATGGAAATAGTCACTTGATATGCTAACAGAAAAGAAGAGGATCGACTCCGCAGTGGAAAGAGCAAACCAGTCGGTCAAGACACGTTGGAGGCAATTCCAATCGGAAACAAAAGCGTAAAGCTGAGCCTGCAGGACCTGGTGAAAATGTGGCAGTGATTCAAGGAAAGTATAAGGGAAACCTAAGGGGCCCTAGACCCCCAAGAAAGTGAAAGATCAAGCCGGAAACGATGTGTTGGATTTTCCATGTCACATTCACACCAAGAAGGATAAAGAAGGCAATCTGATTTATCCTAAGCATACCACTCGGCAGTGTCGGGTTCTGATCGAGCAATTCTGAGAGAAACAACCTAATGAGAAGGAAAAGGAATCAGACAAGGATGAGGACAAAGAGGAAGATTATGGTTTTCCCAATGTCAATTCAACCCTAATGATTTTTGCTGATGTTGAGAGCAAAAGTCGACTGAAAGTGATCAACAGGGAAGTGAATATGGTTGCTTCGACGATGACAACATACCTGGAGTGGTCACAAACAACTATCACATTCGACCTGTCTGACCACCCTGCTCGCATAGCCACTCCAGGGAGGCAAGTGTTGGTGGTCGACCCAGTTGTTGGAGGTACTCGATTAACCAAAGTGTTGATGGATGGTGGTAGTGGTTTGAATATTCTTTACGCTGAAACCTTGAAAGGGATGGGCATTCTGATGTCCAAACTTAGTGAGAGCAACATGAGCTTTCACGGCATCATCCCTGGCAAGAAGGCTGAATCACTCGGCCAGATAACCTTGGACGTGGTTTTCGGTGATTCAAAAAATTACCGTAAGGAAAAGTTGACATTTGAAGTAGTAGATTTCCAGAGTGCTTATCATGCTATTCTGGGGAGGCCTGCATACGCGCGTTTTATGGCTCGACCATGTTACGTGCATCTCAAGTTGAAAATGCCTGGTCCCAAAGGAGTGATCACGGTCACTGGCAATTGGCAGAAGGTAAAGGAATGCTTCCAGAAGGGTTCTAAAATTGCCGATGCACGAATGGTAGCAGTTGAAATGCAAGAGTATCAGAAAAATGCAGATCCGAGTGATTTGCTGCGAGCCAAGAAGCCTGCCACACATTCTGCATTTCAATCGTCCGGAGAAACAAAACCGATTCATATTCACCCGACCGATCCTAATGCTGCTCCTACTCATATCTCAACATCACTCGACAGCAAATAGGAAGAAGCGCTCATCCAGTTTCTCCGTGAGAACTGGGACATCTTTGCATGGAAACCTTCTGACATGCCAGGTGTACCCAGGGGACTGGCTGAGCACCATTTGCGAGTCGACCCAAAAGTGAAGCCAGACAAGGAACACCTTAGACGGTCTGCCGTACAGAAGAGAAAAACAATTGGCGAGGAAGTGGCTCGGCTCCTAGTAGCTGATTTCATCCGAGAGATTTACCACTCCGAGTGGCTCGCCAATGTTGTCATGGTCCCCAAGAAGAATGATTCACTTCGTATGTGCATTGACTTCAAGCATATCAATCGGGCCTGCCGGGGTGTGAGCGTTTGTATTTTCTAGACGCCTATTCCGGGTATCATCAGATCCGACTTTATGGACATGATGAGATAAAAACAGCTTTCATCACTCCATTCGGGTGCTTTTGTTATGTCACCATGCCATTCGGTCTCAAGAACGCTGGTGCCACATTTATGAGGATGATTCAGAAGTGCCTGCTCACTCAAATCAGTCGGAATGTGGAAGCATATATGGATGACATTGTGGTCAAGTCGCGTAAAGGTTCCGACCTGCTGACTGACCTCGCTGAAACCTTTGCCAACCTAAGAAGGTATGATATCAAGCTTAATCCGTCGAAATGCACAGTCGGAGTTCCAGGTGGAAAGTTACTCGGTTTCCTCATTTCCGAATGAGGGATCAACGCCAACCCAGAGAAAGTTGGAGCCATACTCTGGATGAAACGCCTTGTGCGTGTGCATGACGTTTAGAAGCGTTTTTTGGCCGCCTTGAGTCGATTCATCTCTCGCCTCGGTGAAAAGGCATTGCCTCTTTACCGACTGATGCAGAAATTTGATAAGTTCGAGTGGACTCCTGAAGCTGATGCAGCGTTTGCAGAACTCAAAACCCTGCTTTCCACCCAGCCGGTGCTTGCTGCCCCAATCAGCAAAGAGCCTTTACTGCTTTATATTGCAGACACTGGACAAGTTGTCAGTACAGTACTTACGGTCGAGCGGGAAGAAGAAGGAAAACCTATAAAGTTCAGCGCCCAGTGTACTATATTTCTGAAGTCTTGACTCCATCCAAGCAAAGGTATCCTCATCATCAGAAGCTTGTTTATGGGATTTACATGACCACGAAGAAGGTTGCACATTATTTCTCTGATCACTCCGTTACAATTGTTAGCGACGCACCATTGTCAGAAATTCTGAACAACAGAGATGCAACTGGTCGAGTGGCAAAGCGGGCGATTGAACTCCTTCCCGTGGATATCAAGTTTGAGGCAAAGAAAGCTATCAAGTCCCAGGCAATAGCAGATTTCCTCGCCGAGTGGGTCGAGCATCAACAACCGACTCAGATTCACTCGGAGCATTGGACCATGTTCTGATGGATCCAAGATGTTGAACGGTTCTGGTGCTGGGGTGGAATTGGTATCCCCTCGAGGAGACAGACTCAACTATGTTCTTCAGATCCATTTTGATTCCTCCAACAACGAAGCTGAATATGAAGCACTTTTGTATGGGTTGCGTATGGCCATTTCACTCGGCATCCGTCGCCTAATGGTCTACAGCGACTCAGATTTGGTGGTTAATCAAGTAATGAAGGAGTGGGACGTCAGAAGCCCGGCTATGACTGGCTATTGTAATGCAGTGAGAAAGTTAGAGAAGAAGTTTGAGGGGTTAGAGCTCCATCATATACCCCGACTGAAAAATCAAGCAGCTGGCAAAGATAGGCTCCAAGCGTGAGCCTATTCCCAGTAATGTGTTTTCGGAGCATCTTCACACGCCGTCCGTCCAAGAGGATCCCTTCACGGAGGAGCCCCCACAACCTAAGAGTCCTACTGATCCGACTGAAGTTGAAATCCCAAGGTGGTCGACTTGGTCATGGAAGTTTTGGTCGTCATACCCGATTGGACAGTGCCGTACATCGCGTATATTCTCAGGAAAGAGCTCCCAGAGGATGAAGAAGAGGCTTGTCAGATTGTCCGCTGATCTAAATCTTTCATAGTAATGGGTGGACAGCTTTACAGAGAAAGTGTTACCGGAGTTACTCAGAAGTGCATAACATCAAAGGAAGGTCGAGTGATCCTCAACGACATCCACTCAGGGACCTGTGGTCACCATGCGTCCTCTCGGACCATTGTGGCCAAAGCGTACCGAGCGAGGTTTTATTGGCCACGAGCAAATGAAATGGCAAAAGACATAGTCGACAGATTGAAGGTTGCCAGTTCTACTCCAACATGTCTCACAAGCCTGCATCAGCCCTGAAGACCATTCCACTCGTTTGGCCCTTTGCTGTTTGGGGATTAGATATGGTTGGACCTCTGAGGACTGGCAGAAGTGTCTTCACCCATGTGCTCGTAGCAGTCGACAAGTTCACCAAATGGATTGAAGCCAAGCCTATCAAAAACCTCGAAGCAAGTACTCTTGTCAGCTTCATTGGAGAGTTAACATTCAGATATGGTGTCCCGTACAGCATCATCACAGATAATGGGTTGAACTTCGATTCTGATGAGTTCAGAGCCTTTTGCGCTTCCCAAAGCACTCGGGTTGACTATGCTTCAGTCGCCCATCCCCAGTCGAATGGACAAGCTGAAAGAGCAAACAGATTGATTCTCAAAGGACTGAAACCCCGATTGATGCATGACCTCAAGCATGCAGCAGGCGCTTGGGTCGATGAACTTCCATCAGTACTTTGGGGATTGAGGACAACTCCTAATCGGTCGACTGGCCGAACTCCATTCTTCTTAGTCTATGTGGCTGAAGCTGTGCTTCCGAGTGACTTACTTCATAACACTCCGCGAGGGGAACTCTTCTCAGAAGCCGAAGCAGAACAAGCCCGTTAGGATGCTGTTGACCTTCTGGAAGAAGAAAGAGAGATGGCGCTGATCCAGTCGACCATCTATCAGCAAGACCTGCGTCGATTCCACGCCAGAAATGTGAGAGGTCGAGCATTTCAAGAGGGAGACCTGGTTCTTTGAGTGGATCAGCAGAAACCACACAAACTCGCTCCTGCTTGGGAAGGCCCTTCATCATCACCAAAGTACTTCACAACGGGGCTTATCGCCTCTATAATGTGGAGCACAATAAATACGAGCCACGCGCTTGGAATGCGGAGCTGCTCCGCCCCTTTTATACCTAAGCATTCAGATTGTTGAGATGTAATAAGAAATACATTCTAGTTCGATTATCAAAGACACAGTTTCATAGATGATTGTTGTTCTTTTTTAAGTGTTTTAAATCCCCCAGTGGGTGTCTTAGCTGCGAATCCGCTTCGCCTAAGTTCTAAAAAATAAAATCCTACCGAGTGGTGAGAAAGTCTCTCACTCGGGGGCTTAGCTGCAAATCCGTTTCGCCTAAGTTTTAAAAAATCCTACTGAGTGGTGAGCAAGTCTCTCACTCAGGGGCTTAGCTGTAGTCCAGTGCTCGCCTAAGTTTAAAAAAATCCTACCGAGTGGTGAGCAACCCTCTCACTCGGAGGCTTAGCTACAGTCCAGTACTCGCCTAAGTATAGAAAATCCTACCGAGTGGTGCGCACCTCTCTCACTCGGAGGCCTAGCTGCAGTCCAGTACTCGCCTAAGTATAAAAAATCCTACCGAGTGGTGAGCAACTCTCCCACTCGGGGGCTTAGTTGCAGTTCAGTACTCGCCTAAGTTTAAAAAAATCCTACCAAGTGGTGAGCAAGTCTCTCACTCGGAGGCTTAGTTGCAGTCAAATACTCGCCTAAGTATAGAAAATCCTATCGAGTGGTGAGCAACCCTCCCACTCAGAGGCTTAGCTACAGTCCAGTATTTGTCTAAGTATAGAAAATCCTACCAAGTGGAGAGCAATCCTCTCACTCGGGGGCTTAGCTACAGTCCAGTACTCGCCTAAGTTTAAAAAATCCTACCGAGTGGTGAGCAACCCTCCCACTCGAGGGCTTAGCTGCAGTCCAGTACTCGCCTAAGTTTAAAAAATCCTACCGAGTGGTGAGTTACCCTCCCACTCGGGGGCTTAGCTGCAGTTCAGTACTCGCCTAAGTTTAAAAAAAATCCTACCGAGTGGTGAGCAAGTCTCTCACTCGGAGGCTTAGCTGCAGTCCAGTACTCGCCTAAGTATAGAAAATCCTACCGAGTGGTGAGCAACCCTCCCACTCAGAGGCTTAGCTGCATTCCAGTACTCGCCTAAGTATAGAAAATCCTACCAAGTGGAGAGCAACCCTCTCACTCGGGGGCTTAGTTGCAGTCTAGTACTCGCCTAAGTATAGAAAATCCTACCAAGTGGAGAGCAACCCTCTCACTCGGGGGCTTAGCTGCATTCCAGTACTTGCCTAAGTTTAAAAAATCCTACCGAGTGGTGAGAAACCCTCCCACTCGGGGGCTTAGCTGCAGTGAAGTACTCGCCTAAGTTGAAAAAATCCTACCGGGTGGTGAGCAACCCTCCCACTCGGGGGCTTAGCTGCAGTCTAGTACTCGCCTAAGTTTAAAAAATCCTACTGAGTGGTGAGCAACCCTCCCACTCGGAGGCTTAGCTACAGTCCAGTACTCGCCTAAGTATAAAAAATCCTACTGAGTGGTGAGTAACCCTCCCACTCGGGGGCTTAGCTGCAGTCTAGTACTCGCCTAAGCTTTAAGACTCGCTCCATCCTTACCCGTAAAGGCGGCGAGGTGCAGGTCGACCACGATTTGTCCTCGGAGCTTCGACACAAATACAGCATCCGCTCCCTCCTTACCCGTAAGGGCGACAAGGCGCAGGTCGACCACGATCTGTCCTCAGAGCTTCGACACAAATTCAACGTCCGCTCCATCCTTATCCGTAAGGGTGGCGGGGTCCAGGTTGACCACGACCTGTCCTCAGAGCTTCGACGCAAATACAACGTCTGCTCCATCTCGATCCGCAAGGACGACGAGGTGCAGGTTGTGGGCAACACCAAGTACCTTTGCCCATGATTCACTTGACTGAGCCGCATCACAAAGTCAATAGCAACTCAAACTGCAAGAAACAAGTTCTACGCAAAGAGTCGAAATATTCAAAAGCAACCAAAGTTTAGATAAAATCCTAAGGTTCCAGAACATGGATTAAAGTACTCAGGCATCAGGCCCGAAGGAGTTTAACGGTTACAAAATCACTCGGCATTCCGAGGCAAATTTAAGGCGAGGCATAAAGTTTGTTCACTCCGCAGGAGGAGGGCTTGCAGGCTCGACGAACTCGTCTAGATCAATTCCGTCAGCAATCCGAGTGGCAGCAGCAATGAAGGTTTCCATGAAGGATTGGAAGTCATGCCTTTTGGTATTGGCAACCTTGATCGCTGCCAGCTTCTCTTCTCGGGCTTCCTTGCAGTGGACACGAACCAGCAACAGAGCCACGTCAGCACCACATCGGGCAGAAGACTTCTTCCATTCCTGCACTCGACCAGGGACCTCATTGAGTCGAGTCATTAGGGACTCAGGGTCATTTTGAAGCATCGCCCTTGGCTAGAGTGCTGTATCGATGCGCGACACCGCCACCTTTAGGCGAGCAAGATAACTCGTAACACTGGCAACACGGAATTCCAGTCAGAGCACGTTCATAGCAGCGTCATCACCGACAGGGGAAAGGACGGGGTCCAGACCTGTCTCGACCCGTACAGTCTCTTCTTCAAAGTTTTGGCAGAATTCTACAAACACAAAGAAATAATGAGTCGACGAATGCCTAGTGAATCGACAACAGCTAAACAGTCGGACGAAGGAAAATACCTTCGAGCATAAGGAAGAGCTTCTTAGCGAGTGCTTCCAGATAAGCTTCCAGGTAATTTCTCTTACGAGAAATGCTTTCAATCTTCTCGTTCAAAGCCACCTTGTCTTTCTTCAGACGAGTCACTTCTCGGTTGGACTCGTTAAGGGACGTCTTCAACTTGGTGTTTTCTTCCTCCAACGCACCAACTGAAGCCAGCTTCTTGTCAGCAAGCGTAGTCTTCTCCCGAGCCTCCTTTTGTGCAGCAGCAAGATCGAGGTCCTTTTTCGCCAGAGCATGCTTCATTCTCTCTGAAAGATATGCACTTGGGTCAGACAGAAGAACGAGGAGATGACTTGTGGGTCGGCCAAGATAAACAATCGACCAGTTGATTACCTTCCATACCAGTTGTTTTATCTTTAGCCTTCCGCAAGTTCTGCTTAGCCAGCTCCAAGTCGAGATTGAGTTGTCTCTGCTTCTCCTCGAATTTGGAAAATTTGGAGATAAGCTCACAGGATTTCTGAAGTTAGCAAAAGATACATCAGTAAACAAGATCAAAGACCAGTCGCTTCCGAGTGAATAGAGCTCTAAGACTACCGCAGAATCAAAACATTCTACAGTAGTCTCAGGGACAACACCCAATGGGTGCACTTAGCGTGCCCCCACTGGTTCGGGTTCCACTCGACATGGTCCGACCAGACCGAGTGGAAGAGTAAAAAAAGAGAAGACCGAAGTTATTTTTCGAAGTCAACAAAAGACATTCTCAGACCCCAACCGACTGCCCGCAGTTGACTGTGGTCTCGGGGACTACACCCAGTGGGTGCACTTAGCGTGCCCCCACTGGTTTGGATTCCACTCGACATGGTCCGTCCAGACCAAGTGTAAGAATGAAACAATAAAGACATTTCTTATCAAGACCTCCGCCGAATCACACATTCGACGGTGGCCTCGGGGACTACACCCAGTGGGTGCACTATGCGTGCCCCCACTAACGCAGAACTACAATCGACACAACCTAGTTGACTCAACTGGGAAAGTTACTCGGCATAAATTCAAACACCCAGTGGGTGTGCAGATGCGAAGTGCAGACTAACAAGAGGATGCACAAATAAAAGTTTTCAGTTAGCATATCCTAACAGAACAAGCAACAAGATAAGAGTTCAGTCGGAAACCAACTTACCTGGACATTGGCTCGAAGGGCCGCGATGGCGTCATAAGCAGCCTGAATGTTTTCATGCACCACCTTCACCCGCTCCATCATTATGCCAGCTTGGCGTATGGCTTCTGCAGCGGCGCCTGCCTGGTCTTCTAGAACGTGATGAGTAGTGAAGAACGGGGTTGACGGTTCAGTCGCGGCAGCTTGAAGTTTCGGGGCATGGGGCTGGATAGTTGAAACAAGCACAGGTGCAGTCGATGATGTGGGGCGTTGAATTGATACTGGAGCAACAAAAGTAACAAAAGCCCGAGTCACATCTTCAGGCTGTTGAATCACTGGCTCCGCCACCGACGCCGATTGGGACGTCTTGCCAGTTGATGCCTTCTTATTCCTCCTGGGCCTCAGAGGCACATCCTCGTCGTCATCTGGAGGATCAATGACATGGGGAGGAGCTGCAGAAAGAATTAGTCGTCAGAATTCAGTCGGTCAACAAAATGGCTGAGAAAGCAAAGACAAGTTTGCAAAAGTCATACCCGGGTTAGAAGTGACCGTGTCTTCTACATCCTCATCACCATCCCTGTAAGCAGAAGTCCTAGAAGTAGAAGCTCTATAAGTTTCAAGATTCACTTGGACAAATGAGAAACAGAGTCGACATCACAAGTCCTTGATCGAAAAGTGGGGGCAAGACACTTACGTAGAAGCGACGGGGACGGTGATCTTGATCTTGGGCAGGGTCTTCCGAGGCTTTGGTTCTGCAACTTTTTGCTGCTTTGGAGCCTTCTCAGTCGGCACAGGGGAAGTTGTCTGAGTGCGCTTTAAGGGCTGACCAGTCGGAGGAGTCATTTTGCCCCGAACGCTTGCTGGGTCCTGCCTTTGCTTGGAGCGCCTCTCTGTGCGAGGCGGCCTCGCCACTGCTTGAGTCTTCACTCTCCTTGTCTCCATCTCTGTCCGAGTGCCAGTCACCGCTATCGCCCCCACTCACCTCTCCCTCTTGTTCTTGTTCTCCGTTGGGCATCGAGTACAGTTCATTGAAGGTATGCAAAGGATAGAGTCAAATGGATATTCGTCAATCTCCAAAGCTAATGCATGTCAGAGCAAAATATACTCAGAAGGAAAGAATCAAACCTTGTCTGGCTCAGTGGTGTTGTCGAGTGGGAGAACCCTTCTAGACCCCCTGGGGTTGTCCTTATTCCCAGTGATGCCTTGCAGCCACAGCTCCACCGTCTCTGCACTGACTGCTTCCGGATGGATCCCAGTGGTGTCCTCAATGCCCGAGTACAACCACATTGGGTGGTCACGAGCTTGGAGCGGTTGAATGCGTCGACTCAGGAAAGCTTCTAGCAAATCCATACCTGTCACGCCATCACGGACAAGTTGTACCACTCACTCGACCAACATAGCAACCTCCTCCTTCTCCTCTGGAGTCACTCTCAACGAAGAAGGCTTCTCTACTCGGTCAGTGGAATACGGAGGGAGGCCAGTCAACTGACGAGGAGTCGGTTCATCCTTACAGTAGAACCAGGTCGACTGCCACCCCCTGACGGAATCGGGAAGAATCATAGCGGGGAAAGTGCTTTTGTTTCTCATCTGGATCCCTAACCCACAAACATCTGAATCACATGTGTCCTCTCATCACTCGGATTGTCTTTCTTTGCCGACTGGGAGCGGCAGGTGAAAATGTGTTTGAACAGACCCCAATGTGGTCGACATCCCAGAAAATTCTCGCACATGGACACATAGGCAGCTAGATATGTGATAGTGTTGGGGGAGAAGTGATGAAGTTGAGCCCCGAAGAAATTCAGAAACCCTCGGAAGAAAGGATGGGGAGGCAAGTTAAATATGCGGTCGACATGGGTGGCAAGAAAGACGCACTCACCCTCTTGTGGCTGCGGCTCAGTCTTGTCCCCCGGAAGCCGCCAAGACTCATGGGAAATCAGTCCTCCGTCCACCAGATCCTCCATGTCCTCCTTCACAATGTTCGACCGGATCCAGTCGCCCTAGATCCAGCCGCGCGGTAGAGAAGATCTCGACGATGACCCGCCCCGGTTCGTCTTCTTCCCCTTCGCCTTCGCCGTCGCTTTCTTCGCACGCTCCAGGGCGGCGGTCTTGTCCTTCCCCATTACGGCGGAATGGGCTCAAGGTGGGCGGCGGCGCCGAGAGTGGAGACGGGAGCAGTGGAGGAATAGAGGAGGAAGAAGGAGAATCTGACGCGCACTGTGCAAAATCCCCCAGCCCGACGTCTTATATGGAGTCATTTCCGAGTGACTGACGACTGGGCCTGGGCAATCGTGTCAAATCCCGCAACCGTCACCCGCTCGGTACGTGGCGAAAAAGGCGGCGCGATGATCGAGGCGCCCCTGCCTAATCCATCCCAATTACTGCGGCCTCCTCCGTCCCGCGCGCTTCCCAAAATTTCGAATCCCGTAAGATCCGAGAACTGCAGAGCAACCTGTCAGACTAAAGATTTCTTTCATATCAACACTCGGAACTTATCCGCAAAAGTTCATTCGACAAATTAAGAATGGATCAAGGCGACTGAAAAAGAAGTTGAAGCCATCGTGTTGTTCAATGATCCTAACAGGACACTTCTAAAGCATAAAAATTGAGTCAGAAGTATTTTTAACTCCTTCTCTACTCGAACCCTGAACCATTCAGGGACTAATGATGAAGCTATGTACCTAAGGTAGGGTCATAGGCCTGACCTAGACACCCTCCCCTAGGACATCACCCTAAAGTCAGAAGCATTCAAGGGATACCATCATCCACTCGACCAGAAACATTCCACTCGGAAGAATCTATGTCACTCGACCATAGCAATGATCACTCGACAAACAGAAGATCGAAAGCCACTCTGAAAAGCAACGGTCGGGTGTTTACTCTGTAGACTTAATGGTCATTTATGTCACTTTATTACTAGCGTTATCAGAAACGCCCCATCTTTATGTACCTTAAACCCTTTGTAACTGAGGGCGGGAGGGGTCTGGCGAACTCTATATAAGCCACCCCCTCCTCAGGGACAAGGGTTCGCACCCCCTGTAACACCACACACATATAATCCAGTCGACCGCCTCCGGGCACCGAGACGTAGGGCTATTACTTCCATCGTGAAGGGCCTGAACTCATTAATCTTGTGTATAGAACTTCATCATAGCTGGGATCTTGCCTCCTCCCACCTACCTCCCATTCTATTGTCAGTCTTAGAACCATGACACCCCCGCCTCCAAAACAGCACCACCCCCTACTCCTCCCTTCCGCCTTCTATGCCACCATATTAGTTAACCCAAGCAACCACCTGAATCTATCAAGTTCTTTCTCTGTCAGCCTTGTTTCACATAGAAATAAAATGTCGAGATCCTCCATTCTTCCCAATACGAGAAGAGAGCAAACTGTCGGGCCATTCCCGAGTCCCCGACAGTTCCAGCTAATAATTTTCACTGCTCCCAGCGGGGCTGATCCTGCAGCCCGGCCGATATGATAGTGTTGTGTTCAGCACTCCTGTTATCCTCCTCCTTCTTCGATTTTGGCCCTTCCTCCACAGTAATCTCCTCTTCTCCATCCCGCTCCACCTCCCCTTTGAAGTGTCCTTTCTTCGCTGGCACAAGCACATCAATGTCCATTTGCTCACTCAACCTCTTGCCTACTGTCTGCATATTTGTAGGAGGCACATTGTCCGTGTTTGTCGCTGCCCTCGGCTTCCTCTTGTACTTCTTCACAGTCAACTCCTTTGTGGCTTTCTCCTTCTGTTTGTTGCTGGGTCCCTTCTCTTTGCCTTCCCCACTAGTCACCCTCCTCGTTCCCTTTTCACCCTTCTCATCACCTACCATGTGGATCAACACGTCTACAAGCTTGCCCCTCTCTCCCCTCATGTACGTAAGGCTATCCTTTTCTCCCGGATTAAGGTCTAACTTCCTCTGGACTGTACCTGCTGGTTCAATATCTTTTGCGCCCCCATTTGTACTCTTCTTCAATGGACTAGTGACCTCCTTGCCATCATCCAACTCCTTCGAGCCCAGGCTTTTTGATGCTTGTGCTTCTTTCCGCCATGATGGCGCATCACTTCCTCTAGAGCCTCCGCCCCTGCTCAGCCTGTACCTCCTTCTATCACCCGCGTTAGAATTTGCACTACCCCTCTCCCTCCACTCCAGCTTCTACTCCCACTCCCAGCACCGTCCCTCCCAGCCGGCCATCTACCTCTCCCTCCCTCGTCAGTCCTTCTACCAGTGTCTTCCACCCTTAACCATGGCCCAAACTGCGGTGCTTCCCCTCTCAAGGGTTTAGACATGCATTCGTTTTCCACATGTCCAATAATTATGCAGGTATAGCAGAAATCCGGCAGATGTTCATAAGCAAACTTGCACCATAGTAACTTCTTCTTCCACTTGCTGTTTGCCGTGTCCTCCATTACTACATCTTCATCCCCTTTCTGTTTCTCCCTGTCTAGCAAAAAACCACGCATCAGGGGCTCTTGTATGTTCAGCTTGACTTTGATTCGCAAGTACTTGCCCATTGCCCTTCCATCATGCCCAACATCCACACCCAACAGCTCATCAAAGTCCTTCCCAATCAGTTCCCCCATCTTCCTGTTCATGGATCTGAGTGGCACCCCCAAAACCCTGACCCAGATAGGGATCCGGTTGAAATCATACTCGTCCACCGTTTTTGTCCGGTCAAAGTCCTCCATGACCAACAACTCCTTATCAAACCACCATGGTCCGTCCTCCAGCGCCCTCCTCCACCTTGCATGTTGCTGGAACATGAACAGGAACACATTCTCCTCAATCTCCTTGCATCCTACCCCCTTAATGGGACACTAGATCTTCCCCGGCGTATTGCCGACAACGTGTGCGTGCGCAAGCTTCTCCGAGAACAGCTTCCCTATCGCTTGTGGTTCCTCCTCCGCCCAATCGAACACCTTCTCCAGCTCCATCTCCGCCATCCTCAACCCCTTCTTCTCCGCCGCAGTAAGCCTGAGACCTCTCATCAATCCCTGCACGTCCTCCATCTCCCCTTCTACTCCCCTCACGCCACCTACCAGTCTAGGTTACAGTGTGTGTACGATCGTGAGCCCTAGAAACCCACGAAAGGCTGAGTGTTGGGACGGGATGATCCAGTGCGCCGCACTCCTAGAGAAGGGAGAACACACGAGATCTTGGTGGTGACAATGGTGGCGGCGACCAGGCGAGCGCTGGAAACCCCAGGCCGATCGGGTCGCCTCCTGATCGCCACAACGCAAGTTACGGAACCGTCACCCTGGACGGACTCGAGAGAATGGTGCTACCAAGTCACACCACTACAGGATTTAGTCCTTGCAAGTAACGAGTTTAAGGGGATTGACAACCCTCTTGCCCGCTTGGGTGCAAATATTTGTTTTTGTGTGTGCAGGTGCTGTTCACTAGGGTTGAATGATTCTTCTATTGGTTCGATAAACCTTGGTTCTTGCTGAGGGAAATACTTATCAGCTACTATATTGCCTTCCTCTTCGGAGAAAATCCTAACGCAGCTCACAAGTAGCACACGCTCATCACGCAACCACCCTCGTACGCGTGCCAGGGTCCCTCATGAGTCCCTTCCTTTACCTTATCTCGTACACAACAAATGTGAGCCACTTATTTTCTTCATCTTTTTCTTCTTCCTTCTTTCTTCAACGGATTAACACACCACAATCACGTTGGCCGTTGGCACCTTCCTGGCGGCCCACGACGAATCAAGGCCTCCGCCTCAGCGCGACCTCAACCACCCTCCTTCACGCCCGATGGCAGTCACACCACCCCTACCAGCCCCACGCCGGCGACCTACATGTTCCAGGCCGACCACCAACAATGTTTGCATCCTTCTTTGGGCCTCCATGTCCCGGCCTCCAGCACCATCGTCACGTCTATCAAGAGGTCAGAGACGAGTTTCTGCAACAACGACACTGTTGCAAATTGGGCGGCGAATGACAAAGGGGATTTAGTTTTCTGCAACAAGCCTCTTGTTGCAGAGGGCCGAGCGCAACACTATGTTTGTTGCAAAGGGGGCAACAACGTCGTTTCTACAACAAGGGTCTTGTTTCTCACATGCCTTGATTCAAAGAAAAAATGGTTCAGCGGGAGCGCAACAAGTCTCGTGCTGTAATGTGCCGGGTGCAACATGGGCCTTGTTGCAAAGGCTGGTGCACACTCACGCGGAGAAGATTGGACGGCTGTCGAACTCGCCATCCAACGGCTACGAAGGAGGCATATAAACATCACCCGGCCGACGCGTAGCACACCCAAAATTAATGTGCGAAGTAAATAAAAACAAATGAATGAAGTACTGAATAGTGTTTGAAACTCCAAAAAATAATAATTCAGGAATGTATTCATGAACTGTACTCCTTTTAGATTAGAAGTGAGCATTTTGATATTTATTCCCCTTTTCTAAACCTGACTTATTTTGGCCGCGCACCATAAAACCCAGCAATCGCAATTCTTTTCAGACGCTTACCGTTACCTAAAACCCAGAACCCGCAACTCGGCAGCCATGCCGCCGCCGCTCAAGAATCGTAGCCACGCTCCCGCGAAGGCCGGGCAGAGCCGGCCGCCGCCACGCCAGCCGGGGCGGCGGATGGCTAGCCGCGACGGTGGGGAGCGAGCGGCCTTCTTCGCGCGGCGCGAGGCGGCCACGGTGCTCCGGCGCGTGCTACGCGGGGACGCCTCCAAGCGCTCCGGGGGATCCATCAAGTCCCTCGTCTTCTCCCCCTCCGTACGCAACAAGCGTGCCACCTTCGCCCTCGTCTGCCAGACCCTCAAGTGTAAGCCCCAGCTCCAACCGGCTGCCTTTTTGCGCGCTCGCGTGCAAGGTGTTCGATGTAATGCCAGTCAAGAGCCTCGTTGCTGCATTCTCGCTATGATATCCAATGCGTCCGATAGAATGCCGCTATGGAGATATATGCTGCTAAATGTGCGCATCAACTTCTATTTAATGCCCTGGTTGAAGATACTTTAATGTCTTTACTACCTGTGACATAATCCTTTTCGTCCAAGCACGATCTATAGAATGAATAAATATGCCAATGTTAACAGAGTGGATTTCTGCCTAACTCAAACTTCCGGAGAATGATGCTCCGCGAACTCTAATTATAAAACAACTAACCTTAAGGAAATGTACATATTCGATCAGTATGTTAGTCCATCCGATGAGAATGTACATAGTTGACGACCAGGAAGGCAGGAAATAAAACCATATGTGGTGCTTGTTGAACTAAGCAAACACAAGTTCTCTGCAGTTATGCTTTTCCCGTTGTGCTTTAACTCTCAGTTTGTATGTTCCTGCATTGACTTCTCCCTCATAATTTCTTTGTTTCCTTTAATCAGATCTTCCAATTCTTAAGGAGGTTTTAGCATCAAGTGGAGTATTCAGCAGCAAATGGAAGGTCAGCCATCTGAACTAAATTTTATGAATTAATTGATTCCCTTCTTGCTATACACTGTTTATACCAGTCTTGTGTTGATAAGTTTCATGGCCCTTAAGTGTCTTCCATTTTTCTTGCAGAAACAAGAGGAATTAGTTTATGTGACGGCCTACGACATCCTCTTCGGTCAGGTTTGTCAGTTACTAGGTTCTTTGGATCAGTGTCTAACCTTCTAATTGTTAAGTTCTAACCTTGTCGCTGTAAAACAGTTTTTTTTTCTTTTCGAGAAAACGCAAATGGCCTTTGCGTTTCATTGCATTGGAAAGGAAGGGAATTTACATCCTCCTAAGAGGCAGGTTTACACAGCCGGCAGGGGCTCAGTGGACATCCCAGGATGATGGCAAAACGACCCTGAGCCCTTGAGCCCCGGCCTTTGCCCAACATCGGGCCTCGTCCTTGATCCTGTCAACTAACTCATTGAGCGATGGGCTAACATGGTAAAAAACGCACGCGTTCCTATGCTTCCAAAGCATCCACGGCACCAAAAGCGCCACGGATTTCAGCGCCTTGTGTAGCGTTGGCGGTGTGGTCTTCTTCACACGCAGCCACCAGTCCATGAGCGAGTCGTCGTGCTCGAGCGTCGGCGTTGGCAAACGTAGCCAAGATAGGACCTCATGCCATGTCTGCCTAGTGAATGGGCATGTGAGCATCAAGTGTCTGATCGTTTCCGGTTCTTGGTTACACAGAAGGCATCTCGGGTGGTGCTGCAGGCCACGGCGTGCGAGCCGCTCCGCGGTCCAGCAGCGATCTTGGCATGCCAGCCAATGGAAAAACTTCACCTTAGGCGGTGCCCAGCTCCTCCAAATGAGCTTCCAGGAGTGGCAGCTCGTCGCTCCCTGGAAGGTTGCCCGGTAGCAAGACTGGGCCGTGTATGCACCATTGGCGGTCCAGCTCCAGAGCAGCTTGTTTGGCTCATTGGACAGCTCGACATGCTGCACCAAGTGCCAGAGCTTCAGGTACTGTCCAATCTCGGGCAGGCCAAGCAGACCATGGATGTCGCGCGCCCAGCGATTACCGGCCATGGCCTCCGCCACCGTTCTGGACTTCCGGCGACTCTTGGGGATGCACTGATAGAGCATTGGCGCGAGCTCGCGGACGGATTGGCCGCCGAGCCAGCGGTCCTCCAAAAAAAGGGCGGTCATGCCGTCCCCGATGGCCATGGTTGTGGAAGCGTAAAAGAGCACGCACTCCTCCGAAGTAAATTGCAGGTCCAGCCCCTACCATGCTCGATTGGTGTCCGTGCGCGCAAGCCATAGCCAACGTAGCCGTAGCGATAGCCCAGTGCGCTCAAGGTCTCGGACGCCGAGGCCGCCATATTCGAGCGGGCGGCAGACTCGGCGCCGGTTCACGTGGCAATGTCCACCGCGGGCATCCGCGCGGCCGGCCCAAAGAAACCCATGCTGAATCTTCTCGAGTTGCTTCAAGGTCTTTTTTGGGGCGCGAGCGCGAGCATTTGATGAATCGGTATCGCGCTGGGCACCGACTTGACGAGCGCCAACCGTCCGGCCTTGTTCATCAGCCAAGCCTTCCAGGAAGGGAGCCGGCCCGCCACTGCGTCGACGAGGGGTTGCAGCTGGGCCGCAGAGGGGCGGCGGGTGGTGAGCGGGATGCCCAGATAGGTGACCGGCAGGGTCACGACGGGGCACCCTCTAGCAGCCCCGCAGCAGAATCATCGACGTGTATGACCATGGCAGAGCTCTTGGTGTAGTTTACCCGGAGCCCAGACGCCATACCGAACACGTCCAGGATGCCTTTGACAACGGAAATCTCCTCGGAGGTGGCGTGGCGGAAGAGCATCACGTCGGTGGCGTAGAGAGAGATCGCCGGGATGGCATGCCGGGGATGTAGTTGCTGGAGGATGCCTGTCTGAAGGGCGCGACGCATCAGCCTCCCAAGTGTGTCCACTGCGAGCACGAAGAGTTGCGGGGAGGTAGAGTCGCCTTGCCTCAGTCCGCGGCGATGCTAGATCGGTGGCCCGAGAACTCCATTGAGCATGACACGAGTGCTCGCCGTGGACAGCAGGATGGCCAACCACTCTCTGAATCGGTCCCCGAACCCATACTGGCGCAGTACCTCAAAGAGGAAGGGCCAGGAGATGGAGTCGGAAGGCACGTGTGAGGTCGAGTTTGAGCATGATCCTGGGCGCGCCAAGTTGATGCAGCATCTTGAGGGATTGCCGGACCAGAGTGAAGTTGTCGTGGAGGCTACGTCCGGCGATGAACGCATTTTGGTTGCGGCTGACAAGGGTGTCGAGCTTGGGAGCGAGGTGCAATGATAGGACCTTTGCGAAGATCTTGGCCACTATGTGGATCAGATAGATCGGTCGATAGTCAGCGAGCTTGTGGGCATCCGCGCGTTTGGGCAGCAAGGTCAGCAGCGCTTGGTTGAGTTTGTTGAACCCGCGCCCATGCAGAGTGTATAGCAGCTCGAAAACATCCCAGATGTCTTGGCGAATGATGCTCCAGCAGGCGCGCAGGAACTCCGCGGTGAAGCCGTCCGGTCCGGGTGCTTTGCGCGCCGGCATTCGTTTGACCAACCTCCCATATCTCCTGGCTGAAGGGCGCGTCGAGGCATGCGAGGTCACTAGGGGCGGTAAGCCGGGAAAGATCCAGGGTGCGCTCCCGGTCGATGGCGGTGCCCAGCAAGCCATCGAAGTGCATGAATGCTGCGTTGGCCATCTCCTCGTGGTCCGTGAGCACCTGCCTGTTCACGACAAGGCTGTACACGCGATTCTTCTGCCGTTGGTAGGAGCATTGCCGGTGGAAGAAGCTCGTGTTGGCGTCGCCGTCCTTGAGAGTCGCGATGCGGGCTCGCTGTCTAGCGATCGTGTGCTCCATGGAAGCCATGCCGAGGTAGGCGAGCTTGAGCTGCTTGTGTAGCCACTCCGGTGACGAGAGCACACGGTCCTCACGCGCCTTGTCGAAGCGCAAGATCAACTCGCGGAATATGGCAAGCTTTTCCCGGATGTTGCCTGTGGACTTAGCACTCCAACTCGAAAGGCGGCGAGCGGTGGCTTGGAGGCGTTTGACCAGCCGCCGGAAGGGGTCGTCGTCATGCACCGAGCTCCAAGCCACGGCAACGGTGTCGTGGAAGCCGTCCAACCGGAGCTAGTAGTCCTCGAAGTGGAAGCGCTTGTGGGCCGTCAGCATGGGGGAGCAATCCAGCAGCAACGGGCAGTGGTCCGACATGACCGAAGCGAGGCATCGGAGGTGACATTCGCCGTGCGCGTCTTTCCAATCCGAGGTGCAAAGAACGCGGTCCAAGTGCACCAGCGTTGGCGGCGATTGCTCGTTTGACCACCTGAAGCGACGCCCGTTGAGATATATCTCCTTTAAGGCGAGATCGTTGATGGAGTGGCGAAATCTTCCCATCATGCGCCGATGCAGGCCACCCATGTTTTTGTCTTCGTCCCGGTATATGAGGTTGAAATCGCCACAAAGCATCCACGCGCCGGGGCATGCCGCGCGTATGTCACATATTTCCTGGAGGAACATGATCTTATCAGCGTCATCTTGGGGTCCGTAGACCGTCGTCAACCACCACGGCGTCCTGGAGGCCACGGACACCCTAGCCGTGAGTGCGTTCTGCGTGAGCAGGGGGTCAGAGATCGAGACAACCCTGCTCTTCTAGGCGAGGAGGATGCCACCTTGTGTGCCATCGGCCGGGAGGTAAGTGTAGTCGTCAAACTTGGAGCCGAGGATGTCTAGCACGATGGGCGAGTAGATCAAAGCCATCTTAGTTTCTTGCAAGCATACAATGGAGGCGCTGGTAGTGCCCAACATAGAGCGAATGGCACTACGTCGGGCGCGCGAGTTGAGGCCGCGGACATTCCAAACTGCAATCTTGAGTCCGTGATCCATGAACAAGCGGTCGACGATGGATCTGCCGGCGGGCCTAGCACTCATTGGCCACGGCCTCACGTGCGGGGGAGGCGATGCACGCTGGGATCTCCCGGTCGACCAGGGCGGCGATGGCCTCGAGCACAGACAGGGGGATTGGCGCCGTGAACATGTCGTCGTAGGCTTTCATCTCAATGGCCGTGATCTTCTGGTTGGTGCCTAAAATCCCCAGGGTGCGTAGGATCTGCACATGGGCCCTCCGTTCTGCCGTCGGCGGCGCCACCGCAGGCGTGGTAGCAGCTGCGGAACGGCCTCGCCGTGGGGCGAAGTTGAGGGGACGACGTGGCCGCTTCCCGGGAGTCAGTAGCGACGCGCTGATGTGCTTTGTGGCCGCGGCCAGAAACTCGCCGAGCGTCCAAGCCTGCTGCGTGGTCGCACGGCTGCGTGATCGACGCATCGTGATTGGCGGCGATGCAAACCGTCCTGATGCCGGAGAACGGGGTCCAGGGACATGCGAGCGGCGATCAGCGTTGGGCGCGGGCGTGAAGAAACCTCGAGGTCGCTATAGTATGGAGATTGGGCTCTGGGCCCCAGCCTCCGGAGATCGAGTGGCGGGTGGTCCGGCAGCAGCCACAAGGGCCAGCGTTGTTGGAGATGTGGGCTCAGCAGCGGGCGGCCCAGCCCCATTTGGCCCAGCAGCAGGCAGATGATGAGGGGGGCCCTAGCTTTGGAAGCGGCCTTGGGCGCGTGCGCGGTAGCTGGTGGGGCGGGAACCGGTGCGCCTCCTCCCGCCGAAACCGCTGGAGTGGGGTCGAGGGGCAGCGATGACCGGTCAGCGGGGGATCCTGGGCCCGCCAGTGCGACAGGAGTGGGCGAGACGCTACTTTGCCCCGACAAGGCGGCAGGCGATCCTGGCAGTTCTGAAGCCTCTGGCACCACAGGTTGTGAGTCTGGGACCTGGCTCAAAAGGGCAAGATCCCGACACGGCGTTGGGTCAGCCGCAGCAGGGGGGGGGGGTCCCGCGGAATCGTCCTCGGGATCATGGGGGGGGGGGGCGAGTTTGAAATTCCAGGGCCTTCCCGTGCACCAGCGACGAGTGGGAGCTCGCCAGCTGGCGTCTGCACAACCGTCATTGTTGCGACGTCATCTGAAGCGACAACAGCTCGTGTAGAATCTGCCGCCAAAGCCTGCTGCTGCGGGCCCTTTCTTTCCCCCCTTTTTCCTCTTTTGGCCCGATGACGGATGACGAGAACGAGCGGGGCCCTGCTGACCCGGCCACGACAGCATGCCATCTCTCGCTGGCCGAGTGGGCGGCACCGCCATCGCCGTCGCCGGCCGGGGCTAGGAGGTCGCTGTGTAAAACCCGTCGGTCCGCCCCGAGCGGTCGCCGGCGCGCCATGCAAGCGCGTCCATGGCCATGCCGTCTGCCCGGCCGCCTGGCGCTGCGTCAGTTCGCCTGCGCTTCCGGCCGCGGCGCCACACCCGTCCATGATCGGGGCCCCGGCCTTGGCCATGCCCATTGCCGGTGCCGCCTCGGCCGGGGTCGTCATTGGCCTGGACACCGGGAGGAGGCGCCCGGAGCGGGGCAGTGCGTGCGAGCGCGATGGAGACGGGGTACGTGAGCGTCCTGACCTCCGGCGCCTCCGATGGGACGCGAGCTGGTAGCAGTTCGATGATCTCCAGTATGGCGGCGTGGCGGATGTTGGCAGGGTCGTGCACGCGGCCGGACAGACGGAAGACGGCCAGGTCCTTGCGAGAGCGCGTGCGAGGATGCAGCCTCTCAATCCAGCAACTTTCCCCAGGGATGTGCTCGGCGGTGGATAGGTGCCAAGCTTGGGCGGGGATACCGCGGAGCTCGAGCTCGACGAGGTTTTCAAACCCGCTGGCGCCAGCATGCGCGAGCTTACACCATGGCCGCAGCGACAGCGCGGACCGTGGCGAGCTGATGAAGTGCTCGTCATTGAGACGATGCATGGTGTCCAGGGAGGAGAAGAGGATGAGGAAGTCCTCAGGGTGGTGTACGTGCACGGTGAAGTCGCCTTCGGAGAGCTCGAGGGAGCGGTAAAGCAGCTCGGCCACCTCGGCCGCGTCCACTTGCGGCCTGTTGCCGGTGATGGAGGCCACCATGGCGCGGCCAAGGACCCGCTCAGCCTCCTCCATCTCCGTGGATTGCGCCATGATGACCCGCACGGGCGCGTCGGGGCGCGACTGGGGAACGGGGGCTGGCGGCGGGAGCGCAGGTGGCGCTGGTGGGGTGGTGGCGCGCAGGAGGGGCCGGGGCCGGGCCGTCTCTGCCAGGGGCGTCACGGCGAGGCCGCGCGCTGTCGTTGCGCCGGAAGTCGCAGTCGCGGGACTCGTGGCCCGATGTGAGGTAGCGCCTGCAGGACGTCGTTGGTGCAGTCGTGCACCCGGTGGCGGTGGTCGAGGCAGCGAAAGCATAACCCAGCAACCTCCTCCAGAGACGGGCTGCGGCGGCGAGGGGACGAACGGCTGGTGGTGCCGTCCTGGCTCGGGCGGTGGCGGCGGTTCCTGCGCCGCGGCTGCTGGAACCCATCAGCGTCGAGCATGGACCCACCGGAGATGCGGTGGACCTCCGAGCGGGGGCCGAGGCGTTGCCTGGCGGGCACGCGGGCAGCCGGCGAGGCGCGGCCAGGGGCCCTCGCAGCCGGCGACGCAGCAGGGGCCGGCGGGGTGAGCGCGACGTCCCTGTAGGAGCACGCCAAGGACTCGCTCTCCGAGCTGAGCTAGCGGTCACCAGAGGACACGCGCTCGCCGGAGAGGGTCGCCTGGCGGTCGGCAGGGGCGGCGCTTGGGGCCTCCATGGCTAGGGGGAGGGGAAGGGGGGCTAGGGGGTGGGCGGCCGGCGGGGAGCGTCGGCGGCAGGCAGGGGAGGGCTCGGCGGGGCTAGAGGGTGGGAGCGGAGCCATCCAGGCGGTTGCATTACCCTTTGTTATTAAACTTGAGTTATGGAATTAAGCACTAGTTTGCCATGTCATTCGCTTGATCAGTCTTGTTGTTCCGCTTCTTCCCATTCAAAGAAAATCTGACATGAAGTAGCATTCGTAGGAAATTGCAGTTTCTGGATCTGTCGAGGAGTATATTATGCTACATAAAGATACTTTTAGGACTGCTCTTCAGAAAATATGTGTTAAAAGGAAAGTCAGTAATGTTGAGGACTTGTTAAGCGAGAAAACTACAGGTATCCTTCTCTGTTCTCTCTGACATGTTCCTTTTGTAGTAGATCATTGACTGTTCCTCTAATATGATTGCCCCTGCATCTCTGAGCTGCCTGATGATCTTGACCATCCAGATCAAATGCATTCATTTGATCACATAATTCTCTGTACACGGCATAATAGATTGTGTCACAGCTGAAAACTTGAGTTTTTTCATATGCAGCATCTATGTGAGGTGTTACAGCTATGAACTTCAACTATTTCATATGCAGTGTATTATATGAGGTTGTTTTCTTGTGTCAACGCTCAACACTGACTTTCATGCTAGGTTTGAGACTTTTAAACATTTTTTATGTCGAGTACTTTCTGACCCCATATGATAATTGATAAGTTCTGGTTAACTTGGGGAAATCTGTTAATTGTATTTTAGATAGTATCCTTCAAAAGAGCAACTAATAAAACAGTAGCCATTTTCATACTATTGGAAAAAACAGTTTAATTTTCAATATTAGATCACAACCGTGTCCTGGAGAAGGTGCACCACAACTGCTGCTGTGCATTTGCTCAGTTTTGACATGTCAGTGATATGCCATCCTCATTATACATAAATTAAGTGGTACTAGAAAAATTTTGTGCATGCAATGCTGTTTATTATTCTTTTATTTCTGCAGTCAAACCGAAGCCCAGGTTTGTTCGTGTAAACACACTCAAGACCACAACAGGATCGGTTATTGAAGTACTAAGTAAAATGCACAAGGTACTTCACCTATCTTCTACTCCCTCCGATCCAAAATAAGTGTCGCAGTTTTGAACTAAGGTTAGTTCAACCTTAGTTGAAAACTGAGACACTTATTATGGATCGAGCATGTTTCTCCAAGTAACAAGCCTGCTGTCCAATGTTTCTTGGTATAACTTAGATATCACTTTCATGCTCTACCATTCTTAGTGGTACTCAAAATTCACCTGTTGGTAGGTTGATAAAGATGATATGGTTCCAGACATGTTGGTGCTCCCTCCTGGAACTGATATGCATAAACATCCATTGGTCACAGATGGAAAGGTGTTTTTGCAGGTGAAGCCTTGTGATTCTGTAGCATCTGCATCTGAAAGAAACTTTATCTAATATCATTTCCTCTCTCACTTTAACCTGTTTGCACAGGGAAAAGCAAGTTGTATGGTGGCAGCTGCATTGAGTCCTAAGCCGGGTTGGAAGGTTAGTGTAGTGTATTTAATCGCACTAGTTCTTATTGCATATATTTATTTTTGTCTTGCTAGTTGCAACCATTTGAGCTAAGTGAAATATTTAATTTTAATTACATTTCCATCTTTCTTAATTGATAGGATTTTACACAACAATATTCTGGACCTTAGTATTGCATCTTTAGTACTAGGACGTAAAATTGTGGCGACGCGGAGTTTTCTTGGAAAGAAAAGTTCTGAGGGATGCCCGCAGTGTAAAATATAATAATCCTGAAATTTGTCACTTAACAATTTGTATATCGTTTTTAAAGTTTGCAAATGAAAAGTCTATGCTTATTTACTATGCTTCATGACTCATGATTATGGAACGAATGTTGCATTCTGAGCAGTTGATAAGTATCACTCTGGTTTGTATCACTTTACATACTTAGGACTTGTATCATGTCAGATCATTAATTTCCAGTTGAACATTAAACTTAGGTTATTGATGCATGTGCGGCTCCAGGGAACAAAACAGTCCATCTTGCTGCACTCATGAATGGAGAAGGGAGTATTATTGCTTGTGAACTTAACAAAGAGAGGGCCAAGACATTGCAACATACTGTCAGAAGATCTGGAGCAAACAGTATCCTTTCTTAAATGCTTTATTATTACCTCTAGCTCTAGTGATCTCGCAATTATATATTTCCTAGGCATTATTTTACTGTTAAATCATGCTTTTCACCTTGCATTTAATCTAGGAAAAAAATGTTTATAAGTTCGCATAATTTCTGCAGTAAAGTACCTTGTGAATTCTTTTGACCTTCAAATACAAATCCCCTGCTAACCCGAGTGAGGTTTCAAATGCTTTTGTTTTGTGACGGTAGCTTTCATATGTTTCTTTGACATTTATTCACAAGGGCACAAAACTAACAGCATTCCATCTTTCAATCAGGCGTATCTTTGCACCTTCTTTGTGTATGTGGAAATGATTATGCATTCACTTGTCTTCTGGCTACTTTGACCCAACCCTTGATATCATTTTTATCTAAAGTGTAATACACAAACCATTATGTCAAGGGGGTCGCTGTGATATATGTGGACTATCTATGGTGATCATTTCTTTGTTTAATTGTATGTAGTCTTTTCCTTCCAATTTGCAACTGTATCCACCTGTTCACCATATACTATGTTACAAAGTTTGTGACATGATACAATGATCAGATTTTCTTAACCAGTTTTGTAGATATTGAAACAGTTATTGGTGACTTTTTGAATATAGATAGCAATGATCCGTCATATGCAGAGGTTTGTAGTACTTGTGTTGTTATTCTTACTATTGTTAGAAAGATTAGATTCATGTATTGAATTTCCGGTATTGACATCCATAATGATATCTACTCCCTCCGTCCCATAGTCTATTGATGAAAACTTCAGACAAGCATACATTTTTTGAGCTTTCCATTTGTCTTGTCGAACAATCAACCCTAATTGTGTTGTGTGCTTCAATACAATGATGATTGTGCAGGTTCGTGCTATTCTATTAGACCCCTCTTGCTCTGGATCTGGAATCTCTACCGAGAGACTCGACCACTTGCTTCCTTCACATTCTATAGGTAACTGTATGCTATGGAGGCTGCTCTTACAACATATATGTACTTCTCGTATTCAATATAAAAACTTGGAATCTGCATTGTGTGTTCATACATCATTGAGTTCATCCTAGTTTTCATACTACATTGAATCTTCACGTATTCAATTTGTGTTCATGCCACATTGAGTTCATCCTAGTTTTCTCCGCAAACCATGAAAATGAACTTCTATTTTTTTTCCTGCACAAAATAAGAAGGCTATGGTCTATGTTTTTAAGGCGACGCCTTACCGCCTTAGGGAGGGGGGGGGGGGGGGGGGGCGCTTTGGCGCCTAGGCGGGCGCTTTGGACGCCTAGGCACCCAAAGCGGTCGATTTTCCAAAGCGGAGGGGGAGCGCTTCGTCGCCTAGGCGTCGCCTTAGGGACGCTTTAAAAACATAGGCTATGGTTCTGTTAGCATCTTATGCAGTCTGATACCCTGATGGGTCATCCGGCCTTCTGTAGTTCTGTAGTTGGCACAGGGGCTTTGCTTGCTTGGTCAATTTTGACCTGAAATAGTGAAGCATTCCAGTGTCAGGGATGTTTCTTAAGGTCTACATTTTTTCAAAGATGCAAGTGAGGGAAACAGATTCACCCCACCACCATCATACCAGTATCCAATTGGAACATTTAAACTAAAGAAACCCTGTTGTGCAGATGATCAGGATGATGGAGGTTCAAGCGCAAGGATCTGGAAACTGTCCGCCTTTCAGCGGAAAGCTCTCTCACATGCTCTATCATGTAAGTTCCTACTCTACTCGGTCTGTTTAATGATCACATTTCTATGGACAACTGTCGCAGAAACTGAAGTGAAAAGCTTCCGTCCACATCTGCAGTTCCCTCTGTAGAGAGATTGGTCTACAGCACCTGTTCAATACACCAGGCAGAGAATGAGGATGTCGTCAGCTCTGTACTACCTTTAGCCTCATCACTCGGTTTCGAGCTCGCTACCCCATTCCCTCAATGGAGGCGCCGTGGCCTTCCGGTCTTCGACGGAGGTATGTTCCCTTTCCCTGAACAACTCAAATACGCTTCTGGATGACCTTCTGTTGGCATGAAATTTATACACCCTAACGGCTTTCCTTGTTTGCAGCCGAGCATTTGCTTCGGACGGACCCCGAGGATGATCTGGAGGGATTCTTCATAGCGCTTTTTGTGAGGAAAGCAGCCGCCGCAGATGCTTTGGAGCCTAGCGAAGACGGTCGCGCTTTGGGAAGGAAAAGGAAACGAGCTTGCACAACGCGAAGCGGAGGTCTCAGGGCGTTCAGCTCCTTGAGATTGTCCAGGATGGACGTGCTCTGCTCCATCTGGGGTATATAGAGATGTTGATGTTGCCCTAGGATCTTTGAGCGATTTCTTTTGGTAGCGGCAGCTGAACGAAGCCGGCGTTGGACTTGTAACTGAATTTTGCATTTTCTCGATATGTAGGCAGAATTGTGAACTAAGGCCACATTGTGCACGTTCAGTTTTGAAGCAATTAACATCGAAAAAGGGACGTGTATTAGGACGCGGTGTTTCTGCTCCCAGGCTCATCTGCATCCCCTCTCAGCAAAAAAATCAAAACAAATGCTAAAAAAATTCAAATTTCTTTTGGGTGGTAGATAATTTGATGGGTGAGGTCCGCATCAAATTTCAATTCATTTAGACATCTGAGCAACTCTCGGCAAAAAAGACAAAATCAAGGTATGTAAAATTGTTTACTGTTCACACATTGTTCGGACCCAATTTGTCTTGGACGATGATAACTGCCATGCGTGTGGGCGTTAAGGGATCTGGTCACACGTTTTGTGTGGTGTCTAAGAGGACCAGCCCACACGCCTATGTGTGGGCAAAAAAGTAATGCCCACACGCTTTTTTCTTTCCCCGCGGTCCCTCTCACACGCTTATGTGTGGGCAAAATAGATAACGCCCACGCGACCTCTCTTAGCCACCTACCTCACGGTCTCGCACGCCCCGCGTGACAGTCATCATGCATCCCCGCAGTTGCCATGGTCCGGACCCTCTTTAATGTCTGTTTAATTGCAGTTGCCATGTTGCTATACTACAATTGCCATGTCTGACAACTACATTTGCCATGGTTGCTCAACTGCAATTGTCATCTCAGATCAAGTGTCAGATGCCATTTTTTGAACAACTGCAGTTGTTGCCATGTATGGTCTGGTTACTACAGTTGCCATGATTTGAAAACTTTGAGAGTTGCCACCTACTAACACTAGGCAGTTGCCATGTATGGTCTGGTTTACTACAGTTGCCATGATTTGAAAACTTTAGAAGTTGCCACCTACTAACATTAGGCAGTTGCCGTATAGTGCTACAAGAAGACATCGCAAAATAAAATGTTCGGGTAAAGAGAGAATTGCCATCTGCTTAGGAACATACTAGCAGTGGCGGATCTAGGCCCCAGGCCGGGGGGGGGGGGGGGGGCGGGCCCGGGGCGTGAGGCCCAGTTTTGTAACGCCGTTGATGCGGCTATAGCTCCCACGTGTCGAGGCACGACTTAGAGACATAACCGCATTGAAAGCAATGTCGCAAATTAGACAATCATCACAACGTCCCATGTAATATAGATAATAAAAGGGGAGATACATAGTTGGCTTACACTCGCCACGTCAATCAAAGTACATAAATGGCATTACAACATTCAAACACTCATGGCCCGACTACGACGCCAAAATAAAAGATAACCCAACATGCGACACGGTCCCGATCACCCCAACTGGGCACCACTACTGATCATCAGGGAAAGACACGTAGTATTGGCGTGAGTCCTCGTCGAACTCCCACTTGAGCTCAAGCGCGTCATCTGGAACGGAGTCATCAGGCCCTGCATCTGGTTTGAAAGTAATCTGTGAGCCACAGGGACTCAGCAATCTCGCACCCTCGCGATCAAGACTATTTAAGCTTATAGGTAAGGCAAGGTAATATGTGGAGCTGCAGCAAGCGACTAGCACATATGGTGGCTATCCTGTTCGCAAAAGAGAGCGAGAAGAGGAGGCAAAGCGCGAGCGAGAAGCTAGAGAACAACCTGCGCAAGCATTACTCCAACACCGTGTTCACTTCCCGGACTCCGCCGAGAAGAGACCATCACGGTAACTCACACCGTTGATACATTTTAATTAAGTTAAGGTTCAAGTTATCTACAACCGGACATTAACAAATTCCCATATGCCCATAACCGCGGGCACGGCTTTAGAAAGTTCAAATCCCTGCAGGGGAGTCCCAACTTAGCCCATGACAAGCTCTCATGGTCAACGAAGGAATAGACCTTCTCCCGAGACATTCCGATCAGACTCGGTATCCCGGTTCTACAAGACACTTCGACAAGTTAAAACAAATCCAGCAACACCACCCAGATGTGCCGACAAATCCCGATAGGAGCTGCACATATCTCGTTCTCAGGGCACACCGGATGAGCAAGACGTCGGGTAGGCCAGCCCAGAGTTTCCCCTGGTAGCCCGGGACATTGCTCGGTTGGACCAACACTCAGAGGAGCACTGGCCCGGGGGGGCTAAAATAAGATGACCCTCGGGCTCCGGAAACCCAAGGGAAAAAGAGGCTAGGTGGCAAATGGTAAAACCAAGGTTGGGCATTGCTGGAAAAGCTTTAATCAAGGCGAACTATCAAGGGGTTCCCATTATAACCCAACCGCGTAAGGAACGCAACAATCCGGGAACATAACACCGATATGACGGAAACTAGGGCGGCAAGAGTGGAACAAAACACTAGGCGAGAGGCCGAGCCTTCCACCCTTTACCAAGTATATAGATGCATTAATATAACAAGATAATATAATGATATCCCAACAAGTAAATAATGTTCCAACAAGGAACGGTCTCCAATCTTCACCTGCAACTAGCAACGCTATAAGAGGGGCTGAGCAAAGCGGTAACATAGCCAATCAACGGTTTGCTAGGACATGGTGGGTTAGAGGTTTGACATGGAAATTTGGGAGGCATGATAAGCAAGTGGTAGGCATCGTAGCATAGGCATAGCAAAAGAGCGAGCATCTAGCATAGCAAAGATAGTAGTGATTTCGAGGGTATGATCATCTTGCCTGCAAAGTTGTCAGAGTTGACTGGATCCTCGAAAGCAAACTCAACGGGCTCCTCGTTAGTGAACTCGTCTCCCGGCTCTACCCAAACAAGACAAACAAGCAAACGGAACACAATCAACCACGTGCAAAGCTCAAACAATATGATGCAAGGATGGTATGCTATGCGGGATGCGATGCGTGATGCATATGCAAGATTTGACAAGTAATGCATGAACCTGGCCTCAACTTTGAAATCCAAGTATTCCACTGGAAAGATGAGATGAAATCGCTTGAAAACGATATAAAGAACGCCGGAATCAGAGTTACGGTTTGGAAATGGCAAGCAATTCAAATATGACCACGTTCTGCGATTTACAGCAAGTAGCCATCTAAATGCAACAAGATGAACATGCTACAGCACCCAAACATGGCATCAAAATACATGGCAGGAAACCATTCATGATGCTTAACAAAAGTCTAGCACTGATCTACGGCCAATTCATCCAGTAACAGGTTCAAACAAGCATGGCAAAAATGCATTTGACAAACAGATTTCAGACTTAGTGAAATTAACACTTGTCTGGAATTTCAGATCAGATAGCACACTTCGGAGCAACAAAACTACATGTTACAGGACCTGAACATGGCAAAGTAAAGCATGGCATGGAGATACTCAAAGAGCTTAACAAAAGTACCTTAGTGACCTTGGGCCAAAAGGGATCAGAAAATACATTTGCAAGCATGTGAACATGGAAAAAACATAATCAGATCACAGACTTAGTGAAAACTGGAGCATGCTGAAACAGATATCAAGTAGGCATGTTTACGAGCTCGATGCACTCACTACAGAGCAAGTCATGACAAGCTAAGCATGCACCCATCAAGAATACACAAAATACAAGCTATACATGGCAAGAACAATAACATAGCATGCACGGATCAACTACAACATCCTCGGCAAAATCGCTAACAAGTAGACAATCTGCCCAGATTCACGAAATAGCAAAAGTAGAGCTCGATTGACTCAAGCTAGGGTGCTCCATAATTGCAAACAAAGACATGGATGGATAGAGCACTACAATATTAACAAAACATCATTACTGATCATTCTTAAAAAAGGCACGGATCACTAGGAAACAACAAGAACATATGGCATATTGAAATAAACAGATCAAGGACTTAGTGGAAATGCTAAGTCCCTAAAATCAGCATTAGCAAATGCCCCACTTCGCAAGCTTGTGCTAGTCACCACACACATCACAAAAATACATGGGTTGCACATCTGGATAGATGGCAAAACATATAACAAAACACATGTAGAGCTCATGGGCATATCATGCACACATAAATCATGGCAAAAATGACAAATATCTAATTGGAGCAGCAGATCTCACAATTATCTCAAATAGCACTCTTCTAATAGCATTTCGGGCATCAAGATGAACTCAAATGAAAATGATGCAATGAGATGAAATGATGTACTCTCTGATATGAACATTTTGACATGCTATATGCCCAAAACGGAGCTACGAATGAGGAGTTATAGCACGATGAACATGAGCAAATAAATTAGGGTTAGGGTAAAAGAGGTCAACCGGATCCGATCCAGATCTGGATCCAGCGCGGGTGGCACTGTAGCAGGGGCACGCTTGCCAAGGATGATCGGCCGGAGCTCGCCGGAGTTCGCCGGGGACTTACCGGAGTCGAGGGAGAGGAGGAGGCCGGAGTGGGCGAGCTCGCCGGGGCGGCGACTTGGTGGCGGCGACGCAGGCTTGGACGACGGTGAGCGGCGCGTCGGGCGGGCTCGCGGCGGCCGGCGTCGATGGCGCGGCGGCGGCGGAGGTGGCCGGCGACGGGGCGGCGAGGGGCTCCGGCCACCGGGCGGCGGGGCAACCGGGCGCGGGCGGCGGCTGGCGGCTGGGCCGCGGGGGCCTGCCCCGGGCCGCGCGGGCTTCAGCGGGAGGAGGTGGCGGCGCGCCAGGTGGCAGGCGCTGGTTGGCGCGGGCGGCGGCTCCGTCCGGCGCGGCGGAGACGAATTTTAGGGTTTTGGGGGAGGAGGAGATCCGGATTTCGGAGGGGTTCTATTTATAGGCATAGAGGGAGCTAGGAGAGTCCAAAAGAGGTGCGGTTTTCGGCCACGCGATCGTGATCGAACGCTCTAGATGATGGAGAGGGTTTTGGTGGGTTTTGGGCCAACTTGAAGGGGTGTTGGGCTGCAACACACACAAGGCCTTTTCGGTCCCTCGGTTAACCGTTGGAGCATCAAACGAAGTCCAAATGGTACGAAACTTGACAGGCGGTCTACCGGTAGTAAACCAAGGCCGCTTGGCAAGTCTCGGTCCAATCCGGAAATGTTTAATCCTCACACACGAAAGAAAGGTAGAATTGACCACCGGAGGAGAACGAAGCGCCGGAATGCAAAACGGACAACGGGGAAAATACTCGAATGCATGAGATGAACACGTATGCAAATGCAATGCACATGATGACATGATATGAGATGCATGACAATGATAACAAAACACGGAGACAAAAACCCGAACCCAAGAAAATAAAATAACTTAAGGCCGGAAACGGCAAGAGTTGGAGTACATATTGGTTAAATCACATCCGGGGTGTTACAACACTCCACCACTACGAAAGGATCTCGTCCCGAGATCTAGGACTGAAAGAACACCGGGTACTCAGAATGGAGGTGATCCTTGCGTTCCCAGGTAGCTTCACGGTCGGAATGGTGTGACCACTTAACTTTGAGGAATTTGATTGACTTGTTGCGAGTCTTGCGTTCAGTCTCTTCAAGAATAGCCATGGGGTGCTCACGATAAGAGAGATCTTCTTGGAGCTCAATGTCCTCGAAGTTGACGGTGCGGTCAGGAGTCTTGAAGCACTTTCGGAGCTGAGAGACATGGACCACGTCATGAACATTTGCAAAGTTTGAAGGAAGCTCGAGTTGATAGGCGACATCGCCTCTCTTGCTGACAATCTTGAAAGGTCCCACGTATCTGGGGGCAAGCTTCCCTTTGATACCGAAGCGACGAGTACCTTTCGTTGGAGAGACCCGGAGGTAAACATGATCTCCGATCTCGAAAGCCAAATCACGGTGCTTACTATCATAGTAGCTCTTCTGACGGGATTGGGCTGCTTTGAGGTTATCTCGAATGACTTTACACATTTCCTCTGCCTCTGTGATTAAGTCATTCCCGAGAAGCTGACGTTCACCAGTTTCAGACCAGTTGAGAGGGGTACGTCACTTCCTGCCATACAGAATTTCAAATGGGGCCTTGCCCGAACTTGCTTGAAAACTGTTGTTGTAGGAGAATTCAGCATATGGAAGACAATCCTCCCACTTCATGCCGAAGGAGATCACACAAGCCCTGAGCATATCTTCAAGAATCTGGTTGACACGCTCGACTTGACCGCTAGTTTGAGGACGGAAAGCTGTACTGAAGCGGATGTTGGTGCCCATGGCCTTCTGAAAAGAATCCCAAAACTTGGAGGTAAAGATGCTGCCACGGTTTGAAGAGATCATTTGTGGAATACCGTGCAGAGAGACAATTCGAGAGGTATAGAGTTCAGCCAATTGAGCTGCAGTGATTGACTCTTTGATAGGCAGAAAATGAGCCACTTTAGTGAGTTTGTCGATAACAACGAATATAGCATCATTGCCACGCTTGGACTTTGGAAACCCAGTCACGAAGTCCATCTCAATGTGGTCAAACTTCCATTCTGGAACGGCAAGAGGTTGGAGGAGACCAGCTGGTCTTTGGTGTTCCACCTTCACTCTTCTGCAGACATCACATTCATTCACAAATTGAGCAATCTCGCGCTTCATTCGAGTCCACCAATAAGCCTGCTTGAGGTCCTGATACATCTTCGTGCTCCCAGGGTGGATGGAGAGGAGAGAATTGTGAGCCTCGTTCATGATCACTTTACGAAGGTCACCTTTGGGCACAACAATACGATCCTCGAAGAAGAGAGTATCCTTGTCATCAAGGCGGTAGCACTTGTACTTGGGTTGACTCTTGGCAATCCCAATCTTCACCTTTTTCACCATAGCATCCAGAAGTTGAGCTTGGCGAATCTGGTCTTCCAAGGTAGGAGAGACTTGAAGGTTGGCGAGGAAACCTTGAGGAACAACTTGTAGATTAAGTTTGCGGAAAGCTTCACAAAGCTCGGGTTGATAAGGCTTGAGAATCAGACTGTTGCAATAAGCCTTTCTGCTCAAAGCGTCAGCAATCACATTGGCCTTGCCTGGAGTATACTCGATACTCGGATTATACTCTTGAATCATTTCGACCCATCGAGTTTGCCTGAGGTTGAGATTCGGCTGAGTGAAGATATACTTGAGACTCTTGTGGTCAGTGAAGATGTCCACTTTTCTTCTCAATAAGAGATGTCTCCAAGTCAAAAGAGCATGCACAACTGCCGCCAACTCGAGATCATGAGTGGGGTAGTTCTTCTCATTGGGCTTCAACTGGCGAGAGGTATAAGCGACAACTTTCTTCTCTTGCATCAACACTGCGCCAAGACCTTGGAGAGAGGCATCACAAAAGACCTCGTACGGCTTGGATTCATCAGGCGGAGTCAGAACTGGAGCAGTGACCAATTTCTCTTTCAAAGTGTTGAAAGCAATGTCACACTCCGGAGACCAAACGTACTTGACGTGCTTCTGGAGAAGATTTGAGAGAGGCTTCACGATCTTAGAAAAGTTTTCAATGAATCTTCGGCAATAGCTTGCGAGACCGAGGAAGCTACGGAGTTGCTTCACATTCTGAGGAGGTTCCCAATTCACAATTGCAGACACCTTCTCAGGATTCACCGCAATGCCCTTGGCAGAGATGATATGACCAAGATAAAGAACCTCATCGAGCCAAAATTCGCACTTGGAGAACTTGGCGTAGAACTTGTGTTCTCTGAGCTTATCGAGTACCAAACGCAAGTGCTTGGCATGATCTTCCTTGTTCTTCGAGAAAACCAGAATGTCGTCGAGATAGACCAAAACGAAGTCATTGGTGTAGGCGTTGAAGATGAAGTTCATCATGCGAGAGAAAGTCGGAGGAGCGTTGACGAGGCCAAAAGACATGACAGTGTATTCATATGAACCATAGCTTGTCCTGAAAGCTGTCTTGGGAATATCTTGCTCACAGATTCGAATCTGATGATAACCCATACGGAGATCAAGCTTGGAGAATACTTGGGCACCTTTGAGTTGTTCGAACAGCTCGTTGATGTTGGGAAGTGGGTATTTGTTCTTGATAGTCTTCTTGTTCAGTGGACGGTAATCGACACAAAGTCGGTCCGTTCCATCCTTATTCTTCACAAAAAGAACACCACAACCCCACGGAGAAGAACTAGGCCGGATGAGACCCATTCTCTCTTGGATATCGAGTTGCTTCTTCAGCTCCTTCAACTCTTCAGGTCCGAGCTTGTAAGGACGCTTGCACACTGGTTCCGTGCCAGGCTCAAGATCGATGACGAATTCAACTGGCTGGTGGGGAGGCATTCCTGGAAGCTCTTCTGGAAAGACGTCTTGATATTTGCAAACGACTGGAATTTGCGAGATAGCATCCAGTTCACCCTTCTCATTGAGAGAAAACAGACGGATGGTATCATCACGAGCGGCAAAGACAATTACATCCTCAGACGAATGAGTCAATTGAATCTGCCTGGCTCCACAATCAAGATGCGCCTTGTGCTTAGAAAGCCAATCCATCCCGAGAATAAGATCAATATCCGAGTTACCAAGAACCATTGGGGAAGAAAGGAACTTGTAGTCGCCCAAGGTGATAGTAACATCCGGAGCCATCATTTTGGTGTTCATGAACAAACCCGGAGAAGAAACCGCTATCGGCTTAGGCAAATCAATAGTATGCACATCATGCATGGATGCAAAAGGCTTCGATAAAAATGATAAAGATGCACCCGTGTCAAAAAGAACTCTTGCGGGAATGTCATTAACAGGAAGGTTACCCATAATCACATCTGGCGAGTCCTCTGCCCGAGCTGCATTCAACAAGTTGACCTTGGCGGACTTGGTGTTATGCTTGACCATAGCTGTACTTGCCGATCTCACAGGAGGAGGAGGAGGAGGAGGAAGACGCCTCTGATTGAAGCATTTGTTGGCATAGTGACCCTTCTGTTGGCACTTGTTGCACGTGACCTCTGAAAGCGGACGGTGATACGGAGCACTTGATCTTGGAGCTTGAGACGAAGTCTTGTTCTGAAAGCCAGGGTTGGGTGGGTGGGAAGATCCACTGCCACCTTTGCTCTTCTGCTGATACGGCTGACGGAACGGAGGAGGAGGAAGCCAATACTTCTGCTGCTTGGCCACTTGAGTAGAGGAAGAAGAAGTAGCATCTCTAACTCGCTTCTTGGAAGCATCACACCTCAGTTGAGCGGCCTCTTGCTTCAATGCCATGTTGTAGAACTCATCGTACCTCAAGGGCTCAAAGAGAACAAGAGCTAGCTGAATTTCTTCTCTGAGACCACCCCTGAACTGGTATATCATGCTCTTCTCATCAGGTACGTCCTGCTTAGCAAAGCGGGCAAGCTTCTGAAACAACTTGTTGTAGTCATAGACAGACAAAGAGCCTTGCTTCAGGTTGCGGAATTCCTCACGCTTGCTTTCAACCACGCTCTGAGGGATATGATGAGCTTTGAAGTCTTGACGGAATTCATCCCAGGTAATCGCACGTCCACCTCTGGAATCCTTGTACTGCTGGAACCATTCTGCAGCTTGATCTTTGAGTTGGAAGGATGCGAACTTGACAAAGTCCTCAGGCCTGACGTTACTGCACTCGAAATGCTTGCACAGATCCACGAGCCAATCGTCAGCATCAGTTGCCTCAACACAATTGCTGAAAGTCTTTGGCCCGTTAGCAAGGAACTGGTTGAGTGTAGCAAAGTGATTCTGATTGTTGCCTTGGTTGCCTTGGTTCGCTTGATTTCGCTCTTGAAGAATTTGCATGATCAACTGTGTGTTTGCATTGCTTGCGGCCATCACAGCTTGCCATGCCTCCGGAGGAGGTGGAGGTGGTGGCGGATCCTGATTCTGACTCTGATTGGTGCTCTTAGCGGGAGCCATCCTGAAGAGGTTGACCACCGTTAGCACATTGACAGATAAAATGAAGCTGAATCCAATGGAATGAAAATTGCAACATAAAGTCTTCACATCCGAACAAAATGAACAAATGCAAACCTCTTGAAATGGTCACATATCCATAAATACTCAGGTAACCGAGAAAAACTTCAGAAACCATCTACCTCAACCTTCGAAAAGCATCCGTTATACAAGTTATGGCAATACTCCCGAACTCCCGCCCCTGTACTGGGTGGCGTCGAGGTTATCTCACCAACGAACTGCATAAAAGAGATTTTCGATGTCGGCGTACTAAACTCAGGTATTCCGGAACTGCAACGATAAAATTATGACGACAACACCTCGGAGCTCAACTCCCCGGGACACTGCCACAAAACCCCTGACAGGAGGCACCAAGACAATGTTCTCGTCACAAAACCATCGGAACGATTCCAAGATACCCGCGTGATCCTAAATTTTTTTAGTGAAATTTGAGAAGAGAAGAGTCAAAACTCTACGTCAGGATGCCTTACCAGAGCGGTGAGGAGACTGGGGAGTGAAAATAATTCCTAAACTCTCCGATATATAATTCCTAAATGACTCAAAACATTTTTCTAGACACAACTCGGCTGCTAAAAACAATCAAGCAATGGGGCTCCTAAGGTCGGGGAAGGCTCTGATACCCAACTTGTAACGCCGTCGATGCGGCTATAGCTCCCACGTGTCGAGGCACGACTTAGAGACATAACCGCATTGAAAGCAATGTCGCAAGTTAGGCAATCATCACAACGTCCCATGTAATATAGATAATAAAAGGGGAGATACATAGTTGGCTTACACTCGCCACGTCATCAAAGTACATAAATGGCATTACAACATTCAAACACTCATGGCCCGACTACGGCGCCAAAATAAAAGATAACCCAACATGCGACACGGTCCCGATCACCCCAACTGGGCACCACTACTGATCATCAGGGAAAGACACGTAGTATCGGCGTGAGTCCTCGTCGAACTCCCACTTGAGCTCAAGCGCGTCATATGGAACGGAGTCATCAGGCCCTGCATCTGGTTTGGAAGTAATCTGTGAGCCACAGGGACTCAGCAATCTTGCACCCTCGAGATCAAGACTATTTAAGCTTATAGGTAAGGCAAGGTAATATGTGGAGCTGCAGCAAGCGAGTAGCTTATATGGTGGCTATCCTGTTCGCAAAAGAGAGCGAGAAGAGGAGGCAAAGCGCGAGCGAGAAGCTAGAGAACAACCTGCGCAAGCATTACTCCAACACCGTGTTCACTTCCCGGACTCCGCCGAGAAGAGACCATCACGGTAACTCACACCGTGTTCACTTCCCGCCATGAACAGGAGCAAATAAATTAGGGTTAGGGTAAAAGAGGTCAACTGGATCCGATCCAGATCTGGATCCGGCGCGGGTGGCACTGTAGCAGGGGCACGCTTCCCGAGGATGACCGGCCGGAGCTCACCGGAGTTCATCGGGGACTTGCCGGAGTCGAGGGAGAGGAGGAGGCCGGAGTGGGCGAGCTCGCCGGGGCGGCGACTTGGCGGCGGCGGCGCGGGCTTGGACGACGGTGAGGCGGTGCGTCGGGCGGGCTCGCGGCGGCCGGCGTCGATGGCGCGGCGGCGGCAGAGGTGGCCGGCGATGGGGCGGCGAGGGGCTCCGGCCACCGGGCGACGGGGCAACCGGGCGCGGGCGGCGGCTGGCGGCTGGGCCTGCCCCGGGCCGCGCGGGCTTCGGCGGGAGGAGGTGGCGGCGCGCCACGTGGCAGGCGCTGGTTGGTGCGGGCGGCGGCGGTGGCTCCGTCCGGCGCAGCGGAGACGAATTTTAGGGTTTTGGGGGAGGAGGAGATCCGGATTTTGGAGGGGTTCTATTTATAGGCATAGAGGGAGCTAGGAGAGTCCAAAAGAGGTGCGGTTTTCGGCCACGCGATTGTGATCGAACGCTCTAGATGATGGAGAGGGTTTTGGTGGGTTTTGGGCCAACTTGGAGGGGTGTTGGGCTGCAACACACACGAGGCCTTTTCAGTCCCTCGGTTAACCGTTGGAGCATCAAACGAAGTCCAAATGGTACGAAACTTGACAGGCGGTCTACCGGTAGTAAACCAAGGCCGCTTGGCAAGTCTTGGTCCAATCCGGAAATGTTTAATCCCCACACATGAAAGAAAGATAGAATTGACCACCGGAGGAGAACGAAGCGCCGGAATGCAAAACAGACAACGGGGAAAATGCTCGAATGCATGAGATGAACACGTATGCAAATGCAATGCACATGATGACATGATATGAGATGCATGACAACGATAAAAAAACACGGAGACAAAAACCCGAACCCAAGAAAATAAAATAACTTAAGGCCGGAAACGGCAAGAGTTGGATTACATATTGGGTAAATCACATCCGGGGTGTTACAAGTTTCTTTGGGGCTGTAGTGAAAATACTGTAGCAACTACTATAGTATACAAAGGGGCCCGGGGCGCTGGGTTGGGCTGTATCCGCCCCTGCATACTAGGGCAGTTGCCATGTACCCTACAAAACACATGGCAACTGACATGTTCGGGTAAAAGAGAGAGTTGCCATCTGCTTACAAGCACAGTAGGGTAGTTGCCATGTACCCTGCAAAACACATGGCAAGTGATAGCTTTGGATGTGGGAGAGGAGACGGACGTGTGGATGAACTGATAAATGCCCACACACCAGACATGTACGTGAGTGAAAACTGACTGTGGACGAACTGCTAAACGCCCATACACCGGCCCCTTTGTGTGATGAAACGGACGTGTGGGCGACCGGGTGAATGCCCACAGACCAGCCCAATCCTAAGTGGCACCACAAACATACGAAGATTCGTGCACCCACAAACGAGTGCGGATCCACACGTGTGGGCGAGATGCAAACGCCCACACGTGTGGGCGTTAGTATTTCTGTTTGTCTTTTTTGTCGAGAGCTGCTTAGATGTTCAAATGAGTTGAAATTTAGAGCGGACCTCAAGCATCAAATTATCTACCACCCAAAAAATTTCAGATTTTTTTGAATTTTTCTTGTATTTACTTTGATTTTTTTTCTGAATAGGAGCATATGAACCTAGACATCGAGTTAGATTTCCGAGTGTATTACTACTATTGCACCCAAGAACGCATTATCATCGACAAGAATCGGAAAGGAAATTGTATCAATTCCCGTCGTAACGAGAGACGTATTTTTGGCTGTAAGATCAGATTAGGCGGCTGAAAATTCTGGTACTCGGGCGTTACATGCAGTGCTCACCTTTTTAAACAATAAAAGTTTTTTTCTCGAATATGCACGAGTGTGCATATCATATATTAAAGAAGAAAGGCAAAGAGAGCCTCCACCATGTTACATAGTTTGTTGGTACAAATTACTCCTCACTAGTCCCCCACCTCTCCACCCTACTAAAGAAGGGGGTTACATTCCCTTTCATTAGCCCGGCCGAAGCCCATAGTTGGCCCTCTTGCCTCACTCTCCTAAGTAGATACTCCAAGCAAGGGCACGCCCCATCAAAGATAATACCATTCCTAAGCTTCCACAACTCCCACCATACTAGCACAATAATAGTACGGAGATCTTTGGTGCTCATGTCTTCCAATCCTTGCTTGTCCACAGCCCATTCCGCCAACTTGTCCTGTTGAGTGGGAGTCCAATCCGGTTTGCCCAAGGCCTCGCAGATCCTCGCCCAAGCAGTCCTAGCAAAGATGCAAGTGAGTAAAATGTGGTTAATGGTTTCGTCCTCCTGGTCACAGAACGGGCATGCGTCCTGGTGTGGCAACCCTCGCCTCGCTAGTCGGTCGGACGTCCAGCATCGGTCCCTGAGGGCCAACCACGTGAAGAACTTGCACCATGTTGGTGCACGTGATTTCCAAGTTAGATCCGCCGTCACACTTCTTTCTCGACCCCAAAAGCCAGCCTCATAGGCAGATTTGACGGAGAACTGTCCAGTGGCCTCCCACGACCAGACCACCTTGTCAGGCACATCCACCATGGGCTCCCAAGCGGAGACTAGTTGCCATACCACAAAGAACTCGTGCAACACGGCAGGTCCGATGTCAGGGCCAACATCCAAAGCCCAACTCCCATTCTCCACCGCCGGTGCAACTAACCGGGAGTCTCTGATGCGTTTTGGAACCAGGCTGTATACGAGCGGTGCAACATCTTGAATCCGGCTGCCATCAAGCCAGCGGTCCTCCCAAAAACGCGTCGTAAGCCCAGAGTTTGCCACACTCCTCATGGCCGCCCTACACAGCCCCATTGACTCCTCCGGGACCTTGATCTTGAACTCTCTCCATGGCCTCGTCTCATCACTCCTCGCAAGCCACAGCCATCTCGCTTGCATTGCTATGTTCATCCAGCGTAAATTTGGCAAACCAAGGCCACCTGCCCATTTCGGTGTGCACACCGCGTCCCAAGCCACCGCACAATTGCCACCGTTGGCCTCCGCGCGTCTACACCACAAGAAACCTCTGCAAATCTTCCTCATTGCAGCAATTGTTTTCATCGGTAGATCTAGCGCCATCATTGCATGGATTGGCATGGCACATAGCACCGATTGGACCAAGGTAAGTCTGCCGCTCTTTGGCATAAGCGATGCCTTCCACTTTGGTAGCTTATTAGCCATTTGATCCACCAAATACTTCAACTGCATCGCCGATGGCCTCCTTAATGAGAGTGGCAGCCCCAAATACCTAATCGGGAAGGATCCCAAGGGGCACTGGAGGTCGGCACATGCCATAGCAATCTGGTCCTCCGAGCATCCAATAGGAATAGCTCCTGATTTTTGCATGTTGATTTTCAGTCCCGACGCTTCACCAAAAAGCTCCAAGATACACTTGCAAGCTGCGAGATCCACCTTATTTGGCTTGACAAATAGAACAACGTCATCCGCAAAGATTGATAGTCTCTTCTTCATGCCCACACGCGCTAGAGGTTGCATCACCCCTCTGGTCACAGCTAGCTACATCATCCTTTGCATCGGTTCCATAGTTAGGATGAAAAGCATTGAGGAGATAGGGTCCCCTTGTTGTAGCCCTTTGCAGTTGTAGATCGTGTCCCCCGGTGCACCATTGACCATTACTTTCGTGGTAGCGGTAGAAAGAATTCCACAAATCCAAGACCTCCACCTTGACCCGAATCCCATCTGCTGCATCACCTCAAGCAGAAAAGGCCATCGAACCGAGTCAAAAGCTTTCGAAATGTCTAGCTTCAGCAAAATCACCAAGTTCTTGAGGGCATGAAGCCGCCTAGTCGTGCTTTGCACAAGCATGAAGTTATCATGCAAAGATCTGCCCTTGACGAAAGCACCCTAATGATTCCCAACCAGTTTAGGTAGATCTTCCACGAGTCTACACGCAAGCACCTTCTCAAAAATCTTCACCGCTCCATGCACAAGGTTGATGGGTCTGAAGTCACAAACCTCCAGTGCACCATCTTTCTTGGGTAAAAGAGAAACCAAGGACTTGTTGATGGCCGCCAAACCCCTCATGTCACCATTATAGAAGCAACCCATCGCTCTCATGAAATCTTCCTTGATTATACTCCAGCATGTAGCATAGAATCTGCCCGTAAAACCATCAGGGCCCGGTGCTTTATCCCTAGGCATGGACTTGATTACTCCTTCCACCTCCTCCTCTGTGAACGGCCGCTCAAGATGCACTAGGTTTAGGTGTGGAAGGCCCAACTCATCCAGGTTGAGCGCAAACCCACGGGGGCATGCACTCCCGAATGCCGCCCCAAAATATGCATCCACCGCCGAAGCCACCTCATCCTGGCCAGAGTAAAGTTGATCGTTGTACTTTACCGTCCTCAAGACATTCTTTCTTTGCCTATGACTGGCCTGTTGATGGAACAACCTTGTGTTCCCGTCACCCTCACGTAGTTGCAACATTCTGGACCTCTGCCTAGCAATTGTTCGCTCCAACGAGCTCAAACCCAAAAGCTTTCTCTTCAAACACTTGTGCAAATCCCTCTCTGCATCCGGAAGAGTCCTAGCCTCCATAGCAATATCCAGTTGTTTGATGACCTCAATGGCAATAGCAATTTGAAGCTTCACATTGCCAATCCAACGGTCACTCCACTTTTGTAGGCTCCGTGCCGTGGCCCTAAGCTTGCTTTGTAAGGTGAGGTAATCATTAGAGGTCGCCGGAGTCCCAGTCCAAGCCATCTTGACCACATCAAGAAACCCCTCCGCACGAGTCCAAAAGGACTCAAACTTGAACCTCTTCTTTGTGCAGATGGAGACATTCATGTCCAACATTAACGGGCAATGGTCAGATACCGCAGTGCCCAAAGCCGAGAGGAAACACATCGGGTATGCCTCATCCCACTCGTTTGTCACGAACACATGATCGATCTTCTCCAAAGTAGCCATCTGCCTTTCGTTAGACCACGTGTAGCGTCTCCCATTTAGATAGGGCTCCTTCAGCTCCAGCAAGTTCAACTTGGCCCTAAACCTGCCCATCATCCTATGATTGATCAACGCATTACTTTTGTCCTCCTCCCTGGCAATTAGATTGAAGTCTCCCGCTACCAAGCAGGGCCCCGCATGAAGGTCCCGGATGTCAACAAGGTCTTGCAATAAAAGTCATCTGCATTAGTTGTAGAGCCATATTAAATTTGAAATCCTTTTACCTCATATCGTATGGTTAGAACGAAATGTCATTTTATCATGTTCTACTCTTTTATTTTTCAACCGTCGTTATCACATACTCTTTCTGTTCTAAAATAAATGTTGTGGAAACCATGATACTTAGAGCCTGTTTGGGACTGCTCCGATCCTTAAAATTCAGCTCTGCTCCAGAAAACACAAGCCAAACGGGGTAGCTCCATGATGTGCCGCTCCACAAAAAAACTAGAATCTAGGGTACAACTCCTATTTTTTATGAAGCTCTTTAGGGGGTGCTCCAAAAAACTCGAGAAGCTGGAGTTGGGTGGAAATTACCCACCACTGCCACCAGTAAGTGGATACCCCTTCGTTTCTCCCCCCTCAACCAATCAAATAGATCATTTCTACCAAATTTTCCATTCTTGAAGCTGGAGCTAGATGGAAGCCAAACATTCTCTTCGGTAGTGCTACAACTTCTGGATGAAACTGCTCCAAAGTGAATTTAGTGAAGCAAAACTGATTTTTGTGAAGCGGAGCGGTCCCAAACAAGCCCTACTTTTGGAACGGAGGGAGTAACAGTGCATGAACAATCACACTATCATTGATAAGGTACTAGTAGAAATATATATTTGAAGTTCTAGTTTTGTTCCAAGTCACAAACTTCTTTAGGTTTGATCAAGTCTGTAGAAAAATATACTAGCATCTACAACACCAAATTAGTTTCATTAGATTCATAAAGTATTTTTTTCATATTTTATATGTTTATGGAAATTAGTAAGTTTTGCTACAACTTAAGAAAGTTTGACTTAGGACAAACCTAGAACGTCTGTTATTATGAACGGAGGAGTTATCCTTCATTAGTGATTCCATGTCTTGTAGGTCTAGATGACTTATGAGGCCGGAAATGAGTTTCTTGCCTTTGGTGAGCACAACCGTGAAAATTGAATTAGTTACAAAATATTGGACAAATAAAATAATTGTTTTGTTCTAAAAATGAGAAAATCTTTGATGATTTCAACATTACCAGACTCAGCTACATGTACGTACATGGTTTCACACAAGACAACAAAAGAACCGTGTTACGAACCAACATGTGGTTGGATGGCTAGGAGGATAGTCGTATTTCCAGCCCACTAGGGTTCAAGTTCTAGACTTGACACCAGTGCTCGCATTTTCTTGAGTTTATTTCAGACCTTCCGGCGAGGTGCGTTAAGTGGGAGCATACGTTCCTGTCGACTACGAAGACGTCTAGGGCAACAGTCTCTTAGAGGTGCTTATAGAGATAGCGTGTGCGTGTGTGCGTGCGTTCATATAGATGAGTGTATGCGTCTGTGCTGTATTGAGAAAAACAGAAGAACCGTATCGCCGGGACGTCGCTTGGGTAATGCTGCACTTATGGATAAGAGGATATAGATTACTACATATTAAAGCTTATGTGATGACATGGCAACACCTAATTGCAGATTTCATAAGGCCAAACAGTGAAATTCTAGAGGGAAGATTAATGAGGATCTTTTCAAGAAAACGACGCGGTGTGGCGGGGAGGTGGGTGGGAGGTGTTTGAAGAAAAACACCGTACTAGCGTTCTTATTCGTTCGATTATGCGCCACCTACTGAAGATTGAAACTTGCACTGGATCAACAATAAGATATCTACTAAAGGGGCAATCAGGTACAAGACCTATTACGAATGTTCAGCTATTACATAGGTACACATAGATCAGTTGTCTAGACATGCGAGTCAAAATCCATAACTATATGTCTACTAGTTTAGCTCTAGGTTAATCTAAAAAAATCCGAATACACTAAGGTAGCGTATCATTCCATTGATAGGTTAGTGGGAGAAGTTTATAGGGGAGCATCCTTTGGTGCCGTACACACGGATGGCGGCTTCGAAGGCGCCAAGCAGAGAAGGTTACATGGATAACTTTGTCTAGCCTTTTGGCGCCAGCTCTAGCCCATAGCACGGCTTCTTGCTTGATGTCGTCGATGAGCCTGGTGGAAAAAGGGGGGACGGTGTCGAAGAGTGCCGCATTCCGGTGCTTCCAAATAGCCCAAGCCGTGACGATGGTGAGAGTGTGAAGACCTTTACACAGGCAGGTCGGTGTACCACTAGTGGCGGTCGTCCACCACTCGAAGAAGTCAAGCGTGCCGTCTGGGGGTTGCACGGTCATGCGGCTCCATGCCAGGATCTCGTGCCAGATAGTGCGTGAGAAGACACATCCCATAAGCAGGTGGTGTAGGGTTTCGTGCTCTTGATCACATAGCTTGCAGGTGGGGCCATGAGGTAAGTTGTGTCGTGCACGACGCTCGGTAGTCCAGCAACAGTCGAGGGATGCCAGCCATAAGAAGATCTTGGCATTGGTAGGAGCCCAATATTTCCAAATGAAGCACTAGTGGGGTGAAGAAGTGGCTTCGATGAACTGAGCGCGGTAGGTAGAACTTGAGGTGTAGGTACCATGCGGGCCACTTCCAAGACAGTTGGTTCGGCTCGTTAGAGAGGGTGATCACCTGTAGACGCCTCCATAGTTGCACGTACTCGAGGGTTTCCATGGGGCTTAGGGTGCCATGTATGTCCGCGATCCAACAACGATCCGTGAGGGCCTCGCGAACAAGTCTCTTGTTCTGGCGTTGACGAGGGATGAGCGCTAACAGGTTGGGCGCGATTTTGGAGATGGACTACCCTTGGAGCCAATGATCGCGCCAGAATCTGCATTTGTTACCATCTCCAAGTGTCCACGTAGTAGAGGCGCGGAAAAGCTCAGAAGCTTCCCGGTCGGAGGGGAGATGAAGGTGTTTCCAGGCACGCTCAACATCGGTGCCTTGGAGCCATAGCTAGCGTGTGCGTAGTGCGACGCCGGTGCAGTGAAGATCGCGGATGGTGAGCCCACCGAGCTCCAAGGGCTGGCAGACCTTTTGCCAGGAGACGATGCAAGAGCCGATGTGCACGTCCTTATTGCCATGGCATAGGAAGTCTCTGATCAGCTTGTTGATCTTCTTGAGGATTGAGGGGTTCATAGCCAACGCAAGTAGCATATGGATCGGCATGGCAGTGAGCACATGGCGGACAAGGGCTAGGCGCTGTTCGCGAGAGAGAAGAGAAGCTTTCTAGGTTGCAGGCTTCTTCACAAGTTTGTCAATGAGCGGGAGCAATGCGGAGGCCGAAGCCTTCCAGACCGAGAGCGACAAGCCAAGGTAGTTGATAGGGAACCCCAAATCGAGTAGGCCAGGGATGACCCGATGATGGAGAGCTCATCGGTGCCGCAACGGATAGGAGCAGCGGAGCATTTGAGGAAATTCGTGCAGAGGCCGGAGGCATTGCCGAATAGGAAGAGGATCTCCTTGACGATGGCGAGCTCGAGGGCGTCCAGGTGGCAGAAGATGACTATGTCATCAGCGAACATGGAGATGCCGGAAGCCGCATGCCATGGGGTGAGCCCTTGAGGATGCCTGAGTGCGTGGCATGTTGGAGCAGCGAGTTGAGCTTGTCAATGACCAGGGTTGAGCATGGGCAAGACGGGGTTGCCTTGGCGAAGACCCTGCGTGTGGGAGATCGGTGGCTCGGGGTTGCCCTTGATGAGGACCCGAGTGGATGCTGTGGAGAGGTGGATAGATATCCATTCGCACCAACGGTGGCCGAAACCAATGTGACAGAGAGTTTTGAGGAGGAAGGGCCACGAGACCGTGTCGAAGGCCTTGGGGATGTCCAGTTTGAGGAGGATGCGTGGTGCTTTGAGGTTGTGGAGCAGTCTCACGGTTTGCTGAACTAGGAAGAAGTTGTCGTGGATGCTCCTCTCCGCGATGAACGCGCTTTGGTTTGTGGAGACAAGGTCACCGAGGCGTGGTGCTAGCCGTAGTGATAAGACCTTGGCAAAGATCTTGGCAATCAAGTGGATAAGGCTGATCGGTCCGTAGTCCGAGATAGTACATGTGTCCTACTTCTTGGGCAGGAGGGAGAGGAGCGCTTCATTAAGCTTGCAGAAACCCATGCCATTCATGGCATAAAACTTGTCGAATGCGGCACAGATATCTTCCTTGACGATGGCCCAGCAAGAGCGCAGAAACTCCACAGTGAACCCATTGGGGCCGGGTGCCTTTCCATTGGGCATCTTCTTGACAGCGGGCCTTATCTCATCCTCGGTGAACGATTCCTCAAGGGGCAACAGGTCAAAATGACGATTGTCAAAGCTATGGAGGTTGATGGCATGCTCGCAGGTAGAGGAGGATCCAATGGTTGCTGAGAAGTGGGAGAACGCCACTTTGGCCATGCCCGTGTCATCACTGACGTAGGAGCCCTCGTGTTACATCCCAAGGATGCGGTTCTTCTCGTGTCTATGTGCGGCATGTAGCTTGAGGAAGGCAGTATTAGTGTCACCCTCTTTGAGCCAGGCAAAACTGGCGCGCTCGCACGCGAGCGAGCGGTCGAGGGATGTAAGGCCAAGGTACTTGTGTTTCAGCTCCCTGTAGAGCCAGGCCTAAGTCACGGAAAGGGGGGCGGTGGTCCTGAGCCACGTCAAGCCTCTATATGAGCTCACGAGAGACAAGCAGTTGCAAGGAGATGCTACCAGTAGTGCGAGCACTCCAGCTCCGCAAAGCATGAGCAGTGGCTTTGAGCCTACCATAAATGCGTTGGAAATGGTCCGCGTCAGGGGCTTCGGAGTTCCAGGCATCAGAGAGAACTTGGTGGAATCCCTCAAGTTTTGTCCAAAATCATTCAAAACGGAAACGAGGCTGCCCATGGTCGCGCGACGCGCAGTCGAGAACAAGTGGGCAGTGATCCGATGCCACGGAGGCCAGATAGTGGAGGAGGTGATGAAGGTTGCAGGTATCCCAAGCTGGGGTGCAGAGAACTCGGTCGTTGCGCACGAGAGTAGGGTTCTCTTGTTCATTTGACCAAGTGTATCTCCTGCCGTGGAGGTAGATATCCCGAAGAGCCGAGTCTGAGATGAAGCACCGAAAACGGTTCATGGACCGGTGGTCGACGCAGCCGTCATTCTTGTCCACAAGAGAAGAAATCATGTTGAAGTCTCCACCGATAAGCCATGGCCCTGCGATGGAGTCCCGAAGATCATGCAGCTTGGACAGGAAAGTGAGCTTGTTTGGCTCAGATTGCGGCCCATAGACACACGATAGCCACCATGTGTTCGAGCCAGAGAGGGAGGAGATTGTTGCTAAGATGTGGTAGGATCCAATGGTACGGTTGGCGAGAGCAATCATATCCGCACGCATGCGATGAGAATGCTGCCACGAGTCCCATCAACGGGAAGAAAGTAGAAGTCCAAGAATTGGTTGCCAAGTGTCTCGAAGAAGAGCGCAGGGGTGACCACATCCAATTTGGTCTCTTGCAAGCATATGATGAAGGGGGAGGCCGAGGAAATGACAGTGCGGACAGCAGTACGCTTTGCCTAACTGTCCAGGCCACGCACGTTCCAGCATTTTTTATTGTAATCCATGAAATGTTGGGGGGCGCGGGAGGAGGAGGTGGTAGGAAAAACTAGGCCGCAGTGAGGAGTGGCTGGCCTGAGGCACAACTCACAATCAGATCGCACGACACGTTCCAGTGAAAGAAGTCCTCAAAGGCGAGCATGACGTCCATGGCGAGTGGGTGATCGAACAATTTGGAGTACTTGGCGAGGATGTCAGCGGAGAGCAGCTCATCGTCCTTGAGAAGACCCAACTTGTGTAGGAGAACACGTTTGGCCTTGGTCTCGGAGTCGAAGCCCCCGTCTTGTCTTGCTATGCGGCCGCTGTTGGGGAATGTAGCATGCAATTTCAAAAAAAAAATTCCTACGACCACACAAGATCTTTCTAGGATATGCATAGAAACAAGACGGGGGGAGTGTGTCCACGTACCCTCGTAGACCAAAAGCGGAAGTGTTAGGTTAACGCGGTTGATGTAGTCGATCGTCTTCACGATCCAACCGATCCAAGTACCGAACGTACGACACCTCCGTGTTCAGCACACGTTCAGCTCGATGACGTCCCTCGAACTCTTGATCCAGCAGAGGGTCGAGGGAGAGTTCCATTAGCACGATGGCGTGGTGACGGTGATGGTGATGTGATCCGCGCAGGGCTTCGCCTAAACACTATGACGCTATGACCAGAGGAATAAACTGTGGAGGGGGGCACCGCACACGGCTAAGAGAACAATTGATGTGCCTTTGGGGTGCCCCCCACTCCCATATATAAAGGAGGGGAGGAGGTGGCCGGCCCTAGGGGTGGCGCGCCATGGGGGGGAGTCCTACTAGGACTCTACTCCTAGTAGGATTCGGCCCCCTTCCTTCCAACGGAGAGGGGAAAGGGGAAAGGCCACCACTAGGCGCCGGCACGCCGACCGAATACTTTCGGCCGGTCGGCCCCCAGCCGCCCGATGCATACATCCACAGCCGCTCGATTGGATCCCGCAATGTTTTTTCCTTCGCCATAGGAAAGAAAAAGGTTTCCACTGGCAAGGCCGTGCCCCGCGCCCCTCCTGTTGACAGATTGAAGTCCCCTTCCAGCTTGCCTCACCGCCGATGCTCGTCCCGCTCTGGAAAGAAGTTGTTCCAACAAAAAAATCGTTGGTTTCAATAGAATAAATAGCTGGTTCCAACAATACTATAGATCCAGCAAAAAAATCAAAAAGACAGGTTGTAGCACAAATCAAAGACAGTGGAAGCAAAAAACAAAACGATGGTAACAAAAATTTGGAGTGATTCCAGCAAAAAGATGGATCCAACAAAACAAATAAAAAACAAGGTAGTAGCAAAAAATGAAGACGAAGACAGTGGTAGCAAAATTCAAAGACCGTGGTAGCAAAAATTAGAGTGGTTCCAGCAAAAGGATGGATCCTGCAAAAAAATCAAAAACAGGGATGGTAGCAAAAACTAAGACAGAAGTGGCAAAAATAAAAGACCGTGGTAGAAAAACTTGGAATCGTTCCAGCATAAAGATGGATCTAGAAAAAAAATCAAAAAGACATGGGATGCAACGGTTGTAGCAAAAAACAAAACCATGGTAGCAAAATTTGGGAGTCGTTCCAGCAAAAAGCACTCTAAAATGTGGATTGTAGCAAAAAATGTTGCTCATTCCAGCAAAAGTAGTAACCAGATGTAGCAAAAAATGCCATCGACTGCAACTCCCGCCACGGCCGATTCCAGCATCTCATAAGCTAGTGAATGATGGAGCAGCCGTTCCAGCACAGGTGGAGACGCGTCACTCACCGGAGCAGAACGGGGGCAGGTGGAGGCGAGGCGCTCGCCGTAGCAGCGCGGCGGGAGGTGGACGTGGCCGCTCGGTTGTGGCAAAAATCTGCATCGGTTGTAGCAGATTTCCTAGCCGATTAAAGCGTCGCCAGTTGCAGCACCCTGCGGTGTGCGCCTCCCCCATCGCAGCTCCAGTGTGAATGGTCCAGAAAAGAGCGCTGCCGGTAGAAACTCATCGAGTGGGCAAACACTCGTTGCAGCTCAGCGCGCGGGCTAGCGGCCGTCTAAGGTGGGAAGGAAAGGAGGAAGAAGGTATGGGGAGGGAAGGGAGGAGCTGCAAGATGGTGAGGTTCTGCCGCGGAAGGGCCAGGTCATCTTGCCGACGGTAGAGGACGGGCGTCTCGCCGGAGGCAGAGGACAACAATGAGGGCAGAGTTGTGGCTTTGTGGTTAGGATGAATGGTTGAGAATAGATCCTGTGAATGGATAAGGAAATGGGATAATAAAGGAGAGGAGAGCAGTGTGTGGGTCCAAAAGAAGAAGCGTGGCAGCAGCTCGCGACCGGCGCCTCGCTTCGGCCGGTCATTCATAAGCCAACGTTTCCCAAGGGGAAAGAGGGGAGAGGGAGAAGGAAGGGGGGCCCGCGCCCCCACCCCTTGTCCAATTCGGATTGGGCAGGAGGGAGGCGCACGCCACCTCTTGTGGCCTTCCTCCCTCTCCCCACTATGGCCCATGAGGCCCATTAACTTCCTCGGGGGGTTCCGGTAACCTCCCGGTACTCTAATAAATCCCCGAACCTCTTCGGAACCATTCCGGTGTCCGTGTATAACCTTCCTATATATCAATCTTTACCACTCGACCATTTCGAGACTCCTCGTCATGTCCGTGATCTCATCCAGGACTCCGAACAAACTCCGGTCACCAAAACACATAACTCATAATACAAATCGTCATCGAACGTTAAGTGTGCGGACCCTACGGGTTCGAGAACTATGTAGACATGACCGAGACACATCTCGGGTCAATAACCAATAGCGGAACCTGTATGCTCATATTGGTTCCTACATATTCTACGAAGATCTTTATCGGTCAAACCGTATAACAACATACGTCATTCCCTTTATCACCGGTATGTTACTTGCCCGAGATTCAATCATCGGTATCATCATACCTAGTTCAATCTCGTTACCGGCAAGTCTCTTTACTCGTTCCGTAGTGCATCATACCGTAACTAACTCATTATTCACATTGCGTGCAAGGCTTATAGTGATGTGCATTACCGAGAGGGCCCAATGATACCTCTCCGATACTTGGAGTGACAAATCCTAATCTCGATCTATGCCAACCCAACAAACACCTTCAGAAACATCTGTAGAGCATCTTTATAATCACTCAGTTACATTGTGACATTTGATAGCACACAAGGTGTTCCTCCGGTATTCGGGAGTTGCATAATCTTATAGTCAGAGGAATATGTATAAGTCATGAAGAAAGCAATAGAGATAAAACTTAGCGATCAATATGCTAAGCTAACGGATTGGTCTTATCCATCACATCATTCTCTAATGATTTGATCATGTTCATCAAATGACAACACATGTCTATGGTTAGGAAACTTAACCATCTTTGATTAACGAGCTAGTCAAGTAGAGGCATACTAGGGACACTCTATTTTGTCTATGTATTCACACATGCACTAATTTTACGGTTAATACAATTCTAGCATGAATAATAAACATTTATCATGATATAGGGAAATATAAATAACAACTTTATTATTGCCTCTAGGGCATATTTCCTTCAGTCTCCCACTTACACTAGAGTCAATAATCTAGATTACATAGTAATGATTCTAACACCCATGGAGTCTTGGTGCTGATCATGTTTTGCTCGTGGAAGAGGCTTAGTCAATGGGTTTGCAACATTTAGATCTGTATATATCTTGCAAATCTCTATGTCTCCCTCATTGACTTGATCGCGGATGGAATTGAAGCATCTCTTGATATGTTTGGTTCTCTTGTGAAATCTGGATTCCTTCGCTAAGGCAATTGCTCCAGTATTGTCACAAAAGAGTTTCATTGGACCCGATGCACTAGGTATTACACCTAGATCGGATATGAACTCCTTCATCCAGACTCCTTCATTTGCTGCTTCCGAAGCAGCTATGTACTCCGCTTCACACGTAGATCCCGCCATGATGCTCTGCTTGGAACTGTACCAACTTACAGCTCCACCATTCAATATAAATACGTATCCGGTTTGCGAATTTGAGTCATCCGGATCAGTGTTGAAGCTTTCATCGACGTAACCATTTATGATGAGCTTTTTTTCACCTCCATAAACGAGAAACATATCCTTAGTACTTTTCAGGTATTTCAGGATGTTCTTGACCGCTGTCCAGTGATCCACTCCTGGATTACTTTGGTACCTCCCCGCTAAACTTATAGCAAGACACACATTAGGTCTGGTACACAACATTGCATACATGATAGAACCTATGGCTGAGGCATAGGGAATGACTTTCATTTTCTCTCTATCTTCTGCATTGGTCGGGCATTGAGTCTGACTCAATTTCACACCTTGTAACACATGCAAGAACCCTTTCTTTGACTGATCCATTTTGAAATTCTTCAAAACTTTATCAAGGTATGTGCTTCGTGAAAGTCCAATTAAGCGTCTTGATCTATCTCTATAGATCTTGATGCCCAATATATAAGCAGCTTCACCGATGTCTTTCATTGAAAAATTCTTATTCAAGTATCCTTTTATGCTATCCAGAAATTCTGTATTATTTCCAATCAACAATATGTCATCCACATATAATATTAAAAATGCTACAGAGCTCCCACTCACTTTCTTGTAAATACAGGCTTCTCCAAAAGTCTGTATAAAACCATATGCTTTGATCACACTATCAAACATATATTCCAACTCCGAGAGGCTTGCACCAGTCCATAAATGTATCATTGGAGCTTGCACACTTTGTTAGCACCTTTTGGATCGACAAGACCTTCTGGTTGCATCATATACAACTCTTCTTTAAGATATCCATTAAGGAATGCAGTTTTGACATCCGTTTGCCAAATTTCATAATCATAAAATGCGGCAATTGCTAATATGATTCGGATGGACTTAAGCATAGTGATGGGTGAGAAGGTCTCATCATAGTCAACTCCTTGAACTTATCGAAAACCTTTCACAACAAGTCAAGCTTTGTAGACAGTAACATTACCGTCAGCGTCAGTCTTCTTCTTGAAGATCCATTTATTCTCTATGGCTTGCCGATCATCGAGGAAGTCAACCAAAGTCCACACTTTGTTCTCATACATGGATCCCATCTCAGATTTCATGGCCTCAAGCCATTTTGTGGAATCTGGGCTCATCATCGCTTCCTCATAGTTTGTAGGTTCGTCATGTTCTAGTAACATGACTTCCAGAACAAGATTACCATACCACTCTGGTGTGGACCATACTCTGGTTGACCTACGAGCATTAGTAAGGTACACATCAATAACATGTATATCAAATATACCTTTTACTTTGCCATCCTTCTTATTCACCAAATACTTGGGGCAGTTCCACTTCCAGTGACCAGTCCCTTTGCAGTAGAAGCACTTAGTTTCAGGCTTAGATCCAGACTTGAGCTTCTTCCCTTGAGAAGCAACTTGCTTGCTATTCTTCTTGAAGTTCCCCTTCTTCCCTTTGCCCTTTTTCTTAAAACTAGTGGTCTTGTTAATCATCAACACTTGATGCTCCTTCTTGATTTCTACCTATGCAGCCTTTAGCATCGCGAAGAGCTCGGGAATAGTCTTTTCCATCCCTGGCATATTATAGTTCATCACGAAGCCTTTATAGCTTGGTGGCAGTGATTGAAGAACTCTGTCAATGACACTATCATCAGGAAGATTAACTCCCAGCCGAGTCAAGTGGTTATGGTACCCAGACATTCTGAGTATGTGTTCACTAACAGAACTATTCTCCTCCATTTAGCAGCTGTAGAACTTGTTGGAGACTTTATATCTCTCAACTCGTGCATTTGCTTGAAATATTAACTTTCAACTCGTGGAAAATCTCATATGCTCCATGACGTTCAAAACGTCTTTGAAGTCCCAATTCTAAGCCATAAAGCATGGCACACTGAACTATCGAGTAGTCATCAGCTTTGCTCGTCAAGTTTAACCCGAGTATTCTGCATGTGCAAAACTGGCTTGCACCCGTTGTATGTGAACGTAGAGCTTATCACACCCGATCATCACGTGGTGTCTCGGCATGATGAACTGTAGCAATGGTGCATACTCAGGGAGAACACTTGTACCTTGAAATTTAGTGAGGGATCATCTTATAATGCTACCACCGTACTAAGCAAAATAATATGCATAAAGGATAAATATCATCATCTTGTGCCTTTGATCTCCATCTCCAAAGCACCGTCATGATCTCAATCATCACCATCTTGACACCTTGATCTCCATCATAGCGACGTTGTCGTCTCGCCAACTATTGCTTCTACGACTATCGCTACCGCTTAGTGATAAAGTAAAGCAATTACATGGCGATTGCATTTCATACAATAAAGCGACAACCATAAGGCTCCTGCCAGGTGCCGATAACTTTTACAAAACATGATCATCTCATACAACAATTTATATCTCATCACGTCTTGACCATATCACATCACAACATGCCCTGCAAAAACAAGTTAGATGTCCTCTACTTTGTTGTTGCAAGTTTTATGTGGCTACTACGGGCTTCTAGCAAGAACCGTTCTTACCTACACATCAAAACCACAGTGATTTTTCGTCAAGTGTGCTGTTTTGACCTTCAACAAGGACCGACCATAGTCAAATTCAATTCAACTAAAGTTGGAGAAACTGACACCCGCCAGCCACCTGTGTGCGAAGCACATCGGTAGAACCGGTCTCATGAACGTGGTCATGTAATGTTGGCCTGGGCCGCTTCATCCAACAATACCGCCGAATCAAAATAAGACATTGGTGGTAAGCAGTATGACTATTATCGCCCACAACTCTTTGTGTTCTACTCGTGCATATCATTTACGCATAGACCTGGCTCGGATGCCACTGTTGGGGAACGTAGCATGAAATTTCAAAAAAATTCCTACAACCACGCAAGATCTTTCTAGGAGATGCATAGAAACGAGACGGGGAGAGTGTGTCCATGTACCCTCGTAAACCGAAAGCGAAAGCGTTAGGTTAATGCGGTTGATTTTGTCGAACGTCTTCACGATCCAATCGATCCAAGTACCGAATGTACGGCACCTTGATACGTCCATTTTGCATCATGCTTTTATATCGATATTTATTGCATTATGGACTGTTATTACACATTATGTCACAATAATTATGCCTTTTCTCTCTTATTTTACAAGGTTTACATGAAGAGGGAGAATGCCGGCAGCTGGAATTCTGGGCTGGAAAAGGAGCAAATATAAGAGACCTATTCTGCACAACTCCAAAAGTCTTGAAACTCCACGAAAATCAGTTTTGGAATATATAAAAAATATTGGGCGAAGAAAGCACCAGAGGGGGCCACCCACCGTCCACGAGGGTGGGGGCGCGCCCCTGCCTCGTGGGCCCCCCGGCAGGCCTCCGGTGCCCATCTTTTGCTATATGAAGTCTTTCGCCCTGGAAAAAATAAGGAGGAAGCTTTCGGGACAAAGCGCCGCTGTCTTGAGGCGGAACCTTGACGGAACCAATCTAGGGCTCCGGCGGAGCTATTTTTCCAGGGAAACATCCCTCCGGGAGGGGGAAATCGTCACCATCGTCATCACCATCGATCCTCTAATTGGGAGGGGATCAATATCCATAAACATCTTCACCAACACCATCTCATCTCAAACCCAAGTTCATCTCTTGTATCCGATCTTTGTCTCCAAACCTCAGATTGGTACCTGGGGGTTGCTAGTAGTGTTGATTACTCCTTGTAGTTGATGCTAGTTGGTTTATTCGGTGGAAGATTATATGTTCAGATCCTTTATGCATATTAATACCCCTCTGATTATGAACATGAATATGATTTGTGAGTAGTTATGTTTGTTCCTAAGGACATGGGAGAAGTCTTGCTATAAGTAGTCATGTGAATTTGGTATTCGTTCGATATTTTGATGAGATGTATGTTGTCTCTCCTCTAGTGGTGTCATGTGAACGTCGACTACATGACAGTTCACCATTGTTTGGGCCTAGGGGAAGCATTGGGAAGTAATAAGTAGATGATGGGTTGCTAGAGTGACAGAAGCTTAAACCCTAGTTTATGCGTTGCTTCGTAAGGGGCTGATTTGGATCCACATGTTTCATGCTATGGTTAGGTTTACCTTAATACTTCTTTTGTAGTTGTGGATGCTTGAAAGAGGGGTTAATCATAAGTGGGATGCTTGTCCAAGGAAGGGCAGTACCCAAGCATTGGTCCACCCACAATCAAATTATCAAAGTAACGAACGTGAATCATATGAGCATGATGAAAACTAGCTTTGTCAGGGGTTGGGTGCGACATATGCCAAAGCATGGCTTATCATGGTGGAAGCGAGTAGAACGTCGCCGGTGCCCGGAAGCGGGCTGAGGCGTAGACACGAACGCCGATGTACTTTACCCAGGTTCGGGGCTCTCCTAGGAGATAACACCCCTAGTCCTGCTTTGCGGGGTCTCTCCATGATCACTAAGGCACTAGTGAGTACAATGGTGCTCCTCGAGCTGTATGCTAGAGGTAGAAGAAAGCAAGGCTGGCCCTCTCCTCTCTCTATATGTGAGTCTAGGTCTAACAGGTTGGGAACCCTTTGCATGGGTGCCCTGGGGGGTTTATATAGGCCTACCCATAGGGGTACAATGGTAATCTGGCCGGGTGTAGGACCCGACTGTCAGTGTCTCTTGTCGCCGGCTTCTCCGCCGGCCGCTGGGGCCTGCCGCCTGGTGGGCCCTGCCAACAGACCGTCTCCGCCGCTTGCGGGTCTGGCCGACTGCTTGTTACTGTAGCCGTAATGCTAATGACGCTTGCTTGGTCAGGGGGGGGGGGTACAGTCCCACCGTCTGGCGGGGGATCACTGTAGCCACACTCTGTCTCATCCGGTTAATGGCGCGTCGGCTCCGAGGGAAGAGTGGGCCGCCTGCTAGAGGCCGACCTCCCTTGGGTCTGACTGGTCAGACGCTGCCGCCCTTCGGGATCTCGCCGCCTGGTAGGGCCCGCCGCCTGCAGGCTGTACCGACGGGTCGTCGTGGGAGCAGGGCCCCGCCTGACAGGGGTGACGTCAAGGGTGGAGTGGCAACAGTGCCGCGCCGTGCGGAGATCGCCACCTGTATGGGGCACTGTGGCCGCGCCATGCCCTGGATATGGTGATGATGGGCCACGCTGTAGCCATATCCTGTCTTGTCTTCTTAATGGGGGTGCCGACTTTGAGGGCGTCGTGGGCCTCCTGCTAGGAGCCGGCCTCTCTGGAGGCCGCCTACGAGGAGTCAGCCCGTCTTGGAGCCGTCCTCTGGGGCTTGGCCGTCCTCTGGCAGCCGGCCACCAGAGGGCGGCGCTTAATTCTTGACGCTTGAGGGGCGCAACCGGCCTAATGATCCGAAAGGCTCGGGGACTCGGGTTAGGCTACCCGTGGCCCATTACTCCGACAGTAGTCCCCGAAGCTGGTGAGACGTCGCAGCCGATAAGTCGAGAAGTCTCAACAGTTTCCTTCTCGGAATGCTCTTGTTGAACGCTTTGTTCGTCTCCTGGCGTGCCGCCTGCTGGGGAATCGGCCGCGGCCAGGCGGGCTTCGCCTGATAATTTTGGAACACCATAGCGGGAACCAAGTGACGTGCTTGCTAAGCCTCTAGGCTCGCCGCCCGCTACTAACATGCCACGCGGCGCCAGCCAGCTGGCCAGCCCTCATGCGCGACGGGACGCGACAGCATGCTGGGCCCGCCACTACCGGGCCCTGGCGGGCGGGCGGATCCGCCGCGGCCGATGCGGACAGCTGTGGCTCTGCACGGAGTTACTGCGCGCAGTAACTCATGTAATAATCGCGGGGTCGTGGGCGCACTTAATCCCATGACCCCGTGCCCCGCCCCCTCGGCTTCGCAGCCCAGGGGCTACAAGTAGGGGGAGGAGGGGGAGCGGCAGAGCACGCGCGCCCTCCTCTCCCTTCGCCATTTTTGTCCTTCTCCTCTTCTTACTGCCGCCGCAATTCTACGCTCGGCCGGAGCGCTGCTACAGCTCGTCGCCGTCGATCTTCTCTGCCCCAGACCTCTTGCCCCGCCATGGCTTTTGCCTCCGCCACTGCGCCATCCCTCCATCCAACTCGAACTCCATGGCGCACGAACGGGGAGGGGACTGGGACGGCTCGGTCGTGATAGACGACCATCTCGCCTTCCTTCGCGCCACACGGCGGCTACCCGGTGCGGGCTTCTTCAAGGTGCGCATGCCTCCGAAGAAAGATATCTCGCCGGCGCCGATGGGAGGCGAGTGGGTTATCTTCCGCTCGCACTTCCTCCGCGCCTTCGGCCTGCTGGCGAGCGGGTTCCTCTGCTCCTTCCTCGACTTCTACCATCTTCAACCTCATCATCTGACGCCCAACACTGTGACGCTGTTGTCCGCCTTCGTCATGATGTGCGAGGGCTACCTGGGCATCCTCCCCACCATCGAGTTGTGGGGAGCGTTCTTCTACACCAAACTGGGCACCTCCGTCAAGGAGAAGGCGGCCCAGTGCGGCGCCTTCGTCGTGGTGCACTGCCCGTCTTCGAAAAATGCCTTCCCCTCCATCAAGCTGTCACAATCGGTCAAACTATGGCAGAAATCATATTTTTACATGGAGAACGTCAACCCGGACGTCGACTTCCTCAACCTGCCGCCCTACGAAGCCGGCCCTCCAGGTGAGCCGTGGGCCAATTGGGGCTACAAGCTGAAGCCCATGTCAGCCGACGTCACCGCCGCCGTTAACCGGCTCCGGGTGCTAATGAATGAAGAAGGCCTCAGGGCGTCCGACCTGCTGGTCGCCTTCGTCGAGCGCCGGGTTCTCCCGCTCCAAGGCCGGCCTCATTTGATCTGTCGGATGAGCGGGCATCATGACCCGAGCCGGATGTGCATGAAGGACATGCCGACTGCCAAGGTGTGCCGAGTGGTGAACGAGATCTCCGACCTTAAGCTGTCAGAAGGGTCTTGGCGATTCGGCAAGCGGCCATACTCCCGTGCCAACCCACCGCCGCCTATAAGTTTATAAATTCTTTCCTTTTCAGTACCACATCTTGGTCTTGGTCCTGCCATCTTTGAATGGTCGGTTTTCGTAATGCAGATCTTCATGTCTCCGGCGACGGCCACCGTCGTAGGGCCGGGTGGAGACTACCTGTCGGACCGGGCGGTGAGCGATGTGGACGACCCTGACTTGGGGGTGGCCGCCCTGGAGGATGATGCCATAGGCGGCGGCGACGGAGCAGGCTGCTCCAAAGACGTAGGCGGCATCGAGACCTGGCCTGATGACGACGAAGATGAGGACGAGCCGCGCCGGCAGGGCGGACGTGGGCCCTTCCGCCGAGCCGGCTGCTCAAGGCGGCACGCGCAAGTGCAAACAAGGCGCCGTCTTGTTCGGCAGCGCACCGAAGAAGACCAAGAACCCGACTACCGCGACCAAGCGGAAGGAGGCCGCCGAGTAGGCGACCAAGTTTCAGAAGCTTCCGAAGGCACCTCCTATGGTGTCAGCATAAGTGTCTTTTTCTTGTGCCTTCCTTCTTTGTTGATTCTATCTGAGCTTCTTCTCTTCTTTATTTTTCTTGACTTAGGGCTCCACTCTCACTTGAGAAGTCGGCCGCCGCCTCCGTCATCGGGTCGGCGGAGACTTCTACCACCACCCGGCGAATCGACCCTACAGCCGACCTCCAGGAGGCACAGGAACGAAATGTGCAGGAGGTGCGCGAGGAGCAGGAAGCCGCCAGCAGGGAGTAGGAGGAGGCGGACAAGGCGGAGGCCGCCGTGTTGAAGAAGTTGGCGGAGGCTGAGGCCGATGCCGCAGCGAAGAAGCTGGCCGAAGAAGCCGTGTACCGTCAGGCACCGTTGTTCATCGTCCCCCTAAACTCCGCGCCACTGCCACCGGAGTTCACGGCGCCGACTGGGGGAGCCGGCGATGAATAACCGGTCATGGAGAGGGAAGTTGGCGACATCGTCATGCCGGAGGTAGCCGTGCCTCCGCCACCGCCATCTGACGGAGCACGAGACAAGCAGCCGGCCGCCCCGCCGGCACCGCCAGCCGGAAACGAGGTTGTGACGGGCCCGACTCCTGAGGCCCGCACACCCTTGTGCCGCCGAGGCGCGAAGGCGACTTCGGCGCCACAACCGCTGGAAGCCGGCGCAGCGAGCTCGTCAGCCCCGGATGCCGAAGCAACCAGCACCGCGCCCGCTGAATGGGTGCATGGAGGTGGGACAGGCGCTTTAAACCAAGTGATCCTGGACGTCCAGGCCAAACTCTGAGCTGAGGCCACCACTCTTCAGCAGTGCAACAGGGCATTCTTGGATTCGCGAGCGGCCATTCGGGTATATTTCTTACTTATTCGTCTTTGATTCCTGTATTTTCTCTGTGGGGGCACGCCAGCGCACCCACTGGGTGTAGCCCCTGAGCTTCGGGCTGGCTGCTGAGCAGGCGGCTCGGAGCTTTAATTGGCAAGCTCCAAGTGCTAACTTTTTCTGCCATCTTCAGCATAGGATTATCATAATCTTCGCGCGATCACCTTCAACTCCAACGTCTGAGATCTGGACCGACAGACTGCCGACTTGTCGGAAAGCTGGAGTAAGTCTTTGTTTTCTTTCTCTGCGGGGGCACAATGGCGCACCCGCGGGATGTAGTCCCCGAGATTTGGGCTGACTGCCGAGCAGTTGGGCCGGATCTCCCCGGCAACTATACTTCTTCCTTCTTGATTATTGACATCTTTTTCTTTCTCTACTCTTGTAGAGGCCAATGCTGCCCTGCAGCGGTAGCTGGGTGAAACCAACACTGCGTTGCATGCCAAGGAGGCAGAGTGCAATGAGCTGGCCCAGGAGCGTGACCGACTGGCCAATCAACTGGCGGAGCAGGCGGAGCTTCTCGAGAAGGCTCGGAAGGAGGCGGAAGTGAAGGAGTCCAATCTCCTCGCCGAGTTCGAGACCGAACGCTCCACTTGGACTGACAAGGAAGCATTGCTGACCGCCGGCTTTGGCAGGATTGAAGACATGGTTGACGATAAGCTTTCTTCTTTTCCTTTCTTTGAGTTGCTGGCTGCTGATCAGGCCGGCTTCTAGCTTCTAACTTCTGGTTTCTTTGCTTTCTTCCTAGGTAGACTTCTTTCCTGGCCATTTTGGCGCCGCCAACCAGGCTATTGAGGCCTATCATGAGGAACGGAGGGTGGAAGGCGTGCATATCGCCGCCGACGCCCCCCGAACCCTTAGCGAACAGCTTCTCAGCATCCAGGCCCATCTTCGGCCGACTCATCGGATGCCGCGCCATCTTCAGTGTGTCGGGGCCCAGGCGATCTCCGCCCTTTGGCCAGACATGCCGGCTCCGCGCACTCCCAGTCGGTCTGTCGACTGGCTGGAGGTGGCGGTCGGCCGACTCGAGGCTTGGAAGGGTTCCTCGGCTAGGGCTGGAGCGCGTCGGGCCTTGGAGTTCGTCAAGGCGTGGTATCCTGGGCTAAATCTAGCCCAGTTGACCACATTCCGGCCGGAGACCCAAGAAGAGTTGGTGGCGGTGGAGCGCGACCTAGTCAGACGGGCAGCGGTGATTGCCGAGTACACCAACACCAGCATCTTCGTTCCCGAGCTGGCTGAGAACGGTGCCGAGGCGCCACCGGAGTGGTTTGGGCTGAACCCGGAGGATGACGAGGACTTGGCCAACGTGATCGACTCCAGCGACGAGGGAGAAGATGAGGAGGACGAGGAAAGCGAAGAAGATGTGCCAGAGGTCCGAGCGGACGACCAACCTTAGCTTGATCGTGCCTCAAACAACAAGCCACGCTCGAGTGCACCGACTGCTACTGGAGGTGATCAAGCGGAGACTGACCAGCCGTCCACTCCACCAACCGGCACCATCGACTCTGCCAACCAGCCGGATCCCTCTGCTGCTCCCTAGGCCGCCGACTTATCTTATTTTTCCTGCTTTATCAGTCTTGACAAACTTTGTTAAATTTGCACAATTCCACCCGCGGGGTGTATTTCAAACATTGTTGAATGCTGTCCAAGGGCCTTTTGACATGTAAATATTCTTTCATGCAAGTTGTCTTTTCGCCAGTTCTGGCTTTTCTTGCTTTTTGCTCCTTGGCCTTTTTCCTTTGACGCCCTCCCTTAGCTGCCGTCTTGCCAGCCAGACAGCCGCTCTGCGGACTGTGGCTGGGTCAAGTACTTAGCTACTTTTGGGAGGGCAAGTACTTAGCCGACTAGAGTTTTAACAAGTTAAGTAGAAGCCGGCCGGCCGGCTGCTCGGCAGCCGGTCGATGAGGCGGGAAGCCGGCTTGAAGTATGTGCGTGCTCTGGGTCCTTAAGCCATTTTTCATGTGGACACCCTTTTTGCCCTTAACTCCTGCCCTCCGGACAGTCGCTCTGTGAGCTGCGGCTTGTGGCAGAAGAAGGTTTAGGTGCCAACACACTACTTGTCCGACTGCAGGAAACACCACATGGTGCAAGGCGGCGAGCCCCCGGGCCGACTGGTCGGACCCGGTGCCAGGTAGAATAACAAAATAACACATTCATAGGCATAACACTTATCATATAGATAAAAGAGGGTAGCCCCCGAGCTCTTCTCGGGGGACCCGGAGTCTTCATACTTAATACAAAAGGTAGCATGGTACATACTGCTTTAACTGTAAAATCTTCGAAGGAGATTTGCGTTCCATGATCTCTCTGTCTCCTTGCCGGAGTTGTCTCTCTTGCGTGCTCTGGGCTTCTGAGCGTCGATCAGGTAGTAGGAGTCGTTGCCCAAAACTTTGCTGATGATGAAGGGGCCTTCCCAAGGTGCCGAGAGCTTGTGCTGGCCGGCTGGCCGCTGGATCAGCCGGAGCACAAGGTCTCCCTCTTGGAAGGATCTTGGCTTGACCTTCCGGTTGTAGTATCAGTGTAGACTCTACTGGTAGATGGTGGACTGGCTGAGTGCCAACAGCCGTCCCTCTTCCACCAGATCAACGCCGTCTTCTCATGCTTCTTTTGCCTCCTCTTCGGTGTACATGGTAATTCGAGGGGAGTCGAATTCTATGTCCATCGGGATGACGGCTTCGGCACCGTAGACGAGGAAGAAAGGTGTGAAGCCGGTTGACTTGTTTGGAGTTGTGCGCAGGCTCCAGAGGACGGTCGACAGCTCATCGAGCCAACAGCCGGCCGAACGCTCCAGAGGCTTGATCAGTCGGGGTTTGATGCCAGAAAAAATGAGACCATTTGCTTGCTCCACTTGGCCGTTTGACTGCGGATGGACAACAGACGCTAAGTCCAGTCGGATGCCCTGTGTCGCGCAAAAACGAGCCAAGGCGCCTTTGGCGAAGTTTGTGCCGTTGTCGGTGATGATGTTGTGTGGTATGCCATACCGAATGGTGATGTCAGCAATGAAAGTTACAACAGTTGGACCATTCAACTTCTTGATTGGTTTTGCTTCTATCCACTTGGTGAACTTGTCCATGGCGATAAGAAGATGGGTCGTGCCGCCGCGTGCTTTCTTGAATGGTCCCACCATGTCCAGTCCCTAGACGGCAAAGGGCCAGGCGATGGGGATTGTCTTGAGTGTAGAAGCCGACAGATGTGGCTTTGAGCGGAGTTTCTGGCACCCTTTACATTTCTGGACCAAGTCTTTGGCATCTTCTAGAGCAGTCGGCCAAAAAAAGCCATGGCGGAAAGCTTTGGCAACAAGTGATCTTGACGCCGCGTGGTGACCACACTCGCCTTGGTGGATATCTTTGAGGATTGCTTGGACTTTCTCCGGCTCCACGCAGCGCTGGTACACACCAGTGACATTGCGCCTCACTAGTTCTTTGTTGACAATGGTGTATGCTGCTGCCCGACGTTGCACTTGTCGGGCCGAGATCTCATCGGTTGGCAACTCTTTGTTCACCAGAAAGTTGAGGATGGGATGCGCCCATGAAGGTGCTGCTATTTCTTCGACTGCCAGAACTGCAACCTGCATGAGGGCAACTGGGCTGGGTGGCGGTGGGTTGGAGTCGGCTGCCGCTTGTTGTGTCGATGAAGTCCTCGGGCTGACTGCTGCAGCCCCCGGGCCAGGTTTTGAAGTCCCCAGGCCGGGTGTGGCTACAGCAGTCCCCGAGCCGCCTGCCGAAGTCCCCGGGCCGACTACCGGGATCCTCTAGTCGGATCCGACTGCTTCGGGAGGAACCGGCATGAAGATGGAATCTGATTCTGGTGACGGCTTGACAGATGGCTTGAGGAGGCATTGTAGGGCGACGCCGGCTGGTATTGCTTGCCGAGTGGATCCGATTCGTGCTAAAGCATTGGCTTGCTCATTGTCGTTTCGTGGCACATGGAGGAACTTGCACCTTTCAAAGTATCCGCTGAGCTTCTGGACGAGGAAGCGGTAGCTTGCCATGTTTGCATCCTTGGCATCCCAGTCGCCTGATGACTGTTGGACCACCAAGTGGGAGTCTCCATAGCACAGGATCCAGCGAATGCCGAGTTCCTTGGCAAGCCGGATCCCCTGTATGAGTGCTTCGTATTTAGCTACGTTGTTGGAGGCGGAAAAATGAATTTGCAATACATATATGAGTTTGTCGCCTTTGGGAGAGGTAAGGACGATGCCGGCTCCCAAGCCGGTGCGCATCTTGGAACCATCAAAATGCATCCGCCAATTGGTGGAGTCCATTGCTGGCGGCAAGTACTGGGTCTCGGCCTAGTCGACGAGGAAGTCGGCCAGTGCTTGAGACTTGATGGCGGTGTAAGGCTAGTAGTAGATGGTGTAGGGGGCCAAATCTATAGCCCATTTGGCCACTCGGCCCGAAGCGTCTCGGCTTCCAGTGATCTCGGCGGGTGGAGTAGTGCAGACAACAGTGATTGAGTGCTCTTGAAAGTACGACTTCAGCTTCTTGGCAGCGAAATGCACGCCGTAGCACATCTTCTGATAGTGGGGGTAGTTCTGCTTGGAGGCGGATAACACTTCACTCAGGTAATACACCGGCCTCTGGACTGGTAATGCCTTGCCGTCTTCCTTGCGTTCCACAACTATGCCTGTGCTGACCACCCGGCTGGTAGCGGCAATGTAGAGAAGCATAGGCTGCTTAGCAGTCGGAGCCGCAGGACAGGCAGAGTGGTCAGCATCTTGTTGAGCTAGAGAAAAGCTTCGTTTGGCTTGTCATTCCACTCCAAAAAAGTAGTCTTCTTCATGAGCTGGTACAAGGGAAGAGCCTTCTTGCCCAGCCGACTGATGAAACGGCTGATGGATGCCAAGCAGCCGGTGAATTTTTGCATGTCCAGCAGTCGGGTGGATACCTCGATCCTCTCGACGGCCTTGATCTTTATTGGGTTGCACTATATGCCACGCTCTGAGACCAGAAAGCCAAGAAGTTGGCCAGCTGGTACTCCAAAGATGCATTTCTTCGGGTTGAGCTTGATTTGAAAACGACGCAAATTTTCAAAGGTTTCCTTAGGATCTTCCAGTAGAGTGCCACGCTTCTCCGTCTTCACCACAATGTCATCTACGTAGACGTGAGCATTTCTGCCAAGTTTTTTGAGGAGGCACTTCTGCATGCAACGCCGAAACGTGGCACCAACATTTCTCAGGCCGAATGTCATGGTCAGGTAACAGAAGGCTCCGAATGGTGTGATAAAGGCGGTCTTCAGTCTGTCGGCCGGGTTTAGCTTGATTTGATGATACCCTGAATATGCATCCAAAAAACTCAACAACTCGCATCTGGCTGTGGAGTCTATCACTTGGTCAATTCTTGGCAAAGCAAACGGATCTTTGGGGCAAGCTTTGTTGAGGCTGGTATAATCAATACACATGCGCCACTGCTTATTCTTCTTCAGTACAAGGACTGGGTTGGATAACCATTCTGGGAAGAACACTTCCATAATGAAGCCGGCTGCGAGAAGCCAGGCTATCTCTTCTCCAACGACTCTTCTCTTTTCTTCTAACAGGCGGCGTAAGGGCTGCCTGACCGGCCTGGCATCAGGTCGGACGTGTAGCTTGTGCTTGGCGAAATCCGTCGAAACACCCGACATGTCCTTGGGAGACCATGCGAAGATGTCCCGATTCTCACGGAGGAAATCGACGAGCTCGCTTTCCTATTTGCTGTCAAGGTTTGCACCTATGACCGCGTGCCTCTTCAGGTGCTCCGGGTCCAAGGGTATCTTCTTTGTTTCTTTTGCCGGCTTGAACAAGCCCTCAGCTTCCGACTCCTTGGGGTTGGGCGACATTTCCGGCCGCTTGCCTGCCATTGCCACAACCCGGTCAAGGAACCGCTTCTCTGCTGCAATCACGAGGGACTCGGCTAGCCGGCTGCTATCAGCTGCACAGGCGGACGACTTCTTGTAGTCCCCGACTACGGTCAGGATTCCCTTGGTGCTTGGCATCTTCATCTTAAGGTAAACATAGTGGGGGACCGCCATGAACTTGGCCAGAGCAGGCCGGCCAAGTAGCGCATGATAGGGGCTCTCAAGGTCCACCACCTCAAACCAGACTGGCTCTCGCCGGAAGTGATCTTTGTCCCCAAAGAGGATGTCTATCTGGGTTTTGCCGATTGGTGAGCAGGAAAGGCCAGGGACTATGCCGTGGAACACAGTCCGACTGGGCAGGAGCTGCTTCTGCTTGATTCCCAACTTCTCCATGGTGTCTCGGTATAGGATGTTGATGCTGCTGCCGCCATCTATCAGAACTCGGGAGAAGCGAGCAGCCCGCCTCTCTACCGCGAAGGTGGCATCCAAGACCAAGGCATAAGAACCAGAGGAGGGCATCACCTCCAGGTGGTCAGCTCTGCTCCAACTGATAGGCTTCTCAGACCAATGCATGAACTCGGGGGTCTCTGACGTCACCGCATGTACTTCTTGTTGCCGCTGCCGTCTGCTGTGCTTATCGCCGGCCACGCTGGTGAACACGACATAAGCTCCATGCTCTCCAGGATATTCATCTTGTATTGCGCCGACTGGCCAAACTGCCGGCTGCTGGGGAGGAGGAGGCGGCGGGCCGGTAGGCGGAGGAGGCTAGAGTCCGTCACCTTTGGCGATCCTGGTGAGCCAATGGCACTTCCGAGTGGTGTGGTTGGATGGCTTCGCGCCGCTGTTTAACTTGCAAGGTGCATTCAGAGTCTGCTTGTATGAGAAGGCAGGCAACCAGTTGGGCTTGCCGCCCTTCTGACATTTGGGAGGAGGCTGCCCTTCCAACTGCTGGTCTTCGACTGTCGCCACCTGTCGGCTTGTGGAAACCGGCTGCGTGGCCTTGCGCTTGTTGTCGTTTTGCTGCTGGCGCCAACTGGTGTCTCCAGCTGGGATCCGAGGAGCTTGGGGAGCCACTTTGCCAGAGGCATCAACCTGAATCTCCGCCTTCATGGAGGAGTCGGCCGTGGCGTACTTGTCTGCTATGATCAGCAGTTCGTCGAGGGTTGCCGGCTCATCGCATAGAAGCCAATGCTTGAGGAGAGTGCCTTATCGGCACCCGGCAGTGAAGTACTCAATGGCCTGCACCTCGTGCATGCCCTCGCAAGAGTTGCGCAGCTCGGCCCAGTGTGTGAGGTAGTCGCGAGTCGATTCGTTGGGGCCTTGGACACATAAGGAGAGCTGGCGGGGCTTGGGAGGTCGCTTGTGCATGCTGGTGAAGTTGCGGACGAAAGCTTCAGTGAAATCAACCCAGCTGTTGATGCTGCGGGACTTCAGGCTATTTAGCCATGTCCGGGCTATCCCCTGGAGCATGAGTAGAACATACTTCACGGCAACGCGCTTGTTGCCGTTCGCTATGCTGACGGCCGTGGAGTAGTCGACCAGCCAGTCTTCCGGCTTCACGGAGCCGGTGTATTTGGGCGTATCTCTTGGGAGCGTGAACCCTTTGGGGAAGGGCTCATCTTTGTTGTGGGGGCCAAAGCAAGGAGGGCCCAATGTGTCTTCCTCTTCTAGCGCCAGAGATCGATTGAGACGATCGATCCGGTGGCGGGCATCATTCTCTCCGATTCCTTCTCAAGGGCCAAGCCGGCCTCCAAGACTCGGATGATCAATAGGCGGTGGAGGCGTTGCGTGGGGGAGGCCGGTAGTCGCCTGGTCGTTCCATCGCCCGTGGCTGGCCGTCTTGGTTGCGCTCGATGGTGATGCGCGTCTGGCTGCGGCTGGCAGCCGGCTCCTTGTCTCGTCGTCCGCGGTCACCGCCTGTCGGCGCCGGGACGTCGCACCATGCTCCTGGCGGGGAGGCGGGTCGTCGTTCCGCCGATTGAGTTCCTTGACGCGGAAGCCGGCTTCTTGCTGCTCGACAGCCGCATCAATGAGCTGCTGGACGCGCTCCGTCATGTGGTGACACTCGTCGCCCTCGAGGTTGTCCAGCTCATCTGCTGCCGCTTGGGCAGCTCGTATGTTCTCTCTGGGCATAGCGTAGATGGGGCAATTAGCGCCGAACATGCTGGCAACGACCGCGCCGTGCTGCCGGACTGTACCGATGTGGCTGGGCCCGCCAGGAGCCGGCGTGTCACCGGCAGCACGGTCCATCTCGTGCTGATAAGCCTCCGATAGGCGTCTCATGCTGGCTAGCTTCTTGGCGCTCTCGACGAGCTGGACGCGGCGGGCCTCCAGTGTCTCGGCGTCGGTGTCTTCTGCGATGGGTGTAGAAAGGTCTTGCAGTGCTGCTTGGAGCGGGTCTCGGCCACCCCCGCCAGAGTGCTTGCCATGGCTGATGACAAGCACCTCCGTGATAGCGCTGCCGCCACTATCCGTGCAGGGAAGTGGTTCGTCATACACCACCATGTTGGTGGGGAATGCGTCGAGTGACGCCATGTCGGAGTCGACAAGCATCGGGTCGGTGGAGCCAACCGACTCCAAATCCACAGTAGGCTCGCTGTCAACGTGGAGCTGGTCGAGGAGGCTAACAAGGCGGCTCTCGGGGCCATCTGTGCCCGTGTCAGATACGGGCTCGTCGGAGAGGCGAATCTCGCCAACAAGATCAGCGAGGCAGCTCGCCGCGCAGAAGACCTCCGCGCCATGCAGAGCGTCAGCGCAGACACCGTCTGGCGTGCCGGGCTGGCTGCGCTCGCCAGGAAGGAATAAGGTTCCCATCCAGAACAGGTCTCCAGACGATGGTGCACCTCGCCCCATGGTGGGCGCCAAATGTCGGGGGCTGGGTGCGACATATGCCAAAGGATGGCTTATCATGGTGGGAGCGAGTAGAACGTCGCCGGTGCCCGGAAGCGGGATGAGGTGTAGACACGAACGCCGGCGTACTTTACCCAGGTTCGGAGCTCTCCTAGGAGATGACACCCCTAGTCCTTCTCTGCGGGGTCTCCGCATGATCACTAAGGCACTAGTGAGTACAATGGTGCTCCTCGAGCTGTATGCTAGAGGTAGAAGAAAGCAGGGCTGGCCCTCTCCTCTCTCTATATGTGAGTCTAGGTCTAACAGGTTGGGAACCCTTTGCATGGGTGCCCTGGGGGGTTTATATAGGCCTACCCCCAGGGGTACAATGGTAATCTGGCCAGGTGTAGGACCCGACTGTCAGTGTCTCTTGTCGCCGGCTTCTCCGCCGGCCGCTGGGGCCCGCCGCCTGGTGGGCCCTGCCGACAGGCCGCCTCCGCCGCTTGCGGGTCTGGCTGGCTACTTGTTAATGTAGCCGTGATGCTAATGACGCATGCTTGGTCGGGGGGGGGGGGCTACAGTCCCGCCGTCTATCAGGGGATCACTGTAGCCACCCCGTGTCTCATCCGGTTAATGGCGTGTGGGCTCCGAGGGAAGAGTGGACCGCCTGCTAGAGGCCGGCCTCCGTTGGGTCCGACTGGTCAGACGCTACCGCCCTTCAGGATCTCGCCGCCTGGTAGGGCCTGCCGCCTGCAGGCCGTACCGACAGGCCGTCATGGGAGCAGGGCCCCGCCTGACAGGGGTGACATCAAGGGTGGTGTGGCAACAGTGCCGCGCCGTGCAGAGATCTCCGCCTGTACGGGGCACTGTGGCCGCGCCATGCCCTGGATATGGTGACGATGGGCTACGCTGTAGCCATATCCTGTCTTATCTTCTTAATGGGGGTGCAGACTTTGAGGGCATCGTGGGCCACCTGCTAGGAGCCGGCCTCTCTGGAGGCCGCCAGCGAGGAGTCGACCCGTCTTGGAGCTGTCCTCTGGGGCATGGCCGTCCTCTGGCAGCCGGCCGCTTGAGCCAGATGATAACCCACAAGTATAGGGGATCGCAACAGCTTTCGAGGGTAGAGTATTCAACCCAAATTTATTGATTCGACACAAGGGGACCCAAAGAATATTCTCAAGTATTAGCAGCTGAGTTGTCAATTCAACCACACCTGGAAACTTAGTATCTGCAGCAAAGTGTTTTGTAGCAAAGTAATATGATAGTAGTGGTAACGGCAACAAAAGTAAAGACAGCAAAAGTAATGTTTTTTGGTATTTTGTAGTGATTGTAACAGTAACAACGGGAAAGTAAATAAGCGTAAACCAGTATATGGAAAGCTCGTAGGCACCGGATCAGTGATGGATAATTATGTCGGATGCGGTTCATCATGTAACAGTCATAACATAGGGTGACACAGAACTAGCTCCAGTTCGTCAATGTAATGTAGGCATGTATTCCGTATATAGTCATACGTGTTCATGGAAAAGAACTTGCATGACATCTTTTGTCCTACCCTCCTGTGGCAATGGGGTCCTATTGGAAACTTAGGGATATTAAGGCCTCCTTTTAATAGAGAACCGGAACAAAGCATTAGCACATAGTGAATACATGAACTCCTCAAACCACGGTCATCACCGGAAGTGGTCCCGATTATTGTCACTTCGGGGTTGCCGGATCATAACACATAGTAGGTGACTATAGACTTGCAAAATAGGATCTAGAACTCTCATATATTGATGAAAACATAATAGGTTCAGATCTGAAATCATGGCACTCGGGCCCTAGTACAAGCATTAAGCATAGCAAAGTCATAGCAACATCAATCTGAGAACATAATGGATACTAGGGATCAAACCCTAACAAAACTAACTCGATTACATGATAAATCTCATCCAACCCATCACCGTCCAGCAAGCTTACGATGGAATTACTCACGCACGGCGGTGAGCATCATGAAATTGGTGATGGAGGATGGTTGATGATGACGACGGCGACGAATCCCCCTCCCCGGAGCCCCGAACGGACTCTAGATCAGCCCTCCCGAGAGGTTTTAGGGCTTGGCATTGGCTCCGTATCGTAAAACGCGATGATTTCTTCTCTCTAATTTTTTCTCTCTGAAAGCAAATATATAGAGTTGGAGTTGGCGTCGGAGGGTCTCCAGGGGGCTCATGAGGTAGGGGGCGCGCCCTAGGGGGGGGGCGCCCCCACCCTCGTGGAAAGGGTGTGGGCCCCCTGGTCTTCATCTTTGGCGAGGATTTTTTTATTGTTTTTTCTAAGATGTTCCGTGGAGTTTTAGGTCATTCCGAGAATATTTGTTTTCTGCACATAAAATAACATCATGGTAATTTTGCTGAAAACAGCGTCAGTCCGGGTTAGTTCCATTCAAATCATACAAATTAGAGTCCAAAACAAGGGCAAAAGTGTTTGGAAAAGTAGATACGACGGAGACGTATCAACTCCTCCAAGCTTAAACCCTTGCTTGTCCTCAAGCAATTCAGTTGACAAACTGAAAGAAAGAAAGAAAAACTTTTACAAACTCTGTTTGCTCTTGTTGTTGTAACTATGTCAAGCCAGCATTCAAGTTTTCAGCATAAATCATAACTAACCACATTTGCAATAATTCTCAGGTCTCATAATTACTCATATCATTAGCATAATCAACTAGCAAGTCATAATAATAAATCTCGGATGACAACACTTTCTCAAAACAATCATAATATGATATAACAAGATGGTATCTCGCTAGACCTTTCTGAGACCGCAAAACATAAATGTAGAGCACCTTTAAAGATGAAGGACTGACTAGACATTGTAATTCATGGTAAAAGAGATCCAATCATAGTCATACCCAACATAAATTAATAGTGATGAATGCAAATGACAGCTGTGCTCTCCAGCTAGTGCTTTCTAATAAGAGGGTGATGACTCAACATAAAAGTAAATGGATAGGCCCTTCGCAGAGGGAAGCAGGGATTTGTAGAGGTGTCAGAGCTCAGTTTTGCAATAGAGATAAATTGTATTTTGAGCGGTATACTTTCATTGTCAACGTAGCAACTAAGAGATGGCGATATCTTCCATGCTAAACACATTATAGGCGGTTCCCAAACAGAATGGTAAAGTTTATACTCCCCCTCCACCAACAAACATCAATCCATGGCTTGCTCGAAACAACGAGTGCCTCCAACATACATCAGGTCCCAGGGGGAGTTTTGTTTGCAATTAATTTTGATTTAGTTTGCATAAAGCATGGGACTGGGCATCCCGGTGACCAGCCATTTTCTCGTGAGTGAGGAGCGGAGTCCACTCCTCTTGAGAATAACCCGCCTAACACGGAAGATAAGGACAACCTTTGTTGATACATGAGCTATTCGAGCATACAAAACAGAATGTTTATTTGAAGGTTTAGAGTTTGGCACATACAAATTTACTTGGAACGGCAGGTAGATACCGCATATAGGAAGGTATAGTGGACTCATCTTGAATAACTTTGGGGTTTAAGGGATTGGATGCACAAGAAGTAATCCCGCTTAGTACAAGTGAAGCCTAGCAAAAGACTGGGAAGCGACCAACTAGAGAGCGACAACAGCCATGTACATGCATTAAAATTAATAAACATTGAATGCAAGCATGAGCAGGATATAATCCACCATGAACATAAATATCGTGAAGGCTATGTTGATTTGTTTCAACTACATGCGTGAACATGTGCCAAGTCAAGTCACTTAAATCATTCAGAGGAGGATACCACCCCATCATACCACATCATAACCATCTTAATAGCATGTTGGCACACAAGGTAAATCATTATAACTCATGGCTAATCAAGCATGGCACAAGCAACTACGATATCTAGTTGTCGTTGCAAACATGTTTATTCATAATAAGCTCAATCAAGAACGCGGGACTCATCATATTTACAAAAAAAGAGGTCGAGTTCATACCACCTTTTCTCCTCTCAGCCAGTCCATCATATATCATCATAATTGCCTTTCACTTGCACGACCGAACGGTGTGAATAATAATAAGAGTGTACGTGCATTGGACTAAGCTGGAATCTGCGAGCATTCAATAAACAGGAGAAGACAAGGCAATATGGGCTCTTTCGTTAATTCAAGAATAATGCACATAAGAGCCACTTCAACAATTTAATTATGGTCTTCTCCTACTGACCCCCAAAGAAAAGAAATAAAAACTATTTACACGGGAAAGCTCCCAACAAGCAAAAGAAGAACGGGAAATATTTTTGGGTTTTCTTTTTAATTATTACTACTACAGCAGAAAAATAAACTACTACTAATTTTTTTTTCTTTTCTTAAGGTTTAACAAACACACAAGAAGAAGGCAGGAAAAAGAAAATAAACTAGCATGGATAATACAGTGAAAAAGTATGAGCACCGACATCTAGCAATGAGTGTGTGTGAACATAAATGTAATGTCGGTGAGAAATACGTACTCCCCCAAGCTTAGGCTTTTGGCCTAAGTTGGTCTATGGCCACGGCTGGCCTAGCGGATATCCATAATAATAGTTGTTGGGGTCGTACTGTGATGAAGAAGGATAGTTGGGATCATACTGATGTGCAGCGGTTATCGCCTGCTGAGCTGCAGCGTGGAGTCGAGCTGCCTCCGCTCTCCTCTCGTACTCTTCTGCCTCCTCTCTGGTAATAACATATCTTCCTTTTGCCTGTGAATCAAAGAAGGCAGGAGCAAGGAGAGTAATACGGAAAACACGTCGTTTATCAAAAATTAAGCGGTATAAGAGAGGTGATTCAGACCTCTCGACAAACTGGTGTGAAGCCATAGAGTCATAATCTAAATATGCAGGGGCAACTCCGTATCACCCTCACGAATGTCTATTTCAAGAAAATGAGCTAAGCGGGTTGCAAAAAATCCTCCAAAGAAATCTCCATTATGTCTATTATGATGCAACCTACGAGCTACAATGGCTCCCATATGATAAGATTGGTCTCCTAACACAGCACTCCTAAGAATGCTAAGATCAGGGGCACACATGTGACATGCTTCATCCTTAGCATTTATGCATCTGACAATGAAAAGAGCAAAATAATGTATAGAAGGAAAGTGAATGCTCCCTATGGTAGCATGCGTTATATCTCTAGATTCTCCCATAGTTATACTAGCAAGAAAGTTTCTAAATTCAGATTTAGGAGGATCCCTAACACTACCCCATGATGGAATTTTACAAGCAGAAGTGAAATCCTCTATGTCCATGGTATAAGATTGTCATAAAGATCAAACATGACTGAAGGAGAATTACGCGAAGATGAATACTCAAACCTCCTCACAAATGAACTTGTGAGATCATGGTACTGGGGGCATTTGTTAGCCTCAAAATCCTCAAGACCGGCATTGCGCAAATATGCTTTGAATTCTTCTTTAATTCCCGCACAGTCCATAAAATTTTCCGACGGCCATTCGCAAGGCCGTACTGGAGCGTCTCTTGGTGGATCCTCATCAGCATCACGCATAGCAATTCTGGGTCCTTGCTTCTTAGAGGAACCACCTTGGAACATCTTCCTAAGCATATTGTTTTTTCTCTGAAAAATTCTGAAATTTTTAGTAACTTCAAAATAAAAGTGAATCAAACTCAATAAAACCGATAGCAACTACTCTCACAAGTGCCTAGAGCCTATATCATGCATCAAAACTACTTGGAACCATATAAATTTGACATGCAAGCTCAAGAACATGGTCACCTATGCAACACAAATTTGCAATGAATAAAGCACCAGAACAAAAACTAATTGGACCAATGGAGGAGTCACTTACCAATGAACAATCTCCCCAAGCAGTTGTGCGAGAGGTGCTTTGAGCAAGGAGATCGAAAATCACGGCAAAAGTGGCTGGAACTCGTGCTTGAGTTGGTTTTTCGGGTTTGTGTGAGACAGAGGAAGAAGATGGGTGCTGGGATAAGTGGAGGAGGGCCACCGTGGGCCCACAAGGCAGGGGGCGTGCCCTATAAGGGGGGGGGCGCCCACCACCCTCGTGGCCAGGTGGCAGCTCCTCCCGCGGTGATTTTTGCACAGTAAATCCTCAAATATTCCCGAAAAAATCATATTAATTTGGCATGTCATTCTGAGGACTTTTATTTTTGGGTTATTTTTATATTGCACGGATAATCAGATAATAGATAGAAAAATACTATTTTTACTTTATTTAATATAAATAACAGAAAATATAGAGTGGGTACACAAGGTTGTGCTTCTAGTTTCATCCATCTCATGCTCATAAAAAAGAATCCACTAACAAGGTTGATCAAGTCTTGTTAACAAACTCATCCCGATAATCATGAAACCGGAGAAATTTCGAACAACACTAAGTTACCTCAATGGGGATATGCACATCGCCTATAATAAGTATGTCATATTTCTTCTTGACACTAGGAAGAGGAAATTCAAAACCTCCAATTATAATCGATGGAATTTTTCCAATGGAGTTGATACTATGAACTTGAGGTTGTTTCCTCGGAAAGTGTACCGTATGCTCATTACCATTAACATGAAAAGTGACATTGCCTTTGTTGCAATCAATAACAGCCCCTGCAGTATTAAGAAAAGGTCTTCCAAGAATAATAGACATACTATCATCCTCGGGAATATCAAGAATAACAAAGTCCGTTAAAATAGTAACGTTTGCAACCACAATAGGCACATCCTCACAAACACCGACATGTATAGCAGTTGATTTATCAGCCATTTGCAAAGATATTTCAGTAGGTGTTAGCTTATTCAAGTCAAGTCTACGATATAAAGAGAGAGGCATAACACTCACACCGGCTCCAAGATCACATAAAGTAGTTTTAATATAATTTCTTTTAATGGAGCAAGGTATAGTAGGTACTCCGGGATCTCCAAGTTTCTTTGGTATTCCACCCTTAAAAGTATAATTAGCAAGCATGGTGGAAATCTCAGCTTCCGGTATCTTTCTTTTATTAGTAATGATATCCTTCATATATTTAGCATAAGGATTTGTTTTGAGTACATCAGTTAATCGCATACGCAAAAAGATAGGCCTAATCATTTCAGCAAAGCGCTCAAAATCCTCATCATCCTTTTTCTTGGATGGTTTTGGAGGAAAAGGCATGGGTTTCTGAACCCAAGGTTCCCTTTCTTTACCATGTTTCCTAGCAACAAAGTCTCTTTTATCATAATGTTGATTCTTTGATTGTGGGTTATCAAGATCAACAGCAGGTTCAATTTCTACATCATTGTCATTACTAGGTTGAGCATCATCATGAACATCAGCGTTAATATTTTTACTAGGTTCATGTTCATTACCAGATTGTGTTTCAGCATCAGACATAGATATATCATTTGGATTATCAGGTGGTTCAGCAATAGGTTCACTAGAAGTTTGCACAGTTCTATCATTTTTCTTTTTCTTCTTTTTAGAAGAACTAGGAACATCAATATTATTTCTCTGGGAATCTTGCTCGATTCTCTTATGGTGGCCTTCAGGATACAAAGGTTCCTGAGTCATTCTACTAGTTCTAGTAGCCACTCTAACAGCATAATCATTTTTCTTACTATTCATTTCATCAAGCACTTCTTTTTGAGCTTTAAGTACTTGTTATACTTGAGTGGTAACCATAGAAGCATGTTTGCTAATAAGTTTAAGTTCTCCTTTAATATCAGCCATGTAATCACCCAAGCATCTAATCATATAAGCATTTTCTTTTAATTGTCTACCAAAATAAGCATTGAAGTTGTCTTGCTTATACATAAAGTTATCAAACTCATCCAAGCACCGACTAGCAATTTTAGTAGGAGGAACTTCAGCTTTATCATATCTATAGAGAGAATTTACCTTTACTGCCTGTGTCGGGATATCGGGGTCAGGAGGTTCTTCAACGAATAAATAATTGAGATCATAGGTTTCTTCAACAGGCGGTGAATTAAGACCATGTATTTCTTCAATAGGGGGTAAATTCTTAACGTCTTCAGCTTTAATACCTTTTTCTTTCATAGATTTCTTTGCCTCTTGCATATCTTCGGGGCTGAGAAATAGAACACCTCTCTTCTTGGGGTTGGTTTAGGAATAAGCTCAGTAATTGGAGCAGGAGCTGGCTCAGGAGGTGGCTCGGGAGGTGCCCAATTATTTTCATTTGTCAACATATTATTCAATAGAATTTCAGCTTCATCCGGTGTTCTTTCCCTGAAAAGAGAACCAGCACAACTATCCAGGTAATCTCTGGAAGCATCGGTTAGTCCATTATAAAAGATATCAAGTATTTCAGGTTTCTTAAGAGGATGATCAGGCAAAGCATTAAGTAGCTTGAGAAGCCTCCCCCAAGCTTGTGGGAGACTCTCTTCTTTAATTTGCACAAAGTTGTATATTTCCCTCAAAGCAGCTTGTTTATTATGAGCAGGGAAATATTTAGCAGAGAAGTAATAAATCATATCCTGGGGACTACGCACACAACCAGGATCAAGAGAATTAAACCATATCTTAGCATCACCCTTTAATGAGAACGGAAATATTTTGAGTAAATAGAGGTAACATGATCTCTCATTATTAGTGAACATGGCAGCTATATCATTTAACTTAGTAAGGTGTGCCACAAAAGTTTCAGATTCATAGCCATAAAACGGATCAGATTCAACCAAAATAATTATATCATGATCAACAGAGAATTCATAGTCTTTATCAGGAACACATATAGGTGAAGTAGCAAAAGCAGGGTCGGGTCTCATTTTATCTCTAAGTGATTCTTTGTTCCATTTAATTAATAACCTCTTAAGCTCATATCTATCCTTGCAAGTGAAAATAGCAGCAGAAGATTCCTTATCAAAAAGATAACCTTTAGGAATAACAGGCATGTTTTCATCATCACTATCATCATCGTATTCAGATTCAATAATTTCTTTTTCTCTAGCCCTAGCAATTTGTTCATTAAGAAATTCACCAAGGGGCACAGTAGTATCAGACATAGAAGCAGTTTCATCATAAGTATCATGCATAGCAGAAGTGGCATCATCAATAACATGCGACATATCGGAACGAATAGCAGAAGCAGGTGTAGGTGTCGCAAACTTACTCATAACAGAAGGTGAATCAAGTGCAGAGCTAGATGGCAGTTCCTTACCTCCCCTCGTAGTTGAGGGATAGATCTTGGTTTTTGGATCTCTCAAGTTCTTCATAATTATAAGCAGATATAAATCCCAAGTGACTCAAAGAATAGAGCTATGCTCCCCGGCAACAGCGCCAGAAATTGGTCTTGATAACCCACAAGTATAGGGGATCGCAACAGCTTTCGAGGGTAGAGTATTCAACCCAAATTTATTGATTCGACACAAGGGGAGCCAAAGAATATTCTCAAGTATTAGCAGCTGAGTTGTCAATTCAACCACACCTAAAAACTTAGTATCTGCAGCAAAGTGTTTAGTAGCAAAGTAATATGATAGTAGTGGTAACGGCAACAAAAGTAAAGACATCAAAAGTAATGTTTTTTGGTATTTTGTAGTGATTGTAACAGTAGCAGCGGGAAAGTAAATAAGCGTAAACCAGTATATGGAAAGCTCGTAGGCACCGGATCAGTGATGGATAATTATGCCGGATGCGGTTCATCATGTAACAGTCATAACATAGGGTGACACAGAACTAGCTCCAGTTCGTCAATGTAATGTAGGCATGTATTCCGTATATAGTCATACGTGCTTACGGAAAAGAACTTGCATGACATCTTTTGTCCTACCCTCCCGTGGCAGCAGGGTCCTATTGGAAACTTATGGATATTAAGGCCTCCTTTTAATAGAGAACCGGAACAATGCATTAGCACATAGTGAATACATGAACTCCTCAAACCACGGTCATCACCGGGAGTGGTCCCGATTATTGTCACTTCGGGGTTGCCGGATCATAACACATAGTAGGTGACTATATGATCTAGAACTCTCATATATTGATGAAAACATAATAGGTTCAGATCTGAAATCATGGCACTCGGGCCCTAGTGACAAGCATTAAGCATAGCAAAGTCATAGCAACATCAATCTCATAACATAATGGGTACTAGGGATCAAACCCTAACAAAACTAACTCGATTACATGATAAATCTCATCCAACCCATCACCGTCCAGCAAGCCTACGATGGAATTACTCATGCACGGCGGTGAGCATCATGAAATTGGTGATGGAGGATGGTTGATGATGACGACGACGATGAATCCCCCTCCCCGGAGCCCCAAACGGACTCCAGATCAGCCCTCCCGAGAGGTTTTAGGGCTTGGCGGTGGCTCCGTATCGTAAAACGCGATGATTTCTTCTCTCTGATTTTTTTCTCTCCGAAAGCAAATATATAGAGTTGGAGTTGGCGTCGGAGGGTCTCCAGGGGGCCCACGAGGTAGGGGGCGCGCCCTAGGGGGGGCCCACCCTCGTGGAAAGGGTGTGGGCCCCCTGGTCTTCATCTTTGGCGAGGATTTTTTTATTGTTTTTTCTAAGATGTTTCGTGGAGTTTCAGGTCATTCCGAGAATATTTGTTTTCTGCACATAAAACAACATCATGGTAATTCTGCTGAAAACAGCGTCAGTCCGGGTTAGTCCATTCAAATCATACAAATTAGAGTCCAAAACAAGGGCAAAAGTGTTTGGAAAAGTAGATATGACGGAGACTTATCACCAGCCGGCCACCATAGGGCGGCGCTTCATTCTTGATGCTTGAGGGGCGCAGCCGGTCCAATGATTCGATAGGCTCGGGGACTCGGGTTAGGCTACCCGTGGCCCATTACTCCGACAAGCTTGACGATAATTCCCATGTGTCCTCGGGAGCATTTTCCTTTATATAAGAGTTTGTCCAGGCTTGTCCTTTGCTACAAAAAGGATTGGACCACCTTGCTGCACCTTGTTTACTTTTGTTACTTGTTACCCATTACAAATTACCTTATCATAAAACTATCTATTACCGATAATTTCAATGCTTGCAGAGAATACCTTACTGAAAACTGCTTATCATTTCCTTCTGCTCCTCGTTGGTTTCGACACTTTTACTTATCGAAAGGACTATGATAGGTACCCTATACTTGTGCGTCATCAAGACTCTTTTCTAGCGCCGTTGCCGGGGAGTGAAGCGCCTTTGGTAAGGAAAAATTTATATAGTGTGCTGAAATTTACTGTCACTTGTTACTATGGAAAACAATCTTTTGAGGGGCTTGTTCGGGGTATCTTCACCTCGACCAGTAGAGCAAAGAGTTGCTCGACAACCTACTGAACCTACTAAAAATGTTTACTTTGAAATTCGTTCGGGTATGATAGAGAAACTGCTAGCTAATCCTTTTACAGGAGATGGAACATTACATCCCGATTTGCACCTAATCTATGTGGATGAAGTTTGTGGATTATTTAAGATTGCAGGTATGCCCGAGGATGTTATCAAGAAGAAGGTATTCCCTTTATCTTTGAAGGGAAAGGCATTTACATGGTTTAGGCTATGCGATGATATTAGATCATGGAACTACAACCGATTGAAATTGGAATTTCATCAGAAGTTTTATCCTATGCATCTGGTTCATCGTGATCATAATTATATATATAATTTTTGGCCTCGCAAAGGAGAAAGTATCGCTCAAGCTTGGGAGAGGCTTAAGTCAATGTTATATTCATGCCCCAATCATGAGCTCTCAAGAGAAATTATTATTCAAAATTTTTATGCTCGGCTTTCTCTCAATAATCGCTCCATGCTCGATACTTCTTGTACTTGTTCTTTTATGATGAAGACTATTGAATTCAGATGGGATTTATTGGAAAGAATTAAACGCAAATCTGAAGATTGGGAACTCGACGAAGGTAAGGAGTTAGGTATAACACCTAAGTTTGATTGTGTGAAATCTTTTATGGATACCGATGCTTTTCATGAATTTAGCACTAAATATGGACTTGACTCTAAGATAGTAGCTTCTTTCTGTGAATCGTTTGCTACTCATGTTGATCTCCCTAAGGAGAAGTGGCTTAAATATCATCCTCCCATTGAAGTAAAAGTAGTTGAACCTATTAAAGTTGAAGAAAAGACTATCACTTATAATGTTTGTCCTATTGTTCCTACCGCTTATATTGAGAAACCATCTTTCCCTGCTAGAATAAAGGATCATGCTAAAGCTTCAACTATGGTTCATAAGAGTAATACTAGAACACCTACACCCCCTGAGCAAATTAAAGTTGAACCTAGTATTGCTATGGTTAAAGATCTCTTGGTTGATAATATAGATGGGCATGTTATTTACTTCTGTGATGAAGCTGCTAGAATTGCTAGAACCGATACTAAAAATAAACATAGGCCTGTTGTAGGCATGCCTGTTATTTCAGTTAAAACTAGCGGGGTGACCCGCGCATTTGCGCGGCTAGATTTTACAAAAGATGTATCTATCCTAATATAGGGATTGTCTTGAATACTCTACCTGGACAATTGTTTCTTATATGAACATGCTTTTTTTTTTCTGGAAAACAATACTTTGAAAACAAACCTTTAGTGGAATATTCCTTGATGTAATCAAGCTAAAGCTTTAAAATGTTGATAGTCATTCTTAAATATGTTTAAGTGTACACATTTTCTCTAGAGCTTTTAGGATTCATTGTCTATAGCTAATTATAAACCAAAGGAGTAACATGTTGAGGCAACGCTTTAAGAAATCCTTTCACATAATTTAGAAGTTCAAATCTAAACATTGTTATAAGCTCTCTTCTACACCGCTCTCATCAAAGCATCTCTTTTTAAATCATGCATATAGTTTTCATCTAGTAATTAAGTGAAACTAATATGACCTATCACGTATTTGATATCATTTCTTACTTTGAATATTTACTCATATATGATGTAACCATTCCATGATGGCTTTCACTTGAAAAACATTAATCGTTGTTGCTTCAATGTATATTGTCTTGCCTGCCTTGAAAATATAGTCACTCACCGCCACATCATATTGGATTCAATCTTACATTTTTCAGGATTCAACATATTTTCAATTATTGTTCTTTTTAATCTACTTCAGATAGTTCTTAACATGAGAAAGACATAAAATTTGAGTCGTCGAAACTCAACTCTCTTCCATAGTCCCATCCAACTCAATCGTGTCGATACATATATTACATTTTTTCTATGTTTTGTTGAAGAAACAACCAACTAATCTTGATACATATGCTGCATGTTACATTCACATGGGTTATCCATTTTCATATTCTGCATGGTACAGAAAATAAATGAAATTCTAATATTATTTGAAACTGGATCCGTGTTTCAACACTATTTTAGTTCCAAAGTTTCTTAGATTTGTTTATGTTCAAAATAATATACATTACATTATATTATGTCTTAAAAAATAAGCAGGGTGTATCTTTATTCTGTTAAAATAGTTTAGTTAGGATCCTGGACATGAAAGATGTACCTCACCTTCCTCCTAGAACTAATATATATACATGTGAAAATAGCTGGGTCTTACATTGCGCTTCCACCTTTAATTATTTCTATCAAGTTACGTTTACCGCAAAATTCAGGTCCCAAGAAGTATGTTAAAGTTCTATCAATTTTAGTATATACATTTTGTCCTGATTTCGCAGATTTGTTTAAATCTGTATGTGATTCATTTGTAATTAACCAATCTAAAAATTATTGTAATATTCTAATTAGACATACTGACCTAAACTGTCTAGACCGTTTTCTTTCTCGTATACACCAATGATTTTTTTCTTGAATGCATGAATGTCTGGTAACTGTAAAGAAGAATCTACTCTTACATTAATGTGTGCCCTTCGACCTTAGATTTAGTTTGCCTGATAATTTGGCTATAGGTACGATAATATTTGAAGTTTTATGTTTTTACAATAAAATTAAATATTATTTTATTTTGGATGGAATTATGGGCTGGCCTACCTAAATAGTGGTGTTTTTTCTGCTACAGGTACTTAGTGGTCCGTGAATTCTATGTTGTGCATGTACGATAGTAGTAAGAAGTATTTACTTCTAGATACTGTTTGAATTTATTGCTACAAAAAATCAGTGTGCGAATTCTATTACAATCCGACTGTACATTCCTTTTTTAAATGCATCATGGTGCGGGCATGTACTTCAGACCGACATGTTACAACCTTGTTCATCAAAAGAGCTATATATTGCCTATTGTCCAAGAAAATCCCTCGTTACCGTGATATACTATATGTTACCTTTGAGGTTTAGATTGAGTTTCTTACGTAAATCAACAATCCCATTATATACTTAATTTTAAGAAATATATATTTAATAATCTGCTGCTTCGTCAAAGGCCAAATTGAAAATCATTACCGTGTCTGATTTGTAGAGCATGCAAAGCAAAATAATCATGAATTATATTTTGCTGACATCACCCATTATGTCAGCGACACAATGCAGCTCGTCTTCATGGGTGGCTGTAGTTTTCGGATACAATATGTACATTATTTCATCCTTACCAACTTTGGTCCGGGGGATAGTAAACTGATTGTTTTTTTACTGGTGGTAAATTGATTGAATTATTGGCTCGAATCCTACACTAACACATATAACATTTTTTCTATGCAAATATGGTCGGACCTTGCACATGTTAGATTCTAAAAATTGAACACATTATTGTTGTACATAAGTTTTAGATCATTTATTCTCCACCATTAAAATTGTAATCATGTAAGCCGTCTGTTGATTCTTGCGACACATATTCTAGTTAGATTTTGTGAGTCCTCTAGTGACTGTATCTGTGAGGCACTGGCTCGTGTTTATCCTTGATCAATGAAGTGTGATATTCTCGAAAAATTAAAGAAAAGGAGTAAAGCTTGATATTCCTAAAAAATACTACAATTTAAATCAAATGCCCACCGCAATTTTTTTAAATCAAATGCATTACTTTTTGTTAGGGATTTCATATGCAGATCGGACTGCTTTCCTCTTTCTTTTCAGACTTTTCTTTAGCTATGGACATGCACGTGGCATTGGTTTAGGTGGCATGTTTGCCTCTGTGTAGCGCTGGATTTGTTTTTTCTTCTCCTATTAGAATTCAAATTAGAATTGGGCATGTGTTGTTTTGCGTGCAAGTGTCCTTTTCATATATGTTGACTGTGGTTTCCCTTTTTCATTACGGACATATGTACATGGTAAACCTTTTTTTAGTTGACACGTGAAGGAATTTCTGTGTGTAAAAACATTGCACCTTCACAATATTTGTATGTAACGTTAAATCTTTAAATCTCGGTCGTCTATATCTAAAATTAACGGCTGAGGTAATTTAATCTGTGTGGATGAACGTAGTGGCTTATTTGTCTTCTATCTTAATTATATAATAGATAGGAGATCATTGTTATCATGACTTATGTGATATGGGTGCTAGTGTGAGTGCAATACCTCATTCTTTATACAAAGAAATTATGCATGATATTGCACCTGCTGAATTAGAAGGTATTGATGTTACAATTAAGCTTGCCAATAGAGATACTATTTCACCAGTTGGGATTGTTAGATATGTTGAAGTCTTGTGTGGGTAAGTTAAATATCCTATAGATTTTCTTGTTCTTGGTTCCCCACAAGATGACTTTTGTCCCATTATATTTGGTAGACCCTTCTTGAATACTGTTAAGCCTAAGATAAATTGCAAAAAGGATGTTGTTACTATTGGTTTAGGGGATATTACTCATGATTTCAATTTTGCTAAATTTCGTAGACAACCACATGATAAAGAATTGCCTAGTAAAGATGAAATTATTGGTCTTGCTTCTATTGCCGTGCCTCCTAATGATCCTTTAGAACAATATTTGCTAGACCATGAAAATGATATGTTTATGAATGAAAGAAGGGAAATAGATGAAGTATTCTTTAAACATGGACCTATTTTGAAACACAACTTGCCTGTTGAAATTCTAGGGGATCCTCCTCCACCCAAGGGTGATCCCGTGTTTGAGCTTAAACCACTACCTGATACTCTTAAATAGGCTTATCTTGATGAAAAGAAGATATATCCTGTTATTATTAGTGCTAACTTTTCAGAGCAGGAAGAAGAGAGATTATTGAAAACTCTGAAGAAGCACCGTGCTACTATTGGATATACTCTTGATGATCTTAAGGGCATTAGTCCCACTCTATGCCAGCACAAAATAAAATTGGAGAAAGATGCTAAACCGGTTGTTGATCACCAACGGCGGTTAAATCCTAAGATGAAAGAAGTGGTAAGAAATGAAATACTAAAGCTTCTAGATGCAGGAATAATTTATCCTGTTGCTGATAGTTAGTGGGTAAGTCCTGTCCATTGTGTCCCTAAGAAGGGAGGTATTACCATTGTTCCTAATGATAAAGATGAATTGATTCCACAAAGAATTGTTACATGTTATAGAATGGTAATTGATTTCCGCAAATTGAATAAAGCTACTAGAAAAGATCATTACCCTTTAACTTTTATTGATCAAATGCTAGAAAGATTATCCAAACACACACATTTTTGCTTTCTACATGGTTATTCTGGTTTCTCTCAAATACCCGTGTCAAAAGAGGATCAGGAAAAGACCACTTTTACTTGCCCTTTCGGTACCTTTTCTTATAGACGTATGCCTTTTGGTTTATGTAATGCACCTGCTACCTTTCAAAGATGTACGACTGCTATATTCTCTGACTTTTGTGAAAAGATTGTTGAGGTTTTCATGGATGATTTTTCTGTATATGGAACTTCTTTTGATGATTTCTTAAGCAACCTTGATCGAGTTTTGTAGAGAAGTGAAGAAACTAATCTTGTCTTGAATTGGGAGAAGTGCCACTTTATGGTTAATGAAGGTATTGTCTTAGGGCATAAATTTTTTGAAAGAGGTATTGAAGTTGATAAAGCTAAAGTTGATGCTATTGAAAAGCTGTCGTGTCCTAAGGACAAAGGTATAAGAAGTTTTCTTGGTCATGCCGGTTTTTATAGGAGGTTCATTAAAGACTTCTCAAAAATTTCTAGGCCTCTGACTAATCTTTTACAAAAAGATGTTCCTTTTGTCTTTGATGATGATTGTGTAGAAGCATTTGAAATACTTAAGAAAGCCTTGATTTCTGCACACTTATGCATTTTCTCTCTTATTTTACAAGGTTTACATGAAGAGGGAGAATGCCGGCAGCTGGAATTCTGGGCTGGAAAAGGAGAAAATATTAGAGACCTATTCTGCACAACTCCAAAAGTCCTGAAACTCCACGAAAGTCAGTTTTGGAATATATAAAAAATATTGGGCGAAGAAAGCACCAGAGGGAGGCCACCCACCATCCACACGGGTGGGGGGCACGCCCTACCCCCCTAGGCGCGCCCCCTGCCTCGTGGGCCCCCTGGCAGGCCTCTGGTGTCCGTCTTTTGCTATATAAAGTCTTTTGCCCTGGAAAAAAATAAGGAGGAAGCTTTCGGGACGAAGCACCGCCGTCTTGGGGCGGAACCTTGGCGGAACCAATCTAGGGCTCTGGCGGAGCTGTTCTACCGGGGAAACATCCCTCCGGGAGGGGGAAATCGTCACCATCATCATCACCATTGATCCTCTCATCGAGAGGGGATCAATCTCCATCAACATCTTCACCAGCACCATCTCATCTCAAACCCTAGTTCATCTCTTGTATCCGATCTTTATCTCTAAACCTCAGATTGCTACCTGGGGGATGCTAGTAGTGTTGATTACTCCTTGTAGTTGATGCTAGTTGGTTTATTCGGTGGAAGATTATATGTTCAGATCCTTTACGCATATTAATACCCCTCTGATTATGAACATCAATATCATTTGTGAGTAGTTATGTTTGTTCCCGAGGACATGGGAGAAGTCTTGCTATAAGTAGTGATGTGAATTTGGTATTCGTTAGATATTTTGATGAGATGTATGTCGTCTCTCCTCTAGTGGTGTCATGTGAGCATCGACTACATGATACTTCACCATTGTTTGGGCCTAGGGGAAGGCATTGGGAAGTAATAAGTAGATGATGGGTTGCTAGAGTGACAGAAGCTTAAACCCTATTTTATGCGTTGCTTCGTAAGGGGCTGATTTGGATCCACATGTTTCATGCTATGGTTAGGTTTACCTTAATACTTCTTTTGTAGTTGCGGATGCTTGCAAGAGGGGTTAATCATAAATGGGATGCTTGTCCAAGGAAGGGCAGTATCCAAGCACTGGTCCACCCACATATCAAATTATCAAAGTAACAAACGCGAATCATATGAGCATGATGAAAACTAGATTGACGATAATTCCCATGTGTCCTCGGGAGCGAGTTTTTCCAGGATTGTCCTTTGCTACACAAAGGATTGGGACACCTTGCTGCACCTTGTTTACTTTTGTTACTTGTTACCCATTAAAAATTACCTTATCACAAAACTATCTGTTACCGATAATTTCAGTGCTTGCAGATAATACCTTACTGAAAACTGCTTATCATTTCCTTCTGCTCCTCGTTGGGTTCGACACTTTTACTTATCGAAAGGACTAGGGTAGATCCCCTATACTTGTGGGTCATCACACTTCCGTGTTCAGCACACGTTCAGCTCGATGACGTCCCTCGAACTCTTGATCTAGCAAAGGGTCGAGGGAGAGTTCCGTCAGCACGACGACATGGTGATGGTGATGGTGATGTGATGCGTGCAGGGCTTCGCCTAAGCGCTACGATGCTATGACCGGAGGAGTAAACCGTGGAGGGGGCACCACACACGGCTAAGAGAACAATTGATGTGCCTTTGGGGTGCCCCCGCCCCCATATATAAAGGAGGGGAGGAGGTGGCCAACCCTAGGGGCGGCGCGCCATGGGGGGGAGTCTTACCAGGACTCCACTCCTAGTAGGATTCGGCCTCCCCTTCCTTCAAACCGAGAGGGGAAAGGGGAAAGAGGGGAGAGGGAGAAGTAAAGGGGGGTCGCGCCCCACCCCTTGTCCCATTTGGATTGGGCAGGGGGGAGGCGCGCGCCACCTCTTGTGGCCTTCTTCCCTCTCCCCACTATGGCCCATGAGGCCCATTAACTTTCCCGGGGGGTTCCGGTAACCTCCCGGTACTCCGATAAATCCCCAAACCTCTTCGGAGCCATTCCGGTGTCCGTATATAACCTTCAAATATATCAATCTTCACCTCTCAACCATTTCGAGACTCCTCGTCATGTCCGCGACCTCATCCGGGACTCCGAACAAACTTCGGTCACCAAAAAACATAACTCATAATACAAATTATCATCAAACGTTAAGCGTGCGGGCCCTATGGGTTCGAGAACTATGTAGACATGACCGAGACACATCTCCGGTCAATAACCAATAGCAGAACCTAGATGCTCATATTGGTTCCTACATATTCTACGAAGATCTTTATCGGTCAAACCGTATAACAACATACATTATTCCCTTTGTCATCAGTATGTTACTTGCCTGAGATTCGATCGTCGGTATCATCATACGTAGTTCAATCTCGTTACTAGCAAGTCTCTTACTCGTTCTGTAGTGCATCATCCCGTAACTAACTCATTAGTCACATTGCTTGCAAGGCTTATAGTGATGTGCATTACCGAGAGGGCCTAGAGATACCTCTCCGATACTCGGAGTGACAAATCCTAATCTCGACCTATGCCAACCCAACAAACACGTTCAGAAACATCTGTAGAGCATCTTTATAATCACCCAGTTACGTTTTGACGTTTGATAGCACACAAGGTGTTCCTCCAGTATTCGGGAGTTGCATAATCTCATAGTCAGAGGAATATGTACAAGTCATGAAGAAAGCAATAGCAATAAAACTTAACAATCATTATACTAAGCTAATGGATGGGTCTTGTCCATCACATCATTCTCTAATGATGTGATCCCGTTCATCAAATGACAACATATGTCTATGGTTAGGAAACTTAACATCTTTGATTAACGAGCTAGTCAAGTAGAGGCATAGTAGGGACACTCTGTTTTGTCTATGTATTCACACATGCACTAAGTTTCTGGTTAATACAATTCTAGCATGAATAATAAACATTTATCATGATATAAGGAAATATAAATAACAACTTTATTATTGCCTCTAGGGCATATTTCCTTCAGCCGCTGCATCGAGGGGTGAAGTTGGGCGGGATGTCACCGTGCCTGCGTCTAGGAGCCGGGGTGTCCAGAATGGGTGCTGCCTGAACTTGTAAAGATTGGAGATAACCCAAGACATGGGAAGGAACAACGCATGAGGTGGTTCTGTTCGATGTGCATGGTGGCAACTGCATGGGCGCGGCCAGATTCTCGCCACGTGGGGTTGCCATAGTGGGCACATGCGTGGGGGGTTCACGTGCGTTGGTGGGCTCCGAGTTCGCTGGTTGGCTGCCCTAGACCAGGGAATCTGCAGTGGGCCCAAATGGTGGGCAGGCAACAGCTGTGGAGGCCTGACAAATGGCCGGTTGGTTGAGCTCCTATAGTAGGGCGACTGAGGGAGTCCTGGATTAAGGGGTCCTCGAGTGTTCGGGCTGTGTGTTGTGGGCCAGACTAATGGGCCATGAAAGATACAATGTAGAAGACCTTTCCCCGTGTCCGGATAGGACTCTCCTTTGCGAGGATGGCAAGATTGGCGTCTGGATGTATAGTTTCCTTCTTTTGTAAATCAACTCTATATAACCCTAGGCCCCTCCGGTGTCTATATAAACCGGAGGGTTTAGCCCGTAGAGGCTATCAGAATTCATATAGGCTAGATATCTAGGGTTTAGCCATTATGATCTTGAGGTAGATCAAGTCTTGTAACCCCTATACTCATCAAAGTCAATCAAGCAGGAAGTAGGGTTTTACCTCCATTAAGAGGGCGTGAACCTGGGTAAACATCATGTTCCCTTTGTCTCATGTTATCTTTGATCCTCAGACGCACAGTTCGGGACCCCCTACCCGAGATCGACCGGTTTTGACACCGACATTGGTGCTTTCATTGAGAGTTCCTTTGTGTCGTCGACAAAAGGATCGATGGGTCTCCTTGTCATCAATGACAATATCACCTCTGGAAGGGACCTAGCTCCAAGACAGGTCCTCGAGCTCGGGGGTCTTACCATGGGCGCCCGCTTGGCCGTTAAGCCAAAGGCAGCCCCCACAATCGCCAAACAACACCTCCACATCGTCCTCGAACACTCCGAAAAGATGGATCCGGCAAAAGTCTCGTCCTTGAACGAGCTGCTAGAGCACATCGCTGCCCTGGGGGTCAGAACAGACTATGAACGGATTGGGCTTAAACCCAATCAGAGGGAAATCAAGTCCCCACCGATCACCCATCTGGTAGCGGTCATGGAGGAACAAGCCGAGGATACTTCTTCCCTCAAGTTAAGAACAAGCTATTTTCGGATCTCCGAGCCCCGCGTGCCGGATACCCACCTTCGGGAAGAGACCACATGTCCTCCGAACATAGAATTAGGTGTTGAGCCCAAAAGTTACCAGGACCCTTTGAATCCTGGACTAACGACTTTGGAGATTCTCCAAACTCCGGATCCAATAGTGGGCCAGGGTTTGGATTTCAGCCCGGCCACCCACCACAACCAATACTCCCCAAGCAATTTAGGTCCTCCAGACGTATGTGACCTAATGTATGTACAGCAACAACCTTAGGAAACGATCCATCACTTCTGGCCCAGGTTCCTCCTTGTTAAAAACAAGATTAAAGATTGCTGTGACGATGATGTGGTTTCAGTTTTTTGCCGCAACTATACGGACGAGGGAATCCTCAATGCCCTCAACCGCCGCCGCATACTGCACTTTGTAGATTTGGTACACATAGTACAGAAGTACTACGCTATGGAAAGCACTTGGAAAGCCCAGACAGCCCGGTGGGAACCTCTCGCCCTTAAGCATCCCACCGGACGTGCAAGAAGGATGCACCCTTACGGGGCACCCGATCATCATCCTATTGACAAGAAAATCAAGACCTTCACGGGACATAGAGCTGTCCTTGAAGAATTGCTTGACAAGCCCTATCAAACACACACGACGCCGAATACCGAACCAACACATAGCCTTCGGGCATGTTGGGTACTCCGGCAGGTGGCTAAGAGCGGCGAGGCCATCCTTACCAACATCACCCTAGAGAGGCACTCTTCGGAGGACGACGATCTCAATTTCTTTACGGTCTTCGAGACCTTTTCTTCAAATAATCGGCGCAAAAGGGCGCTACCGACCTCGCTGAAGTTAGCCAGGTAGCCGCAACAAATCCTTGGAACGATATGGCAATAACTTTCACCGCCGACGATGAGCCAAGGGCCCAACCAGTCCGAGCACCAACCTCCTTGGTCTTAAATCCAATTGTGGATGGCTTTCGGCTCACCAAAGTGCTCATGGATGGCAGCAGCGGATTGAACCTCATCTACGAAGATAGGCTCCAGAAAATGCAAATGGACAAGAGTCGCATTGAGCAAAGCAGCACCACCTTTCGAGGCATTATCCCCAATTGAGAAGCATGAAGCTTGGGGAAAATTAAGTTTGCCATTGTATTCGGCACACCAGAGAACTATAGGTCCGAAGAGTTGCTCTTCCATGTGGCACCTTTCAATAGCGGATATCACACCCTATTGGGGCGAGATGCATTCACACACTTTCAAGCCATACCCCATTACGGGTACATGCAGCTCAAAATGCCAGGGCCCAATGGAGTTATCACTATCACTAGTGATCCGGATATAGCACTCCGCTGAAAACAAAATTGCATCCTTGGCCCTCGATGCACTATCCGAGGCCCTCGCGGCCAAGGAGCTAACCACTCTGCGCTCCACAGTGGACAAAGATGATGTAATCCTCGACAGGAGGCCCAAATCCACTTCTTTCAAGCCAGCAAAAGATATAGTCAAATTTCAACTACGCCCAACGGATCCTAAGAAAACAACAGCCATTGGAGCACAGCTGGATCCAACGATCGACGCCGCCCTAAGAGTGTTCCTACGCGAAAATTGGGATATCTTCGCCTGGCACCCTTCGGACATGCCCGGGATCCCATGCAGACTGGCTGAACATAGCCTCAATGTAATAAAGGGGTTCAGACCAGTCAAGAAGACGCTACGGCGATTTTCTGAACCCAAACAAAAAGCTATGGGGGAGGAGCTAGCGAAACTACTTGAGGCTGAATTCATCAGAGAAATCAAGCATCCGGACTAGCTAGCCAACCTGGTCATGCTGCCAAAGAAGGATCAATCCTGGCGCCTTTGTGTCGATTTCAAATACCTCAATAAGGCTTGCCCTAAGGACCCCTTCCCACTGCGCCACATTGACCAAATCATTGACGCGACCACATGGCACGACTCATTATGTTTCCTCCGTGCATACTCCGGATACCATCAGATCAAGATGAAGGAATCTGACCAGGCCGCAACGGCATTCATTACACCCTATGGGCCTTTCTGCTTCAACACTATGCCTTTCGGGCTCAAAAACGCTGGTGCCACTTACCAACGCATGATTCAAACATGTCTGGAAAAGAAAATTGACAAGACAGTGGAGGCATACGTAGATGATGTCGTCATTAAGACTAAACATGTTGAATCATTGGTGGGCGATCTACGCCTCACATTTGACAACCTCAGAACATATGACATACGACTCAATCCGGAGAAATGTCTCTTCGGCATTCCAACCAGAAAACTACTCACGTTCATCATTTCTAATAGAGAATCGAAGCGAACCCAGCCAAAATCTGAGCCTTGTCACAATTGGCAACACCAACAGACTTAAAGCAAGTCCAAAAACTAGCCTTGAGCCGCTTTATCTCCAGATTAGGAGAAAAGGCGCTACCACTTTATCGACTGCTTCGACACACCGACCACTTTGAATGGACGGATGCGGTACAGCCGGATTGGAAGAAATGAAAACTTTGTTAGCAAGCAACCCAATCCTTGCCACACCAAGTGTGGGCGAACCTATGTTGCTCTACATATCCGCGACTCATCAGGTGGTGAGTGCGGTACTCGTCGTTGAATGACAGGAAGAGGGACATAAATTCCCACTCCAAAAACCAATGTACTACGTATCAGCGGTTCTTACACCATGCAAATATGGATACCCACACTATCAAAAGATAGCGTATGCGGTCTTCATGGCATCCCGGAAGCTGCAACACTACTTTTAAGAGTGTTCGATCATGGTGGCTTCCGAAGTACCACTCAATGACATCATAAACAACCGGGACGCCACCGGCCGTATTGACAAATGGGCCATCGAGCTCTTACCATTTGAAATAACATACAAGCCACGTCAAGCTATTAAATCTCAGGTGTTGGCCGAATTTGTCATCGAATGGACAGAAGCCGAACTCCCTAAAGAGTACAACACATACTCCCACCGGGTGATGTACTTCGACGTCTCTAAAATGTTAGCCGGATTGGGGGCTGGTGTCATCCTAACATCCCCTATAGGGGAAACAGTCCATTACATATCACAAATCATGTATACGGACTCCAACAACGCGACCGAATATGATGCACTACTGCATGGTCTCCGAATGGCTGTTTCTATGGGCATACAACACCTCGAGGTGCGCGGGGATTCGAACCTTGCAATATCCCAAATAAATGGAGAATTCAATGCAAAAGATGCAAAGATGGCGGCATACTGCAACACCGTACTCAAAATATTAGCTCGATTCGAGGGGCTCGAGTTTCATCATGTTGCTCGAGACAGTAATCAAGCAGCGGACATCCTTGCTCGAATAGGCGCTAAACACGACCCCATCCCACCTAACACCTTTGTGGAATGGCTCTTCAAGCCATCCGTGGTATGGAAGGACAAGAGTGGCAATACTAGTCCGGAGCCAATCATACCCCCAGATGCCGAACACAATTCTGATTTCATTGGGGGCTCAGGCACCGAAATGACACCTTTCACCCATGTAATCATGGCTGTCACTGCTCCATGGACCGAACCTTTCCTAGCCTACCTTAATAGGTGGGAGCTCCCTGACGACCAGAATGAGGCCCATCGCATAGTTCGACGCTCGAAAGCCTAGAAAGTTCATGAAGGAGAACTCTACAAGAAAAGTACTAGTGGAGTTCTTCAAAGATGTATCTCCGAAGAGGAGGGACGATAGCTCTTGGCTGAATTACATGCTGGTCTCGGTGGCCATCACGCCGCAGCTCGGGCCCTCGTAGGTAAGGCCTATCATACATGTTTCTTTTGGCCCACGGCCCGAGCAGATGCACAGGTCCTTGTACAACGTTGTGTCGGATGCGAGCTTTTTGCCAATCAAAGCCATATGCCGCCCGCTGCCCTAAGAACAATCCCCATTACTTGGCCTTTTGTGGTCTGGGGCTATACATGGTCGTACCCCTTAAAGGGGAAGCCATAAGAAAAAATATTTGCTGGTTATGGTGGATAAATTTAGTAAGTGGATAGAGGCCAAACCAGTAAAAACGGCTGAAGCTGGGTCAGTGATCGACTTTATATCCGGTGTTGCACACCGTTATGGCATCCCACATAGCATTATTACTGACAATAGCTCTAACTTCACAGCCGATGAGGTGAAAAATTGGTGTGCTAACTTAGGCATTAAGCTCGATTACGCCTCAGTATATCACCCTCAAACAAACGGTCAGGTCGAACGGGCTAATGGCCTGAAAATGAGTGGCATCAAACCCAGACTAGTGTGATCCCTATAGGAGTTAGATAAACATCGAGTCGAGGAACTCGATTCCGTACTCTAGGGACTGCGGATCACGCTCAATCACACGACCGGACACACACCCTTCCTCATGGTGTATGACGCAGAGGTTGTCTTGCCCTGCGACATTATTCATGACTCACCTCGAGTGCGCATGTATGAAGAGAGAGAAGTCGAGCTCGATCGGCAAGACGACCTAGATGGCCTGGAGGAGGAGCGCGATGTTGCAAAAGCCCATTCCGCATTCTATCAATAATAGGCTCAGAGATACCAAAGCAGAGAAGTGCGGGCTAACACTTATAATGTCAGTGAGCTCGTTTTACGCCTCCCAAGGAAGAAAAAGGACAAGCTCAAACCAAAATGGGAGGGTCCCTTCATTATAGATGAAGTTCTCACTTGAGGAGCCTACCGCCTTCGTAATGCATCGGATAATCGCTTAGAGTCGAATCCATGGAATGCTGCTCGGCTCCGAAGATTCTACGCATAAGTTTGGTCATACTTCTTTTTCGTTCCTTTTTCTCCTCTTCAATTTTTTTCTTTCTTATCGTTTTTATAGATTTCCAGGATGTGTCCGGATAAGCTGAACACTTGAGGGTTACACATCCTTAAATGTACACACCCCACCATGACTGGGTGCTTCTTTAAATAGAAGCTTATTATTATTCCGAGCCTAGAGCTCACACTATATGTGTCGTTTTCTCATATACATCCTTTTTTGCCATTATATGCACCTCTATGACTTAAGTTTTAGCCAAGCTGGGTTGCCTTGCTCCTGTGCTTATGCCCTATGTACCCGATTGTTTGGCTAGGGCATAAAGGGAGCACCTCTACGATTGTTACAACCGGATTATTCGGACATGTACCTCAGACGGGTGAAGCCGAAAGCTAGCGTTCTTAAGAGAATAATTGGTCGGCAATCAAACGATAGATTGTTGCATTATTGCAACCACTTTAAACACTGCGAGACACTTTTTCCGTAGTATGGATCAAACGCCCCGGCACGCGTAATTACAGTATGCCAACCCAAGGAAAGGAACCCTTAACAGAACTATTTTCCTTGGAAGACGTTTCTTACATATGTAATATAACATACATCCTGAACTCAAATTTTTGTCTGTTCAAGCACAATGAGTGGGTTGCCTGGTTTCCGGATATAGTAAATACTTCTTTTCATTTCGAAAAGTATCCGAAAACACTCCACCATTTTGGTTTGGAGGTTAAAGTCGAAAGCCTGCGATGACAAACTTTTCACATGTTCAGATAAAGATACAGGTTGATCATAAGCATACATTAATACATTAAATAAAAAACCTATTCCTTATCTATTCCATCTATAAGACTGTCTAACCTACAGTCTTCCTGTGAATAGTTCACAGCTATCATTACTTGGTCATACACCAAATTCAATGGAATTTCTTTCCCGTCTGGTCCCTGTGGTCCCACTTAGGCCATATGATTTCGATCCAGTTTGGTGAAGCGCGTCTTCACCATGGCCTAGGCCTCTCGTGTGCATTCACAGTAGGTGGATGTTTTCCATAGCTCAAACTGACGCCAGGCACCTTTGAATAGGTTTGCCAAGCCCTCCATACTTTCTAGAGGGGTATCAGATGGCCATAATGCCTTCACCATACTCTCCATGGCTTTCCGGGCCCGAGCATGTACCACAGACAGTTCCTTCAGCACGTTGCCTTGAAATCTAGATACTTCTTCCTCCGATCGACCAGTCAATAGGCCTGTGCAACAGAGTCATGACATCCCGAACTATGGACTAAACATGAGCACCTAGGGTGGTTTTACATAAAAAGGAAGACATACCAAACATGCTGCCCTTCAGTTTTTCATTTTCTTTCTGCGCGGCCGATAATTGAGCCCATAAGCTCTTTATCTCTTCGGATTGTTTTTTTTCCCTCGTCATTTTTCTCCCCAGACGCGCCCATAGCGATCTTTTTCATTTTCGCCAGTTCGGCGGTGACAGCATTCAGTTGCGTCTGGTTTGTTTTTAGCTCCTGGGCTAGCGCAGTGTTCTTCTCTTTAAGAACCTGTAGACAGTATCGATCCTTAAACCGATTTGCTTCACCGCTTCAAGTCTCGGGGGCTACTGGCATATGACTATCCAAATTGCATAAACTTTTACCTATATGTCCTTTGAGAACAACTGAGTGACTCCGGCAAGTCCGTCTCGAGCCGCTCGGATGTATGCATCCACCTAACTGAGTGCGGTAAATTGTTGCTCAGAAAAGGCCGGAGCATGCATGCCCTCTTTCAATTGATGGTGATTCATCATGCTCTCCACTTCGGAATTAGTGACAGATATGTCGTCCGAATCCTCATGAGGCGGCGGAATTGGCATTGCATCGGCTCCCGTCCTAGTTGACGAGTCTGACACCGGATTGGCAGACATTCGGCTAACAGGGTGTTTTCCCACCGCCTGCCGTGTGTTTCTCCTGACATCAAGAATAAAGGAGACTTTGAACAATCCAGACTCATACCTAGGCATGTATTAAAGCGAACGTACCTCTTAGAAGGCGGTGAGGTTTCTGCAGCACTCCCGGTCCCCCTTCGCTTCGAACGACTACCCCGTGTGGGGGCTATCCTAGAGGAGGTACGGTCCGCTGAACGCCGATCCTATTAAAAGCCCGATCCGTATAATGAGCAAAAGTTCAAATAAGGGTTTCCTTTCAAGATCCCTCCGAATACTCACGATATAGAAGGGATAGAGGCGGGGGTAGTCGGCGGTGATAGCCACTTCCAAGCTGTCAAGGCTCGCTTGTTAAAATACCCCATCATCGAACTCTATGTATATGTCCAGATCCTCGCAAAAGCCAGGGTCTCCATCACGGTTATGATTCTCTGGCCGTGGAGCGGGACAATGGACGTCCTCGGTCATCTTCCTCCATGACTATTTGTGGCAACAAAGGGAAAATTTGATTACTATCTGTAACAGCAATAAAATAGCACAGACGGTCGAAATCTTACCCATTCAATGGGGTTGTACATGGAATAGCCTTCCCGGCAGTTTAAGCGGAGGAAATCTTCTTTGTCACCCTTATACTTATCAGCTAAGATTGTGGCCAGTTCGGCTGGGGTATCTGGACCCTTCCGTCTGTAACATGACGCGCCATCTTCTCTGTTGTAACACCATAAGGGAGTTACTCTGGATTGGAGAGGCTGGACACACCTCTTTATTGCAATAGCCATGACCTCGACTATCGAGAGCTCGGTATGGGCTAGCAACCTGACCTTGCCGACCAGCCTCTTTATCTCTGCACTATCTTCTTCCTTGGGACTTTGGGGATGCCAGTTGAGGCGCTTCTTTAAAGGAGCACTGGAAAATTATGGAAGGCCGCACCGAACTGGGTCTGGCAGGGGGACGTCATCCATATAGAACCATTTTGAAGACCACTGTGGGCATACCTCTTTGGGAGTTCCTATGAGGTATCCGGATCCAGCTATGTGCCATACTTCGGCACCTCCCACTTCAAATATGGAGCCTCCTCAATGGCGGGGAACGAGGCAAAAGAACTTCTTCCATAATTCAAAATGGGCCTAAATGCCGAGGAACAGTTCACAAAGGGCAACGAAACCTGAGATGTGCAGAATCGAACCCGGGGTAATGTTGTGCAGTTGGATGCCGTAAAATTCCAATAGGCCCCTGAGAAAGGGATGGATTGGAAATCCTAGGCCCCACATCAGGAATGGGACGAAGCACACCCTCTCCTCCTTATTGGGGTTGGGGAAATTCTCAGCCATCACATGGTTGCCGATTGAGGCCAATCTCGCTCGAACGGGGACTAGATCTGCAAGGGGAAGATAGCCCTGTGTCTGGAGTCGGCTCAGCTGAAGATGAGGCACAGAGCAACTCTGCCAATCACCCTCTTGAGGGCCATGGCGGCGCGAAGAGGAGCCTGGGGCACTGTCCATGTTGGAAAGCTTTGTTCGTGGCTAATCTGGACATTTTTCCTTTTGCGTGATGTGAGATGGCATTTGGGGATCTACATCTCCTTATATAGATGCCATCCGAGCGTGGCGAGGGGATTATTTGTAAAAAAGCATGGACCGTTCGTATTCACCCTGCGTGCGGAAATCGAAGCAACAATAGGGAGGAACCATAAAAGACAGAAACATCGAGGTCATAGCCGGACTGTTGTTGGTCCGAAGTATAATGAAGAACCCACCTTGCAAAGCCAAAGACATAAGCCAGATACTACGTCGTCATTGAAGGCAAGTTCAGGGGCTTCTGAGGGAGTCCTGGATTAAGGGGTCCTCGGGTGTCCGGGCTGTGTGTTGTGGGCTGAACTGATGGGCCGTGAAAGATACAAGGTAGAAGACCTTCCCCTGTGTCCGGATAGGACTCTCCTTTGTGTGGATGGTAAGATTGGCATCCGTATGTATAGTTTCCTTCTTTTGTAAACCGACTCTGTACAACCCTAGGCCCCTCCGGTGTCTATATAAACCAGAGGGTTTAGTCCGTAGAGGCTATTCGAATTCATATAGGGTGGGTTTAGCCATTACGATCTCGAGGTAGATCAAGTCTTGTAACCCCTATACTCATCAAAGTCAATCAAGCAGGAAGTAGGGTTTTACCTCCATTAAGAGGGCCCGAACCTGGGTAAACATCGTGTCCCCTTTTGTCTCCTGTTACCTTCGATCCTCAGATGCACAGTTCGGGACCCCCTACCAGAGATCAACCGGTTAGACACCGACAACGACCGAGGCGGGCGGGGCCACATGGGCGTCCTCGGGATCCAGAAAAGGGGACTCGGGGCCTGAGGAAGTGGGGGAGGGCCGTTGCATCATCAGAGCCGGAGGTGAGGCAGAGCCTCTTGGATTGGCCACAGGCAGGGGGCGTTTGGAACCTGGGCAGTCTCCAGAATGATTGGCGGATCCGATGCAGGATAAGCATTGGGCGGGCCCGGAGGAGGGTCGCTGGGAGTAGGTGGCGTGGTCAAAGGAGCATTTTGAATATCGGGGACCCTGGTCAGCGGCAGGATCGGGAGGGTGGTGGCCAGCAGCTCCAAATGCGTGACGCTGGGTTGTAGGGCAGCTCGTTGGCCCTCCTGGTTTGGTTTGAGCCTTGCGTGGACCGGTGCGTGATGTGGCAACCCGCCAGTGGCTGGGTAGGGGCGCAGCACCCCACCCCATTCCCGGTGTAGGGGGCTGCATGGCAGCGACGACAGGAGAAGCCCTGGCCAGGGGTGGCGAGCATGCCGGCTTCCAGAAGCATGCAGAAAGTCATGGCGGCGGGGCCAAGCATCAGGGCAAGGAGGGGAGTTGCGGTCGAAGGCGTCGATGTCGCCACCAGAAGGTGGTGGGGGCGGCGGCGAAGGAAGGCGGTAGTCAACGGAATGACGAACGTGGATGGACACCGGGAAGCGCATGACCGGAAGCGCAAAACGCTCAACACGGTCAGGGTCGACTCCGACGAATGCATCCGGCTCCTCGAGCGGCAGTTCAGAGGTGCAGGGGATCTCGTCGGGGTTCATCATCCAAGCTTTGAGCTTGAAAACGGAAAGGTTGCTGCCGTCCACGGTTTCGGGAGCAAGGCGGCCAACCATGCAGAAAGGAGAAAGGAGTTGGTAGGCCGAGGAAATATCCCAGCCATGCTCTGGGATGCCATAGATTTTGATATCCACGTGAATGCGCATGCTAAGCGGCTCAGCTCTGTTGAAGTAGCTCCAAGGCTGGAAGAGCAGGCGGAAGTTGGGGCCGCGAACCGGGGCCATGGCCACGCGCGCACGGGTGGCCGGGTCAGAGAATCGGAGGAGGAATTCCTCACTGCGGGTGGTATGGACGGAGAAATCGTCAGGCCCGAGCTAGAGGCAAGAGAGGAGAGCGGCTGTGACGTCCGTCGCAGACACGCTGGAGCGGCGGCCAACAACCGAAGCAACTAGGGCCAACCCAAGAGCGCGCTCTGCCGCGTCGATGCGCTCGGAGCGGGGCACGTAGCAGATCGCCCCCGCAGGCCGGTGCGAAGGGTGTCCCGACATCGCGGTGATCTCGCGCGATGCGGATGCGGGAGGGGTGGCCTATGATAACCCACGAGTATAGGGGATCGTTTGTAGCTTTTTTTGATAAATAAGAGTGTCAAACCCAACGAGGAGCTAAAGGTAGAACAGATATTCCCTCAACTTCTATCGACCACCGATACAACTCTAGCACACTTGATGTTTGCTTTACCGGAAACAAGTATGAAACTATTTTGTAGGAGTGATTTTAGAACTACTTTGCAAGAATAAAACTAGAAGTACTTTGCAAGATAATAAAAGTTAGGTGTTTAGTAAAAGGGTTTGTGTCAACAAGAAAGTTATTTGTCCCTAGGCAATCGATAACAAGTACCGGTAATCATTCTTATAATTTTATATGAGGGAGAGGCATGAGCTAACGTACTTTCTTTACTTGGATCATATGCACTTATGATTGGAACTCTAGCAAGCATCCGCAACTACTATAGAACATTAAGGTCGTGAAACCCAACCATAGAATTAAGTATCAAGTCCTCTTTATTCCCATACGCCATAACCCACCTACTCGGGTTTAAGTTTCTGTCACTCTCGCAACCCACCGCAAGCGAACCATGGACATATTTCAACACTCTACAGTGGGGGCCCCTCACGTTTGCGGGAGAACGGAGGGCACCGTAGGATAGCACCATAAATAAAATATACAATCATAGCAACCAAGATCACAATTAACCCATAGGATAAAATGGATCTACTCAAACATCATAGGATAACCATAGATCATTGGGAAATAATATATGGAGTTGAGCACCATGTTTAAGTAGACAACGGGTAGAAGAGGTTGTACACCTCTGCATAGGGGGGGAGAACGTTGGTGTTGATGTTAGCAAGATTGTTGATGTAGATCGCCGTCCCGGTCATTGCCCCGGTGGCACTCCGGCACCACCGGAAGCGAGGGGGGAGAGCCCCCCTCCTTCTTCTTCTTCCTTGGCCTCCCCCTACATGGGAGGAGAGCCCCCTCTGGTCCTTGGTCTCCATGGCGGTGGAGGGGCGGGAGCCCCTCCAAGATTGGATCTCCCTCTATGTTCTCTTCTGTTTCGCGTTCCCCAAATCTGGCCGAAAACCGTTTCTTTTATTCCCGAAGATCCGTAACTCCGATTGTGTTGAGATTTTAACACAATTTTTTCCGGATATAAGCTTCCTTGCGCCCGAATTAGAGGTCCAACCGACGTACGAGGTGGGCACAACCCACCACGCCATGCCTGGCTCCTCTAGCGCGCCCTGTTGGGTTGTGCCCACCACGGGCCTCCGTTTGTGGTGATTCCAACTACCAAAAATCACATGTATTCCAAAATAATTCTTCGTGAAATTTTATTGCATTTGGACTTCATTTGATGTGGATACTCTGTGATACAAAAAACATGCAGAAAACAGGAACTGGCACTTGGCACTCGATCAATATGTTAGTCCAATAAATCATATAAAAATTTGCCAAAAGTATGTAAAACTTGTATAATATTGGCATGAAACAATCAAAAATTATAGATACGATGGAGACGTATCAACATCCCCAAGCTTAATTCCTGCTCGTGTATAATATTGGCATGAAACAATCAAAAATTATAGATACGACAGAGACGTATCAGCATCCCCAAGCTTAATTCCTGCTCGTCCTCGATTAAATGATAAAAAATATGATTTTTGATGTGGAATGCTACCTAGCATAAACTTGATCATATATCTAATTATAGCATGAATATTAAGACATAAGTGATTCAAAGCAATAGTCTATAATTTGACATAAAGACATCAATACTCAGGCATCCCAACAAACAATTATGTCTTTCAAACTATCAGCATTAAAGAAAGTTATCCCTACAAAATCATATAGTCTTGTCATGCTCCGTCTTCTTAACACAAAGTATTTATCATGCACAACCCCGATGACAAGCCGAGCAATTGGTTCATACTTTTTAACGCGCTTCAGCTTTTTCAACTCTCACGCAATACATGAGCGCAAGCCATGGATATAGCACTACGGGTGGAATAGAGTATGATGATAGGGTTAAATATAAAGAAGACAAAAAGTAAGAAAGTCTCACATCGAAGCGGCTAACCAACGGGCTATGGAGATGCCCATCAATTGATATCAATGCGAGGAGTAGGGATTGCCATGCAACGAATGCACTAAGAGCTATAAGTGTATGAAAGCTCAATATGAAAACTAAGTCGGTGTGCATCTAATCTTATAATGAAAATTTCCCACTAGTATATGAAAGTGACAACATAGGAGACTCTCCATATGAAAAACATGGTGCTACTTTGAAGCACAAGTGTGGTAAAGGATACTAACAATGCCCCTTCTCTCTTTGTTTATTTATTATTCTTTTTCTTTCTTTTTTTCATTCTTTTTTTAAATATTTTTCTCTCTCATTGTCCGGAGTCTCATCCCGACTTGTGGGGGAATCATAGTCTCCATCATCCTTTCCTCACTAGGGCACCACTCTAAAAATGAATAATGATGATCATCACACTTCTATTTATTTATAACTCAAAAGAAATAAAAATTACAACTCGATACCTATGACAAAATATGACTCTATATGAATGCCTCTGGCAATGTACCAGGATGTGCAATGATCTAGCGTAACATGTATGAAAAATGATGAACGGTGGCTGAACCACAACTACTATCTTAGCTATATGATCATGCAAAGCAATATGGCAATGAATGCTCAAGTCATCAAACGGAAGCGGTGGAAGTTGCATGGCGATATATCTCGGAATGGCCATGGAAAAGCCATAATAGGTAGGTATGGTGGCTGTTTTGAGGAAGATATAATAAGGCTTATGTGTGATACAACGTATCATATCACGGGGTTTGTATGCACCTGCGAAGTTTGCACCACGTCTCGATGTGAGAAAGGGCAATGCATGGTACCGTAGAGGCTAGCAAATTGCGGAAAGTTAAGAGTGCGTATAATCCATGGACTCAAATTAGTCATAAATAACTCATATACTTATTGCAAAAGTTTATTAGCCCTCGAAGCAAAGTACTACTATGCATGCCCCTAGGGGGTAGATTGGTAGGAAAAGACCATCGCTCATCCCCGAGCGCCACTCATAAGGAAGACAATCAATAATAAATCATGCTCCAACATCATAGCATAATGAGAGACTATACGTGCATGCTTCGGGAATCACAAACCTTAACACCAATATCGTTACCAAACACAACCATTTACTAGTACCTCCCACATATTCCATCTCTATATCGCAAAACTATTGCAAGGAATCAAACATATCATATTCAGTGATCCATAAGTTTTATGTAGGATTTTATGACTAACCATGCAATTGACCAATTCCTTTTGACTCTCTAAATAGATATGAGTGAAGCATGAGAGTATAATTATTTCTACAAAATATCATGCTCTAATAAATATAAGTGAAGCAAAAAAGCATTCTTCAAATAACGGTTTTCTATGTGAAGAGAAACAGGCAATCCAAACTTCAAATAATATAAGTGAAGCACATGAAGCATTCTATAAAGCCATACTCAAAAGATATAAGTGAAGTTCAATGAGCATTCTATAAACCAACCATGGACTATCTCATTCCAGCATGGTGCATAAAAGAAAAATGAAAAATAAACACAAAATACGCTCCAAGATTTGCACATATCACATGAACGAAACGAATCCGAAAACATATCGATACTTGTTGAAGAAAGATGGGATGCCTTCCGGGGCATCCCCAAGCTTAGACAATTCAGTCTCCTTGAATATTTTCTTGGGGTGCCTTGGGCATCCCCAAGCTTGAGCTCTTCCTCTCCTCCTTCTCCTCACATCGAGACTTCCTCGATCTTCGAACACTTCATCCACACAAAACTCAACAGACAACTCAGTAAGATCCATTAGTATAATAAAGCAAATCACTACTCTATGTATTTTTGCAAACCAATTCATATTTTGTTTTTGCACTGTATCTACTATAATATAACTTTTCCATGGCTTATACCACCGATAGAATCGATAGTTTCATCAAAACAAGCAACATAATGCATCAAAAACAGAATCTATCTTAAAGAGGACAGTCTGTAGTAATCTGAACACTACCATACTTCTGTACCTCCAAAAATTCTGAAAAATTAGGACAAAGTAAATAATTTGTATATAAAGACTGTGCAAAAGGTTTCAGAAACGTTTGACTTTCCAGTAAAAAAATGAAAATTCACATGCTACAGCCAAAGTTTCTGTTCTGCATCGCACAAACCAACAAGCAATTTAATCTTCCTAAAGGCAAACCTTGGTACATTATTTTTATAATGCAATGGAATTGTACAAGGGAATAATTATTTTTGTGAGAATCTTCATGAAAAATTCTACATTGTTTCCATGAGCGTGAACACAAGTATTCAAGGTCGACCCTCACTTCTCCAATGCATAACTTCCAATCGCTTCTCTTTTGTGAAAAGATTTTTAAGCTCCCCTCTATATTTTGTTTTGTTTTTAAACTATGTAAAATCACTCAACAGAAATAAATGACTCTCTAAATCTTCCGGGTTGTCTCCCTAGCAGTGCTTTCTTTAAAGCCATTAAGCTAGGCATAAAGTGCTCAAGTAATGGATCCACCCGGATCCCAAGGTATATCAAAGCCAATTTTAATTAACAATGATTTGGCATTTAGTATTGAGCACAAATAAACATATATCCAGCAATGACGAAGTCTAACTCTCTTCCACTGCATCGGCATGTCATACAAGAACAGTGCATGCACATGAAGTAAAGGCCAATACATAGCATAAGAAGTTTCTTGCAATTCTTTCGTGTTGGAAACATAGAGAAGCAGAGATGTAGTTCCTCTCTCATAATAATTGCAAGTAGGAGCAGCAAGCACATGCATATTATATTCATCAAAATCATCATGTGTAGTAGCAAAATGCAACCCATCAATATAATCCTTAATAAGTGCAAACTTCTCTGATATAGTGTAGTCAGGAGAATTCAAATAGATAATAGGACTATCATGTGTGGGTGCAATAGCAACAATTTCATGTTTAACATAAGGAACAATAGCAAGTTCATATCCAAAAGCATCATTCATATTGGCATCTTGGACACAAGCATAGCAAGCATCATCAAAAATGGATATTTCAAATGAATCAACGGGATCATTGCAATTATCATGGCATTCATCCTTCAGTGAGAACGAAGGGAAATTAAGTAATGTATGAGTTGAAGAGTTACTCTCATTAGAAGGTGGGCACGGGTAGCTAATCCGTTCTTCCTCCTTTTGTTCTTCGCTCTCCTCATCATCTGTTTCATTCAATGAGCTCGCAGTTTCATCAATTTCTTCTTCCATAGACTCTTGCAAAATATTAATCTTTTATTGGATAGCGGATTTATTCTAAATAAATACATCATATCATAATTGTATTTATAATTATCATAGAAATATTTAAGGATAGCAAGATTTTCAGGTCTATAAACCGAATCATCAAAATCTTCAAACTCTTCATACAAAGATTCAATTTCATATGCACCCTTAAAAGCAACAAATTCTTCTATTTGTTCCACATCATAATAATCATATATACCTCTAGCATAAGAAGCCAAGGTTTCATTATCATTAAATTCACATGAATAGGGAAGGTGTGGAACATCAATCTTAGAGCAACAAGTATAATCATATCTCAAGCATAGATTCCAAGCATACAATTGCAACATTTCAATTTGATCCCATAAAAGTTTTCCCTTTTGAGTCAAGCGATAATCCCTAAAGTATTCACATTGATCCAACGTTACTCCCATTATCAAGTTGAACAGGGTTTTCTCAGGATTATCAAAGTAGTGCATAATATTTTTCACATAACGAGCATTGAGGGTTTTAGGAGGTTTCCCATCTCCATGAGTAGCAAGTACCACTAATTGTTTTGGTGTTTGGTGTTCCATATCCATAAATAAAGATAGAGAACAACTTAGAACAGGAAATAAAAACTACTTAGTGATAAAGCAAACAAGCACACACGAGAATATTCACCCCACGCTATTGCTCCCCGCAACGGCGCCAGAAAAAGGTCTTGATAACCCACAAGTATGGGGGATCCTTTGTAGCCTTTTTCGATAAATAAGAGTGTCGAACCCAATGAGGAGCTAAAGGTAGAACAAATATTCCCTCAAGTTCTATCGACCACCGATACAACTCTACGCACACTTGACATTTGCTTTACCGGAAACCAGTATGAAACTATTTTGTAGGAGTGATTTTAGAACTACTTTGCAAGAGTAAAACTAGAAGTACTTTGCAAGATAATAAAAGTTAGGTGTTTAGTAAAAGGGTTTGTGTCAACAAGAAAGTTATTTGTCCCTAGGCAATCGATAACAAGTACCGGTAATCATTCTTGTAATTTTATATGAGGGAGAGGCATGAGCTAACATACTTTCTCTACTTGGATCATATGCACTTATGATTGGAACTCTAGCAAGCATCCGCAACTACTAAAGATCATTAAGGTCATGAAACCCAACCATAGCATTAAGTATCAAGTCCTCTTTATTCCCATACACCATAACCCACCTACTCGGGTTTAAGTTTCTGTCACTCTCGCAACCCACCGTAAGCAAGCCATGAACATATTGCAACACCCTACAGCGGGGGCCCCTCACATTTGCGCGATAACGGAGGGCACCGTAGGACAACACATAAATAAAATATACTATCATACCAACCAAGATCACGATTAACCCATAGGACAAAATTGATCTACTCAAACATCATAGGATAACCATAGATCATTGGGAAATAATATATGGAGTTGAGCACCATGTTTAAGTAGAGATTATAGCAGGGAGAAGAGGTGTTACAACACTACATAGATGGGGAGAACGTTGGTGTTGATGGTAGCAAGACTGTTGATGTAGATCGTCATCCCGATCATTGCCCTGGTGGCACTCCGGCGCCACCGGAAGCGAGGGGGAGAGAGCCCCCTCCTTATTATTCTTCCTTGGCCTCCCCCTAGATGGGAGGAGAGTTCCCCCTCTGGTCCTTGGTCTCCATGGCGGCAGAGGGGCGGGAGCCCCTGCAAGATTGGATCTCCCTCTCCGTTCTCTTCTGTTTTGCTTTCCCCAGATCTGCCCGACAATCGTTTCTTATATTCCCGGAGATCCGTAACTCCAATTGCGCTGAGATTTTAACACGATTTTTTCCGGATATAAGCTTCCTTGCGCCCGAAGTAGAGGTCCAACCGACGTACGAGGTGGGCACAACCCACAACGCCATGCCTGGCTCCTCTAGCGTGCCATGGTGGGTTGTGCCCACCACGGGCCTCCGTTTGCTATGATTCCAACTCCTAAAAATCACATATATTCCAGAATAATTCTCCGTGAAATTTTATTGCATTTGGACTTCGTTTGATATGGATACTCTGTGATACAAAAAACAAGCAGAAAACAGGAACTGGCACTTGGCACTGGATCAATAGGTTAGTCCAATAAATCATAGAAAAAGTTGCCAAAAGTATATAAAACTTGTATAATATTGACATGAAACAATAAAAAATTATAGATACGATGGAGACGTACCAGTCGACGGGGAGGGAGTGGCAGCAATATGGGACGACTTTGGGGAGGAGGACGGCAGGGAGCCAGGCCCGGAGGTCACTGGCTGACAGGGGCCTGCCATACTAGACGCAGACAAGTCCAATTGCCGCGGAGAAGAGACCCGCGCGCGCTTGGGGGCCGGGGAAGCGCTGGAGGGGGAGGGGGACCATGGCACGGTGCAGTTGTGGGCGATGTGGCCAAAGAATCGACACAGCCGGCAACGCATGTCCCGGCGGCACTCAGCGTGCGGGTGGTAGCCGTAGCAACACGGGCATTCGCGCGAAAGCGGGGGCGGGGGCGGGATCCTGACGCATGCCGGGGTCGGTACACAGGCATCGGTGGCGGCACGGAGAGCGGGGTATCCTCCCCCACAGAGAGCACCCAACCCTCGCCGGGGGCGGACCCCTCGTGGGCTGCCTCGGAGTCGTGCACCACCGGGCGGATCTCGGAGCAGGGAAAGCGACGCGCGGCCGACGGCTCCTGGGGAAGGGGTGGAGGCAGCGGCCGGGCGACGCAGAGAACGTCGCGGTTGGAAGGTGCATCAGATCCCGTGGAGGAGGGGCTCGATTCAAGCCAACGCAGCTCCCGAGAGCAACCAGGGGCGGAGAGTAGCGGGGTGGCCATCGGGCGGTGGGTGACGATGCTGGAGTGGCAACCGGCGCGAGCGGGTGAGCGCAGGGGCCGGAGTGGCCGGCGGTGCATCTAGGCGGGAGCGGGAGCTAGAGCGGCTCTCAACTCCTTCCTCCCTAGGTTAATCTTAAAATAGATACATTAGTTGTGTAGTTGGGTCATCCATGCTTCCTGACCTTATTTTAGCTAGATAGCCTATGGAAAATGCATAGGAGCTCCTGTGTGCTCCACCCCCTATATGAATATAAATTTCAAAATGAAACTAGGAAAGTTTGAAAAACCCTAAAATTTGGGGATATTATACCTGAGTGTCCAATCTAGTCCCATGTGAAGTTCCGTGAAAAAATACAATGTACCCATGGTGTAGAAAATATAGTCTGACATATGATCCATCCAAACAGTTTTTTTATGTATATAGGAATTTCTTGTCTTTTTGACTGAGAAACTTTTCCTGGCATTTTTTTCACGAAACTTCACACGGGAGTTGATTGGGCACCCAGGTTTGTTATTCTAAAATTCCAGGATATTTTTTTAAATCTAGTTTGTATTTTCAATTTAATACCCATATAGTGGTTGGAGCACCGAATGCTCCAAATTCTCTTCTGCTAGCCTATACACAACATTGTTTTTTTGAAAGATCCAATGCCGCTGGCATTCATATATTAAGCAGGAAGCAACGGAAAGAGCAAATACATGGTGAGGATCCTAGGATCGAGTAGCCCAAAAAACTGAATATTACATTAGCCAATTCCTGTCGGAGGCTCCACGAAAGGCAGTGCTAGGCATCGCGCCCCTGCTTGGCGCCACAGTTGAATGGCACGATAACTTGACGCCACGATGTCGCTCGCTAGTGCCTGCTTCGCTTGGAAGGTGCAGCTGTTCCATTCGAGCCATATCTCCCAGAGCACCAAGATAATGACAGACTTGATCCCCTTCCGGCCTTCCCCTAGTGTGGCAGCGACGATTGCTTCGACGATGGGTGTGACCTTATTCATGCAGCTCCATATGCCCGGACTCGCAGCCCGACAACCTATCCATGTCGCCACCATCTCCCAAACCTCCTTGGCAATCGGGCAGTGCCAAAAAAGGTGACCAACCATCCTAGATTTCTGAAGCAGAGATGATAGAAGTATCCGTTGCACCAACCTCGCCTTTGCAATTGATCATTGCACCACAATCTGTTGAGATGCAGCAGCCAGCCGAACACTTTCAGCTTCCGCGGAGCCTAGGCGTCCCAGATCAGACTTTTGAGACTTGATCTTTGCATCCCCTGGAACTGTGCCTGGTAGGCCGAGGCAGCAGAGTAGCTGCCATTGGTAGTCCAGTTCCATCATATGTCATCCTTGGCCTGAGGGTTTAATGTCGGCCGAGCGCTGGCTATCAGCCGGCCATGGACAGGAAATCCTGCAGCAGGGGAGTAGTGTCACCATGCGCCAAGTCTCTGATCCAGGAGTCCTCGAATAGAGCAGCTCTAACAAATCGCGACTTCCATCTTGAGTGCTTCAAAAGCATGAGGAAGGCAGTCCTAAGGGGTTGCCCATTAACCCAGGAACAGGTCCAGAATCTGGCTCTTTCGCCATTGCCAATGGAGATTGTTGTCGCCGCAGTGAACGTGGGCCTGTCCGTGTCATGCAGGGCAAGTCCATGCCAACCCAAGCATGCTCGGGGTTCTTCCATGCGTGCCAAAGCCATCTTAGCCGTAGCGCTCTACTATACATCTGCAAGTTGAGGATGCCAAGACAGCGATGGTCGATCGGAGTGCAAACCTTGGCCCAATTTACTTTGCATTTGCCCCCGGTGATCTCCTCATCATGCACCCAAAGGAATCTTCTCTAGACTTGTCGACCTCCTTTAGAAGCTTCTTGGGCACCCGTAGAGCAGTGAGGGTGAAGGTTGGCAAAGAAGTCAAGACCGCACATACGAGAACATAGCGTCCTGCAATGGTTAGGAGCTTCATCTTCCACCCTGCCAACCGAGCTCGGATGCGATCAATAAAGAATTGGAGGTGCACCAGCCTGAGTCTTCATGGCATGATTGGCAGCCCAAGATAGGTTATCGGGAAGGATTTGGTTTGCCCTCCAAAGCTCCGCAAAACCTCAGCCATGTTGATATCCTCATAGCGAATGGGCGTCGTAGACGATTTGCTGGGATTTATCTTGAGGCCTGTTGCTTCCCCGAAACCATGAAGAATGCTCATGAGGGCCTCGATCTCCTCAGCAATCAGATTAGCAAAGAGGACAACATCGTCCGCATAGAGGATGACATGCAACTTCAACAACCTACCCGGCAGAGGGTTTATGATGTTTCTCTCTGCTGCCAGCTGAAGCAGTCGATGTAACGGATCGATTGCCACGATGAACAACAACGGGGAGAGGGGGTCTCCCTGCCGCAGCCCTTGCTGATGCAGCAACTCCGCTCCGGGCACTCCATTGAGCATGACGGCCGAGCTGGAAGATGACAACAGCAAGGCGATCCAGTCCCTCCATCTAGCGCTGAAACCAAGGTTTTGAAGCAACTCTAGCAGGTACTCCCAAGACACGCTGTCAAAAGCCCGGGTGATGTCGAGCTTTAGCAGAATCGCCGATGTTTTCCTTCTGTGCAGCAGCTTGACTCTATTGTGCACATACATGAAACTATCATGTATGCATTTTGATTTCAGAAATGCAGTCTGTGCTGGGAAGATGATGTCGTTAATCACTCTGGGTAGCCTGATGGAGAGCACTTTTGCGATGAGCTTGGCTACGGAATGGACGAGGCTGATTGGTCGATAGTCTGCAACACTTGCCGCACCCTCCTTCTTTGGTAGCAGTGTCGCCAGGGCCGTGTTGAGCTCACTAAAACCCTATGCAACTAGACTATAGAATTGCTCAAAAGCCAGCATGATATCATCCTTGATAAGCGCCCAACACGCCTTGAATAACATGCTGCTAAAACCATCAGGTCCGGGAGCTCTGTCTATCGGCGAATCCTTGATTGCATCCCAGACCTCGTCTTCAGAGAAAGGATTGTCAAGCCCAGCAGCTGGCACCCGGGGATCTGCATCTGCTGCCAGTCCAATTTCCTTCCGCGCGGCACCCGCACGCCCAGAATTGCAGCAAAATGATTGTCGATCACCTTGGCCTTGTCCTCATGGGTCAGCATGACCTGCCCCTGGTGCTGGATGGAGTGGATGAAGTTTTTGCGTCGTCTAGATTCCAGTTTGGCGTAGACAAACTTTCTGTTTGCATCGCCGAGCCGCAGCCCCCGCACCCTTGCAGCCTATTTTTTACGGGCCTTCTCGATCGCTGCCAATCCTAGCAGCCTGATTTCTAGAGGCTTTTGGACTACGTTTCTCTGTAAACTTGTCTGGGTCCTTGGAAGATAGTTGTGGCATTTTATACTCCTTCATTCTAAATATAGTGCATATAGATTTTAAAAATAATCTAGTTTTGTAAATTTTTAATCAAGTTTTATAAAGAAGCATGTCTATATCTATAACACTGAACAAATACCATTAGATACTAGATATAATAAGGACGTGTCTACCGAGCGGCTGGTGGCTCGGTAGCACTCCAGGGCAGCCTTCCCTTTTTAGTATATTTTTGTCCTAATCAAATGGAATAGGAAATATTTTGTCCTCCTAATAAGAAAAATACAAAGACCATGCAACATGTTTAAACAAAATTGAAAAATTACACATGGGAACAAGTGTAAACGTATTTAATTTGGATTGTAATATTTAGATAAGTCATAACTTTCGAACCGAACATCGAAATTAAGATCCGCTTTCACCATTGAAATCCTCGCGGTGTGCTCTTCGAAACTAGATCCCACATGAGTATGTTTCGACAAAATTTTGTGTGTGTGTGTGTGTGCAGTTTTTCCTTCATTTTGTGCAACTGGCTAGTTGTTGATGTGCAACTACCTAATAGTTGATGTGCAACTTTCTCCATATCCATGGATGTGCAATTTTCCTTGATGGCACCTCACCCCAAACTACCCACCATCAAGTGAGATGTGCAATTTCGTCTGCTGCCCCAGTCAGCTTCTTAGTAGTCGATGTGCAACTTTTCCCTATAGTTGGAAGTGCATTTTTTTTACTATTTGCTACCTCTGTCAACTGCCAAGAAGTGGATGTGCAACTTCAAAAAATGTCCCAGCCAACTACCTAATGGTCGATGTGCAACTTTTCCCTGTACCTATGGGTGTGTAGTTTCCATTGCTAGCACCCCTTCCCACCCACCCCAACTAGTGAGATGTGCATCTTTAGGGTCTCACCTGTAGACAACGTTTTCTCTACCCTTGTAGTCTTATGGATGTGCAGTTCTTCACCATCCAACAAATCCATGTCGGTGAGATGTGCAACTTTATCTGCTAGCCCAGCCATCTGCCTACCAGATTATGTGCAACTTCGCCTATTACCACCACCAGCTAAAACTAAATATCAGAGTAAGTTGCACATATAGTTGATAAGGTAGGTGGGCATGGTATGACAACAGTAAAAACCTGTATCATCCATGAATAGAGAATGGAAGGGTTGCACATCGATTACTAGGTAGTTGGCCAGGTAGTAGACAAGTTGCACATCACTAAAAATTGGTTGTCATGGTTGCTAGGTTCTAAATCTCATAGGAATTTTGATCATGTAGCTTTATAAAATGGTTTTGAAAAAAGTTGCACCATGCTGTATTAAAATTGCATGATGTAATACAGTTGCACCATATAGCATCAAAGTTGGCATCAAAAAATTCGCCAAAACTTATTAATGCGGGATCTAGTTTCAAAGATCTCGTTGCGATAATTCCAACGATGAAAATGGATCTAAATTCCGACGCATGGTTTGAAAGATACAACTTTTTGAAAATTTATAAACCGGAATAAATGCATATGCAAATCCAACAGACATGGAATCAAATGCGCTGACCTTCCCATGTGACCATCCTATTAGTACATGCCATGTCATGAATAAAGACAAAATTTAGACCACAAAAATGCATGCATGCTTCTCTGAGAGTGGGCCACTCGTTTTTATCAAATAGTGCATACACACTTTTTAGATTTCAGGATATAGTAAACCATATGTTTTAGTTCTTTAGTACTTTCTTTGTAAAGAAATATAAGAGCATTTAGAACACTGAAATAGTGATCTAAACGCTCTTATAATTCTTTACAAAGGGAGTATTATTAATGTTCATATTGTTTTTCCCTTAAAATGTTCATATATTTTTATAATAGATCTGAATTCTTTTCGCAAAAAAAGTTCATGTCTTTTTATTAAATTGGTCAAAATTGAGGTAGTTTGATTTTTGAAAGGAAAAGAAAATCTACACGTCCCATATTTTGGAATGGAGAGTACTTGGTGCATATCATATATAGCCACTTCAGTTTCGTGTTATGCATAAAAACATAAATTTACATCAAACTAAAACACGTAACTAACCATGTTTTTACCTTCTGAAATCCAAATAATTAATAGGACTATTTAAAAAATAAATACATTTGTGCATACCCCTGTCTACGTGTATCTGCATGCACCACTGATCGCCGGCACGCACGTTGGCATTTGGTTGTAGCAGGCAGCAGCTCACGCCGTCCCGCGCTCATCGCCTACGCTGCTGATCTTCACCTCGATGATGCACGACTTCTTGGTCCCTGGCGGCGGCAGCTTCTCCATGGTGAGGTTGAGCACGCCGTCCCTGTGCTCGGCGTGGATGCTGTCCAAGTCGGCGCTCTCCGGCAGCGGGTACCAGATCCACTCGAACTTGCCCGTCGCCTCTGTTGCGGTGGGCTGCTCACGTTCGCTGGAGATGAAGAGGACGTTGTCATCGTCGACCTGGACCCGGACATCGGCGGGGCTGACACCGGCAGGCACAGCAACGGCGAGGACGAGTGCGCTGGATGGCAGCTCCTTGACTTCCATCTTAGGCATGGGGGCACTGGTGCTGGCCGTGGAGCCCTGCTCCGGTGCTGCCCCCTAACCTAATTTCGGAGGGGTATTTGTGTCCCCGCGAGTTTGTTTTTTTCCTAGCCCGCCATAACCCAGATCCAAGTCCTGTATAACCCAGACTGTATACGTACAGTACCCTGGTCCAAAAAAAACATCACACGACCCCACGTCCACGTAAGACCTACCGAATCCAATCATTCACGCAGCTCCATCAACCTCGCGAGCATTGACGCAGCTCCATAAGTCACGTAGTAGATCTCCAGCGGCGGCTATCTCGTCACCGACGATCTCGTCGGACAGCGGGCGCGGCAACGTCGTGAATCTCCAACTAGCGCGCACTGGTACCGCATCCCGCGCCCCCCCTCTAGTCTCGCTCGCGGAAACATCGAACGAACTGCCACCGCCCATGGTAGTGGTTAAGCTAGCGGGGCGGTTAACCTAGCTACCCGGCGGCGCATGCGATCGTGGATCTTGTTCCGGTAGTGCTGCTCCTCGTGATCTGGGTTCACGTAGCGTCGGTTGCCGTCGGCTGTGCGCACCACCAGTATCGTTATTTGATGTGGCGACTAACCTAGGTATCGGGTGGCAGAGGTAATCACAGATCTAGCTAGGTTTTGAGATCGTGCAGTTCCTCGCGATTGAAAGTGATCATGACGGGTGCCGTGGCCATCTTCCTTACTAAGTTTGGTAGATCCGAACGGCCTCGGTTGGGGTTGTTTACATAACATCCGTGATCGTGTGCTATGTGTTGTATATTTCATCATTGATAATGTTTGCACATGTGATGATACATATTATTGGTTGTAGGAAATGGCGGACGAGGAGTTAACTGATATCATGGTAGACATGGAGTTTGGAGAACTGGTGAAAGACTGGATAGAAGATTGGTCAGATGATGAAAATTCAGGTCGTGGAGATCGGTCAAAGAATGGGAACGAATGGGACGATCTTAATGTGAGTGGCATTGTCATGTTGTAATTTTTTGGTGGCATCCGACAACATTAAATCTTTGTGTTGAAAATTTATAGATCGATGAGCTTGATGATGATCAGGAAAACAACTCGGAGTTCTTGAATGAAGATTACATTAGTCAGGTACGGAAGTGAAATTTTTTGTTGGCATGCAAATTGAATTTCTTCTGGAATATTATATGATAAGTAATTATGTATTTGTGTTGTATTTTTCAGCTCATTTCTGAATGTCATAATGCATACGACTATTACGGTGAATCAGACGCGGAGACATGCCTTAACGACGAATCATTAGATGCACCTGATTCTGGGGAGTCCCAGTAGTCTGTCATCATGAGTGAGGTATGTGTGTAATCAATGTTCTATGGAAGTAATGTTAAACCATAGAAAATTGTTTTCATGGCTGTGGTTTGATTGTGTAGGTGACACAAGATGATGGGGCAAAGAATGTCCAAGATACTGCCAGTGTAGATGATAAGAGGGATATGTTCATGCAGATAAGGAAATGACCTTTACGTCTCACGATGTTGCGTATGATTTCCACAACAGCTATGCTAGAGATAATGGTTTCAGCATTAGAAAGAATAAGGTCAGGTATAGGAAAACCGAGTCACATCATATGCGTTATAGGCGGTTTGTTTGTTCCAGACAAGGGAAACGTGAGAACAAGTTGCTAACCGAGGAAGGACACAACCGTAGTCTCAGAGCCGAGACACGCTGCTTTTGCGAAATGCACCTGACCGTCAAGCTTGACCAAAAGCGTGGGGTTTGGTATGTTGAAAGTTTTGAGGACAAGCATAGCCATATGTTGGCAGGACCGGACGAGGTACATTTTCTTTGGTCCCACAGAAAAATCAAAGAGTACCATAAGCATGAGATAATGTCCATGGGAGCTGCAGGGATTAGAATTCACGACATGATGGATTCCTTCATCAGCAAACATGTATGGTATGGCGGTGTTGGTTTTACCAGGTGTGAAATATACAACATTTGTGCCAGGGAGAAGAGGAAGTTGCTTTCAAAAGGTGATGCTGCCACAACCATAGGCATCATGGTCATTAGGAAACAGAGGGATCCTAGCTTCTTTTTCGAGTACAAGCTAGATAAGGAAGGACATTTGAATAGGATGTTCTGGTGCGACTCCCAGTCTCTTCATGACTATGAGGACTTCGGTGACGTGCTTGTATTTGACATCACGTACAAGATGAACCTCTATGGTATGCCATTCATACCTTTTGTTGGTCTTAACAATCACTGGAAGACCATTGTTTTTGGTTGTGCCATAGTTTCGGATGAGACCGAAGAGACATACATGTGGCTGCTGCAGACTTTTTTGAGGTCCATGTGTCAAAAGATGCCTAAGAGTGTTATCACGGACGCCGACGCTGTGATGATCAAGGCAATTCGCGAAGTCTTTCCAAACGTGTGGTACCGTATATGTACGTGGCATATAGAAATAAATATGAAGATTCACCTCAGCCACAAGTCCTTGAAGGAGTTCCGAACTCTTCTGTACTACAACACGTCCACGGCCACGTTTGAGGAGAGATGGCACGCATTTTCCAAAAGATGGCAGTCAGAAAAAACTATAACATGGTTGAGACGGATGTATAAGAAGAGGAGACTGTGGGCTGCGGCTTATCTAACAGAGGGGTTTTGGCTTGGCATGAAAAGCAACCAGCAGAGTGAATGCCTAAACTCATGCCTTCACCTCCACCTAGATGGTGAAATGACCCTGGTCAATATGATTTCGCACTATGAGAACGTCGTTGTGCGTATCCGTGAAAATGAGGCGCGAGATGACTGCATGGCCTCACAGAGTTTACCGGTGCCAGTTACTAGCTCGAGGGAACTTGAGATAGCTGCTTCTCATGTCTTCACTCCAACAAACTTCTATATGTTGCAAGATGATCTTAGAAAAAATGGCGGCATGGAGATTTTAGAAATTAAGCTGGGAGACAGATCACAGCAGTACATCGTGGCCTGGAAGAATAACCAGAAGCGCCATTTTTGGGTGGAGTATACACCAGTAAATTCCACAGAAACTATAAGGTGTAGTTGCAGAAGAATGATTTAAAAGGGTATACCTTGCAAGCACATATTCCATGTACTGAAGCACTTGAACATATCTGAAATACCAAAGTGTTTAGTTCTTGTTCGGTTCACGAAAGAAGCAAGGTTGGAACTGCCCGCGAGGCGCACAAGCGATCTGTTGGGATTTGGTTGGACTGGGGCCAAGGAAAGAATGAAATATAGCCAGGTCAGCGTGTTAGCGTCAAAAGCTATGCATGCAGTGTGCAAACACCCTGCTTTGTGGGATCAGTTACATGAGAGTTTGAAGGCTGTGATAGCTAAGAGTCATGAGTATGATCTGCTACAGGAAAATTTGATCAAGCAAACAAATGACATCAGTAAGTGTGCAGTTGAATATGTGGACGATGGTGAAGGCAACATGATTGCGGTTAAAGATCCTATGAAAGTGTCAAGCAAAGGTGCAACAAAGGTAGATGAGAGCCGCTCTGTCTCAAAAAATGGTAGACCACTCTTTTTTGATGAGTTGAAAACCCGTTGCGGCGCTTGCAAATTGCTAGGACACACTAGACGTAGCAGGAAATGCAAACAAAATCAGAAGTAAGTGTTTGTATGCATTGTGGATTATTAAATTATTTATCATTCATTAACTTATCTTGTCTTTTATCATGTGCAGAAAAGTGGAGAAGGAAGAAGAGTAGAACACTTGCTTCAATTATTTACTGTGTTAATCGGGCGGCTCATACTTTGGCTAAGGTAGCTTTAGGCGATTGTGTTTCTTTGGTTTGGAGGCTTTCGCCCCCTGATTGTATCCTTAGTGTATTAGCAGGCGAGATCCCAGACTTTTTTTAAATAAAGTAAGATGTTTCCCTCAAAATAAAAAACAAAAAAAATTATTTACTGTGTTATGACCGGGGCGGGAGGTAGAAATAATATTGTACATTTTCCCTCCCCATTTCCTAAATGCCATTAAATAAGTAACTGTACCACTCTCCTCCCCACCATGCACTCACCCACCTCCCACTAGTGCCGGTTCAAACTCCCCTCTTATCCCCACCTACAGTAGATCGAGAAACGCTCGCCAGCGACCGCTGCAGCCACCTCTATGGAGAGAAGCCTCGGCTGGCAGCAAGCGATGATCGAGCTCGCTGGTGATGATGAGGCGTGGCGTGCGCAGTTGATGGAGGTGTGCGGCTGGTTCCCCAGCACGGAGATGTTAGCCAACCATGCGTGCGGCCTCGTCAAAGTCCTCACCGACGGCGAGAAGAAGCGCGCCTTCCCCGATGGCCGCAGCGTCCCGCCGGCTCTCCCCCTCGTCTAGGCAATGCGAGAGGCCACCCTAAGCGACTCCCCTATTAAGCGCGCAAGGTGGTGGATGTATCGCTCCACCACCATGCCGCAGCGGCCAGATCCAGCACGCGTCATGTCAAGGGCGCAACGCGTCGACGTCGAGCTCGCTCTCCCAGCGCCCGTCAGCCCGGAGTACTAGGTCCGCCACATGCCGGTGCCAGTCCAGCCGGTGGGCTCTGACGTCGTGGAGGACGACGTGGACAAGGTACTGGTCATCCCAGATGACGATGAAGAGGGCGAGGAGGACGCCATGCAGATGGTAGCGCCGGTCGCTGTCGAGGGTGGCAAGACAATGCCCATCGACGTCGAGCTCCTTCCCCTCCTCCCTGACATAGTGAAGGTGGAAGAAGAGGACGTGGCTCAGGATCAGGTGGCGCAGCTGTCGAAGAGGACGATGGTCAAGAAGAAGACTTCTACGTGTGTGGTGCGCCGCTCACGCTGCCTCAAACTTCTGAAGAAGTGAAGATGGGCACAGTTGCTGAAGGAGGAGGAAGTTGCTGGTTATCTTTAGTTAGGTACGCTGTTATATGTTTCAGCATATAAGTTAACAATATTTTGGGTTTGATTTTGGTTAGGTATGCTAGTATATGCAAGCATATAAGTTATCCAATCGGTACGGTTTGGTCGGGTTCTATGTGACTGAAGAACTGAATATCTAGTGCTCACCCTATGTGTCAAGTTCAGTAAAATTTTAGAATATTGATTATGTACTGTTGCTTTGCTTCAGTGCTGCATGAAAGGTGTAGGTGCTGCTAGATGTTGCTCCTATGTTGCAACAATACAATGAACTGGGCTGCTGCACAAATCAGTAGTGCTGCTAGGTGATGTGCCCATGTGCATCACTTACCAAATATAGAACATGCCAAATGTGCATTGTCTGCCAAATATAGAACATGCCAAATGTGCATCACTTACAAAATATAGATCATGATGGCCACATGTTATTTCTGTTGCAATATCTGTTACACTATGCCCATAAATTGAATAGCACATAATTCATCAGCATTTCATCATGTCAATAACAATGATGTCAATAGCTTTATGAACAATCTACTTGCTAACTATGCCATCAATCATAATGGCAAGCATGCCAAGATACAACAGACCTCCAAATCCTAAAATTCTATCCCTATAGAGCAATATTTCCTTCTGCATCTTAACCATTGTCCTCTTTTCTTTCTCATTCCTTTTAATTTCAGCTTCATATTCTATAATCTTAGTCTCCAGTTTCTTGTTCTTCATGGCAAGATACTTAATGACTGACTTTGCTTTGCTATCCCACTCCCCATCAACCCATTCAACATAATCAGAAGTGATAGCATCCTAATTAAATCATGAGCAATTCAAGTCAATTTATAACCGAACTTGTCACTACAGGCGGTAAACACTGAACTTTTTTGCAGCTTGACCGCAATAGTAGTACTACTTTGAAGATCATGCTCAGTAGACTAACCTCAAACCCAAATCCCAAGAACGCGCTGCCAAAATTGTCTGCATCTATGCAGACACGGCCACAAGGAGTTTCCTGATGACCACATAGATGGAGCTTGTGAGGGCCAGAGGTCATGAATTGTCGTCGATAATGCTGGGATGTAAAGAACAATGGTAAAGAACTTACCTTTTTGCCACCAAAGTGTAGCACCGACGAAACCCTAGCCGTCGGTTTTCCCAGCCCGCCGCCGCCCAGGAAACCGCCGTCCCCTGTTGCACTCGATCCGCCCCCGCTGCCTCCTGTGCCACTTAATCCGCCCCACCTGCTTCCAGGACCCAGGGTTCCACCGAAATTGCGGTCGCCACCTCTCTTGTCGCCGCAACCGCTCGACGCCCAGCTTGCTGTCATGCTTTCGCCATAGAGATTTGGAGGGGGAAATGCAGAGAGAGATCAAGGGATTTGGAAAGGGAGCCGAGAAAAGGGGAAGATCGTTGTGAACCTGGCAAAATGGGCTGCTTTAGCCCTGCCAGCATGATAGGCCGCCTGTCGGGCCCCTCACGTGGTTAGATGGGCCGTGCCTGGCATCATGGTGAGTACAGAAATAAGTTATTTATACACACAATAAAAAAACGACGGGTTTGTCAAACAAAATAGAAAAACATTAAGCCACATAACACGCCATAGAGACAACGAGCTGACATGACTAATTTTCATTTGTGTAATATTACGTGTTGGCTCGATATATTTACTTAGCTAACATGACTACTTTCATAATCATGTGACAAGGGGGAATTACCGGGAGATTGTGCCTGACAATGACATGCAGATAGCTCTGGCACAAGGCTAAGCTTGATAGAGTTTAAAAAAGGTATAGAATGTAAATTTTTTAATATGAAACTTAGGAGATCACTTCAAGAGAAAAATAGAATGCAAATACTATTATGTGAAATATAACATTATAAAAATTTGGAGAACGATAAAAATATTAAGCAAGAACAATTGATAAGTGAAACAAACAATTTATTGGTACGACCGAATTGTCCTGTACGAGCGAATTGTCCGACAGACACATACACATGTATGTGTCACAATATTCGAGATGCCCTGTTTATTACATAAAAATGATAGAGAACCTAAGATAATCAGGCTGTCGAAACCTTCGTCTGGACTAAATCCAAACCACTAAAACTTGAATCTTGCATGGCGCATAAATTCTTCAGGCGCGCCTTTTCTTTGCGATTTCACGAATTTTGTTCTTCACACACTCCATCGAGTTCGAAGGTGACATAATCAACTCGGCGACGAAACGTCTTCTCCTAGCATCAATGCTGGCCTGCAAAAATCGACATAAAGGTTACATGAACCGAAGTTGCAACACGAACATACTAGCTAGTCTACAAACGTAAATAACAGCATACCTGTGTAAAATCGTGGGTCATTCGGTCCTCGTCCCAATGTTCTAGACATTCTATGACAAAAAGGCTACAAGAGTTCTAGGTATATATGCAAACATTAGCGGTGGGCAATACGATATGTGTGTTGTTGTTTGAATATGCATGATGTACTATTAACTCACCCATCCTCTTGCTGGGGCATGTCATACTCACTTATAGGCCACTTACTTACGTTCGGATATTTCCCTAGTGTAATAAGATTTGCTTGACGCATGTCGTGTGCTATAGCCATTCGCTATAAAGAGGATAGTGTTAAAGAACAATCATAAACAATATGTAAGAGCAATGGTACAAATGTTGGTTACATTACTAGTGATTTAACATTCCTCTCAGTCAGGTCCAAAGGATAGAGCGAATCAAGAACTTGGAATTCTTGCTTGATCATGTGCATTACGACGGTCATCCAGTGGGTATTATCGATATTCAACGCGATATACGTCTACAGTGCCAAAAACCATTATGGATCAAAAGAAATACTTGATGAAATGTCCTGTAGTGATGAATTACAAACATTATGTACCTTATCACGCACATTATACTCTTTCGTGACTCTATTAACTGCTCCAGCTTTGGACAGAGCACTATCCATGTTGCGGCTCGATGGCAATGGATCATCTCATGTGATAGCATGATCTACAAGGAATTTGGACCTCCACGCTGGACAGAGGTAACGATCATGACCAACGCGCAGCTCCAAATGTCCCATATAAGCATCAATAACCTGCATAGAATATCGGCGCATTACATGTTGAAAGTTGAGACATAGATTATTGAGCATTTTAAAACAGGACATGCAAGTAGTACTTACATCGTCCGACAGCCATCTATGAGCTAGTACCGGTCGAATCCTTTCGGAAGTCAGAGATATGCCACGCCCTTCACTGTAGTAATTTTTTTGCCCTTATTCTTCTCGGTGCTAGCAGCTAACTCGACAAATGAAACAACTGCATCAATTATTTCCGGCGTCAACTCATCTGCCACAAACTCCAGCACATTATTCTCGGAAAACAGAGCTGCATGAAATAATATGAACGTCAACAATGGTGATCATATGCATTGGTAGTAAATAAAAAAATAAAGTTAGTTACGATACCTCTACTAGCAGTAGTAGTACCGGAGGGTCTCTGACCACGGCTGGTACGCCTGCCGGGCTTGTCAAGTGCGTAGGGGGATTCAAATTTCTTGGGAACGGTCCGCTTCCGCTTATCGGACATAACTTCCTCATCCTTATCGATTGTTGCACCCTTTTTTCCATTTGCCTTAGCCATGAACTTGCTGACAGAAGATGGACAAATGTCTATGTCCGATGAAGGTACTAGAGTAGAAGTACCAACCACCCAAGGGTTTTCCGGTGTAGCCCCACATTCATCATTACGCTTAACAGGTGAAGCTTCCTTCTGTGCATTCATCTTTGGTGGGGTTTTATGTTTGGAAAACTAAATCGTGTGAACATTTCTGGACGTAAAAAAATTAAACGAGAAAATTATAGACAGAAAGATAAATACATAGTACCTTAGGGACGGTTTTATGGTTGGGAAGCACTTCATCAGGCTGCGTCATGTCAATGATCGGCTCTCCATAAGTGTCTATGTCTTCCTTGTACACGAATTCCTTCTTTTCATATGGACCATTCTCGAATGAATCCACTTTGTCCGCATCATTCTCCGCGGATGGCATGGCAGCAGCCGGCTTGTACATGACACCTGCTTTGTTCAACTTCTCCAGCAATCTCTGCAATACAAATATAAAGTTAGTAATGCCTGCATGGTTTTTAAAACATTAAACATACTGTAAAAAATAAAGTTAGGGTGTGACACCTCAGCAACTAGATTAGGGATTTGCCTCATCTGGGTGTGTATGAAGTCCATAAACCGCTTCATTAGAAGCTCCATCACCTCATCCGTGTTTGGGGCTGTCTTCGCCTTCTTTGCGGTTCCATTGGCGGTCTTGGTTTTTGGCTTCTGTGCAGGCACATTATTTGGGATGTTGGGCTCCTGCGCACTATATTCTTGGGTTATATTGTTTTCAATCTGCATGCGATATTGAAGTACATGTGATGAAGTAAAAGTAAATATTATTTACTTACAAAACATTTAAGAAAGATAGAACACAATGACTTACCTTCACGTTACCACGGTCACGCCCATTGTCATAGTCAAACCGATCTCTCCTAGTGGTTGCACCTTCTGTCCAAGTCCTCATCAGAGGTTGTATGGACAGGTTGGGATTGAAAGCGCAATCACCTTCCAGAGGTTGCACCTTCTCCCAGTACAAGTACTGCAAAAAAGAAGATATAGAGTTAGTACAATACATCACATAAAATTGCAATGATATAATAATTGACATTATGCAACAGGTCTCATATGTGTACCTGCAAGGGAGCCAAATTGCCTTTCGGCCATTGGCGGAGGTGTTTGCCTTTTTTGACTATGCGAAGGCAATGACGAGAACACGGAGGGTGAACACATTCCAGTTAATCTTTGAAATACGTTTCACATCATCGACCAAAGCGTAGTATTGTTTAGGCACAATCTTGCTCGACATGGGAGCAATAATTGTTCCTAATAGGACAAGGACTAAATTTCGAAGGAAATCGTCATCGGTGGATTTATTTTTAATAATGTCCCCTATGAGATCATCTATCACTATGTTTCCTGTTTTCTTATTGAGAAACTATGGTAGCACCCGCTCCTTAATGTCCTCGCCTTCTTCAATCAGAATGTCCAAAGCGGACAGTCCTTGGTTCTCGAGGTTAAAGATGCACTCGACATCGACTGCACCGAGAGTCACCTCCCCAACCTGCTCTTGTATAATGAATCTGGCCGTGCTGGCCTCAAAATTCTCAACCATATACCTAATCAGTAGGGTACACATTTTAATAGATGGTATTTGAAGCATGCTGTGAAGTGTTGTATCGACGACTCTTGCGCGTTGACCGCTCGATAGAAGATTAACAAGCTTGCACCATTTTTCTACGGCACATACAATTTCTCCATTGATGTCGTCCATCCTGTTGAAACAAAATATAATACTTCATGACATAAGTGAACACTAATGCAAAAATAACAATAGACATGCAAATATATAAAACTTTCTGACAGTAGCTAGCACTAATGCAAATCACTAATGCAAATATTAAACTAGCACCATGTATACCGCAACATGCAGCCAAGTGTGTGCTGATATGAGGCTATAAAAAAATAACTACAATTGGTAATTGAATTTACTTGCATGTGATAAAGTTCTTTGAGTATCAGATAAATTATATAATCAATTAATTTAATATGGTAAACTGTTAGAAATTTGTCCGGTTGTCTTATTAACACGCTGACAAATTGATCAGCTGTAAATAACTACTGTCTATAGCAATGGTACCTGTCTGAGGTTCGTCAACATATAATGCATAACTCTTTAATGTTCTATGTGCACAAGACTATAATTGGATCGTGTGACAAAATATAATTGGATCATGTGACAAAAAATCTATTGCATCATGCTTCTCGGGGAACAACATCTTATTCTACCTTGTTATGAAAGAACCAAAGATTGTGTTCATCTACGCCATCTGGTAAGAACGCATCTAGTGGAGTTGATACTATTTGAAAAAATGTGCTAAACCTAACTCCATGAAAGCAATGACATGGAGGAACTAGCTTGCTATGAAGGCGGTAAGTAGGACAACTTACTTGATCGGTCGATGAAGATGAAAGAAGTCGGCGATGCCGTGTCGACGTAGTTCGTCGAGGGCTGCCACCACATGTGGATGACCTTGATCTTCTCGGGATTTTTCTGGCATGTGGGATGCAGCAGAAGGAGCTATCAACGACTCACCAGCAGGAGGCGATCTAGTCGACGACATGTGCGAGCAGGTGGAGATTATATACGAGGTCGACTCCTAGGTCGTTGTAACTTGCCTGAGGCAAATCGCGGGATCTATATTTTCCTCGGTTGAAGCGAGGCTGAACGTGCTCCTCAATCGTAGGGATAAGAAAAGTATGGATTAGCATGATCCCGAAATTGTGTAACAGAACGACAACTACTCCTGTGATGGACGTGCATGTGATCGACGTGCATGGAAAGCGCATCGTTGTGGGCCCCCGCAACATGGATCCCAAAGGTATTTGTGGTCTAGGCCGGCCCACCAACCTACATCCGTAACCATATAATGTTTGTTTCAGTTGCTCAAAATATATTTCATTGTCTCTTCCCTCAAAAAACAATATATAATCTTTGTTTTCACCTATTAGTTATTGTATACTTGTATATGTTTAACAATATTTATAGTTTCTCTCTCATATCTGCAATATTATAAATTCAAATGTAATGTTTCTCTTTCCTTTTTTGGTTTTCCTGTTATTTTATGTTTTCTCCATCTTATTCCTAATTGTTTTTTCATGATTCATATTTCCATATCATTTCTTCTCATAGTTTTCAATTTCAAATATGTATGAGTAAATGTTGTCCTATTTATGACTTCCTAATTGGCGGGACCGACATCAAATACCACTTTCTGACCTGCCCTTCAGCAGTATAGAATGGTCATGCTTGTACATGGTGCATGTGGAGGCATGCATGAGATGACCCCAACTTTTGGGACTATGTGGGCATGGCCAATGTGGTCCCGCATGCAAGGTCTGCACAAATTCGGACACAAAACACATGTTGCGTCACGTCCGGGCAGTGTTCAAGGGTTTTTTTTTGCCCGAAAAACTCTACAAAATGCATCGAGTCTCCGAAATGAACGACTTGTCAAGCATGCTTGCCATGGTCATCCTATGGTTTTCATAGAGTTTGGGATCAATTGGTGGGACCGGGAAGGAAAACCTCTTTCAGACTTGCCCTCCGGCAGACCCGAATGGTCCTGTCTGTACATGGGGCATTTGGAGCCTTGCATGGGATGACTCCTACTTTTGGGACCATGTGGGCATGGCCAATGTGGTCCCCCAAGCAAGTTTTGCACGAATTTGGACACAAAACGCACGTTGCGTCATGTCGGGGCAGTGTTCTAGGGTTTTGTCACCGGAAAAACCCTAGAAAATTCAACGAGTGTCAGAAACGAACAATATTTGTCATGCATGCATGCCATGGTCATGGTAGGGTGTGCATAAAGTTTGGGATCATTTGGTGGGACCGGCAAGGAAAACCTCTTTCAGACTTGCCCTCCGGCAGACCCGAATGGTCCGGTTTGTACATGGTGCATGTGGGGGCATGCATGAGATGACCCCAACTTTTGGGAGCATGTGGGCATGGCCAATGTGGGCCCCCAGGCAAGGTGTGCACGAATTCGGACACAAAGCGCATGTTGCGTCACGCCGGGGCAGTGTTCTAGGGTTTTATCGCTGCAAAACACCTACAAAATGCATCGAGTGTCAAAAATGAATGATAGTTGCCATGCATGCTTGCTATGCTCATCATAGGGTGTGCATAAAGTTTGGTATCAATTGGTGAGACCGAGAAGAAAAAACCTGCTTCTAGTACATGGTGCATGTGGACGCATGCGTGCGATTGTCCCAACTAGATTTGATTTAATAATATTTCAAGTATGAAACAAAAAAGAAAATTTATAATTAGGAAGGACAACCATGAAAAGTGAAATAAAATACAATATTATATCATACATTATTTAAATTTATAACTGTCAGAACAAAGAAAAGAGGAGAATATAGAAAATAGAAGAAAAATTTGAATGAATAAGTGCAATAAAAGACAACATATTATCTTACATTTAATAAACAATTCAAATATAAAAAAGATAAGATATATTAGAATTAAGAAGTGAAATAAAAGATAACATATTATCTTACATTTTGAAAATATTTCAAATATAAAGAAGAGAACAAATATTAGAATGAACAAGTGAAATAAAACAGAACATTTAATCTTACAAACTAAAAATATTTCAAATATAATAAAGATAAGAAATATTATAATGAAGAATTGAAATAAAACACACCATTTTAGTTTATATTTCGTAAATATTATCAATATAAAAAAGAGAACGAACAAATGAAATAAAACACAACAGAATTTGGCATATTTTTTTAATTTTAGTAAACACTGTTAGAAATATTAGAAATATAAACAAGAAAAGAAATTTTGGAGTTAAGAAGTGAAAAACGAAGAGAATATAAAACAGATCAGCGCGCGGGTAAGGTTGCCCTGGGCTAGCCCGCCCGAATTGGGCCCAAGGCAGAGCCACGTAGGGCACAGCGCATCGCACAACCGTGGGGTGGTGGGAGTTTAGTCGCACCTCGCCAAGCAAGAGAGGGCCGCACCGGTTTATATACCCGGCTGCGACTCCCCTCCCAAGCTCCTATCATATGCAGGCAGTACATTGCCTAACTCTCGTCCCCTCTGCCCCATGGGGCCTACCAGTAGTAGAGATATTCTGCACCACGGGCATGCATCCTGGCCCATGAACGTCTGGGTTCCTAGTCGTATGCATGCCGTGTTGTATGAATTCTCCTGCTCTGGTAGGTGGGCACTTAATTTGGCATATTGCCATGTGTTTTGATCTTCAAATCACACACTAAATTATACACATGCTCACTTGCATTCAATACACATTTTTTTGCATATATGACAAGTTAATGTTTTGACCTTCAAATCACCTAATAAATGTTACACATGCTCACTTACACGTAATACACATGGATATTAATGGGATTTCAGCAAAAATGAGGCTGTGGTGTATGAATTCTCCTCCCACATGCATGCCATGGTCATGGTAGGGTGTGCATAAAGTTTGGGACCATTTGGTGGGACCGGCAAGGAAAACCTCTTTCAGACATGCCCTCTGGCAGACCCGAATGGTCCGGCTTGTACATGGTGCATGTGAGGGCATGCATGAGATTACCCCAACTTTTGGGAGCATGTGGGCATGGCCAATGTGGCCCCCCAGGCAAGGTGTGCACGAATTCAGACACAAAACGCATGTTGCGTCACACCGGGGCAGTGTTCTAGGGTTTTTTTCGACCACCTCCAAATCACCTCAACTTTTGCACACATGATCTCTTGGACAAACAAAGCTTGGTTTCCACGGTTTTATTTTTTTTATTTTTTTGAATTTATAATGACCTCTAGACTGACTGGTCAAAACATCGGTCTATACCTCAAGAGGGCATTGTAAAATATTCTTTTTCAAATTTTCTTTCATAGCCATGTTTGGAACATGTGGGTCACCATGTACAAGAAAATTTGGGTGACTTGGAGGTGGTGGGAAAAATCACCTTTGTTCAAAAACTGGCTTAAGTTAGACCAAATGGCCCCTCCAGAATGCGGTGATTTTTTCGACCACCTCCAAATCACCTCAATTTTGGCACACATGATCTCTTGCACAAACAAAGCTAGGTTTCCAAGGTTTTATATTTTTTTGAATTTTTTTATTAATTTATAATGCCCTCTAGACTGACCGGTCAAAACATCGGTCTATACCTCAGGGGGGCATTGTAAAATATTCTTTTTCCAAATTTTCTTTCATAGCCATGTTTGGCACATGTGGGTCACGATGCGCAAGAAAATTTGGGTGATTTGGAGGTGGTGGGAAAAATCACCTTTGTTCAAAAACTGGCCTCTTATATTTGTTTATTTATTAATGTCCTCTTATATTTGTTTTTTTAATGCCCTCTTATTTTTTGAAATTTTTTATTTATAAAGCTAGGTTTCCAAGATGGCTAGGCTGGCCCATGCTTTTCCTTTTGTTTATTTTTTTCCTTTTCCTTCTGTTTACATAAAAATTACCTTAGCACCCAAAAAATAAGATAAAAATTACATGACCCCTCAAATAATAACATACCAAAAATTCAAAAGGTATTTTTATCAAGCACATCCTTTTTAATATTTATATTTTCTTTTCTTATAAATAAGTGACATTTTCAAAATTCTAATAAGCAGGGTAATATAACTTTATTAAAAAATAAAGTACATCTTATTTCAAATTCCTTTTTTTGCACATTATTTTTAACTAGTATTACATTACTCTTCTAAATTTACATTTAATTCCATCACACTTTGATGATGGAATATTTGCTCTGTTATTGCAACATAGGTTCAAATGATGGAACATTTGATCTTTTTGCTTATTCAAATTATGAATTGATGGAATGTGTGAGGATGAACAATTATCAGTAACTTTACTAAACCCCATGTACTATAATTCATGACAGTCAATTTGGAACATTGCCAGATTCAATATTTGGTATGATTGGCACATGGGCATAGCATGTTGCACTTGCCCACAGCATAGACAAGTGTTGTAGCATGTCTAAAGCAACACTGAAGCGCCATTTGTGATCATTGCACCATCGAAACAACAACTAAACATGAAGGAAGCATTCACCACCAATAAAGTTAAGGCCACACATATATAGATAGCATTTTAGGTTACCACCACAGGTACCAGGCAGTTCACAACAGATCCAGTTCATACACACAATACATTACATTACATTACATTAATAGAGCTAGTTTCCAACTAGTTCAGACCCAGATGCAGCTTTCCAAAAGTAAAACATCATCAAATATACTGATGATGAGTACGACTTCCAGCTTCTGATGACCAGCATGATGTAGGACTAGATGTTAGGGTTTCTCAAGACCTTCAGGAGGGCAGAATGCTGAGCCCTGATCTTGTAGTCATCACTGGAGATCGATGTAGCCCGGCAATATTCCATCAGATGCTCCAATAACCCAGACCTGGGCTTGGGCCTACTGCAGTAGGGGCGGTGGTACTTTTCCGTCCTCCAGTTGTGGTACATACCAGATCCTTCGGCCCTGATATTCAACACCACCTTCTCTTCAAAGGACTCGACATTCCCCTCGACCACATCATCTCCAGATTCATATTGCACACATTAATGACTGACATTAATACATTGTGCAATCAAATACTATAAACACGTTATACTAACTCAATGCACAAATAACATTTCAACTAGGCCTTACCTCATACGGCTCATCTTCATCACTGTCATATGGGTAGAACCCAGTCTTGTCCCACTTCCTCTTGTTTCCCACAAGATCCTCCTCCTCCTGCTATATTGTCAAACAAGCACAACAATTACAATGAATTGAATTGCAGCTCAAAGAATGTCATTACAAACAAAATTGTGAATGTGAACCACATTGGTATGTTGCAAGTGACCAATATTGTCAATATATTTTCCAATGCAAAATAATTTAATATGAAACCTAAAGATAAACAAATAAAGCTACCTAAACAATTTGTTTTTGCATAATGATGGAAAGCTCCAATCTATAATGAAAAAGTGCACTGGTTACACATGGTATGTACATTTCAACAACTAATTGATAGACTATATATTAAGCTATCTACATATTAAACAGTAGGGTTATCAACATACAAGTTCATTGATATGTACATACAAATAAATTCTTTCCTTATAAATACAGAATCTAAGCAATCAAGCAACAGACAAATGCTTTCCTTCATAAATGGTAATGAAAATCTAAGCTGGATTCTTGACATTCCCTGGATTAACCCAACACTTTTCTTTTGAGGGAACTTCCCTCCACACTACTTAATGGAAACATATAGTATATTTTGTTGCTAGGATCCTGCCTTGGAATGTTTACTTCATAGTTATACAATGGTGACATCCCAGCTGCATATTTTTGTAATTCATCATAAGTATTTGCACAAGAGGAAAATCTGTGGCCAGGTTAATTTTATGAGGCTGGACAATAGGCCTGCCTACAACATTTGGTTTATAAAATTTTGCACAAGGACAATATTTCAAGGCCATGTTACTGTTTTTGAGGCCACCCTTCTACAATTGTATAGTGAGTTATCTCTTAGCCTCCTAAATATAAAATTACATCCATTGCTACTAATTACAGAAGCCAACTACAAATTTTAATATGCACAAATTACTGTTTTGGGATAATGCAGCAAAGCTCCTACACATATTAACATAATGCAGTAGTTAATTAGGTACAACTTCAACTATAAATGCATACATCTCCAACAAACATCTAAAATTTCATTACTTACCTAAACAACAACAAATTATACTATAGATGAATCTTGTATCATCTAAATCAATTCATTGGCACATCAAAATTAATGCATTCCAAATCAAATATGTTTCCATCCAGTATCATTAAACCACAGATAAAATCAAATAATCATATATGTCTGCAGCATTGAACTACAGATCTAATAATCTTATGACGTCTATCTGACCTTAAATTCCCCCTTAAATAAGGTGTTCAACCTCATACTAATTAAAATCTAACAAGCAAAAATTCCACTACTAATCTAATAAGCATCTGAAAATACCCATCCCTCAATCCGGCTACTTCTAACTTAATCTAATAATCATATGTGGTCCACCATTCTTGCACGAATCAAATACAGAAAAACCCTAATGCAGAGAAACCCTACATCCAATAAATCTAACCAAAGAAACTTTTGGCCACAAAACCTACAATCTGAAAAATACCAAATAAAAGTGATAAGCAGATACCTTCTGCTCCGCCTGCTCCTCGCTGGAGCCGGCCTCCACCTTCTCCACCTTCTCCACCTCGTGCGCCTCGCCAGAGCCTGCCTCCACCTTCTGCGCCTTGCTAGAGCCCGCCTCCACCTTCTGCGCCTCACCGGAGATCGCCAGAGCGGGCTCATCTGGCTGCACTACACCGCTGTAGCCCGCCCCCGCCTTCTCCAGATATGAAGCGGGGGGAGCACCGCGTTGGACGCCCGCACGTCCCCTCACAAAGGTGCCCGCAGCGACCTGCCGCACCTGCTCCACCAGATCTGCGCCCCAATCGGGGCGCTCGCCTCCTGCGTCCGCCATGGCGATGGAGAGGATGCGGTGAGGGAGATGAGGAGGTTGGAGAGGAGAGGGAGTGGGGAGTGGAGAGAGGGAGACGATGCAGCGGGGGGAAATGGTGGGCGATGCGGCCGGAGGTGGTTATCGTCCACATTTATATGATGGGATAGTTTTGGCAACTACCCGTGACACGTGCTGCCCCACGCGTAGGCGGCTGCACGCGTGAACGAAATGCCGCCGTATACAAATACGTATACGGCCAGGCATACGATCTAACCGGGCCCGTACAAGCCTCCCAGGGCTCCTCGACGGCTATATGCGGGGGCACCAAAGACGATCGTGCCCCTCGTTATGAACCATTTTTGCTTCATCCTGGCTGTTGATGTGTTTTCCACCTCGCGTTTAGCCCAGGGGGAGCACCAGAGCAGAAACGCTGGCCGTGGCCCTGCATTCGCGCATCGGCGAATTGAGCTGTGGTGCATCGTCCATCAACACCTTGAACGCCATCATGGACACCGAGTTGGCGAAGTCCCCATAGCCACCAAAGCCACCAAAGTTACCAAATCCGCCGAAGGACATCGCGTTGAGATTGGTTGGCATTTGCTACCGTTGGCAACCTATATATGTATCTTGTTCGATCAAGTAGATAAGCACCCATTTCAGATCCGATCGTTTGGATGCGCTCCCAACCGACTTAATTAGTTCCTTCAGATCAGGATGGATTTCTTGGATTAGGTTGTTACAAGTTACAACTTACAATCCCCCCGCAAAAAAGTACAACTTACAGTCGGACTTGATTTTTTATTTTTATTTTTGAAAACTACATCTCTCTTCAGATTGGAATGTTCATGAAATTTTAGATCTTCAAATTGACTATCTAAATATGTGTTGTAGGCTAAAATATACCTTTAGATTTGTCATAGACGGAAGTTTCAAGACATATATTTTTATTGTATATTTACACATGTCTTGTTGCTTAAATTAAAGACCTAAAAACATGTGCACGACTTATGTTCCCATTCAAAGGGATTACAAAAATGAAGGTGGAAGAGCCTCCTTCAAGTTTACGCCAGGCTGAAGGCCCGCACACTTAATGCCTCATCGTGACACATCATTCTAGTCGTCAGATCTATTTTGACATCAATGCACTGTATTTTTAGGTTTCGTAAATTTTATCTTATTTCATACATAAAAAGAGAACATAAGTAAATAATTCACTCTATGCATTTGAAAGCCGAACCAAAAAACTATACCGAAAATAAACCGAACCGAACCAAATTTATGGTTTTTATGGTTTATGGTTTCGGTATGGTATGAACTTTTCATACCGATTTGAACTTTGGTTTTTATGGTATATACCAAAAAACCGAATGGTTAACCGAAGTAAAAAATAATTTTATATTTCTTGTGATGAACAACCATACAAGTTGTCATTTTTCTTATGCATGAGTCAAATTCACTACTAAGCACGTAATTTTTTCTTGTAACATATAGTCATTTTTCTCCTTTTAAAGTGCTAAGCACATCCATAACCATCAACAAATGAATCAATGTATATATATATATATCTTCACCCCCTCTCTATTTTACCATCAATGCATCATAAATTTACGTTCCCTAAGTTTTGTCTTATTTTCGATGTAAAAAGGGACCATAAGAAAATATATAATCACCGTAAAAAACATTTTATGTTATGTAAAATTATAAACGTAAAAACATAGTCTAAAATACACATAAACTGCAAATTTTCTCGTCTTATGACCTATATTTTTATTTTTCTTATGTCAAATTTTACGTAGTGAATCAATAAGAATGTAATTATTTGAATTCCAAACGTAATTTAATTATGAAATGATCGTAAGATTACCTCGAGCGAAGAATAACTTATTCTGCACCCTGGGTGATGAAAAAATTCGCGTCTTCCATATATATCTGTGCTATTTTGTTTCGTGTAAAAGAATACTATTCTGTTACCCTACTTGAACTGACGATTTCAGGCGGTTGTATGGATGATTTTCGAGCGGTTGAACTGATGCTTTCTGTTCTGTTTAACATATCATCTTCTTTAGTTCAAATTTTTTGTGCATTTTTTTGTCGGAATGGGGCGTGTAATATATCGTTGGGAAGCTCTTGACAACTATATTTCAAGTATATTCAACATTTTTGCAAAATCATTATGGTTTAAGAGCAATTATGAAAAAACCTTTTTTCAAAACCGAAAATGCGAATCGTATTTTGGACGCAATTTTCAAACGGTTTTGTCGGAATTGAGCAAATAAGATGGCATTGGAAAGCTGGTAAAAATTCGCGTCTTCCATATATCTACTGCTTTTTCAAATTTTATACAATTTAAAAGTAATTTAATAAACGATGAAATTCTGGGCGAAATGTATTTTCGTGTTTTTTGCAAACGGTTTGTCGGATTGAAGCAAATGATACGACTGGTGGCCTAGGGTGGAGATCCAGCTGCGGCGCCGGTGGAAGGTGGACTAGGCTGGGCCATGCGGCGGCAACCTGTCGTTGTTCTCCAGCGGCGACGCTGTAGAAGGTGGAGGGTAGGTGGTGGTTTGGATCGTGGGAGGGGGCAAGTGGGTTTCGTGCAGGAGGTGGGTGTGGGTATGGGGATGAGCCGAGGGGGGCGGGCTTTTTGCTGCAGTTTACTTCACGACTATGGGGGAGTACTCGGGTGTTATCAGAATAAGCACTGGTGTTAGGAGAATAAGGTCTTAAGGGGTGTTGTTAGATTAGACCCACCCTATATATATATATTACTCCCTCTGTAAATAAATATAAGAGCGTTTAGATCACTAAAGTAGTGATCTAAACACTTATATTTGTTTACATCGGGAGTATTTGTGTAAAACAGTATGTGTTTTGAGTCATAAATTTGCAAATTATTATTATGTCATTTTCAAATCTGCGTCAACTTTGGTTATTATGGAATATACCGAAACCGAACCGTATTTACCTAAGTATTAATATCGTACAAACCGAAAAACCGTATAAACGGAACCATGTAAACCGAATAAACCGAACGCACAGAGTAAGTAAATATATACTCACAGTAAAAAATATTTTATGTTACGTAAAATTACGAACGTAAAAACATAGTGTAAAATATATACAAAATGCGATATTTCTGGTCTTATAACATATTTTTTTGTTTTCTTATATCAAATTTTACGTAGTGAATCAATATGAATATAACTATTTGTATTCCAAACGTAATTTATTTATGAAGCGATCGTAAGATCACCTCGGATGAAGAATAATTTATTCTGCATCCCGAGTGATGAATAGTATTACTATTATATATATATATATATATATATATATATATATATATATATTATCTACCACCAGTGGTAGTTACCACCACTTGAGTTTTGTATGTTGTATGTAGTATCTATCAAAGCAGAGAGTATGTACATCCCACACAGTTGCTCGAAGGAAAACGTTTCCATTCACAGGTACATCACACACAATTTTTCCCGTTAAATCGCTTGCGTTATTGAATATATCACACACGGTCCGTGGAAGAAACTGTGTGGCAAAGACTATCCATCACACACAGTTTTCATGTGGTAAATGTTTGCGCAAGGTGGCCTAACGCAAACAGTTTTCAAGAGAGTCGTGAGTGATTGTTCATTGATCCAACACGGTTTATTCCTAAAAAATGTGTGCGTTGCCTGAGGTCATCGCCCACGGTATATTTTTAACAACCATTCGCAATAGCAAAACCCACTTAGCAGGCTAATTCGCCACTAGCAGGCTAATTATCCGATTATTCGTAATCCATTTATTAATCTAATTGACAGTTAATATTAAGCACACAATATATTTCATTTTCATAATTGAAATACATCGGAGTACAACATCATATAGTTTCAGCACTCAGCTACCCCATTACACAACTACACCAGGACCAAGTTTCACATGCAACATCTATAACCTTTCAAAAGTAGCATGATAGACGGTACATAGACAGATGTATCTCATCTGGAAAACTACTAAAGCAGAAGGCGAATATTGAGCCTTCATTGATGTTGAAGGTCTTTGTAACTTTAGGCCAGTACCTGTGGATGATTGACCGTCCATCCTTCGTCCTCTTCAGGAACATTTCAATATTGAACAGTGGGTGTTGTATGAATACCTTCCTCGCCTCCTGACCATACAGGTGGTTTGGGAGGGTAATCATCAGTGAACTGTTTTGGAAAGGCCTTAAAACAAGGATGTGAATATCTTCTCTATATTGGAAATGGGGCAAAGGAATAAAAAAAGGCAAGGTATAATAGTTAGTACCATCCTGTAGTGAACTGATGTCTTCTTCATTGTACAGACATGGATCTTTTTGTTTTTTGTCGCTAATTTCGTTATCCTAACAATCTTTCTGAGTTTCTTGACTTGACTGATATTCATGGACAACTCATTTCCCCATATGCAAAAAGGGTCGAACAGTGGGTCAAAAACCTCTGACAGCAGGACCTACATGTGCAAGACCAAATTGTTACGAACCTAAATATTAGAATGGTTCCTACAATTGCATAATAATATGCTATTAGACAACGGATCATGCATGTGCTAAGCTCAATTGTATACCTCATTGCTTCCCATTGTTTCCCTGCAACACATATAAGGTAGTTAGTCATCAGGTTAAGTAAGGGTTCGCATGCTATCGGTAAAATATGTTGATGAAAAATAATCACATTGCAGATTCATCAGATTAATTCAAGCCACAGGGAAAACCCATTTATCCAAACCAAGCATGATTAAGAACTAGGAAATATAGCACGTGTATATGTTTCTCATGTATTAAGTGCAGCCAAATTCGATTTATTCCTCACATGCACAACAATACAAAATTCTACCCACGACAATTGGACATCGCATTGCAGAATTGAACCAAGCAGTTAACTAAACATCACAACAAATGAACCAAACATTAACTGAGCACCACATTGCACAATATAACATTGAACCAAGCAGTTAACTAAATACCACAACAAATGAACCAAACATTAACTGAGCACCACATTGCACAATATAACATACTCCTAATAGAAGATCAGACAGTTAACCAAACAGTTAACTACAACCAATTGTAGCAATTGTATTTGTTTCTCATGTATTTACTACATCCAAATTCAATTTATTCCTCACATGGTATACAATAACAGAATGCACCCACAATTTTGTAAAGATAAATTCAATTTATTTCTCACATGGAAGACAATACAAAATTGCAGCCTGAAGAATTGAACATCACATTTGCAGATTTGAACCAAACAGTTAACTGAAGACGACAACTAATTAACAAAATAGTTACTAAGTGAGCACCACACTGCACGACATATAGAACATATACACTAGAGCAACAGATTGCATGGTAAAATTAGATAGCACAATTCACTAGAATTTGTGAAGGAAAGGCAGGAGCAGCACACGCAATGGGTAAACCGAGCATGCATAACCGACGTAGCTAGCAAATGGCAAGGTGCTTCTTCAAGATCTGGGGGTCGACACGAATGGCAGCCATCGTGACCTCATCCGCGTGTGTGGCCGCGATTTGCTTCTCCACTGCCAAATGCTCCTTGAGGTCCTGGCTATACTGCGTGTACCATGGCTTAGGCCGACACTTATTTGGTGGAGGGGTCGGTGATTTTTGTGGAAGGTGTCATGCTCGCGACGGCAGTCGGGCCATGTGGGATGTGGAAGGAGGATGAGGATGGGGGTCGGGTGTGGATTACCTGCTCGGATAGGCGAGGTCGAGCAGTGTGAAGGAGGGTCGCTGGCGAGGAGGCGGCGGTGCTGCAAGCAAGGTGTGAAGGTTTCAACTTGGAAAGGAAGGCCGAAAGAGGGGAAATGTGGCTTTTGGTAAGGCGGAGGGGGCGGGGAGGTAGATATTTCCACGGAAGCCGAAAATTTGGAACTGCTTCAGCCAAAAAACTGACGCGCAAAGTGTCATCAGACACGGTCCCATTATTCAGACATAGTCCGAAGATATTTTGTGCTGCATCTCACATGGTTGGTTATAATAATTTGTGTGGGATCTACTTGATTTTTGGTCTTGATTTGAATTACATAATGGGGTCACAACGGCCATGGACGGTATTTGAATTGCTAGACCTTTTATCTGTAGTGATCATAAAAGAATTGGAAATATTCAGGGTTTGTTTGGACATTTTTATGCATTAGCTGAGTTTTCAATGCATTTTATGTGCATAATTCAAATTTGAACTACATGCACATGCTCCAGTGCATATAAATTGGTTGAAAAATCAAATCTGTGTCCTTGGGTGCATGCTTAGGTCCCATGCAAGAAATGGGAATGAATTTCAAACACCGGGGCACCGTTGATTGCCGGCAAAACATTGAGATGCCTAGTTTTTAAATTCTAGTAAATCCAAAACTTGTCTAAAGTTCATGAAACTTGGCATGCTATCATGGAGCGGCATCAACATGCCGTGGTACAAATTTTGTCCCATATGGGGCAGGTTTGGGTATATGCTTCTCACAAACCGGAGCTTCTCACAACAAGCATGATGGTTTTCGGTAGGGAACGCCCTACCTTTGGGGACGAAACGATATCCATTGCCTCTTATTGCTTTCAAATTTTTTCTCATGTCAACATAGAACAACAGGAGTGTTGTGTGAATTTTTGTGATTTTTCGGGGTTCGTTTGGACATTTTTATGCATTAACTGAGTTTTCAATGCATTTTATGTGCGTAATTCAAATTTGAACTACATGGACATGCTCCAGTGCATATAAACTGGTTGAACAATCAAATCTGTGTCCTTGGGTGCACGCTTAGGTCCCATGCAAGAAATGGGCATGAATTTGAAACACCGATGCACCATTGATTGCCGGCAAAACATTGAGATGCATGGTTTTTAAATTCTAGTAAATCCAAAACTCGTCTGAAATTCATGAAACTTGGCACGCTATCATGGAGCGGCATCAACATGCTGTGGTACAAATTTTGTCCCATATGGGGCAGGTTTGGGTATATGCTTCTCACAAACCCGAGCTTCTCACAACAAGCATGATGGTTTTTGGTAGGGAACGTCCCACCTTTGGGGACGAAACGGTATCCATTGCCTCTTATTGCTTTCAAATTTTTTTCTCGTGTCAACATAGAACAACAGGAGTGTTGTGTGAATTTTTGTGATTTTTCGGGGTTCGTTTGGACATTTTTAAGCATTAACTGAGTTTTCAATGCATTTTATGTGCATAATTCAAATTTGAACTACATGCACATGCTCCAGTGCATATAAATTGGTTGAAAAATCAAATCCGTGTCCTTGGGTGCATGCTTAGGTCCCATGCAAGAAATGGGCATGAATTTCAAACACCGGGGCACTGTTGATTGCCGGCAAAACATTGAAATGCCTAGTTTTTAAATTCTAGTAAATCCAAAATTCTGTTAACCATTCATATGACGCCATGTGTCTTGGTTTTAATGGTTGTAGGAGGTGCCGTGCGGACAGCTGCTTGACCTTGACTGAACGGGAGGCGTGCGAGCGCTGTCCGGTGCGCAGGCTGACCGAGAGGCATGCATGCTGTCCTCGAGTGCATATGCTCACCGGGAAGCGTGTGAGCCGTACGCTCCGCAGGCTCACTGGGAAGCGAGCCTTTCGATTTCCATGGCCGCCCGCCTTGCTCGCGTCCTCTCCATTAATGGCGCCCAAACCGCAGTTTAATTCGCTTTTTAAATATAAAACACTCATCGCAAATGTTTTAGTTAGAACGCCCGTATGCAAAGCGATAGCTTCCCCAGGAAGCCTAGAGAAAATGTGCCGAGCAGGATTTCTGCAGCTCTTGATCGCAAACGATTTATATAGAACACCCGTATCCAAAGTGAGAGCAGCATAAGATTTGTGCATCCCTTCGATGCAAACAGTTGTTCCGGATGACCCGTGTGCAACCACGTACAAACAATTTGGTAAGATTTGCATCTGTCATATTGGGTATGTTGCCATTTGTCAAACTAGAAAGATTAACATTTGTTGATCTAGTAACGTTGCCATTTGTCAATCCTTGTAACACTGCGATTTGTCAAAATATGCAGCTAGAAATCATTAGCACTATGTAATTTTTGCAACTAAAATTCAGTAATTAAGCTAGAAATCATTCCCCAATTGTTGCCAACCACGTACTGAAATAGCTAGTTCAACTATATATACTAGCTAATTTTAAGTACGTTGTACAGTTCGACCACACATCTATAGTCAGATGAACTAAATAAAATAGCCCCTAAATACTACTACATACTACCATAGAGGGGCTTTGTGCTACTTCCGGCAGCCTCTCCTCTGCCGAGCGCACTCAGTAAGAGGTAGAGGAGGAGGAGGAGCCTACCGACAAGCTGGACAATTGCAATACGGTGCCTGCCACTGCTACACGTTCAGCGACGCTCGCCAGCTCGAACGCCCACTGCTGCTCCAGACGATCCCTCTCAAAGCGGTGGGACTGCTCATAGATTTCCTGATTCCTCGCCTCTGCTTCTGCGTGTGCTGCGGCCACGGCCGCAGTAAGGCTCTTTGCATGCTCGACGAGGCGCTCCTCCTCTTCCCGCAGGAACTCGATGTAGCGCGCAAGGTCGCTGACGCACGTGCGGGCGTCCACCTCCGCCCCCTCCTTTGGGCGGCGGTGGCGGAGCGTGTGATGATCCCAGCGGTCGACGGTGGGCTGGTGGCCATGGCGGCCGACGATGGGGTGGCGGCCATGACCACCACCTCCCACCTTCGGGCCGCGGTGGCGGAGCGGGTGATGGCCACGGTGGCCGGCAGTGGGGTGGCGGCCACGACGGCCACCTCCCACCTTCGGGCCGCGGCGGCGGAGCAGGAGATGGCCCTGGCTTTCGCAGTGGTGTGGAGGCAACGGCGGCCGGCAACAGCTGCCGACGGACAGCGGCGGTAGAGCGTGTGGTGGGTGTTCCGCGCACATCCAATAGGGACGCGATGCGCACTACACTACGCCGGGGACTGCGCCGCCGCCGTGGTGTGGCCTCCCTGCTGGAGCTATCCTCTAATGACGGCGGAGTGGCTGAGCGATGACGACGGACCGGTGCCATTGGCGATTGTGGAAGAAGTAGATGAGATAAGCTACAGGGAGGGATGGGAAAATGCGACGCGGGACTCGTCGGCCGTGAGGGTTTCCATAGCAGGCCGGCAAGCATTGGAATTTTGTGGGTTTCATGGAATCGGGCGAGAAGCTTGCGCGGGAACCTGCGAGGTTGCGTGGGAACGGGCTCACCGACGATTCATTGGCGCCACCGTTTGGCCAAAAGAACGCCCACGCGCGCTGCGCAAGCTTGCGCTGTAAGCCATCTGCGGCAGCGGGGTGACAAGACGTGCGAGAGGAGGACGAGAGGACACGTACACATACAGTTAATAAAAAAACATTTGCGACTTAATTACCTACTATACCCCCATCCTGGTTTATAAGTAGGATTTATTAACTAATAAATACTAATGCATGTCGCCATAGATTATATTGTTGGAGTCGTATTTGAACATAGTTTCCAGCTATACAATTTTTGTAACATGCATTAACACTTTTTTGGTTAAATTTAAGGCTATACACCAGCAAGCGTTTGCTCGCAACACACACGTCTTATTCCATCATAAACAACTTTGATGGATCAACTGTCTACCACGTATCGCACACGCAACTCTAATCTGATTCGTGCTTGATGTATCCGACATCGCTCACACAGTTCGTCTTATTTGCCATGTATCATTGTGCCGTCCTCTGCTCGCGTCCCTTGGCAAGCTCTGCTCGCCGTTAGGCGCTGTGGTGCACTCGGTCACGTCCGTTGGCGCTCGCGTCCGTCGGCGCACTCGGCTTGTGGACATCTTTTCCTTGAGGCGACCGCGGAGCGCTCTGCTCGCGTCCCTCCGCGCGCGCTCTGCCAGCGGTTGGGCGTGCGCACTATCACGTCGGGGGCCCCATATGCATGCGGTTGCGCCGCGCGTGTTTCCACGCAATGCAGTTACGTGCGGCATGATGGAGTTACGCGCTGCAAATTAGAACTGCCATCAAGGCCTGCCGATATTCCTGGCCTTGTGCTTCCCCTTTAATTCCCGCGGCCATTATAACCTTAGTCTCTTCAACCTTTCGATCGCATCCCACAACACAACAAGCACACCCACGACGACACATAGAGTGGGGATGTCCGGCGGCGCTCCAATGGAGTTCGGCAAGCATAGAGTGGAGACCCACGCGAGGGAGACGGATCTCTCGGTGGTGTACACCATCGACCCGACTATGGTGGACGACTACATCAACAGCGTTGAGCAGTTGCTTGCTGGAGACAAGTACAAGGTGGTCGGCATCGACCTCCAGTACAACGCCGGTCGTCCCGGCATAGATCAGTAGGTTGTCGTCGCCCAGTTGTGCATGCGCCATGATGTCCTCATCTACCACTACTGCATGGCCATAGGGCCTTGCGACCGTTTCAACAGGTTTGCCAATAGCACCGACTGCAAGTTCGCCACAGTGGATACCAAAGACGATGTAAAAGTGCTCAGTGTTACGGGCTTGGCCTACAACAACCTTATCGAAATCCATGACCACTACAGGGTCTGGGGCAGCACGAAGCAGGACTCCCTGGTCGAACTCGCCTCAGCCATTATCGACCCCTACTACAAAAAGATGAAGCAGGATGCCCAAAGAACAAGTCCCGTATCCTGGCACAAGGTCTGGATGCGGCAACTGGATGAACCTCACCTCAGGTTCGCGGCCAAGAGAGTGTACACATGCTACGAGATGCACAGGCGGATCGTTGACATGAGGAAGTGCCTGGTTACCCAAATCGACGAGCCCAGATCGAGCCACAAGAAGAGCAAGCGTCAGAACAAGTAGATGATGATCAGATGATCGTTTATGCTAGTTAATCATGCATGTAATATATAGTTTACTTTATTGGTGTGTGTGGAAATGTCATGTGTGTAGTAGCCACCTATGTAATTATGCATGTAATAGTTTAATTTGGTGTGTGCAAATGCCATGGTTGTAGTAGCTACCTATGTACGTGTATGTTTAATTTGGTTGTGCAAGCATGTCCTTATAAGTGTGTGTATATATATATGTTGTTGTTCTGTATGCAATCCCATCATACAACACACATGTCTTATTAGCAGCAACCGTCTGTGTTCTTATCGGTCTTCAAACACATTTCTGATTATAGACTTGTTTGCCGCGTATCACACACAACTTGTTAAGTTGAGCCATTTCTGTTCTCTTGTGTCAACGCAAACAGTTCATCCGAGTGAACCGCATGCCATATATCGCACACACCTTTGATCTGGCTGACCGTTTCTTTTGTGTTGCTGAATCACAAACAGTTCATCCAAGTGAACCGTATGCTGTGTATCACACATGCCTCCATATGGCCGCCTGTTTCTTTTGTTCCTCCTCATCACAAACAATTCATTGAACTGAACCGTATGCCCTTCATCACACACGCAACTAAAATCTGAACCTTGTTTGACGCATCCATCATCGCAAACATTTTACACATTTCTGACTGTTTTCATACAACACCGTTTGCGATTATGGCATCACACATAGCTTCTCAAACGGTCTCTGATCGTAGTGTCACGTTAGCAGCATCCTGCAGTAGTGTATATAGTATATGATATACTTAAAATGATAAAGTAAAATATATAGTACCACATGGTAGTATATGAGACATGTGTGGGGTAACTACCCCTGCCCGCCACCTTCTCCACCAGGCTCCTCCTCGCTACTCCTCCACCTCGCTCCTCCTCTGGGCGCCCTTCACTACTCCTCCGGGGTGTTGTCGATGGGGTACGACAGAGTGTGCATGTGCTTCGAAGTGGGGAAGATGTTGGTGTAGTCCGTGAAGATGTTGTGGGTGGTGAAAGCTATGAAATCACGACCACACCAGAATACGCATCCGAGGAGGTAGAACGTGTCGAAGGGGTTGGTGAAGTGGGCAAGGATAGTAACCACAACCCCGTTTTGGATGACCTCCTAGACTCGATACATCCTTGGAGATCCCCGGGGGAGGTGGTGGTAGCCGGCCCCAAGGAAGAAGTTGGTGAACTCCCTTGCGTCCCTCCATCTTGACATCGCCCACACATGGAGGGTATTCTCGACATACACCCCGGCGGGGTAGAGCGTCTTCGACACGGTGGGGGAAAAGCGGTAGGTTGGCCCAGTGTACTGCATGGCTACGGCGGGTTGGTTCTTGGGGTTTTTTGTGGTGAGAAGAAGAAGGGTAGCTGCAGGTGGGAGATGGATGAAGGGTGTGAGAGGAAGAGGAAGATGATAAGTGGCTTAAATAGCCGTAGTGCGATGTGTTATCTCATCATGGCAGTAATGAGGTCAAATGTGAACAAGTTTCCCACCCACCACAACATTGGGAGTGTACACGCATGGGAAATCGTAGTCTGAATCAATAGCTATAATGCGACGTTTCAGTGTTGCCCTCTGCCGTCGGTCGGGTCAGGCGGGGACGGGTCTACGCGCGTGCTCGTTCGGCTAAAGCGGGCAGGCGCATGCATGCAACATAGGCGGGTAGGCTGAAACGGGTGGGTGCATGCATGCAACATAGGCTGGCGGCTCGGGGAGGGAACAACAATGGACATGGATCGGTCCAACGGTCCAATGGGTGGGCTTCTTTACCAGATCCCAATGGCACACATGCATAGGTGTGCCCTCCACTTCAAGTACGACGGCGACACGACCCTCTTCGTGAGGGTATTTGGGGAAGATGGTCGCCGCGTTGGGTGCTGCCCCGTGGACAACGACGGCGGCGAGGTGCTCGGCCTTGGCGATGGCCGCGACGAGAGTGACGGCGGGCCGCCGTTGGCGCCGGCCATGTCTCGTCCAGCTACGACGACTCCTCTTCCGGCGACAGCTCCAGTAGCGGCGGCTACGACCAGCCACCATGCCGCCGGGCCTGCTTCGAAGGTGGCAACGGGTCGTCTCGTCGCCGCGCTCCAGTGAAGCGCGAGGAAGGGTCTGGCTGAGCTCAGGAGAGCTCTATGGGCCCGTCCTCGTGACCTGCAGCGGGGGCACATGCCGCTTTTGTTTTGTTCTTCTTTTCCTTCCTGCATTAAGAGAGACAAGTATGGGGCCCTGGTAGGGCGTGCAACAACTATGACTTCAGAGTGGCTGTGCTATGTTTATTGCTCTTGTGTTGTGTTGCAGCGTCAAGTTTTATGTATGCGCGCAAGAATAACTTAGCTTGGTGCGTTGGAAGTGGTTTCTACCTCGCGAGGCGCGCGTTCCCTAATGCCTGGCGAGGCCTCCTGTGCTCGGGAGGCATATGAGAACTACAAAAATTTGTTAGGCAACTCTTATTCTTACGAATCCTGGTCGCAGGCACTACCGGCCATGACCCAGTGCTTCGCATCGCCGTACCCAGGGGGCACGGATTGAGAGGGGTGCACCAGCTTGTGAGCTCGAGCGAGGGTGCCTGGCAAAAGACAGGAAAACGAAAACGCTCACGAGGGCACCTGTCCAGCCCCCTCGCGAGGCACGCGAGGGAGAGTACATGTCAAAACAAGGAACCGAGAGCAGAAGGGAGGCAAAAAGGCAATGGAACCAGGCCAACAAGGAACACCAAAAAGCAAATTCTTACTCAATAGGGGCGAACCAACTGCGGAAAGCAAATGAAAAGCCGCGTCCGGCACCTAGTCTAGTCTTCTTATCTTCTCACCAGCGCGTAGCTAAGTGCTGCTACTAGACGTCGGAGGGAGCCCCCGAGGCCCGAGGGCGGCACTCCTGAGACTCTGGGGTGTGTACAACCCCACTCATTATTACGTGAGAGTGTCACGAGCGAAGATTCTTCACAGGCACTGGGCCTTGCTTCACAGGCGCCGGGCCTTGCTTCATGGGTATAACTTTCGGAGGTGCTGGATGTTCCAGGCGCTCTGGATGGGGATCCCATCCTGCGTCTCCTGGCGCGCGGTGCTAGGCCTAGAGACGAGGGCGACCCGAAATGGGCCCTCCAACATGGGTGAGAGCTTGTGCAGCCCTTCCCTGGAGAGCACCCGCCTCAGGACAAGATCACCCACCTCGAGCATCCTGGAGCGGACACTGTGGCAGTGGTACGGCCGCAGCGCCTGCTGGTACCTCGCAACTCGGAGCGGGGCTTCACGATGGTGTTCCTCCCCCAGCATGAGGTCCATCCCCTGCATGGTGTCCTGCTGCGTTTCATCAAACGCGAGGACCCATGTGGAGCGATGCCTGACCTCATGTGGGAGAATCGCTTCTGCTCCACATACGAGGAAGAACGGGGTCTCACCTGTGGGCCTGGTGGTGGTGGTGCGGATGGACCACAACACAGATTGGAGCTCGTCGTGCCAGCCCCTGGTGGTGGTGGTGCGGTTGGCGCGTTCGGCCTGGCCGTTGCTCCTGGGGTGTGCCACGGAGGCGTAGCAGATCTGCGTTCCAAGGTTAGCACAATATGTTTTGAAGAGATTGCTAGTGAACTATGAGCCATTGTCGGTGATGATGTGATTAGGGACCCCAAATCGGCTTACGAGGCCCTTGATGAACTTGAGTGCTGACCCGGCTGGGATGGTGGGGACGGCTTCCACTTCCGTCCATTTGGTGAATTTGTTGATGGCGACGTAGAGGTAGCGGTAACCTCCAGGCGCTCGAGGGAATGGGACCAGGATATCCAGCCCCCAGACCACGAACGACCATGAGAGCGGGATAGTATGGAGGTCTTGAGCCGGCTGGTGGATCTACTTGGCGTGGAATTGGCAGGCCTCGCAGGATTTCACCAGCTCGGCCGCGTCATTGAGTGCCGTGGGCCAGTAGAACCCGCTGCGGAAAGCCTTGCCGACTAAGGTGCATGACGACGAGTGGTGCCCGCAGTCTCCGCCATGTATGTCAACTAGCAACTCATTCCCGTGTTCCCTGGAAATGCATCGTAGAGAAATGTCATTTGGCCGCTTCCTGTATAGCTCACCGTCCTGAATGCAATACGCCATAGCTTCCCGGGCCACGCGCTTCGCGTCTTCCTCCTTCTCCGGCAACGTGCCTTGCGTTAGGTACACCTTGAACTCCTCGATCCAGCACCCCTCCTGAGGCTCGAGCGCTAAGAGGAGGCGCGCTCCTGAGGTCGGGCCACAGGCGGGGGCTCCCGAGGCTGGTGGCTGGGGAAGCTCCTCCTGAGGTGGCGCCAGCTCCGCAGGAGGAGGTGCTGCCGAATGCTTGAAGAGCCGTTCCTCGATGACTCCAGGCTCTTGGGGAAGCTGCTTGGATGCTCTTTTGGCGATGTCGTCAGCCTCTTTGTTGGTGCCACGAGGCACATGCTGCAGCTCTAGGCCCAGGAACTGGTTCTCCATTTTGCGTACCTCCGCGAGGTATGCCTCCATGTGCTCATCCTTTGGCTTGTACACCTTGCTGGAGAAGTTGACGAGGAGCTGCGAGTCTCCCTTGATGGTGAGGCTTTTCATCCCCAGGGCCACCGCAGCCTTGAGGCCGGCGATGAGACCCTCATACTCTGCGATGTTGTTGGAGACCTTCTCGCCCCGCTGGAAGCAGAGCTGCACGACGTAGTAAAGCTTGTCCTGAGTGGGCGAGATGGGCACGACTCCAGCCCCCGCATCCTAGCGCGCGAACGCGCCATCGAAGTACATGACCCAGCCATCTGCCACTTCACTCCCTAGCGAGAGGGATCGGTTCTCGCCTGCTTCGATCTCCGGGGTATTGGTCCATTCTACCACAAAGTCGGCAAGCACAACCCCCTTGATGAACCTGGTTGTGCTGAACTCCAGGTCAAACGCTTGCAGCTCGATGTTCCATTTAGCGACTCTTCCCGCAGCATTGGGGATCCTGAGCACTCTCTCCAATGGGTAAGCTGAGACGACCTTGATGGGGTGACCCTGGAAGTAGTGGCGCAGCTTACGCGAGGCCACCAGGAGCGTGCGCAAGAGCTTCTGAGGCATGGGGTATTGCACTCTCGCATCTCGTAGAACTGTGCTGACGAAGTACACTGGGTGCTCAACAAGGGTGGGAGAGCTGACAGCGTTTTTGGCTCCCGGGGACCGAGGCATTTCCTGTGGATCTCCAGCTCCTCGGGCTTGATGACTAGCTGGAGCAGCCGCTGTCTCAGGAACATCATCTTCATGTTGTGCAGCCTCATACGGCTTGGCGGCTCCACTTAGCGGGCCCTTGACTTGGGGCTCCTCTCTGAGGGCCACCAGCGCCGCGCTGGCGGAGTGGGGTTTGGAAGACAGGTAGAGTACCAAGGGCTCGTGAGGACGAGGCGCCACCATCACTGGCGGGCTGGTCAAGTATCTCTTGAGGTCTTGAAATGCTAGGCCGGCCTCGGGGATCCACTCGAACGGACCCTTCTTCATCAGCTTGAAGAACGGCAAGGCACGCTCCCCCAACTTGGAGATCAAGCACCTAGCGAAGTCACGCAGCCTGCAAGCTTCTGCATCTCCTTGAGGTTTTGTGGTGGGCTCATGTGTTCAGTTGCCTTGACCTTCTTTGGGTTAGCCTCGATCCCTCTGTGGGACATCAGGAAGCCCAACAGCTTGTTGGAAGGAACACCAAACACGCACTTCTTCGGGTTGAGACGCAAGTCCACCTGACGCAGGCTCGTGAAGGTCTCCTCCAGGTCTTGAATCAAGGTTCTCGCCTCCTGAGACTTCACCACAATGTCTTCGACGTAGGCCTCAACGTTTCTCCCGAGCTGCCGCCCCAAGGCGATCTGCATCAGTCGCTGGAAAGTCGCTCCTGTGTTGCACAATCCGAATGGCATGCAAGTGTAGGAGTATACCCCGCATGGGGTTAAGAAAGCCGTTTTATCCACATCTTCCACCACTATCTTGATCTGGTGGTAGCCTGAGAATGCATCCAGGAAACATAGCAGATCACACTCTGCAGTGGAGTCGACAATTTGGTCGATGCGCGGCAGCGGGAATGGGTCTTGAGGGCAAGCCTTGTTGAGGTTGGTGAAGTCGACACACATGCGTTCCTTCCCTCCTTTCTTTGGCACGGCGACTGGGTTTGCCAGCCACTCTGGGTACTGGACCTCGCGAATGACACCTGCTCCCTCCAGCTTGTGGGTTTCCTGAACGATGAAAGACTGCTTCTCCGTGGATTGTCGCCTCGCCTTCTGCTTCACAGGGCACACATTGGGGCACACCCTCAGATGATGCTCAATCACTCCTCTCGGGACCCCAACTAGCTGCTTGGTCTCCTAGGCGAATGCTTCATTGTTCGCTCGCAAGAAGCCCACCAACTCCTTTTCTTGATCTGGGGCGAGGTCGGCGCCTATGACAAAGGTAGCGCCAGAGGCCCCGTCTGCGTCGACCGGTATCTGCTTCGTCTTAGGTTGACCTTGAGTGAATAGCTGCTTCTTCTTGGTCGGCGCAGCCCCCTTGGTTTTGGGCACGGCCTTGTCGGCCGGGCAAGCTGCCGCCGTGGCCCTGAAGGCTAGCTTGAGGGCCGCCACGGCTTCCTTGGTGTCTCCGGCCATGGTGAGGATGCCCTTGCTTCCTGGCATCTTCATGAGGTTGTAGGCAGGATGGGTTGCTGCCATGAACTGGGCCAGCGCCGGGTACCCGAGGATGGCGTTGTATGGCAAGCCGATGCGGGTGATGTCAAAGTCGATTAGCTCGGTGCGGTAGTTGTCGCGTGTGCTGAAGGTCACGGGGAGACGGATCTGCCCCAGGGGGTAGGAGGAGTTGTCGCCGACCCCGGAGAAAGGCTTGCTGGGGCGGAGCCGCTCAAGTGGTACGTGAAGGAGGCTGAAAGCCTCCACGAAGAGCACGTTGAGTCTGGCGTCGCCATCGATGAGGGTTTTGGTAACGGCTACGCTGCAGATGGTCGGCGTGCAAAGCATCGGAAGCACGCCTGAACCGACGGTGGTGACTGGGTGATCCCTTGAGTCGAAGATCAGGTTAGCCTTGGGCGTCGCCCAACCGGGGGAGCCCCCTGCTGCGTGGAGGCGGTGCTGATCTGGCAAAAGAACGGCTTGGCGTGACGGTCTAAGGGCAGTGCCTGCGAGCCACCGAGGAGAGCCGCGACGACCGGGGGTACTGGCCCCCCGAAGCGCGCGATGAAGAGGTCGCGCAGCTCCTCCCAGGAGGCCACAGAAGATTCCGGCAGATGGAGGAGCCAGGCGCGCGACACGCCAGTGAGGGCCATTGGGAGCCAGTTGGCAATGACTTTATCGTCGCCCCCAGCCTCCAGGACGGCCTCCTCGTACGCCAGCAGAAAGGCCACCGGATCCGCTGCACCATCGTAACGGGGCGGCACCTCCGGCTTGAACTTGTGCGGCCACTGCACCTGCCGCAAGGCGGGGGTCAAGGCCCGGAGCCCCCCGGTGCTGCGGAGGGTGCCTGTCGATCCAATCGGAGAAGTGGCGGCATCCATGGGAGCCGGTTGGGGAGGCGAAGCTTTGACGCACCCCTACCTGCCGCGCCTGATACGTCTCCAACGTATCTATAATTTTTTATTGTTCCATGCTATTATAGTATCAACCTTGGATGTTTAATATGCATTTATATGCTATTTTATATGATTTCTGGGACTAACCTATTAACCTAGAGCCCAGTGCCAGTTTCTATTTTTTCCTTGTTTTAGAGTATCGCAGAAAAGGAAAATCAAATGGAGTCCAATTGACCTGAAACTTCACGGAACTTATTTTTGGAAGGAAAGCAACCCGGGAGACTTGGAGTCCACGTAAGGGAAGCAACGAGGAAGCCACGAGGCAGGGGGGCACGCCCTCCACCCTCGTGGGACCCTCGTGGCTCCCCTGATGTATTTCTTCCGCCTATATATATCCATATACCCTAAAACGATCAGGGAACACAATAGATCGGGAGTTCCGCCGCCCGAAGCCTCCGTAGCCACCGAAAACCAATCTAGACCCGTTCCGGCACCTTGCCGGAGGGGGGAAATCCCTCTCTGGTGGCTATCTTCATCATCACGGTGCTCTCCATGACGAGGAGGGAGTAGTTCTCCCTCGGGGCTGAGGGTATGTACCAGTAGCTATGTGTTTGATCTCTCTCTCTCTCTCTCTCGTGTTCTTGAGGTGGTACGATCTTGATCTATCGCGAGTGAGGGTGTCCTGGATTAGGGGGTCTCCAGACTACCGGACTATATCCTGTGGCCGGACTGTTGGATTATGAAGATGCAAGATTGAAGACTTCATCCCGTGTCCGGATGGGACTCTACTTGGCGTGGAAGGCAAGCTAGGAAATACAGATATGGATATCTCCTCCTTTGTAACCGACCTTGTGTAACCCTAGCCCCCTCCGGTGTCTATATAAACCAGAGGTTTTTAGTCCGTAGGACAACATACAATCATACCATAGGCTAGCTCTTAGGGTTTAGCCTCTCCGATCTCGTGGTAGATCAACTCTTGTAATACTCATATCATTAAGAATAAATCAAGCAGGACGTAGGGTTTTACCTCCATCAAGAGGGCCCGAACCTGGGTAAAACATCGTGTCCCCTGACTCCTGTTACCATCTACCTGAGATCCGCCGGTTTTGACACTGACATTGGTGCTTTCATTGAGAGTTCCTCTATGTCGTCACCATTAGGCTTGATGGCTCCTTCAATCAGCGATAGCGATGCAGTCCAGGGTGAGACTTTTCTCCCCAGATATATCTTCGTATTCGGCGGCTTCGCACTTCGGGCCAACTCGCTTGGCCATCTGGAGCAGATCGAAAGTTACGCCCCTGGCCACCAGGTCAGGTTTGGAAGCTTAAACGACATGGCCGATATCCGCGGAGACTTGCTCTTCGACGGATCCGAGCCCCTGCCTTGTGCCCCACACGGCCACGATGAGTACGATTTAGCTCTACCATCGGACAGTGTTCAGAAGATCGCACCGGCAACCACTCCGACCCTCAATTCAGAACCAGTCTCGCCATCCATGGTCGGGTAGATAGACCCCGCCACAGAAGCCGTATCCTCAGCGGCGATCGAGCCGAATATCAACCTTACCTTTCACAAGAGCCGTGTTGCCAAACTGCCAGATCCTTCTCCGGCCACGGACTCCGAACCGCCTGTGCCCATGCCTATCGAATCCGGCTGGGCGCCGATCATGGAGTTTACCTCCGCGGATATTTTTCAGCACTCGCCCTTTGGAGACGTACTAAACTCATTAAGGTCTCTCTCCTTGTCAGGAGAGTCCTGGCCGAACTACGTCCGGCAGGATTGGGATGCGGATGACGAAGAAATTCGCCGCCCACCCACCACCCACTTAGTAGCCACTGTCGATGACTTAACCGACATGCTCGACTTTGACTCCAAAGACATCGACGGTATGGACGATGATGCGTGAGGCAAAGAGGAACCACTGCCCACAGGGCACTGGACAGCCACCTCATCATATGACATATACATGGTGGACACACCCAAAGAAGGCAATGGCGACGGGACATTGGAGGATGACCCCTCCAAGAAGCAACCCAAGCGCCGGCGTCAGCGGCGCCGCTCTAAGTCCCGCCAAGGCAAAAGCGGTGATACCGGCACCGAATATAATAGCACTCCGGACAGTGCCGAAGACAACAACAATCCCCTCCAGCAAGATTTAGAGCAGGAGGATGGAGAAGCCAGCCCTCCCGAGAGAGCGGCAGATGGATAGGTGGAGGATGGTAATTACATGCCTCCCTCCGAAGACGAGGCAAGCCTCGATGATGACGAATTCGTCGTGCCGGAGGATCCCTTCAAACAAGAGCGCTTCAAGCGCCGGCCTATAGCCACGACAAATAGCCTTAAGAAAAAGGAGCAGCAGCTTCAAGCTGATCAAGATTTGCTAGCTGACAGATGGACTGAAGTCCTTGCGGCCGAGGAATATAAACTCGAACGCCCCTCCAAGAGTTACCCAAAATGCAGGTTGCTACCCCGACTGGAGGAGGAAGCACCAAAACCTACATCCCCGGCGTATGACGCGGCTGATCGGCCACCTCGTGGCCGCGACAGAGAGGCATTCCAGCCAAAAGCCCAGCCCGCACCCCGACACCATTCAAATAAAAAGGCATGGGGAAATACGCCAGACCTGCGAGACGTATTGGAGGACAAAACAAAACATGCAAGATCGATCTACGGATCACGAAGGCGCGCCACTATGCGAGAAGATAATCGTCACGCCGGATATAGTAAAAGTAAGTCCAGCCGGGCCGACCACAGTGGGCAAGACTCATTTGAGCTACGTCGCGATATAGCCCAGTACAGAGGCGCCACACACCCCTTATGCTTCACAGATCCTGCAGTATGGATCGAGGATTTCCTCCTACACATCCACATGGCCCGCGGTGATGACCTACACGCCATCAAATACCTCCCACTCAAACTCAAAGGACCAGCTCGGCATTGGCTCAATAGCTTGCCAGCAGAGTCCATTGGCTGTTGGGAAGATCTAGAAGCTGCATTCCTCCACAACATTCAGGGCACTTATGTGCGACCACCAGATGCCGATGACTTGAGCCACATAATTCAGCAGCCAGAGGAATCAGCCAGGCAATTCTGGACACGGTTCCTAACAAAGAAAAATCAAATTGTCGACTGTCCGGATGCAGAGGCCCTAGCATCTTTTAAGCAGAACATCCGTGACGAATGGCTCGCCCGGCACCTTGGCCAGGAAAAGCCCAAATCTATGGCAGCCCTCACGACACTCATGACCCGCTTTTGTGCGGGAGAGGACAGCTGGTTGGCTCGCAACAATAACATATCAAAGAACCATGGTACTTCGGATACCAAGGACGGCAACGATAGGTCACGTTGCAACAAACATAAGCGCCGCATTAACAGCGACAATAACAAGGATACGACAGTCAATGCCGGATTCAAAGGCTCTAAACCCGGTCACCGGAAAAAGCCACTCAAAAGAAGCACTTCGGGCCCGTCCAGTTTGGACCGTATACTCGATCGCTCGTGTCAAATACACAGCACCCCCGACAAGCCAGCCAACCACACCAACATGGATTGTTGTGTGTTCAAGCAGGCCGGCAAGTTAAATGGCGAAAACAAAGATAAGGGGTCACATAGCGATGACGAGGAGGAGCCCCGGCAGCCGAACACCGGAGGACAGAAGAGGTTCCCCCCACAAGTGCGGACGGTGAACATGATATACGCAACCCACATCCCCAAGAGGGAGCGGAAGCGTGCGCTCAGGGACGTATATGCGTTGGAGCCAGTCGCCCCAAAGTTCAACCCATGGTCCTCCTATCCGATTACCTTCGATCGCAGGGACCACCCCACTAGTATCCGTCATGGCGGATTCTCCGCACTGGTCCTAGACCCAATCATTGATGGATTTCACCTCACTCGAGTCCTTATGGATGGCTGCAGCAGCCTGAACCTGCTTTATCAGGACACAGTGCGCAAAATGGGTATAGACCCCTCAAGGATCAAACCCACAAAAACGACCTTTAAAGGCGTCATACCAGGTGTAGAGGCCCATTGCACAGGCTCAGTCACACTGGAAGTGGTCTTCGGATCCCCGGATAACTTCCGAAGCGAGGAGTTAATCTTCGACATAGTCCCGTTCCGCAGTGGCTATCATGCGATGCTCGGGCGAACCGCATTTGCGAGATTCAATGCGGTAGCGCATTATGCATATCTCAAGCTCAAGATGCCAGGACCTCGGGGGGTCATCACAGTCAATGGAAACACAGAGCGCTCTCTCTGCACGGAGGAGCACACTGTGGCCCTCGCAGCAGAAGCGCAAAGCAGCCTCCTAAGGCAATCCACTAGTTTGGCGATTAAGGACCCGGACACCTTCAAGCGCGCCCGGAGTAATCGGCAACCGGACCGCCTGGCACGTTCCGAGCTCGCATAGCAATGCGGCCCCCACCCCGGTCCCAGCCAAACGGCAAAATCCGTGCCACGCATACATAATTACGCATTAAAAATACCATGGGCACATGTGGGGAGGGGGGCACGACTACGACAGGCTCCAAGACGCGGCTTAAACCACACTAGGGGCTTCCCGCTTTGTTATTTTTCTCTTTCAGGACTTTAATCTCTTGGAACCCTGTCCGGCAGCATGATTGCCGAACACATGATGCAGCAACCAAGGAGGCAGAAAGCTACGTCACACCACGGAACTCCCAGGTGGATTACGATAACGAGTGAAATACTTGCTTTAATACTATTCCTCAGCTTGCCCTTGGAGGGGACATGTCAAATAGTCCTACTTTTTGCTTATCGCACTACTTGTATCATTCTGCTTTAACGCACCTTTTTGAATAAACAATGCAATAATAGTCTTAGTGCTATGCTTTGTACGACGACCTCCACAGTCAGTGCGGCAGAGGTCAGCAGTGAAGCCTGCATACGCATATAGACATACTTATATTAGACTCCTGCAGATATTATTTGATCCTCTATTCGGCTTTTCTTTGTGAACACCAAACGGAGCATCAGGGGCTACTGTCTATGCGGTAATATTTTTCTTATATTTCAAATACTTACCTCAAAGCCTGTTTGAAGGCTGGCACAGGCTTCAGTCAGTCCGCTCTTGGTGGACTGAACCTTCTGGATCACCACACTCATAATAGTGCGGTGCTCTTCGTCGATGGAAGCGCTGCAAAGTGCTCCCAGTAGATTGTCCGGTGCCTCTGGATGGACAGAGGTCACCGGCACGGGCGTCTTGCCCCTTTTGCAAGGAGGCCGCCTGCCCGAGTCTGGAACCACTGGAGGTTCCGGCGCAGTGTTCGGCTGAAGGCCGAACTCGCAACTCTCGGGAGCCTTACTCCCTCTGCTCCCGGAGTCTGGAAGGTCGCCTTGAGGCGCCTCCGGGACTGTCTCCCCTCGACCCAGTGCCTCTTGAGACAATACCTCAGCATTGTCCGTAGGGCAAGGGGAGGTGGCGGTCGGAAGTGGATTGCTATCCATATCCGACGAGTCCAAGGAGCTGTCCGACGAAGATACGTCGATATGGGCTTGGGGCGGTCTGCATAATCATATTCGGCGTTAGGAGAAGCAGTGCGACAAAGGTATGCTATGAGTTACTCTGGTATCCGAATACTTACGACTTCGCCAGGGGCTTGGCCCTGAGTAGCCACTCGTCTTTGTCTACAGCGACGGTGGTGGAGCAGTCCGGAAGGAGAGTCCTTCCCTTCTTGGACCCTTTGGCCCCCCCAGTTGGGGCGGCCTTCCTTTTCTTGTCTCCCCCGGCTGGAGGGGGAGCATCTTCATCTTCCTCCTCATCTTCGTGGGAGGAGTGCGTCGCAGAGTCATCGGACGATGAGTCCCATACCACCTGGCGCCGGGAACTCTTTCGGGTTCCCTTGGCCTTCTTCTTGGTCTTCTCCGGCACCTTGTAAGGAGCCGGAGTCAGCATCTCCGTCAGGAGAGCGTCCACAGTGTCTTCGGGCAGAGGGGCCGGACAGTTGATCTTCTCCGATGCCCCCACCCAGTCCTGTCAAAGGCATGGGAGCTCAGACCCTGCACGTGGTTAAGCTATGGGAAGTAAAAATCCTACCAGATGTACAAAACTTACCGGATTCGCAAGGCGCTTCACGCTTAGCCTGTGGTCCTCGGTGAGAGAGGGAGGGACCTCGGCGCCCTTGAACAACACCCTCCAGACGTCTTTGTGCATCGTGTCGAAGAGCTCTCTTAGAGTCTGGTGCCGGGTCGGGTCGAACTCCCATAAATAGAAATCCCGTTGTTGGCATGGGAGGATCCGACGGAAGAGCATGACCTGGACTATGTTGACAAGCTTGAGCTTCTTGCTTGCCATATTCCGGATACATTTCTGGAGTCCGTCTCGCTCCACCGATGAACCCCAGGATAGGCCCTTCTCTTTCCAAGAGGTGAGCCGCGTGGGGATTCCGGATCGAAACTCGGGGGCCACCACCCAGTTGGTGTCGGGTGGCTCGATGATGTAGAACCACGCCAATTGCCACCCCTTTATGGTCTCCACGAAGGAACCTTCGAGCCATATAACATTGGGCATCTTGCCCACCATGGATCCGCCGCATTCCGCTTGTTGGCCTCCCACCACCTTCGGCTTGATATTGAAGGTCTTCAGCCATAGGCGGATGTGGGGCCGGATGCAGAGGAAAGCCTCACACACGACGATGAACGCCAAAATGTTGAGGATGAAATTCGGGGCCAGATCATGAAAGTCCAGCCCGTAGTAGAACATAAGACCGCGGACGAATGGATGGAGGGGAAACCCCAGTCTGCGGAGGAAATGGTGGAGGAAGACTACCCTCTCGTGAGGTTCCAGGGTAGGGATGATCTATCCTGCAGCGGGCAGCCGATGCGCGATATTCGCAGCTAAGTATCCGGCTCCACACGGCTTTTTGATGTGTCCCTCCATGACGGAGGAAGCCATCCACTTGCCTCCTGCTCCATACATGTTTGGAGAAGGTTGAGGAGAAGGATGTGGACTTGGGCATTGGAGCTCGAGTGCGCAAGAATGGATGAGCAAGGAGGAAGAAGGCGTGGGTAGAAAAAGGTTAAACCTTATCCCTTTATAAGGGCGGCCGAAACTATGCGCCCCCACTAGCCTGGTAAAACTCGCTTACCCCCCAAGCGCCGTAATTGATGGCACGGTTGGGTTACCCACGCCCGTATTGATGAGAATCCCGTAATAAGGGGGACACGATCTCTGCTTTGACAAGGCGTGTCAAGAGACTGCCTCGCGTTATGTGCGGGGCTGGTTAAAGAAAAACGGTTCGAATGAACGCCGGTCCATGGCATGATGTCATGTTGCCAAAACGTGTCAGCAGATTAGATTTGGGGTAATATTATTCTCTCTACGGTGGTATGTGGAACTTATTTTGCAGGGCGGACACTATCCTTGTATTCAAATTCTTCCGTGGTTATTCGGAGGAGGAACCCGCCTTGCAATGCCGCAGACAACACTGCACGCCGGACTCATCGTCATTGAAGCCTGGTTCAGGGGCTACTGAGGGAGTCCTGGATTAGGGGGTCTCCGGACAGCCGGACTATATCCTGTGGCTGGACTGTTGGATTATGAAGATGCAAGATTGAATACTTCATCCCGTGTCCGGATGGGACTCTACTTGGCGTGGAAGGCAAGCTAGCCAATACGGATATGGATATCTCCTCCTTTGTAACCGACCTTGTGTAACCCCAGCCCCCCCGGTGTCTATATAAACCGGAGGGTTTTCGTCCGTAGGACAACATACAATCATACCATAGGCTAGCTCTTAGGGTTTAGCCTCTTCGATCTCGTGGTAGATCAACTCTTGTAATACTCATATCATTAAGAATAAATCAAGCAGGACGTAGGGTTTTACCTCCATCAAGAGGGCCCGAACCTGGGCAAAACATCATGTCCCCTGACTCCTGATATCATCCGCCTTAGACGCACAGTTCGGGACCCCCTACCCGAGATCCGTCGGTTTTGACACCGACAACAAGCTTTGCTATTATATTTGGATCCTATGATGTTTCTTCCCCCCTCTACTCTCTTGTAATGAATTGAGTTTTCCCTTTGAAGTTGTCTTATCGGATTAAGTCTTTAAATATTTGAGAACACTTGATGTATGTCTTGCCGTGCGTATCTGTGGTGACAATGGGATACCACGTGATTCACTTGATGTATGTTTTGGTGATCAACTTGCGGGTTCCGCCCATGAACCTATGCATAGGGGTTGGTACCTGTTTTCGTCGTGATTCTCCGGTAGGAACTTTGGGGCACTCTTTGAGGTTCTATGTGTTGGTTGAATAGATGAATCTGAGATTGTGTGATGCATATCGTATAATCATACCCACGGATACTTGAGGTGACATTGGAGTATCTAGGTGACATTAGGGTTTTGGTTGATTTGTGTCTTAAGGTGTTATTCTAGTACGAACTCTAGGGCTGTTTGTGACACTTATAGGAATAGCCCCACGCATTGATTGGAAAGAATAACTTTGAGGTGGTTTCGTACCCTACCATAATCTCTTCGTTTGTTCTCCGCTATTAGTGACTTTGGAGTGACTCTTTGTTGCATGTTGAGGGATAGTTATATGATCCAATTATGTTATTATTGTTGAGAGGACTTGCACTAGTGAAAGTGTGAACCCTAGGCCTTGTTTCAATGCATTGCAATACCGTTTATGCTCACTTTTATCATTCGTTACCTTGCTGTTTTTATATTTTTAGATTACAAAAACCTTTATCTACCATCCATATACCACTTGTATCACCATCTCTTCGCCGAACTAGTGCATCTATACAATTTACCATTGTATTGGGTGTGTTGGGGACACAAGAGACTCTTTGTTATTTGGTTGCTGGGTTTCTTGAGAGAGACCATCTTCATCCTATGCCTCCTACGGATTGATAAACCTTAGGTCATCCACTTGAGGGAAATTTTCTACTGTCCTACAAACCTCTGCACTTGGAGGCCCAACAACGTCTACAAGAAGAAGGTTGTGTAGTAGACATCAAGCTCTTTTCTGGCGCCGTTGCCGGGGAGGTGAGTGCTTGAAGGTATATCTTTAGATCTTGCAATCGAGTCTTTTAGTTTCTTGTTTTATCACTAGTTTAGTTTATACAAGAAAATTACAAAAAAATGGAATTAAGTTTGCCTCATACGCTTCATCTTTTTAATATCTTTCGTGAGTATGATGGAAAGGAAAATTGTGCCAAAGTGTTAGAAGAAGAATGCATTAAAATGTTTGGCACTAAATATTTGAATGATGAGCATGATTGCAATGTTGTTAGTATGAACTCCTTGAATATCCATAGTACTAACGATGATTGCACTAGTTATGATTAAAACGTCTCCTATAAACATGTCAATTTTTGTGGAGTGCATTGGGTTTGCAAGTACACACCATATAGGGAAGATAGATATTACAAGAGGCATAAGTACTTAGAAACTAAATTGTTGCAAGAAAGGCTAGATGATTGTTCTGAAAATTTAAATTTTCTTGGCCGTACTTGTGAGCTTTGCAATGAACATGGTCATTTAACCATCCAATGCAAATTGTTTCATGATCTAATCGTTTCCAAAAATTGTGATGATATGATTTCTCTTGCACATCATAATGAACTTAGTTTGCTTATGGGTTGCGAAGAAATGAAACGTATAACTAACTATCTTCCAGAATTTTCCCGTTATAAACTTCTTGGTTTTGATCTAGAGGAAATTTATATGTATTGTGCGGTGAACTGCATTGAAAATCCTTATATTGCCAATTACATAAAGAAAAGAAAACAATCAGAGGATGAAGAGAATACTAACGAAAGGGAAGAGACTTCCCAATAACCTTCTATTATTTCTTATGATGAATCAGGTAATGAGGAGGAGCCTCCTATTCAACCAATCTCATTAATAAGGAGCTCCAAAAAGAGGATTGAACCCACACATGATGTGGTGAAGAAGAAGAAAAGAAAAAGGAAGAGAGGTAAAAAGATATCTCTCCCAAATAATGCTGCTCCTATTACTATTATGCGTCATGAAAATATAATTGTGGAAGATAATGATACTTCTTATGATCTTGAAAATCTTTTTGGCACTTGCTTGGAAGAATATGATAATTGCTATACTATTGGTGCTATCCATACTATTAATGATGCGAGTGATTATGCTTATGATATGAAAAGGCCCAAGCTTGGGGATGCTATGTTTTATGAAGATGATGTTTTTGAGAATATATTTTCTGCAATTAATGTTTGTACCAAGCTTGGGGAAGCTATGTTTAATGACGATATTTTTAGTCTCCCAAGTTTTGATATGCAAATTTATAATGATGATAGCATGCCTCCTACTTATGATGATTATTGTGATGATACTTATGCTATAAAAAGTAGTGATTATAGTTATAAAACTTGGCATGATTATGGCTACCCCTTTTCTGAACATCACTCTTTTAATGTGGAAACAATTTATAGTATTCGAGTTTCTTATGATACTCCCACTATTCCGAATGAGAAGAATTTTGCTTATGTGGAGAGTAGTAAATTTTCTATGCTTGTAGATCATGAAAAGAATGCTTTAGGTGATAGTTATATTGTTGAATTCATTCATGATGCTACTGAAAATTATTATGAGGGAGGAATATATGCTTGTAGGAATTGCAATAATATCAAGTCTCCTCTCTAGGTGCTTAAAGTTTTGAAGTTATGCTTGTTTTACCTTCGTATGCAAGTTGATTATTGTTCCCATAAGTTGTTTGCTCACAAAATCCCTATGCATAGGAAGTGGGTTAGACTTAAATGTGTTAGTCATATTCTTCATGATGCTCTCTTTATGTTTTAATTCTTATCCTTTATGTGAGCATCGTTGAAATCATCATGCCTAGCTAGGGGCGTTAAACTATAGCGCTTGTTGGGAGGCAACCCAACTTTATTTATGTTCCTTGATTTTTGTTCCTGTTTAGTAATAAATAATTTATCTATCCTCTATTATGATTGATTTTTTATGTTTTAGTTAGTGTTTGTGCCAAGTAGAACCGTTGGGAAGACTTGGGGAAAGTCTTGTTGATCTTGCTGTAAAAAACAGAAACTTTAGCGCTCACGAGAATTGCTGCCATTTTTATTTGGATAGTGATATTTAGTTAATTATTTTTGAATATGATTAATAGATAAATTACTCACGTCCAGAAATTTATTTTAGAAGTTTTGGGGTTCCAGATCTTGCGCTAGCTACAGATTACCACAGACGGTTCTGTTTTTGACAGATTCTGTTTTTCGTGTGTTGTTTGCTTATTTTGATGAATCTATGGCTAGTAAAATAGTTTATAAACCATAGAGAAGTTGGAATACAGTATGTTTAACACAAATATAAATAAATAATGAGTTAATTACAGTACCTTGAAGTGGTCTTTTGTTTTATTTCGCTAACGGAGCTCACGAGATTTTCTACTTTAAGTTTTGAGTTGTGAAGTTCTCAAATTTTGGGTAAATATTTGATGGATTATGGAACAAGGAGTGGCAAGAGCCTAAGCTTGGGGATTACCATGGCACCCCCAAGATAATCTAAGGACACCTAAAAGCCAAAGCTTGGGGATGCCCCGGAAGGCATCCCCTCTTTCACCTTCGTTCATCGATAACTTTACTTGGAGCTATATTTTTATTCACCACATGATATGTGTTTTGCTTGGAGCGTCATTTTATTTTCTTTTGTTTTTATTGCTGTTTGAATAAAATACCAAGATCTGAAATTCTTAAATGTTAGAGAGTCTTGACATAGTTTCATAATTATTCAACTACTCATTGATCTTCACTTATATCTTTCGGAGTAGTTTGTTGTTGCTCTAGTGCTTCACTTATATCTTTTTAGAGCACGGTGGTGGTTTTATTTTATATAAACTAATGAACTCTCATGCTTCACTTATACCATTTTGAGAGTCTTTAGAACAGCATGGTAATTTGCTTTGGTTATGAATTTAATCCTAATATAATGGGCATCCAAGAGGGATATAATAAAAACTTTCATATAAAGTGCATTGAATACTAAGAGAAGTTTGATACTTGATGATTGTTTTGAGATATGAGGATGGTAATATTAGAGTCATGCTAGTTGAGTAGTTGTGAATTTGAGAAATACTTGTGTTGAAGTTTGTGATTCCCATAGCATGCACGTATGGTGAACCGTTATGTGATGAAGTCGGAGCATGATTTATTTATTGATTTCCTTCCTTATGAGTGGCGGTCGGGGACGAGCGATGGTCTTTTCCTACCAATCTATCCCCCTAGGAGCATGCGCGTAGTACTTTGTTTCGATTACTAATAGATTTTTTCAATAAGTATGTGAGTTCTTTATGACTAATGTTGAGTCCATGGATTATACACACTCTCACTCTTCCACCATTGCTAGCCTCTCTAGTACCGCGCAACTTTCGTCAGTACCATACACCCACCATATACCTTCCTCAAAACAGCCACCATACCTACCTATTATGGCATTTCCATAGCCATTCCGAGATATATTGCCATGCAACTTTCCACCGTTCCGTTATTATGACACGCTTCATCATTGTCATATTGCTTTGCATGATCATGTAGTTGACATCGTATTTGTGGCAAAGCCACCGTTCATAATTCTTTCATACATATCACTCATGAATCATTGCACATCTCGGTACACCGCCGGAGGCATTCATATAGAGTCATATCTTGTTCTAAGTATCGAGTTGTAATTCTTGAGTTGTAAGTAAATAAAAGTGTGATGATCATCATTATTAGAGCATTGTACCAGTGAGGAAAGGATGATGGAGACTATGATTCCCCCACAAGTCGGGATGAGACTCCGGACGAAAATAAATAAATAAAAGAGGCCAAAGAAGCCCAAATAAAAAAAAGAAGAAAAGAGGCCATAAAAAAGGAGAAAAGGCCCAAATAAAAAAAATAAAAAAAATGAGAGAAAAAGAGAGAAGGGGCAATGCTACTATCCTTTTACCACAATTGTGCTTCAAAGTAGCACCATGATCTTCATGATAGAGAGTCTCCTATGTTGTCACTTTCATATACTAGTGGGAATCTTTCATTATAGAACTTGGCTTGCATATTCCAATGATGGGCTTCCTCAAAATGCCCTAGGTCCTCGTGAGCAAGCGAGTTGGATGCACACCCACTAGTTTCTTTTGTTGAGCTTTCATACATTTATAGCTCTAGTGCATCCGTTGCATGCCAATCCCTACTCACTCACATTGATATCTATTGATGGGCATTTCCATAGCCCGTTGATACGCCTAGTTGATGTGAGACTATCTTCTCCCTTTTTGTCTTCTCCATAACAACCATTCTATTCCACCTATAGTGCTATGTACATGGCTCACGCTCATGTATTGCGTGAAGATTGAAAAAGTTTGAGAACATCAAAAGTATGAAACAATTGCTTGGCTTGTCATCGGGGTTGTGCATGATTTAAATATTTTGTGTGGTGAAGATAGAACATAGCTAGACTATATGATTTTCTAGGGACAGCTTTCTTTGGCCATGTTATTTTGAGAAGACATGATTGCTTGGTTAGTATGCTTGAAGTATTATTATTTCTATGTCAATATTAAACTTTTGTCTTGAATCTTATGGATCTGAATATTCTTGCTACAATAAAGAGAAATACATGGATAAATATGTTAGGTAGCATTCCACATCAAAAATTCTGTTTTTATTATTTACCTACTCGAGGATGAGCAGGAATTAAGCTTGGGGATGCTGATACGTCTCCAACCTATCTATAATTTTTGATTGTTCCATGCTATTATATTATCAACCTTGGATGTTTTATATGCATTTATATGCTATTTTATATGATTTTTGGGACTAACCTATTAACCTAGAGCCCAGTGCCAGATTTTTTTTTCCTTGTTTTAGAGTACCGCAGAAAAGGAAAATCAAACGGAGTCCAATTGACCTGAAACTTCAAGGAACTTATTTTTTGGAAGGAAAGCAACCCAGGAGACTTGGAGTCCACGTAAGGGAAGCAACGAGGAAGCCACGAGGCAGGGGGCGTGCCCACCCCCCTGGGCGCGCCCTCCACCCTCATGTGCCCCTCGTGGCTCCCCTGATGTATTTCCTCCGCCTATATATATCCATATACCCTAAAACGATCGGGGAACACAATAGATCGGGAGTTCCGCCGCCAGAAGCCTCTGTAGCCACCGAAAACCAATCTAGACCCATTCCGGCACCCTGCCGGAGGGGGGCAATCCCTCTCCGGTGGCTATCTTCATCATCGCGGTGCTCTCCATGACGAGGAGGGAGTAGTTCTCCCTCGGGGCTGAGGGTATGTACCAGCAGCTATGGGTTTGATCTCTCTCTCTCTCTCTCGTGTTCTTGAGGTGGCACGATCTTGATGTATCGCGAGCTTTACTATTATATTTGGATCCTATGATGTTTCTTCCCCCCTCTACTCTCTTGTAATGAATTGAGTTTTCCCTTTGAAGTTATCTTATCGGATTGAGTCTTTAAAGATTTGAGAACACTTGATGTATGTCTTGCCATGCGTATCTGTGGTGACAATGGGATACCACGTGATTCACTTGATGTATGTTTTGGTGATCAACTTGCGGGTTCCGCCCATGAACCTATGCATAGGGGTTGGCACACGTTTTCGTCGTGATTCTCCGGTAGGAACTTTGGGGCACTCTTTGAGGTTCTATGTGTTGGTTGAATAGATGAATCTGAGATTGTGTGATGCATATTGTATAATCATACCAACAGATACTTGAGGTGACATTGGAGTATCTAGGTGACATTAGGATTTTCGTTGATTTGTGTCTTGAGGTGTTATTCTAGTACGAACTCTAGGGCTGTTTGTGACACTTATAGGAATAGCCCCACGGATTGATTGGAAAGAATAACTTTGAGGTGGTTTCGTACCCTACCATAATCTCTTCGTTTGTTCTCCACTATTAGTGACTTTGGAGTGACTCTTTGTTGCATGTTGAGGGATATTTATATGATCCAATTATGTTATTATTGTTGAGAGGACTTGCACTAGTGAAAGTATGCACCCTAGGCCTTGTTTCAACGCATTGCAATACCGTTTACGCTCACTTTTATCATTCGTTACCTTGCTGTTTTTATATTTTCAGATTACAAAAACCTTTATCTACCATCCATATAGCGCTTGTATCACCATCTCTTCGCCGAACTAGTGCACCTATACAATTTACCATTGTATTGGGTGTGTTGGGGACACAAGAGACTCTTTGTTATTTGGTTGCAGGGTTGCTTGAGAGAGACCATCTTCATCCTACGCCTCCTATGGATTGATAAACCTTAGGTCATCCACTTGAGGGAAATCTGCTACTGTCCTACAAACCTCTGCACTTGGAGGCCCAACAACGTCTACAAGAAGAAGGTTGTGTAGTAGACATCAGCGCCAAATGTCGGATTTCGGGTTCCGGCCAAACCCTTGAGGTTCGAACACTGGGGTGCACACATAGATGTCTCCTCCCCTTCTAGCTCGCACTCCGTATGATCTCACGTCCTAGCTCGACGAACCCAAAGAACGAGAGACACAAGGTTTATACTGGTTCGGGCCACCGTTGTGGTGTAATATCCTACTCCAGTGTGGTGTGGTGGATTGCCTCTTGGGCTGAGGATGAATAACTACAAGGGAAGAATAGCCTCCTGAGGAGAGGCGTTCTTGTGCTTAGTGAACTTGAGTGGTTGTGGATTCTCTGTAGATGAACTGATCCCTTTCTATGGTGTTGGCTAGTCCTATATATAGAGGCCTGGGTCCTCTTCCAAATATTAGGAGGGAAGGGATCCCACAATGGCCAATTCGAAGGGGGAAAATTAGTACAAGCTATCCTGACAAAAGTAGTCTTCGCCTGCCAAAGGCTCTGGTGGTGATGCCGTCTTGGGCTCCACGGTGACCTCCTTCCTGCTGGTCTTGGTCTTGTTGCACCGATATGGAAACCTTTGCCTGATGCCTCGGGACTCCTCGCCTGCACTTGCCTCTTTAGCACCAAAGAGGAAATGAGGACACTGCGTGTGCTGGCGCCTGCCTGGCGTCCGCCTGGCTCCAGTCGTCATGGCTTGCATCACGCAAACCTCGCGAGATGTCCCTTGCCTTGATCTCTCCGCCCCTTGTGAGCCAACCTGGTAAGGCCGCCCCTGAGGAGGTCTTCCATTGTCCGCCTCGCGAGGCTTGGCCCCTCGCGAGGGTCTTGAGTGTTTGCTAGTGAAGATGGGCCGTACAGGGCCGCTGGGTGAGCCACGCCACGGGACGCCGGCAGGCAAGTCTGGGGACCCCCGTTCCCAGAATGCCGACATCGATCAACAGAACGCCGTTGCTGACGTCCGCTGCCTCTCCATGTACATGAGCCATGGCCGTACGTATGCGCGAGTAGGCATTCGAGACCCCGCCCGTATGTACGGACGTGACCGTATTTTTTGGCATGTGCTTGTACGTATGTGTGCACAGTTTAGAAGGGACTGCCTGAACTGCTACGTTGGGGGCTCTACTACTACACGTGCCACTGCTTGCTCGGCCACGGTTCATCATTGCAGAGAGACCGACCAACCAATATGTACATATATGTTCGCAACCAGACAGACAACACTACATACGCTTTGACCGGGTGGGTTCCAGCTGCCAGGGAGGATAAGGAGGCACTTCCTTGCATGCAAAGATATTGTTGGTGGGTCCCAGCTGTCAAGGGAAAGAATCATTTTTTGCCGTAATGTGGATGCACTTCCTTGCATGCGAAGATGTAGCTGGTGGGTCCGAGCTGTCAGAGGGAAAACACTTTTTCCCAAAATACAGCTAAGCCAAAATACAGAGGCCCTTCCGGTGGGTCCCTGCTGTCAGCTGGAGGAATCATTATTTTGCACGTAATAAAGAGGCACTTCCTTGCTGCGGCCATGGACCCAGCTGTCAGCCTCTCCACGTATAGTCCTCTTCTAATGGAAGTGTTCCTTGACCACGTTGACCATGCTACGCCGAAAGTACCAAGGCAGTGGACGACAGCGAGACCTAGGAAGGGATTGACACGGAGCGGAGGAAGACTCGACAGTTGTTTCCCACGCGGACGGGAGTACGAGGGTTTACTGGTTCGGCTGCAGTGTGAGGCTGCCGTCGCCGGAGAATAACAGGAGGTCTGGGTGAGTACAGGGATGGCCAGGCCAACGATGGGAGTAGGGTGGGGCGGTGAGGCCTGCGCGGCAGCACAACCAGTCATGGATGTAGGAGCAGGCGGCATGGCCGGCGTTGGTTTGGGCGGCTGGAGCAAGAAGACCAGAGGTTGAAGAAGCACGACAGCCATTGGATGGACATCATACGGTCACTACAACTAGAATCGTTTATTGACTAAGTTGACAAAGCCCTCCGCCCGTGTCAACTTAGTAGGCCCACAAGTCATCCTCCAAATATGGTGGGTCCCAGCTAGCAGGGGGATTATTCATTTTTTGTGCGTAATAAGGAGACACTTCCTTGCGTGCGAAGATATAGCTGGTGGGTCTGAGCTGTCAGCGAGAGGAATGTTTTTTCACAAAATATAGAGGCCCTTCCGGTGGGTCCCCACTGTCAGGTGGAGGAATCATTATTTTGCGCATAATAAGGAGGCACTTCCTTGCGTGCGGCCGTGGACCCTGCTGCCAGCCTCTCCATGTATAGTCCTCTTCCGATGGATGCCGTTCGTTGACCATGTTGACCACGCCGCGCCGAGAGCACTAGGCGGTGGACGAGGCGAGGCCTAGGAAGGGAACGAGACTGAGCCGGGGAAGACTTGGCAGTTGTTTCCCACGCGGAGGGGAGTATGAAGGTTTACTGGTTCGTCTACCGTCACCGGAGAATAACATCAAATGTGGGTGAGTATAAGGATGGCCAGGACAATGAGGGGAGTAGGGTGGGGCGGTGAGGCCCGCGCGGCAACACAGCCGGCCACGAGAGGCGGGAGTAGGCAGTCCCGCCGGCGCTGGTTTGAGCGACTGGTGCAGGAAGAGCAAAGATTGAAGAAGCACGACGACCGTTGGATGGACATCCAATAGTCACTGCTCTCATGTGTTGACTATGTTGACACGGCCTTGCGTGCGCGTCAATATTTTGGGAACCGTGTGTGATTGACGTACTACCTCCGTCCTAGTTTATTGGTCTCGTTTGTAATTTGTACCAAATTTTGACCAAATATTTAACTAAGAAATGTTTGTGCATGTCACCAAAAATTATATCATTGAAAACCATGTTCAAATACACATCCAACGATATAATTTTGCTGACCTGCACCAACATTTTGTCAGTTAAATCTTTGATCAAAATTTAACACAAATTACAAAGAGGACCAATAAACCAGGACGGAGGTAGATTCCATCAACTGAACTAATTGCGTCCATATCCCACATTTAGACATAAGTAAACATATATTAAACATACTCAGACATCGATAATAAGCGTACACAAGCATAGTTCAACCATAAGTACTTAGTTCAACCGTCACTAAGCATACTCAAGCGTACATAGTTCGATCCCACATCTCATCTCATCTGCCGGCACGATCCCGAAGCTTCTCTAGGTACTTGGTGTACGTGGCGTGCGCCACCCTGCGAGAATACTTCTGCTTCAAGGAGACAATGGCTCGTCCTCTTGCATGCGCCAGAACAGTTTCATACGTGTCATGAAGCTTTTGGTTGCAAAATGATCGTCGATAGCCGTCGTCCGAGATCCTAATACGCCGGTTATGCATTCCAGCATAAAGCTCCCTCAAGATTTGCCTCTTGTACCTCCTCTAGCCATCTTCATCCTCGCTGTCCACATCGTCAGACAACACCTATATAAATAGTAAAAACCACAAGAAAATGTACGGTTATAATGCTATTATGCTACTATCTCTTAGTCTTGTGCTTCATGAATAGGAATTTGAAAAGGAGGACAAGTGAAAATTAAAATTCCTACATTTTTTCTTTCAAGGAGACACTAAAGGAACAAATCCGTGTGCTCAGTGGACAATATATATAACATGTAGAGTAAAAAAGAGATGCAACAAGTATACAACCTCTTTGGCGAAGCCATGTCGATCTCAGCGTGATTGGGTTGGCCGGTGAGGATGCTCCGGCTAACTTGGCTGTCGGAGGAGGGGAAGAAGATCTTAGGCGTCTGGAGATGGAGCCAGAGGTACTACTCCGCTGTGATGGAGGATTTCGTCGTTGGAGCAGCACTGGTGAGTTGTACGACGCAGAGGCTGAAGCAGGACAAGAGAGACAACGAACAACGTTAACCTGAGTGGAATTCTAATAGCATCTCCAATACATGATGTAAAATACATAAACACAAAGTGCTAGATGTAAAATACATCAGCCGCTCATCTCTGAACTTAACTGTCGAAACTAAATTTAACTGTCGAAACTGAACTTAACTGTCGAAACTAAACTTAACTGTCGAAACTGAATTTTGCTGTCGAAACTGAGCTAAATTGGAGCAGCATCGCAAGCAAGAGCAAGAGCGAGAGCAGTAGCGCGAGCAAGAGCAATAGCAAGAGCAGACCAGGCAGGGGACCGAGAGCAAGAGCAGAGCAGCAGCACGAGCGAGAGCTAAAGCAGCAGCAGCTCCTACTGATGTGGACGTCGACACCGAGGGAGCGACGCCGTGGAGGAAGTGGCCGGCGACGTCGCCGTGGATGGAGCCGCGCCGTGTCGGCTCGGGGCCGAGCGCCGGCAGCACTATGAGATCGAATCAAGAAGAAAATGCGGCGATTAGTGTACAACCTCTTTGGTGGCGCCGATGAGGCCACAGCTTCATCCGAGGAAGCGGTGATGATGATGCTCTCCCGATGGTGCAGGTGAAGACGGCGGTGTGGGAATGGAGGTGGCGCGAAAGGCGAGGGAAACGTCGGGGCAGCTCCTTGGAGGTGGAGGACGGGGTGGCTGAACCAGCGGGACAATGAGATCGACGACGGATCCTCATCCGGTACGGTGGATGAGGGACGTCGAGGTGTTGCTGTGGACGACGTCGTCGGGGAAGAGGCTCCGGCTGGGTGGCAGACGAAGCAGGGTGTGGGGTTTCATCGCGGGTTTTCGCGGCCTCGGTGCACGAATGGGTGGGCGGATGGGATGGCAGTGTGGAACCATGGCTTAGAGACGTGCTTGTCCGAAATGTGGGGTAAGTTACGAAAGTACCCCCACCGATTTGAGGCAGTTCTTTCGGTTCAGCGGTACCACGGGCATTTCGCATGTCGGGATTTCACAGGAGGTGGGAGTTTTCGCGCGCGTTGTAATTTCGGAATAGCAAGGCGCGAGTTGAGATGGAGGGAGTTGTCGGAGCACAACGAGACAAAGACATATCTTAAATATTTCTGGCTAACAAGGCGCAGGTTGAAATTTCCGGACAAGCCTAACGTGTACTGTACCAAATCAATGCGCCCTACAAATGTCATTCAAAACTTTGAATTTATGTTATGTTCAATTAAAATATTTCGCTATGTGTATAATGCATGCAACCTACTACTCAAATGAACGTTTTAGTGCATTCCAAACGTATATACTACCGCTTCAATATGAACTAAATTTGAATTCGTTTATCTATTTGAATAAGATCTATAGTAATGATTGTTGTGAAGTCAAAGCATTTGAATTCGTTTCTCTGTTTTAATAAGATATACAATCATCATTATTGTCAAGTTAAACCATCGTTTGTGTATTATCTTCACAGCACACCACATGATTAGTCTCGAGTTACATATGAACTATGTGTACTATATGAACTCGAACTAGATTTTTTGAATCCACTTTATTTTGATTTCAAATCACATTACATTTATAGCTCTAGTTAGATCTTCATAATCTAAACCATGTCTCATATGTATAATGTGTTTATCACATTATGTATGGTGCCCCGCCCCATACGCCTACAAGTATTTATATGTGAGTTGCAAACACCACACATTACCACAAATTCAAATAAAATGTGAGAATGTTCGATATATAGTATTGTTCAGATTGTTCGATATTTAGTTGTAAGCTGCAAATGCCACACATTATCACAAATTCAAATAAAATGTGAGATTGTTTGATGTATAGTATGGTTTAGATTGTTCGGCACTTAGCTGTGTGTTGCAAATGCCATGCATTATCACATTATGGTATAACTTGTGCACAACACGTGTATCACCGCTATATTCATGCATGCAATGTTTAAAACACTATGATCTCCTATTCAAATATATGAATCCGCTTTCATATCAAATTATGATCTTTTTTAGTCTCTTACACCCACACAATCCTCTAACCTTTGTAGCTACCACTAACTTTCTCTCGTGCATGCACACGCCCTCCTCGCCCTCCCCCTCCCTCGACATTCTATCCATCGGGCACATTCATTTTTTTCTTTAGGTCATTCTCCCAGAGTCTCCACAACTCCTTTCCGACACACACCGATCGATAAACCTCTCCAGCGATGCCTGCCTACAACATACAAACACACCTTCAATCTCCTCCTTTTATGTGTCCTTGCCTCGTGTCTCTCATATGGTTAGACACACATGTAAACTCTCGCCCCTCTTTTCATCGCTCTCACAACCGCACACTCCTCCCCTATCTAGCTAGTAGTTGGGCCTCTCGCACCACCTCCTAGCTCCATTCTCTCTGTCTATCCGTCTCGCTGGGCCTTATTTGCCTCTAACAAATGGACGTACACCGACCGATCTCTCGCTATACATATAGCTAGCTAGGTCCTTAAAACTCGTTTTTACCCACACGTCAATCGATCTACCTCATTAGTTGTGTCTCTCCCTTCCTCCGACAAACAACAATTGATCTACCGATCTAGTTAGGTTTGCTTACCTAACACATGGTTCCCCTTCATCATCCATGGATGCGTCCCGACAGATCTATCACGCACATGCACACACAGAAACACATCCCCACTCTTATTGATAACATTGCAGTTCCACCCTCAGTTTGTGCCAGGAGGATTCTTTGACTGATCAAAATGTTTTCTAGTGTTTGCACACTGCACACTCTCTCTCCGGTATATATATACACGCTGGAGCCTCAGCGCTTGTAGTTGCTCTCTTCACACTTTCTCTCCCTCTCCAGATCTAAACAAGACTTCGTTGGCCTCTCTCTCCCCTCACTGCTGCTCAAAGAGCCGGCAGGATCTGTCCACCGGGAAGGGAAGGAGGCTTAACGCTGTCGCCGTCGGCGAGGGACTACAGGCGCAGCTGTTCACTTTCCACCCAGCGGCGGCGCGGGAGGGCCTCAGACCCCTTCTTCTTCGCCGCCGTCCCGTCGCCCACCGAACCACGCCCCAAGAACCTTAAGGTACAATTTACTTACTCCACATGCACTGCTCTAGCTGCATGTATACCATGAATCTAGGACATGGTTCAAAGAGGAAAGGAGTGGGGGAAAGTAGTGGGAAAAGTTGTATATAGCATGAATGTAGGACGTGGTTCAAAGAGGAAATGAAGGGGGAAAGTTGTATAGAATGAATCTAGGACGTGGTTCAAAGAGGAAAGGAATGGGGGAAAGTAGTGGGGAAAGTTGTATCGCATAAATCTAGGACGTGGTTCAAAGAGGAAAGGAAGGGGCGAAAGTACTAGTTCAAAAAGGAAAGGAAGGGACAAGGCTGTAGAGTTTGAGCAGGACTAGATTTGCTGCGCTCACATAGGGAAAGGCGTCTAAAGATAACAAAACTGGGACCAACACAAATATGCTCCTTGGTTGTTTGTTCTTTGTTGCAACAGACTGTGCATGACCACAGTACATCGGTAGATGCACATGGTGCTGGTGCGTCCACTGTCCCGTGCAACTCATTAGTTGTTGTTAATCTAAGGCCCTGTTTGGTTAAAAACTCCCTAGTCCCTACCTGTTGGGTTCCAGGGACTAAACATGGACTAGAGGACATGCTAAAAGACCATGTTACCCCTAGTAATGAACTAATAGAGACAAGGTGTGATGCGTGGCAGGGGCAACTATTGGAAAAAGTCCCCAAAAGACTCCCTCGGCGTCTTCTTTCTTTAGTCCCAAATGCCCACTTTTAGTCCCTAAAAGTCCCTCCTCTTTGGTTTAGATGGGACTGACACGGAGTTTTTTTAGTCCCTACACCAAAATGTCCCTGTAAACAAACACCCTCTAGTGCCACAGTTAAAAGCAAATTACATGTTTTATAAATTTTATTGATAATATAATCTCTATGTTAATATTAATCAATGCCACCGTTTGAGAAATGCTACTGTCTTGCTTTCTTTCCCATTTAGATAAGGTAGATGCTTCTTTTTGTTTGCTTCTGTGTCATCCACCGTTATTGACCACTAATTGTTTCCTTTGCACCTCTGTGTAAACAGGGTTATCTGCTTCACCTCGTTGCCATTGTGACCTTTTGTTGCACTGCACAAAACACGTTTGTTTTAAGAGTGTTTTGTGTAGTTCAACCAAAATGTCACACCGACAACGTTGCTTGATTGCTTGATCTTAGTGGAACTGCACAAGAGGAGATCTTACTTCCTATCACTTGAGGTGAATTTGGTTCAAATCTTCTTCTTGTGAGTTGTTTCAATTCTGCATCATGAGAGGTCAGTACTAGCCTTCTTTCACATGATTCTGTAGTGTGCATTCATAGGTTGTGCTACTTGTATGATAATGTTGCTTGATTTTAGTGAACTTCACAAATGGAGACAAGACTTCTAATATGTATGTGCACCGTAATATCCCATTGAGGTAAGATAAGGATATTTCACAACTGCTGGCCTGTATTTTGCCACTTTCGTCAGAAAATTAAGTTTAGTACTATGCTTGTGCTCCCTAATTGACATGCCAAATCTTACATTGAAGGCGAAGCTTGTTTGTTATTGAACCAAGTGATGAAGGGGAATAACAAGGGGAAGAAAAACAAAAATCAACTCCCGGTGTTGTAATGAAGCACTGGAACTGTGATGACACAAGTAATGATATAGTTTTGCATCTTAATTTATTGCTATGGCTGGAACGAGCAATTGTTTTGCCACTAATTTGATGCCACTCTTAATGTAATATGTAATTATCTCAACTTGTGCAAATAGGGATCTTCTTTGAAGATACCATATATTTTAGTGGAACTGCACAAGAAGATGTTGGAAACATTAAACTAATCGAGGAGTATATAGTAAGCATGGCCACCACCGTAGATAGCAACAGATGGTTCCGGAGAATTGCTTCATCTGTATGCTCTACACAATAAGCCTCCTGACAAAGGTTGGTACTCGCCCACTGATTTCATCCATATCATTGAGCTTTGTCATCTGTATTGGTGTTGTGCTACTTCTTAGATACTGTCATGAAAAAGTGGTATTGTCCTTGAGAAGTGCTTCATCTGTGCTGTTTTAAATATTTCCTTTCCTTTTTTCGAGCAAACAGTGATGCTAGCATTTAGTAGTCCTCTTGTCTTTGCACAACAGGATCATCTTCCTCTGAAGAAGAATATGGAGTACGTGAAGTGACTAGTTCCGATTATGCCAAGATGAAGAAGCCCTGTCTATCTTATCATCAGAAGGAGCAGTTGAAGGATGGTTACATTACTCCCCACAAGACCAAACTAACTTCAGCTCAGAAGGACTGACAAAATCTCCATTTTTTGCTGTGATGCGCGAGTACAATGTTGTTCTAGGATTCTTTATGGTGAGTTCCATTTTTCTAAAAGTGTGCTCTACATGGACCATGTATGTGCCTGTTGAAACTGTCAATTCATAGTACAGTTTGCTCTATACTAATCACTTTTTTGTATTTGTGCAAATAGGGGTGCTCATCTTGATTTCAATGGGAACTGCAGAAAATGTTCATGAATACATCCAATCATTCATTTCCACCACAATAAAGGAGGTGCCGATAAGTTCAAGGCGTTGCAACATATAAGGGCGAAATCATACAAGCTACGCGCGAATTTGGTTGATTTTGGTGGAACTGCACAAAAAGAACAGCTGGTTTATTTAGCACAAGGTGCCATGTCAATGTCCGAACTGATGGCAAACCCTGCCCATTCCACAATCGTAGGCATTTGATATTTTGGAATGGGACAACCTTGTCAAATTTTGCTCATTGATTTTAGCAAGACATGCGTTTGATATTTTAGAATGGGACGCCCTTTGCTGTCAGCAACGTCGATCAATTTTTTCTTTATTCTTTAGTTGTGAAGTAAATATTGCCTCTGTGAGTCGCTGAGATGCATAATCATCGATTGTTTTGAATCTTCTCTATGAATTGCCAGGCCTGTGTGTTTGATTGCAATGTACAGAAACGTTAAAAAGATGCTCAAACTCTTTGTACTCCTTCTGTTCCTTTTTATTTTGCACGTTGTGAAAGTGCATACTTTTTTGGATAAGATTGGTCAAAGTAGAGATACTTTGACTGCAGACAAAACTTGTATGCAGACTAGAAAGGACCGGAGGGAGTACATGTGAAACTGCTGCACACGAGGTGATCACCCTGGGAATAATGCTAGTACGTATTGTTTTGCATGTTCATCCAATGCCAGTGATACAGGAATTCGAACTAATCAAAATAAATTCATTCATACATGGTCGGATTTCATATAAACATGTCAGATTTCATTACAGCTCATACATTCTTCAACTAAAAAGGGGTGCGTTGGAGGTATAATTAATTAACCGAAGCTACCCACCTGTGTCCCGCTGAGCCGAACAGAAGCTTCAGTGACTTAATTGCAGGTGCAGTTGCGTAACTGACATGTGGCCTGTTGGGACCACGTGTCAGTCAGCCAACTGCACCAGCAGTTAAGTAGAAGCAGCATTATTCTCCAGCAGAACTCCCCGACTCCACGTCGCCGCCAAGAAGCTAACCGACCGTCAATGGTCAACCCGCCTAGCTTGGCTTCAACGGGAGGGTAGCAGTGGTGGCCTTACTTGGAGCCGAGCGGCAGTGACCTACCGTGTTCTACTCTTCCTCGTTTTCGGTGTGGTGCGGCCTCGTTGGCAGCGGGGCAGGGCCTCGGCGGAGCCGGCGATGTCGTTTGTCTCGTTGCCGGCGGGCGACGCCTCAGCGGAGCGGTGGAAATCCTCCCCCGTGTTGCCGACAGGGTGGGGCCTCGGCTCAGCCGGCGATGTCCTCTGCCTTGTTGTTGGCGCCGCAGGGCCTCGGCGGAGCCGGCGGTGTCCTCTGCCTCGTTGTTGGCGCCGCGGGGCCTCGGTGGAGCAGGGCCTCATCGACGCCAGCGGAGCAGGGAATCGTCGGAGCCGGCATTGTCCTCTGCCTCGTCCTTGGTCTCGCCAAACAGCGCCTCGCCCGCTTCATCGCCCTCTTTGCTAGCCTCTTTGTAGGCGGCCGCAGCCTCCGCCACCTGCATGTGGTACCGCCAGCGCTTGAGGCGGCCCTTGCGGGCGGAGCGGTACGAGTCGAGCAACGCCTCCTGCTCCGCCCTCTCCGCGGCGATCTGCTCCTCCGCCTGCAGGTGCTCCTCAAGGAGATGGTGGTTGTAGGCAGCGTCGGCCTGCGCCTCCTGGAACTGCTCCTGACGCATCTGCCTCACACTTTCCATATATTGGGAACGGGCCTCGCCGATGGTCATGGTGCAATGCACCGGCGAGGATGGCACGGAGGAGGGGGTTGGCGCCGGATCGTCGACTACCATGTTCTCCATTGGGACGTCGTCGTCCTCCGGCTGCCTGCCGGCCAGCCGGTCGGCAGCAATGGCTTCCATCTCCTTGTGGTCCGTCGTCCGCCCGTCCTGAAGAGCGCTGGAGCGCGAGGAAGCCATGGTGGGCAGTAGTGGTGTGGACAGGAGAAAGGGAACGGATGCGGATGACTGCGGCTATGGCCGGCGCAACATTTTATATAGCAATGGTGGGTGGGCGGAGGGACAGACGTGTGGCGCCGGAGTAGCCGCCTCGGCAACCGTGTATCATTAATGTGGGCGGCAGATGGATGGACGGACGACACTTGTGTCATTTTTAGGCGGAGCAATCGCCTGCACCGGGAAGCGGGGCGGGCGGCGCTGACTGTTTCGGGCGGAAAGCGCGCGCAGGTGAGGAGATGACTTTACTTGGAGAGGATGACAATGGGGACCCACCAGGTCCATAGCCTCATGTACGCAAGTGCCTCCTTATTATATATATATATATAGGGCTGGACTATTCTGTTACTAGTAACAGAATATTATTCTATTACCCCTGGGCTCTATAAGGACGCGATGAGCTACACCATAGAAACTCGCCGAGCCATCCTGAACCTAACCCACCTCCTTCCGCCGGAGGCAGCCGTCGTGGGCGAGCGAGCGACGGCGTCAGCTGGAGCGAGGGAGCCCGCGGCGCTGTGACTGGCCACCGACAGAGCCCATCGAACTGAACCTCCCCGCGGCCCACCACTTCTTCCACCTTCCTTCTTCTGCAGCGAGTGGATCGGCCGCACCGACCACCGGCCTCACCACCGCGCTGCCGCCCCAGCCACCGGCCCCCACCGCCCCAGCCACCGGCCCCACACCGCGCCGCCGCCTCCCTCCCCGCGCACCGCCGCCTCTCTCCCCACGCGCAACACTGCCCGGCCTCATCCTCCCTGCCCCCGCCTCCTCCCCTTTGCCAGCGCGCCTCCACCTCCCGGCCGGCCAGGTGATGCGCGTGCATCAGTTCGCGCGAGGCCCGGCCGCCAGGCAACCTTTCGCCATCTGGCGCGACGCCATGGGTAAAGCCAGAGATGGAGCTATTCCAGCACCGGCACCTGCGACGTCAGTCCACCGACGTGCTTGGCGCCGTCCACAACTCCATCGTGCTCGAGCCACCCCAGCTCGGGCGTAGTAAGTACCTCAGTACGAGTTAAAAACGGTGGTCTGTTCGGAATAAAAGAAACGACAGAAATTCAAATTGTAAAGTTCAAGCAAAAAAAGGAACCCCATGAAAAATCCTACTTAGTAAGTACCTCAGTACAAGTCATAAAATGAGAGAAGTTCAGAACAACGTTGTCAAAAAAAATTTGAGTTAAAAAAGGAAACAAAACAAACACATTTTCTTTTTGAATAAAATATCATTCAGTTCGATGATACAAACCATACAAGTACAGGGGCGACGATACAGTAAACCGTTGAAAACTTACGAGAAAAATATTACCAAAAAAATAGAGCAAAGTCTAGTTAGTGAAACACGCTTAGTACAAACCCATGCAAGCATCAGTACAAGTACCCTTTTCCGGAACCATTGAAAATTACTCTACAAAAAATAGCTCAGTACAAACAAACATATATATCAGTACGACTACTCTGTTTTTCACACGAGAAAACAGCAGGATCCGTCATGCCGTATTCAAAATTACTCTTAAACGGTTGCGAAGTAGAGAAAACGTATAACATGACTAAGTTTCGAATTTTCGATAGCTATCCAACGGTATATTATTTGCCATATTTCGACAAACTTTTAAAAAAATCTCGTTCAAAATCAAATTTGACCGTATTCGAATTCGTTTTTAAACCGTAAGGAATTAGAAAAACATTTCTATATGAAAAAATTGCGCATTTTACATAGCTTTCCAACTTCGTATCATTTGCGTCAATCCGAAAAACCATTTGCAAAAAATCGTGAAAATACGTTTCGCCCAAAATTTCACCGTTTTTCAAATTGCTTTTAAATCATATAGAATTAGAAAAAACAATACATATATGGAAGATGCGGATTTTAACCAGCTTTCCAACGCCATCTTATTTGCTCAATTGCGACAAACCGTTTGAAAATTGAGTCCAAAATACGATTCACGTTTTCGATTTTGGAAAAAATGGTTTTTTCAAAACTGCTCTTAAACCATAATGATTTTGCAAAAACGTTCAATATACTTGAAATATGGTTGTCAAGAGCTTTCCAACGATATATTACACGCCACGTTCCGACAAAAAAATTACAAAAAGTTTTTGAACTAAAGAAGACGATCTGTTAAACACAACCGAAAGCATCAGTTCAACCGCTTCGAAAACATCAGTACAACCACCTGAAACCGTTAGTTCAAAAAGGGTAACAGAATAATATTCTGTTACGCGTAACAGAATAGCCCAGATGTATATATATATATATAGATATATATAAAACTATACTCCCTCCGTCTAGGTGAATAAGTTGTATTAGAAGGTGCATCACGACCTAGGTGCAAGCAGATTGGTTGAAAAGAAGAATATTTCTCTCTTCTAAACACAATATTTAATCACAGCAGTTAAGAGGATGCCTTATTAGCTACCCATGCAGGCCATCGTAATTCATAGCATGCAAAGCGCTTTTATTTCTTGCCTAATAACCGCATGGACGTGCTGCATGCATTGGTCCTTGCCCGAGCAAAAAAAGGGAGGAAAGGGGTTTCCACGGGAGAGAACGAGGCAGAGGTGGAAGCGCTCGCTGGATTAATTTATTTTGCTTCCCCCTGGTTTCCTAACATCACGGCCCCACACCATTGTCAACCTATGTAGTAGTCAATAAACGAGAGAAATGCACAAGAAGCGGCCGATAGCTGGGACCAAGCAGCTCGAGCAGTATTTGTGTTTTAGAGGTGTGAGCACTGCAGAGTTTTTCAATGTTTAGCCCAGATATTAATTTTTCTCCTCTGAACAACAACGAAAACATCGCTGCAGGTATTAACTGGGCGGGCTGTGGCCCGTCTAGCCCAGGCCAGATATCCAGCCCAGATATTAATTTTTTTCAAGCTGAAAATGGCTAGCCCAGCTATACTTTTTTTAGGAATACCCAGGCAAGGTCAAGTTGTTATTCTCCGCCCCGCTGGGCTACAAATCTTTCCTAGGAGGGATGCATTAGGCTTAACAAGAAAATGGGTGTCGGTGTCAAAATCGGCGGATCTCAGGTAGGGGGTCCCAAACTGTGCATCTAAGGCGGATGGTAACAGGAGGCAGGGGACACGATGTTTTACCCAGGTTCAGGCCCTCTTGATGGAGGTAAAATCCTACGTCCTGCTTGATTTATTCTTGATGATATGGGTATTACAAGAGTTGATCTACCATGAGATCGGAGAGGCTAAACCCTAAAAGCTAGCCTATGGTATGATTGTTGTTGTCCGACGGACTAAACCCTCTAGTTTATATAGACACCGGAGGGGGCTAGGGTTACACAGATCCGGTTACAATGGGAGGAGATCTACATATCCGTATTGCCAAGCTTGCCTTCCATGCCAAGGAAAGTCCCATATGGACACAAGACAAAGTCTTCAATCTTGTATCTTCATAGTCCAACAGTCTGGCCAAAGGTTATAGTCCGGCTGTCCGAACACCCCCTAATCCATGACTCCCTCAGTAGCCCCTGAACCAGGCTTCAATGACGACGAGTCCGGCGCGCAGATTGTCTTCGGCATTGCAAGGCGGGTTCCTCCTCTGAATACTTCATAGAAGATTTTGAACACGAGGATCGTGTCCGGCTCTACAAAACAAGTTCCACATACCATCGTAGAGAGAGAGAGTAATGTTTTCACAAATATAATCTGCTGACGTATTCTGTAGCGTGACATCACACCACAGCCAAGCCTTCATTCAAATCGTTTTTTACTGTCCCACCTCAGCGCGTTTTGCGAGGCGGTTTCCTTGGCACGTCTTGTCGAAGCAGAGATCGTGTCCCCTTATCACGGGATTCTCATCAATATGGCCGTGGGTAACCCAACCGTGCCATTGATTACGGCGCTTGAGGGATAAGCGAGTTTTACCAGGCTGGTGGGGACGCATAGTTTCGTCCGCCCATATAAAGGGATAAGGATTCACCTTTTCATCCACGCCTTCTTCCTCCTTTGCTCATCCATTTTCGCACACTCGAGCTCCAGTGCCCAAGTCCACATTTCCCACCTCAACCTTCTCCAACCATGTCCGGAGCAGGAGGCAGGTGGATGATCTCCTCTATCACGGAGGGACACATCAAGAAGCTTAGGAGAGCCGGATACCTGCCTGACGACATCGTGCACCGGCTCCCAGATGAGGGGCGGCTCATCCCCACCCCAGGCCCCACGAGAGGGTAGTGTTCCTTACCCATTTCCTCCGCGGACTGGGATTCCCTCTCCACCCATTTGTCCGGGGGATCATGTTCTACTACGGCCTAGATTTCCACGATCTGGCCCCAAACTTCATCCTCAACATCTCGGTGTTTATCGTCGTGTGCGAGGCCTTCCTCCGCATCAAGCCCCACTTCGGCTTATGGCTGAAGACCTTCAATGTCAAGCCGAAGGTAGTGAGCGGCCGCCAGGCGGAGTGCGGAGGCGCCATGGTGGGCAAGATGCCCAACGTCACATGGCTCGAGGGCTCCTGCGTGGGGACCATAAAGGGGTGGCAATCAGGGTGGTTCTACATCACCGAGCCGCGTGACCCTGAATGGGCAACGGCCCCCGAGTTCCGATCTGGCATCCCCACGCGGCTCACCTCCTGGAAAGAGAAGGGCCTGTCCTGGGGTAGTTCGCGAGAGCTGACCGGACTCCAAACATGTATCCAAAATATGGTGAGCAAGAAGCTCAAACTCGTCAACGTAGTCCAGGTCATGCTCATCCGCCGGATCCTCCCGTGTCAACAACGGGCTTTCAACTTGTGGGAGTTCGACCCGGCCCAGCACCAAACTCTGAACAGGCTCTTCGACACAACACACGAGGATGCCTGGAAGGTGCTATTCAAGGGCGCCGAGGTTCCCCCTCCCACTACCGAGGATCACGGATTCTGCGGGAAGCGCCAAGCCAGCGCGGTAAGCTGTTTTACCTCTTATAGGATACTTGTTTTTCAAAGTTTGACTCTATGCAAGATCTAAGCTCCCGTACCTTTGACAGGACTGGTAGGAGACGGCCGGACAAATCGACTTTCTGGCTCCTTTGCCCGAAGGCCCAGCAGATGTCCGCTTGGTAGAGCTGCTAGTTCCGGCACCTTATGTGGTGCCGGAGAAGAAGACCAAGAAGAAGGCCACGGGAACCCGAAAGAGTTCCCAGCGCCCGGTGGTGTCAGACTCATCGTCCAATGACTCCAAGGCGCACTCCTCCCACGAAGATGAGGAGGAGGAAAAATAGGCTTCTTCCCCTCCAGCAGGGGGAGAAAAGAAAAGGAAGGCCAACCCAACTGGGGAGGCCGGAGGGTCCAAGAAGGGAAGGACCCTTCCTCCGGACTACTCCACCAACGCCTCCGACAGCGAAGAGGAGTGGCCGCCCAGGGCCAAGCCCCTGGCGAAGTCGTAAGTATTCGGACACCAGAGTGACTCGTAGCATTCCTTTACTACATAGCTTCTCCTAATGCCGAATATAATCATGTAGTCCGCCCCGAGCCCAAGTCGACATATCGTCGAGTGGTTCCTTGGATTCGTCGGATGTGAATAGCTTTTCACTTCCGACCGCTTCCACCCCTCGCCTTATGGACAACACTGAGGTCTTGTCCCAAAAGGTTCCAAGCCAATGGGAGGTGGTCCTGGAGGCGCCACAAGGCGACCTTCCGGACTGCAGGCGAAAAGGGAGCAAGGCTCCCTAGGGCTCCAAGTCCGGCCCTGGGATGAACATTGCACCGGAACCTTCAATGGTTCCGGACTCCGGCAGGTGGCCCCCCACTAAGAAGGGCAAGCCTACCGCGCTGGTGACCTCCGTCCAACCGGAGGCACTGGATAACTTGCTGGAGGGGCTTAACGGCGCCTCCATCGACGAGGAGCACCGCACTATTATGAGTGCGGTGATCCAGAAAGTTCAGTCCGCCAAGAGCGGGCTGACTGAAGCCTGTGCCAGCCTTCTAACAGGCTTTGAGGTATGTAAAAAATATATGAAAATATTACCGCATAGACAGTAGCCCCTGATGCTCTATTTGGTGTTCACAAAGAAAAGCCGAATAGAGGATCTAATAATAAACGCAGGAGTCTAACATAAGTATGTCAATATGGGTATGCAGGCTGCGCTGCTGACCTCTGCTGCACTGACTATGGAGGTCGATGCGTTGAAGCAGAGCCTCAAGCGGTCCGAGAAAGAGCTCGGCCTTGCCAAGAAGCAACTCGAGGAGGAAGAAGGTAAGTAATACCTTGTGTAAATATATATTAAAAAGATGTGGTTGCAAAAAATGATAGGATCATCGTGGCTATGGCAGGGGCCACGAACGAGGTGGCGACCCTGAAGCAAGCGTTGTCCGAGGCCGAAATCAAAGCGGCCATGGAGTGCACCAAGCAAGGGAAATAGGAAGTGCGGGTGGAGGAGGTGCAGCAAGAGCTCCAGGCTCTCGTGAAAAAACACGAGAGTTTGGAGCTTGACTCGAAGGCGCGAGTGTCCGAGCTCGCGGCGGCCCTTGAAAGCGCCAAGTCTGCCAAGGATGAAGCCCAAAAAGCCCTCCAGGAAATTGAGGTGATGAAGAAGATAGCGGTGGGTAAGGCATTCATTATGCAAAGCGAGCACGTGAAAGTGAATTACTTGTTACTTACCCGAGTCCGGAGCTCTCCAGGAGCATTCGCAGATTTTCCCCGCAGCGTGTCAGATGCCGCCACCTAATACCGGGCCGAGGAAGGAGCTCGACGGAGAAGGTGTTCTGGTCTCAGTATGCTGAGGCCGGACACCCGGTGCCCTTGAGCGACCAAGTGAAGTGGTTGGTCGAGCTCCATAAGGTGGCCGAACAGGCCATGAAGGGTCTTATAGTCCGGCTGTGGCCTGGAGAGGCCATGCCTGGGAGCTACTTTGGGCTGGTGAGGCGGCTGGCGGATGCCTGTCCGTGGCTTGAAGTCATCAAGCGCTCCGTCTGCATTGAGGGCGCCCGCAGGGCGCTTGCCCGTGTTAAAGTACACTGGGGCAAGATGGATGCTAAGAAGCTGGTGAAGGACGGGCCACCGCAGGGCAACGAGCATCGCAACCCCGAGATGTACTATGAGGGCGTCCTGAAGGGTGCCCGCCTTGTGGCGGATGAATGTTCAAAGGATGTAATATTTGAGTAAACTCACGCATGTGATCCTGTACGCTGAAAACTTGTTCATATGCGCTATGCAACGCTTGTTTGAATTTAAAATATTACCTTCTATGTGGCCATTTATTAAATCTAAGAGATGGCGAGTCGTCGGCTTCTGCCCCCGTGCCACGAGTGCTGGGGTGTTCGGGATAAACCTGAGCACCCTTTTTCCCATTCTTGGGTCCTTCGAGGGAGGTGCTCACTCTCACTTAGCCAGAGAATTCTATAATTCTAAATTTCGGCGAAGCCCCTAGTGTTCGGAAGACCGAGTTTGGGGTGCTATACTCGCCTAGGCCGGACAAAGCCGACTCCTCGCTCTAAGCGGCATAAGTCTTTAGGGACTCGAAACCTCTCGAACAGCGACCAGCTCTCGCCCTATCATGACAGTCAGTTTTAGCTTTCTCTACTGAGGTGCTTAGCCTAGCTGAACCAGGGCACAATCGCAGTAGTTCTCTCAGTGCTACCTTAGCCGATGTAGCGGAACATAAGGTACCAAAACATGGGAGCCGGGCAAACCCAACTATTGACCAAAGACATGATTCGGAGCTGATGCATATAATGCTATAAGTTCGGAGTGCCGCACTTGTGAAAGTGTTCGGACTTCTCATGCCGTGTTATGGGGTGCTTGAGCCCCTGGCGTATTGGCCGTACCAAAGTGTACGGGTGCTAAATGTCATGACTGAACATATATACATAAAAAGGAATGAATGGAGAATGCAATAATAGACTGAAGCTAAGAATTGTTTATTCGAAAAAGGTGCATTCAAAGCAACGATACAAATAGTGCGATAAGCAAGAGGTGGGACTATTTGACATGTCCCCTACAGGGGCGAGCTGCGGGATAGTATTTAAGACAGGTATTTTGCTCGTTATAGAGACCACCTAGGAATTCCACAGTGTGACGTAGCTTTCTGCCTCCATGGTTGGTGTATCGTGTGTGTGGCAATTGTACTGCCGTATAGGTCTTCCGGAGAGTAAAGTCCTGAAAGTAAGAAAAAATGGTAAAATCGGCAACCCCTAGTGCGGTTGAGCCGCGTTTTTGGGGCGTGCCGTGGTCGTGCCCCTCCCCTGTGCCCATGGTATTTTCAGAGTGTAATTATGTACGCATAGCACGGATTTCGCTGTTTCGCGAGGGCTGGGGTTGGGGCCGCATTGCTACGCTCGCTCAGAACATGCTAGGCGGTCTACTAATAGGTTACTCTGGGCGCGTTTGACGGTGTGCAGACGTTTTATCGCCGGACTGGAGAATTGCCTTGAGAGGCTGATTTGGACTTCCGCTGCGAGGGCCGTCGTGTGCTCCTCCGTTCGGAGAGAGCGCTCAGTGTTTCCATTGACTGTAATGACTCCCTGAGGTCATGGCATCTTGAGCTTGAGGTATTCTTAGTGCGGCACCGCATAGAATTTTGCAAACGCGGTTCGCCCGAGCAGTGCATGGTAGCCACTGCGGAACAGGACTATATCGAAGATTAACTCCTCGCTTCAGAAATTATCCGGGGAACCGAAGACCACTTCAAGTGTGACTGAGCCTGTGCATTGGGCCTCTACACCTGGTATGATGCCCTTAAAGGTCGTTTTTGTGGGTTTAATCCTTGAGGGATCTATGCCCATTTTGCGCACTGTGTCCTGATAAAGTAGGTTCATGCTGCTACCGCCGTCCATAAGGACTCAAGTGAGGTGAAATCCGTCAATGATTGGGTCTAGAACCAATGCGGCAAATCCGCCATGGCGGATACTACTGGGGTGGCCCTGCGATCGAAAGTGATCGGGCAGGAGGACCATGGGTTGAACTTTGGGGCGACTGGCTCCAACGCGTATACGTCCTTTAACGCACGCTTCCGCTCCCTCTTGGGGATGTGGGCTACGTATATCTTGTTCACCGTCCACACTTGTGGGGGGAAACCCTTCTGTCCTATGTTGTTCGGCGGCTGGGGCTCCTCCTCGTCGTCGCTCTGTAGCCCCTTGTCTTTGTTTTCAGCATTTAATTTGCCGGCCTGCTTGAACACCCAACAATCCCTATTGGTGGGGTTGGCTGGCTTGTCGGGGGTGGCATGTATCTGACACGAGCGATCGAGTATACGGTCCAAACTGGACAGGCCTGGAGTGCTTCTTTTGAATGCCTTTTTCCGCTGACCGGGCTTAGAGCCTCTGAATCTGGCATTAACTGCCGTGTCCTCCGTATTGTCGCTATTAATGCGGCGCTTGTGTTTGTTGCGACATGACCTGCCATTGCTTTCCTTGGTATCTGAATTACCAGGGCTCTTTGACATGTTATTGCTGCGAGCCAGCCAGCTGTCTTCTCCCACGCAAAAGCGGGTCATGAGTGTCGTGAGGGCTGCCATGGATTTCGGCTTTTCCTGTCCAAGGTGCCGGGAAAGCCACTCGTCGCGGATGTTATGCTTGAAAGCCGCTAGGGCCTCTGCATCCAGACAGTCGACGATTTGATTTTTCTTGATTAGGAACCGTGTCCAGAATTGTCTGGCCGATTCCTCTGGCTACTGAATTATGTGGCTCAGGTCATCGGCGTCTGGTGGTCGCACATAGGTGCCCTGGAAGTTGTCGAGGAATGCGGCTTCCAGGTCTTCCCAACACCCAATGGATTCTGCTGGCAAGCTGTTGAGCCAATGCCGAGCTAGTCCTTTAAGCTTGAGTGGGAGGTATTTGATGGCGTGTAGATCGTCGCCATGGGCCATGTGGATATGAAGGAGATAGTCCTCAATCCATACCGCAGGATCTGTCGTACCATCATATGATTCAATATTCACGGGTTTGAAACCCTTTGGGATTTTATGATCCATTACTTCATTTGTGAAGCATAGTGGGTGTGCGGCGCCTCTGTACTGGGCTATATCACGACGCAGCTCGAATGAGTTTTGTCTATTGTGTTTGGCCCGGCCAGATTTACTTTTACTGTATTCGGCGTGACGGTTATCGTCTCGTGTCGTGGGGTGCCCACGTGATCCGTAGATCGGTCTTGTTTGCCTTGCTTTGTCCTCCAATATATCCCGCAGGTCTAACGCAATTCCCTGTGCCTTGGTGTTTTTTGAGTGACGCCGGGGTGCGGATTGAACTGTGGGCCGAGAGGCCTCTCTATCGCGGCCACGAGGTGGCCGATCAGCCGCTAGAGATGTGGGTTTAGATGCTTCCTCTAATCGGGGTAGCAACCTGTGCTTTGGGTAGCTCTTGGAGGGGTGTTCGAGTTCGTATTCCTCGGCCGCAAGGACTTCAGTCCATCTGTCGGCTAGCAAGCCTTGATCACCTCTAAGATGCTGCTGCATTTTCTTAAGGCTACTTGCCGTGGCCATAAGCATGCGCTTGAAGCGCTCTTGCTCGACGGGATCCTCAGGCATGACAAATTCGTCGTCGTCGAGGCTTGCCCCGTCTTCGGAGGGAGGCATGTAATTATCATCCTCTACCTCTCTATCTGCCACTCTCTCAGGGGGGCTGGCTTCTCCATCCTCCTGTGCTGAATCTTGCTGGAGGGAGTTGTCTTCGGCACTGTCCGGGGTGTTATTATCTCCTGTGCCGGTATCATCGTTTTTGCTTTGGCGGGACTTAGAGCGGCGCCGCTGACGCCGGTGCTTAGGTTGCTTCTTGGAGGGGTCATCCCCCGCTGTTCCGTCGCCATTGCCCGCTTTGGGTGTGTCCACCATATATATATCACATGACGAGGTGGCTTTCCAGTGCCCTATACGCGCTGGTTCCTGTTCGTCTCCTGCATCGTCGTCCATACTGTCGATGTCTTCGGAGTCGAAGTCGAGCATGTCGGTCAAGTCATCGACAGTGGCTATGAAGTGGGTGGTGGGTGGGCGTCGAATTTCTTTGTCGTCTGCATCCCAATCCTGCCGGTCATAATCCGGCTAGGACTCTCCTGACAAAGAGAGAGACCTTAGTGAATTCAGTATGTCGCCGAAGGGCGAGTGCTGAAAGATATCCGTGGCAGTGAACCCCATGATCGGCGCCCAATCGGATTCGATTGGCAGGAGCGCGGATGGTTCAGAGTTTGGAGGAGAGTCCGGCAATGCGGAGTCACGGGCCTCGCGAAGGATAAGGTTGGTGTTCGGTTCGATCTCTGTTGAGGCTGCTGCCTCCGCGGCGGGGTCTAACCACCCGCCCTCGGTTGGCGCAGCTGGCTCCGAATTAAAGGTCGGAGCGGATGCGGGTGCGATCTCCTGAACACTGTCCGATGGTAGAGCTAAATCGTACTCATCGTGACCGTGTGACGCACAAGGCAGAGGCTCCAATCCGTCGAAGATCAAGTTTCCGCGGATATCGTCCATGTAGTTTAAGCTTCCAAACCTGACCTGGTGGCCAGGGGAGTAACTTTCGATTTGCTCCAGATGGCCAAGCGAGTTGGCCCGAAGTGCGAAGCCGCCGAATACAAAGATCTGTCTGGGGAGAAAAGTCTCACCCTGGACTGCATCGCTATCGATGATCGTAGGAGCCATCAAGCCTAACGGCGACGACACAGAGGAACTCTCAATGAAAGCACCAATGTCGGTGTCAAAACCGACGGATCTCGGGTAGGGGGTCCCGAACTGTGCGTCTAAGGCGGATGGTAACAGGAGGCAGGGGACACGATGTTTTACCCAGATTCGGGCCCTCTTGATGGAGGTAAAACCCTACGTCCTGCTTGATTTATTCTTGATGATATGGGTATTACAAGAGTTGATCTACCATGAGATCGGAGAGGCTAAACCCTAAAAGCTAGCCTATGGTATGATTGTTGTTGTCCTACGGACTAAACCCTTCGGTTTATATAGACACCGGAGGGGGCTAGGGTTACACAGAGTTGGTTACAATGGGAGGAGATCTACCTATCCGTATTGCCAAGCTTGCCTTCCACGCCAAGGAAAGTCCCATCCGGACACAGGACGAAGTCTTCAATCTTGTATCTTCATAGTCCAATAGTCCGGCCAAAGGTTATAGTCCGGCTGTCCGGACACCCCCTAATCCAGGACTCCCTCAATGGGCTTTAAGAAATAATAAATGGGATGTAATTATAAAAAATGGGCAGTAACTATAAAAAATGCACCAAACACGTGATTACTTTATAAAATATTGTTTTTGGATATTGAAAATTTTAATTTCATTAATTGTTGCGAGCACAATGTTTCGTTGGATTTTTACGTAATATAAATTTATATTGAAATTGTATTTAATTTGACTAGAAATTTCGGGATAAAAATATTTCGGATCCCATCAAAATGTGGGAAATTTTATTGAATTCTGTTTTGAATGGTTGGTTGAAATGGCCTCTACGGATATTCTAGCTTCACCTGCCCAAAAAATGATTCCTCCTCCTGACATCTGGGGCGCACCATTTCGGAAGCTGACCTGCGGGCCTACTAAGTTGACGTACCAAGGGCTTTGTAAACTTAGTCAATATAAACGATTCTAGCTGCAGTGACCGTACGATGTCCATCCAACGGTCATAGTGCTTGTTCAACCTCTGGTCTTCTTGCTCCAGCCACCCAAAGCAGCGCCGGTCGTGCCGCCTGCTCCTGCCTCCCGTGGCCGGCTGTGCTACTGCGGAGGCCTCACCACCCCCTACTATTCCCACTGCTGGCCAGGCCCTGCGGCGACGGCAGCCTCACACCGCAGTCGAACGAGTGAACCCTCATACTCCTCTCCACGTGGGCATCCACTGCCGCGTCTTCACCGGCTCTGTGTCGTCCCCTTCCTAGGCCTCGCCATCGTCCACCGCCCTGGTGCTGTCGGCGCGGCATGGTCAACGTGGTCAATGAACGACTTCCATCAGACGTGGACTGTACGTGGAGAGGCTGATAGCTGGGTCCACGGCGGCAGCAAGGAAGTGCCTCCTTATTACGCGGAAAATAATGATTCCTCCACCTGATAGCAGGGACCCACCGGACGGGCCACCAGTATTTTGCAAAAAAAATCGTTTCCCCCTTACTGCTGGGACCCGCCGGACGGGCCACCGTATTTCGCGAAAAAACGTTCCCCGCGCTGTCAGCTCGGACCCACCGGAAGTGCCTCCTTATTACACACAAAAAAATGAATACTCCCCTGGCTAGCTGGGACCCACCTTGCTGGGAGGCTGACTTGTGGGCCTACTAAGTTGACGGGGATGAAGGGCTTTGTCAACTTAGTCAATATGAACGATTCTAGCTCCAGGGACCGTACGATGTCCATCCAACGGCCGTAGTGCTTCTTCAACCTCTGGTCTTCTTGCTCCAGCCGCCCAAAGCAGCGCCGGTCGTGCCACATGCTCCTTCCTCCCGTGGCCGGCTGTGTTGCCGCAGAGGCCTCACCGTCCCCTACTATTCCCACCACTGGCCAGGCCCTGCGGCGACGGCAGCCTCACACCGCAGCCGAAGCAGTGAACCCTCGTAGTCCTCTCCGCGCGGGCTTCCACTGCTGCGTCGTCCCCTTCCTAGGCCTCATCGTCGTCCACCGCCGTGGTGCTCTCCGTGCAGCGTGGTCAATGTGGTCAAGGAATGACTTCCATCGGAAGAGTACTGTACATGGAGAGGCTGACAGCTGGATCCACGGCCACAGCCCAGTTTTTTTTGTTATTTGCCAAGTAAGTCGCTTTGTCAGGCCTGTTGGGCTGCAAATCTTTCAAGACGAGGAGAGCTTTCATTCGGCTGGCCGAGAAAATGGCCCATCAGTAATGAGAAATGGGTTGTGCATTTTTAAAACACATCAAACCGGCAATTAGTTTCAAATATCTTTTTTCATTTCAAGATTTTAAATTACATTAATTTTTATGCATGGAGAATTTGTTGGATTTTATATTGATATACATTTATTTTTAAAATTAGTTTGAATGTGAGTCAAAATTTCGGGATTAAAAACAGTTCGGACCGCACCGAAATATGCAAAATTTCATATAATTTTTTAACCGTTGCCACAATATGGGCTGTAATGCTAACAAAAAGAATATGGGCTCCAAAAAAAAACCTTAAGAATTAGCAAATGGGCTGTAAATTATTAGAAATAATGGCAGATGGGCTGTATGCTGTTTTCCACAGATTTGAGGCTTTCCTAAAGAAAGGTTGACGCACAAGCACTGACTGTTGGATGTCCATCCAACGGCCGTCGTGCTTCTTCAATCTCTGCTCTTCCTGCTCCAGCCGCTCAAACAAGCGCCGGCGGGACTGCCTGCTCCCTCCTCCTCGTGGCCGGCTGTGCTGCCGTGCAGGCCTCACCGCCCGACCGTACTCCCATCGCTGGCTAGCCATCCCTCTACTCACCCACACCTGCTGTTATTCTCCGGCGACGGCAGACGAACCAGTAAACCCTCATACAGTTGTACTCCCCTCCGCATGGGAAACAACTGCCGAGTCTTCCCTGCCTCCGTATCGTCCCCTTCCTAGGCCTCGCCGTCGTCCACCGCCCTGGTGCTCTCGGCGCGGCATGGTCAACGTGGTCAAGGAACGACTTCCATCAGACGTGGACTGTACGTGGAGAGGTTGACAGCTGGGTCCACGTCCGCAGCAAGAAAGTGCCTCCTTATTACGCGGAAAATAATGATTCCTCCACCTGACAGCTGGGACCCACCGGACAGGCCACTGTATTTCGTGAAAAAAACGTTTCCCCCTAACTGCTGGGACCCACCAGCTACATCTTCGCATGCAAGGAAGTGTGTCCGGGCAAAAAAAAACGATTCGCCCCCTGACTGCTGGGGCCCACCAGCTACATCTTCACAGGCAAGGAAGTGCCCGACAGTCGGGACCCACCTGGTCGAAGCATACGTAGCGTTGTCATTCTTGTCGCGAATGTGTACGTACATACTGGTCGATGTAGAGGCGCGCACGTGTCGTAGTAGAGGCGCGCACGTAGCATGTACACGCACGTACAGCGGCCAGGTTGCAAGAAAGAAAATACGGCCACGTATGTGTACATACGGGCGGGGTCTCGAACACCTACTCGCGCATACGTACGGCCAGGGCTCGTGTACATGGCTGGGTCAGAACGGAGAAACAACGTCGTCGTTGTGTTCATGGGGAGGCAACAGAATGCGTCGTGTTCATGGGGAGGCAACGTAATGCGTCGTGTTTATGGGGAGGCAACGGAACGCATGGGAGCCAACCAGCTGGGTCGAAACGGAATGCGTGGTCGTGTTCATCGGGAGGGCTTGGACGGAACAGGCGATGGAAACGAGGCCTGGCGTACCGCAAAATGGAGGAAACGGCCTTGTGTTCGACCGGCCACGTTCGAAACGGGATTCTGTTCATCAGGAGGGGTCTGGCGTACCACAAAACGGAGGAAACGGACCTCCTACGGTCGAAACGGGGGTCCTGTTGATCGGGAGGGGTGTGGCGTACCGCAAAACGGACGAAACGGACTTGTGTTGGAGCGCTACGGTCGAAACGGGGGTCCTGTTCATTGGGAGGGGTGTGCGTACCGCAAAACGGGACTCCATGGGATACTATTCATCTCCACCATCGACCCCCTCTAGCCTCCACGAGCTACTGTTCATCCACCGTCGACCTCCTCCAGCCTCCACCTGCGACTGTTCATCCACGGGCTCCTGTTCATCCAGCCTCCACCACGCGCTACTCCACCGGCTACTGTTCAACCAGCCCTCTCCACGGGCTCCTGTTCAACCACCCCTCCAAGGGCTACTGTTCATCCTTTCCTCCACTGTCTACTGTTCATCCTGCCCTCCACGGGGTGGTCCTGTTCATCCAGCCCTCCACGGGGTCCTGTTCATCCAGCCCCAACTGGCTCGATCGATCGGGGTCCTGTTCATCAAGAGGCAACACCACGGGGTCCTGTTCATCCACCCCCATCGGGAACTGTTCATCCACCCCCCCCCCCCGCAACGCTCACTGTTCATCCAGAGGCAGCATCGATCGGCTTCAGTTAGCAGCAGTAGCAAAGGAATCGCTCGATCGGGTTCAGTTAACAGCCATCGATCGATCGCTCGGGTTCAGTAACGCGTAGCCTGCAGTGCAATCGCTCGGGTTCAGTTAGAGCCAACGCCTCGCACACATGCGCTTACGTGTATGAGAGAAACGCGCATCGCTCGGCCCTCGACCTCCCACCGTAACCGGGAACTCCCCGAAATTTTCCTCGCCCTCGCTTCTACCACGGTTTTTTCCGTCATGGAAGGCCCAAAGAATGTCATGCAACTGCGTCTTCGGCCCGCCCAGGAGAAAAAGCCCATTTTCTGTCATGATTTTTTGTGATAGAAGTAGGAGCCCACCACATCTATGATGATGCCGGGGTTTGTCACAATTATTGTCATAGAAGTGTCATATGTATGACAAAAAAAATTTGTTCGGCCCAAAATGTCACGGATGTGTCTTTTTTTGTAGTGCATGTCTAAACTAATCAAATGACATAGCAATGCGAGACACCATACGCACGATATGAGCAACATAACCCTGCCAAGTTAGAGCATACACCTCGAGGGGGGGGATAGGACTGGTCATCTATCTCTGAATCCTCCTTTGAGGAGCTATCTGTAACCAACGAGATATGCGCTTTGTCAGATAGCACAGTCTGCTCTGAAGACCTTGTTTTCACTCCAGAATTTGCCATCACCGTGTCAAATGGCTGATGCACACGAAGAGCAGTTGAATGTACTAACATTGTTGACAAATGTAATATGTAACGAAAAAAAGGATGGCCTGATATAATTTACATATAAGATGACTGACTAAGCAGGATGGCATTGCAAAATTCACATATATGATGCCTGGCTAAACAAGATGGCGTTGCATAATTCACATAAACGATGAATAAACTAAACAGATGGCATTCGCACAAAGGATGTCTAAACTAAGCAGATGACATATTTGATGTATAAAGTAAGCAATGCAAGACACCATATGCATGATATAACCAACATCAGCATGCCAAGTTAGAGCGAAGACCTCAGGGGGTAAATAGGAGTTGTCTTCTCCTTCTGAATCCCCCTCAGAATAGATATCTTCCTCTCGATTACAATCCGAAATGCATGGAGGGGGGATGCCTTTGCGCCTACCATGGAGCGACGTCTGCATGAAATTTTGTTGCCACACAAGGCTCGTCTCTTTTGCTCTACATGTTCAGTTCCATTGTTTACAATAACTAGCATGCATAGGAATAAAACATAGTGAGATTATGTAAGGACTGCATGTAGAAATCCAGAGTGATGGTAGCAACCTGCGGATAGACCCAAAACCAATAATAGCAGGCAGATAATGGCTTCAATTAAAAAATACAGATAATGGCTTCTTTACTGTTAGTTGGGAGCTGACTCAGAGTCTAATCGGTGAATAGGACGATAAAGTAGCATGTAATATTAAGCGATGCATAACGTAAAAAGACACGAAAGAGTGCGACCTCTCTTGCGGACCCGTGTAGTCCTCGAGGTCATCTGCTCGGTTGATGATGGTAATGCAGTTTTCATGGCTGCCAGCGGCGGGGAAGAAGATCTGAGGCGGCGAAAGACAGTCTGGAGGCCGGATCCCTACTGTGCTGGACCCTTCTGTCGTTGGAGCAGCTGAGCTGGGGTGGACGACGGCGCAGCAGGAGCGGGACAAACCACGCAAGGTTTTCTTTGACAACTATCTGTAAGAGAAGTAATTCTGTAAGGGCTTGTTTGAATTGGAGGAACAATGCAGGGATAGGAAATAGACAGGAACTGGATAGGAATGCACGTGCAAAACAGAGAATTTAAAAACACAGGATTTCTGCCAATCTAGGTGTTTGATTCACAACAATTGGAAGATCACAGGATGCAAAGAAGCATGGTGAGATTAAGTCAAACCACAAGAAAATGTACGGTTATAATGCTATTATGCTACTATCTCTTAGTCTTGTGCTTCATGAATAGGAATTTGAAAAGGAGGACAAGTGAAAATTCAAATTCCTATGTTTTTTCTTTCAAGGAGACACTAAAGGAACAAATCCGTGTGCTCAGTGGATAATATATATAACATGTAGAGTAAAAAAGAGATGCAACACGTGTACAACCTCTTTGGCGAAGCCATGTCGATCTCAGTGTGATTGGGTTGGCCGGTGAGGATGCTCCAGCTGACTTTGCTGTCGGAGGAGGGGAAGAAGATCTTAGGCGTCTGGAGATAGAGCCCGAGGTACTGCTCTGCTGTGATGGACGGTTTCGTCGTTGGAGCAGCTCTGGTGAGTTGTATGACGCTGAGGCCGAAGCAGGACAAGAGAGACAACGAACAACATTAACCTGAGTGGAATTATAATAGCATCTCCAATACATGATGTAAAATACATAACCACAAAGTGCTAGATGTAAAATACATCAGCCACTCATCTCTGAACTTAACTGTCAAAACTGAACTTAACTGTTGAAACTGTATTTAACTGTCGAAACTGAATTTGCTATCGAAACTGAATTTTGCTGTCGAAACTAAACGCACTAGCAAGGTGAGGCTACACGTCGGTCGATTGACTTTTTCATCTCTGGTCAGTCGATTTTGCAGCCATTGCATACGAAATCAAGGGCCTGCGGTTCATCTTCCACCTCCACCCCCCTGAGCCGCCAGCCAGCACCGGCCAAACAGCAGCCCCCTGCCGCCCCCGGCTGGCAGTGCGCCGCCGCGCCCACCCCCAAAAACACTCCCCACCGCCGCCCCGGCCATCCCTCTAGGCCCCCCGTGCCGAGCTTTTTCTCTGGCGATCCCCACGTCACCGCCCGGCCAACGCCCCGCCACTGCCGGCGACCACCGCCCCCATCCTGAACCCCAAGATAGATAGTGGGGTACCTCTTCGGTGAGCCCCCCTCCCCGCTGCGGCTGGTTCTTCCTTCACCCCGGCGAGCCCCCCCCTGAAAATCAACTGACCCAAAAGTTGATTCAGTCGACTGAAGTGTAGCTAAATTAGAGCAGCATCGCAAGCAAGAGCAAAAGCGAGAGCAGCAGCGCGAGCAAGAGCAATAGCAAGAGCAGACTAGGCAGGGGACCGAGATCAAGAGCAGAGCAGCAGCGCGAGCGAGAGCTAAAGCAGCAGCAGCTCCTACTGATGTGGACGTCGTCGCCGAGGAAGCGACGCCATGGAGGAAGTGGCCAGCGACGCCGCCGTGGGTGGAGCCGCGCCGTGTCGGCTCAGGATCGAGCGCCGGCAACACCATGAGATCGAATCAAGAAGAAAATGCGGCGATTAGTGTACAACCTCTTTGGTGGCGCCGATTAGGCCACAACTTCATCCGAGGAAACGGTGATGATGATGCTGTTTCGGTAGTGCAAGTGAAGATGTCGGTGTGGAAATGGAGGTGGCGCGAAAGACGAGGGGAATGTCGGGGCAGCTCCTTGGAGGTGGAGGACGGGGTGGCTGAACCGGCGGGACGATGAGATCGACGACAGATCCACATCTGGTACGGTGGATGAGGGACGTCGAGGTGTTGCTATGGACGACGTCGTCGGGGAAGAGGCTCCGGCTGGATGGCGGATGGAGCAGGGTGTGGGGTTTCGTGGCCTCGGTGTACGAATGGGTGGGCGGATGGGATGGAAGTGGGGAACCATGGCTTAGAGACGCGCTTGTCCGAAATGTGGGGTAAGTTACGAAAGTACCCCCACCGATTTGAGGCGGTTCTTTCGGTTCAGGGGTACCACGGGCATTTCACGTGTCGGGATTTCACAGGAGGTGGGAGGTTTCACGCGCGTTGTAATTTCAGAATAGCAAGGTGCGGGTTGAGATGGAGGGAGTTGTCGGAGCACAACGAGACAAAGGTATATCTTAAATATTTCGGGCTAACAAGGCGCGGGTTGAAATTTTCGGACAAGCCTAACGTGTACTGTACCAAATCAATGCGCACTACAAATGTCATCCAAAACTTTTAATTCATGTTATGTTCAATTAAAATATTTCGCTACGTGTATAATGCATGCAACCTACTACTCAAATGAACGTTTTAGTGCATTCCAAACGTATATACTACCGCTTCAATATGAACTAAATTTGAATTCGTTTCTCTATTTGAATAAGATCTACAGTAATGATTGTTGTGAAGTCAAAACATTTGAATTCATTTGTCTGTTTTAATAAGATCTACAATCATCATTATTGTCAAGTTAAACCATCGTTTGTGTATTATCTTCACAGCACACCACATGATTAGTCTCGAGTTACATATGAACTATGTGTACTATATGAACTCGAACTAGATTTTTTGAATTGACTTTATTTTGATTTCAAATCACATTACATTTCTAACTCTAGCTAGATCTTCATTATCTAAACCATGTCTCATATGTATAATGTGTTTATCACATTATGTATGGTGCCCCGCCCCCTACGCCTACTAGTATCTATATGTAAGTTGCAAACACCACACGTTACCACAATTCAAATAAAATGTGAGAATGTTCGATATATAGTATTTTTTAGATTGTTCGATATTCAGTTATAAGCTGCAAACGCCACACATTATCACAAATTCAAATAAAATGTGAGATTGTTTGATGTATAGTATGGTTTAGATTGTTCGGCATTTAGCTGTGAGTTGCAAATGCCATGCATCATCACATTATTGTATAAGATGTGCACAACACGTGTATCACCGCTATATTCATGCATGCAATGTTTAAAACACTATGATCTCCAATTCAAATATATGAATCCGCTTTCATATCAAATTATGATCTTTGTTAGTCTCTTACACCCACACAATCCTCTAACCTTTGTAGCTACCACTAACTTTCTCTCGTGCATGCACACGCCCTCCTCGCCCTCCGCCTCCCTCGGCATTCTATACACCGGGCACATTCATTTTTTTCTTTAGGTCGTTCTCCCAGAGTCTCCACAACTCCTATCCGACACACACCGATCAATAAACCTCTCCAGCGATGCCTGCCTACAACATACACACGCACCTTCAATCTCCTCCTTTGTGTGTCCTTGCCTCGTGTCTCTCATACGGTCAGACACACGTGTAAACGCTCGCCCCTCTTTTCATCGATCTCACAACCTCACACTCCTCCCTGAATCTAGCTAGTAGTTGGGCCTCTCGCACCACCTCCTAGCTCCATTCTCTCTGTCTATCCGTCTCGCTGGGCCTTATTTGCCTCTAACAAATGGACGTACACCGACCGATCTCTCGCTATATATATAGCTAGCTAGGTCCTTATAACTCGTTTTACCCACACGTCAATCGATCTACCTCATTAGTTGTGTCTCTCCCTTCCTCCGACAAACAACAATTGATCTACCGATATAGTTAGGTTTGCTTACCAAACACATGGTTCCCCTTCATCATCCATGGATGCGTCCCGACAGATCTATCACGCACAGGCACACACAGAAACACATCCCCACTCTTATTGATAACATTGCAGTTCCACCCTCAGTTTGTCTAGTAGGCCTCTCCCACCATCTTCGAGAAGCAACTCCATCACCCATCCAGCAGTCTACCCCTCTCCCTCCCTCTCCCTCCCTCTCTCTCCTCTCTCTCTCTGTCCCATCATATTTCCCGTCCTTCAGTTATGTATGGATGTCGACCGATCTCCCTCAAGACATAGCTGGGTCTCTCCTTCTCAACACATATACGAGTCGTTCTACCTCTATAGTTAGGCCTCTGCCTACCCCTGCCCCACCCCCCTCCCCCCCCCCACACACACCGATACATCAAGCGCTCTAGTCATGTCTCCCTGCCACACACAAACTTGACATGTGCCCTCTAACGTTCCGGTAGGCCAGTCGCCCTTTATCTTTGACTTGCACACACACACAATTTCGATGGCTCTCTTCATCGATCTCGCACCCACCCACTTGATCCTCTCTTCGACTCTATCGATAGCTATGACCCCTCCCTCTCTTCTCGTGGATTGCCCGACCCTCTATGTATTATATGGATAGGCCTCCATTTCACACACATTGCATGCAAAATTTTGTTTGAGATGTCATCGACACATGTTCCCACAAATAATTCACGAAATCAACCCCCGACCCCAAAACAAAAATCACTCACGAACGCAATTTGTATCTCTTAGACACACCCACGTAGGTGGGGGACGTGCATGAAGAGAAGAGGTGCATGCACGACACACGTACTCCCATCTCTTTCCCAACCACACCCGCGTGGGTACACCGTGGAGCTCATTTCTGTACGAAAAAGGCAGCCCACGTGGTAATTTGGCACGTGTACTGGTTGTCCACTTGGTGGAGGGAGGATCATCTACCATGGGTGAACAAACAAATTGCGACTTGACGTGTTATGTTAAAAAAAGAGGCAAACCATGTGGGGCCTACCTTAGAGGCAAGGCTCTATACACTGGAGTACTTTTGATGTGTCCCGTCAACTCGCAGAACGAGGAGAAGCTTGCCTAGTACGCCGTCTCCCCCATTCCTAAATATAAGTCTTTGTAGAGATTTCACCATGAACCACATGCAGATGTATATAGATGCATTTTAAGTGTAGATTCATTCATTTTGTGCCGTATGTAGTGGAATCTCTACAAAGACTTATCTACTAGTAATAGCTAGCCCCCACTACTAGGAATTCTCTATCCTCTCCTTGAGCCACATCATCAAAATTGATGTAGCCGTTAGATGAAGTAAATCAGTCCATAATAGCCGTCTGATCTAGACGTTGAGAGGCTCCGCACTAAGCCACATGCAAGCATGCAGAAATACCGTGGCACATGCATGTGAGTGGGTTTTAAATCACATCAACATGTCTGCATGCAAGCATGCACCGATAGCATGCATGTAAGTGAGCTTTTAAGTCCCATTATCTTGTCAAAAAGAAAAATATAATCCCATTATGCAGTAGGAGTTGGCTGATCTTTTTTCCTTACGTGGGATGATCTAAATGATGATGGGAGTTTATTTAGTTTGGCTACCACATTTGTCATGCGGTTATAGAGTGTTTTTTAGTTCTATCAAATCGATAATTTTGCGCAGAGAGATATACCGCTGTTCCGCGACAACGCGCGGGGACTCATCTAGTAATATTTAGGAACGGAGGGAGTACCATGTAAAGAGTTAGGTGTCGCACGGTGATAGTGTGAGGTGGGCCATGTAATCACTGAGCCTATGTGTTTTCACTGCTCTTGCATGCCTCCACTGTAAGAATGGAGAAAATTGTAATCTAGTAGTAGTACCTCCTTTCGCCGAAAGCGTGGGACATCCACAGTCCTACCACCTCAGTAATAAAGTGCAATGAGCTGTCAAATCACATAAACCCAGCAGTAACCATCACTCTTGCACCAGTGAGAGGTCGCGTCCGCTCTGCCCAGGCATGAATGTGGCACCGATTCTTTGGAGCGGCGCTGACCGTTTCGGGCGGGAAGCACGCGCGGGCGATGGAGGGGCTTTGGGTGGGCCAGGCTGGTCAGGAGCGGGTGTGGCAGCTGTCCGCATGTCCCTACCGGACACGCCCGGAAACGAGAGGATGCACCGACTCTCACGCCTAAAATCATACACTACACAACATCTCTCTATAGGAGTAGGTCGATCTGCCACTCTCTCTAACACACACATGCTATTAAACACACACACACACATGCATGCACCTTGGTCCCGTTGCACCTTCTAACTTGAGGTCTCGGGTTCGATAACTACACTTGAGCATAATTTGTGCTAGGAGGATTCTTTGACTGGTCGAAATGTTTTCTAGGGTTTGCACGCTTCACACACTCTCTCTGGTATATATATGCATGCTGGAGCCTCAGCGCTTGTAGTTGCTCTCTTCACACTCTCTCGCCCTCTCCCTTCGTTTCGAATTACTTGTCGCAGGTATGGATGTATCTAGATGTATTTTAGTTCTAGATGTATCTAGATGTATTTTAGTTCTAGATACATCCATTTCTTCGACGAGTAATTTGGAACGGAGGGAGTAGTTGCTCTCTTCACGCTCTCTCTCCCTCTCCAGATCTAAACAAGACTTCGTTGGCCTCTCTCTCCCCTCACTGCTGCTCAAAGAGCCAGCAGGATTTGACCGTCGGGAAGGGAAGGAGGCTTAACGCTGTCGCCGTCGGCGAGGGACTACCGGCGCAGCTGTTTACTTTCCACCCAGCGGCGGCACGGGAGGGCCTCCGACCCCTTCTTCTTCGCCTCCATCTCGTCGCCCACCGAACCACGCCCCAAGAACCTTAAGGTATAATTTACTTACTCCACATGCATTGCTCTAGCTGCATGTATACCATGAATCTAGGATGTGGTTCAAAGAGGAAAGGAGTGGGGGAAAGTAGTGGGAAAAGTTGTATATAGCATGAATGTAGGACGTGGTTCAAAGAGGAAATGAAGGGGGAAAGTTGTATAGAATGAATCTAGGACGTGGTTCAAAGAGGAAAGGAATGGGGGAAAGTAGTGGGGAAAGTTGTATCGCATAAATCTAGGACATGGTTCAAAGAGGAAAGGAAGGGGCGAAAGTACTAGTTCAAAAAGTAAAGGAAGGGACAAGGCTGTAGAGTTTGAGCAGGACTAGATTTGCTGCGCTCACATAGGGAAAGGTGTCCAAAGATAACAAAACTGGGACCAACACAAATATTCTCCTTGGTTGTTTGTTCTTTGTTGCAACAGACTGTGCATGACCACAGTACACCGGTAGATGCACATGGTGCTGGTGCGTCCACTGTCCCGTGCAACTCATTAGCTGTTGTTAATCTAAGGCCCTCTTTGGTTAAAAACTCCCTAGTCCCTACCTGCTTGGTTCCAGGGACTAAACATGGACTAGAGGTTATTAAATGACATGCTAAAAGACCATGTTCCCCCTAGTAATGAACTAATAGAGACAAGGTGCGGTGCGTGGCACGGGCAACTGTTGGAAAAAGTCCCAAAAAGACTCCCTCGGGGTCTTCTTTCTTTAGTCCCAAATGCCCACTTTTAGTCCCTAAAAGTCCCTCCTGTTTGGTTTAGATGGGACTGACACGGAGTTTTTTTAGTCCCTACACCAAAATGTCCCTGTAAACAAACACCCTCTAATAATGCTGCTAGAAAATTGATGCAATGCCACAGTTAAAAGCAAATTACATGTTTAACAAATTTTATTGTTAATATAATCTCTATGTTAATATTAATCAATGCCACCATTTGAGAAATGCTACTGTCTTGCTTTCTTTCCCATTTAGATAAGGTAGATGCTTCTTTTTGTTGGCTTCTGTGTCATCCACCGTTATTGACCACTAATTGTTTCCTTTGCACCTCTGTGTAAATATGGTTATCTACTTCACCTCGTTGCCATTGTGACCTTTTGTTGCACTACACAAAACACTTTTGTTTTAAGAGTGTTTTGTGCAGTTCAACCAAAATGTCACACCGACAAAGTTGCTTGATTGCTTGATCTTAGTGGAACTGCACAAGAGGAGATCTTACTTACTATCCTTTAAGGCGAATTTGGTTCACATATTCTTCTTGTGAGTTGTTTGAATTCCGCATCATGAGAGGTCAATATTAGCCTTCTTTCACATGATTCTGCAGTGTGCTTTCATATGTTGTGCTACTTGTACGATAATGTTGCTTGATTTTAGTGAACTGCACAAATGGAGACAAGACTTCCAATCTGTATGTGCACCGTAATATCCCATTGAGGTAAGATAAGGATATTTCACAACTGTTGGCCTGTATTTTGCCACTTTCATCAGAAAATTAAGTTTAGTACTATACTTGTGCTCCCTAATTGACATGCCAAATCTTACATTGAAGGCGAAGCTTGTCTGTTATTAAACCAAGTGATGAAGAGGAAGAACAAGCAGAAGAAAAACAAACATCAACTCCCGGTGTTGTAATGAAGCACTAGAACTATGATGACACAAGTAATGATATAGTTTTGCATCTTAATTTATTGCTATGGCTGGAACGAGCAATTGTTTTGCCACTGATTTGATGCCACTCTTAATGTAATATGTAATTATCTCAACTTGTGCAAACAGGGATCTTCTTTGAAGATACCATATATTTTAGTCGAACTGCACAAGAAGATGTTGGAAACATTAAACTAATCGAGGAGTATATAGTAAGCATGGCCACCACCGTAGATAACAACAGATGGTTCCGGAGAAGTGCTTCATCTGTATGTTGTACATAATAAGCCTCCTGACAAAGGTTGGTACTTGCCCACTGATTTCATCCATATGATTGAGCTTTGTCATCTCTATTGGTATTGTGCTACTGTTTAGATACTGTCATGAAAAAGTGGTATTGTCCTTGAGAAGTGCTTCATCTGTGCTGTTTTAAATAGTTCCTTTCCTTTCTTTTCGAGCAAACAGGGATGCTAGAATTTAGTAGTCCTCTTATCTTTGCACAACAGGATCATCTTCCTCTAAAGAAGAATATGGAGTACGTGAAGTGACTAGTTCCGATTATGCCAGGATGAAGAAGCCCTGTCTATCTTCTCATCAGAAGGAGCGGTTGAAGGATGGTTACATTACTCCCCAGAAGACCAAACTAACTTCAGCTCAGAAGGACTGACAAATCTCCATCTTTTTGCTATGATGCGCGAGTACAATGTTGTTCTAGGATTCTTTCTGGTGAGTTCCATTTTTCTAAAAGTGTGCTCTACATGGACCATGTATGTGCCTGTTGAAACTGTCAATTCATAGTACAGTTTGCTTTATACTAATCACTTTTTTGTATTTGTGCAAATAGGGGTGCTCAGCTTGATTTCAATGGGAACTGCACAAAATGTTCATGAATACATCGAATCATTCATTTCCACCACAAGAAAGGAGGTGCCGATAAGTTCAAGGCGTTGCAACATATAAGGGCGAAATCATACAAGCTACGCGCGAATTTGGTTGATTTTGGTGGAACTGCACAAAAAGAACAACTGGTTTATTTAGCACAGGGTGCCATGTCAATGTCCGAACTGATGGCAAACCCTGCCCATTCCACAATCATAGGCATTTGATATTTTGGAATGGGACAACCTTGTCAAATTTTGCTCATTGATTTTAGCAAGACATGCGTTTGATATTTTCGAATGGGACGCCCTTTGCTGTCAGCAGTGTCGATCAATTTTTTATTTATTCTTTAGTTGTGAAGTAAATATTTCCTTGAAGTAAATATTGCCTCTGACATGTGAGTCGCTGAGATGCATAATCATCGATTGTTCTGAATTTTCTCTATGAATTGCTAGGCCTGTGTGCTTGATTGCAATGTATAGAAACGCTAAAAAGCTACTCAAACTCTCTGTACTCCTTATGTTCCTTTTTAATTTGCACATTGTGAAAGTGCATACTTTTTTGTATAAGATTGGTCAAAGTAGAGATACTTTGACTGCAGAAAAAACTTGTATGTAGACTAGAAAGGACCGGAGGGAGTACATGTGAAACTGCTGCAAAGAAGGTGATCACCCTGGGAATAATTCTAGTACGTATTGTTTTGCATGTTCATCCAATGCCAGTGATACAGGAATTCGAACTAATCGAAATAAATTCATTCATACACGGTCGGATTTCATATAAACATGCCGGATTTCATTACATTTCGTACATTCTTCAACTAAAAAGGGGTGCGCTGGAGGTATAATTAATTAACCGAAGCTACCCACCTGTGTCCCGCTGAGCCGAACAGAAGCTTCAATGAAATTACTGCAGGTTCAGTTGCGTAACTGACATGTGGCCTGTTGGGCCCATGTGTCAGTCAGCCAACTGCACCAGCAGTTAAGTAGAAGAAGCGTTCTTCTCCAGCGCAGCTCTCCGACTCCACGTCGCCGCCAAGAAGCTAACCGGCCGTCAATGGTCAACCCGCCTAGCTTGGCTTCAACCGGAGGGTAGCAGCGGTGGCCTTACTTGGACCCGAGCGGCGGTGACCTACCGTGTTCTACTCTTCCTTGTTTTCTGTGTGGCGCGGCCTCGTTGGCAGCGGGGCGGGGCCTTGGCGGAGCCGGCGATGTCCTCTGCCTCGTTGTTGGCTGGGCCTCGGTGGAGCTGGCGGTGTCCTCTGCCTCGTTGTTGGCGGGGCGGGGCCTCGACAGATCCGGCGGTGTGCTCTACCTCGTTGTTGGCGCCGTGGGGCCTCGGCGGAGCAGGGCCTCGTCGACGCCAGTGGAGTGGGGACTCGTCGAAGCCCGCATTGTCCTCTACCTCGTCATCGGTCTCGCCAAACAGTGCCTGGCCCGCTTCATCGCCCTCTTTGCTAGCCTCTTTGTAGGCGGCCGCTGCCTCCGCCACCTGCATGCGGTACCGCCAGTGCTCGAGGCAGCCCTTGCAGGCGGAGCGGTACGAGTCGAGCAGCGCCTCCTACTCCGCCCGCTCCACGGCGATCTGCTCCTCCGCCTGCAGGTGCTCCTCGAGGAGATGGTGGTTGTAGGCGGCGTCGGCCTGCGCCTCCCGGAACTTCTCCTCACGCATCTGCCTCACCCTGTCCATATATTGGGCACGGGCCTCGCCGATGGTCATGGTGCAATGCACCGGCGAGGATGGCGCGGAGGAGGGGGTTGGCGCCGTATCGTCGACTACCATGTTCTCCACTGGGACGTCGTCATCCTCCGGCTGCCTGCCGGCCAGCCGGTCGGCAGCAATGGCTGCCATCTCCTTGTGGTCCATCGCCCACCCGCCACGAAGAGCGCTGGAGCGCGAGGAAGCCATGGTGGGCAGTAGTGGTGTGGACAGGAGAAAGGGAACGGATGCGGATGACTGCGGCTATGGCCGGCGCAGTAGTTTATATAGCAATGGTGGGCGGGCGGAGGAACGGACATGTGGCGCCGGAGTTGCCGCCTTGGCAACCGCGTATCATTAATGTGGGAGGCAGATGGATGGACGGACGACACTTGTGTAGTTTGAAGGCGGAGCAATCGCCTGCACCGGGAAGCGGGGAGGGCGGCGCTGACTGTTTCCGGCGAAAAGTGCGCGCGGGCGAGGAGATGACTTTACTTGGAGAGGATGACAATGGGGACCCACCAGGTCCATAGCCTCACGTACGCAAGTGCCTCCTTATTATATATATAACTATAATTTATTTTGCTTCCTCCTGGTTTCCTGACATCATAGTCCCACACCATTGTCAACCTATGTAGTACTCCCTCCTTTCCGGTTTATAGGGATTATCTCAAAATTTTAGTTTGTCCATCTTATAAGGCTCAATTTGGTTGTTCCCCATCACATGTTCAGACTTCAAGGTGCATTAAATCATTGCATGCAAGTATTAAGAGAAAACTGACCAATGCATGCACTTTATGCATGCATGCATTGCAATTAATGCATTCGTAAACATAATTTTTCGAGGAAAACAAGAGCATTAATTGGGTGCTTTTGCAAACTACAAAAAATATTCCACCACTCATCATCTCGCTTGGTTGGTCAGATTTTTGAATTGAGCCTTATAAACCGGAAAGGAGGGAGTAGTCAATAAACGAGAGAATTGCACAAGAAGCGGTCGACAGCTGGGACCAAGCAGCTCGAGCAGTATTTTTGTTTTTGAGGTGTGAGCACTTCAGAGTTTTTCAATGTTTAGCCCAAATATTAATTTTTCTCCTCTGAACAACAACAAAAACATCGCTGTAGGTATTAACTGGGCGGGCTGTGGCCCGTCTAGCCCAGGCCAGATATCTAGCCTAGATATTAATTGTTTTTCAAGCTGAAAATGGCTAGCCCAGCTATACTTTTTTTAGGAATACCCAGGCAAGGTCAAGTTGTTATTCTCCGTCCCGCTGGGCTACAAATCTTTCCTAGGAGGGATGCATTAGGCTTAACAAGAAAATGGGCTTTAAGAAATAATAAATGGGATGTAATTATAAAAACTGGGCATGAACTATAAAAAAATGCACCAAACACATGATTACTTTATAAAATATTATTTGTGGATATTGAAAATTTTAATTTCATTAATTGTTGCGAGCGCACTGTTTCGTTGGATTTTTACGTAATATAAATTTATATTGAAATAGTATTTAATCCGACTAGAAATTTTGGGATAAAAATATTTCGGATCCCATCAAAATGTGGGAAATTTTATTGAATTCTGTTTTGAACAGTTGGTTGAAATGGGATGTACTTTTAACAAACTGTAAATGGGCTGTAGTAAATTCCATTAGAATTCAAAAATGGGCTACACATTCTTACAAATCTCAAATGGGTTATAAGTTCTCTGCCACACACTTCTGGCCTTACTAAGTTGATGCGTCCCCTAAAAAACAGAATTGACGCGTATGCAAGGCTTTGCCAACTTATAGTCTACACACGGTTCTAGCAGTAGTGGCCGTTCGATGTCCATCCAACGGATGCCGTGCTTCTTCTTCAATCTTGGATAATCTAGCTTCACCTGCCCAAAAAATGATTCCTCCCCCTGACATCTGGGGCGCACCGTTTCGGAAGCTGACCTGTGGGCCCACTAAGTTGACATACCAAGGGCTTTGTCAACTTAGTCAATATAAACGATTCTCGCTGCAGTGACCGTACGATGTCCATCCAATGGCCGTCGTGCTTCTTCAACCTCTGGTCTTCTTGCTCCAGCCGCCCAAAGCAGCGCCGGTCGTGCCGCCTGCTCCTGCCTCCCGTGGCCGGCTATGCTGTCGCGAAGGCCTTACCGCCCCCTACTACTCCCACCGCTGGCCAGGCCATCCCTCCACTCACCCACACCCCCTGTTATTCTGCGGCGACAGCAGCACAGCCAAACCAGTGAACCCTCGTACTCCTCTCCGCGTGTGCATCCACTGCCGCATCTTCCCCGGCTCCACGTCGTCCCCTTCCTAGGCCTCGCCTTCGTCCACCGCCCTGGTGCGCTCGGCACGGCGTGGTAAACGTGGTCAAGGAACGACTTCCAGACGTGGACGGTACGTGGTGAGGCTGACAGCTGGGTCCACGGCAGCCGCAAGGAAGTGCCTCCTTATTACGCGCAAAATAATTATTCCTCCACCTGACAGCAGGGACCCACCGGATAGGCCACTGTATTTTGCGAAAAAATGATTCGCCCCTAACTACTGGGACCCATGAGCTACATCTTCGCACGCAAGGAAGTGCGTCCGAAAAAAAAATGATTCGCCCCCCTGACTGTTGGGACCCACCAGCTACTTCTAGTCGCGCATACGTAGGGCCAGGGCTCGTGTACATGGCTGGGTCGGAATGGAGAAACATCGTCGTTGTCGTGTTCATGGGGAGGCAACAGAATGAGTCGTGTTCATGGGGAGGCAACGGAATGCGTCGTGTTCATAGGGAGGCAACGGAATGCATCGTGTTCATCGGGAGGCAACGGAATGTGTCGTGTTCATCGGGTGGCAACGGAACGCGTGGGAGCCAACCGGCTGGGTCGGAACGGAATGCGTGGTTGTGTTCATCGGGAGGGCTTGGACAGAACAGGCAATGGAAACGAGGCCTGGCATACCGCAGAACGGAGGAAACACACCTCCTACGGTCGAAACGGGGGTCTTGTTGATCGGGAGGGGTGTGGCGTACCGCAAAACGGAGGAAACGGACCTCCTACGGTTGAAACAAGGGTCCTGTTGATCGGGAGGGGTGTGGCATACCGCAAAATGGACAAAACGGACCTCCTACGGTCGAAACGGGGGTCCTGTTCATCGGGAGGGGTGTGGCATACCGCAAAACAGGACTCCACGGGATACTTATCATCTCCACTGTCGACCTCCTCCAGCCTCCACGGGCTACCGTCGACCTCCTCCAGCCTCCACGGGCTCTTGTTCATCCAGCCTCCATCACGCGCTACTCCACCGACTACTACTCAACCACCCCTCCACCGTCTACTGTTCATCCAGCCCTCCACACCACGGGGTCCTGTTCAACCACCCCTCCACGGGCACCCCTCCATCGTCTACTGTTCACCCAGCCCTCCACACCACGTGGTCCTGTTCATCTAGAGGCAACGCCACCGCTCACTGTTCATCCAACCCCCCCTCCCGCAACGCTCACTGTTCACCCAATCGATCTGCTTCAGTTAGCAGCAATAGCGAAGGAATCGCTCGATCGGGTTCAGTTAACAGCCATCGATCGATCGCTCAGGTTCAGTAATGCGTAACCTGCAGTGCAATCTCTCGGGTTCAGTTAGAGCCCAACGCCTCGCTCGGGTTTAGTTAGAGTCCATGCCTCGCACACACGCATGTACGTGTACGAGAGAAACGCGCATCGCTCGGCCCCCGACCTCCCACCGTAATCGGGAACTCCCCGAAATTTTCTCGCCCTCGCTTCTACCACGGTTTTTCCCGTCATTGTCACGACCGGTTTTCCGGGTATAAATTTCCAGAAAATGGCCGTTGTGCTCACCAGCCCCAGGATTACTGTTAGCTGATGAGGCACCAACTTGATACAGAAGTTCCAAGCAAAAATACAAAACATGTAGTACAAGACCATTCGGGCCTGAGAGTACAACAATTGGTTTCTAGTGGTCGATGGCGGAAGCGGTTTGTGAGTCATCAGTGTCTATGGGACTCCATTTCCCACAGGAACAGCTGACCAGGTCAACTCCTATCTTCGCGAGGCTGATATCACTGTAGCTTAGTTTCCAGGGCTGTCACCGCAACGCTCCTCTCCATGCAGAAATCTGGCCAAGACAATAGCCAGGGACAAGCCAGTGAGTACTTTGAATGTACTCGCAAACATTATGAACACTGGGATAATATAATTGATAATCATGCACTGAAAAAGTCTATGATCACATCGTTAGTCATAAATAAAACATCTTTTATGCATGCAAGCAGGTTGTTTATATGCAACATGAATAAGCAATAATGGAGTGGGAATAAAATGCCGCAGTCGGGCATCTGAACGACACCACCTAAAGGGCTTATAAGGTAAATAAATAACAAGCAATGCCACACTCGGGCGTCTCAGCGACACCACATAAATGGCTTATAAAGTAAATAAATAAATAACAAGCAATGCCACAGTCGGGCGTCTCAGCGACACCATAGAAAGGGCTTATAAAATAAATAAATAACAAGCAATGCCACAGTCGGGCGTCTCAGCGACACCACATAAAGGGCTTATAAAACAAATAATCACAATGAATATCCAGGAGGTAGAACCGTCCCAGGGATACTCAATGATATAATGGGTTAGTCCATAATAATAATAATCATAATCTTCACAAGTCACAAGTCACAGTCCAAGTTCTGGTTTAACAATCTCTCCTCCGAAGACCGACACTAAGACCAACACTTGACCCATCCCAGACTATAATCCTTAACCATGAACACGGCTATTCGAATAGGTTTAATCTCTGCAGAGGGTGTACTCTTTACCCACGAGTAACGGATTCCTTTAGTCCATCGGGACTAATTCCGTCTACGGCCTTTTAGTTGAAAACACGCCTAACTTGTACACACCAGCTTAACTCATTGGTGTCTGGAATCACCCACGACACTTGTTAAGCAAAACTCTAAGTGGGGAGGCTACAACCTCGCGTAGCATGGGATCAAATTTATATCGCGCGCTCTAAGGGGTGGCCTCCCCTCTCGGTCCCAACCGGAAACACCCATGCCCCCTGACCAGGTGGCATGCCTACCGGCTACAACCGACATCTTCCACCATGGCCTCTCTGTACGGTGTGTGCTGGAAAGGGGTTGACGACTTACTGAACCGTACCCTACCTGCGGCAGGGACGAGTGGTAGTACGAGGCAAATATGGGGGTTACTGGAACAAGACTCGATCTATGGCCGACTCTGGAGGCTTATAAGTTCCCTACATGACATGTATATCAAATATATTTCAACCGACGAAATCACCACCCATTATACCTTACTATGCCATACCGGACATAACCGTCCCGACGGGGACCGGCGACAAGCTCACTCCTACCCAAGGCAGAGGCTTTCCTGGATTCCTTTCCGGCATGCATGCAAGGCACATGAGGATGATTACCATCACAAGTATATTCATTTCCAACAGCAAGGAAATCTCTAATATGCCTTCATGCAAATGATCACATCACCACATAAAATAACGAGTTCTCCGAAATGAGATGGTGTTATAAAAGAGTCAACTAACACACCAAAAATATTATGCCGGGTTTCAGAATGCTTGCCTTCATGGTGTGGAAAGGCAGGGTGCACTCCAAATCTTTTGAAAGCTTTCTTCTCTTCAATAATCCTATTTTCAAAAATATGCAAATAACACATATTTCAAAAACAGTACAAAAAAGTTGTTTGGTAAATTTTCAAATAAATCTTAAAATAAACTAGACAGAACTTGAGAGATGTAGGAAAAAGAATCAATTCATTTGGAGTTATATTTAAAAAGTTATAGACAGTCAAAGCTCTGGTCAAAATCTGTTTTTAAAAGAAAATCCAGAAAAGAAAACGGTTCGAATGGAATTACGCTTTCGCACAGAGGAGACGTACTTGAGCCTTTACGCCTCCACTTATCCAGCATGGGCGGCACGTGAGTCACTGACAGTGGGCCCGGGGGACCCACTGGTCAGGTTTGACTAGTCGACCTCCCTCCTCTTCCTCTGCCCCGAGAGGAGGCGGGACTCCGGCAATGCTCGCCGGTGAACGGCGGCATCGTTCGGGAAACGGAGGTCACCTGCGGACTCAGGGGATCGAGACGGTCACTCCGGTAGTCGTTACGGTCTCGGGGGTGGACGGAGGTGTCGGCGGCGAGCTTCGCGGCGGACGGTGGCCGTCGGGCAAAGTGATTTTTCTCCCGCGGTGAGTCCCGATCAAAATCTAGCAGGGGGAATGGTTCACGGAGGAAGAGGGAGTTCTTGGTGAAGAGAACGGAAAGGGGGAGGCCCTGGTGGTGCCGGAATGAACGAGGCAGTGGCGGCGGCCGTGGTTGCCGGAGATTGGGAAGGAGACCTCCCCGGGTCGATTGGCTGCCAATGGGGGTCCTAGGGAGATGGCTTGGGACTGCCTGTGTGCAGAGACAAGCTCGGGGCTCCTTAAATAGGCGATCGGGGTTGGTTCCGACGGTGGCCGCGGATAAGGTCGCCGGCGACCGCTATTCTATAGCTAGGGCGTCGTGGCAGCGACGAGCGCTAGTGGACACGCTTGTGGATGAGCTCGCACTGTTCCAGGGGCCAGGTGGTGAGCGGGAGAGGCTTGGGAGGCGTTGAACTGAGCAGGGGTTGTCGGCGGCCGTGGCGGCTAGCTCCTGGCCTGCCGGGGACGTGGCGAGGGCTCTTGGCGTGTTGTGGTGAGAAGGGAGCGAGTGGCGTGGCTCTGCAGTGGTGGCAAAGCTAGGGGCGCGAAGCGTCGGCTCGGGCGCGGCACGTGCAAAACGCGTGCTCTGCTCGCGCCCAGAGCACGCACGGAACGTGCTCGACGGAATGCCATTGCATGATAGAGGTCTCCAAACTACAAGAGGGTTAGCAGGGTGTGGTTAAAGGCTAGGGCAAAACCATTGGACAAGCTGGTTTGGTCAGGGGATCAGGTTCACAGTGCAAACCAAAAACTCACGCCAAAACAGATCATGCCCATAAGGTGTTTGACAAAATGCCAAGGGCACTTAGGTAAGTCTTGGAGTGGTCAAAAACTCCAGATGGTGGTCTCTTTAGATGAAAGAGAGAGTGGTGCGGTCATTTGGACAAGAGGAGAAAATTGTTAGTGCAAATCTTACAAAACTTCAATTCTGGACAGGGAATAAATGGCATCATTTCATGAACCAAAAATGACCCAAAGGGTGCATGCTCCTGGACTTAAGGGTTTTGCAGGGAGGACTACAAGTAGGAAAAAGAATCAAGAGCCAAGGAGCAAGCAAAAGTATGGTTGCTATACAAACCATCAAGTTGGTCCAGAATGAAAATGGGGTTGATACACTCATATATTTCAAATAACATCATTGGGTTTTTGCATAAAGTTGAATCATATGATACTACTAACATCCCATAATTTTGGTGGAGGCTAGAAAGAGATATTTCAATGGGTTGTAGTGCAAATTTGCACTCTAGACCAGAGAAGAGAATTGGGTGTAGAGCTCAAAATATCTCATGAATAAAAGATTTTTTTGTATAAAAGTGATTTAAAAATATCACATGACAACTCCAAATTTTGGTTGGAATTTTAAGTGAATTTATCAAATGGTTGTAGTTCAAATAAGGCCATATAACCTTGAAAAACCATTTTCAAGAAAATAAAGATCAAGCAAATTAATTATGTAATTAGTTATACTGATAAAAGAAAAGTTTTTCTTGAGAGGTTAAACAAGTCCAATAACATATTTGAAAGGTTTTCACTTTAGGGAACAACTCCATGATAATAAGAAAGGAAATGTTTCAAAAAATCAAAAGGGAGTACAAAAATCAAAGTTTTAATTCCTGGCAAAAATTTTAATTTAATAAAACAAGGCCAAAAATTTTTTTGGGGTGTCACAGTCATGGACGGTGAAGGAGTCCTGTATTAGGGGGTCTCCGGATAGCCGGACTATCTCCATTGGTCGGACTGTTAGACTATGAAGATACAAGATTGAAGACTTCGTCTCGTGTCTGGATGGGACTCTACTTGGCGTGGAAGGCAATCTAGGCAATACGTATATGGATATCTCCTCCTTTGTAACCGACCTTGTGTAACCCTAACCCTCTCCGGTGTCTATATAAACCGAAGGGTTTTAGTCCGTAGGACAACAATCACAACATACAATCATACCATAGGCTAGCTTCTAGGGTTTAGCCTCTCTGATGTCGTGGTAGATCTACTCTTGTACTACCCATATCATCAATATTAATCAAGCAGGACATAGGGTTTTACCTCCATGAAGAGGGCCCGAACCTGGGTAAAACTTTGTGTCCCCTGCCTCATGTTACCATCTGGCCTAGACGCACAGTTCGGGACCCCCTACCCGAGATCCGCCGGTTTTGACACCGACATTGGTGCTTTCATTGAGAGTTCCACTATGCCGTTGCCACCAGGAAGGATGTCTCATCCCTTCTTCAAAGACGACACTATCGCTAAGGGAGCTTTGGCTATCGGCCAAACTCTCCAACTAGGTGGTTTTCCTATCACCGCTCGTTCGGCCACTGCACCGACGATGACTTCTCGGGTCATCGAAAGCAATCTTCACGTCAACTCGGAACTCGCCGAGCAGTTAGATCCAATGGAGCTCTCTTCCCTGAACGAGCTCTTGGATCGCATCGCCGCCCTGGGAGTCGCTACAGACTACGATCAGATTGGGCCTAAACCCGATCTGAGAGAGATCAACTCTCCCTGGGTCACCCATCACGTTGCAGTGGTGGAGGAACAATGCGGCAACCCTTCATCTATCTTAAGGACTAGCTATGTCCGGATTGCCGATCCCTCCAAGCCGGATGCCCGCGGAGGGGAGGACGTCACTCAAGGCCTGAACCTAGAATCAAGCAGCAGGCTAGATTCATCGGAAAACATCCAAGACTCCAAACCTTCGAGTTCGGAAACTCCTTGGCCCCTGAGTCTCAGATTGGGTAAGGATTCAGATTCAATTCCACCCACCCACCCAAATTAGGCAAGAGCCCGAAGAAACAGTACACCATTACTAGGCCAGATTCCTCCTGATCATGAACAGGATAAAGGACTATCGCGAGGAAGACGCAATTTCCTTCTTCTGCAATAATTGCACGGATAAGGGAATCCTCAACGCCATAAGTCGTCGCGAAATTACACGCTTTGCCGACTTGGTGTCCATAGTACGAAAGTACTGTGCGATGGAAAGCGCCTGGAAAACTGAAATAAAATTTTGGGATAATCCGGCCCTGAATACAAACCCAGTCCGAAATAAAAGGGTGCATTATCACAATTCACCTGGGTTAACTACCAAAAAGCAAAAGCCCTCTACGGGGCAAGGAACCGTACTGGAGGGATGGCTCAATAGACCCTGCAAAATTCATAGTACAGCGGATGCAATACCAACGCATAGCCTTAGAGCATGTTGGATACTCCGGCAGGTGGCCAAAGGTGGTGAGGATCTACTCCTCCCAAAAACCACAGAGCACCATCCTGTGGACAACAATGCGGTGTTAACGGTCTTTGAGACCTTCGCGTCAAATAATAGACGCAAGCGAACACTCCGCACCATAGCCGAAATCTGCCACATAGCAGAAATAAATCCTTGGAGTGACACGGCTATTACCTTCACCGCCAGTGACGAACCCAAATTCTGAACAGCCCGAGCACCAGCCGCACTGGTCCTTAGTCCAATCGTGGATGGCTTTCGACTCACCAAGGTACTCATGGACGGCGGCAACAGATTAAACCTCATCTATGAGGAAACTCTTCAAAAGATGGAAATAGACTGGAGCCACATTGAGCAAAGCAGCACAACCTTTAGAGGAATCATCCCCAGTCGGGAAGCACGATGTGCTGGAAAAATCACACTAGACGTGGTATTCGGCACGCCGGATAATTACAGGTCTGAAGAAATTACATTCCAAGTGGCCCCGTTCAGCAGCGGATACCACACTCTATTAGGGTGGGAGGCATTTACAATCTTCCAAGCCATACCCCATTATGGGTACATGAAGGTCAAAATGCCCGGGCGCAACGGAATCATCACTCTTGTTAGTGATCCGGACATAGCACTCCGCGCCAAAAATAAGACAGCTGCACTGGCCCTTGAGGCACTATCCGAGGCCCTAGCGGCCGAAGAACTAACTGCGCTGCGCTCCACGGTGAACAGGGACGACGTGATACTTGATAAAAGATCCAAGTCCACCTCCTTTAAGCCGGCAGACGAAATAGTCAAATTCCAAGTCCATCCAACGGACCCTACAAAAACAGCTTCCATCGGGGCACAATTAAACCCTGATGTCGAAGCCGCACTATGAGAGTTCCTACGCGAGAACTGGGACATTTTTGCCTGGCACCCTTCAGACATGCCAGGAATCCCACATAGGCTGGCCGAACACAGCCTAAATATCCTAAAAGGATTCAAGCCAGTCAAGCAGGCTCTTCGACGTTTCTCCGAGCCTAAAAGACAAGCCATGGGAGAGGAACTATCCAAGCTATTGGAGGTCAGATTCATCAGAGACATAAAACATCCGGACTGGCTAGCAAACCTGGTGATGGTACCAAAGAAGGACAAATCCTGGCGCTTGTGCGTCGATTTTAAGGACCTTAACAAGGCCTGCCCAAAGGATTCCTTCCCCCTCCCCTGCATCGATCAAATCATCGATGCTACCATAGGACACGATTCACTGTGTTTCCTCGACGCATACTCCGGCTACCATCAAATCAAAATGGCAGAGCTAGACCAAGCCGCAACGGCATTCATCACACCATACGGCCCATTCTGCTTCAACACAATGCCCTTCGGGCTAAAAAACGACGGCGCAACATATCAGCGCATGATTCAGACATGTCTGGCAAACCAGATCGGTAAAACAGTGGAGGCATACGTGGATGACGTGGTCGTTAAAACAAAGCATGTCGAAACTCTAGTAGACGACTCGAGGGTCACATTCGACAACCTCCGAACATATGACATCAAGCTCAATCCGGAAAAATGCATTTTCGGCGTACCAGCCGAAAAGCTCCTGGGATTCATCGTCTCTAGTAGAGGCATCGAAGCTAATCCGGCCAAAATCCGAGCGTTGTCACAGTTGGCTACCCCAACAGACCTCAAACAAATACAAAAATTGACTGGATGCGTGGCAGCTCTAAGCCGCTTTATCTCCCGCTTGTGAGAAAATGCATTACCCCTTTATCGCCTCCTCCGCCGCATCGAACACTTCGAGTGGACGAACGCCGCCACGGCCGGATTCAATGAAATAAAAGCCATATTGGCAACAAACCCAGTCCTGGCCGCGCCAAACATTGGCGAACCAATGCTATTATACAATGCTATTATACATTGGCGAACCAATGCTATTATACAATGCTATTATACAGTGCTCGTCGTCGAGCGAGAAGTGGACGGACACAAATTCCCCCTTCAAAATCCGGTTTACTATGTGTCCACTGTCCTTACTCCATGCAAATCACGGTACCCGCATTATCAAATGATAGCGTACGCAGTATTTATGGCATCCCGGAAGCTGCGACACTACTTTCAAGAGTGTTCGATAATAGTAGCCTCGGAAGTACCACTTAACGATACTATAAACAACCACGACGCGATGTGCCGGATTGCCAAATGGGCCATGGAGCTCCTCCCGTTCGACATAACTTACAATCCACGGCGAGCTATTAAGTCGCAAGTTTTGGCTGACTTCATTGCTGAATGGACGAAAGCCGAACTCCCTAAAGAGTACGGCACATATTCAAACTGGATCATGCACTTCGACGGCTCCAAAATGTTGGCCGGTTTGGGGGCTGGCGTCGTTTTGACGTCCCCAACAGGAGATACCATTCAATGCGTACTACAGATAATGTATACAGACTCCAACAACGCAGCCGAATATGAGGCCCTTCTACATGGTCTCCGGATGGCAGTATCCATGGGCATTCAACGCCTAGAGGTGCACGGGGATTCGAACCTCGTGATATCCCAAATAAATGGAGACTTCGACGGCAAGGATCCGAAAATGGCAGCTTATCGCAATGTCGTCCTAAAAATGTCAGCTTGGTTCGAGGGGCTCGAATTTCACCATGTGGCTCGGGAAAACAATCAGGCGGCGGATATCCTCACCCGCATCGGCACAAAACGTGACGCGGTACCTCCCAACATATTTTTGGAACGGCTCTTCAAGCCATCCGTAGCATGGGAAAGGGACACCGGTAACAACAGTCTGGACCTGGCCAAAATACCCGAAACCGAACTAACAATCGGAGGCTCCGCCACCAAAATAACACAACCAGCCTACGAAATAATGGTCATTGTTGCCCCGTGGACAGAACCATTCCTGGCCTACTTAACTAGACAGGAACTTCCGGAGGACCAAAATGAGGCACGCTGCATAGTGCGGCGATCCAAGGCCTACAGGGTCCACGAGGGAGAATTGTATAAAAAAAGCGCTACCGGAGTCCTTCAACGGTGCATCTCCAAAGAGGAAGGGCGGAACCTTTTGGTAGAAATTCATGCCGGACTCGGCGGTCATCATGCCGCAGCCTGGGCTCTTGTAAGCAAGGCCTTCCGTACAGGATTCTATTGGCCAACGGCCCGGGCAGACGCATAGGACTTGGTCCAACCTTGCGCCGGTTGCCAGCTCTTTGCAAATCAAAGCCACATGCCACCCACCACCCTCCGAACAATCCCCATTACATGGCCCTTCGTGGTCTGGGGGCTTGACATGGTTGGACCCCTTAAAGGGGGAACCCACAAGAAAAAATACTTATTGGTCATGGTGGATAAATTCACCAAATGGATAGAGGCCAAACCGGTTAAAACAGCCGAATCCGGACCGGTGATAGATTTCATATCCGGTGTTGTACACCGTTACGGCGTCCCCCACAGCATCATAACTGATAGCACCACGAACTTCACGGCCGACGAGGTAAAACTCTGGTACAGTAAAATGGGCATCAAGCTCGACTATGCTTCAGTCTATCACCCACAAACCAACGGTCAAGTCGAACGAGCAAATGGTCTTATAATGAGAGGCATTAAACCCAGATTAGTGCGCTCCTTAACAGAGTCTGACATGCACTGGGTAGAGGAGCTCGACTCTGTACTCTGGGGGCTACGGACCACGCCAAATCGTAGTACCGGATACACACGGTTTTTTATGGTGTACGGCGCAGAGGCAGTCCTGCCCTGTGACATAATTCATGACTCACCTTGAGTGCGCATGTACGAATAAAGAGAAGCCGAGCTCGATCGGAAGGACAGTCTGGATACCTTGGAGGAAGAGCGCGACGTAGCCAAAGCCCATTCCGCATTTTACCAGCAACAGGCTCGCAGATACCAAAGCAGAGAAGTACGGGCCAAAACATATAATGTTGGCGAACTAGTTCTTCGGCTGCCGGATAAGAAAAAAGAACAAGCTAGAGCCCAAATGGGAAGGTCCCTTCATCATCGACCAAGTTCTGACCGGAGGAGCATACCGACTACGGGATGCATCGACTAGTCGACTCGAGCTGAACCCATGGAACGCAGCCAGGCTCCGAAGATTCTACGCCTAGCACTAGACTTTATGTTAGTCCCCTCCCTTTGTCCATTTTCTGCATATGCGTCATCTGTCTTGTTTCCCTTTCTTTCTTTTATTTCTCTAGGCCTCCAAGGGTCACCTTGTGCCTCACTTGTACATTATAGATATGCTAGCCGCACTCTATACACCTGGGGGGCTTCTTTCACAGAAGCTTAAATTATTCACCTGGGCATCCCGCCCAACACATGCGTTATACTTCCTCATGTACCTTTTTTCACCATTATATGCATCGATATGACTTAAGTTTTGGCCAAGCTGGGTTGCCTGGCTCTTGTATTTATGCCCTAGGTTCCTGTTAATTCGGCTATGGCATAAGGGGAGCACCTCTGCGATTGTTACCACCGGGTCAGCCGGACATGTACCTCAGACTGGGTGAAGCCGAAAGCTAGCGTTCTTAAGAGAATATTCGGTCGGTGAACAAAAGATGACTTTTATTTATTATCCATATCTGCCCCCAGATGTTTTTTCTGCGCTTCTTGTCATAGTACGGACATGCACTTTAGGGCATGCCTACCCAGGGAAAGGAACCCTTAACGGAACTATTCTCTCTGGAAGATGTTTCTTACTACCTATGTAATATAACATAACTAGTTGGGAACTTGTCTGATAAAGCACTAATGACCCCTACGCCTGGTCACCACACATGCCCCGGTTCTTACATAACCTAAAGGGTATTCGGATACACTCCGGACTGTCGGGTCCCGAGGTTGAAGCGAAAAGGTCCGCCACGACAAGAGATCTACAATCCGGCTAGAAGGCATCATACATGTCACTTTAAAATTACATAGTCTATTTGACTGGTTGAATTCCTCTTCAATGCCATCCAATAGGCTATCTAGTCTATAGTCCTGTTGGGAATACTTTGCGGCCAATTCTACTTGGCCGTACACTAAACTGACAGGGATCTCCTTGCCATCAGGCCCCACAGGTCCGACTTCGTCCATGTAGTTCGGGTCAGCCTTCGTGTATCGTGTCTTCACCATTGCCCAGGCTTCCCTGGCACCCTGACGGCAGGCCGATATGTTCCATAATCGGAAGCGCCACTGTGCTCCCTTCAGGCTTTCTGTAAGCTCTCCAAGGCCTTCAGGTATGGAGACGGATAGCCACAAGTCCTGGGCGACGCCTTGCATCACCTGCCGAACTCGTTCGTGCAACTACGAGAGCTCGGGAAGAAGATCACCCGTCGAACCAGGCATCTCTTCGGCAGGACGACCTGTAAGCATACCTACAAACATAACTCTGTTAGTCAGCTTCCTCGCCGAACTCTTTTTCCAGAATTTGTTCAAGCACTTACTAAATATGCCGCGTCGAAGCCGCCGATTCTCCTTAATAGAGTCCGACAGTTGGGCACGAACATCTTTTAGTTCCATGCCTAGCTTGGTGTTGGCATCTTGGAGATCATTCTTCTCCTGCCTCACCCTCGTCAGCACGCTCTCACCGGCCTTCAGCTGGCGTATGAGCTGTTGCTTATCCGGATTTACTCCAGCGTCATCTACAATTTTATCGTCAGATCTGCATATACGCCGCACTCTAATACGATACTTATCATTCGAAGGATATGTTACCAGAGGGGGTCTTTTTGGGCTCCCCCGCTGTGGCTAGTGCGGCCTGAAGTTGGGCTTTGCACTCTTCCAGCTCCTGGGACAGTTGAGTATTCTTTTCTGTAAGAACCTGCATAACAAATGATCCTTAAATCAGTTATCCTAACTGTTTCAAGTCTCAGGGGCTACTGATATGTATAATCATCAAATTTTCTCACCCGTATGTCTTTACATACTGCTCCGTGGCTCTGGCTAGACCATTTTGAGTGGCACGGAGGTGCGCGTCTCCCGAGTTGAAGGCATCCAATGCCTCTTGGGAGAAACAAGCGTCACGAAGAACAGTCCAGCGACGCCTGTGGTTCATGGCACTTTCCAACTCGAAATGGGTGGCGGACAGTTTATCTGCATCCTCTGTCGGAGGAGCACCCGGTGCACGCCTTGTATTCGTTCCCGCCTCTGAATCCGGCCTTGGAGCCTGGCTTGTGGAGGCGCGATTGGTAGCCTCTCTGGGTATAGTCCGGTGAGCTCTCTTTTTCCTGAAAAGAAGGCATGGGCGTTAATATGCCTCCGCAAATAATGTCTTGCAATAAAGACGGCGCGCCGTACCGCTGCGCCGGTGCCTCAATCCGGATTGCAGATCTTTTCAGCCTGCCTGGCCTTGCGGCCCCTTGTTGGCTAGTTGCCACAGGCTTGACCTTCTGCCCCGAGGACCTCCCCTGCAAAACACGGCTGTTATACGGCAATCAAAAAGCGCAAGGACGGATCCCTTTTTACGTGCTGGGACTTCGGTCTCAGTCACCTATGAGGCTGGAACTAGCCCAGGGTAATCGCCCGTAATGGCCACCAAGGCGTTGTCATTACTCCATTGGTAAAATACCCCGTTGATCAGCTCCACAGATATGTTCGGATCCTCCTGGGAGGCCGGGTCAAGGGACCGTCCAGGGTCCTCGGGTTGTGGAGGAGGGCTGTTTATCTCCTTTACTGCCTGGCGCAGCTCTTGCGATAAAATCGCTAGAATAAATACTTAACTACGGGAATACGAAATGGATGGGCAATAAAAAGTCTCCGCTTACCCAGCCCGGAGGATTGTACATAGAAAACCCGCCCTGCGGGTTAACACGAAGGAATTCCTCCTCTTCTCCCTTGTACAAAGTGGATAAGATCTTTATTAGATCGGCAGCTGATCCCTGCCCTTTGCGGCTATGGTGGGTGGCGTCATCCTCCCCATTGAAATCCCACATGGGGTGGCCTCTATACTAAAGCGGCTGCACCCCCTGCATGATGCATGTGGCCATGACCTCGATCATGGTCAATGCGGATCGAGCTAAAAAACTTATCCGGCTCATCAGGTAAAGAATGTCCCTGTCATCTTCCTCCAGGGAGCTCCGTGGACGCTAGCTCTGGCGCTTCTTCAAAGGGGCGTTGTCGAACTCCGGAAGGCCGATCCGAATAGGGTCCGAGAGGGGGACATCTTCTATATAAAACCATTCTGAAGGCCAGTCTTTGGACGTCTTCTTCGGGGTCCCGGACAGGTATCCGGTCCCGACAATACGCCACACTTCGGCTCCGCCCACTTGATATATTGATCCCTTCTTAGAACGGGGCACAAGGCAGAACAGCTTCTTCCATAGAGTGAAATGTGCCTCACAGCCCAAAAATAAGTCGCAAAGGGGTACGAATCCCGTGATATGCAGCAGGGAGGCAGGCGTAAGGTTGTGCAACTGGAGGCCGTAGAACTCCAGAAGCCCCCGGAGAAATGGATGAATTGGGAATCTGAGCCCTCTTACCAAATAAGGGACAAGGCATACCCGCTCTCCCTTGGAGGGATTGGGACGGCTCTTCGCTTGCTCTCCGCAATTGTAGGTGGCAAGCCAGGCTCGAACCGGGACCAGGTACGCTGGGGGAAGAAATCCCTTGGACTGGAGCATCACCGATTTGCTGTGCGGGATGGAACATCTCTCCCAATCTCCTAGTTTGGAGCTAGCGGTGCGAGAGGAGGAGCTGCATCGACTGGCCATGATGGAATGGATCTCTGTCGGGTGCGCTCCGATGAAGGCTCACCAAGGGGGGATGGTGTGATTTGGATCTGAATCCTCGTCTTTTTCAATAGGCAGCTCATTCACACAGCTAGGGGGTAAATATGAAAACACCCTGGCTCTTCACATTCGCTCGACACGTGGAAAGTGGCCATTATTGGGCGTGGAAGCCGAGGAGTACAAACATTCACAAGAAACCGGACATTATTTCGATGGGTACACAGAATTTGGAGAGGACACCGCCTTGCAATGCCGAAGACAATACTGCGCGCCGGACTCGTCGTCATTGAAGCCTGGTTCGGGGGCTACTGAGGGAGTCCTGTATTAGGGGGTCTCCGGACAGCCGGACTATCTCCATTGGCCGGACTGTTAGACTATGAAGATACAAGATTGAAGACTTCGTCTCATGTCCGGATGGGACTCTACTTGGCGTGGAAGGCAAGCTAGGAAATATGTATATGGATATCTCCTCCTTTGTAATCGACCTTGTGTAACCCTAACCCTCTCCGGTGTCTATATAAACCGAAGGGTTTTAGTCCATAGGACAACAATCACAACATACAATCATACCATAGGCTAGCTTCTAGGGTTTAGCCTCTCTGATCTCGTGGTAGATCTACTCTTGTACTACCCATATCATCAATATTAATCAAGCAGGACGTAGGGTTTTACCTCCATCAAGAGGGCCCGAACCTGGGTAAAACTTCGTGTCCCCTGCCTCATGTTACCATCCGGCCTAGACGCACAGTTCGGGACCCCCTACCCGAGATCCGCCGGTTTTGACACCGACGGACGGCCCAAAGAATGTCATGCAGCTGCGTCTCCGACCCGCCCAGGACAAAAAGCCCATTTTCTGTCATGATTTTTTGTCATAGAAGTAGGAGCCCACCACAGCTATGATGATACTGGGTTTTTTCACAATTATCGTCATAGAAGTGTCATATGTATGTCAGAAAAAAAATTTCGTTCGGCCCAAAATGTCAAGGATGTGTCTTTTTTTGTAGTGCCTCAGGTTCAACTGTCATCGATCTCATCCATGGCCCCGCCGCTGATCTCCTCTGGCTCGCTGTCAAGAATTTTCCATCCTACATCGCTATCAAGCCCCCTTTGTCATTTCTGAAGGACACGTTATGTGACGCTGGCTTGGGATCCACATCTTCGAAGTCAGACCTCATCAACGGCGACCACGAGGAGGGCACCCTATCCGGCTCTTCCAAGGGGAAAGAGCCCGTATGCGATATCAGGGAGGGCACCCTACAGCCATGCTCTTCCAAGGGGAAGGAGCCCATCTGCGACAACATGGAGCGCATCCAGGGTCCTTGCTCTTCCTGCGGGAACGAGCCCATCTGTGACAAGTGAGGAAACCCATGTTTTGTTTTGCCGTGCCTCTTCACAGGGGGACCCACAATTTGTTTTGTCGAGTACCTTTTGTAGTGTAGTGAGAATATGTCCTGTTTTAATTGCTATATTTGGTTGTTTGTAGTATGCCTTGTTTATTTCAGTTGTTCACAATGTGATGCTCTATATGTGCAATTATTTATTATGCAGTACATTTCATCAATCCAGTCTTAAACATACCGATAGGAATGCATATAGTTGCTTGCTGTTAAGCCTGTTATAGCTAGCATATGCCTCTTTTTTTTATTGTTCGGTTGTTTGTAGTTAGCATATGTCCAGTTTCAAATGCTATCTTTGGTTGTTCGTAGTATGCCTTGTTTATTCCAGTTATTCACAACGTGATGTTCTATATGTGCAAGTATGAACTGTGCAGTTCAATTTCATCAATACTAGTTTCAACAATACCACTATGAATGACTACATTTGGTTGTTGCATCTTGTAGTTAACACGCCTTTCCATTTTTATTTAACAATAACCAGTGTACTTAGACCGACACAATACCAGCTTTAATGACTATTTGCTTGTTGTTAAATGTTAGGCCTGTTGCATTTAACACACATTTCCACTTGTTTTGCTTTACTAGCGTGCTTAAACCTGCACACTGAAGCTATCTTTTGCAGATTATTTTGTCTGCCATGGATAATTTTGGTTGATGTTTAGCCTGTTGTGCTTAACATGCCTCTCGATGCACCTACACAGGACAATTTTGGGAACGACTGATGTTTTCCATCGAGGTTAGTTTCATCCCACGACTTATATATACTCACTGTTCAGGATATCGGTAGCTGGTACCACATAGGCTAGAGGCTGATAAGGGACTAATCGGTGAATCATACTATTAACTGAATATATCTGTAACCCATTTATCATTAGGTTAACTAGGGCCATATGGCATATATCTAAGGCTGCATAGCAAGATGCACTGTACTTAATGTCTAAATATGCAATCCTAGGCTACATAGCAACAAGGAAGAGTGTTATCTTAATGTTCTGATGATGTCTAGATATACATAGAAGAGCAGCAGCAACAGCAACAACAACACAACCATGTTTGGATACTCAACTTGGCTAGATGTTAGAGTTAGTTTCTAGCTCATGACTAACCCTTAACTAACTCCATCGAAAGAGGTGCTTGGATGACAGGGTTAGATTGACAATAAATGCACTAGGAGAACTAGCTCCAATTAGCACCTCTTGGGTTGGACAGTTTTTTTGGGTGGGTTAGATACAACTAGCTGAAACTAGCCCTCATGTTTGGATATACTTTAGGGCTATTTGAGCCCTAACTAGCTCAAACTAACTCTAACCCATGGATACAGGAGCTGTTAATCAACCAATAATTCGTAAGAATGCATTAAACTCCTTCCGGCCCATAATATAAGATGTTAATTCATCCAATATGTGAGTATATTGGATGTTATAAGATATTATAAAAGAGTGTTGTGCTACATCATTGTGCAATTGTTGTTTAGCTTCTAATATTAACTTGGTACTTTTAGGTACATATGTCATTGGTAAAGATCCGCGCTTCATCCCTTTCTGCGTATGGGGCAATGAGATATCGATGAACCATTAGCAAGTGAGGAAGCTGATAAATATTGTTAGTAAAATGGGTCAAAAGATGGCAATTAAAGAGGTAATATCACAGGTGGTGCTTAAACTTGTCACCGATGTTCACTTTAGTGCCTGAAGTTGAGAAATACATCGAACTGGTTTCAAAACTTGGCACGAGCATGCAAATACAGTGCTAATCCTATTAATAGACGTGTTTTTACGCTGATGTGGCACCGTAGTTCGCTTAGCATGAACAGACAACCTCACCCTAGGAAAGAACTACTGGCCAGTATGCCATACGTTTTCTCGTTCGTGTTAATGAAAACATATCCTTTTTCTTAGAGTAATGAAAACATTTCCTATTTTTTTAGATAAGAAAGAAGAGACACGTACGTGGGTTTTAATCGGCTCAGCAGTGCAGCCCAGTTTGCGCATCTTAGTTTCATTTAGAAATTTGTAAAAAAAATTGTAAATTATAATCACAGTAATAAAAATATTCACATATTTGTTTTAAACATATCCTATAAATAAAATGGTATTTCTGATTATAAAAATGGTTGTACAATTTAGAATTATATAAATATTTTCTATACTACAATTCATGAATATTATTTTAACTACATAAACCTTTTAATAGTTACATGTACATTTTTACAATTCATATTGTTTAAGAATTTTTCAACAATGTAAAATGTTCATAAATATGCAAAATTTAAAATTTCAGTTTATGAAGAATATTCACTCCTGACTATATTTCATATTGTTTAAGAAAGTTATACACATGTTTCTCGCAAAAAAAGAAAGTTATACACATGCGAATATTAATATAAATGTTTCTACTTATAACATTTTTTTCATTTAAGCATAAGCCAAGCATGCATAATCTTTTGGAATTTACTCAATAAATTAAGTTTTTTATAATTATTTTTGCATATACTAAACAATTTAGAAAATTTATTTACTAAAAGCTTTAACTATAAATCACATGTAAATAGCTGACTATTTTTTTAAATTACATGAACATTTTAGTTATTTAATTTATATGTATTTATAAAAAAATTGAAGCACAAATTTGAAATGTTTTTTTATTACTGTGATTATAACTTACAAACTTTTTTACAAATTTCTAAATCAAACTAACATGCGCAAACTGGGCTGCACTGTAGCAGGCCATTAAACCCACGAACGTGTTTCTTTATCTAACAAAATAGGAAATGTTTTCATTATTCTAAAAAAAGATCTATTTTCATTAACGTGCACGAGAAAACATATGGCGTACTGGCCAGCAGTTCCAGTTTGCTAGGGTGAGGTTGTCTGTGCATGCTAAGCGAACTACGGTGCCACGTCAGCGTAAAGACGTCTACTAATAGGATTAGCACTGTATTTGCACGCTCATGCCAATTTTTGAAACCAGTTTGGTGTATTTTTCAACTTCAGGCACTAAGGTGAACATCGGTGGCACGTTTAAGCACCACCTGTGATATTACCTCGCAATTAAACTATTTGTTCACACTTTATCCAAGACAACATCAAACTACAAGATGGTAAGTAAGAACTATGCAGCCTTCTTTTTACTGCCCATAATGAGTTATGTTAGATGACAATGTTTGAATCTTTTTCCTTTGCAGTGGTTCCCAAAGCAGTTTACTCAAGATTACCTCTCAAACTACATGATTGGTGGGCATGCAAAGGTTAAAGTATTTCTACCAGAACACGATGATTATCTAGATGTTTTCACGAAGACCATGAAGGATGGATGGCCGGCCATCACAAGGGGTTGGACTAGAGTCTGTGTGCCTTCTGCATGGAGGAGGGCACAATATGGGCATTCCGCTTCACCTTGTTCAGCAACCAGAATGTATTTCGCCTCTTTCTTTACCGTCTTTAATAGTACAAGTATACAACTGTGGTTCATCATTCTTTCTTTGGTTCTTATGTAATTCATGAACATATGTACCTATGAATCGAATAATGCATTGGTTGTTTGAACCTGATGGATATGAATAAATAACATACATTCAAATTCAAATCTGGTACAATTTGAAATAGCAACAATTAAATTACGGTGAAATCATGCTCTCCAGGTGATTACGGCACACACGGTTGGTAAAACACAAACGTTTGTGATATACACCATAATCTGACACGGTTCACAGAGAGGAAACGTGTGCAAGCATGCACACAGTTTCTGTTTACAAAGCATGTGCGTTGTCAAACAATATCACAAAACGGTGCGGGCAAACTAAAAGTTTGTGATAGTTGCCTTATCGTACACGATTCACAACCATGAACTTTTTTTGATGAAGTATGCATTGTAAACGTTGCACCACAGAATAGCGTGTGCGATAGTTGTCGTGTACGACGATGTTACGACGGTCTGACGTTTCATAATCCTGTCCGACACTCGTACGACGATTAGCTAATCTTCTTAACTAGTTATCACATACGGTTTGGGAAAAGCGAATGTGTGTGATTGTCTGCTTATCATACACATTCTATAATAGTGAACCATTTGTGATGGGCCGCGCATCATAAACGTAGCACCACAGAATACCGACTGTGATGGCAATGCAAGCACAAACAAGTAGGAGTATTGTATATGCATCTTGGCTCCCTATCCCCTACGGTTTCTGGGTCATGTGGGAAGGACCCCCCATTGCCCACACTCACTTGGCGACGGTTTCCAAATGACATCGTGGAAAGGGGTTAAAAACCGTTTGTATAGCACCTCGTTGTACCAGTGTGTTTTCGCTCATCCCTGCACTGCAATCAGGAAGTAAACGTACGAATCAGCTTCCTTTAGATTGTGTTGGTCATTCTACCTAGTTACTACCAATGTAGGAATACCTGGAGCACGGGTGGTTAGACGACGACGGATAGGAATAGCCATCTCATTTTGTGTAGTTCTACTGAAACTGAGGTGTGTACTTCTGATTGCACAAATAGAAACGATATGGAGACAAACATCCCTCTTTACGCAAATATGAAATATGGTTAGTTAAGCAGTGGCAGTTATTTGCAGTGGCATATGATTAACATCATCATCTATTGTGTTATAATTGCCACTACATTGACAATATGAAAAAGTGCCATTAAGTAAGCAGTAGCATCACATCACATAAACACTGCCACTAGATTAACATGCAAAATAATAGCATTAGTATTACTGTCATGAGAGTTGCACATGGTCAGTAAATGTGCAATCAAATTTGTGTAGTTCCACCGGGATGAAGCAATGTTAGCGGTGTGAGATTTAAGTGTAACTGTAGAAACACAATTCATGGCAAATAAAGCAAGACGGAAGCACTTCATAAAATGGTGGTGTCATTTCTTTAATTTACCGATAGCATTGCTTAATAGTGACATTAGGTGTCATTTCTTCATGCTTCATGTGATTTTACATTAACGGTAGCGATAAGGGCATAGTGACAGCAGGGGCATAAAGTGGTGATATGTGGTTGCCAAGAGCGGTAAACATTCAGGAAACATGTCTGCATTTGTGGCATTTTTTATCTCCTCGGCTACCTTTTCCTATGTGAGCACAAGAAATCTAGACCTGCTCTTTCTCATTTGCGTTGCCCCCCAACACCCCTCACTTTCTTTCCTTTTTCGACCAAGAGACAAGTCCACTTCCCCCACCCTTCGCCATCCACCAGGCTGTCTTCGCCTTTTCAACCAAGAGACCGGTTGGGTAGCCAGTATCTACTACTTTCCCCCATTTCCTCTTAGAACCAAGTCCTAGGTTCATGCTACAACTTTCCCACTTTCTTCCCTGTTTGAACCAACTCTTAGATTTGACTGTGTGAACTAGCTTTACCTCTAATAATAGTAAAATTCTAGGTGGCTTTCGAACAGCCGATGGAAGTAGAAAAAGATCCACATGCAGCCACATGGGGACCTAGGCAGTAGAGCAAGGCCGGTTTTGAAGGAATATATACCTGAGGGTCGTCGGGATGTGGAAAATACGGCGTCGGGAGGCCACATCTTGGCCACAATACCACAGGGGGAAGAAGGGGTTGGAGGCCCTCCCGATCATGCGTTGTCTCAGAGAGAACGACACGACCATTGATCGGGCCGCGCGGACAACCGTTGGTCTCCTCCCTCACCGCCAAGGACCACGTGAACGATGCACCTACACCCCTGCCCTGGCCAAGGTGGTCCAGCTGGATTTGTGACCAGCGGTGAGCAGAGAGAGAGAGAGTGTGGCCATCTATGTCTTGTTTAGATTTGGAGGGCATGAGAGAGAGTGAAAGAGAGGAACACCTAGTAAAGCAAGCGCCGAGGCTCCTGCTTATATATATAGTGGAGTGATTTTGTTGTAGCAACCGTTATTAATTTGAATACACGTGAACCACTATTTTCATTTAAAGTTCAAGTAAAAATAAAACATGATCAATAATGTGCCATCGCTTCTAGATCTAACCATCAAATCACCACGTCCAGGACGCACTATGTACTGTATCATTCACGTGTGGCCCCCAACCCTCGATGAAGTTGAAAACTAGCCAAGTCAAAATGTCAATTGGGATGCCTCTTTGTAAACAAATGCGCTCCTAGCTTAAAAATTGTGCTCCTACGTGTACCCGCGAGTGGGTGTGAGAGAACTAGTGCGTGCGTGCACTACTTCTCTTCGTGAGAGTACAATATACTACGCCTAAAGAACATTCTCCAGAAGAGTAGTAGTATAAGTGTGTCATGTGTGAGTTAAAATAAAAGGTGTGCAATGTCTTTTATTTTTTAGAAGTTCTGAGGGTAGGGTGTGAAGAGCACATATGTGTGTGACATCTACCTACAGATAGACGGTGGGTGCGAGAGGACCCGGGAGAGTCATGACTTGTGAGGGTGCATGTGTGCGTGAGAAAGAGGGGGCATGCATGTATCAATGCAATGCATGTGTCCGTAAATCATATCTGACAAATGTTCGCCACAAGCCGTTTCCCGACGAACGCCGAAAGAACCGTTAGATCGGCATCCGCAGTGTCAGTTTTGCCATGGCATTTAACAGAACAACCAGTCCTCCGACACATAAATCTTCCACCTGAGTGTTAGCAACTGTCGTATGCTACTCCCTCCATTCCAAAATGTAGTGCATATAGCTTTATTGAAAATTCGAACCTCGCAAACTTTTACTGAGTTTTCGTATACCAAAATGCACATATAGAATACCCAATATATCTCATTTCATTCATCTTCAAGAGGTAACTATAGAGATGGGGGAGTGTACAAAGAAAGACCGTTGTATCACTTGCAATAATTTCAACCATCCTTCGGTGTGGAGGAATATCATAGGAATTCTATATGATATGATTTTTATAGGAATGTTTCCTTAGACCCAATTTGTTCCTAGGAATAGATTCGTATACTCTAGATTTAAAGGAAAATAAACATGATATGATATTTGTAGCTTTAGAGCCACTTTGTTCATATGAATGGATTCCTATACTCCGCCAATTTCAAAGGAAAATAAACATTATCCTAGATTCAATAGAAAAATTCCTATGATGTGAACCAAATGACATATCTTTTCCAATCCCTCCTCATAGGAATTGAGATACATGTCATCTCTAGATTCAATAGAAAAGTTTCTATCATGTGAACCAAACGACATATCTTTTCCAATCCCTACTCATAGGAATTGAGATACATGTCAACTCTTTCCCTACAACTTCCATATATACATCTTCTATTACTAAATAGCTAGTACAACCCACTAGCTTTTTTCTGGACATGCAACTATGGCACATGAACACGTCATGCATGCAAGTCATAAATCACATTGTTTATGTACTCTATGCATGAAAGCACCACATCATCAATTCATGCATGTTACTCGTAAGTTATTTTTTGCATTAGATTTTGTATTGAAATATATGTGTTGGTCACGTGCACACATATGTAGTTCACATTCACATTTTTGTTAGAAATGTCATTCTTTTAACTGCAATTCATTTGTCCTCTTTCTATTACATTTTCATTTAAAGCATACATTCACTTCCCATTAGTTATAGATGTTTTTGGAGGAACATTTATGCATTATTTTGAGTAGAAAATTTCACGCTGCCACGGGTATATCAAAATGCGGGGCCCATGCGTCATTGCCTTTTGGTCGAACCTATGTCCACAATTTTTTGTACATATATCTCCACTGCTCCCCGAACCCAAAATCCCGTAAAACCGAGCGGCCCACCCATATTAAGGCGTTGACTCCAACTCAATCCCTCTACCATTTACTATGGTGTGGGCTCTACACGCTGTAGTACTCCTAGAAACCCTACGCGCCGCATGCATCATCTGTTTTCTTCATGAGGATGAGGGAGAAGCGGATTTGTTGTGGAGGCTCCTACCCTACGGCGCCCTAGGTAGCTGCCGCACACATCATTGATTTTCTTTTTTCTTTATGCTCTTGCACCCTAGAGTGAAATAATGGTTGATTCATCCGTCCATCTTTGTGATTTTACCCCTCATCTCTCATTTACTACTACTACTTAAGCGTTACAACCGAGGTGCCTCCAAGTCCAACAGCTGCTCCAAACTGTAATTTGGTGCATCGCATATGGAACAACTGGATGACCCACTTGGTTTTGCTCCTTGGTGAATCCCGACTATATTGATCTAAAACAGTATCCAGATTAGTAAAAATGAGGTGATTTTACCGAGCGGTGGGCAGGGGAGCATGGCTTGTCATGCGGTCCCACGTGTCATGATGTACCAAGCCGATGTGCGTCCCTATTGAGGCAGAAGAATGGCAGAAGCAATACGTGGTTTTATTGAAGGAGATGATGGAGAAGCGGATTCAGCGAAGTGTGAAATAACGGTTGCTTCGTCCGTCTGCGGGAAAGGTGTGGCTTTGTGATTTGACGTCTCATTGCTCATTACTACTATTGCGGCGCTATGACTGGGGTGCGTCCCCCTGTTGTTCTACACCATTATTTGGTGTATGATACGTGGACCCGGTTGCTATATGTCCCACATGTCAGCGAGAGGAAGTATAGCATTTATGAAAGCGAGCATCTCCACTCTTAGTACAGTACGACAGAGTAGTACAAGACACGACTTGGTTTTTGCTGCTTCGCGCAATCCATCGATACAAACCCCAACTAAAAAAGGCGAGGGCGGCTCTTTTCCCGCACGGTAGTGTCACGGCCAATATGCGATACTATCCTAAAGAGACTCGAAGGTCCCACCAAGGATAGAACCGCATATTGACATGCTTTTGCAAGTTGGATATCATTACATCAAACCATTGCATAATAGCTGGGGATACATACAAGGCACAAAAATGCCGCAAGAATACATCAAAACAACATACATAGAACAACATCCGACTACGGATGAATCACAAACAGAAGCTCAAACGACATCCACCCTGCTATCCCAGGCTCCCGACCAGGAACCTAACCCAAGATCTACGAAGAAGAAGAACTCCAAAACATGCAAATGTCGCTCTCGCGTCATAATCATCGCATTACCTATACCTGCAACTGTTGGTGTAGTAATCTGTGAGCCACGAGGACTCAGTAATCCCATTACCATGGGTATCAAGACTAGCAAAGCTTAAAGGGGATGCAAAGGGTAAGGTGGTGAGGTTGCAGCAGCGACTAAGCAATGTATGGTGGCTAACTTACGAATACAAGAGTAAGATGAGAAACTACGCAAAACGGTCACAAACTAGTAATGATCAAGAAGTGATCCTGAACTACTTACGTTCAAACATAACCCAACCATGTTCTCCTCTCGAACTTCCCCGAAAGGAGACAGTCACGGTTACGCAACGCAGTTGGTGTATTTTAATTGAGCTTACTTCAAGTTCGCTCCAACCGGATATTAACAAATTCCCATCTGCCACATAATTGGGGGCACGACTCTCGAAAGTTTAAACCCTGTAGGGGTGTCCCAACTTAGCCCATGACAAGTTCATGATCCGCGGAGACAATCCTCCATCACCGGGCCCTCCGATCAGACTCGGAATCCCGCTGCACAAGACATTTCGACAATGGTAAAACAAAACCAACAAGACCAGTCGGTGCGTCGATACCCCGATAGGAGCCGCACGTATCTCGTTCTCAGGACAACACCATCTATGCAAAGTGGACGGTAGCCAAAATACCCTCGAGTTGCCCTGAGGTGGCACCGCCGACTGCTAGGTAGGTGGCCCAACACTCATGTGGAGCACTGGCCCGGGGGCTGCTACCTCTTGAGCATGCGTTGGTTTTCCCTCGAAGAGCAAAGGGTGATGCAGCAAAGTAGCGTAAGTATTTCCCTCAGTTTTTGAGAACCAAGGTATCAATCCCGTAGGAGACTACACGCAAGTCACCTAGTACCTGCACAAACAATCAAGAACCTTGCAACCAACACGATAAAGGGGTTGTCAATCCCTTCACGGCCACTTGCAAAAGTGAGATCTGAAAAAGATAATAAGATAAATATTTTTGTTGTATAGATTGAAAAGTACAGATTGAAAAATAAATAGTAAACTAGAATTATAGATCGGAAACTTATATGATGCAAAGTAGACCCGGGGGCCATAGTTTTCACTAGTGGCTTCTCTCAAGGTAGCATATATTATAGTGGGTGAACAAATTACTGCCGAGCAATTGATAGAAAAGTGCATAGTTATGAGAATATATAGGCACGATCATGAACATAGGCATCACGTCCATCTCAAGTAGACCGAAACAATTCTGCATCTACTACTATTACTCCACACATCGACCGCTATGCAGCATGCATCTAGAGTATTAAGTTCATAAGAACAGAGTAACGCATTAAGCAAGATGACATGATGTAGAGGGATAAACTCAAGCAATATGATATAAACCCCATCTTTTTATCCTTGATGGAAACAATACAATACGTGTCGGTTCCCTTTCTGTTACTGGGATCTAGCACCGCAAGATTGAACCCAAAGCTAAGCACTTCTCCCATTGCAAGAAAGATAAATCTAGTAGGCCAAACTCAACCGATAATTCGAAGAGACTTGTAAAGATATCAAATCATGCATATAAGAATTCAGAGAAGAATCAAATATTGTTCATAGATAATCTTGATCATAAACCCACAATTCATTGGATCTCGGCAAACACACCGCAAAAAAGTATTACATCGAATAGATCTCGAAGAACATCAAGGAGAACTTTGTATTGAGAACCAAAGAGAGAGAAGAAGCCATCTAGCTAATAACTATGGACCCGAAGGTCTGTGGTAAACTACTCACACATCATCGGAGAGGCTAGGGTGTTGATGTAGAAGCCCTCCGTGATCGAATCCCCCTCCGGCAGATCACCGGAAAAGGCCCCAAGATGGGATCTCACGGGTACAGAAGGTTGCGGCGATGGAAAAGTGGTTTCGTGGATCTCCTGGATGTTTTCAGGGTATAAGAGTATATATATAGGCGAAAGAAGTAGGTCGGTGGAGCTCTATGGGGCCCACGAGGGTGGGGGCGCGCCCCCTGCCTCGTGGAATCTTCGTAGACTTCCATCCTTGTACTCCAAGTCTCCCGGGTGACGTTTGTTCCAAGAAAGATCCTCGTGAAGGTTTCGTTCCGTTTGGATTCCGTCTGATATTCCTTTTCTGCGAACACTGAAATAGGCAAAAAAACAACAATTTGCACTGGGCCTTCGGTTAATAGGTTATTCCCAAAAATAATATAAAAGTGCATATTAAAGCCCATTAAACATCCAAAACATATAATATAATAGCATGGAACAATCAAAATTATAGATACATTGGAGACGTATCAGGGGTCGGCAAGTCCCTATGCAAGTTTTACTTGTTATGAGGTAAATGGTAAAACCAATGTTGGGCCTTGCTGGAAGAGTTTTATTCAAAGCGAACTGTCAAGAGGGGCCCATAAACCCTCACATTGTTAGGGATGCAAAATCAAGGAACATAACACTGGTATGACGGAAACTAAGGCAGCAAGTGTGGAAAAAAAACCAGGCATAAGGCCGAGCCTTCCACCCTTTACCAAGTATATAGATGCATTAATTAAATAAGATATATTGTGATATCCCAAGATATCCATTATAAGCATGTCCCAACATGGAACAACCTGCAACTAGCAATGCTATAAGAGGGGCTGGGAAAAACGGTAACATAGCCAAACAACGGTTTGCTAGGAAGGGTGAAAAGGTTAGAGGCTATCATGGCAATTTGGGAGGCTTGATAAACAAGTGTTAGGTAGCATGACATAGAGATAGCATCGAGACAACTAGCATAGCAGAGATAGTGGTGAGATCCAAGGTGACGGTCATCTTGCCTGAAATCCCGCTAAGAAGAAGAACAAGTCCATGAAGAAGATGAAGCCACGTAGACGAACGAATCCTCACAATCGCAACGGAACAGGAACTATCGAGAAGGAGCACAACCGGAAAGAAGAGAACAACAAGGTAAACACACAACACATAAACAAGACATGATGCTCAACCAAGTATGAGGCATTCCAAGGCTACATGAAGCTACTCATGGCAAGAGATGATGCATACAAGAGCAACACAACAAAGCAAGTTTAAATAAGGCCAGAAACAACATATAACAATTCCGGTGAGTCCTCATATGCAAATTTCGAAATTGGTTCAGATCTGATTACAACACCACGTTGAAGTTGTTAAACATCAAGTTAAAGTGCACCAAGATGATCTACACGGTTTTCTAGTCAAGTTAGATATAAAGTTCATTCAATTCGGAGCTACGGACTAGAAGATATGAGCAAAACAAGTTAAACAAGGCATTGAGGCAAATGCAAGCAAAAAACATCACAAACACTCCAAAACATGTATGCAACAAGGTAACATGAAACTACATGCAAAACTAAGCAAGTTTCATATTGAGCATGCTCAAAACGGAGCAACGGTTCAACACATACACTCAATACAAGGTTCAAACACAATCTACCCAAAACAGCAACTAAGCACTTTGCAATTAAGGAAACAACATGCTACAGGAGTCATATGGGCATAAACATGATATACACTCAAAGTACAAACAACAAGCTTCAAATATCATTAAGGTTCTGGTTCATAGGCATGAATATTAATCCAAGATGATCAATGCAAAAAGCAACTTAATAACACAGATTATGACTTAGTGAAGGCATACATGTGAGCAGGAATAACATGTTGACATGTTGAAGGCATGAAACAATGATGATATAGTGCCAGATCATGGCAAACAACTGCATGGAATTAAATTACAGGTTAAACATGGCAAAACATGATTACTAAGCATCTCCATATGACCCATAGATAAATGACAATCAACAAGACAAGATGCAACATGATATAAGCTGGTTCTCAGACTTAGAGGAAACAAGGAATGCAAAACATAACATTATGATGCCGACTTTGGAGGCACATAACAACAAGCATAACAACTTTAATAATCATGCAAAAGACATGGGCATGTAGTAGACATGATATAGTTCAATTTAGTCCATGAAGTTCATATGAATCATGGAGTATTACTAGGATACTTGCCAGAAGGAACATGCTGTTAACAGGATGATAGGTTTAGCATGATGGCAATTTGAGAGCAAGAAAGAGACAAGCTACAGCAAGTTATAAGGCAACCAAGGGCATGGAATCAAATTACACATAACAAAGAGCAAATAACATGAAGGCATCATATACATATGACTCAAGGACTAGTGGGAACCATCAAGACACGATTGAAAGTTGTAACAGTTTCAGCAAGTGTATAACAACAACAGCAGCAACAACAACAACAACAACAACAACAATATAGCATGTTTGCAAGCTTGGAACAGAGGTCATATGAAGTCCAAAATTATGAAACTTAGCATGAGGACAAAGTACTCATAGCATACTTCAAATCATGTAATTGGAGCAACTCCAAAAGGGTCATAGATTAATCAATAACAAGCTCACAACATGGCATCATGAAGTTAACAGAAAACTGGAACATCATTTAGGCAAGTTTAAGGCAATGAAAACATATGCTACAGGACATATATGACGCATCAAAAGGCATGGCATGATAGAGCATAGCAAGGACATCAAAACATGTCAACTAGGCATCTCCAGATTATTCATAGAATTGGTGGTAGCTCCAAGTGAACAGGGCAACATATTGTAACAGTTACAGACTTAGCAAAAATCACTAAGTCTCAGAAATCGGCAACATTAAGTAGCACACTTCGCAAGCTTGTGCTAGTCACTACAAGGCACATAAAAATACATGGATGGCACCACTGTAAAGATGGCATGAAGATGCTCCTAAAACATGTAGACTTGATGCACAAAAGATGCACACACAAAATGCAATGAAAAAGACAAATGAGCAAGTTAAGACAAGCTTCAGTAGGTTATATCATTTAGCACTCTTGCAACGATGATTAAGGTATCAATATGGACAGTAACATGCATGAAATGACACTGTCATCTAGAGCACTCAGAGATGAACATTTTGACATATTATACACGCAAAACAAAGCAATATGCACAATGTTATGACAAGATGAACATGCACACATGAGATGTTTTTTTCAAAGGACTTAGTGGAATATCAGGAAAAAAACAGAGTGGGCGTCTAAAAGCAAAACGACGCACGGGCGGGGGAAAAGGCTGCTCACCATGGGCCAAAGCCCATCAGGGTAGAGGATGGCGTGGGCCGGCGTTGGAGAGGTGGGCCGGGCCGAGGCGGGTCGCTGCTGGGCCGACATTAGCTGGGGGCCCACGTGATCGGCGTGCGGGCGTCTCCCTCACGCTCACGCGCGGAGGCAGGGATGGCCGACGGCGCGAAGAATTCCAGCGAGGGCGCGGCTAAGGAAGGCCGATCCGGCCACGGGGTTGCCGGATCCGGCGCGGGCGGCGCGGGGAAGGCGGATCTAGGTTCGATGTGGTCGCTGCGGGTGCCAGTGACGAGGTCCCGCGGGCGACAGTGCCGATCGGCGAGGTGGACTGCTCCGGCGATGGTCAAGGCGGCGGCAGACTCGGGACTGCCGGATCTGGGCGGCACTGGCCCCGATCCGGGGTCTAGCTGCGGCAGCGGGCGGAGGTGAGGCCACCGGCGACAGGGCGAGGCGCGGCACCAGGCGGCGAGGGCGCATAGCGGCGGAGAAGACCGGCGACGAGGAGGCGGGGTCACGTATGACAGCGGAGAGGCGAACGGGCGGCGAGCTCCTGCGGGAACTGCGCGGGATCGGGCGGCGGGGCGATTAGGGCCTGCGCGGGCCCGTGCGGTGGCAGGGGGTGCTGCGGGACAGGTGGCGGCGCGGGACAGGCTACGGGCGGCGGCGGTGATGACGTGGCAACACCGGATTGGACGAGCGATATGGCCGGCGGAACATGTCCGGCGAGGATGGACATGTCCGGTGGCGCGAGGAAGGGGAAGGTAGGGTTTGGATCGCGAATTTCGAGGGAGGGGACTTATTTATAGGTAGAGGGAGCTAGAAAAGTCCAAATGAGGTGCAGTTTTCACCCACACGATCGTGATCCAACGACGGAGAGCATGGAGGGGGTTTAGATGGGCTAGTGGGCTGTTGTGAAGGGGTGCTAGGCTGCAAAGAGAAGGAGGGTTTCGGTTAACGCGGTTAACCGTTGGGGCATCAAACGACCTCCAAATGGGACGAAATTTGACAGGCGGCCTACCGGTGATATACCAAGGCCACTCGACAAATCTCGGCCCATTCCGAGAACATTTTTCTCCCTCTCATGAAACAAGGTCTGAGAGGTGCAACGGGTGCATGTGAGAGTGTCGGATTCTGAAACGGACAACGGAGAAAGAGACCGGATGCAAGTTTTGAAAATATGATGATGCAATGCACATGATGACATGAAAAAATGTGACAAGCAAGCAGAATGACATGGCAACAATGGCGAATTACTGGAAGACCACAGGCGCATCAGACTCGGGGTAGGCAGGGGAGTTTGGCATAGTCTGTTCTACATATAGAGCGAGAGAAAGATGTGATGAAATGCTTGAATGTGTATTGGCCCCTTTCTTTATTTCTTTATTTTTTGAAGTGGGCCCTTTCATATCACTACGACTAGCGCGCATGGTGTTGAGTACTGGTTTATTGGTCCCCTTTGTAATTTGTGCTAAATTTTGACCATGGATTTAATTGACAAAATGTTTGTGCATGTCAACAAAAATTATATTGTTGGATTTGTATTACGACATAGTTTTAAATGATATAATTTTTTTCGGCATGCATTAACATTTTGTTAGTTAAATACATGGTCAAAATCGGCACAAAATACGATGTGGAATGATAAATCAGGATGGAGGTACCCCCACAAGGTCAGTCCGCCATGCTGTAGTAGTACCCCCAGCTTTTCTCTGCTCAGATTGCCCAACGAGCACCAAGCAAAAAGTGCATGCATTAGCCTAGACACATGTAGCCATCAACACAAGTAATCATTTCACACAAAAAATCAGCAGGAGTAATCAATTGTTATTCACACGACCTCGTCTTTTCTGGCTGCATGGGGAAGAACAACGAGATAGGAAGGGAAACAAGCAAATAAGTAAGGTTGAGCGACTTAGTTTTGGGAAAATCTGATTTTACGGAGTTACTACGTACCCACTATGGAGGTACTACTAACATAGCCTAGGGTAGCTTGTTGTAGCACGGACACTAAGGAAATTGGTGTCAGATGAAACTCGTACTACTTTACACTGTAGTACTACTAGAGTACCATTTTACTACTACTACTCTACACTACTAGTACTACTATGAGGCCATACAACCGTGTCCCGATAGAAGACCGTGGACACCGATTATTCGTTCATATTTAAATTTGTTTTCACATAGTGAAATATACCTGAATTCAACAACACATGGAAAAAATTCACGGCGAACAAGGGATCTGAATGTGCTGGGAGGGGTGGGGCTGGAAGGGCCATTTTGGATCTTGCCCGAGGTAGCCAAAGTATTGGCGAGCCATTTTTCCACCCGTGCCTTTGCCACCAATGACGAGTTAGAGCTTGGGTGTTCCTCCTCCAGCGCGCACGTCGGAGACGAGCTCGCACGAGTTGGTTTTTATTTGTCCCACCTCGACGCCCAAGCCAGCCGCACACCGAAGGGCAGATCTCCAATGGCGAACCGCAAATTACGACATCCAACCATAGCTGCATACGATCTGACAACAACTCAACCAACCGGACAAAATTCATGCATACATGGCAATATTGCATATAAAAAATGACAGAATTCATATAAAATACCATATTTTCATATAAACATGGTGGATTTCATTACATTTCTAAATCAACTAAGCAGTGCTACTCCTGACCTACACAGGTACAATAATACCTAGCCTAAATGGTCGCCCGCGGACCCCTTTGTCTTCCTCATGTCCGGCAGCATGATCACTGGACTGTCGGGAGCCCCATAGGTATATGATTCAGTGCAAAGGACGGCACGCTTCGGCTTCTCTGCTTCTGTGGAGCCCATGCGGGGCCGATGAAGGTCCTCGCAATAGAAGGACCCGGCAAGACACCTTCTATGTATGCCGGCGTCGCCTCGGCAGTGGCCTTCATGGGACCCATGCGGAGGCAGCCTCCCGTGTTCTACTTCTCCTCGATAATAGCGGCGGACGCGGAGGCGCTGGCCACCGACTCGTCATTCTCCGCGCACTCAGCTTTTGTCTCTGCCTGCATGGCATGACCGAAGGCACGGGAGTTGCGACCAGAGACACGGGAGGCGTGGTATGAGGCGGCATCATGGACGACAGTGATGACGCCCGTGCTCCCCTCCATGCTGGCGTGGAGCAACTCGCTGCTCCTCATTGAGCTGGCCTGGAGTAGCAAGTTGGTGAACCATGTGCCTGCTTGGGGTCGCAACTGGCTCCATCAGGCGAGGCGAGGGAGGTGGATCAGCAAGCTACATAGCTCGTATCCATCGGGCTCGGTGGGCCACCTAGCCGGCTTATATGCCGAATAACTACTCTTCGTAAGCCATTGTAAGAGTGGAGAAAATGTGGAAGGAGGAGATAGGGGAGCGGTGGAGGTGTGCGATTCTTGGCCGGCGTCGGGCCTCGTTTAAACAGGAGATTAAATAGAGGGCGGGCAGGAGGAGCTGGCCGACATTGCGCGTAATGTCGGCCCGGTCATGGACGAACATGTGGCCGGAGTGGGTTTCTCGGCTTCCACACGAGTTTCATGGAGGCGTTTGAATGCGGCAAGGAGGCGTGTTCAACCAGGTGTGCAGCGGGCGGCGCCCTTGACCAGATCGTCTGACGTATGACACCGTGCCATTCTTCCACTAATGTGTGGGCCTGTTGGGTACCTAGACTGCATGTCAGTGACCCAATGCAGGCAACACACAGCAAATGTGTCGGTTCTGCATGAATGCGGGAGCTGGTGCCGGGGGGGGGGGGGATCGCGCGCGGGAAGGGTGGTTTGGTGGGCCAAGGGATGACAAGTAGGCATTTAGTGTGAAGTCATTTAATTCATGTAGGTTGATAGGCCTACTATATAATGTAATAGAATTTTAATTTTTTCATATATACATTGATAGCCTGTTCAATACGTTCTTATTCATAAAGAGCACTGCAAACATCAATGTTCTGCTTATCACAGATAAGATTGATTAATACTCGTAACAATCCATGTCCTTAACAAAGGGTGCATGCACATATAGGTTGAGCGTTTGTCTTGCGCAGTGTGTTGTATGCATGCATGCATGTGAGTGTTGTGTGCGTGCATGTGTATGAGTGAGCTGCGTGTGTACGAGTGAGTGTTGCGTGCATGTGTACGTTTCAGTGTTGCATGCATGCATGTGTACGTGTGAGTGTTGCATGCATGCATGCGGGCGTTGCGGGCGTGTTTGTGCACATGTGTGATGTGTTTGTATTCACCATAGTAGCTCGTGCGTGCGTGCGTGCAATTAAAATGGCCGGTTTAGCATATCATCACAAGGCGACCTTGTCCGCTGTGGTTAGGGCGTGCGGGCTACCAACCTAAGATCTCATGACTTCGATCCCACCGACCACTAATTTATTACAATTTCTTTCTTTCATATACGCGCTGACAGGTGGGCCCTACGGTAATGTGCACTAATGAACGTGGACCATTTGACTGGTCAATTGATCATGTCATCAACAAATTACAGAGCTGTACGGTGAGCCAATGACCGTATGATCACCACAAAATGTATTTCATTAACACAGTACAGACGCAAGCTACCGTTTCTTTCTTTCATATATGCGCTGACAGGTGGGCCCCACGGTAACATGTGTTGATGGTGCAACACTAGTTGCACCACGTGGACTATTTGACTAGTCAATTGATCGTGTCATCAACAAACTACGGAGCTGTACGGTGAGCGAGTGACCGTATAGTCACCACATGTATTGTTTAACATAGTACATACATAAGCGCTCACATATACGCGCATACACTCACCCCTATGAATGCACACACACACCCCTATCCATTATGAGCACCTTCGGGAGAGTGAGCCGGCATATCATCTTGAGATTTTACGAAGTCACCATACGCGCTTCGTAGTCAAGGGGAATGTCTCCTCCCACTAAACACGCACCGACAAAAATAGTGAAATTAATCTAGGATAAATGCGAGCACCAGGATTTTAACCCTAGTGGGCTGGGGATACCAATGTCATCCTAACCATCCAACCACCGATTGTTTGCACCACAAAATGTATATGGTGACCGTAATGAGCTTATTCTGAAGTCCAGGGACCATATCATGAGGTCGCTTAATATACAATGACCGTAAGTGTCATCAACAAAATACGGAGCACGCTTCAAATATAATGACCATCAGTGTCATCAACAAAATACGGAGACATACGGTGAGCTAGAGACCGTATGATCACCACAAGAATGTATACGGTGATCGTAATGAGCATATTCTGAAGTCCAGTGACCGTATAGTGCTTTCGCTTGAAATACAGTGACTGTCACGCATGAATGTGTCAGTGGCAAACTTTTAGAGGGCCGAGAGATAGTTTGCATGCGTACATGAATGTGGTGTAGAGAGAGAGGGGGTGTGCGGTGGAGACAAAGAGAGATATTCCCTTCATTTCTCTTTACCATGACTAATTTTTACGAGAAAATATAAACATTCACAATAAGGAACAAATCATTGGATGCACCATGCAATTAACTTTAATGTAACTTTGTACTATTGTATATGCTTATTTTCTTAGTGACCAATGGTGTGTGAGGTGTGGTGGGCACATCATTTCTAGTGGTGGTGGGTCGACGTGAGGACTCATAGGTTGGTTCCGTCCTGTGCCATATAGGTCGTACCAAGATGCGTTGTACGAAGACCCATGGAGGACTCGACGTACAAGACGAAGCTACCAAAGCCATGGAGGACTCCATCCCCACTAATGAAGTGTCGACTATGATTTGTAACCCTAGGCCCCGAGTATGTTATATAAGCCCGGGGGCTAGTTCGTCGATAGTATATACACACAGGCATAATGGTTGGTATTCACGTGTACTTTGTACACACCCCAGTCACAAATATACAGTACCAGAAGTAGGCTTTTTCCTCAACTGCAAGGGCCCAGACTTGGGTAAAACTTTACCTCTTATTACCATCGAGCCTAACCGTCAGGGTTATCCTACCGAATGATTTGATGGAATCATATCCGCCAACTAGTAAGAGAGAGGTGGGGGGAATGTGTGCGAGAGAGTCCTAAAGATAGTGTGCGTGCGGGAGACACGTAGGAAGATATATGTGCATATAGAGGGCCAGCAGAGACCGTGCATGTGTATATATGCATGTGAGAAGAGTCATACATAGTAGTAAGAGAGAGAGAAAGTGCGTGAAACACCATGGGAGATGTGAGCATGTGTGAGAGAGAAATGTCGATGTATATATAAAGGGGCTTTTTTGGTTTGTGACTAACTTTGCCAAAGATTACCACATCTAAAGTTAGGAAAGTTTGACCAACTTAGGTGAGTGTTTGGTTCAAGCCACACCTTAGGCAAGCCACACTTGGGCCCCACAAAAAATGTATGGCAAGATTTCCTTAGGTCTGCCAACTTTTGGCTCTCATTTTGATGAACTAACCTTAGGCAAGCTTGGCAAAAGTGTATGGCAATGCTAGGCCTAGAACCAAACAACCCCAAAGTGTGTGCGCTTATGCTTAGATAGAGAGATATATTGCACGTGTGTCAGGAGGGGTCGAGGCATAGTGCATCTATGTGTAAAAGGCGGTTCTACACATTAAATTAAAATATAAAATTGCACTAATTTTTTTGGATGGGATCATGAATTTTGCAATTTTCGTATGAACTAACATTGGTCTATCAAACACCCCTACTCTATTGAATTTGAGAACGTGTATGGGTTTATTTCACATTATTGATCCATAGAGTGAGAGTTGTTTGAAATCCAGACAATGCATGGGTTTGCAATTCATATATAAACATGAGTGCACTCCGTGTTGTCAGTGTCAAGCACTTTATACATTTGTGACATACATGGATACATTCCAAATTGCTAGCTACGAAATAGAATACATGTTGAATTCAACATAAAAGTGGTTTCAAAGATTCAAATTCATAGGAAGTGCATTTAACTACTTGAATTCATGATAATGGCATTTGTACATTAGACCTAAAGGGGGCATCAATCTTTGTTGTGCGTTTGAACATGCTATATATTCATACGCATGTCTAACTGTGTTTTTGCAACCAAGGAGATTATATCTGGAACCATGCATGAATTGAGCTAAGCTACATTTTCTAATATATACTCGTGTGCAATGTAGATTCAAATGTACCCCTCCATTCCAAAATAATCGTAGTTTTAGGATTTTCAAGAGTCAAGATTTTTGAAGTTTGAAAAATCCTGAAAGTTCAATTCAAGAGAACTATAAACGTTAATGCTTCTGCTCCCAAATATTGAATGAAGCGCCAAATAAGCCTCTGGTCATCCGAAACCATGCGAGACCAATATTTGGTGGTAGGAAATTACTGTCCTAACTCTAACCCGTGTAGCCTATCGGCCCGATGTCCAAAGGTCTAAACTGGGGTAGGTTTGTAACTTTACCAAGACGCTAGTCAACCACCTCCGAGAAGCATACATACACCATGGGAGTCTTCTACTTCTTGAGCTTGCGTTCGTTTTTCCCTTGAAGAGGAAAGGGTGATGCAGCACAATAGAGATAAGTATTTCCCTCAGTTAAGAACCAAGGTATCAATCCAGTAGGAGAAACGCGCAAGTCCCTAATAGACGCACCTATACAAATAATCAAACGCTTGCACCCAACACGATAAAGGGGTTGTCAATCTACTAACAGTCACTTGCAAAGGTGAGATCTGATAGAGATAGATAAAACTTAAACAAAAGATAAAATAATTTTTGGGTTTTGTGGTTTATAGATCTGAAAATAAAAGATTGCAAAATAGTAGGTCGAAACAAATATGATCGAAAATAGACCCGGGAGCCATAGGTTTCACTAGAGGCTTCTCTCATGAAGGCGAATAATACGGTGGGTGAAAAAATTACTATCGAGCAATTGATAGAAAAGCGCAAAGTTATGAAGATATCCAAGGCAATAATTATGCATATATGCATCACGTCTGTGTCAAGTAGACCGGCTCCTGCCTGCATCTACTACTATTACTCCACACATCGACCGCTATCCAGCGTGCATCTGGAGTATTAAGTTCATAAAGAACGGAGCAACGCCTTAGGTAAGATGACATGATGTAGAGGAATAAACTCAAGCAATATGATGAAAACCCCATCTTTTTATCCTCGATGGCAACAACTCAATACGTGTCTCTCTACCCCTACTTTGTCACTGGGTGAAATCATGCAAGATTGAACCCAAAGCTAAGCACCTCTCCTATTGCAAGAAAAACCAATCTAGTTGGCCAAACCAAACCGATAGTTCGAAGAGAAATACAAAGATATCAAATCATGCATATAAGAATTCAGAGAAGATTCAAATAATATTCATAGATAAGCTAATCATAAATCCACAATTAATTGGATCTCGGCAAACACATCGCAAAAGAGGATTACATCGGATTGATCTCCAAGAACATCGAGGAGAACATGGTATTGAGAATCAATGTGAGAGAAGAAGCCATCTAGCTACTAGCTATGGACCCGTAGGTCTGAGGTAAACTACTCACGCTTCATCGGAAGGGCAATAGAGTTGATGTAGGTGCCCTCCATGATCGAATCCCCCTCCGATAGGATGCCAGAAAAGGCCCCAAGATGGGATCTCACGAGAACAGAAGGTTGCGGCGGCGGAAAAGTATTTTCGTGGACTCCCCTGAGGGTTTTGGAATATATATGTGAATATATATGACGAAGAGCTAGGTCAGGGAGTCGCCGAGGGGCCCATAAGGTAGGGGGTGAGCCCTCCACCCTTGCCGCCGCCCCGTGGCTGTTCTGACTTGGACTCCAAGTCCCCTGGGTGTCTTCTGGTCCAAGAAAAATCATCGTGAAGTTTCATTCCATTTGGACTCCGTTTGATATTCCTTTTCTGCAAAACTCAAAAACAAGGAAAAAACAAAAAAACTAGCACTGGGCTCTAGATTAATAAGTTAGTCAAAAAATTATATAAAATAGCATATTAATACATATAAAACATCCAAAAGAGATAATGTAATAGCATGGAACAATAAAAAATTATAGATATGTTGGAGATGTATCAAGCATCCCCAAGCTAAATTCCTACTCGTCCTCGAGTAGGTAAATGATAAAAACATATTTTTTGATGTGGAATGCTACCTAACATTTTTATCCATGTAATTTTATTCATTGTGGCATGAATGTTCAGATCCATAAGATTCAAAACAAAAGTTTAATATTGACATAAAAACAATAATGCTTCAAGCATACTAATAAAGCAATCATGTCTTCTCAAAATAACATTGCCAAAGAAAGTTATCCCTACAAAATCATATAGTCTGGCTATGCTCCATCTTCATCACACAAAGTATTAAATCATGCACAACCCCGATGACAAGCCAAGCAATTGTTTCATACCTTTTATGTTCTCAAACTTTTTCAACTTTCACGCAATACATGAGTGTGAGCCATGGATATAACACTATAGGTGGAATAGAATATCGTGGTTGTGGAGAAGACAAAAAGAAGGAGATAGTCTCACATCAACTAGGCGTATCAACGGGCTATGGAGATGCCCATCAATAGATATCAATGTGAATGAGTAGGGATAGCCATGCAACAGATGCACTAGAGATATAAGTTGATGAAAGCTCAGAAAGAAACTAAGTGGGTGTGCATTCAACTCGCTTGCTCACGAAGAGCTAGGGCAATTTGAGGAAGCCCATCACTAGAATATACAAGCCAAGTTCTATAATGAAAAATTCCCACTAGTATATGAAAGTGTCAACATAGGATACTCTCTATCATGAAGATCATGGTGCTACTTTGAAGCAAGAGTGTGGAAAAAGGATAGTAACATTGCCCCTTATGCCTTTTCTCTCATTTTTCTTCTTTTTTATTTTGGTGGGCTTCTTGGCCTCTTTTATTTTTTGAGACCGGAGACTCATCCCAACTTGCGAGGGAATCATAGCTTCCATTATCCTTTCCTCACATGGGATAATGCTCTAATAATGATGATGGTCACACTTTTATTTACTTACAACTCAATAATTACAACTCAGTACTTAGAACAAAATAGGACTCTATATGAACGCCTTCGGCGGTGTACCGGGATGTGCAATGAATCAAGAGTGACATGTATACAAAATATGAAAGGTGGCTTTGCCACAAATACGACACCGACTACATGTTCACGCAAAGCAATATGACAATGATGGAGCGTGTCATAATAAAATTGTAACATCCCAAAATTCTAAATTTTGGAATGTTATAATAAATAGATAGATTTGACTGATTGTTTGATTGATTGTCTGAAAGTGAGTGAATTCGAAACTTTTTGAAAGTTAAATGAGAGGGAATAAAAGGACTTTCTCAAACTTTCATATTTGCTTTCTGATCTCCATGAATTCAAATTCTTTTCAAATACAAAACCCTTGAGCAAAGATGATATGACTTCTTCCATTTAAATTAAATGAAAGGGTATTTGAAAATAATTGGATTTCATTTCGAAATATTTCAACTCAGAAACTTTATGCAACTCAATGATTTTCGTGAGAGAAGATAAAATGACTTCTTCAAATTATATGAAATATGAGTTGGGAGTTTCAAAGAATTAAATCAAAGTTCTTTTGAATTTATTTTCAATTTGGAGTTATTTGAGTTTTATTCAAATTATTTTTCTCCAAAAATAAAATACATGGAAATTAGGGTAACATGATTCCCTACAATAGAAAATTGGAGAAAAATTAATTTGAAATCATTTTGGTATTTTAAAAATGATTTTTGTTGGATTTTAATAGACCAGTAGCATTCTTTGAATTATCTGAATTTGTGTGGATTTTATTTGGCATTTTAAATATCTTCACCTTGTAGAAAATCTTTTTCTGAAAATTTTGATATATTATATGCCTATATAATATTTTAGTTTATTTTTTTTGTTTTTTTGTTGCCTGTGAAAAATGTTAAAAAAAACTCTTCGAACAGTGCCAGGCCGAAGCCCAGCACTGCTCTCTCTCTCTCTCTCTCTCTCTCTCTCCGCGCCAGGCCAGCCGACCCAGCAGGCCGCGGCCCAACCCGCGTCGCCCCGTCCCCGACCTCCGCTCGGTCTCCCGAGCCAGCACGGGAGCGCCGCCGCTGCCATGGACGCCGTGTCGCCTCCGGCCTCCTCCTCGCCCCCTTCTCCAAGTCCTCCTCCCCTCCCTATATATCCGGAGCCCCGGGCCCCGTTTCCCCTCTCTCCTCGCGCCGCCATCGCCGCTTCTCGCCGCTGCCGCACCGCCGCTGCTGCTCCGCCGCCGCCCCGCGTAGCTTCGCCTCGTCCCGCGTCGCTTGCCGCACCACCGCCGCCGCGCCGCTCCCCGCGCTGCCCTCGCCGGAGCCGCGCCGACTCGCCGGAATCGATCCGCCGCCGAAAACCGCCGGTTTTCGACGAAAACCCAACCGGTATAAACCGCGAACCTCTCCGGTTTATTTTTTTATTCATTTTCGGTTTTATTCAGAAAACCTAGATCTGTTTTTTTAGGTTTAGTTATATAGCGAACGCTCGCTAGTTTAGGGTTTGTAGCGAATGGTTTTCGTTCGTTAGCATTCGGTAACGAACGTCCGCTATTTAGTCTTTTTCTTTTATTTTTAGTTTTCTGCCAGGGACCCGTTTGTGAATATTTTATTTACAGTTGGCCCCTGTTCTTCAAACGACTATAACTTTTTACTCGTTAGTCCAAATTCAACGAAACCAACGCCCACTTCTTCGTTATGACCCCCTCTATCCATTAATCCAACTCAAACATGTTTTTGAAAAGTTTAAAATTTGAATTAGATCAGATTTGAATTCAAACTTCTTTTTATCATATCTTTTTATCCGTAACTCCGTTTGAGTTGATTCTTTTTGCAAATCGAAGCTCTTGACCTAAACATTCTAATAAGGCCAAATTCACATAATTTTGGTACTGTTAGAAATTGTTTTATGTTGCAAGAGTTATTTGCTTGGTTTTGAAGTTTTCCGAATCGTCTTCTTCGATCTTTTTGATCTTTTGAGTGATTGCTTATGTGTGGTTACTATTGCTTGCTTACAATAGATTGACCGGAGTGTGACGAGTAGATCTATCAAGAGTTTTGAGTGAGAATCATCTTCCTCAACATTGCAGGCAAGTTCACACTTTGATCATACCTTTCTCTACAACCCAGTTTTATTGCATTAGATCAATCCTCACACATTGCATGATTAGGATCTAATTAAATTGTGGGATGGGAAGTAGATGAGGTAGTACCTATTACCTGTTTATGATCAAACCTTTGGGAGTTACTTCTACGTTTGCTCATTATGCCATGCTATGCTAGTAGACGTTGATTGGGTGAGTGATATCCATGAAAGATGTGAGATTGATAATTAAGGGTTTATCTAAGGTGGCAACCTAACACACATCTGGGTGGATTGAGGCACCTGGGGTTACCAGGACTTGCCTGTTTTATTTTGGACCGCCACCCAGGCCCAAAGGGATCATGATATTATTCATACTAGAAACTTCCGTGTGCAGCCACAAGCCATTATGGGCTCTGGCATAGTTGACTAAGTTGTGCGAACTCTTACAGGATAGACTAGCAGATGTAGGGGAAAGTAGGTGTACCGGTCTATCCGTCGTAAGGTGCTAGCGCTTCTGAAAGGTTGTGTCTCGGTCATCCATCTTCTCAAACACCCTGTAGTGCGAGAAACCAAACGGAGGCGATCGAGTCTTGTGGGGAAAAGTGCGCAAACCTCTGCAGAGTGTAACAAACTAATCATGGTTAGCCGTGTCCCCGGTTATGGACAATCTTGAGTATCTAGTACCTGGATTATCATGTGAATCTCAACATGTTATCTAAATTAATTTTGTGGGGTTTTAATTATGTTACTTAATTGGGATTGAGAATGCTGTCAACCATTCTCAATGTTCAACAACCACCATGATAGTTAAATAAAATTTATTCCTTTGTAGTAGGGAAAAATTGGCTTTACGCAAAAACCTTATAACCATAGAGCTTTTCCACCAGCCATATATGCATATAGTGATAGCCATTGTTCATCATTTTCTCTATGGTGTGAATTTGCCAGTACATTCAATGTACTGACCCGTTTCGGGCTGCAACGTCTCATGTTGCAGGTTTCTTACGTCGAGTAAGTGATATGTTAGGGTTACGATTTCTACACTCAACTTTGCCGTTGGTGTTGATGGGAAACCACAACCTTGTTTCTTCCGCTATTTTGGATTTGAGGTAATAGCATTTACATTACTTTTACATGTGATTTACCTCTATTATAAATCCTTCGAGTATTGTGTGTGTCAGCATACCAATCCAGGGATGACACTTAAGCACAGAGACTTGATCCATTCGGGTCGGGTCGCTACAAGATGGTATCAGAGCACATGTTGACTGTAGGACGTGACCCTAGAAACTGGCAAGCCCATAGCAAAGATTTTTCTCTACAACTTTCCCTTTCAAAAAGATCTTTTACCTCTCTTCTCTTCTGAGCTTATTCAAAAAAATTTCCCTTTAGTTAGACCATACCCCTTCCCCTTTTGACCACTCGAAGATTCGACTGATGAGACCACCCCAAGAAGTACGAGATATCGGACAACTAAGGCCACTTCGGAATGAAGAGTATTTTCCGTGCATCTGAATAATGGAAACTACAACGGTTGAAGGCCGAAGACAAGTAGAATTGGAAGGCTCTGAGGAATTCCCAGATTTGTATGACCTAGGAAGGCTACCCTTATGGAACTTGGCAGATTATGGAAGTTGTCAATACCCAGATCAAGGTGTATCGGAGAAAGACTGAAACAAGGAGTATGAGAACTCAAAGTTTTGTCAAAGAAACCCTAAGGCAGGAGATATCAACTGTGGAATGATAGCGCATGGAAATGACAAGAGCAGAAACCCAGCTATCCAGCGTGTTATGGCCCGCTTATGCTATTGTCACCATGCTGAGTTGATGCATTTCATCAGAATGGATTTGATGGAAGAAGGCTGATGGAGCACCTATCATAAGATGAAGTTTTAGCCCTAGCCGGTATATCACCAGGATCTGGAGTAGTACATCAAGAAGTTTAAAATGGAGCTCTAGGAAGTCGTATTAGACAAGGAAGTATTTCATGAGGAACTCAGGATCCTGAAGATGAGAGTAGCCAAGCTGGAGGAGCTACAACCTCGAGATACCGGAGAATTGTTAGGAACTGAAGGACGGTATGACCATGGTTCATGCCAAGGATGTTGAAACCTAGAAGTTTGAAATACAACTCCAGAATATTAAAGGATGTCACGAGAGATTTCACGTCAAGAGAGATGATCTGGCAAAAGAACTTGAGAAGGACAAGCATGGTCGGAAGAAGCCATTGGAGGCATGAACAAGGCTTGAAGAGTTGGAGACGTTGAAGATTTATTGACCTTAGAAGACCAAACCCCTGTTATATACCTACGTTAGATGCGACATTTGTGAGCTGTCATTTGTTTGATGTTTTTCCCGACGGCCACAAATAAAGTCTATCTTTTCAAAACTTTTGTTTGTATTGTGTGTCCCTCTCCCTCTCTCTTATCTCACCTCAAACCCATGGACCCAATAGAGGATGAATGGAGATGAACTCATGTTTTCCTGGACCGATAAGTCAATTGGAGACAGACCGATGGATTCAGAACATGGAGGATAACCCTATAGTTGGACATGATATGACCCAGCATGCTCTTCAGTGCTTTGAAAGAGGTGCTGCTACTTGGTGGAGGATGTACCAAACCATCAATGGATGGCAAGGAGTAACCACTTGGAAGGAATTTAAGTTGACTTTGCCAAAGTCTCGGTTTGTGTCCCAGAAGTTGAAGCCTTATGGAAAGGATATGAAGAAACCTTGTGCATGCAAGATTTGTGGAGAAATAGGACACACCCATAAAGAACACAAGGATGAATGCCCTAATTGCGAAGGAAGTCACCCAGTTGAAGAATGCCCAATTAGGCAGATTACTTGTTTTTTGTGTGAAGGGACTACCCATTATCCTGCTCAGTGTCACATTTACCCCATGGTACAATGAACCATCCAGCAGAAGAAAGAAGAAATGAAAGGAGCCCTCATGGAAATTTTAGAAAAAGCTATGATGGAGGACACGCCTAAAGAAGACCCAATTAAACCCTACACCAAGTCATGCTATTCATGTGGATAAGAAGGACACATCTCCCAAAATTGTTTGAATGGGGATCTAGTAGAAATCTCGACAGAGGAAGTAGAATATGACCCATAAGAAATAGAAGCCATGATTGGCATGAAGAAGTCTAGGAAGAGAAGCAGATTGGATTCCAGGAAGGACCTGAGTCATATCACCTATTATAGGTGCAAGGAGTCAGGGACTACCTCAACAGTTGCCCAAAAAGGAAACCTCGAGACTTGTCAGAAGTAATATGTTTTAGTTGTAATGGAGCAGGGCACTTTGCCAGAGAATGCCCCAAGGAGAAGGAAACTTGTGCTAGATAGTTGAGTTTGCAACAAAAGAAATGGAGTAGTAGAAGTGAGAACATTTTCTTTTATATTGAGGTGGTGAGTTGAGACTTGTAATGGAAAAGCAAGAGATTGTAATCATTGGAGAATGAATAAAGTTGCAACGTTGGTACTGATATGGATTTTATGAGTTGTTACTCTATGAAGAAGGATTTTGACCATTTTGAGGATAAGAGAAATATGGTCTATGGAAGGTTTGTGCATTTTAAGGGTGTTAGTACCCTATAAGAACCCTTGACTCTTGGAAAAGATAAGGATACTCCACTGAGTGGATTTCGGACAAAATTAATATGAGTTTTGTCTCGATATGTGCGATACCCCAAGAGTGTGTGGGATGAAGTTGGAGACGTCAGTTGTTTGGACCAAATGTTATCAAGGAGTCAGAAGAGAATGTTAAGTGGAATTGAGATAGACTGAAGGTAGCTCAGTCCAGGCAGAAGAGTTATGTAGACTCAAAAACTCAAGGAGGTAGTCTATGAAATTGGAGACAGAGCATGTCTTCGTGTGACCCCTCTACGAGGAGTTAAACGATTTGGAGTTAAGGGACAGTTAGCCCCGAGATTTGTAGGACCATACCGAGTTTTGGAGCGTATGAGAGAAGTGGCCTACAAGTTGGAATTACCTGATGTACTGTCATGAGTTCATGATGTATTTCACGTTTCCCAGTTGAAGAAGTGCCATGCAGAGATGGCCAATATTCCCGTGTAAGGATGCTTGACCGCGGAAAGGATAATGATGTTCCACGAAGTGGAATATGGACTTCATAAGTATAAGTTTTATCCCGGTATGAGTGATATCCCACGAGGATGAAGAGATAAATTACTATTGGATATAAAGGAGGTATGATGTTGGAAATATGGATCAATGGAAATTCCATGATGAGTTTGAGTAATCACGTTTTAGTTTGGTGCCAATAGAAGGAAGAAAAACAGTATAATTGGATGGATCTAAAGAATACTAGGAAGTTGGAAGTTGGAATAATGATCGGTTGCCCGATGATAAGTTCAAGGACTACAAGTGATGAGATGTGCCATAACCCACAGGCCCCAGGACCTGCCAAGAAGCAAGCACATTCTTGCTGAAGGAAAAACCCTGGAAGTGGATATACCTTTGTCGACAGACGATTTTATAGGAGTTTACGCAAAACCTGAGAGTTGTGAAGGAACGATAGATGTTTGTCTGGCTTGCAGAATCAATGGATTATTCCGAACTTGGTTCGTCGACGAGAGAAATTCTGCAATGCTTGTGAGGATGACCGAGTGTTACAATGCGAGATTCGCTAAACCGTATACAAGGTAATGATTTGGGTGCGGGATGGATTGATCACCATACCGACTTACTCTTATTATTCGCCTTGCTATATGGGATGGTAAATCTGAGTGACTTGCCTATAGTGGAGAGACGACGATCAAAACCTTGTTTAAGCCTTAGAATGGTATAGGTATTTTTCCCTTGTACACGGCAGCTTTTGCCAACCGTAGGTTATACGGTGAGGATCAACCCAGACCCATTTCCTGCCGGAGAAACCATAAATTGTTGACCACCCTGAGACATCGATAGTTGTTTAGTTTTGGCGCCAGACCCGTCAGCTAAGAAGACCCAATCTCGGAAGAACCTTACCAAGACGAAAGGATAAAAAAAATTGTGGTAAGGTTATGCCACTACTGGAAGAGCCCGGATAAGGAATTATCCTGAAGATCTAAGAAGACCGACACTGTCAAGAATAAGGATGGAGTATATGAGTTTTGATAGAACCGTAACCATGCTTCTAAGGGTGGTAGCACCCCAGACCTCGGTGATGATTGATGGAATTTGAGGAGACCCCCAAACCCTGATCTTTTTCTTGCTAGCCTCTCCGAATCTCGAGGACGAGATTCATTTAAGGGTGGTAGGTTTGTAACATCCCAAAATTCTAAATTTTGGAATGTTATAATAAATAGATAGATTTGACTGATTGTTTGATTGATTGTCTGAAAGTGAGTGGATTCGAAACTTTTTGAAAGTTAAATGAGAGGGAATAAAAGGACTTTCCCAAACTTTCATATTTGCTTTCTGATCTCCATGAATTCAAATTCTTTTCAAATACAAAACCCTTGAGCGAAGATGATATGACTTCTTCCATTTAAATTAAATGAAAGGGTATTTGAAAATAATTGGATTTCATTTTGAAATATTTCAACTCAGAAACTTTATGCAACTCAATGATTTTCGTGACAGAAGATAAAATGACATCTTCAAATTATATGAAATATGAGTTGGGAGTTTCAAAGAATTAAATCAAAGTTCTTTTGAATTTATTTTCAATTTGGAGTTATTTGAGTTTTATTCAAATTATTTTTCTCCAAAAATAAAATACATGGAAATTAGGGTAACATGATTCCCTACAATAGAAAATTGGAGAAAAATTAATTTGAAATCATTTTGGTATTTTAAAAATGATTTTTGTTGGATTTTAATAGACCAGTAGCATTCTTTGAATTATCTGAATTTGTGTGGATTTTATTTGGCATTTTAAATATCTTCACCTTGTAGAAAATCTTTTTCTGAAAATTTTGATATATTATATGCCTATATAATATTTTTGTTTTTTTTTTTTGTTTTTTTTGTTGCCTGTGAAAAATGTTAAAAAAAACTCTTCGAACAGTGCCAGGCCGAAGCCCAGCACTGCTCTCTCTCTCTCTCTCCGCACCAGGCCAGCCGGCCCAGCAGGCCGTGGCCCAGCCCGCATCGCCCCGTCCCCGACCTCCGCTCGGTCTCGCGAGCCAGCACGGGAGCGCCGCCGCCGCCATGGACGCCGTGTCGCCTCCGGCCTCCTCCTCGCCCCCTTCTCCAAGTCCTCCTCCCCTCCCTATATATCTGGAGCCCCGGGCCCCGTTTCCCCTCTCTCCTCGCGCCGCCATCGCCGCTTCTCGCCGCTGCCGCACCGCCGCTGCTGCTCCGCCGCCGCCCCGCGTAGCTCCGCCGCGTCCCGCGCCGCTTGCCGCACCATCGCCGCCGCGCCGCTCCCCGCGCTGCCCTCGCCGGAGCCGCGCCGACTCGCCGGACTCGATCCGCCGCCGAAAACCGCCGGTTTTCGATGAAAACCCAACCGGTATAAACCGCGAACCTCTTCGGTTTATTTTTTTTATTCGTGTTCGGTTTTATTCAGAAAACCTAGATCTGTTTTTTTAGGTTTAGTTATATAGCGAACGCTCGCTAGTTTAGGGTTTGTAGCGAACGGTTTTCGTTCGTTAGCGTTCTGTAACGAACGTCTGCTATTTAGTCTTTTTCTTTTATTTTTAGTTTTCTGCCAGGGACCCGTTTGTGAATATTTTATTTACAGATTGGCCCCTGTTCTTCAAACGACTATAACTTTTTACTCGTTAGTCCAAATTCAATGAAACCAACGCCCACTTCTTCGTTATGATCCCCTCTATCCATTAATCCAACTCAAACATGTTTTTGAAAATTTTAAAATTTGAATTAGATCAGATTTGAATTCAATCTTCTTTTGATCATATCTTTTTATTCATAACTCCGTTTGAGTTGATTCTTTTTGCAAATCGAAGCTCTTGACCTAAACATTCTAATAAGGCCAAATTCACATAATTTTGGTACTGTTAGAAATTGTTTTATGTTGCAAGAGTTATTTGCTTGGTTTTGAAGTTTTCCGAATCGTCTTCTTCGATCTTTTTGATCTTTTGAGTGATTGCTTATGTGTGGTTAATATTGCTTGCTTACAATAGATTGACCGGAGTGTGACGAGTAGATCTATCAAGAGTTTTGAGTGCGAATCATCTTCATCAACATTGCAGGCAAGTTCACACTTTGATCATACCTTTTTCTACAACCCAGTTTTATTGCATTAGATCAATCCTCACACATTGCATGATTAGGATCTAATTAAATTATGGGATGGGAAGTAGATGAGGTAGTACCTATTCCCTGTTTATTATCAAACCTTTGGGAGTTACTTCTACGTTTTCTCATTATGCCATGCTATGCTAGTAGACGTGGATTGGGTGAGTGATATCCATGACAGATGTGAGATTGATAATTAAGGGTTTATCTAAGGTGGCAACCTAACACACATCTGGGTGGATTGAGGCACCTGGGGTTACCAGGACTTGCCTGTTTTATTTTGGACCGCCACCCAGGCCCAAAGGGATCATGAGATTATTCATACTAGAAACTTCCGTGTGCAGCCACAAGCCATTATGGGCTCTGGCATAGTTGACTAAGTTGTGCGAACTCTTACAGGATAGACTAGCAGATGTAGGGGAAAGTAGGTGTACCGATCTATCCGTCGTAAGGTGCTAGCGCTTCTGAAAGACTGTGTCTCGGTCATCCGTCTTCTCAAACACCCTGTAGTGCGAGAAACCAAACAGAGGCGATCGAGTCTTGTGGGGAAAAGTGCGCAAACCTCTGCAGAGTGTAACAAACTAATCATGGTTAGCCGTGTCCCCGGTTATGGACAATCTTGAGTATCTAGTACCTGGATTATCATGTGAATCTCAACATGTTACTCTAAATTAATTTTGTGGGGTGTTAATGATGTTACTTAATTGGGATTGAGAATTCTGTCAACCATTCTCAATGTTCAACAACCACCATTGATAGAGGCTAAGGTGTCCCGATGTTTCGATGAGATGGTGGCTATCGTTTTCTGTGGGAGTCGACCTTGACGATCCGACTACGAACGTGCGAGATGTCGCGCCTTAGCAATCGCTAAACCAACTTCCGAGGGTTATTGACCACGCCGGAGCACGATCAACCTGACCACGAGGGTCTGTTTCCTGCGAGCAAACGAAGAACAAGCAAGAAACTGAGATTGCAATCGGGATATTGCGAATATAAGATGAAAGCTTTATTGATCAAGGTGGGGTTCTGTGACGTCTTGGTCTGGTCGTTGGACACAAACGAAGTACGCGAAGTTGCAGCTATGGCGAACTTTTAATCTAAACAAAACCCAAAGTCTAAACGACGCCCTAAGGGCTGTATATATGGAGGAAGAGGGGGGAATTTCGTGGCCCTTGAGGGTGGGGTCCGAAACCAACCCTAACTCTTGTTTCCCCACACATACGGACTCTAAAAATAGCCTATACTTAAGTATTTCGAAATTACATGGGCCTGGCCCATTAATAAGGTGACGCAGCACCTAGAATAGCCTATGGACGAATATTATGAAGTGGCATCTTGTACATTTCGTCCAAGGCTTCATGCACTCCTTATGGCGGCTTCAAAGTCCTAAAATCATCACTTGTAACTCCGTTCTTGATCCCCTTGCGTATGCCATCAACTCCATGCGTGTTCTTGCTCCAATGTTCATCCTTCTCCAAGCTAGGCCCTTCATTTGTAAGAAAAACAAATGTATCCAATTTAGGCAGCATCATAATCTCATGAACATTAGAATCATTACCAAGAAACGAAAGTACCTGGTAATTTAATTGGCATGCGCGAGCTCTAGTAATTGGTCCAGTATATGTAACAGTCGGGGCTGTGGGTGTAACAATGGTATTGATGTCCTCATCATCCTCCGCTTCTTGAAATGAAGTCGTCCTCGACGGAAGCGCATCTTCCTCACCCAAATAAGGCTTCAAATCTGCAATGTTAAAAGTGGGACTAACCCCAAAATCTACAGGTAGCTCAAGTTTATATGCATTATCATTTATTTTCTCTAACACCTTAAAAGGACCATCAGCACGTGGCATTAGCTTTGATTTGCGCAGATTAGGAAATCTATCTTTACGCAAATGTAACCAAACAAGATCTCCAGGCGCAAACACAACATGTTTTCTACCCTTATCTCCAGCAAGTTTATATTTAGCATTCATACACTCAATGTTTTCCTTAGTTAACTCATGCATTTTTAAAATCAATTCAGAACGTTCTTTAGCATCAAAATTAACCTTCTCTGAAGATGGAAGAGGCAACAAATCAATAGGTGCACGAGGTAGGAAACCATACACAATTTCAAGAGGGCACATCTTAGTAGTAGAATGCAATGAGCGATTATAAGCAAATTCAATATGAGGCAAGCATTCTTCCCACATTTTCTTGTTATTCTTCAAAACAGCCCTAAGCATAGTAGACAATGTTCTATTGACTACTTCAGTTTGTCCATCAGTTTGGGGGTGACAAGTAGTACTAAAAAGCAGCTTAGTCCCCAACTTAGCCCATAAACATCTCCAAAAGTGGCTAAGAAATTTAGTATCACGATCTGAAATAATAGTATTTGGCACACCATGTAAGCGAATAATTTCACGAAAGAACAAATCAGCAACATTAACAACATCATCGCTTTTATGACATGGTATAAAGTGTGCCATTTTCGAGAACCTATCCACGACAACAAATATGCTATCCCTCCCCTTCTTTGTTCGAGGTAAAACTAAAACAAATTCCATAGATATATCCTCCCAAGGAACACTAGGTACTGGCAAAGGCATATATAAACCAAGAGGATTGAGTCGTGACTTAGCTCTTTGACATGTAGTGCAGCGAGCAACAAAACGCTCAACATCCCGTCTCATCTTTGGCCAAAAGAAATGTGTAGCAAGTATATCCTCCGTCTTCTTGACGCCAAAGTGTCCCATTAATCCTCCTCCATGCACCTCCTGCAACAACAAAAGACGAACGGAGCTAGCTGGAATGCATAGCTTGTTAGCACGAAACACAAATCCATCGTTAAGAACGAACTTGTTCCAAGTTCTCCCTTCCTTACAATTCTGCAATACATCTTTAAATTCAGCATCATGAACATATTGATCTTTGATGGTCCCCAAACCAAATATTTTAAAGTAAAGTTGTGAAAGCATAGTATAACGACGAGACAAGGCATCAGCAATAACATTTTCTTTACCCTTCTTGTGTTTAATGACATAAGGGAAAGTCTCAATGAATTCAACCCATTTAGCATGTCTACGGTTCAGTTTTGCTTGACTTTTAATGTGTTTCAAAGATTCATGATCAGAATGTATAACAAATTCCTTGGGCCATAAATAATGTTGCCATGTTTCTAAGGTCCGAACAAGAGCATATAATTCTTTATCATAAGTAGAATAGTTCAGACTAGGCCCACTCAATTTTTCAGAAAAGTATGCAACAGGTTTTCCATCTTGTAATAACACACCTCCTAATCCAATTCCACTAGCATCACATTCAAGCTCAAAAGTCTTATTGAAATTAGGAAGTTGGAGTAAAGGAGCATGTGTCAACTTATCTTTCAATACCGTGAAGGCTTCTTCCTGTGCGGTACCCCAAACAAAAGGCACATCGTTCTTTGTAAGCTCGTTGAGAGGTGCAGCAATGGTGCTGAAATCTCTCACAAAACGCCTATAGAAACCAGCGAGGCCAAGGAAACTCCTCACTTGTGTGACCGTTTTGGGCTGCGGCCAACTCTCAATAGCTTCAATCTTGGCTTTATCAACTTCAATTCCCTGTGGAGTAACAACATAGCCAAGAAAAGATACTCGGTCGGTGCAAAAGGTGCACTTTCCAAGGTTTCCAAACAAACGTGCATCACGTAGAGCAATAAAAACAGCACGTAAATGTTCCAAATGTTCCTCCAAAGATTTGCTATAAATCAATATGTTCAAAGTAAACTACCACAAATCGTCCAATGAAAGCACGTAAAACTTCGTTCATTAACCTCATGAAAGTACTAGGTGCATTAGTTAACCCAAAAGGCATGACTAACCACTCATATAATCCAAACTTAGTTTTAAATGTTGTTTTCCATTCATCACCCAATTTCATACGAATTTGATGGTATCCACTATGCAAATCAACTTTGGAGAATATTGTAGAGCCACTCAATTCATCAAGCATATCATCTAGCCTAGGAATAGGATGACGATAACGAATAGTAATATTATTAATGGCTCTACAATCAACACACATACGCGACATACCATCCTTTTTCGGCACTAAAATGATAGGAATAGCACAAGGACTAAGAGATTCGCGTATATAACCTTTGTCGAGCAGTTCTTGTACTTGACGCATAATCTCCTTCGTCTCCTCTGGATTGGTACGGTATGGTGCACGGTTGGGTAGCGAAGCACCGGGAATTAAGTCAATTTGATGCTCAATCCCTCGAATAGGTGGTAATCCCGGTGGCACGTCTTGTGGAAAGACGTCAGCGAACTCCTGCAAAATGTTAGTGACAGCAGGGGGCAAAGAGGAAGGCACATCCTCGAATGAAAATAATGCCTCTTTGCACACAAAAGCATAGCAAACAGATTTGCTGAAATCTAGCTCATCAATATCAGATTTGGTGGCAAGTAAACATGCACTTTTCAATTTAATTTCAGAAACAACAGTAGATGGTTTATTATTAGGCTTCATTTGGTGCTCAAATTCTTTTGCCACAATCTGATTTTCACTCTTATTTGTCTCCTGTTTTGCTTTATTAGCTCTATTAATATCATCTTTCAAAATGGAATCAGGAGTCATAGGAAGCAAAGTAATATTTTTATCGTTATGAACAAGAGTATACTGATTGTTTCTACCATGGTGTACAGAATTTTTATCAAATTGCCATGGTCTACCAAGTAATAAGGAACATGCTTGCATAGGTACCACATCACAATCGACATAATCAGCATATGTAGAGATACTAAAATGCACACGAACAGTACGTGTTACCTTAACCTTGCCGCTGTTGTTGAACCATTGGATGTAGTAAGGATGTGGATGTGGTCTTGTGGTGAGAGATAGCTTCTCCACCATCTCCATGCTAGCCAAGTTATTGCAGCTCCCTCCATCTATGATCACGCGAACAGAACGTTCCTTCACAACTCCCTTTGTATGGAACAAATTATGCCTCTGATTTTGCTCAGCTTGTGTAACCTGCACACTCAAAACACGTTGAGCAACTAAACATTCATACCTGTCAGCATCTTCAGGAGCCATGTATTGCGTCTCATGATTAGAATTGTCTCCACCGTGTTCGTCACGTGTAATAAGAGCCAAAGTCTCCTCATCATAGTCACTAGTGGACTCATACCCACCATCCTCAGTAACAATCATCACACGCTTAGATGGGCATTCTCTCGCATAATGACCTCCACCCTTGCAACGTCGACAAATAATATCATGTGTTTGCCCTGTTGATGCCATGGATGAAGAAGAGCTCTTTGCAGGCCCAGAAGGTGTGCTCTTGGCAGATAGTGGTGATTGTGCCTGCTTTATTGTATCACGGTTGGAGGTGGCAGCCGACGGAGGCGCCGGTGTAGCAGAACGTGTGGAAGTAGATGATGCACGTGGTGTCCATGATGAAGGTCGACCTGCAGAAAAGTTAGTCCGTGCCAATGCATGTCGATCCTGCACTTCACGTTCAGCTTTACAAGCAAGATGGAATAAACGAGTGATATTAGTATACTCCTTATACTCTAGAATCGTCTGAATCTCTCTATTTAATCCACCCATAAAACGTGCAAGCATAGCTTCATTCTCCTCAACAATACCACATCTAATCATGCCAGTTTGTAATTCCTGATAATATTCTTCTACAGAATTTTTTCCCTGTCTTAAGCGCTGCAATTTTTGAAGTAATTCACGTTGATAATATGGTGGAACCCAACGAGTACGCATAGCAGTTTTCAAAGCAGCCCAAGTAGCCGGAATAGGATATAATCTACAATGCTCAGACCACCAAACACATGCAAAACTAGTGAAAGCACAAACAGCAGCAGGAACACGTCTCTCCTCGGGATATTGTAAACATGTAAATCGTTGTTCAGTTTCTAACTCCCAAGTAAGATATATATCAGGAACATATCTACCCTCAAATGGTGGAATATTCAATTTTAGTTTAGGGAGATGGTCATGATCTCGTACCTGAGGGTGAGCCCTACCATTGCCATTATTTGCATGTGGACGACCTGGTGGTTGCTGTGCTGTTGGTGGCACGTAGTTCTGATTTTGATCAACCTCATCCTCATAATCTCCCACATAAGCATCCTCCTCCACATCAGCAGTAGGAGCCACAGAAGTATCAACAACAGCACCAGCAGTTTGGCCCGACTGAAGAGGGACACGGCTCGCTCGGCGGAGGGCTGTTTCCCGACGTGGAGGTAGTCGGTGTTGTTGCTGTTGTTGCAGAGGTGCGGCAGGAGCAGCCGGTGGTGGTGGTGGAAAACGCGACAACAATTCAACAAACTTGTTATCGAGCTTTGTTTCAAACGTCTTCTCCATGCCATCTATCTTCTCCATGGCCTCTTCAAATCTGTTTATCACATCTTGCACCTGTCCATTCATCATTTGCTGAAACGTATCATGAAGCTCCTTGTTCGTCAAGTTCTCCCAGTCAGTCTCGTCGGCTTGTGATCCTGGCATGGTTAGCAGCAATAGAAACACACAAGAATATGATCCTACAGACTACTAACAAGTGGTGGTGGTGGCGGGTGTCACAAATCCGTCAAGCAAATCTCAAATTCTTACCAGTTCTGACCCAGCAGCAGGCGGTGATCGGCAACCGTTGTAGTCAAAAACTCTCAAAAGCTTGGATAGAGCGATTACCAGGGAGAGTCAAATGCACGACGTAGATGTATGTGGAGCTGGGAAGGCTTATAGTATGGTAGCAAAAAGGGTCAGCAATAATCAATTCAAAGATGCAAAGTTGAATAAACGCTCAACGACGGTACTGTGCTGGTCCTAGGCTAGACCGTGCTAGAGACGCGAGCCTAGAACACTAACAAAATCACGGCGCTGCACGTAAATAAGGGAAAAGCACACTCTGGAACTCTCTCTTTTTTTTGCGCTCCTTTTTTTTGCACTCCTTTTTTTTTTGCTCCTTTTTTTGCGCTCCTCTTTTTTTTGCGAAAAATCACTATAATGGCGAGTGTCTCAAAACTCTTCCCTCGTCAAACTGATAGGATGGGCACGAAAATTTTTTTCACTTTTTTTTTTGGAAATCAGGGCAGCGACGACGAAAAAGTGCGACAAAAAATCACTATGATGGCACGTGGCTCAAAAGACTCAGAAAAGTCTAAAAATAGGATAGGGAAAAAAAATTTGCCCGTGAAAATTTTGGCCTAAAAACTGCCCAGGGGTCTCCAGACTCTTTTTTTTTCGAGACCTACGCAGGCAAGGAAACACGAATCGGAATTTAGATTGATCTCAAGAACAAACCTAATATGAGAAGAACTCGGATTGGTGGTGGATATATGGTTGTGGTATATGGCAGCGGTGGTGGTATATGGTAGCGGTGGTGGTATATGGATAGAGATTGATGGTGGTATATGGATACGGATTGGTAGTGGTATATGGATATGGATTCAGAGCGGTGGCGGATAAGCAAAAGTGGTAGATGGGCGATGATGATGGTGCGGCAGCGGCGTGACAACTTATGACCAGAACTCGAAACTCTAAAAGACTAGACTCTAAGACCAGCAACTTGACACGACGATGCAACCGCAAATTCAACACAGCAAAAACCCTAAAAAGATTATGCAAAGGCTCAGATTTGTTCGGATATGATGAACTAACCCTAATTTTTTTTTGTGTGGCTTTTTCGTGGACTGTAGGTATGAAGAACAGACTCGATCTAATCTACGAAAAACTGTAAAATCTCACCGAGCAACCTGGAAATCTGATACCACTTGATAGAGGCTAAGGTGTCCCGATCTTTCGATGAGATGGTGGCTATCGTTTTCTGTGGGAGTCGACCTTGACGATCCGACTACGAACGTGCGAGACGTCGCGCCTTAGCAATCGCTAAACCAACTTCCGAGGGTTATTGACCACACCGGAGCACGATCAACCTGACCACGAGGGTCTGTTTCCTGCGAGCAAACGAAGAACAAGCAAGAAACTGAGATTGCAATCGGGATATTGCGAATATAAGATGAAAGCTTTATTGATCAAGGTGGGGTTCTGTGACGTCTTGGTCTGGTCATTGGACACAAAGGAAGTACGCGAAGTTGCAACTATGGCGAACTTTTAATCTAAACAAAACCCAAAGTCTAAGCGACGCCCTAAGGGCTGTATATATGGAGGAAGAGGGGGGAATTTCGTGGCCCTTGAGGGTGGGGTCCGAAACCAACCCTAACTCTTGTTTCCCCACACATACGGACGCTAAAAATAGCCTATACTTAAGTATTTCGAAATTACATGGGCCTGGCCCATTAATAAGGTGACGCAGCACCTAGAATAGCCTATGGACGAATATTATGAAGTGGCATCTTGTACATTTCGTCCAAGGCTTCATGCACTCCTTATGGCGGCTTCAAAGTCCTGAAATCATCACTTGTAACTCCGTTCTTGATCCCCTTGCGTATGCCATCAACTCCATGCGTGTTCTTGCTCCAATGTTCATCCTTCTCCAAGCTAGGCCCTTCATTTGTAAGCAAAACAAATGTATCCAATTTAGGCAGCATCATAATCTCATGAACATTAGAATCATTACCAAGAAATGAAAGTACCTGGTAATTTAATTGGCGTGCGCGAGCTCTAGTAATTGGTCCAGTATATGTAATAGTCGGGGCTGTGGGTGTAACAATGGTGTTGATGTCCTCATCAACCATGATAGTTAAATAAAATTTATTCCTTTGTAGTAGGGAAAAATTGGCTTTACCCAAAAACCTTATAACCATAGAGCTTTTCCACCAGCCATATATGCATATAGTGATAGCCATTGTTCATCATTTTCTCTATGGTGTGAATTTGCCAGTACATTCAATGTACTGACCTGTTTCTGGCTGCAACGTCTCATGTTGCAGGTTTCTTACATCGAGTAAGTGATACGTTAGGGTTACGATTTCTACACTCAACTTTGCCGTTGGTGTTGATGGGAAACCACAACCTTGTTGCTTCCGCTATTTTGGATTTGAGGTAATAGCCTTTACGTTACTTTTACATGTGATTTATCTCTGTTATAAATCCTTCGAGTACTGTGTGTGTCAGCATACCGATCCAGGGATGACACTTAAGCACAGACACTTGATCCATTCGGGTCGGGTCGCTACAAAAATGGAACGGTGGAAAGTTGCATGGCAATATATCTCGGAATGGCTATGGAAATGCCATAATAGGTAGGTATGGTGGCTGTTCTGAGGAAGGTATATGGTGGGTGTAAGGTACTGGCAAAAGTTGCGCGGTACTAGAGAGGCTAGCAATGGTGGAAGGGTGAGAGTGCGTATAATCCTTGGACTCAACATTAGTCATAAAGAACTCACATACTTATTGCAAAAGTCTATTAACTATTGAAACAAAGTACTACGCGCATGTCCCTATGGGGATAGATTTGTAGGAAAAGACCATCACTCGTCCCCGACTGCCACTCATAAGGAAGACAATCAATAAATCAATCATGCTCCGACTTCATCACATAACGGTTCACCATACGTGCATGCTACGGGGATCAGAAACTTTAACAAAAGTATTTCTACCAATCGACAATTACTCACTAGCATGACTCTAATATCACCATGTTAATACCTCAAAACAATCATAAGGAATCAAACTTCACATAGTATTCAATGCACTTTATATGAATTTCTTTATTATATCCCTCTTGGATGCCCATCATATTAGGACTAAATTCATAACCAAGGAAAATTACCATGATGTTTAGAGAGACTCTCAAAATAATATAAGTGAAGCATGAGAGTTCAACAATTTCTATAAAATAAAGCCACCGCCGTGCTCTGAAAAGATATAAGTGAAGCACTAGAGAAAAATTGCCTAGCTCAAAAGATATAAGTGAAGCACATAGAGTATTCTAATAAATCACGATTCATGCGTGCCCCTCTCAAAAGGTGTGTACAGGAAGTATGACTATGGCAAAATAAAAAGCAAAGAATCATGTAATACAAGACACTCCAAGCAAAACACATATCATGTGGTGAATAAAAATATAGCCTCAAGTGAATTTACCGATAGACGAAGACGAAAGGGGGGATGCTTTCCAGGGCATACCCAAGATTAGGCTCTTGGTTATCCTTGAATATTACCTTGGGGTGCCTTGCTAATCCCCAATCTTAGGCTCTTGCCACTCCTTATTCCATAGACCATCAAATCTTTACCCAAAACTTGTAAACTTCACAACACAAAACTCAACAGAGAACTCATGAGATCTGTTAGTATAAGAAAATAAAATCACCACTTATGGTACTGTTGTGAACTAAATATTTATTTATATTGGTGTAATATATACTGTATTCCAACTTATTCATGGTTCATACCCCCGATACTACCCATAGATTCATCAAAATAAGCAAACAACACATAGAAAACAGAATTTGTGAAAAATAGAACAGTCTGTAGTAATCTGTAACTCTCGAATACTTATGTAACTCCAAAAATTTTGAAAACAAAGGAAATTTGTATATTAATCTTCTCCAAAAAGAATCAGTATTTTATGACTCTTTTGTTAAAAATGAGAATTATTTTTCTGGTCGCAAAAGTTTCTATTTTTCAGCAAGATCAAATCAACTATCACCGTAAGCCATCCCAAAGGTCTTACTTGGCACAAACACTAATTAAAACACCAAAACACAATTAGTATAGAGTTAATCATGTGTATTTTTTCAATAACATTAGCAACACAAAAAATGCAAAAATAAAATTGGGTTGCCTCCCAATAAGCGCTACTGTTTAATGCCCCTAGCTAGGCATATTGCAATAGATCTAGGTATTGTCATCTTTTGTATGCAATCCATAGGTAGCTCTCATAATAGATTCATATGGAAACTTAATTTTCTTTCTAGGAAAGTGTTCCATGCCTTTCCTTTACGGAAATTGAAATCTAATGTTTCCTTCTTTCATACCAATAATTGCACCAATCGTTCTAAGGAAAGGTCTACCAAGAATAATAGGACATGTAGGATTGCAATCTATATCAAGAACAATGAAATCTACGGGCACATCATTCCTATTTGCAACAATAAAAACATCATTAATCCTTCCCATAGGTTTCTTAATAGTGGAATCCGCAAGATGCACATTTAAGGAACAATCATCAAATTCACAGAAACCTAACACATCACATAAAGTTTTCATAATCGTGGAAACGCTAGCACCCAAATCACACAAAGCATGGCACTAATAATCCTTAATATTAATAGTAGGTCCCCACTCATCATAAATTTTTCTAGGAATAGAAACTTCCAATTCAAGCTTTTCTTCAAAAGATTTCATCATAGCGTCAACGATATGTTCAGTAAAAGCTTTATTTTGATTATAAGCATGAGGAGAATTCAACATGGATTGCAACAAGGAAATAAAATATATCAAAGAACAATTATCGTAATTAAAATCCTTGAAATCCAAAAGAGTGGGTCCATTTCTACGTAAAGTTTTGACCTCTCCAATCCCACTTTTATCAATTTTTGCATCAAGATATATAAACTCCGAATCATTGGGATGTCTTCTAGCTAAAGTTGACTCATCTCTAGTCCCATATTTATCAAGATTTATTTTAGAAAACAAAGATTCAATAGGATTCACATCAATCACTTTAAGATCTTCATCATTGTTTTCACAAATACTGGAAGAACACGCTTTTACAAACCAATTTCGCTTAGCATGGATCTTAGCGGTTCTTTCTTTACATTCATCAATAGAAATCCTCATAGCTTTTAGAGACTCGTTAATATCATGCTTGGGTGGAATAGATCTAATTTTCAAAGAATCAATCTCAAGAGAAATTATATCCACGTTCCTAGCCAAATCATCAATCTTAAGCAAAAAAATTCAACCATAGAATTGAAATTCTTTCGAGAACTAATAAATTCTTTAATATTGTTCTCAAGATCAGAGGACGTCTTATTATAATTTCCATAAGAACTATTGTAGGAATTTCCATAATTATTAGAGGAATTACTAAGAAACAGCCTAGGATTAAAATTACCTCTATACGCGTTATTACCAAAATTGTTCCGAGCAAAAATTCACATCCATAGATTCATTATTATTCTCAATCAAAGTAGACAAAGGCATATCATTAGGATAAATAGGAGCACTCTTACTAGCAAATAAATTCATAAGTTCATCCATCTTTCCACTCAAAACATCTCTTCAATCGTATGCACTTTTTTACTTGTAGAAGATCTTTCAGTATGCCATTGTGAATAATAAACCATAATATTAACTAGGAGTTTAGTAGCTTCTCCTAAAGTAATTTCCATAAAAGTACCTCCCGCAGCTAAATCAAAAAGATTTCTAGAAGCAAAATTCAATCCAAGAAAGATTCAAAAGATTTCATCATAGCATCAACGATATGTTTAGTAAAAGCTTTATTTTGATTATAAGCATGAGGAGAATTCAACATGGATTGCAACAAGGAAATAAAATCTACTAAAGAAAAATTATCATAATTAAAATCCTTGAAATAAAAAAGAGTGGGTTCATTGCTACTTAAAGTTTTGACCTCTCCAATCCCACTTTTATCAATTTTTGCATCAAGATCTAAAAGCTCCGAATAATTGGGACGCCTTCTAGCTAAAGTTGACTCATATCCAGTCCCATATTTATAAAAATTTATATTGGAAAACAAAGATTAAATAGGAGTCACATCAATCACTTTAAGATCTTCATCATTATTTTCACGGAAACTAGAAGAACATGCTTTTACAAACCAGTCTTTTTAACACGCATCTTAGCGGTTCTTTCCTTGCACTCATCAATGGAAATTCTCGTAGCTTTGAGAGACTCATTGATATCATGATTGGTAGGAATAGATCTAAGTTTCAAAAAATCAACATCAAGAGAAATTATATCCATGTTCCTAGCCAAATCATCAATCTTAAGCAATTTTTCTTCAATCAAAGCATTGAAATTCGTTTGTGAATTCATAAATTCTTTAGCACTATTCTCAAAATCAGAGGGCATCTTATTATAATTTCCATAATAATTGTTGTAGGAATTACCATAATTATTAGAGGAATTACTAGGAAACGGCCTAGGATTAAAATTACCTCTATACACGTTATTACCAAAATTGTTCCTACCAACAAAATTCACATCCATAGATTCATTATTATTTTCAATCGAAGAATAAAAAGGAATATCATTAGGATCAACAGGAGCACTCTTGCTAGCAAAAAATTTCATAAGCTCATCCATCTTTCCACTCAAAACATTAATCTCTTCAATTGCATGCACTTTTTTATTAGTGGAAGATCTTTCAGTATGCCATTGAGAATAATTAACCATAATATTATCTAGGAGTTTAGTATCTTCTCCTAAAGTAATTTCCATAAAAGTACCTCCCGCGGCTGAATCTAAAATACTTCTAGAAGAAAAATTCAATCTGGCATAGAAATTTTGTATAATCATCCACAAATTCAAACCATGCGTAGGGCAATTTTGTACCATCAATTTCATCCTCTCCCAAGATTGTGCAACATGTTCATGATCAAGTTGCTTAAAATTCATTATCATTCCTAAGGGAGATGATCTTAGTAGGAGGAAAATACCTGGAAATGAAAAGCATCTTTACACTTATTCCGTGAATCAATACTATTTTTAGGCAAAGATGAAAACCAAGTTTTACCATGATCTCATTGTGAGAATGGAAATAGCATCAATTTAAGAATATCATTATCCACATCTTTATTCTTTTGCTTTTCACATAATTCAACAAAATTATTTAGATGGGATGCGACATCTTCACTAGGAAGGCTGGAAAATTGATCTTTCGTAACAAGATTCAACAAAGCGGCATTAATTTCATAAGATTTCGCACTAGTGGCGGGAGAAATTGGAGTACTAATAAAATCATTATTATTAGTATTGGAAAAGTCACACAATGTGGTATTCTCTTGAGTCATAGTGACAAAGAAAGCAACCTAACACACGAGCAAACAAAAAGCAAACGAAAATACGAACGGAAGAAGGGCGAAAAAAGGCAAATCTTTTTGTATTTTTCTAAAAATCGTTTTAGAAGTGGGGGATAGGAAAACAAGAGGCAAATGGAAAATAATGTAATGCAAGAGATGAGAGTTTTATGATAGGTACTTGGTAGGCTTGATGTAGATCTCCCAGGCAACGACACCAGAATTCTTCCTTCTACTTCTTGAGCTTGCGTTGGTTTTTCCCTTGAAGAGGAAAGGGTGATGCAGCACAGTAGAGATAAGTATTTCCCCCAGTTAAGAACAAAGGTATCAATCCAGTACGAGAAACGTGCAAGTCCCCAATAGATGCACCTACACAAACAATCAAACACTTGCACCCAACGCGATAAAGGGGTTGTCAATCCCTTCACGGTCACTTGCAAAGGTGAAATCTGATAGAGATACATAAAACTTAAACAAAAGATAAAATATTTTTTGGGTTTTTGTGGTTTATAGATCTGAAAATAAAAGATTGACAAATAGTAGATTGGAAACAAATATGATGGAAAATAGACCCGGGGGCCATCGGTTTCATTAGAGGATTCTCTCATGAAGGCAAATAATACGATGGGTGAACAAATTACTGTCAAGCAATTGATAGAAAAGAACAAAGTTATGACGATATCCAAGGCAATGATTATGCATATAGGCATCACGTCCGTGTCAAGTAGACCGACTCATGCCTGCATCTACTACTACTCCACACATCGACCGCTATCCAACATGCATCTAGAGTATTAAGTTCATAAAGAACGGTTTCATGGACTTAACACGGCAGATGCCCTATCAAAAGGACTTAGGTGTGGAGCCATCGCAATGTAGTTAGCTTGAAGGGGTTAAAACGGGACAAAGGACATATAGAGTTTTACCCAGGTTCGGCCCCTCTCAACGAGGTAAAATCCTACTCCTTCTTTAGGTTGTATTGCTTGGGTTTGATGACCAGGGAGCGAATACGCCTGACCCAGCCCTTGATTGATTGTTCCTTGAGTTAACCAAACGCCAGGTCACCCCTTTATATACACAGGTTGATGCCTGGCGGCTTACAGAGTCCCTGGCCGGCTCATACACAACGTGTCCGGCTCGGTGACTAAATAAGCTTGCCTTACAATACAAGTTACACATATCGTGGTTCATCCTCTTGGGCCTCAAGTCGCCTCTGGGTCTTGGGCCTTCAATAGGCATGCTTCATGACCCGCCATCTTCATCTTTAAGTCGCCAGTGGTATGACCCGGCCCCTCCTGGGCGGGTCATATACCCAATAGTTATATCCCCAACATTAGGCCCCAGGTTGATTTGAGCTGTTCACATCAATCTTTACTCCTTGACTTGGCAAAATCTTGTGTCGTCAATTTTAATGAACTTGCTATAACCCCCATGACGTCAGCTCATAGAATCTCATTAACCCGTCATGATGTCACCTTGCATTAACTTCGCACAAAACTCTGAATATCTCAACAGATCTTTTTCTTTAATGGACCTTCCGAAATTCGAGGCGCCCGTGCAGCCACATAATCATTTTTTGGCCTCCTCGATTCCCATGCATGCCATCCATCCATTGCCTTATAAATAGGGATAGGGGTCCTTTGTTTTCACTTTTACCCCCTGCCGCTGTCTCTTCTTCTCCTTCCTCTCAACGCTACAATGACCAGAGCTTCGCCGCCACTTTCAACCTTCTTCAATAGCTCGAAGCCAGGCCGCTGCATCAACCCAAACGCGTCCAGAAATCACAGCACTTCTCCGCTGTCCATCAGCACCAACAGGTATTCATCATCCCTTGTTACAGATCTTCATTACGGTTCCACTGTTCGTTGGATTTCTTCTTTGTTCTTCCCTGTTCTTCTCTAGATCGTGTAGTTGATTTTGAACATGACACTGAAAAATGCACAGTAGTAGTTCTAGCATCTTTTTCCAATAGTAGCATATACTTTTCCTGCACAAGTTCCATCTGAACACATGAGCCCTTCCACTGACCTTACTTTAGGTCTAGAATTTATTTTGTTTTCTGAACTGCCACAGATCCAAAGTGATAGCACCAAACTTTAGAATTTGTTTATCCAACACTTAGCAATTCCTCACTTATAGATCTGAAACATAACTGTTTGGGCGGCTTAACTGATAAACCGTAACCCGCCAAGGTACCATTAGTCACATTTTAAGCTAGAATATGTACATGCGCATACCTCAGTGTTTATATTTCGGTTTAACGCGTTGGCCTTTTATAACACTTTTACTTTTGAGTCAGTGGTCTTGCTTAGCTAACATAATCTTAAACCGACAATATTTCTCTCTTTTAGGCCTTCATCCTCAAAAATGACTAAGACTATCACCGCATGCACCTGGGTCGTTTCCCGGGTCACCGAGGAAGAATTGAACGCGTATGTACAGACATGCATCCTAGCCAAAAAAGACATCAACCATTTGAGGGTCCCAGGCACAGAAACCCCTCCTCAGCCCAAGGATGGTGAAGTAATTGTCTTCACTAATCACTTGCTTCGGGGTTTTAGCCCTCCCGGTTCAAAATTCTTCCGTGATGTGCTGCACTTTTTCAAGCTCCATCCTCAAGATATTTGGCCAAATTTCATTTCAAACATCTGCAACTTTCAAGTGTTTTGCGAGGTGTACCTTCAACAGGAACCCACTGTAGAACTATTCAGGGAATTTTACTATTTAAACCGGCAGAATGAGTTCACACATGGGCCTAGCCTAGAATTAGCTGGCATCTCCATTCAAAGGCGGAAAGAAGCCACTTTCCCAGCCGCGAAACTGCCCAGTCATCCCAAGGATTGGTACCAAACTTGGTTTTATTGCCAAGACATTTCTCCATAAGGGGAAAACCCACTGCGGGGTTATCGTCCCAGCCGACTTAGCAACAGGCATCCTCTTCTAGACTGCATCAGCACAGCGGAACGGAAAAAATATATGCTCATCTTTTCAAAGATCCGAGCCTTAATGGCCAATGGCTTGACCGGAATCGATCTGGTTCGATGCTGGGTCGCCTGGAGAATTCTGCCCTTAAGCCGCCGCCCTGGCTTAATGTGCGAGTATACCTGCGACTTAAAAGATCCACAACGCCACTTCTAGATTTAGTTGACTGATGAGGATATCAATAACATGACCAAGTCTCTGTTGAACGAGAGCTTGGCAGATTGCAGCAAAGCCGGATTGAATCCTTTCTGCATTCTCAACAAGCCACCAGCTGTAAGTTTGTAACAATTTTCAATTGAATCATATTCTCACTTAAACTATCCTCTTATAATCATTTGATTTCCACATGCCAATTCTCCTTTTTGGAATAGGAAGCTGCATGATAAACCGGGCAAGACAAACCAGACAAAGAATAAGGCTCAGAAAAAGCCTGCCAAGAAGAATACCAACACCTCTGAGCCTTTTGACTTGGATGATATTGAGTCAGAGGTAGAACTTGACTCCCTTGGCTCATTTTTTATACATCTTATTGACAATGATCACTATCAGGATGACACAGAAGGCGTCCATGCAGATGGCGAAGAGGTAACTATCCTTTCCTCTGACTCAGAACCTCTTCCAAGACAGAAAATTCATCAAGCAAGCCGGAAAGTAAGGTTTCCTCATCCTTTAGCTTATTTGGGTCCCAATTTTATTTTGAATAAGCAGGAACATGAAGCTCGCCGCACGACCTGGAACAGTGGAGGCGGGATTCTCTCCTCCGGCTTCCCGAACACACCAGCTCCTCGCAAGCATCGTCCAGAGGTTTCACCGATCTCCGACTTAACTTATCCCAAGACGGGTCTTTTTATCCAACATCTTAACCCTTCCGACTCAAATTACCAAGGAACATCTCATTCCTCCTCCGGCGACTCAACGGGGACCCAAATCCCAGTGTTGAAGACCGTGCACGGGTAAGAATGTTAAATCTCTGCTTTCAATCATGCACTCGATTATCATATTAACCCTGTCTTGTGCGTCATTTTCAGAGCTATGGCAAAGCCCAGCAAAAAGATGAAGGTGACCAAAACAACTGAAGACCTTAATGAACCGGAGAAGCAAACGACAAAAACTTCTCTCCAAGCTGCTAAGGCCACCATTGTTGACCCGCCATCAGAAGAGCACAACGTCATCATCGAGCATATGGATGTTGAATCGGCCACTACCAAGCCGTTAAGGCCCATCAAGCCTACTGAAGAAAAGGTCGATGATGTTGTCATTACTGGGCTTTGTTACATGATGCCAGGCAACCACACTGTCTTGTCAGAGCACAGTGCTAAGGAAGAGTTATCTTGCTGACAAAGGCAAATGGTTAGAAAATTTGGAAAGCTATGCTCAATATAGCGCTCAAGAGATCCACTTTGGGTATCTGAACCGTCTGCACACAAGCCGCAACTTTGAGGCCGGCTTAGTCAATCTTATGAAGGAACATTTTGAGGTAAACTCTATAGTCTTCTTCATGTAAATATACTTCTATCAGCCGCCAAGTCTACTGAATATGATAGAATTAAATATGATGTAGACTTTAGATAGCCTTATAGATATCAAGATGAAAACAAGAAGCCCCCAAGGGCCGGCTTAAACTGTCAAGTTAAGCCGGGACTTCAAATAGTAATGAGCCACTTTTGCACATGTAGCCTCCAAGGGCCGGCTTAATCAGCATGGATAAGCCGGGACTTATCGCCATAATTGTCAATGAAATCCAAGTATGTAGCCCCCATGAGTTGGCTATAGTCATAATAGTGTAGCCGGGTCATCATAGACTTGCCTATAGAAAAGAGCAATGTGCATTAGCCCCCAAGTGCCAAGTGAAATACTTGTATTGTGATTGGGACTTTAAAGAAAATGATTGTAATGCCGCCTGTCATTTGCATACTACAGGAGGAGCTAAATGTTAAGGAATCCCAAGTCGCCGATCTTTAGCAAAACACCAAGTCTCAACAATCTGAAACTTCCAAGGCCAAATCAGAATTGACAACCGCCTTGGAAGAGATGGAGAAGTTGAAAAAGGACTTCAAGGCTGACAGGACAAACTTTGAGACTGAGAAGACATCTCTGTTGAAAAGAGCAGAGGAAGCGGAGGCTGCACTTAAGCCGGTAGTCGATGAGATTTCCGGTTTAAAACAGCAAATTAACACCATGACAGCCGCCATCTTTGGTAAGTAACACTGTACTTCAATCTTTCCATAGCAATGTATATCAATCATTCCCCGGTTTACCAACACTTTTCCATTGATGAAGGCCCGAGAAGCTCCAACCTTGGTCAATATATGCGCAGCAAACTCACAGCCACATATACTCTCATGGAACAATTATACACTGGTGCTCAACGAGCCATCTCTGCCACCTTACACAAAAAGTCACCACCTTCTCTTATCAAGGAAGTGCTGGAGAGGCTATCTGTGCTGCCACAAAGAATCGAAGAGTTGAAGCGATCAGCCGCCCGAGCCGGCGCCATCACCGCATTAAGCCAGGCAAAGGCGTGGCAAGTAGATCTTGTTCCAGAAGATTTGGCCAATGGCTGCCCAAGCGTAAAATAAGACGGGTCTCCCTTGAGTGCCTCTGACTTTTCCAACATAGTAAGGGGAATGCGTCCATTAGCAAGCAAACTGGCTGAAGAGACGGACCTGTCCCAGTATCAGGCGGTTTATGATGCTGAAAATAAGAAGGTAAAGGCGCCGGTTCATGAAGCTTAGGACCTTACTCCGCCAATTCGTAAGCACAATTTTGCCCCTAATATTGACCCATCAACACTTATTGATGACGAAGCTGTGATCAAAGCTTTGACTAGGATCAATTGGGCCACATCTTACTTCCAGCCAACAGATGAAGAAGAAGATGATGAACCGGTGCAAGATGACCCGGAAGCCTCGACCCGCCAAGACCAGGAGTCTTGATCCATGAGCCGGTTTATCAACCACAACATTTGGATGCCGTGTGTCTCAAAACACTTATTCTTTTGGGACGCATGATGCCTTGTAATAGGCTAGTTGAAAAACCATGATCTGCCATGCCATCGTGCGTGTTTATTTGCATAACACTTATGAGTCGTTCGATCTGATTTGAAGATCCAATGTTGATGCTCATAATCATTGTCAACCTTGCTAATCATGTTGTCACAAGCCCTGCATTCAAACAGAAAGCAGGTGCCCTGGCAGTTTACCCCAAGGCGGGTCATAATGCCCCATATAAAATCCACTGGTGACTATCGTCCATAGCTAGGGTGGATTTATCAAAACATCATATAATCATAACAAAGTAAATATCATACCTGTGATATTTGTCCATATTGTCGGCTTACAACATCGCACGTAATAAGGCTAACAACCCAAAAAATCAAAGCGCAACGCCCTATGCAATTTATTCATACTGTCGGCTTACAATGCCATAGACAGCAAAGGGTAACATCCCAAAACTTAGAGTGCGGAACTCCAAGCACATAATCATCACTCACTGGCGACTTAACGTCCAAAGCCAGGCCGGGTTAACAAAACACTGGATATATTCAAATATGAATCATAAGGATCAAGGCAACATGTCCCTAATCATTTTTCCACCATATATCAATATGGTACAAACATAAACCTCAAAAAAGGCTCAAATCCAATATAAACCAAAAAAACAAGGCGTTCATAGGCTTCCAAGCCTTAATGTCAATTCTATTCAAGGGCTGCACAACCACTGAGTTAAACCTTAATTCAAACCCGTAAGCCGGACCTCACATGACCAACCCCTGTTTTAACTTTGACAAATTCAAGGTCTTTTTAGAAGATTGATTGTCAAGAGTACGGCGAGTCATTCTAGGATTACCTGGTCGGAGTGGCAGGCAAACAAAAGGCAGGATAACTAGGATTTTTAGTGAATACACCTGGCGTCTAAGCCTATTACAAGGGACAACAAAGCTGTTGTTCATTAGCAAGGAGCCCCAAGTAATACACCTGGCGTGTGAGCCGGATTAGTAGGGTAGTCATAGCCATGCTCAATTAGTAGGAAGCCCCCAAGTAATTTGTAATCAAGGCATACAAGCCGGATCAAGAGGGTAGTCATAGGTATGCTCAATAAGCAGGAAGCCCCCAAGTGATCTTATGAAGAGACAATAAAGACTCAGATTCTCTGAAATGAAATGACAAAGGCCCTGAAATATCCGGGATGCCGACTTTATTATACTAGTCATAATATATACATTGATAGAAATATGTACATCACAAGAGCCGGTGGCTCAGGTGTAATAAGGCCGAAGATGAGCGATATTCCACGGCCGACGGGTCTCCTGCTCCGACGTACGTGAGTCCTTGTGGTCTCGAACATCAATAAGGTAGTATGACCCTTGTTCAGATTTTTGCTGACCACAAAGGGCCCTTCCCAAGGTGGGGATAGCTTGTGCATGTTAGTTTGATCTTGGATGAGCCGGAGCACCAAATCCTTCTTGAAAGGTCCTAGTTTTAACCCGACGGCTATGATACACTACAAAAAAAAGACATTCGTGACATTTTGGGCCGAACGAAATTTTTTCTGTCATACTTATGACACTTCTATGACGATAATTGTGACAAAACCTGGTATCATCATAGATGTGGTGGCGTCCTACTTCTATGACAAAAAGTCATGATATAAAATGGGCTTTTCGTCCAGGGCAGGCCAGAGACGCAGCTGCATGACATTCTTTGGGCCGTCCATGATGGAAAAAACCATGGTAGAAGCGAGGGCGAGGAAAATATTGGGGTGTTCCCGGTTACGGTGGGTGGTCGGGGCCGAGCGATGCGCGTTTCTCTTGTACACCCACGCGCGTGGGTGCGAGGCGTTGGGCTCTAACTGAACCCGAGCGATTGCACTGCAGGCTACGCGTTACTGAACCTGAGCGATCGGTCGATGGCTGTTAACTGAACCCAAGCAATCGATCGATGGCTACTGCTACTAACTGAAGCCGATCGATGCTGCTTGTGGATGAACAGTGAGCGTTGCTGGGGGGTTTGGATGAACAGTTCCTGGTGCGGTGGATGAACAGGACCCTGCGGTGTTGCCTCTGGATGAACAGTGAGCATTGCTGGGGGGGTTGGATGAACAGTTCCCGATGGGGGTGGATGAATAGGACCCCGTGGTGTTGCCTCTGGATGAACAGGACCCCGATCGATCGAGCCGGTTGGGGCTGGATGAACAGGACCCCGTGGAGGCCTGGATGAACAGGACCACCCCGTGGAGGGCAGGATGAACAGTAGACGGTGGAGGGCTGGATGAACAGTAGCCCATGGAGGGGTGGTTGAATAGGAGCCCGTGGAGAGGGCTGGTTGAACAGTAGCCGGTGGAGTAGCGTGCGGTGGAGGCTGGATGAACAAGAGCCCGTGGATGAACAGTCGCAGGTGGAGGCTGGAGGAGGTCGATAGTGGATGAACAGTAGCCAGTGGAGGCTGGAGGGGGTCGACGGTGGAGATGAAAAGTATCCCGTAGAGTCCCATTTTGCGGTACGCCACACCCCTCCTGATCAACAGGACCGCCGTTTCGACCGTAGCGGTCCAACACATGTCCGTTTCCTCCGTTTTGCGGTACGCCACACCCCTCCTGATCAACATGACCCCCGTTTTGACAGTAGGAGGTCTGTTTCCTCCGTTTTGCGGTATGCCAGACCCCTCCTGATGAATAGGATCCCGTTTCGAACATGGCCGATCGAACACAAGGCCGTTTCCACCGTTCTGCGGTACGCCAGGCCTCATTTCCATCGGATGTTCCTTCCAAGCCCTCCCGATGAACACGACGACGCATTCCATTCCGACCCAGCTGGTTGGCTCCCCATGAACACGACGGCGACGTTGTTTCTCCATTCCTCCCCAGCCATGTACACGAGCCCTAGCCGTACGTATGCACGAGTAGGCTTTTGAGACCCTACCCGTATGTACGTACGTGGCCGTATTTTCTTTCTTGCACACTGGCTACTGTACATACGTGTACATGCTACGTGCGCGCCTCTACTACGACACGTGCGTGCCTCTACATCGACCAATATGTACGTACACGTTTGCGACCAGAATGACAATGCTACGTACGCTTCGACCAGGTGGGTCCCAACTGTCAGGCACTTCCTTGCGTGCGAGATGTAGCTGGTGGGTCCCAGCAGTCAGGGGGGCGAATCATTTTTTTTGCCCGGACGCATTTCCTTGCGTGTGAAGATGTAGCTGGTGGGTCCCAGTAGTCAGGGGAAACCTTATTTCGTGAAATATGGTGGCCCGTCCGGTGGGTCCCTACTGTCCGGTGGAGGAATAATTATTTTGCACGTAATAAGGAGGCACTTCCTTGCTGCGGCCGTGGACCGAGCTGTCAGCCTCTCCACGTACAGTCCAGGTCCGATGGAAGCCGTTCATTGACCATGTTGACCATGCCATGCCGAGAGCTCCAGGGCGGTGGACGACGACGAGGCCTAGGAAGGGGACGACGCAGAGCCGGGGAAGACGCGGCAGTGGAAGCCCGCGCGGAGAGGAGTACGAGGGTTCACTGGTTCGGCTGCGGTGTGAGGCTGCCGTCGCCGCAGGACCTGGCTAGCGGTGGGAATAGTAGGGGGCGGTGAGGCCTCCGCGGTAGCACAGCCCGCCACGGGAGGTAGGAGCATGCGGCACGACCGGCGCTGCTTTGGGCGGCTGGAGCAAGAAGACCAGAGGTTGAAGAAGCACTACAGCCATTGGATGGACATCGTATGGTCACTGGAGCTAGAATCGTTCATATTGACTAAGTTGACAAAGCACTCCGTCCCCGTCAACTTAGTAGGCCCACAAGTCAGCCACCCACCAAGGTGGGTCCCACTAGCATGGGGAGTATTCATTTTTTGTGCGTAATAAGGCGGCACCTGCGGTGGGTCCGAGCTGACAGCGGGGGGAACGTTTTTTTGCGAAATACGCCTGTCCAGTGGGTCCCAGCAGTCGGGGGGAAACATTTTTTTCTCCAAATACGATGGCCCGTCCGGTGGGTCCCTGCTGTCAGGTGGAGGAATAATTATTTTTCGCGTAATAAGGAGGCACTTCCTTGCGGCTGCTGTGGACCCAGCTGCCAGCCTCTCCACGTACAGTACTCTTCTGATGGAAGTCGTTCCTTGACCACGTTGACCACACCGCGCCGAGAGCACCAGGGCGGTCGATGTCGGCGAGGCCTAGGAAGGGGACGACGTGGAGCCAGGGAAGACGCGGCAGTGGATGCCCACGTGTAGAGGAGTATGAGGGTTTACTGGTTCGCTGCAGTGTCAGGCTGCTATTGCCACAGAATAATAGGGGGTGTGGGTGAGTAGAGGGATGGCCTGGCCAGCGGTGGGAGTAGTAGGGGGCGGTGAGGCCTCTACCGCATCGCAGCTGGCCACGGGAGGCAGGAGCACGAGGCACGACCGGCACTACTTTGGGCGGCTGGACCATGAAGACCAGAGGTTGAAGAAGCACTACAGCCGTTGGATGGACATCGTACAGTCACTCGACCTAGAATCGTGCATATTGACTAAGTTGACAAAGCCCTCCATCCCCATCAACTTAGTAGGCCCACAAGTCAGCCTCCCACTATACTGGGTCCCAGCTAGCAGGGGGAGTATTCATTTTTCTGCGTAATAAGGACACACTTCCCTGCGTGCAAAGATATAGATGGTGGGTCCGAGCTGTCAGCGGAGGTAACATTTTTTTCGCAAAATACAGAGGCCCTTTAGGTGGGTCCCAGATGTCAGGTGGAGGAATCATTATTTTGCATGTAATAAGGAGGCATTTCCTTGCGTGCGGCCGTCGACCCAGTTGTCAGCCTCTCCACGTACAGTCCACTTCAGATGCATGTTGGTCGTTGACCACGTTGACCAGGCCGCGCCGAGAGCACCTGGGCGGCATACGACGGTGAGGCCTAGGAAGGGGACGACACAAAGGCAGGGAAGACTCGGCAGTTGTTTCCCACGCGGAGGGGAGTACGACTGTACGAGGGTTTACTGGTTCGTCTACGGTCGCCGGAGAATAACAACAGGTGTGGGTGAGTAGAGGGATGACTAGGCCAGCGATGGGAGTACGGTGGGGTGGTGAGGCCTGTGCGGCAGCACAGCCGGCCGTGGGGAGGAGGGAGCAGGCAGTCCCCCCCGATGCTTGTTTGATCGGCTAGAGCAGGAAGAGCAGAGATTGAAGAAGCACGACGGCCGTTGGATGGACATCCAACAGTCACTTCTTGTGCGTCAACCTTTTTTTAGGAAAGCCTCAAACCTTTGGAAAACAGCATACAACCCATCTGCCATTATTTCTCATAATTTTACAGCCCATTTGCTAATTCTTAAGGTTTTTTTGGAGCCCATATTCTTTTTGTTTGCATTACAGCCCATATTGTGGCCACGGTTAAAAAATTATATGAAATTTTGCATGTTTCGGTGCGGTCCGAACTGTTTTTAATCCCGAAATTTCAAGTCACATTCAAACTGATTTAAAAAATAAATGTATATCAATATAAAATCCAACAAATTGTCCATGCATAAAAATTAATGCAATTTAAAATCTCGAAATGAAAAAAGAAATTGGAAACTAATTGTCAGTTTGATGTGTTTTAAAAATGTATAGCCCATTTCTCATTACTGATTGGCCATTTTCTCGTCCAGCCGAATGAAGCTCTCCTCGTCTTGAAAGATTTGCAGCCCAACAGGCCTGACAAAGTGACTTACTTGGGAAATCACAAAAAAAACTGGGCTAGCCATTTTCAGAAAAAAAAAAAACTACTGGGCTGGTTTGTGGTAAACATAAAAGAGAAGGCTGTCTAGACAGGCCAGAGTGGACCGCATAGCCTAGTTAACACCCGACTTCCGTCTCAAAAACAAATTAGATAAATGCCACTACAATTATGGCGATTCATAAAAATGCCACTGCAATTTCCAAACTTTGAAAAATGCCACTGCAATTTTTGCAAACTTTGGAAAACACCACTGCAATTTGCAAACTTTGAAAAATGCCACTCCAGACTTCGAAAAATGCCATTGGAAATGGCATGAAATGGCATTTTTCAAAGTTTGGAAAATGCAGTGGCATTTCTCAGAAACACCAGATTTCGAGTGGCATTTATCAAATTAACCCAAAACAAAAATAACTAGGCGAGCTGCTGGGTCCCTAGTATCAGCCGCTCGTTATGCAATTATCTCGTTTATTAACTACGTTGACAATGGCATGGGACCCAGATGTCAGAAATCCATTAGGAGGAGCCATTTTTTATTGGCTTGAAATAAGGAGGCACTTGCTTGCGTACTGCCATGACCTTGGTGGGTCCCTGCTGTCATCCTCTCCACGTACAATCATCTCCTGATTGTGTACGCGTCAACTTGGTAGGCCCACAAGTCAGCCTCTAAACCCGTGGAGGACAAATACAACCCATTTAAAAAAATAACATCCCATTCCATACGTTCAAATGGAAAGTTCAACATTCCGAGCAAAGTAACAGGTCTGATCCACATATAGAGTACCGAACTTCCACATTGACAACCATCATAGCCAAGTTAACTATCTACTCCCACTAATACTCTAGTAGCGTACAAGTACCAACTTACTCTTAGCTAACTAGACGATGCCGACCGCCATCTGCGGTACACGCTAAACGCCAGCACCGGCGTCCTCCGCCTCACCTCGGACTTGCCAGAGGTGCGATAGGGCGCGTTGTTCGCGCGCGTTGGCCCTTTCCATGCTAGCATGGTCCACTGAAGCTTCGGCTTCTAAGCGGGAAACCCACTTGACGAGCTGGTAGTAAAAAATCAACGTCGCGAACGCGTGCGTGCCCGACAGCCTCCAGGGTTATTTGCCAGGCGCCAGCCTCCACGTAGTCGGCCCAGTTGCGGGTGCTCTGCTCGCGACTCAGAGCATCAGTGCGCTGCTTCTCCATGTCCCGCTGGTGACGCAAATCGGAGATACGCTGCTCCTCCGCCAAGCGGTCGCGCTCCAACAACTCCTGCTCCTTCGCCAGGCGGTCGCCCTCCAACAAGTCCTTGATCTCCGCATTGCCATTTAAAGACCGATAGAATGCCTCCTCCCTCGGTCTGCCTTCCGGTGAAAAACCGAACACTAGTTCCGGCAGTGACCGCCTCCGGCCTCGCCTATCGCGGACGGGTGGGGGCATGGCGGACGTGGCGAGAGCGAGGATAAGTGGCAAGCGACGTCGGGCCGGTGGGGGCTTATGAGTATAGGGCGAGTTGGATCATGGTGCCACCATAGAAGGCCGGGAAACAATACTTATAGGCGGAAGGTAGCGCGAAGGTCATCGGAATTCAATGCATAATTAAGCAGGCATGGCTTAGCGCGCCAGCTTGCCGTGGAAAACTAGAGAAACTAAAATTCTGACTGTGCCGTCCCATCCCGTCCGTGCTGGGTCGCACGCCGGCATGACGGTCAAACGAGTGCACTTGAATCATGTCCCTCCTTGTCAATAATGATTCAACGGATTTAAAAGGCCCGCAACAATTAAAGCGCATTTTTTTGCATCAGTTAGCTGCCTTAATTACGACTGGCTGCATGCAGGCACTCAAAATCACTCGCAGCCAGTACGCGGAGCAGCATGCAACGAGTCGCAGCCGAGGGCATTAGTTGATGAACTTTAGCTGGGAGATAAGGCATTTGCGAATGTTTTCACTGGCAGTTTCTTCAGATTCGCATGGCATTTTCTTCAGAGCAGCTTGTCAGTTTCTTCAAAAAACTGCCACTTCGGATCCTGCGTAGCAACTAAAACTGCCAGGAGCGCATTATTAGGCTAGCTAGTGATCGATCAGTAACTTGTAAACACTGAGCGAACAAATATAAGGAACTGTTAATGCATCTCAATGATTCACAGATGATATACAAATATGTAACTTCAAAAGCAAAGATCAGCCACAACTAAAACCAACTAGTACGATTCCCATACATAAGATCAACATGTTAATGTACCTCAATGATTCACAGATCATATACAAATATGTAGCTCCAAAAGAAAAGATCTAGAAAAAACATATGTTCTTCCTACTAACATGGATGCTTCTCTTGGCCAACATTCAGTACCGACTAAAAGACAAATTTGTTTTTGAAGTCTACAATTCCTCTTGCAAACGTAAGTGGCTTCACCAACAGCTGGAACCATGAGAATGAACCACACATGACGGAGTAACATACATTACAATATGATTTGGTCTTCTCTCGATCACACGACGAGACTATTTTCGGAATGCAAACTTTAACTTAGGCAAAATGATGCCCATTGTATAATCAGACCAAAGCAATGAAGCACCTAGTGTTGGCCAATAAATATTACAATACTACTTTTCTACAGTCCATGAAGTGACTATCCAATCTTTCTGTGTCTATTTTTTTGACCTTGTTTCCGTGTCTATTTTCAAATGGCACTTCATGCAGTGACTATACTATTCTCTTGTGCAGTTCAACCAAAATTGTGGTCACTTCGTGTGTTTGCCAAATAGCAACGGGCAGACATCTTTGTCTGCACAAATATCAAGCAGCTAGTAAACATATACCCCACCTTGTATTTTGGGTTTAAACATGCCTCTTTCGCTTAGCATCTATCATGTTTTGCACTGGACAATTTGATACAGTCATGTTTTGCCTTGGACAATTTCATACTGAATTGATTTGCTTGTTCAGAGAAGAAATATAGCACCTATTCTTCATCAGACCAAGGATATCCATGTTCGCAGTGATGGAAGAGGTGAAATCGATACAACTGAAATTGAGCATCCAATCATTGAATCCTGTCGCACACCTCCAATTTAGGTCCACCCTGCCAATAAATTCACATGCAAACCACTAGTATTACTATCTAATGACAGTACAAAAAGAGTAGCAAGATAGTAGCAAACCATGTACCATCTTAATGAACAGCTCATAGTGCCACCAATTGGATACAAAGGTTTGGAAGAAAACATGCTCCTAATGTTGAACCAGTTGGACTTTTTGTGCAGTTCCACTAAAATAAAATGCCATCACCGCCTTGACAATTCAGTGACACTGTACAAAAGGAAATGGCTTAACATTACATCATGATGTCAGGTATGTAGTCGACAGTCATTATAGACAAACTTACAGACCTCCTCCGATAACATAATGAACATTAATTTTAACAAAGGTGTGACTAGCTTTACCGGGATAATTTGAGTGAACTCTACACCCTCTGTTCCTTAATATAAGACGTTTTCGCGGTTCAGTTTAAAGTACCCAAACGTCTAGTTTTTAGAAAAATAGGTAGTAGTTTTCTTGAGCACCTATCTGGGAAAGCTTGCCACACTTTATTTATGTCCATACGCTAATGCAACACCATTCGAAATTTCGAATACTACAAATATACACTAATCCAGTGGCTAGTGCAACATTAGAGTAGTTATTTTATTACAGGGTACAGTACAATGGGTTTACTGAACAGATTTCAATAAACTCTGGCACTGGAAGATTTCTATAAGCATTAACAATACAAAATGTACAGGCAACACATTTCAACATTGGTATACTAGTTGTGCATGAGCATTAAACCAAATACAAAAGTCTGAAGGTAACTAGCATTATTAACTAATGACAGTATAAAAAATTGCAAACCATGTACCTCCAAGGTAAATATCATTTCGAACTCGGGGGGACCTTAAAAATTTCTATCCCAATCTTGCTAATCGATCAAACATAAAAACTTGATTCGAACGAATCAAGAGAACAGCCAAACGAGGAGGTGCCCACACTTGACCTTTCCTCTTGTCTTCATAACTTTTTGTGCAGTTTAACCAAAATAAAATGACATCAGCACCTTGGCATTTTGGTGACACTGTACAAAAAAAATTAACTTGTCTCATGAAAGTGAGGTATGTAATCTATAAGCATTAACAGTGCAAAAATCTGAAGGTAGTAACAAGTTTCATCGTTGGTATACTGGCTGTGCAACAACATTAGAATGCCTTAGCTGATAAATCTTCAATACATCCACAATTAACAGCTAACCCTGAAATAATCCTGTGACATTAAATGGCATTGCTTAAATTGATCGGTGGCATTAGACTGAGTGCGGCATTAGTAAAATGTGGCATCACTTTAGCAGTAGCATTGCTTGACTTGACTGCTGGCGTTATATTAACAGCAAAAAAGTGGCAATAAGAGCATGGGAGGCCCATTTGGACAGTGGGCGCACTAGTACGATGTATGTCCACAGACGCATAGAGTGGTGTGGGAGGTATGGTTGCCTAGAGCAACAAATATCCAGGCAGCATATGTGGATTACGTCCCATTTTTGTTATGTTTAGCCACCTTTTTCCCATGTGAGGACAACAAACCAATCGACCTGGTCATTCTCTATAGCGTTGTCATGCCTTTCTACCCTTCTTCAACCAAGAGACACGAGACTCGTTCCTTAGCTACTGATTTTCCCCTTTTCAACCTAGATGTGGGTTCGATGCCTACTCTCTTGGACAGTATAGTCTCCCTTCCTTTCCTTATTCAACCCAGAGATGGATTAGTCTGCATGAAGTAGGGTTTCCTTTAATAGTGCAAATTAAGGTTTTCTTCTGCGTGACCAGCAGAGCAGAGGATAGCAAATTGGGAAGATGGTGGAGTGGAAAAAGATCCACATGCAGCGACATGGCAGATGGGGCAATTGAACAAGGGTATGGTTCGAAAAGAGATAGCATACCCGAGGGTCGGCGGGAAGTGGCTTAGCTTGTGGTCGTCGTCCTCCGCATGCACTACGACAGTGAGCTTGGGGACGGAGGCCATCCCGCGCGGGCGCTAGGTCTGAGAGGACGGCCTTGTCGTCAGTGCGTGACCTCGCTCGTCGCCGATGAGTGCGTCAACGTTGCACATCCTTTTCTTCCCCGACGGATCTGTGACCACCGGCGAGGAGGGAGAGAGACGCCGTATTTTTTAGATCTGGAGAGAGGGTGATAGTGTGAGAAGCAAGTGGGCAGCCCTTAGCAAGAAACCTCTGAAGCTCCAGCCTATATATCTTTTTTATACTACTAGTACTGGAGGTGGAGTAGTGGTAGAGTAGTTTATATTTTCTCTGCAAACAGTACCAGTTAGTCGTGCTTCAAAACTGAGCGGCACGCCATTAAAAAAATAAAGTCAAGAAATAATACGGCACTTTGGGCCAACGCGGCCAGATCGCATTTTGCACGAGAAATTACACACCATGTTTCGTTGACATGTGGCCCCGTTCCAACATGTCAGTGAGACGACGGTGAGTCCTTTTGTACAATTTCCGAAAGGACATGTAGGCAGGGGCGCCTCTTCGTGTACCGTGGCAAACTGGTAACCATCCACCGACTCTTCCCCTTTCCCTCTCGATTTGGAATTGTTGTCGCATGTTCTTCCTCCCTCCTCCATTTTCCTTCACCCTTCCTTCTGCCATTGTTCGATCATCTTCTCCATGGAGGGAACAAGCCAGAAACGACCCTGTTATTCTTGCCCCGATCTAAAAGATGATGTGGTGGGGGAACTCATTGATCGGTGCGACGTCATCACCTCGGCTAGCATGGCAGGTTCGTTCAAGAACATTCTCGACTGAACTAATAACATCATTACAAGGAACCCAAGGGTCCAAGAGTAGTTTGATCTCCCTTATCTGCTTTGCTATAAGCCTGTTCACAAGGGCGCGAACGACGGAGGCCTCGCCTTGTGCAAGTTGATGCCGCTTGATAATGATACATGAGATGTCAAGATGCCATCGCTTCAGGGTAAGGCCTGGGCTGGCGCAAATGGAGATTGGGTTGTTTATATTGGGTACAATTGCGAGTGGGAACTTGTGAATGTGTACACTCGTCAGCGGATTCCACTTCCAAAAATCACAGAGTGCCCTGAGGTTGAGCACACAGATGATCTATGTACTTTCAAATATGATCATGGTGACTGTTGTCAACGGAATATAGCAATTTGTCGAGTTCCCAACCACTCATGGAATTACAAGAACTATGAAGTTGTTGCTATCTTCGACAAGCTTGTTGCCTTCCTTACTAATTCCACGGTTCGTCCATGGATATTGCTCAAAAACCAGTTTCTGTACACGAATGAGTACTGTGATGCAATTGAATACGAGGATCTTGTGTTTGCTGCCACCACTCGTGGCACTGTTTTTGCATGGGATCCTCGTAGTTTCGGTACGTTTGCCTTCCACCGTAATTATAATTGTTTCATCCACGTGCATGCGGGTTAGCAAATTTCCCTTTAGTAATTAACCTTCTTCTTGTGTTTCCATGGTCCTATGAACAATCCACCACCTATAGTTGAAAACTTTTATAACCAAGGGGGAGATGACGATGGTGATGATCACGAGCATGAGGACGAGCAGAACTTATATACTCAGTGGCGCCTGGCAACTAGTTCTAATGGATCACCTCTTCTTGTTTGTATACAGTGCACTGTGATTATTACTACTGAGGTAGAAGGTGTTCTCTCCCATGGTCACCCTCTCTGGACCTATTCCAACACCCGTTGCAGGGTATTCGGGATGGATACTAGTGTGCTAGTGCCAACACCTTCTCCCTGGTACAATATTGATAGTCTTGGAGAAAACTCGCTCTTCCTTGGACAAAACTATCTAATGATGGTGAAAGGTGATCCAGCTGCTGTTGACACAACATTACTACCATTTATGAGAAGCAACTGTATCTATACCTTGGACATTGCGGTGGTTCCCTACCTGGTCCTGATATATGCTGCTTCAGCCTGGATGATCAGTCCTGCATTGCTCTCGATATTGACAATAGCTGGCCCTTCCCAGAGCACCTATGGTTCAAAGCAAGTGTTTCCAACACCGAGGTTGGTTGAGTTGAAGTTCATTTCATTGCTTGTTATTTGTTGTGTGATGAAAACTTCAGTATTTACTAGAATGTTTTGTTGGAAATAATCTATAATCCAACATGTATCATCGTTGTCGTTGTGTGTTGATGACTTGTTGTATGTGATGAATGGTACATTTGCAAATGCGTGTCATAGACTCAATTTATGAATGGTTTTTGAGTCACTTCTTGGAGTGTGAGTACCGTAGTAGTATAGCCAACATCCGGTTAGTATATGAAGTTGCCTCATCACATAGAGCCAACCTAATATTGGAGTACCAGATCTGAGATGCCACGTGTACCAGATGAATGACTCCAAGTTCGACCACAGTGATGCTAGGTGCCAGCCGAGGAACACTGTTGGAGAGACCCCCCTCATAATTTTCCTACATTGGTCGTTTGATTCAAAGGATAGAATGCTATAGGATTTTTTTCCCTATGTAATCATGTTTTAGTTGGCAATCTAGCATCCACTCCAACTTTTGTTTCACTTCCTTTGATCCTACGAAGAGAGTACTTGCTCTAAATGATGTGCCGCTACAAGAGCCGCCTATATTAATTAACCATGCTCTAAAAAGGTGGACCAGCTTTGGCTATAGTAGTACTGTACTAGGTTAGTAGGTGACCTTGCGCTTGGCTCTTCTCCTCTTCCGGAAGTCGAACAATAATGATGGTACTACTTCTGGAAATCTGACACCAAATGAACTGCTGCACGTCCACCGCTTGTAAGCAAAAGTTTCTCCTCGTGCTGCGAGCCACTGCGCACGCTTTGGCGAGGGAGAAGGTGTAGTAAGCAAGCATCTCGTCGTTATGTGAGTTGACGGGACACATCAAAGTTACATATTTATTAGTACTCTCTAAAAAAAGGGCCGACCATGTCCATGGCTACCATCCCGTGCTATATCATTGAGTACATGCACTATTCACGTGCCATCGAGGAGAAAAAATATTACGTAGTACTAGGTGCCATCGAAGTGCACGACTCACTTACGCACTGCATATCTCCATTTTCCTGCATGACACGGCACCTTGATGCTAGATGTCCCCCATGTCATGGAGGCATATAGCATGATTTTGTAAAATGGAGGCATATAGAGGTCCCGCGTGCCGGCAACAGGATGAACAAAGCTCATGTCTTAAACGAAAGAGTGGAAGAACATAGATTCCCGACGACCGAGAAGGAGCTACAAACCCCGGGGTGGAGCGCCTGCACTCATAATATTTTATATTATTCAGCGATATAAAATCAACCAAATCTCTCCACGTTCCTATACCATTCTATAGTACTATGAGAATAACTTTGAACGTAAGCCATTGGTTCACTCTATCCAATGGTCATAGTTGGAAAATCCAAACAAAACCAAGCATTGGATCAACTCTTTTTTCGAGATCAACTCTTTTAGCACTTAGATTGTTGCCGACTGCCCACCTAGCCCACCTATATATCCGCTCATGTGTGATGGCCACAGGAGCTATCCACTCAGATTGTATGTTAAAAAATAATGGTCGATAACTAATGCGGCAACTCGGGCCAACGCGGCCAGATTGCATTTTGCACGAGAAATTACACACCATATTTCGTTGACATGTGGTCCCGTTCCAACATGTCAGTGAGACGACGGTGAGACCTTATGTACAATTTACGAAAGGATGTGTAGGCTGGGGCGCCTCTTCGTGTACCGTGGCATACTGGCAACCGTCCATCGACTCTTCGCCTTTCCCTCTCAATTTGGAAATGCTGTTGCACACTCTTCCTCCCTCCTCCATTTGCCTTCACCCTTCCTTCTGTCATTGTTCAATCGTCTTCTCCATGGAGGGAACAAGCCGGAAACGACCCCATTATACTTGCCCCGATCTGAAAGATGACATGGTGGGGGAACTCATTGATCGGTGCGACGTCATCACCTCGGCTAGCATGGCAGGTTCGTTCAAGAACATTCTCGACTCAACTAATAACATCATTACAAGGAACCCAAGGTTCCAGGAGCAGTTTGATCTCCCCTATCTTCTTTGTCGTGACCCTGCCGACTGGCACGGGGACGAGGGAAGCCTCGCCTTGTGCAAGTTGATGCCGCTTGATAATGATACGTATGATGTTAAGATGCCATCGCTTGAGGGCAAGGCTTGGGCAGGCGCAAATGGAGTTTGTGTTGTTTATATTGGGTACACTTGCGAGTGGGAACTTGTGAATGTGTACACTCGTCAGCGGATTCCAGTTCCAAAAATCTCCGAGTGCCCTGAGGTTGAGCACATAGATGATCTACGTACGTTCAAATATGACCATGGTGACTGTCGTCTACGGAAGATAGCAATTTCTCAAGTTCCAAACCGCTCTTGGAATTACAAGAACTATCAAGTTGTTGCTATCTTCGAAAAGTTTGTTGCCGTCCTTCGTGGTTTGACTGGATGGATATTGCTCAAAATTCTGCTTCTATACACGGATGTGTACTGTGATACAATTGAATACGAGGGTCTTGTCGTGGAATTGTCATGTCAGATGTCCTAGGGGAAGGACTTAGTCGTGAGGCCAACTCATCTATGTGGTAGCTTGAGAGGGTTTGAGCGGAATCAAGAAACACAACACAAGACGAGGATTTAGATAGCTTCGGGCCCCGGGAAACATCATCTGGTAACAACCCTACATGCTGTTTGAGGCTAGATCTCATTATCATCACGAGGGAGTCGCCGTAAACCGGCTCTCCTCTAATTGTGTCTAGCCCTAGAGATTGTTGTTTGCTTGTCCCTCTTTGGGGAGCCCTGCCCCTCCTTATATAAGTTAAAGGGGCGGGTTACATGTAGAGTCCATCTCGGACTAAGACTTAAACTATTTTGATTTCCCTTCCTGGGCTTCTTAACGTCTGCCGGTTTAACATTGTCTGCCGGGTTATGATTGTCTGCCGGTTTAACATTGTCTGCCGGTTTAACATTGTCTGCCGGGTTATGATTGACTTAACACCTTCCGGTGCTACCATCTTTCTTAACTCTGCCGGTTTAACACTTGCCGGTTTACTGTCTTTCTTAGCCATCTGTCTTAACTGTCTGCCGGTTTACCGTCTGTCTTAGCCATCTGTCTTGACTCTCTGTCTTAACTCTCCGCCGGTTTACCAAGTCCCAGCTGGTTTACAACTCCAGCCGAGTCATACCGCGGGGTATATCCCCGACATTAGCTCCCAGTTTAATTTGGATTTATCCATGTTAAGCTGATCCTGACCATCTTTAAATTCTTGTCATTTCCTTATAGAAAATCCGGGCATAGGCTAGCTTCATAATCAATTTGCTTACATTGGTTTGTCACAGAGAAATATTGTGAAGAATAACTTCTTTGACTCAGCTCCTAATGACTTGACAAAAATATTGGTCCTTGAAATCCTCATGTGATCTTCAGCCGGTTTAAGAATGTAAAACTTGCCGGTTTATTATTGCCAAGATCACCGGTTTTATAAATATTGATAGCACCGGGTCATACTTGTAGTTAACATCCAGCTTGAAAATATACCTCTTATATGCCTATCACTTGTAGCCCCCAAGTCTTAAGACGGTAGCATAGCAACAGCTTAAGACTTGCTTCAATATAAATATCACAATCTTGAAGAAATCCAGGTTGTTCATCTCAATCACTAGTCAGAATTGAGTATTCCACATATATAGCCCCCAAGTGCCGGGTTGTCATGCTTGCAGCAACCTGGGACTTGTAATTTCTTGATGCTCATAAAAACTTCAACCAGTGTAGCCCCCAAGGGCCGGGTCATTATGCAATAATGAGCAGGGACTTTGTAAATATAATCTTGTAAACTTTGAACAGCAACGTGTAGCCCCCAAGGGCCGGGTCATTATGCAATAATGAGCAGGGACTTTGTAAATATAATCTTGTAAACTTTGAACAGCAACGTGTAGCCCCCAAGGGCCGGCTCAATAAGGTAATATTGAGTTGGGACTTCATATATACTTCATTGAGAATAACATTATACGATGTAACCCCCATCATGGGGCTTGAACCCACGTCCACAAGGTTGAGAGCTTTGTGCTTTACCAACTGAGCAGTGGATCCTTCAATAATAGATGAAAATTTGTGTACCTTGAATTGTTGACAGGAGCAATTGGTAGCCCCCAAGGGCCGGCTCATTACTATGTGATGAGTCGGGTCTTCAATAAGTGAGCAAACAATGACTTTGCATTAGCCCCCAAGTGTCATGGTGCATGCTTGCAGCGACATGAGACTTGTGTATTTGATGTAATCCCAACTTGAATAATGTAGCCCCCAAGTGCCGGGTCATAAGCCTGCAGTGACTCGGGACTATTCCTTCAATTATAGAATAAATCATATCCATTGATAATACGATAGTCATTGCGCTAAAGCGACTTTGAAAACCTTAATCATAATACTGGTTATTGATAACCATAATAAAATCCAGCCGTGTTGGCTATTAAAGATTTTGAATAATATAACCTTGTTTGAAAACCGATTCCTGTCATATAAACCGGTATATCCATGCACATATGATACATGCTGTGATGATGTAATGATGATGCAACGTATGATATAATATATGATGATGTATATGTATGATCAAGAGGGTTTAAGCTATGGTGCGGATACGACTAGAGCCCCCAAGTAGTCATAATTGTGGCATTGCGCCAATCACGAGGTGTAGCTATGGTTCCAATATGACCAAGCCCCCAAGTGACTTCCCTAGTGCCCTTATGCCTATCAAGAGGTGTAACTATGGTTCGAACCCATAGCTCCCAAGTGATTTTCCTGGCGGCCTTATGCCTATCAAGAGGTGTAGCTATGGTTCGGATATGACCAAGCCCCCAAGTGATTTTCCTGGTGCCCTTATGCTTATCAAGAGGGTATAAGCTATGGTTTGGATACGACCAAAGCCCCCAAGTGATTTCCCTAGTGGCTTTAAGCCTATCAAGAGGTGTGACTATGGTTCAAACATAGCCCCCAAATGATATTGTGAGCTGTGCTCAAGGGATACCCATGTTTGAGCTATGTTGTGCACCAGACTCTCTTTGGCCCCTTTATGATAATATTGGCTTGATAGGCGGATTACCGAAATAACCAGAGCTGTGCTCTTATCATAATATTGGCTTGATAGCCGGATCAAGAGGTGTAGCTAAGGTTTGAATACGACCAAGCCCCCAAATGATACTGTGAGCTGTGCTCAAGGGGTACCTATGTTTGAGTTGTGCCTTTGCAACAAACTCTCTTTGGTCCCTGTAATTTTTCTGAGACCTCGAACTTACGAGAGATGAATTCTTTTTAACCGGAATTTCGAACCGGATATTGTGAGCTTTCAAAGCTTTGTGGGAGATAGCTTTCCCTTGAGCCGGATTTTAAACCGGAATCCTTCTTTTTAAGCCGGAAATTTTCTGACGGCCCTTAAAGTTGCGCCAATATGGCGGTTTAGGGTCCTGCATTAGATAACTTTGCAAGCCGGAGTCATTGCTCTTTTTAAAGAAAGCAACATATAACATAAAAATATACTGGATGGATTTCACCTGATATGGCAGGCCAGTTAATATTATTCACCGCGGAATTGATGATCTCGACGGTGAAGCTGAAATCTATCATGGGTGGTTTGACCGTGGGAGCAGACAGATGAGTCGGCCGCGACATTATAAACCAGTGCGGACGGGCAAGTTAATCGCATGCGCGGTTCTAACGAGTTGATGTAGATTAGGCTGCACGGGCAGCGGCTTGCGCACACCCATACAACAACAAGTGGGTTCGGACGCTAGCGCATGATGATGCTAACACATACTCCATAGGCATATCCTGGCACCACCTTTATCATGAATCATTGTCCTGCACAAAATATATTGTGGACCAAAGTAATTGTTCTTTGGTAAAAAACAATGTGTCAAGAAAATATACTTAGATGAGTATCACCTGATTTATCAGCACGATGGAGGATCCGTACATAGCCTCCGTGAATAGTTAGTTTCAATGGTGATTCATCCACTTTCTCCTTTATTGCAACGAGGTGTTCGTAACAGCAGCCGCTGGGCATTTTGTGACTTAAACAGCAACAAAGGGTGATTTAAGACATACTCAAGATCGCGGCGACTTGCGACGTGGCTGGTGATGGCAGCAGGCATTTTGTGGAGTAGCAACAGAGGGACAGCTCAGGCGCGGCTCAATGCGGTGGCAGCAGCGCGCATCGAAGGCGGCGGCTCAGAGCTGTGCGGCGTGTATCGAAGACGGCTCATGGTGGCGCAGCGGCAGAAACACCGGTTTGTGGCGGACGGCAAGGCCTCTCGAGGAGATGCCGTTGTGGTAGTTTAGGCAGGCAGCAGAGGAAAAATGAGGCGAGGCCGGGGCGGCGGCTCAAGAACAACGGTGACTCGGGTGAGGTCAGCAAGGGCGGCTTAGAAGCAGCGCTGCGGGCTCGAGAGACGGGTTGGAGAGATGCGGCTGTGGCTGGTTCATCCGCGTCGAAGGTGGAGCGACAACTTAGAACATGGCCGAGTGTGACCGGTTCGGGGCTGGTCACGGCGGGTCGCAGCTGCAGAGGCGTTTTTGAACAACGGCGGTTTGAAGAGGCCAGCCTGCAGGGCGTGTTATAGCCTGACGAAGGCTAGCGGTCTGGAGTAGCGCGGCGGCCCAGCACGGAGTGAGGCGCCGTGGTGGAGACAGCCAGGGATGGCGAGTCAAAAAACAGCAAGCGACTCTTAGAAGGCGACTCAGGCATGCCCAGCGACTGGAGCCGGAGACGAAACGAGACCCGATGGCGACTTGAACCAGAGACAAGTCGAGCCCCGATGGCGACTTAAACCAGAGACGAGTCGAGGCCCGATGGCGAGGTGTGGCCCGTGGTGGCAGAGGAGTTTATGTTGGGGCCGCTCTGGTCAAACCATCTTTGTTTCTCCGAGTCGTGGTTGATGCAGACGACGGCTTAACATGTCAGCTGGGACTATGAAGGTGAGCGCGCGACTGGAGTGGTGAGGGCATGAAACAGCGACGGCCCTCAAACAGCGGTGGCTTACGCAGAGAAGCGAACCGGCAGCAGAGGTGACTGAAGCAGGTCCGCGTGCCGCGTGGTAAAGCGCTATGGGCGGTTTGCCGGCGGGCTTGGCGAAGGCGGCCCGTCGGTGGCCGGCTAGCTATGGCTGGAGAGGCGAGGCGGAGGTGATCTATGTCCAAGGTGACTCAACAGCCGGCGCAAAGGTCAGGTTGGTACGGCCGAGGTGACTTCGAAGTGCGGACAAAGCCATATCGGCGCGGGTCAGCTTGCGGCAGAGGAAGCCCTCGGCGGCTCGAGGTGTAATGGATGCGGCCGTAGAAAAGAGCACGAGGCCGCGGGCAGCGTGAAAGACAAGCGTGGCGGGGAGGCAGGTCGACCTGCAGCAGGAGCAACCCGGCACAACGGCTCACATAGAGGCGGAGGTCTTCGGCCGCCAGCAGCTCGTTCAATGGCGGCTTCAAAGTGGAACGATGAAGGCATGCCCTGAAACTGAGGCGGTGACAACGATTCACGGACAGGCCACGACGACTTAACATGGGTGAACTTGGTGAAATAGCGTTGACGATCATGGCCAGTTTGAGATATCCCTAGACAGCAGAAGCGGGTGACTCACGCAGCGAGGTTTGGTGATTCACGGTAAATCAATCAGCAGAGGCAACCCACATTGGAGGTGAGGCCACAATTGTGAAAGCGATGCTGGCAAGTGGATCCATGGCGTAGGAGGTGGGCCGGTGATGATTTGTCCGCTGTTGAATTTGGGCGCCCGTGACTAAACGCAGCGAGTTTGGCACCAGTGACTTGATATAGTTGTTGGAGAGTACTAACGACGAGGCCGTCTGAAGCGGCGGTTTAACAGAAGCAACAGCGATGGTTGATGTGGTGACTCAATGCTTGTCCGGGGCGGCTCGAGTGTAGTAGAATCACGGAGCGGCCACTACGACAGCTTGAAACGAGGCAATAATGAGGGCCAGTGCAGCGTTGACCTGGCATGTGCGGGAGCTATAGGCTCAAAAGCAGAAAGGCCATGCCGACGACTTGGGGGTTGGAGTGGCAGCCTGCATCGACGGCAGTTTGAGCGGCGCGCACATCAGATGGCGGAACACCTTTGAAACCGTACCCTGCTGTGTGGAGCCGGCTTAGTGCAGCAGTGGAGTCAGCCCGGGCAGGTCACACGCCACCGACGAGCGGGCTGAGAGAAACGGGTCATAAGATGGAGGCGTACTGCTGACCCGACGGTTTAATCAGCGCAAGTCCGTGGAAGCTTTGGCCGCAGAGGTCGGTTTGACCAAAAAAGACTCGCAGCGAGGGTAGCTCGGACCAGGGCGGCGTGTCGACGCAACAACTCAGGCGGCATGGTGCGCCGGCAGAAACTGTGATTGTGGAACGGCGCGCCGGCCGTGGTTAAGTCGCAACAGCGGAAGCTTGGCATGTTTGACTACTCATCCAGTCGTTGTGGTCGAGAATCATCCCCATCCAAGTATATTCTTATTGGCATACAGTACTTCGTGCCACCGCTGGTTCGATGGGACATAACAGTAATAGTACGATTCCCATCATACGCTACTGATGTTTGATTGCGACGGAACCACTTCTGCTGATCTCGGCGATTTAAAGCGAAACTGGTGGGAGAGCCGCGGCTTTGACGGGGGTGAACAGCTATGGTCGTCCTGGTGACGGATTTGGGTCCGGATTAACAGTATGTAGAAACGGAGTACGACCATGGCAACAACAAAGCTGCTTGGCGACTTGTAGACAGCCGCAGCAAACGCAGTAAGCCGGTTTGGATGTGAAGGCAAACCACTGCGTGGCCGTGACTCGAGGGCAGAGATGAGGCTGCAAGCAAGTCAACGGGGCGGCAAGCTAGATCAAGCACAGCTATATCCTTGCGGCGGCAGCTCAGACGGATCTTTTCCGGAGTTGTAGTGTGACTTTGGTCGTTTGAACAACTAGAACTCGGCGGTTTACCGCAGCTCGGGCGATTTATGTGTGTCTGTAAAAATATCCCTTATACGTAGTAATACCACAGATGAGCCAGCCCGTGCAGCTCTCCTTATCTCGGACTTGTCATTGCATAGACGATAGAAATCCCACCAGTGGCAACTTCTTTGCGGCGGTGGCAGAGCAGACCGTAATCCTAATTGCTCTTCTTTGACTTAAATCTCATAGATCGTAAAATCTGAACCGATGAACCCGAAGCTGATGTAGATCCTTTCAGTCTGGCTCCTTTTCATCCAGACCATTGTCAACTCCTTGATCCTTGAGAGAGATCCCTCCAAGAACTCAACACCACCGTGTGTCGGGCCCCACGGTGGGCGCCAACTGTCATGGAATTGTCACGTCAGATGTCCTAGAGGAAGGACTTAGTCGTGAGGCCAACTCATATATGTGATAGCTTGAGAGGGGTTGAACGGAATCAAGAAACACAACACAAGACGTGGATTTAGACAGCTTCGGGCCCCGGGAAATATCATCCGGTAACAACCCTACATGTTGTTTGAGGCTAGATCTCATTATCATCACGAGGGAGTCGCCGTAATCTGGCTCTCCTCTAATTGTGTCTAGCCCTAGAGATTGTTGTTTGCTTGTCCCTCTTTCGGGAGCCCTACCCCTCCTTATATAAGTTAAAGGGGCGGGTTACATGTAGAGTCCATCTCGGACTAAGACTTAAACTATTTTGATTTCCCTTCCTGGGCTTCTTAACGTCTGCCGGTTTAACATTGTCTGCCGGGTTATGATTGTCTGCCGGTTTAACATTGTTTGTCGGGTTATGATTTACTTAACACCTGCCGGTGCTACCATCTGTCTTAACGCTGCCGGTTTAACACTCGCCAGTTTACCGTCTTTCTTAGCCATCTGTCTTAACTGCCTGCTAGTTTACCACCAGTCGGTTTATCGTCTGTCTTAGCCATCTGTCTTGACTCTTTGTCTTAACTCTCCGTCGGTTTACCAAGTCCCAGCCGGTTTACAACTCCAGCCGGGTCATACCACGGGGTATATCCCTGACAGGTCTTGTGTTTGCTGCCACCACTCGTGGCACTGTTTTTGCATGGGATCCTCGTAGTTTCAGTACGTTTGTCTTCCATCGTAATTATAATTGTTTCATCCACATGCATGCAAGTTAGCAAGTTTCCCTTCTCTAGTAATTAACCTTCTTCTTGTGTTTCCAAGGTCCTGTGGACATTCCACCACCTATAATTGAAATTTTTTATAACCAAGGGGGAGATGAGGACGAGGAGGGCCGATATACTCAGTGGCGCCTGGCAACTTCTGATGGATCACTCCTTCTTGTGTGTATACAACTCACTGCTGATGTTACTACTAAGGAAGCAGGCGTTGTCTCCCGTGGTCGCACTCTCTGGACCTATTCCAACACTCGTTGTATGGTATTCGGGATGGATACTACTGTGCTTGCGCCAACACCTTATCCCTGGTACAGTATTGATAGTCTCTGAGCAAACTCGCTCTTCCCTGGACAAAACTATCCAATGATGGTGAAAGGCGATCCAATTGCTGTTGACACAACGTTACTACCATTTATGAGAAGCAATTGTATCTATACGTCGGACATTGCGGTGGTTCCCTACCCTGGCCGTGATATAGTAGGTCGCTTTAGCCTGGATGATCAGTCCTGCATTGATCTCGAGATTGACAGTAGCTGGCCATTCCCAGAGAATCACTTGTGGTTCAAAGCAAGCATTTCCAACGCCGAGGTTTGGTTGAGTTGAAATTCATTTCATTGCTTGTTATTTGTTGTGTGATGAAAACTTTAGTATTTATAATGTATCCTCGTTGTCATTGTGGGTTGATGACATGTTGTACGTAATAAAAATATATGCCTGTGATAAACTTACTAAATTTATGAATGGCTTTCGAGTCGCTTCTCTGAGTGGGTGCTGCGACGAGGCAAAAAAATATTTTTTGAATACATAATTGTACGTGCATTGCAACAGGTTATCCGACGAGGCCAATCAACAATAGTACACTATTTGTACTAGCTTCACATGCTGCACTATCTCTACGTCTATGTACGTAATACAACAAGTTTTAAACTTGAGACCAGCAACCCATCCTCACAAAGAACACTTTTTAACCTAGCACAGACTCTAGCAAATTTGGCCATAGTGTGAGGTGGGCCATATGTTAATGTGTTCGCTGTACGTAACCAGCACCTCGAATCCTCGATACTACTACTATAAGTAGTAGGAGTAGTAGGGTGGCATGGGCCAGAACAAGCATTCACGTCCAGTAGTACGACACACGCCACCAGCACGACTTCCATCTGACACCATATTTGTTGGAGTCTGTGCTACAACAATCTCTTCAACATCGTCGTTTCTCTAACTCAGCCATTGCACGGCGGGCGGGGTGGGGGTTTGCCGATAGTCGGTTTCCTCAACTGCGGTCCCACTTGTAAGGCCAACTCCAACGCACGACCCCAAACAGACCTCTCTTTCACCCGGATTCTGTCCGTTTGGGGTAGGGAAATGGGGTCGTGTCCGGGCCATTTCTCGAATGCGGTGGCCGTGTGCCGAATGCGCGGACGCATCCCGACCATGTACATTTTTCTTTGCAAACACATATCTTTTTTTAATCATTAATTTTTTGGTACATGGAAATACATCACCAAAATTTTGACTAGAAAAACAAGAACCACAAGAATACATTTTAGAAGATATCCAACTTCTATAACTGCTCCTGTAAGTTGGATTAGTGCCTTCTCGATGCATTCATTTTTGATCTGCGGAGGCTCGATCCTGCGTGCTTCTTTCTTCTTCGAGTTTAAAGAAGTAGACGTGTATAGCCTCTATTCTATCAACAAGTGCACTAGTCTCATCTCAAGCCTCTATGCTAGCTAAACGAGTTAGAACGTCTACTAAATTGCGCTCTATCAATATATCGTTGTACTCTTATTCCCAATACCAAAACGTGCATCCATTCTACACAATAAAATTTTAAGTTAGCACAACTAGTCTAATCCGAGAGCACAACCGAAGATTTGGTCGAGTTCTTCCTCCTTTTGCCGACACGTGGGACATCCAGCATCCAGGTCGTGTCATGCAAGAAAATAGAGTGGTAGTTGAAGCCACGTGATGTGCATCTTGGGTTAAACTGTAAATAGAATCTAACTACTCTTGAGTAACTCCAAAAGCGGCCACCGAAGATCTTTATTGGATTTGTTTTTCATCGCCAGCACGTCGAGGTGAAAGATGTGCAGGTTCAGTGGGTCCTCTTGCGTTATCACTGACATGTGGGACCGCATATGAGCAAACAGACGATGGGATCCGCGCGTCTGCTGGCTGGCTGAGAAGAGAGATAGAGGAGGGCTGAGCACAGACTCCAGGAAATTTGTTCTACATAACCAGCACCTCGATATAGTGGGGTGGCATGGGCCATAACTAGCATTCATATCTAGCAGTACGGCACACGCCACCCACACGAGTCCCATCCGACACCAATTTTCTTGGAGTCCGTGCTACAACCATCTCTTCTCCCTCCTGTTTTCTCAGCCATCGCGCGGTGGGCGGGGTGGTGGTTTGCCGATAGTCGGTTTGCTCAACTGCGGTCCCACTTGTAAGTGAAAATTCAACACAGCATGCATTCCCCCTTGAGCGGCGTGCCGGACCAACCGTGTGGGGGTGCGACGCGAACACGTCATGCTTTTCCTTTTGAACTTGTAACTTGTTAAATTTGGTTCTGCTCCATGGCGCGACCGATAGATAGAAATACGATTTTCCCTACGGTAATGAGAAGTTTGGTTCTGGCGCGGTTCATGCATGGAGTACGTAGGAAAATTATGAAGTTGATGCGAAAGGTAAGATAATTACTAGGAGTACCATATACTACTACATGGATTTGATAGAAAGATAATGATACATACGGATCCATCAACGACATCCTCATGCCCTAGTGCACCGCGTCACCAACCGACATGTGAGGAGCAGCGGCATTGGCGGCAAGCTCAACGTGCTTCTGAACAATGCTGTCCAAGGTTGCCCTGCGGTCCAAGAAGGCCAGCGTCCTATCGTCCTCCTCTTGCATGTAGTAGTCCTTGTGGATGATTTGCGCGTAGACGTGGGTGATTATGTCGATGGTGTCTTGCTGCGCCAGGCGCTGCGCGGCGAGCGCGACCTCGAGGTGGACTTTCTCTGGTGCGACGGCGGGCAGTCGCAGGGCCACCGGTGCGTCGAAGAGGTTGTCACCATAGAGGCCGTTGAGGGTGGTAGGCATCGCAGAGCCTGGGGGCGTGGGCTGGAGGCGTACGTCAAGGTCATCTGCGAGCTTCTTAACGATGGTGAACTTGTCGAGGAAGCCGACGAGGACCTCGTCGAACAAGGAGATGAAGTTGTCGTCCAAGCGGCCCCTCGGCCTGGCGGCCTCAAGCACTACCTGGAGACGTTCCTTGGTGCCGGGCCACAGGCCGGCATCGTGGACCATCTGGCACAGCCGACTGATGGTTGCGTTCATTGCCTCCATGGGTCTAGCTTCTAGTCAACTGATCTTGCGATTGGAGTGATCACTCTTGCCCTTGGGTGCATAGGTGCGTAGGATTTCGTAGATTGGACTAGTGGGAGCCTTTATATGAGAAGTGCAGACTGTGCTGAATCCACGTGCGTGTTGGCCATCTACTCCTTGCCCCTCTACTGCACCTGCCTTTGGTTGTATGGCAGGTTGGCCAGCCACCCGTTGGGCCCACGTGTCATACATCCAAAGGCAGGTGCAACAAGTCAATGAAGCTGCATCCCCCTCCGTGCCCGTGCTATGCTTTCAATGACTTGAGACTACCAAACATCACATGCAGTGGTTAGTTCATTGCATGTAATCCTATTAAGTAGCAAAAAGACATTAAGTTATCTCCCCGATAGGAATAAAATAATACACCATGTATTTATTTACACAGGGAGTAGTACATTTTTTGTGACATGCATTACTAGATATTGCTAGTCAAATACTAAATCTAGATGGACGTGGTAGTACTGCTAAATCTAGATGGTGGTGCTAGTACTAGTAGTAGTAGTACTACCAATGTAGTAGCACTGTACTACCCATTGGTCAAATTATTACGTGCTGCTCCTCACAGTGAAGTGACGAGACCCTACGCCAGAGATGACACCTGAGTATAGGCGTCATGTTCGGCATACCATAGTCAGCCTCACCGTCTGCAGTCAATATCATCATGGCTGTAGACCTATCCTGCTTACAACTAGCCGTGTTCGACATAATTTCCCGTGCATAGATGCCCGTGCATTGCACGGAACACCAAGATTGGGGGGTGGACGGCGCCGACAGTGGCCATCACGCCAGATTTTTCCATGGCCTTCTAGATGTGGTGGGGAGGAGATAAGGCTGATTGTGAGAGACAAGGAGTTGTTTGTAAATAGGGAACAAGTGCGGGCATCTTTTTGCAAAACTTGAGAAGTTTGGTTTGTATGCGTTAGATCTAGATCAGACGGCTATTGGTGAAAGATGGTAGGCACAACATCATCACCAACTCAGGACCTGTTTGATTCGCAGGATTTTGAAAATGCAGGAATAGGACACGGCAATATTATAAGTTTCAAACTAATATTACAAATGTTAGGAGTAATGCTGCACCTACGAAGAGGGAATTACTAGGAAGTTTATGTAAGAACTTTTGCTAATTTAGGTGGATGCAACATTATCGTACAAACTAAAATCCACCGCCCTAACAAGTCACTAATGGGTAAATAAGTTTTCGAGTCTCTGGCCACTTGATGTTTCAAAAACAAATTCAGCTTCTGCGGAGAATTTGGCATTTAGGCTTAGACGCTTGCGGTGATCAGCACGCCATTCATTGTTGCGCCAGTGAACGCCAAATCTCATTACCTTGAGCACACTTGCCTCCAGAACAAAGAACCTAGCCAATTTAATCTCATATGTGCTGCCTCGGTAGTCGATCAAATCAATTTCTGTAAGATGGAGATCAAGGCATTCGATGAGATTGTTATAGTGCAGCACATTTTTCACTTTCGCGTCTTTTTTTATCTGCAAAAGAAGAGAACATATTAGAGCAGCTGGCTGTATAAGATTGTCGTGTCATGAAGAGGTACCAATATCATTCGCTCATACGATAGGGTTGGCTGGCTAGTGATATTTTTTCACTCTCTCTCTCTTTCTCTTTCCTCTCATTTACCTAGGAGTACGTGAAGAGCTTGGGAATTTGTTGCCTTCCACTATGTGGCCGATGCCATATTTCGCAAAAGTATGCCACATAATACACAACGATGTCAAATCAAAAGATTTTGGCACCGCTCTCGTGATGTGAGAGAGTTGGCACCGCTGTGCACACAGACCCACATGTATAAAAAAATCAATCAAACCAACTACACCAGCCTCTCACTCTCCCAAACAAGTGTTTTTTTTATTGCCTCAGTCCTCTCTCTCTCCCACACAAGTGTTTTTTCATTGCGTGAGTTATTAATTTGGCACCGGAGCAAAGTAGGTGATCCAGATTGGGGCACTAGGTGAGCAATGGAGGGGCATCGACGCCAAATGCATCAGAAGTGAATTTGGCACATGTTTTGCCCTACATAGTGGAGGGCCGATATAGACCACTTTTGTACTACCTCTTATTTAGTATAAAATTTTGACCATAGATTTACATAAGAAAATGCCAATGCATGTCACTAAAAATTACACCATTCAAAATTATGTTCAAATATGAATCCAACGATATAGTTGTTAGTGACATGCATTAACATTTTGTCAGTTAAATCTATGGTCAAATTTTGATACTACAAAATAGGAAGAGTATACCAGGACGGAGGTAGTACTTGCTCTTAGGGTAACCATAGAGTTACTAGAGTAGTCTAAGTTACTTTCCACTATGACTAGCCTAGGCTACTATAGTAGTACAACAAAAAAACAATGCAGGTGATCACGTGAGAAAAAATACTAAAAACATTTCTTTCGGTGCAGTGCATAGATGCAGTTTTGAACACTACACTTGTCATTGTAATTTGGGAAAATTACGAAAAATTTGAGCTACATTGTAATTACAGTTTACTAACAAGAAGGAAGTTTCACCTCGATGAGTAGCTTCTCCGTGCACGGAAAGCATGTAAGGAATCCAACAACTTGATCCATATTGGGGCCGATAGATTTTATTGCCAAGATCTTCACTGTGCGCATAGACTGGGTCAAGCTTGTGGGAATCATTTTCTGGAAGACGGTCGTAAATACATCAAGAAGAAAATTAAAAATGTGAATTTCAAGAAGATAATAAGAAGATGAGTGTTGTACCTGAACGATTACGGATCCAATAAAGAGTTCAGAGAATTTGGCAAACGAGTGCACCAATGCTGTCAATTTCGGCGCGTCAATGACCCTGATTTTTGTTGGACCTTCTAGGTCTGATACGAGGAATCTCTCAAGGAAAGGCGCATTCTCAATGACCATAATGTGGAACAGCTGGAGTGATCTCTTCCCAATTGATGTCTTGTTGCGGGGCCAGCAAGACACATAAATCCATCAGAGATTCGTCGAGGCGATGTGGAGGCTAATGAACCCATGGATCTGCTCAAGACGAAGGTACTCGAGCGTAGTAGAGCTGCGGAGCAGGTGATCCATAGCCTTCTTCAAGATGACAACGTCAAAGAGGTCGAGCTTCTTGAGTTGAGGGAGAAGAAGGGCGGGCGTGACATTAATCTGGGGAAGATAGCAGGAGCGGAAGCTGGCGCGGCGCAGCGTTGGCACGAGGTGGAGCGCGGACATCGGTAGAGAGCGACATCGTCCAGCTTCAAAGCTGAGCTCGTCGAGCTGATCTAGGGCGGGGGATAAGAACCACTCGTCGAACTTGGGTTCGACCTTGCAGTTGGTACTGAACATGCGGATGTCAAGGCGTCTGGCTGGCCCAGGGTGCGATGAAAGGATCTTGGAGACTGCGGCCATGCGTTTGCAATCCCCGTCATAGAGGCAGCTGTCGACGGTGAGGTTGAGGGGGACGTGGCGCCAGAGGGGGCGCCACCGCCGGGAGAGTAGGGCGGTCCGCACGGCAGATTTGGTGGGGAGGAGGCCGATGATGACGAGCAGTGTCAGGACCCTGATTCCAAGTCACACCGATCTAGACTGTAACACCTCATATCACTTTGCGGCCTCACGCATGGTATTCGCACGAGTGTCGCCTTACCATGGCCCGGGACTGTTTGCTCCTTTTGGCTCACGTATATGATAGTGTTACTAGTATCCATATGACAGAGAACCTGGGCCGACACGACTAGTCATGAACCCAAAGTGGCACTAACTTACGGGGACAGGCATACATGAATCAACATCGAACATGTCGGTCAACAGCGTATGAATCCGGGCTGTAGCAACTGGGCTAACAGGACTCCGGGAACCAGGGCTGTAGCAGGCTAACAGGACTCCGGATGTCACCGCGTGACATTTCCTCGAAGGGACAGACACAGGAACGAGGTGAAACACATGCCGGCCAGTGAAGTGTTCCGGAGCAGTAGTGCTGGGTTGGCAGGACTCCGGTGAACCGGGCTGTAGCGGACTACCATGGCTCATGGAAGCACTAGACTACATTTCCCCATAAGAGAGGCTGCCAAGGTTAAACAACTAGATTGTCGGATCCCACACATACCAAGAATTTCAATCATACACACAATATGCTCGATATGTGTAAATACAACATGGCATCACAACAAAACTCTACAACTCAAAGTTCTTTATTTAAAGGCTCCGGAGAGACATACATAACATGTTCATACAGGTAGGGGTCACATGACCCGACACTCAAGTCATACAAACATACAAGCACATGCGGAAGCAAACTTGTCTGAGTACAGAAAACTAGAAAGAAAGAAGGCTTGACGAAGCCTTTCTATCTACATAGGGCCCTTCACAAGCTCAGATCACCACCTGGGTGGCAAGTCACTCATCAACGTCGAGATCTACATAAAACCCGTCGGAGGGGGCGGTGTTGTCATGTGAAAACAGTAATTAAAGCAACATGAGTACAAAGGTACTCAGCAAGTCTTATAACAGATCCTACTATACATGCACACTAGACCATGAAGCCGCACGTTGCCGCGCCCGCCCATCGTTGATGCAATAACAGTGATGCATTTGAAAATTTATGTTTGTTTTGAACATTGCTCCATGATATGTTCAGAATATGGGTAGGAATGATAGTATTTTCCTTTAATTAAAGACGAATGCACAAGTTTGTAATTTGTTATTGTATTTGTCCGAACTGTAATGCTAGTTGAGTGGGTAGTGGAGGTTAATGATTCAGTTACCATTTTACTTTGCACTTAATTAATACTATAAAACTCTGTCTTGGTTTTCTCTTTATAATGACCTCCTGTAAGCTGCGTGTGGGTTAGTGTCAGACAAAGCAAGAAGGATCCATGGCTGCGGTGGCAAGAGGTAATATATTTCACATGATTAAATTATTTGTAACTGTCTTGGTGATTCTCCTTTCACAATTATGTGTACGGGTTAGCCCGAATATACATATAACTTGGGGATTGTTTGCGTCTCTCGGAAGGTAATTTTAGATGAAATTCTTAAGAAAATTGATGGAAGAAGAGCCGAGTATAGTTGCATGAAAGTCGTTATTATTAGCACAAAGAAAATATGTCAGGTAGACTTGACCAGGGCGTTGAACACTGATGTGGATGCTGAGGAAGATGCAGCTATAGCCATGATAGGGAAACTCACTGAATCATATAGGTTTGAGATTGATGATACAACGGAGGAATTGAAAGAGTGAAATCCTTGTGCTTGAAAATCTGAGAAATCAGCAAGTTGAAGCCATGAAGGTGTTGATGAACAAAGATTATATGTGATTTAGAAACAATTTTGTAGAGAAAACAAAATCATGCATCATGTCCAAAAACTTGACCTCTTTTAATATCATCAGTTAGTTCATCTTGCTTCATTTTGTCAATGTCAGGCCAGATCTGAACTCAATTTATTTTCAAACAATAAACGATGGTTTTGTTCTAAGCATGTGTAACAATGAACCTGTAGCTGGGATGTAGCCCTACCACATCATGTGTATGGGTTGTATTGTCCAGGTCTGTATTGGCAGCAATATGCGTAATAATCTAGTATTTTAATTATTTTGCGAGCCTTGGGAGGTAATAGGTGAGCATTAGTGTATTGAATGCTAAATGAAATTCAGGATCACCATGTGGGAATAATATTGAGTAGTGTAAGGGCATAAGGGAATGATTTAAGTTGGAGATGTAGTACAGGCCACGTTGCTTTTCATGCATGATAATATCTCTCTTGAATGTATCAGTTGCGAAAAACACCAACAATTAGCAAAGCAATGTGGTCAGACGTAGGTAAATTGTATTGGACATCTGCATTTGATTGCGGACCCAATATTCTAATGGCTATGCATTGGTCAGGTTAGTCCTTTATTCGGTCTAAACTGTTATCATTACACAAAGCACATATTCTATTTTCAATTTCTTTGTCAGTCTCGTGATCATGGATATACAGTAGAGCAAATTTAGGCTCCTGGCCTGTTGGAGGAATTAATGAGCCTACATGTCCTCTTATTCTTCCCACCAGAAAGCTGCATCACAGTGTCAGCATCTAAAACATCGGTGAACCAAAGTAAGTAGCTGAAATTACCAGCAAGAGTGCAAAGTCAGATTTAAATGGGAAAAACAGGCTGCAGAATACTAGTGCAGAGGTCAGTAATCTAGTGAAACCTTCAAGGGTATCGATGAATGGGGTTGTCCATTGGGATCAGATGGTGACCCTTTGCCGAACCATTTTAAATTGGTCCCTTAATTTGATGCAGGATTTTCCCTTATGTGTCACACAGAGTAGTGAGGGAAGAATTCATCTCCTGGTTTGTATGACAGTGTAGAACACAATTATCAAGGAAACATAAATCTCGTAAGGTAGCACAAGTAGAGGTGAATTAACACTATTTGTTTTCGGTTCCAATCGAATTCTATACAGTAACTGGTTCATTAATCCTTGTCTGCCTACATTGCGGCAGGACTCCACTTGGTCCGCTAGCGCAATGTAACTGGCACACATCGCTTCCATGGGCTTGTAATCAAAAACGTTTAGGAATTTTTACTCTACTTAGGTCCAGTACGTGTCATAGACAGATTGTATGAAATCTGAAACAATGAAAAGGAAAGGAAGCAAACAAAATGGATGTGGCCGGTTGGAGTGAAAATCAAACAAATTCCTATGTAACAACTAAAATCACAGTAATCAAGAAAACATAGTCACTTCCATAGATACGATGACATGTAGGAAAATTAGAGGGAGGAAGATGGATAGTCAGCAAGAACAAACCTGGGCAATAGGCATGGCCGAGAGAGACACTAAAGGTAGGAAGGAAGAGATGGCGCAAGAAATAATATATGAAGCAGAATGGGAGATTGGGGTAACTCACCAAGGAAAATTAATCACCATCATCACCCCTGAAACTAATTACCATCATCACCATTATCACAGGAGGTAGACAGTGGACCCTTAACGCTGCAGTTTCAGCCTCGATTACGGGATGGGAAGGGACGCGTGGTATAGCTGCAAGGCATGGAGAAAGGGTGCAGGAGGAGGACATCCGACGATGGACGCCGACGGCGCGGACGGCCGCTGCAGTGGCCATGGACGAATGTTGCAGGGCACGAAATTGAGAAACAGTGAAGAAGAGATTGCAGATGAAGAGTACAGTGGGGGTGGAGGGCATCAGTGCGGAGGCAGTCGCAGCAGTAGCTCACCAATGGTGGAACACCGACGCTTCGAGGAGGAAGGAGCGGCAGCGCGGAAGGAACAGATAAATTGTTCTCGTTTGGGGAGGGCGATGCTGGAACGCAGCGTATGACCTGGGCTGTTACCATCAAAATAAAAAGTTGTGGGCCTTATGCGGCCCGATTACTAAGAGAAAACCCAGCTAGCTTTGCGGAGTAGCAGCCCGCGAGACGGGGCGTGCAGCGCGTTAGCGATCAGGGACGACCAGAATTGATCTGGAGCATATGTTAGATCGATCCAACGGCTGAGACACTCAAATCGTAGTTAAAGCTCCTAACTAGCCCTGTTATACTGTTTCTCAATTCTCAATAAGGTAGTGGAGTTATTGCAGCAAGCCAGCTTTGACTCTTGGCTAAGCTATCCTACGAGACACCACTTGTAAAATAGTTTTTGCACACGAGTCCACTAATCACCATCACAATACTCCACCGTGGATCCTCCCTCGTCATCCTATGAGAGGGCCATCCGTGGTACTCACACTTATCTTGAGTAATTTAGTAGTAACCATTAACTTGTCTATGAACTGCATAAGCGACCAAGTAGTCCTTTACCGCGGACGCAGCTATTCGAATAGTTTTATACCCTGAAGGGGTGTACTTCGTCACACATGTTTCCACCACTTAGCGTCTGCACATGACATGTGCTCGGCAGACTTCATGTGAAAGCCGACGTGGGTGTAGACCACGACCTGACTAACCACACAAGTCTCTAGTCCAGGTTTATCGCCTATTCGGGTTCCATTCGCAAGGAAATCCGGCCGGGGTGTCCTCAACGGCCCCAAACGATGTGTGCAGGGTTCCCGAGACACCAAACGGGCGACTCGATACACCGGGCCACGAGCCTACCGCATCACAGCCCACCCCTAAGGTCAGCGCTACGCACGGCCTCCAGCAACTACAAACACCAAGAACTACTTTGAACTCCTGGACAGAGGACGAGAGGGGTTGGTAAGTCGAGTGGGGTCATATTTCAGGGCCCAATGTGTGGTAGTAGCTGAATCTTAAATCACGCATATAGATCTCAGTTCTTAAGGACGGCCTCAATGAAACAACCCACCATGTACTCCTACATGGCCTCTCATCGATACCTTTACCAAATCATATTCAACACATCACTCTTATTACCAACACAACCATTCACTCTAGTTCATCACCCCGATGAGCCAGACCTGACAGGACTCTAAGAATAGCAAGCATAGCATGGTAGGAAACACAAACATGGCTCAATCAACTCCTACACATGCTAGTGGGTTTCATCTAGTTACTATAGCAATGACAGGTCATGCAGAGGAAGTGGGTTCAACTACCGCAACACACATCCGTTTGAAACGCGTTGTCTTAATGCAGTAAACGAGGGCAAAAGCAAGAAGATGGGTTTGTATCGAAATGATCAATGGGGTTGCTTGCCTGACAGAGTGGTAATGGGATACTGCCCTTTAGTTGGATACTCGTGAATATCCTCAGAGGCAGAACCTACCACGAAGAACACATCGAAACATAATCATCACAAGGCAGTATGCAATAATATGATGGATGCAATGACATGGCAAAATGAGTGTGTTTGGGCTAATGCAACTTAGAACAGATTAGTTTGAGTTCATTTGAATCAAGGATTCAAATGCTAACACAAAGTAAGAGGTGATATAAGTGCATTAACTTGTTTCATCTAAACAGCAAGGTTAAAGTGTTCTGACATGCATGAAACCAGTACAGATGGAAAGATTGAATTTTTCTGATCAAAATTCATATATAAATCTTTGCATTTAGAGTTATAGATTAATTTATATGATTTTTCGAAGTTTGTAGTATTTTCTGGAATTTCCTCTATAAGAACAATTCCAATAATTGAATTACTGCATCAGCATTGCGTCAGGGTGACGTCAGCAGGTCAAAGGCGCCAGCCCAGGTGAAACCTGACAGCTGGGACCCACATGTCAGTGTAACAACTAACTAACAGAATTAGTTAGTGTCACGTTAGCACTAATCTAGGTTAATTAGGGCCTGGGCCCACATGTCAGTGAGTCAGCCCATTAACTAAAATGGTTAGCGTTAATTAATCTAACACTAAACTAAACAGGGGCATGGCCCACACGTTAGTGACCCTGGGGGGTCAAACTGGGTCAGCAGGGTCAAACTCGTCGGCGTTTAGCCGCCGACGAGGCCAAACACGGCGGGGCGATGCGGGTTTCGTGCTCCGGTGACCAAAACAATGGCGGAGCACGTCTACTTGATGCAGGGTGTGAGCCGCGTCGAGTGGTGGTGATGGTTGGGCTCGGGGTCACCGAAAACGACGCCGGCGACGAGCTGTGCGGCTGCCGGAGTTCGGGCAAGGTCAAACCTGTCGCTAGGGGGCATGACAAAGGGCGTGCCGTGGTGCTACGGGTTCCTGGCGATGCGGTGAGTGTAGTGGACAAGGTGGTGTGGCCGTTGGGTGGCCGGAACATCGTCGGCGACGAGCTCGGTGGCGGCGCGTGCGGTAAAGCTTCATGCGGTCGATATGGTGCTCGAGAGAGAGAACGGGAAGGATGGGGAGGTGGCTGAGCTCACGGCGATCACGACGGAGTAGACGGTGAGGTCGGGGACGAGCTGGTGCGGCGGGGACGGCGAAGGGGATCTCCGGCGGTGGCAGAGTCGGGCGAGGTCGTTGCAGTGGCTTCGGGGCAAGCAAGCGCTCGGGGCTCGGCCTTCTCGAAGGAGAGGAGGGCGGCAGAGCTTCTGGACACGGTGGCGTGGCGCTGGGATGACGATGGGCACGTCTACATCGGCGGTGCGGCTGAGGCGGCGTCGGCCATGGTGGGAGAGGGCGAGGGAGAGAGGCAGGGGGAGAATGGATGTGTCCAGGGGTTCGGGGCGATGACGTGGGGCTCGCCCATGTGTCCACGGGTGCGGGCGGCAAGCAGGTGGCGCTATGGCGAGCTCGCGCACGTCGGCGTCACCTCCCTGCCTGCCTAGCGGGGAAGAAGCAGCTGGCTGGCGCAGGCCAGCACAGTGCTGGGCTGCCAGGTGGGCTGGGTGGTGGGTTGCGGCCAGGTAAGTATGTTTTTCTTTTATTTTCTGTTTTCTTTTATTTCTGCAAGTTTGTGGCATTTCTAAAAATACCTAGGCATTTCCAAAATTCACCAAACTACACATGCTCACTGTATGGAACATATCCAACATGGAACATTTCAGTTTGGGATTATTTGGACATTTAAAATATTTACTAGCATTTAAATGCCCAAATGCAAGTTACATTTGATTTAATTCAATGATCTTGTGATGACCTAGAAAATTGTGAACCCATTTTGTCAAAGGTTCTAACCCAAGACAAAAAGGGTGGACTTTTTAGAAGGGCATTTCAGGTTCATTGAAAACCCTAGTTGTTCTCAGGGGGGTGTTGGGGGTTCTATCATCCCCATTTCAAATATATGGAAAAGTAAACATGCTGCAACACTCTAATGCATGGACTAGCTAGGATGTGACAACTCACCCCCACTCAAAAGAATCTTGTCCTGAGATTTAGGATCCTTCGGGAAGAAGGTGGGGTACTCAAGTCGAAGACGATCCTCCCTTTCCCAAGTAGCTTCTTTCTCGGAATGGTGTGACCATTGAACCTTAAGAAACATGATATTCTGGCGTCGAGTGGTACACTCGGCTTGATCAAGGATGCAAACAGGATATTCCTGATATGTGAGATTATCTTGGAGATCAAGCGTTTCGTGGTCCACTCCACGGATAGGATCTGCGAAGCAATGCCTGAGTTGAGAAACATGGAAGACATCGTGAACTCTGGAAACATGCGGAGGTAGTTCCAATTGGTAGGCAACTTCTCCTCGTTTGGCAAGGATGCGAAAGGGTCCAATATAACGAGGAGCCAATTTGCCTTTGATACCGAAACGATGGGTTCCCTTCAAAGGAGTAACCCGAAGGTAAGACTTCTCGCCCACTTCATAAGTCACGGGCTTATGTTTGCAGTCATATTGGCTCTTTTGACGAGATTGGGCTATTTTCAATTTCTCACGAATAATGCGAACCTGCTCTTCTGCTTCCTGAATCATATCCGGGCCAAAGAGTTGTCTTTCCCCGGTTTCTGACCAGTTAAGAGGCGTTCGGCATTTTCATCCATAGAGAACCTTGAAAGGAGCTTTGCCCAAGCTAGCTTGATAACTATTGTTATAAGCGAACTCGGCGAATGGAAGGCATTTCTCCCAATTCATACCGAAAGAGATGACAGAAGCTCAGAGCATATCCTCCAGAATTTGATTGACTCGTTCTACTTGACCACTTGATTGGGGGTGGAAGGCGGTGCTAAAGGAGAGACGAGTTCCCATAGCATTTTGGAAACTTTCCCAAAATCAAGAGGTGAAGAGACTTCCATGGTCTGAGTTAATCTCCAATGGAACACCATGAAGAGACACTATTAGGGAGATGTACAAGTCATCTAGCTGGCTAGTGGTTATACTCTCACGAACAGGTAGGATGTGGGCTACTTTGGAAAGACGATCGACAATGACGAAGATAGCATTATTCCCTCTCTTGTTCCTGGGAAACCTGGTAATGAAATCCATACCGATTTTATCCCATTTCCATTCAGGAATAGCCAAAGGTTGAAGGGTGCCAGCAGGCCATTGATGCTCTGGTTTAACACGACGAGAGACGTCGGAACTAGCAATGTATTGAGCAATTTCTCTCTTCATCCTAGTCCACCAAAACCTCTAGCGTAGGTCTTGATACATTTTAGTACTACAAGGATGAATGGTGAGAGGGGAGTCATGAGCTTCCTTAAGGATCAATCGCCTCAGGTTGCGTACCTTGGGAACCACTAGACGGTCTCCAAAGAACACAACACCTTGATCATCAACGGAGAAATAATCCGCGACTCCTTTCTTGATGTTTCTCTTAATACGGGAGATTCCCGGATCTACCTTATGTGCTTTGATGACCTGATCCGTAAGGGTAGGTTTCGCCACCAGGGTAGATAGGAATCCTCGAGGAACAATGTGAAGGTTAAGCTTACGAAATTCCTCGTGGAGAAGTGGTTGACCTTGTTGTAACATCAGGTTGTTACAATAGGATTTACGACTTAGTGCATCAGCCATAACATTGGCTTTTCCCGGGGTGTAAGTTATTCCTAAGTCGTAATATGTGATCAACTCGACCCAACATCTTTGCCTGAGATTTAAATCCGGTTGGGTGAAGATGTATTTCAGACTTTGGTGATTGGTGTAAATCTTGCAACGATTACCGAGAGGGTAATGTCGCCAGGTTTTGAGTGCATGGACTACAGCTGCAAGCTCTAGATCATGTGTGGGATAGTTATCCTCATCTGGATGCAACTGTCGACAAGCGTAGGCAATCACATGACGATCTTGCATGAGTATGCAACCTAGTCCTTGTCGCGAGGCATCGCAATAGATAACAAAGTCCATAGAGAAATCTGGTCGCACGAGTACGGGAGCAGACGTCAGGCGTCTTTTCAGTTCCTGAAAGCTGAACTGCACTATGGGGTCCACTCGAACTTTTTATCTTTCTTGAGGAGTTCAGTTAGAGGTTTAGCAACCTTGGAGAAATTCTCGACGAAGCGGCGACAGTACCTCGCTAAGCCAAGGAAGCTCCAAACTTGCTTGACCGTTTCAGGTGGAGTCCAATCAAGGACAGTGAAAGGATCAAGAAGAGGTGTCTAGAGGGGGGGTGATTAGACACTAAGTGCCAAAAGTTGCAGTTTTTAATATTCTTAAGTTTAAGTGGATTTTAAGCACAAGTTTAACAAACAGAATACATATCAAGCAAGCATGCAATGAGTATATGAGCAGCGGAAAGTAAAGCATGCAACTTGCAAGAATGTAAAGAGAAGGGTTTGGAGTATTCAAACGCTCCATCTGCCTCTTACTCCGTGCTGCTGGAGCTGCCTCGATGACGGACGTGTGAACCGTACCGGAGTCGATTCACCCCCGCCGTTATTCATGACGCCAGAGCGGATCCAACTTGGGATCCTTCCAAAGTCCCGGCGTTGCTTCCCCGTAGTCGTCGACCGTCGCGACATCGCTATTTCCCTGCTGCCGGTGGCCATCGCAACCGCGCCGGCCTCACCGACTCGGCAGCTAGACCTGCCTACTTCACCATGCCGCCAGATAGGTCGCACCCTCATCTCAAATCACTTTATTTAGGTGTCAGTTGTCTGAATTTTTATTCTGGGCCAATCGATTCCCAATGGGATGTAGCACGCCTCGAGGCGGCGGAGCTCCTAGGCTGCCGGTTGGCTGGTGTCTAACGTAAGGGTGCGCGGCCGCAAGTTCACCGCGGAAGCAGTGCTTACATGGCTATATTAGAGTTGCGTGGGTTCAAGGTACTGCCGTCGTCGTATCTGGATGACGGGGAGTCTTTGTGGATTGGCTCGGGGGCAGCGGCGCCACGGCAGTGCGGTGGGGCGGGGAGCGGGGTTTTGGCCGGGGCCACGGACGGCGGAGGCAAGCTGCTCTGCCATTGGTCGCTGGCTCTTCAGGGAAGATTCCTAACTGTGTCAGCCGGGAGGCACAAGACGGCCACCAAGCCATCCGGCATTGATCGGACAGTACCAAAATCAAATAAAATCGTGTGACCCCAATTTAGTCTCAGTCAACAGACGTGTGACCACTCTCATACCTTGCTGTTGATCTCTTAGTGTATTTCTTCAGATCAAAGAGATGTGTCGTTCTTAACATTATGCGTTATCTGCATCTTTAGCCACACCGTCTTCCGACTCACCGCAGCTGCTCCAACAAGGGAAGCATACACCAGAAGGGAGCTATAGTCCCCACTCAACAGTTCCCTGCATCGAATGCGCGTGCCCGACATGGACAGCCACAACAACTGCAGGGCCATCGACAAGTCAGCACATGATGCTCACTCCTATGGATGGCGGCCAGATAGGTTGTACCCTCATCTTACTTGTGTGCAACATTTATGGCTTTGTTGTTCATCTAAGCATGGAAAATAGATTATCACATGTCACTGTATATTCATGCTGATCTCTTATGGGTCTTGTTCAGGAGTTAACGATGTTCCATAGTTCAGCTAAGATACTTGTTCTTTAGGTAATGCTGTTCCATAGTTATCATCCATCAGCCAATGCTATCCCACGGGCTGGTGATTATAGTATTATACCTCTTCTAGTATTACCTATGTTGTTTTTTAATACTTTTGTGTGCCATGTAGTTAATCTCGAGTACAAATGATACATATTATGTAGCTTTCATCTGTGTTCTCCCGTTAGATTTTGAGACCTGCTACTGCTAGTTAACTCCAGTCCTACTATTTATGTCATCTCCTACAGGCACTCATTACAGAAATCTAACTACTAGTTGTCTTCCATGCATGTCATATATAATTGCACACACTGATATATCCACAAGAACCTCACCGAGCAATGTAAAGGCCAATAAACTTGATGTCAATGATACCCAATATGATGGAACATGTAAAGGCAGTTCTTCAGAAGACTTGCAGAAAGATGTTGAATCCTCTTCAGCCCACAATGTCCTTGCTCTAACTTGGCCCGTGATATGGGTACACCATGCATATAATGTCCTAGAGTGTATCTACTCTGTTGCAATGCCATGTGCTTAGCATGCTGATCATGCATGTAAATATGTCATGCCTTCCTGTTTTTCAATACCTATTCCATTCCTGATAACATGTTTTCAAATTCAAGTACTTTCATTCTACTCTATTGCAATGCCATCTGCTTAATTTGGACATCATGCTTCTAAATATCTTATGCATTGTTATTCATCAGTATGTACTTCATCTGTCTACCATACCATGTTTTTTTACATTGAAGAGATGTTCTGGTGCTCTGTTGCAATGCCATCTTAGTTTCCCAATCATACACGTGTATGTTGCCTTAATTTTTTCTATACGTATTCCGCTAGCATATAGTTTTACATTCAACTAGTGTTTTTTACTGTGTTGTCCCGTCGTATCCCTAGCTCTTACACCATACCCCTTCGTCCGGATTACATGTTGCCGAAATGGATAAAAAAGGATGTATCTAGAAATGAAATACGCCTAGACCCATCCATTTTTTCCAGATGGAGGGAATACATGTCAATATGTCATGCCTTTCTATTCTTTAGTACCTATTCCATCTCTCTGCTGTAGCATGCTTATAATTGAAGCACCATTCTTCCATACAAGGCATGCAAGGGGAAGACGACTATGTTAGAATCTGAAGGGTTACAAACTAGGTCTTTGCAAAAGATCCAAACGCCAGGAGATAATAAGCCAACTCCAGTTTTTATAGATACTGCTCCAGCACAGAGAAACCCAACTCCTACTGATAATAAGCAGATTCCGGTGGCCAAAGAACTAGTCCGCTCCAGTCCAGCAAAAATATGTCAACTCCATTCTAAGAAGTGTGTGCGTATCCTTGCATCATGAAATTTTATAGCATGCTGATCATATTTTTTACATGTTTCTTACCCATCTCTGTTTTAGAAAATAAGCTTAATAGATAGAAGAATTTCTGCACTGGTATCGTCTGTGAGGAAAGATTCTTGCAGGAATTCTCTGTACTCCAATGCAGATGTAAGTACCTGTTGTACATCACTACATTTTTACATCAGCATGTATTTTGTTAATCGGCGTGAATCCAACCTTTATCTGATCTAAATTTAGTAGTAGCAAAATGTATTATTAAAGGCCACAATGTTGTTTTTTGTAAGGAAAACTTCCTGGTAGTTTTGCATCCTGAGCTGCATGAGTGTACTATCTCATATCAGTGGGTTTGATTACTTTGGTTCTGCAGTGGGTTTTCAGTGTTTTTTTACTGTGTTGTCCTATCGTATCCCTAGCTCTTACATCATACTCCCTCCGTGCAGATTACATGTCATAGAAATGGATAAAACTGAATGTATCTAGAACTGAAATACGCCTAGACCCATCCATTTATTTCCGGATGGAGGGAATACATGTCAATATGTCATGCCTTCTATTCTTCAGTACCTATTCCATCTTTGTTGTAGCATGGTTTATAATTGAGGCACCATTCTTCTATATAAGGCATGCAAGGGGAAGACGACTATGTTAGAATCTGAAGGGTTACAAACCAGGTCTTTGCAAAAGATCCAAACGCCAGGAGATAATAAAACAACACAATTTTTCATAGATACTGCTCCAACATACAAAAACCCAACTCCCACTGATAATAAGCAGATTCCAGTGGCCAAAGAACTAGTCCGCTCCAGTCTAGCAAAAGAATGTCAACTCCATTCTAAGAAGCATGTGCGTATCCTTGCATCATGAAATTTTATAGCATTCTGATCATATTTTCTACATGTTTCTTACCCATCTCTCTTTTAGAAAATAAGGTTAAATGATAGAAGATCTCCTTCATTGGGATTGTATTCGAGGAAAATATCTTGCGGGAATTCTCTGTGCTCCAATGCTGATGTAAGTACCTGTTGTATATCACTATATTTTTACATCAGCATGTATTTTGTTAATCGGCATGAATCCAGCCTTTGTCTGATCTAAAATTAGTTGTAGAAAAATGTTAAAGGCGCCAATGTTGATTTTTGTAAAGAAAACTACCTGGTAATTTTGCATACTAAGATGCATGAGTGTACTATCTCATATCATGCACATTACTGAATTGTAGTGCTGCTTTGGTTGCCCATTCATTCATTGTGTCAATGTTGCTTTCGTATTACCTTACCTGGCTGGTGATAGTTGTGCCATATTGTGTTAATTTGGTGTTGGCTAGTTGCCCAAACGTTCATTGTGCCAATGTTGCTTTCCTATTATCTGACATGGCCAATGATAGCAATGCTAGTGTCTTAATTTGGTGCAGGCTGCTGAAGATAAGAAGACAAACTCTAAAAACAACAAGGCAACCCCATTGTTTCTTTCCAATAAATTTAGGCCAGGTAATATGCCAATAACTCATGATTAATCTTTTTGGTTCCCCTCCTAATTTATGTTATGATGCAGTGGTCGAGACACTCTCCACTATCATTAATACAAGCATGCCAAAATCGTCATCTGAATCTGTTCAGTATCCCCTGTCTCGAATGCAACAGAAAAAATGTATGTTTGTGAACCAATTAATGGCTGAAGGAATGAAGGAAATGGTGGAGGAATCAGAGGTGCGGAGTCATGCGACACAACAACTGATCACTGTTTTCAGAGACAGTGTAGCAAAGCAGCAAGAACTTGCCCACATGCTTATGGGCGTCATCTGTTCTGAGGTTGCAGATTGTGATGTTGTAGATCATTAGGTTCTGTTCATTTATTTGCACTAGCATCAATCTTTGATTGCCCAGTGGATGTAATTTCCTGTAATATATGCTGGATGTGCAACGTTTTTACCTGTATGCCATACCTTTGCTCGATTTGTTTTGGTCCTGTGCATAATTGCTCGTCGTAATGGGATCAAATTATCTAATTTGGCCTAAAGACATGTACGGACTTTAGTGGGCCCATTAAGTTAATGGGCCGTTACCAGGCCGAAAGTTAATGGTCGGCCCTCTTAACTCCGAGGTCGTTAACATGCTGACATCGAAGCGGGCAACAGGAGGGCCCAATTGATTTCACGGGCCGTTACTAAGTTCGGGCTACATATGGCCCAACTATATTGTGGGCCTTTAGCAGGACAAAAGAGATAGCGGGCTTGTACTGGACCATGAAGAGCATGGGCCGCTAAGAGGCCGAAAGTCAGGTCGTATTGTAAATGGCCCAACTGTGTTGTGGGCCTTTAGCAGGCCGAAAGAGAAACCGAGCTGGTATTGGACCATCAAGGGCATGGGCCGTTAAAAGGCCAAAACTCATGTCCGACTACAAATGGCCCAACTCATTTATGGTCCGTTAACAGGCTGAAAGGCACACAGGGCCGTCAATTTGCCCAACACTTAAATGGGTCGCTATAAGGCGAAAACTCATGTCCGACTACAAATGGCCCAACAGATATATGGGCCGTCACCAGGCTGAAAGACACACCGGGCCGGAAATTGGCCCAACACTTAAATGGGTCGCTAAAAGGCCGAAACTCGGGTCCAACTACAAATGGCCCAACTAATTTATGGGCCGTCAACAGGCTGAAAGACACACCGGGCCGGAAATTAGCCCAATATTTAAATGGGTCGCTAAAAGGCCAAAAGATGTACATCGTGAAAATTGGCCCATCCACTGAATGGGTCGTTAACAGGCCAAAATCTCATCGGGCCGATATTGAGCCTAAATATATAGCGGGCTGTTAATGGGATCAAACTGACGATGGGCTGCAATGGTGTCAAATCTTTAACGGGCCATTGACGGGCCGAATTGGCACATCTCGTATGGGCCGTGGGCTTAAATGGACTTGACACAAGTAGGCCTTATATGGGCTGGTCTGCTATTTTTTACTGGGCCGGCCTTTTTCACCGGAATGGGCCACTGTTGGGCTGTGCCACGTGTCGACCTATCATAGGCGCCTCCTGTCCAATGAGTGGATGACATCTGTCCCAGCGGTGAGGCAACAGGTGTTTCCTCCAGCCAATGATGATTTTACACATGGAAAATCCCCATTGGTCCGGGCTGTTAACGGGTTATCGGATCCAAACCGATAGCTTAACGGCGTTCCGTTACGGTGGATGCCACGTGTCGGTCACCCTTGATGAAAGTACTTCTATGACGTGCGATTTATCATCATGGTAGTGGACACTTCCATGATGATAATTTTGGTAATGTCATGGAACACTTCTACGAGAGCACGGGTATGACTATCTTGATTCTGTCATAAATTTGTCATGGATGTACATGCATGAAATAAAATGTGACCTACTGTGACAAACACGTATCATCACGGAAGTGTATTTTTTTGTAGTGATAACGACGCAGATCTTGCTAGTAAATCGCCGAACGAGCCGCTGCAAGGTCACACTCCTCATCCAACAGGTCAAGAGCATCCTGACGTGCTTGTTCCTTATCAGCTTCAGCATAAGCAGCCACACGGGGCGAGTCGTGATGGATGTCACTAGGGAGAACCGCCTCTGCTCCGTAAACCATGAAGAAAGGTGTGTAACCTATAGATCTGTTGGGGGTAGTATTGATACTCCATAACACTAAGGGCAACTCCACCACCCAACAACCATGCGTCCTCTATAAAGGGACTATAAGTCGGGGTTTGATGCCTCTCAAGATTTGTTGATTGGATCTTTCAGCTTGACCATTGGACTGGGGGTGAGCCACAAATGACACATCAAGACGAACATGTTCACGTTGACAAAATTCTTTCATAGAACCCTTAGATAAATTAGTAACATTATCAGTGATGATGTTGTGAGGGTAGCCAAAATGGAAAATCACCTTTTTGATGAATTGAACCACCATTGCCGCGTCACACTTACTGACCGGCTCTGCCTCAACCCACTTTGTAAACTTGTCAACCGTTACCAAGATGTGAGTCTTTTTGTCCTAGGATCTTTTAAAAGGTCCAACCATATCTAGCCCCCAGATCGCAAACGACCAAGTAATTGGAATCATCCTCAATTCTTAAGCCTGCACATGAGCTCGTCTTGAAATTTTTTGACAACCATCACATTTACTGACCAAATCCTCTACATCAGCATGAGCCGTCGGCCAATAAAACCCATGACGAAAAGCCTTAGCCACGAGAGACTTAGAGACGGCATGATGGCCACAATCTCCTTCATGAATCTCTCGTAGAATCTCACGACCCTCTTCAGGAGAAACACAATGTTGAAACGCCCCTGTGACACTGCATCGGTGCAACTCTCCGTTGACAATAGTCATTGACTTAGACCTCCAGGTTATCTGCCTGGCCAAAACTTCATCCTCAGGTAACTCATCCCGGGTCATATAAGCCAAATATGGAACTGTACAATCAGGAATAGCGTGAAGAGCCGCCACCAGTTGTGCCCTAGGTCAGGAATAGCAAGATCTTTCTCTGTAGACAGTTTAACCAAAGGATTATGCAAAATATCAAGGAAAACGTTAGGTGGTACCGGCTTACACTGGGATCTAAGCTGGCTTAAGGCATCAACCGCCTCATTTTTCCTGCGGTCAACATGTTCCACCTGATAACCTTTCAAATGACCAGCAATAACATCAACCTCTCAGCGATAAGCCGCCATGAGTGGATCTTTGGAATCCCAAGTTCCTAAAACTTGCTGAGCCACCAAGTCTGAGTCGCCAAAGTACCTTACCCGGCTTAGATTCATCTCTTTAGCCATCAGAAGACCATGGAGCAGGGCGTCATACTCAGCTACATTATTAGTACAAGGGAACATTAACCATAAGACATAACAAGAAATTTCACCTCGTGGGGAAGTCAAAATAACTCCAGCCCCCGAGCCTTCCAATTGCCTGAATCCATCAAAGTGAATAGTCCAATATGTGCTATCCGACTTCTCCTCAGGCATCTGCAACTCTGTCCATTCATCGATGAATTCCACAAGTGCTTGAGACTTGATGGCTCTCCGAGGCATTTACTTCAAACCATGGGGTCCAAGCTCAATAGCCCACTTGGCAACTCGACATGTGGCTTCTCTGTTTTGAATAATTTCCCCTAAAGGAGCAGAACTGACCAAAGTGATTGGATGAACAAAGAAATACTGCTTCAGCTTACGACTAGCCATGAACACTCCATACACCAGTTTCTACCAATGTGGATACCTATGCTTGGATTCAATGAGTACTTCACTGATATAATAAACCGGCCACTGAACCGGATATTCCTTGCCTGCTTCCTTCCGTTCCACAACAATTGCCACACTGATAGCTCGACTATTAGCAGCCACATATAACAGTAAGGGCTCCTTATCAATAGGAGCTGCAAGGATCGGCGGCTCAGCCAACTTCTTTTTTAATGCCTCAAACGCCTGATCAGCAACATCACTCCAAACAAAGTGGTCTGTTTTCTTCATCATCTGATACAGAGGGATAGCCTTTTCGCCCATCCGGCTTATAAACCGTCTTAAGGCCACAATACGACCCGCCAGACGCTAGACATCAGTAATACATGCGGGCTTAGACAAAGAAGTTATAGCCTTGATTTTCTCCGGGTTAGCTTCAATGCCTCTTTCAGAAACCAGAAAACCCAAGACCTTGCCTGCTGGCACACCAAAGACACACATTGGCCGGGTTAAGCATCATCTTGTAGACCCGGAGATTGTCAAAGGTCTCTTTCAAATCATCTATCAAGGTCTCCTTCTTCCTAGATTTCACAACAATATCATCCACATAAGCATGAACATTGCATCCAATCTGGTTGTGACGGCCTGGTTTTTGCCCTCTTCTCTTTGCCTGATTTTCAATTGGTTTGGATTTGAATTTGAAATTTTTGAATCATTGCAGATGGACTTAAACACTTGGGTACCCCCTTGAATTTCACCCAAGTGACTTATTTCTCTCCCTAAGCCATCATTTCTTCTGTGATCCATCTCAAAATAATATTATGAATATTGTTCTCTAATGAAAAATATTCATTTTCTCTCTAAAACCCTAACTAGCCCCTTGTGTTCCAAAGCAACCCCAATTTTTCTTGCCCACAAAAATCTAAGAAAATTCCCAAATATTCTTTGGAACCTAGGGCACCTTCCCGAGCAAAAATATTTCATCACTTTTTGGAATATTTTGGCTACAGAAAATATTTTCTGTTCTGGACAGAAATGGCAGTTTCTACAACAACTACCATTTTACTTGCTCAATTGAGGCTGAATTTTCTTGTGCATCATCACCTTAGTAGATGATTGCTAACCACAAAAGCTCAGCACCCAACTCTCAGTATCTTGACCTCACTAAGCTCTCAAAGTTACTGTCCAGAAACTTACCAGGAAGTTAAAATCCATGTTACTGCGCATATGCTCAAACCAAACGGTGGTAACCTCTCAATCTACCACGGACTACACGCCAGGCATGAAGTTTATCCTTAGCTCGGCCTGAGCTCAGAGTTCATGCGGTGACCGCATTCATCCAGAGGTGCTGGCATACGGCTGACGCGCTCTGATCGCGCCCGTGCCTCTGTTACTCGCGTGATCGCTTCCCCGCCTGCCAAACCTTGCCAAACTTCGCCCCAATCATCGTCCCGACCCTCATAACTCTCCCCTCGCGCTCGCCGATGCCGGAGATTGCTGTAGCGAGCACGGGCGCGGTCCGGCCAACCCAACAGTGCGCTGCGCACTGTGTTCGTTGCCACCCCCTTGCTCATGTGCTCGTCTCCGCTTGCCCACAGTGCCCACGTGAGCTGCGTCACCTTCCCCCTCGCTCACTGACGCCGTTCGTCACCGGGCGCCGTGTCCAGGTGTCCTCCGGCGGAGCCCAAGCCCCCCCCTCATCGCTCGGCTATAAATGGATCTCTCCTCAGCCTCCTCGAGCATCATCCACTCCTCACACACACTCCACAAACTCATAGAAAGCTGTAGCCCGGAGCTCGAGCTCGAGCTCGCCCGTGATCCCCTTGGGTCGTCTCCGTAGCTCCAGCCCCTCCCAGGCTTGGGCCACCCTTCGAGGGCCTCCATCGTGCCTCGGTGGTGCCGTTTTGCCCGGTTGGAGCCCCTGGTGCTGCCTCTAATCGCCGTCGTCTCCAACTCCGGCGACCTCTGCTTTCTATCGCCTCTGTAAAGGCTGTTAACGACGCCGTCCGACCACCCCTAGCTAACCTACGGGCACGGGTAGGTGCGCCTCCGACTCCTCTTTCGATCCCTCCCTCCAGTTCTGGCGAAGGAGCCCTCCTCGCCGGCGTGTGCTCCAGCAGAGCCTCGCCGCCCCTGTTTCCCTCTCCCCCTCCCTCTCACCTGACTAGCGGGGCCCGCTAGTCAGCCACTCTGTACGCGCCCAAAGCGGTACGAGTGGTGGCGCCCGCGAGGTTTACACCTTCGATGTCACCCCCAGTTCTGTTTATTTAATTTCAAAATTTAATTTTCTTCAGAGAGCTTCGAACAGCCAAAACTTTTTAACCATAAGTCCAAATGAATTGATTCTTTTTTGCATTGTGTTCTTTATGAAGAAATCTAGCAACTCACCAAAAATGAGGTTTATCTCTGCTGTCTAGATTTTCTGGTGAATTTTAGAAAGGTTCTTGATGTTTTCTTTCTATGTTTATAATTGTTTTCAGAAAGTGAAGCTTGTCTTGAGGATCACCAGGAGGATTGTGAACCTCATCTGCACTAAGGCAAGCCACATCAAGATTTTCATCGTGCCATTACAATATTTGGATTTTTCAACTTGAAGTAATGGTTTAATCTGTGCATTTAAATCTCTGAAGTAATATCTATATTTTGTTGGTTGCTTGTTTGAGTTGATATGCTTAGTTTACATAAGTTTGAAGCTAATTTAGTTGGTTAAGTAACTAGAAGTAATATTTGTTATGAAGTAGTAATATGGTTATGGATATAACTAATTATTTTTGAGTTATTTTCTTAAATGAGATAAATGAGAAATTTGCTAAGTAAAGATTCTATTTAAAGTTATGATAAATCATAACCAGAGAGGTGTTATGAGCTGTTCATGACTATGCTTAGTGTGGATATGGTTGACCTAGTTATTTCCGTTGATATGTGATGCATATGTTTGTGCTGCATTTTCATGGCATATCATGACACCGGTTATTTTCACCTTAAATTGAACTTGATAATAACTCAACTTGAACATATCGTTGATCGGGACATGGTGCCACTGAATCGAGTTTTCCCATTGCAACCACATTTGCCTTTATGGGAAGGCTTTTATTCGGACCGTTGTCATGCCTCTGGTCAGTGCCTCCAACGAGGGAAGGTTATGGGAGTGTGGTACCCTGGCCCGGTAAGCAGACATAAACTTGTGTGCCCGTTGTTGTTGTTATGGTACCTTGTCCCCATTTGGGACCGTTTTTGCCGCGATGGGGGCCGTTTTGCCACGACGGTGGCCGTTGGTGTCTTTGGTAGACATGGGGCCACCCAGGACTAGCCCAGTGGGGAGTGAGTAGGAGTGGCTGGGAGAGTGTCATGGGAATGGAGGGGTTTCGTCAAAACGCCGATGGTTCACCCGAATGGGAGTGCGAGGCCATGGGTTCCGTGGTGTGGGTACAATGCGCTACCTCTGCAGAGTGTATTAAATCTATCGATAGCCGAGTCCACGGTTACGGACACACTCAAAAGTAGGTCACACCGTGGGTCAACGGTTAATTAATTTTGCACACTAAGACATGAACTTTGCACCGTTGAGAAGATGATGTTTGGGAAAACATCATGTTGATGTAGACCAAGTTGTTTGTCCGTTTTGTGATCTCGGTAAGATCACCGTTTGGTTACGAGGTAACCCGATCAAAGACCAAGTTGTTGGTCCGTTTGTGATCTCGGTAAGATCATCGTTTGGTTATGAGGTAACCCGATCAAAGACCAAGTTGTTGGTCTGTTTGTGATCTTGATAAGATCACCGTTTGGTTATGAGGTAACCCGATCAAAGACCACGAGGATGGTCCGTTTGTGATCCGAGAGCGATCACCGTTTGGTAAGCAAGTCCGAGGGACTTACATCACAAGATCATGATCACTGCATGAATGATATGATGTTTCATTAGTAAAGAAAATTGGTTAAATATCATGATATTGCTTGTCATTATGTTTATGTTTGCTGTGAGCTTCAAGTACATTCAATGTACTGACCTGGCGTGTCATGCCAGCTTTCAGGAAAGTCTCGTTGGAAAGGAGTGCTGCCCGAGTCTAGATCGTGTCCACATCGGAGTCCCTGTGCTATGGAGTTCCGCCACGACGTCGTTCCGGTGCCGCGTAGTTGTTATGATCGAGGCCCCTTTATGTTCACTAAATAATGTACATATTGCTCAGCCGTACTGTGTGTGCCGTTTGGCCTCGGGACCTGTTGTAATATGAACTATGATCCGCTAGCATCAATAAAGTGGTTGTTTTCTGTACCAAGATGTTGTGTGTTGCCAGAAGACATGGTCTCTGGGCTGGCAATGCATGGTAAATCAGTTTCTCTGAGCCGGGGTGCCACAACACTTGGTATCAGAGCCGCACTGATGTAGGCCACGCTAGACTCCAACGGGTTAACTGGACGTTAGTTACGAGTTTAAGTTGAGTGCCGGTAGCATTTGTAGCTGGTTGTTGCATTGTATGTACTCATCTTATTTTTAGGCTAACCTACTAATGGTTGTGAGTGTAGATGGCTCCGGTGCCGTATCCGTGCCAGTTGCAGCTGATGCCGTACACGTCGCCGCATCTCCTTCATAACGTGTGGCGTCGGCTGTACCCCCTCGGTGATGACCCAGTCTATCGTGTGTACCGGGAGCATCTAGCAGACTTAGTGTATGAGTATCACGCATTGGTTACTCTGCGCACTAGTTCCGATTCCAGCACGTACACTCGTACCTCTTAGAGCAGTTTTGCTTCTACCGCTTCCCAGGCCGTCCAGTTTGCTGCATTCAAGGTCCTTGTCGAGCTTCATTATAACAAGGTCCGGATGTAGAATCACCCAGGTTTCCACTACTACCCCTCTCTGCACAACAATGGTCGTGTCTGTTTTCCTATCATTGATCCGGAGTCTGATAGTGTTGCTAGCCACCTTTCTTGTTATATCACTGCTAGCTACCTTATGATCCATGAGCTGGCTCGAGAGCTGACTCGTGCTCGTACTGCTTTAGCCACTACTAGATCTTTCACTACTCCATCCTCTACAGGATTTACCCCTTATATTCCATCCAGTTCTAGTTCACCTATTTCACCGGTTACTCCTCCGAGTAGCTTGGGCACCTCGACCGTGAATCCTCTCAGTGCTCCTGCTGAGTGGGTTTCCCTTCTCACTACTCCTGTAGCCCCGATGCTTCACCCTGCACCTGCCCCAGAGGGAGAGCCCTCGAGGAAGCGTCGTCGTGTTACCTTTAACCTGGAGGTTTCAGTTAACGTTGTCAGTTCAGGATCCGAGTCCGCTTCAGGAGAGGACCCTGCAACACCAGCAGAGCAGTAGAGCGTTTGAGTATCCGCTGTTGTTAGGATGATGTACGGATGTAGTCGTACGAGTCATGATGCTCCATTTCATGTATGAGAGTAGTTCAATTTGGCATGTTGTTTATTTTTCATGTATGAGTCTATGTATAATTATGTTGGAACTCTATTTTATTCGTCGTATTTTCTTCGTTATTTCGTTTTCTCTCGGGCTTTGTTGCCGGCTTTTCCCCAATTTATTTTGGATGTTTCTCATCTCGGTTGCGTTCTCTTGGCAAAAATCCACAGTAGGATGATGCGGGAAGGCAGCAGTAGCGACGCTCATGAGGATGCTCCTGTTCGTCGTTTCGCACGACAGGCAGGACACTCCCCCGAGCCGTACGTTCCACCACCGCCTCCACCGCTAAATCCGCCCCCACCGAGCAGATTCTGCGTATGTGTGAGGAAAGGAGGAATAATGATCTGATTGAAATATTAAGGTGTGTGCAAGCTGTGGTTGGACAGAATGGAAATCAGAATGGTCATCACTCCAAGCTGTCAGATTTTCAGAGAACCAAGCCTCCCAGTTTCAGTCAGGTTATTGATCCCGTGGATGCAGACGATTGGTTGCGAACCATTGAGAGGAAGCTTGAGATTGCTCGTACTGAGGAAGATGATAAAGTTCCATTTGAAACTCATTATCTTGAAGGCGCTACCGCCATATCGTGGGAAATTGCAAAAGCCATGTGGCCTGCCGATGAAGAAATCACTTCGCAAAATTCAAGGATCAGTTCCGGAAATATCATATTCCTGCTGGAATTATGAAGGTTAAGCAGCGTAAATTTCTCATGCTCCTCCAAGGAAGTCAGACTGTGGGTGAATATTTGCAAAAGTTCAATCATTTGGCCCGTTACTCCCTTTATGACATGGCCACCGAAGAAAGAAAGATTGATAGGTTTCTTGGGGGATAAACCCGCAACTCCGATGTACCCTCAGTATGTTTGATTTCCCAAAATTCCAAACTCTGGTAAACAAGGCTTCCATTGCTGTAAGGGAGCACAAGTTCGTATCAGACAATAGGCCTGCTAATAACGATCACAAGCGTAGGTTCGAGCCAAGGAAGGAAGTGCAGCCAGCGCAAAAGGCTCGTACCTGGTAGCATACTCAGGTGGAGTACAATCCCGATTTGCAGCAGAATGTTAACAAAACCACCACACAAGTCAAGAATGTCGTGACCAACCCGGCGCGAGAAGAGTGCCAGCGCAACAATTCTTGCTTCAGTTGTGGGCAAACCGGACATTATGCCAGACAATGCCCCAAGAACGGCAAGGCAAATGCTCTATTCAGGACACAAGTCAACTTTTTGGATTCATACCCTACCCAGCAAAACATCACTGGGCACGTTCATCATCTCTCCGCAGACGAAGCCCAAGAGAACCCCTAAGTAGTTATTGGTATGTTTTCTGTTAATAACATACCTGCCATAATTTTATTTTACTCTGGGGCATCCCACACTTTTATTTCGCAGAGTTTTGTTGCCCAAAACAAATTTCCTTGTTCGCTTTTGGGCAAGAATATGCTGGTACAATCCCCGAGATCTTTGATCAGGAGCAATCTGGTCTGCCGTAATTTGGAAATCAATACCAATGGAGCCTGTTTTCCAACTTCCTTGATAAACATTGAGTCTGTAAAGCTGGACATTATTTTGGGAATGAATTGGTTGACCAAATATCAAGTATGCATAAATTGTGCGACCTGAGAAGTCACTTTGACCAGTCAAGAGGGGCAGACTACCAAATTCTATGCTCGCAGGAGCATACCCAAGAAAGAAATGGTCTTCACCGCAGTGGCTAGTGAGTTGGAATTAATTCATGTGGTTAGTGAGTTTTCTGATGTATTTCCAGAAGAACTGCCAGGCATACCGCCCGATCGAGAGCTTGAGTTTGCAATAGATCTTGTGCCCGGAATCGCACCGTTATACAAGAAGTATTACCGGGTGCCTTCATCAGAATTAGTGGAGCTAAAGAAACAGCTTGATGTAATGATGTAGAAAGGATATATCCGTCCCAACTCTTCACCATGGGGATCACCTGCTATCTTCGTGGATAATAAGGATGGCAGCCTCCGCATGTGTGTGGATTACCGTCAGCTGAATGATGTCACCATCAAAAATAAATATCCACCGCCCAGGATTGATGACTTATTTGATCATCTCAGTGGGGCCAATTTATTCTCCAAAATTGATTTAAGGACAGGATATCATCAACTCAAGATTAAAAAGGAAGATATTCCTAAGACCACATTCACTACTCGGTACGGTCTTTATGAATATACAGTTATGTCCTTTGGTCTCACCAATGCCCCTGCCTTCTTCATGCATATGATAAATAAAGTATTTATGTACTTCCTCGATAAATTCATGGTGGTCTTCATCGATGACATACTTATATACTGAAAAAGTGAAGAAGAGCACAAAGAACACCTCAGAGCTGTGTTACAACGACTCTGTGACCATCAGCTATACGCCAAATTTAGTAAATGCGAGTTTTGGCTCAAGCAAGTTGGATTTCTTGGACATGTGTTGTCCGCAGAAGGTATACCCATGGACCCATGCAAAGTAAATGATGTGCTCGATTGGTTGGCACCCACAACCGTATCACAAATCCGGAGTTTTCTTGGGTTAGCCAGCTACTATCGTCGTTTCATTGAAGAGTTCTCCAAGATTGCTAAATCTATGATGGAGCTTCTCAAGAAAGATAAGAAGTTTGAATGGACCGAGGACTGTGAGAAAAGTTTCAATGAGCTAAAAATCCGGCTAATGACAGCACCTGTGTTGACTCTTCTAGACATCTACCGCAACTTTGATGTGTATTGCGATGCCTCTAGACAGGGTCTTGGATGCGTACTTATGCAAGACAACATGGTGGTAGCATATGCATCACGATAGCTACGACCCCACGAGGGAAATTATCCTACTCATGATCTGGAAATGGCCACGGTGGTCCATGCTCTAAAAATTTGGAGACACTACCTTAATTGCAAGAGGTACCAAATTTTTACCGACCACAAAAATCTCAAGTATATATTTACTCAGCCAGATTTAAATCTCCGTCAAAGAAGATGGCTTGAGTTAGCCAAGGACTATGATCTTGGAATAAATTACCACCCGAGTAAGGCCAACGTGGTTGCCGATGCACTCAGCCGAAAGCCTGTCAGCCTGAATACCATAATGGAATCCTTGCCTCCTGAACTTCAAGAGGAGATGGCTCAGCTCAACCTGGTCATAGTTGATACTGGTCTGGCTAATATTATGGAAGTTGTACCTACACTCGAGGAAGAGATCCGCAAGGCCCAGCCAGGTGACACCATCCTGCAGAAACGTGCCAAGAGTATGTTAGCAGGACAAACTTCAGACTTTTCTAAGGATCAACATGGTACCCTCTGATTCCGTGGAAGGATTTGTGTACCCAGTCAGGCGGATTTAAGGAAGAAAAACCTGTCGAAAGCACACGAATCTTCTTATTCCATTCACCCTAGAGGTACTAAAATGTATGAAGACCTTCAGCAAATATTTTGTGGGATGGAATGAAGAAAGACATTGCCTGTTTTGTGGCCTATTGCGACATATGCAACAAGGTGAAGGCAGAGCAACAGAAGCCAGCCGGACTTCTCCAACCATTGCCAGTTTCACAATGGAAATGGGATGATGTTTGCATGGATTTTATGACAGGGCTACCTAAAACTCAGCGAGGCAACGATGCAGTTTGGGTCATAGTGGACACCTTAACCAAGGTTGCTCACTTTATCCCTATCAGAACCACATATTGAGCCGATCAACTTGCACAAATGTATGTGTCCAGAATAGTCAGTCTGCATGGAGTGCCTCGAACAATCACTTCTGACCGGGGGTCACTTTTTACCTCCGCTTTCTGGTCACGTCTCCACCAAGCTTTGGGGACAACGCTAAAATATAGTACCGCTTATCATCCTCAGACCGATGGACAGACTGAGCGGGTAAACCAAATACTCAAAGATATGCTATGAGCCTGTGCTCTGGCCCGAGGGCCTAAATGGGAAGACTGTCTGCCGTATGCCGAGTTCTCATACAAAAACAGCTTCCAGACGAGTCTAAAGATATCACCATATGAAGCTTTGTATGGTCGTAAGTGCCGCACTCCTTTAAATTGGTCTCAAACTAGAGATAGCCGTATTTTCGGAATGGATCTCATGATGGAAGCTGAGAAGCAAGTCAAGGAAATCCGAGACAGATTGCAACTAGCCAAATCTTGACAGAAGACTTATTATGATGCAAAGCACCGACAGATCAGTTTTGAAATCGGAGAACACGTATACCTCCGAGTCACTCCTATGAAAGGAGTCAAGAGATTCCAGACTCGTGGAAAGTTGGCACCCAGATTTATTGGACCATTCCCAGTTATGTCCAGAGTGGGTACTGTTGCATATCAGTTGTAACTAACCCCATAATTGTTGGAAGTGCACAATATATTTCATGTTTCACAGTTAAGGCGATGCATATCGCCGCCTGAGAAAAAGACTGCTATGAAAGAAATAGAGTTAGCAAAGGATTTAACATATGAAGAGAGACCGGTCAGAATTTTGGATCAGATTGTAACATCCCAAATTTTCAATTTGAAATGTTATACAATAGATCATCATTGCATATCATACTTCATTGCATTTTGGTTGATCCTAGAAATTCTACGCGACTCAAGGACCCTCGGAGAGAGTTGGGGATTTCGTTATTTTCATATTTGAGTTTTCTCAAATTTTGAAAATAGGGTCATTTGATTTTATTTATTTTATATTCAATTATTTCTATTATAAAAATATGAGAGAGGGAATAAAATGAATTTCCAAAAATAAAGAAATATTGAGGATTTAATAAAAAATCAAATAGGGTTTTATTCTGGAGTTTTCGTGGTTTTATTTGAATTTAGGAAAAATTGCACGTTTTCAAAAAATTGCATTTAGGACCAAAAAAATGTTCATCCAGTTCTAAATATTTTATTTAGACGGTGAAAATTTGTTTTGGCAATTTTAGATTTTTATTTATTTTTCTAGAATTTTTTTAGTTTTAGCAAAATTGTTTTTTTAAACCCCCGCGCCCGACTGGGCCAAGGGCCCAGCCGAGCCAGGCCGGCCCAGCCGCCGCCGCCTCCTGCTCGAGTAGCCACCGGACTCGGGAGGAGTCCGAGCCGGAGTCACCTCACCGCCGCCCAACCCCCTCCCCAAGTCAGCCACCCTCCCTCTCTTAAATAGCTTCCCTGCCACCGCCCTCTCCTCACCCCGCTGCCCCGCACCACAGCCCGCCCCCATCGCCGCGCGCCGCACGTCGCCTGCCGCCGCCGCCGCAGCTGCGTCGCCCCGCCGCCCCGCATAGCCACCGCCGCCGCCCGGAGCCCCGCCGAAGTTTCGCCGGAGCCCGAGCCGAGGTAGCCGCCCTGCCGCCGGTTTTCTAAGAGAAATCGCTTCGGTTTTTTTAGAAAACCCTAGTTTTCGTTTTTTTAATAGATCGTTTTATTCGGTTTATTTTTATTTAGCGAGCGTTCACTCGTTCGTTTGTTTTAACGAACGTGTTCATCGTTTAGTTTCAGATAACGAACGTTTGTTCGTTAATCTGTTCTTCGTTTTTCTTTTTCTCGGATTAAATCCGCGATTTCTGTGATCGCGATTCCTGATCCGATTTTCGTTTTAGTTTAGCTTTTTGCTCGTTTATCGGAATCAGGCGATTCAAGCGCCTGGAGTTTCGTCTCGAAATCCTCTTTCTGTTTAACCAACTCAAACAAGTTTTTGCCTCTGTAAAACTCGACCTAGATCCAGAATAGTAAGCGAAGCGTGTTTCTTTTGCCGTTTGTCTTTTGTTGCTTCGTTTGATTTGATTCTTTTTGCCAACCGGAGTTCTTAAGTTGAACTTTCTGGTTAGTTCTCTTATTTGAGTTTTACCTTTGCATTAGTTGAGTTCTTATTGTATGCTTGTTTGTTTGCGATAGAGTACCCAGAGTGCGTCGCTTGCTACTTCGAATCATTAGGTTTCGCGGATCATCAGCAAGGCAAGTAACACTTTGATCATACTTCCTATTACCCAGTTTTTATTGCATTAGATCAATCCTCACACATTGCATGATTAGGATATAATTAAATTGTGGGTTTGGGAAGTAGATGAGGTAGTACCTATTACCTATTTCATTATCAAACCTTTGGGAGTTACTTCTACGTTTGCTTATATTGCCATGCTATGCTAGTAGAAATGGATTGGGTTAGTGTATCCATGTCAGATGTGAGATTGATAATCAATGGTTTATTTAAGGTGGCAACTTAAACACACATCTGGGTGGATTGAGGCACCTGGGTATTCCAGCAATTGCCTATTTTTTTGGACCGCCACCCAGGCTCAAAGGGATCATGAGATTATTCATGCTAGAAACTTCCGTGTGCAGCCACAAGCTACTATGGGCTCTAGCATAGTTGACTAAGTCGTTTGAACTCTTACAGTGGTAGACTAGCAAATGTAGGGGATGTAGGTTGGTACGGTCTACCCGTTCGTAAGGTGCTAGCGCTTTTGAAAGACTATGTCTCGGTCATCCATTTCTCAAACACCATGTAGTGTGAGAATCCCAACAAAGGAGATCGAGTCTTGTGGGGAAAAGTGTGCAAACCTCTACAGAGTGTATAAACTAATCATGGTTACCCGTGTCCCCGGTTATGGACATCTTGAGTATCTAGTACTTGGATTATCATGTGAATCTCATCATGTTACTCTAAATAATTTTGTTGGGCTTAAATAATGATGTTTAATTTGGATTGAGAGTGTGTCTACACTCTCAATGTTTAACAACCACCATGATAGTTAAATAAAATTTATTCCTTTGCAGTAGGGAAAAATTGGCTTTACGCAAAACTGTAACCATAGAGCTTTCCACCAGCCCAATATGCATGCAGTATAGTCATATTCCTTCATTACTCTCTATGTGTTACATTGCCAGCATATTCCATGTGCTGACCCGTTTCGGGCTGCAACGTTCATGTTGCAGACTTTTCAGACGACGAGTAAGGTGCCTTTTAGGTCGTGGTTCTATACTCAGTGATGCCGTTAGAGTTGATGGACTCACTTATCTTCCAAGCCTTCCGCTGTTATCGTTATTAGATGGCCTTAAGCCATATTTATTGTAATAAGTTCTCTTTTGAGACACTTGATGTAATAAGTGTGTGATTGCTACTCTGTTATAAATCCTTCAAGTACTATGTGGTGTCAGCATTACTGATCCAGGGATGACACCTGAGCACAGAGATTGGACCATTTGAGGTCTGGTCGCTACAAGATGGTATTAGAGCACACGCTGACTGTAGGACACGACCACTAAGCTAAGGCCCTAGATCACTACTCACTCTTCTCATTCTGACTCCTCATCTTTTCTACTCTTTTAGGATGGCGGATGCAAGGAACAAGTTCACGCAACAGGATGAAGATGCACCCTTTGGACGTCATTTAAAGGTAGTCACTAGATATCTGAACATAGGAGTACCAAGCTTCACCGGAACTTACAATGCCGCTTTACCTGAAGAAGAGCGCTGGATGATTCAAGTTCAAGTTCCAGGAAGGACGTTCATGCCAGTCACCGAGCCCATAGAATTTTCCTTTGATGCACCAACCTGGAGTCTAGGAAAGAGCATGGCAGCTCACATCGCCATGGAACGTATTGGAGAAGTTTACCGCAATGATCTCAAGGATACTATCTACCAGATTTGTGGGCGCCAAGATGAGCAATGGGAGATGATTAGCACCAAGAAGGATAGATCAATTGCAGCGTTTATCCAGGAGTTAAACCAGCACATTCGATGATAGGAGAACCAGATGTGCGCAGATATGATAGATATGAAGAAGGCGAGGACAAGAATCAAGGAACTGGAGGAAGAATTGAAGGCTACACGTGAAGATTATGAATAGGAAATCGAAGTATTAGTGGAGAAGAATGACAATCTGATCAAGAAGATTGGAATATTTAGGGAGACCCTACGCCAGTAGATGAAGACGAAGAACCCAAGGAGATTCGCCCGGAAGACTACATCATCATCGATGACACCGACTCGGATCCAGATGATAGCGATGATGACTATGTTGATGAAGCTGGAGCAGATATCATGGAGTCTGCAACCGAAGAATATTTCTAGTAGACCACCTCATTGGTAGTAGTAGTCCACCATGTAAATATAGTAGTCCGAGCATTTTTGCGATAGTTAGATCGTTTGTATGGCCTTGTTTGATTGAATGAAGTGAATTGTTTGCTTTTGCCTCATGTGCATATGGGTAGTGTTTTCTCTCTAGACCCCTCTCTATTCTTAAATCTCATCTTTTCTAAACCCTCAGATGCCTCCGAGACGTGACCCTGGATTTACCTTCCCACCGGAGCTCACCTAGTTGATCCAGCAGCAGAACACATTGATGCAGTTGCTAGTCCAGAATCAGAATCAGGGGAACAACAACAACCCACCACCACCACTACCACCTGTTGACCACTTAGCCCGTTTTCTTAGGCTGAATCCGCCGGTGTTTTCTAGTAGCACCGAGCCAATAGTAGCAGATGATTGGCTCCGCAAGACATCAAGGGAGTTGACCACGGCAGGATGCACAGATGCGGAAAAAGGTGAAGTTTGCCGCACATCAGCTTGAAGGACCCGCAGCATCATGGAGGGAGAATTTCACCGCCACTTTCCCTATCGACACTGTCACATGGGACCAGTTCCAGCAGGCTTTCCGTACTGCCCATGTTTCAGCAGGAGCTATGGCCATGAAGAAGCGAGAGTTTCACAACTTGCGCCAAGGAGGACGGACAGTTGGCTAGTATGTGGAAGACTTTAGTAAGCTAGCACGTTATGCCCCAGATGACGTTGCTACAGATTCAGCTAAGAAGGAGAAGTTTCTGGAAGGACTGAATGATGAGTTGAGGATGCATTTGATGGTAGCAACCTTCAACAACTACCAGGAGTTGGTAGATCGTGCTCTTATGATTGAAGGGAAGCAGGAGCAAATTGAGAACCGTAAGAGGAAGTATGGACAAGGGAAGTACAATTCTGGAGCTCAGCAGAAACCACGTTTTACCCCTAGACCGGGAGGACATTTCAGCATACTCATGGAGGAGGTAGCTCGCACAATCATAATGGCACCAAGAATGGTAATGGGAATGGAGGAAGCAATGGCCAGAACCATACCAACCCATCAACCCCAGCCAAGAGAGACATGAGCCAAGTCACTTGCTTTAAGTGCCAGAAGACCGGACATTATGCCAATGAATGTCCTGAATCCCAGAATGGAAATGGCAATGGAAGTTCTGGGAAGAAGCCGAACCCTTTCAACAGGGGACAGGTGAACCATGTAAATGTGGAGGAGGTTGAAGAGCAGCCCGATGCGGTAATAGGTAAGTTTTTGGTTAAGTCATTTACTGCACTTGTTCTTTTTGATACTGGTGCATCGCATTCATACATATCAAGGGGATTTGTGGATAAGTATAAACTGCCAACCCAAGCCCTTAGGTCACCCATGTTAGTAACCTCGCCTGGAGCAGAGTATATGGCTAGTCTATGGTGTGATTGGTTACCATTAAGGATTGGTAACTATGTATTTCCCTCGGACCTAATAGTATTGGAATCTCAAGGATTGGATGTGATATTAGGCATGGATTGGTTATCGAAGTATGATGGGAACATTGAATGTGCCAGTAAGTCAATTTTGCTTACCACCCTAGAAGGGAGACGGATCAAGTATGTATCCCGGCATGTGCCAAAAAGGACTCAAGTAAATTGCTTAACAGGAGTTGTGCAGGAGGAAGTACCAGTAGTGAAGGATTTCTCGGATGTATTTCCAAGGAGTTTCCAGGCATGCCACCGGATAGAGACATTGAGTTTTTGATTGAGCTTTTTCCAGGCACAGGGCCAATATCTAAAAGACCATATAGGATGCCCGCAAAGGATTTGGAAGAGATTAAGAAGCAGATTAAGGAGTTACTGGATAAAGGTTATATTCGCCCATGTTCTTCACCTTGGGGATCGCCGGTACTTCTAGTAGAGAAGAAGGATGGATCGTTAAGGATGGTTGTTCATTATCGAGGATTGAATGAAGTAACCATCAAGAACAAGTACCCACTACCGATGATCAATGATCTGTTTGATCGATTGCAAGGAGCTAAGGTATTTTCCAAGATCGATCTGCGATCAGGGTACCATCAGTTGAAGATTCGAGAACAGGATATACCTAAGACGGCTTTTACCACCAGGTATGGGCTGTACGAGTATACCGTTATGTCATTTGGTCTGACTAACGCACCTGCATATTTTATGAACATGATGAACAAAGTGTTTATGGAGTTTTTGGATAAGTTCGTCTTAGTGTTCATCGATGATATCCTGGTTTACTCGAAGAATGAAGAGGAGCATAAGGAGCATTTGTGTTTGGTACTTGGTAAACTCAGAGAACATCAGTTATATGCTAAGTTTAGCAAATGTGAGTTTTGGTTGAAGGAAGTTGGATTTCTTGGACACGCTATATCCGGAGAGGGTATAGCAGTAGATCCCACCAAGGTTGACACAGTGAAAAATTGGGAAGCGCCAACAACAGTTGGAGAGATCCAGAGTTTTCTTGGACTTGCAGGATACTACCGAAGATTCATTGAAAATTTCTCGAACATTGCAAAACCTATGAAGGAGTTGCTGAAGAAGGATACCAAGTTCATATGGACCGAGGAATGTGAGGCCAGTTTCCAGGAGTTGAAGAAACATTTGGTTACATCACCAGTGTTGATATTGCCAGATCAGACCAAGGATTATGAAGTGTATTGCGACGCTTCACGTCGAGGACTTGGAGCAGTACTTATGCAGGAAGGAAGAGTTGTTTCCTATGCCTCACGACAGGTTAAGCCTCATGAGTTGAATTGTGCTACGCATGATTTGGAGTTAGCAGCCGTAGTGCATGCATTGAAGACTTGGAGACATTTTCTCATCGGAAACCATTGTGAGGTGTACACGGATCACAAGAGTTTGAAGTATATTTTCACACACAAGGAGTTGAATCTCAGGCAAAGGATATGGTTGGAGCTCATCAAGGATTATGATATGAGATTGCATTATCACCCTGGAAAGGCTAACATAGTAGCTGAAGTGTTGAGCCGTAAAAGCCACGTCAACACCTTAATGATGGGAGATTTACCAAGGGAGTTAGCCGAAAATCTTGATGAGCTATGTTTGGAGATAGTTCCGAGAGGCTATGTAGCAGCATTGGAGATTCAGTCTACTTTGATGGATAAGATCAGAGAAGCCCAAAAGATTGACAAGGAGATTGCTTCCATTAAGGAGAAAATAAGCAAAGGGAAAGCTAAAGGATTTCGTGAGGATGAGCACGATACCTTATGGTTTGAAGACCGTGTTTATGTGCTTAATGACCCGGAGATCAGGAAGTTAATTCTACAAGGGGCCCATGATTCACCATATTCGATTCACCCAGGAAATACCAAGATGTATTTGGATTTGAAGGATATTTTCTGGTGGACCGGAATGAAGAAGGATATTGCGGAGTATGTAGCAGTTTGTGATGTATGTCAGAGAGTAAAAGCAGAGCATCAAAAGCCAGCCGGATTGCTACAACCATTGCCAATACCCGAATGGAAGTGGGATAAGCTAGGCATGGATTTTATTACAGGATTGCCCAGAACTCGTTTAGGCTATGACTCGATTTGGGTTGTAGTCGATCGTTTGAAAAAGGTAGCTCATTTCATTCCAGGGAAGACTACCTATACTAGTGCTAAGTTAGCAAAGATATACATGACCAGAATCGTATGTCTGCATGGTGTTCCAAGGAGCATTGTATCGGATAGAGGAACCCAGTTTACCTCAAAGTTCTGGAATCAGTTGCACGAAACTTTAGGTACCAGGCCGGCTAGAGTTCAGTACAACTTTCCATCCACAGACATATGGACAGACCGAGAGAGTCAATCAGATTTTGGAGGATATGCTGAGAGCTTGTGCGCTAGATTATGGATCTAGTTGGGACGAGAATTTGCCGTATGCAGAGTTCTCTTATAACAACAGTTATCAATCCAGTTTGAAGATGGCCCCTTTCGAAGCCTTGTACGGAAGTAGGTGCAGGACCCCATTGTCATGGGATGAAGTTGGAGGCCGCCAGCTGTTTGGACCGGATCTCATTAAGGAGTCTGAACAGAAAGTAAAATTGATTCGCGATAGGCTCAAGGTAGCCCAATCCAGGCAGAAAAGCTACGCAGATTCTAAATGCAAGGAGACAGTTTACGAAGTCGGATAGCAAGTTTATCTTCGAGTATCTCCACTTCGAGGGGTTAAGCGCTTTGGAGTTAAGGGAAAGTTAGCGCCACATTTTGTAGGACCATACAAAGTTTTGGAGCGTATGGGGGAAGTAGCCTACAAGTTGGAATTGCCTGAAGGATTGTCAGGAGTTCACGATGTATTCCACGTTTCCCAATTGAAGAAGTGCCATGCGGAGATGGCTGATATATCACTGAGAGACACAGTGCCGCTGGAAGCGATTCAGTTGGACAGTGATTTGACCTATGAGGAGAAACAAGTTAAGATTCTTGAGTATGCCAGTCGAGTCACCCGCAGCAAGGTTATTATGTTTTGCAAAGTTCAGTGGAGCCACCACACGGAGTATGAAGCCACCTAGGAATGAGAGGAAGAATTGCTGAAGGACCACCCTCACCTATTTTCTAGCCAACCCGAATCTCGAGGGCGAGATTCATCTTAAGGGGGTAGGTTTGTAACATCCCAAATTTTCAATTTGGAATGTTATACAATAGATCATCATTGCATATCATATTTTATTGCATTTTGGTTGATCATAGAAATTCTACGAGACTCAAGGACCCTCGGAGAGAGTTGGGGATTTCGTTATTTTCATATTAGAGTTTTCTCAAATTTTGAAAATAGGGTCATTTGATTTTATTTAATTTATCTTCAATTATTTCTATTATAAAAATATGAGAGAGGGAATAAAATGACTTTCCCAAAATAAAGAAATATTGAGGATTTAATAAAAAATCAAATAGGGTTTTATTCTGGAGTTTTCATGGTTTTACTTGAATTTAGGAAAAATTGCACGTTTTCAAAAAACTGCATTTAGGACCAAAAAAATGGTCATCCAGTTCTAAATATTTTATTTAGACGGTGAAAATTTGTTTTGGCAATTTTAAATTTTTATTTATTTTTCTAGAATTTTTTTTAGTTTCAGCGAAATTGTTTCTTTTTTAAAACCCGTGCCCGACTGGGCCAAGGGCCTAGCCGAGCCAGGCCGGCCCAGCCGCCGCCGCCTCCCGCTCGAGTAGCCGCCGGACTCGGGAGGAGTCCGAGCCGGAGCCGCCTCGCCGCCGCCCGACCCCCCTCCCCAAGTCAGCCCCCCTCCCTCTCTTAAATAGCCGCCCCACCGCCGCCCTCTCCTCACCCAGCCGCCCCGCACCGCAGCCCGCCCCTGCCGCCTGCGCTGCCGCCGCCACGGCCGCGCGCCGCACGTCGCCTGCCGCCGCCGCCGCTGCGTCGCCCCGCCGCCCCGCATAGCCACCGCCGCCGCCCGGAGCCCTGCCGGATTTTCGTCAGAGCTCGAGCCGAGGTAGCCGCCCCGCCGCCGATTTTCTGAGAGAAACCGCTTCGGTTTTTTAGAAAAGCCTAGTTTTCATTTTTTTAATAGATCGTTTTTTCGGTTTATTTTTATTTAGCGAGCGTTCGGTCGTTCGTTCGTTTTAACGAATGCGTTCATCGTTTAGTTTCAGATAACGAACGTTCGTTCGTTAATCTGTTCTTCATTTTTCTTTTTCTCGGATTAAATCCGCGATTTTTCTGATCGCGATTCCTAATTCGATTTTCGTTTTGGTTTAACTTTTAGCTCGTTTATCGGAATCAGGCGATTCAAGCGCCTAGAGTTTCATCTCGAAACCCTATTTCCGTTTAACCAACTCAAACAAGTTTTTGCCTCTATAAAACTCAACCTAGATCCAGAATAGTAAATGAAGCTTGTTTCTTTTGCTGTCTGTCTTTTGTTGCTTCGTTCGATTTGATTCTTTTTGCCAACCGGAGTTCTTAAGTTGAACTTTCTGGTTAGTTCTCTTATTTGAGTTTTACCTTTGCATTAATTGAGTTCTTATTGTATGATTGTTTGTTTGCGATAGAGTACCCGGAGTACGCCGCTTGCTACTTCGAATCGCTAGGTTTCGCGGATCATCAGCAAGGCAAGTAACACTTTGATCATACTTCCTATTACCCTGTTTTTATTGCATTAGATCAATCCTCACACATTGCATGATTAGGATCTAATTAAATTGTGGGTTTGGGAAGTAGATGAGGTAGTACCTATTACCTGTTTCATTATCAAACCTTTGGGAGTTACTTCTACGTTTGCTTATATTGCCATGCTATGCTAGTAGACGTGGATTGGGTGAGTGTATCCATGACAGATGTGAGATTGATAATCAATGGTTTATTTAAGGTGGCAACTTAAACACACATCTGGGTGGATTGAGGCACCTGGGTATTCCAGCGATTGCCTGTTTTTTCGACCACCACCCAGGCTCAAAGGGATCATGAGATTATTCATGCTAGAAACTTTTGTGTGCAGCCACAAGCTACTATGGGCTCTAGCATAGTTGACTAAGTCATGCGAACTCTTACAGTGGTAGACTAGCAGATGTAGGGGATGTAGGTTGGTACGGTCTACCCGTTCGTAAGGTGCTAGCGCTTCTGAAAGACTATGTCTCGGTCATCCGTTTCTCAAACACCATGTAGTGCGAGAATTCCAACGGAGGAGATCGAGTCTTGTGGGGAAAAGTGTGCAAACCTCTGCAGAGTGTATAAACTAATCATGGTTAGCCATGTCCCCGGTTATGGAAATCTTGAGTATCTAGTACTTGGATTATCATGTGAATCTCATCATGTTACTCTAAATAATTTTTTGGGGTTTTAATGATGATGTTTAATTGGGATTGAGAGCATGTCTACACTCTCAATGTTTAACAACCACCATGATAGTTAAATAAAATTTATTCCTTTGCAGTAGGGAAAATTCGCTTTACGCAAAACTGTAACCATAGAGCTTTCTGCCAGCCAAATATGCATGTAGTATAGTCCTATTCCTTCATTGCTCTCTATGTGTTAAATTGCCAGCATATTCCATGTGCTGACCCGTTTCGGGCTGCAACGTTCATGTTGCAGACTTTTCAGACGACGAGTAAGGTGCCTTTTAGGTCGTGGTTCTATACTCAGTGATGCCGTTGGAGTTGATGGACTCACTTATCTTCCAAGCCTTGCGCTGTTATCATTATTAGATGGCCTTAAGCCATATTTATTGTAGTAAGTTCTCTTTTGAGACACTCAATGTAATAAGTGTGTGATTGCTACTCTGTTATAAATCCTTCAAGTACTGTGTGGTGTCAGCATTACTGATCCAGGGATGACACCTGAGCACAGAGATTGGACCGTTTGAGGTCTGGTCGCTACACAGATGGAAAGGGTCACTTGTAGTAAAGCAAGGAAGTTTTACGAAGTTCAGTGGGAGCATCACACAGAGGTAGAATCGACTTGGGAACAAGAAGAATTTCTAAAGACACATTATCCATAATGGTTTTCCCAAGCAACCGAATCTCGAGGACGAGATTCATCTTAAGTGGGGGAGGTTTGTGACAGTCTTGTTTTTGCCCTCTTCTCTTTGCCTGATTTTCAGTTGGTTTGGATTTGAATTTGAAATTTTTGAATCATTTTATATGGACTTAAACACTTGGGTACCACCTTGACTTTCACCCAAGTGACTTATTTCTCTCCCTAAGCCATCATTTCTTCTCTTATTCATCTCAAAATAATATTATGGATATTTTTCTCTAATGAAAAATATTCATTTTCTCTCAAAAACCCTAACTCGCCCCTTGTGTTCCAAAGCAACCCCAATTTTTCTTGCCCACAAAAATCTGAGAAAATTCCAAAATATTCTTTGAACCCTAGGGCACCTTCCTGAGCAAAAATATTTCATCACTTTTTGGAATATTTTTGCTACAGAAAATATTTTCCGTTATGGACAGAAATGGTAGTTTCTACAACAACTACCATTTTACTTGCTCAATTGAGGCTGAATTTTCTTGTGCATCATCACCTTAGTAGATGATTGCTAACCGCCAAAGCCCAGTTCCCAACTCTCAGTATTTTGACCTTTGTAAGCTCTCAAAGTTACTGTCCAGAAACTTACCAAGAAGTTGAAATCCATGTTACGGCGCCTGAGCTCAAACCAAAGTGTGGTAACCTCTCAATCTACCACGGACTACACGCCAGACATGAAGTTTAGGATTAGCTCAGCCTGAGGTCAGAGTTCACGCGGTGACCGCGTTCGTCCAGGGGTGCTGGAATATGGCCGACGCGCTCCGTGTTGCACCCACGCCTCTATTGCTCGTGTGATCGCTTCCCCGCCTGCCAAACCTTGCCAAACTTCGCCCCGATCATCGTCCCGACCCTCATAACTCTCCCCTGGCGCTCGCCGATGCCGGAGCTCGCAGTAGCGAGCATGGGCGGGTCTAGCCAGCCCAATAGTGCGTTGCGCATTGTGTTCGTCGCCACCCCCTCGCTCCTATGCTCGTCTCCGCTCGCCCACAGTGCACGCGTGAGCTGCGTCGCCTTCCCCCTCGCTCACTGACGCCGTTCGTCGCCAGGCGCCGTGTCCAGGTGTCCTCCGACGGAGCCCGAGCCCCCCCCCCCTCATCGCTCGTCTATAAATAGAGCTCTCCCCAGCCTCCTCGAGCATAAACCACTCCTCAGGCACACTACACAAACTTGTAAAAAGCCGTAGCCCGGCCGGGCAGGCCGCGGGCCACCGTCCCCGAGCTCGAGCTCGCCCGCGATCCCCACGGGTCGTCTCCGCAGCTCCAGCCCCTCCCAGGCTCGGGCCACCCTTTGAGGGCCTTCGTCATGCCTTGGTGGTGCCGTTCCGCCTGGTTGGAGCCCCTGGTGCTGCCTCTAGTCGCCGTCGTCTCCAACTCCGGCGACCTCTGCTTTTTGTCGCCACTGGAGAGGCCGTTTCTGATGCCGTCCGACCACCCCTAGCTAATCTACAGGTACGGGTAGGTGTGCCTCCGTCTCCTCTTTCTATCGCTCCCTCCAGTTCTGGCCAAGGAGCCCTCCTCGCCGGCGTGTGCTCCGGCAGAGCCTCGCCGCCCCTGTTTCCCTCTCCCCCTCCCTCTCACCTGACTAGCGGGGCCCGCTAGTCAGCCACTCTATACGCGCCTGAAGCGGTACGAGTGGTGGCGCCCGCGAGGTTTACGCCTTCGACGTCACCCCCCGGTTTTGTTTATTTAATTTCAAATTTTAATTTTATCTAGAGAGCTTCAAACAGCCAAAACTTTTTAACCATAAGTCCAAATGAATTGATTCTTTTTGCATTGTGTTCTTTATGAAGAAATCTAGCAGCTCACCAAAAAGATATTTTTCTCTGCTGTCTAGATTTTCTGGTGAATTTCAAAAGGGTTCTTGATGTTTTCTATCTGCGTTTTTAATTGTTTTCAGAAAGTGAAGCTTGTCTTGAGGATCACCAGGAGGATTGTGAACCTCATCTACACTAAGGCAAGCCACAGCAACATTTTTTATGGTGCCATTACAATATTTGTGATTTTTCAACTTGAAGTAATGGTTTAATCCATGCATTTAAATCTCTAGAATAATATTTATATTCCGTTGGTTGCTTGTTTGAGTTGATATGCTTAGTTTACATAAGTTTGAACCTAATTTAGTTGGTTAAGTAACTAGAAGTAATATTTGTTATGAAGTAGTAATATGGTTATGGATATAAGTAATTATTTTTGAGTTATTTTTTTAAATGAGATAAATGAGAAATTTGCTAAGTAAAGATTATGTTTAAAGTTATGATAAATCATAACCAGAGAGGTGTTATGAGCTGTTGATGACTATGCTTAGTGTGGATATGGTTGACCCAGTTATTTCCGTTGATAGGTGATGCATATGTTTGTGCTGCATTTTCATGGCATATCATGACACCGGTTATTTTCACCTTAAGTTGAACTTGATAATAACTCAACTTGAACATATCATTGATCGGGTCATGGTGCCACTGAATCGAGTTTTCCCTATGCAATCACATTTGCCTTTATGGGAAGGCCTTTATTCGGTTCGTTGTCATGCCTCTAGTCGGTGACTCCAACGAGGGAAGGTTATGGGCGTGCGGTACCTTGGCCGGGTAAGCAGACATAACCTTGTGTGCCCGTTGTTGTTGTTGTTGTTGTTATGGTAACTTGTCCCCGTTTGGGACCGTTTTTGCCACGATGGTGGCCATTTTTCCACGACGGTGGCCGTTGGTGTCTTTGGTAGACACGGGGCCACCCAGGAATAGCCCAGTGGGGAGTGAGTTGGAGTGGCCGGGAGAGTGTCATGGCAATGGAGGGGTTTCATCGGAACGCCGATGGTCCACCCGAATGGGAGTGCGAGGCCATGGGTTCCGTGGTGTGGGTACAGTGCGCTACCTCTGCAGAGTGTATTAAATCTATCGATAGCCGAGTCCACGGTTACAGACACTCTCAAAAGTAGGTCACACCATGGGTCTATGGTAAATTAATTTTGCACACTAAGACATGAACTTTGCACCGTTGAGAAGATGATGTTTGGGAAAACATTGTGTTGATGTAGACCAAGTTTTTGGTCCGTTTGTGATCTCGGTAAGATCACCGTTTGGTTAAGAGGTAACCCGATCAAAGACCAAGTTGTTGGTCCGTTTGTGATCTCGGTAAGATCATCGTTTGGTTAAGAGGTAACCCGATCAAAGACCAAGTTGTTGGTCCGTTTGTGATCTCGGTAAGATCACCATTTGGTTATGAGGTAACCCGATCAAAGACCAAGTTGTTGGTCCGTTTGTGATCTCGGTAAGATCACCGTTTGGTTATGAGGTAACCCGATCAAAGACCACGAGGTTGGCCCGTTTGTGATCCGAGAGCGATCACCGTTTGGTAAGCAAGTCTGAGGGACTTACATCACAAGATCATGATCACTTCATGTATGATATGATGTTGCATTAGTAAAGAAAATTGGTTAAATATCATGATATTGCTTGTCATTATGTTTATGTTTGCTGTGATCTTGCAAGTACATTTAATGTACTGACCTGGCATGTCATGCCAGCTTTCAGGAAAGTATTGTTGGAAAGGAGTGATGTCCGAGTCTAGATCGTGTCCACATCGGTGTCCCTGTGCTATGGAGTTCTGCTACGACATCGTTCCGCTGCCGCGTAGTTTTTATGATCGAGGGCCCTTTATGTTCACTAAATAATGTACATATTGTTCAGCCGAATCGTGTGTGCCACTTGGCATCACCACCTGTTGTAATATGAACTATGATCTGCTAGAATCAATAAAGTTGTTGTTTTCTGTACCAAGATGTTGTGTGTTGCCAGAAGACATGGTCTCTGGGCTGGCAATGCATGGTAAACCGGTTGCTCTGATCCGGGGTGCCACACTGGTCCTGAAGGCAATTTTGAACACACCACTGATAAGTCACCTGGGAACTCTTGAGCCCAAAAGTCATAGACACATAGCAGAAAGCTCCAAAGGGAGTGATGAAGGTTGTCTTCTCCTAGTCCTTAACTGCCATCTTGATCTAATGATACCCAGAATAAGCATCCAAAAAACTCAAGCGCTCACAACCCGCTGTAGCATCAATGATCTGATCAATACGAGGGAGAGAAAAAGGATCAGCCAGACATGCCTTATTAAGGTCTGTGTAATCCACACACATGCGCCAGCTACCATTTTTCTTAAGTACCAGAACCGGGCTAGCCAACCATTCAGGATGAAAAACTTCAATGATGAACCCTGCGGCCAAGAGCCAGGCCACTTCTTCACCAATGGCCTTATGCCTCTCTTCATTAAAACGGCAAAGAAATTGCTTGACCGGTTTAAGTTTTGGATCAACATTGAGAGTGTGCTTAGCGAGTTGCCTTGGTACACCTGGCATATCTGAAGGCTTCCATGCAAAGATGTCCCGGTTCTCACGGATGAACTCGATGAGCGCGCTTTCCTATTTCAGATCCATATTAGCACTGATATTGAATTGCTTGGATGAGTCGCCAGGAACAAAGTCAACCAGCTTAGTATCATTTGCCGACTTAAACTTCAACAATGGGTCATGCTCTGTGGTTGGTTTTTTCAAAGGAGTCATATCTGCCGGGTCTACATTATCTTTATAGAACTTCAACTCCTCCGTTGCACAGGTAGTCTCAGCATAAGCGACATCGCCTTCTTCACACTCCAAAGCTATCTTCCTATTGCCATGCACAGTGATGGTATCGTTATGACCCAGCTTTTTAAGCCGTAGATAGATGTAACAAGGCCGTGCCATGAATTTAGCATAAGCCGGCCGTCCAAACAAGGCATGATAAGGGCTCTTGATCTTGACCACTTCAAAAGTCAGCATCTCGGCTCTGAAATCATCATCATCTCCAAAAGCCACTTCCAAGGCTATCTTCCCCACTAGGTATGCCGACTTACCAGGCACCACTCCATGAAAAATAGTAGAGAACGGCTTAAGATCCTTATCAGTTAAATTCATACGGCGGAAAGTATCATAATAAAGGATAATGATGCTTCTGCCTCCATCCATGAGCACCTCAGTAAACTTGTACCCCCCAACCTGAGGTGCAACCACCAAAGACAACTGACCCGGATTGTCAACCCGAGGCAGGTGATCCTCATGGCTCCAAACAATAGGATGTTCAGACCATCGCAAATAACGAGGGATCCCCGGCTCAACTACATTCACTGCCCTTTTATGAACCTTCTGGTCTTGTTTGCATAAACTTGTGGTAAATATGTGATACTAACCACTATTTAACTGCTTTGGATTACTCTGATAACCAGCCTGCTGCTACTGATTCCCTTGACCAGATTGCTGATTAAAGCCACCTTGATTACTTTGGTCCTAAAAACCAGAGTTTGAGCCGCCACCGCCAAAGCCAGGCCCATGAGAGCCGGATCCTGAACCACCATTCGGGACATGATTATTCTGGAAAAAATTGGAATTTCTATACTCCCTCATGATGAAGCAATCTTTCCATGGATGATTGGTCGGCTTCTCCTGTGTACTGTGCTTTGGGCAAGGCTAGTTCATCATCGCGTCGAGGTTGAACTTTGGCCCTCCAAGCCGGGGTGGCTTTCCCTTACGACGCTGATTATTATTCTACGTACTGGTGTTAGCCACAAAGTCTAAACCGCCATCGGCTTTGCGCTTACTATTTCCACCTTCACTCGCCGTGTTATGTTGCTGCCCTTGCCACTCTTCTTCCCCTTACCAGCCTTCTCCTCATTAGACTCAGTGTCTTTAGTACTATCAGAGCCGGCGTATTTGATGAGAGCCGCCATGAGCTCCCCAATGTCATTGTAGTGGTGTTTAAGCCGCCCCAGTTTCTGCTTAAGGGGAAGGAAATGACAATTCTTTTCCAACATCAGGACTGCTGAACCTGCGTTGGTACTGTCCAATGCGTGTATAACGGCTGAGATCTGGCGCACCCAATTGGTTGTTGACTGGCCCTCACCTTGGACACAAGAGTCTAAATCCAGAATCGACATAGGTTGCTTGCATGTATCTTTAAATTTTTGGATAAAACGTGTTTTCAACTCCGCCCATGACCTAATGGAGTTAGCAGGCAGCCCTTTCAACCAAGTACGAGCCGGCCCATCTAACATCATGGTGAAATACTTAGCACACGCAGCATCACTAACATCTGACATCTCCATGGCCATCTCATAGCTCTCAATCCAGGCTTCTAGGGGCTGATCCACGGTGTAGTTTGGCACCTTGCGGGGGCCCTTGAAATCCTTAGTCAAACAGATGTTACGTAGCGCTAGCACTAAAGATGGTACACCAAGGGTTCTATAGGTTACTGCTGCCTCCATAGACGCCGATGGGTAAACGGGAGATTGTTATTGAGCCGCCAACTGAGTCGCCAGCTCTGCCTCATGCCGTGCGCTGCCCTGGTCCACCAGGGTCTGAGCATCGTTATCAGCACGCGGCGGGTCATGCCTATGAGGCTGATTATGGTGCCTCGCACTGCTTGAAACTGCTGGCGATTCAATGTGCCTGCTATAACTCCGGCTTGGACGAGGAGTTGAATGAATCCGTTCACGGTTGTACGAATAAGCCGCCTGCTATGCCACCACTGTCTGGAGAAGCTCTTCGGCTCTCTGTATCTCCATCGCAGCTGGTGGCTCATCTTGAACAGGGAGAGCCACCAATCGTGTAGCCACGATGATCATATTGTCCAGAGGGTTAGAATAATGACCTGGCGGCGTCGGGACATGCTAAGGCGGAGTCACATTCAAACAAGGTGGGTCTGCGGCCTGTGACTGAACCGGCGCTCCGGTTGCAGGTGCCTCGATGGCCCGGTTCACCATGGGCGGATTACTGGTCCCTACCCCGGGTGTGTTAAAAAGGTTTCTTGCATCGTACTCTGGAGGTAAGCGACTCTAGTGCCTCCTCCTCATAACAGCATTTGAAGCATTTTGATCCAGAGTGAGCAAGAACGACTCGGCCTGAATCTGTTGTGATTGTGTGTCCAAGTCGGCACGCTCAGTCGCCATCCTAGCGTTATCCGCAGCAAGTTCTTCCTTGGCTTGAGCTATCTCGACACGCAGTCTCGCCACATCCATTTTATGTTGTTCTTGAGTCTCCAAGGTTACCTCTGCCCCCATTAAAGTTGCCAAAGCATCCAACGGCTCCGTCAAAACCTGAGTCGGCAGGTGCGCAGAGCAGCTTGCCCCAGCCGTTGCCATAGCTGTTGAGCTGGATGTCATAGCCATAGCGGTCGTTGAACCGAGCACCGGTTGTGTACCAGCCATGAAGATTGCAGCCCTGTTCGGCGGCTCATAGGGGTCCAGAATACTGTCACCATCGGAATAACCCCCAAGCCAGCCGTCCTGCAGTTGATAAATTGAATCGGTCTAACAAGTTGAAGACTCACAATCGAAGAGGATTATCGTCTCTCCGCTAGACACAGATCATTCCTCAAGATCCACCCCATGGATGAAACCAACAAAGGCATGCTTCGCAACGGCTTGAACCTTGGCGGGTTCTGCATGCTGAGCCGTCTCGATGATGTCGGTGCAGGTGTCTAGCTCAGGCCCTGTCTCGCCGATCTAGCTGATGAAGACGTGGATTCTGCCGAAGGGGACCCTGAACGAAATATGCCCTAGAGGCAATAACAAAGTTATTATTTATTTCCTTATATCATGATAAAAGTTTATTATTCATGTTAGAATTGTATTAACCGGAAACATAATACATGTGTGAATACATAGACAAACAGAGTGTCACTAGTATGCCTCTACTTGACTAGCTCGTTGATCAAAGATGGTTATGTTTCCTAGCCATAGACAAAGAGTTGTCATTTGATTAACGGGATCACATCATTAGAGAATGATGTGATTGACTTGACCCATTCCATTAGCTTATCACTTGATCGTTCAGTATGTTGCTATTGCTTTCTTCATGACTTATACATGTTCCTATGACTATGAGATTATGCAACTCCCGTTTACCGGAGGAACACTTTGTGTGCTACCAAACGTCACAATGTAACTGGGTGATTATAAAGGTGCTCTACAGGTGTCTCCGAAGGTACTTGTTGGGTTGGCGTATTTCGAGATTAGGATTTGTCACTCCGATTGTCGGAGAGGTATCTCTGGGCCCACTTGGTAATACACATCACTTAAGCCTTGCAAGCATTGCAACTAATGAGTTAGTTACGGGATGATGTATTACGGAACGAGTGAAGAGACTTGCCGGTAATGAGATTGAACTAGGTATTGAGGTACCGATGATCGAATCTCGGGCAAGTAACATACCGATGACAAAGGGAACAACGTATGTTGTTATGCGGTTTGACCGATAAATATCTTCGTAGAATATGTAGGAGCCAATATGAGAATCCAGGTTCTTCTATTGATTATTGACCAGTGACGTGTCTCGGTCATGTCTACATAGTTCTCGAACCCGTAGGGTCTACACTCTTAAAGTTCGATGATGGTTATATTATGAGTTTATGTGTTTTGATGTACCGAAGGTAGTTTGGAGTCCCGGATGAGATCGGGGACATGACGAGGAGTCTCGAAATGGTCGAGACGTAAATATCGATATATTGGACGACTATATTCGGACATCGGAAAGGTTCTGAGTGGTTCGGGTATTTTTCGGAGTACCGGGGAGTTAAAGGAATACGGGGGAAGAAGTATATGGGCCTTATTGGGCTTTAGGGGAGAGAGAGGCAGGCCGCGCCCCCCCAATGACTAGTCCAAATTGGACTAGGGGGAGGGGCGGCGCCCCCTCCTTCCTTCTCTTCCCTCTTCCCTTTCCATGTCTCCTACGCCTACTACTTGGAAGGGAGGAATCCTACTCCCGGTGGGAGTAGGACTCCTCCAGGGTGCTCCATAGGGGCTGGCCCTTTCCCCCTCCTCCACTCCTTTATATACGTGGCCAGGGGCACCCCATAGACACAACAATTGATCATTGATCTCTTAGCCGTGTGCGGTGCCCCCCTCCACCATAATCCACCTCGATCATATTGTAGTAGTGCTTAGGCGAAGCCCTGCGTCGGTAGCATCATCATCACCGTCACCACGCCGTCGTGGTGGCGAAACTCTCATGTGAAGCTTTGCTAGATCGGAGCTCGCGGGACGTCATCGAGTTGAACGTGTGCAGAACTCGGAGGTGTCGTGCGCTCGGTACTTGGATCGGTCGGAGCATGAAGACGTATGACGACATCAACCGCGTTGTGCTAACGCTTCCGCTTAACGGTCTATGAGGGTACATGGATGACACTCTCCCCTCTCGTTGCTATGCATCACCATGATCCTGCGTGTGCGTAGGAAATTTTTGAAATTACTATGTTTCCCAATGTAGCGACCCGACCTCAGATGGCCAAGTCTCTGTGCTTCAGTGTCATCCCTGGATCGGTAATGCTGACACACACAGTACTCGAAGGATTTATAACAGAGTAGCAATCACACACTTATTACATCGAATGTCTCAAGAGAGAACTTATTACAATAATATGGCTTAAGGCCATCTAATACGATAACAGCGGAAGGCCTGGAAGATAAAGTGAGTCCATCAACTCCAACGACATAGCTGAGCTGCACGGCAACGACCTAACGAAGCTTACTCCTTATCTGAAAAGTATGCAACATAACACATTGTAGCCCGAAAATGGGTCAGCACATGGAATATGCTGGCAAAGTAACACAGTAGAGCAGGAACAAAATAATGCTATCAATACATGCATATTTGGCTGGTGGAAAGCTCTATGGTTATAGTTTTTGCGAAAAGCCAATTTTTCCCTACAACAAAGGAATAGATTTTAGTTTAACTATCATGGTAGTTGAAACATCATTGAGAAGGTTCCTCCAACTCAATCCCAATTAAAGTGATTAACATCCCAACAATATTATTTAAGAATGATGAGATACATGTGATAACCCACATACTAGATACTCAAGTATTGTCCATAACCGGGGGCACGGCTAACCATGATTAGATTATACACTCTACAGAGGTTTGTGCACTTTTCCCCACAAAACTTGATCGCCTCTGTTGGATTTCTCGCACTACAAGGTGTTTGAGAAACGGATGACCGATACACAGTCTTTTAGAAACATTAAGTCTCTACTCCGGACAGACCATACCAAACCTACATCCCATTACCTACTGATCTGCCTCTTCAAGAGCTTCACGTAACTTAATTAACTATGCTAGAGCATATAATAGCTTGTGGCTGCACACGAAAGTTTCTAGCATGAATCATCTCAGTTCCCTTTGAACCTGGGTGGCGGTCCATAGGAAGATCACACGGGTACTTTGGGATATCCAAAAATACAGGCAACACTGGGTACTCCAGGTGCCTCAATCCACCCAGATGTTAATTTAAGTTGCCACCATAAGTTGAACCATTAATTAACAAACTCACATCTGTCATGGATTTCACTCAAACCCAAACCACGTCTACGAGCATAGCATAGCATAGCAATATAAGCAACGCGTAGAAGTAACTCCCAAGTGTTTGAATGTAACGGGGTAATAGGTTCTACCTCATCAACTACTTCCCAACCCACATGTTAATGACATCCTAATCATGCAATGTTTGAGGATTGGAACTAATGCATAAAAACCGGGTGATAAAAGGGATATGATCAAAGTGTTACTTGCCTTGCTGACGGTCTGTGAAACCTAGGGACTCCTAGTAGCACGCTTCGCACTCCAGGTGTTCTATCGCAAACAAACAATAACATACATAAGCAACAAGGAAAGATGTGCAAGCAAAACTCAAATAAAACAGGTTGACCAGAAGGTTCAACTTAAGAACTCCGGTTCGCCAAAAGAATCAAATCAAACGGAGCAACGGAACTCAAATGGTGAAAGAAAGAAGCTTCGTTTACTAATATGAACCTAGGTCAAATTTTACATTAGCAAAAACTTATTTAAGTTGGTTAAACGGAAAGAGGGTTTCGAGACGAAACTCTAGGCGCTTGAATCGCCTGATTCCGACTAACGAGCGAAAAGATAAACATAAACTAAGATCGGATCAGAAATCGCGATCAAAAAACTCGCAGAATAAATCCGATAAAAGAAAACAGACGAACAGACTAACGAACTAGTGTTTGTTAGCTGTAACTAAAGGCGAAAACCGTTCGTTAAAACGAACGTACGGATGAACGTCTGCTAACTAGAAAACCCGAGAAAAACCGGCGATTCGAAAAAAAATGAATCTAGGGTTTTCTAAAAAAACCGAACAGTTCTTAAAAAAACTGGCGGCTCGGATCCGGCGGCTACCTCCAGCGAGGCGAGGTGGCCGGGCGGCAGCTTGCGGGGCGGCGACGGCAGGCGGCGGCGCTGGGGGCGGCGGCGGCGGCAAGCGGCATCGGCGGCGGCTTAGCACGGCGGCGGCGGCTAGCGCGGGCGGTGGGGTTGTGGGGGTGGGGGGCTCGGGCGGCGGATATATAAAGGGGCGGGGCGGGGCGGCTTGGAGGAGGGGCCAAGGCGGCGGCGGTGAAGTCTGGCTTGGACTCCTCGTCCGAGTTGGCGGCGGCGGCGCGCGCGCGGGTAAGTCGACGGTAGTGGCGGCTAGCGCGGGCTGGCCTTAGGCCCAGTCGGGTGTGGGAACTTTTTTTTAAATAATTTCGCCGACCGAAATAAAATCCTAGAAAAATAAATAAAATTCTAAAAATGCCAAAATAAATTTTCACCGTCTAAAAAAATATTTAGAATGAGATGAACATTTTCTTGGCCCTAAAATGCAATTTTTGAAAACGTGCAATTTTTCTATTGCAAACAAAATTGCAATAAAAATCCAAATAAAACAAAATCCTCGTTTCATAATTTGATATGAAATATTTTCGGAGAGAAAAATAATTAAAACCAAAATCCTCATTTCATAATTTGATAAAATCAAATTTGAAAACCGGGAAAAATCCCCAACTCTCTCCGAGGGTCCTTGAGTTGCTTAGGATTTCGAGGATCGCGAGACGGAATGCAAATAAAATATGATATGCATGGATGACTATGTATAACATTCCAAATTGAAAATTTGGGATGTTACAAACCTACCCCCCTTAAGATGAATCTCGCCCTCGAGATTCGGGTTGGCTAGAAAATAGGTGTGGGTGGTGTTTGCGAAGATCATCCTCTCGTTCCTAGGTGGCTTCGTCCTCAGTATGGTGACTCCACTAAACTTTGCAAAACTGGATAACCTTACTGCGAGTGACTCTGCTGGCAAACTCAAGAATCTTTACTGGCTTCTCCTCGTATGTCAAATCACTATCCAACTGAATTGCCTCCAAGGGTACTGTATCTCTTAACGGTATATCGGCCATCTCAGCATGACACTTCTTCGGCTATGAAACGTGAAACACATCATGAACTCCTGACAATCCCTCGGGTAATTCCAACTTGTAGGCAACTTCTCCCATACGTTACAAAACACGATATGGTCCTACAAATCTCGGAGCTAATTTCCCCTTAACTCCAAAACGTTTCACTCCTTGCAAGGGAGATACTCACAGATATACTCTATCTCCAATTTCATAGGTTACTACTTTGCGTTTTGAGTCCGCATAACTCTTCTGCCTGGACTGAGCAATCTTCAGTCTATCGCGAATCAATTTAACCTTCTCCTCAGACTCCTTAATCAAGTCTGGTCCAAACAACGGTCGGTCTCCTACCTCATCCCACATCAAGGGTGTTCTGCACCTGCGTCCATACAGGGCTTCAAACGGTGCCATCTTCAAACTGGCTTGGCAGCTATTGTTGTACGAGAACTCTGCGTAAGGCAAATTGTCGTCCCAACTAGATCCATAATCTAGCGCACAGGCTCTCAACATGTCCTCCAAAATTTGGTTCACTCTCTCGGTCTGTCCATCTATCTGTGGGTGAAAAGCTGTACTGAACTCTAACCTCGTCCCCAAAGTCTGGTGTAATTGATGCCAAAACTTTGAAGTAAACTGTGTTCCTCTATCCGATACGATGGTCATCGGAACTCCATGCAGACATACGATCCTGGACATATAAATCTTGGCCAACTTTGCACTGGTATAAGTGGTTTTCACTAGGATGAAGTGAGCCACTTTGGTCAAGCGATCAACTACTACCCATATGGAATCATATCCTGCTTTAGTCCTGGGCAATCCGGTGATAAAATCCATGCCAAGTTTATCCCACTTCCATTCGGCTATCGACATAGGTTCTAATAATCCTGCTGGCTTCTGATGTTCTGCCTTCACTCGCTAACATACATCACACACGGCTACATACTCGGAAATATCCTTCTTCATACCAGTCCACCAGAAACGTTCCTTCCAATCCAGATACATCTTGGTGTTTCCGAGGTGTATCGAGTATGGTGAGTCATGAGCCTCTTGAAGTATTAACATTCTGATCTCCTGGTTATTGGGCACATAAACTCGGTCCTCAAACCATAGGGTATCGTGCTCATCTTCACGAAAACCTTTGGCCTTTCCTTTGCTCATCTTCTCCTTTATCTCGGCAATCTCCTTGTCATCCTTCTGAGCTTCCCGAATCTTGTCCAGCAATGTCGACTGGACCTCCATTGTTGCAACGAATCCTCTAGGAACCATATCCAATCAAAGTTCCATGATATTGTCTGCTAACTCCTTCGGCAGTCCCTTACTTTCAATGATATTAGCACAACTCTTCCGGCTCAAAGCGTCTGCTACGACATTGGCCTTTCCTGGATGATAGTGTAGCTTCATATCATAATCCTTTATAAGCTCCAACCATCTCCTCTGTCTAAGGTTCAGTTCCTTCTGGGTGAAGATGTACTTCAAACTCTTATGGTCCGTGTATACATCACATCGGTTTCCAATAAGGTAATGCCTCCAGGTCTACAATGCATGCACTACGGCTGCTAACTCCAAATCATGCGTGGCATAGTTCAACTCATGAGGTTTTAGTTGTCGTGAGGCATACGAAACAACTCTTCCATCTTGCATAAGTACACATCCAAGTCCTAAGCCAGAGGCGTCACAATACACTTGGAATTCCTTATGTATATCCGGCAGTGTTAGCACTGGTGATGTAGTCAACCGTTCCTTCAACTCCTGGAAACTTGCCTCGCAATCTTCTGTCCATTTAAACTTAGTATCCTTCTTTAACAGTTTAGTCATTGGCTTCGCAATCTTGGAAAAGTTCTCAATGAATCTCCGATAGTAACCTGCGAGTCCAAGGAAACTGCGGATCTCGCTAACTGAGGTGGGTGCCAACCATTCAGTGACTGATTGAACTTTGCTGGGGTCTACTGTTATACCTTCTCCCAATATAACATGTCCAAGGAACCTGACTTCCTTCAACCAAAACTCGCATTTGCTAAAATTAGCATACAACTGGTGTTCCCTGTGTTTCTCGAGAACTAAGCGCAAATGCTCCTTGTGCTCCTCCTCATTCTTCGAGTATACCATAATATCATCAATAAACACCAGAACAAACTTGTCCAAATACTCCATGAACACCTTGTTCATCATGCTCATGAAATAAGCAGGGGCATTAGTCAGTCCAAATGACATGACCGTGTACTCGTATAATCCATACCGCGTCGTGAATGATGTCTTTGGTATATCCTTCTCACGTATCTTCAACTGATGGTATCCTGATCGCAGATCGATCTTCGAAAACACCTTAGCTCCTTGCAACTGATCAAACAGATCGTTGATCATCGGCAGTGGGTACTTGTTGTTAATCGTCACCTCATTCAAGGCTCGATAATCAACAACCATCCTTAGGGATTTGTCCTTCTTCTCAACCAAAAGCACAGGGGCTCCCCAAGGTGATGAATTTCTTCGAATGTATCCTTTTTCCAATAACTCCTTGATTTGTTTCTTGATTTCCTCCAGATCATTTGCGGGCATCCGATAGGGTCTCTTGGATATTGGTCCTGTTCCTGGCAACAGCTCTATCAAAAACTCAATGTCTCTATCCGGTGGAATGCCTAGTAACTCCTCGGGAAAAACATCCGGATAATCCTTCACTACAGGCACTTCCTCCTGAACAACTCCCGTAAGGGCATTCACTTGGCTCCTCCTAGGCACATGCCTAGACACATACTTAATCGTTTTTCCCTCCGGGGTGGTAAGATAAATTGACTTACTAGCACATTCAATACTCCCTCCAAACTTTGACATCCATTCCATACCTAATATCACATCCAATCCTTGTGACTCCAAGATAATTAGGTCGGACAGAAAAACATTTGTGCCAATGGTTAAGGGTACCTGGTCGCACCATCGGCTAGCCATGTATTCTGCTCCAAGTGAGCTTACTAACAGAGGGGTCCTAAGGGTTTGGGTTGGTAGTTTAAACTTATCCACAAATCCCCTTGATATGTATGAATGCGATGCACCAGTATCGAAAAGAACAAGAGCGGTAAATGACTTAACCAAAAACTTACCTATTACTGCGTCTGGCTGCTCTTCAACCTCCTCCGCGTTAAAGTGGTTCACTTGTCCTTTGTTGAATGGATTGGGTTTCTTCCCAGCGCTCCCATTTCCGTTTCCATTCTTTCCTTCAGGACACTCCGTGGCGTAGTGTCCAGTCTTCCCACACTTGAAGTAAGTAATGTGACCTAGATCTCTTTTGGCGGGTGTGGCTGGATTGGGGCGGTTCTGATTATTGTTGGTTCCATTCCCATTCCCATACTTAGAACCATTGTGGTTATGCGATCCTCCTCTAGTGTGGTTGTGACCTCCATGGTTATTAACAAGTCCTCCCGAATTCGGGGTTAGGCGTGGCTTCTTCTGTGCTCCTGAGTTATACTTCCCTTGTCCATACTTTCTCTTGCGGCTCTCAATCTGCTGCTGCTTCCCTTCAATCATAAGAGCCTTATCTACCAACTCCTGGTAGTTGTTGAAGGTTGCTACCATCAACTGCATGCTCATCTCATCATTTAGCCCTTCCATAAACTTCTCCTGCTTCGCGGCATCTGTGGCCACATCATCAGGGGCATAACGTGATAACTTGCTAAAATCATCCACGTACGGAGCCACATTACGGTTCCCCTGGCGTAGGTTGCGGAACTCCCGCTTCTTCATTTGCATAGCTCCAGTTGAGACATGGGTTGTGTGGAAAGCTTGCTGAAACAGGTCCCAAGTGAAGTTGGCTATTGGGAAAGTGGCTCTGTAATTCTCCCACCATGAGGCTGCAGGTCCATCCAATTGGTGTGCGGCAAAGCGCACTCTTTCAGCATCTGTGCAACCTGCGGTGGTCAACTCCCTTCCAATACGGCGTAGCCAATCATCAGCAACTATGGGCTCGGTGCTACTGGAAAACATCGACGGTTGTAACATTAGAAAATGGGCTAGGTTGTCCACTGGCGGCGGGTTGTTGTTGTTGTTGTTATTGTTGTTGTTGCCCTGGTTGAACTAGCAATTGCATCAAAGTATTCTGATGCTGGATCAACTGGGTGAGCTCCGGTGGGAAAGCAAAACCGGTGTCACGTCTCGGAGGCATCTGATGGGTTTAGATGGAAGAGATCAGAATAGAAAAGGGGTCTAATGAGAAGGCACTACCCATATGCACATGAGACAAACACAAACATTTCACTCAATCAATCAAGCAAGGGCATACATACGGTCTAGGGCTATTGCAAAGTGCTCATCTACTACTAATTACATGGGGAAATAATACTAATATTTGGTGGTCATCTAGAAATTTTGATCGGTGGAAGACTCCATGATGTCTGCTCCAGCTTCGTCTTCAAAGTCATCATCACTAGGATCGGAATCGGTGTCGTCGATGATGATGTAGTCCTCAGGGCGTATCTCCTTGGGTTCTTCTTCTTCTTCTATTGGTGTCGGTCCTCCCATGAATACTCTGATCTTCTTGACTAGGTCGTCATTCTTCTCCAGTAGTGTCTTGATTTGCTCCTCATATCCATCGCGTGTAAACTTGAGTTCTTCCTCCATCTCGATGATTCTAGTCTTCGCCTTTTTCAAGTCCATCATGTCCGCGCACATCTGGTTCCCCTGACGTCGAATGTGCTGGTTTAACTCCTGGATGAAAGCTGGAATGGATCTATCCTTCCTGGTGCTGATTACTTCCCATTGCTCGTCTCGGCGCCCACATATTTGGTAGATAGTGTCCTTAAGCTCCCTGTTGTAGACCTCTCCAATGCGTCCCATGGTAATGTGGGTTGCCATGCTCTTGCCTAGACTCCAGGTGGGTGCTTCAAAAGAAAACTCTATGGGTTTAGAAGTTGGTGAGAACGTCCTTCCTGGAACTTGTACTTGAACCATCCAGCGCTCCTCTTCAGGTAAAGTGGTGTTGTACGTTCCGGTGAAGCTTGGTATTCCAATGTTCAAGTACCTAGTGACTTCCTTCAAGTGGCGTCCAAAAGGTGTGTCTTCATCTGGTTGCGCAAACTTGTTCTTCATCTCCGCCATCCTAAAGAGTAGAAAATGGAGAGAAGTCAGAAATGAGTAGCGAAGTGTGACCTAGGGTTTATCTTAGTGGTCGTGTCCTACACTCAGCGTGTGCTCTGATACCATCTTGTAGCGACCCGACCTCAGATGGACAAGTCTCTGTGCTTCAGTGTCATCCCTGGATCGGTAATGCTGACACACACAGTACTCGAAGAATTTATAACAGAGTAGCAATCACACACTTATTACATCGAATGTCTCAAGAGAGAACTTATTACAATAATATGGCTTAAGGCCATCTAATACGATAATAGCGGAAGGCTTGGAAGATAAAGTGAGTCCATCAACTCCAACGGCATAGCTGAGCTGCACGGCAATGACCTAATGAACCTTACTCCTCGTCTGAAAAGTCTGCAACATAACACGTTGCAGCCCGAAAATGGGTCAGCACATGGAATATGCTGGCAAAGTAAGACAGTAGAGCAGGAACAGAATAATGCTATCACTACATGCATATTTGGCTGGTGGAAAGCTCTATGGTTATAGTTTTTGCGAAAAGCCAATTTTTCCCTACAACAAAGGAATAGATTTTAATTTAACTATCATGGTAGTTGAAACATCATTGAGAGGGTTCCTCCAACTCAATCCCAATTAAAGTGATTAACATCCCAACAATATTATTTAAGAATGATGAGATACATGTGATAACCCAAATACTAGATACTCAAGAATTGTCCATAACCGGGGACACGGCTAACCATGATTAGATTATACACTCTGCAGAGGTTTGTGCACTTTTCCCCACAAGACTCAATCGCCTCTGTTGGATTTCTCGCACTACAAGGTGTTTGAGAAACGGATGACCGAGACACAGTCTTTCAGAAACCTTAACTCTCTACTCCGGACAGACCATACCAAACCTACATCCCACTACCTGCTGATCTGCCTCTTCAAGAGCTTCACGTAACTTACTCAACTATGCTAGAGCCCATAATAGCATGTGGCTGCACACGGAAGTTTCTAGCATGAATCATCTCAGTTCCCTTTGAGCCTGGGTGGCGGTCCATAGGAAGATCACACGGGTACTCCGGGATTTCCAAAAATACAGGCAACACCGGGTACTCCAGGTGCCTCAATCCACCCAGATGTTAATTTAAGTTGCCACCTTAAGTTGAACCATTAATTAACAAACTCACATTTGTCATGGATTTCACTCAAACCCAAACCACGTCTACGAGCATAGCATAGTATAGCAATATAAGCAACGCGTAGAAGTAACTCCCAAGTGTTTGAATGTAACGGGATAATAGGTTCTACCTCATCAACTACTTCCCAACCCACATGTTAATGACATCCTAATCATGCAATGTTTGAGGATTGGAACTAATGCATAAAAACTGGGTGATAAAAGGGATATGATCAAAGTGTTACTTGCCTTGCTGACGGTATGCGAAACCTCGGGACTCGTAGTAGCACGCTTCGCACTCCGGGTGTTCTATCGCAAACAAACAATAACATACATAAGCAACAAGCAAAGATGCGCAAGCAAAACTCAAATAAAAAAGGTTGACCATAAGGTTCAACTTAAGAACTTCGGTTCGCAAAAAGAATCAAATCAAACGGAGCAACGAAACTCAAATGGCAAAAGAAAGAAGCTTCGTTTACTAATCTAAACCTAGGTCAAATTTTACAGTAGCAAAAACTTATTTAAGTTGGTTAAACAGAAAGAGGGTTTCGAGACGAGCGAAAAGATAAACAAAAACTAAGATCGGATTAGAAATCACGATCAAAAAACTAGTGGAATAAATCTGATAAAAGAAAACTGACGAACAGGATAACGAACGAGCGTTCGTTAGCTGTTACTAACGGGCGAAAACCGTTCGTTAAAACGAACGTACGGACGAACGTCCTCTAACTAGAAAAACCGAGAAAAACCGGAGATCCAAAAAAAACGAATCTAGGGTTTTCTAAAAAAACCGAACGGTTCTTAAAAAAACCGGCGGCTCGGATCCGGCGGCTTCCTTCGGCGAGGGGCTACGGCGAGGCGAGGTGGCAGGGCGGCGGCTTGCGGGGCGGCGGCGGGAAGCGGCGGCGGCGGCACTGGGCGCGGCAACCGGCGGCGGCGGCTAGCGCGGGCGGCGGGGTTGTGGGGGTGGGGGGCTCGGGCGGCGCGTATATAAAGGGGCGGGGCGGCTTGGAGGAGGGGCCACGGCGGCGACGGTGGAGCCCGGCTCGGACTCCTCGTCCGAGTCGGCGGCGGCGGTGCACGCGCGGGGAAGGCGGCGGCGGCTAGCGTGGGCGGGCCTTAGGCCCAGTCGGGCGCGGGAACTTTTTTTTTAAAATAATTTTGCCGACCGAAATAAAATCCTAGAAAAATAAATAAAAATATAAAAATGCCAAAATAAATTTTCACCGTCTAAATAAAATAGTTAGAACGAGATGAACATTTTCTTGGCCCTAAAATGCAATTTTTGAAAACGTGCAATTTTTCTAATGCAAACAAAATTGCAATAAAATCCAAATAAAATAAATATTTGATTTTAATATTTTTCCTCCAATATTTCAATTATCTTGAAGAAGTCATATTATCTCCTCTCATATATTTTGATATGAAATATTTTCAGAGAGAAAAATAATTAAAACCAAAATCCTCATTTCATAATTTGATAAAATCAAATTTGAAAACCGGGAAAAATCCCCAACTCTCTCCGAGGTTCCTTGAGTTGCTTAGGATTTTGAGGATCGCGAGACGGAATGCAAATAAAATATGATAAGCATGGATGACTATGTATAACATTCCAAGTTGAAAATTTGGGATGTTACACCCAATAGTGGTATCAGAGCCTGGTTTTATGCATTGATGTTATATGCACGAGTAGAACACAAGTGAGTTGTGGGCGATACAAGTCATACTGCTTACCAACATGTCATACTTTGGTTCGGCGGTATTGTTGGATGAAGCAGCCCAGACCGACATTACGCGTACGCTTGCGCGAGACTGGTTCTACCGACGTGCTTTGCACACATGTGACTGGTGGGTGTCAGTTTCTCCAACTTTAGTTGAACCAAGTGTGGCTACGCCCGATCCATGAGAAGGTTAAAACATCACTAACTTGACGAACTATCGTTGTGGTTTTGATGCGTAGGCAAGAACGGTTCTTGCTCAGCCCGTAGCAGCCACATAAAACTTGCAACAACAAAGTAGAGGACGTCTAACTTGTTTTTGCAGGGCATGTTGTGATGTGATATGGTGAAGACATGATGCTATATTTATTGTATGAGATGATCATGTTTTGTAGCGGAGTTATCGGCAACTGGCAGGAGCCATATGGTTGTCGCTTTTATCGTATGCAATGTAATCGCCCTGTAATTGCTTTACTTTATCACTAAGCGGTAGCTATAGTCGTAGAAGCAATAGTTAGCGAGACGACAATGATGCTATGATGGAGATCAAGGTGTCAAGCCGGTGACGATGTTGATCATGATGGTTCTTCGGAGATGGAGATCACAAGCACAAGATGATGATGGCCATATGATATCACTTATATTGATTGCATGTGATGTTTATCCTTTATGCATCTTATTCTGCTTTGTTTAACGGTAGCTGAGGGAGTCCTGGATTAGGGGGTGTTCGGGTAGCCAGACTATACCTTCAGCCGGACTCCAGGACTATGAAGATACAAGATTGAAGACTTCGTCCCGTGTCCGGATGGGACTTTCCTTGGCGTGGAAGGCAAGCTTGGCGATGCGGATATTCAAGATCTCCTACCATTGTAACCGACTCTTTGTAACCCTAACCCTATCTGGTGTCTATATAAACCGGAGGGTTGTAGTCCATAGGCAATCAACTCCATACACAACTATCATACCATAGGCTAGCTTCTAGGGTTTAGCCTCCTTGATCTCGTGGTAGATCTACTCTTGTACTACCCATATCATCAATATTAATCAATCAAGGGTGAGCGGTTGGACGTCACCTCGGGGGCTGTGATCCCAAAAGCGATCGAGCCGAACGCTAGCCCCGCACTCTGCACGACCCGTGACTCCGAGGGTTCGGACTCCTCCCCGGATTCCGAACCCCTCGTGCCCCTACCAATCGAATCTGATTGGGCGCCGATAATGGAGTTCACCGCCGCAGACATCTTTCAGCATTCGCCTTTTGGCGACATCCTGAATTCTCTTAAGTCTCTCTCTTTATCAGGAGAGCCCTGGCCGGACTATGGTCAGCGAGGGTGGAATACGGACGATGAGGAAATTCAAAGCCCACCCACCACCCACTTTGTAGCCACTGTCGTCGATCTAACCGACATGCTTGACTTCAGCTCCGAAGACATCTAGGGCATGGACGACGATGTAGGAGACGAACAGGAACCAGCACCTGTAGGGCGCTGGAAGGCCACCTCGTCATATGACATATATATGGTGGATACTCCAAAAGATGGAGATGGCAATGGAACAGTGGGGGATGACGCCCCCAAGAAACAGCCAAAGCGCCGGCGTCAGCGGCGCCGCTCTAAATCCCGCCAAAGCAAAAACGGTGATTTCGGCACGGGAGATAATACTACCCCGGATAGCGCCGAAGAACACCCACCTCAGCAAGATTCGGCACATGAAGATGGAGAAGCCAGCCCTCATGAGAGAGCGGCAGACCGAGAGGTCGAGGATGATAACCATACGCCTCCCTCCGAAGACGAGGCAAGCCTTGATGATGATGAATTCGTCATACCATCAGACCCCGCCGAACAAGAGCGTTTTAAACGCAGGCTTTTAGCCACGGCAAGAAGCCTCAAGAAAAAGCAGCAACAGCTTAGAGCTGCCCAAGATTTGCTAGCTGACAGATGGACTGAAGTCCTTGCGGCCGAAGAGTATGAACTTGACGCCCCTCCAAGAGTTACCCGAAGCGCAGGCCACTACCCCGATCAAAGGAGGAAGCACCTACATCACCAGCGCATGACATGGTAGACCGGCCACCTCGCGGCCACGACAGAGAGGCCTCTCGGCCCTCCACCCAAGCCATGCCCCGATGCCGCTCAACTAAGGCACGGGAAAATGCGCCCGACCTGCGAGACATACTGGAGGATAAAGCAAGACAAACAAGATCGATCTACGGATCGCGCAGGCGCCCTACGGCATGTGACAATGATCTTCACGCCGGATACAACAAATCCGGCCGGGCCGAACACAACAGACATAGCTCTTCCGAGCTGCGTCGTGATATAGCCCAGTACAGAGGCGCCGCACACCCGCTATGCTTCACGAATGAAGTAATGGATTAGAAAATCCCAGAGGGTTTCAAACCCGTAAACATCGAATCATACGATGGCACAACAGACCCGGCGGTATGGATCGAGGATTATCTCCTTCACATCCACATGGCACGCGGCGATGATCTACACGCCATCAAATACCTATCGGTTCTTGGGAGGACCTGGAAGCCGCATTCCTCGACAACTTCTAGGGCACTTACGTGCGACCGCCGGATGCCGACGACTTAAGCCACATAATTCAGAAGCCAGAGGAATTGGCCAGACAATTATGGACACAGTTCCTAACAAAGAAAAACCAGATAGTCGACTGTCCGGACGCAGAGGCCCAAGCAGCCTTCAAGCATAACATCCGCGACGAGTGGCTTGCCCGGCACCTGGGACAGGAAAAGCCAAAATCCATGGCAGCCCTCACGACACTCATGATCCGCTTTTGCGCGGGAGAAGACAGCTGGCTAGCTCGCAGTAACAACTTATCAAAGAACCCTGGTAATTCGGACACCAAGGACAAAAGTGACAGGACACGTCGGAATAAGCAAAAATGCCGCGTTAACAGCGACAGTAATGAAGACACGGCAGTCAATGCCGGATTCAAAGGCTATAAATCTGGTCAGCGGAAAAGGCCATTCAAAAAGAATACTCAGGGCCCGTCCAGTTTGGACCGAATACTCGATCGCTTGTGCCAGATACATGGCACCCCCGAAAGGCCAGCCAATCACACTAACAGGGATTGTTGGGTGTTCAAGCAGGCAGGCAAGTTAAGGGCCGAAAACAGAGACAAGGGGCTGCATAGCGACGACGAGGAGCCCAAGCCGCCGAACAACAATGGACAGAAGGGCTTTCCCCCACAAGTGTGGACGGTGAACATTATATACGCAACCCACATTCTCAAGCGGGAACGGAAGCGTGCGCTACGGGACGTATACGCGATAGAGCCAGTCGCCCCAAAGTTCAACCCATGGTCCTCCTGCTCGATCACTTTTGATCGAAGGGACCATCCCACTAGCATCTGTCATGGTGGCTTCGCCGCATTGGTTCTCGACCCAATCATCGACGGATTTCATCTCACAAGAGTCATCATGGATGGCAGCAGTAGCCTGAACCTGCTTTATCAGGATACAGTGCGGAAAATGGGCATAGATCCCTCAAGGATTAAGCCCACAAGAACGACCTTTAAAGGCGTTATACCAGGTGTAGAAACCAATTGTACAGGCTCAGTAACACTTGACATGGTCTTCGGATCCTCGGACAATTTCCAAAGCGGAGAGTTAATCTTCGATATAGTCCCGTTTCGCAGTGGCTATCACGCCCTGCTCGGACGAACCGCATTCGCAAAGTTCAATGCGGTGCCGCACTACGCATATCTCAAGCTCAAGATGCCAGGCCCTCGAGGAGTAATTACGGTCAACGGAAACACCGAATGCTCCCTCCGCACGGAGGAGCATACGGCGGCTCTCACAGCAGAGGTACAAAGTAGTCTTCTCAGGCAATTCTCCAGTCCGGCCATTAAAAAGCCAGACACTGCCAAGCGCGCCCGGAGTAACCCACAGCAGGACCGCCTGGCACACTCTGAGCAAGGGTAGCAATGCGGCCCCAACCCCAGCTTTCGCGACATAGCGAAACCAGTACCTCGCGTACATAACTACGCCCTTGAAATACCATGGGCACAGGGGAAGGGGCACAATAACGGCACACCCAAAATATGGCTTAAAACATACTAGGGGCTGCCGGATTCTTTTTAATTTTTTCTTACTTTCAGGACTCCATACTTCGGACGACCTGTTCGGCAATTCGACTGCCGCACAAACGATGCAAGATCCAGGGAGGCAGACAAGCCATGCCGCACTATGGAACTCCCAGTTGGTCTCTGTTATGAGCGGTATACCTGTTTTAAATACAATTCCGCGGCCTGCCCCTGGTCAGGACATACTGAATAGTCCAATATCTTTTGCTTACCGCACTATTTGTATCGTTCGGCTTTGATAAATAGCCTCTATATAAACAATGCATAGCTTTTGTCTATTTTCTGCATTACTCTCTTTTATATATGTTCATTAATGACATGTTGCACCCGTACACTGTGGTACGGCAAGTACGCCAGGGGCTTCAGTACCCTTTAATATGGTGTGAGAAGTCCATACACTTTCACAAAGTGCGGCACCCCGAACTTATAGCACTATATGCATCGGCTCCGAATCATGATTTGGGTCAATAGTTGGGTTTGCCCGGCTCCTATATTTTGGTGCCTTATGTTCCTCTATATCGGCTAAGGTAGCACTAGGAGAACCACTGCGATTGTGCCCCGGTTGAGCTGGGTTAAGCACCCTAGTGGAGAAAGCTAAAACTGACTGTCATGATGAGGCGAGAGACCGGTCGCTGTTCGAGAGGTTTTTTCGAGTCCCTAAAGACTTATGCCGCTTCGAGCGAGGAGCCGGATTTGTCTGGCCAAGGCGTGGATAGCGCCCCGAACTCGGTCTTCCGAACTAGGGGCTTTGCCAAAATTTAAAATTATAAAGTTCTATGGCTAAGTGAGAGTGTTCAAGCATTATAGTCTGATTGCCTGGTTCGTTGTGCTGAGCACCTCCCTCGAAGGACCCAACTATGGGAAAAAGAGCGCTCAGGTTTATCCCGAACACCCCAGCACTAGTGGCATGGGGGCAGAAGCCGATGACTGGCCATCTCTCAATTTTTTGATAAACGGCCGCACAGAAAATAATATTTTAAATTCAACAAGCATTGCTTAAGCGCCTATAAACAAGTTTTCAGTGCACAGGATAAAAACGAGCGAGTTTATTCAAAAATTACATCCTTGGTACATTCATCCGCCACAAGGCAGGCACCCACAAGAACATCCTTGTAATAGTTCTCGGGCTTGCGATGCTCCTTCCCCGGAGGCGGCCCGTCCTTCACAAGCTTCTCACCGTCCAGCTTACCCCAGTGCACCTTTGCACGGGCAAGGGCCCGACGGGCACCTTCAATGTAGATGGAGCGCTTGATGACCTCGAGCCTTGGACAGGCCTCCACCAGCCGCCGCACCAGCCTGAAGTAGCTCCCAGGCAGGGCCTCTCCGGGCCACAGCCAAACTATGAAGCCCTTCATGGCCTGTTCGGCCGCCTTGTGGAGCTCGACCAGCTGTTTCAGCTGGTCGCTCAAGGGCACAGGGTGTCCGGCCTCAGCATACTGAGACCAGAACACCTTCTTCGTCGAGCTGCCCTCTTCAGCTCGGTAGAATGCGGCGGCGTCGGACACGCTGCAGGGAAGATCTGCGAATGCCCCTGGAGAACTCCGGATTCGGGTAAGTAACAAGTAGTTTACTTTTATATTTCTGCTTTGCATAAAGAATGCCTTACCCGCTGCTATCTTCTTCATCTCCTCCAACTCTTGGAGGGCCTTTTGGGCTTCGGCCTTGGCAGACTTGGCAGTCTCAAGGGCCGCCGCGAGCTCGGACGCTTGGGTCTTTGACTCAAGCTCCAAACTCTCATGTTTTCTCATGAGATCCTCAAGCTCTTGCTGCACCTCGTTGACCTGAGCCCCAAGTTTCTCTCGCTCGGTGCGCTCCACGGCCGTTTTCTGTTCGGCCTCGGACAGCGCCTGCTAGAGGGTCGTCACCTTAGTCGTGGCCCCTATAATAAGCAGTGCAATCCTGTTATTTTTTGCAATCACGCCTCTCTATAGGCACTTTTTCTGTAAGTTATTTCCTACCTTCTTTTTCCTCGAGCTGCCGCTTGGCAAGGCCAAGCTCTTGCTTGGTCCGCTTGAGGTCCTGTTTTAGGACACCCACCTGCGCAGTCAGTGCGGCGGTGGATAGCAGCGAAGCCTGCAAACGCATATTGACTCTTTTTTTTAGACTCCTGTGAAATTTACTAGATCCTCTATTCGGCTTTTCTTTCCAAAAGCCAAACAGAGCATCAGGGGCTACTGTCTATGCGGTACTATTTTTATATATTTTTACTTACCTCGAAGCCTATTAGAAGGCTAGCGCAAGCTTCAGTCAGTCCGCTCTTGGCAGACTGAACCTTCTGGATCACCGTACTCATAATAGTACAGTGCTCCTCGTCGATGGAGGCGCCGTCAAGCACCTCAAGCAGATTGTCCGGCACCTCCGGTTGGACGGAGGCCGCCGGCTCAGAAGGCTTGCTCCTCTTGGTAGGAATTCGCCTACCGCGGTCCGGAGCTGTTGAAGATTCTGGCGCGGTGTCCGGCACAAAGTCGGACTTGGAGCCCTGGGGGGCCTTATCCCCTTCACTCCTGGAGTCCGGGAGGTTGCCTTGCGGCTCCTCCGGGACCACCTCCTCCTGCCCCAGAGCTTGTCGCGACGCCACTTCGGCGTCGTCTGCAGTGCGGGGGAGACAGCGGGCAGAACTGAGTTCACGTCCGATGAATCCAGGGAGCCGCTCGACGACTCGTTGAGTTCGGCCCGGGGCGGACTGCATAATTACATTCGACATTAGGCAAAGCTATGCAACAAAGGAACATCATGAGTTATTCTGATATCCGAACTTACGATTTCGCCGGATGCTTGGCCCTGTTTGGCCACTCCTCTTTTCCCTCTTCGGTGTTGGGGGCGTAGTCCAGCGGAGGGGTCTTCCTTTTCCTAGACCCCTCGGCCTCCCCCGTTGGGGCGGCCTTCCTCTTCTCTCCTCCCTCCGCTGGGGGGGGGAGAGTTTTCTTCTTCCTCCTCCTCGTTAGCGCGGGAGGAGGGCGTCTCGGACTCGTCAGATGACGACACCACCACATTACGGGCACTCTTTCGAGTCCCCGTGGCCTTCTTCTTCTTGGCCTTCTTCTCCGACACCACATAAGGCGCCGGAGTCGGAACCAGCAGCTTCACTAGGAGAGGAGGGGCTGGGTCTTCGGGCAAGGGAGCCAGACAGTTAATCGAACCGGACTTCGCCCGCCAAGCCTGTCAAAGGTAAGGGAGTTTAGATCCCGCATAGAGTCAAACTATGAGAAAACTTAACATCCTGTAAAAGGTGAAAATAGCTTACCTCGCTAGCATGACGCTGCGAGCTGTATCCGCGGTCCTCGGAAGCGGATGTGGGAGCCTCGACGCCTTTGGTTAGCACCTTCCAGACGTCTTCATACGTCGTGTCGAAGAGCCTGTTAAGGGTTTGGTGCTGCGCCAGGATGAACTCCCACAGATTAAAATCCCGTTGTTGGCACGGGAGGATCCGGCGGACGAGCATAACCTGGATTACATTAACAAGCCGGATTGGCTTGTTCACCAGGGACTGGATGCATGTTTGCAATCCGGTCACCTCTTTTTCGTCACCCCATGATAGGCCCATCTCTTTCCAGGACATAAGCCGCGTGGGGGGTCCGGATCGGAACTCGGGGGCGGCGGTCCATTTCGGATCGCGTGGCTCGGTGCTGTAAAACCACCCAGATTGCCACCCCTTTAGGGTCTCCATGAAGGAGCCCTCGATCCATAGGACGTTGGCCATCTTGCCCGCCATGGCGCCTCCGCACTCCGCCTAGCTGCCGCACACCACCTTGGGCTTGACGTTGAAGGTCTTGAGCCAGAGGCCGAAATGAGGGCCGACGTGGAGGAAAGCCTCGCACACGACGATAAACGCCGAGATGTTGAGGATGAAGTTCGGGGCCAAATCGTGGAAATCCAGGCCGTAGTAGAACATCAGCCCCTAGACAAATGGGTGGAGTGGAAAACCCAGTCCGCAGAGGAAGTGGGGAAGGAATACTACCCTCTCATGGGGCCTTGGGGTGGGGAGAAGCTGCCCCTCCTCGGGAAGCCAGTGCGCGATGTCTTTGGACAAGTATCCGGCCTTCCTTAGGTTTTTGACATGGCCCTCCATGATGGAGGAGACCATCCACTTGCCTCCCGCTCCGGACATTGCTGGAGAAGGTTGAGGTGGGAAGTGCGGGCTTGGGCGCTGGAGCTCGAGTGCGCAGGAGATGGATAGGCAAAGGAGGAAGAAGGCATAGGTAAAAAGGTGGATCCTTATCCCCTTATATGGGCGGATGCGGTTGTGCGTCCCCACCTGCCTAGTAAAACTCGCTTGCCTCCCAAGCGCCGTGATAAGTGGCGCGGTTGGATTACCCACATCCGTATTGATGAGAATCCCGTAAAGGGGGTACACGATCTCTGCTTCGACGAGACGTGCCAAGGAAACCGCCTCGCAAAACATGCTGAGGTGGAAAAGTAAAAACGATTCGAGTAAAGGACTTGGCCGTAGTGTGATGACGCACTGCGGAATACGTCAGCAGATTTGATTTGTGTTTATATCATTCTCTCTATGGCAATATGTGGAAGCTTATTTTGCAGAGCCGGACACCACTCTTGGTGTTTACAATCTTCTATGAAGGACTTGGAGGAGGAACCCGCCTTGCAATGCCGAAGACAATTTGCGCACCAGACTCGTCGTCATTGAAGCCTGGTTCAGGGGCTACCGAGGGAGTCCTGGATTAGGGGGTGTTCGGGTAGCCGGACTATACCTTCAGCCGGACTCCAGGACTATGAAGATACAAGATTGAAGACTTCGTCCCGTGTCCGGATGGGACTTTCCTTGGCGTGGAAGGCAAGCTTGGCGATGCGGATATTCAAGATCTCCTACCATTGTAACCGACTCTTTGTAACCCTAACCCTATCCGGTGTCTATATAAACCGGAGGGTTGTAGTCCATAGGCAATCAACTCCATACACAACTATCATACCATAGGCTAGCTTCTAGGGTTTAGCCTCCTTGATCTCGTGGTAGATCTACTCTTGTACTACCCATATCATCAATATTAATCAAGCAGGAGCAGGGTATTACCTCCATCGAGAGGGCCCGAACCTGGGTAAAAAACATCGTGTCCCTTGTCTCTTGTTACCATCCGGCCTTGACGCACAGTTCGGGACCCCCTACCCGAGATCCGCCGGTTTTGACACCGATAGTAGCATTATAAGATGATCTCTCACTAAAATTTCAAGGTAAAAGTGTTCTCCCTGAGTATGCACCGTTGCCAAAGTTCGTCGTGCCGAGACACCACGTGATGATCGGGTGTGATAAGCTCTACATTCATCTACAACGGGTGCAAGCCAGTTTTGCACACATAGAATACTCAGGTTAAACTTGACGAGCCTAGCATATGCATATATAGCCTCGAAACACTGATACCGAAAGCTAGAGCGTGAATCATATAGTAGATATGATCAACATAGTGATGTTCACCATTGAAAACTACTCCATCTCACGTGATGATCGGACATGGTTTAGTTGATTTGGATCACGTGATCACTTAGATGATTAGAGGGATGTCTATCTAAGTGGGAGTTCTTAAGTAATATGATTAATTGAACTTTAATTTATCATGAACTTAGTACCTGATAGTATTTTGCTTATCTATGTTGATTGTAGATAGATGGCCCGTGCTGTTGTTCCTATTTTATTTTTGATATGTTCCTAGAGAAAACTAAGTTGAAAGATGTTAGTAGCAATGTTGCGGATTGGATCCGTGATCTGAAGATTACCCTCATTACTGCACATAAGAATTATGTCCTTGATGCACCGCTAGGTGACAGACCTATTGCAGGAGCAGATGCAGACGTTATGAACGTTTGGCTAGCTCAATATGATGACTACTTGATAGTTTAGTGCACCATGCTTAACAGCTTAGAATCGGGACTTCAAAGACGTTTTGAACGTCATGGATCATATGAGATGTTCTAGGAGTTGAAGTTAATATTTCAAGAAAATACCTAAGTTGAGAGATATGAAGTCTCCAACAAGTTCTATAGCTAAAAGATGGACGAGAATAGCTAAAGCAGTGAGCATGTGCTCATATTGTCTGGGTACTACAAGCAAAACATGATCACACCTTAGTACTCTTTGGGTGTTAATCACATAGCGATGTGAACTAGATTATTGACTCTAGTAAACCCTTTGGGTGTTGGTCACATGACGATGTGAACTATGGGTGTTAATGACATGGTGATGTGAATTATTGATGTTAAATCACATGGCAAAGTGAACTAGATTATTGACTCTAGTGCAAGTGGGAGACTAAAGGAAATATGCCCCTAGAGGCAATAATAAAGTTATTATTTATTTCCTTATATCATGACAAAAGTTTATTATTCATGCTAGAATTGTATTAACCGAAAACATAATACATGTGTGAATACATAGACAAACAGAGTGTCACTAGTATGCCTCTACTAGACTAGCTCGTTGATCAAAGATGGTTATGTTTCCTAGCCATAGACAAAGAGTTGTCATTTGATTAACGGGATCACATCATTAGAGAATGATGTGATTGACTTGACCCATTCCGTTAGCTTAGCACTTGATCGTTCGGTATGTTGCTACTGCTTTCTTCATGACTTATACATGTTCCTATGACTATGAGATTATGCAACTCCCGTTTACCGGAGGAACACTTTGTGTGCTACCAAACGTCACAACGTAACTGGGTGATTATAAAGGTGCTCTGGAGGTGTCTCCGAAGGTACTTGTTGGGTTGGCGTATTTCGATATTAGGATTTGTCAGTCCGATTGTCGAAGAGGTATCTCTGGGCCCACTCGGTAATACACATCACTTAAGCCTTGCAAGCATTGCAACTAATGAGTTAGTTGCGGGATGATGTATTATGGAACGAGTAAAGAGACTTGCCGGTTACGAGATTGAACTAGGTATTGAGATACCGACGATCGAATCTCGGGCAAATAACATACCGATGACAAAGGGAACAACGTATATTGTTATGCGGTTTAACCGATAAAGATCTTCATAGAATATGTAGGAGCCAATATGAGCATCCAGGTTCTGCTATTCGTTATTGACCAGAGATGTGTCTCGGTCATGTCTACATAGTTCTCGAACCCGTAGCGTCCGCATGCTTAAAGTTTGATGACGGTTATATTCTGAGTTTATGTGTTTTGATGTACCGAAGGTAGTTCGGAGTCCTGGATGAGATTGGGGACATGACGAGGAGTCTCGAAATGGTCGAGATGTAAAGACCGATATATTGGACGACTATATTCGGACATCGGAAAGGTTCTGAGTGGTTCGGGTATTTTTCGAAGTACCGGGGAGTTATGGGAATACGGGGGAAGAAGTATATGTGCCTTATTGGGCTTTAGGGGAGAGAGAGAGGCAGGCCGCGTGCCCCCTCCTTCCTTCTCTTCCCTTTCCTTGTCCCCTACTCCTACTACTTGGAAGGGGAGGAATCCTACTCTCGGTGGGAGTAGGACTCCTCCAGGGCGCGCCATAGGGGCCGGCCCTCTCCCCCTCCTCCACTCCTTTATATACGTGGCCAGGGGGCACCCCATAGACACAACAATTGATCATTGATCTCTTAGCCGTGTGTGGTGCCCCCCTCCACTATAATCCACCTCGATCATATCGTAGCAGTGCTTAGGCAAAACCCTGGGCCGGTAGCATCATAATCACCGTCACCACGCCGTCGTGCTAACGAAACTCTCCTGTGAAGCTTTGTTGGATCGGAGCTCGTGGGACGTCATCGAGTTGAACGTGTGCAGAACTCGGAGGTGCCGTGCATTAGGTACTTGGATCGGTCGGATCGTGAAGACATACGACTACATCAACCGCGTTGTGCTTACTTTTCTGCTTAACGGTCTACGAGGCTACGTGGATGACACTCTCCCCTCTCGTTGCTATGCATCACCATGATCCTGCGTGCACGGAGGAAATTTTTGAAATTACTACGTTTCCCAACAGACCCGGTACCCGTACTCAACTGAGCCGACCTTGGGGCCCCAGCCAGCATCGTCGATGTAGAGCACGATGAATCTTGGTCATCTGGCCCATGGCGTATCCCTTGATCCCTACGAAGCTTCCCTTCAAGAACTCAAAACCACCATGCGGAGGCCCCACAGTGGGCGCCAACTGTCATGGACAGTTTAGTGCGCCATGCTTTACGGCTTAGAACTCGGACTTCAAAAATGTTTTGAATGCCACGGAGCATATGAGATGTTCCCAGAGCAGAAATTGGTATTTCAGACTCATGCCCGTGTCGAGAGGTATGAGACCTTAGAAAAGTACTTTGCCTACAAGATGGAGGAGAATAGCTCAACCAGTGAGCATGTCCTTAGAATGTCTGGGTACTACAATCGCTTGAATCAAGTGGGAGTTAATCTTCCATATAATATAGTAATTGACAAAGTTCTCTAGTCACTATCACCAAGCTACTAGAACTTCGTGATGAACTATAAAGGGATGACGAAAACTATTCCCGTGCTTTTTGCGATGCTGAAATTGGCGAAGGTAGAAATCAAGAAAGAGCATCAAGTGTTGATGATTAACAAAATCACTAGTTTCAAGAAAAAGGGCAAGGGAAAGAAAGGGAACTTCAAGAAGAATGGCAAGCAAGTTGCCACTCCCGGGAAGAAGCCCAAAGCTGGACCCAAGCCTGAAACTGAGTGCTTCTACTACAAAGGGAATGGTCATTGGAAGCGGAACTGCCCCAAATACTTGGTGGATAAGAAGGATGGCAAAATAAACAAAGGTATATTTGATATACATGTTATTGATGTGTACTTTACTAGTGTTTATAGAAACCCCTCAGTATTTGATACCAGTTTAGTTGCTAAGATTGAAACAGGAGTTGAAAAATAAACAGAGACTAGTTAAAAGCGAGGTGACGATGTGTGTTGGAAATGATTCCAAGGTTGATATGATCACCATCACACACTCCCTCTACCTTTGGGACTAGTGTTGAACCTAAATAAATGTTATTTTGTGTTTGCGTTGAGCATGAATATGATTAGATCATTTTATTGCAATACGTTTATTCATTTAAGTCAGAAAATAATTTTTGTTCCGTCTACATGAATAAAACCTTCTATGCTCATACACCCAATGTGAATGGTTTACTGAATCTTGATGTAGTGATACATATATTCATAACATTGATGCCAAAAGATGCAAAGTTGATAATGATAGTGCAACATATTTGTGGCACTACCATTTAGGTCATATTGGTGTAAAGCGCATGAAGAACCTCCATGCAGATGGACTTTTGGAATCACTTGGTTATGAATCATTTGATACTTGCGAACCATGCCTCATGGCCAAGATGACTAAAACTCCGTTCTCCGGAACAATGGAGCGAGCTAATGACTTATTGGAAATAATACATACCGATGTATGCGGTCCGATGAGTGTTGAAGCACGTGGTGGGTATCATTATTTTCTAACCTTCACAGATGATTTCAGTAGGTATGGGTATATCTACTTAATGAAACACAAGTCTAAAACATTTGAAAAGTTCAAAGAATTTCAGAGTGAAGTAGAGAATCATCATAACAAGAAAATAAAGTTTCTATCATCTGACCACGAAGGCGAATATTTGAGTTAAGAGTTTGGCCTTCATTTAAAACAATGTGGAATTGTTTCAGAATTCACGCCACCTGGAACACCACAGCGTAATGGTGTTTCCGAACATCGTAACCATACTTTATTAGATATTGTGCATTCTATGATGTCTCTTACCGACTTATCACTATATTTTTGGGGTTATGCATTAGAGATTGTTGCAATCACATTAAATAGGGCAACGTCTAAATCCGTTGAGAAGACACCGTATGAACTATGGTTTGGCAAGAAACCTAAGCTGTCTTTCTTAAAGTTCGGGGTTGCGACACTTATGTCAAAATACTTCAGCCTGATAAGCTCAAACCCAAATCGGAGAAGTGCGTCTTCATAGGATACCCTAAGGAAACAATTGGGTAAACCTTCTATCACAGATCTGAAGGCAGGATCTTTGTTGCTAAGCTTGGATGCTTTCTAGAGAAGGAGTTTCTCTCGAAAGAAGTGAGTGGGAGGAAAGTAGAACTTGATGAGGTAATTGTACCTTCTCTTGAATTGGAAAGTAGCACATCAGAGAAATCTGTTCCCGTGATGCCTACACCAACTAGAGAGGAAGCTAATGATGATGGTCATGAAACTTCAAATCAATTTACTACTGGACCTTGTAGGTCGAACAGAGCACGTTCCACACCCGAGTGGTACGGTAATCATGTCCTGGAAGTCATGTTATTAGACCATGACGAACCTACGAACTATGAAGAAGCTATGATGAGCCTAGATTCCGACAGATGGCTTGAGGCCATGAAATCTGAGATTGGATCCATGTATGAGAACAGAGTGTGGACTTTGGTGGACTTGCCCGATGATCGGAAAGCCATTGAGAATAACTGGATCTTCAAGAGGAAGACGGACGCTGATGGTAATATCACTGTCTACAAAGCTCGACTTGTCGCAAAAGGTTTTCGACAAGTTCGAGGGGTTGACTACGATGAGACTTTCTCACCCGTAGCAATGCTTAAGTCTGTCCAAATCATGTTAGCAATTGCCGCATTTTATGATTATGAAATCTGGCAAATGCACGTCAAAACTGCATCCTTAATGGATTTCTTAAAGAAGAGTTGTATACGATGCAACCAGAAGTTTTTGTTGATCCTAAAGGTGCTAACAAAGTGTGCAAGCTCCAGCGGTCCATCTATGGACTGGTGCAAGCATCACGGAGTTGGAATATATGCTTTGATGAGGTGATCAAAGCATATGGTTTTATACAAACTTATGGTGAAGCCTGAATTTACAAGAAAGTGAGTGGGAGCTCTGTAGCATTTCTGATATTATATGTGGATAACATATTGTTGATTGGAAATGATATAGAATTTCTGGATAGCATGAAAGGATACTTGAATAAGATTTTCTCAATGAAAGACATCAGTGAAGCTGCTTACATATTAGGCATCAAGATCTATAGAGATAGATCAAAATGCTTGATAAGACTTTCAAAAAACAGATACCTTAATAAAGTTTTGAAGAAGTTCAAAATGGATTAGTCAAAGAAAGGGCTCTTGCCTGTGTTACAGGAATGAAGTTGAGTAAGACTCAAATCCCGACCACAGCAGAAGATAGAGAGAGAACGAAAGTCATTCCCTATACCTCAGCCATAGGTTCTATGAAGTATGACATGCTGTGTACAAGACCTATTGTGTGCCTTGCCATGAGTTTGGCAAGGGGGTACAATAGTGATCGAGGAGTAGATCACTGGACAGTGGTCAAAATTATCCTTAGAGAACTAAGGAAATATTTTCTCGGTTATGGAGGTGATAAAGAGTTCGTCGCAAAGAGTTACGTCGGTGCTAGCTTTGACATCAATTCGGATGACTATGATTATCAATCTGGATACATATTGAAAGTTGGAGCAATTAGCTAGAGTAGCTCCATGCAGAGTATTGTAGACATAGAAATTTGCAAAATACATACGGATGTGAATGTGACGGACCCATTGACTAAACTTCTCTCACAAGAAAAACATGATCACACATTAGTAATCTTTGGGTGTTAATCACATGGTGATGTGAACTAGATTATTGACTCTAGTAAACTCTTTGGGTGTTGGTCACATGGCGATGTGAACTACGGGTGTTAATCACATGGCAATATGAACTAGATTATTGACTCTAGTGCAAGTGGGGGACTGATGGAAATATGCCCTAGAGGCATTAATAAAATGGTTATTATTATATTTCCTAAGTCATGATAAAGGTTTATTATCCATGCTAGAATTGTATTGTCCAGAAACTTAAATACATGTGTGGATACATAAACAAATACCAGTCCCTAGTAAGCCTCTACTAGACTAGCTCATTGATCAAAGATGGTTAAGGTTTCCTAACCATAGACATGAGTTGTCATTTGATAACGGGATCACATCATTAGGAAAATGATGTGATGGACAAGACCCATCCGTTAGCTTAGCATATGATCGTTCAGTTTATTGCTACTGCTTTCTTAATGTCAAATACATGTTTCCTTCGACCATGAGATCATGCAACTCTCGGATACCGGAGGAATCCCTTGTGTGGTATCAAATGTCACAATGTAACTGGGTGATCATAAAGATGCTCTACAGGTATCTCCGAAGGTATCTATTGAGTTGGCGTGAATCGAGATTGGGATTTGTCACCCCGTGTATCGAATAGGTATCTCTGGGCCCTCTCGATAATACACATCACAAGAAGATTGCAAGCAAAGTGACTAAGGAGTTAGTTGCAAGATGATGTATTATGGAACGAGTAAAGAGAATTTCCGGTAATGAGATTGAACTAGGTATAGAGATACCGACGATCGAATCTTGGGAAAGTAACATAATGACAGACAAAGGGAATTATGTATGTTGTCATACAGGTTCAATCGATAAAAGATCTTCATGGAATATGTAGGAATCAATATGACATCGTGGTCCAGCTATTGGTTATTGACCGGAGAGGTGTCTCGGTCATGACTACATAATTCCCGAACCCGTAGGGTCGCACGCTTGACATTCGCTGACGCTAGAGTAGTATTGGGATATTTGATGAGTGGTAACCAAATGTCATTCGGAGTCCCAGATGAGATCCCGGACATCACGAGGAGTCTCGGAATGGTCAAGAGGTAAAGATTTATATGTGGGTAGTCATATTTTTGGTTCCAGAAAAAGTGCAGTTTTTTCGGTATTGTACCAGGAAGCTTCTAGAAGGTTCCGGAGGATTCCAAAGGGGTCTGAAGGTCCATAAGTGGGTCCACCACGACCCAAGGGCTAGCATGGGCTGCGGGGAGGTGCCCTGGCCTTATTGGGCTAGGTGCACCAAGTCCTCAAAAGCCCATGTGGCTAGGGAAGACAGAAAAGGAAGGAGTCCTAGTAGGAATAGGATTGGACTTGGAGTCCAAGTCCTCTCCCCCTTAGCTGCACCCTAGGGCTTGGAGGGTCTCTTTCCCACGCCCCTCCACCTATATATAGAGGGGAGGGGCAGACCAAGAGGACACACCAAGCCCTTGGCGTCTCTCTCTCTCTCTCTCTCTCTCTCTCTCGCCCGTTACTCCGTAGTTCCACCGCCTCGTCCCGACGACGCTTAGCGAAGCGCTGTCGGTACTCCACCACCACCATCACCACCACGCCATCGTGTTGGTTTTGATCCCATCTACTTCTTCTCTATCTCTTGCTAGATCAAGAAGGAGGAGGAGTCATCGAGCCATACGCGTGCTAAACTCGGAGGTGTCGTCCGTTTGGCACTAGATCGGTTGGATTGTGATCGGACCGCGAAGTGTACGACTACATCAACTGCGTTGTTAAATGCTTCCGATTACGGTCTATGAGGGTATGTAGACACCCTCCCCTCTCGATGCTATGCATCTCCATGGATAGATCTTGCGTGTGCGTAGAATTTTTTTGTTTTCCATGCAACGTTTCCCAACAATAAGATCAGCAAGCTCTATGAATTCTCCATCCTCAAGCTCTTGATCTATGAAAGCATCATCCTCAGCCAGCATTGCCTAGAGCCCCCATCCAGGGAGTTGATCATCGACCTCAAGCTCATCTTCATTTTCCATTTGCTGCATAGCTTGTTGATGGAAGTTTGGCTAGTTATCAGCCATAATGTCTTGAGCTTAATGTTGCTGGATTGGGCCCACAAAGTGATTTAATTGGTTGGGTGATGAAAGGGATTTGCTGGTTGTGGATGTGGACTATCATCTATAGGAATTGGATCTTCTTCAGGAGGCCCTACTCCCACCAGCTCTTGCTGAACTATCACAACTGGCACTGTCCAAGATTCAGAGTTTCGGTCATTAGATTCCCAAACCATAATACTTATGGGAACATCTCTCATCTCATCCACACTAATCTTAACCATTAGTGCAGCTTGGGTACTCCTTGCTCTATCCCAAATTAACAATTTCCCAAAGCTTCTGATAGCATTGGCAAGCTCATGAATTTCTCTATTATCAAAAGGAAAACCCACCAGCAGTGCCCAGATAACTGATGCGGCCTGAACTACGTCGGTATTTCCCCAAAGAGGAAGGGATGATGCAGCACAACTACGGTAGGTATTTCCCTCAGTAATGAAACCAAGGTATCAATCCAATAGTGTCGGTGGGAAACGACACCTATGGGGTCACTGGGATCCCTTCTACGGTTGGCGGGCACGAAGTCCTGCAAAGAGCGGGTCTGGCGGTCAGCACGCAAATCGTTTACCCAGGTTCGGGCCGCAGAGACGCATAAAACCCTAGTCCTGCTTTGATGTATATTTGAGTGTTCTTGTGTTCTTCAACTAGCTGCGATGTCTCTCAAGTCCAAAAGATCAGAATCCCTCTCCAGTACGCCTTGGGCCTCCTTTTATAGACAAAAGGGCTCGCCATAGTCGCACACAGGAGGTGGAAAGGTGTACAGGGGCCGAGTCTATCCCCTGGCATCGTCGGACAAACGCATTTAATGTGCTGCCGACGTGCCCCTCTCGCTTTATTGGGGACGACAAAGAAGCTCGTCCCTGCTGTCGTCGCCTCGTTTGGCTCTGACGCGCGTCCAAGCTGACGAGGTGTTGCAGCGCCATGTTGGCTGGCTGCTAGGCTGGCGTGGTGGTGGAGCTTTCACGAAGATCTGCATGCCACCACGCAGGTGCTTGCTGAGTTGGTGTGGAGGCCGCGCATTGCCACGCAGATGCCTGCTCAGCTGGTCGAGCTAGCAGGTGCATGGGAGCGGCAGTGGAGTCTTGGCAGGCGTGGTCCTGGTTACGGCCCCGTAGGTGTCTTCAGCACGGGCCTTGCCAGGGCCCGGTAAGGGTCTTGCCGTGGCACCACGGACGTCCTCGGCAAGGATCTTGCCGGGGGTCTCGTGGACTTCCTTGGCAAGGGTCTCACCAAGGATTGTCATCTTCTGGTTCTCGTCTGATCGTGTGTATTTATGATCTCTACAAAGATCTGCATGCCACCACGGAGGTGCCTCCTGAGCCTTGGTTCCAATGTGGTTGATGGTGTTGGAACCCCTTGGGCTCAAGGGTGGCGCGGTTTGCTGCCGTCAGGCAAGTTGCCCCGGCAAGGATCCTGCCGAGGCTGCAGAAGCCACCCCGGCAAGGGCCTTGCCGGGGGAGTCCACCTTGCCCTCTTGCTCTCTTTGTGCCTCTGGTCTTGGCATTGCTGTGGTTGGCTTGTGTTACGGCTTCCCTCCCATGCCCTGCTTAGTGTGGCCGTGGGCGCGGCTCTGACTGCCCGTGCACAAGTAAAGGGGTGCAAAAGGAGAGCCCCTACTTTTGTACATCGATAGGAGCCCCCGGGCCTGGGACACACATAAGCGCGACGCATTGTAGGGCTAGGCCCAGAATGGTGCGCGGGCAGGTGGGGCAGATTTTTACTGCAGTAACTTCTCCGTCCGCTGCGCTTCCCCACGACCTGCGTTGAACGCGCGACTTGGGGGGTCATGCGTGACGTGGGGGTCATGCGTGGGGCGGTTCCCGCACGCATGTGTCACATCATGGTAAAGAGGCGGCTCGCGCCTTCCCCATAAAAAGGGAAAACGCAGAAGCGCGGCTCATTTACTGAGTGGGCTCGGGTCGTGGTCTTCAAGGCGCCCGCGCCCCACGACCATGGGGCGGAGAACGGTCGTCTCGTCCGTCCCCTCGATTTCTGCTCGCCGCCACGTGTCCCTCGTGCTCTGAAGATGGTAGGCGGTGGGTGCGGGCCTTGAATGATGAGGCGGGAAATGGGCCGCTGCTGATTGGGGCAGCGGGTCGGCGTCAATTCTCTGCGCCCCCGATGGTCGGATTAGCTGAGTGGGGCGGCCGAGTCCCGACCCCGCCCCTTTATAAGAAGGGGAGGGGGATGGCACCCCACAATCTTTCATCATCCCTCTCCTTCCACCCCGGCTCCGCTCTTGCATCTGCCATGGCGAGAGGGGGCACCGGTCCTTCGACGGTGGCGGCGAGAGTCTCTGCTCGATAACGCGTCCCTCCTTCCCAAGAGCCCGCGGCGGAGGAGCCGGACATGAGAGGAAGGGGGAGGGGCGAGGCCGAGGCCGGCGTGGGTCTCAGGGAAGAGGGGGACAGGGAGGCACACCGGCCTTACCTCCGCCAGCGATGCCTCCCCCAATGGAGGGCCACGTCGGGGACCAGTCTCGTGAGTTCTTCATCAGGCTGCGTCCTGCACCGCGCTGCCACCTTCGTCTCCCTACGCCATTCGCTTGGGAGATGGAGCTCGATCCGCCCCAGACCCTGAGGTTGCATATGAGGGGCTGCGGGAACGGCGACACGCGGGTCGACATCGACTTTCCCACCCCTCACGTCATGTACCTTCGCCGCGGATGGAAGACTTTTGCTCGTATCCACAGACTGACGACGGGGCGCGTTCTCTATTTCAAATTAGTGGAGAACGGCCTGCTCTCCGTCAAGGTCTTTTGAGACTCTGGAACTCGCCTGAACTGCTGCGTGGAGAGCTCCTCCGATGATGAAGACTCCTCCTCAAGCAGGAGTGATGAGGAGGATAGCGACAGCGACGACAAGAGCGTCGAGCGAGGGCACGTCGACCTCGTCTCCGACTGACCGCGCCGCCCCTCCCCCCGCTGTGTGCTCTGCCGAGGGCCTTCCTCGTCAAGCTCTCCATCGGCGCATTCCCCGTCTCCTCCTTTTTGCCTTCACCTACCGCACCTGGGAGGAAAAGGGCAAGAACGGGGATCACAGGGCACTTATCTTTTCTAGTTTATAAGCCAGTGGGCACTCGTTAAATTTCAAAATTTCTAATCCCCTTGCTCGTGTACCTATTCCGTATGAATTGTACTTGTTTGCAATGTATGAATGAAAGGAAGGGTGTTTGCCGGGTTTTGTTTGCGTGTGGGCAAGGGCCACACTGAGGACCGCATCCTCGTTATCTTAAGATAAACATGGTATCCCGACAACAGGCCTTGCTGTCCTCCTGCTCTATGGCCCGACTACGCTCACGCTCTGGCAGAGGTAGGGGCCGAGTAGGATTAGGCCCTTCGCTCGCCCTCTTCCCATCGCACTACAACCAAGTTCCGGTCCAAAGTATAGTTTTCGGACACGGGACGGAGGGGGCAAGATGGTACAAGAGTGAGCGAAGCCTTATACATTCAAGGTTCATACGGGCGCGCGGAGCGGGGGAGAAAAGGTTATCTGACGTTGCAGCCCCCAGCAACCTTGGATTCCCACGATTAGATCCTTGTGTCTGCAGCCCCCGACAACCTTGGTTTGCCGAGGCCGGAGCGCCGGCTTGTTCTTTTTCTTCCCAATAGCTTAGCAGAAATGTCGATGTGCCCTGCGAACCAAAGAGGACGGAAAGGAACAAAGTGACACACACTCGACCTCTATGTTAGGGGTTAGTCGCCGCTAAGCACTATCAACCCTAACCGAGGGAGAGACTCGACCTAGCATGCATGCTAAAACTTAGGGCAACAGCGCTTCATTTATTTATGCTTAGGGTATGCGCCTGTCTTTGTACAAAGGGTTACATGCCTTGCCGGCAAGGCTTGTACAAAAGGTGGTTTGCCGGGGGGCGGCAACCGCGCCTTATGGATAAAACTTGCAAAGATGTTCGATGTTCCAGGATTTTCTCACTGGAATGCCATCTTCGGTCTCCAGGCGGACTGCGTCAGGCCTGGTGACTCGTATTACCCGATAAGGGCCTTCCCACTTAGGCGTCAACTTGTTGGAATTCTTGGCTGACTGAATGTGCCGAAGAACAAGGTCGCCTTCCTCAAAGCTTCGGGCATGAACCTTGCGGCTATGGTAGCGGCGCAAGGCTTGCTGCTAGCGTGCTGCTTGTACAGCCGCCCGGAGACGATCTTCCTCAAGGAGCGTTGCATCATCTTGCCGCAACTGCTCTTGCTCAAGCTCATCATAAACGAGCACTCGAGGTGACCCTCATGTGAGTTCCATGGGGAGAACTTCTTCTGCCTCGTAAATAAGGGAGAATGGTGTCTGACCGGTGGCTCGATTTGGCATCGTTCTGATCGACCAAAGAACCACCGACAATTCATCAATCCAGCGTCGCCCGCACCTGCGTAGCCTGCCAAAAGTCCTTGTCCGGAGGCCTCGTAATACTTTAGCATTTGCCCTCTCAGCATGGCCGTTGCTCCGTGGATGTGCAATAGAAGCAAAACAGACCTTGCTGCCGAGGTCCTAGATGTACTGCATGAAGGTGTGTCTCGTGAACTGTGTGCCGTTGTCGGTGATGATTCTATTTGGCACACCGAAACGGCAGACTAGCCCCTTGAAGAATTTGACGGCTGATTGTGCTGTCACCTATCTCACTGTCTCCACCTCGGGCCACTTTGTGAACTTGTCAATTGCAACGTACAAGTACTCAGAGCCCCCGACAGCACGGGGAAAGGGGACCAGTATGTCGAGCCCCCGGACCGAGAATGGCCAGGAAAGAGGGATTGTTTGGAGCACTTGAGCTGGTTGACGAAGCTTCTTCGAATGGAACTGACATGCTTCACACTTGGTTACTAGTGCCGCTGCATCCTGGAGGGTAGTGGGCCAGAAGAAACCTTGCCGGAATGCCTTGCCGGCAAGGGCCCTTGACCCTATGTGGGAGCCACATATGCCCCCGTGTATCTCTTCCAACAACTCCAGTCCTTCCTCCCGGGGAATGCACTTCAATTTCACACTGTTTGGTCTTTTTCTATACAGGACATCGTCGACAAACAGATACATGGCAGACCAACGGGCTACTTTCTCCGCTTCTTCCTACTCCTTAGGGAGTTCCCCTGTTTGGAGGAATCAGACGGTATGATGTGCCCTGCTGGAGCCTGAGGCTCGACAGCAAGGACTAAAGGCACTTCCTCTGCCATGGGAGCAGCTGTCTCCATAGCCAGAACTTGACGCCTCGCCGGAGTCGGTAGCCCCATGGTTGGCTCAGTGTCCACGGCAACATCCTTGCCTGCGGCTCCTGGGAGCTCAGTGCGAAAGTACTTGCTGGGGCCTGATTTCCTTCGCTTGTTCTGCTTTGTTGATGATTCAACAGATGGTTGAGTCAGCCGAAGCACAAAAGTACCTGGTTCCATAGGTAGTTTGAAGGTGGCGCGATTCGACATGTAGTCGGCGATGTCGTTCTCGACTCGGGGAACATGCTTCGCATGTATATCGTCAAAGCACTGCTCCAGCTTCCTCACCTCATCAACGTAGGCCTCCATCAATGGGCTTCGATAATCCTTGTTGACTTGCCTGACAACAAGCTGTGAATCCCCCTGAAGATGAGCTTCTTGATCCCGAGGTCTGCCGTGATCCAGAGACCGGCAAGCAACCCCTTGTATTCAACAGTGTTGTTCGTGGACATCTCCCTGGAAAAGTGCATCTGGATTACATACTTGAGGTGCTCTCCGGTGGGTGCGACGAGTAGCACACCAGCACCGGTGCCTTGCAGCGAGAAAGCCCCGTCAAAGTACATAATCCAGTTGCGACTTGCCTCCTTGCCGGAGAGGATGGTCTCTTGGATCTCTTCATCGGGCGTTGAGGTCCACTCAGCAATGAACTCTACCAAGACTCAGCTTTGGATTGTCGAAGTACTTTCAAACTTCAAACCAAAGCTCGACAGCTCCACGAGCCACTCTACAATACTCCCGATTGCGTCTGGGTTATGCAATATCCGTTGCAACGGGAAGCGGGTGACGACGGTGATCTCGTGTGCTTGGAAGTAATGATGCAGCTTCCTCGAGGCCATAAGGATGCCGAAGAGCAATTTCTGCACACCGGAGTATCTTGACCTAGCCCCCTACAAGAGGGAGCTGACAAAGTAAACCGGGTGCTGCATCATTTTCTTCTTCTACAACACTTTGTTTGGTTGCGCAGGCCCTGTCCCACCAGTTTCAGACCCTGTCGGGGGCCTTGCCTCTTTGTCGACCTCCCTCTGCGCCACTAGTGCGGCACTGACCACTTGATTCGTTGCCGCCAAATATAGCAGCAACGGCTCTTGTGGTTTAGGCGCAACTAGTTTCGGTGTAGAGGAGAGGTATTTCTTCAAATCCTACAGCGCTGCTTCAGGCTCTGGGGTCCATTCCATTGGGCCCGCCTTTTTTCAAGATTTTGAAAAAGGGAAGGGCACGCTCAGCAGACCTGTAGATGAATCTGCTCATGGCGGCAACGCAACCAGTGAGCCAACGCACATCCTTGATCCGCTTGGGCGCCTCAATCTACTCAATAGCTTTGATCTTGTCTGGATTCGCCTCGATCCCACGCTGTGACACAAAGAACCCAAGAAGTTTTCCGGACGGAACGTCGAAGACACACTTCTCAGGGTTCAACTTGAGGTTGATCTTGCGCAGATTCGCAAATGTCTCTTCCAAATCTTGTACAAGTGTCGCCCTGTCCTTGGTTTTGACCACTATGTCATCCACATAAGCTTCCATATTTCTATGTAGCTAGGGCTCAAAACCAATCTGGACTGCCCTTGCAAACATCGAGCCAGCACTCTTCAACCCGAAAGGGATCCGTAAAAAGCAATACGTGCCACATGGGGTGATGAACGCTGTCTTCTCTACGTCTTCCCTTGTCATGAAGATATGGTGGTACCCCGAGTAGGCGTCAAGGAATGATAACAGTTCACACCCGGCCATGGAGTCAACAATCTGGTCAATGCGCGGCAATGGGAAAGGGTCCTTGGGACAAGCCTTATTGATATCTGTATAGTCAATACACAGCCTCCACTTCCCATTTGCCTTGCGCACTACCATCGGATTGGCCAACCACGTCAGATGGATTACTCCTCTCACCAAGTCTGCCGCTTCCAACTTCCTGATATCCTCCATGATGAACTCCTGTCATTCCGAAGCCTACTTCCTGACCTTTTGCTTGACGGCTTGCACATGAGGACAGACAGCAAGATGGTGCGCAATCACCTCCTTGGGAACACCGGGGATGTCGGATTCTTGCCATGCAAACACGTCGACATTCGCCCATAGGAAGGTGATGAGCGCGCTTTCCTATTTGTTGTCTAGGGTGGAGCTTATGGTGAAAGCCCCTCCCATACCATCCTCCTCGACGGACACCCTCTTGGTCTCTGGCGACGCAGATCTGGATTTCTTGCTCTTGCCGGTGGAGCTCTCTGGCACGTCCTTGATGGGAGCACAACACTCCGAAGAGATGCGCTTGCTAGAGTGGGTGCGAGAGGTCTTGCTGGTCTTCTTCCCGGTTGTGTCTGGGTTATGCAATATCCGTTGCAACGGGAGGCGGGTGACGACAGTGATCTCGTGTGCTTGGAAGTAATGATGCAACTTCCTCGAGTCCATAAGGAGGCCGAAGAGCAATTTCTGCACACCAGAGTGTCTTGACCTAGCCCCCTACAAGAGGGAGCTGACAAAGTAAACCGGGTGCTGCATCATTTTCTTCTTCTGCAGCACTTCATTTGGTTGCACAGGCCCTATCCCGCCAGCTTCAGACCCTGTCGGGGGCCTTGCCTCTTCGTCGACCTCACTCTGCGCCACTAGTGCAGCACTAACCACTTGATTCGTTGCCGCCAGATACAGTATCAACGGCTCTTGTGGTTTGGGCGCAACCAGTATCGGTGTAGAGGAGAGGTATTTCTTCAGATCCTGCAGCGCTGCTTCAGCCTCTAGGGTCCATTCCATTGGGCCCACCTTTTTCAAGATTTTGGAAAAGGGAAGGGCACGCTCATCAGACCTGGAGATGCATCTGCTCATGGCGGCAATGCAACCAGTGAGTCGACGCACATCCTTGATCCGCTTGGGCGCCTCAATCTGCTCAACAGCTTTGATCTTGTCTGGATTCGCCTCGATCCCACGCTGTGACACAAAGAACCCGAGAAGTTTGCCATATGGAATGCCGAAGACACACTTCTCAGGTTCAACTTGAGGTTGATCTTGCGCAGATTCACAAACGTCTCTTCCAAATCTTGTACAAGTGTCGCCCTGTCCTTGGTTTTGACCACTATGTCATCCATATAAGCTTCCATATTTCCATGTAGCTGGGGCTCAAAACCAATCTAGACTGCCCTTGCAAACGTCGAGCCAACACTCTTCAACCCGAAAGGCATCCGTAAAAAGAAATGCGTGCCACATGGGGTGATGAACGTTGTCTTCTCTTCATCTTCCCTTGTCATGAAGATCTAGTGGTACCCCGAGTAGGCCTCAAGGAATGATAACAGATCACACCCCGCCGTGGAGTCAACAATCTGTGAATGCGCGGCAATGGGAAAGTGTCCTTGGGACAAGCCTTATTGATATCTGTGTAGTCAATACACAGCCTCCACTTCCCATTTGCCCTGCGCACCACCACCGGATTGGCCAACCACATCGGATGGAGTACTCCTCTCACCAAGCCTACCGCTTCCAACTTCCTGATCTCCTCCGTGATGAACTCCTGTCGTTCCAAAGCCTGCTTCCTGACCTTCTGCTTGACGGGTCGCGCATGAGGACAGACAGCAAGATGGTGCTCAATCACCTCCCTGGGAACGTCGGGGATGTCGGATGCTTGCTGAGGGAGTCCTGGATTAGGGGGTCTCCGGACAGTCGGACTATATCCTTTGGCCCGACTGTTGGACTATGAAGATACAAGATTTAAGACTTCGTCCTGTGTCCATATGGGACTCTCCTTGGCGTGGAAGGCAAGCTAGGCAATACGGATATGTATATCTCCTCCCTTGTAACCGACCTTGTGTAATCCTAGCCCCCTCCGGTGTCTATATAAACCGGAGGGTTTAGTCCGTAGGACAACATACAATCATACCATAGGCTAGCTTCTAGGGTTTAGCCTCTACGATCTCATGGTAGATCAACTCTTGTAATACTCATATCATCAAGAACAATCAAGCAGGACATAGGGTATTACCTCCATCAAGAGGGCCCGAACCTGGGTAAAACATCGTGTCCCCTGCTTCCTATTACCATCCGCCTTAGACGCACAGTTCGGGACCCCCTACCCGAGATCCGCTGGTTTTGACACCGACATTGGTGCTTTCATTGAGAGTCCCACTGTGTCGTCACCATAAGGCTTGATGGCTCGTTCGATCATCGGTAGCGATGCGGTCCAGGGTGAGGTTTTCCTCCCCGGACAGATCTTCGTATTCGGTGGCTTCACACTGCGGGCCAATTCACTTGGACATCTGGAGCAGATCGAAAGCTACACCCCTGGCCATCAGGTCAGATTCGGAAACTTAAACTACAGTGCCGATGTCTGCGGAGACTTGATCTTCGATGGATTCGAGCCCGTGTCAGGTGCGCCGCACGATCATGACGAGAACGACGTAACTCTGCCACCGAACAGTGTTTGAGAGATCGCATCTGCAACTACTCCGGCCATCAATCCGGAGCAAATTGCGCCATCCGAGAGCGGAGGGATAGACCCCGCCATGGAGACCGTACTCTCAGTGGCGATAGAGCCGGATACTGACTTCACCCCTTATGAGAGCCGTGTCACCGAACCACTGGATTCATCTCCGGCCACGGACTCCGAGCCGCTTACATCCGTGCCCGTCGAATCCGACTGGGCGCCGATCATGGAGTTCACCTCCGCGGATATCTTTCAGCACTCACCTTTCGACGATGTGCTAAATTCATTAACGTCTCTCTCCCTGTCAGGAGAACCTTGGCCGAACTATGTCTGGCTAGAATGGGATGGGGACAACGAAGAAATTCGCTGCCCACCCATCACCCACTTAGTAGCCACTGTCGATGATTTAAACGACATGCTCGACTTCGACTCCGAAGACATCGACAGTATGGACGATGATGCAGGAGACGAGCAGGAACAACCGCCCACAAGGCGCTGGGCCGCTACCTCATCATATGATATATACATGGTGGACACCCCCAAAGAAGGCAATGACGACGAGACAGCCGAGGATGACCCCTCCAAGAAGCAACCCAAGCGCTGACGTCAGCGGCTCCGCTCTAAGTCCCGCCATAGCAAAAGTAGTGACACCGACACAAGAGATAATAACACTCCGGATAGTGCCGAGGACAACCACAATCCCCTCCAGCGTGATGTAAGGCCGGAGGATGAACAAGCTAGCCCTCCAGAGCAGGAAGCAGATGGAGAACTGAAGGAGGACAATTACATGCCTCTCTCCAAAGACGAGGCGAGCCTCGGCGACGAAGAATTTATCGTGCCCGAGGACCCCGTCGAACAGGAGCACTTCAAGCGCCGTCTTATGGCCATGGCAAATAGCCTGAAGAAAAAGCAGCAAAAGCTTCAAGCCGATCAAGACTTGCTAGCAGACAGATGGACCGAAGTCCTTGCGGCCAAGGAGTACGAACTCGAGCGCCCCTCCAAGAGTTACCCAAAACGCAGGTTGCTACCTCACCTCGAGGAGGAAGCATTGAAACCTCATTCACCAGTGTACGATGCGGCTGACCGGCCACTGTGTGGCCGAGCCAGAGAGGTGTTTCAGCCCAAAGTTCAGCCTGCACCCCGTCGCCACTCATTCAAACATACCAATGCCCGGGGCAACACACGGGACCTGCAAGACGTATTGGAAAGTAAGACAAAACTTGCAAGGTCAATATGCGGGTCACAGGCACACGCGCCAGCACGGGACGATGATGATTGCACCGGATACACCAAAAGCAAATCCGGCCAGGCCGAACACAGCAGACAAGACTCACATGAACTGCGTCGGGAAATATCCCGACACAGAGGCGCCGCACACCCCCTATGCTTCAGTGATGAAGTTATGGATCATGGATTCCCGGAGGGTTTCAAACCCGTAAATATCGAATCATATGATGGTACAACAGATCCCGCTGTATGGATTGAGGATTTCCTCCTTCACATCCACATGGCTCGCGGTGATGATCTACATGCCACCAAATAACTCCCACTAAAACTCAAAGGACCAGCTCGGCATTGGCTGAATAGCTTGCCAGCAGACTCTGTCGGCAGTTGGGAGGATCTGGAAGACACATTCCTTGAAAACTTCTAGGGCACTTATGTGCGACCACCAGATGCTGATGACTTGAGCCATATAACTCAGCAGCTAGGGGAATCGCCCAGACAATTCTGGACATGATTCCTGACTAAGAAAAACCAAATTGTAGACTGTCCGGATGTAGAGGCCTTAGCAGCATTCAAGCATAACATCCGCGACGAGTGGCTTGCCCGGCACCTCGGCCAAGAAAAGCCGAAGTCTATGGCAGCCCTCACGACACTCATGACCCGCTTCTGCGCGGGCGAGGATAGCTGGCTGGTTCGTAGCAATAACACACCGAGGAATCCCGGCACTTCGGATACCAAAGATGCCAATGGCAGACAACATCGTAACAGACCAAAGCGCCACAATAACGGCGATAACACTGAGGATACGACAGTCAATGCCGATTGCAGAGGCTCTAGATCCGATCAGCGGAAAAAGGCATTTAAAAGAAGTACTCCGGCTCCGTCCAGTTTGGATCGCATACTGGATTGCTCGTGTCAAATCCATGGCACCCCCGACAAGCCAGCCAATCACACCAATAGAGAATGCTGGGTGTTCAAGCAGGCCGGCAAGTTAAATGCCAAAAACAAGGACAAGGGGCTGCATAGTGATGACGAGGAAGAGCCCCGGCCACCGAACACGGGAGGACAGAAAGGGTTCCCCCCACAAGTGAAGACGGTGAACATGATATACGTAACCCACATTCCCAAGAGGGAGCGGAAGCGTGCACTAAGGGACGTCTATGCGATGGAGCCCGTCGCCCCAAAGTTCAACCCATGGTCTGCTTGCCCGATCACCTTTGATCACAGGGATCACCCCACTAGCATCCGTCATGGCGGATCCGCCGGACTGGTCCTAGACCCCATCATCGACGGATTTCATCTCAGTCGAGTCCTCATGGACGGTGGCAGCAGCCTGAACCTGCTCTATCAGGATACAGTGCAAAAAATGGGTATCGATCCCTCGAGGATCAAACCCAGCAAAACCACCTTTAAAGGCATCATCCCAGGTGTAGAGGCCCATTGCACAGGCTCAATCACACTGGAAGTGGTCTTCGGATCACCGGACAACTTCCGAAGCGAGGAGTTAATCTTCAACATCGCCCCGTTTCGCAGTGGCTATCATGCACTGCTCGGACGAACTGCATTTGCAAAATTCAATGCAGTACCGCATTACGCATACCTCAAGCTCAAGATGCCAGGACCTCGGGGGGTTATAACAGTGAATGGAAACATAGAACGCTTGCTCGGCACGGAAGAGCACACTGCGGCCCTCGCAGCAGAAGCACAAAGCAGCCTTTTAAGGCAAACCACTAATTCAGCGATACAGCCCCCGAACACCTTCAAGCATGTCTGGAGTAAACTGCAACAAGATCGCCTGGCACGTTCAGAGCTTGCCTAGCAATTCGGCCCCAGTCCCAGTCCCAGTCAAGCGACGAAATTTGTGCCGCGCGTACATAATTACGCACTGAAAATACCATGGACATAGGCAGGGGCACGATCAGGGCACGTCCCGCAATGCGGCTTCACCGCCTTAGGGGCTGCATATCTGTATCATTTCTTTTCTATTTCAGGACCTAACCCCCTGGAAGCCCTTTCCTGCAGTATGATTGCCGGACAGATTACGGGAAGCAACAACCAAGGATGCAAGAAGCAAAGATAAACACGGGAACCCCCAGGTGGTCTCTAATAATAATACCCGCTTTCTACTACCCATACGCAGCTTGCCCTTGGATAGGACATTTTGAATAGTCCTACTTTCTGCCTATTGCACTACCTGTACCAGTATGCCTCGACATATTATTTAAATAACAATGCATAGCATTAGTCTATTATTGCATTATTCATTCCTTTTTCCCTCTATGTCCATCCACGACAATCCGCACCCGTACGTTCGGGTACGGTCAGTACGCTAGGGGCTTTCATTTACCCCATAATACGGTGCAAGAAGTCTGAACACTTTCGATAGTGCGGCACCCGAACTTATAGCATTATATGCATCAGCTCCGAATCATGTCTTTGATCAAATGTTGGGTTTGCCCGGCTCCCATGCTTTGGTACCTTACGTTCCGCTATATCGGCTAAGGTAGCGGTGGGATAACTACTGCGATTGCATCCCGGTTCTTCTGGACGAGCGCCTCAGTAGAGAAAGCCAAAAACTGACTGTCATGATAAGGCGAGAGACTGGTCGCTGTTCGAGAGGTCTCAAGTCCTTAAAGACTTTTTCCGCTTCGGGCGAGGAGCCGGCCTTGTCCGGCTTAGGCGAGTATAGCGCCCAAAATTCGGCCTTCCGAACACTGGGCGCTTCGCCAAAGTTTAAAATTGTAGACTTCTATGGCTAAGTGAGAGTGATAAAGCCTTATAGTCCGATTGCCTGGTTCATTGCGCTGAACACCTCCCTTGAAGGACCCAAAATTGGGGTAAAGAGTCCTCAGGTTTATCCCGAACACCCCAGTACTAGCTACATGGGGGCAGAAGCCGCCGACTGGCCAACTCTCAGATATTATAAACGGCCGCACAGAAGGTAATATTTTCAATTAAAAAAGCTTTGCATAGCGCAGATGAACTTGTTTCACATTATAGGATCACACGAGCATGTTCATTCAAAAATTACATCCCTGGCACATTCATCCGCCACAAGGCGGGAACCCTTCAGGACACTCTCATAATACATCTCGGGGTGGCAATGCTCCTTGCCCTTCGGCGGCCCCTCTTGCACCAGCTTCACGGCGTCCAGCTTCACCCAGTGCACCTTCGCCCGGGCAAAAGCCCTGCGCGCACCCTCGATGCAAGCTGACCGCTTTATGACTTCAAGCCATGGGCAGGCCTCCACAAGCCGCCTCACCAGACCGAAGTAGCTGCCGGACTGGGGCTCGCCAGGCCACATCCGGACTATAAGGCCTCTCATGGCCTGTTCGGCCGCCTTGTGAAGCTCGACCAATTGCTTCAGCTGGTCGCTCAAGGGCATCGGGTGTTCGGTCCCAGTATACTGAGACCAGAACATATTCTCTGTCGAGCTCCCCTCCTCAGCTCGGTAAAACTCCACAGCATCCAGCACACTGCAGGGAAGATCTGCGAACGCTCCTGGAGAGCTCCGGACTCAGGTAAAAAAAAGGAAAGTTTCCTTCACATGCTTGCTTTGCATAATGAATGCCTTACCCGCTGCTATCTTCTTCACCGCATCAATTTCCTGGAGGGCCTTGTGGGCTTCAGCCTTGGCGCTCCGGGCGCTTTCAAGCGCATGTGCGAGCTCGGACTCTCGTGCCTTAGAGTCAAGCTCCAAGGACTCGTGTTTTTTGGCGAGAGTCTCGACTCTTGCTGCACCTCGCCCACTCGGGCTTCTTGCTTCTCCCGCTCGATGCATTCCTTGGCCGCTTTGTCTTCGGCCTCGGATAGCGCCTTCTTCAGGGTTGCCACCTCGGTCGTGGCCCCTGGCAAATTCATGGTGATCCTATTATTTTACAAACGAACTTCTTTTCAAAAGCGTAGACAAGGTATTGCTTTCCTTGGCTCTCCTCGAGCTGCCTCTTGATAAGGCCAAGCTCGTTCTCGGACCGCTCCAGGCCCTGCTTCAGTGCAGACACCTCCGCCGTACGTGCGGCAGTGGCCAGTAGGGAAGACTGCACTTACACATAGACATATTCTTATTAGACTCCAGACTCATCATTTGATCCTCTATTCGGCCTATCTTCTCGAACACCGAACAGAGCATCAGGGGCACCTATCTATGCGGTAATATTTTCTTATATATATTTTGATTGCTTACCTCAAAGCCTGTTAGGAGGCTAGCACAGGCCTCGGTCAGCCCGTTTTTGGCGGACTAAACCTTCTCGATCACCGCACTCATGATAGTGCAGTGCTCGTCGTCGATGGAAGCGTTGCGAAGCGCTTCCAGCAAGTTGTCCGGTGCCTCTGGATGGATAGAGGACACTGGCACGGGTGGTTGGCCCCCCTTAACAGGGGACCGCCTGCCAGAGTCCGGGACCATCGAAGGTTCCGGCGTAGTGTTCGGCTGGGGGCCGAACTCGGAGCCCGTAGGAGCCTCGCTCCCTTGGTACCCAGGGTCCGGGAGTTCACCTCGAGACGCCTCCAGGACCACCTCCCCTTGGCTCGGTGCCTTTTGAGACAACACCTCGGCATTGTCCGTAGGGCGAGGGGTGAAGGCGGTCGGAATAGAACCGATGTTCATATCCGACGAGTCCAACGAACCGCTCGACAAAGATACGTCGAGATGAGCTCGGGACGGACTGCATAATCATGTTCGGCATGAGGAGAAGCAGCGCAGTAAAACATACCATGAATTACTATGGTGTCCGGATACTTATGACTTCGCCAGAGACTTGACCCTGGGTAGCCACTCGTCGCCGCTGTAGGCGGCCATCGTGGAGCAGTCCGGAGGGAGGGTCCTGCCCTTTTTGGACCCTTAGGCCTCCCCGGTTGGATCGGCCTTCCTTTTCTTGTCTCCCTCGGGTGGGGGGGAGAACTTTCCTCTTCCTCCTCCTCGTTTTCGTGGGAGGATGGCGCATCGGAGTTATCAGACGATGAGTCCGATACAACCTTGCGCCGGAGACCCTTTTGGGTCCCCGCGTCCTTCTTCTTGGCCTTCTTCACCGGCACCTTGTAAGGTGCCGGAACCAGCATCTCCGTCAGGAGAGCATTGGCAGGTCCTTCCGGCAGGGGGCGGGGCAATCGATTTGGCCCGCTGTCTTCACCCAGTCCTGTTAAAGGCATGGAAGGCTTAGATCCTGCACATGATTAAACTGGGGAAAATAGATACCCTGCGAAATATAAAAACTTACCAGATTGGAGCGGCGCTTTGCGCTGAGTCCGCGGTCCTCGGTGAGGGAAGGAGGTACCTCGGCGCCCTTAAACAAAACCCTCCAGACGTCCTCGTGCGTCTTTCCATAGAGCTCTCGCAGCATCTGGTGCTTGGCCGAGTCGAACTCCCACAAGTTGAATGCCCGTTGTTGACACGGGAGAATCCGGCGGAAGAGCATGACCTGGACCATGTTGACGAGCTTAATTTTCTTGCTCATCATGTTCTTGATGTAGGTCTGGAGTCCGGTCAGCTCTACCGAAGAACCCCAGGACAGGCCCTTCTCTTTCCAGGAGGTGAGCCGTGTGGGGATTCCGGATCGAATTCGGGGACCGCCACCCAGTTGGTGTCGCGCGGCTCGGTGATATTGAACCACCCCGATTGCCACCCCTTTATGATCTCCACATAGGAGCCTTCAAGCCAGGTGACATTAGGCATCTTCCCCACCATGGCACTGTTGGAAATATGCCCTAGAGGCAATAAGAAAATGGTTATTATTATATTTCTTTGTTCATGATAATTGTCTATTGTTCATGCTATAATTGTGTTATCCGGAAATCGTAATACATGTGTGTATACATAGAGCACAACACGTCCCTAGTGAGCCTCTAGTTGACTAGCTCGTTCATCAAAGGATAGTCATGGTTTCTTGACTATGGACATTAGATGTCATTGATAACGGGATCACATCATTAGGAGAATGATGTGATGGACAAGACCCAATCCTAAGCTTAGCTCAAAGATCATGTAGTTGTTTGCTGTAGCTTTTCTGAATGTCAAGTATCATTTCCTTAGACCATGAGATTGTGCAACTCCCAGATACCGTAGGAGTGCCTTGGGTGTGACAAACGTCACAACATAACTGGGTGACTATAAAGGTACATTACAGGTATCTCCGAAAGTGTCTGTTGGGTTGGCACGAATCGAGACTGGGATTTGTCACTCCGTATGATGGAGAGGTATCTCTGGGCCCACTCGGTAATGCATCATCATAATGAGCTCAATGTGATCAAGTGGTTGATCACGGGATCATGCATTATGGTACGAGTAAAGTGACTTGCCGGTAACGAGACTGAACAAGGTATTGGGATACCGACGATCGAGTCTCGGGCAAGTAATGTACCGATTGACAAAGGGAATTGTATACAGATTGATTGAATCCTCGACATCGTGGTTCATCCAATTAGATCATCGTGGAGCATGTGGGAGCCAACATGGGTATCCAGATCCCGCTATTGGTTATTGACCGGAGAGTCGTCTCGGTCATGTCTGCATGTCTCCCGAACCCGTAGGGTCTACACACTTAAGGTTTGGTGATGCTAGGGTTGTTAGGAAGACTTGTATGTGATTACCGAATGTTGTTCAGAGTCCCGGATGAGATCCTGGACGTCACGAGGAGTTCCAGAATGGTCCGGAGGTAAAGATTTATATATGGGAAGTTGTCATACGGTCGCCGGAAAGGTTCGGGGGCACATCGATATTGTACCGGGGCCACCGGAGGGGTTTCGGGGGTCCACCGGGAGGGGCCACCTCTTCCGGAGGGCCTTATGGGCTTTATGGAGAAGGGAACCAGCCCAAGTGGACTGGGGCGCCACACCCCCTAGGGCCCATGCGCCTAGGGTTGGGGGAAACCCTAAGGGGGGCGCCCCTTGCTTGGGGGGCAAACCCCCCTCCGCTTGGCCGCCGCCCCCCTCTAGATCTCATCTAGAGGGGGCAGGCCCCCTTCCCCCTTCCCCTATAAATAGAGGGGTGAGGGGAGGGCTACATACGACATCCAAGGCGCAGCCCCTCCCCTCCCCAACACCTCTCCTCCTCCATAAGAGCTTGGCGAAGCCCTGCCGGAGTACTGCAGCTTCATCACCACCACGCCGTCGTGCTGCTGTTGGAGCCCTCTTCCTCAACCTCTCCCTCCTCCTTGCTGGAGCAAGGCGCGGGAGACGTCCTCGCTCCGTACGTGTGTTGAACGCGGAGGTGCCGTTCGTTCGGCACTTGGTCATCGGTGATTTGAATCACGTCGAGTACGACTCCATCAACCCCGTTCTCTTGAACGCTTCCGCTCGTGATCTACAAGGGTGTGTAGATGCACTCCTCTTTCCCTCGTTGCTAGATGACTCCATAGATTGATCTTGGTGATGCGTAGAAAATTTTAAAATTCTGCTACGTTCCCCAACAGTGGCATCATGAGCTAGGTCTATGCGTAGTTACTATGCACGAGTAGAACACAAAGTAGTTGTGGGTGTCGATATTGTGAATTTGCTTGCCGTTAATAGTCTTATCTTGATTTGGCGGCATCGTGGGATGAAGCAGCCTGGACCAACCTTACACGTACGCTTACGTGAGACCGGTTCCACCGACTGACATGCACTAGTTGCATAAGGTGGCTGGCGGGTGTCTGTCTCTCCCACTTTAGTCGGATCGGATTCGATGAATAGGGTCCTTATGAAGGGTAAATAGAAATTGGCAATTCACGTTGTGGTTTTGGCATAGGTAAGAAACGTTCTTGCTAGAAACCTATAGCAGCCACGTAAAAACTTGCAACAACAATTAGAGGACGTCTAACTTGTTTCTGCAGCAAGTGTTTTGTGATGTGATATGGCAAAAGGTTGTGATGAATGATGAATGATATATGTGATGTATGAGATTGATCATGTTCTTGTAATAGGAATCACGACTTGCATGTTGATGAATATGACAACCGGCAAGAGCCATAGGAGTTGTCTTAATTTATTTATGACCTGCGTGTCAACATAAACATCATGTAATTACTTTACTTTATTGCTAAAGCGTTAGCCATAGTAGTAGAAGTAATAGATGACGAGACAACTTCAAGAAGACACGATGATGGAGATCATGATGATGGAGATCATGGTGTCATGCCGGTGACAATGATGATCATGGAGCCTCGAAGATGGAGATCAAAGGAGCAAATGATATTGGCCATATCATGTCACTATTTGATTGCATGTGATGTTTATCATGTTTTACATCTTATTTGCTTAGAACGACGGTAGCTTAAATAAGATGATCCCTCGGAAAAATTTCAAGAAAGTGTTCCCCCTAACTATGCACCGTTGCGAAGGTTCGTTGTTTCGAAGCACCACGTGATGATCGGGTGTGATAGATTCTAACATTCGAATACAACGGGTGTAAGCCAGATTTACACACGCAATACACTTAGGTTGACTTGACGAGCCTCGCATGTACAGACATGGCCTCGGAACACAGAAGACCGAAAGATCGAGCATGAGTCATATAGAAGATACGATCAACATGAAGATGTTCATCGATGTTGACTAGTCCGTCTCACGTGATGATCGGACATGGCCTAGTTAACTCGGATCATGTTATACTTAGATGACTGGAGGGATGTCTATTTGAGTGGGAGTTCATTGAATAATTTGATTAGATGAACTTAATTATCATGAACTTAGTCTAAAATCTTTAAAATATGTCTTGTAGATCAAATGGCCCACGTTGTCCTCAACTTCAACGCGTTCCTAGAGAAAACCAAGCTGAAAGACGATGGCAGCAACTATACGGACTTGGTCCGGAACCTGAGGATCATCCTCATAGATGCCAAGAAAGATTATGTCCTAGAAGCACCGCTAGGTGACGCACCCGTCCCACAGAACCAAGACGTTATGAACACTTGGCAGACACGTGCTGATGATTACTCCCTCATTCAGTGTGGCATGCTTTACAGCTTAGAACCGGGGCTCCAAAAGCGTTCTGAGAGACACGGAGCATATGAGATGTTCGAAGAGCTGAAAATGGTTTTTCAAGCTCATGCCCGGGTCGAGAGATATGAAGTCTCCGACAAGTTCTTCAGCTGTAAGATGGAGGAAAATAGTTCTGTCAGTGAGCACATACTCAAAATGTCTGGGTTGCATAACCGCTTGACTCAGCTGGGAGTTAATCTCCCGGATGACGTGGTCATTGACAGAATCCTTCAGTCGCTTCCACCGAGCTACAAGAGCTTTGTGATGAACTTCAATATGCAGGGATGGAAAAGACCATTCCTGAAGTATTTGCAATGCTGAAATCAGCAGAGGTAGAAGTCAAAAAGGAACATCAAGTGTTGATGGTGAATAAAACCACTAAGTTCAAGAAAGGCAAGGGTAAGAAGAACTTCAAGAAGGATGACAAGGGAGTTGCCGCGCCCGATAAGCAAGCTGCCGGGAAGAAGCCAAAGAATGGACCCAAGCCCAAGACTGAGTGTTTTTATTGCAAGGGAAGTGGTCACTGGAAGCGGAACTGCCCCAAATACTTAGCGGACAAGAAGGCCGGCAACACGAAAGGTATATGTGATATACATGTAATTGATGTGTACCTTACCAGTACTCGTAGTAGCTCCTGGGTATTTGATACCGGTGCGGTTGCTCACATTTGTAACTCAAAGCAGGAGCTGCGGAATAAATGGAGACTGGCGAAGGACGAGGTGATGATGCGCGTCGGGAATGGTTCCAAGGTCGATGTGATCGCCCTTGGCACGCTACCTCTACATTTACCTACGGGATTAGTTTTAAACCTCAATAATTGTTATTTAGTGCCAGCTTTGAGCATGAACATTGTATCAGGATCTCGTTTAATACGAGATGGCTACTCATTTAAATCCGAGAATAATGGTTGTTCTATTTATATGAGAGATATGTTTTATGGTCATGCTCCGATGGTGAATGGTTTATTCTTAATGAATCTCGAGCGTAATGCTACACATATTCATAGTGTGAATACCAAAAGATGTAAGGTTGATAATGATAGTCCCACATACTTGTGGCACTGCCACCTTGGTCACATAGGTGTCAAACGCATGAAGAAGCTCCATGCAGATGGACTTTTAGAGTCTCTTGATTACGAATCATTTGACACGTGCGAACCATGCCTCATGGGTAAAATGACCAAGACTCCGTTCTCAGGAACAATGGAGCGAGCAACCAACTTATTGGAAATCATACATACTAATGTGTGTGGTCCAATGAGTGTTGAGGCTCGCGGTGGCTATCGTTATGTTCTCACCCTCACTGATGACTTGAGTAGATATGGGTATGTCTACTTAATGAAACACAAGTCTGAGACCTTTGAAAAGTTCAAGGAATTTTAGAGTGAGGTTGAGAATCAACGTGACAGGAAAATCAAGTTCTTGCGATCAGATCGTGGGGGAGAATACTTGAATCACGAATTTGGCACACACTTAAGAAAATGTGGAATAGTTTCACAACTCACACCGCCTGGAACACCTCAGCGTAATGGTGTGTCCGAATGTCGTAATCGCACTCTATTAGATATGGTGCGGTCTATGATGTCTCTTACTGATTTAACGCTATCATTTTGGGGCTATGCTTTAGAGACTGCCGCATTCACTTTAAATAGGGCTCCGTCGAAATCCGTTGAGACGACACCGTATGAATTATGGTTTGGGAAGAAACCTAAGCTGTCGTTTCTAAAAGTTTGGGGATGTGATGCTTATGTCAAGAAACTTCAACCTGAAAAGCTCGAACCCAAATCGGAAAAATGCGTCTTCATAGGATACCCTAAAGAAACTGTTGGGTATACCTTCTACCTCAGATCCGAAGGCAAGATCTTCGTTGCCAAGAATGGGTCCTTTCTAGAGAAAGAGTTTCTCTCGAAAGAAATAAGTGGGAGGAAGGTGGAACTTGATGAAGTATTACCTCTTGAACCGGTAAGTGGCGCAGCTCAAGAAAATGTTCCTGAGGTGCCTGCACCGACTAGAGAGGAAGTTGATGATGATGATCATGGAACTTCAGATCAAGTTGCTACTGAAATTCGTAGGTCCACAAGGACACATTCCGCACCAGAGTGGTACGGCAACCCTGTCTTGGAAATCATGTTGTTAGACAACGGTGAACCTTCGAACTGTGAAGAAGCGATGGCTGGCCCGGATTCCGACAAATGGCTGGAAGCCATGAAATCCGAGATAGGATCCATGTATGAAAACGAAGTATGGACTTTTACTAACTTGCCCGTTGATCGGCGAGCGATAGAAAATAAATGGATCTTTAAGAAGAAGACAGACGCGTATGGTAATGTGACCATCTATAAAGCTCGGCTTGTTGCTAAGGGTTATCGACAAGTTCAAGGGGTTGACTACGATGAGACTTTCTCACCCATAGCGAAGCTGAAGTCCGTCCGAATTATGTTAGCAATTGCCGCATTCTATGATTATGAGATATGGCAAATGGACGTCAAAACGACATTCCTTAATGGTTTCCTTAAGGAAGAATCGTATATGATGCAGCCGGAAGGTTTTGTCGATCCTAAGAATGCTGACAAGGTGTGCAAGCTCCAACGCTCGATTTATTGGCTGGTGCAAGCATCTCGGAGTTGGAACATTCGCTCCGATGAGATGATCAAAGCGTTTGGGTTTATGCAAACTTATGGAGAAGCCTCCATTTACAAGAAAGTGAGTGGGAGCTCAGTAGCATTTCTCATATTGTATGTGGATGACATACTGTTGATGGGAAATGATATAGAATTCTTGGAAAGCATAAAGGCCTACTTGAACAAGTGTTTTTCAATGAAGGACCTTGGAGAAGCTGCTTATATATTAGGCATCAAGATCTATAGAGATAGATCGAGACGCCTCATTGGTCTTTCACAGAGCACGTACCTTGACAAGATATTGAAGAAGTTCAAAATGGATCAATCAAAGAAGGGGTTCTTGCCTGTATTTCAAGGTACGAGATTGAGCACGGCTCAATGCCCGACCATGGTAGAAGATAGAGAAAAGATGAGTGTCGTCCCCTATGCCTCGGCCATAGGGTCTATCATGTATGCTATGCTGTGTACCAGACCCGATGTAAACCTTGCCGTAAGTTTGGTAGGAAGGTACCAAAGTAATCCCGGCATGGAACACTGGACAACGGTCAAGAATATCCTGAAGTACCTGAAAAGGACTAAGGAAATGTTTCTCGTTTATGGAGGTGACGAAGAGCTCGTCGTAAAGGGTTACGTCGATGCTAGCTTCGACACAGATCTGGATGACTCTAAGTCGGATACATGTATATTTTGAATGGTGGGGCAGTAAGCTGGTGCAGTTGCAAGCAAAGCGTTGTGGTGGGATCTACATGTGAAGCGGAGTACATGGCAGCCTCGGAGGCAGCACAAGAAGCAGTCTGGGTGAAGGAGTTCATTACCGACCTAGGAGTCATACCCAATGCGTCGGGCCCGATGACTCTCTTCTGTGACAACACTAGAGCTATTGCCCTTGCCAAGGAGCCCAGGTTTCACAGGAAGACCAGGCAGATCAAGCGTCGCTTCAACTCCAGTCGTGAAAGTGTTCAAAATGGAGACATAGAGATTTTTAAAGTACATACGGACCTGAATGTAGCAGATCCGTTGACTAAACCTCTCCCTAGAGCAAAACATGATCAACACTAGAACTGCATGGGTGTTCGATTCATCACAATGTAACTAGAATATTGACTCTAGTGCAAGTGGGAGACTGTTGGAAATATGCCCTAGAGGCAATAATAAAATGGTTATTATTATATTTCTTTGTTCATGATAATTGTCTATTGTTCATGCTATAATTGTGTTATCCGGAAATCATAATACATGTGTGAATACATAGATCACAACACGTCCCTAGTGAGCCTCTAGTTGACTAGCTCGTTGATCAAAGGATAGTCATGGTTTCCTGACTATGGACATTAGATGTCATTGATAACGGGATCACATCATTAGGAGAATGATGTGATGGACAAGACCCAATCCTAAGCTTAGCTCAAAGATCGTGTAGTTCGTTTGCTGTAGCTTTTCTGAATGTCAAGTATCATTTCCTTAGACCATGAAATTGTGCAACTCCCGGATACCGTAGGAGTTCCTTGGGTGTGCCAAATGTCACAACGTAACTGGGTGACTATAAAGGTACATTACAGGTATCTCTGAAAGTGTCTGTTGGGTTGGCACGAATCGAGACTGGGATTTGTCACTCCGTATAACGGAGAGGTATCTCTGGGCCCACTCGGTAATGCATCATCATAATGAGCTCAATGTGATCAAGTGGTTGATCACGGGATCATGCATTACGATACGAGTAAAGTGACTTGCCGGTAACGAGACTGAACAAGGTATTGGGATACCGACGATCGAGTCTCGGGCAAGTAACGTACCGATTGACAAAGGGAATTGTATACGGATTGATTGAATCCTCGACATCATGGTTCATCCGATGAGATCATCGTGGACCATGTGGGAGCCAACATGGGTATCTAGATCCCGTTGTTGGTTATTGACCGGAGAGTCGTCTCGGTCATGTCTGCATGTCTCCCGAACCCGTAGGGTCTACACACTTAAGGTTCGGTGACGCTAGGGTTGTTAGGAAGACTTATATGTGATTAACAAATGTTGTTCGGAGTCCCGGATGAGATCCCGGACGTCACGAGGAGTTCCAGAATGGTCCGGAGTTAAAGATTTATATATGGGAAGTTGTCATACGGTCACCGGAAAGGTTCGGGGGCATATCAGTATTGTACCGGGGCCACCGGAGGAGTTCCGGGGGTTCACCGGGAGGGGCCACCTCTTTCGGAGGGCCTTATGGGCTGTATGGAGAAGGGAACCAGCCCAAGTGGGCTGGGGCGCCACACCCCCTAGGGCCCATGCGCCTAGGGTTAGGGGAAACCCTAAGGGGGGGCGCCCCCTTGCTTGGGGGGCAAGCCCCCCTCCCCTTGGCCGCCGACCCCCTCTAGATCTCATCTAGAGGGGGCCGGCCCCCTTCCCCCTTCCCCTATAAATAGAGGGGTGAGGGGAGGGCTGCATACGACATCCAAGGCGCAGCCCCTCCCCTCCCCAACGCCTCTCCTCCTCCATAAGAGCTTGGCGAAGCCCTGCCGTACTACTGCAGCTTCATCACCACCACGCCGTTGTGCTGCTATTGGAGCCCTCTTCCTCAACCTCTCCCTCCTCCTTGCTGGATCAAGGCGTGGGAGACGTCCTCACTCCGCACGTGTGTTGAACGCGGAGGTGCCGTCCGTTCGGCACTTGGTCATCGGTGATTTGAATCACGTCGAGTACGACTCCATCAACTCCGTTCTTTTGAACGCTTCCGCTCGTGATCTACAAGGGTATGTAGATGCACTCCTCTTTCCCTCGTTGCTAGATTACTCCATAGATTGATCTTGGTGATGCATAGAAAATTTTAAAATTCTGCTACGTTCCCCAACAGGCACCTCCGCACTTCGCTTGCTGTCCGACCACCACCTTCGGTTTGACATTGAAGGTCCTCAGCCACAGGCCGAAATGGGGCCTGATGCGGAGGAAGGCCTCGCACACGACGATAAACACCGAGAAGTTGAGGATGAAATTGGGGGCCAGATCATGAAAATCCAGCCCATAGTAGAACATGAGCCCGCGGACAAATGGGTGGAGGGGAAATCCTAGTCCACGGACAAAATGGGTAAGAAAAACTACCCTCTCATGGGGTTCGGGCGTTGGGATGATCTACCCCGCATCTGGCAGCCGGTGCACGATATCCGCAGCCAGATATCCGGCTTCCTGTAACTTTTTGATGTTCTCCTCCGTGACGGAGGAGACCATCCACTTGCCTCCTGCTCCGGACATGCTTGGAGTGGTTTGATAAGAAGAACGTGAGCTTGGGCGCTAGAGCTCGAGTGTGCTGGAATGGGTAAGCAAGGAGGAAGAAGGCGTGGGTGAAAAGAGTGAATCTTCGTCCCTTTATAAGTACGGACGAGGCGATGCGCCTCCCCACTTGCCTGGTAAAACTGCTTATTCCCCAGGCGCCGTAATTGATAGCGCAGTTGGGTTCACCACGTCCGTATTGATGAGAATCCCGTAATAAGGGGGACACGATCTCTGCTTTGGCAAGACATGATAGAAAGACCGCCTCGCGATATGCGTAGTGCTGGCTGAGAAAAACGTTTCAGATAGGGACCGGGCCATGAAGTGATGTTGTGCTTCCAAAACGTGTCAGCATATTAGATTTATGGACATATTATTCTCTCTACTGTGGGGTCTGGAACTTGTTTTGCAGAACCAGGCACTATCCTTGTGTTCAAAAATCTTCCATGAATTATTTGGAGAAGAACCCGCCTTGCAATGCCGAAGACAATACTGCGCGCCGGACTCATCGTCATTGAAGCCTGGTTCAGGGGCTACTGAGGGAGTCCTGGATTAGGGGGTCTCCGGACAGCCGAACTATATCCTTTGGCCGGACTGTTGGACTATGAAGATACAAGATTGAAGACTTCGTCTCGTGTCCAGATGGGACTCTCCTTGGCGTGGAAGGCAAGCTAGGCAATACGGATATGTATATCTCCTCCCTTGTAACCGACCTTGTGTAACCCTAGCCCCCTCCGGTGTCTATATAAATCGGAGGGTTTAGTCCGTAGAACAACATACAATCATACCATAGGCTAGCTTCTAGGGTTTAGCCTCTACGATCTCGTGGTACATCAACTCTTGTAATACTCATATCATCAAGAACAATCAAGTGGAACGTAGGGTATTACCTCCATCAAAAGGGCCCGAACCTGGGTAAAACATCGTGTCCCCTGCTTCCTGTTACCATCCGCCTTAGATGCACAGTTCGGGACCCCCTACCCGAGATCCGCCGGTTTGACACCGACACTTGCCATGCAAACACGTTGACATTCGCCCGCAGGAAGGTGACGAGCGCGCTTTCCTATTTGCTGTCTAGGGTGGAGTTTATGGTGAAAGCCCCTCCCGTACCATCCTCCTCGATGGACACCCTCTTGGTCTCTGGCGGCGCAGCTCTGGAATTCTTGCTCTTGCCGGTGGAGCTCTCTGGCACATCCTCGATGGGAGCACAACACTCCGAAGACGTGTGCTTGCCGGAGTGGGTGCGAGAGGTCTTGCTTGTCTTCTTCCCTACCGGGGCTCTAGGGGTAGGAGCGAGTGCCTTGGCACCAGTCGCTGCAACTACTTCCCGATAGAGTTGGTCGGCATAGATCAGTGCGTCCTTCTTGTCAGAGGGGACGGAGATGATGGTCATCGGCCCCGGCATCTTCAGCGTGTTGTAGGCGTAATGTGACGCTGCCATGAACTTGGCTAGTGCCGAGCAGCTGAGGATCTCGTTGTAGGGCAAGGGGATCTCGGCTACATAAAAAACAATCTTGTCCGTCCTGTAGTTTAACTCGCCTCCAAACGTCACAGTCAGCGTGACCTTACCCTTCGGCTGACTCCTCCTTGGGTTGACCCCTTGAAACGTGCCCATCTCTTCGAGGTCTCCATCAGGAATGTGCAGCCTTTTGATCACAATGGGCGAGATCAAGTTCAGACCAGCCTCGCCATCAACTAGCATCTTCGTCACCTTGAGGTTGCGTATTGTTGGCGAAACCAACAACGGCAAACACCCGACTGCAGTTGTGCGATCAGGGTGGTCCTCGGCGTCGAAAATGATAGGCATGCTGGACCACTTCAGTGGCCTCTGAGCATCGAGTGATGGTTCCGCTGCTGTGATATCACGCACCCACTACTTCAGCTGGCGGTGAGAAGTGTGCAGCGAGGCGCCACCGTCAATGCACATGGCCTCTCTGGACTTCTGGAACTCGTGCTCGCCAGACTCGTCATGTTCGTCATGGTCATCATCTCCTTGCTTCTTGTCGTGACCCCGAGCGGGCCTCTCTTGCTGGTTATCCTTTCCACGGCGACCTCCTTGGCCGACACGCTTCTTGCCAGACCCCTCTGCACCATCCTGGCACTTCTCCTTGTCCCGCCTCTCATACTCAGCTTTTTGCTTCTCAGCAAGCAGCTCGACTTGCCGGCAGTTCTGGAGGTCATGGCCCTTGGTGCGGTGGATCTTGCAATATTGCTTGTCGGAGCCTCATGGCTTGTCGGCAGCCGCCAAGGCCTGGCAAGCGGCGCACCCGAAAATTTCCTTGTCGGGGTCGTCTGCCTTGGCCTTCTTGGCAGTGTCGGTGTCCTCGGATCCCTCGACGGCAAGCACGGTCTTGCCCTTGCGCTTCCTGTTGTGGCGCCAGCCCTTCTTTGTTGGGGTGGCTGTGTCTTCATCTATGGAGTCGGTTTCCGCGACGGCGTCCTCGCCGGGGTACTTCCTCCCCTCTTCAGCTCGAGCGCACCTATCGGCCAGAACATAAAGTTTGGCCACATCTTTGACCTTGTTCATCGCCAGCTCTTCATGCATCTTGTGGTTGCACACATTCTGATGGAATGTGCTGATCACGATGGCGGGATGAACATCTGGGATGTTGTATTGCACCCAACTGAACCTCTGTATGTACTTGTGCAGGGTTTCCCCTTCCTTCTGGGGACGATATGCAAATCGCTTGCCTGGCCATGAGCTTGGTGGCCTCCGGTAAAGGCGCCAACGAACTCATGGCACAAGTCCGACCAAGAAGAAATGAAATCCGCCAGCAAGTGCATCAACCATGACATGACATTGGGTTTGAGTGCCAACGGGAAGTAATTGGCAAGCACCTTGTCGTCACGGGCTCCAGCAGCTTGCATCGCGATGGTGTAGATGTTGAGGAACTCTGACGGGTGGGTCTTGTCGTTGTACTTCTCGCCAACGTCAGGCTTGAACATGCGGTCGGAGGGCCACTGGAACTGCCGCAGCTCATGGGTAAAGGCTAGGCAACCCACCTCATAGGGAAGGTCTCCAGAGCCCCCCGATGCTGGGTGGTCCATAGTGGGCCCCGCCCGCCTATCTGACTGGTGGCGTGCATCGCGCCGGCGCTTGATGGTGGTTCAAGCATCTTCACGGGCTCGCTCCCGAAGAACTTTGCGCTGATCGCGGTGGGTCCGTGGGTCGGACGACGCTATGGAAACGTTATCACAAGCATCGTCATGACGAATCGACACCTGCGGTGGCTGGCGTGGAGGAGGGGAGTGCATCATGGCCGCAACACCCCCGATCCTTCCACCATTGGCATGCGGTGGCTCGACGGAGCGCCAGCCTGAGGGCCCCGCCGGTCGTGGCTCATCTTTGTTGGCAATACCAACGAGGCTTCGGATGGTGGCTCTCCACTCGTCGAGCTTTTCTGCAGCAGGAGGAAAGTCGAGGAGAAACTGCGCGCGTGCCAAAGCTTGTACTGGCATGGGTGGTGGCGAAAGCTGTGTGGACCGTGACGCGCTCTGACTTCTAACCACGTTACAAGGAGCTCTATCACTGCCTGGTGGTTTTACACCATTTTCGCTAGCGCCTCGGTGCACGTGGTGGCCTTCTACGCCCCGCGAATGATTCACATGACTCTTCCCACGACTGTGCCCAGGGTCACCAGCGTGGTGACGCTGCTCGTCATGCACAACTTGGGAAGAGCGCGTCGGGGGCGCCAGCGTAGGCGCCTCGGAAGTCGCCACGCCACAAGTGGGTGGCACGACACCGCCCCTGGAGGGCCCCGCCCCACCTGCGGGGGGCCTAGCTCTGTATTTGGATTTGGTGGCGTGTGGCCCATCGTCTCACGCACAAACGATGCCGCTCGCCAGGCTTTGGCTGCCAGAGCGATGCGGGTGTTCGTGAGCCATGCCTCGGCCTCCTTCTGCGACCACCCCACCACTCGCCCGTACTAGTACGGGCCATTCGGCCCCCGACGTACTGATCACTGTGATCTTCTTCTTCTTGGGAGCCATGGCGATGAAGAACTGCTAAACTAACTGCTAGACCAGATTTTCACAACTGCGCACCCCCTACCTAGCGCGCCAGAGATGTCGGTGGGAAACGACACCTATGGGGTCACTGGGATCCCTTCTATGGTTGGCGGGCGCGGGGTCATGCAAAGAGCGGGTCTGGTGGTCAGCACGCAAATCGTTTACCCAGGTTCGGGCCGCGGAGACGCGTAAAACCCTAGTCCTGCTTTGATGTATATTTGAGTGTTCTTGTGTTCTTGAAACTAGCTGCGATGTCTGTCTAGTCCAAAAGATCCGAATCCCTCTCCAGTACGCCTCGAGCCTCCTTTTATAGACAAAAGGGGTCACCACAGTGGCACACAGGAGGTGGAAAGGTGTGCAGGGGCTGAGTATATCCCCTGGCATCATTGGACAAACGCATTTAATGCGCTGCCGATGCGCCCCTCTCGCTTTATTGGGTCCGGCAAAGAAGCTCGTCCTAGCTGTCGTTGCCTTGCCTGGCTCCGACGCGCGTCCAAGCTAATGAGGTGTTGCAGCGCCACATTTGCTGGCTGCTGGGCAGGTGTGGTGGTGGAGCTTTCACGAAGATCTGCATGCCACCACACAAGTGCTTGCTGAGTTGGTGTGGAGGCCGCACATTGCCACGCGGATGCCTGCTCAGCTGGTCGAGCTAGCAGCTGCGTGGGAGCAGCGGTGGAGTCTTGGCAGGCGTGGGCCTAGCTGCGGCCCCGCGGGTGTCTTCGGCAAGGGCCTTGCCGGGGGCCCGGTAAGGGTCTTGCCGCGGCACCGCGGTCGTCCTCAGCAAGGATCTTGCGGAGGGTCTCGTGGACTTCCTTGGCAAGGGTCTCACCAAGGATCGTCGTCTTTTGGTTCTCGTCTGATCTTGTGTATTTATGATCTCTACAAAGATCTGCATGCCACCACAGAGGTGCCTCCCGAGCCTTGGTTCCAATGTGGTTGATGCTGTTGGAACCCCTTGGGCTCAAGGGTGGCACGCTCTGCTGGCGTCAGCAGTGGCGGAGCCAGAACTTTTGTGGAGCCTGGGCAAGTTGAGCCTAAGTGTAAATGGGCAGCCCAGTGGATGTAGAGTTCTATCACTTTGGGTCTTTGTATGCAGTATTTCCATACATTTCTGCAAGAGGTTTTTTCCCGGACTTGAAGTGTAAAATAAAAGAAACGGGTATCCGGATACGCAACATATAATATAGCACCAAACTTCCAAACCAGAAATCCACATTAATAATGAAGGGAATGCATAACTATAATAGTCACACAAAAGGTAATTAGTGAACTAATATATAATATATCAATATCCATTTCATAGACTAAACAAAGTTGAGACTTGACAAAAAAAGATACTCCCTCCATCCAGAAATATTTGTCCTCGAAATGGTTCTATCTAGACTTATTTTAGTTATAGATACATTATTTTTTTATTTCTAAGACAAGTAGTTCTGGACGGAGTGTGTATATAGCAAGCCTTGCACAGAAGCAAACTCGCTATGTCACCAACAAAAGTAAAGCTATTCATACCACATGTCATTGTGCCATTTCGTCCACCACAGTCGAAATCAGCTGTCACTTGTTCATTTTTGCCAAAAGAAAGTCGACACATAACCAACCTTGCATAGAGGCAAACTCATGTTGACAAAGTCCTAGAAGGACCTACAAGATAAAAAATGGATATGTAATTAAAATAAATTTAGTCGTGAGTTGTGAATATATTCAAAATAGAAAGCTTGCAAGAAAATAGATGGTCAGATGGAATATATCGACAATGCGCTAAAGAAAATCTTGAGGCAAATGCCCTTTCCAAGACTTCATTGCAGTAAATGTTCAAATAATATCCTTATCGCCAACTGGCTTGAATGACTCCCGCTCGGTGTAACATATCATCAAGCCATTGAACCATTCATTATTGATCTTGCTAAGTAGTTTATTCTTAATAATCTTCATTGTTGAAAAAGCTCTCCCACCAAATGCATTCTATGAGTATGAAGGAACCAGAAGGTATAAAAATATTGCATGAATACCATGTGCTGCAAGATGAATATGCTAGTTCTCCTATAGATTAATCGGCCTGAAAATAAATACATATAAATGAGAAAAATCATATGAGGATCAAAAACTTTCTGAGGACATGCCCCGGCTAGTGATCAACACAAAGTAATATGTTTTCTCTTCTCTTCTTCAAGATGGGGACACATGGCCAATGATGTGAGTTTCCTTCCAATTAATTCTGAAAGAATAATTCATTCCCTAGCCCATACCCACTATTCCCTAGACGGCTAACCGTAAATTCGGTGGAGGATTCTTAGTTTCCTACCGGAGGTGGCCCAAGCCGAATGAGAGGAAGGAGGTGTTGAGGGACGTGTACTCAAGTAGACCGCCTGGCCGGCTGGGTGCTTGGCGTGATGGCATCCGCTCGCCGCCGGTCGTGCGCCTCGCGGTCTAGGGTTAGCCTGTTAGGTTGCACTTGCTGCCTGGGAGAAATGAAACAGACAGGGAGTCAGGGTGCTCGTGCGATTGATCGAACTCGCGATACAGAAATTGTTTTGGCCTGGGCAGCTCGACTGCAGGCTGTTGTTGGGCCCTGAGCAGTGCACACCTGTGAGAAACGAAGGCCCAAAAGTTTGTTTGCCCGTGAAAAAAAAATCTATGGTACGTATTTAGCCCTTCATTAATTCGGCCGATCGATGTTGACGTGGACCAGCGAGCCCGGGCAATTGCCCAGGGTCACTGGGCGGTGGCTCAGCCACTGGGCTTCGGGAAAGTTGCCCCAGCAAGGATCTTGCCAAGGCTGCAGAAGCCACCCTGGAAAGGGCCTTGCCAGGGGAGTCCACCTCGCCCTCTATCTCTCTTTGTGCCTCTGGTCTTGGCGTTGTTGTGGTCGTCTTGTGTTCCGGCTTCCCTCCCCTGCCCTGCTTAGTGTGGCCGTCGGCGCGGCTCTGACTGCCCGTGCATAAGTAAAGGGGTGCAAAAGGAGAGGCCCTACTTTTGTACACCGACAAATAGGAGAACCAAGCAACACAATGTAAACGGTACCTGCACACAAAGAACAAATACTTGCAACCCGACGCGTAAGAGGGTTGTCAATCCCTCCTCGGGCAAAATATAGATTGGTTTGTATGATTTTGGATAAATAGATCTCGCAATAATACAAAATAAAAGAAGTAATAAAAGAGTGCAACAAGGTATTTTGGGGGTTTTGGAATAATAGATATGAAAACAAAAGCAAAAAAATAGATCTCAAAACAAATATGATAAAGAATAGACCCGGGGTCCATAAATTTCACTGGTGGCTTCTCTCAAGAAATAGCACATGGTGGGTAAACAAATTACTGTTGGGCAATTGATAGAACCTCAAATAATTATGACGATATACAGGCATCACGTCCAAGATTAGTAGACCGACTCCTGCCTGCATCTACTACTATTACTTCACACATCGACCACTATCCAGCATGGATCTAGTGTATTAAGTTCATGGAGAAATGGAGTAATGCAATAAGAACGATGACATGATGTAGACAAGATCTATTCATGTAGGAATAGACCCCATTTTGTTATCCTTAATAGCAACAATCAATACTTGTCTTGCTGCCCCTTCCGTCACTAGGAAAGAACACATCACGATCGAACCCATCACAAAGCACCTCTTCCCATGGCAAGAAAAATTGATCTAGTTGGCCTAACTAAACCAACAATTCGGAGAAGAAATATGAGGCTATAAATAATCATTCAAATAAGAGATCAAAACTCAAATAACTTTCATGGATAAAAAAGATCTGATCATAAACTCAAAGTTCATCGGATCCCAACAAACACACCGCAAAAAGAGTTACATCAAATAGATCTCTAAGAGACCATTGTATTGAGAATCAAAAGAGAGAGAGAGAGGAAGATATATAGCTACTACCTACGGACCTGTAGGTCTATAAAACTACTCATGCATCATCGGAGAGGCACCAATGAGGATGATAAACCCCTTCGCGACGGTGTCTTGATTGGATCTCGTGGTTCTGGCACTTGCGGCGGCTGGAATTGTGTTTCATTGACTCCCCTAGGGTTTCCAGAATATTTGGGTATTCACAGGGTGAAGAGGCAGTGCGGGAGGCCACCTAGGTGGGCACAACCCACAAGGGCCCCCAAGCACGCCCAGGTGGGTTGTCCCCCTCTCGGGGCACCCTCTAGTACTTCTCTAGCCCCATGTTGTTCCTTATGGTCCATAAAAATTCTCCAAAAAGTTTTGTTGTGTTTGGACTCCATTTGGTATTGATTTTCTGCGATGTAAAAGCAAGCAAAAAAACAGCAACTGGCACTGGGCACTATATCAATAAGTTAGTCCCAAAAAATGATATAAAGTTGCTATAAAATGATTGTAAAACATCCAAGGATGATAATATAACAGCATGGAACAATCAAAAATTATAGATACGTTGGAGACGTATCAACATCCCCAAGCTTAATTCATGCTCAACCTCGAATAGGTAAATGATAAAAACGGAATTTTTGATGTGGAATGTTGCCTAACATGTTCATCACATATTCTTTTCTATTGTAGCATGGACATTTGGACTTTTATATGATTCAAAGCAATAGTCTAGTTTTGACATGAAGATCTCAATACTCAAGCATATCGACAAGCAACCATATCTTTCAAAATATCAACACTAAAGAAAGTTATCCCTAGCCGATCATGTTCAATAATTGATCCATTCATGAAACACACTCGCATATTAGCTACATCCAATGCTCAAGTACGATCATAGTGCCCCTTAGTCGGTGCTTTATAAGATAAGAAGGAGACTCAAGTAAAAATAAAAATTGCATAAAGTAAATAGATAGGCCCTTTGCAGAGGGAAGTAGGGATTTGTAGAGGTGCTAGAGCTCAAAGCAAAAATTGAGAGATAATTTTTTTTGAGAGGCATACTTTTCCCGTCAACGAAAACGACCAAGTAATTCCCAACACTTTCCATGCTAGATATATCATAGGCGGTTCACAAACAGAAAATAAAGTTTATTCCTTTTTCCACCATTCTTTCACAACCCATGGCTAGCCATATCCACGGGTGCCTTCCATACCAACACTTTCCAAGGAATTTATTATTTGACAACATAAATTAAATGTATTTTTCATTTCGGGACTGGACATCCCTATTACCGTTGTACTCTCGTGCAATGACAAGTGAATAAACACTCATCTTGAGAATAACACATCTAGCATGGGAAATATTAGCCACCCCGACCGCTTCATGAGCTGTACGAGCACACAAAAAGAAAATTTATTTTGAAAATTCGAGGTGGTACATACATATTTTCTTAGAACGGCACGGAAATACCGCATATAGGTAGGCATGGTGGACTCATACGGCAAAACTGGGTTTAAGGATTTTGGATGCACAAGTAGTATTTCTACTTAGTACAAGTGGAGGCTAGAAAATAGAATGAGAATCAACCAACCAACAAACAGAATATCACGTAAGCGTGCATTAAGCATAACTAACACCGTATAATGCACCACAAGTAGGATGTAATTTCATTGCATAACTATTCATGTTTGTGCTAGCATAGGGAATCACAAACCTTGACACCAATATTCTTACTAAAGCATAATTACTCACCAACATGACTCACATATCACTATCATCATATCTCAAAACTATTGCAAAGAATCAAGTTTATTTTATCCATTGATCTTCATGAAAGTTTTTATTATATCCCTCTTTAATATCTATCACTTTGGGACTAGTTTCATATGTTTCTTTTGACAAGCTCAAATAAATTTAAGTGAAGAACATGAGCATAAAAATTTTGTTCTCTCAAAATCATACAACTGAAGTATGAGAGAATTTCTTCAAGAATTTTACTAACTCACAAATAAATCTAAGTGAAGAATGAGAGCATTTCTTAAAAAGTAATAAAGCACACCGTGCTCAAAAAGATATAAGTGAAGCACTAGAGCAATTCCATAGCTCAAAAAATTTAAGTGAAGCACATAGAGCAATTCTAACAAATCATAGCATAATTTTGGATCTCTCAAATAGGTGTGTCCAGAAAGGATAGATGACACAAACTAAAAAGCAAAACAAGAACAGACTCATATAATACAAGACGCTCCAAGCAAAACTCATGATATGTGATGAATAAAAATGTAGCTCCAAGTAAAATACCGATGGTCGTTAGAAGAAAGAGGGGATGCCTTCTGGGGCATCCCCAAGCTTAGTTGCTTGTTCCTCTTTGAATAATAACTTGGGGTGCCATGGGGCATCCCCAAGATCATGCTCTTCTTACTCCTTATTCCTTCATCCATCGTGATCTCACCCAAAACATGAAAACTTCAATCACACAAAACTTAACAAAACCATCGTGAGATCCGTTAGTATAATAAAGCAAATCACTACTCTAAGTACTGTTGCAAACCTATTCATATTTTATTATTTCATTATATCTACTTTATTCCAACTTTTCCATGGCTTATACCCTCCAATACAATCCATAGATTCGTCAAAATAAGCACACAATGCAACAAAACAGAATCTGTCAAAAATAGAACAGTCTATAGTAATCTGGACTTTGCCCATACTTCTATAACTCCAAAAATTCCGAAAAATTACGACAATGTAGGAAATTTGTATATCAATCTTGTGTAATAAAAATCAGAAGTTTATCACTCTTCTGTGATTTTCAACAATTCTTCTACTGGGCGCAAAAGTTTCTGTTTTTCAACAAGATCAAATGAACTATCACCAAACATGATCCCAAAGGCTTTACTTGGCACAAACACTAACTAAAACATAAAAAACACAATCATAACAGTAGAATAATTGTGTGAACCCTTAAGAACATAAAGAAAAAGGCGAAAATAAATTTTATTCATTGGGTTGTCTCCCAACAGGCGCTATCTTTTTATGCCCCTAGCTAGGCATAATGCATAGATTCAAGTATTATCATCTTTGGTTTTCAACTCCTTAATCACACAACTATAATTCCTCAAGGATTTATCATGCATATTTTCAATAACAATACTTCTAGGAATAAGAGTGAAAAAATCATTCTTGCAAGTAGGGACTTTCACTACTTCAACAAAATTGGGATGGATACACTACTAGAAAAAGGGCTATAGATGGGATTGATACTAATGGCGCACCAGACAAGCGGTGCGCCATTAGTATATACTAATGGCGCACCACCTACTGATACTCCATTAGAGTTGAACTACTAATGGCGCACCTGGCCCCGGGTGCGCCATTAGTATCAAATTTTTTTTAACTAGTGCGCCTGTCCAAACATACTAATGGCGCATCCAGATACAGTGCGCCATTACTAGTTGTAACTAGTAATGGCGCACCAGCCGGAAAGTGCGCCACTAATGTTGTTTTTTTATTATATTTTTTATTCCTTTTTTTGCAAAACTACTAATGGCGCACTGTTCCACCGTGCGCCATTACTAGTTTAAACTAGTAATGGCGCACTGTGGGACAGTGCGCCATTAGTATTTTTTTTTTGCAAAACTACTAATGGCGCACCACCAGGAGGTGCGCCATTAGTAACCTGGATTACTAATGGCGCATTTAGAGTTGGTGCGCCATTAGTAAGTGGGCAGCAACAAGATATTTTGGACAGCCTCTCCTACCCACACTCACTTTCTCCCCACTTCATTCTCTCCACCTCCTCCTTGTCTCGGGTGCCTCCTCTTTTTCACCTCATTTCCACCATAGATTCATTCAATTTAAGTGGTTAAATTACCTTGTTTTGATAGGTAAGTAAGGGGGGAAGCTATATTTATGTTGTTCTCCCTACAACAATGTGCACATGCACTTTTTATGGCCTAGATAGATCTATGTATGTTCGTGGTGTTGCATATGTTTGTGGTGTTGCATATGTGTTTGTGTTTGCAGGTGTACCGGTATTTGAAATTCGATAGTTGCCAATATTTTGCCGGAATGTTGATTCATTTCCGTTTCGGCGAGAATTTTGGCATTAAGCATTCTTTTTGGTCCTATTTTTAGGGAAAGTCATGCCAAAAATTTTCTTGGTTCTAAAATATCGTTTTGCTCTACCCCGCAGGCGACCATGGTTCGCATGATGACCGAAGGCATCGTGAATAGGTTTTTGAGGTCCGCGAAGGCCGAGATGCTTCAAAAGAACGAGACGGAGATAAGATGTCTGTGTCGAAGATGCAAGCTGAAGAGCCTTATTGCGGACCCGGAATCCGGACAGGTGCGGGACCACCTGCTCTTGCGTGGTTTCATGGATGGCTATCGGTGGCAAGGTGATGAAGATGACTACGAAGTCGTCCATGGGGGCCGGGCAAGAAATGAGGAAGGGCAGCAAGACAACCACCGCGGCTCGGGCGGGCGAGAAGACGAAGAATCCCGAGGAGATGATCACGACGGTGATGTTGTACACGGTCATCATGTAGAAGATGCAGGACATGATGATGAGGAAGATGCCGGAGCAGTCGACGGGCATGATCATGAAGATGATGATGCCGGCGGAGCAGACGACGCTGGACCATCGATGGGCTGGGTGCAAGACCCTCATATTCAAGAGCTGCTTCTCAAGCAGACGGATAACGCAAGAGCTGCCGCCCGAGAGAAAGCCAAGATGGATCAACTTGAGTTAGACGCGGTTAAACCATTGTATGAAGGATGCAGGCCCGAGGATACCCGCCTGAAAGTAACGCTCATGGCTCTGGAGATGAAGGTAAAACAAAAAATGACCGACGCATGCTTCGACGAGAACATGTCATTCTGGCACGAACGTCTTCCCGAGGGGAACAAGTGCCCGACCAGTTTGGAGGAGGCGAAGAAAATCGTGTGTCCTCTGTATTTACCGCACGTGAAATACCATGTGTGCATGAACAATTGCATCATTTATCGGGATGAGCACGCGGAGTCTACCATATGTCCGGTGTGCGGCGTCACTCGATACAAGAAGAGGAAGAAAGCTCCTCGAAAAGTGGTGTGGTACTTTCCGATCACTCCTCGTCTGTAGCGGTATTTCGCGGACCCTAAGGTAGCAAAACTCCTGCGTTGGCACGCGGATAGGGAGGAGAAGAAGCGAGAAGATGACGCAAATGATCCGGACATAGATAAAAAAGACAAGATGCTGAGTCACCCTAAGGATGCGAGCCAGTGGCAAGCATTGAACTTCGAAGACCCAGAATTTGGGAATGATCCAAGGAACATCGTGCTGGGCGCGAGCACCGATGGAGTCAATCCGTTTGGCAGCCAGAGAAGCACACATAGCACCTGGCCTGTGTTTGTGTGGATGTACAACCTTCCCCCCTGGTTGTGCATGAAGAGGAAGTACATTCACATGAGTATGCTAATTGAAGGACCGAAATAACCAGGGAACGACATCAATCTGTATCTGGGGCTGCTGAAAGAGGAGCTTGACACGCGGTGGAAAACGCCAGCCAATACGTGGGACGCCGCAGAGAAAGAATATTTCCCTATGAGAGCCGCGCTGCTCACGACGGTGCATGACTATCTCGGTTACGGATATGTCGCGGGGCAGGTGGTCCACGGATTTTCTAGATGCGTCAGGTGCATGGATGACACAACGTATCGCCAGCTAGATAGAGATCCCGGGTCTTCGAAAACCGTGTTCATGGGACATCGAAGGTGGCTTCGCGACGATGACCCGTGGAGAAAACGCAAGGATCTGTTCGATGGTGAAACCTAACCCCGAGGACGCCCGCGTACGAGGAGCGGCGAGGAAATAGACGAGCTGTTGAAAAATTGGAAAGACTGCCCACTGCCGGGAAAGAAGCAAAAGCCGCCAGAGCCGGGAAAGAAGCGAAAGGCGCCAGAGCCGCTGCTGAAGGTATGGAAAACGAGGTCTGTTTTCTGGGACTTGCCGTACTGGAAGATCCACCGTGTGCCTCACAGCCTTGATGTCATGCATATCACGAAGAACGTGTGCGAGAGTCTGCTTGGTACCCTGCTCAACATGCCAGAGAGGACCAAAGATGGGCCGAAAGCAAGGGCAGACTTGAAATCCATGGGCATCAGGCAGGAGCTTCACGCTATATATGATGATCATGATGATGATGATGATGATGAGGCGAAGCAGGACACGGAAAGTCGTCAAAAAGGCAAAAAGGCCAAGAAGACCGGAAATGACTACCCTCCCGCGTGCTTCACTCTAAGTCAGGAGGAGATCGAGCAGTTTTTCACCTGCCTCGTAGGAGTAAAACTTCCTTACGGTTACGCGGGGAAGATAAGCAGATACCTAGACCCAGCGAAGCTGAAGTTCAGCGGGATGAAGTCTCACGACTGTCACGTGCTGATGACGCAGATACTTCCAGTTGCAATCCGTGGGATCATGGATGCGCACGTCCGTGAAACCCTATTTGGCCTATGCAACTTTTTCGATGTCATCTCTCGGAAGTCTGTTGGCGTGAGGCAACTCAGAAGGCTACAGGAAGAGATCGTGGTGATACTATGCGAGCTTCAGATGTACTTCCCGCCTGCATTCTTCGACGTTATGGTGCATCTGCTGGTCCATATCGTGGACGATATCATCCAACTCGGGCCGACGTTCCTGCACAGCATGATGCCGTTCGAAAGGATGAATGGTGTCATCAAAGGATACGTTCGCAACATGTCACGTCCAGAGGGAAGCATAGCCAGGGGCTTTCTGACCGAAGAGTGCATCTCCTACTGCACGAATTATCTAGGCATCAAGAACCCCGTTGGTCTGCCCGTCAACAGGCACCTCGGCAGGCTCGCTGGATGGGGTCACCATGAGGGTCGTCGTGAAATGCATGTCGACTTCGAGGGTCGACTCGCCGACTTCGAAAGAGCAAACCTAGTCGCGCTACAACACATAGACGTGGTCGATCCTTGGGTGGTACAGCACATGAAGAGCGATGGTTATCAGAACTCCGGGGTAACGATGGAATCCTACACCGGTAACGACAAGGACAGATACTACGGAAGGATCGAGGAGATCTGGGAGCTGAGCTACGCTGGAGAGAAGGTCCCGATGTTCCGTGTCAGATGGGCCAAGAGCGTCCTAAAAGAAGACCGGTATTTCACCACCATGGTTATACCCGAAGCCCAATCCAAGACCGCGGGCGCAAACGTCACCGCGAAAAATGAGCCATGGGTACTGGCTTCCCAAGTGGACCAATGCTTCTTCATTACCGACCCGTCAAAGCCCAGTCGTGTTGTCGTGAGGAGAGGCAAAAGGAAGATCATCGGAATGGATGGAGTAGCCAATGAGCAAGACTTCGACAAGTATGGCGACCCGAGGATCGAACATGACGACGATGATGAAGTAGCAGCATACACCACAAGAAGAAGCAGGACCACCCTACCTAAAGGACGTCCGTTCCACAGAAGAACTCCATTTGCGAAAAAGAAGGGCAAGAAGATTGTGAACAGATAGCTAGCTAAGATCGATTGTATTTAAATCGTAGCCTTCATTTCTTGATTGTATTTCATGGGCACTTTTTGAACTATCATGAATATTTTTAAATTTCATGGACACTCGATCTCGATCCCCCTCCATCTCGATCGCTATCCCACCTCGCCAGATCCGGTCCCCCTCGCCGCCGAGCACCCCCCGGTCCACCGGCCGCCGCCGACCCCCCGCACCCTCGATTCCCCTACTCAACCGCCACCGCCGACCCCCCGCACCCCTCCCCTACTCAACCGCCGCCGCCGACCCCCCGCACCCCTCCCCTACTCAACCGCCGCCGCCGACCCCCCGCACCCCTCCCCTACTCAACCGCCGCCGCCGACCCCCCACACCCCTCCCCTACTCAACCGCCGCCGCCGACCCCCCGCACCCCGCGCACCCTCCCCCGCTCCACCGGCATTACTGTTTGATGTAATTTTTTAAAAAATTATTACTGTCTTATAAAAAAATATTACTATTATGATTTAAACAAGTTTGAACATATTTAAACACAAATAAGTATCAAACAACATTTTAAATGGATAAAAAAATTGTGGAGCCTGGGAATCGAACCCAGGACCTCCTAGTGTGAGAACTGGCTGCTGACCAGTCGAGCTAGTAGAGGAAACTTGGTGTGGATCAGGTCAGGTGGAAGATAACCTGTTGGCTTGAGCAGAAATCAAAAAAAATACTAATGGCGCACCACGGTGGGGTGCGCCATTAGTATGGATATACTTATGGCGTACCGAGGGGTGGTGCGCCATTAGTATTGTGCCCGGCCCCATCCATATTCCCCTCCCTTCCCGGCCCCTCCCTATCCCCTCTCTCTCCCTCGCCCTCGCCCTCGATCCCCTTCCCCTCTCCTCTCCTGACGCCGCTGCCCCGCCGCCCCGACGCCGCCTCGACGCAGCCCCGCCGCCCCGACGCCGCCTCGACCCCGCCCCGCCGCCCCGACATCGTCCCCGCGCCCCACTCCCCGGCATCCTCCCCACGCCCCATCCCGCTCTTCACCTCGGCCTCGCCCTCTCACCACGGCCACAGAGGCTCCTGGATCTGGACCAGCCGCCGCCGGACAGCAGCAGTTCAGTAAGCCTCTCTCTCTCTCTCCATTCATGTACCTTCCCCTGGCCTGCTGTGACTCACTCAACCCCCATTTGCATCTAGGCAGGCGGCATCCGTCACCGGCAGGCAGGCGACATCCATCACCGGCAAACCTCCCACGCACCGTGCCTCGGATGCACAGCAGCAGGTCAGACCCCCCCTCTCTCTCTGGCACGATGAGTTATAGGATCAATGCCTAAGTTTTGTTGAGCACACAGATTTCTTTTCTGTAAGCATTGGTATTATGTGCTTCCCATAGTTGGTATAAGATGATTTAAGCTTAACAAACAAAATGCACACCGAAACACCCCCAATTCCAGATCCTTGAATTCTTAGAACTATGGATACCCAGCTCCACTAATTCATGGGCCTGTTTGCGAGAGCACCAGCTCTAAATAAACTGTTAACATCAGTTGGATGTTCAAGCAATTGGCATGCCATGGCATAGAGGTATAGAAATCTTACACAGGGTCAGCACCAGCTTCCAGTAACAGTTTCAAGCATGTAGTTAAACCTTTCATCTCAGGAGCAACAACCAAAGGGGCTACAAGACCACCATTGACATCTGCACCAGCCTGCCAAAAAATACTATATATTACAAATCGGTTTGTAGAGGAACTCTCTATGGGCTGTTAGGTTCATTGCCGATTAGACATGGTGTTTTCTTGTGTTAAACCTTAGTGTAGAGCGTCCACAAAAATGTCTCAAAGGTAGCTCAAACAATAAACACCATCAAAGAAGGCCAAACCTACTTTAGTGTCGAAAAATATAGCATTGAGCAAAAATTTGCTTAAGTAATTCTAACTTTCCAAGGCCTAACACAACAAAAATGAATACTGCAGGCACGATACCTCCACCAGGAGCTTGACACATTTCAGTGAGGGAGCAGTTATAGCAATGAGAAGAGGGGTGTCAACACCACCGGGTAGTTTCTTGTTACACTGGCAAAAACAGATTACACATGATTTACTATACTGAAGTAAGATGTAGGAAAGAGCAAAAAAATAGAAGGAAGAATGCATTTGTTGTCCTGTGGCCTTCTGTAAAAGAGAAAGGGAAAAAATCAATAGCATTGCAAAAGCAAACATGTATCAACTGAAAGGAGGAGAAGTAGTTTATTTCATAGAGTAAACATTAGCACTATTTGACAGTAAAAGGTTTTAGCTAATTTGAATTAACTGAAAGCAGCAATACATCATTTTTATTGACAGTAAAATGTTCAAAGAAACAGATATGTAAAACCCCCATAGTTATGTCTTTCGTACAATATGCCATGAAAAGATGTGCCATTTTCATAGAAGAGCAAACCGGCCTGCCTTTCGGCCTTTTGGTTGCAAGTGCATTTCACTCAAATCACTCAGTAAGTGATGGCATTCCTTGTGAAATGTTCAAATTAGCTAAAACCTGTGCATATGTAAAAGGTTCAGTAAGTGATGACAGTAAAATGTTCAAAGAAACAGCTGAAACTCCTCTACCGGTGGTTGCACTTGTCTGTAGGATATGTAAAACATTTTTATTGACAGTAAAATGTTCATTTAGTTTCAGTAAACAAATATTGCCAAGCATGACATGGCCTTTGTGATCTCCTACTCCTGAATTTTCATGTCACTTGTGCTATTAGTAGTTTTTTGACAGTAAAAGGAATTTTCATGTCACTTGTGCTATCAGTACACTACAAGTGAATTTTCATGTCACTTGTGCTATTTATGTGGTCTGAAACTTGTCAAGTGATGCTGCTGCTGCTATCTGCGAGTTGCTGCTGCTAGTTGTGATTTTGTCAAGTGATGCTGCTGCTACTTGTGATCTTCTAAAATAACCCCTTTCTCCTGAAACGTTGATTAATTTCCGTTTCGGTTGAGAAATGGGGAACTCCTAGGTCAAGAAAATTAGCAAAGGTCATGCCCAATTTTCTTGACCTAGAAGGTGCCCGATTCTTAGCCGAAATAAAAATTAATTTGCTTTAGTGGTTGGATTAGTTTAGTATTTTTTTCACACACTCAGACACCCTTGCTTGCCATGTGTGTGAGAGAGATAGTGAGAGGAGACAAGAAGAAGGGGGTTAGGAAGATGTTGCCTACTCATCAAAGCTAGCCATCTCCCCCTTTTCACCCCTTTTCCTTTGTCTTTTGTGGGTTGCAAGGAAGCTACTGTCTTAGCTAGCTTAGCTTGTGCACAAATCCCAGTGTTACAACCTTGTATCTTTGCAGCAACCAACTTTCTAGACACACCCCTGCATCATGCAACAGTGCCTTCAAGATCCAAGGCAATATCACAAACATCATAGGAAATTTGACCAAACTCACAACCTTGTATCTTTGCAGCAACCAACTTTCTAGACACACCCCTCAAGAACTAGGTTACCCTGAGAACGTGGACTTGGACCTTAGCAACAACACACTAACAGGTTCTATCCCAAAACACCTAGGCAATATCACAAACATCTCTCAATTGTTCCTTGACAATAACCAACTTTTTGGTGACATTCCTCGAGAATTAGGTTATTTGGTCAACTTAGAGATCTTGTTCCTTGACAATAACCAACTTTTTGACCAAACTTTGTTCCTATTTATAGAGAAACATGGCCAACAACGATGAGGCCAGGGGTTCGGGTGGCAAGAAATTCTGGGAGCTGTCCCAGGAGATGGAGGAACAACCTCACTTGTATGAGGACGCCGTGTTCCCCACCGATCCTGAGACCACTGATGGTACCGCCGAGGATGACCCCACCGATGCCACCACTGATGGTGCCGCCGAGGATGCCACCACTGATGATGGCGGCGCACGCACAGATGGCAGCCAACCGAAGAGGCAATGGAAGGACCGGCGCCCGACCGTGCTCCGCACCCTCAAGGAGGAAGTTACTGAAGTGGACTCCAACGGGAATCCAACGGCGCCCGAACGAATAGTCAAGGGGTACTCGCTTCAGCTCGGGTGCATTCTCCGGAGCACCGTCTCGATCAACACCGATAACCTCAGGCATCCTGACCGAGGGAATTTGCGCAACCTCCTCTTCACGAAGCTGCACGAACGATACAAGTTCCCCGCTGAATTTGAAAACACAAGCCTCAAAGGGAATAAAGTGAACAATGCTGCCCTCACGAAGATGAGAACGGCCCTGTCTACTTGGAAAAGCAATGTGAAGAGAATGATCGAGAAAGGTGAGAGTTATGAGAAGATCAAGGAGAAAAATCCTTCGATCACCGAAGATGACTACAACGACTTCAAGATCAATTGCTCAAGCACCGCAAGCTCCGAATCAAGTAAGTGGGGGAAAGAAATGCGGGAGCTGAACTTAGGGGAACACACACTCGGTCCCGGCGGTTACAGAGTGGCGGAGCCTATATGGGACAAGGAGGAGGCGGACCGTGCCGAGCAAGGCCTACCGCCCCTCTTTGATAAATACGGTGACAAGCAGACCAGGAACTTTGGCAGGGCCCGGTACAAGAAGGACCCGAAAACAAAGGAGCTTACCACGGATCCGAAGACCAGGGCGCTTGAGCTTGTTCTGGTAAGGAATACACCCCCGCGTAATTAGCTCCATATGGTTGCATTCTAATTAATGAAGCCAAATTTCAAAATGGTTCACATTCCTTCCGCAGGCGACTGAAAGCAGTAGCGCGGGGTCGACTAAGAGCAACCCTTGGGACACCACTCTAAATAGGGCGTTGAATGTAATGAAGAACAAGGATAAGCTCAGTAAGCCGACGTCAGCTGGTCGTGTGGCCGGGAAAGGCTTGTCGACAAAATGGTCGTCATACTATAACACTGGTGGGCGAAAGGAGAAAAAGACCAGCTCGGAAAGCCAGGCGCGTGAGGTTCAAGAACTCAGGGCACAGGTGGCGCGGATTCCGGAGATTGTCCAAGAGCAAGTGCAACAACAACTCGGAGCGACGATCACCGCCATTGTGCCTACCTTGATCCAGGGGATTAGTGCGTGGATTGCGGGCGGCCAACAGGGGCCGCCCCCGATTCCTAGCTTCACGGCCAGCAACTCGCAGAATGCGATGGCGGGGCCATTGGTGTCTCCGGCGGAGGCGGCATTGGTGTCTCCGACGCCGGCACAGGAGCTTAATGCACCCGGGTGTACGTCGGCCGGCACCTCTGCGGCAAGCGGCCCCTCCGTCAACTGCACGCCCGCCGTTGGCGGTGCCTCGACATTAGCCGAGCTCGACGCCATCATCACGGTAACTAATTAAGCCTCTCTCGGCCGAGGACTTCATCTCCTTGCCTTTGACTGGGCATCCCTGATGCCCTACATGTTTTCGCACGGCGCCGCCGACGTTCCGTGCACTCTCCTGCACTTCGTGAACAACGAGTTGGTCGATGTCGCCAAGGGCAAAATCGTTCAACCGGGCAACCCCTTGTTCCACGGTACCCAGATGCCACCCAACTTGTTTAGGGTTCAACTGGTTCGGGTGCTGCCAGGCAGCGACGGGCTGTTACCTCCGATTCGACCCGTCGGGGCCGACGATGATGACGTGATGACCCTCAGCGCCTGCCTGAGCTGGCCCCTGCTTTGGCCGAAGAGCCAGATTCGTTTGGGGGCGGGGGACACCACCCCAAAGACAACACCGCCAGTCGTGCCGGCGCCAAGTCGGCCCCATGGCAAGACCGCCGCAACGGTGCCGGACATCCCTATGCCACTGGATCCAAACATGCATATGGCACAGGATCAGAACGACGATGACGATGATACATTTGCCAACGTCGATCAGTACTTTGCCGATCATGGGTACGGTGGCGACTTCATGGGGCCTCCTTCTCAAGAACCCAACCCAAAAAAAGACGTGCGCAATCTAGCTGGTACCGCGGAGAAGCCAAGTTGCAACAGGCGTCGTCTGTAGTTCAGCTCTCAGGAGACGCCTCCAGCTTCCGACTTCACCGAGCCTCAGATAGGCGAGGTGCGAAATATGATCAGCCCCAACACACTCAAGAAGGTGGTCTGTGAGCAGAACTCGGTCCCATTACAGGAGAAGAAGAAGGCACGCAAAAGAAAGACTAACAAGGGTGCGGGCCAGCCGGCACCGAGTACGATCCGTGCTCAGGACGGGCCACCTTCACCTGAGGATATCTCGAGGAGGGTGCATGTGGCGGGTAGGCCGATGCTACCGAGAAATATGCTCGATGCTGCAACCGGTGCTTTGCGGAGTCTGCATGACAGTGTTCTTTCTTTGGAGAAGCGGCGTCTCAGAGAGAAGGATGTGGCATACCCGGTTTTCGCGGCCAAGGTGCTAGAGGGCAAGGGCTTTGTGGATAACTCCATCGAGGGTACGATCGTCCTGCGGTTTGATGACATCCACGCTATGTTGAACCTTCATCCGCTGCACTACACCTTCGTTCGGCTATTTTCACTGAGTATGGAGATGCGGATCATTCGCGACAAGACCCCGGACATCGTGATAGTCGATCCCTTCTACATGCGTGCCAAGATCTTGGGTAGCGCTGTGGACCGGCAAGTCGCGAGTTCTTACCTCGAAGGCGTCATTCTGGCAAACCAAGATAAGGATAACTTCCTCGTGCCTTACTTTCCCGAGTAAGTCCTCCCCTCAACCGCCCCGTAACATATGAATTCTTAGATTTCGATCGTTTTTCTTTTAACATTCCGTGTTTTCTGCAGTGACACACGTTGCACGCTCATCCTCCTAAGCGCAAAATATTCCATGGCCACATATTTCGACCCGAACCGTCAGTCGAACGCAGACTACACAAATGTCAAGAAGGTTCTTGATGATGTTCTCCCCGGCTACGTCAAATCTGGAGGCACCTTCACCAGGCCTATTCGTAAGTACGACAAGCACGTGTTCTCCCACAATACGACGTTCTGCTGCGTCAAGCAGCCGCCTGGCGGTCAGAAGGGTGCCTACTACGCCATCCATCACATGCGGGCGATTGTACGGGACCATCATCAACTTCTGCTACCGAGTAGACTCAAAGATTGGGCCGCGAGCGTGTCGGCAATCCAGGACGCGGACATCAGACAAGAATTCTTTCGCATCCAGTCGGAGTTTGCGGAAATCATCCATCAAGATGTCCTTCGTACCGCGGGGCAGTTCTACCTCAGAAATCAACCGTCCAACAGTGACATCGACACAATCCTACAAATGCAGGCTGACAACGCCCGTTCTTTCATGACTCCCACGATAGACGGCGGCTTCATCCACGCTCCGGTCCCTTGAGTCTCATGTTGTAATTAAACTTTAATGAACTTGTAGTATGTCTCTTTGGTTTCGAGAGTCGTTCAACTTAAGATGTAATCGATGCTATTAATGTCTTGCTTTTCTCTTCCGATCGTTCTGTTGCATACTTATATATTGCTTATGTATTGTCCGTGAATTGGTACTAACGTTTCGTTTGGCTACTGCATAGCGATGTCGTGGTATGTCGTGTACAAGGGTAAGGTTCCCGGAGTCTACGACGACTGGGAGGAGTGTCGGAGACAGGTTCACTGATTCAGCGGTAACAGTTACAAAGGGTACGCCACTAGGGCCGAGGCCAAATATAGATACGCCCGCTATCTAGCGGGAGATGGGAGGGAGCGTTGGAGGAACCGGATGAAGACGAGTTTCATCGTGATGATGCTCATCGTGATGACCGCAGCTCTCTTCTATGTGATGGTAGTTTAGATGATCGATATCGACTTGTAATGTGAAGACAAACTCGCGGTCTCGAGACTTGTAATATAATGTTTTATCTTTGTTCGGTCTTTTCAATTCGGAGACTAATATGATGACTTGTATTCGGAGACTAAAATGATGAATTGTATTCAGAGACTAATCTTCTATTGTATTCGATGAATCTGTTGTTGATGTGTGCTGTCTATATTTTGTCCAATTATACATTTTGTAACCTGTGCAAAAAACAGAAAATAAAAAAAAATAAAAAAACCTAATATTCATACTAATGGCGCATCACATCGTAGTGCGCCATTAGTATGCCAAAGGATACTAATGGCGCATCATTAAAGAGTGCGCCATTAGTATGCCGAAGTTACTAATGGCGCATCTTGCTGTCGTGCGCCATTAGTATGCCAAAGCACCTGGGTATACATGGCCCCCTGGGAGGCATACTAATGGCGCACTGTTGCATATACTAATGGCGCATCTGGGGTGCGCCATTAGTATACCAGATACTAATGGCGCACCTGTGGTGCGCCATTAGTAAAATATACTAATGGCGTGCTACTAATGGCGCACCACCAATGCGCCATTAATGGCCAAATTAGGTGCGCCATTAGTAGGCCTTTTCCTAGTAGTGATACTAATCATTTTAAGATCCTCTTTGTTGCTATTAGAAGTGGCACCTTGTTCTTAGTGACTTGAGTAGACTTGCAAATTTTTATAGGATTTTTTTCAATCGTTCTAATAGAAGAAAAGGCCGAGCTTAAGTTTCAAAAAATTTGTTCCAACTTATCCATCCAAGAAGGACTTTCTCCAATTCTTTCGTTAACTACGGTTTCCTTCTCCCTTAGTAATTTAAGAACATCGCCCACTTTTGACCCAATTTTATTAGCAAGATTTGCATCCTTTTATCCAAATTTTCAATTTGTTCTTCGGTGACCATCTTCTTTTCAATTGCATCTAATCTTTGCATAACATACTCAAGAGATAAGATTATTTCATTAATAATGATAGGTGGTGCACCCACTAGATCTCCCATGGCATTGAAGGCGTCCAAAGATGGACACATCAAGAAATTCCCATCAGTAATCGTATCAATGATGAATCTATACCAAGTGGTTATGCCCGCATAAAAACTGCGAAGAAGAACAACGGTAGATTGCTTATGAATAGATCTATTATGAGCATTGTAAATTCTATACCAAGCATCTTTTAGATTCTCCCCTCCCCATTGTTTAAAATTATGAACCTCATTTTCGGGGGTACACGCAACAGAGGAAGAACTAGCCATAACGACAAAGTAGGCAAACAAGATTGCAAACAAAAAGATATATCTGACAAGAAAAAGGCGAACAAAAAAGAAGGCGAATAAAACGGCAATTTTTTGTGAAATTGGGGAGATGAAAATAAGAGAAAAATGGCAAATAATGTAAATTGCAAGGAGATGAGATTTGTGATTAGGAACCTGATAGATGTGGACGATGTCTCCCCGGCAACGGCGCCAGAAATTCCTTTTGATGCGGGTTGATACTGCGTCGGTATTTCCCCAAAGAGGAAGGGATGATGCAGTACAGCTACTGTAGGTATTTCCCTCAGTTATGAAACCAAGGTATCAATCCAGTACGTAGGAGACCCAAGCAACACTATGTAAATGGTACCTGCACACAAAGAACAAATCCTCGCAATGCAACGGGTAAGAGGGGTTGTCAATCCCTCCTCGGTAAAAAGATAGATTGGTTTATATGTGTTTGAATAAATAAATCTGAACAAAATACGAAATAAAATAAATAAAGAAAAATTGCAGCAAGGTATTTTTGGGTTTTTGGAATAATAGTTCTGAAAACAAATGCGAATAAAAATAGATCTGAAAGCAATATGATAAAAGATAGACCCAGGGGTCGTAGATTTCACTAGTGGCTTCTCTCGAGAAAATAGCATATGGTGGGTAAACAAATTACTGTTGGGCAATTGATAGAAGATCGGATAATTATGATGATATCCAAGGCAATGATTAATATATAGGCATCACCTCCAAGATTAGTAGACCGACTCCTGCCTACATCTACTACTATTACTCCACACATCGACCGCTATCCAGCATGCATCTAGTGTATTAAGTTCATGGAGAAATGGAGTAATGCAATAAGAATGATGTCATAATGTAGACAAGATCTATTCATGTAGGAATATATCCCATCTTGTTATCCTTAATAACAATGATACATGCATGCCTCGCTGCCCCTTCTGTCACTAGGAGAGGACACCGCAAGATCGAACCCATCAGAAAGCACATCTTCCCATGGCAAGAAAAAATGATCTAGTTGGCCTAACTAAACCAAAGATTTGAAGAAGAAATACGAGGCTATAAATAATCATGCATATAATAGATCAAAGAAGACTCAAATAATATTCATGGATATAGATCTGATCGTAAACTCAAAGTTCATTAGATCCCAACAAACACACCGCAAAAAAGGTTTACATAAAATAGATCTCTAAGAGACCATTGTATTGAGAATCAAAAAGAGGGAAGAAGCCATCTAGCTACTGCCTACGGACCCTTAGGTCCATGGTGGACTACTCACGCATCATCGGAGAGGCGCCAATGAGGATGATGAACCCCTCCGTGATTGTGTTAGATTGGATCTCGTGGTTGTGAAACTTGCGGCTGCTGGAATTGTGTTTTGTCGACTCCCCTAGGGTTTATGGAATATTTGGGAATTTATTGGGCCAAGAGGCGGTGTATGAGACCCTTGTGGGCCCCACAACCCATCAGGCGCGCCTGGGCCTCTTGGCACGTCCTGGTGTCTTGTGGGCCCCATAGGCCTCCCCTCTGGTCCTTCCTTGGCCCCCAAGTTGTCTTCTGGTCCAAAAAAATCTCCAAAAAGTTTCGCTGCGTTTTGACTCCATTTGATAGGGATATTCTGCGAAGTAAAAAATAAGAAAATAAACAACAACTGGCATTGGGCACTACATCAATAGGTTAGTACCAAAAATGATATAAAGTTGCTATAAAATGATTGTAAAACATCGAAAAATGATAATATAATGGCATGGAACAATCAAAAGTTATAGATACGTTGGAGACGTATCAACCGCTGATTTGATGTAGCAAGGGAGCGGAAGGCCGATCAACAGTCGCTGGCAATGTGAGCCCACCCTTTACAATTTCAGCATCTAATTTGTTTTTGCAGGCCGACCTTTCATGGCCCAACAAAAGACATCGAATGTAGAAGGCCTTTCACTGGGCTCGAAAGGGCCCTGGGCCACCGGGATTATTGGCTGAACTCATTCTGTTTTGAATAGGCAAAATTCCTGCTTTATTATTGCCAGCAATTGGGAATTGAAGTCTGTCAAAAATAGTTGTAACTGCTACTGTTGATCTAGCTCTGCCATTTCTTTGGTTTTGACAAATATTGCTAGTTTGATCGAAAATCTTGGAGCTCTAACAGCATCTGCATATGAAGATGAATTTTTTGAACGAGACATTACCGTCCAACCTTGCTCTTGATCAGGATCTAGCAGAGGTCGATGCTTTGGATCCTCTTGATCAAGATCTGTTTTATGTTGCTTGATTTCACTCATGTAATTTGTGAACACTGTCCTAGAGAGGCTAATGTACCCACACATGAGATAGATAGTCTAGCTAGATCTTCTTCTTCTACTACTTGTATGGATGATTGATGCGGAGCATCCTACGATCATCCCCATGTACACTACGACTACTCCCCATGCCCCAAGAGGACATATGATGAGACCTCGACTATACGCCACTGGACACAAGGTGAACTCGCTCCTCTCCGAACCATCACTTTCCACACATGAGACATGGCTACTACCTCAGACATATGTGCTCTGCATGACCAGGAACCAAGAGGAAGACCATGGAACATGAAAGTGCTAGTTATCGACTAGAGGGGGGGTGAATAGGCGATTTTAATGAACATCTTCAAAACATGGGAGTTTCAAAGACAAATAGTAGAAATGGACCTATTGACATGCAGCGGAAGGTAGACTACACTAGGCAAGCCATAGTAAAGTATTCAATGAAGTGAAAGCATGAAGACTAATAGCAGCTAGGTAGTGATGATCAGGATGGAAGATAGTATGAAGCCAAACAACAATAGAAGTCACACAGTGAAGTCAAACAGGTAACACAAGCAGGCAATGACTTCACGAAGACAAACTGTAAATAAAGAGAGGGATAAGATAGAACTGGTCGCTTGGTAAGGACAAGGATTTGCTGGACCAGTTCCAATTGTTGTGACAACTGTACATATGGTTAGGGCGGCTGAGATTTAACTCGGAATACCATGTCTTCACCTTATTCCCCTTGAGCTAAGGACACCCAGTCCTCACGCAATCACTCAGGTAAAGTCTTCAAGTTAGACTTCCAAACCTTCACAGACTTCGTTCACCGGCGATCCACAATGACTCTTGGATGCTCAGAATGCGACGCCTAACCGGCTGGAGGATTCACAGTCCTCAAGTGTAACAAGTCTTCAGGTCACGCGGACAAAAAGACTTCAGTGATGCCTAATACTCTTTGGCTCTGGGTGTTTTGGGCTTTGTCCTTGCAAGGATTTCTCTCTCTCTCAAAAGCTTCGGAGGAGAGTTGCTCTCAAATGACAAAAGTTGTGCACTAACTCTGAGCAGCCACCAATTTATGGTGTAGGGGGTGGGCTATTTATAGCCAGGAGGCAAGCCGACCTGATTTCTCCAAAATGACCCTGGGTCACTAAGGAACTGACACGTGTTCCAATGGTCAGATTTCAAACACATGCGGTAGCTTGACTTGGGCTACAAGTAAAGCTGACTTATCCAGCTCTGGATAAGATTTGCTCTCATTGTCTTCGCCCGAAGACATAGGATTTGGTTGAGCATCACTTTAGTCACTCCGACTTTGTTCACTTGATCCCCACTTAATAGTACGGTGGTTCCTACGACTCAATCAAAGAAGAAAATGAAACTACGAAACAACTATGTCTTCGCGCTCCAAAGACTTGATGCGATGTCTTCTCATGTCATAGTCTTCAATGTGAATATCTTCACATACCACCATTATCTTCAATGTCTTCACACATTTTTAGGGGTCATCTCCGGTAGGTAAACCGAATCAATGAGGGACTACTACCTGTGTTATCCTGCAATTCTCACAAACACATTAGTCCCTCAACCAGGTTTGTCGTCAATACTCCAAAACCAACTAGGGGTGGCACTAGATGCACTTACAATCTCCCCCTTTTTGGTGATTGATGACAAACTGGTTGAAGTTTTCAACGGGGATAAAAGTGTGTGAGATTGTAAAGGATTATGATTTTGTCTTCATAAGTAGAAAAAGGCTCCCCCTGAAGATGTGCATATATGTATTTTGCTTTTGGAATGCAAATGCACATGGCAGGTTGTACTTGTGGAGATCCTCTTCAACTTATGAAGGCAATTCATCATGCATGATAAGATATAATGAAGATAATGACATGCATAATGAAAAATGGACGTCTGCAATATGACTTCGTGCGGGATTTATCGTCGCACATGCGGAATTTATCATCGCATCACATAGATGACAGAAAAAGTAGCAGGCGACCATCAAGTTTAAGTGTAACAACTCAAAGAACCCAAATGTATCAAAAGCGAGAGTTGTAAACACTTGGCAAAAAGTATAGCAACCACCCATAGGGACCCGCTTGAAGACTATCAACTCATATGCTTCTCCCCCTTTTGTCAGTAAGGACCAAAAAGGTTTGAAGACATAGAGCTTCTAGCCGTTCCCATGAGGAGTAGGTGGTGAAGTAGCAGGGTCGTCGTTGAGGTGTGGTGGTGCAGAAGAACTTGGTGTAGTGTCGATACGCACCAAAGTTGGAGGTGGTGAAGTAGCATCATCTTGGTCATCAATGACTCTGGCATTAACAGTTGCAGCTGAGGAGGAATAGTCAAAGTCTTCAAGTGAGGGAGTCCGACACAAGACAGAATTCCTTGCAGGAGTTGAGTCAAACTTGAATCTTTAGGTGAAGTCATCATCTTGAAGATCATCTTCAGCACTGAGCAATGTCAAAATCTTCCACGACCTTCGACAGGTTTCATGAGTGACAAAGGCATTCTTGATGGCAAGGTTGCGAATGCGATTGACATCCACCAAGAGGCTTTGCATTTGACGCTTGATCCAGTCGTGATGCTTATCCTGTTTTTGATGCAAGGCGATGAGAAGCTCTCAGTCATTGAGAACACGAGATCACTTCCGAGGCCTTTGAGCAATAGTGCTTTCAGTGGCTTTAGTATGGGCACGGTGAGGTGCAGGTGTATTGCCAGCCAAAGGATAAACACGAGTGATGGCCTTAACTCCTTCAATGGGCTGGGTGAAGCTCCCGTGATCAGCATTGTGAAGACAAATTGGCTCCTTGGTAGGCTCTGGGTATATGGCTTCAACTGACATATCGACCTCCGGCAAAAATATCAGATGGTTGCATGCAGAAGGCTGATAGTAGACAGCTGAATGAAGCTTGATAAGGCGCATAACCCATGGAGCGTAGAATTTCAGACCAAATAGGTCAGAGCCAGATGTATCCGATTGCCTGATAAAGAAGTCTTGAGCATTGAAGCTGATGCCATTGAAGATATAAAAGACCAATGTCTTCATCGCTCCTTCAAGCTTCGCTGCGGAAGAATGTCCCTTGATGGGCCATAGAGTTCGCCTTATGATATGATAAATCGTTCAGGGCAGATACTCTAGGTCTTCAACAAAGAATTCTCTTGGGTATTCAGCATCGCGTGGCAGAGGCTTCATCATGCTCAGCATTTGGTTTATGTTGGGATCTGGCTTGTGAAAAATGCTCTTCGGGGCATTGCAGTGAAGCTGACAACCAGGTTCGAAGAGTTCACCTGGAGTGGGCAGGCCTATGAGCTCAATGATAACTAGAGCTTTGGCTTCATGGTGTGTATTGCCTGTCATCCACTCAAGGATCCAAGTCTTCGAATCCCTGTTGTAGCCGCGAATGTGGAGGGTAGCATAGAATTGTAGCAGAAGCTCTTCATTCCAATGCTCTTTATCAGTCACAAAGTTCAGGAGACCAGCATCACGGAAACAGTCAAGAGCTTCTTCTAAGCAGGGCAGTGCAGCAATAGCTTCACTGTCTAGACACATATGGTGAAAGATGCACCCTTGATCATAGAGAACACATGAATAGTAATTGCACTGCTGATAGCTCCAGAACCGATCAGATGAAATTCTTGGCTTGGAGTAGGGGTTCTTGGCACTATCAAAGAAAGTGTTGTGTGCAATGAAGCCATTTGCATTGAAAGATCCTGGTGAAGTTGCAGTACCTGGAAACCTTGGCAGCCTTGGCTTCGACTTCTGGACCTAAGGCCTTTGCTCTACATGATAGTCAAATTGCGGACCGGCAGTAGGTGGAGGAACCAGAATGGGCCATCTGACGGTAACCAACTGATCATGATCAAATGCTTGCTCGATGGTGCATGGCCTTGGAGGCGTTACAGGAGCAGTGGCATTAACTTCAGGATGCAGATTTGCATCAGGTGCAGCATTGGCTTCAGGTGCATTCACTTCTGGCACCACATTAGCTTCAGGTGCATTCACTTCTGGCACCACATTAGCTTCAGGTGGCACATTAGCTTCGGCCATGACAATGTCATTAGCTTCAGTTGAGTTGTTTGTGGCCGCCTCAGTATTGTCAGCCTCCACTTGAGTAGTTGGAGGGTTGGACACGTTCTCCTCGAGAACAACTTCAGGGTTGGACGGGTGTAGCAACGCGTTCTTCGTCTTCTCTTGGTTCTTCTTGTTCATCGGCTGATGCAGCCGGAATGTCTTCAGCAGCATTGGCTTCAGACTCTGAGATGTTCGCAGTTGGAGAGGCTCCAGGAAACACTTGTCGTGAGACTGAGTGGTGGTGCTCTTCTCCTTCTGGAACACTCGAAAGAGTGACTTGTGGCCTTGGTCCTTTGCGATGCCTGCGAAATGCTGGCGACCCTTCTGGAGATGGAGTTGTCTGGGCCACAGAGTCTTCATCATCAAGCACCAGAGTGGTGACTTGAGTTGGGGGGGTACGTGGTGATTCTTCTTGACGGGGGGAGACTTGAGGGTGATCAGCCCAGGAATCATCCTGAGTGATTGGCGTCAAAGGATGACCAATGTTGATGAGCTCGCTGTTCATGGGAAGAGGCGATGATACCATGTTGTGCTCAATCTGAGGAAGGACTTCATCATCTTCTACATTGTCTTGGGGACCAATGTCTTCAGCTGCTGTCGGGTCGACAGCTAGAATGTCTTCAGCTTCAGGAGCCTCTGTGGAAGCAGGCTCATGAACTATCAAGCGACGCTCTTGGAGTGTGGACGCAGGGTGAGCAACCAAAATTGGCTCGACGACAAGGGGCTCTGTGGGAGCAACTCGATTTTTCTTCTTGGTCTTTCTCTTCTTGGTTGGTGGCGCATCATCTATGGTGTTATTGTTCTTGCCCTTTCTGTCTTCAGCTTCGGTTGTTCTTCTCTTCTTGAGCTCTGAAGCCACTGTGGGGACCTTAGGCTTCACGCCTGTCATGCTGGTGGGGAAGACAATGCGAGGTTCTTCCCGCCTAGATGCTTCAGCTGGGGCCACAGTAGGCTTCTTCTTCTAAGCAGCCATCTTGGGGTCGATGCCAGGATGCCCAAGTGCCTTGCGCTTCTCAGCTTCGTTGTAAGCTTGAACACAGGCAGCGAGGAGTTTCATGCGCTCTCGAGAACCTTTAGCTTCATCATGTTTCTTGTGAAATGCCTCCTTGAGCTCATGCATCATTTGCTTGAAGTTTTGGATGTCTGTCACACTGAGCTTGGCCATGTGCTTCTTGAACTGAGCCTTTTCATAGTCAATCTTGTGCTTTAGTTCAACTATCCTCTAAGCTAGAGCCAGCTCAGGAGCAATGGCTCCATGGAAGGAGATGCTGAGGCCAATAGGGAGCTGAAGATCATCAAAACTGAGGTTTGGGCTATCAAACCACTCGTTAATGAACTTGTTCAGGATGTCCACATTGAAGAGGGGAAGATCATTGAAGATTTCCGCCTCTTGCTTTCTCTTTATTAGCAGCTCAAGAGCATCATCGCCAAGATCATCGTCACTAGACAAATCAATGGCGTCGTTCTCATTCCTTAGAACGGCAGCAGGGGTCAGTGCTTGACCAGTAGTCTGCATGGGCTTCTTCTTCTTCTCAGACTTGGAGATGCGTGAGAGATCTTCAGAATGCACACTTGGTGCAAGAGGAGGAGTGGCCAGAGGCTTCGCTCGCGAAGCTCTTGGTGCAGTGGAGGGCTTCGAAGCCTTGGATTTCTTCTGCTTCTTAGGCTTCGGTGGTGCAGGCGCTTCGTCAGGATCAGTGTCATCTGCAGAGTGATCCACGGCTGCCCCTTGAACCATGATGTGAGTGATGAGACTCTCTAGGTTGTATAAGGGCCCAACAATATTGGGTTCAGCATCACGTGTGCCATCGGCACGAGGAGCTGATGGAACGGGGTTGAAGTTTAATCCCCATGACTTCTTGTTCTCTTTGGCCGAGTTCTTGGAAAACTGGTGGTTGCGCTTGAACAGATTGTCTTCACGGCACCATAGCAGAGAAGATGGGTCGGCATCAGCAGGCTGTGGTCCACGGACGATGCAAGGGTAGAAACCCTGAGCAATAGCTTCAGATTTAGTCTTGGGTTGAATATTTTTATAGAGAATATCTCCCCAAGGACGCTTGATGGCATTCTTTTCAGCGTATTCCTTGGTGATGAATCTATACTTGAACCATTGCTCGGCCCAATATCTTCATATCCATTGGATTCGTGTTTTGCGTTGGCCATAGCTCTCTTCAGGATCAGTTTTGTATAACTCGTAAAGATCTTCAGGCAAATCCATTGATGTGCCCCCTCGACGCTGTCTGCCTCCCTTCCTTGCTGACTTATCTGCGGCCATGTAGTTTAGACTGAATGGCTTCAAAACTGTCAAAGGCTTCCATCTGCTGGTCAGACAGGAACTAGCTTCGGGAGAATTGATGTGATGCTGTAAGAATTCTGCAAATGAATGCAGACTATGAGAACCAAGGGATTCTCCCACGGACATGTACCTGTGACAGCATTAGAGATGCGAGGGAAGGGGAAGAGTTCATATGCATTCTCAGAAGATTTTGAAGATAACTTAGTGTAGAAGACATTCACCTCATAGTGTGAAGACATTCACTTATATGTTGAGAGTTGGTTCCAAATTTGTATGAATCCAAGAATTGGTACAAGTGAGGAATCTAACTACGTGTCAAGCATAAGTGAATATACTAGGAATATTATGAGATGCAGAACAAGATAGATCCAAATTTGTGGAGGCAGAAACTACTTTTGGTAAGGAAAGATGAATCCATCGGATCAAAAGGACGGTAAAAAGAGAGTTTTAATTTACCACACAATGAACTGCTAGACGGAGTAGAAGATGAGGCCGAGCAGTTCGATCTTACGTGCCCTAACTTGGCAACGGAGGACACCTACAGCGGCGGTGGAGAAGACGATGTCCGAGGCCGGCGTGAGGACGGCGTCGGTGATGTCGGGGCAGCTAAGCGCTTCGTCGCCGGCATCATCGAGAGCTAGTGGTGGCGCTAGGGTTTGTCTGAGGTGGAGAGGTGGAAGAAAGATTTTGACCATGATGTGATGTGCATTTATAGGGAGAGGGACAGCACAGCGCAATTACGCAGGTGCCCCTGGCGGTCTGAGGGACACGTGGCGAACATGCAACACATTGGAAGTTGTTCCATGTTCCCACACACGCTTGGACTGTCGGGTGGTCGTTCCGGCTTCTCCGGGTTTCAGGCAATAAGGATTGAGCATTTAACACAAATTTAATGTTTGTCTCTGTATCTTCTGCTGACAAGGACGCAGAGAAGACATTCGACGGTTTCAATAGAATGCATATGATTTGGATAGATAGATTTGAGAAGGTAGCATAGAGGTTAGTGTCCGATCATATTCACTTACTTCAAAAGATTCAAACGAGAAGACATAGCTATAAGTGAATGCTGTAGAGAACAGAACACTAATATATGTATTTATATAAGAATAAGACCAAATCAACATAGTGAAGATAAACATGAAGTCATGTCAATATTGAAGACAAACCAAATGCGAAGAGTTTGCAAATGTAACGCCAACAGAAAACACTCCAAACAAAAGTTTGGTGGTGGCGTTACCCACCGTATAGGAAGTATTAGACCAAGACACGGCGCACAATTATCGTGGCGCTCCGAAGTCAAATTCCGTGTTAATGTATTCACACTTAGAGAGTAAGTCGTCATTTATTGAAGATATACGTTACTTCGTGTGTTGCACATCTAAGTCATAAACATGCATAAATGTTAGGATGTGTGCCTAATCACGGGACATTTGAGGATTCCAAGATATTTGTCGGATGTGGGGTTCCGGCAAACCCTTAAGGTTCGAACATTGGGGTGCGCGTGAAGTCTTTTCCTCCCACCGATCTACGCCTAGCTCGCTAAGATCTCGCGGACGAACTCGTCGAACTCGCAACACAGAAAGACACAAGATTTATACTGGTTCGGGCCACCGTTGTGGTGTAATAACCTACTCTAGAGTGGTGGTAGTGGACTGCCTCTTGGGCTGATGATGAACAATACAAGGGGAAGAACAGCCTCCTCGGGTTGAGGTGTTCTTATTCTTGGCTAACTTGTGTGGGTGAGAGTGGATGAACTGCTCGATGCCCTTCTGCGGTGGCTAGCTCTACTTATATGGGCCCTGGTCCTCCCACCAAATATTGAGCGGGAAGGGAGCCAACAACAGCAGGAAAATTTGAAGGGGGACAGCTAGTACAAGCCATCCTGACAAAGGTGGTCTCCGCCTGCAAAAGGCTCTGGTGGTGACGCCGTCTTGGGCTCCATGATGACCTCCTTCTTGTCGTCCTTCTGGTCTTGGTCTTGTTGCACTGATATGGCAACCTTTGCCTGATGCATCAGTACTCCTCACCTGCCCTGGCATCCTTAGCACCAAAGAGGAAACAAGGATGCTGCGCGCGTTGGCACCCGCCTATCGCCCGCCTGGTGTCGATCGTCATGGCTCATGTCATGAGAGCCTAGTGAGGTTCGCCTTGCCTTGATATCTCCGCTCCTCGTGAGCCTGCCCGACTAGGCCACTCCAGAGGAGGTCTCGTGTCGTCCACCTCATGAGGCTTGGCCCCTCGCGAGGGTCTTGGATGACTTGTTGGTGAAGATGGGTCGTACGGCCTGCTGGCTTAGCCACGTCGCGGGCCACAGGCAGGCAAGTCTGGGACCCCCGTTCCTAGAACGCCGACAGTAGCCCCCGGGCCCAAGGTGCGCTCGGGCTTGGCTTCGCGGCGAAGCCAAGGGTCAAGTACGAAGCACCGCAGGACCCAAAAGCCTGCGGCCTCGGTTGACGCGTGGTGGTTGATTGGACGTGGGCGTCTCCGCTTCCCCATGCTGCCTCGGCAACTGCATGACTTGACAAGTCCCTGCGACATGCAAGGAAAACTATCATTACATGCGATCATGGGAGGTGCCGGTTGGCCTTCTCTTGCTATAAATGGGGAGGGGGGCTAAGCCCCCGTTGCCCATCTCTTCCTTGCTCGCTTGCTTCTTCCTCCTTGCTCCACTTCTAACATCAATGGCGCCTATCAGAAGGTTCTCCGCCGAAGAAAAGGGGAAGGCCCCCCGAGATGACCCGGAGCCATTTCTGCCGAAGAAAAGGTCGATCCACCGATGTGGCGAAGCGGCGATGCAGGTGGTGATGAGGCCTTGGTGCGAGCGGCCTCCCCTAGGGTATCCGCTACCCCTGTATGTCCAAGCCGAGGGCTCAGGAGGGCGGAGCGACGAGCAACGCCGCCCGCGCCGCGCCCGGGGTTGCCGCGTCACGGCGATGCGCGCCGTCGCCCCCAGAATCCACGCCGCAAACTCCTCGCGCGAGCTGGTGCTGCGGGCGCCAATGCCCCCAAGCTCTTGGATCTGCTTCCCGCGGTTCTTCTCTGATGTGATGCCGCCGAGGGGGCCTCTCGAGCTCTGGTTATAGCACACCGACTGCGGCGCTCCGGCGACTGGAGCAGAGATCGAAGCAGTCCCCACCGGCAAGATCTTCATGACTTGTGGTTGGGGCGAGATTGCGCGGGTCTGCCGCGCGAGGGGCGCCCTCGCGATCCACCTTGAGTATGATGGCGTCTCAACGCTCTTCTTCAAGGTCTTCTATGCGAGGGCCGCCGCCTGGAGTGCTGCTCCGGAGAGGAGCGTGAGGCTGACGCGTGTTCCGCTCACGGCCACTCCAGCAGCAATAGCCCTTGGGAGTCTAGCAGCTCTCCTGAGCTTTACGAGACTCCAAAGATGAGCGACAACAGCTACGTGCCCCCGAGCTCTCGCCGCGCTCGAAGCAGTGCCGCCGCGTCTGGCCGTTGCCGCCGCTGATCTGGATGGGGTTGGCACCGGCCTCCCATGGCCCACTATTGATGATGGCGTCTGCCACAGGAGGGTGTAGATAGGGTCCTTCTTAGTTTTAGCTTTCATTCCCTGCGAAGAATCATGAAGCGCCCCGTGGGGGCATATAAGGGTCTATAATGTCTTTTGTGCTTATCTTTCCTGTTATGAAGATTTGGTGAACGCGCGTCCCGTTAAGGCCCCCCTTTCTTTCCTCGCGATAGCTTGTTGCTCTATGCCGACAGGTCCCAGTCCCCAGGCAAGCTACAGCCGTCGCTGGTATGCCAGGTCGCGTGCCGTGTTCAAGGCCAGGAGGTGTGCGGCCCGAGGTCCAGTAAGAGCCCCTGAGGCGCGATGCTCAGGAGGTCACCCTTAGCGCTCAAGCAGCCATGGTAAGGGAAGAAAGGGAGTTGACGTGGCTGCAACGGGGTTGCAGCAAGGCGTGAGTGACCATAAGGCTCAGACATTTAGTAGATCCGAGGGTGAGGCTTATCTTGTGAACTTTGTGGCGATTCCTGACGTTGCGCTAGGGCCGCGCGCCAACTTGTGCGGCATAGCCAGGCCGGCCCATACGGGTTTCCCTCCTCCTATGCTCTCCTTAGTGCTCTACGTCCTCAGGTCCCGGCCCTTGAGCGAGCTCAGCCGCCGCTGGTATGCCAGGTCGCAATGCCGTGGCAAGGCCAGGGTGAGGGCTGGAGAGACGGTAAGAGCTCCTGAATCGCGATGCTCAAGAGCCCCCTTTTAACGCGCAAGCGAAGTGCGAGAGAGAAAAGGAGATACGTGGTGCCGCTTGCTATCCTCCCCGCGGGGTCCCTGTGAACAAGCACAAGAAGAACACGGTTTGCCGCTACAACTGCCAGCCTGCCGCTGGTTGGTCCGGACGAAGTGAAGGCACTGAGGGCCTGGTGAGGTGAAGTGCGCGGGGCGTGCCGCGAGCCAGAGCTCGACCGCTCAGATTTGTTGACATGGCAGGGACGGACCCATACACCGGCGCCGTGCATGTGAGGAGGCCCCGTGGGAGGCGATGATTGAGCAGGTGATAACCGTAGGCTGGTTAAGCAGGGAAAGCAAATCAGCTTGGGTAAATGCAGGAAGATACATGCCACTGGGTCCGGCTCGAGCGACTTGGGGATGATGCAGCCCGAGGGGGCGCCCCCATCAAGGTAAGCTAAAGACATGAGCAAAAGGGATACATGTCGTAGGGACAGGCCCACGCGGCCTAGGAATAATGCAGCCCAAGGGGCGCTCCCATCTTATACGAGCTTGGAAGATGTCACCTGGTTCTGTAGACAAAGCAGAGTTGGTGCAGCTAAAGGCGTGCGTCGAAGAAATGACTCCTCATGAGCCACCGGAGCCCTGAGCCTCGGGAGGCTCTCGGGGCTCAGGAGGCTCCCTGAAGACCGTCTCCGTTTCCTCCAGGACGGCGCGGTACCTCGCCTCTTGGGCCGCCAGGTCACGCCGCATGTTGCGCTGATAGGCCGACTCCACGCCCGGCAAGCCGAGGGGCATGCAAACGTAGCTATGCGGCGGGCCCTCGCAACGGCCCACACGCGAAGGCCAGAAGCGCTCCTGAGACGCGGCCCTATTGAGCCCGAGGACGTCGATGCAGACATGCAGCCCAGCACCCTCGCCTGGGTGGTGAGCTGCGCCCTGTGAGCGGCTGTCGCCACGCATGGCTCTTGCGTCTTGCAGTTCCTGTGCGGTCTTGGCAATGAACTCCTGAGTGGTGGGCACCCCTTGCCCCGTGTTCTCCTGAGGAAAACGTGCCGCATAGCACGCCTCCAAGTGATGCCCAAGCGCCTCCCTCGTGAGGTTGGCAAGGCCTGAGGCCCTCTAGAAGAGAGCCCCCGAGCCCTGCCCGAGGAGGGTGCTGGGTGCGCCTTCCTATGCGATGGAGGGAGGCGCCCCTGGGACAGACGCTGATCCTGATGAGGCTCCTGCCGCGACACCATCCTCCCGAGGTCCTGCGCAGTGCAGCTGCTGAAGGAAATATGCCCTAGAGGCAATAATAAAGTTATTATTTATTTCCTTATTTCATGATAAATGTTTATTATTCATGCTAGAATTGTATTAACCAGAAACATAATACATGTGTGAATACATAGACAAACAGAGTGTCACTAGTATGCCTCTACTTGACTAGCTCGTTAATCAAGGATGGTTATGTTTCCTAACCATAGACAAAGAGTTGTTATTTGATTAACGGGATCACATCATTAGGAGAATGATGTGATTGACTTGACCCATTCCGTTAGCTTAGCACTCGATCGTTTAGTATGTTGCTAGTGCTTTCTTCATGACTTATACATGTTCCTATGACTATGAGATTATGCAACTCCCGTTTACCGCTATCGTTTTGGGGTTATGCTCTAGAGACAGCCGCATTCACGTTAAATAGGGCACCATCAAAATCCGTTGAGACGATGCCTTATGAACTGTGGTTTGGCAAGAAACCAAAGTTGTCATTTCTAAAAGTTTGGGGCTGTGATGCTTATGTGAAGAAACTTCAACCTGTTAAGCTCGAACCCAAATCGGAGAAATGTGTCTTCATAGGATACCCAAAAGAGACTGTTGGGTACACCTTCTATCACAGATCCGAAGGCAAGACATTTGTCAGTAAGAATGGATCCTTTCTGGAGAAGGAGTTTCTCTCGAAAGAAGTGAGTGGGAGGAAAGTAGAACTTGATGAGGTAACTGTACCTGCTCCCTTATTGGAAAGTAGTACATCGCAGAAATAGGTTTCTGTGACACCTACACCAATTAGTGAGGAAGCTAATGATAATGATCATGAAACTTCAGAACAAGTTACTACTGAACCTCGTAGATCAAGCAGAGTAAGATCCGCAATAGAGTGGTACGGTAATCCTATTCTGGAAGTCATGCTACTAGATCATGATGAACCTACGAACTATGAAGAAGTGATGGTGAGCCCAGATTCCGCAAAATGGCTCGAAGCCATGAAATCTGAGATGGGATCCATGTATGAAAACAAAGTATGGACTTTGGTTGACTTGCCCAATGATCGACAAGCAATTGAGAACAAATGGATGTTCAAGAAGAAGACTGACGCTGACGGTAATGTTACTGTCAACAAAGCTCGACTTGTCGCAAAAGGTTTTCGACAAGTTCAAGGGATTGACTATGATGAGACCTTCTCACCCGTAGCGATGCTTAAGTCTGTCCGAATCATGTTAGCAATTGCCGCATTTTATGATTATGAAATTTGGCAGATGGATGTCAAAACTGCATTCCTGAATGGATTTCTGGAAGAAGAGTTGTATATGATGTAGCCGGAAGGTTTTGTCGATCCAAAGGGAGCTAACAAAGTGTGCAAGCTCCAGCGATCCATTTATGGACTGGTGCAAGCCTCTCGGAGTTGGAATAAATGCTTTGATAGTGTGATCAAAGCATTTGGTTTTGTACAGACTTTTGGAGAAGCCTGTATTTACAAGAAAGTGAGTGGGAGCTTTCTAGCATTTCTGATATTATATGTAGATGACATATTACTAATCGGAAATGATATAGAATTTCTGGATAGCATAAAGGGATACTTGAATAAGAGTTTTTCAATGAAAGACCTCGGTGAAGCTGCTTACATATTAGGCATTAAGATCTATAGATATAGATCAAGACGCTTAATTGGACTTTCACAAAGCACATACCTTGACAAAGTTTTGAAAAAGTTCAAAATGGATCAAGCAAATAAAGGATTCTTGCCTGTGTTACAAGGTGTGAAATTGAGTAAGACTCAATGCCCGACCAATGTAGAAGATAGAGAGAAAATGAAAGATGTTCCCTATGCTTAGCCATAGGCTCTATCATGTATGCAATGCTGTGTAGCAGACCTGATGTGTGTCTTGCTATAAGTCTAGCAAGGAGGTACCAAAGTAATCCAGGAGTGGATCACTGGACAGCGGTCAAGAACATCCTGAAATACCTGAAAAGGACTAAGGATATGTTTCTCATGTATGGAGGTGAAAAGAGCTCATCGTAAATGGTTACGTCGATGCAAGCTTTGAGACTGATCCGGACGATTCTAAATCAAAAACCGGATACGTATTTACATTAAACGGTGGAGCTGTCAGTTGGTGCAGTTCTAAACAAAGAGTTGTGGCGGGATCTACATGTGAAGCGGAGTACATAGCTGCTTCGGAAGCAGCAAACGAAGGAGTCTGGATGAAGGAGTTCATATCCGATCTAGGTGTCATACCTAGTGCATCGGGTCCAATGAAAATCTTTTGTGACAATACTGGTGCAATTGCCTTGGCAAAGGAATCCAGATTTCACAAGAGAACCAAGCACATCAAGAGACGCTTCAATTCCATCCGGGATCTAGTCTAGGTGGGAGACATAGAGATTTGCAAGATACATACGGATCTGAATGTTGCAAACCCATTGACTAAGCCTCTTCCACGAGCAAAACATGATCAGCACCAAAGCTCCATGGCTGTTAGAATCATTACTGTGTAATCTAGATTATTGAATCTAGTGCAAGTGGGAGACTGAAGGAAATATGCCCTAGAGGCAATAATAAAGTTATTATTTATTTCCTTATTTCATGATAAATGTTTATTATTCATGCTAGAATTGTATTAACCGGAAACATAATACATGTGTGAATACATAGACAAACAGAGTGTCACTAGTATGCCTCTACTTGACTAGCTCGTTAATCAAAGATGGTTATGTTTCCTAACCATAGACAAAGAGTTGTTATTTGATTAACAGGATCACATCATTAGGAGAATGATGTGATTGACTTGACCCATTCCGTTAGCTTAGCACTCGATCGTTTAGTATGTTGCTATTGCTTTCTTCATGACTTATACATGTTCCTATGACTATGAGATTATGCAACTCCCGTTTACCGGAGGAACACTTTGTGTGCTACCAAACGTCACAACATAACTGGGTGATTATAAAGGAGCTCTACAGGTGTCTCCAAAGGTACATGTTGGGTTGGCGTATTTTGAGATTAGGATTTGTCACTCCGATTGTCGGAGAGGTATCTCTGGGCCCTCTCAGTAATGCACATCACCTAAGCCTTGCAAGCAATGCAACTAAATGAGTTAGTTACGAGATGATGTATTACGGAACGAGTAAAGAGACTTGCCGGTAACGAGATTGAACTAGGTATTGATATACCAACGATTGAATCTCGGGCAAGTAACATACCGATGACAAAGGGAACAACATATGTTGTTATGCGGTCTGACCGATAAAGATCTTCGTAGAATATGTGGGAGCCAATATGAGCATCCAGGTTCCGCTATTGGTTATTGACCAGAGACATGTCTCGGTCATGTCTACATTGTTCTCGAACCCGTAGGGTCCACACGCTTAAGGTTTCGATGACAGTTATATTATGAGTTTATGAGTTTTGATGTACTGAAGTTGGTTCGGAGTCCCGGATATGATCGCGGACATAACGAGGAGTCTCGAAATGGTCGACACATAAAGATTGATATATTGGACGGCTATATTCGGACACCGGAAGTGTTTCGGGGAAGTTTCGGATAAAACCGGAGTACCGGGGGGTTACCGGAACCCCCCGGGGGGTTAATGGGCCTCATGGGCCTAAAGTGGAGAAGAGAAGGGGCTGCCAGGGCAGGCCGCGCGCCCTCTCTCCCCCTAGTCTGAATTGGATAAGGAGGGAGGGGCGGCGCCCCCTCTTTCCTTCCTCTCCTCTCTCCCTTCCTTCCCCCTCTCCTACTTGGACAAGGAAAGGGAGGGGAGTCCTACTCCCGGTAGGAGTAGGACTCCTCCTACGTGCCTCCTACTAGGGCCGGCCGCACCCCCCCTTGGCTCCTTTATATACGGAGGCAGGGGGCACCCCTAGACACACAAGTTGAACCACGTGATCGTTTTCTTAGCCGTGTGCGGTGCCCCCTTCCACCATAATCTTCGATAATATTATAGTGGTGCTTAGGCGAAGCCCTGCGATAGTTGAACATCAAGATCTTCACCACGCCGTCGTGCTGACGGAACTCTTCCCTGACACTTTGCTGGATCGGAGTCCGGGGATCGACATCGAGCTAAACGTGTGCTGAAACTCAGAGGTGCCATAGTTTCGGTGCTTGGATCGGTCGGATCGTGAAGACATACGACCACATTAACCGCGTTAATATAACGCTTCCGCTGTCGGTCTACAAGGGTACGTAGATCACACTCTCCCCTCGTTGCTATGCATCACCATGATCTTGCGTGTGCGTAGGAATTTTTTTGAAATTACTACGTTCCCCAACAGCTGCTTCTTCTTGGGGATGGCCTCCGGAGGGCCCTCACTTCTATTGTCGGGGTCGTCGATTACTGCAGCTTGGAAGGCGCGCTCGAGGGAGCACACCGCATCTCTTTCTTCACACGGGACCATGATGATCCCGCCGCTTCCAGGCATCTTGAGGACCTTGTAGCCGTGGTGGGTGACCGCCATGAACTTGGCTAGGGCCGGATACCCGAGGATGGCGTTGTACGGCAAGCGGATGTGCGCGACTTCGAAGTCGATGAGCTTGGTGCGGTAGTTGTCGCGCGTGCCGAAGGTGATAGGCAGGCGGACCTGTCCTATCGGTGTGGTGGAGCCGTCAGTCACTCCTGAGAAAGGTTTGGTAGGCTGGAGCTGCTCATATGGCACTTGGAGGTTGTCGTATGTGTCGACGGACAAGACGTTGAGCCCTGCACCGCCGTCGATGAGGGTCTTTGTAACCTGCACATTGCTGATGACTGGGGAACACAACATCGGGAGGACGCCGGCGGTGGCCGCGCGTTTGAGCTGATCTGCCAAGTTGAAAGTGATGGCGCACTAGGACCACTTGAGCGGGCGCACGACCTCAAGCTTGGGGAGCACCATGTTCACCTTGCGAGCGAACCGTTCGAAGATGCGCTAAGAGGCTGGGGCCTGGGTGCCGCCCAAGATGCAGGTGATTGCACGCGGCTCGTGGAAGCCCCTAGCCCCCTCGTCCTGATGATGATCATTGTTCCTTCTTGGTGGCGATCCTCATGAGGGGGAAGACCGGCGTTGCTTTGGGGGGCGATCCTCACGAGGCTGGTCCCTCCAGGCCCCCTCACAAGGATGGTCCTGGCAGCGGTCCTCACGAGGCCTATCACGCCATTCCTGGCGCAGGCCACGGTCGTCCCAGCGTCCGCCTCCACGTCCTCCTCCACGGCCATAGCCCCGGTCGCTGCACTCGGGGCATCGACCGTAGCGTCCTTCTCGTATGGCTGTGAGCTCTTGGTAGTCGCTGGTGTTGTGGGTGTTCAGGTTGTGGAAGGCGCAAAACGGTTGGCTGTTCTTGGATGACTCGGGCTGATCTTTGCCCCGTTTGGTGTCGGGCTCCGCTGCTAGCACCGATGCCTCCTTGCGCTTCACGTCCTTGGCCTTGGCTTTCTTCTCCTCTGTGCCCGCGGCTGGCAGCTCAAGGAGAGAGAGCCACCCCTCCTCAGCTCTTGCACACTTGGTTGCCAGGTTGAACAACTCCTGAGATGTGCAGAGCTCCTCGTGGATAGTGAGTTCTTCCTTCATCTTGACGTCACGGACGCCGTTGGAGAACGTGGAGATGATGGCCTCATCCGTGACCTTGGGGATCTTGAGGCGGGTGTAGTTGAAGCGCTGGATGTACTTCTGGAGGGTCTCCCCTGGTTGTTGCTTGATGCGGCGTAGGTCGCCGGCGGGCGGTCGCGAGTGCCCTGGAAGTTGGCGATGAAGCGGTCGCGCATCTCGTCCCAAGTGGAGATCGAGCCGTGCTGCAGGTTCAGGAGCCAGGAGCGGGCCTCGTCCTTGAGAGCCATGGGAAACCAGTTTGCCATGACTTTCTCGTCGCCGTTGGCTGCTTCGATGCTCAGCTCGTAGAGCTGCAGGAACTCCGCGGGGTCGGCGGTGCCGTCGTAGTGAGGAGGCAGATCCGGCTTGAACTTGCCTGGCCATGCAACAGTGCGCAGCTCAGGGGTGAAGGCGCGGCAGCCGGCCGTGGTTACTAGTGCCCACTTCGGAGGTGGAGCCTGGTCTTGATGAGGCCCGCGCGGCGCCGCTGCGGGCAGCGCGCGGTCTTGACGAGGCGGCGCGGGAAGCGCGGGTGCAGCTCCTCACGGCCGAGGGATTTCTTGGCAGCTTCTCTCTTTGCGCGCGGGCACCAGGCTTGGCGGATCGCACCGCGGGGCCGCGCGCCTTGGTGCCAAAGCATCGTCTTTGGGCTGGGGTGGTGGAGGCGCGCATCAGGCCTCGTCGCCCGCGTCCGGCTGAGGGTGAGGTAGAGAGAGGGACAACGCCGGGGAGCCCCCTGCGGCGCGGACGAGCTCGGCGACGCGGTCGAGCCATTCCTCGTACAGGTTGTCGACTGGGCGGTAGCGCATAAGTTCATTTGCGGCAAGGAGTGCGGCCCGCGCCTCCATGGGAGCGCGATGCGCATGGGAGGAAGAACCGGCCAGGGTCAGCGATGGAGTGGCGGTGCGGCCGTCCTGTCGTATCGAAGGATGCAGCGAAGACGCTTGCTGCTCGTTCCCCACCGGGCCGGTGGCAGTGTTGGCGGCGGGAGACGGAGAATGACGAGGTGGCCCGTCGATGGGGGCCGTCTAAGCAACACGGGAGGTGAGGGTAGCCCAACGCTCAGCTCGAGCACGGCGAGCGTCCGCCATGGAGACGATGGAGCGACGGAGCGATGAACTGATGGAAGGGAAGCTATGGAGCACCCCTACCTGGCACGCTAAATGTCGGATGTGGGGTTCCGGCAAACCCTTAAGGTTCGAACACTGGGGTGCGCGCGAAGTCTTTTCCTCCCACCGATCTATGCCCTAGCTCGCTAAGATCTCGCGGACGAACTCGTCGTACTCGCAACACAGAAAGACACAAGATTTATAATGGTTCGGGCCACCCTTGTGGTGTAATACCCTACTCCAGTGTGGTGGTAGTGGATTGCCTCTTGGGCTGATGATGAAAAATACAAGGGGAAGAACAGCCTCCTCGGTTTGAGGTGTTCTTGTCCTTGGCTAACTTGTGTGGCTGAGAGCGGATGAACTGCTCGACGCCCTACTGCGATGCCTAGCTCTACTTATATGGGCCCTCATCCTCTCCCCAAATACTGAGCAGGAAGGGAGCCAACAACGGCGGGCAAATTTGAAAGGCGACAGGTAGTACAAGCCATCCTGACAAATGTGGTCTCCGCCTACGAAAGGCTCTGGTGATGACGTCGTCTTGGGCTCCACGATGACCTCTGTTTTACCGTCCTTCCAGTCTTGGTGTTGTTGCACCGATATGGAAACCTTTGCCTGATGCCTCGGTACTCCTCGCCTGCGCTGGCCTCCATAGCACCAAAGAGGAAACAAGGATGTTGCGGGCGCTGGCGCCCGCCTGGCGCCCGCCTGGCGTCGATCGTCATGGCTCACGTCACGAGAGCCTCATGAGGTTCGCCTCGCCTTGATATCTCCGCTCCTCATGAGCCTGCCCAACTAGGCCACTCTAGAGGAGGTCTCGTGTCGTCCACCTCGCGAGGCTTGGCCCCTCGTGAGGGTCTTGGATGCCTTGTTGATGAAGATGGGTCGTACGGCCTGCTGGCTTAGCCATGCCGCGGGCCGCAGGAAGGCAAGTCTGGGGACCCCCGTTCCCAGAACACCGACAATATTTAGCTCACACCGCAACTTGCAAAACCTTTTCTCATCCAAGGGCTTTGTTAAGATATCTGGCAGTTGCTCTTCAGTGTTGACGTGAATGATATCAATATCTTCCTTCATGACATGATCTCTGAGAAAGTGATGAGGAATTTCAATGTGCTTTGTGTTCGAGTACTGAACTGGGTTGTTGGCAATCTTGATGGCGCTTTCATTGTCGCCGTAGAGTGGTACTTGCTTCAGATGGATGCCATAGTCTTTGAGTGTTTGCTTCATCCATAGAAGCTGAGCATAGCAAGATCCAGCAGCAATGTATTCAGATTCAGCAGTGGAAAGAGATACACAGTTCTGCTTCTTTGAAGACCAACAAACAAGTGATCTTCCCAGAAAGTGACATGTGCCTGATGTAGACTTGCGATCCACCTTGTCACCAGCATAATCAGCTTCCGAGAATCCAACTAGATCAAACTCTGAGCCCTTTGGATACCATAATCCTAATGTTGGGGTGTAGGCCAAATATCGAAGAATTCGCTTCACAGCTAAGTGATGCGATTCCTTTGGTGCCGCTTGGAATCGGGCACACATGCAAACACTAAGCATTATATGTGGCCTAGATGCACATAAATAAAGTAAAGAACCAATCATGGAGCGGTATACCTTTTGATCAAACTCTTTACCATTGGCGTTAGGACTGAGATGACTTTTGGTTGGCATGGGCGTCGTGTATCCTTTTCAATCTTGCATTCCAAACTTCCTCAGGCAGTGAGGGAGTCCTAGATTAGGGGGTGTCCGGATAGCCGGACTATACCTTCGGCCGGACTCCTGGACTATGAAGATACAAGATTGAAGATTTCGTCCCGTGTCCGGAAGGGACTTTCCTTGGCGTGGAAGGCAAGCTTGGCGATACGGATATGTAGATCTCCTACCATTGTAACCGACTCTATGTAACCCTAGCCCTCTCCGGTGTCTATATAAACCGGAGGGTCTTAGTCAGTAGGACGAACAACAATCATACCATAGGCTAGCTTCTAGGGTTTAGCCTCTCTGATCTCGTGGTAGATCCACTCTTGTACTACCCATATCATCAATATTAATCAAGCAGGACGTAGGGTTTTACCTCCATCAAGAGGGCCCGAACCTGGGTAAAACATCGTGTCCCCTGCCTCCTGTTACCATCAGGCCTAGACACACAGTTCGGGACCCCCTACCCGAAATCCGCCGGTTTTGACACCGACATTGGTGCTTTCATTGAGAGGTCCTCTGTGCCGTCTCCATCAGGTAGGATGCCTCATCCCGTCTTTAAAGACGTCACCGTTGCTAAGGGAGCTTTGGCTGTCGGCCAAACTCTCCGGCTAGGTGGTTTCCTTATGACCACCTGTTCGGCTGCTGCGCCGACGATGACCTCTCGGGTCATCGAAAGCAATCTTCACGTCAGCTCGGAATTCGCCGAGCAGCTAGATCCAATGGAGCTCTCTTCCCTAAATGAGCTCTTGGATCGCATCGCCGCCCTGGGAGTCGCTACAGATTACGACCAGATTGGGCCTAAACCCGATCTGAGAGAGATTAACACTCCCCAGGTCACCCATCACGTTGCCGTGGTAGAGGGACAGTGTGGCGACCCTTCATCTATCTTAAGGACTAGCTATGTCCGGACTCCCGATCCCTCCAAGCCGGATACCCGCGGAGGGGAGGACATCACTCAAGACCTGAACTTAAAATCAGGCGACAGGCTAGATTCATTGGACAACATCCAAGAATCCAAACTTCTGAGTTCGGAAACTCCTTGGCCCCTGGGTGTCAGATTGGGTGAGGTTTCGGATTTGATTCCACCCACCCACCCGTACATAAGTGATCTATGCCAAATTAGGCAAGAGCCCGAAGAAACAGTACATCATTACTGGGCCAGATTCCTCCTGGTTATGGACAGGATAAAGGACTGCCGCGAGGAAGACACAATTTCATTCTTGTGCAATAATTGCACGGACAAGGGAATCCTCAACACCATAAGTCGCCGTGATATTACACGCTTCACTGACTTGGCATCCATAGTACGAAAGTACTGTGAGATGGAAAGCGCCTGGAAAACCGAAATAAAATTTTGGGACAATCCGGCCCTGAATACAAACCCAGTCCGAAATAAAAGGGTGCATCATCGCCAGACACCCGGGTTCAATACCAAAAAGCAAAAGCCCTCTACAGGGCACGGAACCGTACTGGAAGGATGGCCTAATGGACCCTGTAAAATTCACAGTGCAGAGGGCGCCACACCAACTCACAGCCTTAGAGCATGTTGGATACTCCAGCAGGTGGCAAAAATTGGCGAAGATCTTCTAATTCCAGAAGCCACAGAAAGCCACCCCAGAGAAACCAGTACGGTATTAACAGTCTTCGAGACTTTCGCATCAAATAATATGCGAAAAAGAACACTCTGCAGCCTTGCCGAAGTCCACCAAGTAGCAACAATAAACCCATGGAGTGACACGTCTATTACTTTTAACGCCAGTGATCAACCTAAATTCCGAACAGCCCGAGCACCAGCCGCATTGGTCCTCAGTCCAATAGTGGACGGCTTTCGTCTTACCAAGGTACTCATGGATGGCGGCAGCGGATTGAACCTCATTTATGAGGAAACCCTTCAAAAAATGGAAATAGACTGGAACCGCATTGACCAAAGCAGCACAACCTTTAGAGGAATAATCCCCAGTCGGGAAGCGTGTTGTACAGGAAAAATCACACTAGATGTGGTGTTCGGCACGCCCGATAATTACAGGTCTGAAGAGGTCACGTTCCGGGTGGCCCCGTTCAGTAGCGGATATCACGCTCTGCTAGGGCGGGAAGCGTTTACAGTCTTCCAAGCAATACCCCATTACGGGTACATGAAGCTCAAGATGCCCGGGCCTAACGGAATCATCACTCTCGCTAGTGATCCGGACATAGCACTCCGCGCCGAAATTAAGACAGCCGCACTGGCCCTCGAGGCGCTATCCAAAGCCCTAGCGGCTGAGGAACTGACTGCGCTGCGCTCCATGGTGAATAGGGACGATGTGATACTCAATAAAAGATCCAAGTCCACCTCCTTTAAACCGGCGGACGAAATAGTCAAATTCCAGGTCCATCCAACGGACCCCAATAAAACAGCTTCCATCGGGGCACAGTTAAACCCTGATGTAGACGCCGCACTGCGAGAGTTCCTACGAGAGAACTGGGACATTTTCGCCTGGCACCCTTCAGACATGCCAGGAATCCCATGCAGGCTGGCCGAACACAGCTTAAATATCCTAAAAGGATTCAAGCCAGTCAAACAGGCTCTTCGGCGTTTTTCCGAACCTAAGAGACAGGCCATGGGAGAGGAACTAGCCAAGCTATTGGAGGCCGGATGTAACGCCCTCGATGCGGCTATATCTCCCATGTGTCGAAGCACGACTTAGAGGCATAACCGCATTGAAAGCAATGTCGCAAGTGAGGTAATCTTCACACAACCCATGTAATAAAATAGGGGAAGAAGTTACATAGTTGGCTTACAATCGCCACTTCACACAATTACATGAATAAAGCATTACATCATCCAAATACAAGCAAGGTCCGACTACGGAACCAAAATAAAAGAAGAACCCCAAATGCGACAAGGTCTCTGATCGACCCCAACTGGGCTCCACTACTGATCAACTAGAACGAAACACCACAAAGGACAAGATCTTCATCGAGCTCCTCCTGAGCTTGGTTGCGTCAACTGCACGGTCTCATCGGCACCTGCAAGCTGGTTTTTGGAAGTATCTGTGAGCCACGGGGACTCAGCAATCTCGCACCCTCGCGATCAAGACTATTTAAGCTTATGGGTAAGGTAAAGGTATGAGGTGGAGCTGCAGTAAGCGACTAGCATATATGGTGGCTAACATGTTCGCAAAAGAGAGCGAGAAGAGAAGGCAAAGCACGGTCGATAAAAGTATGATCAAGAAGTGATCCTAGAACAACCTACGTCAAGCATAACTCCAACACCGTGTTCACTTCCCGGACTCCGCCGGAAAGAGACCATCACGTTTACACACGCCGTTGACTCATTTTAATTAAGTTAAGGTTCAAGTTATCTACAATCGGACGTTAACAAATTCCCATCTGCCCATAACCGCGGGCACGGCTTTCGAAAGTTCAAATCCCTGCAGGGGTGTCCCAACTTAGCCCATCACAAGCTCTCACGGTCAACGAAGGAATAGACCTCCTCCCGAGACATTCCGATCAGACTCGGTATCCCGGTACTCCAAGACATCCTCGACAATGGTAAAACAAGTCCAGTAAGACCACCCGATGCGCCGACATCCCGATAGGAGCTACACATATCTCGTTCTCAGGGCAACACCGGATAAGCAATCCGTACAACTAAAACCAGCCCTCGAGTTTCCCCGAGGTGGCGCTGCAAGGGGCTCTAGTTTGGACCAACACTTAGAGAAGCACTGGCCCGGGGGGTTAAAATAAAGATGACCCTTGGGCTGGCCTAACCCAAGGGAAAAAAAGGCTAGGTGGCAAATGGTAAAACCAATGTTGGGCCTTGGTGGAGGAATTTTATTCAAAGCGAACTGTCAACGGGTTCCCATTATAACCCAACCGCGTAAGGAATGCAAAATCCGGGAACATAACACCGATATGACGGAAACTAGGGCGGCAAGAGTGGAACAAAACACTAGGCATAAGGCCGAGCCTTCCACCCTTTACCAAGTATATAGATGCATTAATTAAATAAGAGATATTGTGATATCCCAACAAGTAAACATGTTCCAGCAAGGAACAACATCTCCATGTTCCAACAAGGAACAAGCTTCAATCTTTACCTGCAACTAACAACGCTATAAGAGGGGCTGAGCAAAGCGGTAACATAGCCAAACAACGGTTTGCTAGGACAAGGTGGGTTAGAGGCTTGGTTCACCAATATGGGAGGCATGATAAGCAAGTGGTAGGTATCGCAGCATAGGCATAGCAAAATAGCGAGCATCTAAGCAAGAAAAGATAGAAGTGATTTCGAGGGTATGGTCATCTTGCCTGAAATCCTGCAAGGAAGAAGAACGAGTCCATGAAGATGACAAACGGACGTAGACGAACGGTTCCTCACAATCACGACGTTATCGGAACCAACCGGAAGAAGCAACACCGGAAAGAAGCAAACAACATAGTAAACAACCACCACATAGACATGGCATGATGCACAAACAATTATGATGCATGTCCGGTTTAAAGAGGCATGGCATGGCAAAGTGCACAAACAATCCTACAAATTAAGTGGAGCTCAATATGCAACGGGTTGCATATTGACGAAACACCACATTCAAGTTATTTTGTTCGATCTCGTTTATGTACCCAACAATATTAAATGTTGTCAAACATGGCAAGAGGGTGAAGCAAAGTAAAACTACCTAACTAGTCAAGGTTAAATGAGGCCGGAAGCAACGAACAACAAATCCGGAAACTCCTCATGTGCATATATTAGGTTCGGTACTGTTCTGCCCTAAACACTATTTTAGAGTTGTTAAACATGCAAGATGATGCCACCATGTTAAACTAGGCAAAATTCCACCCCAATTACATATAAAGTTTATTAAATTCGGAGTTACGGTTATTTAGTTATGAATTAAAGCATTTTAACATGGCATAGGAGCAAATTTACACAAACAACATTTTAAACATGGATGAAAATGACATATTATTAAACTAGACAAAATTCTGAGCAAGTTTCATATATAAATCATTTAAAACCGATGCATAGTGGTGAAGTTATTAAATGCATGAAGAACAGGGACTTAACTGCAAAACTGTTTTACACTCGATATTAGACAAATTTGCTCAGGAAAAAGAACGACATGGGCTGAATCTGTTGGGCGCTGGGCTGTCTCACCATGGGCTTCAACTCAACTAGTGGGGAGGAGACCGGGTAGGCTGTCTGGCTGAGGAGGCCCGCTGGGCCCTGGACGCGCTGGTCGCAGCCCAGGCGTGGGTCAACGCGCGGCGGCGCTCGCTCCTGCTGCTCGATGCAGGAAAGAAGAGCACGCAGCGGCAAAGGACTCGGCCACGGGCAGCGCGATGGAGGGAAGGTGGAGGATGGAGGGGAGCGGGGCTCGGTGCTGGCGTGAACGAAGACGACGAGCGGCGAGGAGGAGGTCCTGCGGGGTCGCTCCATGGGGCAGAAAGACTTGGTCCCGGCGACTATGGAGCTTCAGGTTCAGGAAGTCATGGCGTGGAGCCCCTCCTGTGAGGCAGGGGACGGCCGGAGGTCGAGGATGGACTAGTCCATCCATTCCTAGTCAGACTCCGGCGAAGGCTTGAGGTCCAGGAGCCAAGGCATCGGAGGGATCTCGTGAGGTCATCCATGGCAGAGAGGGAGAGAGGTTAGAGAGGAAGAAACTAAGGAAGGAAAGGAGAGAGGCAGGGCGCGGGGCTGGCCTGGAGGTCGAGGTCGGGCACGGCCGGCGCTCGATGGCGGCGGAAGGGTGGCTGCGCTCCGGTGGTGGTTGGCGCAAGGAGCAGCAGAGAGCTCGGGCGCGCTGGGATCCAGGAGACGGGGATGGTGGGCAAGGAGGTGGAGCTCAGGCTCCTGCGGGATTTGAGCGTCGGCGGTCGTTCACTCGGGATGGATCGATGGGATGGATGGATTGGATCTGGGTGTGGCTGATGGTTGGTGCAGGGGGAATGAGAGGATCCCGAGGTGGGAAATGAGTGCGGCGGCGGCGGCTGGGAGGATCCCTAAAAATTAGGGTTGTCCAAAATGGACTAGGGATAGACTATATATATAGTAGGTGGGTTGACTTAGGGGTATATCGTCCCTCCGATCGCAATCGAACGATCGCGAATAAAATAGCTAGGAAGTCCAAATAAGAAAACGGTGACGTTTTGTAGACGTTTGGGGATGATCCGGATCCGACGGTGACGACTGCCCGGGTCGGGTCCGGGACAATTTCGGACGCGCACGAGGAGGGCGCGGGCTGACAAGAGAGTTTAGGTAGGGCCTGATGGTGAGTGGGTAGTGGGCTGTGCAGAAGGCCTCAGACTGAGAGAAGAGATAAGAGAGAGAGACTCGACGACTATTTCCGGAGACCGAAAACGTCCGACGATTGACCGACTATATTGTCGCTATAGTAAATCGTTTGGGCGTCAAACGATCTCCGAATGCGATGAAACTTGGAAGGCGGCCTACCTACAACATAACAACACCACATGCCAACTTTCAACCCATTTCGAGAACATTTTCCGGCCACTTATAAAATAATATTTCGGACGTGCCGCGGGCGCGTGCAAGTGTGTCTGGGCTCAGAACGGACAACAGACGGAACTGGGGGAACCCGGACGGATGCAAGTTTTGAAAACATGATGATGCAATGCACATGATGACATGGCAAGATGCAACACGCAAGCAAATGACAAGGCAACAACAACGAAACACCGGAAGACACCTGGCGCAACGGTCTCGGGGCATCACAACACTCCACCACTACGAGAGGATCTCATCCCAAGATCTAGGATGGCACCGGAGGGAAAAGGAAGAGGAAGAGAAGAGGTAAAACTAAGTTGCTTCTTTGACAAACGAGTGAAACCAAAGAACCTTGAAAAGGTTAAGAAATTTCAAGAAAAGAATACAACGGAGATGAACGAAGTTGAAAACACTCCGTTAGAAAAAGAGGGACAAGGAAGAACAACTTTGGGCAGCACTCCGATTGAAAAGAAAAGGAATTGTAAGAACTTGATAAGATGAGAAGACACTTGATGAAATGACAACATACAGCCTCCGGAACTATTGAATGAAAGGAACAAGGGGTAAGAAAGATCTCAGACAGCACTCCGGTTGAAAAGAGATGCAAGGCTTCATAAGGCAAAAAGAACTTGAGCAAAAGGGCACAACACTCCGGTTAAATGGATAGGCATGAAAAGAACATGATCTTTGACAAAACAAAAAGATGGGTGAAAAGAACAACATCGCAATGCCTCCGGAACGACTGTAAGAATGGATTCAAAAGAACGGAGAGGAAAGCAACGTCTTTAGGAGAAGGGTCGAAAAGAGTTGTTGGAAAACCAACAACGAAAAGAACAAGGTTGTAGTGGACTTAGGGAAAACATCTCGAAATTATGAGGTGAAATTCTGCCACTACTGGAAACAATAGATTGGATTGATATAAACAAAGAGATGAGACTATTTCTCTATGAGGATAAGTGAAGAACTTGGGTCACTTATAAGCACCATAATTAGCAACAATCCTTGGAGAAGGCTTTAGGAGAAACAAGATATAAGATAACTCCAACAAAGAGATTGATGGATTTAAAATATCTCATTCTTGACAACATGTGAATCATGAAACATGAACTCAAATTATCAAGAATGACATAATACCACCTTCAAAGATACGGAAGAAAGAATTGCACTCCGGGTAGCAAGATGAAGAATGCTTGAGCTCCTTAGAAAAGAATCTTGATGAACCCTTCGAGAAGGAGTTAAATCCTTGAAGAACCATCATGTAGAACCTCCATGAAGAACTCCGGTAACAAAAGGATGATCAAACAAAAAGAAAGAGAAGTTGAAAGCACAAGGTGAAACCTTGTAAAGATTTAGATAGATCTCCACGATGAAATAATTGAATTTACTTTGAGCTCCGGAAAGAAAGATGGACAACTTGAATCGAGAATATGATGAACCTCCAGAATAGGGAATTAATCACTTGAATAAACAAGAATAAGGATTACGTTATGCATATCCTTCACCAATTTAAATTGATGACAAGCAATGGATTAGGCATACTACTTATACTCGTAGAAATGATTAAGATAGATATAGCACAAACTTAATGGACCACCGGTAGGATTGAAACAAGGAATGAATTGATATGATGAAGAAGGAAGAGAACACTTGAGAAACCACCGTCAGAATTGAAAAGAACGACGAGAAGATAAAGAAACACCGGGTAAGAATTAGCAAATGAATGAAGAAGCTTGAGAGAATTTAGATACAAGAGAACAAAGAGATCACGAGCTGATTGAAGATCACTAGAACGAAGGACCGGTAAGATAGGAGAATGATAACTGACAGCTGAGAATGAATAAACCTGAATTGATGGACTCCGGATAACAAACTGAGAAGACTCTTGAATTTCTCTGGATGGATAAAAAGAATTCTCACAATCAAATAATTATGAGAGGATGGCCTCGAATTAGAACCATGAATCTCTGAGAGAACGAATAAGATATGGAGGTAAAACTCTTCTTCGGTCTTCAAATGATGATGAGAAACACCACCAAGAATTTATTTAGACACTCCGGAAGAATCAAAACGAAGACGTTGAGCCAACGATGAAAAGAATTGTGAAAGATCTAGGAGATGGCATTTGACTGATGATAACTCATTCTTACGTCAAACTTTGAAAAGAATTTAGGATAGCTCCGGGAAAATAAGAAGAGTCAGGTAAGATCCTGGAAAAAGACCTGTGGGTTAGGGCCCACTCAAAAGAAACACCGTTGAACGATTGCTTGAAAATAGAGATTCCACCGGTTGAATTTAAATGGCTTGAATGAGGTAACATCCTCAAAAGATCTTGAACGAATGTAGACTAGAAACACGAATCTTCTGAGATATCTTCGGCACTCCGAAACAAATGAATAGCGAGGAGTAGATGATTAAGAGGTGCACCGGTATGAGAAGGTATTGAAATGAGGAAAAGATATGATCAACAAAGCTTGTATTGGATCCGCCGGAGATGGAAAGAATGAAGAATGATGAACTAGTAGAACATCTTCTTGAGAACCACCGGGTAAGAATATTGACGGAAAAGAATGGAGAGACTTCCCATGAATAAAAGGATACTTGATTAAGAAATCCGAGTCCTTGAGGAAGAAGGGTGGGTGGGCGGGAAAAACAAAGGCAACATGGAGACGGATGAAACAAACACCGTTGAGAAAGCTGAGATTGGATCTTGCGGATGTTGAAATGTTCGGATCCACTAGAAGAGAAGCACACCGGTTGAAAAGGATTGACATGACAGTCTCGATTATCATGAAGGTTTAGTATTCACATAGGAGTATGAGAACACCGCTTAGGAAAAATATGGAATCAACATTTGACTTTGAAGCAACTCGAATACCACAACTCAAAACAAAAAACAAAGGATTGGCTTGCAGAATAAGCCAGAACAAACATATGATAGAGATTTCGTCCGAAGTTTTCGTGGTGGGGCCTACACGGGCTCGATCGTACAGCACCATCATGTACAAGGCAGTGCACATGACATATGAAGCGTCCCCGAGTCGGCATAGCCAAGGACTCTTTAAGACACAACGAGACCACTGTAAAACCAACCGTGAATAGGTGGACCACTAGATGTCGAACCCCAATTTCATATCATACATCTGTCGGAAAGATATCCTAAGAGCTACTTGAATTCCCACCTATGAAACTCCCGAACCTTTCCGGTTATGCAATCAGGTGTTGGGGATACAGGGGAAGCATAATATCTCACCCAAAACTAACAAAACCTACATCCAGCTGTATCCATCCTTCAACACGTAACCAAGAAACCTTCAGAAATCATCTACCTCAACCTTCGAAAAGCATCCGTTATACGAGTTATGGCAATACTCCCGAACTCCCGCCCCAGTACTGGGTGGCGTCGAGGTTATCTCACCAACGAATTGCATAAAAGAGATTTTCGATGTCGGCGTACTAAACTCAGGTATTCCAGAACTGCAACGATAAAATTGTGACGACAACACCTCGGAGCTCAACTCCCCGGGACACTTCCACAAAACCCCTGACAGGAGGCACCAAGACAATGTTCTCGTCACAAAACCATCAGAACGATTCCAAAATACCCGCGTGAACCTAAATTTTTTTAGTGAAATTTGAGAAGAGAAGAGTCAAAACTCTACGTCAGGATAACTTACCAAAGCGATGAGGAGACTGGGGAGTAAAAAGAATTCCTAAACTCTCCGATATATAATTCCTAAATGACTCAAAACATTTTTCTAGACACAACTTGGCCGCTAAAAATGATCAAGCAATGGGGCTCCTAAGGTCGGGGAACGCTCTGATACCAACTTGTAATACCCTCGATGCGGCTATATCTCCCACGTGTCGAAGCACGACTTAGAGGCATAACCGCATTGAAAGCAATGTCGCAAGTGAGGTAATCTTCACACAACCCATGTAATAAAATAGGGGAAGAAGTTACATAGTTGGCTTACAATCGCCACTTCAAACAATTACATGAATAAAGAATTACATCATCCAAATACAATCAAGGTCCGACTACGGAACAAAAATAAAAGAAGAGCCCCAAATGCGACAAGGTCACCGATCGACCCCAACTGGGCTCCACTACTGATCAACTAGAACGAAACACCACAAAGGACAAGATCTTCATCGAGCTCCTCCTGAGCTTGGTTGCGTCAACTGCACGGTCTCATCGGCACCTGCAAGCTGGTTTTTGGAAGTATCTGTGAGCCACGGGGACTCAGCAATCTCGCACCCTCGCGATCAAGACTATTTAAGCTTATGGGTAAGGTAAAGGTATGAGGTGGAGCTGCAGCAAGCGACTAGCATATATGGTGGCTAACCTGTTCGCAAAAGAGAGCGAGAAGAGAAGGCAAAGCACGGTCGATAAAAGTATGATCAAGAAGTGATCCTAGAACAACCTACGTCAAGCATAACTCCAACACCGTGTTCACTTCCCGGACTCCGCCGGAAAGAGACCATCACGTTTACACACGCAGTTGAATCATTTTAATTAAGTTAAGGTTCAAGTTATCTACAATCGAACGTTAACAAATTCCCATCTGCCCATAACCGCGGGCACGGCTTTCGAAAGTTCAAATCCCTGCAGGGGTGTCCCAACTTAGCCCATCACAAGCTCTCACGGTCAACGAAGGAATAGACCTCCTCCCGAGACATTCCGATCAGACTCGGTATCCCGGTACTCCAAGACATCCTCGACAATGGTAAAACAAGTCCAGCAAGACCACCCGATGCGCCGACATCCCGATAGGAGCTGCACATATCTCGTTCTCAGGGCAACACCGGATAAGCAATCCGTACAACTAAAACCAGCCCTCAAGTTTCCCCGAGGTGGCGCTGCAAGGGGCTCTAGTTTGGACCAACACTTAGACAAGCACTGGCCCGGGGGGGTAAAAATAAAGATGACCCTTGGGCTGGCCTAACCCAAGGGAAAAAAAGGCTAAGTGGCAAATGGTAAAACCAATGTTGGGCCTTGCTGGAGGAGTTTTATTCAAAGCGAACTGTCAAGGGGTTCCCATTATAACCCAACCGCGTAAGGAACGCAAAATTCGGGAACATAACACCGATATGACGGAAACTAGGGCGGCAAGAGTGGAACAAAACACTAGGCATAAGGCCGAGCCTTCCACCCTTTACCAAGTATATAGATGCATTAATTAAATAAGAGATATTGTGATATCCCAACAAGTAAACATGTTCCAACAAGGAACAACATCTCCATGTTCCAACAAGGAACAAGCTTCAATCTTTACCTGCAACTAACAACGCTATAAGAGAGGTTGAGCAAAGCGGTAACATAGCCAAACAACGGTTTGCTAGGACAAGGTGGGTTAGAGGCTTGGTTCACCAATATGGGAGGCATGATAAGCAAGTGGTAGGTATCGCAGCATAGGCATAGCAAAAGAGCGAGCATCTAAGCAAGCAAAGATAGAAGTGATTTCGAGGGTATGGTCATCTTGCCTGAAATCCCGCAAGGAAGAAGAACGAGTCCATGAAGATGACAAACGGACGTAGACGAACGGTTCCTCACAATCACGACGTTATCGGAACCAATCCAAAGAAGCAACACCAGAAAGAAGCAAACAACATAGTAAACAACGACCACATAGACATGGCATGATGCACAAACAATTATGATGCATGTCCAGTTTAAAGAGGCATGGCATGGCAAAGTGCACAAACAATCCTACAAATTAAGTGGAGCTCAATATGCAACGGGTTGCATATTGACGAAACACCACATTCAAGTTATTTTGTTCGATCTCGTTTATGTACCCAACAATATTAAATGTTGTCAAACATGGCAAGAGGGTGAAGCAAAGTAAAACTATCTAACTAGTCAAGGTTAAATGAGGCCGGAAGCAACGAACAACAAATCCGGAAACTCCTCATGTGCATATATTAGGTTCAGTAATGTTCTGCCCTAAACATTATTTTAGAGTTGTTAAACATGCAAGATGATGCCACCATGTTAAACTAGGCAAAATTCCACCCCAATTACATATAAAGTTTATTAAATTCGGAGTTACGGTTATTTAGTTATGAATTAAAGCATTTTAACATGGCATAGGAGCAAATTTACACAAACAACATTTTAAACATTTTAAACATGGATGAAAATGACATATTATTAAACTAGACAAAATTCTGAGCAAGTTTCATATATAAATCATTTAAAACCGATGCATAGTGGTGAAGTTATTAAATGCATGAAGAACAGGGACTTAACTGCAAAACTGTTTTACACTGGATATTAGACAAATTTGCTCAGGAAAAAAACGACATGGGCTGAATCTGTTGGGCGCTGGGCTGTCTCACCATGGGCTTCAACTCAACTAGTGGGGAGGAGACCGGGTAGGCTGTCTGGCTGAGGAGGCCCGCTGGGCCCTGGACGCGCTGGTCGCAGCCCAGGCGTGGGTCAACGCGCGGCGGCGCTCGCTCCCGCTGCTCGATGCAGGAAAGAAGAGCACGCAGCGGCAAAGGACTCGGCCATGGGCAGCGCGATGGAGGGAAGGTGGAGGACGGAGGGGAGCGGGGCTCGGTGCCGGCGTGAACGAAGACGACGGGCGGCGAGGAGGAGGTCCTGCGGGGTCGCTCCATGGGGCAGAAAGACTTGGTCCCAGCGACTATGGAGCTTCAGGTTCAGGAAGTCATGGCGTGGAGCCCCTCCTGTGAGGCAGGGGACGGCCGGAGGTCGGGGATGGACTAGTCCATCCATTCCTAGTCAGATTCTGGCGAAGGCTTGAGGTCCAGGAGCCAAGGCATCGGAGGGATCTCCTGAGGTCATCCATGGCAGAGAGGGAGAGAGATTAGAGAGGAAGAAACTAAGGAAGGAAAGGAGAGAGGCAGGGCGCGGGGCTGGCCTGGAGGTCGAGGTCGGGCACGGCCGGCGCTCGATGGCGGCGGAAGGGTGGCTGCGCTCCGGTGGAGGTTGGCACAAGGAGCAGGAGAGAGCTCGGGCGCGCTGGGATCCAGGAGACGGGGATGGTGGGCGAGGAGGTGGAGCTCAGGCTCCTGCGGTATTTGTGCGTCGGTGGTCGTTCACTCAAGATGGATCGATGGGATGGATGGATTGGATCTGGGTGTGGCTGATGGTTGGTGCAGGGGGAATGAGAGGATCCCGAGGTGGGAAATGAGTGCGGCGGCGGCGGCTGGGAGGATCCCTAAAAATTAGGGTTGTCCAAAATGGACTAGGGATAGACTATATATATAGTAGGTGGCTTGACTTAGGGGTATATCGCCCCTCCGATCGCAATCGAACGATCGCGAATAAAATAGCTAGGAAGTCCAAATAAGAAAATGGTGACGTTTTGTAGACGTTTGGGGATGATCCGGATCCGACGGTGACGACTGCCCGGGTCGGGTCCGGGACAATTTCGGACGCGCACGAGGAGGGCGCGGGCTGACAAGAGAGTTTAGGTAGGGCCTGACGGTGAGTGGGTAGTGGGCTGTGCAGAAGGCCTCAGACTGAGAGAAGAGAAAAGAGAGAGAGACCCGACGACTGTTTCCGGAGACCGAAAACGTCCGACATTTGACCGACTATATTGTCGCTATAGTAAATCGTGTGGGCGTCAAACGATCTCCGAATGCGATGAAACTTGGCAGGCGGCCTACCTACAACATAACAACACCACATGCCAACTTTCAACCCATTCCGAGAACATTTTCCGGCCACTTATAAAATAATATTTCGGACGTGCCGCGGGCGCGTGCAAGTGTGTCTGGGCTCAGAACGGACAACGGACGAAACTGGGGGAACCCGGACGGATGCAAGTTTTGAAAACATGATGATGCAATGCACATGATGACATGGCAAGATGCAACACGCAAGAAAATGACAAGGCAACAACAACGAAACACCGGAAGACACCTGGCACAACGGTCTCGGGGCGTCACACCGGATTCATCAAAGATATAAAACACCCGGACTGGCTAGCAAACCTGGTGATGGTACCAAAGAAGGACAAATCCTGGCGCGTGTGTGTTGATTTCAAAGACCTTAACAAGGCTTGCCCAAAGGATCCCTTCCCTCTCCCCCGCATCGATCAAATTATCGACGCTACCGCAGGACATGATTTGTTGTGTTTCGTCGACGCATACTCCGGCTACCATCAAATAAAGATGGCAAAGTGAGACCAAGCCGCAACGGCATTCATCACACCATACGGCCCATTCTGCTTCAACACAATGCCCTTCGGGCTCAAAAACGTTGGCGCAACATATCAGCGCATGATTCAGACATGTCTGGCAAACCAGATCCACAAAAAAGTGGAGGCATACGTAGATGATGTGGTCGTTAAAACAAGACATGTCGAATCTCTAGTAGACAACTTGAGGCTAACATTCGATAACCTCCGAACATACGACATCAAGCTCTACCCGGAAAAATGCGTTTTCGGCATTCCAGCCGGAAAGCACTTGGGCTTCATTGTATCCGGTAGAGGAACTGAAGCAAATCCAGCCAAGATCCGAGCTCTGTCACAATTGGATATCCCGAAGGACCTCAAACAAATACAAAAATTAACAGGATGCGTGGCGGCCCTAAGCCGCTTTATCTCCTGCTTAGGAGAAAAGGCCCTACCCCTTTACCGCCTCCTTCGGCGCACCGAACACTTCGAGTGGACGGATGCAGCCACGGCCGGAATCGATGAAATAAAAGCCATCTTGGCAACAAACTCAGTCCTGGCCGCGCCAAACATTGGCGAACCAATGCTATTATACATTGCAGCAACCCATCAGGTCGTAAGCGCAATGCTCGTCGTCGAATGAGAAACGGACGGACACAAATTCCCCCTTCAAAAGCCGGTCTACTATGTGTCCACTGTCCTTACTCCATGCAAGTCACGGTACCCGCATTATCAAAAGATTCCGTATGCGGTATTTATGGCATCCCAGAAGTTGCGACACTACTTTCAAGAGTATTCAATAACAGTAGCCTCGGAAGTGCCACTTAACGATATTATAAACAACCATGACGCGACGGGCCAGATTGCAAAATGGGCCATTGAGCTCCTCCCATTCAACATAACTTACAAGCCATGGCGAGCTATCAAGTCTCAAGTTTTGGCCGACTTCGTCGCAGAATGGACGGAGGCCGAACTCCCTAAAGAGTACGACACATATTCAAACTGGGTCATGCACTTCGACGGCTCCAAAATGTTGGCCGGTCTAGGGGCTGGCGTCGTTTTGACGTCCCCCACAGGAGACACAGTTCAATACATACTCCAGATAATGTACACAGACTCCAACAACGCAGCCTAATATGAGGCCCTTTTACATGGTCTCCGGATGGCAGTATCCATGGGCATTCAACGCCCAGAGGTGCGCGGGGACTCGAACCTTGCAATATCCCAAATAAATGGAGACTTTGATGCCAAGGATCCAAAAATGGTAGCTTATCGCAACGCCGTCCTAAAAATGTCAGCTCAGTTCGAAGGGCTCGAATTTCATCATATAACCCGGGAAAATAACCAGGCGGCAGATGTCCTGGCACGCATTGGCGCAAAACGCGACGTAGTCCCCCCCAACATCTTCCTAGAAAGGCTGTTCAAGCCATCCGTAGTATGGGAAGGGGAACCCGGCAATAACAGCCCAGACCCAACCGCACTGCCCGACACTGAACACTCTGACATAATTGGAGGCTCTGCCAATGAAATAACACCTTCAGCCCACGTAATAATGGCCGTCATCGCCCCGTGGACAGAACCATTCCTCGCTTACCTTACTAGGCAGGAACTCCCCGAGGACCAAAATGAGGCACGCTGCATAGTGCGGCGATCTAAAGCCTATAAAGTCCATGAGGGAGAGCTTTATGAGAAAAGCACTACCGAAGTCCTTCAAAGGTGCATCTCTGAAGAGGAAGGGCGGAACCTCTTGGCTGAAATTCATGCCGGACTCGGGGGTCATCACGCTGCAGCTCGGTCCCTTGTAAGCAAGGCCTTCCGTACGGGCTTTTATTGGCCGACGGCCCGGGCAGACGCCCAGGACTTAGTCCAACGATGCGTCGGTTGCCAGCTTTTTGCAATCCTAAGCCATATGCCACCCACCGCCCTCCAAACTATCCCCATCACTTAGCCCTTCACGGTCTGGGGGCTTGACATGGTTGGACCCCTTAAAGGCAGAACCCACAAGAAAAAAATACTTACTGGTCATGGTGGATAAGTTCACCAAATGGATAGAAGCCAAGCCTGTTAAGACGGCTGAATCCGGACCGGTGATAGACTTTATATCCGGGGTTGTACACCGTTACGGCGTCCCCCACAGCATCATCACTGATAACGACACGAACTTTACGGCCGATGAGGTAAAACTCTGGTGCAAAAACATGGGCATCAAGCTCGATTATGCTTCCATCTATCACCCACAAACTAACAGCCAGGTCGAACATGCAAATGGTCTTATCATGAGCGGTATCAAACCCAGATTAGTGCGGTCCCTTAACGAATCTAATACGCACTGGGTAGAGGAGCTCGACTCCGTACTCTGGGGGATACGGACCACGCCGAATCGCACCACCGGATACAGACCATTCTTCATGGTGTACGGTGCAGAGGCAGTTTTCCCCTGCGACATAATTCATGACTCACCTCAAGTGCGCATGTACGAAGAAACAGAAGCCGAGCTCGATCGGCAGGACAGTTTGGACGCCTTGGAGGAAGAGCGAGACGTGGCAAAAGCCCGTTCCACATTCTATCAACAGCAGGCTCGAAGATACCAAAGCAGAGAAGTACAGGCCAAAGATTACAACGTTGGCGAACTAGTTCTACGCCTGCCGGACAAGAAAAAGGACAAACTCAAGCCCAAGTGGGAAGGTCCCTTCATAATTGACCAAGTCCTTACTGGTGGAGCGTACCGCCTGCGAGATGCATCGGATAACCAACTCGAGCCGAACCCATGGAACGCAGCCCGTCTCCGAAGATTCTATGCCTAGCGCCGGACTCTGTGTTCGTCTCCTTCCTCTATCCATTTTTTATATACTTTTTGTCTTACATTTCTCTCCTTCTCCTCTCTTTCTCTTATAGCCTTCAAAGGCTCATAAAGTGACGCGCTATCCGCGCTCATTAAACCTGGGGGCTTCTTTAAACAGAAGCTTATTTATACGGGCTTCATGCCCAACACATGTGTCACACTTCCGCATGTACCTTTTATTCACCATTATATGCATCGATATGACTTATGTTTTGGCCAAGCTGGACTCTATGTTACTGCCGGGTAAGCCGGATGTGTACCTCAAACTGGGTGAAGACGAAAGCTAGTGTTCTTAAGGGAATATTCGGTCGGTGAACTAAAGATGATCTTTTTTTCACTTATTTATCTATACGCCCCCAGATGTTTTTCCTGCGTCTCTTTTCGCAGAATGGAGATGCACTTTAGGGCATGCCTCCCAGGGAAAGGAACCCCTAACGGAACTATTCTCCCTGGAAGATGTTTCTTACTAACCATGTAATATAACATAACTAGTTGGGCACTTGTCTGTTCAAGCACTAATGACCCCTACGCCTGGTCTCCATGCATACCCCGGTTCTTATATAACCGCGAGGGTATTCGGACACACTCCGGACCGTCAGGTCCCGAGGTTGAAGCGAAAAGGTCGGCCATGACAAACGATCTACAATCCGGCTAGAAGGCATTACACATGTCAATTATAATCACATAGTCAATCTGACTGATTGTATTCCTCTTTAATACCATCTAACAGGCTGTCTAGTTTACAGTCCTATTGGGAATACTTTGCGGCCAATTCTACTTGGCCGTATACTAAGCTCACAGGGATCTCCTTCCCATCGGGCCCCACGGGTCCGACCTCGGCCATGTGGTTTAGGTCAGCCTTCGTGTACCGCGTCTTCACCATGGCCCAGGCCTCCCTGGTGCCTTGACGGCAGGCCGACATCTTCCACAATCAGAAGCGCCGCCGCGCTCCCTTCAGCTTCTCTACAAGCTCTCCAAGGCCTTCGGGCATGGAGACGGATGGCCACAAGGCCTGGGTGACGCTTTGCATCACCTGCCGAACTCGCTCGTGCAGTTGTGAGAGCTGGGGAAGAAGGTCACCCATAGAACCGGGAATTTCCTCTGCAGGACGACCTGTTAGAATACCTACTGACATTACTTTGTTAGTCGACTTCCTCGCCGAACTCTTTTTTCAAAGTTCGTTTAAGCACTTACTACATATGGCGCGTCGAAGCCGCTGATTCTCCTTCACGGAGTCCAACAGGTGGGCACAAACATCCTTCAGTTCAACGCCCAGCTTGGTGTTGGCATCTTGGAGATCGTTCTTCTCCCGCCTCACCTTTGTCAGCACGCTCTCACCAGCCTTCAGCTGGCTTCGGAGTTGTTGTTCTTCCGGATTTAATCCGGCGCCATCTGCAATTTCATTTGTCAGATTTGCACCCACGCTGCACTTCGCAAAATACTTATCTTTCGAAGCATATATTACCAGAGGGGTTCTCCTTGGGCTCCCTTACCGCAGCTAGTGCGGCCTCAAGTTGGGCTTTGCACTCTTCCAGCTCCTAGGACAGTAGGGTATTCTTTTCTGTAAGAACGTGCATAACAAATGATCCTTAAATCAGTTATTCTAACTGTTTCAAGTCTCGGGGGCTACTGGTATATATATAATTACCAAAATTTTCTTACCTGTATGTCCTTTACATATTGCTCCGTGGCTCTAGCTAGACCATTTTGAGCGGCACGGAGGTACGCATCTCCCGAATTGAAGGCATCCAATGCCTCTTGGGAGAAACAAGCGTCGCGAAGAACAGTCTGGCGACGCCTGTGGTTCATGGCACTCTCCACCTTGGAATTGGTGGCAGACAGCCTGTCCGCATCCTTTGTCGGAGGAGCGTCCGGTGCGCGCCTCGTGTTCGCCTCCGCTTTCGGACCAGGCTTTGGAGCCTGGCTGGTGGAGGCGCGATTGGCAGCCTCTCCGGATATAGTCCGGCGAGGTCTCTTCGTCCTAAATAGAGCACGAGCATTAATATGCCTCGAAGGAATAACACCTGGGAATAAGATGGTGCGCTATACCTTTGCGTCGGCGTCTCAGTCTGGACCGCACTTCTTTTCAGCCCGCGGGGCCTTGCCGCCCCTCGTTGGCTAGTCGCCGCAGGCTCGGCCTCCCGTCTCAGGGACCTCCCCTGCAAAACACGGTTGTCCTACGACAATCGAAAACACGCGAGGATAGATCCCTTTTCAAAGTGCTGGGACTTCGGTCTCAGTTACCTGTGAGGCTGGGAGTAGCCCTGGGTAATCGGCCGTAATGGCCACCAAGGCGTTGTCCTTGCTCAATTGATGAAACACCCCATCAATCAGCTCCACAGATAAGTCCGGATCCTCTTGAGAGGCCGGGTCGAGGGACCGTCCCGGATCCTCGGGTTGTGGAGGGGGGCTGTTTATTTCTTTAATAGCCTGGCGCAGTTCCTGCATTGGAGTCATTAGACTGAATATTTAACGATGGGAATATAAAACAGATGGGCAAGTAAAAGTGTCCACTTACCCAACTTGGGGGATTGTACATAGAAAATCCACCATGTGGGTTGACGTGGAGAAATTCCTCCTCTTCTCCCTTGTACAAAGCGGACAAGGTCTTTATTAGAGCGGCAGCCGAATCCGGCCCCTTATGGCCGTGGCGGGTGGCGTCGTCCTCCCTGTTGTAGTCCCACATGGGGCGGCCTCTATACTGAAGCGGCTGCACCCCTCGCATGATGCATGCAGCCACGACCCCGATCATGGTCAGTCCGGAATGAGCTAACAGTCTTATCCGGCCCATAAGGTAAATAACGTCCCTGTCACTTTCCCTCTGAGGGCTCCATGGACGCCAACTTAGGTGCTTCTTTAGGGGAGCACTGACGAACTCAGGGAGGCCGATCCGGACAGGATCCGGCAGCGGGACGTCCTCTATATAAAACAATTCCGAAGGCCAGTCTTCGGACGCCTTCTTTGGGATTCCGGATAGATATCCGGTCCCGGCGATGCACCACACTTCGGCTCCGCCCACTTGATATATTGACCCCTTCTTAGAATGGGGCACGAGGCAGAATAGCCTCTTCCACAGTGCGAAATGAGCCTCGCAGCCCAAAAATAGCTTGCAAAGGGATACGAAGCCCGCGATATGAAATATGGAGGCAGGCGTGAGGTTGTGCAGCTGGAGGCCATAGAACTCCAGGAGCCCCTGGAGAAACAGATGAATTGGAAATCCAAGCCCTCTTATTAAGTAAGGGACAAGGCATACCCGCTCTCCTTTGGAGGGATTGGGGGCACTCTCCGCTTGCTCTCCGCCATTATAGGTGGCAAGTCTGGCTCGAACTGGGGCCATATAGGCCGGGGGGAGCAATCCCTTGGTCTGGAGCGTCACTAGCTCGCTGTGCGGAATGGAGCACCTCTTCCAATCTCCAGGCTGAGGGCTGGAAGGGCGAGAGGAGGAGCTGCGGCGGTCGGCCATGATAGAATGGACCTCTGTCGGGTACGCTCTGATGAATACTCGCAGAAGGGAGAAGGTGGGGTTTGGATCTAAATCCTCGTCCCCTTAAATAGGCGGCTCATTCACGCGGCTAGGGGTGTAAATATAATAAAAAACACCCTGACTTTTCATATTCGTTTGACACATGGAAGATGGCGGTTATTGGGCGTAGAAGCCAAGGAGGGCTACATTTACAAGAAACCGGACACTATTCAACAGGTACACGGAATTTGGAGGAGAACCCGCCTTGCAATGCCGAAGCGAATTTGCGCGCCGGACTCATCGTCATTGAAGCCTGATTCGGGGGTACTGAGGGAGTCCTGGATTAGGGGGTGTCCGGATAGCCGGACTATACCTTCGGCCGGACTCCTGGACTATGAAGATACAAGATTGAAGACTCCGACCCGTGTCCGGAAGGGACTTTCCTTAGTGTGGAAGGCAAGCTTGGCGATACGGATATGTAGATCTCCTACCATTGTAACCGACTCTGTGTAACCCTAGCCCTCTCCGATGTCTATATAAACCGGAGGGTCTTAGTCCGTAGGACGAACAACAATCATACCATAGGCTAGCTTCTAGGGTTTAGCCTCTCTGATCTCGTGGTAGATCTACTCTTGTACTACCCATATCATCAATATTAATCAACCAGTACATAGGGTTTTACCTCCATCAAGAGGGCCCGAACCTGGGTAAAACATCGCGTCCCCTGCCTCCTATTACCATCCGGCCTAGACGCACAGTTCGGGACCCCCTACCCGAGATCCGCCGGTTTTGACACCGACAGGCAGTCTTTGAGATATTTTCTTCAAATATGAAGATGTCGTTGCTTTGCTGGCGTATTTTAAGACCAAGGAAGAACTTCAGCTCACCCATCATGGACATCTGATATTGCTCTTGCATCATGTGTCCAAACTCATCACTGTATTTTTTATTAGTGCAGCCGAAGATAATGTCATCCACATATATTTGGCAGACAAACAGTTCACCATCATATGTCTTCATGAAGAGTGTGGGATCCAGGGAACCAGGTTTGAAGCCTTTGCTCTTCAAAAAATCTTTGAGTGTGGCATACCAAGCGCGAGGGGCTTGTTTGAGGCCATACAGTGCCTTATTGAGGTTTTATACCATATCAGGATGTTTTGGATCTTCAAAGCCAGGCGGTTGTGCAACATACACTTCTTCTTCAATCTTGCCATTGAGAAAGGCACTCTTCACATCCATTTGATACAGAAGGATGTTATGATGACTTGCGTAGGCTAGCAGTATGTGAATGGCTTCAAGCCTAGCCACGGGAGCAAATGTTTCATCGAAGTCAATCCCTTCAACTTGAGTGTATCCTTGAGCAACGAGACGAGCCTTGTTTCTGACAACTTGACCATGCTCATCTTGCTTGTTGCGATATATCCATTTAGTGCATATGATATTGTGTTTACGAGGATCAGGAGGCTTGACCAATTCCCACACATTGTTCAGCTCGAACTGTTGAAGCTCTTCTTGCATAGCATGAATCCATTCAGGTTCCATGAAGGCTTCAGCAACTTTCTTGGGTTCAGATATTGAGACAAATGCAAAGTGCCCACAGAAATTTGCTAGCCGTGTTGCTCTTGAACGAGTGAGTGGACCAGGTACATTGATGCTATCAATTATCTTGTCAATCTGTACTTCATTTGCAACACGAGGATGAACTGGATGAAGATTTTGCTCTTGCTGATCATTGTCATCATTAGGAGGATTGTCTTCAGGCTGAGCATTGTCTTCAGGTTGATTAGGTGCAGAAATGATAAGTTCCTCTTCAACCTGAGCTTCAGACTGTATGATTTCTCCAGTTCCCATAAGCTTGATGGATTCACTAGGTGGAACTTCATCTAGCACATTTGGCAGGTGCTCTCAGTAAGGAGTTCATAGGATGTCTTCTTCAGAAGCTTGTCAAGATAAACACGATTGATGACATGGCATGCAGTACCAATAGCTTCAGGCCAGAACTTTCTTGGAGTCTTGTATTCATCATGCATCGTCCGAGCCATCTCAATGAGTGTTCTGTTCTTGCACTCCATGATGCCATTTTGCTGAGGTGTGTACGGAGCTGAGAACTCATGAGTGATGCCCAATGTATCCAGGTAAAGGTCGAGGCCGGTGTTCTTGAACTCTGTGCCATTGTCACTTCTGATAAGCTTGATCTTGACGCCATAGTTGTTCATGGCACGGTTGGCGAAGCGTCTGAAGACATCATGCACTTCAGTCTTGTAGAGGATTATGTGCACCCATGTATATCTTGAATAATCATCAACAATGATGAAGCCATAGAGACAAGCAGTAGTAGTGAGAGTAGAGTAGTGAGTAGGGCCGAATAGGTCCATGTGTAGCAGTTCGAAGGGTTGAGTTGTTGTCATGATTGTCTTCGAGGGATGCTTGGCCCTCGTCATCTTTCCAGCTTCGCAGGCACCACATAAGTGATCCTTCTTGAACTTGACGCCCTCGATGCCTATGACGTGCTTCTTCTTTGCGAGAGTATGCAAGTTCCTCATGCCAGCATTACTTAGCCTTCGATGCCAGAGCGAGCACTCTGAAGCTTTTGCAAGAAGACATGCGGCAAGATGTGGTCCTGCTGAGAAATCTACCATGTACAAATCATCTTTCTGATACCCTTCAAACACTAGAGACTTGTCGGATTCCATTAGAACAAGGCAACGATATTTTCCAAATATCACAATCATGTTCAAATCGCAAAGCATTGAGAAAGAAATTAAGTTGAAGCCAATGGATTCAACAAGCATCACTTTATCCATGTGTTGATCCTTTGAGATTGCAACTCTACCTAGATCCAATACCTTGCTTTTACTAGTGTCAGCAAATGTGATGTGACTCTTGTCAGATGGATGTAAGGTTGAGTCCATGAGAAGACTTCGATCACCAGTCATATGATTAGTGCATCTGTTGTCCATAATCCATTCTGAAGCATGAGGTGTCATACCCTATAGTATAGTTAGGGGGATAGGCTTCACCAAGAGTATTGTGAAGCATAAACATTTTATGCACAAGAAGATTATCAAAGCTCAGATCAATATTAGGACTGATAGGATGAATGGCAAGCGATTCAGGAACAAAATACATAGTGAGACCATGTGGGCATTTTATCTTGCGCCCAACAAGATGTTTTAGGTCGCCAGCAATAGCATCTGACGCCTTTGATTTCCGAGTGGAGACCTTTCCCTGCAAAAGAAAGTCAATTTTTCTTAGCCACCCACATCTTCAGGGGTGGCTTAGAAGCAATGAGTCTAATTGCAGCATCTGAGAACTTCGGCTTTGGAGCCCTAGCAAATAGCCTTGTAGGAGGCGAATAGTACTCATATGAATAAGTAGAGTAGTTCTTAGTCTTATGAACATAGCGGTTTGATGATACACGCTCATATTCATAAGTTTGAGTATGATTTTTCCTGCAAAACATTGGCGTTAGGGTGACTCAGGTGAGTCATGTGTCTGTATGAAGCCTTTGGACCATATGAAGCCTTTGGTCTGGGGTTTGTCTTCTTCCCTTGTGGTGTCATGATGACATTCACAGGAAGATTCTCCAGACACCTTTTGGGCACCCAGATTTTCTCCATAGGTGGCCCATTCCTGCAGTTAGTACCAATATACCTGGCAAACACTTCACCATTCTGATTCTTAAACAGTTTAGTTTGCATCAAAGGATTCATCAATGATAATAGGGTTAGCACAAGTGAAGCCAGATAGGGTGGATGGATCCACTAAAGGTTCCTTTGCAACAAACCATGTGGTTTTGGGGTACTGCTCAGGCTTCCAGTAAGAACCATCAACACTCATTTTCCTCTCGAACCCAACACCCTCTTTCCTAGGGTTTTAGTTCAGAATATGCTTTTTGAGGACATCACATAGTGTCTGATGCCCTTTGAGACTTTTGTACATCCATGTCTCAAGCAATGTCTTCAACCTAGCATTTTCATCAGCAATAGCAGTGGCATCCTCAGCAGAGGGGTTAGTTACCACATCAACAGTTGAAGATATTGCAACAGTAGCAGCAGTAGAACATTCAGCAACAGAAGTAGCATTATCACGCTCAAGGCATTATAGACATGGTGGTTCAAAACCTTCTTGAGCGGGACTGATCTGTTGAGCGCGAAGTGACTCGTTTTCTTTTTGAAGATCTTCATGAACTGCTCTCAATTTCTCAAGTGCTTGCTTCCTTTGAAGATAATCATAGGAAAGCTTTTCATGAGTTGTTGAGAGCGTTTCATGACGAATTTCAAGTTCCTCATACTTAACATGAAGATTTTTTATGTCTTCAATTAAGGACTGAGATCGGGTCATTTAAGCGTCCAACAGGTCATCACTTTTGTCTAACAATTTTTGTAGTATGTTCCATAGCTTTCTATTGTTCAGTTGCAATCTTAGCCAGTGTTTTCTAGCTGGGTTTGGATTCACAATAAGAGTCATCTTCACTTGAAGTAAGCATCGCGTGAGTTTACCTTGGCACCACGTGCCATGAAGCAGTAGGTGGGAGCGGAGTCGTCCTTGTCATTAGCATCAGCGTAGGTGATACGTCTCCAATGTATCTATAATTTTTGATTGCTCCATGCTATATTATCTACTGTTTTGGACTATATTGGGCTTTATTTTCCACTTTTATATTATTTTTGGGACTAACCTATTAACCGGAGGCCCAGCCCAGAATTTTTGTTTTTTGCCTATTTCAGTGTTTCGAAGAAACGGAATATCAAACGGAGTCCAAACGGAATAAAATCTTCGGGAACGTGATTTTCTCACCAAACGTGATCCAGGAGACTTGGACCTTGCTCCAAGGAACAAAAGAGGCGGTCACGAGGGTGGGGGGCCGCGGTCACGAGGGTGGGGGCCCCCCCTAGGGCGCGCCCCCTGCCTCATGGGCCCCTTGTTGCTCCTCCGGCATACTTCCTCCTCCTATATATACACACGTACCCCCAAACAATCAGAACAGGAGCCAAAAACCTAATTCCACCGCCGCAACTTTCTGTATCCACGAGATCCCATCTTGGGGCCTGTTCCGGAGCTCCGCTGGAAGAGGGCCGTCATCACGGAGGGCTTCTACATCACCCTAGCCTCTCCGATGAAGTGTGAGTAGTTTACTTCAGACCTTCGGGTCCATAGTTAGTAGCTAGATGGCTTCTTCTCTCTCTTTGAATCTCAATACAAAGTTCTCCCCCTCTCTCGTGGAGATCTATTCGATGTAATCTTCTTTTTGCGGTGTGTTTGTTGAGATCGATGAATTGTGGGTTTATGATCAAGTCTATCTATGAATAATATTTGAATCTTATCTGAATTCTTTTATGTATGATTGGTTATGTTTGCAAGTCTCTTCAAATTATCCGTTTGGTTTGGCCAACTAGATTGGTAGTTCTTGCCATGGGAGAAGTGCTTAGCTTTGGGTTCAATCTTGCGGTGTCCTTTCCCAGTGACAGAAGGGGCAGCAAGGCACATATTGCATCGTTTCCATCGAGGATAACAAGATGGGGTTTATTTCATATTGCATGAATTTATCTCTCTACATCATGTCATCTTGCTTAAGGCGTTACTCTGTTTATAACTTAATACTCTAGATGCATGCTGGATAGCGGTCGATGAGTGTAGTAATAGTAGTAGATGCAGAATCGTTTCGGTCTACTTGTCACGGACGTGATGCCTATATACATGATCATGCCTAGATATTCTCATAATTATGCTCAATTCTATCAATTGCTCAACAGTAATTTGTTCACCCACCGTAGAATACTTATGCTCTTGAGAGAAGCCACGAGTGAAACCTATGGCCCCCGGTTCTATTCTCATCATATCAATCTCCATCACTTTAATATTGTTTTGCTATTTACTTTGCCTTTACTTTTTACTTTGCATCTTTATATCAAAAATACCAAAAATATTCTATCTATCAGATCGCACTCTCGTAAGTGACCGTGAAGGGCTTGACAACCCCTAATCCGTTGGTTGTGAGTAGCTATCGTTTTGTGCAGGTACGAGGGACTTGAGGATGGCCTCCTACTGGATTGATACCTTGGTTCTCAAAAACTGAGGGAAATACTTACGCTACTCTGCTGCATCATCCCTTCCTCTTCGGGGAAAACCATCACAAGCTCAAGACGTAGCAAGAAGGATTTCTGGCGCCGTTGCCGGGGAGTCTGCGCAAAAGTCAATATACCAAGTACCCATCACAATCCCTATCTCTCGCATTACATTATTTTCCATTTGCCTCTCGTTTTCCTCTCCTCCCAATTCACCATTGCCGTTTTATTCGCTCTCTCTCTCCCTCTCTCTCTCTATCCTCCCTCTCTATTTGCCTCTTTTGCCCGTTTGCCCTTGTTTGCTTGTGTGCTAGTTTGTTTGCTTGTTTGTCGCGATGGCTCACCCAAAATTTGGGGATCTTCACCTCAAAAGGTTAGAGGAGATCGAAAACAACATTAGGAAGTTTATGGTTTTGCAATTTGAGCATAATAATTTCTTTAGAAACGAGCTTAAGGAACAAAAAAAATTTATGAGTTATATGAATAAATAGCTTGATGATATGTCTAAAGAATTTGAGGGTATAAGATCCCAGATTGCTCGTCTAGAGAAGATGACTGCTGAAATTTCGGATATGCAAGCCACCTTAGTCAATAAGATGGCCGCTAAACCGAATTCCTATGAAAATAATGATGAAGATCTAAAAGTTATTGATGTGTCTCCAATTAAATCTTTATTTTGCAATATGAATCTTGATGAAACTGAATATGATCTTCCTTTACCTAGAAGGCGTTCCAAAACTTCGGAGTATTTAGATCTTAATGATGAAATTGATGAAAGTGGGATTGAAAGAAATAAAAGTCTAGATGTTGCTAAACCCACTATATTGGATTTCAAGGAATTTAATTATGAAAGTTGCTCTTTAATTGATTGTATTTCCTTGTTGCAATCCGTGCTAAATTCTCCACATGCTTATAGTCGAAATAAAGCCTTCACCGAACATATTGTTGATGCCTTGATGCAATCTTATGAAGAAAAACTTGAGTTGAAAGTTTCTATCCCTAGAAAACTCTATGATGCGTGGGAACCCACTATTAAAATTAAAATTAAAGATCATGAGTTTTATGCTTTGTGTGATTTGGGTGCTAGTGTGTCGGCGTTCTGGGAACGGGGGTCCCCAGACTTGCCTGCCTGCGGCCAGCGGCGTGGCTCAAGGGGGGGCCAGCACGACCCATCTTCATCAACACAGACCCAAGACCCTCGCGAGGGGCCAAGCCTCGCGGGGCGGACGACACGAAGCTTCCTCAGGCACGGCCTCAATCAGGCTGGCTCACGAGAAGGCGGAGAGATCAAGGCGGGGTACCTCATGAGGTGCCCGTGACGCAAGCCATGACGACCAAGGGCGCCAGGCGGGTGCCAGCCCGCGCAGTGTCCTCCTTTCCTCTTTGGTGCAAAGGGGGCAAGCGCAGCTGCGGAGTACCAAGGCATCAGGCAAAGGTTGCCATTTCAGTGCAACGAGACCAGGACCAGGAAGACTGCAAGACAGAGGTCATCGTGGAGCCCAGGACGGCGTCACCACCAGAGCTTTGTGCAGGCAAAGACTACTTTTGTCAGGGTAGCTAGTACTAGTTGTCCCCCTTCAAATTAGCCCGCCATTGTTGGCTCCCTTCCCGCTCGATATTTGGGAAGAGGACCACGGCCTCTATAAATAGGACCAGCCACCCACAGAAGAGAGGGGTTCAAAGGGGTTAAGAGGAGAGGTTCGATAGGAGGTTGAATCGGAGAAAGACAATCAGAGAGAGAGAGAAGGGTGGCTGAACTCCTCCCAGCAGTTCATCGCCCCAGCCAAGAACAGACCCTCGCGAGGCTGTTCTTCCTTGTATCATTCATCATCATCAGCCCAAGAGGCAATCCACCACGCCACAAACTGGAGTAGGGTATTACACCACAACGGTGGCCCCAACCAGTATAAACCCTGTGTCTCTTGTGTTGTTCTTTCCATAGCTTAGATCTTAGCGAGGCGGAGGGGTGCAGGTAGGTAGGAAGCAAAATCTCCGCGCGCACCCCAGTGTTCGAACCTCAAGGGTCTGCCGGAACCTGAAATCCGACATTTGGCGCGCCAGGTAGGGGTGCGCCAGAATTCGTCTTCCACCACCCCGTTCTCCTCCGACCATCGCACCCATGTCTGACGTTCGTCGGGCCCGCACCGAGCGTCGGGCCGCTCTCGCTTCCCGCGTCACCCAGATGGCTCCTGTCGGCGGGCGTCCTCACCGTTCCCCGTCACCTGCCGTCAACGCCGCCACCGGCCCGGCGGGGGACGAGCAGCAAGCATCGTCTCAGCATCCGTCCGTGCGGCAAGACGTCCACACCGCAACTCCCTCGCTCCCCCCCGGCTGGTTCTTCGTCCCGCGCGCTCCGCGCACCCATGGAGGCTCGAGCTGCGCTCATCGCGGCGAATGAGCTCCTGCGCTACTGCCCCGTCGACAACGTCTACGAAGAATGGCTCGACCGCGTCGCCGAGCTCGTCCGCGCCGCAGGGGGATCTCCTACGCCGTTCGTTCCACTGCACCGCACCCCGCCCCGCGCGGGCGACGAAGCTCCGGCGGCGCCCCGGCCGCCTCCTCCTCAAGAAGGCGCCATGGCTCCAAGGCGCGTGGCCCCTGGGTGGAACCCGCTCCGTCAGGTGCCAGCCCAGCAAGAGCAGAGCTGCCAGGAAGTCCCTCGCCCACAAGAAGCTGCCCGGGCGCTCCCTGCTCGAGCACGTCGCGACCATACTCCTGCTCCCGCACGTCAAGACCTAGCTGCAGCACGTGGGGACATGCAAGACCAAGCTCTCCGTCACCCAAGGCCTCCCGTGGCCACAGCAGGATGCCGTGCCTTCACCGCCGAGCTACGCAGTGTCGCGTGGCCCGGCAAGTTCAAGCCAGACCTGCCTCCCCGCTACGACGGCACGGCTGACCCTACAGAGTTCCTCCAGCTCTACGAGCTGGGCATCGAAGCTGCCAACGGAGACGAGAAGGTCATGGCGAACTGGTTTCCCATGGCGCTCAAGGACGGGGCCCACACCTGGCTCCTGAACCTGGCTCCAGGCATGATCTCCTCCAGGGACGAGATGCGCACCCGCTTCATCGCCAACTTCCAAGGTACCCGCGACCGGCCACCCGCCGTGAGCAACATGCGCCGCATCAAGCAACAACCCGGGGAGGCCCTGCAGAAGTACATCCAGCGCTTCAACAACAAACGCCTCAAGTTTCCCAGGGTGACTAAAGAGGCCATCATCTTAGCCTTCTCCGACGGCGTGCGCGATGTCAAGATGAAGGAGGAGCTGGCGATGCATGAAGACCTGTGCACTTCTTTGGATCTGTTCAACTTGGCAACCAAGTGCGCCAGGGCTGAGGAAGGGCATCTCTCCCTCCTCGAGCTGCCTGCCGCGGACCCGGAAGAGAAGAAGCCCAAGGCCAAGGATGTGAAGCGCAAGGGGGCTGCCGTGCTCGTAGCAGAACCAGACACCAAGCAGGGCAGAGATCAGCCCGAGCCTTCCAAGGGCAGCCTGTACTGCGTGTACCACGACCTCCACACCCACAACACCAACGAATGTCAAGAGCTCCGAGCCGTGCAAGAAGGAAGGATCCGCCGTCGCCCCGACCGCGGTGACCGGGGCTATGGTCGAGGAGGAGGAAGGAATGCAGGACGCTGGGAAGACCATGGCCCGCGCCAAGGGTGGCGCGATCAACCTCACGAGGATCGCTGGCAAGACCCGCCTCGCGAGGGAGACTGGAGGGGTCGGCCTTGCGAGGATCGCCCGCAAGGCAACGCGGGCCTCCCTCCGCTGCCACCACAACTAAGGAGAAATGAGGACCGCCACCAGGACGAGGAGGCTAGTGGCTTCCAGGAGCCGCGCGCGATCGCCTGCATCCTGGGCGGGGCTCCAGCCCCAGCCTCTCAATGCATCTTCAAGCAGTTCGCACGCGAAGTGAATGCAGTCCTCCCCAAGCTCGAAGCCACGCGCCCTCTCAGGTGATCGGCGTGCGCCATCACGTTCAGCTCGGCAGATCAGCCCAAGTGTGCGGCTATAGCCGGAGTCCTCCCAATGCTCTGTTCCCCAATAATCAGCAACATGGTGGTCACCAGGACCCTCATCGATGGCGGGGCAGGGCTAAACGTCCTGTCCGTGGAAACATTCAACAATCTCCAAGTGCCCTACAGCCAGCTTCAGCCAACCAAGCCTTTCTCCGGAGTCACCAACGGCTCCACGGTCCCGATTGGGCAGGTCCGCCACCCTGTCACCTTCGGGGCACGCGACAACTACCGCACCGAGCTCATCGACTTCGACGTCGCTCACATTCGCCTGCCGTACAACGCCATCCTTGGGTACCCAGCGCTGGCCAAGTTCATGGTCGTAACTCACCACGGCTACAACGTCCTCAAGATGCCAGGAAGTGGCGGAGTCATCACGGTGCCCTGTGAAGAGAAGGATGCGGTGTGTTCCCTGGAACGAGCCTTTCAGGCCGCGTCACTAGAAGACCCGGATCGCGGAAGCAGGAGGCTTCCCGAGACCGCCCCCAAGAAGAAGAAGACATCGTCCGGCCCGGCTCCTCAGGAGGCAGGCCCCTCTGGGCCCGTGCCTTCCCAGGGGGAACCTCCTTCCATCGCATAGGAAAGCGCGCCCGGCGCCCTCCTCAGGCAGGGCTCGGGGGCTCTCCCCTGGAGGGCCACCGACCTGGCTAGGGTCACGAGGGAGGCACTTGGGCACCACATGGAGGCGTGTTTCGAAGCATGTTTCCCTCAAGGAGTAAGGCAAGGAGGGCCAGACCCTCCGGAGTTCGTCAGCAAGGCCATTCAGGAGCTACAGGAGTCAAGAGTCATGAAAGGCGGCCGCCGTCTACCAGCAGTGGCTCCCCATCCAGGCGAGAATGGTGGGCTGCGCGTCTGCATTGACATAACAAGGCTCAACCGAGTCGCCTCTCTGGAGCGCCTCTGGCCCTCGCGAGTGGGGCGCTGCGGAGGTCCACCCCACAGCTACGTTTGCATGCCTTACGGCTTGCCGAACGCGGCTGCCACGTACCAGCGCCTCATGAGGGGCATCATGGAGGCACAAGAGGCCAGGCGTTCCGCAGCCCTGGCGGAGATGGAGATGGTCCGCGGGGAGCCGCCAGCACCTCCGGAGCCTCCCGAGGCCCCCATGCCTAGGGGCTCGTGAGGATTGGCTTCCGCAGCCCACCGAGTCTGCTACACCAACACCCCTTCGTCCTCAACGTCATCAGGTGACATCTTTCAAGTTTCACTTCCAGCTAGGAGCGCCCCCCCAGGGCTGCATTATTCCCAGGCCGCGTGGGTCCGTCCGTGCGGCATGCACCCCTTTTATTTCATGTTGTTAGCTTACCTTATTGGGGGCGCCCCTCGGGCTGCATGATCCCCAAGTCGCTCGGGCCAGACCCAGCGGCTTGTATCCCATTTGCGTTTATTCCCGGTTATGCGTTATACCCACCATGTTAGATTATTTGATGCCGGTCCACGGCACCTCTTCTTCTCCATGCCGACCACTTGCACATTAAAAGGGGGGTACCTGAGCATCGCGACTCAGGGCTCTTACTGGCTCTCCAGCCCTCACCCTCTGGCCTTGTCCACGGCATCACGACCTGGCATACCAGCGACGGCTGAGACCAGCTCGAGGGCCGGGACCCGAGGACGTAGAGTGCCGACATCTAACCGAATTTGCAGGGACACATCACAAGATAAGGCCAGTGCCAGGCGCAACCCGCCTAGAGGTAGGGCCCCGTGAGTCCCGCGCTGGCTCATGGGTGCCCAGATACACCTCGCCAGGCCCTACCGTGCCAGCCACGTGTCAGGGCGGGGCTGTACACGCCCCGGGGGCTCCTCCCGGAGGGGGGCCCCCTCCCACGTACCAGTGGAAGCACCATGCTCCGCGCTGGCTGACGACACTGCCGAGGAGCGGCTATGCCCGTACACATACGGAAGCGCTATGCTCCGCGCTGGTGATAAACAACTGAGGGTGGCCCCCGGGCCGCATCAACCTCAGGGAGCCCAGAGCTCAGTGTCTAGCCTCATCGCAATGCCTCCCCTTGGGAGTACCGCGCGAGGGGGCTGGGCACGGGGGCTGCGCCAGGGTCATGCCCAGACGCACGCCGCCCAGCCGCCCCCCCCCCCCCCCCCCCCCGGGGCCTGGTTTGTCGCGTGTCTCTCCCCGAGCGGAGCCAAGGTACGAAGGCCGTTTGAGCGTCAAGGGGGACTCCTGACCATCGTGACTCAGGAGCCTAACTGGTCACGTAGCCCCTCACTCCTTGGCCCCGTCCTGGTTTCCGGTTGGGACTAACGCTGGGTGAGGTATGCGCGCGGCCGGGCTCTGCAGACATAGAACGGTAGATCCACCCACTTCACACCTCCCTACTTGTTGTTCGTGCGCCAAGGGGGACTCCTGAGCATCACGACTCAGGAGCCTAACTTGTCACGTAGCCCCTCACTCCTTGGCCCCGTCCTGGTTTCCGGTCGGGACTAACGCTGGGTGAGGTACGCGCGGGGCCGGGCTCTGCCGGCGTAGAACATAAGCAAGTAGGAAGGAAAAGCGCAAATTTCGAGGAATTCAAAAGCAAATATTACAGTACACACTGTTATCTCAATGCCAAACGCAAGTTCAAACGCCTCCCCGAGGCATATGATACATGTGCAGGAATTAAAGGCAGGACAGGAGCCACGACGGAGTCACTTGTCGGCGGAGGAGCAGCGCGGAATGGGTTCGCCTTACGGAGCAGTGGGGTCGGCAGTGCCTTGCTTCGGCTTGGTGCTGAAGGCCCGGAACTTCCCCAGCAGAGCCTCCGCGCGACCCTTCACGGCCTCGGCAGTGGCAGCGGCACGCTCGCCACTTACTGGCTCCAGCAGGCTGTCGAGGTCGACGCCGGGATCGCGAAGGTAGATGTGGGTGAGGACCCGCGTCAGTGCTGCAGAAGACAGGACACGTGCCTTGGCCTCAGCCGTGGGGCCAAGGCCAAGGGCGACATCTTCGAGAGCATGAACCAGGAAGGGAAGCAGCTTGGCGGGGCCGTCCTCGGCGCCAGCCAGTGGGCTCTCCAGGATGCTGTCGTAAAGCGTCCTCAGCGAGGAGCGAGCCTTCGCCTCCATCTCCGTGAAGGCCACACGGTCCTCAGCAAGAACCAGGGCCTTGTCGTCCAGCTCGGCCTTCCTCACCCCCAACTCCTGCTCCAGCGTGCCTAGGCGGTCACGGCACTTCCTGAGCTTGGCCTCCCTCTCCTTGACGGCCGCCTCGCGAGCCTTCACGCCTTCTTCCTGCTCTTGGCGAAGGCGGGCCTCTTTCGCGAGCTGGTCCCACAGGCCTTGCAGCTCGTCCTCCAGCGCCTTGCAGCGACCACGGGCGTCGACCGCCTCCCCCAGGGCTGCGTCACGAGCAGCCTTCGCCTCAAGAACAACCTGTTTCTCCTCATCGCAAGCCGTCGAGGCCTGGACCAGCGCCGCCCGAATTGAAGCGTCGGAGCGAACCCATCCTGAAGCCAGCTCCAAGCGCCCGGCCAACAAGCGAGGGTCGGCGCCAAGAAGATCCTGCCGCAATCGGTCCAGCTCAGCAGCAGCATGGTCCAGAATGGCAGAAGGAGTCAGAGAGACAGTAGCCGGTGGAGTAGGAGGAGAAGGCGGCAGCGCGGCCACAGTGTCCTGAGGCGGAGTCTGCTGTGCCCCAACGGCTGAAGTGGCGGCGGCAGGCAAGGACACCTCGGGAGTCACATGGGCCGTGGGGGCTGAGCTCGCCCCAGCCGGCTCAGCCTGGCCTCGCGAGGACGACCGGGCAGGAGAAGCCCGTGCGTCGTGGTCACCCTCCTTCGCGGGTAGAGGCGCTGCCATGGGTGGAACCTCAGGAGCTCCCTTCGGCTTCTTTGCTGCGGGCGCCAGCCTATCCAAGAGATGCGGACGTCAAGCCTCAGAAGCAGGACAAGAAATAAAGACAAGGATCAAACGCTTACGAGTCGTCGCCAGTGAGCTCGAGCGGCCTCCGGCCAAATTTGAAGCCTGAAAGCCGGCTGGAAGGGTCAACCTCGGGAAGCTTGGAAGCGGAAGGTGCGTCTACAGCCCGCCTCGGGGCCGGGGTAGACCCGCGGGACATCAGCCCGGTCCTGTCCTTCTTCGGGATCGGGGGCAATCTCCCGCCATCCTGCTCGCCGTCATCCTCGTCGTCATCGCTCGGAGTGAGGCGGAGAACGTGGGACCTGCACCTGGAGAGGGGAGCCCTCGACTCTCCGTCAGTCGCCTCGGAGTCAGGCCCTCTTTCCCGCTCCCCTCCTCCCTCCTCTTTGCTGGAATCGTCGGAGGGCACGTCCATCGGTTCCTCGGGAGTTTCCATGGGCACGGGCCCATCCCCGTTGAAGACGGGCATGGACTCCACTACCTGCTCCCAGTCGTCACGGAGGAACAAGGGCATAGGAGCGCCCTCCAACCTCGCCACATCGCCCCGACCAGAGATTGGAGGACCGCAGCCAGATCTCCATCGGCCCAGGCCGTGGGGCTCGGATGGGGCCTCGACATCGGAAGTGAGTACTGCCGAAGCGGAGCCAGCTGGTGCTCCAGGAATTCTCTCAGCAGCGACGCGCCAGTCAGCTTCGCCACCGCCATGTTGGCCGGCCTTAGATCCGCGTCCATCTTCTCCAGCACCAGCTTCACGCGGGGGTCCGCGAGCTCAGCTCGACCCCAATCGCTGGAGCTCGTGGGCTGCTCCGTGGGCAAGATCAGCCGAGGGTGGATGCGCCCAGCATCCACCAAGACCCACTTGCTCCTGAAGCCCTCAATCCTTTTCCCGGGGTTCGAGATGGCAATGGCGCCACCGTACGTGATGAAGCTCGCGCACGCGGAAGAAGGACCGCGAGAGGTCTGGAGGTAGAAGTAGTGGCGCAGCAAGGCCACTGAGGGCTGCACCCCTACGTGAGCCTCGCAGTAATAGGCGAAGATTGCCAGGAGAAGGATGGAGTTGGGGTGGAGATGCAGAGCTTGTAGCTTGTAATGGCGGAGGACAGAGAAGAAGAACTCAGAGAAGGGAGGCACCAGGCCGGCGGCAATGGCACTTATGAAGAACGGATAGAAGGTGCTCCCTTGGCCTTCCGGGGTGGCGGAGCCTGCCTTGAGCGCCTTCGCCCCGTTTATGCCCTGCGCCGCCGCCATCTGGCGCAACCGGGCAAGGCTCGCCTCCGACACGTTTGGCGAGCCCAGGGCAGACGAGTACCAAGCTCCGGCCGGGGACTGACGAGACGCCATGGCTTCCTAGGTCACGCGGTCGCAGTAGATCTGGAGATTTTGGAGGAAGGAAGGAGAGGCGTAAGAAAGGGGATCTGAGCAGCAATCGGAGAAAGCAAAAAGCGAAGCCTGGGCAGATGCCGCTCCCTTATCAACTCGCGCGGTTGCTGAGGCGCCCACGTCCAGTCAACTGCCAAGCGGCGCCCAAGGCCGCAGGCTGTTAGGGCCCGTGACGCTTCGCTCTTGCCCTTCCGCCTCCCTGCACAGCCAAGTCCGGGCACGCCTTGGGCCCGGGGGCTGCTCTCGGCGTTCTGGGAACGGGGGTCCCCAGACTTGCTTGCCTGTGGCCTGCGGCGTGGCTCAAGGGGTGGCCCAGCACGGCCCATCTTCATCAGCACAGGCCCAAGACCCTCGCGAGGGGCCAAGCCTCACGGGGCGGACGACACGAAGCTTCCTCAGGCACAGCCTCATCAGGCTGGCTCGCGAGGAGGCGGAGAGATCAAGGCGGGGTACCTCACGAGGTGCCCGTGACGCAAGCCATGACGACCAAGGGCGCCAGGCGGGTGCCAGCCCGCGCAGTGTCCTCCTTTCCTCTTGGGTGCAAAGGGGGCAAGCGCAGCCACGGAGTACCGAGGCATCAGGCAAAGGTTGCCATTTCGGTGCAACGAGACTAGGACCAGGAAGACTGCAAGACGGAGGTCATCGTGGAGCCTAGGACGGCGTCACCACCAGAGCTTTGTGCAGGCAAAGACTACTTTTGTCAGGGTAGCTAGTACTAGTTGTCCCCTTCAAATTAGCCCGCCATTGTTGGCTCCCTTCCCGCTCGATATTTGGGAAGAGGACCACGGCCTCTATAAATAGGACCAGCCACCCACAGAAGAGAGGGGTTCAAAGGGGTTAAGAGGAGAGGTTCGATAGGAGGTTGAATCGGAGAAAGACAATTAGAGAGAGAGAGAAGGGTGGCTGAACTCCTCCCAGCAGTTCATCGCCCCAGCCAAGAACAGACCCTCGCGAGGCTGTTCTTCCTTGTATCATTCATCATCATCAGCCCAAGAGGCAATCCACCACGCCACAAACTGGAGTAGGGTATTACACCACAACGGTGGCCCCAACCAGTATAAACCCTGTGTCTCTTGTGTTGTTCTTTCCATAGCTTAGATCTTAGCGAGGCGGAGGGGTGCAGGTAGGTAGGAAGCGAAATCTCCGCGCGCACCCTAGTGTTCGAACCTCAAGGGTCTGCCAGAACCCGAAATCCGACATAGTGTCTCTACTATTCCCAAGACTTTGTGTGATTTACTAGATTTTCGTAAATTTGATGATTGCTCTCTAAACTTGCATCTTGCGGATTCCACTATTAAGAAACCTATGGGAAGAATTAATGATGTTCTTATTGTTGCAAATAGGAATTCTGTGCCCGTAGATTTCATTCTTCTTGATATAGATTGCAATCCTTCTTGCCCTATTATTCTTGGTAGACCTTTCCTTAGAACGGTTGGTGCGATTATTGTTGGGAGGCAACCCAATTTTATTTTTATTCCTTGCTATTTGCTCCTGTTTAGTAATAAATAAATTGTCTAGCCTCTGTTTTGGTTGTGTTTTTTGTGTTTAATTAGTGTTTGTACCAAGTAGAACCGTTGGGAAGACTTGGGGAAAGTCTTGTTGAACTTGCTGTAAAAAACAGAAACTTTAGCGCTCACGAGGACTGCTGTCATTTATATTTGAAGAGTGATATTTAGTTAATTCTTTTTGCAGATGATTAATAGATAAATTCCTCACGTCCAGAAATTTATTTTAGAATTTTTGGGGTTCCAGATCTTGCTCTAGATACAGATTACTACAGACTGTTCTGTTTTTGACAGATTCTGTTTTTCGTGTGTTGTTTGCTTATTTTGATGAATCTATGGCTAGTAAAATAGTTTATAATCCATAGAGAAGTTGGAATACAGTAGGTTTAAAACCAATATAAATAAATAATGAGTTCATTACAGTACCTTGAAGTGGTCTTTTGTTTTCTTTCACTAACGGAGCTCACGAGTTTTCTATTTTGAGTTTTGTGTTGTGAAGTTTTCATGTTTTGGGTAAGAATTTGATGGATTATGGAACAATGAGTGGCAAGAGCCTAAGCTTGGGTATGCCCATGGCACCCCCAAGATAATCCAAGGACACCAAAAAGTCAAAGCTTGGGGATGCCCCGGAAGGCATCCCCTCTTTTCGTCTACTTCCATCGGTAACTTTACTTGGAGCTATATTTTTATTCACCAACATGATATGTGTTTTTCTTGGAGCGTATTGTATTATTTGTTTCTTTTTTTGCTAGTATACCACAATCATCCTTTCTTTACACACCTTTTGAGAGAGCCATACATGAATTAAAATTTGATAGAATACTCTATGTGCTTCACTTATATCTTTTGAGCTAAGTAGTTTTGCTCTATGTGCTTCACTTATATTTTTTGAGCTAAGTAGTTTTGCTCTATGTGCTTCACTTATATCTTTTGAGTGTTATAATTTTGCTCTATATGCTTCACTTATATCTTTTGAGCTAAGTAATTTTGCTCTATGTGCTTCACTTAGATCTTTTAGAGCACGGTGGTGGATTTGTTTTAAAGAAACTATTGATCTCTCATGCTTCACTTAAATTATTTTGAGAGTCTCTTAATAGCATGGTAATTTGCTTAATAATAATATGCTTGGTATTCAAGATTTGTGAAACTTTCTTTTGAGTGTGTTGAATACTAAGAAAAGATTGAAGCATGATAATTGTTTTGAGATATGGAGGTGATAATAAAGTCATGCTAGTTTAGTAGTTGTGAATTTAAAGAATACTTGTGTTGAAGTTTGTGATTCCCGTAGCATGCACGTATGGTGAACCGTTATGTGATGAAGTCGGAGCATGATTTATATATTGATTGTCTTCCTTATGAGTGGCGGTCGGGGACGAGCGATGGTCTTTTCCTACCAATCTATCCCCCTAGGAGCATGCGCGTAGTACTTTACTTTGATAACTTCTAGATTTTTGCAATAAGTATATGAGTTCTTTATGACTAATGTTGAGTCCATGGATCATACGCACTCTCACCCTTCCACCCTTGCTAGCCTCTCTAATACCGCGCACCTTTCGCCGGTATCATACACCTACCATATACCTTCCTCAAAACAGCCACCATACCCACCTATTATGGCATTTCCATAGCCATTTTGAGATATATTGCCATGCAACTTTCCATCATCTAGTTCATCATGACATATCCATCATCGTCATATTGCTTAGCATGATCATGTAGTTGATATAGTTTTTGTGGCAAAGCCTCCGTTCACAATTTTCATACTTGTCACTCTTGATTCATTGCATATCCCGGTACACCACCGTAGGCATTCATATAGAGTCATATTTTGTTCTAAGTATCGAGTTGTAATTGTTGAGTTGTAAGAAAAATAAAAGTGTGATGATCATCATTATTAGAGCATTGTCCAAGTGAGGAAAGAATGATGGAGACTATGATTCCCCCACAAGTCGAGATGAGACTCCGGACGAAAAAGAAAAGAGGCCAAAGAAGCCCAAGTAAAAAAAAAGAGAAAGGCCATAAAAAAAGAGAAAAGGCCCAAATAAAAAAATAAAAAAAATGACAGAAAAAGAGAGAAGGGACAATGTTACTATCCTTTTACCACACTTGTGCTTCAAAGTAGCACCATGATCTTCATAGTAGAGAGTCTCTCATGTTATCACTTTCATATACTAGTGGGAATCTTTCATTATAGAACTTGGCTTGTATATTCCAATGATGGGCTTCCTCAAATTGCCCTAGGTCTTCATGAGCAAGCAAGCTGGATGCACACCCACTTAGTTTCTTTTTGAGCTTTCATATACTTATAGCTCTAGTGCATCCGTTGCATGGCAATCCCTACTCACTCACATTAATATCTATTGATGGGCATCTCCATAGCCCGTTGATACGCCTAGTTGATGTGAGACTATCTTCTCCCTTTTTGTCTTCTCCACAACCACCATTCTATTCCACCTATAGTGCTATGTCCATGGCTCACGCTCATGTATTGCGTGAAGATTGAAAAAGTTTTGAAAAAGTTAGAGTATGAAACAATTGCTTGGCTTGTCATCGGGGTTGTGCATGATTTAAATATTTTGTGTGGTGAAGATAGAGCATAGCCAGACTATATGATTTTGTAGGGATAACTTTCTTTGGCCATGTTATTTTGAGAAGACATAATTGCTTTGTTAGTATGCTTGAAGTATTATTATTTCTTATGTCAATATAAGCCTTTGTCTTGAATCTTTCTAATCTGAATATTCATACCACAATTAAGAAGATTTACATTGAAATTATGCCAAGTAGCACTCTGCATCAAAAATTCTCTTTTTATCATTTACCTACTCGAGGACGAGCAGAAATTAAGCTTGGGGATGCCTGATACGTCTCCAACGTATCTATAATTTTTGATTGATCCATGCTATATTATCTACTGTTTTGGACTATATTGGGCTTTATTTTCCACTTTTATATTATTTTTGGGACTAACCTATTAACCGGAGGCCCAACCCAGAATTGCTGTTTTTGCCTATTTCAGTGTTTCAAAGAAACAGAATATCAAACGGAGTCCAAACGGAATAAAATCTTCGGGAACGTGATTTTCTCACCGAACGTGATCCAGGAGACTTGGACCCTGCTCCAAGGAACAAAAGAGGCAGTCACGAGGGTGGGGCACCCCCCCTAGGGCGCGCCCCCTGCCTTGTGGGCCCCCCGTTGCTCCCTCGGCGTACTTCTTCCTCCTATATATACACACGTACCCCCAAACGATCAGAACAGGAGCCAAAAACCTAATTCCACCGTCGCAACTTTATGTATCCATGAGATCGCATCTTGGGGCCTGTTCCGGAGCTTCGTCGGAAGAGGTCCGTCATCACGGAGGGCTTCTACATCACCCTAGTCTCTCCGATGAAGTGTGAGTAGTTTAATTCAGACCTTCGGGTCCATAGTTAGTTGCTAGATGGCTTCTTCTCTCTCTTTGAATCTCAATACAAAGTTCTCCCCCTCTCTCGTGGAGATCTATTCGATGTAATCTTCTTTTTGCGGTGTGTTTGTTGAGATCGATGAATTGTGGGTTTATGATCAAGTCTATCTATGAATAATATTTGAATCTTCTCTGAATTCTTTTATGTATGATTGGTTATCTTTGCAAGTCTCTTCGAATTATCCGTTTGGTTTGGCCAACTAGATTGGTAGTTCTTGCCATGGGAGAAGTGCTTAGCTTTGGGTTCGATCTTGCGGTGTCCTTTCCCAGTGACAGAAGGGGCAGCAAGGCACGTATTGCATCGTTGCCATCGAGGATAACAAGATGGGTTTTATTTCATATTGCATGAATTTATCTCTCTACATCATGTCATCTTGCTTAAGGCGTTACTTTGTTTTTAACTTAATACTCTAGATGCATGCTGGATAGCGGTCGATGAGTGTAGTAATAGTAGTAGATGCAGAATCGTTTCGGTCTACTTGTCACGGACGTGATGCCTATATACATGATCATGCCTAGATATTCTCATAATTATGCTCAATTCTATCAATTGTCCAACAGTAATTTGTTCACCCACCGTAGAATACTTATGCTCTTGAGAGAAGCCACTAGTGAAACCTATGGCCCCCGGGTCTATTCTCATCATATCAATCTCCATCACTTTAATATTGTTTTGCTATTTACTTTGCCTTTACTTTTTACTTTGCATCTTTATATCAAAAATACCAAAAATATTCTATCTATCAGATCTCACTCTCCTAAGTGACCGTGAAGGGCTTGACAACCCCTAATCACGTTGGTTGCGAGTAGCTATTGTTTTGTGAAGGTACGAGGGACTTGAGCGTGGCCTCCTACTGGATTGATACCTTGGTTCTCAAAAACTAAGGGAGATACTTACGCTACTCTGCTGCATCATCCCTTCCTCTTGGGGGAAAACCAACGCAAGCTCAAGACGTAGCAGTAGGTGACGGAGCCATTGTCTTCAGTGTTGAAGATGGACATGGCAATGCAGGCTGTAGCTAGAGCCAGACTTGCAACGCCAGAGTCGGACTCCTCCTCAGACTCCACCTCCGCCTCCTCAAAAGCAAACTCCTCCTCTGAATCCATCTTCTTGCCAACAAAAGCACGAGCCTTGCCAGATGAGCTCTTCTTGTGTGATGAAGACTTTGATGAAGACTTGGAAAAAGACTTTGAGGATATCTTCTTCTTCTTGTCATCAGAATCATATTCCTTACTCTTCTTCTTCTTGTTGTTTTCATTGTCCCACTGCAGACACTCAGAGATGTAGTGACCAGGTTTCTTGCACTTGTGGCATGTTCTCTTCTTGTGGTCATGAGTAGAAGCTTCATCATTTCTTGAGCTGGATCGTGAAGACTTTCTGAAGCCTTTCTTCTTGGTGAATTTCTGGAACTTCTTCACAAGCATAGCAAGCTCCTTTCCAATGTCTTCAGGATCACCAGAACTGCAGTCAGATTCTTCTTCAGATGAGGAAACAGCCTTTGCCTTCAAAGCGCAAGTTCGGCCATAGTTGGGACCATAGATATCTCTTTTCTCAGATAGCTGAAACTCATGTGTGTTGAGCCTCTCATGTATGTCAGACGGATCGAGTGTCTTGAAGTCAGGGCGTTCTTGAATCATCAGGGCTAGGGTGTCAAACGAGCTGTCAAGTGATCTTAGGAGTGTCTTGACAATTTCATGCTTGGTGATCTCAGTGGCGCCGAGAGCATGAAGCTCATTTGTGATGTCAGTTAGGCGATCAAACGTGAGCTGAACATTCTCATTGTCGTTTCTCTTGAAGTGGTTGAAGAGGTTGCGAAGGACACTGATCCTTTGATCTCTCTGGGTTGAGACGCCTTCGTTGACCTTGGAGAGCCAGTCCCAGACTAGCTTCGACGTTTCCAGAGCACTCACACGGCCATACTGTCCTTTGGTCAGATGACCACAGATGATGTTCTTGGCAGTAGAATCCAGTTGAATGAACTACTTGACATCAGTAGGGTGACACCTTCACCAGTCTTGGAAACGCCATTCTTGACGACATACCATAGATCGACATCAATGGCTTCAAGATGCATGCGCATCTTATTCTTCCAGTAGGGGTAATCAGTGCCATCGAAGATAGGGCACGCAGCGGAGATTTTGATTATCCCTGCAGAAAACATAGCTAAAACTCCAGGTGGTTAAACCGAATCACACAGAACAAGGGAGTACCTTGCTCTGATACCAATTGAAAGTGCTAGTTATCGACTAGAGGGGGGTGAATAGGAAATTTTAATGAACGTCCTCAAAACATGGGAGTTTCGAAGACAAACAGTAGAAATGAACCTATTGACATGCAGTGCAAGGTAGAGTACACTAGGCAAGCCATAGTCAAGTATTCAACGAAGTGAAAGCATGAAGACTAATAGCAGCTAGGTAGTGATGATCAGGATGGAAGATAGTATGAAGCCAAACAACAATAGAAGTCACACAGTGAAGTCAAACAGGTAACACAAGCAGGCAATGACTTCACGAAGACAAACTGTAAATAAAGAGAGGGAGAAGATAGAACCAGTCGCTTTGTGAGGACAAGGATTTGTTGGACCAGTTCTAGTTGCTGTGAAAACTATACGTCTGGTTAGGGAGGCTGAGATTTAACTCAGAAGACCGTGTCTTCACCTTATTCCCCTTGATCTAAGGACACCCAGTCCTTGCCCAATCACTCATGTAAGTCTTCAAGGTAGACTTCCAAACCTTCACAGACTTCGTTCATCGGCGATCCACAATGACTCTTGGATGCTCAGAATGCAACGCCTAACCGGCTGGAGGATTCATAGTCCTCAAGTGTAACGAGTCTTTAGGTCACGCAGACAGGAAGACTTCAGTGATGCCTAACACTCTTTGGCTCGGGGTGTTTTGGGCTTTGTCCTTGCAAGGATTTCTCTCTCTCAAAAGCTTTGAAGGTGAGTTGCTCTCAAACGACAAAAGCCGTGCACTAACTCTAAGCAGCCACCAATTTATGGTGTAGGGGGTGGGCTATTTATAGCCAGAAGGCAACCCAACCTGATTTTTCCAGAATGACCCTTGGTCACTAAGGAACTGACACGTGTTCCAACGGTCAGATTTCAAACACACGCGGCAGCTTGGCTTGGGCTACAAGTAAAGCTGACTTATCCAGCTCTGGATAAGATTTGCTCTCATTGTCTTCGCTCGAAGACATAGGATTTGGTTGAGCATCACTTTAGTCACTCTGACTTTGTTCACTTGGACCCCACTTAATAGTACGGTGGTTCCTAAGACTCAATCAAAGAAGAAAATGAAACTACAAAACAACTATGTCTTCGCGCTCCAGAGACTTCATGCGATGTCTTCTCATGTCATAGTCTTCAATGTGAATATCTTCACATACCACCATTATCTTCAATGTCTTCACACATATTTAGGGGTCATCTCCTGTAGGTAAACCGAATCAATGAGGGACTACTACCTGTGTTATCCTGCAATTCTCACAAACACATTAGTCCCTCAACCAGGTTTGTCATCAATACTCCAAAATCAACTAGGGGTGGCACTAGATGCACTAGATGCACTAGTTTCCACCCGCCAGAACACCCATGGCTACGAAAGTCTACAGCAGTCGAACGACCGCCGGACGCCGGATGCCCGACACTCATCAGCCACTGGATGACCAACACCGACCGGAAATTCGGTGCCAAGTATCCCGAGCCAAAACACTGGACGTCCGACAAGTACCGGACGACCAGACCCTTGCGAGCCACCGGACGTTCAGTACGTGTCGGACGACCGACGCCTTTCTGTGCGCAGAGTAACAGGCCGAGGCCCATGTATCCCTCACTTACCCCTTCATGGACCTAGACTATAGATACTCCTCCACCTCCACCATTTGAGGGTTATCATAGGTTTAACTCATTTGAGATAGAGCTTTGCTCATCCATACGGATCTACTCCATCGAGAGAGACTGCAACCTCTACGGAGAAGATCCACCTTGGATTCAAGACCCCTTCATGGGATGACCCCTCAAGACCTCCTCACGGAGATGAACTAGTTCCCATTTATATCGTCCTTTGTTGATCGTGGATCGTGTATCTCTTTGTGTTCATGGATCTAGCACATGCGTGATTGTTTCTTGTCTATTTGAGTGTTTCTTCCCATCTCCCCTCGTGATTTCCCTCGCGTCTCCCATCATGTTCTTCATAGGATCCCCTCCATTTCGTGAAAGATCGGCCACTAGGGTTCCACCGTACATCATCTTGGATTAGAGCAAGGTTGATCACGAATTTGGAGCCCCTACCACTCTTTTTCTAGCCTTGTTTTGTTGTGTTCTTCCCTAATTTCGAAAATCCCCACGAAAATAGCCCCAATTTTTTTTGTGATTTGTTGGTATGATGAAGTTTTAATGATTTTGATCCATGGATTTGTTGGTTTCAAGTGGATCTAGCATCTCCCCAGTTTCCCCACTTTCCATCCATGAAATCTCCTCAATTTTAACCCCAAAATCAAGTGCCGAATCTTGGATCTCGAGTTGACCCTGACCCACCGGATGACCAATGTTTTTCTGGACGTCCGAAGCCCTTTGAACCACCGGAAGTCCGACACTTACCGGATGACCGGAACTCCAAACCCGAGCTAAAATCTCGAATTTCCGAGCTCTTCCGGACGACTGACGACCGGACATCCGGCAATCCTCAGACGTTCGACCCCTGTAGATTCTAACTTCGGCTGATTTTTGTTTCGTCCATAACTAATTCATCCGAACTCTGGTTTTGACGTTCTTCAGCTCGTTTTTAAGCTCTTGACATCCCCTTCCCACAAAAATACTACCTCCATCTTTTGTGTAACACCTCAAGAATCATGCTACAGTAATCTCCCCCTAATGGTGGTCATGTCATCATGAATACTATGCAAATTGCCACTTGTCCAAAATCAAAGTCAAATTCAAATTTAAATTTCAAGTGAAATTATTAATTCTTCGCTCGGTAAAACTAAAATGTTCAAATAATTCTATATATTCCCCTGATCATCTTCATGTTGAAACCAACTTTGTTTGACTCACAAATAAATTCCTAGGAAAATAATAACTGGTCTAGCAACAAATAGAATAGCCTTTTCAAAATAAACAAATATTTTCAACAATTTCTTTTGACCTCAAACTTTGTGGGCCTCTCCAAATTTATGACTAATTATTATGTGCTAAATTTCTTTGTCAGAAAAATTCAATTGCTATTTGTTTTAAATATAAAACAGTGAGGAAATTATAAAACAGAAAAATTAAAATCAATAAAAGGGCCTAACTAATTAATGTGCATCTGGGCCCTAGAGGCCACGGAGCACCAGCGGCCCAGCTCACCTCCTTTCGCTCCTCACGCTACAGGATACAGGGGGAGGGCGTGGCGGCCATCCCACGGCTATGGTCGCCCCGCAGCCACACGCCGGCCATCCGGTGGTGCCCGCGAAGATAAGGACCCCAAGCAACCCCCTTGGCAAACCCTAGACCCCTAATTCACCCCCTCTTCTTGCCCCGGTCAGTTTAACAGTCACCCGAGAAGCCCATGGTTGCGCCCCCTCGCCTACTGTGTGTGTCCATCCGCGCCATCGTCGACAACTGCCTCGACCACAACCGCTAGATCAAGCCGGGACCCCCTACATCGACCAGATCGAGGTCATCTTTAACCTCCGACATGCCGCTTGACATCTTCGATTCGGCCTCACCGGAGCCTTCCCGAGCCCGCTTTGCTCACCTACAGGCTCGATGTGAGCTCCTCTCCTCGTTCCCCTTTTCTTTCCCCTCAAATTCGTCGTCATTTGGCCGCCCCACGCGTTGGCCGCCAAGACAGGAAGCTCAGCTCCGTGCCCCCTGTTCACTGCTCCATTGTTACGCCTCTGGCCGCCCTCACCTGCCGCTGGCCGCGCTCGCCGAGAGCCCCTGCATGCCAGACCACGCCCTCGCTCGCTCCTGTCCGTGCACACACCAGTGCCCCATCACGTCCGCCGCTCCCTGTCCGCGCCAAGGCGCATTCCCACAGCCTCCTGCGCGCCCTGCCTCGCCTCTAGCCGCGGCCTGGCTGCGCTTGCAGCCCTACTTGCTGTTTGAGCCGTTGCTGCTCGCTGCTCTGTTGCGCGTTGCCGCTACCGCTATACTGCTATCACTACAAAAAATACACTTCCGTGATGATACATGTTTGTCACAGTAGGTCACGTTTTTTGTCATGCATGTACATCCATGACGATTTTATGACAGAATCAAAATAGTCATACATGTGCTGTCATAGAAGTGTTCCGTGACATTACCAAAATTATCATCACGGAAGTGTCCACTTCCATGACGATAAATTGCGCGTCACAGAAGTGCTTTCATCAAGGGTGACCGACACGTGGCATCCACCGTAACAGAACGCCGTTAAGCTATCGGGTCCGGTTTTGGATCAGATAACCCATTAACAGCCCCGACCAATGGGGATTTTCCACGTGTAAAATCATCATTGGCTGGAGGAAACACGTGTCGGCAAACTATTGGGACAGATGTCATCCACTCATTGGACCCAAGGCGCCTATGATATGTCGACACGTGGCACAACCCAAGAGAGGCCCATTCCTGTGAAAAGGCCGGCCCATTTGACTTGGTCAAAAGGTGGCGGGCCGACCCACGGAAAGCCTGTTAATGGTATGTTCGCATATAGCTCATTTACAGCCCGCTAACCCAGGGCATGTTACAACCTCTCTGAATTAGGCCCACTACCGTCATCTGGGCCGTCCAATATGATTCCAGCCTGTTTTAACTTCTGGCCCATGTATGGCCCATGACGTCTTTCGGCCCATATGAGCCCCTTTGTAACTCTTCGCCCATTAACGGCCCATGGTGAAACTGGCCCGTAATGAACAGTGTATCACTTCATACCCATTAATGGCCCATTATTCCAATGGGTCATTTCCAGCCCAGGTTATCTTTCGGTCTTCTCAGGGCCCATTTATTCCTGGGCTCATTTCCAGCATTCGGTTACTTACGGTCGGTTACTGTCATTTTCTACTTGTGGGCCAAATTCAGCCCATGGTTACAGTCGGCCCGTTTGTGGCCCGTTAATACATTGAGCCGTTTTCATGTCAAAAAAACCATTGGGCTGTTTTCATAGAGTTACCAAATAAGGCCTATGAACGGCCCATTATGGTCCATGAATAGTACGGCCCATCATTGGCGAAATGATGATACGCCCCGTAGAAGGCCCATGGATCCTATGACCCATAAAAGGCCCATGGATCGTACGACCCGTAGATGGCCCATGGATCGTACGGCCCGTAGAAGGCCCATGGATCCTACGGCCCGTATAGAAGGCCAATGGATCCTACGGCCCGTAGAAGGCCCATGGATCATACGGCCCGCAGGAGGCCCATGGTTACAACAGTCCGTATGTTGCCATGATTATTTTGGCCTAGTTTCCAAAAATATGTTATTGTGGCCACTAGAAAAACACAGAAAAAGAACTTTAGTGACTACAAGCAAACAACTAAACAAGACAATAAGTAAATAAATAAGAAAGCAATTAACGCTAGCCTATTTCCACTATTACACATATTACATCCACTGGGCATCAAAGTTCGCCACCAGTGCAAATATAGGGAACAAAGCAGCATATTACATACACTGGCCATCAAAATTGGCCACCAGTGCAAATAAACGCGACAGCAAAACAAGAGCATAACTGAAACAACTTCAGAAGAGCTCAAGAAACGTTATCATGGGTATCCACCATGCTGGCAATAAGCTTAGCAAGCTTATTAGCTTTGTCCTGTTTGGCGCTAAAATCCTCCAACGCTTCCTGTTGCAACAGAAAGTATGCATCTGAATGCTCCAGGGACTTCTGCAGTCCTTCCGCTTCTTGTCGCAGCACAACTGATCGATGTCTTTCAGCTTGTAGTTGAGACTCAAGAAACCGAACTGATTCAGACAGTGAGTTTGAATAGCTTGTGCAAGCGGTAGTGGCCAGTAACTCGAGCACTAAACCAAGATAGGACTTTGGGGTTGTCTCATTGTCTTCGAGATAGTCTTCCTTAGCTGTTTTATCATCTTTGTTGGAGACCAACAAGGATGTGTCACTATCCTGAACCTTATCTGCATTACTTCCTTTACCGTTGCTTAATAAGGCACTCTTCCCCAATATTCTGTCAGCATTCTAAAAGAAGAAACAAGCAACACATAATAGGTTTAGCATGTACTAGTATATGAAACTCATTTCGGTGAACCAGTTCATTAGTAAGGTGGACAGGATTAAACTACCAAGTCTTCTATTGCCAAGTACTAATACATAATAAAAGCATCAAACAAACATATATCTATGTCCTATGGTCACTTCATTGTCTTGCCAAATCAAAATAGAGACACGGTTCAAATCATATCAATTCAAGACAAAGCAGCAGTGAAAGAATACAAAGCGTGGGAAACTACACGGCACAACAAGATTTCAGATGGGTACCACGGGTCTACATGTACAACAACACTATTGGCTCTGTTGTGATGCTAGTAATGTGCATGATATGAGAAGTCAACTGTATACACAATTGAAATTGAAATCAACAGAGCTATTGATAAGAGCAAACCTGTTAAAGAAACATGCGTGAACATACCTGTTGTGCCATTGGAGTTGATTGGATCCTTCAATTTAAAAATAAGTTTGTATGAGTAAATACATTGATACAAGAGCAAAGCAGTATGCACGATAGCAATCATAGTTAAAAAAAGGCATGCCTAAGCGAGCACTTAAGCGCGCCTAGGCTCTAGGCGTTGGCAAAACGCATTGCGCATAACTACGCTTAATCTATGCATAACTGTGCATAAGCATGCGCTTTGGCCAGTAAAGCGCAAGGCGGTGGCAAAACACACAATTAACGCCTAGTGCTTTTTTGAACTATGATAGCAATGGAATCTTAAATTAGAACAGTTGTTCTTCAGGTTTAGGCACTTGTTCTACATGAACAGAGTATAGTAAGATGCAAGAATAGTACTTAAAAAATAGAAAATGATCTCATATACCTTACCACATTCTTGGTTCTGGACCAGTACAGAACAAGGTGTGACACCCCAAAAATTTTGGCCTTGTTTTGTTAAATTAAAAATTTTGCCAGGAATTAAAACTTTGAATTTCTGAGCTCCATTTTGATTTTTAAATCATTTCCTTCCCAGTTATGATGAGTTTTTCCCAAAGAGAAAACTTTTCAAATATGTCATTGGACTTATTTAATCTGTCAAGAGAAACTTTCCCTTATTTAATATAACTAATTAAATAATTAAGTTGCTTGATCTTTACTTTCTTGAAAATGGTTTTTCAAGGTTAAATGGCCATATTTGAACTACAACCATTTGATAAATTCACCGAAAATTCCCACAAAAATTTGGAGATGTCATGTGATGTTTTTAAATCATTTTTATACAAAAATATCTCTTATTCATGAAATATTTTGAGCTCTACACTCAATTTTTCTTCTCTGGTCCAGAGTGCAATTTGCACTACAACCCATTTAAATAATTCTTTCTAGCCTCCACCAAAATTATGGGATATTGGTAGTAGCATATGATTCAAGTTTATGCAAAAACCTGGTGTTGTTCTTTGAAAAATTTGAGTGAATCAACCTCATCTTCATTCTGGTCCAACATGATGGTTTGTACAGCAACCATATTTTTGCTTGCTCTTTAACCCTTGATTATTTCTCCTACTTGTAGTCCTCCATGTTAAACCCTTAAGTCCAGGAACATGCACCCATTGGATTAATTTTGGTTCATGAAATAATGTCATTTATTTCTTGTCCAGAATTGAAGTTTTGTAAAACTTGCACTAACAAGTTTCTGCTTTTGGCCAACTAACCTCACCACTCTCTCTTGCATCTAAGGAGACTCTGATCTGGAGTTTTTGACCACTCCAAGAAGAGCCTAGGTGCCTGTGGCATTTTGTCAAACACCTGGAGAGCATGACCAGTTTTGACATGAGTTTTGGCATTGCACTATGAACTTGCACCTCTGATCAAACTAGCATGTCCACTAGACTCCCAGTTGCTCCTAACCTCGATCTGGTAAACCCCAACCTCACCTGCGACCTGTAGCATGCCGCGGCATTGTGTCGAACATCTCCCATGCGTGCACTGGACGCGCCCAGAGCGCGCGTATTGCACGATGCCGCGCCCGAGCCGACACGCTGGCCCCCACGGCTTTGGCCCGCTCTGCGGAGCCACGCCACGCGCTCCCCTTCTCACCGCTACGCGCCAAGCCGCCCCCGCCACGCCCGGCAAGCCAAGCGCTAGCCGCCGCCGCCGCCCGACAGCCTCTGCCCATGTCGGCGCCGCTGAACCTTCCTCCGCTCGCCACCTGGCCCCTGGAGCAGCGCGTGCTCATCCGCGAGTGTGTCCACTAGCGCTCGTCGCTGCCACGTCGCCCTAGCTATAGAGAGGCGGTTCGCCGGAGAGCTTATCCACGGCCGCCGCGGAACCGCCTTGCCTCGCTTATAAATGGACGCCCCGGGCCGTTCCCGCACACTGGCAACCTCAGGCCACCCCAATGACGCTTCCCCAGCTCGCCAATCGACCCAGGAGAGCTTTCTTCCCCATCTCCGGTAACTCCTGCCGCCGCCACTGCCCCGGCCATTCCGGCACCACCAGGGCCTCCCCCTCTCCATTCTCTTCGCCAGAAACTTCCTCATCCTCCCGTGAACCCATCCCCCTACTCAATTTTGATCGGGAACCACCGTAGCCCCAAATCCATCTTGCTCCCGAAGCTTCCCTCCGCCGTGGAGCTCGCCGCCGGCGATATCCTCCACCTCCGACGACCCTACGACTACCGGAGTAACCACCTCGGCCCCTTGAATCCATTGGTGGCCTCAGCTTTCCGAACGGAGCCGCCGTTCGCCGGCGATGATCGCCGTTGCCTCGCCTCCGTTCGGGCAGAGGAAGAGGAGGGAGGGATAGACTGGTCAAACCTGACCAGTGGGCCAGGCGGGCCCACTGTCAGTGAGGCGCGCGCCGTCCACGCTGGAGTAAGTGGAGGCGTAATACCCGTAATACGTCTTCTCTGTACGAAAGCGTAATCTCTTCGAAACGTTTTCTTTTCTGTTTTATTTCAAATAACAGATTTTGACCACAACTTTGACTGCCTATAACTTTTTAAATATAACTCCAAATGAATTAATTCTTTTTCCTACATCTCTCAAATATTGTCTAGTTTATTTTAAGATTTATTTGAAAATTTTCCAAACAACTTTTTTGTACTGTTTTTGAAATGTGTGTTAATTCAAATATATTTTAAAATAGGATTTTGGAGAGAGAGAAGAAACTTTCAAAAGTTTTGGAGAGAACCTCACCCCTCCACAACCTAAAGGCAAGCATTGTGAACCCTGGCATAATGTTTTTGGTGTGTTATTTGACACGTTTATAACACCACCTTATTTCAGAGGACTTGTTATTTCATGTGACATGATCATTTGCATGGAAGCATATCAGTGATTTCCTTGCTGTTGGAAATGAATATTATTGTGATGGTAATCATCCTCATGTGCCTTGCATGCATGCCGGAAAGGAATCCGGGAAAGCCTCGGCCTTGGGTAGGCGTGAGCTTGTCGCCGGTCCCCGTCGGGACGGTTATGTCCGGTATGGAATGGTAAGGTATATTGAGTGGTGATTTTGTTGATTGAAATATATTTGTTTACATGTCATGCAGGGAATTTATAAACCTCCTGAGTCGACCGTAGACCGAGTCTTGTTTCCAGTAACCCCCATACTTGCTATGTACTACCACTTGTCCCTGCCGCAGGTAGGGTATGGTTCAGTAAGTCGTCAACCCCTTTCAAGCACACACCGTACAGAGAGGCCATGGTGGAAGATATCGGTTGTAGCCGGTAGGCATGCCACCTGGTCCGGGGGCATGGGTGTTTCCGGTTGGGACCGAGAGGGGAGGCCACCCCTTAGAGCGCGCGATATAAATTTGATCCCATGCTACGCGAGGTTGTAGCCTCCCCACTTAGAGTTTTGCTTAACAAGTGTCGTGGGTGATTCCAGACACCGATGAGTTAAGCTGGTGTGTGCAAGTTAGGCGTGTTTTCAACTAAAAGGCCATAGACGGAATTAGTCCCGATGGACTAAAGGAATCCGTTACTCGTGGGTAAAGAGTACACCCTCTGCAGAGATTAAAACCTATTCGAATAGCCGTGTCCATGGTTAAGGATTACAGTCTGGGATGGGTCAAGTGTTGGTCTTAGTGTCGGTCTTCGGAGGAGATATTGTTAAACCAAACTTGGACCGTGACTTGTGACTTGTGAAGATTATGATTATTTTTTTGTGATGGACTAACCTGTTGCATTATTTGTATTATTGAGTATCCCTGGGATGGTTCTACCTCCTGGATATTCATTGTGATCATTTATTCTTTTAAGCCCTTTATGTGGTGTCGCATAGACGCCCGACTGTGGCATTTCTTTTTAAGCCCTTTATGTGGCGTCGCTTAGACGCCCGACTGTGGCATTTCTTTTTAAGCCCTTTATGTGGCGTCGCTTAGACGCCCGACTATGGCATTTCTTTTAAGCCCTTTATGTGGCGTCGCTTAGACGCCCGACTGTGGCATTTATTTTAAAGCCCTTTATGTGGTGTCGCTTAGACGCCCGACTGTGGCATTTCTTTTAAAGCCCTTTATGTGGTGTCGCTCAGACGCCCGACTGTGGCATTGCTTGTTATTTATTTATTTACTACGGCATTTTATTTCCCACTCCATTATTTCTTATTCATGTTGCATATAAATAACCTTCTTGCATGCATAAAAGATATTTTATTTGTGTCTGACGATGTGATCATAGAATATTTCAGTGCATGTTTATCAATTATATTATCCCAGTGTTCATAATGTTTGCGAGTACATTCAAAGTACTCACTGGCTTGTCCCTGGCTATTGTCTTGGCCAGATTTCTGCATGGAGAGGAGCGTTGCGGTGACAGCCCCGGAAACTAAGCAACGGTGATAGCAGCCTCGCGAAGATAGGAGTTAACCTGGTCAGCTGTTCCTGTGGGAAATGGAGTCCCATAGACACTGATGTCTCACAAACCGCTTCCGCCATCAACCACTAGAAACCCAATTGTTGTACTCACAGGCCAGAAGGGTCTTGTACTACATATTTTGTATTTTGCTTGAGATTTCTGTATCAAGTTTGGAGCCTCATCAGCTAACAGTAATCCTGGGGCTGATGAGCACGACGGTCTTTTCTGGAAATTTATGTCTGGAAAAACCGGTCGCGACAGACTTGGTATCAGAGCCAGGCTGACCATTGGCTAATCCTATCTTAGCCGGGTCTATAAACTTAGGCAAACCAACCCACCAAACCATAACCAAACCCCAGCCAAGCTTCTCGTGCAAGATAACCACACAGTGACCCAACACTTTTTGGCAGTCGGTGCCCAACCTATCAACCTAACCTGTCACTCATGCGCTAGTGATCGAATCCTAAATAGTCCTTTCTCGCAAGCGTGCGAAGGAAGACTCCGTCCCATTTTCCTATAAAAAGGGGCACACTAGTCCCAACACAGCACAGCACAGCCGCTACCCCAAACCAAGCCACAATGCCTGGCCCTGTCGTGCACAATGAGACCACAGCAACCAACCTTGGAGGCTTTGTGACCATACTCGCAAACCTCACCCGTCGTGCCTATGCGTTAGAAGAGCCCCCAGAATATGTTGTGTACCAAGGACCCATGAGCGGTGAGAACCGTCAATTCTGGGCCACTGTACACCTCTACGGTAGGGGTCTAGAGCCCGAGCGCCCCTACAGGTTCACCGGAAGGACAACTTCCTTTGAGCTTCAAGCCATCCAACTAGCTGCTCGAGAGGCTATAGTTCATCTCCGGCACTTGTCGCCCAGAGTTAACTGTCGCTCGTTCCACTACTACCCCAGACGTGAAGGGTATGGCAGACCACCCCAAGTTGTCAACGGAGATCACGAGACGGATCCTGCATTGTTGCATCTAGTGCGCTATGTAAGTGCACTAGTGGAACTATGCGATCAAATCACTATCGATCTAATCGCAGCTCGAGGAGAGCCAGTTCATCGAGCCCCGGCGAGAGAAGAAAACGAGCCCAACGCCGACAACCCAGTCGTGCTGTTTGGACACCCGATCGAGTCTCTGAGGTCTGCCCCAGCCATCAGCCAAGGTGCTGCGATAACCCCAGAAGTGCTTCGTCGCATATTGGGAGCACACTCCAACGGGATTGTGGCCAACAATCCCCGAGATGGTCCTCATCGCTACCCCGAGCCTGCAGCCCCTCAACCCACTCCAGCTAATTCAGACGACGAGACCCGTGGAGGAGCCTCAAGGCACGCCCTCTTGGATGTAAACGAGGTAGACTAAGTCACCCGAGTCGTATCGAGTCCCAGTGTACCCTTGCTTTGTAATCGTGTGGTCTTGTAATTTAACGCCGCCTGTTGTCATGCCTCTGTTTTAATGGTAGCCTTGCCTGGATACGCCAATATGCAGTATAAGATTTCTATCCCAGGCACAGTTACCAAAAACCTCCTCGACAACCCCCACAGTAACACATCACTATAGTGAAATGTGTGAATCTGTGGCTTGACCTCGACCCTTGGAACAGAGCTGAAAATTTTCTTTACCATTCACCACGGTAAAAATGACCCAGCTCCGGTGCTATAAAAAGGCCACCGCGTGACCTTGCCAAGCACCTCTCACTTTGTGCACCACTCTCACAACCATTTCTTGCCATGCCGAGCACTAGCATTTATCTGAGAACCCCAGATGCAACCCAAGGAAGTTTTGTCAAGATATTGCGGGATTTTACCTGCAGTACCATGGGCGCTACCCAGCCACCCCAGTACGAGCTGTTCAAATCGAGAATTACCCCTTCCACCTCAAGATATTGGGCAGCAGTACACATCCCTCCCGTAAACTCAAACCAAGATCCAACGGAGGTCTCCTTCGTGGGGAAATCTATGCCAACCCCACATATGGCCATAGAAGTTGTTGCATACGAAGCGCTTGCTCGCCTTCGATTCGCGGTACCCTATGCCAGCGAACGAGGGTATTATTACTTCCCGAGCCGTGCAGCGCCCGGAGGAGTGACATCTTTTCCCGGTGGACGAATTGAGAGAGACCCAGTCCTGGCCAACCTTGTCCAGTATGTCATCGCTCAAGAGCGTTTAACCCAACGTGTGATGGGTTATCTTCAGAGCCTCGCAGATTTAAATCCTCAGATTGCCATCGGCAGAGCACTAAGGCCCGACCAGGAGAGACACGTGCATCGACTGGTCAATCCACTTCCCCCGATAGAAGAGGAGTGTATCCCAGTACCAGAGACGTTTTCTAGGGACCCCGTCCAGTTACCGTTTCCATTTTAGAACATCGCTGCGGTGTTCATTATTGCAACATTTATTTATGTATGTGACTTATGCGTGATACCCTGAGTTTGTACGACGAGTCAATTATTTGGTTTCTACTAATGTGTGTAGTTTTTGTTGTGGTTTATGCTCCTTTAAATTAACTGTTTTTCCCTCGCAAAATCCTGGAGTAAGATTTCTTTACCTGAGTTGCTACATCTACACTTTCTCACGGCGTGGATTTATTAATTTCACACAGCACCACGCAGCAGACTCACAACCATAATCATTCGGACACATACATTGTTTGCAAAACTTTGCAGCAGTGTTGCATCCAGCTAACCACCCCCCCTAACAACAGTTAGCACCGGCACACCCCATCTACTCCTCATGATCACCACCACCGCGGAGAGCCAACACCCGAGCAGCAGCGTCGCGACGATCGTCGAGGATCATCGCGCACAGGAGCACAGAGAGCCCCAGCAGTGTCGCCAACCCTCCAAATATCAGGATCACAAACCAGTCCGGCATCGCCTCCGCCATTAGAGCCTCACCCGAGCTTTTGTAAGCAGAAATGGAGGGAGAAGGAGGAGGAGAAGTGAGGCCAGGTGTGAGGAAGTAGAGAGGGGCACCCCGGCCGTTTTATAGCTCGAGCTCGGTGTACGGTGGCCGAAGTCCACCAACGCCGCTCGTCGCCCGATCGCCGGTGTTCGGAGTCCAATCCGCGAGCAGTGCCGACAGCGCGCTGGCCCGCGAGGTGAGTGCACGCTGCACCGGAAGCTAGCACGCCGCGCACTACCGCAGTACGGCCTAGATGCCCTACGCGTTAGGCGTCGCTGGTGGAGAAAGCGCGCGGGAGAGAGGAAGAAGAGAGAACCAGAGGGAGAAGAAGAGACTGACAGTGGACCCCGGGTCCACCTGTCAGCCAGAGAGAGCACTGTGCTCTCGGGTACGACCAGCGTATACTTAAATTTAGAAATTATTCTAAATTTATATCCAGCGTAGGAATCCCACGATTTTGTCCCGAACCGTAGACTTTTCCATGCAGCACCAGTTTTCACACTGTGGTTTTTTCACCACTTATTGCCCTCTCACTATAGCCACATCTTTATTGCGTAATATTTTCTCAACACAGCTTTTAACAAATCTCGAGCACGAGATTTTTCTTAAGGGGGGTAGTGTTGTGACACCCCAAAATTTTTGGCCTTGTTTTGTTAAATTAAATTTTTTTCCAGGAATTAAAACTTTGAATTTCTGAGCTCCATTTTGATTTTTAAATCATTTCCTTCCCAGTTATGATGAGTTTTTCCCAAAGAGAAAACTTTTCAAATATGTCATTGGACTTATTTAATCTGTTAAGAGAAACTTTCCCTTATTTAATATAACTAATTAAATAATTAAGTTGCTTGATCTTTACTTTCTTGAAAATGGTTTTTCAAGGTTAAATGGCCATATTTGAACTACAACCATTTGATAAATTCACCTAAAATTCCCACAAAAATATGGAGATGTCATGTGATGTTTTTAAATCATTTTTATACAAAAATATCTCTTATTCATGAAATATTTTGAGCTCTACACTCAATTTTTCTGCTCTGGTCTAGAGTGCAATTTGCACTACAACCCATTTAAATAATTCTTTCTAGCCTCCACCAAAATTATGGGATATTGGTAGTAGCATATGATTCAAGTTTATGCAAAAACCTGGTGTTGTTCTTTGAAAAATTTGAGTGAATCAACCTCATCTTCATTCTGGTCCAACATGATGGTTTGTACAGCAACCATATTTTTGCTTGCTCTTTAACCCTTGATTATTTCTCCTACTTGTAGTCCTCCATGTTAAACCCTTAAGTCCAGGAACATGCACCCATTGGATTAATTTTGGTTCATGAAATAATGTCATTTATTTCTTGTCCAGAATTGAAGTTTTGTAAAACTTGCACTAACAAGTTTCTGCTTTTGGCCAACTAACCTCACCACTCTCTCTTGCATCTAAGGAGACTCTGATCTGGAGTTTTTGACCACTCCAAGAAGAGCCTAGGTGCCTGTGGCATTTTGTCAAACACCTGGAGAGCATGACCAGTTTTGACATGAGTTTTGGCATTGCACTATGAACTTGCACCTCTGATCAAACTAGCATGTCCACTAGACTCCCAGTTGCTCCTAACCTCGATCTGGTAAACCCCAACCTCACCCGCGACCTGTAGCATGCCGCGGCATTGTGTCGAACATCTCCCGTGCGTGCACTGGACGCGCCCAGAGCGCGCGTATTGCACGATGCCGCGCCCGAGCCGACACGCTGGCCCCCACGGCTTTGGCCCGCTCTGCAGAGCCACGCCACGTGCTCCCCTTCTCACCGCTACGCGCCAAGCCGCCCCCGCCACGCCCGGCAAGCCAAGCGCTAGCCGCCGCCGCCCGACAGCCTCTGCCCATGTCGGCGCCGCCGAACCTTCCTCCGCTCGCCACCTGGCCCCTGGAACAGCGCGTGCTCATCCGCGAGTGTGTCCACTAGCGCTCGTCGCCGCCACGTCGCCCTAGCTACAGAGAGGCGGTTCGCCGGAGAGCTTATCCACGGCCGCCGCGGAACCGCCTTGCCTCGCTTATAAATGGACGCCCCGGGCCGTTCCCGCACACTGGCAACCTCAGGCCACCCCAATGACGCTTCCCCAGCTCGCCAATCGACCCAGGAGAGCTTTCTTCCCCATCTCCGGTAACTCCTGCCGCTGCCACTGCCCCGGCCATTCTGGCACCACCAGGGCCTCCCCCTCTCCATTCTCTTCGCCAGAAACTTCCTCATCCTCCCGTGAACCCATCCCCCTACTCAATTTTGATTGGGAACCACCGTAGCCCCAAATCCATCTTGCTCCCGAAGCTTCCCTCTGCCGTGGAGCTCGCCACCGGCGATATCCTCCACCTCCGACGACCCTACGACTGCCGGAGTAACCACCTCGGCCCCCTGAATCCACTGGTGGCCTCAACTTTCTGCACGGAGCCGCCGTTCGCCGGCGATGATCGCCGTTGCCTCGCCTCCATTCGGGCAGAGGAAGAGGAGGGAGGGATAGACTGGTCAAACCTGACCAGTGGGCCAGGCGGGCCCACTGTCAGTGAGGCGCGCGCCGTCCACGCTGGAGTAAGTGGAGGCGTAATACACGTAATACGTCTTCTCTGTACGAAAGCGTAATCTCTTCGAAACGTTTTCTTTTCTGTTTTATTTCAAATAACAGATTTTGACCACAACTTTGACTGCCTATAACTTTTTTAATATAACTCCAAATGAATTAATTCTTTTTCCTACATCTCTCAAATATTGTCTAGTTTATTTTAAGATTTATTTGAAAATTTTCCAAACAACTTTTTTGTACTGTTTTTGAAATGTGTGTTAATTCAAATATATTTTAAAATAGGATTTTGGAGAGAGAGAAGAAACTTTCAAAAGTTTTGGAGAGCACCTCACCCCTCCACAACTTAAAGCCAAGCATTGTGAACCCTGGCATAATGTTTTTGGTGTGTTATTTGACACGTTTATAACACCACCTTATTTCAGAGGACTTGTTATTTCATGTGACATGATCATTTGCATGGAAGCATATCAGTGATTTCCTTGCTGTTGGGAATGAATATTATTGTGATCGTAATCATCCTCATGTGCCTTGCATGCATGCCGGAAAGGAATCCGGGAAAGCCTCGGCCTTGGGTAGGCGTGAGCTTGTCGCCGGTCCCCGTCGGGACGGTTATGTCCGGTATGGCATGGTAAGGTATATTGAGTGGTGATTTTGTTGATTGAAATATATTTGTTTACATGTCATGCAGGGAATTTATAAACCTCCTGAGTCGACCGTAGACCGAGTCTTGTTTCCAGTAACCCCCATACTTGCTATGTACTACCACTTGTCCCTGCCGCAGGTAGGGTATGGTTCAGTAAGTCGTCAACCCCTTTCAAGCACACACCGTACAGAGAGGCCATGGTGGAAGATATCGGTTGTAGCCGGTAGGCATGCCACCTGGTCCGGGGGCATGGGTGTTTCCGGTTGGGACCGAGAGGGGAGGCCACCCCTTAGAGCGCGCGATATAAATTTGATCCCATGCTACGCGAGGTTGTAGCCTCCCCACTTAGAGTTTTGCTTAACAAGTGTCGTGGGTGATTCCAGACACCGATGAGTTAAGCTGGTGTGTGCAAGTTAGGCGTGTTTTCAACTAAAAGGCCGTAGACGGAATTAGTCCCGATGGACTAAAGGAATCCGTTACTCGTGGGTAAAGAGTACACCCTCTGCAGAGATTAAAACCTATTCGAATAGCCGTGTCCATGGTTAAGGATTACAGTCTGGGATGGGTCAAGTGTTGGTCTTAGTGTCGGTCTTCGGAGGAGATATTGTTAAACCAAACTTGGACCGTGACTTGTGACTTGTGAAGATTATGATTATTTTTTTGTGATGGACTAACCTGTTGCATTATTTGTATTATTGAGTATCCCTGGGACGGTTCTACCTCCTGGATATTCATTGTGATCATTTATTCTTTTAAGCCCTTTATGTGGTGTCGCATAGACGCCCGACTGTGGCATTTCTTTTTAAGCCCTTTATGTGGCGTCGCTTAGACGCCCGACTGTGGCATTTCTTTTTAAGCCCTTTATGTGGCGTCGCTTAGACGCCCGACTGTGGCATTTCTTTTAAGCCCTTTATGTGGCGTCGCTTAGACGCCCGACTGTGGCATTTCTTTTAAAGCCCTTTATGTGGTGTCGCTTAGACGCCCGACTGTGGCATTTCTTTTAAAGCCCTTTATGTGGTGTCGCTCAGATGCCCGACTGTGGCATTGCTTGTTATTTATTTATTTACTACGGCATTTTATTTCCCACTCCATTATTGCTTATTCATGTTGCATATAAATAACCTGCTTGCATGCATAAAAGATATTTTATTTGTGTCTGACGATGTGATCATAGAATATTTCAGTGCATGTTTATCAATTATATTATCCCAGTGTTCATAATGTTTGCGAGTACATTCAAAGTACTCACTGGCTTGTCCCTGGCTATTGTCTTGGCCAGATTTCTGCATGGAGAGGAGCGTTGCGGTGACAGCCCCGGAAACTAAGCAACGGTGATAGCAGCCTCGCGAAGATAGGAGTTAACCTGGTCAGCTGTTCCTGTGGGAAATGGAGTCCCATAGACACTGATGTCTCACAAACCGCTTCCGCCATCAACCACTAGAAACCCAATTGTTGTACTCACAGGCCAGAAGGGTCTTGTACTACATATTTTGTATTTTGCTTGAGATTTCTGTATCAAGTTTGGAGCCTCATCAGCTAACAGTAATCCTGGGGCTGATGAGCACGACGGTCTTTTCTGGAAATTTATGTCTGGAAAAACCGGTCGCGACAAAGGTGTATCCAGTCATTGTCCAGTAAATGTGTCTCAGGAGAACGTAAGGGAATTTGATGAGTTTCTTTGCCGGTGAAGTATGTTTTCTTCAGGTAATTCCGATGCTACCACCAAGCATTCTTGAAGATAGCAGAGGTATTAGCACAGGTTACCTCATCCTGAGTTTCCAAATCGGTCCTTCTCTATAAGTATCAGTGTTGACAATTCATCACATTTCTTACTAACGAATAAAGTGACACCATTTAAAATAGCATTAACACAATATGGTATTGTTTAGGTCAAGACATGGCAGGAAATGACATTGTGAAGGAGTTGGCAACTTCATGACACCACTGGATTACAAATCAAGAACTCATAAGTACCAATGTTTAGTGTGCTGTCAATTTATCCCATTTCAGATTGGCAAAATAAGATCACTTGCTCTGTATAGTTTAATTTACATGGTATGAAGAAGGAACTTGGTTGTACAACTAAAAACTTAAATTGAGAAGGACAAACTTTTGTTTATGAAGTACATAATAAACTTTAAACATGCAATTTGATGCAAACACCAAAAATAAACAGCTATTGCAGTCATGCCTAACCAAATATACACAACAAAGTTTGAAGGCTTGAGAAGGACAAACTTACAATATTGGTGAAGGCGGGCTCTATAAAGCCCTTGTCCATGCTAATGGGGGGCAATTCAAGAATTCTACCACATAATCTTCTTCATAACCATTGCTTTATTCTACATTTTGTTAAGAGCGAATATAGATGTGACAATATAAGAAAAAATGGAGAATATTTAAGATAAGATGAAGAGTGATGCTACATAACCAAGTAGCTATAAATGTAAGTACATCGATACAGGCAAAAGGTACAGCCAAGAGCAATGCAGAGCTAAATTTCTTCAGTACCATCGGTGTTATCCAACCTTATGGTAAGAGTAAATATAGATCTTATGTGTAGAAAATGGAGGGCAAAGGAAAATAAGCTACATAGTGATGGTACATGAACAACTACCTGTCAATATAAGTACACTGATAAAGGACAGCAGGTACTTACAAGAACAATGCAGAGCTAAAAAATTTCATTGGCATTGGATATATTCTACACTAATGTAACCATTCATACAGATCTGATAATTTGGAGCGAGCAATTGATAGGCAAGCTATCATGCATACTGTTGTCACATAATGAACCAGGTATGTATGCAAGTACAGTGATACAGGACAACAGGTACTAACAAGAGCAAAGCAGCGGGCAGCATATTTGCGATATCCTGTCGTTCTTTTCAAACTAGAATTCCTTTTCGAGCAGATTTCCTGCAAAAAAGATGAGTAAGGCACATGCGGAAAAGTAGAAGTTCAAATTGTCATGCGATATCCTAGACAGTACCTCATCCTTGGAACAAGACCAGTGCATAACAAGGTTTTTCCATTCAATGTCTTCTAAATTTAGCACAGGAGACTTCACCAGATATTTGTTTATAGACTTGCCATCAAAGTGTGATTTCCTCAGGTAACACCGATACTGCTGCAATGCTTCCTTGAAAAGTGCAAGCAATCTTTGCTCGTCATGACTATCCAGATTGACCCTCGCCTACTTACAACAATTTAATGTAAATCATTGATGTGTTCAATCAGCAGAAAACAGGAAAATAATCACCATGAATAATAGCACTTACACATAAGTGGGACAGGAAGATGTGAAAATGGTGCTTGTCTGCACTATAATCTTCCCATGATGGGAATATATGCACGTAGACCCTAACAACATTGAAAGCATTGTCTTTTAAACTGGGAATAACTGGAATGGTGTTCCAATCTGCAGGATTTGGCCGTCTCTGCAGTTGATAGGTCTTCGTCCGGTGGACTTGCTGTACTTTTTGCTGGAGTGGGATTATTCTGTGGTATGGCTGGTGCTATGGCAACTGAAATCGGCATACCTTTTGCTGGAGTGCAGGTCCTGTGTGGTGGGGCTAGTGGTGTGGCTAGTGAAGTATGGGTACAGTCTGCTGGAGTCGGTCCTACGTTTATGTCACTGGTTGTACAGCCAATATATGTGGGGTGATGTCTGATTTCTCCGGCACAACCACATTTTTCAAGGACTTTGCTGGTGCTCCTTCCGGTTCGGCAATCACCCTCTTTGCATAAGAACATCATTTGAGCGGAAAAACATGGTATGATGACAGATGGAATATGTATTGATAATGGCTGCGCACGGAATCTCGACATATATGATGAGTAAACTAAGCAGATGGCAGTCCAACAAAGTAGAAGAAATGCAAGACAACATATGCAAGATACGCGCAATCAATAAAACCTTTCCAAATTAGAACAGGCACCTTGATGGGTGAACGGGACAGGCCATCTGGCTTTGACTCCTCGAGGTTAGAATAGTCATTAGGATCATATTTTGAACAAGAATCAACAAGTAGGGAGCGTATGAGTTTCATTGCATCCAGAATGGCACTCAATGCCTTGGTGCCAATTTTGTAAGTCATTGCAGTGTTTAGCTTCAAGAGTGGACCACTGCTAGTGCGAAACAAAGCAGCTACACAGATCATAGTGTACATATAACGGGAAAATCGTAAGCATCAGAGTAAAATCAGCAAAGTGGAACTGCTGGAATATATGTGCTAGTATTGCCGGTACGGCTAGAAAGGCTTCGGATACCATCTCTCTTCAACTGAAGGTGCGGTATTGTTAATATCAGTGTAAATCTCAAAGGCGACATAGCTCCCCGCATTTCCTTGCTATTCTTATAGGATTCAAGTGGGCAGGCCACTACAAATCATATTCCCATGTTTACAAAATCCTACAAATCAAAGAGGCCCGAAGAGTTCAAAGTGTCCATCACAACCGACCGTATAGACCTCTACACTGCAAATGTCCCTGCTCATCTTCACTACAAGGAACATATTGTACTACTATCATACTCCCTCCATTCCAAAATATATGTCTTGGTAGATATTTCCACTATGGATCACATACAGATGTATCCAGATACATTTTAGAGTGTAGATTCACTCATTTTGCTCCATACAAAGGCTTGTATTTAGGAACGGAGAGAGTACTTATTGAAGAAGAACGGAAGAGGAACATGCTAAAGAAGAGCAAGCAAATTTTGGATAATAAAATGTTCGTTGCGCAGTGCCCACACATGATGAACCAGAGCGCATTAAGAAAGCAACTCCCTGATGTCTCTCTATATGTGGTGCACGTGCTTTTTCAAAAGTAAAGTAGGAACATTAGCCAACCAATTAAATGTTATCTGTTTTAGTAATATCAGCATCATATCAGATTCGTACTTGAGCAACAAGTTTGGAATTATGAGTGGCACGTTGTTTAGATTGATGGATCCAGGAGCAGTGCTAAGCAGGTACGATGATGGTACTTAATATAAAGGCATGTCTACATGCAAGTCGCGTGACTTTTGTCATTTGGGTCAGTCGACCATTTCAGACGGTTGGATGAAGATCCTACGTCTCCTAACCCTTCTTCTTCCCCGTCTCTGATTCTTCCCATACAGAACACCGCACGGGCCGCCGGCCGGACCACCGGCCCCCACCTCATGTGTTCCTCCGCCACCCCCACCCCCCGCCCCCACCCGCATCGAGTTTTCTTCATTTGGCGAGGCCCCACCACCGCCCCCACAACCACTGTCCCGACCCGAGCCCCTTCGTTCGCACCGGCGAACTCCAGCGAGCTCTGAAAAGTCGACTGACCCAGTTTTGAAATTTAGTCTACTGTGATTTAACTAGTGTGGAATATAAAAGGGGAAAACCATAAGCATTGGGAGTATAGTGTTGAGCGTGCCATGGCGGATCTGAAGGTGCAAACCAGACAAAGGCAACTTCGCAACCAATGTTTGCTTTCAACTAGCAAGTAAGTAATGGACAAGAAATCAGAGTAAAGCAGTGGCGATCTATTTTCTTGCTGCAATAAATAAGTTGATAAGATATGAAAGAGTACCGCCTCTGTGCGACGCCGTGTATGCATCTACTAAGAATTTGACGGTGCTGCGGTAGCGATGGCTGTCGGCGGCGTGGAAGCAGATCTAGGAGGGTAGACGGTGGCGGCGGGGCACGGTGGACGAGACGGTCGTAGGAACGGCGCCGGCAAGGTGGACAACAGCGGGGATGAAGCAAGAGCACGGGATGCAAGGATCCCGGTCTGAAGCCGTGGATGAAAGAGGTCGATCTCTTGTCATGGAAGGCGGCATCGGGGTATCAGCTCCGGCATGGTGGAGGAGGACGGCGGTGGATGGGGTGGCGGACGGAGGAGGCTGGGGTGGAGAGGGTGTTTTGGCGCCCATGGAGTACAAATGGGGAAATGGAGGTATAGAGGAAGGAGGAACCATGTCTTCAGGGTGCGATTGTCTCAAATGTGAGGAAATTTACAAACTTAGCCCCCGTTTCAAATTTCCTACATCACAGCAATATTAGTCGGTTGGGGATAGGACGGTAATCTCACATACACCGAATATTTGCCGATGAGAGTTTTTTTTGGCGCCTGCCGTGTATGAATCAGGGAGGAGTCGATTTTGGCCGAGGACACACTGTGTTTTGGCGCCCACCGTGTATGAATCCGGGTGAGAGGCGGTTATGTCACGTTTGAGTGAAATTACAAACCTACCCCTATCGAAACCTATAGAAATCGAGCAGATAGGCTTTGTGTGGCAGGGATAGGCAGTAGTAATTTCCATCTCGTAGATTTTGGTTTCGGGCGGTTACTGCGACTTTCCCTGCTTTGTTCAAATTTTGCCGAGTGCACGTTAACCGTGCCAACTCAATTCGAGTCCCGTTTGTATTTTTTCCGGACGGGATCCATTTTCGATTGGAATAAAATTATATATACATCATTTTTATATACTTTCAAAAGCATAACACCCTTTATACATAAATATGGTTTACAAATGGCATGATCTCAGATTCATAAGGTTGTATCCATCAATTTGGATTTTCAAATATTTGAAACCACTTTATGTTGAAATCCAATGCATGCATTCCTCGCTTACTGTCTCCAATTAATGTGTGTTTCTTGCGGGGGGTTTTTACTTCTCAAACATGTATAATGTGTTTCACACACGCAACATATAGTGTAATCCTGTTTAGACATTAATTGCATATAAACCATGCATTGTTTCTAATTAAAGAATCTATGGATCACCAATATTGATAAACTATATAGCATTACACGTGTCCCCAAATTCAAATGGATATGCATGTTTGATACACCAATTTGCATTATGATATTATCGATGTCGTGATCTCCAGTTTAAATATTTGAATCCCATTTAATCTAGATATTCGTCTCATATAACTATCACTCATGCTTATATAGGACTATCTCTCTAGACCTATACGCGTTCATCGTCTCTCGGGTATCTCTCGTGCTACCTGTATGTTGACAATGATCTTTTATCTTCGTAACACACTGACGGTACTCTCTCCCTCGACCTTCATCACTCTATCTCTCTCTAAGTATATCTCGCTCCCTGCTATGTGTATCTAACTATGATTCTCCATGTGGAATCTCTTTCTCTCACACAAACACAAAACTTTGTCTCCCGGGGTCTCATTTCTCTCTACTATTCCCCTGTGTGCCACTCGCACACCCCTCATACAGATATGTCTTTCGCTCCATAGGTATGAGAACCTACGACTCTTCCTCTTAAATATCTCTTTCCCACACACAAACACAAACTCTGTTTCCCAGGGTCTCATATTTCTCCACTGTTCTCTTGTATGTCGCTCACACACACTCTCTCTCCATAGAGATATCTTGTGTTCCGTCATATGTATCTCTAGCTATCACTCTCGTTGTGAAATATCTTTCTCTCTCGTAGACACAAAACTCCAACTCTCGGGATCTCATTTCTCTCTGATATTTGTTTGTATGTGAGTCACATGGACCCTGTCTTCATCTCTCTCACACCCACACACACATAACTCAGCCTTCTGATCCACTCGACTCCTATCTCTAACGCACACTAGCTAGCATCTTTATCTTTCTATTTATCTGTGTCTCCATCAACCTTCTTTCCTTTATAGATTTATCTCTTTTGCACAATCGGTGTGCCTCACTCCCTCTGCTCGCCATAGATTCATGCTCCAGCCGACGCCACTATCTTTTAAAGACAAAAACACAGGCTCAATTGTCAGGCCTTTTTCCCTGCATTCTCACATGCATGCATATTGTCATACCGATCCGTCTCTCCCATGTCGTTAATCTTATGACTTATGTCTTCTTTCTTTTATCTCGATTATGCACGCGCGCACACACACACACATCCCACGTATACATGTATACCTCTCACACATGCACGTTCAAGGTCTCTATGTCTCCACACGTAGTTAATTACCCTCAACCCTAACGCCACATCGAATCGTTCTCTTTTTGTGTGCACATAACTTCCGCCTGGATGGGTAAAACACACACTCACACTTAACAATCTCCTTCTAGCTACCCCCCTCTCACTCTTCCCCTATATCCCCAAAACCAATAAGACCATCCCTTCGTTTAATTCCCGCCTACATGCACCATCAATATATAGTAGTCTTCCTTGGTGTCTCTTGAACAAACACGTTCTCTCGATGTCGACTCCTCTCACGCGCACACACCTTCTCTTCCCTCTCTACGGGCATTTTGTCTCTCGCACACCATCGTTAGTGGCCTCTGCCATACACATCACCTCTCTATGATGAAGCCATGCACACTTAAATTACATCTGCCACCGAGGACACCGCGACACACACACACACCCACACACACACACACACACTAAGACTCCATCACACACGCACACACACACACACTAAGACTCCATCTCTCTCTCTCTCACACACACACACTAAGACTCCATCTCACACACACATGCTCTAGGCGGAGCATTTGTTCCAACCATCCTTCATCCAACCTTACCCGTATGATAAACAATCACCTTAATTTACTTGTATAACATGGACAAATTCCACTACTTTAGTAGTTAGCAAACTTATCATCTGTACCCTTATAAAAAACTGAGTTGGCGATGATGGTGTGCCTGCCATCATGTAATATAGGATCTATATCTGACGAATAGAAAGCAGACTATGATAATTTTACAAAAGATACCCACACCTCTCTCCACATCCTTATCTCCCACAAGCAATTAAAAAAGAAAGTCTATGGAACAATCTAGCATGGTGGCCGTTGCCGCCTGCCGACGCCGTCCATCCCCATGCCTCCGCCCATTCCGACCACCAGTCACCATCACACTCCACTCCTCCTCACCTTATCTCTCATCTTTCATTTTTTCGATGACATTCTTGAGATACCAGTTTTCTGATAAAATTCTCAAAATATCATTAGTTTTTACACATGGGATTACTCCTGCATGGGTAAATCACAACATGTGTTTTGTAAAAAAATGCATATTGATGTTCCGTGCAATGCACGAGCATCTTGCTTGTAATTATATAATGCAAATCACGAGCATGAAGTGACATTTTTGTTACACAACCACGTTAACATGGCCACGTAAATCACTAGCTAAAGTAAATACCATTATACTTATATCCCGATGCAAAAGGTTGAGTACATGCCGAAGAGTAGAGTTGCACACATGCACTCTGCCTCTCAGAATCTCACACGCACACACACACACACACCAGTTACGTGACGCCCACTTAAGAAGACACATATGTTACAATTTGTGCACCCGCGGGTACACGTGATGGCCCGGCCGAAGGTAACAACATACGCCATACTCCCGCCAGAGCGGTGCTTTAATCTGGTAATTTTAGTGGTCATGCATGCATCTTTTTGTGCAAGCACTCCTATATAAGGGTTGACTGGTCGCTTCCCGCGGACGTGCACGGGCGGTGGAAGAGGAATGAGAAGGGAAGCAGGCTATGGAGTAACGTTTTTACCACAATTTCTTAGGAAATTGAGTGCAATAATTGAGTAGTTTTGCAAACTACCAGTGCTACACCTGAAACGGTTCAAAACCTATACTCCCTTGCCAGTCCGCGCTTCCCGCATGAAACGGTCAGCGTCGCCCTGGAGCGTTAGTGCCGCATTAATGCCCGGCCAGAGCGGAGGCGACCTCTCACTGGCGCCGGCTTTGAAGCGGCACGACGGCTGAGAGAGCGTCGCTTCCCGGTGCACGCGACTGCTCCGCGTCGAGGCTGGCCATAGGCCCTGTTTGGATCCATGGGTTAGAGTTAGTTTGAGCTAGTTGGGGCTCAAATAGCCCTAAAGTATCCAAGCATGAGGGTTTAAATTGGAGCAAGCTGCACCGAACCCACCAAAAAAACTATCCCACCCAAGAGGTGCAAACTGGAGATAGTTCTCATTGGGACCACTAAAAAATCACTTTTCTCTCTCCATCTAGTGCATTTATTGTCAATCTAACCCTGTCACCCAAACACCTCTTTGGCTAAAGTTAGTTCAGGGTTAGTCATGAGTTAGTCTAACCTCTAGCTAAGTTAGAGTATCCAAACAGGAGCACTCTAGGACATGCAAGTTGCTCAAAGCATACAGTCAAATTCGTACGTGAAAGTTTTTTCTTTATTTTTGAAAACGGAACGTGAAAGGAATTTTTTTTAGAATGCTCTTGGCATGTCGCTAACATGTGATGAGTTAACCGACCTCAATAGACGGCAAAAATGCCAGCCCGCTGCACTTTGAGAGAGACGAGGAGGGAGAAGCGATACGGGCTGCTGGATTACTAGAGATAGGTGTCGCACGGAAGCCAAGAAATATGGTGATAGCGTGGGTTAGCCATGTACTAGTATGATGTAACTACACTGGGCTGCCATGTTTCCTACTCTTCCAGTCCACTGTGGAGATGATTGGTTGATTTTATATTGCTGAATAATATAAAATATTATGATTGCAGACGCTCCACCACGAGGTTCCTTGCTCCTTCTTGGTCGTCGGGAATCTATGTTCTTCCAATCTATTTTTTACGTGAGCTTTGTTCATCCTTTTTCCAACACGCGAGACATCTAGCATCAAGGTGCACGTGTCATGCAAGGATCGTTCCATCTATATGAAGAACACATGGGACTGGAACTACGAGACGGACATGTACCCAGGAGTGGATGTGCGAACCTATGTAATGTAGCGCAGTAAGTGAAGTAGAAAGGCACAAATAGTATGAACATGCGTGGCATATAGGCATTTGTCTCTTACTACCACTAAATGTTGTGCGTGCAATGCCCGGTGATGTTATGGAGTATGTGACTCAGTACTCTACTACTACTATATTAATTGGAGGCACATATTAGGTTTTATATTTGTTTACGTGTATGCCCCGAGACCTTCCAACTAGACGTGTCTTTCTCTCCGGGTCGCACTTTGTATCGTTCATACCACTAGTACAGTAGTACTACTACGTGTGGTCTCCGACCCAGAAGTGGAGACGCTCTACCACGCAATTCATGTCCCACTCCTTTCGCTGACGTGTGGGACATCCAGCACGTGCCATGTGTTTGGCACTCCTTTGTCGTAAGAGTTGAAACGCTAGCATTCATCAGAAATAAAAAATAAATATAAATCACGAGTGATACTATACCATGCATTTTCCTTGCTCCTTGATATCGGAAAGAATACTTCCGCTTGGTGACATGTGGGACGTCGACCATCCTGGTCCACTTGCCATGCCCGCAGAACTCCAAGGGAGAGTCACCCCGGTCGTCGCGCCGCAGTAATTACTAATGAGCCGTCAAATCACAGGCCCAATATTACCCACTGTGAAGTTGCTCGGACGAAGGAACCATCATGACTTCATTGAATTCCGCTTCTTGAAGAAAACTACTATACCAGCAGTACTGCTAGCTACAGTAGTTACTCCAGCAGAGGCCTCCTTTGGTTCATAGGATAGGAATTTTATAGGAATATGAAAATCATAGGAAGTGAGATGACATGCATCTCAATTCCTATAGAGAAAGAGATGCCATTTGATGCATAGGATAGGAATTTTTCCATTGAATCTAGGCTAATGTACTGGTAATTTGCTCTAAAAACTACAGTAGTAACTAGTAGTACTAGTACATGCTTGTAATTAATTAAACAAACGTATGGGTGACACAGACACACACACTAACTACTAGTAATACTACTTCTCACATGCTGGCCAGACGCCGTCGTTGTCCTTCCCGGCTTTGTCGGCGACACCCCACCGTTCTTGGATCTCCGCTGACCTCTCCGCAGCATTGCGAACATCCTCTTCTTTCTTGCGGCGGCGGGCCTCTCTTTTCTTGAGTGCTTTCTGACTTTTCCGCTCACTCTGTGCGGCTTTGGCCGCCTCTTGCTCTACCGCCCATTCGGCCTTGGCAACTTCAAATTCCGCCCACATAGGTGTGAGGTCGCAAACGGCAATGAACTCGGCATGAAGGGATGCCACCGCTTCGCTACCATTCTGTGTTCGGTCATGGGCGGCGAGGAACTCGGCGCGGCAGGATGCCATCATTTCCTTACCGGTTAGTGTGTGGCATGGTGGCATAAAAGACGCTTGGTGATAGCTCTGGTGGTCGTCGAAGGCTAGCTGGAGACAAGAGCGGTTGCATGGACGCCTGGTTGTCAATACGTGCCGCATACACTTCAAAGGCTCGTCATCCATGAGTTCACATTTTACCACCACGCCAGCGTCTGACCGCCCTGGCCTACCAAAACCCCTTCCATTGCTAGTGCGCGCTTCCCTCCTAAAACGATCACCGTCTCTCCAGAACGTCAATGCCGCATTCACCGGCCTTAACTGCAGGTGCAGTTGGTGTGTCACTGACATGCGGGCCAGATGCCTGTTGGGCCCACATGTTAGTGATACAACACACCTACGGTTAAGTCACTGAAGCAGCATCCACATTCATGCGACCTCTCACTGGTGCCGGCATTGCAACAGCACGATGGCCGAGAGAGCGCCACCCGCGCGGCATCCGGGTGCAAGCGACTGTTCCGCATTAACGACACCACGGCTATCCTTCCGTCTGCCGCCCACATTAATGACATGCGGCTGCCGACGAACCTACTTCGGCGCTAGCCGTCCATCCGTCTATCGCGGCTCATTGCCATTCGCCCGCTATATTAACTTGAGCCCCAGCTCCCAGCCATAGCCAAAGACCCACACTCATTCTCCCCCGGTCCCTTCCTTCTATCGGCACCACTCCAACCATGGCCTCCTGGCGCTCCAAAGCTCTCTTGGACGTACTGTCACAGGAGTAGACGAAGGACATCGACGGCCCCGCTACGACCGTGCTACAAAGCTCTCTTGGACGTACTGTCGTAGGAGCAGACAAAGGAGATCACCCGCTCCCCCCCCCCCGGCCGCCCTCTGCCGCCACGACCACGAAGCCGGCGCGTGTGTGCGGGCGCAGCTGGCAGCGAGGAAGAGTAGTACATTGTAGGTCGCCGCCGCTCTGTTCCCAGGAAGGCCACCGCTCCTCCACTCAGTCGACGCCAAGCTTGGTAGGATAAACATCGGCGGCTGATTAGCCGGTTGACGGCGACGTGGAGGCAGAAATCTTCAGAACCTTGTGCTCCGGAGGAGGAGGTTATCGAGGCGGATGAGGAGGAGGCAAAGGCAATAGCCGGCTTTCTCAGGTTCATGGCCGGACATGGTGGTCGGGCGCCGGTGATCGTTTAGATTAGGTTTACAGTAGGTTTTACTATGGTTTGTGCGAAATATGTAATGAATTTCGTCTAGTTTATAGGAAAAGTTTTCGAAATGTAACGAATTTCATCCAGTTAATTTGAAATTTGCTTTGTTTGCACAAATTTTCGTTAGGTTAGTTCATATAGTTGTCGAAAGGTATGCGGTCAGCATTGGATGGCATCCATCGGTGTCCTTGGATAGATGCCGGTGTAAATTTGAGGGCCAGCGCTGGAGATGCCCTAAGTATCATGCTATAATCACTAGCAGTGCTCCATTATTTTGCAGGGAACAGTTTTCCCTCGATCAAAATCAGATCCGCCGTGTTTCACACTCCTCCCACGTAAGAGTGTAGACTCTTGCTTACATAAAAATGGAGCAAGTGGACGGCACTATAGGATGTCATATCACTCAAACTAGCCCGCCTAACACGCGGGAAAGCACCGCCCTCGTCATTTTGTTCTGGATTTCTATGATCGATCGCACGAAAATGTTACGCTTTGCAAGTTCAAAAGGAAAAGGCGGCACACTTACAACTCGTACGCGTTGCACCCCCGACAGTCCAGCTCGCACGCCGCTCACCAGAGGGGACACGCGTTGTCTCACATTTTCACTAACATGTGGGAATGAACCGTCGGTAGCTGAAATCTAATCGCTCGGCGGGCGTCGGCTGAGAAGGACAGACGAGGAGGGAGAAGAGATCGCACGCCCGCCGCGCACGGACTCCAAGAAATATATATGGTGATAATGTGAGGTGGGACATGGGGGAGTCCGGAGTAAGTGAAGTAGAAAGGCACAAATGGTATGAACATGCGTGGCATATAGGGTGTGTTTGGTTGCATTCTCGTCTCAGCATAGTTGTTTCCTCTTCATACATGCTCAACTCAACACCCCTCTTCATGCATGCTCTCTTCACGCATGCTTCTAGTGTATTTGTGCTAAACTAGTGTGGACTCATGCACCCTCCATACACTCTACCAAACACCCAAAAGTGGGTCGAGAAGGGAACTCTTGGGCGGCGTTTGTCTCTTACTACATAGAGTACCACTAAATGTTGTACGTGTAATGCACGGTGATGTTATGGAGTACGTGCCTAAGTACTCTACTACAACTATATTAGTTGGAGGCACATATTAGCTTTTATATTTGTTTACGTGTATGCCCCGAGACCTTCCAACTAGACGTGTCTTTCTCTCCAGGTCGCACTTTGTATTGTTCATACCACTAGTACTACTACGTGTGGTCTCTGACGCAGAAGTGGAATAAGTGGAGACACTCTACCATGTTGTTTTTTGCGCTGGGCTCTACCACGCTGTTCATGTCCCACTCCTTTCGCTGACGCGTGGGACATCCAGCACGTGCCGTGTTTGGCACTCTTCGTCGTACAAGTTGGAACGCTAGCATTCATCATAAATAAATAAAAAATATAAAGCAGCATTGATACTTTTTAAAAAAAATTATCCTGGTCTACCCCGGTCGTATCGCAAGCCCAACCTTTCCCACTGTAAGTTGGTCGGACGAAGGAACCATCATGACTTCGTTGAATTCTGCTTCTTCAAGAAAACTTACTGTACCCGCAATACTGCTACCACACGTGAAGACTGGACAACACTGTACCACGTCATATCACCAAAACCCGCTAGGCCAAACTAGCCCGCCTATAGGTCATCTATTTTGGAATGGAGGGAGTATGTATCTGTACTGCTATGATTTTTTGTTGTACGTCTCTGTATTTTTTCTATGATTTTCCTAACCTATGAACCAAATGTAGGATCTAGAAGTAGATGTGTCTAGAGGGGGGTGATTAGACACTTAGTGCTAAAGTTGCAATTTTTAAGCTTTTTCGGTTTAAGTGGAGTTTAGGCACAATTTCAACACACACAATACATATCAAGCAAGCATGCAAAGAGTATATGAGCAGCGGAATGTAAAGCATGCAACTTGCAAAAATGTAAAGAGAAGGGTTTGGAGAATTCAAACGCAATTGACGACACGGATGTTTCTCCGTGGTTCGGATAGGTGGTGCTATCCTACATCCACGTTGATGGAGACTTCAACCCACGAAGGGTAACGGTTGCGCGAGTCCACACAGGGCTCCACCCAAGGGTTGCGCGAGTCCACACAGGGCTCCACCCACGAAGGGTCCACGAAGAAGCAACCACCCACAAAGGGTCCACGAAGAAGCAACCTTGTCTATCCCACCATGGCCAACGCCCACACAGGACTTGCCTCACTAGCGGTAGATCTTCACGAAGTAGGCGATCTCCTTGCCCTTACAAACTCCTTGGTTCAACTCCACAATCTTGCCGGAGGCTCCCAAGTGACACCTAGCCAATCTAGGAGACACCACTCTCCAAGAAGTAACAAATGGTGTGTAGGTAATGAACTCCTTGCTCTTGTGCTTCAAATGATAGTCTCCCCAACACTCAACTCTCTCTCATAGGATTTGGATTTGGTGGAAAGAAGGTTTGAGTGGAAAGCAACTTGGGAAGGCTAGAGATCAAGATTCATATGGTAGGAATGGAATATCTTGGTCTCAACACATGAGTAGGTGGTTCTCTCTCGGAACATATGAGTTGGAATGGTGTGTGCGTTCTGATCGCTCTCACATCGAATGAGAAGGAGGTGGAGGGGTATATATAGCCTCCACACAAAATCCAACCGTTACACAGTTTTCCAATCTCGGTGGGACCGAATCAATAAACTTGGTCGGACCGAAAATGTAAACCTAGTGACCGTTAGTGATTTCGGTGGGACCGACTGGATCAACTCAATGGGACCGATGTGCTAGGGTTAGGGTAAATCCAAAACTCGGTTTGACCGATTACTCAAACTCGGTGGGACCGATTTGGGTAATAAGTGAAACTGAGATTTGGTCAAGCAAACTCGGTGGGACCGATTGCATATCTCGGTGGGACCGAGAATATTGCAATGGGTAACAGAGAGTTTGCAAGCCCATCTCGGTGAGACCGAGATCCCATCGGTGAGACCGAACTGATTAGGGTTTGGCAGTGGCTTATGACAAGTGAAACTCGGTGGCGCCGGATAGGAAGAATTGGTAGGACCGAGTTTGGCTTAGGGTTTAGGTCATATGTGGATATGGGAAAGTAGTTGAGGATTTTGGAGCATATCATTAAGCACATGAAGCAAGAGGCTCATTAAGCAACACCTCATCCCTCCTTGATAGTATTGGCTTTTCCTAAAGACTCAATGTGATCTTGGATCACTAAAATATAAAATGAAGAGTCTTGAGCTTGAAGCTTTAGCCAATCCTTTGTCCTTAGCATCTTGAAGGAGTTCCCACAACCTTTAGTCCATGCCACTCCATTGTTGAACTTATCTGAAACATGCTAGATCGAAATGTTAGTCCAACAAGAGATATGGTGTCATCAATTATCAAAACCACCTAGGGAGCACTTGTGCTTTCAATCTCCCCCTTTTTGGTAATTGATGGCAACATACATCAAAGCTTTGGATAAAGATATAAAGAACAGCAAGTAAAGCTTTGGAAGGACATGTAACAAGCATAGGCTCCCCCTTCATGTATGCACTCATGTAATTATGAAATAGAGAGGCATGTGAGAGCATAACCATGACAGCGTAGGCAAAGTGTTACATGCATCTTGGCCATATGCATCAGAGCAAAAGATTATCAAGGAAAATACCTTCATGCTCATGAGTCCTTCTTGCAAACAGTATGTACATAAGCAAGAACTCCTCATACTCATGATTTTGATGCATATACTTACCTTGTGGTCATGAGTTGGCTTAGGATGGAATGAACCTGCACAAACAAGGTTAGATAACACAGGTATATCCACTAGCTAGAGCAAACAAAAGAAACCACAAGAATACCAAGACTGGGATGACATGTAGAGAGTGAGTACAAGGTACCACATAGAATTCAACATGTCCCCAAGAATAAAGATATGCAATGAATTTGACTGATTTCTTTTCCTTAGGTGTCTTGCTCCCCCTGAATCTGACATGGGATATTGGGAGAAGATAGGAAACAGAAAATCAGAGCTGAAGGATATGAATAGAACTAAATTCAAATAAGTTCATATGAACATGTCTTTCCCCCAAAAAGACATGTGGCATCTCTCCTCTTGAACATCAATCATCTGGGATCCTTGAGTATTCTCTCCCCCTTAGTACTTTCTCCTTTGTAGGTGATAAGCTTTTGATGTGATCTCTCTCTCTCTGATGATAAGCTTTGATGTGATGTGATCTCTCTCTCCCCCTTTGACATCAATTTCCAAGAAGGTTTTTCCTGGAATCCGTCGAATAGGTTTGGTCCTTGAGATTCAGTACAAAGCAGTGAATAAAACTGTGATGCTTGTAGAGGATAAGATTCATTGAGTGGAGCTGGGTCAGAAGGAATATAGAATATGTGGCAAACTGTTTTTCCTGTTGCGAAATTGGTGGCACCGAGTGGCATGTTTCGGTAGTACCGAAGGGATTCGGTTGGACCGAGAATAGCTATTCGGTGAAACCAAGTTCGTCACAGAGAGAAACACTTGTCACCGCAGCTCACTAGTCAAGTAAGATCTCACAAAGATTTGCAATGAATTAGCTGAAAGATTTGCAAGGAATTTGATGCAGAAATATGCAGAACAAAAACAAAGAGAAAAGAGTGAAAGTTTCTAGATGAAGTTTTTTTTTTGAAAAAGAAAGAGACAAATATGCAAGGGATAAATGCAATAACTCAGAAAAGAACACAAGAGAACTTCATCTAGAATTGGGCAGTGACATAGTCACCTATGTTAGAGTATATTGACTTAGGAGTCAAGTGAGAACACTTGACCATAGGTCATACTCATCGTTTAGGCTCAAAATGGGGTTACCATTTTTCGTTTAAGCATCTTGATTTATTCACATCTTATTGAGTTGCTTTGACTCATGTCTTGGAGTAAAGCTTCTCTAAGATGGAATAACATACCTTGGGTGGTGATGTGGTTCTTGCTCATGTAGTTGAACTTGTGTGGGTGCTCAAGGTTGATGTAGCTCATTGAGAGTTGGGAGCACCATTTGGAGTTTGAGTTCATCTACCTACATGGGTTAGTTCTTGCAAGGAAAAGCACTTGTGCATCCAAAAATGACAATCATGAAGTTTAATATAGAGTTTTTCAAAGGATATGTTTGAATGGTTTTGTGCTTCCTTGTCTTCAACCACTATTGTGTAGAGTCTTGGTGATGTAGAGATTGCTCAAGATATGAGTGAGTCGCAATCTCATGGAATTAGATTCAACCAAGCACCTACATGGGTTAGACAACATGCAAGGTGCAAATATATCCAAGACATAGGATAGTTATCATAAGAGATATATCATGGGTTAGTCATAAGCTCATGTCTTGCATGTATCCAGTGGAGTTTCTACTCCAAGTTCGAAGCATCAATGATGTTCAATTCTCCTCTCAACCTGCAAAATGCTTTCTCATCAAGTGGTTTAGTGAATATATCCGCTAATTGCTTATTAGTGCGAACATGCTTAAGATTGATGTCACCCTTAGCAACATGATCTCGAATGAAATGATGACGAACTTCAATATGCTTAGTTCGAGAATGTTGTACAGGATTATGACCAATTTTGATAGCACTTTCATTGTCACAAAGCAGTGTGTTTCACATAAATCCTGCAATCTTTAAGAGTTTGGGTCATCCAAAGTAATTGAGCACAACATGAACCAGCGGCAATGTATTCCGCTTCGGCGGTGGATAAGGATACTGAGTTTTGTTTCTTGGAAGACCAAGACACAAGAGATCTACCAAGAAATTGACAAGTACCCGAAGTGGACTTTCTATCAACCTTGTCTCCGGCATAATCCGAGTCAGAATAGCCAACAAGATCAAAAGAAGACCTCTTAGGATACCAAATGCCAAAATTTGGTGTATGGATTAAATATCTCACTATCCTTTTCACAGCCTTAAGATGACAATCTTTAGGAGCAGCTTGATATCGTGCACACATGCACACACTTAGCATAATATCGGGATGTGAAGCACATAGGTATAACAATGAACCAATCATAGAGCGATAAACCTTTTAATCAACCGGTTCACCATCTTTGGTCAAATCATTATGTACACTAGTAGGCATGGGTGTAGACATACCTTTGCATTCTTGCATATTGAACTTCTTGAATAAGTCCTTGGTGTACTTTTTTTGAGAGACAAATGTACCTTCCTTAGTTTGCTTGATTTGCAACCCGAGAAAGAATTTGAGTTCACTCATCATAGATATCTCAAACTTCTCTGACATTAGCTTTCCAAACATTTCACTAAAGAGAGGGTTAGTTGAACCAAATATGATATCATCAACATAAATTTGGCATACGAATAGTTCTCCATTAACCCTTTTAGTAAAAAGAGTAGAATCAATTTTACCAATTTCAAAACCACTTGTAGTAAGGAACTTGGTCAAGCATTTATACCATGCTCTAGGAGCTTGTTTAAGACCATAAAGAGCTTTGTGAAGTTTGTAAACATGATTTGGTTTCTTAGGATTGATAAAGCCGGGAGGTTGTTTGACATAAACTTCCTCCTCTATTTCACCATTTAGAAAAGCACTCTTAATGTCCATTTGGTACAAGGTGATATTATGGTGATTAGCATAGGCAAGTAAGATGCGAATGGACTCAAGTCTAGCAACGGGAGCATATGTCTCACCATAGTCCATACCTTTGACTTGTGTGTAACCTTGGGCGACGAGACGTGCTTTGCTGCGAACCACTTGTCCATCTTCATCTTGCTTGTTACGAAACACCCATTTGGTACCAATGATGTTGTGGTTGTTGTCGGGCTTCTCGACAAATGTCCAAACTTGGTTTCTCTCAAAATTATGTAGCTCTTCATGCATAGCGTTTATCCAATCTGGATCTTCCAATGCTTCTTCAACCTTCATAGGTTCAATGCTAGAGATGAATGAATAGTTTTCACAAAAGTTAGCTAAACGAGTTTTTGAGCGAGTGATTCTCCCGGTTTGTATATCATTGAGGATTTGCTCGACGGGGTGATCTTTGGCAATTCTTGCTCGAACTCGTGAGAGCTTTTGCTTGGGTCTTCGTTGAGCATCTTCTTCATCTTGTTCTTCTTCTTGTCCTTCTTCATTGTTGACGTCGTCGTTCTCTTGTCGTGGTGGAGAAGGAGGTTGTTGATGTTCGTCTTGACGTATTTCCTCGTTTTCTTCATCTTGATGTGTCCCACTTGTGGATGCTTCCGTGTCGATTCTTGGTTCACCTTATCGTGAAGTAGAAGCTTCCACTTGGACGGATGAAGTACTCTCCTTCACCTCTGTTGGACGAATTTTGCCAATGGACAAGTCTTGAATTGCTTCTGAAGGGTCTTTGTCTCCTACATGAATTGGCAATTGCTCTACTTGCGAGCCATTAGATTCATCAAACTTCACATCTACCGTCTCTTCAACCTTTCGGGTGAAATTGTTGTAGACATGGTAAGTGTGAGAGTTTGATCCATAACCAAGTAGAAAACCTTCATGAGATTTAGGAGCAAACTTTGAATGACGATGCTTATCAAGAATGTAGCACTTTGAGCCGAATACTCGAAAGTATCCAACTTGAGGCTTGTTACCGGTGAGGAGCTCGTATGCCGTCTTGCCGAGTAGCTTGTGAAGATATAAGCAATTTGTTGCGTGACAAGCTATCTCAACCGCTTCTGCCCAAAAGTGCTTTGGCGTCTTGTATTCATCAAGCATCGTTCTTGCCATTTCAATGAGCGTCCGGTTCTTCCTCTCAACAACTCCATTTTGTTGAGGTGTGTACGTAGCCGAGAACTCGTGTGAAATCCCTTCTTCGTCAAGAAAGGTGTCCACATTTGCGTTCTTGAACTCCGTTCCGTTGTCACTCCGAACCTTCTTGATCTTCACATCAAACTGATTTTGGGCTTTCCTAGCGAAGTTTCTAAAGATCTTCTGGACCTGCGACTTGTCATTAAGAAAGAATACCCACGTAAACCTTGAAAAGTCATCAACTATAACTAGACCAAAAGAATTTCCACCGAGACTCTTGTAGGCGTTGGGACCAAAAAGATCCATGTGAAGTAGCTCGAGTGGCCTCCTTGTGGTCATGATGTTCTTCACGGGATGTCTTCCTCCAACCTGTTTACCTGCTTGACAAGCACTGCAAAGTCAATCCTTATCAAATATGACATCGTTGACTCCAAGGATATGATTTCCTTTAATAAGCTTGTCAAGGTTTCTCATGCCAACGTGACCTAGTCGTCTATGCCACAACCAACCTTTTGAGGATTTAGCAACAAAGCAAGTTTTAGGTTGTGCCTTTTTAGAGAAATCGACAATGTAAAGATCACCTCTACGCATACCCGTAAAGACCATTTTATGATTGTCTCGACGAAATACTTGGCAATCTACCTCAGTAAATAGGACATTCAAACCGAAATCAGCAAGTCTAGATACTGAAAGTAAGTTGTAGCCAAGAGATTCAACGAGCATGACATTTTGAATGGAACTATCATGTGAGATGGCCACCTTACCAAGGCCAACCACTTTACCCTTTGAATTATCACCAAAGGTGACATATTTTCGAGGGCCGTCATTTTCAGCAAGCTCATGAAACATCTCTTCACCTCCGGTCATATGATCAGTACATCCACTATCACGAACCCATTCCTTTCCTCCTGATTCATATCCCCGAAGATTTGCCATAAGACCAAAATGTCTCATTGCATCATCAAGATCGAATTCACTATCATCATCATCATAATATTCATGTTCATCATGATCTTGTGATTCATCATTTCCTAGAGAGGGTAATTCATCAGATAAATGATCATCAAAGTGGTCACTTTTATGAATTCTTATAGCTTTGAGTATGATATCATTAATGATTCCAACATCTCCTTTAGCATGCTTAAGATTGGCAAGTTCAAAAAGACATTTACCAAACCTGGGATCACTAGAGTTCATCTTACTCAAGGCAATAGATTTATGGAGAATTTCATCCAAAGTTTTCAAGGAATGATTGGGAAATCGTTCCTTAAGAAATTTCCATATAGTATAGGCACAATTTTGAGTAGGCAAGCTAGCAATCAAATTTTTGGGCAATCCTCGAATGATGAGCTCAATAGTTCTAAGATTGCGAATCATGTCAATGTCTTCATCTAGGGTGGGATGCAAAGGATTAATATGAGGTGCACAAGGGCTAGCAATATACTTGTTCAGATGATATTGATTGAAGATTACAAGCATCTCATTCTTCCACTCATGAAAATACTCTCCCTCAAGAATAGGCACTCTATGTCTAAGACTCCCTAATGTAGACACATCCATCTTCCTCCAATGGTGATTAAACCAAGGCAATGGAGACCAAAGCTCTGATACCACTTGTAGGATCTAGAAGTAGATGTGTCTAGAGGGGGGTGATTAGACACTTAGTGCTAAAGTTGCAATTTTTAAGCTTTTCGGTTTAAGTGGAGTTTAGGCACAATTTCAACACACACAATACATATCAAGCAAGCATGCAAAGAGTATATGAGCAGCAGAATGTAAAGCATGCAACTTGCAAGAATGTAAAGAGAAGGGTTTGGAGAATTCAAACGCAATTGAAGACACGGATGTTTTTCCCGTGGTTTGGGTAGGTGGTGCTATCCTACATCCACGTTGATGGAGACTTCAACCCACGAAGGGTAACGGTTGCGCGAGTCCACACAGGGCTCCACCCACGAAGGGTCCACGAAGAAGCAACCACCCACAAAGGGTCCACGAAGAAGCAACCTTGTCTATCCCACCATGGCCATCGCCCACACAGGACTTGCCTCACTAGCGGTAGATCTTCAAGAAGTAGGCGATCTCCTTGCCCTTACAAACTCCTTGGTTCAACTCCACAATCTTGTCGGAGGCTCCCAAGTGACACCTAGCCAATCTAGGAGACACCACTCTCCAAGAAGTAACAAATGGTGTGTAGGTAATGAACTCCTTGCTCTTGTGCTTCAAATGATAGTCTCCCCAACACTCAACTCTCTCTCATAGGATTTGGATTTGGTGGAAAGAAGGTTTGAGTGGAAAGCAACTTGGGAAGGCTAGAGATCAAGATTCATATGGTAGGAATGGAATATCTTGGTCTCAACACATGAGTAGGTGGTTCTCTCTCAGAACATATGAGTTGGAATGGTGTGTGCGTTCTGATCGCTCTCACATCGAATGAGAAGGAGGTGGAGGGGTATATATAGCCTCCACACAAAATCCAACCGTTACACAGTTTTCCAATCTCGGTGGGACCGAATCAATAAACTCGGTCGGACCGAAAATGTAAACCTAGTGACCGTTAGTGATTTCGGTGGGACCGACTGGATCAACTCAATGGGACTGATGTGCTAGGGTTAGGGTAAATCCAAAACTCGGTTTGACCGATTACTCAAACTCGGTGGGACCGATTTGGGTAATAAGTGAAACTGAGATTTGGTCAAGCAAACTCGGTGGGACCGATTGCATATCTCGGTGGGACCGAGAATATTGCAATGGGTAACAGAGAGTTTGCAAGCCCATCTCGGTGAGACCGAGATCCCATCGGTGAGACCGAACTGATTAGGGTTTGGCAGTGGCTTATGACAAGTGAAACTCGGTGGCGCCGGATAGGAAGAATTGGTAGGACTGAGTTTGGCTTAGGGTTTAGGTCATATGTGGATATGGGAAAGTAGTTGAGGATTTTGGAGCATATCATTAAGCACATGAAGCAAGAGGCTCATTAAGCAACACCTCATCCCTCCTTGATAGTATTGGCTTTTCCTAAAGACTCAATGTGATCTTGGATCACTAAAATATAAAATGAAGAGTCTTGAGCTTGAAGCTTTAGCCAATCCTTTGTCCTTAGCATCTTGAAGGAGTTCCCACAACCTTTAGTCCATGCCACTCCATTGTTGAACTTATCTGAAACATGCTAGATCGAAATGTTAGTCCAACAAGAGATATGTTGTCATCAATTATCAAAACCACCTAGGGAGCACTTGTGCTTTCACCAAATGAGGCCTGAATGTATCTGTGTCGACTAAGCCTACAATTTTAGGAGCTTGGGCTATTGGCCGATCGAGGACGGATAAGTATAAGCGTACCACGAGCTCATCAGCCCCAATGTTTCTCTTCGGTGAGTGTTTTGCAAGTACTATAGCTGGCACAGTAGCTAGCCTACTAACACAAAGAATCATCAAACAAGCCCTGCTGATATCATAAACAATTCAAACTTACATCTAAGCATGCCATATATTACATCAAAAGCTGGTGAGGATACATCTGTTTCCATAACTCAGAGAGGGTTCGCATGATTCACTATCACACAAAAGTAGCAAGTACCGCCCACACAAGACAATGCACTAGCCTTCCATTTCAAAAAAAATACAGTGCACTAGCCCTAAGATGGTTTGATAACATGCATCGTTCTGGTAATTAAACATAGGGCAATGCAAACTACCCTGAAGGATTAGCGCGACCAACTATTTCTTGTCATCGATCTCTCGGGCAATGACCACAGCATAGACAGCGGCATGGGAATTGATCTCTGGGGCGATGTTCACATGACTGACCGCGACATCGGATTCGATCTCTAAGGCGATGTCCATAGGATGGACAGCGGCATCGGAATCGATATCCGGGGAGATGCCAACAGGATGGACCGCGACATCGAAAACGATCTCTGGGGCGTTCTCCACAGGATGGGCCGTGACATTGGAATCATCAAGGATGTACACCGGCACCTGCACAACCCTAACATATTAGCAAGCACATTGCAAATAATCAAAAACCACAACTATGGTAATAAGCCATTATTTCTTACCTTGTGCATCTCACCGGGGGATCCCATCCCTCCGGGGGCCATCTCCTCGTCCTCGATGGGGCCATCACCTTGCCAGGGGAATCCTGATTCTCAACGGCGACTATCTCCTCAAACTCGGCCTTGAGCCTCGCATATGTAGCCATCAGAGTTTCTGGGGTAGGCATGATGGGGCCCTTGCTATTCTTCCAACTTTCTTTGAGGAGTTCGTCCGCCAACGTCGTCAACTCTTTGGCCAGTGCTTGTTTCTTGGAGTTCTTCGTCTCCATGGGTTGGCCCGCCAACATGGTCAACTCATTGGTCGGTGCTCACTTCCTGGAGATCGTTGTCTCCAGTGGGTTGTCCGCCGGCAACTCTTTACCTAGTGCTCCAGGATCCATCAGTGAACTGACAAACAAAAAGCAATCGAAAGGAAACCACAATCGCAATGAAAACGGGAAAAGAATAGGCTGTGAGAATCGGTCGGTTCTTCGCAAAAAGAAGATTCTTGGAATGAAAATATAGCAGCATCACTGATTCGCCCACCTTTCCTTCGCCGGTACAGAAGAAAAATGGTAGAAGTGAGTAGCCTCGAGTGAGGTTTTCTTCAAGAAAGGGGAGAAAGGGCTTCAACGAGCGTTCGAGTGAAATGATGGTTGCTTCGTCCAGTCCAACTTCGATGCCACTTCACCACTGCTGGTAAAGGTGTGGGTTTTGTGATATGACGGGTCATGACGGCCACACCGTGGTGACCGGTGAGGTTCGACTGTAGCACCTCGCTGTGATTTGGTGGATGGCACGCGGGCCCAGATGCTTTGATGTCCCGCATGTAGATAGAGCAGCTAGTCATATAGGAGTGCTCAATATTATGCACCGCCAACAAGGCGGAGAGGAAAACGAGAGAACTACGTTATTAATGCATGCGTTTAATTAGGGTAGTTTTGTAAAGTATGAGATACATTCCTCCAATCGCAAAATGCCTTGGTTGATGAGATTTGAGATTTGAGCCCTATAAGAGCATGGTTAATAGTATAGCCAGATGCTGGCAATAAGCCAGTGCCATGTCATCTACACCCCATCTTATAGCCAACATGTACAATAGTACTAGATCAAAAGAGTGTACTACTTTTTTATTATGTGGCCCACCTTTCATTCTCACAAAGTGCCTAGGAGCACGTGCTAGAGCTGGCTCTTCACGAAGAGCCCGCTTACATTCTCTCTCCTCTTCTCTTTCCTCCAACTAAGCAGAAATATACTAGTTTAATCCTTATAGCCCGCTGACTTAGCTCTATTGTACTTGCTCTAAACCAGAAGGGAGGGAGTAATTCAAGCGGTGTAGTCTAGTCACTTGTTGAAATCTCTAGAAAGGCAAATACTCCTTTCTGGTTTAGAGGGCTATACTAGCAAGTACTAGTACTACAATAGTGGGCTCAAATAGCAATTTTGTCTCATGCAAGAGCCTGGCTATATGCCGATATGCGTGCTGCAAGGCACCGCAGCACGCGAGCATTCACAACTGCCACATTCGGGTTGCGTTTGGCACTTCGCCTCTTCGAGAAGACGAACAATGATGTTACTCCTACTTCTACAGTATCGAATCCACTGCTGCATGTCCGTCCACCTCGTGCGGGAGGGATAGCGTGTAGCGAAAGCTCCTACTAGTCATGCCAGCCACCACGCTCATGCGCGAGGGAGGGACGCGGCTTCATTAACTTACTGCTCCTGCCTTTCCGTCTATGACAGGTGGGCCCAACAGGTGGTTGGCCCACCTGTCATGCAGCCAAAGGCAGTTGCAGTTAAGGCACCGGAGCTCAGTCCGCGAGGGAGAGGGCATCGTAGTAATCAAACTTCTTAGTCTTGTACGAGTTGACGCGACACAACAAGGCACTGCACTCGATATAAGTCTTTTTACACATTTCAAATGGACTATAACATATGGATGTATGTAGACATATTTTGCTTCATATGTAGTCACTTGTTGCAATCTCTAAAAAGACTTATATTTGGAAACGAAGGGATTACAACGGATGCATGCATGTCGTGACTTCCCTTTTGATACTTGCATGTGTTGATTTGATGCACCTTGCCAAATTTTGACTATAAATTTAACTAACCAAATTTTCATGCATGTCACAAAAAATTACGGGGCTGTTTGGATTGTGACTTTGTTTGTCTTATGTTGCCACATTATTTTCCCACACTTTCCTAACTTGAGTTGCTCAAATGGTTAGAGACACTTTGGCTTGCCTAACGGAATCTTGCCACACTTTTTGTGTCTATGACATGTGGGGTTTGCTGCTAATAAAAAAATTCATGTCTTAGGTGTGGCTAATAAAAAAGACTTATATTTAGGAATGGAGGGAGTAGAAAATATAAATAATAATGCATGTTGGGGCAACCCACGTTTCCAATAATTTTAGTCGTGGGCTTGTTCACAATTTTTACGAGGGGTGGTTGTTCATTTAGTGGAGGGACTTGTACCGGACTTGAACGATACAACGTGCGACCTGGCACACCGTAACACCACTCGGAACAAGCGGGTAGCTCTCTCAAAAAACAATCAACAACTAAAAAAGGCGACCTGGCACGTAGTACATAATTTTAAATGATTGTTTTGATGGAGTGAAAAAGGAAAACTACCCCACTATGTATATATAGGCCGGAGCCTCCGCGCTTGCTTGCTAGGGTTGCTCTATTCACACACTCTCATCCTCTCCAGATCTAAACAAAATAGGGGTGGTAACACTGTCTTTCTCCCTTCAAAAAACATTGTCTTTCTATCCTCACCTCTGGTTACAGATCCTGACGTACCCCCCTCCGTCGGTGAAGGGGAGGAGGGGCAGCATTTAGGCCGTCATCTACAGCGAGGGAGGAGACCCACTGCTGGCCGCATCGTTATCTCTGACCGAGCGCCGACGTGGGAGGTCCTCCGATCCCTTCGTTGTTTCCCTAGTGTGGGCAGATCGGGCCTTCGCCGCCCACCTATCCACATCCCGACGACCTTCAGGTATATCTTCCTTCCAAACCGCCTTAGCTCTACTTCCCCAGCTTGCTATGTCGCTGCATGTGCATCATTTTCTACCTCTCAGCCCCTCTCGATCGGATGGTCCAACGTCACCTATTGTTTTCTATTGTTAGAGGTAAAGCTACTTCATGGAGTCGAATCTTGTACTTGGTTCAAACAAGAAATAAAGTGGGGGTGGGGGAATTTAGTATGTACATTGGACTTGGTACAAACAGGAAGGAAAGGGGATGAAAGTAGTACAGACTGGTCATCCAACTGGTCTCTTGGTCGAAAAGGGATATATCGGGGTAACGCTATACACAGTGGTATGACCAGGACTAGATTTGCTATCCACACATAGGAGTAGGTGGCTAGAGTGAACAAAAATGGGACCAACCCAGATATGTTTCTTGGATGTTTGTTTCTCGGGGCAACAAACTCTGAATCACCACTTTATGCCCCTGTTTAGGTACATGGTGCTGGACTGCTGGTGCACCCATTGTCCCATACCCTTGTACCAAATATTTAGTTGTTCTTAATCTAATGCCCCTGGTAAAATGAAGCCATACCACTGTTATAAGCCATGACAAGTTTAGCCAATTTTTTTTGCTTGTAATTGTTTGAGACTTTGATTGTTTCCATTGTAGCTTTTTCGCAAACAGGGATATCCATCTCACTAGGTTGCTGTTGTGACCTTTTGGTGCACTGCACAAAACACTTCTTAAAAGAAGTGACTTTTGTGCTGTTTAACTGGAATGTCAGAATGGAATAGTTGATTCATTTCGGTGGAACTACACAAAGCGAGATATGTGTTCCAATCCTCATCATCCATATTGACGCCATAACCTTTCTTTAGGTAAGAATGATATTTAATGCATGTGTTCATCTCTATTTTGCGACTCCCATGAGAAAATAATGCTATTGTTTACTAGTACACTTGTACTCCCTCACTGACAAAAGCAATTCATAAATAGAAGGCCAATCATGTACTTGGTTTCACCAACTGGTGAGGAGAAAGAGAAACAGAGGATGAAGAGGAAGAAGAAGGAGAATAAACAGTGCCAAGGTGATCCTCCTGAAGCCAGAGGCCTCAGTCGAGGCCATTCAAGGGCTTCGGCAATGTCTACCTTACATGTGAGATGATCCTGTGCAAACATGGACCATGTTGTTCCAATCATACATTTTAGTGGAACTATACAAGACAATACAATGAACTGTATCCCAGCCAGTGCTTTAACTCTGCTGGAAGTTCTTGGTAATCTTTCGATATAATCTCAGCACTCATAAACAAGAGTGATTTCAACCATACATTTGAAGTGCACAAAAATATACACTATTGAGTGATTCCAGTGAGTGCTTTATCATCTCTTATGGGACTACATGAATAAGCTTTTTTCCTTAGGTTTGTACCATCCTAAGGCCTTCATCCATATTAGTTTGCTGTCATCTCTATTTGTATTGTGCTACTGTCATGAGAAACTCCATTATCTTTGCACGTTAAAGTTTTGCAACCTATGATACATGGCAATGCTTTGAGTGTTGAGCTAATTGGCACTGATTAAATAAACAAATACCTCTCTTTAAGCAAGACTACTATGTTGCTTACTTTATCCATTAAGATAATGAGGGTGCTTCTATTTGTTAGTGTATGTTTCATCAACTAGTCCCACTATTACAGTAATCTCACTCTATCAATATATGTGCCAACAGGGATGCCCGATTTTGGTGGAACTACACAAAAACTTTGGGTGTTTCATTGCCTCGACAACTTCCTTCCTTTCCTGTCAGTCGCTAATCTGGGCTTGCATTCTTCCTTTCTTGTCAGTCGCTTGGCTTATCTTGGCTTCCAGTCAAAGGAAATAGTAATTGATATGCTACCTCACACAGGTCGGTACTGGTCTTTATCCTGATTATTGTGCTTGTCATAAGTATTGGTAATTTGGTATTGTGCTACTGTTTGCCAATTTCATAAAGGAGTAACTTGGAGCCTGAACCCGAAGGCAAATCATTACATTGGGTGATTTCAGTAGAACTGCACAAAAAGATCAGATGGACATGTATTTATGTTGCTTCTATGTACTCCAAAGTTCACTCAGACAAGCATCAATGTTGACAAGAAGAAGTGTCTATATTCATCCGAGTATCAACCGGCATCAACCAGTTGTCAAACTCCAAGTATTAGGAGAGTGAACACAAAAAATATTGCTTGGCACATAGCCCAGAAAAACGCATTCTAGTCTTTGGTCCCAATTTGTGCCTTTTGGTTATCGACACATATGGTAGAGAACTGTATGGCATGGAGTCTAAAGATTCCAGACAAGTTGGTTGACACATATATTCATCTGGCACTTAATCAGTCTGCACACCAGGGATGCTCCATTTCAGTTGAACTGCACAAAAAATTTGGGTGGTTCATTTTCTCAACTGCCTCCTTTCTCGTCTGCAATGTAGAATTTTGGCGAGCTATAGGACCAAGATGAGCCAGTAAACTAGTTGGATCAAAGTAGTGGCCAAGTTGCTCAAACCTCCCTCAGCATGAGGCCACTATTTGAGGATAAACCTACAAGCAAAGTTCAGATTGTCTGTGCTGCCTCTTATGTACTCAAAAGTTTACTCGTACAACCATTAATTTTAGCAAGAAGTACCTCTGACTGAACACCATTTACCAGTCTGCAATGTAGAATTTTGGCGAGCTACAGGAACAAGATGAGCTAGTAAACTAGTTGGATGAAAGTATTGGCCAAGTTTCTCAAACCTCCCTCGGCACGAGGCCACTATTTGAGGATAAACCTACAAGCAAAGTTCAGATTGTCTATGCTACCTCTTATGTACTCGAAAGTTTACTCGTACAAGCATTAATTTTAGCAAGAAGTACCTCCGACTGAACATCATTTAGCAGTCTATACCCTGGGTAATTAAAGTTCGTCCATGGATCATATTGGCTGTGATCTCAATCATTTGGATGCATAAACATACTGAACATGTGTATATCTGAATCTTTTTGTGAATTATCTATGAATATTGGTGTGTGATCTATCAATCATTTGGATCTAGAGACATGCTGAACTTGTGTATATATGAATCTTTTGAGTTGTTGATAGTGAATGTTGGCTATGAATATGAACATGTCCTGTGAACCTGAGTTTGATACGAATGTTTACCTTTCCTGTTGTACTTGTGTGTGAACTTGTTAGTATGCCTACTGTGGGGTATGTGACGTGTGGGTGTCAATGGCACACCTTCTTCCCGAGAAGAATTGCACCTGCTTTGTTAGGGTAGGAACGACGCATCATCTCTTTTTAATCTTTTTGCTTTGTCTTGCCCCCTCCCCCGCTCAACCCCTGCCATAATGTTTTCAGCCTCAAAACAAACATAGTACTGCGTTGTTTTGGGGGCTTGATGAAAAATTGAGTGTTGGTTTCTGTAGGTTGGCCCGCCCAGCAAATGGGATGCTGGTCCACCATAGATTGGGAGGCTAAAAATACAAGTTGTATGGTGCAGAGGAAAGTAAAAAAACGCCATCGAGAGCCATCCACTGAAGAAAAATAATCGCTCCTGATGTGCTTCTTCAGTCGTGCCGCCAGCCCCCTCTTTAATCCAGTTTGCTCGGGGATCTGGTATCATTTTTTTCCAGAGGGTGAACAAGTATCAGCTAGGCCTAGGTTTTGTATTTTAACATGCGTAGCCCACGACATACGGTGATAGTGGTTTCAACTTATTTTTTGAGGTCCATACCGTCCTATGGGCTTTTTCTTAAAGATCGGCAGCCCAATGTATTTTTCTAATCACATTATATATATTTATATTATTACTATTATCATATATTTTATAGAGACTTATATATACATTATAAAAACATCCCACGTGTTAGTAACTTATAGAAGTAAATGTTTGACAGAAGTTGGCAAGGAAAATCCTAGTTGTTTTTGACTCACAGGCAAGGAAAATCATGGTGATTGTGTACAAAAGCTTGCGAAGATTTATGTACCAATGTAATAATAACACGCTCATTTTTATTTTGAGCAATAACTCGCTAATTTGTTAATTATGTATATAAAAAATGTGCCTCTCCGGTTTATTTTTTGATATTAATTGCTCCTTCTAACATAACATTATATATACCGAGCCCAGCTAATTCGTGTATTTGAAGGAATTGCAAATGGGCTGGGATTCCTTAGAAAATATAAATGGCCGCATTGACGCGAAATTATTTGTTCACCCAGCCTAGCAAATGGACTGTACATTCTAGAAAACATGGGTTAAATATATGCCACATTTTTGCAGGCTGACATGTGGGCCAATAGGTCGAAGCCTACGCAGGGCGTTGTCAACTTGGTCAACAAATGATTATGACATCCACATCCATTGTATTTATATCCAACGGCCGGCATGCACCTTCAATCTTTCGTCTTCTTCCTCCAGCATCGCCGGGACCGCCTAGTCCGGCCTCCAGTGGCTAGCGGCTCTGCTTAGCACGCATCGCTGCGAAGCGCTACCCCACCACCGGCCAGGCTATCCCTCCAGCCCTCCATACCTCCTGTTATTCTCCACCGACTGCAGCCCCACGCCACACCAGAACCAGTTATAAGCCTTCTCCTCCTCTCAATATGTGACTCCACTGCTGTGTCTTCCCATCTCCGAGTCGTTCCTGTCCGGGGCCTCGCCGTCGTCCACCGCCTCGCTGCGCTCGGTGCGGCGTGGTCAACAAATGAGAATCATCAGAAGAGGACTGTACGTGGAGAGCCTCACAGCTGGGACCCACGAGGTCCATTGTCGCACGCATGGAAAGTTCCTCCTTATTAAGCTAAAAAAATGTTTCCTCCACCTGACAGCTGGGACCCACCGGCTATATCTTCGCACGGAAGGAAGTGCCTCCTTGTTATGCGAAAAATATTATTCCTCCCGTTGACAGCTGGGACCCTTCAGATTTGGTGCCCGACTTGTGGGCCTACTAAGCGGACGTGTACGCAGGGCTTTGTCAACTTAATCAACAAATGATTCCAACAGCTGGACCGTTGGATGTTAATCCAACAGCCATGCTCCTTCTTCAACCTCTGTTCTTGCTCCTGTCTCCCGTGGGCGGCACCGCGGCTGTGCTGTCGCACACCCGAACCAGTCAAGTTTCCCATTCCTCTCCATCTGCGACTCCACTGCCCCGTCTTCCCCATCTCCGGGTCATTCCAGTCTGGGGCCTCGCCGTCGTCCACCGGCCTTGGTGCGCTCGGCACGGTTTGGTCAACATGGTGAACAACCGAGGGTCATCGGAAGGTGACTGTATGTGAGAGGATGACAGTGGGGACGCACCACGCCCATGGACGCATGCATGCAATGGAACGCGGCGTGGTCAACGTGGTCAAGGAACGACTTCCATCGGAAGTGTACTGTACATGGAGAGGCTAGCAGCTAGGTCCACGGCCGCAGCAAGGAAGTGCCTCCTTATTACGCGGAAAATAATGATTCCTCCACCTGACAGAAGGGACCCACCGGACGGGCCACCGTATTTTGCGAAAAAACGTTTCCCCCTTGACTGCTGGGACCCACCGGACGGGCCACCGTATTTCATGAAAAAAAACGTTCCCCCTGCTGTCAACTCGGACCCACCGGAAGTGCCTCCTTATTACGCAGAAAAAAATTAATACTCCCCCTGCTAGTTGGGACCCACCTTGGTGGGAGGCTGACTTGTGGGCCTACTAAGTTGATGGGGACGGAGGGCTTTGTCAACTTAGTCAATATGAACGATTCTAGCTCCAGTGACCGTATGATGTCCATCCAACGGCCGTAGTGCTTCTTCAACCTCTGGTCTTCTTGCTCCAGCCGCCCAAACCAGCGCCGGTTGTGCCGCGTGCTCCTGCCTCCCGTGGTAGCTGTGATGCCGCAGAGGCCTCACCGCCCCCTACTACTCCCACCGCTAGCCAGGCCATCCCTCTACTCACCCACACCCCCTGTTATTCTGCGGTGACGGCAGCCTCACACCGCAGCTGAACCAGTGAACCCTCATACTCCTCTCCGCGTGGGCATCCACAACCGCATCTTCCCTGGCTCCGCGTTGTCCCCTTCCTAGGCCTCGCCGTTGTCCACCGCCTTGGTGCTCTAGGCACGGCGTGGTCAATGTGGTCAACGACCGACTTCCATCGGAAGAGTACTGTACGTGGAGAGGCTGACAGCTGGGTCCACGGCAGCCGCAAGGAAGTGCCTCCTTATTACACGCAAAATAATTATTCCTGCACCTAACAGCGGGGACCCACCGGACGGGCCACCGTATTTCGCGAAAAAATGTTTCCCCCTAACTGCTGGGACCCACCAGCTACATCTTCGCACGCAAGGAAGTGCGTTCGGGCAAAAAAATGATTCGCCCCCCTGACTGCTGGGACCCACAAGTTATATCTTCGCACGCAACGAAGTGCCTGACAGTCGGGACCCACATGGTCAAAGCGTACGTAGCATTGTCATTCTGGTCGCGAACGTGTACGTGCATACTGGTCGATGTAGAGCACGCACATGTCGTAGTAGAGGCGCGCATGTAGCATGTACACGTACGTACAACGGCCAGTGTGCAAGAAAGAAAATACGGCCACGTACGTACATATGGGCGGGGTCTTGAACGCCAACTCGCGCATACGTACGGTCAGGGCTCGTGTACATGGCTGGGTCGGAACGGAGAAACTGCATCATCGTCGTGTTCATGGGGAGCCAACCGGCTGGGTCGGAATAGAATGCGTCATCGTGTTCATCAGGAGGGCTTGGGCGGAACAGCCAATGGAAACGAGGCCTGGCGTACCGCAGAATGGAGGAAACGGCCTTGTGTTCGACCGGCCACATTTGAAATGGATCCTGTTCATCAGGACGGGTCTGGCGTACCGCAAAACGGAGGAAACGGACCTCCTACGGTCGAAACGGGGGTCTTGTTCATCAAGGGGGTGTGGCGTACCGCAAAACGGAGGAAACGGACCTCTTACGGTCGAAACAGGGGTCCTGTTCATCGGGAGGGGTGCGGCGTACCGCAAAACGGGACTCCACGGGATACTGTTCATCTCCACCGTCGACCCCCTCCAGCATCCACGAGCTACTGTTCATCCACCGTTGACCTCCTCCAGCCTCCACCTGTGACTATTCATCCACGGGCTCCTGTTCATCCAGCCTCCATCACGCGCTACTCCATCGGCTACTGTTCAACCAGCCCTCTCCACGGGCTCATGTTCAACCACCCCTCCATGGGCTACTATTCATCCAGCCCTCCACCGTCTACTGTTCATCTAGCCCTCCACGGGGTGGTCCTGTTCATCCAGCCATCCACGGGGTCCTGTTCATCCAGCCCCAACCGGCTCGATCGATTGGGGTCCTGTTCATCCAGAGGCAACACCACGGGATCCTGTTCATCCACCCCCATCGGGAACTGTTCATCCAAACCCCCCCAGAAACGCTCACTGTTCATCCAGAGGCAGCATCGATCGGCTTCAGTTACCAGCAGTAGCGAAGGAATTGCTCGATCGGGTTCAGTTAACAGCCATCGATCGATCGCTCGGGTTTAGTAACGCGTAGCATGCAGTGCAATCGCTCGGGTTCAGTAGGCGAACGCCTCACTCGGGTTCAGTTAGAGCCCAACGCCTCGCACCCACGCACGTGCGTGTATGAGAGAAATGCGCATCGCTCGGCCTCGGCCCCGACCACCCACCGTAACTGGGAACACCCGGATATTTTCCTCGCCCTCGCTCCTACCACAGTTTTTTCCGTCATGGATGGCCCAAAGAATGTCATGCAGCTGCGTCTCCGTCCCACCTAGGACGAAACCCATTTTCTGTCATGATTTTTTGTCATAGAAGTAGGAGCCCACCACATCTATGATGATATCAGGTTTTATCACAATTATCGTCATACAAGTGTCATAAGTATGACAGAAAAAATTTCGTTTGGCCCAAAATGTCACGGATGTGTCTTTTTTGTAGTTAATTGTGTTACCGCTGCTGCTGCCTTCGCTTGCTGTTGCCGCTGCTTCTTGTTGCTACTTACTACTGCGCTCACCTGCTGCGCCACTGCCGCCGGTGACCGCGCTCCGCTCACCGTTGGCCGCCGCTCCCTGCGCTAGCCGTCGGTCATTGATCCCAGCCCCTTGCCTCCTAGTGCTTGACGGCTCTGGCCACGGTGCTTGTGTGCGTGTGTGAGTGCTACCTCTTGAGTACTGCGTTGGTTTTCCCCGAAGAGGAAGGGATGATGCAGCAAAGTAGCGTAAGTATTTCCCTCAGTTTTTGAGAACCAAGGTATCAATCCAGTAGGAGGCTACGCGCGAGTCCCTAGCACCTGCACAAAACAAATAAATCCTTGCAACGAACGCGATAAGGGGTTGTTAATCCCTACACGGCCACTTACGAGAGTGAGATCTGATAGATATGATAAGATAATATTTTTGGTATTTTTATGATAAAGATGCAAAGTAAAATAAAAGCAAAGTAAAAAAGCAAAGGAAATAACTAAGTATTGGAAGATTAATATGATGAAGATAGACCCGGGGGCCATAGGTTTCACTAGAGGCTTCTCTCAAGAGCATAGGTATTCTACGGTGGGTGGACAAATTACTGTTGAGTAATTGACAGAATTGAGCATAGTTATGAGAATATCTAGGTATGATCATGTATATAGGAATCACGTCCGAGACAAGTATACCGACTCCTGCCTGCATCTACGACTATTACTCCACTCATCGACCGCTATCCAGCATGCATCTAGAGTATTAGGTTCATGAAAATAGAGTAACGCCTTAAGCAAGATGACATGATGTAGAGGGATAAACTCATGCAATATGATGAAAACCCCATCTTGTTATCCTCAATGGCAACAATACAATATGTGCCTTGCTGCCCCTACTGTCACTGGGAAAGGACGCCGCAAGATTGAACCCAAAGCTAAGCACTTCTCCCGTTGCAAGAAAGATCAATCTAGTAGGCCAAACCAAACTGATAATTCGAAGAGACTTGCAAAGATAACCAATCATACATAAAAGAATTGAGAGAAGATTCAAATATTGTTCATAGATAGACTTGATCATAAACCCACAATTCATCGGTCTCAACAAACACACCGCAAAAAGAATATTACATCAAATAGATCTCCACAAGAGAGGGGGGGAACATTGTATTGAGATCCAAAAAGAGAGAAGAAGCCATCTAGCTAATAACTATGGACCCGTAGGTCTGAGGTAAACTACTCACACTTCATCGGAGGGGCTATGGTGATGATGTAGAAGCCCTCCGTGATCGATGCCCCCTCCGACGGAGCTCCGGAACAGGCCCCAAGGTAGGATCTCGTGGATACAGAAAGTTGCGGTGGTGGAATTAGGGTTTTGGCTCTGTATCTGATCATTTGGGGGTACGTAGGTATATATAGGAGGAAGGAGTACGTTGGTGGAGCAACAGGGGGCCCACGAGGGTGGAGGGCGCGCCTGGGGTGGTAGGCGCGCCCCCTACCTCGTGGCCTCCTCCTTTGTTTCTTGACGTAGGGTCCAAGTCTCATGGGTCTTGTTCGTTGAGAAAATCACGTTCCCGAAGGTTTCATTCTGTTTGATATTCCTTTTCTTTGAAACCCTAAAATAGGCAAAAAAACATCAATTCTGGGCTGGGCCTCCGGTTAGTAGGTTAGTCCCAAAAATAATATCAAAATGGATAATAAAGCCCAATAATGTCCAAAACAGTAGATAATATAGCATGGAGCAATCAAAAATTATAGATACGTTGGATACGTATCAAGCATCCCCAAGCTTAATTCCTGCTCGTCCTCGAGTAGGTAAATGATAAAAATGGAATTTTTCATGAGGAGTGCTACTTGGAATAATTTTAATGTAATTCTTCTTAATTATGGTATGAATATTCAGATCCGAAAGATTCAAGATAAAAGTTTAATATTGACATAAAAATAATAATACTTCAAGCATACTAACAAAGCAATCATGTCTTCTCAAAATAACATGGCCAAAGAAAGTTATCCCTACAAAATCATATAGTCTGGCTATGCTCTGTCTTTATCACACAAAGTATTTAAATCATGCACAACCCCGATGACAAGCCAAGCAATTGTTTCATACTTTTGACATTCTCAAACTTTTTCAATCGTCATGCAATACATGAGCGTGAGCCATGGATATAGCACTATAAGTGGAATAGAATGGTGGTTGTGGGGAAGACAAAAAGGGAGAAGATAGTCTCAAATTAACTAGGCGTATCAACGGGCTATGGAGATTCCCATCAATAGATATCAATGTGAATGAGTAGGGATTGCCATGCAACGGATGCACTAGAGCTATAAATATATGAAAGCTCAACAAAAGAAACTAAGTGGGTGTGCATCTAACTTGCTTGCTCATGAAGACCTAGGGCATTTTGAGGAAGCCCGTCATTGGAATATACAAGCCAAGTTCTATAATGAAAAATTTCCACTAGTATATGAAAGTGATAACATAGGAGACTCTCTATCATGAATATCATGGTGCTACTTTGAAGCACAAGTGCGGTAAAAGGATAGTAACATTGTCCCTTCTCTCTTTTTCTCTCATTTTTTTATTTGGGCCTTTTCTCTCCTTTTTTTTGTGGCCTCTTTTCTTTCTTCTTCTTTTTATTTTTTTCGTTCAGAGTCTCATCCCGACTTGTGGGGGAATCATAGTCTCCATCATCCTTTCCTCACTGGGACAATGCTCTAATAATGATGGTCATCACACTTTTATTTTATTACAACTCAACAATTACAACTCGATACTTAGAACAAAATATGACTCTATATGAATACCTCCGGCGGTGTACCGGGATATGCGATGAATCAAGAGTGACATGTATGAAAGAATTATGAATGGTGGCTTTGCAAAAAATACGATGTCAACTACATGATCATGCTAAGCAATATGACAATGATGGAGTGTGTCATAATAAACAGAACGGTTGAAAGTTGCATGGCAATATATCTCGGAATGGCTATGGAAATGCCATAATAGGTAGGTATGGTGGGTGTTTTGAGGAAGGTATATGGTGGGTGTATGATACCGGCGAAAGGTGCACGGTATTAGAGAGGCTAGCAATGGTGGAAGGAAGGAAAGTGCATATAATCCATGGACTCAACATTAGTCATAAAGAACTCATATACTTATTGCAAAAATCTACAAGTTATCAAAGCAAAATATTACGCGCATGCTCCTAGGGGGATAGATTGGTAGGAAAAGACCATCGCTTGTCCCTGACCGCCACTCATAAGGAAGACAATCAAAAAATAAATCATGCTCCGACTTCATCACATAACGGTTCACCATACGTGCATGCTACGGGAATCACAAACTTTAACACAAGTATTTCTCAAATTCACAACTAGTCAACTAGCATAACTTTAATATCACCATCTTCATATCTCAAAACAATTACCAAGCATCAAACTTCTCATAGCATTCAACACACTCATAAGAAAGTTTTTACTATTCTTGAATACCAAGCATATTAGGATTATTTAAGCAAATTACCTTGCTATTTAAGACTCTCAAAATAATCTAAGTGAAGCATGAGAGATCAATAGTTTCTATAAAACAAATCCACCACCGTGCTCTAAAAGATATAAGTGAAGTACTAGAGCAAAACTATATAACTCAAATGATATAAGCGAAGCACATAGAGTATTCTAACAAATTCCAAATCATGTATGGCTCTCTCAAAAGGTGTTTACAGAAAGGATGATTGTGGTAAACTAAAAAATAAAGACTCAAATCATACAAGACGCTCCAAGAAAAACACATATCATGTGGTGAATAAAAATATAGCTCCAAGTAAAGTTACCAATAGAAGTAGACGAAAAGAGGGGATGCCTTCCGGGGCATCCCCATGCCTTGGCTTTTAGGCGTCCTTAGATTATCTTGGGGGTGCCATGGTAATCCCCAAGCTTAGGCTCATGCCACTCCTTGTTCCATAATCCATCAAATCTTTATCCAAAACTTGAAAACTTCACAACACAAAACTTAAAGTAGAAAATCTCGTGAGCTCCGTTAGCGAAAGAAAAACAAAAGACCACTTCAAGGTACTGTAATGAACTCATTCTTTATTTATATTGGTGTTAAAACTACTGTATTCCAACTTCTCTATGGTTTATAAACTATTTTACTAGCCATAGATTCATCAAAATAAGCAAACAACACACGAAAAACAGAATCTGTCAAAAACAGAACAGTCTGTAGTAATCTGTAGCTAGCACAAGATCTGGAACCCCAAAAATTCTAAAATAAATTTATGGACGTGAGTAATTTATCTATTAATGATATGCAAAAAGAATTAACTAAATATCACTTTCCAAATAAAAATGGCATCAGTTCTCGTGAGTGCTAAAGTTTCTGTTTTTTACAGCAAGATATCAGGACTTTCCCCAAGTCTTCCCAACGGTTCTACTTGGCACAAACACTAATTAAACACAAAAAAACACAACCTAAACATAGTATAAATAAATTATTTATTTATAAATATGAGCATGAATCAATGAATAAAAATAAAATTGGGTTTCCTCCCAACAAGCGCTATCGTTTAACGCCCCTAGCTAGGCATAAAAAGCAAGGATAGATCTAGGTATTGCCATCTTTGGTAGGCAATCCATAAGTGGATCTCATAATAGATTCATAAGGTAATTTAATTTTCTTTCTAAGAAATGTTTCCATGCCTTTCCTTAACGGAAATTGGAATCTAATATTTCCTTCCTTCATATCAATAATTGCACCAATCATTCTAAGGAAAGGTCTACCAAGAATAATAGGACATGAAGGATTGCAATCTATGTCAAGAACAATAAAATCTATGTGCACATAATTCCTATTTGCAACAATAATAACATCATTAATTCTTCCCATAGGTTTCTTAATAGTGGAATCCGCAAGGTGCAAGTTTAGAAAGCAATCATCAAAATCACGAAAACCTAACAAATCACACAAAGTCTTTGGAATCGTGGAAACACTAGCACCCAAATCACACAAAGCATAGCATTCATGATCTTTAATTTTAATTTTAGTAGTAGGTTCCCAATCATCATAAAGTTTTCTAGGGATATAAACTTCCAATTCAAGTTTTTCTTCATAAGATTGCATCAAGGCATCAACGATATGTTTAGTGAACGCTTTATTTTGACTATAAGCGTGAGGAGAATTTAGCACAGATTGCAACAAGGAAATACAATCAATCAAAGAGCAATTTTCATAATTAAATTCCTTGAAATCCAAAATAGTGGGTTTAGCAACATCTAGGGTTTTAATTTCTTCAATCCCACTTTTATCAATTTTAGCTTCAGGATCTAAAAATTCCGAATTCTTGGAACGCCTTCTAGGTAAAGGTTGATCATATTTAGTCCCATAATTATTAAGATTCATATTGCAAAACAAAGATTTAATAGGGGACACATCAATAACTTTTAGATCTTCATCTTTATTTTCATAGGAACTAGAAGAACACGCTCTTATAAAGGCATCTTTCTTAGCACGCATCCTATCAGTTCTTTCTTTGCACTCATCAATGGAAATTCTCATGGCTTTGAGAGACTCATTGATATCATGCTTAGGTGGAATAGATCTAAGTTTCAAAGAATCAACATCAAGAGAAATTCTATCAACGTTCCTAGCCAATTCATCAATCTCAAGCAATTTTTCTTCAATCAAAGCATTGAAATTCTTTTGCGAAGTAATAAATTCTTTAATATTAGATTCAAAATCAGAGGGCATCTTATTATAATTTCCATAAGAATTGTTGTAGTAATTACCATAATTATTAGAGGGGTTACTAGGATAAGGCCTAGGATTGAAATTTCATCTATACGCGTTGTTACCAAAATTGTTCCTACCAACAAAATTCACACCCATAGATTAATTATTATTCTCAATCAAAGTAGACAAGGGCATATCATTAGGAACAAAAGAAACACTTTTACTAGTGAATAATTTCATAAGTTCATCCATCTTTCCACTCAAAACATTAATTTCTTCTATCGCATGCACCTTTTTATTAGTAGATCTTTCAGTATGCCATTGAGAATAATTAACCATAATATTATCTAGGAGTTTAGTAGCTTCTCCTAAAGTGATTTCCATAAAAGTGCCTCCCGCGGCCGAATCTAAAAGATTTCTAGAAGCAAAATTCAATCCGGCATAAAAATTTTGTATAATCATCCACAAATTCAAACCATGAGTAGGGCAATTACGTATCATTAATTTCACCCTCTCCCAAGCTTGTGCAACGAGTTCATGATCAAGTTGCTTAAAATTCATAATATCGTTTCTAAGGGAGATGATCTTAGCGGGAGGAAAATACTTAGAGATAAAAGCATCTTTGCGCTTATTCCATGAATCAATACTACTTTTAGGCAAAGATGAAAACCAAGCTTTAGCATGATCTCTAAGCGAAAAAGGAAATGTCTTCAATTTAACAATATCGTTATCCACATCTTTCTTCTTTTGCATATCACACAAATCAACAAAGCTATTTAGATGGGTAGCGGCATCTTCACTAGGAAGGCCGGAAAATGGATCTTTCATGACAAGATTCAGCAAAGAAGTATTAATTTCACAAGATTCAGCATCGGTAAGAGGAGCAATTGGAGTGCTAATAAAATCATTGTTGTTGGTATTGGTAAAGTCACACAATTTAGTGTTATCTTGAGCCATCGTGACAAGCAAGCAATCCAACACACAAGCAAACAAAAAGCAAGCGGGCAAAAAGAGGCAAATAGAGAAAGAGAGGGGGGATAGAGAGAGAGAGAGAGGGCGAATAAAACGGCAAGGGTGAAGCGGGGGAGAGTAAAACGAGAGGCAAATGGCAAATAATGTAATGCGGGAGATAGGGATTGTGATGGGTACTTGGTATATTGACTTTTGCGTAGACTCTCCGGCAACGGCACCAGAAATCCTTCTTGCTACCTCTTGAGCACTGCATTGGTTTTCCCCGAAGAGGAAGGGATGATGCAGCAAAGTAGCTTAAGTATTTCCCTCAGTTTTTGAGAACCAAGGTATCAATCCAGTAGGAGGTGATACGTCTCCAACGTATCTATAATTTTTTATTGCTCCATGCTATATTATCTAACGTTTTGGACTATATTGGGCTTTGTTTTCCACTTTTATATTATTTTTGGGACTAACCTATTAACCGGAAGCCCAGCCCAGAATTGCTATTTTTTGCCCATTTCAGTGTTTCGGAGAAACAGAATATCAAACGGAGTCCAAACGGAATAAAATCTTCGGAACATGATTTTCTCACCGAATGTGATTCAGGATACTTGGACCCTTCCTCCTATATATACCTATGTACCCCCAAATGATCAGAACAGGAGCCAAAAACCTAATTCCGCCGCTGCAACTTTCTGTATCCACGAGATCCCATCTTGGGGCCTGTTCCGGAGCTCCGCCGGAAGAGGGCCGTCATCACAGAGGGCTTCTACATCACCATAGCCCCTCCGATGAAGTGTGATTTGTTTACCTCAGACCTTTGGGTCCATAGTTAGTAGCTAGATGGCTTCTTCTCTCTCTTTGAATCTCAATACAAAGTTCTCCCCTCTCCCGTGGAGATCTATTCGATGTAATCTTTTTTTTGCGGTGTGCTTGTTGAGATCGATGAATTGTGGGTTTATGATCAAGTCTATCTATGAATAATATTTGAATCTTCTCTGAATTCTTTTATGTATGATTGGTTATCTTTGCAAGTCTCTTCGAATTATCTGTTTGGTTTGGCCAACTGGATTGGTAGTTCTTGCCATGGGAGAAGTGCTTAGCTTTGGGTTCGATCGTGCGGTGTCCTTTCCCAGTGATAGAAGGGGCAGCAAGGCATGTATTGCATCGTTGCCATCGAGGATAACAAGATGGGGTTTATTTCATATTGCATGAATTTATCTCTCTACATCATGTCATCTTGCTTAAGGCATTACTCTGTTTTTAACTTAATACTCTAGATGCATGCTGGATAGCGGTCGATGAGTGGAGTAATAGTAGTAGATGCAGAATCGTTTCGGTCTACTTGTCACGAATGTGATGCCTATATACATGAGCATGCCTAGATATTCTCATAACTATGCTCAATTCTGTCAATTGCTCAACAGTAATTTGTTCACCCACCGTAGAATACTTATGCTCTTGAGAGAAGCCACTAGTGAAACCTATGGCCCCCGGGTCTATTCTCATCATATCAATCTCCATCACATTAATCTTGCTTTGCTTTTTACTTTGCCTCTACTTTTACTTTGCTTCTTTATATCAAAAATATTAAAAATATTATATCTATCAGATCTCACTCTCGTAAGTGACCGTGCAGGGATTGACAACCCCTAATCGCGTTGGTTGCGAGTAGCTATCGTTTTGTGCAGGTACGAGGGACTTGAGCGTGGCCTCCTACTAGATTGATACCTTGGTTCTCAAAAACTGAGGGAAATACTTACGCTACTCTGCTGCATCATCCCTTCCTCTTCGGGGAAAACCAACGCAAGCTCAAGACGTAGCAAGAAGGATTTATGGCGCCGTTGCCAGGGAGTCTACGCAAAAAGTCAACATACCAAGTACCCATCGCAATCCCTATCTCTCGCATTACATTATTTGCCATTTGCCTATCGTTTTCCTCTCCCCCCACTTCACCCTTGCCGTTTTATTCGCCCTCTCTCTATCTTCCCTCTCTATTTTCCTCTTTTCTCCCGTTTCTTGTTTGCTCGTCTGGTTGGAATAGTTGTTTATTTATTACTAAACGGAGAACCTAAGATCTATGGATCCTCATCCACTTGCTAATATTTTTAAAAGGTCCAATTATGATAAACCAATTGCTAGTGAGTTTTGTGCACTAGATTATCTTTATGAAGTTTTGCTTGAAATTCGTGAATCTGAAAAGTGTGATGAATTACCTCATGAAGCAATTCACGATAAATCTTTGAATAGAAATCATGATTGCAATGATTCTATTATAAATTCTATTAATGTCAATTGTGCTAATAATATGCAAAACCCTAATCTTGGGGATGCTAGTTTTGCTATGTCCTCTACTTGTTGCAATGATCATGATTGGGGTGATTCTTCTTTTGATCTTGAAAATTTATTTAAACCCCATTATGAATATGAGATTGATTATAATGTTTACAATAATATTGAAAGTGGGTTTGGAATAATGTCAACTTTAGATCCCACATATTTGGAGAATGTTCAATCTTATGAAGTTTTTGATAAAAGTGGGTTTGAAGAGGTCATGACTTTAGTTAATGTTAATCCCACTATTTTGGAAGAGTGTCAACTTTGCATGCATGTGGATTGTATTGAAAATATTTTATGTGATAGCTATTTTGTTGAGTTTGCTTATGATCCCACATGTAATTATTATGAGAGAGGAAATATGGTGGTAGAAGTTTTCATGTTACTAAATTACCTCTCGTTATGTTGAGATTGCTATTGTTTCTTTCCACTTCCTTGCATATGCTTGTTTTCGCTTACCTTGATAATTTGTTTGCCTATAAGATGCCTATTCATAGGAAGTTTGTTAGACTTAGATGTGTTTGTTACATGTTTTATGATGCTCTCTTTGTGCTTCAATTCTTGTCTTTCATGTGAGCATCATTGAAATTATCAATGCCTAGCTAAAAAGGCTTTAAAGAAAAGCGCTTGTTGGGAATCAACCCAATATTTATCCTTGCTGTTATTTAATAAATAATTTATCTAGCATCTGTTTTGGTTGTGTTTTTGTGTTTAATTAGTGTTTGTGCCAAGTAGAACCGTTGGGAAGACTTGGGGAAAGTCTTGTTGAACTTGCTGTAAAAACAGAAACTTTAGCGCTCATGAGAACTGCTGTCATTTTTATTTGAAGAGTGCTATTTAGTTAATTATTTTTGCAGATGTTTAATAGATAAATTCCTCACGTCCAGCAATTTATTTTAGAATTTTTGGGGTTCCAGATCTTCCGCTAGCTACATATTACTACAGACTGTTCTGTTTTTGACAGATTCTGTTTTTCGTGTGTTGTTTGCTTATTTTGATGAATCTCTGGCTAGTAAAATAGTTTATAATCCATAGAGAAGTTGGAATACAGTAGGTTTAACACCAATATAAATAAAGAATGAGTTCATTACAGTACCTTGAAGTGGTCTTTTGTTTTCTTTCGCTAACGGAGCTCACGAGTTTTCTATTTTGAGTTTTGTGTTGTGAAGTTTTCAAGGTTTTGGGTAAGGATTTGATGGATTATGGAACAAGGAGTGGCAAGAGCCTAAGCTTGGGGATGCCCATGGCACCCCCAAGATAATCCAAGGACACCAAAAAGTCAAAGCTTGGGGATGCCCCGGAAGGCATCCCCTCTTTCGTCTACTTCTATCGGTAACTTTACTTGGAGCTATATTTTTATTCACCAACATGATATGTGTTTTGCTTGGAGCGTCTTGTATTATTTGTGTCTTTGTGTCTTAGTATGCCACAATCATCCTTGCTGTACACACCTTTGAGATAGCCATCCATGAATTAAAATTTGATAGAATACTCTATGTGCTTCACTTATATCTTTTGAGCTAAGTAGTTTTGCTCTATGTGCTTCACTTATATTTTTTGAGCTAAGTAGTTTTGCTCTATGTGCTTCACTTATATCTTTTGAGCGTTATAATTTTTCTCTATGTGCTTCACTTAGATCTTTTAGAGCACGGTGGTGGATTTGTTTTAAAGAAACTATTGATCTCTCATGCTTCACTTAAATTATTTTGAGAGTCTTAATAGCATGGTGATTTGCTTAATAATAATATGCTTGGTATTCAAGATTTGTGAAACTTTCTTTTGAGTGTATTGAATACTAAGAAAAGATTGAAGCATGATAATTGTTTTGAGATATGGAGGTGATAATATTAAAGTCATGCTAGTTGAGTAGTTGTGAATTTAAAGAATACTTGTGTTAAAGTTTGTGATTCCCGTAGCATGCACGTATGGTGAACCGTTATGTGATGAAGTCAGAGCATGATTTATTTATTGATTGTCTTATGAGTGGTGGTCGGGGACGAGCGATGGTCTTTTCCTACCAATCTATCCCCCTAGGAGCATGCGCGTAGTACTTTGCTTTGATAACTTCTAGATTTTTGCAATAAGTATATGAGTTCTTTATGACTAATGTTGAGTCCATGGATCATACGCACTCTCACCCCTCCACCTTTGCTAGCCTCTCTAATACCGCGCACCTTTCGCCGGTATCATACACCCACCATATACCTTCCTCAAAACAGACACCATACCTACCTATTATGGCATTTCCATAGCCATTCCGAGATATATTGCCATGCAACTTTCTACCGTTCCATTTATTATGACACACTCCATCATTGTGATATTGCATATCCCGGTACACCGCCGGAGGCATTCATATAGAGTCATATCTTGTTCTAAGTATCGAGTTGTAATTGTTGAGTTGTAAGAAAAATAAAAGTGTGATGATCATCATTATTAGAGCATTGTCCCAGTGAGGAAAGGATGATGGAGACTATGATTCCCCCACAAGTCGGGATGAGACTCTGGACGAAAAATAAAAAAGAGGCCAAAGAAGCCAAAATAAAAAAGGCCATAAAAAGAGAAAAGGCCCAAATAAAAAAATAAAAAAATGAGAGAAAAAGAGAGAAGGGACAATGTTACTATCCTTTTACCACACTTGTGCTTCAAAGTAGCACCATGATCTTCATAGTAGAGAGTCTCTCATGTTATCACTTTCATATACTAGTGGGAATCTTTCATTATAGAACTTGGCATGTAAATTCCAATTATGGGCTTCCTCAAATTGCCCTAGGTCTTCATGAGCAAGCAAGTTCGATGCACACCCACTTAGTTTCTTTTTGAGCTTTCATATACTTATAGCTCTAGTGCATCCGTTGCATGGCAATCCCTACTCACTCACATTGATATCTATTGATGGGAATCTCCATAGCCTGTTGATACGCCTAGTTGATGTGAGACTATCTTCTCCCTTTTTGTCTTCTCCACAACCACCATTCTATTCCACCTATAGTGCTATATCCATGGCTCACCCTCATGTATTGCATGAAGATTGAAAAAGTTTTGAAAAAGTTAGAGTATGAAACAATTGCTTGGATTGTCATCAGGGTTATGCATGATTTAAATACTTTGTGTGGTGAAGATAGAGCATAGCCAGACTATATGATTTTGTAGGGATAACTTTCTTTGGCCATGTTATTTTGAGAAGACATAATTGCTTTGTTAGTATGCTTGAAGTATTATTATTTTTATGTCAATATAAACTTTTGTCTTGAATCTTTCTAATCTGAATATTCATACCACAATTAAGAAGATTTTCATTGAAATTATGCCAAGTAGCACTCCGCATCAAAAATTCTCTTTTTATCATTTAACTACTCGAGGACGAGCAGGAATTAAGCTTGGGGATGCCTGATACGTCTCCAACGTATCTATAATTTTTGATTGCTCCATGCTATATTATCTACTGTTTTGGACTATATTGGGCTTTATTTTCCACTTTTAAATTATTTTTTGGACTAACCTATTAACCGGAGGCCTAGCCCAGAATTGCTGTTTTTTGCCTATTTCAGTGTTTTGGACAAACAGAATATCAAACGGAGTCCAAACGGAATAAAATCTTCGGGAACGTGATTTTCTCACCGAACGTAATCCAGGAGAGTTGGACCCTACTCCAAGGTGTCAAAGAGGAGGTCACGAGGGTGGGGGGCGCCCCCCCTAGGGCGCGCCCCCTGCCTCGTGGGCCCCTCGGTGCTCCACCGACGTACTCCTTCCTCCTATATATACCTACGTACCCCTAAACGATCAGAATAGGAGCCAAAAACCTAATTCCACCACCGCAACCTTCTGTATCCACGAGATCCCATCTTGGGCCCTGTTCCGGAGCTTCGCCGGAAGAGGGCCGTCATCACGGAGGGCTTGTACATCGCCATAGCCCTCCGATGAAGTGTGAGTAGTTTACCTCAGACCTTCGGGTCCATAGTTAGTAGCTAGATGGCTTCTTCTCTCTCTTTGAATCTCAATACAAAGTTCTCCCCCTCTCTCGTGGAGATCTATTCGATGTAATCTTCTTTTTGCGGTGTGTTTGTTGAGATCGATGAATTGTGGGTTTATGATCAAGTCTATCTATGAATAATATTTGAATCTTCTCTGAATTCTTTTATCTATGATTGGTTATCTTTGCAAGTCTCTTCGAATTATACGTTTGGTTTGGCCAACTAGATTGGTAGTTCTTGCCATGGGAGAAGTGCTTAGCTTTGGGTTCGATCTTGCGGTGTCCTTTCCCAGTGACAGAAGGGGCAGCAAGGCACGTGTTGCATCATTGCCATCAAGGATAACAAGATGGGGTTTATTTCATATTGCATGAATTTATCTCTCTACATCATGTCATCTTGCTTAAGGCGTTACTCTATTTTTAACTTAATACTCTAGATGCATGCTGGATAGCGGTCGATGAGTGGAGTAATAGTAGTAGATGCAGAATCGTTTCGATCTACTTGTTACGGACATGATGCCTATATACATGATCATGCCTAGATATTCTCATAACTATGCTCAATTCTGTCAATTGCTCAACAGTAATTTGTTCACCCACCGTAGAATACTTATGCTCTTGAGAGAAGCCACTAGTGAAACCTATGGCCCTCGGGTCTATTCTCATCATATCAATCTCCATCACTTTAATCTTGCTTTGATTTTTACTTTACCTTTACTTTTACTTTGCATCTTTATATCAAAAATACCAAAAATATTATATCTATCAGATCTCACTCTCGTAAGTGGCCATGAAGGGATTGACAACCCCTAATCGCGTTGGTTGCGAGTAGCTATCGTTTTGTGCAGATACGAGGGACTTGAGCGTGGCCTCCTATTGGATTGATACCTTGGTTCTCAAAAACTGAGGGAAATACTTACGCTACTCTGCTGCATCATCCCTTCCTCTTCGAGAAAACCAACGCAAGCTCAAGACATAGCAGGAGGCTACGCGCGAGTCCCTCGCACGTGCACAAAACAAATAAATCCTCGCAACCAATGTGATAAGGGGTTGTCAATCCCTACACGGCCACTTACGACAGTGAGATCTGATAGATATGATAAGATAATACTTTTGGTATTTTTATGATAAAGATACAAAGTAAAATAAAAGCAAAGTAAAAAAGCAAAGGAAATAACTAAGTATTGGAAGATTAATATGATGAAGATAGACCCGGGGGCCATAGGTTTCACTAGTGGCTTCTCTCAAGAGCATAGGTATTCTATGGTGGGTGAACAAATTACTGTTGAGAAATTCATAGAATTGAGCATAGTTATGAGAATATCCAGGTATGATCATGTATATAGGCATCATGTACGAGACAAGTAGACCGACTCCTGCCTGCATCTACTACTATTACTCCACTCATCGACCGCTATCCAGCATGCATCTAGAGTATTAAGTTCATGTAAACAGAGTAACGCCTTAAGTAAGATGACATGATGTAGAGGGGTAAACTCAATACGTGCCTTGCTGCCCCTACTGTCACTGGGAAAGGACACCGCAAGATTGAACCCAAAGCTAAGCACTTATCCCATTGCAAGAAAGATCAATCTAGTAGGCCAAACCAAACTGATAATTCGAAGAGACTTGCAAAGATAACCAATCATACATAAAAGAATTCAGAGAAGATTCAAATATTGTTCATAGATAAACTTGATCATAAACCCACAATTCATCGGTCTCAACAAACACACCGCAAAAAGAAGATTACATGAATAGATCTCCACGAGAGAGGGGGAGAACATTGTATTGAGATCCAAAAAGAGAGAAGAAGCCATCTAGCTAATAACTATGCACCCGTAGGTCTAAGGTAAACTACTCACACTTAATCTGAGGGGCTATGGTAATGATGTAGAAGCCCTCCGTGATCGATGCCCCCTCCGGCGGAGCTCCGAAATAGGCCCCAAGATGGGATCTCGTGGATACAGAAAGTTGCGGCGGTGGAATTAGGGTTTTGGCTCCGTATCTGATCGTTTGGGGGTACGTATGTATATATAGGAGGAAGGAGTACGTCGGTGGAGCAACAGGGGGGCCACGAGGGTGGAGGGCGCGCCTCGGGGGTAGGCGCGCCCCCTACTTCGTGGCCTCCTCCTTTGTTTCTTGACGTAGGGTCCAAGTCTCCTGGGTCTTGTTCGTTGAGAAAATCATGTTCCCGAAGGTTTCATTCTGTTTGGACTCCATTTGATATTCCTTTTCTTCGAAACCCTAAAATAGGCAAAAAAAACAGCAATTCTGGGCTGGGCCTCCAGTTAGTAGGTTAGTCCAAAAAATAATATAAAAGTGGATAATAAAGCCCAATAATGTCCAAAATAGTAGATAATATAGCATGGAGCAATCAAAAATTATAGATACGTTGGAGACGTATCAGTGAGCACAACGCTGGCTGTGTCTCTCGCACGAACGGCCTGCCCTTGTTTACTACTAATAGTAGATTTAGTTAAGTAGTATTAATTTAATGCTAATTAAGCATGTTAGCAAATGACAAATGGGTCCCACCTAATTATATTAGATAAATCCTTTAGAAATTATTAAGACCTAAAATGTGGGACCCCCGTATTGTTAACTTTGACCAGTCAATGTTGACCAGGTCAACTATGTACACTGCCCCCCACTTGTCTTACACACTGGGTAGGAATTGATGTGTACACTTATCATTTGTTCAATTTAATTCGAAATTAAATAAATAAAATATTTTCAGAATTTATTTTAAACTTTATAAAAATCATAGAAGATAAACTGTAGCTCGGATGAAAAAGTTTTCTACATGAAAGTTGATCAAAAAATGAGATGAACCCGAATACGCTATCCAAATACATATCAGATGCCTCCAACACTACAAACGTGGAACCGTCCCCTCTCTTTCGTTTGTCCAAAAAAATCCAAACACTGGGAAAACCTCTTTGGACGTTTTCCCTCTCCGTCAGCAACGTGTAGTACTGCGTTAGAACACCCCTAGCTTTGCATATCGTCATGCCATGCTTAGTGATGCATCTGCTTGCTTATATTTACTGTTTCTTCCCCCTCTTCTCTCTGGTAGACCTTGAGACCGATGCTTCCCCTGTGGCCGACTACGTCTATGACAACCCTTCTTCCTCTATAGTAGAGCTTCCAGGCAAGCAAACCCCCATTGATCATTTTGATATCGCCCATTCCCTTCTCTCTTATGCTTGCATTAGAACTGCTACTACTTTCTGTATGATCCTACTCTGATGCATAGCCTGTTTTTCTTACCTACTTTCATACCTTACCTGCTTATTCTAAACTTCTTAGTATAGGTTGGTTAGAGATCCATCAGTGACCCCACCTTGTCCCAGTTGCCCCGCTTTATGTTCGATGACTTGATCAACGCGGTCAACGTCCAGGACCCGACACCGCACATCACCACCCTTTAGTTGTATGACTCTGCAGAGTTACTATCGAGTGCCGACGGTGATACCTCATTAGCACTTTTGATGTTAACCCTGTAGTGTAGCTATTCGGTCATGGTCATCGTGGGTGATTCCTCCTTGACCACTCCCGATAATGACTGTCGTGCAACCCCTCAACTGTGGACCAACGAGGGTGATTCCTCCAAGTCCACCTTGATGGTTACATCGAGTGGGAATCCGTCGAGGGTGATTCCTCAGTTTCCCCCTTGTTGTTTTAGACACACGGTTACTTTGACTTTCCACAGAGCCATGATGACATTGGGCGGCCCCGAGGGGTACCCGGAAGTGATGTGAAGTCTGGTTGATCTGGAGGATACCCGCAAGTTTTCCATGCGGCGCGGTCGGGCATTCTTAGCCCTTGCCGCAAGTTCGTGAGACGGGGCGATGGGGTCACATGATCATGTCTCTGCTCGTTACTGCACACTACCAAGACACTCGTTACCGCACACTACCAAGACACTACCAAGTTTGGCCGACCCACGCATTGGCCGCCAGGACAGGGAGCTCGGCTCCACACCCCACATTCGCTGCTCCATTATTGCGCCTCTGGGCGCCCTCGCCTGCCTCTAGCTGCGCTCACCGAGAGCCCCTGCATGCCAGCCCGCGCCCTCGCAAGCTCCTATCCGTGCACACGCTAGTGCCCCATCGCGTCCGCCGCTCCCTGGCCGCGCCAAGGCGCGCACCCATAGCCTCCTGCGCGCCCTGCCTCACCTCTGGCCGCGGCCTGGCCACGCTCGCGGCCCTGCCTGCTGCTTGAGCCGTTTCTGCTCGCTGCTCTGCTGCGTGTTGCCCCTACCGCCGTACTGTTGTTGTGCTACCGATGTTGCTGCCTTCGCTTGCTATTGCCGCTGCTTCTTGCTGCTACTTACTGCTGCTGCTCCCACCTGCTGCGCCGCTGCCACCAGTGACCGCGTGCCGCTCACCGTCGGCCACCACTCCCTATGCTAGCCGCCGGTCGTTGCTCCCAGCCCCCTGCCTCCTGGCGCCGGCTGGCTCTGGCTGCCGTGCTTGTGTGTGTGTGTGAGCATAGCGCTGGCTGTGCCTCTCGCACAAACGGCCGGCCCTTGTTTACTACTAGTAGTAAATTTAGTTAAGTAGTATTACTTTAATGTTAATTAAGCATGTTAGAAAATGACAAATGGGTCCCACCTAATTAGATTAGATAAATCCTTTTGAAATTATTAAGACACTAACATGTGGGACCCCCGTATTGTTAACTTTGACCGGTCAATGTTGACCGGGTCAACTCTGTACACTGCCCCCACTTGTCTTACACACTGGGTAGGAATTCCTGTGTACACTTATCATTTGTTCAATTTAATTCGAAATTAAATAATTAAAATAATTTCAGAATTTATTTTAAACTTTTGAAAAATCATAGAAGGTAAACGGTAGCTCGGATGAAAAAGTTTTCTACATGAAAGCTGATCAAAAAAATGAGATGAAACCGAATACGCTATCCATATACATGTCAGATGCCTCCAGCAGTGCAAACATGGAACTGTCCCCTCTCTTTCGTCTATCCGGAAAAAGCCAAACATTGGGAAAACCTCTCCACATGATTTCCCTCTTCGTCTGCAACGTGTAATACTATGTTAGAACACCCCTAGCTTCGCATATCGTCATGTCATGCTTAGTGATGCATCTGCTTTCTTATATTTACTATTTATTCCCCCTCTTCTCTCCCATAGACCCCGAGACCGATGGTGCCCCTGTGACCGACTACGTCTCCGATGACCCTTCTTCCTCTACAGCAGAGCTTCCAGGCAAGCAAACCCCCATTGATCATTCCGATATCGCCCATTCCCTTCTCTCTTATGCTTGCATCAGAACTGCTGCTGCTTTCTGTATGATCATACTCTGATGCATAGCCTGTTTTGTTACCTGCTTTCATACCTTACCTGCTTATTCTAAACTGCTTAGTATAGGTTGGTTAGAGATCCATCAGTGACCCCCACCTTGTCCCAGTTGCCCCGCTTTATGTTTGATGACTCGATCAACGCAATCGATGTCCAAGCCCCGACACCGCACATCACCCCCTTTAGTTGTATGAATCTACAGAGTTACTATCGTGTGTCGAGGGTGATACCTCATCAGCACTTCTGATGTTAATGCTGTAGTGTAGCTATTCGGTCATGGTCATCGAGGGTGATTCCTCCATGACCACTCCCGATAATGACTCTGTCGTGCAACCTCTCAAGTGTGGACCAACGAGGGTGATTCCTCCAAGTCCACCTTGATGGTGACATCGAGTGGGAATCTGTCGAGGGTGATTCCTAAGGTTTCCCCCTTACAGTTTCTGACACACGGTTACTTTGACTTACCACAGAGCCATGATGACATTAGGTTGGCCCTGAGGGGTACCCATGAGTGACGTGTAGTCGGGTTGATCTGGAGGATACCCATAAGTTTTCCATGCGGCGCGGCCGGGCATTCTTAGCCCTTGCCGCAAGTTCGTGAGATGTGGCGATGGGGTCACATGATCGTGTCTCTGCTCGTTACCGCACACTACCAAGACACTCACGGTTTGGATATTTGATCCGAGTAGGCCTCTGGACTTTTCACACTAACCACCATGCGGGAACAAGTATGGGCACTCTGCGTCGTATGTATCAGCTGAAAGCTCATTGGCATCAGCGATGGAGCAGAGCATGCCGGGTTGGACTGGAATGCCTTCTCTTGTAGAAGGGAGGCTAGATCTGGTCACCGGCTGCCCACGCAACGTGCAGGAGTGCAAAGGGCAATGGGCCCAAGACCCCTGCATGCTTAGGATGTAGACCGGCGTGCTAGCCTCTCTGTTGAGCCTAGGTAGGATTGCAGTGTGTTGATCAGCCTAGGCCGGTCATGACCTGATGGTGTGTTCGGCCAGATTTGATAAAGCGTGTTTGGTAAGTTGGTGCACCCCTGCAGGGAAGTATTCTATCTATTTGAATAGCCATCTCCACGGTAACGGAAGCTCGAAGTTGTATCCCTATCGATACAACTAGAACTTGATGCTGAGGCATGTAATGGAAATGATGGCTCCGGGATTGTTTTCTCGCAGGGAGTCGAGGAAGTGATCTCTGGGCGAGGTTACAACATACTTACTAATATTATAATATGCCACTCTTATCTCTTCTGATGCTGCAAGATGCTTGGAGCTGCTTGAAGATGCTAGTCTTCGATAGGCTAGGCTTTCCACTTCCCTTCTGGCATTCTGCAATTTAGTTTACAGATACAACCCATTCCTTTGATACAGATGCATACTTAGTTTAGATCTGATGTAAGTCTTGCAAGTACTTTCAATGAGTACTCGTGGTTGCTTTGCTACCTCTTTTTTCCCCATACCCAATTGTTGCGACTAGATGACGGATCCGAGGAGCCAAACGACACCACTGATGACTACTACTAGCCCGAGGGTGCCTACTACTACGTGACGGCCGCTAACGACCTGGAGTAGTTAGGAGGCTCCCAGGCAGGAGACCTTGCCTTTTCGATCGTTGTTGCTTTTGTGTTAGCCTTCTTAAGGCAGACTTGTTTAACTTATGTTTGTACTCAGATATTGTTGCTTCCGTGACTCTTGTGTATTCGAGCTTATGAATTCGAGCCCTCGAGGCCCCTGGCTTGTAATATTAAGCTTGTATTATTTTAATTTGCGTCTAGAGTTGTGTTGCGATATCTTCCCATGAGTCCTTGATCTTGTGCGTACACATTTGCGTGTATGATTAGTGTACGCTTGAATCGAGGGCGTCACAAGTTGGTATCAGAGCCGACTGCCTGTAGGTACCCCCCATTGCAACTCCTTGGCTGAAGTTGAGTCTAGTCTTTGAAAAACTTTTACTAACATTGTTGTGTGGCTTACGGGCCCACATCACAAATGGGTGGTATTAGGATCTTTTACTCCTCGACCTTTACTCCGGGACTCTGATCTCTCTTCTATTCGGGTTAAAAGATTTTACTAACTCTAACTCTAGGTTCTCGTAACTATTTCTCCCAAAGAGCCACTCGATACAGATGATCACCTGATTCACCAAAAGATTCTGAAAATACTCTTCAATGTTTTCTGAGCCCCTTGTGCCCACCTCCTTTGCAATTCCCTACCACCGATAAATCCCTATGGATAGCTACATACACTTGCCATCCATACCTTCATTTCCAATTGCTCTTGTTCTTACAAGATACCCTGTAATACTTTCAGATATTCCAAGAATCCATTATGCCTGCTGCGTTGCAGCTCCCTTTCCGCATGAGTACATGCACGAATAATTCCTCACAATTATCAAGGATTCGTTCATCCCCAGTTGTTCATGTGTTTCACAAAAGTCTTCAAAATACCATTCGATCTTCCAAAAATCCTCAATGGCCTATTTCTCTTGAAATTCCTGCTTGCTTGCATTATGGTTAATCCCATAAGTCTAGTAATCTTATTGGCATCCTTTGTCACTATCATTTTGAGTCGGTTGATTCAATATGTTGTGGATGCTTGCAATCCTCAGTTGAATCCTAGAATTCATCGTTCCGTCTCGAACGTCATTTTGAACAGGAGCGGGTTCTCGACCAATCAAGTTGTCGTCGATTGTACCCCTAAGTCTATTCAAATTATCCATCCTTAGTCAGAGCGTTTGCTTCTGATCCCTTGATTTGGAAATCATAAATCCTTTGCAATTGAGCTTTGAATTAGTCAGTCTATAACATGATCTCCTTGCATTCTTTCTTCTTCTAGTGGAGTACTAATGCTCACATCGGATCCCTTGTGGACCACCAGATCCTTTGTTGGATTTTAGCCGACAACGTCCTTCATATTCAATAACCTTGCGAACCTTTCCTCAGATACATAATGTCTTTTGTAATTTGTATCCTCTGTTTTAACAACCATGCTCTACTTCCGAGCTCAAGCTATTTACCCCTGAAGTTTGTGGTATATGTTCCTAAGATGACTCACTGGGTTGAACCTGTGCCTTTCGTAATCTGTGTGAACTCGAAAGTTAGGTGGGTTATACTCGACTGGCTTTTTGTCAGATAAAGTTTCAACGCTACAACTTCATGGAAAATGAGAGGTGAATGGAAGATTATGCATTAAAGAAGTGGGAGTCGACCTTGAACTTTGTGTTTATGCCCATGGACATGATGTAGATCTTATCATGGAAGCTTCACTTAAAATTAAGTATTCCCTTGGTATAAGTTCATTTTATATCTAGGATTTGATCTTTTGCAATCATGGTTCAGGCCATATTGTTCTTCTTTGATCTCATTTCTCGGACAAGTTAAAGTACTTGTCTTCTACAGATCATTTCACCTGTCAAGCATCTATTCTACTCTACCTTCGAGTATTACCCTCTGGTATCTCGAGAATATCAAACAGTTGTGATGCTTCCTATAAGTCTTCTTCTAGTATTGCTTCTCACTGATTTTAGATTTTCCCCAGCTTCTCAGTCGTTAGTCACTCGAGAACAGCCATAAGTGAATCAATTCCGCACTGCGATTCAATAACTCTGAGTAATTTTCCTTGCTTACGAGTTTAATAATCATTCAAGTCATTCATAGTCTGATCGGCAATATCATTATCATGCTAAATTTAAACTGTGCTACCTGGTCCTTCTTCCCGGTGCACATCTCTGACAATGAGCTAAGCTTATTTCGATCTTCCTCATCATACCATTTCACCTTGAACATCAAGCTTGCTTTCGAGTTTGTGTCATATCCGTGGTTTCGATAAACTTTCGCTTCAAAATTCCTTTGACTTGAAGTCATCGCCGATCGATTACATCTTCATCATCAACATTCTGAGATTTTCCAGGACATCAATCTATTTCATGATGAGAAATACCATCCTTGCCCCTCGATTTGTGTTATCATCGACAACATTCTTGTCTTCTGCCCCAACACAAACTTGTTCATATAAATTTTGGAAATACATCATTTTTGACATGTCGGTGGATTGCTGTTGAAACCATCGGCCACATCCTCATCTTTTCCTTGTTGAATTTGTATGACTTATTTTATAAGTTGTTTCTGATGGATCCTTTGTGTATCCAAAGTCTGAACTTTGCCTGATGACCATGTCAGTGCTATCCCAAAGTATGATTGTGGTACTCCGAACATCTTTAAGAACATTGGAGGCGCAATGCTAAATGTTTCTTGATCACTTATCCAAACACTATTGTATGGGTAACGTCATGATTTTTCCTCCCCCATTTACCTAAATGGTAATCTACTTACTATCCTCTCATGGATATCATCCTCTGGTTGTTCTTGGGAAATATATACTCTTGATACTCGAGTATAAACACATTTCCTTTCTATTGGTCTGATTAATATACTAATCACATTTTCCTTTCCATTGCTTGTTTAACCTTTCTTGTGATCTATATTATATAAGCAGTAATATTTCCTTGCTTAGGTAAACACCTTGGTTGAACAACTCTATCAGTAAGACCCTGTTACTATTGTTGATAACATTACGGTACCACGGATGGACGAGAACCTTGCCTATTGGTCCGCCTCATTCCAACGAGCAGGAAAATGGTTCTCTTCGTCCCTCGCCCTTGGTACCGATATTGTTGTCGACATAACTGATAGATTATTCTCTCACATGCCTTACTATCATGACCATGCAAGATGTCGCCCCCCTTCTACCTTTAACCCACATGGTGGGCCCATAACCCATAGTTCCACAGGATCGAAACCTGACTCTCCTATACAACCTTGATTCTAAAGTATACTTTCCACTTGGATTCGTATGTATTTTACGAGCCACCTTCCCTCACTTATTGTATTCCGGTGTCAGACGCGATATTTTTTTTGTTGCTCTGAACCCCTCTCACCTCTATTTTAGGCATTGAACATTTGCCTGCTACTTGAAAATTCTCATGCCTACTTTAATTCTCTCAATGTATTTCCTGAGTTCCAACTCGAGAGATACTCATATGTTCATTCATGGGATAACCCCAAATGATTACCATTATAACATTCTATTGTTGCCGAGCTCCCCCTTACCTATTTGTAAGTATGATGGAGACCCCGAAGTAAGGGTGATGACTTCATCATGATGACCTGGAGAGGAGAAATAAAGACGTCAACAAAGAGGATCAACTACTCCAGGAAGAGCAACCAAGACCGAGAAGATCTGCTAGAATTTTCGTAACCAATTCTTTCCCCCTAACTCTACCACTTAAATCTCGGGACGAGATTTCTTTCAGTGGAGGAGATTTGTAACACCCCGAGAATCGTGCTACAGTAATCTCCCCCTAATGTTGGCCATGTCATCATGATTACTATGCAAATTGCCACTTGTCCAAAATCAAAGTCAAATTCAAATTTAAATTTCAAGTGAAATTATTAATTCTTCGCTCGGTAAAACTAAAATGTTCAAATAATTCTATAAATTCCCCTGATCATCTTCATGTTGAAACCAACTTCGTTTGACTCACAAATAAATTCCTAGGAAAATAATAACTGGTCCAACAGCAAATAGAATAGCCTTTTCAAAATGAACAAATATTTTCAACAATTTCTTTTGACCTCAAACTTTGTGGGCCTCTCCAAATTTATGACTAATAATTATGTGCTAAATTTATTTGTCAGAAAAATTCAATTGCTATTTGTTTTAAATATAAAACAGTGAGGAAATTATAAAACAGAAAAATTAAAATCAGTAAAAGCGCCTAACTAACTAATGTGCATCTGGGCCCTAGAGGCCACAGAGCACCAGCGGCCCACCTCACCTCCTCTCCGTCCTCACGCTACAGGATACAGGGGGAGCACGTGGCGGCCATCCCGCGACTATGGTTGCCCCCAGCCACACACCGGCCATCCGGCGATGCCCCGTGAAGATAAGGACCCCAAGCAACCCCCTTGGCAAACCCTAGCCCCCTCATTCGCCCCCTCGTCTTGCCCCCGTCGGCTTAACAGTCGCCCGAGAAGCCCATGGCTGCACCATCGTGAAAGCTCACAGTCACCATCATCCCCTCGCCTACTGTGCACGTCCATCTGCTCCATCGTCGACCACTGCCTCGACCACAACCGCTAGATCAAGTCGGGAGCCCCTACATTGACCAGATCGAGGTCATCTTCAACCTCCGGCATGCTGCTCGCCATCTTTGATTCGGTCTCACCGGAGCCTCCCCGAGCCCGCTTTGCTCACCTACAGGCTCGATGTGAGCTCCTCTCCGCGTTCCCCTTTCTTTCCCCTCAAATTCGTCATCGTTTGGCCACCCCACACGTTGGCCGCCAGGACAGCGAACTCAGCTCCACGCCCCCTATTCGCTACTCCATTATTGTGCCTCTGGGCGCCCTCGCCTGCCGCTGGCTGCGCTCGCCGAGAGCCCCTGCATGCCAGCCCGCGCCCTCGCAAGCTCCTGTCCGCGCACACGCCAGTGCCCCATCGCATCCGCCGCTCCCTGGCCGCGCCAAGGCGCGCACCCACAGCCTCCTGCGCGCCCTGCCTCACCTCCGGCCGCGGCCTGGCCACGCTCGCGGCCCTGCCTGCTGCTTGAGCCGTTTCTGCTCGCTGCTCTGCTGCGTGTTGCCGCTACCGCCGTACTGTTGTTGGGCTACCGATGTTGCTGCCTTCGCTTGCTGTTGCCGCTGCTTCTTGCTGCTACTTACTGCTGCTGCTCCCACCTGTTGCACCGCTGCCACCAGTGACCGCGTGCCGCTCACTGTCGGCCACCACTCCCTACACTAGCCGCCGGTCGTTGCTCCCAGCCCCCTACCTCCTAGCGCCGGCTGGCTCTGGCTGCAGTGCTTGTGTGCATGTGTGAGCATAGCGCTGGCTGTGTCTCTCGCACAAACGGCCGGCCCTTGTTTACTACTAGTAGTAAATTTAGTTAAGTAGTATTACTTTAATGCTAATTAAGCATGTTAGAAAATGACAAATGGGTCCCACCTAATTAGATTAGATAAATCCTTTTGAAATTATTAAGACACTAACATGTGGGACCCCCGTATTGTTAACTTTGACCGGTCAATGTTGACCGGGTCAACTCTGTACACTGCCCCCACTTGTCTTACACACTGGGTAGGAATTCCTGTGTACACTTATCATTTGTTCAATTTAATTCGAAATTAAATAATTAAAATAATTTCAGAATTTATTTTAAACTTTTGAAAAATCATAGAAGGTAAACTGTAGCTCGGATGAAAAAGTTTTCTACATGAAAGCTGATAAAAAAAATGAGATGAACCCGAATACGCTATCCATATACATGTCAAATGCCTCCAGCACTGCAAACATGGAACTGTCCCCTCTCTTTCGTCTATCCAAAAAAAGCCAAACATTGGGAAAACCTCTCCACATGATTTCCCTCTTCGTCTGCAACGTGTAATACTACGTTAGAACACCCCTAGCTTCGCATATCATCATGTCATGCTTAGTGATGCATCTGCTTGTTTATATTTACTATTTATTCCACCTCTTCTCTCCCGTAGACCCTGACACCGATGGTGCCCCTGTGACCGACTACATCTCCGACGACCCTTCTTCCTCTACAGCAAAGCTTCCAGGCAAGCAAACCCCCATTGATCATTCCGATATCGCCCATTCCCTTCTCTCTTATGCTTGCATTAGAACTGCTGCTGCTTTTTGTATGATCATACTCTGATGCATAGCCTGTTTTTGTTACCTGCTTTCATACCTTACCTGCTTATTCTAAACTGCTTAGTATAGGTTGGTTAGAGATCCATCAGTGACCCCCACCTTGTCCTAGTTGCCCCGCTTTATGTTTGATGACTCGATCAACGCAATCGACGTCCAGGCCCTGACACCGCACATCGCCCCCCTTTAGTTGTATGACACTACAGAGTTACTATCGAGTGCCGAGGGTGATACCTCATCAGCACTTCTGATGTTAACCCTGTAGTGTAGCTATTCAGTCATGGTCATCGAGGGTGATTCCTCCTTGACCACTCCCGATAATGACTCTGTCGTGTAACCTCTCAAGTGTGGACCAACGAGGGTGATTCCTCCAAGTCCACCTTGATGGTTACATCGAGTGGGAATCCGTCGAGGGTGATTCCTAAGGTTTCCCCCTTACTGTTTCTTACACACGGTGTAGAATCGAAAGTATGTCTAGAGGGGTGGTGATTAGACTACTTGACCAAATAAAAACTTAACCTTTTCCCAATTTTAGTTCTTGGCAGATTTTAGCTATTGTAGGACAAGTCAAGCAATCATCACACAATTCAAGCAAGCATGCAAAGAGTATATTGGCAGCGGAAAGTAAAGCATGCAACTTGCAAGAATGTAAAGGGAAGGGTTTGGAGAATTCAAACGCAATTGGAGACACGGATGTTTTTCCCGTGGTTCGGATAGGTGGTGCTATCCTACATCCACGTTGATGGAGACTTCAACCCACAAAGGGTAACGGTTGCGCGAGTCCACGGAGGGCTCCACCCACAAAGGGTAACGGTTGCGCGAGTCCACGGAGGGCTCCACCCACAAAGGGTAACGGTTGCGCGAGTCCACGAAGGGCTCCACCCACAAAGGGTCCACGAAGAAGCAACCACCCACAAAGGGTCCACGAAGAAGCAACCACCCACAAAGGGTCCACGAAGAAGCAACCTTGTCTATCCCACCATGGCCATCTCCCATGAAGGACTGGCCTCACTAGCGGTAGATCTTCACGAAGTAGGCAATCTCCTTGCCCTTACAAACTCCTTGGTTCAACTCCACAATCTTGTCGGAGGCTCCCAAGTGACACCTAGCCAATCTAGGAGACACCACTCTCCAAGAAGTAACAAATGGTGTGTAGGTAATGTACTCCTTGCTCTTGTGCTTCAAATGATAGTCTCCCCAACACTCAACTCTCTCTCACAGGATTTGGATTTTGTGGAAAGAAGATTTGAGTGGAAAGCAACTTGGGGAAGGCTAGAGATCAAGATTCATATGGTAGGAATGGAATATCTTGGTCTCAACACATGAGTAGGTGGTTCTCTCTCAGAACATATGAGTTGGAATTGTGTATGTGTTCTGATGGCTCTCTCCACGAATGAAGAGGAGGTGGAGGGGTATATATAGCCTCCACACAAAATCCAACCGTTACACACAGTTTTCCAATCTCGGTGGGACCGAATCAACAAACTCGGTCGGACCGAAAATGTAAACCTAGTGACCGTTAGAGATTTTCGGTGGGACTGACATGCAACTCGGTAGGACCGATATGGTTAGGGTTTGGGCATAACGTAATATCGGTGAGACTGATTACACAAACTCGGTGAGACCGAATTTGGTAATTAGCTAACTAGAGAGTTGGTCAGGCAAACTCGGTGGGACCGATTTGCTCTTTCGGTGAGACCGAAAAGTTACAAAAAGGAAACACTGAATTTACATTGCAATCTCGGTGGGACCGATCCACTCTTTCGGTGAGACCGAAAAGTTACGAAAAGGAAACAGAGAGTTTGCAATCCCATCTCGGTGAGACCGAGATCCCTATCGGTAGAACCGAATTGCTAGGGTTTGGCAGTGGCTTATGACAAGTGAAACTCGGTGGCGCCGGATAGGAAGAATCGGTAGGACCGAGTTTGGCTTAGGGTTTAGGTCATATGTGGATATGGGAAAGTAGTTGAGGGTTTTGGAGCATATCACTAAGCACATGAAGCAAGAGGCTCATTAAGCAACACCTCATCCCTCCTTGATAGTATTGGCTTTTCCTAAAGACTCAATGTGATCTTGGATCACTAAAATATAAAATGAAGAGTCTTGAGCTTTTGAGCTTGAGCCAATCCTTTGTCCTTAGCATTTTGAGGGTTCCACTTTCACATCCATGCCATGCCAATCATTGAGATTTCCTAAAATAATCATCTTGGAATAGCATTAGCTCAATGAGCTATATGTTGTTATGAATTACCAAAACCACCTAGGGATAGTTGCACTTTCAATCTCCCCCTTTTTGGTAATTGATGACAACATATAGATCAAAGCTTCGACAAATGATAATGAGCATGAAATATATCGTCGCTTTGAGAAGTATGTGATAAGTAAGAGCTCCCCCCTAAATTTGTGCATATTTAAAATTTGCTTTGGACTGCAAATGCACAAGGAGTTAGAGTCATGGGTTACTCTTCCATGTCACATACATCTTGGTGGAGCGCTTAAAATGATAAGAATGAAATACATGCACTGATCACCAAGAAAAGTGAATGATCACATAAGATAGATAAGATAATAGCATTAAGCAAACATTAAGTGTAGCTTATGATCAAACACATGATCATCAATGTCTCACGAGCAATGATATAGTATCTCAAGCACTCAAAAGCAAACAAAGTTCGAAAAAACCACCAAATAAAGCAAGAGAGAAAAAAGCAACACACACTCTCTCTCTCTCTCTCGAAGCCTATGATCAATACATTTTCTCCCCCTTTGGCAACAAGTTACCAAAAAGTTCCTAGAAAATGCATAGTGCTAGATCGACGCTCAGGCTTGATCTTCAGGTGGTTGTGGAGTCCGGAGCACTCCAAGGACGAAGCCTTCTGTAGATGTGGTCGGAGTCGAGACTGAAGTAGATGCTGGAGCTGGTGGAACTGAAGCTGTAGCTGGTGCAGAAGTGGTGGCTCTGGTGTCAGCAACTGGCATTGCAGATGACCTCGGACCTCGTGGCACTCTGGCAAAGGCATCAGTTGTAGTCCTGCCTCTCCTCTCCTGCATGTCATCCTGGAGCTGCTCCACGGCAGTCTGAATCTCTGTCACCTTGACATCCAAGTCATAGAACTTTTGTTCCATGATCCTCTCTAAGCTTGCCTGGTTCTGAGTTAGGGTGGCTAGTCCTTTCTCAATCCGCAGGGTGGATGCAATCAGGTAACCAAGCTGCTCTTGTTTGGTTTTCAAGAAATACTCAGATGCCTCCTCTTGAGTTGGCATCTTGGCAGCTTTCTCCTTCCTTGCCTTCTCCTTCTTGGCTTGTGCTTGGGCAGATGATGGCTCATTCTCAGTCATGACAACTTGATTATTCTCAAAATCTGGACGGATGGGCAAGTGTTCCTTGTCCAACAAGTATATGCCCATGCCCATCTTGGAGTTAATGATCTCCTGAATTTGTGGGGCATACCCACAGCTCTTCTTCTGATCTGCTGCAGTCCTCTTGATGGTCTCTACCATGAGGCTCATCACCTTGAACTTCTGTGGCACATCAAAGATATGAAGCAAATTGATTGCATGGCCTCTGATCATCTTGTGATCACCTGACTTGGGCAATAAGGTGTGCCTCAGTATCCAATTAATAGTTGGCAGCCCTGACAGAAGATAATGCACCGAGCCAAATTTGAAAGTTTCAAGTGCCTCGTTTGGAATTTCCTTGTACATGTTGGACATAGAGTTGTGGTCCATCTTCTTCTTGGCATAAATGTCCAAATCATCCTCATGCTCCTCTGGGGCATTGATGAGCTGTGCCCACTCAGCAACAGTAGATTGGTACCTCGTACCTTCAGACATCCATGTAATCCTTCCATCTGGGTAGAAGTGTGCTGTGGAGTAGAATTGCATGATAAGCTCCTCGTTCCACTTTGTGAGCTTCTGCCCAACAAAGTCTGCAACTCCACAAGCACTAAGCTGTCATGCACTCCAGGGTAGTGTTCCTCATTTTCCTTCATGTACTCCCAATCAACCCATCTCATGTCAAAAACTATGGGCTTCTTATCAAGCAGCACTGTCTCATAGAAATCTTGCTGTTCCTTGGTGTGAAATCTGTAATCCACAGCAGTCCTCCTCCTTGAAGCATACGGATCTGCTTCTCTCCACTTCCTGAGCCCTGAGTCTCTCCTGAGCTTCATATCCTCAGCCACAGGATGAGCATCGTTGTGGTCTGGGATCTTGGGCTTGAGTTTTCTGAGAACTTGCTCTTCATCATCTTCTTCTGCAGCTTCAGGCACTGGGGCCTTGTTCTTCTCAGCAGCTGGGATGCTTCTTGTATTCCTCTTTGGTGCAGACTTGGGCTTGGAGGTAGCTTTGGGTGCTTCTTTGGGCTTAGATGCAGCAGCCCCTGTCCTGATAGCATCACCCATAAGCTTAGGTGCCTTAGGTGCTGGTGCAGCAACCTCTTCTTCTTCCTCTTCTTCCATGATGGAAGCCTTTCCAAGCACTCTGGCTACGGTCTTCTTGACTCTTTCCTTCCTTTTCTTTCCTTCAGCAGCAACTGGCTCTATGGGAGTGGACTTCTCAGGAATCTTGGTTGAAGCTCTGGCCTTTGGCATAGGCTGCCTGCCTACTGGCCTTTTGACTTTCAAGCCTGGCTTTGTGCTCTGTGCTGGCTCAACTCTCTTGGAAGTTGCTTCCTCTTCTGCCACATAGTCTTCATCCTCAGAATCTGAAGTTCTCTTCTTGCTTTGTCTGGTGGCAGCTTTTGGCAGATTGCTAGGAGTACTTCTGCTGCCATCATCTGAAGAACTTGAGGGACTAGTGCCCTCACTCATCTGCACTTGCTGTTCTGATATGTTGAACAAGCTGTCTGCTGACCCTGTGAATAGTTTATAGATGAGGTAGAATAGATGAGCATCACAAAATGCAGAGATTTTTGCAAAAGAATGATCCAAAAACTTAGTTTTAGTTTCCCACTGAAATCATCTCGGGTCTACCGATTTTTAAACTCGGTGATACCGAAGCAGTTTTGGAACCTAAACTAGTGAACTCGGTTGGACCGAGTCACAGTTCGGTGGCACCGAGAGTGCTAGGGTTTCACAAAGTTCCAAAATCGGTCACACCGATAAGTAATTCTCGGTCAGACCGAGTCTCACTTGTGCAATGGCATAAGCCAAATCGGTGGGACCCAGTTTTTCAACTCGGTGGGTCCGAGATGGTTTCGGCGGAAACCTAACCCTAAAATTTTCGAATCACAACTAATCTACGAACGCATTGACTGGATAGGAGTGTTTCAATCGTGGCAAGAGTCATGATGATCACAATGTGCTAAGAATCGGATTGGAGAATAGCACAAAGATCGAGTCCATACCCTAGTTCGGCGGAGACTCGCTATGGCGGCAACGACAGGGTAGAATAACGTTGACGGCGATGGAGACCAGCGACTGGAGGCGGCTGGCGGCGAGGAGACGATCCAGAGACCAAGTTGGCAGAGCAGGCTATCGCGCGGGCGAAGGGGTTCGGAGAAATTTCCAAATTTTTGCCCGTGACTATATATAGCCCGACCCTGTCGGTGTGACCGAGTGGAACAACTCGGTGGCACCGAGATTCATAACTGCAAGCAGTTACTGAAACTCGGTGTGACCGAAAGGTTCAAATCGGTTGCACCGAGATCGAAAACCTAGATCAACTTAATGATCTCGGTAGGACCGAAAGTGGGGTATCGGTCAGACCGAGAATCATAAAGAGGTTTTGGAAGTTTAAGTCTATGACGAATCGGGGACTCCGAGCGCTCCTCACACAGAGTGGTTCAAATCTGACTTGATCAAATTTTGTGATGTAGCATGAATAGAGTTTGAGACGAGAAAAGCATAGATAGCTAGAGGAGGTTCTTAGGCATTCTTGTCCATCCACTTGGCAAAAGGAAATAAAACCGAACAATCAAAACAACAAGTGGATGTCCTCGAATGAGTAAAATATGCAACCAGCATGCTCACACAATAAGATGGCAAACGAAATATGTGACAAGGCATGCACAACCAATTCTAGCATCTATCAAGCAATTTGCGATGACAAGGTCATCTATATATGAGTATATTGACTTAGGAGTCAAGTGAGAACACTTGATCATAGGTCATACTCATCGTTTAAGCTCAAGTGGGGTTACCACTTTTACATAAAGCATTGTTGTGTTCACATCTTTAGAGTTGCTTTAGCTCAAGTCTTAGAGTAAAGCTCCCCCTAGATGTGATATCCCCCCCTTTAGAGGGATGAACTAACCTCGGGTTTTGTCGATGATGACTTCATGTAGATGTTGAAGATGTGGATGCTCAATGTTGATGTAGATCACTTGGAGCTATCCATTTGAGTGAATTGCACTTTCAATACCTACATGGGTTAGTCCCACAAGGAACAAACAAGGATATCCATAGACATAGAGTGATGCACACACAAGATGATGTCCATGAAAACTTTTAGGTTACCTTGTCCCTTGTCTTACCAACAAGAGGGTTTGTGACTCCTTGAACTAGTGCAAGATGTGGAAGTTGATTGCACTTGTTCTTTCCAAAATGATAAGAGTGAAGTATGTTGGCGGAGTCACCCTCAAGAACTCTCTAGTTCTTCTTCTTTTGGATCCACACCATCTTGATGGGAATCCTTGGAGTTGTAGTCGTACTTGATGAAGTGGAACTTGAAGTAGTCTTGGGAATCCACTTGACTAAGGTCTTGGGAGCTTTTCAAATGCATCAATTTCCTCTTGAAGCTTGTCCTTGTCTTTTTGCTTGTAGTCTTGTGGTGGAAGATCATCTTGAGCTTGTGTCCCCTTGAAAGAAGTATCATACTTCTCTTGTTGAGGAACAAACTTTGTCTTGGGGTATTGATCTTCTTCCCACTCAACTCCATTGGCATTGAACTTTCGTTCAAAACCAACACCTTGATTCTTCCGGTGCATTCCTTACTTGTGCACAATTTCCTCGAATTGCTTGCTTCCGGCAAGGCTTTTGTACACTCCTTTCTCTATAATTCCCTTCAATAAGCTATTTTCTTGCTCAAGTGTAACTTGGCTAAGAGAATCATTAGTGGAATCAAGAGAACTACTAGAAGCAACAATATTGGATTTAGCATGATCATTGTTACTGCTAGAGGAAGAATCTTTCTTGTTCTTGTTACTAGACTTGACTTGAGGCATGTAAGTGGATAAGAGTAAACGCTTGGCAATGTAAGAAGAACTTTTCTTGCGGAGATCATCATTGATTGCTTTTAAGAACTCATGCTCTTTCTTAAGATTGAGCTTTTCAAAGCGTAATTTCTCATGAGCTCTTAAAAGTTCTCGATGATCTTCGAAGATAGTTTCATGAGCTAACTTAAGAGTGTTCAGTTCTTTAGTTAGAACCTCAATCTTCTCCTTATCATTGTCATTCGTTTTATCTTGATTGGCATGATTAATTGACATTTCATCATAGTATTCATCACTAGAGTTGTTAACAAGCAATTCATCACCTAACAAGTCATCTTCATCACTATTGAAATCAACATACTCGGGGTGTGTTACCTTAGGACCTTTGGCCATGAAGCATCTTCCAATTCCTTCATTTGGTGAGTCAAATATGTTGTAGGAGTTGGTTGACACAAGTGCTAGACCGGCAACACCTTCATCTTAAGTATCTTCGGAGTCGGAGTGATAACTTCTCTCGGAGTGGCTGTCGGAGTCGGAGCCAGATACCCATTCACCAACATGAGCTTGATGTCTTCGTTTTGTGTAGCTCCTTGATGATTTTTCCTTCCTTTCCAAATCCTTGCTTCTCCGTGAGTATCTTCGTTCATAACGATCATCTCTACTTCTTCTCTCTCTTGGTGGTGATTCTTTGCTTCTTCTTTTTGGAGAATCTTCTCTTCTCTTGTAGGGAGCTGTACACTCATTGGAATAGTGTCCGGGTCTTCCACAACTGTAGCAGTTTCGCTCTCGACTAGAAGATCTTTTGTCATTGTAGGACCTTGACTTGAAGCTTCTATATTTGCTTCTACTCTTGTAGAACTTGTTGAAGTTCTTCACCATTAAGCTCAATTCTTCATTGAAGTTTTATTTCTCACTTGATGATGTAGGGGCTTCACATGAGGCTTTGTAGGCACCACTTGATTTGTTGTGAAGTTCCCCTTTATCCTTAAGTGACATCTCATGAGCAACAATTCTTCCAATCACCTCCGTTGGCTTGAGATCTTTGTAATTGGGCATCATTTGGATCAATGTGCACACGGTATCATATTTTCCATCCAAGGCTCTTAGAATCTTCTTGATGATGAATCTATCGGTCATCTCTTCACTTCCTAAGCCGGCAATCTCATTTGTGATGAGAGCAAGCCTAGAGTACATTTCAGCGACACCTTCACCATCCTTCATTTTGAACTTGTCAAGTTGACTTTGAAGCACATCCAACTTGGATTCCTTGACGGAGTCGGTACCTTCGTGCATATCAATCAAAGTGTCCCAAATTTCCTTTGCATTCTCAAGACGGCTGATTTTGTTGAATTCTTCGGGGCACAATCCGTTGAACAGAATATCACAAGCTTGAGCATTGTATTGCAACATCTTCAACTCATCCGCGGTAGCTTCACGGTTTGGTTCTTTCCCATCAAAGAAGTCACCTTGCAAACCAACACACACAATAGCCCAAACGGCGGGGTTATTTCCAAGAATATGCATTTTCATTTTATGCTTCCAACTAGCAAAATTAGTACCATCAAAGTAAGGACCTCTACGGTGATAATTTCCCTCGCTAGATGCCATACTCTCCTAGATTGTGAAACCAAGGCTATGACCACCAAAGGCTATGGAGATCAAAGCAAATGGAGACCAAAGCTCTGATACCACTTGTAGGATCGAAAGTATGTCTAGAGGGGGGTGATTAGACTACTTGACCAAATAAAAACTTGACCTTTTCCCAATTTTAGTTCTTGGCAGATTTTAGCTATTGTAGGACAAGTCAAGCAATCATCACACAATTCAAGCAAGCATGCAAAGAGTATATTGGCAGCGGAAAGTAAAGCATGCAACTTGCAAGAATGTAAAGGGAAGGGTTTGGAGAATTCAAACGCAATTGGAGACACGGATGTTTTTCCCGTGGTTCGGATAGGTGGTGCTATCCTACATCCACGTTGATGGAGACTTCAACCCACAAAGGGTAACGGTTGCGCGAGTCCACGGAGGGCTCCACCCACAAAGGGTAACGGTTGCGCGAGTCCACGGAGGGCTCCACCCACAAAGGGTAATGGTTGCGCGAGTCCACGAAGGGCTCCACCGACGAAGGGTCCACGAAGAAGCAACCACCCACAAAGGGTCCACGAAGAAGCAACCACCCACAAAGGGTCCACGAAGAAGCAACCTTGTCTATCCCACCATGGCCATCGCCCACGAAGGACTTGCCTCACTAGCGGTAGATCTTCATGAATTAGGCGATCTCCTTGCCCTTACAAACTCCTTGGTTCAACTCCACAATCTTGTCGGAGGCTCCCAAGTGACACCTAGCCAATCTAGGAGACTCCACTCTCCAAGAAGTAACAAATGGTGTGTAGGTAATGAACTCCTTGCTCTTGTGCTTCAAATGATAGTCTCCCCAACACTCAACTCTCTCTCATAGGATTTGGATTTTGTGGAAAGAAGATTTGAGTGGAAAGCAACTTGGGGAAGGCTAGAGATCAAGATTCATATGGTAGGAATGGAATATCTTGGTCTCAACACATGAGTAGGTGGTTCTCTCTCAGAACATATGAGTTGGAATTGTGTATGTGTTCTGATGGCTCTCTCCACGAATGAAGAGGAGGTGGAGGGGTATATATAGCCTCCACACAAAATCCAACCATTACACACAGTTTTCCAATCTCGGTGGGACCGAATCAACAAACTCGGTCGGACCAAAAATGTAAACCTAGTGACCGTTAGAGATTTTCGGTGGGACTGACATGCAACTCGGTAGGACCGATATGGTTAGGGTTTGGGCATAACGTAATCTCGGTGAGACCGATTACACAAACTCGGTGAGACCGAATTTGGTAATTAGCTAACCAGAGAGTTGGTCAGGCAAACTCGGTGAGACCGATTTGCTCTTTCGGTGAGACCGAAAAGTTACAAAAAGGAAACACTGAATTTACATTGCAATCTCGGTGGGACCGATCCGCTCTTTCGGTGAGACCGAAAAGTTACGAAAGGGAAACAGAGAGTTTGCAATCCCATCTCGGTGAGACCGAGATCCCTATCGGTAGAACCGAATTTCTAGGGTTTGGCAGTGGCTTATGACAAGTGAAACTCGGTGGCGCCGGATAGGAAGAATCGGTAGGACCGAGTTTGGCTTAGGGTTTAGGTCATATGTGGATATGGGAAAGTAGTTGAGGGTTTTGGAGCATATCACTAAGCACATGAAGCAAGAGGCTCATTAAGCAACACCTCATCGCTCCTTGATAGTATTGGCTTTTCCTAAAGACTCAATGTGATCTTGGATCACTAAAATATAAAATGAAGAGTCTTAAGCTTTTGAGCTTGAGCCAATCCTTTGTCCTTAGCGTTTTGAGGGTTCCACTTTCACATCCATGCCATGCCAATCATTGAGCTTTCCTGAAATAATCATCTTGGAATAGCATTAGCTCAATGAGCTATATGTTGTTATGAATTACCAAAACCACCTAGGGATAGTTGCACTTTCACACGGTTACTTTGACTTACCACAGAGCCATGATGACATCGGGTCGGCCCTGAGGGGTACCCATGAGTGATGTGTAGTCGGGTTGATCTGGAGGATACCCGCAAGTTTTCCATGCGGCGTGGCCGGGCATTCTTAGCCCTTGCCGCAAGTTCGTGAGACGGGGCGATGGGGTCACATGATCGTGTCTCTGCTCGTTACCGCACACTACCAAGACACTAACGGTTTGGATATTTGATCCGAGTAGGCCTCTGGCCTTTTCGCACTAACCACCATGCGGGAACAAGTATGGGCACTCTGCGTCATATGTATCAGCCGAAAGCTCATTGGACGTCAGCGATGGAGCAGAGCGCACCGGGTTGGACTGGAATGCCTTCTCTTGTATAAGGGAGGCTAGGTCTGGTCACCGGCCGCCCACGCAATGTGAAGGAGTGCAAAGGGCAATGGGCCCAAGACCCCTGCATGCTTAGGATGTAGACCGGCGTGCTGGCCTCTCTGTTGAGCCTAGGTAGGATTGCGGTGTGTTGATCAGCCTAGGCCTGTCATGACCTGATGGTGTGTCCGACCGGAGTTGATCGAGCGTGTTGGGTAAGTTGGTGCACCCCTGGAGGAAAGTATTCTATCTATTCGAATAGCCGTCTCCACGGTAACGGAAGCTCGAAGTTGTATCCCGATTGATACAACTAGAACTTGATGCTGAGGCATGTAATGGAAATGATGGCTCCGGGATTGTTTTCTCGCAGGGAGTCGAGGAAGTGATCTCTGGGCGAGGTTACAACATACTTACTAATATTATAATATGCCACTCTTATCTCTTCTGATGCTACAAGATGCTTGGAGCTGCTTGAAGATGCTAGTATTCGATAGGCTAGGCTTTCCCCTTCTCTTCTGGCATTCTGCAGTTTAGTCCACAGATACAGCCCATTCCTTTGATACAGATGCATACTTAGTTTAGATTTGATGTAAGTCTTGCGAGTACTTTTGATGAGTACTCACGGTTGCTTTGGTATATCCTTTTCCCCCATACCCGATTGTTGCAACAAGATGACGGATCCCAGGAGCCAGATGACACCACTGATGACTACTACTACTCCGAGGGTGCCTACTACTACGTGACGGCCACTGATGACCTGGAGTAGTTAGGACGCTCCCAGGTAGGAGGCCTTGCTTTTTCAATCGTTGTTACTTTTGTGTTAGCCTTCTTAAGGAAGACTTGTTTAACTTATGTTTGTACTCAGATATTGTTGCTTCTGCTGACTCTTGTGTATTCGATCCCTCGAGGCCCCTGGCTTGTAATATAAAGCTTGTATTATTTTAATTTGTGTCTAGAGTTGTGTTGTGATATCTTCCCGTGAGTCCTTGATCTTGATCGTATACATTTGCATGTATGATTAGTGTAAGATTGAATCGAGGGCGTCACATTTTGACTCCATCAAATTTTTGCAACTTTGGCACCTTTGCCTAGGGCATTCACCACATCATCCGCATTACCACCACCGACTTCCGCAACCTAACCCATTTTGATCCATATAGCATTAGTGGTTGCTTGAGTAGTGATTCGAGTCTCCTAAGGTGTTTCGGCTACTTAGGGGCGGTTGCTTCTTCATCAACCACCACCACCACTTCCGCATAGGCTTGCCAACCATACACTTCCGCCACCCCAACTTAACCCAATTTTGTTTGAGTTGTGAGTTGTGTCTCCTAAGGTGTTTCAGCTACTTAGGGACGGTGACCCTCAAATCCGACTCACATAACCCAATAACCCTCCACTTCCACATTGCCTACTCGCATAACCCATCATTGCATTTCCACAATCCCGTTGAGCTTCCACAACACCACCACCGCATCCCGCTACCACCATTTGACATTTGACATTTGAGATTTTGAGTTCGCGGTTTTTCCGTTTCCTAAGGTGTTTCGGCTAATTAGGAATGGTTTGACATCGAGAACACTGCCACTCATCATCGCCACGAGGTCATCATCGTACATCACAGACGGTAGCCTTGATGACATCATTGTACATTCCCCTTGCAATTGCATTGATAACCCCTAGCCCATTTTGCGTCACTTGCCTATCAAGACTAGCCATTGAGTATTGTCGGCAATGTTACTTGTGCACATTAGTGATCTACACCATCCATTGCATACATACCATAGCATATTGGTATCATCTTGGTATCATATCATCCCTTGTGTCACAAGATTGTTCCCGTATATACACAATCACTATCTTGGTTTGTGCATTTCGCATTGTGGCCATGTCAAAAAATAAGCTTTTAAGCAAAAAAGAGAGAGCAAAGAAGCTTGTAAGCAATAGCCATAGCATCCTACCACATTGCACATAAGATTTTCATATCCGATCATCTTGGATCATATTGAGAGAAACACCGGGAACCATACATACATATCATACTTGGGATAGAAGTCGTTGCATTTTTGTCTCCTATAGGTTGTGCACAAGTGTCGTATCCGCCAATTGAGCAATCGTGCTAGCATCTCTCTAGAGTTGTGCAACAAGAGCATTTTCCGTGGATTCCACATTTTGAGCTCATTCCTTGGTTGCATGACCCCATTTATCTATCCGTGTGTGTGTGTTTCCGTGTGCCACATATTACTATTGGTGTACTTGTTTCACTTGTGAATTTGTGAATCTTTTTCAGCATTATTGACTCTTGCTAACATTTTGCATCAAATTTTTGTGCCACTATCCTTACCAAGCTACTCCATAAGCATTATTTATGTAGGTGTGTGAAATTGACAAGATCAGTACCAATTGTGCTATTTCCTTGTTACAGCATTGAGTGATCATTGATCCATTCTCAACATGGGTCAAGGTACATTTGGTATAGTTCTCTCCTTTCTTCCACTCATATTTGCTCGAGTCTTGTGATGGATAGGAAAGGCATTTCATCTCCGGTCTTCCATGACAACGACGGCGCGAACAACTAAATCACCAAAGCGTCCATCTTCGATCTACAACAACAAATGCAAGGCGCACATTCTACTTTGCGGGAGCGCATTGAGAACCTCTCCATCGACATTCGTCACTCCAAAGCAAGGAAAAGGGACTACATCGACAACAAGCTTTCCACACAAAAGGAGGAGTAGGATGCAAGGATGGAGGAGATTCGGACTCTGTTGGCCAAACGTTCTTCCCCTTCATCATCCTTAAGGCCACGGCGAGCAAGTCAATCATCTTTGCAGCGCCCAAGAGATGCAAGCGCAATTCTTCCACGTCCACATCAACATGGCGACCATCATCACATTTGTGATCCACATCGTCATGAAGGGCAAGTCACCTCCAAGCATCATGTGCACGACGATGACGAACGCAATCGAGCTCAAGCACGACAATGACACCATCATCATGAAGATGCTCGCCAAGCGCAAATGCACAAGTCCCAACAAGCCCTACTTCACGCAAAGGCCAAACTTCATGAGCACAAGAGAAGACCGCGAGACGAGCACCACCAAGCCGGAGCTATAGCTACCACCACCACTTTGGCATCTTCGCCAAGTGTTATCAAGGCATCTTCGCCTTCGGACGTACGACATCTTCTCCTACTTCCCACGATTTGCCTACATCGACATCCTCAACAACAAGGCGACCACCTACAAGCGAGGGCGACACTTCCATCTTCGGAAGCCCCTCAAGGAAGATGGTCGAACATGGGAAATTCCCTTCAGTCACGGAGATGAGCTATGAGGTGCCACATCATATGGGCCTCCAACAACAATACGGTGACAAGAAGGTCGAGCAAGGGCCATCCCCTTTGACCACGGAGACAAGCACGAACCTCTTCAACAACATGAAGACGGCGCCCATATTGGACTCACACTCCGAATCAAGCTACGCGAGCGCACATGAGACCTTCTCTTTGGTCTCAGAGGAGAGTGATGTTTTTCCACATCCTACGACATTCATCTTTGGAGACATTTGCACCTACACCTATCCAACACCCACATATGACGAGATGTCCCAATTGCCATGTGAGAAGAGCCACCACCCCATGAGTGAGATGAGTGACTCCACCATATATAACATTGAGTGCCTTTCCTATGAGAGGATGAGTGTGACCACCACTGGCCCCACACATGAGAGCATGCCACACATCCTATGTGAGGTTGAGAGCCATTTGAGTGACTCCACCAACAATATGAGTGAGAACATCATACCGGGAGTGAGTGAGCCACAACACTTAGTGAGTGAGGTAGTTGACACGGCATGTGAGGCCAATATGATTTCTAACGACTTACCCTCTAATCCGAGTGTGTTTTCCCTTTTGGTGCTAGGTCTCCTACATGACGACATGCCTATCCTCGACGAGTCCATACCTCCAATGGACACGACGATGGCCATGGTGGACGATGATGCACCCCCACATGGTTCCATCAAGATGAAGTTGACCACGACTTGGTCTTAGACACCTCACCTACAACACATAAGCAATGCTCCAAAGGTAACATAGGTGATGGTACTTCTCTTGTCTCACTAGTGGACTATCTTGCAAATGATTGCTTGCATGATGTTGATCACCTTATGGATTCACCACATACTATGTCTTCTACATGCTTTGATATTCCACCCATTTATGATGAATATGATGATGAGCATGTTGATTTGCCTAGTTGTGATGCTATGCTCCATAGGATGTCATGTGAAAATTCTATTGGTCAGATCATGTTTGACAATCCATTGAACTTGTCATATGCTACGAGTGAGATCTCCCATATTGCATCATTTCAATCTCAACATAGTAACTATGCATGCCCCATTAAAATAAATCCCATTTGCACTTATGGCATAGATGACAATATGATGGTCATTGGCTTTTGTTTTTCATGCGATGATATTGCTATGCTTCCTTTACAGGATTTGCGCAATTAATCTAATATACCATGCCATGATCACATAGAAACAAATATGCTTTGTTTTGGATGTTGTCAATACTCTCCGTGTGATGTTTCCATTAATTCTCATGAGGAGACCCCCATAGTTTCCTCATACATATTATGAGATTTTGATCCATTCCATACTTTGCATGATTCCCATACTTGTGTGCACCATATGCATTCCATGAATAATAATGCTCTACATATTTCTCATGACACAGTACACAATTTGAGTCTCCATTATGATCTACATAATAACAAACCTATCATGATGGATGACATGTTTCTATATCATGCATCTCATTTATTTGAGCATTGGATATTTTGTGCTAACCAACACAAGCACGTGCGCATCATAATGGATGATGTGTACATATACCATACACACACAATTTTCCCATTGTCTTTGTTTCGTGTAGGTAATATTGTATACTCGTCAACCTCTCAATCCCAAGAGTTGACGAAACGAGCTCTTGAGAGCAACGACGATTTGGGATCCCGTGGGTTGTCCTTACCACCGTTCTCTTCACGCAACGACTACGCGCATCTATTCTACTTGGCTCTCACATGGCTATGGGCTATTTACCACTTGTCACATTATGCCCATTCTACCATTTTTACTTTGCATGTTATGATTTCTATGCCTTTGCCATGCAATTGTGACCCTTTCTTGCATCTACCCATGATTCACCATTTTACTACTCATATTTGCATGCTTGGTGGAGATCCTTGTTGCTATGGCCATGTTTACCATGTGCCTCATGCTATTGTTGCTTGTTGTGTTGGGAGAGTCATGATGTCCTGTTGATATTTACATATGGCCTCTTTCCAATACATTGATGATATTTTTCTCATATCTTGCCTTCATGCTTGTGATATGTCTTGTGCATTATTCATGATCACCATTTGCACACATGACATGCTTGACATGATTCCTTCTAGTATGTTGCATCTTCGCACTACTAGCTTGCTTCACTTGATCACTATGATTGCTTGCTTTGTCACATCACCCATGTTCCATTCTTACTCGCTTTCTTTAGTTGATGACATATATGTTCATGCCTCTCACTTGATTTCTCTTGATCATTGTCTCTTGTCTCCGTTATTTGCAACTCTCATACCCCCTTGTATTGAGTGCCAACTTGCTATGCTTATTGATCGTGGAGACTTAAACATATTGCTTGTGATGCATGCTTGTTTGATTGAGCCTATTGTAATTGGTTGTTCTCGCATCATATGCCTCCATACTATGAAATGCTCCCTTGTCCTTTCTTATGATGAGCATGATGCATACACTTGTTGGGTATCTTACCACACGAATGATAGGTTTTGCACTTCCGCTAACCTCATTTGTTTCTCCGAGTGTTTGTCATGTTCTTTCATTTTGAAGGATTCACAAGGTGGTGCCATCACAAGACAACTTGGTCATGTGAAGGCGTACACGATGCGCGACACCAACATTTTTGACATTCTCATAAAGGTGAACTCCTTCCCTTTGAGCCATCCTCAAATACGCATATTGGGTGGGTCACTCTTTCATTGTTGTCTCCTTCTTGTTGTCTACATGATACATCTCGTGAACGGAGGAGCGACATTGGAGATTGGCTCTATGGACCTTCAAATTGAGGAGCGCTCGGACTTATTGGATGCACCTTCGCACCTCCACTCATGCCACGACATTGAGCATTAGTACATCAACACTCCTTTGACACATTGCACTAACACCTCCATATTTATTGATTGTGCTCACAAATGTCATGCTCGATGGGCATATCATACACATGACAAATTTGCATCTTATGCATGGATTGACTCACATTATGATTGCCTTGTTGAATCTTGTATTTCTATGTCATCCATGATATATGAGCTTGTGCATTTCCTTAGAAAATTTGTTGTGATCTTTCTTGATGGTACCTTCATACATCATGATCATATTGTCCACCCTCAATTGCATGACAACATAATCACATTGAGCACCAATTACCATGTTCATGCTTTTGATGAACCATCCCATTATGACCTCATTTTGCACAATGGTCGCATTAATCACATTCCCAACACCTTTGTGCATACTACAAATGCTTTTTCTCCCATGAATGCTTTGCATATCATTCTATATCATCTCGTTAAACCTCATGTGCTTTGTCATGAAAAATCTTGCCGAACGGACTCATACTTACTTGATGGACACTTTGTCTGCGCTAATCATTGTATTTCCGAGTGTCATTTGTGTTTGCTCTTTTTGCATGTCTATCCCTCCGGAGACACCTTGGAGTACTTGGATTGCGCAATACCTTCATCTACGTCCAACTACAAGTTCGTCCACAACAACCGTTTCCATGGTCATGAGGATCACGATCCGAGGTCGGATCTTTACCAAGGGGGGGAGATGATGCGGAGCATCCTACGATCATCCCCATGTACACTACGACTACTCCCCATGCCCCAAGAGGACATACGATGAGACCTTGACTATACGCCATTCGACGCAAGGTGAACTCGCTCCTCTCTGAACCATCACTTTCCACACATGAGACATGGCTACTACCTTAGACATATGTGCTCTGCATGACCAGGAACCAATAGGAAGACCATGGAACAGCGCGGAGCATTGGACAAGACGGCAAGGAGTCGGAGCAAGAGAAGGAGCTGCCTACAAGCAACAGCTCTCGGACGTCCGACAGCCACCGGACGACTGGTCCATACCGGACGTCCGACGCCTGGAGTTTCCACCCGCCAGAACACCCGTGGCTATGGAAGTCTACAGCGGTCGGACGACCCCCAGACATCCGACTTCCGACACTCGTCAGCCATCGGACGACCAACGCCGACCGGAAATCCGGTGCCAATTATCTTGAGCCAAAACGCCGGACGTCCGACAAGTACCGGACGACCGGACCCTTGCGAGCCACCGGACGTCCGGTACCTGTCGGACGAGCGACGCATGTCTATGCACAAAGTAATGAGCCGAGGCCCATGTATCCCTCACTTACCCCTTCATGGCCCTATACTATATATACTCCTCCACCTCCACCATTTGAGGGTTAGCATAGGTTTAGCTCATTTGAGATAGATCTTTGCACATCCATACGGATCTACTCCATCTAGAGAGACCGCAGCCTCGATGGAGAAGATCCACCTTGGATTCAAGACCCCTTCATGGGATGACCCCTCAGGACCTCCTCACAGAGATGAACTAGTTCCCATTTGTATCATCCTTTGTTGATCATGGATCATGTATCTCTTTCTATTCATGGATCTAGCACATGTGTGATTGTTTCTTGTCTATTTGAGTGTTTCCTCTCATTTCCCCTCATGATTTCCCTCGCGTCTCCCCTCATGTTCTTCATAGGATCCCCTCCATTTCGTGAAAGATCGGACACTAGGGTTCCACCCTACATCAATGATGCCCCTCAGGCAATAATTCATGTCCTTATAAATGATGTAATGTTGCTCGTGAATGAATAAAAGAAGATCTTAAAGTTTCAAAAAAAAGTCTTAGACTTGGCATTGGTGCTCACATTTTTCTGAATTTGCTTCAGATTTTTCAGTGATGTTCGTTTTGTGGGAGGAATCGTTCCCGTCAACTACGAGACACCTGTAGTGACCTCATCAATCTCAAGCTATTGTGTCGGCTCGGTATCTCAAATGTGCTCACAGGGGCAGGGTGTGCATGTGTGCGTTCATACAGATGAATGTGTGTGCATGCATGCATGTGAGCATGTACGATTGTACCATGTTAAAGAAAGCTTCGGCTTCCCCAATGGTGTGGCCATTCATGATAATGATGATTGAAACACGTGCCTTTTAATTTATTTTTGTGAGCGATTAGGGTTTTCAAACCAAGCAGGAGAACTAATGAGATCATTACAAAAGAAAGAGAGATAAAAAGGTATGAAGTCTTCTATGAAATGAGATAAATAATGATCGCAACCAAATAAGATAACTAACAAGGACATGACACCAAACTACTCAAACAAGGGTTCAAAGCACTTTGACCGGGCCTTAAACCATCCAAAAGTACTATCCTTGATTAGGTTCACCAAGGTGTCAAGAGGTATCATTTTATCCTTAAAAAACAATCCTATTACGACGCTCTCTCTGATGAACTACCAACATGATCGTCCTATTGAGCTTCTTGTCATGCGCTGAAACCTCATCCCTGGCCAAAGTCCACCAGTTAATAAAGGCATTATCAACTGAAGGGACCACCACCGAGAGGCCAAAGCCAATTGAGAATTCTAGACCAAATGATGTTAACGACTGCACAACCAGCTAAGAGATGATCGGCATTCTCAACGGTGTTGTGACAGAAAACACAAGATTCATTATGTGGAAGACCGTGTTAAGCACTATGATCTGCTTTCCAAATTCTTCCACAGGCAGCCAACCAACTAAAGAATTTTCATATGAGAGGGGGCCAAGGTTTCCAAATTGCATTGGTCGAGGCCAATTTTGATGAAAAACGACCAGAAGACTCAAGGTTCCCTTTCCATTTATCATTACCGTAACGGTCAAGTTGAACTCCATGGGTGGCCTCTGATAAGTTAACTAAATAAATAAATTTTTCTATTGAGAGCATGGATTTAAAATCTTTTAACCAACAACCTCCATCAAGGTCAAAAACAACTATCCTTCTATATCTAATGTTTTCCGGGATAACCTCAACAATATTTGGGTCAATAGAAGAATAGGGGCGCCATCCATCCGTGCATCATACCAAAAAATGTGCTTTCAGAGTTGCCTAAGGTCACCTCAGTAGCGGCAATAAATTTCTGTAAATCTTCATTGCCAAGAGACTTCCCCAAATGCCTTCATGGCTTCCTAGTATCAACACAAGCAATCCAAGCCCGTCGTAGTTTAATGGCCGAGCAATTTAGATTTCTTACTGCTTCCACAAAAACTTAGATTTTCCCCTGAAAAGAAAACAAAATTTCCCTTTCATTTCTGCCTACTTTCAGTACCAAAGGTTTTAAAAGATCATGTGTTGTGTAAGCCTCCCCCGGCTAATTATATAGAGATCAATGTCGACGCCAGTTTTGTGGAGAGTATTAGTGCCCCAGTGTGGGGGTGGTTGCTAGAAACTCGTCGGTCAAAGTAATCAGTTCATCGTGGGATTTTATTCGTTGGCGTACCAATGTGAATGAAGATGAGCTCCGTGCTTGCCTCTTTATACCAATATTACCCTTCATCGGTCTATCATTTTAGAGATTGACTCTACTTCTGTATGTTCTTTCCTTGCAAATGAAAAGCTTGACAGGTCTCCTCTTGTTGATCTAAATAAACAGGCTTTGAGTATCTCCAAGCTTATCCAGAATTTTAATATTTCTAAAATTAATCAGCTTGCCAATGGGGTGGCTCATGAGATTACAAACTTTAGCTTTGTTAGTAGGTTCGATGGGGTTCTTGTTAATAGTTTTTCGCCCTACTGTCGTATGCTATAATGAATGATTGTAATAACATTTTAATTAATTAATATATGAGGTGTTTTAAAAAACCTAGCATCTTCCTAAAAATTACTAAGAAAAATTTGGAAGCCAAATAAGCAACTATTTAGATTATTAGGGAGGGCACGATAGATTTGATAATTTAGTTCTCAACTTCTCAACCAGTTCAATGAGGCATCTGATTAGGAAGATCATGAGATTCCAATCAAGGGGGCAAACAAGAAGCAGAAGTGGAGGCATGTGGTGGCTACTAGAGTGAGTACCGGTATAAATAGAGATGGGACATCCACTATCTAGAAAGCTTAAGACTTGAATAAGGCCAAGAATTTAGAGATTGATAAAGGTAAAGAATTTTTTATGATATTCACAATTATTTTGCTATTTTGTATAATTTTATTATTATTGCGAAATCTATAAATGTTGGACTCAAGATTGAGATAAGAAATGTTGAATTCCAGAGATTGGATTAATTTCATAATGAGCACCCCGATATATTTCTTCCTCCTGATATTGATATTATTAAGGGCGAAATAATCAATAATTCTAACTTAGAATGTTCTGCTACATCACCTACTTCATCACACACTAGTGTGGAGGATGACAACTCTTTCCCCTAGATTGAGGTGTCTAGTAGGAGAAAAGGTAGTAGAAATCCCTCCCTAAAATATGTAAATGGTAGTTGCATTAATTTGAAATGTTGAGCTGATGAAGCATGCCCAAGAAAGACTTCAACAAGTTTATGTGTTGGCTAGGGAGACTACGGCCACCACCTAGGGTGGGTGGCCTATTTTGTCACCACGAGCATGCGTGCTTTGTTCGGGCCTGAGATCCTTGTAATGCTCGCCGCCTAACGGCTTAGAACCCTACTGTCTTATGCTTGGCATGTGGTACTGTTGTTGCGTGAACTCTTATTTGTCACTCTGCCTTGTTGTGGGCTTCATTAATTTAAAACCGGACACCTCTGGTGTCTTCGTTCTAAAAAAATATAGACCTGAAAAGATTAATAGGGTGCATGAACCCATGAGAGAACAATGCCCTAAAATTGTTAGTCTTTCTAAATCAAAGGAAGACAAGTTCAACTTAGTTCAATTAAAACTTTTGGAGATAGATAGAGTTTTTAATTGGAAGTGGTTGTATGCTATGAATACAGCTGGGGGCATTTTAGTTTGGATTAACATGGACAACTTTGAAGTAGTTGCATGGGATGTCTTAACTTTTTGTGTCTTTTGTCCCACTGAAGACAAAAGGGACTCTGTGGTTTGGAGATTTGCGTTTGTTTATGGACCAACTTATGATGAGCATAAGCTAGTGTTTATTAGTGAGCTTCATAACTCTCTTAACTATTGGTCGGGTCCCACTCTGGTTGGAGGGATTTCAAATCTGGTCAGAGAATGTAGGATCAGGAGCAATGGTGTTATTAATCAACAATGGGCTAACTTGTTCAATGACTGGATTAATAAATTTGGGTAAATAGAGGTTAAGAACTCTGGTAGGAGATTGTAAGTGCATCTAGTGCCACCCCTAATTGGTTTTGGAGTATTGATGACAAACTTGGTTGAGGGACTAATGTGTTTGTGAGAATTGCAGGATAACATAGGTAGTAGTCCCTTATTGATTCGCTTTACCTACTAGAGATGACCCCTAAAATGTGTGAAGACATTGAAGACAATGGCGGTTTGTCAAGATATTCATAGTGAAGATTATGATAGGAGAAGACATTCACGTGAAGACTATGGAGTGCGAAGACATAATTGTTTCGTAGTTTCCTTTTCTTCTTTGTTGAGTCATAGGAACCACCGTATTATTAAGTGGGGTCCAAGTGAACAAAGTCAGAGTGACTAAAATGATGCTCAACCAAATCCTATGTCTTCGAGTGAAGACAATGAGAGAAAATCTTATCCAGAGCTGGATGAGTCAGCTTTACTTGTAGCCCAAGTCAAGCTGCCACGTGTGTTTGAAATCCGATCGTTGGACACGTGTCGGTTCCTTAGTGACCCAGGGTCATTTCAGACAAATCAGGTCGGGTTGCCTCCTAGCTATAAATAGCCCACCCCCTACACCATAAATTGGTGGCTGCTCAGAGGTAGTGCACGTCTTTTGTTGTTTGAGAGCAACCCACCTCCGAAGCATTTGAGAGAGAGAGATCCAGGTGAGCATAAAGCCCTAAACACCCAGAGCCAAAGTGTGTTAGGCATCACCAAAGTCTTTCTGTCTGCGTGACCTGAAGACTTGTTACACTTGAGGACTGTGAATCCTCCAACCGGTTAGGCGTCGCGTTCTGAGCATCCAAGAGTCATTGTGGATCACCGGTGAACGAAGTCTGTGAAGGTTTGGAAGTCTACCTTGAAGACTTACCAGAGTGATTTTGAGAGGACTGGGTGTCCTTAGCTCAAGGGGAATAAGGTGAAGACGCGGTCTTGTGAGTTGAATCTCAGCCTCCCTAACCATACGTATAGTTGTCACAGCAACTGGAACTGGTCTACCAACTCCTTGTCTTCACCAAGCAACTGGTTCTATCCTTCACTTTACATTACTTTACAGTTTGTCTTCGTGAAGTCATTGCTTACCTGTATGATCTGATTGACTTCACTGAGTGGAGACTGTTTACTGTTTGGCTTCATACTGTCTTCCATCTTGATCCTTACTACCTAGTTGCTGACAGTCCTCGTGCTTTCACTTCATTGCAATCTTGAATATGGCTTGTCTAGTGTAGTCTACCTTCTGTTGCATATCAATAGTTTCATTTCCATTGTTTGTATTCAACGACCTCGTGTTTTGATGACTTCCATAAAAGTCACCTATTCACCCTCCCTCTAGTCGATAACTAGCACTTTCAATTGGTATCAGAGCAAGGTGCTCCCTTGTTCTGTGTGATTCGGTTTAACCACCTGAAGTATCAGCTATGTCAACTGTAGGGATAATCAAGGTCTCCGCTGTGTGCCCTGTCTTTGATGGCACTGATCACCCATACTGGAAGAATAATATGCGCATGCATCTCGAAGCCATTGACGTCGACCTCTGGTATGTCGTCAAAAATGGCGTTCCCAAGGTCGGATAAGGTGTCACCAATCCTGATGTCAAGAGGTTCATTCAACTGGATTCAACTGCCAAGAACATCATCTGTGGTCATCTGACCAAAGGATAATACGGCCGTGTGAGTGCACTGGAAACTGTGAAGCTAGTCTGGGACTAGCTCTCCAAGGTCAACGAAGGCGTCTCAACTCAGAGAGACTCAAGGATTGATGTTCTTCGCAACCTCTTCAACCGCTTCAAGGGAAACGACAATGAGAATGTCCAGGTCACGTTTGATCACCTCACTGATATCACAAATGAGCTTCGCGCGCTTGGCGCCAGTGAGATCACCAAGCATGAAATCGTCAAGAAGCTTTTGAGATCACTTGACAGCTCATTCGACACCCTGGCCCTGATGATTCAAGAACGTCCTGACTTCAAGACTCTTGATCCTTCTGACATACTTGAGAGACTCAACACACATGAGTTCCAGTTATCTGAGAAGAAAGACATCTATGGCCCCAACTATGGCCAAACCCGGGCTTTGAAGGCCAAGGTAGTGTCCTCATCTGAAGAAGAATCTGACTGCAGTTCTGGGGATCCCAAAGACATTGGAAGGTAGCTAGCTATGCTCGTGAAGAAGTTCCAGAAGTTCTCCAAGAAGAAAGGCTTCAGAAAGTCTTCAAGATCTAGCTCAAGAAATGATGAAGCTTCCTCTTGTGACTACAAGAAGAGAACATGCCACAAATGCAAGAGACTTGGTCACTACATCTCTGAGTGTCCTCAATGAGACAATGAGACCAAGAAGAAGAAGAAGAAGATCAAAGAATATAATTCTGATGACAAGAAGAAGAAGAAGAAGAAGAAGAAGAAATCCTCAAAGTCTTCTTCAAAGTATTCATCGAAGCCTTCATCATACAAGAAGAGCTCATCAAGCAAGGCTTGTGTGTTTGTTGGCAAGGAAATGGATTCAGAGGAGGAGTATGCTTCTGAGGAGGCGGAGGTGGAGTCGGAGGAGGAGTCTGATTCAGGTGTGGCAAGCCTGGCTCTAGCTTCAGCATATGTCGCCAAGTCCATCTTCAACACTGAAGACAATGACATCGTCACCAACGCTGATGCCGATGATGAGGATGACTCTGCTCCTACCTACTGCTTCATGGCACGTGGTACCAAGGTAAACTCACGCGATGCTTACTTTCAAACATCCAGTGAAGATGACTCTGAATGTGAATCTAAACCTAGCTACAAAACACTTGCTAAAATTGCAATAGAACAACAAAATGCTATGGAAAACATTCAAAAGTTGTTAGACAAAAGAGATGACCTGTTGGACGCGGAAATGACTCGAACTCAGCCCTTAATTGAAGACATTAAAAATCTTCATGTCAAGTACGAAGAACTTGAAAGTCATCATGAAACACTCTCAACTACTCATGAGAAGCTTTCCTATGATTATCTTCAAAGGAAGCAAGAACTTGAGAACCTGAGAGCATCTCATGAAGATCTTCAAAAAGAGAATGAGTCACTTCGCGCTCAACAGATCAGTACCGCTCAGGAAGACTTTGAGCCACCATGTTTGAAATGTCTTGAGCGTGATAATGCTTTCTCTGTTGCTGAATGTTCTACTGCTGCTACTATAGCTATGTCTTCAACTGCTGATGTGGAAACTAACCCCTCTTCTGAGGATACCACTACTATTGCTGATGAGAATGCTAGGTTGAAGACATTGCTTGAAACAGGGATGTACAAAAGCCTCAAAGGGCATCAGACTCTTTGTGATGTCCTCAAGAAACATATTCTGAACCGAAACCCTAGGAAAGAGGGTGTTGGGTTCGAGAGGAAAATGAACGTTGATGGTTCATACTGGAAGCCTGTGGAGTACCCCAAAACCACATGGGTTGCTGCAAAGGGTCCTTCAGTGGATCCATCTACCTTATCTGGCTTCACTTGTGCTAACCCGATTATCATTGATGGATCCTTTGATGCAAACTATAAACTGTTTAAGAATCAAAATGGTGAAGTGTTTGCCAGGTATATTGGTACTGTTACTAACTGCAGGGATGGGCCACCTCTGAAGAAGATCTGGGTGCCCAAAAGTTGTCTTGAGAAGCTTCTTGTGAATGTCATCATGACCCCACCTGGGAAGAAGACAAACCCCAGACCAAAGGCTTCATATGGCCAAAGACTTCATACAAAAAGTGGACTCATCAGAGTCACCCTAAAGCCAATGTTTTGTAGGGAAACCATACTTGTACATATGAATATGAGCGTGTTTCATCAAACCACTATGTTCATAAGACCAAGAACTATTCTGCTTATTCTTATGAGTATTATTCACCTCCTGCAAGGCTATTTGCTAGGGCTCCAAAGCCTAAATTCTCATATGCTACACTTAGACTCATTGATTCTAAGCCACCCCTTAAGATGTGGGTGGTTAATAAGAATTAAGTCTCTTTTGCAGGAAATGGTCTCCAGCCGAAAATAAAAAGCTTCTGATGTTTATATTGGGGACCTAAAACATCGTGTGGGACACAAGATAAAATGTCTGAATGGTCTTGCTATGTATTTAGTCCCGGGATTTCTTGATAAACATCATATCTATCCTAATGAGGATCTGAACTTTCATAATATGCTTGTTCGTCAAATGCTTATGCTTCACACTTCTCTTGGTGAAGCCTATCCCCCCAACTGCACTGTAGGGTACGACACCGAAGGCTTCAGAGTGGATCATGGACAGTGGATGCACTAACCACATGACTAGGTATTGAAGTCTTCTTATGGATTCAACCCCACGTCCATCTGACAAGAGTCACATCACATTTGCTGACACTGGTAAAAGCAAAGTATTGGGCCTAGGTAGAGTTGCAATCTCAAGGGATCATCACATGGATAAAGTCATGCTTGTTGAATCCCTTGGTTTCAAGTTAATGTCTATCTCAATGCTTTGTGACCTGAACATCATTGTGATATTTGGAAAATATCGTTGCCTTGTGCTTATGGAATCTGACAAATCTCTAGTATTCGAAGGATATCGAAAGGATGATCTGTATATGGTAGATTTCTCCGCAGGACCACAACTGGTCGTATGTCTTCTAGCAAAAGCTTCAGAGTGCTGTTTCTGGCATCGGAGGCTAAGGCATGCTGGCATGAGGAACTTGCACACTCTCACGAAGAAGAAGCATGTCATAGGCATCAAGGGCGTCAAGTTCAAGAAGGATCATTTGTGCGGTGCCTGCGAAGCTGGAAAGATGACTAGGGCCAAGCATCCCTCGAAGACAATCATGACAACGACACGTCCCTTCGAGCTACTTCACATTGACTTATTTGGCCCTACTCACTACTCTACCCTCACTACCACTGCTTGCCTCAATGGTTCGTCATTGTTGATGATTACTCGAGATATACATGGGTGCACATAATTCTCTACAAGAATGAAGTGCAGGATGTCTTCAGATGATTCACCAATCGCGCCATGACCAACTATGGCATCAAGATCAAGCACATCAGTAGTGACAATGGCATAGAATTCAAGAACACCAGCCTCGACACTTATCTTGATACATTAGGCATCACACATGAGTTCTCAGCTCCATACACACCTCAGCAAAGTGGCATCATGGAGCGCAAGAACAGAACCATCATTGAGATGGCATGGACGATGCTTGATGAGTACAAGACACCAAGGAAATTCTGGCCTGAAGCCTTTGATACTGCATTCCATGTCATCAACCGTGTTTATCTTCACAAGCTTCTAAAGAATACATCATATGAGCTCCTAAATGGTAAGAAGCCAAACGTCAGCTACTTCAGAGTATTTGGTGCTAGGTGCTGGATCAAAGATCCACATCACACTTCAAAATTTGCACCGAAAGCACATGTAGGTTTTATGCTTGGCTACGGAAAGGATTCGCACTCCTACAGAGTCTTCAACCTCTTTCACTGTAAAGTGGTTGAAACTGTGGATGTGCGGTTCGATGAGACTAACGGCTCGCAAAGAGAGCACCTGCCAAATGTGCTAGATGAAGCTACACGAAGTGAACCTATCAAGCTTACGGGTACTGGAGAAATCATACCTTCGGAGTCTCAGGCTGAAGAGGAAATCATCATTTCTCCACCTAATCAACCCGAAGACATTGCTCACCCTGAAGCCAATGCTGAAGATGAAGACAATGATTAGCAAGGGCAAAATCTTCGTCCAGTTCATCCTCGTGTTGCAAATGAAGTATAGATTGAGAAGATAATTGATAGCATCAATGCACCTAGTCCACTCACTCGTTCAAGAGCAACACAGCTAGCAAATTTCTGTGGGCACTTTGAATTTGTCTCTATATCTGAACCCAGAAAGTTGATGAAGCCTTCCTGGAACCTGAATGGATTCAAGTTTGAAAGTGCATTATATCACTAGAGGGGGGTGAATAGGCGATTTTTATGAAAGTCTTCAAAACGTGGAAGTTATGAAGACAACCGATAGAAATAAACCTATTACCCTGCAGCGGAAGGTAGACTACACTAGGCAAGCCATAGTCAAATATTCAATGGAGTGAAAGCACAATGACTAATAGCAACAATGTAGTAAGGATCAGGTAGGAAGATATTATGAGCCAAACAGAACACGCAGTCACTCAGTGAAGATAAAAGATAGTGCAATCATACAATGACTTCACAAGGAGTAACAGTAAGTAAAGAGAAGGGAAGGATGAAACCAGTGACTCGTTGAAGACAATGATTTGTTGGACCAGTTCCAGTTGCTGTGACAACTGTACGTCTGGTTAGGGCGGCTAGGTATTTAAACCTGAGGACACACAGTCCCGGACACCCAGTCCTGAACACGCAGCTCAGGACACCCAGTCCTCACTGTATTCCCCTTGAGCTAAGGTCACACAGACCTCGCCCAATCGCTCTGGTAAGTCTTCAAGGTAGACTCCCAAACCTTCACAGACATCGTTCACAGGCAATCCACAATGTCTCTTGGATGCTCAGAACGCGACGCCTAACCGGCTGGAGGATTCACAGTCCTCAAGTGTAATAAGTCTTCAGATCACACAGACAAGAAGACTTAAGTGATGCCTAATTCTCTTTGGCTCTGGGTGGTTAGGGCTTTATCCTCGCAAGGAATTCTCTCTCAAAGGCTTCGAGGTGGGTTGCTCTCAAACGACAAAAGCCGTACACTAACTCTGAGCAGCCAACCATTTATGGTTGTAGGGGGTGGGCTATTTATAGCCACTAGGAAACCCGACCCGATTTGTCCGAAATGACCTTGGGTCACTAAGGAAATGACACGTGTTCCAACGGCCAGATTTCAAACGCACACGACAACTTTACTTGGGCTACAAGCAAAGCTGACTTGTCCGACTCTGGACAAGATTCGCTCTCATAGTCTTCACTCGAAGACATAGGTTTTGTTAAGCATCACTTCAGTCATTCTGACTGGTTCTCTTGGACCCCACTTAACAGTACGGTGGTTCATATGACTCAACAAAGAAGAAAAAGAACTACGAAAGATCTAAGTCTTCGAGCTCCATAGGCTTCATGCGATGTCTTCTCTTGTCATAGTCTTCAATGTGAATATCTTCATATACCACCTTTGACTTCAATGTCTTCATACATTTTTAGGGGTCATCTCTGGTAGGAAAACTGAATCAATGAGGGACTTCTTCCTGTGTTATCCTGCAATTCTCACAAACACATTAGTCCCTCAACTAGGTTTGTCGTCAATACTCCAAAACCAACTAGGGGTGGCACTAGATGCACTTACAATCTCCCCCTTTTTGGTGATTGATGACAAACTAGTTGAAGTTTTAAACGGGGAATATAATATGTGAAATTGTAAAGGATAAGGAATTGTCTTCATAAGTTGCAAGGGCTCCCCCTGAAGATGTGCATATGAGTAATTTGCTTTTGGAATGCAAATGCACATGGCAGGTTGTACTTGTGGAGATCCTCTTCAACTTATGATGACAATCCACTATGCATGTGAAGGTATGTGAAGATAATGACATGCATAATGGAAAATGGACGTCTGCAAAATGATCTAAGTGCGGAATTTATCGTCACACATGCGGAATTTATCATCGCATCACAAAATGGCAAATAAGTAGCAGACGACCATCGAGTTTAAGTGTTACAACTCAAAAGAACCAAATGTGTCAAAACGGGAGTTGTAAACACGAAGCAAAATATGAAGCACCCGCCCATATGGACCCGCTTGAAGACTATCAAACTCATATGCTTCTCCCCCTTTTGTCAGTAAGGACCAAAAAGGTTTGAAGACATAGAGCATCTATTCGTTCCCATGAAGAGTAGGTGAAGCAGCAGGGTCGGCGGTGGTGTTCGGCGGTGCAGAAGAACTTGGAGCAGGGTCGAAGCATGCTGAAGGAGGTGGCGGTGAAGTAGCATCGTCTTCATCCTCGATCACTCTGGCATTCACAGTTGCAGCTGAGGAAGAGAACTCAGAGTCTTCAAGAGATGGATTTCGTCGCAGCACTGCCCTTCGAGGAGGTGTGGAGTCAAACTTGAAGCGCTCAGAGAAGCCATCCTCTTGAAGATCATCTTCAGAGCACATCAGCGTCAGCCCTTTCCATGTGCGTCGAGAGGTTTCATGGGCAACAAAGGCATTCTTGGTGGCAAGATTGCAAATGCGATTAACATCCACCAAGAGGCTTTGCATTTGACGCTTCAGCCAGTCATGATGCCTATCCTGTTTCTGATGAAGAGCCACAAGAAGCTCTCGGTCATTGAGAACATGAGTGCGCTTCTTGGGTCGTTGGGCAATTGTGCTATCAGTGGCTTCAGTGAGAGCAGGATGCGGCGCACGTGTAGTGCCAACCAAAGGATACACACGAGTGACTGCTTCAACTCCTTCAATGTTCTGAGAAAAACTTTGATGCTCCGCATTCTGAAGACTTAGAGGTTCCTTGGCAGGCTCAGGATAGATGGCTTCAATAGACATATCCACATCAGGCAGAAAGATCCGATGATTGCGAGCAGATGGCTGATATGAGATAGCGGAGTGAAGTTCAATCAGCCGCATTACCCATGGGGCGTAGAACTTCAAGCCAAACAGATCAGAGCCTGATGCAGCAAGTTGGCGAACGAAGAAGTCCTGTGCATTGAAGCATTTGCCATGAAGAATATAGAAGACCAAAGTCTTCATTGCACCTTCCAGCTTGGCATGTGGAGAGTGTCCTTTGATGGGCCAGAGAGTTCGCCTTATGATGTGATAAATAGTTCTTGGCAGATACTCAAGGTCTTCAACAAATAACTCTTTGGGATATTCAGCATCTTGGGGCAATGGCTTCATCATACTGAGCATCTGACTCATGTTAGGTTCAGGCTTCTAAAAGATGCTCTCCACAGCTTCACTGTGAAGTTGACAGCCAGATTCGTAGAGATCGCCAGGAGTGGGTAGACCAGTGAGCTCAATGATGTCAAAGGCTTTGGCTTCGTGATGAACATTTCCTGTCATCCACTCCAGGACCCAAGTCTTCGGAACTCTGTTATACCCGCGGATGTGAAGTGTGGCATAGAATTGGAGCAGCAACTCTTCATTCCAATGCTCTTGGTCAGTGAAGAACGGCAGCAATCCAACCTCTTTGAAGCAATCCAGAGCTTCTTCCAGACCGGGCAGACCAGCTATTTCTTAAATGTCAAGACGCTTGTGTGGGAAGATGCGACCTTGATTGTATAAAATGCAGGAGTAATAGCTTCGCTGTGGATAGCTCCAGAACCGATCAGATGATATTCTTTCCCTTGAGTACGGGTTCCTGGAGCTATTGAAGAATGTGTTGTCTGCTCTGAAGCCATTGATATTGAATGATCCAGGTGCTGATGCAGGACCTGGGAACCTGGGCAATCTTGGGATTGGCTTCTGTACCTGAGGCCTATGCTCAACATGATAGTCGAACTGAGGACCGGCAGCAGGCGCAGGAATAGAAGTAGTGGGATCAGTTGCTTCGCTGACTTCTAGTGCTTTTGTTGGTGAGGGCTCCACATTAGCTTCAGCCATGACAACGTCAGTGGCTTCATTGGTGTTGGTGGTGGCAGCCTCAAGATTTTCAACCTCCACTTGAAGAGCTGGAGGGTCGGTCACAGTCACGTTCTCCTCGAGAACCGCTTCTTGGTGGGACAGGGGAGTAGCAGCTTGTGGGACTTCTTCTTCATCGGCTGATGCAGCCGGAATGTCTTCAGCAGCTTCAGCTTCAGACGTAGAGACTGGAGGCCTTGGTACTTTGCGAAGCCTGCGCAACGCAGGCGACGCCTGTGTAGTTGGAGTTGGCTGGGCCTCAAAGTCTTCTTCCTCTTGTGGGCGATCAGCCCATGAAGCATCCTGAGAAATTGGCGTCAGAGGACGACCAATGCTGATGAGTTCGCTGTGCTCGAGCTGAGGAAGGACTGCACCATCTTCTACATGGTCATGGTGACCAATGTCTTCAGCAGCGATGGGATCAGCTATTGGAAAGTCTTCAGCTTCATGAGCCTCTGTGAAAGCAGGCTCATGGATTGTCAGTTGGCGTTCAGCGTCAGGACGAACCATGGAAATGGGTTCAACAATCAAAGGCTCTGTGGGAGCAGCCCGTTCTTTCTTGGTCTTCCTCTTCTTCTTGGAGGGGGCAGTAGGAGAGGCTTCGGGGTGTTTCCTCTTCCTGGCTTCAGCCTCAGCAGTCCTCGTCTTCTTCAGCTCTGAAGCAGTTGACCGGGCCTTTGGCTTCGAGCCAGTCATGCGAGTTGGGAAGACAATGGGATCTGCTTCCTGCCTTGGTGCGAGAGGTTCGGTCACAATGGGCTTCTTCTTAGCAGCCATCTTGGGATCAATGCACACACTTGTCAGCCAGGCTCTTCATGCGCTCCCGAGAACCCTGAGCTTCTGCGCGTTTCTTGAGAAAGGCTTCTTTGAGCTCGTGCAGCATAATCTTGAAGTTTTTCACCTCTTGCACGCTGAGCTTGGCCATATGCTTCTTGAACTGAGCCTTTTCATAGTCAATCTTTTGCTTCAGTTCGACGATGCGCTGAGCGACAGCTAGCTCTGAAGCAATGGCGCCATGGAAGGAGACACTGAGGCCAATGGGTAGTTGCAGATCTTCGATGCTAATGTTTGGCATGTCAAACCACTCATCAATGAAGTTGTGGATGATTGTCACGTCAAAGAGAGGCAGATCATTGAAGATTTCTGCTTCTTCTTTGCTCTTGATGAGTTGCTCAAGAGCGTCATCTGCAAGATCTTCATCACTTGACAGCTCAATGGCATGGTTGCGCAGAATGGCAGCAGCTATCAGCTCTTGGCCGGTGTGTGGCAGAGGCATCTTGACCTTCTGGGGCTTGGAGATGCGTGACAAATCTTCAGACTACACACTGTCTTCAGGAGGTGCAGTTGCCAGTGGCTTCGCCCGTGAGATTTTTGGTGCAGAGGCCGGCTTTGAAGCTTTTGGCTGCTTCAGTTTCTTTGGCTTCGGTGCTGCAGGCGCTTCATCTGAGTCAGCGTCATCTGCAGGCTCATTTACGACAGTCCCTTGAACCACTATATGGGTGATGAGACCTTCAAGGTTGTAGAAGGGCCCAAGAAGATTGGGTTCAGCTTCGCGAGTTCCATCGGCACGGGGAGCAGAGGGACCAGGGTTGAAGTCTAATCCCAGAGACTTCTTGTTCTGCTTCCTGAGTTCTGGGCAAACTGGAAGTTGCGCTTAAACAGATTGTCGTCACGACACCATAACAGGGACGATGGGTCAGCATCTGCAGGTTGTGGTCCACGGACCATGCAAGGATAGAAGCCTTGTTCAATGGCTTCATCTCTGGTCCTGGGTTGAAGATTTTTGTAGAGGATGTCTCCCCATGGTCGCTTGATGGCATTCTTTTCAGCATATTCCTTGGTCACAAATCTGTACTTGAACCACTGTTCTGCCCAATAGCGTCGAATCCATTGGATTCGTGTCTTGCGCTGATTGTAATCCTCTTCAGGATCTGTTTTGTACAGCTTTGAGAGGTCATCGGGCAGATCTCTTGATGTTTCTCCTTGACGCTTTCTGCCACCCTTCCTTGCTGATTTCTCTGAAGCCATGAACTTTAAACTGAAAGGCTTCAATACGTTCAAAGGCTTCAAAGGTTTTCGCTTGCTGGACAAACAGGAACTGGCTTCGGGAGAATTTATGTGATACTGTAAGAATTCTGCAAATGAATGCAGACTATGAGAACCAAGGGATTCTCCCACGGACATGTACCTGTGACAGCATTAAGGTGCGAGGGAAGGGGAAGAGGTCATATGCATTCTCAGAAGATTTTGAAGATAAATCAGTTTAGAAGACATTGACCTCATCGTGCGAAGACATTCACTCATAGATAAGGAGTTGGTTCCAGATTTGTACGAATCCACGGATCAGTACAAGTGAGGAATCTAACTACTTTGTGAAGCATAAGTGAATATACTAGGCATGTTATGAGATGCAGTATGAAAGAGATCCAACTTGTGTGAATAGAAACTGCTTGTGGTAGAAAGTGATAAAGCTACAGGATCAAAGGGGCTGTAAAAAGGAATTTTTATTTACCACACGAAGAACTGCTAGACAGAGTGGAAGAGGAGGCCGAGCAGTTCGATCGTCCGTGCCCTAACTTGGCGACAGAGGACACCTACGGCGACGGCGGAGAAGACGATGTCCGCGGTCGGTGTGAAGACGGCGTCGGAGAGGTTGCGGCAGCGAAGCGCTTCGTCGCCGGCGTCGTCGAGGGCTAGCGGTGGCGCTAGGGTTCATGCGAGAGTGGAAGAAGAGATAATGACTGCAGTGAGGTGTGTATTTATAGGTACAGGGGCGGCACTGTGTTATTACACAGGTGCCCCTGGCGATTCACATCTGAGGAACACGTGGCCATCATGCAGCATATCGGGGGTTGTTCCATGTCCCACGCACGCCTGGATTGTCGGGTGGTCGTTCCCACTTCTCCGGGTTTCTGGTGAAGGAATGAGCATTGAAAACGGACTTAATGGTTGTCTCTGTATCTTCTGCTGACAAGGACGCAGAGAAGACATTCGACAGTTTCAATAGAATGCATATGATTTGGAGAGATAGAGTTTGAGATAGAAAGCATAGAGAGGTTAGGGTCCAATCACATTCACTTAGTTCAAAAGATTCAACAAGAAGACATAGCTATAAGTGAATGATGTAGAGGATAGAACACTAGTATATATATATAATCAACATAGTGAAGATAATCATGAAGACATGTTGAAATTGAAGCCAAACCAAATGTGAAGACATAGCAAATGTAACGCCATGAGTGAAACACTTCAAACAGAACATTTTGGTGGTGGCGTTACCCATCGTATAGGAAGCATTAGACCCAGACACGGCGCACAATTATCGTGGCGCTCCAAAGTCAAATTCCATATTAATGTATTCACACTTAGAATGTATGTCTTCATTGATTGAAGATATGCTTTACTTCGTGTGTTGCACATCTAAGTCATCAATATGCATAAGTGTTAGGATGTGTGCCTGATCACAGGACATTTGACGATTCCAGGATATTTAGCTCACACCGTAACTTGCAAAATCTCTTCTCATCCAAGGGCTTGGTGAAGATATCTGCCAATTGCTCTTCAGTGTTGACGTGTATGATATCAATATCTTCCTTCACAACATGATCTCTGAGAAAGTGATGACGAATTTCAATGTGCTTTGTCTTCAAGTGCTAAACTGGGTTGTTGGCAATCTTGATGGCGCTTTCGTTGTCGCAGTAGAGTGGCACTTGCTTCAGATGAATGCCATAGTCCTTGAGTGTTTGCTTCATCCACAGAAGCTGAGCGCAGAAAGATCCAGCAGCAATGTATTCAGATTCAGCAGTGGAGAGAGATACACAGTTCTGCTTCTTTGAAGACCAACATACAAGCGATCGTCCCAGAAAGTGACATGTGCCTGATGTGGACTTGCGATCCACTTTTTCACCAGCATAATCAGCATCCGAGAATCCAACCAGATCAAACTCTGAGCCCTTTGGATACCATAATCCTAGAGTTGGGGTGTGAGCCAAATATCGAAGAATTCCCTTCATAGCTAAGTGATGCGACTCCTTTGGTGCCGCTTGAAATCGAGCACACATGCAAACACTAAGCATAATATCTGGCCTAGATGCACATAGATAAAGCAAAGAACCAATCATGGAGCGGTATACCTTTTGGTCGAACTCTTTACCATTGTCGTCAGGACCCAGATGATGCTTGGCTGGCATTGGCGTCGTGAAGCCTTTGCAGTCTTGCATACCGAACTTCTTCAGGCAATCTTTGAGATACTTCTCTTGAGATATGAAGATGCCGTTGCGTTGCTGTCATATTTGGAGACCGAGGAAGAACTTCAGCTCTCCCATCATGGACATCTCATATTGCTCTTGCATCATATATCCAAACTCTTCACTGTACTTCTGATTGGTGCAGCCGAAGATAATGTCATCCACATATATTTGGCACACAAACAGTTCACCATCATATGTCTTCGTGAAGAGAGTGGGGTCTAGGGAACAAGGTATGAAGCCTTTGCTCTTCAGGAAGTATTTGAGTGTGTCATACCAGGCCCGAGGGGCTTGTTTGAGGCCATACAGTGCCTTGTTGAGCTTGTATACCATGTCAGGATGTTTTGGATCTTCAAAGCCAGGCGGTTGTGCAACATACACTTCTTCTTCAATCTTGCCATTGAGAAAGGCGCTCTTCACATCCATTTGATATAGAAGTATGTTGTGATGATTTGCATAGGCCAGCAGTATGCGTATGGCTTCAAGTCTAGCCACAGGAGCAAATGTTTCATCGAAGTCAATGCCTTCCACTTGAGTATATCCTTGAGCAACGAGACGAGCTTTGTTTCTGACAACTTGACCATGTTCATCTTGCTTGTTGCGGTATATCCATTTGGTGCCTATTATGTTGTGCTGCCGAGGATCAGGACGCTTAACCAGTTCCCATACATTATTCAGCTCAAACTGTTGAAGCTCTTCTTGCATAGCTTGAATCCATTCAGGTTCCATGAAGGCTTCTTCAACTTTGTTGGGTTCTGTAATTGAGACGAATGCGAAGTGCCCACAGAAATTTGCTAGCTGAGTTTCCCTTGATCGAGTGAGCGGACCGGGTGCATTGATGCTGTCAATTATTATCTCAATCTGCACTTCATTGGCAACACGAGGATGTACAGGGCAAAGGTTTTGCTCTTGCTGATCATTGTCATTGTTAGTGGGATTGTCTTCAGGCTGAGCATTATCTTCAGGTTGATCAGGTGCGGAGATGATAAGTTCCTCTTCAGGTTGAGCTTCAGAGGGTATGATTTCTCCGGTTCCCATAAGCTGGATTGATTCGCTGGATGGAACTTCATCTACACATTTGGGAGGTGCTCTCTTTGTGAACCGTTAGTCTCATCAAACCGCACATCCACTGTTTCAACCACTTTATAATGAAAGAGATTGAAGACTATGTAGGAGTGCGAATCCTTTCCATATCCAAGCATAAAACCCTCATGTGCTTTTGGTGCAAATTTTGAAGTGTGATGTGGATCCTTGATCCAGCACCTGGCACCAAATACTCTGAAGTAACTGACATTTGGCTTCTTTCCAGTAAGGAGCTCATAAGATGTCTTGTTCAGAAGCTTGTGAAGATAAACACGATTGATTGTATGGCATGCAGTATCAATGGCTTCAGGCCAGAATTTTCTTGGAGTCTTGTATTCATCAAGCATCGTTCGGGCCATCTCAATGAGTGTTCTGTTCTTGCATTCGACGACGCCATTCTGCTGTGGCGTGTACGGGGCTGAGAATTCATGTGTGATTCCCAAGGTATCAAGATATGTATCAAGGCCGGTGTTCTTGAATTCAGTGCCATTGTCGCTTCTGATGTGCTTTATCTTGGCGCCATAGTTTTTCATTGCTCGATTGGCGAAGCGTCTGAAGACATCCTGCACTTCAGTCTTTTAGAGGATTATGTGCACCCAAGTATATCTAGAATAATCATCAACAATTACAAAGCCATAGAGACAAGCAGTAGTAGTAAGAGTTGAGTAATGAGTGGGACCGAAAAGATCAATGTGAAGCAGTTCGAAGGGTCGAGTGGTTGTCATGATTGTCTTCGAGGGATGTTTGGCCCTCGTCATCTTTCCTGCTTCACAGGCACCGCATAAGTGATATTTCTTGAACTTGACGCCCTCGATGCCTATGACATGCTTCTTATTTGCAAGGGTGTGGAGGTTCCTCATGCCAGCATGCCCTAACCTCCGATGCCAGAGCCAGCATTCTGAAGCTTTTGCTAGAAGACATACGGCAAGCTGTGGTTCTGCCGAGAAATCTACTACGTACAAATCATCTTTCCGATACGCTTCAAACACTAGAGACTTGTCAGATCCATTAGTACAAGGCAGCGATATTTTCCAAATATTACGATCATGTTCAAATCGCAAAGCATTGAGACAGACATTAAGTTGAATCCAAGGGATTCAACAAGCAAGACTTTATCCATGTGTTGATCCTTTGAGATTGCAACTCTACCTAGACCCAGTACCTTACTTTTACCAGTGTCAGCAAATGTGATGTGACTCTTGTCGGATGGACGTAAGGTTGAGTCCATAAGAAGGCTTCTTTTGCCAGTCATGTGATTGGTACACCCACTATCAATAATCCATTCTGAAGACGTTGGTGTCATACCCTACAGTGCAGTTAGGGGGATAGGCTTCACGAAGAGAATTGTGAAGCAAAAACATTTGACGAACCAGTGGGTTATGAAAGCTTAGATCCAGATTAGGACTAATAGGGAGAGTAGCAAGCGATTCAGGAACGAAGTACATAGTAAGACCATTCGGACATTTGATCTTGCGCCCTACAAGATGTTTAAGGTCCCCAGCAATAGCGTCAGACGATTTTGGTTTTCTGCTGGAGACCTTTCCCTGCAAAAGAGAGTTAAGCTTTCTTAGCCACCCACATCTTCAAGGGTGGCTTAGAAGCAATAAGTCTAAGTGCAGCGTCTGAGAACTTTGGCTTTGGGGCCCTAGCAAAAAGTCTTGCAGGCGGACAATAGTACTCATAAGAATAAGCATAATAGTTCTTGGTCTTATGAACATGGCGGTTTGATGAACCGCGCTCATATTCATAGGCCTGAGTATGGTTTCCCTGCAAAAAATTTGCGTTAGTGCGACTTAGGTGAGTCCTCTGTCTGTATGAAGCCTTTGGACCATATGAAGCCTGTGGTCTGAGGTTTGTCTTCTTCATGTGTGGTGTCATGATGACATTCGCAGGAAGATTGTCCAGACACTTTTTCGGAACCCAGATCTTCTTCATAGGCGGTCCGGTCCTGCAGTTAGTACCAATGTACCTGGCAAACACTTCACCATTTTGATTCTTAAACAGTTTATAGTTTGCATCAAAGGATTCATCAAAGACAATGGGGTTTGCACAAGTGAAGCCAGCTAGAGTGGATGGATCTGCTGAAGATTCCTTTGCAGCAACCCATGTGGTTTTGGGGTACTGCTCAGGTTTCCAGTAAGAGCCATCAGCATTCATTTTCCTTACGAACCCAACACCCTCTTTCCTCGGGTTTCGGTTCAAGATCTTCTTTTTTAGGACATCACATAGTGTCTGATGCCCTTTAAGACTTTTGTACATCTCTGTTTCAAGCAATGTCTTCAACCTAGCATTCTCATCAGCAATAGCAGTGGAATCCTCAGCAGAGGGGTTAGTTCCCACATCAACAGTTGAAGATATTGCAACAGTAGCAGCAGTAGAACATTCAGCAACAGTAGTAGCATTATCACGCTCAATGCATTTAAGACATGGTGGTTCAAATCCTTCCTGAGCGGAACTGATCTGTTCGGCGCGAAGTGACTCATTTTCCTTTTGAAGATCTTCATGAGCCACTCTCAATTTCTCAAGATCTTGCTTCCTTTGAAGATAATCATAGGAAAGCTTTTCATGAGTTGTTGAGAGCGTTTCATGACGACTTTCAAGTTCCTCATACTTAATGTGAAGATTTTTTATGTCAACAATTAAGGACTCGGATCGAGTCATTTCAGCGCCTAACATATCATCACTTTTGTCTAACAGTTTTTGAATATGTTCCATAGCTTTCTGTTGTTCAGTGGCAATTTTAGCAAGTGTTTTGTAGCTGGGTTTTGAACCACAATCAGAGTCATCTTCACTAGATGTTTGATAGTGATTAGTGCGTGTGTTTACCTTGGCACCGCGTGCCATGAAGCAGTAGGTAGGAGCGGAGTAGTCCTTGTCATTTGCATCGGTGTCGGTGATGAAGTCATTGTCTTCAGTGTTGAAGATGGACTTGGCAACGTATGCTGTAGCCAGACTTGCAATGCCAGAATCGGACTCTTCCTCAGACTCCACCTCTGCCTCCTCAGAAGCGGACTCCTCCTCTGAATCCATTTCCTTGCCAACAAACGCACGTGCCTTGCCAGATGAGCTCTTCTTGTGTGATGAAGACTTTGAGGAAGACTTGGAAGAAGACTTTGAGTATTTCTTCTTCTTCTTGTCGTCAGAGTCATATTCCTTCCTCTTCTTCTTCTTTTTGTTCTCATTGTCCCACTATGGACACTCAGAGATGAAGTGGCCAGGTTTCTTGCACTTGTGACATGTTTTCTTCTTGTTGAATTTTTGAAACTTCTTCACAAGCATAGCAAGTTCCCTTCCAATGTCTTCAGGATCATCAGAACTGCTGTCAGATTCTTCTTCAGATGAGGAGACAGCTTTTGCCTTCAAGGCACGAGTTCGCCCATAGTTTGTACCGTAGATATCTCTTTTCTCAGAAAGCTGAAACTCATGTGTGTTGAGCCTCTCAAGTATGTCAGACGGATCGAGTGTCTTGAAATCAGGTCGTTCTTGAATCATCAGGGCTAGGGTGTCAAACGAACTGTCAAGTGATCTCAGTAGTGTCTTGACGACTTCATGCTTGGTGATCTCAGTAGCGCCAAGGGCTTGAAGCTCATTCGTGATGTCAGTGAGTCGATCAAATGTGAGCTGGACATTCTCATTGTCATTTCTCTTGAAGCGGTTGAAGAGGTTGCGAAGGACACTGATTCTCTGATCTCTCTGGGTTGAGACGCCTTCGTTGACTTTAGAGAGCCAGTCCCAGACTAGCTTAGATGTTTCCAAAGCACTCACGCGGCCATATTGTCCTTTGGTCAGATGACCACAGATGATATTCTTGGCAGTAGAGCCCAGTTGAATGAACTTCTTGACATCAGCAACAGTGACACCTTCTCCAGCCTTGGGAACGCCGTTCTTGACGACATACCATAGGTCGACGTCAATGGCTTCAAGATGCATGCGCATCTTATTCTTCCAGTACGGATATTCAGTTCCATCAAAGACGGGGCACGCAGCGGAGACTTTAATTATCCCTGCAGTCGACATAGCTAAAACTCCAGGTGGCTAAACCGAATCACACAGAACAAGGGAGTACCTTGCTCTGATACCAATTGAAAGTGCGTTATATCGACTAGAGGGGGGTGAATAGGTGATTTTTATGAAAGTCTTCAAAATGTGGAAGTTATGAAGACAACCGATAGAAATAAACCTATTACCCTGCAGCGGAAGGTAGACTACACTAGGCAAGCCATAGTCAAATATTCAATGGAGTGAAAGCACAATGACTAATAGCAGCAATGTATTAAGGATCAGGTAGGAAGATATTATGAAGCCAAACAGAACACGCGGTCACTCAGTGAAGATAAAAGATAGTGCAATCATACAATGACTTCACAAGGAGTAACAGTAAGTAAAGAGAAGGGAAGGATGAAACCAGTGACTCGTTGAAGACAATGATTTGTTGGACCAGTTCCAGTTGCTGTGACAACTGTACGTCTGGTTAGGCGGCTAGGTATTTAAACCTGAGGACACACAGTCCCGGACACCCAGTCCTGAACACGCAGCTCGGGACACCCAGTCCTCACCGTATTCCCCTTGAGCTAAGGTCACACAGACCTCGCCCAATCACTCTGGTAAATCTTCAAGGTAGACTCCCAAACCTTCACAGACTTCGTTCATAAGCAATCCACAATGTCTCTTGGATGCTCAGAACGCGACGCCTAACCGGCTGGAGGATTCACAGTCCTCAAGTGTAATAAGTCTTCAGATTACACAGACAAGAAGACTTAAGTGATGCCTAATTCTCGTTGGCTCTGAGTGGTTAGGGCTTTATCCTCGCAAGGAATTCTCTCTCAAAGGCTTCGAGGTGGGTTGCTCTCAAACGACAAAAGCCGTACACTAACTCTGAGCAGCCAACCATTTATGGTTGTAGGGGGTGGGCTATTTATAGCCACTAGGCAACCCAACCTGATTTGTCCGAAATGACCCTGGGTCACTAAGGAACTGACACGTGTTCCAACGGTCAGATTTCAAACTCACACGGCAACTTTACTTGGGCTACAAGAAAAGCTGACTTGTCCGACTCTGGACAAGATTCGCTCTCATAGTCTTCACTCGAAGACATAGGTTTTGTTAAGCATCACTTCAGTCATTCTGACTGGTTCTCTTGGACCCCACTTAACAGTACGGTGGTTCCTATGACTCAACAAAGAAGAAAAAGAACTACGAAAGATCTAAGTCTTCGAGCTCCATAGGCTTCATGGAATGTCTTCTCTTGTCATCGTCTTCAATGTGAATATCTTCATATACCACCTTTGACTTCAATGTCTTCATACATTTTTAGGGGTCATCTCTGGTAGGAAAACCGAATCAATGAGGGACTTCTTCCTGTGTTATCCTGCAATTCTCACAAACACATTAGTCCCTCAACTAGGTTTGTCGTCAATACTCCAAAACCAACTAGGGGTGGCACTAGATGCACTTACAAAGCTATCCAAGAAGAGCTTCAACAGTTCGAGCTGAACAATGTTTGGGAGCTAGTTAAGCATCCTGATCCTCGCAAGCACAATATCATTGGCACCAAATGGATCTATCGCAACAAACAAGATGAGCATGGTCAAGTCGTCAGAAACAAGGCTCGTCTCGTTGCTCAAGGTTACACTCAAGTTGAAGGGATTGACTTCGATGAAACATTTGCTCCTGTGGCTAGGCTTGAAGCCATTCGTATTCTGCTACCCTATGCCAACCACAACAACTTTCTTCTGTACCAAATGGACGTAAAGAGTGCCTTTCTCAAGGGCAAAATTGAAGAAGAAGTGTATGTTGCTCAACCACCTGGCTTTGAAGACCCAAAGCATCCCGGCATGGTATACATGCTCAACAAGGCACTATATGGCCTCAAACAAGCACCTCGAGCTTGGTATGACACACTCAAAGACTTCCTGAAGAGCAAAGCCTTCAAAACTGGTTCCCTAGATCCCACACTCTTCATGAAGACATATGATGGTGAACTGTTTGTATGCCAAATCTATGTGGATGACATTATCTTCGGTTGCACTCAAAAGAGATACAGTGATGAATTTGGGCATATGATGCAAGAGCAATATCAGATGTCAATGATGGGTGAGCCGAAGTTCTTCCTTGGTCTTCAAATCCGTCAGCAGAGTAATGGCATCTTCATTTCACAAGAAAAATATCTCAAAGATTCCCTGAAGAAGTTTGGAATGCAAGACTGCAAAGGGTACACGACGCCAATGCCAACCAAAGGTCAATTGGGTCCTGACGACAATGGTAAAGAGTTCAATCAAAAGGTATACCGCTCCATGATTGGCTCTTTACTCTATTTATGTGCATCTAGGCTAGATATAATGCTCAGCGTTTGCATGTGTGCCCGATTTCAAGCGGCACCAAAGGAATCACATCACTTAGCTGTGAAGCGAATTCTTCGATATTTGGCTTACACCCCAACACTAGGATTATGGTATCCAAAGGGCTCAGATTTTGATCTAGTTGGATTCTCATATGATGACTATGCTGGTGAAAAGGTTGATCGCAAGTCTACATCAGGAACATGTCACTTTCTTGGACGATCTCTTGTCTGTTGGTCTTCAAAGAAGCAAAGCTGTGTATCTCTCTCCACTGTTGAATCTGAATACATTGCTGCAGGATCTTGCTGCGCTCAGCTTCTATGGATGAAGAAAACTCTCAAGTACTATGCCATCCACCTGAAGCATGTGCCACTGTACTGCGACAGTGAAAGCGCCATCAAGATTGCCAACAACCTAGTTCAGCACTCGAAGACAAAGCACATTCAGATCCGTCATCACTTTCTCAGAGATCATGTCATGAAGAAAGACATTGATATCATTCACGTCAACACTGGAGAGCAATTGGCAAATATCTTCACAAAGCCCTTGGATGAGAAAAGGTTTTGCAAGTTGCGGTGTGAGCTAAATATCTTAGAATCCTCAAATGTCCTGTGATTGCACACACATCCTAACGCTTATGCATGTTGATGACTTAGATGTGCAACACACGAAGTAACGTATATATTTAATCAATGAAGACATACACTCTAAGTGTGAATACATTAACACGGAAGTTGATTTCAGAGCACCACTATAATTGTGCGCCATGTCTGGGTCTCATACTTCCTATACGGTGGGTAACGCCACCACCAAACTTTCTCGAAGATTTTCTTTTGGCGTCATGATCGCATTATCTTCGCATTTGGCTTGTCTTCAACATTGATTTATCTTCATGGTTTATCTTCGCAATGTTGATATAGTCTTTTGATATATATATATATATTCACTTATAGCTATGTCTTCAAACTTGCCATTTTTCTGAACTAAGTGAATGTGATCGGACCCTAACCCCTTCTGAGCTTCTTCCTTAAACTCTATCTATCCAAGTCATATGTGTTCTATTGAAACTTGTTGAATGTCTTCACTACATCCTTGTCAGCTGAAGATATAAAGACACACATTTAAAACTGCTTTCAATGATATATCTCTTTTGCCTGAAACCCGGAGAAGCCGGAACGACCACCTGACAAACTAGGCATGCGTGGGAACATGGAACAACTTCCAATGAGTTGCATGCACACCACATGTCCATCAGATGTGAACCGCCCGGGGCACCTGCGTAATTACGCTGTGCAGCCCTCCACCTTATAAATACTCACCCCCCATGTGTTCATTATCTCTTCTTCCACCTCGCAACCTCGCTCAATCCCTAGCGCCTCCGCTAGCTCGCGTCGACGTCAGAGACGAAGCGCTTAGCTGCCGTGACTTCTTCACACCGTCCGCAGACCTCGTCCTCTCTGCTATCGCCGTAGGCGTCTTCCGCCGGCAAGTTAGGGTGCGATAGATTGAACTGCTCGGCTTCCTTCTCTGCCTCGTCTAGCAGTTCGACAGCGGTAATTAAATCTCACTTTTTACTGTCTTGTGATCCGTCAAATCCATCCACTTCAACCAAAAGTGGTTTCTATACTTCCAAATCTAGATCCGTCTCTGTCTGCATCTCATATCATGCAAAGGATATTCAATTATGCTTCATAACTAGTTAGATTCCTCACTCGTACTTATTCATAGATTCGTACAAATATGGAACCAACTCTCTTCAAATAAGTGAATGTCTTTGCTCTATGAGGTCAATGTCTTCAAACTGATTTATCTTCAAAATCTTCTCGGAATGCATATGACCTCTTCCTCTTCCCTCGCACCTTTAATGTTGTCAGAGGTACATGTCAGTGGGAGAATCCCTTGGTTCTCATACTTTGCATTCATTTGCAGAGTTCTTACAACATCATATTCACTCCCCTGAAGCCAGTTCTTGTCTGACCAGTAGACTGAAGCCTTTCACTATTCTGAAGCCTATCTGCTTGAATATCATGGCCACAGAGAAGTCTGCTAGGAAAGGTGGTAGGCAACGCCGAGGCAATACAGCTCTAGATCTGCCTTCGGATCTGCATGAACTATACAAGGCAGATCTAGAGGAGAACTAGAATCAGCGCAAGACCCGAATCCAATGGATTCTAAGATATTGGGCAGAACAGTAGTTCAAGTATAACTTCGTCACTGCTGAATATGCTAAGAAGAATGCCATCAAGCGCCCGTGGGGCAATATTTTGTACAAGAATCTGCAGCCAAAGTCGATGCCTGAAGCTATTGCCCAAGGATTCTATCCTTGCATGGTCCGAGGATCGCAACCTACAAATGTCGACCCATCATCTTTGCTATGGTGTCGTGAAGACAATCTCTTCAAGTGAAACTATCAATTTGCAAAGGAATCAGCTGCAAAGAACAGAAAGGAGCTTGGACTCAACTAACCCCGATCCTTCTCCTCCAAGACAGGATGGCACTCGCGAAGCCAATCCAAATGTCATCGGCCCCTTCACCAGCTTCGATGGGCTCCTCTCTCTAATCGCTGCTCAGAGGGTCACGATGGAGCAATCAGCTGATGACGCAGACTCAGAAGATGCCAGCACCACCGAAGCAGAAGATGAAGAAGGCAAAAGCTTCGAAGCCATCTGTTGCACCAACCGCTTCGCCTATGAAGCCATTGGCCGCTGCACCTCCTAAACCCAGTGTGCAGTCTGAAGACCTGTCTTGCGTATCCAAGAGGACCAAGAAGACCAAGAAGCCCAAGAATATTTCTGGGCATGACTTGACTCCTCCTGCCGTTCTGCGGAACGAGGAAGACACCATTGATCTATCAAGCGATGAAGATCTTGGTGATGAAGCTCTTGAGATGCTGATCAAGATCAAGCAAGAGGCGGAGATCTTCAACGATCTGCCCCTCTTTGATGTTGACATATTGAACAACTTCATCGATGAGTGGTTAGACGACCAGAGCATCAATATTGATGACTTGCAGCTGCCAGTGGATATCAGTGTCACTTTTCATGGAGCCATTGGAAATGAGTTGGCCTTATCTCGGAAAATCGTCAAGCTCGAGAACAAGATTGATCATGAGAAAGCACATTTCAAGAAGCACATGGCCAAGCTCAGTGTAGCTGATGTGCAAATCTTCAAGAAGATGTTCAATGACCTCAAGGCAGAATTCCACAAGAAGCGTGAAGAAGCCAAAGGCTCTCGAGAGCGCATGAAGTATTATGCACAGAAATGTGTCCAAGCACACAATGAAGCTGAAAAGAGAAAGGCTCTTGGGCATCCTGGCATCGACCCCAGGATGGCTGCCAAACAAAAGAAGAAGTCTATTGTGGCCCAATCCGAAGCGCAAAGGCAGGAAGAACCTCACATTGTCTTCCCTGCCAGTATGACTGGCTTGAAGCCAAAGGTCCCCTCAGTAGCTTTAGAAATAAAGAAGACACGACAGGCTAAAGCCGAAGCCAGGAAGAGGAAGCACAAGGATACTTCTGATGATGCTCCCTCCAAGAAGAAATTGAAGACAAAGACTTCAAAGTCTTCAAAGAAAGAGCAAGCTGCTGCCTTAGAGCCCCTCATCGTTGAACCTATCTCCGTCGCTCTTCCTGCCTCGACCAACCAAGAGTGTCGTCTTGTGATCCATGAGCCTGCTTCCACAGAGGCTCATGCAAGTGAAGAAGTTCTAGCTGCTGACCCCATCACAGCTGAAGACATTGGTCATGAAGACAATGTAAATGATGATGTAGTCCTTCCTCAGCTCGAGCCCCAGGCGGTATCATCGCCTGCTACGATGAGCAGTGAACTTATCACCATTGGTCGTCCATTGATGCCAATTGCTCGAGATGACTCATGGGCGGAGCGCCAACAGCAAGACACCCTAGGACATGATGAGACACCAAGAACACCACCACCTCAAGTCACCACTCCGGTGCTTGACAACGACAACTACATGGTACAGACCACTCCCTCACCAAAGGCGTCGCCAGCATTTCACAGGCTTCGCAAAGGCCCCAGGCCATAGGTCACCATGTCGAGCATTCGAGAAGGGGAAGTGCAAAAAAGCTCAGTCGCTCGTCAAGTGTTTCCTGAAGCCACCCCTACTGCGAATGCCTCTGAGTTCGAAGCCAAAGTTGCTGAAGACATTCAGGCTGCATCAGCCGATGAAGACAAAGCAGAAGAACGAGAATACACACCCCCAACAAGTGATCCCGGCATTCTAGAGGAGAATGTGATTGTGCCCGACCCTTAAGTCCTTGAACAGATGGAGGTTGAAACCAATGAGGCTGCCACCAACAACGCCACTGAAGCCAATGACTCTGTCATGGCTGAAGACAATGTGGAGCCTGAAGCTCATGAGAATGATGAAGTCACTGAAGGAAATATGCCCTAGAGGCAATAATAAAGTTTTTATTTATATTTCCTTATATCATGATAAATGTTTATTATTCATGCTAGAATTGTATTAACCAGAAACTTAGTACATGTGTGAATACATAGACAAACAGAGTGTCACTAGTTTGCCTCTACTTGACTACCTCGTTGAATCAATGATGGTTATGTTTCCTAACCATAGACAAGAGTTGTCATTTGATTAACGGGGTCACGTCATTAGAGAATGATGTGATTTACTTGACCCATCCGTGAGCTTAGCACGATGATCGTTTAGTTTATTGCTATTGCTTTCTCCATAACTTATGCATGTTCCTATGACTATAAGATCATGCAACTCCTGAATACCGGAGGAACACTTTGTGTGCTACCAAACGTCATAACGTAACTGGGTGATTATAAAGGTGCTCTACAGGTGTCTCCAATGGTTTTTGTTGAGTTGGCATAGATCGAGATTAGGATTTGTCACTCCGATTGTCGGAGAGGTATCTCTGGGCCCTCTCGGTAATGTACATCACTATAAGCCCTGCAAGCAATGTAGCTAATGAGTTAGTTACGGGATGTAGCATTATGGAACGAGTAAAGAGACTTGCCAGTAACGAGATTGAACTAGGTATTGAGATACCGACGATCGAATCTCAGGCAAGTAACATACCGATGACAAAGGGAACAACATATATCGTTATGCGGTTTGACCGATAAAGATCTTCGTAGCATATGTAGGAACCAATATGAGCATCCAGGTTCCGCTATTGGTTATTGACCGTAGACATGTCTCGGTCATGTCTACATAGTTCTCGAACCCATAGGGTCCGCACCCAGATAACACCACGGACATGACGAGGAGTCTCAAAATGGTTGAGACATAAAGATCGATATATTGGACGACTATATTTGGACATCTTAATAGTTCCAGGTGAGATCGGGCATTTACCGATGTACTGAGAGGTTACCGGAACCCCCCGAGAGGTATATGAGCCTTATTGGGCCATAGTGGGAGATAGGAGAAGGGAGCAAAGGAGGGGGCGCCCCCCCAAGCCCCCGAATTGGGAGCCCCCCACCCCCACCCCCCCCGTTCCTTCCTCCCCCTTCCTTCTATCCTAATCCAACTAGGGAAGGGGGTGAATCCTACTCCCGGTGGGAGTAGGACTCCCCTTGGGGTGCGCCTAGGAGGCCTGCCCCCTCCCCTCCTCCACTCCTTTATATACGGGGGAAGGGGGCACCCCATAGACACACAAGTTGATCATTGATCTTTTAGCCGTGTGCGGTGCCCCCTCCACCATAATCCACCTCGGTCATATCGTAGCGGTGCTTAGGCGAAGCCCTGTTCCGGTAGCAACATCATCACCGTCATCACGCAGTCGTGCTGATGAAGCTCTCCCTCGACACTCTGCTGGATCGTGAGTTCGTGGTGAAAGGATCGAGATGGACCTAGAGGGGGGTGAATAGGTACAATTACAAATTTAAATTATTACTTAGCAATTTTAGGAATTAGTGCAGAATATGAAAGTGAGCCTAACAATTGTAAGTGATGCTAAGAGCTAAGCAAGATAACCAAGTAACACAAGTATGTAAGTAAGTAAGAATATGATATAAGTAAGTTCTAAGAGACAAGTAACCATAAGTAGAGAGTTAGGGTTAGGAATAACCGCAACTCCAAGAGACGAGGATATATGCCGATGTTCACTTCCTTGGAGGGAAGCTACGTCACTGTTAGAGAGGTGGATGTTACCACGAAGGTACACCAACGCCACGAAGGCTCACCCTATTCTCCCTTAGAGACAACACCACGAAGGCGTTTCTCAACCACTAGTGGTAGACCTTGGGGTTGTCTCCGAACCCTCACAAACTTTCCGGGGGTAATCACAATGGTTGATTCCTCTCCGAATGACTCCTACCGCCTAGGAGTCTCCAACCTCCAAGAGTAACAAGAACGATGGAGAAAAGCTCAAGACTTGCTCAAATCAAAAATTCCTTTGGTGCAAAGATGGGGAAGGGGTGGATCTATCACTTGATCGGACAACTTCTCTCAAGTGCTCTCAATACCTTAGGGATCTAAGATTAGGTGTGGAAGAGTGAGAGAGAGAGTGAAATGTGTTCTTAGCAAGATCAAAGTGAATGGTCAACCTTATCCCGTGGGAGGGAGAAGGCTATATATAGTGTGTGCAAAACAAACCGTTGAGCCACTTAGTGCATAGGGGATGACGGACGTCCGGTGTGTACCGGACGACCGGTGACTCGGATTGGACCGGACGTCCGGCAGGGCCTCCAGTCGCTGGAGCATCTACCAGGGGCACATACGAGGTATGAGTATCATAGTCAGCGGACGTCCGGAAGGCGCTGGTCGTCCAGAGTCCGGACATCCGGTGTGGTCGCAAATCCGCTAATAAGTATTCTGTTGAAGTGCACCGGATTTCCGGAGGTGACCGGACGTCCAGTGGGATCGGACATCCACTAATATCGGTTTTGTGGAGATGCACCGGACAACCGGGGAGAGCCGGAAGACCGATTGGCTGAGAGAGGCCGGACGTCCGTAGACTTTCGGTCGTCCAGTGATAGTTGAACCCATTATCTTAGAATCCACCAATATTTGTGCATAAGTATAGAGGAAGAATTTTGAGATGATATGTGACGGAATTTTGTGTGTTTGACCAAGTTCTTTCACGAAATCCAATGACCCCCTCTTAATAGTGCGGGATCCCTATACTCAAGAACAAACCGAAAAAGGAGCCGAAGCTTTCTGTCTTTGTCTTGTGTCTCTGCTCTTGAGTGATATATGTATATATGTTTATGTTCCGTAGTCATGATCCTCACACAGCCCTTGCGATATAATCCTGAGATATACTTGATAAACATGATTAGTCCCAACATGCATGTTGTCATCAACATCAAAATATGATTAAGGGCATGATTGCACTTTCAATCTCCCCCTTTTTGGTAGTTGATGACAACATACATGCACTTAAAAAACTTTGAATTTCGGAAGATTTGCTGTGGAGCTCCCCCTAAACATGTGCAATAAATAAAGAGTAAGCATGAAGAGAGCTCCCCCTCAATATGGTACCAACACAACCAAATCTCATACACAAGATATTCAAGACAACATAAACTCGGAATAGGCTCCATATAGGTTCATCACTCATAGCATAGAACATACGTTCGATACAAGCTAAAAAATACATGAGTTATGAGTTCGATACATGCTAATATCATAGCATCACATAAATAAGTGCCTACTCCCCCTTGGCATCAAATACCCAAAATGGGTCATAACATCATCAAAAATCATCATCATCATCATCATGAGCACCACTGCCACCAGCCTCGTCAAAGAAGTCAGCCCACTCAGGACCCGAGGGAAAACCAAAGTCAGAAGGTGGTTCGTCAGGAAGACGTTCATCATCACTCGCATCGTAAACTCCAGAGTCTATCAGACGAGCCTTTAGAGCATTCTTGGAAGTAACCATGCGAGTGACAACATCGTGATTTTGGGAACAATGAAAGGTAAACACCTTCATCATGGTAGAGTGAGCCTTCCCAAGAAAGCGAGCAATGCGCCCAAAGGATGTCGATCTGGAATAAGTAGAATGAGAAGTAGGAGGAGGAACACTAGTTGCAGTGCGACGAGTAGGAGCAGAAGCGTCCTTGGGGACCCAATCAGCCACCATGTGAGGTGGAATGACCCACCACTCATGCAAGTGAGTGTGGGCAATGGGAAAAGGAGCAACACTCTCGATAAAAGCCTGAAGATAGGGGGCATGAGGAAAGGCCCGCTTGTGCTGAAAGCTAGAGAGACGGATCTCATGCCAAAGAAAATGAGGAACATTTATCTTCCCCTTTGGATATGCATAGAGGCGATGCATGAGATCAATGCAGTAGCTATTGCACGACCCCTTGTCACCCATCTTGGGATAGATGGTACGAATGACACACTGATAGATGATGTAGAAAGGTGAGCACCAAATGGAGACTTGGTTCAGACCCTTTTGTTTCTCATCATTAGTCATATCTCCTATCGGTTTGAGAAGATCCATACAGACATCAATGCCCTTGGGCCTATGGTTGGGGTCATCCTTACAAATTTTGAACCCGGTGTTAGGAAACCCAAGAGCAGCAAAAAATTGAGAATAAGATGTCGTGAGCACGGTGTCGAAGGTCATCCCAGTGACAGTGTTATTTGGACCAAAATAACATGTGGCATAGAATTGATGAATGGCAGCTTGGTTAAAGTCATGTTGAAACGCAAATGGAGAAGCAAGATTAGATGACTCAATGAGCTCAATAGCCCCCGGATATTTCTCCGAATGAGAACGGATGTGCTCAAGGTCAATGCATACATGGAGAGATAGGCCTTTAGGAATGATGATAGTGGTAAAAATGTCAGCTTGGACATTAGTGAGAAAACGATTGTCCTGAGAGTCATGAGCAACCGTAAATTGATCAACATCATCACGCAACTTAAGATATGAAGCAATGGGAACCTCATTGAACCGCTTAACGTGACGGCCGAGTGGTACAAGAGGTTCAAGAGAGATATGACGAGCATCACCGTGAGGTTGCACCAGAGGAGGAGGAGGCTTGAAGGTGGGCCGACGAATTCCTGGCTTGGGTGTGGAGGTGCGAACAGCAACAAACTCGGGTTGCTGCAAATCGTCTAGTTCATCCTCATAGTCGAATGCCTCCGAAGAGGGGTTGCTAGTAGATCTGTGAGGACGAGCGGGACGCTTCCGAGGATGATCCCTCTCCTGCGAGTCATCAGAGCCACCACGGCGAGACATACGAGATGGCCCACCGGTGACCTGCTTGCGTGCGGAGTGCTTGGTCTTGGGCATCTCGGCCTAGAGGAGGAGGAAGACCCAAATCAGCAACCCCCACCATAGATCGAAGCATCGATGGATGATGGGAGAAGAGATGGGTGCTACCTCGGGAAGATGACGACCGGAGCGAATCAGGTAGTAGGCCGCGCCTGGGACTGGGGCGACCTGAGCGGTGCGGCGTTCGCGAGAGGCCCGGCCAGCGCGCGGCCGCTGCGAGGAGCCGTGAGACAGGGGCGGCGGTGGTGAGGAGCAGAGGAGGGGAGCAAAAGGATTAGGGTAAAAAGACCCGAACCGCACCCCGCACTATATATATGTGCCCGAGGAAATCCCGGACGACCGGAGTTCTACGGACGTCCGGTGCCTGGGCCCGTAGAAGAATCAATGGAAGACCAGAGAGACCGGACGACCAGAGCCTGAGAAGGCAATCAGATACGCCAGGTACTGGATGACCGACAAGACCGGACATCCGACGCGTTTAGGTAGGGGGGAATTAGCAGAAGTCCGGTCTCAGCGGACGACTGGTAATATGGCACTAGAGAGGATTTTACGACGTCCGGTACACAACGGACGACTGGTAATATGGCACCAGAGAGGAATTTATGGATGTCCGATACACAGGGACGACCAGAAGCACTTGTGGATTTATTATTATTATTAATATTATTATTATTATTTAAAAAAAATAAACTAGGGTGTCATAGTTGGTGCTAATGACAATGATGGGAAGATGATGAGTTCAATACGTAGTAGGATGCAAGAACACAATATATTCAAGCAATGAGTATCCTATGTCAACAGCACGAAAACACATACCGCTCATATATTGTTCTAGTGACAAGAGCGGTGGCTACGGCCACCATGTATGAGTATACGTGACATGGCTCCGCAAAGAATGGAACTTTGGGTGCATAATCACTACTCTATCATTGAAAGCTCCATAGTTAGAATAACATGATAGCTTTGAGAGTGTTTGTTCTTTTTATGCATTTCATAGGGTGAGAGTACTCATTAGTTGAGTGTCTCCCCCTGAATATATGCCTACATCGAGACAAGACATTATGACAATGCATGCATGGCACTAGTTTTCACATAATGTTGTCAAGCTCCAAGATACCAAGTTCACGCCTAAGTTGACAAAACCTTGCTTCATCCAATGGCTTCATGAAAATATCTGCAAGTTGCATATCTGTCCCAACATGAGCAATATCAATATCACCCTTATCCACATGATCTCTCAAGAAGTGATACCTAATATCAATGTGCTTGGTGCAGGTATGATCTTTGGGATTCTCAGTAATATTGATGGCACTTTCATTATCACATAGAAGAGGCACATGTCTATAGGTGATACTCTAATCCTTTAAAGTTTGCCTCATCCATAGTAATTGAGTGGCACAACTGGCAGTTGTAATGTATTCAGCTTCTACGGTGGAGAGAGCAACACAATTTTGTTTCTTCGAGGACCAACTTACCAAGGAGCGTCCAAGAAACTGACAAGCCCCGGAGGTGGACTTACGATCCACTTTGTCGCCAGCCCAATCCGCATCCGTGTACCCAATGAGATCAAACTTAGCATCCTTGGGGTACCATAGACCCAACTTTGGGGTGTGAACAAGGTATCTAAGAATATGCTTAACTACCTTATGATGACTTTCCCTAGGGGAAGCTTGAAATCTAGCACACATACATACACTAAACATGATGTCTGGTCTAGATGCACAAAGGTAAAGCAATGAACCAATCATAGAGCGGTAAATAGATGGGTCAAATGGAATACCATTTGTGTCTTCAGTGAGTGTAATTTTGGTTGGCATGGGGGTCTTACATGGACTAGCATCAGACATGCCAAACTTCTCTAAGATATCCTTGAGGTATTTTTCTTGAGACAAGAAAATTCCTTCTTGAAATTGTTGAATTTGAAATCAGAGGAAGAACTTGAAATCCGCATTGAGTGACATTTCAAAATTCTTGGTCATGGAAGCCACAAACTTCTTGCACAAATGAATGTTAGGGGAACCAAAAATGATATCATCTACATAGATTTGGCATAAGATCAAATCACCCTTGTCCCTCTTAGTAAAAAGAGTGGGATCGATCACCCCTCTCACAAAACCATCATCAAGTAGAAACTTCTTAAGATGATCATACCAAGCACAAGGTGCTTGTTTGAGGCCATACAAAGCCTTATGAAGTTTATACACATAGTCTTTGTGATCAGGATCAACGAACCCAGGTGGTTGTGATACATATACTTCTTCTTGTAGAGGACCATTAAGGAAAGCACTCTTCACATCCATTTGATGTAATGTAAAACCATTGAAAGCAGCATAAGCAAGTAAGATGTGAATGGATTCAAGACGGGCAACGGGGTCAAAGGTCTCACCAAAGTCTAAAGCTTCAACTTGTGAGTACCCTTGTGCCACTAACCTTGCCTTGTTACGGATGATTACATGATTCTCATCTTGCTTGTTCTTGAAAATCCACTTTGTTCCAATGACGTTGTGCTCGGTAGTTGGCCTCTTGACTAATGACTACACTTGGTTGCGTTCAAAATTGTTCAACTCTTCTTGCATAGCAACGAGCCAATCGTTGTCCATCAATGCATCTTGTACCTTGAGAGGCTCAACACAAGACACAAACGAGAAGTGAGCACAAAAGTTTGTCAAGTGTTTACGAGTGATTCTACCTTCCGATATGCCGGTGAGAATTTTGTCAACATCAACATGACCGGCCACACGAGGCATGATGGAGGTAATAGTTTCACGAGGTTCAACTTCATGTCCATCATCCACGTCCTCAACATATGGATTATTAATGTGTGGTGGAAGACCTTCTTCTTCATCTTGCATTTGTTGAGGTTCATCGTCAATGATTACACTTTCTTGTTCTTGGCCTTGAGGATGATCTTGTTCTTGGTGATTATCATGAAGATGAACTCGATCATCATCTTGTACTTGGTCTATGGGCATTGGTTGAGCAATCGGAGCTTGTGGTGGTATGGGTGTTGAGGTAGTTTGATGATGTGTGAAGCTTCCATCTTCTTCTTCATCATCATGAGGTTCTTGTTCCATCAGAAGAAGTGCACCAACACCCATGGCCAAGATATCTTGAGAAGAATCTTATTCACCTACATCACTTAGATCAACTTGCTCCCCATGGGAGCCATTAAATTCATCAAACACCACGTCACAAGTTTCTACAACACATCCATTGGATTTGTTGTAGACTCTATAGGCATGAGAGTTTGATCCATAGCCAACAAATATGCCCTCAATGGTTTTGGATTGAAATTTTCCTAACCGTTCTCTTCTGTTGAGGATGAAAAATTTGCACCCAAATACATGAAAGTACTTGACATTTGGCTTGTTCCCAGTTAAGAGCTCATATGGAGTCTTTTCCAATATAGTGCAGAGAAAGAGCTGGTTTGATGCATGGCATGCGGTGTTGACAGCTTCGGCCCAAAAACTATGCGGTGACGTGTATTCATCCAACATGGACCTTGCCATCTCCACAAGTGTGGGGTTCTTCCTTTTTGCTACACCATTTTGTTGGCTATGGAGCTGAATATTGATGCTCAATCCCTTCATCATTAAGAAATTCTTCCAAGGTGTAGTTCTTGAACTCAGAGCCATTATCACTTCTTATTGCTAAGATTTCTTTGTCAAACTTGCGTTGAGCTTGCTTGGAAAAATCAATGAAGGTGATCTTTGTCTCATCCTTGGACTTGAGGAAGAAGACCCATGTATATCTTGAGTAATCATCAACAATGACAAGCCCATACTTTTTCCCACCAAGACTATCCCATGAAGGAGGCCCAAAAAGATCCACATGAAGGAGCTCCAGAGGCCTTGAAGTAGACACAATATTCTTGGGTGGGTGCTTTGATTGATGTTGCTTCCCGGCTATGCACACAATCTTTCTCAAAAGAGACATTTGTTAGTCCAAGGATGTGATTACCCTTTAAGAGATCTTGAAGATTTCTCATGCCGACATGGGCTAGCCGGCGATGCCATAGCCACCCCTTGTCGGCCTTGGCCATTAGACAAGTTGCATGGAATGTGCTCTCTTTCGAGAAATCAACCGTGTAAAGGTTGCCATCCAACTCTCCAACAAAGGCCACTTCGAGAGTATCTCTCTTAAAGACTTTCACATCCGTTAGTCCAAAGAGTGTATCATAGCCAATAGAAACCAATTGGCAAATAGAAAGCAAATGGTATTTAAGGGATTGGACAAGCATGACATTTGCAAGAGACATGTCATTTGTGATAGCCACTTTTCCCAACCCTAGTACCTGTCCTTTTGATCCTCCACCAAACATAATGCTCATAAATGGTTGAATAGCTTCCATGAAATCGTAGAGCAATTTGCTATCTCCGGTCATATGATTGGTACATCCACTATCAATCACCCATTTTACTCCACCGGAGAAGGCAACCTACACACAATTATCACTTGGTTAGAGGCACCCATTTTGCAATGGGACCTCTCAAGTTAGTCACAAGGGTCTTAGGGACCCAAATAGCATAAAACTGGAATGCATTTCGAGGACCAACAAACTTAGCATAAACTTCTCCATCCTTAGTCTTACGAAGTACATAGGATGGAGGCATGAACTCTTTTGGTTTGTTGAGAGTGGACATGCCCCTTGTGACCTTCCCACACACAACCTTACCTTTCTCCTTGTGCCCTTCTCATACAAAAGTTTCTTTGAGAGGGGTGGTGCACTTTTGATAGGATGTCTTCTTCTTGATTGTGCTTGGGTCAAACCCGAGTCCCTCTTTGGCAAACACCTCATAGTGTTGGATCAATACCTCATTAAGGTTCTTTTGTCCTTGAGCACATGTCATGAGACCTTTCTCGATTTGAGCTTTAAGGAAGTGATTCTCCTCAAGAATAGATGCTAGATAACTACTAGAGTTAGTAGTACAATCATCAACATTGATAATAGGAGAAGAGTAAGCCTTGGCTAGAGTTTCAAGATAAGTAAGCTTGAGAGTCTCAAAACTCTTTGTAAGAAGGGTGAGCTCTTCTTCCTTAGTCTTGAGGGACATGGATAGGAGCTCACAATCCTTAGAGATAGAAGCATTAGACTTCAAAATCTTACTTTTATCATTCATCAACTCTTCGCAAGAGTCAATAGCCTTTTTCAAGGAGGCAAGATCTTTAGTATGAACATCAGTGTTTGTCAATTTTCAATCATAGTCCATCATTTCGTGCTTCCTCATATTGGACTTTCTGCTCAAGGATTTCATATTTTTCCTTTTCCTCGATGACGAGGGTTTCGAGTTCCTTAATGGTGATGGTGTGCTTACTCACCATCTCCATAAGCATACAAAACATAGTGAGCTTCTTTCCTTTGAGGGAGCACATGAACTTATTTAGTTTAGCAAGCATGGGATCATCTATATCATCATCCTCATGACAATCCTCCGCATCAAGATACTCATCACTAGGAGTAGGAGGAGTGAAAAGAGGAGGATTTGATCATGGAGTTACCTTTACCTTGTCGAGAGAGCTTTGGTCCTCTCCATCTTCTAACACGGCCTTTGCCATTAGGCACTTGTGAGCGTTGCCCTTGTAGTCCTTCATATAGTTGTAGGTGACAACATCACCACTCTTGTTGACAAGCCTCAATGTGTTTTGAGAATCTTGAGCAACTCCGGCTGAAGGAAATATGCCCTAGAGGCAATAATAAAAGTTATTGTTTATTTCCTTATATCATGATAAATGTTTATTATTCATGCTAGAATTGTATTAACCGGAAACATAATACATGTGTGAATACATAGACAAACTTAGTGTCACTAGTATGCCTCTACTTGACTAGCTCGTTAATCAAAGATGGTTATGTTTCCTAACCATGAACAAGGTGTTGTTATTTGATTAACGAGGTCACATCATTAGTTGAATGATCTGATTGACATGACCCATTCCATTAGCTTAGCACCCGATCGTTTAGTATGTTGCTATTGCTTTCTTCATGACTTATACATGTTCCTATGACTATGAGATTATGCAAATCCCGTTTGCCGGAGGAACACTTTGGGTGCTACCAAACGTCACAACGTTACTGGGTGATTATAAAGGAGCATTACAGGTGTCTCCAAAGGTACATGTTGGGTTGGCGTATTTCGAGATTAGGATTTGTCACTCCGATTGTCGGAGAGGTATCTCTGGGCCCTCTCGGTAATGCACATCACATAAGCCTTGCAAGCATTACAACTGATATGTTAGTTGTGAGATGATGTATTATGGAAAGAGTAAAGAGACTTGCCGGTAACGAGATTGAACTAGGTATTGGATACCGACGATCGAATCTCGGGCAAGTAACATACCGATGACAAAGGGAACAACGTATGTTGTTATGCGGTCTGACCGATAAAGATCTTCGTAGAATATGTAGGAGCCAATATGGGCATCCAGGTCCCGCTATTGGTTATTGACCGGAGATGTGTCTCAGTCATGTCTGCATTGTTCTCGAACCGTAGGGTCCGCACGCTTAACGTTATGATGACAGTTATTATGAGTTTATGCATTTTGATGTACCAAAGTTAGTTCGGAGTCCCGGATGTGATCACGGACATGACGAGGAGTCTCGAAATGGTCGAGACATAAAGATTGATATATTGGAAGCCTATATTTGGACATCGGAAGTGTTCCAGGTGAAATCGGGATTTTACCGGAGTACCGGGAGGTTACCGGAACCCCCCGGGAGCCATATGGGCCTTAATGGGCTTTAGTGGAAAGGAGAAAGGGGCAGCCCAAGGTGGCCGCGCGCCTCCCCTCTCCCCTAGTCCTATTAGGACTAGGAGAGGTGGCCGGCCCCCCTCTCTCTCTTTCCCCCTCGGGGAATCCTAGTCCAACTAGGATTGGGGGGGAGTCCTACTCCCGGTAGGAGTAGGACTCCTCCTGCGCCCTCCTCCTGGCCGGCGGCCCCCTCCCCCTTGGCTCCTTTATATACGGAGGCAGGGGCACCTCTAGACACACAAGTTGATCATTGAGATCGTTCCTTAGCCGTGTGCGGTGCCCCCTGCCACCATATTCCACCTCGATTATATTGTAGCAGTGCTTAGGCGAAGCCCTGCGATGGTAGAACATCAAGATCGTCACCACGCCGTCGTGCTGACGGAACTCCTCCCCGACGCTTTGCTGGATCAGAGCCCGGGGATCGTCATCGAGCTGTACGTGTGCTAAGAACTCGGAGGTGCCGGAGTAACGGTGCTTGGATCGATCGGATCGAGAAGACGTACGACTACTTCCTCTACGTTGTGTCAACGCTTCCGCAGTCGGTCTGCGTGGGTACGTAGACAACACTCTCCCCTCTCGTTGCTGTGCATCACCATGATCTTGCGTGTGCGTAGGAAATTTTTTGAAATTACTACGTTCCCCAACAGTGGCATCCGAGCCTAGGTTTTATGGTTTGATGTTATATGCTCGAGTAGAACACAAGTGAGTTGTGGGCGATATAAGTCATACTGCCTACCAGCATGTCATACTTTGGTTCGGCGGCATTGTTGGACGAGACGACCCGGACCAACATTACGCGTACGCTTACCTGAGACCGGTTTCCCCGACGTGCTTTGCACATAGGTGGCTTGCGGGCGACTGTCTCTCCAACTTTAGTTGAACCGAGTGTGGCTACGCCCGGTCCTTGCGAAGGTTAAAACGGAGTCTATTTGACAAACTATCGTTGTGGTTTTGATGCGTAGGTGAGATTGGTTCTTGCTTAAGCCCATAGCAGCCACGTAAAAACTTGCAACAACAAAGTAGAGGACGTCTAACTTGTTTTTGCAGGGCATGCTGTGATGTGATATGGTCAAGGCATGATGATGAATTTTATTGTATGAGATGATCATGTTTTGTAACCGAGTTATCGGCAACTGGCAAGAGCCATATGGTTGTCACTTTATTGTATGCAATGAAATCGCGATGTAATGCTTTACTTTATTACTAAGCGGTAGTGATAGTCGTGGAAGCATAAGATTGGCGAGACGACAATGATGCTACGATGGAGATCAAGGTGTCGCGCCGGTGACGATGGTGATCATGACGGTGCTTCGGAGATGGAGATCACAGGCACAAGATGATGATGGCCATATCATATCACTTATATTGATTGCATGTGATGTTTATCTTTTATGCATCTTATCTTGCTTTGATTGACGGTAGCATTATAAGATGATCTCTCACTAAATTATCAAGAAGTGTTCTCCCTGAATATGCACCGTTGCGAAAGTTCTTCGTGCTGAGACACCACGTGATGATCGGGTGTGATAGGCTCTACGTTCAAATACAACGGGTGCAAAACAGTTGCACACGCGGAATACTCAGGTTATACTTGACGAGCCAAGCATATACAGATATGGCCTCGGAACACAGAGACCGAAAGGTCGAGCGTGAATCATATAGTAGATATTATCAACATAATGATGTTCACCATTGAAAACTACTCCATCTCACGTGATGATCGGTTATGGTTTAGTTGATTTGGATCACGTGATCACTTAGAGGATTAGAGGGATGTCTATCTAAGTGGGAGTTCTTAAGTAATATGATTAATTGAACTTAAACTTATCATGAACTTAGTACCTGATAGTATCTTGCTTGTTTATGTTGATTGTAGATAGATGGCTCGTGCTGTTGTTCCGTTGAATTTTAATGCGTTCCTTGAGAAAGCAAAGTTGAAAGATGATGGTAGCAACTACATGGACTGGGTCCGTAACTTGAGGATTATCCTCATTGCTGCTCAGAAGAATTACGTCCTGGAAGCACCGCTGGGTGCCAGGCCTGCTGCTGGAGCAACACCAGATGTTATGAACGTCTGGCAGAGCAAAGCTGATGACTACTCGATAGTTCAGTGTGCCATGCTTTACGGCTTAGAATCGGGACTTCAAGGACATTTTGAACGTCATGGAGCATATGAGGTGTTCCAGGAGTTGAAGTTAATATTTCAAGCAAATGCCCGGATTGAGAGATATGAAGTCTCCAATAAGTTCTATAGCTGCAAGATGGAGGAGAACAGTTCTGTCAGTGAGCATATACTCAAAATGTCTGTGTATAATAATCACTTGATTCGGATGGGAGTTAATCTTCTAGATGATTGCGTCATTGACAGAATTCTCCAATCACTGCCACCAAGCTACAAGAGCTTCGTGATGAACTATAATATGCAAGGGATGAACAATACTATTCTCGAGCTCTTCGTAATGCTGAAAGCTGCGGAGGTAGAAATCAAGAAGGAGCGTCAAGTGTTGATGGTTAACAAGACCACTAGTTTCAAGAAAAAGGGCAAAGGAAAGAAGAAGGGGAACTTCAAGAAGAACGGCAAGCAAGTTGCTACTCAAGAGAAGAAACCCAAGTCTGGACCTAAGCCTGAAACTAAGTGCTTCTACTGCAAGCAGACTGGTCACTGGAAGCGGAACTGCCCCAAGTATTTGGCGGATAAGAAGGATGGCAAGGTGAACAAAGGTATATGTGATATACATGTTATTGATGTGTACCTTACCAATGCTTGCAGTAGCACCTGGGTATTTGATACTGGTTCTGTTGCTAATATTTGCAACTCGAAACAGGGACTACGGATTAAGCGAAGATTGGCTAAGGACGAGGTGACGATGCGCGTGGGAAACGGTTCCAAAGTCGATGTGATCGCGGTCGGCACGCTACCTCCACATCTACCTTCGGGATTAGTATTAGACCTAAATAATCATTATTTGGTGTCAGCATTGAGCATGAACATTATATCTGGATCTTGTTTAATGCGAGACGGTTATTCATTTAAATCAGAGAATAATGGTTGTTCTATTTATATGAGTAATATCTTTTATGGTCATGCACCCTTGAAGAGTGGTCTATTCTTATTGAATCTCGATAGTAGTAATACACATATTCATAATGTTGAAGCCAAAAGATGCAGAGTTGATAATGATAGTGCAACTTATTTGTGGCACTGCCCTTTAGGTCATATCGGTGTAAAGCGCATGAAGAAACTCCATACTGATGGACTTTTGGAACCACTTGATTATGAATCACTTGGTACTTGCGAACCGTGCCTCATGGGCAAGATGACTAAAACACCGTTCTCCGGTACTATGGAGAGAGCAACAGATTTGTTGGAAATCATACATACAGATGTATGTGGTCCGATGAATATTGAGGCTCGTGGCGGATATCGTTATTTTCTCACCTTCACAGATGACTTAAGAAGATATGGGTATATCTACTTAATGAAACACAAGTCTGAAACATTTGAAAAGTTCAAAGAATTTCAGAGTGAAGTTGAAAATCATCATAACAAGAAAATAAAGTTTCTACGATCTGATCGTGGAGGAGAATATTTGAGTTACGAGTTTGGTGTACATTTGAAAAATTGTGGAATAGTTTCGCAACTCACGCCACCCAGAACACCACAGCGTAATGGTGTATCCGAACGTCGTAATCGTACTTTACTAGATATGGTGCGATCTATGATGTCTCTTACTGATTTACCGCTATCATTTTGGGGATACGCTCTAGAGACGGCCGCATTCACGTTAAATAGGGCACCATCAAAATCCGTTGAGATGACACCTTATGAACTGTGGTTTGGCAAGAAACCAAAGTTGTCGTTTATGAAAGTTTGGGGCTGAGATGCTTATGTGAAAAAGCTTCAACCTGATAAGCTCGAACCCAAATCGGAGAAATGTGTCTTCATAGGATATCCAAAGGAAACTATTGGATACACCTTCTATCATAGATCCGAAGGCAAGACTTTTGTTGCTAAATTCGGAAACTTTCTAGAGAAGGAGTTTCTCCCGAAAGAAGTGAGTGGGACGAAAGTAGAACTTGACGAGGTAACTGTACCTGCTCCCTTACTGGAAAGTAGTACATCACAGAAAACTGTTTCAGTGACACCTACACCAGTTAGTGAGGAAGCTAATGATAATGATCATGAAACTTCAGATCAAGATACTACTGAACCTCGTAGATCAACCAGAGTGAGATCCGCGCCAGAGTGGTACGGTAATCCTGTTCTGGAAGTCATGCTACTAGATCATGATGAACCTACGAACTATGAAGAAGCGATGGTGAGCCCAGATTCTGCAAAATGGCTTGAAGCCATGAAATCTGAGATGGGATCCATGTATGAGAACAAAGTATGGACTTTGGTTGACTTGCCCGATGATCGGCAAGCGATTGAGAATAAATGGATCTTCAAGAAGAAGACTGACGCTGACGGTAATGTTACTGTCTACAAAGCTCGACTTGTCGCAAAAGGTTTTCGACAAGTTCAAGGGGTTGACTACGATGAGACCTTCTCACCCGCAGCGATGCTTAAGTCTGTCCGAATCATGTTAGCAATTGCCGCATTTTATGATTATGAAATTTGGCAAATGGATGTCAAAACTGCATTCCTGAATGGATTTCTAGAAGAAGAGTTGTATATGATGCAACCAGAAGGTTTTGTTGATCCAAAGGGAGCTAACAAAGTGTGCAAGCTCCAGCGATCCATTTATGGACTGGTGCAAGCCTCTCGGAGTTGGAATAAACGCTTTGATAGTGTGATCAAAGCATTTGGTTTTATACAGACTTTCGGTGAAGCCTGTATTTACAAGAAAGTGAGTGGGAGCTCTGTAGCATTTCTGATATTATATGTGGATGACATATTACTGATTGGAAATGATATAGAATTTCTGGATAGCATAAAGGGATACTTGAATAAGAGTTTTTCAATGAAAGACCTTGGTGAAGCTGCTTACATATTAGGCATAAAGATCTATAGAGATAGATCAAGACGCTTAATTGGACTTTCACAAAGCACATACCTTGACAAGATTTTGAAGAAGTTCAAAAGGGATCAAGCAAAGAAAGGGTTCTTGCCTGTGTCACAAGGTGTGAAGTTGAGTCAGACTCAATGCCCGACCACTGCAGAAGATAGAGAGAAAATGAAAGATGTTCCCTATGCTTCAGCCATAGGCTCTATCATGTATGCAATGCTGTGTACCAGACCTGATGTGTGCCTTGCTATAAGTTTAGCAGGGAGGTACCAAAGTAATTCAGGAGTGGATCACTGGACAGCGGTCAAGAACATCCTAAAATACCTGAAAAGGACTAAGGATATGTTTCTCGTATATGGAGGTGACAAAGAGCTCACCGTAAAAGGTTACGTTGATGCAAGCTTTGACACTGATTCGGACGATTCTAAATCGCAAACCGGATACGTGTTTACATTAAACGGTGGAGCTGTCAGTTGGTGCAGTTCTAAACAAAGCGTCGTAGCAGGATCTACATGTGAAGCGGAGTACATAGCTGCTTCGGAAGCAGCGAACGAAGGAGTCTGGATGAAGGAGTTCATATCCGATCTAGGTGTCATACCTAGTGCATCGGGTCCAATGAAAATCTTTTGTGACAATACTGGTGCAATTGCCTTGGCAAAGGAATCCAGATTTCACAAGAGGACCAAGCACATCAAGAGACGCTTCAATTCCATCCGGGATCTAGTCCAGGTGGGATACATAGAGATTTGCAAGATACATACGGATCTGAATGTTGCAGACCCGTTGACTAAGCCTCTTCCACGAGCAAAACATGATCAGCACCAAGGCTCCATGGGTGTTAGAATCATTACTGTGTAATCTAGATTATTGACTCTAGTGCAAGTGGGAGACTAAAGGAAATATGCCCTAGAGGCAATAATAAAAGTTATTATTTATTTCCTTATATCATGATAAATGTTTATTATTCATGCTAGAATTGTATTAACCGGAAACATAATACATGTGTGAATACATAGACAAACTTAGTGTCACTAGTATGCCTCTACTTGACTAGCTCATTAATCAAAGATGGTTATGTTTCCTAACCATGAACAAGGTGTTGTTAATTGATTAACGAGGTCAAATCATTAGTTGAATGATCTGATTGACATGACCCATTCCATTAGCTTAGCACCCGATCGTTTAGTATGTTGCTATTGCTTTCTTCATGACTTATACATGTTCCTATGACTATGAGATTATGCAACTCCCGTTTGCCGGAGGAACACTTTGGGTGCTACCAAACGTCACAACGTTACTGGGTGATTATAAAGGAGCATTACAGGTGTCTCCAAAGGTACATGTTGGGTTGGCGTATTTCGAGATTAGGATTTGTCACTCCGATTGTCGGAGAGGTATCTCTGGGCCCTCTCGGTAATGCACATCACATAAGCCTTGCAAGCATTACAACTGATATGTTAGTTGTGAGATGATGTATTACGGAACGAGTAAAGAGACTTGCCGGAACGAGATTGAACTAGGTATTAGATACCGACGATCGAATCTCGGGCAAGTAACATACCGATGACAAAGGGAACAACGTATGTTGTTACGCGGTCTGACCGATAAAGATCTTCGTAGAATATGTAGGAGCCAATATGGGCATCCAGGTCCTGCTATTGGTTATTGACCGGAGATGTGTCTCAGTCATGTCTGCATTGTTCTCGAACCGTAGGGTCCGCACGCTTAACGTTACGATGACAGTTATTATGAGTTTATGCATTTTGATGTACCGAAGTTAGTTCGGAGTCCCGGATGTGATCACGGACATGACGAGGAGTCTCGAAATGGTCGAGACATAAAGATTGATATATTGGAAGCCTATATTTGGACATCGGAAGTGTTCCGGGTGAAATCGGGATTTTACCGGAGTACCGGGAGGTTACCGGAACCCCCCGGGAGCCATATGGGCCTTAATGGGCTTTAGTGGAAAGGATAAAGTGGCAGCCCAAGGTGGCCGCACGCCTCCCCTCTCCCCTAGTCCTATTAGGACTAGGAGAGGTGGCCGGCCCCCCTCTCTCTCTTTCCCCCTCAGGGAATCCTAGTCCAACTAGGATTGGGGGGGGGGAGTCCTACTCCCGGTAGGAGTAGGACTCCTCCTGCGCCCTCCTCCTGGCCGGAGGCCCCCTCCCCCTTGGCTCCTTTATATACGGAGGCAGGGGGCACCTCTAGACACACAAGTTGATCATTGAGATCGTTCCTTAGCCGTGTGCGGTGCCCCCTGCCACCATATTCCACCTCGATTATATTGTAGCAGTGCTTAGGTGAAGCCCTGCGACAGTAGAACATCAAGATCGTCACCACGCCGTCGTGCTGACGGAACTCCTCCCCGACGCTTTGCTGGATCAGAGCCCGGGGATCGTCATCGAGCTGTACGTGTGCTAAGAACTCGGAGGTGCCGGAGTAACGGTGCTTGGATCGGTCAGATCGAGAAGACGTACGACTACTTCCTCTACGTTGTGTCAACGCTTCCGCAGTCGGTCTGCGTGGGTACGTAGACAACACTCTCCCCTCTCGTTGTTGTGCATCACCATGATCTTGCGTGTGCATAGGAAATTTTTTGAAATTACTACGTTCCCCAACACCGGCAACACCACTAACATCATCCAGATCGGATTCTTCTTGAGAAACCATTGCTTTCCCATCTCTCTTCTTGAGATTGGAGTTCAAAGGATTTGGTAACTTCTTCTTGGGAAAGGTCTTGGGAAACCTTGGTTTATCTTCTCTCTTCTCATAAGGGCACTCGTTGGAGAAGTGGTTGGTTTCTTCACAGTTGTAGCATTTTCTCACTTTCTTCTTCTGGAATCTTCCTTTGAATTTTCCTGGACTAAACTTCTTGACAAAGAGAGCCATGTCTTCATATGAAGGGCCCTCATCAGATTCAATCTCATCACCGTCTTCATCATCTTCTTCTTCTTCACTTTTCTCTTTTTCACATACATGCTTGGCCTTCAATGCAAGATTGATTTTTGATGTTGGGGTACCATGCATGGCAAGATGTTTTGTAGCATTTTCCTTTGACTCTTCAAATAGTTTGAAGGTGGATATGATGTCATCCGGAGTCATTTCCTTGAATCCATGGTGTTGTCTTATGTCCCACACAATTTGATGATGATACGGAGCAAGAGGGTGAAGCAACTTATCCATGAGAAACCTCTTAGTCAAGTTGAATCCATCTTGTGTCTTGTCACATTCACATGACTCGATGTCGGCGGTGAGGGTCATGAGACGCTCAAGAAGTTTCTTGGTAGATTCACCTTTCTCCATACAGAAGTTTTGCAATTGCCCCTTGGCAATTTCATATTGAGCAAGCCGAAAAGTGGAGGTACCGGTCTTGGTTCTCACAATGGTATCCCATAATTCCTTGGCACTTGTGATATGTATGTATGGTCCCCTTTGCCTGTCAGTCATACCTCTTCTTATGCACATGGTTGTTGTGTCATTGAGATTCTTGTCATATCTCTCTCTTGGAGTAAGATTCTTTGGGTCAACAGCTTGGTAGCCATACTCCAAGATCTCCAACATTTCATCATTTCCATATCGAAGATGATCCTGCATAGCAACTCTCCACAAAGCAAAATCGGTAGACTCATCAAGTAAAGGAGGTTTGCCTTGAGGGTTATACTTAGGTTTCTCTATTTTAGGTCTTGCATAAAGCCAAGGTACACTGGAGTGTTCATTGCAAGGAGGTTTTTGGCCAAATGAAGGAGTAGGCACAGCTGGCTTCAAGGCCGCACCACCAGACAGTGATGCAAGCATCGTGGTTAGTGTGGCTAGCCTCATTTGGACCAAGGCCTCAAGAGAGGCATCATGCTCCTCCTTTTTCTTAGCAAGAGCTCGTTCCAGATCCTATGAAGTAAAGGACTTGGCTTCCGTGGAAGCCGCGCCCGTATTCTCGGATCTGCAACAAGGGGAGTCCCATCAGGGCTCATCTCACTCTAGGGTGGTTAAGCCACAAGAATAGAGCACGAGGCTCTGATACCAATTGAAAGGATCGAGATGGACCTAGAGGGGGGTGAATAGGTACAATTACAAATTTAAATTATTACTTAGCAATTTTAGGCAATAGTGCGGAATATGAAAGTGAGCCTAACAATTGTAAGTGATGCTAAGAGCTAATCAAGATAACCAAGTAACACAAGTATGTAAGTAAGTAAGAATATGATATAACTAAGTGCTAAGAGACAAGTAACCACAAGTAGAGAGTTAGGGTTAGGAATAACTGCAACTCCGGGAGACGAGGATATATGCCGATGTTCACTTCCTTGGAGGGAAGCTACGTCACTGTTAGAGAGGTGGATGTTACCATGAAGGTACGCCAACGCCACAAAGGCTCACCCTATTGTCCCTTTGAGACAACACCACTAATGCGTTTCTCAACCACTAGTGGTAGACCTCAGGGTGGTCTCTGAACCCTCACAAACTTTCCGGGGGTAATCACAATGGTTGATTCCTCTCCGAATGACGCCTACCGCCTAGGAGTCTCCAACCTCCAAGAGTAAAAAGAACGATGGAGAAAAGCTCAAGACTTGCTCAAATCACAAATTCCTTTGGTGCAAAGATGGGGAAGGAGTGGATCTATCACTTGATCGGACAACTTCTCTCAAGTGCTCTCAAATCCCTTGGGAATCTAAGATTAGGTGTGGAAGAGTGAGAGAGAGAGTGAAATGTGTTATTAGCAAGCTCAAAGTGAATGGTCAACTTTATCCCGTGGGAGGGAGAAGGCTATATATAGTGTGAGTGCAAAACAGACCGTTGAGCCACTTAGTGCATAGGGGCTGACGGACGTTCGGTGTGTACCGGACGACCGGTGACTCGGATTGGATCGGACGTCCGGCAGGGCCTCCGATCGTCCGGTCGCTGGAGCATCTACCAGGGGCATAGACGAGGTATGAGTATCACAGTCAGCGGATGTCCAGATGGCGCCAGTCGTCCGGAGTCCGGATGTCCGGTGTGGTCGGAAATCCGCTAATAAGTATTCTGTTGAAGTGCACCGGATTTCCGGAGGTGAGCGGACGTTCAGTGACCAGACGTCCGGTGGGATCGGACATCCGCTAATATCAGTTCTATGGAGATGCACCGGACAACCGGGGAGAGCCGGAAGCTCGGTTTTCTGAGAGAGGTCGGACGCCCGTAGACTTTCGGTCGTCCGGTGATAGTTGAACCCATTATCTTAGAATCCACCAATATTTGTGCATAAGTTTATAGAAGAATTTTGAGATGATATGTGAGGGAATTTTGTGTGTTTGAGCAAGTTCTTTCACGAAATCCAACAATCCCCTCTTAATAGTGCGGGATCCCTATACTCAAGAACAAACCGAAAAAGGAGCCGAAGCTTTCTGTCTTTGTCTTGTGTCTCTGCTCTTGAGTGATATATGTATATATGTTTATGTTCCGTAGTCATGATCCTCACACAGCCCTTGCGACATAATCCTGAGATATACTTGATAAACATGATTAGTCCCAACATGCATGTTGTCATCAACATCAAAATATGATTAAGGGCATGATTGCACTTTCACGTGGGACATCACCAAGCTGAACGTGTGCAGATCGCGGAGGTGTCGTACCTTTGGTGCTAGGATCGTTCGATCGTGAAGACGTACGACTACATCAACCGCATTGTCATAACGCTTCCGCTTATGGTCTACGAGGGTACGTGGACAACACTCTTCCCTCTCATTGCTATGCATCACCATGATCTTGCGTGTGCGTAGGAATTTTTTTGCAATAACTGCGTTCCCCAATAGTGGCATCCGAGCCAGGTTTATGCGTAGATGTTATATGCACGAGTAGAACACAAAGGAGTTGTGGGCGTGGGTATATACATATTGCTTCCCGTCACTAGTTGATTCTTGATTCGGGGGTATTGTTGGACGAAGCGGCTCAGACCGACATTACGCGTATGCTTATGCGAGACTGGTTCTACCGACGTGCTTCGCACACAGGTGGCTGGTGGGTGTCAGTTTCTCCAACTGTAGTTGAATCAGATTCAATAAACAGGGTTCTTTCTGAAGATCAAAAAGCAACCACTATACCGTGTTGTGGTTTTTGATTCGTAGGTAAGAACGGTTCTTGCTCAACCCGTAGCAGCCATGTAAAACTTGCAACAACAAAGTAGAGGACGTCTAACTTGTTTTTGTAGGGCATGTTGTGATGTGATATGGTCAAGACATGATGCTAAATTTTATTGTATGAGATGATCATGTTTGTAACACAGTTATCGTCAACTGGCAGGAGCCATATGGTTGTCGCTTTATTGTATGAAATGCAGTCGCCATGTAATTGCTTTACTTTATCACTAAGCGGTAGCGATAGTCGTAGAAGCAACAGTTGGCGAGACGACAACGATACTTCCATGGAGATCAAGGTGTCAAGCCAGTGACGATGGTGATCATGACGGTGCTTTGGAGATGGAGATCAAAGGCACAAGATGATGATGGCCATATCATATCACTTATATTGATTGCATGTGATGTTTATCCTTTATGCATCTTATTTTGCTTAGTTCGGCGGTAGCATTATAAGATGATCTCTCACTAAATTTCAAGGTATAAGTGTTCTCCCTAGGTATGCACCGTTGCTATAGTTCGTCGTGCCGAGACACCACGTGATGATCGGGTGTGATAAGCTCTACGTTCACATACAACGGGTGCAAGCCACGTTTGCACACGCGGAATACTCGGGTTAAACTTGACGAGCCTAGCATATGCAGATATGGCCTCGGAACACTGAGACCGAAAGGTTGAGCGTGAATCATATAGTAGATATGATCAACATAGTGATGTTCACCATTGAAAACTACTCCATCTCACGTGATGATCGGACATGGTTTAGTTGATGTGGATCACGTGACCACTTAGATGATTAGAGAGATCTCTATCTAAGTGGGAGTTCTTAAGTAATTTGATTAATTGAACTTTAATTTATCATGAAACTTAGTACCTGATAGTATTTTGCATGTCTATGTTGTTGTAGATAGATGGCCCGTGCTGTTGTTTTGTTGAATTTTAATGTGTTCCTAGAGAAAGCAAAGTTGAAAGATGATGGTAGCAACTACACGGGCCGGGTCTGTAACTTGAGGATTATCCTCATTGCTGCACAAAAGAATTATGTCCTGGAAGCATCCCTAGGTGACAAACCCGTTGCAGGAGCAACGCTAGATGTTGTGCACACCTGGCAGAGTAAAGCTGAAGACTACTCGATAGTTTAGTGTGCCATGCTTTACGGCTTAGAACCGGGACTTCAACGACGTTTTGAACGTCATGGAGCATATGAGATGTTCCAGGAGTTGAAGTTAATATTTCAACCAAATGCCCGGATTGAGAGATATGAAGTCTCCTATAAGTTCTACAACTACAAGATGGAGGAGAATAGTTCTGTCAGTGAACATATACTCAGAATGTCTGGGCACCACAACCACTTGACTCAACTGGGAGTTAATCTTCCTGATGATATTGTCATTGACAAAGTTCTTCAATCACTGCCACCAAGCTACAAGAGGTTCATGATGAACTATAATATGCAAGGGATGGATAAGACAATTCCTGAGCTCTTTGCAATGCTAAAGGCTGCGGAGCTAGAAATCAAGAAGGAGCATCAAGTGTTGATGGTCAACAAGACCACCAGTTTCAAGAAAAGGGGTAAAGGGAAGAAGGGGAACTTCAAGAAGAACAGCAAGCCAGTTGCTGCTCAAGTGAAGAAACCCAAGTCTGGACCTAAGCCTGAGACTGAGTGCTTCTACTGCAAAGGAACTGGTCACTGGAAGCAGAACTGCCCCAAGTATTTGGCGGAGAAGAAGGATGGAAAAGTGAAAGGTATGTTTGATATACTCCCTCCGTTCCTAAACACTTATCTTTCTAGGCATTTCAACAAGTGACTACATACGGAGCAAAATGAGTGAATCTACACTCTAAAATATGTCTACATACATCCGTATGTAGTAGTCATTTGAAATGTCTAGAAAGACAAATATTTAGGAACGGAGGGAGTACATGTTATTGATGTGTACCTTACTAATGCTCGTAGTAGTGCCTGGGTATTTGATACTGGTTCAGTTGCTAACATTTGCAAATCGAAACAGGGGCTACAGATTAAGCGAAGATTGGCTAAGGACGAGGTGACGATGCACGTGGGAAATGGTTCCAAAGTCGATGTGATCGCCGTCGGCACGCTACCTCTACATCTACCTTCGGGATTAGTTTTAGACCTAAATAATTGTTATTGGGTGCCAGCGTTGAGCATGAACATTATATCTGGATCTTGTTTTATGCGAGACGGTTATTCATTTAAATCAGAGAATAATGGTTGTTCTATTTATATGAGTAATATCTTTTATGGTCATGCACCCTTGATGAGTGGTCTATTTTTACTAAATCTTGATAGTAGTGATACACATGTTCATAGTATTGAAACCAAAAGATGCAGAGTTGATAAAGATAGTGCAACTTATTTGTGGCACTGTCGTTTAGGTCATATTGGTGTAAAGCACATGAAGAAACTCCATTCTGATGGACCTTTGGAATCACTTGATTATGAATCACTTGGTACTTGCGAACTATGCCTCATGGGAAAGATGACTAAAACTCCGTTCTCCGGAAACATGGAGCGAGCAACAGAGTTATTGGAAATCATACATACTGATGTATGTGGTCCAATGAACATTGAAGCTCGTGGCGGATATCGTTATTTTCTCACCTTCACAAATGATTTGAGCAGATATGGGTATATCTACTTAATGAAAAATAAGTCTGAAACATTTGAAAAGTTCAAAGAATTTAAGAGTGAAGTGGAAAATCATCGTAACAAGAAAATCAAGTTTCTACGATCTGATCATGGAGGTGAATTTTTGAGTTATGAGTTTGGACTTCATTTGAAACAATGCGGAATAGTTTCGCAACTCACGCCACCTGGAACACCACAACGTAATGGTGTGTCTGAACGTCGTAATCGCACTTTATTAGATATGGTGCGATCTATGATGTCTCTCACTGATTTACCGCTATCATTTTGGGGTTATGCTTTAGAGACAGCTGCATTCACGTTAAATAGGGCACCATCTAAATCCGTTGAGACGACACCTTATGAACTGTGGTTTGGCAAGAAACCCAAGTTGTCGTTTGTTAAAGTTTGGGGCTGCGATGCTTATGTGAAAAAACTTCAACCTGATAAACTCGAACCCAAATTGGAAAAATGTGTCTTCATAGGATACCCAAAGGAGACTGTTGGGTACACCTTCTATCACAGATCCGAAGGCAAGATATTCGTTGCTAAGAATGGATCCTTTCTAGAGAAGGAGTTTCTCTCAAAAGAAGTGAGTGGGAGGAAAGTAGAACTTGACGAGGTAATTGTACCTTCTCCCTTATTGGAAAGTAGTTCATCACTGAAATCAGTTCTAGTGATTCCTACTCCAGTAAGTGAGGAAGCTAATGATGATGATCATGAAACTTCTGATCAAGTTACTACCGAACCTCGTAGGTCAACCAGAGTAAGATCCGCACCAGAGTGGTATGGTAATCCTGTTCTGGAAGTCATGTTACTTGACCATGATGAAACTACGAACTATGAGGAAGCGATGATGAGCCCAGATTCTGCAAAATGTCTTGAGGCCATGAAATCTGAGATGGGATCCATGTATGAGAACAAAGTATGGACTTTGGTTGACTTACCCGATGATCGGCAGGCCATAGAGAATAAATGGATCTTCAAGAAGACTGACGCTGACGGTAATATTACTGTCTATAAAGCTCGACTTGTTCCAAAAGGTTTTCGACAAGTTCAAGGAGTTGACTACGATGAGACCTTCTCACCCGTAGCGATGCTTAAGTCCGTCCAAATCATGTTAGCAATTGTCGCATTTTATGATTATGAAATTTGGCAAATGGATGTCAAAACTGCATTCCCTAATGGATATCTTAAATAAGAGTTGTATATGATGCAACCAGAAGGTTTTGTCAATCCAAAAGGTGCTAACAAAGTGTGCAAGCTCCAGCGATCCATTTATGGACTGGTGCAAGCCTCTCGGAGTTGGAATATACGCTTTGATAGTGTGATCAAAGCATATGGTTTTATACAGACTTTTGGAGAAGCCTGTATTTACAAGAAAGTGAGTGGGAGCTCCGTAGCATTTCTGATATTATATATAGATGACATATTGTTGATTGGAAATGATACTGAATTTCTGAATAGCATAAAAGGATACTTGAATAAGAATTTTTCAATGAAAGACCTCAGTGAAGTTGCTTATATATTGGGCATCAAAATCTATAGAGATAGATCAAGACGCTTAATTGGACTTTCACAAAGCACATACCTTGATAAAGTTTTGAAGAAGTTCAAAACGCATCAGTCAAATAAAGGGTTCTTGCCTGTATTACAAGGTGTGAAGTTGAGTCAGACTCAATGCCCGACCACTGCAGAAGATAGAGAGAAAATGAAGGGTGTTCCCTATGCTTCAGCCATAGGCTCTATAATGTATGCAATCTTGTGTACCAGACCTGATGTGTGCCTTGCTATCAGTTTAGCGGGGAGGTACCAAAGTAATCCAGGAGTGGATCACTGGACAACGGTCAAGAATATCCTGAAATACCTGAAAAGGACTAAGGATATGTTTCTCGTATATGGAGGTGACAAAGATCTCGTCGTAAACGGTTACGTCAATGCAAGCTTTGATAATGATCCGGATGACTCTAAGTCACAAACCGGATACGTGTTTTTATTAAATGGTGGAGTTGTCAGTTGGTGCAGTTCCAAGCAGAGCGTCCTGGTGGGATCTACGTGTGAAGCGGAATACATAGCTGCTTCGGAAGCAAAAAATGAAGGAGTCTGGATGAAGGAGTTCATATCCGATCTAGGTGTCATACCTAGTGCATCGTGTCCAATGAAAATCTTTTGTGACAATACTGGTGCAATTGCCTTGGCAAAGGAATCCAGATTTTACAAGAGAACCAAGCACATCAAGAGACGCTTCAATTCCATCTGCGATCAAGTCAAGGAGGGAGGCATAGAGATTTGCAAGATACATATAGATCTGAATGTTGCAGACCCGTTGACTAAGCCTCTCTCACAAGCAAAACATGATCAGCACCAAGACTCCATGGGTGTTAGAATCATTACAATGTACTCTAGATTATTGACTCTAGTGCAAGTGGGAGAGTGAAGGAAATATGCCCTAGAGGCAATAATAAAGTTGTTATTTATATTTCCTTATATCATGATAAATGTTTATTATTGAAAGTGCTAGTGATCAACTAGAGGGGGGTGAATAGGCGATTTTTATGAAAGTCTTTAAAACATGGAAGTTTCGAAGACAAACGATAGAAATAAACCTATTACCATGCAGCGGAAGGTAGACTACACTAGGCAAACCATAGTCAAGTATTCAATGGAGTGAAAGCACAATGACTAATAGCAGCTAGGCAGTAAAGATCAGGTAGGAAGATATTGTGAAGCCAATCAGAACAAGCAGTCACTCAGTGAAGACAAAAGATAAAGCAATCATACAATGACTTCACAAGGACCAACAGTAAGTAAAGGGAAGGGAAGGACGAAACCAGTGACTCGTTGAAGACAATGATTTGTTGGACCAGTTCCAGTTGCTGTGACAACTGTACGTCTGGTTAGGGAGGCTGAGATTCAACTCAGAAGACCTCGTCTTCACCTTATTCCCCTTGAGCTAAGGACACCCAGTCCTCGCCCAATCACTCTGGTAAGTCTTCAAGGTAGACTTCCAAACCTTCACAGACTTCGTTCACCGGCGATCCACAATGACTCTTGGATGCTCAGAACGCGACGCCTAACCGGCTGGAGGATTCACAGTCCTCAAGTGTAATAAGTCTTCAGATCACACAGACAGGAAGACTTAAGTGATGCCTAACACTCTTTGGCTCTGGGTGTTTAGGGATTTATCCTCGCAAGGAATTCTCTCTCAAAGGCTTCGAGGTGGGTTGCTCTCAAACGACAAAAGCCATGTACTAACTCTGAGCAGCCAACCATTTATGGTTGTAGGGGGTGGGCTATTTATAGCCACTAGGCAACCTGACCTGATTTGTCCAAAATGACCCTGGGTCACTAAGGAACTGACACGTGTTCCAACGGTCAGATTTCAAACACACACGGCAACTTTACTTGGGCTACAAGCAAAGCTGACTTATCCAACTCTGGACAAGATTTGCTCTCATAGTCTTCACTCGAAGACATAGGATTTTGGTTAAGCATCACTTCAGTCATTCTGATTGGTTCTCTTGGACCCCACTTAACAGTACGGTTGTTCCTATGACTCAACAAGGAAAAACACAGAACGACGAAACTGCTAAGTCTTCATGCTCCATAGTCTTCACGCGATGTCTTCTCTTGTCATAGTCTTCAATGTGAATGTCTTCACATACCACCTTTGACTTCAATGTCTTCATACATTTTTAGGGGTCATCTCTGGTAGGAAAACCGAATCAATGAGGGACTTCTACCTGTGTTATCCTGCAATTCTCACAAACACATTAGTCCCTCAACCAGGTTTGTCGTCAATACTCCAAAACCAACTAGGGGTGGCACTAGATGCACTTACAATCTCCCCCTTTTTGGTGATTGATGACAAACTGGTTGAAGTTTTCAACGGGGAATAAAATATGTGAAATTGTAAAGGATAGGTTATTGTATTCATAAGTGGCAAAGGCTCCCCCTGAAGATGTGCATATAAGTAATTTGCTTTTGGTATGCAAATGCACATGCCAGGTTGTACTTGTGGAGATCCTCTTCAACTTATGATGACAATTCATCATGCATGAAAAGTATGTGAAGATAATGACATGCATAATGAAAAATGGACACCTGCAAAATGATCTAAGTGCAGAATTTATCGTCGCACATGCGGAATTTATCATCGCATCACAGAAAAGCGAATAAGTAGTAGACGACCATCGAGTTTGAGTGTTACAACTCAAAGAACCAAATGTATCAAAACATGAGAGTTGTAAACACTAGGCAAAATATAAAACCACCGCCCATATGGACCCTCTTGAAGACTATCAAACTCATATGCTTCTCCCCCTTTTGTCAGTAAGGACCAAAAAGGTTTGAAGACATAGAGCACCTACTCGTTCCCATGAGGAGTTGGTGAAGCAGCAGGGTCATCGGAGTTCATTGGCGGTGCAGACGAACTCGGTGCAGTGGTGATTCGCGCCGAAGGTGGTGAAGTAGCATCGTCTTCATCGTCGATGACACGTGCATTCACTGTTGCAGCAGAGGAGGAGAACTCGGAGTCTTCAAGAGACGGAGTACGCTGCAGCAAGGTCCTTCTTGGAGGTGTTGAGTCAAACTTGAAGCGTTCAGAGAAACCATCCTCTTGAAGATCATCTTAAGAACACATAAGCATCAGCCCTTTCCATGTACGCCGACAAGTTTCATGGGCGACAAAGGCATTCTTGGTGGCAAGGTTGCGAATCCTGTTTATGTCCACCAAGAGGATTTGCATTTGGCGCTTCAGCCAGTCATGATGCTTATCCTGTTTCTGATGAAGGGCAACCAGAAGCTCTCGGTCATTGAGAACACAGGATCGCTTCTTGGGCCGTTGTGCAATGGTGCTTTCAGTGGCTTTAGTGAGGGCACGATGAGGTGCACGGGTAGTACCAGCCAGAGGATAAATACGAGTGACTGCTGGGTCGCCTTCAATGTATTGAGAGAAACTTTGCTTATCAGCATTCTGAAGACTAAGGGGCTCCTTGGCAGGCTCTGGATAGATGGCTTCAACTGACATGGCGACGTCAGGCAGAAAAATCTGATGATTGCGAGCAGAGGGCTGATAGGTGACAGCTGAGTGTAGTTTGATCAGACGCATAATCCATGGGGCGTAAAACTTCAAGCCAAAGAGATCATATCCGGGTGCAGCAAGTTGGCGGATGAAGAAGTCTTGTGCATTGAAGCTTTTGCCGTGAAGAATATGGAAGACCAAAGTCTTCATTGCACCTTCCAGCTTTGCATGTGGAGTATGTCCTTTGATGGGCCAGAGAGTTCGCCTTATGATGTGATAGATAGTGCGTGGCAGATACTCAAGGTCTTCAACAAAGAACTCCTTAGGATATTCAGCATCTGGAGGCAAAGGCTTCATCATGCTAAGCATCTGACTCATGTTGGGTTCAGGCTTGTGAAAAATGCTTTCCATAGCAGCACTGTGAAGCTGACAACCAGGTTCATAAAGATCTCCTGGAGTGGGCAGGCTAGTGAGCTCAATGATATCAAAGGCTTTGGCTTCGTGATGAACATTGCATGTCATCCACTCAAGGACCCAAGTCTTCGGATCCCTGTTGTAGCCACGAATATGAAGATTGGCATAGAATTGGAGTAGCAATTCTTCATTCCAGTGCTCCTTGTCAGTGACGAACTGCAACAAACCAGATTCTCTGAAGCAATCCAGCGCTTCTTCCAAACAGGGCAGACCAGTTATGGCTTCAGTGTCAAGACGCATATGGGGAAAATGCGACCTTGATTGTACAAGATGCATGAGTAATAACTGCGCTGCTGATAGCTCCAGAACTGATTAGAAGATATTCTTGCCTTTGAGTAGGGGTTCTTGGCGCTATTGAAGAAGATGTTGTGTGCTTTGAAGCCATTGATATTGAACGATCTGGGTGCAAATGCAGTGCCTGGAAACCTAGGCAGCCTTGGCATTGGCTTCTGAACCTGAGGCATGCGCTCGACGTGATAGTCAAATTGGGGACCAGTAGCAGGTGGAGGAACAAGAAGAGGCCATTTGACAGTGATGAGCTGACCATAGTTGTATGCTTGCTCAATAGTATGTGGGCTTGGTGGCGGAACAGGAGCAGTGGCATCAACAGAGGCGTCAGGCTGCACATCTATTGCAGGTGCATCATTGGCTTCATTGGCCTCTGGCACAATGTTAGGTGCAGGCTCTACAGTGTCTTCAGCCATGACCACGTCATTGGCTTCAGTGGTGTTAGTGGTGGCAGCCTCAGGATTCTCAACCTCCACTTGAGGAGCTGAAGGGTCGGGCACTGACACGTTCACTTCAAGAACAGCTTCTTCAGTGATGGGGAAAGTAGGGACACATTCTTCTGCTTGTTTTTCTTCGGCTGATGCAGCCGGATTGTCTTCAGCAACTTTAGCTTCAGACTCAGAAACGTTCACAGTAGGAGTGGCTTCGGGGAACACCTGACGTGCAACAGATTGGTGGTGCACTTCTCCTTTTGAAACGCTCGAAAGAGGGACTTGGGGCCTTGGTCCTTTGCGAAGCCTGTGTAACGCTGGCGACGCCTGTGAAGATGGAGTTGGCTGGGCCTCAAAGTCATCCTCTTCTTGCACTGATGGGGTTGCTTGCGGTTGGGGAGAGCTTGGAGTGTCTTGTCTCTGTGGGTGATCAGCCCACGATGCATCCTGAGCAGTTGGCGTCAGAGGACGACCAATGCTGATGAGTTCGCTGTGCGTAAGCACAGGCAATGATACCAATTGGTGCTCGATCTGAGGAAGGACTTCATCATCTTCAACATTGTCATGGTGACCAATGTCTTCAGTAGCGGTGGGGTCAACTGCTGGAATGTCTTCAGCTTCAGGAGCCTCTGTGGAAGCAGGCTCATGAACTATCATCCGTCGTTCTTGATGCGAAGATTTAGGACGAGCAACCGAGATGGGCTCGACAACAAGGGGCTCTCTGGGAGCAGCCCAATCTTTCTTGGTTTTGTGCTTCTTCTTGGAGGGAGCGACATCAGAAGCGTCAGGATTTTTCCTCTTTCTGGCTTCAGCCTCGGCAGCCCTTGTCTTCTTCAGGTATGAAGCGGTGGAAGTGACCTTTGGCTTCGAGCCGGACATGCTGCTTGGGAAGACAATGCAGGGTTCTTCCTGCCTTGAAGGTGCAGATGTGTCAGTCGATGGCTTCTTCTTCTTTGCAACCATTCTGGGGTCAATGCCAGGACGCCCAAGAGCCTTGCGCTTCTCAGCTTCATTGTAGGCTTGCACGCACTTGTCAGCCAGACTCTTCATGCGCTCACGAGACCCTTTAGCTTCTTCACGTTTCTTGAGAAATGCTTCCTTGAGCTCGTGCAGCATAATCTTGAAGTTTTTCACATCTTGCACGCTGAGCTTGGCCATGTGCTTCTTGAACTGAGCTTTCTCATAGTCGATCTTTTGCTTCAGTTCAACGATGCGCTGAGCTAGAGCTAGCTCAGAAGCAATGGTGCCAGTGAAGGCGACGCTGAGGCCAATTGGAAGTTGCAGATCATCAAAGCTGAGATTGGGGGATTCAAACCACTCATCAATGAAATTGTGAGGGATTGCTACGTCAAAGAGAGGCAACTCATTGAAGATTTCTGCTTCTTCTTTGCTCTTGATCAGTTGCTCAAGAGCGTCATCTGCAAGATCTTCATCGCTGGACAAATCAATAGCGTCGTTGCGCAGAATAGCAGCAGCAGTCAGTTCTTGGCTGGTGGGTTGCAAGGGCATCTTTACTCTCGAGGGCTTGGAGATGCGTGACAAATCTTCAGACTGCACACTATGTTTAGGAGGTGCAGTGGCCAGAGGCTTCGCCTGTAAGACCTTTGGTGCAGGAGCAGGCTTTGAAGCTTTAGGATTCTTCAGTTTCTTTGGCTTCGGCGGTGCAGGCGCTTCATCAGATTCAGCATCATCTGCAGGCTCATCCATGGCTATCCCTTGAACCATGATATGAGTGATGAGACCTTCCAGGTTGTAGAAGGGCCCAACAAGATTGGGTTCAGCTTCGCGTGTGCCATCAGCACGAGGAGCAGAGGGGCCTGGATTGAAGTCTAAGCCTCGTGACTTCTTGTTCTCTTTGGCTGAGTTCCTGGCAAACTGAAGGTTGCGCTTGAACAGATTATCATCGCGGCACCACAGTAATGAGGATGGGTCTGCATCCGCAGGCTGTGGTCCATGGACCATGCAAGGATAGAAGCCTTGTTCAATGGCTTCAGCTCTAGACTTGGGTTGAAGATTTCTGTATAGAATGTCTCCCCATGGTCGTTTGATGGCATTCTTCTTAGCATACTCCTGGGTCACGAACCTGTACTTGAACCACTGTTCTGCCCAATATCTTCAAATCCATTGGATTCGAGTTTTTCACTGATTGTAGTCCTCCTCTGGATCTATCTTGTACAGCTCATAGAGGTCAGGAGGCAAATCTCTTGAGGTGTTGCCATGACGCTGTCTGCCACCCTTTCTTGTAGGTTTCTCTGGTGCCATGAAGCTTAAACTGAAGGGCTTCAACACGTTTAAAGGCTTCAAAGGCTTCTGCTTTCTGGTCAAACAGGAACTGGCTTTGGGAGAGTTAATGTGATGCTGTAAGAATTCTACAAACGAATGCAGACTATGAGAACCAAGGGATTCTCCCATGGACATGTACCTGTGACAGCATTAAGGTGCGAGGGAAGGGGAAGAGGTCATATGCATTCTCAGAAGATTTTGAAGATAAATCAGTTTAGAAGACATTGACCTCATAGTGCGAAGACATTCACTCATAGATAGAGAGTTGGTTCCAGATTTGTATGAATCCACGAATAAGTACAAGTGAGGAATCTAACTACTTTGTGAAGCATAAGTGAACATACTAGGCATATTGTGAGATGCAGTATGAAATAGATCCAACTTGTGTGAACAGAAACTGCTTGTGGTAGAAAGTGATGAATCTATAGGATCAAAGGGGCCGTAAAAAGGAAGTTTTATTTACCACACGAAGAACTGCTAGACGGAGTGGGAGAGGAGGCCGAGCAGTTCGATCGTCCGTGCCCTAACTTGGCGACGAAGGACACCTACGGCGACGGCGGAGAAGACGATGTCCGCGGCCAGCGTGAAGACGGCATCGGTGAGGTCGCGGCAGCTAAGCGCTTCGTCACCGGCATCGTCGACGGCTAGCGGTGGCGCTAGGGTTTGTGCGAGAGTGGAAGAAAGGATAATGATTGTGGTGAGGCACGTATTTATAGGGACAGGGACGGCACAGTGTTATTACACAGATGCCCCTGGCGATTCACATCTGAAGGACACGTGGCCATCATGCAACATATCGGAGGTTGTTCCACGTTCCCACGCACGCCTGGATTGTCGGGTGGTCGTTCCCACTTCTCCGGGTTTCAGGTGAAGGAATTAGCATTGAAAATAGACTTAATGTTTGTCTCTGTATCTTTTGCTGACTAGGACGCAGATAAGACATTCGACAGTTTCAATAGAATGCATATGATTTGGACAGATTGAGTTTGAGATAGAAAACATAGAGAGATTAGGGTCCGATCACATTCACTTAGTTCAAAAGATTCAACAAGGAAGACGTAACTATAAGTGAATGTTGTAGAGGACAGAACACTAGTATGTATATATCAGAAGACAATCAAGTCAACATAGTGAAGATAATCATGAAGACAAGTTGAAAATGAAGACAAACAAAATGTGAAGACATAGCACATGTAACGCCATGGGTAGAACACTTCAAACAGAAGAATTTGGTGGTGGCATTACCCACCGTATAGGAAGTATTAGACCCAGACATGGCGCACAATTATCTGTATTCACACTCAGAATGTAAGTCTTCATTGATTGAAGATATACTTTACTTCGTGTGTTGCACATCTAAGTCATCAACATGCATAAGTGTTAGGATGTGTGCCTGATCACAGGACATTTGAGGATTCCAAGATATTTAGCTCACACCGTAACTTGCAAAACCTCTTCTCATCCAAGGGCTTGGTGAAGATAGCTAACAATTGCTCATCAGTGTTGACGTGTATAATATCAATATCTTCCTTCACAACATGATCTCTGAGAAAGTGATGACGAATTTCAATGTGCTTTGTCTTCGAGTGCTGAACTGGGTTGTTGGCAATCTTGATGGCGCTTTCGTTGTCGCAGTAGAGTGGTACTTGCTTCAGGTGAATGCCATAGTCTTTGAGTGTTTGCTTCATCCACAGAAGCTGAGCGCAGCAAGATCCAGCAGCAATGTATTCAGATTCAGCAGTGGAGAGAGATACACAGTTCTGCTTCTTTGAAGACCAACATACAAGTGATCATCCCAGAAAATGACATGTGCCTGATGTAGACTTGCGATCCACCTTGTCACCAGCATAATCAGCATCCGAGAATCCAACTAGATCAAACTCTGAGCCCTTTGGATACCATAATCCTAGTGTTGGGGTGTGAGCCAAATATCTGAGAATTCGCTTCACAGCTAAGTGATGCGATTCCTTTGGTGCCGCTTGGAACCGGGCACACATGCAAACACTAAGCATGATATCTAGCCTAGATGCACATAAATAAAGTAAGGAACCAATCATGGAGCAGTATACCTTTTGATCGAACTCTTTACCATTGTCGTCGGGACCCAGATGATGTTTGGCTGGCATTGGCATCGTGTAGCCTTTGCAATCTTGCATTCCAAATTTCTTCAGGAAATCTTTGAGGTATTTCTCTTGAGATATAAAGATGCCGTTGCGTTGCTGACGTATTTGAAGACCAAGGAAGAACTTCAGCTCACCCATCATGGACATCTGATGTTGCTCTTGCATCATATATCCAAATTCATCGGTGTATTTCTGATTGGTGCAGCCGAAGATAATGTCATCCACATATATTTGGCACACAAACAGTTCACCATCATATGTCTTCGTGAAGAGAGTGGGGTCGAGGGAACCAGGTTTGAAGCCTTTGCTCTTCAGGAAGTCTTTGAGTGTGTCATACCAAGCCCTAGGGGCTTGTTTGAGGCCATACAGTGCCTTGTTGAGCTTGTACACCATGTCAGGATGTTTTGGATCTTCAAAGCCAGGCGGTTGTGCAACATACACTTCTTCATCAACCTTGCCATTGAGAAAAAGTGCTCTTCACATCCATTTGATGCAGAAGAATGTTATGATGATTTGCATAGGCCGGCAGTATGCGTATGGCTTCAAGTCTAGCCACAGGAGCAAATGTCTCATCGAAGTCAATCCCTTCAACTTGAGTATATCCTTGAGCAACGAGACGAGCTTTGTTTCTGACAACTTGACCATGCTCATCTTGCTTGTTGCGATATATCCATTTGGTGCCTATTATACTGTGCTTGCGAGGATCAGGACGCTTAACCAGTTCCCATACATTATTCAGCTCAAACTATTGAAGCTCTTCTTGCATAGCTTGAATCCATTCAGGTTCCATGAAGGCTTCATCAACTTTCTTGGGTTCACATATTGAGACAAATGCGAAGTGCCCACATAAATTTGCTAGCTGTGTTGCCCTTGAACGAGTGAGTGGACCTGGTGCATTGATGCTATCAATTATTCTCTCAATCTGTACTTCATTTGCAACACGAGGATGTACAGGACGAATATTTTGCTCTTGCTGATCATTTTCATCGTTAGAAGGATTGTCTTCAGGCTGAGCATTGTCTTCATGTTGATCAGGTGCGGAGATGATAAGTTCCTCTTCAGGCTGAGCTTCAGAAGGTATGATTTCTCCAGTTCCCATGAGTTTGATTGATTCACTGGATGGAACTTCATCTAGCACATTTGGCAGGTGCTCTCTTTGCGAGCCGTTAGTCTCATCGAACCGCACATCCACAGTTTCAACCACTTTATAGTGAAAGAGGTTGAAGACTCTGTAGGAGTGCGAATCCTTTCCATATCCAAGCATAAAACCTTCATGTGCTTTTGGTGCAAATTTTGAAGTGTGATGTGGATCCTTGATCCAGCACCTGGCACCAAATACTCTGAAGTAACTGACATTTGGCTTCTTTCCAGTAAGGAGCTCATAGGATGTCTTGTTCAGAAGCTTGTGAAGATAAACACGGTTGATGATATGGCATGCAGTATCAATGGCTTCAGGCCAGAATTTTCTTGGAGTCTTGTATTCATCATGCATCGTCCGAGCCATCTCAATAAGTGTTTTGTTCTTGCGTTCGACGACGCCATTCTGCTGTGGCGTGTACGGAGCTGAGAATTCATGTGTGATGCCCAAAGTATCAAGATATGTATCTAGGCCAGTGTTCTTGAATTCAGTGCCATTGTCACTTCTGATGTGCTTTATCTTGACGCCATAGTTGTTCATTGCTCGATTGGCGAAGCGTCTGAAGACATCCTGCACTTCAGTCTTTTAGAGGATTATATGCACCCAAGTATATCTTGAATGATCATCAACAATGACAAAGCCATAGAGAAAAGCAGTAGTAGTAAGAGTTGAGTAATGAGTGGGACCGAAAAGATCCATGTGGAGCAGTTCGAAGGGTTGAGTCGTTGTCATGATTGTCTTCGAGAGATGCTTGGCCCTCGTCATCTTTCTTGCTTCACAGGCACCGCATAAGTGATCCTTCTTGAACTTGATGCCCTTGATGCCTATGACATGCTTCTTTCTTGCAAGAGTGTGCGAGTTCCTCATGCCAGCATGCCCTAGCCTCCGATGCCAGAGCCAGCATTCTGAAGCTTTTGCTAGAAGACATACGGCAAGCTGTGGTCCTGCTGAGAAATCTACCACGTACAAATCATCTTTCCAATACCCTTCAAACACTAGAGACTTGTCAGATTCCATTAGAACAAGGCAACGATATTTTCCAAACATCACAATCATGTTTAAATCGCAAAGCATTGAGACAGACATTAAGTTTAAACCAAGGGATTCAACAAGCATGACTTTATCCATGTGTTGATCCTTTGAGATTGCAACTCTACCTAGACCCAATACCTTACTTTTACCAGTGTCAGCAAATGTGATGTGACTTTTGTCAGATGGACGTAAGGTTGAGTCCATAAGAAGGCTTCGCTTGCCAGTCATGTGATTGGTACACCCACTATCAATAATCCATTCTAAAGCAGCTGGTGTCGTACCCTACAGTGCAGTTAGGGGGATAGGCTTCACAAAGATAATTGTGGAGCAAAAACATTTGACGATCCAGTGGATTATGAAAGCTTAGATCGAGATTAGGACTGATAGGGCAAGTAGCAAGCGACTCAGGAACAAAGTACATAATAAGACCATTTGGGCATTTGATCTTGCGCCCTACAAGATGTTTAAGGTCCCCAGCAATAGCTTCAGACGATTTTGGTTTTTGGCTGGAGACCTTTCCCTGCAAAAGAGAGTTAAGCTTTCTTAGCCACCCACATCTTCAAGGGTGGCTTCGAAGCAATGAGTCTAAGTGCAGCATCTGAGAACTTTGGCTTTGGAGCCCTAGCAAAAAGTCTTGCAGGTGGACAATAGTACTCATAAGAATAAGCAGAATAGTTCTTGGTCTTATGAACATGGCAGTTTGATGAACCGCGCTCATATTCATAGGCCTGAGTATGGCTTCCCTACAAAACATGTGTATTAGTGCGACTCAGGTGAGTCCTCTGTCTATATGAAGCCTTTGGGCCGTATGAAGCCTGTGGTCTGGGGTTTGTCTTCTTCACTTGTGGTGTCATGACGACATTCACAGGAAGATTCTCCAAACACCTTTTCGGCAACCAGACCTTCTTCATAGGCGGCCCATTCCTGCAGTTAGTACCAATATACCTGGCAAACACTTCACCATTCTGATTCTTAAACAGTTTATAGTTTGCATCAAAGGATTCATCAATAACAATGGGATTAGCACAAGTGAAGCTAGATAGGGTGGATGGATCCACTAAAGGTCCCTTTGCAGCAACCCATGTGGTTTTGGGGTACTGCTCAGGTTTCCAGTAAGAGCCATCAGCATTCATTTTCCTTTCGAACCCAACACCCTCTTTCCTAGGGTTTCGGTTCAGGATATACCTTTTGAGGACATCACATAGTGTCTGATGCCCTTTGAGACTTTTGAACATCCCTGTTTCAAGCAATGCCTTCAACCTAGCATTCTCATCAGCAATAACAGTGGCATCCTCAGCAGAGGGGTTAGTTATCACATCAACAGTTGAAGATATTGCAATAGTAGCAGCAGTAGAACATTCAACAACAGAAGTAGCGTTATCACGCTCAATGCATTTAAGACATGGTGGTTCAAAACCTTCCTGAGCGGAACTGATCTGTTTGGCGCGAAGTGACTCGTTTTCGTTTTGAAGATCTTCATGAGACGCTCTCAATTTTTCAAGGTCTTGCTTCCTTTGAAGATAATCATAGGAAAGCTTTTCATGAGATGTTGAGAGTGTTTCATGACGACTTTCAAGTTCCTCATACTTAACATGAAGATTTTTTATGTCTTCAATTAAGGACTAAGATCGAGTCATTTCAGCATCCAACAGGTCATCGCTTTGTCTAATAGTTTTTGAATATGTTCCATAGCTTTCTGTTGTTCAGTTGCAATTTTAGCAAGTGTTTTGTAGCTGGGTTTGGAACCACAATCAGAGTCATCTTCACTTGATGTTTGATAGTGAGTGGCGCTTGAGTTTACCTTGGCACCGCGTGCCATGAAGCAGTAGTTAGGAGCGGAGTAGTCCTTGTCATTTGCATCGGTGTCGGTAACGGAGTCATTGTCTTTAGTGTTGAAGATGGACTTGGCAACATATGCTGTAGCCAGACTCGCAACGCCAGAATCGGACTCCTCCTCAGACTCCACCTCCGCCTCCTCAGAAGCGAACTCCTCCTCCGAATCCATTTCCTTGCCAACAAACGCATGAGCCTTGCCAGATGAGCTCTTCTTATGTGATGAAGACTTTGAGGAAGACTTGGAAGAAGACTTTGAGTATTTCTTCTTCTTCTTGTCGTCAGAATCATACTCCTTGCTCTTCTTTTTCTTCTTGTTCTCATTGTCCCACTGCGGACACTCAGAGATGTAGTGGCCAGGTTTCTTGCACTTGTGGCATGTTCTCTTCTTGTAGTCATGAGCAGAAGCTTCATCATTCCTTGAGCTTGATCTTGAGGACTTTCTGAAGCCTTTCTTCTTGGTGAATTTTTGGAACTTCTTCACAAGCATAGCAAGCTTCTTTCCAATGTCTTTAGGATCATCAGAACTGCTGTCAGATTCTTCTTCAGATGAGGAGACAGCTTTTGCCTTCAAGGCACGAGTTCGCCCATAGTTGGGACCGTAGATATCTCTTTTCTCAGAAAGCTGAAACTCATGTGTGTTGAGCCTCTCAAGTATGTCAGACGGATCGAGTGTCTTGAAGTCAGGACGTTCTTGAATCATCAGGGCTAGGGTGTCAAACGAGTTGTCAAGTGATCTCAGGAGTGTCTTGACGACTTCATGCTTGGTGATCTCAGTAGCGCCGAGGGCTTGAAGCTCATTTGTGATGTCAGTGAGTCGATCAAACGTGAGCTGGACATTCTCATTGTCATTTCTCTTGAAGCGGTTGAAGAGGTTGCGAAGGACACCGATTCTCTGATCTCTCTGGGTTGAGACGCCTTCGTTGACCTTGGAGAGCCAGTCCCAGACTAGCTTAGATGTTTCCAAAGCACTCACGCGGCCATATTGTCCTTTGGTCAGATGACCACAGATGATGTTCTTGGCAGTGGAGTCCAGTTGAATGAACTTCTTGACATCAACAGCGGTGACACCTTCACCAGCCATGGGAACGCCATTCTTGACGACATACCATAGGTCGACATCAATGGCTTCAAGATGCATGCGCATCTTATTCTTCCAGTAGGGATATTCAGTTCCATCGAAGACGGGGCACGCAGTGGAGACTTTAAATATCCCTGCAGTCGACATAGCTAAAACTCCAGGTGGTTAAACCGAATCACACAGAACAAGGGAGTATCTTGCTCTAATACCAATTGAAAGTGCTAGTGATCGACTAGAGGGGGGGTGAATAGGCGATTTTTATGAAAGTCTTCAAAACATGGAAGTTTCGAAGACAAACAATAGAAATAAACCTATTACCATGCAGCGGAAGGTAGACTACACTAGGCAAACCATAGTCAAGTATTCAATGGAGTGAAAGCACAATGACTAATAGCAGCTAGGCAGTAAAGATCAGGTAGGAAGATATTGTGAAGCCAATCAGAACAAGCAGTCACTCAGTTAAGACAAAAGATAAAGCAATCATACAATGACTTCACAAGGACCAATAGTAAGTAAAGGGAAGGGAAGGATGAAACCAGTGACTCGTTGAAGACAATGATTTGTTGGACCAGTTCCAGTTGCTGTGACAACTGTACGTCTGGTTAGGGAGGCTGAGATTCAACTCAGAAGACCTCGTCTTCACCTTATTCCCCTTGAGCTAAGGACACCTAGTCCTCGTCCAATCACTCTGGTAAGTCTTCAAGGTAGACTTCCAAACCTTCACAGACTTCGTTCACCGGCGATCCACAATGACTCTTGGATGCTCAGAACGCGACGCCTAACCGGCTGGAGGATTCACAGTCCTCAAGTGTAATAAGTCTTCAGATCACACAGACAGGAAGACTTAAGTGATGCCTAACACTCTTTGGCTCTGGGTGTTTAGGGCTTTATCCTCGCAAGGAATTCTCTCTCAAAGGCTTCGAGGTGGGTTGCTCTCAAACGACAAAAGCCGTGTACTAACTCTAAGCAGCCAACCGTTTATGGTTGTAGGGGGTGGGATATTTATAGCCACTAGGCAACCCGACCTGATTTGTCCGAAATGACCCTGGGTCACTAAGGAACTGACACGTGTTCCAACGGTCAGATTTCAAACACACACGGCAACTTTACTTGGGCTACAAGCAAAGCTGACTTATCCAACTCTCGACAAGATTTGCTCTCATAGTCTTCACTCGAAGACATAGGATTTTGGTTAAGCATCACTTCAGTCATTCTGACTGGTTCTCTTGGACCCCACTTAACAGTACGGTGGTTCCTATGACTCAACAAGGAAAAACACAGAACGACGAAACTGGTAAGTCTTCGCGCTCCATAGTCTTCACGCGATGTCTTCTCTTGTCATAGACTTCAATGTGAATGTCTTCACATACCACCTTTGACTTCAATGTCTTCATACATTTTTAGGGGTCATCTCTGGTAGGAAAACCGAATCAATGAGGGACTTCTACCTGTGTTATCCTGCAATTCTCACAAACACATTAGTCCCTCAGCCAGGTTTGTCCTCAATACTCCAAAACCTACTAGGGGTGGCACTAGATGCACTTACAATTATTCATGCTAGAATTGTATTAAGCGAAACTTAGTACATGTGTGAATACATAGACAAACAGAGTGTCACTAGTTTGCCTCTACTTGACTAGCTCGTTGAATCAATGATGGTTATGTTTCCTAAGCATAGACATGAGTTGTCATTTGATTAATGGGATCACATCATTAGAGAATGATGTGATTGACTTGACCCATCCGTTAGCTTAGCACGATGATCGTTTAGTTTATTGCTATTGCTTTCTCCATAACTTATACATGTTCCTATGACTATGAGATCATGCAACTCCCGAATACCGAAGGAACACTTTGTGTGCTACCAAACATCACAACGTAACTGGGTGATTATAAAGGTGCTCTACAGCTGTCTCCAATGGTGTTTGTTGAGTTGGCATAGATCGAGATTAGGATTTGTCACTCCGATTGTCGGAGAGGTATCTCTGGGCCCTCTCGGTAATGTACATCACTATAAGCCTTGCAAGCAATGTAGCTAATGAGTTAGTTACGGGATGTAGCATTATGGAACGAGTAAAGAGACTTGCCAGTAACGAGATTGAACTAGGTATTGAGATACCGACGATCGAATCTCAGGCAAGTAACATACCGATGACAAAGGGAACAACATATATCGTTATGCGGTTTGACCGATAAAGATCTTCGTAGAATATGTAGGAACCAATATGAGCATCCAGGTTCCGCTATTGGTTATTGACCGTAGACATGTCTCAGTCATGTCTACATAGTTCTCGAACCCATATGGTTCGCACGCTTAACGTTCGGTGACGATCGGTATTATGAGTTTATGTGTTTTGATGTACCGAAGGTAGTTTGAAGTCCCGAATATGATCACGGACATGAAGAGGAGTCTCAAAATGGTCGAGACATAAATATCGATATATTGGACGACTATATTTGGACATCGGAATGGTTCCGGGTGAGATCGGGCATTTACCGATGTACCGGGAGGTTACCGGAACCCCCCAGGAGGTATATGGGCCTTATTGGGCCATAGTGGGAGATAGGAGAAGGGAGCAAAGGAGGGGGCGCCCCCCCCCCACCCAAGCCCAGTCCAAATTGGGAGGGGGTCGGCCCCTCCTTTCCTTCCTCCTTCCTCCCCCTTCCTTCTCTCCTAATCCAACTAGGGAAGGGGGGGGAATCCTACTCCCGGTGGGAGTAGGACTCCCCTTGGGGCACACCTAGGAGGCCGGCCCCCTCCCCCTCCTCAACTCCTTTATATACAGGGGAAGGGGGGCACTCCATAGACACACAAGTTGATCATTGATCTTTTAGCCGTGTGCGGTGCCCCCCTCCACCATAATCCACCTCGGTCATGTCGTAGCGGTGCTTAGGCGAAGCCCTGTTCCGGTAGCAACACCATCACCGTCATCACGTCGTCGTGCTGACGAAGCTCTCCCTCGACACTCTACTGGATCGTGAGTTCGTGGGACGTCACCGAGCTGAACGTGTGCATATCGCGAAGGTGTCGTACCTTCGGTGCTAGATCGGTCAATCGTGAAGACGTACGACTACATCAACCGCGTTGTCATAACGCTTCCGCTTACGGTCTATGAGGGTACATGGACAACACTCTTCCCTCTCGTTGCTATACATCACCATGATCTTGCGTGTGCATAGGAAATTTTTTGAAATTACTGCGTTCCCCAACAGTCACCTTGACGCCAATCGTCTCAGATGACGTTGTTCCTTCCCCAAGGCCTCACACCATGGAACAGGCACTCAATCGTGAAGGTCAGCTTGTCACTGTCAGATGGCCAATTATGGTTCCTCCCACTGCTCCCGGACCACAATATGATTACCATGTGGAGCAGAGGCCTCAAGTTCAGAAGCCCAAGCCTAGGCTGGCAAGGCTTCCAAGTGTTGCAACTACATAGGGTTCTTTCAGCGTGCATAGCTTCAGAGAGCACAATACTTTCTTTGACAGCGCCAATAATCCTTATTCGAAGCCAAAGATCTCCTCCGACAGATTCTGGAGTTATCTACAACGAAGCTATTACTCGTGCATCCTCTACAACCAAGAGCGGATTTTTCCACACATGCGTCTAGATTGTGAAGCTATAGCTGGGCTGCCTTGTCTTGAAGAAGCTCTTGACTGCTCTAGGGATGTTGGTCTTCTGCCTTTCATGACTGACAAAGAACACTGGAATGAAGAGCTCCTGCTGCAGCTATGCGACCCTCCATATTCGCGGCTACAACGGGGATCCGAAGACTTGGATCCTTGAGTGGATGACAGGTGATGTACATCACGAAGCCAAGGCTCAAGACATCATCGAGCTTACTTCCCTGCCCACTCCAGGTGAATTATATGAACCTGGTTGTCCGCGTCATAGAGATGAGCTGTAGAGCATTTTTAGAGGCCTGAGCCAAACATGAGCCAGATGCTCAGCATGATGAAGCCATTGCCTCAAGACGTTGAATACCCAAAGGAGTTCTTTGTGAAGGATCTCGAGTACTTGCCACGCATAGTATACCATATTCTGAGGCGTACTCTATGGCCGATCAAGGGACATTCTTCTAAAGCTAAGCCTGAAGGAGCCATGAAGACTTTGGTATTCTATATCATCAATGGCATCAGATTCAACACCCAGGATTTCTTCATCAAACAACTTGTTGCTTCTGGGAGTGATCTATTTGGCCTAAAGTTCTATGCTCCAAGGGTGATGCGCCTGCTTAAGCTTCATTCCACCATAGACTATCAGCCCTCGGCGCTCAACCACATTGTTTTTCTGCCTGAGGTTGATCTGTCTATTGAAGCCATCTACCCCGAGCCTGCCTAGAAGCCCCTACATCTTCAGAATGTTGAACATCAAAGCTTCTCGCAGCCAATTGAAGGAATTCTTGCCCCCAATGCTGCAACCCCCGCTTATCCTCTGGCTGGAAACATGAGAGTGCCACGCCGCGCTAACACTAAAGCCACTACAAGTACAATTGCCCAAAGGCCTTAGAAGCGTTCTCGTGTACTCAATGACCGAGAGCTTCTTGTGGCATTGCATCAGAAGCGGGATAAGCATCATGACTGGCTGAAACGTCAGATGCAGAGTCTCTTGGTGGATGTCAATCGCATCCGTAACTTGGCCACCAAGAACTCATCTGTTGCTCATGAAGCCTGTCGCCGGTCCTGGAAGAGCCTGACAATGCTCTGTCCTGAAGACGATCTTCGCGAAGATGGCTTGACAAAGAACTTCAAGTTTGATTCCAGGCCTCCACCAAATGCAAGCTGGCATCGCACGCCGTCTATTGAAGATTCTGAACATTCGTCTTCAGCTGCACTGTCGTTGCAAAAGTCGTCGATGAAGAAGACGACGCCACTTCACCGACCATGGCTGCACTGCATCTGGATTCTGCGTCAGGCCTGTCTGCACCACCAAACTCCCACGTCGACCTTGCTCCATCATCTACTCCAACTGGGAATGAGTAGATACTCTGTGTCTTCAAACCTTTTTGGTCATTACTGACAAAAGGGGGAGAAGCATATGAGTTGATAGTCTTCAAGCGGGTCCTTATGGGTGGTTGCATTATTTTGCTAAGTCTTTACAACTCTCGTCTTTTGAAACAATTTGGTTCTTTGAGTTGTAACACTTAAACTCGATGGTCGTCTGCTACTTTGTGATGCGATGATAAATCCCGCATGAAGCCATTCCACAGACGTCCATTTTTCATCATGCATGTCATTATCTTCGTTATCTCTTTATCTGCATGATGAATTGTCTTCATATGTTGAAGAGGATCTCCACAAAGTAAAACCTGCCATGTGCATTTGCATTCAAAAGCAAACTACTTATATGCACATCTTCAGGGGGAGCCTTTTGCTACATATGAAGACAATGCCTTAATCCTTAACTTTCACATACTTTTATCCCTGTTGAAAACTTTAACCAGTTTTTCACCAATCATTTTGCTAAGTCTTTACAACTCTCGTCTTTTGAAACAATTTGGTTCTTTGAGTTGTAACACTTAAACTCGATGGCCATCTTCTACTTTGTGATGCGATGATAAATCCCGCATGAAGCCATTCCGCAGACGTCATTTCTCATTATGCATGTCATTATCTTCGTTATCTCTTTATCTGCATGATGAATTGTCTTCATATGTTGAAGAGGATCTCCACAAAGTAAAACCTGCCATGTGCATTTGCATTCAAAAGCAAACTACTTATCTGCACATCTTCAAGGGGAGCCTTTTGATACATATGAAGACAATGCCTTAATCCTTAACTTTCACATACTTTTATCCCCGTTGAAAACTTCAACCAGTTTGTCACCAATCATTTTGCTAAGTCTTTACAACTCTCGTCTTTTGAAACAATTTGGTTCTCTGAGTTGTAACACTTAAACTCGATGGTCATCTGCTACTTTGTGATGCGATGATAGATCCCGCATGAAGCCATTCCGCAGACGTCCATTTTTCATTATGCATGTCATTATATTCGTTATCTCTTTATCTGCATGATGAATTGTCTTCATATGTTGAAGAGGATCTCCACAAAGTAAAACCTGCCATGTGCATTTGCATTCAAAAGCAAACTACTTATATGCACATCTTCAGGGGGCCCCTTTTGCTACATATGAAGACAATGCCTTAATCCTTAACTTTCACATACTTTTATCCCCGTCGAAAACTTCAACCAGTTTTTCACCAATCACCAAAAAGGGGGAGATTGTAAGTGCATCTAGTGCCACCCCTAGTTGGTTTTGGAGTATTGACGACAAACTTGGTTGAGGGATTAATGTGTTTGTGAGAATTGCAAGATAACACAGGTAGTAGTCCCTTATTGATTCGGTTTACCTACCAGAGATGACCCCTAAAATGTGTGAAGACATTGAAGACAATGGTGGTTTGTGAAGATTTTCACAGTGAAGATTATGACAGGAGAAGACATTCACGTGAAGACTATGGAGTGCGAAGACATAGTTGTTTCGTAGTTTCCTTTTCTTCTTTGTTGAGTCATAGGAACCACCGTACTATTAAATAGGGTCCAAGTGAACAAAGTCAGAGTGACTGAAGTGATGCTCAACTAAATCCTATGTCTTCGAGCGAAGACAATGAGAGAAAATCTTATCCAGAGCTGGATGAGTCAGCTTACTTGTAGCCCAAGTCAAGTTGCCACGTGTGTTTGAAATCCGACCGTTGGACACGTGTCGGTTCCTTAGTGACCCAGGGTCATTTTGGACAAATCAGGTCAGGTTGCCTCCTGGCTATAAATAGCCCACCCCCTACACCATAAATTGGTGGCTGCTCAGAGTTAGTGCACGGCTTTTGCCGTTTGAGAGCAACCCACCTCCGAAGCATTTGAGAGAGAGATCCTTGCGAGCATAAAGCCCTAAACACCCAGAGCCAAAGAGTGTTAGGCATCACCGAAGTCTTTCTGTCTGCGTGACTTGAAGACTTGTTACACTTGAGGACTGTGAATCCTCCAGCCGGTTAGGCGTCGCGTTCTGAGCATCCAAGAGTCATTGTGGATCGCCAGTGAACAAAGTTTGTGAAGGTTTGGAAGTCTACCTTGAAGACTTACCAGAGTGATTGGGCGAGGACTGGGTGTCCTTAGCTCAAGGGGAATAAGGTGAAGACGCGGTCTTCTGAGTTGAATCTCAGCCTCCCTAACCAAACGTACAGTTGTCACAGCAACTGGAACTGGTCTACCAACTCCGTGTCTTCACCAAGCAACTGGTTATATCCTTCACTTTACTTTACTTTACAGTTTGTCTTCGTGAAGTCATTGCTTACCTGTATGATCTGATTGACTTCACTGAGTGAAGACTGTTTACTGTTTGGCTTCATACTATCTTCCATCTTGATCCTTACTACCTAGTTGCTGATAGTCCTCGTGCTTTCACTTCATTGCAATCTTGACTATGGCTTGTCTAGTGTAGTCTACCTTCCGCTACATATCAATAGGTTCATTTCCATTGTTTGTCTTCAAAGACCTCGTGTTTTGAATACTTTCAAAAAAATCGCCTATTCACCCCCCCCCCCCCCCTCTAGTCGATAACTAGCACTTTCAGAGATTCACTTGGGCCAGTAACCAGGAGAATCCGATTATGGATACTCTAGATAGAATTTTCATATCCACAAACTACAAAAATCCATTTCCCAATGTGCTTGTGAAAGCTTTGCCTAGAGTGTACCCCCATTGATATCTCCCGTCCTACCAGTAAGCAATTTTGATTTGAGAAGTGGTGGTTTAGTGTTGAGGGATTTAGAGATTTTGTTTGTAGAAACTAGAATGCTAGCTGCCTTGTAGAACCCTATTAAGAGTGGTAGTTCAAAATTAGGAGACTTAGGAAAACCTTCAAAGGCCGGAATGCTATTACTGAGGTTGCCCAAGAAAGATGTAAGAAAGATCTTATTCTTGAATACGGTTGTACGTCTTGATATTCTTGTTGAATATGATTGTACGTCTTGATATTCATGTTGAATCCCAACCTTTATCTCTTCATTCTTAGAGTAGAATAGGGGAGATTGCAGGTCAACTCAAGCAGATCTCGCATAATGAGGAAGTTCAAGCTAGGCAGCAATCTAGGGAGAGGGACATTATGGAAGGTGGTAGGAACACTGCATATTTTCATGCTATGGCTAACTAGAGGAGGAGGAAGAAAAGGATCAACATGCTGGAGGGCTCTATTGGACCCGTTGAAGACCCTCAAGGTATCTTAGGCATTGTTGTTAAATTTTACAAGAATTTGTTTGGTGTCCATCCTAAAATTAATGTTAACCTAATGGACAACTTCTGGGCCCCTAGTGAAATGGTCAATGACGGCCAAAACTTCCTCCTTGAGGCTGAGTTCACTGAGGCAAAAGTTAAGGATATTGTATTTGGCTCTATGCCAAAGAAGCACCTGGTCCAAATGGATTTTATTTTTTTGTTTTTCCAACAATTCTAGGATTTGATTAAAAAGATCTCATGAATATGTCTAATTTGCGGAATAGGGAGAGCTAGAACTACTTAGATTAAACCTTTCTCTGCTCACTCTTATTCGTAAAGAGTCTGATGTTGTTGTGTCTATACTGAAATATAGGCCTATTGCTCTTACCAACTGTGATTTTAAAATTTTCTCCAAATGTGCAACCAATAGGTTCAGTAGGGTGTGTGATGAGCTTATCTCCGCTAACCAAACAACTTTTCTGAGGGGGAGATATATCATGGAGAGTGTTGTGTATGCACATAAGATTATTCAAGATGTAGTTGTTAATAAGGGTTGTGGGTTCATTTTTTAACTAGATTATGAAAAAGCCTATGACATGGTTAATAGAGAGTTTCTTATTTCTATGATGCAACAGAGAAGATTTAGTTAGAAGTGGATCAAGTAATTCAGTCCCTTTTGTTTAATGACATCAATAGCCACTTCTTTAAGACTTGTAGAGTTGTGAGGTAAGGAGATCCTATCTCTCCTTTGCTTTTAAATCTTGTAGCTAATGTTTTCACTCATATCCTTCTTATAAACCTAGACGGGCTACCCGGCCATACAGGCGATGTGCATCGCCAGTGATCGTTCAGCCCTTAGATTTGTTTGCCATACATGATTTTACCTTGTTGTCGTCTGCTTAACTGTCCGTTGTTTGTGCTTATTAAAGCTGCATAAACTGGGTAGATAGAAGGTCTATTCCAAAAGCTGCCTACTGGAGTAGTCAATATGCAATATGCTGATGACACTCTCTTGTTCTGAGAGAAAGACATTGGGTCGGCTAGAGATCGCAAATGGGTTTTATCTTGTTTTTAACAAATCTCTGGTATGAGAACTAATTTTAACAAGTGTGATGCAAGATTGATGAGGATGAAGTCCAACCTCTTGCACAAACTTTGTGTTGTAGATTGGGTAAATTCCCATTAACAATTTGTGACGGGCTAGGAGAAGAGTTTTCTTTTTACATGTAGGAAAAAGTGTAGCTAACTGGGATCTAGTGTCCATGAAAAGAGTTTGGTGGGCTAGGAATCCCTAACATGTCAGAATTTAATTTATGCCTTCTTGTCTCCTGGATCAAGAGGTACCAGCTTTCAGATAAGAGGATTTGGGAGCAGGTCATTGATCTTAAATATAGAACCCAGAACCCTAATACTTTTTCTTGTTCTCCAACTAATGCCTCTCCATTCTCGAAGGGTGTCCAGTCTCATATGAGCTGCTAAAGCAGCCAAAATGGGATATCAATGGAAAGTTGGAAATGGAAAAATATCAATTCTGGGAAGATCACCGGTTTGGCTCTTCTAGTTTACTTTACGATGTGCTCTTAGCGACGCTCGCTAAGGACCCTTTTGTTTTTTACATGGAAAAGATCCATGAAGTAACTGGCACAGCAAAATCAAATGATCATACCCAGTGTGTCCTAAACAATTTGCTGCAGATGCCCATTCCGTCTACACATTGGCTACAAATGCAGTATAGAACAAACAAAATACTACTCCATACAAATGGAGTATCATCATTATTAGGCAGTACAAAAGCCAGATTGGGCACCAAAATGAGGAACTGAATGCCAGTTTGCAAATGGCTGTACAATCACCATACAGATAGCGACATCCACACCACATTGACAATTTTTCATAACTTATATGTAGACCAAAGACAGGATTTACATATATTACAAAACAGACAAAGCACACATTACAGTCCTCGAATGACCAAAGCATACTATGTTTTTTATGAAAAGGTGTTGCTACCACATTTCATACAAATAACATTTTGGAGAGGCGGCATTACATACAAGATGTACGATGATCTTGCAGGATGTGTGAAACGCCCGGAATCTTCTCAGGCAACCCTAACACTTATCAGTCGGCACACTTCACACCAGAAAGGTACACTCGAGACTGTATGACGCTAGTCCCGATCAAGAAACCAGGCATCACCATCAAGTCGACTCTAGGCCTCTCGGCATTCTCATCCAAGATGATGTTCTTCACAACACTTTCCATGTGAATCTCCGAGAACTCGCTTGCCTTCTTCACTTGGAAGACCCTGACCTTTGGGTCGAAAGAGTAGGCCAGCCTGTGCAACAACCATATGGACTTCGCCAACTTGAGAAATGCCTGATAGAAAGGTGTCCTTGGATGCCCGCCACTCATGACGTAGTTTCTCTGATCCATATTGCCGAAGAAAGAACCTTCCATCTTTGGGTGCACAAGTAATAGGTATTTGCTTCTGCAGAACTTACCGAAAACTGAATCTGGGTTTTGGCTCAATACATCCAAAGGATCCATGGCTCGTACTGCGAGGAATTGATGGAAGAAAGCCTCATTGGAAACAGTGGCATTAGCAGCATCGATCGAGAAGTTCTCTTGATGGAAACCACTGAAGATTCTCTGGCAGATATAGGACTCAAACGCATACTTCTTGTGAGCTCTCCTTGTGTAAACTACATCAGGTTCAATCGCGTTAGCAGCAGCATCAAGATCCCAACCTGCAGCTTTCATCATGTTGATCAAGGGCTTTGAGAACTCATGTATTGATTGGTATGCATTATCAGCAGTAGATGTAAACAAGCTTGGTGTCAGCTCAACAGAGAAATAGCTCTCTTCTTCATCAGATTCCTCTGACTCCTTGTTAAGTAAGCCCCTTTGTTTCAATTTCTTCTCCAGTTTTGTTTTCCGATGTTTGGCCTCATCGGTTTGCTGCTGTAAGTGGATAATCTCAGTATCTCTATTCTGGATCTGGGACTGGAACTTCTTTACCATGACCTCGTATGTCTTTAACAAGTTCTGCTGCTCCTGTATTTCAGAAAGCAAGCGTGAATCTTGCGGTGATGCTGCCACTGGCTTAGGATTTCTCTCTCTGTAAGTATGTTTGAGTTCTGAAAGGCTTGTGAGCTCATCTATGACAAGCTTATCAGCAGTTTGTATTTTGTCTGGGTCGTATGGGGTGTGAGCTTCCTGCAGCTGAATGTATGCAGCCTTTAAAGAGGATATGTTGTTGAATATTCTTCCAATCATACTGCCCATGTTCTGATTCATATTTTCATCAATGGGTTGAGGATAAACTTTCTGGCTATTGTTGTCATAATTAAGTGACTCCTTGGAGCTGGGCCGGATCATACTTCTTGCCCACAGGATCAACAAAGTTAGTTGTCTTTATCAGCCTGCAAATAGCATCCACCTGCAAAAACAAACACCGAGTAAGACACGAATTGCATAAACGGACATAACAGGAAAATAGCTGAAAAGCAACTTTCTTTGCCAGTTATTTACATCCTGTAATAAGAAAGAGAAATAGATCATCCAAAATAAACTACAGCAAGCTATGGGAATCTGAACCAGAGATTCTATAACCACACACCCATATTCTAAACCTTGAACAATATATGTTACACAAAATAACCTCCACAGCAAGTCCTCAACACATCACAAACAGTACAAAATTTGAGTATTCTAGTAGGACAGCTAACAATAACCCAACAACCAGTCGATCTCCCAAGATGAACGGTATGAACTGCAGTTTACTCATTAGGGTGCCATGAGAAGATTCATTTCAAGACATATGGTCCATGTAACTGAAAGTAAAAGAAACTACAAAGCAGGCAGCCTATATGGGTCAAAACCAATGTCATCTTTAGATACCAATCATAATCATAATTCAACTCCCTGCTTCTTTACAGGTCGCTGATCCAGATTAAAAAACTTAACCATCACATATTCTACACTGATGATGATGGTGTTGATTGCCCTCTAATCAAGAACCATGTGCAGCCCAATTATACATTGCTTTCCTCCCAAGTATTGGCTATAGCAAGCCCAAATTTTATTAATCTTAATATAAATGCATAGAGAAAGTCTATTTTCTAAACTATACTTGAATTTTCCCTTCATGTACCAACCGTCTACTGCAAACCCATGCAGTAAATATCAAATTCAGCAAAGCCCACAGGGAACAAAGTCATAGAACATGCAACTTTCAACTATATGACAAGCATGTTGGGCGGCTAAAACTTCTCCAGAAGTGGCTTCTGGCTGGCTCCCAGAGAAGTGGCTGAACTGGCTTTTAGTGATGCTTGCTATCTGAGCTGTAATCAAAGTTTAAAATGTCTGGAATACCACTGAAGAAAAAGCTATCATGTTTGTTGTCTGACTTAGGGACAGTTTGATCTGTGTTGCCTTAATATAAATCATTCAGTTTGACTTGGAAATGGGAGTCGATGTTGACAATATTAGGTATTGGTAATTAAGAGTTTCCTGACGCCTTGTAATTAATTTTTAACTTGGGGTTCCCATGTGGACATGCATTGCTCCAGATGAGCTTTAGAGAATTAGTGGGATTTGTATATGATAGGTTACTATGAGATCCATGTGGTGTCGGGCTTGATAGCGTGAGACAGGTATTTTTGGATAATCATACCCAGCTCAGTTGAGAACCCACTTGTCACACACCATAGTACTCCACTTACCCACTCTCCTCTTCTCCTTCTCCATCACAATTTCACATGTCCGTTCCTGTCCACTGGAAATCCACTATGCCTCGACTTGGCTGGTGGAATGGTTTTCACTTCCCCAAGCAAACCCCTCACTTTACCACCTCACTGATCCCATGTCTGTTTCAAACCAGGCGGTTATGGCTTCAGCACTCCAGCAGCACATTAGAGAAATTCGTGCAACAATTGTCACCCTCAGCTCATTAGAGAAATTTATATGACATGGTGGAATGGTTTTCACTTCCCCAAGCACTTATGACATGTAGGCTGTCCCGCAACAATTGTCACCCTCAGCTCATTAGAGAAATTCGTGCCATCATAGTGATAGATATATGCCATATTGCCATGAGATTATATCAAGCTGCTACATTCACCACAGTCGGCGATGGCCATCGACCGATCTTTTGGGAGGACAGGTGGATCAACGGTACAGGGCACAAGAGCTTGCGCCGAACCTGTATCAGAGTGTGCCTTGCCGAACGAGGAGGACTATGACCGTCGCGCAGGCTCTGGCGGATGGTAGCTGGGCTATGAGCGTTGGCCCAGACGTGGATGAGGCCACCCTTCGTGAGTATCTGGCCCTTTGGTCGGCGACCGCTGTGATACAGCTCGCGCCGGACTCGCAAGACACCGTTAGATGGGCTTGGGAAGACAATGGCCACTACTCTGCCAGATCGGCTTACGCGGCGAACTTCTGGGGCCTCGAGAGGGCTACTTATGCGGTTCTAGCCTGGAAGTCCAAAGTCCCTCTGCAATGTCGCTTCTTCAACTGGTTAGTGGCCCGAGATAGATGCTGGACATCGGACAGGTTGGCACGGCGAGGGCTTCCCCACCAGACGGCCTGCCCTTTCTGCGATCAGGCGAAGGAGACAATTAATCACATTCTGCTAACCTGTGTCTTCGCCCGATCGGTGTGGAGCGCGGTGCTTGCAGCATTGGGCAAACCAGGATGGGCACCATGCCAGGAGGACACCATTGCAGAGTGGTTCACGACTTGCTCGTCCACGGTGATCCGGCAGAGGGACGTCATCACCATGATCTCCTTGTGTTTTTGGGAGATGTGGAAGCATAGGAACAAGATCGTCTTCGAGGGTGCCTCACCCTCAACGGCGACGGTGGTTGCTCGCCACATGTAAACTCTGATCACTGGTGGATGCCCCCCCCCCCCCCCTCTCCTTCTTTAATGCATGATACGCACACTAGTGCGTATTCTAGAGAAAAAAATAGTGATAGATATATCTCAAGTTTGATTGAGTAGCTATATCACATGGGTGTTTCTTAGGATGAACATCATGTACCCACACATTACAACAACTACGATGACTGCTCCCTCAGCTAGTTATCCTTTCCTTGAATAATAAACCATCGAAAAAACAAAAACCTAGATCATGCTAAGCATTGGTAAGCATTGGTACAAGCAAACAGCCCTGAAGGGACGCAATAGGCATGTTATGGTTTTCTGTTGGCATCATAAGTTCATCGTTTCAAAGTTATCTGCAGCCCCTCTCTAACATAACTCAAAAAAATTGCCAGCAAGAAGTAAAACATATCAATTTCAGCAAAGGAAGGGCAACATATAGTGTGCATGAATCTGTTATTGACAGCCTAATTGCAAGGATGGTACGTAGTGACAAGTTAGCAGCATACAAAATCTATTCTTACCAGAAAACTAGAGGCTAACCAGCATTTAATCAGGAAACTAGGGGGGGGGGGGGGGGGGGGGGGGGGGGAGGCGGCGGACTCCACCTGATTCCGAGAGTGAGGAGTCCGGCGCGGTCAGGACGCCAGATGCTCAAGGGGAGGGGGTGTCCCGGCGATCTGGGCGCGGAGATCCGGGCAGTCGACGCGGCCAGGGAGGAGGAATGGGAGGGATCGGGGGCGGTGTGGACGCGGCCAGGTCTGGCGAGGGGAAAGGAGCGCAGTGTCGAGGAGGCGAGCTCGGGTGCTCGCGAGTGAGGCAGAAGGGAAGGCGGCGGATGAGAGGGATCGGTAGAAGTGGGGAAATGGGGATAGCTGTACCGTGTAAATAAAGTTCACCAACAGTTGTCGATCAAACTGTTTAGGACCATACATAGATTCCTTTTTATAAATGATTAATGTTCCTAAATATATGACATTTTGGTAGTTGAAGGAGTAGATAATTGCCCGTGCATGCGACGGGTATAAATATTCTATAATATGTTAGCTCATGATTATCTTTCATATTAGTGTGATTGTCTAAATAATTTATCAAATCACGTATTTGATTTAACTATCTGAATAATTTTTAGGATTTTATTTGATAACCACTTAATGAGAACTTATTGTCTTGCCAAAGAAAATATAATTTTATTCAGTAAGTCGATAAAAGGCGAGAGGGGAGTGACGAGGTGGACAACAAAACCTTGCGTTCTTTTTAAAGTATATATATATATATAGAAGAGACTATTTGATAATCACTTAGCAAGAACTTATTGAGTCAATAAAAGCGAGAAGGGAGAAGGGGAGTTTCCTGCCGGCTGGCCGGTTGCGCGTCATGCATTGGATTGCCAGGGATCGCGCGTCTCTCGCACATCCTCCCTGGCTCTTTCTCTTCCTTGTTTTTTCCAGCATCCATCTCGTCCACTTGTTTCCCCTGCCACCCAACCGGCCTCCTCCCCCTCTTCTTCTCTCTCTCTCACCATCTTCTCTCCCCCTCCCCCGGTGAGGCACCGCCGCTGGTGAGCTCGCACGCCACCCCCTCCCCCCTTACCCCCGCTACTAACTAGCACTTCTCCCCTACGTCGCAGAACCAACCCCCAATGCTTTTTTTGGGCCCTGTGTACTTCAATATCCCATTCGCTTTTCGTGTAGAGGACGACTAGATACAGTGGCCATGGTCACGCTAGACGGGGCATGCACTAGATGTTGCGATTGGCAAGCCCAGGCGGTGCGACCAACGATGGCCGGAGCTGCGACCAGCAAGCTCGATGTTGGAGACGCGGTGACCATGCGCTGGAACCGATCGACACTGGGGCTACAACCACGGTGGAATTTTGCTAGAACTGACAGACGTCGGGTTTACAACCACGATGAAAAATTGTTGCAACCACCATGAACATTTCTTGTTAGAAGTGCGGCAAAGGCTGCAACCAGCGCAGTGAGGAGGTACAACCGTTTGACAAGAAGATGCAAACCCACGATGATCGACGGTGAAGAATGCTACAACCATGGATGACGAAAGCTGCAACCGATGATAGCAGATGCTACGGTCACTGACAAGACGTTGCAACCCACGATGGGCGGCGACGACAATGCAACAACCACGGGACGACGAACTGCAACATATGGCTGGCGGTGCTACATCTAAAAAGCAACGGTGGGCGCGGCTTTTTGCCAGAGATGTCACTATGGCAAAACTGTGATGGTATTCATGACTTTTTGCTGGAACGTCACCATGGAGACTGGAGAGTTGCGACAAAGTCGCGTGGATGCTGCAACCATAGGTGATGGAGCTGCAACCCAGGATCATGGCGGAGCCACTATTGGGCACCCGACCATGCTCGGCAACGACGCTACGACGGTCACTCGGTTTTGCTGGGATGGGCATCGACCTTGTGCTGCAACAAGACGTGGACAAGGCGGCTACGGTGCCGAACTCATGACCACGACGACGGTAACTTGTCGTGGTGTGCCTCAACGACCAACGTTGCATCGTTGGGTCTTTGGGTGCAGCAAAGGAGAGAGCGTGCGGCGTGGCAGAGCGGTTAACTTAACTTTTTTGAAATACGAGGTGCGAGGCGTTGTGGTTGAGGAAGGAGGAGGACACACTGGAGGGGGAAATCAGATGGTCGTCAACCCCGTAATGGGATGGCTGCGCGTCAACAATGTCTAGCAACCGCCTTTTTTCGAATCAATCAAAACACAGTGTTAGGGTAAAAAGACAATTTTAGAAGGAATGGTAGTTTCATTGTTTATGTCTCTCCGAGCTATACTATAAAATTGAACCATAATAGGCTTTATTCACTAAATCACAACAAGATTTTGAATGATGTCCAGACAACATAAGATCTAGCCGAGAAGGAATTTTTTACAAGTTTGTTTCATTTGCTTTCTGATTGCATAGTTAAACAAAATAACTTCGAAACTCCAAAGAGTGTTTGTGACATCATCATTATCACTACAGCTAGCCCAAGATACTCATGAACATTATGCGTCGCCTCAACCACATGGGAGCAGTGTGAAACCAACATTACCTTGCTGCATCTACGATAACTTGGCAAAAAATATGTTTGTAGTGACTTGGCAACCTATCCTTCTTTTAAGCGGCAATATAACATGCTCACATGCTCAACCATGATGAAGCATAATGCATTGCTCATATTGCAAAGTCATAATTCACGGTAACTAGACAAATTGGGGCCATTGGTAGCTCCATGTTTTGGTGTACCAAACCTATTCACATTGATGGGTTGGAATGATTTTCACCATTGGTTCTCCATCATGGCGTCCTCCAACATTTTTTGACACCATGTACGTGAAAAGCCAAGTCATGACTAAGCTAAGGTTCCAGTTATAATGCAAGCAAAACAGCACGTGGATTCTGCCTCTTTTCGCGGGGGCATCAAGTAGTAGGGGCGACGGTATAATGAAGGAAATATGCCCTAGAGGTAATAATAAAGTTGTTATTTTATATTTCCTTATTCATGATAAAGGTTTATTATTCATACTAGAATTGTATTGATCGGAAACCTTGATACATGTGTGAATATATAAACAAACACCATGTCCCTAGTGAGCCTCTACTAGACTAGCCCGTTGATCAAAGATGGTTAAGGTTTCCTGACCATGGACATCAGTTGTCATTTGATAACGGGATCATATCATTAGGAGAATGATGTGATGGACAAGACCCATCTGTTAGCTTAGCATTGTGATCATTAAGTTTTATTGCTACTTTCTTGATGTCAAATACATATTCCTTGGACTATGAGATTATGCAACTCCCAGATACCGAAGGAATGTCTTGTGTGCTATCAAATGTCATAACGTAACTGGGTGATTATAAAGATTCTCTACAAGTATCTCTGAAGGTGTTTGTTAAGTTGGCATATATCGATATTAGGATATGTGGATGAAATAATTATAATTACGGTGGAAGAAAAACGTACCGAAAGCATCGGGATTCCATGCAAAAACAGTGCCACGAGTGGTGGCAGCAAACACAAGACCCTCGTATTAGATTGCATCACAGTACTCATCCGTGTACAGAAATTGATTTTTGAGCAATATCCATCGAGGCGTGGAAGTAAGGACGACAACAAGCTTGTCGAAGATAGCAACAACTTCATAGTTCGTGTAATCCCAAGAGAGGTTGGGAACTCAACAAATTGTTATCTTCCGTAGATGACAGTCAGCATGATCGTATTTGAACTCACGTAGAATATCGGTGCACTCAACCTCTGTGCAGTCGTTTGAGATTTTTGGAAGTGGAACCCGGTGACGAGTGTACACATTCACAAGTTCCCACTCGCAGTTGTACCCAATATAAACAACCCAATCTCCATTTGCGCCTACCCAAGCCTTGCCCTCAAGCGATGGCACCTTAACATCATATGTATCATTATCAAGTGGCATCAACTTACACAAGGCGAGGCTTCCCTCGTCCCCGGCCAGTCAGCAGGGTCACGGCGAAGAAGATAGGGGAGATCAAACCGCTCCTGGACCCTTGGCTTCCTTATAATGATGTTATTAGTTGAGCCGGGAATGGTCTTGAACGAACCTGCCATGCTAGCCAAGGTGATGACGTCGCACCGATCAATGAATTCGTCCACCGTGTCATCATTCAGATCGGGGCAAGAATAATGGGGTCGTTTCCGGCCTGTTCCCTCCATGGAGAAGACGATCGAACAATGGCAGAAGGAAAGGTGAAGGCCAATGGAGGAGGGAGGAAGAGCTAGCGTGCGACAGCAGTTCCAAATCGATAGGAAAGGCGAAGAGTTAGTGGACGGTTGCCACGGTACACGAAGAGGCGCCTGGGGAGCGAAGGTTGCCACAGAGGTCACACACAGACGACAAGGGCCGAGTGAACCGCATGTGTATATTGCACACACCTTGATCTGGCTGACTGTTTCTTTTGTGTTTCCTAATCACAAACAGTTCATCTGAGTGAACCGTATGATGTATATCGCAGACACCTTCATCTGGCTGCCCGTTTCTTTTGTTCGTCCTCATCACAAACAGTTCATCCGAGTGAACCGTATGTTGTGTATCACACACGCCTTCATCTGGCTGCCCGTTTATTTTGTTCCTCCTCATCGCAAACAGTTAATTGAACTGAACTGTATGCCCTTCATCGCACACGCAACTAAAATCTGAACCGTGTTTGATGCATCCGTCATCGCAAACGTTTTATACATTTTTGATGGTTTTCATACACCACTGTTTGCGATTATTGCATCGCACACAGTATCTCGAAGGGTCTCTGATCGTAGTGTCGCGTTAGCAGCATCCTACAGTAGCGACATCGTTCTCGAACCCGTAGGGTCCGCACGCTTAATGTTTGATGACGATATAGTATTATATGAGTTATGTGATTTGGTGACCGAATGTTGTTCGGAGTCCTGGATGAGATCACGGACATGACGAGGAGTCTCGAAATGGTTGAGAGGTAAAGATTGATATATAGGACGATGATATTCGGACACCGGAAGTGTTCCGGAGGGTACCGGGTACATATCGGGTCACCGAAAGGGGTTCCGGGCACCCTGCAAAAGATATGGGCCTTATGGGCCAAGAGGGGAAACGCACCAGCCACCACGGGCTAGTGCGCTCCCCATATGGGCCGAACTAGAGGGAGAAGGAAAGAGGGGAAGAGAAAGCAAAGGGGCGATTCAGCCTCCCCCTTCCCTTTCTCCCCCCTCCTCTTTCCTTCCCCCTCCGGCAAATATGGCAGGGGGCACCGGCCATGGGGAGATCCCAAGTAGGATTCGGCCTACTTGGGAGCCGCCTAGCTGCCTCCCCTCTCCCTCCCACCTAATATATGTGGGGGCACCCTAACACACACACACCAGACAATTGCCTAGCCGTGTGCGGTGCCCCCTCCACCTTTACACCCCCGGTCATATTTTCATAGTGCTTAGGCGAAGCCCTGCGGAGATCACTTCACCATCACCGTCACCACACCTTCATGCTGACAGAACTCATCTAAAACCTTGACATCTTTCTGGATTAAGAAGGCAAGGGACGCCACCAAGCTGAACGTGTGCAAAACTCGGAGGTGTCGTATGTTCGGTACTTGATCGGTCGGAGCTAGAAGAAGTTCGACTACATCAACCGTGTTGTTAAACGCTTCTGCTTACTGTCTACGAGGGTACGTAGACACACTCTCCCCTTCGTTGATATGCATCTCCATGGATAGATCATTGCGTGTGCGTAGATTTTTTTTCATGCAACGATTCCCAACAGTGGCATCGTGAGCTAGGTCTATGCGTAGATGATTGATGCGGCTTGAACTACGTCGGTATTTCCCCAAAGAGGAACGAATGATGTAGCACAACTATGGTAGGTATTTCCCTCAGTGATGAGACCAAGGTTATCGAACCAGTAGGAGAACCACGCAACACTATGTGAATGACACCTGCACACAAATAACAAATACTCGCAACCCGATGTATTAAAGGGGTTGTCAATCCCTTTCGGGTAACGACGCCAGAAATTGGTAAGTAGACGGGATAAAATTGTGATAGATTGATAAAAGAAAATAAAATTCAGCGAGGTATTTTTGGGTTTTTGGATTAATAGATCTGGAAATAAAAGCAAATAAAATAGATCGCGAAGGCAAATATAATAAAGAAGAGACCTGGGGGCCGTAGATTTCACTAGTGGCTTCCTCGAGAAAAATAACATACGGTGGGTAAACAAATTACTGTTGTGTAATTGATAGAACTTCAAATAATCATGACGATATCCAGGCAATGATCATTATATAGCATCATGTCCAAGATTAGTAGACCGACTCCTGCCTGCATCTACTATTATTACTCCACACATCGACCGCTATCCAGCATGCATCTAGTGTATTAAGTTCATGGAGAAACGGAGTAATGCAATAAGAACGATGACATGATGCAAACAAGTGATACGTCTCGAACGTATCTATAATTTATGAAGTATTCATGTTGTTATATTATCATTCTTGGATGTTTTACAATCATTTTATAGTAACTTTATATCATTTTTTGGGACTAACCTATTGACCCAGTGCCCAGTGCGAGTTGCTGTTTTTTGCTTGTTTTTTACATCGTAGGAAATCAATATCACACGGAGTCCAAATACTGTGAAACTTTTTGTGGATTTTTTATGGACTAGAAGACATCCAGTGGGCTAGAGCAGCACCTGGGGTGCCCCGAGGGGGGCACAACCCACCAGGGCGCGCCTGGGGGCCCAGGCGCGCCCATGTGGGCTGTGCCCACCTCGTGACCTCCCGCACCCCCTCTTTACCATATAAATCACCAAATACTCCAAAAACCCTAGGGGGTAATACTAGATCGGAAGTTCCACCGTGGCAAGCCTCTGTAGCCACGAAAAACCAATCGAGAGCCCATTCCGGCACCCTGTCGAAGGGGGAAATCATCACGAGTGGCCATCTTCATCATCCCGGCGGCCACCATGATGAGGAGGGAGTAGTTCACCCTCGGGGCTGAGGGTTTGTACCAGTAGCTATGTGTTTAATCTCTCTCTCTCTCTCGTGTTCTTGAGATGGCACGATCTTGATGTATCACGGGCTTTGTTAATATAGTTGGATCATATGGTGTTTTCCCCTCTATATCTTGTTGTGATGAACTGAGCTTTCCCTTTGAGATTTCGTTCTTATCGGATTGAATACTTTTATGGATTTGAGAGCACTTGATATATGTCTTGCTATGAATACCTGTGGTGACAATGGGGTATCATATTGATTCACTTTATATGTGTTTTGGCACTCAACTCGCGGATTCTCGAGGTGAGATTGGGGTAATCTATGCATAGGGGTTGATGCACGTTCTCGTCTTTGTTTCTCCGGTAGAAATCTTGGGGCACTCTTTGAGGTTCTTTGTGTTGGATTGAGTATTATGAATCTGAATTTGCTTGGTGTTATTTTAGTACAAACTCTTGATAGATCGATCAGAAAGAATAACTTCATGTTATTTTAGTATGAACTCTTGATAGATCGATCAGAAAGAATAACTTGGTGTTATTTTAGTACAAACTCTTGGATAGATCGATCTAAAAGAATAGTGATGTCGCTTGAAGCTACGTCCGTATTTCCCCAAATAGGAAGGGATGATGTAGCACAGCGGCGATAGGTATTTCCCTTAGATGTGAAACAAAGGTTATCGAACCAGTAGGAGAACCAAGCAACACAACGTAAACAACACCTGCACACAAATAACAACTTTGTTGAGGCATATCTCTCTCGATGTGGTTTTGGTGATTGATGACAACGTGTTTGCGGACTAATCATGTGCTTTGAGTATTTCAGAGATTCATCCGTGGCACGAGACGATTTCTTCCCCTCGGAGTGTCATTCAAGACGGTGTAGCTCTTTCGTTTCTCTTTCGGTGGACTAGTTGCGTAGAGGGCACCGTACTATCAAGAGGGGGTCTGCTGGGGTATTGCTTGGGTGCAATCAACACGTACACATCCGCTTCTCACCCTCAGAGCTCTTCCGCGTCGATGGAGAGATCTTTTCTCTCCTATGTGTCTTGTCTGGGTCCCAGCGGTAGTACCGTGCTACCCAGCGGTAGTACCGCTGAGGGGTCACAAGCAGCAGTACCGCTCCGCAACGGTAGTACCACCGTGACTCCGCAGCTGTACTACCGCTGGCCTGTCTGGCTCCTACCGCCTCGACTCAAGGGCTCCTTTTCTCGTGTTAGGTTTTGCGGCACTAGTTGCGGCAGTAGTGGCGGTAGTACCGCTTCGCAGCGGTAGTACCGCTCTTACCACCGTGGTAGTATCGCTCTGGGTCCAGGTCCCTGCTTCTCTCCTCTGCGCGGCAGTACCGCTGGCTCAGCGGTAGTACCTCCCCCCCCCAAGCAGTACTACCGCCCTCTGCGGGGCTATTTTGTGGGGCAACGGTTGGATTGTTGCCCCCACTATAAAAAGGGGTCCCCTTCTTCCCCGTTGACTCACCTCTTCCCCCTCAAGCTCCATTAATGCTCCAAGCTCCATTTTCGCCCGATCTATCTCCCTAGCCAATCAAACTTGTTGATTTGCTCGGGAGTGGTTGAGAAGGCCCCGATCTACACTTCCACCAAGAGATTTTCGATTCTCCCACCTATCCCTAGCGGATCTTGTTACTCTTGGGTGTTTGAGCACCCTAGACGGTTGAGGTCACCACGGAGCCATAGTCCATTGTGGTGAAGCTTCATGGTATTGTTGGGAGCCTCCGATTAAGTTGTGGAGATTGCCCCAACCTTGTTTGTAAAGGTCCGGTTGCCGCCTTCAAGGGCACCAATAGTGGAATCACGGCATCTCGCATTGTGTGAGGGCATGAGGAGAATACGGTGGCCCTAGTGGCTTCTTGGGGTGCATTGTGCCTCCACACCGCTCTAACGGAGATGTACTTCCCCTCAAAAGGAAGGAACTTCAGCAACACATCCTCGTCTTCACCGGATCCACTCTTGGTTATCTCTTACCTTTACTTGTGCAAGCTCTTTAGTGTTACTTCTCTTGCTTGCTTGTTTGGTTGTTGTCATTGCATCATATAGGTTGCTCACATAGTTGCACATCTAGACAACCTACTTTGATGCAAAGTTTAATTTGGTAAAGAAAAGTTAAAAATTGTTAGTTGCCTATTCACCCCCTCTAGTCAACTATATCGATCCTTTCAATTGGTATCAGAGCCTCGTCTCTTTATTAAGGACTTTAGCGTCCGAAGAGTATGGTTGATACCGTAGACGGTGTGGAGGAACACTCCGGTGTGAATCCGATCTTGTCTACGGGCGATGGGGGAACCTCAGTCTCTCATGAGGAGTTCAATGTGGCCTTGGAGACATTGAAAACCTCCATGACGGCCGAGGTTGAAAGCATGTTTACTAAATACCTTGAAGGGCTTAAACTATCCACCACACCGTTGAAAGTGGGTAATCCCACCGACAAGGTGACGGATGCTACCTCCGATAAGGGGGAAGCTAGTAGCGAAAAGGCTCCTTCTTCTAGTGGTAAGAATGGCACCGGCATCTTTGCTCATGTGGAACCACCACTTGTTTATGGTGGACCGGTTCCTTCCACTCATTTGAATCATGTCGGTCCTCCCCCTAAGATTGTCAAAAATGAGGACTTTGATTCTTGGGTTTACCGCTTTAAACGTCATTTAAATCATGTGAACACTAATCTTTGGAGAATCATTGAAGAAGGTTTCTATCCGCATGATCTGAGTAACTTCACTCCTCGAGAAGTTGTGGATAATCAATTCAATGAGAATGCTCTCTTCATCATTCAAGATGCAATTCCACCCGAAGATCTACCTCATCTTCGGCCCTTCGCCTTGGCCAAAGACGCATGTCTTTGTGTTGTCTCACTCTACCGGGGAAGTGCTAGCATTCAGTGCTCCAACTATGAAGTGGTGCAAGATGAGGCCGATGAGTTTGCAATGAAAGAAGATGAAGAACCTCGTGAGCTTTATCGGAGAGTAACCAAACTCGCGGTCTCACTCCGAGATCACGGGAGCAAGGACACGGATGACAATTGGATCAAGCGAAAATTCCTCAAGGCAATGATGCCCTACCACAAGGCCATGTCCTCCGTCATTCGTCAAAGGCCGGACTTCCACACTTTGACCTCAAGCGAAGTGTTGGATGAGTTTGTAGCCATGAACATTTTGGACAAGACCGCCGACAATGTGGTGCTTCGTTCTCAAAGGGAAAAGAAGCCTAACCTTGCATTGAAGGCCAAGCTCTGCGTTGAAGAAGAAGAAGAGGAAGAAGAGGAGAGCAACCCCGAAGATACAAAGTATGCATATCATGAACACATGGCACTTGCTTCAAGGCATTTTTGGAGCAAGAAAAACTCAAGGCCAAACTTTAACAAAAACAACTCAAGTGGCACGAAGAGCAAGCAACGTGTAAGGACTTGCTACAATTGTGGCAATGTGAGTCATTTTGTTGCGGAGTGCCCGTATGAGAAGAGGGAAGACAATGGTGGCAAGCTCATCTGAAAGGACAAGGCCAAGTCATTCCCCAACAAGAGCAACTTCACCAAGAAGACTCCTCCCAAGGCATTGGTGGTACAAGAAGAGTACAATGAGGATGATGACGATGATAAAGATGGTGAGTCGGTTGCCATGGCCTCTATTGCCATTACAACGACTCCACGGGTGTCTCTCTTCGACTCACCCAATGAGAGCATCACCGCCAAGTGCCTCATGGCTAAAGCCACCAACAAGGTAACCTCCAACATCAAAACTACCATCATTAATCATCCTTCTTCGACGGATAGCATTGATGAACATGAGGGAGCTAATGTGGAGGTGAATGAGTTTGATGCCTTTATGGGCAAACTTAAGGGTAAATCTAAAAGGCACTTTGTTGCTCTCTTGGAACAACTTGGTGAAGCCAATGACATGATCGAGGCTCACGAAGATACCATCTCTAAGATGGAAGGGCATAGTCATGACTATGCCGATGAGATCTCGGATCTTTCCAATGCTCTTGAGGAAGAGCGTGGTCTTCGTTTGGCTCTTGAGGAGTCACAAAACGTTGATCATGCTAAGTTAAAGAAAGATTTTGATCATGCTCTCGTTGTTTCTCGTGTGCTAAAATCCGAGAAGGCTGAACTAGAGGTTGATCTTGCTAGACCCAAAGAGTAGTTTGATCTACTTGACAAGTGTAGCGACCAGACCTCAAACGGTCTGATCTCTGTGCTCAGGTGTCATCCTTGGATCAGTAATGCTGACACCACACAGTACTTGAAGGATTTATAACAGAGTAGCAATCACACACTTATTACATTGAGTGTCTCAATAGAGAACTTATTACAATAAATATGGCTTAAGGCCATCTAATAACGATAACAGCGGAAGGCTTGGAAGATAAGTGAGTCCATCAACTCCAACGGCATCACTGAGTATAGAACCACGACCTAAAAACTCCTTAATCGTCGTCTGAAAAGTCTGCAACATTAACGTTGCAGCACGAAACGGGTCAGCACATGGAATATGCTGGCAAGGTAACACATAGAGAGTAATGGAATGAAACAGCTATACTATATGCATATTTGGCTGGTGGAAAGCTCTATGGTTACAGTTTTTGCGTAAAGCCAATTTTTCCCTACTGCAAAGGAATAAATTTTATTTAACTATCATGGTGGTTGTTAAACATTGAGAATGGTTGACAGCATCCTCAATCCCAATTAAGCATCATCATTAAACAAAACCCAACAAAATTAAATTAGAGAGTAACATGTTGAGATTCACATGATAATCCAAGTACTAGATACTCAAGATGTCCATAACCGGGGACACGGCTAACCATGATTAGTTTATACACTCCACAGAGGTTTGCGCACTTTTCCCCACAAGACTCGATCGCCTCCGTTTGGTTTCTCGCACTACATGGTGTTTGAGAAGACGGATGATGGAGACACAGTCTTTCAGAAGCGCTAGCACCTTACGATGGATAGACCGTTACACCTACTTTCCCCTACATCTGCTAGTCTACCCTGTAAGAGTTCGCACGACTTAATCAACTATGCTAGAGCCCATAATAGCTTGTGGCTGCACATGGAAGTTTCTAGTATGAAACATCTCATGATCCCTTTGGGCCTGGGTGGCGGTCCATAAAAAAACAGGCAATCCTGGAATACCCAGGTACCTCAATCCACCCAGATGTGTGTTTAAGTTGCCACCATAGATAAACCATTAATTAACAAACTCACATCTGTCATGGATATCACTCACCCAATCCACGTCTACTAGCATAGCATGGCACAATAGGCAAACGTAGAAGTAACTCCCAAAGGTTTAATAATAAACAGGTAATAGGTACTACCTCAACTACTTCCCATCCCACAATTTAATTAGATCCTAATCATGCAATGTTTGAGGATTGATCTAATGCAATAAAACTGGGTAGTAAGAGGTATGATCAAAGTGTTAATTTCCTTGCTGATGATCCGCGAAACCTAGAGATTCGAAGTAACAGGCGGCGCACTCCGGGTATTCTATCGCAGACAAACAAACAAACATACAATAAGTACTCAACTAATTCATAGGTAAAACTCAAATAAGAGACTTAACCAGAAAGTTCAACTTAAGAACTCCGGTTTGCAAAAAGAATCAAATCAAACGAAGCAATGAAAGTCAAACGACAAAAGAAACAGGCTTCGTTTACTATTCTGGATCTAGGGCAATTTTTACAGTGGCAAAAGCTTGTTTAAGTTGGTTAAACAGATAGAGGGTTTCAAGACGAAACTCCAGGCGCTTGAATCGCCTGATTCCGATAAACGAGCGAAAAGTTATACTAAAACGAAAATCGGATCAGGAATCGCGATCAGAAAATCGCGGATTTAATCCGAGAAAAAGAAAAACGACGAACGTTCGCTAGAACGAACGAACGGACGAACGCTCGCTAATTAAATAAACCGGAAAAACCAATCTATTAAAAAAACGAAACTAAAAAAACGACAAAACCGTCGGAAAAACCGAACGGTTTTCTAAAAAAACTGGCGTCTAAAAAAAATCTACCGGCGAGATTCCAGCAGCGGCGGCGGGGCTCTGGCGGTCGGCGGCGGCGGCGCGGGGCGGTCGGCGGCGGCGACGGCGCAGCGCAGCGGCGGCGGCTGTCGGCGTTCTGGGAACGGGGGTCCCCAGACTTGCCTGCCTGCGGCCTGCGGCATGGCTCAAAGGGGGCCCAGCACGGCCCGTCTTCATCAACACAGACCCAAGACCCTCGCGAGGGGCCAAGGCTCGTGGGGCGGACGACACAGAGCTTCCTCAGGCACGGCCTCATCAGGCTGGCTCGCGAGGAGGCGGAGATATCAAGGTGGGGTACCTCATGAGGTGCCCGTGACGCAAGCCATGACGACCAAGGGCGCCAGGCGGGCGCCAGCCCGCGCAGTGTCCTCCTTTCCTCTTTGGTGCAAAGGGAGCAAGCGCAGGCGAGAGCATCAAGCAAAGGCACCCGTTTTGGTGCAAAGAGACCAAGACCAGTCCAACGGCAGGGAGGAAGTCATTGTGGAGCCCAAGCCAGCGTCACCACCAGAGTCTTTGGCAGGCGAGGACCAACTTTAATCAGGATAAGTGTACCAGATGTTCCCCTTCGAAATGGCCAATTGTTGGCGCCCTTCCCGCTCAATATTTGGGGAAGAGGCCCAGGGCCTTTGCCTATAAATAGGACTAGCCACCCACAGGGTAGGAGGATCGAGAATCGGCCAACCCAGCATCGAGATCGGATCGCAATTGAGAAGAGAGAGAGAGAGAGGGAAGGGTGACTGAACTCCTCCTAGCAGTTCATCCCCCCAGCCAAGAACAGACCCTCGCGAGACTGTTCTTCCTTGTATTGCTCATCATCATCAGCCCAAGAGGCAATCCACCACACCACACACTGGAGTAGGGTATTACACCACAACGGTGGCCCGAACCAGTATAAACCCTGTGTCTCTTGTGCTGTTCTTTCCATAGCTTAGATCTTAGCGAGGCAGAGGGGTGCAGGCAGGTAGAAGGTGAAATCTCCGCGCGCACCCCAGTGTTCGAACCTCAAGGGTCTGCCGGAACCCGAAATCCGACATTTGGCGCGCCAGGTAGGGGTGCGCCGGAATTCGTCTTCCACCACCCCGTTCTCCTCCGACCATCGCGTCCATGTCTGACGCTCGTCGGGCCCGCACCGAGCGCCGGGCCGCTCTCGCTTCCCGCGTCGCCCAGACGGCTCCTGTCGGCGGGTGTCCTCGCCGTTCCCCGTCACTTGCCGTCAACGCCGCCACCGGCCCGGCGGGGGACGAGCAGCAAGCGTCGTCTCAGCATCCGTCTGTGCGGCAAGACGGCCGCACCGCTACTCCCTCGCTCACCCCAGCTGGTTCTTCGTCCCGCGCGCTCCGCGCACCCATGGAGGCTCGAGCTGCGCTCATCGCGGCAAACGAGCTCCTGCGCTACCATCCCGTCGACGACGTCTACGAAGAATGGCTCGACCGCATCGCCGAGCTCGTCCGCGCCGCAGGGGGCTCTCCTGTGTCGTCCGTTCCGCTGCACCGCACCCCGCCCCGCGCGGGCGACGAAGCTCCGGCGGCGCCCCGACCGCCTCCTCCTCAAGAAGGCGCCATGGCTCCAAGGCGCGTGGCCCCTGGGTGGAACCCGCTCCGTCAGGTGCTAGCGCGGCAAGAGTAGAGCTGCCAAGAAGTCCCTCGCCCGCAAGAAGCTGCCCGGGCGCTCCCTGCTCCAGCACGTCGCGGCCATGCTCCTGCTCCCGCGCGTCAAGACCCCGCGCTGCTCCCAGCTGCAGCGCGTGGGGACATGCAAGACCGAGCTCTCCGTCACCTAAGGCCTCCCGTGGCCATAGCTGGCTGCTGTGCCTTCACCACCGAGCTACGCAGCGTCCGTGGCCCGGTAAGTTCAAGCCAGACCTACCTCCTCGTTACGACGGCACGACCGACCCTGCGGAGTTCCTCCAGCTCTATGAGCTGGGCATCGAAGCTGCCAACGGAGACGAGAAGGTCATGGCGAACTGGTTTCCCATGGTGCTCAAGGACGGGGCCCGCACCTGGCTCCTGAACTTGGCTCCAGGCACGATCTCCTCCTGGGACGAGATGCGCACCCGCTTCATCGCCAACTTCCAAGGTACTCGCGACCGGCCACCCGCCGTGAGCGACATGCGCGCATCAAGCAACAACCCGGAGAGACCCTGTAGAAGTACATCCAGCGCTTCAACAACGCACGCCTCAAGATTCCCAAGGTGACCGAGGAGGCCATCATCTCAGCCTTCTCCGACAGCGTGCGCGATGTCAAGATGAAGGAGGAGCTGGCGATGCATGAAGACCTGTGCACTTCCTTGGAGTTGTTCAACTTGGCAACCAAGTGCGCCAGGGCTGAGGAAGGGCGTCTCTCCCTCCTCCAGCTGCCTGCCGCAGACCCAGAAGAGAAGAAGCCCAAGGACAAGGATGTGAAGCGCAAGGGGGCTGCCGTGCTCGCGGCAGAACCAGACACCAAGCGGGGCAGAGATCAGCCTGAACCTCCCAAGGGCAGTCGATACTGTGTGTACCACGACCTCCACACCCACAACACCAACGAGTGTCAAGAGCTCCGAGCCGCGCGAGAAGGAAGGATCGGCCGTCGCCCCGACCGAGGTGACCGGGGCTATGGTCGAGGAGGAGTAAGGAACGCAGGACACTGGAAAGACCGCTGCCCGCGCCAGGGGTGGCGCGATCGACCTCGCGAGGATCGCTGGCAAGACCCACCTCGCGAGGGAGACTGGAGGGTTCAGCCTCGCGAGGATCGCCCGCAAGGCAACGCAGGCCTCCCTCCGCTGCCACCGCAGCCAAGGAGAAACGAGGACCGCCATCAGGACGAGGGGGCTGGGGGCTTCCAGGAGCCGCGCGCGGTCGCCTGCATCCTGGGCGGGGCTCAAGCCCAGCCTCTCAACGCATCTTCAAGCAGTTCGCCCGCGAAGTGAATGCAGTCCTCCCCAAGCTGGAAGCCGCGCGCCCTCTCAGGTGGTCGGCGTGCGCCATCACGTTCAGCTCAGCAGATCAGCTCAAGTGCGCGGCCACGGCCAGAGTCCTCCCGATGCTTTGTTCCCCAATCATCAGCAACGTGGTGGTCACCAGGACCCTCATCGATGGCGGGGCAGGGCTCAACGTCCTGTCCGTGGAAACATTCAACAATCTCCAAGTGCCCTACACCCAGCTTCAGCCAACAAAGCCTTTCTCCGGAGTCACCGACGGTCCACGGTCCCAATTGGGTAGGTCCGACTCCCTGTCACCTTCGGGGCACGCGACAACTACCGCACCGAGCTCATCAACTTCGACGTCACTCACATTCGCCTGCCGTACAACGCCATCCTTGGGTACCCAGCGCTGGCCAAGTTCATGGCCATGACTCACCACGGCTACAACGTCCTCAAGATGCCAGGAAGTGGAGGAGTTATCACGGTGCCCTGTGAAGAGAAGGACGCAGTGTGTTCCCTGGAATGAGCCTTTCAGGCCGCATCACTGGAAGACCCGGATCGCGGAAGCAGGAAGCTTCCCGAGACCGCCCCAAGAAGAAGAAGACATCGTCCGGCCCGGCCCCTCAGGAGGCAGGCCCCTCAGGGCCCGCGCCTGCCCAGGGGGAACCTCCTTCCATCGCATAGGAAAGCGTGCCCGGCGCCCTCCTCAGGCAGGGCTCGGGGGCTCTCCCCTGGAGGGCCACCGACCTGGCTAAGGTCACGAGGGAGACGCTTGGGCATCACATGGAGGCGTGTTTCGAAGCACATTTCCCTCAAGAAAGAGTAAGGCAAGGAGGGCCAGACCCTCAGGAGTTCGTCAGCAAGGCCATTCAGGAGCTACAGGAGTCAAGAGTCATGAGAGGCGGCCGCCGCCTACCAGCTGTGGCTCCCCATCCAGGCGAGGATGATGGGCTGCGCATCTGCATCGACATACCAGGGCTCAATCGAGTCACCTCTATGGAGCGCCTCTGGCCCTCGCGAGTGGGGCGCTGCGAAGGTCCACCCCACAGCTACGTTCGCATGCCTTACGGCTTGCCGAATGCGGCTACCACGTACCAGCGTCTCATGAGGGGCATCATGGAGGCTCAAGAGGCCAGGCGTTCCGCAGCCCTGGCAGAGATGGAGATGGTCCGCAAGGAGCCACCAGCGCCTCCGGAGCCTCCCGAGGCCCCTGGGCCTGGGGGCTTGTGAGGATCGACTTCCGCAGCCCACCGAGTCAGCTACACCAACACTCCTTCATCCTCAACATCATCAGGTGACATCTTTCAAGTTTCATTTCCAGCTGGGAGCGCCCCCCAGGGCTGCATTATTCCCAGGCCGCGTGGGTCCATCCCTGCGGCATGCATCCCTTTTATTTCATGTTGTTAGCTTACCTTGTTGGGGGCGCCCCATGGGCTGCATCATCCCCAAGTCGCTCGGGCCTGACCCAGTGATGTCCGCCTTCCCAGCATCTATTTGAATGAATCCACTCCTTCGCGGCTAATGTGTTTGACCCAGTTGCCCACTCAATTGACGCCAACTGATGGAGCTGCTCCCAAACGGCACGACGCTTGCGCATGGGTCCGTCCCTGCAACGCCGACAAACCTGAATGGCCGAGCTCTGGCCGCGGCAGCCCCGCATGGCGCCACCTCGTCAAGCCTTCAGTGCCTCATCGCCCCTCGGAAGCAACCAACGGCTGACTGTCAATTGTCATGGCAACCCCTCGTTCTTTCTATGATGGGTCTATAGGATCTGCTAAAGGAGCTGCGTCAGGCGAGGCCCTTGCGGTGTCTCCTTCACTCTCAACCACGCGAACCGCTTGCGCGTTAAAGGGGGGGGGTGCCTGAGCATCGCGACTCAGGGCTCCTACTGGCTCTCCAGCCCTCACCCTCTAGCCTTGTCCACGGCATCGCGACCTGGCATACCAGCGACGGCTGAGACTCGCTCGAGGGCCGGGACCCGAGGACGTAGAGCGGAAAGGGGAGCAAAGGCGAGAGGGGAGGGACACGCAAGGACCTCGCCGAGCAACCTCACACCTGCCGATGCACGGACCCGGCGACGCACCAGAGAGCGGCCCCTGATTCTTGAGATAAGTCACCACCCGGAAGCACCAGCTACCGTGGCACCATCCCCGCACCTAATGCAATTCCGTGTTAGCGACGCCGCTCTCCTTTCTCACCGAACGACGGCTGCTTGAGCGCCAAGGGGGACCTCCTGAGCATCGCGACTCAGGGGCTCTTACCGGACCCCGGGTCGCTCACCTCCTGGCCTTGACCACGGCATCGCGACCTGGCATACCAGCGACGGCTGAAGCCGCCTTGGGACTGGGACCTGTCGGCACAGAGCACCAAGCCCTCGTGAGGTTCGAAAGGGAGAACTAAGCTAAGGCGGAATGAGCAACTCACACAATTCTACAACAAGGGTTATATTAACAAAACAGGATCACAGGCACCTTACAAGCCCCCACGGGACGCATCTTTGATTCCTCGCAAGGAACAGATCCTAAAAGGACGCTAACTACACGCGCCCCTGCAAAAGACGCCATCATCAACAGTGGGCCGTCAAGCACCGGCGCCAACCCCATCCAGATCAGAGTCGACGGCGGCCTGACGAGCCCGCCCTGCTCCAGGAGCAGCGCCGGCTCGGGGGCTCGTAGCTGTCGTCGCTCGTCTCCGGAGTCGCGAAGAGCTCGCCGGAGTCGCTGGAACCTCCGACGCCTCCGCCGCCCAAGGAGCCGCCAAGGGAGCGGTCGGCGGGCCCAGTCCTCGCCGTAGCAGGGTCCCGACCACCTCTCCTGGGGCAGCACTCCAGCCGGCGCCCGTTCGCATCGAAGACCTTGAAGAACATCACCGAAGCACCGTCGTACTCCAAGTGGATCGCGAGGGCGCCTCTTGTCCTGCAAACCCGGGCGATTTCGCTCCAGCCTCGAGTCATGAAGACCTCGCCCGGGGCAACGACCGCGACCTCTGCCTCGGTCGCGAGGGTGCTGCAGCCGGCATGCTGCAGCCAAAGCTCCAGGAGTTCTCCCTGCCAGATGATGGAGGCGAAGAAGGGAGGAAGGCGAATCCAAGACTGAGGAGGCATGATGGCGTGGATCACGAACTCTCGGGAGGAGCCCTCGGTGTGGACCCCAGGGGGGACGACCCACACCTTCGTGACCTGTCAGCGCCGACGGCGGTGCCGCCCGTGGCGATCGGCATCGACTCCTTCAGGGCCCTCGATGTGGGCATACAAGGGAAGTGGGAACCCCGGCGGTGGCCGCTCGCACCAGGGCCTCGACACCACTTGATGGGCCCCCTCGTCCCGGCCACGAAGGGCGAGCCGTTTCTTCGGCGGAAGCGGGTCTGGTTCCTCTCAGGGAGCCTTGCCCTTCTCTGCCGTCGAGAACCGGCAAATCAGAGCCATCGCAGCAAGACGGAGCAAGGACCGGGAAGAAGGAGAAGCAAGAAGGGATGGACTGGAAGGGCGCGCGCCGTTCCGTACTTATGGCCGGCGAAGGCCAACCGCCGACCTCCACGATCGCAGGTAATCATGACCCGCTTTGCATGCAGGGACTTGTCCAATCCGTGCAGTTGCCGAGGCGCCATGGGGAAGTGGAGACGCCCACGTCCAATCAACCGCCACGCGGCGCCCAAGGCCGCAGGCTGTTAGGGCCCGCGGTGCTTCGCTCTTGCCCTTTCGCCTCCCTGCACGGCCAAGTCCGGGCGCGCCTTCGGCCCGGGGGCTACTGTCGGTGTTCTGGGAATGGGGGTCCCCAGACTTGCCTGCCTGCGGCCTGCGGCGTGGCACAAAGGGGGCCCAGCACGACCCGTCTTCATCAACACAGACCCAAGACCCTCACGAGGGGCCAAGCCTCGCGGGGCGGACGACACGGAGCTTCCTCAGGCATGGCCTCATCAGGCTGGCTCGCGAGGAGGCGGAGATATCAAGGCGGGGTACCTCACGAGGTGCCCGTGACGCAAGCCATGATGACCAAGGGCGCCAGGCGGGCGCCAGCCCGCGCAGTGTCCTCCTTTCCTCTTTGGTGCAAAGGGAGCAAGCGCAGGCGAGAGCATCAAGCAAAGGCACCCATTTCGGTGCAACGAGACCAAGACCAGTCCAACGGCAGGGAGGAAGTCACTGTGGAGCCCAAGCCAGCGTCACCACCAGAGTCTTTGGCAGGCGAGGACCAACTTTAGTCAGGATAAGTGTACCAGATGTTCCCCTTCAAAATGTCCAATTGTTGGCGCCCTTCCCGCTCAATATTTGGGGAAGAGGCCTAGGGCCTTTGCCTATAAATAGGACTAGCCACCCACAGGGTAGGAGGATCGAGAATCGACCAACCCAGCATCGAGATCGGATCGCAATCGAGAAGAGAGAGAGAGAGGGAAGGGTGACTGAACTCCTCCTAGCAGTTCATCCTCCCAGCCAAGAACAGACCCTCGCGAGGCTGTTCTTCCTTGTATTGCTCATCATCATCAGCCCAAGAGGCAATCCACCACACCACACACTGGAGTAGGGTATTACACCACAACGGTGGCCCGAACCAGTATAAACCCTGTGTCTCTTGTGCTGTTCTTTCCATAGCTTAGATCTTAGTGAGGCGGAGGGGTGCAGGCAGGTAGAAGGCGAAATCTCCGTGCGCACCCCAGTGTTCGAACCTCAAGGGTCTGCCAGAACCCAAAATCCGACAGCGGCGCGGGTGGCGGCGGTGGGGCTAGGGTTTGGGCGGCGGCGGTGGCTCGGTGGGCTGTGGGGGTCGGGTGCCCCGGCTTATAAAGGCCGGCCCCGGAGGAGTCCGGGCTTAACACGGCCCGTAGGTCGGTTCGTTTTTTTAAATTATTCCGCGTAGAAAAACAAATAAAAGAAATACTAAACGGACTTCAAAAATCGCGAAATAAATTTTCCCGGGCTCCTAAAATCAAGCCGCACAAGGTGAACATTTATTTGGGGCCTAAATGCAATTTTGAAAAACGCACATTTCTCCTAATTCAAATAAAATACCGAAAAACTCTGAAATAAAATCTTATTTGATTTTATTATTAAATCCTCATTATTTCTTTATTTTGGGAAAGTCATATTATTCCCTCTCTCATATTTTTGTAATAGAAATAATTGACGATAAAATAATTAAAATCAAATGATCCTATTCTCAAAATTTGAGAAAACTCAAATATGAAAATAACGAAATTCCCAACTCTCTCTGTGGGTCCTTGAGTTGCGTAGAATTTCTAGGATCAAAACCAAAAGCAAATAAATTATGATATGCAATGATGATCTAATGTATAACATTCCAAATTGAAAATTTGGGATGTTACAAACCTACCCCCCTTAAGGTGAATCTCGCCCTCGAGATTCGGGTTGGCTAGAAAATAGGTGAGGGTGGTCCTTGAGCAAATCGTCCTCTCGCTCCCAGGTGGCTTCATCCTCCGTGTGGTGGCTCCACTAAACCTTGCAAAACTTGATAACCTTGCTGCGGGTGACTCGACTGGCATACTCTAGAATCTTAACTGGTTTCTCCTCATAGGTCAAATCACTGTCCAACTGAATTGCTTCTAGTGGTACTGTGTCTCTCAAGGGTATGTCAGCCATCTCCGCGTGGCACTTCTTCAGCTGAGAAACGTGGAACACATCATGAACTCCTGACAATCCTTCGGGCAATTCCAACTTGTAGGCTACTTCTCCCATATGTTCCAATACTCAGTATGGTCCTACAAAATGTGGCGCTAACTTTCCCTTAACACCAAAGCGCTTTGTTCCTCGAAGTGGGGATACTCGAAGATAAACTCTGTCTCCGACTTCGTAAACTGTCTCCTTGCATTTAGAATCTGCATAACTCTTTTGCCTGGATTGAGCTACCTTGAGCCTATCGCGAATCAATTTCACCTTCTGTTCAGACTCCTTAATCAAATCAGGTCCAAACAACTGGCGGTCTCCAACTTCATCCCACGACAACGGTGTCCTACACCTTCTTCCGTACAAGGCTTCGAAAGGGGCCATCTTTAGACTGGATTGATAGCTGTTGTTGTAAGAGAACTCTGCATACGGCAAATTCTCGTCCCAACTAGATCCATAATCTAGCGCACAAGCTCTCAGCATGTCCTCCAAAATCTGATTGACTCTTTCAGTCTGTCCATCTGTCTGTGGATGAAAAGCTGTGCTGAACTCTAGCCTGGTTCCCAAAGTTTCGTGCAACTGATTCCAGAACTTTGAGGTAAACTGGGTTCCTCTATCTGATACTATACTCCTCGGAACTCCATGTAAGCATGCAATCCTGGTCATGTATATCTTTGCCAACTTAGCACTGGTGTAAGTGGTCTTTACCGGGATGAAATGAGCTACTTTCGTCAAACGATCGACTACAACCCAAATCGAGTCATAGCCTGGACGAGTCCTGGGTAACCCCGTGATAAAATCCATGCCTAACTTATCCCACTTCCATTCAGGTATCGGCAATGGTTGTAGCAATCATGCTGGCTTCTGATGCTCTGCCTTTACTCTCTGTCATACATCACAAACTGCTACATACTCCGCAATGTCTTTCTTCATTCCGGTCCACCAGAAAACATCCTTCAAATCCAAATACATCTTGGTATTTCCTGGGTGAATCGAATACGGTGAATCGTGTGCCTCTTGCAGAATCAACCTCCTGATCTCCGGGTCATTGGGCACATAAACACGGTCTTCAAACCATAGGGTGTCGTGCTCATCCTCACGAAATCCTTTAGCCTTCCCTTCGCTCATTTTCTCCTTTACAGAGGCAATCTCCTTGTCAGTCTTCTGGGATTCTCTGATTCTATCCATCAAAGTTGACTGACTCTCCAATGCTGCTACATAGCCTCTCAGAACTATTTCCAAACATAGCTCACGAAGATTTTCGGCTAACTCCTTTGGTATTTCTCCCGTCATTAGTGTATTGACATGGCTCTTACGGCTTAATGCGTCAGCTACTACATTAGCCTTTCCGGGATGGTAATGCAATCTCATATCATAATCCTTGATGAGCTCCAACCATCTCCTTTGTCTGAGGTTTAACTCCTTCTGCGTGAAAATGTATTTCAAACTCTTGTGATCCGTGTACACCTCACAATGATTTCCAATGAGGAAATGTCTCCATGTTTTCAAAGCATGCACTACGGCTGCTAACTCCAAATCATGCGTAGCATAATTCAATTCGTGCGGTTTAAGCTGTCTTGAGGCATATGAAACAACTCTCCCTTCCTGCATAAGCACTGCTCCAAGTCCCCGACGTGAAGCGTCGCAATACACCTCATAATCCTTGGTCTGGTCTGGCAAAATCAACACTGGTGAAGTAACCAAACGTTTCTTTAACTCCTGAAAACTAGCCTCACACTCCTCGGTCCATATGAACTTGGTTTCCTTCTTTAACAACTCCATCATAGGCTTCGCAATCTTTGAGAAATTCTCAATAAATCTCCGGTAGTATCCTGCGAGTCCAAGGAAACTCCGGATCTCACCAACTATGGTTGGTGCTTCCCACTTGGTCACGGTATCAAATTTAGTGGGATCTACTGATATACCTTCTCCGGATATAACGTGTCCGAGGAATCCTACTTCCTTCAACCAAAACTCACATTTGCTGAACTTGGCATACAACTGATGTTCTCTGAGCTTCTCAAGTACCAATCGCAAATGTTCCTTATGCTCCTCTTCATTCTTCGAGTAAACCAGGATATCATCGATGAACACCACGACAAACTTATCCAAGAACTCCATAAACACTTTGTTCATCATGTTCATAAAATAGGCAGGTGCGTTAGTCAGAACAAATGACATAACGGTATACTCGTACAGCCCATACCTGGTGGTAAAAGCTGTCTTAGGTATATCCTGTTCTTGAATCTTCAACTGGTGGTATCCTGATCGCAGATCGATCTTGGAAAATACCTTAGCTCCTTGCAATCGATCAAACAGATCATTGATCATTGGTAGTGGGTATTTGTTCTTGATCGTTACTTCATTCAACCCATGATAGTCAACAACCATCCTTAAGATCCATCCTTTTTCTCCACTAGAAGTACTGGTGATCCCCAAGGCAACGAACTTGGGTGAATGTAACCTTTATCCAGTAACTCCTTAATCTGCTTCTTAATCTCCACCAAATCCTTTGCAGGCATCCTGTATGGTCTCTTAGATATTGGCCCTGTGCCTGGCAATAGCTCAATCAAAAACTCAATATCTCTATCCGGTGGCATGCCTGGCAACTCTTCTGGAAATACTTCAGGGAAATCCCTTACCACTGGTACTTCCTCCTGCACAACTGCTGTTAAACAATTTACTTGAGTCCCTTTTGGCACATGTCGGGATACATACTTGATCCTTCTCCCTTCTGGGGTGGTAAGCAAAATTGTCTTACTAGCGCAATTGATGTTTCCTTCATACATCGACAGCCAATCCATACCCAGAATTACATCAAATCCTTGTGATTCCAAAATGATTAAATCCGAGGGAAACACTGTTGGGGAACGTAGCAGAAAATCAAAATTTTTCCTACGTGTCACCAAGACCTATCTATGGAGAGACCAGCAACGAGGGGAAGGAGAGTGCATCTACATACCCTTGTAGATCGCTAAGCGGAAGCGTTCAAGTGAACGGGGTTGATGGAGTCATACTCGTCGTGATTCAGATCACCGATGATCCTAGTGCCGAACGGACGGCACCTCCGCGTTCAACACACGTACAGCCCGGTGACGTCTCCAACGCCTTGATCCAGCAAGGAGAGAGGGAGAGGTTGAGGAAGACTCCATCCAGCAGCAGCACAACGGCGTGGTGGTGATGGATGAGCGTGGCAATCCTGCAGGGCTTCGCCAAGCACCACGGGAGAGGAGAAGAACTTGGGAGAGAGGGAGGGCTGCACCAAAGGCATAAGGGGTTTCTCTAGAGGCCCTCCTACCCTCAATATATATAGGGAGCCCAAGGGGGGGGGTGCGCCAGCCCTAGGAGATCCAATCTCCTAGGGGGCGGCGGCCAGGGGAGGTTTCCCTCCCCCCCAAGGCACCTAGGAGGTGCCTTCCCTCCTTGGGACTCTTCCTTAGGGTTCCCCTTTCACCCTAGGCGCATGGGCCCTAGGGGAAGTGGCGCCCCAGCCCACTTTGGGCTGGATCCCTTCTCACTTCAGCCCATGGGACCCTCCGGGATAGGTGGCCCCACCCGGTGGGCCCCCGGGACCCTTCCGGTGGTCCCGGTACAATACCGATGACCCCGAAACTTGCCCCGATGGCCGAAATAGGACTTCCTATATATAAATCTTTACCTCCGGACCATTCCGGAACTCCTCGTGACGTCCGGGATCTCATCCGGGACTCCGAACAACATTCGGTAGCCACAAACAAGCTTCCTTTATAACCCTAGCGTCATCGAACCTTAAGTGTGTAGACCCTACGGGTTCGGGAGACATGCAGACATGACCGAGACATTCTCCGGTCAATAACCAACAGCGGGATCTGGATACCCATGTTGGCTCCCACATGTTCCACGATGATCTCATCGGATGAACCACGATGTCAAGGACTCAATCAATCCCGTATACAATTCCCTTTGTCTAGCGGTATTGTACTTGCCCGAGATTCGATCGTCGGTATCCCTATACCTTGTTCAATCTCGTTACCGGCAAGTCTCTTTACTCGTTCCGTAACACATCATCCCGTGATCAACTCCTTGGTCACATTGCGCATATGATGATGTCCTACCGAGTGGGCCCAGAGATACCTCTCCGTTTACACGGAGTGACAAATCCCAGTCTCGATTCGTGCCAACCCAACAGACACTTTCGGAGTTACCTGTAATGTACCTTTATAGCCACCCAGTTACGTTGTGATGTTTGGCACACCCAAAGCACTCCTACGGTATCCGGGAGTTGCACAATCTCATGGTCTAAGGAAATGATACTTGACATTAGAAAAGCTTTAGCATACGAACTACACGATCTTTGTGCTAGGCTTAGGATTGGGTCTTGTCCATCACATCATTCTCCTAATGATGTGATCCCGTTATCAACGACATCCAATGTCCATGGTCAGGAAACCGTAACCATCTATTGATCAACGAGCTAGTCAACTAGAGGCTCACTAGGGACATGGTGTTGTCTATGTATCCACACATGTATCTGAGTTTCCTATCAATACAATTATAGCATAGATAATAAACGATTATCATGAACAAGGAAATATAATAATAACCAATTTATTATTGCCTCTAGGGCATATTTCCAACAGTCTCCCACTTGCACTAGAGTCAATAATCTAGTTCACATCGCCATGTGATTAACACTCACAGGTTGCATCGCCATGTGACCAACATCCAAAGAGTTTACTAGAGTCAATAATCTAGTTCACATCACTAGGTGATTAACACTCAATGAGTTCTGGGTTTGATCATGTTGCTTGTGAGAGAGGTTTTAGTCAACGGGTCTGAACCTTTCAGATCCGTGTGTGCTTTACAAATCTCTATGTCATCTCCTAGATGTAGCTACCACGTTCTATTTGGAGCTAATCCAAATAACTGTTCTACTTGGAGCTATTCTAAATTGTTGCTCCATTATATGTATCCGGTATCTCTACTCAGAGCTATCCGGATAGGTGTTAAGCTTGCATCGACGTAACTCTTTACGACGAACTCTTTTACCACCTCCATAATCGAGAAAATTCCTTAGTCCACTAGTTACTAAGGATAACTTTGACCGCTGTCCCTGATCCATTCTTGGATCACTCTTGTACCCCTTGACTGACTCATGGCAAGGCACACTTCAGGTGCGGTACACAGCATAGCATACTGTAGAGCCTACGTCTTAAGCATAGGGGAGACCTTCGTCCTATCTCTCTATTCTGCCGTGGTCGAGCTTTAAGTCTTAACTTCATACCTTACAACTCAGGCAAGAATTCCTTCTTTGACTGATCCATCTTGAACACCTTCAAGATCATGTCATGGTATGTGCTCATTTTGAAAGTACTATTAAGCGTTTTGATCTATCCTTATAGATCTTGATGCTCAATGTTCAAGTAGCTTAATCCAGGCTTTCCATTGAAAAACACTTTCCAAATAACCCTATATGCTTTCCAGAAATTCTATGTCATTTCTGATCAACAATATGTCAACAACATATACTCATCAGAAATTCTATACTGCTCCCACTCACCTTTTTGGAAATACAAGTTTCTCATAAACTTTGTATAAACCCAAAATCTTTGATCATCTCATCAAAGTGTACATTCCAACTCCGAGATGCTCACTCCAGTCCTCAGAAGGATTGCTAGAGCTTTGCATCCTTATTAGCATCTTTTCATGATTGACAAAACCTTTCAGTTGTATCACATACAACCTTTCCTCAAGAAAATCGTCGAGGAAACAATGTTTTGACATCCTATCTGCAAGATTTCATAAATAATGCAGTGACTGCTAATATAATTCCAACAGACTCTTAGCATCGCTACGAGTGAGAAAATCTCACCGTAGTCAACTCCTTGAACTTGTCAGAAAACATCTTAACGACAAGTCGAGCTTTCTTAATGGTGACATTTACCATCATTGTCCGTCTTCCTTTTAAAATCCATCTATACTCAACAGCCTTACGACCATCGAGCCATTCTGCCAAAGTCTACACTTTGTTTTCATACATGGATCCTCTCTCGGATTTTATGGCCTCGAGCCATTTATCGAAATCCGGGCCCACCATCGCTTCTCCATAGCTCGTAGGTTCATTGTTGTCTAGCAACATGACTTCCAAGACAGGATTACGTACCACTCTGAAGTAGTACGCACCCTTGTCATCCCACGAGGTTTGTTAGTGACTTGATCTGAAGTTTCATGATCACTATCATAAGCTTCCACTTCAATTGGTGTAGGTGCCACAGGAACAACTTCTTGTGCCCTGCCATACACTAGTTGAAGAGACGGTTCAATAACCTCATCGAGTCTCCACCATCCTCCCACTCAATTCTTTCGAGAGAAACTTTTCCTCGAGAAAGGACCTGATTCTAGAAACAATCCCTTATTGCTTTCGAATCTGAGACAGGAGGTATACCCAACTATTTTTGGGTTGTCCTATGAAGATGCATTTATCCGCTTTGGGTTCGAGCTTATTGGCCTGAAACTTTTCCACATAAGCGTCGCAGCCCCAAACTTTTAAGAAATGACAGCTTAGGTTTCTCTAAACCATAGTTCATATGGTGTCATCTCATCGGAATTACATGGTGCCCTATTTAAAGTGAATGTGGTTGTCTCTAATGCCTAACCCATAAACTATCGTGGTAATTCGATAAGAGACATCATGGTATGCATCATATCCAATAGGGTGCAGTTATGATGTTCGGACACACCATCACACTATGGTGTTCCAGGCTGTATTAGTTGTGAAACGATTTCCACAATGTCTTAATTTTGTGCCAAACTCGTAATTCAGATATTCATCTCTATGATCATATCATAGATCTTTTATCCTCTTGTCACGACGATCTTTCAACTTCACACTGAAATTACTTGAACCTTTCAATAATTCAGACTCGTGATTCATCAAGTAAATGTACTCAACATCTACTCAAATCATCTGTGAAGAAAGAACATAACGATATCCACTACATGCCTCAGCACTCATTGGACTGCACACATCAAAATGTATTACTTCCAACAATTTGCTTTCTAGTTCCATTTTACTGAAACCGAGGCTTTCAGTCATCTTGCCCATGTGGTATGATTTGCATGCCTCAAGTGATTCAAAATCAAGTGAGTCCAAACGGTCCATTTGCATGGAGTTTCTTCATGCATACACACCAATAGACATGGTTCACATGTCTCAAACTTTTCAAAAATGAGTGAGCCCAAAGATCCATTAACATGGATCTTCTTCATGCGTTTTATCCCGATATGACTTACGTGGCAGTGCCACAAGTAGGTGGTACTATCTTTTGGCATGAACATGTGTATCACTACGATCGAGATTCAATAAACCATTCATTTTAGGCGTAAGACCATTGAAGGTATTATTCAAATAAACAGAGTAACCATTATTCTCCTTAAATGAATAACCGTATTGCGATAGACATAATCCAATCATGTCTATGCTCAACGCAAACACCAATCTCGATGGTAGAGGGAGCGTGCGATGCTTGATCATATCAACATTGGAAACACTTCCAACACATATCGTCAGCTCACCTTTAGCTAGTCTCCGTTTGTTCCGTAGCTTTTATTTCGAGTTACTAACACTTAGAAACCGAACCGGTATCTAATACCCTGGTGCTACTAGGAGTACTAGTAAAGTACACATCAACACAACGTATATCCAATATACTTCTATCGACCTTGCCAGCCTTCTAATCTACCAAGTATCTAGGGTAATTCTGCTCCAGTGGCTGTTCCCTTTATTACAGAAGCACTTAGTCTCGGGCTTGGGTTCGACCTTGGGTTTCTTCACTGGAGTAGCAGCTGAATTGCCGTTTCATGAAGTATCCCTTCTTGCCCTTGCCCTTCTTGAAACTAGTGGTTTCACTGACCATCAACAATTGATGCTCCTTCTTGATTTCTACTTTCGTGGTGTCAAACATCGCGAATATCTCAAGGATCATCATATATGTCCCCGATATATTATAGTTCATCACGAAGCTCTAGCAGCTTGGTGGTAATGACTTCGGAGAACCATCACTATTTCATCTGGAAGATCAACTCCCACTCGATTCAAGTTTTTGTTGTACTCAGACAATCTGAGCACAAGCTCAACAATTGAGCTTTTCTCCTTAGTTTGCAGGCTAAGAAAATCGTCGGAGGTCTTATACCTTTTGACGTGGGCACGAGCCTGAAATCCCAATTTCAGCCCTCAAAACATCTCATATGTTTCGTGACGTTTCAAAAAACGTCTTTGGTGCCTCAACTCTAAACCGTTTAACTGAACTATCATGTAGTTATCAAAACGTGTATGTCAGATGTTCGCAACATCCACAGACAACGTTCGAGGTTTAGCACACTGAGCGGTGCATTAAGGACATAAGCCTTCTAAGAAGCAATGAGGACAATCCTCAGTTTACGGACCTAGTCCGCATAATTGCTACTATCAACTTTCAACTAATTTTTCTCTAGGAACATATCTAAACAGTAGAACTGAAACGCGAGCTACGACATAATTTGCAAAATCCTTTTTGACTATGTTCAGGATAATTAAGTTCATCTTATGAACTCCCACTTAGATAGACATCCCTCTAGTCATCTAAGTGATTACACGATCCGAGTCAACTAGGCCGTGTCCGATCTGTGCGTGAGACGGACTAGTCAACGTCGGTGAACATCTTCATGTTGATCATATCTTCTATACGACTCATGCTCGACCTTTCGGTCTTCTGTGTTCCGAGGCCATGTCTGTACATGCTAGGCTCGTCAAGTTAACCCTAAGTGTTTTCGCATGTGTAAAACTGTCTTACACCCGTTGTATGTGAACGTAAGGATCTATCACACCCGATTAACACGTGGTGCTTCGAAACGACGAACTGTAGCAACGGTGCACAGTTAGGGGAGAACACTTCTTGAAATTTTAATGAGGGATCATCTTATTTACTACCGTCGTTCTAAGCAAATAAGATGTATAAACATGATAAACATCACATGCAATCAAATAGTGACATGATATGGCCAATATCATATTGCTCCTTTTGATCTCCATCTTCGGGGCTCCATGATCATCATCGTCACCGGTATGACACCATGATCTCCATCATCATGATCTCCATCATCGTGTCTTCTTGAAGTTGTCTTGTCATCGACATGCAAGTCGTGATTCCCTTGACAAGAACATGATCAATCTCATACATCACATATATCATTCATCACATCCTTTTGACCATATCACATCACATAGCATACCCTGCAAAAACAAGTTAGACGTCCTCTAATTGTTGCATGTTTTACGTGGCTGCTATGGGTTTCTAGCAAGAATGTTTCTTACCTACGCAAAGACCACAACGTGATATGCCAATTGCTATTTACCCTTCATAAGGACCCTTTTCATCGAATCCGATCCGACTAAAGTAGGAGAGACAGACACCCGCTAGCCACCTTATGCATCTAGTGCATGTCAGTCGGTGGAACCAGTCTCACGTAAGAGTACGTGTAAGGTCGGTCCGGGCCGCTTCATCCCACGATGCCGCCGAATCAAGATAAGACTAGTAACGGCAAGCATATTGAACAAAATCAACGCCCACAACTACTTTGTGTTCTACTCGTGCAAAGAAACTACGCATAGACCTAGCTCATGATGCCACTGTTGGGGAACGTAGCAGAAAATCAAAATTTTTCCTATGTGTCACCAAGACCTATCTATGGAGAGACCAGCAACGAGGGGAAGGAGAGTGCATCTACATACCCTTGTAGATCGCTAAGTGGAAGCGTTCAAGTGAACGGGGTTGATGGAGTCGTACTCGTCGTGATTCAGATCACCGATGATCCTAGTGCCGAACGGACGGCACCTCCGCGTTCAACACACGTACAGCCCGGTGACGTCTCCAACGCCTTGATCCAGCAAGGAGAGAGGGAGAGGTTGAGGAAGAATCCATCCAGCAGCAGCACAACGGCGTGGTGGTGATGGATGAGCGTGGCAATCCTGCAGGGCTTCGCCAAGCACCACGGGAGAGGAGAAGAACTTGGGAGAGAGGGAGGGCTGCACCAAAGGCATAAGGGGTTTCTCTAGAGGCCCTCCTACCCTCAATATATATAGGGAGCCCAAGGGGGGGGGTGCGCCAGCCCTAGGAGATCCAATCTCCTAGGGGGCGGCGGCCAGGGGAGGTTTCCCTCCCCCCCAAGGCACCTAGGAGGTGCCTTCCCTCCTTGGGACTCTTCCTTAGGGTTCCCCTTTCACCCTAGGCACATGGGCCCTAGGGGAAGTGGCGCCCCAGCCCACTTTGGGCTGGATCTCTTCTCACTTCAGCCCATGGGACCCTCCGAGATAGGTGGCCCCACCCGGTGGGCCCCCGGGACCCTTCCGGTGGTCCCGGTACAATACCGATGACCCCGAAACTTGCCCCGATGGCCGAAATAGGACTTCCTATATATAAATCTTTACCTTCGGACCATTCCAGAACTCCTCGTGACGTCCGGGATCTCATCCGGGACTCCGAACAACATTCGGTAGCCACAAACAAGCTTCCTTTATAACCCTAGCGTCATCGAACCTTAAGTGTGTAGACCCTACGGGTTCGGGAGACATGCAGACATGACCGAGACGTTCTCCGGTCAATAACCAACAGCGGGATCTGGATACCCATGTTGGCTCCCACATGTTCCATGATGATGTCATCGGACGAACCACAATGTCAAGGACTCAATCAATCCCGTATACAATTCCCTTTGTCTAGCGGTATTGTACTTGCCCGAGATTCGATCATCGGTATCCCTATACCTTGTTCAATCTCGTTACCGGCAAGTCTCTTTACTCGTTCCGTAACACATCATCCCGTGATCAACTCCTTGGTCACATTGCGCATATGATGATGTCCTACCGAGTGGGCCCAGAGATACCTCTCCGTTTACACGGAGTGACAAATCCCAGTCTCGATTCGTGCCAACCCAACAGACACTTTCGGAGTTACCTGTAATGTACCTTTATAGCCACCTAGTTACGTTGTGACGTTTGGCACACCCAAAGCACTCCTACGGTATCCGGGAGTTGCACAATCTCATGGTCTAAGGAAATGATACTTGACATTAGAAAAGCTTTAGCATACGAACTACACGATCTTTGTGCTAGGATTAGGATTGGGTCTTGTCCATCACATCATTCTCCTAATGATGTGATCCCGTTATCAACGACATCCAATGTCCATGGTCAGGAAACCGTAACCATCTATTGATCAACGAGCTAGTCAACTAGAGGCTCACTAGGGACATGGTGTTGTCTATGTATCCACACATGTATCTGAGTTTCCTATCAATACAATTATAGCATAGATAATAAACGATTATCATGAACAAGGAAATATAATAATAACCAATTTATTATTGCCTCTAGGGCATATTTCCAACAGTCTCCCACTTGCACTAGAGTCAATAATCTAGTTCACATCGCCATGTGATTAACACTCACAGGTCGCATCGCCATGTGACCAACATCCAAAGAGTTTACTAGAGTCAATAATCTAGTTCACATCACTAGGTGATTAACACTCAATGAGTTCTGGGTTTGATCATGTTGCTTGTGAGAGAGGTTTTAGTCAACGGGTCTGAACCTTTCAGATCCGTGTGTGCTTTACAAATCTCTATGTCATCTCCTAGATGTAGCTACCACGTTCTATTTGGAGCTAATCCAAATAACTGTTCTACTTGGAGCTATTCTAAATTGTTGCTCCATTATATGTATCCGGTATCTCTACTCAGAGCTATCCGGATAGGTGTTAAGCTTGCATCGACGTAACTCTTTACGACGAACTCTTTTACCACCTCCATAATCGAGAAAATTCCTTAGTCCACTAGTTACTAAGGATAACTTTGACCGCTGTCCCGTGATCCATTCTTGGATCACTCTTGTACCCCTTGACTGACTCATGGCAAGGCACACTTCAGGTGCGGTACACAGCATAGCATACTGTAGAGCCTACGTCTTAAGCATAGGGGACGACCTTCGTCCTATCTCTCTATTCTGCCGTGGTCGAGCTTTAAGTCTTAACTTCATACCTTACAACTCAGGCAAGAATTCCTTCTTTGACTGATCCATCTTGAACACCTTCAAGATCATGTCATGGTATGTGCTCATTTTGAAAGTACTATTAAGCGTTTTGATCTATCCTTATAGATCTTGATGCTCAATGTTCAAGTAGCTTAATCCAGGCTTTCCATTGAAAAACACTTTCCAAATAACCCTATATGCTTTCCAGAAATTCTATGTCATTTCTGATCAACAATATGTCAACAACATATACTCATCAGAAATTCTATACTGCTCCCACTCACCTTTTTGGAAATACAAGTTTCTCATAAACTTTGTATAAACCCAAAATCTTTGATCATCTCATCAAAGTGTACATTCCAACTCCGAGATGCTCACTCCAGTCCTCAGAAGGATTGCTAGAGCTTTGCATCCTTATTAGCATCTTTTCATGATTGACAAAACCTTTCAGTTGTATCACATACAACCTTTCCTCAAGAAAATCGTCGAGGAAACAATGTTTTGACATCCTATCTGCAAGATTTCATAAATAATGCAGTGACTGCTAATATAATTCCAACAGACTCTTAGCATCGCTACGAGTGAGAAAATCTCACCGTAGTCAACTCCTTGAACTTGTCAGAAAACATCTTAACGACAAGTCGAGCTTTCTTAATGGTGACATTTACCATCATTGTCCGTCTTCCTTTTAAAATCCATCTGTACTCAACAGCCTTACGACCATCGAGCCATTCTGCCAAAGTCTACACTTTGTTTTCATACATGGATCCTCTCTCGGATTTTATGGCCTCGAGCCATTTATCGAAATCCGGGCCCACCATCGCTTCTCCATAGCTCGTAGGTTCATTGTTGTCTAGCAACATGACTTCCAAGACAGGATTACGTACCACTCTGAAGTAGTACGCACCCTTGTCATCCCACGAGGTTTGTTAGTGACTTGATCTGAAGTTTCATGATCACTATCATAAGCTTCCACTTCAATTGGTGTAGGTGCCACAGGAACAACTTCTTGTGCCCTGCCATACACTAGTTGAAGAGACGGTTCAATAACCTCATCGAGTCTCCACCATCCTCCCACTCAATTCTTTCGAGAGAAACTTTTCCTCGAGAAAGGACCTGATTCTAGAAACAATCCCTTATTGCTTTCGAATCTGAGACAGGAGGTATACCCAACTATTTTTGGGTTGTCCTATGAAGATGCATTTATCCGCTTTGGGTTCGAGCTTATTGGCCTGAAACTTTTCCACATAAGCGTCGCAGCCCCAAACTTTTAAGAAATGACAGCTTAGGTTTCTCTAAACCATAGTTCATATGGTGTCATCTCATCGGAATTACATGGTGCCCTATTTAAAGTGAATGTGGTTGTCTCTAATGCCTAACCCATAAACTATCGTGGTAATTCGATAAGAGACATCATGGTATGCATCATATCCAATAGGGTGCAGTTATGATGTTCGGACACACCATCACACTATGGTGTTCCAGGCTGTATTAGTTGTGAAACGATTTCCACAATGTCTTAATTTTGTGCCAAACTCGTAATTCAGATATTCATCTCTATGATCATATCATAGATCTTTTATCCTCTTGTCACGACGATCTTTCAACTTCACACTGAAATTACTTGAACCTTTCAATAATTCAGACTCGTGATTCATCAAGTAAATGTACTCAACATCTACTCAAATCATCTGTGAAGAAAGAACATAACGATATCCACTACATGCCTCAGCACTCATTGGACTGCACACATCAAAATGTATTACTTCCAACAATTTGCTTTCTAGTTCCATTTTACTGAAACCGAGGCTTTCAGTCATCTTGCCCATGTGGTATGATTTGCATGCCTCAAGTGATTCAAAATCAAGTGAGTCCAAACGGTCCATTTGCATGGAGTTTCTTCATGCATACACACCAATAGACATGGTTCACATGTCTCAAACTTTTCAAAAATGAGTGAGCCCAAAGATCCATTAACATGGATCTTCTTCATGCGTTTTATCCCGATATGACTTACGTGGCAGTGCCACAAGTAGGTGGTACTATCTTTTGGCATGAACATGTGTATCACTACGATCGAGATTCAATAAACCATTCATTTTAGGCGTAAGACCATTGAAGGTATTATTCAAATAAACAGAGTAACCATTATTCTCCTTAAATGAATAACCGTATTGCGATAGACATAATCCAATCATGTCTATGCTCAACGCAAACACCAATCTCGATGGTAGAGGGAGCGTGCGATGCTTGATCATATCAACATTGGAAACACTTCCAACACATATCGTCAGCTCACCTTTAGCTAGTCTCCGTTTGTTCCGTAGCTTTTATTTCGAGTTACTAACACTTAGAAACCGAACCGGTATCTAATACCCTGGTGCTACTAGGAGTACTAGTAAAGTACACATCAACACAACGTATATCCAATATACTTCTATCGACCTTGCCAGCCTTCTAATCTACCAAGTATCTAGGGTAATTCTGCTCCAGTGGCTGTTCCCTTTATTACAGAAGCACTTAGTCTCGGGCTTGGGTTCGACCTTGGGTTTCTTCACTGGAGCAGCAGCTGAATTGCCGTTTCATGAAGTATCCCTTCTTGCCCTTGCCCTTCTTGAAACTAGTGGTTTCACTGACCATCAACAATTGATGCTCCTTCTTGATTTCTACTTTCGTGGTGTCAAACATCGCGAATATCTCAAGGATCATCATATATGTCCCCGATATATTATAGTTCATCACGAAGCTCTAGCAGCTTGGTGGTAATGACTTCGGAGAACCATCACTATTTCATCTGGAAGATCAACTCCCACTCGATTCAAGTTTTTGTTGTACTCAGACAATCTGAGCACAAGCTCAACAATTGAGCTTTTCTCCTTAGTTTGCAGGCTAAGAAAATCGTCGGAGGTCTTATACCTTTTGACGTGGGCACGAGCCTGAAATCCCAATTTCAGCCCTCAAAACATCTCATATGTTTCGTGACGTTTCAAAAAACGTCTTTGGTGCCTCAACTCTAAACCGTTTAACTGAACTATCATGTAGTTATCAAAACGTGTATGTCAGATGTTCGCAACATCCACAGACAACGTTCGAGGTTTAGCACACTGAGCGGTGCATTAAGGACATAAGCCTTCTAAGAAGCAAGAGGACAATCCTCAGTTTACGGACCTAGTCCGCATAATTGCTACTATCAACTTTCAACTAATTTTTCTCTAGGAACATATCTAAACAGTAGAACTGAAACGCGAGCTACGACATAATTTGCAAAATCCTTTTTGACTATGTTCAGGATAATTAAGTTCATCTTATGAACTCCCACTTAGATAGACATCCCTCTAGTCATCTAAGTGATTACATGATCCGAGTCAACTAGGCCGTGTTCGATCTGTGCGTGAGACGGACTAGTCAACGTCGGTGAACATCTTCATGTTGATCATATCTTCTATACGACTCATGCTCGACCTTTCGGTCTTCTGTGTTCCGAGGCCATGTCTGTACATGCTAGGCTCGTCAAGTTAACCCTAAGTGTTTTTGCATGTGTAAAACTGTCTTACACCCGTTGTATGTGAACGTAAGGATCTATCACACCCGATTAACACGTGGTGCTTCGAAACGACGAACTGTAGCAACGGTGCACAGTTAGGGGAGAACACTTCTTGAAATTTTAATGAGGGATCATCTTATTTACTACCGTCGTTCTAAGCAAATAAGATGTATAAACATGATAAACATCACATACAATCAAATAGTGACATGATATGGCCAATATCATATTGCTCCTTTTGATCTCCATCTTCGGGGCTCCATGATCATCATCTTCACCGGTATGACACCATGATCTCCATCATCATGATCTCCATCATCGTGTCTTCTTGAAGTTGTCTTGTCATCGACATGCAAGTCGTGATTCCCTTGACAAGAACATGATCAATCTCATACATCACATATATCATTCATCACATCCTTTTGGCCATATCACATCACATAGCATACCCTGCAAAAACAAGTTAGACGTCCTCTAATTGTTGCATGTTTTACGTGGCTGCTATGGGTTTCTAGCAAGAACGTTTCTTACCTACGCAAAGACCACAACGTGATATGCCAATTGCTATTTACCCTTCATAAGGACCCTTTTCATCGAATCCGATCCGACTAAAGTAGGAGAGACAGACACCCGCTAGCCACCTTATGCATCTAGTGCATGTCAGTCGGTGGAACCAGTCTCACGTAAGAGTACGTGTAAGGTCAGTCCGGGCCGCTTCATCCCACGATGCCGCCGAATCAAGATAAGACTAGTAACGGCAAGCATATTGAACAAAATCAACGCCCACAACTACTTTGTGTTCTACTCGTGCAAAGAAACTACGCATAGACCTAGCTCATGATGCCACTGTTGGGGAACGTAGCAGAAAATCAAATTTTTTCCTACGTGTCACCAAGACCTATCTATGGAGAGACCAGCAACGAGGGGAAGGAGAGTGCATCTACATACCCTTGTAGATCGCTAAGTGGAAGCGTTCAAGTGAACGGGGTTGATGGAGTCGTACTCGTCGTGATTCAGATCACCGATGATCCTAGTGCCGAACGGACGGCACCTCCGCGTTCAACACACGTACAGCCCGGTGACGTCTCCAACGCCTTGATCCAGCAAGGAGAGAGGGAGAGGTTGAGGAAGACTCCATCCAGCAGCAGCACAACAGCGTGGTGGTGATGGATGAGCGTGGCAATCCTGCAGGGCTTCGCCAAGCACCACGGGAGAGGAGAAGGACTTGGGAGAGAGGGAGGGCTGCACCAAAGGCATAAGGGGTTTCTCTAGAGGCCCTCCTACCCTCAATATATATAGGGAGCCCAAGGGGGGGGGTGCGCCAGCCCTAGGAGATCCAATCTCCTAGGGGGCGGCGGCCAGGGGAGGTTTCCCTCCCCCCAAGGCACCTAGGAGGTGCCTTCCCTCCTTGGGACTCTTCCTTAGGGTTCCCCTTTCACCCTAGGCGCATGGGCCCTAGGGGAAGTGGCGCCCCAGCCCACTTTGGGCTGGATCCCTTCTCACTTCAGCCCATGGGACCCTCCGGGATAGGTGGCCCCACCCGGTGGGCCCCCGAGACCCTTCCGGTGGTCCCGGTACAATACTGATGACCCCGAAACTTGCCCCGATGGCCGAAATAGGACTTCCTATATATAAATATTTACCTTCGGACCATTCCGGAACTCCTCGTGACGTCCGGGATCTCATCCGGGACTCCGAACAACATTCGGTAGCCACAAACAAGCTTCCTTTATAACCCTAGCGTCATCGAACCTTAAGTGTGTAGACCCTACGGGTTCGGGAGACATGCAGACATGATCGAGACGTTCTCCGGTCAATAACCAACAGCGGGATCTGGATACCCATGTTGGCTCCCACATGTTCCATGATGATGTCATCGGACGAACCACAATGTCAAGGACTCAATCAATCCCGTATACAATTCCCTTTGTCTAGCGGTATTGTACTTGCCCGAGATTCGATCGTCGGTATCCCTATACCTTGTTCAATCTCGTTACCGGCAAGTCTCTTTACTCATTACGTAACACATCATCCCGTGATCAACTCCTTGGTCACATTGCGCATATGATGATGTCTTACCGAGTGGGCCCAGAGATACCTCTCCGTTTACACGGAGTGACAAATCCCAGTCTTGATTCGTGCCAACCCAACAGACACTTTCGGAGTTACCTGTAATGTACCTTTATAGCCACCCAATTACGTTGTGACGTTTGGCACACCCAAAGCACTCCTACGGTATCCGTGAGTTGCACAATCTCATGGTCTAAGGAAATGATACTTGACATTAGAAAAGCTTTAGCATACGAACTACACGATCTTTGTGCTAGGCTTAGGATTGGGTCTTGTCCATCACATCATTCTCCTAATGATGTGATCCCGTTATCAACGACATCCAATGTCCATGGTCAGGAAACCGTAACCATCTATTGATCAACGAGCTAGTCAACTAGAGGCTCACTAGGGACATGGTGTTGTCTATGTATCCACACATGTATCTGAGTTTCCTATCAATACAATTATAGCATAGATAATAAACGATTATCATGAACAAGGAAATATAATAATAACCAATTTATTATTGCCTCTAGGGCATATTTCCAACAAACACATGCCTACCTATACTCAATGGCACTTGAAAACATCCTTGACTGGCCATATACTCCGCTCCTAGTGAGCTTACTAGCATAGGTGTTCTATGAACCTTAGTGGGAAGGTTATACTTATCCACAAATCCCCTTGATATGTATGAATGCGATGCACCAGTATCAAAAAGAACGAGTGCAGTAAATGACTTAACCAAAAACTTACTGATTATGACATCCGACTGCTCTTCAACCTCCTCCACGTTAACGTGGTTCACCTGTCCCCTGTTGAAAGGGTTCGGCTTCTTCCCAAAGCTTCCATTGCCATTCTGGCCTTCAGGACATTCATTGGCATAATGTCCGGTCTTCTGGCACTTAAAACAAGTGACTTGGCTCAGGTCTTTCTTGGCTGGGGTTGATGGGTTGGTACGGTTCTGGCCGTTGCTTCCTCCATTACCATTACCATTCTTGGTGCCGTTGTGATTGTGCGAGCTACCTCCTCCATGGGTATGCTGAAAATGTCCTCCCGATCTAGGGGTAAAACGTGGCTTCTGCTGAGCTCCAGAATTGTACTTCCCTTGTCCATACTTCCTCTTGCGGTTCCCAATTTGCTGCTGCTTGCCTTCAATCATAGGAGCACGGTCTACCAACTCCTGGTAGTTGTTGAAGGTTGCTATCATCAACTACATGCTCAACTCATCATTTAGTCCTTCCAGAAACTTCTCCTATTTGCTGCATCCGTAGCAACGTCATCTGGGGAATAACGTTCTAATTTACTAAAGTCCTCCACATACTGGCCAACTGTCCGTCCTCATTGGCACAAGTTGCGAAACTCACGCTTCTTCATGGCCATAGCTCCTGCTGAAACATGGGCAGTACGAAAAGCCTGCTGAAACTGGTCCCACGTGACAGTGTCGACAGGGAAGGTGGCTGTGAAATTCTCCCACCATGATGCTGCGGGTCCTTCTAGTTGATGTGCGGCAAACTTCACCTTCTCCGCATCTGTGCATCCTGTTGTGGTCAACTCTCTAGCTGTCTTGCGTAGCCAATCATCTGCTACTATCGGCTCGGTGCTACTGGAAAACACCGGGGGATTCAGCCTAAGAAAACGGGCTAGGTGATCAACAGGTGGTGGTGGTGGTGGTGGGTTGTTGTTGTTGTTCCTCTGATTCTGATTCTGGACTAGCAACTGCATCAATGTGTTCTGCTGCTGGATCAACTAGGTGAGCTCCGGTGGAAAGGTAAATCCGGGGTCACGTCTCAGAGGCATCTGAGGGTTTAGAAAAGATGAGGTTTAAGAATAGAGGGGGTCTAAAGAGAAAACACTACCCATATGCACATGAGGCAAAAGCAAACAATTCACTTCATTCAATCAAACAAGGGCATACAATCGATCTAACTATTGTAAAAGTGCTCGGACTACTGTATTTACATGGTGGACTACTACTACTTATGAGGTGGTCTACTAGAAATATTCTTCAGTTGCAGACTCCATGATATCTACTCCGGCTTCATCAACATAGTCATCATCGCTATCATCTGGGTCCGAGTCGGTGTCATCGATGATGATGTAGTCCTCTGGGCGAATCTCCTTGGGTTCTTCGTCTTCATCTACTGGTGTAGGGCCTCCCATAAATATCCCGATCTTCTTGATCAGATCGTCATTCTTCTCCACCAATACTTCAATTTCTTCCTCATAATCTTCTTGTGTAGCCTTGAGTTCTTCCTCCAGTTCTTTGATTCTTGTCCTAGCCTTCTTCAGGTCTATCATGTCGGCGCACATCTGGTTCTCGTGTCGTCGAATATGCTGGTTTAACTCCTGGATAAAAGCTACAATTGATCTATCCCTTCTGGTGCTGATCATCTCCCAGTGCTCATCTCGGCGCCCACAAATCTGGTAGATAGTATCCTTGAGATCATTGTGGTAGACTTCTCCAATGCGTCCCATGGCGATGTGAGCTACCATGCTCTTTCCTAGACTCCAAGTTGGTGCATCAAAAGAAAACTCTATTGGCTCAGTGACTGGCATGAACGTCCTTCCTGGAACTTGAACTTGAATCATCCAGCGCTCTTCTTTAGGTAAAGTGGCGTTGTAGGTTCCGGTGAAGCTTGGTACTCCTATGTTTAGGTATCTAGTGACTTTCTTCAAGTGGCGTCCAAAGGGTGTATCTTCATCCGGTTGCATGAACTTGTTCCTTGCATCCGCCATCCTAAAGAGTAGAAAAGTTGAGAGGTCAGAAGAGAAGAGAGTGAATAGTGATCTAGGTCCTTAGCTTAGTGGTCATGTCCTACAGTCAACGTGTGCTCTGATACCATCTCTGTACCGACCAGACCTCAAACGGTCTGATCTCTATGCTCAGGTGTCATCCCTGGATCAGTAATGCTGACACCACACAGTACTTGAAGGATTTATAACAGAGTAGCAATCACACACTTATTACATCGAGTGTCTCAATAGAGAACTTATTACAATAAATATGGCTTAAGGCCATCTAATAACGATAACAGCGGATGGCTTGGAAGATAAGTCAGTCCATCAACTCCAACGACATCACTGAGTATAGAACCACGACCTAAAAACTCCCTAATCGTCGTCTGAAAAGTCTGCAACATTAACGTTGCAGCCCGAAACGGGTCAACAAATGGAATATGCTGGCAAGGTAACACATAGAGAGTAATGGAATGAAATAGCTATACTATATGCATATTTGGCTGGTGGAAAGCTCTATGGTTACAGTTTTGCGTAAAGCCAATTTTTCCCTACTGCAAAGGAATAAATTTTATTTAACTATCATGGTAGTTGTTAAACATTGAGAATGGTTGACAGCATCCTCAATCCCAATTAAGCATCATCATTAAACAAAACCCAACAAAATTAAATTAGAGAGTAACATGTTGAGATTCACATGATAATCCAAGTACTAGATACTCAAGATGTCCATAACCGGGGACACGGCTAACCATGATTAGTTTATACACTCTGCAGAGGTTTGCGCACTTTTCCTCACAAGACTCGATCGCCTCCGTTTGGTTTCTCGCACTACATGGTGTTTGAGAAGACGGATGATGGAGACACAGTCTTTCAGAAGCGCTAGCACCTTACGATGGATAGACCGTTACACCTACTTTCCCCTACATCTGCTAGTCTACCCTGTAAGAGTTCGCACGACTTAATCAACTATGCTAGAGCCCATAATAGCTTGTGGCTGCACATGGAAGTTTCTAGTATGAAACATCTCATGATCCCTTTGGGCCTGGGTGGCGGTCCATAAAAAAACAGGCAATCCTGGAATACCCAGGTACCTCAATCCACCCAGATGTGTGTTTAAGTTGCCACCATAGATAAACCATTAATTAACAAACTCACATCTGTCATGGATATCACTCACCCAATCCACGTCTACTAGCATAGCATGGCACAATAGGCAAACGTAGAAGTAACTCCCAAAGGTTTAATAATAAACAGGTAATAGGTACTACCTCAACTACTTCCCATCCCACAATTTAATTAGATCCTAATCATGCAATGTTTGAGGATTGATCTAATGCAATAAAACTGGGTAGTAAGAGGTATGATCAAAGTGTTAATTTCCTTGCTGATGATCCGCGAAACCTAGAGATTCGAAGTAACAGGCGGCGCACTCCGGGTATTCTATCGCAGACAAACAAACAAGTATACAATAAGTACTCAACTAATGCATAGGCAAAACTCAAATAAGAGACTTAACCAGAAAGTTCAACTTAAGAACTCCGGTTTGCAAAAAGAATCAAATCAAACGAAGCAACGAAAGTCAAACGGCAAAAGAAACAGGCTTTGTTTACTATTCTGGACCTAGGACAATTTTTATAGTGGAAAAAGCTTGTTTAAGTTGGTTAAACGGATAGAGGGTTTCGAGACAAAACTCCAGGCGCTTGAATCGCTTGATTCCGATAAACGAGCGAAAAGTTATACTAAAACGAAAATCGGATCAGGAATCGTGATCAGAAAATCACGGATTTAATCCGAGAAAAAGAAAAACTATGAACGCGCTAGAACGAACGAACGGACGAACGCTCGCTAATTAAATAAACCAGAAAAACCGATCTATTTAAAAAAACCGAAACTAAAAAAACAACAAAACCGTCGGAAAAACCAAACGGTTTTCTAAAAAAACCGGTGTCTAAAAAAAATCTACCGGCAACTCCGGCGAGATTCCGGCGGCGGCGGCGGGGCTCCGGCGGTCGGCGGCGGCGCAGCGCGGCGGCGGTGGCGCGGGTGGCGGCGGCGGCAGGGCTAGGGTTTGGGCGGCGGCGGCGGCTCGATGGGCTGTGGGGGTCGGGTGCCCCGGCTTATAAAGGCCGGCCCCGGAGGAGTCCGGGCTTAACACGGCCCGTAGGTCGGTTTCGTTTTTTTTTAAATTATTCCACGCAAAAAAACAAATAAAAGAAATACTAAACGGACTCCAAAAATCCCGAAATAAATTTTCCCGGGCTTCTAAAATCAAGCCGCACAAGGTGAACATTTATTTGGGGCCTAAATGCAATTTTGAAAAACACACATTTCTCCTAATTCAAATAAAATACCGAAAAACTCTGAAATAAAATCTTATTTGATTTTATTATTAAATCCTCATTATTTCTTTATTTTGGGAAAGTCATTTTATTCCCTCTCTCATATTTTTGTAATAGAAATAATTGACGATAAAATAATTAAAATCAAATGATTCTATTCTCAAAATTTGAGAAAACTCAAATATGAAAATAACGAAATCCCCAACTCTCTCCGTGGGTCCTTGAGTTGTGTAGAATTTCTAGGATCAAAACCAAAAGCAAATAAATTATGATATGCAATGATGATCTAATGTATAACATTCCAAATTGAAAATTTGGGATGTTACAACAAGGCTCACAAGGTCTTGAAGGGTGCTCATGCTAGCCTCAAAGAGTCTCATGATCAACTTCAAGTAAAGCTAACCAAGGAAAAATCCACTTTTCCTCGTATGATGTTAATTGATAATGCAAATGCTACTAACCCATGTTGTGAGCATGTGCATCTTGTTGAGGAGAACGCTAAGCTAAAGGTGCAACTTGAGAAAGGTCTTGCATCTTGCATACAAGGCAAGAAGAACCTCAACGACCTCTTGACCAACCAAAAGGGAGTTGTGGCTAAGGAAGGGATTGGGTACGTGCCCGAGTCCAAGAACAAGAAGAAGAATGACAAGACCAAATGACCTCCTCCTCTCATGCAAACCTTTGTGAAGGAGGGAGAGAGTGCTTCCAAGGAGAAGAAGAACAATGCGAAGGGTGGCCGTGTCAAAAAGGGCAATGCCACTCCTCCCATCAAAGTCGGCGACTTTAATCCTTCTTATGTGTTATGTCGGGCTAGTGATGGGCATGTCTATGCCAAATTTGTTGGTTCCCCTCATGAGTACATTGAATGGTCTATTTGGGTTCCAAAGACCCTTGTTACTAACATCAAAGGACCCATTACAAAATGGGTACCTAAAACCAAGCATTGATCTCTTGTAGGTGTTTGCTTCCGGTGGGGGATCATGGTTGCTCGATAGCGGAGCTACAGATCATATGACCGGAAGCAAGGACTTGGTGGTGGGCGTGCACAAGATTCCATCTATGCCCACCAATGTCGAGTGGGGTGACGCCTCATCTTATATGGTATTGGGACTTGGCAAGGTAGTCATCTCTCATGATCTCACGATCGAGAAGGTCATGCTTGTTGAGTCCCTTGCATACAATTTACTTTCCGTTCGTCAACTTGCAATCATGGGCTTTGCCACTTTCTTTGATATCGATGCCGTGGCCCTCTTGTGGAGCAAGACTCTTAAAGTAGCCTTTGTTGGGCATGTCGAGAACGGTCTATATGTGATTAACTTTTCGGAGCGACCCACTAAGACCGCGACATGCCTAATGGCTAAAGTTGATGTGGGATGGCTTTGGCATCGCCGTTTAGCCCATGTCAATATGAGATCTTTGCAAAGTCTTCTCAAGGGGGACCATGTCCGTGGACTAACGAATGTTAGTTTTGCTAAAGATCATGCTTGCAGTGCTTGTATCGAAGGAAAGCTACATGAGAAGGCTCATCCTCCCACGACTATAATTTACTCAAAGAGGCCTTTGGAGCTCCTTCACTTGGATCTCTTTGGGCCTCCATCCTTCGATAGTCTTGGGGTAGTAAGTATTGCTTGGTGATTGTGGATGACTACTCAAGATACACTTGGGTGTATTTCTTCAAGAGGAAGAGCGAGACCCAACAAACCGTCATTGACTTTGCAAATGAAGCACAACGTCAACACAATGCAAATATCTTGACAATAAGAAGTCAAAACGGCACCGAGTTCAAGAACTACACCTTGGATGAGTTTCTTAGTGATGAGGGGATCAAGCATCAATATTCCGCACCTTACACTCCTCAACAAAACGGTGTTGAGGAGAGGAAGAACCGGACGTTGATGGATGCGACAAGGACCATGATGGCGGAGTTCAAGTCTCCATACAACTTTTGGGTCGAAGCCATCAACACCGCATGTCATGCATCCAATTGGCTCTACCTCCGCAAGGGCTTGAACAAGACTCCATATGAGATACTCACCGGTAACAAGCCCAACCTCAAGTACTTCCGGGTGTTCGGGTGTAAGTGTTTCATTCTCAAGAAAGGTGTTTGGTTGTCTAAATTTGAAGCTAGAGCTTATGAGGGCATATTTGTTGGTTATGCTACAAACTCTCATGCTTACCGTGTCCTCAATAAATCCACGGGACTTATTGAGGAGACGTGTAACGTGGAGTTTGATGAAAATAACGGCTCCCAAGTGGAGCAAAGTGGCACTTGTGATGTAGGTGATGAAATTCCTCCTCAAGCCATAAGAAGAATGGGTGTTGGCTTTATCCTACCCATTAAGGAACCCCTTGTGGCCGAAGGAGAAGGACAATGCTCCATTCAAGTGGAGCCATCACCAACCCAAGGCCCACACGCTTCCGAAGAACAACATGAAGGCCCTCATCCTCAAGAACAAGACCAAGGGCAAGATCATGCTCAAGACGGTGTTGACACACCAAGTGATGCCCAAGGTCAAGTTCTCTCCTCCGAGCAAGGTCAAGAACAAGAACAAGCTCAAGACGACGCTCAAGATGATCAAGTGACCACTTCTCGTCTCACCCCCGAGGAGGAATTGGAGCGTCGAGCCGCCAAGGTTGCCTCCAAGCTCTCCACCAAGGATCATCTCATGACGAATGTGCTTGGAAGCTTAAGAAAGGGGGTAAGCACTCGTAGACAATTAGCAAACTATTGTGAGCATCATGCGTTTGTCTCTTGTGTCGAACCCCACAAGGTCTATGAGGCGCTCGAAGATCCAGATTGGCTCAATGCCATGCATGAATAACTCAACAACTTCGAGCGCAACAAAGTGTGGAGATTGGTGCCAAGACCGACAGGGAACCACAATGTCATTGGAACCAAGTGGATATTTAAGAACAAGCAAGATGCCCATGGGATTATTATTCGCAACAAGGCTCGTTTGGTAGCACAAGGCTACTCCCAAGTCGAGGGTATCGACTACGGTGAAACCTTTGCTCCCGTTGCTTGTCTTGAATCCATTCACATGTTGGTTTCATATGCTTCTCATCATAACTTTAAGTTACAACAAATGGATGTGAAGAGTGCTTTTCTTAATGGTCCTATTAATGAATTGGTTTATGTCAAGCAACCCCCGGGTTCGAGGATCCCTACTTTCCCGATCATGTGTATCAAATCAATAAGGCACTCTGTGGCCTTAAACAAGCCCCACGTGCATGGTATGACCACCTTACCGAGTTGTTACAAGACCATGGTTTTGAAGTTGGGCTAATCGACCCCACTCTTTTTACTAAGAAGGTCAAAGGGGAGTTGTTTGTGTGCCAATTATATGTTGATGATATTATCTTTGGCTCCCCTAACAAAGCTTTCAATGAGGAATTTGCCGCTCTCATGACCTCAAAGTTCGAGATGTCTTCCATGGGAGAGTTGAAGTTCTTTCTAGGGTTTGAAGTGAAGAAAAGAAGAGAAGGAACCTTCATCAACCAAGCCAAATACACTCAAGACATGCTCAAGAGGTTCAAGCTAAGTGACGTCAAGCCGGCTTCCACTCCAATGCCCACCAAGTGCCAACTTGACATAGATCCCAATGGTAAAGCGGTGGATCAAAAGGTATATCGCTCCATGATTGGATCCTTGCTTTACCTTTGTGCATCTAGACCGGATATCATGTTGAGTGTGGGAATTTGTGCACGGTTTCAAGCCGCACCCAAGGAAAGTCACTACGTGGCGGTCAAACGAATCTTTCGATATTTGGCTCATACCCCAAACTTTGGCTTATGGTACCCAAGAGGATCAAACTTCAAGCTTGTAGGGTATTCGGATTCCGATTGGGCGGGAGACAAAGTGGATAGGAAGTCCACTTCCGGAGGGTGCCAATTCCTTGGTTGCTCTTTAGTAAGTTGGTCTTCCAAAAAGCAAAGTTGTGTGTCTCTCTCGTCCACCGAAGCGGAGTATGTAGCGACCGGTAGTTGTTGTGCACAATTCCTATGGATGAGGCAAACTTTAAAGGATTACGGTGTCACTTGTGACAAAGTGCCTCTTTGGTGTGATAATGAAAGTGCCATCAAGATCTCTCTCAACCTGGTGCAACACTTCAAGACGAAGCATATTGAGATTTGGTATCACTTCATGTGGGATCACATTAGGCGAGGAGAGATCGAGCTCAACTATGTCAACACTCATGATAACCTTGTAGATATTTTCACGAAGCCCTTGGATGAAGCAAGATTTCGCGAGTTAAGGCATGAGCTAAATATCATTGATGCAAGCAATGTGACTTGAACCCTTGCACACCCCACCACGCTCAATTTGTTGTCTAGTTTAGATGTAGGCATGGACATAGGGGGAGTGTTGTTCTCTCAATGAACTCTCCCTCCCCCATTATGCATAAATTGATCAAGTCTTTCACATTATCCATTGTTGATGGTACTTGTGTTTCAAAGACGAGTTTTGGTCATGGGCCCAAGGTTAAAATCTTCGCAGCGCCATACCTCTTCACTCAAACATAGGTGGCCTCGGCCACCGCCCTCTCGTGAAGAGGTGTGTCTTGGCCTTTTTGCTGGTGTGCTCTCTCTTCTTATTGCCTTTTTGTTTTTCTTTCAGGCTTAGCCGTGTTGTTTAGTTGCCGTGGCGTGTTGGGTGGTACTACCGCTGGTGGTGCATGGTACTACCGCTTATAAGCGGTACTAGCGCCCCCAGCATGGAACTACCGCCGAGGGACGGGACCAGGGGGTTATATCGGGGCAGGGGGAGGTTTCTTCTCCCCCATACCCATTCGCTTCGCCCCCTCGTTCCTCTTCCTCTCTCCAGCCTCGTCTCGCCGCAGGAGGGCTCCGGCGGATCTTCATCTCCGGGGCGTCCCTCTCCATTTCCTTCGGTGGAGTCAATCCCCACCTCGTTCTCTTGCCATGGATGCTGGTATTGCCCCCGTTCCTTCTCTCCTTTTGTCTCATTTTCAGATCTTGCGTCTTAGGGGCAATGGTGGTTGCATCTATAGATTTTTGGCTAAATCTAGGCTTGAGTAGGTTGGAGAAGGCAACTAGACTATCTAGATTAGAGTTTGGTAGGAATATTTTTGAATTTGGCAGGCCGGTAGTGCCGGATCTGACCACGGTAGTAGGGAATTGCTGTTTCCCCGCCTCGAGCGGTACTACCGCTCTCTTTGGAGCGGTACTACCGCTTGGGCGGTACTACCGTGTGCATGTCGCGGTACTACCGCTGCCTGCCAAGTTCCATCATGTTCCTGCCATACCTTGATCCTTTTGTTGAGTTTGATGGCTTATGCTCGTTCTTTCTGGTTGTTTTGCGTGTTCTTGTGTTTGGTTCCAGGTGTTGAACATCCTGAGCATCAAGCTCGCCGTGTCAACCCCGGGCGTGCAACGTCAAAGCGCTACTGCACCTCTGAGCTAGTAGGTGGTTCCTCTAGCACTCAACCACCACCAGCAGGCGCTTCCGCAAGTGCTCCTCCACCACCTTAGCAGTCGAAGAGATCCGCCAACAAGCCAAAGGGAAAGACTGTGACTGAGATGACTGCCAAGGAGTTTTGGGAAAAGCGTCGCCGCAATCCCTATGAGGCGGACCAAGATCCCACTTTGGTCAACCGCCCGTTCTGGAACCGCTTTCAGTTTGCCATCTATTTTGATGTGATCAAGGCCAAGAAGAATCTCTATGTTGATGTTCGCTCCATCGACACTGATGCCATGGAGAAGGACCCTGAGTACTTTGGCGAAACCTTTCAGATGTGTAATCAGCCAAACATTCTCAGGATCATGCAGTTCAACAAGGATTTCGATGCAGACTTGGTGGCCCAATTCTATGCTACCGTTCATCTTGGAACTGATGCCGACAGGACTCTGGCTTGGATGACGAATGGCAAGTTGCTTTCAGTCAAGTGGAAGGCCTTCATGGAGTTACTTGATGTGGAAGATAATGGGCTTGAGCCTCCAGTAGGCTTCCGCCCTCACCGCAATGCTACATCCACTCACAAGCAAGCCCTTTGGCCCTACTGCACTGTGAAGGTTCACCTAGTGACCAAGAAGGAAACCTATGAGCTGTCTACGTATCTGGACGTTCTTCATCATGTCTTCCTTGAGACTCTCTTCCCTCGCATCAGGAATCTGGATCAGGTTCACTCCTATCTCGTGGACATGCTTCTTTTCTGCCAGCATGAGAAGGAAGCAAACACTGGAGAGATCCTGGACATTTCTCATGTTATGTGGTCTGAACTTCTCTCTACCGTTCCTGAGCGCAAGTGCCCGATATATGGTCCATTCATCATGAGGCTCATTGAGAAGGCATGGGCTCGTGTCTATCCCAGAGTGTTGCTGGAAACTGGAGACTTGGTTTCTCATGAGATCAAGCGTCTGAGGAAGAAGGACAATTGGGGCACTCTAGCGCCTAAACCTAGGGGTCCATCTACTGCTGCTGCTGCCATGGAGGCTGAGGGTGAGGCTGCAACTAATGATCACGAGGAGGACTTTGGACCCGCTAGTGCAGAACCGTCTTGGGCAAAGAATCTCAAACGCAAGATGAAGAAGCTTTTCTGCATGGAGTCTCATGGTCAGTACATGACTCATGTGGCGGAGAAGCAGGCCAGGGTGTGCCACAAGGAGCTCATGCGTCACCTGGGTGCGACAGTTGCCAGCGGTTCTGAGGGACAGATCACCGAAGAGGAGGAATGGATTCACCAGCATTGCCCTTGGAACGATTCAGACGCCGAGCAGTTTCTGACCAACGACGGAGATGCAGACGATCACGCTGAGATGTGATGTTCGAGATCCTCAGCTTGCCATCACCTGGAGTCGTAGTGTCGCTCTTTGCCCTTTTGGTGTCTCGATGCCAAAGGGGGAGAGAGTTTAGGGTTTTGTGTTGTTGCCGTGCTGCGAGTTGTGTCTTGTGTTTTCTCGTGTGTTCTCTCGCTGTCTTTGTTTGGTTTGGTTTGGTGCCTCTGAGACCTAAGTTCCAGACATATGGTGTGAGACATATGCTCCCTATCGCTACCTTATTACTTATGTCGTTTCAGTACTGTAGTATCTTATGAGTTGCATGCTTGTCCTGTTTTATACCCTATTCTCATATATCATGTGCTTAGAATTGTTGGACTATAAAATATAGGGGGAGTGTTGATCCGGATGTGTCTGTCTTGCATTCCAAAGGCTCCACTAACTAGGTGCACACATTCAGGGGGAGCCCATCTATATTTTGTAGTTCTAAGTATTCTTATTTTTTCTTTTCCTTGTGCAAATCCCTAGTTGTCATCAATCCACCAAAAAGGGGGAGATTGTTGAGGCATATCTCTCTCGATGTGGTTTTGGTGATTGATGACAACATGTTTGCGGACTAATCGTGTGCTTTGAGTATTTCAGAGATTCATCCGTGGCACGAGACGATTTCTTCCCCTCGGAGTGTCATTCAAGACGGTGTAGCTCTTTCGTTTCTCTTTCGATGGACTAGTTGCATAGAGGGCACCGTACTATCAAGAGGGGGTCCACTGGGGTATTGCTTGGGTGGAATCAACACGTACACATCCGCTTCTCACCCTCAGAGCTCTTCCGCATCAATGGAGAGATCTTTTCTCTCCTGTGTGTCTTGTCTGGGTCCCAGCGGTAGTACCGTGCTACCCAGCGGTAGTACCGCTGAGGGGTCACAAGCGGCAGTACAGCTCCGCAGCGGTAGTACCGCCGTGACTCCGTAGCTGTACTATCGCTGGCCTGTCTAGCTCCTACCTCCTCGACTCAAGGGCTCTTATTCTCGTGTCGGGTTTTGCGGCACTAGTTGTGGCAGTAGTGGCGGTAGTACGGCTTCGCAGCGGTAGTACCGCTCTTACCACCGCGGTAGTACCGCTCTGGGTCCAGGTCCCTGCTTCTCTCCTCTGCGCGGCAGTACCGCTCGTTGGAGCGGCAGTACCGCTGGCTCAGCGGTAGTACTGCCCCCCCAAGCAGTACTACCGCCCTCTGCGGGGCTGTTTTGTGGGGCAACAGTTGGATTGTTGCCCCCACTATAAAAAGGGGTCCCCTTCTTCCCGTTGACTCACCTCTTCCCCCTCAAGCTCCATTAATGCTCCAAGCTCCATTTTCGCCCGATCTATCTCCCTAGCCAATCAAACTTGTTGATTTGCTCGGGAGTGGTTGAGAAGGCCCCGATCTACACTTCTACCAAGAGATTTTCGATTCCCCCACCTATCCCTAGCGGATCTTGTTACTCTTGGGTGTTTGAGCACCCTAGACGGTTGAGGTCACCATGGAGCCATAGTCCATTGTGGTGAAGCTTCATGGTATTGTTGGGAGCCTCCGATTAAGTTGTGGAGATTGCCCCAACCTTGTTTGTAAAGGTCCGGTCGCTGCCTTCAAGGGCACCAATAGTGGAATCACGACATCTCGCATTGTGTGAGGGCGTGAGGAGAATACGGTGGCCCTAGTGGTTTCTTCGGGTGCATTGTGCATCCACACCACTCTAACGGAGACATACTTCCCCTCAAAAGGAAGGAACTTCGGCGACACATCCTCGTCTTCACCGGATCCACTCTTGGTTATCTCTTACCTTTACTTGTGCAAGCTCTTTAGTGTTACTTCTCTTGCTTGCTTGTTTGGTTGTTGTCATTGCATCATATAGGTTGCTCACCTAGTTGCACATCTAGACAACCTACTTTGATGCAAAGTTTAATTTGGTAAAGAAAAGTTAAAAATTGTTAGTTGCCTATTCACCCCCCTCTAGTCAACCATATCGATCCTTTCAAACTTCCCGCAACCCGATGTTTTAAAGGGGTTGTCAGTCCTTTTTGGGTTACGATGCCTCAAGATAGGCAAACAGACGTGAGGTAAATTTGTAGTAGATTGATAGATCGAACGCCAAATAAAATAAATTGCAACAAGGTATTTTTGGGTTTTTGGTTTAGTAGATCTGAAAATAAACGCAAAGGAAAATAGATCGCAAAGGCAAATAATATGAGAAAGAGACCCGGGGGCCGTAGGTTTCACTAGTGGCTTCTCTCGAGAAAAATAGCAAACGGTGGGTGAACAAATTACTGTTGGGCAATTGATCAAACTTCAAATACTCATGACGATATCCAGGCAATGATCATTACATAGGCATCACATCCAAGATTAGTAGACCGACTCCTGCCTGCATCTACTACTATTACTCCACATATCGACCGCTATCCCGCATGCATATAGTGTATTAAGTTCATGGAGAAATGGAGTAATGCAATAAGAACGATGACATGATGTAGACAAGATCTATCTATGTAGAGATAGACCCCATCGTTTTATCCTTAGTAGCAACGATACATACTTGTCGGTTCCCCTTCTGTCACTAGGATCAAGCACCGTAGGATTGAACCCACTACAAAGCACCTCTTCCCATTGCAAGATAAATAGATCAAGTTGGCCAAACAAAACCCAAATATCGGAGAAGAAATACGAGGCTATAAGCAATCATGCATAAAAGAGATCAAAGAAACTCAAATACTTTCATGGATATAAAAAGAGATATATCTGATCATAAACTCAAAGTTCATCGGATCCCAACAAACACACCACAAAAGAGTTACATCATATGGATCTCCAAGAGACCATTGTATTGAGAATCAAGAGAGAGAGAGGAAGCCATCTAGCTACTAACAACGGACCTGAAGGTATACAAAGAACTAATCACGCATCATCGGAGAGGCACCAATGGAGGTGGTGAACCCCATCCGAGATGGTGCCTAGATTGTATCTGGTGGTTCTGGACTCTGCGGCGGCTGGATCAATATTTTGTTGACTCCCCTAGGGTTTTGGGAATATTGTGGTATTTATAGAGCAAAGAGGCGGTTCGGAGGGCACCCGAGGTGGGCATAACCCACCAGGGCGTGCCTGGGCCTCCTGGCATGCCCTGGTGGGTTGTGCTCCCCTCGGGGCACCCCCCAGGTGCAACAAGGGCCCATTATGTTCCTTCTGGTCCATAAAAAATCACCGTAAAGTTTCATGGCATTTGGACTCCGTTTGATATTAATTTTTTGTGATGTAAAAAACATGGAAAAAAACAGCAACTGGCACTTGGCACTATGTCAATAGGTTAGTACCAAAAATGATATATAATGGCTATAAAAATGATTATAAAACATCCAAGATTGATAATATAACAGCATGGAACAATCAAAAATTATAGATACGTTGGAGATGTATCAAATAGCTATGGACAATTTCTTCGTATGTTCTCCGCTAGATAAGAACTTTGGAGTGATTCTTCATCGCACTTTGAGGGATAGTTATATAATCCAATTAAATTAGCATTGTTGAGAGATTGCACTAGCGAAAGTACGAACACTAAGCCTCATTTTCAAGCATTGCAATTCCGTTTTTGTGCCCGTTTACTATTTGCTACCTTGTTGTTTTTTTGTTCATCACTATAGAGCCATCAAAATAAGCACACAACACAAAAAAAACAGAATCTGTCAAAACAGAACAGTCTATAGCAATCTGACTATTTTGAATACTTCTGTAACTCCAAAAATTCTGAAAAATTAGGATGACCTGAGAAATTTGTATATTGATCTACTTTAAGTGGAATGGGTATTTTATTGCTCTCTGGTAAAAATGAGAATTATTTTCGTGAGCGCAAAAGTTTCTGTTTTTTCAGCAAGATCAAACAACTATCACCCAAGAAGATCCTAAAGGCTTTACTTGGCACAAGCACTAATTAAAATATAAAAAACACAATCATAATAGTAGCATAATTGTGCTAACACTCAAAAACAGGAAGCAAAAAGAAAAAATAAATTTTATTCATTGTGTTGCCTCCCAACAAGCACTATAGTTTTACACCCTTAGCTAGGCATAAAGCAAGGATCTAAGTTTTGTCATCTTTGGTTCGAGATCCATAAGATGCCCTCATGATTGATTCATATGGTGGCCTAATTCTTGTTCTAGGAAAGTGTTCCATACCCTTCCTCAAAGGAAATTGGAACTTAATATTACCTTCTTTCATATCTATCACGTCACCCATAGTGCGTAAAACGGTCTACTAAGAATAATTGGACAAGACGGATTGCAATCAATATCAAGAACAATAAAATCTATGGGCACATAATTCTTATTTGCAAGAATAAGAACATCATTAATTCTTTCCATAGGCTTTTTAATAGTGGAATCCGCCAAGTGCAAATTTAAAGAACATGATTCAAGATCGGTAAGACCAAGCACATCACATAAAGATTTCGGAATTGTAGAAACACTAGCACCCAAGTCACATAAAGCAAAACACTCATAATTTTTAATCTTGACTTGGATAGTAGGTTCCCATTCATCATGCAATTTTCTAGGAATTGAAACTTCTAATTCCAACTTTTCTTCAAAAGCTTTCATCATAGCATCAACAATATCATTAGTAAAAGATTTATTTTGTTCATTATCATGGGGTGAATTTATCATGGATTGCAACAAATAAATACAATCAATAAAAGAGCAACTATCATAATTAAAGTCTTTGTAATCCAAAAGAGTGGGCACATCACTAGCTAAAGTTTTGACCTCTCCAAACCCACTTCTATCATTTTCTCAACAAGATTTTCACCCTCCGAATCATTGGGATGCCTTCTAGCTAAAGTTGACTCTTCTCCAGTCCCTTTTTCATCAGTCTTAACTTTACTAAACAAGGAATCAATAGAAGAAACACCAATCATTTTAAGATCTTCATCACTTTTGCGAAAGTAATTACTAGAAAACGTTTTTTTTCTAAAAATTCTCTTTTAGCTCTAAGCATAGCGGTTCTTTTCTTACTTTCATCCATAGAAACATAAAGAGCTTTAATTGATTTATCAACCTTAGGCACAAACAATTTCATCTTGAGATTTTCCACATCATGAGCAATTCTATCAACACTTCTAGACAAATCATCAATCTTACTCAACTTTTCTTCTATGGAAGTGTTGAAAACTTTTTGCGTATTGATAAATTCTTTAATATTATCGTCAAGATCAGAGGTGTTCCTATTATTATTATAAGATTGATTTCCATATGAATTACCATAGTTATTAGAGGAATTACTAGGAAGAGACCTAGGATTAAAATTACCTCTATAAGCATTATTGTTGAAATTATTTCGAGAGATAAAATTCACATCTACATTATCACTATTTTGCTCAATCAAATAGACAATGGCATATCATTAATATCAATGGGAGCATGTATACTAGCAACCAATTTCATAAGAGCATCACCTTTTTCACTCAAAGAAGAGATTTCTTCAACCGAATTAACTTTTTTACTAGTAGGAGCTCTTTCGGTATGCCATTGCTAATAATTTGCCATAATATTATCAAGTAATTTGGTGGCTTCACCAAAAGTAATTTCCATAAAAGTACCACCCGTGGCGGAATCTAAAAGATTACGAGAAACAAAATCCAACCCCACATAAATTTCTTGTATGATCATCCAAAGATTTACACACATGAGTTGGGCAATTCCTTAGCATCATTTTCATCCTTTCCCAAGATTGTGCAACATGCTCATGTTCAAGTTGATTCAAATTCAAGATTTGGGTTCTAAGGGAAATAATTTTTGCGGGCGGAAAATACTTAGTGATAAAAGCATCTTTGCACTTATTCCAAGAATTGATACTATTGCGAGGCAAAGAAGAGAACCAATTTTTCGCAGAATCACACAAAGAAAACGGAAGTAATTTCATCTTCACCACATCATTGTCCACATCTTATTTATTTTGCACATCGCATAATTCCACGAAGGTATTAAGATGGGACGCGTCATCCTCATTAGGAGTACCAGAAAATTGATCTTTCATAACAATATTCAGCAAAGCAGTATTAATATCACAAGACTCCGCACTAGTGGCGGGAGGAGCAAGCGGAGTGCCAATAAAATCATTGTTGTTGGTATTTGAGAAATCACATAACTTGGTGTTCTCTTGAGTCATGATCACCACACAACAAGAGTGCACTCAAAAATAGATCTGGCAAGAAAACGGCAAACAGAAAAAGAGGGGCGAATAAAACGGCAATTTTTTGTGAAGTGGGGGAGAGGAAAATGAGAGGCAAATGGAAAATAATGTAAATTGTGAGGATATGAGATTTGTGATTAGGAAGCTGGTATATGTTGAAGATCCTCCCCGGCAAAAGTGCCAGAAATTCCTTTTGATGTCGCTTCAAGCTACGTCGGTATTTCCCCAAAGAGGAAGAGATGATGCAGCACAACGGTGGTAGGTATTTCCCTTAGATGTGAAACAAAGGTTATCGAACTAGTAGGAGAACCAAGCAACACAACGTAAACAACACCTGCACACAAATAATAACTTCTCGCAACCCGACGTGTTAAAGGGGTTGTCAATCCCTTCCGGGGTACGGCGCCTCAAGATAGGCAAACAGACGTGAGGTAAATTTGTAGTAGATTGATAGATCGAACGCCAAATAAAATAAATAATAATAAATTGCAACAAGGTATTTTTGGGTTTTTTGGTTTAGTAGATCTAAAAATAAACACAAAGGAAAATAGATCGCGAAGGCAAATAATATGAGAAAGAGACCCGGGGGCCGTAGGTTTCACTAGTGGTTTCTCTCGAGAAAAATAGCAAATGGTGGGTGAACAAATTACTATTGGGCAATTGATAGAACTTCAAATACTCATGACGATATCCAGGCAATGATCATTACATAGGCATCATGTCCAAGATTAGTAGACCGACTCCTACCTGCATCTACTACTATTACTCCACATATCGACCGCTATCCGGCATGCATCTAGTGTATTAAGTTCATGGAGAAACGGAGTAATGCAATAAGAACGATGACATGATGTAGACAAGATCTATCTATGTAGAGATAGACCCCATCGTTTTATCCTTAGTAGCAATGATACATACATGTCGGTTCCCCTTCTATCACTGGGATCAAGCACCGTAAGATCGAACCCACTACAAAGCACCTCTTCCCATTGCAACATAAATAGATCAAGTTGTCCAAACAAAACCCAAATACCGGAGAAGAAATATGAGGCTATAAGAAATCATGCATAAAAGAGATCAAAGAAACTCAAATACTTTCATGGATATAAAAAGATAGATCTAATCATAAACTCAAAGTTCATCGATCCCAACAAACACACCGCAAAAAGAGTTACATCATATGGATCTCCAAGAGACCATTGTATTGAGAATCAAGAGAGAGAGAGAGAGGAATACATCTAGCTACTAACTATGGACCCGAAGGTCTACACAGAACTACTCACGCATCATCAGAGGGGCACCAATGGAGGTGGTGAGCCCCATCTGAGATGGTGTCTAGATTGGATCTGGTGGTTCTGGACTCTGCGGCGGCTGGATCAATATTTCGTCGACTTCCCTAGGGTTTTGGGAATATTCGGGTATTTATAGAGCAAAGAGGCGGTCCGGGGGGCACCCGAGGTGAGCATAATGCACCAGGGTGTGCCTGGGCCTCCCGGCGCACCCTGGTGGGTTGTGCCCCCCTCGGGGCACTCCCCAAGCACAGCCAGGGCCCATTATGTTCCTTCTATTCCATAAAAAATCTCCGTAAAGTTTCATGGCATTTGGAGTCTGTTTGATATTGATTTTCTGCGATGTAAAAACATGGAAAAAACAGCAACTGGCACTTGGCACTATGTCAATAGGTTAGTACCAAAAAATGATATAAAATTACTATCAAATGATTAAAAAACATCCAAGATTGATAATATAACAACATGGAACAATAAAAAATTATAGATGCGTTTGATACGTATCAAATAGCTAAAGACAATTTCTTCTTATGTTCTCCCCTAGATAAGAACTTTGGAGTGATTCTTCATCGCACTTTGAGGGATAGTTATATGATCCAATTAGATTAGCATTGTTGAGAGATTGCACTAGTCAAAGTACGGACCCCAGGCCTCATTTTCAAGCATTGCAATACTGTTTTTGTGCCCGTTTACAATTTGCTACCTTGCTGTCTTTATTTATTCAGATTATAAAAATGTATTTCTACCATCCATATTACACTTTTATCACCATCTCTTCGCCGAACTAGTGCATCTATACAATTTTCCATTGTATTAGGTGTGTTGGGGACACAAGAGATTTCTTGTATTTGGTTGCAGGGTTGTTTGAGAGAGACCACCTTCATCCTACGCCTCCCATGGATTGATAAACCTTAGGGTCATCCACTTAAGGGAAAATTTCTACTGTCCTACAAAACTCTACGCTTGGGGGCCCAACACGAGTCTACAAGAATAAAGTTGCATAGTAGACATCAAGCTCTTTTTTGGCGCCATTGCCAGGGAGGTTAGGTAAGCGGCACTCACATCCCGTCAACGAAGCTCTTTTCTGGCGCCGTTGCCGAGGAGGTGAGTGCTTGAAGGTATATCTTTAGATCTGGCAATCGAATCTTTTAGTTTCTTGTTTTATCACTACTTTGGTTTATAAAAGAAAACTACATAAAAAGTTGGAATTGAGGTTGCATCATATTATTGATCATCTTTATAGTATCTTTCTTGAAAATGATGGATCGGAAAATTGTGCTCAATTGTTAGAAGAAGAAGTCAATAAAATGTTTGGCACAAAATATTTGAATGATGAGCATGATTGCAATGTTGTTAGTATGAATTCTTTGAATATCCAAAATGCTAATGATGATTGCACTAGTCATGAGATAAATGTTTCTTATAAGCATGTCAATTTTTGTGGAGTGCATAAAGTTTATGAAGACGTGCCTTATAGGGAAGATAGCTTTTGTAAGAAGCATAAACATGACAGAACCAATTCCTTGCTCAAAGTGATAGATGAATTCGCTACAAAATTATGTTCTGTTTGTCCTATTACTTGTTATCTTTGCAATAAAGTTGGTCACCTTAATTTTCAATGCATGTTTTCTCATGATCGAATCGTGTCCAAATATTGCAATAACTTCATCACCCTTGAACTTTATAGTGAGCTTTGTCTACTTTTGCGGAGTGAAGAATTGACACATAAAAATAGTTGGTTTGAAGTATTCATTCTCATGGTGACATGGAAACTGAACTAGAGAATATCTATATGCTTTGCATGGCAAATTGCAATGAGAATGCTTATATTGCCAACTATAGAAAGATGAGAAAACCAATAGAATATAAAAGGAATACTAATGAAAGGGTAAAGATTTCCACTTTCCATCCTATTGTCTCTCATGATGAAATAGGTGACGAGGAGGAGTTCCCTATTCAACCAATCTCATCAATAAGAAGCTTGAAAAAATTAATTAAACCGTCACATGATGTGGCGAAGAAGAATAAAAGAAGAAGAAATAATAGAGGTAAAAGGTATCTCTCCCAAATAGTGTTGCTCCTATTATTGTTGTGCCTCATGAAAATGAATCAAAAATAATTGTGGAGGATGATGCACTTGATGATGATATTGCTTCTATGTCTTATGGCACAATGTCCGAGAGCACTATTGATGATGATTTTTTATGCCCATTGCTTTTTGTGATGATTATGATTGGTAAGGTAATGATACTTCTAATAATCTTGGAAATCTTTTTGGCACCAACTTGAAAAATTGTGATGATAGCAATTACTATATCGTTGGTGCTATTCATACCATTAATGATGAGAATGATTATACTTATGATATGCCAAGCCACAAGCTTGGGGATGCTATGTTTGATGAGAATGACATGTTTGAGGATTTATTTGCTGCAATTAATGTTTGTCCCAAGCTTGGGGGTGTTATGCTTAATGGAGATTATCTTTTTAGTCCCCTTACTTTGAATGATCAAATTTGCTATGATGGTTGCATGCCACCTACTTATGATGATTATTGTGATGATACTTATGTTATAAAAAGTAGTGATCATTATTGCCATAATTTTGAATATCCTTTTACTGAGAATTACTCTCTTAATGTGGGAACAATTTTTAGTATTCAAGTTTCATATGATAATCCCACTATTGTGAATCAGAATAAAATTGCTTATATGGAGAGTACTAAATTTTCTATGCTTTTGGATCATGAAAAGAATGCTTTATGTGATGGTTATATTGATGAATCCATTCATGATGCTACTGAAAATTATTATGAGAGAGGAACTTATGATTCATGATGCTCTTGTTATGTTTCAATCCTTATCTTTTATGCGAGCATCATTGAACTCATCATGCCTAGCTTAAAAGGCATTAAAGAAAAGCGCTTGTTGGGAGACCACCCAACACTTTTACCTACTGTTTTGTGCGTTCAAATAATTATGCTACTGTAAGAATCATGTTTTATAGCTTTTGTTTCAATAAAGTGCCAAGTAAGACCTTTGGGATGGTCTATGGTGATACTTGATTTGATCTTGCTAAAAAACAGAAATTTTTGCGCTCAGGAAAATAATTCTCATTTTCAACATAAGCGTGATAAAATGCTGATTCCTTTTTTCAGAAGATCAATAGACAAATTGCCCAGGTTTTCCTAAATTTTCAGAATTTTTGGAGGAGCAGAAGTATGGTTGGAGTACAGATTATTACAGACTGTTCTGTTTTTGACAGATTCTGTTTTCAATGCATAGTTTGCTTGTTTTCTAGTTTCTATGGCTTATATTGCTCAATATAAATTGTGGAAATGATATGGTACATTAGGAATGGTGTGAGAAAAATTATGAATCTTGTATTTGACAGTACCAAAGTGAAATGGTTTGCTCTTTATCATACTAACTTATCTCACGAAGTTCCGTTAAGTTTTGTGTGATTGAAGTTTTCAAGTTTTGGGTGAGATGTCAATATGAGGAGAATAAGGAGTGAAAAGACCCTAAACTTGGGGATTTCCAAGGCACCCCAAGTTAATATTCAAGGAAGATCCAAGCAACTAAGCTTGGGGATGCCCCGGAAGGCATCCCCTCTTTCGTCTCCAACATTATCGGTAACCTCACTTGGAGCTATATTTTTATTCGTCACATGATATGTGTTTTGCTTGGCGCATCATTTTATTTTGTTAGTATTTGGTTGCTTTTATTTATAATAATGTTTTGCATCTTTTAACTCAATAAAAGTGGCAAGGATAGCCTTTACCATGCTTATTTTGCAAGTATATGTGTTGCTGTTTCAAAACAGAAAGTTTATCGATGTTGCAAAAATTCCCGAGAAATGTTAGAATGTGATAAAATGTTGAAACTTTTTGCACAATAAGCTCTGATAAATTTTATATAGTGTGGTAAAATTTCATAATTTTTGGAGTTAAATAAGTATTTATACTCTTGCATTATTTACAGACTGTACTGTTTTGGCAGATTGCTGTTATGTTTGCATTGTTTGCATATGTTCTCTTGTTTAATGATTCTATTTGAGGATAGGAGTATTAAATATATAGAGACATGCAGACTAAGGCATAGCCTAGTGGTGGGAAGGGGATGATGCCTTCCCACCCACCCAGGTTCAAGGCTTGGTACTTGCAATTTGGGTTTGTTGCACCGATTATACTGTAGGGGGTTCTCTTACAGTCTTTCTATCAAAAAAAATATATAGATACATTTAGTATGCAATGTTGAATAATAATTTTAGTGATTTTCTACAGTAGATAATGATAAGGTTTTTCATTGGTTTATACTAACTTATCTCACGAGTTCTTGTTGAGTTTTGTGTGGATGAAGTTTTTAAGATTTAGGGAAATCGTGATATAAAAGGAATTAAGGAGACACACAAGCTCAAGCTTGGGGATGCCCAAGGCACCCCAAGATAATATTTCAAGATGTCTCAAGCATCTAATCTTGGGGATGCCCCGGTAGGCATCCCACCTTTCTTCTTTAACAATCATCGGTTAGTGCCGGTTGAGCCTTAGTTTTTGCTTCCTCACATGATGTGTGCTATTCTTGGAATATCATTTTGTTTTGTTTTGCTTGCTGTTTTAATAAAATACTTAGATCTTAAACTTTTAAATAAGAGAGAGTCCTCAAATAGCCACCCATTTACATAACTACTTGTTTGATCTTCACCTATATCTTTTTGGAGTAGCTTGTCATTTACTCTTGTGCTTCACTTATATCCTATGAGTAAATTGTTGAATAAATTGAATATAATGGAGTTGGAATTATATGTTCATATCATGCCTAGTGGTAGCTTCACATTGGGTTTAGAAAGTGAAATATTTTGAAGCTTGACCATCACAATATTGGTCATACAAGCAATTCATGATTAATTAGTATAAGGAAGAGAACTTTCACATGCAAATACACTATCTTGGAAATATTTTGTGATTGTGATCCCCCATCAAAATATTATATGCCAAACTTGTTGACATTGGACAAGGAAGACAACGTAATGGTTTATATTTGTTCATATTCACATAGAAGTTATATTGTCATAGATCCTTCATGATGCGGAGCATCCCACGATCATCCCCATGGACGCACCTACACCTCCAACGACACCACCTGGACCAATGACAAGAGCCCGATCCAAGGCTATCAAAGATAAGGTGAACTCACTCCTCTCCGAACTTCCACTTTCTATGCATGAGACATGGCTACTACCTAAGTTCGAGACGTTTGCATGATTAGGTATCAAGAGGACCCCCCCCGAAGATGCACGTGAAGACGGACAAGTCCCCAAGTTCACGAATAAAGAGAACCAATGGAAGGAGTCAATAACACCTCCCAGGCCCCGGACATCTAGCCACGACCCCAGACATCCAGCCCCTGGAGGTGTCACCAGCAGCAAGGAGCAAGCGGCCAAGTCTACAGGGCCCGGACATCCGGCGTCCATCCCGGACATCCGGCGCGTACCGAGCTCCCGGACATCCGGCCTCCAGCCCGGAAATCCAGACCTCGCCATTCCAGAGAGCAACAAGGCCAGCCCCTCCAGCCCGGACATCCGCCCCCCAGCCCGGACGTCCGGCCCCGCATGAAAGCCCGGACATCCGGCCCGACGCCCGGACGTCCGGCCTCCCCTGTCTGCGCACAGTGAAGGGCCGAGGCCCGTGTACCCCTTCTACCCCCTAGTCTATATATACTCTACCTCATCCTACTTTCTAGGGTTAGCATTGGTTTAGCTCATATTTAGAGATAGAGCATTGCTCATCCACATCGGATGTACTCCATGAGAGAGACACGGCCCCTCTTCGGAGAAGATCCGTTTGGATTCAAGACCTCCTTGTGGAGAAGATCCCCTCGTGGATTCAAGACCTCCTCACGGAGAAGACCGGTTACCTCATGTATCATCCATTGTTGACTTTGGATCTTGTATCTCCCTTTGTGTTCATGGATCTAGCGCATGTGTGATCATACTTGTTGGTCTGAGTGTTCTCTTGTGTTCCCCTTGTGATTTTCCCCTTGTTTCCCTCCTCGTGTTCTTCGTGTTCATCGCGGGATCCTCTCCTTTCTTGAAAGATCGACCGATTAGGGTTCTACCCTACATCATCTTGGTATCAAGAGCCATGTTGATCACGATTTTGGATCCTCCCGTTGTGTTGCTAGCCTAGTTTTGTTGATTTTGTCCCTAATTTGAAAATTCCCCACAAAAATAGCCCCAATTTTTTTGATTTGTTGGTGTGTTGAAATTTTGTTGGATTTGATGCGTGGATTTGCTTTGCCTTGAGTGGATCTACCTTTTCCCCCTTGTCTCCACCCTTTCCATCCACAAATTTCTATGAATTTTGCCCAGATTTTACCTCTCCCCACGAAGATCTTCACGTTCATCCTCGGATCCAGAGCCCGGACATCCGGCCCGACAAGCCCGGACATCCGACCATCAGGCCCGGACATCCGGCCCCTGGCAGCACCATTTCCTCTCCACCGCCCGTTTTCCATCCATATTTCGCCAAATTTTGTTCTGATGCCCACATATACTTCCGCATACCTCCACCACTTCCGCATAGCACCAACTTATACCACATACACAACCACCACTTACCAACACCAACTCCGACATTTTTGGTCCAATTTTTCTTTGAGAATTTGAGTTGCGGTTCCATATCCTTTTGTGATTCGGCTATCTAGGTACGGTTCGACATCAACATCACCGTCGCCCATCTTCGCCACAGACGCGTCATCAACAACGACCACCTCGACTACATCTTGGTATTGGACCATTGGATCACCGTCATCCATTCTTACTTACGGACGAGGAACCAAAGAAAAGGTAACCTCACCTTGGTATTGGACATATCACTCTTGCCATTACATTGATAGCCATCATAGCCTTACTCCTTTTGCGTTGCTTACCCATCAAGACTAGCCTTTGAGTATTGCCGGCAACGAGACTTGTGCACCTTAGTGGTCATACTTCCCATAGCATACATACATCATTGTTGCATATCTTGGTATCATCTCTTGTGTCACAAGGTTGTCATCGCATACACAATTGCTATCTTGGTTCGTCAAGCATTGCATGAGAAAAGAGCTCAAACAACAAAGAGCCAAACAAGCTTTTAAGCAAAAGGAAAAGATAAGCAAAGAGATTTTAAGAAAGCACTATAGCATCATACACCATTAAGATTGTCATATTAGATCATCTTGGATCATATCATCGAAACACCTTGCATAGAACATACTTGGGATAGAAGTCGTTGCATTTTTGCTTAGTAGGTTGTGCACAAGTCTTGTATCCGCCTATTGTGCAATCGTGCTAGCATCTCTCTAGTGTTGTGCAACAAGAGCATTTTTGTGGATTCCACATTTTGGCTCATCCTTGGTTGCACAACCCCACTTATCTTTTTGCGTGTGTGTTTCCGTGTACACCTTATATTGCTTGGTCTACTTGTTGCATTGCACTCTTGCGAATATTTTCCAACATTATTGAAGCTCACTTACAATTGCATCAAATTTTGTGCCACCATCCTAACCAAGCTCCACCATAAGCTTTTACTTGTGTAGGTGTGAGAAACCGACAAGAATTGGTACCAATTGTGCTATTTCCTTGTCCACATTGGAGTGATCATTGATCCACTTTCAACTTCGGTCAAGGTACATTTGGTATTCGTTCTTCTCTTTCTACCACTCACATTTTCCCCTTGGAATGATGGATAGGCCAAGTACTTCTACCAACCCACTCTTCATTGAGCACGACGACGACATGAACTCCTACGTCACCAAGAGCCACCTCTTTGGTGCACAACGTGCTTTGCATCAAGAGAAACAAGCAATGAGTGAACGCATCGACAACCTCACCGCCGACTTGCAACTCTCCGAGAAACGTACAAGGGACTACTTTGACCGCAAGCTCGACGATCACAAGCAAGAGAACGGCGCAAGAATGGACGAGATTCGTGCTTTGTTGCTCAACCGCTCTTCTTCCACTTCGTCTTCATCAAGAAGGACCCGCTCAAGTCGACACTCCGACTTCACCCTCTCCGGCGAACACTCTTCGACGTGTCGCGCGCAACAATCGTCAAGTAAGCCTCAATCCTCTATGCGACACCAACTCTCAAGAGCACCGACAATGTCAAACCCAAGAGGCTTTTGCGCTAGCACGAGAACGGAAATGACAACGCCAACATGAAGAGGAAGAGCGCGCGCGTCTACTCCAAGAAGCATAAGATGCCGAGGCACAACATCAAGAGAAACAATTGCGAGACGCTTAAGCACTTGAGGTGCAACAAGCCCTCCAAGATGCAAGTCGCGCCATAGCCAACCGAGGCCGACAAGCTCATGAACATGAAGAAGCACTTCGTGAAGAAGTTCAAGAAAGAAGATTTCAAGCTCGCGTGCATCGTCAAGTTCCTCAAGTTCCTCCTCGAGCTCGACAAGCTCCTCCCCAAGCTCGCCAAGAACATCAAGTTCATCAAGCGCATGAAGGCAATGGGAATCCTCCATGACAAGAGCAACATGAGGTCGACAACCCTCTTCACCAAGAGCAACACGAGTTTGACAATCATCAACAACATGGACATCATCATCCCCGACCCCAACACAATGAAGAGCAACGCTACGGCAAGCTCAAGTTCAATATGCCCAAGTTCAATGGAATCAATGATCCCGAAGAATACCTTTCATCGGCATTGAAGGTCGACAAAATCTTTCGTTTGCACAACTATGATGAAAAGAAGAAGATCGCGATGGCATCACTTGAGTTCCAAGACTATGTCCTCATTTGGTGGGAACAAGTTATCAAGCACCGAGAGGCAAGAGGTGAACCACCCATCACTACTTGGGCGCAAATGAAGGATGTCATGAGAGCACGCTTTGTGCCTACCTACTACAACCACGACCTCTTCAAGAACCTCCAACTACTCAAGCAAGGAACCAAGAGCGTTGAATAATACTACAAGGAGATGGAGATTGCCATGATAAGAGCCAATGTCACGGAAGATGATGAGCAAACTATGTCACGTTTCTTGAATGGACTCAACCATCCTATCAAGAATATCGCCGACTTCCAACCATACTCGAACCTCATCGAGCTCATGCATCAAGCTACAAAAGCGGAACGTCAAGTGCAAGACGATTTCAAGTATGCCAAGTTCTCATCCAAGTCCTACGGCTTCTCCAACACCCAAGCTTCAACGACTCCAACACCGTCTACCAAGCCTTCTACAAGCAACGTCGACAAGTCGAGTTCCAAGAAAGCTTCGTCAACTCCAAGTCATCCTCCTACTACAAGCAACTTTAAGCCGAGAGCTTCATCATCATCAACCCCCACAGATGAGACTGTCAAGACAAGTTCCTTAAAATGCTTCACATGTGGAGGCCGAGGCCAGAAGTCCTATGAGTGCACCAACCAGCGGACCATGATCCTCAATGACGACGACACTTACGACTCAATGAGTGAAGGAGAAATGGACGCCCTCGAGCAAGTCGCCATGCACCGGCAAGTGAACGATGAAGAAGAACAAGTCTTTTGTGATGAAGATTCAAGTCCCGCTCTTGTTGTCTCCAAGGTCTTGACTCTCCAACATCAGCAAGAAGAAGACCAACGATGCCATATCTTTCATACTAAGGCCGACATCAATGGACGCTCCGTCAAGGTCATCATCGATGGAGGGAGTTTTCATAACCTCGCAAGTGAAGAACTTTGCTCCAAGCTCCAATTTCCCAAGACGAAGCACCCACACCCATACAAAGTGCAATGGCTTAGCGACTCTGGCACTATCCAAGTCGAGCATCGAGTACAAGTCTCCTTCAAAATTGGCGCCTACGAAGACATTTTGGAGTGCAACGTCGTTCCAATGACCGTTTGCCACCTTCTCCTTGGACGCCCATGGCAATTAGATAGAGGTGTCATCCACAATGGTCGAATGAATCACTACATCTTCAAGATGAAAGGAAAGGAGTACGTACTTCGTCCCATGTCCCCAAGTCAAGTGATCACCGAAAAGCAAGCCACCCATCGTGGAGATAATAGTGTGAAAGCAAGCCACCAAAAAGAGAGTGAGCGCCACAAGCCAAATCGAGCGCCTCCACGATGAGCGAAAAGAAGAACTTAGTCCTATTTGCCACCAAAAGTGAGATAAGAGGAGTGTGTGAGAACCCATCTAGTGTTCTACACTACGTCCTTTTGTGCAATGACAATGAACCAGAAGCTAACACTTCTCACACTCTTCCTCTAGTCTTGTCTTCTCTTTTGCAGGAATTTCACGATGTTTTCCCCGACGAGCTACCTTCGGGACTACCTCCACTACGAGGCATCGAGCACCACATCGACCTCATCCCCGGAGCACCGCTTCCGAACAAAGCTCCCTACCGCGTCAACCCCGAAGAAACCAAAGAAGTAAAAAGGCAAGTAAAGCATCTCATAGACCATGGACATGTGCGTCAAAGTTTGAGCCCTTGTGCCGTCCCGGTCATTCTTGAGCCAAAACGAGACGGTAGCTTTCGCATGTGCTCCGATTGTAGACCTATCAATGCTATCACCACTCGTTATAGGTATCCCATTCCACGCCTTGACGATATGCTTGATGAACTTAGTGGTGCCACTCTCTTTTCAAAAATTGATCTTAAGAGTGGTTACTATCAAATCCGCATACAAGAGGGTGATGAATGGAAAACCGCTTTCAAAACCAAGTTTGGGTTGTATGAGTGGTTAGTCATGCCTATGGGTCTATCGGAAGCACCGGGTACTTTTATGCGTCTTATGAATCATGTCTTTCGCCCTTACATTGGTGTGTTTGTTGTGGTCTACTTTGATGATATCCTTGTTTTTAGCAAGTCTCTCAAAGATCATGTCACCCATGTCCGCACCGTTTTACAAACTCTTCGAAAAGAGCGTCTCTATGCTAATATGGAGAAATGCCTTTTTGGCATTGATAAGCTTGTTTTCTTGGGTTTTGTTGTATCTTCTAAGGTTGCTCATGTAGATGAGTCCAAGATCAATGCTATTAAGACTTGGCCACAACCAACCAACTTGCAACAAGTGTGTAGCTTTCTTGGCCTTGCGGGTTTCTATCGTCACTTTGTGAAAGATTTTAGCACCATTGCTTCACCTTTGCATGCTTTGAGCAAGAAGAATGCCCCTTTTGTTTGGGGATCATCCCAAGATACCGCTTTCAATGAGCTTAAGAATTTGCTTACTCATGCTCCCGTGCTTGCATTACCCAACTTTGACAAACCTTTTGAGAGTCATTGCGATGCTAGTGGTAATGGCATAGGAGGTGTGTTAATGCAAGAGAAGCACCTCATAGCTTACTTTAGTGAGAAACTTTCTGGAGCGCAACTCAATTACCCCATCTATGACAAAGAGCTATATGCTTTAGTCCGTGTTTTGCATGAATGGGAACACTATCTTCGCCCTCATGAATTCATCATTCATACCGATCATGAAACACTCAAGTACCTTAAGGGCCAAACCAAGTTGAACAAGCGTCATGCTAAATGGAGTGAATTTATTGAGTCTTTTCCTTATGTCATCAAGTACATTAAAGGTAAGGAAAACATTGTGGTGGATGCCCTTTCCTGCATATGCAAGCTTGTTACTCAACTTGAGTTGAATGTCATTGGCTTTGAGCACATAAAATACTTGTATGAGCATGATCCTACTTTTGCTACTCCTTATGCCAAATGTTCGACGCATACATCTTGGGAATGCTATTACATCAAAGATGGATATCTTATGAGAGCTAACAAGCTTTGCATCCCCGAGTCTTCTCTTCGTTTGTTGCTTTTGCAGGAATATCATGGAGGAGGCTTAATGTGACATTTTGGATGCGACAAGACTCTCGCCACGCTCTCCAAGAACTACTATTGGCCCAAGATGTTTCGTGACGTCAACCACTTCACCAACTGATGCTCTACATGTCGCAAAGCTAAGTCTAAAGCTCAATCCCATGGCCTTTACATGCCTCTCCCAATTCCATATCAACCATGGGAAGACATTAGCATGGATTTCGTACTTGGATTGCCTAGGACTAGAAATGGAAAGGATTTGGTATTTGTCATTATGGACCATTTCTCTAAGATGGCACATTTTATTCCTTGCAACAAGATAGACGATGCTTCACATGTTGCTAATCTCTTTTGTAGGGAAATATTGCGTCTACATGGAGTACCAAAGACGAGCGTCTCGGACCGCGATGTCAAGTTCCTTAGCTACTTTTGGAAGACCCTATGCGCCAAGCTCGGAATCAAGCTACTCTTCTCCACGGCGTATCATCCACAAACCGACGGCCAAACGGAGGTGACCAACCGCACACTCTTCGCTCTACTTCGAGTACTCATCAAGAAGAACATCAAGGAGTGGGAGGAGTGTCTACCTATCGCCGAGTTCGCCTACAACCGTGCAAGACACTCAACAACCGGCAAGTCCCCCTTCGAGGTCGTCTACGGATTCAACCCTTTGTCACCATTGGACATTCTTCCCCTACCATTCTAGGATCGCATCAATTTGGACGCAAGTGCACGTGTGACTCATCTCAAGAAGGTGCATGAAGATACAAGACATACTATCGAGCACAAAGTACAATGACTTGCGACCAAGCTCAACATCAACAAGCACCCCATGGTCTTCAACATTGGTGATCTAGTGTGGCTACACCTTCGCAAGGACCGCTTTCCCCAAGAATGCAAGTACAAACTTCGACCACGAGCGGACGGACCCTTCAAGGTGCTTGCACTCTACAACGACAACGCTTACAAGATCGACCTCCCCCGCGACAAGTACAATGTGAGCAATATCTTCAATGTCAAGGACCTCTCGCCCTTCCATGGTGATGAAGAATTTGATCCGAGGACGGATCTTCCCCAAGGGAGGGGAGATGATGCCGAGCATCCCATGATCATCCCCATGGATGCACCTACACCTCCAATGACACCACTTGGACCAATGACAAGATCCCAAGCCAAGGCTATCGAAGATAAGGTGAACTCACTCCTCTCCGAACTTCCACTTTCTATGCATGAGACATGGCTACTACCTAAGTCCGAGACGTTGTGCATGATTAGGTATCAAGAGGACCCTCCCGAAGATGCACGTGAAGACGGACAAGTCCCCAAGTTCACGGATGAAGAGAACGAACGGAAGGAGTCAAGAACACCTCCCAGGCCCTGGACATCCGGCCACAACCCCGGATATCCGGCCCCTGGAGGTGTCACCAGCAGCAAGGAGCCAACGGCCAAGTCTACAGGGCCCGGACATCCGGCGTCCAGCCCGGACATCCGGCGCGTCCCGAGCTCCCGGACATCCGGCCTCCAGCCTAGAAATCCGGACCTCGCCATTCTAGAGAGCAACATGGCCAGCCCCTCCAGCCCGGACATCCGGCCCCCCAGCCCGGACATCCGGCCCCATGTGAAAGCCCGGACATCCGGCCCGACACCCGGATGTCCGGCCTCCCCTGTCTGCGCACAGTGAAGGGTCGAGGCCCATGTACCCCTTCTACCCCCTAGACTATATATACTCTACCTCGTCCTACTTTCTAGGGTTAGCATTGGTTTAGCTCATGTTTAGAGATAGAGCATTGCTCATCCACATCGGATCTACTCCATGAGAGAGACCGCGGCCCCTCTTCGGAGAAGATCCCTTGGATTCAAGACCTCCTTGCCGAGAAGATCCCCTCGTGGATTCAAGACCTCCTCACGGAGAAGACCGGTTACCTCGTGTATCGTCCATTGTTGACTTTGGATCTTGTATCTCCCTTTGTGTTCATGGATCTAGCGCATGTGTGATCATACTTGTTGGTTTGAGTGTTCTCTTGTGTTCCCCTTGTGATTTTACCCTCGTTTCCCTCCTCGTGTTCTTTGTGTTCATTGCGGGATCCGCTCCTTTCGTGAAAGATCAGCCAATTAGGGTTCCTACCCTACATCACTTCAACATGTGGTGCTTGCCCCCTTGCTAGCCAAAAATCCCGCACCAAGTAGAGATACCACTTGTGCATCCAAAAACCCTTAAACCCAAACCTTATTTTTAAGAGTCCACCATACCTACCTAAGGATTGAGCAATATCCTTCAAGTAAGTTGTCATCGGTGCAATAAGGCAATAATCATTGCTTCTAAAAGTGTTAGATCATTTAGTGTAAGAGAAAATTGAGCATTGTACGAATTGCGATGGCAAAGAATAAAAGCGACAGACTGCATAATAAAGGTTGCTATCATAAGGGGCCATGTAATAGGAGGTTCTTTTGCACTAAGGGGTTGAGCATACAAATAAAAAGCACATGGCAACCTCTGCTTCCCTTTGCGAAGGGCCTATCTTTTACTTTTATGTATTTACTTTCATGCAAGAGTCAAAGTTTTTCTCTCTATTCCTTTTTATTTTTCTCTTTTGGCAAGAATCATGTGGTAAGGAAAGATCTAGGCACATATATCTAGTTGGATATGGGTAGCATGAGTTATTATTGTTGACATCACCCTTGAGCTGAATACGTTGGGAGGCAAAATTATAAGCCCCTGTCTTTCTATGTGTCCAGTTGAAACGTTTTGCTCATGTGTATGCGGTGAGTGTTAGCAATCATAGAAGACTATATGATGGTTCAGTACGTGGAGCTCTTACTTAGACTCTGTTGAATAAGTTGAATTGCAATTGCTTGCTGACTGAGAACATAGGTTGTTGAGTTTCAAGAGAATTCATTGTTTGAACCTTAACATGTGAATTGGTTGCTACTTTAACATGAGAAGTTTTATAGGAAAGAATTGCTGTCATGATGCTAGGAAAAGTGATTGAAATTGTCATTGATCAAATTTTTGCACTTTGCTAGCATTCACACTTCGTAAGTTATTTCTTTTATCATTTACCTACTCGAGGACGAGTAGGAATTAAGCTTGGGGATGCTAATACGTCTCCAACGTATCTATAATTTATGAAGTATTCATGGTGTTATATTATCATTCTTGGATGTTTTACAATCATTTTATAGCAACTTTATATCATTTTTTGGGACTAGCCTATTGACCCAGTGCCTAGTTCCAGTTGCTGTTTTTTGCTTGTTTTTTACATCGCAGGAAATCAATATCAAACGGAGTCCAAACAATGCGAAACTTTTTGTGGATTTTTTATGGACCAGAAGACATTTAGTGGGCCAAAGCAGCACCCGGGGGGGGGGGGTGCCCCGAGGGGGGCACAACCCACCAGGGCGCGCCCAAGTGAGTTGTGCCCACCTCGGTGGCCTCCCGCACCCCCTCTTTCCCTATAAATCACCAAATATTCCAAAAACCCTGGGGGTAGTCCTAGATCGGATGTTCCGCCACCGCAAACCTCTGTTGCCATGAAAAACCAATCGGGAGCCCGTTGCGGCACCCTGCCGGAGGGGGAAATCATCACCGGTGGCCACCATGATGAGGAGGGAGTAGTCCACCCTCAGGGCTGAGGGTTTGTACCAGTAGCTATGTGTTTAATTTCTCTCTCTCTCTCTCTCTCTCGTGTTCTTGAGATGGCACGATCTTGATGTATTGCAGGCTTTGTTAATATAGTTGGATCATATGGTGTTTCCCCCTCTCTATCTTGTTGTGATGAATCGAGTTTTCCCTTTGAGATTTCGTTCTTATCGGATTGAATACTTTTATGGATTTGAGAGCACTTGATATATGTCTTGCTATGAATACCCGTGGTGACAATGGGGTATCATTGATTCACTTGATATGTGTTTCGTCACTCAACTCGCGGATTCCCGAGGTGACATTGGGGTAATCTATGCATAGGGGTTGATGCACGTTCTCGTCTTTGTTTCTCCGGTAGAAATCTTGGGGCACTCTTTGAGGTTCTTTGTGTTGGATTGAGTATTATGAATCTGAATTTGCTTTGGTGTTATTTTAGTACGAACTCTTGATAGATCGATCAGAAAGAATAACTTTGTGTTACTTTAGTATGAACTCTTGATAGATTGATCGGAAAGAATAACTTGGTGTTATTTTAGTTTGAACTCTTGGATAGATCGATCGGAAAGAATAGCTACAGATAATTTCTTCTTGTGTTATCCGCTAGATAAGAACCTTCATTCTTCATCTCACTTTGAGGGATAGTTATATGATCCAATTAGATTAGCATTGTTGAGAGATTGCACTAGGTAAAGTACGGACCCTAGGCCTCATTTTCAAGCATTGCAATACATATTTTGTGCCTATTTACTATTTGCTACCTTGTTGTTTTATTTATTCAGATTATAAAAATATATTTCTACCATCCATATTACACTTTTATCACCATCTCTTCGCTGAACTAGTGCATCTATACAATTTGCCATTGTATTAGGTGTGTTGGGGACGCAAGAGATTTCTTGTATTTGGTTGCAGAGTTGTTTGAGAGAGACCACCTTCATCCTATGCCTCCCATGGATTGATAAACCTTAGGTCACCCACTTGAGGGAAAATTGCTACTGTCCTACAAAACTCTGCGCTTGGAGGCCCAACACGTGTCTACAAGAATAAAGTTGTGTAGTAGACATCAACAAGATCTATTAATGTAGAAATAGACCCCATCTTGTTACCCTTAATAGAAACGATACATATGTGTCATTTCCCCTTCTGTCACTGGGATCAAGCACCGTAAGATTGAACCCATGACAAAGCATCTCTTCCCATGGCAAGAAAAATCAATCTAGTTGGCCTAACTAAACCAAAGATTCGAAGAAGAAATACAAGGCTATAATTAATCATGCATATAAGAGATCAAAAAGACACAAATAACTTTCATGGATAAAAACATAGATCTAATCATAAACTCAAAGTTCATCGGATCCCAACAAACACACCGCAAAAAGAGTTAGATCAAATAGATCTCCAAGAGACCATTGTATTGAGAATCAAAAGAGAGAGAGGAAGCCATCTAGCTACAAACTACAGACCTGTAGGTCTACAATGAACTACTCACGCATCATCGGAGAGGAAGCAATGAGGATGATGAACCCCTCTGTGATGGTGTCTAGAATGGATCTGTGGTTTCTGGAACTTGCAGTGGCTGGAATTGATTTTCGTCGACTCCCTAGGATTTCTAGAATATTGGGGTATTTATAGAGCAAAGAGGCGGCATGGGAGGACATCGAGGTGGGCACAGCCCACCTGGGCGCGCCTGGGGGCCCAGGCATGGCCTGGTGGGTTGTGCCTCCCTCGGGGCACCCTCTAGGTGAAGGAAATATGCCCTAGAGGCAATAATAAAGTTGTTATTTTATATTTCCTTATATCATGATAAATTTTTATTATTCATGCTAGAATTGTATTAAACGGAAACTTGATACATGTGTGGATACTGATATGTCCATTTTTCATCATGCTTTTAAATTGATATTTATTGCATTATGGGCTGTTATTACACGTTATATCACAATACTTATGCCTTTTCTCTCTCATTTTATAAGGTTTACATGAAGAGGGAGAATGCTGGCAGCTGGAATTCTGGACTGGAAAATGAGCAAATATTAGAGACCTGTTCTATGCAACTCCAAAAGTCTTGAAACTTCACGAAGCATGTTTTTGGAATATATAAAAAATATTGGGCGAGGAAAGAACCAGAGGGGGGCCACTAGCTAGCCACAAGGGTGGAGGGCGCACCCTACCCCCTGGGCGCGCCCCCGGTCTTGTGGCCCCCCTAGTAGGCCTCTGGTGCCCATATTTGGCTATATGGTGTGTTTTGACCTAGAAAAAGTCAGAAGGAATCTTTTGGGATGAAGCGCCGCCGTCTCGAGGCGGAACCTCGGCAGGACCAATCTAGGGCTCCGGCGGAGCTGTTCTGCCGGGGAAACATCCCTCCGGGAGGGGGGAAATCAAAGCCATCGTCATCACCAACGACCCTCTCATCGAGAGGGGGTCAATCTCCTTCAACATCTTCACCAGCACTGTCTCCTCCCAAACCCTAGTTCATCTCTTGTATTCGATCTTGGTCCCAAGACCTGAGATTGGTACCTGTGGGTTGCTAGTAGTGTTGATTACTCCTTGTAGTTGATGCTAGTTGGTTTATCCAGTGGAAGATTATATTTTCAGATCCTTAATGATAATTAATACTCCTCTGATTATGATTATGAATATGCTTTGTGAGTAGTTACGTTTGTTCCCGAGGACATGGGAGAAGTCTTGTTATAAGTAATCATTTGAATTCGGTATTCGTTCAATATTTTGATGAGATGTATGTTGTCTCTCCTCTAGTGGTGTTATGTGAACATTGACTACATGGCACTTCACCATTATTTGGGCCTAGGGGAAGGCATTGTGAAGTAATAAGTAGATGATGGGTTGCTAGAGTGACAGAAGCTTAAACCCTAGTTTATGCGTTGCTCTGTAAGGGGCTGATTTGGATCCGTATGTTTCATGCTATGGTTAGGTTTACCTTAATTCTTCTTTCGTAGTTGCAGATGCTTGCAAGATGGGTTAATCATAAGTGGGAGGCTTGTCCAAGGAAGGGCAGCACCCAAGCACTGGTCCACCCACATATCAAATTATCAAAGTAACGAACGTGAATCATATGAGCATGATGAAAACTAACTTGACAATAATTCCCATGTGTCCTCGGGAGCACTTTGATTTATATAAGAGTTTTTCCAGGCTTGTCCTTCGCTACAAAAAGGATTTGGCCACCTTGCAGCACCTTAGTTACTTTATTTACTTGTTACCCATCACAATTTATCTTATCACAAAACTATCCGTTACCGATAATTTCAGTGCTTGCAGAGAATACCTTGCTGAAAACCACTTGTCATTTCCTTCTGCTCCTCGTTGGGTTTGACACTCTTACTTATCGAAAGGACTACTATAGATCCCCTATACTTGTGGGTCATCAAGACTCTTTTCTGGCATCGTTGCCGGGGAGTGAAGCGCCTTTGGTAAGGAAACATTTATATAGTGTGCTTAAATTTACTGTCATTTGTTACTATGGAAAATAATCCTTTGAGGGGCTTGTTCAGGGTACCTTCACCTCATCTAGAAGAACAAAGAGTTGCTCCTCAACCTACTGCACCTACTGAAAATATTTATTATGAAATTCCTTTGGGTATGATAGAGAAACTGCTAGCTAATCCTTATGTAGGAGATGGAACATTACATCCCGATATGCACCTAATCTATGTGGATGAAGTTTGTGGATTATTTAAGCTTGCAGGCATGCCCGATGATGTTGTCAAGAAGAAGGTCTTCCCTTTATCTTTGAAGGGAAAGGCATTGACATGGTATAGGCTATTGGATGGTATTGGATCATGGAACTACAACCGATTGAAATTGGAATTTCATCAGAAGTTTTATCCTATGCATCTGGTTCATCATGATCGGAATTATATATATAATTTATGGCCTCATGAAGGAGAAAGTATCGCTCAAGCTTGGGGGAGGCTTAAGTCAATGTTATATTCATGCCTCAATCATGAGCTTTCAAGAGAAATTATTATTCAAAAATTTTATGCTCGGCTTTCTCATAATGATCGATCTATGCTCGATACTTCTTGTACTAGCTCCTATATGAAGAAGGATATTGAATTCAAATGGGATTTATTGGAAAGAATTAAGTGTAACTCTAAAGATTGGGAACTTGACGAATGTAAAGAGTCTGGTATAAACCTTAAGTTTGATTGTGTTAAATCTTTTATGGATACCAATGCTTTTCGTGATTTTAGCACTAAATATCACTACAAAAAATACACTTCCGTGATGATACGTGTTTGTCACAGTAGGTCACGTTTTGTGTCATGCATGTACATCCATGACGATTTTATGACAAAATCAAGATAGTCATAAATGTGCTGTCGTAGAAGTGTTCCATGACATTACCAAGATTATCACCACGGATGTGTCCACTTCCATGAAGATAAATGGCGCGTCATGGAAGTGTTTTCGTCAAGGGTAAATGACACGTGGCATCCATCGTAACGGCCTAACGGGTCGCGTTAAGCTGTCGGGTCCGGTTTTGGATCCGATAACCCATTAACAGCCCGGACCAATGAGGATTTTCCACGTGTAAAATTCTCATTGGCCGGAGGAAACACGTGTTGGGTCACCCTTGGGACAGATGTCATCCATTCATTGGACATGAGGCGCCTATGATACGTCGACATGTGGCACAACCCAACAGAGGCCCATTCCAGTGAAAAGGCTGACCCGTTTGACTTGGTCAAAAGGTAACGGGTCGGCCCACGGAAAGCCTGCTAACTCACGGCCCGTTACGGCCTATCGGAATTAGGCCCAGAAGCTTCATCTGGGCCGTCCAATATGATTCCAGCTCGTTGTAACTTTCGCCTATGTATGGCCCATGATGTCTTTCGGCCCATACGAGACCGTTTGGTACTCTTGGCCCATTAACGGCCCGTGGTGAATCTGGCCCGCAATGAAAAGTGTACCGCTTTATACCCATTAAAGGCCCATTATTCCATTGGGCCATTTCCAACCCATCCTTCTCAGGGCCCATTTATTCTTGGGCTCATTTCCAGAATTCAATTACTTACGACCCGCTACTGGCCTTTTCTGCTTGTGGGCAAAATTTAGCCCGTGGTTACAATCGGCCCGTTTGCGGCCCGTTAATCCGTTGGGCCATTTTCATAGCGTCATCAAATATGTCCGATTAACGATGGCCCGTTATGGTCAGCCCATGAATGGACGATTCCAAATCTAGCCCGTTTACGGCCCATAATGCGGTCTGTTATTGGCCCATGTTTGGCCGATCGATCATACGGCCCATAGGAGGCCCATTGATGCTACGGCCCGTAGAAGGCCCATTGTTTCTACGACCCTTAGAAGGCCCATTGTTTCTACGGCCCGTAGGAGGCCCATGGTAACTACAGTAAATATGTAGCCCATGGTTATTGTGGCCTAGTTTTAAAAAATAGGTTATTGCGGCCACTAGCAAACCGCGGAAAAAGAACTGCACTGACTACAAGCAAACAAATAAACAAGACAACAACAAAATAAATAAGCAAGCAACTTATGCTAGGCTATCATGGCTATTACACATATTACATCCTCTAGGCATCAAAGTTCGCCACCAGTGCAAATATAGGGAACAAAGAAGCATATCATATACACTAGTTGTCAAAGTTGGCGACCAGTGCAAATAAACGCCGCAACAAAACAAGTCCAGAACTGAAACCACTTCAGAAGAGCTCAAGAAACAATATCATGGGTACCCATAATGTTGGCAAGATGCTTAGCAAGCTTATTAACTTTCTCTTGTTTGGCGCTTAAATCCTCCAACGCTTGCTGTTGCACCAGAAAGTATGCATCTGAATTCTGCAGGGACTTCCTCAGTCCTTCAGCTTCCTGTCGCAACACACATCTGATCGATGCCTTTCAACTTGAAGTTGAGACTCAAGAAGACGAACTGATTCAGGCAGCGAGTTCGAAGAGCTTGTGCCAGCAGTAGTGGCTAGTAACTCAAACACTATATCAAGATAGGACTTTTGGGTTCTCTCACTATCGTCAAGATAGTTTTTATCAGCTTTCTTGGAGACCAACAAGGTTGTCTCACTATCTTGAACCTTATCTGCATTACTTCCTTTACCATTGCATAATGGGGTACTGTTCTCCAATATTTTGTCCACATTCTAAAAGAGAAACAAGCAAACACATCACAGGTTTACCATGTTGTATATGGAACTCATTTCGGTAAATCAGTTCAGTAGTAAAGTGGACAGGATAACAACATGAAACAAACATATATCTATGTACCATGGTCACTTTATGGTCTATACCATTCTAGTTTTTGTTGCCAAATCAAGATAGAGACACAGTTCAAATAATATTTGTTCAAGACAAAGCAGAATAGACAGAATATAAGTGTGAGAAACTACAGAGCAATAACACCACTTGTAATGTGCATGACATGAGAACATAATTGTTTATTCAATTGAAACTGAAATCAACATAGAGCAAGTTACAACAACAAACCAGTTAAAGAAATAGGTTTAAAACATACCTGTTGCGCCATTGGAGTTTCAATTCCATCCTACAAATTTGAAAATAGTTGGTATGAGTAAATACAGTGATGCAAGAGTGATACGTCCATTTTGCATCATGCTTTTATATCGATATTTATTGCATTATGGGCTGTTATTACACATTATGTCACAATACTTATGCCTATTCTCTCTTATTTTACAAGGTTTACATAAAGAGGGAGAATGCCGGCAGCTGGGATTCTGGGCTGGAAAAGGAGCAAATATTAGAGACCTATTCTGCACAGCTCCAAAAGTCCCGAAACTTCACGGAAGACGTTTTCAGAATATATAAAAAATACTGAGCGCAAGAAGTTCACCAGGGAGGCCACACCCTTCCCACGAGGGTGGAGGTGCACCCTACTCCCCTGGGCGCGCCCCCCTACCTCGTGGGCCCCCTGGTGGCCTTCCGATGGCCATCTTCTACTATATGGAGTCTTTCGATGAGGAAAAAAAAATCATAAGCCATGTCCACAGACGAAACTCCGTCGCCACGAGGCGGAACCTTGGCGGATCCAATCTAGGGCTCCGGCAGAGCTGTTCTGCTAGGGAAACTTCCCTCCGGGAGGGGGAAATCATCGTCATCGTCATCACCAACGCTCCTCTCATTGGGAGAGGGCAATCTCCATCAACATCTTCACCAGCACCATCTCCTCTCAAAACCCTAGTTCATCTCTTGTATCCAATTCTTGTCTCTAAGTCTGGGATTGGTACTAGTAGGTTGCTAGTAGTGTTAATTACTCCTTGTAGTTGATGCTAGTTGGTTTATTTGGTGGAAGATCATATGTTCAGATCCTATATGCATATTAATACCCCTCTAATTATGAACATGATTATGCTTTGTGAGTATCTATGTTTGTTCCTAAGGACAGGGGAGATGTCTTGCTATTAGTAGTCATGTGAATTTGGTATTCGTTCGATATTTTGATGAGATGTATGTTGTCTCTCCTCTAGTGGTTTTATGTGAACGTCGACTACATAACACTTCACCATTATTTGGGCCTAGAGGAAGGCATTGGGAAGTAATAAGTAGATGATGGGTTGCTAGAGTGACAGAAGCTTAAACCCTAGTTTATGCATTGCTTCGTAAGGGGCTGATTTGGATCCATATATTTCATGCTATGGTTAGGTTTACCTTAATACTTTTGTTTTAGTTGCGGATGCTTGCAATAGAGGTTAATCATAAGTGGGATGCTTGTCCAAGTAAGGACAGTACCCAAGCACCGGTCCACCCACATACCAAATTATCAAAGTACCGAACGCGAATCATATGAACGTGATGAAAACTAGCTTGAGGATATTCCCATGTGTCCTCGGGAGCGCTTTTCTCTATATAAGAGTTTGTCCAGGCTTGGCCTTTTCTACAAAAAGGATTGGGCCACCTTGCTGCACTTTATTTACTTTTGTTACTTGTTGCTCGTTACAAATTATCCTATCACAAAACTATCTGTTACCACTTATTTCAGTACTTGCAGAGAATACCTTGCTGGAAACCGCTTATCGTTTCCTTCTTCTCCTCATTGGGTTCAACACTCTTACTTATCGAAAGGACTACGATAGATCCCCTATACTTGTGGGTCATCAAGACTCTTTTCTGGCGCCGTTGCCGGGGAGTGAAGCGCCTTTGGTAGGTGGAATTTGGTAAGGAAAATTTATATAGTGTGCTGAAATTTACTGTCACTTGTTACTATGGAAAGTAATTCTCTGAGGGGCTTGTTCGGGGTATCTTCACCCTGACCAGTAGAGCAAAGAGTTGCTCCTCAACCTACTGAACCTACTGAAAACGAAAATGTCTGCTTTGAAATTCCTTCGGGTATGATAGAAAAACTGCTAGCTAATCCTTTTGCAGGAGACGGAACAACGCATCCTGATGAGCACCTAATATATGTGGATGAAGTTTGTGGATTATTTAAGCTTGTAGGTGTACCTGGAGATGTTATTAAGAAGAAGGTCTTCCCTTTATCTTTGAAGGAAGATTCATTGACATGGTATAGGCTATGTGATGATACGGGGTCATGGAAGTACAAACGATTGAAATTGGAATTTCATCAGAAGTTTTATCCTATGCATCTTGTTCATCGTGATCGCAATTATATATATAATTTTTGGCCTCGCGAAGGAGAAAGCATCGCTCAAGCTTGGGGGAGGCTTAAATCAATGTTATATTCATGCCCCAATCATGAGCTCTCAAGAGAGATGATTATTCAAAATTTATATGCTCGGCTTTCTGATAACAATCGCACCATGCTCGATACTTCTTGTGCTGGCTCTTTTATGACGAAGACTATTGAATTAAAATGGGATTTATTGGAAAGAATTAAACGCAACTCTGAAGATTGGGACCTCGATGAAGGTAAGGAGTCAGGTATGACACCTAAGTTTGATTGTGTTAAATCTTTTATGGATACCAATGTTTTCCGTAAATTTAGCACTAAATATGGACTTGACTCTGAGATAGTAGCTTCTTTCTGTGAATCTTTTGCTACTTATGTTGATCTCCCCAAGGAGAAGTGGTTTAAATATCATCCTCCCATATAAGTAAAAGTAGTTGCACCTATTAAAGTTGAAGAAAAGACTATCACTTATAATGATCCTATTGCTCCTACTTCTTATGTTAAGAAACCACCTTTCCCTATTAGGATAAAGGATCATGCTAAAGCTTCAACTGTGGTTCGTAAAAGCAATATTAAAACTTATACACCTTCTGAGCAAATTAAAGTTGAACCTGACATTGCTATTGTTAAAGATCTCTTGTCTGATAATATTGATGGGCATGTTATTCATTTCCTTGATGAGACTTCTAGAATTGCTAAACCTTGTGCTAAAGATAAAAACAGACCTATGGTAGGCATGCCTGTTATTTCTGTTAAAATAGGAGATCATTGTTATCATGGCTTATGTGATATGGGTGCTAGTGCTAGTGCAATACCTTACGACTTATACAAAGAAATTATGCATGATATTGCACCTGCTGAGATAGAAGATATTGATGTCACAATTAAACTTGCCAATAGAGATACTATTTCACCAATGGGAATTGTTAGAGATGTTGAAGTCTTGTGTGGGAAAACTAAATATCCTGCTGATTTTCTTGTTCTTGGTTCCCCACAAGATAGCTTTTGTCCCATTATATTTGGTAGACCCTTCTTAAACACTGTTAATGCTAAGATAGATTGCAAAAAGGATGCTGTTACTATCGGTTTAGATGATATGTCTCATGAATTTAATTTCTCTAAATTTAGTAGACAACACCGTGAAGAAGAATTACCTAGTAAGGATGAAATTATTGGTCTTGCTTCTATTTCCGTACCTCCTAGTGATCCTTTAGAACAATATTTGCTAGACCATGAAAATGATATGTTTATGAATGAAAGAAGGGAAATAGATGAAGTATTCTTTAAACATGAACCTATTCTGAAACACAATTTGCCTGTTGAAATCCTAGGGGATCCTCCTCCACCCAAGGGTGATCCCGTGTTTGAGCTTAAACCGTTGACTGATACTCTTAAATATGCTTATCTTGATGAGAAAAAGATATATCATGTTATTATTAGTCCTAACCTTTAAGAGCATGAGGAAGAGAGATTATTGAAAACTCTGAAGAAGCACCATGCTGCTATTGGGTATACTCTTGATGATCTTAAGGGCATTAGTCCCACTCTATGTCAACATAAAATAAACTTGGAAGAAGATGCTAAACCAGTTCATGATCATCAACGACGGCTGAATCCTAAAATGAAAGAAGTGGTAAGAAAGGAAATACTAAAGCTCCTTGAGGCAGGTATAATCTATCCCGTTGTTGATAGTCAGTGGGTAAGTCCTGTCCATTGTGTCCCTAAGAAGGGAGGTATTACTGTCGTTCCTAATGATAAAGATGAATTGGTTCCTCAAAGAATTATTACAGGCTATAGGATGGTAATTGATTTCTGCAAATTAAATAAGGCCACTAAAAAGGATCATTACCCCTTACCTTTTATCGATCAAATGCTAGAAAGATTATCCAAACATACACATTTTTGCTTTCTAGATGGTTATTCTGGTTTCTCTCAAATACCTGTGTCAGCCAAGGATCAATCAAAGACTACTTTTACTTGCCCTTTTGGTACTTTTGCTTATAGACTTATGCCTTTTGGTTTATGTAATGCACCTGCTACCTTTCAAAGATGCATGATGGCTATATTCTCTGACTTTTGTGAAAATATTTGTGAGGTTTTCATGGATGATTTCTCCATCTATGGATCTTCTTTTGATGATTGCTTGAGCAACCTTGATCGAGTTTTGCAGAGATGTGAAGAAACTAATCTTGTCTTGAAAGTGCAACTATCCCTAGGTGGTTTTGGTAATTCCTAACAACATATAGCTCATTGAGCTAATGCTATTCCAAGATTAATATTTCAGGAAAAGCTCAATGAATGGCATGGCATGGATGAGGAAAGTGGAACCCTCAAAATACTAAGGACAAAAAGATTGGCTCAAGCTCAAAGCTCAAGACTCTACATTTTATATTTTAGTGATCTAAGATCACATTGAGTCTATAGGAAAAGCCAATACTATCAAGGAGGGATGAGGTGTTGTTTAATGAGGTTCTTGCTTCATAGTGCTTAGTGATATGCTCCAAAACCCTCAACTACCTTCCCACATCCACATATGACCTAAACCAAAAGTCAAACTTGGCCCTACCGATTCTTTCTATCCGGCGCCACCGAGTTTCAAATGTCATAGCCATTGCCACAAATCCTAGGCAAATCGGTCTCACCGATTGGGATTTCGGTCACGCCGAGATGGGATTGTAATCTCTCTGTTTCTCTTTCGTAACGTTTCGGTCCTACCGAAATGAGCGATCGGTCCCACCGAGATTGCAATGTAAACTATCTGTTTGTCTTTCATAACATTCGGTCCCACCGAATTGAGTGATCGGTCCCACCGAGTTTACCTGACCAACTCTCTGGTTAGCTTATTACCAAAATCGGTCCCACCGAGTTTGTGTAATCAGTCACACCGAGATTACGTTATGCCCTAACCCTAACCATATTGGTCCCACCGAGTTGCATCTCAGTCCCACCGAAAATCCTAACGGTCACTAGGTTTCCTGAATCGGTCTGACCGAGTTTATCCATTCGGTCTCACCGAGATTGGTAAATTATGTGTAATGGTTAGTTTTTGTGTGGATGCTATATATACCCCTCCACCCACTATTCATTCATAGAGAGAGCAATCAGAACATACCTACACTTCCAACCTATATTTTCTGAGAGAGAACCACCTACTCATGTGTTGAGACCAAGATATTCCATTCCTACCATATGAATCTTGATCTCTAGCCTTCCCCAAGTTGCTTTCCACTCAAATCTTCTTTCCACCAAATCCATATCCCGTGAGAGAGAGTTGAGTGTTGGGGAGACTATCATTTGGAGCACAAGAGCAAGGAGTTCATCATCAACACACCATTTGTTACTTCTTGGAGAGTGGTGTCTCCTAGATTGGCTAGGTGTCACTTGGGAGCCTCCGACAAAGATTGTGGAGTTGAACCAAGGAGTTTGTAAGGGCAAGGAGATCGCCGACTTCGTGAAGATCTACCGCTAGTGAGGCAAGTCCTTCGTGGGCGATGGCCATGATGGGATAGACAAGGTTGCTTCTTCGTGGACCCTTCGTGGGTGGAGCCCTTCGTGGACTCGCGCAACCGTTACTCTCCGTGGGTTGAAGTCTCCATCAACGTGGATGTACGATAGCACCACCTATCGGAACCACGACAAGAACATTCGTGTCTCCAATTGCGTTTGAATTCTCCAAACCCTTCCCTTTACATTCTTGCAAGTTGCATGCTTTATTTTCCGCTGCTCATAGACTCTTTGCATGCTTGCTTGAATTGTGTTATGATTGCTTGACTTGTGCTGAGATAGCTAAAATCTGCCAAAGACTAAAATTGGGAAAAGGATAGATTCTTATTTGGTCAAGTAGTCTAATCACCCCCTCTAGACATACTTTCGATCCTACAAGTGGTATTAGAGCTTTGGTCTCCATTTGCTTTGATTTCCATAGCTTTTGGTGGTCATAGCCTTGGTTTCACAACCTAGGAGAGTATGGCGTCTAGTGAGGGAAATTATAACCATAGAGGTCCTTACTTTTATGGTACTAATTTTGCTAGTTGGAAGCATAAGAAAAAAATGCATATTCTTGGACATAACCCCGCCGTTTGGGCTATTGTGTGTGTTGGCTTGCAAGGTGAATTATTTGATGGGAGATAACCGAATCGTGAAGCTACCACAGATGAGTTGAAGATGCTACATTACAATGCTCAAGCTTGTGATATCCTCTTCAACGGATTATGCCCCGAAGAATTCAACAAAATCAGCCGTCTTGAGAATGCAAAGGAAATTTGGGATACTTTGATTGATATGCATGAAGGTACCGACTCCGTCAAGGAATCCAAGTTGGATGTGCTTCAAAGTCAACTTGACAAGTTCAAAATGAAGGATGGTGAAGGTGTCGCTGAAATGTACTCTAGGCTTGCTCTTATCACAAATGAGATTGCTGGCTTAGGAAGTGAAGAGATGACTGACAAATTCATCATCAAGAAAATCCTAAGAGCTTTGGATGGAAAATACGATACCATATGCACATTGATCCAAATGATGCCAAATTACAAAGATCTCAAGCCAACGGAAGTCATTGGGAGAATTGTTGCTCATGAGATGTCACTCAAGGATAAGGAGGAGCTCCATAACAAGTCAAGTGGTGCTTACAAAGCCTCATGTGAAGCTCCCACATCATCAAGTGAGAAACAAACCTTCAATGAAGAATTGAGACTAATGGTGAAGAACTTCAACAAGTTCTACAAGAGTAGAAGCAAGGAAAGAAGTTCCAAGTCAAGGTCCTACAATGACAAAAGATCTTCTAGTCGAGAGCGAAACTGCTACAATTGTGGAAGACCCGGACACTACTCCAATGAGTGTACGGCTCCCCACAAGAGAAGAGAAGATTCTCCCAAAAGAAGAAGTAGAAGAGAAGAATCACCATCAAGGGAGAGAAGGAGTAGGGATGATCGATATGAACGAAGACACCCTCGGAGAAGCAAGGATTCGGAAAGGAAGGACAAGTCATCAAGGAGCTACACAAAACGAAGACATCAAGCTCATGTTGGTGAATGGGTATCCGGCTCTGACTCCGACAATGACTCCGAGAGAAGCTATCACTCCGACTCCGAATATACTCAAGATGAAGGTGTTGCTGGACTAGCACTTGTGTCAACCAACTCCCACGACATATTTGATTCACCAAATGAAGGAATTGGAAGATGCTTCATGGCCAAAGGTCCAAAGGTATCACACCCCGAGTATGTTGATTTCAATAGTGATGAAGATGACTTGTTAGGTGATGATGAGTTACTTGTTGACAACTATAGTGATGAATGCTATGATGAAACGAATGACAATGATAAGGAGAAGATTGAGTCTCTAACTAAAGAACTAAACACTCTTAAGTTAGCTCATGAAACTATCTTAGGAGATCATCGAGAACTTTTAAGGACTCATGAGAAATTACGTTTTGAGAAGCTCAACCTTGAGCAAGAGCATGAGTTCTTAAAGGCAATCAATGATGATCTTCGCAAGAAAAGTTCTTCTTACATTGCCAAGCATTTACTCTTATCCACTTACATGCCTCAAGTCAAGTCTAGTAACAAGAACAAGAAAGATTCCTCCTCTAGTAGTAACAATAATCATGCTAAATCCAATGTTGTTGCTTCTAGTAGTTCTCTTGATTCCACTAATGAATCTCTTAGCCAAGTTACACTTGAGAAAGAAAATAGCTTATTGAAGGGAATTATAGAGAAAGGCGTTTACAAGAGCCTTGCCCGGAGGAAGCAATTCGAGGAAATTGTAGGCAAGCAAGGAAGGCATCGGAAGAATCAAGGTATTGGTTTTGAACGAAAGTTCAATGCCAATGGAGTTGAGTGGGAAGAAGATCAATACCCCAAGACGAAGTTTGTCCCTCAACAAGAGAAGTATGATCCTACTTCATCCAAAGGGACACAAGCTCAAGATGATCTTCCACCACAAGACCACAAGCAAAAAGGCAAGGACAAGTTTCAAGAGAAAATTGATGCATTTGAAGAAGCTCCTCAGGCCTTGGTCAAGTGGGTTCCCAAGTGTGACGCCCGGATAATTAAGCTACAGTGATCCCCCGCTAATGATGCCACGTCACCTCGGTTACTGATGGTAAACTCTGGATAATTCAAAACCGAAACAACTTCAAAATTTAATTAAAGGAAAACAGTAAAAGTTTTCAAATAATAAAACCAAATTGTTCGGGTTGTGCCAAATAATGCATAAGTAATTCTGGTGGTGAAACCAAACTTTTATAAACTGTTTAAAGGCTCTAAAATAAATAAAACATCAACAAAACATTTAATTAAATACCTTTTTCAAATTGTTAAAATATTAAACTATTTTATTTAGCTGTCCAAATTAATGTGACAGTGTTGTATTTCTAAATACTAATTTAGGTGTTGAAATTAATTTCTCTACAAAAACTAAAATTAAAACAAATAATAACTAAAGAAATAAAAATGAAAATGAAAATAAATAAATAGTAAAGAGAAGACAAAAAAAGAGGAAGCACCCCCCACTGGGCTCCGGCCCAGCTGGCCAACCCAACTGGGCCAAGGCCCACCCCCACTCCATAACCCCCCAGTCCTCCAGTACCCCGAACCCCACCGACACCCACTCTACCCCCTGAAATATCTCCCTCCCCCCTCTGTCCCGATTGGATCGGGAGGAGGGAAAACCGGCCGCTGCTCGCCACCCGATGCCAGCTCGCTGCGACGCCGCCGCCTCCACCTTGCCAGACTGCTCCTCTCCGTCGCACCGTCTCCGTCCTCCTCCTCGCCCCCCTGTTGCCCCGGTCCCTACTCCTCCTCTGTGAGCTCCCACTCCCTCCTCTCTGCCGTGGCCACGCCCTCTCCCCCGCGCTCGGCTCCGCCGCCCGACGTCGCTCGCGAACAGCCACGCGCCGGCAGCGTCCTACCGCCCTGCCGCTTGCCACATGCGCACGCGCGCTTTGCGCCAGCCGCTCCCCGCTTCTGCTCAGGCTGCTGGCGCTTCCTGCGCGCGCCCGCCCGCACTGCGCCCTGCCGCTGCGCCTCGTCTCTCCCACCGCACCGCGGCCGCCTCGCCACGCTGTCGCTTCTCGCTACGCGCGCTGGCTGTCTGGCCGCGTCCTTCCTCGCACAGCGCCTGGGCCACGCGCCCTGCGCCATCCCGCTCGCCGCCTCGCTCGTGCGCCGTCCGACCGCGGCCACCGTGACCCCCTGCCGCTGGCCACCTCCGCAGCTAGTCCGCGCGCCCTGCGCTGGCCTCCGCCTCCGCCTCCGCCCGCGCCTGCCCACCTCCTCCTCTCAGCGCCGCCTGCCCTTCGCCGCCTGGCCGCGCCCCGGTCGCATCGCCCGCGCCCCTATCCCGCGTCGCCACCGTACCGCTCTGCCTCCCCCTTGGCCACGCCTCGGCCTAGCTCGCCGGCGACGCCCGTGGTTGCTGCTGCCCCGCGGCCGCGCGTCGTTGCTCTCTACTCTGCCGACGCCGCACCGGCACCCCGCCACTGGCTCGGGTTGCCTCACCCGTAGAGCCCGTCGCCCGCACGCCCGATCCGCTATGGCCCCTGGGGCCTATGACAGATGGGCCCCATGCCCAAAACGAAAATGATAAAAAAGAAAAAATAATAATAATAAATAAATAATAATAAAAACAATTAATTAATTAATTAATTAACTAAATAATTAACTTAATTAATCCTGCTTAGTTAGCTAATAAACTTAATTAACCTGTGTTAGTTAACCTAATAACCTAATTAGTCTTTTTAATATGTTAGGTTAGTAAAACAGTGTATGACAAGGGGGCCCCACCCCCTGTTGACCAGTCAAAGTTTGACTGGTCAACTGGGACCCCTTGGACCCACATGTCAGCCTCTCTGGTACACTTATGTGTACCCAGAGCTGGGTGCACCTAGCAATTCACATTTATTTCGAATTAAAGTAATCTGATAATTTTAGAAAATGAACTAAAACTTAAAAAATTAATATAAAATAAACCGTAGCTCGGATGGAAAAACTTTGTACATGAAAGTTGCTCAAAACGACGAGACGAATTCGGATACGCAGCCCGTTCGTCCGCCACGCATCCCTAGCATAGCAAACATGCAACTTTCCCCCTTCGGTTCATCTGTCCAAAAACGCGAAACACCAGGGATATTTTCCCGGATGTTTCCACCCCTTCGCCAGTATCACCTCCTACGGCGTTAGGGCATAACTAGCACCGCGTTTGGCCTCGTTATGTTTTATGATGCTTTGTTTGCTCCGTATTTACTGTTTCTTTCCCCCTCTTCTTCCCCGGTAGACCCCGAGACCGGCGCTGATGCCACCAAGTACGACTACGTCATCGACAACCCTTCTTGTGCAATAGAGCTTCCAGGCAAGCCCCCCCCCCTTGATCACCAGATATCGCCTACTCTTCTCTATACTACTTGCATTAGAGTAGTGTAGCATATTACCGTTTTCTGTTAATCCTATCTTGATGCATAGCCTATCATTGTTGCTACCATTGTTGATACCCTACCTGCAATCCTACATGCTTAGTATAGGTTGCTAGTACTTCATCAGTGGCCCTACATTCTAGTCCGTCTACCATGCTATACTATCGGGCCGTGATCACTCGGGAGGTGATCACGGGTATATATACTATATACTGTTACATACTTATGTTATTGTTCGGAGATGGGGGCTGAAGGGGCAGGTGGTTCCACCCAGGTAGTGGTGGGCCTGGGTTCCCGACGGCCCCCGACTATTACTTTGTGGCGAAGCGACAGGGCAGGTTGCGGCCACCTAGGAGAGAGGAGGGCCTAGCCTGGGTCGGCGTTCGCAGTTATTTAAGATAACACGTTTAACGAGATCTTGGTATTTGATCTGAGTCTGGCCACTGGCCTATACGCACTAACCATCTACGCTGGGACAGTTATGGGCACTCGATGTCGTGGTATCAGCCAAAGCCTTCGTGACGTCAGCGACTGAGCGACGCGCGCCGGGTTGGACCACGTAATGCAACTTCCTTTGTAATGGAGGTTGCTAGGTCTGCTCACCGGCCACGTTCGGAACGTGCAGGTGTGCAACGGGCGATGGGCCCAGACCCCTGCGCCATAGGATTTAGACCGGCGTGCTGACCTCTCTGTTGTGCCTAGGTAGGGCTGCGATGTGTTGATATTCCAGGGCCGGGCATGACCCAGGAAAGTGTGTCCGGACAAAGGAGATCGAGCGTGTTGGGAAATGTGGTGCACCCCTGCAGGGAAGTTGATCTATTCGAATGGCCGTGTCCCTCGGTAAAAGGATGACCCGGAGTTGTACCTTGACCTTATGACAACTAGAACCGGATACTTAATAAAACACACCCTTCCAAGGGCCAGATACAACCGATGATCGCTCTCTCACAGGGCAACGAGGGGCGGATCATCGGTTAGGATTATGCTACACAATGCTACTTGGTGAACTTACCTTCTACTCTCTTCTTCTGCTACAAGATGGAGGTTACCAGAAGCTTAGTCTTCGATAGGACTAGTTATCCCCCTCTTATTCTGGCATTCTGCAGTTCAGTCCATATATGATACCCTTAATCCATTTGATACCAATGCATACATATGTAGTGTAGCTCCTTGCTTGCGAGTGCTTTGGATGAGTACTCACGGTTGCTTTTCTCCCCCTTTTCCCCTTTCCTATACCCGTTTGCTGCAACCAGACATTGGAGTCCAGGAGCCAGACGCCACTGTCAATGACGACTACTACTACTCGGGAGGTGCCTACTACTACGCGCAGCCCGCTGACGGCGACCAGGAGTAGTTTAGGAGGATCCCAAGCAGGAGGCCTGCGCCTCTTTTGATCTGTATCCCAGTTTGTGCTAGCCTTCTTAAGGCAAACTTGTTGAACTTATGTCTGTACTCAGATATTGTTGCTTCCGCTGACTCGTCTATGATTGAGCTCTTGTATTCGAGCCCTCGAGGCCCCTGGCTTGTAATATGATGCTTGTATGACTTATTTTATTTGTAGAGTTGTGTTGTGATATCTTCCCGTGAGTCCCTGATCTTGATCGTACACGTTTACGTGTATGATTAGTGTATGATCGAATCGGGGGTGTCACAAGTTGGTATCAGAGCCGACTGCCTATAGGAATCCCCCTTCCACACTCCTTGGCCGAAGTCGAGTCTAGGCATTTCAAAACTTTTTACTAACATGGCTGTGTGACTTACGGGCGCATGTCGCCATTGGGTGGTATTAGGAACTTTTTATTCCTCGTCTTTACTCTGAGATTCTAATCTCTCTTCTCTTCGGGTTAAAGATTTTGCTAAATCTAACATTAGGATCTCGTGATCACATCCACCCTGAGAGGCCCTTATTATAGATGATCGCCTGCTACCCCATAAGGTTCTGAAGATACTCCCCAATGTTCTCCCGAAACTTTGTGCTCATTGCTTTCGCATTTTCCTACCACCGACATATCCTTATGGATAACGTCATACTCTTGTCGTTCGTACAATCATTCTCTGTTGATCTTGTTATCACAAGATACCCCAAAATTCTCTCTATTGTTCCGAGAATACCCTGTGCCTACTGCCTTGCAGTTCATTGCCACATGAATACCCCTACGGATATTCCTTGCACTTACCGAGTATCCGTTCATCCCCAGTTGTTTATGTGTTTCACAAAATTCTTCGAAATGCTATTCGATCTTCTGAAATCCTCGATAGCCTATTGCTCCCCATCTTCCTTACCTGCTTGCAATATGGTTAATTCCATATGACTAGCGATATTCATTAGCATCCTTTGACATCGTCATAATGAGCATTTGATTCGATATGTTTGCGAATGCCTGCAATCATCGTTGATCCTTATAAATTACCTTTGCGGCTGAGTTGCCATTCTTTTAACTAGAATTGGATCTCGACCAATTAAATTTTGCCATCGATTGTACCCCTAAGGCTATTCCACTTATCCATCCATAATTAGAGCATTGCTTCTGATCCCTTGTCTTGGAATTGATAATTCCTTTGCATTTGAACTTGAGTTAGTCAGCTGTTTCTATAAATTGATCTCCTTGCATTTCTTCTTCCTTTGGTTGAGTACCGATGCTCACATCTGTCGGTGTCCTGGGAACGGGGGTCCCCAGACTTGCCTGCCTGCGGCCTGCGGCGTGACTCAAAGGGGGGCCCTGCACGGCCCATCTTCATCAACACAGACCCAAGACCCTCGCGAGGGGCCAAGCCTCGCGGGGCGGACGACATGGAACTTCCTCAGGCACGGCCTCATCAGGCTGGCTCGCGAGGAGGCGGAGAGATCAAGGCGGGGTACCTCGCGATGTGCCCGTGATGCAAGCCATGACGACCAAAGGCGCCAGGCGGGCGCCAGCCGCGCAGTGTCCTCCTTTCCTCTTTGGTGCAAAGGGAGCAAGCGCAGGCGAGAGCATCAAGCAAAGGCACCCGTTTCGGTGCAACGAGACCAAGACCAGTCCAACGGCAGGGAGGAAGTCATTGTGGAGCCCAAGCCAGCATGACCACCAGAGCCTTTGGCAGGCGAGGACCAACTTTAGTCAGGATAAGTGTACCAGATGTTCCCCTTCAAAATGGCCAATTGTTGGCGCCCTTCCCGCTCAATATTTGGGAAGAGGCCCAGGGCCTTTGCCTATAAATAGGACTAGCCACCCCCAGGGTAGAGGGGCAATCAAGAAGGGAGAATCTAGAAGCCAAGAGAGAAACTAGCTAGGATCGGATCGAGTAGCATCATAGAGAGAGAGAGAGAGGGCGACTGAACTCCTCCTAGCAGTTCATCCCCCCAGCCAAGAACAGACCCTCGTGAGGCTGTTCTTCCTTGTATTGCTCATCATCATCAGCCCAAGAGGCAATCCACCACACCACACACTGGAGTAGGGTATTACACCACAACGGTGGCCCGAACCAGTATAAACCCTGTGTCTCTTGTGCTGTTCTTTCCATAGCTTAGATCTTAGCGAGGCGGAGGGGTGCAGGTAGGTAGAAGGCGAAATCTCCGTGCGCACCCCAGTGTTCGAACCTCGAGGGTCTGCCGGAACCCGAAATCCGACATTTGGCGCGCCAGGTAGGGGTGCGCCGGAATCCACCTTCTACCGCTTCATGTCCCGTCGCGTCGTCATCACCATGTCCGGCGACCAGGCGGGCAACCTAGATCCATGGGCGGCGTGGCCCGCCCGCGCAGAGCCGCTCGCCTCGGGCGACCCCGTGCCCCAGGCAACTCGCAGTCCGCAGGGCGCTGCGGGCCGCGGGCGACGCGGACAGGCTTCGACAGCTCTCACACTGCGGCAGGCGCGGTCGGCAGCAAGGGCCTCCAATCACGCCGCGACCACGACACCGTACACCCGCCGGGAGCAGGCGAACTCGAGGGCCGCACTCACGGTGACCCGAGAGCTGCTGCAGTGCAGGCTGCTGGAGGGCGGCCGCGACGTGCTGCTGGAGCGGGTGGCAGAGCTCCTGGGCTTCGCCGCCTCGGGGGCTCACCCCTTCTGCACCTAGCTCCCATCTCAAGCCAAGGGCGGCCCGCGCGGGGGCTCCGCGCGCGCCCACGGGCTCCAAGGCTACCCCAACACCGGCGAAGCTGTTGGCATCGGACTGGCGGCGGCACTGCCTCCGCTCCTGGTCCGCGAAGAAGAAGGACTTGACGCGACCCACGGCCCCAGTGGACAGCCGCGCTACCACCCGACGGTGGGCGCGTCAAGCAGGACTGCGTGGCACGCGGAGCACTACGGCGTGGCCTTCGGGATGACGGCGCCAGAAGAATACGTGCCCCTCATGATGGACCAAGGACACCCTCACGAGGGCGAACAAGGCGCGCTCCTCAGCCCAAGCTGGGGGGACGAGGCGCCAGAAGCTGAGCCCTTCCAGGAGCCCCGGGACGGTCCCACTGGCCACGCTGGAGGCAACGATTATCGGGTACCGCTAATTCCTCAGGAACAGGCATACGCTAATCATGGATCGCAGGAGGTGCAGGTCGCCACAGCGAGTAGCTGCCCTGCTCCCACAGTCTCCTACCCCTCGGGAGGAGGGCGCAGGGGGCTGCAGGAGAGGGGCCGAGATCCGACATCACCACCGCGGCGTTCGGAGCAAGGTGTTCTCAGGAGGGAGGCCCTCTGCTGGGGAGGTGCCTCAGGGCCTGCCCCTGGCGGAGGACCCATGGTCGTCGGGGGAACCGCTGGCGACCGCTCTACCCCATCGGCGGCGTCCTGGTTTTCGGTCATCGTTGATGGCACTAGAGTGTGGCACAAGGCGGGGCCCTCATCTGGAGATATGAAGCAAGGCCGGTACCTGTGAAGAAGGCCCAGTGCCTGTGAAGCTCGCCGCCCCGTGACACTCTCACGTAATAATGAGTGGGGCTGTACACGCCCCGAAGTCTCAGGGGTGCCAGCCTCAGGCCCTGGGGCTCCCTCCCACGCCCAGTGGCAGCACTTAGCTCCGCGCTGGTGAGAAGACGTCCAAGACTAGATTAGGTGCCGGACGCGGCCTTTTGTCTGCTTTCGTTGCTTTTCCCTTTGGTTGTCACTTTCCCCCACTGGATTCAAGTTGGATTTGAATTTGAGATTTGCGTGTGTTCGGGAAAGGGGTGCTTAGTCTCGTTCGAGCAATTTCTCGCGTTTTGATTACCACTTCGCCTCAGCTGCCTCCCCTCGTGAGCCCCTCGCGAGCCGGGTCAGTCCTAGCTTGCGCGCAGCCCAGACTGCCGCCGCCGCGTCCTCTCAGGAGGGTTTTTTTACTGCAGATCCTACGGATTCGATCAGGGAACACTCAGGACACCACAGCCTCCCACAGGCTACCTCAGGGCCCGCATGGGACGAAGGTAAACTAGCCAACCAGCGCGTCGCTTAGCCAACCACTTGGCACGGGCGCATGTGCAATGTAACATCTACTAATACGATGAACACAAGTTTTACATGAGGGGCTCCCCCTCCCAAAATGCTCTCACAACCATCAGGCCAAAACCTGAGTTCTATTCATGCAGGGTAAGGAAACATGAATGATGCATGATCAGTCGGATAAATCCCCCAATGCGTCCTCAGGAGCACCACCCGAACCGTTGCTGGCATCGCTGGACTCGCCATCGCTGTCTGCGTCGCCGCCAGCGGCGTCAGGGCCATTCACCACACCGCCCTCGTCGGCAGCCACGATCACGCCGTCGTCGTTTGAAGCGAAGGCCCTGACAAGAGCATCCACATTGTCTTCCACCCAGTGCGCCAGGTCGTCTCAGACAGCTTGGGGGACTGGGGCGATGGCGGCGTCGAAATCAAAGTGGGGATCCATGTTCCGGAGATGGCTGAAGACGTGAGAAAAGGCGCGCCCGAGCAGGGAGCGGCTCCTCTCCTCCACCAACCTGTCGGCCCTGACCGACCGCGCCTCCAGCTGCGTCACCACGTCGGTGAAGAACTGAAGGTTGTCGACGTAGTTGACTGCGTGCGGCTCGCCAACAGCCGCCTCACAGATGTTGCCCAAGGCTGTGTTGGCTCTCTCCCGGAGCGTGGTGAGCATGGGGCCGTGCTCATGCTCCAGGATCCATCGCTGACGTATCTCGTCCGCATTCCGCCGTGCGACGGCTTCAGCCTCCTCCACCCGATGGCGAAGAAGGAGCACCTTGGCCTGGGAGGTGGTTGACTCCCCTTGCGCTACTTCAAGGGCGTCCCGAAGAGCATCGGCCCGCCGCGTCGCTTCCTCCAGCTTGGCCCTCAAGGCAGCAGTCCTACCTTCAGCCTCGGCCCGGGTCAACCCCAGCCTCTCCTCGGACTCACGCTCGAGGTCCAAGCGCGCCATCGCCACCCGACGTCCGACCTCCTCCAGGACACGGGCTTCCCATGCAGCGACATCATCCTCCACCTGCGTCACCAAGCGCTCCCTCGTCTCGAGACGCTCGCACTCGCGGGTACGTTCGGCGGCTTCCAGCGTCAGCGCCTCCTCACGCTTCTGGAGCTCTGCTGGGTCGCCAGAGGCCACCTTCATCGACGCGAGGGCTGCCTCGCGCGGCTCCACTTGCTCCTCCAGTGAGTGGCACCAGGCCAGGAGCTCCCGAGCCTGCTCCTCCGCCGCCTCTCGCCGCTGGTCAGCTTCCCGGGCCTCCTCAGCGGCCCAAGATCGGGCCTCCCGAGAGGCCACCAATGACGCCTTGGCCTCTTCGTCGTCAAGATCGCGCTGATGGCGCGCAAGGGCGATGGCGCCCTCCAGCTCGCGCCTCTCTGCAGCCAGGCGCAGGCCCTCGGCCTCAAGGCGCGCGTCTTCATCAGCAAGCTCCTCACCAAGCAGGCTCACCGCGTCAGCCGCCCTTCGAAGGAATCCTTGGCGAAGAGCGCGACGCTCCCAGGCGCGCTCGAGCACGTCTTCCACACCATCATCTGCCCCAAGAAAGTGCCGGGGGCCACGGATCAGCACTCCCCCTCCGGGCAGGGGGCTGGGGGTTGGCACCCTCGCGACGGCCGGGTACGCCACGCCAGAAGCCCAGCCTGGAGCCAGCCCGTCCCCAGATGAAGAGCGCATGGAGCGCCTCAGCCAGTCGCAGTCCACAACCAGGCGAGAAGCCCATGAAAGGCTGGCTATGCCACGAGAAGGCCCGCGAAGGAGGATCGCGAGGTGCGCAGGGCCTCGATGCGCCTCGGGACGGTTCGCCTCTCCGATTGCCCTCACCGCAAGGGCTCTGCTGCTCAGAGCGCTTGAGAACGGTAGAGGGGGCGAATCCAAGGGGGACGGCACCTCAGCCATCTCCGTGAGCTCGGCTGGAAGGGGCCTGCGGAGCAAGGATCAGTAAAAGCAACAGAAGGATCGGGAGCTGGAAAAGGAGAAGGCTTACTCATCAGTGGCAAAGTACTTCCTACGCTTCAGCAGGCGACAAGGGTAATCATCGCCCAGGGCCTCCCTTCTCTTCCGGAGGGCCTCAAAGTCCACGCGGAAGCGGCCCAAGAGTTGAGCGCAGGGATCAACCTGCGATGAGGACGAAGCGTCAAGGCGATCCGCGTCAGGGGTGCCTGCCTGATGCACACTGCCAGTCGCCTCGCCAAGAGAAGCGGCTGGAGCCTCAGGGGCCTCAGCCGCAGGCGCTGAGGGCAGCTGCTTGCCGCCCTCAGCCTCAGCGGCACGGGCCCCAAGAGCTGCTCCCTCATGAGCATCGCCCGGCGCTGTCACCCCGCCGGGAGCCCCCTCAGCCTCTGGCGCCTCACGCCTCCCTGCTCCGCCACCCGAGGAAGAGTCGCCTTGGCTGACTGGAAGGGCAGTCACCATCACTGGGTTCTTGCGAGGCCCCCGGAGGCCGGCGGGGCGCGGCCCCCACTCATCAAAGATAGGCATCTGATTCACAAAATCGCCCCTGTTCTGGCAGAGGTACAGCAAGGCCCCTCCCTACTGGATGCTGCCAGGGTTGGGATCCCCAGTCAGGTCAAGAGCACTGTCCTCAGCACTTTAGGCGTCAGGTCCTCTTCCTGGAGCCTCATACGATCATCACGCCCGCTGAAGGCCCACATCCGGCGGGAGTGGCATTGGAGAGGAGCAATGCGGCGAAGCAGGAACTCCTTCACCACCTTGGGCGCTGTCACGCCAACCGACCTCAAGAACGCGAAGCGGTGCCAGATGAAGACGAGCCGGGGGCTCTCAAGCGTCTCCTGGCCCCAGCCCGAATTGGGGACAACAGGCGAAGTTGGCTCCGATAGCAGGGGGCTAGGCACCCCTGCATCCACATACAGCCACCGCTCGCAGAACCCAGCCGCGGGCAGAGGGAGCCTGAAGTCAATCCCTGAGGCCGCTGTCTCAGACGCGGCAACGAAGCTCACGCACGCCCAGCATTGGGTAGGGTCGACAAGGCGTAGAGAGAAGAAGTGGCGTAGCAAGGCAACCGAAGGAATGATGCCCATCATTGTCTCGCAAACAAAGGCGAAGACCGAAAGGAGGGTGATGGATTCAGGACCCAGATGCATCATGTGGATCTGATAGTGGGAAAGCATGGCATTGAAGAAATCAGAAAAGGGGGGAACCAGACCCGCCCACAGGGCACCGGCAAAATACTGGACCTCGGTGACTATCCTGTTGATGGAGAAGTGGGACGCGGGCCAGGCCGTCGTCCTCCCGCATTCGTTGAAGATAGTGGCCAGAGCCGAGCTGACCTTGCCCAAGCCCTCAGCGGGGGCCGCCAATGGCGGCGAGCAAGGCGGAGGCATGGGTTTCTTTCCTCTTCCCTTCTTCGTCGGAGCCATGGTGATGGGAAGGGGGGGGAAGGTTTGAGATTGGGTTGAAAATAGAAGCTGGAGTTCAAGAGGAGGAAGGACAGAGGGCGCTCGAGCAACAGAAAGGGGAGCGGCTGTGTACGGCTACGAGTCCGCCTAGCATGGCACAAAATAAGGGGGCGTGGGGGAACAGTGCCGCCCACGTCCAATCAACCGCCACGCGGCGCCCAAGGCCGCAAGCTGTTAGGGCCCGCGGCGCTTCGCTCTTGCCCTTTCGCCTCCCTGCACGGCCAAGTCCGGGCACGCCTTGGGCCCGGGGGCTACTGTCGGCGTTCTGGGAACGGGGGTCCCCAGACTTGCCTGCCTACGGCCTGCGGCGTGGCTCAAAGGGGCCCTACATGGCCCATCTTCATCAACACAGACCCAAGACCCTCGCGAGGGGCCAAGCCTCGCGGGGCGGACGACACGGAACTTCCTCAGGCACGGCCTCATCAGGCTGGCTCGCGAGGAGGCGGAGAGATCAAGGCGGGGTACCTCGCGAGGTGCCCGTGATGCAAGCCATGACGACCAAAGGCGCCAGGCGGGCGCCAGCCGCGCAGTGTCCTCCTTTCCTCTTTGGTGCAAAGGGAGCAAGCGCAGGCGAGAGCATCAAGCAAAGGCACCCGTTTCGGTGCAACGAGACCAAGACTAGTCCAACGGCAGGGAGGAAGTCATTGTGGAGCCCAAGCCAGCGTGACCACCAGAGCCTTTGGCAGGCGAGGACCAACTTTAGTCAGGATAAGTGTACCAGATGTTCCCCTTCAAAATGGCCAATTGTTGGCGCCCTTCCCGCTCAATATTTGGGAAGAGGCCCAGGGCCTTTGCCTATAAATAGGACTAGCCACCCTCAGGGTAGAGGGGCAATCAAGAAGGGAGAATCTAGAAGCCAAGAGAGAAACTAGCTAGGATCGGATCGAGTAGCATCACAGAGAGAGAGAGAGAAGGGCGACTGAACTCCTCCTAGCAGTTCATCCCCCCAGCCAAGAACAGACCCTCGCAAGGCTGTTCTTCCTTGTATTGCTCATCATCATCAGCCCAAGAGGAAATCCACCACACCACACACTGGAGTAGGGTATTACACCACAACGGTGGCCCGAACCAGTATAAACCCTGTGTCTCTTGTGCTGTTCTTTCCATAGCTTAGATCTTAGCGAGGCGGAGGGTTGCAGGTAGGTAGAAGGCGAAATCTCCGCGCGCACCTCAGTGTTCGAACCTCAAGGGTCTGCCGGAACCCGAAATTCGACAACATTAGATCCTTTGTGGACCACCTCATCCTTTGTTGGATTTTATCCAACAGCGTCCTTCATATTCTATAAGCTTGTGAGCCTTTCTTCAGTCACATAATGCCATTGGTAAATTGTATCCTCTGCTTTCTCCAGCATGCTCTACTATCAAGCTTGTGTTATTTATTCCTGAAATTGTGGTATATGCTCCTAAGATGCCCTAATGGGTTGAACCTACGCCTTTCCTAATCTGTGTGAACCCGAAAGATTTCACGGATCATACTTGTCTGGTATTGCCCCAGGTAAAAACTTTCAACAACTAATGTCATGTTCAAAATACGAGAGGTGAATGAAAGGTTATGCGTTGAACAAGTGGGAGTCGACCTTGAACCCTGTGTTCATGCCGATGGAAATGATGTATACCTTATCATGGAAGCTTCTCTTAAATTAAATTTTTCCCTTGGTATAAGTTCTTATATCTGGGATCCGGCCTTTTGCAATCATGGTTTCGACCATATGTTCTTCTTTGACCCCATTTCACGGGCAAGTTTAAGCACTTGTCTTCTGTGGATCATTACACCAGTCCAACCTTTACTTTGATCTTCCGTCGAGTATTACACCATGGTACCTCGATAATATCAAGTACTACCTAACCTCTTATGAATTCTTGGTACAAGTGATACTTCTTGCCATTTCCGTTCATTCCTTGGTCCCCGTGTTGTTTCTAACCGGAAAACCGACAATTGAACTATGAGGTGCGAATTCAAAAGTTCTAGCAACCCTATTGCTTTGAAGTTAATGGTCGACATTACATTCTTAGGCCATTGGTTATCGAAACACCATTCTAACATTGATCGTATTACATAAGCCCATATATCGGGTCCACCTTTCAGCCAATGTTTAATTGTGTATGTTTTTCCTCTAGCATACATCATTATATCATTTGATATGACAAATGTTATCTCCTTGTTCTCATAAGTGTGGAAATCCATCTTTTGAAAATCTCAATGAATTGTCACTGAGTTAATCGGCCACCTCCTCGCCTCTCCTTGATTTAATGAGGAACTCTTGTTTCGGGACTCGCTTCCATAGTTCAATTCCCGAGAGTCTTACAATGTCATCTCGACATTTTGTGTTGCACCTTTTCTTCTCAGGCATCCTGAGTCTGAGTTATCCTGACACCAATCAGATCTGAATCTCGGTCAGATATTATGGTTAGAACATATTTCCAGGAGTTATAACATTGGTACCTATATGCCCCGGTAAGGTGGTGTAATACACCTATCCGGAGGACCTATTGTCATAGATTCCTTTTCAGCAAGATTATCCATTCTTCCATGAGGAAATTGTAATACTTATTCTACATGTTATTTCTGATGGATCCTTTGTGTTTTCAAAGTCTGATCTTCACCTGATGACCATGTCAATGCTATCTCGAAGCATGTCTATGGTGCTCCAATTTCAACAAGAACATTTGAAGCCCAATGCTAAATGTTTCCTGCTCAATTATCCGAACACCGTTGTCAAGAAATTTCTCTCCCCTTACCTAAAGAGTTTTCTGCATTATATCGTGTCATGGATATCATGCTCTGCTTGACCTTGGGAAGGATATACCCTTGAAATATGTGTTTAAACACATTTTCCTTTCCATTGTTATGTTTAATCTAATAACCATATTTTCCTTTCCATTGGTTGGTTAAACGTTTCTTGTGATCCATATGATCTAAGCAGTAATATTCTCCCGCTTGTGTAAACACCTCGGTGTACAATTCTGTTAGCAAGACCCTGTTACCCTTGTTGATGACATTCCGGTAACCAGCGATGGATGAGAACCTTGCCTATTAGCCCGCCTCGTTCAACGAGCAGGAAAATGGTTCTCCTCGTCCCTCGCCCTAGGTACCGACGTTGTTGCCGACATAACTAACAGGCTACCCTCTGAGATGCCTTGCTATCATGACCGTGCAAGATGTCACCGCTCCTCCTACTTTTAACCCACATGGTGGGCCCATAACCCAAAGTTCCATAGGATAGAAACCTGACTCTCCTGTACACCCTATTGTCAAAGTTATTCCTCGCGCTTGACTTCATGTGTAATTCACGGACCACCTGCCTAGTGATCTATTCTGGTATCAGACGCAATACTTATTCTCGTTGCTCTAAACCTCTTTCACCTTCTGATTAGGCCATCAAACGATTGCTTTCCCATTGAAACTTCTCATGGTACCTTCTTACTTTGCTCTCGATAATGTCTTAAGTTTCCATTCGAGAGTTACTTTCTACCACATTCCCTAACTTATAAACCAAGGTAGCCACCTTGTAGAATTCCGTTCTTCCAAAGCTACCCCTTATCCTTTTCGTAAGTACGAAGGAGTTCCTGAAGAAAGGATGCCGACTTCATCTTGATGACCTCAGTCCGAAGTATGAAAACATCAGCGTTGTGGATCGACCACTTCGAGGAGAGCAACTAAAACCGAGAACACTCGCTAGAATTTCGTAACTAGAATCTTCTCCCCCCTTATGCCTCGTAAATCTCGGGACGAGATTTCTTGTAGTGGAGGAGAATTGTGACGCCCGGATAATTAAGCTACAGTGATCCCCCGCTAATGATGCCACGTCACCTCGGTTACTGATGATAAACTCTCGATAATTCAAACCGAAACAACTTCAAAATTTAATTAAAGGAAAACAGTAAAAGTTTTCAAATAATAAAACCAAATTGTTCGGGTTGTGCCCAATAATGCATAAGTAATTCTGGTGGTGAAACCAAACTTTTATAAACTATTTAAAGGCTCTAAAATTAATAAAACAGCAGCAAAACATTTAATTAAATACCTTTTTCAAATTGTTAAAATATTAAACTATTTTATTTAGCTGTCCAAATTAATGTGACAGTGTTGTATTTCTAAATACTAATTTAGGTGTTGAAATTAATTTCTCTACAAAAACTAAAATTAAAACAAATAATAACTAAAGAAATAAAACAGAAAATGAAAATAAATAAAAAGTAAAGAGAAGACAAAAAAAGAGGAAGCACCCCCCCACTGGGCTCCGGCCCAGCTGCCCTACCCAACTGGGCCAAGGCCCACCCCCACTCCATAACCCCACAGTCCTCCCGTACCCCGAACCCCACCGACACCCACTCTCCCCCCCGAAATATCTCCCTCCCCCCTCTGTCCCGATTGGATCGGGAGGGGGGAAAACCGGCCGCCGCTCGCCGCCCGGTGCCAGCTCGCTGCGACGCCGCCGCCTCCACCTTGCCGGACTACTCCTCTCCATTGCACCGTCTCCGTCCTCCTCCTCGCCCCCCGTTTCCCCGGTCCCTACTCCTCCTTTGTGAGCTCCCACTCTGTAACGCCCTCGATGCGGCTATATCTCCCATGTGTCGAGGCACGACTTAGAGGCATAACCGCATTGAAAGCAATGTCGCAAGTTAGGCAATCATCACAACATCCCATGTAATATAGATAATCAAAGGGGAGAAACATAGTTGGCTTACACTCGCCACGTCAATCAAAGTACATAAATAGCATTACAACATTCAAACACTCATGGCCCGACTACGACGCCAAAATAAAAGATAACCCAACATGCGACACGGTCCTGATCACCCCCAACTGGGCACCACTACTGATCATCAGGGAAAGACACGTAATATCGTTGAGAGTCCTCGTCGAACTCCCACTTGAGCTCAAGCGCGTCATCTGGAGCGGAAACCTCAGGCCCTGCATCTGGTTTGGAAGTAATCTGTGAGCCACAGGGACTCAGCAATCTCGCACCCTTGTGATCAAGACTATTTAAGCTTATAGGAAAGGCAAGGTAAATATGTGGAGCTGAAGCAAGCGACTAGCATATATGGTGGCTATCCTGTTCGCAAAAGAGAGCGAGAAGAGGAGGCAAAGCGCGAATGAGTAACTAGAGGGCATCCTGCGGCAAGCATTACTCCAACACCGTGTTCACTTCCCGGACTCCGCCAAGAAGAGACCATCACGGTAACTCACACGGTTGATTCATTTTAATTAAGTTAAGGTTCAAGTTATCTACAACCGGACATTAACAAATTCCCATCTGCCCATAACCGCGGGCATGGCTTTCGAAAGTTCAAATCCCTGCAGGGGAGTCCCAACTTAGCCCATGACAAGCTCTCACGGTCAATGAAGGAATAGACCTCCTCCCGAGACGTTCCGACCAGACTCGGTATCTCGGTTCTTCAAGACACTTCGACAAGTGAAAACAAATCCAGCAACACCGCCCGAATGTGCCGAAAAATCCCGATAGGAGCTGCACATATCTCGTTCTCAGGGCACAATTGGATAAGCAATCCATACAACTAAAACCAGCCTTCAAGTTTCCGCGAGGTAGCGTTGCAAGGGGCTCTAGGTTGGACCAACACTTAGAGGAGCACTGGCCCAGGGGGGTTTAAATAAGATGACCCTCGGGCTCCGGAAACCCAAGGGAAAAGAGGCTAGGTGGCAAATGGTAAAACCAAGGTTGGGCATTGCTGGAAAAGCTTTAATCAAGGCGAACTATCAAGGGGTTCCCATTATAACTCAACCGCGTAAGGAACGCAAAATCCGGGAACATAACATCGATATGACGGAAACTAAGGCGGCAAGAGTGGAACAAAACACTAGGAGAGAGGCTGAGCCTTCCACCCTTTACCAAGTATATAGATGCATTAAGATAACATGGAAATATAATGATATCCCAACAAGTAAATAATGTTCCAACAAGGAACGGTCTCCAATCTTCACCTGCAACTATCAACGCTATAAGAAGGGCTGAGCAAAGCGGTAACATAGCCAATCAACGGTTTGCTAGGACATGGTGGGTTAGAGGTTTGACATGGCAATTTGGGAGGAATGATAAGCAAGTGGTAGGTATCGTAGCATAGGCATAGCAAAAGAGCGAGCATCTAGCAAAGCAAAGATAGTAGTGATTTCGAGGGTGTGATCATCTTGCCTGCAAAGTTGTCAGAGTTGACTGGATCCTCGAAAGCAAACTCAACGGGCTCCTCGTTAGCGAATTCGTCTCCTGGCTCTACCCAAACAAGACAAACAAGCGACAAGGACACAATCAACCACGTGCAAACTCAAACAACATGATGCAAAGATGGTGTGCTATGCGGGATGCAATAAGTGATGCATATGCAAGATTTGACAGGGAATGCAAGAACCTGGCCTCAACTTGGAAAACCAAGTGTGCCACTGGAAAGATGAGATTAAATCGCTTGAAAACGATATAAAGAACGCCGGAATCGGAGTTACAGTTTGGAAATGGCAAGCAATTCAAATATGACCACGTTCTGCGATTTACAGCAAGTAGCCATCTAAATGCAACAAGATGGACATGCTACAGCACCCAAACATGGCATCAAAATACATGGCAGGAATCCATCCATGAAGCTTACCAAAAGTCTAGCACTGAGCTACAGCCAATTCATCCATTAACAGGTTCAAACAAACATGGCAAAAATGCATTTGACAAATAGATTTCAGACTTAGTGAAATTAACACTTTTCTGGAATTTCAGATCTGATAGCACTCTTCGGAGCATGAAAACTATATGCTACAGGACCTTAACATGGCAAACTAAAGCATGTCATGGAGCTACTCAAAGAGCTTAACAAAAGTCCCTTAGTGACCTTGAGCCAAAAGGAATCAGAAAATACAATTGCAAGCATGTGAACATGGCAAAAACATAATCAGTTCTCAGACTTAGTGAAAAACTGGAGCATGGTGAAAACATATATCAAATAGGCATGTTTACGAGCTCGATGCACTCACTACAGAGCAAGTCATGACAAGCTAAGCATAGAACCATCAAGAATACACAAAATGCAATCTAGACATGGCAAGAACAAAAACATAGCATGCATGGATCAGCTACAACATCCTCGGCAAAATTGCTAACAAGTAGACAATCTGCCCAGATTCACGAAATGACAAAAGTAGAGCTTGATTGACTCAATCTAGGGTGCTCCATAATTGCAAACAAAGACATGGATGGATAGAGCACCAAAATATTAACAAAACATCCTTACTGATCATCCTCAAACGAGGAACGGATCACTAGGAAACAACATGAACATATGGCATATTGAGATAAACAGCTCAAGGACTTAGTGGAAATGCTAAGTCCCTGAAATCAGCGTTAACGAATGCTCCACTTGGCAAGCTTGTGCTAGTCACCACACACATCACAAAAATACATGGGTTGCACCTCTGGAAAGATGGCAAAACATACAACAAAACTCATGAAGAGCTCAGGGGCATATCATGCACACAATAATCATGGCAAAAATGACAAATATCTAATTGGAGCAGCAGATCTGACAATTATCTCAAATAGCACTCTTCTAACAGCATTTCGGGCATCAAGATGAACTCAAATAAAAATGATGCAATGAGATGAAATGATGTACTCTCTGAGATGAACATTTTGATATGCTATATGCCCAAAACGGAGCTACGGATGCAAAGTTACGACACGATGAACATGACAATATGAACTAGGGTTTCGGGAGAAAGTCAACCGAGATCTAGATCCGGATCTGGCACTGTTCACACGCGGACTTCGAGGTTCGTCGCCGGAGTTCCTGTTCACCGAAGTTGAAGCACTCGCCGGAGATGCGAGGAAGAGGTTGCCGGCGGGGACGCGGTCGTCGCCGGAGCGGTGTGGCCGCGACGGAGGCGGGCGGCGGCTGCGGAAGCCGAGGCGAGGCGGAAGCCGAGGCGGCGGAGCGGCGGCCGTTCGAGGCGGCGGCGCAGGAGTAGGGCGGAGGCGGTGACCCGTTCGGGCGAATGCCGGCGAGGAGGCGGCGGATGGCGGCGGGCGAGGGAGCCAGGCGCGGGGCAGCTTCGGGCCGCGGGGGCTCTCCCTGGGCCTGAGCGGGTCGGCAGCAGGGGAGAGATGGCGGCGACACATGGCGGGCGCTGAGTGGCGGCGGTGCGGTTGTCCGGCGCGCGAAGAGGAAGGGGCCAGGTTAGGGTGCGAAATGACCCGGGATTTCGGGGAGGAGGCTATATTTATAGGTAGAGGGAGCTAGGAGGTTCCAAATGGAGTGCGATTTTCGGCCACGCGATCGTGATCGAATGCTCTAGATGATGGACAGGCTTTTGGTGGGTTTTGGGCCAAATTGGAGGGGTGTTGGGCTACAACACACACGAGGCCTTTTCGGTCCCTCGGTTAATCGTTGGAGCATCAAACGAAGTCCAAATGGTACGAAACTTGACAGGCGGTCTACCGGTAGTAAACCAAGGCCGCTTGGCAAGTCTTGGTCCAATCCGGAAATGTTTAATCCCCACACCCGCAAGAAAGGTAGAAATGACCACCGGAGTTGAACGGAGCGCCGGAATGCAAAACGGACAACGGGGAAAATGCTCGAATGCATGAGATGAACACGTATGCAAATGCAATGCACATGATGACATGATATGAGATGAATGACAACGACAACAACACACGGAGACAAAAACCTGAACCCAAGAAAATAAAATAACTTAAGGCCGGAAATGGCAAGAGTTGAAGTACATATAGGGTAAATCACATCCAGGGTGTTACACACTCCCTCCTCTCTGCCGTGGCCACGCCCTCTCCCCCGCGCTCGGCTCCGCCGCCCGACATCGCTCGCAAATAGCCCCGCGCCAGTCGCGTCCTACCTCCTCGCCGCTTGCCGCTTGCCGCGCGCGCTTCGCGCCAGCCACTCCCCGCTTCTGCTCAGGCTGCCGTCGCTTCCTGCGCGCGCCCGCCCGCACTGCGCCCTGTCACTGCGCCTCATCTCGCCCACCGCACCGCGGCCGCCTCGCTGCGCTGACTCTTCTCTCTGCGCGCCCTGGCCTTTTGGCCGCGTCCTTCCCCGCACCGCTCCTGGGCCACGCGCCCCGCGCCATCCCGCTCGCCGCCTCGCTCGTGCGCCGTCCGACCACGGCCACCGTGACCCCCTGCCGCTGCCCACCTCCGCAGCCAGTCCGCGCTCCCTGCACCGGCCTCCGCCTCCGCCCGCGCCTGCCCACCTCCTCTTCTCAGGGCCGCCTGCCCTTCGCTGCCTGGCCGCACCCCGGTCGCATCGCCTGCGCCCCTATCCCGCGTCGCCGCCGTACCGCTCTGCCTCCCCCTTGTCCACGCCTCGGCCCAGCTCGCCGGCGACGCCCGTGGATGCTGTTGCCCCACGGCCGCGCGTCATCGCTCTCTGCTCCGCCGACGCCGCGCCGGCACCCCGCCACTGGCTCGGGTTGCCTCGCCCGTAGAGCCCGTCGCCCGCACGCCCGATCCGCTATGGCCCCTGGGGCCTATGACAGATGGGCCCCATGCCCAGAACGAAAATGATAAAAAAAGAAAAAATAATAAATAATAAAAATAAATAAATAATTAATTAGATAAATAATTAACTTAATTAATCTTGTTTAGTTAGCTAATAAACTTAGTTAACCTGTGTTAGTTAACCTAATAACCTAATTAGTCTTTTTAATCTGTTAGGTTAGTAAAACAGTGTATGACAGGGGGCCCCACCCCCTGTTGACCAGTCAAAGTTTGACTAGTCAACTGGGACCCCTTGGACCCACATGTCAGCCCCTCTGGTACACTTATGTGTACCCAGAGCTGGGTGCACCTAGCAATTCACATTTATTTCGAATTAAAATAATCTGATAATTTAAGAAAATGAATTAAAACTTAAAAAATTAATATAAAATAAACCGTAGCTCGGATGGAAAAACTTTGTACATGAAAGTTGCTCAGAACGACGAGACGAATTCGGATACACGACCTGTTCGTCCGCCACGCATCCCTGGCATAGCAAACACGCAACTTTCCCCCTCCGGTTCATTTGTCCAAAGACGCGAAACACCGGGGATATTTTCCCGGATGTTTCCCCCTTTCGCCGGTATCACCTCGTACGGCGTTAGGGCATAACTAGCACCACGTTTTGCCTCGTTATGTTTTGTGATGCTTTGTTTGCTCCGTATTTACTGTTTCTTCCCCCCTCTAATTCCCCGGTAGACCCCGAGACCGGCGCTGATGCCACCGAGTACGACTATGTCACCGACGACCCTTCTTGTGCAACAGAGCTTCCAGGCAAGCCCCCCCCCCCTTGATCACCAGATATCACCCACTCTTCTCTATACTGCTTGCATTAGAGTAGTGTAGCATATTACTGTTTTCCGTTAATCCTATCTCAATGCATAGCCTGTCATTGTTGCTACCACTGTTGATACCTTACCTGCAATCCTACATGCTTAGTATAGGTTGCTAGTACTTCATCAGTGGCCCTACATTCTAGTTCGTCTGCCATGCTATACTATCGGGCCGTGATCACTCAGGAGGTGATCACGGGTACATATACTATATACTGTTACATACTTATGTTATTGTTCGGAGATGGGGGCTGAAGGGGCAGGTGGTTCCACCCACGTAGTGGTGGGCCTGGGTTCCCGATGGCCCCCAACTGTTACTTTGTGGCGAAGCGACAGGGTAGGTTGCGACCACCTAGGAGAGAGGTGGGCCTGGCCCGGGTCGGCGTTCGCGGTTATTTCAAGATAACACATTTAACGAGATCTTGGTATTTGATCTAAGTCTGGCCACTGGCCTATATGCACTAACCATCTACGCGGGGACAGTTATGGGCACTTGACGTCGTGGTATCAGCCGAAGCCTTCGTGACGTCAGCGACTGAGCGGCGCACGCCGGGTTGGACCGCGTGACGCAACTTCCTTTGTAATGGAGGTTGCTAGGTCTGCTCACCGGCCGCGTTCGCAACATGCACGTGTGCAACGGGCGATGGGCCCAGACCCCTGCGCCATAGGATTTAGACAAGCGTGCTGACCTCTCTGTTGTGCCTAGGTAGGGCTGCGACGTGTTGATCTTCCGAGGCCGGGCATGACCTAGGAAAGTGTGTCCGGACAAAGGGGATCGAGCGTGTTGGGAAATGTGGTGCACCCCTGCAGGGAAGTTGATCTATTCGAATAGTCGTGTCCCTCGGTAAAAGGACGACCCGGAGTTGTACCTTGACCTTATGACAACTAGAACCGGATACTTAATAAAACACACCCTTCCAAGTGCCAGATACAACCGATGATCACTCTCTCACAGGGCGATGAGGGGAGGATCATCGGTTAGGATTATGCTACACGATGCTACTTGGTGAACTTCCTTCTACTCTCTTCTTCTGCTGCAAGATGGAGGTTACCAGAAGCTTAGTCTTCGATAGGACTAGTTATCCCCCTATTATTCCGGCATTCTGCAGTTCAGTCCACATATGATACCCTTAATCCATTTGATACCAATGCATACATATGTAGTGTAGCTCCTTGCTTGCGAGTGCTTTGGATGAGTACTCATGGTTGCTTTTCTCCCCCTTTTCCCCTTTCCTATACCCGTTTGCTGCGACCAGACGTTGGAGTCCAGGAACCAGACGCCACTGCCGATGATGACTACTGCTACTCGGGAGGTGCCTACTATTACGTGCAGCCCGCTGACGGCGACCAGGAGTAGTTTAGGAGGATCCCAGGCAGGAGGCCTGCGCCTCTTTCGATCTGTATCCCAGTTTGTGCTAGCCTTCTTAAGGCAAACTTGTTTAACTTATGTCTATACTCAGATATTGTTGCTTCCGCTGACTCGTCTATGATCGAGCTCTTGTATTCGAGCCCTCGAGGCCCCTGGCTTGTAATATGATGCTTGTATGACTTATTTTATTTGTAGAGTTGTGTTGTGATATCTTCCCGTGAGTCCCTGATCTTGATCGTACACGTTTGCGTGTATGATTAGTGTACGATCGAATCGGGGGCGTCACACCAAGACTACATCAAGTTCCACTTCATCAAGTACAAATACAACTCCGAGGATTCCCATCAAGATGGTGTGGATCCCGAAGAAGAAGAACTAGAGAGTTCTTGAGGGTGACTCCGCCAATATACTTCACTCTTATCATTTTGGCAAGAACAAGTGCAAATCAACTTCCACATCTTGCACTATTTCAAGGAGTCACGAATCCTCTTGTTGGTAAGACAAGGGACAAGGTAATCTAAAGCTTTCATAGACATCATCTTGTGTGTGCATCACTCTATGTCTATGGATATCCTTGTTTGTTCCTTGTGGGACTAACCCGTGTAGGTATTGAAAGTGCAATTCACTCCAAGGGATAGCTCCAAATGATCTACATCAACATAGAGCATCCACATCTTCAACACCTACATGAAGTCATCATCGACAAAACCCAAGGTTAGTTCATCCCTCTTAGGGGGGATCTCACATCTAGGGGGAGCTTTACTCTAACAATTGAGTTAAAGCAACTCTAATGGTGTGAACACAACAACACTTTATGTAAAAGTGGTAACCCCACTTGTGCTTAAATGATGAGTATGACCTATGATCAAATGTTCTCATTTGACTCCTAAGTCAATGTACTCATATATAGATGACCTAGTCATCGCCAATTGCTTGATAGATGCTAGAATTGTTTGTGCATGCTTTGCCACATATTTCATTTGCCATTTTATTGTGTGAGCATGTTGGTTGCATAATTTACTCATTCGAGGACATCCACTTGTTGTTTTGATTGATTGGTTTTCTTTTGGCCAAGTGGATGGACAAGAATGCCTAAGAACCTTCTCTAGCTATCTATGCTTTTCTTGTCTCAAACTCTATTCATGTTGCATCACAAAATTTGATCAATTCAGATTCGAACCACTCTGTGTGAGGAGCACTCGGAGTTCCCGATTCGTCATAGACTTAAACTTCCAAAACTTCTTTGTGCATTTCGATCTGACCGATCCACCCATTTCGGTCATACCGAGATCACTAAGTCGATCTAGGTTTTCTACCTCGGTGCAACCGATTTGAACCTTTCGGTCACACCGAGTTTCAGTAACTGCTTGCAGTTATGAATCTCGGTGCCACCGAGTTGTTCCACTCGGTCACACCGACAGGGTCGGGCTATATATATCCACGGGTCAAATTTTGGAAAACTTTCCGAACCTCCTCGTCCCGCACTTAGCCCGCTCTGCCTCCAGGGTCTCCGGATCATCTTCCTCGTCGCCAGCCGCCTCCTGCCGCTGGTCTCCGCCTCCGTCAATGAGAATCAACCCCGCCGTTGCCACCGTAGCAAGTTCTCCGCCGAACTAGGGTATGAACTTGATCACTGTGTTGTTCTATCTCCGATTCCCCAGCACATTGCTTTGCCATGTATCTTGCCATGATTGAAACCATTCTATCCAGTCAAAACACTCCGTAGTTTAGTCGTGAATTGAAAATTTAGGGTTAGGTTTCCGCCGAAACCATCTCGGACCGACCGGGTTGATGAAATCGGTTCCACCGATTTGGCCCAGGCCATTGCACATGTGATTCTCGGTCTGACTGAGAATTGCAAATCGCTGTGACTAAGTTCAACACTTTGTGAAACCCTAGCAGTCTCAGTGCCACCGAACTGTGACTCGGTCTGACCGAGTTCACTAGTTTAGGTTCCAAAAGCTGCTTCGGTATCACCAAGTTTGCAAATTGGAAAACTAAAACTAAGTTTTTAATTTATTCTTTTGCAAAAACCTCTGTACTTTGTGATGCTCATCCACTCTACCTCATCTTTAATCTATTCACAGGGTCTGCTGTCAGTATTTGCATCATGTCAGATCAGAGTGAAGGTCAGAACAAGTCAGAGGAGCAGGTTCACTTGAGTGAGGGCACTAGTCCCTCTAGCATCTCATATGATGGCAGCAGGAGCACACCCAGCAATCTGCCAAAGGCTGCCACAAGGGCTAGCAAGAAAAGAACCTCAGAGTCAAAGGATGAGGACTATGTGGCTGAGGAGGAAGAAACCACCTCAAAGAGGAAAGTCCCGAAGAAGGAATATGGCACAGCTGCTGCCACCAAGCCAGGGATGAAGCAAAAGGTTCCTGCCAAGAGAGCTCCAATGTCTAAAGCCAGAGCATCCACTCAAGAGACTTTGGGATTTGCACCCAAAGAGCAGGTTGTGGCAGAAAAGAAAAGGAAAGAGAGGGTCAAGAAGACCACTGCCAGAGTGCTTGGGAGATCCATCTAAGCCTAAAACTGCTCCAAAGGCTGCAGCTCCAGCTCCAAAGCCAAAACCGAAGAGGAGCAAAAGTAACATCCCTGCTGAGGAAAAGAACAAGGCCCCAGTGCCTGAAGCTAAAATGGAAGAAGAAGATGATGAGTCACATGTCTTGAGGAAGCTGAAGCCAAAAATCCCATATCACAATGATGCTCATCCAGTTGCTGAGAACATGAAGATCAGGAAGGACTCAGGTCTGAGGCTATGGAGAGAGTCTGATCCAGATGCCACCAGGAGGAGGACTGGTGTGGACTACAGGTTCCATACAAAGGAACAGCAGGACTTCTATGAGACCACCTTGCTTGACAAGAAGCCCATAGTGTGTGACATGAGATGGGTCAACTGGGACTACATCAAGAAGAATGAGGATCACTATCCAGGTGTACAGACAGTTTCAAGGCTTGTGGATTCGATGAGTTTGTGGCTTAGAAGCTCACAAAATGGAATGATGAGCTCATGGTGCAGTTCTACTCCACAGCTCATTTCTACCTAGATGGAAGGATTGTCTGGATGTCTGAAGGTATGAGGTACCAGTCCACGGTTGCTGAATGGGCGAAGTTGATCAATGCCCCAAAAAAGAGTGAAGATGACTTGGATGTCTATGCCAACAGGAAGAAGGATCACAACACAATGGCACACATGTACAAGGAGATCCCAGATGCTGCTCCTGAGACACATAAGTTTGGATCTGTACATTACCTTCTGCCAGGCTTGCCAACCATCAACTGGATCCTCAGGCACACTCTCTTGCCAAAGTCAGGTGATCACAAGATGATCAGAGGCCATGCAATAAACTTACTTCATATCTTTGATGTCCCACAGAAGTTCAAAGTCATGAGCCTTGTAGTTGAAACTATCAAGAGGACAGCTGCAGATCAGAAGAGGAGTTGTGGGTATGCCCCACAGATCCAGGAGCTGATCAACTCCAAGACGGACACTGGTACATATCTGCTGGACAAGGAGCACATGCCTATCTATCCAGACTTCGAGGACACACTGTTGTTATGAATGAGGATGAACCATCTTCTGTGCACGCACAAGCCAAGAAGGAGAAGGCAAAAGCTGAAAAAGCTGCAAGGATGCCAACTACTGAAGAAGCATCTCAGTATCTCCTGAAGAGCAAGCAGGATCAACTTGGTTATTTGATTACATCCACTCTGAGGATTGAGAAGGGACTGGCCACCCTGACTCAAAACCAGGAGAGCTTAGAAAGAATCGTGGAGCAAAAGTTCTACGACTTGGATGTGAAGGTAACTGAGATTCAGTCTGTTGTGGAGCAACTTCAAGATGATATGCAGGAGAGGAAGGGCAAGACAACCACTGATGCATTTGCCAGAGTGCCTAGAGCTCAGAGGTCTGCTGTTGTGCCTGTTCTAGACACCAGAGCCACGCCATCTGCACCAGCTACAACTTCTGTGCCACCAGCTCTAGCACCTACTCCATCAGCTCCATCTACTTTGACTGAAGCCTTCGTTCTTGGAGTTATCCGGACACCACCACCTGAAGACCAAGCCTAAGAGACGATTTAGTGCTATGCATTTTCTAGGAACTTTTTGGTAACTTGTTGCCAAAGGGGGAGAAAAATGTATAGATCATAGGCTTCGAGAGAGAGCATTGCTTTTTATTCTCTCTTGCTTTGGTGGTTGAACTTTATTTGCTTTGCTTGTTTGAGATACCTTTTATCTATGCGCTACTTGGATGATCATGTGTTTGATCATATGCTACCTTAATGCTTGTTGAATGATATTATCAGTTTATCCCTATATGATCATTCACTTTGCTTGGTGATGAGTGCATGTATTTAATTATTATCATTTTGAGCGCTCCACCAATATGTATGTGACATGGAAGAGTAACCCATGAGCCTAATTCTCTGTGCATTTGCAGTCCAAAGCAAATCATAAACTATGCACAAATTTAGGGGGAGCTCTTGCTTTTCACATACTTCTCAAAGCGACAATGTTTTTCACTCTTATTATCATTTGTCGAAGCTTTGATCTATATGTTGTCATCAATTACCAAAAAGGGGGAGATTGAAAGTGCAACTATCCCTAGGTGGTTTTGGTAATTCCTAACAACATATAGCTCATTGAGCTAATGCTATTCCAAGATTAATATTTCAGGAAAAGCTCAATGAATGGCATGGCATGGATGAGGAAAGTGGACCCCTCAAAATACTAAGGACAAAAAGATTGGCTCAAGCTCAAAGCTAAGACTCTACAATTTATATTTTAGTGATCCAAGATCACATTGAGTCTATAGGAAAAGCCAATACTATCAAGGAGGGATGAGGTGTTGTTTAATGAGGTTCTTGCTTCATAATGCTTAGTGATATGCTCCAAAACCCTCAACTACCTTCCCACATCCACATATGACCTAAACCAAAAGTCAAACTCGGCCCTACCGATTCTTTCTATCAGGTGCCACCGAGTTTCAAATGTCATAGCCATTGCCACAAACCCTAGGCAAATCGGACTCACCGATAGGGATTTCGGTCACACCGAGATGGGATTGTAATCTCTTTGTTTCTCTTTCGTAACGTTTCGGTCCTACCGAAATGAGCGATCGGTCCCACCGAGATTGCAATGTAAACTCTCTGTTTCTCTTTCGTAACATTTCGGTCCCACCAAATTGAGCGATCGGTCCCACCGAGTTTACCTGACCAACTCTCTGGTTAGCTTATTACCAAAATCAGTCCCACCGAGTTTGTGTAATCGGTCACACCGAGATTACGTTATGCCCTAACCCTAACCATATCGGTCCCACCGAGTTGCATCTCAGTCCCACCGAAAATCCTAACGGTCTCACCGAGATTGGTAAATTATGTGTAACAGTTAGCTTTTGTGTGGAGGCTATATATACCCCTCCACCCACTCTTCATCCGTAGAGAGAGCAATCAGAACATACCTACACTTCCAACCTATATTTTCTGAGAGAGAACCACCTACTCATGTGTTGAGACCAAGATATTCCATTCCTACCATATGAATCTTGATCTCTAGCCTTCCCCAAGTTGCTTTCCACTCAAATCTTCTTTCCACAAAATCCATATCCTGTGAGAGAGAGTTGAGTGTTGGGGAGACTATCATTTGAAGCACAAGAGCAAGGAGTTCATCATCAACACACCATTTGTTAGTTCTTGGAGAGTCGTGTCTCCTAGATTGGCTAGGTGTCACTTGGGAGCCTCTAAGAAAGATTGTGGAGTTGAACCAAGGAGTTTGTAAGGGCAAGGAGATCGCCTACTTCGTGAAGATCTACCGCTAGTGAGGCAAGTCCTTCGTGGGTGATGGCCATGATGGGATAGACAAGGTTGCTTCTTCATGGACCCTTCGTGGGTGGAGCCCTCCATGGACTCGCGCAACCGTTACCCTCCGTGGGTTGAAGTCTCCATCAACGTGGATGTACGATAGCACCACCTATCAGAACCACGTCAAAAACATCCGTGTCTCCAATTGCGTTTGAATTATCCAAACCCTTCCCTTTACATTCTTGCAAGTTGCATGCTTTATTTTCTGCTGCTCATAGACTCTTTGCATGCTTGCTTGAATTGTGTTATGATTGCTTGACTTGTGCTAAGATAGCTAAAATCTGCCAAAGACTAATATTGGGAAAAGGATAGATTCTTATTTGGTCAAGTAGTCTAATCACCCCCTCTAGACATACTTTCGATCCTACATGTCTTGAATTGGGAAAAGTGCCACTTTATGGTTAATGAAGGTATTGTCTTGGGGCATAAAGTTTCTGAAAGAGGTATTGAAGTTCATAAAGCCAAGGTTGATGCTATTGAAAAGATGCCATGCCCCAAGGACATCAAAGGTATAATAAGTTTCCTTGGTCATGCCAGATTTTATAGGAGGTTCATTAAGGACTTCTCAAAAATTTCTCGGCCTCTGACTAATTTATTACAAAAAGATATACCATTTGTCTTTGATGATGATTGTGTAGAAGCATTTGAAATACTTAAGAAAGCATTGATCTCTGCACCTATTGTTCAGCCACCTGATTGGAATTTACCCTTTGAAATTATGTGTGATGCTAGTGATTATGCTGTAGGTGCTGTTCTAGGGAAAAGAGTTGATAAGAAATTAAACGTTATTCAATATGCTAGCAAAACCCTAGACAATGCTCAAAGAAATTATGCTACTACTGAAAAATAATTCTTAGCAGTTGTATTTGCTTGTGATAAGTTCAGACCTTATATTGTTGATTCTAAAGTAACTATTCACACTGATCATGCTGCTATTAAATATCTTATGGAAAAGAAAGATGCTAAACCTAGACTTATTAGATGGGTTCTCTTGCTACAAGAATTTGACTTACATATTGTTGATAGAAAGGGAGCTGAGAACCCCGTTGCAGACAACTTGTCTAGGTTAGAAAATGTGGTTGATGACCCACTACCTATTGATGATAGCTTTCCTGATGAGCAATTAAATGTCATAAATTCTTCTCATACTTCTCCATGGTATGATGATTATGCTAATTACATTGTTGCCAAATTCATACCACCTAGTTTCACATACCAGCAAAAGAAAAAGTTCTTCTATGATTTAAGGCATTACTTTTGGGATGACCCACATCTTTATAAAGAAGGAGTAGATGGTGTTATTAGACGTTGTGTACCTGAGCATGAACAGGAACATGTCCTACGCAAGTTTCACTCCGAAGCTTATGGAGGACACCATGCTGGAGATAGAACTGCACATAAGGTATTGCAATCTGGTTTTTATTGGCCTACTCACTTCAAAGATGCCCGTAAGTTTGTCTTATCTTGTGATGAATGTCAAAGAATTGGTAATATTAGTAGACGTCAAGAAATGCCTATGAACTATTCACTCGTTATTGAACCATTTGATGTTTGGGGCTTTGACTATATGGGACCTTTTCCTACCTCTAATGGATATACACATATTTTAGTTGCTGTTGATTACGTTACTAAGTGGGTAGAAGCTATTCCAACTAGTAGTGCTGGTCATAACAGTTCTATTAAAATGCTTAAAGAAGTTATTTTTCCAAGATTTGGAGTCCCTAGATATTTAATGACTGATGGTGGTTCACATTTTATTCACGGTGCTTTCCGTAAAATGCTTGCTAAGTATGATGTTAATCATAGAATTGCATCTCCTTATCACCCTCAGTCTAGTGGTCAAGTAGAATTGAGTAATAGAGAGCTCAAATTAATTTTGCAAAAGACTGTCAATAGGTCTAGAAAGAATTGGTCCAAGAAACTTGATGATGCATTATGGGCCTATAGAACTGCATATAAAAATCCTATGGGTATGTCTCCGTAATGGTTTATGGAAAAACATGTCACTTACCTCTCGAACTACAACACAAGGCATGTTGGGCTATTAAAGAGCTCAATTATGATTTTAAACTTGCCGGCGAGAAGAGGTTATTTGATATTAGCTCACTCGATGAATGGAGAACCCAAGCCTACGAAAATGCCAAGTTGTTTAAAGAAAAAGTTAAAAGATGGCATGATAAAAGGATACAAAAGCATGAGTTTAATGTAGGTGATTATGTATTGCTATACAACTCTCGTTTAAGATTTTTTGCAGGAAAAATTCTCTCTAAATGGGAAGGTCCTTACGTTGTCGAGGAGGTTTATTGTTCCGGTGCCATAAAAATCAACAACTTCGAAGGCACAAATCCGAAGGTGGTGAACGGTCAAAGAATCAAACACTATATCTCAGGTAATCCCATAAATGTTGAAACCAATGTTATTGAAACCTTAACCCCGGAGGAATACATAAGGGACACTTTCTGGAACGTTTCAGACTCCAAAAAGGAATAGGTATGTGGTACGGTAAGTAAACCGACTCCAAAACAGTTTTTAAGGCAATATTTCTCCGTTTTGGAATATTTAGAAAACTAGAAAAATAAGAAGCAGTCCGGGAAGGACACGAGGCCTCCATGAGGGTGGAGGGCACGCCCTACCCTACTGGGTGCACCCCCTACCTCGTGGGCACCTCGTGCGCTCTCCGGACTCCGTTTTCTTGCACAATACGTAGTTTGGTCGGTAGAAATTCATTATATAATCTCCCGGGGGTTTTGACTCCTGTATCACGCAAATATCCTCTGTTCTTGTTTCGAGCTGTCTCCTATCAGGGTCGTCAAGGCCAGGCATCATGTCGTCCCCCTCCTCAAACAATGGTGACAACAATGCTTGGCTAATGAAGATAGAGATGAAGAGGGAAGAACCCATGGAGATCAACAGGGATGAAGGGATCAAGAAGGCCATGGAGGATCATGCTCTGGCAGCAGAAGACATCCTTCAACTTGGTCACAATCTTCTTACCCCAACTGAGATTGAAGCTTTCAAGATGATTGAGTTAGCTCGTATACAGAATAAGTATCTCACACGTGAAAATATTTTGTTGAAGGAGCATATTGTTGCACTCAAGGGCATTATCCGCAAGATGGAGGACCTCTTACGCTCGATGTGTGACTATCCATCATCATCTCCATCTTCTCCACCAACAAAGAAGAACTGAGCATCGGGTATGGGCACTCCCCTTGGCAACTGCCAAGCTTGGGGGAGTGCCCCGGTATCGTATCACCATCGCTTTTATCTTTACCGTTTTTCTTAGTTCGATCCTTTTGGTAATATCTTGATCTAGTAGAATAAAGTTTATGGCATGATCTAGTTTTGAGTTTTGCTTTATGATCCCTCTATGTAATCGAGTCCGTGAGCTATATATAATAAAGATTAGTGTTGAGTCAAGGGCTTGATTATTTTGCCATGATCCTAAGTGAATAAAAGAAAATAGAAATAAATAAAAAAGGAAACAAAGAGATCATATGGATCTTATGGAGAGTAATGAGCTCACATAGAAAAAGTATGATGAATAAAAGTTGTTGAGAGTTGACAAACATAGTTTTGGTCATCGTTGCAATTAATAGGAAGTAATAAAGAAAGAGAGGTCTTCACATATAAATATACTATCTTGGACATCTTTTATGATTGTGAGCACTCACTAAAATATGACATGCTAAAGAGTTGACGTTGGACAAGGAAGACAACGTAATGGGTTATGTTTTCTTACATTTGAGATAAATTATATTGTCATGGATCATCCAACATGGTTGAGCTTGCCTTTCCCCCTCATGCTAGCCAAATTCATCGCACCAAGTAGAGATACTACTTGTGCTTCCAAATACCCTTAAACCAGTTTTGCCATGAGAGTCCACCATTCCTACCTATGGATTGAGTAAGATCCTCCAAGTAAGTTGTCATCGGTGCAAGCAATAAAAATTGCTCTCTAAATATGTATGACTTATTAGTGTGGGAGAAAATAAGCTTTATACGATCGTGTGATATGGAAGAAATAAAAGCGACATACTGCATAATAAAGGTCCATATCACAAGTGGCAATATAAAGTGACGTTCTTTTGCATTAAGATTTTGTGCATCCAATCATAAAAGCGCATGACAACCTCTGCTTACCTCTGCGAAGGGCCTATCTTTTACTTTTATCTCCCACCTTAGATAAGAGTCATGGTGATCTTCACCCTTCCTTTTCACATTTTATCCTTTGGCAAGCACAATATGTTGGAAAGATCCTGGTATATATGGCTAATTGGATTTGAGTTTTCATGAACTATTATTGTTGACATTACCCTAGAGGTAAAACGCTGGGAGGCAAAACTATAAGCCCCTATATTTCTCTGTGTCCGATTAAAACTCCATACCCATAAGTATTGCGTGAGTGTTAGCAATTGTGAAAGACTAAATGATAGTTGAGTATGTGGACTTGCTGAAAAGCTCTTATATATTGACTCTTTCCTATGTTATGATAAATTGCAATTGCTGCAATGACTGAGATTATAGTTTGTTAGTTTTCAATGAAGTTTATGATCATACTTGAAATTGTGATTGAATTATTACTCTAGCATAAGAAATCATATGACAATAATTATATAAGTTGCTATTCTAAGAATGCTCATGATGCCCTCATGTCCGTATTTTACTTTTATCGACACCTCTGTCTCTAAACATGTGGACATATTTTTCGATTTCGGCTTTCGCTTGAGGACAAGCGAGGTCTAAGCTTGGGGGAGTTGATACGTCCATTTTGCATCATGCTTTTATATCGATATTTATTAAATTATGGACTGTTATTACACATTATGTCACAATACTTATGCCTATTCTCTCTTATTTTACAAGGTTTACATAAAGAGGGAGAATGCCGGCCGCTGGGATTCTGGGCTAGAAAAGGAGCAAATATTAGAGACCTATTCTGCACAGCTCCAAAAGTCCTGAAACTTCACGGAAGACGTTTTCAAAATATATAAAAAATACTGAGCGCAAGAAGTTCACCAGGGGGGCCACACCCTGCCCACGAGGGTGGGGGGCGCGCCCTACTCCCCTGGGCGCGCCCCCTACCTCGTGGGCCCCATGGTGGCCCTCCGATGGCCATCTTCTGCTATATGGAGTCTTTCGATGAGGAAAAAATATCATAAGCCATCTCCTCGGACGAAACTCCGCCGCCACAAGGCGGAACCTTGGCGGATCCAATCTAGGGCTCCGGCAGAGCTGTTCTGTTGGGGAAACTTCCCTCCGGGAGGGGGGAATCATCGCCATCGTCATCACCAACGCTCCTCTCATCGGGAGAGGGAAATCTCCATCAACATCTTCACCAGCACCATCTCCTCTCAAAACCCTAGTTCATCTCTTGTATCCAATTCTTGTCTCTAAGTCCGGGATTGGTACTAGTAGGTTGCTACTAGTGTTAATTACTCCTTGTAGTTGATGCTAGTTGGTTTATTTGGTGGAAGATCATATGTTCAGATCCTATATGCATATTAATGCCCCTCTAATTATGAACATGATTATTCTTTGTGAGTAGTTACATTTGTTCCTGAGGACATGGGAGAAGTCTTGCTATTAGTAGTCATGTGAATTTGGTATTCGTTTGATATTTTGATGAGATGTATGTTGTCTCTCCTCTAGTGGTGTTATGTGAATGTCGACTACATAACACTTCACCATTATTTGGGCCTAGAGGAAGGCATTGGGAAGTAATAAGTAGATGATGGGTTGCTAGAGTGACAGAAGCTTAAACCCTAGTTTATGTGTTGCTTCGTAAGGGACTGATTTGGATCCATATGTTTCATGCTATGGTTAGGTTTACCTTAATACTTTTGTTGTAGTTGCGGATGCTTGCAATAGAGGTTAATCATAAGTGGGATGCTTGTCCAAGTAAGGACAGTACCCAAGCACCGGTCCACCCACATACCAAATTATCAAAGTACCGAACGCGAATCATATGAACGTGATGAAAACTAGCTTGAGGATATTCCCATGTGTCCTCGGGAGCGCTTTTCTCTATATAAGAGTTTGTCCAGGCTTGTCCTTTTCTACAAAAAGGATTGGGCCACCTTGCTGCACTTTATTTACTTTTGTTACTTGTTGCTTGTTACAAATTATCCTATCACAAAACTATCTGTTACCACTTATTTCAGTACTTGCAGAGAATACCTTGCTGGAAACCGCTTATCATTTCCTTCCGCTCCTCGTTGGGTTCGACACTCTTACTTACCGAAAGGACTACGATAGATCCCCTATACCTGTGGGTCATCAAAGAGCAAAGGAGTATGAACCATAGCTACGGAAAATGACCTGAGAACAATTCTTCTTCTGCTTTAAGCGTTGAGTTGGATTCGGAGTGGTGGTCCTCGTGCTTTGGGCACTGCAGTTCCCTTAATAACTGCTCGTGTTTGTGTGCTCCATGGTGGTGACGGTGCTGTGTCAACTGGAACTGGGTTACTATCTGTTGGGGTTGGGGTTAGAAGGGGTGTAGCTGGTTCTCTGTCCAACTGGATAGGGGTACAATCTGCGAGAGTCTGGATTATGTGTGGTGGGGCTGGTTCTTGGGCAAGTACAACCGTGGTTCTATCTGCATCAACTGGTAGCACTATCTTTTCTGTAGACTGTGTTGTTACTCCCTTAGATACTGCCATCTCCCTCTCCAATTCAAATGGCTAATAAACAAGAAAAGTAATTGAATGTACAGACATTGTATGATAGACAGGTGCAATGGATAGTGGGGAATAAAAGAGGGCATGGAATAATTCACATTTATGTTGTCTAACCAAACAGGATAGCATCACACAGTTTCACATATAGGATGGCTAACTAAATAGGATAGCATGACACAATTTCACATATATGATGGCTAACTAAAAAAGATGGAAAGACATAGTTGAAAATATGATGACTATGTAAATAGGATGACATGATATAACTATATAATGTGTTTATTAAATAGGTTGGCATGCCATAATTCACATACATGCCGCCTATGGAAACATGATAGCATGATATAATTCACGGATAGAATGACATAGTTCAAAATATGATGACTGTAAACACTAAGAAGGATGAGATGATATAACTATATGATGTCTTTGTTAAATGGGTTGCCATGCCATAATTCAGATAGATGCTGTGTATGTAAACATGATGGCATGATATAACTCAAATATATGATTTATATAGTAAGCAAGTAAGCAGATGGCAATCCATATATGATGGAAAAACTAAGCAGTGCAAGACAACATGCATGACATGAGTAATATAACCCTGCCAAGTTTGAGCATAGACCTTAGGGGGGAAATAGGACTGGTCATCAGTCTCTGAATCCTCCTATGAGGAGCTCTCTGTAACCAACAAGATGTCTACTTCAGCAAGTAGCACTGTCTGCTCTGAATACCTTGTTTTCACTCCAGATACTTCCATCACAGCTTCAAATGGCTGATGCACAGGAAGAGTAGTTGAATATACAAACCTTGTCGACAAATGGAACATGTAATACAAAAAAAATTGATAGCATGATATAATTCACATACATGATGATTGGCTAAACATCATGGCATTACATAATTCACATATATAATGCCTTGCAACAAGATAGCATTGCATAATTCACATATATAATGCCTTGCAACAAGATGGCAATGCATAATTCACATATATGGTAATTGGACACTAAACATGTGGCATTCACACAAAGCATATCTAAAGTAATCAAATGATATAGCAATGCAAGACACCATACGCACGATATGAGCAACATAGCCCTGCAAGTTAGAGCATACACCTCGGGCGAGGGGGGGGGAATAGGACTAGTCATCTGTCTCTGAATCCTCCTCTGAGGAGCTATCCGTAACCAACGAGATATGCGCTTCGTGAGATAGCATAGTATGCTATGAAGACCTTGTTTTCACTCCAGAATTTTCCGTCACCGTGTCAAATGGCTGATGCACACGAAGAGTAGTTGAATGTACTAACATTGTTGACAAATCTAATACGTAATGAAAAAAGGATGGCTTGATGTAATTCACATATAAGATGACTGGCTAAGCAGGATGGCATTGCAAAATTGACATATATGATGCCTGGCTGAACAAGATGGCGTTGCATAATTCACATATACGATGAAGAAACTAAACAGATGGCATTCACGCAAAGCATGTCTAAACTAAGTAGATGACATATTTGATGTATACAGTAAGCAATGCAAGGCACCATATGCATGATATAACCAACATCAGCACACCAAGTTAGAGAGAAGACCTCAGGGGGTAAATAGGAGTGGTCTTCTCCTTCTGAATCCCCCTCAAAACAGTTATCTTCCTCTCGATTACAATCCGAAATGGGTGGAGGGGCTGCCTTTGCGCCTACCATGGAGCGACGTCTGCATGAAATTTTATTGCCACGCAAGGCTCGTCTCTTTTGCTCTACATGTTCTGTTCCATTGTGTACAATAACTGACATGCATAGGAACAAAACATAGTGAGATTATGTAAGGAGTGCATGCAGAAATCCAGAGTGATGGTAGCAACCTGTGGATAGACCCAAAACCAATGATAGCAGGCAGATAATAGCTTCAGTTAAAAAATACAAATAATGGCTTCTTTACTATTTGTTTCCCACCCAACATGAAACTCACAATAGACACTAGAGATTAATGAGATAGTAGATAGATACTTTTGATTGCGGCCCCAATATGTACCCCACAACCATTTAAAAACTCAAGTTTGACCATTAGTTTGGAGCTAACTCAGAGTCTAATTGGTGAATAGGACGATAAAGTAGCATGTAATATTAAGCGATGCATAACGTAAGCAGACACGAAAGAGTGTGACCTCTCTTGCGGACCCGTGTAGTCCTCGAGGTCATCTGCTCGGTTGATGATGGTAATGCAGTTGTCATGGCCACCAGTGGCGGGGAAGAAGATCTGAGGCAGCGAAAGACAGTCTAGAGGCCTGATCCTTGCTGTGCTGGACCCTTCTGTCATTGGAGCAGCTGAGCTGGGGTGGACGAAGGCGCAGCAGGAGCGGGACAAACCACACAAGGTTTTCTTTGGCAACTATCTGTAAGAGAAGTAATTCTGTAAAGGCTCATTTGAATTGGAGGATTTTAACAAAGCAGGGGTAGGAAATACACAGTAATAGGATAGGAATGCACGTGCAAAACAGAGAATTTAAAAGCACAGGATTTCTGTCAATTTGGGTGTTTGGTTCACAAGAACTGGAAGATCACAGGATGGATGCAAAGAAGCATGGTGAGATTAAGTCAAACCACAAGAAAATGTACGGTTATAATACTATTATGCAACTATCTCTTAGTCTTGTGCTTCATGAATAGGAATTTAAAAAGGAGGACAAGTGGATATTAAAATTCCTACGGTTTTTGTTTCAAGGAGACACTAAAGGAAAAAATCCTACCGTTTTCCTTTGCTCCATTCCTTCGAACCAAATGCATGAATAGTAGTAGCATGCGTTGGTTTTCCCTTGAAGAGGAAAGGGTGATGCAACAAAGTAGCGTAAGTATTTCCCTCAGTTTTTGAGAACCAAGGTATCAATCCAGTAGGAGGTAACACGCAAGTCCCTAGTACCTGCACAAACAAACAAGAACCTCGCAACCAACACGATAAAGGGGTTGTCAATCCCTTCACGGTCACTTACGAAAGTGAGGTCTGATAGAGATAATAAGATAAATATTTTTGGTCTTTTTATTGTATATATTGGAAAATAAAGATTGCAAAATAAAAAACGAGAGAAATAGAAAGTTGATAGGAAAATAATATAATGGAAAATAGACTCGGGGGCCATAGGATTCACTAGTGGCTTCTCTCAAGATAGCAAATTCTACGGTGGGTGAACAAATTACCGTCGAGCAATTGATAGAAAAGCGCATAGTTATGAGAATATCTAGGCATGATCATGTATATAGGCATCACGTGTACGACAAGTAGACTGAAACGATTCTGCATCTACTACTATTACTCCACACATCGACCGCTATCCAGCATGCATCTAGAGTATTAAGTTCATAAGAACAGAGTAATGTATTAGGCAAGATGACATGATGTAGAGGGATAAACTCAAGCAATATGATATAAACCCCATCTTTTTATCCTTGATGGCAAAAATACAATACGTGCCTTGCTGTCCCTGTTGTCACTGGGAAAGGACACCGCAAGATTGAACCCAAAGCTAAGCACTTCTCCCATTGCAAGAAAGATCAATCTAGTAGGCCAAACCAAACTGATAATTCGAAGAGACTTGCAAAGATATTAAATCATGCAAAAAAAATTCAGAGAAGAATCAAATATTGTTCACAGATAATCTTGATCATAAACCATATCGCCAAACACACCGCAAAAAGAATTACATCGAATAGATCTCGAAGAGAATCAAGGACAACTTTGTATTGATATCCAAAGAGAGAGAAGAAGCCATCTAGCTAATAACTATGGACCCGAAGGTCTGTGGTAAACTACTCACACATCATCGGAGAGGCTATGGTGTTGATGTAAAAGCCCTCCGTGATCGATTCCCCCTCCGGCGGAGCACCGGAAAAGGCCCCAAGATGGGATCTCATGGGTACAGAAGGTTGCGGCGGTGGAAATAGGGTTTCGTGGTGCTCTCGGATGTTTTCGGGGTATATGAGTATATATATGCGAAAGAAGTAGGTCGGCGGAGCCACGAGGGGCCCACGAGGATGGGGGCGTGCCAACCACCTGGGCGCGCCCTCCTACCACGTGGCCGCCTCGTTTCTTCCTTGACATCCACTCCAAATCTCCTGGATTGCGTTTGTTCCAAAAATAACTCTGCCGAAGGTTTCATTCCGTTTGATATTCCTTTTTTGCGAAATACTGAAATAGGCAAAAAACAACAATTTGCACTGGGCCTTTGGTTAATAGGTTAGTCCCAAAAATAATATGAAAAGGTATATTAAAGCCCATTAAACATCCAAAACAGATAATATAATTGCATGGAACAATAAAAAGTTATAGATACGTTGGAGACGTATCAAGCATCCCCAAGATTAATTCCTGCTCGTCCTCGAGTAGGTAAATGATAAAAACAGAATTTTTGATGTGGAATGCTACCTAGCATAATTCTCAATTAATTTTCTTTATTGTGGCATGAATGTTCAGATCCGAAAGATTCAAGACAAAAGTTTAATATTGACATAAAAATAATAATGCTTCAAGCATACTAACAAAGCAATCATGTCTTCTCCAAATAACATGGCCAAAGAAAGTTATCCCTACAAAATCATATAGTCTGGCTATGCTCTATCTTCATCACACAAAGTATTTAATCATGCACAACCCCGATGACAAGCCAAGCAATTGTTTCATACTTTTGATGTTCTCAAAATTTTTCAATCTTCACGCAATATATGAGCGTGAGCCATGGACATAACACTATATGTGGAATAAAATGGTGGTTGTGGAGAAAAAAAAGGAGAAGATAGTCTCACATCGACTAGGCGTATCAACGGGCTATGGCGATGCCCATCAATAGATATCAATGTGAGTTAGTAGGGATTGCCATGCAACGGATGCACTAGAGCTATAAGTGTATGAAAGCTCAACAAAAGAGACTAAGTGGGTGTGCATCCAACTCGCTTGCTCACAAAGACCTAGGGCATTTTGAGGAAGCCCATCATTGGAATATACAACCCAAGTTCTATAATGTAAAATTCCCACTAGTATATAAAAGTGACAACATAGGAGACTCTCTATCATGAAGATCATAGTGCTACTTTTAAGCACAAGTGTGGTAAAAGGAGAGTAACATTGTCCCTTCTCTCTTTTCTCTTATTTTTTTATTTGGGCCTTTCCCCCTTTTTTATGGCCTCTTTCCTTTTTCTTTTCTCTTTTTTTTTCTTTTCATTCGGAGTCTCATCCCGACTTGTGGGGGAATCAAAGTCTCCACCGTCCTTTCCTCACTTGGGACAATGCTCTAATAATGATGATGATCACACTTTTCTTTACTTACAACTCAAAAATTACAATTCGATACTAGAACAAAATATGACTCTATGTGAATGCCTCCGGCGGTGTACCGGGATATGCAATGAATCAAGAGTGACATGCATGAAATAATTATAAAGGTGGCTTTGCCACAAATACGATGTCAACTACATGATCATGCAAAGCAATATGACAATGATGGAGCGTGTCATAACAAATGGAACAGTGGTAAGTTGCATGGCAATATATCTTGGAATGGCTATGGAAATTCCATAATAGGTAGGTATACATGCATGCTACGGGAATCACAAACTTTAGAACAAGTATTTATCAAATTCACAACTACTCAACTAGCATCACTCTAATATCACCATCTTCATATCTCAGAACAATCATCAAGTATCAAACTTCTCATAGTTTTCAATGCACTTTTTATGAAAGTTTTTATTATACCCATCTTGGATGCCTATCATATTAGGACTAATTTTATAGCCAAAGCAAATTACCATGATGTTCTAAAAGACTCTCAAAATAATATAAGTGAAGCATGAGAGATCAATAATTTATACAAAATAAAACCACCACCGTGCTCTTAAAGATATAAGTGAAGCACTAGAGCAAAATTATCTAGCTCAAAAGATATAAGTGAAGCACATAGAGTATTTTAATAAATTCCGATTTATGTGTGTCTCTCCAAAAGGTGTTTACAGAAAGGATTATTGTGTTAAACTAAAAATCAAAGACTCAAATCATACAAGATGCTCCAAGCACAAAACATATCATGTGGTGAATAAAAATGTAGCATCAAGTAAAGTTACCGATGGATGAAGACGAAAGAGGGGGTGCCTTCCGGGACATCCCCAAGCTTAGGATTTTGGTTGTCCTTGAATTTTACCTTGGGGTGCCTTGGGCATCCCCAAGCTTAGGCTCTTGCCACTCCTTATTCCAAAATCCATCAAATCTTTACCCAAAACTTGAAAACTTCACAACACAAAACTCAACAGAAAATCTCATGAGCTCCGTTAGTATAAGAAAACAAACCACCACTTCAAGATACTGTAATGAACTCATTCTTTATTTATATTGGTGTTAAACCTACTGTATTCCAACTTCTCTGTGGTTCATACCCCCCAATACTAGCCATAGATTCATCAAAATAAGCAAACAACACACGAAAAACAGAATCTGTCAAAAACAGAACAGTTTGTAGTAGTATGTAGGTTTAGAATACTTATATAACACCAAAAATTCTGAAATAAATTTTTAAACGTGAGGAATTTGTCTATTAATCATCTTAGAAAAGAATCAACCTAATCGCACTCTCCAGTAAAAAATGGCAGCAAATCTCGTGAGCGCTAAAGTTTCTGTTTTTTACAGCTAGATCGCAAAGACTTCCCCCAACTCTTCCCAAAGGTTCTACTTGGCACAAACATTAATTAAAAACATAAAACCACATCTAAACATAAGCTAGATGAATTATTTATTACTAAACAGGAACAAAAAAAGAAACAAAAATAAAATTGGGTTGCCTCCCAACAAGCGCTATCATTTAACGCCCCTAGGTAGGCATAAAAACACGAATAGATCTAGGTATTACCATCTTTGGTATTAGGAAAGAAAAGAGAAAATTTCTTATCTATAGCATTTATCTTTCTATTCTGAGAAAGTACGTGGCCATTAATGGTGGAAGAAAGATTAAGCATGCTACGGATATTTACATCTAAGCTAGACTTCATCTCTTTGATAATTTCATTTTGATAAAAGCACAAAAGAGAGGTGGATTCAACCTTCTCACTCATGGGGTGCCCAAATATAGTTTTCATCTTTTCATAGGTATCTATGGGATCCCCCTCAAGAAAACCTTCTTCAAAAATAGAGTCTAAAACTTGCTTGAATGAAGAGGGTAAGCCAACATAAAAGCTTTTCAGGTATATCTCAATATGATATTGGGGCACATAGCTGGCTCGGATCCTTAATAACCTATCCCAAGCATCTTTTAAAGACTCATCAAGTAAATAACGAAAAATTCCGGGATCATCTTCATCGAAATTATTCAAACCCTCATTGATAACCCCGGTAGGTCTTTCCATAGCATCATTATTTATGAGCTTATCCAAAGTACTAAAGCTCGGGAGAGAACCCTTAGCCCTTTTTGATTCGGCCATGGCGAAAGAAAAACAATAGGAAAAGAGGCGAACGAAAAAGAGGTGAACGGAAAAGAGGGCGAATAAAACGGCAAGGGTGAAGTGGGGGAGAGGAAAACGAGAGGCAAATGGAAAATAATGTAATGCGAGGGATAAGAGTTTGTGATGGGTACTTGGTATGTCTTGACTTGTGCGTAGATCTCCCCGGAAACGGCGCCAGAAATGGCTTGTTGACGGGAGATCAAATCTTGACTTGACTTGGTGCAACCTCCCCGACAACGGCGCCAGAAATCCTTCTTGCTACCTCTTGAGCATGCGTTGGTTTTCCCTTAAAGAGGAAAGGGTGATGCAGCAAAGTAGCATAAGTATTTCCCTCATTTTTTGAGAACCAAGGTATCAATCCAGTAGGAGGTAAGACACAAGTCCCTAGTACCTGCACAAACAAACAAGAACCTCGCAACCAACGTGATAAAGGGGTTGTCAATCCCTTCACAGTCAATTACGAAAGTGAGATATGAGAGAGATAATAAGATAAATACTTTTGGTATTTTTATTGTATAGATTGGAAAATAAAGATTTCAAAATAAACAACGAGAGAAATAGAAAGTTGATAGGCAAATAATATAATGGAAAATATACCCGGGGGCCATAGGTTTCACTAGTGGCTTCTCTCAAGATAGCAAATTCTACGGTGGGTGAACAAATTACTGTCGAGCAATTGATAGAAAAGCGCATATTTATGAGAATATCTAGGGATGATCATGTATATAGGCATCACGTTCGCGACAAATAGACTGAAACGATTCTGCATCTACTACTATTACTCCACACATCGACCCCTATCCAACATGCATATAGAGTATTAAGTTCATAAGAATAGAGTAACACATTAGGCAAGATGACATGGTGTAGAGGGATAAACTCAATCAATATGATGTAAACCCCATATTTTTTATCCTCGATGGCAACAATACAATACATGCCTTGCTGCCCCTGCTGTCACTTGGAAAGGGCACCGCAAGATTGAACCCAAAGCTAAGCACTTCTCCCATTGCAAGAAAGATCAATCTAGTAGGCCAAACCAAACTGATAATTCGAAAAGACTTGCAAAGATATTAAATCATGCATAAAAGAATTCAGAGATGAATCAGATATTGTTCATAGATAATCTTGATCATAAACCCACAATTCATCGGATCTCGACAAACACACCGCAAAAAGAATTACATCGAATAGATCTCCAAGAGAATCAAGGAGAACTTTGTATTGAGATCCAAAGAGAGAGAAGAAGCCATCTAGCTAATAACTATGGACCCGAAGGTCTGTGGTAAACTACTCACACATCATTGGAGAGGCTATGGTGTTGATGTAGAAGCCCTCCGTGATCGATTCCCCCTCCGGCGGAGCATCGGAAAAGGCCCCAAAATGGGATCTCACGGGTACAGAAGGTTGCTGCAGTGGAAATAGGGTTTCGTGGTGCTCTCGGATGTTTTCGGGGTATATGAGTATATATAGGCGAAAGAAGTAGGTTGGTGGAGCCACGAGGGGCCCACGAGAGTGGGGGGCGCGCCTACCCCCTGGGCGCGCCCTCCTACCTCGTGACCGCCTTGTTTCTTCCTTGATGTCCACTCCAAGTCTCGTGGATTGTGTTTGTTCCAAAAATAACTCTCCCGAAGGTTTCATTCCGTTTGGATTCTGTTTGATATTCCTTTTCCGCGAAACACTGAAATAGGCAAAAAAACATCAATTTGCATTGGGCCTTTGGTTAATAAGTTAGTCCCAAAAATAATATAAAAAGGTGTATTTAAGCCCATTAAACATCCAAAACAGATAATATAATAGCATGGAATAATCAAAAAATATAGATACATTGGAGACGTATCATAGCATAGGAAACTTTCAAATTCCTATGTTTTTCCTTCAATTTTCCTTTCAAGCGCTGGCGATTTTAGTAGGCAGGCATGAGCAGGGAAAAGCCTACACTGAAAAAATGTTCTATGCTACTACTACTACTACTACTACTACTACTACTACTACTACTACTACTACTACTACTACTACTACTACTACTACTACTACTACTACTACTACTACTACTACTACTACTACTACTACTACTACTACTACTACTTTGGAAGCAGTCCACTGATACGTCTCCAACGTATCTATAATCTTTGATTGCTCCATGCTATATTATCTATTGTTTTGAATGTTTATGGGCTTTATTATACACTTTTATATCATTTTTGGGACTAACCTATTAACCCAGAGCCCAGTGCTAGTTTCTGTTTTTACCCTGTTATAGGGTTACGAAGAAAAGGAAAATCAAACGGAGTCCAATTGACCTAAAACTTCACGGAACTCATTTTTGGAAGGAAAGAAACCCAGAAGACTTGGAGTGCACGTCGGGGGCTCTACGAGGAGGCCACGAGGCAGGGGCACGCCCACCCCCTGGGCGCGCCCTCCACCCTCGTGAGCCCCTCGTGGCCCCCCTGACGTACTTCTTCCGCCTATATATCTCCATATACCCTAAAAACATCCGTGAGCACAATAGATCGGGAGTTCCGCTGCCAGAAGCCTCTGTAGCCACCGAAAACCAATCTAGACCCGTTCTGGCACCCTGCCGGAGGGGGCAATCCTTCTCCGGTGGCCATCTTCATCATCCCGGTGCTCTCCATGACGAGGAGGGAGTAGTTCTCCCTCGGGGCTGAGGGTATGTACCAGTAGCTATGTGTTTGATCTCTCTCTCTCTCTTGTGTTCTTGAGGTGATACGATCTTGATGTATCGCGAGCTTTGCTATTATATTTGGATTCTATGATGTTTCTTCCCCCCTCTACTCTCTTGTAATGAATTGAGTTTCCCCCTTGGAGTTATCTTATCGGATTGGGTCTTTAAAGATTTTAGAACACTTGATGTATGTCTTGCTGTGGATATCTGTGGTGACAATGGGATATCACGTGATTCACTTGATGTATGTTTTGGTGATCAACTTGCGGGTTCTGCCCATGAACCTATGCATAGGGGTTGGCACACGTTTTCGTCGTGATTCTCCTGTAGAACTTTGGGGCACTCTTTGAGGTTCTATGTGTTGGTTGAATAGATGAATATGAGATTGTGTGATGCATATCGTATAATCATACCCACGGATACTTGAGGTGACATTGGAGTATCTAGGTGACATTAGGGTTTTGGTTGATTTGTGTCTTAAGGTGTTATTCTAGTACGAACTCTAGGGCTGTTTGTGACACCTTTAGGAATAGCCCAACGGATTGATTGGAAAGAATAACTTTGAGGTGGTTTCGTACCCTACCATAATCTCTTCGTTCGTTCTCCACTATTAGTGACTTTGGAGTGACTCTTTGTTGCATGTTGAGGGATAGTTTTATGATCCAATTATGTTAGTATTGTTGAGGGAACTTACACTAGCGAAAGTATGAACCCTAAGCCTTGTTTCCTATCATTGCAATACCATTTACGCTCACTTTTATCATTCGTTACCTTGCTGTTTTTATATTTTTAGATTACAAATACCTTTATCTACCATCCATATACCACTTGTTTCACCATCTCTTCGCCGAAATAGTGCACCTATACAATTTACCATTGTATTAGGTGTGTTGGGGACACAAGAGACTCTTTGTTATTTGGTTGCAGGGTTGCTTGAGAGAGACCATCTTCATCCTATGCCTCCTACAGATTGATAAACCTTAGGTCATCCACTTGAGGGAAATTTGCTACTGTCCTACAAACCTCTGCACTTGGAGGCCCAACAACGTCTACAAGAAGAAGGTTGTGTAGTACACATCAAGCTCTTTTCTGGCGCCGTTGCCGGGGAGGTTAGCGCTTGAAGGTATATCTTTAGATCTTGCAATCGAGTCTTTTAATTTCTTGTTTATCACTAGTTTAGTTTATAAAAAAAACTATAAAAAAATGGAATTGAGTTTGTCTCATACGCTTCACCTTTTTAATATCTTTCGTGAGTATGATGGAAAGGATAATTGTGCTCAAGTGCTAGAAGAAGAAATCTATAAAATGTTTGGTACTAAATATTTGAATGATGAGCATGATTGCAATGTTGTTAGTACGAATTCTTTGAATATCCATGATACTAATGATGATAGCACTAGTTATGATGAAAATGTCTCCTATAAACATGTCAATTTTTGTGGAGTAGACTGGGTTTGCAAGTACACACCAAATAGGGAAGATAGATATTGCAAGAGGCATAAGTACTTAGAAACCAAATTGTTGCAAGAAGAGCTAGATGAATGTGCTGAAAATTTATCTTTTATTAGCACTACTTGTGAACTTTGCAATGAACGTGATCATTTTAGTACCCAATGCAAATTGTTTCATGAGCGTATTGTGTCCAAAAATTGTGATGACTTGATTTCCCTTGCACATCATAATGAACTTAGTTTGCTCTTGGGTTATGAAGAAATTAAACATAGAACTAAGGATATTCCAAAATTTTCCCTTGATAAAGTTCTTCATTTTGATCTAGAGGAAATTTATATGTATTGCGCGGTGAATTGCATTGAAAATCCTTGTATTGCCAATTACGTAAAGAAAAGAAAACAAATAGAAGATGAAGAGAATGCTAACGAAAGGGAAGAGACTTCCCAATATTCTCCTATTATTTCTTATGATGAATCAGGTAACGAAGAGGAGCCCTCTATTCAACCAATCTCATTAATAAGGAGCTCCAAAAAGAGGATTGAACCCACGCATGATGTGGTGAAGAAGAAGAAAAGAAAAAGGAAGATAGGTAAAAAGATATCTCTCCCAAATAATGCTGCTCCTATTACTATTGTGCCTCATGAAAATATAATTGTGGAAGATAATGATACTTCTTATGATCTTGAAAATCTTTTTGGCACTTGCTTGGAAGAATATGATAATTGCTATACTATTGGTGCTATCCATACTATTAATGATGAGAGTGATTATGCTTATAATATGAAAAGGCCCAAGCTTGGGGATGCTATGTTGGATGAAGATGATATTTTTAGTCTCCCAAGTTTTGATATGCAAGTTTATAATGATGATAGCATGCCTCCTACTTATGATGATTATTGTGATGATACTTATGCTATAAAAAGTAGTTATTATATTTATAAAACTTGTCATGATTATGATTACCCCTTCTCTGAACATTACTCTTTTAATGTGGAAGAAATTTATAGTATTCGAGTCTCTTATGATACTCCCACTATTCCAAATGAGAAGAATTTTGCTTATGTGGAGAGTAGTAAATTTTCTATGCTTGTAGATCATGAAAATAATACTTTAGGTGCTGGTTATATTGTTGAATTCATTCATGATGCTACTGAAAATTATTATGAGGGAGGAACATATGCTTGTAGGAATTGCAATAATATCAAGTTTCCTCTCTATGTGCTTAAAGTTTTGAAGTTATGCTTGTTTTACCTTCCTATGCAAGTTGATTCTTGTTCCCACAAGTTGTTTGCTCACAAAATCCCTATGCATAGGAATTATGTTAGACTTAAATTTGCTAGTCATATTCTTTATGATGCTCTCTTTATGTTTCAATTCTTATCTGTTATGTGAGCATCATTGAAATCATCATGCCTAGTTAGGGGCGTTAAACGATAGCGCTTGTTGGGAGGCAACCCAATTTTAGCTCCTTGCTTTTTGTTCCTGTTTAATAATAAATAATCCATCTAGCCTCTGTTTAGATGTGGTTTTATGTGTTTAATTAGTGTTTGTGCCAAGTAGAACCTTTGGGAAGACTTGGGTGAAGTCTTTATGATCATGCTGTAAAAAACAGAAACTTTAGCGCTCACGAGTATTGCTGCCATTTTTATTTGGGGAGTTATATTTAGTTAATTATTTTTGCAGATAATTAATAGATAAATTACTCAGGTCCAGCAATTTATTTGAGAATTTTATGAGTTCCAGAAGTATACGTTTAATCCAGATTACTACAGACTGTTCTGTTTTTGACAGATTCTGTTTTTCATGTGTTGTTTACTTATTTTGATGAATCTATGGTTAGTAAAATAGTTTATAAACCATAGAGAAGTTGGAATACAGTAGGTTTAACACCAATATAAATAAAGAATGAGTTCATTACAGTACCTTGAAGTGGTGATTTATTTTCTTATACTAACGGAGCTTACGTGTTTTCTGTTAAGTTTTGTGTTGTGAAGTTTTCAAGTTTTAGGTAAGGATTCTATGGACTATGGAATAAGGAGTGGCAAGATCCTAAGCTTGGGGATTCCCAAGTCACCCCAAGGTAATATTCAAGGATATCCAAGAGCCTAAGCTTGGGGATGCCCCGGAAGGCATCCCCTCTTTCGTCTTCGTTCATCGGTAACTTTAGTTGGAGCTATATTTTTATTTACCACATGATATGTGTTTTGCTTGGAGCGTCAATTTATTTTGTTAGGATTTTCTTACTGTTATTTAGAACAATGTTTTGCGTCTTTTATTTCAATAAAAGTGGCATTGATAGCCTTTACTATGCCTATGTTACAAGTATACATGTTGCTGTTTGAAAACAGAAAGTTTACCGCTGTTGCAATAATTCCCTAGAAAATTAAGAATGTGATAAAATGTTGAAACCTTTTGCATATTAAGATCTGATAAATTTACTACAGTGGGAATTTTCTTTCATAATTTTTGGAGCTAGGTAAGTATGGATGTTGCTGCATTCTTTACAGACTATCCTGTTTAGGCAGATTGCTGTTATGTTTGCATCGTTTGCATATGTTTGCTTCTTTAATGATTCTATTTGAGGATAGGACTATTAAATATGCAGATGCATTTAGTATTCAATGTTGAATAATAATTTTAGGGATTTGCTACAGTAGAGTATGATAAGGTTTTGGCAATGGTTTATACTAACTTATCTCACGAGTCCTTGTTGAGTTTTGTGTGGATGAAGCTTTTGAGATTTAGGGAGACCGTGATATGAGAGGAATTAAGGAGACACAAAATCTCAAGCTTGGGGATGCCCAATGCACCCCAAGATAATATTTCAAGAAGTCTCAAGCATCTAAGCTTGGGGATGCCCCGGTTGGCATCCCACCTTTCTTCTTCAACAACTATCGGTTAGTATCGGTTGATCCTAAGTTTTTGCTTCTTCACATGATGTTTGCTATTCTTAGAATGTCATTTTCTTTTGCTTTGCTTGATGTTTGAATAAAATACCAAGATATGAAATTATTGAATGTTAGAGAGTCTTCACATAGTTGCATAATTATTCAACTACTCATTGATCTTCACTTATATCTTTCAGAGTAGTTTGTCGTTTTCTCTAGTGATTCACTTATATCTTTTTAGAGCACGGTGGTGGTTTTATTTTGAAGAAATAGATGAACTCTCATGCTTCACTTAGATTATTTTGAGAGTCTTAAATAGCATGGTAATTTGCTTAAAATCCTAATATGCTAGGTATACAAGATGAATAATAAAATTCTCTTATGAGTGTGTTGAATACTAAGAGAAGTTTGATACTTGATGATTGTTTTGAGATATGAGGATGGTAATATTAGAGTCATGCTAGTTGAGTAGTTGTGAATTTGAGAAATACTTGTGTTGAAGTTTGTGATTCCCATAGCATGCACGTATGGTGAACCGTTATGTGATGAAGTCGGAGCATGATTTATTTATTGATTTCCTTCCTTATGAGTGGCGGTCGGGGACGAGCGATGGTCTTTTCCTACCAATCTATCCCCCTAGGAGCATGCGCGTAGTACTTTGTTTCGATTACTAATAGATTTTTTCAATAAGTATGTGAGTTCTTTATGACTAATGTTGAGTCCATGGATTATACACACTCTCACTCTTCCACCATTGCTAGCCTCTCTAGTACCGCGCAACTTTCGTCAGTACCATACACCCACCATATACCTTCCTCAAAACAGCCACCATACCTACCTATTATGGCATTTCCATAGCCATTCCGAGATATATTGCCATGCAACTTTCCACCGTCCCATTTATTATGATACGCTTCATCATTGTCATATTTCTTAGCATGATCATGTAGTTGACATCGTATTTGTGGCAAAGCCACCATTGATAATTCTTTCATACATGTCACTCATGAGTCGTTGCACATCCCGGTACACCGCCGGAGGCATTCATATAGAGTAATATCTTGTTCTAAATATTGAGTTGTAAGTAAATAAAAGTGTGATGATCATCATTATTAGAGCATTGTCCCGGTGAGGAAAGGATGATGGAGACTATGATTCCCCCACAAGTCAGGATGAGACTCCGGAAGAAAATAAATAAATAAATAAAAGAGGCCAAAGAAGCCCAAATAAAAAAAGAGAAAAGTGGCCATAAAAAAAGAGAAGGCCCAAATAAAAGAATATATAAAAATAAAAAAATGAGAGAAAAAGAGAGAAGGGACAATGCTACTATCCTTTTACCACACTTGTGCTTCAAAGTAGCACCATGATCTTCGTGATAGAGAGTCTCCTATGTTGTCACTTTCATATACTAGTGGGAATCTTTCATTATAGAACTTGGCTTGTATATTCCAATGATGGGCTTCCTCAAAATGCCCTAGGTCTTTGTGAGCAAGAGAGTTGGATGCACATCCACTAGTTTCTTTTGTTGAGCTTTCATACATTTATAGCTCTAGTGCATCCGTTGCATGGCAATCCCTACTCACTCACATTGATATCTATTGATGGTCATATCCATAGCCCGTTGATACGCCTAGTCGATGTGAGACTATCTTCTCCCTTTTTGTCTTCTCCACAACCACCATTCTATTCCACCTATAGTGCTATGTCCATGGCTCACGCTCATGTATTGCGTGAAGATTGAAAAAGTTTGAGAACATCAAAAGTATGAAACAATTGCTTGGCTTGTCATCAGGGTTGTGCATGATTTAAATATTTTGTGTGGTGAAGATAGAGCATAGCCAGACTATATGATTTTGTAGGGATAACTTTCTTTGGCCATGTTATTTTGAGAAGACATGATTGCTTAGTTAGTATGCTTGAAGTATTATCATTTTTATGTCAATATGAACTTTTGTCTTGAATCTTTCGGATCTGAATATTCATATCACAATTAAGAAGAATTACATTGAAATTATGCCAAGTAGCACTCCACATCAAAAATTCTGTTTTTATCATTTACCTACTCGAGGACGAGCAGGAATTAAGCTTGGGGATGCTGATACGTCTCCAACGTATCTATAATTTTTGATTGCTCCATGCTATATTATCTACTGTTTTGAATGTTTATGGGCTTTATTATACAGTTTTATATCATTTTTGGGACTAACCTATTAACCCAGAGCCCAGTGCCAGTTTCTGTTTTTACCCTGTTTTAGGGTTTCGAAGAAAAGGAAAATCAAACGGAGTCCAATTGACCTGAAACTTCACGGAACTCATTTTTGGAAGGAAAGAAGCCCAGAAGACTTGGAGTGCACGTCGGGGGCTCTACGAGGAGGCCACGAGGCAGGGGGCATGCCCTCCACCCTCGTGAGCCCCTCGTGGCCCCCCTGACATACTTCTTCCGCCTATATATCTCCATATACCCTAAAAACATCCGTGAGCACAATAGATTGGGAGTTCCGCCGCTAGAAGCCTCCGTAGCCACCGAAAACCAATCTAGACCCGTTCCGGCACCCTGCCGGAGGGGGCAATCCTTCTCCGGTGGCCATCTTCATCATCCCGGTGCTCTCCATGATGAGGAGGGAGTAGTTCTCCCTCGGGGCTGAGGGTATGTACCAGTAGCTATGTGTTTGATCTCTCTCTCTCTTGTGTTCTTGAGGTGATACGATCTTGATGTATCACGATCTTTGCTATTATATTTGGATCCTACGATGTTTCTTCCCCCCTCTACTCTCTTGTAATGAATTGAGTTTCCCCCTTGGAGTTATCTTATCAGATTGAGTCTTTAAAGATTTGAGAACACTTGATGTATGTCTTGCCGTGGATATCTGTGGTGACAATGGGATATCACGTGATTCACTTGATGTATGTTTTGGTGATCAACTTGCGGGTTCCGCCCATGAACCTATGCATAGGGGTTGGCACACATTTTCGTCGTGATTCTCCGGTACAACTTTGGGGCACTCTTTGAGGTTCTATGTGTTGGTTGAATAGATGAATCTGAGATTGTGTGATGCATATCGTATAATCATACCCACAGATACTTGAGGTGACATTGGAGTATCTAGGTGACATTAGGGTTTTGGTTGATTTGTGTCTTAAGGTGTTATTCTAGTACGAACTCTAGGGCTGTTTGTGACACCTATAGGAATAGCCCAACGGATTGATTGGAAAGAATAACTTTGAGGTGGTTTCGTACCCTACCATAATTTCTTCGTTCGTTCTCTACTATTAGTGACTTTGGAGTGACTCTTTGTTGCATGTTGAGGGATAGTTTTATGATCCAATTATGTTAGTATTGTTGAGGGAACTTACACTAGCGAAAGTATGAACCCCAGGCCTTGTTTCCTATCATTGCAATACCGTTTACGCTCACTTTTATCATTCGTTACCTTGCTGTTTTTATATTTTCAGATTACAAATACCTTTATCTACCATCCATATACCACTTGTTTCACCATCTCTTCGCCGAACTAGTGCACCTATACAATTTACCATTGTATTGGGTGTGTTGGGGACACAAGAGACTCTTTGTTATTTGGTTGCAGGGTTGCTTGAGAGAGACCATCTTCATCCTATGCCTCCTACGGATTGATAAACCTTAGGTCATCCACTTGAGGGAAATTTGCTACTGTCCTACAAACCTCTGCACTTGGAGGCCCAACAACGTCTATAAGAAGAAGGTTGTGTAGTAGACATCGGCCACTGCCCTACTAGCTCAACTCCTAGGCTCATCTACAAATGCACAGCTCAAACGCGCAGAGATAATGATGGCGTTCAAGAGAGTCCATCACAGATAGCTAAGTTGCCTGGTACCTCACTGCTTGTCATATAGTAGGAGAAACTAACTGTATTTCACGTTACCACGTGTGCTCAGTGGACAATATATATAACATGTAGAGTAAAAAAGCGATGCAACAAGTATACAACCTCTTTGGCGAAGCCATGTTGATCTCAGCGTGATTGGGTTGGTTGGTGAGGATGCTCCGGCTGATTTGGCTGTCGGAGGAGGGGAAGAAGATCTTAGGCGTCTGGAGATGGAGCCCGGGGTACTGCTCCGCTGTGATGAAGGGTTTCATCGTTGGAGCAGCTCCGGTGAGTTGTACGACGACGAGGCTAAAGTAGGACAAGAGAGACAACGTTAACCTGAGTGGAATTCTAATAGCATCTCCAATAGATGACGTAAAATACATGACCACAAAGTGCTAGATGTAAAATACATCAGCCGCTCATCTCTGAACTTAACTGTTAAAACTAAATTTAACAGTCGAAACTGAATTTAACTGTCAAAACTAAATTTTGCTGTCGAAATTGAATTTTACTGTCGAAACTGAACGCACTAGTAGCAGAAAAGCAGTAGCAGCAGCGCGTGCGAGAGCCGGGGCAGCTGGTCGTGTCACAGCATCTCGGGTAGCAGCTGCAGGGGCTCAAGGGAGAGAAGGATCTGCTGGTCGTGCAGCAGCAGTGCAAGCAAGAGCAAGAGCGAGAGCAGCATCGCAAGCAAGAGCAAGAGCGAGAGCGAGAGCAGCAGCGCGAGCAAGAGCAATAGCAAGAGCAGACCAGGCAAGGGACCGAGAGCAAGAGCAAAGCAGTAGCGTGAGCGGGAGCTAAAGCAGCAGCAGCTCCTACTGATGTGGACATCGCCGCCGAGGGAGCGACACCGTGGAGGACGTGGCCGGCGACGCCGCCGTGGATGGAGCCGCGCCATGTCGGCTCAGGACCAAGCGCCGGCAACACCGTGAGATCGAATTAAGAAGAAAATGTGGTGATTGGTGTAAAACCTCTTTGGTGGCGCCGATTAGGCCTTAGCTTCATTCGAGGAAATGGTGATGATGATGCTCTTCCGGTGGTGCAGGTGAAGACGGCGGTGTGGGAATGGAGGTGGTGCAAAAGATGAGGGGAACATCGGGGCAACTCCTTGGAGGTGGAGGACGGGGTGGCTGAACCGGCGGGACGACGAGATCGACGACGGATCCTCATCCGGTACGCTGGATGAGGGACGTCGAGGGGTTGCTGTGGACGACATCGTCGGGGAAGAGGCTCCGGCTTGGTAGCGGATGGAGGAGGGTGTGGGGCTTCGCGGGTTTTCGCGGCCTCGGTGTACAAATGGGTGGGCGGATGGGATGGGAGTGGGGAACCATGGCTTAGGGACGTGCTTGTCCGAAATGTGGGGTAAGTTACAAAAGTACCCCCACCGATTTGAGCTAGGGAGGTTCTTTCAGTTCAGGGGTATCACGGGCATTTCGCGTGTTGGGATTTCGCAGGAGGTGGGAGTTTTCGCACGCATTATAATTTTGGGATAGCAAGGCTCGGGTTGAGATGGAGGGAGTTTTCGGTGCACAACGAGACAAAGATATATCTTAAATATTTCAGGGTAATAAGGCGCAGGTTAAAATTTCCGGACAAGCCTAACGTGTACTGTACCAAATCATTTCGCACTTCCGTCGACGAAAAAACAAAAATAAATCAATTCACACCACACAAGAGAGTCCAGTCCCATGTACTGTACCAAATCAATTTGCACTATAAGTGCCATTCAAAACTTTGAATTCATGTTATGTTCAATTAAAATATTTCGCTACATGTATAATGCATGCAACCTGCTACTCAAATGAACGTTTTAGTGCATTCCAAATGTATATACTACTGCTTCAATATGAACTAAATTTGAATTCGTTTCTCTATTTGAATAAGATCTACAATCATGATTGTTGTGAAGTCAAAACATTTGAATTCATTTCTCTATTTTAATAAGATCTACAATCATCATTATTGTCAAGTTAAACCATCGTTTGTGTATTATCTTCACAACACACCACATGATTACTGTCGAGTTAGATATGAACTATGTGTACTATATGAACTCGAACTCGATTTTTTGAATCCACTTTATGTTGATTTCAAATCACCGTACATTTCAAGCTCTAGCTAGATCTTCATAATCTAGACCATGTATCATATGTATAATGTGTTTATCACATAATGTATGGTGCCCCGCCCCCTACACCTACAAGTATTTAGATGTGAGTTGCAAACGCCACACATTACCACAAATTCAAATAAAATGTGAGATTGTTCGATATATAGTATTGTTTAGATTGATCAATATTTAGTTGTAAGATGCAAACGCCACACATTATCACAATTTCAAATAAAATGTGAGATTGTTCGATGTACAATATGGTTTAGATTGTTTGATATTTAGCTGTGAGTTGCAAACACCATGCATTATCACATTATGGTATAACATGTGAAAAACCACAGCACGCGTATCACCGCTATATTCATGCATGCATATGTTTATAACACTATGATCTCCTATTGAAATATATGAATCCACTTTCATATCAAATTATGATCTTTGTTAGTCTCTTACACCCACACAATCCTCTAACCTTTGTAGCTAGCACTAACTTTCTCTCGTGCATGCACACGCCCTCCTTGCCCTCCCCCTCCCCCAGCATTCTGTCCATCGCGCACATTCATTTTTTTCTTTAGGTCGTTCTCCCACAGTCTCCACAACTCCTTTACAACACACACCGATCGATAAACCTCTTTAGCGATGTCTGCCTACAACATACACATGCACCTTCCATCTCCTCCTTTCTATGTCCATGCCTTGTGTCTCTCATACGGTCCCACACATGTGTAAATTCTCGCCCCTCTTTTCATCGATCTCACAATCGCACACTCCTCCCCCTATCTAGCTAGTAGCTAGGCCTGTCGCACCACCTCCTAGCTCCATTTTCTCTGTCTATCCGTCTCGCTGGGCCTTATTTGCCTCTAACAAATGGATGTACACCGACCGATCCCCCGCTATACATATAGCTAGCTAGGTCATTATAACTCGTTTTCCCCCACGCGTCGATCGATATACCTCATTAGTTATGTCTCTCCCTTCCTCCGACAAACAAAAATTGATCTACCGATCTAGTTAGGTTTGCTTACCAAACACATGGTTCCCCTTCATCATCCATGCATGCGTATCGACACATCTATCACGCACACGCACGCACGCACGCACACACACACAGAAACACATCCCCACTCTTATTAATAATATTGCAGTTCTACCCTCAGTTTGTCTAGTAGGTCTCTCCCACCATCTTCGAGAAGCAACTCCATCACCCATCTAGCACTCTACCCCTCTCCCTCCCTCTCTCTCTCCTCTCTCTCTCTCACTCTCTCTCTCTCTGTGTCCCAACCTATTTCCCGTCCTTCACTTATGTATGGATGTCGACCGATCTCCCTCAAGACATATATGGGTCTCTCCTTCTCAACACATATACGAGTCATTCTACCTCTCTAGTTAGGTCTATACCTCCCCCTCCCCACCCACACACACCGATACATTGATCACTCTAGTCATGTCTCCCTGCCACACACAAACTTGCCCTGTGCCCTCTGACGTTCCGGTAGGTCAGTCGCCCTATATCTTTGACTTGCACACACACAATGACACAATTTTGATGGCTCTCTTCATCGATCTCGCACCCACCCACTTGATCCTCTCTTCGACTCTATTGATATCTATGACCCCTCCCTCTCTTCTCGTGGACCCCTCCTCTATGTATGATATAGATAGGCCTCTATTTCACACACATTGCATGTGTCATTTTTTTGTTTGAGATATCATCGACACATATTACCACAAATACATTCACGAAATCACCCCCAACAAAAAACACTCACGAATGCACACGCCATCTGTCTAGGTTTGTATCTCTCTCACACACACCCACGTAGGTGGGGGACGTGCATGAAGAGAAGAGGTGCACGCACATCACACGTACTCCCGTCTCTTTCCCAACCACACCCGCGCGGGTACACGGTGGAGTTCATTTCTGTACGAAAAGGCAACCCACGTGGTAATTTGACACATGTACTAGTTGTCCACTTGATGGAGGATCGTCTACCATAGGTGAACAAACAAATTGTGACTTGACACGTTATGTTAAAAAAAGAGGCAAACCATGTGGGGCCTACCTTAGAGGCAAGGCTCTATACACTGGAGATGCTCTGTATGTATTACTTTTGATGTGTCCTGTTGAGGGAGTCCTGGATTACGGGGTCCTTGGGTGTCCGGGATGTGTAGCATGCGTCGGACTAATGTGCCGTGAAGATACAAGATAGAAGGCCTTCCCCCGTGTCCGGATGAGACTCTCCTTTTTGCGTGGGTGGCAAGTTTGGTATCTAGATGTATGATTTCCTTTCTCTATAAACCGACTCTGTACAACCCTAGGCCCCTCCAGTGTCTATATAAACCGGAGGGTTTAGTCCGTAGAGACTATCAGAATTTACATAGGCTAGACATCTAGGGTTTAGCCATTACGATCTCGAGGTAGATTAACTCTTGTAACCCCTATACTCATCAAGATCAATCAAGCAGGAAGTAGGGTATTACCTCCATTAAGAGGGCCCGAACCTGGGTAAACATCGTGTCCCCTTTGTCTCCTATTACCTTCGATTCTCAGATGCACAGCTCGGGAACCCCTACTCGAGATCGGCCGTTTTTGACACCGACATCGGTGCTTTCATTGAGAGTTCCACTATGTCATCAACGGTAGGATCGATGGCTTGCGTTGTCATTAACGAAGACATTACCTCTGGAAGGGCCCTAGCTCTAGGAAAGGTCCTCCAGCTCGGCGGTTTTACCATGGGCGCCCGCGCAGCCGTTAAGCCAAAGGCAGCCCTCCAAATCGCTAAACATCATCTTCGCATCGGCCTTGAACACCCCAAAAAGCTGGATCCAGCAGATGTCTCGTCCTTGAACGAGCTACTAGATCGCCTCGCCGCCCTGGGGGTTGCAATAGACTATGATCGGATTGGGCTTAAACCTGATCAGAGGGAAATCAAGTCCCCGTCGATCACCCATCTGGTAGCGGTCATGGAGGAACAAGCCGAGAATACTTCTCCCCCTAAGTTAAGAACAAGCTATGTTCGGATTTCCAAGCCCTGCGAGCCAGATACCCATCTTCGGGAAGAGACCTCATGTCCTCCGAACATAGAACCGGCCGTTGAGCCCAAAAGCCGCCAGGACACTCCGGATCCTGGGCAGGTGACCTCGGAAATTCTTCAAACTCCGGATGCAATAGTGGTTCAGGGTTCGGATTTTAGCCCGCCCACCCACCACAAGCAATATTCCCCATGCAATTCAGGTCCTCCAGACGTATGTTACCTAATGTATGTGCGGCAGCAACCTGAGGAAATTGCCCATCACTTCTGGGCCAGATTCCTCCTTGTTAAAAACAAGATTAAAGACTGTTGCGACGACGGTGCGGTTTCAGTATTTTGTCGCAACTGTATGGACGAGGGAATCCTCAACGCCCTCAACTGCCGCTGCATACTGCACTTTGCATATTTGTCACACATCGTACATAAGTACTGCGCAATGGAAAGCACCTGGAAATCCTAGACAGCCCGGTGGGAACCCCCTGCCTTTAAGCAACCCACCGGACGGACAAAAAGGATGCACCCTTACGGGGCACCCGATCATCATCTCATGGACAAAAAAAATCAAGCCCTTCATAGGACACAAAACTGTCCTTGACGACCTGCTCGACAAAACCTGTTAGATACATACAGTGCCGTATACCAAACCAACACATAGCCTTCGGGCATGTTGGGTACTCTGGCAGGTGGCTAAGAGCGGCGAGGCCATCCTTACCAACACCACTTCAGAGAGGCACTCTTCGGAGGATGTCGACCTCAATGTTTTTATGGTCTTTGAGACCTTTTCTTCCAACAACCGGCACAAAAGGGCATTACGCGACCTCGTCGAAGTCAACCAGGTAGCCACAATAAATCCTTGAAACGATATGGCGATAACTTTCACCACCGATGACGAGCCAAGGGCCAGATCAGTCCGAGCACCAGCCGCCTTCGTATTAAACCCAATTGTGGACGAATTTCGGCTCACTAAAGTGCTCATGGACAGCGGCAGCGGACTGAACCTCATTTACGAAGATACGCTCCAAAAACGCAAATGGACAAAATTCGCATTGAGCAAAGCGGCACCACCTTCCGAGGCATTATCCCCAGTCGAGAAGCACGAAGCTCGGGGAAGATTAAACTTGACACTACTTCAAGATGCTGCTAACACGACACTACGATCAGAGACCCTTCGAGAAACTGTGTGCGATGCAATAATCACAAACGATGGTGTATGAAAACCGTCAAAAAGGGTGAAAACGTTTGCGATGGAGGATGCATCAGACACGGTTCAGATTTTAGTTGCATGTGCGATGAAGGGCATACGGTTCAGTTCAATTAAGTATTTGCGATGATGAGGAACAAAAGAAACGGGCAACCAGATGAAGGCGTGTGCGACGCACAACATACAGTTCACTCGGATGAACTGTTTGTGATTAGGCAACACAAAAGAAACGGGCAGCCAGATGAAGGTGTGTGCGATATACAACATACGGTTCACTCGGATGAACTGTTTGTGATTAGGCAACACAAAAGAAACAGCCAGCCAGATCAAGGTGTGTGTGATATATGGCATGCGGTTCACTCAGATGAACTGTTTGCGTTGACACAAGAGAACAGAAACGGTTCAACTTAACAAGACGTGTGTGTTGTGCGATGGGATTGCATGCGGTTCACTCGGCCGTTGGCGTCAGTGTGTGACCTCTGTGTCAACCGTTCGCTCCCCAGGCGCCTCTTCGTGTACCGTGGAAACCGTCCACCGACTCTTCACCTTTCCCTCTCGATTTGGAACTGTCGCTGCACGCTAGCTCTTCCTCCCTCCTCCATTTGCCTTCACCCTTCCTTCTGCCATTGTTTGATCGTCTTCTCCAAGGAGGGAACAAGACGAAAACGACCCCGTTATTCTTGCCCCAATCTGAATGATGACGTGGTGGAGGAACTCATTGATCGGTGCGACGTCATCACCTCGGCTATCATGGCAGGTTCGTTCAAGACCATTCTCGACTCAACTAATAACATCATTACAAGGAACCCAAGGGTTCAAGAGCGGTTTGATCTCCCCTATCTTCTTCGTAGTGACCTTGCTGACTGGCGTGGGGACGAGGGAAGCCTTGCCTTGTGTAAGTTGATGCCGCTTGATAATGATATGTATGATGTTAAGATGCCATCACTTGAGGGCAAGGCTTGGGCAGGCGCAAATGGAGGTTGGGTTGTTATATTGGGTACAACTGCGAGTGGGAAGTTGTGAATGTGTACACTCGTCACCGGGTTCCACTTCGAAAAATCTCAAACAACTGCCCAGAGGTTGAGTACACCGGTATTCTATGTGAGTTCAAATACGATCATGCTGACTGTCATCTACGGAAGATAGAAATCTGTCGAGTTCCCAACCGCTCTTGGGGTTATAGGAATGCTTATGTTGTCGCTATCTTCGACAAGCTTGTTTCTGTCCTTCATGGTTTGACTCGATGGATATTGCTCAAAAATTAGTTTCTATACACAGATGAGTACTATGATGCAATTCAATACGAGGGTCTTGTGTTTGCTGCCACCACTCGTGGCACTATTTTTGCATGGAATCCTCATGATTTTGGTACGTTTGTCTTCCACCATAATTATAATTGTTTGACCCACATGCATGCAGGTTAGCTAGTTTCCCTTTACTAATTAACCTCCTTGTGTTTCCAAGGTCCTGTGAACATTCCACCACCTATACTTGAAAATTTTATTCACGAGCATGAGGACGAGCAGGACCCATATACTCAGTGGCGCCTGGCAACTTATTCCAATGGATCACCTCTTCTTGTCTGTATACGGGGCACTGCTGATGTTACTAAGGAAGCAGGTGTTGTCTCATATGTTCGCACTCTCCGGACCTATTCCAACATCCTTTGCAGGGTATTCGAGATGGATACTAGTGTACTAGCGCCAACACCTTCTCCCTGGTTTAGTATTGAAAGTCTTGGAGAAAACTCGCTCTTCCTTGGACAAAATTTTCCAATGATGGTGGAAGGCGATCCAGCTGCTGTTGACACAACGTTACTACCATTTATGAGAAGCAATTGTATATATACCTCGGACATTACTATGCTTCCCTACTGTCCCAATATGGGTCCTGACATAGGCCGCTTCAGCCTCGATGATCAGTCCTGCGTTGGTCTCGAGATTGACTGCAGCTGGCCCTTCCTAGAGAATGACTTCTGGTTCAAAGCAAGCGTTTCCAACACCGACGAGTGGTTGAGCTGAAGTTCATTCCATCGCTTTGTTATTTGTTGTGTGAGAAAAACTTTACTAGAATGTTTTGTTGGAAATGATCTATAACCTAGCGTGTATCCTCGTTGTCATTGCGGGTTGATGACTTGTTGTATGTAATCAATGGTACATTTGCATATGCGTCCACGAACTCACGCCTACTAGTGGTGTCAATATGAACAGTGCTAGTGATTTTAGTTGCAAAAATTAGATAGTGCTAGTGATTTGTAGCGGCATATTTTGACAAATCGCAGTGTTACAAGGTTGACAAATGGCAATGTTACTAGATAAACAAATTTCAATCTTTCTAGTTTGAGAAATGGAAACATACCCAAAATGACAGATATGCAAATCTTACCCAATTGTTTGTACGTGGTTGCACACGGGTCATGCAAAACAACCGTTTGCGTTGAAGGGATGCAGAAGTCCTACTCGGCACATTTTCCCTTGGCTTCCTGGGGAAGCTGTCGGTTTACATACGGGTGTTCTAACTAAAACATTTGCGATGAGTGCTTTATATTTAAAAACCGTTGACGTTTTTAAAAAAGAAAATCATTTGATAAGTCTGTACATTAATAAGAGAGAAAAACACAAGTTCGTCCAAACCATATCTTCCATTCGGTCACAATCCAAATTTATATTCATATGATCAAGAATTCGAGATACAATATTAAACCCCCAAAAAAGAATTTCCGGCGGCGGCGGAGGCGGCGTGCCGCGCCATCGTTGTCGTTGTCGTCCTCCGGGACGCCGTTATTGAAGTCTTCAAGGCAGCACAAAATGTTCTTCACTTATAAATCAAACATCATGTCGTCACGCGATCGACGGGTGGGGCGCGGGAGGACGGCAACTGGCACCGCTGAGAGGCAACGGTCAACGGCAGCATCCCTTGCCACTGAGGGGGGGCACAGGCACGGGTGCGGCGGGTGCAGCCAAACGCACGGGGGCTGGCGCCGCGGTGGGTGGAGGGGCGCGCATGGGCACGGCGGGTGCAGCCAAATTCATGGGGGGCCGGCGCCACGGTGGGTGGAGGGGCACCCACGGGCACGGGAGCTGGCGCTGGCATGTACACGAGCTCGTGCGGGTCCACGGAGGTCCGCTAGCGCCCGCGGCTTCCAGCTCTGCGATAGTCCTCAGCGACCAGCCCGTTAATGCTACGGGGATGGTCGCTGGCGCGGGCGCAGGGATGGGAGCTGGGATAGGAGCGGGGGCAGCAACCGCCACGGCCAGCTCGTTCTGGGCCATGTCCATGAGGCCCCATTCCTCCTTATTTTCTATCTCCTGCGGGTCGGAGTCGACTTCACCAAACTTGAAGACTAGTGGCAGATGATCATTCTGCGCCATGGCGGTGGAGGTCTGCGTGGGGAGGGGAATGGGAGACGAACAGTAAGGCCGCCCTAATAAACAGTGGCTCGGGCGCCATTAATGGAGAGGAAGGCGGGCGACCATGGAAGTCAAAGGGCTCGCTTCCCAGTGAGCTTGCGCAGCATACAACTCGCATGCTTCCCGATGAGCATGCGCATTGGAGGACAGCTTACACACCTCTCGATCAGCCTGCGCACCGGACTGTGCTCGCACGCCTCCCGTTCAGTCACGGACAAGCAGCTTTCCGCACGGCACCTCCTACAGCCATTAAAACCAAGACACTTGGCGTCACGTGAATGGTTAATAGAATGCACATGGTTTGAATTATACAAATGTTTGAGATATTAAAGTGGCAACTATTTTTTCAAAATGCCTTTGTTGGCTGTCATTATTCGAGCGCGCCTTCTCTCAAAATGGACACGAAAAATACCACATCATGTTGGGTGCCATTCCATGATAGCATGCCAAGTTTCACGAATTTCGGACGAGTTTTGGATTTACTAGAATTTAAAAATCAGGCATCTCAATGTTTTTCGGCAATCTACGGTGCCCTGGTGTTTGAAATTCATTCCCATTTGGGACCTAAGCATGCACCGAAGGACACAGATTTGATTTTTCAACCAATTTATATGCACTGGAGCATGTGCATGTAGTTCAAATTTGAATTATGCACATAAATGCATTGAAAACTTAGTTAATGCATAAAAATATCCAAAAGAACCCCAAAAAATCACAAAAATTGACACAACACTCCTCTTGTTCTATGTTTACATGAGAAATTTTTTGGAAGCAATAAGAGGGAGTGGATATCGTTTCGTCCTCAAAGGTGGGACGTTCCCTACCGAAACCATGATGCTTGTTGTGAGAAGCGCTGGTTTGTGAGAAGCATATAACCCAACCTGCCCAAAATGGGACAAAAGTTTTACCACAGCATGTTGATGCCGCTCCATGAAAGCATGCCAAGTTTCATGAATTTCAGATGAGTTTTGGATTTACTCAAATTTAAAAAGGAGGCATCTCGATATTTTGCCGACAATCAACGGTGCCGTGGTGTTTGAAATTCATTCCCATTTCTTGCTTGGGACCTAAGCATGCACCCAAGGACACAGATTTGATTTTTCAGCCAATTTATATGCACTGGAGCATGTGCATGTAATTCAAATTTGAATTATGCACACACATGCATTGAAAACTCAGTTAATGCATAAAAATGTCCAAACGAACCCCGAAAAATCCCAAAAATTGACACAACACTCCTGTTGTTCTATGTTGACACAAGAAATTTTTTGAAAGCAATAAGAGGCAATGGATATTGTTTCGTCCCCAAAGGTGGGACGTTCCCTACCGAAACCATCATGCTTGTTGTGAGAAGCTCTAGTTTGTGAGAAGCATATACCCGAACCTACCCCAAATGGGACAATTTTTTAACACGGCATGTTGATGCCGCTCCATGATAGCATGCCAAGTTTCATGAATTTCACACGAGTTTTGGATTTACTAGAATTTAAAAACCAGGCATCTCAATGTTTTGCTGGCAATCAACAGTGCCCTGGTGTTTGAATTTCATTCCCATCTCTTGCATGGGACCTAGAAATTCACCCAAGGACACAGATTAGATTTTTCAACCAACCTTAGTGCATTGGAGGATGTGCATGTAGTTCAAATTTGAATTATGCACATAAATGCATTGAAAACTCAGTTAATGCATAAAAATGTCCAAACGAACCCCGAAAAATCCCAAAAATTGACACAAACCAGTCAAAAAAATTGACACAACACTCCTGTTGTTCTATGTTGACACGAGAAATTTTTTGAAAGCAATAAGAGTCAATGGATGTCGTCTCGTCCCCAAAGGTGGGACGTTCCCTACCGAAACCATCATGCTTGTTGTGAGAAGCTCTAGTTTGTGAGAAGCATATACCCAAACTTGCCCCAAATGGGACAAATTTTTTAACACGGCATGTTGATGCTGCTCCATGATAGCATGCCAAGTTTCATGAATTTCATACGAGTTCTGGATTTACTAGAATTTAAAAACCAGGCATCTCAACATTTTGCCGGCAATCAACGGTGCCCTGGTGTTTGAATTCATTCCCATCTCTTGCATGGGACCTAGAAATTCACCCAAGGACACACATGTGATTTTTCAACCAACCTTAGTGCATTGGAGCACGGGCTTGTAGTTCAAATTTGAATTATGCACATAAAATGCCTAGAAAACCAAGTTAATGCATAAAAAAGGCCAAACGAACCCCAAAAAATTCCAAGATTGAACACAACACTCCTGTTGTTCTATGTTGACACTAGAAATTTTTTGAAAGCAATAAGAGGCAACGGATATCGTCCCGTCCCCAAAGGTGGTACGTTCCCTATCGAAACCATCATGCTTGTTGTGAGAAGCTCTGGTTTGTGAGAAGCTTATACCCGAACCTGCCCAAATGGGACAAAATTTTCACCACGGCATGTTGATGCTGCTCCATGATAGCATGCCAAGTTTCATGAATTTCATACGAGTTTTGGATTTACTAGAATTTAAAAACCAGGCACCTCAACATTTTTCCGGCAATCAACAGTGCCCTGGTGTTTGAATTTCATTCCAATCTCTTGCATGGGACCTAGAAATTCACCCAAGGACACACATGTGATTTTTCAACCAACTTTGGTGCATTGGAGCATGTGCTTGTAGTTTAGATTTGAATTATGCACATAAAATGCCTAGAAAACCCAGTTAATGTATAAAAAAGGCCAAACGAACCCCGAAAAGTTCATTCCCATTTCTTCCATGGGACCTACGCATGCATTGAAGGACACCGATTTGATTTTTTAGCCAATTTGTATGCACATGAGCATGTGCATGTAGTTTAATTTTGAATTGTGCACCTGAAATGGCTAGAAAACTAGTTTAATGTATGAAATGTCCAAACGGACCCTGAATAATTCCAATTCTTTTACGACACACATGCAGTTGCATGTTCACTGCAGATAAAAGGTCCAACAATTCAAACACCGTCCATTGCCGTTGTGACCCCATTTTGTAATTCAAATCAACTAGATCCCACATAGTTTATTCTCTCCAACCGGGTAAGATGTAGTACAAAATATCTTGGAGCACCGTCGGTGTATAGTACGCCTATGGCTTACGTGAGAAGGTGCGTCGGCTACAGTCCACAGCCGGTGTGTAAAGCACACTAGCTCGCTCCCCCAAAACTCCCACCTCTGCATCCCTCGCAATCTCGAAAATATCTACCGCCTGGAAGGTTTTAATGTTTGATAGCACATGATTAGTATGTGCGGACCGTGTGCGATGTCTATTACTCCCGCTCTGCTTCAGTCCCTTGATTCAAATTTTCAGTAGCCCCGACATTTTACTCCCGCCTCTGCATCCCTCGCAATCTCAAAAATATCCGCTCGCCCTTGATCCATATTTTCAGTAGCCCTGCCTTGTTACTCCCGCCTAGTAAAATTTTCAGTTGTCGCAGTATTTCCTCAAACACAACCTCCGCTCACACAGACACACACAACCCTCGAAACCATGGGTAGGTCACCGCCATCGCCGGCGCCTCCATCCTCAACCTATGCCTGTATGCCGGGGAGTTCGAGTAGCCAATGGACAAAAAGGGGTTTATCGCGGCCTTTTCGCCCGACACCGGTGAGGTGGCCGCCAAGGTGTCCCCGTCGTCCTCCGCGGGCCCGATCCGCCGTCGCCGGTCCCCCGATCCGCCCGCAGCTATGCCCCTACGCCGGTTCGAGGACTTCCCCATCCTCCCCCGGACCCGGCAGCCGATGAAGTCCTACTTCGGGGTCCGGCACCGGCCATGGGGGACGTGGGTCGCCGAGATTACAGATCGAGAGACCCACACCCGTCGGTGGTTCGGTAGCTTCCATACGGCCGAGCTCGCGGCCATGGAGTACGACCGCTGGCAGGTCCGCTACCACGGCGCGGCGGCTAGGCTCAATTTCCCCTACGGCACACGTCCGGTCCACCTCGTTCCGCTGGAGCCAGGGGTGGTGAGCTCGGCTATGGCGCGGGAGGACCATGCGGCGTGGGAGCGTCTCGAGGCCGAGGCCGCCGGCGAGGCCTACATGCGAGAGATCCGCCGGCAGCACCCGGAGCTCGTGGTGGCGGAGCGGGCGATCTTTGCCGGTGCGGAGGGCGACGAGATTATCGCGCTCTCCTCTGATGACGAGGTCGAAGGCGGCGAGGACGGCGGCGAGGTTATCGCGCTCTCCTCTGATGACAAGGTCGAAGGCGGCGGTGACGGCGGTGCGGAGGGCATCAAGGTGGGCCCCAAGGATGAGGAGATCGATGTCGACGAGTGGAGGAGTGCCTTCCCCAACGCCCCTGACGAAGGTACTGGCCCGGACCCGGCTCGCGGCACACCGTACATGACGAGGAAGGATTGGCTCGACCTCTACTTCGACCGAAAGTAGTTTAGCTTAGTTTAAATTTATGTTTTATGTTTGGTTTTGCTAAACTATCTATGTTTATGTTTGAATGCATGCTACTTTCGGTTGAACCTGCTTTGAACTTGATCAAATTGAAGTTTACAACCTTAAGTTTAGGGGATCGACTAGAAAAGGCCAAAAATTACTGGAGTATATAAATATCCACTCAAGGTTTTAGTCCTTTAACTTTTTAGGGATCACCTAGAGATGTCCTTATGACTTGTTTATTTCAGTTCTTCACAGTGTGATGCTCTATGTACGCAACTATTTACTGTGTATTTCAATTTCATCAATTACAGTTTCAACAATACCACTATGAATTACGATATTTGGTTGCTGTTAAGGATATTGTAGTTAACATGCCTTTTCGTTTTTCAATTGTTGTTTAGCAACATGCATTGTACTGAATGACTAAATATGCAATCCCAGGCTACATAGCAACAAGGAAGAGTGTTACCTTAATGTTCTGATGATGTCTAGATATACATGTAATAAAATCTTATATAATGGGATGGATGGAGTGTTGTACTACATCATTTTTCAATTGTAATTTAGCTTCTAATATTAACTTGGTGCTTTTAGGTACATATATCATTGCCAAAGATCCACACTTCGACCCTTTCTGTGTATGGGGCAATGAGATATTCATGAACCAGCATCAAGTGAGGAAACTGATAAAGATTGTTACTAAAATGGGTCAAAAGATGTCAATCAAACTATTTGTTTACACTTTATGCAAGACAACAGTGAACTGCAGGATGGTAAGTAAGAACCCTATAGCCTTCTTTTTACTGCCCGTAATGAGTTGGGTTAGATGACAATATCTGAATCTTTTTTCTTTTGTAGTGGATCCTGAAGCAGTTTACTTAAGATTACCTCTCAAACTACATGATTGGCGGCCGACCATCACAAGGGGTTGGACTAGAGTCCTGCATGCCTTCTGCATCCAGGAGAGCACAATAGGGCCATTCCGCTTCACCTTGTTCAGCAATTGGAATGTCTGTCGCCTCTTTCTTTACCATATGTAATAGTACAAGTATATAACCCTGGTACATCATTCTTCATTTGGTGCTTCTGTAATTCTTAAACATATGTACCTGTGAATCGAATAATGCATTGGTTGTTTGAACCCGATGGATATGAATAAAGCTACATCCTACTTTCAAGTTTAAATTAGGTAAAATTTTAAATAGCAACAATTAAATTAGGGAGAGATTACGTTGTGCAGTTCATTACAGCACACATGGTTGATAAAACACAAACGTTTGCGATATACACCATAATCCGAGATGGTTCACAAAGATGAAACGTGTGCAAGCATGCACACAATTGCCGTTTGCAAAGCATGTGTGATGTCAGACACTATCACATACGGTGCGGGAAAACTAAATGTGTGTGATTGTCTACCTATCGTACACGGTTTATAATCATGAACTGTTTGTGATGTTCCAGGCATCATAAATCTCCCGTGCCCAGAATCTGCCTAAAAAACTGCCATGCCTGGAAACTGCCTGGTTTTAGGCAGAACCACAAACTCCGACTGTGATGGCAATGCAAGCACAAACGAGTGGCAAGGATGAAGCGTTTGGGATATTCGAGATATCGGAAACGGTTATACAGGGACAACTGTATGCATCAAGGCTCCCTATCCCTGACGGTTTCTGGGTCGTGCGGGAAGGACCCCCTATCGCCCACACTCACTTGGAGACGGTTCCATATGCCATCGCAGAAAGGAGTTAAAAACCGTTTGTTTAGGACCGACGTGCACCAGTGAGACGTCGTATTCGGCACGCCAGAGAACTATAGGTCCAAAGAATTGCTCTTCCATGTGGCACCTTTCAATAGCGGATATCACGCCCTCCTGGGGCGATACACATTCACACGCTTTCAACCCATACCCCATTACGGGTACATGAAGGTCAAAATGCCAGGGCCTAACGGAGTTATCACTATCACTAGTGATCCGGATATAGCACTCCGCACCAAAAACAAAACTGCATCTCTGGCCCTTGAGGCGCTATCCGAGGCCCTTGCGGCCGAGGAGCTAACAACTCTGCGCTCCATAGTGGACAAGGACGATGTAATTCTCGACAAAAGGCCCAAATCCACTTCTTCAAGCCAGCAGACGAAATAGTCAAATTTCAAGTACACCCAACGGATTCTAACAAAACAGAAGCCATTGGAGCATAGCTGGATCCCACAATCGACGCTGCTCTAAGAGCGTTCCTACGCGAGAATTGGGACATCTTTGCCTGGCATCCTTCGGATATGCTGGGAATCCCACGCAGACTGGTCAAACATAGCCTCGACATAATAAAGGGGTTCAAGCCAGTCAAGAAAATGTTGCAGCGATTTTCTGAACCCAAGCGACAAGCTATGGGGGAGGAGCTAGCCAAACTACTTGAAGCCGGGTTCATTAGAGAGATCAAACACCTGGACTGGCTAGCAAACCTGGTCATGGTGCCAAAGATGGATAAATCCTGGCGCCTTTGTGTCGATTTCAAGGACCTCAATAAGGCTTTCCCTAAGGACCCCTTCCCTCTACCCCGCATTGACCAAATCATTGACGCGATCGCAGGACACGACTCACTATGTTTCCTCGATGCATACTCCGGATACCATCAAATCAAGATGAAGGAATCCGACCAAGCTGCAACAACATTCATTACCCCTTATGGTCCTTTTTGCTTCAACACTATGCCTTTCGGGCTCAAAAACGCCGGTGCCACTTACCAACGCATGATTCAAACATGTTTGGAAAAGCAAATTGGCAAGACAGTGGAGGCATACGTCGATGATGTTGTCATCAAAACTAAACATGTCAAAACATTGGTGGACGATCTACGAATCACATTCGACAACCTCCGAACATATGACATACAACTCAATCTGGAAAAATGTGTCGTCAGCGTTCCAGCCGGAAAACTACTCGGGTTCATCGTTTCTAATAGAGGAATTGAAGCGAACCCGACAAAAACCCGAGCCTTGTCCCAATTGGCAACACCAACTGATTTAAAGCAAGTCCAAAAACTATCCAGGTGCGTGGGAGCCTTGAGCCACTTTATCTCCATATTATGAGAGAAGTCGCTACCACTTTATCGACTCCTCCGACACACCAACCACTTCGAGTGGACGGACGCGGCTACAGCCAGATTGGAAGAAATAAAAACTTTGTTAGCAAGCAACCCAATCCTTGGCGCACCAAGTGTTGTCAAACCTATGTTGATTTACATATCTGCGACTCATCAAGTAGTGAGTGCGGTGCTCGTCGTCGAACGACAGGAGGAGGGACATAAATCCCCACTCCAGAAACCAGTGTACTATGTATCGGTGGTTCTAACACCGTGCAAATCTCGATACCCACATTATCAAAAGATAGTGTATGCGGTCTTCATGGCATCCCGAAAGTTGAGGCACTACTTTCAAGAGTCTTCGATCACGATGGCTTCCGAAGTACCACTCAATGACATCATAAACAATCGGGACGCCACCGGCCCATTGCCAAATGGGTCGTCGAGCTCTTACCATTTGAAATAACATACAAGCCATGCCGAGCTATTAAATCTCAGGTGTTGGCCGACTTTGTCACCGAATGGACATAAGCCAAACTCCCCAAAGAGTACAGCACATACTCCAACTGGGTGATGTACTTCGATGACTCTAAAATGTTAGCCGGACTGGGGGCTAGTGTCACCTTAACATCCCCCCACAGGGACACGGTCCATTACGTATTACAAATCATGTATACAGACTCCAACAATGCGGCTGAATATGAGGCACTATTGCATGGTCTCCGAATGGCTATTTCTATGGGCATACAATGCCTCGAGGTGCATGGGGATTCGAACCTCACGATATCCCAAATAAATGGAGATTTTGATGCAAAATATCCAAAAATGACGGCATACCGCAACGCCGTACTCAAAATATCAGCTCAGTTTGAGGGGCTCGAGTTTCATCACGTCGCTCGAGAAAATAATCAGGCAGCGGACATCCTTGCTCGAATGGGCGCTAAACGCGACCCCGTCCCACCTAACACCTTTGTGGAAAGGCTCTTCAATCCATCCGTGGTATGGTAGGATGAGAGCGGCAATACTAGTCCGGAGCCGATCACACCCCCATTGCCGAACACAAGTCTGATATCATTGGGGGCTCGGACACCGAAATGACACCTTCCACCCATTTAATCATGGCTGTCATTGCTCCATGGACCGAACCCTTAATAGGTGGGAGCTCCCTGATGACCAGAATGAGGCCCATCACATAGTCCGACGCCCAAAAGCCTACAAAGTTCATGAAGGAGAACTCTACAAGAAAAGTACTACTGGAGTTCTTCAAAGATGTATCTCCGAAGAGGAGGGACGACAGATCTTGGCCGAAATACATGCTGGCCTCGGTGGCCAGCACGCCACAGCTTGGGCCCTGGTAAGTAAGGCCTTCCGTACAGGTTTATTTTGGCCCACGACCCGAGAAGATGCACAAGCACTTGTACAGCGTTGTGTCGGATGCCAGCTGTTTGCCAATCAAAGTCATATGCCGCCCACCGCCCTAAAAACAATTCCCATTACCTAGCATTTTGCGATCTGGGGGCTAGACATGGTCGGACCCCTTAAAGGGGGAAGCCATAAGAAGAAATATCTGCTGTTCTTGGTGGATAAATTCACTAAGTGGATATAGGTCAAACCGGTAAAAACAGTTGAAGCTGGGCCGGTGATCGACTTTATATCCGACGTTGTACACCGTTATGGTGTCCTGCACAACATTATCACGGACAATGTCTCTAACTTCACATCCGATGAGGTGAAAAATTGGTGTGCTAATCTGGGCATTAAGCTCGACTATGCCTCAATATATCACCCTCAAACAAACGGTCAGGTCGAATGGGCTAATGGCCTGATAATGAGTGGCATTAAACCCAGACTAGTGCGATCCCAAAGGGAGTCAGATAAACACTTGGTCGAGGAACTCGATTTCATACTCTGGGGGTTGCGGACCACGCCCAATCGCACGACCCGTTACACACATTTCTTCATGGTGTACGACGCAGAGGCTGTCTTGCCCTGTGACATTATTCATGACTCACCTCGAGTGCGCATGTATGAAGAGAGAGAAGCCGAGATCGATTGGCAGGATGACCTGGATGGCCTGGAGGAGGAGCGCGATGTTGCAAAAGCCCGTTCCGCATTCTATCAACAACAGGCTCGGCGATACCAAAGTAGAAAAGTGCGGGCAAAGACTTATAATGTCGGTGAGCTCGTTTTACGCCTCCCAGAGAAGAAAAAGGACAAGATCAAACCAAAATGGGAAGGTCCCTTCATTATAGATGAAGTTCTCACTGGAGGAGCCTACCGCCTTCGCAATGCATCGGATAATCGCTTAGAGCCGAACCCGTGGAATGCTGCTCGGCTCCGAAGATTCTACACATAAGTTTGGCCATACTTCTTTTCGTTCTCTTTTTCTTTTTTATCTTCATCTATTTTTTGTTTTCTCGTTTTTTACGACTTCCATGATATGTTAGGATAAGCCGAACACTTGAGGGGTACACATCCTTGAATGTACACACCCCACCATGAGTAGGGGCTTCTGTAACTAGAAGCTTATTATTATCTCGAGCCTAGAGCTCACAATATATGTGTCGTTTGTTGATATACATCCTTTTTGCCATTATATGCACCTCTATGACTTAAGTTTTTGCCAAGCTGGGTTGCCTTGCTCCTGTGCTTATGCCCTACGTTCCCAATTGTTCGGCTAGGGCATAAAGGGAGCACCTCTGCGATTGTTACAACCGGGTTATCCGGACATGTACCTCAGATGGGTGAAGCCGAAAGCTAGCATTCTTAAGGGAATAATTGGTCGGGAATCAAACGACAGATTGTTGCAGTATTGCAACTACTTTAAAACACCGCGAGACAGTTTTTCCGTATTACGGATCACACACCCCAACACGTGTAAGCATAGTATGCCGACCCAAGGAAAGGAACCCTTAACGGAACTATTTTCCTTGGAAGATGTTTCTTACATACATAATATAACATACATTCCAAACTCAATTTTTTTCTATTCGAGCACAATGACTGGGTTGCCTGGTTTCTGGATACAAGAAATACTTACTTTTTCGAATAAGTATCTGGAAACATTCCACCATTTTGGTTTGGAGGTTAAAGCTGAAAGCCTACGATGACAAATCATTTCACATGTTCAGATAAAAACAAAGGTTGATCATAAATGTACATTAATACATTAAGACAAAAACCTATTCCTTATCTATTCCATCCATAAGGTTGTCTAACCTATAGTCTTCCTGCGAATATTTCACAGCAATCATTACTTGATCATACACCAAATTTAATGGGATTTCCTTCCCATCTGTTCCATGTGGTCCTACTCGGGCCATATGATTTGGGTCCATTTTAGTGAAGTGTGTTTTCACCATAGCCCAGGCTTCTCGTGCGCCTTCATGGAAGGCGGATGTCTTCCATAGCTCGAACCGGCACCGGGCACCTTTAAATAGGTTTGCCAGGCCCTCCATACTTTCTGGAGGAGTATCAGATGGCCATACACTACAAAAAAAGACACATCCGTGACATTTTGGGCCGAACGAAAAAATTTTATGTCATACATATGACACTTCTATGACGATAATTGTGACAAAACCCGGTATCATCATAGATGTGGTGGGCTCCTACTTCTATGACAAAAAATCATGACAGAAAATGGGCTTTTCGTCCTGGGCGGGCTGGAGATGCAGCTGCATGACATTCTTTGGGCCGTCCATGATGGAAAAAAACCGTGGTAGAAGCGAGGGGGAGGAAAATTTCGGGGAGTTCCCGGTTACGGTGGGAGGTCGGGGGCCGTGCGATGCGCGTTTCTCTCGTACACGTATGCACGTGTGTGCGAGGCGTTGGCTCTAACTGAACCCGAGTGAGGCGTTGGGCTCTAACTGAACCTGAGCGATTGCACTGCAGGCTACGCGTTACTGAACCCAAGCGATCGATCGATGGCTGTTAACTGAACCTGATCAAGCGATTCCTTCGCTACTGCTGCTAACTGAAGCCGATCGATGGGATGAACAGTGAGCGTTGCGGGGGGGGTGGATGAACAGTGAGCGATGGCGTTGCCTCTGGATGAACAGGACCCCGTGGTGTGGTGGAGCGCTGGATAAACAGTAGACGGTGGAGGGGTGCTCGTGGAGGGGTGGATGAACAGGACCCCGTGGTGTGGAGGGCTGGATGAACAGTAGATGGTGGAGGGGTGGTTGAACAGGACCCCGTGGTGTGCAGGGCTGGATGAACAGTAGACGGTGGAGGGGTGCTCGTGGAGGGGTGGTTGAACAGGACCCCGTGGTGTGGAGGGCTGGATGAACAGTAGACGGTGGAGGGGTGGTTCAACAGTAGCCGGTGGAGTAGCGCGCGGTGGAGGCTGGATGAACAGGAGCCCGTGGAGGCTGGATGAACAGGAGCCCGTGGAGGCTGGAGGAGGTCGACGGTGGAGATGAACAGTATCCCGTGGTGTCCCGTTTTGCGGTATGCCACACCCCCCCGATGAGCAGGACCCGCGTTTCGACCGTAGCGCTCCAACACAAGTCCGTTTCGTCCGTTTTGCGGTACGCCACACCCCTCCCGATCAACAGGACCCCCGTTTCGACCGTAGGAGGTCCGTTTCCTCCGTTTTGTGGTACGCCAGACCCCTCCCGATGAACAGGATCCCGTTTCGAACGTGGCCGGTCAAACACATGGTCGTTTCCTCCGTTCTGCGGTATGCCAAGCCTCGTTTCCATCGCCTGTTCCGTCCAAGCCCTCCCGATGAACACGACGCATTCCGTTGCCTCCCCATGAACACAACGACGATGACGCTGTTTCTCCGTTCTGACCCAGCCATGTACACGAGCCCTGGCCGTACGTATGCGCGGGTAGGCGTTCGAGACCCCTCCCGTATGTACACAAACGTGGCCGTATTTTCTTTCTTGCACCCTGGCCGCTGTACGTACGTGTAAATGCTACGTGCGCGCCTCTACTACGATACGTGCGCGCCTCTACATCGACCAGTATGTACGTACACGTTCACGACCAGAATGACAATGCTACGTATGCTTCGACCAGGTGGGTCCCGACTATGAGGCACTTCCTTGCCTGTGAAGATGTAGCTGGTCGGTCCCAGCAGTCAGGGGGCGAATCGTTTTTTTTGCCCGGACGCACTTCCTTGCGTGCGAAGATGTAGCTGGTTGGTCCCAGCAGTCAGGGGGAAACATTTTTTTCGCAAAATACAGTGGCCCGTCCAGTGGGTCCCAGCTGTCAGGTGGAGGAATCATTATTTTTCGCGTAATAAGGAGGCACTTCCTTGCCGCGGCCGTGGACCCAGCTGTCAGCCTCTCCACGTACAGTCCATGTCCGATGGAAGTCGTTCCTTGACCACGTTGACCACGCCGCGCCGAGAGCACCAGGGCGGTGGGCGACGGCGAGGCCTAGGAAGGGGACGACACGGAGGCAGGGAAGACTCGGCAGTTGTTTCCCACGCGGAGGGGAGTACGACTGTACGAGGGTTTACTGGTTCGTCTGCCGTCGCCGCAGAATAACAACAGGTGTAGGTGAGTAGAGGGATGGCTAGGCCAGTGATGGGAGTACGGTCGGGCGGTGAGGCCTGCGCGGCAGCATAGCCGGCCGCGAGGAGGAGGGAGCAGGCAGTCCCGCTGGCGCTTGTTTGAGCGGCTCGAGCAGGAAGAGCAGAGATTGAAGAAGCACGACGGCCGTTGGATGGACATCCAATAGTCAGTGCTTGTGCGTCAACCTTTTTTTAGGAAATCCTCAAATCTATGGAAAACAGCATACAACCCATCTGCCATTATTTCTAATAATTTACAAACCATTTGCTAATTCTTAAGGTTTTTTTGGAGCCCATATTCTTTTTGTTAGCATTACAGCCCATATTGTGGCAACGGTTAAAAAATTATACAAAATTTTGCATATTTCGGTGCGGTCCGAACTATTTTTAATCCCGAAATTTCGACTTACATTCAAACTGATTTTAGAAATAAATGTATATTAATATAAAATCCAACAAATTCTCCACGCATAAAAATTAATGTAATTTAAAATCTTGAAATGAAAAAAAAAAGATATTTGAAACTAATTGCCAGTTTGATGTATTTTAAAAATATACAACCCATTTCTCATTACTAATGGGCCATTTTCTTGGCCAGCCGAATGAAAGCTCTCCTTGTCTTGAAAGATTTGCAGCCCAACAGGCCTGACAAAGCGACTTACTTGGCAAATCACAAAACCTGGGCTGTGGCCATGGACCCAGCTGTCAGCCTCTCCATGTACAGTACTCTTCCGATGGAAGTCGTTCCTTGACCACGTTGACCACGCCACGCGGAGAGCACCACGGTGGTGGACGACGATGAGGCCTAGGAAGGGGACAACACGGCAGTGGAAGCCCGCGCGGAGAGGACTACGCGGGTTCACTAGTTCGGCTGCGGTGTGAGGCTGTTGTCGCCGCAGGGCCTGGCCAGCGGTGGGAATAGTAGGGGGCGGTGAGGCCTCTACGGCAGCATAGCCGACCACAGGAGGCAGGAGCATGCGGCACGACCGGCGCTGCTTTGGGCGGCTGGAGCAAGAAGACCAGAGGTTGAAGAAGCACTACGACCGTTGGATGGACATCGTACGGTCACTGGAGCTAGAATCGTTCATATTGACTAAGTTGACAAAGCCCTTCATCCCCGTCAACTTAGTAGGCCCACAAGTCAGCCTCCCAGCAAGGTGGGTCCCAGCTAGCCGGGGGAGTATTCATTTTTTGTGCGTAATAAGGAGGCACTTCCGGTGGGTCCGAGCTAACAGCGGGGGGAACGTTTTTTTCGTGAAATACGGTGGCCCGTCCGGTGGGTCCCAGCAGTCAGGGGGAAACGATTTTTTTCGCAAAATACTGGTGGCCCGTCCGGTGGGTCCCCGTTGTCAGGTGGAGGAATAATTATTTTCCACGTAATAAGGAGGCACTTCCTTGCGGCAGCCGTGGACCCAGCTGTCAGCCTCTCCACGTATAGTACTCTTCCGACGGAAGTCGGTCATTGACCATGTTGACCACGCCACGCCGAGAGCACCAGGGCGGTGGACGACGGCAAGGACTAGGAAGGGGACGACTCGGAGCCGGGGAAGACGCAGCAGTGGATTGTAAGTGCATCTAGTGCCACCCCTAGTTGGTTTTGGAGTATTGACGACAAACCTAGTTGAGGGACTAATGTGTTTGTGAGAATTGCAGGATAACACAGGTACAAGACCCTCATTGATTCGGTTTTCCTACCAGAGATGACCCCTAAAAATGTATGAAGACATTGAAGTCAAAGGTGGTATATGAAGATATTCACATTGAAGACTATGACAAGAGAAGACATCGCATGAAGCCTATGGAGCTTGAAGACTTAGATCTTTCATAGTTCTTTTTCTTCCCCTTTGTTGAGTCATAGGAACCACCGTACTGTTAAGTGGGGTCCAAGAGAACCAGTCAGAATGACTGAAGTGATGCTTAAACAAAACCTATGTCTTCGAGTGAAGACTTTGAGAGCGAATCTTGTCCAGAGTCAGACAAGTCAGCTTTGCTTGTAGCCCAAGTAAAGTTGCCGTGTGAGTTTGAAATCTAACCGTTGGAACACGTGTCAGTTCCTTAGTGACCAAGGGTCATTTCAAACAAATCAGGTCGGGTTGCCAAGTGGCTATAAATAGCCCACCCCCTACAACCATAAATGGTTGGCTGCTCAGTTTCAAAGTACGGCTTTTGTCGTTTGAGAGCAACCCACCTCGAAGCCTTTGAGAGAGAATTCCTTGCGAGGATAAAGCCCTAACCACCCAGAGCCAAAGAGAATTAGGCATCACTTAAGTCTTCTTGTCTGTGTGATTTGAAGACTTATTACACTTGAGGACTATGCATCCTCCAGCCGGTTAGGCGTCGCGTTCTGAGCATCCAAGAGACATTGTGGATTGCCGGTGAACGAAGTCTGTGAAGGTTTGGGAGTCTACCTTGAAGACTTACCAGAGTGATTGGGCAAGGTCTGTGTGACCTTAGCTCAAGGGGAATACGGTGAGGACTAGGTGTCCTGAGCTGCGTGTTCAGGACTGGGTGTCTGGGACTGTGTGTCCTAAGGTTTAAATACCTAGCCGCCCTAACCAGACGTACAGTTGTCACAGCAACTGGAACTGGTCCAACAAATCATTGTCTTCAACGAGTCATTGGTTTCATCTTCCCTTCGCTTTACTTACTGTTACTCCTTGTGAAGTCATTGTATGATTGCACTATCTTTTATCCTCACTGAGTGACTACGTTTTCTGTTTGGCTTCATAATACCTTCCTACCTGATCCTTACTACATTCCTGCTATTAGTCCTTGTGCTTTCACTCCATTGAATACTTGACTATGGCTTGCCTAGTGTAGTCTACCTTCCGCTGCAGGGTAATAGGTTTATTTCTATCGTTTGTCTTCATAACTTCCACGTTTTGAAGACTTTCATAAAATCGCCTATTCACCCCCCCTCTAGTCGATATAACGCACTTTCAATTGGTATCAGAGCAAGGTGCTCCCTTGTTCTGTGTGATTCGGTTTAACCACCTGGAGTTTTAGCTATGTCGACTGCAGGGATAATTAAAGTCTCCGCTGCGTGCCTCGTCTTCGATGGAACTGAATATCCCTACTGGAAGAATAAGATGCGCATGCATCTTGAAGCCATTGACGTCGACCTATGGTATGTCATCAAGAACGGCGTTCCCAAGGCTGGAGAAGGTGTCACTGCTGCTGATGTCAAGAAGTTCGTTCAACTGGACTCTACTGCCAAGAATATCATCTGTGGTCATCTGACCAAAGGACAGTATGGCCGTGTGAGTGCTTTGGAAACATCTAAGCTGGTCTGGGACTGGCTCTCCAAGGTTAATGAAGGCGTCTCAACCCAGAGAGATAAGAGAATCAGTGTCCTTCGCAACCTCTTCAACCGCTTCAAGCGAAATGACAATGAGAATGTCCAGCTCACATTTAACTGACTCACTAACATCACAAATGAGCTTCAAGCCCTCGGCGCTACTGAGATCACCAAGCATGAAGTCGTCAAGACACTACTGAGATCACTTGATAGTTCGTTTGACACCCTAGCCCTGATGATTCAAGAACGTCCTGATTTCAAGAAACTCGATCCGTCTGACATACTTGAGAGGCTCAACACACATGAGTTTCAGCTTTCTGAGAAAGGAGATATCTACGGTCCAAACTATGGGCGAACTCATGCTTTGAAGGCAAAAGCTGTCTCCTCATCTGAAGAAGAATCTGACAGCAGTTCGGATGATCCTGAAGACATTGGAAGGGAACTTGCTATGCTTGTGAAGAAGTTCCAAAAATTCACCAAGAAGAAAGGTTTCAGAAAGTCTTCCCGATCAAGCTCAAGGAATGATGAAGCTTCTGGTCACGACTACAAGAAGAAAACATGTCACAAGTGCAAGAAACCTGGCCACTTCATCTCTGAGTGTCCGCAGTGGGACAATCAGAACAAAAAGAAGAAGAAGAGCAAGGAATATGACTCTGACGACAAGAAGAAGAAGAAAAGTCTTCATCACACAAGAAGAGCTCATCTGGCAAGGCACGTGCGTTTGTTGGCAAGGAAATGGATTCAGAGGAGGAGTCCGCTTCTGAGGAGGCGGAGGTGGAGTCTGAGGAGGAGTCCGATTCAGGCGTCGCAAGTCTGGCTACAGCATACGTTGCCAAGTCCATCTTCAACATTGAAGACAATGACGTCATCACCGACACCGATGCAAATGACAAGGACTACTCCGCTTCTACCTACTGCTTCATGGCACGCGGTGCCAAGGTAAACACTGCTCACTATCAAACATCTAGTGACGATGACTCTGATTGTGGTTCAAAACCCAGCTACAAAACACTTGCTAAAATTGCAACTAAACAACAAAAAGCTATGGAACATATTCAAAAACTGTTAGACAGAAGCGATGATCTGTTAGGTGCTGAAATGACTCGATCTGAGTCCTTAATTGAAGACATAAAAAATCTTCACGTTAAGTATGAGGAACTTGAAAGTTGTCATGAAACACTCTCAACAACTCATGAAAAGCTTTCCTATGATTATCTTCAAAGGAAGCAAGATCTTGAGAAATTGAGAGCGGCTCATGAAGATCTTCAAAAGGAAAACAAGTCACTTCGCGCCGAACAGATCAGCTCCGCTCAGGAAGGATTTGAACCACCATGTCTTAAATGCATTGAGCGTGATAATGCTACTACTGTTGCTGAATGTTCTACTGCTGTTACTGTTGCAATATCTTCAACTGTTGATGTGGGAACTAACCCCTCTGCTGAGGATTCCACTGCTATTGCTGATGAGAATGCTAGGTTGAAGACATTGCTTGAAACAGGGATGTACAAAAGTCTTAAAAGGCATTAGACACTATGTGATGTCCTCAAAAAGCAGATCTTGAACCGAAACCCGAGGAAAGAGAGTGTTGGGTTCGTAAGGAAAATGAATGCTGATGGCTCTTACTGGAAACCTGAGCAGTACCCCAAAACCACATGGGTTGCTGCAAAGGAATTTTCAGCAGATCCATCCAGTCTATTTGGGTTCACTTGTGCAAACCCCATTGTCATTGATGAATCCTTTGATGCAAACTATAAACTGTTTAAGAATCAGAATGGTGAAGTGTTTTCCAGGTACATTGGTACTAACTGCAGGAATGGACCGCCTATGAAGAAGATCTGGGTTCCGAAAAAGTGTCTGGAGAATCTTCCTGTGAATGTCATCATGACACCTCACGTGAAGAAGACAAACCTCAGACCAAAGGCTTCATATGGTCCAAAGGCTTCATACAGACAGAGGACTCACCTGACTCGCACTAATGCAAATGTTTTGCAGGGAAACCATACTCAGGCCTATGAATATGAGAGCGGTTCATCAAACCGCCATGTTCATAAGACCAAGAACTATTCTGCTTATTCTTATGAGTACTATTGTCCGCATGCAAGACTGTTTTCTAGGGCTCCAAAGCCAAAGTTCTCAGATGCAGCACTTAGACTTATTGCTTCTAAGCCACCCTTGAAGATGTGGGTGGCTAAGAAAGCTTAACTCTCTTTTGCAGGGAAAGGTCTCCAGCAGAAAACCAAAATCGTCTAACGCTATTGCTGGGGACCTTAAACATCTTGTAGGGCGCAAGATCAAATGCCCGAATGGTCTTACTATGTACTTCGTTCCCGAATCGCTTGCTACTCTCCCTATTAGTCCTAATCTGGATCTAAGCTTTCATAACCCACTGGTTCGTCAAATGTTTTTGCTTCACAATTCTCTTCGTGAAGCCTATCCCCCTAACTGCACTGTAGGGTACGACACCAGCGTCTTCAGAATGGATTATTGATAGTGGGTGTACAAATCACATGACTGGCAAAAGAAGCCTTCTTATGGACTCAACCTTACGTCCATCCGACAAGAGCCACATCACATTTGCTGACACTGGTAAAAGTAAGGTATTGGGTCTAGGTAGAGTTGCAATGTCAAGGGATCAACACATGGATAAAGTCATGCTTGTTGAATCCCTTGGCTTCAACTTAATGTCTATCTCAATGCTTTGCAATTTAAACATGATCATAATATTTGGAAAATATCGTTGCCTTGTTCTAATGGAATCTGACAAGTCTCTAGTATTTGAAGGGTATCGAAAAGATGATTTGTATGTGGTAGATTTCTCAGCAGGACCACAGCTTGCCGTATGTCTTCTAGCAAAAGCTTCAGAATGCTGGCTCTGGCATCGGAGGCTTGGGCATGCTAGCATGAGGAACCTCCACACCCTGGCAAAGAAGAAGCATGTCATAGGCATTGAGGGCGTCAAGTTCAAGAAAGATCACTTATGCGGTGCCTGTGAGGCAGGAAAGATGACGAGGGCCAAACATCCCTCGAAGACAATCATGACTACTACTCGACCCTTCGAACTGCTTCACATGGATCTTTTCGGTCCCACTCATTACTCAACTCTTACTACTACCGCTTGTCTCTATGGCTTTGTCATTGTTGATGATTATTCTATATATACTTGGGTGCACATAATCCTTTACAAGACTGAAGTGCAGGATGTCTTCAGACGCTTCGCCAATCGAGCAATGAACAACTATGGCACCAAGATAAAGCATATCAGAAGTGACAATGGCGCTGAATTCAAGAACACTAGCCTTGATACATATCTTGATACCTTGGGCATCACACATGAATTCTCAGCCCCGTACATGCCACAGCAGAATGGCGTCGTCGAACGCAAGAACAGAACACTCATTGAGATGGCCATAACGATGCTAGATGAATACAAGACTCCAAGAAAATTCTGGCCTGAAGCCATTGATACTGCATGCCATACAATCAATCGTGTTTATCTTCACAAGCTTCTGAACAAGACATCTTATGAGCTCCTTACTGGCAAGAAGCCAAATGTCAGTTACTTCAGAGTATTTGGCGCCAGGTGCTGGATCAAGGACCCACATCACACCTCAAAGTTTGCACCAAAAGCACATGAGGGTTTTATGCTTGGATATGAAAAGGATTCGCACACCTACAGAGTCTTCAATCTCTTTCATTATAAAGTGGTTGAAACAGTGGATGTGCGGTTCGATGAGACCAACGGTTCACAAAGAGAGCACCTGCCAAATGTGCTAGATGAAGTTCCATCCAGTGAATCAATCAAGCTAATGGGAACTGGAGAAATTATACCTTCTGAAGCTCATCCTGAAGAAGAACTTATCATCTCAGCACCCGATCAACCTGAAGAAAATGCTCAGCCTGAAGACATTGCCTCTAACAACGACAATGATCAGCAAGAGCAAAATCTTCGCCCTGTACATCCTCGTGTTGCCAATGAAGTGCAGATTGAAAGAATAATTGATAGCATCAATGCACCCGGTCCACTCACTCGTTCAAGGGCAACTCAGCTAGCAAATTTCTGTAGGCACTTTGCATTCGTCTCAATAACAGAACCCAAGAAAGTTGAAGAAGCCTTCATGGAACCTGAATGGATTCAAGCTATGCAAGAAGAGCTTCAACAGTTTGAGCTGAATAATGTATGGGAACTGGTTAAGCGTCCCGATCCTCGGAAGCACAACATAGCAGGCACAAAATGGATATACCGCAACAAACAAGATGAGCATGGTCAAGTTGTCAGAAACAAAGCTCGTCTCGTTGCTCAAGGATATAGTCAAGTGGAAGGCATTGACTTCGATGAAACATTTGCTCCTGTGTCTAGACTTGAAGCCATACGCATACTGCTGGCCTATGCAAATCATCACAACATACTTCTTTATCAAATGGATGTGAAGAGCGCCTTTCTCAATGGCAAGATTGAAGAAGAAGTGTATGTTGCACAACCACCTGGCTTTGAAGATCCAAAACATCCTGACATGGTATACAAGCTCAACAAGGCACTATATGGCCTCAAACAAGCCCCTCGGGCCTGGTATGACACACTCAAATACTTCCTGAAGAGCAAAGGCTTCATACCTGGTTCCCTCGACCCCACTCTCTTCACGAAGACATATGATGGTGAACTGTTTGTGTGCCAAATATATGTGGATGACATTATCTTCGGGTGCACCAATCAGAAGTACAGTGAAGAGTTTGGATTTATGATGCAAGAGCAATATCAAATGCCTATGATGGGAGAGCTGAAGTTCTTTCTCGGTCTTCAAATACGACAGCAATGCAACGGTATCTTCATATCTCAAGAGAAGTATCTCAAAGATTGCCTGAAGAAGTTTGGTATGCAAGACTGCAAAGGCTTCACGACGCCAATGCCAGCCAAGCATCATCTGGGTCCTGACGACAATGGTAAAGAGTTCGATCAAAAGGTATACCGCTCCATGATTGGTTCTTTACTTTATCTATGTGCATCTAGGCCAGATATTATGCTTAGTGTTTGCATGTGTGCTCGATTCCAAGCGACACCAAAGGAGTCGCATCACTTAGCTGTGAAGCGAATTCTTCGATATTTGGCTCACACCCCAACTCTAGGATTATGGTATCCAAAGGGCTCAGAGTTTGATCTGGTTGGATTCTCGGATGCTGATTATGCTGGTGACAAAGTGGATCGCAAGTCTACATCAGGCACATGTCATTTTCTGGAACGATCACTTGTATGTTGGTCTTCAAAGAAGCAGAACTGTGTATCTCTCTCCACTGCTGAATCTGAATACATTGTTGCTGGATCTTGCTGCGCTCAGCTTCTGTGGATGAAGCAAACACTCAAGGACTATGGCATTCATCTGAAGCAAGTGCCAATCTACTGGGACAACGAAAGCGCCATCAAGATTGCCAACAACCCAGTTCAGCACTCGAAGACAAAGCACATTGAAATTCGTCATCACTTTCTCAGAGATCATGTTGTGAAGGAAGATATTGATATCATACACGTCAACACTGAAGAGCAATTGGCAGATATCTTCACCAAGCCCTTGGATGATAAGAGATTTTGCAAGTTACGGTGTGAGCTAAATATCCTGGAATCCTCAAATGTCCTGTGATCAGGCACACATCCTAACCCTTATGCATATTGATGACTTAGATGTGCAACACACGAAGTAAAGTATATCTTCAATCAATGAAGACATACATTCTAAGTGTGAATACATTAATGTGGAATTTGACTTTGGAGCGCCACGATAATTGTGCGCCGTGTCTGGGTCTAATACTTCCCATACGGTGGGTAACGCCACCACCAAATGTTCTATTTGAAGTGTTTCACTCATGGCGTTACCTTGCTATGTCTTCACATTTGGTTTGGCTTCAATCTCAACATGTTTTCATGATTATCACTATGTTGATTATATATATATATACTAGTGTTCTGTCCTCTACAGCATTCACTTGTAGCTATGTCTTCTTGTTGAATCTTTTGAACTAAGTGAATGTGATCGGACCCTAACCTCTCTGTGCTTTCTATCTCAAACTCTATCTCTCCAAATCATATGCATTCTATTGAAACTGTCGAATGTCTTCTCTGCGTCCTTGTCAGCAGAAGATACAGAGACAAACCTTAAGTCCGCTTTCAATGCTCATTCCTCCACATGAAACCCGGAGAAGTAGGAACGACCACCCGACAATCCAGGCGTGCGTGGGACGTGGAACAAACCCCAAAATTCTGCATGATGGCCACGTGTTCCTCAGATGCGAATCGCCAGGGGCACCTGTGTAATAACGCAGTGCCGCCCCTGTACCTATAAATACACACTTCACAGCAATCATTATCTCTTCTTCCACTCTCGCACAAACCCTAGCGCCACCGCTAGCCCTCGACGACGCCGACGACGAAGCGCTTCGCTGCCGCAACCTCTCCGGCGCCGTCTTCACGCCGACCGCGGACATCGTCCTCTCCGCCGTCGCCGTAGGTGTCCTCCGTCGCCAAGTTAGGGCACGGAAGATCGAACTGCTCGGCCTCCTCTTCCACTCCGTCTAGCAGTTCTTAGTGTGGTAAATAAAACTTCCTTTTTACGGCACCGTTGATCCTATGGCTTTGTCACTTTCTACCACAAGCAGTTTCTATTCACACAAGTTAGATCTCTCTCATACTGCATCTCATAACATGCCTAGTATATTCACTTATGCTTCACAAAGTAGTTAGATTCCTCACTTATACTGATCTCTGGATTCGTACAAATCTGGAACCAACTCCTTATCTATGAGTGAATGTCTTCGCATGATGAGGTCAATGTCTTCTAAACTGATTTATATTCAAAATCTTCTGAGAATGCATATGACCTCTTCCCCTTCCCTTGCACCTTAAACGATGAGGTCACAGGTACATGTCCGTGGGAGAATCCCTTGGTTCTCATAGTCTGCATTCATTTGCAGAATTCTTAAAGCATCATATCAATTCTCCCGAAGCCAGTTCCTGTCTGTCCAGCAAGCGAAAGCCCTTGAAGCCTTTGAACGTATTGAAGCCTTTCAGTTTAAAGTTCATGGCTTCAGAGAAATCAGCAAGGAAGGGTGGCAGAAAGCGTCATGGAGAAACATCAAGAGATCTGCCAGATGACCTCTCAGAACTGTACAAGACAGATCCTGAAGAGGATTACAATCAGCACAAAACACGAATCCAATGGATTCGACGCTATTGGGCAAAACAGTGGTTCAAGTACAGATTTGTGACAAAGGAATATGCTGAAAAGAATGCCATCAAGCGACCATGGGGAGACATCCTCTACAAAAATCTTCAACCCAGGACCAGAGATGAAGCCATTGAACAAGGCTTCTATCCCTGCATGGTCCGTGGACCACAGCCTGCGGATGCTGACCCATCGTCACTGCTATGGTGTCGTGACGACATTCTGTTCAAGCGCAACTTTCAGTTTGCCTAGAACTCGGCGAAGCAGAACAAGAAGACATTGGGACTAGACTTCAACCCTGGTCCTTCTGCTCCAAGGGCTGACGGCACCCGTGATGCAGAACCCAATGTCGTCGGTCCTTTCTACAACCTTGAAGGTCTCATCACCCATATCTTGGTTCAAGGGACAGCCGTGAATGAGCCTGCAGCTGACGCTGAATCAGATGAAGCGCCTGCAGCACCGAAGCCAAAGAAGTTGAAGAAGCCTAAAGCTTCAAAGCCTGCCCCTTCACCAAAAATCTCATGAGCGAAGCCACTGGAAACTGCACCTCCTGAAGACAGTGTGCAGTCTGAAGATTTGTCACGCATCTCCAAGCCCCAGAAGCTCAAGATGCCTCTGCCACACACCGGCCAAGAGCTAACTGCTATTGCCATTCTGCGCAATGATGCCATTGATCTGTCAAGTGATGAAGATCTTGTAGATGACGCTCTTGAGCAACTCATCAAGAGCAAAGAAGAAGCAGAAATCTTCAATGATCTGCCTCTCTTTGATGTATCAATCATCCACAATTTCATTGATGAATGGTTTGACACGCCAAACATCAGCTTCGATGATCTGCAACTACCCATTGGCCTTAGTGTCGCCTTCCATGGCGCCATTGCTTCAGAGTTAGCCATCGCCCATCGCATTGTTGAACTGAAGCAGAAGATTGACTTTGAGAAATCTCAGTTCAAGAAGCATATGGCCAAGCTCAGCGTGCAAGACGTGAAGAACTTCAAGATTATGCTGCACGAGCTCAAGGAAGCCTTTCTAAAGAAACGTGCAGAAGCTCAGGGTTCTCGTGAGCGCATGAAGGTCTTGGCTGATAGGTGTGTGCAAGCCTACAATGAGGCTGAGAAGCGCAAGGCCCTTGGGCGTCCTGGCATCGACCCCAGGATGGCTGCCAAGAAGACGAAGAAGCCCGCTATGGCTGAACCCGAAGCACCAAGGCAGGAAGTAGATCCCCTTGTCTTCCCAACTAGCATGACTGGCCCGAAGCCGAAGGCCAGGTTAACCGCTTCAGAACTGAAGAAGACCAGGACTGCTGAGGCTGAAGCAAGGAAGAGAAAACATCCTGAAGCCTCTACTACTGCCCCCGCCAAGAAGAAAAGAAAGACCAAGAAGGAACGGGCTGCTCCCACAGAGCCCTTGATTGTTGAACCCATTTCCATGGTTCACCCCGACGCCGATCCACAAGAACGTCAACTGACTGTCCATGAGCCTGCTTTCACAGAGGCTCATGAAGCTGAAGACTTTCCAGCAGCTGATCCCATCGCTGCTGAAGACATTGGTCACCATGACCATGTTGAAGATGATGCAGCCCTTCCTCAGCTAGAGCACCAACAGGTATCATCGCCTGTGCTCACACACAGCGAACTCATCAGCATTGGTCATCCACTGACGCCAATTGCACAGGATGCTTCATGGGCGGATCGCCCACAAGAGGAAGAAGACTTTGAGGCCCAGCCAACAGCAACTCCACAGGCGTCACCCGTGTTGCGCAGGCTTTGCAAAGGTCCAAGGCCTCCAGTCTCTGCTGAAGAGCATCCGGCTGCATCTGCCGCTGAAGAAGAAGTCCCACAAGTTGCCACTCCCCTGTCCCACCAAGAAGCGGTTCTCGAGGAGAATGTGATCGTGACCGACCCTCCTGCTCGTCAAGTGGAGGTTGAACATCTTGAGGCTGCCACCACCAACACCACTGAAGTCACTGACGCTGTCATGGCTGAAGCTAATGTGGAGCCCTCACCAACAAAAGCACCAGAAGTCAGCGAAGCCACTGATCCCGCCACTTCTGTTCCTGCGTCTGCTGCCGGTCCCCAGTTCGACTATCATGTTGAGCACAGGCCTCAGGTGCAGAAGCCAATCCCAAGATTGCCAAGGTTCCCAGGTCCTGCATCAGCACCTGGCTCCTTCAATATCAATGGCTTCAGAGCAGACAACACATTCTTCAATAGCTCCAGGAACCCCTACTCAAGGGAAAGAATATCATCTGATCGGTTCGGGAGTTATCCGCAGCGAAGCTATTACTCATGCGTTCTTTACAACCAAGGTCGCATCTTCCCACACAAGCGCCTTGACATTGAAGCAATAGCTGGTCTGCCCTATCTGGAAGAAGCTCTGGATTGCTTCAAAGAGGTTGGACTGCTGCCGTTCATCACTGACCAAGATCATTGGAATGAAGAGTTGCTGCTCCAATTCTATGCCACATTTCACATCCGCGGGTATAGCAGAGATCCGAAGACTTGGGTCCTAGAGTGGATGACAGGAAACGTTCATCACGAAGCCAAAGCCTTTGACATCATTGAGCTCACTGGTTTGCCCACTCCTGGAGATCTCTACGAGCATGGCTGTCAGCTTCATATTGAAGCTATTGAGAGCATCTTTCAGAAGACTGAACCTAATATGAGTCAGATGCTCAGTATGATGAAGCCATTGCCCCAAGATGCTGCTTATCCCACGGAGTTCTTCGTTGAAGACCTTGAGTATCTGCCAAGAACCATTTATCACATCATAAGGCGAACTCTCTGGCCAATCAAAGGACATTCTCCCCATGCCAAGATGGAAGGTGCAATGAAGACTTTGGTCTTCTACATTCTTCATGGAAAATGCTTCAATACATAGGATTTCTTCATTCGCCAACTTGCTGCATCTGGCTCTGATCTGTTTGGTTTGAAGTTCTACGCCCCTTGGGTGATGCGGCTGATCAAACTTCACTCCGCTATCTCATATCAGCCCTCTGCCCGCAATCATCGGATCTTTTTGCCTGATGTGGATATGTCTATTGAAGCCATCTATCCTGAGCCTGCCAAGGAACCTCTAAGTCTTCAGAATGCAGAGCATCAAAGTTTTTCTCAGAACGTTGAAGGCGTTGAAGCCGTAACTCTTGTGTATCCTTTGGCTGGCACTACACGTGCACCGCATCCTGCTCTCACTGAAGCCACTAACAGTACAACAGCTCCACGACCCAAGAAGCGCACTCGTGTTCTCAATGGCCGAGAGCTTCTTGTGGCTCTTCATGAGAGACAGGATAGGCATCATGACTGGCTGAAGCGTCAAATGCAAAGCCTCTTGGTGGATGTTAATCACATTCGCAATCTTGCCACCAAGAATGCTTTTGTTGCCCATGAAACCTCTCGCCGCACACGGAAAGGGCTGACGCTGATGTGTTCTGAAGATGATCTTCAAGAGGATGGCTTCTCTGAGCGATTCAAATTTGACTCCACACCTCCTCGAAGGGCAGTGCTGCGACGAACTCCATCCCTTGAAGACTCTGAGTTCTCTTCCTCTGCTGCAACTGTGAATGCCAGAGTGATCGAGGATGAAGACGATGCTACTTGATCGCAACCTCCTTCAGCATGCTTCGACTCTGCTCCAAGCTCTTCTACACCGCCAAACACCACCAATGACCCTGCTGCTTCACCTACTCTTCATGGGAACGAGTAGATGCTCTATGTCTTCAAACCTTTTTGGTCCTTACTAACAAAAGGGGGAGAAGCATATGAGTTTGATAGTCTTCAAGCGGGTCCATATGGGCGGGCGCTTTATATTTTGCTTCGTGCTTACAACTCTCGTTTTGCTACATTTGGTTCTTTGAGTTGTAACACTTAAACTCGATGGTCGTCTGCTACTTATTTGCCACCTTGTGTTGCGATGATAAATTCCGCATGTGCGACGATAAATTTGGCACTTAGATCATTCTGCAGACGTCCATTTTCCATTATGCATGTCATTATCTTCACATACTTTCTCATGCATAGTGGATTGTCAGCATAAGTTGAAGTGGATCTCCACAAGTACAACCTGCCATGTGCATTTGCATTCCAAAAGCAAATTACTTATATGCACATCTTCAGGGGGAGCCCTTGCAACTTATGAAGACAATTCCTTATCCTTTACAATTTCACAGACTATATTCCCCGTTGAAAACTTCAACTAGTTTGTCAACAATCACCAAAAAGGGGGAGATTGTAAGTGCATCTAGTGCCACCCCTAGTTGGTTTTGGAGTATTACGACAAACCTAGTTGAGGGACTAATGTGTTTGTGAGAATTGCAGGATAACACAGGTAGAAGTCCCTCATTGATTCAGTTTTCCTACCAGAGATGACCCCTAAAAATGTATGAAGACATTGAAGTCAAAGGTGGTATATGAAGATATTCACATTGAAGACTATGACAAGAGAAGACATCGCATGAAGCCTATGGAGCTCGAAGACTTAGATCTTTCGTAGTTCTTTTTCTTCCCCTTTGTTGAGTCATAGGAACCACCGTACTGTTAAGTGGGGTCCAAGAGAACCAGTCAGAATGACTGAAGTGATGCTTAAACAAAACCTATGTCTTCGAGTGAAGACTTTGAGAGCGAATCTTGTCCAGAGTCGGACAAGTCAGCTTTGCTTGTAGCCCAAGTAAAGTTGCCGTGTGAGTTTGAAATCTAACCGTTGGAACACGTGTCAGTTCCTTAGTGACCAAGGGTCATTTCGGACAAATCAGGTCGGGTTGCCAAGTGGCTATAAATAGCCCACCCCCTACAACCATAAACGGTTGGCTGCTCAGTTTTAGAGTACGGCTTTTGTCGTTTGAGAGCAACCCACCTCGAAGCCTTTGAGAGAGAATTCCTTGCGAGGATAAAGCCCTAACCACCCAGAGCCAAAGAGAATTAAGCATCACTTAAGTCTTCTTGTCTGTGTGATCTGAAGACTTATTACACTTGAGGACTGTGCATCCTCCAGCCGGTTAGGCGTCACGTTCTGAGCATCCAAGAGACATTGTGGATTGCCGGTGAACGAAGTCTGTGAAGGTTTGGGTGTCTACCTTGAAGACTTACCAGAGTGATTGGGCGAGGTCTGTGTGACCTTAGCTCAAGGGGAATACGGTGAGGACTGGGTGTCCTGAGCTGCGTGTTCAGGACTGGGTGTCTGGGACTGTGTGTCCTAAGGTTTAAATACCTAGCCGCCCTAACCAGATGTACAGTTGTCACAGCAACTGGAACTGGTCCAACAAATCATTGTCTTCAATGAGTCACTGGTTTCATCTTCCCTTCCCTTTACTTACTGTTACTCCTTGTGAAGTCATTGTATGATTGCACTATCTTTTATCCTCACTGAGTGACTGTGTTTTCTGTTTGACTTCATAATATCTTCCTACCTGATCCTTACTACATTGCTGCTATTAGTCATTGTGCTTTCACTCCATTGAATACTTGACTATGGCTTGCCTAGTGTAGTCTACCTTCCGCTGCAGGGTAATAGGTTTATTTCTATCGTTTGTCTTCATAACTTCCATGTTTTGAAGACTTTCATAAAATCGCCTATTCACCCCCCCCTCTAGTCGATATAACGTACTTTCATGGATGCCCACGTGAAGAGGAGTATGAGGGTTCACTGGTTCGGCTGCGGTGTGAGGCTGCTATCGCCGCAGAATAATAGGGGGTGTGGGTGAGTAGAGGGATGGCCTGGGCAGCGGTGGGAGTAGTAGGGGCGGTGAGCCCTCCGCGGCATCACAGCCGGCCACGGGAGGTAGGAGCACGCGGCACGACCGGCGCTGGTTTGGGCGGCTGGAGCAAGAAGACCAGAGGTTGAAGAAGCACTACGGCCGTTGGATGAACATCGTACGGTAACAGGAGCTAGAATCGTTCATATTGACTAAGTTGACAAAGCCCTCCGTCCCCGTCAACTTGGTAGGCCCACAAGTCAGCCTCCCACTATGCTGGGTTCCAGCTGGCAGGGGGAATATTCATTTTTTTGCGTAATAAGGAGGCACTTCCTTGCGTGTGAACATAGCTGGTGTGTCCGACATGTCAGCGGGGGGCACTTTATTTCACGAAATACAGAGGCCCTTCCGATGGGTCCCAGATGTCAGGTGGAGGAATCATTATTTTGCGCGTAATATGGAGGCATTTCCTTGTGTGCGGCTGTGGACCCAGCTGTCAGCCTCTCCACGCACAGTCTACTTCCGATGGTGTCGTTCGTTGACCACGTTGACCACGCCGCACCGAGCGCATCCAAGGTGGTGGACGACGGCGAGGCCCCGGACAGCAACGAGCAGGAGATGGGAAGACGCGGGAGTAGAGTCGCAGACAGAGAGGTGTACGAGGGTTAACTGGTTCTAGTGCAGTGTGGTTCGGCAGCCGGTGGAGAAGAACAGGAGGTGTGGAGGGGTGGAGGGATGGCCTGGCCAACGGTGGAGTAGCGCTTCATAGCGAAGCGTGCTAAGCAGAGCTGCTAGCAGCAGGAGGCGGGAGGTGGTCCCGACGGCGCTGGAGGAAGAAGACGAGAGATTGAAGATGGATGCCGGTCGTTGGATGTAAATCCAACGACTAACATGTTAGAATCATTTGTTCACTAAATTGACAACGACTTGCATTGGCTTCAACCTATTGGCCCACATTTCAGCCTCCAAAAATGTGGCACGTATTCAACCCATTTTTTTCTAGAATTTACAGTCTTTTTTTTGCACGGTAGAATTTACAGTCAATTTGATCTTTTTTTTGAATTACAGCCATTAGCTGGGCTTTTTTTTGAGATGGCCATTAGCTGGGCTGAGTGAACAAATAATGTAGCGTCCATGCGGCCCGTTTATTTTATTTCCTAAAAAATTACAACCCATTTGCACTTTCTCGAAATACACGATTTTGCTGGGCTGATTCTAATTATAATGTTGGGTTGGGCCAGCAATGTTATCAAAAAATAAAAAGGGGCTGAGCATTTTGTTATAAATATATTTAAATAATAAGTGATATTATTATATTCGTCCTTAAATCTTACCAAGCTTTTGTACAAAATCACTAGGATTTTCGCACCAAAACAATCCATGATTTTATTTGTTAAGAAATTATTTTTATAAGTTAATAAGATGTGGGATATCGTTTTCTTACATATGTAAGTATCTGTTAAATATATGATGACAATAAAAATAATATATAATAATATATAAAATATTTTTTTAGAAAAACAGGGAGCATCTCCCCAGTTCCATTGCTGAGAACGAAACCACAACATATTCTGATACAGCAGCTCAAAGAGCAGTTCGAAAGCAAAGGTAGAAAAGCTACAAACTAGGGGGTGGATGAACAAGTTCTCAGAATAACACAAATCACCCGAGCGGTGCCAAAGGCAGAGCGGATAGCACTCAAATGACACAAGGAGGGTCCAGCGAAGCCTTCATGGTCTTCAGCCGAGGGGCCGTGTCAGCCTGCGGCGACCAGTAAGCAAGAGGAGACACCGGGCTGGAAGGCGTAGCATGGTGGATGTCCCTCTTTTTCGGCGCCAGGTGCCCATCATCTTCATCAGAGATCTTAAGACGAGCCCACGGGTCCAGCCCGAGAGCAGGTCGAGCCTTGTTCAGCCACAAGTGATCGCCAACGGTTTCTGGAGGGATCTTGTTAGGGTTTCCACGAAGCTCATCAACTTGTCCTTGTCCGATCCGTAGGAGAGAATCACCCAGTTCCTCACCATGTTCCTGATCAACCTCAAGACCTACGGAATGGTAATCCAGGAGGTGTTACTGAAAATCATAGCATTTCTATATTTCCAGAGGCACCAAAGGACAGCTGAGCTAACAGTGTTTAAAACTGAGCACTTGTTGGTAGCAATCCAGAATCTGGCGACAGATTCAAAGGATGAGCCAATCTGACTAGAGAAATATTCCTCAACAGACCCCCCATGAGTAAGTTGATGGATCCAACTCTCCTCTATGAAAGGCTTGGAAAACATCTAAGAGATCATTTTTCACCAAGTCTCAAAAATGCTGGTAAAACAAGAAGGGAATCCCATCAGGACCAGGAGCCCCATCAGGATAAGAGCTAAAAATGGCTTCCTTCACCTCTGTCTCTGAAAAAGGGGCTTCTAGCAGCTCATTTTCAGCAAGAGAGACTTTTTCAGAAGCAGAGAAAAAAATGTTTTGTAGAGAGAACCCAGAAGGGTTTTCTTTCTTAAATAGGTCTTTGTAGAAGTCACTAGCCACTTTCAGCATCTCATCTACCTCAGTAACAGGGCCATTAGGGCCGTCAAGGGAGTGAATGAGGGTTTTCCTCCTCTAGTTAGCTACTGCATGGAAGTAAGCAGTATTTCTATCACCCACCTTAATGTTCCTATCTCTAGACCTTTGTTTGGCTTTGATTTCTTCTTGAAGCCAAATTTTCTTGAGCTCTCCATGGACAAAGTTTAATCTATTAGTCTTAGCCTCAGAGAGGTCAGTGGTTTCTGCCTTAATATCTAGAGAATCAAACTCAACGAGGAGAAGCCTTTTGTATCTTCTAAGATTAGCTTCCTCATTGGAGTTCCACCCTTTGGTAGTTCTTCTAAATCTCCTAATTTTGATCTGCCAATTTTCTAGGGGGCAGCTACTCCCAGTAGGCTCATTCCAGATTTTCCTGACTAGCTTAGTAAAATCTTCTCTAAGCAACCACCACTTTTCAAATTTAAAACTATTGCTCTTTGGAGTTTGGTTAAGACCAGAGTCCCAGAGCAAAGGGGTGTGGTCACTACCACATCTGGGAAGAGCTCTACAACTAGAAAGGGAAAAGAAACTATCTAATTCTGTGTCACAGAAAATTCTATCAATGGTGGACATAATCCTGGAGCAGCACTTCCAACATATCTAGCAGAACTATGGGTTTTCCTTCTGACAGGGTAATTCTCAACTTTATGGGTAACCATTTTGCAGATAAAACAACTCTTGCGCTTGACACATTTATCCAAATGATGCCCTGGTTCCCCACAGTTGTAGCAGATCACCTCAGAGTATGCTATAAGGCCCGAAGCAGGGGCAGGAGCAGTTTTCTGGATGTCCTATCTCTTCTTTTGCTGATTCTTGCCTTGAGATTTCCCACTGATCTGAGAGTCAGAACCACCAGCAGATTGATCTTGGGCAATTACAGGAGCCTGCCCAGATTGTGCCCCCATTTGGGGCGGAGGTGGGTCATACCACTGCCCAACCGGCGCTCCCCTCCATTGTGATAGGGGAAATTCATCAAAGTTCCTGGTTCCTTCTCATCCTCCAGCCAGATGTTGTCTCTCAGGAGTAGAAATAACCACCAGACAGCTCAATTGAAGCAGACTGCAAGCCTAATTTCAATCTTCTACAGGTTTGGGGGAGAGGTAAGGTAGGGGATCCACCTGCTCCGGCTCCGGTGGCGTGCTGGTGGGCAGGAGTCCAGTCAAGCATTCCCATCCCGCAGCACGGCGTGGATCTCCTGAGTTCACTTCTCCTTTCGCCCATCGAACAAACGCAATCGGCGACTCACTGGGGTGGGGCATCTTGTGCTTCTCCGAGAAATCTCCTTCGAAGTAGATCCGCAGGGCTAGATTCAGCAGCTCCCAATCCACATGATCCTTGCACATCCGAGCATACCTGCGCGAGTGAGAGAACGGATTCGGTCCCTCCTCAGCTTCCTCCCTCGCAACTTCCTCCTCTGCTTCCCTCCATTCGCGCGTGCACTGGGTCCAGGAGAGAGCGTCGTCGCAGATCCGCATCGCCCGCTCCCTCCATCTCCTCCCTCGAGTCTCCCGCAGCACCGCCGGCGTGACGGAGTCGAGCGGCTGGAGCATCCGCGGGAAGGCTTTGTAGACATGTGGGAGATGCATCTTGTACATCTACCTGTCTTCCAGCCATTCCTCCGTGGATATGGCCGGCGACTCCATGGGGCATGCGAGCAGACTTTCTGAGGGGGGCAGGCGCGCCCAGAGTCAGGAGGCGGGGGGTGGCGGCGAGATCTATGGCGGCGGCGAGGGTGGAGCTAGTGGCGGGGGCGGCGGCGAGGGTGGAGGTGGTGGCAGGGGCGAAGGGGATCGCGAGAGTGGTCATCTATTTGCCAATTATGTGAACTAAACAGTCAACATATAAAATAATTTAAATATATATAATATAGTTAGAAGGGAAACATAAGTTGGACCTGGCGTTCCTATTCTTATATAGAAAAATAGAACAGACCTCTGCGTTTTCTTCAAAAAAATACATAAATTGGGCTGCCAAAACTAAAACCTCAGATGGGAGGTCCATAGGCCGGTCGATACATGACGGCCCTAAGAAAATACAAACAGGCCTATGGACCTCCCATCCGAGGACGTGGGCTGCGCATGTTAAAAATGAAAGCCTAGACGGGGCAGCCCAAAACCACGTCCAACACTTGCCAAAACTTCGTCCCTCGTTTTCTCTGTGTTTCGCACACTCGACATTGTGTGGGCATTTTGACTATGCATCAGATGAAGATGTGCTATGCATGAATGTTGATCAGCATGATGTTAACTGGCTGGTAGTTCCATTTTCGACCATGAATAAAACTTCCAGCATGATGTTAGCCCTATTTGAAAAGGCTGTGTTAATATAAATGCTCTGCCTCTGAAAGTTGCAGTTTCTTATCTGAAACTGAAACTTGCAGTTTCTTCTCTGAGAATCACATTGTCTGCACTTTTATACTCCTATGAAACTACATTTTTGTAAGTGCTAAAAATAGATATCTAGAATTCATAAAATACATCATATGCTCAATACTGCAAATCTGAAATTCAAAAGACATTCATATCTGAAAGTACTCTCAAAATACACAACAAAAAACACAATTCACAACCTGCAAATACTGACAACCCTAAGCTCCTCCTGACAATTCACAACCTGCCCGACTATTATGCTGGGGGGGTAGCCCCCTCCTATTCCTCGGCGGCAGACAGTCGCCCCGTGAGACGATGTGAACGGCGAGGGAGACGATGGCGGGGAAGCGTCGTCGGGCCAACTGCTTTTCTCCTCTTGCAGTTGGGTTCGGTCGACAAAGACTCCACCGGCTCGCTCTGGCAGGACACCCTCACAAACGACACACTGTAGATGCTCGATCCTTCAATCTCTGGTGGATGCTCCATCTGGGATCGATACTCCCACCACCGCTCCCTCACGATCGGATTCGGTGAATCTGTTTGCTCCATGGCCCAGAGGAGCGGCTCTATGTACTCCGGCGTGACTCCCTCCAGGAGTATCGCCTCCTTTTCGCTCTGTTGCAGATATTTGGCCATGGATGTCACCGTCGCCGCTAGTTGGTCCTTACTGTCAAACCAAGACTGTATCTCCAAAATCCTAGCTAGCTTCACAGGGTCACTGTCTGCGATCCTCACGTATCGGTTGTACTCCTCCATCGATCTACTTCTCCACAGCACCTTCACTCGTCGGCAGTGGTTTTTGAATGGAAGAGGAGAGGAGCAGCGCTTGTTTTGGATTAGAACGGGAGATGAGCGACGCTGGTTTTGGACTGGAACAGGAAAGGAGGGGCGGTGGTTTTGAAATGGAAGAGGAGAGGAGCGGCGCTGCATTTAGATTGGAACAGGAGAGGAGCGGCGGTGGTTTAAGAGGAGAAGAGCGGAAGAGCGGCGCTGGTCTTGGAAGTATTTTTTTTGCTGTTTCGCGTATTTTGGGTCAAAGTTTGACCACGTACTGTATTTGACAAGCAAAATGTGAATGCATGTCACCAAAAATTGTATCGTTTGGTTCGTATCTGAATGTACTTTCAAATTATACTTGCTCCATTTTTGTATACAAGGCCACAAACTCATATTACAGGTACCAAGGTAAAAATCAATGCTATGTTTAAGTCAATGTTGCAAGCTAGCTTGTCACCTTGATTGTCGTGTTAATTAATGTGGTTTTTCTCTCCCAAGCACAACAAGCCAACCCTCTTACTCCTCATTGGTTGATTAATGTCGGGAATGCAAGCTAACCTTCTCACTCCCGCATGCACACAAGGGATATTAATGTCCTCGGGTGCTAGTACGAGGCAAACGCCATCAATTTTGCCTCGATTAATGTTAGTGGCCTTGTATAGTTGCAAATTGTAATTTTGATAGTGGCCTTGTATACAATGTATAACATATATTTTATGTGCGAAAATCATGGTCAATTATGACGCAAAATAAAAGGGAGACTAGTTAATGTGGGGTCGCTTTCTTAATTGAAGGGTAAATTGATTTTGATTTTGATCCATTCAGAGCGTGCTGGCCCTCTCGTCCAATCATAAATCACTGTCGCACGCTCTTCTCCCTCTTCTCCATTGCAAAACCACCTCCTCTCCTCTCCATCATCTCCATTCCAAAACCACCGTCTCGCCTCTCCCTCTTCTCTATTGCAAGACCACCGTCTCTCCTCCGTTTTCTAGACGCTTTGCTCCATGGCGCGGGCGCAATCCATGGATACAAAATTAGTATACTATATACTATTTAAAAGTCAAGGGCGGGGCTTTTCCTGCGCGGTAGGCGGCGGGGCAGTTCCGCCTAGTCGGTTCGACAGAGACGCGAGAAGACGAGGGAGTAGGCTGCTGCAAACGTAGGGCTGTGTGATTTGACAGCGAGTTACTGCTGGACAGGTGGGGCCCCGTGATTTGACTTGCCATTATCATTTTAAGTCCAGCGCTACGACCGGCGTGAGTCTCTCACATTCCTGACCACCTCCATACAGGTGCCTCTCCCAATGCTCCACCATGTAGTAGAGGCTGGCTCTTGCATGAGAGCCCACTTCTCCACTTTTTCCTTGCCTCTATTTCCTCCACATATGCAAAAATGCCATGTAAAGTGCACTATTGTACTTACTTTTACTTGCTCCTACAGGTGCTTAAGCTTGCCACATAAGCATAAAGTCTGATGTGGCAAGTTAATCAAGAAGAGAGAGACTAGTTTGGTGACCCAAGGAAGAAACGGTGCTAAGCGCGTGTACCTAGGTGAAAAGACAATTTTGAGTCTATAGCAAATTAAATGAAGCAAACTTAGCAACACCATTTCATTGGAAGAGGTCACTCCTTGGCGAATGCAATAAATACACACGCTTAGCACCGTTTCTTCCTTGAGTACGAAGAAAGAGATAGAGAGGAGTAAAAAAATACACTTATAGCCAACCTTGTTGTAGTATGAGTGACTAAGTGATGACTATGTATGACATGCCAACATCGGATAGCCTAATGCACCGTGTTAAATCTCCAAGGGCGCGACCGCGCGAGCGACGCGACGGTCGTGGTAGACGCGACCATGATACGGGTTGCTGGCAGCCCTTGGATCTAAGATCAAATGGTCGCATGCTGAGTTGCTGAAAATTTGCAGAATAACCCTCCAGGATAGGATATTCACCCATAGGCCTAGAATCACGCCATGCAACCGTTCGATCTCAGATCCAAGGGCTCTCGGAAGCCCGTATCATGGGAGAATGGAAAGCCACTACCCTGCCGTTCGCACGCTAGCAGTTCGCTCCTACTCGTCCCCACACATCCTTCAATACTATGGAGGTTCGCTCCTGGTCATCCCGTCCATTCACATTACGGCAGTTCCACTAATCCTAACCCTCCTCCCAAATCCATGGCGTCCCAAATCTCCACGATCGGCGATGAGTACAAGGTTAGAACCATCACCGGCGATGAGTTCGACGTCATCTACACCCGTTCTTCTGCGATGGTGAAAGGATGCCTTTCTTGCTTCAGACGCATGTTCGAAGACTCAGATGATGAGTGGGTCGCTGGGCTAGATGTTGATTACACCACATATGCCATGATCCAGGTTTGCGTGCATGACTTATGCTTGGTCTACCACATATGCCATGCCGACATTGAGTGCCAGGATTTTAAGGACTTCCTCGAGAGCAACCTAGTCAAATTCGTTACTGTAGACTTTGGTAACAACAAAGAAGTCCTGCATCGGATAGGCCTCGTTGTAGGCAACACCTTTGACCTCCAGAAGAATCGGCTGGTGTTCTCTTGTCAGCCTTCAATGCTGACCCTGGCAGGAGCCATGGTTCATCCTTCGTACGGTAAACTGGAGAAACCTCATTACACGTTTCATCGTCATGCATGGCAGCGGAATTTACTAGATATAGACCACATCCACTACGCTGCAATGGATGGCTACCTTTGCTTCAATATCTACAAGGGTTGGATGAAGAGCAACAACCAAGTGTGTGGTTCAAGCAAAGAAGTATCGGCCAAGAGGAAGAGGGACAAGGACGAAGTCGAGGACGTGGACGAAGACTCCGAGTAAGGTGGCAGTGTCGTTGCTCATGGTGGTTCTAATGCAGTGTCTACCGGAATAGTTGCAAAGTTTAATTTCAGGTGTGCTTAATTTAATTTGAGGGGTGTGTTGTGCTGATCCCCCAGCAGAACTATGTTATGTTTCTTCTCGTTACTTTAACTCTTCAGTACGTACATACTAGTATTTCTTACATTTCATCTTTTAGTTGGTATAGTACTACCACTCGTTTCTTCACATTATATACGTACAATATATATGGCCAACATCATATAGTCAGTAGTTTAGTTGTCAAAGAATTTCAGGGTGCTTAGTTTTGTCAAAAAATTCCAGGATGCTTAGAGGGTGCTTGGATCCAAGGGACTTATTTTAGTCTGACTAAAAATAGTCTCTTTAAGAGGCTAAAGTTCCAAGCACCCCTGACTAAAGAGGGGCTAAAACTAGTCTTGAGACTAAATTTTTTTAGTCAGGGGTACCCCTACTAAAATGTGGATTAGTCCTCTCTCTACTCATTTAACTCCTCTCCTTTAACACAGCCGAGTTCTGGATTGGAGGGTTTGGAGGATAATAAATGTTCATTAACTTGATTTTAGGCTTTTTAGTATTTGGATCCAAGCATGGGTGAGGCTAGCATGTTTTAGTCCCACTACTTTTAGTCATGGGGCTAAAACGTATCCAAGCACCCTCTTAGTTTTGTTTGAGGGGTGGGTTGTGTTGGACACCATTATCGTGACTAGCCTTTTTAATAGTACTATATGCATAATTTGGCGACGAGCGCTCTCTATATGTACCACCTTTTTTATTTCAAGTTTTGCTCCATGGCGCAATCCATCGATACTACTGTTGTACAAAAGTATACATTTTTTAAAAGGCTAGAGGGCGGGGCAGTCTAGCTTGGTCGGTTTCACGAGAGGCGAGGGCCTTTGTGATTTGACGGCTCATTACTGCTGGAAGGCGGGGCCTTGTGATTTGACTGCTCGTATAAATGTGCTGACGACCTGATCGAGGAGGAGGAAAGAACCATGCGGTATACTCAAGTTTTCCACTGGAGTAGTACTGCGACGGAGGAGCACGAAACACGGCAGCCAGTGCCATATGGCGATAAAAAATGATCTAATTTGCTAGTCATCTCATTGTTAGCATTGTTCTATTCATTTCCTCAAAAAAACATTGTTCTATTCATGCCTCGCAGAGAACGTGACACGTGCGGCGAAACACCCGAAGCAAAAGATGAAACACAGGAGCAAAAGAAGAAGGAAGATTATCACCCCAAATGATCTAATTCGCCGCGGAGTCGTAACTACTTCTTCATTGCCTACGACCTCCATCTCCTTGCGCGTCTCCTCCGCCATCTTCATCATTGTGTCCATGACGCGGCATTTCTCGATGCGAGCCTTCATCATCTGTTCCACGGCCATATTACGTACCTTGACAGCAGCCGGGTGCTTGATGCGGAGCTTCGCCAACTCTTCCTTCTGTTCCATGGCGAGGGCCTGCAGCATCTTCATCGAGGAACTACTATTCTCATGCAGCTTCTTCCAGTCGGCATTCTTCTCCTTCAACAGGTTGATCTCGTGGCAGAGCTTCACATTGTCCTCCCGAAGTCGCAGGATTTCGCCGGTCGCCTTCTTCTCCGAGGCAATGCTCTTCTTCAGCAGCATCACCAAGCCGGCGGTCAACTCCCCCTGCTGATTGAGCTCAGTGGGCATGTCATCGAGGCTCTCCTTCAACAACTCCATCAAGCCTTGGATGAACTCCTTCTGCTTATTGAGCTGATCAGGCATGCCGTCGAGGGATAACGACTCCAGCTCCGCCGGCTCGGCATGTTCGCCTCCGCGGCTAGGGCGCTCTTGGGAGCCATCGCCTGCCCGTGAGAGATCTTTCGAGGTCTCTGCGTGGCGGCGGGCCCTCTTTTTTTCTGCAGCCTTGGTTGTCGCTCCCTTGTTACGAGTAGTTCTCGACCTAGAGCTCTGCTCACCGGCCATGGCAACGACGGACGAAGAATAAGCACTTATGAGGAGGAAAGGTAGAGTGATTTTCGGTTAGGTAGTTCCCCTTTTTATAACCTAAGTACTAGCACTAGTACTAATACCTGCATAGTGGGAACACGTTCAGGTTTGGTACGTACTACTAGTAGGTGTGAGCAGGCTTTCGAATGTGATGGGAACAAGGTAAAGATTAATTGATGGTTTTGGTTTCGAGACCCGAAACGGCTCCCGATGAGTTTAGCGGAACATAAATTTCAAGTACTACACTGCTCAAATGCTTAAATATTATGTTACTGTCAAAAATTGGCACAAAATACGAAGGAGACCAATGGAAGTACTACTAGAAACCCACGATTTAACTACTCACATGCGCGCAGTGGAGTAATAATGTATTTCTTCCGCCCTCACGTCCACTCAATTTGCATGCGCTGTATTAATTGACCATCAATGAAGTGAACGACTTTACACGCGTCAAATTATCACATGGGGTGGATCTTGGTACAAAATTGCGTCTGCCCGTGTACCCGCGTGTGCGTGCGAGGAATGAGTGCGTGCATGGCGTGCATGCACATCTTCGCTTCGTGCATGTACCGCCAGTATGGCTTAGGGAGGACGAGTACATTCTTCTGGAACCAGCAGCACATCACTGTGATCAATCCACGCAAGGAGGTCATGACAACGCCTACACATGTGCCACGTGGCTTCATGAACTGTAAGAGAGACACTGTGTAGCATGCCATTGGTATTCTAATTTACATGTTTTGCACATACTCAAAGTACTAGTAAGGTTCACGTGCATTGCACGCATCAGATTTTGCAACACTATAGCATGTAAGCTCTGAGTCATATATGCCTGATGTAGCCCTTCGTTTAATTCTTATAGTTCATCTCATTCAAAATCAATTAGTTTTTATAAAAAAGCTAAGAATGCGGGAATAGGAAAAACATGGGATTATAGTGGAATGTCGTCTTGAATCCTACAGGATTGTATGAGTGTTTGATTGTGCATAGAAAAAACGCAGAATTCTTTCAAAGAGGTTTGAGTGGATGGGATGTTTCCTATGAAATCTAGTACAAATGAATCATATGGAAAAATTCCTATGGTTTATAATCCTACGAATCAAACAACCAAGATAGGAAAAATTCCTAATGATTAGAATCCCCCAAAATTCCTTTGAGAATCCTTTGAATCAAAGAAGCCCTTAACCTATTTTATGATTCATGGAATTGTGCGTTGTAAAGCATAAAGTAAAAACAAATAATGGCAATTCAACTAGAAAAAAGTTTGGGCAGTTATGATACGGAAGATTCTAGAACAAAATAGAACCACTGTTGTTTTCAGGTTTGTGCATTATGCTTAAGTTCAACCATGGAGTCTGCTAGATTGTACATGTGGCAAAATCCGGTGGGGGGCTAGAAGATGGTGCGAGGGGACGAGTGGAGGGAGACTATGAAGGAATGCACAAGTGCGAGATCAATATTTAGAGAGAGGGGGCGAACACGTGCGCTGATGCGCGCAGTGGTGGAGCCATGAAAAATAAATGAGCTAGGGGGCCAAGCATTGCTAATCCTTTACGAGGAGGGTCAATTCATGAACTTAAACCATTTTTAGCAGCAATTGTCTAATGATCACATTCATATTAGCCTTGATATATAGTGATGTTAGGGGGGAGGGGGGCAGGGCCCTTACTGCCCCCTGTCTTCGCCATTGTGCACGCGTCTGAGAGATGAAGCAGAAGGCATGGATGATGAGAGGGGGACGTTGGATACATAATTAATGTGGGTGTATTAGCTATATATGTTAATCCTATATAGAGAGGTATAGATTGATCGATGTGGACGTGGGAAAGAGGGTGAGACCTCACTGGATATATCGGTTGATCGGTTTGTGTGGAAAACTATGAAAGACCTAGCTATATACACACATACATAGAGGAACATCGATCGTTGCGCATGGATGCGTGAGAGATAAAGAATGCCCGATATGATGGAGAGGGGGATGTGTGTTGGTGTGTGCCTTCATGGGAGACCGACCTGAAGAAAAAGATTGCATGCGTGCGATGGATAATGCCGACTGGTAGTGTGTGTGCATGCATGCACGAGAGAAAGTTAGTGGTACAATTATAAAGAGAAGACTATTGTGTGGGTGTAAAAGAATAGCTGAATAGGTGAGGTCACAATCAATGTAAAGTTGAGTTCAAATATTTGAATAAGAGATCCTGATGTTTGAAACCTATGCATGCATGAATATAACGGAGATCTACACGGTTTGGTTTGGAAACGAGCATGTTGTAATGTATACACATTGAACAAGGTCAGACTGATTTGAATTTGAGATACCGATGGCAGACATCATTTGGCCACGTCGCATCCGTGCATGGACACACTATTATAATTGGAGATGATGGGCGGCTTTTGCATCACATATGTATATCTATAACCCTATATATATATATATATTATATTTTATATTTTTTTATATTGTGTGCGGGTAACTTTAACTTGGAAAGATGGTCGTTGGATGAGGCGAATCCGATGGTCCAAAGATGGCAAATTTGAGCAGTACTGGCCGTTGGATATCATCTAGATTCCACCAGATTTCGCCACATGTATAATCTAGAAGACTCCATGGTTGAACTTAAGCATAATGCACAAACATCAGAACACAAGAACTTCTTATTTGTTCTAGAATCTTCTGTATCAGAATTGCCCAAATGTTTTTCTACATGATTTGCCATTATTTGTTTTTACTTTATGTCTTACACGCACAATTCCATGAATCTTAAAATAGATTAGCTTTCTTATAAAAACTAGATGATTTTGAATGAAATGAACTATAAGAATTAAACGAACATCTACATCATGCATATATGACTCAAAGCTTGCATGCTATAATGTGGTACTTATTCATAATTTGGTTGCCAAATCTCATGCGTGCAATGCACGTGTACCTTACTCTAGTCTAAATGGTGTTTGTCTGTGTGTTGTGCGTGTTGAGGTGCAAATTGTCTTTTTTTGGGTACACATTAAGCTTGTTCTTCCGAAATTTCAAGCCGCACCTTGTTATGCCGATAATTCAAGCTAACGTCTCTGTCTATCATGCTGCGAAACTCCTGCCTCTTCAACCCGCGCCTTGTTAGCCCGAAATATTTAAGATATATCTTTGTCTCGTTGTGCTCCGACAACTCCCTCCATCTTAACCCGCGCCTTGCTATTTCGAAATTACAACGCGCGCGAAAACTCCCACCTCCTGTGAAATCCCGACACGCGAAATGCCCGTGGTACCCCTGAACTGAAAGAACCGCCTCAAATCGGTGGGGGTACTTTCGTAACTTACCCCACATTTCGGACAAGCGCGTCTCTAAGCCATGGTTCCCCACTGCCATCCCATCCGCCCACCCATTCGTACACCGAGGCCGCGAAAACCCACGACAAAACCCCACACCCTGCTCCGTCCGCCACCCAGCCGGAGCCTCTTCCCCGACGACGTCATCCACAGCAACACCTCGATGTCCCTCATCCACCATACCGGATGAGGATCCGTTGTCGATCTCATCATCCCGCTGGTTCAGCCACCCCGTCCTCCACCTCCAAGGAGCTGCCCCGATGTTCCCCTCGTCTTTCGCGCCACCTCCATTCCCACACCGCCGTCTTCACCTGCACCACCGGAAGAGCATCATCATCACCGTTTTCTCGGATGAAGCTGCGGCCTAATCGGCACCAGCAAAGGTTGTACACTAATCGCCGCATTTTCTTCTTGATTCGATCTCACGGTGCTGCCGGCGCTCGGTCCCGAGCCGACACGACACGGCTCCATCCACGGCGGCGTCGCCGGCCACTTCCTCCATGGCATCGCTCCCTCGGCGGCGACGTCCACATCAGTAGGACCTGCTGCTGCTTCAGCTCTCGCTCGCGCTGCTGCTCTGCTCTTGCTCTCGGTCCCCTGCCTGGTCTGCTCTTGCTATTGCTCTTGCTCGCGCTGCTGCTCTCGCTCTTCCTCTTGCTTGTGATGCTGCTTCGATTTAGCTACACTTCACTCTGATGCCGCTGGGGTGAAGGAAGAACCAGCCACAGCGGGGAGGGGGGCTCACCGGAGAGGTACCCCACTATCTATCTTAGGGTTTAGGATGGGGGCGGTGGTCGCCGACGGTGATGGGGCGTTGGCGGGGCGGTGGCATCGGGATCGCCAGAGAAAAAGCTCGGCATGGGGGGGGGCTAGAGGGATGGCCGGGGCGGCGGCGGACCGACGGTGGGGAGTGTTTTCGGGGCGGGCGAGGCGGCGCACCGCCGGCCGCAGGGGGCAGGGGGCTGCTGTTTGGCCAGCTCAGGGGGTGGAGGTTGAAGATGAACCGCAGGCCCTTGATTTCGTATCCAACGGCTGCAAAATCGACTGACCAGAGATGAAAAAGTCAGTCGACCGACGTGTAGCCTCACCTTGCTAGTGCGTTCAGTTTCGACAGCAAAATTCAGTTTCAACAGCAAAATTCAGTTTCGACAGTTAAGTTCAGTTTCGACAGTTAAGTTCAGTTTCGATAGGTAATTTTAGAGATGAGCGGCTGATGTATTTTACATCTAGCACTTTGTGTTTATGTATTTTACGTCATGTATTGGAGATGCTATTAGAATTCCACTCAGGTTAACATTGTTCATTGTCTCTCTTGTCCTGCTTCAGCCTCTGCGTCATACAACTCACCGGAGCTGCTCCAACGACGAAACCCTCCATCACAGCGGAGCAGTACCTCGGGCTCCATCTCCAGACGCCAAAGATCTTCTTCCCCTCCTCCGATAGCCAAGTCAGCCGGAGCATCCTCACCGGCCAACCCAATCACGCTGAGATCGACATGGCTTCGCCAAAGAGGTTGTACACTTGTTGCATCTCTTTTTTACTCTACATGTTATATATATTGTCCACTGAGCACTCGTAGTAACGGGAAATACGATTATTTTATCCTACTATATGACAAGCAGTGAGGTACCAGTCAACTTAGCTATCTGTGATGGACTCTCTTGAATGCCATCATTATTTATCTCTGCGCGTTTGAGCTGTGCATTTGTCAGTGGGCCTGGGAGTTGAGCTAGTATGGCAGTGGCCTGGGTCCAAAGTAATAGAAGTAGCAAAAAAACATTTTTTTAGTGTAGGATTTTCCTTGCTCAAGCCTGCCTACTAGAATCGCCAGTGCTTGAAAGGAAAAGTGAATGAAAAACATCGGAATTGGAAAGTTTCCTATGGTACTACTTTTCATGAATTTGGTGCAAAGGAATGGAGCAAAGGAAAACTGTAGGATTTGTTCCTTTAGTGTCTCCTTGAAAGAAAAACCGTAGGAATTCTAATTTCCACCTCTCCTCCTTTTCATATTCCTATTCATCAAGCACAAGACTAAGAGATAGTAGCATAATAGCATTATAACCGTACATTTTCTTGTGGTTTGACTTAATCTCACCATGCTTTTTTGCATCCTGTGATCTTCCAATTGTTGTGAATCAAACACCCAGATTGGCAGAAATCCTGTGTTTTTAAATTCTCTATTTTGCACGTGCATTCCTATCCTATTCCTGTCTATTTCCTATCCCTGCATTGTTAGAATCCTCAAATTGAAACAAGCCCTTACTCAATTACTTTTGTTACAGATATGTGTCAAAGAAAACCTTGTGTGGTTTGTCCTGCTCCTGTGGCGCTGTGTTCCACCCTAGCTCAGCTGCTCCAACGACGGAAGGGTTCACCACAGCAGGGATCCGCTCTCTAGACTGTCTTTCGCTGCCTTAGATCTTCTTCCCCGCCGCTGGCAGCCACGGCAACTGCATTACCATCATCAACTGAGCAGATGACCTTGAGGACTACACGGGTCCGCAAGAGAGGTCGCACTCATCCGTGTCTGCTTACGTTATGCGTCGCTTAATATGATGACATGCTACATTATCATCGTGTTCACCTATTAGACCCCGAGTCAGGTCCAAACTAATGCTGAAACTTGAGTTTTTAAATGGTTGTGGGGTACATATTGGGGCAGCAATCAATACTTTCTGTCTACTATCTGGTTAATCTCCGGTGTCTACTATGAGTTTCATGTTGGGTGCAAACAAACATTAAAGGAGCCATTATCTGTATTTTTTAACTAAAGCTATTATCTGCCTGCTATCATTGGTTTTGGGTCTATCCACAGTTTGCTACCATCACTCTGGATTTGTGCATGCACTCCTTACATAATCTCACTATGTTTTATTCCTATGCATGCCAGTTATTTTACACAATGGAACTGATCATGTAGAGCAAAAGAGACGAGCCTTGCGTGGCAATAAAATTTCATGCATACGTCGTTCCATGGTGGGCGCAAAGGCAGCCCCCCTCCACCCATTTTGGATCGTAATCAAGAGGAAGATAACTGTTATGAGGGGGATTCAGAAGGAGAAGACCACTCCTATTTACCCCATGAGGTCTTCGCTCTAACTTGGCATGCTGATGTTGGTAATATCATGCATATAGTGCCTTGCATTGCTTACTGTATACATTAAAGATGTCATCTGCTTAGTTTAGACATGCTTTGTGTCAATGCCATCTGTTTAGTTTCTTTATCGTATATGTGAATCATGCAATGCCATCTTGTCTAGCCAGGCATCATACATGTGAATTTTTCAATTCCACCCTGGTTAGCCAGTCATCTTATATGTGAATTATATCATGCCATCATCTTATATGTGAATTATACCCTGGTTGTAGTCCGTAGGCAATCAACTCCATACACAACAATCATACCATAGGCTAGCTTCTAGGGTTTAGCCTCCTTGATCTCGTGGTAGATCTACTCTTGTATTACCCATATCATCAATATTAATCAAGCAGGAGTAGGGTATTACCTCCATCGAGAGGGCCCGAACCTGGGTAAAAAACATCGTGTCCCTTGTCTCCTGTTACCATCCGGCCTTGACGCACAGTTTGGGACCCCCTACCCGAGATCCGCCGGTTTTGACACCGACATTGGTGCTTTCATTGAGAGTACCTCTGTGTCGTCGCCTTTAGGCCCGATGGCTCCTTTGATCATCAACAACGATACGGTCCAGGGTGAAACTTTTCTCCCCGGACAGATCTTCGTCTTCGGCGGCTTCACTCTGCAGGCCAATTCGCTCGGCCACCTGGAGCAGATCGAAAGCTACGCCCCTGGTCACCAGGTCAGGTTTGGAAGCCTAAACTACACGGCTGACATCCACGGGGACTTGATCTTTGACGAATTCGAGCCACAGCCAAGCGCGCCGCACTGTCTCGATGGGCATGATATAGCTTTGCCGCCGAACAGCGCCTGGAAGGCCGCACCCGCATCGGATCCGACCCCTAACTCGGAGCCTATTGCGCCAATTGAGGATGAGCGGTTGGACGTCACCTTGGGGGCTGCGATCCCAAAAGTGGTCGAGCCGAACGCTAGCCCCGCACTCTGCACGACCCGTGACTCCGAGGATCCGGACTCCTCCCCGGACTCCGAACCCCTCGCGCCCCTGCCAATCGAATCCGATTGGGCGCCGATAATGGAGTTCACCGCCGCAGACATCTTTCAGCATTCGCCTTTTGGCGACATCCTGAATTCTCTTAAGTCTCTCTCTTTATCAGGAGAGCCCTGGCCGGACTACGGTCAGCGAGGGTGGAATACGGACGATGAGGAAATTCAAAGCCCACCCACCACCCACTTTGTAGCCATTGTCGACGATCTAACCGACATGCTTGACTTCAGCTCCGAAGACATCGACGGCATGGACGATGATGTAGGAGACGAACAGGAACCAGCACCTGTAGGGCGCTGGAAAGCCACCTCGTCATATGACATATATATGGTGGACACTCCAAAAGATGGAGATGGCGATGGAACAGTGGGGGATGACGCCCCCAAGAAACAGCCAAAGCGCCGGCGTCAGCGGCGCCGCTCTAAATCCCGCCAAAGCAAAAACGGTGATTCCGGCACGGGAGATAATACTACCCCGGATAGCGCCGAAGAACACCCACCTCGGCAAGATTCGGCACAGGAAGATGGAAAAGCCAGCCCTCATGAGAGAGCGGCAGATCGAGAGGTCGAGGATGATAACTATATGCCTCCCTCCGAAGACGAGGCAAGCCTCGATGACGACGAATTCGTCATACCATCAGACCCCGCCGAACAAGAGCGTTTTAAACGCAGGCTTTTAGCCACGGCAAGCAGCCTAAAGAAAAAGCAGCAATAGCTTAGAGCTGCCCAAGATTTGCTAGCTGACAGATGGACTGAACTCCTTGCGGCCGAAGAGTATGAACTTGAACGCCCCTCCAAGAGTTACATGAAGCGCAGGCCGCTACCCCGATCAGAGGAGGAAGCACCTACATCACCAGCGCATGACATGGCAGACTCGCGGCCGCGACAGAGAGGCCTCTCGGCCCTCCACCCAAGCCATGCCCCGACGCCGCTCAACTAAGGCACGGGAAAATGCGCCCGACCTGCGAGACATACTGGAGGATAAGGCAAGACAAACAAGATCGATCTACGGATCGCGCAGGCGCCCTACGGCATGTGACAATGATCTTCACTCCGGATACAACAAATCCAGCCAGGCCGAACACAACAGACATAGCTCCTCCGAGCTGCGTCGTGATATAGCCCAGTACAGAGGCGCCGCACACCCGCTATGCTTCACGAATGAAGTAATGGATCATAAAATCCCAGAGGGTTTCAAACCCGTAAACATCGAATCATACGATGGCACAACAGACCCGGCGGTATGGATCGAGGATTATCTCCTTCACATCCACATGGCACGCGGCGATGATCTACACGCCATCAAATACCTCCCGCTCAAACTTAAAGGACCGGCCCGGCATTGGCTTAACAGCTTGCCAGCAGACTCAGTCGGTTTGACCTGGAAGCCGCATTCCTCGACAACTTCCAGGGCACTTACGTGCGACCGCTGGATGCCGACGACTTAAGCCACATAATTCAGCAGCCAGAAGAATCAGCCAGACAATTCTGGACATGGTTCCTAACAAAGAAAAACCAGATAGTCGACTGTCCGGACGCAGAGGCCCTAGCAGCCTTCAAGCATAACATCCACGACGAGTGGCTTGCCCGGCACTTGGGACAGGAAAAGCCGAAATCCATGGCAGCCCTCGCAACACTCATGACCCGCTTTTGCGCGGGAGAAGACAGCTGGCTAGCTCGCAGTAACAACTTATCAAAGAACCCTGGTAATTCGGATACTAAGGACAAAAGTGGCAGGACACGTCAGAATAAGCAAAAACGCCGCATTAACAGCGACAGCAACGAAGACACGGCAGTCAATGCCAGATTCAAAGGCTATAAATCCGGTCAGCGGAAAAAGCCATTCAAAAAGAATACTCAGGGCCCGTCCAGTTTGGACCGAATACTCGATCGCTTGTGCCAGATACATGGCACCCCCGAAAGGCCAGCCAATCACACTAACAGGGATTGTTGGGTGTTCAAGCAGGCAGGCAAGTTAAGGGCCGAAAACAGAGACAAGGGGCTGCACAGCGACGACGAGGAGCCCAAGCCGCCGAACAACAATGGACAGAAGGGCTTTCCCCCACAAGTGCGGACGGTGAACATGATATACGCAACCCACATTCCCAAGCGGAAGCGGAAGCGTGCGTTACGGGACGTATATGCGATAGAGCCAGTCGCCCCAAAGTTCAACCCATGGTCCTCCTGCCCGATCACTTTTGATCGAAGGGATCATCCCACTAGCATCCATCATGGCGGCTTCGCCGCATTGGTTCTCGACCCAATCATCGACGGATTTCATCTCACAAGAGTCCTCATGGACGGCGGCAGTAGCCTGAACCTGCTTTATCAGGATACAGTGCGGAAAATGGGCATAGATCCCTCAAGGATTAAGCCCACAAGAACGACCTTTAAAGGCGTTATACCAGGTGTAGAAGCCAACTGTACAGGCTCAGTAACACTTGACGTGGTCTTCGGATCCCCGGAAAATTTCTGAAGCGAAGAGTTAACCTTCGATATAGTCCCGTTTCGCAGTGGCTATCACGCCCTGCTCGGACGAACCGCATTCGCAAAAGTTCAATGCGGTGCCGCACTACGCATATCTCAAGCTCAAGATGCCAGGCCCTCGAGGAGTAATTACGGTCAACGGAAACACCAAACGCTCCCTCCGTACGTAGGAGCACACGGCGGCTCTCGCAGCGGAGGTACAAAGTAGCCTTTTCAGGCAATTCTCCAGTCCGGCCATTAAAAAGCCAGACACTACCAAGCGCGCCCGGAGTAACCCACAGCAGGACCGCCTGGCACACTCTGAGCAAGCGTAGCGATGCGCCCCCAACCCCAGCTTTCGCGACATAGCGAAACCAGTACCTCGCGTACATACTACGCCCTTGAAATACCATGGGCACAGGGGAAGGGGCACAATAATGGCACGCCCAAAATACGACTTAAAACGTACTAGGGGCTGCCGGATTCCTTTTTTTAAATTTTTCTTATTTTCAGGACTCCATACTTCGGACGACCTGTTCGGCAATTCGACTGCCGCACAAACGATGCAAGATCCGGGGAGGCAGACAAGCCATGCCGCATTATGGAACTCCCAGGTGGTCTCTGTTACAAGCGGTATACCTGTTTTAAATACAATTCCGCGGCTTGCCCCTGGTTAGGACATACTGAATAGTCCAATATCTTTTGCTTACCGCACTATTTGTATCGTTCGGCTTTGATAAATAGCCTCTCTATAAACAATGCATAGCTTTTATCTATTTTCTGCATTACTCTCTTTTATATATGTTCATTAATGACATGTTGCACCCGTACACTGTGGTACGACAAGTACGCCAGGGGCTTCAGTACCCTTTAATATGGTGTGAGAAGTCCGTACACTTTCACAAGTGCGGCACCCCGAACTTATAGCGCTATATGCATCAGCTCCGAATCATGATTTGGGTCAATAGTTGGGTTTGCCCGGCTCCTATGTTTTGGTGCCTTACATTCCGCTATATCGGCTAAGGTAGCACTAGGAGAACCACTGTGATTGTGCCCCGGTTGAGCTGGTTAAGCACCTCAGTGGAGAAAGCTAAAACTGACTGTCATGATGAGGCGAGAGACCGGTCGCTGTTTGAGAGGTTTTTCGAGTCCCTAAAGACTTATGCCGCTTCGAGTGAGGAGCCGGATTTGTCCAGCCAAGGCGTGGATAGCGCCCCGAACTCGGTCTTCCGAACTAGGGGCTTCGCCAAAATTTAAAATTATAAAGTTCTATGGCTAAGTGAGAGTGTTCAAGCATTATAGTCCGATTGCCTGGTTCGTTGTGCTGAGCGCCTCCCTCGAAGGACCCAACTATGGGAAAAAGAGCGCTCAGGTTTATCCCGAACACCCCAGCACTAGTGGCATGGGGGCAGAAGCCGACGACTGGCCATCTCTCAATTTTTTGATAAACGGCCGCACAGAAAATAATATTTTAAATTCAACAAGCATTGCTTAAAGCGCCTATGAACAAGTTTTCAGCGCACAGGATAAAAACGAGTGAGTTTATTCAAAAATTACATCCTTGGTGCATTCATCCGCCACAAGGCGGGTACCCGCAAGAACATCCTTGTAATAGTTGTCGGGCTTGTGATGCTCCTTCCCCGGCGGCGGCCCGTCCTTCACAAGCTTCTCACCGTCCAGCTTACCCCAGTGCACCTTTGCACGGGCAAGGGCCCGACGGGCACCTTCGATGCAGACGGAGCGCTTGATGACCTCGAGCCTTGGACAGGCCTCCACCAGCCGCCGCACCAGCCCGAAGTAGCTCCCAGGCAGGGCCTCTCCGGGCCACAGCCGAACTATGAAGCCCTTCATGGCCTGTTCGGCCGCCTTGTGGAGCTCGACCAGCTGTTTCAGCTGGTCGCTCAAGGGCACAGGGTGTCCGGCCTCAGCATACTGAGACCAGAACACCTTCTCCGTCGAGCTGCCCTCTTCAGCTCAGTAGAATGCGGCGGCGTCGGATACGCTGCGGGGAAGATCTGTGAATGCCCCTGGAGAACTACGGATTCGGGTAAGTAACAAGTAGTTTACTTTTATATTTCTGCTTTGCATAAAGAATGCCTTACCCGCCGCTATCTTCTTCATCTCCTCCAACTCTTGGAGGGCCTTTTGGGCCTCGACCTTGGCAGACTTGGTAGTCTCAAGGGCCGCCGCGAGCTCGGATGCTTGGGTCTTTGACTCAAGCTCCAAACTCTCATGTTTTTTCATGAGAGCCTGAAGCTCTTGCTGCACCTCGCCGACCTGAGCCCCAAGTTTCTCTCGCTCGGTGCGCTCCGCGGCCGTTTTCTTTTCGGCCTCGGACAGCGCCTGCTTGAGGGTCGCCACCTCAGTCGTGGCCCCTACAATAAGCAGTGCAATCCTGTTATTTTTTGCAATCACGCCTCTCTATAGGCACTTTTTTCTGTAAGGTATTTCTTACCTTCTTTCTCCTCGAGTTGCCGCTTGGCAAGGCCGAGCTCTTGCTCGGTCCGCTCGAGTCCCTGTTTCAGGGCACCCACCTCCGCAGTCAGTGCGGCGGTGGCTAGCAGCGAAGCCTGCATACGCATATTGACTCTTTGTTGTTAGACTCCTGCGAAATTTAATAGATCCTCTATTCGGCTTTTCTTTCCGAACGCCAAACAGAGCATCAGGGGCTACTGTCTATGCGGTTATATTCTTACATATTTTTTACTTACCTCGAAGCCTGTTAGAAGGCTAGCGCAAGCTTCGGTCAGTCTGCTCTTGGCGGACTGAACCTTCTGGATCACCATTCTCATAATAGTACGGTGCTCCTCGTCGATGGAGGCGCCGTCAAGCACCTCAAGTAGATTGTCTGGCACCTCCGGTTGGACGGAGGCCGCTGGCTCAGAAGGTTTGCTCCTCTTGGAAGGAGTTCGCCTACCACTGTCCGGAACTGTTGAAGATTCCGGTGCGGTGTCCGGCACAAAGCCGGACTTGGAGCCCTGGGGGGTCTTGTCCCCTTTACTCCTGGGGTCCGGGAGGTCGCCTTGCGGCTCCTCCTGGACCACCTCCTCCTGCCCCGAATCTCGTTGCGACGCCACTTCGGCGTCGTCCGCAGTGCGGGGGGAGACAGCGGGCGGAACTGAGTTCACGTCCGATGAATCCAGGGAGCCGCTCGACGACTCGTTGAGTTCGGCCCGGGGCGGACTGCATAATTACATTTGACATTAGGGAAAGCTATGCAACAAAGGAACATCATGAGTTATTCTGATATCTGAACTTACGATTTCGCCGGACGCTTGGCCCTGTTTGGCCACTCCTCTTTGCCCTCTTCGGCGTTGGGGGCGTAGTCCGGCGGAGGGGTCTTCCTTTTCCTAGACCCCTCGGCCTCTCCCGTTGGGGCGGCCTTCCTCTTCTCTCCTCCCTCCGCTGGGGGGGAAGAGTTTTCTTCTTCCTCCTCCTCGTTAGCGCGGGAGGAGGGCGTCTCGGACTCGTCAGATGACGACACCGCCGCATTACGGGCACTCTTTCGAGTCCCCGTGGCCTTCTTCTCCGGCACCACATACGGCGCCGGAACCAGCAGCTTCGCTAGTAGAGCTGGGGCTGGGTCTTTAGGCAGCGGAGCCGGACAGTTAATTGGTCCGGATATCGCCCGACAAGCCTGTCAAAGGTAAGGGAGTTTAGATCCCGCATAGAGTCAAACTATGAAAAAACTTAACATCCTGTAAAAGGTGAAAATAGCTTACCTCGCTAGCGTGACGCTGCGAGCTGTATCCGCGGTCCTCGGAAGCGGATGTGGGAGCCTCGGCACCTTTGGTTAGCACCTTCCAGACGTCTTCATACGTCGTGTCGAAGAGCCTGTTAAGGGTTTGGTGCTGCGCCGGGACGAACTCCCACAGATTAAAATCCCGTTGTTGGCACGGGAGGATCCGGCGGACGAGCATAACCTAGATTACATTAACAAGCCGGATTGGCTTCTTCACCAGGGACTGGATGCATGTTTGCAATCCGGTCACCTCTTTTTCGTCACCCCACGATAGGCTCGTCTCTTTCCAGGACATAAGCCACATGGGGGGTCCGGATCAGAACTCGGGGGTTGCGATCCATTTCGGATCGCGCAGCTCGATGATGTAAAACCACCATGATTGCCACCCCTTCAGGGTCTCCACGAAGGAGCCCTCGAGCCATAGGACGTTGGCTATCTTGCCCACCATGGCGCCTCCGCACTCCGCCTGGCTGCCGCACACCACCTTGGGCTTGACATTGAAGGTCTTGAGCCAGAGGCCGAAATGAGGGCGGACACGGAGGAAAGCCTCGCACACGATGATAAACGCCGAGATGTTGAGGATGAAGTTCGGGGCCAGATCATGGAAATCCAGGCCGTAGTAGAACATGAGCCCCCGGACAAATGGGTGGAGTGGAAAACCCAGTCCGCGGAGGAAGTGGGGAAGGAATACTGCCCTCTCATGGGGCCTTGGGGTGGGGAGAAGCTGCCCCTCCTCGGGAAGCCGGTGCGCGATGTCTTTGGACAAGTATCCGGCCTTCCTTAGCTTTTTGACATGGCCCTCCATGACGGAGTAGACCATCCACTTGCCTCCCACTCCGGACATTGCTGGAGAAGGTTGAGGTGGGAAGTGCGGGCTTGGGCGCTAGAGCTCGAGTGCGCAGGAGATGGATAGGCAAAGGAGGAAGAAGACGTAGGTAAAAAGGTGGATCCTTATCCCCTTATATGGGCGGACGCGGTTGTGCGTCCCCACCTGCCTAGTAAAACACGCTTGCCTCCCAAGCGCCGTGATAAGTGGCGCGATTGGATTACCCACGTCCGTATTGATGAGAATCCCGTAAGGGCACACGATCTCTGCTTTCACAAGACGTGCCAAGGAAACCGCCTCGCAAAACATGCTGAGGTGGAATAGTAAAAACGATTCAAGTAAAGAACTTGGTTGTAGTGTGATGATGCACTGCGGAATACGTCAGCAGATTTGATTTGTGTTTATATTATTCTCTCTATGGCAATATGTGGAAGCTTATTTTGCAGAACCGGACACTACTCTTGGTGTTTACAATCTTCTATGAAGGACTTGGAGGAGAAACCCGCCTTGCAATGCCGAAGACAATTTGTGCGCCGGACTCGTCGTCATTGAAGCCTGGTTCAGGGGCTACTGAGGGAGTCCTGGATTAGGGGGTGTTCGGGTAGCCGGACTATACCTTCAGCCAGACTCCTGGACTATGAAGATACAAGATTGAAGACTTCGTCCCGCGTCCGGATGGGACTTTCCTTGGCGTGGAAGGCAAGCTTGGTGATGCGGATATTCAAGATCTCCTACCATTGTAACCGACTCCATGTAACCCTAACCCTATCCGTGTCTATATAAACCGGAGGGTTGTAGTCCATAGGCAATCAACTCCATACACAACAATCATACCATAGGCTAGCTTCTAGGGTTTAGCCTCCTTGATCTCGTGGTAGATCTACTCTTGTATTACCCATATCGTCAATATTAATCAAGCAGGAGTAGGGTATTACCTCCATCGGGAGGGCCCGAACCTGGGTAAAAAACATTGTGTCCCTTGTCTCCTATTACCATCCGGCCTTGACGCACAGTTCGGGACCCCCTACCTGAGATCCGTCGGTTTTGACACCGACATCAGCCATTTGGCACGGTCATGGAAAAATCTGGAGTGAAAACAAGGTCTTCAGAGCAGACAATGCTATCTGACGTGCTGGTTACCGATAGCTCCTCAGAGGAGGATTCAGAGACAGATGACCAGTCATATCCCCCCCCCCCCGAGGTGCATGCCCTAACTTGGTAGGGTTATGTTGCTCATATCGTGCGTATGGTATCTTGCATTGCTATGTCATTTTCTTAGTTTAGACATGCTTTGTGTGAATGCCACCTGTTTAGTGTCTAATTACCATATATGTGAATTATGCAATGCCATCTTGTTGCAAGACATTATATATGTGAATTATGCAATGTTATCTTGTTGCAAGGCATTATGTATGTGAATTATGCAATGCCATGCTGTTTAGGCAAGCGTCATATATAAGCAATCAAGCAAAGATGCACGGATAAATCTCAAATAAGAAGATCTAACCAGGAAGTTCAACTGAAGAACTCCGGTTTGCAAAAAGAATCAAATCAAATGGAGCAACGAAACACAAACTGCGAAAGAAACAAGATCCGATTACTAATCTGGACTAAAGTCAAATTTTATAGTACCAAAATCTTGTTCAAGTTGGTTAAATAGAAAGAGGGCTTCGAGACGAAGATCTAGGCGCTTGAATCGCCTGATTCCGATAAACGAGTGAAAAGATAAACTAAAACGAAAATTAGGGCAGAAATCGCGATCAAAAATAATCACGGAAAACCCTAGAAAAAGAAAAACTGACAAACAGGCTAACGAATGAATGTTCACTGCCAGTGAAAAACGGGTGAACGGCGTTCGTTAAAATGACCGTACGGACGAACGTCCGCTACTTAACCAAACTGCATAAAACCAGAATAAAACCGATCTAAAGAAAAAACCGATCTTAGGGTTTATAAAAAAACCGATCGGTCAACGGCGGCGGCTCGACGAAGTCTGGTGACGGCAGCGGCGGCTCCGGTGAGGCGGCGGGGCGGCGGCGGCGGTGCGGCATCTAGCGCGGGCGGCGGCGCGGCGGTGAGGCTAGGGCGGCGACACGACTAGGGTTAGGGCGGGACGCGGGCACGGGGCGGGCTGGGGCGTCCTCGGCGGCTTATAAGGCCGGTCGGGGGGAGGAGTTCGGGTCGAAACCGGCTGTCGTGGGAATGATTCCGACAATAAGAGAGGGCTAGGATAAAGGAGCATGATCTATCAAGATGCAAATGGGTGACACGTGGTTTTAGCGAGTTCGGGCCTCTCACGGTGGAGATAACAACCCTACGTCTCGTGCTCCGGAGAGCCTTTGTTTATCTGAGTCTGTATCCGGAGATTACAATGTATGTGAGAGCGAGGAGAATGGATCTCCATGCTTGAGCTAAGTCCTGAGACTAGAGAGGAAGAAGAGAGAGAGGTGGAAGAAAAAAGCCCCGAGTCTAGTGGTGAGGGGTGGCTTATATAGAGTGCGCCACCCCCTCACCTCCTATGTTACAAAGTGGGGGCGTTAATGCCATAACTCAGCTTACTACTAAGATGATGCTTCGAGTGCCTTGTTGACTGCTGGTCTTCGCATATCCGAGTGAGACCAGGTGCTCCGAGTGGAATGAGTTGGTCGAGTGGAGTGCTATGCTCCGAGTGGTTGTTGTCGTCCGAGTGACTTGATGGTCATCCGAGTGGATAGTATGTCTCTATGAAATTTATCTAGACCCACATGCTGTGTGGACCCCATGCTTTATGATATTTTGACCCTTCGTTGGCCTACCTGTTATGTGTATCCCCAACATTAGCCCCCGAATCAATTGCGATTTTGTAGAATGAGTTTGTGAAAGACACAATTTGGCCCGAGTGATTACGGAAATACTCGGTACCCATCATCGTGCTTTCAGACTACCAAGGTTTGAACAAAATCTCAATGGATTCTGGTACTATGCTTCCCGACTGATATGGGGTAAGTGCTCGCGAGGAGCAACTTGGTGACATTCGATCATCTCTCGGAAGAGGTTAACTTGTGATCAGAGTATGGGTGTGTCATTAAATCTGAACAACAGGATTGACGCATGGACTGTTCTCTCGGAGAGATGCCATTCTTATCCTGGGGGAACGTCAATACGAGTCAGTTCTGGATCCAAACTTGTGAGTTTCACGCTTTGAGTCCTAGAAGATGGCTCAAAACAGGTCCACGGAGGAGCGTTAAACTCACCTTATAGGAATTTTTTGGTAGTTTTGACGGGAGTCTTTAGAAATTGTTTTTTTGTTGTTCATCACTCGGACTGGTCAAGCCGTACCGAGTGGAGATTACTCTAGTGGGGGCATGTTGAGTGCACCCACTGGGTGTAGTCCCTGAGACCGCCATCGACTGCGGGCAGTCGGCGGGGGTCTGAGAAAACTAAAAATCTTCTTAGCTGGTACCGATCGAACTTGTTCCTCTCTGACTCGGAGGTCGAGTAGTACTTGAGGATCTGGTATTGGTCTAGCTTGTTTCTCCTCGACTCAAAAGTTGAGTAGTACTTGAGTGATCTGGAGTTGGTCTTGACCGAGCAAAAATGTTTCTTTCTGAGTTCTCTTCCAGTGGGGGCACACTGAGTGCACCCACTGGGTGTAGTCCCCGAGCCTCTGTCGGACAAGATGAGTCGGACAGAGAGTTTAAGTCTCCTGGTAAACCTCCACGCAGACAACATGGTAAATATATTTTAATCTGGAATTGAGTCAATCGGATGCATCTTCAGGCGCTTGACATGGTAAATAAGTTCATCCTGGAACTGAGTCAGTCGGACTGATCTTCGTCAACTCGGTCAAGCAGGTGAATCTTCGTGCTCTCGTCACGGTGAATGAATTCGTCTTTGAAACTGCCGACTGTAGAAAAAAGCTGGACACTCCAGGGAGTAATCCTTCCAGTGGTACTTCTTATATTGACCGTTATATTTTGCCTGAAAGGGGTATTTGTAAGAGTAGATTGTGTCCGTAGAGGAGCTTCGTTTTCACCCTTTTGCATGAAAGGGATATTTGTCTGAGTGGACGTGCTTCCTGACTGATCGGGGTATGTTGACTGCGAGGAAAAACTTGGTGGCACTCGTATGTCTCCCGGAGGAGATAGACTAGTGGTCTGACATGGACGTGTCATGAAACCCGAGTGGCGAGGCTAGTGTGTGGGTTGACGCTCTGGAGATATGCCACTCATTATCCCGGGGGAACACCAACACATGCCATCTCTGAGTCCAAGTTTGTGAAACTGATGCCTTGGAGCCTAGGATAAGGGCCAAGTGTATTCGTAGAGGAGCGTCATTTTCACGCTTTTGCAGTCCTGAAGATGACTTGAAGAAATGATTTGGGCGATCGTCTGAGTGGATAGTACTGCCCTTATAGATTTTCGACGGAACGAGCATGTATGGTCAGAAAGATATTCCTGATGTGATTAATGGGTTGATTGAATGGGCGTAACCCCTGAGGGCGGCATGGCCAACGGCTGTGCGTAGCCCCCTAGTGATGCTCAAAAGAGGTAAGCTTGCTACAGAGTGTGATATGAGGTTTGATCATATGAGTAACTTGGTTGTTCCCGTGCTAGGGTGTAGAGGTAAAGACATGTCCAACTGATGGTGACACGCGAGGCGGCCGAGGGGCGATGATGTGTACAACCGAGTGGTGAAGAAGTGCACAATCGAGTGGCGACGAGCGGAGCAGCCGAGTGGTAAAGACGTGCCCAACCGAGCGGCGAAGCGCAGGGCGGCCGAGTCCTGATGTGTGAGGTGGTTGAATGATGAAGACGTGCATAACTGAGTGGCAATGCGCGGGGCGGCCAAGTGGTGAAGATGTGCACAACGGAGTGGCGACGTGCGGGGTGGCCGACTGGTGATGACATGCGAGGCGACCGAGTGGTGACACGCGGGGCGGGCGTGTGGTGAAGGCATGCACAACTGAGAGGCGACGCACGGAGCGGCTGAGTGGTGAATACGTGCACAACCGAGTGGTGACGCACGGGGCGGCCGTGTGATGAAGGCATGCACAACCGAGAGGCGACGCGCGAAGCGGCCGAGTGGTGAAGACGTGCACAACCGAGTGGTGACGTGCGGGACGGTCGAGCTGAAGGAAATATGCCCTAGAGGCAATAATAAAGTAATTACTTATTTCCTTATTTCATGATAAATGTTTATTATTCATGCTAGAATTGTATTAACCGGAAACATAATACATGTGTGAATACATAGACAAACAGAGTGTCACTAGTATGCCTCTACTTGACTAGCTCGTTGAATCAAAGATGGTCAAGTTTCCTAGCCATAGACATGAGTTGTCATTTGATTAACGGGGTCACATCATTAGAGAATGATGTGATTGACTTGACCCATTCCGTTAGCATAGCACTTGATCGTTTAGTTTGTTGCTATTGCTTTCTTCATGACTTATACATGTTCCTATGACTATGAGATTATGCAACTCCCATTTACCGGAGGAACACTTTGTGTGCTACCCAAACGTCACAACGTAACTGGGTGATTCTAAATGTGCTCTACAGGTGTCTCCAAAGGTACTTGTTGGGTTGGTGTATTTCGAGATTAGGATTTGTCACTCCAATTGTCGGAGAGGTATCTCTGGGCCCTCTCGGTAATGCACATCACTTAAAGCCTTGCAAGCATTGCAACTAATGAGTTAGTTGCGGGATGATGTATTACAGAACGAGTAAAGAGACTTGCCGATAACGAGATTGAACTAGGTATTGAGATACCGATGATCGAATCTCGGGCAAGTAACATATCGATGACAAAGATCTCCGTAGAATATGTGGGAGCCAATATGAGCATCCAGGTTCTGCTATTGGTTATTGGCCGGAGACGTGTCTCGGTCATGTCTACATAGTTCTCGAACCCGTAGGGTCCGCACGCTTAAAGTTTCGGTGACGATTGTATTATGAGTTTATGTGATTTGATGTACCGAAGGTAGTTCGGAGTCCCGGATGAGATCGGGGACATGACGAGGAGTTTCGAAATGGTCGAGACGTAAAGATCGATATATTGGACAATTATATTCGGACATCGGAAAGGTTCCTAGTGATTCGGGTATTTTCGGGGGTACCTGGGAGTTACGGGAATACGAGGAAGAAGTAATGGGCCTCATGGGCCAAGTGGTGGAAGAGAAGAGGTAGGGCGCGCGGCCCCCCTAGCCCAAACCGAATTGGACTAGGGGGCCGGCCCCCCTTTCCTCCTTTTCCTCCCTCTCCTTCCTTCTCCTTCTCATCCTTCCTTTCCTCCTCCTCGTAGGAGTAGGAAAGGGGAGTCCTACTCCTACTAGGAGGAGGACTCCTCCTCCTGGCGCGCGCATAGAGGGCCGGCCGGCCACCCCCTTGCTCCTTTATATACAGGGGCAGGGGGCACCTCTAGACACACAAATTGATCTGTTGATCTCTCCCAGCCGTGTGCGGTGCCCCCCTCCACCATATTCCACCTCGGTCATATCGTAGCGGTGCTTAGGCGAAGCCCTGCATCGGTAGCAACATCATCACCGTCATCACGCCCTCGTGCTGACTGAACTCTCCCGTGAAGCTCTGCTGGATCGGAGTTCGCGGGACGTCATCGAGCTGAACGTGTGCTGAACTTGGAGGTGCCGTGCATTCGGTACTTGGATCGGTCGGATCGTGAAGACGTACGACTACATCAACCGCATTGTGCTAACGCTTCCGCTTTCGGTCTACGAGGGTACGTGGACAACACTCTCCCCTCTCATTGCTGTGCATCACCATGATCTTGCATGTGCATAGGATTTTTTTTGAAATTACTACGTTCCCCAACAGTGGCATCCGAGCCAGGTTTTATGCGTAGATGTCATATGCATGAGTAGAACACAAGTGAGTTGTGGGCGATATAAGTCATATTGCTTACCAGCATGTCATACTTTGGCTCGACGGTATTGTTGGATGAAGCGGCCTGGACCGACATTACGCGTACGCTTACGCGAGACTGGTTCTATCGACGTGCTTTGCACACAAGTGGCTGGCGGGTGTCAGTTTCTCCAACTTTAGTTGAACCGAGTGTGGCTACGCCCGGTCCTTGCGAAGGTTAAAATAGCACCAACTTGACAAACTATCGTTGTGGTTTTGATGCGTAGGTAAGAACGGTTCTTGCTAAGCCCAGTAGCAGCCACGTAAAACTTGCAACAACAAAGTAGTGGACGTCTAACTTGTTTTTGTAGGGCATGTTGTGATGTGATATGGTCAAGACGTGATGATATATAAGTTGTTGTATGAGATGATCATGTTTTGTTGAAGTTATCGGCAACTGGCAAAAGCCGTACCGTTGTCTCTCTATTGCATAAGATGCAAGCGCCAAATAATTGCTTTACTTTATGCTATGCGATAGCAATAGTTGCAAGAGCAATAGTTGGCGAGACGACCATGTGACGACACATTGATATAGATCAAGATGATGGAGATCATGGTGTCATGCCGGTGACGATGGAGATCATGACGATGCTTTGGAGATAGAGATCAAAGGCACAAGATGATGATGGCCATATCATATCACATATTTTGATTGCATGAGATGCTTATCTTTTATACATCTTACTTTGCTTAGTTATGACGGTAGCATTATAAGATGATCTCTCACTAAATTTCAAGATAAAAGTGTTCTCCCTGAGTATGCACCGTTGCCAAAGTTCGTCGTGCCCAGACACCACGTGATGATCGGGTGTGATAAGCTCTACGTCCATCTACAACGGGTGCAAGACAGTTTTGCACACGCAGAATACTCAGGTTAAACTTGACGAGCCTAGCATATGCAGATATGGCCTCGGAACACTGAGACCAAAAGGTCGAGCGTGAATCATATAGTAGATATGATCAACATAGTGATGTTCACCATTGAAAACTACTCCATTTCACGTGATGATCGGTTATGGTTTAGTTGATTTGGATCACGTGATCACTTAGAAGATTAGAGGGATGTCTTTCTAAGTGGGAGTTCTTAAGTAATATGATTAATTGAACTTTAATTTATCATGAACTTAGTCCTGATAGTATTTGTATATCTATGTTGTAGATCAATAGCTCGCGTTATTGCTTCCCTACGTTTTATATGTGTTCCTAGAGAAAACTAAGTTGAAAGATGAAAGTAGCAATGATGCGGACTGGGTCCGTGATCTGAGGTTTATCCTCATTGTTACACAGAAGAATTATGTCCTTGATGCACTGCTAGGTGACTGACCTATTGCAGGAGCAGATGCAGACGTTATGAACGTTTGGCTAGCTCAATATGATGACTACTTGATAGTTTAGTGCACCATGCTTAACAGCTTAGAATCGGGATTTCAAAGACGTTTTGAACGTCATGGACCATATGAGATGTTCCAGGAGTTGAAATTAATATTTCAAGCAAATACCCGAGTTGAGAGATATGAAGTCTCCAACAAGTTCTATAGCTAAAAGATGGAGGAGAATAGCTCAAGCAGTAAGCATGTGCTTAGATTGTCTGGGTACTACAATCGCTTGAATCAAGTGGGAGTTAATCTTCCAGATAAAATAGTGATTGACAGAATTCTCTAGTCACCATCACCAAGTTAGTAGAACTTAGTGATGAACTATAATATGCAAGGGATGACGAAAACAATTCCCAAGCTCTTCGCGATGCAAAAAATCAGCGAAGGTAGAAATCAAGAAAAACATCAAGTGTTGATGGTTGACAAGATAACTAGTTTCAAGAGAAAGGGCAAAGGGAAGAAGAGGAACTTCAAGAAGAACGGCAAACAAGTTGCTGCTCAAGTGAAGAAACCCAAGTCTGGACCTAAGCCTGAGACTAAGTGCTTCTACTGCAAAGGCACTGGTCACTAGAAGCGGAACTACCCAAAAAGTATTTGGTGGATACGAAGGATGGCAAAGTGAACAAAGCTATATTTGATATACATGTTATTGATGTGTACTTTACTAGTGTTTATAGCAACCCCTCGGTATTTGATACTGGTTCAGTTGCTAAGAGTAGTAACTCGAAATGGGAGTTGCAAAATAAATAGAGACTAGTTAAGGGTGAAGTGACGATGTGTGTTGGAAGTGGTTCCAAGATTGATATGATCATCATCGCACACTCCCTATACTTTCGGGATTAGTGTTGAACCTAAATAAATGTTATTTGGTGTTTGCGTTGAGCATAAATATGATTGGATCATGTTTATTGCAATACGGTTATTATGTAAGTTAGAGAATAATTGTTGTTCTGTTTACATGAATAAAACCTTCTATGGTCATACACCCAATGAAAATGGTTTGTTGGATCTCGATCGTGGTGACACACATTTTCATAATATTGAAGCCAAAACATGCAAAGTTAATAATGATAGTGCAACTTATTTGTGGCACTGCCGTTTAGGTCATATTGGTGTAAAGCGCATGAAGAAAATCCATGCTGATGGGCTTTTGGAATCACTTGATGCTTGCGAACCATGCCTCATGGGCAAGATGACTAAGACTCCGTTCTCCGGAACAACGGAGCGAGCAACAGATTTGTTGGAAATCATACATACTGATGTATGTGGTCCGATGAATATTGAGGCTCGCGGCAGGTATCATTATTTTCTGATCTTCACAGATAATTTGAGCAGATATGAGTATATCTACTTGATGAAACACAAGTCTGAAATATTTGAAAAGTTCAAAGAATTTCAGAGTGAAGTGGAGAATCATCGTAACAAAAATAAAAGTTTCTACGATATGATTGCAGAAGTAAAATATTTGAGTTACGAGTTTGGCCTTCAGTTAAAACAATATGAAATAGTTTCGCTACTCATGCCACCTGGAACACCACAGTGTAATGGTGTGTCTGAATGTCGTAACCATGCTTTATTAGATATGGTGCGATCTATGATGTCTCTTACCGATTACCACTATCGTTTTGGGGTTATGCATTAGAGACAGCTACATTCACGTTAAAAAGGGCACCATCTAAATCTGTTGAGACGACACCGTATGAACTGTCGTTTGGCGAGAAACCTTAGCCGTCGTTTCTTAAATTTTGGGACTGCGATGCTTATGTGAAAAAGTTTCAACATGATAAGCTCGAACCCAAATCGGAGAAGTAAATCTTCATAGGATACCCAAAAGAAAATGTTGGGTACACCTTCTATCACAGATCCGAAGGCAAGATATTCATTGCTGAGAATGGATCCTTTCTAGAGAAGGAGTTTCTCTCGAAAGAAGTGAGTGGGAGGTAAGTAGAACTTGATGAGGTAACTGTACCTGCCCCCTTATTGGAAAGTAGTTCATCACAGAAATCTGTTCCTGTGACTACTACACCAATTAGTGAGGAAGCTAATGATGATGATCATGTAACTTCAGATCAAGTTACTACCGAACCTCGTAGGTAAACCAGAGTGAGATCCGCACCAGAGTGGTACGGTAATCCTGTTCTGGAGGTCATGTTACTTGACCATGACGAACCTACGAACTATGAGGAAGTGATGATGAGCCCAGATTCCGCGAAATGGCTTGAGGCCATGAAATCTGAGATGAGATCCATGTATGAGAGCAAAGTATGGACTTTGATTGACTTGCCCAATGATCGGCGAGCCATTGAGATTAAATGGATCTCCAAGAGGAAGACGGACATTGATAGTAGTGTTACCATCTACAAAGCTAGAATTGTCGCAAAAAGGTTTTCGACAAGTTCAAGGTGTTGACTACGATGAGAGTTTCTCACTCATATCTATGCTTAAGTCTGTCCGAATCATGTTAGAAATTGCCGCATTTTATGAAATCTGGCAAATGGATAAACAAAACTGCATTCCTTAATGGATTTATTAAAGAAGAGTTGTATATGATGCAACCAGAAGGTTTTGTCAATCCTAAAGGTCCTAACAAAATATGCAAGCTCCAGCGATCCATCTATGGACTGGTGCAAGCATCTCGGAGTTGGAATATACGCTTTGATAAGTTTATCAAAGCATATAGTTTTATACAGACTTGCGGTGAAGCCTGTATTTACAAGAAAGTGAGTGGGAGCACTACAACATTTCTGATAAGTATATGTGTATGACATATTGTTGATCGGAGATAATGTAGAGTTATTCTACAAAGCATAAAGGAATGTTTGAAAGGAGTTTTTCAAAGAAAGACCTCGGTGAAGCTTCTTACATATTGAGCATCAAGATCTATAGAGATAGATCAAGACGCTTGATAAGTTTTTCAATGAGTACATACCTTGACAAGATTTTGAAGTAGTTCAAAATGGAACAGTCAAAGAAGGAGTTCTTCCCTGTGTTACAAAGGTGTGAAGTTGAGTAAGACTCAAAACCCGACCACGGCAGAAGATAGAGAGAGAATGAAAGTCATTCCCTATGCCTCAGCCATAGGTTCTATAAAGTATGCCATGCTGTGTACCAACCTATTGTATACCCTGCCCTGAGTTTGGCAAGGGAGTACAATAGTGATCTAGGAGTAGATCACTGGACATTGGTCAAAATTATTCTTAGTGGAATAAGGATATGTTTCTCGGTTATGGAGGTGACAAAAGGTTCGTCGTAAAAGGTTACGTCAATGCAAGTTTTGACACTGATCCAGATGACTCAAAGTCTCAATCTGGATACATATTGAATGTGGGAGCAATTAGCTAGAGTAGTTTAGTGCAGAGCATTGTTGACATAGAAATTTGCAAAATACTTACGGATCTGAATGTGGCAGACCCATTGACTAAACTTCTCTCACAAGCAAAACATGATCACACCTTAGTAATCTTTGGGCGTTAATCACATAGCGATGTGAACTAGATTATTGAATCTAGTAAACCCTTTGGGTGTTGGTCACATGACAATGTGAACTATGGGTGTTAATCACATGGTGATGTGAACTATTGATGTTAAATCACATGGCGATGTGAACTAGATTATTAACTCTAGTGCAAGTGGGAGACTGAAGGAAATATGCCCTAGAGGCAATAATAAAGTTATTATTTATTTCCTTATTTCATGATAAATGTTTATTATTCATGCTAGAATCGTATTAACCGGAAACATAATACATGTGTGAATACATAGACAAACAGAGTGTCACTAGTATGCCTCTACTTGACTAGCTCGTTGAATCAAAGATGGTTAAGTTTCCTAGCCATAGACATAAGTTGTCATTTGATTAACGGGGTCACATCATTAGAGAATGATGTGATTGACTTGACCCATTCCGTTAGCATAGCACTTGATCGTTTAGTTTGTTGCTATTGCTTTCTTCATGACTTATACATGTTCCTATGACTATGAGATTATGCAACTCCCGTTTACCGGAGGAACACTTTGTGTGCTACCCAAACGTCACAACATAACTGGGTAATTGTAAATGTGCTCTACAGGTGTCTCCAAAGGTACTTGTTGGGTTGGCGTATTTCGAGATTAGGATTTGTCACTCCGATTGTCAGAGAGGTATCACTGGGCCTTCTCGGTAATGCACATCACTTAAAGCCTTGCAAGCATTGCAACTAATGAGTTAGTTGCGGGATGATGTATTACGGAACGAGTAAAGAGACTTGCCGGTAACGAGATTGAACTAGGTATTGAGATACCGACGATTGGATCTCGGACAAGTAACATACCGATAACAAAGGGAACAACGTATGTTGTTATGCGGTTTGACCGATAAAGATCTTCGTAGAATATGTGGGAGCCAATATGAGCATCCAGGTTCCGCTATTGGTTATTGGCCGGAGACGTGTCTCGGTCATGTCTACATAGTTCTCGAACCCGTAGGGTCCGCACGCTTAAAGTTTCGGTGACGATTGTATTATGAGTTTATGTGATTTGATGTACCGAAGGTAGTTCAGAGTCCCGGATGAGATCGGGGACATGACGAGGAGTCTCGAAATGGTCGAGACGTAAAGATCGATATATTGGACGACTATATTCTAACATCGGAAAGGTTCCGAGCGATTCGTGTATTTTCGGGGGTACCGGGGAGTTACGGGAATACGAGGAAGAAGTAATGGGCCTCATGGGCCAAGTGGTGGAAGAGAAGAGGCAGGGCGCGCGGCCCCCCTAGCCCAAACCGAACTGGACTAGGGGGCCGGCCCCCCTTTCCTCCTTTTCCTCCCTCTCCTTCCTTCTCCTTCTCCTCCTTCCTTTCCTCCTCCTAGTAGGAGTAGGAAAGGGGAGTCCTACTCCTACTAGGAGGAGGACTCCTCCTCCTAGTAGGAGTAGGAAAGGGGAGTCCTACTCCTACTAGGAGGAGGACTCCTCCTCCTGGCGCGCCCATAGAGGGCCGGCCGGCCTCCCCCTTGCTCCTTTATATACGGGGGCAGGGGGCACCTCTAGACACACAAGTTGATCTGTTGATCTCTCCCAGCCGTGTGCGGTGCCCCCCTCCACCATATTCCACCTCGGTCATATCGTGGCGGTGCTTAGGCGAAGCCCTGCGTCGGTAGCAACATCATACCGTCATCACGCCGTCGTGCTGACGAAACTCTACCGTGAAGCTCTACTAGATCGGAGTTCGCGGGACGTCATCGAGCTGAACATGTGCTGAACTCTGAGGTGCCGTGCGTTCGGTACTTGGATCGGTCGGATCGTGAAGACGTACGACTACATCAATCGCGTTGTGCTAACGCTTCTGCTTTTGGTCTACGAGGGTACGTGGACAACACTCTCCCCTCTCGTTGTTGTGCATCACCATGATCTTGCGTGTGCGTAGGAATTTTTTTGAAATTACTACGTTCCCCAACACGAGCGACGACGCATGACATGGCCAAGTGACGACGCACAGGGCTGCCGAGTGGTGAAGGCATGCACAACCGAGAGGCGACGCGCGGAGCGGCCGAGTGGTGAAGACGTGCACAACCGAGTGGTGACGCATGGGGCGGCCGTGTGGTGAAGGCATGCACAACCGAGAGGCGACACACGGAGCGGCCGAGTGGTGAAGACGTGCACAACCGAGTGGTGACGTGCGGGATGGCCGAGCGATGACGCGCGGCGTGGCCAAGTGACGACGCACGGGGCTGCCGAGTGGTGAAGGCATGCACAACCGGGAGGCGACGCGCGGAGCGGCCGAGTGGTGAAGACATGCACAACCGAGTGGTGACGCACGGGGCGGCCGTGTGGTGAAGGCATGCACAACCGAGAGGTGACGCGCGGAGCGGCCGAGTAGTGAAGACGTGCACAACCGAGTGGTGACATGAGGGACGGCCGAGTGATGATGCGCGGCGTGGCCAAGTGACGACGCGCGGGGCTGCCGAGTGAAAGATTGGGTGTCCAGCCAAGTGGCTGAAATGGTCTTCGAAGGAGTTAGCCAGATGCTTTCGAAGCTAATGTGGCGACGAGGTTGGTGTAGTGTGGTTGCGACGCAACAAGACCGGCGTGACAACCGAGTGTGAGTAGGAATGAAGGTGGCGTGCAGAGCATCTGGGTGATTATAAAACTTGTCAAAGTGGCGGATCGAATGCACTTGTTGAAGTGAAGGATCTGACTGGTGATGAAGTACTCGACTACTCAGGAGAGTGTCATTCCGAATGAGATGCAGCACCCGAGTGCGGCGTAGCCCCCGAGCGTACTACAAGCTTCGACAATGGACATGTTGGAATACGAGAAATATAGTTTTGAATGGATGATTTGCAATTCATCGAGTCAGACTTGGGTAAAGATGAGGAGAAGCTTCCAAGTGATGCTCGAAAGAGGCAAACTCGCAAAGGAGTGAAGTGTGAAGTTTAATTATAAAAGGGACTTATCTGTCTCATGCCCGACGAGGTCTATATCATTGATACGATGAAGAGGATTCCACAGAGGGGTTAGCCGGATGTGTTTGAAGTCAATAGAGCGACAAGGTCGGTGTTGTGGTGCGCTAGGACCGGTACGGTGACCGAGTCCGAGCAGCGATGAAGTTGGTGCATAGGGCCGTCGAGTGATCGCGTAACTTGTGTAAAAAATGGCACAAGCCAACGATATAATTTCTCAAGGAAATTTGATGTGTGCTGAAATGATTTGTGTGAATAACACCCATAGACACCCGCTGGGAGTGCAAGGGGCTTGCTGGTTGACCAGCAAGAGTCTGAAAGAACGAAGGATCCGTTCAAACTTGCCAAAGTGTTGGCTCAAATAAAATGGTAGTGTAGTGTTTCGACTGAGTTGCAGCCCCGGAGGACCGATGCAAACTCGAAATGAAGAACACATGGTGTTTGTGAATGATGTATGTGAAAGAATGGAAGTTGTACTCGGGTGAAAATAAGCAGCCGAGCGTAGAGGTACACTTGGTGGCATGGCCTCCGAGTGAATGTGATGTGTGAATAACATGATACTTGGGAATGCGGAAATAATAGAATGCAGTGCATGTAGAATGACTTAGCTGTCTGAAGATGTGTTCACGGGGAGGCCGAGAGGTGATGTGGTGACCAACGATGGCGACACGCGGGGCGACCGAGTGGTGATGAGGTGACCAACCGATGGCGACGCGTGGGGCGGCCGAGTGGTGACGAGGTGACCAACCGATGGCGACGCGTGGGGCGGCCGAGTGGTGATGAGGTGACTAACCGATGACGACGCGTGGGGCGGCCAAGTGGTGATGAGGTGACCAACCGATGTCGACGCGCGGGGCGGCCGAGTGGTGATGAGGTGACCAACCGATGGCGATGCGCGGGGCGGCCAAGTGGTGATGAGGTGACCAACCGATGGCGATGCATGGGGCGGCTGAGTGGTGATGAGGTGACCAACCGATTGGCGACGCGCGGGGCGGCCGAGTGGTGATGAGGTGACCAACCGATGGCGAAGCGCGGGGCGTTCGAGTGGTGATGAGGTGACCAACCGATGACGACGCGCGGGGCGGCCGAGTGGTGATGAGGTGACCAACCGAGTGGCGACGCGCGGGGCGGCCAAGTGGTGATGAGGTGACCAACCGAGTGGCGACGCACGGGGCGGCCCAGTGGTGATGAGGTGACCAACCGATGGCGATGCGTGGGGCGACCGAGTGGTGATGAGGTGACCAATCGAGTGGCGACGCGCGGGGCGGCCGAGTAGTGATGAGGTGACCAACCGATGGCGACGCGCGGGGCGGCCCAATGATGATGAGGTGACCAACCGATGGCGACACGCGGGGCGGCCGAGTGGTGATGAGGTGACCAACCGAGTGGCGACGCGTGGGGCGCCCGAGTGGTGATGAGGTGACCAACTGATGGCGATGCGCGGGGCGGCCGAGTGGTGATGAGGTGACTAACCGATGGCGACATGCGGGGCGGCCGAGTGGTGATGAGGTGACCAACCGAGAGGCGATGTGCGGGGCGGCCGAGTGGTGATGAGGTGACCAACCGATGGCGACGCGCGGGGCAGCCGAGTGGTGATGAGGTGACCAACCGGTGGCGACGCGCGGTACGGTCGAGTGGTGATGAGGTGACCAACCGATGGCGACGCGCGGGGCGGCCGAGTGAAGTAGTTGTGTCCCATTGAGTGGCGAGGCGCGGGGAGTCCGGATGATGTAGACATGTGCCGCAGAGTGATGATGCGCGGAGCGTTCGGACGATGTAGACACGTGGCACAGAGTGACAATGCACGGGGTGTCCGAGTGATGTAGACACGTCCTGCAGAGTGGTGACGCGCGTAACGTCCGGATGAAGTAAGTTGATGAAGACATGTCCAACAGAGTGACGATGCGCGGGACGACCGAGTCACGTGGACACGTTCGACCAAGTGGTGGTGTGTGGCGCGGCCAATCGGCGAAGACATGTCGAACCAATGACGACACGCCAGGTGGTTGAGCGCCCGACCGTTTAATTGTCCGAGAAAACCTGCACATTGTTCGTCCGAGTGCGGAATTCATCCGAATTATATTGGACGTTTAGTTGTCCGTATGTACAATGTATGAGGATGAACTATGAAACTACAATTTAGCTTGTTGGGCAAGCTGATGAAGACGTGTTCCCCAAATGGCCATGCCCGATGGCATCTGAGAGATGATGACGTGTCCAACTAATGGCCACACAGGGCGGCAGAGTGCCTGCACGTTAGTCATCTGGATGGAAATAACATCCGAATAAACCTGGGTATTTTAGCTGTCTATATCCAAGTGTACCAGAGTACCGGCTCGGAGTAGCGGAGCCGCCGGGCCAGCTTGGTGTCAACGCAGGTTGCGTGTGCGGTGGAGGCTGGCCCAGGATGCTGCGAAAAAAGTGGATCTACACACCTTATTTTGGCTGTAACCAGGCAGGCCATTAATATCACGCATTTAGTACGTCCTTCCATTCCATGTCGTGCTTGTGTTTCCTGTAATTGCGTGCATTTACCGGCACACACCGGAGGCCTGACCAGCTTCTTATTTCCGCACTGTGTCGGGACTGCGCGCACGCCGCAGCGGCCACGTCGGAGAAGCTGAGGGAGGATTGCATCGTGCCTGCGACGCCGGTGGGAGGGGCGTCTCCACCATGGAGACCACAGATGTCGGTGAAGCCGGACGGGCGGCGGTTGACTTGGCGGAGGCGTCCGTGGTTGGCAACGAAGGAGAAGGCGACAGCGGGCTGGCTAGGTCAGGAGCTCGACCTCCATGGCGCTCGTCCAAACGGTATTTGGTGGCGCGGCGGCACTGTCGCTGTGGCTCGCGCTCTCTGGTTGATGTGAAGAAGACAATGTAGCTGTCTTCCTCGCTTGTTCGATGCGGAGAAGATGGTGCGGCCGTCCTCCTCGCGTTGTATCTTCTTTTCTTTTCGATTGGACCAAAACTCCTCGGGACTCGCGTGAGCGCGTGTACATACGGAAAAAATAGCTGTTGTTAGATTAGAGATCGATTGTAAAGAAAAAGACAGGATGGAATGGAACTTCCCGATTCCTCTGTACGAAGAGCATCGTGTCTCTCCCATGAATGGAGCGATGTCTGGAACATCCAGAATAAAATTCACCATGGATGATTGTTGATCGACGGACGAAGATCGAAGAAATAAAACCATTTGCATCATGGATCGAAAGACGCCATGCCCCACGGTGGGCGCCAACTGTCGTGGGAATAATTTTGACAATAAGAGAGGGGTAGGATAAAGGAGCATGATCTATCAAGATGCAAATGGGTGACACGTGGTTTTAGCGAGTTCGAGCCTCTCACGGTGAAGATAACAACCCTATGTCTCGTGCTCCGGAGAGCCTTTGTTTATCTGAGTCTGTATCCGGAGACTACAATGTATGTGAGAGCGAGGAGAATGGATCTCCATGCTTGAGCTAAGTCCTGAGACTATAGAGGAAGAAGAGAGAGAGGTGGAAGAAAAAAGCCCCGAGTCTAGTGGTGAGGGGTGGCTTATATAGAGTGCGCCACCCCCTCACCTCCTATGTTACAAAGTGGGGGCGTTAATGCCCTAACTCAGCTTACTACTAAGATGATGCTTCGAGTGCCTTGTCGACTGCTAGTCTTCACATATCCGAGTGAGACCAGGTGCTCCGAGTGGAATGAGTTGGTCGAGTGGAGTGCTATGCTCCGAGTGGTTGTTGTCGTCCGAGTGACTTGATGGTCATCCGAGTGGATAGTATGTCTCTATGAAATTTATCTAGACCCACGTGTTGTGTGGACCCCATACTTTATGATATTTCGACCCTTCGTGGGTCTATCTGTTATGTGTATCCCAAACACCGGCCCGTTAAGTCGATTGCCTCTTTTTTTCTTTTTTTTAAATAAGTCCTGACGCAAAAAAACAAAGAAAAGAAATACTAAACGGACACCAAAAATCCTGAAATAAATTTTCCCCGTCCTCTAGAAATATGCCGGACAAGGTGAACATTTATTTGGGCCTATAACGAAATTTTTAAAAACACGTATTTTTTCTAATTCGAATAAAATTGCAATAAAAATCATTTATTTGATTTTAATATTTTTCCTCGAATATTTCATTTATTTTGAAGAAGTCATATTATCTCCTCTCATATATTTTAATTTCGAAATATTTCCGTAGAGAAAAATCATTAAAACCAAAATGATCCTTGTTTCAATATTTGATAGAAATTCAAATATGAAAATCGTGAAATCCCCAACTCTCTCCGCTGGTCCTTGAGTTGCTTAGGATTTCGAGGATCGCGAGACGAAAATGCAATAAAATATGATATGCATGAATGACCTATGTATAACATTCCAAATTGAAAATTTGGGATGTTACAAACCTACCCCCCTTAAGATGAATCTCGCCCTCGAGATTCGGGTTGGCTAGAAAATAGGTGCGGCTGGTCTTCGCGTAGACCATCCTCTCGTTCCCAGGTGGCTTCATCCTCGGTATGGTGGCTCCACTGAACTTTGCAAAACTTGATAACATTACTGCAAGTAACTCGGCTAGCAAACTCGAGAATCTTGACAGCTTTCTCCTCATATGTCAAATCACTATCCAATTGTATTGCTTCAAGAGGCACTGTATCCCTCAGAGGAATATCGGCCATCTTTGCATGACACTTTATCAACAGAGAAACATGAAACACATCATGAACTCCCGACAGTCCTTGGGTAATTCCATCTTGTAAGCAACCTCTCCCATGCATTCCAAAACACAGTACGGTCCCACAAATCTCAGGGCTAACTTTCCCTTAACTCCAAAACGCTTAACTCCTCGAAGTGGTGACACTCTCAGATACGCCCTGTCTCTGATTTCATAGACTACCTCCTTGCGTTTTGAGTCTGCATAACTCTTCTGTCTGGACTGAGCTACCTTTAGTCTATCTCGAATCAGTTTAACTTTCTCTTCGGACTCCTTAATCAAATCCGGTCCAAACAACTGGCGGTCTCCAACTTCATCCCACATCAACGATGTTCTGCACCTTCTTCCATACAAGGCCTCGAACGGTGCCATCTTCAAACTGGCCTGGTAGCTATTGTTGTACGAGAATTCTGCGTAAGGCAAACTATCATCCCAACTAGATCCATAGTCTAATGCACAAGCTCTCAACATGTCCTCCAGAATCTGATTGACTCTCTTTGTCTGTCCATCTATCTATGGGTGAAAAGTTGTACTGAACTCCAACCTGGTTCCCAAAGTCTGATGCAGCTGGTGCCAAAACTTTGAAGTAAACTGTGTTCCTCTATATGATATGATGGTCCTCGGAACTCCATGCAGACATATGATCCTGGTCATATATATCTTGGCCAACTTCGCACTTGTATAAGTGGTTTTCACTAGGATAAAGTGAGCTACTTTGGTCAAGCGATTCACTACTACCCAGATTGAATCATATCCCGATCGGGTCCTGGGCAATCCGATGATAAAGTCCAAGCCAAGCTTATCCCACTTCCATTCGGGTATCGGCATAGGCTGCAGTAATCTTGCGGGCTTCTGATGTTATGCCTTCACTCTCTGACATACATCACATACGGCTACATACTCGGCAATATCCTTCTTCATACCAGTCCACCAGAAACGCTCCTTCAAATCCAAATACATCTTGGTGTTTCCGGGGTGTATCGAGTATGGTGAATCATGAGCTTCCTGTATTATCAACTTTCTGAGCTCCGCGCTATTGGGCACATATATATGGTCTTCAAACCACAAGGTGTCGTGCTCATACTCACGAAAACCTTTGGCTTTGCCTTCACTCATCTTCTCCTTTATTTCGGCAATTTCTTTGTCATCCTTCTGAGCTGCTTGAATCTTTTCCAACAATGTCGACTAAACCTCCAATGCTGCAACAAACCTTTAGGAACTATCTCCAAACGTAGCTCCATAAGATCCTCTACCAACTCCTTTGGCATTCCTCCACTTATGAGGGTGTTGACGTAAGTCTTCCGGCTCAGAGCATCTACGACATTTTCCTTTCCTGGATGATAGTGCAACTTCATATCGTAATCCTTTATGAGCTCCAACCATCTCCTCTGCCTGAGGTTCAACTCCTTTTGAGTAAAAATGTACTTCAAACTCTTGTGATCCGTGTACACATCACAATGATTTCCAATAAGAAAATGTCTCCAGGTCTTGAGTGCATGCACTACAGCTGCTAACTCCAAATCATGCGTGGCATAATTCAATTCGTGCGGTTTAAGTTGTCGTGAGGCATACGAAACAACCCTTCCGTCTTGCATAAGTACTCCTCCAAGTCCTAAGCGAGAGGCGTCGCAATACACTTGGAAATCCTTGCGTATATCCAGCAGAATCACCACTGGGGCTGTAGTCAAACATTTCTTCAACTCCTGGAAACTTGCTTCACTTTCTTCAGTCTAATGGAACTTGCTGTCCTTCTTCAACAATGCTGTCATGGGCTTTGCAATCTTAGAAAAAATCTCAATAGATCTCCGATAGTATCCCGCGAGTCCAAGAAAACTGCGGATCTCTCCAACCGAGGTGGGTGCCAACCACTCAATGACTGATTTAACCTTGGTAGGGTCCACTGCTATACCTTCTCCTGATATAACATGTCCAAGAAATCCAACTTTCTTCAACCAAAACTCACATTTGCTGAACTTGGCATATAACTGATGTTCCCTGAGCTTCTCGAGAACTAACCGCAAATGCTCCTTATGTTCCTCTTCATTCTTTGAGTATACTAAAATATCATCAATGAACAACACGACAAACTTATCCAAGAACTCCATGAACACCTTGTTCATCATACTCATGAAATAGGCGGGGGTGTTAGTCAATCCAAATGACATAATCGTATACTCATATAGCCCATACCTTGTGGTGAACGCTGTTTTGGGTATATCTTTTTTCCTAATCTTCAGCTGGTGGTAACCTGATCGCAGGTCGATCTTAGAAAACACCTTTGCTCCTTGCAGCTGGTCAAACAAATCATTGATCATCAGCAGTGGGTACTTATTCTTGATCGTTACTTCATTCAATGCCCGATAATCAACAACCATTCTTAGGGACTTATCCTTCTTCTCAACTAACAACACTAGGGCTCCCCATGGTTATGAGCTCCGTCGAATGTAACATTTCTCCAATAACTCCTTAATCTGTTTCTTGATCTCCTCCAGATCATTTGCGGGCATCCGGTATGGTCTCTTTGATATTGGCCCGGTTCCTGGCAACATCTCTATCAAGAACTCTATGTCTCGATCTGGCGGCATGCCTGGTAACTCCTCTGGAAATACATCCGGGTAATCCGGGTTCTCCTTGGCGAATGCCTAGATACATACTTGATCCTTTTTCCCTCCGGGGTGGTGAGCAAAATCGACTTACTCACGCAATCTATGTTTCCCCCATACATCGGTAGCCAATCAATTCCTAGTATCACATCAAATCCTTGTGAGTCAAAAATTATCATGTCTGAGGGGAAAACATGGCTTCCAATGGTCAATGGCATCTGAAAACATCCTTGACTTGCCATATACTCGGCTCCTGGCAAACTTACTAACATGGGTGTCCTAAGTACCTTAGTGGGCAACTTATACTTATCCACGAATCCCCTTGATATGTATGAATGCGATGCACCAGTATCGAAAAGAACAATCGCAGTAAATGACTTAACCAAAAACTTACCGATAACTGCATCAGGCTGCTCCTCAACTTCCTCCACGTTCATGTGGTTCATTTGTCCCCTATTGAAAGGGTTGGGCTTCTTCCCAGCGCTTCCATTTCCATTGACGTTCTTCAATTCCCGACAATCGTTAGCGTAGTACCCAGTCTTCCCGCACTTGAAACAAGTAATGTGACTTTGATCCTTCTTGGCGGGTGTGGCTGGGTTAGAGCGGTTCTGATTGTTGCTTACTACATTCCCATTCCCATTCCTTGGGACATTATGATTATGGGAACTTCCTCCATTGTGAGTGTGGCCTTCATGGTTATGGACAAGTCCTCCCGAGTTCGGGGTGAGACGAGGCTTCTGCTGAGCTCCAGAATTGTACTTCCCCTGTCCATACTTCCTCTTGTGATTCTCAATCTGCTGCTGCTTCCCTTCAATCATAAGAGCCTTGTCTACCAACTCCTGGTAGTTGTTGAATGTTTCCACCATCAACTGCATTCTCATCTCATCATTTAGCACTTCCATAAACTTCTCCTACTTCGCGGCATTTGTGGCCACATCATCAGGGGAATAACGGGATAGCTTACTAAACTCATCTACGTACTGAGCCACAGTATGATTTCCCTGGAGCAAGTTGCAAAACTCACGCTTCTTCATGCTCATAGCTCTAGTGGATACGTGGGCTGTGCAGAATGCTTGCTGAAACTGCTCCCAAGTGACATTGGCTATAGTAAAAGTGGCTATGCAATTCTCCCACCATGCAGCTGCTGGTCCATCCAATTGGTGTGCGGCAAAACACACCTTCTCCGCATCTGTGCAACCTGTGGTGGTCAACTCCCTTCCTATCCTGCGCAGCCAATCATCAGCAACTATGGGCTCGGTGCTACTAGAAAACACCGGCAGCTATAGCCTCAGAAGACGAGCTAAGTTGTCAACTGGAGGTGGTGGCGGTGGGTTGTTGTTGTTGTTGTTGTTGTTGCCTTGGTTCTGAACTAACATCTGCATCAAGGTATTCTGCTGCTGGATCAACTGAGTGAGCTCCGGTGGGAAAGCAAAACCGGGGTCACGTCTCGGAGGCATCTGGTGGGTTTAGGGGGAAGAGTTTAGAATAAATGAGGTCTAGTGAGAAAGCACTACCCATATGCACATGAGACAAACACAATCATATCATATCACTCAATCAATTAGGCAAGGGCATACAAACTGTCTAGAACTATCGATAAAAGTGCTCGGATTATTACTATATACATGGGGTAAAACTACTAGTCATATGGTGGTCATCTAGAAATATTGCTCGGTGGAAGACTCCATGATATCCGCTCCAGCTTCATCTTCATAGTCATCATCACTATCGTCGGGGTCGGAGTCGGTGTCGTCGATGATGATGTAGTTCACCGGACAAGTGGAATCGCCATCCCCTCCTCCTGGCGCGGGGTCTCCCATGAAAACTCCTAGCTTCCTTGTTAGGTCATCATTCTTCTCCACTAGTACGATGATTTCCTCCTCATAATCGTCGCGTGTAGCCTTGAGTTCCTCTTCTAGCTCAGCAATCCTGGTCATTGCCTTCTTCAAATCTATCATGCTTGCGCACATCTGGTTCTCCTGGTGACGAATGTGTTCGTTTAACTCCTGGATGAATGCTGCAATGGATCTATCCCTCCTGGTGCTGATCACCTCCCATTGCTTGTCTCGGCGCCCACATATCTGGTATATAGTGTCCTTCAGCTCTTGTTTGTAGACTTCTCCAATACGTCCCGTAGAAATGTGGGCTGCCATGCTCTTGCCTAGACTCCAGGTGGGTGCGTCAAAGGAAAACTCTATAGGATCCGTAACTGGCGTGAATGTCCTTCCTGGAACTTGAACTCAAATCATTCAGTGCTCCTCTTCTAGTAAAGTGGCGTTGTAGGTCCCGGTGAAGCTTGGTATTCCAATGTTCAGGTACCTAGTGACTTCCTTCAAGTGTCGTCCAAAAGGTGTGTCTTCATCCGGTTGTGCAAACTTGTTCCTCGTGTCTGCCATCCTAAAGAGTATAAAATGGAGAGGAGTCAGAAATGAGTAGAGAAGAGTGGCCTATGGCTTTTCTTAGTGGTCGTGTCCTACATTCAGCGTGTGCTCTGATACCATCTTGTAGCGACCCGATCTCAAACGGTCAAGTCTCTGTGCTTCAGTGTCATCCCTGGATCGGTAATGCTGACACACACAGTACTCGAAGGATTTATAACAGAGTAGCAATCACACACTTATTACATCAAATGTCTCAAAAGAGAACTTATTACAATAAATATGGCTTAAGGCCATCTAAAACGATAACAGCGGAAGACTTGGAAGATAAAGTGAGTCCATCAACTCCAACGACATAGCTGAGTACATGACAAATGACCTATCGCGTCTTACTCCTCGTTTGAAAAGTTTGCAACATAATACGTTGCAGCCCAAAAATGGGTCAGCACATGGAATATGCTGGCAATGTAACACAGTAGAGCAATGAATAGATAAAATGCTACCACTATATGCATATATGGCTGGTGGAGGCTCTATGGTTATATGGTTTTTGCGAAAAGCCAATTTTCCCTACAACAAAGGAATATATTTTATTTAACTATCATGGTAGTTGAAACATTGAGAATGGTACCCCCATCTCAATCCCAATTAAAAGTAATTATCACCCCAAAAAATTAAATTAGAGTGATGAGATACAGTAGGATAATCCAAGTACTAGATACTCAAGATGTCCATAACCGGGGACACGACTAACCATGATTAGTTTGTACACTCTGCAGAGGTTTGCACACTTTTCCCCACAAGACTCGATCTCCTCTGTTGTATTTCTCGCACTGCACGGTGTTTGAGAAACGGATGACCGAGACACAGTCTTTCAGAAGCATTAACTCTTTACTCCGGGTGGACAGTTAGACCTACTTTCCCTCTACATCTGCTAGCCCACCACTGAAAGAGGTCACACAACATACTCAACTATGCCAGAGCCCATAATGGCTTGTGGCTGCACATGGAAGTTTCTAGCATGAATAATCTTTTGATCCCTTTGAGCCTGGGTGGCGGACCGTAGGAGGATCACACGGTATATCCCCGGGATCTCCTAGGACAACACTGGTATATCCCCAGGTGCCCAAAACAAGCAATCCACCCAGATGTGTATTAAAGTTGCCACCTTAAGTTGAACCATTAATTAACAATCTCACATCTGTCATGGATACACTCAAACCCAATCCACGTCTACGAGCATATCATAGCAATATAAGCATAACGTTGAAGTAACTCCCAGGGTTTGGTATTAAAACATGGCAATAGGTTCTACCTTATCATCTACTTCCCAATACCCACAAGTTGATCACATCCTAATCATGCAATGTTTGGGCATTGGAAATAATGCATAAAAACTGGGTATGATAGAAGTATGATCAATGTGTTACTTGCCTTGCTGATGATCTGCAAAACCTAGAGACTCGTAGTAGCATGCTTCGCACTCCGGGTGTTCTATCGCAAACAAACAATAGCATACATAAGCAATCAAGCAAAGATGCATGGATAAATCTCAAATAAGAAGATCTAACCAGGAAGTTCAACAGAAGAACTCCGGTTTGCAAAAAGAATCAAATCAAACGGAGCAACGAAACACAAACTGCGAAAGAAACAAGATCTGATTACTAATCTGTACTAAAGTCAAATATTACAGTACCAAAATCTTGTTCAAGTTGGTTAAACAGAAAGAGGGCTTCAAGACGAAGATCTAGGCGCTTGAATCGCCTGATTCTGATAAACGGGTGAACAGATAAACTAAAACGAAAATTAGGGCAGGAATCGCGATCAGAAATAATCGCGGAAAACCCTGGAAAAAGAAAAACTGACGAACAGGCTAACGAACGAACGTTCAGTGTCTGTGAAAAATGGGTGAACGGCGTTCATTAAAATGACCGTACGGACGAGCGTCTGCTACTTTACTAAACCGCAGAAAACCAGAATAAAACTAATCTAAAGAAAAAAAACGATCTTAGGGTTTCTAAAAAAACGACTGGTCAACGGCGGCGACAGCGGCGGCTAGCACGGTCGGCGGCGCGGCTAGGGTTAGGGCGGGACACGGGCATGGGGCGGGCTGGGGCGGCCTCGACGGCTTATAAGGCCAGCCGGGGGGAGGAGTCCGGGTCGAAACCAGCCCGTTAAGTCAGTTGCCTCTTTTTTCTCAAAATAAGTCCTGGCGCAGAAAAAAAAGAAAAGAAATACTAAACGGACTCCAAAAATCCCGAAATAAATTTTCCCCATCCTCTAAAAATATGCCGAACAAGGTGAACATTTATTTGGGCCTATAACGAAATTTTGAAAAACGCGTATTTTTCCTAATTCGAATAAGAATGCAATAAAATCCAAATAAAAATCATTTATTTGATTTTAATATTTTTCCTCCAATATTTCATTTATTTTGAAGAAGTCATATTATCTCCTCTCATATATTTTAATTTCGAAATATTTTCGGAGAGAAAAATCATTAAAACCAAAATGATCCTTGTTTCAATATTTGATAAAGATTCAAATATGAAAATCGTGAAATCCCCAACTCTCTTCGCGGGTCCTTGAGTTGCTTAGGATTTCGAGGATCGCGAAACGAAAATGAAATAAAATATGATATGCGTGAATGACCTATGTATAACATTCCAAATTGAAAATTTGTGATGTTACAATAACTGGGAACTCCCCTGATATTTTCCTCACCGTCGCTTCTACCACGGTTTTCTCCGTCATGGACGGCCCAAAGAATGTCATGCAGCTGGGTCTCCGGCCCGCCCAGGACGAAAAGCCCATTTTCTTTCATGTTTTTTTTCATAGAAGTAGGACCCCACCATATCTATGATGATATCGGGTTTTGTCACAATTATCGTCATAGAAGTGTCATAAGCATCACAGAAAAAAATTCATTCAGCCCAAAATATCACAGATGTGTCCTTTTTTATAGTGGGAAGACGTACCGAACATGCCGCCCTTCAGTTTTTCATTTTCCTTCTGAACGGCCGATAATTGAGTCTTCAACCTCTCTATCGCTTTGGATTGTTTGTCATTTTCCTCCTCAAAATGTTTCTCCCTAGATGCGCTCACTACGATCTCTTCCAATTCCGCTAGTTCGGTGGTGACCGCATTCAGTTGCGTCTGGTTTGTGTTTAGCTCCTGGGCTACCATAGTGTTCTTTTCTTTTAGAACATGCAAAAATTATCAATCCTTAAATCGGTTTGCTTCACTGTTTCAAGTCTCGGGGGCTACTGGCATATGACCATACAAATTGCATCAAATTTTACGTGTATATCCTTCGAGACCAGCTGAATGACTCTGGCAAGTCCCTCTCGAGTGGCTCGGATATATGCATCCACCAAACTCAGTGCGGCAAACTCTTGTTCGGAAAAGGCCGGAGCACGCATAGCCTCCTTTAATCGATGGTGATTCATCACGCTCTCCACTTTGGAATCTGTGACTGATATGTCATCTGAATCCTTTTGTGGAGGCGGAACGGGCTTTGCATCGGCTCGCGTCCTAGTTGATGAGTCCGGCACCGGATCAGTGGACATTTGGCTAATCCGGCGTTTTCCCATTGTCTGTCGCATACTCCTCCATATGTCAAGGATAAAAGGAGTCTTTTAACAATCCAGACTCATGCCTAGGCATGCATTAAAGCACACGTACCTCTTGGAAGACTATGAGGTCTCCATAGTACTCCCGGTCCCTTTTCGTTTTGAACGACTTCCTTGTGTAGGGGCCGCCCTTGAGGAGATACGGTCCCTAGAGCGCCGATCCTATTAAAATCCGAATTAGCACACCGGATAAGGATGTAGATAAGGATCTCATTTTAAGAACCCTTCGGATACTAACGATGCAGAAGGGATAGAGGTGAGGGTAGTCGGTTGTGGCCACTTACGAACCATCAAGGCTCGTTTGATAGAATACCCCATTGTCAAACTCTATATATATGTCCGGATCCTTGCAAAAGCTAGGATCTTTATCATAATTATGATCCTCTGGCTGGGGAGCAGGACAGTGGACATCCTCCATCATCTTCCTTCGTGACTGTTGGTGGCAACAAAGAACAAATTCGATCAGTGTCTGTAACACAATTAAAAAAGCACAGATGACCAGATCTTACCCATTCAATAGGGGTGTACATAGAATAAGCCTCCCGGCAGTTTAACCGGAAAAAATCTTCTTTCTCGCCCTTACACAAATCAGCCAAAATCGAGGCCATTTCGGCTGGGGTATCCGGACCCTTCCATCTGTAGCGGGACATGTCGTCTTCTCCGTTGTAGCACCATAAGGGAGTTACTCTGGATTGAAGAGGATGGACACACCTCTTTATTGCAATGGCCATGACCTCAACTATCGAGAACTCAGTATGGGCTAGCAACCTGACCTTGCTGACCAACCTCTTTATCTCTGCATTTTTGTAAGTGCATCTAGTGCCCCTTAGTGATTTTGGTGTATTGAAGACTTATAAGTTAAGGGACTAATGTGTTTATGAGTGTACACAGGTCCATAAGTCTATGAGGAGTTTGATATTTACAGAGAAAGTCGACCCCTAAAAATGAAGTTCTTTGACTGAAGACTTTGGATTTCTAAAGACTTTCTGAAGACTTTGAAAGTGAAGAAATTGGTGCAATCCTGAAGACTTGGTATTCATTCGAGGAACATGAAGCATGCATACTTTTGTTTTCGTAGTTTCATTTTCTCTTTCTTGAGTCATAGGAAACACCGTACTGTTAAAGGGGGTCGAGGAAATACTAAGGAAAAATTTCCATGTGATGCTCAACTCAAATCCTACACCTACTAATCCATTCGAGTGAAGCCATTGGAAATCTCATACAGCTCAGTCAATTTCTTCAGTGACAAAGACGAAGTTCTTCTTCTCTCTGAGGAATTTGTTCTGACTGAGGAGTTAGGAATTTGCCAGTACGGATTGCCTACACAGTGAGGAACATGATAGCGCTGAGGATTTTGCTACCCAAAATTCCGACCGTTGCTGTGCTATGCGCGAGCTGTCCCAAAATATCTACCCACCTAATGGTCATATCATTGAAGGGCATTTATGTCTTATCATGTCGGGCTGCTCCCTAGGCTATAAATAGCCGCCCCCTACAACCACTAGCTGGTTGGCTGCTCCAAGAGAAACTGACACTTGTCATTTGAGAGCATCCCATCCTCCGAGGACTTTGAGTGAAAATCATCAAGTGAGGAAAACCCAAACCCAAACACCTACAAACCTGTGTTGTGTGCTTGTTCATATCTGTGTTGTGTGCTTGTTCATATCAGTTCGAAGACTTTGACTGAAGACTTTCTCAATTTCCTCAGTTCAATTTCTTCAGTCTGTTTGTCTTCATCCCGTGTTATCCTGTGTTTACGCTTTCTGTACTCTGTGCTTGTTCTTCATTTCATCATGAAGACCATGCTCATGTTCTATTATGTTTACTTCTAAGTACTTATTCCGCTGCAAGTAGCTCTTCACTCAGGAATTTCCTCACCCTGAAATTCCTCAGTGAAGATTTCATAAAAATCGCCTATTCACCCCCCTCTAGTTGATATAACGCACTTTCAATTGGTATCAGAGCCAGGTACTCCCTTGTTCTGTGTGATTTTGGTTTAACCACCTAGAGTTTTAGTTATGTCGACCGCATGTATGATCAAGGTTTCTGTTGGGTGTCCTACCTTCGATGGGACGGACTACCCCTACTGGAAGAATAAGATGCGCATGCATCTTGAGGCAATTGATAACGATCTCTGGTACGTTGTGGAGAATGGTGTTCCCTCTGTCACTCCCACCATCAACGCTGCTGATGTGAAGAGATTCAAGCAACTCGACTCTCAAGCGAAGAATATCATGTGTGGCCATCTGAGCAAAGGGCAGTATGGCAGAGTGAGTGCTCTGGAGACAGCTAAGCTTATCTGGGACATGCTGTCCAAGGTCAATGAGGGAGTCTCAACACAGCGTGACTCTCGAGTTGACGTTCTTCGAAATCTCTTCAACCGCTTCAAAAGACTCGACAATGAGAATGTTCAGCAGACCTTCAATCGCCTCACTGACATCTCAAATGAGCTTCAAGCACTTGGTGCCGCTGACATCACCGACCATGAGGTGGTGAAGAAATTGCTGAGATCGCGTGATTCCTCATTTGATACCTTGGCATTGATGATACAAGAACATGGAGACTATAAGTCACTTGATCTCGCTGATATCCTCGAGAGATTAAACACTCATGAGTTCCAGCTTGCTGAGAAGAGAGATCTCTATGGACCAAGTTATGGTAGATCACGGGCTCTGAAGGCCAAGGCAGTATCCGAATCTGATGGTGAAGATTCTGACAGCAGCCTTGGTGACCCTGAAGAATTGAGCTAGGAGCTAGCAATGCTGGTGAGGAAGTTTCAAAAGTTCTCAAGATGTGGTCATTTTGGTAAATCCTCAAGAGGTGGTGACTTGAGATCAGATCCCTCATCTCAAGAAGAGACTCTGCCATAAATGCAAAATACCTGGACACTACATTCAAGATTGTCCTTAGTGGGAAAAGGAATCGAAGAAGAAGAAGTACAAGGATTACAGTTCTGATGATTCAAAGAAGAAGAAGAAATCTTCAAAGTCGTCGTCATCAAGACCCTCAAGGTCCTCATCTCACAAGAAGAGCAGCTCAAAGAAGGCTCGAGCATTCATTGGCAAGGAAATGGATTCTAAGGCTGACTCTAAGGAAAATGAGGAAGAGGAGGAATCTGAGGAGTCAGACTCTGGTGTGGCAAGCCTAGCCATTGCTACCGCGTTCGTCAACAAGTCCATCTTCAACTCTGAAGAAAAGGACCTCCCCAACACTACTGATGACGGCGATGAGGACTACGCTCCCACCTATTGCTTCATGGCAAAAGGCTCAAAGGTACTCAAATATCCCTCCTCTGAATCTAGTGAGGATGAATCTGATGAAAACCTCGAACCTAGCTATTCTAAACTTGCTAAGATTGCTGTGAGACTGCAAAAGGCTCTTGAAAAGGTTCAAAATATGCTAGATAAAAGCGATGATATGTCGGGCGAGGAAATGGATCGCACTAAAATCTTGACTGAAAATCTTCAGAGACTTCAGTCCAAGTTTGAAAATCTTCAAGATCATCATAACACTCTCCTATCTGATCATGAGAAGCTTTCTTATGAATTTCTTCAAAAAAAGCAAGATCTTGAGCAGTTAAGAGTAAGTTATGAAGATCTTCAGAAGGAGCGTGATTCATTACTTGCTCAACAGATCAACGCTACTCAGGATGAATTTGTTCCTCCATGTTTGAAGTGCATTGAATGTGAAACTGCTAATTCTTCACCTGAATGCTCAAATACTTCCATTGCTGAAAATTCTTCAACTGCCTCTGCTATCACTAATTCCTCATTTGAGGACATTGCTAGTATCACTGATGATGTAGGGCTGAAGGAATTGTAGATGACAGGCATGTACAAAAGCCTCAAAGGGCATCAGGCTCTTTGTGACGTGCTTAAAAAGAAGATCCTCAATAGGAACCCTAGGAAAGAGGGTATTGCCTTTGAGAGTAAAATCAATGCTGATGGGACCTACTAGAAACCTGAGCAGTATCCCAAAACCTCATGGGTTGCTACAAAGGGACCTTCACTGGATCCATCTACTTTATCTGGCTTTACATGTGAATCTTCATATTCTTCTGGTGAGTCCATTGACTCTAACTATAAACTGTTCAAAAATCAGAATGGTGAAGTATTTGCTAGATATGTTGGCACTAACTGCAGGAACGGTCCTCCTATGAAGAAAATCTGGGTTCCCAAAAGGTGCCTTGAAAATCTTCAGGTGAATGTCATCATGACACCACCTGTGAAGAATAGGAACAGATCAAATTCTTCATATGGACTAAATTCTTCATATGGATCCAAGTCCTCATACGGACCAAACTTCTCACATGGATCATATTCCTCAAAAGGATCAAAGTCCTCATATGAACATCATCGTGCTAACCCGTCCATTTCGTAGGGAAGATCTAAGGATTATGGATATGTGCATTATTCTTCAAATCATTATGTTCATAAGTCCTCGAAGAATTTCTCTGCTTACTCTTATGCATACCCTAACCACTCTTATGTGAAATGAAGTGGATTGGCATCTATGCCACCTTTCTCTTATGGAGCTCGCAGAATGATGAACTCTTTGCCACCCCTTCATATGTGGGTGGTGAAGAAAAAGAACTAATCTCTTATGCAGGGTCAGGTCTCCAGACGAACTCAATCGTCTGAAGAATTTGCTGGAGACCTGAATATGCTTGAAAGGATGCGAGCTAATCATGAAGAAATGAATTTTCATTTCTCACGTCCTCATTCTGTTTTACCTGTTTTATTGCTTGATGAAATTGATCTGATGAAATTGATACCATATTGTTCATTGGTGAAGTATATGAGTTCGTAAGTTGCACTAAATCATCTGCAAGATGATCGACCCAAAGCCACTGAGTAGGTCCTCTATAATGGATGTACAAATCACATGGCTGGTGACAGGAGCTTATTTATGGTCACTGCTTTATCTCCATCACATCTGAAGCATATCACCTATGCTGACAAAGGCAAAAGCAAGGTATTGGGTCTAGGTAAGGTTGCAATCTCAAAGGATCGACACATGGACAAAATCATGCTTGTCGAGTCCTTAGGGTTCAACCTCATGTCTGTCTCAATGCTTTGTGATCTTGATATGGTTGTTGTCTTTGGCAAGTATCGTTGTGTTGTGATCATGGAAGCTGAAAATTCAAAAGGCTTCGAAGACTTTAGGAGAGGAGATTTGTATATTGTTGATTTCTATATAGGACCACAACCTGCTACATGTCTTCTTGCAAAAGCTTTAGAAGGCTGGCTATGGCATCGACGACTTGGTCATGCTGGCATGAGGAATCTACACACGCTCGCGAAGAAGAAGCATGCCATTGGCATTGAAAATGTCAAATTCCTCAAGGATCACTTATGCGGAGCCTGTGAAGCTGGAAAGATGACCAAGGCCAAGCATCCAGCAAAGATTATCATGACTACTACTCGACCATTTGAATTGCTTCACATGGATCTCTTTGGCCCTACTCACTATGCCACATTTACCAATGCTGCATCTTTATATGGCTTTGTCATTGTTGATGATTACTCTCGATATACATGGGTCCATATTATCACTTACAAAACTGAAGTGCAGGAAGTCTTCAAATGATTTTCCTCGAGGGCTTCAACTAACTTTGGTGTGAAGATCAAGCACATCAGGAGTGATAATGGGACTGAGTTCAAGAACACTGGTCTTGATGACTATCTTGATGAACTTGGTATTACTCATGAGTTATCTGCTCCTTATACTCCTCAGCAAAATGGCATCGTGGAGCGCAAGAACAAGACTCTTGTTGAGATGGCCCGCACTATGCTTGATGAGTACAAGACGCCTCCTCGCTTCTGGCCTAAGGCAATTGATACTGCGTGTCACATCATCAACAGGGTATACCTTCACAAATTCTTCAAGAAGAAAGCATATGAACTTCTCACTGACAAGAAACCCAATGTGAGTTATTTCAAAGTCTTCGGTGCTAAATGTTGGATTAGAGATCCTCATCAGAGTTCTAAATTTGCACCAAAATCACATGAAGGTTTTATTCTCAGTCATGGTAAGGACTCACACACCTACAGAGTCTTCAACACCTATCATCACAAGGTTGTTCAAACTGTAGATATGCGGTTCGATGAGACTAATGGCTCGCAAAGAGAGCACCTACCTCCTGTGACAGATGAAATACCTCCTGAGGAATCTATTAAGTTCAAGGCTACCAAGGATGTCATTCCTACTGAAGAATCTGCTGAAAAAGTCATTCCAGAACATGAAGAATGTCATGCTGATGCACCTAAGGAAAATGGTGCTGAAGAAAATGCTGATCAAATTCCTCAACGTCAACCCGCTCATCCTCGCGTTGCACATGAAGTTCAAATTGAGAAAATTATCAGCGACATCAACATTCCAGGTCCTCTCACATGCTCAAGAGCTTCACATTTATCTAACTTTTGTGGGCACTTTGTTTTCGTCTCTATCATAGAGCCCACTAAGGTAGATGAAGCATTTCTGGAGCCTGAGTGGATTCAAGCTATGCAAGAGGAATTACATCAATTCGAGCTCAACAATGTCTGGGAACTGGTCAAACGTCCAGATCCTTGCAACACAATATCATCGGCACAAAGTGGATCTACCGCAACAAGCAAGATAAAAATGGCCTTGTGGTGAGGAATAAGGCACGGCTTGTAGCTCAAGGCTACACACAGTTTGAAGGAATTGATTTTGCTGAAACGTTTGCACCTGTTGCTAGACTTGAAGCTGTTCACATATTACTTGCTTATGCTAACCATCATGATATCACTTTACATCAAATGGATGTGAAAAGTGCATTCCTCAATGGTAAGCTTGCGGAAGAAGTATATGTTGCTCAACCCCCACGTTTTGAAGATCCAAAGCATCCTGACAAAGTCTTCAGACTCAATAAGGCCCTCTATGGCCTCAAGCAGGCCCCACGGGTGTGGTATGATACTTTGAAGGAATTCCTCATGAAGAAAGGCTTCTAATAGGCTTCAAGGTAAGTAAAAATATGTAAAAATATTACCGCATAGACAGTAGCCCCTGATGCTCTGTTTGGCATTTGGAAAGAAAAGCCGAATAGAGGATCTATTAAATATCGCAGGAGTCTAACAAAAAAGAGTCAATATGCATATGCAGGCTTCACTGCTATCCACCACCGCACTGACTGCGGAGGTGGGTGTCCTGAAGCAGGACCTCGAGCGGACCGAGCAAGAGCTCGGCCTTGCCAAGCGGCGGCTCGAGGAGAAAGAAGGTAAGAAATACCTTACAAAAAAATTGTCTATAAAAAGGCGTGATTGCAAAAAGATAACAGGATTGTACTGCTTATTGTAGGGGCCACGACTGAGGTGGCGACCCTTAAGCAGGCGCTGTCTGAGGCCGAAAAGAAAACGGCCGTGGAGCGCACCGAGCGAGACAGACTTGGGGCTCAGGTCGGCGAGGTTCAGCAAGAGCTTCAGGCTCTCATGAAAAAACATGAGAGTTTGGAGCTTGAGTCAAAGGTGCGAGCATCCGAGCTCGCAACGGCCCTTGAGACTGCCAAGTCTGCCAAGGCCGAAGCCCAAAAGGCCCTCTAAGAGTTGGAGGAGATGAGGAAGATATCAGCGGGTAAGGCATTCTTTATGCAAAGCAGAAATATAAAAGTAAACTACTTGTTACTTACCCGAATCCTGAGCTCTCCAGGGGCATTCGCAGATCTTCCCCGCAACGTATCTGACGCCGCCACATTCTACCAAGCTGAAGAGGGCAGCTCGACGGAGAAGGTGTTCTGGTCTCAGTATTCTGAGGCCGGACACCGTGTGCCCTTGAGCGACCAGCTGAAACAGCTGGTCGAGCTCCACAAGGCGGCTGAACAGGCCATGAAGGGCTTCATAGTTCGGCTATGGCCCAGAGAGGCCCTGCCTGGGAGCTATTTTGGGCTGGTGCAGCGGCTGGTGGAGGCCTGTCCGAGGCTCGAGGTCATCAAGCGCTCCGTCTGCATCGAAGGTGCCCGTCGGGCCCTTGCCCGTGCAAAGGTGCACTGGGGTAAGCTGGACGGTGAGAAGCTTGTGAAGGACGGGCCGCCGCCGGAGAAGGAGCATCGCAAGCCCGAGAACTACTACAAGGATGTTCTTGCAGGTGCCCGCCTTGTGGCGGATGAATGTACCAAGGATGTGATTTTTGAATGAACTCGCTCGTGTTTATCCTGTGCGCTGAAAACTTGTTAATATGCGCTAAGCAATGCTTATTGAATTTAAAATATTACTTTCTGTGCGGCTGTTTATAAAAAAATTGAGAGATGGCCAGTCGTCGGCTTTTGCCCCCATGCCCCTAGTGCTGGGGTGTTCGGAATAAACCTGAGCGCTCTTTTTCCCATAGTTGGGTCCTTCGAGGGAGGCGCTCAGCACAACGAACCAGGCAATCGGACTATAATGCTTGAACACTCTCACTTAGCCATAGAACTCTATAATTTTAAATTTCAGCGAAGCCCCTAGTTCGGAAGACCGAGTTCGGGGCGCTATCCACGCCTTGGCCGGACAAAGCCAACTCCTCGCTCGAAGTGGCATAAGTCTTTAGGGACTCGAAAAACCTCTCGAACAGCGACCGGTCTCTCGCCTCATCATGACAGTCAGTTTTAGCTTTCTCCACTGAGGTGCTTAACCCAGCTGAACCGGGGCACAATCGCAGTGGTTCTCCTAGTGCTACCTTAGCCGATATAGCGGAACGTAAGGTACCAAACCATAGGAGCCGGGAAAACCCAACTATTGACCCAAATCATGATTCGGAGCCGATGCATATAGTGCTATAAGTTCGGGGTGCCGCACTTGTGAAAGTGTACGGACTTCTCACACCATAATGAGGGGTACTGAAGCCCCTAGTGTGTTTGCCGTACCATGGTGTACGGGTGCAATCATGTCATTTAATAAACATATATGTGAAAAGAGGATAATGCGAGAAATAGACAAAAAGCTATGCATTGTTTATAGAGAGGCTATTTATCAAAGCCGAACGATACAAATAGTGCGATAAGCAAAAAGATATTGGACTATTTAACATGTCCTGACCAGGGGCAGGCCGCAGAATTGTATTCAAAACAGGTATATCGCTCGTAACAGAGACCACCTGGGAGTTCCATAATGCGGCATGGTTTGTCTGCCTCCCTGGATCTTGCATCCTTTGTGCGGCAGTCGAATTGCCGAACAGGTCGTCCGAAGTATGGAGTCCTGAAAGTAAGAAAAAAATTAAAAAAAGAATCCGGCAGCCCCTAGTACGTTTTAAGCCGTATTTTGGGCATGCAGTTATTGTGCCCCTTCGCCTGTGCCCATGGTATTTCAAGGGCGTAGTTATGTATGCGAGGCACTGGTTTCGCTATGTCGCGAGAGCTGGGGTTGGGGACGCATTGCTACGCTTGCTCATAACGTGCCAGGCGGTCCTGCTGTGGGTTACTCCGGGCGCGCTTGGCGGTGTCTGGCTTTTTAACGGCCGGACTGGAGAATTGCCTAAGAAGGCTACTTTGTACTTCCGCTGCGAGAGCCGCCGTGTGCTCCTCCGTACGGAGGGAGCGTTCGGTGTTTCCATTGACCGTGATTACTCCTCGAGGGCCTGGCATCTTGAGCTTGAGATATGCGTAGTGCGGCACCGCATTGAACTTTGCGAATGCGGTTCGTCCGAGCAGGGCGTGAGAGCCACTGCGAAACGGGACTATATCAAAGATTAACTCTTCACTTCGGAAATTGTCCGGGGATCTGAAGACCACGTCAAGTGTTACTGAGCCTGTACAGTTGGCTTCTACACCTGGTATAACGCCTTTAAAGGTCGTTTTTGTGGGCCTAATCCTTGAGGGATCTATGCCCATTTTCCGCACTGTATCCTGGTAAAGCAGGTTTAGGCTACTGCCGCCGTCCATGAGGGCTCTTGTGAGATGAAATCCGTCGATGATTGGGTCGAGAACCAATGCGGCAAAGCCGCCATGATGGATGCTAGTGGGATGGTCCCTTCGATCAAAAGTGATCGGGCAGGAGGACCATGGGTTGAACTTTGGGGCGACTGGCTCCATCGCGTATACGTCCCGTAGCGCACGCTTCTGCTCCCTCTTGGGAATGTGGGTTGTGTATATCATGTTCACCGTCCGCACTTGTGGGGGAAAGCCCTTCTGTCCATTGTTGTTCGGCGGCCTGGGATCCTCCTCGTCGTCGCTGTGCAACCCCTTGTCTTTGTTTTCGGCTCTTAACTTGCCTGCCTGCTTGAACACCCAACAATCCCTGTTAGTGTGATTGGCTGGCCTTTCGGGGGTGCCATGTATTTGGCACAAGCAGTCGAGTATTCAGTCCAAACTGGACGGGCCCTGAGTATTCTTTTTGGATGGCTTTTTCCGCTGACCGGATTTATAGCCTCTGAATCCGGCATTGACTGCCGTGTCTTCATTGCTGTCACTGCTAACGCGGCGTTTTTGCTTATTCCGACGTGTCCTGCCACTTTTGTCCTTGGTATCCGAATTACCAGGGTTCTTTGATAAGTTGTTACTACAAGCTAGCCAGTTGTCTTCTCCCGTGCAAAAGCGGGTCATGAGTGTCGTGAGGGCTGCCATAGATTTCGGCTTTTCTTGTCCCAGGTGCCGGGCAAGCCACTCATCGCGGATGTTATGCTTGAAGGCTGCTAGGGCCTCTGCGTCTGGACAGTCGACTATCTGGTTTTTCTTTGTTAGGAACCGTGTCCAGAACTGCCTGGCCGATTCCTCTGGCTGCTGAATTATGTGGCTTAAGTCGTCGGCATCCGGTGGTCGCACGTAAGTGCCCTGGAAGTTGTCGAGGAATGCGGCTTCCAGGTCCTCCCAAGAACCGATTGAGTCTGCTGGCAAGCTGTTAAGCCAATGCCGGGCTGGTCCTTTAAGTTTGAGCGGGAGGTATTTGATGGCGTGTAGATCATCGCCGCGTGCCATTTGGATGTGAAGGAGATAATCCTCGATCCATACCGCTGGATCTGTTGTGCCATCGTATGATTCGATGTTTACGGGTTTGAAACCCTCTGGGATTTTATGATCCATTACTTCATCCGTGAAGCATAGCGGGTGTGCGGCGCCTCTGTACTGGGCTATATGACGACGCAGCTCGGAAGAGCTATGTCTGTTGTGTTCGGCCAGGCCGGATTTGTTGTATCCGGAGTGAAGATCAGCGTCACATGCCGTAGGGCGCCTGCGCGATCCGTAGATCGATCTTGTTTGTCTTGCCTTATCCTCCAGTACGTCTCGCAGGTCTGGCGCATTTTCCCGTGCCTTAGTTGAGCGGCGTCGGGACATGGCTTGGGTGGAGGGCCGAGAGGCCTCTCTGTCGCGGCCGCGAGGTGGCCGGTCTGTCATGTCGTGCGCTGGTGATGTAGGTGCTTCCTCCTCTGATCGGGGTAGCGGCCTGCGCTTTGGGTAACTCTTGGAGGGGCATTCGAGTTCGTACTCTTTGGCTACAAGGACTTCAGTCCATCTGTCAGCTAGCAAATCTTGGTCAGCTCTAAGCTGTTGCTGCTTTTTCTTGAGGCTGCTTGCCGTGGCTAAAAGCCTGTGTTTGAAATGCTCTTGTTTGGCGGGGTCTGATGGTACGAAGAATTTGTCATCATCGAGGCTTGCCTCGTCTTCGGAGGGAGGCATATAGTTATCATCCTCGACCTCTTGGTCTGCCGGTCTCTCATGAGGGCTGGCTTCTCCATCTTCATGTGCCGAATCTTGTTGTGGTGGGTGTTCTTCGGCGCTATCCGGGGTAGTATTATCTCCCGTGCCGGAATCACCGTTTTTGCTTCGGCGGGATTTAGAGCGGCGATGCTGACGCCGGCGCTTTGGCTGTTTCTTGGAGGTGTCATCCTGTTACGCCCTCGATGCGGCTATATCTCCCACGTGTCGAAGCATGACTTAGAGGCATAACCGCATTGAAAGCAATGTCGCAAGTGAGGTAATCTTCACACAACCCATGTAATACAATAGGGGAAAAAGATATATAGTTGGCTTACAATCGCCACTTCACACAGTTACATGAATAAAACATTACAACATCCAGATACAAACAAGGTCCGACTATGGAACCAAAATAAAAGAAGAACTCCAAATGCGACATGGTCCCTGATCGACCCCAACTGGGATCCACTACTGATCAACTAGAGCGAAACAACACAAAGGACAAGATCTTCATCGAGCTCCTCCTCAGCTGGGTTGCGTCATCTGCACGGACTCATCGGCACCTGCAAGCTGGTTTCAGAAGTATCTGTGAGCCACGGGGACTCAGCAATCTCGCACCCTCGCAATCAAGACTATTTAAGATTATGGGTAAGGTAAAGGTATGAGGTGGAGCTGCAGCAAGCGACTAGCATATATGGTGGCTAACATGCGCAAATGAGAGCGAGAAGAGAAGGCAAAGCACGGTCGATAAAAGTATGATCAAGAAGTGATCCTAAAACAACCTACGTCAAGCATAACTCCAACAACCGTGTTCACTTCCCGGTCTCAGCCGGAAAGAGACCATCATGGTTACACACGCAGTTGACTCATTTTATTTATGTTAAGGTTTTGGTTTTCTACAACCGGACATTAACAAATTCCCATCTGCCCATAACCGCGGGCACGGCTTTCGAAAGTTCAATCCCTGCAGGGGTGTCCCAACTTAGCCCATCACAAGCTCTCACGGTCAACGAAGGAATAGACCTCCTCCCGAGACATTCCGATTAGACTCGGTATCCCGGTACAACAAGACATTTTGACAGGGTAAAACTAAACCAGCAACACCGCCCGAATGTGCCGACAAATCCCGATAGGAGCTGCACATATCTCTTTCTCAGGGCACACTTAGATGAGCGCTCCGTACAACTAAAACCAAACCTCGAGTTTCCCCGAGGGGGCGCTGCACAGGACTCTAGTTCGGACCAACACTTAGAGGAGCACTGGCCCGGGGGGGTTAGAATAAAGATGACCCTTGAGTCTGCAGAACCCAAGGGAAGGTGGTAGGTTGTTAGTGCAAATGGTAAAACCAATGTTGAGCATTGCTGGAGAAGCTTTACTTAAGGCGAACTGTCAGGGGGTTCCCATAATAGCCCAACCGCGTTAGGGACGCAAAAATCCGGGAACATAACACCGATATGACGGAAACTAGGGCGGCAAGAGTGGAATAAAACACCAGGCATAAGGCCGAGCCTTCCACCCTCTACCAAGTATATAGATGCATTAATTAAATAAGATATATTGTGATATCCCAACAAGTAAACATGTTCCAACAAGGAACAACATCTCCATGTTCCAACAAGGAACAAACTTCAATCTTCACCTGTAACTAACAACGCTATAAGAGGGGCTGAGCAAAGCGCTAACATAGCCAAACAACGGTTTGCTAGGACAAGGTGGGTTAGAGGCTTGGTTCAACAATATGGGAGGCATGATAAGCAAGTGGTAGGCATCGTAGCATTGGCATAGCAAAAGAGCGAGCAAACTAGCATAGCAAAGATAGTAGTGATTTCGAGGGTATGATCATCTTGCCTGAAATCCCGCAAGGAAGAAGAACGAGTCCAAGAAGAAGACAAACGGACGTAGGCGAATGGTCCTCACAAAACGACGTTATCGGAACCAACCCGAAGAAGCAAACACCGGAAAAGAAGCACACAACATAGTAAACAAACCACACATGAACATGGTATGATATGCGAGACGCGGTATGCGATGCATATGCATGATTTGACAAGGAATGCATGAAACTAGCCTCACCATGGAAATCCAAGTGTTCCACTGGAATTATGAGATGAAATCGCTTGAAAACGATATAAAGAACGCCGGAATCGGAGTTACGGTTTGGAAATGGCAAGTGATTCAAATATGACACCGGTCTGCGATTTACAGCAAGTAGGCATCGAAATGCAATGAGATGAACATGCTACCGCACCCAAACATGACAAAAAAATACATGGAAGGGATGCATTCAAGATGCTAAACAAAAGTCTAGCACTGATCTACAGCCAATTCATCCATTAACAGGTTCAAACAAGCATGGCAAAAATGCATATGGCAAACAGATCTCAGACTTAGTGAAATTAACACTTGTCTGGAATTTCAGATCAGGTAGCTCTCTTCGAAGCAACAAAACTACATGCTACAGGACCTGAAAATGGCAAAGCAAAGCATGGCATGGAGCTACTCAAAGAGCTTAACAAAAGTCCCTTAGTGACCTTGAGCCAAAAGGGATCAGAAAATACAATTGCAAGCATGTGAACATGGCAAAAACATAATCAGTTTTCAGACTTAGTGAAAACTGGAGCATGCTGAAACATAACTCAAGTAGGCATGTTTACGAGCTCGATGCACTCACTACGGTGCAATTCATGATAAGCTAAGCATACATATGTCAAGAACACACAAAATGCAAGCTAGAAATGGCAAGAACAATGGCATAGCATGCACGGATCAACTACAACATCACCGGCAAAATTGCAAACAAGTTGACAATCTGCCCAGATTAACAAAGTAGCAAAAGTAGAGCTCGATTGACTCAAGCTATGGTGCTCCATAATTGCAAACAAAGGCATGGATGGATAGAGCACTACAAGATTAACAAAACATCCTTACTGATCATCCTCAAAAGAGGCACGAATCACTAGGAAACAATATGAACATATGGCATCATGAGATAAACAGATCAAGGACTTAGTGGAATTGCTAAGTCCCTGAAAACAGAATTAGCAAGTGCACCACTTTGCAAGCTTGCACTAGTCACCACACACATCACAAAAATACATATGTAGAACTCATGGGCATATCATGCACACAATAATCATGGCAAAAATGACAAAAGTGCTAAGTGGAGTAGCAGATCTGACAATTATCTCAAGTAGCCCTCTTCTAACAGCATTTCGGGCATCAAGATGAACTCAAATGAAAATGATGCAATGGAATGAAATGATGTACTCTCTGATATGAACATTTTGATATACTATATGCATGAATCGGAGCTACGAATGCAAAGTTACGGCACGATGAACATGGGCACATGAATCTGGGAATTTGGGGACTTAGTAGAAAAATTAGACCTCGCGGGAACCGGGAAGAGGAGGACCCGGGACGAGGAGATCCGGGCTCGGGCGACGTGTTTGGATCCGAGGCTTGGTGGATCTGGTCCACCTGACCAGATCTGGCCGGAGTGAAGGAAGACGCCGGCGTGGTGGCGCGCTCCGGCGAACTCGATTGGACCCCGGTGGCGAGGCGGGGCGGAGCAAGACGGCGGCGGCGAAGGGCGGCGCCGGCGACAAGGCACAGCGGCGGGGAGCGGTGATGGCGGCCCGCGGCGGTGGAGGAGCAGGGCGCCGACGAATGGAGGCTCCGGCGGGAAAGAGCCGCGGCACCAGGCGCGGTGGCGCGCTTCGGCGCATGGCGGCGTTCAGCCCGGGTGCGGCCCGGTTCGGCCCGGGGGCGGGCCGGATCTGGGTCCGGTGGGCTGCGGCGGTGGGGGAGAGAGAGAGGGTGACGTGGCAGCGCGGGATTGGCCTGGAGCGGCGGCGGGGATGACGTGGCGGCTCCCCATTGGTGGGAGTGAGGTGGCGGCGGGCGGTGGACACGTCCGGCGCGGCGTGGACGCGTCCGGCGGCGCGAGGAGAGTGATTTTAGGGTTTCATTCGTGAATAATTCGGAGGGGATCACATATTTATAGGTAGAGGGAGCTAGGAGAATCCAAATGAGGTGCGGTTTTTGGCCACGCGATCGTGATCGAACGCTCTAGATGATGGAGCAGGTTTAGGTGGGTTTTGGGCCAAATTGGAGGGGTGTTGGGCTGCAACACACACGAGGCCTTTTCGGTCCCTCGGTTAACCGTTGGAGTATCAAACAAAGTCCAAATGATAAGAAACTTGACAGGCGGTCTACCGGTAGTAAACCAAGCCGCTTGACAAGTCTCGGTCCAATCCGGAAATGTTTAATCCCCACACATGAAAGAAAGGTAGAATCGACCACCGGAGGAGAACGGAGCGCCGGAATGCAAAACGGACAACGGGGAAAATGCTCGGATGGATGAGACGAACGCGTATGCAAATGAAATGCACATGATGACATGATATGCAATGCATGACACGCAAGCAATGACAAGGCAACAGCAACGAATAACTGGACGACACCTGGCACATCGGTCACGGGGCGTTACAACACTCCACCACTACGAGAGGATCTCGTCCCGAGATCTAGAATGGCACCGGAGGGACAAACGGAAGAGAAAGAGAAGAGGTAAAACTAAGTTGCTCCTTTGACAAACGAGTGAAACCAAAGAACCTTGAAAAGGTTAAGCCATTTTGAGAAAAGAATACAACGAAGGTGAACAAAGTCGAAAACACTCCGAAATAAAAGAGGAACAACGAACCTTGCGAAAGCCTTGAGGTTGAAGGGAAGATATATATAGAAAACACTCCGGTTAAGTCAAGATAGAGAAGGATTAAGAATGATATAATTTGGACAGCACTCCGTCTGAGAAAGGACGCAAAACTTGATAAGATGAGAGAACTTGAAAAGAGGGCACGACACTCCGGTAAAATGGATAACTCGAAAAGAACATGATCCTGACAAGAACAAGAAGAAGGTTTGAAGAGAGCAACATCACAATGCCTCCAAAAGAAGTGAGAGAATGGAACTGAATGAACGGGGGAGAAAAAACAAGGTCTTGAGAGAGCACGCTTACACCAAAAGCTAGAACGAAGTTGTTGGGTTATCAACAACGAAAAGAATAAGCTTGAAGTGGGCTTATGGAAAACATCTCGAAATTATGAGGTGACAACCTGCCACTCACAGAAATAAGACTTGGATTGATATGAACGAGGAGACGAGAAACTTATTTCACCAGGAGGATAAATGAAGAAATTGGATCATTTATAAGCACCATAGATATCAACAATCCTTAGGGAAAGCTTTAGGTGAAATATAACCCAAGATAACTCCAATGACGAGATTGATGGATTTAAATATCTCATTCTCGACAACATGTGAATCATGAAAAATGAACTCAAATTATCAAAAATGACATAATACCACCTCCAATGATACGGAAGAAAGAATTGCACTCCGGATTGCAAGATGAAGAATGCTTGAGCTTATGTGCAAAGAATCTTGATGAACGCTTCAAGAAGGAAATAAAACCTCGATGAACCATCATGTAGAACATCCATGAAGAACTCCGGTAACAAAAGATAACGAAAAGAAAGAGGAGTAGAAAACACAAGGTGAAACCTTGTAATGATTTAGATGAATCTCCGTTGTAATATAATTGAAAGAGGTTGGAACTCCGGGAAGAAAAGATGAAACAAATGAAACTGAGAATTTGATAAGCCTCCGGAATAAGAATTAAATGGCTTGACTGAGATAACAATCTCGAAAGAGCTTGAAAGGATTGAGAATGGAAACGAATCTTCTGAGATATCTTGAGCACTCCGGAACAATTGAATAATGAGAAGTGAATGAATATGAGGGGCACCAGTATGAGAAGGCATTGAAATGAGGAAAGGGGTAAGATCAACAAAGCTTGACTTGAAACCACCGGAGAAGATAAAAGAAAGAAGAATGATGAACTAGAAGCTCCGTTAGTATCTTCATGAGAATCACCGGATAAGAACATTGAAGGAAAAGAATGGAGAGGCTTCACATCAATAAGATGGATACTCGATTAAGAAATCTGAGTCCTTGAAGAAAACAAGGGAGGGAGGGCGGGAAAACAAAGGTAACTTAGAGATGGATGAAACAAACACCGTTCAGAAGAAAACTGATACTTGATCTTGCGGATGTTGAAATGATCGGGTCCGCTTGAGGAGAGAAAACACCGGTTAAAAGGATTGACATGACAATCTCCGTGATCTAGAAGGATTAGTATTCACATCGGAGTATGAGAATACTATTTCGGAAAGGTATGGAATCAACACTTGACATTGAAGAAACTCGAATACCACAGCTCAAAAACAAAACAAAGGATTGGCTTGCAGAATAAGCCGGAACAGACATATGATAGAGATTTCGTCCAAAGTTTTCGTGGTGGGGCCTACACGGGCTCGATCGTATAGCACCATCATGTACAAGGCAGTGCACATGACATACGAAGTGTCCCCGAGTCAGCATAGCCAAGGACTCTTTAAGACACAACGAGACCACTGTAAAACCGACCGTGAATAGGCGGACCACTAGACGTCGAACCCCAATTTCATATCATACATCTGTCTGAAAGATATCCTAAGAGCTACTTGAATTCCCACCTATGAAACTCCCGAACCTTTCCGGTTATGCAATCAGGTGTTGGGGATACAGGGGAAGCATAATATCTCACCCAAACTAGCAAATCCTACATCCAGATGTATCCATCCTTCAACACATAACCAAGAAACCTTCGGAAACCATCTACCTCAACCTTCGAAAAGCATCCGTTATACAAGTTATGGCGATACTCCCGAACTCCCGCCCCAGTACTGGGTGGCGTCGAGGTTATCTCACCAACGAACTGCATAAAAGAGATTTTCGATGTCAGCGTACTAAACTCAGGTATTCCAGAACTGCAATGATAAAATTATGATGACAACACCTCAGAGCTCAACTCCCCGGGATACTTCCACAAAACCCCTGACAGGAGGCACCAAGACAATGTTCTCATCATAAAACCATCGGAAGGATTCCAAGATACCCGCGTGATCCTAAATTTTTTTAATGAAATTTGAGAAGAGAAGAGTCAAAACTCTACATCAAGATGCCTTACCAGAGCGATGAGGAGACTGAGAAGTAAAAATAATTCCTAAACTCTCCGATATATAATTCCTAAATGACTCAAAACATTTTTCTAGACACAACTCGGCCGCTAAAAACGATCAAGCAATGGGGCTCCTAAGGTCGGGGAAGGCTCTGATACCAACTTGTTACGCCCTCGATGCGGCTATATCTCCCACGTGTCGAAGCACGACTTAGAGGCATAACCGCATTGAAAGCAATGTCGCAAGTGAGGTAATCTTCACACAACCCATGTAATACAATAGGGGAAAAAGATACATAGTTGGCTTACAATCGCCACTTCACACAGTTACATGAATAAAACATTACAACATCCAGATACAAACAAGGTCCGACTACGGAACCAAAATAAAAGAAGAACCCCAAATGCGACACGGTCCCCGATCGACCCCAACTGGGCTCCACTACTGATCAACCAGAGCGAAACAACACAAAGGACAAGATCTTCATTGACCTTCTCCTGAGCTGGGTTGCGTCATCTGCACGGACTCATCGGCACCTGCAAGCTGGTTTCGGAAGTATCTGTGAGCCACGGGGACTCAGCAATCTCGCACCCTCGCGATCAAGACTATTTAAGCTTATGGGTAAGGTAAAGGTATGAGGTGGAGCTTCAGCAAGCGACTAGCATATATGGTGGCTAACATGCGCAAATGAGAGCGAGAAGAGAAGGCAAAGCACGGTCGATAAAAGTATGATCAAGAAGTGATCCTAAAACAACCTACGTCAAGCATAACTCCAACAACCGTGTTCACTTCCCGGACTCCGCCGGAAAGAGACCATCATGGTTACACACGCAGTTGACTCATTTTATTTATGTTAAGGTTTAGGTTTTCTACAACCGGACATTAACAAAATTCCCATCTGCCCATAACCGCGGGCACGGCTTTCAAAAGTTCAATCCCTGCAGGGGTGTCCCAACTTAGCCCATCACAAGCTCTCACGGTCAACGAAGGAATAGACCTCCTCCCAAGACATTCCAATCAGACTCGGTATCCCGGCACAACAAGACATTTTGACAGGGTAAAACTAAACCAGCAACACCACCCGAATGTGCCGACAAATCTCGATAGGAGCTGCACATATCTCTTTCTCAGGGCACACTCAGATGAGCGCTCCGTACAACTAAAACCAAACCTCGAGTTTCCCCGAGGGGGCGCTGCACAGGACTCTAGTTCGGACCAACACTCAGAGGAGCACTGGCCCGGGGGGGGGGGGGGTTAGAATAAAGATGACCCTTGAGTCTGCAGAACCCAAGGGAAGGTGGTAGGTTGTTAGTGCAAATGGTAAAACCAATGTTGGGCATTGCTGGAGAAGCTTTACTTAAGGTGAACTGTCAAGGGGTTCCCATAATAGCCCAACCGCGTTAGGGACGCAAAAATCCGGGAACATAACACCGATATGACGGAAACTAGGGCGGCAAGAGTGGAATAAAACACCAGGCATAAGGCCGAGCCTTCCACCCTTTACCAAGTATATAGATGCATTAATTAAATAAGATATATTGTGATATCCCAACAAGTAAACATGTTCCAACAAGGAACAACATCTCCATGTTCCAACAAGGAACAAACTTCAATCTTCACCTGTAACTAACAACGCTATAAGAGGGGCTGAGCAAAGCGGTAACATAGCCAAACAACGGTTTGCTAGGACAAGGTGGGTTAGAGGCTTGGTTCAACAATATGGGAGGCATGATAAGCAAGTGGTAGGCATCGTAGAATTGGCATAGCAAAAGAGCGAGCAAACTAGCATAGCAAAGATAGTAGTGATTTCGAGGGTATGATCATCTTGCCTGAAATCCCGCAAGGAAGAAGAACGAGTCCAAGAAGAAGACAAACGGACATAGGCGAACGGTCCTCACAACACGACGTTATCGGAACCAACCCGAAGAAGCAAACACCGGAAAAGAAGCACACAACATAGTAAACAAACCACACATGAACATGGTATGATATGCGAGACGCGGTATGCGATGCATATGCATGATTTGACAAGGAATGCATGAAAATAGCCTCAACATGGAAATCCAAGTGTGCCACTGGAATGATGAGATGAAATCGCTTGAAAACGATATAAAGAACGCCGGAATCGGAGTTACGGTTTGGAAATGGCAAGTGATTCAAATATGACACCGGTCTGCGATTTACAGCAAGTAGGCATCGAAATGCAATGAGATGAACATGCTACCGCACCCAAACATGACAACAAAATACATGGAAGGGATGCATTCAAGATGCTAAACAAAAGTCTAGCACTGATATACGGCCAATTCATCCATTAACAGGTTCAAACAAGCATGGCAAAAATGCATATGGCAAACAGATCTCAGACTTAGTGAAATTAACACTTGTCTGGAATTTCAGATCAGGTAGCTCTCTTCGAAGCAACAAAACTACATGCTACAGGACCTGAAAATGGCAAAGCAAAGCATGGCATGGAGCTACTCAAAGAGCTTAACAAAAGTCCCTTAGTGACCTTGAGCCAAAAGGGATCAGAAAATACAATTGCAAGCATGTGAACATGGCAAAAACATAATCAGTTTTCAGACTTAGTGAAAACTGGAGCATGCTGAAACATAACTCAAGTAGGCATGTTTACGAGCTCGATGCACTCACTACGGTGCAAGTCATGATAAGCTAAGCATACATCTATCAAGAACACACAAAATGCAAGCTAGACATGGCAAGAACAATGGCATAGCATGCACGGATCAACTACAACATCACCGGCAAAATTGCAAACAAGTTGACAATCTGCCCAGATTAACAAAGTAGCAAAAGTAGAGCTCGATTGACTCAAGCTATGGTGCTCCATAATTGCAAAAAAGGCATGGATGGATAGAGCACTATAAGATTAACAAAACAACCTTACTGATCATCCTCAAAATAGGCACGAATCACTAGGAAACAATATGAACATATGGCATCATGAGATAAATAGATCAAGGACTTAGTGGAATTGCTAAGTCCCTGAAAACAGAATTAGCAAGTGCACCACTTTGCAAGCTTGCACTAGTCACCACACACATCACAAAAATACATATGTAGAACTCATGGGCATATCATGCACACAATAATCATGGCAAAAATGACAAAAGTGCTAAGTGGAGTAGCAGATCTGATAATTATCTCAAGTAGCCCTCTTCTAACAGCATTTCGGGCATCAAGATGAACTCAAATGAAAATGATGCAATGGAATGAAATGATGTACTCTCTGATATGAACATTTTGATATGCTATATGCATGAATCGGAGCTACGGATGCAAAGTTACGGCACGATGAACATGGGCACATGAATCTGGGAATTTGGGGACTTAGTAGAAAAATTAGACCTCGCTGGGACCGGGACGAGGAGGACCCGGGACGAGGAGATCCGGGCTCGGGCGACGTGTTTGGATCCGAGGCTTGGTGGATCTGGTCCACCTGACCAGATCTGGCCGGAGTGAAGGAAGACGCCAGCGAGGTGGCGCGCTCCGGCGTACTCGATTGGACCCGGGCGGCGAGGCGGGGCGGAGCAAGACGGCGGCGGCGAAGGGCGGCGCCGGCGACAAGGCACAGCGGCGGGGAGCGGTGATGGCGGCCCGCGGCGGTGGAGGAGCAGGGCACCGGCGAATGGCGGCTCCGGCAGGAAAGAGCCGCGGCAGCAGGCATGGTGGCGCGCTTCGGCGCATGGCGGCGTTCGGCCCGGGTACGGCCCGGTTCGGCCCGGGGGCGGGCCGGATCTGGGTCCGGTGGGCTGCGACGGCGGGGGAGGGAGAGAGGGTGACGTGGCGGCGCGAGATTGGCCTGGAGCGGCGGCGGGGATGACGTGGCGGCTCCCCATTGGTGGGAGTGAGGTGGCGGCGGGCGGTGGACATGTCCGGCGCGGCGTGGACGCGTCCGGCGGCGCGAGGAGAGTGATTTTAGGGTTTCATCCGTGAATAATTCGGAGGGGATCACATATTTATAGGTAGAGGGAGCTAGGAGAGTCCAAATGAGGTGCGGTTTTTGGCCACGCGATCGTGATCGAACGCTCTAGATGATGGAGCAGGTTTAGGTGGGTTTTGGGCCAAATTGGAGGGGTGTTGGGCTGCAAGACACACGAGGCCTTTTCGGTCCCTCGGTTAACCGTTGGAGTATCAAACGAAGTCCAAATGATACGAAACTTGACAGGCGGTCGACCGGTAGTAAACCAAGGCCGCTTGACAAGTCTCGGTCCAATCCGGAAATGTTTAATCCCCACACATGAAAGAAAGGTAGAATCGACCACCGGAGGAGAACGGAGCGCCGGAATGCAAAACGGACAACGAGGAAAATGCTCGGATGCATGAGACGAACGCGTATGCAAATGAAATGCACATGATGACATGATATGCAATGCATGACACACAAGCTATGACAAGGCAACAACAACGAATAACTGGACGACACCTGGCACATCGGTCACAGGGCGTTACACATCCCCCGCTATTCCATCACCATCTCCATCTTTTGGAGTATCCACCATATATATATGTCATATGACGAGGTGGCCTTCCAGCGCCCTACAGGTGCTGGTTCCTGTTCGTCTCCTATATCGTCGTCCATACCGTCGATGTCTTCGGAGCCGAAGTCAAGCATGTCGGTTAAATCGTCGACAGTGGCTACAAAGTGGGTGGTGGGTGGGCTTTGAACTTCTTCATCGTCCGTATCCCATCCTCGCTGACCGTAATCCGGCCAGGGCTCTCCTGATAAAGAGAGAGACTTGAGAGAATTCAGGATGTCGCCAAAAGGCGAGTGCTGAAAGATGTCCGCGGCGGTGAACTCCATTATTGGCGCCCAATCGGATTCGATCGGCAGGGGTGCGGGGGGTTCGGAGTCCAGAGAGGAGTCCGGATCCTCGGAGTCGTGAGTCACGCAGAGTGTGGGGCCGGCGTTCGGCTCGATCGCCTATGAGATCGCAGCCCCCGAGGTGACGTGCAACCGCTCATCCTCGACTGACACAACTGGCTCCGAATTAAGGGTCAGAGCTGGTGCGTTTGCGGCCTCCGGGATACTGTTCGGTGACAGAGCTAGATCATGCCCCGCGAGACAGTGCAACGCACTTGGTTGTGGCTCGAATCCGTCGAAGATCAAATCTCCACGGATGTCTGCCATGTAATTTAGGCTTCGAAACCTGACTTGATGGCCAGGGGTGTAGCTTTCGATCTGCTCCATGTGGCCAAGTGAATTGGCCCACAGTGCGAAGCCGCCGAAGATGAAGATCTTTCCGGGGAGAAAAGTCTCACCCTGGACCCCATCGTTGTTGATGATCAAAGGAGCCATCGGGCCTAAAGGCGACGACACAGAGGAACTCCCAATGAAAGCACCAACGTCGGTGTCAAAACCGGCGGATCTCGGGTAGGGGGTCCCGAACTGTGCGTCAAGGCCGGATGGTAACAGGAGACAAGGGACACGATGTTTTTACCCAGGTTCGGGCCCTCTTGATGGAGGTAATACCCTACTCCTGCTTGATTAATATTGATGATATGGGTAGTACAAGAGTAGATCTACCACGAGATCAAGGAGGCTAAACCCTAGAAGCTAGCCTATGGTATGATTGTTGTATATGGAGTTGATGTCCTACGGACTACAACCCTCTGGTTTATATAGACACCGGATAGGGTTAGGGTTACACAGAGTCGGTTACAATGGTAGGAGATCTTGAATATCCGCATCGCCAAGCTTGTCTTCCACGCCAAGGAAAGTCCCATCCGGACACGGGACGAAGTCTTCAATCTTGTATCTTCATAGTCCTGGAGTCCGGCTGAAGGTATAGTCCGGCTACCCGAACACCTCCTAATCCAGGACTCCCTCACAAAGTCTTCAGACTCAATAAGGCCCTCTATGGCCTCAAGTAGGCCCCACGGGTGTGGTATGATACTTTGAAGGAATTCCTCATGAAGAAAGGCTTCAAACCCGGTTCACTTGACCCAACTCTTTTCACGAAATCTTATGATGGTGAATTGTTTGTGTGCCAAATATAAGTTGTGATATTATCTTTGGCTGTACTGACCAACGTTATACTGATGAATTTGCCTATATGGTGAGTGAAGAATATCAAATGTCTATGATGGGGAATTGAAATTCTTCTTAGGTCTTCAGATTCGTCAACAGCGCAATGGCATATTCATATCTTAGGAGAAATACCTCAAGGATGAACTAAGGAAATTCGGCATGCAAGATTGCAAAGGAGTCAAAATCCCTATGCCCACAAATGGCCATCTATGCACTGCTGAAAATGGTATTGACTTCGATCAAAAGGTATACCGCTCCATGATTGGTTCTTTATTGTACCTATGTGCATCTAGGCCAGATATTATGCTTAGTGTTTGCATGTGTGCCCAATTTCAAGCTACACTGAAGGAATCACACCATAAGGCTGTGAAGCATATTCTTCGATATCTAGCTCACACACCAACACTTGGATTATGGTACCCCAAGGGCTCGGTTTTTGATCTCATTGGATTTTTAGACTCTGACTATGCTGGTGATCATGTGGATCGCAAGTCAACATCTGGCACATGCCATTTCCTCGGACGATCTTTGGTCTGTTGGTCCTCGAAGAAATAGAACTGCGTATCACTGTCTACTGCTGAAGCTGAGTACATTGCTGCTGGTTCTTGCTGTGCTCAACTGCTATGGATTAAGCAAACTCTCAAGGACTACGACATCAATGTGAAGAATGTGCCACTCTAATGTGACAATGAGAGTTCCATCAAGATTGATCATACCCAGTTTAGCACTCGAAGACAAAGCACATTCAGATTCGTCATCATTTTCTTCGTGATCATGTGTTGAAGGGCGACATCTCTATTGAGCTTGTGAAGATTGAAGAACAATGTAACGCCCTCGATGCGGCTATATCTCCCACGTGTCGAAGCACGACTTAGAGGCATAACCGCATTGAAAGCAATGTCGCAAGTGAGGTAATCTTCACACAACCCATGTAATGTATAAGGGAAAGAGATACATAGTTGGCTTACAATCACCACGTCACACAATACATGAATAAAGCATTACATCAATCAGATACAATCAAGGTCCGACTATGGAACCAAAATAAAAGAAGACTACCCCAAATGCTACACAGATCCCCGATCGACCCCAACTGGGCTCCACTACTGATCAACTGGAAACGGATCAACACAAAGGACAAGATCTTCATCGAGCTCCTCCTTGAGCTTGGTTGCGTCACCTGCTCGGTAACATCGGCACCTGCAAACTAGTTTTGGAAGTATCTGTGAGTCACGGGGACTCAGCAATCTCGCACCCTCGCGATCAAGACTATTTAAGCTTATGGGTAAGGTAAAAGTATGAGGTGGAGCTGCAGCAAGCGACTAGTATATATGGTGGCTAAACATACGCAAATGAGAGCGAGAAGAGAAGGCAAAGAACGATCGAGAAACTATGATCAAGAAGTGATCCTAAAACAACCTACGTCAAGCATAACTCCAACACCGTGTTCACTTCCCGGACACCGCCGGAAAGAGACCATCACGGTTACACACGCGATTGATGCATTTTAATTAAGGTCAACTTCAGGTTTTCTACAACCAGACATTAACAAATTCCCATCTGCCCATAACCGCGGGCATGGCTTTCGAAAGTTGAAATCCCTGCAGGGGTGTCCCAACTTAGCCCATCACAAGCTCTCACGGTCAACGAAGGATATTCCTTCTAGCGGGAAGACCCGATCAGACTCGAAATCCCGGTTACAAGACATTTCAACAATGGTAAAACAAGACCAGCAAAGCCACCCAGATGTGCCGACAAATCCTGATAGGAGCTGCACATATCTCGTTCTCAAGGCACACCGGATGAGCAAGACGTCGGGTAAGCCAGCCCAGAGTTGCCCCTGGTAGCCTCGGACATCGTTCAGTTGGACCAACACTTAGAGAAGCACTGGCCCGAGGGGTTAAATAAAGATGACCCTTGAGTCTGCAGAACCCAAGGGAAAGAAAAGGCTAGGTGGCGAATGGTAAAACCAATGTTGGGCCTTGCTGGTGGAGTTTTATTCAAGGCGAACTGTCAAGGGGTTCCCATTATAACCCAACCGCGCAAGGAACGCAAAATCTGGGAACATAACACCGATATGACGGAAACTAGGGTGGCAAGAGTGGAACAAAACACCAGGCATAAGGCCGAGCCTTCCACCCTTTACCAAGTATATAGATGCATTAATTAGATAAGAGATATTGTGATATCCCAACAAGTAAACATGTTCCAACAAGGAACAACATATCCATGTACCAACAAGGTACAAACTTCATCTTCACCTACAACTAAAAACACTATAAGAGGGGCTGAGCAAAGCGGTAACATAGCCAATCAGCAGTTTGCTAGGACAAGGTGGGTTAGCGGCTTGGCTCAACAATATAGGAGGCATGATAAGCAAGTGGTAGGTATCGCAGCATAGGCATAGCAAAAGAGCGAGCAACTAGCAAGCAAAGATAGAAGTGATTTCGAGGGTATGGTCATCTTTCCTGAAATCCCGCAAGGAAGAAGAACGAGTCCATGAAGAAGACAAATGGACATAGTCGAACGGTTCCTCACAAACGCGACGTTATCAGAACCAACCCAAAGAAGCAACACCGGAAAGAAGCAAACAACATAGTAAACAACCATCACATAAACATGGCATGATGCACAACCAAGTATGATGCATGTCCGGTTTAATGAAGCATGGCATGGAAAAGTGCAACAAACAACACTACAAATTAAGTGGAGCTCAATATGCAACGGAGTTGCATATTGAAGAAAACACCACATGACTTATTTAGTTCACTGCCGGTTAGGTACTCAACAATATTAAATGTTGGTTAACATGCCAAGAGGTGAAGCAAAGTAAAACTACCTATCTAGGCAAGTTTAAATGAGGCCGGAACAACATGCAATAAGTCCGGAAAATCCTCATGTGCATATTAATGGATTTGGTACTGATCTGCCCTAAACACAATTTTAGAGTTGTTAAACATGCAAAGAGATGCCACCATGTTAAACTATGAAAAATTCTACCCCATTTACATATAAAGTTTATTTAAAACCGAGCTATGGTTAATAAGTTATGAATTAAATCATTTAAGCAAGTTATTTAAGCAAATTTAACCAAACAGCAGTTTAAACATTTTAAACATAGATGAAAGTTGGATATTATTAATCTACACAAAATTCTAAGAAACTTTCATATATAATTCATTTTAATCCGATGCACGGTTTGTGATATATTATAAGCATTAACAACAAGGGAAAATCTGTAAATATGCAGTTTTTTCTGGATAATGCTAAATTCGCAGAGACTGGAAAAAACATCCACGGGCTGCAACTGGCTGGCCCATTAGTGCACAGGGCAGAGGGCTCTCAGGAGGTTCACCATGGGCTTCGGCCCAGATCGGTGAGGTGGGACTGGGCCTCGGTCAACGGGCGAAGAGGAGGCGGCCCAAGCGCGCGGAGGCGCGGTCAACGGGTCGAGCGGGGTCGAGGCGCTTGTCTTGGATGCAGAGGAAGCAGGGGCACGGCGGCACTGGTGCACAGCGGTGAGGCAGGGGTACTCCGGCGGGACGGCGGGGTTGGAGCGGACAGGCGGATCCGGCCTTGGGGATCCCAACCTAGCCGGAGGCAGGGTCAAGCTCGGCCAACGGGAGAGGGACTTGGCGCTGGAACTTGGAGGCCGAAGCAGGAGAGGCGCCCATGGCGCGGTGTGGGACTTGGCGGGGGTTCCGGCGACAAGGAGCACGGGGACGCCGAGCTGCATGGTGCAGGAGATGGATCTGGGCGGTGGGGCCGGACAAGCTCGAGCTCCGGGCGCCATGGCGTCATTGTTCCTGTCCAGGACAAGTGAGGGAGAGCGGGGAGGTCAGAGAGAGAGAGAAGAAACAATGGGAAGGAAGGAAAGGAGAAAGACAGGGCGCGAAGGGGCCGGCCTGTAGGAGCTTGGAGCTGCTGACGGCGAGCTGGCGGCACGGTGGTCAGGGCCGGGTGGCGCTCTCGATCCACCCTGGATCGAGGCACATGAGGAGGAGAGGAGACGCGGAGCAGCCTGCTGGAGGACGAAGATGCAGGAGACGCGCACGGGGAGGCGGCTGCTGCACGGAGGCTCGCCGAGTGGTGGATTGGGTGCTCGGGGTCCTGTTGGTGGGTGGAGGAAAACGAGGAGAAAGGGATCCCGAGGTGGATCGAGACCGTGTGGTGGCGGCCATGGGACAAACCTCCTAGAAATTAGGGTTAGGCTAGATTAGGTGAGGTTGGACTATAAATAGAGAAAGGAGGAAGATTTGGATCACCCAATTGGAATCAGACGGCTGTGAAAAATAGGTTAGGAAGTCCAATTAAGAAAATGGAGATGTTTTATAGATTTTGGGGTTGATTCGGACACAACGGTGACGACTGCTCGGGTCAGGTCCGGGACAATTTTCGGACGCGCGCGAGGAGGGCCGCGGGCTGACGAGAGAGGTTAGGTTGGATCTGGCGGTAGGTAGTGGGCTGTGTAGATGGTCTCGGGCTGAGAGAAGAGAAGAGAGGCCCGGCAACAGTTTCCGGAGACCGAAAACGTCTAACGATAGACCGACTATAATTTCTCTATAGTTATCCGTTGGGGTGTCAAACGGACTCCGAATGCGATGAAACTTGGCAGGCGGCCTACTAACAACAAAACAACACCACACGCCAACTTTCATCCCATTCTGAGAAGATTTTCCAGCCATTTATAAAATAATATTTCGGACATGCCGCAGGCGCGTGCAAGTGTGGTTGGGCTCAGAACGGACAACGGAGAGAACAGGGAGACCTGGACGGATGCAAGTTGAAAACATGATGATGCAATGAGGATGATGACATGGCAAGATGCGACACGCAAGCAAAGACAAGGCAACAACAGCGAAAAACTGGACGACACCTGGCACATCAGTCTCGGGGCGTTACAAACAGCTAGCCGATATCTTCACTAAGCCCTTGGATGAGAAGAGATTTAGCAAGTTGCGGTGTGAGCTAAATATCCTAGAATCTTCGAATGTTCTTTTAAAAGGACACTCATCCTAACACTTATGCAAAATTGATGACTTAGATGTGCAACACATGAAGAAACGTTTTTCTTCAATCAATGAAGACTAACACTCTAAGTGTGAAGAAATTAACAAAGAATTTGATTCTCAGAACCCTACGACAATTGTACGCGGTGTCTGAAATCATCATTCTTATATGGTGGGTCACGCCACCACAAAATGTTTAAAATCTTCAATTGAGTTTTTCCTCAGCTCTTTGAAATTCCTTAGTTGTTTTTTTTTCAACTTTGCATTGTCTTCACCATTTCTGTCGTTTTTCTTCATTGGCTATATATATATAGTTTATGTCCTCTACAACATTCACTTATAGCTATTTCTTCATATTGCCTTTTCTGCTAAGTGAATGTGATCGGACCCTTCCCCCTCTATGCTATACTCAACCCAATCTATTCACAAATTCTTCATGTGTGTTCTGTTTGAAACTCGTTCAAAATCTTCACCGTGTCCTTGTCAGCTGAAGAATTTGCGAACAGAACGTTTAACTTATCCTATCTAAATTTTCGGCCTTGCTGCTCAAACCGTTCCACATCCCACGACAACACTTATCCATTCACCCACAATCTCACACGATCTCCACTTCTCAATACGTGGGTGACACATGTCAAGCGAATGAGAAGGGTCAGGGGCACGTTCTTCCAATTTCGTTGGGCGAACAGTTTTTTCACCGTGGCTATAAATACCCCTTCCCTTCCTCACTTCACTTTTACTCCGCTCGTTCTCACTCCAGCTCGAGCTGCTCAAACCCTAGCGCCATTGCTACTTCATCGTCGCCGGTGAGGAAGAGCTTCACTTCCTCGACCTCGTCGCCGTCGTACTCGCGCCGGCTGCGGATTTCTTCACTCCGACACCGCCGTAGCTGTCTTCCTCTGCCAAGTTAGGGCGTGGAAGATCTGAACTGATGAACTTCACATCTACACCTCTTAGTTCGTCGTGTTCTTCGTCCAGGATAATTAAAAGTTACTTTTACTGCCCTCTTTGATTCAAATGATAACTACAAAATCTTCAAAGGTGTTTATTCTTCAAATTCATCACACACTGAACACCTCACATGTCATCTATTCTTGATTCGTTTCTCTAAGCTATATTTTTCTTCAAGATTCCTCAGTTGTGTGGATTTTCGATCTATACAACTCTGGAACCTAAGACAAAGAATGCTTAGTGAAATTCTTCAAGACTCATCTGGTCAAATTCCTCAAACTTACTCTTTTTGAAAAACCTCTGAGAACGCATATGACCTCTCCATATTCCTCGCAACTGTACTCTGTTCACAGGTACTCATGTCAGCTGCTGAATCACTAGGCTCTCATCAAATTAACTCATTTGCAGTGTTCCTCGAAGAAAAGTTGCATACATCTTCAGAGAATTCCATTCTTCAAATTCCTCATCTGAAGAAAATGGCTGATGGAAAGTAGCCATAGAAGGGAGGAAAGAGGCCTGAGGTCAATGCTGCTTTTGAGATCCCTGATGACATATACAAGGACTATTGCACTCCTGATGAGGTCACTCATGGAAAGGAAATCAAGAATGAGCGCAAAGTGCGCATTCAAAGAATAGAGAGGAGATGGGCAAGAGAGTGGAGGGACTACAGGTATGTTACTCCCAAGTACATGAAGAAATTCGCTCTAAATCCTCCATACCCAAGACCTCCATTGGCACCTGGCCAAGAAGCAGATCCCACCAGCCTCAAGCACGATGAGGATTATCCTGATGAATGGGCCAAGCGCCAAGCCAAGTTGGCCAGACAAGCAAGAGAAGCAGTGAGGAAATTCAATGAAGACGCTGCTGCTGCTGCCACTGCCGAGGCCTATGCAAGCAAGCCAAAGAAGCCTGCTCACAAGCCAAGTGCTTCACCCTCAATGCCCTCTCGGCCCAGTTCCTCAGCAATGCCCTCACGGCCAGATTCTTCAAAGCCCTCACGGCCAACTCCTCAAGCTGCTCCCACTCCAAAATCCTCAGCTCCTCCGCCGAAGTCCTCAGCTGCTCCGACTAAATCCTCAGCACCTGCGCATCTCGCCACGTGCCAAAGGACGACGGGTATCTCTATTGCCACAGGAGCATTTGCTAGTTCCTTAGCACCACTGCATTCTTCAGCTAGTCCCACTCTGTTGAAGACCAAGACAACTACTGGATGAGGCTCTCGACCAAGTCCTCAAAAGAAGCAGGTCGCTTTTCAAGTGCCGTTCGATGAAGACAAAGCTGATGATGATGAACTTGCAGAAATCAGCAGAGACAGGCAGGTCAAGGCCGCTAGAGCCAAGGGCACAAGTGTGCCTCTACTTTTGGATCCAAAGTTGATCCTTGATTACATTGATCTCTGGCACAAGGACCCCAACACTCTCATGTCTGATTTAAAGTTGACTCCTGGCCAAATTCATATGTTGACTCACTTCATTCAAGAAGAGAAATGGAAATTTGAAAAGGCCAGGCAGATCAAGAAAGCGCAGTACAAGAAGGAGCGCTTCCTGAAGAAAAACGTTGTCTCTATGAAAACTGAAGAACTCGTCAATATGCAGTCTAAGATCAAGTTGCTCAGTGATGACTTTGATGCATACCATGCTGATTGGCTGGGAGCCAAGGTTCGTTTTGTGAGACTCGCTGACAACTTCACCTCCACTGTTGCTGCCCAATCGCAACAAGAAATTCCTCAGGCTGCTGCATCTGCTCAGCCTACTGAAGAAAATGCCAGCACCGCTGATGACAATCAGGCTGCTGAAGAAAATGCTAATTCCAGGACTGATGACTGCATTCCAGCCGCTAAAGAAATTTCCAGGGCAACCACTAGTGTTGTGCTTGAAGAAAGTGAAGACGTCAGGGCAACTGCATCAGTTGCACCTGAAGAAAGTCAATCAAATTCCTCTGCTCCTCCTGCGCCTACACCAACTCCGATCCTTCCATCTGCATCAGATGTGAAGAAGACCAAGGCTGCAGAGCGTGCAGCAGTGAAGAAAAGGAAGGCATCAACTTCATCAGATTCTTCAGCCCCGAAGAAGATGAACCCATTGACCAGCTCATTTGACAACCCAATTGATGTTGTTCCTATCTCAGCCATGCCATCAAAGGACCTTGTTCCTTTTGATGAAGAACATGTGATTCCAAGTGAATTCGATGAAGAGAATCCTTCTGCTGCTTCGTCAGAGCAGTTGGATGAAGAAATTGATGTGGATGAAATCCCTTCAACCCCAATTATCTCATCGCCCATGCCTCAGTTCACTCCTGAAGAGGTCGGCGTTGAAGAAATGGATGAAGAAGTCGATGTGGACATTAGATGCACCACGCCAGTGCTGAATGATGACTTTTGGGAAAGTCAGCACCCCAACTCTCCTATGTTCACACCTCTTCAACAAATTCCTCAGTCCCCAGTAACTACTGAAGTCCAAATGGGATCTGAAGAACCTTGTGTAACTCCGTCCATCCATGAAGAAATTCCAGCCACTAGTGCTGATGAAAATGTAAATGAAGAATTGAAGTCCCAGGCTGCCACTAAAGAAATACCTGAAATTCCTCAGCCTGTGGAACCTGAGATCGAGATCCCTAAGGTTGTGATGCAATTGACTGGTACTCCTCACCCTGATACGTCTCCAACGTATCTATAATTTTTGATTGCTCCATGCTATGTTATCTACTGTTTTCGGCAATATTGGGCTTTATTATCCACTTTTATATTATTTTTGGGACTAACCTATTAACCGGAGGCCCAGCCCAGAATTGCTGTTTTTTTGCCTATTTCAGTGTTTCAAAGAAAAGGAATATCAAACGGAGTCAAAACGGAACGAAATCAACTGGAGAAGTTATTTTTGGAAGGAAAGCAACCGGATGGACTTGGACCCCACGTCAGGAGCCAAGGGAGGTGCTCACGAGGGTGGGGGCGCCCCCCTAGGGCACGCCCCTGCCTCGTGGGGCCCCCGAAGTTCCACCGACGTACTTCCTGCACCCATATATACCTACGTATCCTAAAACTTCCAGAACAGACAATAGATCGGGAGTTCCACCACCAAAAGCCTCCGTAGCCACCGAAAACCAATCTAGACCCGTTCCGGCACCCTGCCGGAGGGGGCAATCCCTCTCCGGTGGCCATCTTCATCATCTCGGTGCTCCCCATGACGAGGAGGGAGTAGTTCTCCCTCGGGGCTGAGGGTATGTACCAGTAGCTATGTGTTTGATCTCTCTCTCGTGTTCTTGATTTGGCACGATCTTGATGTATCACGAGCTTTGCTATTATAGTTGGATCTTATGTTTCTCCTCCCCCTCTTCTCTCTTATAATGAATTGAGTTTCCCCTTTGAAGTAATCTTATCGAATTGAGTCTTTAAAGATTTGAGAACACTTGATGTATGTATTGCCGTGCATATCTGTGGTGACAATGGGATACCACGTGATTCACTTGATGTATGTTTTGGTGATCAACTTGCGGGTTCCGCCCATGAACCTATGCATAGGGGTTGGCACACATTTTCGTCGTGATTCTCCGGTAGAACTTTGGGGCACTCTTTGAGGTCCTTTGTGTTGGTTGAATAGATGAATCTGAGATTGTGTGACGCATATCGTATAATCATACCCACGGATACTTGAGGTGACATTGGAGTATCTAGGTGACATTAGGGTTTTGGTTGATTTGTGTCTTAAGGTGTTATTCTAGTACGAACTCTAGGGCTGTTTGTGACACTTATAGGAATAGCCCAATGGATTGATTGGAAAGAATAACTTTGAGGTGGTTTCATACCCTACCATAATCTCTTCGTTTGTTCTCCGCTATTAGTGAATTTGGAGTGACTCTTTGTTGCATGTTGAGGGATAGTTATATGATCCAATTATGTTATTATTGTTGAGAGGACTTGCACTAGTGAAAGTATGAACCCTAGGCCTTATTTCCTCTCATTGCAATACCGTTTATGCTCACTTTTATCACTTGCTACCTTGCTGTTTTTATAATTTCAGATTACAAATACCTTTATCTACTATCCATATACCACTTGTATCACCATCTCTTCGTCGAACTAGTGCACCTATACAATTTACCGTTGTACTGGGTGTGTTGGGGACACAAGAGACTCTTTGTTATTTGGTTGCAGGGTTGCTTGAGAGAGACCATCTTCATCCTATGCCTCCTACAGATTGATGAACCTTAGGTCATCCACTTGAGGGAAATTTGCTACTCTCCTACAAACATCTGCACTTGGAGGCCCAACAACGTCTACAGGAAGAAGGTTGTGTAGTAGACATCATGCTCTTTTCTGGCGCCGTTGCTGGGGAGGTTAGCGCTTGAAGGTATATCTTTAGATCTTGCAATCGAGTCTTTTAGTTTCTTGTTTTATCACTAGTTTAGTTTGTAAAAGAAAATTAAAAAATGGAATTTAGTTTGCCTCACACGCTTCATCTTTTTAATATGTTTCGTGAGTATGATGGAAAGGATAATTGTGCTCAAGTGCTAGAAGAAGAAATCTATAAAATGTTTTACACTAAATATTTGAATGATGAGCATGATTGCAATGTTGTTAGTAGGAATTCCTTGAATATCTATGATGCTAATGATATGCAAAGCCACAAGCTTGGGGAAGCTATGTTTGATGAAGATGATATTTTTTGTCCCCCAAGTTTTGATGAGCAAATCTACTATGATGGAAGCATGCCTCCTATCTATGATGATTATTGTGATGACACGTATGCTTTAAAGAATAATGATAACCATGAAACTTGTCATCTTGGTCTTAATTTTCAATCACATGATAGTTATTTTGTTGAGTTTGCTCCCACTACTATTCATGAGAAGAAATTTGCTTATGTGGAGAGTAATAAAAATTGTATGCTTGTAGATCATGAAAAGAATGCTTTAGGTGCTGGTTATATTGTTGAAGTCATTCATGATGCTACTGAAAATTATTATGAGGGAGGAATATATGCTTGTAGGAATTGCAATAATATCAAGTTTCCTCTCTATGTGCTTAAATTTTTGATGTTTTGCTTCCTTTACCTTCCTATGCTAGTTGATTATTGTTCCCATAAGTTGTTTACTCACAAAATCCCTATGCATAGGAAGTGGGTTAGGCTTAAATGTGCTAGTCATATTCTTCATGATGCTCTCTTTATGTTTCAATTCTTGTCCTTTATGTGAGCATCATTGAAATCATCATGCCTAGCTAGGGGCGTTAAACGATAGCGCTTGTTGGGAGGCAACCCAATCCTATTATTGTTCTTTACTTTTTACTCCTGTTTAGTAATAAATAATTCATCTAGCCTCTGTTTAGATGTGGTTTTATGCTTTTAATTAGTGTTTGTGCCAAGTAGAACCTTTGGGAAGACTTTGGGAAAGTCTTGTTGATCATGCTGTAAAAAACAGAAACTTCAGCGGTCACAAGAACTGCTGTAATATTTTATTAGAGAGTGACATTTAGTTAATTATTTTTGCAGATTATTAATAGAAAAATTCCTCAAGTCCAGAAATTTATTTGATAATTTTATGAGTTCCAGAAGTATACGTTTGATTCAGATTACTACAGACTGTTCTGTTTTTGACAGATTCTGTTTTCTATGTGTTGTTTGCTTATTTTGATGAACCTATGAGTAGTATCGGAGGGTATTAACCATAGATAAGTTGTAATACAGTAGATATTACACCAATATGAATTTAGAATGAGTTCATTACAGTACCTTATGATGGTGATTTGCTTTATTATACTAATGGAGCTTACGAGTTTTCTGTTAAGTTTTGTGTTGTGAAGTTTTCAAGTTTTGGGTAAAGATTGGATGGACTATGGAATAAGGAGTGGCAAGAGCCTAAGCTTGGGGATGCCCAAGGCACCCCAAGGTAATATTCAAGGACAACCAAGAGCCTAAGCTTGGGCATCCCCTCTTTCGTCTTCGTTCATCGGTAACTTTACTTGGAGCTATATTTTTATTCACCACATGATATGTGTTTTGCTTGGAGCGTCAATTTATTTTGTTAAGATTTGCTTGCTGTTATTTACAACAATGTGTTGCATCTTTTATTTCAATAAAAGTGGCATTGATAGCCTTTACTATGCCTATTTTAGAAGTCCACATGTTGCTGTTTGAAAACAGAAAGTTTACCGCTGTTGCAATAATTCCCTAGAAAAGTCAGAATGTGATAAATTGTTGAAACCTTTCGCATATTAAGATCTGATAAATTTACTACAGTGGGAATTTTCTTTCATAATTTTTGGAGCTAGGGAAGTGTAGACGTTGCTGCATTCTTTACAGACTGTCCTGTTTAGGCAGATTGCTGTTATGTTTGCATTGTTTGCATATGTTTGCGTCTTTAATGATTCTATTTGAGGATAGGACTATTAAATATGCAGAGGCATTTAGTATTCAATGTTTAATAATAATTTTTGTGATTTGCTACAGTATAGGATGATAAGGTTTTTTCATTGATTTATACTAACTTATCTCATGAGTCCTTGTTGAGTTTTGTGTGGATGAAGCTTTTGAGATTTAGGGAGACCGTGATATGAGAGGAATTAAGGAGACACAAAAGCTCAAGCTTGGGGATGCCCAAGGCATACCAAGATAATATTTCAAGAAGTCTCAAGCGTCTAAGCTTGGGGATGCCCCGGTTGCCATCCCACCTTTCTTCTTCAACAACTATTGGTTAGTTTCGGTTGATCCTAAGTTTTTGCTTCTTCACATGATGTTTGCCATTCTTAGAATGTCATTTTATTTTGCTTTGCTTTCTGTTTGAATAGAATGCCAAGATCTGAAATTATTAATGTTAGAGAGTCTTCACATAGTTGCATAATTATTCGACTACTCATTGATCTTCACTTATATCTTTCGGAGTAGTTTGTCGTTTGCTCTAGTGCTTCACTTATATCTTTTAGAGCATGGTGGTAGTTTTATTTTTAAGAAATAGATAAACTCTCATGATTCACTTAGATTATTTTGAGAGTCTTAAATAGCATGGTAATTTGCTTAAAATCCTAATATGCTAGGTATACAAGATTAGTAAAAACTTTCATATAGAGTATTGAATACTAAGAGAAGTTTGATGCTTGATGATTGTTTTGAGATATGGAGGTAATAATATCAAAGTCATGCTAGTTGAGTAGTTGTGAAATTGAGAAATACTTGTGTTGAAGTTTGCAAGTCCCGTAGCATGCACGTATGGTAAACATTGTGTAACAAATTTGAAACATGAGGTGTTATTTGATTGTCCTCCTTATGAGTGGCGGTCGGGGACGAGCAATGGTCTTTTCCTACCAATCTACCCCCCTAGGAGCATGCGCGTAGTGCCGAGGTTTTTGATGACTTGTAGATTTTTTCAATAAGTATGTGAGTTCTTTATGACTAATGTTGAGTCCATGGATTATACGCACTCTCACCCTTCCATCCTTGCTAGCCTCTTTGGTACCGTGCATTGCCCTTTCTCACATTGAGAGTTGGCGCAAACTTCGTCGGTGCATCCAAACCCCGTGATATGATACGCTCTTTCACACATAAACCTCCTTATATCTTCCTCAAAACAGCCACCATACCTACCTATTATGGCATTTCCATAGCCATTCCGAGATATATTTCCATGCAACTTTCCATCATTCCGTTCATCATGACACATTCATCATTGTCATATTGCTTAGCATGATCATGTAGTTGACATAGTATTTGTGGCAAAGCCACCGTTCATAATTCTTTCATACATGTCACTCTTGGTTCATTGCATATCCCGGTACACCGCCGGAGGCATTCATGTAGAGTCATATTTGTTCTAGTATCGAGTTGTAATCATTGAGTTGTAAATAAATAGAAGTGTGATGATCATCATTATTAGAGCATTGTCTCAAGTGAGGAATAAATAAATAAAAAGAAAGGCCATAAAAAAGAGAAGGCCCAAAAAAAGAAAAAAAGAGAAGGCCCAAAAAATGAGAGAAAAGGAGAGAAGGGACAATGTTACTATCCTTTTACCACACTTGTGCTTCAAAGTAACACCATGATCTTCATAGTAGAGAGTCTCTCATGTTATCACTTTCATATACTAGTGGGAATTTTTCATTATAGAACTTGGCTTGTATATTCCAACAATGGGCCTCCTCAAGTTCCCTAGGTCTTTGTGAGCAAGCAAGTTGGATGCACACCCACTTATTTTCTTTTGTTGAGCTTTCATACATTTATAGCTCTAGTGCATCCGTTGCATGGCAATCCCTACTCCTTGCATTAACATCAATCGATGGGCATCTCCATAGCCCATTGATTAGCCTCGTTGATGTGAGACTTTATCCTTTTTGTCTTCTCCACATAACCCCTCTCATTATATTCTATTCCACCAATAGTGCTATATCCATGGCTCGCGCTCATGTATTGCGTGAATGTTTATGAGTTTGAGATTACTAAAGTATGAAACAATTGCTTGGCTTGTCATCGGGGTTGTGCATGATGAGAGCATTCTTGTGTGACGAAAATGAAACATGACTAAACTATATGATTTTGTAGGGATGAACTTTCTTTGGCCATGTTATTTTGAGAAGAAATAATTGCTTAGTTAGTATGCTTGAAGTATTATCATTTTTATGTCAATATGAACTTTTGTCTTGAATCTTTCGGATCTGAATATTCATACCACAATTAAGAAGAATCACATTGAAATTATGCTAAGTAGCACTCCGCATCAAACATTCTGTTTTTATCATTTACCTACTCGAGGACGAGCAGGAATTAAGCTTGGGGATGCTTGATACGTCTCCAACGTATCTATAATTTTTGATTGCTCCATGCTATGTTATCTACTGTTTTGGGAAATATTGGGCTTTATTATCCACTTTTATATTATTTTTGGGACTAACCTATTAACCGGAGGCCCAGGCCAGAATTGCTGTTTTTTTGCCTATTTCAGTGTTTCAAAGATAAGGAATATCAAACGGAGTCGAAACGGAACGAAATCAACTAGAGAAGTTATTTTTGGAAGGAAATCTACCGGATGGACTTGGACCCCACGCCAGGAGCCAAGGGAGCTGCTCACGAGGGTGGGGGGCGCCCCCCTAGGGCGTGCCCCCCTGCCTCGTGGGGCACCCGAAGTTCCACCGACGTACTTCCTGCACCCATATATACCTACGTATCGTAAAACTTCCAAAACAGACAATAGATCGGGAGTTCCACTGCCAGAAGCCTCCGTAGCCATCGAAAACCATTCTAGACCCCTTCCGGCACCCTGCCGGAGGGGGCAATCCCTCTCCGGTGGCCATCTTCATCATCCTGGTGCTCTCCATGACGAGGAGGGAGTAGTTCTCCCTCAGGGCTGAGGGTATGTACCAGTAGCTATGTGTTTGATCTCTCTCTCGTGTTCTTGATTTGGCATGATCTTGATGTATCGCGAGCTTTGCTATTATAGTTGGATCTTATGTTTCTCCCCCCTCTTCTCTCTTGTAATGAATTGAGTTTCCCCTTTGAAGTAATCTTATCGGATTGAGTCTTTAAAGATTTGAGAACACTTGATATATGTCTTGCCGTGCGTATCTGTGGTGACAATGGGATACCACGTGATTCACTTGATGTATGTTTTGGTGATCAACTTGCGGGTTCCGCCCATGAACCTATGCATAGGGGTTGGCACACGTTTTCATCATGATTCTCCGGTAGAACTTTGGGACACTCTTTGAGGTCCTTTGTGTTGGTTGAATAGATGAATCTGAGATTGTGTGACGCATATCGTATAATCATACCAACGGATACTTGAGGTGACATTGGAGTATCTAGGTGACATTAGGGTTTTGGTTGATTTGTGTCTTAAGGTGTTATTCTAGTACGAACTCTAGGGCTGTTTGTGACACTTATAAGAATAGCCCAACGAATTGATTGGAAAGAATAACTTTGAGGTGGTTTCGTACCCTACCATAATCTCTTTGTTTGTTCTCCGCTATTAGTGACTTTGGAGTGACTCTTTGTTGCATGTTGAGGGATAGTTATATGATCCAATTATGTTATTATTGTTGAGAGGACTTGCACTAGTGAAAGTATGAACCCTAGGCCTTATTTCCTATCATCGCAATACCGTTTATGCTCACTTTTATCACTTGCTACCTTGCTGTTTTTATAATTTCAGATTACAAATACCTTTATCTACTATCCATATACCACTTGTATCACCATCTCATCGCCAAACTAGTGCACCTATACTATTTACCATTGTATTGGGTGTGTTGGGGACACAAGAGACTCTTTGTTATTTGGTTGCAGGGTTGCTTGAGAGAGACCATCTTCATCCTACGCCTCCTACGGATTGATAAACCATAGGTCATCCACTCGAGGGAAATTTGATACTGTCCTACAAACCTCTACACTTGGAGGCCCAACAACGTCTACAAGAAGAAGGTTGTGTAGTAGACATCATACCCCAAGCCAAAGGATCCCTTCTCAAAGAAACAAAAATTCAGGGCTGATGACTTCTTTGGCGAGCATGTATTCTTCACCGACTACAATCCTTATGACTCTGCTCGTCTTAGGAGGAAGCGCTTCTGGACTGCCAGCCAGGCAAATTTCTATTCTTCACTGCTTTTCAACAAGGACAAAATCTTCTACCATGAACATATTCCTCATGTGGACATGGAATCATTGCCTTGTTTCACTCCTGTGCTCAGTGTGCTTCATGACGCAGGCCTCCTCAAATTTTGCTCTAACATTGTTGATTGGAATGAAGAGCTCATTCTTCATTTCTCTGTGACACTGCACATCACCGGTGATCCTAAAGACATCAACACCTGGGTCTTGGACTGGATGACTGATAATACTCGTTATAAGGCACCGACCTCTGAATTGCTTCACGACCTGCCCATCAGTCCACCCAGTGAAGGAGCTCGCTGCCTGTACCAAGAACCTGAACTCACTGCTCACTACATGCAAGTATTAATGAAGTCTCTGAAGCCCGGTCAAGCCCCAAGGACCAAATTCCTCGGAAAGGACTTACTCTATGTGCCCAGAACAGTCTATCGCATTCTGAAGAGGACAATGAGTCCCATTAAAGGCCACGACTCATCTGATGAGGAAATAGTTGGCATCATGAAGAATCTGCTATTCAACATCATTCATAGCATTCCAATCAATTATTATGATTTCTTCATGAGGACTCTGGCAAATGTTGCACTCTCTCCATCGGAGTTGAAGCCTTATGCTCCTTGGATTATGAGATTCCTCAGAACAAGGTCTCCACTCAACTACAAGGCTGATTTTCAGAATCACCTCAGCTATCTGCCCCTGATTGAAGTCCTCAAGCAGACTTTTACTTCAACTGATGAAAAGGGCAAGACACCTCTTGTCATTGATGAAGGCATTCGTCCATTGGATGGTCAGTTTCGCAAAGCTGCATCTTACTCCACCAATGATGACTCTGCCACTCATGATTCTGCTTTCAATGCACCCAAGTCTACTCCTCAAGCCACAACTCCACGTGTGATGATTGACCGTGAGCTGCTTCTTAGTCTTCACCAGAAGGTGGATCGAAATCATAAATGGGTTAAGCGTCAGTTTTGTTCTATTCTTCACAACATGACAGCTACACATAATGCAGTGAAGAAAAACCATTACTACCTCCATGAAGTCTTCGGTCGCACCTGAGCTGTCCTATCACATCTGTATGGTGAAGAAGATCTGAAGAAAATGGGTCTCAAGGAAGATTTTGACTAGTCTTCACCTCCTCCGAAGAAATTCAAGAAGGTCAAGGTTCCTACCTTGGTGGCCAGCTCCTATTCTTCATCCCGTGACACCGACGAGTATGAAGACTTGGACGACACTACGGCAGGCCCTACAAAAACAAATGACCCCAACAACGCTGGCGCTCCTCCATCAACTTGATATTCTTCATGGGCGTTAGTCCTCATTTTTGATCCTTTTGGTCATTCGATGACTAAGGGGGGATTTGAGTTAGTATTCAAGCGGGTCTACTTATATGGGCGTTTTTTCTAAGTTACAACTCTCGTCCTTTTGAAGAATTTGCTGGATCGAGTTGTAATCTTAAACTCTATGGTGGCCTGATACTTTTGTTGTGCCTTCCTGCATGCTTATTCCTCATTAATGTTAATGCACGCATGCTGAATTACATCAGTCACCATATTTCATCATGCATTTCAAATTCTTCATATTATATGTCAATGCATGCATGAATTACAAGATATAGGGGGGAGATCTCCATGATTCTACTCTTCAAGTGTGCATTGCTTCAAAAGCAAATTCCTTGCTATGCACATCTTCAGGGGGAGTTCTTCTATATCTTGCAATCAAATTCCTCAATTCCAGTATTTACACTTCATATGTTTATCCCCGTTGAAAACTTAACCTATATTGTCATTAATCACCAAAAAGGGGGAGATTGTAAGTGCATCTAGTGCCCCTTAGTGATTTTGGTGTATTGAAGACTTATAGGTTAAGGGACTAATGTGTTTATGAGCGTACACATGTCCATAAGTCTATGAGGAGTTTGATATTTACAGAGAAAGTCAACCCCTAAAAATGAAGTTCTTTGACTGAAGACTTTGGATTTCTGAAGACTTTCTAAAGACTTTGAAAGTGAAGAAATTGGTGCAATCCTGAAGACTTGGTATTCATTCGAGGAACATGAAGCATGCAGACTTTTGTTTTCGTAGTTTCATTTTCTCTTTCTTGAGTCATAGGAAACATCGTACTGTTAAAGGGGGTCGAGCAAATACTAAGGAAAAATTTCCATGTGATGCTCAACTCAAATCCTACATCTACCAATCCCTTCGAGTGAAGCCATTGGAAATCTCATACAGCTCAGTCAATTTCTTCAGTGACAGCGACGAAGTTCTCCTGGTCTCTGAGGAATTTGTTCTGACTGAGGAGTTAGGAATTCGCTAGTACGGATTGCCTACACAGTGATGAACATGATAGCCCTGAGGATTTTTCTACCCAAAATTCCGACCGTTGCTGTGCTATGCGCCAGCTATCCCAAAATATCTACCCACCTAACAGTCATATCATTGAAGGGCATTTATATCTTATCATGTCGGGCTGCTCCCTAGGCTATAAATAGCCGTCCCCTACAACCACTAGCCGGTTGGCTGCTCCGAGAGAAACTGACACTTGCCATTTCAGAGCATCCCATCCTCCGAGGACTTTGAGTGAAAATCATCAAGTGAGGAAAACCCAAACCCAAACACCTACAAACCCCAAGTGATTGAGCATCAATGAAGAGATTGATCATGCGTGGATCCAACGCTTATTACCTTTGAAGACTGTGCATCTTCCAGACGGTTAGGCGTCATGGTCTAGAGCATCCAAGATGAAATTGTGGATCGCCGAGTGACCAAGTGTGTGAAGGTTTGGAAGTCACCTGAAGATTTACAATGAGTGATTGGGCGAGCTCTATGTGACCTTAGCTCAAGGGGAATATGGTGAGGACTAAGTGTTCTGGACTGCATGTTCAGAACTGGGTGTCCGGGACTGTGTGTCCTCAGGTTTAAATACCTAGCCGCCCTAACCAGACGTACAACTGTGACAACAGTTGGAACTGGTCTACCAAATCATTGTCTTCACCAAGCTACCTGGTTCCATTTCCTCATTTCTGTGTTGAGTACTTGTTCATATCTGTTCGAAGACTTTGTCTGAAGACTTTCTCAATTTCTTCAGTTCAATTTCTTCAGTCTGTTTGCCTTCATCCAGTGTTATCCTATGTTTACACTTTCTGTACTCTGTGCTTGTTTTTTATTTCATCATGAAGACCACGCTCATGTTTTGTTATGTTTACTTCTGAGTACTTATTCCGCTGCAAGTAGCTCTTCACTCAGGAATTTCCTCACCCTGAAATTCCTCAGTGAAGATTTCATATAAATCGCCTATTCACCCCACTCTAGTCGATATAACGCACTTTCAATTTTCCTCTTCCTTGGGCTGAGGGGACGCCAGTTGAGGCGCTTCTTTAAAGGGGCACTAGAAAACTCAGGGAGACCATGCCGAACTGGGTCCGACAGCGGGACGTCATCCATGTAGAAACATTCCGAAGACCATTGTGGGTATACCTCTTTGGGTGTTCCTATGAGGTATTTGGATCCGGCTATACGCCATACTTCGGCACCACCCACTTCAAATATGGAACCTCCTCGATGGCGGGGAACGAGGCAAAAGAACTTCCTCCATAATTCAAAATAGGCCTCTATGCCTAAGAATAGCTCGCAGAGAGCAACGAAACCTGAGATGTGTAGAATCAAACCTGGGGTGAGGTTGTGCAGTTGGATGCTGTAAAATTCCAATAACCCCCTGAGAAAGGGATGGATTGGAAATCCTAGGCACCGCAACAGGAATGGGACGAAGCACACCCTCTCCTCCTTATTGGGGTTGGGGAAGGTCTCAGCTATCACGTCGTTGCCAATTGAGGCCAATCCTGCTCGAGCAGAGACTAGATCCGCGAGGGGAAGGTAGCCCTGTATCTGGAGCCGACTCAGCTGAAGATGAGGAACAGAACAGCTCTGCCAGTCCCCCTCTTGAGGGCCATGGGGGCGTGAAGAGGAGCCTGGGGCACCAGTCATGCTGGAAAGCTTTGTTCGTGGCTAACCTCGACGGTTTCCCTTTTGCGTGATGTGAGATGGCATTAGGAGATCTACATCTCCTTATATAGATGCCGTCTGAGCATGGCAAGGGGCTTATTTGCAAAAAAAGCATGGACCGCTCATATTCGCCCGACGTGCGGAAATCGAAGCGTCGATAGGGGGAATCATAAAAGACAGAAACATCAAGGTTATCACCGGACTGTCGTTGGTCTGAATTATAATGAAGAACCCGCCTTGCAAAGCCAAAGACATGAGCCGGATACTACGTCATCATTGAAGGCAAGTTCGGGGGCTACTGAGGGAGTCCTAGATTATGGGGTCCTCAGGTGTCCGGGCCATGTAGCATGGGCCGGACTGATGGGCCGTGAAGATACAAGATAGAAGGCCTTCACCCGTGTCCGGATGGGACTCTCCTTTGCGTGGGTGGCAAGTTTGGCGTCCGGATGTATGATTTCCTTTCTCTGTAAACCGACTCTGTACAACCCTAGGCCCCTCCAGTGTCTATATAAACCAGAGGGTTTAGTCCATAGAGGCTATCAGAATTTACATAAGCTAGACATCTAGGGTTTAGCCATTACGATCTCGAGGTAGATCAACTCTTGTAACCCCTATACTCATAAAGATCAATCAAATAGGAAGTAGGGTATTACCTCCATTAAGAGGGACCGAACTTGGGTAAACATCGTGTCCCCTTTGTCTCCTGTTACCTTTGATCCTCAGACGCACTGTTCTGGACCCCCTACCCGAGATCGGTCGGTTTTGACACCGACACCCGTCAACTCGCAGAACGAGTAGAAGCTTGCTTAGTATGCCGTCTCCCCCACCCACGGGTGTGGTGGCTCGCAGGATGAGGTGAAGCTTGCTTACTACGCCTTACGCCCGCTCCCTCGCCCACGCGCGCGGTGGCTCGCAGGACGAGGAGAAAATTTTACTACTCCCTCCGTTTACTCCTCGTCCCTACCTTGGTTAGAGAGATCACCATATTGTTTGAAATATTTGTCCTTTAGTAGATTTCAATATGAACTACTAGTACATACTCCAAACACTGATGTATATAGATGTATTTTAGAGTGTAGATTCACTCATTTTGCTCCGTATGGAAACAGACATAATAGTACGCACTCTCCCTCGCCCCTCGACCCTCGCCCACGTGGTGGACGTGCAACAATTCATTCGGTCTCAAATAGCCAGAACGATATATACTGCAGTACCATTATTGCTCGACTTCCCGAAGAGGCGAAGAGCCAAGCGCAAGGTTAATATTTTGGAGATGCCAAGCGCAAGGTTTATAGGAGAACGAGTAGTAGTAGTACTAGTAGTACGTACCAGTGGTACATACTATACGAGGAAGAAGGCAACAAGATGTATGTTTTGCATGACAGTGTCTTATTATAGGACATGCTAGACCTAGTGGACCTTATTGTTGCAACGGGACTACTCCCTATCATAGATGGCACAATTCAGAGTGGTGGGCAGCGGGCATAATTCGGAGCTGCTTAGTCTTAAGCCCCATGAAGAAGTCCCATCAAAAGGAATAGCAATCCTCTACACGTGCTCCTATGTAAAATGAGTAAATGAGATAAAAAGATGAAGAAACAAACTAATAAAAAATCACCAGCCTTAGATCCAGCCCTACTGTATCAGTGAATGATATTTCTGCATCGTGATTGACATGGCTATATTATTAACCATGCTATGGCGGTAGAAGCGGATTTTTATTTATTCGTGGAGGTAGCAGCGGATGGATATTCAACGAGGAGAGAAATGATGGCTGCTTCCTCAGTCAAACATAGAGAAAGGTGGGCCTTGTGATTTCATGGCTTATTAGTCATTATTACTGCCTATACTCTTTGCCCATATATAATAACCGCGTGGTAGTACAGTAGTGGTCTATACTTTTAATAACCTTGCTCGAAGAGAAGAGGTGCGCGCATCCACGCACGTAGTGTACTAGTAGCACTCTTTGCGTCTTTTGCGTCTTCCCCAACCACACACGTGACACGGTGGAGCTCAGTTCTGTAAGATGATGCAGCCCACATGATAATTTGACGCGTCTAGTAGTAGTTACTCACTTATAAGTAATGGAGGGTCGAGAACCACGCATGAACGGTGCCGCATCATTTATAAATAAAGTTTTCTTTCTTCAGTGGCACGTACGCAATATAAATAGGTTCATATGGAGAGAAAAGGAAACCGCTCCACTCTATACATAGCAAGGATGAGCCTACATGGTTGCTTGCTGGGGTTGCTCTCTTCACACTCTCTCACACAAAACGACTGTGGCCACATCTCTAACATCTGAGCGGATCACGTCCACTAGGGGAAGTGGTGGATGCTTAGTGTAGATGCGGTCGCCGTTGCGAACAGCGAAAACCCACCGTCGGCACGTCCCGATCAGGGGTCCCCGCCATTCTCTCTCACAAAGCAGGTGAGGTTGCCTTCGTCCCTTGCTCACTACCGCGACGTGGGCAGTTGCCGCCTCCCGCCGCCCTCCTCTAGGTTGAGCTATGTCCCGACATCCCTCAGGTACAACTTCCTTACAGCCAGCTTGCACCATTGCCCCAACTGCCCACATCACTCCATGTGGATATTTCACTACTTCTTTGCCCCACACATACCTCTACTGGCTTCTACGTACTGTATTTGTGATGAGTTTATGTCTCATCAACTAATCCCAGTAATCTTATTCTAATCATGCTTCTCCAATTTCTTTGCCACAGGGATGCTCATCTCGATTTTGGTGAAACTGCACAAAATGATCCGATGGTCAAAGGGTTGCAAACTTCATTTCTTGGGAAGCTTCAACGTTGCCAGCAAACTAAAGCCTGGTCAGGGTTTACGGTTCAAGGGCTAGGGACTGCATGGATTGTTTTTTTTCTTTACTTGTATCTGTTCCAAAATAAGTGTCAACTTTAGTAGTAGTACAACTTTGTACTAAAGTTTGCATAAAGTTGAGACACTTATTTTGGAATGGAGGGAGTACATATTGGCTATGATCTATCAATCATTGAGATGCAACATCATGCATGTTAGTCTCCTTTGTATTTGATGAAATGTTGCAACGGGGAAACCTTGGACGCAATATACATGAAACAGAAGCTGGAAGCTTCACAACATTGTACAAATATATCTCGCTGAGAAACTACAGTACGTACTATACTAGTACTATGTAAAGACTTAGGTGTCGCATGGTGTCCAGAATATATGGTGATAGTGTGAGGTGGGCCATGTAATCACTGAGCCTGCGTGTTTTCATTGCTTTCACACTCCTCCGTTGTAAGAATGGAGAAAATTGTAATCTAGTACCTCCTTTCACCGAAGCGTGGGGCATCCAGCAGTCGTACCACCTTAGTACTAATGACCAATGAGCCTTCAAATCACATAGACCCATCAGTAAGTTGGATGGACGAAGCAACCATCACTCTTGAATCTGCTTCTCCCTTCAACGCAGGCGCCAGTGAGAGGTCGCGCCCGCTCTGCCCGCGCATGAATGCGGCACCGATTCTTTGGAGCGGCATTAACCGTTTCAGGCGGGAAGCGCGCGTGGGTGATGGAGGGGCTTTGGGTGGGCCAGGCTAGTCAGGAGCGGGTGTGGCAGCTATCCCGACGAGACGCCCAGAAACAAGAGGATGCACCGACTCTCGCGGCTAAATCATACACTACACACCATCTCTCTGCAGGAGTAGGTCGATGTGTCGCTCTCTCTAACACACACATGTTGTTAAACACACACACACACGCGCGCGCACACGCACACACAGGTTCATAGAATAGGAATATCGTGCGAGTGCGAAGCCACAGGAAGTGAGATACAAATGGAGTACGTACAAGAAGAGAAGAGGTGACGAATATTTCATCAAACCTGGACCGAGGACTAGTACTTCCTCCGTCTAGGTGTTAAGTCATCTTACGAAAATCAGATATTCCCAAAATGTGTAGGCCTCGTCCATTAACTTCGCATCTGAATCCCCTCATGTCCTTGTTACTAGCATTATCTCCCCCGGAAACCCAATTCATGGAGCGCAACTACGCGTTGATCAGTCAAGAAATCAAAGTCGGCTTGCATGCGAGTTAATACGTGGCCCTGCATGGTAGCTAAAACGGCATCTCTTAGTTGTTGTGATTAATTGTTGTGTTTAGAGACAGAAATCAGGGCTTTGATTGGAGGAAGGACTAGTCAAGTTTCTCCTTCTCCTCCAATCTGCTTGCACCTTGGTCCAGCTGCACCTTCTAACGTGACTTACACCTAGACGGAGGGAGTAGTACGAGATATGGTGGCACACTGACTTAGGTCGAATACAAGTGCCCAGAATTATTGGAAGAGAGAAAAGTGTACAAACTAAATAATTAAAAGAGTAAAATGCATTATGGCCATTGAAATTATCATATAAGTTCACTTTGGTCACTGTACTCAAGAATACAGTCGATATGGTCACTATATACGTGATGAGGTGATTATACGGTCACTGCGAGATCGTATAGCTCTGTACTCATCCATTTTGGCCGGTCAAAGAATTCTCCTGGCGCCTTGTTAGATCAGTTTTCTCTCTCTGTCATGTGGGTCCTACCTGTCATCGGGTGGAAGAAAGAAGTTGAACAAAAATAAAAATAAGCACGGGGGCGTGGTTCGAACCCTAGCCCTCACGCTTTGTACGGGCAAAAAGTCTAACCAGCTACACCAACCTCCAGTTGTGATTAACTAGTGGAAAATATAGTTTTCTACCTTTAGTAGTGGCACACGCATGCAGCACGCAGCTTGCAGTGCATGCACCCGCACTAGCACAGACTCAAGTCGCACGCTGGACTCTATTGCCGCAAGTTCGTGCAGTACCTTGCCTGTTGTTCGTCGTTCCCATTGTTGACCCTGCCACGTGAGGTCGTCGACCCATTGCTCTACCACTATGCCAAGTCCGAGCTCTCGCTTCTTGTGGCGCAACGCATCAAACTCCATCTGTGTGAGATGACATGGCCATCAATGATTATTATGATGACACCCACACTAGGTCGCTCTACTCGCCTTGTGCGCACGATTGTCGTGCGGCTGCCGAAGTATGACCCTACGGCCTCAACTTTGTTGCCGGTCACCGATGTGTGCGTGTTGTGTGCTAACTAGTGTGTGTCTGCCCGCTGCATGCTAGTGTGCGAGTGCATGCGTGCATATTGTTTGCACGTTATAATAAGGATTCACTTAAAATAGTATGTGAGCAAACAGAGGGATCAATTGGACAGTGTTCACGAGCAGTAGAGAGATGTGTGAGGTAAGATACACCACTGGTGCTTTTAATTTTTCTTATTAATTTGTTTGTGTTCACCCTCTGACTGGTGAGACCCAACATACTATGTGGAGATAGGTAAGGTGACTAAGGCTGCATTATTTTTGTACTACCAACACTACTTTAAATCCCAAAAGACCTTACCACCAAAGCCACATGGCACGATTATGATTTACATCCCAATGACTCCCACACAAAAAACACGACATACTTGTCACACGAATGCAGGAATGTATAAAAGGTTATTTTCCTCTCGTTAAACATAACGTGAGGGTGGTGTAGCTGGTTAGCCTGTTCACTCATCAAACTTGAGGTCTCGGGTTCGATAACCATACTTGAGCATAATTTTGTTGTTTTCTAGGGTTTGCACTCTTCACACACTCTCTCCACTATATATATACACGCTGGAGCCTCAGCGCTTGTAGTTGCTCTCTACACACTCTCTCACCCTCTCCAGATCTAAACAAGACTTCGTTGGCCTCTCTCTCCCCTCACTACTGGTCAAAGAGACGGGAAGGGAAGGAGGCTTAACGCTGTGGCCGTCGGCGAGGTCGGGAATCCACTACCGGCGCAACTGTTCTCTTTCACCTAGCAGCGGCGCGGGAGGACCTCCGACCCCTTCTTCCTCGCCGCACATAGTGTGGGCAGAACGGCCTCCGGTCGCCCACCGAACCACACCCCAAGAACCTCAAGGTATAATTTACTTATTCCACATGCATTGCTCTAGCTGCATGTGTGCTTTTTCCGCTTCTGCACTCGAATCTAGGTGTTGGATCAAACAAGAAAGTAGTGGGGAAAGTTCTATAGCATGAATCTAGGACGTGGTTCAAAGAGGAAAGGAAGGGGGAAGGTAGTATGGAAAGTTGTATAGCATGAATCTAGGACGTTGTTCAAAGAGGAAAGGAAGGGGGAAAGTTGTGGCGAAAGTTGTATAGCATGAATCTAGGATGTGGTTCAAATAGGAAAGGAAGGGGGAAAGTACTAGTACAGACTGGCTATCCAGCACCTATGTTGGTCGAAAAGGGAAAACAATGACAAACTCAGTATGCATATCTATAATGAACTGATCTTTTTGTTTTGGGGGACAAGGCTGTAGAGTTTGAGCAGGACTAGATTTGCTGCCCTCACATAGGGAAAGGAGTCTAAAAATAACAAAACTGGGACCAACACTAATATGCTCCTTGGTTGTTTGTTCTTTGTTGCAATAGACTGTGCATCACCCCTTTATACATTGGTAGATGCACATGGTGCTGGTGCATCCACTGTCCCATGCAACTCTTTATCTGTTGTTAATCTAAGGCCCTGTTTGGTTAAAAAGTCCTAGGACTTTCTTTAGTCCCAACTAAAAAGTCCCTAGTCCCTACCTGCTTGGTTCCAGGGACTAAACATGGACTAGAGGTTATTAAATGACATGCTAAAAGACCATGTTACCCCTAGTAATGAACTAATAGAGATAAGGTGCAAAGTGGGGCAGGGGCAACTGTTGGAAAAAGTCCCAAAAAGACTCTCCCTCAGGGTCTTCTTTCTGTCCCAAATGCCCACTTTTAGTCCCTAAAAGTCCCTCCTGTTTGGTTTAGATGGGACTAAAAGGGACTTTTTTAGTCCCTACATCAAAAAGTCCCTGTAAACAAACACCCTCTAATAATGCTGCTGGAAAACTGATGCAATGCCATAGTTAAAAGCAAATTACATGTTTAACGAATTTTATTGTTAATATAATCTCTCTATTAATATGAATCAATGCCACCGTTTGAGAAATGCTACTTTCTTGCTTTCTTTCCCATTTAGATAAGTTAGATGCTTCTTTTTGTTGGCTTCTGTGTCATCCACTGTTATTGACCACTAGTTGTTTCCTTTGCACCTATGTGTAAACAGGGTTATCTACTTCACCTCATTGCAATTGTGACCTTTTGTTGCACTGCACAAGACACTTTTGTTTTAAGAGTATTTTGTGCAGTTCAACCAAAATGTCACACCGACACCATTGCTTGATTGCTTGATTTTAGTGGAACTGCACAAGAGCAGATCTGACTTCCTATCCATGTTGGCAAATTTGGTTCAGATCTTCTTCTTGTTAGTTGTTTGAAATCCGCGTCATGAGAGGTCAGTACTAGCCTTCTTTCACATGATTGTGTAGTGTGCTTTCATATGTTGTACTACTTATACAGTGATGTTGCTTGATTTTAGTGAACTGCACAAATGGAGACAAGACTTCCAATCTGTATGTGCACCGTAATATCCCATTGAGGTAAGATAAGGATATTTCACAACTATTTGCCTGTATTTTGCCACTTTCATCAGAAAATTAATGTCGTTGTTTAGTGCGATACTTGTGCTCCCTAATTGACATGTCAAATCTTATATTGAAGGCGAAGCTTGTCTGTTATTGAACCAAGTGATGAAGGTGAAGAACAAGCAAAAGAAAAAAAAAATCAACTCCCAGTGCTGTAATCAAGCACTCGAACTGTGATGACACAAGTAATGATATAGTTTTGCATCTTAATTTATTTCTATGGCTGGAACGAGCAATTGTTTTGCCACTGATTTGATGCCACTCTTAATGTAATATATACTTATCTCTACTTGTGCAAACAGGGATCTTCTTTGAAGATAACATATATTTTAGTGGAACTACACAAGAAGATGTTGGAAACATTAAACTAATCGAGGAGTATATAGTAAGCATGGCAACCACAGTAGATAACAACAGATGGTTCCAGAGAAGTGCTTCATCTGTATGCTCTACACAATAAGCCTCCTGACAAAGGTTGGTACTCACCCATGGATTTCATCCATATGATTGAGCTTTGTCATCTCTATTGGTGTCGTGCTACTGTCTAGATACTGTCATGAGAAACTGGTATTGTCCTTGAGAAGTGCTTCATCCGTGCTGTTTTAGATATTTCCTTTCCTTTTTTCGAGCAAACAGCGATGCTAGCATTTAGTTTCCCTCTTGTCTTGCACAATAGGATCATCCTCCTTGAAGAATAATATGGAGTATGTGAAGTGCCTAGTTCCGATTATGCTAGGATAAAGAAGCCAAGCCTCTCTTCTTAAGAAGGGAGCAGTTGAAGGATGGTTAAATTATTGCCCACAAGAACAAACTAACTTCAGCTCAGAAGGACTCATGGATCTCCATCTTTGTTACTGTGATGGCCAATACAATGTTGTGTTAGGATTCCTTCCGGTGAGTTCCATTTTTTAAATGTGTGATCTGCATGGATCATGTAGTGTAACGCCCCAGATGTAACTTTCCATATTTGTAACTCCAACCCTTGCCATTTCCGACTAAGTGATATGATATTCCCTCCGTGGTTGGGTTTTTGTCTTCATTTTGCATTTTTGTTCAGGTCATCATGTGCATCTCATTTGCATTCATGTTCGTCTCATGCATCCGTTCATTTTCCCCGTTGTCCGTTTCTCAATCTAACACTCCCACATTCACCTGGTGCACCCCTCTAATCTTGTTTCGTGAGCGGGAGAAAAACGTTCTCGGCATGGGTCTAGATTTGTCGAGTGGCCTTGGTACATCACTAATAGGCCGCCTGTCAAATTTTGTTCCATTTGGAGGTCATTTGATGCCCCAATGGTTAACCAGGTAACTGCAAAAGCCTCTCTTTTGTTGCAGCCCAACACCCCTCCAAAACAGCCCACTAACCCATCTAAACCCCCTCCATGCTCTCTGCCGTTGGATCACGATCGTGTGGGCGAAAACCGCACCTCATCTGGACACTCCTAGCTCCCCCTACCTAAATATATGGGTCTCCCCCCGAAATTTTCGCGGTACAAACCCTAGTCTACCTCCCAGCACGCCACCTCACCACACCGTCGCCTGCAACCAATCGGACGCTGCCATGCGTCCTCCCCGCACCCCACTTCGTTGTGGCCCACCCGAGCCCGCGTGCAGCCCACCCCGGGCTGAGATGGGCCCGAGCTGCCTCGCACGCCCCGGCTCCCTCGCTCTTCCCCGCCGCCTCGAGTCGCCACTGGGTCACCGGACGTCGCCATCGCCGCTTGCGCCTCAGCCCCGCCATGCCGCAGCTCCCTCGCCCCTGTGCCTGCCGCCTCCCTTCTCCACCTCGTCGCCTGCAGCCTTCCCGCACCGTCGACTCGGACCCCGCTGTCGCCCGCGACCTGCACCGCCCTTTCTTCAGGTTCGCCGGCGTCCGACCCCTCCGCCGACGAGCTCCCTTCCGCACCTTCCTTGCTGCCCCGCTCCAGATCCGGTGGATCCCGGACCCGCGCCGCCCTGCCAAGCTCCTTCACCGCCGTCCGCTCGTCCCGCGCCCCGGGAGCCTCGTCGGAGCCGCGCTAGGGGCCGCTGCCGTCGCCCTACTCTGCCGTCAGGGACGACCTCGACGCCCCATGGGTCGTGCCACGTCGAAGGCCCAGTGGTGCCAAGGCCGGCCCAGATCAAAGGCCCAGCCTGCCTGCCTCCTCTAACTGGGCCGAGCCCACGGTGAGCTCCAGCCTATTCTCCGCCCCATGCATCTGATAGCTATCTGACGCCCACCTTGTTTTTTTTCTGAAATGACTAAGTCCCTTAATTCCAGCATCATATAGGCATTTCGTGAGGGTCATATCTCCATGCGTAATGCTTCGATTCATGCATATGATATATCAAAATGTTCATCTCGTGATGCTCTTCGCGTTAGTGTCATTTAAATGCATGTTACTATCCATATTGGTGCCATTATCATCGTTGCAAAAGTGCTATATGATGTTGTCTGTTTGATCTTAGCAGAACTTGATGATTTGTCATTTTCTTTGCATTTTGTGTGTGCATCCTATGAGCATGATGTCTACATGTTTTATGATCTCCATCATGCCATCTTTACAGGGGTGCAAGCCTTGTATTTTTGTGATCTATGTGGTGACTAGCACAAGCATGCAAACTGTCAATTCATAGTATAGTTTGCTTTATACTAATCACTTCTTTTGTATTTGTGCCAACAGTGGTGCTCAGCTTGATTTCAATGGGAACTGCACAAAATGTTCATGAATACATTGAATCATTCATTTCCACCACAAGAAAGGAGGTGCCAATATGTTCAAGGCCTTGCAACATATAAAGGCGAAATCATACAAGCTACGTGCGAATTTGGTTGATTTTTGTGGAACTGCACAAAAATAACAGCTGGTTTATTTAGCACAAGGTGCCATGTCAATGTCTGAACTGATGGCAAACCCTGCCCATTCCACAATCGTAGGCATTTGATATTTTGGAATAGGAAAACCTTGTCAATGTTTGCTCATTGATGTACGCAAAACAACATGCATTTGACATTTTGGAATGGGACAACCTTGTCAAATTTTGCTCATTGATGTTAGCAAGAAGACATGTGTTTTATATTTACGAATGGGACGCCCTTTGTTGTCAGCAGCATCGATTGATTTTTCTTTATTCTTTAATTGTGAAGTAAATATTGGCTCAGACATGTGAATCACTGAGATGCATAATCATTGATTGTTTTGAATGTTCCCCATGAATTGCCAGGCTTGTGTGTTTGATTGCAATGTATAGGAACACTAAAAAGCTGCTCAAACTCTTTGTACTCCCTCTGTTCCTTTTTACTTCGCATATTAGATTTCTTTCAAGTCAGTTGATTTTACATTGTGAATGTTCATACTTTTTTCTATAAGATTGGTCAAAGTAGAGATACTTTGACTTCAGACAAAACTTATATGCAGATTAAAAAGGACCAGAGGGAGTACATGTGAAACTGCTGCAAACGAGGTGATCACCCTAGGAATAATGCTAGTACGTATTGTTTTGCATGTTAATCCATTGCCAGTGATACAAGAATTCAAACTAATCGAAGTAAATTCATTCATACACGGTTGAATTTCATATAAACGTGTTGTATTTCATTACATTTCATACATTCTTCAACTAAAAAGGGGTGCGCTCGAGGTATAATTAATTAACCGAAGCTACCCACCCGTATCCGTCTGAGCCGAACAGAAGCTTCTTCTCCAGCGCAACTCTCCAACTCCACGTCGCCACCAAGAAGCTAATCGGCCATCAATGGTCAACTCGCCTAGCTTGGCTACAACCGGAGGGTAGCAGTGGTGGCCTTACTTGGACCCAAGCGGCGGTGACCTACCGTGTTCTGCTCTTCCTAGTTTTCTGTGTGGCACGGCCTCGTTTGTAGCGGGGCGGGGCCTCGACGGAGGCGGTGATGTCCTCTATCTCGTTGCCAGCAGGGCAGTGCCTCGGCAGAGCGGGGGAAATCCTCCCCCTCATTGCCGGCAGGGCAGGGCCTCGGATGAGCTCGCGATGTTCTCTGCCTCATTGTTGGCGGGGCGGGGCCTGATGTCGCTTGAAGCTACGTCGGTATTTCCCCAAAGAGGAAGGGATGATGCAGCACAGCGGCCGTAGGTACTTCCCTCAGATATAAAACCAAGGTTATCGAACCAGTAGGAGAACCAAGCAACACAATGTAAACAACCCCTGCACACAGATAACAAATCATCGCAACCCGGCGTGTTAAAGGGGTTGTCAATCCCTTTCGGGTAACGGTGCCAGAAAGTGGTGCGTGACGGTAAAATGGTTATAATAGATTGGATAAATAGATTGCAAATAAAATAAAGTGCAACAAAGTATTTTTGGGTTTTTGGATTAATATATCTGAAAATAAAAGCAAATAAAAATAGATCGCAAAGGCAAATATATGAGAAAGAAGACCCGGAGGCCGTAGGTTTCACTAGTAGCTTCTCTCGAGAAAAATAGCAAACGGTCGGTGAAAAAATTACTGTTGGTCAATTGATAAAACCTCAAATAATTATGACGATATCCAGGAAATAATCATTACATAGGCATCACGTCCAAGATCAGTAGACCGACTCCTGCCTGCATCAACTACTATTACTCCACACATGGACCGCTATCCAGCATGCATCTAGTGTATTATGTTCATGGCGAAACGGAGTAACGCAATAAGAATGATGACATGATGTAGACAAGATCTATCTATGTAGAGATAGACCCCATTGTTTTATCCTTAGTAGCAATGATACATGCGTGTCATTTCCCTTTCTGTCACTAGGATCAAGCACCGTAAGATCGAACCCACTACAAAGCACCTCTTCCTATTACAAGATAAATAGATCAAGTTGGCCAAACAAAACCCAAATATCGGAGAAGAAATACGAGGCTATAAGCAATCATGCATATAAGAGATCAAAGAAAGTCAAATCACTTTCATGGATATAAAAAGATATGACTGATCATAAACTCAAAGTTCATCAGATTCCAACAAACACAATGCAAAAGAGTTACACCATATGGATCTCCAAGAGACCATTGTATTGAGAATCAAGAGAGAGAGGTGAAGCCATCTAGCTACTAATTACGGACCCGAAGGTGTACAAATAACTACTCATGCATCATCGGAGAGGCACCAATGGAGGTGGTGAACCCCATCCAAGATGGTGTCTAGATTGGATCTGGTGGTTCTGGACTCTGCGGTAGTTGGATGAATATTTCATCGACTCCCCTAGGGTTCTGGGATTTTTGGGGTATTTATAGAGCAAAGAGGCGGTCTGGGGGCACCCGAGGTGGGCACAACCCACCAGGGCGCGCCTGGGCCTCCTGGCGCGCTCTGGTGGGTTGTGCCCCCCTCGGGGCACCCCCCAGGCGCAACCAGGGCCCGTTGTGTTCCTTCTGGCCCAAAGTTTCAGGGAATTTGGACTCTGTCTGATATTGATTTTTTGTGATGTAAAAGACATGGAAAAAACAGCAACTGGCACTTGGCACTATGTCAATAGGTTAGTACCAAAAAAATGATATAAAATGATTATAAAACATCCAAGATTGATAATATAACAGCATGGAACAATCAAAATTTATAGATACATTGGAGACGTATCAGCATCCCCAAGCTTAACTCCTACTCGTCCTCGAGTAGGTAAGTGATAAAAACAGAATCTTTTATGTGGAATGCTGCCTAACATGTCATATCATATTTATTTTCTTTATAGCATGGACATTTGGACTTTTAGTTGTTCAAAGCAATATTCTAGTTTTGACATGATAATTTAGATACTCAAGCATATCAGCAAGCAACCATGTCTTTCAAAATATGAACGCTCAAATAAGTTATCCCTAGCCCGTCATGCTCAACCATTGATCCATTCATGAAACACACTCGTATATTAGTTATGTCCAATACTCAAGTACGATCATATTGCCTCCTAGTTGGTGCTTTTATAAGAGAATATGGAGACTCAAATTCAAAATAAAAATTGCATATAGTAAAAGATAGGCCCTTCGCAGAGGGAAGTAGGGATTTGTAGAGGTGCCAGAGATCAAAGCGAAAAACTTAGAGATAAAAACATTTTGGGAGGTGTATCCATCCCACCAACGAAAACGACTTCGAGTTCCCAATACTTTCCATGCATAGATATATCATAGGCGGTTCCCAAACAGAAAATAAAGTTTATTCCTTTTCCCACCCTACTTTCACTTTCCATGGCTAGCCGTATCCATAGTTGCCCTCCATACCAAAACTTTCCAAGGAATTTATTATTTGACAACATAAAGTAAATTCATTTTTGCATTTCGGGACTAGGCATCCCTAATACCTTTGCCTTACTCTCGTGCAATGACAAGTGAATAAACACTCATCTTGATAATAACACATCTAGTATGGAAAATATTAGCCACCCCTCACCGCTCCGCGAGTGAAACAAACACACAAAAGAGAAGTTTATTTTGAAATTTAGAGAAGGCACATGCAAATTTGCTTAGAACGGCAAAAGAATACCGCATATAGGTAGATATAGTGGACTCATGTGGCAAAACTGGTTTAAAGGTTTTTGGATCCACCAGTAGTGATCATACTTAGTGCAAAATGAAGGCTAGAAAAAGATTGGGAAGCGACCAACTAAGAAACGAATAATCTCATAAACAAGCATTAAGCATAACTAACATCGAATAATGCACCATAAGTAGGATATAATTTCATTGCATAACTATTGACTTTCGTACTTGCATAGGGAATCACAAACCTTAACGCCAATATTCTTACTAAAGCATAATTAATCATCAAGATGACTCACATATCACATCATCATATCTCAAAACTATTACTAAGAATCAAGTTTATTTTGTCCAATGATCTTCATGAAATTTTTTATTATATCCTTCTTGGATATCTATCACTTTGGAACTAATTTTCATCTGTTGCTTTTGACAAGCTCAAACAAATATAAGTGAAGATAATGAGAATAATATTTCTTTCTCTCAAATTAATTTAGGTGAAGCAAGAGAGAATTTCTTCAAAAATACTAAAGCACACCGTGCTCAAAAAGATATAAGTGAAGCACTAGAGCAAGTCCATAGCTCATAAAAATTTAAGTGGAGAATAGAGAGCAATTCTAACAAGTCATGACATAATTTTGGCTCTCTCAAATAGGTGTGTCTAGCAAGGATTGATGACTTAAAACACAACATAAAACAAGCAAAGACTCATATCATATAAGACGCTCCAAGCAAAAAACATAGCATGTGACGAATAAAAATATAGTTTCGAGTAACATAGTGATGGTCGTTAGAAGAAAGAGGGGATGCCACTCGGGGGCATCCCCAAGCTTAGTTGGCTGCTCATTTTTGGATAATAGCTTCGGATGTAGGGGCATCCCCAATCTTAGGCTCTTCTATCCTTTATTCCTTCATCCATTGTAAGATAACCCAAAACTTGAAAACTTCAATCACACAAAACTGAACAAAACCTTTGTGAGATCCGTTAGTATAAGAATAATAAACCACTACTATAAGAACTATACCAAACCAATTCATATTTTTTTTCTGTATTATATCTACTGTATTCCAACTTTTCTATGGCAAAAACTCATCAAAGAAAACCATAGAGCCATCAAAATAAGTATACAACACAAAGAAAACAGAATCTGCCAAAACAGAACAATCTGTAGCAATCTCACTATTTCAAATACTTCTCTAACACCAAAAATTGTAAAAAATTAGGACGACCTGAGAAATTTGTATATTGACCAACTGCAAGTTGAATGAGTATTTGATCGCTCTCTGGTAAAAAATGAATATTAATTTCATGAGCGTAAATGTTTCTATTTTTTCCAGCAAGATCAAACAACTATCACCCAAGAAGATCCTAAAGGATTTACTTGGGACAAACACTAATTAAAACCCAAAAAACACAATCATATCAGTAGCATAATTGTGCTAACACACAAAATCAGGAAGCAAAAAGCAAAAATAAATTTTATTCATTGGGTTGCCTCCCAACAAGCACTATAGTTTTACGCCCTTAGCTAGGCATAAGATTTCAATGATGCTCGCACGAAAGATAATAATTGAAACATAAAGAGAGTATCCTGAAACATGTGACAAACACATTTAAGTCTAACATACTTCCTATGCATAGGAATTTTATAGGAAAACAAATTGCCAAGACAAGAAATATCTAGCATACGCAAAGGAGAGGAATAAAACATTGACAATCTCAACATAACGAGAGGAAATTTAATAACATGAAAATTTCTACAACCATATTTCCCTCTTTCATAATAACTATATGTGGGATCATATTCAAATTCAACAATATAGCTATCACATAACATATTATCTACATGATCCACATGCATGCAAAGTTGACACTCTTCCAATATAGTGGGTTTATCATCAACTAAAGTCATGACCTCTCCAAACCCACTTTCAATATTATTGCAAATAACATATTCATCATGAGGCTTAAATAAATTTTCAAGGTCATAATAAGAATCACCCCAATCATGATCATTGCAACAAATAGTGGTCATTTCAAAATTAGCATCCCTAAGCTTGGGGTTTTGCATATTATTAGCACAATCGACATTAATAGAATTTATAGTAAACTAATTGCAATCATGATTTTCATTCAAGGAGCTATCATGAATCCCTTCATAAATTTCTTCATCACAATTTTCAGATTCACGAATCTCAAGCAAAACTTCATGCACTCAACTCACTAGGCCTGGGCATTTGGTTAGTACCACTCGGTTTATTTGCAAATTCAGTTATTAAAAATGCTAACGAAAATGGTAGCATAAAACAGCAAACCGAATTTTTGGTTAACCAAAAACTTTGTGTCGGTTCACGGTTTATACCGAATGACTACTACATGGCTAGGTGCACACTCCACCTTCTTATAACTGAGCTATTTGTTGTCTTCTCTATAGCCACACGTGGTGGGACTAAATATATGAGACTTCCGCTGCTGTCTGCCGCTCCACAGTTCATCAACAGACTATAAAAATACGTCTATATTGGGCTTTGGACTTGCATGCAACTGTGGAGGCCACCAAAAAGTCATGTCTCCCTTTGCAAACATTAGTAGTAGGCACGTGGGCTGGGGGGCTACTAGCTCGCCTTCTAGGCGACGCGAGGCCTAGTTAGTAGTACATACATTTTTGAAGTTTATTTGGAGGCCTATTTAGCATCAGTGACATGGGGAGTCATGCGTGAAGTGATGTGCGTGTGCACCGTTCGTTCGGCTAGAATCCAGGAGTGTCAGTATATTTCGGTTTCTTTCGGTTTAACCGAGGCAAACACCGAACTGACCAAACTCTATTCGGTTTTTAGAATCAAAAACCGGATTTGTTTGTAGCAGTGATAAAGACCGAAATTTTGGTTTTTTCGGTTTTGGTATCAGTCCGGTGTTCAGTTCATCGGTTTTTATGCCCACCCCTACAACTCACTAGCAATTGGTTCATCATGATTGGATCTTTTAAAAATATTAGCAAGTGCATGAGGATCCATATCAATAGATTTTTAGCAAGCAAAGATGCAGGCAAATAGAAGGCACGTGGTAACACAAGTAGAGATAATAAACAGAAGATCTGACGAGAAAAAGGCGAACGAAAAAGACGATGAATAAAACGACAATTTTTTGTGAAGTGGGGGAGAGGAAAACGAGAGGAAAATGGAAAATAATGTAAATTGCCAGGAGATGAGATTTGTGATTAGGAACCTGGTATATGTTGAAGATCCTCCCCGGCAACGGCGCCAGAAATGGTGTGTGGCCGGGAGACTATATTGACTTGATCCTCCCCGGCAACAGCGCCAGAAATTCCTTTTGATGTCACTTGAAGCTACGTCGGTATTTCCTCAAAGAGGAAGGGATGATGCAGCATAGCACTGGTAGGTATTTCCCTTAGATATTAAACCAAGGTTATCGAACCAGTAGGAGAACCAAGCAACACAACGTAAAAAGCCCCTACACACAGATAACAAATCCTCGCAACTCAACGTGTTAAAGGGGTTGTCAATACCTTTCGGGTAACGGTGCCAGAAATTGGTGCGTGGCGGTAAAAAGGTTATAATAGATTGGATAAATAGATCGCAAATAAAATAAAGTGCAGCAAAGTATTTTTGGGTTTTTGGATTAATAGATCTAAAAATAAAAGCAAATAAAAATAGATCGCAAAGGAAAATATATGAGAAAGAAGACCCGGGGCCCGTAGGTTTCACTAGTGGCTTCTCTCAAGAAAAATAGCAAATGATGGGTGAACAAATTACTATTTGGCAATTGATAGAACCTCGAATAATTATGACGATATCCAGGCAATTATCATTACATAGGCATCACGTCCAAGATTAGTAGACCGACTCCTGCCTGCATCTACTACTATTACTCCACACATCGACCGCTATCCAGCATGCATCTAGTGTATTAAGTTCATGGAGAAACGGAGTAATGCAATAAGAACGATGACATGATGTAGACAAGATCTATCTATGTAGAGATAGACCCCATCATTTTATCCTTAGTAGAAATGATACATGCATGTCATTTCCCTTTCTGTCACTGCGATCAAGCACCGTAAGATCGAACCCACTACAAAGCACCTCTTCCCATTACAAGATAAATAGATCAAGTTGGCCAAACAAAACCAAAATATCGGAGAAGAAATATGAGGCTATAAGCAATCATGCATATAAGAGATCAAATAAACTCAAATAACTTTCATGGATATAAAAAGATATGACTGATCATAAACTCAAAGTTCATCAGATCCCAACAAAGGCACAGCAAAAGAGTTACATCATATGGATCTCCAAGAGATCATTGTATTGATAATCAAGAGAGAGAGAGATGAAGCCATCTAGCTACTAAATACGGACCCGAAGGTCTACAAAGAACTACTCACACATCATCGGAGAGGCACCAATGGAGGTGGTGAACCCCATCCGAGATGGTGTCTAGATTGGATCTGGTGGTTCTGGACTCTGCGGTGGCTGGATGAATATTTCGTTCACTCCCCTAGGGTTTTGGGATTTGGGGGTACTTATAGAGCAAAGAGGCGGTCCGGGGGGCACCCGAGGTGTGCACAACCCACCAGGGCGCGCCTGGGCCCCCTGGCGTGCCCTGGGGGGTTGTGCCCGTCTCGGGAAACCCCCTAGGCGAAGCTAGGGCCCGTTGTGTTCCTTCTGGCCCATAAAAATTCTCCGTAAAGTTTTAGGGCATTTGAACTCCGTCTGATATTGATTTTCTGCGATGTAATAAACAAGCAAAAAACAGCAACTCGCACTTGGCACTATGTCAATAGGTTAGTACAAAAAATGATATAAAATGATTATAAAACATCAAAGATTGATAATATAACAACATGGAACAATCAAAATTATAGATACATTGGAGACGTATCAGGGCCTCGGCGGAGTAGGGCCTCACCAAAGCCGGTGAGGTCCCCCGCCTCGGTGCCGGCAGGGCGGGGCCTTGGCAGAGCCGGCGATGTCCTCTGCCTCATTGTTGGCGCGGCGGGGCCTCATGGAAGCCGGCGTAATCCTTCGCCTCGGTGCCATCGGGGCGGGGCATCGGCGGAACCGGCATTTTCCTCTGCCTCGTTGTTGGTGCCACGGGGCCTCGTGGAGCAGGGCCTCGTCGACGCCAATGGAGCGGGGACTCGTCGGAGCTGGTATTGTCCTGTGTCTCATCCTCGGTCTCGCTAAACAGCGCCTCACCTGCTTCATCGCCCTCTTTGTAGGCAGCCACAGCCTCCGCCACTCGCATGCGGTATCGCCAATGCTCGAGGCGGCTCTCGCAGGCGGACCAGTACGAGTTGGGCAGCGCCTCCTGCTCCGCCCACTCCGCGGCGATCTGCTCCTCTGTCTGCAGGTGCACCTGGAGGAGATGGTGGTTGTAGGCAGCGTCGGCCTGCGCCTCTCGGAACTGCTCTAGACGCTTCTGCCTCACCGTGTCCATGTATTGGGCATGGGCCTCGCCGATTGTCATGGTGCAATGCACCGGCGAGGATGGCGCGGAGGAGGGGGTTGGTGCCGGATCGTCGACTACCATGTTCTCCATTAGGACGTCGTCATCCTCCGGCTGCCTTCCGGCCAGCCAGTTGGCAACAATGGCTGCCATCTCCTTGTGGCCCGTCGTCCGCCCATCCCGAAGAGCGCTGGAGCGCGAGGAAGCAATGGTGGGCTGTAGTGGTGTGGATAGGAGAAAGGGAACAGAGGCGGATGACTGCGGCTATGGACAGCACAACGGTTTATATAGCAATGGTGGGCGGCAGAGGGACGGACGGGTGGCGACGGAGGAGCCCCCTCGGCAACCGCGTATCATTCATGTGGGCGGCAGACGGATGGACGGACGGCACTAGTGTCGATTGAACGCGGAGGAATCGCCTGCACCGAGAAGCGGCACGGGCGGCGCTGACCATTTCGGGCGGAAAGCGCGCGCGAGCGAGGGAGGTGATCTGGGTGGGCCAGGGCGGTCAGACTCGTGCTTGGCAGCGGGTCGGTCCAGTAGCCGGACATGCTGGCTTGCCAGCGAGCTTGCCGAGCTGAGCGACGACAATCAGACGATGGACGTAGCGCCACTGTCCAAGCCGGTTCATGCCGTATTCACCATAGAGCAGGTGCGGCCGCACTTCGACGCCCTAATGGCGGAGGAGCTACCAGCACAGGACGACTTGTGTTGCAACCTCCGTCTCCTCAATGAGCACTGGCGAACAAGCGAACGACAATGCCGTCGCGGACATGTGGCCATATGATCCTGGCTTCTTGAATGAGCAGTGGGCGTTGAATCAGACCATCCATAGGGCTCGCGAGGCCCTCTGCGTCGTCCTTCGAGTTGTTGCGCTCGCCGTGGCGCCGCCGTCTTGCGTTGTCAACATGGTCAATGGACATGAGGAATGAGGAGATGACTTTACTTGGAGAGGATGACAGTGGGGACCCACCAGGGCCATAGCCGCACGTATGCAAGTGCCTCCTTATTATATACAATTATAATTTTTTTGCTTCCTCCTGGTTTCCTGACATCACGGTCCCACACCATTGTCAACCTATGTAGTCGATAAACGAGAGAATTGCACAAGGAGCGGCCGACAACTGGGACCAGGCAGCTCGAGCAGTGTTTGTGTTTTTGAGTTTTTCTTGAGCGATGTTTTTGTTGTTGTTCAGAGGAGAGCAGGGTATTAACTGGGCAGGCTGTGGCCCGTCTAGCCCAGGATAGATATCCAGCCCAGATATTAATTTTTTTCAAGCTGAAAATGCCTAGCCTAACTATACTTTTTTTAGGAATACCCAGGCAAGGTCAACTTGTTATTCTCTGCCCCGCTAGGCTGCAAATCTTTCCTAGGAGGGATGAATTAGTCTTAACAAGAAAATGAGCTTTAAGAAATAATAAATGGGATGTAATTATAAAAACTGGACAGTAACTATAAAAATGCACCAAACACGTAATTAGTTTTAAAAAAATATTATTTTTGGATTTTGAAAATTTTAATTTCATTAATTGTTGTGGGTGCAATATTTCGTTGGATTTTTATGTAATAGAAATTTATTTTGAAATTATTTTTAATACGACTAGAAATTTCGGGATAAAAATATTTCGGATCCCATCAAAATGTGTGAAATTTTATTGAATTCTGTTTTGAGCGGTTAGTTGAAATTATTATTTGTTGTCCTAGCTAGGAAATGGGTTGTACTTGTAACAAAATGTAAATGGGTTGTAGTAAATTCCATTAAAATTCAAAAATGGGTTGTACATTCTTACAAATCGCAAATGGGCTATATGTTCTCTGCCACACACTTGTGGGCCTACAAAGTTGACGTGTCCCCAACAAAACTAAGTTGACGCGTATGCAAGGCTTTGTCAACTTATAGTCAACACACGGTTCTAGCGGCAGTGGCCATTGGATGTCCATCCAACGGATGTCGTGCTTCTTCTTCAATCTCGGATATTCTTGCTTCAGCTGCCCAAAAAATAATTCCTCCCCCTGACATCTGGGGCGCACCGTTTCGAAGGCTGACCTGTGGGCGTACTAAGTTGACGCGTACCATGGGCTTTGTCAGCTTTGTCAATATAAACGATTCTAGCTGCAGTGACCGTACGATGTCCATCCAACGGCCGTCGTGCTTCTTCAACCTCTAGTCTTCTTGCTCCAGCGGCCCAAACCAGCGCTGGCTATGCTGCCACTGCTGGCCATGCCATCCCTCTATACTCACCCAAACCTCCTATTATTCTCCAGCGACGACAGCCTCACACCATAGCCGAAGCAGTCAACCCATGTACTCCCCTCCACGTGGGCATCCACTGTCGCGTCTTCCTCACCTCCATGTTGTTCCCTTCCTAGGCCTCGCCATCATCCACCGCCTTGGTGCTCTCGGTGCGGCATGGTCAACGTGGTCAATGGAGGACAACCATCGGAAGAGGACTTTAGGTGGTGAGGTTGACAGCTGGACCCACCAGCTACATCTTCGAACAGAAGGAAGTGCCTCCTTATTACTCGCAAAATAAAAATGATTCCTCCCCTTGACAGGTGGGACCGAGTAGTTATATCTGCGCATGCAAGGAAGTGCGTCCTTATCCTCCCTGACCGCTGGGACCCACCTGGTCAAAGTGTACGTAGCGTTTTCTGTCTGGTCGCGAACATGTACATACATACTGGTCGATCGGTCTGTCTGCAAGTATGAACCGTGGCTGAGTAAGTAGTGGCACGTGTCGTTGTAGAGCACCCGACATAGCAGTTCACGTAGTCCAGTCTAAGTCATGTACACGTACGTACAGCCACAGGGCAAAAAATACGGCCACGTACATGATTACGGGTGGGGTATCGAGCGCGTACTCACCCATATATATACAGACGGCCAGGGCTTTTGTACATGCAGAGGCAACGGACGGCAGCAACGGCGTCCTGTTCATCGGGCAGCGAACCGGCTGGGTCGGAATAGAGAAATAGCGTCTTGTTCATCGGGAGGCAACCGACTGGGTCGGAATGCGCCGTGTTCATCAGGAGCCAACCGGCTTGGACAGAACAGCCGATCGAAACGAGGCCTGGCATACCGCAGAACGGAGGAAATGGCCATGTGTTTGACCGGCCATGGTCAAAACGGGATCATGTTCGTCGGGGGGTCTGGCATACCGCAAAACTGAGGAAACAGACTTCTCTTGGACCTCCTACGGTCGAAACGGGATCTTGTTGATCGGGAGGGGTGTGGCGTACCGCAAAACGGAGGAAACATACTTGTGTTGGAGCGCTAAGGTTGAAACGGGGGTCCTGTTCATCGAGAGGGGATTGGCGTATGGGAAAATAGGACTCCACAAGATACTATTCATCTCCACTGTCGACTGCCTCCACGGGCTACTGTTCATCCACCGTCGACCTCCTCCAGGCTCCAGCCTCCACCTGCGACTGTACATCTACGGGCTCCTATTCATGCAGCCTTCTCCGCTCCTCCACGGGCTACTGTTCAACCAGCCCTCTCCACGGGGTCCTGTTCAACCACCCCTCCACAGGCTACTGTTCATCCAGCCCTCCACTAGCTACTCTTCAACCAGTCCTCCACGGGGTCCTGTTCATCCAGCCCTCCACGGGGTCCTGTTCATCCACCCCTAACCGACTTGATCGGGGTCCTATTTATCCAGCGGCAACGACCTCTACTACAACGGGGTCCCGTTCATCCAACCCCCACCGGGAACCGTTCATCCAAACCCCCCAACAACGCTCACTGTTCATCAAGAGGCAGCATCGATTGGCTTCAGTTTGCAACAATAGCAAAGGAATCACTCAGGTTCAGTTAATAGCAAGGGATCGATCACGGTTCAGTAACGTAGCTAGTGTAATAGCTCGGGTTCAGTTAGATCCCAACGCCTCGCTCGGGTTCTGTTAGAGCACAACACCTCGCACACACGCGCGTACGTGTATGAGAGAAACACCCAAACCACAGTGCATCGCTCGGCCCCGACCACCCACCGTAACCGGGAACTCCCCGATATTTTCCTCGCCCTCTCTTCTACCATGTTTTTTCCGTCATGCAGGTGCGTCTCCGGCCCGCCCAGAATGAAAAGCCCATTTTCTATCATGATTTTTGTCATAGAAGTAGGAGCCCACCACATCTATGATGATACTGGGTTTTGTCATGATTATCGTCATACAAGTGTCATAAGCATGACAGAAAAATATTCGTTCGACCCAAAATGTCACGAATGTGTCTTTTTTTGTAGTGTATGGACTTGACTGTGAGATAGTAGCTTCTTTCTATGAATCTTTTGCTACTCATGTTGATCTCCATAAGAAGAAGTGGTTTAAATATCATCATCCCATTGAAGTTAAAGTAGTAGAACCTATTAAAGTTGAAGAAGAAACTATTACTTATAATGTTGATCCTATTGTTTCTACTGCTTACATCGAGAAACCACCTTTCCCTGTTAAAATAAAGGATCATTCCAAAGCTTCAACTGTGGTCAACAAAAGTTATATTAGAACATCCAAACCCCCTAAGAAAATTAAAGTTGAACCTAGCATTGCTATGGTTAAAGATCTCTTGGTTGATAATATTAATGGGTGTGTTATTTATTTTTGTGATGAAGCTGCTAGAATTGCTAAAACATGATATGAAAGATAAACATAGACCAGTTGTTGGCATGCTTGTTGTTTCTATTAAAATAGGAAACCATTGTTATCATGGCTTATGTGATGTGGGTGCTAGTGTGAGTGCAATTCCTTATACCTTATATAAAGAAATTATGAATGATATTGCACCTGGTGAAATAGAAGATATTGATGTTACTATTAAGCTTGCTAATAGAGATACTATATCACCAATTGGGATTGTCACAGATGTTGAAGTCTTGTGTGGGAAGATAAAATATCCTACTGATTTTCTTGTTCTTGCTTTCCCACAAGATAATTTTTGTCCAATTATATTTGGTAGACCTTTCTTGAATACTGTTAATGCTAAGATAGACTGCAAGAAAGATATTGTTACTGTTGGTTTGGGGGATATGCCACATGATTTTAATTTCTCTAAATTTCGTAGACAACCACATGATAAAGAATTGCCTAGTAAGGATGAAATTATTGGTCTTGCTTCTATTGTCGTGCCACCTGCTGATCCTTTAGAACAATATTTGCTAGACCATGAAAATGATATGTTTATGAATGAAAGAAGGGAAATAGATGAAGTATTCTTTAATCAAGGGCCTATTTTGAAACACAATTTGCCCGTTGAAATCCTCGGGGATCCTCCTCCACCCAAGGGTGATCCCATGTTTGAGCTTAAACAATTACCTGATACTTTGAAATATGCTTATCTTGATGAAAAGAAGATATATCTTGTAATTATTAGTGCTAACCTTTCAGAGCATGAAGAAAAGAAATTGTTGAAAATCCTGAAGAAGCACCATGCCGCTATTGGATATACTCTTGATGATGTTAAGGGCATTAGTCCCACTCTATGTCAGCATAAAATTTAATTGGAGAAAGATGCTAAACCAGTTGTTGATCATCAATGACGATTAAATCCTAAGATGAAAGAAGTGGTAAGAAATGAAATACTAAAGCTTCTAGAGGCGGGATAATTTATCCTATTGCCGATAGTCAATGGGTAAGCCTTGTTCATTGTGTTCCTAAGAAAGGAGGTATCAGTGTTGTTCCTAATGATAAGAATGAATTGATTCCACAGAGAATTGTTAAAGGTTATAGAATGGTAATTGATTTTCGCAAATTAAATAAAGCTACTAGAAAAGTTCATTACCCTCTATCTTTTGTTGATCAAATGCTAGAAAGATTATCCAAGCATACACATTTTTTCTTTCTAGATGGTTATTCTGGTTTCTCTCAAATACCCGTGTCAAAAGGCGATAAAGAGAAAACCACTTTTACTTGCCCTTTCGGTACCTTTTCTTATAGATGTATGCCTTTTGGTTTATGTAATGCACCTGCTACCTTTCAAAGATGTATGACTGCTATATTCTCTGACTTTTGTGAAATGATTGTTGAGGTTTTCATGGATGATTTCTCCGTTTACGAAACTTCTTTTGATGATTGCTTAAGCAACCTTGACCGAGTTTTGCGGAGATGTGAAGAAACTAATCTTGTCTTGAATTGGGAAAAGTTCCACTTTATGGTTAATGAAGGTATTGTCCTGGGGCATAAAATTTCTGAAAGAGGTATTGAAGTTGATAAAGCTAAAGTAGAAAAGATGCAGTTTCCTAAAGATATTGAAGGTATAAGAAGTTTTCTTGGTCACGCTGGTTTCTATAGGAGGTTTATTAAAGACTTCTCTAAAATTTCTAGGCCTCTCACTAATCTTTTGCAAAAAGATGTTCCTTTTGCTTTTGATGATGATTGTATAGAAGCATTTGAGATACTTAAGAAAGCCTTGATTTCTGCACCTATTGTTCAGCCACCTAATTGGAATTTACCCTTTGAAATTATGTGTGATGCTAGTGGTTATGTTGTTCTAGAACAATGAGTTGATAAGAAATTAAATGTTATCCAGTATGCTAGTAAATGTCTAGGCAGTGCCCAGAGAAATTATGCTACTACTGAAAAGGAATTTTTAGCAGCTGTATTCGCTTGTGACAAGTTCAGACCTTATATTGTTGATTCCAAAGTAACTGTTCACACTGATCATGCTGCTATTAAATATCTTATGGAATAGAAAGATGTTAAACCTAGACTTATTAGATGGGTTCTCTTGCTACAAGAATTTGATTTGCATATTATCGGTGTCAAAACCGGCCGATCTCGAGTGGGGGGTCCCGAACTGTGTGCCTAAGGATCGAAGGTAATAGGAGACAAAGGGAACACAATGTTTACCCATGTTCGGGCCCTCTTGGAGGTAATACCCTACTTCCTGCTTGATTGATCTTGATGAGTATAGGGGTTACAAGAGTTGATCTACCTCGAGATCGTAATGGCTAAACCCCAGATGTCTAGCCTATATGAATTTTGATTGCCTCTACAGACTAAACCCTCTGGTTTATATAGATACCGGAGGGGCCTAGGGTTGTACACGGTCGGTTTACAGAGAAAGGAAAGCACACATCCGGACACCAATCATGCCATCCACGCAAAGGAGAGTCCCATATGGACACAGGGGAAGGCCGTCTACCTTGTATCTTCACGGCCCATCAGTCCGGCTCATGTCATGTAGCCCGGACACCCGAGGACCCCATAATCTAGGACTCCCTCAGTAGCCCCTGAACCAGTCTTTCGATGACGATGTCTTCGGCACGTAGATTGTCTTCTACATTGCAAGGCAGGTTCCTCCTACGAATACTTCAACTTAGTCTTCTAAAAAAAGAACTGTATCCGGCTATGTATAGCAGTCACAACCCTCAACCACAAGGGCACAATACTTAATAAAAATGAGGTATGTCTACTGACAACTTTTTCGGTGAAACGTTATGTCCGGCCTCTTTATATTTTGAACCTTTTTTGGCCTCCCGCTTCGCGTTTCGAGGCACAACCTCTATTGACACGTCTTGTCAAAGCAGAGATCGTATCCCCTTTTTGCAGGATTCTCATCAATACAGTTTTGGGTAATCCAACCATGCGATTCGCACGACCCCTTGGGAACACGCGAATTTTAAGGCTTGAGGGGGCATTTGATATTCACTACTTATATAAGTGGATAAAGATCCCTTCTTTTTACCCCATGCCTTCTTCCTCCCTTTGCTTTCCCATCCTCGAGCTCAAGCGCCCAAGTTTCAATCTTTCCCACCACCCTCAACCTCCCCAGCCATGGCCGGATCCGGCTCACAGGGCAAGTGGATGGCCTCCTCCGTTACAGAGAAGGACGTCAAGGAGCTCCGGGAGGCGGGGTACCTGGCTACGGACATCACGCACAGGCTCCCCACAAAAAATCAAGTCATCCCGACTCCAAAGCCCGGCAAGAGAGTGGTGTTTATCCCCCACTTCCTCCATAGACTAGGGTTTCCTCTTCACCCTTTTGTCCGCGGCCTCATGTTCTATTACAGGTTAGACTTCCATGATCTAGCCCCAAATTCCTTCCTCCACATCTTGGCGTTTATCGTCATATGCGAGGTGCTGCTCCGCATCCCCTCCCACTTTGGCCTATGTCTCAAGGTCTTCAACATGAAGCCGAAGGTGGTTGACGGGTAGCACGCGGACTGCGGCGGTGCCATGGTGAGCAAGCTCCCCAATGTCACCTGGCCCAAAGGGGCCTTCGTGGAGACTGTCAAGATATGGCAGCAGGAGTGGTTCTACATCAGCGAACCTCGTGGCACCACATGGGCAACCACTCCTAAGTTTAGATCCAGACGCCCAATGCGGCTTGCGTCGTGGACTCACAAGGGTCTGGACTGGGCGTCAACTGACAAAGTGATGATGTTGCAAAAGCGCATCAAAAATATGATATAGAAGAACACCAGTATCACTGACATGATTCAGGTGGTGCTTTTCTGCCGGATCCTCCCCTGCTAGTGCCGGCCTCTCCACATGTGGGATTTCAATCTGGATAGGCCGCGAACCCTGCAGTGCTTCTTCAGCACAAATGCACGAAGGGATCTAGAAGCTACTCTTCAAGGCCCAGAAGACGTGGCCGAAGAAGACCGACGACATTGACCTCGACAGCGCGCATCCGGCCACCCCGGTAAGTATTTAGTTTTCGAACATAACTTCAGTTCATAAATCAAAGGATATGATGAGCCTTCCATCCTTCAATCAGGGCTAGAAAAACAAGGCGGAGTGGATCAAGTGTCCGGCTCCACTACCCGAAGACCCAGCCATTCCTCTGCTAACGATGATGCCGGCCCCGACGCCGTATCAGGCGCCGGAGAAGAAGGCCAAGAAGAAGAGCAAGGAGGCCAAAAGTGGCCTCCGCCGTAAAAGTACTTTGAACGCTGTGTCCGGAGAAACCGAAGCTCCCTCCTCCCACGAGGGAGATGAAGACGAAGAGGAGGAGGAGGCAGAGAGCGATTCTCCCCTTAATGGGAGGAAGAAGAAAAGGGCGGCCTCCATAGATCCGGAGGCAGAGGCGTCCAAGAGAGGGAAGATATCCCTCTCGGACGGCTCAGATTCAGATGCCGAAGCCATCCCAGAGAGGCACCCAAGGGTGAAGCCCCTAGCCGAATCGAAAGTACCCAAGGACGCTTTACATATATTCGGTCTTTTATGATTGTAGGATAACATATTATATTGCATGTTTCAGTCCGGCCGTGACCTCCCCCAACAATCATCATCTGAGGGGAACTCTTTAGCACCGGAGATGGTGGAGAGCGAGACGCCTCCGCGAGCCTCTCCGCTAACCACCGCGGATGACACCAAGGTGTTGTCCCAAAGGACCTCTTTAGTTCATAGAGAAGTGCGGGAGGTCGCCAAGACGGCGCCAGAGGGTAATGCCTTAGCTGCCGAGAACATGGGGGCGCAACCGCCATGGAGACTAATGACGGGGGCTTGACTAGTCTGGACCCCAGCCGAACACAATTCCGGAGACCCATGTGGCTCCGGAATCGAGTGAGCAACCCCCTTCAAAGGAGGGGGGAGCGCCAACTCTGGCGGCGACCTCCACTAATCCGGAGGCGCCGAACACTTTGATGGAGGCACTGTGACGTGCTTCCATCATGGAGGAGCACCGCACCCTGATGGGTGTGGTGGTTGAGAAGGTTCAGTCCGCCAAGAGCGGGCTGAACGAAGACTTCACTAGCCTACTAACAGGCTTCGAGGTATGCGATGTAATTTTCTTAGCTGCTTTTCATATAAAAAGTATGTCTGTGTATAGATAGTAGCCCTTGAGACTCTGTTCGGTTTTAAAAAAAACTGAACAGAGGATCAAATAATAATCACAGGAGGTAACGTACTGGTCTATTGGTAAACAGGCTTCCCTGTTAGCGGCGACTGTCCAGGCCACTGAAGTTTCCAAACTCAAGCAGAAGCTGAAGCTAGCCGATGATGATATAATCCGCATTAACAAGCGGTTCGACGAGGCGTAAGGTATGTTTTTGAAAAAATATTTACACACCTGAAGTGATATGCCAATGCGGAGTCTAAGCTCGTGTGTTGCCCTGATCCTCACTGCAGGTAGTGCGGCCAAGGTCGAGACCCTTAAGAGTGCCCTCGCCCAAGCCAAGGAGCAGGCACGAGTGATCGAAGCAGCCGTTGACAAAGTGGTCGCAGATTTAAAGGCCGAGCAGGTCGCCCGCCGCCGATATGAGGAGTGGGTGACCGAAGTGGAGCAAGAGCTCAAGGATTCCGCAAGCAAGTGCGAAGCCTTGGAGGATAAGAATAAGGCCCAAGCGAACAATCTTGCCAAGTCTCTCCAGGGGGCCAAGGAGGCGTGGACAGAGTCCCGGGCGGCTCGCGAGGAGATCAAGCAAGCCGAACAGATAGCAGCTGGTAAGCCCTTTTTTTGCAGAGTAAATTCGGCAGTCAGAAATATGCCTTGCTCACTCGACTATGGAGTTCTCCAGATGCCTTTGCGGATCTTCCGAGGAGTGCGGCCGACGCCGCACAATTATTCCGGGCCTAGGAGGGGAACAGCATGGAGAAGCTCTTCTGGTCATAGTACTTGGCGCCAGAGCGTCCGGCGCTGTTGAATGACTAGATGATGCAGCTGGCAGAGCTGCATAGGATGTCCTGCTTGGCCATGACGGATGTCATAGTCCGGCTCTGGCCAACCGAACGCATTCCTAGCAGTTACTTCGGCCTGGTGAAGCGACTCGCCGACGCGCTGCCCCGAATTGAAGCTATCAAGCGCTCGGCGTGCATTGAGGGTGCACGGATGGCCTTCGCCCATGTCAAGAAGATGCAGTGGGCAAAGATGAAGGCCACCATCATGGCAACCGAGGGCCCCCCCGAAGGCAAGGACCACCGCAAGCCGAAGCGGTATTTTGACGATGTCCTGGAGGGTTCCCGGATAGTAGAGGGCCAATGCTCGAAGGATATCATGTTTGTATGAATGTATCCGAGCTGTCCAGGTGTTTGTTTTATGAACCAAGGCTTTGTAATATATTTATGCCTTTATCTGAAATTGTTTTCCTCCTGTGCGGCCGTTTTTATTTCTGAGAGTTTACCGGTCGTCGGCTTCAGCCCCCACATAGATGCTACGGGGGTGTTCGGTATAATGCACAACCACACTTGACCCAACGTCTTGGTCCGTAAAGGAGGTGCCTGCGCAGCGAATTAGGCAATCAGACTATGCGGCTTTATCACTCTCACTTAGCCATAGGAGTTTGACAATGGGACTAGGAACTAGCCCCTGGTGCGTGAGCTGCTATCCGAACTTGGATGTCTTAGGCGCGTGACTAGATGAAGGCCAGTCCTTCATATAGTACGGAAGAAATCACAAGAGATTTATGGTAAGTCACCAAATCACTGACCAGCTCTTGCCGTATCATGACAGTTAGTTTTCGGCTTTCTCTACTGAGGTGCTTGACCGGACGGGCCAAAAACACAATCACAGCAGTTCTCCCTTTATCACCTTAGCCGAACAAGTGGAACGTAAGGTAGTAATCACAGGAGCTGGGCAATCCAACTATTGACCAAAGACATAATTCAGAGCTGATGCATATAATGCAATATTCTGGACGTCGAAGTGTACCCTAAGAGTACTTAGACTTCTTCCTTTTTGAAAATATGTGTGGCCGAATAGAGCCCCTGGTATTGAAGTTGTACCAGAATGTATATGTGGCAGTCTTAGCACAAAATAGGAATGCAGATTGTGAAATGAACCAAGACCGAACGTGGGTTGGTAAAAACTGTTTTCATTAGAATCTGTTTGATACGTCAAGATGTGTTATTACACATAATGCCAAGGCTATTTTACATGCCGAAATTTGTACACAAGGGAAACTTGCACATAGGGCCTGAAAAAAAGAAAAAAATGGTCTTGAAGATCTCATTGATGCCCTGCTGCACGCCTGCGCCGCTTTCGCCTTTGTGAAAAAGATTCCTTGAGAGGATCGGTCCATGGTCGTTTACGCGAAAACGGGCCCAGAAAGTGTCCTTGCACAGCCGTGGAGTAGCTTGGTTTTAATGCACCTGTGGTATGGGAAAAGAAAAGATCAAAAGAAAAAGGTAAAGGTCACATAGGGTCTAGCCGCACTATAGACCTATCCGTATTATGCCTCCGTCGTTGCCCAGGGTATTTTGAGTGCCTAATTATGCACACACGATACAAATGTCGCGGATGTCTGTGGCGATCGATAGAGACGAAATTTCTAGTCCCGCTCTGGAGTCCTCGAGTTGTCATCATGCAGAGTGGATCGGACGCGTTTGACAGTGTCCGGGAGCTTGATAGCCGATGAAGTATTCGGCTTATAAGGACGCTCTGCACTTCAGCCGCGAGGGCTGCGGGATGCTCCTCAGTGCGGAGGGAGCGCTGCATGTTTCCATTGACTATGATAACGCCGTGGGGCCAGGCATTTTGAGCTTTAAGTAAGCATAATGCGGGACCGCATTGAAGCGAGCGAAGGCGGTTCGTCTGAGCAGTGCGTGATAAGCATTGCGGAAGGGGACAATGTGGAAGATCAAGTCTTCGCCTTGGAAGTTATCCGGCAAACCAAAGACTACTTCCAATGTTATTGAGCCCGTGCAGCGGGCTTCTACACCAGGTATCACTCCTTTAAAGGTGGTGCTAGTAGGTTTGATTCTTGATGGGTCAATGCCCATTTTATGGACGGTATCTTGATATATCAAGTTAAGACTCCTACCACCGTCCATAAGGACTCGAGTGAGATGGTATCTGTCAATGATTGGATCGAGGACCAGAGCTGCCGAACCTCCAGGACGGATACTAGTCGGGTGGTCCCTGCGATCGAAGGTGATCGGACAAGCCGGCCATGGCTTGAATTTAGGGGCGACAGGCTCTATGGCGTGGTAGGGTCTTCACGAAGATCTGCATGTCGCCACGCTGGTGTTTGGCTAGTTGGATTAGTATCCACGTATTGCCACGTGGGTACTTGCTTCAGTTTGTGGGTTGGCCGCTGAGCTGGGGCCGCGATGGGCGGCAAGATCTTGCCGCGGTCCCGCGTATATTCCCAGCAAGGGTCTTGCCAGGGTCTTGTGAGCGCCCTCGGCAAGAGTCTTGCCAGGGCCTTGCGAGCGTCTTCAGCAGGGAGCCTTGTCGGGGCCTCGTGGGCATCCTCGGCAAGGAGTCTTGCGATTGTCTTTTGTTCTGGTCATCATCTAATCTTGTAGGCTCTCTGTCTTCACAAAGATTTGCATGCCACCATGGAGGTGCCTCCCGAGCCTCGGTCCAAAGTGGTCGATGGTAGTGGAACCCTTGGGCTCAAGGGTGGCGGCTCTGCTGGTGTCGGGCAAGTTGCCCCGACAAGGCTCTTGCCGGTGCTGCGGAGGTCGCCCCGGCAAGGGCCTTGCCAGGGGAGTCCACCTCGCCCTCCTGCCCTTCGTGTTTCTGGCTTGGCGTTGTTCTGGTTGTCTTGTGGTTTTGCTTCGTCTACCCCGCTAGGTGTGGCCGCAGGCGTGGCTCCAACTGCCCGCGCACTAGTAAAGGGTTACAAAAGAGAGCCCCCACTTTTGTGCACCGACACCGGTGGAAGATTATATTTTCAGATCCTTAATGATAATTAATACTCCTCTGATCTTGATCATAAATATGCTTTCTGAGTAGTTCCGTTTGTTCCTGAGAACATGGGAGAAGTCTTGTTATAAGTAATCATGTGAATTCGGTATTCATTCGATATTTTGATGAGATGTATGTTCTCTCTCCTCTAGTGGTGTTATGTGAACGTCGACTACATGACACTTCACCATTATTTGGGCCTAGGGGAAGGCATTGGGAAGTAATATGTAGATGATGGGTTGCTAGACTGATAGAAGCTTGAACCCTAGTTTGTGTGTTGCTTCATAAGGGGCTGATTTGGATCCATATGTTTCATGCTATGGTTAAGTTTACCTTAATTCTTATTTCGTAGTTGCCGATGCTTGCGAGAGGGGTTAATCATAAGTGGGAAGCTTGTCCAAGGAAGGGCAGCACCGAAGCACCGGTCGACCCACATATCAAATTATCAAAGTAACGAACAGAATCATATGAGCATGATGAAAACTAACTTGACAATAATTCCCATGTGTTCTCGGGAGCGCTTTGATTTATATAAGAGTTTGTCTAGGCTTGTCCTTTGCTACAAAAAGGATTGGGCCACCTTGCTGGACCTTAGTTACTTTATTTACTTGTTACCCATCACAATTCATCTTATCACAAAACAATCTGTTACCGATAATTTCAGTGCTTGCAGAGAATACCTTGCTAAAAACCACTTGTCATTTCCTTCTACTCCTCGTTGGGTTTGACACTCTTAGTTATTGAAAGGACTACGATAGATCCCCTATCACTAGTGTAGAACCGGGCAATAGCACCGGTTCGAGGCCCTTTAGTCCCCGTTTGGTAACCGACACTAAACTGTGGGCACTAAAGGTCCCCCCTTTAGTACCGATTCAGCACGAACCGGTGCTAAAGAGCAACCACGTGGCACGAGCCAGCTCCGGGGGCAGGGAGCCCTTTAGTACCGGTTGGTGACACCAACCGGTATTAAAAGGTTGGGGGGGTTTTGGGTTTATGATTTCTTTTTCATTTAATTTTGTGTTTTCCATTTAATTCTTTTTCGTTTGCTGGTATTTTACGATACTACATATTGTACACATTATGCATATATATAAATAGAATTTCTAGTAGAACCGATCATATATATATATATATATATATCATCGAATGTCTCACAACCACCATTAATTAATTCACACATATATACACACATGTATATATATATATACAATTAGCTAGCTATATACAATTTCTCCTAATTGGTGCCTTTGGAGCCAGTGGCATTAGCCTAATTGGTGCCTTCGGAGCACGATAACAATTGGAAGTGGTTCATGGGGGCGGTAGCGAGTAATAGTATTCTCCTTTGGGATCTATGACCTGGTCGAGCAAAAATCCCGCTATTTCCTCTTGAATTGCTTCTATGCGCTCCTCTTTTAGGAGCTTCTCCCGCACCTCTCTGAACTATTAAGAAGGAGATCAATATGCATGTGTATTAGTTGTGTGACTAGACATATCGATAATGGTGTAAAAATTGTGAATAGTGTTCTGACAAACGTACCCACTCCTGTCTTTGAGATCTACTCCTTTCGGACGCCATCATGCGAATGTTCTCGCAAACGTAGTATGCACACAGATTATTCCCCGACGCCTGCTTCAGGGCCTTTATGAGAATGGAAGTTGATCAGATAATAATTAATCTAGCATGATAATTAAAGAGATGGAAGCTAGCTAGTACTACTTAATTACTTACCTTGGGTCGATACCAATTTATATTTCGTTTCCATTGGCCTGGAGTGACGCTGATGAACTTTGCCCAAGCCCTGCCCGCCGACAAAGAAAATGAATAAATGGGTTATTAAATAGTTGTTATCAGGAAATGATGAACTAATTAAATAGGCCGAGATATAGTTAATAATGATTGAAATTACCTGTTGACTATCCCCTTCACGATGGTGTGGTCACTTGCTTTCTTAAGTAGTGAGTCCAGTACTTCAACTATTCCTTCATCAACTTTAATGATTAACAAGATCTAGTGAAATCTGCATGCACACACGTTTGCATGTCTTAATTAAGCGGGCATATGTAAGCAAAAACATGTAGCTAGCTAGTAGGCAAAAACAGAATTTGTAGTACAAGACAGTGTGACTCACTCGATGTTGTAAAGAAGTAGTATATCTTCATTGTATTTGAGGCGCTTGAAGAACTCTAGCATGCTTTCCTCTACACTTTTTTTGTAATATGGATCTAATTTCCATGTGTATTCATTAATGGTATTTGGGTCAACGAACCCAATGCCATAGCGTCCACCTTTTTTCATTTCATAAATCTTCATCCTGCATAATACCACATAAAAGAATATAGTGAGGATAATTACAGGTAATGATTGATCAAAATGATCGCTATAGCTAGCTTGAGACTTAAATTACAGAAAGAAATCACTTACAGACAATAACAACTGACGATAGATTTGTCGAGTGCGTCTTGATTGTATAACTGAAATAGTTCTGAATACTCAACGGAAACAGCTTTCTCATGGTAGTAATGATCCTTCTTGACATTCACCATGAGGGACTCTCGATTGGAAATCTTGGTAATGTCCATGTACCATTGATGCAATTCATACATTCTCGTTGGGAGCTTCTTGACCTCGTCTGGCTCGACCAAAGGTTGGCCCCGGACATATTTCCGTTTTATTTCCTCCTCTCTAAGCGGAGGCATGGGCTCGATGTCAAGGAGTTGTCCAACAGTGATCCTGAGGATTTCAGCCTGCTCAATATGCTCCTCGGTTATTACCACATCACCCAGCTCTCGAACGTAAACGGTTTGCCCACAATAATATTGGGAGCACCTACTCTCATGTGTTGTTGGCACAACAAGCGGGGGGATTGATTGCGCCGCCTATTCTCCCAGCTGGGGAACGGTTTTACCGCATTTTTCTCCAGCTTATTTGCTCGAGCTCGAGCTCGCCTCTTTCTGTAGACATGCTCGGTTTAACTTCCTGAGGTGGCGCTCATAGTCTGTGTCAACAGGCTTGGGAGCTGGTGCTCTAGCCATACGAATGAAGTGGTCAATCTTTTCCCCAGGCACTTTCTCCCTTGGCGGTGGTGGCGGTTTCGGTGCAAAATGGGCTTCCACCTCGGCCTTCGATATGGCTGCGTTTTCCTCCTCGGACTTGTCGTAAGGCCTCTGCGGAAGAGGCGCGAGGCTGCTTGGACCATATTGAAATCGCTTGCCTCCGCCTGTACCTCTAGTACTACCTCGACTTGTACCGCTACGCACCATAGCTGAGGCGGCTCTCTTCCGTGATTGTTGAGGTGGCAAAGACGGCTGACGTGGCTGAGTTGGAGGAGGAGGAGTGGCCTGAAGCTGTGCCGTACTTGGAGGAGGAGTGGCCTGACGCTTTGCCAGACTTGGAGGAGGAGTGGCCTGAAGCTGTGCCGGACTTGGAAGAGGAGTGGCCTGATGCGTTGGTGGACTTGGAGGAGCGAGAGTCTGCTGACTCGGTGGCGGACTTCGACGAGGAGTCGGATGACGCGGTGTCGGTGGCCTTCGAAAGATGATGCAATCCTTTCTCCATAGGATGATACGATGGTTGGCCTCTCCCAGTGTGTGCTCCTCGTCACCTCCAGGAATGTCAAGCTCTAGCCCTGAATATTGGTCCACCACCTCATCAACCAAGACACGAGCATAGCCCGCTGGAACTGGGTTGCAATGGAAGGTTGCCTCAGGGGGATTTGTAAAAGCAACAGCATCCGCCACCTTCATGGATATGTTCTTCATTTTGAAGTGTAGCTCGCAGTTAGTGTTCTCCATGATGTCATCCACTGGGTAGCTATCCAGGAATGCGTCGCCCGAGGTGGAACCCACACTGCTTCTCGGCATGGATGGGACTGTGCTATCCAATGCTGGATCATCTGCTAGCTGCTGCAGCTGTTGAGACTCCCTTTGTTGGCTAAGTGAGTCAATCTGCTCCTGCTGCAACTGGAATTTGACTGCCAAGTCCGCGTGCGCTGATTCTAGGCCTTGAAGGCATTCACAGTCCAGCTTCCTCTGCTCCTCCTCCATCTTCCTCTTCTTCTCCTCCGCAATCTTCTTTCTCGCACGGGCTCTGTAGTTGGCGTTCCAGTCCGAAAACCCCTCATACCACGGAATAGCTCCCTCGCCTCGTGTTCTTCCCGGGTGTTCAGGATTTCCCAGGGCACGCATAAGCTCATCGTTCTCTCTGTTGGGCTGAAACACCCCTGATCGAGCCTCTTCTAGTGCAACAAGTAGCTTATCTTCGGCTCCGTCCAGACATGCCTTCTTCGAAACTTTGCCTGTCTTCGGGTCCAACTCCCCCCCATGCGCATAGAACCAAGTCCTGCACCTGGGGGGCAAGCTCAATGTTTCTGGAGTGACACCTGCATCCTCCATCTCTTTCTCAGCCTTATCCCACTTACGCATTCCCACCGCATAGCCACCTGGCCCCAGCTTATGGAACTTATCCTTTTTTGCGGCATTGGCCTTGTTTATTCTCGACCGTTCCTTAGATAATTCTGATTCCTTGAATTTCACGAAATCGTCCCAATGAGCACTTTGCTTCTCTAGTGTTCCCTTGAATACTGGAGTCTTCCTTCCTCCCTTGACGTACTTGTCCCATACACGATTCTTGTGGTTGTTGAATGCAACCGCCATCTTCCTAAGAGCAGTGTCCTTGACTTTCTCCACATCTGCATTTGTGAAATGATCTGGTAGGGTGAAATGTTCCATGAGCGTTTCCCAAAGCAGAAGTTTTTGTCTGTCGTCGACAAAAGTAAGATCTAGATGTGGCTTTGCTGGCTCTCTCCATTCTTGAAGGGAGATCGGGAGTTGGTCCTTCACAAGAACTCCGCACTGATGAATGAACTTGTCCGCAATCTTCTTTGGCGCTAATGGTTCGCCATTAGGTTTGATGGCCTCGATATTGTACTTTACGCCCTCCTTCAACTTTTTGTTCGGGCCTCGTTTCCTGTTGCCTGAAGATTTGCTCGATCCGGATGGCTGAAAGAAGAAAGATCGATTCGTTAATATATCTTCAAGTCATTTAAAACATGTGATGATCACCAGATACCTGCTTATATAAATATATATACCTCGCCGGTCTTTGTTGTTTCAAGATCAACATTTTCTTCGTCATGTTCATAGTTCATGACTTCATCAATTCGGTCGTCGCGATCGAATATCATATCACCCTCCCCAGTGTTGTTTAGATATTCGGAGCCGTCATAATCTTCTTCATTCTGATCATCATCTGGCCCACGAGGATTGCATATGATATTGAACAGGGCCTCTTCTCCCTCTCTGCCGGTATTGTCTGCCATAGGTTTTATTTAACTAATCCAAAAGAAATATATTCAAATTACAATGCATGGATGCAATCAATTAATAAGGAAAAACTGAATCAATCATAGTACATAATAAGCATCATCGAATATAATCTCGAATACGTCATCTCGAATAATAGATATAATCTCGAATACATCATCTCGAATAATAGATATAATCTCGAATACATCGTCTCGAATAATAGATATAATATCGAATACATCACTAGCTAGCTAGCTAGCAAGCTAATAAAGATCGAATATTACAGAGTAATCTAGGCCACTCGCGGTTCCTGAGGTGCGGGCGGTGGACACCCAAAGAGAAGGAACCATCACTGGATCATAGCTCGGGTGATCTCCCAAAAGAACCTGCCAGGTATTGGAGAACCTGATGTCCATAGCAGCCATGTAGCGATGGGCATGCTCGTCCTCCTCCCTGACACGGCGACGTACCACCTCTGGCGGGGCCGGCTCCCTCCACACCGAAAGTGGCCCACGCGAACGCCACCAAAGGAGATCAGGGTCGACGACGGGACCCGGGGCCGGGTTCCTCACCAAGCGTCACGCCCCTGAAGGTAGCACCTCCCAGTGCCAGCTCGGCGGAGCCCAGTCCCGGACATGGGTCCTATGAAGCAGGACGTCGTCGTGAGCGGGTCGATGGCGAGGATGCGGGCCGGGCATCGTCGACAACAAATACTATATGCCGCAAAAGTAACATTTTTTAAATGATTGGATTGTGATTTTTAACATTTCTATAACTAATTTTTCTTTAACATTTCTAACATTTCTATATAACTAACATTTCTATAACATTAATACAGAAAAAACTAGCATTTCTATATAACTAACATTTCTATAACATTAATACAGGAAAAACTAACATTTCTATATAACTAACATTTCTAACACATTTCTATATATAACTAACATTTCTATAACATTAATACAGAAAAAACAGAAAAAACTAAAAACTAAAAACTAAAAACAGAAAAACTAAAAACATTGTGTGTGTGTGTTTGTGTGTATGTGTGTGTTTGTGTATGCATGTGTGTGTGCAGAGGCGATGGCGTCGGCGGCACGGCGGCTTTGATTGGAGGGATGAGAGGGGGACAGGGGCTCACAGCGCGGGCGAGAGGTCGAGGCGACGGCGACGCGGACCAGTGCGGGGGACGAGGACGCAGGCCGGTTCGGGGACGGGGATGGGCCGGCGATGCGGGGCGTGACGGGGGCGGCGCGACGAGGACAGGGGCGGCGCGGGACTGGGCGGCGGCGATGAAGCGGAGGGAAGTGGAGAAGGAAACTGACGAAATTTTTTGAAGTGTTTTCTTATATAAAAAACACCTTTAGTACCGGTTGGAGCCACCAACCGGTACTAAAGGTCTATTTTGGCCAAGCGAAGCGGCAGGAAGCGCACCCCTTTAGTACCGGGTGGTGGCACCAGCCGGTACTAAAGACCCCCCTTTAGTACCGGTTGGAGCCACGACCCGGTACTAAAGGGGGTGTGCTGGCGCAGGTGCGGTGTGGCAAGTTTAGTCCCACCTCGCTAGCCGAGGGGCGTCCGCACTGGTTTATAAGCCCCACTGCGGTACCTCTCTCGAGCTCCTCTCCAAAGCAGGCCTACTGGGCCTACCTGTTCTGTGATGCCCTGTGGGCCTACCGGGCCTTTGCAGGCCTGCATCCTGGCCCAACAACACGTTGGGTTTCTAGTCGTATGCAGGCCGCTTTGGCCCAGTAGGCAGGCTTTTTTATTTTCTTGTTTTTTTGCTTTATTTATCTTTGTTTTATTTATTTTTGAGTTATTTTTTGTTGTATTTAGAGTTTCTTTGTGAATATTTTTGCTTTAGGTATAAAAAATTACAAACTTTCTGTTAGTGCCCGTAGTTTTCAAATTTGAATAGTTCAAATTTTGAATTATTTGAAATTTCTGTGAATCACTACTTTGTGAATAACTTAACTTTGAAAATAGATTTTTCAGTGATTCTTTTTTCTTATGTTTAATATTAGTGTGTTTTATCATTATATTCAATTTGGTAATGCTTAGGTTATTTAAAAAATGAAATGCCTTTGTAACAGATGAGTTTTCGTTCGAAACCCTGATACTTCAAAAGAGATTGTCCATTTTGTACACGAAGTGCATCCAGTTTGTTTGCACATAAAATTTCTTTGCGTTTCAAATGCCAAAACACATAACTACCTACCCTAACTATTACAGAGATTCCCTCCTGGGTGTGAAACACAGAAGAAAGTGATGATAGTGAAGCTGATCACATCCCAGATCTTTGGGTGTGAAACTTTTTCTTCGCGTGTGTCCCTTTGCGCCGTAGCCATGGAAAATCTTCATCATTTAACTGGATGCTCGGGTCAATATTCACTGTGAATGGAGCAATTTCATCAAACTTTTCATAATCTCTTTACATGTCTGTCTTGTCATCCACTCCCACGATGTTTCTCTTCCCAGAAAGAACTATGTGCCGCTTTGGCTCATCGTACGATGCATTTGGTTCCTTATCTTTTCTTTTTCTCGGCTTGGTAGACATGTCCTTCACATAGAAAACCTGTGCCACATCATTGGCTAGGACGAATGGTTCATCTGCATACGCAAGATTGTTGAGATCCACTGTTGTCATTCCGTACTGCGGGTCTTCCGTTACCCCGCCTCGTGTCATATTGACCCATTTGCACCGAAACAAAGGGACCTTCAAACCACGTCGATAGTCAAGTTCCCATATGTCCTGTATATAACCATAATATGTTTCCTTTCCCGACTTGGTTTCTGCATCAAAGCGGACACCACTGTTTTGGTTGGTGCTCTTCTTATCTTGGGCGATCGTGTAAAATGTATTACCATTTATCTCGTACCCTTTGAAAGTCATTATATTCGAAGATGGTAACTGGGACAGCAAGTACATGTCATCTTCAATAGAGGCGTCATGCATGGTACGTGTCTGCAACCAGCTGACGAAACTCCTGGTTTGTTCACGTGTAATCCAGTCATCAGACCGCTCCGGGTGTTTGGAGCGTAGCAAATTCTTGTGTTCATCCATATACGGAGCCACCAAGGCGGAATTCTGTAGAACTGTGTAGTGTGCTTCAGTGAGAGAATGTCCGTCCATACATATTATTTGTTCCCCTCCTAGCATGCCTTTTCCATCCAGTCTGCCCTTATGCCGCGATTCAGGAACACCAATCGGCTTAAGGTCAGGAATAAAGTCAATACAAAACTCAATGACCTCCTCATTTTCATGGCCCTTGGAGATGCTTCCTTCTGGCCTAGCACGGTTATGAACATATTTCTTTAAGACTCCGATGAACCTCTCAAAGGGGAACATATTGTGTAGAAATACAGGACCCAAAATGTTAATATCTTCGCATAGGTGAACTAGGACGTGCGTCATGATGTTGAAGAAGGATGCTGGGAACACCAACTCGAAACTGACAAGACATTGCACCAAATCATTCTCTAACCTCGGTATGATTTCTGGACCGATTACCTTCTGAGAGATTACATTGAGGAATGCACATAGCTTCACAATGGCTAATCGAACGTTTTCCGGTAGAGCCCCCTCAATGCAATAGGAAGCAGTTGCATCATAATCACGTGGCAGTCATGAGACTTTAGGTTCTGGAACTTTTTCTCTGCCATGTTTATTATTCTCTTTATATTCGACGAGAAGCCAGACGGTACCTTAATACTGAGCAGGCATTCAAAGAAGATTTCCTTCTCTTCTTTGGTAAGAGCGTAGCTTGCATGACCCTGATGTATGTCGTCTTTTCCATGCATACGTTGCTGGTCCTCCTGTGCCTCAGGTGTATCTTTTGTCTTCCCATACACGCCCGAGAAGCCAAGCAGGGTCACACAAAGATTCTTCGTCACATGCATCACATCGATTGCGGAGCGGACCTCTAGGTCTTTCCAATAGGGCAGGTCCCAAAATATAGATTTCTTCTTCCACATGGGTGCGCGTCCGTCAGCGTCATTTGGAACAGGTTGTCCACCAGGACCCTTTCCAAAGACCACCTCAAATCGTTGACCATATCATGTACATCAGCACCAGTATGGTGGCGAGGCTTCGTTCGGTGATCCGCCTCACCTTTGAAATGCTTGCCTTTCTTTCTTATGGGATGCCTGCTCGGAAGAAATCGACAATGTCCCAGGTACACATTCTTCTTACAATTAGCCAAATATATAATGTCGGTATCGTCCAAACAGTGCGTGCATGCGCGGTATCCCTTGTTTGTCTATCCTGAAAGGTTACTAAGAGCAGGCCAATCATTGATGGTCACGAACAGCAACGCCTTTCGGTCAAATTCTTCCCCCATGTGCTCATCCCACGCACGTACACCTGTTCCATTCCAGAGTTGTAAGATTTCTTCAACTAATGGCCTTAGGTACACATCAATGTCGTTGCCGGGTTTCTTAGGGCCTTGGATGAGCATTGGCATCATAATGAACTTCCGCTTCATGCACAACCAAGGAGGAAGGTTATACAAACATAGATTCATAGGCCAGGTGCTATGGTTGATGCTCTGCTCCCCAAAAGGATTAATGCCATCTGCGCTTAGACCACACCATACGTTCCCTGCATCATCTGCAAACTTCTTCCCGTACTTTCTTTCAATTTTTCTCCACTGCGACCCGTCAGCGGGTACTCTCAACTTTCCGTCTTTCTTACGGTCTTCTCTATGCCATCGCATCACCTTGACATGCTCTTTGTTTTGGAACAAACATTTCAATCGTGGTATTATAGGAGCATACCACATCACCTTGGCAGGAATCTTCTTCCTGGGGCGCTCGCCCTCGACATCACCAGGGTCATCGCGGCTGATCTTATAGCATAATGCACCGCATACCAGGCAAGCATTCAAATCCTCGTGCTCACCACGGTAGAGGATGCAATCATTAGGGCATGCATGTATCTTCTGCATCTCTAACCCTAGAGGGCAGACAGCCTTCTTTGCTTCGTACGTACTCTCGGGAAATTCGTTGTCCTTTGGTAGCATATTCTTTATCATTACCAGCAACTTTCCAAATCCCTTGTCAGATACACCATTCTCTGCCTTCCATTGTAGCAATTCCAGTGTGGTGCCCAGCTTTTTCTTGTCACCTACGCAATTCGGGTACAACAATTTTTTGTGATCCTCTAACATGTGCTGCAACTTCTTCTTCTCCAAATCACTTGCGCAGTTTCTCTTTGCATCGGCAGTGGCCCAACCTAGATCATCAACGGGCTCATCCGATGCCTCTTCTTCAGCTTCTTCCCGCATTACCGGCTTAGCTTCTTCCTGCATTACCGGCTCAGCTTCTTCCCTCATTGTTGTATCATCGTATTTAGGGAACCCATGGCCAGGATAGCTGTCGTCGTCCTCTTCTTCTTCATTGTCTTCCATCATAACCCCTCTTTCTCCGTGCTTGGTCCAAACATTATAGTGGGGAATGAAACCGGACTCAAACAGGTGGACGTGAATGGTTCTTGACATAGAGTAATTGTGACCATTCTTACAGCCAGCACATGGACAAGGCATAAAACCATCCGCCCGCTTGTTTGCCTCAGCCGCAAGCAGAAAAGTATGCACGCCATTAATGAACTCGGGAGAGCATCGGTCATCGTACATCCATTGCCGGCTCATCTTCAATACACAGCACCGAAAACGCCAAATTAATACAATACATAAAGTTCATACAACACTTAAATGCAACAAACAAATAACTATCTAGCTAAAGAATTTAAATGCAACAACAATTGTGATCAAGATCGCAACTAAGGTAACAATTGATCCAATAGCATAATGATACCAAGCCTCACTATGAATGGCATATTTTCTAATCTTTCTAATCTTCAAGCGCATTTTCTCCATCTTAATCTTGTGATCATCGACGACATCGGCAACATGCAACTCCAATTCCACCTTCTCCCCCTCAATTTATTTCAATTTTTCCTTCAAATCCTCATTTTCTCTTTCAACTAAATTTAACCTCTTGACAATAGGGTCGGTTGGAATTTCTGGTTCAACTACCTCCTACATACAAATATCTATGTCAGCTTGATGGGCATAATTTGTCATAAACACGAAATGCAACAAATAGTTTTAAAAGAGAATATACCACATCCGAATCATAACAAGGGCGAGGGCCGACGGGGACGGATATCAAAACCATGGCACTATGTATAACAAACAACGTACGGTAAGATAATTATACGAGTAACTATATATCCAAATCACACAAACATCAATTTTTTATATAAAACTTCATGAACAAGAGGCTCACCACAAGGTGGTGCCGGCGATCGACGGTGGTTACGACGGAGATTTAGAAGGCACTAAGTAAACCACACCTACATATGCAAACTAAGTGTTATTTTGACCTCAATTTACATATAAATCAAATACTAGCACATATATATAATTCCTCCCAAATTACTAAACTCAAAAATCAATCAGTATATAAAGCATTTCACGAGCTAATCTAGCAATGTGAGATGAAAGGACAAAGTTGCTAACCTTTGTGATCATTTGAATGGATGGGGGCCTTCAAATCTTGACAAATTTTGGGCAAAATGTGTGATGAGCTTGAGAGGAAGAGGGAAAGAACAGAGAGGAGAGGGGAAAGGGGAAGAACAGAGCAAGCTCGGGTGGACGAAGGGTCTATGTAGGACGACCTTTAGTACCGGTTCGTGATACGACCCGGTACTAAAGGTGCTGGAGGGGCCCCGGACTGACAACATCCTGCCACCACTCACTTTAGTACTGGTTCGTGGCACGAACCGGTGCTAAAGGTTCACCATGAACTAGTACTAATGATGTCCCCCCGCCTAGCCGTTGGAACCGACACTAATGTGCTTCACATTTGACCCTTTTTCTACTAGTGTATACTTGTGGATTATCAGATACATAGAAAAAACACCGTGTCCCTAGTAAGCCTCTACTAGACTAGCTCGTTAATCAAAGATGGTTAAGTTTATTAACCATAGACATGTGTTGTAATTTGATGAACGGGATCTGTTAGCTTAGCATATTGATCGTTCAGTTTTATTGCTATTGCTTTCTTCATGTCATATACATATTCCTTTGACTATGAGATTATGCAACTCCCGGATACCAGAGGAATGCCTTGTGTGCTATCAAACATCACAATGTAACTAGTTGATTATAAAGATCACTACTGCAGGATGCTGCTAACGCGACACTACGATTAGAGACCCTTTGACAAAACTGTGTGCGATGCAATAATCGCAAACGGTGGTTTAAAAAATCGTCAAAAAAGGTGCAAAAGGTTTGCGATGACGGATGCATCAAACATGGTTCAGATTTTTGGTTGCATGTGCAATGCAGGGCATACGGTTCAGTTCAATGAACTATTTGCGATGAGGAAGAAGAACGGAAACGTGCAGCCAGATGAAGGCGTGTGCGATATACGGCATACAATTCACTCAGATTAACTGTTTGTGATGAGGCGGAACTACAGAAATAGGCGGCTACATAAAGGTGTGTGCGATTGAGGGCATACACTTCAGAAGGATTAACTGTTTGCGATTAGGCAACAGAACAGAAAAGGACAGCCAGATCAAAGTGTCTGCGATTGATCGCATACACTTCACACGGATGAACTGTTTGCGATTAGCCACAACAAACAGAAACAGTTAGGTAGATCAACGTGTGTGCGCTACATGGGCACACATTCTAATTAAAAGAAGCTTGCGCGATGGTAATAACGAGCGTGCATGGTTCTTGGAACAAGACATGTGCCGACATTGCCTATTGCGGTGCACCCTATGGTGCTAACGCCACGTACGCGGCCGAGAAAGCATGCCCACGCTACGCCTTCCGGGAATAGTGTCGCACTTAGAACTGTCAATAAATTTTGAGCTTGCGTCCCATCACATTCCAAATTACTGCCACGCTATATTTAATTGCAAACCTGTTCACACCGATGAAAACCTAAACGGTTTCAAACTTAGGAGTGTATTAGTACTCATTTATAAATACTACTACTCCAAGGTGACTACACATTCCTCCTCAACTCCTCATCCACAAAATAAAACAAGTCATTCACCATCGTTCCCTTGCGTCTGCCATGGCTAGCGTGAGTTCTGGGTCGAGAGATTGCTACCAGGGAGAGGCGAGCATGGAAGCGGAAGCATGAGAGATGTCCCACCTCGCCGTGAAAGCAGCCGGCATGTCCCACCGCGCGGTTGTAGTAGCACAGAGGTCCCGCCTCACCGCTGAAGCAGCACGGAGGTCCCGCCACGCCGTCGATGCAACAGACTGGTCCGGCTGCGCCGCGGAAGTAGAAGAGATGTCCCGCCGTGCCACGAATGCAGTAGAGATATCCTCCCGTGCCGCGGTGTCCTGGGAAAATGTCTCGCGGGCAGGCAAGGACTCTTACAGGCGCATGCATGCGATCGTCCATAGCCAGATGGATCAGATCTCCGGCTGGGCGAGGTTGTAGGAAGACATGAAAGCCTCTTTTGAATAGGCTATCGGCATCATCTGGAAACTAAATGAGAGCAATGAGAAGCTCCTAGCCGATCGCAACTTGCTGAGGGCGAAGATCGTCGAAAGTGCGGAGCAGCGAGAGGAGACCACTGCCTTGTAGAAGAGGATCAGCGTCATCGTCGAGAAACTTCTGGACGAGAATGCCATGATGCGCATCGAGCGCAGAAGGCTGGTGGAGGAATCTGTGGATGCTCTCAAGCAGCATCTTGAGGACAAGAAAGAGCTCATCGCCGCTCACCGCGGAGACTATTTCCCGCGGCCTGCAGCAACGCATCAAGAAAGTAGAGATCAGCGAGCCAGATCATTGTCTTCCTTCTTCTTTTGCCCTTGTGTATTTCGGGCATTGCCGCATGTGGATTTTCTTAATTATGTTCCTAAATATGTAAGACAATTATTATCCACTGTCATCGTCCTTACATTCATCATGCTTGCTATAAGTCATAGTCGATGCTATATAGGTCTATCGGATCTTACATCAAGATCCGTGCAAAACTTTCTTTTCAGATTTTCACTTTTCTCTCTTAAATCTTAGTCCAGTGAGACATAGCCACGCCGTGAAATAAGGGATCGGGTGCCATTAATGGAGACGTTGGGAGGGAGGTGCGCGGCGGATAAAGGTCAAAGGGTTCTCCTCCCGATGAGCACGCGCAGGGGTCTGATCGCACGCCTCATGTACTCAAATAGCTACCCCGCACGGCACCTCCTAGCCAATAAAAAAGGGGATGCGTGGCGGCACGCAATTGTTAAGTAGAATGCCCATGGTTTCAATAATACTTGTGTTTCCGATTTGTAATGTGACAGCACTTGTTCGAAAATGACTTTGTTGATTGTTATTGTGTGCGCCTTTGTAACACCCCGGATGTAACTTTCCCTATTTGTACTCCAACTCTTGCCATTTCCGGCATTGAGTTATATTTATTTTCTCGGGTTCGGGTTTTGTCTCCGTGTGTTGTTGTCTTTGTCATGCATCTCATATCATGTCATCATGCGCATTGCATTTGCATACGTGTTCGTCTCATGCATTCGAGCATTTTCCCCGTTGTCTGTTTTGCATTCCGGCGCTTCGTTCTCCTCCGGTGGTCATTTCTAGCTTTCTTTCGTGTGTGGGGATTAAATATTTCCGGATTGGACCGAGACTTGACAAGCGGCCTTGGTTTACTACCGGTAGACCGCCTGCCAAGTTTCGTATCATTTGGACTTCGTTTGATACTCTAACGGTTAACCGAGGGACCGAAAAGGCCTCGTGTGTGTTCCAGCCCAACACCCCTCCAATTTGGCCCAAAACCCACCAAACTCTGCTCCATGTCCTAGAGCGTTCGATCACGATCGCGTGGCCGAAAACCGCACCTCATTTGGACTCTCCTAGCTCCCTCTATGCCTATATATACCCCCCCTCCGAAATTCGCGGATCCTCTCCCCCCTAACCCTAAAAAAATCCCAGATCTGCCGCCGCCGGACATGTCCGGAGCGGGCCGGACAACGTCCGCCGCCCCGCCGCCCTCTCAGCACGTGCCACGTGGCACCCCGGCGAACCGCCGCCGCCCGAGGCCCGCAAGCCCGCCGTGGGCCCTCCCCGGCCCGAAGCCGCCTCGCCGCCCGCGCCCTTCGCCCGCCGCCGTCGCCCTCCACTCCGGCGCCGCGCCGCTGCGGCCCGCCCCGCCGGCCGCCGTCGCCACCTCGTCGCCGGGTCGCCGCAGCCGCCGTCGCCTCCCCGGCCCGAAGCGGAGCTCGCCGGCGTCGCCCGGCCCGTAGCCGGCCCCGGCTTCGGCCACCGCGGCCCCCGGCACCGCCGCCCCGGCCACCGGACGTCGCCCCCGCCGGCCACCGTCCTCGTCTTCGCCGGAGTCGCCTCGGGAGGCGCGCCCCGACCCGGTTGCTACAGTGATCCGAAACCCTAGATCCAGATCTGGGTAGTTTTTTTTCACCAAGTCCTCAGAATTTTTACTCCATATGCTCCGGTTTGAGGCCCCGTAACTTTGCATCCGTAGCTCCGATTTGGGCATATAGCATATCAAAATGTTCGTCTCGACGAGTACATAATTTCATTCCATTGCATCATTTTCATTTGAGTTCATCTTGAAGCCCGAAATGCTGTTAGAAGGAGGTTTCATGAGTTAATTGTCAGATCTGCTAGTTCATCTTAGACTTTTGTCATTTTTGTCATGATTGTTGTGTGCGTGATATGCCTGTGAGTCCTTCATATGTTTTGTTAAGCATCTTGTTATATTTCCAGAGGTGCAACCCATGCATTTTTAGGATGTGTGTGGTGACTTGTGCAAGCTTGCAAAGTGAGGCACCCGGTAAATCTGTTTTCAGGGACTTGGTAGTTTTCACTAAGTCTGGGATTATATAGTTCATGATGCCATATGTTCTTGTTGTTTCCTAGTGATCCGTGCCTCGTTTGAGGATGATCATTAAGGGAGTTTTGTTAATGTTGTAGTGCTCTATCCATACATGTCTTTATTTGCAATTATGGAGCACCCTAGCTTGAGTCAATCGAGCTCTACTTTTGCTTCGTTGTGAATCTGGGCAGATCGTCAACTTGTTTCCGATTTTGCCGATGCTATTGTAGTTGATCTGTGCACACTATGCCATTGTTCTTGACATGTTTAGCTTGTATTTTGTGCCTTCTTAAAGGATGTATGCTTTTCTTGCCATGACTTGCACCATGGTGAGTGCATTGAGCTCGTAAACATGCCTTCGTGAGTTATATTTCAGCATGTCCCAGTTTTCAGTCTGAAAACTGATTATGTTTTTGCTATGTTCGTGTGCTTGTTAGTATATTTCGTGGTCCCTTTTGGCTCAAGGTCACTAAGGGACTTTTGTTAAGCTTGTTGAGTAGCTCCATGCCATGTCTTTCTTTGTCATGTTCAGGTCCTGTAGCATGTCGTTTTGTTGCTCCGAAGAGGGCTATATGATCTGAAATTCCAGACAAGTGTTAATTTCACTAAGTCTGAGATCTGTTTACCATTTGCGTTTTTGCCATGCTTGTTTGAACCTGTTAATGGATGAATTGGCCATGGCTCAGTGCTAGTATTTTGTTAAGCATCTTGTGTGCATCCCTGCCAGGTATTTTGTTGTCATGTTTGAGTGCTGTAGTATGTTCATTTCATTGCGTTTAGATGCCTACTTGCTGTAAATCGCAGACCGGTGTCAATTTTGAATCGCTTGCCATTTCCAAACCATAACTCCGATTCCGGCGTTCTTTATATCGTTTTCAAGCGATTTCATCCCATCTTTCCAGTGGCACACTTGGATTTCCAAGTTGAGGCCAGGTTCGTGCATTTCCTGTCATATCTTGCATTTTGCATCCCGCATCGCATACCGCATAGCATATCATCTTTGTATCGTGTTGTTTGAGTTTGCACGTGGTTGATTGTATCCTTGTTGCTTGTTTGTCTTGTTTGGGTAGATCTGAGAGACGAGTTCGCTAACGAGGAGCCCATTGAGTTTGCTTTTGAGGATCCAGTCAACTCTGACAACTGTGTAGGCAAGATGATCATACCCTCGAAATCACTACTATCTTTGCTATGCTAGTTTGCTCGCTCTTTTACTATGCCATTGCTACGATGCCTACCACTTGCTTGCAAGACTCCCAAATTGCCATGTCAAACCTCTAACCCACCTTGTCCTAGCAAACCGTTGATTGGCTATGTTACCGCTTTGCTCAGCCCCTCTTATAGCGTTGCTAGTTGCAGGTGAAGACTGGAGCCGTTCCTTGTTGGGACATCTTTTATTTAATTGTTGGTATATCATTATATTGCTATGTTATCTTAATGCATCTATATACTTGGTAAAGGGTGGAAGGCTTGGCCTCTCGCCTAGTGTTTTGTTCCACTCTTGCCGCCCTAGTTTCCGTCATATCGGTGTTATGTTCCCGGATTTTGCGTTCCTTATGCGGTTGGGTTATAATGGGAGCCCCTTGATATTTCGCCTTGATTAAAGCTTGTCCAGCAATGCCCAACCTTGGTTTTACCATTTGCCACCTACCCTTTTCTTTCCCTTTGGTTCTGCAGACTCAAGGGTCATCTTATTTTAATCCCCCCGCCCCGGGCCAGTGCTCCTCTGAGTGTTGGTCCACCTGTCAGCTGCCGGTGGCCACCAGGGGCAACTCTGGGCTGGCCTACCCGTACCTAAGACAATCTGAGTGTGCCCTGAGAAAGAGATATGTGTAGCTCCTATCGGGATTTGTCGGCACATTCGGGCAGTGTTGCTGGTCTTGTTTTAACCTGTCGAAGTGTCTTGAGTTACCGAGATACCGAGTCTGATCGGAACGTCTTGGGAGGAGGTCTATTCCTTCGTTGACCGTGAGAGCTTGTCATGGGCTAAGTTGGGACTCCCCTGCAGGGATTGAACTTTCGAAAGCCGTGCCCGCGGTTATGGGTAGATGCGAATTTGTTAATGTCTGGTTGTAGATAACTTGAACCTTAACTTAATTTAAAATGAATCAACCGAGTGTGTTACCGTGATGGCCTCTTCTCGGCGGAGTCCGGGAAGTGGACACGGTGTTGGAGTAATGTTTGCGCAGGTTGTTCTCTAGTTTCTCGCTCGCGCTTTGCCTCCTCTTCTCGCTCTCCTTTGCGAATAAGTTAGCCACCATACTTGCTAGTCGCTTGCTGCAGCTCCACTTATATTTTACCTTGCCAAACCTATAAGCTTAGATAGTCTTGACTGCGAGGGTGCGAGATTGCTGAGTCCCTGTGGCTCACAGATACTATAACTCCAGATGCAGGTCAAGGTGTTTCCGCTCCAGATGACGAGTACGAGCTCAAGTGGGAGTTCGACGAGGACTCTCAACGTTACTATGTCTCTTTTCCTGATGATCAGTAGTGGTGCCCAGTTGGGGTTTGATCGGGACCGTGTCGCATGTTGGGTTTTCTTCTATTTTGGCGCCGTAGTCGGGCCATGAGTGTTTGGATGATGTATGTTATTTATGTACTTTGATGTGACGTGGCGAGTGTAAGCCAGCTATGTAACTCTCCCTTTACTATTTATATTACATGGGATGTTGTGATGATTGCCTAACTTGCGACATTGCTTTCAATGCGGTTATGTCTCTAAGTCGTGCCTCGACACGTGGGAGCTATAGCCGCATCGAGGGCGTTACAGCCTTCGCAAACCGGACAGAAAAATTACCACGGCATGTTGGTGCCATGTCATGACACCATGACAAGTTTCATGATTTTCAGACATGTTTTGGATTTACAGGAATTAAAAAACCAAGTTTCTCAATCTTTTCGGCCGAGCCACGATGCCCAGATGTTTGAATTTCATTCCCATTTCTTGCATGGGACCTAGAAATTCACCCAAGGACACACATGTGATTTTTAAACCAACTTTGATGCACTGGAGCATGTGCTTGTAGTTCAAATTTGAATTATGCACATTAAATTCCCAGAAATTCAATTAATGTAAAAGGCCAAAGGAACCCGGAGTAATTCCAAAATTTAGCACGATACTTCTATTTGGTCTAATCTGCCTGTGTAAAAAAATATGGTGGGAGAAGGCAGTGTACGTATCTCATTTCACACACAAAGGTGACACGTTCCCTCTCGAAACCACGAGCCTTCTTGAGAGAAGCTCCGATTTGCAAGAAGCTTATACCAAAGGTTGTCCCAATTCGGCCAAAAACTTTACCGCATCATGTTGGTCCATGTCATGACACCATGCCAAGTTTCATGATTTTCAGGCATGTTTTGGATTTACATGAATTAAAAAACCAAGTTTCTCAATCTCTCCGGTCGAGCCACGACGCCCAGATGTTTGAATTTCATTCCCATTTCTTGCATGGGACCTAGAAATTCACCCAAGGACACACATGTGATTTTTCAACCAACTTTGGTGCACTGGAGCATGTGTTTGTAGTTCAAATTTGAATTGTGCACATTAAATGCCCAGAAATTCAATTAATGTATAAAAAAGGTCAAACGAACCCGGAATAATTCCAAAATTTAGCACGATACCTCTATTTGCTCTAATCTTCTTGTGTAAATTTTTTTACCATGGCATGTTGATGCCGCTCCATGATAGCATGCCAAGTTTCATGAATTTCAGACAAGTTTTGGATTTACTAGAATTTCAAAACAAGGTATCTCAACGTTTTGCCGGCAATCAACAATGCCCTGGTGTTTGAAATTCATTCACATTTCTTGCATGGGACCTAAGCATGCACCCAAGGACACAGATTTGATTCTTCAACAAATTTATATGCACTGGAGCATGTGCATGTATTTCAAATTTGAATTATGCACATAAAATTCCTAGAAAACCCAGTTAATGTATAAAAATGTCCAAACGAACCCCGAAAAATTCCAACACTTAACACAACACTCCTGTTGTTCCATGTTGACACTAGAAAAATTTTGAAAGCAATAAGAGGCAACGGATATCGTTTTGTCCCCAAAGGTGGCACGTTCCCTACTGAAACCACTAGGCTTGTTGTGAGAAGCTCTGGTTTGTGAGAAGCTTATACCCAAACCTGCCCCAAATGGGATAAAAAATTTACCACGTCATGTTGATGCTGCTCCATGATAGCATGCCAAGTTTCATGAATTTCAGATGAGTTTTGGATTTACTAGAATTTAAAAACAAGGTATCTCAATGTTTTGCCGGCAATCAACAGTGCCCTGGTGTTTGAAATTCATTCCCATTTCTTGCGTGGGACCTAAGCATGCACCCAAGGACACAGATTTGATTTTTCAACCAATTTATATGCACTGGAGCATGTGCATGTATTTCAAATTTGAATTATGCACATAAAATGCATAAAAAACCCAGTTAATGTATAAAAATGTCCAAACGAACCCCGAAAAATTCCAAAACTTAACACAACACTGCTATTGTTCTATGTTGACACTAGAAAATTTTGAAAGCAATAAGAGGCAACGAATATCGTTTTGTCCCCAAAGGTGGCACGTTCCCTACCGGAACCATCAGGCTTGTTGTGAGAAGCTCTGGTTTGTGAGAAGCTTATACCAAAACCTGCCCCAAATGGGACAAAAATTTACCATGACATGTTGATGCTGCTCCATGATAGCATGCCAAGTTTCATGAATTTCAGACGAGTTTTGGATTTACTAGAATTTAAAAACCAGGTATCTCAACGTTTTGCCGGCAATCAACAGTGTCTAGTGTTTGAAATTCATTCTCATTTCTTGCATGGGACCTAAGCATGCACCCAAGGACACATATTTGATTTTTGAACCAATTTATATGCACTAAAGCATGTGCATGTATTTCAAATTTGAATTATCGACATAAAATGCCTAGAAAACCTAGTTATTGTATAAAAATGTCCGAACGAACCCCGAAAAATTCCAAAACTTAATACAACACTCCTGTTGTTCTATGTTGACACTAGAATTTTTTTGAAACAAATAAGAGGGAATGGATATCGTTTCATCAGCAAAGGTGGCACGTTCCCTACCGAAACCATTAGGCTTGTTGTGAGAAGCTCTGGTTTGTGAGAAGCTTATACCCAAACCTTCCCCAAATGGGACAAAATTTTTACCATGGCATGTTGATGCCTCTCCAAGATACCATGCCAAGTTTCATGAATTTCACACGAGTTTTGGATTTACTAGAATTTAAAAACCAGGTATCTCAATGTTTGCGGCCGAGTGACGGTGGCAGGGTGTTTGACATTCATTGTCATTTCTTGCATGGGACCTAAGCATGCAACCAAGGACACGGATTTGAATTTTCAACCAATTTATATGCATTAAAGCATGTGCATGTAGTTAAAATTTCAATTATGCACATAAATGCATTGAAAACCTAATTAATGTATAAAAATGTCCAAACGAACCCCGAAAAATTGCAAAAATTAGCACAACACTCATGTTATTCTATGTTGACACTAGGAAAATAATTGAAATCAAGAAGAGCCAACTGATATCGTTTTGTCCAGAAAGGTGAAACGTTCCCTACCAAAACCATCACACTTGTTGTGAGAATCTCTGATTTGTGAGAAGCTTATACCTAAACCTGCCCCAAATGGGACAAAAAATTTACCACTACATGTTGATGCCGCTCCATGATAACATGCCAAGTTTCATGAATTTCGGACGACTTTTGGATTTACTACAATTACAAAAGCAAGTACGTCAACGTTTGCCGAAGAGCCACGGTGCCGGGGTGTTCAAAATTCATCCCCATTTCTTGCATGGGACATAAGCATAAACCCATGGAAACTGTCGGTGTACAAAAAGAGGGGTACACTTTTTGTACCCCTATAACTGTGCACGGGCAGTCTGAGCCACGGGCACCACCACACCAAGCAAGGCAAGGGAGGTGAGCCAGGGTAAGACTGAAGCTCAAGAGAACTATGACGCCAAGACCAAGACCATGAAGAGCAAAGGGGACGAAGCGGACTCCCCCAGCAAGATCCTTGCCGGGAGACAGTTCTAACAGCCCCGGCAAGACCCTTGCCGCGGCGACTCGTCCCGCGCCTACGGAGCGAATCACCCTTGAGTCCACTGCCCCCAAAGGGCAAGGATTCGGGAGACATCCCCATGGCGGCATGCAGATCTTTGTGAAGACATCCAAGATCAGATACGCACTAAGGAGACGACAACCCTTGGCAGGATCCTAGCCGAGGAAGACCACAAGGCCCCCGGCAAGCGCCTTGCCGGGGATGACAGCAGGTGCCTCAGCAAGACCCTTGCCGGGCCCCCGGCAAGGCCCTTGTCGAGGACACCCGCAGGGCCACCATCAGGCCCACGCCGACTAAACCTCCACCACATGCATGCAGCTGCCGACCCAACCAGCTGGGCAGGAACCTGCGTGGCGGCATGCAGATCTTCGTGAAGACCCACCACTGCGCCACCTCAGCTGCCTGCCTACCTACGTGGCATCGCAGGCGTCGCTGGCCAGGGCGCGTGTCGACACAAGAAGGAGCGGCGACGGACGAGACAGGTTTCTCCCCCGTCCCCAATAAAGCAAGGACACCTAAGCAAGACACATTAAATGCGCCTTGTCATGTAATGCGAGGGATAACCTCGCATCATTGTTCCCTTTCCACCTCCTGTGTGCCACTGTGGCAACCCCTTTTTCTATAAAAGGAGGCCCGAGGCGACCAGGAGAAGGATTCGGCTTTTTGGAGCTCCTCACGCCCCATAGCTAGCTCAAGAACACAGATATACAATCCACCAAAGCAGGAGTAGGGTTTTACGCATCCTCGCGCCCCGAACCTGGATAAACGAACCGTGTGCTACCTGTTAGATCTGCTCTTCTCACGACCCCGCGCCCCGCCAACCACAGTAGGGATTCTTGTGATCCCATAGGTGTCGTTCTGCACCGACATCTCTAGCACGCCAGGTAGGGGGCGCAGTTGTGAGAATCGACTTTAGCAGTTAGTTCGGCGCTTCTTCATCATCATGGCACCCAAGAAGAAGACAACGGTGGCGGTTGGCCAGTTGGAAGCCGTACAACCCGTCCCGACGCGGGCGAGCAGCGGACCGGTCGCAGAGAGGACCCTGGGGCTGCTCGCGAACACCAACGCCATCCCAGGAGCCGGAGTTTGGGAGGCGGCGATGTTTGTGCGCCTGGTAGCGGGCCACACGTCGCCAAATCCAAAGGCGGAGCCAAGTCCTTCGCGGGTGGAGCGGGGCCTTCCAAGATCATCGCCGCCCCGTCCGAAGGCGACGCGAGGGCCTCCGAGACTCCCACGCCAGCGTCAACAGCGCGCTCCTCCCAGGCCGCGCTCGATGAACGGCGTAATCACACTGAAGATCCCGGGCGTCGCCACGGGAAGAGCCCCGAGCGCCACTCCCGGGACGTAGAAGACTTGCCCACTCGCCGAGGCGCTGGTGAAAACGGCATGCGACCGCGGGGTCATGATAGATCTCCTTTTGACATGGTCAGAAGTCGAAGCGCGTCGCGATCCGTGCAGGTTTCGCTGCCACCAACGCCAGCAGAGGCCCTGGCACGCGCGCAGTTGCTCCTGGACTTTCCTCCCACCACGGGGAAACTCGACGAATGGAGAGCCACTATCCGAAGCCTTGTTGCGGTGGCCAACAAAGACGAACCAAGTCCGGTGGGGCCCCCGGGTCGACGCTCCGATGGAGTCCCGCGGACCAGTGATGGAAAAGCTGGCAGCGCCGCGACCACAGTGCATTCACCTCTTCCCCATCCGGTACCGCGGACGCCGGCTCGTCGCGACGTCGCGGGCGACGCCATCTCCATAGCATCGTCTGACCCGCGGACCTGCTGTGACCAGTGCCAAGTTCTTCGGGAACGAGCCCATGAAGACGCTCGAACCAGTATCGAGCGCCGTCGCAGAGCGCGGCACCAGTCAGACAAGCGAGCAGGGCCTGCTGTGAACCACCCGGCCCCGGAGAGCCTTGGAGGCCTACCTTACGAGATAGGCTGTCCGGCTTTTACCCGTGAGCTGTAGCAGTTCCAGTGGCCCACTCACCGCACCTTCAAACCTGATGTTGGCGAAAAGTACAGCGGCAAGACTCACCTGTCTGAGTTCCTCAGCATCTACACCATCGCGATGCAAGCTGCCGGAGCCCGCGACGATAAGGTGCTTGCGAATTACTTTCCATCTGCTCTTAAACCTAATGCCATGTCATGGTTGATGCACTTGCCGGTAGACTCTATTTCCTCCTGGTCAGATTTGTGCCATATGTTTGTGGGCGCCTTTACTGGGGGTCACCAAGCCCACGGCCAAGCAAGCGACCTGCATGTCATTCCCCAGAAGGGAGGCGAGAGTCTGCGCAAGTATATACAAAGGTTCAGCCGGGTACAATACAATATCCCTGATGTTCACCCTGTCGCCATCATCAGCGCGTTCCATCAGAACGTGCGTAACCGCAAGATGCGCGAAGAACTGGCAATGAACAAGGTGAAAGATGTGGCAGAACTCTATGTTCTTGCTGACAAATGTGCCCGAGCTAAAGAGGGAAGGAAGTACCCCGATGAAGATGCCGGCGTGTGTCGGGGGTTTGGTGCGACATATGCCAACGGATGGCTTATCATGGTGGGGGCGAGTAGAAGGTCGCCGGTGCCTGGAAACGGGATGAGGCGAAGACATCCACGCCGGCGAATCTTACCCAGCTTCGGGGCTCTCCGGGGAGATAATACCCCTACTGCTGCTCTGCGGGGTCTCGCATGATCACTATAGTCAAGGGTTTACACGGTTGCTCCTTGAGCTGTTTATGGTGGTAGGAGAGGGCAAGGCTAGCTCTCTCCCTCTATCTGGTGAGGTATAGAACTACTGGGATCCAACCCTTTGCATGGGTGCCCTGGGGGGTTTATATAGGCCTACCCCCAGGGGTACAATGGTAATTTGACTAGGTGTGGGCCCAGCTGTCAGTGCCTCCGACCTCCGACTTCTCCGCCGACTGCTGGGGCCCGCTGACTGGTCTGGTACGGAGCCGACAGGCCACGTCCGCCGCAGGCGGGTCTTGCCGGCTGCTGATTACTGTAGCCGTGCTCCTGATGATGCAGGCTTGGTCATGGGATCGTGGCAACAGCCCCGCCGCCTGGCGGGCGATCACTGTGGCCACTCCCCATCTCTTGTTGATTAATGGCGCGCGGGCCCCGGGGGAGGGCTTGGCCGACTCCCCCGGGCCGACTCCCGACGGGTCCGACTGGCGGTTCTCCCGCCGTCTCCCGAGGTCTCGCTGGCTTGTCGGCCCCGCTGCCTCCAGGCCATACAGACAAGCCGTCATGGGTGTAGGACCAGGTACAGTGGTGCTGATGTCAGGGCCGGCTGGGCCATAGTGCCACGGCACAGGGAGATCCTCTCAAGTACGGCGCGCTGTAGCCATGCCTGCCCTTGGTAAGGGGCGGGGAGTGGGCTTCATTGTAGCCGCGCCCCTGCCCCGTCCCTCTCGATGAGGTCACGGTTTGTTGGAGTCGCCGGCCGACTCCCCAAAGCCAGCTTCTCTGGAAGTTGCCCCTGGGACTCGGCCGTGTGCGGGCAGTCGGCCGCCTTGTCGTAGACTCCCCAGGGGGCGGCTCTTCGCCCTGTGGTCTTGAGGGGCGCAGCCTGCCCCGATGTCTTGAAAGGTTATGGGGCTCGGGTTGGCCTACCCGTGGCCCATTACTTCGATAGTAGTCCCCGAAGCTGGTGAGGCGCAGCGGACGATCGGCCGAGAAGCCTCAGCAGTTTCTCTTTTCGGGTGCTCAACACACAGTCTTGATTGACTTCTGCCGGGCTGTCTAGTAGGAGTCGGACTCGCCCAACTCGGACTCACTCAATTCCGACTTGCTCAGTAGTTCGAACGTCGCGGTGGGATTTCAAGTGGCATGCTAGTTAAGCTTCCAGGCCACCGCCCGTTCTTGGCCTGTCATGCGAGGGCATGTGGCCAGGCCGTCCTGCCAGCCCACGCGCACGACGGGACAGGCCCGTAGGCGGGGCCCGCCACTACCGCGCCTCGGCGCCCGAGCGGATCCGCTGTGGCCCCGGTGGATGGTTAGGATTCCTGTGGAGTTACTGCGCGTAGTAACTTTGCAGGGATCGTGGGGGCGTGGGGTTGTGGGCGCAGTAAATCCCCATGTCCGCCCCCTCGGCTTCACAGCCCCAAGGGCTATAAGTAGGGGGAGAGGGGAGCACGCGCGCCCCTCCTTCCCACTACCCCTCGCTTTCTTCCTCCTCGCAGCTCCTCGCTCTCCTGCTTCCTCTTCTCTTCTTTGCTCCGCCGCACGCCCAAGCTCCAGTGATCACCGCAGAAATAACTCGCGATGAGTTCCTCCTCCGCTGCCGTGCCTCCCCCGGTGCGCTCCGGCACCAGGGACGGTTCTGAAGTCCATGAGGACCATATCGAGTTCCTCCGCCGGACTCGTTGGCTTCCCAGCGATGCGGAGGGGGAGATTTCCCCCGCCCCGCAGGAGGGCGAGCAGGTCATCTTCCGCTCGCACTGCCTGCGCGGGCTGGGGCTGCTGGCGAGCAGCTTCTTCCGGTCTTACATGGAGTTCTACGGACTCCAGCTGCACCACCTCACCCCCAACACAGTGGTGCTGCTGTCCACCTTCGTGGCTCTGTGCGAAGGCTTCCTCGGAGTCCTCCCCACCCTCGAGCTCTGGGGGGAGTTCTTCTTCTCCAAGCTCGGCACCCAGGCCGCGGGCGTGCCAGCTCAGTGCGGTGCCTTCATCGCCGTGCGAAGGACAGGAGCCAACAACCACTTCCCCTCCATCGCGCTGTTGAAGTCGGTGAAGATGTGGCAGCGGTCCTACTTCTATGTCAGGAACGTCGCCACGAGGCGCGACTGGGTCAATCTGCCGGCTTTCGAAGCCGGCCCGCCGGCTAGCAGACTGCCCAACTGGTCGTGCTGGGCCAGGTTGCTGACGCCTGCGGGAGTCGGCGCCATCACGCGACTCCGAGTGCTGACGCAGTCGGAGGGTCTGACTGGCCCGGACCTGCTGGCCGCCTTCGTCTCGCGCCGAGTTCTCCCACTCCAAGGCCGCCCTCACCTGATATGCCAGATGAGCGGGGGCCGCAACCCGAGTCGGATGTGCACCAAGGACATACCTCACGAAGAGGTGGCCCTGATGGTGAACTACCTCTCGGACAGCAGGCTCCCGGACGACTGGCGATTTGGCAAGGAGCCATACTCCCGCGCCAACCCCCTGCCCATGGTGAGTCACCTTTCTTTTCTTTCTTTGGATTGTCTTCTTCTTGCCGAGTTTTGTTCTGAGCAGTCGGCTTTTGGTTAGAATCCCCTTCTTCACCCACCAGCCGGCACCTCGGGGCCGGCCCATGAGTTCGTCACCGACTGGGCGGAGAGCGACATCGACGACCCCGATCTGGGGGCGGCAGCTCTGGAAGACGATGCCGAGGGAGGAGGAGGGACGACAGGCGACTTCAGGCCTTCGGCTACCTTCGCCAACTGGCCTGAAGACGACGCCGAGGGAGGAGTCACCCCTCGCCATCGGCCAGGAGCCAGCCAGCCGGGCGCGGGTTCTTCTGCCGCGTCGGGCGCTCCAGGCGGCGGGAAGAAGCTCCGGGCTGCGCCGACTTTGTTCGGCAGCCGGCCGAAGAAGACCAAGGCCTCGGCTGCGGCGACCCGGCGGGACGAGGCAGCCACGAAGGCCATCCGCTTCCGTACGGAAGTGAAGAAGCCGCCGTTGGTCTCTGCGTATGTATTCTGACTTCGAAGTTTATTCTTTCTTCGTGTTTTATCTGAGTCTCTGCTCGCCCCTCTTTCTTCAAGGCTCCCCTCTCTCTTGAGCGGGTCGCCGCCGCCTCTGTCATGGGGTCAGCGGAGACGCCCGCCACCACTCGGCGGATATACCCCGCTGCCGACCTCCAGGATGCGACAGAGCGGAATGCGCAGGAGAAGCGCAATGAAGAAGAAGCCCTCCGCCTGGAGAAGGCAGAGGCCGACAGGGCGGAGGCCTCCGCCAAGAAAAAACTAGCGGAGGACGAAGCCGCTGCAGCAGCGAAGCAGCAGGCTGAGGAAGCCGCACGCCGCCAGGCGGCCTTGCTTGTTACCCCGCTGAACTCTGCGCCGCTGCCGCCGGAGTTCATGGGGCAGACTGGAGGAGCCGGCGGGGAGAACCTCGTCGAGGAGAGGGAAGGCGGCGAGCCCTCTACTCCGGGCGCGAACGTTCCGCCGCCGCCTCCGTCGTCGTCTAAAGGCGTGCAAGGCGAGCGGCCAGCGGACCCGCCGGTGCCGCCGACCGAAGACGAGGCCGTGGCGAGGCTACTCCTCCAGGTCGGCTCGCCAGCGCACCGTCATCTGCAGAAGGCAACTTCGGCACCCCGCCCCCTAGAAGCCGGCACCGCCAGCTCGGCGGCTCCAGACAGCGAGGCGACGAGCGCCGCACCTGTTGGGTGGGTGCGGGGAGGTGGCACAGGGCCGCTGAACTGGGCGCTCCTGGACGTCCAGGCGAAGCTCCACGCTGAGGGCGACGCCCTCCAGAGCTACACCAAGGCGTTCCTAGCGTCGCGGGCAGCCGTCCGGGTATGTCTTTTCTTTGGGCCTTTGTTTTTCTTGTTCCTCTCTGTGGGCGCGCGCCAGTGCACCCATTGGGTGTAGTCCCCGAGTTACGGGCCGGCTGCTGAGCAGGCGGCCCGGAACTCCAATTGATGAACTTCTGGGTACTAACTTTGTCTGAAATGCTTGTTGCAGGATTACCACAACCTCCGCGTCACTGCCTTCAACCGCAATGTTGAAGAGCTAGGCAAGCGGACCGCCAACTTGGCGAAGAGCCAGAGTAAGTTCTTCCCTCTTTTTTCTTCTCTGCGGGGGCGGGCTAGCGCACCCGCGGGCTGTAGTCCCCGAGATTCGGGCCGACTGCTGAGCAGTCGGGCCGGATCTCCCCGGCGACTTACTTTATTGACGACTGTTGTCTTTCTTCCTTTCCTTCAGGAGCCAACGCTGCTCTTCAATAGTAGCTGAGCGAAGCCAACTCCGCCCTGCTCGCCAAAGGGGAGTGTAGCAGGCTCGCCACGGAGCGCGATCTGCTGGCCACTCAGTTGGCAGAGCAGAAGGAGCTGCTTGCGAAGTCGCAGAGGGAGGCGGAGGAGGCGGAAACCGCCCTCTTGGCCGAGTTCGTGAGCGAGCGCTCCTCCGGGTTTGACAAGGAGGCGCTGCTGTCCTCCAGCTTCCACGAGATTGAAGACATCATTGATGGTGAGTCTCTTTATTTTCTTTCTTTGAGCTGCTGACTTAGATCGTGCCGACTCCTGGTTTTTGACTTGCTTTTTCGTTTCTTCGTGTCTTTTGCAGACTTCTTCCCTGGGCAGTCGCAGGCCGCTATCCAAGCCATCGAGTCCGATCGTGCAAATCGGAGGGCGGAGGGCGCGGAGATCGCCGCCGATGCCCCCCTAACTCTTGATGAGCACATCTTGAGCATCGAGGCTCGCCTCCGGCCGGCTCACCGGATGCTGCGCCGGCTTCAGCGCATCGGCACCCTGGCGATTTCTGCCCTTTGGCCGGATATGCAGGCTCCGCGCACCCCCAGCCTGACGGCCAACTGGTTGGAGGTCGCGGCTGGTCGCCTCGAGGCTTGGAAGGGCTCTTCAGCCCGGCCTAGAGTGCGCCGAGCCTTAGAGTTCGTCAAGGCGTGGTACCCGGGGCTGGATCTAGACCGGTTGGCCACGCTTCGGTCGGAGGCCCAGTCGGAGCTGGCGGCTGCAGAAGACGCCCTCGTCAAGCGTGCTGCGGCGATCGCCGAGTACACCGACGCAAGCATCTTCGTCCCCGAGCGGTCTAAATACGGCGAGGAGGTACCACCGGAGTGGTTTGGGATGAACCCAGACTACGGTGAAGACTCGGCGGAGGTGATTGGCTCCAGCATCGAGGAGGAGGACGAGGCGGAGGATGAGGGCGAGGCGGAGGCACCAGAAGACGGAGCAGACGGCCCGCCTCAGCCCGACCGCGCCTCCAGCAATGAGCCGCGTGCGACCGACCTGACTGCTGCCGGAGGCGATCAAGCCGAGACTAGCCGGCCGACCGCCCCGACGCCTGACGCTGGCGCCTCCTTCGACCCCCTGAACCCGTCTGCCACCTCCTAAGCTGCTCTTGTGTATCTTGTTTTATCTGCTTCAGTAGTCTTTTGAAGAACTTGTTAATTCGCACAATTCCACCCGCGAGGTGTATTTTGAACCTCTATTCGACAATTCAGCCAAGGGCCTATGTTATATATAAATATATGTCTATCTTTTCTTGCTCATTGTTCTTTTGGCTGTTTTCCTTTGCCGCTTTCTCCTAGTTGCCTGCCTTGCCAATCGGACAGCCGCTCTGCGGACTGTTGCTGGATCAAGTGCTAGGCTACTTTGGGAAAGCAAGTACTTAGCCGATTTCAAGATTGTTTGAGCAAGTTGGATAGAAAACGACAATCCGACTGTCCAAGAGTCGGTTTGCGAGAAAGGCTGGAAGTCGTCTTGAGCTATGTTTTATGCTTTGAGTCCTTAGCCATTTTTCGTGCGAGCACCCATTCTACCTTACCTCTGCCCACCGTACAGTCGTTCTGCGAGCTGCGGCTTCTGGCGGAAGACGGCTTAGGTGCTACACACTACTTGTCCGGCTGCAGGAAGCATTTCATAGTGCAAGGCAGCAAGTCCCCGGGCTGACTTGTCGAGCCCGGTGCCAAGCGGCATGACAAAGAGTGATATACTTGTAGGCATAATTTTTATCATACAGGCAAAAGAGGGCAGTCCCCGAGCTCGTCATGGGGGGCCCGAACTCTTGGTACTTTAATACAAAAGGTAGCATGGTACATACTGCATCAACTGTAAAATCTTCGGAGAAGATTTGCATTCCATGGCCGCTCTGTCTCCTTGCCGGAGTCGTCCCTCTTGCGTGCTCAGGGCTTTTGAGCATCGATCAGGTAGTAGGAGTCGTTGCCTAGTACTTTGCTGATGATGAAAGGGCCTTCCCAAGGTGGCGACAGCTTGTGCTGGCCGGTTGTTCGCTGGATCAGCCGAAGCACAAGGTCGCCTTCTTGGAAAGATCTTGTCCTGACCTTCCTATTGTGGTATCGGCGTAGGCTCTGTTGGTAGATGCTGGACCAGCTGAGTGCCAACAGCCGGCTATCTTCCAGCAAATCGACGCCGTCTTGTCGTGCTTCTTCTGCTTCCTCCTTGGTGTACATGGTGACTCGTGGGGAGTCGAACTCTATGTCCGTTGGATGATGGCTTCGGCACCGTAGACGAGGAAGAACGGCGTGAAGCCGGTTGACTTGTTTGGAGTCGTGCGCAGACTCCAGAGGACGGCTGGCAGCTCGTCGAGCCAGCAGCCAGCCGAGCACTCCAGAGGCTCGATCAACTGAGGCTTGATGCTGGACAGGATGAGGCCGTTCGCTCGCTCCACTTGGCCGTTTGACTGCGGGTGGGCGACGGACGCTAGGTCCAGTCGGATGCCCTATGTTGCGCAGAAACGGGCCAAGGCGCCTTTGGCAAAATTTGTGTCGTTGTCGGTGATGATGCTGTGTGGTATGCCGTACCGGATTGTGATATCGGTGATGAAGGTCATGGCAGTCGGACCATTCAGTTTCTTAATTGGCTTTACTTCCACCCACTTGGTGAACTTGTCCACTGCGACAAGTGGGTGAGTTAGACCACCTCGTGCTGTCTTGAACGGTCCCACCATGTCTAGACCCCAAACTGCGAAAGGCCAAGCAATGGGGATGGTCTTGAGCGCGGAAGCCGGCTGGTGCGGCTTGGAGCTGAACTTCTGGCACCCTTTGCATTTTTGGACCAACTCCTTGGCCTCTTCCAAGGCAGTCGGCCAAAAGAAACCGTGCCGAAAAGCTTTGGCGACGAGTGCTCTTGAAGCCGCATGGTGGCCGCATTCGCATTGATGGATGTGTTTGAGGATCGCCTGGCCTTGCTCTGGCTCTACGCAGCGCTGGTAGACACCAGTGACGCTGCGCCTGACCAGCTCTCTGTTGATTATGGTATAGGCTGCCGCCCGGCGTTGTACTTGCCGAGCTGAGGTCTCATCAGTTGGTAGCTCTTTATTCACCAGGAATTTGAGGATGGGCTGGGCCCATGAGGGTGCTGCTATTTCGTTGACTATCAGAACTGCGACTTGGATGAGGGCGGCAGGGCTGGGAGGCGGTGGGCTGGAGTCAACAGCCGCTTGCTGGGCTGATGAAGTCCCCAGGCCGACTGGCACGGTCCTTGGGCCGAGTTCTGGAATCTTCAAGTCCGTCACCGCAGTCCCCGGGCCGGGCTCGACTGTGGCAGCTTTGGAGTCGCCCGCCAAAGTCCCCGTTCCGGCTGCCGGAGCTCTGGAGTCGGATCCGCCGTCTTCGGGAGGAGCCGGTACGAAGATGGAGTCTGATTCTGGTGAAGGCTTGACAGACGGCTTGAGGAGGCGTTGAAGGGCGACGCCAGATGGTATTGCTTGGCGGGTAGAGCCGATTCGTGCGAAGGCATCTGCTTGGTCGTTGTTGTTTCTTGGCACATGGAGGAACTTGCACCCTTCGAAATACCCGCTGAGCTGCTGCACGACGAAATGGTAGCTCGCCATGTTTGCGTCTTTCGCATCCCAGTCGCCAGATGACTGTTGGACCACTAAGTCTGAGTCGCCATAACACAGGATCCGGCGGATGCCAAGTTCTTTGGCAAGCCGCAGCCCGTGAATAAGCGCCTCGTACTTGGCCACGTTGTTGGAGGCGGCAAAATGGATTTGCAGTGCATATTTGAGCTTGTCGCCTTTGGGAGAGGTGAGGACGATGCCGGCTCCCAAGCCGGTGCACATCTTGGAGCCGTCGAAGTGCGTCCGCCAATGGGTGGAGTCAGGCGCTGGAGGCATGTACTGGGTCTCGGCCCAGTCGACGAGGAAGTCGGCCAGTGCTTGTGACCTGATAGCGGTGCGGGGCTGGTAGTGGATGGTGTAAGGAGCTAGCTCTATGGCCCACTTGGCCACTCGACCAGAGGCATCTCGGCTACCGATGATCTCAGCAAGTGGAGCCATGCAGACCACTGTGATTGGATGCTCTTGAAAGTAAGGCTTCAATTTCTTGGCAGCAAAGTGCACGCCATAGCACATCTTCTGGTAGTGGGGGTAGTTCTGCTTGGAGGTCGACAGTACCTCGCTCAGGTAATATACTGGTCTCTGGACAGGTAGCGCCTTGCCTTCCTCCTTGCACTCTACTACAATGACTGTGCTGACTACTCGGCTGGTGGCGGCGATGTACAAGAGCATAGGTTCCTTGGGAGTCGGAGCCGCCAGGACGGATGGAGTAGTCAGCATCTTCTTCAACTGGTGGAAAGCTTCGTCCGCCTTATGGTTCCACTCGAAAAAAGTAGTCTTCTTCATGAGTTGGTATAAGGGGAGAGCTTTCTCGCCCAGCTGACTAATGAATCGGCTAATGGACGCCAAGCAGCCGGTGAACTTCTGCACATCTAGCAGTCGGCTAGGTACCTCCATTCTCTCGATGGCCTTGATTTTTACTAGGTTGCATTCTATGCCGTGTTCAGAGACCAGGAAACCTAGCAGCTGGCCGGCTGGTACTCCGAAGACACACTTCTCGGGGTTGAGCTTGATCTGGAACCGGCGCAGGTTCTCAAAGGTCTCCTTGAGGTCTTCCAGCAATGTTCCTCGCTTTTCCGTCTTCACCACCACGTCGTCCACGTAAATGTGGGCGTTCCTGCCGAGCTGCTTGAGCAGGTACTTCTGCATGCAATGGCGCTGGCATTCCTCAAGCCGAACGTCATGGTGAGGTAGCAGAATGCTCCAAACGGGGTGATGAAGGCGGTCTTCAATCTGTCAGCCGGGTTCAACTTGATCTGATGATATCCAGAGTACGCATCCAAGAAACTCAACAGCTCGCATCCGGCTGTGGAGTCTATCACCTAATCAATTCTCGGCAGAGCAAACGGGTCCTTGGGGCAGGCCTTGTTGAGGCTCGTGTAGTCAATACACATTCGCCATTGCTTGTTCTTCTTTAGCACCAGGACCGGATTTGCCAGCCACTCCGGGAAGAAAACTTCCATAATGAAGCCAGCTGCTAGGAGTCGGGCTATCTCCTCTTCGACAACTCTTCTCTTCTCTTCTGATAAGCGGCGCAGGGGCTGCCTGACCGGCTTTGCATCAGATCGGACATGTAACTTGTGCTCGGCGAAATCCGTCGGTACACCTGGTATGTCCTTGGGAGACCATGCGAAGATGTCCCGATTCTCACGGAGGAAATCGACGAGCTCGCCTTCCTATTTGCTGTCGAGGTTTGCACCTACGACGGCGTACCTCTCTGGGTGCTCCGGATCCAAGGGTATCTTCTTTGTCTCTTTGGCCGGCTTGAACGAACCTTCGGCTTCCGACTCCTTCGGGTCGGGCGATATCTCCGGCTGCTTGCCGGCCATCGCCACAACTCGCTCAAGGAGTCGCTTCTCGGCTGCAATCACCAGGGACTCGGCCAGCCGACTGTTCTCGGCCGCGCAAGCGGACGACTTCCAGTAGTCGCCGGCCACAGTCAGAATTCCCCTGGAACTGGGCATCTTCATCTTGAGGTAGGCATAGTGGGGGACCGCCATGAACTTGGCCAAGGCGGGCCGGCCAAGTAGCGCATGGTATGGGCTCTCAAGGTCCACTACCTCAAACCAAACAGACTCTCTTCGGAAGAGATCTTTGTCCCCAAAGAGGATGTCAATCAGGATCTTGCCGATTGGTGAGCAGGAAAGCCCAGGAACAATGCCATGGAACACAATCCGGCTGTTCTAAAGCTGTCTCTGCTTGATTCCTAACTTCTCTATGGTGTCCTTGTACAGGATGTTGATGCTGCTGCCCCATCTATCAGAACTCGCGAGAAACACGCAGCCAGTTTGTCCGTGGCAAAGGTGGCGTCCAGGACCAAGGCGTAGGAGCCCGGACTCGGCATCACTTCTGGGTGGTCAGCCCTGCTCCAGCTGATGGGCCTCTCTGACTAGTGCATGAACTCTGGCGTCTCTGAGGCTACTGCGTTCACCTCTTGTCGCTGCAGCCGCCTGCTGCGTCGATCATCAGCCACACTGGTGAACACCACGTAGGCTCCGTGCTCTTCAGGGTACTCGTCTTGTATCGCGCCGACTGGCCTGACTGCCGGCTGCTGGGGCGGAGGCGGAGGCGGAGGCGGCTACCCAGCAGGCGGGGGAGGCAGGAGGCCGTCTCCCTTGGCGATCCTGGTGAGCTAGTGGAACTTCCGGGTGGTGTGATTCAATGGCTTCGTGCCGCTGTGGAACTTGCAAGGTCCATCAAAGGTCTGCTCGCAGGAGAAGGCCGGCAACCAGTCCGGCTTGCCGCCTTTCTGTCGCTTGGGTAGAGGCTGCTCTTCTGGCTGCTCGGCTTCGACGATCGCGACCTGCCGGCTACTGGAAGCCGGCTGCAGGGCCTTGCGCTTGTTGTCGCCCTGCTGTTGTCGCCGGCCGGCGTCTGCTGCCGGAGTTCTTGGAGCCTGAGGAGCTACTTTGCCAGTCGTGCTGATTTGAATTTCCATCTTCATGGAGGAGTCGGCCGTAGCGTACTTGTCCGCTATGATTAGCAGCTCGTCGAGGGTTTCTGGCTCGTCACAGAGGAGCTTGTGCTTGAGGAGGGTGCCTTCTTGGCACCCGGCTGTGAAGTACTCGACGGCCTGCACCTCGTGCACGCCCTCGCAGGAGTTCCGGAGCTCAGCCCAACGCGTGAGGTAGTCACAAGTCGACTCGTCAGGACCTTGCACGCACAAGGAGAGCTGATGAGGCTTGGGAGGACGCTTGTACGTGCTGGTAAAGTTGCGGACGAACGCTTCGATGAAGTCGCCCCAGCTGTTGATGCTGCGGGGCTTTAGGCTGTTCAGCCATGTCCGGGCCATGCCCTGGAGCATGAGCGGAACGTACTTTACGGCGACACGCTTGTTGCTGTTTGCTATGCTGACAGCCGTGGAGTAGTCGACTAGCCAGTCTTCCGGCTTCACGGAGCCGGTATACTTGGGCATGTCTCTTGGGAGCGTGAACCCTTTGGGAAAGGGCTCGTCCCGAATGCGGGGCCCGAAACAAGGCGGACCCAGCTCGTCTTCTTCTTCCAGCGCCAGGGACCGGTGAAGTCGGTCGATCCGGTGGCGGGCATCATTCTCGCCAACTCCCTCTCGGCGGCCAAGGCGGTCACCGAGAGTCGGATGGTCAACAAGCGGCGGGGAGACTCGCCTCTCCCTGCGGGGAGGGGGAGGCGGACAGTCGTCCCGTCGTTCCACTGCTCTCGGGCGGCCGTCTCGGCCGCAGTCTATGGTAATCCGAGTCCGACTATGGCTGACAGCCGGCTCCTTGTCCTTCCTTCCTCGGGCACCGCCAGTCGATGTCCGAGACGTCGCGCCTTGATCTCGGTGCGGGTCGTTGTTTGGCCGCTACGGCGCCTCCGTGCGGCAGCCGGCCTCGTTCTGCGTGGCGGCCGTGTCGAGGAGCCGCCGGACTCGCTCCATCATGAGGCGGCGCTCTTCGCCCTCGAAATTGTCCAGCTCATCCGCCGCTGCCTGGGCGGCTCGGATGTTCTCCGCTAGCGTGGCATACACGGGGCGGCTAGCCCCAAACAGGCCGGCGATGGCTACGCCGCGCTGCTGAATCGCGCCAAGGCGGCTGGGCCCTGCCGGGGCGGCGAGCCGCCAACAGCGCGATCAATCTCCCGCTGGTAAGCTTCTGACAAGCATCTCATGCTGGCTAGCTTCTTCGCGCCTTCAACAAGCTGAAGGCGGCGCGCTTCTAACGTCTCTACGTCAGCATCTTCCGGAATGGGCACAGCTAGGTCTTGCAGCACCGCGCCGAGTGAGTCGGGCGCCCTTCCACCAGGGAACTCGTCATGACTGATGACTAGTACGTCAGTGACGGTGCTCCCGTCGCTCTCCGCGTGGGGGAGAGGTTCGTCGTAGACCACCACGTTGGTGGGGAACGCATCGACCGACGCGGTGTCGGAGTCGACCAGCATCGGGTCGGTGGAGCCTACGGACTCCAAGTCTACGGCGGGCTCGCCGGAAACATGGAGTTGATCGAGGAGGCCCGCGAGGAGGTTTTAGGGGCCGCCTGCGCCTGCGTCAGACGTAGGTTCGTCGGAGAGGCAGACCCCGCCGACAAGTTCGGCCAAGGAGCTGGCTGCGCAGACGATCTCAATGCCGCGCAGCGCGTCGATGCAAACTTCGTCTGGCGTGCCTGGCTGGCTGCGCTCGCCAGGGAGAAAATGGGTTCCCGTCCAGAACAGATCTCCGGACGGCGGTGCACCATGCCCCATAGTGGGTGCCAAATGTCAGGGGTTTGGTGCGACATATGCCAACGGATGGCTTACCATGGTGTGGGCCAGTAGAACGTCACCGGTGCCTGGAAACGGGATGAGGCGAAGACATGCACGCCGGCGAATCTTACCCAGCTTCGGGGCTCTCCGGGGAGATAATACCCCTACTGCTGCTCTGCGGGGTCTCCGCATGATCACTATAGTCAAGGGTTTACACGGTTGCTCCTTGAGCTGTGTATGGTGGTAGGAGAGGGCAAGGCTAGCTCTCTCCCTCTATCTGGTGAGGTATAGAACTACTGGGATCCAACCCTTTGCATGGGTGCCCTGGGGGGTTTACATAGGCCTACCCCCAGGGGTACAATGGTAATTCGACTGGGTGCGGGCCCAGCTGTCAGTGCCTCCGACCTCCGACTTCTCCGCCGACTGCTGGGGCCCGCCGACTGGTCTGGTACAGAGCCGACAGGCCACATCCGCCGCGGGCGGGTCTTGCCGGCTATTGATTACTGTAGCCGTGCTCCTATGCAGGCTTGGTCATGGGATCGTGGCAACAGCCCCGCCGCCTGGCGGGCGATCACTATGGCCACTCCCCATCTCTTCTTGATTAATGGTGCGCGGGCCCCGGGGGAGGGCTCAGCCGACTCCCCCGGGCCGACTCCCGACGGGTCCGACTGGCGGTTCTCCCGCCGTCTCCCGAGGTCTTGCTGGCTTGTGGGCCCCGCTACCTCCAGGCTGTACAGACAAGCCGTCGTGGGCGCAGGACCAGGTACAGTGGTGCTGATGTCAGGGCCGGCTGGGCAACAGTGCCACGCCGCAGGGACATCTTCCCAAGTACGGCGCGCTGTAGCCATGCCTGCCCTTGGTAATGGGCGGGGAGTGGGCTTCATTGTAGCCGCGCCCCTGCCCCGTCCTTCTCGATGAGGTCACGGTTTGTTGGAGTCGCCGGCCGACTCCCCAAAGCCGGCTTCTCTGGAAGTCTCCCCTGGGACTCGGCCGTGTGCGGGCAGTCGGCCGCCTTGCCATAGACTCCCCAGGGGGCGGCTCTTCGCCCTGTGGTCTTGAGGGGCGCAGCCTGCCCCGATGTCTTGAAAGGTTATGGGGCTCGGGTTGGCCTACCCGTGGCCCATTACTCCAACAACATGGAAACCGACTCCTCATATGAGGATACTGCCGCCCCGGCGAAGAAAGGCCGGCGCCGCAACAGGAAGCGCAAAGGTAAAGCTGTGCTTGCCGTCGAGGGATCTGGCGACTCCGGCTCCGCCAAGAAAACCAAGGCAGGTGACCCCGACAAGGAAATTGCCGGATGTGTCACCTGCCGGGCCTTGGCGGCTGCCGAGAAGCTAGGGAACTCCGACAAGCAATACTGCAAGATCCATCGCACCAAAGGCCATGATCTCCAGAACTGCGGACAGGTTGAGCTCCTTGCTGAGAAGCAGAGGGCTGGATATGAGAGGTGGGACAAGGAGAAAGGCCGGGACGGTGCTGAGGGGTCCGGCAAGAAGCATGATGGCCAGGCGGGCCGTCGCGGCAAAGATAAACAGCAGGAGAGGTCCGCCCGGGGCCGTGACAAAAAGCCAGAAGACGATGATCACGAAGAGTACGATGAGTCTGGTGACCAAGAATTTCAGAAAGCTACAGAGGCCATGTGCGTCGATGGCGGCGCCTCGCTGCATACCTCTCACTGCCAGCTTAAACAGTGGGTGCATGAGGTTACAGCGGCGGAACCGTCGTTTGATGCCCAAAGGCCGCTGAAGTGGTCCAGCACACCTATCATTTTGACGCTGAGGATCACCCTGATCGCACTACTGCGGTCGGGTGCTTGACATTGTTGGTTTCACCAACAATACACAACCTCAAGGTGACAAAGATGCTAGTCGATGTCGGGGCCGGTCTGAACTTAATCTCGCCTCCCGTGATTGAGAAATTGCAGATTCCTGATGAAGACCTCGAAGAGAAAGGCACATTTCAGGGGGTCAACCCGGGAAGAAGTCAACCAAAGGGAAAGGTCACGTTGCCTGTGACTTTTGGAAATGATCTGAACTACAGGACAGAAAGGATTGTGTTTGACGTTGCCAAGATCCCCTTGCCTTACAACGGGATCCTCGGCCGCCCGGCGCTGGCCAAGTTCATGGCGGCGTCACATTACGCCTACAACACCCTGAAGATGCCGGGGCCTGTGACGATCATCACCGTCCCATCAGACAAGAAGGATGCGCTAATTTGCGCTGACCAACTCTACCAACAAGCAGTTGCAGCAGCCGCCACTGCTAAGGCGCTTGCTCCTGCCGTTGGAGCCCCGGGAAGGCAAAAGAAGAAGACCGGTGAGACCTCAGGCACCCACTCTGGCAAGTGCACCTCTTCGGAGTGTAGCGCTCCCGTCGAGGACGTGCCAGAGAGCTCCGCCGACAAAAACAAGAAGTCCAGGGCCACACCGCCGGGAACCAAGAAGGTTTCTGTCAAGGAGGACGGCACGGGAGGAGCTTTTACCATAAGCTCCACTGTTGACGACAAATAGGAAGATGTGCTCGTCACCTTCCTGCGGGCGAATGTCGATGTGTTTGCATGGCAAGCATCTGACATCCCCGGCGTTCCCAGGGAGGTGATTGAGCACCACCTTGCTGTCTGTCCTCATGCGCGGCCCGTCAAGAAGAAGGTCAGAAAGCAAGCTTTGGAACAACAAGAGTTCATCACAGAGGAGATCCGGAAACTGGAAGCAGCGGGTTTGGTAACAGGAGTGCTCCATCCAACGTGGTTGACCAATCTGGTGGTAGTGCGCAAGGCAAATGGGAAGTGGAGGCTATGTATTGATTACACAGATATTAATAAGGCTTGTCCCAAAGACCCCTTCCCGTTGCCGCGCATCGACCAGATTGTTGACTCCACAGCTGGGTGTGATCTGTTGTCATTCCTCAATGCCTACTATGGCTACCACCAGATCTTCATGACAAGGGAAGATGAAGAGAAAACGGCATTCATCACCCCATGTGGTACATATTGCTTTATACGGATGCCTTTTGGGTTGAAGAGTGCTGGTTCAACGTTTGCATGGGCGGTCCAGATTGGTTTTGAACCCCAGCTCCATAGAAATATGGAAGCTTATATGGATGATATAGTGGTCAAAACCAAGAACAGGGCAACCCTCATATCAGATTTACAAGAAAAATTTGCAAACCTACGCAAGATCAATCTCAAGCTGAACCCTGAGAAGTGCATCTTCGGCGTCCCGTCTGGCAAGCTTCTCGGGTTCTTTGTGTCACAGCGTGGGATAGAGGCCAATCCGGACAAGATCAAAGCTATAGAGCGGATTGAAGCGCCCAAGCGAGTCAAGGATGTGCGTCGACTTGCTGGTTGCGTTGCCGCCATGAGCAGGTTCATTTCCAAGTCCGCCGAGCGCGCCCTTCCCTTTTTCAAGATTTTGAAAAAGGCGGGCCCGATGGAGTGGACACCATAAGCCGAAGCAGCATTGCAAGATTTGAAGAGGTACATCTCCTCCGCGCCAATACTAGTTGCGCCTAGGCCACAAGAACCGTTGCTGCTGTACCTGGCGGCAACGAACCAGGTGGTCAGCGCCGCACTAGTGGCGCAGAGAGAAATTGATGATGAGGTAATAGCAGCGACGGAGCCCGATGCCACCGATGCCGAGACGACGCAGCCGGTTAGAGTGCTGCCAAAGAAGAAGATGATGCAGCACCCGGTCTACTTTGTTAGCTCCCTTCTGCAGGGGGCTAGATCAAGGTACTCCGGTGTGCAGAAACTGCTCTTCGGCCTTCTTATGGCCTCGAGGAAGCTGCGTCACTACTTCCAGGCACACGAAATCACTGTCGTCACTCGCCTCCCTCTGTGACGGATATTGCCCCATCCAGACGCAACGGGAAGGATCGTAGAGTGGGCACTGGAACTGTCCAGCTTTGGCCTCAAGTTTGAGAGTACCTCGACGATTCAAAGCCGAGTCCTGGGGGAGTTCATTGCAGAATGGACCGCGAAGCCTGACGAAGAAACCCAAGAGACTGCTCTCCCCGGCAAGGAGGCAAGTTGCGACTGGATCATGTACTTTGATGGAGCTTTCTCCTTACAGGGCGCCAAGGCTGGCGTACTGCTTGTCGCACCCACCGGAGAGCACCTCAAGTACGTGATCCAGATGCACTTCCCCAGGGAGGTGTCAACAAACAATACGGCTGACTACGAAGGGCTGCTTGCCGGTCTTAGGATCGCGGCGGACCTCGGAATCAAGAAACTCGTCGTCAGAGGCGACTTGCAACTTGTCGTCAAGCAAGTCAACAAGGATTACCAGAGCCCATTGATGAAGGCCTATGTCGATGAAGTGAGAAAGCTGGAAGAGCGTTTTGACGGTATACAGGCAGAATACGTTCCCTGAGCGGAGAATGGTATCGTTGATTACCTGTCAAAACGCGCTGCCCTCAAGCTACCTGTGGAACCAGGTACCTTTGTGCTTCAGCTAACTCAGCCATCCGTTGATCCATCAACAGAGCAAAACAAGAGGAGGAAATCAGGGCCCGGCAAGTACTTTCCCGCTGAGCTCCCCGAAGCCGCCGGCAAGGATGTTGCCGGAGATACTGAGCCCGCCACGGGACGGCTAGCTCCGGCGGAGCATCAAGATCTTGCCGTCGAGACAGCCGCTCCTGTAGCGGAGGAAATGCCTTTAGTCCTCGCCGTCGAGCCCCAGGCTCCAACATGGGCACAGCATACCGTCCGATTCCTCCAAACAGGGGAACTTCCTGAGGAGCAGGAAGAAGCGGAAAAAGTAGCCCGTCGCTCTACTATGTACCAGTTCATCGATGACGTCCTATACAGAAAGAGGCCGAACAGCGTGAAATTGAAGTGTATCCCTCGAGAGGAAGGACTGGGGCTGTTGGCGGAGATACATGGAGGCATATGTGGATCACACATTGGGTCAAGGGCCCTTGCCAGCAAAGCATTTCGGCAAGGCTTCTTTTGGCCCACCGCCCTCCAGGATGTGACGACACTAGTCACGAGGTGTCAGTTCCATTCAAAGAAGCTTCATCAGCCAGCTCAAGCCCTTCGAACCATTCCTCTCTCCTGGCCCTTCTCGGTCTGGGGGCTCGACATACTGGGCCCTTTCCCCCGCGCTGTCGGGGGCTTTGAGTACTTGTACGTCGCAATCAACAAGTTCACAAAGTGGCCAGAGGTGGAAGCAGTGAGGAAGGTCATAGCTCAGTCAGCCATCAAATTCTTCAAGGGACTAGTGTGCCATTTTGGTGTACCCAACAAGGTCATCACCGACAATGGTACATAGTTCACAAGCCGCACCTTCATGCAATATACCCAAGACCTCGGCAGCAAAGTCTGTTTCGCTTCCGTTGCTCACCCACGAAGCAATGGTCAAGCTGAGAGGGAAAACGCTGAAGTACTGTGAGGCTTAAGGACAAAGACCTTTGACAGGCTGCGCAAGAGTGGATGGCGCTGGATTGATGAATTGCCGGCGGTCCTTTGGTCAATCAGAACGACACCAAATCGAGCCACCGGCCAGACACCCTTTGCCCTGGTATACGGGGCAGAAGCAGTTCTCCCCACTGAACTCATATACGGGTCACCTCGAGTACTCGCTTATGATGAGCTTTAGCAAGAGCAATTGCGGCAAGATGATGCAACACTCCTTGAGGAAGATCGTCTTCGGCCGGCTGTGAGAGCAGCGCGCTACCAGCAAGCCTTGCGCCGCTACCACAGCCGCAAGGTTCATGCCCGAAGCTTTGAGGAAGGCGACCTTGTTCTTCGGCGCGTTCAATCGGCCAAGAATTCCACCAAGTTGACGCCGAAGTGGGAAGGCCCTTATCGGGTAATATGAGTCACCAGGCCCTGCGCAGTCCGCCTGGAGACCGAAGATGCCGTTCCGGTGAGTAACTCCTGGACCATTGAGCATCTTCGCAAGTTTTACCCGTGAGGTGCGGCTTGCCGGGCCCCCCGGCAAGCCACCTTTTGTACGAGCCTTGCCGATGACGCATGTAACCCTTTGTACAAAGCCAGGCGCAGACCCCGAGCATAAGCAAATGAAGCGCTGGCGCCCTGAGTTATAGCATGCATGCTAGGTCGAGTCTCGTCCTTGGTTAGGGTTGATAGTGCTTAGTGGCGACTAACCCCTAGCTTAGAGGTCGAGTGTGCATCTCTTTATCTTTCTTTTGTCTTCCTTGGTTCACAGGACACACAAATGTCCATGCTGAACCACTTGGGGAGGAAAAAAAGAGGAACAGACCAGCATCTAGCCCCCGGCAAGCCAGTATTGCCGAGGGCTACAAGAGCAAAGATTCACCCATGGCGAACCAGGGTTGCCGGGGACTGCAGCTTCAGATAAGTTCTTCATCCCTTATCATGCATTCCATTATGGACTGAGGTATGTGAAACCTCGTGTTCCCCTAAGAAACTGTGCTCCCCTAACTCTAGGCCCTAGGGCTCGTTCCTGGGGCCAAGTTTGGTCATAGTCATGGCAGCAAAAGGATGAAACAAGGAGCCTGAACCCGCCTCATCCATGCCTCCGCCAAAGGCGTGAGGAAGGTCGAGCGAAGTGGGGCGACGGCAAGGACTGCTGCCGGGCAAGGAAATGTTTATCTTAAAGATATCAAGGATTTATTCCTTGCCGTGGGTTCCACCCACAAACAAATGACCCGGCAAGCATCCCTTTTTCATTAAAAACATTCCACTCAGGGACAGTCCATAGGGAATGAAAAACATGAATGATGGGATTACAAGTTTTAAATTCAACAAAGGCCCGAAGGCTTACAAACTAAAAAGAGATAAGGTGCCCGTAATCCCTTTCTTGTCCCTCTCCTCAGGAGGCAGGTCAAGGAGGCGAAAAGGACAAAAGGAGCGCCTAGGCAAGCTACGGGTGGCAGAAGACACCAAGAGAACATCTTGGTGGCCGTCCAAAGGCTGGATGGTGATGGCGGCGTCGGAAGCAGAGCTCGAAGACGAGGCGGCAGGATGTCAGCATGCACCGAAGGCATCGGTGCCCGCGTACTCCGACTTGACGGCCTTGCCGCCCGCCCTCTTCCTCTTCCGCGGCCTCCCAACGCCAGCCGCCCAAGGAGACGACCCCAAGAAGTTCAGGGAGCCGGTGACGCGGATGATGGGGTCGCCGGTGCCGCACGGAGCGGCACCCGACACCTAATCAGACCCGTCATCCTGCCGCCTACTACCCTCGTCGTCGCTGCCGCTGTCCTCCTCGTCACTCCCGCCCGAGGAGGAGTCTTCACTATCGGAAGAGCTCTCCACGCAGCACCTTGCACGGGTCCCAAAGCACCCGAAGACCTTGACGGAGAGAAGGCCACCCTCCATCAGCTTAAAATGGAGAGTGAGCCCCTCCGTCAAGCGGTGGATATGAGAAAACGTCTTCCATCCCCGACAAAGATACATCACGTGAGGGGCGGGGAAGTCAACGCGGACCCGCGTGCCACTGATCCCGCAGCCCCTCATGTGCAGCCGCAACGACTCCGGCGAATCCAGCTCCATCTCCCGCGCAAATGGAGTCGGGAGACGAAGGCGACGGCGCGGCGGCCGGCGTAGCCTAACGAAGAACTCACAAGGGTCATCCCCAACGTGGCCCTCCATTGGAGGAGGGGCTGCTGGCGGAGGCGAGGCCGGCGCGCCGCCCCGTCCTCCTCTTCCCTGAGCGCCCCGGCCTCGCCCACGGCCTTGCCCCCTCCCCCTTCCCCTCGCGGCTGGCTCTGCCACCGCAGGCGCAAGGGAAGGAGGGGCGCGTTGTTGAGCGGCGACCCTCGCCGCCACTGTTGAAGGACTGGGATTCCCTCTCTCCATGATGGATGGAAGGGAGGAGCAGAAGCTGAAGGAAGAAGAAGATGAAAGAATGCGGGATGCCATCCCCCCTCCCACTCTTTATAAAGGATCGGGGTTGGGGCTCGGCCGCCCCACTCAGCCAATCAAGACACGGGAGGTGCAGGGAGCCAGGGCCGACCCGCTGCCCCAACCAGCGACGGCTCGGTTTCCTGCCTCCACCGTTTGCCACCCCAAGCGCATGGGAGACATGTGGCGGACGTGCAGAACCGAGGGGACGGGTGAGGCGACCTCTCCCCACCCCATGATCATGGGGAGTGGACGCCTCGAGGACCGCGCCTCGGCCCCATTCAGTAAATGGGCCACGCCTCCACGCCTCCCTCTGTTTATGGGGAGAGCGCGAACCGCCCCTTTACTACGACATGACGCATGTGTGCAGAGCCCAACCCCACGCATGATGCCCACGTCACACGCACCTGCCCACGCCGCGCCACGCGCGGGAGTCGTGGGAAGCACAGCGCGCGAAGAATCTTACCGTGGTAAACACTGCCCGCCTGCCCACGCACCGTTTTTTGGGCCTAGCCCAACAACGCGTTGCGCTTATGTGTGGCCCAGGCCCGGGGGCTCCTGTCGGTGTACAAAAAGAGGGGTACACTTTTTGTACCCCTATAACTATGCACGGGCAGTCTGAGCCACGTGCACCGCCACACCAAGCAAGGCAAGGGAGGTGAGCCAGGGTAAGACCGAAGCTCAAGAGAACTACGACGCCAAGACCAAGACCACGAAGAGCAAAGCGGACGAAGCGGACTCCCCTAGCAAGATCCTTGCCGGGAGACAGTTCTAACAGCCCCGGCAAGACCCTTGCCGCGGCGACTCGTCCCGCGCCTACGGAGCGAATCACCCTTGAGTCCACTACCCCCAAAGGGCAAGGATTCGGGAGACATCCTTGTGGCGGCATGCAGATCTTTGTGAAGACATCCAAGATCAGATACGCACTAAGGAGACGACAACCCTTGGCGGGATCCCAGCTGAGGAAGACCACAAGGCCCCGGCAAGCGCCTTGCCGGGGATGACAGCAGGCGCCTCCGCAAGACCCTTGCCGGGGCCCCGGCAAGGCCCTTGCCGAGGACACCCGCAAGGCCACCATCAGGCCCACGCCGACTAAACCTCCACCGCATGCATGCAGCTGCCGACCCAACCAGCTGGGCAGGCACCTGCGTGGCGGCATGCAGATCTTCGTGAAGAACCACCACTACACCACCTCAGCTGCCTACCTACCTACGTGGCATCGCAGGCATCGCTAGCCAGGGCGCATGTCGACACAAGAAGGAGCGGCGACGGACGAGACAGGTTTCTCCCCCGTCCCCGATAAAGCAAGGACACCTAAGCAAGACGCATTAAATGCGCGTTGTCATGTAATGCGAGGGATAACCTCGCATCACTGTTCCCTTTCCACCTCCTGTGTGCCACTGTGGCAACCCCTTTTTCGATAAAAGGAGGCCCGAGGCGACCAGGAGAAGGATTCGGCTTTTTGGAGCTCCTCACGCCCCATAGCTAGCTCAAGAACACAGATATACGATCCACCAAAGCAGGAGTAGGGTTTTACGCATCCTCGCGGCCCGAACCTGGATAAACGAACCGTGTGCTACCTGTTAGATCTGCTCTTCTCACGACCCCGCGCCCCGCCAACCACAATAGGGATTCTTGTGATCCCATAGGTGTCGTTCTGCACTGACAGAAACATATATGATTTTACAACCCATGTTGATGCATCGGAGAATGTGTGTGTAGTTTAATTTTGAATTGTGCACCTGAAATGGCTAGAAAACCAATTTAATGTATAAAATGTCCAAACGAACCCTGAATAATTCCAATCCTTTTACGACACACATATAGTTGCATGTTCACTAGAGATAAAAGGTCTAGCCATTCAAACACCGTCCATTGCCACTGTGACCCCATTATGTAATTCAAATCAAGATGAAAAATCAAGTAGATCCCACACAGTTTATTATCACCAACCGTGTGAGATGCAGTACAAAATATCCTAGAGCACCGTCGGTGTCTAGTACACCTATGGCTTACACGAGAAGGTGCGTCGGCTACAGTCCACAGCCGGCGTGTCAAGCAAACTAGCTCGCTCCCCAAATACTCCCGCCTCTGCATCCCTCGCCATCTCAGAAATATTACTGCCTCGTAATCTCGAAAATATCTACTGCCTGGAAGGTTTTAATGTTTAATAGCACACGCTTAGTATGTGCGGACCGTGTGTGATGTTTGTTACTCCCGCTCTGCTTCAGTCCCTTGCTTCAAATTTTTAGTAGCCCCAGCATTTTACTCCCGCCTCTGCATCCCTCGCAATCTCAAAAATATTTTCTCGCCTTCGATCCAAATTTTCAGTAGCCCCTCCTTGTTACTCCCACCTAGTAAAATTTTCAGTTGCCGCGGTATTTGCGCAAACACCACCTTGCCCCTCCCCCCTCCACAAACACCACACACTCCCCAAAACCTCCACTCACACAGACACGCCACCCCCGAAACCATTGGTAGGTCACCGCCATCACCGGTGCCTCCATCCTCAACCTCTCCATGTGTGCTGGGGAGCTCTAGGAGCCAATGGCCAAAAAGAGGTTTATCGCGACCTTTTCGCCCAATGCCGGTGAGGTGGCCGTCGAGGTGTCCCCATCGTCCTTCACGGGCTCCATCCACCATCGCCGGTCCCCCGATCTGCCTGCCGCCGTGCCCCTACGCCGGTTCGAGGACTTCCCCGTCCTCCCTCGGGCCTGACAGCCGATGAGGTCCTACCTCGGGGTCCGGCAGCGGCGGTGGGGGACGTGGTTCGCCGAGATTATAGATCAAGAGACCCACACCAGTCGGTGGCTTGGTAGCTTCCACACGGCCGAGCTTGCGGCCATGGAGTATGACCGCTGGCAGGTCCGCTACCACAGCGCGGCGGCTAGGCTCAATTTCCCCTTCGGCACACGTCTGGTCGACCTCGTCCCGCCGGAGCCAGGGTGGTGAACTCGGCTATGGCGCGGGAGGACCGCGAGGCGTGGGAGCACCTCGAGGCCGAGGCCGCCGACGAGGCCTACATGCAAGAGCTCCGCCAGCGGCACCCAAAGCTCGTGGAGGCGGAGCGGGCGATATTTGCCGGCGCAGAGGGCGGCGAGGTTATCGCGCTCTCCTTTGATGACGAGGTTGAAGGTGGCGAGGACGGGGAGATCAACGTCGACGAGTGGAGGAGTGCCTTCCCCAATGACCCAGACGACGGCACCGGCCCGGACCTGGCTCATGGCACAGTGTACATGACGAGGAAGTATTGGCTGGACCTCTACTTCGATCGAAAGTAGTTTAGCTTAGTTTAAATTTATATTTTATGTCCGGTTATGCAAAACTATCTATGTTTATGTTTGAATGCATGCTACTTTTGGTTGAACCTGCTGTGAACTCGATCAAATTGAAGTTTACAACGTTAAGTTTAGGGGGTCGACTAGAAAAGGCCAAAAAATGATGGAGTGCATATATATCCACTAAGGGTTTTAGTCCTTTAACTTTTAAAGGATAGGCTAGAGATGGCCTTATGACTTGTTTATTTTAGTTCTTCACAATGTGATGCTCTATATGTGCAACTATTTGCCATGCAGTTCAATTTCATCAATAATAGTTTCAACAATACCACTATGAATTATGATATTTGGTTGCTGTTAAGGATATTGCAGTTAACATGCCTTTTCATTTTTTAACAATAACTAGTGTACTTTAGACCTGCACAATACCAGTTTGAATGACTATTTGCTTGTTTTTAAATGTTATGCCTGATGCAGTTAACACACCTTTCCACTTCTTGTTTTGCTTAACTAGCGTGCTTAAGCCTGCACACTGAAGCTATCATTTGTAGATTATGTTGTCTACCATGGATATATTTGGTTGATGTTTAGCCTGTTGTGCTTAACATGCCTTTTTATGTACTCATATGGGACAATATTGAGAACAGTGTTGTTTTCCATCGAGGTTAGTTTCATCGCATTGCTTATATGTACTCACTATTTAGGATATCGGTAGCTGGTACCATATAGCATGGGGCTGATAAGGGATTAATCATCGAATCAAACATTTCACTGAATATATATATATATAACCCATTTATGAGTAGGTTAACTAGGGCCATATTCAATATATCTGAGGCTACATAGCAACATGCATTGTACTTAATGACTAAATATGCAATCCCAGGCTACATAGCAACAAGCAAGAGTGTTACCTTAATGTTCTGATGATGTCTAGATATACATGTAATAAAATCTTATATAATGGGATGGAGGGAGTGTTGTACTACATCATTTTTCAATTGTTTCTTAGCTTCTAATATTAACTTGGTGCATTTAGGTACATATATCATTGCTAAAGATCCACACTTTGACCCTTTCTGCGTATAGGGCAATGAGATATTCATGAACCAGCATCAAGTGAGGAAACTGAAAAAGATTATTATTAAAACGGGTCAAAATATGTCAGTCAAACTATTTGCTTACACTTTATGCAAGACAACAGTGAATTGGATGGTAAGTAAGAACCTTGTAGCCTTCTTTTTACTGCCTGTAATGAGTTGTGTTAGATGACAATGTCTGAATCTTTTTTCTTTTGCAGTGGATCCTGAAGTAGTTTACTCAAGATTACCTCTCAAACTACATGATTGGCGGCCGGCCATCACAAGGGGTTGGACTAGAGTCGTGCATGCCTTCTGCATCCAGGAGAGCACAATAGGGCCATTCTGCTTCACCTTGTTCAGCAACCAGAATGTATGTCGCCTCTTTCTTTATCATCTATAATAGTACAAGTATAGAACCCTGGTTAATCATTCTTTATTTGGTGCTTATGTAATTCTTAAACATATGGACCTGTGAATCGAATAACGCATTAGTTGTTTGAACCTGATGGATATGAATAAAGCTATAGCCTACTTTCAAGTTTAAATTAGGTATAATTTTAAATAGCAACAATTAAATTAGGGCGAAATTATGGTGTGCAGGTCATTACGGCGCACACGGTTCATAAAGCATAGCGTGTGCGATATACATCATAATTTGACACGGTTCAAGGAGAGGAAATGTGTGTAACAATGCACACAATTGCCGTCTGCAAAGCGTGTGTGATGTCAGACACTATCACATAGGGTGCAGGAAAACTAAATGTGTGTGATTGTCTACCTATCTGGTGTCTACTACGCAACTTTATTCTTGTAGACACGTGTTGGACCTCCAAGTGCAGAGTTTTGTAGGACAGTAGCAATTTTCCCTCAAGTGGATGACCTAAGGTTTATCAATCCATGAGAGGTGTAGGATCAAGATGGTCTCTCTCAAGCGACCCTGCAACCAAATACAAGAAATCTCTTGTGTCCCCAACACACCCAATACAATGGCAAATTGTATAGGTGTACTAGTTCAGGGAAGAGATGGTGATAAAAGTGTAATATGGATGGTAGAAATATATTTTTATAATCTGAATTAATAAAAAAAGCAAGGTAGAAAATAGTAAACGGGCACAAAAACGGTATTGCAATGCTTGAAAACAAGGCCTAGGGTCTGTACTTTCACTAGTACAATCTCTCAATAGTGCTAATATAATTGGATCATATAACCGTCACTCAACGTGCAACGAAGAATCACTCCAAAGTTCCTATCCAGCGAAGAACATAAGACGAAATTTTTTGTAGGGTACAAAACCACCTCAAAGCTATTCTTTATGGTCAACCTATCCTAGAGTTCGTACTAAAGTAACACGAAGATATTCTTTTCGATTGATCTAACCAAGAGTTCATACTAAAATAACACCAAAGCAAATTCATATTCATAATATTCAATCCAACACAAAGAACTTCAAAGAGTGCCCCAAGATTTCTAGCAAAGAAACAAAGACAAGAACATGCATCAACCCCTATGCATAGATTACCCCAATGTCACCTCAGGAATCCGTGAGTTGAGTGCCAAAACATATATCAAGTGAATCAATATGATACCCCATTGTCACCACAAGTATTCAATTGCAAGACATATATCAAGTGTTCTCAAATCAATAAAATTATTCAATTCGATAACAATGAAATCTCAAAGGGAAAAACTCAATTCATCACAACAAGATAGAGAGGGGAAAGCACCATATGATCTGACTATATTAACAAAGCCCGTGATACATCAAGACTGTGACATCTCAAGAACATGAGAGAGAGGGAGATTAAACACATAGCTACTGGTACAAACCCTCAGCCCCGAGGGTGGACTACTCCCTCATCATCGTGGTGGCCGCCGGGATGATGAAGATGGCCACCGGTGATGATTCCCCCCTCCAACAGAGTGCCGAAACGGGGTCTAGATTGGTTTTCGGTGGCTATAGAGCCTTGCGGCGGCGGAACTTCTGATCTAGGTTAACCCCGAGGGTTTTTGGAATATTTGTGAATTTACAGGGTAAAGAGGGGGTGCAGGAGGCCACCGAGGTGGGCACAACCCACCTGTGCGCGCTTGGGCCCCTAGGCGCGCCCTGGTGGGTTGTTCCCCCCTCGGGGCACCCCCTAGGTGCTGCTGCGGCCCATCCTGGGTGTTCTGGTCCATATGAAATCTCTAAAAGTTTCACGGTGTTTGGACTCCGTTTGGTATTGATTTCGTGTGTGTTGGCGTTCTGGGAACGGGGGTCCCCAGACTTGCCTGCCTGCGGCCCGCAGCATGGCTCCACCAGCGGCCCTGTTTGGCCCATCTTCACTAGCAGACATTCAAGACCCTCGCGAGGGGCCAAGCCTCACGAGACGGACGATGCAAGACCTCCTCAGGGGCGGCCTCACCAGGCTGGCTCGCGAGGGGCAGAGAGATCAAGGCAAGGGACACCTCACGAGGTTTCTGTGACGCAAGCCATGACGACTAGAGCCAGGCGGGCGCCAGCGCGCGCAGTGTCCTCGTTTCCTCTTTGGTGGTAAAGGGCAAGCGCAGACGAAGAGTCCCGAAGCATCAGGCAAAGGTTTCCATATCAGTGCAACAAGACCAAGACCAGCAGGACGGCAGGATGAAGGTCACCGTGGAGCCCAAGACGGCGTCACCACCAGACCCTTTGGCAGGCGAAGACTACTTTTGTCAAGATAGCTTGTACTAGTTGTCTCCCTTTAAATTTGGCCGTTATGAAGAGGACCAGGGCCTCTATAAATAGGACTAGCCACCACCATAGGGAGGCATCTCATCTTGGGCTAGATCCTAACCACTCAAGCTCACCAAGCACAAGAACACCTCTGCTCGCGAGGCTATTCTTCCTCCGTAATTGTTCATCCTCGGCCTAAGAGGCAATCCACCACACCACACTGGAGTAGGGTATTACACCGCAACGGTGGCCCGAACCAGTATAAATCTTGTGTCTCATGTTCTTTGGGTTCGTCGAGCTAGGCCATGAGATCGTAGAGTGTGCGAGCTAGAGAGGGGGAGAGATCTTTGTGCGCTCCCCAGTGTTCGAACCTCCAGGGTTTTGCTGGAACCCGAAATCCGATATTTGGCGCACTAGGTAGGGGTGCGCCGAAGCTTTCCTCTTCGTCGATCTGCGCTTTGCCACTCCGCCAAGTTCATGGCCGACGCTCGTCGGGCCCGCGTTGAGCACTGTGCCGCTCTCGCCACCCGCGTCGCACAGACCGCCCCTGTCGGCGGACCTCCCCGTCGTTCTCCATCACCCTCCGCCAACGCCGCCACCGGCCCGGTGGCCAGTGAGCAGCAAGCCTCTTCACTGCACCCCTCTGTGCGGTGAGATGGTCGCACCGCCACCCCGCCGCTGACTCCGGCCGTCTCATCGTCTCACGCTCGCTGCGCCCCCACGGACGCGCAGGCCACGCTACTCATGGCATGCGAGCTCCTGCGCTACCGCCCGGTCGACGACCTCTACGAGGACTGGTTGGACTGCATTACTGAACTCATCAGCGTTGTGAGGGGCTCCCCTGCACCATCCCTCTCACTGTCTTGCCCACCCCCAGCTGTGGGCGATGTGGCTCACGGAGCGCCTCCGCCCCCTCAGCACCAAGATGGCGCCCTCACGCTGAGGCGCGCAGCTCATAAAGCGCCTCAGCCTCCCCCGCGTCAAGACGACGTCCTCGCTCCAAGATGCGCCGCCCAGCGGTGTGATCCGCTGCGCAGTGTGCCCGCGCACGAAGAAAGAAGTTGCCAAGAGGTTCCCCGTTCGCAAGAAGATGCTCCAGCGCTTCTAGCACCACCATGTCAGGATCGCTTGCTGTGGTAGGGCCACATGCCACTTGTCGTGGCAGCATAAGGACGCCAAGGTCAAGCTCCGCCTCCACGACAAGCCTCGGTGGCCACGGCGGGCTGCCGCGCCTTCACTCCTGAGCTTCGTAGCATCGTCTGGCCGGGCAAGTTCAAGCCGGATCTGCCCCCTCGCTACGATGGCACCCCCGACCCTGCGGATTTTCTGCAGCTCTATGAGCTGAGCATCAAAGTGGCCAACAACGACGAAAAGGTCATGGTGAACTAGTTTCCCATGGATCTCGAGGATGGCGCCCGCTCATGGCTCTTGAACCTGCCCCTGGTTCGATTTCCTCCTGGGATGAGATGCGCAGCCACTTCATCGCCAACTTCCAGGCCACTCTCGACCGCCCCCCGGTCACGGGTGACCTGCGCCACCTCAAGCAACAACCGGGAGAAACCCTGCAAAAATACATCCAGCGCTTCAATAGCGCACCTATAAAGATCCCCAAGGTGACGGACGAGGCCATCATCTCAACGTTTTCTGACGGCGTCCGCGACGTCAAGATGAAGGAGGAGCTCCTGTTCAACATAGCAACCAAGTGTGCAAGGGCTGAGGAGGGGCGTCTCTCCCTCCTCGAGCTCCCTGCTACAGATCCAGACGAGAAGAAGGCCAAGGTCAAGGATGTGAAGCGCAAAGGAGTGGCCGTACTCGCGGAAGAACCGGACACCAAGCGCAGCCGAGATCTTCCCGAGTCATCCAAGGGCGGTCGTACGTTCTGCGCCTTCCACAACATGTGCACACAAAACACCAACGATTGTCAAGAGCTCAGGGCCATTTGAGACGGGTGCTTCGGTCGACGCCCCGAGCACAACGACCGGGGCTACGGCCGAGGAGGTGGACAAGGTGGAAGACGTTGGGACGACCGTGGGCCCCGCCAAGAGTGGCGCGAGGATCGTTGGCAGGACCAGCCTCGTGAGGGCGCCTGGAGGGACAAGCCTCGTGAGGATCGTCCTCAGGGCAACCCTGGTCTCCCTCTGTTGCCGCCGCCAAGAAGGAACGACGACCATCAACAGGACAAAGGGACTGGGGGCTTCCAGGAGCTACATGCCATCGTCTGCATCTTGGGTGGCGCTCAGGCCCCAGCCTCCCGGTGCATCTTCAAGCAGTTCTCCCGTGAAGTGAATGCATCCCTCCCCAAGCTCGAGGCTACGCGCCCACTCAGGTGGTCCAAGTACGCCATCACCTTTAGCTCGGCGGACCAGCTCAAATGCATGGCAACCGCTGGCGTCCTCCCGATGCTTTGTTCACCCATCATCAGCAATGTCCAAGTCACCAAGACCCTCATCGACGGCGGCGCTGGACTCAGTGTCCTGTCCGTCAAAACATTCGACAGCCTTCAAGTGCCATACGATCAGCTCCAGCCCACCAAGCCTTTCTTAGGAGTGATAGACGGCTCCACCATCCCAATAGGGCAAGTTCACCTCCCCGTCACGTTCGGTCAGCATGACAACTACCACACCGAGCTCGTCGACTTTGATGTCGCCCACATCCGCCTGCCGTACAATGCCATCCTCGGGTACCCAGCACTGGCCAAATTCATGGCAGTCACCCAGCATGGCTACAACGTCCTCAAGATGCCGGGAAGCGGCGGAATCATCACGGTCCCTTGCGAAGAAAGAGACGCGGTGTGCTCCAGAGTGCACCTTCCAAGATTCATCAATCAAAGACCCTGACAGCGCGGGTGCGCAGTACCCTCCTGAGGCCAACCCCAAGAAGAAGAAGCAGTTACTCCGCACTGGGCCTCAACGGAGCAGCACCTCCAGCGGCGCCACTTCAAGATCCGCGCCAACGCCTGGGGCGCCTCCCTCCCTCACATAGGGAGGCGCACCCGGTGCCCTCCTCAGGCAGGGCTCGGGGGCTCTCTTTTGGAGGGCCTCAGACCTGGCCAACATCACGAGGGAGGCGCTCGGGCACCACGTGGAGGCGTGCTTCGCGGCACATTTCCCTCAGGAGGACACCGGGCGAGGAGCACCCGGGGCTCAGGAGTTCATCACCAAGGCATCTCAGGAGCTTCAGGAAGCAAGAGCAATACGCGGCGACCGCCACCTAGCATCGCTCCCCACCCATGCGAGGGTGGTGAGCTGCGCATCTGCATCGACATCCCAGGGCTCAACAGGGCCGCATCTCAGCAGCACTTCAGGCCTTCGTGTGCTGGTCGGTGTGAGGGCCCGCCTCACAGCTACGTTCGCAAGCCGTTCGGCCTGCCGAGCGTGGCTGTCGCCTTCCAACGCAATCTGTGGAGCATCCTAGAAGGTCAGGACGCCAGGCACCACGCGGTCCTGGCGAAGATGGAGACGGTCCTCCGGAGGCCACCTGAGCCTCCAGACCCTCCCGAGGCTCGGGGTCTCGGTGGCTCATGAGAAGCGACTTCTTCGCTACATGTCTTCAGCTACCACAACACTCCTTTGGCAACCAAACGAGGTGACATTTTTCCAAGTTCATTCTGCTGGGAGCGCCCCCTGGGCTGCGTCATCCCCATGCCACGTGGGTCCGTCCCTGCGGCATGTATCCGCTTGCATCTTTAGTTCACTCTGCTGGGAGCGCCCCTCGGGCTGCATCAACCCCAGGCCGCTCGGGTCCAACCCAATGGCATGTATCGTTCTTGCATTTACCTAAGCTAGTTGCTTTTCATGCATAATCTATCTATGGTTATCACCTGCTTGATTGTCACCCATCATGGGAGCCACGCGCCAATCGTCTTTCTTCAGGATCCTTCGCATAAGAAGGCTAGGCACGCCGTGTGTGCTCGGGCCCGTCCCTGCAGCTTCGGTAAATCCAACGGCTGAGCTCTATCTAGCGGGCCGGCCCCGTTCACGTACCTCTTGGGGTCATTGGTGCTTGGCCTTCTCATGCGATAGCCTCAGGAAATCCACTCAGCGCAGGTTGTCTAACCATCTCGTAGGAAAGCCACAGCCATCAAGAACCAAGACCAGGCGCAACCCGCCTTGAGGTAGGGCCTCGTGAGTTCCGCGCTGGCTCACGAGTGCCCAAATACACCTCGTCAAGCCCTGTCGTGCAAGCCACGTGTCAGGGCGGGGCTGTACACGCCCCGGGGGCCCTCCGCAGTACGGAGTCCCCTCCCATGTACTAGTGGAAGCACCATGCTCCGCGCTGGAAGTCGACACTGCCGAGGAGCGGCTATGCCCGTGCAAGTGTGGAAGCGCCATGGTCCGTCCTGGTGATAAACAACTAAGGGCGGCTTCACAGCCGTATGAACCTCAGGGAGCCTCCGAGCTCGGTGTCCGGCCTCATCGCAACACCTCCCCTCGGGAGAGTCGCGCGAGGGGTGTGGGCACGGGGGCTGCGCTCAGGTCATGGCCAAGCGTACGCCACCCTGCTAGGTCCCTCGGACCTGGTCATTGCGCGCCCTCCCAAGCGGAGCCAAGGTACGAAGGTCATTTGAACGTCAAGGGGGACTCCTGAGCATCGCGACTCAGGAGCCTAACTTACCACGTAGCCCCTCACTCCTTGGTCCGTCCTGGTGATCCGGTCGGCCCAATGGCGTCTGAGGTATGCGCGGGGTCAGGCCCTGCCGACGTAGAACATTAGATTTACTCCCAGATCTCCTTTCTATAAGCTGTTTGTGCGTCAAGGGGGGACTCCTGAGCATTGCGACTGAGGAGCCTAACTGATCGCATAGCCCCTCACTCCTAGGTCCGTCCTGGTGATCCGGTCGGCCCAATGGCAACTGAGGTATGCGGGGTCGGGCCTTGCCAACGTAGAATGCAAAGCAAATAGAAAGGAAATCACAGAATTTCAAAGCAAATATTACAGGACATATTGTTCCCCTGAAATCGAACGAGAGTTTAACGCCTCCATGAGGCATGGCGCATATTGCAGAAGTTAAAATAGGAAAGGAGCCGCCAACAGGTTTCCTCGTCATCCCTGGATGCCGCCGTCGCTTGCAAGGGATGCTTCTTCTCCAACGGCGTCGCCTTCACCTGCACAACCAGCCGGAGTTGCGGGATCGGTAGCACCGCCGGTCGGCGGCGCGGGACCGAAGGTGCGGAACCTCTTCAGCAGGGCCTCCACCTGACCCTTCATAGCAGCAGTGGCGGCCTCGTAATGCTCGTCTTTCACAGGCTCCAGCAGCTCGTCAAGGTGAGCGGCGGGATCGCGAAGGTGGAGGTGGCTCAAGACACGCGTCAACGTGGCCAAGGAGAGAACACGGGCTTCTCCCTTTGCCATGGGGCTGATACCGCTCACGGCGTCCTCAAGCGCATCAACCAGAAAAGGAACCAGCTGGTTGGGGCCCTCGTCATCGGCAATCAGCGGCTCCTCGAAGCCCATCTTGTAGAGCGACTTCAGTGCTGTCCGAGCCTTCTCTTCAAGGATCTTGAAGGCCGTGCGGTCCTCAGTCAGGACCTTCGCCTTGGCGTCGAGTTCGGCCTTCTTCGCCTTCAGCCTCTGCTCCTACTCCTCCAGTCGGCTATGCTCCATGGCATGCGCCTTCGCCAGCTGCTCCAATTCGGTGTCGCGATCCTTGACGGCATCCTCTCAGGCTTTCATCTTCTCCTCCTTCGCCTTGCGGTCTCAGGCTCCCTTCGCGTGCTCCCTCTACACGGTCTCCAGCTCGGCCGCCAGCGACCGGCAGCGGTCCTGGGCGGCCTCGGTGTCCTTCACCGCCACCTCGCGGGCGGCCACGGCCTGAGCAACGGCCTCCCTGTCCTTCTCGGAGTCAGCAGCAGCTTGGTTCAGTGCCACCTGGATGGACGCGTCCGGGAGCAGCCAACCGGAGACCAGTTCCAGGCGTCCGGCCACCAGACGACGGTCGGTGCCCTGAAGGTCTTCTCGCAGCAGGGCCATCATAGACAGAGCACGCTCCAGGACATCAGGAGAGATGGAGGAACCTGGGGTCAGCAGCACGGCAGAAGAAGGAAGAGGCGACGTCGTCACCATGGCCTGGGAGGCCAGAGGCTCCTGAGCCTCGGGGACCCCAGCGCCCGAGACGGACGTTGGTACCTCCGGAGCCAGCGGGGCCTCGGGGGCTGACTCCTCCTGAGGATGCTCCACCCAGCCTCGCGAGGATGATCGGGCTGGAGAAGCACGAGCGCCGTCTCCACCTTTACTCATGGAGAGGGGTGCGGCCGTAGGAGGCGATCTGGGCTCAAGCAGTACCACCTCGTCCTCCCTTCTCCTCTTCGCCACAGGTGTCGGCCTAGTTTCACAACGAAGAAGAAGAGTCAGAAACGAGCAGCGGAAATGAGAACAAGGTAGGACGAGAACACTTACTGGTCCACCGCGGCATAGTCCCTTCGCTTCGTGAGCTTGAAGCCAGAGAGCTTCTCGGCCCGAGGCGTGGGCGTGCCAGCTCTGGGAGCAGAAGCAGGGGCAACAGCTGGGCCAGAAGCAGCTCCAGGCGGCAGTGAGGCAGGAGCGTCGTCCCGGGAGAGCAGCGCCGACATGCCCTTGATCGGAACCATGGGCGGCTCCCCCTTCTCTGGGAGGACGTCGGCCTCGCCATGGTCGTTAGGCAGGAGGCAGAGGATGTCGGCCTTGCGCAAGGGGGAGGTCTCCCCCATCACCTCGGGGCTGCCTATGAGTCGCGCTCCTCGTCCTCCTCCTCCTCTCCGTCCTCTCGAGAATCACCAGAAGACACGTCCACCGTCGTTGTCACCACAGGAACCTCAGAAGGCGCTGGCGGCACCAGGCCACGCCCGTCAAAGGTGAGCATGGCGGCTACGACCAGCGCCCCGTCCTTCCGGAGGAACAAGGGAGCATGGGGACTCGGTGGATGCTCTTGGTCATCTCCGACCAGGAGACGGAGGGCCACGGCCAGCTCCTCGCCAGACAAGGCCTTTGGAATCAAGCGGAGCTTGTCTTCTTCATCCACAAGCGTCCACAAGGGGCGCATGCGCGCCTGGAGAGGAGCCACCCGCAGCGCCAAGAATTCCCTCAGGAGCATGGCCCCCGTCAGCTTCGCCGCCTTCGCGTTGCCCGGCCTCAGGTTGGCGTTCATCTTCTCCAGCATCAACTTCCCCCGGTCGTCAGTAAGCTTCACACGGGATCACCCCTCATCAGGCCGGGGCATCCCCGTCGGCAGCTTCAGTCATGGGTGGACACACTTGGCATTCATCATAATCCACTTGCTCCTGAAGCCATTGTCGGCGTTCTGGGAACGGGGGTCCCCAGACTTGCCTGCCTGCGGCCTGCGGCGTGGCTCAAAGGGGGCCCAGCGCGGCCCATCTTCATCAACACAGACCCAAGACCCTCGCGAGGGGCCAAGCCTCGCGGGGCGGATGACACGGAGCTTCCTCAGGCACGGCCTCATCAGGCTGGATCACGAGGAGGCGGAGAGATCAAGGCGGGGTACCTCACGAGGTGCCCGTGACGCAAGCCATGACGACCAAGGGTGCCAGGCGGGCGCCAGCCTGCGCAGTGTCCTCCTTTCCTCTTTGGTGCAAAGGGAGCAAGCGCAGGCGAGAGCATAAGGCAAAGGCACCCGTTTCGATGCAACGAGACCAAGACCAGTCCAACGACAGGGAGGAAGTCATTGTGGAGCCCAAGCCAGTGTCACCACCAGAGCCTTTGGCAGGCGAGGACCAACTTTAGTCAGGATAAGTGTACCAGATGTTCCCCTTCAAAATGGCTAATTTTTGGCGCCCTTCCCGCTCAATATTTGGGAAGAGGCCCAGGGCCTTTGCCTATAAATAGGACTAGCCACCCCCAGGGTAGGGGGATGGAGATCGAAGAGGGATCGGAATCAAGAAGGGAGAATCGGCCAACCTAGAAACAAGCTGGGATCGGATCGAGTAGCATCACAGAGAGAGACAAGGGTGACTGAACTGCTCCTAGCAGTTCATCCCCTCAGCCAAGAACAGACCCTCGCGAGGCTGTTCTTCCTTGTATTGCTCATCATCATCAACCCAAGAGGCAATCCACCACACAGCACACACTAGAGTAGGGTATTACACCACAACGGTGGCCCGAACCAGTATAAACCCTGTGTCTCTTGTGCTGTTCTTTCCATAGCTTAGATCTTAGCGAGGCGGAGGGGTGCAGGCAGGTAGAAGGAGAAATCTCCACGCGCACCCCAGTGTTCGAACCTCAAGGGTCTGCTGGAACCCGAAATCCGACATTTGGCGTGCCAGGTAGGGGTGCGCCGGAATTCCTCTTCCACCACCCCGTTCTCCTCCGACCATCGCGTCCATGTCTGACGCTCGTCGGGCCCGCGCTGAGCGCCGAGCCGCTCTCGCTACCCGCGTCGCCCAGACGGCTCCTATCGGCGGGCGTCCTCGCCGTTCCCCGTCACCTGCTGTCAACGCCACCACCGGCCCAGCGGGGGACGGGCAGCAAGCGTCGTCTCAGCATCCGTCCGTGCGGCAAGACGGCCGCACCGCCACTCCCTCGCTCACCCCAGCTGGTTCTTCATCCCGTGCGCTCTGCGCACCCATGGAGGCTCGAGCTGTGCTCATCGCGGCAAACGAGTTCCTGCGCTACCGTCCCGTCGACGACGTCTACGAAGAATGGCTTGACCGCGTCGCCGAGCTCGTCCGCGCCGCAGGGGGCTCTCCTGCGCCGTCCGTTCCGCTGCACCGCACCCTGCCCCGCGCGGGCGACGAAGCTCCGGGGGCGCCCTAGCCGCCTCCTCCTCAAGAAGGCTCCAGACCTGCCTCCTTGTTACGACGGCACGGCCGACCCTGCGGAGTTCCTCCAGCTCTATGAGCTGGACATCGAAGCTGCCAACAGAGACGAGAAGGTCATGGCGAACTGGTTTCCCATGGCGCTCAAGGACGGGGCCCGCACCTGGCTCCTGAACCTGGCTCCAGGCACGATCTCCTCCTGGGACGAGATGTGCATCCGCTTCATCGCCAACTTTCAAGGTACTCGCGACCGACCACCCGCCGTGAGCGACATGCGCCGCATCAAGCAACAACCCGGAGAGACCCTGCAGAAGTACATCCAGCGCTTCAACAACGCACGCCTCAAGATTCCCAAGGTGACCGAGGAGGCCATCATCTCAGCCTTCTCCGAAGGCGTGCGCGATGTCAAGATGAAGGAGGAGCTGGCGATGCATGAAGACCTGTGCACTTCCTCGGAGTTGTTCAACTTGGCAACCAAGTGCGCGAGGGCTGAGGAAGGGCGTCTCTCCCTCCTCGAGCTGCCTGCCGCAGACCCAGAAGAGAAGAAGCCCAAGGCCAAGGATGTGAAGCGCAAGGGGCTGCCGTGCTCGCGGCAGAACCAGACACCAAGCAGGGCAGAGATCAGCCCGAATCTTCCAAGGGCAGTCGGTACTGTGTGTACCACGACCTCCACACCCACAACACCAACGAATGTCAAGAGCTCCGAGCCGTGCGAGAAGGAAGGATCGGCCATCGCCCTGACCGCGGTGACCAGGGCTACCGTCGAGGAGGAGGAAGGAACGTAGGACGCTGGGAAGACCGCTGCCCGCGCCAAGGGTGGCGCGATCGACCTCGCGAGGATCGCTGGCAAGACCCGCCTCGCGAGGGAGACTGGAGGGATTAGCCTCGCGAGGATCGCCCACAAGGCAACGCAGGCCTCCCTCCGCTACCGCCGCAGCCAAGGAGAAACGAGGACCGCCATCAGGACGAGGGGGCTGGGGGCTTCAGGAGCCGCGTGCGATCGCCTGCATCCTGGGCGGGGCTCAAGCCCCAGCCTCTCAACGCATCTTCAAGCAGTTCGCCCACGAAGTGAATGCAGTCCTCCCCAAGCTCGAAGCCACGCACCCTCTCAGCTGGTCGGCGTGCGCCATCACGTTCAGCTCAGCAGATCAGCTCAAGTGTGCGGCCATAGCCGGAGTCCTCCCGATGCTTTGTTCCCCAATCATCAACAACGTGGTGGTCACCAGGACCCTCATCGATGGCGGGGCAGGGCTCAAAGTCCTGTCCGCGGAAACATTCAACAATCTTCAAGTGCCCTACAACCAGCTTCAGCCAACCAAGCCTTTCTCCGGAGTCACCGACGGCTCCACGGTCCCGATTGGGCAGGTTCGCCTCCCCGTCACCTTCGGGGCACGCGACAACTACCGCACCGAGCTCATCGACTTCGACGTCGCTCACATTCGCCTGCCGTACAACGCCATCCTTGGGTACCCAGCACTGGCCAAGTTTATGGCCGTAACTCACCACGGCTACAACGTCCTCAAGATGCCAGGAAGTGGCGGAGTCATCACGGTGCCCTGTGAAGAGAAGGACGCGGTGTGTGTTCCCTGGAACGAGCCTTTCAGGCCGCATCGCTGGAAGACCCAGATCGCGGAAGCAGGAGGCTTCCCGAGACCGCCCCCAAGAAGAAGAAGACATCGTCTGGCCTGGCCCCTCAGGAGGCAGGCCCCTCAGGGCCCGCGCCTGCCCAGGGGGAACCTCCTTCCATCGCATAGGAAAGCGCGCCTGGCGCCCTCCTCAGGCAGGGCTCGGGGGCTCTCCCCTGGAGGGCCACCGACCTGGCTAAGGTCACGAGGGAGGCGCTTGGGCACCACATGGAGGCGTGTTTCGAAGCACGTTTCCCTCAAGAAGGAGTAAGGCAAGGAGAGCCAGACCCTCAGGAGTTCATCAGCAAGGCCATTCAGGAGCTACAGGAGTCAAGAGTCATGAAAGGCGGCCGCCGCCTACCAGCTGTGGCTCCCCATCCAGGCGAGGATGGTGGGCTGCGCGTCTGCATCGACATACCAGGGCTCAATCGAGTCGCCTCTCTGGAGCGCCTCTGGCCCTCGCGAGTGGGGCGCTGCAAAGGTCCACCCCACAGCTATGTTCGCATGCCTTGCGGCTTGCCGAATGCGGCTGCCACATACCAGCGCCTCATGAGGGGTATCATGAAGGCTCAAGAGGCCAGGCGTTCCGCAGCCCTGACGGACATGGAGATGGTCCGCGAGGAGCCACCAGCGCCTCCGGAGCCTCCCGAGGCCCCTGGGCCTGGGGGCTCGTGAGGATCGGCTTCCGCAGCCCACCGAGTCTGCTATGCCAACACTCCTTCGTCCTCAACATCATCAGGTGACATCTTTCAAGTTTCATTTCTAGCTAGGAGCGCCCCCCAGGGCTGCATTATTCCCAGGCCGCGTGGGTCCGTCCCTGTGGCATGTATCCCTTTTATTTTATGTTGTTAGCTTACCTTGTTGGGGCGCCCCTCGGGCTGCATCATCCCCCAAGTCGCTCGGGTCAAACCCAGCGACATGTATCCCTTTTGCGTTTATTTCCGTCTATGCGTTCGACCCACCATGCTTGATTATTTGATGCCTGTCCACGGCACCTCTTCTTCTCCATGCCGACCACTTGCACGTTAAAGGGGGGGTACCTGAGCATCACGACTCAGGGCTCTTACTGGCTCTCCAGCCCTCACCCTCTGGCCTTGTCCACGGCATCGCGACCTGGCATACCAGCGACGGCTGAGACCAGCTCGAGGGCCGGGACCCGAGGATGTAGAGTGCCGGCATCTAACCAAATTTGTAGGGACACATCACAAGATAAGGCCCAGTGCCAGGCACAACCCGCCTAGAGGTAGGGCCCCGTGAGTCCCGCGCTGGCTCACGGGTGCCCAGATACACCTCGCCAGGCCCTACCGTGCCAGCCACGTGTCAGGGCGGGGCTGTACACGCCCCGGGGGCTCCTCCCGGAGGGGAGCCCCCTCCCACGTACCAGTGGAAGCACCATGCTCCGCGCTGGCTGACGACACTGCTGAGGAGCGGCTATGCCCGTACACATACGGAAGCGCTATGCTCCGCGCTGGTGATAAACAACTGAGGGCGGCCCCCGGGCCGCATCAACCTCAGGGAGCCCAGAGCTCAGTGTCTAGCCTCATTGTAACGCCTCCCCTCGAGAGTGCCGCACGAGGGGGCTGGGCACGGGGGCTGCGCCTGGGTCACGCCCAGACGCACGCCACCCAGCCAGGCCCCCCGGGCCTGGTTCGTCGCGCGTCTCTCCCCGAGCGGAGCCAAGGTACGAAGGCCGTTTGAGCGTCAAGGGGGACTCCTGAGCATCGCGACTCAGGAGCCTAACTGGTCACGTAGCCCCTCACTCCTTAGTTTCGAAAGGCTAACGGCGGTTGAGGTATGCGCGCGGCCAGGCTCTCCAGACGTAGAACGGTAGATCCACCCACATCACACCTCCCTACTTGTTGTTTGTGCGCCAAGGGGGACTCCTGAGCATCGCGACTCAGGAGCCTAACTTTTCACGTAACCCGTCACTCCTTGGTCCCGTCCTGGTTTCCGGTCGGGGTTAACGGCGGCTAAGGTATGCGCGGGGCCGGGCTCTGCCGGCATAGAACATAAGCAAGTAGGAAGGAAAAGCGTAAATTTCAAGGAATTCAAAAGCAAATATTACAGTCCACACTGTTATCTCAATGCCAAATGCAAGTTTAAACGCCTCCCCGAGGCATGATACATGTGCAAGAATTAAAGGCAGGACAGGAGCCACAACGGAGTCACTTGTCGGTGGTGGAGCAGCGCGGAGTGGGTTCGCCTCATGGAGCAGCGGGGTCGGCAGCGCCTTGCTTCGGCTTGGTGCTGAAGGCCCGGAACTTCCCCAGCAGAGCCTCCGCACGACCCTTCACGGCCTCGGCAGCGGCACGCTCGCCACTTACTGGCTCCAGCAGGCTGTCGAGGTCGACGCCGGGATCGCGAAGGTAGATGTGGGTGAGGACCCGCGTTAGCGCTGCAGAAGACAGGACACGCGCCTCGGCCTCGGCCGTGGAGCCATGGCCAAGGGCGACATCTTCAAGAGCGCGAACCAGGAAGGGAAGCAGCTTGGCGGGGCTGTCCTCGGCGCCAGCCTGCGGGCTCTCCAGGCCGCTGTCGTAAAGCGTCCTCAACGAGGAGCGAGCCTTCGCCTCCATCTTCGCGAAGGCCACGCGGTCCTCGGCAAGAACCTGGGCCTTGTCGTCCAGCTCGACCTTCCACGCCCCCAACTCCTGCTCCAGCGCGCCTAGGCGGTCACGGCGCCTCCTGAGCTTGACCTCCCTCTCCTTGACGGCCGCCTCGCGAGCCTTCATGCCTTCTTCCTGCTCTTGGCGAAGGCGGGCCTCTTTCGCGAGCTGGTCCCACAGGCCTTGCAGCTCGTCCTCCAGCACCTTGCAGCGACCACGGACGTCGACCACCTCCCCGAGGGCTGCGTCACGAGCAGCCTTCGCCTCAAGGACGTCCTACCTCTCCTCATCACAAGCCGTCGAGGCCTGGACCAGCGCCGCCCGAATCGAAGCGTCGGAGCGAATCCATCCTGAAGCCAGCTCCAAGCGCCCGGCCACCAAGCGAGGGTCGGCGCCAAGAAGATCCTGTCGCAGCCGGTCCAGCTCAGCAGCAGCACGATCCAGAACGGCAGGAGGAGTCGGAGAGACAGCAGTCGGTGGAGTAGGAGAAGAAGGCGGCAGCGCGACCACAGCATCCTGAGGCGGAGCTTGCTGCGCCCCAATGGCTGAAGTGGCGGCAGCAGGAAAAGGCACCTCGGGAGTCACTTGGGCCATGGGAGCTGAGCTCGCCCCAACAGGCTTAGCCAGGCCTTGCAAGGATGACCGGGCAAGAGAAGCCCGTGCGTCGCAGTCACCTTCCTTCGCGGGCAGAGGCGCTGCCACGGATGGAACCTCAGGAGCTCCCTTCGGCTTCTTTACTGCGGGCGCCAGCCTATCCAAGAGATGCGGATGTCAAGCCTCAGAAGCAGAACAAGAAATAAAGACAAGAATCAAGCGCTTACGAGTCGTCGCCAGTGAGCTCGAGCGGCCTCCGGCCAAATTTGAAGCCCAAAAGCCGGCTGGAAGGGTCAACCTTGGGAAGCTTGGAAGCGGAAGGCGCGTCTGCGGTCCGCCTCGGGGCCGGGACAGACCCGCGGGAGATCAGCCCGGTCCTGTCCTTTTTCGGGATCGGGGGCAAGCTCCTGCCGTCCTGCTCGTCATCATCCTCGTCGTCATCGCTCGGAGAGAGGCGGAGAACACGGGACTTGCGCTGGGGGAGGGGAGCCCTCGACTCTCCGTCAGTCGCCTAGGAGTCAGGCCCTTTTTCCCGCTCCCCTCCTTCCTCCTCTTCGCTGGAGTCATCGGAGGACACGTCCACCGATTCCCCGGGAGTTTCCATGGGCACGGGCCCGTCCCCGTTGAAGACGGGCATGGACTCCACTACCTGCTCCCAGTCGTCGCGGAGGAACAAGGGCATAGGAGCGCCCTCCAACCTCGCCACATCGCCCCCGACCAGAGATTGGAGGACCGCAGCCAGATCTTCGTTGGCCAAGGCCGCGGGGCTCGGATGAGGCCTCCACATCGGAAGTGAGTACTGCCGAAGTGGAGCCAGCTGGTGCTCCAGGAATTCCCTCAGCAGCGACGCGCCGGTCAGCTTCGCCGCCGCCATGTTGGCCGGCCTCAGATCCGCGTCCATCTTCTCCAACACCAGCTTCGCGCGGGGGTCCGTGAGCTCCGCTCGACCCCAATCGCTGGAGCTCGTGGGTTGCTCCGTGGGCAAGATCAGCCGAGGATGGATGCGCCCAGCATCTGCCAAGACCCACTTGCTCCTGAAGCCCTCAATCCTTTTCGCGGGGTTCGAAATGGCAATGGCGCCACCGTACGCGATGAAGCTCGCGCATGCGGAAGCAGGACCGCGAGAGGTCCGGAGGTAGAAGTACTGGCGCAGCAAGGCCACTGAGGGCTGCACCCCTACGTGAGCCTCGCAGTAATAGGCGAAGATTACCAGGAGAAGGACGGAGTTGGGGTGGAGATGCAGAGCCTGTAGCTTATAATGGCGGAGGACAGAGAAGAAGAACTCGGAGAAGGGAGGTACCAGGCCAGCAGCAATGGCGCTTACAAAGAACAGATAGAAGGTGCTCCCTTGGCCCTCAGGGGTGGCAGAGCCGGCCTTGAACACCTTCGCCCCGTCGATGCCCTGCGCCGCCGCCATCCGGCGCAACCGGGCGAGGCTCGCCTCCGACACATTCGGCGAGTCCAGGGCAAATGAGCACCAAGCTCCGGCCGGGGACTAACGAGGCGCCATGGCTTCCTAGGTCACGCGGTCGGAGTAGATCTGGAAATTTTGGAGGAAGGAAGGAGAGGCGCAAGAAAGGGGATCTGAGCAGCAGCCGGAGAAAGCAAAAAAAAGCAAAGCCTAGGCAGATGCCGCTCCCTTATCAACTCGCGCGGTTGCTGAGGCACCCACGTACAGTCAACGGCCATGCGGCGCCCAAGGCCGTGGGCTGTTAGGGCCCGCGGCGCTTCGCTCTTGCCCTTTCACCTCCCTGCATGGCCAAGTCCGGGCGTGCCTTGGGCCCGGGGGCTACTGTCGGCGTTCTGGGAATGGGGGTCCCCAGACTTGCCTGCCTGCGGCTTGCGGCGTGGCTCAAAGGGGGCCCAGCGCGGCCCATCTTCATCAACATAGACCCAAGACCCTCGCGAGGGGCCAAGCCTCGTGGGGCGGACGACGCAGAGCTTCCTCAGGCACGGCCTCATCAGGCTGGCTCGCGAGGAGGCAGAGAGATCAAGGCGGGGTACCTCACGAGGTGCCCGTGACACAAGCCATGATGACCAAGGGTGCCAGGTGGGCGCCAGCCCGCGCAATGTCCTCCTTTCCTCTTTGGTGCAAAGGGAGCAAGCGCAGGTGAGACAATCAAGCAAAGGCACCCGTTTCGGTGCAACGAGACCAAGACCAGTCCAACGGCAGGGAGGAAGTCATTGTGGAGCCCAAGCCAGCGTCACCACCTGAGCCTTTGGCAGGCGAGGACCAACTTTAGTCAGGATAAGTGTACCAGATGTTCCCCTTCAAAATGGCTAATTGTTGGCGCCCTTCCCGCTCAATATTTGGGAAGAGGCCCAGGGCCTTTGCCTATAAATAGGACTAGCCACCCCTAGGGTAGGGGGATGGAGATCGGAGAGGGATCGGAATCAAGAAGGGAGAATCGGCCAACCCAGAAACAAGCTGGGATCGGATCGAGTAGCATCACACACAGAGAGAGAGAGAAGGGTGACTGAACTCCTCCTAGCAGTTCATCCCCTCAGCCAAGAATAGACCCTCACGAGGCTGTTCTTCCTTGTATTGCTCATCATCATCAGCCCAAGAGGCAATCCACCACACCACACACTGGAGTAGGGTATTACACCACAACGGTGGCCCGAACCAGTATAAACCCTGTGTCTCATGTGCTGTTCTTTCCATAGCTTAGATCTTAGCGAGGCAGAGGGGTGCAGGCAGGTAGAAGGCGAAATCTCCGCGCGCACCCCAGTGTTCGAACCTCAAGGGTCTGCCGGAACCCGAAATCCGACAGCCATCGGCCTTCTTCCCGGTCTTCGAAATCACGTTAGCCTTGTCGGCTACGATGAAGTTGGCGCACCCCGTGGTGTGGCCATCGTTGATCTGGAGGTAGAAGAAGTGGCACAGTAGTGCCACGGATGACATCACCCCGACGTACGCCTCACAGTAAAAGGCAAAGATGGACAAGAGAAGAACGGAGTTGGGATGGAGATGAAGAGCCTGTAACCCGTAGTGATGGAGGACCACATAGAAGAAGTCGGAGAAGGGGGGAACGAGGCCGGCGACGACACTGATCATGAAGAAGGGGTAGAAGGAGCTCTTCGAAGCTTCGGGCACGGCGGAGCCATCGTGGAGCTCGGTCTGCCCCTTCTCATTGTTCTCCCCCGCCGTCAGCAGGCGCATGGCGGCGAGGTTCTTCGCCGAGACATTGGGAGCCTCTAGAGCCAGCTCATACCAGGCAGGTGGCAAATCAACCTTGGGCTTTCGGGGCGCCATTGGTTGGAACCTCGGAAGGATATCGGAGCAAATCTGGAGATTGCGGAAGTGAGGAGCGAGAGAGGGGATCCGGAGCAAGGCGAAGGAAGGCAATGAAGGCAAGCGTTCCCCACACCGGTCTTTTGTCAGTCGGACAGTTGCCGAGGCAGCATGGGGAAGTGGAGACGCCCACGTCCAATCAGTCGCCACACGCCAACCATGGCCGCAGGCTGATGGGGTACGCGGCGCTCCGCGCTTGCCCTTTGGGTTCGTCTCGAAGCCAAGCCCGAGCGCTCCTTGGGCCCGGGGGCTACTATCGGCGTTCTGGGAACGAGGGTCCCCAGACTTGCCTGCCTGCGGCCCACAGCGTGGCTCCACCAGCGGCCCTGTACGGCCCATCTTCACCAGCAGACATTCAAGACCCTCGTGAGGCGGACGACGCAAGACCTCCTCAGGGGGCGGCCTCACCAGGCTAGCTCACGAGGGGTGGAGAGATCAAGGCCAGGGACACCTCACAAGGTTTCTGTGACGCAAGCCATGACGACTGGAGCCAGGAGGGCGCCGGGTGGGCACCAGCGCGCGTAGTGTCCTCGTTTCCTCTTTGGTGCTAAAGGGGCAAGTGCAGACGAGGAGTCCCGAGGCATCAGGCAAAGGTTTCCATATCGGTGCAACAAGACCAAGACCAGCAGGACGGAGGTCACCGTGGAGCCCAAGACGGCGTCACCACCAGAGCCTTTGGCAGGCGAAGACTACTTTTGTCAGGATAGCTTGTACTAGTTGTCTCCCTTCGAATTTGGCCGTTGTGGGATCCCTTCCCGCTCAATATTTGGGAAGAGGACCAGGGCCTCTATAAATAGGACTAGCCACCACCATAGGGAGGCATCTCATCTTGGACTAGATCCTAACCACTCAAGCTCACCAAGCATAAGAACACCTCTCCTCACGAGGCTATTCTTCCTCTGTAACTGTTCATCCTGAGCCCAAGAGGCAATCCACCACACCACACTGGAGTAGGGTATTACACCGCAATGGTGGCCCAAACTAGTATAAATCTTGTGTCTCATGTTCTTTGGGTTCGTCGAGCTAGACCATGAGATCGTAGAGTGTGCGAGCTAGAGAGGGGGGGAGATCTTTGTGTGCACCCTAATGTTTGAACCTCAAGGGCTTTGCCGGAACCCGAAATCCGACAGTGCATTGTAAAAAAACAAGCAAAAAACAGCAACTGGCACTGGGCACTAGGTCAATAGGTAATACCAAAAAATGATATAAAGTTGCTATAAAATGATTGTAAAACACCCAAGAATGATAATATAACAGCATGAATAGTTCATAAATTATAGATACGTTGGAGACGTATCAGCATCCTCAAGCTTAATTACTACTCGTCCTCGAGTAGGTAAATGATAAAAGAAATAATTTATGAAGTGTGAATGCTAGCAAAGTGCACAAGTTTGATCAATGACAATGTCAATCACTTTTCCTAGCATCATGAAAGCAATTCTTTTCTCATAAATTTTCTCATGTTAATGTAACAACCAAATCACATGTTCAGGTTCAAACAATGAATTCTCTTGAAACTCAACAACCTATGTTCTCAGTCACCAAGCAATTGTAATTCAACTTATTCAACAGAGTCTAAGTAATAGATCCACATACTCAACCATCATATAGTCTTCTATGATTGCTAACACTCACTGCATACACATGAGCAAAATGTTTCAACCGGACACATAGAAAGATAGGGGCTTATTGTTTTGCCTCCTAACGTATTCACCTCAAGGGTGATGTCAACAATAATAACTCATGCTACCCATATCCAACTGGATATATGTGCCTAGATCTTTCCTCACCACATGATGCTTGCCAAAAGAGAAAATAAAAAGGAATAGAGAGAAAAACTTTGACTCTTGCATGAAAGTAAATACATAAAAGTAAAAGATAGGCCCTTCGCAGAGGGAAGCAGAGGTTGCCATGCACTTATTTGTTTGTATGCTCAACCCCCTAGTGAAAAATAAGGTCATATTATATTGCCCCTTATGATAGCAACCTTTATTATGCAGTCTGTCGCTTTTATTATTTGCCATCACAAGTTCATACAACGCTCAATTTTATCTTACACTAAATGATCGAACACTTTTAGAAGCAATTTGTATTACCTTATTGCACCGATGACAACTTAATTTAAGGATCTTGCTCAATCCTTAGGTAGGTATGGTGGAATCTTGAATGTAAGATTCGGTTTTAATGGTTTTTTGGATGCACAAGTAGTATCTCTACTTGGTGCGGAATTTTTGGCTAGCAAAGATGGGGGGCAAGCACCACATGTTGAAGGATCTATGACAATATAACTTCTATGTGCATATGAACAAACATAAACCATTACGTTGTCTTCCTTGTCCAACGTCAACAATTTTGGCATATAATATTTTTATGGGGGCTCACAATCACAAAATATTTCCAAGATAGTGTATTTGCATGTGAAAGTTCTCTTCCTTATACTAATTATTCATGAATTGCTTGTATGACCAATATTGTGATTGTCAAGCCTCAAAATATTTCACTTTCTAAACCCAATGTCAAGCTACCACTAGGCATGATATGATTTCAAGTTCATGACATTCAATTTATTCAACAATTTACTCATAGGATATAAGTGAAGCACAAGAGTAATTCCATAGAAAAGAGCTTCGTTGACGGGATGTGAATGTCGCTTACCTAGCCTCCCTGGTAACTATTTGAGGACTCTATTTTATTTAAAAAAATCATATCTAAGTATTTTATTAAAACAGAAAGCAAAATGAAAATAAAATGACATTCCAAGAATAGCACACATCATGTGAAGAAGCAGAAACTTAGGCTCAACCGATACTAACCGATAATTGTTGATGAAGAAAGGTGGGATGCCTACCGGGGCATCCCCAAGCTTAGATGCTTGAGACTTCTTGAATATTATCTTGCGATTCCTTGGGCATCCCCAAGCCTGAGTTTTTGTTTCTCCTTAATTCTTCTCATATCATGGTTTTCCTAAATCTCAAAAGCTTCATCCACACAAAACTCAACAAGGACTCGTGAGATAAGTTAGTGTAAACCAATGCAAAAACCTTATCATTATCTATTGTAGCAAATCAATAAAATTATTATTCATCAATGCACACTAAATGCCTATGCATATTTAATACTCCTATCCTCAAATAGAATCATTAAACAAGAAAACATATGCAAACATAACAGCAATCTGCCGAAAAAGTACAGTTTGTAAAGAATGCAAGAGTATGAATACTTATTAAACTCCAAAAGTTATCAAAATTTTCCATAATGTATAAAATTTATCAAAGCTCATTTTTCAAAAAAATTTAACATTTTATCTCATTTTGACTTTTCTAGGGAATTTTTCCAACATCGATAAACTTTCTGTTTTGAAACAGCAACATGTATACTTGCAAGATAAGCATGGCAAAGGCCATCATTGCCACTTTTATTGAAATAAAAGATGAAAAACATTATTATAAATAATAGCAATCAAATCCTAGCAAAATAAATTGACGCTCCAAGCAAAACACATATCATGTGACAAATGAAAACATAGCTCCAAGTGAGGTTACCGATAATGTTGGAGACGAAAGAGGGGATGCCTTCCGGGGCATCCCCAAGCTTAGTTGCTTGGATCTTCCTTGAATATTACCTCGGGGTGCCTTGGGAATCCCCAAGCTTTGGGTCTTGTCACTCCTTATTCTCCTCATATCGACATCTCACCCAAAAGTTGAAAACTTCAATCACACAAAACTTAACGGAACTTTGTGTGATAGGTTAGTATGATAAAGAGCAAACCATTTCACTTTTGGTACTGTCAAATACAAGATTAATAATTGTTCTCACACAATGCCTACTGTATCATATCATTTCCACAATTTATATTGAGCAATATAAGCCATGGAAACTAGAAAACAAGCAAACTATGCATTGAAAACAGAATCTGTTAAAAACAGAACAATCTGTAGTAATCTATACTCCAACCATACTTCTGCTACTCCAAAAGTTCTTAAAAATTAGGAAACCCTGGGTAATTTGTCTGTTAATCTTCTGCCAAAAGAATGAGCATTTTATCATGCTTCTGTTAAGAATGAGAATTATTTTCCTGAGCGCAAAAGTTTCTATTTTTCAGCAAGATCAAATCAACTATCACCATAGACCATCCCAAAGGTCTTACTTGGCACTTTATTGAAATGAAAGCAATAAAACATGATCACTACAGTAGCTTAATCATGCGAACACACAAAAATAGTAGGGGTAAATGTTGGGTTGTCTCCCAACAAGCGCTTTCCTTTAATGCCTTTTAGCTAGGCATGATGAGTTCAATGATGCTCGCATAAAAGATAAAAATTGAAACGCAAAGAGAGCATCATGAAGCATATGACTAGCACATTTAAGCCTACCCAACTTCCTATGCATAGGGATTTTATGAGCAAACAACTCATGGAGGCAAGAATCAACTAGCATAGGAAGGCAAAACAAGTGCAACTTTAAAACTTTCAACACATAGAGAGGAAACTTGATATTATTGAGATACGTAGAAGCATGTGTTCCTCTCTCATAATAATTTTCAGTAGAATCATGAATGAATTCAACAAAATATCTATCACATAAAGCATTATTTCCATGATGCATAAGCATAGAAATTTTATTACTCTCCACATAAGCAAAATTATTCTCATGTATAGTAGTGGGAGCAAACACAACCAAATTACTATCATGGGATTGAAAATAAGAATCATGATGACAAGTTTCATGCTTATAATTATTCTCTATAACATATATGTCATCACCACAATCATCATAGATAGCAACTTTGTTGTTACAATAAATTGAAACCTCTTCCAAAATAGTGGATTCATCACTAAATAAAGTCATGACCTCTCCAAATCCACTTTCATCAATATAATCATCATAAATAGGAAGCATGCTATCATTATAGCAAATTTGCACATCAAATCTCGGGGGACTAAAAATATCATCTTCATCAAACATAGCATCCCCAAGCTTATGGCTTTGCATATCATTAGCATCATGGATATCAAAGAATTCATACTAACAACATTGCAATCATTCTCATCATTCAAATATTTTATGGCAAACATTTTATTGACTACTTCTAACAATTGAGCACAATTTTCCGAACCATCATGTTCAAGAAAGATATTATAAAGATGATCAATAATATGATGCAACCTCAATTACATTTTTATAGTATTATTTTTATAAACCAAACTAGTGATAAAACAAGACACTAAAAGATTCAATTGCAAGATCTAAAGATATGCCTTCAAGCACTCACCTCCCTGGCAACGGCGCCAGAAAAGAGCTTGATGTCTACTACGCAACTTTATTCTTGTAGACACGTGTTGGGCCTCCAAGCACAGAGTTTGTAGGACAGTAGTAATTTTCCCTCAAGTGTATGACCTAAGGTTTATCAATCCATGAGAGGTGTAGGATGAAGATGGCCTCTCTCAAACGACTCTGCAACCAAATACAAGAAATCTCTTATGTCCCCAACACACCCAATACAATGGCAAATTGTATAGGTGAACTAGTTCGACAAAGAGATGGTGATAAAAGTGTAATATGGATGGTAGAAATATATTTTTATAATCTGAATAAATAAAAACAGCAAGGTAGCAAATAGTAAACGGGCACAAAAACGGTATTGCAATGCTTGAAAACAAGGCCTAGGGTTCGTACTTTCACTAGTGCAATCTCTCAACAGTGCTAATATAATTGGGTCATATAACCGTTGAGGGAGTCCTGGATTAGAGGGTCTCTAGACAGCCGGACTGTTGGACTATGAAGATACAAGATTGAAGACTTCGTCCCGTGTCCGGATGGGACTTCCCTTGGCATGGAAGGAAAGCTAGGTAATACGGATGTGTAGATCTCCTCCCATGTAACCGACTCTGTGTAACCCTAGCCCCCTCCGGTGTCTATATAAACCGGAGGGTTTAGTCCGTAGGACAACATATACAATCATACCATAGGATAGCTTCTAGGGTTTAGCCTCTACAATCTCGTGGTAGATCAACTCTTGTAATACTCATATCATCAAGAACAATAAAGCAGGACGTAGGGTATTACCTCCATCAAGAGGGCCCGAACCTGGGTAAACATCGTGTCCCGTGCTTCCTGTTACCATCCGCCTTAGACGCACAGTTCGGGACCCCCTACCCGAGATCCGCCGGTTTTGACACCGACATTGGTGCTTTCATTGAGAGTTCCACTATGTCGCCACCATAAGGCTTGATGGCTCCTTCGATCATCGGTAGCGATGCGGTCAAGGGTGAGGTTTTCCTCCCCGGACAGATCCTTGTATTCGGCGACTGCACACTGCGGGCCAATTCGCTTGGCCATTTGGAGCAGACCGAGAGCTACGCCCCTGGCCATCAGGTCAGATTCGGAAACTTGAACTACACGGCCGATATCCACGGAGACTTGATCTTCAATGGATTCGAGCCCATGTCAGGTGTGCCACACAGTCACGACGAGCATGAATAACTCTGCCGTCGGACAATATTCGGGAGATCGCATCTGCAACTTCTCCGGCCGTCAATCCGGAGCAAATCGCGCCATCCGAGAGCGGAGGGATAGACCCCGCCACGGAGGCCACACTCTCAGCGGCGATAGAGCCAGACGTTGACTTCACCCCTTGCGAGAGCCGTGTTGCTGAACCACTAGATTCACCCCCGGCCACGGACTCCGAGCCGCTTATATCCGTGCCCGTCGAACCCGACTGGGCGTCGATCATGGAGTTCACCTCCACAGATATCTTTCAGCACTCTCCTTTCGGCGATGTGCTAAATTCATTAAGGTCTATCTCCCTGTCAGGAGAACCTTGGCCGAACTATGTTCGGCTAGAATGGGATGCAGACAATGGAGAAATTCACTGCCCACCCACCACCCACTTGGTAGCCACTGTCGACGACTTAACCGACATGCTTAACTTCGACTCCGAAGACATCGACGGCATGAACGAAGATGCAGGAGACGAACGAGAACCAGGCCCATAGGGCGCCGGACAACCACTTCATCACATGACATATACATGGTGGATACACCCAAAGAGGGCAATGGCGAAGAGACAACGAAGGATGCCCCCTCCAAGCAACCCAACCGCCGACGTCAGCGGCGCCGCTCTAAGTCCCACCATAGCAAAAACAACGATAATAGCGCAAGAGGAAATAACAGTCCAGTCGACTCTAGAAGAAACGATGACTGCACCGCCCCGGCGGCAGAGCACGATCAAGATGCAAACGGTGAACATAGTGCGGATCCATCGTCCGAACACGGCGACGCCAAGGATAAACCTCAGCAAACCCCTTCTGGGGAGGAAAACAGTCCGGACGAAGATGCACACATCATCCCGGAAACGCACTTGGAGCAAGAGAACCTCCGCAGAAGGCTTATTGCCACAGCGAGGAGCCTGAAGAAGCAGAAGCAAAGGCTTAAGGCCGCACAAGATACGCTCAACAGCAGGTGGAACAAAGTTCTCGACAACGAAACAAAGTATGGTTGAAGTTACCACACAAATAGCTACCCAAAGCACAAGCTATTACCTAAATTCGACGATGAGGCCTTAGAGCCCACGCAGCCGAAAAATGACACGGCCAACCGGCCGCATCCACCACCTTGTGACCGTGATAGAGCGGCCAACAAAGTCGCACATAAGTCAACACACGATCTACGTGAGAACTTGCGCCAAAAATCCGGTGCGACCAGATCCATCTACAGATCTAGGAAGCGCGCTCTGGCACAAAATCAAAACCGAATACCACAACCGTCCGAACGCCATGGCATGTCCCAATACAGGGGCGCCGCACACCCCCTATGTTTCACAGATGAGGTGCTGGATCACGAATTCCCAGAAGGATTTAAACCAGTGAACATAGAGGCGTATGACGGGACCACGGACCCTGGAGTATGGATCAAGGACTTTATCCTCCGTATCCATATGGCTCGCGGAGATGATCTCCATGCCATTAAATACTTACCCCTCAAGCTCAAAGGACCAGCTCGGCACTGGCTAAAAAGCCTCCCTGAAAACTCAATTGGAAGTTGGGAGGAGCTCGAGGACGCTTTTCGGGCTAATTTCAAAGGGACTTACGTCCAAGCTCCGGATGCAGACGATTTAAGTCATATAATCCAACAGTCCGGAGAGTCCGCCCGAAAGCTTTGGAACAGGTTCCTCACCAAGAAGAACCAAATCGTTGACTGTCCGGACGCTGAAGCCTTAGCAGCTTTTAAACACAGCGTCCGAGACGAATGGCTTGCCAGACACCTCGGCCAAGAAAAACCGAGAATAGTGGCAGCCCTAACAAGCCTCATGACCCACTTTTGCGCGGGCGAAGACAGCTGGTTAGCCCATAGCAGCACCAGCGACCCAAGCACATCTTAAGTCAGGGATGGCAATGGAAAACCACGACGCAACAAAAACAAGCGTTGAAATAAAGAAGGTAGCCCAGATAATACGGCGGTAAACGCCGAATTCAGGGGCTCTCGACCAGGTCAGCGGAAAAAGCCTTTTAAAGGAAGCAGAGAAGGACCATCTGGCCTAAACAAGATTCTTGACAAGCTCTGTCATATTCACGGCACCCCCGACAAACCTGCAAATCACACCCACAGAGAATGTTGGGTCTTCAAGCAGGCCGGTAAGCTAAACGCCAAACACAAAGGGGAAGATACACCAAGCGAAGACGAGGATGAACCTCGCCAGCAAAGTACCGGAGGACAGAAAAAGTTCCCACCAGAGGTTAAAATGGTAAACGTGATCCATGTGATGAAGAGGAGAAGCAAGCATGCACTCCGAGACACATGCGCCATAGAGCCCGTCACCCCTAGGTTCAACCCCTGGTTGGCCTGCCTGATCACTTTTAATCGTAGGGATCACGCTACAAGTATCCGGCATGAAGGACTGGCGGCCTTGGTGTTAGACCCAATAATAAACGGGTACCATTTTACATGAGTCCTCATGGACGGCGGCAGTGATCTAAATCTGATATATCAGGACACAGTCCGCAAAATGGGGATAGACCCGACACAAATAAGCCACAGTAATACTACCTTCAAGGCAGTAATACCGGGCCAAGAGGCCCGCTGTACGGGCTCTCTACTGCTAGAGGTTGTATTCGATTCTCCCGATAACTTCCGAAGCGAAAGGTTAACTTTCCACGCCGCTCCATTCCGAAGTGGTTATCAAGCACTACTCGGAAGAACGGCTTTCGCTCGTTTTAATGCAATACCGCATTATGCTTTTCTCAAGCTTAAGATGCCCGGTCCACGTGGCATCATCACAGTTAGCGGAAATACTGAACATTTTTTACGTGCGGAAGAGGATGTGGCGGCTTTAACAGCTGCGAACTAGACGGCCTCACCAACCAGAAAAAATGATAGGTCGTCAAGACCACGGACACGGTTAGACGAGTCCGGCGCTCCACCACATATACATGAGATTGGTTTGATGATCAAACCCTCATAGACGATTCCAGGGGCTTCCCGCGTGTAATCAGGGCCAGCCCGGCTCAACTTGACGTCTCTTGAATTTTGATAGTTCGTTGATAATAACCAATTCATTTTTTTGGGCACGGCAACTTTCACCTAAGTTATTTCCTTTTACAGATGATAATCGTTCTACACCCTTCCAGGACACGGCACAACGGAGACACAGGCGCAGACATGCAGCAGGGACCCGCCCAAAGATTTCTTTTTAGATTAAGACCCTGCGTAAACCTTCTTTACTGTCTCTTGTTGCTCACATCCTCCAGATCCTCTACACAACCGAGAAGGATGCTGACGTTATTGGCATGTGGACATGTCAGGATATTGCACGTACCTGGACACATGGGGTTTATTATTAAGGGCATTGTTTAGCCTGGTATATGTTATAAAGACCGAACACCTTAGGGAGTGTTCGGCGTCGCGAGTTTGGCCCTATATGCATCAGCTCCGAATCATGTCTTTGGTCAAATGTTGGGTTTGCCCGGCTCCCATGTTTTGGTACCTTACGTTCCATTATATCGGCTAAGGTAACACTGGGAGAACTACTGTGATTGTGCCCTAGTTCATCCGGATGAGCACCTCAGTAGAGAAAGCCGAAAACTGACTATCATGATATAGCGAGAGACTGGTCAACCACTTGATGACTCAGCGGAATATTCAGGATTCCTCTGCATTAATGAAGGGCCGTTTCCCGGTCATGTACGTACGCGCCCCGTATTCGGATGAGCGCAGAAGTACCAGGGGCTATATAGTAGCCCCACTGTCAAACTCATATGGCTAAGTGGAAGTGTTAAAGCAATATAGTCCGATTTCCTCGTTCGCTGCGCTACCACCTCCTTAATGGACCAAGACGTTGGATCAAGTGTGGATTCGCGTTTTCTGCAAACACCCCCGCATTATATGCGTGGGGGCAAAAGCCGACGACTGCAAACTTTCAGGTTATATACATATATACATAAACGGCCACACAGGAGGCATCATAGTACTTTCGGGCAAAAGCATAAATACAACCTTGATAACTCAATAAAACATTGTTTTTACAATGGAAGTACATCTCGCTAGAACATAATATTCTTCGAGCACTGAGCCTCTACGAACGAGCGTCTTCAAGAACTTCTTCAAAGTAGTGGTCGGCAGCCACTCGGCCTACGGCCGAACCCCATGTCGCAACAGTGGTGGCCTCCATCTCCGCCCAGTATGTCTTGACACGGGCAAAGGCCATCCGCGCACCCTCTATGCATGCCGATCTCTTCATAGCATCGATGCGTGGCACAACACCAAGGAATTTTTGCACTAAACTCAAATAGCTATTCGGCCTTGGCCCTCCCGGCCATAGATGATCCACAACGGACCTCATGGCAAGTCCGGACAACCTATGGAGCTCGGCCCACTCGGCCATTCGCTCATTCAACATCAGCGGACGGACTGGAGCATGAAACTGTGACCAGAACAGCTTTTCCACTTCGTGATCTTTCTGATCCTTGAAGTACTCGGCCGCATCAGCAGCACTTGCAGCCAAATCCACGTAGGCGTCCACAGAACTCCATAGTCGGTCAAGAGGAGCATACTTCGGATCTTCGAATTTAGTCCGCAATAAGAAGGGCTTCCCAGACACGATATCTGCAGCTTGATGCAGCTCCTCCTTCGTCGCTCTAATTTTGGAGCGGGCCTCCTTGGCAGCTACCAGGGCCTTCTCTAGGTCTGTCGCCCTTGCTCGGCTTTCTTCTTCAAGAAGTTGGTAACGGTCAGCGGGATCTTTTAACTCTAAAGCCATTTTGGCCATTCTTTCCTTGATCTCGCAATGCGCGGCCTATTCGGCCCTCAACTCTTCGGCCACCTTTAGAGCGGCCGCATTGCTACTCCTTGCTTGTTCCTTGGCTCAGGCGAGCTCCGCCCGAAGGGTCTCCACGGTGGTAGCTCCATCTGCAGTCACAACATATTAAATATACTGGCATCATGCTCCTCTTATTATGTGACGATCACCAGAGAAATCACTTACCCGGTGCCTCATCAAGCCACTGGTTGACAAGCACGATATCGGCATTGGCCGCATCAAGTTGCCGCTTTAGCTCGGTAAACCCATCAGTTTGGCTAGCCACCGAAGCCTCAGCCGCCTGCACATAAAGGCAATCGGGTTATTACCTGGGAATATGATCCTCGGGTTGCCTCCGTTCTCGATGACAACCAAAGTCTCAGGGGCTACTATCTGCATAGAGCACACCTAACGTGTGCGGTACTATCAAAAACATACACTATTTCACGTACCTCAAAGCCTTTCAGCAGACTCCTAAAGGCTTCGTGCAATCTGTTTTCAGCGGATGAAATCCTTTCAATTACCGTACCCATCAGCGTACGATGCGCTTCCGAGACGGCCGCTTGCCCTAGAAGATCCTTCAGTGCATCCGGCCGCACACTATACGGTTCCGGACTCTTGCTGCCGCTCTCCTTAGGAGCCGGATATTGGGGATTCCGGGTAGCCAAAGGGTTATCCTCTGGCCTTGGCGGATCAAGAGATACCCTCCGAGACGACACTTCAGGGTCGCCCACCTCATAAGGCGGGGTGTCAGGGGGAGGCGTTTCGCTCTCCATCATCTCCGGAAGAAGATCCCCCGAAGACGAACTCTGTCCAGAAGGGCTACGATCCGGACTACAATTTATAAGCATCGATTATTGTCTTCGGAAGTAAGGTAGGATATTTTCACTATTAAGTACTTTTTGATTACTTACAGCTCGGTAGAGGGATGATCCCCGCATGGACATTGTGCGGCAAGAATACCCTCTAAGGCAGGACCCTCTGGCGAAGATTTCTTCTCCCGTTTGGAAACCTTAGTTTTCGGATCTTCAGAGGTAGTCCTCTTTTTTCCACGGGGAGAGAGAATGTCAGATTATTCCCCCTGGTTATCCTCCCTCACGGAGGCGCTCATTCCCCCGGTTGGAATGAGTAGCGAGTGAAGCCCGCTTTCGCCCTCTTTATTCCCCCCTTCATCTTCCTTTGAGGGTACTAGATAAGGCGCCGGCTCGAGCATCTTGTCCAGTACCGGATTGTCCAAGCCCTCAGGAAGGGGGGCCGAACAACTGATCATCTTCACCTTTGTTATCAAGTCCTGGTCAAAGAGAGACTCTTTAGAATGATACCATGATAAACAAAAGGACAGCAGGTTCGGCCATGGGATTACTTACTTGGGTAGCAGGGCGGTTGTAGTTCAAACCCACATCCTCGGTGGTGTCCGGACACTCTATTTGGGGTCCGAAGAACGATTTGAACATCTCTTCAAGCATCATGCCAAAGAAGTGCTGAACAGCTCGCGGTCCTTCCGGGTTGAATTCCCACATGCGGAGGGGCTGACGTTTGCAAGGCTGGACTCCACGAACTAGCATAATTTGCATTACCATAACCAGGCTGAAATCTCTCTCAAAGAGTTCTTGGATACGGCTCTGCAATATTGGCACGTCCTTTGCTGGACCCCAGCTCAACCCCCTGCTGATCCATGACATCAGTTGTGATGTGGGGCCCGAGCGAAAGGTGGGGGCGGCTACCGACTTGGCACTTCGGGGAGCTGTGATGTAAAACCACTCCTGCTGCCACAATCTGAACACCTCTGGGAAGGAACCCTCTGGCCATGGAGCATCAGCGATTTTTCCTATTAAGGCACCTCCGCACTCTGCCTGCCGCCCCTCGATCATCTTTGGCTTCACATCGAAGGTCTTGAGCCACAGGCCGAAGTGAGGGGTAATGCGGAGGAAGGCCTCACATACGACAATAAATGACGAGATGGGAAAAGGGGAATCCGGGGCCAGATCATGGAAATCCAGCCCATAATAGAACATAAGACCCCTAACAAAGGGATCCAGAGCGAGGCCTAGCCCTCGGAGGAAGTGGGAGATGAACATGACACTCTCGGTGGGTTCGGGAGTAGGGATGACCTGCCCTCGGGCAGGTAGGCTATATGAAATTTCGGCGGTCAGATATCTGGCCTCTCTTAGCTTCTTGATGTCCTCCTCTATGACAGAGGAAGGCATCCACCGACCTTGAAGGTCGGATCCAGACATAGTTGAAGGTCCGAAGCGCCTGGCCTGAGCTTTGGGTGTTAGAACTCGAGGCGGGGGAAGGATTCGATTGAGCACGAGAGGGAAAAAGAAAAGGCCTTGTCCTCTTTATAAAGAGGGTGAATATCAAACGTCCTCCTCGTGGCTGTTTTGGACTTGCCTAAGATCTAGGAGTCATACCAACAGGCACGGTTGGGTTACCCACGTCTGTATTGATGAGAATCCCGTAATAAGGGGGACACGATCTCTGCTTTGACAAGACGTGACAGAAAAACCGCCTCGCAATATGCATAGCGCCGGTTGAGAAAAACGGTTCAGATAAGGACCGGGCCGTGACGTGATGTTGTGCTGCCAAAACGTGTCAGCAGATTAGATTTATGGAAATATTATTCTGTCGGTGTACTAAAGTAGGGGTACCCTTAGTACCCCGAACTTGTGCACGGGCAGTCGCAGCGTCCCGCGGCAAGGCCTGTCAGGTCACCGCCAAGATCCACCGTGGTCCCTTTGAAGGCCATTCAAGAACAAAGTACTCAAGACAAGACCCCGGCAAGAGGAGCTTGCCGGGAAGAAGGCAAGACCCCGGCAAGAGGCGCTTGCCGGGAAGGCCATCAGAAGCATCCCAAGGCCCCGGCAAGAGGCACTTGCCGGGAAGGCCATCCAAGGCATTCCAAGGAACTTGCCGCGGCGCGCTACGCGCCCCGACAAGGCCCGGTGAGCGACAAGCTCCCGGAAGCGACAAGTCGACGGCCGCGGCAAGGCGCTTGCCGCGGCAAGCCCCCACTCCACGCCCGCGCTCCAGCACATCCACCCACGTGTCGCTCCGGGGCCCCTCCCAAGCGCACGTGGCAGGAGGCTGTGCAGCTAGGGGCGTGCGGTGGCACGCAGGCGCTGACAAGACAACCATTGTGGCAAGACGGTGGCGTCCCTAGCGGTCCCTTTCGGTGCTGTCTAGGTGACACAGACGGGCATTTAATGCCCTTGTCCCCTGCCGTCAGGGTTAGGTATGATAACACTGTAGCCGCTACCTGTGCCTACTACAGCACCTAGCTGTGCCTACCCACGGCACCCTTTCCACTTTTGCCCTCCGTTGCCCTATGTCGGTAACCCCTTGAGCATATAAAAGGAGGCCCGGGGCAACGTAGAGGGGGGTTCAGCATTTCCACACACTCACGCTCGATCTCGCTCCCGAGCTAGAAATCAATACCAATCCACAAAGCAGGAGTAGGGTTTTACGCATCCGTGCGGCCCGAACCTGGGTAAGTCGCTCGCGTGCTTCGCTTCGATTTACTCCTGGCACGACCAACCGCCCGCGTGCTTCGCCTCGATCTGCTCTTTGCGCGACCTCCGCCCCCCGCCGAACCAAAAGGGACCCGGACCGCCGGTCCCATAGGTGCCCGTGGATCAGAAACCCCGGCATCTCTGGCGCGCCAGGTAGGGGGCGTCGAAGTTGTGTGAATCAGATCCGGCGTTCTTGCGGGCTAGATCTTCATCTTCTTCATCGATCTTCACCATCTTGATCAACATGCCGCCGAAGAAGAAAGATTCGGAGGCAGCCGCTCCGTCCGCGCCGAGCCACCCACCGCCGGAGCAAACGGATGGTGGTGCAGGCGCCGGCGGAAGGGCACGCATCGACGAGGGAACTCACGGTGCTGCCAGGTCCCCGGGCAAGGCTGCGCTGCCCATCGGCGGCGTGGCCGGCTCCCACAACGACCGAGCGCACTCCAAGACCTCGGCGTCCGTGCATGCACCGTCCATCTCAGGAGGCGCGGGACCGGCAGCGTCATGGTACTCACGGTACCATGCGCTCGCTGGACCCGGATCGGGCTGGTGGATCTCGGAGCGCTCCGGACCACCATGCACGTCAACCAGCCGGCGCGAGCGAGACGCCGTCGCCGGGACAAGATACTGTTCCTTCTAACATAGTTAGAAGTCCGAGCTTATCCCGCTCCTCGCACCGTTCACTACCGCCGCCCGCCACCGCAGCCGAAGCTCTGGCGCGAGCTTAGCTGCTCCTAGACTACCCTCCAGCGCCAGACAAGATCGACGACTGGAGGGCCACTATCCAGAGTCTCATCGGTTTCGCCAACGGCGACACTCCTCGGCAGCCGACCACGTCGCAGCCGCAGCGAGTCAGCCAGGCACGAACCGGTGGTGACAAGACTGGTGGGGGTGCAACTACTGTGCACTCCCCACCCCGAAGGCCGAGATCACCGACTCGCCGGATCCACCTCGACAGCGACTCCACCGCGTCGTCTGATCCCCGAGTTTGTCGCGATCAGCGCCAAGTTCTTCAAGAACGGCAGCGGGAAGACGCTCGTACTCGCATCGAGCGCCGGAGAGAAGCGCGACGTCAGTCAGACCAGCGCGCTGGGCCCTCTGTGGACATGCATGCGCCAGGGGAACCGGGCGACTTACCGTACCCTGTAGGTTGCCCTGCGTTCACTCGTGAGCTGCGGCAAGTCCAGTGGCCCAGTACAAAGAACTTCAAGCCCAACGTACCAGAGAAGTACGACGGCAAGTTGCATCCGTCGGAGTTCCTCAGGATCTACACCATCGCGGTGCAGGCTGCTGGGGGACGAGACGACAAGATCCTTGCCAACTACTTCCCGCTGGTGCTTAAGCCCAACGTCAGGTCCTGGCTCATGCACTTGCCGGACAACTCCATATCCTCCTGGGCCGAGCTGTGCCATCAGTTTGTTGGCGCCTTCACAGGCGGCCACAAACCTCATGGCCAAGAGAGCGATCTCCATCTGCTCGTCCAGAAGGAAGGAGAGCCCCTGCGCCAGTACATCCAGAGGTTCAGCCGTGTTCACCACAACATCCCAAATATCCACCCTGCCGCGCTAATCAGCGCGTTCCATCAGAACGTGCGTAACCGCAGGATGCGGGAGGAGTTGGCAATGTGCAAGATTCGGGACGTCAGCGAGCTTTATGCCCTGGCCGACTGGTGTGCACGCGCTGAGGAGGGGAGGAAATTCCCCGGAGAAAGCACTGGAGCAGGAGGATCTGACAGTGAGGATGCCGCCCCGGCAAAGAGAAGCCGGCGGCGCAACAACAGGAAGAAGCAGAACAACGAGGTGCTGGTCGTTGAGCAGTCCGGCAATGAAGGTGACGCCACAAAGGCTATAGTTGGTAGATCCGGCAAGGAAGTTGCCGCGTGCACCAACTGTCAGGCTGTGGCGGTCGCCGACAAGCGGGACGGCCCCGGCAAACAATACTGTAAGATTCACCGCACCAAGGGCCATGACCTCCAGAGCTGCAAGAAGGTCGAGCAGCTCGTCCAGCAACAGAGGGCTGAGTACGAGCGGCGCGACAAGGAGAGAGCCCAAGGGGGTGCCGAGAAACCTGGCCAGAAGCGCACCGGCCAGGAAGGACGCCGCGGCAAAGCCAAGCAGCGGCAAGGAGACAGACCTCCCCGCGGTCGCGACAACGACGAAGACGACGGTGAGGATGAAGACATGGACGACGTTGAGACCAGTGAGCAGGAGTTTCAGAAAGCCACAGAGGTCTTGTGCGTTGACGGGGGTGCTTCCCTGCATACCTCGCACCACCAACTCAAACAGTGGGTGCGGGAAGTCAATGCAGCGGAACCACCCATCAAATCGCGCAAGCTTCTGAAGTGGTCCAGCACGCCTATCATCTTTGACATTGAGGACCACCCTGATCGCACAACCGCAGTCGGGTGTCTGCCGATGTTGGTTTCACCAACTATCCGCAACCTCAAGGTCACCAAGATGCTAGTTGACGGCGGGGCCGGCTTAAACCTGATCTCCTCCGTTGTGCTCCGAAAACTCCAGATCCCTGACGGCGAGCTCGAAGAGACCGGCACATTCCAAGGAATCAATCCGGGAAGGAGCAAGCCGAAGGGGAAGGTCACGCTGCCGGTAACATTCGGCAGCGAGTTAAACTTCAGGACTGAGAGGGTCACGTTCGACGTTGCCGATATCCCATTGCCTTACAATGGGATACTTGGTCGTCCAGCACTCGCCAAGTTCATGGCGGCCTCTCACTACGCGTATAACGTGCTGAAGATGCCAGGCCCGATAAGCGTCATTTCTGTCCCTGGCAATAAGAAGGACGCTCTTATCTGTGCCGACAAGATCTACCGGGAAGCAGCAGCCACGGGAGACCGCGATCCACTTGCCGCTGAAGCTCCCGGGACAAAGAAGACCAAGTCCGGCAAGAGTTCTGGTGCCTACTCCGGCACGCGCACCTCTTCGGAGTGCTGCGCTGCCGTCGAGGACGCACAATCGAGCTCCGCCGGCAAGAAGACCAAGTCTGGCAAGGGCTCTGGTGCCCACTCCGGCAAGCGCACCTCTTCGGAGTGCTGCGCTGCCGTCGAGGACGCGCCATCGAGCTCCACCGGCAAGAAGACCCAGTCCGGCAAAAGCTCTGATGCCCACTCCGGCAAGCGTGCCTCTTCGGAGTGCTGCGCTACCGTCGAGGACGCACCATCGAGCTCCGCCGGCAAGCACAAGAAGACGATGGCAGCTCCGCCAGAGACGAAGAAGGTGTCCGCCAAGGAGGATGGCACTGCTGGTACCTTCACCATCAGTGCCACGCTTGACCCTAAATAGGAAAGCGCGCTCGTTGCTTTCCTGCGGGCGAACGTCGACGTGTTTGCATGGCAACCGTCTGACATCCCCGGTGTTCCCAGGAAAGTGATTGAGCACCACCTTGCCGTCTGTCCTCATGCGCGGCCCGTCAAGCAGAAAGTCCGGAAGCAGGCGGTGGAGCGCCAAGAATTCATTGCGGAGGAAATCAAGAAACTGGAAGCAGCAGGCCTCGTCAGAGGAGTGCTCCATCCCACGTGGTTGGCCAATCCTGTAGTCGTGCGCAAGGCAAACGGGAAATGGAGGCTTTGCATCGATTTCACCGATGTTAACAAAGCTTGTCCCAAAGACCCATTTCCTTTGCCGCGCATTGACCAGATTGTTGACTCCACAGCTGGATGTGATTTTCTTTCATTTCTTGATGCATACTCCGGGTATCACCAGATCTTCATGGCAGAGGAGGATGAAGAGAAGACCGCATTTATTACTCCATGTGGCACGTACTGCTTTGTACAGATGCCTTTCGGATTAAAAAATGCTGGTTCAACATTTGAAAGAGTAGACCATATTGCTCTTGAGCCACAAATACACAGAAATGTGGAAGCCTACATGGATGATATAGTGGTCAAGAGCAAGGACAGGGCAACCCTGATCCAAGACTTGGACGAGACTTTTGCAAATCTGCGCAAGATCAGCCTCAAGCTCAACCCAGAGAAGTGTGTGTTTGGAGTTCCCTCCGGCAAGCTTCTCGGGTTCTTCGTGTCTCAGCGGGGAATTGAAGCCAATCCCGACAAGATCAAGGCCATTGAGCAGATTGAAGCACCGAAGCGCGTCAAGGATGTACAGAAACTTGCCGGTTGCGTGGCTACTCTCAGCAGGTTCATCTCTCGGTCTGCTGAGCGCGCCCTGCCATTTTTCAAATTATTGAAAAAGGCAGGTCCGATGAAATGGACTCCGGAAGCGGAGGCTGCGCTGCAAGACCTGAAGAGATACCTGTCCTCCCCTCCAATACTTGTCGCGCCTAAGCCACAAGAGAAGTTGCTGCTGTACATAGCGGCAACCAATCAAGTGGTTAGTGCTGCGTTAGTGGCAGAGAGGGAGGCGGATGATGAGCCAGCAACCGCGGCAAGCGCATCCAGCGACAAGCGGGGGGCTTCCCCGACAAGCTCTGGTCCCGACAAAGATGAACCCGCGCTGATACACGAGGAGATACGGAAGAAAATGGTGCAGCGCCCAGTTTACTTTGTCAGTTCCCTCTTACAAGGGGCTAGGTCAAGGTACTCTGGCGTGCAGAAACTGCTTTTCGGCCTTCTCATGGCCTCGAGAAAGTTGCGCCATTACTTCCAAGCACATGAGATCACAGTGGTCACTCGCTTTCCGCTGAAGAGGATACTGCAGAATCCTGAAGCGACCGGCAGGATTGTTGAGTGGGCAATTGAACTGTCAAGCTTTGGTCTCAAGTATGAAAGCACTTCAACTATCCAGAGCAGAGCATTGGCAGAATTCATAGCGGAATGGACGCCAACTCCAGATGAAGAAATTCCGGAGACGAGCATCCCCGACAAAGAAGCGAGCAAACAGTGGCTGATGTACTTTGATGGTGCCTTCTCGCTGCAAGGCGCCGGCGCTGGTGTGCTGCTTATCGCGCCCACCGGAGAGCACCTCAAGTACATAGTCCAGATGCACTTTCCCAAGGAGCAAGCAACAAACAATACTGCAGAGTATGAGGGATTGCTTGCCGGTCTCAGGATCGCGGCAGACCTTGGGATTAAGAAGCTCATTGTCAGGGGTGACTCACAGCTTGTCGTCCGCCAAGTAAACAAGAATTATCAGAGTCCGTTGATGGAAGCTTACGTCGACGAAGTGAGAAAGCTAGAAGAGTGCTTTGACGGCCTACAAATGGAGCACGTTCCGAGAACTCAGAACGCCATTGCAGATGGCCTGTCAAAGTGCGCCGCACTTAAGTTACCTGTGGAACCAGGGACCTTTGTGCTCAAGATGACTCAACCGTCCGTGACACCATCAACTGGACAAAGCAAGAAGAGGAAGTTGATTCCTGGTGACTACCTGCCGGCAGAGCTTCCCGAAGCCGCCGCCAAGAAGGTCCCCAAGATCAACACCGAAGGCGCTGAGGAGCAATCTGCTCCGGCAAGCCCTAGGGCTTGTTCCGTTGAAGCAAAAGCTCCCGGCAAGCTTGTCGCGGAATGTCACGCTCCGGCAGAGACACAGCTTCTCGCCGTAGAAGCAGATATTCCCGCAGCAACCTCCAAGATCAACGCCAAGAGCGCCGGGGAGCCAGATGCTCCGGCAAGCCCTAGGGTTTGTTCCGTTGAAGCTGAAGCTCCCGGCAAGCTTGTCGCGGAACGTCAAGCTCCGGCAGACACACAGCTTCTCGCCGTAGAAGCGGATGTTCCCGCGGCAGCAGAGTCGCCTTTAGTCCTTGTTGTCGAGCCACAAGCTCCAACATGGGCGCAGCAGATTGTCCGTTTCCTTCAGACAGGAGAACTTCCCGAAGAGCAAGAAGAAGCCGAAAGAGTAGCCCGGCAGTCAAGTATGTACCAGTTCGTCGACAAGACGCTGTACAGAAGAAGACTCAATGGTGTGAAATTGAGGTGCATTCCCCGGGAAGACGGACAGAAGCTGTTGGCAGAGATACACGGAGGCATATGTGGTCACCACATTGGCGCAAGAGCACTCGTCGGCAAAGCATTCCGGCAAGGTTTCTTCTGGCCAACAGCCCTCCAGGATGCAACTGCACAAGTAACCAAGTGTGAAGCGTGCCAGTTCCATTCCAAGCAGATACACCAGCCAGCTCAAGCTCTCCAGACGATCCCTTTATCCTGGCCCTTTTCGGTCTGGGGGATCGACATCCTCGGCCCCTTCCCCCGAGCTGTCGGGGGCTTTGAGTACTTGTACGTCACAATCGACAAGTTCACAAAGTGGCCGGAAGTGGAACCAGTGAGGAAGGTGACCGCACAGTCAGCCGTCAAGTTCTTCAGGTCGATTGTTTGCCGCTTCGGGATCCCTAACCGGATAATCACCGACAACGGCACAGAGTTCACGAGCCACGCCTTCATGCAGTACATCCAAGATCTCGGCGCCAAAGTCTGCTTCGCTTCTGTTGCTCACCCAAGGAGAAACGGTCAAGCGGAGAGGGCAAATGCTGAGGTGCTGCGCGGGCTCAAGACCAGAACTTTCGACAGGCTGCGAAAGTGCGGAAGAAACTGGATCGAGGAGCTACCAGTGGTTCTTTGGTCGATCAGAACGACGCCAAATCGAGCCACTGGATAGACACCCTTTGCTTTAGTCTATGCAGCAGAGGCAGTTACCCCCACGGAACTCGTATACGGGTCACCTCGAGTGCTCGCTTACGATGAGCTTGAGCAAGAGCGGCTGCGGCAAGATGACGCGCTGCTCCTTGAGGAAGATCGTCTCCAGGCTGCTGTGCGATCTGCTCGCTACCAGCAAGCTCTGCGCCGCTACCACAGCCGCAGAGTCAATGCCAGGAGTCTCGAGGAAGGCGACCTTGTTCTTCGGCGCGTTCAGTCGGCCAAGAATTCCAACAAGTTGACGCCGAAGTGGGAAGGCCCTTACCGGGTGAAACGAGTCACAAGGCCTGGCGCTGTCTGCCTTGAGACCGAAGATGGCATTCCAGTGAGCAACTCCTGGAACATCGAGCATCTTCGTAAGTTTTACCCGTAAGGCGCGGTTGTCGGACCTCGTCCGGCAACCACCTTTCTGTACGAGTCTTGCCGCTGTTGCATGTAATCCTCTGTACAGAGCCAGGCGCAGACCCTGAGCACCAGAAAATGAAGCGCTGCATACCCCGGGGGTTTTAGCATGCATGCTAGGTTGAGTCTGAGTCTCGTCCTTGGTTAGGGTCGATAGTCCCTAACAGCGGCTAACCCCTAGCCTAGAGGTCGAGTGTCCGTCCCTTTGCTTTTCCTTCGTTCGCAGGGCTCGCACGTCCTGGCCAGACCACCTGGAGACGAAAAGGAGAAGAAGAGCGCGTCGGCACCTGGGCCCCGGCAAGAATGCCGGGGGCTGTGAATGCCAAGATGTCACCCCCGGCAAGCCAGAGTTGCCGGGGGCTGCAATATCAGATAAGTCTCTCATCCCTCTTCATGCATCCTCTTATGGACTGGGGAAAGCGAAACCGTGTTTCTTCCCGTAAACTGCCGTGCTCCCCCGACTCTAGGCCCTGGAGCGCGTTCCCGGGGCCAAGTTTGGTCGTAGCCGCGACAGCAAAGGGATGAAACGAGGAGGCCGCACCCACCTCGTTCCCGTCTCCGTCAAAGGCGTGAGGAAGGTCGAGCGACGTGGGAAGGCGGCAGGGCTTGTTGTCGGGGAATGGAATGCCTGTCCAAGAGATACCAAGGATTTGTTCCTTGGCGTGGGTTCAACCCGCGAGGCAAATAACCCGGCAAACATCCCCTTTTCATTAAAAAACATCCCATACAGGTACAGTCCATAGAGGATGAAAAACATGAAGAGAGGATTACAAGTTCTAGATACAACTAAGGCCCGAGGGCTTACAGTTAAAAAGATAAGGTGCCCGTAATCCCTTTCCTGTCCCTCTCTTCAGGAGGTAGATCAAGGAGGCGAAAAGGGGAAAGGGGCGCCAAGGCGAGCTACAGGTGCCAGAAGACACCAAGAGAACATCCCAGGGGCCGGACGGTGATGGCGACGCCGGGAGAAGGGTGCGAAGGAGGGGCGGCAGGACGTCAGCACGCTGTCGAGGGCACCACGCCCTCATACTCCGACCTGACGGCCTTGTCGCCAGCCCTCTTCCCCTTCCGCGACCTCCCTACGCCAGCCGCCCAAGGACACGCCCCCGGGGAGTTCAAGAAGCCGGCGCCGCGGATGATAGGGTCGCCGGTGCCGCACGAGACGGCGCCCGACACCTAGTCGGAGCCGCCGTCCTGCCGCCCGCCACCCTCACCATCACTGCCGCTCTCCTCCTCGTCGCTCTCGCTCGAGGAGGAGCCTTCGCTATCGGAGGAGCTGTCCACGCAGCACTTCGCCCGGGTGCCGAAGCACCCGAAGACCTTGACGGAGAGGAGATCGCCCTCCACCAACTTAAAATGGAGGGCGAGTCCCCCCGTCAAGCTGTGGATGCGGGCGAACGTCTTCCACCCTCGATCGAGATACATCACACTAGGGGCTGGGAACACCACGCGGGCTCGCGTGCCGCTGATCCCACAACCCCTCATGTGTAATCTCAGAGTTTCGGGCGGGTCTGACTCCATCGCGCTCGCGAACGGAGCTGGAAGCCGGAGGCGATGACGAGGCGCCCGGTGCAGCTTGACGAAGAACTCGCAAGGGTCGTCCCCTATATGGACCGCCGCGGGGAGAGGAGCCGCCGGCGGGGGCGAAGCTGGCGCGTTGCCCCGTCCGCCTCTTCCCCGAGCGCCTCGACATTGCCCTCGACCTCGTCCACGACCTCGCCCCCTCCCCCTTCCCCTTATGGCTGGCTCTGCCACCACGAGCGAGGAAGAGGGGAGGGTGCGCTGTCTGGCGGCGACCCTCGCCGCCACCGATGAAGGCCCAGGATTCCCTTTCTCCATGGCGAATGAGAGAAAGGGGAGCAGGAGCTGAAGCAAGAAGGAGACGAGAGGGTGCAGGCTTTGGTGCTCCCTTCCCGCTCCTTATAAAGGAGAAAAGTGGGAGCCCAGCCGCCCCGCTCGGCGAATCAAGGCACGGGAAGAGCAGGGAGGCGGGCAGACCTGCCCCCTCTGCTCACAACGGCCCAGGTTCCCGCTCCCGCCGTCCGCGATCCCAAGTGCATGGGAGCCGCGTGGCGGAGATGCAGAACTGAGGCGACGGATGAGGCGGCCTCGCCCTACCCCGTAATCTCGGGGAGTGGGCGCCTTGAAAACCGCACGCCGGCCCCGTCCAGTAAATGCATCATGCCCCCACGCCTATCTCCGCTTGGAGAAGAGGGCGTGGGCCGTTCCCCTTCATCATGGCTTGACGCATGCTCACGGGGCTCAGCCCCGCGTGCCCGCGCCGCCCACGTCACCCACGACGCCGTGTTTGACGCGTGCCGTTCCGGGCGTGCGCGGTGGAAGCGGAGGGATATGCGGCGTGACCTAGGCCGCGCATGCCCGTGCACTGTTTTGGGCCTGGCCCAACAGCGCTCGGCACCGTGTCTGGCCCAGGTCCGGGGGCTCCTGTCCGTGTACTAAAGTAGGGGTACCCTTAGTACCCCGAACTTGTGCACGGGCAGTCGCAGCGTCCCGCGGCAAGGCCTGTCAGGTCACCGCCAAGATCCTCCGTGGTCCCTTTGAAGGCCATTCAAGAACAAAGTACTCAAGACAAGACCCCGGCAAGAGGAGATTGCCGGGAAGAAGGCAAGACCCCGGCAAGAGGCGCTTGCCAGGAAGGCCATCAGAAGCATCCCAAGGCCCCAGCAAGAGGCGCTTGCCGGGAAGGCCATCCAAGGCATTCCAAGGAACTTGCCGCGGCGCGCTACGCGCCCCGACAAGGCCCGGTGAGCGACAAGCTCCCGGAAGCGACAAGTCGACGGCCGCGGCAAGGCGCTTGCCGCGGAAAGGCCCCACTCCACGCCCGCGCTCCAGCACATCCACCCACGTGTCGCTCCGGGGCCCCTCCCAAGCGCACGTGGCAGGAGGCTGTGTAGCTAGGGGCGTGCGGTGGCACGCAGGCGCTGACAAGACAACCATCGTGGCAAGACGGTGGCATCCCTAGCGGTCCCTTTCGGTGCTGTCTAGGTGACACAGACGGGCATTTAATGCCCTTGTCCCCTGCCGTCAGGGTTAGGTATGATAACACTGTAGCCGCTAGCTGTGCCTACTACAGCACCTAGCTGTGCCTACCCACGGCACCCTTTCCACTTTTGCCCTCCGTTGCCCTATGTCGGTAACCCCTTGAGCATATAAAAGGAGGCCCGGGGCAACGTAGAGGGGGGTTCAGCATTTCCACACACTCACGCTCGATCTCGCTCCCGAGCTAGAAATCAATACCAATCCACAAAGCAGGAGTAGGGTTTTACGCATCCGTGCGGCCCGAACCTGGGTAAGTCGCTCGCGTGCTTCGCTTCGATTTACTCCTGGCACGACCAACCGCCCGCGTGCTTCGCCTCGATCTGCTCTTTGCGCGACCTCCGCCCCCCGCCGAACCAAAAGGGACCCGGACCGCCGGTCCCATAGGTGCCCGTGGATCAGAAACCCCGGCATATTCTCTCTACAGTGGGGTGTGGAACTTGTTTTGCAGAACCGGACACTATCCTTGTGTTCAAAAATCTTCCATGAAGTATTTGGAGAAGAACCCGCCTTGCAATGCCGAAGAAAATACTGCGCGCCGGACTCATCGTCAATGAAGCCTAGTTCAGGGGCTACTGAGGGAGTCCTGGATTAGGGGGTCTCCGGACAGCCGGACTATATCCTTTGGCCGGACTGTTGGACTATGAAGATACAAGCTTGAAGACTTCGTCCCGTGTCCGGATGGGACTTTCCTTGGCGTGGAAGGCAAGCTAGGCAATACGGATGTGTAGATCTCCTCCCTTGTAACTGACTTTGTGTAACCCTAGCCCCCTCCGGTTTCTATATAAACCAGAGGGTTTAGTTCGTAGGACAACATATACAATCATACCATAGGCTAGCTTCTAGGGTTTAGCCTCTACGATCTCGTGGTAGATCAACTCTTGTAATACTCATATCATCAAGAACAATCAAGAAGGACGTAGGGTATTACCTCCATCAAGAGGGCCCAAACCTGGGTAAACATCGTGTCCCCTGCTTCCTGTTACCATCCGCCTTAGACGCACAGTTCGGGACCCCCAACCCGAGATCCGCCGGTTTTGACACTAACAACTGTCCCTCAACGTGCAACGAAGAATCACTCCAAAGTTCCTATCCAGCGGAGAACATAAGACATAATTTTTTGTAGGGTACAAAACCACCTCAAAGCTATTCTTTCCGATCAATCTATCCTAGAGTTCGTACTAAAATAACATGAAGCTATTCTTTCTGATCGATCTAACCAAGAGTTCATACTAAAATAACACCAAAGCAAATTCAGATTCATAATATTCAATCCAACACAAAGAACTTCAAAGAGTGCCCCAAGATTTCTACCGGAGAAACAAAGACAAGAACGTGCATCAACCCCTATGCATAGATTACCCCAATGTCACCTCAGGAATCCACGAGTTGAGTGCTAAAACATATATCAAGTGAATCAATACGATACCCCATTTTCACCATGAGTATTCAATTGCAAGACATATATCAAGGGTTCTCAAATCCATAAAAGTATTCAATCCGATAACAACGAAATCTCAAAGGGAAAAACTCCATTCATCACAACAAGATATAGAGGGGAAAACACCATACGATCCAACTATATTAACAAAGCCCGCGATACATCAAGATCGTGACATCTCAAGAACACGAGAGAGAGAGAGAGAGATTAAACACATAGCTACTAGTACAAACCCTCAGCCCCGAGGGTGGACTACTCCCTCATCATCGTGGTGGCCGCCGGGATGATGAAGATGGCCACCGGTGATGATTCCCCCCTCCGGCAGAGTGCCGGAACAGGGTCTAGATTGGTTTTCGGTGGCTATAGAGCCTTGCAGCGGCGAAACTTCTGATCTAGGTTAACCCCGAGGGTTTTTGAAATATTTGTGAACTTATAGGGTAAAGAGGGGGTGCAGGAGGCCACTGAGGTGGGCACAACCCACCTGGGCGCGCTTGGGCCCCCAGGCATGCCCTGGTGGGTTGTGCCCCCCTTGGGGCACCCCCCAAGTGCTGCTCTGGCCCATCCTGGGTGTTCTGGTCCGTCAAAAAATCTCCAAAAAGTTTTACGGTGTTTGGACTCCGTTTGGTATTGATTTCCCACGATGTAAAAAACAAGCAAAAACATCAACTGGCACTGGGCACTGGGTCAATAGGTTAGTCCCAAAAAATGATATAAAGTTGCTATAAAATGATTGTAAAACACCCAAGAATGATAATATAACAGCATGAATACTTCATAAATTATACATACGTTGGAGACGTATCACTATCACACACGGTTTATAATCATGAATTGTTTGTGATATGACAGGCATCGCAAACATAGAGCCAATTAGGTACATGCCTGGAAAACTCCCGTGCCTGGAATCTGCGTGGAAAACTCACGTGCCTGGAATCTGCCTGGTTTTAGGTAAAACCACAAAACTCCGACTACGATGGCAATGCGATCACAAACGAGTAGCAAGGATGAAGCATTTGGGATATTCGAGATATCAGAAACGGTTATATAGGGACAACTGTATGCATCAAGGCTCCCTATCCTCGACGGTTTCTGGGTCGTGTGGGAAGGACCCCCTATCGCCCACACTCACTTGTCGACAGTTCCAAATGCCATCGCGGAAAGGGTTAAAAACCGTTTGTATAGCACCGATGCGTACCAATGGATGCTCTACAGGTATCTCCGAAGGTGTTTGTTGGGTTGGCATAGATCGAGATTAGGATTTGTCACTTCGAGTATCAGAGAGGTATCTCTGGGCCCTCTCGGTATTGCACATCATAAGAAGCCTTGCAAGCAATGTGACAAATGAGTTAGTTACGAGATGATGCATTACGGAACGAGTAAAGAGACTTGCCGGTAATGAGGTTGAACTAGGTATGAAGATACCGATGATTGAATCTCGGGCAAGTAACATACCGATGACAAAGGGAATAACGTATGTTGTCATTACGGTACGACCGATAAATATCTTCGTAGAATATGTGGGAACCAATATGAGCATCTAGGTTCCGCTGTTGGTTATTGATCGGAGAGGTGTCTCGGTCATGTCTACATAGTTCTCGAACCCGTAGGGTCCGCACGCTTAACGTTCGATGATGATTTTGTATTATATGAGTTATGAGATTGGTGATCAATGTTGTTTGGAACCCCTGATGAGATCACAGACATGACGAGGAGTCTCAAAATGGTCGAGAGGTAAAGATTTATATATAGGACGATGATATTCGGACACCGGAAGTGTTCTGAGGGTACCGGGTACATATCGGGTCACCGGAAGGGGATCCGGGCACCCCCCCCCCCGGGCAACTCTATGCACCCCCTTATAGGCCGATTAGGGGGAGAAGGAAAGAAGGGGAAGAGAGAAGGAAGGGGGATTCGGCATCCCCTTCCTTCCCTCCACCCTCCTCCTTCCTTCCCCCTCCGGATGAATATGAAAGGGGAGAGGCCGAATTGGGAGGCGCTCAAGTAAGATTCCTCCTACTTGGGGCGCCCCCTTGGCTTCCTCTTCTACCCTCCAACCTATATATATGGGGGGCACCCCTAGAAGACACATCAGCAGTTGTTAGCCGTGTGCGGTGCCCCCTCCATAGTTTACGCCTCCGGTCATATTCACGTAGTGCTTAGGCGAAGCCCTGCACGGATCACTTCACCGTCACCGTCACCATGCCATCATACTGAAGGAACAATCCCTTGACACTTTGCTGGATCAAGATTTCGAGGAACATCACAAGCTGAACGTGTGCAGAACTCGGAGGCGTCGTACGTTCGGTGCTTGATCGGTCGGAATGAGAAGAGGTTCAACTACATCAACCGCGTTGTCAAACACTTCCGCTTTTGGTCTACGAGGGTACATGGACACACTCTCCCCCTCTTGTTGATATGTATCTCCTAGATAGATCTTGCGTGAGCGTAGGAATTTTTTTGAAAATGCATGCTATGTTTCCCAATAGTGGCATCCAAGCCAGGCCTATGTGTAGATGATATGCATGAGTAGAACACAAAGAGTTGTGGGCGGTGATCGTCATACTTATTACCACCAATGTCTTATTTTGATTGGGCGGTATTGTTGGATGAAGTAGACCGGATTAACCTTACATGACCATGTTCATGAGACTGGTTCCACCGACAAACATGCAATTAGTTTTGCATAAAGGTGGTTGGCGGGTCCCTGTTTCTCCAACTTCAGTTGAATCGAGTTTGACTGCGGCCGGTCCTTGTTGAAGGTTAAAACAGAAAACCTGATAAATCGCTGTTGTGGTTTTGATGCATAGGTAAAAGAACGGTTCTTACTAGAAGCCTGTAGCAGCCACGTAAAACTTGCAACAACAAATTAGAGGACGTCTAACTTGTTTTTGCAAGGCATGTTGTGATGTGATATGGTAAACAGATGATGTGATATACGTTATTGTATGAGATGATCATGTTTTGTAAAAGTTATCGGCAACTGGCAGGAGCCTTATGGTTGTCGTTTTATTATATGAAATGCAAACTCCCTGTAATTGCTTTACTTTATCACTATGCGTTAGCGATAGTTGTAGAAGCAATAGTTGGCGAGACGACCACGATACTATGATGGAGATCAAGGTGTCAAGCTGGTGATGATGGAGATCATGACGGTGCTTTCGAGATGGAGATCAAAGGCACAAGATGATGATGGCCATATCATGTCACATATTTTGATTGCATGTGATGTTTATCTTTTATGCATCTTATTTTGCTTAGTACGGCGGTACCATTATAAGATGATCCCTTACTAAAATTTCAAGGTATAAGTGTTCTACCTGAGTATGCACCATAGCGACAGTTCGTCGTGCTGAGATACCACGTGATGATCGGGTGTGATCGGCTCTACGTTCACATACAACGGGTGCAAGATAGTTTTGCACATGTGGAATACTTGGGTTAAACTTGATGAGCCTAGCATGTACAGACATGACCTCGGAACACTAGAGACTGAAAGGTCGAAACTGAATCATATAGTAGACATGATCAACATAGAGATGTTCACCATTGATAACTACTCCATCTCACGTGATGATCAGACATGGATTAGTTGATTTGGATCACGTATCATTTAGATGACTTGTGGGATGTCTATCTAAGTGGGAGTTCTTAAGTAATTTGATTAATTGAACTTAATTTATCATGAACTTAGTCCTGATAGTATTTGCATACCTATGTTGTAGATCACTGGCCCGTGCTACCGTTCCCCTGAATTTTAATGCGTTCCTAGAGAAAGCTAAGTTGAAAGATGATGGTAGCAACTACACGGACTGGGTCTGTAACTTGAGGATTATCCTCATTGCTGCACATAAGAATTATGTCCTTGGTGCACCACTAGGTGAAAGGCCTGCTGCAGGAGTAGGTGTCGATGTTTTGAACGTTTGGTAAGCTTGATCTGATGACTACTTTATAGTTCAGTGTGCCATGCTTTACGGCTTAGAATCGAGACTTCAAAGACATTTTGAACATCATGGAGCATATGAGATCTTCCAGGAGTTGAAGTTAATATTTCAAGCAAATGCCCAAGTTAAGAGATATGAAGTCTCCAACAAGTTCTATAGCTGCAAGATGGAGGAGAATAGTTCTGTCAGTGAACACATACTCAAAATGTCTGGGTATCATAATCACTTGACTCAGCTGGGAGTGTTGGGGATATAACTATTGAGTATAAACCGCCCAGGAGGGGCCGGGTTATACCTGTAATGAGTTATTCGTATTAAAGCCCATGAAGACAAGGAGTATGGTGTTTTAATATAAGAGATCTAAAAGCCCAGGGCCCAAAGGCGGATTAGGGCCCGTAGACATAAACCGCCATAAGGTGTGTAACTTGTGTTGTAAGATAGGAAAGAGTAGAAACCGAGACGGACATGTTTATGAGCCGGTCGGGATTTTGTAAACCGCCGGGCGTCCACCTGTGTATATAAAGGGACGACCCGACGGCGGTTCAAGGACAAGAAACAACAACTCGAGAGCCAGGCAAAGCGTATTCGCTCCCTGGTCATCGAAACCATAGCAATCCCATCATAACTGTAGTAGGCTTTACCTTCACCGTAAGGGGCCAAACCAGTATTATTCCTTGCGTCCTTTGTCTGCTTTAACCCCTTTAAGTTAACTACGTTGTGATGGCTCCACGACTATGTACTCACACTAGAACATCTGCCGTGACAATCCCACGACAGTTGGCACCACCATGGGGCTATCGCACGATGGTTTCAAGTTTTTAGAGGGCAACTTCGAAGGGCTCAAGGGATACGTTGCGGGCCGGATGACCAAGAGTCGTCGTGGCAAGCTCTACATCGATGACACAGGCTGGGGCCCCGAGGCCGGTTCAATTGAGTGTGGATATCGGGTCCCCTTCGGCGGTATTCACGTTTTCATTGGCAAGATCGGCGAACCGAGCCCTAAGCCAGACATCTGCACCGACATCGTCGAAACGGCTCAGCATGCGAGATCTGCCCGGGTTCAGCCTGCCATGAAGCATGCCTTCGTGGGAGTCATCCACGGATTGGAATCTGAGGAGAGATCGATATCTGGTGGTGAAACCGTCGTTTACTCTGATGACGAGTCATCTACCAAAGAGACCGAGTCACTGTACCAACAGCAAGATGGCCGGTTTGGGGGCTATTCCGATGGCGACAGTATTCCGAACCCCCTTGATCCGCCAAGCTGAGTTGCGATCTTCATGGCCAGTACACAGTCAGTGCAACATTCTTCAACCGCAGCTACCATGATCTCCGGTTCAGCACCAGCGATAGCAGCTGGGGCAGGAGGCCCTGCGCCACCGCCGGCTCAAGTTTTGTCTGATTTGTTCGACGCTTTGGCAACACTGCTGGCGGCTGAAGTTAACCAGGCGAATCAGGATCAGCATAACGCAGAAGTCGTGAAGGTGAAATATCAGATAGCTCAATCCAAGGCAGACCTGGCAGCCGAGAACACCAGGATGGCTGCAGAGCAGGCCGAGTCGGATGCACATGCTTATCGGCTTATGTTGGATCAGAACGCATCAAATGATGTAATGAGGAGAAGGTACCGGTCCCACCTACCTCCGGTTTATGAGCCAAGGAATCTCTTTCACACGCTAGGAGCAGGAACCAGCAACCAACCAGTGGTAAACCGGGTCGAAGCACCTGGAACGGGGGCGCCGGTTCAGCCGCGCACAGTGGATCCGCCTCGTCAGAATATCCCGTCGCCGCATGTGTTAATGCCTCCGGGTCATTATTCCAACCCCCTAGATAACATAGTCGCCGCCGATTCACGATTGGCAGCCCTCCCAGTCGAGGGTGAGTCCCCCGTAGCGATTGAGACACGACAGGCTAGGGAGCTCCTTCAGATAGCTTTGACTCAGCAGCAGGCGTATTCATACAGCCACGAGAGGATTCATTCTACCCCCCGCCCAAGTCGGAGTTACAGTAGGCACTTTGATGAACCGGCCATGTCAAGCCGTGCGCGGGACCGTAATCCGCCTCGAGGGCATAATCCGGCAGGTGGTGGTACTAATGCTCAGGATTTGGTGGATCAGGGCAGAGCGCGTCGAGAAGCCGAGTTAGCGGCGCAGTACGCGGCCCGTCAGCTTACTCCGGTTCGTCCAACAACTTCGATGGAGCCAGGAGTTACCTCCAGCTCTTTGGGGGTGTCGTGTCTCGTCCCAGCTCTACATAATGTACGGCTGCCCAAGGATTTCAAAGGAGCCCGCAAAGTGCCCAACTATACTGCCGATTTACCCCCCGAGTCATGGATCGAAAGCTATGAGATGGCAATGGAGATGCTGGATGTGGATAATGTAGCATGTGCTAAATACTTCACCATGATGTTGGAAGGAACAGCTCGCACTTGGCTAAAAATCTTGTCATCTAACTCCATTGGGTCGTGGGCTACATTAAAGGCCTGGTTTATCCAGAATTTCAAGGACACGTGCAAGCAGCCCATGTCAATTGTAGACTTAGCCGCCTGTGTCCAAGAAGAAGGTGAATCGACAACCCATTGGGTGCGCCGGGTTTCGCAGATATTGCATTCATCGGACCGCATCAATGCCGATACAACAGTTTTAACACTGGAGGGCAATTGCCGGTTCATGCCTATGAAGCTGAAATTAGGACGGCTCAAGCGACACTACAATGACATGGGAACGCTTATGCAAGCTCTGGTTAAGTACGCCGACTCTGATAGTACCAAGGACCCTGAGTCTGATGAGGAAAAGCCGGGGAAGGGAAAGAAGAGTGGCAGTAACAAGGGGCAGCAGCATTACCCGACGAGTCATGGAACAACGATAAGAGTAAAGCAGATAACAGTTTGGATTTTGTGGCTAACACCAACACGCAGAATAATAATCAGCGTCGTAAGGGTAAACCACCCCCAAGGAGTGGAGGATCAAGTGTCAATCTTGAGCGTCTATTAAACCAGCCTTGTCCAAGGCACGGGACGAGAGAGAGACCAACCACGCATCTTTGGAAGGATTGCTTTATTATGCGGGAGTTCAGAAACTCGGATCTTTTCCAATATGATCATGGGCCACCCGGCAGTCCAGGCAACAGTTCTCATGCGCCGGGTTATGGTGGAGGCAGTTCTGGTTCGGGATTTCAAGGCAACCAAAGCGGACATGGCAATCAAGGCAATCAGGGCAACCAAGGTGGTTATAATCATTAGGGGAGTCAGCAGCAGCAGCAATCGGGTTACCAGAGCAATCCGAAGCAGTTGACTAGTGGGCAGTATCATGTCTTCACCACTAGCTTATGCAGGCGCGATCAGAAGCTTCATAAAAGGGCAGTAAACTCCATTGAACTGACAGTGCCCCGTTATCTGCGCTGGTCTGAACAACCCATTTTGTGGAGTTGAGAGGATCATCCACCTCGGGTAGATAACCCGGGTCATCTAGCATTGGTGGTGGCACCTCAGGTTGGGGGGTACAAGTTCACCAAGGTGCTCATGGATGGAGAGAGCAGTATCAATATCCTTTATTATGAAACCTTCCGTCGCATGGGGTTGACAGATAAAAATCTTAAACGTCGAACACTGTTTTCCATGGTGTGGTACCTGGTAAATCGGCATATCCAGTTGGTAAGATAGCTCTGGAGGTTGCTTTTGGAGATGATCATGATTCAAGATCAGAGACATTGACCTTTGAAGTGGTGAAAATCAAGAGCCCATATCATGCCCTGTTTGGACAGCCAGCTTATGTTAAGTTTATGGCAAGGCCCTATTATGTTTATCTGTAGCTCAAGATGCCGGGTCATAAGGGGACCATCATGGTACATGGGAGTCGTAATATTGCTTTGGAATGTGAAGAAGGTGATGCGGCTTATGCTGAGTCGGTTTGTGCAACAGAGGAGTTGAAGTTCTACAAGGACAATGTTGATCCGGCAGATATGACTTCTTTGAAAAAGCCAACTACAGAGCATGATCCGGCCTTGAAGTTTAAATCGGCTGAGGAGACGGAGCTGGTTGACTTTGTCCCTGGCGATTCATCCAAGCAGTTTAGCATTAGTGCTAATCTGGATCCAAAATAGGAAAGCGCGCTCATCGAGTTCATCCGTGAGAACCGGGACATCTTTGCATGGAAACCTACTGACATGCCAGGTGTACCGAGGGAACTCGCTGAGCACACTCTTAATATTGATCCTAAGTTTAAACCGGTCAGGCAGTTTCTCCGCTGCTTCAATGAAGAAAGGTGTAAGGCTATCGGTGAGGAGGTAGCCCGGCTCTTGGCAGCAGGGTTTATTGTGGAGGTTTTTCACGCTGAGTGGTTAGCTAACCTGGTGCTAGTACTTAAGAAGAACGTCACTTGGCGGATGTGTGTGGACTACACAGATTTGAACAAGGCTTGTCCAGCTGATCCCTTTGCTCTCCCCCGTATTGATCAAATCATTGATGCTACGGCGGGTTGTGAGCGTTTAAGCTTTCTGGATGCTTATTCTGGTTATCATCAGATCAAAATGGCAGTTAAAGACCAGGAGAAGACAGCTTTTATAAGGGAAAATTTTGTTTTTACCACTCTAGATTTTGCCAATTTTCCATATACCATTCTAGATTTTGACATTTCACTTTTGCCAGTCTTAGCTTTTGACAATTATCACAATTGCCATTCCGTGGAAAAAGCAGAATAATTTTATTTCATTTTTGCCACTCTTAGCTTTTGAAATGTATCGCAATTCAGATAATCGTCAAAAACTAAGAGTGGCAAAAGTGAAATGTCAAAATCTAGAGTGGCATAAGGAAAATTGGAAAAATCTAGAGTGTCAAAAAGAAAATTTTCCCCTTTTATAACTCCCTTTGGAGCCTTCTGCTATGTATCTATGCCCTTTGGGCTCAAGAGCGCCCAGGCGACCTACCAGCGCTGCATGCAGAATTGTCTTCATAATCAAATTGGGCTCAATGTTCATGCTTATGTGGATGATATTATGGTGAAGTCCAGAAAGGAGCAGACGTTGATAGCTGACTTGAAGGAAACTTTTGATAATCTCAAGGTCTATAAGATGATGCTTAATCCGGCCAAATGTGTTTTTGGTGTTCCGGCAGGCAAGCTCTTGGGTTTTCTAGTGTCTAACAAGGACATTGAAGGTAATCCAAAAAAGATCAAAGTGATTACGTCTCTGGCTAAATCGGCGTGTATTAACGATGTTCAGCGTCTGGCGGGTCGTATTGCAGCATTGAGCCAGTTTATCAGCCGATTAGGAGAGAAGGCTATCCTCTATATCATATGATGAAAAAGACAGATAATTTTGACTGGAGTGATGCTGCTAATGCGGCGTTTGAGGACTTGAAAAAGCAGTTAGTTGAGCCACCTATCCTTGTTGCTCCGGTCGATAAAGAGCCACTGTTGTTATATGTGGCTGTAATGCCCGGGCTGTTAGTGTGGCCATTGTGGTGGAGCGTAAGCTGGGAAGGAGTATCCGGTTCAACGGACGGTTTATTATATCAGTGAGGTACTTATTAAGTCTAAGCAGAGGTGCCCACATTGGCAGAAGCTGGTGTATGGAGTTTTTATGGTAAGCCGGAAGCTCAAGTAGTATTCTCAAGGTCATCCCATCACAGTGATCAGTTTTGCCCCTTTGGGAGATATAATCCAGAACAGGGAGGCAACTGGCTGAGTTGCCAAGTGGGCTATTGAGCTTGGACCTGACGGGTTAAAATATGTGCCTCATACGGCAATCAAATCCCAAGCGCTTGTGAATTTTATCAATGACTGGACAGAGTTACAGGCACCGGAAGAAAAGTCGGATCATACTTATTGGACTATTCATTTTGATGGGTCCTTGCAATTGGAGGGATCGGGGGCTGGAGTCGTGTTAACTTCCCCACGAGGTGATAAGTTTTGTTATGTTCTCCGTTTAATGTTCCCTTTCACTAACAATGCAGCTGAATATGAGGCTTTACTCCATGGTCTTCGAATGGCTAAGGAGATGAATCTGAGCCGGGTTAAGTGCTTTGGTGACTCGGACCTGGTGGCTCAGCAAGTATCTGGTACTTGGGATTCCAAGGACCCACTCATGGTAGTGTATCATCGAGAAGTAGATATTGTTGCAGGTCACTACAAGGGTTATCAGGTTGACCATGTTGACCGGCGAAAGAATGAAGTGGCGGATGCTTTAAGCCGTTTGGGTTCCCAACGTAAACCAGTTCCACCAAATGTTTTTCTGGATGTTTTGCATAACCCATCGGTCAAGCCACCTACAGAGGAGGATTTGGCTGTTCCTGACCCGGAGGCTCAGTTAGTGACAGCTCTTCATGTTATCCCGGATTGGACGGTCCCATATTTGGCGTATATGAACCGGGGCGAGTTACCGAAGGATGAAACTTTGGCCAGGCAGATAATCCAGCGATCCAAGTTAATGACCATTATCAACGGGGAATTGCATCATTGCAGTGTAACAAGGGTGTTTCAGCGTTGTGTGTCTCTTGAAGAAGGCTATGAGATTTTGCGTGAGATCCACGAAGGAGATTATGGTCACCACGCTGGTTCAAAATCCTTGGTAGCTAAGGCTTTTCGTCGCGGCTTCTATTGGTTGACGGCTCATGCTGATGTTGAGGACTTGGTGAAAAGGTGTGATGGTTGTCAAAAGTTTTCACGTCGCGCTCATGTTCCGGCTCAAGAATTGAGGATGATTCCAATCACTTGGCCATTTGCAACTTGGGGCTGGATATGGTTGGGCCCTTTAAGAGGTCCAAGGATAAGAAGACCCACCTTCTGGTGGCGGTTGATAAGTTCACTAAGTGGGTGGAGGCAGAGCCAGTCAGTAAGTGTGATGCAGCCACGGCGGTTCAATTCATCAAGAAGGTGATTTTCCGGTTGGTTTTCCACACAACATCATAAGAGATAATGGTACTAATCTGTCCAAGGGTGCTATGGAAGAATTTTGTCAACGTGAGCACATCCGACTTGACATGTCATCAGTGGCTCACCCCCAATCTAATGGTCAGGCGGAGAGAGCCAATCAAGACATCCTAAGAGGCATCAAGCCCCGGCTTATGGTTCCTTTAAAGCGGATGCCGGGTTGTTGGGTGGAGGAGTTACCTTCTGTATTATGGAGCATCAATACCACGCCCAACAGATCTACGGGTTATACACCTTTCATGGTTTACGGAGCAGAGGCGGTCCTCCCTAGTGACATCCGTCATGACTCACCCTGTGTGGCGGCTTATGTTGAAGCCGACAATGAGAAGGCACGTCAGGATGCACTTGACCTGTTAGATGAGGAGCGTGATATTGCAGCAGCGCATTCGGCGATTTATCAGCAAGATCTGCGTCGTTATCACAGTCATCGGGTTAAAACCAGAACGTTTCAAGAAGGGGATCTAGTGCTCCGGCTCATCCAGGATCAGACTGATATGCACAAGTTATCCCCGCCTTGGGAAGGACCCTTCATGGTCAGCAAGAATCTGCACAACGGGTCATACTACCTTATCAATGTTCGAGAGCACAAAGACTCACGTAAATCGGAGGAGACCGGCCGTGGAATATAGCTCATCTTCGGCCTTACTACACCTAAGCCATAGGCTCCTCTTATGTACATATTATTGACGATGTATATATTATATCAATATAATAAACTGGCATCCCTGCTAAAGCGGGGCCTCTGCAGTTATTCCATGAAAGGTTTTTTGTTACATGGGGGCTTCTTCTTATAAAGCGGAGCTCCAATTACCCGTTGATCCGGCTCATAAGCCACATATAAAAAACACTTGGGGGCTTGCCACCCAAGGTCAAAAGGAGCCAAAGAGAGTCTATTGGAAAGTGCTACGTCTTGAGCTTGCGTTGGTTTTCCCCGAAGAGGAAGGGATGATGCAGCAAAGTAGCGTAAGTATTTCCCTCAATTTTTGAGAACCAAGGTATCAATCCAGTAGGAGGCCACGCTCAAGTCCCTTGTACCTGCACAAAACAATAGCTACTCGCAACCAACGCGATTAGGGGTTGTCAATCCCTTCACGGTCACTTACGAGAGTGAGATCTGATAGATATAATATTTTTGATATTTTTGATATAAAGATGCAAAGTAAAAGGCAAAGTAAAAAAGCAAAGCAAGGTTAAAGTGATGGAGATTGATATGATGAGAATAGACCCGGGGGCCATAGGTTTCACTAGTGGCTTCTCTCAAGAGCATAAGTATTCTACGGTGGGTAATTACTGTTGAGAAATTGACAGAATTGAGCATAGTTATGAGAATATCTAGGCATGATCATGTATATAGGCATCACGTCCGTGACAAGTAGACCGAAACGATTCTGCATCTACTACTATTACTCCACTCATCGACCGCTATCCAGCATGCATCTAGAGTATTAAGTTAAAAACAGAGTAACGCCTTAAGCAAGATGACATGATGTAGAGAGATAAATTCATGCAATATGAAATAAACCCCATCTTGTTATCCTCGATGGCAACGATGCAATACGTGCCTTGCTGCCCCTTCTGTCACTGGGAAAGGACACCACAAGATCGAACCCAAAGCCAAGCACTTCTCCCATGGCAAGAACTACCAATCTAGTTGGCCAAACCAAACGGATAATTCGAAGAGACTTGCAAAGATAACCAATCATACATAAAAGAATTCAGAGAAGATTCAAATATTATTCATAGATAGACTTGATCATAAACCCACAATTCATCGATCTCAACAAACACACCGCAAAAAGAAGATTACATCGAATAGATCTCCATGAGAGAGGGGGAGAACTTTGTATTGAGATTCAAAGAGAGAGAAGAAGCTGTCTAGCTACTAACTATGGACCTGAAGGTCTGAGGTAAACTACTCACACTTCATCAGAGGGGCTATGATGATGTAGAAGCCCTCCGTGATGACGACCCTCTTCCGGCGGAGCTCCGGAACAGGCCCCAAGATGGGATCTCGTGGATACAGAAAGTTGCGGCGGTGGAATTAGGTTTTTGGCTCCTGTTCTGATCGTTTGGGGGTACATATGTATATATAGGAGGAAGGAGTACGTCGGTGGAGCACCGAGGGGCCCACGAGGCAGGGGGCGCGCCCTAGGGGGGCGCCCCCACCCTCGTGACCTCCTCTTTGACACCTTGGGGTAGGGTCCAAGTCTCCTGGATCACATTCGGTGAGAAAATCACGTTCCCAAAGATTTTATTCCGTTTGGACTCCGTTTGATATTCTGTTTCGCCGAAACACTGAAATAGGCAAAAAACAGCAATTCTGGGCTAGGCCTCCGGTTAATAGGTTAGTCCCAAAAATAATATAAAAGTGGAAAATAAAGCCCAGTATAGTCCAAAACAGTAGATAATATAGCATGGAGCAATCAAAAATTATAGATACGTTGGAGACGTATCAGGCATCCCCAAGCTTAATTCCTGCTCATCCTCGAGTAGGTAAATGATAAAAAGAGAATTTTTGATGCGGAGTGCTACTTGGCGTAATTTCAATGCAAATCTTCTTAATTGTGGTATGAATATTCAGATTAGAAAGATTCAAGACAAAAGTTTATATTGACATAAAAATAATGATACTTCAAGCATACTAACAAAGTAATTATGTCTTCTCAAAATATCATGTCCAAAGAAAGTTATCCCTACAAAATCATATAGTCTGGCTATGCTCTATCTTCACCACACAAAATATTTAAATCATGCACAACCCCGATGACAAGCCAAGCAACTGTTTCATACTCTAACTATTTCAAAACTTTTTCAATCTCCACGCAATACATGAGCGTGAGCCATGGACATAGCACTATAGGTGGAATAGAATGGTGGTTGTGGAGAAGACAAAAAGGGAGAAGATAGTCTCACATCAAATAGGCGTATCAATGGGCTATGGAGATGCCCATCAATAGATATCAATGTGAGTGAGTAGGGATTGCCATGCAATGGATGCACTAGAGCTATAAGTATATGAAAGCTCAAAAAGAAACTAAGTGGGTGTGCATCCAACTTGCTTGCTCATGAAGACCTAGGGCAATTTGAGGAAGCCCATCATTGGAATATACAAGCCAAGTTCTATAATGAAAGATTCCCACTAGTATATGAAAGTGATAACATGAGAGACTCTCTACTATGAAGATCATGGTGCTACTTTCAAGCACAAGTGTGGTAAAAGGATAGTAACATTGTCCCTTGTCTCTTTTTCTCTCATTTTTTATTTTTTTATTTGGGACTTTTCTCTTTTTTTATGGCCTTTCTCTTTTTTTTATTTGGGCTTCTTTGGCCTCTTTTTTTTATTTTTCGTCCGGAGTCTCATCCCGACTTGTGGGGGAATCATAGTCTCCATCATCCTTTCCTCATTGGTACAATGCTCTAATAATGATGATCATCACACTTTTATTTTTCTTACAACTCAACAATTACAACTCGATACTTAGAACAAGATATGACTCTATATGAATGCCTCTGGCGGTGTACCGGGATATGCAATATGACAATGATGGAGTGTGTCATAATAAACGGAACGGTGGAAAGTTGCATGGCAATATATCTCGGAATGGCTATGGAAATGCCATAATAGGTAGGTATGGTGGCTGTTTTGAGGAAGGTACATGGTGGGTGTCTGATATCGGCGAAAGGTGCGCGGTATTAGAGAGGCTAGCAAAGGTGGAAGGGTGAGAGTGCGTATGATCCATGGACTCAACATTAGTCATAAAGAACTCATATACTTATTGCAAAAATCTAGAAGTTATCAAAGCAAAGTACTACGTGCATGCTCCTAGGGGGATAGATTGGTAGGAAAAGACCATCGCTCGTCCCCGACCGCCACTCATAAGGAAGACAATCAATAAATAAATCATGCTCCGACTTCATCACATAACGGTTCACCATACGTGCATGCTACGGGAATCACAAACTTTTAACACAAGTATTATTTAAATTCACAACTACTCAACTAGCATGACTTTAATATTATCACCTCCATATCTCAAAACAATTATCATGCTTCAATCTTTTCTTAGTATTCAACACACTCAAAAGAAAGTTTCACAAATCTTGAATACCAAGCATATTATTATTAAGAAAATTACCATGCTATTAAGACTCTCAAAATAATTTAAGTGAAGCATGAGAGATCAATAGTTTCTTTAAAACAAATCCACCACCGTGCTCTAAAAGATCTAAGTGAAGCACATAGAGCAAAATTATAACGCTCAAAAGATATAAGTGAAGCACATAGAGCAAAACTACTTAGCTCAAAAGATATAAGTGAAGCACATAGAGTATTCTATCAAATTTTAATTCATGGATGGCTCTCTCAAAAGGTGTGTAAAGCAAGGATGATTGTGGCATACTAAGACACAAAGACACAAATAATACATATCATGTTGGTGAATAAAAATATAGCTCCAAGTAAATTACTGATGGAAGTGGACGAAAGAGGGGATGCCTTCCAGGGCATCCCCAAGCTTTGACTTTTTGGTGTCCTTGGATTATATTTGGGGTGCCATGGGTATCCCCAAGCTTAGGCTCTTGCCACTCCTTGTTCCATAATCCATCAAATCCTTACCCAAAACTTGAAAACTTCACAACACAAAACTCAAAATAGAAAACTCGTGAGCTCCGTTAGCGAAAGAAAACAAAAGAACACTTCAAGGTACTGTAACAAACACATTCTTTTTTTATATTGGTGTTAAACCTACTTTATTCCAACTTCTCTATGGATTATAAACTATTTTACTAGCCATAGATTCATCAAAATAAGCAAACAACACACGAAAAACAGAATCTGTCAAAAACAGAACAGTCTGTAGTAATCTGTAGCTAGCGCAAGATCTGGAACCCCAAAAATTCTAAAATAAATTTCTGGACGTGAGTAATTTATCTATTAATCATCTGAAAAAAGAATTAACTAAATATCACTCTTCAAATAAAAATGACAGCAGTTCTCGTGAGCGCTAAAGTTTCTGTTTTTTACAGCAAGTTCAACAAGACTTTCCCCAAGTCTTCCCAACGGTTCTACTTGGCACAAACACTAATTAAACACAAAAAACACAACCAAAAAAGAGGCTAAATAATTTATTTATTAAATAACATCAAGGATAAATATTGGGTTGTCTCGCAACAAGCGCTTTTCTTTAAAGCCTTATAGCTAGGCATAATATTTCAATGATGATCACATGAAAGACAAGAATTGAAGCACAAAGAGAGCATCATAAAACACGTGACAAACACATCTAAGTCTAACATACTTCCTATGCATAGGCATCTTATAGGCAAAGAAATTATCAAGGCAAGCAAAAACTAGCATATGCAAAGAAGCGGAAAGAAACAATAGCAATCTCAACATAACGAGAGGTAATTTAGTAACATGAAAATTTCTAACACCATATTTTCCTCTCTCATAATAACTGCATGTGGGATCATAAGAAAATTCAACAAAATATATATCACATAAAATATTTTCAACACGATCCACATGCATGCAAAGTTGACACTCTTCCAAAATAGTGGGATTAACATTAACTAAACTCATGACCTCTTCAAACCCACTTTTATCAAAAAATTCATAAGATTGAACATTCTCCAAATATGTGGGATCTAAAGTTGACACTCTTCCAAACCCACTTTCAATAATATTGCAAACACTATTATCAATCTCATATTCATCATGGGGTTTAAATAAATTTTCAATATCATAAGAAGAATCACCCCAATCATGATCATTACAACAAGTAGTAGACATAGCAAAACTACCATCCCCAAGCTTAGGGTTTTGCATATTATTAGCACAATTGGCATCAAGAGAATTTATAGTAAAATCATTGCAATCATGCTTTTTATTCAAAGATCTATCATGAATCGCTTCATAAAGTAATTCATCACACTTTTCAGATTCACGAATTTCAAGCAAAACTTCATAAAGATAATCTAGTGCACAAAACTCACTAGCAATTGATTCATCATAAATGGATCCCTTAAAAATATTAGCAAGTGGATGAGGATCTATAGATCCTTAGGTTCTCTATTTAGTAATAAATAAACAACTATTCCAACCATACGAGCAAACAAGAAACGAGCAAAAGAGGCAAATAGAGAGAGAGGGAGGATAGAGACAGAGGGCGAATAAAACGACAAGGGTGAAGTGGGGGAGAGCAAAATGAGAGGCAAATGGCAACTAATGTAATGCGAGAGATAGGGATTGTGATGGGTACTTGGTATGTTGACTTTTTGCGTAGACTCCCCGGCAACGGCGCCAGAAATCCTTCTTGCTACGTCTTGAGCTTGCGTTGGTTTTCCCCGAAGAGGAAGGGATGATGCAGCAAAGTAGCGTAAGTATTTCCATCAGTTTTTGAGAACCAAGGTATCAATCCAGTAGGAGGCCACGCTCAAGTCCCTCGTACCTGCACAAAACGATAGCTACTCGCAACCAACGTGATTAGGGGTTGTCAATCCCTTCACGGTCACTTACGAGAGTGAGATCTGATAGATATAATATATTTCGTATTTTTGATACAAAGATGCAAAGTAAAAGGCAAAGTAAAAAAGCAAAGCAAGGTTAAAGTGATGGAGATTGATATGATGAGAATAGACCCAGGGGCCATAGGTTTCACTAGAGGCTTCTCTCAAGAGCATAAGTATTCTACGGTGGGTGAACAAATTACTGTTGAGCAATTGACAGAATTGAGCATAGTTATGAGAATATCTAGGCATGATCATGTATATAGGCATCACGTCCGTGACAAGTAGACCGAAATGATTCTGCATCTACTACTATTACTCCACTCATCGACCGCTATCCAGCATGCATCTAGAGTATTAAGTTAAAAACAGAGTAACGCCTTAAGCAAGATGGCATGATGTAGAGAGATAAATTCATGCAATATGAAATAAACCCCATCTTGTTATCCTCGATGGCAACGATGCAATACGTGCCTTGCTGCCCCTTCTATCACTGGGAAAGGACACCGCAAGATCAAACCCAAAGCCAAGCACTTCTCCCATGGCAAGAACTACCAATCTAGTTGGCCAAACCAAACGGATAATTTGAAGAGACTTGCAAAGATAACCAATCATACATAAAAGAATTCAGAGAAGATTCAAATATTATTCATAGATAGACTTTATCATAAACCCACAATTCATCGAACTCAACAAACACACCGCAAAAAGAAGATTACATCGAATAGATCTCCACGAGAGAGGGGGAGAACTTTGTATTGAGATTCAACAAGAGAGAAGAAGCCATCTAGCTACTAAATATGGACCCGAAGGTCTGAGGTAAACTACTCACACTTCATCGGAGGGGCTATGATGATGTAGAAGCCCTCAGTGATGACGACCCTCTTCCGGCGGAGCTCCGGAACAGGCCCCAAGATGGGATCTCGTGGATACATAAAGTTGCGGCGGTGGAATTAGGTTTTTGGCTCCTGTTCTGGTCGTTTGGGGGTACGTATGTATATATATAGGAGGAAAGAGTACGTCGGTGGAGCACCGAGGGGCCCACGAGGCAAGGGGCGCGCCCCCACCCTCGTGACCTCCTCTTTGACACCTTGGAGTAGGGTCCAAGTCTCCTGGATCACGTTCGGTGAGAAAATCACGTTCCCGAAGATTTTATTCCGTTTGGACTCCGTTTGATATTCCGTTTCTCCGAAACACTGAAATAGGAAAAAAACAGCAATTCTGGGCTGGGCCTCCGGTTAATAGGTTAGTCCCAAAAATAATATAAAAGTGGAAAATAAAGCCCAATATAGTCCAAAACAGTAGATAATATAGCATGGAGCAATCAAAAATTATAGATACGATGGAGACGTATCAGAAAGCACAACTCAAACATAGGCACCCATTGAGCACAGATCAAAATATTACTAGGGGGCTCTTTGCTTCTACAAGAACAAAGAGTCGATAACCTGGTAATAGGCTATAAAAGCCAGGCTTGGAAGCCAGGTGTATTCACCTAAAACCCCGGGTTATCCTACCTTTTAAAGTAAGCCACTCCATCCAGGTAATCCTGGTAGACCCGTTGAATGTTTGACAAGTCAATCTTATAAAGACCCTGAACTTACCATAGTTAAAATGGCGATTGGTTGATGTGAGGTCCATCTTATAAGGCTTTGTGAAATGGTTTAACTCAGTGGCCTAGCAGCCCATGAAAAGCCTCACTATTTTCACATATTTTCTTCTGAAATCTTCTTAATGTTTCTTTTGAGGTTGAGGGAGTCCTGGATTAGGGGGTCTCCGGACAGCCGGACTATATCCTTTGGCCGGGCCGTTGGACTATGAAGATACAAGATTGAAGACTTTGTCCCGTGTCCGGATGGGACTCTACTTGGCATGGAAGGCAAGCTAGGCAATATGGATATGTATATCTCCTCCTTTGTAACCGACCTTGTGTAACCCTAGCCCCTTCCGGTGTCTATATAAACCGGAGGGTTTTAGTCCGTAGGACAACATACAATCATACCATAGGCTAGCTTCTAGGGTTTAGCCTCTCCGATCTCGTGGTAGGTCAACTCTTGTAATACCCATATTATCAAGTATAATCAAGAAGGACGTAGGGTTTTACCTCCATCAAGAGGTCCCGAACCTGGTTAAAACATCGTGTCCCCTGCCTCCTGTTACCATCCGCCTTAGACGCACAGTCCGGGACCCCCTACCCGAGATCCACCGGTTTTGACACCAACATTGGTGCTTTCATTGAGAGTTCCTCTGTGTTGTCACCGTTAGGCTTGATGGCTCCTTCGATCATCGATAGCGATGCAGTCCAGGGTGAGACTTTTCTCCCCGGACAGATCTTTGTATTCGGTGGTTTTCGCACTGCGGGCCAACTCGCTTGGCCATCTGGAGAAGATCGAGAGTTACGCCCCTGGCCACCAGGTCAGGTTTGGAATCTTAAACTACACGGCCGATATCCGCAGAGACTTGATCTTCGACGGATTCGAGCCCCCACTTAGTGTGCCACACGGTCATGATGAGCATGATTTAGCTCTGCCATCGGATAGTGTCCAGGAGATCGCGCCGGCAACCGCTCCGACCCTCAATTTGGAGCTAGTTGCGCCATCCATGGACGGGTTGATAGACCCCACCACGGAGGCCGCACTCTCATCGGCGATCGAGCCGAGTATCGACCTTACCCTTCACGGGAGCCGTGACGCCGAACTACCAGATCCCTCCCCGGCCACGGACTCCGAACCGCCTGCGCCCGTGCCTATCGAATCTGATTGGGCGCCGATCATGGAGTTTACCTTCGCGTTTTTTTAGCACTCGCCCTTCGGCGACATACTGAACTCATTAAGGTCTCTCTCCTTGTCAGGAGAGTCCTGGCCGAACTATGTCCGGCAGGATTGGGATGCGGATGGCAAAGAAATTCGCCGCCCACCCACCACCCACTTAGTAGCCACTATCGACGACTTAACCGACATGCTCGACTTAGACTCCGAAGACATCGACGGTATGGACGACGATGCGGGAGACGAAGAGGAACCACTGCCCACTGGGCACTGGACAGCCACCTCATCATATGATATATACATGGTGGACACACCCAAAGAAGACAATGACGATGAGACAGCGGAGGATGACCCATCCAAGAAGCAACCCAAGCGCCGACGTCGGCAGCGCCACTCTAAGTCTCGCCAAAGCAAAAGCGGTGACACCGGCACAGGAGATAATAGCACTCCGGACAGTGCCGAAGACGACAACAATCCCCTCCAGCAAGATTTAGGGCGGAGGATGGAGAAGCCAGCCCTCCTGAGAGAGCGGCAGATGGAGAAGCGGAGGATGATAATTACATGCCCCCCTCCGAAGACGAGGCAAGCCTCAACGATGACGAATTCGTCGTGCCTGAGGATCCCGTCGAACAAGAGCGCTTCAAGCGCCGGCTTATAGCCACGGCAAATAGCCTTAAGAAAAAGAAACAGCAGCTTCAAGCTGATCAAGATTTGCTAGCTGATAGATGGACTGAAGTCCTTGCGGCCGAGGAATATAAACTCGAACGCCCCTCCAAGAGTTACCCAAAGCACAGGTTTCTACCCCGACTAGAGGAGGAAGCATCAAAACCTACATCTCCAGCATATGACGCGGCTGATCGGCCACCTCATGGCCGCGACAAAGAGGCATTCCAGCCAAAAGTTCAGCCCGCACCCCGAGGCCACTCAAATAAAAATGTCAAGGGATGGGGAAATACGCCAGACCTGCGAGACGTATTGGAGGACAAATCAAAACATGCAAGATCGATCTACGGATCGCGAGGGCGCGCCACTATGCGAGACGATAACCGTCACACCGGATACAGTAAAAGTAAGTCCGGTCGGGCCGAACACAGCGGACAAGACTCATTTGAGCTACGTCGCGATATAGCCCAGTACAGAGGCGCCGCACACCCCCTATGCTTCACAGACGAAGTAATGGATCATCAAATCCCAGAGGGTTTCAAACCCGTAAATATAGAATCATACGACGACACAACAGATCTTGCGGTATGGATCGAGGACTTCCTCCTGCACATCCACATGGCCCGCGGTGATGATCTACACGCCATCAAATACCTCCCACTCAAGCTCAAAGGACCAGCTCGGCATTGGCTCAACAGCCTGCCAGCAGAATCCATTGGCTATTGGGAAGATCTGGAAGCCGCATTCCTTGACAACTTCCAGGGCACTTAAGTGCGACCACCAGATGCCGATGACTTGAGCCACATAATTCAGCAACTAGAGGAATCGGCCAGGTAATTCTGGACACGGTTCCTAACAAAGAAAAGTCAAATCGTCGAATGTCCGGATGCAGAGGCCCTAGTAGCTTTTAAACACAACATCCGCGACGAGTGGCTCGCCCGGCACCTTGGCCAGGAAAAGCCGAAATCTATGGCAGCCCTCACGACACTCATGACCCGCTTTTACGCGGGAGAAGACAGCTGGCTGGCTCGCAACAATAACATATCAAAGAACCATGGTACTTCAGATACCAAGGATGGCAATGGCAGGTCACGTCGCAACAAACATAAGCGCCACATTAACAGCAACAATACCGAGGATACGGCAGTCAATGCCGGATTCAGAGGCTCTAAACCCAGTCAGCAGAAAAAGCCATTCGAAAGAAGCACTCTGGGCCCGTCCAGTTTGGACCATATACTCGATCGCTCGTGTCAAATACACGGCGCCCCCGACAAGCCAGCCAACCACACCAACAGGGATTGTTGGTTGTTCAAGCAGGCCAGCAAGTAAAATGCCGAAAACAAAGACAAGGGGTCACATAGCAATGACAAGGAGGATCCCCAGCAGCCGAACACCAGAGGACAGAAGAGGTTCCCCCCACAAGTGTGGATGGTGAACATGATATACGCAACCCACATCCCTAAGAGGGAGCGGAAGCGTGCGCTAAGGGACGTATATGCGTTGGAGCCAGTCGCCCCAAAGTTCAACCCATGGTCCTCCTATCCGATCACCTTTGATCGCAGGGACCACCCCACTAATATCCGTCATGGCGGATTCGCCGCACTGGTCTTAGACCCAATCATCGACGGATTTCACCTCACTCGAGTCCTTATGGACGGTGGCAGCAGCCTGAACCTGCTTTATCAGGACACAGTGTGCAAAATGGGCATAGACCCCTCAAGGATCAAACCCAAAAAAACCTTTAAAGGCGTCATACCAAGTGTAGAGGCCCATTGCATGGGCTCAGTCACGCTAGAAGTGGTCTTCGGATCCCCGGATAACTTCCGAAGCGAGGAGTTAATCTTCGATATAGTCCCGTTCCGCAGTGGCTATCATGCACTGCTCGGGCGAACCGCATTTGCGAGATTCAATGCGGTACCGCATTATGCGTACCTCAAGCTCAAGATGCCGGGACCTCGGGGGGTCATCACAGTCAATGGAAACACAGAGCGCTCTCTCCGCACGGAGGAGCACACTGCGGCCCTCGCAGTAGAAGCACAAAGCAGCCTCTTAAGGCAATCCACCAGTTCGGCGATTAAAGACCCGGACTCCTTCAAGCGCGCCCGGAGTAATCGACAGCAAGACCGCCTGGCACGTTGCGAGCTCGCATAGAAATGCGGCCCCCACCCCAGTCCCAGCCAAATGGCAAAATCCGTGCCCCGCGTACATAATTACGCATTGAAAATACCATGGGCACAGGTGGGGAGGGGGCACGACTACGGCACGCCCCAAGACGTGGCTCAACCGCCCTAGGGGCTTCCCGCCTTATTATTTTTTCTCTCTGTCAGGACTTTAATCTCTGGAAACCCCGTCCGGCAGTACAGTTTCCGGACACACGATGCAACAACCAAGGAGGCAGAAAGCTACGTCGCACCACGGAACTCCCAGGTGGTCTCTGACAACGAGTGAAATACCTGCTTTACATACCATTCCTCAGCTTGCCCTTGGAGGGGACATGTCAAATAGTCCTACTTTTTGCTTATCGCACTACTTGTATCATTCTGCTTTAACGCACCTTTTTGAATAAACAATGCATAGTGCTAGACTATTATCGCATTCTCTATTCTTCTTATATATATATATGTTCATTCATGACATTCAGCACCCATACACTCTGGTACGGCCAATACGCCAGGGGCTTAAGCATACCCCATAATACGGCGTGAGAAGTCCGAACACTTTCGACAGTGCGGCACCCCGAACTTATAGCATTATATGCATCAGCTCCGAATCATGTCTTGGGTCAATAGTTGGGTTTTCCCGGCTCCCATGTTTTGGTACCTTACGTTCCGCTATATCGGCTAAGGTAGCACTGGGAGAACTACTGCGATTGTGCCACGGTTCAGCTAGGCTAAGCACCTTAGTAGAGAAAGCTAAAACTGACTATCATGATAAGGCGAGAGACTGGTCGCTGTTCGAGAGGTTTCGAGTCCCTAAAGACTTATGCCTCTTAGAGCGGGGAGTAGGCTTTGTCCGGCTTAAGGCGTGTATAGCACCCCGAATTCGGCCTTCCGAATACTAGGGGCTTCGCCAAAATTTAAAATTATAGAACTCTATGGCTAAGTGAGAGTGATAAAGCATTATAGTCTGATTGCCTTGTTCGTTGTGCTGAGCACCTCCCTCGAAGGACCCAAAAATGGGAAAAAGAGTGCTCAGGTTTATCCCGAACACCCCAGCACTCGTGGCATGGGGGCAGAAGCCGACGACTAGCCATCTCTCAAATTTGATAAACAGTCGAACAGAAGGTAATATTTTAAATTCAAACAAGCGTTGCATAGCGCATATGAACAAGTTTTCATACTACAGGATCACACGAGCAAGTTCATTCAAATATTACATCTTTCGCACACTCGTCCGCTACAAGATGGGCACCCTTTAGGACACCCTCATAATACATCTCGGGTGGCGATGCTCCTTGCCCTGCGGTGGCCCCTCCTTCACCAGCTTCTCAGTGTCCATCTTGGCCCAGTGCACCTTTGCACGGGCAAAGGCCCGGCGTGCACCCTCGATGCAGACGGACCGCTTTATGGCCTCCAGCCGTGGACAGGCATCCATAAGCCGCCTCACCAGGCCAACGTAGTTGTTGGGAAGGGAGTCGCCAGGCCACATCCAGACTATAAGGCCCCTGATGGCCTGTTCGGCCGCCTTGTGCAGCTCGACCAGTTGCTTCAGCTGGTCGCTCATAGGCATCGGGTGTTCAGTCCAGTATACTAAGACCAGAACAGCTTCTTCGTCGAGCTTCCCTCCTCGGCCTGGTAAAACTTCACGGCGTCTGACACGCTACGGGGCAAATCTGCGAATGCTCCTGGAGAGCTCTGGACTCGGGTAAGTAACAAGTAATTTACTTTCACATGCTTGCTTTGCATATTGAATGCCTTACCCGCCGCTATCTTCCTCATCACCCCAATCTCCTAGAGGGACTTTTGGGCTTCAGCCTTGGCATTCTTTGCGCTCTCGAGGGTCGCGGCAAGCTCAGACTCTCGCGTCTTCGAGTCAAGCTCCAATGCCTTGTGCTTCATCACGAGAGCTTGGAGCTCTTGCTGCACCTCGCCCACCCGTGCCTCTTGCTTTCCCACTCGGTGCGCTCCTTGGCCGCTTTGTCTTCGGCCTCGGACAGCGCTTGCTTTAGGGTCGCCACTTCGGTCGTGGCCCCTGGCACATTCATGTTGATCCTGTCATTTTGCAATCGCATCTTTATATATATATATATATAGACAAGGTATTACTTACCTTTGTTCTCCTCGAGCTGCCTCTTGGCAAGACCGAGCTCTTTCTCGGACCCCTCGAGGTCCTGCTTCAGTGCGGCGACCTCCGCAATCAGTGCGGCAGAGGTCAGTGGCGAAGCCTGCATACGCATATAGACACACTTATATTAGACTCCTGCAGATAATATTTGATCCTCTATTCGGCTTTTCTTTGTGAACACCAAACAGAGCATCAGGGGCTACTGTCTATGCGGTAATATTTTTCCTATATTTTAAATACTTACCTCAAAGCCTGTTAGAAGGCTGGCACAGGCTTCAGTCAGTCCACTCTTGGCGGACTGAACCTTCTTGATCACCGCACTCATAATAGTGCGGTGCTCTTCGTTGATGGAAGCGCCGCGAAGCGCTCCCAGCAGGTTGTCCGGTGCCTCTGGATGGACAGAGGTCACCGGCACGGGTGTCTTACCCCTTTTGGAAGGGGGCCGCCTGCCCGAGTCCAGAACCACTGGAGGTTCCGGCGCGGTGTTCGGCTGAGAGCCGAACTTGGAGTCCCCGGGAGCCTTGATCCCTTTGCTCCTGGAGTCCAGAAGGTCGCCTTGAGGTGCCTCCTGTTGGGGAACGTAGCAGAAATTCAAAATTTTCCTACGTATCACCAAGATCTATCTATGGAGAAACCAGCAACGAGGGGAAGGAGAGTGCATCTACATACCCTTGTACATCGCTAAGCGGAAGCGTTCAAGTGAACGGGGTTGATGGAGTCGTACTCGTCGTGATTCAAATCACCGATGATCCTAGTGCCGAACGGACGGCACCTCCGCGTTCAACACACGTACAGCCCGGTGACGTCTCCCACGCCTTGATCCAGCAAGGAGAGAGGGAGAGGTTGATGGAGATCCAGCAGCACGACGGCGTGGTGGAAGTAGCGGGATTCCAACAGGGCTTCGCTAAGCGCTGCGGGAGGAGGTAGATGTGTCACGGGAGGGAGAGGGAGGCGCCAGGCCTTAGATTGGTTTGCTCCTCCTTTTCCCCACTATATATAGGGCCAAGAGAGAGGGGGAGGCGCAGCCCTTGCCCCTTCCTCCAAGGAAGGGTGCGGCCAAGGGTGGGGAGGAGTCCATCCTCCCCAAGGCACCTCGGAGGTGCCTTCCCCTTTTAGGACTCTCCTCTTTTCCCATCTCTTGGCGCATGGGCCTCTTGGGGCTGGTGCCCTTGGCCCATATAGGCCAAGGCACACCCCCTACAGCCCATGTGGCCCCCCGGGGCAGGTGGCCCCACCCGGTGGACCCCCGGGACCCTTCCGGTGGTCCCGGTACAATACCGATGACCCCGAAACTTGTCCCGATGGCCGAAATAGCACTTCCTATATATAATTCTTTACCTCCGGACCATTCCGGAACTCCTCGTGACGTCCGGGATCTCATCCGGGACTCCGAACAACTTTCGGGTTACCGCATACTAATATCTCTATAACCCTAGCGTCACCGAACCTTAAGTGTGTAGACCCTACGGGTTCGGGAGACATGCAGACATGACCGAGACGTTCTCCGGTCAATAACCAACAGCGGGATCTGGATACCCATGATGGCTCCCACATGTTCCACGATGATCTCATCGGATGAACCACGATGTCAAGGACTCAATCAATCCCGTATACAATTCCCTTTGTCTCTCGGTATGTTACTTGCCCGAGATTCGATCATCGGTATCCAATACCTAGTTCAATCTCGTTACCGGCAAGTCTCTTTACTCGTTCCGTAACACATCATCCCGTGATCAAATCTTTGGTCACATTGCGCATATGATGATGTCCTACCGAGTGGGCCCAGAGATACCTCTCCGCTTACACGGAGTGACAAATCCCAGTCTCGATTCGTGCCAACCCAACAGACACTTTCGGAGATACCTGTAATGCACCTTTATAGTCACCCAGTTACGTTGTGACGTTTGATACACCCAAAGCACTCCTACGGTATCCGGGAGTTGCACAATCTCATGGTCTAAGGAAATGATACTTGACATTAGAAAAGCTTTAGCATACGAACTATACGATCTTTGTGCTAGGCTTAGGATTAGGTCTTCTCCATCACATCATTCTCCTAATGATGTGATCCCGTTATCAACGACATCCAATGTCCATGGTTAGGAAACTGTAACCATCTATTGATCAACGAGCTAGTCAACTAGAGGCTTACTAGGGACATGGTGTTGTCTATGTATCCACACATGTATCTGAGTTTCCTATCAATACAATTATAGCATGGATAATAAACGATTATCATCAACAAGGAAATATAATAATAACCAATTTATTATTGCCTCTAGGGCATATTTCCAACAGTCTCCCACTTGCACTAGAGTCAATAATCTAGTTCACATCGCCATGTGATTAACACTCATAGGTCACATCGCCATGTGACTAACACCCAAGAGTTTACTAGAGTCAGTAGTCTAGTTCACATCACTATGTGATTAACACTCAATGAGTTTTAGGTTTGATCATGTTGCTTGTGAGAGAGGTTTTAGTCAACGGGTCTGAACCTTTCAGATCCGTGTGTGCTTTACAAATCTCTATGTCATCTCCTAGATGTAGCTACCACGCTCTATTTGGAGCTATTCCAAATAACTGTTCTACTTGGAGCTATTCTAAATTGTTGCTCCATTATATGCATCCGGTATCTCTACTCAGAGCTATCCGGATAGGTGTTAAGCTTGCATCGACGTAACCCTTTACGACGAACTCTTTTACCACCTCCATAATCGAGAAAATTCCTTAGTCCACTAGTTACTAAGGATAACTTTGACCGCTGTCCTGTGATCCATTCATGGATCACTCTTGTACCCCTTGACTGACTCATGGCAAGGCACACTTCAGGTGCGGTACACAGCATAGCATACTATAGAGCCTATGTCTTAAGCATAGGGGACGACCTTCGTCCTTTCTCTCTATTCTGCCGCGGTCGAGCTTTAAGTCTTAACTTCATACCTTACAACTCAGGCAAGAACTCCTTCTTTGACTGATCCATCTTAAAACACCTTCAAGATCATGTCAAGGTATGTGCTCATTTGAAAGTACTATTAAGCGTTTTGATCTATCCTTATAGATCTGGATGCTCAATGTTCAAGTAGCTTAATCCAGGCTTTCCATTGAAAACACTTTCCAAATAACCCTATATGCTTTCCAGAAATTCTACATCATTTCTGATCAACAATGTGTCAACAACATATACTCATCAGAAATTCTATAGTGCTCCCACTCACTTCTTTGGAAATACAAGTTTCTCACAAACTTTGCAAAAACCCAAAATCTTTGATCATCTTATAAAAGCATACATTCCAACTCCGAGATGCTTACTCCAGTCCTTAGAAGGATTGCTGGAGCTTTGCATACTTATTAGCATCTTTCAGGATTGACAAAACCTTCCGGTTGTATCACATACAACCTTTCCTCAAGAAAATCGTCGAGGAAACAATGTTTTGACATCCTATCTGCAAGAATTCATAAATAATGAAGTAATCGCTAATATAATTCCAACAGACTCTTAGCATCGCTACGAGTGAGAAAGTCTCACCGTAGTCAACTCCTTGAACTTGTCGGGAAACTTCTTAACGACAAGTCGAGCTTTCTTAATGGTGACATTTACCATCATTGTCCGTCTTCCTTTTAAATCCATCTGTACTCAACAGCCTCACGACCATCAAGTAGTTCTTCCAAAGTCTACACTTTGTTTTCATACATGGATCCTCTCTCGGATTTTATGGCCTCGAGCCATAAATCGGAATCCGGGCCCACCATCGCTTCTCCATAGCTCACAGGTTCATTGTTGTCTAGCAACATGACTTCTAAGACAGGATTACGTACCACTCTGAAGTAGTTCGCATCCTTGTCATCCTACGAGGTTTGGTAGTGACTTGATCTGAAGTTTCATGATCACTATCATAAGCTTCCACTTCAATTGGTGTAGGTGCCACAGGAACAACTTCCTGTGCCCTGCCACACACTAGTTGAAGAGACGGTTCAACAACCTCATCAAGTCTCCACCATCCTTCCACTCAATTCTTTCAAGAGAAACTTTTCCTCGAGAAAGGACCCGATTCTAGAAACAATCCCTTATTGCTTTCGGATCTGAGACAGGAGGTATACCCAACTGTTTTGGGTGTCCTATGAAGATGCATTTATCCGCTTTGGGTTCGAGCTTATCAGCCTGGAACCTTTTTTCATATAAGCGTCGCAGCCCCAAACTTTTAAGAAATGACAGCTTAGGTTTCTCTAAACCATAGTTCATACGGTGTCATATCATCGGAATTACGTGGTGCCCTATTTAAAGTGAATGTGGTTGTCTTTAATGCCTAACCCATAAACTATCGTGGTAATTCGATAAGAGACATCATGGTATGCATCATATCCAATAGGGTGCAGTTATGATGTTCGGACACACCATCACACTATGGTGTTCCAGGCTGTATCAGTTGTGAAACAATTTCCACAATGTCTTAATTCTATGCCAAACTCGTAATTCAGATATTCATCTCTATGATCATATCATAGATATTTTATCCTCTTGTCACGACGATCTTTCAACTTCACCCTGAAATTACTTGAACCTTTCAATAATTCAGACTCGTGATTCATCAAGTAAATATACTCAACATCTACTCAAATCATCTGTGAAGTAAGAACATAACGATATCCACTACATGCCTCAGCACTCATTGTACTGCACACATAAAAAATGTATTACTTCCAACAAGTTGCTTTCTTGTTCCATTTTACTGAAACCGAGGCTTTCAGTCATCTTGCCTATGTGGTATGATTTGCATGTCTCAAGTGATTCAAAATCAAGTGAGTCCAAACGGTCCATTTGCATGGAGTTTCTTCATGCATATACACCAATAGACATGGTTCGCATGTCTCAAACTTTTCAAAAACGAGTGAGCCCAAAGATCCATCAACATGGAGCTTCCTCATGCATTTTATACCGATATGACTTACGTGGCAGTGCCACAAGTAGGTGGTACTATCATTACTATCTTTTGGCATGAACATGTGTATCACTACGATCGAGATTCAATAAACCATTCATTTCAGGTGTAAGACCATTGAAGGTATTATTCAAATAAACAGAGTAACGATTATTCTCCTTAAATGAATAACCGTATTGCGATAGACATAATCCAATCATGTCTATGCTCAACTCAAACACCAATCTCGATGGTAGAGGGAGCGTGCGATGCTTGATCATATCAACATTGGAAACACTTCCAACACATATCGTCAGCTCACCTTTAGCTAGTCCCCGTTTATTCCGTAGCTTTTATTTCGAGCTACTAACACTTAACAACTGAACCGGTATCTAATACCCTGGTGCTACTAGGAGTACTAGTAAAGTACACATCAACACAATGTATATCCAATATACTTCTATCGACCTTGCCAGCCTTCTAATCTACCAAGTATCTAGGGTAATTCTGCTCCAGTGGCTGTTGCCCTTATTACAGAAGCACTCAGTCTCGGGTTTGGGTTCAACCTCGGGTTTCTTCACTAGAGCGGCAGCTGAATTGCCGTTTCATGAAGTATCCCTTTGTTCCCTTGCCCTTCTTGAAACTAGTGGTTTCACCAACCATCAACAATTGATGCTCCTTCTTGATTTCTACTTTTGTGGTGTCAAACATCACGAACATCTCAAGGATCATCATACATGTCCCCGATATATATAGTTCATCACGAAGCTCTAGCAGCTTGGTGGTAATGACTTCGGAGAAACATCACTATCTTATCTGGAAGATCAACTCCCACTTGATTCAAATGATTGTTGTACTCAGACAATCCGAGCACAAGCTCAACAATTGAGTTTTTCTCCTTAGTTTGCAGGTTAAGAAAATCGTCGGAGGTCTTATACCTCTTGACGTGGGCACGAGCCTGAAATCCCAATTTCAGCCCTCGAAACATCACATATGTTTCGCGACGTTTCAAAACATCTTTGGTGCCTCAATTCCAAACCATTTAACTGAACTATCACGCAGTTATCAAAATGTGTATGTCAGATGTTCGCAACATCCACAGACGACGTTCGAGGTTCAACACACCGAGCGGTGCATTAAGGACATAAGCCTTCTATGAAGCAATGAGGACAATCCTCAGTTTACGGACCTAGTCCGCATAATTGCTACTATCAACTTTCAACTAATTTTTCTCTAGGAACATATCTAAACAGTAGAACTATAGCGTGAGCTACGACATAATTTGCGAATTCCTTTTGACTATGTTCAGGATAATTAAGTTCATCTTATGAACTCCCACTCAGATAGACATCCCTCTAGTCATCTAAGTGATTACATGATCCGAGTCAACTAGGCCGTGTCTGATCATCATGTGAGACGGACTAGCCAACGTCGGTGAACATCTTCATGTTGATTGTATCTTCTATATGACTCATGCTCGACCTTTCGGTCTTCTGTGTTCCGAGGCCATGTCTGTACATGCTAGGCTCGTCAAGTTAACCCTAAGTGTTTTTGCATGTGTAAAACTGTCTTACACCTGTTGTATGTGAACGTAAGGATCTATCACACCCGATCATCACGGCGTGCTTCGAAACGACGAACTGTAGCAACGGTGCACAGTTAGGGGAGAACACTTCTTGAAATTTTAATGAGGGATCATCTTATTTACTACCGTCGTACTAAGTAAACAAGATGCATAACATGATAAACATCATATGCAATCAAATAGTGACATGATATGGCCAATATCATGTAGCTCCTTTGATCTCCATCTTGGGGCTCCATGATCATCTATTACAAGAACATGATTAATCTCATACATTACATATATCATTCATCACATCCTTTTGGCCATATCACATCACATAGCATACCCTGCAAAAACAAGTTAGACGTCCTCTAATTGTTGTATGCATGTTTTACGTGGCTGCTATGGGTTTCTAGCAAGAACGTTTCTTACCTACGCAAAACCACAACGTGATATGCCAATTGCTATTTACCCTTCATAAGGACCCTTTTCATCGAATCCGATCCGACTAAAGTAGGAGATACAGACACCCGCTAGCCACCTTATGCAACTAGTGCATGTTTGTCGGTGGAACCGGTCTCACGTAAGAGTACGTGTAAGGTTGGTCCGGGCCGCTTCATCCCACGATGCCGCCGAATCAAGATAAGACTAGTAACGGCAAGCATATTGAACAAAATCAACGCCCACAACTACTTTGTGTTCTACTCATGCATAGAATCTACGCAATAGACCTAGCTCATGATGCCACTGTTGGGGAACGTAGCAGAAATTCAAAATTTTCCTACGTATCACCAAGATCTATCTATGGAGAAACCAGCAACGAGGGGAAGGAGAGTGCATCTACATACCCTTGTAGATCGCTAAGCGGAAGCGTTCAAGTGAACGGGGTTGATGGAGTCGTACTCGTCGTGATTCAAATCACCGATGATCCTAGTGCCGAACGGACGGCACCTCCGCGTTCAACACACGTACAGCCCGATGACGTCTCCCACGCCTTGATCCAGCAAGGAGAGAGGGAGAGGTTGATGGAGATCCAGCAGCACGACGGCGTGGTGGAAGTAGCGGGATTCCAACAGGGCTTCGCTAAGCGCTGCGGGAGGAGGTAGATGTGTCACGGGAGGGAGAGGGAGGCGCCAGGCCTTAGATTGGTTTGCTCCTCCTTTTCCCCACTATATATAGGGCCAAGAGAGAGGGGGAGGCGCAGCCCTTGCCCCTTCCTCCAAGGAAGGGTGCGGCCAAGGGTGGGGAGGAGTCCATCCTCCCCAAGGCACCTCGGAGGTGCCTTCCCCTTTTAGGACTCTCCTCTTTTCCCATCTCTTGGCGCATGGGCCTCTTGGGGCTGGTGCCCTTGGCCCATATAGGCCAAGGCACACCCCCTACAGCCCATGTGGCCCCCCGGGGCAGGTGGCCCCACCCGGTGGACCCCCGGGACCCTTCCGGTGGTCCCGGTACAATACCGATGACCCCGAAACTTGTCCCGATGGCCGAAATAGCACTTCCTATATATAATTCTTTACCTCCGGACCATTCCGGAACTCCTCGTGACGTCCGGGATCTCATCCGGGACTCCGAACAACTTTCGGGTTACCGCATACTAATATCTCTATAACCCTAGCGTCACCGAACCTTAAGTGTGTAGACCCTACGGGTTCGGGAGACATGCAGACATGACCGAGACGTTCTCCGGTCAATAACCAACAGCGGGATCTGGATACCCATGATGGCTCCCACATGTTCCACGATGATCTCATCGGATGAACCACGATGTCAAGGACTCAATCAATCCCGTATACAATTCCCTTTGTCTATCGGTATGTTACTTGCCCGAGATTCGATCATCGGTATCCAATACCTAGTTCAATCTCGTTACCGGCAAGTCTCTTTACTCGTTCCGTAACACATCATCCCGTGATCAACTCTTTGGTCACATTGCGCATATGATGATGTCCTACCGAGTGGGCCCAGAGATACCTCTCCGCTTACACGGAGTGACAAATCCCAGTCTCGATTCGTGCCAACCCAACAGACACTTTCGGAGATACCTGTAATGCACCTTTATAGTCACCCAGTTATGTTGTGACGTTTGATACACCCAAAGCACTCCTACGGTATCCGGGAGTTGCACAATCTCATGGTCTAAGGAAATGATACTTGACATTAGAAAAGCTTTAGCATACGAACTATACGATCTTTGTGCTAGGCTTAGGATTAGGTCTTGTCCATCACATCATTCTCCTAATGATGTGATCCCGTTATCAACGACATCCAATGTCCATGGTTAGGAAACTGTAACCATCTATTGATCAACGAGCTAGTCAACTAGAGGCTTACTAGGGACATGGTGTTGTCTATGTATCCACACATGTATCTGAGTTTCCTATCAATACAATTATAGCATGGATAATAAACGATTATCATGAACAAGGAAATATAATAATAACCAATTTATTATTGCCTCTAGGGCATATTTCCAACACCTCCGGGACTGTCTCCCCCCGGCTCGGTGTCCCTTGAGACAATACCTCGGCATTGTCCGTAGGGCAAGGGGAGGAGGCGGTCGGAAGTGGATCACTATCCATATCCGACGAGTCCAAGGAACCGTCCGACAAGGATACGTCGATACGGGCTTGGGGCGGTCTGCATAATCATATTCGGCGTTAGGAAAAGCAGTGCGACAAAGGTATGCTATGAGTTACTCTGGTATCCGAATACCTACGACTTCGCCAGGGGCTTGGCCCTGAGCAGCCACTCGTCTTTGCCTTCGACGGCGGTGGTAGAGCAGTCCGGAAGGAGAGTCCTTCCTTTCTTGGACCCTTCGTCCTCCCCGGTTGGGGCGGCCTTCCTTTTTTGTCTCCCCCGGCTGGAGGGGGAGCATCTTCTTCTTCCTCCTCCTCGTTTCCATGGGAGGAGTGCGTCGCGGAGTTATCGGACAATGAGTCCGATACCACCTGGGCGCCGGGAACTCTTTCAGGTTCCCTTGGCCTTCTTCTTAGCCTTCTCCGGCTCCTTATAGTCAGCATCTCCATCAGGAGAGCGTCCGCAGTGTCTTCGGGCAGATGGGCCGGACAGTTAATCTACTCCGGTGTCTCCACCCAGTCCTGTCAAAGGCATGGGAGCTCAGACCCCGCGCATGGTTAAGCTACGGGAAATAAACACCCTACCAGATGTACAGAACTTACCGGATTCGTAGAACGCTTCACGCTTAGCCCGCGGTCCTCAATAAGAGAGGGAGGGACCTCGGCGCCCTTGAACAGCACCCTCCAGACGTCTTTATGTGTCGTGTCAAAGAGCTCGCTTAGAGTCTGGTGTTGGGCCGGGTCAAACTCCCATAAGTTGAAATCCCGTTGTTGACACGGGAGGATCCGGCAGAAGAGCATGACCTGGACTATGTTGACAAGCTTAAGTTTCTTGCTTATCATGTTCTGGATACATTTCTGGAGTCCGTCCAACTCCACCGATGAACCCAAGGCAGGCCCTTCTCCTTCCAGGAAGTGAGCCGCATGGGGAATCCGGATCGAAACTCGGGGGCCGCCACCCAGTTGGTGTCACGCGGCTCGGTGATGTAGAACCACCCCGATTGCCACCCCTTTATGGTCTCCACGAAGGAGCCCTCAAGCCATATAACGTTGGGCATTTTGCCCACCAAGGCTCCGCCGCATTCTGCTTGTTGGCCGCCCACCACCTTCAGCTTGATATTGAAGGTCTTTAGCCATAGGCCGAAGTGGGGCCGGATGCGGAGGAAGGCCTCGCACACGATGATGAATGTCAAGATGTTGAGGATGAAGTTCGGGGCCAGATCATGAAAGTCCAGCCCATAATAGAACATGAGACTGCGGACAAATGGATGGAGGGGAAACCCCAGTCCGCGGACGAAGTGGGGGAGGAAGACCACCCTCTCGTGAGGTTTTGGGGTAGGCATGACCTGCCCCGCGGCTGGCAGCCGGTGCGTGATATCCGCGGCTAAGTATCCGGCTCCACGTAGCTTTTTGATGTTTCCCTCCATGACGGAGGAGGCCATCCACTTGCCTCCCGCTCCGGACATGTTTGGAGTTGAGGAGAAGGATGTGGACTTGGGCGTTGGAGCTCGAGTGCGCGAGAATGGATGAGCAAGGAGGAAGAAGGCGGGGGAAGAAAAAAGGTGAGATCTTATCCCTTTATAAGGGCGGGCTAAACAATGTGCCCCCACTAGCCTGGTAAAACTCGCTTATCCCCCAAGCACCGTAATTGATGGCGGAGTTGGGTTACCCACGTCCGTATTGATGAGAATCCCGTAATAAGGGGAACACGATCTCTGCTTTGACAAGACGTGTCAAGAAACCGCCTCGCGTTATGTGCGGGGTTGGTTAAAGAAAAACGATTCGAATAATTACCGGGCCATGACATGATGTCATGCTACCAAAACGTGTCAGAAGATTGGATTTGTGGAAATGTTATTCTCTCTACGGTGGTATGTGGAACTTATTTTGCAGGGTCGGACACTATCCTTGTATTCAAACTCTTCTGTGGTGTATTCGGAGGAGGAACCCGCCTTGCAATGCCGAAGACAACACTGCGCGCCGGACTCATCGTCATTGAAGCCTAGTTCAGGGGCTACTGAGGGAGTCCTGGATTAGGGGGTCTTCGGACAGCCGGACTATATCCTTTGGCCGGACTGTTGGACTATGAAGATACAAGATTGAAGACTTCGTCCCGTGTCCAGATGGGACTCTACTTGGCGTGGAAGGCAAGCTAGGCAATACGGATATGTATATCTCCTCCTTTGTAACCGACCTTGTGTAACCCTAGCCCCTTCCGGTGTCTATATAAACCAGAGGGTTTTAGTCAGTAGGACAACATACAATCGTACCATAGGCTAGCTTCTAGGGTTTAGCCTCTCCGATCTCATGGTAGATCAACTCTTGTAATACCCATATTATCAAGTATAATCAAGCAGGACGTAGGGTTTTACCTCCATCAAGAGGGCCCAAACCTGGTTAAAACATCGTGTCCCCTGCCTCCTGTTACCATCTACCTTAGACGCACAGTTCGGGACCCCCTACCCAAGATCCGCCGGTTTTGACACCGACAGAGGTGTTTTATACTAATTCGGTGTTTATTGACCCGTTTTTGCTGTCGATTATAAATCGTCAGTATGCATTCAACTATAATCCAGTGTTGATTGACCCGGTTTGGCTTCGACTACAAGTCGCCAGTATGATATACGAATAAACCGGTGTTTATTACAAACCGGTCCGGCTTTACTATAAACCGGCAAAACAGGGAGGAGTTATCAATACTCAAGATTTGGGTTATCACCCTTACTACAGAAGGTTGGTGAGCCAACGAGGTGATTCAATGTCACAGGTATGATATATTTCATATTTGATTGTCATTCAATACATCCTGGTTATAAACCCGGATTATATGTTGGGCATTATGACCCATCCGGTGATAAACCACCAGGACACTTTCAACTTGTTATATGCAGAAACAGGTCAAATAAAGCTGCTAAAGATCATAAGCAGACGTAACATAAATCATGACGGATTAACAGTATCATGCAAAGTGAATAAGCATGATGGCATAGCAGACCAAGTGTTTAAACTAGCCTATTACAAGGCGTTTTGATGCCCAAAAGGATAATTGTTTTCAGCAAGTATTTCAGTATGCAGAAGATTAAACCGGCCTCCGGATTATGACTCTTCGCCAGGTTGGCTTGATGGTTGTGGATCATCTTGCACCGGTTCACCCTCCTCCTCTCCACCCATCGACTAGAAATCGATGGTGGTCTAGTAGATTCCAGTTAGGGCCTTGAATACAGCTTCTTTGCTTATAAGGGTGGAGGGGTCAACATCAGGAGCGTAGGTATGCTTACTGATTGGTGGGATAAGATTCTCCACATCATGAGTTGGCGCAGCAAGTCGTTTGTTGTCAGCATCATAAACCGGCTGATAGTGAGAAAGACTTGTTTCTTCGGCCATTTTGCTCGCTAATGGGCGCATTTCCTTCGTCAAAGCATGAAGATAATCATTATAAAACTCTGACCCATCTTCCTTTATGCTTGGATAGCCGCGTCCTATGTCTGCCGAGTCAAGATCTGGTATCCAGGCTTTAGCCCGGATTAGTGCAGTCAGAGCACCTGCCCTTGCAGCTGATCTTTTTAACTCATCCAACCAGGCAGGCAGCATTGACAGCTTTTCTAATGTTTCCTTGATCAGGTTTGGGGCAGTTTGTTATGAGCAACAGTGCAAATGATCCGTTGTGCGCCGGTATATAACTGCTCTATAAGAGTATAGGCAGCCTTCAACTTCTTCTGCATATCAGAGCCCAGGTGGGTAATGCGAGATCCTGCATCATTGAACATATTGATAAACCGACAGTTTATGGGATAATACATGTTGAAGCTTATCATAAGGGTACATACCAAACACAGCAGTGGTCATGGCATTGATTTGCCGCTTCAAGCTAGTCAATTCCTCTGGTACCGTTTTAAGAGTTGTTTCGGCGTCCTCCGCCCACTTTAGCAGAGTTGCTTTTTCAGCGTCCCATCCTGCCCATTCGCCATTAAAGCCTTCTTTCAGTTGCTCCATGGCTGTTAAAGCGCCAGTCAGCTCTTCTTTAGCCTTGGAAGTTTCTTCCTGCTGGGACTTAATATTTTCCTGAAGGTCGACGATTTGAGATTCTTTTTGGCTCAGATCAGCCTGTAAGCGACATGTAATGAGTTAGTAGTGCATATTTGAAGTCCCAAGCACATAACAGGTTATACACTTGGCACTTGGGGGCTAATGCATATGGCTTCTATCAACTGACATTTTCAAGTCCCAAGCACATAACAAGTTATACACTTGGCACTTGGGGGCTAATGTATATTTGCTCAAGTCAAAATTATGAATTTTTCTTCATCAATCGGTTATCAAGAGTTTGGGAAGCTTCATGACAGAAAGGTACCGATTCCTCCTAAAGGTATAAACCGATCCCTGGGGGCTACACAAGAAAAAATTGCAAGATTCCTACTTTAAAGTCCTGGTTCATCCTGAAACGATAAACCGGCCCTTGGGGGCTACACGGGCAAAGTTGAAGTATTACGAAGACCCGGTTCATGTTGATATCATAAACCGTCCCTTGGGGGCTGCTAGAGTTGATATTAGAAATTGGACACAAGAGGAACAATTATGAGGAGTTAACAGTGTCTACCTCATATCGCTCCTTCATCAGGCCCACTAAACCGGCTACATAGTCGCGGCTTGTATACAGGCGGTTTAAAAAGCCGGAATGAATCTCTTGGGTGGTGAGGTGGGCATAGCTGGATAAATCCGTTTTCCACTTTCCCTTATCCATAGCAGAAAACTCTTCCTTGGCACTATGCTTTGATAAAGCGATAGGATTGCCAGGGGTGGTGTGGCCGATGCTAGTGACAATGACATCGTCCGATTGGTCTGCAGCCGCTTTGGCTGGGTTTGGTGGTTCATCAGCCGCTTTGGCTGGGCTTGGCGGTTCGTTTGTAGCTCTGGCCAGACTTGGTGGATCAGTAGCATGGCCGATGGGATCATCTTCCATCGGTTCAGCAAAGGTCTCAGGATGTTCTGGTGGTGGATCATCATGTATAGCATCAGCATTCGGCTCAAATTGTTCTGGGGTTTGTTCCAAGGTTATCATCAGCTCGCTTATTCAATTTGGCCTTTTTGCTGGGCCTAGCTTTGGCTCTGAAAGGAAAAGACATAAAGGTTAGATATAACAAATAAGTATAAAGTGTCAAGAGTTAAGTTTAAAGTGCTCACCCAGGAACAGTCTTCAAAGGAGGGAGTTGTGTGGCCGTTGACTCGCCGGATGATGAATGAGGTGTTCCCTGATAGTTTGAATCAGATGGATTAAGAGGTTTCCTGAAATAACCTGCCTTGGGATAAGGAGTATCAGAAATATATGAGACCTCTCATCGACATTTTCGGGTTGGAGTGTTCGGTAAACCGGCTAAAGTAACTACATGGCCATTGTGCTGGGTTGTGCGGCGAGCTTCATGCTGTTGTTTCTTCAAAAGAAAGTTGGGATCCAGATAAGCTAGAGGGTGTGAAAATTTTACTTTCCGGATTGCTTGACGGGTTTTCTGTGTTGGTTGAGGATCTGAACCAGAGGAAAGAATAATTACCTCTACATCTTCAGCCCGGCTAGCTTTAGCGTCCTCCTGATAAGGGTCATTGTCAATGAGGTGTATGAAAAATGAACCAAGAGAATAAAGTTCTACCTCTGAGTCCGGATTATCAAGATCCTCGTCGAGGTTCAGCCCAGTGGATTCAGCTGTTTTCTGCTTAGCAGGTTTTTTGACAACCTTTGTCTTGGGACGAGGGGTCTTCGCCGGTTTATGTTGAAGTTTCTTCTTCCAAAATGGGTCGTCACCCTATTAAAAGATTGACAAAGGTTATAAGAAATAGTTAAGAATATCAGGTACAAACAGGAGTTAGGCAATTCTTACAGCTGACAGTTTATTCAAAATGCAGAAGGGACTTAGCCCTGTTTTGCTGCAGACAGCCACCGATTCATCCAGTATCTTTTTAACAGCTTCAGTGACTTCAGCATCAGTCAACTGAATGTCAGTGTGCCGTTGAGGATCTTTTGAGTTCCCTGTGTACTCGCACATTAGACCGGGGTGACGGCTTAAAGGCAAAATACTCCAAGATATCCAACAACGGACAAAGTCAACTCCTGTTAAACCATTAGCCATAAAGGCTCTGATCTTGGCGAGTTGTGGCGCATATTTTGCCCGTTCCTTTGTAGTCAACCTTTGCGGAAATGGATGTGTGTTGGTAAGCCAGTGAGCACGATAACCCGGCAGAGGATTCTCATCATCAGGGGAAGTATCCTTACAGTAGAACCAAGTCTGGTTCCAATCCTTAGGGTGACTATGATGCTTGGCATGAGGGAAGCTGGCGTCTTTCCTTTTCTGAATTGAAATGCCGCCAAGTTCAGTATTGGGCCCATCTACAAATTCAGTACGGCGGTTTAAATAGAAAAAGTCCCTGAACAGTTGAATGGTCGGTTCTTCTTGCAGATAAGCCTCGCAAAACACTTGGAAATTACAAATATTGGACACAGAGTTAGGTCCAATATCTTGAGGGTGGATCTGCAAGCTAGCAAGCACATCGCGAAAAAAACTTTGATCCAGGAGGTTTAAAACCATGGTTCAGATGATCAACAAACAGAACTATCTCGCCATCCTTGGGCTCAGGAGGATTTTCTCGACCAGGGGCTCGCCGGTGGATTTCATTCTGTTTTGGCAAAGCGCCGGTTATAACACATCCTTCCAGATCTTCTTCCGTAACCCAGGATGGAACCCGGTTACAAGCATAAAAAGTCTTGGCCATTTCTTAGACAACCTGAAGAAGGGTTTGTGCCGGTTTAAGATTCATGGCTGACAAGCATAAAGCGTTGCAGGTTAAGAGACAAAAGGTTTTCAGGCATGCAAAAATGGTTAAACCAGATGTTAATGCTAGTATAAAGGATAAAGCGGTTGGCGGTTTACAAGGGGACTAATGGAATATGGCAGGTTATTTTCTAAAAGATAAACCGCCTACATGGAGAATCAAGGTATAGATCTGAAGCCGAAAAATGACTAAGTGAGGAAGAACAAGTTTCACAGTTTCACATTAGAATTTCAAATCTACCGCATGACAGGAAAAGGAAAATATTTAGACCTAAAGGATGGTGCTTGAGCAGTTCATGAAGTTCCATATCGGGTTTTTATACACAAAACAGTTGATTTGATGGCAAAAGAAGGATTATCATTACTACCGCATAAGAGTATATCAGGTTTGGAGTCTATCCTATAGGCCTTAATGAAGAACAGGGGAAGAACACCATGAAGCTTCGAGGAGCCCGTGCGAACCCTAAACAGATCTATGGAGGGAAGGAAGAAGAACTCACCGAAACTGTTGAACAGCGGAGAGGCGCCGTGATTTTCTAGTACGGGCAAGGTGATGCAGTGGCCAAGGTCGGGGCAGAGGTGAAGGTCGACGGAGGCGGCAGCGCTCGAGTGCTGAGGCGACGTGAGGTGGAAGAAAGACGAAGAGGCAAGGGGAGAAAAGGAAAAGGACCCTCGTCCATATTTATAAGACGAAGAGATAAGCGACAGTCGCGGGAATCGAGGAGCCCAAAAAATGGATATTTCCCAGAGTTGTCGCCTCAATTTTCAGAGGCTCATTAATAAAAGTATGGTATATACGGTTTTTTAAAGAACAGGTGACGTCATGGCGGTTTATTATAATCCTGGAAGATGACTTCATGGTGGTTTATTATATTCCTGGAAGATGACGTCATGGCGGATTACAAGGTTTACTCGAAGGTACTGAAGAAGAAGTTTTTCTAAAGTGTTGAAGATTGACATGAACAGGTTCAAATCAATATGGGGCCTAATGTTGGGGATATAACTACTGAGTATAAACTGCCCAAGAGGGGCCGGGTTATACCTGTAATGAGTTATTCATATTGAAGCCCATGAAGACAAGGAGTATGGCGCTTTAATATAAGAGATCTAAAAGCCTAGGGCCCAAAGGCGGATTAGGGCCCATAGACATAAACCGCCATAAGGCGTGTAACTTGTGTTGTGAGATAGGTAAGAGTAGAAACCGAGACGGACACATTTATGAGCCGGTCGAGATTCTGTAAACCACCGGGTGTTAACCTGTGTATATAAAGGGACGACCCAGTGGCGGTTCAAGGACAAGAAACAACAACTCGAGAGCCAGGCAAAGCGTATTCGCTCCCTGTTCATCGAAACCATAGCAATCCCATCATAACTGGAGTAGGCTTTACCTTCACCGTAAGGGGCCGAACCAGTATAATTCCTTGCATCCTTTAACCCGCTTTAACCCCTTTAAGTTAACTACGTTGCGATGGCCCCATGACTAAGTCCTCACACTAGGACATCTGCCGTGACAATCCCATGGCAGGGAGTTAATCTTCCAGATGATAGTGTTATTGACAGAGTTTCTGAATCACTGCCACCAAGCTACAAAGGCTTCGTGATGAACTATAATATGCAAGGGATGGAGAAGACAATTCCCGAGCTCTTCGCAATGCTCAAGGCTGCGGAGGTAGAAATCAAGAAGGAGCATCAAGTGTTGATGGTTAACAAGACCACTAGTTTCAAGGAAAAGGGCAAGGGAATGAAGGGGAGCTTCAAGAAGAATAGCAAGCAAGTTGCTACTCCCAGGAAGAAGCCCAAGTCTGGACCTAATCCTGAAACTGAGTTCTTCTACTTCAAAGGGACTAGTCACTGGAAGCAGAACTGCCCCAAGTATTTGGCAGATAAGAAGGATGGCAAAGTGAACAAAGGTATATGTGATATACATGTTATTGATGCGTACCTTACTGATGCTCGTTGTAGCACCTGGGTATTTGATACGGGTTCGGTTGCTCATATTTGTAACTCTAAACAGGGGCTACAAATTAAACGAACATTGTCTAAGGACGAGGTGATGATGCGCATCGGGAATGGTTCCAAGGTCATGTGATCGCCATTGTCACGCTACCTCTACATCTACCTTTGGGATTATTTTAGACCTGAATAATTGTTATTTGGTGCCAGAGTTGAGCATGAACACTATATCTGGATCTTGTTGATGCGAGATGATAATTCATTTAAATCGGAGAATAATGGTTGTTCTATTTATATGGGTAATATCTTTTATGGTCATGCACCCTTGAAGAGTGATCTATTTTTGTTGAATCTCGATCGTGGTGATACACACATTCATAATATAGATGCCAAAAGATGCAAAGTTGATAATGATAGTGCAACATATTTGTGGCACTGCCGTTTAGGTCATATTGGTGTAAAGCGCATGAAGAAACTCCATGCAGATGTGCTTTTGGAATCACTTGATTATGAATCATTTGATGCTTGTGAACCATGCCTCATGGGCAAGATGACTAAAACTCTATTCTCCGGAACAATGGAGCGATCCACTAACTTATTGGAAATAATACATACCGATGTATGCGGTCCAATGAGTGTTGAGGCTCGCGGCGGGTATCGTTATTTTCTGACCTTCATAGATGATTTGAGGAGATATGGGTATATCTACTTAATGAAACACAAGTCTGAAACATTTGAAAAGTTCAATGAATTTCAGAGTGAAGTGGAGAATCATCGTAACAACAAAATAAATTTTCGACGATCTGATCACGGAGGAGAATATTTGAGTTACGAGTTTGGCCTTCATTTAAAACAATGTGGAATAGTTTCACAACTCATGCCACCTGGAACACCAAAGCGTAATGGTGTGTCCGAACGTCGGTACTTTATTAGATATGGTGCAATCTGTGATGTCTCTTACCGATTTACCACTATCATTTTGGGGTTATGCATTAGAGACAGATGCATTCACTTTAAATAGGGCACCATCTAAATCCGTTGAGACGACACTATATGAACTGTGGTTTGGCAAGAAACCTAAGCTGTCGTTTCTTAAAGTTTGGGGTTGTGATGCTTATGTGGAAAAGCTTCAGCCTGATAAGCTCGAACCCAAATCGAAGAAGTGTGTATTCATAGGATACCCAAAAGAAATTGTTGGGTACACCTTCTATCACAGATCCGAAGGCAAGATCATTGTTGCTAAGAATGGATCCTTTCTAGAGAAGGAGTTTCTCTCGAAAGAAGTGAGTGGGAGGAAAGTAGCTCGTCACAGAAAACCGTTCCAGTGATGCCTACATCAACTAGAGAGGAAGCTAATGATAATGATCATGAAACTTCATATCAAGTTGCTACTGAACCTCGTAGGTCAACCAGAGCTCGTTTGGCACCAGAGTGGTACGGTAATTATTGGGGGGTATAACTATTGGGTATGACCCGCCCAGGAGGGGCCAGGTCATACCACTGGCGTTTCATAATGATAAGGCCCATGAAGGTGTTGAAGATGGAAGTTCACGAAGCAGGCTTACTGAAGGCCCGAGACCCAAAGGTGACTTGAGGCCCATGGGTGTAAACCACCATATGTTAACTTGTATGTTAAGGAAAGTATAGATTCTGTCACTGAGCCGGACACGTTGTGTATAAGCCGACCGGGACTCTGTAGGCCGCCGAGCATCAGCCTATGTATATAAAGGGGTGACCCGACGACGGTTTAGGGCAAGTAAGAACAATCGATAGCTAGGTCAAGCGTATTCACTCCCTGGTAATCGAACCCCTAGCAATACAGCACAAAGCAGGAGTAGGCTTTTACCTCGTTGAGAGGGGCCGAACCTAGGTAAACTTTCTATGTCCTTTGTCCCGTTTAACCTCTTCAAGCTAACCTAGTTGCGATGGCTCCACGACTAAGTCCTTGCGCTAGGACATCTGCCGTGTCAAGTCCATGATAGGTGGCGCCTACCGTGGGGCCAGCGCATGGTGGTTTCAAGTTCTTGAAGGGCAGCTTCGCAGGGCTCAAAGGGTACGCTATGGCCGTATGACCAAGAGTCATCGCGGCAAGTTCTACATCGATGGCGAGGGCTAGGGCCCCAAGGCCGGCTCAATCTAGTACGGGTACCAGGTCGCCTTTGGCGGAATCCACGTCTTCATTGGCAAGATTGGTGAATTGGAAGCTGAGCCGGACATCTGCACTGACATCATCGAGTCAGCTCGGCGCGCGCGACCTGCCAAGGCTAAGGCCACCCAGAAGCATGTCTTTGTTGGTTTCGTTCAGGGAGCGGAGCTAGAAGGACGATCTGAATCTGGTGGTGAGACGGTTGTCTACTCAGGCGACGAGTCCTCTACTGGTGAGACCAACTCCATCTATCAGGTTCAGGAAGGCGGGCTTGGGGGCTGTTCCGATGGTGACAGTATTCCGGACCCCTACGAGCTGCCACATTAGGTCATGATCTTCATGGCCGGTACACAGCAGGGCAGGATTCTACGACAGCAGCAGCAATGATCTCCGGGTCAGCGATGGCGACGGCTGCCGAGGCAAGAGGCCATGTGCGCCCGCCGGCTCAAGTCTTGTCCAATCTGTTGGGTGCTCTGACAACATTGTTAATGGCGGAGGTTAACCCCGTGAATCAAACTCAACATAATGCGAAGGTTGCAAAATTGCGTGATGAGATAGCACAAGCCAAGGAGGAGCTAAACGCGGAGAACACTGATGTCGCTTGAAGCTACATCGGTATTTCCCCAAAGAGGAAGGGATGATGCAGCACAGTGGCGGTAGGTATTTCCCTCAGATATGAAACCAAGGTTATCGAACCAACAGGAGAACCAAGCAACACAACGTAAACAGCCCCTGCACATAAATAACAACACCTCGCAACCCGACATGTTAAAGGGGTTGTTAATCCCTTTTGGGTAACGGCGTCAGAAACAGCGTGTGACGGGAGATAAAATTGTAAATATTGATAGATCGAACGCCAAATAAAATAAATTGAAGCAAGGTGTCTTTGGGTTTTTGGTTTAATAGATCTGAAAATAAAGGCAAATAAAAAGGTAGATTGCAAAGGCAAATATATGAGAAAGAAGACCCAAGGGCCGTAGGTTTCACTAGTGGCCTCTCTCGAGAAAAATAGCAAATGGTGGGTAAGCAAATTACTGTTGGGAAATTGATAAAACCTCAAATAATTATGATGATATCCAGGCAATGATCATTACATAGGCATCACGTCCAAGATTAGTAGACCGACTCCTACCTACATCTACTACTATTACTCCACACATCGACCGCTATCCAGCATGCATTAGTGTATTAAGTTCATGAAAATGGAGTAATGCAATAAGAATGATGACATGATGTAGACAAGATCCGTTTATCTATATGGCGGTAGATATAGATCTCGTCTTTTTGTTCTTAGTAGCAACAATACATCGGTTCCCTTTCTGTCACTGGGATCAAGCACCGTAAGATCGAACCCACTACCGGGCACCTCTTCCCATTGCAAGATAAATAGGTCAAGTTGGCTAGACAAAACCCAAATATCGTAGAAGAAATACGAGGCTATAAGAGATTACGCATAAAAGAGATCAAAGAAACTTAAATACTTTCATGGATATAAAAAGATAGGTCTGATCATAAACTCAAAGTTCATCGATCCCAACAAACACACCGCAAAAGAGTTACATCATATTGATCTCCAAGAGACCATTGTATTGAGAATCAAGAGAGAGAGAGAGAGAGAGATGAAGCCATCTAGCTACTAACTACGGACCCGAAGGTCTACAAAGAACTACTCACGCATCATCGGAGAGGCACCAATGGAAGTGGTGAACCCCTCTGTGATGGTGTCTAGATTGGATCTGGTGGTTCTGGACTCTGCGGTGGCTGGATGAATATTTCGACGACTCCCCTAGGGTTCTGGGATTTTTGGGGTATTCATAGAGCAAAGAGGCGGTTTGGGGCACCCGAGGTGGGCACAACCCACCAGGGCGCGCGTGGGCCTCATGGCACGCCCAGGCCTCCTGGCGCGCCCTGGTGGGTTGTGCCTCCCATGGTGCACCCCCAGGTGCAGCCAGGGCCCGTTGTCTTCCTTCTGACCCATAAAAATTCTCTGTAAAGTTTCGTGGCATTTGGACTTCGTTTGATATTGATTTTCTATGATGTAAAAAAACAAGGAAAAAAGTCAACAGCTGGCACTTGGCACTATGTCAATAGGTTAGTACCAAAAAATGATATAAAATGACTATAAAATGATTATAAAACATCCAAGGTTGATAATAAAATAGCATGGAACAATCAAAAATTATAGATACGTTGGAGACGTATCAGCATCCCCAAGCTTAACTCCTACTCGTCCTCGAGTAGGTAAGTGATAAAAATAGAATGTTTGATGTGGAGTGATGTTCATCATGTCATATCATATTTCTTTCTTTATAGCATGGACAATTGGACTTTTATGTGTTTCAAAGCAATAGTCTAGTTTTGACATAATAATTTAGATACTCAAGCATATCAACAAGCAACCATGTCTTTCAAAATATCAATGCTAAAATAAGTTATCCCTAGCCCATCATGCTCAAACATTGATCCATTCATGAAACACACTCGAATATTAACTACACCCAATACTTAAGCATGATCATATTTCCTCCTAGTTGGTGCTTTTTATAAGAGAAGATGGAGACTCAAAATAAAAATTGCATAAAGTAAAAGATAGGCCCTTCGCAGAGGGAAGTAGGGATTTGTAGAGGTGCCAGATCTCAAAGCGAAAAATTTGAGATAAAAACATTTTGGGAGGTGTATCCATCCCACCAACGAAAATGACTTAGAGTTCCCAATACTTTCCATGCATAGATATATCATAGGTGGTTCCCAAACAGAAAATAAAGTTTATTCCTTTTTCCACCATGACTTTCACTTTCCATGGCTAACCGTATCCACGGGTGCCCTCCATACCAACACTTTCCAAGGAATTTATTATTTGACGACATAAAGTAAATTCATTTATTTTTACATTTTGGGACTGGGCATCCCTAATACCTTTGCCTTACTCTCATGCAATGACAAGTGAATAAACACTCATCTTGAGAATAACACATCTAGCATGGAAAATATGAGCCACCCCTCACCGCTCCGCGAGTGAAATAAACACACAAAAGAGAAGTTTATTTGAAAATTAGATATGGCACATGCAAATTTGCTTAGAACAGCAAAAAATACCGCATATAGGTAGATATAGTGGACTCGTGTGGCAAAAATGGTTTAAAGGATTTTGGATGCACAAGTAGAGGTCATACTTAGTACAAAATGGAGGCTAGCAAAAGATTGGGAAGCGACCAACCAAGAAACAAATAATCTCATAAGCAAGCATTAAGCATAATTAACACCGAATAATGCACCACAAGTAGGATATAATTTCATTGCATGATTATTGACTTTCGTGCATGCATAGGGAATCACAAACCTTAACACCAATATTCTTACTAAAGCATAATTACTCATCAAGATGACTCACATATCACATCATCATATCTCAAAACTATTACTAAGAATCATGTTTATTTTGTCCAATGATCTTCATGACATTTTTTATTTATCCTTCTTGGATATCTATCACTTTGGGACTAATTTTCATGTGTTGCTTTTCATAAGCTCAAACAAATATAAGTGAAGATCATGAGCATAACAAATTTTCTTTCTCTCAAAATAATTTAAGTGAAGCAAGAGAGAATTTCTTCAAAATTTTACTAACTCTCAAATAAATCTAAGTGAAGCATGAGAGCATTTCTTCAAAAATAACAAAGCACATCGTGCTCAAAAAGATATAAGTGAAGCACTAGAGCAAGTCCTAGCTCATAAAAGATTTAAGTGAAGCATAGAGAGCAATTCTAACAAGTCATGACATAATTTTGGCTCTCTCAAACAGGTGTGTCCAGCAAGGATTTATGACTTAAAACACAAAATAAAACAAGCAAAGACATATATCATAAAAGATGCTCCAAGCAAAACACATATCACGTGACGAATAAATATATAGTCTCGAGTAAAATACCGATAGTTGTTGGAAGAAAGCGGGGATGCCACTCGGGGGCATCCCCAAGCTTAGTTGGTTGCTCATTCTTGGATAATAGCTTGGGATGCCGGGGCATCCCCAAGCTTAGGCTCTTACACCCTTCCTTCATCCATCATAAGATAACCCTAATCTTGAAAACTTCAATCACACAAAACTCAACAAAGCCTTCGTGATATCCGTTAGTATAAGAATAATAAATCACTACTACAAGTGTTGTATCAAACCAATTCATATTTTGTTTTTGTATTATATCTACTGTATTCCAACTTTTCTATGGCAAAAACTCATCAAAGAAAACCATAGAGCCATCAAAATAAGCACACAACACAAAGAAAACAGAATCTGTCAAAACAGAACAGTCTGTAGCAATCTGACTATTTTGAATACTTCTATAACTCAAAAAACTCTGAACAATTAGGAAGACCTGAGAAATTTGTATATTGATCTACTGAAATTGGAATGGGTATTTTATCACTCTCTGGTCAAAAATTAAAATTAATTTCGTGAGCGCAAAACTTTCTGTTTTTTTAGCAAGATCAAACAACTATTGCCCAAGAAGATCCTAAAGGCTTTACTTGGCACAAACACTAACTAAAACACAAAAACACAATCATAATAGTAGCATAATTGTGCTAACACTCAAAAACGGGAAGCAAAAAGCAAAACTAAATTTTACTCATTGGGTTGCCTCCCAACAAGCATTATAGTTTTACGCCCTTAGCTAGGCATAAAGCAAGGATCTAAGTTTTGTCATCCTTGTTTCTTGGAAAGAAAAGAGAAAATTTTCTATCAATGGCATTTAATTTTGTATCTTGTGAAAGCACATGGTCATTTATAGCGGAAGAGAGATTAAGCAAGTTGTGAAAATTCGTATCTAAACTAGCCTTCATCTCTTTAATTATTTCATTTTGATAAAAGCACATAAGAGTAGTTGATTCAACATTTTCTGCTTTAGGGTGCCCAAATATGGCTCTCATCTTTTCATAAGTATCAATGACATCCCCTACAAGAAAACCATTTTTCAAATATAGAATCTAAAACTTGCATGAAGGAAGAAGGTAAACCATCATAAAAACTTTTCAAGTATATCTCTATCTGATATTGAGGCACATAGCTAGCTCAAATTCTCAACAACCTATCCCAAGCATATTTCAAAGATTCATCAAGTAAATAACGAAAAATTCCGGGATCATCTTCATCACAATGGTTAAGATTTTCCTTAACAAACCTGGTTGATCCTTCCATATCATCATTATTTATGAGCTTACAGAGGATAGAGGGGATATCCAAAGCATTAAGACTAGGGAGAAAACCCCTAGCCTTTTTGAGATTGGACATGGCAAGAAAATGGCGAATGAAAAAGAGAGGCAGATAAAACAGAAAATTATTGTGAAGTGGGGGAGAGGAAAATGAGAGGCAAATGGCGAATAATGTAAATTGCGAGGAGATGAGATTTGTGATTAGGAACCTGGTTATGTTGAAGATTCTCCCCGGCAACGGCGCCAGAAATTCCTTTTGATGTCGCTTGCAGCTATGTCAGTATTTGCCCAAAGAGGAAGGGATGATGCAGCACAGCGGCGGTAGGTATTTCCCTCATATATGAAACCAAGGTTATCGAACCAGTAGGAGAACCAAGCAACACAACGTAAACAACCCCTGCACACAAATAACAACACCTCGCAACCCGACGTGTTAAAGGGGTTGTCAATCCCTTTTGGGTAACTGCGCGAGAAACGGCGTGTGACAGGAGATAAAGTTGTAAATATTGATAGATCGAACGCCAAATAAAATAAATTGCAACAAGGTATTTTTGGGTTTTTGGTTTAATAGATCTGAAAATAAAAGCAAATAAAAAGGTAGATCGCAAAGGCAAATATATGAGAAAGAAGACCCGGGGGGCGTAGGTTTCACTAGTGGCTTCTCTCGAGAAAAATAGCAAATGGTGGGTAAACAAATTACTCTTGGGCAATTGATAGAACCTCAAATAATTATGATGATATCCAGGCAATGATCATTACATAGGCATCACGTCCAAGATTAGTAGACCGACTCCTGCCTGCATCTACTACTATTACTCCACACATCGACCGCTATCCAGCATGCATCTAGTGTATTAAGTTCATGGAAAAATGAAGTAATGTAATAAGAACGATGACATGATGTAGACAAGATCCGTTTATCTATATGGCGGTAGATATAGATCTCGTCTTTTTATCCTTAGTAGAAACGATACATATGTGTCGGTTCCCTTTTTGTCACTGGGATCAAGCACCATAAGATCGAACCCACTACCGGGCACCTCTTCCCATTGCAAGATAAATAGATCAAGTTGGCTAGACAAAACCCAAATATCGGAGAAGAAATACGAGGCTATAAGAGATCACGCATAAAAGAGATCAAAGAAACTCAAATACTTTCATGGATATAAAAAGATAGATCTGATCATCAACTCAAAGTTCATCGATCCCAACAAACACACCGCAAAAGAGTTACATCATATGGATCTACAAGAGACCATCGTATTGAGAATCAAGAGAGAGAGAGAGAGAGAGAGAGATGAAGCCATCTAGCTACTTACTACGGACCTGAAGGTCTAAAAAGAACTACTCACGCATCATCGGAGAGGCACCAATGGAAGTGGTGAACCCCTCCGTGATGGTGTCTAGATTGGATCTGGTGGTTCTAGACTCTGCGGCGACTGGATGAATATTTCATCGACTCCCCTAGGGTTCTAGGATTTTGGGGGTATTTATAGAGCAAAGAGGCGGTCGAGGGGGCACCCGAGGTGGGCACAACCCACCAGGGCGCGCCTGGGCCTCCTGGCGCACCCTGGTGGGTTGTGCCTCCCTCGGGGCACCCCCCAGGCGCAGCCAAGGCCCGTTGTGTTCCTTCTGGCCCATAAAAATTCTCCGTAAAGTTTCGTGGCATTTGGACTCCATTTGATATTGATTTTTTGTGATGGAAAAAACAGCAACTGGCACTTGGCACTATGTCAATAGGTCAGTACCAAAAAATGATATAAAATTATTATAAAACATCCAAGATTGATAATAAAAAAATGGAACAATCAAAATTATAGATACATTGGATACATATCAAACATCGGGATGGCAACGGAGCTAGCCGCCTTGTAGAGGGAGGCAAAATGGCTTCAGGCAAAGAGCTTCCGCTTAAGCCTGGACCAGGACGCATCAAACGATGTTTTCGATGGAAGGCATGTGAGCAGGCTGCCCTCGACTTATGATGCGAGGAACCTTTTCAACATGCCTGGGGTAGTAAGCAGTAACCTGTCTGGTGTGGATCGGGTCGTTGAGGCGTCGACGGCTGGAGAACCAGTTCGGCCACGTGCTGCAGACCCCCGCATTTGAACTTGACCCCTCCTCAGCACGTCCCAACGCCTGTGGGGCATTTTTCTAACCCCTTGGATAATATGATAGTTGCGGCTCCTCAGCTAGCGGCTGTCCCAGCTCCGGATGAGTCACCAGCAGTGATGGAAATACGGCGAGCCGAAGAACTTCTTCAGACGGTTGTGGCCCAACATGCTCTTATTCGTACAGTCGGGATCATATCTACTCAACGCCACATCCAAGCAGGAGTTATAGCAGTCATATTGATGAACCGACCGTGTCAAGCAATGAATGGCACCGCAATCAGCCTTGTAGGCCTGACCAACCGTGCGCTGGTAATGATGCTCAGGCTTTGGTAAACCAGGGCAAAGCACGGCGTGAGGCGGAGCTGGCAGCTCAGTTGGCGGCTCAACAACAATCTCCGGTTTATCCTACAACATCCATGGAGGTAGGAGTGACCTCAAGAACCTTGGGTGTGCCATGTTTAGTGCCGGCTCTACGCAATGAGTGCTTGCCTAAGGATTTCAAGGGCCCCCGTAAGGTGCCTAACTACACGGCGGATTAGCCCCCAAAGGCTTGGATTGAGAGTTATGAGATGGCTATGGAGATGCTGGATGTCGATGACGCTGCATGTGCTAAGTATTTTGCCATGATGTTGGATGGGCCGACTCGTACTTCGTTGAAAAGCCTGCCCGCTAATTCCATTGGATCATGGCCAGAGTTGAAGAGGCGTTTTATTCAAATTTTAAAGACACATGCAAGCAGCCTTTGTCGATTCTGGATTTGGATTCTTGTGTTCAAGGTGAAGGCGAGTCAACAACCAATTGGGTGCGCTGGATTTCAGTTGTTATACACTCGTCAGACAGTATCAACGCCGGTTCAGCACTCATTATGTTAGAGAAGAATTGTCGCTTCCTTCCCCTTAAACAGAAATTGGGACAGCTTAAGCGTCATTGCAATGATATGGGGGAGCTCATGGCGGCTCTCGTCAAGTATGCTGACTCTGATAGCACCAAGGATCCTGAGTCTAATGATGAGAAGACTGGGAAGGGGAAGAAGGGTGGCAATGCAAAAGGACATCATAACACGGCTGGTCAAGGTGGTAATGGTAATGTAAGGCAAACGGCGGTTTAGATTTTGTGGCTAACACCAGCTCGCAGAATAATAACCAACGTCGTAAGGGGAAATCTCAAGCACCCCGGTTTGGAGGGCCAAGGTTCAACCTCGAAGCTAGGATGAATCAGCCTTGTCCGAAGCACGGGAGCCAGGATAAGCCGGACGGTCATCTATGGAAGGATTGCTTCATCATGAGGGAGTATAGAAATTCTAAGTTTTTTAGAACAATCATGGCCCGAATGGTGATTCAGGTTCCGGTTCTCATGGACCTGGCTTTGGAGGTGGCGGCTCAAGCTCTGATTTTCAAGGCCAAGGAAGTAACGGTGGTTTTAATCAGCAATCCAGCCAAGGGAATTAGCAGCAGCATTCTAGTTATTAGAGTAATCCAAAGCAGCTGAATGGTGGTCAGTATCATGTGTTTACCACAAATCTGTGCAAGCAAGATCAGAAAATCCATAAGCGGGCGGTGAACTCTGTTGAGCGGGTGGTGCCTCATTACTTAAGGTGGTCTGAGCAGCCTAATGTATGGATCACCCTCCCCAGGTTGACAATCCAGGCCAGTTGGCATTGGTGGTTGCTCCACAGGTAGGAGTGTATAAGCTCACGAAGGTGCTCATGGATGGAGGCAGCAGTATCAACATCCTTTACTATGAAACCTCTCGTCGTATGAATTTGACGGACAAGGATCTTAAGTCATCCTCTACTATTTTTCATGGGGTGGTGCCTGGTAAGTCGGCGTATCCGGTGGGAACAATAACACTGGAGGTGGCTTTCGGAGATGACAATGATTCCAGAGTTGAGAAGTTAACCTTTGAGGTGGTAAAAATCAAGAGCCCATACCATGCTTTGTTCGGGCGACCACCTTACGCCAAGTTTATGGCACGACCATGTTATGTTTATTTGCAGCTTAAAATGTTGGGTCATAAGGGCACCATCACGGTGCATGGTAATAGAAAAATTGCTCTGGATTGTGAAGAGGGTGATGTTGCTTATGCTGAGTCAGCCTGTGCCACCGAGGAGTTGAAGTTTTATAAGGACAATGTTGACCAGGCGGACATGACGCCTTTGAAGAAGCAAACCATAGAGAATGAGCCCTTAATTAAGTTTATGTCGGCACATGATACTAAGATGGTTGATTTTGTTCGTGGTGATTCATCAAAATAGTTCAGCATCAGTGCTAATATGGATCCGAAATAGGAAAGCATGCTCATCTAGTTCATCCGTGAGAACCGGGATATCTTTACATGGAAACCTTCTAACATGCCAAGTGTACTTAGGGAACTCACTGAGCACACTCTTAATGTGGATCCCAAGTTTAAGCCGGTCAAGCAGTTTATCCGTTGGTTTAATGAGGAGAGGTGCAAGTCCATTGGCAAAGAGGTGGCCTGGCTCCTGGCGGCTAGGTTCATCATTGAGGTTTTTCATCCGGAGTGGTTGGCTAACCCGGTGCTAGTACTTAAGAAAAATGGCACTTGGGGTATGTGTGTGGATTATACAGACCTTAACAAAGCCTGTCTGACTGATCCTTTTGCTCTCCATGTATTGATCAGATTATTCATGCTACGGCGGGTTGTGATCATTTGAGTTTTTTGGATGCTTACTCTGGTTATCATCAGATTAAAATGGCAGTTAAGGACCAGGAGAAGACAGCTTTCATCACTCCCTTTGGAGCCTTCTACTATGTATCTATGCCTTTTGGGCTCAAGAGTGCCCAGGCGACTTACCAAAGGTGTGTTCATAATTGCCTTCATGGCCAGATTGGGCGCAATGTTCATGCTTATGTGGATGATATTGTTGTGAAATCTAGGAAGAAAGAGACATTGATTGAGGATCTGAAAGAGACCTTTGACAATCTCCGGGTTTACAAGATGATGCTTAACCCAGCCAAGTGTGTTTTTGGCGTGCCAACAGGCAAGTTATTGGGTTTCTTGGTGTCTGAGAGAGGCATTGAAGCTAACCCAGAGAAGATCAAAGCTATCACCTCTTTGGCTAAGTCGGCGTGTATCAATGACGTACAGCGTTTGGCGGGTCATATCACGGCTTTGAGCCGGTTTATAAGTCGCCTGGGAGAGAAGGCTATCCCTTTGTATCAGATGATGAAGAAGACCGATGACTTTGTCTGGAGCGATGCTGCTAATGAGGCATTTGAGGCACTTAAGAAGCAATTGGCTGAGCCGCCGGTTCTTGCGGCTCCTATTGAAACGGAGCCCTTGCTGTTATATGTGGCTGCAAACAATAGGGTTGTTGGTGTGGCAGTTGTGGTTGAAAGGAAGGAGTCAGGCAAGGAGTATCTGGTTCAAAGGCCGGTTTATTATGTCAGTGAGGTGCTCATTGAGTCTAAACAGAGATACCCACATTGGCAGAAGGTGGTTTATGGCGTGTTCATGGCTAGTCACAAGTTGAAGCAATATTTCCTTGGTCATCCCATCATTGTGGTTAGCTCTGCTCCATTGGGGGATATTATTGAAAATGGAGAAGCCACAGGTCGGGTAGCTAAGTGGGCCATTGAGCTTGGACCCCATGGTTTGAAGTATGTGCCTCAGACGGCTATAAAATCTCAAGCACTTGTGGACTTTATCAATGATTGGACAGACCTATAGATGCCTGAGGATAAGACGGACAATACATATTGGACTATTCATTTTGATGGATCCAGGAAATTGGAAGGCTCGGGGGCTGGAGTTATAATGACATCCCCATGAGGTGATAAATTTTGTTATGTTTTAAGGTTGATGTTCCCTTGTACTAACATTGCAGCTGAGTATGAAGCCTTACTCCATGGTCTTCGGATGGCTAAAGAGATGAATCTAAGCTGGGCAAGGTACTTTGGAGACTCGGATTTGGTGGCTCAGCAAGTGTCAGGGACTTGGGATTCAAAGGATCCACTCATGGCGGCTTACCACCGAGAGGTTGATACCATTGCTGATCACTTCAAGGGTTATCAAGTGGAGCATGTTGATCGCGGGGAAAATGAAGCAGCTGATGCCTTAAGTCGGTTGGGGTCTCAGCGTAAGCCGGTCCCACCTAATGTTTTCCTTAATGTTTTGCATAACCCGTCAGTAAAATTGCCTACAGAGGAGGACTTGGCAGTTCCTGACCCGGAGGCACAATTGGCGGCGGCTCTCTGTGTTATCCCTGATTGGACTATCCCATATCTGGCTTATATGACCCGGGCGAGTTACCTGAAGATGAAACCTTGGCCAGGCAAATAACCCGGAGGTCTAAATCAATGACTGGTGTCAAGGGTGAGCTCCACAGATGTAGTGTTACTGGAGTGTTCCAACGATGTGTTTCCCATGAGGAGGGCCGTGAAATTTTAAGGGTGATTCATGAAGGATATTGTGGTCATCATGCCGGCTCTAAGTCTCTCGTTGCTAAGGCTTTTCGTCATGGGTTTTATTGGCTGACGGCTAATGCTGATGCAGAAGATTTGGTCAGTAAGTGTGATGGATGTTAGAAATTTTCAAGACGAGCTTGTGTGCTAGATCAAGAATTGAGGATGATTCCAATTACTTGACCGTTTGCAGTCTGGGGGTTGGATATGGTTGGGCCTTTCAAAAGGCCTAAGGATAAAAAGCCTCACCTCTTGGAGCAGTTGATAAGTTTACAAAGTGGGTTGAGGCTGAGCCGGTCAGCAAATGTGATGCATCCAAGGCGATTCAATTCATCAAAAAGTTGATCTTTCATTTTGGATATCCTCATAGTATCATCACTGATAATGGTACTAATCTGTCTATGGGGGCAATGAAAGAATTTTGTCAACAAGAGCATATCCGGCTTGATGTGTCATTAGTGGCTCACCCCCAGTCTAATGGCCAAGCTAAGCGAGCTAATCAAGAAATCTTGAGAGGTATCAAGCCCCGGCTTATGGTCCCTTTGCAGAGGACACTGGGTTGTTGGGTGGAGGAGCTGCCTTCAGTAATTTGGAGTATCAATACCACCCCCAACAGATCTACGTGTTAAACGCCTTTCTTCATGGTTTACGGAGCTGAGGCGGTTCTCCCTAGTGACATACGTCACGACTCGCCTCGTGTGGCAGCTTATGTTGAAGCTGATAATGAGAAATCATGTCAGGATGCTATTAACCTATTAGATGAGGAGCGTGACCTTGCGGCAGCTCATTCGGCGATTTACCAGCAAGATCTGCGTCGTTATCATAGCCGCCGGGTTAAGACCAGGACCTTTCAGGAAGGAGATTTGGTGCTGCGGCTCATCCAGGATCAAACTGACATGCACAAGCTATCCCCACCTTGGAAAGGACCATTTGTGGTCAGCAAGAATCTGAACAATGGGTCATACTACATTATCGATGTTCGAGACCACAAGGACTCACGCACGTCGGGGGAGGAGACCAACTGGCCATGGAATATTGCTCATCTTCGGCCTTATTACACCTGAGCCACTAGCTCCTGTGATGTACATATTTTTATCAATGTATATATTATGATAAGTATAATAAAGCGAGCATCCCTGATGATTCAGGGCCTCTGTCGTTTCATTTCTGAGCATCTAAGTCTTTATTTACTTCATAAGGTCACTTGGGGCCTTCCTGTTCATTAAGCATAGCTATGACCCTTTTGCTCCGGCTTGTATGCCTTGATTATAAAAACTTGGGGGCTTCCTGCTAATTGAGCATAGCTGTGACTACCCTATTGATCCGGCTTATAAGCCTGGATCGCAATATTGCTTGGGGGCTTTTTGTTAAATGAACAAAAGCTTTGTTATCCCTCGTAATAGGCTTGGTCGCCAGGTGTATTCACCAACAAACCGGGTTATCGTGCCTGTGTAAGTTTGCGACTCCAACCAGGTAATCCTGAAATGACTCGCCGAATGCTTGACAGCTAATCTTTTTAAAGACCATGAACTTGTCAAAGTTAAAACGGCAATTTGGTCATGTGAGGCCCGGCTTACAGGTTTGAATTAAGGAATAACTCACTGGCTGTGCAGCCCTTGAATAGCACTTGATGTTGAGGCCTAGCAGCCTTTGAATGCCTTGAATTTTTCTGTTTTCTTTTGCCTTTGAATATTTTGATGAATTATATATTTTTGCCATATTGATATATGGTCAAAATTCAATTTAAGCCATGATGCCTTGATCTTGATCTGGTGTTTTGATAACCCGGCCTGGCTTTGGACGTTGAGTCACCAGTGTTTGATTCATGAAATTCTGTCCGAGGCGTTGTAAGCCGACGGCTTGGATAAATTATACAGAGTGTTGCACTATGTATTGGGATTGTTGCCCTTCTTGCATTTGGCCTTGTAAGCCAGCAATACACACAAGTATCACAGGTATGATATTTATTGTGTTATATTTATATGAGGTTTTGATAAACCGGCCTTGATTCTGGATGATATGGTCACCAGTGGTTTGTTATATGGGATTTTTTACCCACCTTGGGGTAAACCGCCAAGATACTTGTGCTCTGTTTGTATGCAGGGTATATGCACTACAAAAAAAGACACATCCGTGACATTTTGGGCTGAACGAATTTTTTCTCTGTCATACATATGACACTTCTATGACAATAATTGTGACAAAACCCAGTATCATCATAGATGTGGTGGGCTCCTACTTCTATGACAAAAAAATCATGACAGAAAATGGTCTTTTCGTCCTGGGCAGGCCGGAGACGCAGCTGCATGACATTCTTTGGGCCATCCATGACGGAAAAAACCATGGTAGAAGCGAGGGGGAGGAAAATTTCGGGGAGTTCCCGGTTACGGTGGGAGGTCGGGGGCCGAGCGATGCGCGTTTCTCTCATACACGTACGCGCGTGTGTGCGAGGCATTGGCTCTAACTAAACCCGGGCGAGGCTTTGGGCTCTAACTGAACCCGAGCGATTGCACTGCAGGCTACGCGTTACTGAACCCGAGCGATCGATCGATGGATGTTAACTGAATCCGATCGAGCGATTCCTTTGCTACTTCTGCTAACTGAAGCCGATCGATGTTGCCTCTGGGATGAACAGTGAGCGTTGCGGGGGGGGGGGGGGTTGGATGAACAGTGAGCGATGGCGTTGCCTCTGGATGAACAGGACCCCGTGGTGTGGTGGAGGGCTGGATGAACAGTAGACGGTGGAGAGGTGCCCGTGGAGGGGTGGTTGAACAGGACCCCGTGGTGTGGAGGGCTGGATGAACAGAGACGGTGGAGGGGTGGTTGAACAGTAGCCGGTGGAGTAGCGCGCGGTGGAGGCTGGATGAGCAGGAGCCCGTGTAGGCTGGAGGAAGTCGACGGTAGCCCGTGGAGGCTGGAGGAGGTCGACGGTGGAGATGAACAGTATCCCGTGGAGTCCCGTTTTGCGGTACGCCACACCCCTCCCAATGAACAGGACCCCTGTTTCGACCATAGGAGGTCCATTTCATCCGTTTTGCGGTACGCCACACCCCTCCCGATCAACAGGACCCCCATTTCGACCGTAGGAGGTACGTTTCCTCCGTTTTACGGTACGCCAAACCCCTCCCGATCAACAGGACCCCATTCCGAATGTAGGACGTCTGTTTCCTCCATTGTGCGGTACGCCGGGCCTCGTTTCCATCGCCTGTTCCGTCCAAGCCCTCCCAATGAACATGACCACGCATTTCGTTCTGACCCAGCCGGTTGGCTCCCACGCGTTTCATTGCCTCCTGATGAACACGACGCATTCCGTTGCCTCCCCATGAACACGACGCATTCCGTTGCCTCCCCATGAACACGACGACGACGTTTTTTCTCCATTCCGACCCAGCCATGTACACGAGCCCTGGCCGTACGTATGCGCGAGTAGGCGTTTGAGACCCCGCCCATATGTACACATACGTGGCCATATTTTCTTTCTTGCACCCTAGCCGTTGTACGTACGTGTACATGCTACGTGCGCGCCTCTACTACGACACGTACGCACCTCTACTACGACACGTGCGCGCCTCTACATCCACCAGTATATATGTACGTACACGTTCACGACCAGAATGACAACGCTACGTACGCTTCGACCAGGTGGGTCCCGACTGTCAGGCACTTCCTTGCCTGTGAAGATGTAGCTGGTGGGTCCCAGCAGTCAGGGGGTGAATCGTTTTTTTGCCCGGACGCACTTCCTTGCATGCGAAGATGTAGCTGGTGGGTCCCAGTAGTCAGGGGAAAACGTTTTTTTCGTGAAATACAGTGGCCCGTCCGGTGGGTCCCAGCTGTCAAGTGGAGGAATCATTATTTTCCGCGTAATAAGGAGGCACTTCCTTGCTGCGGCTGTGGACCCAGATGTCAGCCTCTCCACGTACAGTCCACGTCCGATGGAAGTTGTTCCTTGACCACGTTGACCACGCCGCGCCGAGAGCACCAAGGCGGTGGACGACGGCGAGGCCTAGGAAGGGGACGACGGGGAGCCGGGGAAGATGCGGCAGTGGAAGCCCGCGCGGAGAGGAGTACGAGGGTTCACTGGTTCGGCTACGGTGTGAGGCTGCCGTCGCCGCAGGGCCTGGCCAGCGGTGGGAATAGTAGGGGCGGTGAGGCCTCTGCGGCAGCACAGCCGGCCACGGGAGGCAGGAGCATGCGGCACGACCGGCGCTGCTTTGGGCAGCTGGAGCAAGATGACCAGAGGTTGAAGAAGCATTACGGCCGTTGGATGGACATCGTACAGTCACTGGAGCTAGAATCATTTATATTGACTAAGTTGACAAAGCCCTCCATCCCCGTCAACTTAGTAGGCCCACAAGTCAGCCTCCCACCAAGGTGGGTCCCAGCTAGCAGGGGGTATTCATTTTTTTCCGCGTAATAAGGAGGCACTTCCGGTGGCTCCGAGCTGACAGCAAGGGGAACATTTCTTTTCACGAAATACGGTGGCCCTTGGGTGGGTCCCAGCTGTCAGGGGCAAACGTTTTTTCGCCAAATACTGGTGTGCGTCTGGTGGGTCCCTGCTGTCAGGTGGAGGAATAATTATTTTTCGCGTAATAAGGAGGCACTTCCTTGTGGCTGCCATGGACCCAGCTGTCAGCCTCTCCACGTACAGTATTCTTCTGATGGAATTCGATCGTTGACCACATTGACCATGCCACGCCGAGAGCACCATGGCGGTGGATGACGGCGAGGCCTAGGAAGGGGACGACGCGGAGCCGGGGAAGACGCAGAAGTGGATGCCCATGCGAAGAGGAGTACGAGGGTTCACTGGTTCGGCTGCGCTGTCGTCACCGTAGAATAACAGGGGGTGTGGGTGAGTGGAGTGGAGGGATGGCCTGGCCAGCGGTGGGAGTAGTATGGGGGCGGTGAGGCCTCCGCGGCAACACAGTCGGCCACGGGAGGCATGAGCAGGCAGCACGACCGGCACTGCTTTGGGCGGCTGGAGCAAGAAGACCAGAGGTTGAAGAAGCACTACGGCCGTTGGATGGACATCGTACGGTCTGTCGAGCTAGAATCGTGCATATTGACTAAGTTGACAAATCCCTTCGTCCCCATCAACTTAGTAGGCCCACTATACTGGGTCCCAGCTAGCAGGGGGAGTATTCATTTTTTTGTGCGTAATAAGGAAGCACTTCCTTGTGTGCAAAGATATAGCTGGTGGGTCTGAGCTGTCAGCGGCGGTAATGTTTTTTTTCGTGAAATACAGAGGCCCTTTCAGTGGGTCCCAGATGTCAGGTGGAGGAATCATTATTTTGCGTGTAATAAGGAGGCATTTCCTTGCGTGCGGCCATGGACCCAGCTGTCAGCCTTTCCACGTACAGTCCACTTCAGATGCATGTCGGTCGTTGACCATGTTGACCACGCCACGCCGAGAGCACCAGGGCGGTGGACGATGGTGAGGCCTAGGAAGGGAACGACATGGAGGCGGGGAAGACTCGACAGTTGTTTTTGTTTCCCACGCGGAGGGGGGTACGACTGTACGAGGGTTTACTGGTTCGTCTGCCGTCGCCGGAGAATAACAGCAGGTGTGGGTGAGTAGAGGGATGGCTAGGCCAGCGATGGGAGTACGGTGGGGCGGTGAGGCCTGCGCGGCAGCACAGCCGGCCACGGGGACGAGGGAGCAGGCAGTCCCGCCGGTGCTTGTTTGAGCGGCTGGAGCAGGAAGAGCAGAGATTGAATAAGCACGACGGTCGTTGGATGGACATCCAACAGTATATAGGCCATCTGTGGAAAGCCTCAAATCTGTGGAAAACAGCATACATCCCATCTGCCATTATTTCAAATAATTTACAGCCCATTTGCTAATTCTTACGGGTGTTTTTGGAGCTCATATTCTTTTTGTTAGCATTACAGCCCATATTGTGGCCACGGTTAAAAAAATTTACGAAATTTTGCATATGTCGGTGCGGTCTGAACTGTTTTTAATCCCGAAATTTCGAGTCACATTTAGACTGATTTTAAAAATAAATGTATATCAATATAAAATCCAATAAATTGTCCACGCATAAAAATCAATGCAATTTAAAATCTCGAAAAGAAAAAAAGATATTTGAAACTAATTGCTGGTTTGATGTGTTTTAAAAATGTACAGCCCATTTCTCATTACTCATAGGCCATTTTCTCGGCTAGCCAAATGAAGCTCTCCTCGTCTTGAAAGATTTGCAGCCCAACAGGCCTGATAAAGCGACTTACTTGACAAATCACAAAAAAACTGGGCTAGCCATTTTCAGAAAGAAAGAAAAACTACTGGGCTGGTCTGTGGTAAACATAAAAGAAAAGGATGTCTAGACAGGCTAGAGTGTCCCGCACAGCCCAGTTGACACCCTACTTCTGTCTCAAAAACAAATTAGATAAATGCCACTCCAATTATGGCGATTCATAAAAATGCCACTGCAATTTCCAAACTTTGAAAAATGCCACTGCAATTTTTGCAAACTTTGAAAAACGCCACTGCAGTTTGCAAACTTTGAAAAACGCCATTCCAGACTTCGAAAAATGCCACTAGAAATGGCATGAAATGGATTTTTTCAAAGTTTGGAAATTGCAGTGGCATTTCTCGGATACACCAGATTTGGAGTGGCATTTATCAAATTAACCCAGAACAAAAATAACTAGGCGAGCTGCTGGGTCCCTGGTGTCAGCCGCTCGTTGTGCAATTCTCTCGTTTATTGACTACGTTGACAATGGCATGGGACCCAGATGTCAAAAATCCACTAGGAGGAGCCATTTTTTTATTGGCTTGAAATAAGGAGGCACTTGCTTGCGTACTGCCATGACCTTGGCGGGTCCCTGTTGTCATCCTCTCCACGTACAATCATCTCCTGATTGTGTACGCGTCAACTTGCTAGGCCCACAAGTCAGCCTCTAAACCCGTGGAGGACAAATACCACCCATTTAAAAAATAACAGCCCATTCCATATGTTCAAACGGAAAGTTCAACATTCAGAGCAAAGTAACATGTCTGATCCACATATAGAGTACTGAACTTCCACATTGACAACCATCATAGCCAAGTTAACTATCTACTCGCACTAATACTCTAGAAGCGTACAAGTACTAACTTACTCTTAGCTAACTAGACGATGTCGGCTACCATCTGTGGTACACGCTAAACGCCGGCACCGACGTCATGCGCCTCGCCTCGGACTTGCGAGAGGTGCGATAGGGCGCGTTGCTTGCGCGCGTTGGCCCTTTCAATGCCGGTGTAGTCCACCGAAGCTTCGGCTTCCAAGCGGGAAACCCACTTGACGAGCTGGTAGTAAAAATCAGCGTCGCGAACGTGTGCGTGCCCGACAGCCTCCAGGGCTATTTGCCGGGTGCCGGCCTCCACGTAGTCGGCCCAGTTGCGGGCGCTCTGCTCGCGACTCGGAGCGTCGGTGCGCTGCTGCTCCATGTCCCGCTGGCGGCGCAAATCGGTGGTAAGCTACTCCTCCGCCAGGCGGTCGCGCTCTAACAACTGCTGCTCCTCCGCCTTGCGGTCGCGCTCCAACAACTCCTCGATCTCCGCATTGCCATCTAAAGATAGATAGAATGCCTCCTCCCTCCGTCTGCCTTCCGGTGCAAACCCGAACACTAGTTCCGGCGGTGACCGCCTCCAGCGTCGCCTACCGCGGACGGGCGGGGGCATGGCGGACGTGGCGAGCGACGCCGGGCCGGTGGGGGATTATGAGGATATGGCGAGTTGGGTCATGGTGGCACCGGAGAAGGCCGGGAAGCAGTACTTATAGGCGGAAGGTAGCGCGACGGTCATCGGAATTCAATGCATAATGGCTTAGCACGCCAGCTTGCCGTGGAAAACTAGAGAAACTGAAATTATGACTGTGCCGTCCCGTCCCGTCTAGGTCGCACGCCGGCATAGCGGTCAAACGAGTGCACTCAAATCATCTCCCTCCTTGTCAATAATGATTCCACGGATTTAAAAAGCCCGCAACAATTAAAGCATATCTTTTTTCACATCAGTTAGCTGCCTTAATTACGGTCGGCTGCATGCATGCACTCAGAATCGCTCGCAGGCAATACGCGAAGAAGCATGCAACGAGTCGCAGCCGAGGGCACGCATGCAGCCACTTAAATTGCTGGAATTAATTAGGCTTAAACTTCTACATGCCGTTAATTATTGCCATGCCTTGGTCTTGCTGCTTTGCTCACAGAATTAATTAGGCTTAAACTTATTCAGAGGTAGGCATTTTTATCCGTGTAGGATCGATAGTGTAGCTTGTCAGTTTCTTCAGAGGTAGGCATTTTTATTCAAAAAACTGCCACTTCGCATCTTGTGTCGCAAATAAAACTGCCAGGAGCACATTTGTAGGCTAGCTAGTGATCGATTAGTAACTTGTAAACACTGAGCGAACAGAAATAAGTAACTGTTAATGCATCTCAATGATTCATAGATCATATACAAATATGTAGCTCCAAAAGAAAATATCAGCCACTTTGGATCTTGCGTCGCAACTAAAACTAACTAGTATGATTCCCATACATAAGATCAACATGTTAATGCATCTCAATGATTTACAGATCATATACAAATATGTACCTCCAAAAGCAAAGATCTAGAAAAAACATTTGTTCTTCCTACGAACATGGATGCTTCTCTTGGCCAACATTCAGTACAGACTGAAAGACAAATTTGTTTGTGAAGTCTACAATTCCTCTTGCAAACGTAAGTGGTTTCACCAACAGCTGGAACCATGAGAATGAACCACACATGATGGAGGAACATCCACTGCAATATGATTTGGTCTTCTCTCGATCACACCGCGAGACTATTTTCGGAATACAAACTTTAACTTAGGCAAAATGATGCCCATTGTATAATCACACCAAAGCAATGAAGCACCTAGAGTTGGCCAATAAATAGTACAGTACTACTTTTCTGCAGTCCATGAAGTGACTATCCAATCTTTCTATGTCTATTTTCGAATGGCACTGCATGCAGTGAGTATACTATTCTCTTGCAGTTCAACCAAAATTGCGGACACTTTGTTTGTTTGCCAAATAGCAACGGGCAGACATCTCTGTCTACACAAATATCAAGCAGCTAGTAAACATATACCACACCGTGTATTTTCGGTTTAAACATGTCTCTTCCGCTTAGCATCTGTCATGTTCTGCACTGGACAATCTGATACAGTTATGTTTTGCCCTGGACAATTTCATACTGAATTGATTTGCTGGTTCAGCGCAGAAATATAGCGCCTATTCTTCATTAGACCAAGGATATCCATGTTCGCAGTGATGGAAGAGGTGAAATCGATACAACCGAAATTGAGCATCCAATCATTGAATCATGTCCTGCACCTCCAATGTAGGTCCACCCTGCCAATAAATTCACATGCAAACCACTAGTATTCTATCTAATGACAGTACAAAAGGAGTAGCAAGATAGTAGCAAACCATATACCTTCATAATGAACAGCTCATAGTGCCACCAATTAGATATAAAGGTTTGGAAAAAAATATGCTCCTAATGTTGAACCAGTTGGACTTTTTGTGCAGCTCCACTAAAATCGAGCATCCCTGTTTGCATAGATATTTAAAGTGTGATTACTCTAAAAGTGGCACTAGTTGAAGCATAGACTCACAAATATAAGCATTCCAATTTCTTAATGGGAAAAGGTAGCAAAATTGTTTCTAACCACCTGTTTGAAGGAATAAATAAAGCAACAGCGGTTGATGTCAAGAAGGCATACATAGTTTTTTCTGAAAAACTGAGCCATTCCTGACCTTTCCTCTTCTTTTAAGCAAATTTTGTGCAGTTCTACTAAAATAAAATGTCATCACCGCCTTGACAATTCAGTGACACTGTACAAAAGGAAATGACTTAACATTGCATCATGATGTCAGGTATGTAGTCGACAGGCATTAGAGACAAACATACAGACCTCCTCCGATAACATAATGAACATTAATTTTAACAAAGGTGTGACTAGCTTTACTGGGATAATTTGAGTGAACTCTACACCCTTTGTTCCTTAATATAAGACGTTTTTGCGGTTCAATTTAAAGTACCCAAACATCTAGTATTTAGAAAAACGGGTAGTAGTTTTCTTGAGCACATATCTGGGAAAGCTTGCCACACTTTATTTATGTCCATACGCTAATGCAACACCATTCGAATACTACAAATATACACTAATCCAGTGGCTAGTGCAAGAGTAGAGTAGTTAGTTTTGAAAGTGCGTTATATCGACTAGAGGGGGGTGAATAGGCGATTTTTATGAAAGTCTTCAAAACGTGAGAGTTATGAAGACAAACAGCGAAGATTATGCCTTTTACTATGCAGCGGAAGTTAGATTACACTAGGTCAGCCATGGTCATGTATTCAATAGAGTGAAAGCACAATGACAAACAGCTTCAGTGTAATAAGGATCAGGTAGGAAGAAGTTATGAAGCCAAACAGATCATACATTCACGTTGTGAAGATAAAAGATAAAGCAAGCATGCAATGGCTTCACAATGAGTAACAGTAAGAAAAGGAAGTGAAGATGAAACTAGTGACTCGTTGAAGACAATGATATGTTGGACCAGTTCCAGTTGCTGTGACAACTGTACGTCTGGTTGGAGCGGCTAGGTATTTGAACCTTAGGACACACAGTCCTGGACACCCAGTCCTGAACACACAGTTCAGGACACCAAGTCCTCACCGTATTCTCCTTGAGCTAAGGTCACTTAGTCCTCGCCCAATCACTCTGGTAAGTCTTCAAGGTAGACTCCCAAACCTTCACAAACTTCGTTCACTGGCAGTCCACAATGTCTCTTGGATGCTCTAAACGCGACGCCTAACCGTCTGGAGGATTCACAGTCCTCAAGTGTAATAAGTCTTCAGATCACACAGACAAGAAGACTTAAGTGATGCCCAATTTACTCTGGCTCTGGCTCTCAAAGGCTTCGAGATGGGTTGCTCTCAAACGACAAAAGCCGTGCACTGAAATCTGAGCAGCCAACTGTTTACGGTTGTAGGGGGTGGGCTATTTATAGCCACTTGGCAACCCGACCTGATTTGTCCGAAATGACCCTGGGTCACTAAGGAACTGACACGTGTCTCAACGGTCAGATTTCAAACTCTCATGGCAACTTTACTTGGGCTACATGCAAAGCTGACTTGTCCGGCTCTGGACAAGACTCGCTCTCATTGTCTTCGCTCGAAGACATAGGTTTTTGATTTAGGCATCACTTTAGTCATTCTGACTGGTTCTCCTGGACCCCACATAACAGTACGGTGGTTCCTATGACTCAACACAAAAGAAAAAGAACTACGAAAGATCTAAGTCTTCGAGCTCCATAAGCTTCATAACGTGTCTTCTTTTGTCATAGTCTTCAATGTGAATATCTTCATATATCACCTTTGTCTTCAATGTCTTCATACATTTTTAGGGGTCATCTCTGGTAGTAAAACCGAATCAATGAGGGACTTCTACCTGTGTTTTCCTGCAATTCTCACAAACACATTAGTCCCTCAACTAGGTTTGTCGTCAATACTCCAAAACCAACTAGGGGTGGCACTAGATGCACTTACAATCTCCCCCTTTTTGGTGATTGATGACAAACTAGTTGAAGTTTTCAACGGGGAATATAATGTGTGAAGTTTGTAAAGGATAGGGAATTGTCTTCATAAGTTGCAAGGGCTCCCCCTGAAGATGTGCATATAAGTTAATTTGCTTTTGGAATGCAAATGCACATGGCAGGTTGTACTTGTGGAGATCCACTTCAGCTTATGATGACAATCCACTATGCATGTGAAAGTATATGAACATAATGACATGCATAATGGAAAATGGACGTCTGCAGAATGAGATAAGTGCGGAATTTATCGTCACACATGTGGAATTTATCTTCGCAAACAGAGTGGCAAACAAGTAGCAGACGACCATCGAGTTTTAGTGTTTACAACTCAAAGAACCAAATGAAGCAAAAACAAGAGTTGTAAACACGAAGCAAAATATAACAAAACATAAGGCACCCGCCCATATTGACCTGCTTGAAGACTATAAACATCATATGCTTCTCCCCCTTTTGTCAGTAATGACCAAAAAGGTTTGAAGACATAGAGTTTTCTACGTGTTCCCAGGCGCAGCAGGGTCGGTGGAGTTATTTGGCGGTGCAGAGCTTGGAGGTGCTGAAGCAGATGGCGGTGATGTAGCATCGTCGTCTTCATCAATGATTCTGGCAGTGACTGTGGCAGCAGATGAAGAAAACTCAGAGTCTTCAAGTGATGGTGTGTTGCGCATCACAGCCCTTCTAGGAGGTGTGGTGTCAAACTTGAAGCGCTCTGTGAAGCCATCCTCTTCAAGTTCAGCTTCAGTACATATCATTGAGAGCCCTTTCCATGTACGATGGTAGGTTTCGTGTGTAACGAAGGCATTCTTGGTGGCAAGGTTTCGAAGGCGATTGACATCCACCAAGAGGCTCTTCATCTGACGTTTTAGCCAGTCGTGATGCCTATCCTACTTTTGGTGAAGGGCCACAAGAAGCTCTCGGTCAGTGAGGGCACGAGCGCGCTTCTTGGGTCTTTGAGCATTTGTGCTGTCTGTGGCTTCAGTAGATGCTGGGTGTGGCGCACGTGTAGGGCCAGCCAACGGATACACCCTGGATATGGCTTCAACACCTTCAACGTTCTGCGTGAAGCTCTGGTGTTCTGCATTCTGAAGACTTATTGGTTGCTAGGAATGTTCGGGATATATGGCTTCATCAGAGGTATCCACATCTGGCAAGAAGATCCGATGGTTTCGGGCTGAGGGCTGATACGAGATCGCAGAGTGCAGTTTGATTAGCCTCATCACCCAAGGAGCATAGAACTTCAAACCAAATAGTTCTGAGCCTGACGCTGCAAGTTGGCGTATGAAGAGATCCTGTGCGTTGAAGCATTTGCCATGCAGGATATAGAATATGAGAGTCTTCATTGCACCCTCAATCTTGGCATGTGGAGAGTGTCCCTTAATGGGCCAGAGAGTCCGCCGGATGATGTGATATATGGTCCTGGGCAGGTACTCTAGGTCTTCAACGAAGAACTCAGTAGGATAGGGTGCATCATGGGGCAATGGCTTCATCATTGAGAGCATCTGACTCATATTGGGTTCAGGCCTCTGGAATATGCTCTCAATAGCTTCAGAATATAGTTGACAGCCTTCCTCGAAGAATTCGCCTGGAGTGGGCAGACCGGTGAGCTCAATGATATCAAATGCATTGGCTTCATGATGGACATTGCCGGTCATCCACTCCAGGATCCAAGTCTTCGGATCTCTGTTGTATCCTTTTATATGGAGGGTGGCATAGAACTGAAGCAGAAGCTCTTCATTCCAGTGCTCTTCATCAGTCACAAATGGCAGCAGACCCACTTGCTTGAAGCAATCCAAAGCTTCCTCAAGACATGGCAGACCAGCAATGGCTTCAACCTCAAGGCGCTTGTGCGGGAAGATGCGACCTTGGTTGTATAGGATGCATGAATAATAGCTGCGCTGAGAATAGCTCCAGAACCTATCTGATACAATCCTTTCCCTTGAATAGGGGTTCTTGGAGCTGTTGAAAAATGTATTGTCTGCCTTGAAGCTGTTAATATCAAAGGAGCCAGGTGCTGATGCAGGACCTGGGAACCTTGGAAGCCTTGGGACTGGCTTCTGGACCTGAGGCCTGTGCTCAATATGATAATCAAACTGTGGACCTACAGCAGACTCGGGAACAGAAGTGTCTGGCTCAGTAGCTTCGCTGTCCGCTAAAGCATTTGGTGGGGCGGGCTCCACATTGGCTTCAGTGTTTGTGGTGGCAGCCGCAACATTTTCTTCCTCCGCTTGTGTAGTTGGAGGAGCAAACTCAGGCACGTTCTCTTGGATAACTGCATCTTGATGGAGAGGGGGAGTGGGTTCTGGTGGTGCTTCTTCATTGTCTTCGGCTGATGCAGCCGGAATTTCTGCAGTATGGACTTGAGGCCATGGACCTTTGCGAAGCCTACGGAACGCAGACGACGCTTGTGGGGTCGGAGTGGGCTGGGCCTCAAAGTCTTCTTCCTCCTGAGGGCGATCCTCCCATGACGCATCTTGTGCCATTGGCGTCAGAGGACGACCAATGCTGATGAGTTCGCTTGTTTCAAGCTGAGGAAGGGCTGCATCATCTTGCACATTGTCCTGGCGACCAATGTCTTCAGCAGCTGTGGGGTCGGCTGCTAGAATATCTTCAGCTTCAGGAGCCTCTGTGTGAGCAGGCTCATGAACTGTCAGTCGTGTTTCTGCATTGGGGTGAATGACAGAGAGGGGTTCAACCATCAAGGGCTCTGTGGGAGCAGCCCGAGCTTTCTTGATCTTGCGCTTCTTCTTGGTTGGGTCAGAAGGAGAGGCTGCAGAGTGTTTCCTCTTTCTAGCTTCAGCCTCTGCATTCTGTGTCTTCTTGAGCTCAGAAGCGGTTGACCGGCTCTTTGGCTTCGAGCCAGTCGTGGCGGTGGGGAAGACAATCGGAACAGCTTCTTGCCTTGGTGCCTCTGGTTCATTCACAGCAGGCTGCTTCTTCTTCTTCGCGGCCATCTTGGGGTCGATGCCAGGACGCCCAAGTGCCTTGCGCTTTTCGGCCTCATTGTAGGCTTGCACGCAGCGTTCAGCCAAAGACTTCATCCGCTCACGTGAACCTTGAGCTTCTGCATGCTTCTTCAGAAAATTTTCCTTTAGCTCATGCAGCATGGTTTTGAAGCTCTTCACTTCCTGCACGCTAAGCTTGGCCATGTGCTTCTTGAACTGAGCCCTTTCATGATCAATTTTCTGCTTCAGCTCAACAATGCGCTGAGCAATGGCCAATTCTGAAGCAATTGCGCCTTGGAAGGCGACGCTGAGGCCAACGGGCAGCTGCAGATCTTCGAAGCTGATGTCTGGTGAGGCAAACCATTCATCGATGAAGTTGTGGATGATGGCGACATCAAAGAGAGGCAAATTGTTGAAGATTTCAGCTTCTTCTTTGCTTTTGATAAGCTGCTCTAGAGCGTCATCTCCCAGATCTTCATCGCTTGATAGATCAATGGCTTCGCTGCACAGAATGGCAGCAGCAGTGAGCTCTTTGCCTGTTTGTTGCTGGGGCTCCTTTTCCTTCTAGGGATTGGAGACGCGGGATACGTCTTCAGACTGCACACTGACTTCAGGAGGTGCAGTTTTCAATGGCTTCGCCCTTGAGATTTTTGAGGCAGGGGCCGGCTTTGAAGCTTTTGGTTTCTTCGTCTGCTTTGGCTTCGGCACAGCAGGAGCTTCATCAAACTCAGAGTCAGCTGGAGGGTCATTTACGGCAGTCCCTTGGACTAAGATGTGGGTGATCAGGCCCTCAAGATTGGCAAACGGACCGATGACATTGGGTTCTGCGTCGCGTGTGCCATCTGCCATTGGTGCGGAGGGACCAGGGTTGAAGTCTAACCCAAATTTCTTCTTGTTTAGCTTCGCTGACTGTTGGGCAAACTGAAAGTTGCGCTTGAAGAGATTGTCGTCATGACACCAGAGGAGTGACGACGGATGCGCATCATCAGGCTGTAGTTCTCGGACCATGCATGGGTAGAAGCCTTGAGCAATGGCTTCATCTCTGGTCTTGGGTACGAGATTCTTGTATAAGATGTCCCCCCATGGCTTCTTGATGGCACATTTCTCAGCATACTCCTGAGTGACGAAGCGGTATTTGAACCACTGTTCTGCCCAATAGCGTCGAATCCATTGGATTCGGGTCTTGTGCTACCCATAGCTCTCTTCTGGATCTGTTTTGTACATTTCTGCCAAGTCTTCAAGCAGATCTTTGGAAGTTCCCTCACGTCTCTGTCTTCCCCCTTTCTTACTGCTGCTTCTGAAGCCATAAACTTTAACTTGAAAGGCTTCAAAACTTTCAAAGGCTTCAAAGGCTTTCTTTTTCTGGACCAACAGGAACTGGCTTCAGGAGAGTTTATGTGATGTTGTAGGAATTCTGCAAATGAATGCAGACTATGAGAACCAAAGGATTCTCCCACAGACATGTACCTGTGACAGCATTAAGGTGCGAGGGAAGGGGAAGAGGTCATATGCATTCTCAGAAGGTTTTGAAGATTAATCAGTTTAGAAGACATTGACCTCATCGTGCGAAGACATTCACTCATAGATAAGAAGTTGGTTCCAGATTTGTATGAACCCACAGATCAGTACAAGTGAGGAATCTAACTACTTTATGAAGCACAAGTGAATATACTAGGCATGTTATGAGATGCAGATTGAGAGATCTAACTTGTGTGAAGACAAACTTCTTATGGTAGAAAGTGACAGAACCATAAGATCAGAAGGGGCCGTAAAAAGAAGTTTTATTTACCACACTTAGAACTGCTAGACGGAAGTGGGAGTTGATGCCGAGCAGTTCAGTCCTCCGTGCCCTAACTTGGCGACAGAAAACACCTACGGCGATGGCGGAGAGGACGATGTCCGCGATCGGCGTGAGGACGGTGTTGGAGAGGTTGCGGCAGCGAAGCGCTTCGTCTCCGGCGTCGTCGAGTGCTAGCGGTGGTGCTAGGGTTCGTAAGAGGGTGGAAGAAGGAGATAATGACTGCGGTAAGTGTGAATTTATAGGCTCAGGGGCGGCACTGTGCTATTACACAGGTGCCCCTGGCGGTTCGCATCTGAGGAACGCGTGGCCAGTTAGCGGAAGTTTGGGGTTTGTTCCACGTCCCACGCACGCCTAAATTGTCGGGCGGTCGTTCCTGCTTCTCCGGATTTTATGTGGAGGAATGAGCATTGAAAACGGACTTTATGGTTGTCTCTGTATCTTCTGCTGACAAGGACGCAGTGAAGACATTCGACAGTTTCAATAGAATGCATATGACTTGGAGAGATAGAATTTGAGATAGAAAGCATAGAGAGATTCGGGTCCGATCACATTCACTTAGTTCAAAAGATTCAATCAAGAAGACATAGCTATAAGTGAATGTTGTAGAGGACAGAACACTAGTATGTATATATATCTATATATCAACGTAGTGAAGATAATCATGAAGACATGTTGAGTTCGAAGCCAAACCAAATGTGAAGATATTTCAAGGTAACGCCATGAGTGAAACACTTCAAAATTGAACGTTTGGTGGTGGCGTTACCCACCGTATAGGAAGTATTAGACCCAGACACGGCGCACAATTATCGTGGCGCTCCAAAGTCAAATTCCACATTAATGTATTCACACTTAGAATGTATGTCTTCATTGATTGAAGATATACTTTACGTTGTGTGTTGCACATCTAAGTCATCATATGCATAAGTGTTAGGATGTGTGCCTGATCACATGACATTTGAGGATTCCAGGATATTTAGCTCACACCGTAACTTGCAAAACCTCTTCTCATCCAAGGGCTTGGTGAAGATATCTGCCAATTGTTCTTCAGTGTTGACGTGTATGATATCAATGTCTTCCTTCACAACATGATCTCTGAGAAAGTGATGACGAATTTCAATGTGCTTTGTCTTCGAGTGCTGAACTGGGTTGTTGGCAATCTTGATGGCGCTTTCGTTATCGCAGTAAAGTGGCACTTGCTTCAGATGAATGCCATAGTCCTTGAGTGTTTGCTTCATACACAGAAGCTGAGCGCAGCAAGATCCAGCAGCAATGTATTCAGATTCAGCAGTGGAGAGAGATACACAGTTCTGCTTCTTTGAAGACCAACATACAAGTGATCGTCCCAGAAAGTGACATGTGCCTGATGTAGACTTGCGATCAACTTTGTCACCAGCATAATCAGCATCCGAAAATCCAACTAAATCAAACTCTGAGCCCTTTGGATACCATAATCCTAGAGTTGGGGTGTGAGCCAAATATCAAAGAATTCGCTTCACAGCTAAGTGATGCGACTCCTTTGGTGCCGCTTGAAATCGAGCACACATGCAAACACTAAGCATAATATCTGGCCTAGATGCACATAAATAAAGCAAAGACCCAATCATGGAGCGGTATACCTTTTGATCAAACTCTTTACCATTGTCGTCAGGACCTAGATGATGTTTGGCTGGCATTGGTGTTGTGAAGCCTTTGCAGTCTTGCATACCGAACTTCTTCAGGCAATCTTTGAGATACTTCTCTTGAGATATGAAGATGCCATTGCGCTGTTGTTGTATTTGAAGACCAAGGAAGAACTTCAGCTCCCCCATCATGGACATCTGATATTGCTCTTGCATCATATATCCAAACTCTTCATTGTACTTCTGATTGGTGCAGCCGAAGATAATGTCATCCACATATATTTGGCACACAAACAGTTCACCATCATATGTCTTCGTGAAAAGAGTGGGATCTAGGGAACCAGGTATGAAGCCTTTGCTCTTCAGGAAGTATTTGAGTGTGTCATACTAGGCCCTGGGAGCTTGTTTGAGGCCATACAGTGCCTTGTTGAGCTTGTATACCATGTCAGGATGTTTTGGATTTTCAAAGCCAGCCGGTTGTGCAACATACACTTCTTCTTCAATCTTGCCATTGAGAAAGGCACTTTTCACATTCATTTGATATAGAAGTATGTTATGATGATTTGCATAGGCCAGCAGTATGCGTATGGCTTCAAGCCTAGCCACAGGAGCAAATGTTTCATCGAAGTCAATGCCCTCCACTTGAGTATATCCTTGAGCAACGAGACGAGCTTTATTTCTGACAACTTGACCATGCTCATCTTGCTTGTTGCGGTATATCCATTTGGTGCCTATTATGTTGTGCTTCCATGGATCAGGACGCTTGACCAGTTCCCATACATTATTCAGTTCAAACTGTTGAAGCTCTTCTTGCATAGCTTGAATCCATTCAGGTTCCATGAAGGCTTCTTCAACTTTCTTGGGTTCTGATATTGATACAAATGCGAAGTGCCCACAGAAATTTGCTAGATGAGTTGCCCTTGAACGAGTGAGTGGACCAGGTGCATTGATGATGTCAATTATTCTGTCAATCTGCACTTCATTGGCAACACGAGGATGTACGGGGCGAAGACTTTGCTCTTGCTGATCTGTGTTGTTGTTGGGAGGAATGTCTTCAGGCTGAGCATTGTCTTCATGTTGATCAGGTGCTGAGATGATAAGTTCTTCTTCAGGATGAGCTTCAGAAGGTATAATCTCTCCAGTTCCCATTAGCCTGATTGATTCACTAGCTGGAATCTCATCTAGCACATTTGGCAGTTGCTCTCTTTGTGAACCATTTGTCTCATCGAACCGCACATCCACTGTTTCAACCACTTTGTAATGAAAGAGATTGAAGACTCTGTAGGAGTGCTAATCCTTTCCATATCCAAGCATAAATCCCTCATGTGCTTTTGGTGCAAACTTCGAGGTGTGGTGTGGGTCCTTGATCCAACACCTTGCGCCAAATACTCTGAAGTAACTGACATTTGGCTTCTTGCCAGTTAGGAGTTCATAAGATGTCTTGTTCAGAAGCTTGTGAAGATAAACACGATTGATTGTATGGCATGCAGTGTCAATGGCTTCAGTCCAGAATTTTCTTGGAGTCTTGTATTCATCTAGCATTGTTCTGGCCATCTCAATGAGTGTTCTGTTCTTGCGTTCGACGACGCCATTCTGCTGTGGCGTGTACGGAGCTGAGAATTCATGTGTGATGCCCAAGGTATCAAGATATGTATCAAGGCCAGTGTTCTTGAATTCAGTGCCATTGTCACTTCTGATGTGCTTTATCTTGGCGCCAAAATTGTTCATTACTCGATTGGCGAAGCGTCTGAAGACATCCTGCACTTCAGTCTTGTAAAGGATTATGTGCACCCAAGTATATCTAGAGTAATCATCAACAATGACAAAGCCATAGAGGCAAGCAGAAGTAGTAAAAGTTGAGTAGTGAGTGGGACCGAAAAGATCCATGTGGAGCAGTTCGAAGGGTTGTGTAGTAGTCATGATTGTCTTCGAATGATGTTTTGCCCTTGTCATCTTCCCTGCTTCACAGGCACCGCATAAGTGATCTTTCTTGAACTTGACGCCCTCGATGCCTATGACATGCTTCTTCTTCACAAGGGTGTGGAGGTTCCTCATGCCAGCATGCCCAAGCCTCCGATGCCAAAGCCAGCATTCTGAAGCTTTTGCAAGAAGACATACTGCAAGTTGTGGCCCTACTGAGAAATCTACCACATACAAATCATCCTTTCGGTACCCTTCAAACACTAGAGACTTGTCAGATTCCATTAGTACTAGGCAATGATATTTTCCAAACATTACAATCATGTTCAAATCGCAAAGCATTGAGACAGACATTAAGTTGAAGCCAAGGGATTCAACAAGCATGACTTTATCCATGTGTTGATCCTTTGAGATTGCAACTCTACCTAGACCCAATACCTTACTTTTACCAGTGTCAGCAAATGTGATGTGGCTCTTGTCGGATGGACGTAAGGTTGAGTCCATAAGAAGGCTTCTTTTGCCAGTCATGTGATTTGTACACCCACTGTCAATAATCCATTCTGAAGACTTTGAAGCCGCTGGTGTCGTACCCAACAGTGCAGTTAGGGGGATAGGCTTCACGAAGAGAATTGTGAAGCAAAAACATTTGATGAACCAGTGGGTTATGAAAACTTAGATCCAGATTAGGACTAATAGGGAGAGTAGCATGCGATTCAGGAACGAGGTACATAATGATGCCATTCGGGCATTTTATCTTGCGCCCTACAAGATTTTTAAGGTCCCCAGCAATAGCATCAGAAGATTTTGTTTTTCTGCTGGAGACCTTTCCCTGCAAAAGAGAGTTAAGCTTTCTTAACCACCCACATCTTCAAGGGTGGCTTAGAAGCAATAAGTCTAAGTGCAGCATCTGAGAATTTTGGCTTTGAAGCCTTAGCAAACAGTCTAGCAGGTGGACAATAATACTCATAGGAATAAGCAGAATAATTTTTGGTCATATGAACATGACGGTTCGATGAACCGCTCTCATAATCATATGCCTGAGTATGGTTTCCCTGTAAAACATTTGCGTTAGTGTGACTCAGGTGAGTCCTCTGTTTGTATGAAGCCATTGGACCATATGAAGCCTTTGGTCTGAGGTTTGTCTTCTTCAAGTGAGGTGTCATGAAGACATTCACAGGAAGATTTTCCAGACACTTTTTCGGAACCCAGATCTTCTTCATAGGCGGTCCATTCCTGTAGTTAGTACCAATGTACCTGGCAAATACTTCACCATTCTGATTCTTAAATAGTTTATAGTTTGCATCAAAGGATTCATCAATGATAATGGGGTTAGCACAAGTGAAGCCAGATAAATTGGATGGATATGCTGAAAGTTCCTTTGCAGCAACCCATGTGGTTTTGGGGTACTGCTCAGGTTTCCAGTAAGAGCCATCTGTATTTATTTTCCTCACGAACCCAACACCCTCTTTCCTAGGGTTTCGGTTCAGAATCTGCTTCTTGAGGACATCACATAATGTCTGATGTCCTTTAAGACTTTTGTACATCCCTGTTTCAAGCAATGTCTTCAACCTAGCATTCTCATCAGCAATAGTAGTCGTATCCTCAGCAGAGGGGTTAGTTACCACATCAACAGTTGAAGATATTGCAACAACAGTAGCAGTGGAATATTCAGCAACAGAAGTAGCATTATCACGCTCAATGCATTTAAGACATGGTGGTTCAAATCCTTCCTGAGCGGGACTGGTCTGTTCGGCGCGAAGTGACTCGTTTTCCTTTTGAAGATCTTCATGAGCCGCTCTCAATTTCTCAAGTTCTTGCTTCCTTTGAAGATAATCATAGGAAAGCTTTTCATGAGTTGTTGAGAGAGTATCAAGACGATCTTCAAGTTCCTGATACTTAACGTGAAGGTTTTTTATGTCCTCAATTAAGGATTCAGATCGAGTCATTTCAGCACCCAACAGATCATCGCTTCTATCTAACAGTTTTTGAATATGTTCCATAGCTTTCTGTTGTTCAGTTGCAATTTTAGCAAGTGTTTTGTAGCTGGGTTTTGAATCACAGTCAGAGTCATCGTCACTAGATGTTTGATAGCGAGTAGTGCGTGTGTTTACCTTGGCACCGCGTGCCATGAAGCAGTAGGTAGGAGGCTAGTCGTTCTTGTCATTTGCGTCGGTGTCGGTGATGCAGTCATTGTCTTCAGTGTGGAAGATGGACTTGGCGACGTATGCTGTAGCCAGACTCGCAATGCCAGAATCAGACTCCTCCTCAGACTCCACCTCTGCCTCCTCAGATGCGGACTCCTCCTCTGAATCCATCTCCTTGCCAACAAACGCACGTGCCTTGCCAGATGAGCTCTTCTTGTGTGATGAAGACTTTGAGGAAGACTTGGAAGAAGACTTTGAGTATTTCTTCTTCTTCTTGTCGTCAGAATCATATTCCTTGCTCTTCTTCTTCCTTCTGTTCTCATTGTCCCACTGTGGACACTCAGAGATGAAGTGTCCAGTTTTCTTGCACTTGTGACATGTTTTCTTCTTGTAGTCATGAGCAGAAGCTTCATCATTCCTTGAGCTTGATCGTGAAGATTTTCTGAAGCCTTTCTTCTTGGTGAATTTTTGGAACTTCTTCACTAGCATTGCAAGTTCTCTTCCAATGTCTTCAGGATCATCAGAACTGCAGTCAGATTCTTCTTCAGATGAGGAAACAGCTTTTGCCTTCAAGGCACGAGTTCGCCCATAGTTTGGACCGTAGATACCTCTTTTCTCAGAAAGCTGAAACTCATGTGTGTTGAGCCTCTCAAGTATGTCAGACGGATCGAGTGTCTTGAAATCAGGACATTCTTGAATCATCAGGGCCAGGATGTCAAACGAACTATCAAGTGATCTCAGCCGCGTCTTGACGATTTCATGTTTGGTGATCTCAATGGCGCCGAGGGCTTGAAGCTCATTTGTGATGTCAGTGAGCCGGTCAAATGTGTGTTGGACATTCTCATTGTCATTTCGCTTGAAGCGGTTGAAGAGGTTGCGAAGAACACTGATTCTTTGATCTCTCTGGGTTGAGACACCTTCATTGACCTTGGAGAGCCAGTCCCAGACCAGCTTGGATGTCTTCAAGGCACTCACACGGCCATACTGTCCTTTTGTCAGATGACCACAGATGATATTTTTGGCAGTAGAGTCCAGTTGAGTGAACTTCTTGACATCAGCAGCAGTGACACCTTCTCCAGCCTTGGGAACGCCGTTCTCGACGACATACCATAGGTCGACGTCAATAGCTTCAAGATGCATGCGCATCTTATTCTTCCAGTAGGGATATTCAGTTCCATCGAAGACGGGGCAAGCAGCGGAGACTTTGATTATCCCTGCAGTCGACATAGCTAAAACTCTAGGTGGTTAAACCGAATCACACAGAACAAGGGAGCACCTTGCTCTGATACCAATTGAAAGTGCGTTATATCGACTAGAGGGGGGGTGAATAGGCGATTTTTATGAAAGTCTTCAAAACGTGAGAGTTATGAAGAAAAACAGCGAAGATTATGCCTTTTACTATGCAGCGGAAGTTAGATTACACTAGGTCAGCCATGGTCATGTATTCAATAGAGTGAAAGCACAATGACAAACAGCTTCAGTGTAATAAGGATCAGGTAGGAAGAAGTTATGAAGCCAAACAGATCATACATTCACGTTGTGAAGACAAAAGATAAAGCAAGCATGCAATGGCTTCACAATGAGTAACAGTAAGAAAAGGAAGTGAAGATGAAACTAGTGACTCGTTGAAGACAATGATATGTTGGACCAGTTCCAGTTGCTGTGACAACTGTACGTTTGGTTGGAGCGGCTAGGTATTTAAACCTTAGGACACACAGGCCCGGACACCCAGTCCTGAACACACAGTTCAGGACACCAAGTCCTCACCGTATTCTCCTTGAGCTAAGGTCACTTAGTCCTCGCCCAATCACTCTGGTAAGTCTTCAAGGTAGACTCCCAAACCTTCACAAACTTCGTTCGCTGGCAATCCACAATGTCTCTTGGATGCTCTGAACGCGACGCCTAACCGTCTGGAGGATTCACAGTCCTCAAGTGTAATAAGTCTTCAGATCACACAGACAAGAAGACTTAAGTGATGCCCAATTTACTCTGGCTCTGGGTGGTTAGGGCTTTTCTCCTCACTAGGAATTTTCTCTCAAAGGCTTCGAGATGGGTTGCTCTCAAACGACAAAAGCCGTGCACTGAAATCTGAGCAGCCAACCGTTTATGGTTGTAGGGGGTGGGCTATTTATAGCCACTTGGCAACCCGACCTGATTTGTCCGAAATGACCCTGGGTCACTAAGGAACTAACACGTGTCTCAACGGTCAGATTTCAAACTCTCATGGCAACTTTACTTGGGCTACAAGCAAAGCTGACTTGTCCGGCTCTGGACAAGACTCGCTCTCATTGTCTTCGCTCGAAGACATAGGTTTTTGATTTAGGCATCACTTTAGTCATTCTGACTGGTTCTCCTGGACCCCACTTAACAGTATGGTGGTTCCTATGACTCAACACAAAAGAAAAAGAACTACGAAAGATCTAAGTCTTCGAGCTCCATAAGCTTCATAACGTGTCTTCTTTTGTCATAGTCTTCAATGTGAATATCTTCATATATCACCTTTGTCTTCAATGTCTTCATACATTTTTAGGGGTCATCTCTGGTAGTAAAACCGAATCAATGAGGGACTTCTACCTGTGTTTTCCTGCAATTCTCACAAACACATTAGTCCCTTAACTAGGTTTGTCGTCAATATTCCAAAACCAACTAGGGGTGGCACTAGATGCACTTACAATCTCCCCCTTTTTGGTGATTGATGACAAACTAGTTGAAGTTTTCAACGGGGAATATAATGTGTGAAGTTTGTAAAGGATAGGGAATTGTCTTCATAAGTTGCAAGGGCTCCCCCTGAAGATGTGCATATAAGTTAATTTGCTTTTGGAATGCAAATGCACATGGCAGGTTGTACTTGTGGAGATCCACTTCAGCTTATGATGACAATCCACCCTTCTTCAACCAAGAGACACGAGACTCGTTCCTTAGCTACTGATTTTCCCCTTTTCAGCCTAGATGCGGGTTCGATGGCTACTCTCTTGGACAGTACAGCCTCCCTTCCTTTCCTTATTCAACCCAGACATGGATTAGTCTGCATGAAGTAGGGTTTCCTTTAATAGTGCAAATTATGGTTTTCGTCTGCGTGGCCAGCAGAGCAGAGGATAGCAAATTGGGAAGATGGTGGAGTGGAAAAAGATCCACATGCAACGACGTGGCAGATGGGGCAATAGAACAAGGTTATGGTTCGAAAAGAGGTAGCATACCTGAGGGGCGACGGGAAGTGGCTTCGCTCGTGGTCGTCATCCTCTGCACACACTACGGCAGCGAGCTTGGGGACGGAGGCCATCCCGCGCGAGCGCTAGGTCTGAGAGGACGGACTTGTCGTCAGTGCGTGACCTCGCGTGCCGACAACGAGTGCGTCAACGCTGCACATCCTTTTCTTCCCCGGTGGATCTGTGACCACCGGTGAGGAGGGAGAGGGGGTCCGTCTTTTTTAGATCTGGAGAGAGGGTGATAGTGTGAGAAGCAAGTGGGCAGCCCTTAGCAAGAAAGCGCTCAAGCTCCAGCCTATATATCTTTTTTATACTACTAGTACTGGAGGTGGAGTAGTGGTAGAGTAGTTTATATTTTCTCTGCGTGCAGTACCAGTTAGTCATCCTTCAAAATTGATCGGTACGCCATTAAAAAAATAAAGGTCAATAACTAATGCAGCACCTCGGGCCAACGCGGCCAGATCGCATTTTGCACGAGAAATTACACACCATGTTTCGTTGACATGTGGTCCCGTTCCAACATATCAGTGAGACGACGGCGAGTAGTAGGAGTATTTCCGAACGGACGTGTAGGCCGGGGCGCCTCTTCGTGAACCATGGCAAACTCGCAACTGTCCACCGACTCTTCGCCTTTCCCTCTCGATTTGGAATAGCTGTCGTACGCTAGCATGGCAGGTTCGTTCAAGCCCATTCTCGACTCAACTAATAACATCATTAGAAAGAACCCAAGAGTCAAGGAGCGGTTTGATCTCCCCTATCTTCTTCGTTGTGACCCTGATGACTGGCGCCGGCACGACGGAGGCCTCGCCCTGTGCTAGTTGATGCCGCTTGATAATGATACGTATGATGTTAAGATGACATCGCTTGAGGGCAAGGCCTGGGCGGGCACAAATGGAGATTGGGTTGTTTACATTGGGTCCAACTGCGAGTGGGAACTTGTGAATGTGTACACTCGTGACCGGGTTCCACTTCCAAAAATCTCAGCAGAGTGCCCAGAGGTTGAGCACACCGGTATTCTATGCACGTTCAAATATGATCATGGTGACTGTCTTCTACGGAAGATAGCAATTTGTCGAGCTCCCAACCGCTCTTGGAATTACAACAACTATCAAGTTGTTGCTATCTTCGACAAGCTTGTTGCCGTCCTTTGTGGTTCGACTCGATGGATATTGCTCAAAAATCAGTTTCTGTACACGGATTAGTACTGTGATGCAATTCAATACGAGGGCCTTGTGTTTGCTTCCACCACTCGTGGCACTATTTTTGCATGGGATCCGCGTAGTTTCGATACGTTTGTCTTCCACCGTAATTATAATTGTTTCATCCACATGCATGCGGGTTAGCAAGTTTCCCTTTACTAATTAACCTTTTTCTTATGTTTCCAAGGTCCTGTGAACATCCCACCACCTATACTTGAAAATTTTTATAACCAAGGGGGAGATGACGATGGTGATGATCACGAGCATGAGGAAGAGCAGCGCCCATATACTCTGTGGCGCCTGGCAACTAATTCCGATGGATCAGCTCTTCTTGTGTGTATACATCCCAGTGATGATGTTACTGCTAAGGAAGCAGGTGTAGTCTCCCATGGTCGCACTCTCCGGACCTATTCCAACACCCGTTGCATGGTATTCGGGATGGATACTAGTGTGCTAGCACCAACTCCTCCCTGGTACAAAATTGATAGTCTTGGAGAAAACTCGCTCTTCCTTCGACAAAACTATCCGATGATGGTGAAAGGCGATCCGACTGCTTTTAACACAACATTAACAGTACCATTTATGAGAAGCAATTGTGTCTATACCTCGGACATTTGGGTGGTTCCCTACCCTGGTCCTGATATAGTAGGCCGCTTCAGCCTGGATGATCAGTCCTGCGTTGGTTTCCAGATCGACAATCGATGGCCCGTCCTAGAGAATCACTTGTGGTTCAAAGCAAGCGTTTCCAACATCGAGGAATGGTTGAGTTGAAGTTCATTTCATTTCTTGTTATTAGTTGTGTGGTGAAAACTTTAGTATTTATAATGTATCCTCGTTGTCGATGTGGGTTGATGACCTGTTGTATGTAATAAAATGATATGCATGTGATAAACTTACTAAATTTATGAATGGCTTTCGAGTCGCTTCTCTGAGTGAGTGGTGCGACGAGGCAAAAAAATATCTTTCGAATACATTATTGTATGTGCATTGCAACAGGTTATCGGATGAGGCCAATCAACAATAGTAGTACATTATTTGTACTAGCTTCACATGCTTCGCGCGTCAGGCGGGTGTTTTTACTGTAGCCATATGTTAATGTGTTCGCTGTACGTAACCAGCACCTCGAATCCTCGATACTAGTACTATATAGTAGGAGTAAGTAGTAGGAGTAGTAGGGTGGCATGGGCCAGAACAAGCATTCACGTCCAGGAGTACGGCACATGCCACCACCACGACATCCATCTAACACCATATTATTTCTTGGAGTCTGTGCTAGAGCAATCTCTTCAACCTCGTCATTTCTCTAACTTCAGCCATCGCGCGGCGGGCGAGGTGGGGGTTTGCCGATAGTCGGTTTCCTTAACTGCGGTCCCACTTGTAAGGCCAACTCCAACGCACGACCCCAAACGGACCTCCATTTTGGACGAACCCAAACGAACCTCCGTTTTGCACGAACTCCAACGATAATTTTGACTAGAAAAGCAAGACCAAAGAAAACAAGAACCACAAGAATACACATTTTACTACTCCTGTAAGTTGGATTAGTGCCTTCTCGATGCATTCATTATTGATCTGCTGAGGCTCGATCTTGTGTGCTTCTTTCTTCTTCGAGTGTACAGAAGTAGACATTGCTTCCTCGCATCTAGTCTCATGTCTAGCCTCTATTCTAGTAGGAGTATCAACAAGTGAACTAATCTCATCTCTAGCCTCTGTGCTAGCTAAAAAGTGATAGAACATCTACTAAATTGCGCTATATCAATATATGCATGTACTCTTCTTCCCATACAAAAACTTGCATCCATTCTACTCCCTCCGTTGCACAATACATGCCTTCTATTTGTCAAAATATATATGTATCTAGACATGTTTTAGTATATAGGTACATCCATTTTTGGACAAATGGAAGTCAAGTATTTTGGAACGGAGGGAGTAGACAATAAAATTTTTAAGTTAGCACAACTAGTCTAATCCGAGAGCACAACCGAAGATTTGGTCGGGTTCTTCCTCCTTTTGCCGACACGTGGGACATCCAACATCCAGGTCGTGTCATGAAAGAAAATAGAGTGGTAGTTGAAGCCACGAGATGTGCATCTTGGGTTAAACTGTAAATAGAATCTTACTACTCTTGAGTAACTCCAAAAGCGGCCACCGAAGATCTTTATTGAATTTGTTTTTCATCACCAGCACGTCGAGGTGAAAGATGTGCAGGTTCAGTGGGTCCTCTTGCGTTTTCACTGACATGTGGGTCCGCATGTGAGCAAACAGACGATGGGCTCCGCGTGTCCGCTGGCTGGCTGAGAAGAGAGATAGAGGAGGGCTGAGCACGGACTACAAGAAATTTGTTCTACCTACCTCGATATAGGCTCGATATAGTGGGGTGGCATGGGCCATAACTAGCATTCACGTCTAGCAGTACGGCACACACCACCCACACAAGTCCCATTCGACACCAATTTTCTTGGAGTCCATGCTACAGCCATCTCTTCTCCCTCCTGTTTTCTCAGCCATCGCGCGGTGAGCGGGGTGGGGGTTTGCCGATAGTCGGTTTGCTCAATTGCGGTCCCACTTGTAAGTGAAAATGCAACACCGCACGCATTCCTGCTTGAGCGGAATGCCGGACCAACCGAGTGGCGGTGCGACGCGAATATGGCAGGCTTTTCCTTTTGAACTCGTAACTTGTAAAATTTGGTTCTGCCCCATGGCGCGACCGATAGATAGAAAATAACGATTTTGCCTAGAGTAATGAGAAGTTTGGTTCTGGCGCCGTTCATGCATGGAGTATGTACGAAAATTATGAAGTTGATGCGAAAGGTAAGATAATTACTGTAGTATCATATACTACTACATGGATTTGACTGAAAGATAAAAATACATATGGATCCATCAACGACATCCTCACGCCCTAGTGCGCCGGGTCACCAACCGACGTGTGAGGAGCAGCGGCGTTGGCGGCGAGCTCAACGTGCTTCTGAACAGTGCCGTCCAAGAAGGCCAGTGTCCTATCATCCTCCTCTTGCATGTAGTAGTCCTTGTGGACGATTTGCGCGTAGACGTGGGTGATTATGTCAATGGTGTCTTGCTGCGCAAGGCGCTGCGCGGCGAGCACGACCTCGAGGTGGACATTCTCCGGCGCGACGGCGGGCAGTCGCAGGGCCACCAGTGCATCGAAGAGGTTGTCACCATAGTGGCCGTTGAGGGTGGCGGGCATCGCAGAGCCTGGGTGCATCGGCTGGAGGCTTACGTCAAAGTTGTCCGCAAGCTTATTGACGACGGTGAACTTGTCGAGGAAACCGAGGAGGACCTCGTCGAACAAGGAGACAAAGCTGTCGTCCAAGCGGCCCCTCACCCTGGCGGCCTCAAGCAATACTACCTAGAGACATTCCTCGGTGCCGGGCTGCAGGCCGGCGTCGTGGACCATCTGGCACAGCCGGCTGATGCTCGCGCTCATCGCCTCCATGGGTCTAGCTTAGCTTCTAGTCAACTGATCTTGCGATTCGAGTGATCACTCTTGCCCTTGGTTAGCGTGCATAGGTGCGTAGGATTTCGTACTACTCCTCGGCCCTCTACTGCACCTACCTTTGGCTGTATGATAGGTGGGCCAGCCACCCCCTAGGCCCACGTGTCATTCACCCAAAGGCAGTTGCCGTAAGTCAATGAAGCTGCGCCCCCCTCCGTGCCGGTGCAGTATAGTCATCTCACCGGACCTCTAGTTGGGGCCAAACGAGAGAAGTTTGATGTTTACTGGTTTATTGGTCCCCTTTGCATTTTGCGCCAAGTTTTGACCTTTGATTTAACTAATAAAATGTTAATGCATGTAAACAAAAATGTTGTGTAAGTCACCATAAATCATCCCAAAATACTTAGGCACGGTGCATTAACTCCCTCCTTGTTTCTTATTTCATGACATATTAACCAATGAGAGATGTGGGCCATGCATGCTTTCAATGACTTGAGACTACCAAAGATGACATGCAGTGTTTAGTTCATTCCATGTAATCCTATTAGTACTCTAGTTAGCAAAAAAACATTAAGTTCTCTCGCCGATAGGAATAAAACACCATGTATTTATTTACAGAGGGAGTAGTACATTTTTTGTGACATGCATTACTAGATATTGCTAGTCAAATACTAAAATCCAGATGGACGTGGTAGTACTCCTAAATCCAGACGGTGGTGCTACTAGTACTAGTAGTGGTACTACCAATGTAGTAGTAGGAGTACTAGCACTGTACTACCCGTTGGTCAAATTATTACGTGCTGCTCCTCACAGTGAAGTGACAAGACCCTGCGCCGGAGATGACACTTGAGTATAGGCGCCGTGTTTGGCATACCATAGTCAGCCTCACCGTCTGCAGTCACTATCATCATGGCTTTAGAGCTAGCCTGCTTACAACTAGCCATGTTTGACATAATTTCCCGTGCGTAGATGCCCGTGCGTTGCACGGAACACCAAGATTGAGGGTGGATGGCTCCGGCAGCGGCCATTGCGCCAGATTTTTCCACGGCCTTCTAGATGTGGTGGGGAGGAGATAAGGCTGATTGTGAGAGACAAGGAGTTGTTTGTAAATAGGGAACAAGTGCGGGCATCTTTTTGCAAAAATGGAGAAGCTTGGTTTGTATGCGTCAGATCTAGATCCGATAGCTATTAGTGAAAGATGGGAGGCACAACATCATCACCAACTCAGGACCTGTTTGATTCGCAGGATTTTGAAAACGCGGGAATAGGACACGGCAATATTACAAGTTTCAAACTGATATTACAAATGTTAGGAGTAATGTTGCACCTACGAAGAGGGAATTACTAGGAAGTTTACGTAAGAACTTTCGTTACTTTAGGTGGATGCAGCATTATCATACAAACTAAAATCCACCGCCCTGACAAGTCACTAATGGGCAAATAAGTTTTCGAGTCTCTGGCCACTTAATGTTTCAAAAACAAATTCAGCTTCTGCGGAGACTTTGTCATTTAGGCTTAGACGCTTGTGGTGATCAGCACGCCATTCATTGTTGCGCCAGAGAACGCCAAACCTCATTACCTTGAGCACACTTGCCTCCAGAACAAAGAACCTGGCCAATTTAATCACAGATGTGCTGCCTTGGTAGTCGATCAAATCAATTTCTGTAAGATGGAGATCAAGGCATTCGATGAGATTGTTATAGTGCAGCACATTTTTCACTTTCGGGTCTTTTTTTATCTGCAAAAGAAGAGAACATATTAGAGCAGTTGGCTGCATAAGATTGCCGTGTCATCAAGAGGTACCAATATCATTCGCTCATACGATAGGGTTGGCTGGCTAGTGATATTTTTTCACTCTCTCTATCTCTCTTTCTGTTTCCTCTCATTTAACGAGGAGCACGTGAAGAGCTTGGGCATTTGTTGCCTTCCACTATGTGGTCGATGCCATATTTCGCAAAAGTATGCCACATAATACGCATCGATGTCAAATCAAAAGATTTTGGCACCGCTCTCGCGATGTGAGAGAGTTGGCACCGCTGTGCACACATACCCACATGTATAAACAAATCAATCAAACCAACTACACCAGCCTCTCACTCTCCCAAACAAGTATTTTTTTATTGCCTCGGTCCTCTCTCTCTCTCCCACGCAGTGTTTTTTCATTGCGTGAGTTAATTTGGCACTGGAGCAAAGTAGGTGATCCAGATTGGGGCACCAGGTGAGCAATGGAGGGGCATCGATGCCAAATGCATCACAAGTGAATTTGGCACATGTTTTGGCCTACATAGCCCACTTTTGTACTCCCTCCGTCCCAAAATTCTTGTCTTAAATTTTTCTAAATACGGATGTATCTAGTTACATTTTAGTGTTAGATACATCCGTATCTAAACAAATGTAAGACAAGAATTTTGGGACGGAGGGAATACTACCTCGTATTTAGTATAAAATTTTGACCATAGATTTACCTAAGAAAATGCCAATGCATGTCACTAAAAATTACACCATTTGAAATTATGTTCAAATACGAATCCAACGACATAGTTCTTAGTGACATGCATTAACATTTTGTTAGTTAAATCTATGGTAAAATTTTGATACTACAAAATTGGAAGAGTAAACCAGGACAGAGGTAGTACTTGCTCTTAGGGTAACCATAGAGTTACTGGAGTAGTCTAAGTTACTTTCCACTATGACTAGCCTAGGATACTATAGTAGTACAGCATAAAAACGATGCAGGTGATCACATGAGAAAAAATACTAAAAACATTTCTTTCGGTGTAGTGCGTAGATGCAGTTTTGAACACTACACTTGTCATCGTAATTTGGGGAAATTACAAAAAACTTGAGCTACGTTGTGATTACCGTTTACTTATAGGAAAGAAGTTTCACCTCGATGAGTAGCTTCTCCGTGCACGGAAAGTATGTAAGGAATCCAACAACTTGATCCAGATTGGGGCCGATAGATTTTAGTGCTAAGATCTTCAGTGTGCGCATGGACTGGGTCAAGCTTGTGGGAATCATTTTCTAGAAGACGGTTGTAGATACATCGAGAGAAATTAAAAAATGTGAATTTCAAGAAGACGGATAAGAAGATGAGTGCTGTACTTGAACGATTATGGATCCAATAAAGAGTTCGGAGAATTTGGCAGACGAGTACACCAACGCTGTCAATTTCGGCGCGTCAATGACCCTGATTTTTGTTGGACCTTCTAGATCCAAAGCAATCTCTCAAGGAAAGGCGCATTCTTAATGACCATAACGTGGAACAGCTGGAGTGATCTCTTCCCAATTGATGTTTTGTTGCGGGGCCAGCAAGACACATAAATCCATCAGAGATTCGTTGAGGCGATGTGGAGGCTAATGAACCCGTGGATCTGCTCAAGACGAAGGTACTCGAGCGTAGTACAGTTGCGGAGTAGGTGCTCCATAGCCTTCTTCGATATGATAACGTCGAAGAGGTCGAGCTGCTTGAGTTGAGGGAGAAGAAGGGTGGGCGCGGCATTAATCTGGGGAAGATAGCAGGAGCTGAAGCTGGCGCGGCGCAGCGTTGGCATGAGGCGGAGCGCGGACGGTGGCAGAGAGCGACATCGTCCAGCTTCAAAGCTGAGCTCCTCGAGCTGATCTAGGGCGGGGGATAAGAACCACTCGTCGAACTTGGGTTGGACCTTGCAGTTGGTACTGAACATGCGGATGTCAAGGCGTTTGGCTGGCCCAGGGTGCGATGAAAGGATCTTGGAGACTGCGGCCATGCGTTTGCAATCCGCGTCGCAGAGGCAGCTGTCAACAATGAGGTTGAGGGGGACGTGGCGCCAGAGGGGGCGCCACCGCCGGGAGAGCAGGGCGGTCCGCACGGCAGATTTTGTGGGGAGGAGGCCGATGATGACGAGCAGCATGTCGTCGGGGAGGCTGCTGATGAAGTCTAGGCTCGCCGGATGCGGTTTTGGCTCGAGCCGCCTCCTCTTGTTGGCTGCCTCGCCGTCCATCTCAACCGGCGGCGACGCCGGTGTACACGTGTGCTGGTGTGTGTTGTGTGCTGGGTGTGTGTGAGTGCGTCTTTCTGTGCATGCCGCCGCGCAGTGGTTAATTGTGCGTGAGTGCGTCCTTCGCACGCAAGAAGTTTGTCCTCAGTGTGCCCTCAATTTACTAGCATGCGGGGTGCTACCCCGAGTGGTTTCAACTTTGTTTACTTCACCGCGTGTCAGATGGGCCTCTAGTTTACTTATTTTCACCCACTGCCACATGGGCCAGCACACGAAGATACAGAACACGAGCTGACAAGGCAGCATGTGGATTGGTTGACCAGTCAACTAAACAATATACGGAGCTATACGCTGACACAGTGAGCGTATAATCCATCGGTATAGAGAGTTCGAGTGAGAGGGGAGGCCCGTGAGAGATAGCAGAGAGAGAGATAGAAAGAGCTACTCCCTCCGTTTGATAATGTAGTTCCAACATTTTTTGAAGTCAAACTTTTGAAACTTTGATCAAGTTTATAAAGAAATTACTTATATCTACAATACCAAAGATGAGAGAGAGAGAGAGTGAAAAAAGTGTGTGTGTGTGTGTGTGTGTGTGAAAGAGACATGGACAACACACGATAAAAGTAGAGAAAAAGCGTGCGTGTCTTATGCAAACATATCACACATGCATCTTCGACAATAGAGGCAAGGTGAAGAGATAGTGTGTGGTTGTTTGGAACCGAGAGAGCAGGACCCCTAGCACGTGGCCAAGAGGGGTCTGACAAACAAGGGAGAGAGGTCGAGAGAGACGTACGGAGAAAATGCAGACATGGGGAGGAGAGAGTGTATGTTTGTCATAGAGAGATCCCCTGGAGATCGTGATGGGACTACATGGGTGGGAGATTGAGTGACAAGGTGCGTGCGCGATAGAAGATGCCCCGAGAGATATCGAGATAGACGTATGGATGGAAGGAGACAATACGTGTGTTCCTGATGGCTAGTAAGTGATAATCATACTTAGGAGGGGGAGTGCTTGCGCCTAGGATGGAGTGAGGGATTATGGTACTTAGGGGGGTGCGTGTCACATGGAGAGAGAACAAGGGCGGAGAGTGTTGGATGGGTCTATATGTATAGCGCGAGCGAGACATGTGTATGTGTGAACCAGGGAGATATAAGGCCAGTTTGGCTTGCGTCCTAGGCATCTTTTGCCTGGCCTGGGGTTGTGGCTGGATTTCATGCATGCTTGTTTGGTTGCTACCCTGTGAAAAAGAAAGCCCGCCTGGCCTGGGTTCCCTTGCACTTTAATTAGCCTGGCTGAACTCCAGACACTACAAGTAGCCTGGCCCAGGCGACCGATTTCGAACACCTGGCCGTGCCTGGTCATGTGGCCACGAGGCTAACAGTAACATGGATGGATATTAGCATTAAATAATTGATGCATGGATTGATTGATGGGACGTTGATGCTTTGCCTGGCCCAGGCATGAACCAAACGCTTCAGCACCGCACAAGCCTGGCCAGGCAGAAATATTTTACATCTCACGTCCACACCAGGAAGTACCGGCCATCAAGGCATGAGGGTCACGTCACGAACCAAACTGACCAATAAAGTTTGAGAGAGATTGAGGAGCCCCGATAAGGCTGAGTGGTGTGTCAGATAGCTGAGAGGGGGAAAGAGATATTCCATCCGCTCGATAATGCAATGCATGTAAAAAATTTAGAAGTCAAACTTTGGAAACTTTGATCATGTTTACGAAAATGTTATTTATATCTACAATACCAAAGATACATCATACAAAACTACATCTCATGGTGAATCTAATGGTATATGTTTGCCATACTAGATGTAATTCTTTTTCTCCACGTACATGGTCAAACTTTGTGATGTTTGACTTTTCAATAAATCTATATGCTATGGACCGAGGAGAGTGCCTCAGTCAAGACAGATCAAGTGCGTGTGAAGGAGAATGAGTAAGTGTGCAAAAAGAGTATGTGCGTGAAAGAGAAAGTGACAACAAACGATAAATTAGAGAGAGAGTGTGTGTTTTTTGTTTCTTATGCGAACATATCACACATGCATCTCCAAGATGGAAAAGCGAGGCGAGGAGATACACGAAGATAGCTAGTGTGTGATTGTTTGCAACGGAGAGAGACACCCCTGTAGCACATGTCCAATAGAGGTCTGGCCAACAAGGAACAAAGGTCGAGAGGGACACATGGATGGCATGGACGCATGGGGAGGGAGACAGGGTGTGTTTGTGATAGAGAGATCCCGTCAAGATCGTGAGGGGACTATATGGGTGGGATATCGAGGGAGTGCGTGCGCGATAGAAAGATGCCCCGAGAGAAATCGAGATAGACCATGCACATGTTTGTGATGGAGACTAAGATTAGCTAGTCATATACATATAGGGGGGACTGCGTGTGCCTACAATTGAGTGAGAGACCATCATACTTGGCTAGCTGGGCATGAGATTGTGTGTGTGCGCGTGTGAGATGGAGAGAGAACGAAGGGGAGAGATAGAGTTTTAGATGGGCCTATCGGGTGCGAGTGAGATATGCATGTGTATGTGTGACCCAGGTGGATGGAGAGTTTGAGAGAGGGGGGGAAGAGCTCCGAGACGACATAGTGGTGCGTGAGAGAGTTACGGGCAAAGAGCCAAGGAATTTGTGTGCGTACGATGAGTGCACCCAAGATATCTAGCTTGGACTAGCTAGAGTATCATACATAGTGTGCGAGAGAGACCTATAGATGGTGTATATATGCATGCGAACTAGAAAGACCCCACACACACACACAAAGAGAGAGAGAGAGAGAGATGGAGAGAAAGGGAGAGGGACCAACAAGGTTTTTGTGTCGGATGCGTGCGACAGAATTGAAGATTGTCGGCGAGAGAGAGAGAGAGAGAGAGAGAGAGAGAGAGAGAGAGATAGAGAACAAGAGTCCAGGAGAGGGGGAGGTCGCGTTTTATGCATCAAAGACTAATATAAACCATGTTTCGATATAAACTTGCATTGAAATATTTAAATTGGAGAACATGTTGTCTGCAATCCACACATGAACAGATATATGCGTATATCAAACAAGTTCATTAATTTGACTTTCAACATGTTCATGGAGTACTAATACTGTACAACATGCTACTTGATTGAGGTGTTCAATTTTGGATTTAGTTCACTATTTTGACCTACTAAACGAGCTATTTCATTGAATCGAGATATTTCATTTTGGGTTTGATTCGCGTTTTTGAGTGGGTCAACTATTTGTCATATAGTAAATCGCTAGCAACGAGCATATAAAAACACATTACTCCCGAGCATCATCTCTCCATCTAAAAAAGAAGTGGCAAGCTAATATTTCAAAATTTGATCTGAATCGACTTGGTAAGGTAGACGTGCTCGTTCTCCCAAAATTTCAACGAACCGTTAGACATCCTCTCTGCTTGGTGGAATTTGCCCGAGCAAATAAATGGGAGACGCGAAATTACCATCCTATGTGGGACATGCATCAATTGGCCCGTTGTACATCGAGGGTAGGTTCGTAACTTCATCCAAGCGCGCCTTCTCCTCGGCCGAAATGACATGTGCCGAATAATTCATAAACCATGGTCGGTAATACACGCTCTCCTCGCCCGAAATCACCTTCTCCCCGGGAAGCTCCCTTCTCCCAAGCCGCGAAACCTCAGCCCCACCTCCATGGCACCCCCACCGCACCAATTTCACAGCCGCCCTCCTCCCTAATGCCGGAGACGCTGTCCATTTGCCGTCGTGCACTGGGCCGTGTGCCTCTTACTCCGTGCTGCTGGTGCTGCCTCGACGACGGCCGCGTGAACCATACCGGAGCCGATTCACCCCTGCCGTTGTTCACGGTGCCGGAGCGGCTCCAACTTCGGATCCGTCCAGAGTCCTGGCGCTGCTTCCGCGTAGCCGTCGACCGTCGCGACATTGCTCTTTCCCTGCCGCCGGTCGCCACCGCAACCGCGCCGGCCTCACCGACTCGGCAACTGGACCTGCCTACGTCACCATGCCGCCAGATAGGTCGCACCCTCATCTCAAATCACTTTATTTAGGCGTCAGTTGTCTGAATTTTTATTCTGGGCCAATTGATTCCCAATGGGAAGCAGCACCCCTCGAGGTAGAGGAGCTCCTGGGCTGCCGGTTGGCTGGTGTCTAACGTAAGGGTGTGGGGCCGCAAGTTTGCTGCGGAAGCAGCGCTTAGGTGGCTATCTTTTAGAGTTGCGTGGGTTGAAGGTACTACCGCCGCCGGATCTGGATGACGGGGAGTCTTTGTGGATTGGCCCGGGGGCGGCGCAACCATGGCAGTGCGGTGGGGCGGGGAACGGGGTTTTTGCCGGGGCCACAGACGGCGGAGGCAGGCTGCTCTGCCGTTGGTCGCTGGCTCTTCGGGGAAGATTCCGAACAGTGTCAGCCAGGAGGCACAAGACGGCCAGCCATCCGGCGTAGATCGGACAGTACCAAAATAAAATAAAATCGTGTGACCCCAATTTAGTCTTCAGTCAACAGACGTGTGACCACTCTCGTACCTTGTTGTTGATCTCTTAGTGTATTTCTTCAGATCAAAGAGATATGTCGTTCTTAACATTATGCGTTATCTGCATCTTCAGACACACCGTCTTCCGACTCACTGCAGCTGCTCCAACAAGGGAAGCATACACCAGAAGGGAGCTATAGTCCCCACTCAACAGTTCCCTGCATCAAATGTGCGTGCCCGACAAGGACAGCCACAACAACTACAGGGCCATCGACAAGTCAGCACATGATGCTCACTCCTATGGATGGCAGCTAGATAGGTTGTACCCTCATCTTACTTGTGTGCAACATTTATGGCTTTGTTATTCATCTAAGCATGGAAAATAGATCATCACATTTCACTGTATATTCATGTTGATCTCTTACGGGTCTTGTTCAGGAGTTAATGTTGTTCCATAGTTCAGCTAAGATACTTGTTCTTTAGGTAACGTTGTTCCATAGTTATCATCCATCAGCCAATGCTATCCCACAGGCTGGTGATTATAGTATTATACCACTTCTAGTATTACCTATGTTGTTCTTTAATACTTTTGTGTGCCATCTAGTTAATCTTGAGTACAAACGATACATATTCTGTAGCTTTCATCTGTGTTCTCCCTTTAGTTTATGAGACATGTTGCTGCTAGTTAACCCCAGTCCTACTATTTATGTCGTCTCCTACAGGCACTCATTACATAAATCTAACTACTAGTTGTCTTCCATGCATGTCAGATATAATTGCACACACTGATATATCCACAAGAACCTCACGGAGCAATGTAAAGGCCAATAAACTTGATGTCAATGATACCCAGTATGATGGAACATGTAAAGGCAGTTCTTCAGAAGACTTGCAGAAAGATGATGAATCCTCTTCACCCCACAAGGTCCTTGCTCTAACTTGGCCTGTGATATGGGTACAACATGCATATAATGTCTTGGAGTGTATCTACTATGTTGCAATGCCATGTGCTTAGCATGTTGATCATGCATGTAAATATGTCATGCCTTCCTGTTTTTCAGTACCTATTCCATTCATGATAACATGTTTTCAAATTCAAGTACTGTCATTCTACTCTATCGCAATGCCATCTGCTTAATTTGGACATCATGCTTCTGAATATCTTATGCATTCTTATTCATCAGTATGTACTTCATCTGTCATAGTTTTTTACATTGAAGTGTTGTTCTAGTGCTCTGTTGCAATGCCATCTTATTTTCCCAATCATACACGTGTATGTTGCCTTAGTTATTTCTGTACGTATTCCGCTAGCATACAGTTTTACATTCAACTAGTGTTTTTTGCTGTGTTGTCCTGTCGTATCCCTAGCTCTTACACCATACTCCCTCCGTCCGGATTACATGTTGCCGAAATGGATAAAAAAGGATGTATCTAGAACTGAGATACACCTAGACCCATCCATTTTTTTTTGGATGGAGGGAATACATGTCAATATGTCATGCCTTTCTATTCTTCAGTACCTATTCCATCTCTCTGATGTCGCATGTTTTATAACTAAAGCACCATTCTTCTATACAAGGCATGCAAGGGGAAGACGACTATGTTAGAATCTGAAGGGTTACAAACAAGGCCTTTGCAAAAGATCCAAACGCTAGGAGATAATAAACCAACTCCAGTTTTTATAGATACTGCTCCAGCACAAAGAAACCCAACTCCTACTGATAATAAGCAGATTCCAGTGGCCAAAGAACTAGTCCGCTCCAGTCCAGCAAAAATATGTCAACTCAATTCTAAGAAGCGTGTGCGTATCCTTGCATCATGAAATTTTATAGCATGCTGATCATATTTTCTACATGTTTCTTACCCATCTCTCTTTTAGAAAGTAAGCTTAACAGATAGAAGAATTTCTGCAATGGTATCGTTTATGAGGAAAGATTCTTGCAGGAATTCTCTGTGCTCCAATGTAGATGTAAGTACCTGTTGTATATCGCTATATTTTTACATCAGCATGTATTTTGTTAATCGTCTTGAATCCAACCTTTATCTGATCTAAATTTAGTTGTAGCAAAATGTATGATTAAAGGCCACAGTGTTGATTTTTGCAAGGAATATTGCCTGGTAGTTTTGCATCCTGAGCTGCATGAGTGTACTATCTCATATCAGTGGGTTTGAATACTTTGGTTCTGCAGTGGGTTTTTCAGTGTTTTTTTACTGTGTTGTCCTGTCGTATCCCTAGCTCTTACATCATACTCCCTCCGTCCGGATTAAATGTCGCATAAATGGATAAAACTGGATGTATCTAGAACTGAAATACACTTAGACCCATCCATTTATTTCCGGATGGAGGGAATACATGTCACTATGTCATGCCTTTCTATTCTTCAGTACCTATTCCATATCTGTGGTAGCATGTTTTATAACTGAATCACCATTCTTCTATATAAGGCATGCAAGGGGAAGACGGCTATGTTAGAATCTGAAGGGTTACAAACCAGGTCTTTGCAAAAGATCCAAATGCCAGGAGATAATAAACCAACTCCATTTTTCATAGATACTGCTCCAGCACAGAGAAACCCAACTCCCACTGATAATAAGCAGATTCCAGTGGCCAAAGAACTAGTCCGCTCCAATCCAGCAAAAGAATGTCAACTCCATTCTAAGAAGCGTGTGCGTATCCTCGCATCATGAAATTTTATAGCATTCTGATCATATTTTCTACATGTTTCTTACCCATCTCTCTTTTAGAAAATAAGGTTAAACGATACAAGAGTTCCTCCATTGGGATCGTATTCGAGGAAAATATCTTGTGGGAATTCTCTGTGCTCCAATGCTGATGTAAGTACCTGTTGTATATCACTATATTTTTACATCAGCATGTATTTTGTTAATCGGCGTGAATCTAACATTTATCTGATCTAAAATTAGTTGTAGAAAAATGTTAAAGGCGCCAATGTTGATTTTTGTAAGGAAAACTGCCTGGTCATTTTGCATACTGAGCTGCATGAATGTACTATCTCATATCACACACATTACTGAATTGTAGTGCTTCTCTGGTTGCCCATTCATTCATTGTGTCAATGTTGCTTTCGTATTACCTTACCTGGCTGATGATAGCTATGTCATATTGTGTTAATTTGGTGTAGGCTAGTTTCCCAAACGTTCGTTGTGTCAATGTTGCTTTCCTATTATCTGACTTGGCCAATGATAGCAATGCTAGTGTGTTAATTTTGTGCCGGCTGTTGAAGATAAGAAGACAAACTCTGAAAACAGCAAGGCAACCCCATTGTTTCTTTCCAGTAAATCTAGGCCAGGTAATATGGCAATAACTCATGATTAATCTATTTGGTTCCCGTCCTAATTTATGTTATGATGCAGTGGTCGAGACACTCTCCACTATCAATAATACAAGCCTGCCAAAATTGCCATCTGAATCTATTCAGTATCCTCTGTCTCGAATGCAACAGAATAAATGTATGTTTGTGAACCAATTAATGGCTGAAGCAATGATGGAAATGGTGGATGAATCAGAGGTGGAGAGTTGTGCGACACAACAAATGATCAATGTTTTCAGAGACAGTGTGGCAAAGCAGCAAGAACTTGCCCACATGCTTATGGGCATCATCTGTGCTGAGGTTGCAGATGGTGACGTTGTAGATAGTTAGGTTTTGCTCATTTATTTGCACTAGCATCAATCTTTGATTGCCCAGTGGATGTAATTTCCTGTAATATATGCTGGATGTGCAACGTTATTCCCTGTATGCCATACCTTTGCTTGATCGGTTTTGGTCCTATGCATAATTGCTCGTCGTAATGGGCTCAAATTATCTAATTTGGCCTAAAGACGTGAATGAATTTTAGTGGTCCCATTAAGTTAATGAGATGTTACTAGGCCGAAAGTTAATGGTCGGCCCTCTTACCTCCCGGGTCGTTAACAGGCCGTTACTAAGTTTGGGCTACATATGGCCCAACTATACAATAGGCCTTTAGCAGGCAGAAAGAGACAGCGGGCTTGTACTAGACCATGAAGAGCATGGGCCGCTAAGAGGTCGAAAGTCAGGTCGTATTGTAAACGGACCTACTGTGTTGTGGGCCTTTAGCAGGACGAAAGAGAAACCGGGCTGGTATTGGACCATGAAGGGCATGGGCCGTTAAAAGGCCAAAACTAAGGTCCGACTACAAATGGCCCAACTCATTTGTGGTCCGTTAACAGGCCGAAAGGCACACAGGGCCGGGAATTGGCCCAACACTTAAATGGGTCGCTAAAAGGCTAAAACTCAGGTCCGACTACAAATGGCCCAACTGATTTATGGGCCGTCAATAGGCTGAAAGTGACACCGGGCCAGAAATTGGCCCAACACTTAAATGGGCCGCTAAAAGGCCGAAACTCAGGTCCGACTACAAATGGCCCATCAGATTTATGGGTCGTTAACAGGCTGAAAGACACACCGGGCCAGAAATTATCCCAACATTTAAATGGGTCGCTAAAAGGCCAAAAGATGTACATCCTGAAAATTGGCCCATCCATTAAATGGGTCGTTAACAGGCCGAAATCTCATCGAGCCGATATTGAGCCCAAATATATAGCGGGCTGTTAATGGGATCGAACTGACGATGGGCTGCAATGGTGTCAAATCTTTAATGGGTCATTGACGGGCCGAATTGGCACATCTCGTATGGGCCGCGGGCTTAAATGGACCTGACACAAGTAGGCCTTATATGGGTCAGCCTGCTAATTTTTACTGGGCCAGCCTTTTTCACCAGAATGGGCCACTATTGGGCCGTGCCACGTGTCGACCTATCGTAGGCGCCTCCTGTCCAATGAGTGGATGACATCTGTCCCAACGGTGAGGCAACACATGTGTCCTTCGGCCAATTAGAATTTTACACATGGAAATTTCCCATTGGTCAGGGCTGTTAACGGGTTATCAGATCCAAAATCCGACCCGATAGCTTAACGGCGTTCCATTAAGGTGGATGCCACGTGTCGGTCACCCTTGACAAAGGCACTTCTGTGACGCGCGATTTATCGTCATGGAAGTGGACACTTCCGTGATGATAATTTTGGTAATGTCATGGAACACTTCTATGACAGCACAGGTATGACTATCTTGATTCTGTCATAAAATCTTCATGGATGTACATGCATGACAAAAAACGCGACATACTGTGACAAACACGTATCATCACGGAAGTGTATTTTTTTGTAGTGATGACAATATGCTTAGGCAAAATTGATAATGACTATGAGCTTGAATATTAGATCATCAAAGAGGATCAATACAGCTCATCAAAGAAGTTTTGCAAGTAAACATGCGCGATGGCATGGTAGCAAATTGTTTGATAGCTAGCCTATTACAAGGCAACTGATGCCCCAAAAGAATAATTGTTTTGGCAGTTTCACAAAAAGCATATGCTAAGTCGGCCTGCGGCTTATTGATCTTGGGCTTGATGAGTTGAAAGTTGTGGATCATCCAGCACCAGTTCATCCTGCTCTTCTTCACCCAATGGCTGGAAGTTAGTGGTTGCCCAGTTGATCCCAGTTAAAGCTCTGAATACAGCTTCATCACCTATAAGTGTTCATGGGTCAACATCAGGGGCAAAAGTGTGCTTACAGATCGAAGGAGTTAGGCCTTGAGACTCGTGAACCGCGCCTTGACCTTCTTGTTGTCGGCGTCGTAAACCGGCTGATAATGTGAAAGATTAGTGTCTTCAGCCAGCTTACTGGCCAGAGGACGCATTTCCCTTGCAATTGTGGAGAAGTCTTCTACGCTGAAGGGTGACCCATCTTCTTTTACGCTCGGGCAGCCGTTTGGCAAGTCTGTCGGTTCAAGATCAGCTAGCCATGCTTTGGCCCGGGTTAGCGCTATAAGTGCACCGGCTGTGGCAGCTGATTTCTTCAACTCTTCGATCCGCAGAGGCAGCATAGATAGCTTCTCCAACGTATCCTTGATGAGGGTTGGAGGCTGCTTATTGTGAGCAGCTGTGCAGATGACCCGCTGTGTGCCAGTATATAACTGCTCTATGAGCGTGTAGGTGGCTTTCAATTTTTTCTGCATGTCTGAGCCAAGGTGGGCAACTCTGGAGCCTGTATCATCAAGGAAAGTTTGTAAGCCGGGAGCAAACTGGTTAACATACATTAAAAGAAAAGATTGAGAGGAAGTTATTTACCAAAGATGGCAGCAGTCATGGCATTGATTTGATGTTTTAAACCGGGGAGCTCTGCAACTACCGGCTTAAGGGCCGCTTCAGCATCCTCAGCCCTCTTCAACAGGGATGACCTCTCCGTATCCCAACCCGCTTGTTCATCTTTGAAGTCTTTTTTCAGCTTCTCCATATCTGTTAAAGTAGTTGTTAGCTCATTTTTGGCCTTGGAGGTTTCTGCTTGTTGAGACTTGATGTTTTTTTGAAGGTCGGCGACTTGGGATTCTTTGCTATTAAGCTCGGCCTACAAGAGATAAATAATAAGTGGGATTGCAATGAATTTATTTGAAGTCCGAAGCACAATACACGTATTTTACTTGGCACTTGGGGGCTAATGTACCTTGCTCTTTTTTCAAGACAAGTTTATGATGACCTGAGTGTTATATGCTGATTATAGCCGATTGATGGGGGCTATGTGCTTAAATTTTCTGGATATGTATGGTATTGAGACCTGGCTTATCTTGATAGATTAAGCCGGCCCTTGTGGGCTACAGCTAGAAATTAAATCATTATTATCTAAGGTCCCGGCTCATCTTGATAGATTAAGCCGACCCTTGGGGGCTACACATGCAAAGTTGAAGTACTGCTATTGGAAGCCCTGGTTTATCTTAAAAGAATAAACCGGCCCTTGGGGCTACTGGAATTGATCTATGAAGCTATTAAAGTTTAGAGCACATTCTATTTTATCATGTCCAATAAACTTGGCGTCTAATGGAAGTATATTCATATGAAAAAGAGTTGCAGTGTTTGCCTCATAGCGCTCCTCCATCAAATTTACTAAGTCGGCTTCATAGTCATGGCTTGTGTAAAGACGGTTCAAATACCTAGAGTGAATTTCTTGCGCACTAAAATTGGCATAATTGTCCAGATTGGCTAACCACTTGCCCTTGTCAGCAATAGAAATTTCTTCCTTAGCATTATGTTTGGATAGGACAATGGGTTTGCCTGGCTCTGTATATGTTGGGGAACGTTGCAGAAAACAAAAATTTTCCTACTCGTTTCACCAAGATCCATCTAGGAGTTCATCTAGCAACGAGCCATCGGATGCATCTACATACCTTTGTAGATGGCGTGCGGAAGCGTTCAAAGAACGGTGATGATGTAGTCGTACACGACGTAATCCAAATCACCGATGACCAAGCGCCGAACGGATGGCACCTCCGCGTTCAACACACGTACGGGACGGGAGACGTCTCCTCCTTCTCGATCCAGCAAGGGAAGAGGAGAGGTTGATGAAGATCCAGCAGCACGACGGCGTGGTGGTGGATGCAGGGCGTCACAGTAGCAGGGCTTCGCCTATACTGCGAGAGAGAGACGTAACGGGGAGAGAGGGAGGCGCCAGGGGCTGGGGTATGAAGTCCCTCCTCTCCCCCACTATATATAGGGGTGCCAAGGGGGGGCGCCGGCCCTAGTAGATGGCATCTACTAGGGGGGGCGGCGGCCTAGGGTGGGGGGCTTGCCCCCCAAGCAAGGGGGCGCCCCCTTTTAGGGTTTCCCCCAACCCTAGCCGCATGGGCCCTTGGGGGGGTGGCGCCCCAGCCCACTATGGGCTGGGTTCCCTCCCACTTCAGCCCATGGGGCCCCTCGGGATAGGTGGCCCCACCCGGTGGACCCCCGGGACCCTTCCGGTGGTCCCGGTACAATACCGGTGACCCCGAAACTTGTCCCGATGGCCGAAACAGCACTTCCTATATATAATTCTTTACCTCCGGACCATTCCGGAACTCCTCGTGACGTCCGGGATCTCATCCGGGACTCCGAACAATATTCGGGTTACTGCATATACCTATCATCACAACCCTAGCGTCACCGAACCTTAAGTGTGTAGACCCTACGGGTTCGGGAGACAAGCAGACATGACCGAGACGACTCTCCGGTCAATAACCAACAGAGGGATCTGGATACCCATGTTGGCTCCCACATTCTCCACGATCATCTCATCGGATGAACCACGATGTCGAGGATTCAATCAACCCTGTTACTTGCCCGAGATTCGATCGTCGGTATCCCAATACCTCGTTCAATCTCGTTACCGGCAAGTCACTTTACTCGTACCGTAATGCATGATCCCGTGACCAGACACTTGGTCACTTTGAGCTCATTATGATGATGCATTACCGAGTGGGCCCGGTGATACCTCTCCGTCATACGGAGTGACAAATCCCAGTCTTGATCCGTGTCAACCCAACAGACACTTTCGGAGATACCCGTAGTCTACCTTTATAGTCACCCAGTTACGTTGTGACGTTTGGTATACCCAAAGCACTCCTACGGTATCCGGGAGTTACACGATCTCATGGTCTAAGGAAAACATACTTTGACATTGGCAAACTCTAGCAAACGAACTAACCGATCTTTATGCTATGTTTAGGATTGGGTCTTGTCCATCACATCATTCTCCTAATGATGTGATCTCGTTATCAATGACATCCAATGTCCATAGTCAGGAAACCATGACTATCTGTTGATCAACGAGCTAGTCAACTAGAGGCTTACTAGGGACATGTTGGTGTCTGTTATTCACACATGTATTACGATTTCCGGATAACACAATTATAGCATGAATAAATACAATTATCATGAACAAGGAAATATAATAATAATAATGCTTTTATTATTGCCTCTAGGGCATATTTCCAACAGTATAGCCATGCCTAGTGATGGTAACATCATCGTCTTTTTCTTCCGCCGGCTTAATAGGGCTTGCCATTTTGATGGGGCTTGGCAGATCGGTGATGGCCGGGTCAACGTCCATCTGGTCAACGTCAACATTGTGATCAATCAGTGGCGGTTCATCAACTGTGGCTTCAGGAGTTTGATGAGAGGTTTTTGTTGTTTGCTGCTCCAACTCAGAAGGGTTCTTAGGAGTTTTGGTCACCTTCGCCTTCTTGGTGGGCTTTGCCATGGCCCTGGGAATGAAACACAAGGCAAGATTAGTACAACAATTGAGTATATAATTAAAAACAAAGGCTAGATAGTCTTACCCTGACATCGGTTTGAAGGCCGGGACATGAGTCCCTGTTGAGTTGCCAGAGGAAGAGTGAGATGTTCCCTAATGATTTGAATCGGAGGGATTAAGAGGTTGTTGGTAAACACCGGCCTTGGGATAAGTTAAGTCAGTGTTTGTTGAGACCTCTGGACGACGTTTGCGAGGGGCTGGGGTGTTCGGTAAGCCAGAGGAAAGGATCCCATTTCCGCCATTCCGGGTCGTGTGGCGAGCTTCATGTTGCTGCTTCTTCAAAATAACGTTGGGATCCAAATAAGCCAAAGGATCCCGTTTCCGCCATTCCGTGTCGTGTGGCAAATTTTCTGTTTTGGCACAGACTCTAAGCCGGAGGAAAGAACAATTACCTCGTCGTCACCCGCACGGCTGGCCTCAGCTTCCTCCTGATAACAATCATTGTCAATGAGATGTATAAAAAATGAGCCAAGAGATTCAAGTTCTACCTCTGACTCATCATCATCAATGTCATCATTCGAGTTTAACCTGGCGGGATCGGTGGTCTTCTTCTTAGCAGGCCTCTTGGTGACCTTGGTCTTGGTACGAGCCGGTTTGGCTGGTTTTTCTTGCGGTTTCTTCTTCCAAAATGAAGAGTTGGCTTGTTAAAATCAAAAGATCATAAGTGGGCAGTATTAATGCGAATGTGATTAAACGGAAGGTGTGCAACACTTATAGTAGGCGGCTTGTTGAAGGAGCAGAAAGGACTAAGTCCTGTTTTACTGCAATCTGCCAAAGATTCATTCAGCAAAGCCTTGGTGGCTTCAGTATTTCTGCGTCAGACAGTTGAATGTTGCAGTGGCGTTGGGGATCTTTAAAATCGCCAGTGTATTCACACATTAAGCTGGGGCAACAGCTTAATGGCAAGATGCTCCAAGACACGCAGCACCGAACAAGGTCGATGTCGGTTAGGCCATTAGCCATGAAGGCTCTGAGCTTTGAAAAAGTTGGTGCGTATTTGGCCTGCTCCTTCGCGTTGATCCGTGGGGGGAGTGGATGTGTGTTGCTAAGCCAGTGGTCGCGGTAACCCGGCAGAGGATTTCCGTCTGCTGGAGATGTGTTTTGATAGTAGAACCAAGTTTGGTTCCAATCTTTGGGATGACTCGGCGGCTTGGCGTAGGGAAAGCTGGCTTCTTTCCTCTTCTGAATTGAAACCCCACCGAGTTCCAAGCTAGGCCCGTCAATAAACTCTGTCTGACGGTCTAAGTAGTAAAATTCTATGAATAATTCAACTATGGGCTCCTCTTGAAGATAAGCTTCACAGAATACTTGGAAGTTGCAAATATTGGACACAGAATTGGGCCCAATATCTTGAGGATGAAGTTGGAAAAAATGAAGTACGTCACGAAAAAACTTTGAGCCAGGCAGGCTGAACCCCCAAATCATGTGGTCAGTTAAAACAATCACTTCTCCGTCCGTAGGCTTAGGTGGATTTTCTTCTCCAGGGACCCTCCAGTGGATGTCCTCTTTCTTGGCTAGGGTACCGGTTGCAACGAAGTTGTTCAGGTCTTCTTCAGTGACCCGGGATCGGACCCAGTTGCAAGCAGTGTATGTATTAGCCATTTTTGATGATCTGAAAGGAGGATTATGTCGGTTTAATGATTATATGGTTAAGCTAGTTGTTGGTTGAAAAGCAAATAAAAAGGAAGCATGCATGCAAAGGTGTTAAACCAGAGGATAGCATTGAAATTATAAAGGTGATCTATTGGCGGCTTAAAAGGGGACTAATGGTACCTGGTGGGTTACGGTTTCTGTGCTAACCCGCCCACACAATTACTGATTTACAGATCCGAGAGTGGAAAAGTTGCTAAGTGTTGGAAAACAGATTTAACAGATTGATGCTATGATTTTGGATCTACAACACTTCAAATAATGGAAAATGTCTAAACCTAAGTGGCAGCAGTTGAGCAGTTCATGTGTCCAGATTGGGTTTCTCACGCAGAGGAGATGTTTTAATATGAAAAATTAGTACTAAAACTACCACCGCGTAGGAGGAGTACAAAGTTTGGGTTGAAATCTCAAAATACAGTGAAGAACAAAGAAAGGCGGAGATGAACTGCGATGAACTTGTGGAAACCCTAATGGGATCTACGTGAGAGGAAAGGGGAAAACTCACCGAAGCTGCTGAACAGCGGAGGCGCGCGGACGAACTCTGGTCAGTTCAGGTTGATGCAGTGGCCGTATACGAGGCAGTGGTGAAGGTCGACGGCGGCGGCAGAGCTCGGGCGCAAACGCGTCATGAGGTAGAAGATGGAGACGAGAAGGTAAGGGGGGAAGTGAAAAGGGACCCCTGGCCCTATTTATAAGGCTGGAAAGATAAGTGGCATGTGCGGGAATCAAGGAGGCTAAAAAATGGATATGTGACAACACAGACGCCTCGACTTTCGGAGGCTCATTAAAAGAGAAGGTATATTAAGATTTGGGCCTTGCGTAATATTAATGACAGGTGACGTCATGGTGGATTACCACAATCCTAGGAGATGACGTCATGGCGGGTTACAAGATCTCGCAAGAGCAAATGAGGAAGGATTTTTTCTAACTATTGAAGATTGATATGAACAAGTTCACATCAACATAGGGCCTAATGTTGGGGATATAACTATTGGGTATGACCCGCCCAGGAGGGGCAGGGTCATACCACTGGCGGTTCATAATGATAAGACCCACGAAGATGTTGAAGATGGTGGTTCACGAAGCAGGCTTAATGACGGCCCGAGACCCAAAGGCGACTTGAGGCCCATGGGTGTAAACTGTCATATGTTAACTTGTATGTTAAGGAAAGTATAGATTCTGTCACCGAGCCGGACACGTTGTGTATAAGCTGGCCGAACTCTGTAGGCCGCCGGGCATCAGCCTATGTATATAAAGGGGTGACCCAGCGGCGGTTTAGGAAGTAAGAACAATCGAGAGATAGGTCAAGCGTATTCGCTCCCTGGTAATTGAACCCCTAGCAATACAACACAAAGTAGGAGTAGGCTTTTACCTCGTTGAGAGGGGCCGAACCTGGGTAAACTTTCTATGTCCTTTGTCCCGTTTAACCCCTTCAATCTAACCTAGTTGCAATGGCTCTGACTAAGTCCTTGCGCTAGGGCATCTGTCATGTCAAGTCCACGACAGTAATCCTGTTCTGGAAGTCATGTTACTAGACCATGACGAACCTATGAACTATAAGGAAGCGATGACGAGCCCAGATTCCGATAAATGGCTTGAGGCCAGGAAATCTGAGATAGGATCCATGTATGAGAACAAAGTGTGGACTTTGGTTGACTTGCCCAATGATCGGCAAGCCATAGAGAATGAATGGATCTTCAAGAAGAAGACTGGCGCCGATGATAATATTACTGTCTACAAAGCTCGACATGTCGGGAAAGGTTTTCTACAAATTCAAGGAGTTGACTATGATGAGACTTTCTCACCCGTAGCGATGCATAAGTCTGTCTGAATCATGTTAGCAATTGCCGCATTTTATGATTTTGAAATCTGGCAAATGGACGTCAAAACTGCATTCCTTAATGGATTTCTTAAAGAAGAGTTGTATATGATGCAACCAGAAGGTTTTGTCGATCCTAAAGGTGCTAACAAAGTGTGCAAGCTCCAGTGATCCATTTATGGACTGGTGCAAGCATCTCGGAGTTGGAATATACGCTTTGACAAGGTGATCAAAGCATATGGTTTTACACAGACTTTTGGAGAAGCCTGTATTTACAAGAAAGTGAGTGGGAGCTCTGTAGCATTTCTAATATTATATGTGGATGACATATTGTTGATTGGAAATGATATAGAATTTCTGGATAGCATAAAAGGATACTTGAATAAGAGTTCTTCAATGAAAGACCTCGGTGAAGCTGCTTATATATTGGGCATCAAGATCTATAGAGATACTTGACTAAGAGTTTTTCAATGAAAGACCACGGTGAAGCTGCTTATATATTGGGCATCAAGACCTATAAAGATAGATCAAGACGCTTAATTGGACTTTCACAAAGAACATACCTTGATAAAGTTTTGAAGAAGTTCAAAATGGATTAGTCAAAGAAAGGGTTCTTGCATGTGTTACAAGGTGTGAAGTTGAGTCAAACTCAATGCCCGACCACTTCAGAAGATAGAGAGAAAATGAAAGTCATTCCCTATGCCTCAGTCATAGGTTCTATCATGTATGCTATGTTGTGTACCAGACCTAATGTGTGCCTTGCTATAAGTCTAGCGGGGAGGTGCCAAAGTAATCCAGGCGTGGATCACTGGACAACGGTCAAGAACATCCTGAAGTACCTGAAAAGGACCAAGGATATGTTTCTTGTTTATGGAGGTGAGAAAGAGCTCGTCGTAAATGGTTACGTCGATGCTAGATTTGACACTGATCCAGATGACTCTAAGTCACAAACCGGATACGTATTTATATTGATCGGTGGAGCTGTCAGTTGGTGCAGTTCCAAGCAAAGCGTCGTGGAGGGATCTACGTGTGAATGGAGTACATAGCTGCTTCGGAAGCAGCAAATGAAGGAGTCTGGATGAAGGAGTTCATATCCGACCTAGGTGTAATACCTAGTGCATCGGGTCCAATGAAAATCTTTTGTGACAATACTGGAGAAATTGCCTTAGCGAAGGAATCCAGATTTCACAAACACATCAAGAGACGCTTCAACTCCATCCGTGATCAAGTCAAGGAGGGAGACATAGAGATTTGCAAGATACATACAGATCTGAATGTGGCAGATCCGTTGACTAAGCCTCTTCCACGAGCAAAACATTATCAGCACCAAGACTCCATGAGTGTTAGAATCATTACAATGTAATCCAGATTATTGACTCTAGTGCAAGTGGGAGACTGAAGGAAATATGCCCTAGAGGCAATAATAAAGTTGTTATTATATATTTCCTTATATCATGATAAATGTTTATTATTCATTGTGGAATTGTATTAACCGTAAACTTGATACATGTGTGGATACATAGACAAAACACCGTGTCCCTAGTAAGCGTCTATTGGACTAGCTCGTTAATCAAAGATGGTTAAGTTTTCTAACCATAGACATGTGTTGTCATTTCATTAACGGTGTCACATCATTAGGAGAATGATGTGATGGACAAGACCCATCCGTTAGCTTAGCATATTGATCGTTCAGTTTTATTGCTATTGCTTTCTTCATGTCATATACATATTCCTTTGACTATGAGATTATGCAACTCCCGGATACCGGAGGAATGCCTTATGTGCTATCAAACGTCACAATGTAACCGGGTGATTATAAAGATGCTCTACAAGTATCTCCGAAGGTGTTTGTTGGATTGGCATAGATCGAGATTAGGATTTGTCACTCCGAGTATTGGAGAGGTATCTTTGGGCCCTCTCAGTAATGCACATCATAAGAAGCCTTGGAAGCAGTGTGACTAATGAGTTAGTTATGGGATGATGCATTATGGAACGATTAAAGACACTTGCCGGTAACGAGATTGAACTAGGTGTGAAGATACCGACGATCGAATCTCGGGCAAGTAACATACCGATGACAAAGGGAATAGCGTATGTTGTCATTATGGTATGAGTACGACCGATAAAGATCTTCATAGAATATGTGGGAACCAGTATGAGCATCCAGGTTCCGCTGTTGGTTATTGATTGGAGAGGTGTCTCGGTCATGTCTACATAGTTCTCGAACCCGTAGGGTCCCACACTTAATATTCGATGATGATTTTGTATTATATGAGTTATGTGATTTGGTGAGCGAATGTTGTTTGGAGCCCCGGATGAGATCACAGACATGATGAGGAGTCTCGAAATGGTCGAGAGGTAAATATTCATATATAGGACAATGATATTCGGACACCGGAAGTGTTCTGAGGGTACCGGGTACATATCGGGTCACCAGAAGGGGTTCCGGGCACCCCCGGCAACTATATGGGTCTAATGGGCCAAGAGGGGGACAGACCAGCCCCTAAGGGGCTGGGTGTTCCCCCATATAGGCCGAATAGGAGGAGAAGGAAAGAAGGGGAAGAGAGAAGGAAGGGGAGGGATTCGGCCCCCCTTCCTTCCCTCCTCCCTCCTCCTTCCTTCCCCCTCCAGATGAATATGGAAGGGGGAGGCCAAATTGGGAGGAGCCCAAGTAGGATTCCTCCTACTTGGGGCGCCCCCTTGGATGCCTCTCCTCCCCTCCAACCTATATATATATATATATATATATATATATATGTATATATATGGGGGGGCACCGCTAGAAGACACATCAACAATTGTTAGCCGTGTGCGGCGCCCCCCCCCCTCCACAGTTTATGCCTCCGATCATATTCATGTAGTGCTTAGGCGAAGCCCTGCACAGATCACTTCACCATCACTGTCACCACGTCATCGTGCTGACGAACTCTCCCTCGACACTTTGCTGGATCAGTTCAAGGGACGTCATCTAGCTGAACGTGTGCAGAACTCGGAGGCGTCGTACGTTCGGTGCTTGATCGGTCGGAATGAGAAGAAGTTCGACTACATCAACCGCGTTGTCAAACGCTTCGGCTTTCAATCTACGAGGGTACGTGGACACACTCTCCCCCTCTGGTTGCTATGCATCTCCTAGATAGATCTTGCATGAGCGTAGGAATTTTTTTTGAAATTGCATGCTACGTTTCCCAACACCGGGTGCTTCTCTGGCCCATTGGGTGTCTTCTGGTCCAAAAAAATCCACAAAAAGTTTCGCTGCGTTTGGACTTCGTTTGGTATTGATTTCCTACGTAGTAAAAAACAAGCAAAAAATAGCAACTGGCACTTGGCACTATGTAAATAGGTTAGTCCCAAAAAATGATATAAAATGATTGTAAAACATCCAAGAATGATAATATAATAGTATGGAACAATCAAAAATTATAGATACGTTGGAGACGTATCAGCATCCCCAAGCTTAATTCTTGCTCGTCCTCGAGTAGGTAAATGACAAAAACAGAATTTTTGATGTGGAATATTGCCTAACATGTTCATCACATATTCTTTCCTTTATAGCATGGACAATTGGACTCTTTTATATGGTTCAAACAATAGTCTAGTTTTGACATGAGGACTTTAATACTCAAGCATATCAATAAGCAACCATGTCTTTCAAGATATCAACGCTAAAGCAAGTTATCCCTAGCCCATTATGCTCAATCATTGATCCATTCATGAAACACACTCACATATTAGCTACAACCAATGCTCAAGTATGATCATATTGCCCCTTAGTTGGTGCTTTATAAGATAATATGGAGACTCAAATAAAAATTGCATAAAGTAAATAGAAAGGCCCTTCGCAGATGGGAGTAGGGATTTGTAGAAGTGACTAATGTATGCTATAAATATGTCGGTATTTCCCCAAAGAGGAAGGGATGATGCAGCACAGCGACGGTAGGTATTTCCCTCAGTGATGAGACCAAGGTTATTGAACCAGTAGGAGAAGCAAGAAACACTACATAAATAGTACCTGCACACAAATAACAAATACTCGCAACCGGACGTGTAAAAGGGGTTGTCAATCCCTTTCGGGTAACGACGCCAGAAATTGGCAAACGGACGTGATAAAAATATGATAGATGGGATAAATAAATCTCGGATAAAATAAATTGTAGCAAGGTATTTTTGCCTTTTTGGTTTAATAGATCTGAAAATAAAAGCAAAGGGAAATAGATCGCAAAGGCAAATATATTAAAGAAGAGACACGGGGGCTGTAGTTTTCACTAGTGGCTTCTCTTGAGAAAAATAGCAAATGATGGGTGAACAAATTACTGTTGGGCAATTGATAGAACTTCAAATAATCATGATGATATCCAGGCAATGATCATTATATAGGCATCACGTCCAAGATTAGTAGACCGACTCCTGCCTGCATCTACTACTATTACTCCACACATCGACCGCTATCCAACATGCATCTAGTGTATTAAGTTCATGGAGAAACGGAGTAATGCAATAAGAATTATGACACGATGTAGACAAGATCTATTTATGTAGAAATAGACCCCATCTTGTTATCCTTAATAGCAACGATACATACGTGTTGGTTCCCCTTCTATCACTGGGATCAAGCACCGTAAGATCAAACCCATCACAAAGCACCTCTTCCCATTACAATATAAATAGATCAAGTTGGCCAAACAAAACCCAAATATCGGAGAAGAAATACGAGGCTATAATCAATCATGCATATAAGAGATCAAAGAACACTCAAATAACTTCCATGGATAAAAATAGATAGATCTGATCATAAACTCAAAGTTCATTGGATCCCAACAAACACAGTGCAAAAGAATTACATCATATCGATCTCCAAGAGACCATTGTATTGACAATCAAACGAGAGAGAGGAAGCCATCTAGCTACTAACTACGAACCCGAAGGTCTACAAAGAACTACTCACGCATCATTGGAGAGGCACCAATGGACATGATGAACCCCTCCGTGATGGTGTCTAGATTGGATCTGGTGTTTCTGGAACTTGCGGCGGCTGGAATTGATTTTCGTCGACTCCCCTAGGGTTTCTGGAATATTGGGGTATTTATAGAGTAAAGAGGCGGTCCAGGGGTGATCACCCACAAGTATAGGGGATCTATTGTAGTCCTTTCAATAAGTAAGAGTGTCGAACCCAATGAGGAGCGTCACGAAATGACAAGCAGTTTTCAGTAAGGTGTTTTCTGCAAGCACTGAAATTATCAGTAACACATAGTTTTATGATAAGGTAATTCGTAACGGGTTACAAGTAATAAAAGTAAACCAGGTGCAGCAAGGTGGCCCAATCCTTTTTGTAGCAAAGGACAAGCCTGTACAAACTCTTATATAAAGGAAAGCGCTCCCGAGGACACAGGGGAACTATCGTCAAGCTAGTTTTCATCATGCTCATATGATTCGCGTTCGTTACTTTGATAATTTGTTATGTTGGTGGACCGGTGCTTGGGTACTACCCTTTCTTGGACAAGCATCCCACTTATGATTAACCCCCCTCACAAGCATCCGCAACTACGAAAGAAGAATTGAGGTAAACCTAACCATAGCATGGAACATATGGATCCAAATCAGCCCCTTATGAAGCAATGCATAAACTAGGGTTTAAGCTTCTGTCACTCTAGCAACCCATCATCTACTTATTACTTTCCAATGCTTTCCCCTAGGCCCAAACAATGGTGAAGTGTCATGTAGTCGACGTTCACATAACACCACCAGAGGAAAGACAACATACATCTCATCAAAATATCGAACGAATGCCAAATTCACATGACTACTTATAACAAGACTTCTCCCATGTCCTCAGGAACAAACATAACTACTCATAAATCATATTCATGTTCATAATCAGAGGGGTATTAATGTGCATAAAGGATCTAAACATATAATCTTCCACTGAATAAACCAACTAGCATCGACTACAAGGAGTAATCAACACTACTAGCAACCCGCAGGTACCAATCTGAGGTTTTGAGACAAAGATCGGATACAAGAGATGGACTAGGGTTTGAGAGGAGATGGAGCTGGTGAAGATGTTGATGGAGACTGACCCCCTCCCGATGAGAGGATCGATGGTGGTGACGATGGTGACGATTTCCCCATCCCGGAGGGATGTTTCCCTGGCAGAACAGCTCCGCCAGAGCCCTAGATTGGTTTCGCCAAGGTTTCGCCTCGAGATGGTGGCGCTTCATCCCGAAAGCTTCCTTCTCATTTTTTTCTAGGGCAAAAGACACCTTATCCCAGAAGATGGGCATCGGGGGGCTTCCAGGTGGCCCACGAGGCAGGGGCGCGCCGAGTGGGTAGGGCGCGCCCTCCACCCTCGTGGACAGTGGGTGGCCCCCTCTGGTGCTTCCTTCGCCCAATATTTTTTTATATATTCCAAAGCTGACTTTCGTGGAGTTTCAGGACTTTTGGAGTTGTGAAGAATAGGTCTCTAATATTTTCTCCTTTTCCAGCCCAGAATTCCAGCTGCCGGCATTCTCCCTCTTCATGTAAACCTTGTAAAATAAGAGAGAAAAGGCATAAGTATTGTGACATAATGTGTAATAACAGCCCATAATGCAATAAATATCGATATAAAAGCATGATGCAAAATGGACGTATCAACTCCCCCAAGCTTAGACCTCGCTTGTCCTCAAGCAGAAGCCGATATCGAAAAATATGTCCATGTGTTTAGAGATAGAGGTGTCGATAAAATAAAATACGGACATGAGGGCATCATGATCATTCTTATATATATAGTCATATGATTTCTTATGCTAAAGTAACAATCTATTCACAATGTCAAGTATGAATCAGAAACTTCATTGAAAAACTAGCAAACTATAATCTCAGTCATTAAAGCAATTGCAATTTACCATAATATCAGAAAGAGTCAATATAAGATCTTTTCAGCAAGTCCACATACTCAACTATCATTTAGTCTTTCACAATTGCTAACACTCACGCAATACTTATGGGTATGAAGTTTTAATCGGACACAGAGAAAGATAGGGGCTTATAGTTTTGCCTCCCAACCTTTTACCTCAAGGGTAACGTCAACAATAATTCTTTATGAAAACCCACATCCAATTAGATATATACTAAAGGATAAACTGTAAAAAGGAAAGGTGAAGATCACCATGACTCTTGTATAAGGTATAAGACAAAAATAAAAGATAGGCCCTTCGCAGAGGGAAGCAGAGGTTGTCATGTGCTTTTATGGTTGGATGCACAAAATCTTAATGCAAAAGAACGTCACCTTATATTGCCACTTGTGATAGGGACCTTTATTATGCAGTCTGTCGCTTTTATTTCTTCCATGTCACAAGCTTGTATAAAGCTTATTTTCTCCACACTAATAGATCATACATATTTAGAGAGCAATTTTTATTGCTTGCAACAATGACAACTTACTTGAAGGATCTTATTCAATCCATAGGTAGATATGGTGGACTCTCATGGAAAAACTGGCTTTAAGGATATTGGAAGCACAAGTAGTATCTCTACTTGGTGCAAAGAATTTTTCTAGCATGAGGGGGAAAGGCAAGCTCAACATGTTGGATGATCCATGACAATATAATTTATTTCGGATATAAGAAAACATAACCCATTACGTTGTCTTCCTTGTCCAACATCAACTTTTTAGCATGACATATTTTAATGAGTGTTCACAATCATAAAAGACGACCAAGATAGTATATTTATATGTGAAAACCTCTCTTTCTTTATTACTTCCTATTAATTGCAACGATGACCAAAACTATGCTTGTCAGCTCTCAACAACTTTTATTCATCATACTCTTTATATGTGAAGTCATTACTCTCCATAAGATCGATATGATCTTTTTCTTTCTTTATTTTATTTTATTCCCTCAAGATCATAGAAAGATAACAAAGCCCTTGACTCAAGACTAATCTTTATTATATATAGCTCACGGACTCGATTACATAGATAAGGATCAACACAAAAACTCAAAGCTAGATCATACTAAACTTTATTCTACTAGATCAAGATATAACCAAAAGGATCGAACTAAGAAAAATGGTAAAGATAGAAGTGTGATGGTGATACGATACCGGGGCACCTCCCCCAAGCTTGGCAGTTGCCAAGGGGAGTGCCCATACCCATGTATTTATGTCTCTTTCTTCGGAGGTGGTGATGATGGAGTTGTTGATGATGTAGGCTTCTTCCTTAATTTGCGCTTGAGGATAGAATTTTGCTCCCTTAGGTCATCGATCTCCTGCTCAAGGCTTAGTACCTTTTTGCATAGTTCTTGTTTGTTCTCCTGCAAGAGGCGAAAAGGGATAAACTCGATCTTAGGTTTCTTTGCTCTATCTAGGAGGCTTGACTTTTTGAACTTCACATGCATGTCCCCAGGTTGAGGTAATGGGACTTCATCTTCATCTGAGCTTGTCTCCTCCTTTCCCCTAGGTTCATAGTCTTCTTCTTCCTCCGTGGTCCAACCACAATGCTCCAAGTCCTCGTAGACCTTAGGGTCTGCAAAGTAATCAGCCACATAGCTTTCTCCCTCCGAATCTGCGGTAGAAACAGCTCAAAACAAAAACAGAGGATTGTGTCATGGTACGGTGGTCAAAACGTTAGGGAGATTATATAATGAAATTTTGCCGACCAAAAGAAGTAGCATGCAAGAAAACGGAGTCTGAAGGGCACACGAGGTGCCCACGAGGCAGGGGGCGCGCCCAGGGGGTAGGGTGCGCCCTCCACCCTCATGGATGCCTCATGTCCTTTACGGACTACTTCTTATTTTCCTATTTTCTTGAGTACCAAAACGGAGAAAAATTGTTGTTAGAACTGTTTTGGAGTCGGTTTACTTACCATACCACATACCTATTCCTTTTCGGAGTCTGAAACATTCTGGAAAGTGTCCCTTATGTACTCCTCCGGGGTTACGGTGTAAATATCATTGGTTTCAACTTTTATGGGATTACCTGATATATAATGTTTGATTCTTTGACCGTTCACCACCTTCGGATTTGTGCCTTCGAAGTTGTTGATTTTTATGGCACCGGAACGATAGACCTCCTAGACAACGTGAGGACCTTCCCATTTAGAGAGGAGTTTTCCTGCAAAAAGTCTTAAACGAGAGTTGTATAACAAAACATAATCACCTACATTAAACTCATGCTTTTGTATCCTTTTGTCATGCCATCTTTTAACTTTTTCTTTAAACAGTTTGGCATTCTCATAGGCCTGGGTTCTATCTCCACTCATCAAGTGAGCTAATGTCAAATAGTCTCTTCTCACCGGCAAGTTTGAAATCATAATTGAGCTCTTTAATGGCCCAATATGCCTTATGTTCTAGTTCGAGAGGTAAGTGACATGCTTTTCCATAAACCATTTTATACCCAGACATACCCATAGGATTTTTATATGCAGTTCTATAGGCCCATAATGCATCATCAAGTTTCTTGGACCAATTCTTTCTAGATCTATTAACAGTCTTTTGAAAAATTAATTTAATATCTCTTTTACTCAGTTCTACTTGACCACTAGACTGTGGGTGGTATGGAGATGCAACTCTTTGACATACTTAGCAAGCATTTTACGAAAAGCACCATGAATAAAATGTGAACCACCATCAGTCATTAAGTATCTAGGGACTCCAAACCTCGGAAAAATAACTTCTTTAAGCATCTTAATAGAGGTGTTATGATAAGCACTACTAGTTGGGATAGCTTCTACCCACTTAGTAACGTAATCAACAACAACTAAAATATGTGTATACCCATTAGAGGAAGGAAACGGCCCCATATAATCAAAGCCCCAAACATCAAATGGTTCAATAACAAGTGAATAGTTCATAGGCATTTCTTGACGTCTACTAATATTACCAATTCTTTGACATTCATCACAAGACAATACAAACTTACGGGCATCTTTGAAAAGAGTAGGCCAATAAAAACTGGATTGCAATACCTTATGTGCAGTTCTATCTCCAGTGTGGTGTCCTCCATAAGCCTCGGAGTGACACTTGCATAGGATATGTTCATGTTCATGCTCAGGTACACAATGTCTAATAACACCATCTAATCCTTCTTTATAAAGGTGTGGGTCATCCCAGAAGTAATGTCTTAAATCATAGAAAAACTTTTTATTTTGCTGGTATGTGAATCTAGGTGGTATAAATTTAGCAACAATGTAATTAGCATAATCAGCATACCATGGAGCAGTATGAGAAGCATTTATGACAGCTAATTGTTAATCGGGAAAACTATCATCAATAGGGAGTGGGTCATCAAGAACATTTTCTAACCTAGACAAGTTGTCTGCAATGGGGTTCTTAGCTCCCTTTCTATCAATAATATGCAAATCAAATTCTTGTAGCAAGAGAACCCATCTAATAATTCTAGGTTTAGCATATTTATTTTCCATAAGGTATTTAATAGCAGCATGATCAGTGTGAACAGTTACTTTAGAATCAACAATATAAGGTCTGAACTTATCACAAGCAAATACAACTGCTAAAAATTCTTTTTAAGTAGTAGCATAATTTCTCTGGGCACTGTCTAGAGTTTTATTAGCATATTGGATAACATTTAATTTCTTATCAACTCTTTGTCCTAGAACAGCACCTACAGCATAATCACTAGCATCACACATAATTTCAAAGGGTAAACTCCAATCAGGTGGCTGAACAATAGGTGCAGAAATCAAGGCTTTCTTAAGTATTTCAAATGCTTCTACACAATCATCATCAAAGACAAAAGGAACAACTTTTGTAAGAGATTAGTCAGAGGCCTAGAAATTTTTGAGAAGTCTTTAATGAACCTCCTATAAAAATCGGCATGACCAAGGAAACTTCTTATACCTTTAATGTCCTTAGGACACGGCATCTTTTCAATAGCATCAAATTTAGCTTTATCAACTTCAATACCTCTTTCAAAAAAATTATGCCCCAAGACAATACCTTCATTAACCATAAATTGGCACTTTTCCCAATTCAAGACAAGATTAGTTTCTTCACATCTCTGCAAAACTCGATCAAGGTTGCTTAAGCAATCATCAAAAGAAGTTCCATACGCAGAGAAATCATCCATGAAAACCTCAACAATCTTTTCACAAAAGTTAGAGAATACAGCAGTCATACATCTTTGAAAGGTAGCAGGTGCATTACATAAACCAAAAGGCATACGTCTATAAGCAAAGGTACTGAAAGGGCAAGTAAAAGAGGTCTTTTCCTGATCCTCTTTTGACACATGTATTTGAGAGAAACTAGAATAACCGTCTAGAAAGCAAAAATGTGTATGTTTGGATAATATTTCTAGCATTTGATCAATAAAAGGTAAAGGGTAATGACCCTTTCTAGTAGCTTTATTTAATTTGCGGAAGTCAATTACCATTCTATAACCTGTAACAATTCTTTGTGGTATCAATTCATCTTTATCATTAGGAACAACAGTAATACCTCCCTTCTTAGGGACACAATGGACATGACTTACCCACTGACTATCAGCAATAGGATAAATTATACCTGCATCCAGAAGCTTTAGTATTTCATTTCTCACCACTTCTTTCATCTTAGGATTTAACCGTCGTTGGTGATCAACAACCGGTTTAGCGTCTTTCTCCAATTTTATTTTGTGCTGGCATAGAGTGGGACTAATGCCCTTAAGATCATCAAGATTATATCCAATAGAAGCACGGTGCTTCTTCAGAGTTTTCAATAATTTCTCTTCTTCCTGCTCTAAAAGGTTAGCACTAATAATAATAGTATATATCTTCTTTTCATCAAGATAAGCATATTTAAGAGTATCAGGTAATGGTTTAAGCTCAAACACGGGATCACCCTTGGGTGGAGGAGGATCCCCTAGAATTTCAACAGGCAAGTTGTGTTTCAAAATAGGTCCCTATTTAAGGAATACTTCATCTATTTCCCTTCTTTCATTCATAAACATATCATTTTTCATGGTCTAGCAAATATTGTTCTAAAGGATCATTAGGAGGCACGGCAATAGAAGCAAGACCAATAATTTCATATTTACTAGGAAATTCTTTATCATGGGGTTGTCTATGAAATTTAGCAAAATTAAAATCATGAGACATATCCCCTAAACCAACAATAACAATATCCTTTTCGCAGTCTATCTTAGCATTAACAGTATTCAAGAAGGGTCTACCAAATATAATGGGACAAAAGTCATCTTGTGGGGAAGCAAGAACAAGAAAATCAGTAGGATATTTAATTTTCCCACACAAGACTTCAACATCTCTAACAATCCCAACTGATGAAATAGTATCTCTATTGGCAAGCTTAATAGTAACATCAATATCTTCTATCTCAGCAGGTGCAATATCATGCATAATTTCTTTATATAAAGTATAAGGTATTGCACTAACACTAGCAACCATATCACATAAGCCATGATAACCGTGATCTCCTATTTTAACAGAAACAACAGGCATGCTAACAACAGGTCTGTTTATTTTTAGTATCGGGTCTAGCAATTCTAGCAGCTTCATCACATAAGTAAATAACATGCCCATCAATATTATCGACCAAGAGATCCTTAACCATAGCAATACTAGCTTCAACTTTAATTTGCTCAGAGGGTGTAGGTGTTCTAGCCTTACTCTTACGAACCATAGTTGAAGCTTTAGCATGATCCTTTATTCTAACAGGGAAAGGTGGTTTCTCAATATAAGCAGTAGGAACAATAGGATCAACATTATAAGTGATAGTCTTTTCATCAACTTTAATAGGTACGACTACTTTTACTTCAATGGGAGGATGATATTTAAACCACTTCTCCTTAGGGAGATCAACATGAGTAGCAAATGATTCACAGAAAGAAGCTACTATCGCAGAGTCAAGTCCATATTTAGTGCTAAATTCACAAAAAGCATCGGTATCCATAAAAGATTTAACACAATCAAACTTAGGTGTTATACCTGACTCCTTACCTTCTCAAGTTCCCAATCTTCAGAGTTGTGTTTAATTCTTTCCAATAAATCCCATCTGAATTCAATAGTCTTCATCATAAAAGAATCAGTACAAGAAGTATCGAGCATGGAGCGATTATTGAGAGAAAGCCGAGCATAAAATTTTGAATGATAATTTCTCTTGAGAGCTCATGATTGGGGCATGAATATAACATTGACTTAAGCCTCCCCCAAGCTTGAGCGACACGTTCTCCTTCGCAAGGCCAAAAATTATATATATAATTACTATCATGATGAACCAGATGTTGGGGAACGTTGCAGAAAACAAAAATTTTCCTACTCATTTCACCAAGATCATCTAGGAGTTCATCTAGCAACGAGTCATCGGATGCATCTACATACCTTTGTAGATGGCGCACGGAAGCGTTCAAAAGAACGGTGATGATGTAGTCGTACTCGACGTGATCCAAATCACCGATGACCAGTGCCGAACGGACGGCACCTCCGCGTTCAACACACGTACGGGACGGGAGACGTCTCCTCCTTCTTGATCCAGCAAGGGGGGAGGAGAGGTTGATGAAGATCCAGCAGCACGACGGCGTGGTGGTGGATGCAGGGCGTCACAGAAGCAGGGCTTCGCCAAGACTACGAGGGAGAGACGTAACGGGGGAGATGGAGGCGCCAAGGGCTGGTCTAAAATCCCTCCTCTCCCCCCTGCTATATATAGGGGTGCCATGGGGGGGGCGCCGGCCCTAGTAGATGAGATCTACTAGGGGGGGCGGCAGCCAAGGGGAGGTTTCCCTCCCCCCCAAGGCACCTAGGGGTGCCTTCCACCACATGGACTCTTCCATGGTGGAAACCCTAGGCGCATGGGCCTATAGGGGCTGGCGCCCCAGCCCACTATGGGCTGGGTTCCCTCCTATTTCAGCCCATGGGGCCCTCCGGGATAGGTGGCCCCACCCGGTGGACCCCCGGGACCCTTCCGGTGGTCCCGGTACAATACCGATAACCCCGAAACTTGTCCCGATGCCCGAAACAGCACTTCCTATATATAATTCTTTACCTCCGGACCATTCCGGAACTCCTCGTGACGTCCGGGATCTCATCCGGGACTCCGAACAACATTCGGGTTACTGCATATACATATCTTCACAACCCTAGCGTCACCGAACCTTAAGTGTGTAGACCCTACGGGTTCGGGAGACAAGCAGACATGACCGAGACGACTCTCCAGTCAATAACCAACAGCGGGATCTGGATACCCATGTTGGCTCCCACATGCTCCACGATGATCTCATCGAATGAACCACGATGTCGAGGATTCAATCAACCCCGTACGCAATTCCCTTTGTCAATCGATATGTTACTTGCCCGAGACTCGATCGTCGGTATCCCAATACCTCGTTCAATCTCGTTACCGGCAAGTCACTTTACTCGTACCGCAATGCATGATCCCGTGACCAGACACTTGGTCACTTTGAGCTCATTATGATGATGCATTACCGAGTGGGCCCAGCGATACCTCTCCGTCATACGGAGTGACAAATCCCAGTCTTGATCCATGTCAACCCAACAGACACTTTCGGAGATACCCGTAGTCTACCTTTATAGTCACCCAGTTACGTTGTGACGTTTGGTATACCCAAAGCACTCCTACAGTATCCGGGAGTTACACGATCTCATGGTCTAAGGAAAAGATACTTGACATTGGAAAACTCTAGCAAACGAACTATACGATCTTGTGCTATGTTTAGGATTGGGTCTTGTCCATCACATCATTCTCCTAATGATGTGATCTCGTTATCAATGACATCCAATGTCCATAGTCAGGAAACCATGACTATCTATTGATCAACGAGCTAATCAACTAGAGGCTCACTAGGGACATATTGGTGTCTGTTATTCACACATGTATTACGATTTCCGGATAACACAATTATAGCATGAATAAAGACAATTATCATGAACAAGGAAATATAATAATAATGCTTTTATTATTGCCTCTAGGGCATATTTCCAACAGTCTCCCACTTGCACTAGAGTCAATAATCTAGTTACATTGTGATGAATCGAACACCCATGGAATTCTGGTGTTGATCATGTTTTGCTCTAGGGAGAGGTTTAGTCAACGGATCTGCTACATTCAGGTCCGTGTGCACTTTACAAATTTCTATGTCTCCATCTTGAACATTTTCATGAATGGAGTTGAAGCGACGCTTGATGTGCCTTGTCTTCTTGTGAAACCTGGGCTCCTTGGCAAGTGCAATAGCTCCAGTGTTGTCACAAAAGAGTTTGATTGGCCCCGACGCATTGGGTATGACTCCTAGGTCGGTGATGAACTCCTTCACCCATATTGCTTCATGTGCTGCCTCCGAGGCTGCCATGTACTCCACTTCACATGTAGATCCTGCCACGACGCTTTGCTTGCAACTGCACCAGCTTACTGCCCCACCATTCAAAATATACACGTATCCGGTTTGTGACTTAGAGTCATCCAGATCTGTGTCGAAGCTAGCGTCGACGTAACCCTTTACGACAAGCTCTTCGTCACCTCCATAAACGAGAAACATTTCCTTAGTCCTTTTCAGGTACTTCAGGATATTCTTGACCGCTGTCCAGTGTTCCTTGCCGGGATTACTTTGGTACCTTCCTACCAAACTTACGGCAAGGTTTACATCAGGTCTGGTACACAGCATGGCATACATAATACAACCTATGGCTGAGGCATAGGGGATGACACTCATCTCTTCTATTTCTTCTGCCGTGGTCGGACATTGAGCTGAGCTCAATTTCATACCTTGCAACACAGGCAAGAACCCCTTCTTAGACTGATCCATATTGAACTTCTTCAATATCTTATCAAGGTATGTGCTTTGTGAAAGACCTATGAGGCGTCTCGATCTATCTCTATAGATTTTGATGCCTAATATATAAGCAGCTTCTCCAAGGTCCTTCATTGAAAAACTTTTATTCAAGTAGGCCTTGATGCTGTCCAAGAGTTCTATATCATTTCCCATCAAAAGTATGTCATCTACATATAGTATGAGAAATGCTACAGAGCTCCCACTCACTTTCTTGTAAACGCAGGCTTCTCCATAAGTCTGCGTGAACCCAAACGCTTTGATCATCTCATCAAAGCGAATGTTCCAACTCCGAGATGCTTGCACCAGCCCATAAATCGAGCGTTGGAGCTTGCACACCTTGTCAGCATTCTTAGGATCGACAAAACCTTCCGGCTGCATCATATACAATTCTTCCTTAAGGAAACCATTAAGGAATGCCGTTTTGACGTCCATTTGCCATATCTCATAATCGTAGAATGCGGCAATTGCTAACATGATTCGGACGGACTTCAGCTTCGCTACCGGTGAGAAAGTCTCATCGTAGTCAACCCCTTGAACTTGTCGATAACCCTTAGCGACAAGTCGAGCTTTATAGATGGTCACATTACCATCCGCGTCTGTCTTCTTCTTAAAGATCCATTTATTTTCTATGGCTCGCCGTTCAACGGGCAAGTCAGTCAAAGTCCATACTTCGTTTTCATACATGGATCCTATCTCGGATTTCATGGCTTCTAGCCATTTGTCGGAATCCGGGCCCGCCATCGCTTCTTCATAGTTCGAAGGTTCACCGTTGTCTAACAACATGATTTCCAAGACAGGGTTGCCGTACCACTCTGGTGCAGAACGTGTCCTTGTGGACCTTCGAATTTCAGTAGGAGCTTGATCAGAAGTATCTTGATCATTATCATTAACTTCCTCTCTAGTCGGTGCAGACACCTCAGGAACATTTTCTTGAGTTGCGCCATTTTCCGGTTCAAGAGGTAATACTTCATCAAGCTCTACTTTCCTCCCACTTACTTCTTTCAAGAGAAACTCTTTCTCTAGAAAGGACCCATTCTTGGCAACAAAGATCTTGCCTTCGGATCTAAGGTAGAAGGTGTACCCAATAGTTTCTTTTGGGTATCCTATGAAGATGCATTTTTCCGACTTGGGTTCGAGCTTTTCAGGTTGAAGTTTCTTGACATAAGCATCGCATCCCCAAACTTTTAGAAACGACAGCTTAGGTTTCTTCCCAAACCACAATTCATACGGTGTCGTCTCAACGGATTTCGACGGAGCCCTATTTAAAGTGAATGCAGCAGTCTCTAAAGCATAGCCCCAAAAAGATAGCGGTAAATCAGTAAGAGACATCATAGACCGCACCCTATCCAATAGAGTGCGATTACGACGTTCGGACACACCGTTACGTTGAGGTGTTCCAGGCGGCGTGAGTTGTGAAACTATTCCACATTTTCTTAAGTGCGTGCCAAATTCGTGACTCAAGTATTCTCCTCCATGATCTGATCGTAGAAACTTGATTTTCCTGTCACGTTGATTTTCAACCTCACTCTGAAATTCCTTGAACTTTTCAAAGGTTTCAGACTTGTGCTTCATTAAGTAGATATACCCATACCTACTTAAATCATCAGTGAGGGTGAGAACATAACGATAGCCACCGCGAGCCTCAACACTCATTGGACCGCACACATCAGTATGTATGATTTCCAATAAGTCGGTTGCTCGCTCCATTGTTTCTGAGAACGGAGTCTTGGTCATTTTACCCATAAGGCATGGTTCGCATGTGTCAAATGATTCATAATCAAAAGACTCTAAAAGTCCATCTGCATGGAGCTTCTTCATGCGTTTGACACCTATGTGACCAAGGCGGCAGTGCCACAAGTATGTGGGACTATCATTATCAACCTTACTTCTTTTGGTACTCACATTATGAACATGTGTAGCAACACGTTCGAGATTCATAAAGAATAAACCATTCACCATAGGAGCATGACCATAAAACATATCTCTCATAAAAATGGAACAACCATTATTCTCAGATTTAAAAGAGTAGCCATCTCGAATTAAACGAGATCCCGATACAATGTTCATGCTCAAAGCTGGCACTAAATAACAATTATTAAGGTTTAAAACTAATCCCGAAGGGAGATGCAGAGGCAGCGTGCCGACGGCGATCACATTGACCTTGGAACCATTCCCGACGCGCATCGTCACCTCGTCCTTTGCCAGTTTCCGCTTATTCCGCAGCCCCTGCTTTGAGTTACAAATGTGAGCAACTGCACCGGTATCAAATACCCAGGAGCTACTACGGGCACTAGTAAGGTACACATCAATTACATGTATATCACATATACCTTTTGTTTTGCCGACCTTCTTATCCGCTAAGTACTTAGGGCAGTTCCGTTTCCAGTGACCGCTTCCCTTGCAATAAAAGCACTCAGTCTCAGGCTTGGGTCCATTCTTTGGCTTCTTCCCGGTAGCTTGCTTGCCAGGCGCGGCAACCTCCTTGCCGTCCTTCTTGAAGTTCTTTTTACCCTTGCCTTTCTTGAACTTAGTGGTTTTATTGACCATCAACACTTGATGTTCCTTCTTGACTTCTACCTCCGCTGATTTCAGCATAGAGAACAACTCAGGAATGGTCTTTTGCATCCCCTGCATGTTGAAGTTCATCACAAAGCTCTTGTAGCTTGGTGGAAGCGACTGGAGGATTCTGTCAATGACCGCATCATCCGGGAGATTAACTCCCAGCTGAGACAAGCGGTTATGTAACCCAGACATAGTGAGTATGTGCTCACTGACAGAACTATTTTCCTCCATCTTACAGCTGAAGAACTTATCGGAGACTTCATATCTCTCGATCCGGGCATGAGCTTGAAAAACCATTTTCAGCTCTTCGAACATCTCGTATGCTCCATGTCTCTCAAAACGCTTTTGGAGCCCCGGCTCTAAGCTGTAAAGCATGCCGCACTGAACGAGGGAGTAGTCGTCAACACGTGTCTGCCAAGCGTTCATAACGTCTTGGTTCTGTGGGACGAGAGGATCACCTAGCGGTGCTTGTAGGACATAATCTTTCTTGGCAGCTATGAGGATGATCCTCAGGTTCCGGACCCAGTCCGTATAGTTGCTGCCATCGTCTTTCAGCTTGGTTTTCTCTAGGAACGCGTTGAAGTTGAGGACTACGTTGGCCATTTGATCTACAAGACATATTGCAAAGATTTTAGACTAAGTTCATGATAATTAAGTTCATCTAATCAAATTATTAATGAACTCCCACTTAGATTAGACATCCCTCTAGTCATCTAAGTATTACATGATCCGAGTTAACTAGACCGTGTCTGATCATCACGTGAGACGGACTAGTCAACGTCGGTGAACATCTTCATGTTGATCGTATCTTCTATACGACTCATGCTCGACCTTTCGGTCTTCTGTGTTCCGATGCCATGTCTGTACATGCTAGGCTCGTCAAGTCAACCTAAGTGTTTGCATGTGTAAATCTGTCTTACACCCGTTGTATGTGAACGTCTGAATAAAACACCCGATCATCACGTGATGTTTTGAAACAGCGAACTGTCGCAACGGTGCACAGTTAGGGGGAACACTTCTTGAAATTAGTATGAGGGATCATCTTATTTACTACCGTCGTTCTAAGTAAACAAGATGCAAAACATGATAAACATCACATGCAATCAAATAATGAACGTGACATGATATGGCCAATATCACATAGCTCCTTTGATCTCCATCTGGGGCTCCATGATCATCTTGTCACCGGCTTGACACCATGATCTCCATCATCATGATCTCCATCATCGTGTCTCCATGAAGTTGCTCGCCAACTATTACTTCTACTACTATGGCTAACGCGTTTAGCAATAAAGTAAAGTAATTTACATGGCGTTCCTCGATGACACGCAGGTCATATAAAAGAATAAAGACAACTCCTATGGCTCCTGCCGGTTGTCATACTCATCGACATGCAAGTCGTGATTCCTATTACGATAGCATGAACATCTCATACATCACATATAGATCATTCATCATTCATCACAACTTTGGCCATATCATATCACAAACCACTTGCTGCAAAAACAAGTTAGACGTCCTCTAATTGTTGTTGCAAGTTTTACGTGGCTGAATTAGGGTTCTAGCAAGAACGTCTTCTTACCTACGTTAAAGCCACAACGTGATTTGTCAACTTCTATTTACCCTTCATAAGGACCCTGTTCATCGAATCCGCTCCAACTAAAGTGGGAGAGACAGACACCCGCCAGCCACCTTATGCAACTAGTGCATATTAGTCGGTGAAACCGGTCTCACGTAAGCGTACGTGTAAGGTTGGTCCGGGCCGCTTCATCCCACAATACCGCTGAAGCAAGAAAAGACTAGTAATGGCAAGAAAGTTGACAAATCTATGCCCACAACTAATTGTGTTCTACTCGCGCAAGAAGAACTACGCATAGACCTAGCTCATGATGCCACTGTTGGGGAACGTTGCAGAAAACAAAAAATTTCCTACTCGTTTCACCAAGATCATCTAGGAGTTCATCTAGCAACGAGTCATCGGATGCATCTACATACCTTTGTAGATGGCGCACGGAAGCGTTCAAAAGAACGGTGATGATGTAGTCGTACTCGACGTGATCCAAATCACCGATGACCAGCGCCGAACGGACGGCACCTCCGCGTTCAACACACGTACGGGACGGGAGACGTCTCCTCCTTCTTGATCCAGCAAGGGGGGGGAGAGGTTGATGAAGATCCAGCAGCACGACGGCGTGGTGGTGGATGCAGGGCGTCACAGAAGCAGGGCTTCGCCAAGACTACGAGGGTGAGACGTAACGGGGGAGATGGAGGCGCCAGGGGATGGTCTAAAATCCCTCCTCTCCCCCCCACTATATATAGGGGTGCCATGGGGGGGGCGCCGGCCCTAGTAGATGAGATCTACTAGGGGGGGCGGCGGCCAAGGGGAGGTTTCCCTCCCCCCCAAGGCACCTAGGGGTGCCTTCCACCACATGGACTCTTCCATGGTGGAAACCCTAGGTGCATGGGCCTATAGGGGCTGGCGCCCCAGCCCACTATGGGCTGGGTTCCCTCCTATTTCAGCCCATGGGGCCCTCTGGGATAGGTGGCCCCACCCGATGGACCCCCGGGACCCTTCCGGTGGTCCCGGTACAATACCGATAACCCCGAAACTTGTCCCGATGCCCGAAACAGCACTTCCTATATATAATTCTTTACCTCCGGACCATTCCGGAACTCCTCGTGACGTCCGGGATCTCATCCGGGACTCCGAACAACATTCGGGTTACTGCATATACATATCTTCACAACCCTAGCGTCACCGAACCTTAAGTGTGTAGACCCTACGGGTTCGGGAGACAAGCAGACATGACCGAGACGACTCTCCAGTCAATAACCAACAGCGGGATCTGGATACCCATGTTGGCTCCCACATGCTCCACGATGATCTCATCGAATGAACCACGATGTCGAGGATTCAATCAACCCCGTACGCAATTCCCTTTGTCAATCGATATGTTACTTGCCCGAGACTCGATCGTCGGTATCCCAATACCTCGTTCAATCTCGTTACCGGCAAGTCACTTTACTCGTACCGCAATGCATGATCCCGTGACCAGACACTTGGTCACTTTGAGCTCATTATGATGATGCATTACCGAGTGGGCCCAGCGATACCTCTCCGTCATACGGAGTGACAAATCCCAGTCTTGATCCATGTCAACCCAACAGACACTTTCGGAGATACCCGTAGTCTACCTTTATAGTCACCCAGTTACGTTGTGACGTTTGGTATACCCAAAGCACTCCTACGGTATCCGGGAGTTACACGATCTCATGGTCTAAGGAAAAGATACTTGACATTGGAAAACTCTAGCAAACGAACTATACGATCTTGTGCTATGTTTAGGATTGGGTCTTGTCCATCACATCATTCTCCTAATGATGTGATCTCATTATCAATGACATCCAATGTCCATAGTCAGGAAACCATGACTATCTGTTGATCAACGAGCTAATCAACTAGAGGCTCACTAGGGACATATTGGTGTCTGTTATTCACACATGTATTACGATTTCCGGATAACACAATTATAGCATGAATAAAGACAATTATCATGAACAAGGAAATATAATAATAATGCTTTTATTATTGCCTCTAGGGCATATTTCCAACACCAGATGCATAGGATAAAACTTCTGATGAAATTCTAATTTCAATTGGTTGTAGTTCCATGATCCAATATCATCACATAGCCTAAACCATGTCAATGATTTTCCCTTCAAATTTAAAGGGAATACCTTCTTCTTGATAACATCCTTGGGTATACCTACAAGCTTAAATAATCCATAAACTTCATCCACATAGATTAGGTGCATATCGAGATGTAATGTTCCATCTCCTGTAAAAGGGTTAGCTAGCAGTTTCTCTATCATACCCGAAGGAATTTCAAAGTAAACATTTTCAGTAGTTTCAGTAGGTTGAGGAGAAACTCTTTGCTCTGCTGGTCGGGGTGAAGATACCCTGAACAAGCCCCTCAAAGCATTATTTTCCATAGTAACAAGTGACAGTAAATTTCAGCACACTATATAAATTTTTCCTTACCAAATTCCACCCACCAAAGGCGCTTCACTCCCGGCAACGGTGCCAAAAAAGAGTCTTGATGACCCACAAGTATAGGGGATCTCTCATAGTCCTTTCGATAAGTAAGAGTGTCGAACCCAACGAGGAGCAGAAGGAAATGACAAGCAGTTTTCAGTAAGGTATTCTCTGCAAGCACTGAAATTATCGGTAACAGATAGTTTTATGATAAGGTAATTCATAACGGGTAACAAGTAATAAAAGTAGGGAAAATTTTGTTTTTGCCACTCTAGATTTTGCCAATTTTCCTAAGACCATTCTAGATTTTGACATTTCACTTTTGCCACTCTTAGCTTTTGACAATTATCGCAATTATCATTCCGTGGCAAAAGCAGAATAATTTTATTTCATTTTTGCCACTCTTAGCTTTTGAAATGTATCACAATTGCCACTCCGAAATTTTTCTTTTGCCACCGGAATGGCAATTCAGATAATCGTGAAAAACTAAGAGTGGCAAAAGTGAAATGTCAAAATCTAGAGTGGCATAAGGAAAATTGGCAAAATCTAGAGTGGCAAAAACAAAATTTTCCCATAAAAGTAAACAAGGTGCAGCAAGGTGGCCCAATCCTTTTTGTAGCAAAGGACAAGCCTGGACGAACTCTTATATAAAGGAAAGCGCTCCCGAGGACACATGGGAATTATCGTCAAGCTAGTTTTCATCATGCTCATATGATTCGTGTTCGTTACTTTGATAATTTGTTATGTGGGTGGACCGGTGCTTGGGTACTGCCCTTCCTTGGAAAAGCATCCCACTTATGATTAACCCCCCCCCCCCCCGGGAAGCATCCGCAACTACGAAAGAAGAATTAAGGTAAACCTAACCATAGCATGAAACATATGGATCCAAATCAGCCCCTTACGAAGCAACGCATAAACTAGGGTTTAAGCTTCTGTCACTCTAGCAACCCATCATCTACTTATTACTTCCCAATGCCTTCCCCTAAGCCCAAACAATGGTGAAGTGTCATGTAGTCGATGTTCACATAACACCACTAGAGGAAAGACAACATACATCTCAACAAAATATCGAACGAATACCAAATTCACATGACCACTTATAACAAGACTTCTCCCATGTCCTTAGGAACAAACGTAACTACTCATAAATCATATTCATGTTCATAATCAGAGGGGTATTAATGTGCATAAAGGATCTGAACATATAATCTTCCACCGAATAAACCAACTAGCATCAACTACAAGGAGTAATCAACACTACTAGCAACCCACAGGTACCAATCTGAGGTTTTGAGACAAAGATCAGATACAAGAGATGAACTAGGGTTTGATAGGAGATGGTGTTGGTGAAGATGTTGATGGATATTGACCCCCTCCCGATGAGAGGATCGATGGTGGTGACGATTTCCCCCTCCCGGAGGGATGTTTCCCCGGCAGAACAGCTCCGCCGGAGCCCTAGATTGGTTCCGCCAAGGTTTTGCCTCGAAACGGCGGCGCTTCGTCCCGAAAGCTTCCTTCTCATTTTTTTTCCAGGGCAAAAGACACCTTATACCAGAAGATGGGCATCAGGGAGCTTCCAGGTGGCCCACGAGGCAGGGGGGCGCGCCCTCCACCCTCGTGGGCAGTGGGTGGCCCCCCTCTGGTGCTTCCTTCACCCAATATTTTTTTATATATTCCAAAACTGACTTTCGTGGAGTTTTAGGACTTTTGGAGTTGTGCAGAATAGGTCTCTAATATTTGCTCCTTTTCCAGCCTAGAATTCTAGCTGCCGGCATTCTCCCTCTTCATGTAAACCTTGTAAAATAAGAGAGAAAAGGCATAAGTATTGTGACATAATGTGTAATAACAACCCATAATGCAATAAATATTGATATAAAAGCATGATGCAAAATGGACGTATCAGGGGGGCACCCGAGGTGGGCACAACCCACTAGGGCGGATTTTTTGGACGAGAAGACATCCAATGGGCCAGAGAAGCGCCTGGCGGGTGCTCCGAGGGGAGCACAACCCACCTGGGCACGCCTGGACCCAGGTGGGTGGTGCTCCCCTCGAAGCACCCGCCAGGCGCTTCTCCGGCCCCGCCCTGGCGGGTGCTCCGAGGGGAGCACCACCCACCTGCGCCTGGCGGGTGCTCCGAGGGGAGCACCACCCACCTGGGTCCAGGCGTGCCCAGGTGGGTTGTGCTCCCCTCGGAGCACCCGCCAGGTGCTTCTCCGGCCCATTGGATGTCTTCTCGTCCAAAAAAGCACAAAAAGTTTCGCTGCATTTGGACTCCGTTTGGTATTGATTTCCTGCAATGTAAAAAACATGCAAAAACCAACAACTGGCACTTGGCACTATGTCAATAGGTTAGTACCAAAAAATATTATAAAATGATTATATAACATCCAAGAATGATAATATAACAACATGGAACAATCAAAAATTATAGATATGTTGGAGACGTATCAGTGCCAGAGCTCAAACATTTTTGGTGGCATGCTTTTCCTGTCAACGAAAACGATCGAGTAGTTCCCATTACTTTCCATGCTATATATATATATATCATAGACATTTCCCAAACAGAAAATAATGTTTATTCCTTTTTTCACCATACTTTCACTTTCCATTGCTAACCGTATCCACGGGTGCCTTCCATACCAACACTTTCCAAGGAATTTATTATTTGAAAACATAAAGTAAATTCATGTTTCATTTCGGGACTGGGCATCCCTGGTACCTTTGTCATACTCTCGTGCAATGACAAGTGAATAAACACTCATCGTGAGAATAACACATCTAGCATGGAAATATATTAGCCACTCCCTACCGTTTCATGAGCGGTAAGAGCACACAAAAGAGAAATTTATTTTGAAAATTAGAGATGGCACATACAAATTTGCTTAGAACAGCAAAAGAATACCGCATATAGATAGGTATAGTGGACTCATGTGGCAAAAACTGGTTTAAAGGATTTTGGATGCACAAGTAGTGATCATACTTAGTGCAAATGAAGGCTAGCAAAAGATTGAGAAGCATCCAACCAAGAAACGAAAAATCTCATAAGCGAGCATTAAGCATAACTAACACTGAATAATGCACCACAAGTAGGATGTAATTTCATTGCATAACTATTGACTTTCGTGCTTGCATAGGGAATCACAAACCTTAACACCAATATTCTTACTAAAGCATAATTACTCATCAACATGACTCACATATCACTATCATCATATCTCAAAACTATTACTAAGAATCAAGTTTATTTTATCCAATGATCTTCATGAAAGTTTTTATTATATCCCTCTTGAATATCTATCACTTTGGGACTAATTTCATATGTTGCTTTTAATAAGCTCAAACAAATATAAGTGAAGAACATGAGCATAAAAATTTCTTCTCTCAAAATAATTTAAGTGAAGCATGAGATAATTTCTAAAACAAATTACTAACTCTCAAATAAATCTAAGTGAAGCATGAGAGCATTTCTTCAAAAATACTAAAGCACACCGTGCTCAAAAAGATATAAGTGAAGCACTAGAGCAATTCCATAGCTCAAAAAGTTTAAGTGAAGCATAGAGAGCAATTCTAACAAGTCATAGCATAATTTTGGCTCTCTCAAATAGGTGTGTCCAGCAAGGATTCATGACTAAAAATAGAAAGCAAAACAAGGAAAAACTCATATCATACAAGATGCTCCAAGCAAAACTCATAATATGTGACGAATAAAAATATAGTTTCAAGTAAAATACTGATGGTTGTTAGAAGAAAGAGGGGATGCCACTCGGGGGCATCCCCAAGCTTAGTTGCTTGATACTTTTTAAATATTATCTTGGGGTGCCTCGGGCATCCCCAAGCTTAGCCTTTTGCTAATCCTGATTCCTTCATCCGTTGTAATATCACCCAAAACTTGAAAACTTCAATCACACAAAACTCAACAAAACCTTCATGAGATCCGTTAGTATAAGAAAGCAAATCACTACTATAAGTATTGTTGCGAACCCATTAATATTTTATTTTTGCATTATATCTACTGTATTCCAACTTTTCTATGGCAAAAACTATTCAAAGAAAACCATAGAATCATCAAAACAAGCACACAACGCAAGAAATAGAATCTGTCAAAAACAGAACAATCTGTAGAAATCTAGATATTTCAAATACTTCTGTAACTCCAAAGATTCTGAACAAATAGGAAAACGTGATAAATTTGTATATTAAACTTCTGCAAAAACAATCAGTATTTTATCGCGCTTCTGTTAAAAATGAAAATTATTTTCCTGGGCGCAAAAGTTTCTATTTTTCAGCAAGATCAAATCAACTATCACCCAACATGATCCCAAAGGCTTTGCTTGGCATGAAAACTTATTAAAACACAATCATAACAGTAGCATAATTGTGCAAAGACTCAAGAATAGAAAGAAAAATACAAAAAAAATTATTCATTGGGTTGCCTCCCAACAAGCGCTACCGTTTTATGCCCCTAGCTAGGCATTGATAATTTTAATGATGCTCACAAGAAAGATAGAAATTGAAACACGAAAAGAGTATCATGTGAGCATAGGAATTCCTATGCACAATAAAGATAACAAGTTTAAGTCTGACATACTTCCTGTGCATAGGAATTTTATAGGAAAACAATTTATCAAGGCAAGCAAAAACTACCATGTGCAAGGAAGAAGAAAGAAACAATAGAAATCTCACCATAACGAGAGGTAATCTCGTAACATGAAATTTTTTACAACCATATGTTCCTCTCTCATAATAATTACATGTAATATCATAATAAAATTCAACAATATATATATATATATCATAGAAAATTTTCTCTTCATGATCCACATGCATGCAAAGTTGACACTCTTTCAAAATAGTGGGATTATCATCAAATAAAGTCATGACCTCTCCGAACCCACTTTTATCAAAAATTTCATAAGATTGAACACTCTCCAAAATTGTGGGATTATTTTTACCTAGAGTTGAGGCTCTTCCAATCCCACTTTCAATATTATCGCAAACATATTCATCATGAGGCTTAAATAAATTTTCAAGATCATAAAAATCATCACCCCAATCATGATCATTGCAACAAGTAGCGGACATAGAAAAATAAGCATCCCCAAGCTTGGGGTTTTGCATAGTGTTAGCACAATTGACATTAATACAATTTATAATAACAACATTGCAATCATGCTTTTCATTTAAGGAGGTATCATGAATCACTTTATAAATTCCTTCGTCTAACAATTCATCACAATTTTCAGATTCACGAATCTCAAGCAAAACTTCATAGAGATAATCTAGTGCACTCAAATCACTAGCAATTGGTTCATCATAATTGTATCTTTCGAAAATATTAGCAAGTATATGAGGATCCATATCAATAGATTTTTAGCAAGCGAAGATGCAAGCAAATAGAAGACACATGGCAACACAACCAAACATAAGATCAAACAAGAAAAAGGCGAATGAAAAAGAGGGCGAATAAAACAGCAAATTTTTGTGAAGTGGGGGAGATGAAAATAAGAGGGAAATGGCAAATAATGTAAATTGCAAGGAGATGAGATTTGTGATTAGGAACCTGGTAGATGTTGATGATGTCTCCTCGACAACGGCGCCAGAAATTCCTTTTGATGCGGCTTGAACTACATGGTATTTCCCCAAAGAGGAAGGGATGATGCAACATAGCTATGGTAGGTATTTCCCTCGGTGATGAGACCAAGGTTATCGAACCAGTAGGAGAACCACGCAACACTACATGAACGGCACCTGCACACAAATAACAAATACTCGCAACCCAACGTATTAAAGGGGTTGTCAATCCTTTCGGGTAACGACGCCAGAAATTGGCAAGTAGACGGGATAAAATTGTGATAGATTGATAAATGCAAATAAAATTTAGCGAGGTATTTTGGCGTTTTTTGATTAATAGATCTGAAAATAAAAGCAAATAAAATAGATCGCGAAGGAAAATATAATAAAGAAGAGACTCAAGGGCCATAGATTTCACTAGTGGCTTCTCTAGAGAAAAATAGCATATGGTGGGTACACAAATTACTGTTGGGCAATTGATAGAACTTCAAATAATCATGACGATATCCAGGCAATGATCATTACATAGGCATCACGTCCAAGATTAGTAGACTGACTCCTGCCTGCATCTACTACTATTACTCCACACATCGACCGCTATCCTGCATGCATCTAGTGTATTAAGTTCATGGAGAAATGGGGTAACACAATAAGAACGATGACATGATGTAGACAAGATCTATTAATGTAGAAATAGACCCCATCTTGTTATCCTTAATATCAACGATACATACGTGTCGTTTCCCCTTCTGTCACTAGGATCAAGCACCGTAAGATCGAACCCATCACAAAGCACCTCTTCCCATGGCAAGAATAATCGATCTAGTTGGCCTAACTAAACCAGAGATTCGAAGAAGAAATATGAGGATATAAGTAATCATGCATATAAGAGATCAAAAAGAGTCAAATAACTTTCATGGATAAAAACATAGATCTGATCATAAACTCAAAGTTCATCGGATCCCAACAAACACACCACAAAAAGAGTTACATCAAATAGATCTCCAAGAGACCATTGTATTGAGAATCAAAAGAGAGAGAGGAAGCCATCTAGCTACTAACTACGGACCCGTAGGTCTACAATGAACTACTCACGCATCATCGGAGAGGCGCCAATGAGGATGATGAACCCCTCCGTGATGGTGTCTAGATTGGATCTGTGGTTTCTGGAACTTGCGGCGGCTGGAATTGATTTTCGTCGACTCCCTAGGGTTTCTAGAATATTGGGGTATATAGAGCAAAGAGGCGGTGCGGTAGGCCACTGAGGTGGGGACAACCCACCTGGGCGCGCCTAGGGGGCTAGGCGCGCCCTGGTAGGTTGTGCGCCCCTCGGGGCACCCCCCAGGTGCTTCTCTGGCCCATTGGGTGTCTTCTGGTCCAAAAAAATCCACAAAAAGTTTCACTGCGTTTGGACTCCGTTCGGTATTATTTCATGCGATGTAAAAAACAGGTAAAAACAACAATTGACATTTGGCACTATGTCAATAGGTTAGTCCCAAAAAATGATATAAAATAATTGTAAAACATCCAAGAATGATAATATAACAGCATGGAACAATAAAAAATTATAGATACATTGGAGACGTATCAATGATATGCACGAGTAGAACACAAAGAGTTGTGGACGGTGATAGTCATACTGCTTACCACCAACGTCTTATTTTGATTCAGCGGTATTGTGGGATGAAGGCCTGGACCAACCTTACATGTCCACGCACATGAGACCGGTTCCACCGACAGACATGCAACTAGTTTTGCATAAAGGTGGCTGGCGGGTGTCTGTTTCTCCTACTTTAGTTGAATCGAATTTGACTACGGCCGGTCCTTGAAGAAGGTTAAAACAGCAAACTTGACGAAACACCGTTGTGGTTTTATGCGTAGGTAAGAACGGTTCTTGCTAGAAGCCCGTAGCAGCCATGTAAAACTTGCAACAATAAAGTAGGGGACGTCTAACTTATTTTTGCAAGGAATGTTGTGATGTGATATGGTCAAGACATGATGTGATAAACGTTATTGTATGAGATGATCATGTTTTGTAAGATATCTGACAACCGGCAGGAGCCTTATGGTTGTCTCTTTATGGTATGTAATGCAAACGCCATGTAATTGCTTTACTTTATCACTATGCGTTGGCGATAGTTGTAGAAGCAATAGTTGGCAAGAAGACCATGATGCTACGATGGAGATCAAGGTGTCGATCCGGTGACGATGGAGATCATGACGATGCTTTGAAGATGGAGATCAAAAGCACAAGATGATGATGGCTGTCGGTGTCAAAACCGGCAGATCTCGGGTAGGGGGTCCCGAACTATGCGTCTAGGCCAGATGGTAACATGAGGCAGGGGACACAATGTTTTACCCAGGTTTGGGCCCTCTTGATGGAAGTAAAACCCTACGTCCTGCTTGATTAATATTGATGATATGGGTAGTACAAGAGTAGATCTACCACGAGATCAGAGAGGCTAAACCCTAGAAGCTAGCCTATGGTTTGATTGTATGTTGTAGTTGTTGTTGTCCTATGGACTAAAACCCTCCGGTTTATATAGACACCGGAGAGGGCTAGGGTTACACAAGGTCGGTTACAAAGGAGGAGATATCCATATCCATATTGCCTAGCTTGCCTTCCACGCCAAGTAGAGTCCCATCCAGACACGAGACGAAGTCTTCAATCTTGTATCTTCATAGTCTAACAGTCCGGCCAATGGATATAGTCCGGCTGTCCGGAGACCCCCTAATCCAGGACTCCCTCAGTAGCCCCTGAACTAGGCTTTCAATGACGATGATTCCGGCGCGCAGTGTTGTCTTCGGCATTGCAAGGCGGGTTCCTCCACCGAATACACCACGGAAGAATTTTGAATATAAGGATAGTGTCCGACCCTGCAAAATAAGTTCCACATACCACCGTAGAGAGAATAATATTTCACAAATTCAATTTGCTGACTTATTTTGGCAACATGATATTACGTCATGGCCCGGTGATTATTTGAACCGTTTCCTTTAACTAGCCCCGCACATAACACGAGGCAGTTTTTTGACACGTCTTATCAAAGCGGAGATCGTGTCCCCTTATTACGGGATTCTCATCAATAGGGGTGTGGGTAACCCAACCGTGTCTAGGACTCCTAGATTATAGGCAAGTCCAAACGGCTACGGAGAGGACGCTTGATATTCACCCTCTTTATAAAGGGACAAGGCTTTTACTTTTTCCCTCTCGTGCTCAATCGAATCCTTCCCCCGCCTCGAGTTCTAACACCCAAAGCCCAGGTCAGGTGCTCCGAACCTTCAATCATGTCCGGATCTAGCCTTCAAGGCCGATGGATGCCTCCTCCATTACGGAAGAAGACATCAAGAAGTTGAGGGAGGCTAGATACCTGACCGCCGAGGTTTTGCATCGGCTGCCTGCCCGAGGGCAGGTCGTCCCTACTCCTGAACCCAACGAAGATGTTGTGTTCATCTCCCACTTCCTCTGATGCCTAGGCCATACTATGGATCCCTTCGTCAGAGGCTTGATGTTCTATTACGGGCTAGATTTCCACGATCTAGCCCCGGACTCCTTTCTCCACATCTCGACATTTATTGTCGTGTGTGAGGCCTTCCTCCGCATTACCCCTCACTTCGGCATGTGGCTCAAGACCTTTGAAGTGAAGCCGAAGATGATCGAGGGGCAACGTGCGGCATGCGGAGGCGCGTCAATAAGCAAGATGGCCAGAGCTCCGTGGCCGAAAGGTTCCATTCCAGAGGTGTCCGGATTATGGCAACAGGAGTGGTTTTACATCACGGCTCCCAGAAGTGCCAAGTGGGCGGCTGCCCCGCTTTCCGTTCGGGCCCCCCACCACAACTGATGTCATGGATTAGCAGAGGTCTGAGCTGGGGTCCAGCCAAGGACGTGCCTATACTGCAAAGCCGCATTCGAGATCTCTTCGAGGGAGATTTTAATTTGGTTGTGGTAATACAAGTTATGCTAGTTCGACAAGTCCAGCCTTGCAAACGCCGGCCCCTTCGCTTGTGGGAGTTCAACCCAGAAGGACCGCGGGCTATTCAGAATTTCATCGGCCTGACGCGCGAGGAAATGTACAAGTCATTCTTTGGACCTCAAATAAAGTGTTCGGATACTACCGAGGATGTAGGCCTGAGTAGCAACCGGCACGCCGAACAAGTAAGTAATCCTCTAGCCGAACACACCGTCTTTTATTCATGACGTCATTTCTAAGAGATTGCTCTTTGACCAGGACTGGCTAACAAAGGCGAAGATGGTCCGGTGTTCGGCCCCCCTCCCTGAGGGCTTGGAAAATCCAGTGCTGGAAAAGATGCTCGGGCTCGCACCTTGCCTGGAGCCCTTGAAGGAGGATATAGGGGGAATAATATGGGCGGAAGCAGGCCCCCATCACTGCCAATTCCAACCAAGGGAATGAGTGCCTCCGTGAAGGAGGACAATCAAGGAGAAGAATCCGACCTTCTCTCGCTTCGGGGAGGAAGAGGACCGAGGGAGTCCTGGATTAGGGGGTGTCCGGATAGCCGGACTATACCTTCGGCCGGACTCCTGGACTATGAAGATACAAGATTGAAGACTTTGTCCCATGTCCGGAAGGGACTTTCCTTGGCGTGGAAGGCAAGCTTGGCGATATGGATATGTAGATCTCCTACCATTGTAACCGACTCTGTGTAACCCTAGCCCTCTCCGGTGTCTATATAAAATGCAGGGTTTTAGTCCGTAGGAACAACAATCATACCATAGGCTAGCTTCTAGGGTTTAGCCTCTCTGATCTCGTGGTAGATCTACTCTTGTACTACCCATATCATCAATATCAATCAAGCAGGACGTAGGGTTTTACCTCCATCAAGAGGGCCCGAACCTGGGTAAAACATTGTGTCCCCTGCCTCCTGTTACCATCCGGCCTAGACGCACAGTTCGGGACCCCCTACCCGAGATCCGCCGGTTTTGACACCGACATTGGTGCTTTCATTGAGAGTTCCTCTGTGCCGTCGCCATCAGGAAGGATGCCTCATCCCGTCTTTAAAGACGGCACCGTTGCTAAGGGAGCTTTGGCTGTCGGCCAAACTCTCAGGCTAGGTGGTTTCCTTATGACTGCCTGTTCAACTGCTGCACCGGCGATGACCTCTCAGGTCATCGAAAGCAATCTTCACGTCAGCTCGGAATTCCCCAAGCAGCTAGATCTAATGGAGCTCTCTTCCCTAAACGAGCTCTTGGATCACATCGCCGCCCTGGGAGTCGCTATGGATTACGACCAGATTGGGCCTAAACCCGATCTGAGAAAGATTAACTCTCCCCAGGTCACCCATCACGTTGCCGTGGTAGAGGGACAGTGCGGCAACCCTTCATTTATCTTAAGGACTAGCTATGTCTGGATTCCTGATCCCTCCAAGCCAGATACCCGCGGAGGGGAGGACATCACTCAAGACCTGAACTTAAAATCAGGCGACGGGCTAGATTCATTGGATAGCATCCAAGAATCCAAACTTCCGAGTTCGAAAACTCCTTGGCCTCTGGGTCTCAGATTGGGTGATGTTTCAGATTTGATTCCACCCACCCACCCATACATAAGCGATCTATCCCAAATTAGGAAAGAGCCCGAAGAAATAGTACATCATTACTGGGCCAGATTCCTCCTGGTTATGAACAGGATAAAGGACTGCCGCGAGGAAGACGCAATTTCATTCTTCTGCAATAATTGCACGGAAAGGGAATCCTCAACGCCATAAGACGCCGTGATATTACATGCTTCCCTGACTTGGCGTCCATAGTACGAAAGTACTGTGCGATGGAAAGCGCCTGGAAAACCGAAATAAAATTTTGGGACAATCCGGCCCTGAATACAAACCCAGTCCGAAATAAAAGGGTGCATCATCGCCAGACACCCGGGTTCAATACCAAAAAGCAAAAGCCCGCTACAGGGCACGGAACCGTACTGGAAGGATGGCTTAATGGACCCTGTAAAATTCACAGTGCAGAGGGTGCCACACCAACTCACAGCCTTAGAGCATGTTGGATACTCCGGCAAGTGGCAAAAATTGGCGAAGACCTTTTAATTCCAGAAGCCACAGAAAGCCACCCCAGAGACACCAATACGGTATTAATAGTCTTCGAGACTTTCGCATCAAATAATATGCGAAAAAGAACACTCCGCAGCCTTGCCAAAGTCTACCAAGTAGCAACAATAAACCCATGGAGTGACACGGCTATTACTTTTAACGCCAGTGATGAACCTAAATTCCGAACAGCCCGAGCACCAGCCGCATTGGTCCTCAGTCCAATAGTGGACGGCTTTCGTCTTACCAAGGTACTCATGGATGGCGGCAGCGGATTGAACCTCATTTATGAGGAAACCCTTCAAAAAATGGAAATAGACTGAAACCGCATTGAGCGAAGCAGCACAACCTTTAGAGGAATAATCCCCAGTCGGGAAGCACGCTGTACAGGAAAAATCACACTAGATGTGGTGTTCGGCACGCCAGATAATTACAGCTCTGAAGAGGTCACGTTCCAAGTGGCCCCGTTCAGTAGCGGATACCACACTCTGCTAGGGCGGGAAGCGTTTACAATCTTCCAAGCAATACCCCATTATGGGTACATGAAGCTCAAGATGCCCGGGCCTAATGGAATCATCACTCTCGCTAGTGATCCGGACATAGCACTCCGCGCCGAAAACAAGACAGCTGCACTGGCCCTCGAGGCGCTATCCGAAGCCCTAGCGGCTGAGGAACTGACTGTGCTACGCTCCATGGTGAATAGGGACGATGTGATACTCGACAAAAGATCCAAGTCCACCTCCTTTAAACCGGCGGACGAAATAGTCAAATTCCAAGTCCATCCAATGGACCCCAATAAAACAGCTTCCATTGGGGCACAGTTAAACCCTGATGTAGACGCCGCACTGTGAGAGTTCCTACGAGAGAACTGGGACATTTTCGCCTGGCACCCTTCAGACATGCCAGGAATACCACGCAGGATGGCCGAACACAGCTTAAATATCCTAAAAGGATTCAAGCCAGTCAAACAGGCTCTTCGGCGTTTTTCCGAACCTAAGAGACAGGCCATGGGAGAGGAACTAGCCAAGCTATTGGAGGCCGGATTCATCAAAGATATAAAACACCCGGACTGGCTAGCAAACCTGGTGATGGTACCAAAGAAGGACAAATCCTGGCGCCTGTGCGTTGATTTTAAAGACCTTAACCAGGCTTGCCCAAAGGATCCCTTCCCCCTCCCCCGCATCGATCAAATTATCGACGCTACCGCTGGACACGATTCGTTGTGTTTCCTCGATGCATACTCCGGCTACCATCAAATAAAGATGGCAGAGTCAGAGCAAGCCGAAACGGCATTCATCACACCATACGGCCCATTCTACTTCAACACAATGCCCTTCGGGCTCAAAAACGTCAGGGCAACATATCAGCGCATGATTCAGACATGTCTGGCAAACCAGATCGGCAAAACAGTGGAGGCATACATAGATGATGTGGTCGTTAAAACAAGACATGTCGAATCTCTGGTAGACGACTTGAGGCTAACATTCGATAACCTCCGAATATACGACATCAAGCTCAACCCGGAAAAATGCGTTTTCGGTGTTCCAGCCGGAAAGCTCTTGGGCTTCATTGTATCCGGTAGAGGAATTGAAGCAAATCCAGCCAAGATCCGAGCTCTGTCACAATTGGATATCCCGAAGGACCTCAAACAAATACAAAAATTAACCGGATGCATGGCGGCTCTAAGCCGCTTTATCTCCCGCTTGGGAGAAAAGGCCCTACCCCTTTACCGCCTCCTTCGGCGCACCGAACACTTCGAGTGGACGGATGCAGCCATGGCCGGACTCGACGAAATAAAAGCCATCTTGGCAACAAACCCAGTCCTGGCCGCGCCAAACATTGGCGAACCAATGCTATTATACATTGCAGCAACCCATCAGGTCGTAAGCGCGGTGCTCGTCGTCGAACGAGAAACGGACGGACACAAATTCCCCCTTCAAAAGCCGGTCTACTATGTGTCCACTGTCCTTACTCTGTGCAAGTCACGGTACCCACATTATCAAAAGATTGCGTACCAGTATTTATGGCATCCCGGAAGCTGCGACACTACTTTCAAGAGTGTTCAATAACAGTAGCCTCGGAAGTGCCACTTAACGACATTATAAACAACCGCGACGCGACGGGCTGGATTGCAAAATGGGCCATTGAGCTCCTCCCGTTCAACATAACTTACAAGCCACGGCGAGCTATCAAGTCGCAAGTTTTGGCCGACTTCGTCGCAGAATGGACGGAGGTCGAACTCCCTAAAGAGTACGACACATATTCAAACTGGGTCATGCACTTCGACGGCTCCAAAATGTTGGCCGGTCTAGGGGCTGGCGTCGTTTTGATATCCCCCATAGGAGACACAGTTCAATACGTACTCCAGATAATGTACACAGACTCCAACAATGCAGCCGAATATGAGGCCCTTCTACATGGTCTCCGGATGGCAGTATCCATGGGCATTCAGCGCTTAGAGGTGCGCGGGGACTCGAACCTCGCAATATCCCAAATAAATGTAGACTTTGATGCCAAGGATCCAAAAATGGCAGCTTATCGCAACGCCGTCCTAAAAATGTCAGCTCGGTACGAAGGGCTCGAATTTCACCATATAGCCCGGGAAAATAATCAGGCGGCAGATGTCCTGGCATGCATCAGCGCAAAATGCGATGTAGTCCCCCCCCCCAACATCTTCTTGGAAAGGCTGTTCAAGCCGTCCGTAGTATGGGAAGGGGAACCCGGCAATAACAGCCCGGACCCAACCGCACTGCCCGACACCGAACACTCTAACATAATTGGAGGCTCTACCAATGAAATAACACCTTCAGCCCACGTAATAATGGCCGTCATCGCCCCGTGGACAGAACCATTCCTCGCCTACCTTACTAGGCAGGAACTCCCCGAGGACCAAAATGAGGAACGCTGCATAGTGCGGCGATCTAAAGCCTATAAAGTCCATGAGGGAGAGTGTCGGTGTCAAAACCGGCGGATCTCGGGTAGGGGGTCCCGAACTGTGCGTCTAGGCCGGATGGTAACAGGAGGCAGGGGACATGATGTTTTACCCAGGTTCGGGCCCTCTTGATGGAGGTAAAACCCTACGTCCTGCTTGATTAATATTGATGATATGGGTAGTACAATAGTAGATCTACCACGAGATGAGAGAGGCTAAACCCTAGAAGCTAGCCTATGGTATGACTGTTGTTCGTCCTACAGACTAAAACCCTCTGGTTTATATAGACACCGGAGAGGGCTAGGGTTACACAGAGTCGGTTACAATGGTAGGAGATCTACATATCTGTATCGCCAAGCTTTCCTTCCACGCCAAGGAAAGTCCCTTCCGGACACGGGACGAAGTCTTCAATCTTGTATCTTCATAGTCCAGGAGTCCGGCCGAAGGTATAGTCCGGCTATCCGGACACCCCCTAATCCAGGACTCCCTTAGTAGCCCCTGAACCAGGCTTCAATGACGATGAGGCCGGCGCGCAGATTGTCTTCGGCATTGCAAGGCGGGTTCCTCCTCCAGGTACTTCATAGAAGATTCTGAACACAAAGGTAGTGTCCGGCTCTGCAAAATAAGTTTCCACATATTGCCATAGAGAGAATAATATTTACACAAATCTAATCTGCTGATGTATTCCGTAGCGTGACATCACACTATGGCCAAGTCTTTATTCGAATCGTTTTACTGTCCCACCTTAGCGCGCTTAGCGAGGCGGTTTCCTTGGCATGTCTTGTTAAAGCAGAGATTGTGTCCCCTTATTCCGGGATTCTCATCAATACGGGCGTGGGTAACCCAGTCGTACCCATTGGTATGTTTTCTCGATTAAAGGCGAGTCCCAAACGGTCATGGGGAGGGCCCTTGCTATTCAACCTTTTATAAAGAGACCAAGGCCTTACTCCTTTCTTTCAATCTCAAACAAGTTCGCCCTTCGCCTCGAGTTCCAACACCCAAGGCTCCAGATTTCAGGCGCTTCGGACCTTCGACAATGTCCGGTTCCGACCTTCGAGGCCGATGGATGCCCTCCTCCGTCACGGAGGAGGACGTGCTGAAGTTGAGAGAGGCCAGGTTCTTGACCGGCGAAATCTGGCATAGGCTGCCTGCTCAAAGGCAGGGCATTCCCACTCCCAAGCCTGGTGAGAGTGTGGTGTTCATGTCTCACTTCCTTCGGGGGCTAGGCTTCCCGACAGATCCCTTCGTGAGGGGGCTCATGTATTATTATGGGCTGGAATTTCACGACTTAGCCCCGGAGTCCATCCTCCATATTTCCTCATTCATCGTCGTGTGTGAAGCCTTCCTCCGTATCACTCCTCACTTCGGACTATGGCTCAAGACCTTCAAAGTAGAGCCGAAGATGATCGAGGGACGGCACGCGGAGTGCGGAGGTGCTTTTATAAGCAAGAATGCTGGTGCTCCATGGACCGAGGGCTCTTTTCAAGAGGAGTCCAGCTTATGGCAACGAGAGTGGTTTTATATTACCACTCCTAGGGCCCCCAAGTGGGTGGCGCCACCTGCCTTTCGCCCGGGTCCCCCACCACAGCTAGCGTCATGAGTTAATAAAGGACTGGACTGGGGGCCGTCCAAGGACGTGCCCTTGTTGCAGGGCCGCATTTGAGATCTCCTAGAAAGAGATATCAGTCTGGTCGCGGTGACACAGGTTATGCTGATTCGCCGAGCTCTGCCCTGCAAACGTCGCCCCCTCCGCCTGTGAGAGTTCAATCCGGAGGGACCACGAGCTCTCCAACATTTTATGGGCGCGACGCCCGTGGAGATGTACAAATTGTTCTTCGGATCATGAGCAATGTGTCCGGACTTGACCGAGGACGCAGGTCTGAGCTGCAACTGCCCGGATACTCAAGTAAGTAGCCCCGTGCCCGGACTCGCAATCCGCATATTTATCATAAAATTGCCCTTAAAAGAGTTGTCCTTTAAACAGGAGTGGATAGCGAAAGCAAAGCTAATCAGGTGTCCGGCCCCCCTCCCCGAGACCACGCTGGGTCCCGTGCTAGTCAGGATATTGGAGGAATCGAAAATTCCTCTCCTCAGGGGAAGAGGAGGACCGCCTCTGAAGACCCGGAGACCATGGCCTCAAAGCGGGGGAAGAAGTCTTCGCCAGAGGGTCCTGTGCTGGGGGATGCTTCGGCCGAATTATGCCCTCAAGGGGATCAGCCCTCCACCGAGCCGTAAGTAGAGAGGAGTTTTCTTTTTAGGAAATGAGATAAATCCCTGCTTTATATCTGAGAAAAGTAACCGAAAATTTACCTTCTAGCTCAGACCTTAGCCCTTCTCAGTAGAGCTCGTCTTCGGGGGATCTTCTTCCAGAGATGATGGAGAGCAGAACGCCACCCCCTGTCGTACCGCCTTGCGAGGCGGGCAACCCTGAAGTATCGTCGCAGAGGGTTTCTCTGAATCCGGCAGGGCCGGAAGGTAGTCATATGGCCCCCCAAAGCCCTCCGCGTCCGGCCTTCGAAAAGGGCCATCGGACGAGTCCGGCACCGTCTGGTGCACGGTCGGAGGAGCTGAAGGATCTGCTAGGGCGAGCATCTATCTCAGAGGAGCACCGTGCATTGATGGGTACGGTGATTGAGAGGATTTCATCCGCGGAGAGCGGATTGCACGCGGTCGTCAGGAGTTTACTGACAGGCTTTGAGGTACGTGAGATAATGTACCCTTTTTGGACAGTTGCGCATAAATAAGATGCGCCCTATGTAGATAGTAGCCCCTGAGACTCTGTGCGTTGTCAAAAGTGACGGCGCATAGAGGATCATAATCCCAGGTCTAATATGCCGCCTTCATACGTAGGTGGCAAAGTGTCCGGTGGCCAGCCGGACTGATGAATTTGCCGAGCTAAAGCGGAAACTTGACGTGGCAGATGCCGACATCGCGCTTGTCAACAAGCGGCTTGACGAGGCACAAGGTATGTAATTCCTCCGGCGGCACCTGGTAAGAGGAGCTTTATGCCAGTATCTTACAATGTGTGCGCTTGATGCAGATGGTGCTGCTGCCATGGAGAATCTTCGGGCGGAACTTGCCCGAGCCAAGGAGCAAGCCAGGAAAAGTGATGCGGCTGCCGGAAAGGCAATTGAAGAGATGAAAGCCGAACAGGCTGCTCACTGCCGAAGCAAGAAGGAAATGGCCGAGATGGTCGTGAAGCTGAAGAACGCTGCTGACCGTTGCAAGCTTCTTGAAAAAGAAGATCGGGCGGAACAGATGGACCTGAAGAAGGCTGTTGCCGATGCCAAGGATGCTCGCTCTGCGATGAGAGCTATGAAGGAGGAGCTGCGTCAGGCCAGAGAGATCGCGGCTGGAAAGCCCTTTATGCTGCGGAGGAAGTTTTGTGATCCTAAACATGCTTCATTAGACCAGATGTGGAGTATGGTGGACACCTATCTGGATTTAGCAGCGAGTGCCGCAGATGCGGCCGAACACTTCCGAGATCAAGAAGATCGCGAAGTGGAAAAGCTCTTCTAGTCGCAGTTCCACAATCCAGAGCGTCCACTGTCATTGGCCGATCGTTTGGCCGAGTGGGCCGAGCTAAATAGGTTGTCCGGACTCGCCATGAAGTATGTCATGAGTCATCTGTGGCCAGAGAGGCCAGAGCCGAAAAGTTATTTCAACTTGGTGCAGCAGTTCCTTGGTGTGGCGCCGCATATCAATGCGATGAAGAGGTCAGCGTGCATAGAGAGTGCGTAGATGGCTCTTGCCCGTGTCAAGACATACTGGGCGGAAATGGAAGCCACCGTTGTTGCATCCCCAGACTCGGAAGGAAGCCGAGTACCTGCCGAGAACTATTTTCAGGAAGTTCTGCAAGGCGCTCGTTTAATAGAGACGCAGTGCTCGAAGGATACTATATTCGAATAGCATATATTATTGTAAAACAATATTATGATAAATTGTAGAAGCTTTTTATACTTGTGCCTGCAAGTATTATGATACCTCCTGTGCGGACGTTTAACATATATGTATATATAATCTGAAAGATGGCAGTCGTCGGCTTCAGCCCCCACGCACATAATGCGGGGGTGTTCGCAGAAGGTGCATTTTCACACTTGATCCAACATCTTGGTCCTACAAAGGAGGTGATAGCGCAGCGAACTAGGCAATCGGACTATGATGCTTTATCACTTTCACTTAGCCATAGGAGTTTGATAGTAAGGCTACTTATATAGCCCCTGGTGGCGCCTGCGCTCGCCCGAACTCAGGGCGCGTATGTGCCTGGCCAGGAAACGGCCCTTCGTTAATGCGGAGGAATCCTAAAGATTCTGGTAAGTCATCGAGTGGTTGACCAGTCTCACGCTATATCATGACAGTCAGTTTTCGGCTTTCTCTACTGAGGTGCTCGCCAGGCCGAACCGGGGCACAATCGCAGTAGTTCTCCTGGTGCCGCCTTAGCCGATAGAGCGGAACGTAAGGCAGCAAAACACAGGAGCCGGGCAAACCCAACATTTGACCAAAGACATGATTCGGAGCTAATGCATATAAGGCCAAACTCGCGACGCCGAACACTCCCTAAGGTATTCGGTCTTTATGAGGGCGGGCGGGATAACGCCCTTAGTAATAAGCCCTTAGTGTCCAGGTACGCGCAAAACTCTAACGTGGCCACATGCCAAAACGCCAGCCTCCTCCTTGGTTATACCAAGAAACCAGGGGATGTGTATCAACAAGAGACAGTAAAAAAGGTTTACGCAGGGTCTTAATCTGAAAAGAATCCTTGGAACGGGTCCCTGCTGCACGTCTGCACCTGTGTCTCCGTTGTGCCGTATCCTGGACGGGCGTAGCACGGTGTTCATTTGTAAAAGAGAGGAACTTAGTTAAAGAAAGATCGTGTCGAACATAAGTTATACTAAATAAATGAAGTATAAATTGAAATGGGTAAAATTGAGCTTCATTGTCTCTTGTTTTATATGCGCGGAGCCCCTAGTACAGGGGTATACAGCTATTAAGCCTTTATCAATTGTATGTTTATGCCGGACTCTTCTAGCCGTGTCCGTGGTCTTGACGACCTGTTTAGATGCTTTGGCTGGTGAAGCCGCTTTATTGTGGGGCTGTCAAGGTAGCCGCACTGTTTTCCACGCGGGAGGAACACTCAATGTTTTCCCTTTAATGAGATGATGCCTTGTGGACTGGGCATCTTAAGCGTAAGAGATGCATAATGCGGTATTGCGTTAAAGCGGGCGAAAGCTTCACGTCCCAGCAGTGCTTGATAGCTACTTGAGAATGGGGCGATGTGGAAAGTTAGTTGTTCGCGACGAAAGTTATCGGGGGAGCCGAACATAACTTCTAGCCAGAGAGAACCCATGCAACGGGCATCCGGGCCTGGCGTTACCCCTTGAAAGGAGGTTTTGCTATGGTGAATTTTTGTTGGGTCTATCCCCATGTTGCATATTGTGTCCTGGTATAACAGGTTTAGACCACTACCGCCGTCCATCAGGACATTTGTAAAATGGAGTCCGCTGATTATTGGATCTAATACCAAGGCAGTCTAGCCTGCGTTCCGGATACTTCTAGAGTAATACTGATGGTCGAAGGTGATCGGTTTTAACAACCATTGGCGAGGCTCCTTTGGGATAGGCCGTATGGCGCGTATCTCTGGTGGCGTCGTTCTGTTCGTCACGTGAAGTAAGTGTACTGTTTTGACTTCTTGTGGGAAATCCTTTTGTTTCCTGGTGCTCTGCTTGTGGGGTTCATCGTCATCCTCACTTGGTGTGTCGAGCCCCTTGTGTTCGGCGTTGAGTTTGCCGGCTTGCTTGAAAACCCAACAATCTCTGTGGGTATGGTTCGTAGGCTTCCCGGGAGTACTGTGTATTTGACATATCTTGTCTAGGATTTTGTTTAAGTTGGATAGCTCGTCCCTGTTATCCTTGAGGGGCGGCTTTCTCTGATTCTGTCGCGAGCTTTTGAATCCGGCGTTGACCGCCGTGCTCTTTGGGTTGTTTGCCTTATTCTGGCGCTGGTCCTTGCTGCGTCTGGGTTTTCCGTTTCCATCCCTAACTTCGGATGTACTTGGGTTGCTGGTGCTACATCTTGCCAACCGGCTGTCCTCTCCTGCGCAAAAGCAGGTCATGAGGCTTGTTAATGCGGCCATTGTTCTTGGCTTTTCTTGGCCGAGGTGTCTGGCGAGCCATTTGTCTCGAACGTTATGCTTAAAAGCTGCTAGGGCTTCGGCGTCCGGATAGTCGACTATCTGATTCTTTTTAGTAAGAAATCTGTTCCAGAATTTCCGGGCTGACTCTCCGGGCTGTTGAGTTATGTGATTGAGATCGTCTGCATCCAGAGGGCGGACATAGGTCCCTTGAAAATTTGCCCGGAAAGCATCCTCAAGCTCTTCTCAACTTCCAATGGTGTTTTCGAGAAGGCTTTTGAGCCAATGCCGGGCTGGCCCTTTAAGCTTGAGGAGGAAGTATTTTATGGTGTGGAGGTCATCTCCTCTGGCCATGTGTATGTGGAGGATATAATCCTCGATCCAGACCCTAGGGTCTATTGTTCCGTCGTATGCCTCTATGTTTACGGGCTTGAATCCTGCTGGAAATTCATGGTCCAGCACCTCATCGGTGAAACATAGGGGGTGTGCGGCACCCCTGTATTTGGGTGTGCCGTGATGTTCGGATATTTGTTGTGTTGCATTGCTTACTAGAGCTTGCTTTCTTGGCCCGTATATAGATCTGGCTGGGCCGTCTTTTTGATGCTAATCCTTTGGTGGATCGCGTGCCGGCTTGTGTGCGGCGCCGCTTGCCGCTCCATGCTGGCCATGCGGTCGTCTATCCAACCGGATGGCTTTCCTATTTTTTGACTGCGGGGGCTCTAAGGCCTCCTCGTCAAATTCAGGCAGTAGCTTTCGCTTTGGATAGCTTTTTGTGCGGCGACTGCCGCCATATTTGTCTGCGGTGTTGTGTACTTTGCTCCATCTGATTCTGAGTGCATCTTCTGCAGTTTTGAGCTTCCACTTTTGCTTTTTCAGGCTATGCGCAGTGGCGACGAGCCTTTTGTGGAGGTTCTTCTGCTCCATGAGTTTATCCGGTGTAAGGTCGTCCAGACTGTTGTTTTCGCCGGGGACGGGGTGTTCGGTTTGTTTATCCAAGTTGCCCTGTTCGGACGCTTGCTCGAAGGCATGTTCGTCATCCGCCGGCTCGTCCTGCTCTATGGCTGGGTCTGTATGGCTGTTGTCTCTGTCGAGGCGGGGCTTGGAGCGGCGCTTACGTCGCCGCTTTGATTGCTTTTTGAGTGAACGATCCCTCGTCGCATCCCTGTGTTCCTCGCTGTCGCTTCCTTTGGGTATATCCACCATGTATACATCATGAGATGAGGTGGTTGTTCAGTGCCTTATAGGCGTTGGTTCATGTTCATCTCCTACATCGTCGTCCATACCGTCGATGTCTTCGGAGTCGAAGTCGAGCGCATCGTTTAAATTATCGACAGTGGCTACGAAGTGGGTGGTGGGTGGGCATTAAATTTCTTCGTCGTCCACATCCCAATCCTGCCGGTCATAGTCCGGCCAGGGCTCTCCTGACAAAGAGAGAGACCTGAGTGAATTCAGAATGTCGCCGAAGGGCGAATGTTGAAAGATGTCTGCGGCGGTGAACTCCATGATCGGCTCCTAATCGGATTCGATCGGTAGGGGCGCAGAGGGCTCGAAGTCCGGAGAGGAGTCCGGCACCTTGGAGTCACGGGCTTCGCAGAGGACAAGGCTGGTGTTTGGCTTGATCGCCGTAGAGATTGCAGCCCCCGAGGCGGTGTCTAACCACCCATCCTCGATTGGTGTGATCGGCTCCGAGCTAGGGGTCGGAGCGGACACAGATGCGGCCTCCAGGGCACTGTTCGGCGGTAGAGCTAGATCATGCCCATCGTGACAGTGCGGCGCGCTCGGCTGTGGCTCGAATCCGTCAAAGATCAAGTCTCCGTGGATGTCGGCCATGTAGTTCAAACTTCCAAATCTGACCTGATGGCCAAGGGCGTAGCTTTCGATCTGCTCCAGATGACCAATCGAATTGGCCCGCAGTGCAAAGCCGCCGAATACGAAGACCTGTCCGGGGAGAAAAGTCTCACCCTAGATCGCATCGCTGTTGATGATCGGAGAAGCCATCGGGCCTAAAAGTGACGACACAGAGGAACTCTCAATGAAAGCACCAATGTCGGTGTCAAAACCGGCGGATATTGGGTAGGGGGTCCCGAACTGTGCGTCTAGGCCGGATGGTAACAAGAGGCAGGGGACACGATGTTTTACCCAGGTTCGGGCCCTCTTGATGGAGGTAAAACCCTACGTCCTTCTTGATTAAAATTGATGATATGGGTAGTACAAGAGTAGATCTACCACGAGATCAGAGAGGCTAAACCCTAGAAGCTAGCCTATGGTATCATTGTTGTTCGTCCTACGGACTAAAACCTTCCGGTTTATATAGACACGGGAGAGGGCTAGGGTTACACAGAGTCGGTTACAATGGTAGGAGATCTACATATCCGTATCGCCAAGCTTTCCTTCCACGCCAAGGAAAGTCCCTTCCGGACATGGGACGAAGTCTTCACTCTTGTATCTTCATAGTCCAGGAGTCCGGCCGAAGGTATAGTCCGGCTATCCGGACACCCCCTAATCCAGGACTCCCTCAGAGAGCTTTATAAGAAAAGCACTACTAGAGTCCTTCAAAGGTGCATCTCCGAAGAGGAAGGGCGGAACCTCCTGGCTGAAATTCATGCCGGACTCGGCGGTCATCACGCTGCAGCTCGGTCCCTTGTAAGCAAGGCCTTCCGTACAGGCTTTTATTGGCCGACGGCCCGGGCAGACGCCCAGGACTTAGTCCAACGATGCGTCGGTTGCCAGCTTTTTGCAAACCAAAGCCATATGCCACCCACCGCCCTCCAAACTATCCCCATCACTTGGCCCTTCGCGGTCTGGGGGCTTGACATGGTTGGACCCCTTAAAGGCGGAACCCACAAGAAAAAATACTTACTGGTCATGGTGGATAAGTTCACCAAATGGATAGAAGCCAAGCCTGTTAAGACGGCCGAATCCGGACCAGTGATAGACTTTATATCCGGGGTTGTACACCGTTACGGCGTCCCCCACAGCATCATCACTGATAATGGCACGAACTTTACGGCCGACGAGGTAAAACTCTGGTGCAAAAACATGGGCATCAAGCTCGATTATGCTTCCGTCTATCACCCACAAACTAACGGCCAGGTCGAACTTGCAAATGGTCTTATCATGAGCGGCATCAAACCCAGATTAGTGCGGTCCCTTAAGGAATCTAATACGCACTGGGTAGAGGAGCTCGACTCCATACTCTGGGGGCTGCGGACCACGCCGAATCGCACCACCGGATACACACCATTCTTCATGGTGTACGGCGCAGAGGCAGTTTTGCCCTGCGACATAATTCATGACTCACCTCGAGTGCGCATGTATGAAGAAATAGAAGCCGAGCTCGATCGGCAGGACAGTTTGGACGCCTTGGAGGAAGAGCGTGACGTGGCAAAAGCCCGTTCCGCATTCTATCAACAGCAGGCTCGAAGATACCAAAGCAGAGAAGTACGGGCCAAAAATTACAACGTTGGTGAATTAGTTCTACGCCTGCCGGACAAGAAAAAGGACAAACTCAAGCCCAAGTGGGAAGGTCCCTTCATAATTGACCAAGTCCTGACTGGTGGAGCGTACCGCCTGCGAGATGCATCGGATAACCGACTCGAGCCGAACCCATGGAACGCAGCCCGTCTCCGAAGATTCTATGCCTAGCGTCGGACTCTGTGTTCATCTCATTCCTCTGTCCATTTTTTATACTTTCTGTCTTACATTTCTCTCCTTCTCCCCTCCCTCTCTCTTACAGCCTTTAAAGGCTCATAAAGTGACGCACTATCCGCGCTCATTAAACCTGGGGGCTTCTTCAAACAGAAGCTTATTTATACGGGCTTCATGCCCAACACATGTGTCACACTTCGCATGTACCTTTTATTCACCATTATATGCATCGATATGACTTAAGTTTTGGCCAAGCTGGGTTGCCTGGCTCCTGTGCTTACCCCTACGTTCCCGATTGTTCGGCTAGGTGGTAAAGGGAGCACCTCTGTGATTGTTACTGTCGGGTCATCCGGATGTGTACCTCAGACTGGGTGAAGCCAAAAGCTAGCATTCTTAAGGGAATATTCAGTCGGTGAACTAAAGATGATCTTTTTTCACTTATTTATCTATACGCCCCCAGATGTTTTTCCTGCGTCTCTTTTCGCAGAATGAACATGCACTTTAGGGCATGCCTCCCAGGGAAAGGAACTATTCTCCCTGGAAGATGTTTCTTACTAACCATGTAATATAACATAACTAGTTGGGCACTTGTCTGTTCAAGCACTAATGACCCCTACGCCTGGTCTCCATGCATACCCCGGTTCTTATATAACCGCGAGGGTATTCGGACACACTACGGACCGTCAGGTCCCGAGGTTGAAGCGAAAAGGTCGGCCATGACAAACGATCTACAATCCGGCTAGAAGGCATTACACATGTCAATTAAAATTACATAATCAATTTGACTTATTGTATTCCTCTTCAATACCATCTAACAGGCTGTCTAGTCTACAGTCCTGTTGGGAATACTTTGCGGCCAATTCTACTTGGCCGTATACTAAGCTCACAGGGATCTCCTTCCCATCGGGCCCCACGGGTCCGACCTCGGCCATGTGGTTTGGGTCAGCCTTCGTGTACCGCGTCTTCACCATGGCCCAGGCCTCCCTGGCGCCTTAACGGCAGGCCGACATCTTCCACAATCGGAAGCGCCGCCGTGCTCCCTTCAGCTTCTCTACAAGCTCTCCAAGGCCTTCGGGCATGGAGACGGATGGCCACAACGCCTGGCAACGCCTTGCATCACCTGCCGAACTCGCTCGTGCAGTTGTGAGAGCTTGGGAAGAAGGTCACCCGTAGAACCGGGCATTTCCTCTGCAGGACGACCTGTTAGCATACCTACAGACATTACTCTGTTAGTCGACTTCCTCGCCGAACTCTTTTTTCAAAGTTCGTTTAAGCACTTACTAAATATGCCGCGTCGAAGCCGCTGATTCTCCTTAACGGAGTCCAACAGCTGGGCACGAACATCCTTCAGTTCAATGCCCAGCTTGGTGTTGGCATCTTGGAGATCGTTCTTCTCCCGCCTCACCTTTGTCAGCACGCTCTCACCAGCCTTCAGCTGGCGTAGGAGTTGTTGCTCTTCCGGATTTAATCCGACGCCATATGCAATTTCATTTGTCAGATTTGCACCCACGCCGCACTTTGCAAAATACTTATCTTTCGAAGCGTATATTACCAGAGGGCGTCTCCTTGGGCTCCCCTACCGCGGCTAGTGCAGCCTCAAGTTGGGCTTTGCACTCTTCCAGCTCCTGGGACAGTAGGGTATTCTTTTCTGTAAGAACCTACATAACAAATGATCCTTAAATCAGTTATTCTAACTGTTTCAAGTCTTGGGGGCTACTGGTATATATATAATTACCAAAATTTTCTTACCCATATGTCTTTTACATATTGCTCCATGGCTCTGGCTAAACCATTTTGAGCGGCACGGAGATACGCATCTCCCGAATTGAAGGCATCCAATGCCTCTTGAGAGAAACAAGCGTCGCGAAGAACTGTCTGGCGACGCCTGTGGTTCATGGCACTCTCCACCTCGGAATTGGTGGCAGACAGCTTGTCTGCATCCTCTGTCGGAGGAGCGTCCGGTGCGCGCCTTGTGCTCGCCTCCGCTTCCGGACCAGGCTTTGGAGCCTGGCTGGTGGAGACGCGATTGGCAACCTCTCCGGATATAGTCCGGCAAGGTCTCTTCGTCCTGAAGACAGCACGAGCGTTAATACACCTTGAAGGAATAACACCTGGGAATAAGATGGCGCGCTATACCTTTGCGCCGGCGTCTCAGTCCGGACCGCACTTCTTTTCAGCCCGCGGGGCCTTGCCGCCCCTCGTTGGCTAGTCGCCGCAGGCTCGGCCTCTCGTCTCAAGGACCTCCCCTGCAAAACACGGTTGTCATATGGCAATCAAAAACACGCGAGGATAGATCCCTTTTCAAAGTGCTGGGACTTCGGTCTCAATTACCTGTGAGGCTGGGAGTAGCCCTGGGTAATTGGCCGTAATGGCCACCAAGGCGTTGTCCTTGCTCAATTGATGAAACACCCCATCAATCAGCTCCACAGATAAGTCCGGATCCTCTTGAGAGGCCGGGTCGAGGGACCGTCCCGGATCCTCGGGTTGTGGAGGAGGGCTGTTTATTTCTTTAACAGCCTGGCGCAGTTCCTGCGTTGAAGTAGTTAGACTGAATATTTAACGATGGGAATATAAAACGGATGGGCAAGTAAAAGTGTCCACTTACCCAACTTGGGGGATTGTACATAGAAAATCCACCCAGTGGGTTGACGCAGAGAAATTCCTCCTCTTCTCCCTTGTACAAAGCGGACAAGATCTTTATTAGAGCGGGAGCCGAATCCGGCCCCTTACGGCCGTGGCGGGTGGTGTCGTCCTCCCCGTTGAAGTCCCACATGGGGTGGCCTCTATAATGAAGCGGCTGCACCCCTCGCATGATGCATGCGGTCATGATCCCGGTCATGGTTAGTCCGGAATGAGCTAACTATCTTATCCGGCCCATCAGGTAAAGAACGTCCTTGTCACTTTCCCTCTGAGGGCTCCGTGGACGCCAGCTTAGGCGCTTCTTTAGGGGAGCACTGTCGAACTCAGGGAGGCCGATCCGGACAGGATCCGGTAGCGGGACGTCCTCTATATAAAACCATTCCGAAGGCCAGTCCTCAGACGCCTTCTTTGGGGTTCCGGATAGATATCCGGTCCCGGCGATGCGCCACACTTCGGCTCCGCCCACTTGATATATTGACCCCTTCTGAGAACGGGGCACAAGGCAGAATAGCCTTTTCCACAGCGCGAAATGAGCCTCACAGCCCAAAAACAGCTCGCAAAGGGCTACGAAGCCCGCGATATGCAATATGGAGGCAGGCGTGAGGTTGTGCAGCTGGAGGCCATAGAACTCCAGGAGCCCCCAGAGAAACGGATGAATTGGAAATCCGAGCCCTCTTATTAAGTAAGGTACAAGGCATACCCTCTCTCCTTTGGAGGGATTGGGGGCGCTCTCCGCTTGCTCTCCGCCATTATAGGTGGCAAGTCCGGCTCGAACCGGGACCATATAGGCCGGGGGGAGAAATCCCTTGGTCTGGAGCATCACTAGCTCGCTGTGCAGGATGGAGCATCTCTCCCAATCTCCAGGCTGAGGGCTGGAAGGGCGAGAGGAGGAGCTACGGCGGCGGCCATGATAGAATGGACCTCTGTCGGATATGCTTTGATGAATACTCGCGGAGGGGAGAAGGTGTGGTTTGGATCTAAATCCTCGTCCCCTTAAATAGGCGGCTCATTCACGCGGCTAGGGGTGTAAATGTAAAAACACCCTGACTTTTCGTATTCATTTGACACGTGGAAGACGGCCATTATTGGGCGTAGAAGCCAAGGAGCGCTACATTTACAAGAAACCGGACATTATTCAACAGGTACACGGAATTTGGAGGAGAACCCGCCTTGCAATGCCGAAGACAATCTGCGCCGGACTCGTCATCATTGAAGCCTGGTTCGGGGGCTACTGAGGGAGTCCTGGATTAGGGGGTGTCCGGATAGCCGGACTATACCTTCGGTCGGACTCCTGGACTATGAAGATACAAGGTTGAAGACTTCGTCCCGTGTCCGGAAGGGACTTTTCTTGGCGTGGAACGGTGGAAGGCAAGCTTGGCGATACGGATATGTAGATCTCCTACCATTGTAACTGACTCTGTCTAACCCTAGCCCTCTCCGGTGTCTATATAAACCGGAGGGTTTTAGTCCGTAGGAACAACAATCATACCATAGGTTAGCTTCTAGGGTTTAGCCTCTCTGATCTCGTGGTAGATCTACTCTTGTACTACCCATATCATCAATATCAATCAAGCAGGACGTAGGGTTTTACCTCCATCAAGAGGGCCCGAACCTGGGTAAAACATCGTGTCCCCTGCCTCTTGTTACCATCCGGCCTAGACGCACAGTTCGGGACCCCCTACCCGAGATCCACCGGTTTTGACACCGACAAGGACTGCCTCTGAAGATCCGGAAACCGAGGCTTCCAAACGGTAGAAGAAATCCCCACTAGAGGGTCCTGCCTTGGATGGTGCTTTTGCCGCACAAAGTCCGCGCGAGGGTCAACCCTCCAATGATCTGTAAGTAATTAGAAAGTACTTCGATAGTGAAGATATATTACCTTTCCTCTGAGGAAAATAACCGAAGTGTTTATCTTGCAGTTCGGATCTTAGCCCTTCTCAGCAGAGCTCATCTTCGGGGGATCTTCATCCGAAGATGATGGAGAGCGAAACGCCTCCCCCGGACTCCTCCGCTCAAGAAGCGGGCGACCTTGAAGTGTCGTCACGGAGGGCCTCTCCGGATTTGGTGAGGCCTGAAGATAATCCTGCAGCCACCCGAAGTCCTCAGCGTCCGGCTCCTGAAAAGAGCAAACAAAAGAGTCCGGCACCGTCTGGTATGCGGTCGGACATACTGAGGGAGCTGTTGGGGCGAGCAACCATCTTAGAGGAACACCGTACGTTAATGGGTACGGTGATGGAAAGAATTTCGTCCGCCGAAAGCGGATTGCATGAAGCTTTTATGAGTCTACTGACGGGCTTTGAGGTACGTGAAATGATATTTTTTTTGATAGTACCGCACATGTTAAGTGTGCCCTGTGTAGATAGTAGCCCCTGAGACTCTGGTTGTCGTCGAGAACGGCGGCGAACAGAGGATCGTAGTCCCAGGCAATAATCATACCGCTTTGATGTGCAGGTAATGGGAGCTCCGGTGGCTAGCCGGACTCATGAGTTTGCCGAACTAAAGCGGAAACTAGATGCGGCAGACGCCAACATCGAGCTTGTTAACAGGCGGCTTGACGAGTCATAGGGTAAGTAATGTTTTCCTGGTGAATGTCACATAATAAGAGCAGCATGATGCCAGTATCTTTTAATATGTTGTGACTGCAGACGGAGCTGCCACCGTGGAGACCCTTCGGGCAGAACTTGCCCGAGCCAAGGAACAAGCGAGTGTTAGTAATGCGGCTGCTTTGAAGGCAGCCGAAGAGTTAAGAGCTGAGAAGGCCGCCCATTGCGGAATTAAAGAAAAATGGCCAAGATGGCTGTGGAATTAAAAGGCACTGCCGACCGTTGCCAGTTCCTTGAAGAAGAGAACCGAGTGAAGGCAGCGGACCTTGAGAAGGCCACAATGGCGACCAAAGACACTCGCTCTGCTATGAGGGCGAAGAAGGAGGAGTTGCGCAAAGCCGGGGATATTGTGGCTGGGAGGCCCTTTCTGCTGCAGAGGAAGTTCAGAGATCCGCGTTATGCCCCTCTGGATCGGCTGTGGAGTTTGGCGGGCGCATATATGGACTTGGCGGCGAGCGTTGTCGATGCGGTCGAATACTTCCGAGATCAGTCATATCGTGAAGTGGACAAGCTATTCTGGTCGCAATTTAACGTTCCAGAGCGTCCGCTTCCCCTGACGGATCAGCTAGCCGAATGGGCCTAACTTAATAGGTTGTCCGGACTCGCCATGAGGTCCGTTGTGGATCAGCTGTGGCCGGAAAAGCCGAAGCCGAGCAGCTATTTCAGCTTAGTGCAGCAGTTCTTTGGTGCGGTGCCCCACATCAATGCGATGAAGAGGTCGGCGTGCATAGAAGGCTCGCGGATGGCCCTTGCCCGTGTTAAAGCATACTGGGCGGAGATGGATGCTACCACTATTGCGGCGCAGGGTTCGGCCATAGGTCGAGTGGCTGCCGAGCACTATTTCGAAGAGGTTCTCGAGGGTGCTCGTTTGATAGAGTCCCAGTGCTCGAAGAATATTATGTTTGAGTGACATGTATGCCCATTGTAAACACAATGTTTTTTATGAAATTTATTAAGGCTGTGTTTATACTTTTGCCTGAAAGTAATATGGTGCCTCCTGTGCGGCCGTTTATGTATACATGTGTATAACCTGAAAGATTGCAGTCGTCGGCTTCAGCCCCCACTCATATAATGCGGAGGTGTTCGCAGAAGACGCATGTTCACACTTAACCCAACGTCTTGGTCCTATTAAGGAGGTGATAGCGCAGCGAACGAGGCAACCGGACTATAATGCTTTAACACTTTCACTTAGCCATAGGAGTTTGACGGTGGGGCTACTATATAGCCCCTGTTGGCTCCGCACTCTCCCAAATTCGGGGTGCGTACATGCCTGGCCGGGAAACGGCCCTTCGTTAAGGCGGAGGAATTCTATCATTCCGATAGGTCATCGAGTGGTTGACCAGTCTCACGCTATATCATGACAGTCAGTTTTCGGCTTTCTCTACTGAGGTGCTCGTCCGGATGACCCGGGGCACAATCACAGTAGTTCTCCTAGTGCTACCTTAGCCGATAGAGCGGAACGTAAGGTACCAAAACATAGGAGCCGGACAAACCCAACATTTGACCAAAGACATGATTTGGAGCTGATGCATATAAGGCCAAACTCGCGACGTCAAACACTCCCTAAGGTATTCGGTCTTTATGGTATAAATCGGGCCTAAATAGTGCCCTTTGTAAGAAGCCCCTTGTGTCCAGGTACGTGCATTATTCTGACGTGGCCACTGCCAAGACGTCAGCATCCTTCTCAATTGTACTGAGAATTCGAGGGATGTGTATCAACAAGAGATGGTAAAAAAGGTTTACGCAGGGTCTTAATCTAAAAAGAATCCTTGGAGCGGGTCCCTGCTGCACGTCTGCGCCTGTGTCTCCGTTGTGTCGTATCCTGGACGGGTGTAGCATGATGATCATCTGTAAAAGAGAGGAACTTAGGTGAAAAGTTGTCGTGCGAAAAGGTAGGTTTTAAAGAAACCATGTAAATTTCAAGATGAGTGAAAATTGCCACTTGTCTGCGCGCGTTTAGCCCCTTGTGTTTATGAGAGGGGTGTGGCCATCAAACCTGTACGAATTACATATAGTAGCGCCGGACTCATCTAACCGCGTCAGTGGTCTTGATGACCTATCAAATGCTTTAGTTGGTGAGGCCGTTTTTAGTGTGCAGCTGCCAAGGCAGTCGCATTCTCTTCGGTGCACAAAGATCGCTTAATATTTCCGTTCACTGTAATGATGCCATGTGGACTGGGCATCTTGAGTGTGAGGGAAGCGTAATGCCGTATTGCATTAAAGCAAGCAAAGGCTTCACGTCCAAGTAGTACTTGATAACCACTTTGGAACGGGGCAATGTGGAAGGTTAAATTTTCGCTACGGAAGTTATCAGGGAAGCCGAATATAACTTCTAGTAGCAGGGAGCCCGTGCAATGAGCCCGTGGGCCTAGCGTTACTCCTTTAACGGTAGTATTGCTGAGGCAAATTTTTGTTGGGTCTATCCCCATTTTGCGGATTGTATCCTGGTATATCAGGTTTAAACCGCTGCCACTGTCCATCAGGACTCGTGTAAAGTGGTATCCGTCAATTATTGGGTCTAATACCAGGGCAGCCCATCCTGCCCGCCAGATACTTGCTGAGTAATCACGATGGTCGAAAGTGATTGGTTGAGACGACCACTGGCAGGGCTCGGCGGTGATAGGCCCTTGGGCATATTTATCTGGGAGTGCCGCTTTGTTTTTCCCCTTGATCACGTGTGAGGGAGTCCTGGAATAGGGGGTCTCCGGACAGCCGGACTATATCCTTTGGCCGGACTGTTGGACTATGAAGATACAAGATTGAAGACTTCGTCCCGTGTCCGGATGGGACTCTCCTTGGCGTGGAAGGCAAGCTAGGCAATATGAATATCTCCTCCTTTGTAACCGACCTTGTGTAACCCTAGCCCTCTCCGGTGTCTATATAAACCGAAGGGTTTTAGTCCGTAGAACAACATACTATCATACCATAGGCTAGCTTCTAGGGTTTAGCCTCTCTGATCTCGTGGTAGATCTACTCTTGTACTACCCATATCATCAATATCAATCAAGCAGGACATAGGGTTTTACCTCCATCAAGAGGGCCCGAACCTGGGTAAAACATCGTGTCCCCTGCCTCATGTTACCATCCGGCCTAGACGCATAGTTTGGGACCCCCTACCTGAGATCCGCCGGTTTTGACACCGACATTGGTGCTTTCATTGAGAGCTCCGCTGTGCCGTCGCCACTAGGAAGGATGTCTCATCCCGTCTTTAAAGACGGCACTGTTGCTGAAGGAGCTTTGGCTATGGGCCAAACTCTCCGGCTAGGTGGTTTTCTTATGACCGCCTGTTCGGCCGCTGCGCCGACGATGACTTCTCAGGTCATCGAAAGCAATCTTCACGTCAACTCGGAACTCGCCGAGCAGTTAGATCCAATGGAGCTCTCTTCCTTGAACGAGCTCCTGGATCGCATCGCCGCCCTGGGAGTCGCTACAGACTACGATCAGATTGGGCCTAAACCCGATCTGAGAGAGATCAACTCTCCCCAGGTCACCCATCACGTTGCAGTGGTGGAGGAACAATGCGGCAACCCTTCATCTATCTTAAGGACTAGCTATGTCCGGATTCCCGATCCCTCCAAGCCGGATACCCGCGGAGGGGAGGACATCACTCAAGGCCTGAACCTAGAGTCAGGCAGCGGGCTAGATTTATCGGAAAACATCCAAGAATCCAAACTTCCGAGTTCGGAAACTCCTTGGCCCCTGAGTCTCAGATTGGGTGAGGATTCGGGCTCAATTCCACCCACCCACCCAAACATAAGCGATATATCCCAAATTAGGCAAGAGCCCGAAGAAACAGTACACCATTACTGGGCTAGATTCCTCCTGGTCATGAACAGGATAAAGGACTACCGCGAGGAAGACGCAATTTCATTCTTCTGCAATAATTGCACAGACAAGGGAATCATCAACGCCATAAGTCGCCGTGAAATTACACGCTTTGCCGACTTGGTGTCCATAGTACGAAAGTACTGTGTGATGGAAAGCGCCTGGAAAACCGAAATAAAATTTTGGGATAATCCGGCCCTGAATACAAACCCAGTCCGAAATAAAAGGGTGCATTATCACAATACACCTGGGTTAACTACCAAAAAGCAAAAGCCCTCTACGGGGCAAGGAACCGTACTGGAGGGATGGCTCAACGGACCCTGCAAAATTCATAGTACAGCGGATGCAATACCAACGCACAGCCTTAGAGCATGTTGGATACTCCGGCAGGTGGCCAAAAGTGGTGAGGATCTACTCCTCCCAAATACCACAGAGCACCATCCCGTGGACAACAATATGGTGTTAATGGTCTTTGAGACCTTCGCGTCAAATAATAGACGCAAGCGAACACTCCGCAGCATGGCCGAAATCTGCCACGTAGCAGAAATAAATCCTTGGAGTGACACGGCTATTACCTTCAATGCCAGTGATGAACCCAAATTCCGAACAGCCCGAGCACCAGCCGCACTGGTCCTCAGTCCAATCGTGGACGGCTTTCGACTCACCAAGGTACTCATGGACGGCGGTAGCGGATTAAACCTCATCTATGAGGAAACTCTTCAAAAGATGGAAACAGACTGGAGCCGCATTGAGCAAAGTAGCACAACCTTTAGAGGAATCATCCCTAGTTGGGAAGCACGCTGTGTTGGGAAAATCACACTAGATGTGGTATTCGGCACTCCGGATAATTACAGGTCCGAAGAAATTACATTCCAAGTGGCCTCGTTCAGCAGCGGATACCACGCTCTATTAGGGCGGGAGGCGTTTACAATCTTCCAAGCCATACCCCATTACGGGTACATGAAGCTCAAAATGCCCGGGCCCAACGGAATCATCACTCTTGCTAGTGATCCGGACATAGCACTCCACGCCGAAAATAAGACAGTCGCATTGGCCCTCGAGGCACTATCCGAAGCCCTAGCGGCTGAGGAACTAACTGCACTGCGCTCCATGGTGAACAGGGACGATGTGATACTCGATAAAAGATCCAAGTCCACCTCCTTTAAACCGACGGACGAGATAGTCAAATTCCAAGTCCATCCAATGGACCATACAAAAACAGCTTCCGTCGGGGCACAATTAAACCTTGATGTCGACACCGCACTGCGAGAGTTCCTACGCGAGAACTGGGACATTTTTGTCTGGCACCCTTTAGACATGCCAGGAAACCCACGCAGGTTGGCTGAGCACAGCCTAAATATCCTAAAAGGATTCAAGCCAGTCAAGCAGGCTCTTCGGCGTTTCTCCGAACCTAAGAGACAAGCCATGGGAGAGGAACTAGCCAAGCTATTGGAGGCCGGATTCATCAGAGATATAAAACATCCGAACTGGCTAGCAAACCTGGTGATGGTACCAAAGAAGGACAAATCCTGGCGCTTGTGCGTCGATTTTAAGGACCTTAACAAGGCCTGCCCAAAGGATCCTTTCCCCCTCCCCCGCATCGATCAAATCATCGACGCCACCCCAGGACACGATTCATTGTGTTTCCTCGACGCATACTCCGGCTATCATCAAATTAAAATGGCAGAGCCAGACCAAGCTGCAACGGCATTCATCACACCATACGGCCCATTCTGCTTCAACACAATGCCCTTCGGGCTCAAAAACGTCGGCGCAACATATCAGCGCATGATTCAGACATGTTTGGCAAACCAGATCAGCAAAACAGTGGAGGCATACGTAGATGACGTGGTCGTTAAAACTAAGCATGTCGAAACTCTAGTAGACGACTTGAAGCTGACATTCGATAACCTCCGAACATATGACATCAAGCTCAATCCGGAAAAATGTGTTTTCGGTGTACCAGCCGGAAAGCTCCTGGGATTCATTGTCTCTAGTAGAGGTATTGAAGCTAATCCGGCCAAAATCCGAGCGTTGTCACAGTTGGCTACCCCAACAGACCTCAAACAAATACAAAAATTGACTGGATGTGTGGCGGCTCTAAGCCGCTTTATCTCCTGCTTGGGAGAAAAGGCATTACCCCTTTATTGCCTCCTCCGGTGCACCGAACACTTCGAGTGGACGGATGCCGCCACGGCCGGACTCAACGAAATAAAAGCCATATTGGCAACAAACCCAGTCCTGGCCATGCCAAACATTGGCGAACCAATGCTATTATACATTGCGGCAACTCATCAAGTAGTAAGCGTAGTGCTCGTCATCGAACGAGAAGCGGACAGACACAAATTCCCCCTTCAAAAGCCGGTTTACTATGTGTCCACTGTCCTTACTCCATGCAAATCACAGTACCCGCATTATCAAAAGATAGCGTATGCGGTATTTATGGCATCCCGGAAGCTGCGACACTACTTTCAAGAGTGTTCAATAATGGTAGCCTCGGAAGTACCACTTAACGATATTATAAACAACCGCGACGCGATGGGTCGGATTGCCAAATGGGCCATTGAGCTCCTCCCGTTCAACATAACTTACAAGCCACGGCGAGCTATTAAATCGCAAGTTTTGGCTGACTTCGTCGCCGAGTGGACGGAAGCCGAACTCCCTAAGGAGTACGGCACATATTCAAACTAGATCATGCACTTCGACGGCTCCAAAATGTTGGCTGGTCTGGGGGCTGGCGTCGTTTTGACGTCCCCAACAGGAGATTCAGTTCAGTACATACTACAGATAATGTATACGGACTCCAACAACGCAGCCGAATATGAGGCCCTTCTACATGGTCTCCGGATGGCAGTATCCATGGGCATTCAACGCCTAGAGGTGCGCGGGGATTCGAACCTCGCGATATCCCAAATAAATGGAGACTTCGATGCCAAGGATCCGAAAATGGCAGCTTATCGCAATGCCGTCCTAAAAATGTCAGCTCGGTTCGAGGGGCTCGAATTTCACCATGTGGCTCGGGAAAACAATCAGGCGGCAGATATCCTCGCCCGCATCGGTGCAAAACGCGACGCGGTCCCTCCCAGCATATTCCTGGAAAGGCTCTCCAAGCCATCCGTAGCATGGGAAGGGGACACCGGTAACAACAGTCCGGACCCGGCCAAAATACCCGATACCGAACTCGCTGACACAATCGGAGGCCCCGCCACCGAAATAACACATTCAGCCCACGAAATAATGGCCATTATTGCCCCGTGGACAGAGCCATTCCTGGCCTACCTAACTAGACAAGAACTTCCGGAGGACCAAAATGAGGCACGCTGCATAGTGCGGCGATCCAAGGCCTACAGGGTCCATGAGGGAGAATTGTACAAAAAAAGCACTACCGGAGTCCTACAAAGGTGCATCTCCGAAGAGGAAGGGCGGAACCTTTTGGCAGAAATTCACGCCGAACTCGGCGGTCATCACGCCACAGCCCGGGCTCTTGTAAGCAAGGCCTTCCGTACAGGATTCTATTGGCCAACGGCCCGGGCAGATGCACAGGACTTGGTCCAACGTTGCGCCGGTTGCCAGCTCTTTGCAAATCAAAGCCACATGCCACCCACCGCCCTCCAAACAATCCCCATTACATGGCCCTACGCGGTCTGGGGGCTTGACATGGTTGGACCCCTTAAAGGGGGAACCCACAAGAAAAAATACTTATTGGTCATGGTGGATAAATTAACCAAATGGATAGAGGCTAAACCGGTTAAAACAGCCGAATCTGGACCGGTGATAGATTTCATATCCGGGGTTGTACACCATTACGGCGTCCCCCACAGCATCATCACTGATAACGGCACGAACTTCACGGCCGACGAGGTAAAACTCTGGTGCAGCAAAATGGGCATCAAGCTCGATTATGCTTCAGTCTATCACCCACAAACCAACGGACAAGTCGAACGAGCAAATGGTCTTATATGAGCGGCATTAAACCCAGATTAGTGCGCTCCTTAACGGAGTCTGACACGCACCGGGTAGAGGAGCTCGACTCCGTACTCTGGGGGCTGCGGACCACGCCGAATCGTAGTACTGGATATACACCGTTTTTTATGGTGTACAGCGCAGAGCCAGTCCTGTCCTGTGACATAATTCATGACTCACCTCGAGTGCGCATGTACGAAGAAAGAGAAGCCGAGCTCGATCGGCAGGACAGTCTGGACACCTTGGAGGAAGAGCGCGACGTAGCCAAAGCCCGTTCCGCATTTTACCAGCAACAGGCTCACAGATACCAAAGCAGAGAAGTACGGGCCAAAACTTATAACGTTGGCGAACTAGTTCTACGACTGCCGGATAAGAAAAAGAACAAGCTCGAGCCCAAATGGGAAGGTCCCTTCATTATCGACCAAGTTCTGACCGGTGGAGCGTACCGACTGTGGGATGCATCGACTAGTCGACTCGAGCCGAACCCATGGAACGCAGCCAGGCTTCGAAGATTCTACGCTTAGCACCGGACTCTATGTTAGTCCCCTCCCTTTGTCCATTTTCTGCATATGCATCATCTGTCTTGTTTCCCTTTCTTTCTTTTATTTCTCTAGGCCTTCAAGGGTCACCTTGTGCCTCACTCGTACATTAGAGATGCGCTAGCCGCACTCTTCATACCTGGGGGCTCCTTTCACAGAAGCTTAAATTATTTACCTGGGCCTCACGCCCAACACATGTGTTATACTTCCGCATGTACCTTTTTTAACCATTATATGCATCGATATGACTTAAGTTTTGGCCAAGCTGGGTTTCCTGGCTCTTGTATTTATGCCCTACGTTCCCGTTAATTCGGCTAGGGCCTAAGGGGAGCACCTCTGTGATTGTTACCGCCGGGTCAGCCGGACGCGTACCTTAGACTGGGTGAAGCCGAAAGCTAGCGTTCTTAAGGGAATATTCGGTCGGTGAACAAAAGATGACTTTTATTTATTATCCATATCTGCCCCCAGATGCTTTTTCTGCGCTTCTTATCGCAGTCCGGACATGCACTTTAGGGCATGCTTACCCAGGGAAAGGAACCCTTAACGGAACTATTCTCCCTGGAAGATGTTTCTTACTACCCATGTAATATAACATAACTAGTTGGGCACTTGTCTGATAAAGCACTAATGACCCCTACGCCTGGTCTCCACGCATGCCCCGATTCTTACATAACCGAGAGGGTATTCGGATACACTCCGGACCATCGGGTCCCGAGGTTGAAGCGAAAAGGTCCCCCACGATAAACGACCTACAATCCGGCTAGAAGGCATTATACATGTCACTTTAAAATTACATAGTCAATTTGACTGGTTGAATTCCTCTTCAATACCATCCAATAGGTTGTCTAGTCTACAGTCCTGGTGGGAATACTTTGTGGCCAATTCTACTTGGCCGTACACTAAGCTCACAGGGATCTCCTTTCCATCAGGCCCCACAGGTCTGACTTCGGCCATGTCGTTCGGGTCAGCCTTCGTGTACCGTGTCTTCACCATTTCCCAGGCTTCCCTGGCGCCCTGACGGCAGGATGATATCTTCCATAATCGGAAGCGCCGCCGTGCTCCCTTCAGCTTTTCTGCAAGCTCTCCAAGGCCTTCGGGTATGGAGACGGATGGCCAGAAGGCCTGGGCAACGCCTTGCATCATCTGCCGAACTCGTTCGTGCAGCTGTGAGAGCTCGGGAAGAAGATCACCCGTTGAACCGGGCATCTCCTCGGCAGGACTACTTATTAGCATACCTACAGACATAACTCTGTCAGTCAGCTTCCTCGCCGAACTCTTTTTCAAAGTTCGTTCAAGCACTTACTAAATATGCCGCGTCGAAGCCGCCGATTCTCCTTAACAGAGTCCGACAGTTGGGCACGAACATCTTTTATTTCCACGCCCAGCTTGGTGTTGGCATCTAGGAGATCATTCTTCTCCTGCCTCACCCTTGTAAGCACGCTCTCACCGGCCATCAGCTGGCGTATGAGCCATTGCTTATCCGGATTTAATCCAGCGTCATCTGCAATTTTATTGTCAGATCTGCATATACACCACCTTCTAATATGATACTTATCATTCGAAGGATATGTTACCAGAGGGGCTCTCTTTGGGCTCCCCTGCTGCGGCCAGTGCGGCCTAAAGTTGGGCTTTGCACTCTTCTAGCTCCTGGGACAGTTGAGTATTATTTTCTGTAAGAACCTGCATAACAAATGATCCTTACATCAGTTATCCTAACTGTTTCAAGTCTCAGGGGCTACTGATATATATAATCACCAAATTTTCTCACCCGTATGTCTTTTACATACTACTCCGTGGCTCTGGCTAGACCATTTTGAGCGGCACGGAGGTACGCGTCTCCCGAGTTGAAGGCATCCAATGCCTCTTGGGAGAAACAAGCGTCACGAAGAACAGTCCGGCAACGCCTGTGGTTCATGGCACTTTCCACCTCGGAATTGGTGGCGGACAGTTTATCCGCATCCTCTATCGAAGGAGCGCCCGGCGCACGCCTCGTATTTGTTCCCACCTCCGAATCCGGCCTTGGAGCCTGGCTGGTGGAGGCGCGATTGGTAGCCTCTCCGGGTATAGTCCGGCGAGCGCTCTTTTTCCTGAAAAGAAGGCATGGGCGTTAGTATGCCTCTGAGAATAATGTCTTGCAATAAAGACGGCGCGTCGTACCGCTGCACCGGTGTTTCAATCCGGACTGCGGGTCTTTTCAGCCTGCCTGGCCTCGCGGCCCCTTGTTGGCTAGTTGCTGCAGGCTCGGACTTCTGCCTCAAGGACCTCCCCTGCAAAACACGGCTGTTATGCGGCAATCAAAAAAGCGTAAGGACGGATCCCATTTCGAAGTGCTGGGACTTCGGTCTCAGTCACCTATGAGGCTGGAAGTAGCCCAGGGTAATCGGCCGTAATGGCCACCAAAGCGTTGTCATTACTCAATTGGTAAAATACCCCATCGATCAGCTCCACAGATATGTCTGGATCCTCCTGGGAGGCCGGGTCAAGGGACCGTCCAGGGTCCTCAGGTTGTGGAGGAGGGCTGTTTATCTCCTTTACAGCCTGGCACAGCTCCTGCGATGAAATCGCTAGACTGAATACTTAACTACGGGAATACGAAACGGATGGGCGAGGAAAAGTCTCCGCTTACCCAGCTCGGAGGATTGTACATAGAAAATCCGCCCTGCGGGTTGACATGAAGGAATTCCTCCTCTTCTCCCTTATACAAAGTGGATAAGATCTTTATTAGATCAGCAGCTGATCCCGGCCCTTTGCGGCCGTGGCGGGTGGTGTCATCCTCCCCGTTGAAATCCCACATGGGGTGGCCTCTATATTGAAGCGGTTGCACCCCCCGCATAATACATATGGCCATGACCTCGATCATGGTCAATCCGGATCGAGATAAAAAACTTATCTGGCTCATCAGGTAAAGAACGTCCCTATCATCTTCTTCCTGGGAGCTCCATGGATGCCAGCTCCGGCGCTTCTTCAAAGGGGCGTTGTCGAACTCGGGAAGGCCGATTCTAATAGGATCCGGGAGGGGGACGCCTTCTATATAAAACCATTCTGAAGGCCAGTCTTCGGACGTCTTCTTTGGGGTTCCGGACAGGTATCCGGTCCCAGCAATACGCCACACTTCGGCTCCGCCCACTTGATATATTGACCCCTTCTGAGAACGGGGCACAAGGCAGAACAGCTTCCTCCACAGAGCGAAATGAGCCTCACAGCCCAAAAACAACTCGCAAAGGGCTACGAATCCCGCGATATGCAGCATGGAGGCAGGCGTAAGGTTATGCAACTGGAGGCTGTAGAACTCCAGGAGCCCTCGGAGAAACGGATGAATTGGAAATTCGAGCCCTCTTACCAAATAAGGGACAAGGCATACCCGCTCTCCCTTGGAGGGATTGGGAAGGCTCTCCGCTTGCTCTCCGCCATTATAGGTGGCAAGCCCGGCTCGAACTGGGACCATGTACGCTGGGGGAAGAAATCCCTTGGTCTGAAGCATCACTAATTTGCTGTGTGAGACGGAACATCTCTCCCAATCTCCAGGATTGAGGCTAGGGGAGCGAGAGGAGGAGCTGCGTCGACCGGCCATGATGGAATGTATCTCTGTCGAATGCGCTCCGATGAAGGCTCGCCAAGGGAGGATGGTGTGATTTGGATCTGAATCCTCGTCTTTTTAATAGGCAGCTCATTCACACAGCTAGGGGGTAAATGTAAAAACACCCTGGCTCTTCACATTCGCTTGACACGTGGAAAGTGGCCATTATTGGGCATGGAAGCCAAGGAGTGCAACATTCACAAAAGGCCGGACACTATTTCGACAGGTACCCGGAATTTGGAGAGGAACCCGCCTTGCAATGCCGAAGACAATACTGCATGCCAGACTCATCATCATTGAAGCCTGGTTCAGGGGCTACTGAGGGAATCCTGGATTAGGGGGTCTTCAGACAGCCAGACTGTTGGACTATGAAGATACAAGATTGAAGACTTCGTCCCGTGTCCGGATGGGACTCTCCTCGGCGTGGAAGGCAAGCTAGGCAATATGAATATCTCCTCCTTTGTAACCAACCTTGTGTAACCCTAGCCCTCTCTAGTGTCTATATAAACCGAAGGGTTTTAGTCTGTAGAACAACATACAATCATACCATAGGCTAGCTTCTAGGGTTTAGCCTCTCTGATCTCGTGGTAGATCTACTCTTGTACTACCCATATCATCAATATCAATAAAGCGGGACGTAGGGTTTTACCTCCATCAAGAGGGCCCGAACTTGGGTAAAACATCGTGTCCCCTGCCTCCTGTTACCATCCGGCCTAGACGCACAGTTCGGGACCCCCTACCCAAGATTCGCCGGTTTCGACACCGAAAACGTGTAACACATTTACTGTTTTGACTTCTGGTGGAAATGTCTTTTGTTCCCCAGCGTCTTGCTTGAGAGGCGCATCCTCGTCTTTGCTTGGTGTATCCTCCCCCTTGTGTACGGAGTTGAGCTTGCCGGACTGCTTGAAGACCCAACATTCTCTGTGGGTATGATTAGCGGGTTTACCAGGGGTGCTATGGATCTGACATACTTGGTCCGGAATTTTGTTTAGGCTGGACAGTTCGTCTCTGGCGCCTTTGAAGGGCGGCTTTTGCTGACTTGGCCGAGAGCTTTTGAATCCAGCGTTTACTGCCGTGCTCTTCGTGCTGTCTTCTTTATTCTGGCGTTTGTTATTGTTGTTGCGCCGTGATTTCCCGTTTCCATCTCTAGCTTCGGATGTACTAGGGTCGCTGGTGCTGCATCTGGCTAGCCAGCTATCCTCACCCGCGCAAAAGAGGGTCATGAGGCTTGTTAATGCTGCCATTGTTCTCGGCTTTTCTTGGCCGAGGTGTCTAGCAAGCCATTCGTCACGGATGCTATGCTTAAAGGCTGCCAAGGCTTCAGCGTCCGGACAGTCGACTATTTGGTTCTTTTTAGTAAGAAACCTATTCCAGAGCTTTCGGGCTGACTCTCCGGGCTGTTGAGTTATATGACTCAGATCGTCCGCGTCCGGAGGTCGGACATAAGTCCCTTGAAAATTTGCCCGGAAAGTGTCTTCGAGCTCTTCCCAGCTTCCGATGGAGTTTTCGGGGAGGCTTTTAAGCCAGTGCCGAGCTGGCCCTTTGAGTTTGAGGGGTAAATATTTAATGGCGTGGAGATCATCTCCTCGAGCCATATGGATGTGGAGGATATAGTCCTCAATCCAGACCCCAGGGTCTGTTGTTCCGTCGTGCGCCTCTATGTTTACGGGTTTGAATCCCTCTGGAAATTCATGGTCCAGCACCTCATCGGTGAAACATAGGGGGTGTGTGGCGCCCCTGTATCTGGGCGTGCCGTGGTGTTCGTACGTTTGGTGTGTTGCATCGTATGCTGGAGCGCGCTTGCGTGGTCCATAGATGGATCTAGTTGCTTCGTCCTTTTGATGCGAGCCCTCGCGTGGATCGCGTATTGGCTTATGTGCGGCATTGCTTGCCGCTCCATGTTGGCCGTGAGGTCGTCTATCTGGCCGGGTGGCCGTTTTAATTTTTGGTTGCGGGGGATCTAGGGCCTCCTCATCGAATTCGGGTAGTAACTTCCGCTTCGGGTAACTCTTGGTGGGGCGATTGCCGATGTATTTTGCTGCTGCGTTGAGTACTTTGCTCCATCTGATTTGGAGTGTGTCTTGCGTAGCCTTGAGCCTTTGCTTCTGCCTTTTTAGACTCCTCGCGGTGGCAACAAGCCTTTGATGGGCATTTTGTTGCTCCAGGTGTCTGTCTGGTGTTATGTCCTCCGGGCTATTATTTTTGACAGAGTTGGTTTGTTCGGTTTGATTCTTCGCGTTGCTGTGGTCCGGTAGTGGTTCACCCTGCTCTAACGCTGGGTCTGTATGATCGTTATTTCTGTCAAGGCGGGATTTGGGGCGGCGCTTATGCCACTGCTTTGACTGCTTCTCGAGGGGACAACCCTTCATTGCGTCCTTCCGTTCCTCGTCGTCGTTTTCCTTTGGTGTGTCCACCATGTATACGTCATGTGATGAGGTGGACGTCCAGTGCCCTGTAGGCAGTGGTTTCTCTTCGTCTCCCGCATCGTCGTCCATACCGTCGATGTCTTCGGAGTCGAAGCCGAGCACATAGGTTAAGTCATCGACTGTGGCTACTAAGTGGGTGGTGGGTGGGTCACGAATTTCTTCGTCGTCCGCATCGCAGTCCTGCCGAACATAATTCGGCCAGGATCCTCCTGATAAGGAGAGAGACCTTAACGAGTTCAGTATGTCGCCAAAGGGCGAGTGCTGAAAAATATCTGTGGAGGTAAACTCCATGATCGGCGCCCAATTAGATTCAATAGGAACGGGCACAGGCGGTTTGGAGTCCATGGCCGGAGAAGGATCCGGTAGTTTATCAACACGGCTCTCGCGCAAGGTAAGGTCGATGTTCGGCTCGATCGCCGCTGAGAGTAAGGCCTCCGTGTCGGGGTCCATCCACCCATCCGCGGAAGGCGTAACTGGCTCCGAATTGAGGGTCAGAGCGGCTGCCGGTGTGATCTCCTGAGCGTTGTCCGATGGTAGAGCTAAATCGTTCTCATCGTGACCGCGTGAGGCACAAGGCAGAGGCTCGAATCCGTCGAAGATCAAGTCTCCACGGACATCGGCCATGTAGTTTAAGCTTCTAGACCAGACCTGGTGACCAGGGGCATAACTTTTGATCTGCTCTAGATGGCCAAGCGAATTGGCCCGCAGTGCAAAGCCGCTGAACCCGAAGGTCTGTCCGGGGAGAAAAGTCTCACCCTGGACTACATCGCTATCGATGATAGTAGGAGCCATCAAGCCTAACGGCAACGACACAGAGGAACTCTCAATGAAAGCACCAATGTCGGTGTCAAAACCGGTGGATCTCGGGTAGGGGGTCCCGAACTGTGCGTCTAGGCCGGATGGTAACAGAAGGCAGGGGACACAATGTTTTACCCAGGTTCGGGCCCTCTTGATGGAGGTAAAACCCTACGTCCTGCTTGATTAATATTGATGATATGGGTAGTACAAGAGTAGATCTACCACGAGATCAGAGAGGCTAAACCCTAGAAGCTAGCCTATGGTTTGATTGTATGTTGTAGTTGTTGTTGTCCTACGGACTAAAACCCTCTGGTTTATATAGACACTGGAGAGGGCTAGGGTTACACAAGGTCGGTTACAAAGGAGGAGATATCCATATCCGTATTGCCTAGCTTGCCTTCCACGCCAAGTAGAGTCCCATCCGGACACGAGACGAAGTCTTCAATCTTGTATCTTCATAGTCTAACAGTCCGGCCAATGGATATAGTCCGGCTGTCCGGAGACCCCCTAATCCAGGACTCCCTCAATGGCCATATCATGTCACATATTTTGATTGCATGTGATGTTTATCTTTTTATGCATCTTATTTTGCTTAGTACGACGGTAGCATTATAAGATGATCCCTTCACTAAATTTTAAGGTAAAAGTGTTCTCCCTAAGTATGCACTGTTGCTACAGTTCATCGTGTTGAGACACCACATGATGATCGGGTGTGATAGACTCTACGTTCACATACAACAGGTGAAAGACAATTTTGCACATGTGGAATACTTGGGTTAAACTTGACGAGCTTAGCATGTACAGACATGGCCAAGGAACACTGGAGACCGAAAGGTCGAACGTGAATCATATAGTAGATATGATCAACATAGAGATGTTCACCATTGATAAATACTCCATCTCACATGATGATCGGACATGGATTAATTGATCTGGATCACGTATCATTTAGATGACTTGAGGGATGTCTATCTAAGTGGGAGTTCTTAAGTAATTTGATTAATTGAACTTAATTTATCATGAAGTCCTGATAGTATTTGCATATCTATGTTGTAGATCAATGGCCCGTGCTACCGTTCCCCTGAATTTTAATGTGTTCCTAGAGAAAGCTAAGTTGAAAGATGATGGTAGCAACTACATGGACTGGGTCCGTAACTTGAGGATTATCCTCATTGCTGCACAAAAGGATTATGTCCTTGATGCACCGCTAGGTGACAGGGCTGCTGCAGGAGGAGATGCTGATGTTTTGAACGTCTGGCAAGCTCGATCTAATGACTACTCGATAGTTCAGTGTGCCATGCTTTACGACTTAGAATCGAGACTTCAAAGACGTTTTGAACATCATGGAGCATGTGAGATGTTCCAGGAGTTGAAGGTAATATTTCAAGCAAATGCCCGAGTTGAGAGATATGAAGTCTCCAACAAGTTCTGTAGCTGCAAGATGGAGGAGAACAGTTCTGTCAGTGAACACATACTCAAAATGTCTAGGTATCATAATCACTTGACTCAGCTGGGAGTTAATCTTCCATATGATAGTTATATTGATAGAGTTCTTCAATCACTGCCACCAAGCTACAAAGGCTTCTTGATGAACTATAATATGCAAGGGATGGAGAAGACAATTCCCGAGCTCTTTGCAATGCTCAAGGCTGCGAAGGTAGAAATCAAGAAGGAGCATCAAGTGTTGATGGTTAACAAGACCACTAGTTTCAAGGAAAAAGGGAAATGGAAAGAATGGGAACTTCAAGAAGAACGGCAAGCAAGTTGCTACTCCCGAAAGAAGGCCAAAGCTGGACCCAAGCCTAAAACTGAGTGCTTCTACTTCAAAGGGACTGGTCACTGGAAGCGGAACTGCCCCAAGTATTTGGCGGATAAGAAGGATGCCAAAGTGACAAAGGTATATTTGATATACATGTTATTGATGTGTACCTTACTAATGCTCGTAGTAGCGCCTGGGTATTTGATATTGGTTCCGTTGCTCATATTTGTAACTCGAAATAGGAGCTATAGATTAAACGAAGATTGGCTAAGGACGAGGTGCCGATGCACGTCGGGAATGGTTCCAAGGTCGATGTGATCGCCGTCGGCATGCTACCTCTACATCTACCTTCTAGATTAGTTTTAGACCTAAATAATTGTTATTTGGTGCCAGCGTTGAGCATGAACATTATATCTGGATCTTTTTTAGTGCAAGACGGTTATTCATTTAAATTAGAGAATAATGGTTGTTCTATTTATATGAGTAATATCTTTTATGGTCATGCACCCTTGAAGAGTGGTCTATTTCTGTTGAATCTCGATTGTGGTGATACACATATTCATAATATTGATGCCAAAAGATGCAAAGTTGATAATGATAGTGCAACATATTTGTGGCATTGCCATTTAGGTCATATTGGTGTAAAATGCATGAAGAAACTCCATGCAAATGGGCTTTTGGAATCACTTGATTGTGAATCATTTCATACTTGCGAACCATGCCTCATGGGAAGATGACTAAAACTATGTTCACCGGAACAATGGAGCGAGCTAATGACTTACTGGAAAATAATACATACCGATGTATGCGGTCCAATGAGTGTTGAGGCACGCGGCATGTATCGTTATTTTCTGACCTTCACGGATGATTTGAGAAAATATGGGTATATCTACTTAATGAAGCACAAGTATGAAACTTTTGAAAAGTTCAAAGAATTTCAGAGTGAAATGGAGAATCATCGTAATAAGAAAATAAAGTTTCTACGATCTGACCGCGGAGGCAAATATTTGAGTTACGAGTTTTTCCTTCATTTAAAACAATGTAGAATAGTTTCACAACTCACGCCACATGGAACACCATAGCGTAACGGTGTGTCCGAACACCGTAATTGTACTTTATTAGATATGGTGCGATCTATGATGTCTCTTACCAATTTACCACTATCGTTTTGGGGTTGTGCATTAGAGACAACTACATTCACGTTAAATAGGGCACCGTATAAATCCGTTGAGACGACACCGTAGAACTGTGGTTTGGCAAGAAACCTAAGATGTCATTTCTTAAAGTTCGGGGTTGTGACAGTTATGTCAAAAGGCTTCAGCCTGGTAAGCTCAAACCCAAATCGGAGAAGTGTGTCTTCATAGGATACCCTAAGGAAACAATTGGGTGCACCTTCTACCACAAATCCGAAGGCAAGACCTTTGTTGCCAAGAATGGAACATTTCTAGAGAAGGAGTTTCTCTCGAAAGAAGTGAGTGGGAGGAAAGTAGAACTTGATGAGGTAATTGTACCTTCTCTCAATTTGGAAAGTAGCACATCATAGAGAGTCGTTCCCGAGATGCCTACACCAACTAGAGAGGAAGCTAATGATGACGATCATGAAACTTCAGATCAAGTTACTACTAAACCTCGTAGGTCAAACAGAGCATGTTCCGCATCAGAGTGGTACGGTAATCCTGTTCTGGAAGTCATGTTACTAGACCATGGCGAACCTACGAACTATGAAGAAGCTATGATGAGCCCAGATTCTGGTAAATGGCTTGATGCCATGAAATCTGAGATAGGATCCATGTATGAGAACAAAGTGTGGACTTTGGTTGACTTTCCCGATGACCGGCAAGCCATTGAGAATAAATGGATCTTCAAGAAGAAGACTTACGTTGATGGTAATGTCACCGTCTACAAAGCTCGACTTGTCACGAAAGGTTTTCGACAAGTTCAAGGGGTTGACTAAGATGAGACCTTCTCACCCGTAGCGATGCTTAAGTCAGTCCGAATCATGTTAGCAATTGCCGCATTTTATGATTATGAAATTTGGCAAATGGGCGTCAAAAGTGCATTCTTTAATGGATTTCTTAAAGAAGAGTTGTATATGATGCAACCAGAAGGTTTTGTCGATCCTAAAGGTGCTAACAAAGTGTGCAAGCTCCAACGATCCATCTATGGACTGGTGCAAGCATCTCAAAGATGGAATTTACGCTTTGATGAGGTGATCAAAGTAGATGGTTTTATACAAACTTTCGGTGAAGCATGTATTTACAAGAAAGTGAGTGGGAGCTCTGTAGCATTTCTGATATTATATGTAGATGACATATTGTTGATTGGAAATGATATAGAATTTCTGGATAGCATAAAAGGACACTTGAATAAAAGTTTTTCAATGAAAGACCTCGGTGAAGCTACTTATATATTGGGCATCAAGATCTATAGAGATAGATCAAGACGCTTAATAGGACTTTCACAAAGCGCATACCTTGACAAAGTTTTGAAGAAGTTCAAAATGGATCAGTCAAAGAAAGGGTTCTTGCCTGTGTTACAAGGTGTGAAGTTGAGTCAGACTCAAAGCCCGACCACTTGAGAAGATAGAGAGAAAATGGAAGTCATTCCCTATGCCTCAGCCATAGGTTCTATCATATATGCTATGTTGTGTACCCGACCTGATGTGTGCCTTGCCGTAAGTCTAGTAGGGAGGTACCAAAGTAATCCAGGAGTGGATCACCGGACAACAATCAAGAACATCCTAAAGTACCTGAAAAGGATCAAGGATATGTTTCTCGTTTATGGAGGTGGCAAAGAGCTCGTCGTAAAAAGTTACGTCGATGCTAGTTTTGACACTGATCCGGATGACTCTAAGTCACAAACCAGATACATATTTATATTGATTGGTGGAGCTGTCAGTTGGTGCAGTTCCAAGCAAAGCATCATGGCGGGATCTACTTGTGAAGCGGAGTACATAGCTGTTTTGGAAGCAACAAATGAAGGAGTCTAGATGAAGGAGTTCATATCCGACCTAGGTGTAATACCTAGTGCATCGGGTCCAATGAAAATATTTTGTGACAATGCTAGAGCAATTGCCTTGGCGAAGGAATCCAGATTTCACAAAAGAACCAAACACATCAAGAGACGCTTCAACTCCATCCGTGATCTAGTCAAGGAGGGAGACATGGAAATTTGCAAAATACATATGGATCTGAATGTAGTAGACCCATTGACTAAGCCTCTTCCACGAGCAAAACATGATCAACACCAAGACTCCATGGATGTTAGATTCATTACAATGTAATCTAGATTATTGACTCTAGTGCAAGTGGGAGACTGAAGGAAATATGCCCTAGAGGCAATAATAAAGTTGTTATTTTATATTTCCTTATTCATGATAAAGGTTTATTATTCATGCTAGAATTGTATTGATCGGAAACCTTGATACATGTGTGAATACATAAACAAACACCGTGTCCCTAGTGAGCCTCTACTAGACTAGCCAATTGATCAAAGATGGTTAAGGTTTCCTGACCATGGACATCAGTTGTCATTTGATAACAGGATCACATCATTAGGAGAATGATGTGATGGACAAGACCCATTCTTTAGCTTAGCATTGTGATCGTTCAATTTTATTGCTATTGCTTTCTTCATGTCAAATACATATTCCTTAGACTATGAGATTATGCAACTCCCGGATACCGGAGCAATGCCTTGTGTGCTATCAAACGTCACAACGTAACTGGGTGATTATAAAGATGCTCTACAGGTATCTTCGAAGGTGTTTGTTGAGTTGGCATAGATCAAGATTAGGATTTGTCACTCCGAGTATCGGAGAGGTATCTCTGGGCCCTCTCGGTAATACACCTACGGAGTTGGTCATGAGGTGATGTATTACGGAATGAGTAAAGAGACTTGCCAGTAACGAGATTGAACTAGGTATGAAGATACCGATGATCGAATCTCGGGCAAGTAACATATCGATAGACAAAGGGAATAACGTATGTTGTCATAATGGTTCAACCGATAAAGATCTTCGTAGATTATGTAGGATCCAATATGAGCATCCAGGTTTTTCTATTGGTTATTGATCGGAGAGGTGTCTCGGTCATGTCTACATAGTTCTTGAACCCGTAGGGTCCGCACGCTTAACGTTTGATGACGATATAGTATTATATGAGTTATGTGATTTGGTGACCGAATGCTGTTCGGAGTCCCGAATGAGATCACGGACATGATGAGGAGTCTCTAAATGGCCGAGAGGTAAATATTGATATATAGGATGATGATATTCGGACACCGGTAGTGTCCCGGAGGGTACCAGGTACATATCGGGTCACCGGAAGGGGTTCCGGGCACCCCCGACAAAAGATATGGGCCTTATGGGCCAAGAGGGGAAACACACCAGCTACCAGGGGCTGGTGCTCCCCCCACATGGGCCGAATCAGAGGGAGAAGGAAAGATGGGAAGAGAAAGGAAAGGGGGGATTCAGCCTTCCCCTTCCCTTTCTCCTCCCTCTTTCCTTCCCCCTCCGGCAAATATGGCAAGGGGGGCTGAGGGAGTCCTGGACTAAGGGGTCCTCGGGTGTCCAACCTGTTATCCATGGGCTGGACTGATGGGCTATGAAGACATGAAGACCGAAGAATGCACCGTGCCCGGATTAGACTCTACTTGGCGTGGAAGGCAAGCTTGGCGACCGGAGATCCCTTCTTATGTAACCGACTCCATGTAAACCCTAGACCCCCTCGGTGTCTATATAAACCGAAGGGGGTAGTCCGGAAAGGACACCACGTATACTCATTACCATACCCACATAGGCTAGACTTCTAGGGTTTAGCCATTACGATCTCGTGGTAGATCCACTCTTGTAACACTCATATTCATCAATATCAATCAAGCAGGACGTAGGGTTTTACCTCCCTAGAGAGGGCCCAAACCTGGGTAAACATCGTGTCCCCCATCTCCTGTTACCATCGATCCTAGACGCACAGTTCGGGACCCCCTACATGAGATCCGCCGGTTTTGACACCGACAGGGGCGCCGGTCATGGGGAGACCCCACGTAGGATTCGGCCTACTTGGGTGCCTCGTGGTTGCCTCCCCTCTCCCTCCCACCTATATATATGGTGGGGGGCGCCCTAACACACACCAGACAATTGCCTAGCCGTGTGCGGCGCCCCCCTCCACCGTTTACATCCTCGGTCATTTTTTCGTAGTGCTTAGGCGAAGCCCTGCGGAGATCACTTCACCATCACCATCACCACACCGTCGTGCTGATGGAACTCATCTACTACCTCGACGCTGTGCTGGATCCAAAAGGCGAGGGACATCACCGAGATGAACGTGTGCAGAACTCGAAGGTGTCTTAAGTTCGGTACTTGATCGGTCGGAGCTAGAAGAAGTTTGACTACATCAACCACGTTGTTAAAAGCTTCCACTTACGGTCTACGAGGGTACGTAGACACACTATCCCCCTCGTTGCTATGCATCTCCATGGATAGATCATTGTGTGTGCGTAGATTTTTTTTTGTTTTCCATGCAACGATTCCCAACAGATAAATCCAAGGAGTTGTGGATTTTTTTTTCTATTAGCGGGAGCTTTTTCTGTTGGGAAATGTTGCATGGAAAACAAAAAAAATTCTACGCACACGCAAGATCTATCCATGGAGATGCATAGCAACGAGAGGGGAGAGTGTGTCTATGTATCCTCGTAGACCGTAACCGGAAGCGTTTGTTAACGCGGTTGATGTAGTTGAACTTCTTCGCGATCCAACCGACCGAGTACCGAATGTACGACACCTCCGCGTTCAGCACACGTTCAGCTCGGCGACGTCCTCGCCTTCTTGATCCAGCAAGACGGGCAAAGTAGTAGTTGAGTTCTGGCAGCATGACGGCGTGGTGACGGTGATGGTGATGCTATCTTCGCAGGGCTTTGCCTAAGCACTACGAAAAAATGACCGAGGAACAAAATTGTGGAGAGGGGCGCCGCACACGGCTAAGACAATGTTGTGTCCCTTGTGTGGTGCCCCCTCCCACACACACACACACACACACACACACACACATATAGGTGGGGGAGAGGGGAGGCATCCAGGTGTACCACAAAGGTGGCCGGCCAGCCCTGGCCTGCGCCCCCTGCCATAATTCCCCTAAGGGGGAAGGAAAGAGGAGGAGAGGGAAGGAAGGAGGAGGCCTAGTCCCCTCTTTCCTTCTATCCCTAGGGCCGGCTGCCATAGAGGGGTGCACCAGCCCCTTGTGGCCCGGTGTGCTCCCTTCTCTTGGCCCATATGGCCCATAGACTTCCCGGGGCTTACCGGAACCCCTTCTAGTGACCCGTTGACTACCCGGTATGCCCCGAAACTCTTTCGGTGTCCAAATAGTATCGTCCTATATATCAATATTTACCTCCGGACCATTCCGGAGCTCCTCGTCATGTCCGTGAACTCATCCAGGACTGCGAACAACATTTGGTCACCAAATCACATAACTCATATAACACTATATCGTCAACGAACGTTAAGCATGCGGACCCTATGGGTTCGAGAACTATGTAGACACGACCGAAACACCTCTCCGGTCAATAACCAATAGCGGAACCTGGATGCCCATATTGGTTCCTACATATTCTACGAAGATCTTTAACGGTCGAACCGTTATGAGAACATACATAATTCCCTTTGTCTGTCGGTATGTTACTTGCCCGAGATTCGATCATCGGTATCTTCATACGTAGTTCAATATCGTTACTAGCAAGTCTCTTTACTCGTTCAGTAATATATCATCTCGTAACTAATTCCTTAGTCACTTTGCTTGCAAGCTTCTGTGATGTGTATTATCGAGAGGGCCCAGAGATACCTCTTCGATACACAGAGTGACAAATCCTATTCTCGATCTATGCCAACTCAACAAACACCTTCGGAGATACTTGTAGAGCATCTTTATGATCACCCAGTTATATTATGACATTTGATAGCACACAAGGTATTCCTCCGGTATTCGGGAGTTGCATAATCTCATAGTCGAAGGAATATGTATTTGACATTAAGAAATCAATAGCAATAAACTGAACGATCATATGCTAAGCTAATAGATGGGTCTTGTCCATCACATCATTCTCCTAATGATGTGATCCCGTTATCAAATGACAACACATGTCTATGGTTAGGAAACCTTTGTTGGGGAACGTAGTAATTTCAAAAAAATTCCTACGCACACGCAAGATCATGGTGATGCATAGCAACAAGAGGGGAGAGTGTTGTCCATGTACCCTTGTAGACCGAAAGCGGAAGTGTTAGTACAATGCGGTTGATGTAGTCGTACATCTTCACGATCCGACTGATCAAGTACCGAACTCACGGCACCTCTGAGTTCTGCACATGTTCAACTCGATAACGTCCCTCGAACTCCGATCCAGACGAGCGTTGAGGGAGAGTTTCGTCAGCACGACGGCGTGGTGACGATGATGATGTTCTACTGACGCAGGGCTTCGCCTAAGCACCGCTACGATATGATCGAGGTAGATTATGGTGGAGGGGGGCACCGCACACGGCTAAGAGATCAAGAGATCAATTGTTGTTTCTTTGGGGTGCCCCTGCCCCCGTATATAAAGGAGTGGAGGAGGGGAGGGCCGGCCCTCTCTATGGCGCGCCCTAGGGGAGTCCTACTCCCACCGGGAGTAGGATTCCCCCTTTCCTAGTAGAACTAGGAGCCCTTCCAAGTAGTAGTAGGAGGGAAGGGAAGGGAAGGGAAAAGGAGAAGGAAGGAAGGGCCCCCCCTCCCTAGTCCAATTCGTATCGGCCCATGGGGAGGGGTGCGGCCACCCTTTGAGGCATTTCTCTCCTTTCCCGTATGGCCCATTAAGGCCCAATACGAATTCCCGTAACTCCCCGGTACTCCCGAAAATACCCGAATCACTCGGAAACTTTCCGATGTTCGAATATAGTCGTCCAATATATCGATCTTTACGTCTCCACCATTTCGAGACTCCTCGTCATGTCCCCGATCTCATCCGGGACTCCGAACTCCTTCGGTACATCAAAACACATAAACTCATAATATAACCGTCATCGAACTTTAAGCGTGCAGACCCTACGGGTTTGAGAACTATGTAGACATGACCGAGACACGTATCCGGTCAATAACCAATAGCGGAACCTGGATGCTCATATTGGCTCCAACATATTCTACGAAGATCTTTATCAGTCAGACCGCATAACTACATACGTTGTTCCTTTTGTCATCGGTATGTTACTTGTCCGAGATTCGATCATCGGTATCTCAATACCTAGTTCAATCTCGTTACTGGCAAGTCTCTTTACTCGTTCCGTAATACATCATCCCACAACTAACTCATTAGTTGCAATGCTTGCAAGGCTTATAGTGATGTGCATTACCGAGTGGGCCCAGAGATACCTCTCCGACAATCGGAGTGACAAATCCTAATCTCAAAATACGCCAACCCAACAAGTACCTTCGGAGACATCTGTAGAGCACCCTTATAATCACCCAGTTATGTTGTGACGTTTGGTGGCACACAAAGTGTTCCTCCGGTAAACGGGAGTTGCATAATCTCATAGTCATAGGAACATGTATAAGTCATGAAGAAAGCAATAGCAACAAACTAAACGATCATGTGCTAAGCTAACGGAATGGGTCAAGTCAATCACATCATTCTCCTAATGATGTGACCCCGTTAATCAAATGACAACTCATGTCTATGGTTTAGGAAACTTAACCATCCTTGATCAACGAGCTAGTCAAGTAGAGGCATACTAGTGACACTCTGTTTGTCTATGTATTCACACATGTATTATGTTTCTGGTTAATACAATTCTAGCATGAATAATAAACATTTATCATGATATAAGGAAATAAATAATAATTTTATTATTGCCTCTAGGGCATATTTCCTTCAGTCTCCCACTTGCACTAGAGTCAATAATCTAGTTCATATCGCCATGTGATTTAATACCAATAGTTCACATCACCATGTGATTAACACCCATAGTTCACATCGACATGTGACCAACACCCAAAGGGTTTACTAGAGTCAATAATCTAGTTCACATCGCTATGTGATTAACACCCAAAGAGTACTAAGGTGTGATCATGTTTTGCTTGTGAGAGAAGTTTAGTCACCGAGTCTGCCACATTCAGATCCGTAAGTATTTTCCAAATTTCTATGTCAACAATGCTCTGCATGGAGCTACTCTAGCTAATTGCTCCCACTTTCAATATGTATCCAGATTGAGATTTAGAGTCATCTGGATCAGTGTCAAAACTTGCATCGACGTAACCCTTTACGATGAACATTTTTGTCACCTCAATAATCGAGAAACATATCCTTATTCCACTAAGGATAATTTTGACCGCTGTCTAGTGATCTACTCCTAGATCACTATTGTACTCCCTTGCCAAAAACAGTGTAGGGTATACAATAGATTTGGTACACAGCATGGCATACTTTATAGAACCTATGGCCAAGGCATAGGGAATGACTTTCATTCTCTTTCTATCTTCTGCCGTGGTCGGGCTTTGAGTCTTACTCAATTTCACACATTGTAACACAGGCAAGAACTCTTTCTTTGACTGTTCCATTTTGAACTACTTCAAAAACTTGTCAAGGTATGTACTCATTGAAAACTTATCAAGCGTCTTGATCTATCTCTATAGATCTTGATGCTCAATATGTAAGCAGCTTCACCGAGGTCTTTCTTTGAAAAACTCCTTTCAAACACTCCTTTATGCTTTGCAGAATAATTCTACATTATTTTCAATCAACAATATGTCATTCACATATACTTATAAGAAATGTCGTAGTACTCCCACTCGCTTTCTTGTAAATACAGGCTTCAGCGCAAGTCTATATAAAACTATATGCTTTGATCAACTTATCAAAGCGTATATTCCAACTCCGAGATGCTTGCACCAGTCCATAGATGGATCGCTGGAGCTTGCATATTTTGTTAGCACCTTTAGGATTGACAAAACCTTCTGGTTGCATCATATACAACTCTTCTTTAATAAATTCATTAAGGAATGCAGTTTTGTTTATCCATTTGCCAGATTCCATAAAATGCGGTAATTGCTAACATGATTTGGTCAGACTTAAGCATAGATACGAGTGAGAAACTCTCATCGTAGTCAACACCTTGAACTTGTCAAAAACCTTTTGCGACAATTCTAGCTTTGTAGATAGTAACACTACTATCAGCGTCCGTCTTCCTCTTGAAGATCCATTTATTTTCTATGGCTTGTTGATCATCGGGCAAGTCAACCAAAGTCCACACTTTGTTCTCATACATGGATCCCATCTCAGATTTTATGGCCTCAAGTCATTTCGCGGAATCTGGGCTCATCATCGCTTCCTCATAGTTCGTAGGTTCGTCATGGTCATGACCTCCAGAACAGGATTACCGTACCACTCTGGTGCGGATCTCACTCTGGTTTACCTACGAGGTTCGGTAGTAACTTGATCTGAAGTTACATGATCATCATCATTAGCTTCCTCACTAATTGGTGTAGTAGTCACAGGAACAGATTTCTGTGATGAACTACTTTCCAATAAGGGAGCAGGTAAAGTTACCTCATCAAGTTCTACTTTCCTCCCACTCACTTCTTTAGAGAGAAACTCCTTCTCTAGAAAGGATCTATTCTCAGCAACAAATTTGCCTTCAGATCTGTGATAGAAGGTGTACCCAACAATTTCGTTTGGGTATCCTATGAAGATGCACTTCCCCAATTTGGGTTCAAGCTTATCAGTTTGAAACTTTTTCACATAAGCATCGCCGCCCCAAACTTTAAGAAACGAAAACTTTGGTTTCTTGCCAAACCACAGTTCATAAGGCGTTGTCTCAACAGATTTTGATGGTACCCTATTTAACGTGAATGTAGCTGTCTCTAATGCATAACCCCAAAACGATAGTGGTAAATCGGTAAGAGACATCATAGATTGCACTATATCAAGTAAAGTACGGTTATGACGTTCAGACACACCATTACGCTATGGTGTTCCAGGTGGCATGAGTTTGTGAAACTATTCCACATTGTTTTAATTGAAGACCAAACTCGTAACTCAAATATTCGCCTCTGCGATCAGATCGTAGAAACTTTATTTTCTTGTTACGTTGATTTTCTACTTCACTCTGAAATTCTTTGAACTTTTCAAATGTTTCAGACTTATGTTTCTTTAAGTAGATATACCCATATCTGCTCAAATCATCTGTGAAGGTCAGAAAATAGCGATACCCGCCGCGAGCCTCAACACTCATCGGACCTCATACATCAGTATGTATTATATCCAATAAGTCAGTTGCTCGCTCCATTGTTCTAGAGAACAGAGTCTTAGTCATCTTTGCCCATGAGGCATGGTTCGCAAGCATCAACTGATTCATAATCAAGTGATTCCAAAAGCCCATCAACATGGATTTTCTTCATGCGCTTTACACCAATATGACCTAAACGGCAGTGCCACAAATAAGTTGCATTATCATTACTAACTTTGCATCTTTTGGCTTCAATATTATGAATATGTGTATCACTATGATCGAGATTCAACAAACCATTTTCATTGGGTGTATAACCATAGAAGGTTTTATTCATGTAAACAGAATAACAATTATTGTTAACTTAGATGAATAACCATATTGCAATAAGCATGATCAAATCATATTCATGTTCAACGCAAACACCAAATAACACTTATTTAGGTTCAGCACTAATCCCGAAAGTATAGGGAGTGTGCGATGATGATCATATCATTCTTGGAACTACTTCCAACACACATCGTCACTTCACCCTTAACTAGTCTCTGTTCATTCTGCAACTCTTGTTTCAAGTTACTACTCTTAGCAACTGAACTAGTATCAAATACCGAGGGGTTGCTATAAACACTAGTAAAGTACACATCAATAACATGTCTATCCAATATACCTTTGTTCACCTCGCCATCCTTCTTATCCGCCAAATACTTGGGGCAGTTCCGCTTCTAGTGACCAGTCCCTTTGCAGTAGAAGCACTCAGTCTCAGGCTTAGGTCCAGACTTGGGCTTCTTCACTTGAGCAGCAACTTGCTTGTCGTTCTTCTTGAAGTTCCCTTCCTTCCCTTTGCCCTTTTTGAAACTAGTGGTCTTTGTCAACCATCAACATGTGATGCTTTTCTTGATTTCTACCTTCGTCGATTTTAGCATCACGAAGAGCTTGGGAATTACTTTTGTCATCCCTTGCATATTATAGTTAATCACTAAGTTCTAGTAACTCAGTGATAGTGACTAGAGAACTTTGTCAATTACTCTCTTATCTGGAAGATTAACTCCCACTTGATTCAAGCAATTGTAGTACTCAGACAATCTGAGCACATGCTCACTAGTTGAGCTATTCTCCTCCATCTTGTAGGCAAAGTACTGTCAGAGGTCTCATACCTCTCGACACGGGCATGAGTATGAAATACCAATTTCAACTCTTCGAACATCTTATATGCTCCATGGCGTTCAAAACGTCTTTGAAGCCCCGATTCTAAGTCATTAAGCATGGTGCACTAAACTATCAAGTAGTCATCATATTGAGCTAGCCAAACATTCATAACGTCTGCATCTGCTCCTGCAATAGGCCAGTCACCTAGCGGTGCATCAAGGACATAATTCTTCTGTGCAGCAATGAGGATAAACCTCAGATCACGGACCCAGTCCGCATCATTGCTACTATCATATTTCAACTTAGTTTTCTCTAGGAACATATCTAAAATAAAACAGGGGAGCTAAACATGAGCTATTGATCTACAACATAGATATGCTAATACTACCAGGACTAAGTTCATGATAAATTTAAGTTCAATTAATCATATTACTTAAGAACTCCCACTTAGAAAGGCATCCCTCTAATCTTCTAAGTGATCACGTGATCCAAATCAACTAAACCATAACCGATCATCACGTGAAATGGAGTAGTTTTCAATGGTGAACATCACTATGTTGATCATATCTACTATATGATTCACGCTCGACCTTTCGGTCTCAGTGTTCCGAGGCCATATCTGCATATGCTAGGCTCGTCAAGTTTAACCTGAGTATTCTACGTGTGCAAAACTGGCTTGCACCCATTGTAGATTGACGTAGAGCTTATCACACCCGATCATCACGTGGTGTCTGGGCACAACGAACTTTGGCAACGGTGCATACTCAGGGAGAACACTTTTTATCTTGAAATTTAGTGAGAGATCTCTTATAAAGCTACCATCGAACTAAGCAAAATAAGATGCATAAAAGATAAACATCACATGCAATCAAAATATGTGACATGATATGGCCATCATCATCTTGTGCCTTTGATCTCCATCTCCAAAGCATCGTCATGATTTCCATCATCACCGGCATAACACCATGATCTCCATCATCTTGATCTATATCAATGTGTCGTCACATGGTCGTCTCGCCAACTATTGCTCTTGTAACTATTGCTATCGCATAGTGATAAAGTAAAGCAATTATTTGGCGGTTGCATCTTATGCAATAAAGAGACAACCATAAGGCTTCCGCCAGTTGCCGATAACTTCAACAAAACATGATCATCTTATACAACAACTTATATCTCATCACGTCTTGACCATATCACATCACAACATGCCCTGCAAAAACAAGTTAGACGTCCTCTACTTTGTTGTTGCAAGTTTTACGTGGCTGCTACGGGCTTAGCAGAAACCGTTCTTACCTATGCATCAAAACCACAACGATAGTTTGTCAAGTTGGTGATGTTTTAACCTTCGCAAGGACCGGGCGTAGCCACACTCGGTTCAACTAAAGTTGGAGAAACTGACACCCGCTAGTCACCTGTGTGCATAGCACGGCGGTAAAACCAGTCTCGCGTAACCGTACGCGTAATGTTGGTCCGGGCCGCTTCATCCAACAATACCGTCAAACCAAAGTATGACATGCTGGTAAGCAGTATGACTTATATCGCCCACAACTCACTTGTGTTCTACTCGTGCATATGACATCTACGCATAAAACCTGGCTCGAATGCCACTGTTGGGGAACGTAGTACTTTCAAAAAAATTCCTACGCACATGCAAGATCATGGTGATGCATAGCAACGAGAGGGGAGACTGTTGTCCACGTACCCTCGTAGACCGAAAGCGGAAGCGTTAGTACAACGCGGTTGATGTAGTCGTACGTCTTCACGATCCGACCGATCAAGTACCGAACACACGGCACCTCCGAGTTCTGCACACATTCAACTCGATGACGTCCCTCGAACTCCGATCCAGCCGAGCGTTGAGGGAGAGTTTCGTCAGCACGACGGCGTGGTGACGATGATGATGTTCTACCGACGCAGGGCTTCGCCTAAGCACCGCTACGATATGATCGAGGTAGATTATGGTGGAGGGGGGGCACTGCACACGGCTAAGAGATCAAGAGATCAATTGTTGTTTCTTTGGGGTGCCCCTGTCCCCGTATATAAAGGAGTGGATGAGGGGGAGGGCCGCCCCTCTCTATGGCGCGCCCTAGGGGAGTCCTACTCCCACCGGGAGTAGGATTCCCCCTTTCCTAGTAGAACTAGGAGCCCTTCCAAGTAGTAGGAGTAGGAGGGAAGGAAAGGGAAGGGAAAAGGAGAAGGAAGGAAGGGGACGCCCCCTCCCTAGTCCAATTTGGACCAGCCCATGGGGAGGGGTGCGGCCACCCTTTGAGGCCTTTCTCTCCTTTCCCATATGGCCTATTAAGGCCCAATACGAATTCCCGTAACTCCCCGGTACTCCCGAAAATACCCGAATCACTCGGAACCTTTCCGATGTTCAAATATAGTCGTCCAATATATCGATCTTTACGTCTCGACCATTTCGAGACTCCTCGTCATGTCCCCGATATCATCCGGGACTCCGAACTCCTTCGGTACATCAAAACACATAAACTCATAATATAACCGTCATCGAACTTTAAGCGTGCGAACCCTACGGGTTCGAGAACTATGTAGACATGACCGAGACACGTCTCCGGTCAATAACCAATAGCGGAACCTGGATGCTCATATTGGCTCCAATATATTCTACGAAGATCTTTATCGGTCAGACCGCATAACTACATACGTTATTCCTTTTGTCATCGGTATGTTACTTGTCCGAGATTCGATCGTCGATATCTCAATACCTAGTTCAATCTCGTTACCGGCAAGTCTCTTTACTCGTTCTGTAATACATCATCCCGCAACTAACTCATTAGTTGCAATGCTTGCAAGGCTTATAGTGATGTGCATTACCGAGTGGGCCCAGAGATACCTCTCCGACAATCGGAGTGACAAATCCTAATCTCAAAATACGCCAACCCAACAAGTACCTTCGGAGACATCTGTAGAGCACCTTTATAATCACCCAGTTACGTTGTGACGTTTGGTGGCACACAAAGTGTTTCTCCAGTAAACGGGAGTTGCATAATCTCATAGTCATAGGAACATGTATAAGTCATGAAGAAAGCAATAGAAACAAACTAAACGATCGTGTGCTAAGCTAACGGAATGGGTCAAGTCAATCACATCATTCTCCTAATGATGTGATCCCGTTAATCAAATGACAACTCATGTCTATGGTTTAGGAAACTTAACCATCTTTGATCAACGAGCTAGTCAAGTAGAGGCATACTAGTGACACTCTGTTTGTCTATGTATTCACACATGTATTATGTTTCCGGTTAATACAATTCTGGCATGAATAATAAACATTTATCATGATATAAGGAAATAAATAATAATTTTATTATTGCCTCTAAGGCATATTTCCTTCAACCTTAACCATCTTTGATCAACGAGTTAGGCTAGTAGAGGCTTACTAGGGACATGATATTTGTTTATGTATCCACACATGTATTTAAGTTTCCGGTCAATACAATTCTAATATGAATAATAAACCTTCATCATGATTTAGGAAATATAATAATAACCATTTTATTATTGCCTCTAGGGCATATTTCCGTCATTTTCTTCCCATCCCATGGGGTTGGTCCTTAGGGTTCACAATCATTCCCCCTTACTACAGGTCGATTACCTAACCAACTCATAGATCCAACTCTACCTATCGTTTTTGGTTTTGGTCTTGAAGGTTATGTTTGGCATGAGGTCTTGGTGGTGATGACATCATTATCATGAGCCGAGATTAGTGACGAGCCTTCGCGCTAAAGGGTTGCATATTTCATCATTGTGAGGGAAATGGTGTTTATTTGCAAAATAATCTTAGGGGTTCATTATCAGTCCCACGTCTACTATCCGCTAACAATCAGGTGACCCAAGTATCATGCTCTGATTGCAAGTTTCATAATGGATTAGTGATCCAGACAAACACGCAAAAATGGAAGTGTAAGTGAAATGTGACTGTAAGTCTCACATCTCGCTATTTGAAATGTGAGTGTCGGATCTGCAATGGATGGCTGGTGTTCATTTCTTCACGCGCAAAGCGGTAAGTGAAGGCAAAAGATACAATCAACATTGGATCTTGATCCTACGCCTCACATTTGAAAGATAGTGTTTGACATGTGACACCAAAATGGAAGTTTTTCAGATTTGCACTGAAAATCACATACTTCACGTATTAGGACACAGTGAACATTTTCCCCCTGAGCGGGAGACTTGTTGTGTGCATGTGGTGATGGTGAGTGTATGTGTGTAGGTATACATTGTGTCGGTGTTTCTGGAAAAGCACGTCTACAACTCTATGTTTTCAAAGTGAGTAACCCGTTTTTAATCTAAAAAAGTGAAGTGAACTGATTTGCATAATGTTAGGGATTGCTTAGCAAATTTCCCTAAATTGACAGTGCGTTTGGCAAAAATTGGAAAAGGGAATAGGAGTTTAATGTAGGGAGTTGTATTGAGATTAGACATGAAATGAGTCGTTTTATTCCCAATCCCTTGTTTGATGCATGATGAAAATTATGTATGAGAGTTTGAGAAGAAATTGTATTCCCGTATTTGGTTTGTGGGAATTGATAAGGAAATAGACAAGAGAAATTGATGTAAATTACGGTGAATGGTTAAGATTGACTCACTAAAACAATTCCCTTCCAACTCCCACTCCTTTCCTGTTAATAAAACGGTGGGAGTTCGAGTCTAGAGTCCCATGACTATTCTCTTATGAACTCTCAATCCCCCTAACCAAACAATAGATTTGAAGTCTCGTACCCCTTCAATTCCCATTCCCTACCTCTGATTACCCCCAACCAAACACGTTGTGAAAGGTAGAACCATGGCTTTTGTTTCCTCTATCTCAAGGCGACTTGGAAAAGCCTTTCTCCCCTCGATCTCCGTCGGTTAGCCCATGGATTCGCCTCCTCTCCGCATAGATTCCTGCCAGCTTCTTAGGACGGTGATGTTAGGGTTTCTCGTCGTACGTACACAACGACGATATTTGGTGTCAGGTTCTTCAGATCGATTCAAGAATTCAAAGGCGACGACTGCGGCTTCAGTGCGCTAGTCCTTAGGGACACATGCGCGAAGACTTCCTAGTTGTCATCGACAAGGCCAGACCGGCTCCGGTATGGGAGCGGCGATAGCGGCGCGTCGGCGGCTCATTCTGGCGATGACAATGGTCGTTCGGTGGTCCATGGATCTTGTTGTAATTTTTATTATGTTTGAGGTGCTTTTTACTTTCGATAAATCTTTATAATAGACCTAATCTTCTTCGTAAAAAGAAAGAAAGGTAGAACCATGAGTTTGGGTTAATTTTGGTCCTCCAATTGCAGCCAAGCAAGCACTCACAGATTGTAATGACATTGTGACCGAGTATACAAGAGTTTTCACCCTAATAAAAAAGAAAAGAAAAAACTGATTTGCTGGCACGTTTTCTTTTCCTTTCCATCTCGTAGTTCTGCCCTATCTCCAGCACAAGGCAAAAAACTGAGTTAATTGCACAGAAGTACTACAATTGAGGCATCACATGCAGATTGGTACCACGATTGCTAATTTTTGCATGTCAATACCAACATTGGTCCAGGTTTTTACAAAAAAGGCTAATTTATACATATTAACAGTGTATCTGACTGTTGGGGCCCGTCTGTCAGGTGCCGACGTGACATATTTTTTATGAAACCACGACCTGCAGCTCGCAGGCCGAGCGCGCTAGCCACAAGGCCACAGCGAAGCTTGTGTTAGGTTACGGGCGGGTGGTCCTTTATATTATAGTAGACACGCTGGGCCGGCGGCCGAGCCTAGCGCGGCTGCGTGCCCTGAATTACTTATTTTTTAATCATAATATTAATAAATTTTTTGTGATTACATATTAGTGCACTAAAACGGTGCAACTTTTATTAAAAAATTGATGTGTTTCTCGAAATGCTAGAATGATTTTACGCAATAAATTTTTAAAACATGCTGGACATTTTCTCAAATACACACTGTCAAAAAAATTCATCATGTATTAAGAAAATGTTCAGCCTATATTACAAAAATAATCATTGTATATATTAAAAAATGTTGAACCTAAATTACAAAAATGTCATCGTATATATTAAAAAAATGTTCAACCTAAATTACAAAAATGTTCAACCCAAAGTTCAATATATTAAAAAATGCTCACTGTTTGTAAAGTAAAGTTCATCAAGCATTAAAAATGATCACTATACGCAGAAAAGGTGCTCAGTGTACATTAAGATAATGTTCATGCAAATTCGAAAATATGTTCATCATGTATTTGAAAACATCATGTATTGAAGCCTATCTAAAAAATGTTTAGTAAGTATGTTAAAAACAGAAGAAAAACGAACCCTGTGAATAAAAGAAGAAAGAAAGAAAAACCTAAAAATAAGCCAAAACCAGAAAGAAAAATAAAGCATAATAAGATAAATAAATAGAAAAGAAATCTGGGCGAACGAGCCCAGCACGCGCGTCAGTAAAACGCGAAACGAAAAAACAATTACAGGCCTTGGTTGGCCCAACCACCGGCCAGCGTTTGTTTATTGTATAAAGAAAATTCTGCCTGGACAGTAACACGAGCAGCCTTCTAGTCTGGTGGTTAGCGCGCTCTGCCTCGTGCTGTAGGTATCAGGTTCGAAACCTGGCGCGCGCGATTTTTCGTTCACTTTATTTATTTGTCCAGTTCGTTGGAAACTTCCAAACAAGTCCGAACGAAAAAAAACCCTCTCACGTTAACATTTTTCCCTTTATTTATTTGTCCAGTTCGTTGGAAACTTCCAAACAAGTCCGAACGAAAAAAAACCCCTCTCACGTTAACATTTTTCCCGCAAAAATAACGGGCATTTATGTGATTACGTATAAAGCAAGGGGGTTTTCTGCAAAAATAGTCAATACGTGTAAATCAGCCTTTTAGGCTTTTTTGCAAAAACCTGAATCAATATTGATATTGACACGCAAAAATTAGCAATTATGATACCAATCTACATGTGATGCTTCAATTGTCATACTTCTGTGCAATTAACGAAAAAAACTGGTCTGGTTGTAGGTTGCGCCGTGCCGTACATCCACCAAAGACTGCCCTGCCCCACTATAACATCTCGCCAAGCCCGAAGAATCGCAAACCAAAGCGCTTTTGGTTAAACTCATCGCCAAACCAAAGCGCCTCCTCCGAGCGTCCGACGCTTCCAAATCTCTCCTTCCCTCACACTCCACCGACGGCCGCGGTGACCATGGCGGCGGAGCTGGAGCAGAGCGCGGAGCACTTCAGGGGGCAGGCGCGGCTGCCGGGCTTCGCGGCGCCGCGCCGGTACGATCTGCGCCTCACGCCGGACCTCGCCGCCTGCACCTTCGCGGGCTCGGTGTCCGTCGACGTCGACGTCGCCACGCCCACGCGCTTCCTCGTGCTCAACGCCGCCGACCTCGACGTGTCCCCCGGGGACGTGCACTTCGCGCCCAAGGGCTCCGGCCAGGTACCTACCTTAGCTGCTCGCGTCGCGATTGTCACTGGTTCCTCGGTTTGATCTATTCGTGTGAGGTTTGGGATGTGGAAGCTGGGCCTTGGCGATTGGTCGGGTGGGGTTTTGGAACGGGGTTATGCCCAGCGGCTAGGTTTTGGCTAGGTTTTGCTCCTTGGAAGGTGACGTGTTAGCATTGCCTTGGTAGTTTAGTGAGTGAGTGAGATCGATTTCGCGCTGCTTAAAAGCTCAACAGTTGGATGTGCACTGCTTACTATGGGGTTCATAGGTTCTTTGCCTACGAGTTGCAACTGACTCAAATTGGATGTATTGCCTCCATGGAACATTGTGATCGTGATATTTCACTATGAGGTGTAGATTTGGAAAAGGAAGAGATATGCTGCTTACATATTAGGCAAAGCTCAACATTAATAGTCATTATATTGTTTACATATTATTAGGCAAATGATCTGCGTTAGAATAGAATGTACTGTTTTTCTTTCACAGTTAAAGACTGTTTCAAACATTTTCCTGGCACCAGGGTCATACACCGTACATACTAAATCAGTCTGCACAATCTGGAGTTAGACCTCATACTGACATAAATTTAATCATAAAAATTTGTATAGTCTTCATAGTTTCTGCAGCAAGATTACTTTCTCCCAAAAGGTGATTTACAACACATTTAGTACCAAGTGCTATCCTGCACTATTATAACCCGCTCTCATCAAAATAAGCAGTCTAGATTTTTTTTCTTATGAATAATTTACATTGTTATAATCTGAAGAGTCTTTTTCTCCAGAAGTAATCTGCACCGCTATAGTCTGCTTCCATCTGACTGAACGGTCTAGATTTATTCCTTTTTTATAAGACCAATCTGGTCTTCTATAATCACGTCGCACCCAAACAAGCATTGTCATATATCCTTTTTTTTCTGGAGTAATGTGAGTATTTCTAGATATTTTGGACCAAGATGGGATTTTTATCCCGCAGAATAAATCATTATTAGTGCTGAGGCGGGTTCGAACCCATGACCTCCAGGCCACAAATTGAAGGACTCTGCCACTGCACCAGGTCCGCGCTTCAGATCAGAAGAACAAAATAAGGAAATAAAATCACGTGCTTCAGCTCACGAATAAATATGTTAGAAATAGGTAAAAGTAGAATAGGTTGATTCATTGCCATCGACAGGATTTTTCTTGGGAACAACAAACTAGTTCGGGGGAGACAAATCAGTAGGCTAGTAGCTATGCTTTGATTTGCTTTGTCCGACAGCAAAGGGGAAACCGAGATGGAGAAGAGAGTTGGAATTGTGAGAAGTGAATGGGTGGCTTGACGGTGACATTCACGGACCTGGGCAATTAAATGCTTTGCTAATCTGAAGCGTAACTCATGATTTATACTAGTAGTAATAGAGTGCTGAGTAAAGTTGGGGGCCCCTAACTTTTGGGGGACCTGTGCAGTTGAGCAGACTACACCTGCTTGAGATGTCAGGCTGCCTGGCACTTCATTCTATATTTGATCATGAATCATGCTATCTTTTGTATCAGGTATTACTTCCTGTGGAGGTTACCAGTGCACTGGAGGATGAGATCTTGATTATTCGCTTCAATGAAGTGCTTCCTCTTGGGGAGGGAACTTTGGTAATTGCATTCCAAGGAACTTTGAATGATAAGATGAAGGGTTTTTACAGAAGGTAATCATTTGATATCTCAAAGGTTTATATTTATAAAGATATTCACAATATAATCTTTTCCCTTTTGATTGTTAGTGTGTATGAGCTCAATGGGGAGAAGAAGAACATGGCTGTAACCCAGTTTGAACCTGCTGATGCAAGGCGCTGCTTCCCATGCTGGGATGAACCGTCTTTCAAGGTTTAAGGCTTTGCTTTACTTTTTGTTTTTGGCTGATAGTTTGCTATTACTTCCGTTGTGCCGGTGAAGGGAAGAAATGCGTGACGTATAGTGTTTATGTGGATTGCTATTCCTCATAGTTAGCTTTCATGAAGTCCATGAATTTTGTGTGATGTTATCCATTCTGCACAATTTGGCTGTTAACTGGTTAGTATTTCACTTTGTTGGATTAGTAAATTCTGTGTTTTCAATCTTTTGTTACTCGAGCTCTCGATTTGAACCAAACAATTTGGCCGCACAGGCTGGATGTATCCTTCAACCCTATGGAATATGCTTCCATGATGCCTGATTATATTCATCGGGAGCAGCATCGTTTGATTTTAACTTATATACCATAATGAGATATAATGCTTACTTCAAGTTGCTTTGGTGTCATAATATGACTAGAGTTAACAGTATAAATATGTGCCATTTATGTTTTCTGTTTTTTCAATGAAGGCTAAATTGTGGTGCATCTTTTGAACAGAAGGATAAAATATTAAGCAGACTTATATTACATACTTTTGGGTTTAACTGTTCCTTTTACCCATGCAGGCTGTATTTAAAATTACTCTTGACGTTCCGTCTGAGACCGTTGCTTTGTCAAATATGCCAGTTGTTGAAGAGAAGGTCAATGGTCCTACCAAAACTGTCTACTTTCAAGAATCACCGATAATGTCAACATACCTAGTGGCCGTTATTGTCGGCATGTTCGATTATGTAGAAGCTTTCACCGCGGATGGTACTGTAGCTCCTCTGCCACATTACTTACCATAGGTCTCTCTTTCGCTTTCACCTCTTGGCGGTTCATGCTGGCCTCATTTCCCCTTTGCAGGTACTAGTGTTCGTGTTTACACACAGGTTGGTAAGAGTGCCCAGGGAAAGTTTGCGCTAGAGGTTGCTGTGAAGACACTGATCCTCTTCAAGGAGTAATTTTCTGATCTCCTGCCCTAGTATATTGATTAACAATGTCGTCTTGAGCTCTTGTTGTAGTTCTCTCTAGATGCTGCATTTCTCAAACCCAATAGTGTTGTCTAGGAAGTTCTGGTACTCTAATAATTACCAAAACATTCTGATGTAAATAATACTACCATTGCACATAGCTAGTCAAACTGATGCACCTCTGTATTCTGAAACATTAGTTCCATAGGTTGATCTATATGTTTTAGTTTGAGGCGTTTGTGTATATGCACTTGATTGGGAACCATGTATTTTCCCATCTATATGCAATACAACTTTACCAAATATTGCTTTAAAAGCTCATTTCATGATGTGATGATTACTATGGCCTAGTTCTTTTGGCGAGTTCAAATAAGCTGCCCCCTCCCCAGCTTATTTTAGAAGCCCCAACGAATATGGGGGGTGGCTTCTAACATAAGCTGGGGAGGGGACGGCTTATGCCTTAAGCCGTCAAAAGAACAGGGCCTAAGTCCCATAGGTTGAAATGGTGACCTTTCCCAGAGATGGCATTTGTGTCTACAACAAGTCTTTCCAATTTGTAAAATGATTTTTTATGCTATGATGATTTATTAAATTTGTACCCCTTCTGGAAACCTTTTCAAGTGATTGTATTTATTTGAGTATCTGTCACCCACTCCCTCCGTCCATGAATAAGTGTACTTCTAGATTTTGTCTTAAGTCAAAGTTTTAAAACTTTGACCAACTTTATAGGGAAAAGTAGCAGCATTTATGACACTAAATTAGTATCACTAGATTCGTTTTGAATTGTAATTTCATAATATATCAATTTTATGTCATATATGTTACTACTCTTTTGTATATATTTGGTCAAAATTTTAAAACTTTGACTTAGAACAAAGGCTAGAAGTACACTTATTCGCGGACGGAGGGAGTAAAACTGTATTCATGGGTTCAGCTAATGATGGCTCATTTGTAATTGTAGGTACTTTGCTGTGCCATATCCTCTCCCAAAAATGGACATGATTGCCATTCCTGATTTTGCTTCTGGAGCGATGGAGAACTATGGCTTAGTTACATACCGTGAAACAGCTTTGCTATTTGATGAGCGACACTCTGCAGCTGCTAATAAGCAAAGGGTAGGTACTATGGGTCCCACTCTGAGACCCATGGGTTTCTATGGGATTTTATTGTTTCAACCATTCGTACTAAGTTGGGAATGTGGTTCTCTATCGTCATTAGGTCTTTTACAAAGACACATGAAAATATATTTAGTTGTATATCAGTGCACAATGCTGAATCTCATAACAAAATAAAAAATTTCTCTCGTCTGGCAATTAATAACAAACATAAGCACTGATAGATGCTGCAAGTCATTTTGTTGAGTAAGTGTGCATATGCTATTTGCTGGCCATGTGCCATTGACACCATCCTTTAAAAACTAATTAGTTAATTCCTTCTTATCTGTCCAGGTTGCAGTTGTTGTTGCACATGAATTAGCTCACCAGTGGTTTGGAAATCTTGTGACTATGGAATGGTGGACACACCTATGGCTGAACGAAGGTTTTGCAACATGGGTAAGAAACTGAAAACACCAAAATATTGAGAACTTATAATTATTTCATGTTGTTGCTCATTTAATGTTGCTGTCATGGCAGGTATCCTACTTAGCTGCAGATCGTTTCTTTCCAGAATGGAATGTTTGGATTCAGTTTCTAGAGGAATCTACAACAGGTTTCAGGTTGGATGCTCTTGCAGGGTCACATCCAATTGAGGTAACAATTATGTCGTCACTGTCAGCATGCTATGATATGACTTTGTTAGGGATCTGCACTCATGTTGTACAGGGGAGGGAAAAGGTCAACTGCTTCTCATATTTCCAGTAATATTCTGGAGGGAAATTTGGTCCTGTCACACTGAAAGATGGGGGGTTTAGAAAAATCACATTCTCCTAAATGCACTAGCAGAGACTTTAAACTTTCTATTCATGCCCTTCACACTATGCCAATTGTTTACATTATAACCTATCTTACTACTTGATGTGTATATGTGGCTTATTATCTATTATTTTCAGGTTGATGTAAATCATGTTGATGAAATAGATGAGATATTCGATGCTATAAGCTATAGGAAAGGAGCTGCTGTTATCCGAATGTTGCAGAGCTACCTTGGGGCTGAGATCTTCCAGGTTTGCTTTAATTATTTTTCCCAGTGTGCAAGTTTAACAGATCATGTGAGCCTGGCCGTATGATTTCTTTTGAGATGCTACCCCCTAGCTCAGAAGGACATACCCTGTTAGTTTCTTAATGTATTTGGACAGTTGGGTGAACTAGATGCAATCTTAGTTGTAGTTATATATAGACTATTCATTGGAACTTAAACTTGCACATTAGTTTCACATTCGTGGGAACCTGTCAATTGAAAATTAAAATAGCTTTTGAGCGGAAACAAGAAGTTTATTCAACTGTTCTTCGTTTTGCTAGAAATCGCTGGCTGCATACATCAAAAGGTTTGCATATTCAAATGCCAAGACAGAGGACTTGTGGGCTGCCCTCGAAGAGGGGTCTGGTGAGCCAGTGAAAACACTAATGCACTCCTGGACGAAGCAGCAAGGTTATCCTGTTGTCAGCGTAAAACTAAAGGATGGAAAGCTAGAGCTGGAGCAGGTTGGCCATGGACATCTGCAAAATCCTTTTCAACTTTACATGTTTTATCATTATTATCAAATTTTGTTCTGGCTTGTGGCTTTCTGAACATTTTTTGGTCTTGTCTCTTTGCAGACACAGTTCCTGTCAAGTGGGTCTGAAGGAGTTGGGCAATGGGTGGTTCCCATCACACTATGCTGCTGTTCGTACTCAGTTCAGCAAAAGTTCCTTTTCCGTGGAAAACAGGAGGATTTCAATTTGTCAGGGCTCGTAGAATGTCAAAAGAAAGATGATTTCTGGATTAAACTTAATGTCGATCAGACTGGTTTCTACAGAGTGAGTTATGATGAGGAACTTGCATCCCGACTTAGGCATGCAGTTGAGACCAACATACTGAGTGCAGCAGACAGATATGGTAAAACTTTTGCATGGCTTCTTACAACTGTGTAAGTCTTTCCCTGTTCAACTATTCTCACATTATTACTGTCTGATCAATACAGGTGTACTTGATGACACCTATGCCCTCTGCATGGCTGGTAAACAGAAGTTGGTCACGTTGCTGCATTTGATTGCTGCGTACAAGAATGAGACTGAGTATACTGTGCTTGCACATGCCATCAATGTACTACTCTTCCTATTCTAATAAATTTTTCTTTTTCCTAAACTTGATTTTGTTCTAAAGCGTTTTTGTTCTTTCCCTTTTAGACAAGCCTGAGCATATATGAGATGATGGCTGTTGCTGCACCTGAGGAGTTGGTTAATATGAAGAAGTTCCTAATTGACTTCCTTGAGCCATTCGCACAGTAAGTTATTTACTTTTTATCATTCTGTAGTGGAAGGATAGTTTATCGTGCAGTCTCTTCTAACCTTTCAGAAATCCGCCCTTTGCAGGAGAGTTGGCTGGGATGCCAAGGGTGGGGAGGGTCACCTGAATGCACTGTTAAGAGGCACACTCTTAACTGCTCTGGCGGAACTAGGCCATCAGGCTACCATAGAAGAGGCTGTCCGTCGATTTAATGTCTTTCTGGAAGACAGAGAGACGCCACTCCTCCCACCAGATGTCCGAAAGGTTAGCACTGTGACAGAACTTAAATTAAGCATATAGCTATATAACCTTGCAAACTATGTAGAGTCCACTTGTTAACCATCTTACTGTATTGTACAGGCTGCATATGTTGCTCTGATGCAGACAGTGAACAAGTCAAACAAAAGTGGGTATGAATCTCTCCTGAAGATTTACAGGGAAACTGATCTGAGCCAGGAAAAAGTCCGTGTGCTAGGTAAGCTAATATTTCCCTTTTGTTGAAGATTATATTTGCAAATTACAATGATATTTGTGGAATCTTGCTAAAATTTATGATCCTCTTCTTTGAAGGTTCTTTGGCATCATCCCCTGACCCTGACGTTGTTTGTGAAGCGCTGAATTTCCTGCTATCATCTGAGGTAACAAGGAAGCGATAGAACGTTTTCGATGACACAGTTTACTTTGAGCCAGCTTAACTCATGATATATTGCATCCATAGGTAAGGAATCAGGATTGTATATTTGTGCTCCGCGGAGTGACTGCAGCAGCGCATGAGGTGGCATGGACATGGTTGAAGGTATTCATTGCTATTTTTGCATCTCCCTGGTTATGATTAGCCTTGCTGCTCTCTTTTGTTCTTCTTCTGTGCTAACTAAATGCCTTGTCCGTGGTTCAGGAAAACTGGGACTACATAGCAGAGACCTTCACTGGACACCTGCTCACCTATTTTATCACCGTCACTGTCTCACCGGTAAATGTCATAACCTGTTACGGAGTATATGCCACGCTCATACAGGCAAATGCATGTGCACAAATGAAACTTGAATCTGCTAACACGGAGGAAACATTGTTGATTTGTCTCAGCTCGCCACGGACGAGAAGGGTGATGAGGCAGAGGAGTTCTTCAAGAGCAGGACCAAGGCGAGCATTGCGAGGACGGTGAAGCAGAGCATCGAGAGGGTGAGGATCAAGGCCAAGTGGGTCAAGAGCACCAAGGGCGAGGCCGACCTCGGCAATGTTCTCAAGGAGCTCGCTCACAAGCATTGAGACGGCTAGTCTAGAACCCCTAGGTAGGCGGAGCGCATTCGGCCCTCCTCCCTGTGGTGCTGGTTTGACTGAGCACTCCAGATGTGTACTTTAGAATAATTTGGTAATAAAGGGCGGTTATATACTTGATTTTTATCATGTCGCTTATTGTTGTCATGTTGGTGCCGGGGTTTAGCAGATGCGTTTAGGTCCCATGCTGCTCCGAAGGCTCCTGGTGCTGTTTGTCTTTCTGGAAACTATAGAAAAGATCCAAACATGCATTTTCCTTTTAGATTCCCAAGCATGCATTTATGTTGGACGTTGGGGGTTTATGACAATCTGGCTGGGTCCTCTCCCTCAGTTCTTTGGCTTCCCCTAGGGAAAAACCAAGGGTATATACCCGTGGTATATGATCTTCACCTGATGGTGTAGAGACCTAGGGTTTTGATGGCTTGGTTTGCGATCGGTGGAGGATGGGCAATTCTAGGAAGGAGCATGCAAAGGACCTCCTGGGCTGGCTGAATTTGCATGAAGTAGAGGAAGAGAGTTTCATTCGGGAGGAGGAAATACTTGAGCCATCGGATGTAGCCAAGTGGTTAGTGATAGCCAAGGTACACACTACTTGGGGTTTTAGCCCTACAACCTGCTATTCAGATATGAGGTCCGCCTAAAATTTGGCGAAGGAGTATGGAGGAAGATCGACGACAACTTGTTCATGATTTAGTTTGGGTGCTTGGTAGATTGGAATAAGGCAATGAACATGTGACCATGGCTATTCATGCACCAAGCAGTAATCATGAAGGACTATGATGGTTTTGAGAATCCTAGACCAGTTGCCCTGAACAAGTTACCTCTATGGACAAGGGTCCTGATGTTGCCAGTGTCTTTTTTTTAGCCGAGACCGTAGAACAATTGTTCTACGATATTTTTTCATTAATTAAAAAAAGTACAAATTATACAAATCTTGCCCATGTGGGTCAACCAATGCCAGTTCTATGAAACATAGAAACGATTATAGGTGCTGAGCTATCCAATTACTGATCATCGTGGTCTTCTCCTATTTTGCTCTAATACTGGTAACCTGTAAGCTTTCTAAGGTAGAACTTTCAAGAATCGAGGTGTACTGGTACCCTTCTGAAGATCTTATCGTTCCTGGTTAACCAGATGCTCCAACATCCCATAATAATAATCTCCATAGTAATGTCAGCTGTCAGTTTACACAATGTGAGGAGTATTTCATCATAAGTGGAGATACCTCTGTCTTTGGTGGGAATGATTGCATTCCAACATGTCCAAGCATATTGGCAGTCCCAGAATAGGTGAGTGATAGTCTCTTCAGGACCATCTGCACATAAGGCACAATTGTAATCCTCTAGGTACATACTTCTGCAGTGTAGCATGTCCCTAGTACTGATTTTGTCATGAAGAAGGAGCCAGAAGAAGATTTTATGTCTGAGTCTGCATGCAGTTTTCCAAAGCATCTTAAAGATGATGTGTGCTCTGCTTGGTCCCATGATTGCTTTGTATAATTTCATGGAATAGAATTTCATAGATCTTTCTCCAGAGGACCACCAATCTCTGTCAAGTATGGCTGGTCTGTTCACGATGATCCCTTCAATGGCATTGTACTGGTTAAAAGCTTGCAGAGATAATGGTCTATGGAAAAGTTGACTGAGGTCTTCTTGCTATTGCACTTTGTCAAGTGTGTCTTGCCATCTGTCTTCCCAAAATCTTATAGTGTCTCTAGGGTTGCCAGCGTTGAGCATGAAAATTATATCTGGATCGTTTGATGCGAGACGGTTATTCATTTAAATCCGAGAATAATGGTTGTTCTATTTATATGAGTAATATCTTTTATGGTCATGCACCCTTGATGAGTGGTCTATTTTTACTAAATCTTGATAGTAGTGATACACAAGTTCATAGTATTGAAGCCAAAAGATGCAGAGTTGGTAATGATAATGCAACTTATTTGTGGCACTGCCGTTTAGGTCATATTGGTGTAAAGCGCATGAAGAAACTCCATTCTGATGGACTTCTGGAATCACTTGATTACGAATCACTTGGTACTTGCAAACCATGCCTCATGGGCAAGATGACTAAAACTCCATTCTCCGGAACAATGGAGCGAGCAACAGAGTTATTGGAAATCATATATACTGATGTATGTGGTCCAATGAACATTGAAGCTCGCGACAGCTATCGTTATTTTCTCACCTTCATAGATGATTTGAGCAGATATGGGTATATCTACTTAATGAAACATAAGTCTGAAACATTTGAAAAGTTCAAAGAATTTCAGAGTGAAGTGGAAAATCATCGTAACAAGAAAATCAAATTTCTGCGATATAATCGTGAAGGTGAATATTTGAGTTATGAGTTTGGACTTCATTTGAAACAATGCGGAATAGTTTTGCAACTCACGCCACCTGGAACACTACAACGTAATGGTGTGTCCGAACGTCGTAACCACACTTTATTATATATGGTGCGATCTATGATGTTTCTCACTGATTTACTGCTATCATTTTGGGGTTATGCTTTAGAGACAACTGCATTCACGTTAAATAGGGCACCATCTAAATTCGTTGAGACGACATCTTATGAACTGTGGTTTGGGAAGAAACCCAAGTTGTCGTTTCTTAAAGTTTGGGGCTACGATGCTTATGTGAAAAAGCTTCAACTTGATAAGCTCGAACCCAAATCGGAGAAATGTGTCTTCATAGGATACCCAAAGGAGACTGTTGGGTACACCTTCTATCACAGATCGGAAGACAAGATATTCATTGCTAAGAATGGATCCTTTCTAGAGAAGGAGTTTCTCTCGAAAGAAGTGAGTGGGAGGAAAGTAGAACTTGACGAGGTAATTCTACCTTCTCCCTTATTGGAAAGTAGTTCATCACTGAAATTAGTTCCAGTGATTCCTACACCAGTAAGTGAGGAAGCTAATGATGATGATCATGAAACTTCTGATCAAGTTACTACCGAACCTCGTAGGTCAACCAGAGTAAGATCCGCACCAGAGTGGTACGGTAATCCTGTTCTGGAAGTCATGTTACTTGACCATGACGAACCTACGAACTATGAGGAAGCGATGATGAGCCCAGATTCCGCAAAATGGCTTGAGGCCATGTAATCTGAGATGGGATCCATGTATGAGAACAAAGTATGGACTTTGGTTGACTTGCCTGATGATCGGCAGGCCATAGAGAATAAATGGATCTTCAAGAAGAAGACTGACGCTGACAGTAATATTATTGTCTACAAAGCTTGACTTGTTGAAAAAGGTTTTCGACAAGTTCAAGGAGTTGACTACGATGAGACCTTCTCACCCGTAGCGATGCTTAAGTCCGTCCGAATCATGTTAGCCATTGCCGCATTTTATGATTATCAAATTTGGCAAATGGATGTCAAAACTGCATTCCTTAATGGATATCTTGAAGAAGAGTTGTATATGATGCAACCAGAAGGTTTTGTCGATCCAAAAGGTGCTAACAAAGTGTGCAAGCTCCAGCGATCCATTTATGGACTGGTGCAAGCCTCTCGGAGTTGGAATATATGCTTTGACAGTGTGATCAAAGCATATGGTTTTATACAGACTTTTGGAGAAGCCTGTATTTACAAGAAAGTGAGTGGGAGCTCCGTGGCATTTCTGATATTATATGTAGATGACGTATTGTTGATCGGAAATGACACTGAATTTCTGAATAGCATAAAAGGATACTTGAATAAGAATTTTTCAATGAAAGACCTCGGTGAAGCTGCTTATATATTGGGCATCAAGATCTATAGAGATAGATCAAGATGCTTAATTGGACTTTCACAAAGCACATACCTTGATAAAGTTTTGAAGAAGTTCAAAATCGATCAGGCAAAGAAAGGGTTCTTGCCTGTATTACAAGGTGTGAAGTTGAGTCAGACTCAATGCCCGACCACTGCAGAAGATAGAGAGAAAATGAAAAGTGTTCCCCATGCTTCAGCCATAGGCTCTATCATGTATGCAATGCTGTGTACCAGACCTGATGTGTGCCTTGCTATCAGTTTAGCAGGGAGGTACCAAAGTAATCCAAGAGTGGATCACTGGACAACAGTCAAGAATATTCTGAAATACCTGAAAAGGATTAAGGATATGTTTCTCGTATATGGAGGTGACAAAGAGCTCGCCGTAAACGGTTACGTCGATGCAAGCTTTGACACTGATCCGGATGACTCAAAGTCACAAACTGGATACGTGTTTTTATTAAATGGTGGAGCTGTCAGTTGGTGCAGTTCCAAGAAGAGCGTCGTGGCGGGATCTACGTGTGATGCGGAATACATAGCTGCTTCGGAAGCAGCAAATGAAGGAGTCTGGATGAAGGAGTTCATATCCGATCTAGGTGTCATACCTAGTGCATCGGGTCCAATTAAAATCTTTTGTGACAATACTGGTGCAATTACCTTGGCAAAGGAATCCAGATTTCACAAGAGAACCAAGCACATCAAGAGACGCTTCAATTCCATCCGCGATTAAGTAAAGGAGGGTGACATAGAGATTTGCAAGATACATACGGATCTGAATGTTGCAGACCCGTTGACTAAGCCTCTCTCATGAGCAAAACATGACCAGCACCGAGACTCCATGGGTGTTAGAATCATTACAATGTAATCTAGATTATTGACTCTAGTGCAAGTGGGAGACTGAAGGAAATATGCCCTAGAGGCAATAATAAATTTGTTATTTATATTTCCTTATATCATGATAAATGTTTATTATTCATGCTATAATTGTATTAACCAGAAACTTAGTACATGTGTGAATACATAGACAAACAGAGTGTCACTAGTTTGCCTCTAGTTAACTAGCTCGTTGAATCAATGATGGTTATGTTTCCTAACCATAGACATGAGTTGTCATTTGATTTACGGGATCAAATCATTAGAGAATTATGTGATTGAATTGACCCATCCATTAGCTTAGCACGATGATCGTTTAGTTTGTTGCTATTGCTTTCTCCATAACTTATACATGCTCCTATGACTATGAGATCATGCAACTCCCAAATACCGGAGGAACACTTTGTGTGCTACTAAACATCACAACGTAACTAGGTGATTATAAAGGTGCTCTACAAGTGTCTCCGATGGTGTTTGTTGAGTTGGCATAGATCGAGATTAGGATTTGTCACTCTGATTATCATAGAGATATCTCTGAGCCCTCTCGGTAATGCACATCACTATAATCCTTGCAAGCAATGTGACTAATGAGTTAGTTGCGGGATGATGCATTACAAAACGAGTAAAGAGACTTGCTGGTAACGAGATTGAACTAGGTATTGAGATACCGACGATCGAATCTCGGGCAAGTAACATACCGATGACAAAGGGAACAACGTATGTTGTTATGCGGTTTGACCGATAAAGATCTTTGTAGAATATGTAGGAACCAATATGAACATCTAGGTTCCGCTATTGGTTATTGACCGAAGACATGTCTCGGTCATGTCTACATAGTTCTCGAACCTGTAGGGTCCACACGCTTAACGTTCGGTGACGATCGGTATTACGAGTTTATGTGTTTTGATGTACCGAAGATGGTTCGGACTTCGGAGTCCCAGATGTGATCACGGACATGACGAGGAGTCTCAAAATGGTTGAGACATAAAGATTGATATATTGGACAACTATATTTGGACACCGGATGAGTTCCGGGGGTCACCGGATATTTATCAGAGTGCCGGGGAGGGGGGGGGGTTATCAGAACCCCACGGGAAACTAATGGGCCAACATGGGCCTTGTGGGAGAGAGAGGAGAGGGCCTAGGGCTGGCCGTACGCCCCCCTTGGGAGTACGAATTGGACAAGGAGGGGGGCGGCGCCCCCTCTTTCCTCCCTCTCTCCCTCTCCTTCCTTCCCCCTCCCCCCTCCCTAGTTGGAATTGGAAAAGGGGAGTCCTACTCCTACTAGGAGGAGGACTCCCCCTCTCCTTGGCGCACCCCAAGGCCGGCCGGCCTCCCCCCTTGCTCCTTTATATACGGGGGCATGGGGGCACCCTAGAACACACAAGTTGATTGTTTCCAGCCGTGTGCGGTGCCCCCCTCCACCATAATCCACCTCGGTCATATCGTAGCGGTGCTTAGGTGAAGCCCTGTTCCGGTAGCATCATCATCACCGTCATCACGCCCTCGTGCTGACAAATCTCTCCCTCGAAGCTCTACTGGATCGTGATTCTATGGGACGTCATCGAGCCGAACGTGTGTAGATCACGGAGGTGCCGTACCTTCGGTGCTAGGATCGGTCGATCGTGAAGACATAATACTACATCAACCGTGTTGTCATAACGCTTCCGCTTACGGTCTATGAGGGTACGTAGACAACACTCTCCCCTCTCGTTGCTATGCATCACCATGATCTTGCGTGTGCGTAGGATTTTTTTTGAAATTACTGCGTTCCCCAATAGAGCTTAGTGATGATCTTTAAAGTACAATTCAATAGTGAGGACGACAAGATGCAGTGTCATTCTTTGGAAGCAAAGTTATGATGGAGTAGTTGATGCTTTGTAGGTTAACTTTCCCAGCATGAAAGTCATCAATGAATTTGTAGAAATCCTGGGCAATTATATCCCAGCAGTGTTTGAGGAAAGCAGCATTGAAACCATCTGGTCCTAGTGATTTATCAGTTTGCATATGTTTTATAATCTTGTCAATCTCCTCCTTGGTGAAAGGAACTTCCAGATTTGTAAGGTTTTCCAAGGGGTTGAGTAGGTGATCAAGGAGCAATGGGTTTTGTGTTTTTGCCTATGTACCCATCCTGTCTTTAAAAGCTCTTTATATGATTGCAACTTTGGCATGATGATCATGATGTTCAAAACCTGAGTCATCCTTTAACATGGCAATGCAATTATTTCTATACTTGATGGTGGCCTTTGCTTGAAAGTATTTGGTGTTTGCTTCACCCATCTTAATCTTCCTTATAGTGGCTCTCTGTTTCCAATATTTCCTCTGGTTTTCAAGTGTATTTGCCAAGTGGGTCTTCATGATGTCTCTGCCATTAGCTTCTTCAACAAATAGAGTTCTGAATTCCTCAAGTTGGTCATAACATAAGATTAGGAAGTTTGAGTTATCAATAATCTTCTTCAAATCTGAAATCTCCTTTGACCAGTTTTTAAGTCCTTTTCTCAACCTCTTAAACTTAGTAGCAATGACCTTTGCACTGTCTTGTTCATCAACTGGCTGGGCCTAAATAGTTTGAACTATATCTCTGAATTGGTGATGTTCCAGCCAAAAGTTCTCAAATCTAAAGACATTAGATTTTGGGATGTGAGATCCAATGAAGATATTGATTGGGATATGATCTGATGTGGTTTTAGCAAGAGGGTATGCAAAGGTGGCTGGGTACTTGAGAGTCCATGCTTCTGAGGTAAAACACCAATCCAATTTTTCAAGAAGTGGGGCATCCTGCATATTTCTCCAAGTGAAATTTCTTCCTTTGAGAGGGATTTCAATAAGTGCTTGTCTACTAATAGCTTCATTAAAAGAAAGCATTTCATTAATGTTGCCACCTTCTCTGTTTCTGTTATGAGGATATCTGATGTAGTTGAAATCTCCCAGCACAACCCATTCAGTTCCATCTGGCAATTGGAAATTCTGAAACTAGTCTAGGAAGATAGCTCTCTCATTTTGCTGACATGGCCCATAAACATTGGTGAGGATCCAGGTATCTCCATTATGTTTAGAGGTGAATTGAATGAAAATGGAGAATTCATTGATGTGGAACAATTGCCCTGAAAATACATGATCATTCCATCCAACTAGAAGGCCCCCTAAAGCACCCACAGAGGGAAGGAATTCAAACTTTGAAAAATTCCTAGGACAAAAATTCTTGATGAAGGTGGGACCAATGAACTCTTTTTTAGTTTCTTGCAGACAAATGATGGAGCTTTTGGACTCATCAATTTTATTGGAAATAGCTGTCCATTTGTTAGGGTCATTAAGACCTCTAATGTTCCAGTTAAGGATGTTCCAATTTGTGGTCAAATGAGGCATGAAGAAAACCATTGTACTGAACCCTAATGATCATCACACATACTAATCTTTTCAGGAGGAACCAAAGTGGATAGTCCATGCATGTATACAAAAGTGGGATACTGAGCATAGGAGTGAGGATCATAGTATCTTAAGTACATAGAGATCTCATAGTGCAACTTCCACATCTTAAACAGAAAGAAAAATCTACTTCAAAAGCTAGATCTTGAAGCTCCATTCTTCACGACCACTTTTTCTTCTTATCTTTAGCATTCCTTGCTCCCTCCAGAGAAGTGCTTTCAATCTTTCCCTTCTTAGCCCTCTTGCTTAGCAGATCTTCAGTTGTGTCCTTTCCAGAAACCTTGCAAAAAGAGGTATTCAGACTCTTAATAATTTTAGCTGAGAGGATTGGTGGAGCAGCATGACAAGCAAGACATTCTTTGTCTCTACACACAACTTTTTAAACCCTTTTGATAGTTTTTGCAATCTACAACTCCTCCTTACCTCTGTCTCCACTAGAGGGATAATGCCCTTTCTCTTTCTGTTGTTGTGTAGGGCTGAGGTGGAAGAGGCTGAGATGGGCTCAGGGCTACACCTCTTAGTAGGTGTTAAGTTCTCTTCACCCTGTGCATCCTGGGATGGAGAGGTCAGAATGCAAGAAAGTGAGTTATCCAATGATTTTCTTTTCTTGATGGAAATAGTTGTTTAGCACACAAACTAGGTAGCAGAGCGAACAACAAAACGTTTTGGCTCCCCATTAATCTGGGGTAACAATAGATGATGATTCAATCTAGAAGAGGAGCCCAAGGGAAAAACAGTGTGGAGGCAAACTGCTGACCGAGACAACGACCCCATGCACCTGTGCCGGGGAAGGGAAGAAAGGGTCAGGGAGGAGATGATGAGAGAGTGCAACATCGGCCAGAGTACTAGAGGGGAGCGCCCTCGCTGGCATCGACAAATGTGTCTGTTGCCTTTGTCCTACCACAACAAAGAAATTGCCAGAACAACACAAATGCATGCAGCAACAAGAACACAATTCATAACCGAATTTGTTATCTTCTTATCTTAAAATCTTTATATTTACCTAATACTTCCTCCATCCCGAAATTCATGTCGCGACGGCAATTTTGCAAAAAAAACCCAGTGTTTCCCGACAAAACCCACACTCCCTCTCTCCAGTGTTCAGTCACGACGACATCTCTCTTTCCCCTTTCCCTAGTCGGCCACCACGGTCCACGGCCATATCCTAGCCAACTCCGGCCAGTCCCTACCCTGCCGACCTTTGTCGCCACCCGCTCCTTCCCTAACCTCCGCCTAGTCCGTTTGTCTGCCAATTTGTAGCCCCCAACAAACCCTGGACACTGTTGACGCTCACAAATGCCAACTTTCTCACCGTGGTTTGCATAGAGGAAGGAGAAAATGCAATTTTTGCGATGGTGCAACAACGCGTGGTGGCGATGCACGGAGACCGGATGCCGATGTGGCCATCCAGGAGGCCGAGGTTCTTGCGGACTACGGCGAGTAGGCCACAGGTCCATGGACGATGGACGCAGGAGGCCTGCTGTCATCGAGCACCGCTTCTACTCTTGCGAGGAGCGCTTCCGGGTGCTCGATCTGGAGTGCATGGCGACGGCCTCATCCGTGGTCGCCGCGCCGGGGGGAGGTGGCGGCGACACAGTAACTTGAGCTCCCTAATAGGTCTCCAACGTATCTATAATTTTTGATTGTTACATGTTGTTATATTATCAATTTTGGATGTTTTATAATCATTGTATAGTCATTTTATATCATTTTTAGGTACTAACCTAGTGACATAGTGCCAAGTGCCAGTTGCTGTTTTCTGCATGTTTTTTACATCGCAGGAAACCAATACCAAATGGAGTCCAAACGCAGGGAAACTTTTTGGAGATTTCCTTGGACCAGAAGACACCCAATGGGCCGAAGAAGCACCTGGGGGTGCTCCGAGGGGAGCACAACCCACCAGGGCGCGCTAAGAGGCCCAGGCGTGCCCTGAACCGCCTCTTTGCTCTATAAATACCCCAATATTCCGAAAATCCTAGGGAAGTTGACGAAAATCAATTCCAGCAGCCGCAGAGTCCAGAACCACCAGATCCAATCTAGACACCATCACAGAGGGGTTCACCACTTCCATTGGTGCTTCACCAATGATGCGTGAGTAGTTCTTTATAGACCTTTGGGTCCGTAGTTAGTATCTAGATGACTTCCTCTCTCTCATTTGATTCTCAATACAATGGTCCCTTGGAGATCCATATGATGTAACTCTTTTTGCGGTGTGTTTGTTGGGATTGGATGAACTTTGATTTTATGATCGGATCTTTTTTTATCCATCAAAGTTATTTGAATCTTCTTTGATCTCTTATATGCATGATTGCTTATAGCCTCATATTTATTCTCTGATATTTGGGTTTTGTTTGGTCAACTTGATCTATTTATCTTGCAATTGGAAGAGGTGCTTTGTAGTGGGTTCGATCTTACGGTGCTTGATCCTAGTGACAGAAGGGGAACTGACACATATGTATCGTTGCTACTAAGGATAAAACGATGGGGGTCTATCTCTACATAGATAGATCTTGTCTACATCATGTCATCGTTCTTATTGCATTACTCCATTTCCCCATGAACTTAATACACTAGATGCATGGTGAATAGTGGTCGATGTGTGGAGTAATAGTAGTAGATGCAGGCAGGAGTCGATCTACTAATCTTAGACGTGATGCCTATATAATGATCATTGCCTGGATATCGTCCTGATTATTTGAAGTTCTATTAATTGCCCAACAGTAATTTGTTTACCCACCGTTTGCTATTTTTCTCGAGAGAAGCCACTAGTGAAACCTACAGCCCCCGGGTCTCTTTCTCATATTATTTGCCTTCGCGATCTATTTTATTTGCCTTTTATTTTCAGATCTATTAAACCAAAAAAATAAAAAATACCTTGCTGCAATTTATTCTTATTTATTTTATTTGGCGTTCGATCTATCAATCTACTACAATTTATTCACGTCCGTTTTTGCTAATTTCTGGCACTGTTACCCGAAAGGGATTGACAACCCCATTAATACGTCGGGTTGCGAGTAGCTGTTATTTGTGTGCAGGTGTCATTTATGTGTCATTGCTTGGTTCTCCTACTGGTTCGATAACCTTGGTCTCATCACTAAGGGGAATACCTACCGTCGCTGTGCTGCATCATCGCTTCCTCTTTGGGGAAATACCGACGTAGCTTCAAGCCGCATCAAAAGGAATTTCTGGCGCCATTGCCGGGGAGGATCTTCAACATATACCAGGTTTCTAATCACAAATCTCATCTCCTTGCAATTTACATTATTTGCCATTTGCCTCTCGTTTTCCTATCCCCCACTTAACAAAAATTTGCCATTTTATCCGCCCCTCTTTTTCGTTCACTGTTTTCTTGCCGGATCTGTTTTTGAGTGCAATCTTGTTGCCTAGTCATCATGACTCAAGAGAACACCAAGTTGTGTGATTTCTCAAATACCAACAACAATGATTTTATTGGCACTCCGATTGCTCCTCCTGCCACTAGTGTAGAGTCTTGTGATATTAATACTGCTTTGCTGAATCTTGTTATGAAAGATCAATTTTCCAGTACTCCTAATGAGGATGCCGCGTCCCATCTTAATACCTTCTGGAATTATGCGATATGCAAAATAAAAAATATGTGGACAATGATGTGGTGAAGATGAAATTATTTCCGTTTTCTTTGCGTGATTCTGCAAAAATTTGGTTCTCTTCTTTGCCTCGCAATAGTATCGATTCTTGGAATAAATGCAAAGATGCTTTTATCACTAAGTATTTTTCGCCCGCAACTTGAACAACTTGAACATTATTTCCCTTAGAACCCAGATCATTAATTTCAAGCAACTTGAACATGAGCATGTTGCACAATCTTGGGAAAGGATGAAAATGATGCTAAGGAATTGCCCAACTAATGGGTTAAATCTTTGGATGATCATACAATTTTTTATGCGGGATTGAATTTTTTCTCATAATCTTTTAGATTCTGCCATGGATGGTACTTTTATGGAAATTACTTTGGGTGAAGCTACCAAATTGCTTGATAATATTATGGCAAATTATTCGCAACGGCATACCGAAAGAGCCCCTACTGGTAAAAAAGTTAATTCGGTTGAAGACATTTCTTCTTTGAGTGAAAGAGTTGATGCTCTTATGAATTTGGTTGCTAGTAAAAGTGCTCCTATTGATTTCAATGATATGCCTTCGTCTACTTTGATTGAGCAAACCAGTGATGCCGTAGATGTGAATTTTATCTCTCGAAATAATTTCAACAATAATGGTTATAGAGGTAATTTTAATCCCAGGCCTTTTCCTAGTAATTCCTCTAATAATTATGGTAATTCCTATGGAAATCCTTCTTATAATAATAATAGGAACACCTCTGATCTTGAGAATAATATTAAAGAATTTATCAACACGCAAAAGGTTTTCAACACTATCATAGAAGAAAGTTGAATAAGATTGATGATTTGTCTAAAAGTGTTGATAGAATTTCTCATGATGTAGAAAATCTCAAGATAAAAAATTTTGTGCCTAAAGTTGAGTAATCAATTAAAGCTCTTTATGTTTCTATGGATGGAAGTAAGAAAAGAACCGCCATGCTTAGAGCTAAAATAGAATTTTTAGAAAAAGCGTTTTCTAGTGATTGCTTTCATAAAAATGCTGACGATCTTAAAATGATTGGTGTTTCTTCTATTGATTCCTTGTTTAGTAAACCTAAGAATGATGAAAAAGGGACTGGAGAAGATTCAACTTTAGTTAGAAGGCATCCTGATAATTCGGAGGGTGAAAATCTTGTTGAGAAAATTGATAAAAGTGGGTTTGAAGAGGTCAAAACTTTAACTAGTGATGTGCCCACTCTTTTGGATTACAAAGACCACTACTGCAGGATGCTGCTAACGCGACACTATGATCAGAGACCCTTCGACGAAACTGTGTGCGATGCAATAATCGCAAACGGTGGTGTAAAAAACCCGTCAAAAAATGTGCAAAACGTTTGCAATGATGGATGCATCAAACACGGTCCAGATTTTAGTTGCGTGTGCGATTCAGGACATACGGTTCAGTTCAATTAACCGTTTTCGATGAGTAGGAACAAAAGAAATGGGCAGCCAGATGAAGGTGTGTGCAATGTACAACATACGGTTCACTCGGATGAACTGTTTGTGATTAGGCAACACAAAAGAAACGGTCAGCCAGATCAAGGTGTGTGCGATGTACAACATACAGTTCACTGATACGTCTCCGTCGTATCTATAATTTTTGATTGTTCCATGCCAATATTCTACAACTTTCATATACTTTTGGCAACCTTTTATACTATTTTTGGGACTAACATATTGATCCAGTGCCCAGTGCCAGTTCCTGTTTGTTGCATGTTTTTTGTTTCGTAGAATATCCATATCAAACGGAGTCCAAACAGGATAAAAACTGACGGATATTTTTTTGGAATATATATGATTTTTGGGAAGAAAAATCCACACGAGACGGTGCCCGAGGGAGGCATGCGGCAGGGGGGCGCGCCCCACCCCCTGGGCGCGCCCCTGACCCTCGTGGACACCCCGTAAGGCGGTTGGTGCCCTTCTTTCGCCGCAAGAAAGATAATATCCGGATAGAGATCGTGTTAAAATTTCAGCCCAATCGGAGTTATGGATCTCCGGGAATATAAGAAACGGTGAAAGGGAAGAATCTGGGAACGCAGAAACAGAGAGAGACAGAGAGACAGATCCAATCTCGGAGGGGCTCTCGCCCCTCCCATGCCATGGAGGCCATGGACCAGAGGGGAAACCCTTCTCCCATCTAGGGAGGAGGTCAAGGAAGAACAAGAAGGAGGGGGGCTCTCTCCCCCTCGCTCCCGGTGGCACCGGAGTGCCACCGGGGGCCATCATCATCACCGCAATCTTCACCAACAACTTCACCAACTCTTCCCCCCTCTACGCAGCGGTGTAATCCCTCTCTTACCCGCTGTAATCTCTACTTAAACATGGTGCTCAACGCTATATATTATTTCCCAATGATGTATGGCTATCCTATGATGTTTGAGTAGACCCGTTTTGTCCTATGGGTTAATTGATGATCGTGATTGGTTTGAGTTGCATGTTTTATTATTGGTGCTGTCCTATGGTGCTCTCCGTGTCGCGCAAGCGTGAGGGATTCCCGCTGTAGGGTTTGCAATATGTTCACGATTTTCTTATGGTGGGTGGTGTGAGTGACAGAAGCACATACCCGAGTAAGTAGGTTGTTTGCATATGGGATAAAGAGGACTTGATACTTTAATGCTATGGTTGGGTTTTACCTTAATGATCTTTAGTAGTTGCGGATGCTTGCTAGAGTTCCAATCATAATTCATAAGTGCATATGATCCAAGTAGAGAAAGTATGTTATCTTATGCCTCTCCCTCAAATAAAATTGCAATAATGATTACCAGTCTAGTTATCGATTGCCTAGGGACAAATAACTTTCTCGTAACAAAAAGCTCTTTACTAAAACTAACTTAGTTGCGTCTTTATCTAAACAGCCCCTACTTTTTATTTACATGCTCTTCATTATCTTGCAAACCTATCCAACAACACCTACAAAGTACTTCTAGTTTCATACTTGTTCTAGGTAAAGCGAACATCAAGCGTGCGTAGAGTTGTATCGGTGGTCGATAGAACTTGAGGGAATATTTGTTCTACCTTTAGCTCCTTGTTGGGTTCGACACTCTTACTTATCGAAAACTGTTGCGATCCCCTATACTTGTGGGTTATCAAGACCTTTTTCTGGCGCCGTTGCCGGGGAGTCATAGCGTGGGGTGAATATTCTCGTGTGTGCTTGTTTGCTTTATCACTAAGTAATTTTTATTTGCTGTTCTTAGTTGTTTTCTATCTTTAGTTATGGGTAGGAAACGCAAAATACCAAAAAAATAGTTGTGCCTACTGAACCAATGGTTGAAGAACCACTCAAAATCTATCACACTACTGAAGCTTATTACTTGGATCATCTTCGATCCCTATGTGCTCGTGCTGAAACCCCAACTAGCTTAGTTGAGGGCAAATCCTTAGATGAGCATGCTTGTTATGTGCGACACCATATATCTGAAAAATGGAAACATTTACTAGATCAAATTCATCGTTTGCCGACAAGGTGGATAACGAGGTTTCCGTCCTCGCCCGATATTTGATTGAGAGGAGGGATATGATGACTATCAACATATCATCGGGGAGGTTGTTGATGAAGTCCAGGCCTGCTGGAGTCGCTTGCGGTTCTTTCTCGACCTGCCTCCGCTTGTTGGCAGCCTCGTTATCCACCTTGTCGGCGGGGACGGAAACCTCTGTCTCCATATTCACGTTGTGCTCCAGTGCTTCAGCAGCACCGACGTCGCCACTCCCTCCGATGGGGCGCTTCGGTGGCATCCTCGTACACTAACGGCTTTGAGGACTCAGAGCGGCGTCGAGGATGTGGGCAGAGGGAGATGAATTATGTGTGTGGCGAGGATGGGGGGGGTGCGGCTGCTCGGCGGCGCCATTAATATAGACCAGTGGGAGCGAGGCAGGCGGCGGTCCAAGGCTGTCTCGCTTCTCGATGAGAATGGCTGCTTAATCTCTAGTATGAATGAAACCTATGCTTAATCCCGGTGAGAACTATTAATTTTTAGCTGCATAGTTTGACAAATCGTAGTGTCTCTTGGCTTAGCGCCGAAGTATGGCTTTAATTTGCATACCGTAATCTGAACCGTTTGCGTTGAAGAGATGCACATATCCTGCGTTGAACAGCTTGTACGCTTCTCGGTGAGCCTGCGCACCGGACTGCGCTCGCACGCCTCCCATTCAGTCAAGCAGCTATCCACACGGCACCTCCTATAGCCACTAAAACCAAGACATATGGTGTCACGTGAATGGTTAACCGAACGCACACGGTTTGAATTATACAAACGTTTGAGATATTAAAGTGGCATATTTTTTTTGAAAATGCCTTTGTTGGCTGTCATTATTCGAGTGCGCCTTCTCTCAAAATGGACACGAAAAATACCACAGCATGTCGGGTGCCCTTCCATGATAGCATGCCAAGTTTCATGAATTTCAGACAAGTTTTAGATTTACTAGAATTTAAAAACAAAGTATCTCAACATTTTGGCGGCAATCAACGGTGCCCTGGTGTTTGAAATTCATTCCCATTTCTTGCATGGGACCTAAGCATGCACCCAAAGACACAAATTTGATTATTCAACCAATTTATATGCAATGGAGCTTGCACATGTAGTTAAAATTTGAATTATGCACATAAATGCATTAAAAACTCAGATAATGCATAAAAATATCCAAACGAACCCCGAAAAATCACAAAAATTCACACAACACTCCTGTCGTTCTATGTTGACACGAGAAATTGTTTTGAAAGCAATAAGAGGCAATGGATATAGTTTCGTCCCCAAAGGTGGGGCGTTCCCTACCAAAAACCATCATGCTTGTTGTGAGAAGCTCTAGTTTGTGAGAAGCATATACCCAAACCTGCCCCAAATGGGACAAAAAAATTTACCACGGCATGTTGATGCCGCTCCATGATAGCATGCCAAGTTTCATGAATTTCAGACGAGTTTTGGATTTACTAGAATTTTAAAACCAGGCATCTCAATGTTTTGCCGGCAATCAACGGTGCCCCGGTGTTTGAAATTCATTCCCATTTCTTGCATGGGACCTAAGCATGCACCCAAGGACAAAGATTTGATTTTTCAACCAATTTATATGCACTGAAGCATGCGCATGTAGTTCAAATTTGAATTATGCATATAAATGCATTAAAAACTCAGATAATGCATAAAAATGTCCAAACGAACCCCGAAAAATCACAAAAATTAACACAACACTCCTGTTGTCCTATGTTGACATGAGAAAAAAAAATTTGAAAGCAATAAGAGGCAATGGATATCGTTCCGTCCCCAAAGGTGGGGCGTTCCCTACCGAAAACCATCATGCTTGTTGTGAGAAGCTCCGGTTTGTGAGAAGCATATACCCAAACCTGCCCCAAATGGGACAATTTTTTTACCACGACATGTTGATGCGGCTCCATGATAGCGTGCCAAGTTTCATGAATTTCAGATAAGTTTTGGATTTACTAGAATTTAAAAACCAGACATCTCAATGTTTTGCCAGCAATCAACGGTGCCCTGGTGTTTGAAATTCATTCCCATTTCTTGCATGGGACCTAAGCATGCACCCAAGGACACAGATTTGTTTTTTCAACCAATTTATATGCACTGGAGCATGGGCATGTAGTTCAAATTTGAATTATGCACATAAATGCATTGAAAACTCAGATAATGCATAAAAATGTCCAAATGAACCTTGAAAAATCACAAAAATTCACACAACACTCCTGTTGTTCTATGTTGACACGAGAAAAAAAATTTGAAATAAGAGGCAATGGATATCGTTTCGTCCCCAAAGGTGGGGCGTTCCCTACCAAAAACCATCATGCTTGTTGTGAGGAGCTCCGGTTTGTGAGAAGCATATACCGAAACCTGCCCCAAATGGGACAATTTTTTTTACCACGGCATGTTGATGCTGCTCCATGATAGCATGCCAAGTTTCATGAATTTCAGACGAGTTTTGGATTTACTAGAATTTAAAAACCAGGCATCTCAATGTTTTGCCGGCAATCAATGGTGCCCTGGTGTTTGAAATTCATTCCCATTTCTTACATGGGACCTAAGCATGCATGCAAGGACACAGATTTGATTTTCAACCAATTTATATGCACTGGAGCATGCGCATGTAGTTCAAATTCGAATTATGCACATAAATGCATTGAAAACTCAGATAATGCATAAAAATGTCCAAACGAACCTCGAAAAATCACAAAAATTCACACAACACTCATGTTGTTCTATGTTGACATGAGAAAAAAATTTGATAGCAATAAGAGGCAATGGATATCGTTTCGTCCCCAAAGGTGGGGAATTCCCTACCGAAAACCATCATGCTTGTTGTGAGAAGCTCCAGTTTGTGAGAAGCATATACCCAAACCTACCCCAAATGGGACAATTTTTTTACCACAACATGTTGATGCCGCTCCATGATAGCATGCCAAGTTTCATGAATTTCAGACGAGTTTTGTATTTACTAGAATTTTAAAACCATGCATCTCAATGTTTGCGGCCGAGTGACGGTGGCAGGGTGTTTGTAATTCATTCCCATTTATTGCATGGGACCTAAGCATGCACCCAAGGACAATTTATATGCACTGGAGCATGTGCATGTAGTTCAAATTTGAATTATGCACATAAATGCATTGAAAACTCACTTAATGCATAAAAATGTCCAAACTAACCTTGAATAATTCCAAATTTTTTGATGACACACCTATAGTTGCATGTTCACTGCAGATAAAAGTTCTAGCAATTGAAACACCGTCCATGGCTGCTGTGACCCCATTATGTAATTCAAATCAAGACAAAAAATCAAGTAGATCCCACACAGTTTATTATAACCAACCGTGTGAGATGCAGCACAAAATATCTTCGGACCGTGTCTGAATAAGGGACCATGTTTGATGACACTTTACGCGCCAGTTTTTTGGCTAAAGCGATTCCAAATTTTCGGCTTCTGCGGAAATATCTATCTCCCCGCCTCCTCCTCCTTACCAAAAGCCACATTTCCCCTATTTCCACCTTCCTTTCCAAGTTGAAACCTTCACTCCTTGCTTGCAGCAACACCGCCTCCTCGCCGGCGACCCTCGTTCACGCTGCTCGGCCTCGCCTATCCAGGCAGGTAATCCACACCCGACCCCCATCCTCCTCCTCCTTCCACATCCCACATGTCCCGACCGCCGGCGCGAGCGCGACACCTTCCACCCAAATCACCGACCCCTCCACCAAATAAGCGCCAGCCTAAGCCATGGTGCACGCAGTATAGCCAGAACCTCAAGCAGCATTTGGCAGCGGAGAAGCAAATCGCGGCCGCACGCGCGGATGAGGTCGCGATAGCTGCCATTTGTGCCGACCCCCAGATGTTGGAGGAGCACCTCGCCGCCGAGGCCACCGTTGACGCCTCGCGCACCGACGCCGCGACGCGGTTGGCTGCTTTAAATGAAAGTTCATCGCGTTTTCTTGAGGCCACCGTCGGTGCCTTCGACAAAGACTATGAGGTGTTTTCTTAGTGTGCACGTGCTTACCTCATCTCGAGAGCCAGAAGGTTGGTTCCCAGAGCGGCTCAGGCAACTCACCGCTACAACGAGGGCACCCACGATGCGAAGGCCTCGCCCTCTTCCATGTCCAAGGAGCCAATCATCATCGATATCTCCAACAATGAGGAGTAGCTTGTCTTATTAGCTCACTATAAGGACCCATGTTCAGTTTGCTAGCTACTGCCTTTCCTTAAAAAATTGATGCGGAGCATCCTACGGTCATCCCCATGGACCTACCATCGTCTCATGAAGTGCCAAGAGGACCTATGACTCGAGCTAGAGATAGAGCTCTGGAGACCTAGGTGACTTCTCTCCTTAGTGATATTGCATATGATCCCCTCAAGACATGGCTACTACCTAAATCCGAGATGTTGTGCATGATTAGGTACCAAGAGGACCCTCCCGAAGATGCACGTGAAGACGGACAAGCCGCCAAGTCCACGGATGAAGAGGAACGCCGAAAGGAGAAGAAGGCAGCTCCAGGACCCGGACATCCGGCCCCGAGCCCGGACATTCGGCCGCTGGAGACATCAACTACAACAGCCTTCCAGCCGCTGCGCATCTATAGGCCCCGGACATCTGGCCCCCACCCGAAAATCCGGCCTCCCGCCCGGATATCCAGACACCACCGATCCAGAAGACAGAAGAGACGCCCCGTCAGCCTGGACATCTGGCCCCAGCCCCGGACATCCGACTCCTCCCGAAAGCCCGGACATCCGGCCCGACGCCCGGACGTCCGGCCCCGTTTGTCTGCGCACAGTAAAGGGCCGAAGCCCATGTACCCTTTCGCCCCTAGACTATATATACTCTCCTCCTACCTACGTTTTAGGGTTAGCATTCTGATAGCTCATTTGAGAGATAGATCCTTGCTCATCCACATTGGATCTACTCCTTGTGAGAGACCGCGACCCCTCTTCGGAGAAGATCCCTTTGGATTCAAGACCTCCTTGCGGAGAAGACCATCAAGACCTCCTCACGGAGAAGACCGGTTACCATTTGTATCGTCCCTTGTTGACCTTGGATCTTGTATCTCCTTCTGTGTTCATGGATCTAGCACATGTGTGACTTAATCTTGTTGGTTTGAGTGTTTCTCTTTGTGCCCCTTGTGATTTCCCCTCGTGTTTCCCCTCGTGTTCTTCGTGTTCATCGCGGGATCCGCTCCTTTCGTGAAAGATTGGCCATCTAGGGCTCCACCCTACATCATCTTGGTATCTAGAGACACGTTGATCACGATTTCGGAGCCTCCCCGTTGTGTTTTCTAGCCTTGTTTTGTTGATTTTGTCCCTAATTCGAAAATTCCCCACAAAATTAGCCCCAATTTTTTTGTGATTTGTTGGTGAGATGAAGTTTTGTTGGATTTGATCCGCGGATTTCGTGTGTTGCAAGTAGATCTAGCTTTCCATCCACTTTTCCACAATTTCCATCCACAAATTTCTCTGAATTTTGCCCAGATTTGACCTCTCCATGCTAAGATCTTCGAGTTCGTCCACGGATCCAGAGCTCGGACATCCGGCCCGATAGCCTGGACATCTGGCACCCCGGACATCCGGCCATCAAGCCCAAACATCCGGCCCGTGGCAACATCACTTCCTTCCACCGTTTGTTTTCCGTCCATATTTCGCCGAATTTTGTTCCGATGCCCACATACGCTTCCGCATACCACCACCACTTCCACATAGCACCACCATATACCACATACACCACCATCGCTTACCACCACCAACTCCGACAATTTTGTCATGTTTTGATTTGAGAATTTGAGTTGCGGTTCCGTGTCCTATTGTGTTTCGGCTATTTAGGTACGGTTCGACATCAACATCACCGCCGCTCATCTTCGCCACGGACGCGTCATCAACAACGACCACTTCACCATTTTTGACACCGTCAACTGTTTCTTGCTTACAAACAACCAACATCAAGCGGTAACCTCATCTTGGTATAGTGATACATCATTCTTGCCATTACATTGATAACCATCATAGCCTTACTCTTTTGCGTCGCTTACCCATCGAGACTAGCCTTTGAGTATTGCCGGCAACGTGACTTTTGCACATTAGTGATCATACTTCCCATAGCATACATACATATCATTGGTGCATATCTTGGTACCATCTCTTGTGTCACAAGGTTGTCATCGCATACACAATTGCTATCTTGGTTCGTGAAGCATTGCATGAGAAAAGAGCTCAAACAACAAAGAGCCAAACAAGCTTTTAAGCAAGAAGGGAAAGATAAGCAAAGAGCTTTTAAGCAAGAACCATAACATCATACAACATTAAGATTGTCATACTAGATCATCTTGGATCATATCATCGAAACACCATACATAGAGCATACTTGGGATAGAAGTCGTTGCATTTTTGTTTAGTAGGTTGTGCACAAGTCTTCGTATCCGCCTATTGTGCAATCGTGCTAGCGTCTCTCTAGTGTGGTGCAACAAGAGAATTTTCGTGGATTCCACATTTTGGCTCATCCTTGGTTGCACGACCCCACCTATCTCTTTGCGTGTGTGTTTCCATGTACCATATTTTGCTTGGTCTACTTGTTGCATTGCAAACTTGCGAATCTTTTCCAACATTATTGAAGCTCACTAACAATTGCATCAAATTTTGTGCCACCATCCTAACCGAGCTCCACCATAAGCTTTTACTTGTGTAGGTGTTAGAAACCGACAAGAATTGGTACCAATTGTGCTATTTCCTTGTTCCACATTGGGGTGATCTTTGATCCATCTTCAACATCGGTCAAGGTACATTTGGTATACGTTCTTCTCTTTCTCCCACTCACATATCTCTCTCGGAATGATGGATAGGACAAGTACTTCTACCAACACACTCTTCATCGGGCAAGATGACGACATGAACTCCTACGTCACAAAGAGCCACCTCTTTGGTGCACAACATGCTTTGCATCAAGACCAACAAGCAATGAGTGAACGCATCGACAACCTCGCCACCAATTTGCGACTCTTCGAGCAACGTACAAGAGATTACTTCGACCACAAGCTCGACGACCACAAGCAAGAGAACGCCGCAAGAATGGACGAGATTCGTGCTTTGTTGCTCAACTGCTCTTCTTCCACTTCATCCTCATCAAGACGGAGCCGCTCAAGTCGACACTCCGACTACACCATCTCTGGCTCAAGTACACCGACATCGAATACTCTTCGTCGTGCCGCGCACCAAGATCGTCAAGCCAACTGCAACCCTCTACACGACAACAACTCCCAAGAACAACGACATCGTCAAAACCAAACTATCTTTGCGCAAGCACGCGAACGGCAACGACAACACCAACACGAAGAGGAAGAGCGAGCGCGTATACACCAAGAAGCACAAGATGCTGAGGCACAACGTCAAGAGCAACAATTGCGAGATGCTCAAGCACTTGAGGCGCAACAAGCCCCCCGAGAATCAAGTCGAGTCATAGCCAACCGAGGACGCCAAGCTCGTGAACATGAAGAAGCACTTCGCGAAGAAGTTCACGAACGCATATATCAAGCTCGCGTGCAACGTCAAGCTCGACAAGTTCCTCCACAAGCTCGCCAAGAACATCAAGTTCAATAAGAGCAAGAAGACAATGGAAATCCTCCATGGCAAGAGCAAGTTGTGAGAGACGATCCCCCTCGTCAAGGACGTCATCATCCCCGACCCGAACACAATGAAGAGCAACGCTATGACAAGCTAAAGTTCACCATGCCCAAGTTCAATGGAAGCAACGATCCCGAAGAGTACCTTTCATGGGCATTAAAGGTCGACAAAATCTTCCGCTTGCACAACTATGAAGAAGAGAAGAAGATCGCGATGGCATCCCTTGAGTTCCAAGACTATGTCCTCATTTGATGGAACAAGTCATTGAGCGCCGAGAGGAAAAAGGTGAACCACCTATCACTACTTGGGCGCAAATGAAGGATGTCATGAGAGCACGCTTCGTGCCAACCTACTACAACTACGACCTCTTCAAGAAACTCCAACTACTGAAGCAAGGATCCAAGAGCGTTTAAGAGTACTACAAGGAAATGGAGATTGCAATGATACGAGCCAATGTCACGGAAGATGATGAGCAAACTATGGCACGCTTCTTGAATGGACTCAATCATCCCATCAAGAAGATCGCCGACTTCCAACCATACTCGAATCTCATCGAGCTAGTGCATCAAGCTACCAAAGCGGAACGTCAAGTGCAAGAAGACTTCAAGTATGCCAAGTTCTCATCCAAGTCATACGGCTTCTCCAACACCCAAGCTTCAATGACTCCAACACCTTCTACATCAACCAAGCCTTCTACAAGCAACATTGACAAGTCGAGTTACAAGAAAGCTTCGTCAACATCAATTCATCCTCCTACAGCGAGCAACTTCAAGCCGAGAGCTTCATCATCATCTACCCCAATCGATGAGACCGTCAAGACAAGTTCCTTCAAATGCTTCACATGCAGAGGCCGAGGCCACAAGTCCTTTGAGTGTACCAACAAGCGGACCATGATCCTCAACGATGATGGTACATACGACTCCATGAGCGAAGGAGAAACGGAAGCACTTGAGCAAGTCGCCATGCACCGGCAAGTGAACGGTGAAGAGGATCAAGTCTTTTGTGATGAAGATACAAGTCCCGCTCTTGTTGTCTCCAAGGTCTTGACCCTTCAACATCACCAAGAAGAAGACCAAATATGTCACATCTTTCATACCAAGGCCGGCATCAATGGAAGGTCCGTTAAGGTCATCATCGATGCAGGGAGTTGTCATAACCTAGCAAGTGAAGAACTTTGCTCCAAGCTCCAATTGCCCAAGACGAAGCACCCACATCCATACAAAGTTAAATGGCTAAGCGACTCCGGCACTATTCAAGTCGAGCATAGAGTGCAAGTCTCCTTCAAAATCGGAGCTTACGAAGACACTTTGGAGTGTGATGTTGTTCCAATGACCGTTTGCCACCTTCTTCTTGGTCGGCCATGGCAATTTGATAGAGGTGTCATCCACAATGGCCGAACGAACCACTACATCTTCAAGATGAAAGGAAAGGAGTACGTACTTCACCCTATGTCTCCAAGCCAAGTGAGCGCCGACAAGCAAGCCACCCATCGTGGAGAGAATAGTGAGAGAGCGAACCACCAAAAAGAGAGTGAGCGCCACAAGCCCAAATTGAGTGCCTCCACGATGAGCGACAAGAAGAAATTAGTTCTATTTGCCACCAAAAGTGAGATAAGAGGAGTGTGTGAGAACCCATCTAGTTTCCTACACTATGTCCTTTTGTGCAAGGACGAGGCACCAAAAGCTAACACCTCTCACACTCTACCTTTAGTGTTGTCTTATCTTTTGCAGGAATTCCAAGATGTTTTCCCCGACGAGCTACCTCTGGGACTACCTCCACTATGAGGCATCGAGCATCGCATCGACCTCATCCCCGGATCACCACTCCCGAACAAAGCTCCCTACCACGTCAACCCCGAAGAAACCAAAGAAATACAAAGGCAAGTAAAGCATCTCATATACCATGGACATGTGCGCGAAAGTTTGAGTCCTTGTGCCGTTCCAGTCATTCTTGTGCCCAAAAGAGACGGTAGCTTTCGCATTGGTTCCGCTTGTAGACCTATCAATGCTATCACCGTTCGCTATAGGTATCCCATTCATGCCTTGATGATATGCTTGATGAACTTAGTGGTGCCACTATATTTTCCAAAATTGGTCTTAAAAGTGGTTACTATCAAATCCGCATACAAGAGGGTGATGAATGGAAAACCGCTTTCAAAACAAAGTTTGGTTTGTATGAGTGGTTAGTCATGCCTATGGGTTTATCGGAAGCACCGGGTACTTTCATGCGTCTCATGAATTATGTGTTTTGCCCTTACATTGGTGAGTTTGTTGTGGTCTACTTCGATGATATCCTTGTTTATAGCAAATCTCTTAAAGATCATGTCACCCATGTTCGAACCGTTTTGCAAACTCTTGAAAAGAGCATCTCTATGCTAACATGGAAAAGTGTCTTTTTGGCGTTGATAAGCTTGTTTTCTTGGGTTTTATTATTTCCTCTAAGGGTGTACATGTTGATGACTATAAGATCAATGCTATTAAAACTTGACCACAACCAACCAACTTGCATCAAGTGCATAACTTCCTTGGTTTAGCCGGTTTCTACCGTAGATTTGTGAAGGACTTTAGCACCATTGCTTCACCTTTGCATGCTTTGAGAAAGAAAAATATGCCTTTTGTTTGGGGACCATCCCAAGATACCGCTTTCAATGAGCCTAAGAATTTGCTTACTCATGCTCCCATGCTTACATTACCCAAATTTTACAAACCTTTTGAGATTCATTACGATGCCAGTGGTAATGGCATAGGAGGTGTGTTAACGCAAGAGAAGCGCCCATAGCTTACTTTAGTGAGAAACTTTCTGGAGCGCAACTCAATTACCCCATCTATGACAAAGAGTTATATGCTTTAGTGCGAGTTTTGCATGAATGGGAACATTATCTTCTCCCTCATGAATTTATCATTCATACCGATCATGAAACGGTTAAATACCTTAAGGGTCAAACCAAGTTGAACAAGCATCATGCTAAATGGAGTGAATTCATTGAGTATTTTACTTATGTCATCAAGTACATCAAAGGTAAGGAAAATGTTGTGGCGGTCGCTCTTTCCCGCATATGCATGCTTGTTACTCAACTTGAATTGGATGTCATTGGCTTTGAGCACATAAAAGACTTGTATGCGCATGATCCCACTTTTGCTGCTCCTTATGCCAAATGTTTGACGCATACATCTTGGGAACTCTATTACATCAAAAATGGATATCTTATGAGAGCTAACAAACTTTGCATCCCCGAGTCTTCTCTTTGTTTGTTGCTCTTGCAGGAATCTCATGGAGGAGGACTAATGGGACATTTTGGATGCAACAAGAATTTCGCTACGCTCTCCAAGAACTATTATTGGCCCAAGATGTTTCGCGATGTCAACTGCTTCACCAACCGATGCTCTACATGTCGCAAACATAAGTCTAAAGCTCAATCCCATGGCCTTTACATGCCTCTCCCAATTCCATATCAACCATGGGAAGATATTAGCATGGATTTTGTACTTGGATTGCCTAGAACTAGAAATGGAAAGGATTCGGTATTTGTTGTTGTGGACCAATTCTCTAAGATGGCACATTTCCTTCCTTGCAACAAGATAGACGATGCTTCACATGTTGCCAATATCTTTTGTAGGGAAATATTGCGTCTACATGGAGTGCCAAATAAGATTGTCTCGGACCACGACGTCAAGTTCCTAAGCTACTTTTGGAAGACCCTATGCGCCAAGCTCGGAATCAAGCTATTCTTCTCCACGGCTTACCATCCTCAAACCGACGGCCAAATAGAGGTGACCAACCACACACTCTTCGCTCTAATTCAAGTGCTAATCAGGAAGAACATCAAAGAGTGGGAGGAGTGTCTACCTATCGCCGAGTTCGCCTACTACCGCGCAAGACACTCAACTACCGGGAAGTCCCCCTTCAAGGTCGTCTATGGATTCAACCCATTGTCCCCTTTGGACATTCTCCCTCTACCACTATAAGAGCGCATCAATATGGATGCAAGTGCACGTGTGAACCATCTCAAGAAGGTGCATGAAGATACAAGGCACACCATCGAGCGCCAAGTACAACGACTTGCGACCAAGCGCAACATCAACAAGCACCCCATGGTATTCAACATTGGAGATCTTGTGTGGCTACACCTTCGCAAGGACCGCTTCCCCAATAAATGCAAGTCCAAACTTCGACCACGAGCGGATGGACCCTTCAAGGTGCTTGAATGCTACAACAACAACGCCTACAAGATCTACATTCCACGCGACAAGTACTCTGTGAGCGACATGTTCAACGTCAAAGATCTCTCGCCCTACCATGGTGATGAGGATTTCGATCCGAGGTCGGATCTTCCCCAAGGGAGGGGAGATGATGCGGAGCATCCTACGGTCATCCCCATGGACCTACCATCGCCTCACGAAGTGCCAAGAGGACCTATGACTCGAGCTAGAGATAGAGCTCTGGAGACCTAGGTGACTTCTCTCCTTAGTGATATTGCATATGATCCCCTCGAGACATGGCTACTACCTAAATCCAAGATGTTGTGCATGATTAGGTACCAAGAGGACCCTCCCGAAGATGCACGTGAAGACGGACAAGCCGCCAAGTCCACGGATGAAGAGGAACACCGAAAGGAGAAGAAGGCAGCTCCAGGACCCGGACATCCGGCCCCGAGCCCGGACATCCGGCCGCTGGAGACATCAACTACAGCAGCCTTCTAGCCGCCGCGCATCTACAGGCCCCGGAGATCCGGCCCCGACCCAGAAATCTGGCCTCCCGCCCGGATATCCGGACACCATCAATCCAGAAGATAGAAGAGACGCCCCGTCAGCCCGGACACCCGGCTCCTCCCAAAAGCCCGGACATCCGGCCCCGTCTGTCTACACATAGTAAAGGGCCAAAGCCCATGTACCCTTTGGCCCCCCTAGACTATATATACTCTCCTCCTACCTACGTTTTAGGGTTAGCGTTGTGATACCTCATTTGAGAGATAGAGCCTCGCTCATCCACATCGGATCTACTCCTTGAGAGAGACCGCGACCCCTCTTCGGAGAAGATCCCTTTGGATTCAAGACCTCCTTGCGGAGAAGACCATCAAGACCTCCTCACGGAGAAGACCAGTTACCATTTGTATCGTCCCTTGTTGACTTTGGATCTTGTATCTCCTTTTGTGTTCATGGATCTAGCACATGTGTGACTTAATCTTGTTGGTTTAAGTGTTTCTCTTTGTGCCCCTTGCGATTTCCCCTCGTGTTCTTCATGTTCATCGCGGGATCCTCTCCTTTCGTGAAAGATCGACCATCTAGGGCTCCACCCTACATCACAAATTCTAGTGAATTGTGCTATCTACTTTTACCATGCAATCTTCTGCTATAGTGTATATGTTCTATATGTCGTGCAATGTGGTGTTCAATTAACTGCTTGGTTAAATTCTACAAATGTGATGTTCAATTCTTCAGGTGCAATATTTCCAAGTTGTTAAGCAAGCTTGGTTTGGTTAACTGTCTGATCTTCTATTAGGAGTATGTTATATTGTTCAATTGGTGTTTAGTTAACTGCTTGGTTCATTTGTTGTGGCTTGGTTCACTTGTTGTGGTGTTTAGTTAACTGCTTGGTTCAATTCTGCATTGCGATGTTCAATTGTTGTGGCTGCATTCTGTTATTGTATACCATGTGAGGAATAAATCGAATTTGGCTGTACTAAATACATGAGAAACAAATACAATTGCTATATTTTCAAGTTGTTAAGCATGCTTGGTTTGGTTATCTGTCTGATCTTCTAGGAGTATGTTATATTGTGCAATGTGGTGCTCAGTTAATGTTTGGTTTATTTGTTGTGGTGTTCAGTTAACTGCTTGGTTAATTCTGCAATGCGATGTTCAATTGTTGTGGCTGCATTCTCTTATTGTATACCATGTGAGGAATAAATCAAATTTGGCTGTACTAAATACATGAGAAACAAATACAATTGCTATATTTCCAAGTTGTTAAGCATGCTTGGTTTGGTTAACTGTCTGATCTTCTATTAGGAGTATGTTATATTATGCAATGTGGTGCTCAGTTAACGTTTGGTTCATTTGTTGTGGTGTTTAGTTAACTGTGTGAGGAATAAATCGAATTGGGCTGCACTTAATACATGAGAAACATATACAAGTGCCATATTTCCTAGTTCTTAATCATGCTTGGTTTGGATAAATGGGTTTTCCATGTGGCTTGAATTAATCTGATGAATCTGCAATGTGCTTATCTATCATCAACATATTTTACTGATAGCATGCGAACCCTTACTTAACCTGATTACTAACTACCTTATATGTGTTGCAGGGAAACAATGGGAAGCACTGAGGTTTACAAGATGGTACTAACTATTGTACCTTGCCTTTTTTATTCCTTTGCCCCGTTTCCAATATAGAGAAGATATTTATGCACATCCTTGTTTTCAGTGTTCACTGATGATTACCTCTCAAACCACCTCTGTGGTCAGGAGGCGAGGAAAGTATTCATACAACACCCATGGTTCAATATTGAAGTGTTCCTAAAGAGGTCGAAGGATGGACGGTCAATCATCCACAGGCACTGGCCTAAAGTTGCAAAGATCTTCAACATGAATGAAGGCTCAATATCCGCCTTCCGCTTTAGCAGTTTTCCAGATGAGATGCATCTCTCTATGTACCGTCTATGATGCTAATTTCGAAAGGTTCTAGATGTTGCATGTGAAACTTGCTCCTGGTGCAGTTGTGTAATGGGGTAGCTGAGTGCTGAAGCTATATCATGTAGTACTCCGATGTATTTCAATTACGAAATCCCGCTTCCTTAATATGGAAATGGAATATATTATGTGCTTAATATGAATGTCAATTAGATTAGTAAATGGATTATTAATAATAGGGAAATTAGCCCACTAATTGGCCAATTAGCTTGCTAATTGGGTTTTCCTATTGCAAACGATTAATTAGAAAACACCATGGGCGATGACCTCAGGCAACGCACATAGTTTCTAGGAATAAACCGTGTTGGATCAATGAACAATCACACATGACATTCTTTTTAAAACTATTTGCGTTACACCACCTTGCGCAAACGTTTTCCTTGTAGCGACTGTGTGGGATATATATACGAACGGAAACGTTTAGCGAGGACTGACTGTGTGGGATGTACTTGCGACCGGAAACCCAATGAATAAAATTTATTTTTGCCTTTTGATTTCTATTCTTGAGTGTTTGCACAATTATTCTACTATTATGATTGTATTTTTTGTGTTTTAATTAGTGTTTGTGCCAAGTAAAGCCTTTATGATTTTCTTGGGTGATAGTTGTTTGATCTTGCTGAAAAACAGAAACTTTTGCGCTTGCGAAAATAATTTTCATTTTCAACCAGAGAGCGATAAAATACCAATTCCTTTTGCAGTAGGTTAATATACAAATTTACCAGGTATTCCTAATTTTTCAGAGTTTTTGGAGTTACAGAAGTATTCTAAATATCTAGATTGCTACAGAATGTTCTGTTTTTGACGGACTCTGTTTTCTTTGCATTGTGTGCTTGTTTTGATGGCTCTATGGTTTTCTTTGATGAGTTTTTGCCATAGAAAAGTTGGAATACAATATATATAATGCAAGAACAAAATATGAATTGGTTTGCTACAACACTTATAGTAGTGATTTGCTTTCTTATACTAACTGATCTCACGAAGGCTTTTGTTGAGTTTTGTGTGATTGAAGTTTTCAAGTTTTGGGTTATCTCATGATGGATAAAGGAATAAGGAGTAAGAAGAGCCTAAGCTTGGGGATGCCCCGTAATCCCAAGCTATTATCCAAAAGAGAGCAAGCTACTAAGCTTGGGGATGCCCCCGAGTGGCATCCCCTCTTTGTTCTAATGACCATCGGTATTTTACTCAAAGCTATATTCTTATTCGTCACATACTATGTGTTTTGCTTGGAGCATCTTGTATGATATGAGTCTTTGCTTGTTTTATTTTGTGTTTTAAGTCTTGATTACTTGCAGGAAACACCTATTTGAGAGAGCCAAAATTATGCCATGACTTGTTAGAATTGCTCTTTATGCTTCACTTAAATTTTTATGAGCTATGGATTTTCTCTAGTGCTTCACTTATATCTTTTTGAGCATGGTGTGCTTTAGTATTTTTGAATAAATGCTCTCTTGCTTCACTTAGATTTAGGGGTGGGCATAAAAACCGAGAACCGAGGACCGCAGCCGAAAAAACCGTGACCGAATCCAAAAAAACCAATGACCGAACTTCGGTCGTCTTCTCGGTTAGCGAATGCCAACAACCGAAACTACTTCTGTGATTTCGGTTGCTGGACTCAGTTCCCCGAATTAACCGAATAGTGTATTACAGTTACAGCCCAGCAACACCGAGCCCAATAGATCATCCATGAACCTTCTTGCAGCCTTTTCTCAACCCACGTACGCAGCCTCAACAACAGCCGAATCTTTTACTTAAAAAAGCAGTCGCATCTTATCCTGAACCCTAATGCACCCCAGCCTCCAGGCTTCACGCACGCACATCACGCAGCTCCGCCGCTGCGCGTCCATTTGCAGATTTGCCCACCTCCCCACAGTCTTACTGGTGGCGGCCGGTGCCTATGACCCCCACGCAACGATGACAGCTGGATGGTTCTCGCCCAACGGCGTCGGCCGGCGCGCATAGCATAGCTCCCACGCGGTAGCGGCCATGGCTCCCATGAGTGAGCAGCCATCACTCCTTCATGGCCGGCAGCCCGCGTGCGACGATATGCTGCATTATTTTCTTCCTCCTACCACCCCCCCGCAACCTGTACGCATGTTTCAGTTGATTTTTGTTGGGCTGTTCATCATTTCTTTCCAAAGATTTGAATCCGATTTCTGCCCCCATCAATATCTCGGTTTTCTTTGGTTACACGACCGAACCAAAATTTTGGTGGACCGATATCTTGGTCTTGTTTTCTCGAGACACCGATCGGTCAGCAAAATATGAAAACCGAATTTCAAAGTAAACTGAGGCACCGAACCATTTGGTTCGGTCTAACCGAATGCCCAGTCCTACTTAGATTTATTTGAGAGTTAGTAAAATTTTCAAGAAATTCTCTCTTGCTTCACTTAAATTAATTTGAGAGAAAGAAATACTATGCTCGTGATCTTCACTTATATTTGTTTGAGCTTATCAAAATCAACATATGAAAATTAGTTCCAAAGTGGTAGATAACCAAGAAGGATATAATAAAAACTTTCATGAAGATCGTTGGACAAAATAAACCTGATTCTTAATAGTAGTTTTGAGATATGATGATGTGATATGTGAGTCATCTTGATGAGTAATTATGCTTTAGTATGAATATTGGTGTTAAGGTTTGTGATTCCCTATGCAAGAACAAAAGTCAATAATTATGCAATGAAATTATATCCTACTTATGGTGCATTATTCGGTGTTAATTATGCTTAATGCTCGCTTATGAGATTATTCATTTCTTGGTTGGTCGCTTCTCAATCTTTTGCTAGCCTTCATTCTGCACTAAGTATGATCACTACTTGTGCATCCAAAAACCTTTAAACCAGTTTGGCCATATAAGTCCACTATACCTACCTATATACGGTATTCTTTTGCCATTCTAAGCAAATTTTTTTGTGCCATCTCTAATATATTCAAAATAAATTTCTCTTTTGTGTGCTCGTACTGCTAACAAGGCGGTGAGGGGTGGCTAATATTTTCCATGCTATATGTGTTATTTTCATGATGAGTGTTTATTCACTTGTCATTGCACGAGAGTAAGGCAAAGGTATTAGGGATGCCTAGTCCTGAAATGAAAAATCAATTTAGTTTATGTTGTCAAATAATAAATTCCTTGTAAAGTGTTGGTATGGAAGGCACCCGTGGATACGGTTAGCCATGGAAAGTGAAAGTATGGTGGAAAAAGGAATAAACTTCAATTTCTGTTTGGGAACCGCCTATGATATATCTAGCATGGAAAGTGTTGGGAACTCTAAGTCATTTTCATTGGTGGGAAAAGTATGCCTCTCAAAATGTTTTTATCTCTCAATTTTTGCTTTAAGCTCTAGCACCTCTACAAATCCCTACTTCCCTCCACGAAGGGCCTTTCTTTTTTACTTTATGCAATTTTTATTTTGAATTTGAGTCTCCATCTTCTCTTATAAAGCACCAACTAGGGGGCACTATGATCGTTCTTGAGCATTGGGTGTAGTTAATATGCGAGTGTGTTTAATGAATGGATCAATGATTGCGCATAATGGGCTAGGGATAGCTTATTTTAGCGTTGATATTTTGAAAGACATGGTTGCTTGTTGATATGCTGGAGTATTTAAGTTACCATGTCAAAACTAGACTATTGCTTTGAACAATATAAAAGTCCAAATGTCCATGCTATAAAGAAAAGAATATGATATGACATGTTAGGTAGCATTCCACATCAAAAATTCTGTTTTTATCATTTACCTACTCGAGGACGAGCAGGAATTAAGCTTGGGGATGCTGATACGTCTCCAATGTAGCTATAATTTTTGGTTGTTCCATGCTGTTATATTATCAATCTTGGATGTTTTATAATCATTTTATAGTCATTTTATATCATTTTTGGTACTAAACTATTGACATAGTGCCAAGTGCAAGTTGCTGTTTTCTGCATGTTTTTTACATTGCAGGAAATCAATACCAAACAGAGACCAAATGCGGCGAAACTTTTTGGAGATTTTTTGGACCAGAAGACACCCAATGGGCCGAAGAAGTACCTGGGGGTGCTCCAAGGGGAGTACAACCCACCAAGGCACGCCAAGAGGCCCAGGCGCGCCCTGGTGGGTTGTGCCCACCTCGGGTGCCCCCTGAACCGCCTCTTTTCTCTATAAATACCACAATATTCCAAAAATCCTAGGGAAGTTGACGAAAATCAATTCCAGCCGCCACAGAGTCCAGAACCACCAGATCCAATCTAGACACCATCACGGAGGGGTTCACTACTTCCATTGGTGCCTCTCCAATGATGCGTGAGTAGTTCTTTGTAGACCTTTGGGTCCGTAGTTAGTGGCTGGATGGCTTCCTCTCTCGTTTGATTCTCAATACAATGGTCTCTTGGAGATCCATATGATGTAACTCTTTTTGCGGTGTGTTTGTTGGGATTGGATGAACTTCGAGTTTATGATCAAATCTTTTTTTATCCATGAAAGTTATTTGAATCTTCTTTGATCTCTTATATGCATGGTTGCTTATAGCCTCGTATTTCTTCTCTGATATTGGGGTTTTGTTTGGCCAACTTGATCTATTTATCTTGCAATGGGAAGAGGTGCTTTGTAGTGGGTTCGATCTTACGGTGCTTGATCCCAGTGACAGAAGGGGAACCGACACATATGTATCATTGCTACTAAGGATACAATGATAGGGGTCTACTCTACATAGATAGATCTTGTCTACATCATGTCATCATTCTTATTGCATTACTCCATTTCCCCATGAACTTAATACACTAGATGCATGCTGGATAGCGGTCGATGTGTAGTAATAGTAGTAGATGCAGGCAGGAGTTGGTCTACTAATCTTTGACGTGATGCCTATATAACGATCATTGACTAGATATCGTCATGATTATTTGAAGTTCTATCAATTGCCCAACTGTAATTTGTTTACCCACTGTTTGCTATTTTTCTCGAGAGAAGCCACTAGTGAAACCTACGGCCCCGGGGTCTCTTTCTCATATTATTTACCTTCGCGATCTATTTTATTTGCCTTTTATTTTTAGATCTAATAAAACAAAAATACAAAAATACCTTGATGCAATTTATTCTTATTTATTTTATTTGGCTTTCGATCTATCAATCTACTACAATTTATTCACGTCTGTTTTGCCAATTTCTGGCACCGTTACCCGAAAGGGATTGACAACCCCTTTAATACGTTGGGTTGCAAGTAGTTGTTATTTGTGTGCAGGTGCCGTTTATGTGTTGTTGCTTGGTTCTCCTGCTGGTTCGATAACCTTGATCTCATCACTGAGAGGAATACCTACCTTCGCTGTGTTGCATCATCCCTTCCTCTTTGGGGAAATACCGACGTAGCTTCAAGCCGCATCAAAAGGAATTTCTGGCGCCGTTGCCGGGAGGATGTTCAACATATACCAGGTTCCTAATCACAAATCTCATCTCCTTGCAATTTACATTATTTGCCATTTGCCTCTCATTTTCCTCTCCCCCACTTCACAAAAATTTGCCGTTTTATTCGCCCCTCTTTTTCGTTCACCGTTTTCTTGCCGGATCTGTTTTTGAGTTCAATCTTGTTGTGTAGTCATCGTGACTCAAGATAACACCAAGTTGTCTGATTTCTAAAATACCAACAACAATGGTTTTATTGGCACTCCGATTGCTGCTCCCACCACTAGTGCGGAGTCTTGTGATATTAATACTGCTTTGCTGAATCTTGTTATGAAAGATCAATTTTTCGGTACTCCTAATGAGGATGCCGTGTCCCATCTTAATACCTTCGTGGAATTATGCGATATGCAAAATAACAAAGATGTGGTGAAGATGAAATTATTTCCGTTTTCTTTGCGTGATTCTGCAAAAAATTGGTTCTCTTCTTTGCCTCGCAATAGTATCGATTCTTGGAATAAATGCAAAGATGCTTTTATCACTAAGTATTTTTCGCCCGCAAAAATTATTTCCCTTAGAACCCAGATCATGAATTTCAAGAAACTTGAACATGAGCATGTTGCACAATCTTGGGAAAGGATGAAAATGATGCTAAGGAATTGCCCAACTAATGGGTTAAATCTTTGGATGATCATACAATTTTTTACGTGGGATTGAATTTTTTTCTCGGAATCTTTTAGATTCCGCCGCAGGTGGTACTTTTATGGAAATTACATTGGGTGAAGCTACCAAATTGCTTGATAATATCATGGAAAATTATTCACAATGGCATACCGAAAGAGCCCCTACTAGTAAAAAAGTTAATTCGGTTGAAGAAATTTCTTCTTTGAGTGAAAGAGTTGATGCTCTTATGAAATTGGTTGCTAGTAAAAGTGCTCCTATTGATTCCAATGATATGCCTTCGTCTACTTTGATTAAGCAAACTAGTGATGCCGTAGATGTGAATTTTATCTCTCGAAATAATTTCAACCACAATGCTTATAGAGGTAATTTTAATCCTAGGCCTTTTCCTAGTAATTCCTCAAATAATTATGGTAATTCCTATGGAAATCCTTCTTATAATAATAATAGGAACACCTCTGATCTTGAGAATAGTATTAAAGAATTTATCAACACGCAAAAGGTTTTCAACATTCGGAGGGTGAAAATCTTGTTGAGAAAATTGATAAAACTGGGTTTGAAGAGTTCAAAACTTTAACTAGTGATGTGCCCACTCTTTTGTATTACAAAGACTTTAATAATGATAGTTTCTCTTTGATTGATTGTATTTCTTTGTTGCAATCCATGATAAATTCACCCCATTCTTATGAACAAAATAAAGCTTTTACTAAACATATTGTTGATGCTATGATGAAAGCTTTAGAAGAAAAGTTGGAATTAGAAGTTTCAATTCCTAGAAAATTGCATGATGAATGAGAACCTACTATCAAAGTAAAGATTAAAAACTATGAGTGTTTTGCTTTGTGTGACTTGGGTGCTAGTGTTTCTACTATTCTGAAATCTCTATGTGATGTGCTTGGTCTTACCGATATTGAAGAATGCTCTTTAAATTTGCACTTGGCGGATTCTACTATTAAAAAACCTATGGGAAGAATTAATTATGTTCTTATTCTTGCGAATAGGAATTATGTGCCCATATTCTTGATATTGATTGCAATCCATCTTGTCCAATTATTCTTGGTAGACACTGTCGGTGCCGTGATTGGTATGAAAGAAGGCAATATGAAGTTTCAATTTCCTTTGAGGAAGGGTATGGAACACTTACCTAGAACAAGAATTAGGCCACCATATGAATCAATCATGAGGGCATCTTATGGATCTCGGAACAAAGATGAGAAAACTTAGATCCTTGCTTTATGCCTAGCTAAGGGCGTAAAACTATAGCGCTTGTTGGGAGGCAACCCAATGAATATTTTTTCTTTTTGCTTTTTGTTCTTGAGTGTTTGCACAATTATGCTACTGTTATGATTGTGTTTTAATTAGTGTTTGTGCCAAGTAAAGCCTTTAGGATCTTCTTGGGTGATAGTTGTTTGATCTTGCTGAAAAATAGAAATTTTTTGCGCTCGCGAAAATAATTTTCATTTCAACCAGAGAGCGACAAAATACCAATTATTTTTGCAGTATATTAATATACAAATTGCCCAGGTCATCCTAATTTTTCAGAGTTTGTGGAGTTACAGAAGTATTCTAAATATCTAGATTGCTACAGACTGTTCTGTTTTTGACAGATTCTGTTTTCTTTGTGTTGTGTGCTTGTTTTGGTGGCTCTATGGTTTTCTTTGATGAGTTTTTGCCATAGAAAAGTTGGAATACAATATATATAATGCAAGAACAAAATATGAATTGGTTTGCTACAACACTTATAGTAGTGATTTGCTTTCTTATACTAACTGATCTCACGAAGGCTTTTGTTGATTTTTGTGTGATTGAAGTTTTCAAGTTTTGGGTTATCTCACGACGGATGAAGGAATAAGGAGTATGAAGAGCCTAAGCATGGGATGCCCCGGCATCCCAAGCTATTATCCAAAAGAGAGCAGACAACAAAGCTTGGGGATGCCCCTGAGTGGCACTATATTAAAGTTTGTAGATTTTGATTTTTATAAAAAGCTATATGCACTATATTATAGTAACTATAATAATTTGGCTTGCAAGGTTCAGACTTTCTATGTGGCTGTTTCAATTTCAAATCGCAGTAAATCAGGGAGCCAGGTAAAGGTCGGTGCTTCCTGATGAGGCCGCCGCCATCCATCCACCCGTCCATTCCTAATAAAAAAGTGTATATGAGAGCATCTTAGACTTGGAAATTCTGCCCCCCTAAATGCCCAATGGCATATGCAACAAATTGATCTAAGGGCATGTCCAACGGCGATCCGTAAATTTCTTCCGCATCCATCCGCGTATTGATGATACGGATGTGGGATGCCGCCATCCAACACTATCATGTATATGTCCGCTAGTAAATAATTCAAATGTACTCCATCCACATACCGTGTGGGCTCCGCCTTCCTTTTGGATTGGGGGGGGGGGAGGAGGAGAGAGCGACGTTTCGCGTCCAGACTCCCGCAAAGTCTCTTCATGTTTGTCTCCGGTTTGCGGAAGAAAACATGTCTGAACTGCGGCGCGGACGGATACAGGACTGTGTTGGATGGTTTCCGCGGTCCAGACAACGCCATCCGGACGTATGCGGAAGGTTTGTGGGTCGGTGTTGGAGATGCCCTAAATGTCCAATGCCATATGTCCTATTGAGAGCATCTACTGCCACAAAGTTAAAACTAAATGCCATTTTTAGTGCTGATGACGAGTGGTAGGAAGCTGCATTTTGAGATGCACTGTTGTACATTTGAGAGTAAATTAGGATTAGTTTGGATAGTGAGTAGAGCTTCTAAGGAAATGTGCTTTATTTAAGTGTATGTGTTGCTGCTCATGTTGAGGCTGGTGCTGCGGTGATTTTGACAGCTTGAAGCCGGCTTACTGCACATTTTTTAAGACTGTAGTATATGGGGTATCAGAAGTAAGAGAAACAATTTGGAGGTGTACCGGCCACACATACTATATCAGTTTTGAGGGCCCGTGCCTTCCGTTCCGGCTACCGGTCGCACGCGCCTGCTGGAGATAGACCATTGCTGAGCTGGAGTGTCTCTCTGTCTGGGGTTAATTAGAGCTAGTTATGTAGGAAGAAACAACATGTTATCTTTCTGTCGGTCGGTCGTCGGTGATGTAGCAATCCCTTCCATCATGGATTGGGATGTCATGTTGGAATCCTGTCATGGTGGGTGCACGGCAGATGCCAAGGGATGGCTAAAGGGAGGGACAAGCTCGAGGGCACCGGTGGGCTCCAGAGGCGAGGTCAGCATGAGCGAGCGTGGGACGCAAGACATACCCAGGTTCGGGGCTCTCCGAAGAGATAACACCCCTAGTCATGCTGAGAGTGGTTTATATGTGGAGTAGTACATAGTTGTTCCTATAGTTGTTTGGGGGAGGAAGGAAGACATGCCAAGGCTTAGGTTGCTCCTTCTCCTTATGCGTGTGTGTGTTCTACTAATGATCTGATCACCCGTACATCGACGCCTCCTGGGGGATTTTATAGGTCAACCCCCCAGGGCTACAAAGGCAAAGTTACAAGGCCATGTGGCCGGGATGTCAGCGCCTGGGAAGCCGATGCTGGGACCCGCCGGGTTCTCTAGGCACGGGCCCCGTGCGCGAGGGGGAACCGTTCCCCATCTTGTCGTGCGTCAGGGAGTTGTTGGGCCGGCTCGGCTACAGTGGCGCCCCACCTGGTCGCCATTGGCTTGCGCCAGCAGGACGAAGGTGGCACTTTTGCCACGCCAGCCTTGGTGAGCGGAGTAGGTGGGACACTGTAGCCACGCTCCTGCCGGTCAGCGAGGTTGGTGGACCACTGTGGCCACGCTCATCTCTTCTACGGGGACTTGTTCCATCGTACTCCTTGGATGGGACGAGAGCTGACCCGTGGCCGGGTTGAGGGAGACGCCGTGGGGGCGCCGGCTCGCTCGAGAAGTCTTGGTTAGTCGAGTTTGGCCGGCATGCGCGAGCAGGCCTGGCCCTGTTGCAGTCTTGGCTGGGTTGAGGAACCCAGCCAAGTACGAGCCAAATTAAGGGGCGGTGCCGGCCCCGATGTTTTTGAAAAGGATCCGGGTTCCGTTGCCTGCCCGGGGTTCATCCCCCCGACAGTAGTCCCCGAAGCTGTGAAGGCTCGCCGACTTCTAGGAGAGGGGCCTTCGCAGTTTCACCCCCTGAAGAGGTGGTAGATGTTAATGAAGCTTTCGACCGCCAGGTCCGGCAACACCCATTGTGCCGGCTTCCAGAAGCCGGATCGCGACATCCTGGCACGGGTGGGAAACCGAGGAGTCCATCGAATCTTGAAGGGGAAGGGACGCGATCTCTTGAGTTCGGCGCGGGCGCCACATGGCGCCCGGGAATTGAAGAGGCCCAGACAGGCCACATGCGTAATGTGACATGACAGTGGGCTGGGGCTCGGCCACTTTGCGCCCTCGGCCCACGCGCATGGATTTATTGTGGTGTCCGCGGGCGGTTGCCCTTCTCGATGCAGTTAATGCACGCGTGGATCGTGCGCACTTAATGCGGGGAAGTGGGAGGGGCGGGCGCAAACGACCCTACTTCCCCATGTTCAGTCCGTGGCTTATAAATTGGGGGGAGGGGGCGGCGGAAATCATTCACGCACGCGCCCCCATCTCCTTCTTCCTCTCTGCTCTTGCTTCTAAGACCACCGCACACCGCGACGCTCTTCCGCTCTTGAGCGAAATGCCACCGCCGCTCTACAGTGCTCAGCGGCCGCTCGACAGCTCTCCGCCACCACTTCTTTCTTCTTGTCTTCGCCCACGCGCCCCACACCGCCGATGGCGCTGCCGAAAGGCTCATGGATGGGATCCACCATCACAGCTGGTGATATTGGGTACTTGCGCAACATGCGGCGGCTGCCGCCGGAGACGGAGGTGGCCGTGCGCCTGCAGGACGGTGAGCTGGCGCTGTGGCCGGAGGGGATCGAGCGCGTGGTCTTCTTCACCCACTTCAAGCGCGGGTTCGTCCTCCCCGCGAGCGACTTCTTCCGCACGTTCTTGGAGTTCTTCAGACTATAGCCGCACCACCTGGGCGCGAATGCGGTGCTGTAGCTCTCAGGGTTCGTCACCCTGTGCAAGGGTTACTTGGGTGTCAAGCCCACCGTCGATCTCTGGGTCCGCTTCTTCTTCTTGAAGCAGCAGGGGCCAGAGGCCGCCGTCATGTCTTCCTGCGGGGCCGCCGTCATCTCGACATGGACACATGGGGGATGCCCCAAGATACCGCTGGAGGACTCTGCCAAGAAGTGGCAGAACTTCTTCTATGTCCGCAACCTTGGGACGGACCACATCAACCTGCCGCCCTTTGCCGACGTGACGCCGCACGCCAAGACCAACTGGTCCTACTTCCCCAAGAACCTGGCATAGGAGGTGCTGAACCTGGGCAGCCGGGTGGTGGAGAAGACGACGCGGGAGGGGTTCACCGGGACGGACCTCATCACCGCCTTCATCGCGCGCCGGTTGCTGCCGCTGCAGCACCAGACACATATTATCAGCCAGATGGCCAGCCTCCAAGACCCCAACTGGATGTCGTCCCGGCGGTCGAAGGCCGGGCTGAAGGAGGAGTGGCAGTTCGGGAAGCCTCCCTACAGCCAGAGGAACCCGACACCGGTGGTGAGTCCTTGGTCTTTATACTTCGCTGCATCTCTGAAGGAAATATGCCCTAGAGGCAATACTAAAGTTGTTATTTATATTTCCTTATATCATGGGAAATGTTTATTATTCATGCTAGAATTGTATTAACCGGAAAGTTAGTACATGTGTGAATACATAGACAAACAGAGTGTCCCTAGTATGCCTCTACTTGACTAGCTCGTTAATCAAAGATGGTTAAGTTTCATAGCCATGGACATGTGTTGTCATTTGATGAATGGGATCACATCATTAGAGAATGATGTGATGGATTAGACCCATCCGTTAGCTTAGCACTATGATCCTTTAGTTTATTGCTATTGCTTTCTTCATGACTTATACATGTTCCTATGACTATAAGATTAGGCAACTCCCGAATACCGGAGGAACACCTTGAGTGCTATCAAACGTCACAACATAACTGGGTGATTATAAAGATGCTCTATAGGTGTCTCGGTCAATGGTTCCGCTATTGGTTATTGATCGGAGATGAGTCTCGGTCATGTCTACATAGTTCTCGAACCCGTAGGGTCCGCACGCTTAACGTTCGATGACGGTATGTATTATTAGTTATGTGATTTGATGTACCAAAGGTTGTTCGGAGTCCTGGATGTGATCATGGACATGACGAGGAGTCTCGAAATGGTCGAGACATAAAGATTCATATATTGGAAGGCTACACCCAGACACCAGAATGGTTTTGGTCGTTTTGGATAAGTTTCGGAGTACTGGGGGTTACCGGAACCCCCCCGGTGAAGTTATTGGGCCTCATGGGCCTAATGGTGGAAGAGAGGAGGCAGGCCAAGGTGTGGCGCCCCCCTAGCCCAAACCGAATTGGACTAGGGCTAGGGGGTCGTCCCCCCTTTCCTTCTCTTCTTCCTCTCCTTCCTTCTTCTCCTACTTGGACTAGGAAAGGGGGAAACCTACTCCTACTAGGAGTAGGAATCCCCCCCTTGGGCGCGCCCCTTGAGGCCGGCCCTCCTCCTCCTCCCCTCCTTTATATACCGGGGAGGGGGCACCCCATAGACACACAAGTTTATCTTTAGCCGAGACATAAAGATTCATATATTGGAAGGCTACATTCGGACACCGGAATGGTTCAGGTCGTTTCCGATAAGTTTCGGAGTACCGGGGGTTACCGGAAATCCTGTTCTGGAGGTCATCTTACTTGACCATGACGAACCTATGAACTATGAGGAAGCGGTGATGAGCCCAGATTCCGCAAAATGGCTTGCGGCCATGAAATCTGAGATGGGATCCATGTATGAGAACAAAGTATGGACTTTGGTTGACTTGCCCGATGATCGGCAAGCCATAGAGAATAAATGGATCTTCAAGAAGAAGACTGATGCTGACGGTAATGTTACAAAGATCGACTTGTTGCAAAAGGTTTTCGACAAGTTCAAGGAGTTGACTACGATGAGACCTTCTCACCCGTAGCGATGCTTAAGTCCGTTCGAATCATGTTAGCAATTGCCGCATTTTATGATTATGAAATTTGGCAAATGGATGTCAAAACTTCATTCCTTAGTGGATATCTTAAAGAAGAGTTGTATATGATGCAACCGGAAGGTTTTGTCGATCCAAAGGGTGCTAACAAAGTGTGTAAGCTCCAACGATCCATTTATGGACTGGTGCAAGCATCTCGGAGTTGGAATACGCTTTGACAGTGTGATCAAAGCATATGGTTTTATATAGACTTTTGGAGAAGCATGTATTTACAAGAAAGTGAGTGGGAGCTCCATAGCATTTCTGATATTATATGTGGATGAAAAATTGTTGATCGGAAATGATACTGAATTTCTGAATTGCATAAAAGGGTGCTTGAATAAGAATTTTTCAATGAAAGACCTCGGTGAAGCTGCTTATATATTGGGCATCAAGATCTATAGAGATAGATCAAGACGCTTAATTGCACTTTCACAAAGCACATACCTTGATAGAGTTTTGAAAAAGTTCAAAATGGATCAAGCAAAGAAAGGGTTCTTGCCTGTGTTACAAGGTGTGAAGTTGAGTCAGACTCAATGCCTGACTACTGCAGAAGATAGAGAGAAAATGAAAGTCATTCCCTATGCTTCAGCCATAGGTTTGAAAGCACAAGTGCTCCCTAGGTGATTTTGGTAATTAATGACAACATATCTCTTGTTGGACTAACACTTTTACCTAGTATGTTTCAGATGAGTTCAACAATGAAGTGGCATGGACTAGAGGATGTGGAACCCCTTCAAAATGCTAAGGACAAAGGATTGGCCCAAGCTCCAAGCTTAAGGCTCTACATTTTATATCTTAGTGATCCAAGATCACATTGAGTCTATAGGAAAGCCAATACTATTAAGAAGGGATGAGGTGTTGCTTAATGGCTTGCTTGCTCAAAGTGCTTAGTGATATGCTCCAAAGCCCTCAACCACTTTCTCACTTCCAAATATGTCCTAAACCAAAAGTCAAACTCAGACCCACCAATTCTTTCTATCCGGAGCCACCGAGTTCAGTTGAAATAGCCATTGCCAGAAACCCTAATCAGTTCGATCTCACCGATGGGATCTCGGTCTCACCGAGATGGGCTTGCAAACTCTCTGTTACCTATTGCAATATTTTCGGTCTCACTGAGATATGCAATCGGCCCCACCAAGTTTGCTTGGCCAACTCTCTGTTTCACTTATTACCCAAATCAGTCCCACCAAGTTTGAGTAATCGGTCAAACCGAGTTTTGGTTTTACCCTAACCCTAGCACATCGGTTCCACCGAGTTGATCTAGTCGGTCCCACCGAAAACCCTAACGGTCACTAGGTTTGCTAAATCGGTCCGACCGAGTTTTTCACTTCGGTCTCACTGATATTGGTAAATTTTGTGTAATGGTTAGATTTTGTGTGGAGGCTATATATACCCCTCCACCCACTCTTCATTCGTAGGGAGAGCCATCAGAACATACCTACACTTCTAATACACATTTTCTGAGAGAGAACCACCTACTCATGTGTTGAGGCCAAGATATTCCATTCCTACCATATGAATCTTGATCTCTAGCCTTCCCCAAGTTGCTTTCCACTCAAATCTTCTTTCCACCAAATCCATATCCTGTGAGAGAGAGTTGAGTGTTGGGGAGACTATGATTTGAAGCACAAGAGCAAGGAGTTCATCATCAACACACCATTTGTTACTTCTTGGAGAGTGGTGTCTCCTAGATTGACTAGGTGTCACTTGGGAGCCTCCGACAAAGATTGTGGAGTTGAACCAAGGAGTTTGTAAGGGCAAGGAGATCGCCTACTTCGTGAAGATCTACCGCTAGTGAGGCAAGTCCTTCGTGGGCGATGGCCATGATGGGATAGACAAGGTTGCTTCTTTGTGGACCCTTCGTGGGTGGAGCCCTCCATGGACTCGCGCAACCGTTACCCTCCGTGGGTTGAAGTCTCCATCAACGTGGATGTACGATAGCACCACCTATCAGAACCACGACAAAAACATCCGTGTCTCCAATTGCGTTTGAATTCTCCAAACCCTTCCCTTTACATTCTTGCAAGTTGCATGCTTTACTTTCCGCTGCTCATATACTCTTTGCATGCTTGCTTGATATGTATTGTGTTTGTTAAACTAGTGCCTAAACTCCACTTCAACTTAAAGAAATTAAAAACTGCAACTTTTGGCACTTAGGGTCTAATCACCCCCCTCTAGACACCTCTTCTTGATCCTTTCAATTGGCATCAGAGCTTTGGTCTCCATTGCCTTGGTTTAAACACCATTGGAGGAAGATGGATGAGTCTACTTTGGGGAGTCTTAGGCGTAGAGTGCTTATTCTTGATGGAGAATATTTTCATGAGTGGAAAAATTAAATGCTTGAGATTTTCAATGAATATCACTTGAACAAGTATATTGCTAGCCCTTGTGCACCTCATGTTGATCCCATGCATCCTACCCTTGATGAATCAATTGACATGATTCGCAATCTTAGAACTGTTAATCTTATCACTAGAGGCTTGGCTAGAAACTTGATTGGATGTTTGCTGACTCTTAAGTGTGCCTACAGCATATGGAAATTTCTTGAGGAACTCTTTCCTAATTATTCCTTGAAAGATCTAGATGAAATCCTCCATAAGTTTATTGCCTTTATTAGGATGAGTTCCAATGATCCCAAATTTGGCGACTGCTTAATTGAGCTTACTAATTGAGGGAGTCCTGGATTAGGGGGTGTTCGGGTAGCCGGACTATACCTTCAGCCGGACTCCTGGACTATGAAGATACAAGATTGAAGACTTCGTCCCGTGTCCGGATGGGACTTTCCTTGGCGTGGAAGGCAAGCTTGGCGATGCGGATATTCAAGATCTCCTACCGTTGTAACCAACTCTGTGTAACCCTAACCCTATCCGGTGTCTATATAAACCGAAGGGTTGTAGTCCGTAGGCAATCAACTCCATACACAACAATCATACCATAGGCTAGCTTCTAGGGTTTAGCCTCCTTGATCTCGTGGTAGATCTACTCTTGTACTACCCATATCATCAATATTAATCAAGCAGGAGTAGGGTATTACCTCCATCGAGAGGGCCCGAACCTGGGTAAAAAACATCGTGTCCCTTGTCTCCTGTTACCATCCGGCCTAGACGCACAGTTCGGGACCCCCTATCCGAGATCCGCCGGTTTTGACACTGACATTGGTGCTTTCATTGAGAGTTCCTCTATGTCGTCGCCTTTAGGCCCGATGGCTCCTTTGATCATCAACAACGATACGGTCCAGGGTGAGACTTTTCTCCCCAGACAGATCTTCGTCTTCGGCGGCTTCGCTCTGCGGGCCAATTCGCTCGGCCACCTGGAGCAGATCGAAAGCTACGCCCCTGGCCATCAAGTCAGGTTTGGAAGCTTAAACTACACGGCTGACATCCACGGAGACTTGATCTTCGACGGGCTCGAGCCATGGCCAAGCGCGCCGCACTATCTCGAGGGGCATGATCTAGCTCTGCCTCCAGACAGTGTCCTGGAGGCCGCACACGCATCGGTTCCGACCCCTAACTCAGAGCCTATTGCGCCAATCGAGGATGAGCGGTTGGACGTCACCTCAGGGGCTTCGATCTCAAAGGCGATCGAGCCGAACGCTAGCCCCACACTCTGCATGATCCGTGACTCCTAGGGTCCGGACTCCTTTCCGAACTCCAAACCCCCCGCGCCCCTGCCGATCGAATCCGATTGGGCGCCGGTAATAGAGTTCACCGCCGCAGACATCTTTTAGCACTCGCCTTATGGCGATATCCTGAACTCTCTCAAGTCTCTCTCCTTATCAGGAGAGCCCAGGCCGAACTACGGTCAGCGAGGATGGGATACAGACGATGAAGAAATTCAAAGCCCACCCACCACCCACTTGGTAGCCACTGTCGACAATTTAAACGACGTGCTCAACTTCGACTCCGGAGACATCGACAGCATGGATGACGATGCAGGAGATACCGACGAACCAACGCCCATAGGGCATTGGACAGTCACCTCATCTCACGATGTGTACACGGTGGATACCCCTAAAGGAAGCGACAACGAGGAAAAAGGGGATGGGACGGGAGATCGACCCCCCGAAAAGCAATCAAAGCGTCGACGTAAACGCCGACCCAAGCCCCGCCTCGACAAAAACCCAGCCATAGAGCAGGACGAGCCGGTAGACGACGAGCAGGCCTTAGAGCAACCGTCCGAACAGGGCAACACGGATAGAGAAACTGAACATCCCTCCTCCGGCGAAAACGGCATTCCGGATGACCTCACGCCGAATAAACCTATGGAGCAGAAGAATCTCCACGAGAGGCTCGTTGCAACTGCACGCAGCCTAAAAAAGCAGAAGTGGAAGCTAAAAATAGCGGAAGATGCACTCCGGATTAGATGGAGCAAAGTAATCAATACCACAGATAAGTACGGCGACAGTCGCCGCACTAAAAGCTATCCGAAAAGAAAGCTACTGCCTGAATTCGACGAAGAGGCCCTAGAGCCCTCGCATTCAAAAAATGAAAAAGCCACATGGTCGGGTAGATGACCCAATAAGGCGGCAAGCGGCGCCGCACCTAAATCGGCATGCGGCCCACTTAAGGATTCGCATCATGGCCTAGTCAGCTCCATTTATGGGCCAAGAAAGCAAGCTCTCGTAAGCAACGCTATGAAGCCATCATCAGAATCCGGCACACCCAAATACAGGGGCGCCGCACACCCCCTATGTTTCACCGATGAGGTCCTGGACTATGAATTCCCAGAGGGATTCAAACCCGTAAACATAGAGGCATATGATGGAACAACAGACCCTGGAGTTTGGATCGAGGATTATATCCTCCACATACACATGGCTAGAGGAGATGATCTCCACGCCATAAAATATCTACCCCTTAAGCTTAAAGGGCCAGCCCGGCATTGGCTTAAAAGCCTTCCCGAAAACACAATTGGAAGCTGGGAAGAGCTCGAGGATGCTTTCCGAGCAAACTTTCAAGGGACCTATGTCCGCCCTCCGGATGCAGACGATCTCAGTCACATAACTCAACAACCCGGAGAATCAGCTCGGCAGTTCTGGAATAGATTCCTCACTAAAAAGAATCAGATAGTCGACTGTCCGGACGCCGAAGCCTTAGCAGCTTTCAGGCATAACGTCCGAGATGAATGGCTCGCCAGACACCTTGGCCAAGAAAAGCCAAGAACAATGGCCGCACTAACAAGCCTCATGACCCGCTTTTGTGCAGGGGAGGACAGCTGGTTGGCAAGGTGCAGCCCCAGCGACCCAAGTACATCCGAAACTAGGGATGGAAACGGAAAACCGCGACGCAACAAGGACCATCGTTGGACTAAGGACAAAAGTCCGAAGAGCACGGCAGTCAATGCCGGATTCAAAGGCTCACGACAAAATCAGGAAAAATCGCCCCCAGGATAACAGGGACGATCCATCCAACCTAAATAAAATCCTGGACAGGATATGTCAGATACACAGTACTCCCGGGAAGCCTGCTAACCATACCCACAGAGACTGTTGGGTTTTCAAACAATCCGGCAGACTCAATGCCGAACACAAGGGGCTCGACACACCAAGCGAAGACGAGGACGAACCCCAAAAGCAGAGCACCAGGAAACAAAAGAACTTCCCACAAGAAGTAAAAACAGTGAACTCACTTCACATAACAAAATGTGCGGTGCCCGTAAAGGTACGCACCACACGGCCCATCCCCAAAGGGTCCTGCCACTGGTTGTCAAAACCGATCATCTTCGATCAGCTAGATTATTCTAGGAATATCAAGAATGTAGGCTGGACTGCCTTGATACTCGATCCAATAATTGGCGGATTCCAGTTTTCAAATGTCCTTATGGACGGCGGCAGTGGACTAAACCTGATATATCAGGATACAATCCAGCACATGGGGATAAACCCAGCAAGAATCCGCCGCAGCAAAACCTCCTTTCAAGGGGTAATACCTGGTCCGGACACCCATTGTATGGGTTTTCTCTGGCTCGAAGTCATATTCGGCTCTGCCGATAACCTCCACCGCGAAAAGCTGACCTTCCATATCGTCCCGTTCTCAAGTCGCTATCAAGCACTACTGGGACGCGAAGCTTTCGCTCGCTTTAACGCAATACCGCATTATGCATCTCTTACGCTTAAGATGCCCGGTCCACGAGGCATCATCTCTTTGAAGGGGAAGCACTAAAGTGCGCCTCCCCAAGCAGAGGACTGTGTGGCCGCTTTGACAGCCCCACAGCAAAACGGCCTCACCGGCCAAAAAAACTTCGAATTAGGTCATTCAAGACCACGAACGCGGATAGACGAGTTCGATGCAAAATCATCATGGATGCAGGCCTAGAAGCCATATACCCCCACACTAGGGGCTCCACGCATATACAATAAGAGACAATAAAGCTCAATCTTATATATCTTACTTTATACTTTGCTTATTTTAAACTTTTTCGGCACGACCCGTTTTCAACTCAGTTCCTCTCTTTTACAGATGAACGTCGTGCGACGCCCGTCCAGGATACGGCACAATGGAGACACATGCGCAGACGTGCAGTAGGGACCCGTCCTAAAGGATTCTTTTTAGATTAAGACCCTGCGTAAACCTTTTTTACTGTCTCTTGTTGCTACACATCCCCTGGTTTTTTCTTTCTGATATAACCAAGGAGGAGGCTGGCGTCTTGGCATGTGGCCATGTCAGAACTTTTGCACGTACCTGGACACTAGGGGCTTTTTTAATAAAGAGTGTTGTTTCGCCCGCACTCATAAAGACCGAACACCTTAGGGAGTGTTCGGCGTCGCGAGTTTTGGCATTATATGCATCAGCTCCGAATCATGATTTTGGTCAAATGTTGGGTTGCCCGGCTCCTGAGTTCGGCTACCTTATGTTCCGCTCTATCGGCTAAGGTAGCACCAGGAGAACTACTGCGATTGTGCCCCGGTTCGGCCGGGCGAGCACCTCAGTAGAGAAAGCCGAAAACTGACTGTCATGATGTAGCGTGAGACTGGTCAGCCACTCGATGACCTATCGGAATCTATCGGATTCCTTCGCTTTAACGAAGGGCCGCTTCCCGATCAGGCACATACGCGCCCCGAACTCAGACGAGCGCAGTTGCCACCAAGGAGCTACCTAAATAGTCTCACTGTCAAACTCCTATGGCTAAGTGAAAGTGTTAAAGCATTATAGTCCGGTTGCCTGGCCCGCTGCGCTATCACCTCCTTTGTAGGACCAAGACGTTGGGTTAAGTGTGAAAATGCGTCTTCTGCGAGCACCCCGCACTATGTGCGTGGGGGCTGAAGCCAACGACTGCCATCTTTCAGATTCTGTATATACATATATATATACATCTTAAAACGGCCGCACAGGAGGTGTTCCCAATACTTGGAGGCACAAGTATAAAAAAGGCCACTACAGTTTATCAAAATATTACTACATATGCTATCATAACATAGCATCTTTCAGGCACTGCGTCTCTATTACACGAGCGCCTTCAAGAACTTCCTGAAAATAGTGCTCGGAGGGTACTCGGCTTTTGTCCGAATCTCGGGACGCAACAACGGTGGTCTCCATCTCTGCCCAGTATGTCTTAACATGGGCAAGAGCCATCCTAGCGCCCTCTATGCATGCTGACCTCTTCATTGCATTTATACGCGGCACCGCGTCAAGGAATTGCTACACCAAGCTGAAATAACTCTTCGGCTCCGATCTCCCAGGCCACAGATGGCCCATGACGTACTTCATGGCGAGTCCGGACAATCTATTCAGTTTGGCCCATTGAGCCAGCGATCGTCCACTGCCAGTGGACGCTCTGGATTGTGGAACTGTGACCAGAAAAGCTTTTCCACTTCGCGATCTTTTAGATCTCGAAAGTGTTCGGTCGCATCAGCAGCACTTGCTGCCAAATCCAGATAGGTGTCATCCACACTCCACATCCGGTCCAAAGGAGCAAACTTCGGATCACAAAACTTCCTCCGTAGCATAAAGGGCTTTCCAGCCGCAATCTGTTCGGCCTGACGCAGCTCCTCTTTCGCAGCTCTCATCGCAGAGCGAGCGTCCTTGGCATCGGCAACGGCCTTCTCTAAGTCCGTCTGTCTCGCGCGGTCTTCTTTCTCAAGAAGTTTGCAACGGTCTGCAGCGCTCTTTAACTTCTCGGCCATCTTGGCCATCTCTTCTTTGCTTCGGCAGTGAGCAGCCTGTTCGGCTCTCAGCTCTTCAAGGGCCTTCTCGGCAGCCGCATCGCTTTTTCTGGCTTGCTCCTTAGCTCGGGCAAGTTCTGCCCTAAGATTCTCCACGGCGGTCATACCATCTGCGTCAAGCACACACACATTGTAAGACACTGGCATGAAGCTCCTCTTACCTGATGCCGCCCGAAGAATTACATACCTTGAGCCTCATCAAGCCGCTTGTTGACAAGCGCGATGTCGGCATCTGCCACGTCCAGTTGCCGCTTTAGTTCGGCCACATCATCAGTTCGGCTTGATTCCAGACACCTCGCCACCTACATTCAAAGGCGACATCTTAGACCTGGGATTATGATCCTCTGCGTGCCGTCATTTCTTGACAACGCGTAGAGTCTCAGGGGCTACTATCTACATAGGGCGCATCTTACTTATGTGCAACTGACAAAAGTGTACATTATCTAACGTACCTCAAAACCCGTCAGTAAACTTTTGACGGCCTCATGCAATCCTCTTTCTGCGGATGAAATCCTTTCAATCACCGTGCCCATCAATGCACGGTGCTCCTCTGAGATAGAAGCTCACCCCAGCAGAATCTTTAGCTCCTCCGGCCGAGCACCAGACGGTGCCGGACTTGTCCTATGGCCTCTTTCGAAGGCCGGACGCGGAGAACCTTGGGGGGCCACATAGCTGTCTTCCGCCCCTGCCAGATTCAGAGAAACCCTCCGCGACGACACCTCAGGGTCGCCCGCCTCGCTAGGCAGTACGGCAGGGGGAGGCGTCCCGCTCTCCATCATCTCCGGAAGAAGATCCCCCGAAGACGAGCTCTGCTGAGAAGGGCTGAGGTCCGAGCTACAAGGTAAAATTTCGGTTAATCTTCTCAGATATAAATCAAGGATTTCTCTCATCCCTCGAAAGGAAAACCTCTCTCTACTTACGGCTCACTGGAGGGCTGATCCCTTTGAGGGCGTAGTTCGGCCGAGGAACTCCCCGGCGTCGTACCCTCTGACAAGGATTTTCTCCCCTGCTTCGGGGCCATGGTCTCCGGGTCGTCAGAGGCGGCCCTCTTCTTCCTCTTGGGAGAGGAATTGTCGGTTCCTCCCTTCGGAGCAGCCTCCTTCGAGGAGGCCATAGTTCCCTTGTCCTTCCCCTTACTTCCCTCCAAAGGCATTATCTTCAACATCCTGACAAGCACGGGATCTGGCCTGGTTTCGGGAAGGGGAGCCGAACACCTGATCAGCTTTGCCTTTGCTATCCACTCCTGTTTAAAAGGACAGCTCTTTTAGGGGCAAGTTTATGACGATTATATTGATAGTAGGTCCGGGCACAAGGTTACTTACTTGGGTATCCGGGCGATTGCAGCTTAGGCCTGCGTCCTCGGTCAAATCCGAACACATCATTTGTGATCCGAAGAACAGTTTATACATCTCCACGGGCGTTGCGCCCATAAAATGCTGGAGAGCTCGTGGTCCCTCCGGATTAAACTCCCACAGACGGAGGGAGCGACGTTTGCCGGGCAGTGTTCGGCGAATCAGCATAACCTGCGTCACCTTGACCAAGTTGAGGTCTCTTTCTAAGAGATCCCTGATGCGGCCCTGCAACAAGGGCACGTCTTTGGATAACCCCCAATCTAATCCTTTGTTGACCCATGACGCTAGCCGTGATGGGGGACCCGAGCGAAAGGCAGGAGGCGCCACCCACTTGGCGCTCCTGGGAGCGGTGATATAGAACCATTCTCGTTGCCACAAGCCGAGCTCCTCTTGAAAGGAGCCCTCGGGCCATGGAGCATCAACATTCTTACTTATGACAACGCCTCCGCACTCTGTGTGCCGTCCCTCGATCATCTTCGGCTCCACTCCAAAAGTCTTGAGCCATAATCCGAAGTGAGGAGTAACCCGGAGGAACGCTTCGCACACAATGATGAATGAGGAAATGTGGAGGATGGACTCCGGAGCTAAGTCATGAAATTCCAGCCCGTAATAAAACAGAAGCCCCCTCACAAAGGGATCCATCGGGAAGCCTAACCCCCGAAAGGAAGTGAGACATGAACACTACGCTCTCACCGGGCTGGGGACTGGGAATAGCCTGCCTTTGAGCAGGCAACCTATGCGGAATTTCGGCGGTCAAGAACTTAGCCTCTCTCAACTTTAGCACGTCCTCCTCCGTGACGGAGGAGGGCATCCATCGGCCTTGAAGGTCGGAACCGGACATTGTCGAAGGTCCGAAGCGCCTGGAATCTGGAGCCTAGGGTGTTGGAACTCGAGGCGACAGGCGAACTCGTTTGAGATTGGAAAAAGGAGTAAGGCCTTGGTCTTTTTATAAGAGGTTGAATACCAGGAGCCCTCCCCGTAACCGTTTGGGACTCGCCTTTAATCGAGAAAACATGCTAACGGGCACGATTGGGTTACCCACATCCGTATTGATGAGAATCCCGTAAAAGGGGGGCACACGATCTCTGCTTTGACAAGACGTGCCAAGGAAACCGCGTCGCAAAACACGCTGAGGTGGAAAAGTGAAAACGATTCGAGTAAAGGACTTGGCTGTAGTGTGATGATGCACTGCGGAATACATCAGCAGATTTGATTTGTGTTAATATTATTCTCTCTATGGCAATATGTGGAAGCTTATTTTTGCAGAACCGGACACTACTCTTGGTGTTTACAATCTTCTATGAAGGACTTGGAGGAGGAACCCGCCTTGCAATGCCGAAGACAATTTGCGTGCCGGACTCGTCGTCATTGAAGCCTGGTTCAGGGGCTACTGAGGGAGTCCTGGATTAGGGGGTGTTCGGGTAGCCAGACTATACCTTCAGCCGGACTCCTGGACTATGAAGATACAAGATTGAAGACTTCGTCCCGTGTCCGGATGGGACTTTCCTTGGCGTGGAAAGCAAGCTTGGCGATGCGGATATTCAAGATCTCCTACCGTTGTAACCGACTCTGTGTAACCCTAACCCTATCCGGTGTCTATATAAACCGGAGGGTTGTAGTCCGTAGGCAATCAACTCCATACACAACAATCATACCATAGGCTCGCTTCTAGGGTTTAGCCTCCTTGATCTCGTGGTAGATCTACTCTTGTACTACCCATATCATCAATATTAATCAAGCAGGAGTAGGGTATTACCTCCATCGAGAGGGCCCGAACCTGGGTAAAAAACATCGTGTCCCTTGTCTCCTGTTACCATCCGGCCTAGACGCACAGTTCGGGACCCCCTACCCGAGATCTGCCGGTTTTGACACCGACACTAATCTTACGAGTGCCAAAGGAGATGTTGGAATCATTAGCAATATCATTTCCAGAGCTATTAGAATTCATAAAGATAACTATAGAAATGATCATTTATCTAATGAATTGCCCTCTCTAGGAATTGATCAATCACAAGATGATGTTGAACATGAATACTCGGATGAGGATGATGATGATAGTGACTATGATATCGATGATGCGATGAGACACTTTGGTCTTATGGCAAATCTTCGCGGCTACATGGCTGGAGGAAAGGAATGGGTCCTTGATAGTGGATGTACTGATCATATGACCGGAGATAAAGACCCATGAGCTTGCTGAAAATGACGGCCCTCGAAAGTATGTCACTTTTGGTGATAATTCAAAGGGTAAGGTGGTTGGCCTTGGTAAGGTGGCCATCTCACATGATAGCTCCATACAAAATGTCATGCTCGTTGAATCTCTTGGCTACAACTTACTTTCAGTATCTAGACTTGCTGATTTCGGTTTCAATGTCCTATTTACTAAAGTAGACTGCCAAGTGTTTTGTAGAGATAATCATAAAATGGTCTTTACCGGTATACGTAGAGGAGATCTTTACATTGTTGATTTCACTAAAAAGGCTTAACCTAAAACGTTCTTAATTGCTAAATCTTCTAAAGGCTGGTTGTGGCATAGAAGGCTAGACCATGTGGGCATGCGAAACCTTGATAAACTCATTAAAGGAAATCATATCCTTGGCGTTAACGATGTCATATTTGACAAGGATAGACTTTGTAGTGCTTGTCAAGAAGGGAAACAAGTTGGAGGAAGTCATCGCGCTAAGAACATCATGACCACAAGAAGACCACTCGAGCTACTTCACATGGATCTCTTTGGTCCAAATGCCTACAAGAGTCTCGGTGGTAACTCATTTGGTCTGGTCATAGTTGATGATTTTTCAAGATTTACGTGGGTGTTCTTTCTTGATGACAAATCACAGGTCCAAAAGATCTTCAAAAACTTTGCTAGGAAGGCCCAAAATCAATTTGACGTGAAGACGAAGAAGGTTCGAAGCGACAAGGGAACGGAGTTCAAGAACAAAAATGTGGACACCTTTCTTGATGAAGAAGGGATCACACATGAGTTCTCGGCTACGTACACACCTCAACAAAATGGAGTTGTTGAGAGGAAGAACCAGACTCTTATCGAGATGGCAAGAACGATGCTTGATGAGTACAAGACACCAAAACACTTTTGGGTGGAAGTGGTAGAGACAGCTTGTCATGCAACAAATCACTTGTATATTCACAAGCTACTCGGCAAGATGGCATACGAGCTCCTCACTGGTAACAAACCTCAAGTTGGATACTTTCGGGTATTCGGCTCAAAGTGCTACATTCTTGATAAGCATCGTCGTTCTAAATTTGCTCCTAAGTCTCATGAAGGTTTCCTACTTGGTTATAGCTCAAACTCTCACACATACCGTGTCTACAACAATTTCACCCGAAAGGTTGAAGAAACGGTAGATGTGAAGTTTGATGAATCTAACAGCTCGCAACTAGAGCAATTGCCAATTGATGTAGGAGACAAAGATCCCTCGAAAGCAATCCAAGACTTGTCTATCGGCAAGATTCGTCCAATGGAGGTGAAGGAGAGTACCTCGTTCGTCCAAGTCGAAGCTTCTACCTCACGACAAGGTGAACCAAGAGTTGATACGGAAGCATCCACGAGTTGGACACACCAAGAAGAAGAAAATGAGGAAGTGCACCAAGACAAACGTCAACAACCTCCTTCTCCACCACGACAAGAGAACGACAACGCCAACAATGAAGAAGGCCAAGAAGAAGAACAAGATGAAGAAGATGTTCAACAAAGACCCAAGCAAAAGCTTTCACGAGTTCGAGCAAGAATTGCTAAAGATCATCCCGTGGAGCAAATCTACAATGATATCCAAACCGGGAGAATCACTCGCTCAAAAACTCATTTAGCTAACTTTTGTGAACACTATTCATTCATCTCTCGTATTGAACCTATGAAGGTTGAAGAAGCATTGGAAGATCCGGATTGGATAAATGCTATGCATGAAGAGCTACACAACTTTGAGAGAAATCAAGTGTGGACATTGGTTGAAAACACCAACAACAACCACAACATCATCGGTACCAAATGGGTGTTTCACAACAAGTAAGATGAAGATGGACAAGTGGTTCACAACAAAGCGCGTCTCGTCGCCCAAGGCTACACACAAGTCGAAGGTATGGACTATGGTGAGACATATGCTCCCGTTACTAGACTTGAGTCCATTTGCATCTTACTTGCCTATGCTAATCACCATAATATCACCTTGTACCAAATGGACATTAAAAGTGCTTTTCTAAATGGTGAAATTGAAGAGGAAGTTTATGTTAAGCAACCTCCTGGCTTTGTCAACCCTAAGAAACCTAATCATGTTTACAAACTTCACAAAGCCCTTTATGGTCTTAAACAAGCTCCTAGAGCATGGTATAAATGCTTGACCAAGTTCCTTATTGAAAAAGGCTTTGAAATTGGAAAAATAGATTCTACTCTTTTTACTAAAAGGGTTAATGGAGAACTATTTGTCTGCCAAATTTATGTTGATGATATTATATTTGGATCAACTAACCCTCATTTTAGTGAAAAGTTTGGGAAGCTAATGTCGGAGAAGTTTGAGATGTCTATGATGAGTGAACTCAAATTCTTTCTTGGTTTGCAAATCAAGCAAACTAAGGAAGGCACCTTTGTCTCTCAAACGAAGTACACCAAGGACTTATTCAAGAAGTTCAATATGCAAGAATGCAAAGGTATGACTACACCCATGCCTACTAGTGGACATCTTGATTTGACCAAAGATGGTGAACCGGTTGATCAAAAAGTTTATCGCTCTATGATCGATACATTATTATATCTATGTGCTTCACGTCCCGATATCATGTTAAGTGTGTGCATGTGTGCACGATATCAAGCTGCTCCTAAGGAATGTCATCTTAAGGCCGTGAAAAGGATAGTGAGATACTTGATGTAACACCCTCGATGCGACTATAGCTCCCACGTGTCGAGGCACGACTTAGAGACATAATCGCATTGAAGGCATATGTCGCAAGTTAGGCAATCTTCACAAACATCCCATGTAATATAATAAAAGGGGAGAACATAGTTGGCTTACACTCGCCACGTCAATCAAGAACATAAATAACATTACATCATCCAAAACACTCATGGCCCGACTACGGCGCCAAAATAAAAGAGAACCCAACATGCGACACGGTCCCAATCACCCCCAACTGGGCACCACTACTGATCATCGGGAAAGGAAACGTAGTATCGTTGAGAGTCTTCGTCGAACTCCCACTTGAGCTCGTACGCGTCTCCTGGAGCGGAATCATCAGGCCCTGCATCTGGTGATATAGTAATCTGTGAGCCACAGGGACTCAGCAATCTCGCACCCTCGCGATCAAGACTATTTGAGCTTATAGGTAAGGCAAGGTAAAATATGAGTGGAGCTGCAGCAAGCGACTAGCAAATATGGTGGCTAACTTATTCGCAAAAGAGAGCGAGAAGAGGAGGCAAAGCACGAGCGAGAAACTAGAGAGCAACCTGCGCAAACATTACTCCAACACTGTGTCCACTTCTCGGACTCTGCCGAGAAGAGGCCATCACGGTAACACACTCAGTTGATTCATTTTAATTAATTAAGGTTCAAGTTATCTACAACCGGACATTAACAAATTCCCATCTGCCCATAACCGCGGGCACGGCTTTCGAAAGTTCAATCCCTGCAGGGGAGTCCCAACTTAGCCCATGACAAGCTCTCACGGTCAATGAAGGAATAGACCTCCTCCCAAGACGTTCCGATCAGACTCGGTATCTCGGTAACTCAAGACACTTCGACAGGTTAAAACAAGACCAGCAACGCCGCCCGAATGTGCTGACAAATCCCGATAGGAGCTGCACATATCTCTTTCTCAGGGCACACTCAGATAAGCAATCCGTACAACTAAAACCAGCCCTCGAGTTTCCCCGAGGTGGCGCTGCAAGGGGCTCTAGTTTGGACCAACACTCAGAGGAGCACTGGCCCGGGGGGGGTTAAAATAAGATGACCCTTGAGTCTGCAGAACCCAAGGGAAAGAAAAGGCTAGGTGGCAAATGGTAAAACCAAGGTTGGGCATTGCTGGACAAGCTTTAATCAAGGCGAAATATCAAGGGGTTCCCATTATAACCCAACCGCGTAAGGAACGCAAAATCCGGGAACATAACACCGATATGACGGAAACTAGGGCGGCAAGAGTGGAACAAAACACTAGGCGAGAGGCCGAGCCTTCCACCCTTTACCAAGTATATAGATGCATTAAGATAACATAGCAATATAATGATATCCCAACAAGTAAATAAAAGATGTTCCAACAAGGAACGGCCTCCAATCTTCACCTGCAACTAGCAACGCTATAAGAGGGGCTGAGCAAAGCGGTAACATAGCCAATCAACGGTTTGCTAGGACATGGTGGGTTAGAGGTTTGACATGGCAATTTGGGAGGCTTTCAAGCAAGTGGTAGGCATCGTAGCAATGGCATAGCAAAAGAGCGAGCAAACTAGCATAGCAAAGATAGTAGTGATTTCGGGGGTATGATCATCTTGCCTGCACAGTTGTCAGAGTTGACTGGATCCTCAAGAGCAAACTCAACGGGCTCCTCATTAGCGAACTCGTCCCCCGGCTCTACCTAAACAAGACAAACAAGCAACAAGGATACAATCAACCACGTGCAAACTCAAACAACAAGATGCAATGATGGTATGCTAAGCGGAATGCGATGCGTGATGCAAAATGCAAGATATGACAGGAAATGCATGAACCTGGACTCAACTTGGAAATCCAAGTGTGCCACTGGAAATATGGGATGAAATCGCTTGAAAACGATATAAAGAACGCCGGAATCGGAGTTACGGTTTGAAAATGGCAAGCGATTCAAAAATGACACCGGTCTGCGATTTACAGCAAGTAGGCATCTAAATGCAATGAGATGAACATGCTAAAGCACCCAAACATGACAAAAAAATACATGGGATGGATGCACAAAAGATGCTTAACAAAATTCTAGCACTGATCTACGGCCAATTCATCCATTAACAGGTTCAAACAAGCATGGCAAAAACGCAAATGGAAAACAGATTTCAGACTTAGTGAAATTAACACTTGTCTGGAATTTCAGATCATATAGCCCTCTTCAGAGCAACAAAACAACATGCTACAGGACCTGAACATGACAAAGAAAGACATGGCATGGAGCTACTCAACAAGCTTAACAAAAGTCCCTTAGTGACCTTGAGCCAAAAGGGATCACAAAATATACTAACAAGCACACGAACATAGCAAAAACATAATCAGTTTTCAGACTTAGTGAAAACTGGGACATGCTGAAATATAACTCACGAAGCCATGTTTACGAGCTCGATGCACTCACCACGGTGCAAGTCATGGCAAGACAAGCATACATACATTAAGAAGGCACAAAATTCTAGCTATACATGTCAAGAATAAAGGCATAGCATGCACGGATCCACTACAATAGCATCGGCGAAATCGCAAACAAGTTGACGATCTGCCCAGATTCACAACGAAGCAAAAGTAGAGCTCGATTGACTCAAGCTAGGGTGCTCCATAATTGCAAACAAAGACATGGATGGATAGAGCACTACAAGATTAACAAAACTCCTTTACTTATCATCCTCAAAAGAGGCACGGATCACTAGGAAATAGTATGAACATATGGTATCATGAACTAAATAATCCCAGACCTAGTGAAAACTACTGTCCCTGAAAACAGATTTACCGGGTGCCTCACTTTGCAAGCTTGCACAAGTCACCACACACATCACAAAAATGCATGGGTTGCACCTCTGGAAAGATAACAAAATCCTTAACAAAACATATGTAGGACTCACAGGCATATCATGCACACAATAATCATGGCAAAAATGACAAAAGTCTAAGATGAACTAGCAGATCTGACAATTAACTCACGAAGCCTCCTTCTAACAGCATTTCGGGCATCAAGTTGCACTCAAATGAAAATGATTCAATGGAATGAAATGATGTGCTCGTCGAGGCGAACATTTTGATATACTATATGTCCAAAACGGAGCTACGGATGCGGAGATAACACAGGTCAAAGTTAGCACAAAAATTAGGGTTCAGAGGAGAAAAAGTCAACCGTCAAATTTCAGATCTGGATCGGTACGGATTCCGAGGATCACCGGAAAACACTGTTCACCGACGGAGTTTGAGGTCACCGAAGACCGGATCTGAGGAGGGAGAGGCCGGGGGCGGAGGCAGCGGCGCGAGGCGGTGAGGAGGGGCGGCGGAGCTCGGCCGGCTCGGGGCGGAGCGGTGGCGGGGCGGCCCACGGCGGCGGTGGCGGCCCGCGGCGGCGGCACCCGCTTGAGCCGAGGGAGGCGGCGGCGAGAGGCGGCCGGGAGGCGCGGGGGCGGCTCGGGCTCGCGGGGGCCCGGCTTGGGCCTCCAGGGTCGCGGCGGCGGCGAGGTGGCGGTGCCACGTGGCGGCGGCGGATTGGCGGTGGTGGCCGGCGGACGTTGTCCGGCGCGGGTCGGACACGTCCGGCGTGCGAGATCTGTTTTTTTAGGGTTTCGGAGAGGGAGAGAGATCCGAAAACGGGGGGGGGGCTATTTATAGGCATAAGTGGAGCTAGGAGAGTCCAAATGAGGTGCGGTTTTCGGCCACGCGATCGTGATCGAGCGCTCTAGGACATGGAGCAGAGTTTGGTGGGTTTTGGGCCAAATTGGAGGGGTGTTGGGCTGCAACACACACGAGGCCTTTTCGGTCCCTCGGTTAACCGTTGGAGTATCAAATGAAGTCCAAATGGTACGAAACTTGACAGGCGGTCTACCGGTAGTAAACCAAGGCCGCTTGGCAAGTCCCGGTCCAATCCGGAAATGTTTAATCCCCACACACGAAAGAAAGCTAGAAAAGCCCACCGGAGGAGAAACGAAACGCCGGAATGCAAAACGGACAACGGGGAAAATGCTCGAATGTATGAGACGAATACATATGCAAATGCAATGCACATGATGACATGATATGAGATGCATGACAATGACAACAACACACGGAGACAAAGACCCTCTCCCGAGAAAATAAAATAACTTAACGCCGGAAACGGCAAGAGTTGGAGTACAAATTGGGAAAGTTACATCCGGGGTGTTACATTGGATGAATCTAATTCTATGAGATTCCAATTCACTCACATCTTGAGCAATCTCTACATAATCAAGTCTCTACACAATGGTGATTGATGACAAGGAAGCATGAAACCTTTTAAACATATCCTTTGACAAATTCTATGTTGAGTTTCATGATTTTCATGTTGGATACACAAGTGCTCTTCCTTGAGAAAACTAACCCATGTAGGTAGATGAACTCAAAATCCAAAGGGTGCTCCCAACTATTGATGGGCTACATCAACCTTGAGCAACCCACACAAGTTCAACTACATGATCAAGATCAACACCGCCACCCAAGGTATGTTATTCCATCTTAGAGTAGCTTTACTCCAAGTCATGAGTCAAAGCAACTCGACAAGATGTGAATACATCAAGATACTTAAACGAAAAATGGTAACCCCATTTTGAGCTTAAACGATGAGTACGACCTATGATCAAGTGATCTCACTTGACTCCTAAGTCAATGTACTCTAACATAGGTGACTTTGTCACCGCCCAACTCTAGATGAAGTTCTCTTGTCTTCTTTTCTGTGTTCTTGCACTTTTCTCATGCATATTTGTTTCCCCTTTCAAACTTCATCTAGACCTTTTTGTTTCTTTTCTTTGTTCTTTGTTCTGCATTTTCTGCATCCAATTCATTGCAAATCTTTGTGATATCTTATTTATCTAGTGAGCTGAGGTGACAAGTGTTTTTCTGTGATGAACTCGGTTCCACCGGTTTCATGTTTTCGGTCTAACCGAGAGCAACCGAAGCATACACCTCGGTGACACCGATTTCACTACAGGAAAAACATTTTGCCATTTATTTCTGAGACAGAACCACCTACTCATGTGTTGAGGCCAAGATATTCCATTCCTACCATATGAATCTTGATCTCTAGCCTTCCCCAAGTTGCTTTCCACTCAAATCTTCTTTCCACCAAATCCATATCCTGTGAGAGAGAGTTGAGTGTTGGGGAGACTATCATTTGAAGCACAAGAGCAAGGAGTTCATCATCAACACACCATTTGTTACTTCTTGGAGAGTGGTGTCTCCTAGATTGGCTAGGTGTCACTTGGGAGCCTCCGACAAAGATTGTGGAGTTGAACCAAGGAGTTTGTAAGGGCAAGGAGATCGCCTACTTCGTGAAGATCTACCGCTAGTGAGGCAAGTCCTTCGTGGGTGATGGCCATGATGGGATAGACAAGGTTGCTTCTTCGTGGACCCTTCGTGGGTGGAGCCCTCCGTGGACTCGCGCAACCGTTACCATCCGTGGGTTGAAGTCTCCATCAACGTGGATGTACGATAGCACCACCTATCAGAACCACGACAAAAACATCTGTGTCTCCAATTGCATTTGAATTCTCCAAACCCTTCCCTTTACATTCTTGCAAGTTGCATGCTTTACTTTCCATTGCTCATATACTCTTTGCATGCTTGCTTGATATGTATTGTGTTTGTTAAACTAGTGCCTAAACTCCACTTCAACTTAAAGAAATTAAAAACTGCAACTTTTGGCACTTAGTGTCTAATCACCCCCCTCTAGACACCTCTTCTCGATCCTTTCAAGGTTCTATCATGTACGCAATGCTGTGAACTAGACCTGATGTGTGCCTTGCTATTAGTTTAGCAGGTAGGTACCAAAGTAATCCTGGAGTGGATCACTGGACAGCGGTCAAGAACATCCTGAAATACCTGAAAAGTACTAAGGATATGTTTCTCGTTTATGGAGGTGACAAAGAGCTCGTCGTAAATGGTAACATCGATGCAAGCTTTGACACTGGTCCGGATGACTCTAAGTCACAAACCGGATACATATTTTTTTTGAATGGTGGAGCTGTCAGTTGGTGCAGTTCTAATCAGAGCATTGTGGCGGGATCTACGTGTGAAGCGGAACACATAGCTGCTTCGGAAGCAGCAAATGGAGTCTGGATGAAGGAGTTCATATCCGATCTAGGTGTAATACCTAGTGCATCGTGTTCAATGAAAATATTTTGTGACAATACTAGTGCAATTGCCTTGGCAAAGGAATCCAAATTTCACAAGAGAACCAAGTGAAGGAAATATGCCCTAGAGGCAATAATAAAGTTGTTATTTATATTTCCTTATATCATGATAAATGTTTCTTATTCATGCCAGAATTGTATTAATCGGAAACTTAGTACATGTGTGAATACATAGACAAACAGAGTGTCACTAGTTTTCCTCTACTTGACTAGCTCATTGAATCAATGATGGTTATGTTTCCTAACCATAGACATGAGTTGTCATTTGATTAACGGGATCACATCATTAGAGAATGATGTGATTGACTTGGCCCATCCGTTAGCTTAGCACGATGATCGTTTAGTTTGTTGCTATTGCTTTCTCCATAGCTTATACATGTTCCTATGACTATGAGATCATGCAACTCCCGAATACCGGAGTAACACTCTGTGTGCTACCAAACGTCACAACGTAACTGGGTGATTATAAAGGTGCTCTACCAGTGTCTCTGATGGTGTTTGTTGAGTTGACATAGATCGAGATTAGGATTTGCCACTCTGATTGTCGGAGAGGTATCTCTGTGCCCTCTCGGTAATGCACATCAATATAAGCCTTGCAAGCAATGTAGCTAATGAGTTAGTTACGGGATGTAGCATTACGGAACAAGTAAAAAGACTTGCCAGTAACGAGATTGAACTAGGTATTGAGATACCGATGATCGAATCTTGGGCAAGTAACATACCGATGACAAAGGGAACAACGTATATTGTTATGCGGTTTGACCGATAAAGATCTTCGTAGAATATGTAGGAACCAATATGAGCATCCAGGTTCCGCTATTGGTTATTGACCGGAGACGTGTCTCGGTCATATCTACATAGTTCTTGAACCCGTAGGGTCCGCACGCTTAATGTTCGGTGACGATCGTTATTATGAGTTTATGTCTTCTGATGTACCGAAGGTAGTTTGGAGTCCCGGATATGATCACGGACATGACGAGGAGTCTCGAAATGGTCGAGACATAAAGATTGATATATTGGATGACTATATTTGGACATCGGAATGGTTCCGGGGGAGTTCGGGCATATACCGGAGCACCAGGAGGTTACAGGAACCCCCCGGGAGGTATATGGGCCTTATTGGGCCATAGTGGGAGAGAAGAGAGGGAGGCCTAGGAGGGGGCGCACCCCCCTCAAGCCCAATCCGAATTGGGTGGGGGGCCGGCCCCCCCTTTCTTGCCCCCTCTCTCCACTGCCTTCCACTCCTGGTCCAACTAGGGAAGGGGGGAATCCTACTCCCGGTGAGGGCCGGCCCTCCCCTTCCTCCACTCCTTTATATACGGGGGAGGGGGCACCCCATATACACACAAGTTGATCATAGATCTTTTAGCCGTGTGCGGTGCCCCCCTCCACCATAATCCACCTCGGTCATATCATAGCGGTGCTTAGGCGAAGCCCTTTTCCGGTAACATCATCATCGTCATCACGCCATCGTGCTGACGAAGCTCTCCCTCGACACTCTGCTGGATCGTGAGTTCGTGGGACGTCACCGAGCAGAACGTGTGCAGATCACGGAGGTGCCGTAACTTCGATACTAGGATCGGTCGATCGTGAAGACGTACGACTACATCAACCGTGTTGTCATAACGCTTCCGCTTACGATCTACGAGGGTACGTAGACAACACTCTCCCCTCTCGTTGCTATGCATTACCATGGTCTTGCGTGTGCGTAGGATTTTTTTTTGAAATTACTATGTTCCCCAACAGTGGCATCCGCTGTTAGGTTTATGCGTAGATGTTATATGCACGAGTAGAACACAAAGGAGTTGTGGGTGTGGGTATATACATATTGCTTGCCATCACTAGTTGATTCTTGATTCAACGGTATTGTTGGATGAAGCGGCCCACACCAACATTACGCGTAAGCTTATGCGAGACTGGTTCTATCGATGTGGTTCGCACACAGGGGGCTGGTGGGTGCCAGTTTATCCAACTTTATTTGAATCGGATTCAATTAATAGGGTTCTTTCTAAAGATCAAAAAGCAATCACTATAGCACATTGTGGTTTTTGATGCGTAGGTAGGAAGGGTTCTTGCTCAGCCCGTAGCAGCCACGTAAAACTTGCAACAACAAAGCAGAGGACGTCTAACTTGTTTTTGCAGGGCATGTTGTGATGTGAGATGGTCAAGACATGATGCTAAATTTTATTGTATGAGATGATCATGTTTTGTAACACAGTTATCGGCAACTGGCAGGAGCCATATGATTGTCGCTTTATTTTATGAAATGCAATCGCCATGTAATTGCTTTACTTTATCACTAAGCGGTAGTGATAGTCGTAGAAGAAATAGTTGGCGAGACGACAACGATGCTTCGATGGAGATCAAGGTGTCAAGCCGGTGACGATGGTGATCATGACGGTGCTTTGGAGATGGAGATTGTCGGCGTCAAAACCGGCGGATCTCGGGTAGGGGGTCCCGAACTGTGCATCTAAGGCGGATGGTAACAGGAGGCAGGGGACACGATGTTTTACCCAGGTTCAGGCCCTCTTGATGGAGGTAAAACCCTACTTCCTACTTGATTGATCTTGATGATATGAGTAGTACAAGAGTTGATCTACCACGAGATCGGAGAGGCTAAACCCTAGAAGCTAGCCTATGGTATGATTGTATGTTGTCCTACAGACTAAAACCCTCCGATTTATATAGACACCGGAGGGGGCTAGGGTTACACAAGGTCGGTTACAAAGGAGGAGATATGCATATCCGTATTGCCTAGCTTGCCTTCCACGCCAAGTAGAGTACCATCCGGACACGGGACAAAGTCTTCAATCTCGTATCTTCATAGTCCAATAGTCCGGCCAAAGGATATATAGTCCGGCTGTTCGGAGACCCCCTAATCCAGGACTCCCTTAGTAGCCCCTGAACCAGGCTTCAATGACGATGAGTCCGGCGCGCAGTGTTGTCTTTGGCATTGCAAGGCGGGCTCCTCCCCCGAATACATCACAGAAGAGTTTGAATACAAGGATAGTGTCCTACCCTGCAAAATAAGTTCCACATACCACCGTAGAGAGAATAACATTTCCACAAATCTAATCTGCTGACACGTTTTGGCAGCATGACATCACGCCACGGCCCGGTAATTATTTGAACCGTTTTTCTTTAACCAGCCCCACACATAACGCGAGGCGGTTTCTTGACACGTCTTGTCAAAGCAGAGATTGTGCTTCCCTTATTGCGGGATTCTCATCAATACGGACGTGGGTAACCCAACCGCGCCATAAATTACGGTGCTTGGGGGATAAGCGAGTTTTACCAGGCTAGTGGGGGGCGCATAGTTTAGTCCGCCCTTATAAAGGGATAAGATCTCACCTTTTTCTACCCATGCCTTCTTCCTCCTTGCTCGTCCATTCTTGCGCACTCGAGCTCTAGCACCCAAGTCCACATCCTTCTCCTCAACTCTGTCCAAACATGTCCGGAGCGGGAGGCAAGTGGATTGCCTCCTCCGTCACAGAGGGACACATCAAAAAGTTACGTGGAGTCGGATACTTAGCCGCGGATATCACGCACCGGCTGCCAGCCGCGGGGAAGATCGTCCCTACCCCGGAACCTGACGAAAGGGTGGTTTTCCTCCCCCACTTCGTCCGCGGACTGGGGTTTCCCCTCCATCCATTTGTCTGCGGCCTCATGTTCTATTACGGACTGGACTTTCATGATCTGGCCCCGAATTTCATCCTCAACATCTCGGTGTTTATCGTCGTGTGCGAGGCTTTCCTCCGCATTCGGCCCCACTTCGGCCTGTGGCTGAAGACCAACAAGCCGAAGGTAGTAGGCGGCCAACAAGCAGAATGCGGCGGAGCCATGGTGGGCAAAATGCCCAATGTTACATGGCTCGAGGGCTCCTTCGTGGAGACCGTAAAGGGGTGGCAATCGGGGTGGTTCTACATCACCGAGCCGCGCGACACCAACTGGGTGACGGCCCCCGAGTTTCGGTCCGGATTCCCCACGCGGCTCACTTCCTAGAAGGAGAAGGGCCTGTCTTGGGGCTCTTCGGTGGAGCTGGACAGACTCCAGAAGTGTATCCGAAACATGACAAGCAAGAAACTTAAGCTTGTCAACATAGTCCAGGTCATGCTCTTCCGCCGGATCCTCCCGTGTCAACAACGGGCTTTCAACTTATGGGAGTTCGACCCGGCCCAACACTAGACTCTACATGAGCTCTTCGACACGACGCATAAGGACGTCTGGAAGGTGCTGTTCAAAGGCGCCGGGGTCCCTCCTTCTCTTACCAAGGACCGCGGGCTAAGCGTGAAGCGGCCTGCGCATTCGGTAAGTTCTGTACATAGGATATTTATTTCCCATAGCTTAAACATGTGCAGGGTCTGAGCTCCCATGCCTTTGACAGGACTGGGTGGAGACATCGGAGCAGATTAATTGTCCGGTCCCTCTGCCCGAAGACCCTGTGGACGCTCTCCTGACAGAGATGCGGACTCCGGCTCCTTATGAGGTGCCGGATAAGACCAAGAAGGCCAAGGGAACCCGAAAGAGTTCCCGGTGCCAGGTGGTATCGGACTCATCGTCCGATAACTCTGAGGCGCACTTCTCCCATGAAAATGAGGAGAAGGAAGACGAAGACTCTCCCCCTCCAGGCGAGGGAGACAAGAAAAGGAAGGCCGCCCCAACCGGGGAGGCCGAAGGGTCCAAGAAGGGAAGGACTCTCCTTCAGTACTATTCCACCACCACTGCCGACGGCGAAGACGAGTGGTTGCTCTGGGCCAAGCCCCTGGCGAAGTCGTAAGTATTCGGATACCAGAGTAACTCATAGCATATTTTTGCTGCACTGCTTCTCCTAACGTCGAATATGATTATGCAGTCCGCCCCAAGCCCATATCGACGTATCATCGTCGGACGGTTCCTTGGACTCGTCGGACATGGATAGTGATACACTTCCAACCGCCACCTCTCCTGGCCCTACGGACAATGCCGAGGTACTGTCTCAAGGGGCACCGATCCGGGGGGAGACAGTCCCGGAGGCGCCTCAAGGCGACCTTCCGGACTCCAGGAGCAAAGGGAGCAAGGCTCCTAGGGGCTCCAAGTTCGGCCCGCAGCCGGACACTGCACCGGAACATCCAGTGGTTCCGGACTCGGGCAGGCGGCCCCCTTCCAAGAGGGGCAAGCCGTCTGTGCCGGTGACCTCTGTCCATCCAGAGGCACCAGACAAACTGCTGGGAGCGCTTAGCGGCGCTTCCATTGATGAAGAGCACCATACTATTATGAGTGCGGTGATCAAGAAGGTTCTGTCCGCCAAGAGCGGACTAACTGAAGCCTGTACCAGCCTTCTAACAGGCTTTGAGGTAAGTATTTAAAATATAGGAAAAATATTACCGCATAGACAATAGCCCCTGATGCTCTGTTTAGTGTTCACAAAGAAAAGCCGAATAGAGGATCAAAAAATATCTACAGGAGTCTAATATAAGTATGTATGTATGCGTATGCAGGCTTCGCTACTGACCTCTGCCGCACTGACTACGGAGGTCGCCGCACTGAAGCAGAACTTCGAGCGGTCCGAGAAAGAGCTCAGGCTTGCCAAGAGGCAGCTCGAGGAGAACAAAGGTAAGTAATACCTTGTCTATATATATATATATATAAAGAAAATGTGGTTCCGAACTAACAGGATCATCATGAATGTGCCAGGGGCCACGACCGAAGTGGCGACCCTGAAGCAAGCGTTGTCCCAGGACGAAAACAAAGCGGCCAAGGAGCACACCGAGCGGGAAAAACAAGAGGCACGGGTGGGCAAGGTGCAGCAAGAGCTCCAGGCTCTCGTGAAGAAGCACGAGGCTTTGGAGCTTGACTCAAAGACGCGAGAGTCCGAGCTTGCCGCGGCCCTCGAGAGCACAAAGAAGGCCAAGGCTGAAGCCCAAAAGGTCCTCCAGGAGATTGAGGCGATAAGGAAGATAGCGACGGGTAAGGCATTCAATATGCAAAGCAAGCATGTGAAAGTAAATTACTTGTTACTTACCCGAGTCCGGAGCTCTCCAGGAGCATTCGCAGATTTGCGCCGCAGCGTGTCGGATGCCGCGAAGTTTTACCAGGCCGAGGAGGGGAGCTCGACGGAGAAGTTGTTCTGGTCTCAGTATACTGGGACCGAACACCCGATGCCTATGAGCGACCAGCTGAAGTAGCTGGTCGAGCTGCACAAGGCGGCCGAACAGGCCATGAGGGGCTTTATAGTCCGGATGTGGCCTGGCGACTCCCTTCCCAACAACTACTTCGACCTGGTGAGGCGGCTTGTGGATGCCTGCCCACGGCTGGAAGTTATCAAGCGGTCCATCTGTATCGAAGGTGCCCGCCGGGCTTTCGCCCGTGCGAAGGTGCACTGGGCCAAGATGGACGCTGAGAAGCTGGTGAAGGAGGGGCCGCCGCAGGGCAAGGGGCATCGCCACCCCGAAATGTATTATGAGGGTGTCCTGAAGGGTGCCCGTCTTGTGGCGGACGAGTGTACGAAGGATGTAATTTTTAAATGAACTTGCTCATGTGATCCTGTATTATGAAAACTTGTTCATATGCGCTATGCAACGCTTGTTTGAATTTAAAATATTACCTTTTGTGCGGCTGTTTATCAAATCTGAGAGATGGCCAGTCGTCGGCTTCTGCCCCCATGCCACGAGTGCTGGGGTGTTCGGGATAAATCTGAGCACTCTTTTTCCCATTGTTGGGTCCTTCGAGGGAGGTGCTCAGCTTAACGAACAAGGCAATTGGACTACAATGCTTTATCACTCTCACTTAGCCATAGAATTCTACAATTTTAAATTTTGGCGAAGCCCCTAGTATTTGGAAGGCCGAATTCAAGGCGCTATACACACCTTAAGCCGGACAAAGCCGACTCCTCGCTCTAAGTGGCATAAGTCTTTAGGGACTCGAGACCTCTCGAACAGCGACCGACTCTTGCCTTATCATGACAGTCAGTTTTAGCTTTCTCTACTGAGGTGCTTAGCCCAGCTGAATCGGGGCACAATCGCAGTAGTTCTCCCAGTGCTACCTTAGCCGATATAGCGTAACGTAAGGTACCAAAACATGGGAGCCGGGCAAACCCAACTATTGACCCAAGACATGATTCGGAGTTGATGCATATAATGTTATAAGTTCGGGGTGCCGCACTGTCGAAAGTGTTCGGACTTATCACGCCGTATTATGGGGTATGCTTAAGCCCCTGGCGTATTGCCCGTACCAGAGTGTACGGGTGCTGAATGTCATGAATGAATATATATATATATATATATCTATAAGAAAGAATAGAGAATGCGGTAATAGTCTAGTGCTATGCATTGTTTATTCAAAAAGGTGCGTCGAAGTAGAATGATACAAGTAGTGCGATAAGCAAAAAGGTAGGACTATTTGACATGTCCCTTCCAAGGGCAAGCTGAGGAATGGTATTTAAAGCAGGTATTTCACTCGTTATCAGAGACCACCTGGGAGTTCCGTGGTGCGACATAGCTTTCTACCTCCTTGGTTGTTTCATCGTGTGTCCGGCAATCGTACTGCCGGACGGGGTTTCCAGAGATTAAAGTCCTGAAAGAGAGAAAAATAATAGAGCGGTAAGCCCCTAGTGCGGTTGAGCCGCCTCTTGGGGCGTGCCGTAATCGTGCCCCCTCCCCACCTGTGCCCATGGTATTTTCAATGCGTAATGATGTACGCGTGGCACGGATTTTGCCGTTTGGCTGGTACTAGGGTGGGGGCGCATTGCTATGCGAGCTCGGAACGTGCCAGGCGGTCTTGTTGCCAATTACTCCAGGCACGCTTGAAGGTGTCCGGGTCTTTAATCGCCGAACTGGTGGATTGCCTTAAGAGGCTGCTTTGCGCTTCTGCTGCAAGGGCCGCAGTGTGCTCCTCCGTGCGGAGAGAGCGCTCTGTGTTTCCATTGACTATGATGAACCCCCGAGGTCCTGTCATCTTGAGCTTGAGATATGCATAGTGCGGTACCGCATTGAATCTCGCAAATGCGGTTCTCCTGAGCAGTGCATGATAGCCACTGCAGAACGGGACTATATCGAAGATTAACTCCTCGCTTCGGAAGTTATCCGGGGATCCGAAGACCACTTCCAGTGTGACTGAGCCTGTGCAATGCGCCTCTACACCTGGTATTACGCCTTTAAAGGTCGTTCTTGTGGGTTTGATCCTTGAGGGGTCTATACCCATTTTGTGCACTGTGTCCTGATAAAGCAGGTTCAGGCTGCTGCCACCGTCCATAAGGACTCGAGTGAGGTGAAATCCATCGATGATTGGGTCTAGGACCAGTGCGGAGAATCCGCCATGATGGATACTAGTGGGGTGGTCCCTGCGATCGAAGGTGATCGGACAGGAGGACCATGGGTTGAACTTTGGGGCGACTGGCTCCAACGCATATACGTCCCTTAACGCACGCTTCCGCTCCCTCTTGGGGATGTGGGTTGTGTATATCATGTTCACCGTCCGCACTTGTGGGGGGAACCTCTTCTGTCCTCCAGTGTTCGGCTACCGGGGCTCTTCCTCGTCATCGCTATGTAGCCCCTTGTCTTTGTTTTCGGCGTTTAACTTGCCGGCCTGCTTGAACACCCAACATTCCATGTTGGTGTGGTTGGCTAGCTTGTCAGGGGTGCCATGTATTTGGCACGAGCGATCGAGTATACGGTCCAAACTAGACGGGCCCGGAGTGCTTCTTTTGAATGGCTTTTTCCGCTGACCGGGTTTAGAGCCTATGAATTCGGCATTGACTGCCGTATCTTCGATATTGTCGCTATTGACGCGGCGCTTATGTTTGTTGCGACGTGACTTGCCATTGTTATCCTTGGTATCTGAAGTACCGTGATTCTTTGATATGTTATTACTGTGAGCCAGCCAGCTGTCTTCTCCCGCGCAAAAGCGGGTCATGAGTGTCGTGAGGGCTGCCATAGATTTCGGCTTTTCCTGGCCAAGGTGCCGGGCGAGCCACTCATCGCGGATGTTGTGCTTAAAAGCTGCTAGGGCCTCTTCATCCAGATAGTCGACGATTTGATTTTTCTTTGTCAGGAACCGTGTCCAGAATTGCCTGGCCGATTCCTCTGGCTGTTGAATTATGTGGCTCAAGTCATCGGCATCTGGTGGTCACACATAAGTGCCCTGGAAGTTGTCGAGGAATGCGGCTTCCAGATCTTCCCAACAGCCAATGGATTCTGCTGGCAAGCTGTTGAGCCAATGCCGAGCTGGTCCTTTGAGCTTGAGTGGGAGGTATTTGATGGCGTGTAGATCGTCACCGCGGGCCATGTGGATGTGCGGGAGGAAGTCCTCGATCCATACCGCAGGATTTGTTGTGCCGTCGTATGATTCGATATTTACGGGTTTGAAACCCTCTGGGATTTGGTGATCCATTACTTCGTCCGTGAAGCATATGGGGTGTGCAGCGCCTCTGTAGTGGGCTATGTCGCGGCGCAGATCGAATGATTCTTGTCCGCTGTGTTCGGCCCAACCGGATTTACTTTTACTGTATCCGGCGTGACGGTTATCGTCTCGCGTAGTGGCGTGCCCTCGTGATCCGTAGATCGATCTTGTGTGTTTTGCTTTGTCCTCCAATACGTCTCGCAGGTCTAGCATGTTTCCCCGTGCCTTGTCATTTTTATTTGAGTGGCGTCAGGGTGCGGGATGAGTTTTTGGCTGAAATGCCTCTCTATTGCGGCCACGAGGTGGCTGATCAGCCGCGTCATATGCTGTAGATGTAGGTTTTAATGCTTCCTCCTCCAGTCAGGGTAGCAACCTGCGCTTTGGGTAACTCTTGGAGGGGGGCTTGAGTTCATATTCCTCGGCCGCAAGGACTTCAATCCATCTGTCAGCTAGCAAATCTTGATCAGCTTGAAGCTGCTGCTCCTTTTTCTTAAGGCTATTTTCCGTGGCTATAAGCCTGTGCTTGAAGCGCTCTTGTTCGGCGGGATCCTCCGGCACGACAAATTCGTCATCATCGAGGCTTGCCTCGTCTTCGGAGGGAGGCATGTAATTATCATCCTCCGCCTCTCCATCTGCCGCTCTCTCGGGAGGGCTGGCTTCTCCATCCTCCTGCTCTAAATCTTGCTGGAGGGGATTGTTGTCCTCTTCGGCACTGTCCGGAGTGCTATTATCTCCTGTGTCGGTGTCACCGCTTTTGCTTTGGCGGGACTTAGAGTGGTGCCGCTGACGTCAGTGCTTGGGTTGTTTCTTGGAGGGGTCACCCTCCGCTGTCTCGTCGCCATTGCCTTCTTTGGGTGTGTCCACCATGTATATATCGTATGATGAGGTGGCTGTCCGGTGCCCTGTGGGCAGTGGTTCTTCTTCGTCTCCCTTATCGTCGTCCATACCGTCTATATCTTCGGAGTCGAAGTTGAGCATGTCGGTCAAATTGTCGACAGTGGCTACTAAGTGGGTGGTGGGTGGGCGGCGAATTTCTTTATCGTCCGCATCCCAATCCTGCCGAACATAGTTCGGCCAGGACTCTCCTGACAGAGAAAGAGAGACCTTAGTGAGTTGAGTATGTCGCCAAAGGGCGAGTGCTGAAAGATATCCGCGGAGGTGAACTCCATGATCGGCGCCCAGTCGGATTCGATAGGCACGGGCGCAGGCGGTTCGGAGTCCGTGGCCGGGGAAGAATCCAGTAGTTCGGCGTCACGGCTCCCGTGGAGGGTAAGTTCGATACTTGGACGATCGCCGATGAGAATGTGGCCTCCATGGCGGGGTCTATCCACCCGTCCATGGATGGCGCAATTAGCTCCGAATTGAGGGTGGGAGCGGTTGCCGGTGCGTTCTCCTGAACACTGTCCGATGGTAGAGCTAAATCATGCTCATCGTGACCGTGCGGCGCACTCGGCAGGGGCTCGAATCTGTCGAAGATCAAGTCTCCGCGGATGTCGACCGTGTAGTTTAAGCTTCCAAACTTGACCTGGTGGCCAGGGGCGTAACTCTCGATCTGCTCCAGATGGCCAAGTGAGTTGGCCCGCAGTGCGAAGCTGCCGAATACAAAGATCTGTCCGGGGAGAAAAGTCTCACCCTGGACTGCATCGCGATCGATGATCGAAGGAGCCATCAAGCCTAACAGCGACGACACAGAGGAACTCTCAATGAAAGCACCAATGTCGGTGTCAAAACCGGCGGATCTCGGGTAGGGTTTTACCTCCATCAAGAGGGACCGAACCTGGGTAAAACATCGTGTCCCCTGCCTCCTATTACCATCCGCCTTAGACACACAGTTCGGGACCCCCTACCCGACATCCGCCGGTTTTGACACCGACAGAGATCAAAGGCACAAGATGATGATGGCCATATCATATCACTTATATTGATTGCATGTGATGTTTATCCTTTATGCATCTTATTTTGCTTAGTTCGACAGTAGCATTATAAGATGATCTCTCACTAAATTTCAAGGTATAAGTGTTCTCCCTGAGTATGCACCGTTGCGACAGTTCATCATGGTGATACACCATGTGATGATCGGGTGTGATAAGCTCTACGTTCACATACAACGGGTGCAAGCCAGTTTTGCACATGCAGAATACTCGGGTTAAACTTGATGAGCCTAGCATATGCAGATATGGCCTCGGTACACTAAGACCGAAAGGTCGAGCGTGAATCATATAGTAGATATGATCAACATAGTGATGTTCACCATTGAAAACTACTCCATCTCACGTGATGATCGGACATGGTTTAGATGATATGGATCACGTGATCACTTAGATGATTAGAGAGATGTCTATCTAAGTGGGAGTTCTTAAGTAATTTGATTAATTGAACTTTAATTTATCATGAACTTAGTACCTGATAGTATTTTGCTTGTCTATGTTGTTGTAGATAGATGTCCCGTGCTGTTGTTCCGTTGAATTTTAATGCGTACCTAGAGAAAGCTAAGTTGAAAGATGATGGTAGAAACTACACGGACTCGGTCCGTAACTTGAGGATTATCCTCATTGCTGCACAGAAGAATTATGTCCTGGAAGCACCGCTAGGTGACAAACCCGATGCAGGAGCAACACCAGATGTTGTGAACACCTGGCAGAGCAAAGCTGATGAATACTTCATAGTTCAGTGTGCCATGCTTTATGGCTTAGAACCGGGACTTCAACGATGTTTTGAACGTCATGGAGCATATGAGATGTTCCAGGAGTTGAAGTTAATATTTCAAGAAAATGCCCGGATTGAGAGATATGAAGTCTCCAATAAGTTCTACAGCTGCAAGATGGAGGAGAATAGTTCTTTCAGTGAACATATACTCATAATGTCTGGGTACCACAACCACTTGACTCAACTAGGAGTTAATCTTCCTGATGATAGTGTCATTGAAAGAGTTCTTCAATCACTGCCACCAAGCTACAAGAGCTTCGTGATGAACTATAATATGCAAGGGATGTATAAGACGATTCCTGAGCTATTCGCAATACTAAAGGCTGTGGAGGTAGAAATCAAGAAGGAGCATCAAGTGTTGATGGTCAACAAGACCACCAGTTTCAAGAAAAAGGGTAAAGGGATGGAGGGGAACTTCAAGAAGAACAACAAGCCAATTACTGCTCAAGTGAAGAAACCCAAGTCTGGACCTAAGCCTGAGACTGCGTGCTTCTACTGCAAAGGAACTGTTCACTGGAAGCGGAACTGCCCCAAGTATTTGGCAGAGAAGAAGGATGGAAAAGTGAAAGGTATATTCGATATACATGTTATTGATGTGTACCTTAGTAATGCTCGCAGTAGTGATATTTGATACTGGTTCAGTTGCTAACATTTGAAACTCGAAATAGGGGCTACGGATTAAGCGAAGATTGGCTAAGTATGAGGTGACGATGCGCATGGGAAATGGTTCCAAAGTCGATGTGATCACCATCGGCACGCTACCTCTACATCTACCTCCGGGATTAGTGTTAGACCTAAATAATTGTTATTTGGTGCCAGCGTTGAGCATGAACAATATATCTGGATCTTGTTTGATGCGAGACGGTTATTCATTTAAATTAGTGAATAATGGTTGTTCTATTTATATGAGTAATATCTTTTATGGTCATGCACCCTTGATGAGTGGTCTATTTTTACTAAATCTTGATAGTAGTGATACACAGGTTCATAGTATTGAAGCCAGAAGATGCAGAGTTGATAATGATAGTGCAACTTATTTGTGGCACTGCCGTTTAGGTTATATTGGTGTAAAGCGCATGAAGAATCTCCATTCTGATGGACTTCTGGAATCACTTGATTATGAATCACTTGGTACTTACGAACCATGCCTCATGGGCTAGATGACTGAAACTCCATTCTCTGTAACAATGGAGCGAGCAACAGAGTTATTGGAAATCATACATACTGATGTATGTGGTCCAATGAACATTGAAGCTCACGATGGATATCGTTATTTTCTCACCTTCACAGATGATTTGAGCAGATATGGGTATATCTACTTAATGAAACATAAGTCTGAAACATTTGAAAAGTTCAAAGAACTTCATAGTGAAGTGGAAAATCATCGTAACAAGAAAATCAAATGTCTGTGATCTGATCGTGGATGTGAATATTTGAGTTATGAGTTTGGACTTCATTTGAAACAATGCGGAATAGTTTCGCAACTCACGCCACCTGGAACACCACAACGTAATGGTGTGTCCGAATGTCGTAACCACACTTTATTAGATATGGTGCGATCTATGATGTCTCTCGCTGATTTACCGCTATTGTGGGGTTATGCTTTAGAGACAGCTGCAGTCATGTTAAATAGGGCACCATCTAAATCCGTTGAGACGACACCTTATGAACTATGGTTTGGCAAGAAACCCAAGTTGTCGTTTCTTAAAGAATGGGGCTGCGATGCTTATGTGAAAAAGCTTCAACCTGATAAGCTCGAACCCTAATCGGAGAAATGTGTCTTCATAGGATACACAAAGGAGACTGTTGGGTACACCTTCTATCACAGATCCGAAGGCAAGATATTTGTTGCTAAGAATGGATCCTTTCTGGAGAAGTAGTTTCTCTCGAAAGAAGTGAGTGGGAGGAAAGTAGAACTTTTCGAGGTAATTGTACACTCTCCCCTCTCGTTGCTATGCATTACCATGATCTTGCGTGTGCTTAGGATTTTTTTTGAAATTACTACGTTCCCCAACAGTGGCATCCGAGCCAGGTTTATGTGTAGATGTTATATGCACGAGTAGAACACAAAGGAGTTGTGGGCATGGGTATATACATATTGCTTGCCATCACTAGTTGATTCTTGATTCGACGGTATTGTTGGATGAAGCGGCCCACACCAACATTACATGTAAGCTTACGCGAGACTGGTTCTATCGACGTGCTTCGCACACAGGTGGCTGGTGGGTGTTAGTTTCTCCAACTTTAGTTGAATCAGATTCAATGAATAGGGTTCTTTCTGAAGATCAAAAAGCAATCACTATACCACATTGTGGTTTTTGATGCGTAGGTAGGAACGGTTCTTGCTCAGCCCGTACCAGCCACGTAAAACTTGCAACAATAAAGCAGAGGACGTCTAACTTGTTTTTGCAGGGCATGTTGTGATGTGAGATGGTCAAAACATGATGCTAAATTTTATTGTATGAGATGATCATGTTTTGTAACACAGTTATCGGCAACGGGCAAGTGCCATATGGTTGTCACTTTATTGTATGAAATGCAATCGCCATGTAATTGCTTTACTTTATCACTAAGCGGTAGTGATAGTCGTAGAAGCAATAGTTGGCGACACGACAATGATGCTTCGATGGAGATCAAGGTGTCAAGCCGGTGATGATGGTAATCATGACGGTGCTTTGGAGATGGAGATCAAAGGCACAAGATGATGATGGCCATATCTTATCACTTATATTGATTGCATGTGATGTTTATCCTTTATGCATCTTATTTTGCTTAGTTCGACAGTAGCATTATAAGATGATCTCTCACTAAATTTCAAGGTATAAGTGTTCTCCCTGAGTATGCACCATTGCGACAGTTCATCATGCTGATACACCATGTGATGATCGGGTGTGATAAGCTCTACGTTCAGATACGACAGGTGCAAGCCAGTTTTGCACACGCAGAATACTCGGGTTAAACTTGACGAGCCTAGCATATGCAGATATGGCCTCAGAACACTGAGACCGAAAGGTCGAGCGTGAATCATATAGTAGATATGATCAACATAGTGATGTTCACCATTGAAAACTACTCCATCTCACGTGATGATCGGACATGGTTTAGATGATATGGATCACGTGATCACTTAGATGATTAGAGAGATGTCTATCTAAGTGGGAGTTCTTAAGTAATTTGATTAATTGAACTTTAATTTATCATGAACTTAGTACCTGATAGTATTTTGCTTGTCTATGTTGTTGTAGATAGATGTCCCGTGCTGTTGTTCCGTTGAATTTTAATGCGTACCTAGAGAAAGCTAAGTTGAAAGATGATGGTAGAAACTACACGGACTCGGTCCGTAACTTGAGGATTATCCTCATTGCTGCACAGAAGAATTATGTCCTGGAAGCACCGCTAGGTGACAACCCGATGCAGGAGCAACGCCAGATGTTGTGAACACCTGGGAGAGCAAAGCTGATGACTACTTGATAGTTCAGTGTGCCATGCTTTATGGCTTAGCACCGGTACTTCAACGACGTTTTGAACATCATGGAGCATATGAGATGTTCCAGGAGTTGAAGTTAATATTTCAAGCAAATGCCCGGATTGAGAGATATGAAGTCTCCAATAAGTTCTACAGCTGCAAGATGGAGGAGAATAGTTCTTTCAACGAACATATACTCAGAATGTCTGGGTACCACAACCACTTGACTCAACTGGGAGTTAATCTTCCTGATGATAGTGTCATTGAAAGAGTTCTTCAATCACTACCACCAAGCTACAAGAGCTTCGTGATGAACTATAATATGCAAGGGATGGATAAGACGATTCCTGAGCTATTCACAATACTAAAGGCTGCGGAGGTAGAAATCAAGAAGGTGCATCAAGTGTTGATGGTCAACAAGACCACCAGTTTCAAGAAAAAAGGGTAAAGGGATGGAGGGGAACTTCAAGAAGAACAACAAGCCAATTGCATCTCAAGTGAAGAAACCCAAGTCTGGACCTAAGCCTGAGACTGAGTGCTTCTACTGCAAAGGAACTGTTCACTGGAAGCGGAACTGCCCCAAGTATTTGGCGGAGAAGAAGGATGGCAAAGTGAAAGGTATATTTGATATACATGTTATTGATGTGTACCTTACTAATGCTCGCAGTACTGCTATTTGATACTGGTTCAGTTGCTAACATTTGAAACTCGAAATAGGGGCTACGGATTAAGCGAAGATTGGCTAAGTACGAGGTGATTATGCGCGTGGGAAATGGTTCCAAAGTCGATGTGATCACCATCGGCACGCTACCTCTACATCTACCTCCGGGATTAGTGTTAGACCTAAATAATTGTTATTTGGTGCTAGCGTTGAGCATGAACAATATATCTGGATCTTGTTTGATGCGAGACTGTTATTCATTTAAATTAGTGAATAATGGTTGTTCTATTTATATGAGTAATATCTTTTATGGTCATGCACCCTTGATGAGTGGTCTATTTTTACTAAATCTTGATAGTAGTGATACACATGTTCATAGTATTGAAGCCAGAAGATGCAGAGTTGATAATGATAGTGCAACTTATTTGTGGCACTGCCGTTTAGGTCATATTGGTGTAAAGCGCATGAAGAATCTCCATTCTGATGGACTTCTGGAATCACTTGATTATGAATCACTTGGTACTTACGAACCATGCCTCATGGGCTAGATGACTAAAACTCCATTCTCTGTAACAATGGAGCGAGCAACAGAGTTATTGGAAATCATACATACTGATGTATGTGGTCCAATGAACATTGAAGCTCACGACGGATATCGTTATTTTCTCACCTTCACAGATGATTTGAGCAGATATGGGTATATCTACTTAATGAAACATAAGTCTGAAACATTTGAAAAGTTCAAAGAACTTCATAGTCAAGTGGAAAATCATCGTAACAAGAAAATCAAATGTCTGCGATCTGATCGTGGAGGTGAATATTTGAGTTATGAGTTTGGATTTCATTTGAAACAATGCGGAATAGTTTCGCAACTCACGCCACCTGGAACACCACAACGTAATGGTGTGTCCGAACGTTGTAACCGCACTTTATTAGATATGGTGCGATCTATGATGTCTCTCACTGATTTACTGCTATCATGGGGTTATGCTTTAGAGACAGCTGCATTCACGTTAAATATGGCACCATCTAAATCCGTTGAGATGACACCTTATGAACTGTGGTTTGGCAAGAAACCCAAGTTGTCATTTCTTAAAGTTTGGGGCTGCGATGCTTATGTGAAAAAGCTTCAACCTGATAAGCTCGAACCCTAATTGGAGAAATGTGTCTTCACAGGATACACAAAGGAGACTGTTGGGTACACCTTCTATCACAGATCCGAAGGCAAGATATTCGTTGCTAAGAATGGATCCTTTCTGGAGAAGGAGTTTCTCTCGAAAGAAGTGAGTGGGAGGAAAGTAGAACTTCACGAGGTAATTGTACCTTCTCCCTTATTGGAATGTAGTTCATCACTGAAATCAGTTCCAGTGATTCCTACACCATTAAGTGAGGAAGCTAATGATGATGATCATGAAACTTCTGATCAAGTTACTACCAAACCTCATAGGTGAACCAGAGTAAGATCCGCACCAAAGTGGTACGGTAATCTTGTTTTGGAAGTCATGTTACTTGACCATGACGAACCTATGAACTATGAGGAAGCGATGATGAGCCCAGATTCCGCAAAATGGCTTGAGGCCATGATGAGATGGGATCCATGTATGAGAACAAAGTATGGACTTTGGTTGACTTGCCCGATGATCGGCAGGCCATAGAGAATAAATGGATCTTCAAGAAGAAGACTGACACTGATGGTAATATTACTGTCTACAAAGCTCGACTTGTTGCAAAAGGTTTTCGACAAGTTCAAGGAGTTGACTACGATGAGACCTTCTCACCCGTAGCGATGCTTAAGTCCGTCCGAATCATGTTAGCAATTGTCGCATTTTATGATTATGAAATTTGGCAAATGGATGTCAAAACTGCATTCCTTAATGGATATCTTAAAGAAGAGATGTATATGATGCAACCAGAAGGTTTTGTCGATCCAAAAGGTGATAACAAAGTGTGCAAGCTCCATCGATCTATTTATGGACTGGTGCAAGCCTCTCGGAGTTGGAATATACGCGTTGATAGTGTGATCAAAGCATATGGTTTTATACAGAATTTTGGAGAATACTGTATTTACAAGAAAGTGAGTGGGATCTCCGTAGCATTTATGATATTATATGTAGATGACATATTGTTGATCGGAAATGATACTGAATTTCTGAATAGCATAAAAGGATGCTTGAATAAGAATTTTTCAATGAAAGACCTCGGTGAAGCTGCTTATATATTGGGCATCAAGATCTATAGAGATAGATCAAGACGCTTAATTGGACTTTCACAAAGCACATACCTTGATAAAGTTTTGAAGAAGTTCAAAATGGATCAGGCAAAGAAAGGGTTCTTTCCTGTATTACAAGGTGTGAAGTTGAGTCAGACTCAATGCCCGACCGCTGCAGAAGATAGAGAGCAAATGAAAGGTGTTCCCTATGCTTCAGCCATAGGCTCTATCATGTATGCAATGCTGTGTACCAGACCTGATGTGTGCCTTGCTATCAGTTTATCAGGGAGGTATCAAAGTAATCCAGGAGTGGATCACTGGACAGCGGTCAAGAATATCCTGAAATACTTGAAAAGGACTAAGGATATGTTTCTCGTATATGGAGGCGGCAAAGAGCTCGTCTTAAACGGATACGTCGATGCAAGCTTTGTCACTGGTCCGGATGACTCTAAGTCACAAACCGGATACGTATTTTTATTAAATGGTGGAGCTATCAGTTGGTGCAGTTCCAAGCAGAGCGTCATGGCGGGATCAACGTGTGAAGCATAATGCATAGCTGCTTCAGAAGCAGCAAATGAAGGAGTCTGGATGAAGGAGTTCATATCCGATCTAGGTGTCATACCTAGTGCATCGGGTCCAATGAAAATCTTTTGTGACAATACTGGTGCAATTGCCTTGGCAAAGGAATCCAGATTTCACAAGAGAACCAAGCAGATCAAGAGACGCTTCAATTCCATCCGCGATCAAGTCAAGGAGGGAGACATAGAGATTTGCAAGATACACACGGATCTGAATGTTGCAGACCCTTTGACTAAGCCTCTCCCACAAGGAAAACATGATCAGCACCAAGACTCCATTGGTGTTCGAATCATTACAATGTAATCTAGATTATTGACTCTAGTGCAAGTGGGAGACTGAAGGAAATATGCCCTAGAGGCAATAATAAAGTTGTTATTTATATTTCCTTATATCATGATAAATGTTTATTACTCATGCTAGAATTGTATTAACCGGAAACTTAGTACATGTGTGAATACATAGACAAACAGAGTGTCACTAGTTTTCCTCTACTTGACTAGCTCGTTGAATCAATGATGGTTGTGTTTCCTAACCATAGACATGAGTTGTCATTTGATTAAGATGATCACATCATTAGAGAATGATGTGATTGACTTGACCCATCTGTTAACTTAGCAAGATGATCGTTTAGTTTGTTGCTATTGCTTTCTCCATAACTTATACATGTTCCTATGACTATGAGATCATGCAACTCCCGAGTACCAGAGGAACACTTTGTGTGCTACCAAATGTCACAACGTAACTGGGTGATTATAAAGGTGCTCTATAGGTGTCTTCGATGGTGTTTGTTGAGTTCACATAGATCGAGATTAGGATTTGTCACTCCGATTGTCAGAGAGGTATCTCTGGGCCCTCTCGGTAATGCACATCAATATAAGCCTTACAAGCAATGTAGCTAATGAGTTAGTTATGGGATGTAGCATTACGGAACGAGTAAAGAGACTTGCTGGTAACGAGATTGAACTAGGTATTGAGATACCGACAATCGAATCTCGGGCAAGTAACATACCGATGACAAAGGGAACAACGTATATTGTTATGCGGTTTGACCGATAAAGATCTTCGTAGAATATGTTGGAACCAATATGAGCATATGATCATCCAGGTTCCGCTATTGGTTATTGACCAGAGATGCATCTTGGTCATGTCTACATAGTTCTCGAACCTGTAGGGTCCGCACAATTAACATTCGATGACGATCGATATTATGAGTTTATGTGTTTTGATGTACCGAAGGTAGTTCAGAGTCCCGGATATGATCACGGACATGATGAGGAGTCTCGAAATGGTTGAGACATAAAGATCGATATATTGGATGACTATATTTCGACGTCAGAATGGTTCCGGGGTAGTTCGGGCATATACCGGAACACCGGGAGGTTACCGGAACCCCCCGGGAGGTATATGGGCCTTATTGGGCCATAGTGGGAGAGAAGAGAGGGAGGCCTAGGAGGGGGCGCGCCCCCCTCAAGCCCAATCCGAAATGGGTGGGGGGCCGGCCCCCCCTTTCTTTCCCCCTCTCTCCCCCTTCCTTCCACTCCTAGTCCAACTAGGGAAGGGGGATCCTACTCCTGGTGGGAGTAGGACTCCCCATAGGGCGCGCCATAGGAGGGCGGCCTTCCCCCTCCTCCACTCCTTTATATACGGGGGAAGGGGGCACCCCATAGACACACAAGTTGATCATTGATCTTTTAACCGTGTGCGGTGCCCCCCTCCACCATAATCCACCTCGGTCATATCATAGTGGTGCTTAGGCGAAGCCCTGTTCCGGTAACATCATCATCACCGTCATCACGCCGTCGTGCTGACGAAGATCTCCCTCGACACTCTGCTGGATCGTGAGTTCATGGGACGTCACCGAGCCGAACGTGTGCAGATTGCGGAGGTGCTGTAACTTCGGTACTAGGATCGGTCGATCGTGAAGACGTAGGACTACATCAACCGTGTTGTCATAACGCTTCCGCTTACGGTCTACGAGAGTTCATAGACAACACTCTGCCCTCTCGTTGCTATGCATCACCATGATCTTGCGTGTGCGTAGGATTTTTCTTTTTGAAATTACTACTTTCCCCAACACCAAGCACATCAAGAGATGCTTCAATTCCATCCGCGATCAAGTCAAGGAGGGAGACATAGAGATTTGCAAGATACATACGGATCTGAATGTTGCAGACCCATTGACTAAGCCTCTCTCACAAGCAACATGATCAGCACCAAGACTCCATGGGTGTTAGAATCATTACTGTGTAATCTAGATTATTGACTCTAGTGCAAGTGGGAGACTGAAGGGAATATGCCCTAGAGGCAATAATAAAGTTGTTATTTATATTTCCTTATATCATGAAAAATGTTTATTATTCATGCTAGAATTGTATTAACCGGAAACTTAGTACATGTGTGAATACATAGACAAACAGACTGTCCCTAGTATGCCTCTACTTGACTAGCTCGTTAATCAAAAATGGTTAAGTTTCCTAGCCATGGAAATGTGTTGTCATTTTATGAACGGGATCACATCATTAGAGAATGATGTGATGGACTAGACCCATCCGTTAGCTTAGCACTATGATCCTTTAGTTTATTGCTATTGCTTTCTTCATGACTTATACATGTTCCTATGACTATAAGGTTATGCAACTCCCGAATACCGGAGGAACACCTTGTGTGCTATCAAACTTCACAAGATAAATGGGTGATTATAAAGATGCTCTACAGGTGTCTTAGTCAATGGTTCCGCTATTGGTTATTGACCGAAGATGAGTCTCGGTCATGTCTACATAGTTCTCGAACCCGTAGGGTCCGCACGCTTAACATTCGATGATGATATGTATTATGAGTTATGTGATTTGATCTACCGAAGGTTGTTCAGAGTCCCGGATGTGATCATGGACATGACAAGGAGTCTCGAAATGGTCGAGACATAAAGATTCATATATTGGAAGGCTACACTCAGACACCAGAATGGTTTGGGTCGTTTCGGATAAGTTTCGCGGTACCGGGGGTTACTTAACGCTTCCGCTTTCGGTCTACGAGGGTACGTCACCGAGCTGAACGTGTGCAGATCGCAGAGGCGCCCTGCGTTCGGTACTTGATCGGTTGGATCGTGAAGACGTTCGACTACATCAACCATGTTACTTAACGCTTCCGCTTTCGGTCTACGAGGGTACGTAGACACACTCTCCCCTCTTGTTGCATGCATCTCCTAGATAGATCTTGCACGATCGTAGGAAAATTTTAGAAATACTATGTTCCCCAACAATCTCATCTTCTTCTCCGTCCTGATGCAATGAGGGAGGTGCCGCTGAATGCCATCCGGCATCCATATGACAGCACAACGACGTAGGTGGCAGCCGCCCAGCAGGCCGACTTGGAGGAGGCCGCGACCCTCGCTTGGGACCCGGAGACGGCCAACGTCGAGGTCGACGAGACGCGCCATACGGATGTGTTTCTGTTATCCTGATCCCTTGCGAGATTGAATAGGGGGCGACGCGAGGGATTTGACGTACGCTGATGGTACAACGCCGTCGAGGGGAGGAGACGGGGACGTGGCTGGGGCCGGGTCGTCACGCGCACCGGCACCAGCTAGTCGGCCGCATGGGAAAGAAGACATGGCGCCGAGGGAGCCGGCCGCCAAGCGCACAGCGGACCCGGCCGCCTGCGGCAAGCCGCCTGCCAAGATGAGGTGTCGCGCTGTCTCGGTGGTGATGGCGAGGCCAACCGTTCCGCGGGTGGTCGGGTATGTTTTCTTGCTGACTTCGGCGAGCTGTCAAGCCGTTTTCTCGATGTGCTTATTTTGTCGTGATCTAGGTCGCCGATGGCGTTGGCGCTGGCAGCGACAGATGCCGCATCTGGGGGCGGCTTTGCGTTCCGGAGAACCCAGAGCAGCACCATTGACCTGGATGAGGAGGTGCCCGACAGGGACCTCGCCCCGAACCCAGACGACGCAGGGCCCAGGCTTGGGACGTGGAGGAGATGGAGGCAGCGTCGGCCCAGGCTTGGGCCAGGGCCGCGACGGCGAGAGAGTGGGCCATCGAGGAGCCGGCGTGGCCGGAGATGCCGGCGGGCGCGGAGCCAGCGAGAACGGTTTTTGTGCCGCCGACGGAGGAGCGCGGCCCAGATGGCCGGACTGAGATGGTGGTGGACGAGCGGGAGGTCATGTTGATCGGGGACGACACCCCGCCGCGGACCGGCGAGGTCGAGCGGTTGTAGGTGGAGGGAGGAGGAGGCGGGGCCGCCTCGGAGGAGACGCTGTAGGCGACGATGGATGGGGCGCCGCAGGCGCTGATGGATGGGGCACCACAGGTGACGACGGACGCGGTGCCACAGGCGACACCGGCCGGCGCGCCGGAGTCGAGGCCTGCCATGGAGGAGACGACGAGCGGCGAACACGCCATGGTGATCAGGCAACCACTAGCGGCGCCAGGAGGCCGTCTCGCCGCCGGGTCGCAGCAGATCCAGGCCGGGCGCAGCCAACCCGTTTTTGGGCCCATGACGCAGGAGGAGGCCGCCATGGCCGCCATTAGCCAGCGTCTCCGTGGGCGCATAGAGAGGGTTCAGGCCTTCGCTTAGGCTGAAGCGGAGCGGCCACGGGAGCTGGAGCTCGCCGTGTTGGCAAGTTTTCCTTCTTATGTTTTCTTTCTTACAGCTAGTCAGTGGGAGCGCGTCAGCGCACTCACTAGGTGTGCCCCCCCCCCCCGAGATTCAGCCAACTACATAGTAGTTGGGTCGAATCTTAAAATGCTTTGTCTTGTGTTGATTGTTGTTCTCTTGCAGAAAATGGTTGCTTACTGGGTCGGCGTCTACAACCGGCTCATGGACAAGCACTAGCATCTCATGGCGCGACTCGCCGTCACGGAGGAGGCGCTCCGCCTGGCCGAAGGTGAGTTTTTGCGTGCTCTTAGTGGGGGCGTGCTAGCGCACCCACTGGCTGTAGGCCCCGAGATTCGGGCCAACTATGTAGTAGTTGGGTCGAATCTTAAAGTATTCTCTGACTTTGTCTTGACTCTGAATCTTTGTTGTGTAGCTGCCGCAGCCGAGGTGTCGGCTTGGCGAACCCAGCTGGTCCGAGCCGGTCATTAGCGTGACCTAGCCGTGGCCTACGCTGGTCGGCTGCGGGTTGAGGCAGGGGAGCTAAAGGCGGAGGTGGCAGAGGCCCAGCGGGCGCTCGTCGAAGCAGGTCCGCTGCATGAGCAGCTAGACGGTGACAAGAGTCGGTTAAAGGCCGACGTGGAGCACCTGACGGCGGAGGCGGACAAGGAGGCGGAGGCCCAGCGAGCGCTTGTCAAAGCCGGCGAGCAGCGTGACTGGCTGGCCGACGACAAGGGCCATCTCCAGGCTGAGGTGGAGTGCCTGAAGGCGGCGGAGGCCCACCAGGCAGAGCTCCTCCGCCTCAAGGAGGAGCATGGGCAGGCGGCCGCTACCAAGGACGCCGAGCTGGAGAAGGCGCTTGAGGCGCTCGACCGTGCCGGCAACCTGGAGCGGCATGGTATGTTGCTTGAAGTGTAGCACCTAGACGTGGCCTTCACGAGTAAGTGCTTCCTTTTGACTTTGCCGGGCTATGAAGCCGGCTTTTTATTTTTGTTGCTGACTGTCTTGCTCTTCTTCTTGACAAGGTGTCGGTGTCAAAACTGGCGGATCTCGGGTAGGGGGTCCCAAACTGTGCGTCTAAGGTCGATGGTAACAGGAGACAGGGGACACAATGTTTACCCAGGTTCGGGCCCTCTCTATGGAGGTAATACCCTACTTCCTGCTTGATTGATCTTGATGAATATGGGTATTACAAGAGTTGATCTACCACGAGATCGTAATGACTAAACCCTAAAAGTCTAGCTTGACTATGATTATTCGGAGGAGTCTACGGACCTAGCCCTCTGGTTTATATAGACACAGGAGGGATCTTGGGTTACATAAGGTTGGTTACAGATAAATGAATCTTAATATTTGATCGCCAAGATTGCCTTCCACTCTAAGGAGAGTCCCATCCGGACATGGGAAGAGTCTTCGGTCTTTGTATCTTCACGGCCCATCAGTCTGGCCCATATCCAATAGGTCGGACGCCCGAGGACCCCTTAGTCCAGAACTCCCTCAGTAGCCCTTGAACCAGGCTTCGATGACGAGGTGTCCGGCGCGTAGATTGTCTTCGGCATTGCAAGGCGGGTTCCCCTTTCCGAATACTCCAAGATAGTCTTCGAATGAAACGAACGTGTCCAAATCTGCAACACAAGTACCACACACACAGCTGTAGAGAATATAATATTTCATGAGTCCCATCTGCTGACAACTTTTTGCAAGATGACATCACGTCAGTCCGGTCATTATATCGAACCATTTTTGTCTGTCGTTCCGTGTTTCGAGATGTGGTTTCCATTGGCACGTCTTGTCAAAGCAGAGATCGTGTCCCCTTATCACGGGATTCTCATCAATACGGGCGTGGGTAATCCAACCGTTCCATTTGCACAGCCCTTGGGAATAGGCGAGTTTTAGGGTGAGTGGGGAGGTGTTCGATATTCACTGCCCTTATAAGGAGATAAGGACTCCCTTTCTTCACCCACGCCTTCTCTCTTCCTCTGCCCTTCTATTCTTAACCTCCAGCGCCCAAGTTCTCATCTTCCCCCATTCGAGCAAGCACTCAACCATGTCCGGATCCGGAGGATAAGGCAAGTGGATGGCCTCCTCTGTCAAGGAGAAGGATATTACTAAGCTTTGGGCGGCCAGGTATCTGGCGAAGGAAATCGCCCACCATCTTCCAGCCAAGGGGCAAGTCATCCCTACACCGAAGCCCAACGAGAGGGTGGTATTCATCACTCATTTCATCCGCGGGCTAGGGTTTCCACTCCACACTTTCGTCCGTGGGTTGATGTTCTATTACGGGCTAGACTTCCATGGTCTAGCCTCGAACTCTTTCCTCAACATCTTGGTGTTCATTGTCGTTTGTGAGGCCTTCCTCTGCATCCAACCCCACTTCGGGCTATGGCTCAAGGTCTTCAACATGAAGCCGAAGGTGGTGGATGGCTACCACGCGGAGTGCGGAGGCGCCATGGTGAGCAAGCTGACCAATGTCTCCTGGCCCAAAGGTACTTTCGTGGAGACTGTCAAGGAGTGGCAGAAACTGTGGTTCTACATCACAAAACCCCGTGGTGCCACCTGGGCCGCGGCTGCCGAATTCAACTCTGGAGCTCCAATGCGGCTCACCTCCTGGATTGAGAAGAGCCCGAATTGGTCTTCGTCAGATGAGCTGATAGCGCTGCAAACACGCATTCAAAGCATGGTGGATAAAAACATTAATCTCGCCGACGTAATCCAAGTGATGCTAGTTTGCCGGATCCTCCCATGCCAAAGCCGAAGCCGCCCTTTATGGGAATTCAACCCGAAGAAGCACCAAACTCTGGAAAGGCTCTTCGGAACCACCCACGAAGACGCCTGGAAGTTGCTCTTCAAAGGCAACGAGACGCCGCCGGCCATAGATTCGGACCGCGGGCACGACATTACCCACCCCGCCAATGAGGTAAGCCTTTAACACATCCTCTACTTGCTTGTTTCAAGGAGGATATCTGAACTTTTATTATCATTGCTTCTTCAGGAATGCAAGGAGAGGGCGAAGCGGATTCGATGTCCGGCTCCGCTACCCGAGGAACCAATCATCCCGTGCCTGGCGAAGATGCTGGTACCGGCGCCGGAGAAGAAGGCCAAGAAGAAGGCCAAGGGGGTCCGGAGTGGCCCCCGCCGCAAGGGCGCTTCGGACGTGACGTCCGAAGATAAGACCCACTCCTCCGCTGCTGAAGACGAGGAGGAGGAGGAGGAGGAGGAGAGAGACTCTCCCCCTAATGGGGGGAGGAAGAAGAGGGAGGCCTCCACAAATCTGGAGGCAGAGGCGCCCAAGAGGGGAAAAGGCCCCCTTGTGGATAACTCCGCATGGGACGTCAACAGCAGCCCAGAGCGAAGCCCCGGACCAAGCCCCTGGCTGCATCTTGAGTACTAAGAACCCGCACTTGTCTATTTATCTAGCATCTCCACTTTATGGTATTAATATGGTTAATCATGTTATTGCAGTCCGGCCCACGACAGCTGCCACTCATCAAGAGGCTCGTTGGATTCAAAGGCAATGGCCAGCGAGACACCGTCGGCCGCTTACTCTCCCAAGGCCAAGGGAGACAACGAGGTGCTATCCCAAAGGACCTTCCCAGGCCGGGGAGAGGTTCAGGAGGCCGTCATGGTGGCGCCGGAGGGCGAAACCTCGGCCGCCGGACACATGAGGGAACAGACCCCCATGGAGACTGACGATGGGGGCCATGCTTAGTTCAGCCCCCATCCGAGCACAGATCCGGAGACCCATACGGCCCCGGAGTCTAACAAGCAGCCTCCTTCAAGAGAAGGAGGCATGCCCGTCCCGCCGGTGACCTTTGTCCAACCAGAGGCGTCAGATAATCTATTGGAAGCGCTACGGGGCGCTTCCATTGTGGAAGAACACCGTATCCTTATGGGTACAGTGATTGATAAGGTTCAGTCCGTCAAGAGCGGACTGACCGAAGCCTGGAACGGCCTACTGACAGGTTTTGAGGTAAGTGGCGTAACAGGGAAAATCTCAATATAGACAGTAGCCCCTGAGACACTGTCCGGTGTTCGGAAAGAAAAGCCGGACAGAGGATCAATTAAATTTCGTAGGAAACTAACTAAAAATATGTCTGGTGTGAATAAGCAGGTGTCATTGCTGGCCGCGACCTCACATACTGTCGAAGTCTCCGGACTGAAGCAGAGACTGGAGCGGGCCGAGGAGGAGCTCGGCCAAGCGAGGAAGTAGCTGGAAGACCAGTAAGGTATGTAATGACTCGCTGTATATTCAGAAAGAAGAAATGACGTATATTGACCGTAGTGTCATGATATGTGTAGGAGTGACGACCGAGGTTGAGGCCCTTAAAAAGGCCCTGGCCGAAGCCGAGGGGAGAGCTGTCAAGGAGCAGGCCACTTGTAAGAAGCTTAAGGCCCGACTGAACGAGGTCCAGCAAGAGCTCCAGGATGCTGTGAAGAAGTATGAGACCTTGGAGGGCGATGTTTCGGCTCGAGAGGCCGAACTCGCAAAGGCTCGTCAAAGCACGGAAGCAGCCTGGGTTGAAGCCCAGGGTGCCCTCCAGGAGATCCAGGAGGCCAAGTAGATCGCGTCGGGTAAGGCGTTTAGTATGCAAAGCAAGTATGTGAAGAATAAGTATTTCTTACTAACCCGGATTCGGAGTTCTCCAGGGGCGTTTGCAGATCTGCCGCGCAGTGTGTCCGACGCTGCGGAGTTCTTTCGAGCCGAAGAAGGGAGCTCAACGGAGAAACTATTCTGGTCACAATACCTTGCGCCAGAGCATCCAGTGCCCTTCACCGATCAGCTAAAACAGCTGGTCGAGCTGCATAGGGTGGCCGAACTGGCCATGAAGGATTTGATAATCCGGCTATGGCCTGCCGAAGCTATGCCTGGCAGCTACTTCAGGCTCGTGAAGCAGCAGGTGAATGTCTGTCCTCGGCTGGACGTCGTCAAGCGATCGTCCTGCATTGAAGGTGCGCGCATGGCCTTCGCCCGCGTCAAGGTGTGGTGGGAGAAGATGGACGCCGTCAAGCTGATGACTGAGGGGCCGCTAGAGGGCAAGGAGCACCGCACGCCCGAGCGGTATTTTGCAGATATCCTGGAGGGGTCTCGCATTGTAGCAACGGAATGTGCGCAAGACATTATTTTCGAATGAATACATTCGTGTTGTCTTTGCCTTGTATTATGAAACAAAATAGTTATGTAATATAATGTTTTGCTATTTAAAGAATTTCTCCTGCTGTGCGGTGGTGTTATGAGAAACCTGAGAGTTGGCCAGTCGTCTGCTTCTGCCCCCATGTAGGAAATATGGGGTGTTCGGGATGTAATCTAAACACTCTTGATCCAATTGTTTGGTCCTTGAAGGAGGTGTTTAGCGCGATGAACCGGGCAATCGGACTATGCGGCTTTAACACCCTCACTTAGCCATAGGAGTTTGACAATAGAAATATAGGCGAGCCCCTAGTATCTGAACTAGGATGATGTAAACACTTGATTGGGTAAGTACCAATCCCTTGCGTAATGCAAAAAAATCTCTAAGGATTTGAGACCTCCGAAGAGCTGACCGGCTCTCGCCGCATCATGACAGTCAGTTTTCGGCTTTCTCTACTGAGGTGCTCATCCGGGTAAACCAGGGCACAATCGCAGTAGTTCTCCCTTTACTACCCTAGTCGATATAGCGGAACGTAAGGTAGTAAGCACAGGAGCCGGGCAACCCAACTATTGACCAGAGACATGATTCGGAGCCAATGCATATAGTGCTAAATTCAGGGTGTCGAACTATACTGTAGAAGTGTTTGGACTTTTGTTGCCATGTTGTGGGGTGCTATGAAGCCCCTGGCAAATTGAAACATACCAGAGTGTACAAGTGTTATTTGATAAAGTTATCAAAAAAGAAAAGGGAGAAAATGTTGTAAGCTAGAGCCGTAAAATTTCAGCCGCAAACTGTTTCCATTATAATTTCATTTGGTGCATTGAAGCACATTTATACAAGTAGTGCAATAAGCAGAAGGCTATGTACTATGTCTTAACCAAGGGAGAGCTGCGTGTGGGTCCTGAAAACAGGTAAAGGGTTCGTTAAAGAAACAACCTAAAAATTCCCCAGTATGTCCATGCTTCTTGTCGTCTTGGTGTTTTTATCCTTCGAAAAGAATCGATGGTCGAGCCGTGAGGAAAGGCCTGTGAAAAAGAAACCTGAAAAAAAGGGAAAAAGGAAACAGTGAAAGTGTGTGTGTCCGGGGCGGTTGAGCCGTATTGCGGATCACAAGCTGGTTATGCCTCCATCCGTGCCCATGGTATCTTTAGTGCATAGTTATGTACGCGCGGTACAATTGCTGCCACTTGGTCGGGACTAGGACGGGGGCCAAATTGCTAGTCGAGCTCTTAACGAGCCAAGCTGTCCTGCTGCAGAATGGTCCGGACTCTCTTGACAGTGTCTGGGGAATCGGCTGCCGAATTAAGGTTCTGCTTAAAAAGGCTGCTTTGTACTTCTGCCGCTAAGGCAGCGGTGTGCTCCTCGGTGCGGAGGGAGCGTTCCGTGTTTCCATTAACTGTTATGATGCCTCGTGGTCCAGGCATCTTGAGCTTAAGATAAGTGTAGTGTGGCACCGCATTGAATCGAGCAAATGCGGTTCGTCCGAGCAGTGCATGGTAGCCACTGCGAAAGGGGACGATATCGAAGATTAAATCCTCGCTTCGGAAATTGTCCGGAGATCCGAAGACAACCTCTAGTGTGATTGAGCCCATACAGTGGGCCTCTACACCTGGTATGACTTCTTTAAAGGTAGTTTTTGTGGGCTTGATCCGTGATGGATTAATGCCCATTTTGCGCACTGTATCCTGATAAAGCAAGTTGAGGCTGCTGCCACCGTCCATCAGGACCCTCGTCAGGTGGAACCCGTCGATTATTGGGTCCAAGACCAGTGTGGCTGAACCGCCGTGACGGATACTGGTCGGATGATCCCGGCGATCGAAAGTGATCGGGCATGACGACCATGGATTAAATTTTGGGGCAACTGGCTCTATCGCATAGACGTCCCTGAGCGCGCGCTTGCGCTCCCTCTTGGGGATGTGGGTAGCATATATCATGTTCACTGTTTTGACCTGAGGGGGAATCTTCTTCTGTCCCCCTGTGTTCGATAGTCGGGGCTCCTCGCCGCTGTCTTCGCTTTGCGATCCCTTCTCCTTGCTTTCGGTGTTTAACTTGTCGGCCTGTTTAAAAACCCCGTCCAAGCTGATTGGGTGGCTTGTCTGGGGTGCCGTGAATCTGGCACGGACGATCGAGTATGCGGTCCAAGCTGGATGAGCCTGAATTGTTCTTTTTGAACGGCTTCTTCCGCTGACCGGGCTTAGAGCCACTGAATCCGGCATTGACCGCCGTGTCATCGGTGTTGTCATTGTTGTTTCGACGCTTGTATCTATTGCGTCGAGACTTGTCATTGCTATTTTTGACTTCAGGGGTGCCGGTGTTGCTTGCATTGTTTTTGCTACGGGCCAGCCAACTATCCTCACCTACACAAAAGCGGGTCATGAGTGTCGTGAGGGCTGCCATGGACTTTGGCTTCTCTTGGCCGAGGTGGCGGGCAATCCATTCATCGCAGATGCTGTGTTTGAAGGCCGCTAGGGCTTCGGCATCCGGACAGTCGATAATCTGGTTCTTTTTAGTTAAGAACCTAGTCTAGAATTTCCTGGCAGACTCTCCGGGCTATTGAACTATATGGCTTAAGTCATCTGCGTCCGGAGGTCGAACATATGTGCCTTGGAAGTTGTCAAGGAAGACTTCTTCCAAGTCCTCCCAGCTCCCGATGGAATTTTCGGACAGGCTGTTCAGCCAGTGTCGGGCTGGCCCTTTGAGTTTTAGGGGGAGGTATTTAATGGCGTGAAGGTCGTCGCCGCGGGCCATATGAATATGGAGAATGAAGTCTTCGATCCATACCGCGGGGTCTGTGGTTCCATCGTATGATTCTATATTTACAGGTTTGAACCCTTCTGGGAACTCATGTTCCATGACTTCGTCAGTGAAGCAAAGAGGGTGTGCGGCGCCTCTATATCAGGCCGCATCATGACGTAGCTCTGATGGAGTCCGTCTGCGGCTTTCGGCCCGTGCATGACTAGGTCTGTCATGTCCGAATAGATGGTCATCGTCACGTGTCGAGGCATGCCCTCGCGATCCATAGATCGATATGGTATGTCCTGCTCCATTGTTCAGGTCCTGCCTAAGGTCATATGTATGACCGCGGGCTGTTGTACCTATGCCTTTGCGATGAGGCGGGGTGGGCTGGTGTTCAGCTTGAGTTGCCGTTTTATCCCGACCAGGTGGTGGTCGGTCAGCCGCATTGCATGATGGGGGCATGTGCTCCGGCGCCTCGTTGTCGAACTAAGGTAGCAACTTGCGCTTTGGGTAGCTTTTGGCTGGGCACTTAAGGCCGTATTCTTCGGCTGCTAGGACATTGGTCCATTTATCGTTGAGCAGATCTTGGTTAGCTTGAAGCTGCTGCTGCTTCTTTTTCAGGCTCCTTGCAATGGCCATTAGCTGGCGCTTGAAGCGCTCCTGCTCAAGAGGTTCCTCAGGCACGATAAAATCCTCAGTGCTGAGGCTCACCTCGTCCTCAGAGAGCGGAAGATAATTATTGTCCTCCGAGTCTTCATGCATGGCCTGTTTACCAGGGCTAACTTGCCCATCCTCGCGTTCATCCTGTTCGGCAGTTTTGTCAATGGGGTCTTCATTGTCTTCGGCACCTTCCGGAGTGTTATCTTCTCCTGTGCCGGTGTTGCTATCTTTGCTGCGGCGTGACTTGGAGCGGCATCGCTGATGCCAGCGCTTTGATTGTATCTCAGGAGGTTTATCCTCAACTAGATCCTCTTTTTCATCGCCGCTATTCTCTTTTGGTGCATCCACCATGTATACATCATACGAGGAAGTGGTCGTCCAGCGTCCGGTAAACGGCGGGTTCTGGGCCTCTTCTTCTTCTCCGACATCATCGTCCATACCGTCAATGTCATTGGAGCCGTAATCAAGCGTGTCAGTTAAGTATTCGACAGTGGCTATGAAGTGGGCGGTGGGTGGAAAGCGAAATTCTCCGTCATCAGCTTCCGGTTCGAACCGGATACAATTCGGCTGTGAGCCCCCCGCTAAAGATAGTTCTCTTAATGAGCTTAGCACGTCGCCCAAAGGCGAGTGTCGGAAGATGTCTGCGGAGCTGAATTCAACAATCGATGACCGATCAAGCTCGGCGTATGCGGACGCACAAGGTTTAGAGCCTGTAGCCGGAAACAAGTCCGTGATTCCGGTGACATAGATGTCACTTGAAGTTAAGTTTGTGTGCGGCTCCAACACCGCTGAGTCTGTGGCTTCCGCGATGGGGTTGAGCTTCCCGTCTTCGGATGGCGTGGACTGCTCCAGATCTAGGGCCCAAGCCGCTACAGGTGCTATCTCCTGCGTATGGACCGATGACAGATTGGCATCATGTTCATCATGGTGGCATGGAGCGGCTGCCGTGGTCTCGAATCTGTCAAAGATCAAGTCTCCGTGGATATCCGCAACATAGTTCAAGCTTCCAAATCTGACGTGGTAGCCAGGGGCGTAGCTTTCGATCTGCTCCAGATGGCCAAGCGAGTTGGCCCGCAATACGAAGCCGCCGAACACGAAGATCTGTCCGGGGAGGAAGACCTTCCCCTTGGACAGCGTCATTGTAGATGATTGAAGGAGCCATCAAACCTATTGACGACGGCACAGTGGAACTCTCAATGAAAGCACCAATGTCGGTGTCAAAACCGGCGGATCTCGGGTAGGGGGTCCCGAACTGTGCGACTAAGGTCGATGGTAATAGGAGACAAGGGACACAATGTTTACCCAGGTTCGGGCCCTCTCTATGGAGGTAATACCGTACTTCCTGCTTGATTGATCTTGATGAATATGAGTATTACAAGAGTTGATCTACCACGAGATCATAATGGCTAAACCCTAAAAGTCTAGCTTGACTATGATTATTCGGAGGAGTCTACAGACCTAGCCCTCCGGTTTATATAGACACAGGAGGGATCTAGGGTTACATAAGGTCAGTTACAGATAAAGGAATCATCATATTTGATCGCCAAGCTTGCCTTCCACGCTAAGGAGAGTCCCATCCGGACATGGGCAGAGTCTTCGGTCTTTGTATCTTCACGGCCCATCAGTCCGGCCCATATCCAATAGGTCAGACGCCTGAGGACCCCTTAGTCCAGGACTCCCTCACAAGGCACTTCCCAGAGATGCACAAGATGGTGGAGGAGGCCGTCCACTTTCAGCGGTCGCCTCAGGGGGTCGTGGGCGCCGGGCTCGACCTGAATGTTGCCTGGACCTTCTTAGAGATCATGAACGATACCGAGGCTCGCCTACAGATCTTGGGCAAGCAGATAGCGCAGATCTCTGCTGCTGGCCCTGTGGCTGGAGGCCGGGCCGGCACAGCTTCACGTGTGGCGCGTCTCCGCCGCTCGTGCCGGCTCTGAGATGGCGTTGCGGTTTGTCATGTCCTGGTACCCGGACTTGGTGCTGAACCAGCTGATGGGCCAACGAGCCGACGCGGAGCGCCAGTTGCAGGCAGAGGCGGGCCAGATTGCCGCCCGGGCTAGCTACATAGTCGGGTTCGCACTGCACAACAAGTTCCAGCTGGAACGGACGGACGACGGTGGGGTGGTGCCTTCGAATGACTTTGACCTGCTACTGGACGACCCGCAGGGCAGCTCCCAGGAGTCAGGTCCTTACGCGGACGAGGACGTCAGGTTGGATGATACCGGCATCTTGATGGACCCGGAGGCCACCGAGGAGGAGCCGGTGGCTCCGCAACCCTACGTGGGAGCCGTCTGAAGCCGAAGTCGTCCTGTTTATCTTTTTAGCATTTCCGTTAAGTAGTAGGTCCACCCACCCACTGGGGTGTTGGTGAATGTAATGAACTTTTGGCCTTGGGCCCATCTTATCATAATGTAAATATTTTTGTGAATGTTTATGCCTTTGCTCTTTGTTCTTTAAGCCGTTTTCTCGCTTGCCTCCTCTTTGGGCCTCCCCCCACGAGTTGAACAGCTGGGTTCCGGTTTGTGACAAGGAGTTTGGCCCTTGGAAGGAGCACGCGGTACTTAGGCCCTTCGAACATTGAGCGCGAGCGAAACACCCACTGGGTCGGCTGGCGGCGGCCGGCGAAGCCGGCTAGCGAGCAACCGGTCATGCGGCACCTTAGTGCGGTGAGACCGGGTTGGCCAATCCGGCGGACCCAACTTAGTGTTTCGCAACGTGTTGGTACTTTGGCCCATAGTTCTTGTCGGCCAACAGCCGAAGCCGGACTATGGCATAGGGTAAAGTGGAGGGTCTCGGCAACCCGAACACGCTGGGATGTGCTAAGGAGGACGAGGGTGGTGGTCAGGCCGGCCAGTGCCCGAGCCCCCGGGTTGAGTGAGCCAACCCGGCAGTGGGGGTTCAAGAAAGTTTACAAGAGTGTGTAGAACACAATAACTTGGTAGTTAGAAGGCAGCCCCCGAGCATCGTTCAGGGGCCCCATAGTTTTTCATACGATTACAAAAGGTAGTGATACATACGTGAATACAGCTAACTGTAAAACGGGTGTAGGAGCTCTGCATTCCAGGGCCGACTTGTCTCTTTGTCGGCGGTGTCTCTCTTGCATTTGTTCAGCTTGCGGGTGTCAATGAGGTAGTAGGCATTGCAGTCACACAGGGCTTTGCTGATGATGGAGGGCTCTCCCATGGGGAGGCCAACTTGTGCTGGCCGGGTTGCTTCTGGACAAGCCGGAGGACAAGGTCTCCCTCGCGGAATGCGTGGGGCTTGATCTTCTTGTTGTGGTAATGCCTCAGGCCTTGCTGATAGATGGAGGATGGCTAAGGGCCAAAAGGCATGCTTCTTTGAGCAGGTCAACGCCGTCTTCACGAGCTTCCTTGGCTTGGGCTTCTGTGTACATTATGACTCATGGCGAGTTGAACTCGATGTCGGTTGGGATGACAGCTTCTGCTCTGTAGACGAGGAAGAACGGGGTGAACCCGGTCGACTTTTTGCCGTTGTGCAGAGACTCCAGAGGACGGCCGGAAGCTTGTCAAGCCAGCTATCGGGTGAATGGACGAGGGGCTCGAGGAGCCGCGGCTTGATGCCGAACAGGATGAGGCCGTTGGCCCGCTCGACTCGGCTGTTGGACTGAGGATAGGCCATGGAGGCCAGGTCGAGCCGGATGCCGGAGACGGAGCAGTACCGCGCAAGCGTGCCTTTGGCGAAGTTGGTGTCGTTATCCGTGATGATGCTGTGCGGGAAGCCGTAGCGCACCACGATGTCCTCGACGAACCAGACGACCGTTGGCCCGTCCAGCTTCTTGATCGGCTGCGCCTCGATCCACTTGGTGAACTTGTCCACTGCCACCAGAAAATGCGTCATGCCGCCTCGAGCAGTCTTGAAGGGTCTGACCATGTCGAGCCCCCAGACCGCAAAGGGCTAGGTGATCTGGATAGTCTGCAGGGCTGAAGTCGGCTGGTGGCTGCGCTTGCCGAACCGCTAGCATCCTTCACACTTGAGGACGAGCGACTTGGCGTCTTTGAGGGCTGTGGGCCATTAGAAACCATGGTGGAAAGCCTTGGCCACCAGGGATCTAGAGGCGACATGGTGCCCGCACTAGCCCTGGTGTATGTCGAGGAGGATTTCTATGCCCTTGTCCTGCTCGACGCAGCGCTGGAACACGCCTGTCACGCTGCGCTTGACACGCTTGTTGTTGATGATGCTGTAGGCGGACGCCTGGCGTTGCACTTGTCGTGCCTCGATCTCGTCCATGGGGAGCACTCCGTTCTCTAGGAACGCTAGGATCGGCTAGGCCCATGACGGAGCCGTCACCACGGTGAAGACGGCCACCGAGATGGGTTCTAGGGCAGTAGCACCCGAGCCGGTGGCGGCAGCCCCCGGGTTGGAGATGACGGCGGCCGAGTTGAGCACGACAGCCCCCGGGCCGGGTTCGGTAGTCCCCGGGACTGGGTGGGAGATGGAAATGGCCGGGTCGAGCATGGCAGTCCCCGGGCCGGGATTAGCATTCCCTGGGCCAGGTTCCGCAGTCCCTGGGATCGGGTTGGAGACGGCAGCCCCCGAGCTTGGACCGGCAGCCCTCGGGTCCGAGTTGGGGAGGTGCGTTGTCGATTCATCCAGGATGAAGATGGACTCGGAGTTTGGAGATAGTTTGACGGACGGCTTGCGCAAATGCTCGAGGGAGACGCCGGACGGAATGGCCTGCCGGGATGAGCCAATCTTGGCTAGCGTGTCGGCGGCTTCATTTTCCGCGTGTGGGACATGGAGGAACTCGCATCCGTCAAAAAACTGGAGAGCTGTTGGACGAGGAATCGGTAGCTGGCCATTTTGGCGTCCTGGGCATCCCACTCGCCGGAACACGGTTGCACCACCAGGTCTGAGTCACCATAGCACAGGATGCGCCGGATGCCGAGTTCCTTGGCTAGCCGGAGGCCATGAACAAGGGCTTCGTACTCGTCAACATTGTTGGAGGCGGAGAAGTGGATTTGGAGCGTGTACCGAAGCCAGTTTCCCTTTGGGGAGGACAGCATGATGCCGGCTCCCAAGCCGGATCGCATCTTGGAGTCGTCTAAGTGCATGCGCCAATGCGTTGAATCTGACGGTGGCGGCAGGTACTGGGTCTCCGTCCAATCGACGAGGAAGTTGGCCAGGGCTTGGGACTTGATCGTGGTGCGGGGCTCGTAGAGGATGGTGTGGCCGGCTAGCTTGATGGCCCACTTGGCAAACCCGGCCAAAGGCATGCCTGCTTCCCATGATCTCGCCGATGGGGGCCATGCCGACCATGGTGACAACATTCTCTTGGAAGTACTGCTTCAGCTTCTTGGCGGTAAAGTACACGCCGTAACACATCTTCTGGTAGTGCGGGTAGTTCTGCTTGGAGGCGGAGAGCACCTCGCTCAGGTAGTAGACTGGGCGCTGGACAGACTGGATCTTGCCCTTCTCTGGTTGCTGGACCACCAACACCAGGCTGACCGACCGCGAGGTGGCAGCAATGTATAGCAACAGCGGCTCCTTGTTGGCCGACACGGCCAGGACGGGTGCGGTGGAGAGCATGCGCTTGAGATCCCGGAAAGCTTCGTCCGCCTGGCCGTTCCACTTGAACGGCGTCGTCTTCTTCATCAACTAATATAGGGGCAAGGCCCTCTCGCCCAGTCGGCTGAGAAACTGGCTGACCGAGGCCAAGAAGTCGGTGAATTTATGGACATCTCGCAGCTGGGTCGGCTTGCGCGTCTGCTCGATGGCCTTGATCTTCTCCGGTTTCGCCTCAATGCCGCACTCCGAGATGAGGAAGCCGAGCGGCTTCCCAGACGGCACGCTAAAAACGCACTTCTCCAGGTTGAGCTTGATCTGGTACTCGCGCAAATTGGCAAAGGTCTCCCTCAGGTCGTCAAGGAGTATGAGGTGCTGCTTGGTCTTCACCACGATATCGTCCACATATACGTGGATGTTGTGGCCGAGTTGCGCCAGCAGGCATTTCTGCATACAGCACTGGAAGGTGGCGCCGGCATTCTTCAAGCCGAATGACATGGTGATCTAGCAGTACTCCCCGAAGGGTGTGATGAAGGACGTATTTAGGGCATCAGTCGGGTCCAGCTAGATCTGCTGATAGTCAGAGTAAGCATCCAGGAAGGACAGGACCTCACAGTCGGCGGTGGAGTCGATGACTTGATAGATCCGCGGGAGGGCGGAAGGATCCTTGGGGCAAGCCTTGTTCAGGCTGGTGTAGTCTATGCACATGCGCCAGGTGTTTTTCTTCTTCAGAATGAGGACTGGGTTGGCCAGCCACTTAGGGTGAAACACTTCCATGATGAAGCCAGTCGCGAGTAGCTTGGCGACCTCTTCACCGATGGTTCTTCTCTTCTCTTCTGAAAAGCGACGTAGGGATTGACGGACAGGATTGGCATCCTTGCGAACATGGAGTTTGTGCTCGGCGTAATTCCTCGAAATTCCCGGCATGCCCTTTGGGGTCCATGCAAAGATATCCCGATTCTCATGGAGGAAGTCGACGAGCTCGACTTCCTATTTGCTGTCTAGGCGGGCGCCCACGACGACATACTTACTGTAGCTGGGTCTTCTGGGTCCAGCTTGACCTTCTTGGTCTCCTTGGAGGGCTAGAACGAGGCCTCGCCGGTTGGCTCCTTAGCCGAACCCAGCACAGACGATGTCTCGTTGGCCTGCGCGACGATCCGGTCGAGCTGGCGCCGCTCCTTGGCTATGACCAGCGACTCGGCCAGTTTGGCGCCGGCTTGGGCGCACTCCAGGGACTAGCGGTAGTCGCCAACGATGGTGATGAGGCCCTTGGGACCCGGCAGCTTCATCTTCAGGTAGGCATAGTGGGGAACCGCCATGAACTTGGCGCGTGCAAGCCGGCCCAGCAGCGCGTGGTACGCGTCGGAGAGGTCCACCACCTCGAACCAGATCGGCTCACGCCAGAAATGGTCGCTTGTGGTGACCAGGATGTCGAGCCGGACCCAGCCAATGGGGGAGCAGGAGAGGCCTGGCACGATGCCGTGGAAGATCGTCCGGGACGGCTCCATGTCCTTAGCCTCGAGGCCAAGCTTGGTCACGGTGTCGCGGTACAGGATGTTGATGTTGTTGCCACCATTAATGGGGACTCATGAGAACTTGCAGGTGCGCCGGGTTGTGACGATGGTGGGCTCGAGGACAAGAGCATAGCCACCCAGTTCGGCATGACGGCCGGGTGGTCCTCTCGGGTCCAGCTGATCAGGTGCTCCTACCAGTGCATGTACTCCGGCATGGCCGGAACGACGGTGTTCACCTCCTACCGGAGCAGACACTCGCTACGCTTGTCCCCGCCGAGGCTGGTGAAGACAACATTGCTCGCATTCTGGTTGCGCATCGCGCCGTTGGCCGGGGGCGGAGGCGGAGCCGGCGGCCCCGCTCCTGGGGCCGGAGCCGGAGGAAGCAGGATGTTGCCCCTCATGATGCGCTTAGTGATGGCGCACTGCCGGAGCGTGTGCGTGGACAGCCTTACGCAGTTGTGGTGCTTGCAGGGAGCGTCGAGCATCTCCTCGAAGCTCATGGCAGGCTGCCATGCCGTCTTGCTGGCTTGACGGCGTTTGGCAGCCGGCTCATCCGCGGGCGCCTGCTCAGCGGCAGCGATGAGGCGGTTGTCGTAGCGCTGGGCCGGCTGGTCGGCCCTATGCTTGTTGTTCTACTGGCGGCTGCTCTTGCCAGCCGGCTTGGGGGTAGCGCCGGCTTTTGATAACCCACAAGTATAGGGGATCGCAACAGTTTTCGAGGGTAGAGTATTCAACCCAAATTTATAGATTGGACACAAGGGGAGCCAAAGAATATTTGAAGGTATTAGCAGCTGAGTTGTCAATTCAACCACACCTGGAGATTAATTATCTGCAGCAACGTGATCAGTAGCAAAGTAATATGATAGTTTGGATAATGTTGACAGTAGCAATGGTAACAGTAATAGTGATAGCAGTAATTTTGTAGCAAGTGCAATAGTAACGATAGCAATAGTAACTTAGCAAGAACAATATAAGATAAATTCATAGGCACTAGACCGGTGATTTGTTGGATGATATTCATCATGAGACAGTTATAATCTAGGGCGATATGGCAACTAGCTCCAGTTCATCAATATAATGTAGGCATGTATTCCGTAAATAGTCATACATGCTTATGGAAAGAACTTGCATGACATCTTTTGTCCTACCCTCCTGTGGCAGCAGGGTCCAATTGGAAACTAGGGGATATTAAGGCCTCCTTTTAATAGAGAACCAGAACAAAGCATTAACACACGGTGAATACATGATCTCCTCAAACTATGGTCATCACCGGGAGTGGTCCCGACTATTGTCACTCCGGGGTTGCCAGATAATAACACGTAGTAGGTGACTATAACTTGCAAGATCGCATCTAGAACATGGATATAATGGTGATCACATTAATGGTTCAGATATGAAAACATGGCACCCGGGCCCAAGGTGACAAGCATTAAGCATGGCAAAGTCATAGCAACATCAATCTTAGAACATAATGGATACTAGGGATCAGGCCCTAACAAAACTAACTCGATTACATGATGAATCTCATCCAACTCCTAACTGACCAGTGAGCCTAGGAAGGAATTACTCACTCCAGGTGGGGAGCATCATGGAATTGGCGATGGATAAGGGTTGGTGATGACGAAGAACGAAGATCCCCCTCTCCGGAGCCCCAAACGGACTCCAGATCTGGCCTCCCGATGAAGAACAGGAGGTGACGGTGGCTCCGTCTCATGGATCGCGATAATTCTTTCTCCTTGATTTTTTTCTGGAAAAATAGGTATTTATGGAGTTGGAATCAGGGTCTGCGGGACCACCAGGTGGGGACAACCCACCTGGGCGCGCCAGCAGGGGGCGCGCCCTGGTGGGTTGTGCCCACCCAAGTGCCCCCCTCCAGTGGATCTTGGCTCCAGAAATTCTCTTTATTTATATAAAAATTCCTCACAAAGTTTCGTTCCATTCTGAGAACTTTTATCTCGGCACAAAAACAACACCATGGTAGTTCTGCTAAAAACAGGGTCAGCCCGGGGTTAGTTTCATTCAAATCATGCAAATTAGAGTCCGAAACAAGAGGAAAAGCGTTAGGAAAAGTAGATATGTTGGAGATGTATCAACTCCCCCAAGATTAAACCTTTGCTTGTCCTCGAGCAATTCAGTTGATAAACTGAAAGTGAAAAAGAAAAACTTTTACGAACACTTTTGCTCTTGTTTGCATAAATAAGCTTAAACAGCACCCAGGTTTTCAGCGAACATGATAACTAACCATGCCGACAATAACTCTTAAAAATTATATTAACTCATATCAATGACATAATCAGCTAGCGAGCAATAATAAGATATCTCAAACGGCAACACGTTGTCAAAACAACCATGATATAATATGACAATAGTGATATCTCGCTAGCCCTTTCCGAGACCGCAAAACATAAATGCAGAGCACCTCCAAAGTTCAAGCAGCGACTAAACATTGTAATTCATGGTAGAAAAGATCTAGTCATGATGCACCCAACATTAGCTACACACAATGCATAAGCATGACATAAGTGCTCTCAGGTTCTGGCGCTTATTTTAGAAGGTGATGACACAACATAAAAGTAAATATAGTCCCTTCGCAGAGGGAAGCAGTGATTTACAGAGGTGCCAGAGCTCAAGTTTTAAAATAGAGGTAAATGATATTTTGAGACATGCACCCTTCTCATTTACTTCACAACCATCAGTTATCAATATCTTCCATGCTAAGCATGCTAGTGGTGGTTCCCAAATGATAAAAGTAAAGGTTTTGACTCCATTGGGAGTTTTTGTTTGATTATTTGTAAGCTTTTTCTGTTTGCAGTTTGGGACTGGGCATCCCTATTACCGCCCTTTTCTCGTGCGATGGCGAGTGAATAAACACTCGACCTGTGTAGCGACCCGATCCCAATGGACTATAGTCTCTGCGCTTAAGTGTCATCCCTAGATCGGTATTGCTGACACACACATTACTCGAGGATTTATAACAAAGTTCAATCACATACTTATTACATCGAGTGTCTCATAAAGAGTACTTATTACAATAATATGACTGAAGGCCATCTAAATAACTTGCGGAAGCATCAAAGATAAATGAGTCCATCCAACTCCACGGCAAAACTGAGTGCATGACAATGACCTATCACACCTTACTCTTCGTCTGAAAATTCTGCAACATGATATGTTGCAGCCGTGTAGGTCAGCTGTCGGATCACGGGTTCCGGCAAAACCCTCGAGGTTCGAACACTGGGGTGCGCGTGAAGGTTTTCTCCCTATCGATCCACGCCCTAGCTCGCTAAGATCACGTGGATGAACTCCACGAACTTGCAACACAAAGACACAAGATTTATACTGGTTCAGGCCACCGTTGTGGTGTAATACCCTACTCCAGTGTGGTGGTGGTGGATTGCCTCTTGGGCTGATGATGAACAGTACAAGGGGAAGAACAGCCTCCTGAGGTTGAGGTGTTCTTGTGCTTGGCGAACTTGTGTGGGTGAGATGCCTCTGAATGAGTTCTTCCCCGTCTTTCTCTTCTCCCTTTTTTTCTCCCTACTGTGGTGGCTAGTTCTACTTATATAGGCCCTGGTCCTCTCCCCAAATATTGAGCGGGAAGGGAGCCAACAATGGCCAATTTGAAAGGGGACAACTAGTACAGCTTATCCTGACAAAAGTAGTTTTCACCTGCAAAAGGCTCTGGTGGTGATGCCGTCTTGGGCTCCATGGTGACCTTCATCTTGCCGTCCTGCTGGTCTTGGTCTCGTTGCACTAATATGGAAACCTTTGCTTGATGCCTCGGTACTCCGCGCCTGCGCTTGCCCCCTGGCACCAAAGAGGAAGCAAGGACACTGCGCACTGGCGCCCACCTGGTCTCGATCGTCATGGCTCGCGTCACGAGGACCTCGCGGGGTTTGCCTTGCCTTGATATCTCCGCCCCTCGTGAGCCTGCCTGGCGAGGCTACTCCTGAGGAGGTCTTGCATCGTCCGCCTCGCGAGGCTTGGCCCCTCGTGAGGGTCTTGAATACCTCATCGATGAAGATGGGTCGTACAGACCTGCTAGCTCAGCCACGCCATGGGTTGTAGGCAGGCAAGTCTGGGGACCCCCGTTCCCAGAACGCCGACAGTAGCCCCCGGACCAAAGGCGCGCTCGGGCTTGTCTCCGAGGAGAATCCAAAGGTCTAGCGCGGAGCGCCACGGGCCCCAAAAGCCTGCGACCTCAGTTGACGCGTGGCGGTTGATTGGACGTGGGCGTCTCCGCTTCCCCACGCTGCCTCGGCAACTGCCCGTCTTGACAAGTCCCTGTGACATGCAAGGAAAACCATCATTACCTGTGATCGTGGGGGGCGCTGGTTGGCCTTCTCCTGCTATAAATGAGGAAGGGGGCGGAGCCCCCGTCCTCCACTTCTTCCCATTCCACTTGCTTCTTCTTCCCCCGCTCTACTGCTAGTAGCAACTTCAATGGCGTCGATCCGAAGGTTCTCAACTGACAAGAAGGGAAAGATTCCCCTCGACATGTCGGCGCTACTTCCGCCGAAGAAAAGGTCGGTCCACCGTCACGACGCTGCGGCGATGCAGGTGGTGACGAGGCCTTGGTGTGAGCGGCCTCCTCCTGGGTATCCACTGCCCTTGCACGCCCAAGCCGGGGGCTCAGGAGGAAGGAGCAACAAGCTTCAGCGCGCGCACCGCGGCCAAGGTCGACGCGCTGCGGCGACGAGTGTCGTCGCTCCTGGAGTCCATGCCGCGGGCTCCTCATGTGAGCTCGTGCTGTGGGCGGCGATGCCCCCAAGCTCCTGGATCCACTTCCCGTACTTCTTCTCTGACGTGATGCCGCCGAGGGGGCCTCTCGAACTCTGGTTGCAGCATGCCGACTACGACACTCCGGCGACCGGAGCAGAGGTTGAAGCAGTCTCCACCGGCAAGATCTTCATGACCTGTGGCTGGGGCGAGGTCGCACGGGTTTGCCGTGCAGAGGGCGCGCTCACGATCCACTTCGAGTACGATGGCGCCTCCATGTTGTTCTTCAAGATCTTCGACACGGAGGGTCGCCGCTTGGAGTGTTGCCCCGAAGGGGAGTGCAAGGATGAGGCGCGCCCCACTCGCGGCTGCTCAGCAGCATCGACTCTTGGGAGTCCAGCGGTTCTCCCGAGCTCTACGAGACTCCGGAGACGAGCAACGACATCTACATGCCCCCGACCTCTCGTCGCGCCCGGAGCAGGGCCGCAAAGTCCGGCCGCCGCCATCGGTGATCTGGATGGGGTTGGCGCTGGCCTCCCGCGGCCCACTTTTGATGATGGTGTCGGCCGCGGGGGTGTGTAGATAGGATTCTCCTAGGTTCTCGTCTTTTGTTCCCTGCAAGGAATTGAGAAGTACCTCGTGGGGGCGTGTAAAGAGTCTGCAATGTCTTTTGTTGATATTATCCCAATTATGGAAGCCTTGTGAGCGCAAGTCCTATTTAGGCTCGGTCTTCTCTTTCCAATCTCGCGACAGCTTGTTGCTCTACGCTAGCAGGTCCCGGTCCCTAGGCAAGCTTCACCCATCGCTGGTATGCCAGGTCGCGTGCCGTGGTCAAGGCCAGGAGGTGAGCGGCCCGAGCTCAAGTAAGAGCTCCTGAGGTGCGATGCTCAGGGGGTCCCCTTTAGCGCTCAAGCAGCCATGGTAAGATAAGAAAGGGAGGCGATGTTGCCACAACAGGGTTGCGGCGAGCGTGTCCCCTAGATTCCAACGATTAGTTGATCTGAGCTCGTGACTTATCTTGGTGGTCCGGGGTCAATTCTTCATGATGCGCCAGACCTGTGTGTGAACATTCGCAGCGTAGCTAGGTCAGGCCCATACGAGCCTTCCCCTTTCCTATGCTCTCCTTTGTGCTCTACGTCCTCAGGTCCCGGCCCTCGAGCGAGCTCAGCCGCCGCTGATATGCCAGGTCGCGTGCCGTGGTCAAGGCCAGGGGTGAGGGCTGGAGAGCCAGTAAGAGCTCCTGAGTCGCGATGCTCAGGAGCCCCCCTTTTAACATGCAAGCGGATTACTTGGAAGAGGTGGGAGCTCGCGGTGCCGCCTGGTGTTATCCTCGTGAGATTCCTACGAGTCAGCACAAGGAAGAACACGATCTGCCATTATGGTTACTAGCCTGCTGCTGGTTGCTCCGCGAGGGGGTGAGGGCACTAAGGGCCCAGTGAGGTGACGTGCGCGGGGCGTGCCGCGAGCCAGAGCTCGACCGCTCAGGTTTTTCGACGTGGCAGGGACGGACCCGTGCACCAGCGCCGTGCCAACGTGAGGAGGCCCCGTGGGAGGCGACAATTGAGCAGGTAGTAATCATAGGTAGATTAAACATGAGAGTAGCAGGCTTAAGTAAGTGCATGGGAGATACGTGCCACTGGGTCAGGCCCGAGAGGCTTGGGGATGATGTAGCCCGAGGGGCGTTCCCAACAAGGTAAGCTAAAGACATAAAAAGGGATACATACCACAGGGACGGACCCACGCGGCCTGGGAATGATGCAGCCCGAGGGGCGCTCCCAGCTAAATGAACTTGGAAAATGTCACCTGGTTATGTTGACGAAGGAGAGTTGGGGTAGATGAAGGTGCGCAGCGAAGGGGTTGCTCCTCACGAGCCACCGGGGCCCTGAGCCTCAGGAGGCTCTGGGGGCTCAGGTGGTTCCTTGAGAACCGTCTCCATCTCCATCAGGACGACGTGGTGCCTGACCTCCTGAGCTGCTAGGATGTGCCGCAAGTTGCGCTGGTAGGCGGCCGACACGCTCGGCAAGCCGAAGGGCATGCGAATGTAGATGTGCGGTGGGCCCTTGCAGCGTCCCACGTGCGAAGGCCAGAAAAGCTCCTGAGAAGTGGCCCCGTTGAGCCCTGGAACGTTGATGCAGACGCGCAGCCTGGCATCCTCGCCTAGATGGGAAGCTGCGCCTCGTGAGCGACGGTCGCCGCGCATAGCCCTTGCGTCTTGCAATTCCTGGGTGGTCTTGGTGATGAACTCCTGAACGGTGGGCGATCCTTGCCCTGTGCCCTCCTGAGGGAAACGTGCCATGAAGCACGCCTCCAAGTGGTGCCCAAGCGCCTCCCTCGTGATGTGGGCAAGGTCTGAGGCCTTCCAGAAGAAAGCCACCGAGCCCTGCCCGAGAAGGGCACTGGACGCGCCTTCCTATGCGATGGAGGGAGGCGCCCCGGGAGCGGGCGCTGATCCTGACGAGGCTCCAGCTGTGACGCCACCCTCCTGAGGTCCTGCACAGCGCAATTACTTCTTCTTGGGGATGGCCTCAGGAGGGCCCTCACCCTTGTTTTCGGGGTCGTCGATTGCTACAGCTTGGAAGGCATGCTCGAGGGAGCACACCGCATCTCTTTCTTCACATGGGACCATGATGATCCCGCTGCTTCCCGACATCTTGAGGACATTGTAGCCGTGATGGGTCACCACCATGAACTTGGCTAGGGCTAGATACCCGAGGATGGCATTAAACGGTAGACAGATGTGCGTGACGTCGAAGTCGATGAGCTCGGTGCGGTAGTTCTTGCGTTCCACGAAGGTGACACGGAGGCGGACCTGCCCTATCGGTGTGGTGGAACCATCGGTCACTCCTGAGAAAGGCTTGGTAGGTTGAAGCTGGTCATATGGCACTTGGAGGTTGTCGACCGTGTCGACGGACATGTCGTTGAGCCCTGCGCTGCTGTCGATGAGGGTCTTGGTAACTTGCATGTTGCTGATGACTGGGGAGCAAAGCATCGGGAGGGCGCCAGTGGTAGCTATGCACTTGAGCTGATCCGCCGAGTTGAACGTGATGGGGCACTGGGACCATCTGAACGGGCGTGTGGCTTCGAGCTTGGGGAGGACTGCATTCACTTCACGAGAAAACTGCTTGAAGATACGCTGCGAGGCTGGGGCCTGGGCTCCACCCAAGGTGCAGGCGATAGCACGCGGTTCCTGGAAGCCCCTAGCCCCCTCATCTTGATGGTGTTCGTCATTCCTTCTTGGCGGTGGCGGCAGCGGAGGGAGTCCGGCGTTGCCTTGAGGACAATCCTCACAAGGCTGATCCCTCCAGGCACCCTCGCGAGGCTGATCCTGCCAGCGGTCCTCACGAGGCCAGTCGCGCCACTCCTGGCACGGGCCACGGTCGTCCCAGCATCTGCCACCACGTCGCTGGTGTTGTGGGTATTCAGGTTGTGGAAGGCGCAGAACAGACGTCTGCTCTTGGATGACTCTGGTTGCTCTCTGCCATGCTTGGTGTCTGGTTCCGCTGCGAGCATGGCTGCTCCCTTGTGCTTCACGTCCTTGGCATTGGCTTTCTTCTCCTCCGGTCTGCGGCTGGGAGCTCGAGGAGGGGGAGGCGCCCCTCCTCAGCTCTTGCGCACTTGGTCGCTAGGTTGAACAACTCCAGGGACGTGCATAGCTCCTCGTGGATAGCGAGCTCTTCCTTCATCTTGATGTCACGGATGCCATCAGAGAACGCAGAGATGATGACCTCATCCATCACCTTGGGGATCTTTAGGCGGACGTTGTTGAAGCGTTGGATGTACTTCTGGAGGGTCTCTCCCGGTTGCTGCCTGACACGGCGCAGGTCACCCGCAGCCGGCGGGCGGTCGCGAGTGCCATGGAAGTTGGTGACGAAGCGGTTGCGCATCTCATCCCAGGAGGAGATCGAGCCCGGTGGCAGGTTCAGGAGCCAGGAGCAGGAGCCATCCTTGAGAGCCATGGGAAACCAGTTCGCCATGACTTTCTCGTCGCCGTTGGCCGCTTCGATGCTCAGCTCGTAGAGCTGCAAGAACTCCGCGAGATCAGGGGTGCCGTCATAGCGAGGAGGCAGATCCGGCTTGAACTTGCCCGTCCAAGCGACGCTACGCAGCTCGGGGGTGAAAGCGCGGCAGCTGGCTGTGGTCACAGGGGCCCGCCTTGGGGGTGGAGCTTGGTCTTGATGGGGTCCGCGCCCTGCCGCTACAGGTGGCGCGTGCCGCAGCCGGTCCTGTCGCGAGGAGCGATGAAGCATTTTCTTGCGGTCGAGGGACTTCTTGACGGCTTCTTTCTTCACGCGCGGGCGCGGGACGCAGTGGGTTGCGTCGTGGAGCCGCGCGCCTTGGCGCTAGGGCGCCGTCTTGGGGCAGAGGTGGTGGAGGTGCTCCGTGAGCTACGTCGCCTGTAGTTGGCGGAGGGCGAGGCGGAGAGAGGGACGACGCAGGGGAGCCCCCTACGGCGCGGACAAGATTGGTGATGCAGTCAAGCCAGTCCTCGTAGAGGTCGTCGACCGGTCGGTAGCACAGGAGCTCGTGCGCCATGAGGAGCGTGGCCCGTGCGTCCATGGGAGGGTGACGTGCATGGGAAGAAGAACCAGCCGGGGTCAGCGATGGAGTGGCGGTGCAGCCGTCCCGCCGCACCGAGGGGTGCAGCGAGGACGCTTGCTGCCCGTTCCCTGTCGGCGATGGAATATGCTGGCAAGATCACACTATAGAGAATAATGATGCAATAAAGCTACCACTACATGCATATTTGGCTGGTGGAGGCTCTAAGTTTAACATTTGCATAAAGCTAATTTTTCCCTACAACAAAGGAATAGATTTTATTTAACTACCAAGTTTATGTCATTATCGAGAAGGTTCCTCCAACTCAATCCCGAAAATTACCAAGTATAAATATTAACCCAACAATTTCATTAGATAAAATGATAAGATCAACCAATAATTCAAATAACAGATACTCAAAGATGTTCATAACCCGGGACACGGCTAATCATGATTAGTTTATACACTCTGCAGAGGTTTGCGCACTTTTCCCCACAAGACTCGACCACATCCATGAAAGGAAGATCGAGATAGTCTTTCTGAAGCATTAACTCTTTACTCTGGGTAGACAGTACCACCTACTTTCCCCTACATTTGCTAGCCTACAATGAAAGAGGTCACACAACTTACTCAACTATGCCAGAGCCCATAATGGCTTACGGCTGCACACGGAAGTTTCTGATCATGACTAATATTATGATCCCTTTGAGCCTGGGTGGCATACCATAGGATGATCACACGGGTACTCCGGGATATCCTAGGACAACACTGGATTGCTCCGGGTGCCCGCAACCAATCCACCCAGATGTGTATTAAAGTAGCCACCTTAAGTTTGCCTTAGTTAAAATCTCTCACAACTTGCATGAATCTCACATACCAATCTCGTCTACGAGCATGGCTAAGCAATATGAGCATAACGTATAACTCCCGGGATTGATAAAAAGACAATAGGTTCCTACCTCATCAACTACTTCCCATATCCACAAGTTCACAATCCTACTCATGCAATGTTTGAGGGTTGAAACTAATGCATAAAAACTGGGTAATAAAGGGATATGATCAAAGTGTAACTTGCCTTGTTGACGATCGAAAAACTCTAGAGATTCGTAGTAGCAAGCTTTGCACTCCGGGTACTCTATCGTAAACAAACAATAGCATACATAAGCACTCAAGAATAAGATGCAAAGGTAAAACCCAATAAAAGATCTAAATAGAAAGTACAAGTGAAGAGCTTTAATTTGCAAAAAGAATCAATCGAATCGGAGATACGAAACTCAAACTACGATCAAAAGAAGCTCAAATTCAAATATGTTTTAAACCAAATTTTAAAGTTTCAAAAATATGTTTAAGTTGGGTATCTGAACAGAGGGTATCGTAACAAAGAATTTCGCGTTGGTTTCGTTGGATTTGGATAAACGAGCAAAAAGTAGTGATCGTTTTAAGACCAGGGACTAATCTGTAAGAAAACTATTCACGGATAGGTCCCTGGTCGAAAATTAAACTAAAAAGAAAAATCTAACGAACGAACGTTCGGTAACAGAAACTAACGAACGAAAGGGTTCACTAATAGACCTAAACGAACGAACATTCACTAATTAAACTAACCTAATAAAATAAACCAATCTAAAAAGAAAAACCGAAGCTAGAAAAAAAACCAGGGTGGGTTTTTCGGTGGTCATACCGATTCGAAAGAAAAAACAGCGGCGATGGATTAGGCTCCGGCTGATCGGCTAGCGGCGGCGCAGCGGCTCCGGCGACGTCGCAGGCAGCGGGCGGTGGCAGCGAGTGGTGGCGGCGGTGCAAACAGCGGCGGCGGCAGCGAGCGGCAGTGGCGCGGCGGCTCGACTTGGATGGCGGCTGAGGCGGCTTGGTGGAGAGGAGAGGGGGCGGCGGGACGACTTGTAAGACGGGCCGGGAGGGGCCCCGACTTGGGGGAGGGGCGGGCGCGCGGCGGCGGCTCGGACTCCGGTGAGTCCGGCTCCCGCACGACAGGGAAGGCGGCGGCGTGACGGGCCGGCTGGGCCTTCGGCCCAGTTCGGTACGGAACTCTTTTTATTATAATTTCACCATGAAGAAAAATCCAAATAAAATAAAACAAAAATCCTAAAATTCCAGAAACAATTTTCACCGTCCTCTCCTAATATTTAGGACAAAGTGAACATTTTTCTAGGCTAAATGAATTTTTTTTAAATGCACATTTTCCCTAATTTAATAAAATTCAACCGGATAAAAGTGCAAATAAAATTCAAATAAATATATTTTTATTCAAAATTAAATTTCCAATATTTCCTAGCTGTTTTGAAGAAGTCATATTATCTTCTCTCATTTATTTAAATTGAAATAATTGGAAAAATAATTTGAATAAAACCACTTTGATCCAATTACCAATTTTGAAAAATTCAAAAATAGATTTTTATGAAAACCTCCAACTCTCTCAATTGGTCCTTGAGTTGCTTAAGGCTTCTAGGATCAAAATTTCCAATTAAACCAATTCAAAATGCATAAATCATGGATGCATATGATGACCTAATGATTAACATCCAAATTGAAAATTGGGATGTTACAACCTGAGAATAACCCGCTTAGCATGGAAGATACCGACCACCGCATGTCGTTCCATGAATGATCCAGGCACATAAAAGGGATATTTATTAAAAGTTTTTAGAGGTGGCACATGCAAATTTACTTAGGACGGCGGGGTAATACCGCATATAGGTAGGTATGGTGGACTCATATAGGTAGGTAAGTACAGGCGAAGGCTAGCAATTAGATTGAGAAGCGGGCAGCTAGAGAGCAACAACGGTCATGAACATGCATTATGCATAAGTAACATTGGACACTAGCATGAGTAGGATATGAACACCATGAACATAAATATCATAGAGGCCATGTTGGTTTTGATTCAATTACATGCATGAACATGTGCCAAGTCAAGCCACTCGAACATTCCGAGGAGGATACCATATCGTCATACTACATCACAATCATTTTAACGCAATGTTGATATCCGAGATAAATCATTATCCACTCCCAACTACTTATGCATGACATGTGAAACTATAATCTCTAATTGTCAATGCAAACATCTTTAATCATAATGGGCTGAATCATGGATACTAGGTTAAACATATTTACACAAATAGAACAAGTCGATTTCATACCAGTTTCTCTCTACCACGACCAGTTCATCGAATATCATCATTATTGCCTTTCACTTGCACGACCGAACGATGTGAAAATAATAATAGTGCAAGAGTGTCGTGGACTAAGCTAGAATCTGTAAACATTTTATTCAACAGGAGAAGACGAGGTAAAATGGGATCTTTATTAGATCAACAATTATTCATAAGAGAGCCACTCAACATTTTCATTGGGGTCTTCTCCTCGGTAAGACTCGAATACAAGAAAAAGAAGTTCATAGAAAAACACTGAAATATTTTTGGAGTTTTTGGTTTTCTTGAAGAAGCAAATAAATGGTAAAGCAAAAACGAGAAAAACTATTTACATGGGAAAGCTCCCAACAAGTAGAAGAAAAACAAGGAAATCTTTTTGGGTTTTGTTTTTAGTGCTACAGCTAAGCATGCGTAGAAAGTGAATTAATTACAACTAATTGTTTTTGGTTTTTTATAAGGTTTTTCAAACACACAAGAAGAAAGCAAGAAAATAAAATTAAGCATGGATGATACAATGAAAAAGTGTAAACACCGACAACTGGAATGAGATGTGTGAACATGAATGTAATGTTGGTGAGAAACACGTACTCCCCAAGCTTAGGCTTTTGGCCTAGCTTGGTAGTCGATCAGTAGCCTGGATAGTAGTTGGCGTGGTAGCTCATGCAGGCTCTCGGTGCGGATGCCTCGGCTTGCCATGCCGCCTCAACTGCTACGTTGTGAGCTCGGGCCTCGCTCTCAAGAACAAAATATCTTCCCTTGTTGTGATAATCAATAAGAACAGGCGCAGGCAGATATGTGTGCACAACAGATGCTTGGTTAAACAACAGTTTATAGGTGAAATTATGAATATCTCCCTTAAGGATTTTATGATCTTTCATAGCATAAAAGTCTAAATACTGTGTGGGTAGGATAGGGTCAAAGGGCAAAGGTGAAACACCCAACCCTCGTGCTAAACGCGTGGCATAAATTCCACCATAGAAACAGCCACTATTAGCGTTATGCTACAGTCTGCGTGCAACAATCGCTGGAAGATTATAACTCCTATCACCAGTGAAAGCGGTGTGTATGAGGCTCAAGTCTGGAGCACAAAGTGTACTACAATCTTGCTTGCCTACGATACATTTCCTGTTAAATAATGCAAAGTACTGAATTGCGGGAAAATGAATGCTCTTTATTCTACCTTGCGTCACTCCCCTCGTCTCACCATAGAAAAGACTAGTCAACAATGATTGGTACTCAGCCCTTGGCGGTTCGTCAAGCAAACCCCAGAATGGGAGTTTGCAGTGGTGAGAAAAATTCTCTAGTGATATGGTAAATGGATTTTCATAAAGCTTAAATGACACCCTAGACTCACGGGGATGGAATTTAAATTCTTTGACAAATGATCCAATGAGAGTGTGGTGCTGATCGCACTTATCTAAAATGTAGGGACCGAGACCAGCATTGTGAACATATTGCTCAAATTCGTCCTTAATGCCCACACTCACCATATAATCATCGCATGGCCATAGGCATGTTTTGGTGGCGGCATCTCGAATGGAACTTTCACATGGTTCAACATAAGACCGACGAGCGGAGTTGTCACTAGAAGATGCACCCGAGGATCTCCTCCTCGAAGAACTCCTTCCAAATAGGTTCATCATGTTCGTGTGCAATTTTCTGAAAAATTTTGGGTGACAAAAGTTTATCAACAAAACTTTACAAGATTGATAGCAACTACTCAAAGGGATACATAGAGGCCATAGCAAGCATTCAAACTACTTAGAACTCTAAGAATTCAACATGTGTAGCGACTCAACCTCAGACGATCAAGTCTCTGTGCTTAAGTGTCATCTCTGAATTGGTATGATGACACACACAGTACTCGAGGATTTATAACAGAGGTAAATCACATGTATAAAGTAACATAAATACTATTACCCTAATCCAAATAGTGGAAGTAACAACAAGGTTGTGGATTCCCATCAACACCGATGGCAAAGTTGAGTGTAGAAATCATAACCCTTGTGAAGTGTGAACTTTCCTTGTACTATTGATGAAGATGATTCGTACTCATAACGCCTGATAGTTCTACTCGTCACACTCTGGTTAATCTATCATAAGCAAGCAATTGCATACATAAGCACTCATGCAAAAGAATCAAAGAAAAGATCTCGGAAAAATTCAAAAACAAGCAATAAACTCTTGCAACAGAAAACAATTTCTAACAGTACCAAAATTGGGTGGATTTGGTCTTATCAGAAAGTTTAGGTCAAGAGCTTCAAATTGCAAAAAGAATCAATTAAATCAGAGTTATCAAACTCGAGTTATGAACAAAAGAAATTCAAATTCAAATCCGTTTGAAATCAAAATTTAAAACTTCCAAAAATATGTTTAAGTTGTTTATCTGGATAGAGGAGATCATGATGAAGAAGTGGGCGTTGGTTTCGTTGGATTTGGACCAACGAGTAAAAAGTTGTGAGGGATTGAAAGGGAGGGGCTAATTTGAAAAAAAAATCTACAACTAAGTCCCTAGACACGTGTCAGAAATCTATTGGTTAAAAATCGTTCGCTGCAAAGGTAAAGCAGTGAACGTTCACTAATTAACACATACCGGTTCGAAAATAAAAAAACAACAAGATCTAATCTGGGTCGTTCAGTGAAGATCTAACGGAGGCGCGTGGAGCTGGACTTACAGCGGCGGTGTACGTCGACGAGGGCGTCGGGCGTGGTCGCCGGGGGTGCTCTGGTGGCCGAGGGCGATAGTGGAGGCGACGGGCGGACGCGGCAGGGCGAGACGGTTCCGGTGGTGGTGGATTTCGACTGCGGGGTGGTCCGACACGAGTGGGGCGAGCTTGGTGGGCTTCGGCTCCAGTAGTCGTCGTCGGGGAAGACGACGGCGCGCGCGTCGGCTCGAACCGGGCGGGCGCTCCGGTAGTCCTCCGGCTCGTCAGGAGGCACGGGGTGGTGCGGTTCGGCGAGGCTGATACGATGGTGGTGGCGAAGGTGGTCAGAAGGGGCAGGTGGAGGCGCGGCAAGTCGACGGAGCTCGATGAAGCTTCGCGAGCTCCAGCGAGAATTGGAATAGGGTGAAACGGTCATGGGAGATTGTGATTTTTGCGAAAATCGGATGAGGAGGGGGAGGGCATTTTTAAAGGGAGGCTGGCGTGCGCTAGGGGCAAAGATCCGAGCGAAACAATCAGGATTTGGATCGGGGCAATGTGCCCGTGATGAACATGAAAGAATAGACAAAGGAAAGGGATGACAGGTGGGTCCCCCGTGCGGGCGTCAACTGATGTGCGTGCGTGCAGTTGCGGCCAGGAGAGATGGGGTTAGCGAGAGGGAGAATGGTCAGCCGGGTGCGATAGGGCAGTGGCCTCGGGCCTCTTTTTTTAAACGCAGCAAGGAAAACTAAAACAAAGTAAATATAAACAAAATTATATATAGGCATATTATATATCAAAATTTTTATAAAAACATTTCCTACAACATAAACTATTTTTCAAGTTCAAATAAAATTCACACAAAATCCAATAATTCAAACAGTGTTGTTGTTGCAATAAAAATTATTTTAAAATACCAAAATGATTTCAAATCCATTTTTATCCATTTTTCTACTGTAGGGAATCATTGTACCCTATTTTCCGAGGGTTTTTGGAGAAAAATAATTTGAATAAAACCCAAATAACTCCAAATTGAAAATAATTTCAAAGGGACTTTCAATTTGATTTCTTTGAAACTTCCAACTCTATTTCTTAGAATTTGAAGAAGTCATTTTATCTTCTCTCATGAAACTCATTGAGTTGCATGAAGTTTCCGAATTTTAAATAGTTCCAAATGGAATTCAAATCTTTTCAAACCCTTTTCATTTATTTAAATGGAAGAAGTCATATCATCTTCACTCTAGGGTTTTGTGATGAAATGAATTTGAATTCATGGAGATCATAAATGCAAGGTGAAAGTTTGGGAAAGTCCTTTTATTCCCTCTCATTTAACTTTCTAAAAAAATCAAATTTCACTCAATTTCACACAAGCAACCACACCACAATCAAACAATCAATCAAAACTATTTATTTAATATAACATTCCAAAATTTAGAATTTTGGGATGTTACAAACCTACCACCCTTAAAATGAATCTCGTCCTTGAGATTCGGAGAGGCTAGCAAGAAATAGGTTAGGTTCGGGGGTCTCTCAAAATCAAGCAATTATCACGAAGGTCTCGGGTGCTACCACCCTTAGAAGCATGGTCACGGTCCCATCAAAACTCATATACTCCCTCCTTATTGTTGGCAGTGTTGATCTTCTCCGATCTTCAGGATAATTCCTTCTCTGGGCTCTTCCGGTAGTGGCATAACCTTTTTCCTCAATTCCCGTGTCCTTCCATTCTTGGTACGGTTCTTCTGTGACTGGGTCTTCTTAGCTGACGGGTCTGGCTCCAATACTAAACAACTATCAATATCTCATGGTGGTCAACCATTTACGATTTCTCCTGCAAGAAATGGGTCTGGGCTTCATTCTCACCGTATGACCTATGATTGGCAACAGCTACCATGTACAAGGGAAAATTGTTATACCATTCTAAGGTTTAAACAAGGTTTTGATCGTCGTCTCTCTAGTATGGGTAAGTCACTCAGATTTACCATCCCATATAGCAAGGCGAATAATAAGAGTAAGTTGGTATGATGATCAATCCATCCCGCACCCAAATCATTACCTTGTATATGGTTTAGCGAATCTCGCATTCTAACACTCGGTCATCCTCACAAGCATTGCAGAATTTCTCTTGTCAAATTCAGATAAATCCATGGATTCTGCAAGCCAAACAAACATCTATCGTTCCTTCACAACTCTTAGGTTTTGCGTAACTCCTATAAGATCGTCTGTTGATAAAGATATATCCTCTTCCAAGGTTTTTCCTTCAGCAAGAGTGTGTTTACTTCTTGGCAGGTCCTGGAGCCTGTGGGTTATGGCCCATCGCATCACTTGTAAACCTTGAACTCATCATTGAGGGTAGCTTATCATTATTCCAATATCCAGCTTCCTAGCATTCTTAAATCCATCCAATTGTACTGTCTCCCTTCCATCTATTTGTACCAAACTAAGACATGATTACTCAGACTCATCATGGAGTTACAGTTGCTCCATATTACCAACATTATACCTCCTTTATATCCAACAGTACGTCATCCCTTCATATTCTTGGGATATCCCACATATCAAGATAAAACTCGTACTTATTTTGTCCAAAGTCTACTCCGTGGAATATCATTATATTTTCCAGGGGTCAAGTGTCATCACAGGGTACTACCACCCTTGAAATGCACAAATTCTTCCATAGACCATATTTCTCAAATCCTCGAAAATGGTCAAAATCTTTCTTCATAGAGTAACTTCTCAGAAAATCCAAATCAGTACCAACGATGCTAACTTTATTGATTATCAAATTATTACAATCTCCTGCATTTCCATTACATGCCTCAACTCAACACCCCAATATAAAAGAAATGTTCCCACTACTACTACTATATTTCTCACAGACTCAACTATTTAACACGAATATCCTCATTGGGACAATCTCTGGCAAAGTGCCCTACTTCATTACAGCAGAAACATATTACCTCTGACAAGGCTCATGGTTTCCCTGTGATTACATAGCCTCCTTGGGTCCTCAGCTTCCTTTTTGGGCAACCGCTGAAGTAGTGCCCTGAATCTTTGCACCCGAAACATGTGATATGACTCAGGTCCTTATTTGTAGAAATTGGGCTATTCCTGGAATCCAATCTATTTCTCTTCCTGGATTTCTCCATTCCAATCAGGGCTTCTATTTCCAGTGGGTCATACTCTACTTCCTGTGTCGGGAATTCTACTAGATCCCCATTCAGACAATTTTGGGAGATGTGTCCTTCTTCTCCACATGAATAGCATGACTTCGTGCAGGGTTTAATTAGATCTTCTTTGTGTGTGTCCTCGACATCTTCCTTCATCACAGGTTCTTCTAAAATTTCCAAGAGGGCTCCTTTCATTTCTTCTTTCTTCTGCTGGATGGTTCTTTGTACCATGGGGTAAATGTGACACTGAGCAGGGTAGTGCGTAGTCCCTTCACACAAGAAATAAGTAATCTGCCTAGTGGGGCATTCTTCATCTGGGTGACTTCCTTCACAATTAGGGCATTCATCCTTGTGTTCTTTATGGTTGTGTCCTATTTCTCCATAGATCTTGCAGGCACAAGGTTTCTTCATATCATTTCCATAAGGCTACAATTTCTGGGACACAAGACGAGACCTTTGCAGAGTCAACTTAAATTCTTCCCAAGTGGTTACTCTTTGCCACCGATTGATGGTTTGGTATACATCCTCCACCAAGTAGCAGCACCTCTTTCAAAGCACTAAAGAGCATGCTAGGTCATATCCTTTTCGGCTATAGGGTTATTCTTCATGTGATCTTCCATGTTCTGAATCCATCGGTCCGTCTCCAATTGACTTATCGGTCCCGGAAATGTGAGTTCATCTCCATTCATCATCTATTGGGTCTAGGGGTTTTGGGGTGAGATAAGAGAGATAGAGAGGGATACACACAATACAAACAATAGTTTTTGAAGAGACCGATTTTATTTTGTGGCTGTTGCGAAAACATCAAACAAATGACAGCTCACAAACATCGCATCGGACGTAGGTATAAAATAGGGGTTTGGTCTTCTAAGGGTCAATAAATATTCAAAGTCGCCAAACTCTTCAAGTCTTGTTCATTTCTCCGATGGGCTTCTTCCGATCGTGCTTGTCCTTCTCAAGTTCTTTTTCCAGGTCATCTCTGTTGATGCGAAGTCTCTCGTGACGCCCTTTAATATTCTGGAGTTGCGTTCCAAACTTCTGGGTTTCAACATCCTTAGAATGGACCATGGTCCTACTGTCCTTCAGTTCATGACGAATCTCCAGTATCTCGAGGTTTTGCTCCTCCAACTTGGCTACTTCCAGCTTCTGGGTCCTGAGTTCTTCACGAAATACTTTCTTGTCAAATACGGCTTCCTAAAGGTCCACCCTAAACTTCTTGATATAATACTCCAGATCCTGGTGATACACCGGCTAAGGTTAAAACTTCGTCTTTTGCTGATAGGTGCTCCATTAGCCCTTTTGTCATCCAATCCTTCCGACGAAATGCATGCTTAACTCAGCACGGTGACAATAGCATAAGCGGGCGATAACATCATGGATAGTCATGTTTATGCCCATTTGTTTGCCATGAGCTATCATTCCATAGTTGATATCTCCTGTCTTGGGGTTTTCTTGATGGCCAAAATCTTGAGTCTTGACGCTCCATGTTCCGGTATCTCTCTAACACACCTTCATCTCAGGTATCGGCAACTTCAATAGTCTAACAAATTCCATAAGGCTGGATCATAGGAAAAGTCTTTGTAGTGTTGTCTTTGGTTCAAGGTGAAGCTCTTCATCTAAAATATGTAAGCCAGGGGTTCTTCGGTAAAGAAATTCAGAAGGGCACAAGAATAACTTAAGTGGATCCTATTCAGAGCCTTCCAAGTCACTTCACTCTGGGAATTCTTCAGAGCCTTCAAATTCTCCTAGTCTTTGGAGTCTTCAACCATTATAGTTTCCATTATTATAATGCACGGTAAAATCCTCTTCATTCTGAAGTGGTCTTAGTTGTTCGATATCTTGTACTTCTTGGAGTGATCTCATCAGTCGAATCTTCGCGTGGTCAAAAGGGGAAATGGGTATAGTCTAACTAAAAGGGAAAATATTTGATAAAACTCAGAAAAAAAGAGAGGTAAAAGATCCTTTTGAAAATAAAGTTGTAGAGAAAATATTTCCTATGGGCTTGCCAGTTTCTAGGGGTCACGTCCTACAGTCAACATGTGCTCTGATACCATCTTGTAGCGACCCGACCTCAGACGGCCAAGTCTCTGTGCTTAAGTGGCATCCCTGGATCGGTATGCTGACACACACAGTACTCGAGGATTTATAATAGAGGTAAATCACATGTATAAAGTAATGTAAATACTATTACCTCAATCCAAATAGAGGAAGTAACAACAAGGTTGTGGATTCCCATCAACACCAACATCAAAGTTGAGTGTAGAAATCGTAACCCTAACGTATCACTTACTCGTCGAAGATTCCTACAACATGAGACGTTGCAGCCATGTAGGTCAGTACATTGAATGTACTGGCAATTTCACACTGTAGAGCAATGTTGAATAATGGCTATCACTACATGCATATTTGGCTGGTGGAGGATCTAAGTTTAATTTTGCATAAAGCTAATTTTTTCCTACAGCAAAAGAATATATTTTATTTAACTACAAAGTTGGTTGAAAATTATTGAGAAGGTTCCTCCAACTCAATCCCAAAATAATAATTATAACCCAAAAAAATTAATTAAGTAAAGTAATGAGATCAAATCAATAATTCAAGTACCAGATACTCAAGATGTCCATAACCGGGGACACAGCTAACCATGATTAATTTATACACTTTGCAGAGGTTTGCACACTTTTCCCCACAAGACTCGATCTCCTCCTTTGAATTTCTCGCACTACATGATGTTTGAGAAACGGATGATCGAGACACAGTCTTTCAGAAGCATTAACTCTTTACTCTGGGTAGACAGTACTACCTACTTTCCCCCTACATCTGCTAGCCTACCACTGAAAGAGGTCACACAACTTACTCAACTATGCCAGAGCCCATAATGGCTTGTGGCTGCACACGGAAGTTTTTAGCATGAATAATCTTATGATCCCTTTGAGCATGGGCGACATTCCATAGGGTGATCACACGGGTACTCCGGGATCCCCTTGGGAAAACATTGGGTTCTCCAGGTGCCCAGGCAAACCACTGGGTGCTCCAGGGTGCCCCAACCAATCCACCCAGATGTGTATTAAAGTAGCCACCTTAAGTTAAACCTTAGTTAACAAAAACTCTCACATCTTACATGAATCTCACATACCAATCCACGTCTACGAGCATAGAAAAGTAGTGTAAGCATAACGCAATAATACCCTGGGTTTGAATGTAAGACAATAGGTTCCTACCCAAGCTTCAAAATATCGGATATCGGGTTTGTATCGGTGTGGCTTTGACATATCGGATGTCAGATATCGGGTGATATATCGGACGATATGTAGATATATCGGCGAACACCTGTCTAGTTTTTTTCATTATTCTTGTTCAAAACATTTACTTTTAGTAAAATAAAATGTATGATGTCAATGCTTTAACATAACACTTTTAGGTTCCTAGTTTACTAACTTGTTAATTAAGAAACAATTAAGGAAAGATTCACAAAATCGTTACTCTATGATTAAAAAAAGTATGATATATATGCATTTGTATGAAACATTGCAAATGACTTTAATAATATATAATGACGTTGTAAATGTATAATCTTATTTCACTGTTATCCAATAAAGAATTGTTGCCATCTTTGTATCGTTCTATATCGATGGACATATCGGGCTAGTTATCGACCATATCGGTCGATATTTCGATCGATATCGGATGATATGTTGGAAAATGATATTTGCAAAATGATATGTTATGTTTATATCGGTGGAGCCCCAAAAGTGATATATCGGTCGTATCGGCCTACATTTAAAATCTTGTTCCTACCTCATCAACTACTTCCCAATACCCACATGTTATCAAATCCTAGTCATGCAATGTTTGAGGGTTGAAACTAATGCATAAAAAGTGGGTATGAAAAGTATGATCAAAGTGTGAACTTGCCTTGTACTGTTGATGAAGATGATTCGCACTCATAACGCCTGATAGTTCTACTCGTCACACTCCGGTTAATCTATCGTAAGCAAGCAATTGCATACATAAGCACTCATGCAAAAGAATCGAAGAAAAGATCTCAGAAAACTTCAAAAACAAGAATTAACTCTTGCAACAGAAACCAATTTATAACAGTAACAAAATTGGGTGGATTTGGTCTTATCATAAAGTTTAGGTCAAGAGCTTCAAATTGCAAAAAGAATCAATTAAATCGGAGTTATAAAACTCGAGTTATGAACAAAAGAAATTCATACTCAAATCCGTTTGAAATCAAAATTTAAACTTTCAAAAATATGTTTAAGTTGTTTATCTGGATAGAGGAGATCATGATGAAGAAGTGGGCGTTGGTTTCATTGGATTTGGACCAACGAGTAAAAAGTTGTGAGGGATTGAAAGGCAGGGGCTAATCTGAAAAAGAACTATCTACAACTAAGTCCCTGGACACGTGTCAGAAATCTACTCGTTAAAAACCGTTCGCTGCAAAGGTAAAGCAGTGAATGTTCACTAATTAACACGTATCGGTTCGGAAATAAAAAAACAATTAGATCTAATCTGGGCCATTCATTGAAGATCTAACGGAGGCGCGTGGAGCTGGACTTACAGCGGCGGTGTACGTCGACGAGGGCGTTGGGCGTGGTCGCCGGCGGTGCTCCGGTGGCTGAGGGCGATGGCGGAGGCGAAGGGCGGACGCGGTGGGGCGAGACGGTTCCGGTGGTGGTGGATTTCGACCGTGGGGTGGTCCGATGCGGGTGGGGCGAGCTTGGTGGGCTTCGGCTCCGGTGGTCGGGGAATACGACGGCCGCCGCCCCGGCGAAAACATCGTCGCCGAGGAGGACGGGTGAGTCGAAGACGTCGAGCACCGGCTAGGGTACTCGTCGATAGTGGGCGCGTCGGATATGCCCAATGCAGCGAAGGAGGCAGTCAGTAAGTCGATGACGTCGGCCGCCAGCGCGACGGGTTCATCGGAATCGGTGAAGGGCCCCATCCGGAACATGTCTCCGGCCGGGACCTCGAGGCGCCCCACGGTGGGCGCCAACTGTCGTGGTGGGCGCATGGCAGATGCCAAGGGATGGCTAAAGGGGGGGACAGGCTCAAGGGCACCGGTGGGCTCGAGAGGCGGGGTCGGCATGAGCGAGCGTGGGACGCAAGACATACCCAGGTTTGGGGCTCCCGGAGAGATAACACCCCTAGTCTCGCCGAGAGTGGTTTATATGCGGAGTAGTACAGAGTTGCTCCTAGAGCTGTTTGGGAGAGGAATGAAGACAAGCCAAGGCTTAGGCTGCTCCTTCTCCTCGTGTGTGTGTGTGTGTGTTCTACTGATGATCTTATCGCCTCGTGCATGGAGGCCTCCTGGGGGGTTTTATAGGTCAAACCCTCAGGGCTACAAAGGTAAAGTTACAAGGCCATGGGGTCAGGATGTCAGCGCTTGGGAAGCCAGTGCAGGGACCCGCCGGGTACCAGGATACGCCGGGTTCTCCGGTGCGGGCCCCGTGCGCTAGGGGGCACTGTTCCCCCTCTTGTCGTGCGTCACGGAGTGGTTGGGCTGGCTCGGCTATAGTGGTGCCCTGCCTGGTCGCCATCGGCTTGCGTCAGCAGGACGGGGGGGCACTGTTGCCAGGCCGGCTCGGTCAGCGGAGTAGGTGGGACACTGTAGCCATGCTCCTGTCGGTCAGCGGGGTTGGTGGATCACTGCGACCATGCTCATCTCTTCTATGGGGACTTGTTCCGTCGTACGCCTTAGATGGGATGGGAGCTGACCCGCGACCGGGTTAAGGGAGACGCCGTGCGGGCGCTGGCTCGGAAGTCTTGGTTTGTCGAGTTCGGTCGACATGCGCGAGCAGGCCTGGCCGTGTTGCGGTCTTGGCCGGCTTGAGGAACCCGGCCAAGTATGAGTCGGGTTGAGGGGCGATGCCGGCCCCGATGTTTTTGAAAAGGATCCGGGTTCCGTTGCCTGCCCGGGGTTCATCCCTCCGACAAATCCTATGTTTGAACTCAGTTTAAATGAAAGAAGAAAATGCAAGTCATAGCTACGAAATATCCTGCTGTGTGTCCCGATTGCTTTTGTTCCTTAACTTTGTTTTGTTATGAAGCATATATCGATCTTTTTCTTCAAGCTAAGGATGGTACATATTTCAGTATGTAATGTACTATGTCAATATCCATGTCGTCCCCCACTTTATTTAGGTTTACAAATACAATTGGATGTAGTGTAGTGGTAATCACCAATTTTCATCCATATTTTGCATTTAAAAACTCAGATTTGAGTCTGGATCAACTCAGTTGTACTGTGTCAATATCCAACTCGGATTTTACTGTATGTATCTTAACTGAATTTTGACCATGTCTTGTTCCTTTCTTGCTTGCTTGCTTCTTTTGGTGTGGATTTTACTCAAGGTGGGCTAGATTTTCCCACAAGGTGAGCTAGATTCCTGTTTGTAGGATGTTGTATCAGGACAGTAGACACACTAACAAGCCACTACTGATGAAACTAAGATCTGCTTGAAGTTTGGAGTATATGTTTTCTTTGCTAATTTTCAGTAAGTTAGCACAAATTCAGTTTTAATCCAAATTATTCAAATAAATCCAAATATTTTAAATTAATTCAAATAAATAAAATTAATCCAAGTCAATTCAAATAATTCAAATAAATCCAAATAACCCAAATTAATTCAAAGAATCCAAATTAATCCAAATAATTCAATTAATCTAAATAACCCGGATAATTTAATTAATCCAAATAACCAAAATTCCAATAAATTCCAACAAGGAGTTGATATACAAGGATTAGACAAGGCATATACAAGGACATGACATAAGGGCCTCTTTGTCCCCTTTTGACACAAGATTACACAAGACACACATAAGGAGCACTTGGTATCAACAACTACCTGACTACATGACATAAGGACCTCTTTGTCCCCTCCTGGCTACATTATTTTCCTTTCTCTCGCCATTTCTTCACTTCCCTTCCCTTCCCTTTACTTTTCTTTCTTTTCCCTTCTGTTGCTACTTCTTCCCTTCCCTTCCCTTCCCTTTACTTTTCTTTCTTTTCCCTTCTATAGCTAATTCTTTCCTTCCCTTTTCTTTTCCTATTGCAATTTCCATTTCTTCTATAACGGCCCTGGTATCAACAACTACCTGACTGCCACAATATACACTAATTATTTCCCTTCCAGCATTCTGAATATGATCCTTGTGCAAGTGTGGCAACTTATATTGATTTCCTCCTTTGTCTTTCATAACTTCAAACATAACTACTTCTAATGTGATAAAGCTTCTGTGCAACTTGTGGGGATCATAGTTCTCGAATTCCTCTTCCACGCCTTGTACCATTTCCTAGATGTTTGTAGGTGAACTGCAGTCGGTTAGAGACTGGAGAGAGTTATGGAAGCAGAGGTCCAAACAATTGAACTCAGGGCTATTTGGGGGCTATTGTAGCAATCAGATGTCAAGATCAGCTTGTTCCACAGCTTCTCGAAAAGCTACATCATTAGGAAGGACATGAGGCTTTGCGTTGTCCTGTTGGATGAATATTGTTGCTCTCTCATCATCGCCAGGCCACTTATCTTGAATTGCTGGGATAACCTTATCGATGAGATAATCTCTACACACAGGCCTGGTTACTTTCACTGATTTCAACACATTTGTTCCCTTTGCTCTGTTCTGACTTGTCCGCACTGCCTCAGTCTCTTCAATGAATGCCCAAATGCCGATCTTCCAATCGAATGTTAGCTCCCCCTCATTGTTATACCGAGGCCTGGCCACAACTGTTAGGAACATTACCTTCCCAATGTTGTTAGTGTTTGACATGGTGCGCTTGGGTTCAGGTTCTCTTGGAAGTACATAGTAACTATTCTTCAATCTTGTCATGTCAAACCACTTTTCATCGATGTGAACCATATTGGTCATTGGCTTGAATTAGCCCAAGAAGTTGAGATCGAATTGTCATCGAGCATGGACATGCATAATTTCAATCTCGCAAGCTTGTTCTCTGGCTTGAGGTGAGGCTTCATAGTGCTTGTGATGCGGTTGAGATCATTCAACTGGAACCTCTTATGTAGGGTCGATCGGGCCACACCTAGAGACCGTGCCAGAGATTGAATTGTCCTTCTTTTATTTAGTGGGATTGTTGAGGTCCTCGCTAGATCCAGCTCCTTTCTCTTCCGACCAGCTCTTCCTGTCTTCTTGCTTGAGACATCTACTTCTTTTCCATCGGCAACCTTCTTTTTGGCGTCTTCCCAGATTCTTTCAACAGATCATACACTTATGTTCAACAGGGTTGAGACTAGCAGCTTGTCGTCTGGTTGAACAGATCCATCTCTGAGCTCGATTACTAGCAAGGCGAAGTAAACACCATGCCTCTCCTTATTTGACAATTCTCTTCTTTTCTCTTGAAGTATCCAATTCATAACTTCATCCTCTTCCTCTTGAGCTTCATCCTCTTCCTCTTCATCTTCTTGAGGCATCCAATTCCTAGCTTCATAGTCTTCCTCTTAAGGCATCAAGTTCAAATCCATAGCTCCATTCTCTGCCACTTGAGGTTCCTCCTCTTTAGGGATCCAATTCAAATTAATACCTTCATCGTCTTCCTCTTGATGCATCATGTTCAAATCCATACTCCTGCTATCATTGACAAAAGATGACTACATCATGGTTTATAGCAACACGAAGAGATTACAGCAAGCAACAACACAATAGGTTACTAGTGAACTTTTACGCACAAGTAAGCTTGGTTTTTACAAGCACACGTGAATTAGCATCAATAACTATGATCAGAACTTTCTACATCCTGAGATAAGAGATGTGCAACCAACATGCATGCATTTGTGTTTGATGAATCCCCTCCATCACTACACACAAAATAATTAGGGGATCATGTGTGAATCTCTGACAGCAATGTAAACTAAGATCATACTCCCCTTTACTGAAAAGAATTCAGTTAACACTATTTTTGCAGAATTGTTGTTGTCAGTTAACTGAAACTACAACACATTCCAATCAATTGGCTGCAGCCTGCAGGTATATGTATATGTGCTCTAATTGAATTTGAATGATTCACATAACTGAATTTATATGTACTCCACTTTATACCCAAGCTTTCATTAAGTACTTTATGTTTGCTTATTTTTGGTTTTTCTCTCTACAGGAAATACTTTGGCATGGTACAGTTTGACCAGCCACTCCTTTTAGTCTACATCAAGGTACATATCTTTTAACTGAATTTTAACAGTCTGGTGTTGTTTTCACTAAACAAAGCCATTTTACAAAAGTTGCTTTCATAAGTTGCAAACAGTACTCCAAACTAGCAGTACCAAACTGAATTTTGTACTCCAAACTTTCATAATTTCTGGAGTACTCTAAACTAGAGTAATTCCAGCAGTACCAAACAGTACTCCAAATTTGCATATGTTTAGTGACTGCATATGTTCAGTGACTTAACAATTTGACAGTTAGCAAGGTACAGTGATTGTGTATGTTCAAAATTAGTTGATCTGCTCTAATTCCACAATCCTAGCAATAATTGATCTAGACAAACATTCAATTTCACCAGATGACTATCAGTTTCACCGTGAAAATTGATAGTAAATTTTAACAGTTTGGAGTATAGATTAACTGAAACCTGACATTTTAACTGAATTTTACGTTCTTCCTTCCTTAGGAACACGAGCTCTGGCGGCAACACAAGGAGCGGGCCAAAGGAGCACAAGGCAGCTGCTATTGGAGCTTTGCTACTGCTGACAACACGAATATCGAGCTGCGGATCAATTTCACTCTGTATCAACAGAGGAGCACAGACAAGCGAGTTGCGGATCAATTTCACTTTGTATCACAGAGAAGCACAGACAAGGGATATGCGGATCAATTTCACTCTGTATCAGCTGCAGGATCAGAGCGGAGTAGCACAGGTAGAAGCAGAGGCCTCGGGGGTCGAGGGCGGGGATCGGAGGGCGTCGGCAGTAGAGGCGTCGCCCGCCACCACCACCTCAACCAACCGACGGGCCAAAGTGGACCAGTGCGGCGGCAGTGAGCGACAGAATTGTGGGCGGAGTGGACCAGCGCGGCGACGGTGGCCGGTGGAGGACCCGCTCGTCGGTGGCCGGTGGAGATCCCCCTCGTCGCCGGGCCGCGGAGTCCTCATGGCGGGCCGCGGAGACCCTCCTTGTGGGCAGCGGAGGTCCTGTTCGTGGGTGGGCTCGTCGGTGTCTCAGGAACTACTCGTCGACGGCTCGGGACCTTCTCCTGGAGACGGCTGGCCGCGGCAGGTAGCCGTGGCGATGCGGGCGACGGGAAAAGGAGGAAGGAGATGAGGGCTTAATTTCTAGAGATTTGAAAGTGGAAGGACTAAAATGCAAAAAAATGTACTACCCCCGCGACATGAATTTCGGGACGGAGGGAGTAGTAAAGCAAATAGGTATTCTTCGTCTCTTGTGGCGTTTTGCAGAACCCCCAAAGTTTTCTGGTAATAAACCCGCGGTGCTGGTTTAAATTAAAAAACAGAATAAATATGTGCAGGGTGGGAGTCAAATCCACGACCTATGCACGTTATACCTGAGCCAATAACCACCTGAGCCCAGTGCAATTTCTTTTTACTTGATCTCTGCCTAATAATAAAGCAGCTAATATTTCTAGTGGTACGATATATAATTTACCCTATAAATTGCCAAAAATTACCCACCAATGCCACTCGTAAGTCAAAAAATGATTCTTTTTTTTTTCAAAGTCGCCGCCGTGCTAAGTTGTTTTATAGAGATGATACTCCATATATCTCACACACACAGAAACAGCGCAGGGCTACAGCCTGTCTAATCCACCACGGACACCAGGGTTCGATCCCCAGGTTTCGCTGATTTTCCTCCTCTTTTTGTCAGGCACCTCCCCTACCCAACCCAGTGCACGTTCATGAGCCGGCCCGCAGGGCGTGACACCCTTGTTTTTTTCTTTTTGCATTTTGTCTTTTGTCTTTTGTCTTTTCTTTTCTATTTCTTTATTTTTTCCTTCTTTAAATTAATTTGCGAATTTTGAAAAACATGTTCGAGAAATCATAAAATGTTTGTGATTTCAAAAATGTGTGGAGAATCATAAAATTTTCGCAGTTTCAAAAATATTAGTGATCGATCCCCCAGGTTTCGCTGATTTTCCTCCTCTTTTTGTCAGGCACCTCCCCTACCCAACCCAGTGCACGTTCATGAGCCGGCCCGCAGGGCGTGACACCCTTGTTTTTTTCTTTTTGCATTTTGTCTTTTGTCTTTTGTCTTTTCTTTTCTATTTCTTTATTTTTTCCTTCTTTAAATTAATTTGCGAATTTTGAAAAACATGTTCGAGAAATCATAAAATGTTTGTGATTTCAAAAATGTGTGGAGAATCATAAAATTTTCGCAGTTTCAAAAATATTAGTCATTTTACAACTGGTCGCAAATTATAAAAATAAACACAATCTGGAAAGAAATGTCAGGAAAAAAACCATGTTCATGATTTTGAAAAAATAATCGTGTATTCAAAACAAATTCGTGAAGCTGACAAAAATATCCATGAAATTTTAGAAAAGGTTGAAAAAAACTCAACAGAAATGCGAGTTTGTGGTTCATGAGATTCGTTTTTAAAGTGTGTCATGTAGTGGCAAGCTCATTGCCTTGAGATTTACCATGTCGAATACATTGCAATCACGTGGGCATCGCATCCATCATCAGCGAGGATGGGAAGAAAGATAAGTGGCAGTATAGCGAGTAACGGTGTTAAAATAGAGGACACTCATATGTCAGGGTATTGAGCCATACTTATTTGGTTAGAGTATATTTTTTTATCCCCGGGTTCTGCAAATTTCTCCCCTCTTTTTGTCACACACCTCCCCTCCCACAGTGCACGTTCATGGGCCGGCCCGTAGTACGTGACACCCCTATTTTTTCCATTTTGTCTTTTGACTTTTCTTTTCTCACTTTTTGCTTTTTCCTTCTTTAAATTAATTCAAGATTTCCAAATTTCAAAACATTGTGAATTTTGAAAAACATGTTCAAGAAATCATGAAATGTTTGTGAATTAAAAAATGTGTGGGAAATCATAAAATTTTCACAGTTTCAAAAAATATTAGTTATTTTACAAAACTGTTCGCAAATTATAAAACATGTTCATAACATGGCGAGTCACTGTGTTCAAATAGAGGACGCTCCTACGTCAGGGTATTGAGTCATACTTATTTGGCTAGCGTGTATTTCTTTTTCTCTCCCAACGCACGGGCATGATTAGTAAATAAATGCAACTCAGGCCCGTCCCTCCACAGCCATAGGCAACGTCAATGCTTTCCTTTGTTCTTCCGTCTACTCGTGTCAACCTTCTTAGTCTTCTTGCTTTTGCTGAATTGCCTCTTTGGTGGCGGCTTCTTCTTCACGCCTAAACTGGGCTGCTTCTTGGCACTAACCACACCGCAACTCTTCTTAGCATAGCTCCTTGACACGGATTTCTGGTCATCCTCCTCTCCATGAGTAATTTCACTGGTGACTACTGTTATTCTAGTCCCGCCATCTTCATATGTCTTGATTTCTACATAAGCACCAAATCAATCAAGGCACAATAGGATCAACAAACATCATGCCAGTAACTGCTGTAAAATTAATCTCATCCCTCTACTCACCAGGCGCAGCTGCATCCATCCCATCACCATCACCGTCTTCACCATCCGCATTTTCTGATGACACGACTTTACCGTATAGAGCAATCTCTTTCTCTTGCTTTCTCTGGAAATACATAAAATGACACTGGTCAGTAAACCCTTCAAGTCTTGTTCATATTATTTATGTGACAGAAACGCTAGATAATCTACTTGAAATGACAGTAAGCCCAGATTCAGTGCTGTCCCTACCATTCCTGTTTCATCAAATCATCCATCAGTCTAACAGAGAAAACTGGTTTCTTGCATGTTTTCCCGTACCAGAAAGCACACGGTCGAGCTCTGAGGAATGCGTTGTGTATTCCGCAGCTCTAGGCATCTTCCCTTCAACATACCACCCAACACAACAAATCTTTGCAGTACCCTTTCCTAATGTTCCACTAGTGATCCCTATCAGTTATTGGTAGCATTAACCCAAGAAAAATGCACCCCATGTTCCAATATGAAAAATATTAACCATGTAGGATACAGCCATTCAGCTTTTCATTCATTCTGATGATACACTTCTTCCTAGACTTCTCAAAATGTTGGTGCGTAAGGGAACCCTTCAACTAGAAGGATCCTACAGTCTGGTGGGCACATAATAATAGAGGAAACGATGATCAATCAACCTTCTCTTGGAAATCTTTGCTTTTGACCAACTATTACTAAATCAATAAAACATCCAAAGAACAACAAGAGCATCTCGAACAGATGATGTAAAACAGCCGCGGTGCCCAAAAAACTGTTGTTTGGGCACTTGGCACAAAAAAACAGCTCCAACTGAAGATGTTGTATTCAGTGATTGAAAAAAATTTGAGCAGCCCCAAGTGCTGCAAATATCCACCGGCTGCCTCAAAACACAAACACAGCTGCACGAACTGCAACTGCCACGCTGAAGTTTCCCCCGCCACCACCAAACATCGATTCCGGCTGGATCTCGCCGTTGCAGCCACCGCCGCAAGTCCACCGCCCGCCCCGGCCCAGCCGCCACTCTACCGCCCATTCCCGCCGCTCCGGACGCCCGCAACAACCCCCGCCGCCGTCGCTGGTTCAGGATCCGCCGAAGCCCGATTAGCAGCAATTCCGGCCGTTCCCCGCCCACCACCGCCCGAAATGGCCGCGTAGCACTGGTGCTCACCTTGGAGATCCATTAGTGGCACCGTGACCCCCACATGACCGCCGCTACCACCGCAGAGCTACTGCTCCTTCAGAGCTCTCAGCTGTCAGACGACGAGGCGACGGCGGTTCCTGCCGCAACCCCCAGCTCGTCGACGTCATGAAGACCGCTGCTCCTTCGGTGCACCACCCCTGAGCTCATTCCTAGCTGCGCCGGCGACCACTGCTCCTTCGGTGCACCACTCCTGAGCTCATTCCTAGCTGCGCCGGCGACCGCTGCTCCTTCGGTGCACCACCCCTGAGCCCATTCCTAGCTGCGCTGGAGACCGCTGCTCCTTCGGTGGCCACTAGATGTTCGGCAAAAAGCTTCTAAGGTAAAAATAATTCATTTTTCCGTTTTTTTATTGCGATGTAGGAGTCGATTGTGATGGAAAGTATTGTGTTGTAGATGAGTTCATTTGAATTCTCTTTGTGGGATGATTCCTCCTCCGAAGAGGAATATGAGTGGGCCGAAGGGGAGGATATTGCTTTGATTACGATGGTGCACATGGAGAGGAACAAGTGGCACCAAAATTTAAATCATCCGTTGGAGATGCTCTAAGAACACAGAAAAACAGAATGCTGTGTGAGAGCTTCTCACCTTCTTGCGTGCCTCGATTCGCTTCCGTCTGTCCTTCTCCTGCGTAATCCTCTGCGCCTCCTTTCTCCTCTTCTTCTTTCTCTTGTGAAACCCAGTCACGAAATCCCTATAGTCCAAGATTCGCGTTAGAAAAAATTAAGAGCCCACGCAAACACAAATCGCACCGTGCCGCTACAGCCCAGAGACCGAAGGAGGTTGCGGTACCGTACTTGAGGGCTTTCTTGTCGAGGGAGACGGAGAGGGCCTTGTTCTTCAGGGCGCGCTTATTGATGTGCTTTGGGACCATGAACGTTGGCATCTGCCCCACCACCACATCCTCCCCTTCCTCCTCCGACGCTTCCATATCCTCCTCGTGCTCCTCTTCCAATCCCTCTTCCTCCCACGCCATGGCCAAACCTTTCCTCTCTCTCTCTCTCTCTCTCTCTCTCTCTCTGGTAGAGACGAGGAAGCGCCGCCGGCTTTGGAGAAGGGGGGCGTAGAGACGAGGAAGCGCCGCCGGCTTTGGAGAAGGGGGGCAACTAGGTTAGACGATACAGAGGTACACAGGTATAGCTGGCCAAACGGGCCAGGCCAAACAGGCCAGCCCGCTAGCACACCGGCACGGCCCGCCATGGGCCAGGCATGGCACGGGCTAAATGGGCCGTGCCCGGCACGCGGCACACCTTGGGCCGTGCCTGGGCCTGGAGCCTGGGCACGCGGGCTGGCACGGCACGGCCCGTTTAATTTTTAATATATTTTCCAGAATTTATATATATATATATATAATATAGCCCAATAGACCTAAAAACCAGCCCAACAGGCTGAAAATGTGCAGCCCAGCATGCTAAATGGGCCATCGGGCTGGCCCATTTACTAATCAGGCCGTGCCTGGACCAAGAAGCAGCGCCCGTGGGCCGGCCCGGCATGGCCCGACCATTAAACGTGCCATGGCGGGCTGTGCCGGGCCAGGCACGATTAGCACAGGCCGTGCCGTGCCGGCCCGTTTGGCTAGGTCTGTACACAAGTCACGATCCTCAAAAAAAAGAGGTACACAAGTCACATGCGATCCGCGTGAGTAAGGTGCGACTTGTGATAAGTTCGTCGCAAAACTCCTATTCTACATACCCCCTCGCTAAAAATATAATTTACGGTTGGTTTTCTTTGAAAGAAAAAGTGTGTACCATCGTCTTATATTTTGAGACACATGGAGTATATGTATAATAAAGAAAATAAAGCAGAAACAAGCATAATCTCTAGTTCTAACAAGGACAGACATGGATAATGCAACTTCAGTACGATAAGGGCATCTTCAGCCACGCCCCCAAGAAGGCTTCCCAGGCGTTTTTTTGTCCGTCAGCGTCAAAAAACGGCCCAGTCGCGCCCCCAAGAGCCCAGTTTTCGCCGGCTCGGGCCGAAATTGGCGCCGGCGGACCCAACCCGAACCCGGCGCGCTGGGGGTCGCTTGGGGGCGCCGGGCAAATTGTTTTTGGCGCGAAGAGCCGCGGGCCCGCCGCGTCAGCGACTCTACTCTCTTCTCGCCCCTTCGTCATCCTCATCGCCTCGTTTCCCGCGGCAAATCAATGCCAAAGCTGCCGCGCGCTGCCGCACCGGTCAGCCTCCATTGATGCCTCACGGGCGACGCAGTGAAGGCTGGGCGACGCGTCCCTCGGCCGCCACGCAATCACGCCACGCGTAACGCGCCGGCCAAGCCTACCACGCGGCGTCTCCGCCTATAAAAGCCGACTGCAAGCGCGCCGGAGAGATTCACCCCGATCATCCACCGACGACGCGCTCATTTCTCCCCCTTTCCTTCTCTCGCCGTCACCAGTTGAGAAAGCATGGCCGAGCGTTTCCCAGGCGATGTCGCGGCGGCGAACGGATTCGGACGCTGTCATCTGCACGAGGACGAGGCTCGCCTCCTTTTCGAGGCCGAGTACCCGGTCCCGTCGGACATGCGGGTGCCCGGGGCATGGAGGATCAGCGTCGGCGGCGTGCCGGTGCCCCCGGTACCCACCGGCGCGGCGTGGCGTGCGGAGATCACACGCATCCGCTCGTCCCTGCCGCGTGCGGCTAGGGAGGGGCCCCGGTACGTCCCCGACAGCCCAATCTGGGAGCCGTACTTCCGCCGCTGGCACGACGAGCAGCTCGAGGCCACCAACGGCGTCGTGCCCTCCGGTAGGTTCAACGCCGCCGGCCGGCATCGGTGGTGGGGCGTGCCCGGGCGCACGTTGGAGTCCGTCCTCGAGTACATCGAGGGCGGCAACACGCTGCGCCTCGAGTACCCCGCTCCCCCGTCCTTCTCACGCCGCCGCCGGGGAAGCTCCTGGACGCCGAGGCGCATGGAGACCGGGGTGTCCTCCTCCTCGTTCGGCGGCTCTCCGTGCCTCCACCTCTGCCCCGTCAAGCCGGAGCCCCAGGGCACGCCTGTCAGCGCGCGTACCCGTCGCTCCGGCGGCTCTCCCTGCCTCCACCTCCGCCCCGTCAAGCCGGAGCCCCAAGACACGCCTGTCAGCGTGCGTACCCGCAGCTCCGGCGCCCTCGTCGAGCCCAAGGTGGAGTCCAGCCTTCCCCCGGAGTACGAGGAGATAGCCCGGCGCGGCTTCTCCGACGAGGACGCCATGCGGTGGTCGCGCGATGACTACCTGCGCGAGGAGATGATCCGGCAGCGCCGGGCCCTAGAGGAGATCGCCGCCCGCAAACATGAGCGCGAGGACGAGGACGGTATCGTCGTCCTCGATAGCGACGACGACGACGCCCCCGGACCGTCCAACCTGCCGCGCCAACCGGGGGAGGGATGCAGCAGGGACGGCGGAGGCGTAGGCGGGGGCGGTGACTACACGCGGTTCTACAGCCTCCTCGGCATGTAGAACCGCGTGGGCGGGCGGCGAGGCGGGCGGCGAGGGAGACGGCGGGGGTAGCCTACGGTAGTTTTTTTCTTTTTTTTTGTAAAATATGTTTAAATTTGAACGAACTCGCCCGTATTTGCGTTGTGTTTGCGCCGAATTTGAACATTTTAAAAACCCGTGGGGGCGCGACTGGGGGGCATCACGCCCCCAGTGCGCGGTTTAGCGCCGGTGCGCCCCCAAGGAGCGATTTTTTGCCCCTCCTGGGGGGCCAACGGCTGGAAATGCCCTAAGCTTTGGATGATTTTTGTCTGTACTCGACTCTAGACAATTGGTGTGGGTTGCAAAATCCAATGTTTTTTCAACCCAATATAGAGGTTCAAGTTGGAGCAAACATATGCCATGAGTTAGATCTTGGATCCACCTACGATGTTAGAAGTTGACCATAGTGACTGTTTTCAACATTTTTGCAAGGCCTATGTGTTAAAGCCGAATAGATGAAAGGTACACTTTGTTCTTGGACTGCAAGGAAATCTTGCTAAAGGTGGTGGCAAGGCAATATATTAGTTCTCAATTTCTAAAAAGAGTGTACAAGGAATAACACATACAATGCGAAAGTGCTAATGTGATCACGAGCTGAGTGGTCTCGTTATCTGTACCACATGCGTCTCTCATGATGCGCGGAGGTGGTTCTCTCTTTCCATCTGGAATCTCCCGTCCATAATTTCTATTATGGCCCATGGCCCACCAGCCAGACACAATGATGGATACGCCGTCAGTCGACCGCACCATGGAACAGAAATTCGGTGTCGCGAATCAGAAATTTGTCGACGATGTGAGCCGGTTCCGAGGAGATTCTGGACTAACCGAGGCACCTACTTCCATTCAATGCAAATGCATCTTCCCGTTGGAGGTAGCAATCCCCCCTCCCCAATCTTCTTAATCCCCTCCACCTAGTCGATTCCTCACCCAGATCTGCAGCTACATCCTATCCAATCCGAGCCATTGCCAGCAACATCTCCTTCCCAACCATGTCCGCTTCATCGTCATCTGTAAGGTTAGGATGGGATCTTGCCCCTCGTTCCTTGTACATAGTGCGGCGGGCAGGTCTACACCTGGATTGCTCGATCTGGAGTGAACGGTGGGCATCGCTTCTACAAGTGTGTCAACAAGGATGTAAGTTATCTACCCAAAACTGGAGATGCTGGTTACCTATTCTTAAATGTTTATACTGATTTATGCTTGGGATCTCTGATTGCAGAGGTGTGGATACATGATATCTTGTGATTGCAGATTGTCCAGTTGTCCTCGTGCCCAGCTGCTGGCTAACCAGCTGGTTGCATATTGCCAAGTTGTCCCCGCGCATCTCCCGCTGGCAGCTTACTTGCACCGACGAGTTATACCTGGTGAACCAATCGAGCAATGAAGGCGGGGAGGGGAGATGGCGACATATGTCCGAGCGGAGCAGCTGCCATGGAAGGGGAAGGATCGGGCGTACCAGGCAGTGCATGGTTGTTAAGATAGTCTTATCTTAAGTCTTGCACGTAATTTAAAGATGACAAAAGGAAAAGTCTACAATGGGTCATCTCTTAGACTTATCTTCAATAACTAGTCATTCCTAAAAATGTGATGAGACATATTGTGCTAAGAGATCATGTCTTTGTCTTCTCAGGCTGACATGTCACGTGTGATTGCACTTGCGCTCACCAGTGTGGTTGGTACAGTCATAATGTCGTGTCAGCCCTTGTTTTGCCATGGACTGAACCACCAGAGTATATATGAACCACAACACACTTGTACATTACATGAATCATACGTTATGACACTGTTCACTGAAACATTTTAATCAACCATCGCCGAGTCATGCATAAGCAATCAGTAAATAAACAGCTGCTCCCCCAGTCCAACTCCTGCATAAGATGATCACCATACAGACACCCCAAGACAAAGCAAGGCAAGTTGACATGCGGATATTCTTCAGACAAGTTCATCTTATTCTGAAAGAACACAACTCATAAGGATTCCGGATACATCACAAATAAAAATACAGTACTCATTGTAGCTCAACATAACACAACGAGATCAGCTCTTGAGCCTGAGCTCGGCCACTTTGTGGTAGCTGTTCCTATGATGCCCTTCAACACCACAATTCTTGCATCTTCTAGGCTTTCGAGGCTGTTTTGGCACGTCCCCGCGATCAGGACACGTTGTTCACTTATGTCCCTCTCGTCTGTATATCATAGAAAATCTTGTTCTCTTACTGAGACCTTCGTGTGGCGCTTTCTCTCGACTTGTCGTATGCCTACCCATTTCCTTCCTCTTGGATGGAGGCAATAAGCCTGCCAACAAATTCCTTGATTCATTTCTTGAATTGATATCATCGTTCACCATCGCTCCAGTCATCTTCACATCAACCCCCACTTGCTCACCTTCCGCTTGATCTTGGTTGACAACAACACCATTTTCAGCCATCCGGTCCTCTAGGCCTAGACCATCTCTAATCTCTGCAAATGGCTTCATTTCTTCAGCACAATGCTGGAACAATGCAACCAGACGTTCATATGCTTGTTGATACGTCTCCGTCGTATCTATAATTTTTGATTGTTCCATTCCAATATTCTACAACTTTTACATACTCTTGGCAACTTTTATACTACTTTTGGGACTAAGATATTGATCCAGTGCCCAGTGCCAGTTCCTGTTTGTTGCATGTTTTTTATTTCACAGAAAATCCATATCAAATGGAGTCCAAACGGGATAAAAACTTACAGAGATTTTTTTGGAATATATATGAATTTTGGGAAGTGGAATCAATGCGAGACGATGCCCGAGGGGCCCACGAGGGTGAGGGGCGCACCCGAGGGGGTAGGGCGCGCCCTGGGCCCTCGTGGCCACTCAGTAAGGCGGTTGGTGCCCTTCTTTCTCCGCAAGAAAGCCAATATCCGGATAAAAATCGTGTCAAAATTTCAGTCCAATCGGAGTTACGGATCCCCAGGAATTTAAGAAACGGTGAAAGGGCAGAATCAGGGAGCGTAGAAACAGAAGGAAACAGAGAAAGAGATCCAATCTCGGAGGGGCTCTCGCCCCTCCGCCGCCATGGAGGCCATGGACCAGAGGGGAGACCCTTCTCCCATCTAGGGGGAAGGTCAATGAAGAATAAGAAGGGGGCTCTCTCCCCCTCTCTTCCGGTGGCGCCGGAACGCCGCCCGGGCCATCATCGCGACAACGATCTACACCAACAACTTCACCGCCGTCATCATCAACTCTTCTCCCCTCTATGCAGTGGTGTAACCCCTCTTTTACCCACTGTAATCTCTACTTAAACATGGTGCTCAATGCTATATATTATTTCCCAATGATGTATGGCTATCCTATGATGTTTGAGTAGATCTGTTTTATCCTATGGGTTAATTGATGATCGTGATTCGTTTCAGTTGCATGTTTTATTATTGGTGTTGTCCTATGGTGCTCTCCATGTCGTGCAAGCGTGAGGGATCCCCGCTTTAGGGCTTGCAATATGTTCATGATTTGCTTATGGTGGGTGGCGTGAGTGACAGAAGCACATACCCGAGTAAGTAGGTTGTTTGCGTATGGGAGTAAAGAGGACTTGATGCCTTATAATGCTATGGTTGAGTTTTACCTTAATGATCTTTAGTAGTTGCGGATGCTTGCTAGAGTTCCAATCATAAGTGCATATGATCCAAGAAGAGAAAGTGTGTTAGCTTATGCCTCTCCCTCAAATAAGATTGCAATAATGATTACAGGTCTAGTTATTGATTGTCTATAGACAAATAACTTTCTCGTGACAAAAAGCTCTCTACTGAAACTAATTTAGTTGTGTCTTTATCTAAACAGCCCCTAGCTTTTATTTACATGCTCTTTATTATCTTGCAAACCTATCCTACAACACCTACAAAGTACTTCTAGTTTCATACTTGTTCTAGGTAAGGCGAATGTTAAGCGTGCGTAGAGTTGTATCGGTGGTCGATAGAACTTGAGGGAATATTTGTTCTACCTTTAGCTCCTCGTTGGGTTCGACACTCTTACTTATCGAAAGAGGCTACAATAGATCCCCTATACTTGTGGGTTATCAAGACCTTTTTCTGGCACCGTTGCCAGGGAGCAATAGCGTGGGGTGAATATTCTCGTGTGTGCTTGTTTGCTTTATCACTAAGTGGATTTTATTTGTTGTTCTAAGTTGTTCTCTATCTTTAGTTATGGATATGGAACACGAAATACCAAAAAATTTAGGTTTACTTGCTACTTATGGAGATGGGGAACCTCCTAAAACCCTCAATGCTCATTATGTGAAAGATATTATGCACTACTTTAACAATCCTGAGAAAACCCCATTTAATTATATAATGGGAGACACGTTGCATCAACGTGAATACTTTAGGGATTATCGCTTGAATCAAAAGGGAAACTATTATGGGATCAAATTTATATGTTGCATTGGTATGCTCGGCAACTATGCTTGAGATATGATTATACTTGTTGCTCTAGGATGAAGGCTCCACAGCTTCCCTTTTAATGTAAATTTAATGATAATGAAACCTTAGCTTCTTATGCTAATGGTATATATGATTACTATGATGTGCAACGAATAGAAGAATTTGTTGCTTTTAAGGGTGCTTGTGAAATTGAATCTTTGTTTAAAGAGTTTGAAGATTTTGATGATTCAGTTTATTGACCTAAAAATTTAGCTATCCTTAAATATAGCTATGATAATTATAAATACAATTATGATATTGATGGATTTATTGAGAAAGTCTCCGCTGTCCGAGAAGAGACTAAATTTTGCAGGAGTCTATGGAAAAAGAAATTGATGAGACTGTGAGCTCATTGGATGAAAAAGATGATGGGGAGAGCGAAGAACAAAAGGAGGAAGATTGGATTAGCTACCCGTGCCCACCTTCTGATGAGAGTAACTCTCCAACTCATACATTATTTAATGTCCCTTCGTTCTTACCGAAGGATGAATGCCATGAGAATTGCTATGATCCCATTGATTCGTTTGAAATGTCCCTTTTTGATGAACTTGATGTTTGCTATTCTTATGGCCAAGATGCCAATATGAATTATGCTTATGGAGATGAACTTGCTATTGTTCCTTATGTTAAACATGAAATTGTTGCTATTGCATCCACACATGATAGTCCTATTATCTTTTTGAATTCTCCAAACTACACTATATCAGAGAAATTTGCACTTATTAAGGATTATATTGATGGGTGGCCTTTTACCATTGCACATGATAATTTTGATGAATATAATATGCATGTGTTTGCTGCTCCTACTTGCAATTATTATGAGAGAGGAACTATATCTCCGCCTCTCTATGTTTCCAACACGATAAAATTGCAAGAAACTTCTTATGCTATGCATTGGCCCTTACTTGATGTGCATGAATTGTTCTTGTATGACATGCCGATGCATATGAAGAGAGTTAGACTTCGTCATTGCTTGATATATGTTGCTTTGTGCTCACTACTAAATTCCAAATCACTTCTCATTCAAATTGGCTTTGATATACCTTAGGATCTGGGTGGATTCATTACTTGAGCACCTTATGCCTAGCTTAAGGGCTTTAAAGAAAGCGCTGCCAGGGAGACAACCCGGAAGTTTTAGAGAGTCATTTATTTCTGTTGAGTGCTTTTATAGAGTTTAAAAACAAAAAAATAAAGAGGGGAACCCAAAACTTTTCAAAAAGGAAAGTCAAAGTGAGAGAGACAAGCATTGTTGAAGTGAGGGAGCTCCTTGAACTTTGTTCATGCTCACGGAAACTTTGTGAATCTTGATTACAGAAACTTCTCAACAAAAATAATTATCCCCTTGTACAATTCCATTGTATTATAAAAATAATGTGCCAAGATTTGCCTTTAGGATGTTTACATTGGTTGTTGGTTTGTGCGGTGCAAAATAGAAACTTTGGCTGTAGTGCGTGATTTTACATTTTTTACTGGAACATCAAATGGTTCTGAAACATTTTGCACTATCTTTCTATACAAATTGTTTTTTTCCTAATTGTTTTCAGAATTTTTGGAGTACCAGAAGTATGGTGAATGTTCAGATTACTACAGACTGTCATGTTTAAGTCAGATTCTGTTTTTGATGCATTGTTTGCTTGTTTTGATGAAACTATCGATTTCTATCACTGGATTAAGCCATGGAAAAGTTATATTACAGTAGCTACAATTCAAAAAATATATGAATTGGTTTGCAACAATACTTAGAGTAGTTATTTGCTTTATTATACTAACGGATCTTACCGAACTTTCTGTTGAGTTTTGTGTGGATGAAGTGATCTAGTATCGAGGAGGTCTCGATATGAGGAGAAGGAGGAGAGGCAAGAGCTCAAGCTTCGGGATGCCCAAGGCACCCCAAGTAAATATTCAAGGAGATTCAAGCGTCTAAGCTTGTGGATGCCCCGGAAGGCATCCCATCTTTCTTCAATAAGTATCGGTATGTTTTCTGTTTTGTTTCATTCATGTGATATGTGCAAATCTTGGAGCATCTTTTGCATTCAGTTTTCACTTTTCTTTGATGCACCATGCTGGTATGAGATAGTCCATGGTTGATTTATAGAATGCTCATTGCACTTCACTTATATCTTTTGAGTATGGCTTTATAGAATGCGTCATGTGCATCACATATATCATTTGAAGCTTGGATTGCTTGTTTCCCTACACATAGAAAATCGCCATTTGTAGAATGCTCTTTTGCTTCAATTATATCTGTTAGAGCATGGGCATATCTTTTGTAGAAAGAATTAAACTCTCTTGATTCACTTATATCTATTTAGAGAGATGACAGGAATTGGACATTCACATGGTTAGTCATTAAATCCTACATAAAACTTGTAGATCACTGAATATGATATGTTTGATTCCTTGCAATAGTTTTGTGATATAAAGATGGTGATATTAGAGTCATGCTAGTGGGTAGTTGTGGATTGTATAAATACTTGTGTTGAAGTTTGTGATTCCCGTAGCATGCACGTATGGTGAACCGTTATGTAACGAAGTTGGATCATGAGGTATTTATTGATTGTCTTCCTTATGAGTGGCGGTCAGGGACGAGCGATGATCTTTTCCTACCAATCTATCCCCCTGGGAGCATGCGCGTAGTACTTTGTTTCGATGACTAATAGATTTTTGCAATAAGTATGTGAGTTCTTTATGACTAATGTTGAGTCCATGGATTATACGCACTCTCACCCTTCCATCATTACTAGCCTCTTCTGTACCGTGCATTGCCCTTTCTCACCTTGAGAGTCGGTGCAAACTTCACCGGTGCATCCAAACCCCGTGATATGATACGCTCTATCACACATAAGCCTCCTTATATCTTCCTCAAAAAAGCCACCATACCTACCTATCATGGCATTTCCATAGCCATTCCGAGATATATTCCCATGCAACTCCCATCATCATCATATACATGACTTGAGCATTTATGGTCATATTGCTTTGCATGATCGTAAGATAGCTAGCATGATGTTTTCATGGCTTGTTCGTTTTTTGATTTCATTGCTACGCTAGATCATTACACATCCCGGTACACCGTCGGAGGCATTCATATAGAGTCATATCTTTGTTCTAGTATCGAGTTGTAATATTTAGTTGTAAGTAGATAAAAGTGTTATGATCATCATTATTAGAACATTGTCCCATGTGAGATTATCAAAATAAAAGTGGCCAAAGAAGCCCCCCCCCAAAGAGAGAGAGAGAGAGAGAGAGGCCAACGAAGCCTAAAAAAGAGAAAGGAAAAAAGACAGAACAAAATGAGTGAAAAATAGAGAAGGGACAATGTTACTATCCTTTTACCACACTTGTGCTTCAAAGTAGCACCTGATACGTCTCCAACGTATCTATAATTTTTGATTGTTCCATGCTATTATATTGTCTGTTTTGGATGTTTATAGGCTTTATTATGCACTTTTATATTATTTTTGGGACTAGCCTATTAACCCAGAGCCCAGTGCCAGTTTCTGTTTTTTCCTTGTTTTAGAGTATCGCAGAAAAGGAAAATCAAACGGACTCCAATTGACCTTAAACTTCACGGAACTTATTTTTGGACAAGAAGAAGCCCACGGAGTATAGGAGATGGACCAGGAGAGTCCCGGGCTGCCCACGAGGGTGGGGGCGCGCCCACCCCCCTAGGCGCGCCCCCTGCCTTGTGGACAGCCCGGAGGTCCACCGACGTACTTCTTCCTCCTATATATACCCATATACCCTAAAAACTTCGGGGAGCACAATAGATCGGGAGTTCCGCCGCCAGAAGCCTCCGTAGCCACCGAAAACCAATCTAGACCCGTTCCGGCACCCTGCCGGAGGGGGAACCCTTCACCGGTGGCCATCTTCATCATCCCGGCGCTCTCCATGACGAGGATGGAGTAGTTCTCCCTCGGGGCTGAGGGTATGTACGAGTAGCTATGTGTTTGATCTCTCTCTCTCTCTCTCTCGTGTTCTTGAGGTGATATGATCTTGATGTATCGCGAGCTTTGCTATTATAGTTGGATGTTATGATGTTTCTCCCCCTCTACTCTCTTGTGATGAATTGAGTTTTCCCTTTGAAGTTATCTTATCGGATTGAGTCTTTAAGGATTTGAGAACACTTGATGTATGTCTTGCGTGGGATACCCTTGGTGACAATGGGGTATTCTATTGATCCACTTGATGTATGTTTTGGTGATCAACTTGCGGGTTCCACCCATGAACCTATGCATAGGGGTTGTCACGCGTTTTCGTCTTGACTCTCCGGTAGAATCTTTGGGCCACTCTTTGAAGTACTTTGTGTTGGTTTTAATAGATGAATCTGAGATTGTGTGATGCATATCGTATAATCATACCCACGGATACTTGAGGTGACATTGGAGTATCTAGGTGACATTAGGGTTTTGGTTGATTTGTGTCTTAAGGTGTTATTCTAGTACGAACTCTATGATAGACCGAACGAAAAGAATAGCTTCATGTTATTTTACTACGGACTCTTGAATAGATCGATCAGAAACGATAACTTTGAGGTGGTTTCGTACCCTACAATAATCTCTTCGTTTGTTCTCCGCTATTAGTGACTTTGGAGTGACTCTTTGTTGCATGTTGAGGGATAGTTATATGATCCAATTATGTTATTATTGTTGAGAGAACTTGCACTAGTGAAAGTATGAACCCTAGGCCTTGTTTCAACACATTGCAATACCGTTTGTGCTCACTTTTATCATTAGTTACCTTGCTGTTTTTACATTTTCAGATTACAAAAACCTATATCTACCATCCATATTGCACTTGTATCACCATCTCGTGCACCTATACAATTTACCATTGTATTGGGTGTGTTGGGGACACAAGAGACTCTTTGTTATTTGGTTGCAGGGTTGTTTGAGAGAGACCATCTTCAACCTAAGCCTCCCACAGATTGATAAACCTTAGGTCATCCACTTGAGGGAAATTTGCTACTGTCCTACAAACCTCTGCACTTGGAGGCCCAATAACGTCTACAAGAAGACGGTTGTGTAGTAGACATCAAGCTCTTTTCTGGCGCCGTTGCCGGGGAGGTTAGCGCTTGAAGGTATATCTTTAGATCTTGCAATCGAATCTTTTTGTTTCTTGTTTTAGCACTAGTTTAGTTTATAAAATAAAACTAAAAAGAATTATGGAATTGAGTTTGCCTCATACGCTTCATCTTTTTAATATCTTTCGTGAGTATGATGGAAAGGAAAATTGTGCCAAAGTGTTAGAAGAAAAATGCATTAAAATGTTTGGCACTAAATCTTTGAATGATGAGCATGATTGCAATGTTATTAGTATGAAGTCCTTGAATATCCATAGTACTAATGATGATTGCACTAGTTATGATGAAAATGTCTCCTATAAACATGTCAATCTTTGTGGAATGCATTGGGTTTGCAAGTACACACCAAATAGGGAAGATAGATATTGCAAGAGGCATAAGCATTTAGAAACCAAATGGTTGCAAGAAAGGCTAAATGTTAGTGCTGAAAATTTAAAATTTCTTAGCCATACTTGTGAACTTTGGAATGAACATGGTCATTCAAACATCAAATGAAAATTGTTTCATGATCGAATCGTGTCCAAAAGTTGTGATGACTTGATTTGCCTTGCACATTATAATGAACTTAGTTTGCTTTTGGGTTATGAGGAAATGAAACGTCAAACTAAGATTATTCTAGAATATAACCTCAAGAAATTCCTCGATATTGATCTAGAAGAAATTTATATGTATTGTGCGGTGAATTGCACTGAAAATCCTTATATTGCCAATTATATAAAGAAAAGAAAACAAATAGAAGATGAAGATAATACAAACGAAAGGGAAGAGACTTCCCAATATCCTCCTATTATTTCTTATGATGAATCAGGTAACGAGGAGGAGCCTTCTATTCGACCAATCTCATTAATAGGGAGCTCCAAAAAGAGGATTGAACCCACACATGATGTGGTGAAGAAAAAGAAAAGAAAAAGGAAGAGAGGTAAAAAGATATCTCTCCCAAATAATGCTGCTCCTATTACTGTTGTGCCTCATGAAAATATAATTGTGGAAGATGATGCACTTGATGATGATCTCATTATGCCTATTGCTTGTTGTGATGATTATGATTGGGAAGATAATGATACTTCTTATGATCTTGAAAATCTTTTTGGCACTTGCTTGGAAGAATATGATAATTGCTATACTATTGGTGCTATCCATATTATTAATGACGAGGGTGATTATGGTTATGATATGAAAAGGCCCAAGCTTGGGGATGCTACGTTTAATGAAGATGATATTTTTAGTCTCCCAAGTTTTGACATGCAAATTTATAATGATGATAGCATGCCTTCTAATTATGATGATTATATTGATGAAAGTGGATTTGGAGAGGTCATGACTTTATTTAGTAATGATTCCACTATCTTGGAAGAGGTTTCAATTGATTATGATGAGAACAAAGTTGCTACTTATGATGATTATTGTGATGACACTTATGCTATAAAAAGTAGTGATGATTATATTTATAAAACTTGTCATGATTATGATTACCCCTTTTCTGAACATTACTCTTTTAATATGGAAACAATTTATAGTATTCAAGTTTCTTATGATACTCCCACTATCCCGAATGAGAAGAATTTTGCTTATGTGGAGAGTAATAAAATTTCTATGCTTGTAGAACATGAAAATAATGCTTTATGTGATAGTTATATTGTTGAATTCATTCATGAATCTACTGAAAATTATTATGAGGGAGGAATATATGCTTGTAGGAATTGCAATAATACCAAGTTTCCTCTCTATGTGCTTAAAGTTTTAAAGTTATGCTTGGTTTACCTTCCTATGCAAGTTGATTCTTGTTCCCACAAGTTGTTTGCTTACAAAATCCCTATTCATAGGAAGAGGGTTAGACTTAAATGTGCTAGTCATATTCTTCGTGATGCTCTCTTTATGTTTCAATTCTTATCCTTTATGTGAGCATCGTTGAAATCATCATGCCTAGCTAGGGGCGTTAAACGATAGCGCTTGTTGGGAGGCAACCCAATTTTATTTTTTCTACTTGCTTTTTGTTCCTGTTTAGTAATAAATTAATCATATATCCTCTGTTATGATTGTGTTTTTTATGTTTTAATTAGTGTTTTTTCCAAGTAGAACCGTTGGGAAGACTTGGGGAAAGTCTTTTTGATCTTGCTGTAAAAAATAGAAACTTTAACGCTCACGAGAATTGCTGCCATTTTTATTTGGATAGTGATATTTAGTTAATTATTTTTTCAGATGATTAATATATAAATTCATCATGTCAAGCAATTTATTTTAGAATTTTTGGGGTTCCATAAGTTTGCGTTAGCTACAGATTACTACAGACTGTTCTGTTTTTGAAAGATTCTGTTTTTCGTGTGTTGTTTGCTTATTTTGATGAATCTATGGCTAGTAAAATAGTTTATAAACCATAGAGAAGTTGGAATAAAGTAGGTTTAACACCAATATAAATAAAGAATGAGTTAATTACAGTACCTTGAAGTGGTGTTTTGTTTTCTTTCGCTAACGGAGCTCACGAGTTTTCTATTAAGTTTTGTGTTGTGAAGTTTTCAAGTTTTGGGTAAAGATTCGATGGATTATGGAATAAGGAGTGGCAAGAGCCTAAGCTTGGGGATTCCCAAGGCACCCCAAGGTAATATTCAAGGACAACCACGAGCCTAAGCTTGGGGATGCCCTAGAAGGCATCCCCTCTTTCGTCTTCGTTCATCGGTAACTTTACTTGGAGCTATATTTTTATTTACCACATGATATGTGTTTTACTTGGAGCGTCAATTTATTTTGTTAGGATTTTCTTGCTGTTTGAATAAAATACCAAGATATGAAATTCTTTAATGTTAGAGAGTCTTCATATAGTTGCATAATTATTCGACTACTCATTGATCTTCACTTATATCTTTCGGAGTAGTTTGTTGGTGCTCTAGTGCTTCACTTATATCTTTTTAGAGCACGGCGGTGGTTTTATTTTGAAGAAATAGATGAACTCTCATGCTTCACTTATATTATTTTGAGAGTCTATAGAACATCACGTTAGTTTGCTTTGGTTATGAATTTAGTCCTAATATGATGGGCATCCAAGAGGGATATAATAAAAACTATCATATGAAGTGCATTGAATACTAAGAGAAGTTTGATACTTGATAATTGTTTTGAGATATGGAGATGGTGATATTAGAGTCATGCTAGTTGAGTAGTCGTGAATTTGAGAAATACTTGTGTTGAAGTTTGTGATTCCCGTAGCATGCATGTATGGTGAATCGTTATGTGACGAAGTCGGAGCATGATTTATTTATTGATTGTCTTCCTTATGAGTGGCGGTCGGGAACGAGCGGTGGTATTTTCCTACCAATCTATCCCCCTAGGAGCATGCGCGTAGTACTTTGTTTCGATAACTAATAGATTTTTGCAATAAGTATGTGAGTTCTTTATGACTAATGTTGAGTCCATGGATTATACGCACTCTCACCCTTCCACCATTGCTAGCCTCTCTAGTACCGCGCAACTTTCGCTGGTACCATAAACACACCATTTACCTTCCTCAAAAAAACCATACCTACCTATCATGGCATTTCCATAGCCATTCCGAGATATATTGTCATGCAACTTTCCACTGTTCCGTTTACTATGATACGCTCCATCATTGTCATATTGCTTTGCATGATCATGTAGTTGACATTGTATTTGTGGCAAAGCCACCATTCATAATTATTTCATACATGTCACTCATGCATCATTGCTATCCCAGTACACCGCTGGAGGCATTCATATAGAGTCATACTTTGTTCTAGTATCGAGTTGTAATCTTTGAAGTTGTAAATAAATAGAAGTGTGATGATCATCATTAATAGAGCATTGTCCCCAAAAAAGAAAGGCCAAATAAAAAAAGAAATGCCAAATAAAAAAAAGGAAGGCAAAAAAAGGCCAAATACAAATAAAAGGGACAATGCTACTATCCTTTTTCCACACTTGTGCTTCAAAGTAGCACCATGATCTTCATGATAGAGAGTCTCTTGTTTTCTCACTTTCATATACTAGTGGGAAATTTTCATTATAGAACTTGGCTTGTATATTCCAACAATGGGCTTCCTCAAATGCCCTAGGTCTTCGTGAGCAAGCAAGTTGGATGCACACCCACTTAGTTCCTTTTGTTGAGCTCTCATATACTTATAGCTCTAGTGCATCTGTTGCATGGTAATCCCTACTCACTCACATTGATATCTCTTAATGCGCATCTCCATAGCCTGTTGATACGCCTAGTTGATGTGAGATTATCTTCTCCCTTTTTGTCTTCTCCACAACCACCATTCTATTCCACATATAGTGTTATGTTCATGGCTCACGCTCATGTATTGCGTGAAGATTGAAAAGGTTTGAAAACACCAAAAGTATGAAACAATTGCTTGGCTTGTCATCGGGGCTGTGCATGATTTAAATACTTTGTGTGGTGAAGATGGAGCATAGCCAGACTATATGATTTTGTAGGGATAACTTTCTTTGGCCATGTTATTTTGAGAAGACATAATTGCTTAGTTAGTATGCTTGAAGTATTATTATTTTTATGTCAATATTAAACTTTTGTCTTGAATCTTATGGATCTGAACATTCATGCCAAAATTAAGAGAATTACTTAGAGAAATATATTAGGTAGCATTCCACATCAAAAATTCTATTTTTTATCATTTACCTACTCGAGGACGAGCAGGAATTAAGCTTGGGGATGCTGATACGTCTCCAACGTATCTATAATTTTTGATTGTTGCATGCTATTATATTATCTGTCTTGGATGTTTATGGGCTTTATTATGCACTTTTATATTATTTTTGGGACTAACCTATTAACCAAGAGCCCAGTGCCAGTTTCTGTTTTTTCCTTGTTTTAGAGTATCGCAGAAAAGGAAAATCAAACAGAGTCCAATTGACCCAAAGCTTCACGGAACTTATTTTTGGACAAGAAGAAGCCCACGGAGTATCAGAGATGGACCAGGAGAGTCCCGGGCTGCCCACGAGGGTGGGGGCGCGCCCACCCCCCTAGGCGCGCCCCCTACCTCGTGGACAGCCCGGAGGTCCACCGACGTACTTCTTCCTCCTATATATACCCATATATCCTAAAAACTTCGGGGAGCACAATAGATCGGCAGTTCCGCCGCCAGAAGCCTCCGTAGCCACCGAAATCCAATCTAGACACGTTCCGACACCCTGCCGGAGGGGGAGCCCTTCACCAGTGGTCATCTTCATTATCCCGGCGCTCTCCATGACAAGGAGGGAGTAGTTCTCCCTCGGGGCTATGTGTTTGATCTCTCTCTCTCTCGTGTTCTTGAGGTGATACGATCTTGATGTATTGCGAGCTTTGCTATTATAGTTGGATGTTATGATGTTTCTCCCCCTCTACTCTCTTGTGATGAATTGAGTTTTCCCTTTGAAGTTATCTTATCGGATTGAGTCTTTAAGGATTTGAGAACACTTGATGTATGTCTTGCGTGGGATACCTGTGGTGACAATGGGGTATTATATTGATCCACTTGATATATGTTTTGGTGATCAAGTTGTGGGTTCCGCCCATGAACCTATGCATAGGGGTTGGCACACATTTTTGTCTTGACTCTCCGGTAGAATATTTGGGGCACTCTTTGAAGTACTTTGTGTTGATTTGAATAGATGAATCTGAGATTGTGTGATGCATATCGTATAATCATACCCACGGATACTTGAGGTGACATTGGAGTATCTAGGTGACATTAGGGTTTTGGTTGATTTGTGTCTTAAGGTGTTATTCTAGTACGAACTCTATGATAGATTGAACAGAAAGAATAACTTCATGTTATTTTACTACGGACTCTTGAATAGATCGATCAGAAAGGATAACTTTGAGGTGGTTTCATACCCTACAATAATCTCCTCGTTTATTCTCCGCTAGTAGTGACTTTGGAGTGACGCTTTGTTGCATGTTGAGGGATAGTTATATGATCCAATTATGTTATTATTGTTGAGAGAACTTGCACTAGTGAAAGTATGAACCCTAGGCCTTGTTTCAACACATTGCAATACTGTTTGTGCTCACTTTTATCATTAGTTACCTTGCTGTTTTTATTTTTTTAGATTACAAAAACCTATATCTACCATCCATATTGCACTTGTATCACTATCTCTTCGCCGAACTAGTGCACCTATACAATTTACCATTGCATTGGGTGTGTTGGGGACACAAGAGACTCTTTGTTATTTGGTTGCAGGGTTGTTTGAGAGAGACCATCTTCAACCTACGCCTCTCATGGATTGATAAACCTTAGGTCATCCACTTGAGGGAAATTTGCTACTGTCCTACAAACCTCTGCACTTGGAGGTCCAACAACGTCTACAAGAAGAAGGTTGTGTAGTAGACATCAGCACCATGTTCTTCATATAGAGAGTCTCTTGAGTTATCACTTTCATATACTAGTATGCCTCTACTTGACTAGCTCGTTAATCAAAGATGGTTAAGTTTCCTAGCCATGGACAAAGAGTTGTCATTTGATGAACAGGATCACATCATTAGAGAATGATGTGATTGACTTGGCCCATCCGTTAGCTTAGCACGATGATCGTTTTGTTGCTATTGCTTTCTCCATAACTTATACATGTTCCTATGACTATGAGATTATGCAACTCCTGAATACCGGAGGAACACTTAGTGTGCTATCAAATGTCACAACGTTACTGGGTGACTATAAAGATGCTCTACAGGTGTCTCCAATGGTGTTTGTTGAGTTGGCATAGATCGAGATTAGGATTTGTCACTCCGTGAATCGGAGAGGTATCTCTGGGCCCTCTCGGTAATGCACATCACTATAAGCCTTGCAAGCAATGTGACTAATGAGTTAGTTACGAGATGTTGCATTACGGAACGAGTAAAGAGACTTGCCGGTAACGAGATTGAACTAGGTATTGAGATACCGACGATCGAATCTCGGGCAAGTAACATACCGATGAAAAAGGGAACAACGTATGTTGTTATGCGGTTTGACCGATAAAGATCTTCGTAGAATATGTAGGAACCAATATGAGCATCCAGGTTCCGCTATTGGTTATTGACCGGAGATGAGTCTCGGTCATGTCTACATAGTTCTCGAACCCGTAGGGTCCGCACGCTTAACGTTCGGTGACGACCGGTATTATGAGTTTATGTGTTTTGATGTACCGAAGGTAGTTTGGAGTCCCGGATATGATCACGGACATGACAAGGAGTCTCGAAATGGTCAAGACATAAAGATCGATATATTGGAAGGCTATGTTTGGACATCAGAATGGTTCCAGGTGAGTTCGGGCATTTACCGGAGTACCGGGGGGTTACCGGAACCCCCCGGGGAGTGTATGGGCCTTAATGGGCCTTAGTGGGAGAGAGGAGGATGCGACCTAGGTGGGGGCGCCCCCAAGCCCAATCCGAATTGGGGTGGGGGCCGCTGTGACACCCTCGATTCAATTGTACACTAATCATACACGCAAATGTGTACGATCAAGATCAATGACCCACGGGAAGATATCACAACACAACTCTAGACACAAATTAAAATAATACAAGCTTTATATTACTAGCCAGGGGCCTCGAGGGCTCGAATACATCAGCTCAAATACACAAGAGTTAGCGGAAGCAACAATATCTGAGTACAGACATAAGTTAGACAAGTCTGCCTTAAGAAGGCTAGCACAAAAGCAACAACGATTGAAAAGGCAAGGCCTCATGTCAGTGTCAAAACCGGCGGATCTCGGGTAGGGGGTCCCTAACTATGCGTCTAAGGTCGATGGTAACAGGAGACAGGGGACACAATGTTTTACCTAGGTTTGGGCCCTCTCTATGGAGGTAATACCCTATGCCCTGATTGATTGATCTTGATGAATATGAGTATTACAAGAGTTGATCTACCACGAGATCGTTATGGCTAAACCCTAGAGGCCTAGCTTGTATGGTTATGATAATGTATGTCCTCCGGACTAAGTCCTCCGGTTTATATAGACACCGGGAGCATCTAGGGTTACACAATGTCGGTTACAAAGAAAGGAATCTACATATTTAGTCGCCAAGCTTGCCTTCCACACCAAGGAGAGTCCCATCTAGACACGAGTGCAGTTTTCGGTCTTCTTATCTTCACAGCCCATCAGTCCGGCCCATGGCTAATAGGACGGACGCCCGAGGACCCCTTAGTCCAGGACTCCCTCAATAGCCCCTGAACCTGGCTTCAATGACAACATATCCGGCGCGTAGATCTGTATTCGGCATTGCAAGGCGGGTTCCTTCCTCCAAACTCCAAGATAGTCTCCAGACGTATTTGAATGTGTCCGGACCTGTAACACAACACCACACACAACTATGGAGAGAATATAATATTCCACGAGTCCAATCTGATGACAACTTTTATAACGTGACGTCACGCTCGCCTGGTTTTTCGAACCGTCTCCTGTCCCACCGTTCCATGTTTCGAGGCACGGTTGCTATCCATGCTCCGTCGAAACAGAGATCGTGTCCCCTTATTGCGGGATTCTCATTAAGACAAGCGTGGGTAACCCAACCGTTCTTTTGGAAAGATCCCTTAGGAATAGGCAGGCTTTCAGCCTCAAGAGGAGGCGTTTTAGTCCCTGCTACCTTTATAGAGGAACCAAGGGCCGTCCTTTTTGACGCCAAACTTCTCCTCAGCCTCTCCAACCTTGAGTTCTAGCACCCAAGGTTTTGACTTCGTTGCTCTGAGATTCCTCATTATGTCCGGACCCATCCCTCAAGGCCGATGGGTGGCGTCCTCCGTTACAGAGGAGGATATTGCGAAGCTTCGAGCGGCCAAATACCTGACTACGGAAATCCACCACAGGCTTCCTGCTCAAGGGCAGGTTATCCCAACCCCCAGATTTGGCGAGAGGGTCGTATTCATCTCACACTTCCTTCGAGGGCTAGGGCTCGCTCTTGACCCCTTCGCTTGGGGGCTAATGTTCTATTATGGACTAGATTTTCACGATCTAGCCCTAGAGTCTTTCCTCCATGTCTTAGTGTTCATCATTATGTGCGAGGCCTTCCTCTGAATCCCCCCACACTTCGTCTTATGGCTCAAGACCTTCAGTGTGAAACCAAAGGTAGTCGACGGGGAACAGGTGGAGTGCGGCGCTGCTGTAGTCAGCCAGCTCACCAACACTCCTTAGCAAAAAGGCTCTTTTACCAAAACTTCCAATCAATGGCAGCGAGTGTGGTTTTATGTTACGGAGCCCCGCAACACAAAGTGGGTAGTTGCACCCACGTTTCACCCTGGACCACCGTTGCAGCTTGCATCATGGGCCAACAAGGGGCTAGATTGGGGATCAGTTGATGAAGTGCCGACTCTACAAAGCCGCATCCGAACCCTCCTCGAGAGGGACATCGATCTTGTCAGTGTGATTCAAGTAATGCTGATTCGCCGAATCCTACCATGCCAACGTAGGCCTCTCCGCATGTGGGAGTTCAATCCAGAAGGACCACGAACCCTCCAACACTTCTTCGGCATTACGCACAAAGGGATGTGGAAATTGTTTTTCGGAAAACGAAAACATTGGCCGAACACCACTGAGGACACAGGCCTCGACTATAACCGTCCGGATACCCCGGTTAGCACTTGACTTCCAAACACCCTTTTTTAAGTATGCCGTAATACATTACTGAGCAAACTATCTCCTTCCAGGGCCGGATAAAGAAAGCGGAGCTGATTAGGTGTCCGGCCCCCCTTCCCGAAGGTTCAGCAGATCCTATATTAACAAGGATGCTAGCCCCGGCACCGTACCAGATGCTTGTGAAGGAGGGCAAGGCAGAGAGGACCAAAGATGGCCCCCATCCCGAAGGTGTGCCAGACAAGATTCCATCGTTTGAAGACAAAAATGACGGGGAAGTCAACGTCTCTTCCCCCCATGGGAAGAAAAGGGCCGCCTCTGAAGATTGGGAGGAAAAGGCTCCTAAACGAGGCAAGATGCCTTCGTCGGGTGGCTCGGGCTTGGAGGACAATGTCATCACGTAGTCCCATGAAGAGGACAAGCCTCATGCCAAATCGTAAGTGAACAAGGGTGTTTTAAACACGTCCCGCCCCTTTCTTGTAACGTCTAGAATATATGTTTTTTTGTAGTCCGGCACGCAGTCTTCTTCAATAATCCTCTTCCTCGGGGGATCTTCTCCCGGAGATGATGGAAAGCGAGACGCCTCCACCGATCTCCTCACCAACAGGGCGGACGGCTTTGAGGTGTCGTCACGGAGGGTCTCTCCCGAGCAACAAGTGGTGCGAGGGGTGATGAAGACACAACCCGAAGGTGATACTTTGGTGGCCCAGGGTCCGGGGACCAACAATAGAGGCCCCGAACATTCCAGTCTACAGCCGGATACGAATAAACGGATCCCTTCAAAGGGAGGCTGTACTCCTTCAGTAGCCTCCGGAGACCCAGGGGCGCTGGATATATTGACGAACATGCTGCGACAGGCATCCGTCTCAGAGGAACATCGTACCTTGATGGGCACAGTGGTCGAAAAGGTCCTGGCCGTGAAATGCAGATTGAATGAGGCCTTCGTGGGCCTGCTAAGAGGCTTCGAGGTTTGTATCGTAATATGTTCGATTGTGTTTTTATTCAAGAATACACCTGTGTATAGATAGTAGCCCCTGAGACTCTGATTGGCTTCCCGAGGGAGGCGATCAGAGGATCAAAAGATATGCCCAGGAAGTAATATGATTAATTGAAACACATGCTGTGACATCCCCGGAAACTGTCCGGACTATGGAGATTGCAGATTACCAACACAAGATTGATGATGCAGATATTGATATCGCGCTTATCGACAGGCGTCTTGACGAGTCGCAAGGTACGTGTTCAGAGCAATCCTTACATATACGTGTTTGTAATATAAGCGTGATGCTGAAAGTTGCATACTGGAATATGCATGGCTCCAGATGGTGCCGGCGCCTGTCGGATTTTGGGTTCCGGCAGACCCTTGAGGTTCGAACACTGGGGTGCATGCGGAGATCTCTCCCCTACCGATCTACGTCCAATCTCCTCGCGTGATCTAAGCTGGAAACAACGAACAACACAAGGGACACAAGGTTTATACTGGTTCGGGCCACCGTTGTGGTGTAATACCCTACTCCAGTGTGTGGTGTGGTGGATTGCCTCAGGGGATGATGATGAACAGTACAAGGGAAGAACAGCCTCGCGAGAGGTGTTCTTGAGCCGGTGCGATGAACTATTTGGGTGAGTTCAGTCGCCTCTCTCTCTCTCTGCTAGGGCTCTACCAGATCTCTAGATATCCTCCCCCCTTCTGCTCTGTGGTGGCTAGCTCTATTTATGGAGGCCCTGGGCCTCTCCCCAAATAATGAGCGGGAAGGGCGCCAACAATTGGCCATTTTGAAGGGGAACATCTAGTACAAGTTATCCTGACCAAAGGTGGTCTTCGGCTGCCAAAAGCACTGGTGATGACGCCGTCTTGGGCTCCATGGTGACCTCCGTCCTGCAGCTCTGCTGGTCTTGGTCTCGTTGCACCGGAATGGTAACCTTTGCCCGATGCCTTGGCCTGTGCTTGCCCCCTTTGCACCAAAGGGGAAACAAGGACACTGCGCAGGCCGGTGCCCGCCTAGCGCCCGCCTGGTCTCGATCGTCATGGCTTGCGTCATGGGCTCCTCGCGAGGTACCCCTGCCTTGATCTCTCCGCCTCCTCGCGAGCCTGCCTGATGAGGCTTCCTTTGAGGAAGCTTCCGGTCGTCCACCCCGCGAGGCTTGGCCCCTCGCGAGGGTCTTGAGCTTGAGCTGATGAAGATGGGACGCGTTGGGCCCCCACTTGAGCCACGCCGCAGGCCGCAAGCAGGCAAGTCTGGGGACCCCTGTTCCCAGGACGCCGACAGTAGCCCCCAGGCCCAAGGCGCGCCCGGGCTTGGCCTAGCAGGGAGCGAAGAGGCAAGCACGAAGCGCCGCGGGCCCAAAAAGCCTGCGGCCTTGGGCGCCGCGGGACGATTGATTGGTCGTGGACGTCTGCGCTTCCCCACGACGCCTTGTTACACGCTCGGCTAAGCGGACCCGTAGTTGCACACAATTGTTCCTCCTTTCCGCTGTGCGCTTGCCTCCTACCTTTCCTTCTTCTTCGAGCTCCAGCCTCCGCCGCCAATCCAGCTTGAGTTCTTCCTCCTCTTCATCGCCATGGTGCCGACGAAGAAAGGAAGGGGAAAGAAGTCCGCGCCTTCGCCCCGCACACCTCTGGCGGCGACCCCAGCCGTTGCCCGGTCGATCATACTCAATCCAGAAGCTTTGAACAAGGTCCGCTCCGCCCTTGCCACTATCTTCAACGAGTGCGGCAGGACTACAGTCTGGCCTGCGTCCCATGCCTCCCTTGATAGGATCGTCACGGAGGCCCGATTCTTCGCCGATGCCCTATGGGCGGGTCTGGTTCCCCCCTTTTCCGCCTTCTTCAATGCGGTGCTCTCCCATTATCAGATCCGTATGATGCACCTCGGGCCGGAGTCCATTACTCTTCTGGCTGTCTTTGCTTTTGTTTGCGAGGTGATGATAGGCATTCCTCCTTCCGTTGCCCTGCTGCGCCACTTCTTTTCCTTGCGCCTGAGCGATCCCACTCAGTGCTCAGGGTGTGTGAGCTTCTTAACCGTGCCAGAGATGGCCGCTTCAGGGATCGACTTCGGCCTTCCTCCTCCTGAGGCCAGGTTCAGAGAGCGGTGGCTATACGTGGACGTTGGAGTGCCCAACCCTTTGCTCTCGCCCCCGACCTCGCCTACTATTCCTCACGCGGGTTGGGACCATGAGGTGCTCGCGAGCCCCCGACTCGCCTTCGTCTGGCGCCGCTTCCAAAGTTTGAGGGCGCTCAATGTGACAGCACCCAAGGTGGTGAAGGAGTTCCTCCAATGTCGCATTGCTCCTCTTCAGCGCCACTCTCGCCGGATGTGGGACTTTGCGAGGCATAGAGACCGCATGCGGCTTCAGGAGGAGGACTTGGCACCTGAAGTGCTGCGGACGATGCTCAGGGTCTTGACTGGTGATCCTTCCCTAGGCAGCCTTTGGAGTAATGGTGTCCTCTTGTATCTTTGCTCCGGCCGGGCCTATTTTGTGAGGCAAATGCACAGCTTCGACGAGTGGGGGCTGCGCCCGGCTGGCTGCACGGGGCCTCGCGAGAACCCAGCCGCCGTGGTGGCTCCCCCTGCTGCCCACAGTGGTCCTTCCTCGGGCGACAGGGCGGGGAGACGAGAATCGGTGGGAGTTGAGGCGACCGATGTCGAGGTGCCGACACCACAAGAAGCCTCGAAGGCAGCGTCTCCCGGGGCCCGCCCTGGAGCGGCGGCGGGTGCGGAGTTGCGGCCTATGGTTCCTGAGGCCGGGGCTCCCAAGACCCCAGCCGTTCCTCGCGAGGCGACGCCTGGCGGCGCCCCCCAGGCTGACTCCTCCGGCGCTGATCATCTTGACGCTTCTTCCGCACCAAATACCGACCCCTGCGCCGAGCGCTTAGGTCGGTTCTGCGTAGACTTCGAGGCCCTCCGCAAGAGGAAGGAGGCCTTGGGTGGCAATGACCGCCCTTGCCGCTTGCTGAAGTGCAGGAAGTACTTTGCCATGGGCGAGTAAGTCTTCTTCTTTCTCTGCTCATTTACTTTGCTATCCCTGCGACTGATTGTGGCCTTTCAGGCCCTGCCCTGCAAAACTCGCCGAGTCAGCCCGGGAGCCATCCCCCAAGCTTCGCCTCCTCCGCTGGCCCTGGGCGTGCCGAGCTCGAGCGGCACCCTTGCTGCCAGACCGGTTGGTGGAATGGTCCGTTCCATAGGGCACCTCGAGCCTGCGCGCCCGCTATCCTTTCTTCATGAGGCCTCCTGGGGCACATCCGGCTCGCCCCGCGTTCCTCCTCTGATCATAGATGGTGAATGGCTGAAGTCTATCTTTGGCTCCTCCTCCGTGGGTGGACCGACGCCAGGTCGGATTCCCAGAGAGGTCCGTTCGGCGATGGCCAGGGCGCCAGCCCCCAGCCCCGCGCCGGGAGGGGGCTTGCCGCCTAGGGGCCCTCCGCATGCCCCAGTGGAAGAGGGTGATGCGGGAGACGTGCTCAGGCGCGCTCGGGAGAGACGCGCCCTTCGCGAAGAGTTCCTCCAGGGGGCGGCGGATGCGGTGACCCAGATCGGGGCAGAGCTTGCTGACGAGGATGCGCGCCTCGAGGCCGAAGGCTTGCGCCTTGCCGAGGAGAGGCGCAAACTAAAGGTAGCCATCGCCCTCGTGCGTCACCAACGTGATCTCGAAAACGCGAAGGCTGAAGCATCGCTGGCAGCTTCGCGGGAGGCCTATTCCCAGGCCGTCGAGGAGGCTCGGGAAGCAGACCGACGGCGCAAGGATGCGGAGGAGCGCGCATGGGAGCTCCAGGCCTGGAGCAACTCCCTGGAGCAGCAAGTGGAACTGCGCCAGGCGGCCCTTGAGTCGATGGAGGGGGCCCCTATTGACCGGGCGGAGCTTCTGAAGCGCGAGGAGGCGCTGACGCTGGAGGCCACCGAGCGCAACCTTGATCTTGAGCGGTTGGAGACGAGGGAGCGCCTGGTGGCTCGGGCGGAGGATGAAGTTGCCGCGCGCGAAGCCCGGGCCCAGGAAGAAGTCGATCACCGCGTGGTGGAAGCTCGCTCGGCCTTCGAGCGCGAATACGAGACGAGGTTGGGGCTGATCAAGGCCGAGGCTGAGGGCAGGACCGCGGCCCTCAGGGCCAAACTGGCCGAAGTGACGCAGCGTGCGGACTCCTCCGCAGCCGCCCTCAGCGCAGCACAGGCGGAGCTGTCCTCTTCCCGGGCCGAGCAGCTTCTTCTCCAACAGAGGGTTGATGACGCCGAGGCCGTCGCGCAGCGGAATGAGGAAGAGATCCGTCGGTGGCGGGTTCTGGAGTGTGAGCATGCCCCCATGCTTCAAACGCTTAGAGAAAGGGCCAACACGGCTTTGGGCAACATCTGCGAGGCTGTCGCTAAGGAGCCGCACGAGGTCAACTATGCCGGCAACCCCTAGTTTTTCACCGATGTGGTGACGCTTCTGGAGAACCGCTCCGAAAGGTTCCGTTGGCTTGTCGAAGAGAGGAGCCGAGCCTTGCTCGGGCGTGCATTCTCCTGCGTCTTCAGCTATCTACTGGGCAGGGACCCCCACTTCGACTTCGATGCTGCCATTGCACCCGTGCCCATAGCCATCCGGGGCAACCTGGCGCGATGGGTGGATGACAATGTGGATGCCCTCGTCAGGGCCTTTGCGTCTGATGATGATGGCGCGGTCGTGGCCACCAATGAAGGCGGTGTTGTGGACGAGCCTGGCGCTGACGGAGATGCTGGCGGCGGCGGCAATGTCAACGACGCCAGTGATGCCTCCGAGGATGCCCAAGAAGACGCGGTGAGTGATATGTCCGACTGACCGCATGTCACTGCTGTTTATCCTGCACGAAGAAGGTTCGGGCTTGGTCCTGAAGAATGTAAGAGCATTTTGGGAGGGGAAGCCCCTCATGTAAAGGTTTGCAATTAGTACCCTGGTAAGTATAACGTTGCCTGTGAACTTAGCTGCTAGCCCGGTGATGAGTCAGCTGACTTGTGTACCTTCCGACCCCGGCGAGTCCTGAGCGGGCCTGCGGGGGCCACGGTACCTCAGGTGTCGCCTGATTAACTTGTAGATTCCGCGATGAGGACTTCCAGAAAGGGGCGGCAACAGCTGTCCTGGCTGTAAAACGTGCCTGGCCCGGCCCGGCTCGCGGGGGGGGGGGGGGGAGGGGGGCAGCCGATGCTAACTTTGGACGCAAAGCCGAAACCAGAACGCAAGAGATTGCTCGAACGAGACTAAACACCCCTTCCCCCAAACACATGCAAGCATCGAGCTCAAATCCAACTTAAATCCAAATCGAAGAACTTTGTCAACAAGGAAAGGCAAAAGCAAAAGGCCGCGTCCGGCACCTAGTCTAGTCTTCGATGTCTTCTCACCAGCGCGGAGCTAAGTGCTGCCACTGGGCGTGGGCGGGAGCCCCTGAGGCCCGAGGGCGGCTCTCCGGAGACTCTGAGGCGTGTACAACCCCACTCATTATTACGTGAGAGTGTCATGGGTGGCGAGCTTCACAGGCACTGGACCTTCTTCACAGGTACCGGCCTTGCTTCATATCGCCAGACAAGGGCCCCGCCTTGCGCCTCACTCTTCCGCCATTGACGACGACCAGAAACCAAGGACGACGCCAATGGGGCAGAGCGGTCGCCAGCGGTTCCCCCGATGACCACGGGTCCCCTGCCGGGGGCAGGCCCTGGGGCACCTCCCGGGCAGAGGGCCTACCTCCTGAGAACGCCTTGCTCCGACCGCCGCGGGGACGAACCCGAATCTCGGCCCCTCTCCTGCAGCCCCCTGCGCCCTCCCCCTGAGGGGTATGAGGCTGCAGCATTGGGGCAGCCATCTGCTGCGGCGACCTGTATCTCCCGTGACCCATGGTTAGCATAAGCTTGCTCCTGAGGGATGAATGGTACCCGATAGTTGCTGCTGCCGGTGTGGTTTTCGAGCCTCTCTTGGGGTTCCTGAAAGAGCTCGGCTTCTGGCGTCTCCTTGCCCCAGCCTGGCTCGAGGAATGAGCCATGATCTTCTTCCAGTGCGCACCCCTGACCCACCATGCGGGGCACATAAGCTTCTGGGGCCATCGCCTCATGGGACTCGCCATAGCGCCCCGCATGCCACACAGTCTAGCTTGGAGCGCCGTCTTGGGGGTGATGGCGCGGCGGTCCGCCGAAGCCGAAGGCCGCGGCGTGCACCCCTTCGCTGGCCTTAGAGGGGGCCGGCATGACTTGTCGCCCGGTGCCGGCGGAGGTGTTGGCGCTGGACGGGCCCTGGAGTCCGCTGGAAGTTGCGTGCGTGCGCACGATGCCGCCATACGGCCCACCTTGGGTCTGGGGTGGCAGCTGGATGCAGAAAGGAGGTGTTCCTGAGGCGGCGGCGTCCAGGAGCTCGGCTACTCGCTCCGACAACACGTCGCGGCCGCCCTCCAGCAGTCGGCACCGTAGCAGCTCTCAGGCCACCGTGAGCGCGGCCCTGGAATTCGCTTGCTCCCGTCGGGTGTACGGCGCTGTGGCCGCGGCGTGGTTTGAGGCCCTTGCGGCGGCCCGCACCTGCCGTGGTGTGAGGGAAGGCGGCGTCTGGCCGCGCCGCCCGTGCCCCGCAGTGCCCTGCGGAGCGCGGGCTGCCTAAGGCGCAAGGTTGAGGTCGCCCTAGGCTGGTGCCACAGCGTGGGCGAGCCACGCTGCCCAGCGGTCGGTGTTGGCAGCCGAGTCGCTTGACATCTGAACGGCGAGGCGATGGAACGCGATGCGGAGGAGGAAGGATTCCGGCGCACCCCTACCTGGCGCGCCAAATGTCGGATTTCGGGTTCCGGCAGACCCTTGAGGTTCGAACACTGGGGTGCACGCAGAGATATCTCCCCTACCGATCTACGTCCAATCTCCTCACGTGATCTAAGCTGGAAACAATGAACAACACAAGGGACACAAGGTTTATACTGGTTCGGGCCACCGTTGTGGTGTAATACCCTACTCCAGTGTGTGGTGTGGTGGATTGCCTCAGGGGCTAATGATGAACAGTACAAGGGAAGAACAACCTCGCGAGAGGTGTTCTTGAGCCGGTGTGATGAACTGTTTGGGTGAGTTCAGTCGCCTCTCTCTCTCTCTGCTAGGGCTCTACCAGATCTCTAGATGTCCTCCCCCTTCTGCTCTGTGGTGGCTAGCTCTATTTATGGAGGCCCCGGGCCTCTCCCCAAATAATGAGCGGGAAGGGCGCCAACAATTGGCCATTTTGAAGGGGAACATCTAGTACAAGTTATCCTGACCAAAGGTGGTCTTCGGCTGCCAAAAGCACTGGTAATGACGCCGTCTTGGGCTCCACGGTGACCTCCGTCCTGCCACTCTGCTGGTCTTGGTCTCTGTCGATGTCAAAACCGGCGGATCTTGGGTAGGGGGTCCCGAACTGTGCGTCTAGGGAGGATGGTAACAGGAGGCAGGGGACATGATGTTTTACCCAGGTTCGGGCCCTCTTGATGGAGGTAAAACCCTACATCCTGCTTGATTTATTCTTGATGATATGAGTTTTACAAGAGTTGATCTACCACGAGATCGGAGAGGCTAAACCCTAGAAGCTAGCCTATGGTATGATTGTATGTTATTGTGTCCTACGGACTAAAACCCTCCGGTTTATATAGACAGCGGAGGGGGCTAGGGTTACACAAGGTCGGTTACAAAGGAGGAGATATACATATCCGTGCTGCCTAGCTTGCCTTCCACGCCAAGTAGAGTCCCATCCGAACACGGGACGAAGTCTTCAATCTTGTATATTCATAGTCCAATAATCCGGCCAAAGGATATAGTCCGGCTGTCCGGAGATCCCCTAATCCAGGACTCCCTCAGTAGCCCCTGAACCAGGCTTCAATGACGATGAGTCTGGCGCGCAGTATTTTCTTCGACATTGCAAGGTGGGTTCCTCCTCCGAATACACCACGGAAGAATTTGAATACAAGGATAGTGTCCGACCCTGCAAAATAAGTTCCACATACCACCGTAGAGAGAATAATATTTCCACAAATCTAATCTGCTGACTTGTTTTGGCAACACGACATTAAGCCATGGCCCGGTGATTACTCGAACCGTTTCCTTTAACTAGCTCCGCACATAACGCGAGGTAGTTTTTTGACACGTCTTGTCAAAGCAGAGATTGTGTCCCCCTTATTACGGGATTCTCATCAATACGGGCGTGGGTAACCCAACCGCGCCATCGATTACGGTGCTTGGGGGACAAGCGAGTTTTACCAGGCTAGTGGGGGCGCATAGTTTCGGCCGCCCATATAAAGGGACAAGGATTCACCTTTTCATCCACGCCTTCTTCCTCCTTGCTCACCCATTCTTGCGCACTCGAGCTCCAACGCCCAAGTCCACATCCTTCCCCTCAACCTTCTCCAATCATGTATGGAGCGGGAGGCAAATGGATGGCTTCCTCCATTACAGAGGGACACATCAAGAAGCTGTGCGGAGCCGGATACTTAGCCACGAATATCGTGCATCGGCTGCCCGTTGCGGGGCAGATCGTCCCTACACCGGAACCTCATGAGAGGGTAGTTTTCCTCCACCACTTCCTCCACGGACTGGGGTTTCCCCTTCATCCATTCGTCCATGGTCTCATGTTCTACTACGGGCTGGACTTCCCTGATCTGGCCCCGAGACATTTCGGCGTTCATCGTCGTCTGTGATGCTTTCCTCCGCATCCGCCCCCACTTCGGCCTATGGCTAAAGACCTTCAATATCAAGACGAAGGTGGTGGGCGGCCAACAAGCAGAATGCGGCGGAGCCATGGTGGGCAAGATGCCCAACGTTATATGGCTTGAAGGCTCCTTTGTGGAGACCATAAAGGGGTAGCAATCGGCGTGGTTCTACATCACCGAGCCGCGCGACACCAAATGGGTGGCTGCCCCTGAGTTTCGATCCGGATTCCCTACACGGCTCACTTCCTGGAAAGAGAAGGGCTTGTCATGGGGTTCGTCGGTGGAGTTGGACGGACTCCAGAAATGTATCCTGAACATGAAAAGCAAGAAGCTCAAGCTTGTCAACATAGTCCAGGTCATGTTCATCCGCCGGATCCTCCCGTGCCAACAACGGAACTTCAACTTGTGGGAGTTCGACCCAGCCCAGCACCAGACTCTGAGCGAGCTCTTCGACACGACGCACAAGGACGTCTGGAAGGTGCTTTTCAAGGGCGCCGAGGTCCCTCCCTCTCTCACCGAGGACCGTGGGCTAAGCGCGAAGCGCCGAGCGCATTCGGTGAGTTTTATACATCCGGTAGGATATTTATTTCCCCTAGCTTAACCATGTGCGGGGTCTGATCTCCATGCCTTTGACAGGACTGGGTGGAGACGTCGGGGCAGATTAACTGTCCGGCCCCTCTGCCCGAAGACACTGCGGACGCTCTCTTGACGGAGATGCTGACTCCGTCTCCTTACAAGGTTCCAGAGAAGATCAATAAGGCCAAGGGAACCCGAAAGAGTTCCCGACGCCAGGGTTTATCGGACTTATCGTCCGATAACTCCGCGACGCACTCCTCCCCCAAAGACGAGGAGGAAGATGAAGATGTTCCCCCTCCTGTCGGGGGAGACCAGAAAAGGAAGGCCGCCCCTACCCCGGGGCCGAAGGGTCCAAGAAGGGAAGGACTCTCCTTCCAGACTACTCCACCACCGCCGCCGAAGGCGAAGACGAGTGGCTGCTCAGGGCCAAGCCCCTGGCAAAGTCGTAAGTATTCGGATACCAGAGTAACTCATAGCATTCCTTTGTCGCACCGCTTCTCCTAACGCCGAATTATGTTTGTGCAGACCGCCCCGAACCCGTATCGACGTATCCTCGTCGGACGGCTCCCTGGGCTCGTCGGATATGGATAGCGATCCACTTCCGACCGCCACCTCCCCTTGCCCTACGGACAACGCCGAGGTATTGTCTCAAGAGGCACCGGGTCGGGGGGAGACAGTCCCGGAGGCGTCTCAAGGCAACCTTCCGGACTTGGGGAGCAGAGGGGACAAGGCCCCCGAGGGCTCCGAGTTCGGCCCTTAGCCGAACACCGCGCCGGAACCTCCAGCGGTTCCGGATTCGGGCAGGCGGCCTCCTTCCAAGAGGGGAAAGACGCCTGTGCCGGTGACCTCTGTCCATCCAGAGGCGCCAGACAATCTGCTAGGAGCGCTTCGCAGCGCTTCCATCGACGAGGAGCACCACACTATTATGAGTGCGGTGGTCCAGAAGGTTCAATCCGCCAAGAGCGGACTGACTGAAGCCTGTGCCAGCCTTTTAACAGGCTTTGAGGTAAGTGTTTGAAATATGGGGAAAAATATTACTGCATAGACAGTAGCCCCTGATTCTCTGTTTGGTGTTCACAAAGAAAAGCCGAACAGAGGATCAAACAATATCGCAGGAGTCTAATATAAGTATGTCAATATGCGTGTGCAGGCTTCGCTGCTGGCCACTACCGCGCAGACTGCAGAGGTTGCCGCATTGAAGCAGGACCTCGAGGGGTCCAAGAAAGAGCTCAGCCTTGCCAAGAGGCAGCTCGAGGAGAACAAGGGTAAGTAATACCCTGTCTATAGATATGTATATATAAAAGAAGACACGATTGCAAAATGACATGATCATCGTATATTTGCCAGGGGCCACGACCGAGGTGGCGACCCTAAAGCAAGCGCTATCCGAGGCCAAAGACAAAGCGGCCAAGGAGCGCACTGAGCGGGAAAGGCAGGAGGCACGGGTGGGCGAGGTGGAGCAAGAGCTCCAAGCTCTCGTGTCGAAGCATGAGGCGTTGGAGCGTGACTCGAAGACGCGAGAGTCCGAGCTTGCCGCGACCCTCGAAAGCGCAAAAAATGCCAAGGCTGAAGCCCAGAAGGCCCTCCAGGAGATTGATGCGGTGAAGAAGATAGCGGCGGGTAAGGCATTCTATATGCAAAGCAAGCATATGAAAGTAAATTACCTGTTACTTACCCGAATCCAGAGCTCTCCAAGAGCATTCGTAGATTTGCCCCATAGTGTGTCGGATGCCGCACAGTTTTACCAGGCCGAGGAGGGAAGCTCAACGGAGAAGCTGTTCTGGTCTCAGTATACTGGGACCGAACACCCGGTGCCTCTGAGCGACCAGCTGAAGCAACTGGTCGAGCTGCACAAGGCGGCCGAACAGGCCATGAAGGGCTTTATAGTCCGGCTGTGGCCTGGCGATGCCCTTCCGAATAGCTACTTCGGCCTGGTGAGGCGGCTTGTGGATGCCTGCCCACGGCTGGAAGTTGTCAAGCGGTCCGTCTGCATCGAAGGTGCACGCCGGGCTTTCGCCCGTGTGAAGGTGCAATGGGCCAAGCTAGACGTCATGAAGCTGATCAAGGAAGGGCCGTCGGTGGGCAAGGAACATCGCCACCCCGAGATGTACTATGAGGGTGTCCTGAAGGGTGCTCGTCTCGTAGCGGACGAGTGTACGAAAGATATAATATTCGAGTGAATTCGCTCGTGTAATCTTATAGTTATGAAAACTTGTTCATATGCGCTATGCAACGCTTGTTTGAATCTAAAATATTACCTTTTGTTTGACTGTTTATCAAATATGAGAGATGGCTAGTCGTCGGCTTCTGCCCCCGTGCCACGAGTGCTGGGGTGTTCGGGATAAACCTGAGCACTATTGTTCCCATTTTTGGGTCTTCGAGGAAGGCGCTTAGCACGACGAACAAGGAAATCGGACTAATAATGCTTTATCACTCTCACTTAGCCATAGAATTCTATAATTTTAAATTTCAGCGAAGCCCCTAGTATCCGGAAGGCCGAATCTGGGGCGCGATACGCGACTTAAGCCGGACAGGGCCGACTCCTCGCTCTAAGCGGCATAAGTCTTTAAGGACTCAAAAACCTCTCGAACAATGACCAGTCTGTCGCCTTATCATGACAGTCAATTTTAGCTTTCTCTACTAAGGTGCTTAGCCCAGCTGAACTGGGGCACAATCACAGTAGTTCTCCCAGTGCTACCTTAGCCGATATAGCGGAACGTAAGGTACCAAAACATGGGAGCCGGGCAAACCCAACTATTGACCAAAGACATGATTCAGAGCTAATGCATATAATGCTATAAATTCGGGGTGCCGCACTTGTGAAAGTGTTCGGACTTCTCACACCATATTGTGGGGTATTTAAGCCCCTGGTGTATTGGTCGTACCAAAGTGTACGGTTGCAAGGTGTCAATAATGAACACACACACACACACACACACATATATATGTATATATAAAGAAGAATGCAATAAAAGCCTTAATGCTATGCATTGTTTATTAAAAACGTGCGTTAGAGCAGAATGATACAGGTACTGCAATAAGCAAAAAGTAGGACTATGTCCCCTCCAAGGGCAAGCTGAGGAATAATATTAAAGTAAGTATTTCACTCGTTATTGTAATCCACCTGGGAGTTCCGTGGTGTGATGTAGCTTTCTGCCTCCTTGGTTGCTGCATCATGTGTTCGGCAATCATGCTGCCGGACAGGGTTTCCAGAGATTAATGTCCTGAAAGAGAGAAAAATAACAAAGCGGGAAGCCGCTAGTGCGGTTTAAGCCGCGTCTTGGGGCGTGCCGTAGTCGTGCCCCCTCCCTACCTGTGCCCATGGTATTTTTAATGCGTAATTATGTACGCGTGGCACGAGTTTCGCCGTTTGGCTTGAGTTGGGGTGGGGGCCGCATTGCTATGCTAGCTCGGAACGTGCCAGTCGGTCTTGTTGCCAATTACTCCGGGCGCGCTTGAAGGTGTTCGGGTCCTTAAACGCCGAACTAGTGGATTGCCTTAAGAGGCTGCTTTGCGCCTCCGCTGCGAGGGCCGCAGTGTGCTCCTCCGTCCGGAGAGAGCGCTCTGTGTTTCCATTGACTGTAATGACCCCCTGAGGTCCTGGCATCTTGAGCTTGAGGTATGCATAATGCGGTACCGCATTGAATCTCGCAAATGCGGTTCGCCCGCGCAGTGCATGATAACCACTGCGGAACGGGACTATATCGAAGATTAACTCTTCGCTTAGGAAGTTATCCGAGATCCGAAGACCACTTCCAGTGTGACTGAGCCTGTGCAATGGGCCTCTACACCTGGTATGACGCCTTTAAAGGTCGTTTTTGTGGGTTTGATCCTTGAGGGGTCTATACCCATTTTGCGCACCGTGTCCTGGTAAAGCAGGTTCAGGCTGCTGCCGCCATCCATAAGGACTCGAGTGAGGTGAAATCCGTCAATAATTGGGTCTAAGACCAGTGCGGCGAATCCGCCATGACGGATACTAGTGGGGTGGTCCCTACGATCAAAGGTGATCGGACAGGAAGACCATGGGTTGAACTTTGGGGCGACTGGCTCCAACGCATATACGTCCCTGAGCGCACGCTTCCGCTCCCTCTTGGGGATGTGGGTTGTGTATATCATGTTCACCGTCCGCACTTGTGGGGGGAACCTTTTCTGCCCTCCGGTATTCGGCTGCCGGGGCTCCTCCTCGTCATCGCTATGTGGCCCCTTATCTTTGTTTTCGGCAATTAACTTGCCGGCCTGCTTGAACACCCAACAATCCCTATTGGTGTGGTTGGCTGGCTTGTCGGGGGTGCCGTGTATTTGACACAAGCGATCGAGTATACGGTCCAAACTAGACGGGCCCGGAGTGCTTCTTTTGAATGGCTTTTTCCGCTGACCGGGTTTAGAGCCTTTGAATCCGGCATTGACTGCCGTGTCCTCGGTATTGTCGCTGTTAATGCGACGCTTATGTTTGTTGCGACGTGACCTGCTACTGCCGTCCTTGGTATCCGAAGTACCATGGTTCTTTGATATGTTGTTACTGCGAGCCAGCCAGCTATCTTCTCCCGCACAAAAGCGGGTCATGAGTGTCGTGAGGGCTGCCATAGATTTCGGCTTTTTCTGACCAAGGTGCCGGGCTAGCCACTCGTCGCGGATGTTGTGCTTGAAAGCTGCTAGAGCCTCTGCATCCGGACAGTCGACTATTTGATTTTTCTTTGTTAGGAACTGTGTCCAGAATTGCCTGGCCGATTCCTCTGGCTGCTGAATTATGTGGCTCAAGTCATCGGCATCTGGTGGTCACACATAAGTGCCCTAAAAGTTGTCGAGGAATGCGGCTTCCAGATCCTCCCAATAGCCAATGGACTCTGCTGGCAAGCTATTGAGCCAATGCCGAGCTGGTCCTTTGAGTTCGAGTGGGAGGTATTTAATGGCGTGTAGATCATCACCGCGTGCCATGTGGATATGCAGGAGGAAATCCTCGATCCATACCGCAGGATCTGTTGTGCCGTCGTATGATTCTATGTTTATGGGTTTGAAACCCTCTGGGATTTGATGATCCATTACTTCATCTGTGAAGCATAAGGGGTGTGCGGCACCTCTGTACTGGGCTATATCGTGACACAACTCCAATGAGTCTTGCCCGCTGTGTTCGGCCCAGCCGGATTTACTTTTACTGTATCCGGCGTGACGTTTATCGTCTCGCATAGTGGCGCGCCCTCGAGATCCGTAGATCGATCTTGCATGTTTTGCTTTGTCCTCCAATACGTCTTGCAGGTCTGGTGTATTTCCCCATGCCTTTTTATTTGAATGGCGTCGGGGTGCAGGCTGAGCTTTTGGCTGGAATGCCTCTCTATCGCGGCCACGAGGTGGCCAATCAACCGCGTCATACGCTTCTTCCTCCAGTCGGGGTAGCAACCTGTATTTTGGGTAACTCTTGGAGGGGCGTTCGAGTTTATATTCCTCGGCCGCCAGGACTTCAGTCCATCTATCAGCTAGCAGATCTTGATCAGCTTGAAGCTGCTGCTGCTTCTTCTTAAGGCTATTTGCCATGGCTATAAGCCGGCGCTTGAAGCGCTCTTGTTCGACGGGATCCTCTGGCACGACGAATTCGTCATCATCGAGGCTTGCCTCGTCTTCGGAGGGAGGCATGTAATTGTCATCCTCCTCCTTTTCATCTGCCACTCTCTCAGGAGGGCTAGCCTCTCCATCCTCCTGTCCCAGATCATGCTGGAGGGGATAGTTGCCATCTTCGGCACTATCCGGAGTGTTATTATCTCCTGCGCCGGTGTCACCACTTTTGCTTTGGCGGGACTTAGAGCGGCGCCGCTGACGTCGGCGCTTGGGTTGCTTCTTGGAGGGGTCATCCTCCACTGTCTCGTCGCCATTGCCTTCTTTGGGTGTGTCCACCATGTATATGTCGTATGATGAGGTGGCTGTCCAGTGCCCTGTGGGCAGTGGTTCCTCTTCGTCTCCCGCATCGTCGTCCATACCGTTGATGTATTCGGAGTCGAAATCGAGCATGTCGGTTAAGTCGTCGACAGTGGCTACTAAGTGGGTGGTGGGTGGGCAGCGAATTTCTTCGTCGTGCGCATCCCAATCCTGCCGGTCATAATCCGTCCAAGACTCTCCTGACAAAGAGAGAGACCTTAGTGAATTCAGTATGTCGCCGAAGGGCGAGTGCTGAAAAATATCTACGGCAGTGAACTCCATGATCGGCGCCCAATCGGATTCGATTAGCAGGGGCGCGGATGGCCCAGAGTCCGGAGAAGAGTCCGGCGATGGGGAGTCACGGGCCTCGCGAAGGATAAGGTTGGTGTTCGGTTCGATCTCCGTTGAGGCTGCTGCCTCGACGGTGGGGTCTAACCACCCGCCCTCGGATGGCGTAGTTGGCTCCGAATTAAAGTTCGGGGCGGCTGCAGGTGCGGTCTCCAGGACACTGTTCGGTGGCAGAGCTAAATCATGCCCATCGTGAGAGCGGCGCACTCGGCAGGGGCTCGAATCCGTCGAAGATCAAGTCTCCGCGGATATCGGCCGTGTAGTTTAGGCTTCCAAACCTGACCTGATGGCCAGGGGCGTAGCTTTCAATCTGCTCCAGATGGCCAAGCGAATTGGCCCGCATTGCAAAGCCGCCGAATACAAAAATCTGTCCGGGGAGAAAGGTCTCACCCTGGACTGCATCGCTAACGATGATCGAAGGAGCCATCAAGCCTGATGATGATGACACGGAGGAACTCTCAATGAAAGCACCAATGTCGGTGTCAAAACCGACGGATCTCGAGTAGGGGGTCCCGAACTATGCGTCTAGGGCGGATGGTAACGGGAGGCAGGGGACACGATGTTTTACCCAGGTTCAGGCCCTCTTGATGGAGGTAAAACCCTACGTCCTGCTTGATTTATTCTTGATGATATGAGTATTACAAGAGTTGATCTACCACGAGATCGGAGAGGCTAAACCCTAGAATCTAGCCTATGGTATGATTGTATGTTATTGTGTTCTACGGACTAAAACCCTTCGGTTTATATAGACACCGGATGGGGCTAGGGTTACACAAGGTCGGTTACAAAGGAGGAGATATACATATCCGTGCTGCCCTGCTTGCCTTCCACGCCAAGTAGAGTCCCATCCAGACACGGGACGAAGTCTTCAATCTTGTATCTTCATAGTCCAACAATCCGGCCAAAGGATATAGTCCGGCTGTTCGGAGACCCCCTAATCCAGGACTCCCTCAGTCTCGTTGCACCGGAATGGTAATCTTTGCCCGATGCCTTGGCCTGTGCTTGCCCCCTTTGCACCAAAGGGGAAACAAGGACACTGCGCAGGCCGGCGCCCGCCTGGTCTCGATCGTCATGGCTTGCATCACAGGCTCCTCACGAGGTACCCCTGCCTTGATCTCTCCGCCTCCTCGCGAGCCTGCCTGATGAGGCTGCCTCTGAGGAAGCTTCCGGTCATCCGCCCCTCGAGGCTTGGCCCCTCGCGAGGGTCTTGAGCTTGAGCTGATGAAGATGGGCCATGCTGGGCCCCCACTTGAGCCACGCCCCAGGCAGGCAAGTCTGGGGACCCCCATTCCCAGAACGCCGACAGCGCCGTTGAGATTCTTTGGGCGGAGCTGGCCCAGGCCAAGGAGCAGGACCGGTTTAGTAATGCGGCTGCCGAAAAGGCATCGGCCAAGTTAAAGGCCGAACGAGCTACTCGACACCAAGACGAGGAGAAAATATCCTCGATGGCGCTCGAACTAAAAAATGCTACCAGCCGCTGTGAATTCCTAGAGAAGGAGAATAAAGCCAAAGTGGCTGAGCTTGACAAGGCCTTGCGAGAGGCGAAAGAAGCGCGGTCCGAATCTAGAGCGGCCCGTGAGGAGATCCGGCAAGCTGGGGAGATTGCAGTTGGTAAGCCATTTTTATTACGGACTAAGTTCGGCGATTCGAATTATGCTCAGCATAACCAAGTGTGGAGTTCTCCAGACGTGTTTTTGGACCTGCCGAAGAGTTCATCCGATGCGGCGCAGTTTTACCAAGCGCAAGAGGGATATGCAACGGAGAAGCTTTTCTGGTCACAGTTCGGCGCATCAAAGCGCCCTCTGCTGCTGAATGAACAAATGTCCCAATGGGCCGAGCTTCACAGGATGTCCGGCGCTGCCATGAAGAACGTCATACTTCAACCGTGGCCGACTGAGCCGATTCCGAATAGCTATTTCGGCTTGGTGCGGCAGCTTGCTGATGCGGTGCCACGTATAGACGCCGTGAAGCGGTCGGCGTGCATTGAAGGTGCATGGATGGCCTTTGCACGAGTCAAGACATACTGGGGGAAGATGAAGGCCGTCAATGTTGCAACGCAGGGTCCACCCAAGGGCAAGGACCATCACGCACCAGAGCATTACTTTGAGGACGTCTTAGAGGCCTCCCCCTTGATAGAGGGTCAATGTTCAAAAGGCATAATATTCGAGTGAACTCTTTACGAATTGTAAAAGACAATTGTTATAATCAGTCTATATTTTGATTTTGCCTAAAAGGCTCTTGTTCCTCCTGTGCGACCGTTTGTATATGAACTGAAAGTTTTCTAGTCGTCGGCTTCAGCCCCCTCGTAGGAAGTACGAGGGTGTTCGAAAAAGCATCTGATCACTCTTGACCCAACGTCTTGGTCCGTGAAGGTGGTGTCAATGCGGCCAACTAGGCAACCAGACTATAGGGCGTTAACACATTCACTTAGCCATAGGAGTTTTATGGTGGGTCTACGACATAGCCCCTGGTATGTATGCGGCTTATTCATACGATGCGTTTACATATTTGACCGGAAAGAGGTCCTTCGTGTGACACGGAGGGAATCGCGAAAGATTCTGACAAGTCATCGAGTGGTTGACCAGCTCTCGCCGCATCATGACAGTCAGTTTTCGTATTTCTCTACTGAGGTGCTTAACCAGGTGAACCGAAAGCACAATCGCAGTATTTCTCCCTTTACTACCCTAGCCGATAGAGCGGAACGTAGGATAGCAAGCACAAGAGCTGGGCAACCCAACTATTGACCCAAGACATGATTCAGAGCTGATGCATATAAGGCCAAACTCGCGACGCCGAAGTACGCTATAGAGCTATTCGGACTTTGTCGGCAACTCATTTGTTCCCATACTGAGCCCTTGGCAAGTTATGCCAAGGTGTACGTTTGAGACAACCATAGGGGCAAAACTTGGTCCTTTTAGAAAAGAATGGATTATTTTTACTGGGATCTGAGTGATGTGCCAATCGTGTATATAGATAACAAAGCCGCAACCCCGGCTATTTGATATGCCAGGGGTCGAAGGCGGAGGAGAAAGGCACTTTACAGGCTCGAAATAGAGAGTGCGGTCTACAAAAAGTTATTTTGGACCTCCCGTCGCACGTCTGCGCCGCCTATCCTCGGTGAAGGGATTACTTGACGGAAATAGCCCTTGGGTGAGTGTACGAACCCGAACTCTGATAGAGTCTGAGGCCAACCATTGAGCCACCTGTGGAGGGAAACAAGAAAAAAAGGAAGAAGGAAAAAAACTCAGAAAAAAGAGAAGGTTATGGGAGTACTTTCAGGTCTGTCCGTATTGTGCTTTCGCCAGTGCCCAGGGTATTTTAAGTGCGTAGTTATGTATGCGCAGTACAGATTGTCTGGGTATATGCAGCGGACGGCGGAAGCCGAACTGCTAGTCCTGTATGGGATTTGAATGGTCATGTTGAATGGAGACCGGTGGCTTAATGGCCGACGAGGTAAGTGGTGTAATGCCCCCGTTGTGCAGTTCGGCTGACATAGCTGTAGTGTGATCCTCTGCATGAAGAGAGTGCTCCATGCGTTCTCCTGTAGGGGACTGTATCATGTGTACCATGTTCACTGTCTTTACTTCGGGGGGAAACTGCTTCTAACCCCCGGTGTTTGGTTGGCGAGTTTCGTCATCGTCGTCGTTGCCGGGCGGCTTCTTCCCCTTGTATTCGGCGTTTAACTTGTCGGCCTGTTTGAAGACCCAACAACTTCTGTTGGTGTGGTTAGCTAGTTTATTGGGGTGGCCATGAATTTGGCAGGGCCTATCCAATATCTTATCCAAATTGGATAGTCCATCTCTGTTTGCCTTGAATGGCTTCTTCCGTTGATCGGGTTGGGGGCCGCTGAATCCGGCATTGACCGTTGTGTCGTGCGCTCCCCCATTACTATTGCCACGTTTCTGCTTATTGCGTCGTGGTTTCCCGTTGCCGTCTCGAACTTCGGAAGTGCCCGGGTCGCTGGCGCTGTTGCTTCTACGAGTGAGCCAGCTGTCTTCTCCCATGCAAAAACGGGTCATCAGAGTGGTGAGTGCTGACATGGAGTTTGGTTTTTCCTGACCGAGCTGGCGGGCGAGCCACTCGTCCCGGACACTGTGTTTAAAGCCCACTAGGGCTTCCGCGTCCGGACAGTCTACGATTTGGTTCTTTTTAACTAAGAACCTAGTCCAGAGCTTCCTGGCTGACTCTCCGGGCTGCTGGACGATGTGACTTAAGTCATCGGCGTCTGGTGTCCGGATGTATGTACCTTGGAAGTTGTCACGGAAGGCGTCTTCTAGATCTTCCCAGCTGCCGATAGAGGTTTCAGGCAGACTGTTTAACCAGTACCTTGTTGGTCCTTTGAGTTTTAGTGGGAGGTATTTGATGGCATGAAGGTTGTCTCCTCGAGCCATATGAATATGGAGAAGAAAATCCTCGATCCATACTGCGGGATCAGTTGTTCCATCATATGATTCGATATTCACGGGTTTAAACCCTGCTGGGCATTCATGCTCCATTACTTTGTCAGTGAAGTAGAGTGGGTGTGCGGCGCCTCTATATTGGGCCACGTTGCGACGTAGCTTAGATGGAGTCCGTCTGCGGTTTTCGGCCCGGGCGTGACTAGACTTGTCCCATCCGAATAGGTAGCCGATGTTGCGTGTCGAGGCACGTCCTCGCGATCCGTAGATCGATCTGGTATGTCTTGCTTTACTGTCCAGGTCCTATCGAGGGTCGTATGTACGACCTCGAGCTGTTTTATCTCTATTTTTTCTCTGGGGTGAGGCGGGCTGCTGTTCGGCTTGAGCTGCCGATTTATCCCAACTGCATGGTGGTCGGTTAGCCGGATTGTCCCGACCGCGTGGTACCAGCTCCGACGCTTCCTTATCGAACTGAGGTAGCAATTCTGCGCTGCGGGTAACCCTTGGTTGTACGCCTGGGGGCGTATTCTTCGGCCACTAGGATATCTGTCCATCTATCGTTGAGCAGGTCTTGGTCAGCTTGAAGCTGCTGCTATTTCTTTTTCAGGCTCCTTGCAGTGGCTAATAGCCGGTGTTTAAAGCGCTCCTGTTTGAGAGGTTCCTCAGGCATGATGAAATCCTCGTCGTCGAGGCTTTCCTCATCCTCGGACAGCGGAAGATAATTACTGTCCTCCGAGTCTTCATGTATGGCCTGTTCATGCGAGCTATCGTGCCCGTCTTCCAATTCATCCTGTTCGGATGTTGCCCCAACAGGGCTTCATTGTCTTCGGCATCGTCCGGGGTGTTGTTTTCTCCGGTGCCGGTATTACTGTCTTTTGCATGACATAACTTAGAGCGGCGCCGCTGAGGCCGGCGTCTGGGCTGTGTCTCAGGAGGTTCATCCCCAACTGGATCTTCTTTGTCATCGTCGTTAGTTTCTTTGGGTGTATCCACCGTGTATACGTCGTATGAAGAAGTGACCGTCCCACGCCCGGTGAGTGGCGGGTTTCAGCCCTGCTCTTCGTCGGCATCGTCGTCTATACTGTCGAAGTCTTCGGAGCCGTAATCGATCATGTCGATTAAGTCCTCGACAGTGGCTATGGAGTGGGTGGCGGGTGGGAAGCAAGATTCTCCATCATCAGCCCCTAGTTTGAACCGAACATATTTTGACTACGAGTCCCCCGCCAAGGACAGGTTTTTCAATGAGTTTAGCATGTCGCCCAAAGGCGAGTGCCGGAAGATGTCTGCGGCGCTGAATTCGAAGATCGATAAACGATCAAGTTCGGCGTCCGCGGGCTCACATGGTTCAGAACTTACAGCCGGAGACGAGTCCGGAGTTCCGGTGGCACAGGTATCGTATGAGATCAAGTCTATGTGCGGCTCCAACGCTGGGGAATCTATGGCCTCCGTGGCGGGGTTGAGCCTCCTGTCCTTGGATGGCACAGTCTGCTCTGGATTTAAGGCCAGAGCGGTTACGGGAGCTGTCTCCTGGATGTCGTACGATGATAGATTTAGGTCATGTCTCTCGGGGTGGCCAGGAGTGGTAGCCGCGGTCTCGAATCCGGCGAAGATCAAGTCTCCAGGATGTCCGCAACATAGTTCAAGCTCCCAAATCTGACCTGATGGCCAGGGGCGTAGCTTTCAATCTGCTCTAGATGGACAAACAAATTGGCCCGCAGTGCGAAGCGGCCGAACACAAAGATTTGTCCGGGGAGGAAAGTTTCTCCTTGGACAGCGTCATTGTTGACGATTGAAGGGGCCATCAAACCTTTTGGCAACAGCACAGTGGAACTCTCAATGAAAGCACCAATGTCGGTGTCAAAACCGACGGATCTCGGGTAGGGGGTCCTGAACTATGCGTCTAAGGTTGATGGTAACAGGAGACACAGGACACAATGTTTTACCCAGGTTCGGGCCCTCTCTATGGAGGTAATACCCTACGTCCTGCTTGATTCATCTTGATGAATATGAGTATTACAAGAGTTGATCTACCATGAGATCGTAATGGCTAAACCCTAGAGGCCTAGCTTGTATGGTTATGATAATGTTTCTCCTCCGAACTAAGTCCTCCGGTTTATATAGACACCGGGAGGATCTAGGGTTACACAAGGTCGGTTACAAAGAAAGGAATCTACATACTTAGTCGCCAAGCTTGCCTTGCACGCCAAGGAGAGTCCCATCCGGACATGGTGCAGTCTTCGGTCTTCGTATCTTCACAGCCCATCAGTCCGGCCCATGGCTAACAGGCCGGACGCCCGAGGACCCCTTAGTCCATGACTCCCTCACCTCCTGCCTGGGAGCCTCCTAACTACTCTAGGTCATTAGCGGCCGTCATGTAGTAGTAGGCACCCTCAGGGTAGTAGTAATCATCGGTGGTGTCGTCTGGCTCTTGGGATCCGTCATCTGGTCGCAACAATCAGGTATAAGGGAAAAAGAGGTCGCAAAGCAACCGTGAGTACTCATCCAAAGTACTCGCAAGTCTTACATCAAATCTAAACTAAGTATGCATCTGTATCAAAGGAAATGGGCTGTATCTATGGACTAAACTGCAGAATGCCAGAAGAGAAGGGGAAAGCCTAGCCTATCGAAGACTAGCATCTTCAAGCATCTTGTAGCATTTAGAAGAGTACATATCAACATAATGTAAAGTCGTAGTAGTGTTATCAACCTCGGCCAGATATCCTTTCTCGACACCCTGCGAGAAAGCAATCCGAGAGCCATACTATCCATTTATCACCTCAAGTATCCAGTTCTAGTTGTATCGATCGGGATACAACTCCAATTGTCCGTTACCGTAGGATAGGCTATCGATAGATGTTTTCTTCCCTGCAGGGGTGCACCAACTTACCCACCACGCTCGAACTCTGACCGGACACACTTTCCTGGGTCAAGCCTGGCCTCAGCCAAACAATACACCGCAACCTGACCTAGGCTTAATAGAGAGGTCAGCATGCCGGACTAATCCTATGCCCCCAGGGGTCATGGGCCATCGCCCCGCGAACTCCTGCATGTTGCGAACGTGGCCGGTGAGCAGACCTAGCTACCTCCTTAAAAAGGCAGGTGCTTACACAGTCCAACCCGGCGCGCGCCGCTCAATCGCTGACGTCTATTAAGCTTCGGCTGATGCATACGATGCAGAACGCCCATACTATGACCACGTGGTGGTTAGTGCTATAAGGCCAGAGGCCCCTCGGATCAAATATCCAAACCATAGTGGATTAGGAGCATGAGGTAACAAGCAGAGACTCACGAAAGATGTGACCCCGTCGCCCCGTCTCGAGGACTTGCGGCAAGGCTAAGAATGCCCGACCACGCCTCTTAAGAATCTCGTGCACAGCTTCTAGGTCAACCCGACTCCACATCACTCGCAAATAAGCTCGCGTGGGTACCCCTCAGGGCCGGCCCGTCTTTAGTAACATGGTTCAGTGTAAAGTCATAGTAACCATAGTAACTGTGTGTCTAACACCAAGGGGAACCCTGAGGAACCACCCTCGATGGATTCCACTTGATGTAATCATCAAGGTGAACGTAAGAGGAACCACCCTCGAGGTTCACTCTTGAGGGGTTGCACGATAGAGTCATATCGGAAGTGGTTAAGGAGGAAATCATCCGCGATGACCACGACCAAACAACTACACTACAGAGATCTCATCAGGAGTGATGTATGAGGTGTCACCCTCGACACTTGATAGTAACTCTGCATAGTCGTACAACTAGGGGGGGGGGGTGATGTGCGGTGTCGGGGCCTGGACGTCGATCACGTTGATCGAGTCATCGAACATAAAGCGGGGCAACTGGGACAAGGTGGGGGTCAGTGATGGATCACTAACCAACCTATACTAAGCAGTTTAGGGTAAGCAGGTAAGGTACAATGAGCATGTTAAAAAAGTAGGCTATGCATCAGAATAGGAGCAACAATTTACAGTAGCAAAATCTAATGCAAGCATGAGAGAAAGGAATGGGCGATATCGGGATGATCAAAGGGGGGCTTGCCTGGAAGCTCTGCTGAAAAGGAAGAAGGGTCACCGGAGACGTAGTCGATCACAGGGGCAACATCGGTCTCGGGGTCTACCAGAGAGAAGAGGGGGAAGAAACAATAAATAAAAGCAAACATAGCATCACAAAGCATAACATGGCAATATGATGTACCGGGTGCGACCTAACGTATGGCTACACGATATAGGTGAAGGGCGAAAATCAACCGGGAATGTTTTCCCGGTTCCGGACCTATGTTAGACAGATGACCGAAGGGGGAATGTTCCATGTTCATCATGCTAGGGGCATGTGACAGATGAATGGACCACGTATTTGGATTCGTTGGATTTTTTTGAGCAACTTTCATGTAGAAAACATTTTCATCCGAGTTACAATTTAATTTCTATGATTTTTCAAAGATTAAACCATTTTCTAGATTTATTTATATTAACATAAATGGAAAAAAGACGTCAGCATGATGTGCTGATGACCTCAACAGTCAACAAAGTGGCTGACCAGGTCAAACCTGACCAGTGGGGCCACTAGGACCCACATGTCACCCTTTGTGGGTTAATAGTGGATTAATTTGACTAACAGTAGTAGTTAGGGGTGTGGGCCCCATTAGTCAGCGACTAATTAGTGATTAAAACTAATTAACCGATTAATTAAAATTTTATTTATCTATAAAACCTGTTTAATTAGCGCAGGGCCCACATGTCGGTGGCATTGGGAGCGGCCACGTCAGTGTTGACCCAAGTCAACAGGTCAAAGGGGGCCCCTGGGCCCACCAGTCAGTGGCCCAGGTGGTGCCATGTGGACGCCACGTTGGACACCGGCCGGAGACGCGCCGGAGTTGACTCCGGCGAGCCAAACACGGTGGCGCGGCTCGGGAGGGGCGCGAATTTCGCGCATAGGGGGTCTGTGGGGTTGTGGCTGGGCGCGTTCGATGCGGCTCGGCGTCGCGCGTCGAACGGTGGTGGTCGGAGTGGCTGGAATGGACGGGGCGAGCGCTTCGAGCTCCCTGGCGGCGAGGTGCTTCGGGCGAGCAATGTCAACAGTGGTACAATGCGAGTTCAGGCAATCCAGAGAGCGGGGCGAGGCCTACGTGCACGTGCGATCAAGATGGACGTGAGCAAAAGTCCAAAAGGTCGCCGGAACGACGTCATCGACGAGCTACGCGGAGGCGCCTCCGGTCGGAGCATGGGGTCGGTGCTACGGGGCTCGATCAAGCACGAGGGAGGGGTGCAACAGGCCCGCACAAATGTGTTGAGCACGATTCCCGAGCTCATATGAGCTCGACGGGCAGCAACGGCACGACCACGAGCACGCCGGCGGAAGCAGAGGCACGGCAACGGCGGCGAACTGGCTAGGGACGAATGTGGCCATGGGAAGAAGGAATGGAGCGAGACAGGAGCTCACCGAGCGGCCAAGAAAAGCCCTCGACGGATTAGTAGCTGTAGGGTTCTCCGGAGACGACGAGGATTGTCGGTGACAGAGGCGAAAGGGGGCGGAGAAGAACACCCTCAGCGGGGCCTCCCAGCTCCTGCTGATGGTCGAAGGCGAAGGAGCGGAGAACAACGCAGCTCGTGGAGGCGTTGGTGAAGCTCGGGGTCGACGGTCGCCGTGGCGGTGCGAGAAGAACGGCGACGATAGCGTCGGACGACGTGGGGGGGGGGAGGCCCGAGGGAGAGCGGGGTGGATCTGGGAGGCGAGGAAGCAAGTGGGGAGGGACGCTAGGGTTCGTCTGGGGCGGGTGTGACCTAGTTGGCGTCGGGGAGCCGCCGAAGGAGTGTGCTAGTAGGAGAACATGAAGGAGTGTGCAAAATTTCAACTCATTTGGATAACCCTAGCTAGTACTTCCTTCACAAAGCCTTTTGTCTAACAAAAACTTTGAAAAATCACTGAGGAAGATTGGCTAGGCAAATAAAGTTGAATTTTTGCATGGGGCAATTATTTAGACATAAAAGAATGCCCAAAAAGTTTGGGAGTAAACAAGGTTGGATAAATGTCACTTCCTTCACAAAGTGCCCCTCTGGACAGAAATGAAGAATAATTATTGGGGAATTATTCTTGGGCTAGGACAGGAAATTTTAGGCATATTTGATCAACATATGACCCAAAGAAATTATGAGAATTAATTGGGATTTTTGGGAGTGACAAAAATATAGGTTGCTTCACAACCTAGGGCAGATAGGGTTATTCCTTTTATAGAAAAAGGAATATTCCTGAGAAAAATAAATTAGGGTTTGGTCAAGACGTGAAGTGACATGATCTTGGCAAGGTTTTGAGAATGATGAGCCACTTGGGAGGCAGAATGAGGATGATTTCCTAGGTGGCAAGGCCACATAACCACCCCAAAAAGAAAAACAGAGCAAAAAGCAGTAAATCAAAAAGAAAAAGAAAAGGGCGAACAACCAGGCTGTTACAACTCTTACCCCCTTAAAGAAATCTCGTCCTCAAGATTTAGTTGCTCAAGGAACAAGTATGACTTGAGGACACCGTTTCCAGCTTGGGTATCCTTTTCTTTAGTTATTGTTCCCCCGAGAATTTCATATGATTTGATTATCTTTGCTTGGGGTGGTTTGCTTCACCTTTCCCCAAATTTTGACGGGTTTTTGGCTCACACACCAAATCCTTTTGCCGACGTTGATTCTTTCATATCTGCGGCGATATCCAATGGATCTGAGCATAAATTTCCTTTTGTCATGAAAACCTTAATACTTCTGTCATGGGGTTGCTTCAAATAAATGCAGGCCTTCTGGTTTCAATAAATGCTGAGAATTAATCATGGCCATCTTCTGACGGGATCTGACTGCTCATACATGGTACTGATTTTGATTTATTTCTTTGGCTCGAGCATGAGATATGTACCAAAGATCTGACTGGCTTTTGTCAGGAGCAATATAACGGTGTATGGAGTTATAGCTGTGTCATACCTAAAATATTTACACCTTAAGACTGGCCCGACAGGAGCTGACGGACAAATGCTTTTGCTGACCGTGTACTTGATTCCGTCGGTGAGTATACCGGGTCTGAGCTGATTGTTCGGCTTTTGATTTTCTCATTTTGTCGGTATACCCAATTGGATTTTTCCACACTAACTATTTCAAGCGGGTCAGCGGGATATGAAATCCTTGTAAAATAGAGTAATCCTATGAGGGTATGCCTTTGTAGATCCATATGGAAATTATGGCCTCCAACTGACTTGGGTATCCGGACCCTGATGGTCGCGCAAAAATCATCATACCTTTGCTGTCAGTCTCACCCTTTAACGGTCATGATTTTCTTTGTTATGATACCTTACTGAAATAACTGGACGACACCTGTCCTTGATTCTTTGTATGACCATGGACATGATTAGTGCAATATTTTTGACATTATTCCTTGTGCCTGTTTTTTGACCTGGGTTCGCACACATATGACATATTCCCAGGGTTCGTAGCTGTACGGATCTCATTGCTGAGGCCAATCATACACGAAGGTGACAAGGTTTTAGGACATCTCCTTGTCAGTTGCGGGAATAATGACCTTGATGACCATTGTCAAGGCTGTTGATTCTGTGATGTCATCTCCAGATCTTGTCGATCCTTGTATTATTTGTGTGATTCATGAGGCTGTGGGATCCGTACTTTCCTTTATGTATATCTGTTGGATCCTTGTCGTACCTCGTATGAGTGACTGATATGGTTGGGGATGCATGCCCACCATATATATAAGAAGAATATGCCACCGAACACTCGATCCTTGCGGCAGGCATATGTTTTAACTGCATTGTACCTCTGACAAAATTATTGCAAATCTGATCCTTGCACTGCAGAGAAAAGCCATTCATGTAGCTTGCCGAGGAAGGCTCGTTAGCTTCTATTCGAAGCTTTTGCCTGGGTAGCGTGCAGAAGAAGCCTCGATAGCTTACACACGAAGCTTGACATGAGTATCATGCAGGAGAAGCCGGGTTTCCGTACTTGAGAAGTTTCTCCTCGGGTTGCTTGTTGAGAAAGATTCATTTTCCGTTTGTCAGAAGCTTTTACTAAGGTATCTTGCTGTGAAAGACTGGGTATCTCGGACCGGAATCTGTCCAGGCATTGTATTGAGGAAAATCGGGAATCCTTGCATCATAAGCTTCTCCCGATAATGTGTGGAAGAAGACTGAGTTTCTTACATCCAAAGCTTCATACTAATATGCAGACTGGAATCTACACACACGCCCATAATATTATGTGGCTGATTATTTGCATGAGAAAATTTGTTTGACTGTCTTCCTTGAGCGTATCACATTTTGATGTTATTTCGGATGATAATATATTTCAAGCATCATGCATTGCTGAGCCAAAAATTTGTAGATGATCCATACCTTTGACTGGAAATATACCGTTGAGCTTACACCTGACTTGTCTTGTCGTGGACTTGATTATTACTATTGTGAGGGTTTTGTATTGATGTAGACTTGAGTTATCAGTACTGTTGTGAGGAATGCACACTAATGCAAAATTGATTATCAGCCTCAGATATTCCCCATTCACTGCAGTCGACTAAGAATTCCATTCTGTTTAGTTGAGTTTCCAAATATTTGAACTCCTTGCTGATTCTTCGGGTCCGGTGTCGGTTGAGGAGCAACTTCCATAAGGGGAAAATAATGTAACACCGGGGCCCAAAAAGAAAGAGCAAAAGAAAACTCAACTAAACAAAAGCACACAACAACAATCACTACACACTCAAACAAAGTCACATAGTATGGCTAGTCACACAATATGCATGCCTACTTAAGCACACAAATCTCGCGGGATCTCCGGTTCTACGATCTAGCATGCTGTGACGGTGTGCACGATGACGAATAAATGTATGGAAGAATTGGTGTAAACAGCGCTACACCAAGTGCTAGCTTAGCCAGGTAGCAACCTGGACTAGCTCAGAGGCGAGGACGTACTTGGTAACCGTGTAGCAGGGCACAAATGTCGTTGCCACATTATTATCAAGCGGGCGGAAAATATTCGTACTCGTCCAAGAAATAGGATAGCGGGGAAAAACAGGCTGCTGACATTGCCCTTTTTATGATGACTGAGACCATTAAGGGTTGCCAACACGACAAGATAAAAAGGACGATCCGGGATAGAAGCATGTCTATCACCGAAATGATAGGTGGGGCTGAAAGAAGGATATCAGTGTGATACCTGAGCACCATTTCCGCAAACAATGTCGGGATTACTTGGCATCACTCCACTGGGACGAAAATGACACCAAACACCAAAGAACGGGCAAGAAATGAAAACTGGAGAAATGCAAAGGCTGAGCTGTAGTGGATCCGAACCGATGCCAGCTACACTCACCAGATAAACCGTTAGCAACAAACACTAAGGCTATATGCATGCTGTGCAACAAACAAATGCAGCAACCAAATGCAATAACAAGCTGGACTCTAAACTACCGATTACTACTAGTTTCTACCGCTCGCACTGACTAGGGCGTCCTACAGCCAGACCTGCTCTGATAGCAAGCGTTGTGGTACCCCGGCTTATAGAAACCGGAACACCCTGTATTCTAGCCCAGAGATCGAGGAGAAGTCTCTGGAATACGACACTGCTTGACATAGAACAAATCAGCTCTTATTACAAGAATAATAATACAAAGGTCCAATGTTACAAATAGGCACATCAGCACGGCGACACTACGCCTGCGATATACTACACTTGCTCTATGCTAGCAGCAGAACAACTCGTAGCAGCGGAATACTTCTAGCAGCAGAACAATGATGAAGGTGGTGAACTCCACTCCGCAGGGACTCTGGCCGGGACACGATCTAGCTCGCACACACGGCAACCTTGACAAGAAATCAAGCAATCATGGTATCACCTACAATCTGGCATGACACGCCAGGTCAGTACATTGAATGTACTTTCAAGCTCACAACAACCATAAACATCAAGGCAAGACAATAACATAGTATTAATCAGGTTAATTAATTAACAACTACCATGATGAAGCAACTACTAAGCATGGTATGAAACTAATACAATACTGATAAATCACCATCTCAGACCTCCATAACCATCTCTCTCTTGGCTAACCGGCCAAGCAATATACCATCTCGATCACCTCGTGATCAAAACCAAACGGTGATCACTCACGGATCACAAACAGAACCACACTTGGTCCAACGGGTTACCTCGTAACCAAACGGTGATCATACATGGATCACCAACGGAACATCCACATGATCACCTCGTGATCAAATCACAAACTGAATGATCATCCTCAAGATCATCCCAACATTATCATCAACATCCTGCCAATCTGTACTGCTCAAAATATCAACATATAAATCACCTATAAGTCATTCCGTCATGTGAGTGTTGATCGAACGGTGTGACCTAGTATGAACCCATGCCCATGACCGAGGACGCGGCTATCGATAGTTTAAACAAACACACTCTGCAGAGGTAGCACACTTTACCCACACCACGGAATCCATGGCCTCGCACTCCCATTCGGGTGGACCAACGACATTTCGACAAAACCGATCTACTGCCATGACACTCTCGCAGCCACTCCGACAAACACCCCTTTTGGGTTTAGTCCTGGGTGGCCCCGTGGCTACCAAAGGCACCAACGGCCACCATAGTGGCAAAACAAAAACGGTCCCAAACGGGGACAAAGGTGTACCAATCACAACAACGGCACACAAGGCTTATGCCATCCTACCTGATCAGGGTAGCGCCCGCGCATAACCTTCCCTCGTTGGAGGCACCGGCGAGAGTTATGACAATAGCATCGCATTAGGGCCTTCCCATAAAGGCAAATGTGGTTGCACTGGAAAAGCCCGGTTTGGTGGCACCTGACCAACTTAATGACGGAATTTAACCCCAAAAATATAATTGTATTAACTGATACTCCGATATCATCTATCAACCAATAATCCAAGTCATAGCAATATCCAACAAATAATCCAAAGCTTAATATCGTCTTACCAAAATACTCCAAGGACAACATAACACTACTATCATGATGAATCCAAGAACGATAAGACCACTACTCAAATATCAAGAACTAACTATCCAACTATGATCCACATGCAAGCATCATCTCCAACATCATACTCCAAAACATAATATCATCTAGCATCATGATTAAAATAACACTAGCCACTAATAATCCAAAGGCAACATGATATCCAAAGGAATACTACAAAATAATACCAGATACCATCCTGAAAATAATCATAATAGCCACTAAGAATCCAAAGGCACATGTCATCCACATAATCATCAAATATAAGTCCTAGAACTCCAAGCAATATCATGGCAATATCAAGATCAAAACAATACTCCGAGAAATGCCATGAACAAATCACAAGTAGCTAAGCAATATTTTAAATAATTTTAAATAATTTAAACCATGTCACTGCATTGCAATCATGCAAATGGAGGGTGTGGCTTTCCTGGGGTGGAAGAAAGCACCGGGAGAAAGTGCGAGAAGCTCGCGGAAAGAATCGTCGGAAATCTTTCCCTCTCGGAGGGGGCTGATTAAGTGCAAGGGAAAAATGGTCATTTTCAGAATGTCAAAACATGGTGAAAATGACTTCATCCAAACGGGCTCAACGAAATGAAGAAGTGGGCTTTGGAATCACCTCATTTGGAGTTGGGAGTAAAAGGTTGTGAAGTGTTTTCTGCCAGGGACCTATTTGCAAAGAAAAACTTCACAAACTGGGCCTAGACAGAAAACAGAAAGCGTACTTTGCGTAACTATGCCTTCTCCTCTGGAAAACGTATTACTCACTAAAACAGAGAGAAAATACGCTTTCAGGAAAGGAAAACGTACTTTGGCTGATGAGAGGGAAAACACACTTTCTAAAAGCGAAAACGTACTCACGGGTTTGCGTCTCCACTTAATCCAGTCAGCAAAGGCGGGACCGGGCCTAGATCCACTGGCAGGTGGGGCCGCGGGGTCCACGCGCCAACTGGAGGGAAAGGGCCGTGGTCTTCGTCTTCTCCTCGTGCTCGCCCGTGGAGCAGAGGGAAGTCGCCGGCGCTAGCGCTTGCCTGGCCGACTCCGGCCATCCCCCGAGACATGCAGCACATCGGCGTGCTTAGGGAAATGAGCCATACCCGCCTAGAGCGTCCACACACCGCGGGAAGGACGACGTCGAGCAAGGCCGCGGCTATGGCGGACGGTGGCTCCAGGAGGTGATGGGCTTGCGGCCAGAGGCCACCGGAGGAGGTGATGAGGTTTTGGGGTGGCTCCGGGGTGGTGATGGAGGTCGCTGGTGGTGGAGAAGAGGAGGGGGAGGCTTGGCTTCGGGCTAATTCAGCCGGAGGACCAAGGCGACCACGGCGGCAATGGAGGGGCAAGAGGGGCGCTTGAGCTCGGGCAAGTGGCTGGATAGAGCTAGAGGGGAGTGGTGAGGTCAATGGCGAAGAGAAATGGGGATGGGGTGGCCTTATATAGGTAGGGGAGGGGTGTGCCGCGCTGTCATCGACGCAGACGCATGGCCGGCGCCGCGGACGCGTGTGCGCGTGCATGAGCTCGGGGTTAGGTGACGAGAGGGAACAGGAGGGAGAGTTCACGGGGAAGAGGCGGCCAACGGAGCACAGGAAGGAATAAGACGGCGAGCTCCGAGCCAAACTGCCACTATTCGCCCGTGGGCGCGTGGCGGCTTGTGTCGGTGAGGAAGTTGCCGGAGGGGGAGAGGGGTCCAGGGGAATGACGACGACGAGGTGAAGCCAAGGGACATGCTCACGCGCGCTAAGACGACAAGAGGGAAGAGGACGAAGCAGAAACAATGCGCTGGACGTGGCCCACTGCGCACAGAGCGCGCGCACAGGCTTTCCATCGTCATAGTCACCATGTGAACCGGGGCATTCAATGCTCTACAGCGCCCAAAATGCTGTCTAGCTGATAGTCCTTCCAAACTGGAGCATTGATGAGGCCATGGATTGATCTGGGTGCTATGATTAAATGGTAATCATCGTCTGAAGTTTACTGCAGTAAATTTGACCGTGCACTGGTGATCGACAGGAACTTTACTGGCACCAAAGAGGTTGTCTGGGATGATTAGCTTAGGAAGGACTACGATCCTCGAGGTTTTGGAGTATAATGGAGCACAAACTAATATAGTTGCTGTGTAACCCCAAAATTGGTCCAAATCAAGATCATGATGGTTCACTCACATAGAGTAACCACTTGAAATGAAATTTGGCAAGGCATAGTGGTTTGGCCAGATAAAGGTGTTGTAAATGTTTTGCACCAAATGGATTCACCAAAATGGTACTTCCTTCACAGCTATTCCCTCTGTCCAGGAACTTGCAAAAATTCTAGAGGAATATTTTCTTGATTAATTGAACCCAAATTTGGTGGAGAGAAGTTATTAGGGTATGAGAATGCTCTGGTAAATTTTCAGCCAAAATGAAGCAATATAAAATATACTTGCTTCACAACCTGAAAATATTGACAGAATCAAAGATTTGATCCCGTGCTCACATAGATCAAGGGATGGAGCTGCAATTTGGCGAAGTGTGCTAATATGAGAACATGAAGGAGTGCGCAAAATTTAAACTCATTTGGCTAACCCTAGCTAGTACTTCCTTCACAAAGCCTTCTGTCTGATAGAAACTTTAAAAAATCACCGAGGAATATGGGCTAGGCAAATAAAGTTGAATTTTTGCATGGGGCAATTATTTGGGTATAAAAGAATTACCAAAAATTTTGGGAGCAAACAAGGATGGATAAATGGCACTTCCTTCACAAAGTGCCCCTCTAGAAAGAAATGAAGAATAATTATTGGGGAATTATTCTTAGGCTAGGAAAGGAAAGTTTGGGCATATTTGATCAACATATGACCCAAATAAATTATGAGAATTACTTGGGATTTTTGGGAGTGATAGAAATATAGGTTGCTTCACAACCTAGGGCAGATAGGGTTATTCCTTTTATAGAAAAATGAATATTCCTGAGAAAAAGAAATTAGGATTTGGTCAAGCAGTGAAGTGACATGATCTTGGCAAGGTTTTGAGAATTATGAGCCACTTGGGAGGGGGAATGAGGATTATTTCCCAGGTGGCAAGGCCACATAACCACTCTAAAAAAACAGAGCAAAAACCAATAAATCAAAAAGAAAAAGAAAAGGGCCAAAAACTAGGCTGTTACAGCTGGGCCAAGTGCACAGTGCAGCCTGGCCTTTTCTTTTCCCCCTTTTATATCTCTGTTTTTTTACAGAAAGGGTTTTGTAATATTTGGGGTGCCAAAATGATTTTTGTAAAATATGGGAATTGTCCACATAAATACAATGCAATGTTTGACACAGCCACAAAAAAGTTTGGAAGAGGTTTGAATTAGATGGAATTTGCAAAAACATGGAAAAGCAATTAATTTGTTGAGTTGGCACTGTTTTAATTTGCTATAGTCCATCTTATCTTGGAGGTGATGTTGTTTTCCTTAACAATCATTTGTTATGGAATTTTTACTAAATGATGGACTATTTTTCAGCAACTTTTGTGCAACTTCAAAATTCACTTGCAAATTGAATTTGATTCTAAAGCGGAATTTCAAATGAGATTCGAATCAAAGATGATTCAACACTGTTTGAAAAAATGATTAGCTTAATCATAGAGGGTTACTATAGCATGACATTGGGGGTGTTACAAATCTCCTCCACTACAAGAAATCTCGTCCCGATATTTAAGAGGAGGAGTAAGGGGAAAGATTCGGGAAGGACGAAGTTCAACACCAGATAGGTACGTGGGGACTATGTTAGTGAACGTGGCATAGAGGCATCTCTTAGAGTTAAAATTCAAGAAAGTCATCGAGAGCAAGGTGAGGTGCAATAAGAAGCTTCAACCTGGTAGACAATCGTTTGTTGCCTGAAACAAAGGGTGAAAGGGGTTCAGAGCAATGGGAATAAGTATCACGTATGATACCAAAATAGATCACCTCTCGGAAGGCGGCTCGGGATTTTCATATGAAGCCAAGCGTGAGGAAAAACTTATAGAAACAGGGTATACATGAGAGTCAGGTTTCGATCATGTGGAACTGTGGGTTATGGGCCCACCATGTGGGTTAAAAGTAGAAAGGGGGCGATAGCAAGGCATGTCAGATGATAGACTTTCAGGTATGTTGCCAACAATGTTGGTACCAAGGGTGAGCGACGAAGAGAACTATTTTCCTACTCGTAGAACGAGGCACACCAATAGGCAAAGTTCTCGTCCATCCGTGGTTACCGGAATGTCAACAACAATAATAACAAGGTCTTACTAACAAATTGTACACCGAGGTGTTTACATGAGCAGGGAACTATTACTGCTTAGATCATATAGATCACAAGAAAGGTTAAACAAAACAATGGAAAGGTAAATATGGTTATTAGTTTAACCAGACCAATGGAAAGGAAAAGGTGCTCATACAAAAGTATTAGAGTATATGCATCCCAAGAACAAACAGAGCATGATATACATGACAGGACATCAAGTACTTATCCATTTAATTAATGGGGCAAGGCGAATCATGATGTTTACCCATAGAGCGTTGTTTGGATAATTGATCAAGAAACATTTAGCATTGCGCCTCCAATGTTCTTAATGATGTTCAGAGTAACACAACCATACTTTTGGATAGCATTGACATGGTCAGCAGGTAAAGGCCGGACCTTGGGAACATAAAGGATCCATCAGGAATTACTTGAACACCTCAAGCAATTTTATCAGGGAAGATGAGGAGGTGGCCGATGGTTTCAGCAAAAATCCATCGACATGTCAAAAAGGATGTATTTCCAAAATTTATATGAACAAATTCGTGTTGGGGGAGGCAAGAATGTTGTCGATGATAACACAAATCATCGAGGGGTAAGGATGGTATTTCTCATCATGAATTCAATTGATATCCTGGAAGAGCTCAGACTGTTGATGATGATCACGACACATTTGTCGAGATATTTCATGAAGATGTAATCAATTGGCGACGACATCAAGTCAAAGGAATGATAAAGAGAAAGGTTATTGGAACCACGGGTATGACACAAACTCGAAATCAAGCTTGTTTTTCAAGGAGAAATGATATGACGAGGAAGATCGACATAAGCTTAGCTCATCGTCGAAGATTGTGCTTCGGGAAGAAAGGACCAGGCAACACAGTTAATTTTTTAGTATGATAATGATATAGCTGACCAGGCTAGGAATGATTTGAAGGATTATTAAACTCGTAAGGAACGAAAATTACTTAGAGTTATTGAATCAAAGTGCGGAATCGATTCACTTATCGGTGTTCTCAAGTGACTAATAACCCAGAACCCGTGGAAACTTGGAATCGGTGAGAAATAATAGTTGAGGAAGAACTCATAAGAAGTTATGTAGTCCCGTGATATTCTCGAGATACCAGAGGGTAATACTCGAAGGAAGATCAAAATAGAGGTTACGGAGATGCATTGATCTGTAGAAGACAAGTGCTTTAACTTGTCCGAGAAATGGAATTAAAGGGGAAAAATCATGGTCAGAACCACGGTTGCAAAGGACCAAACATAGATACCAGATGAACTTATAATAAGGGGATTATTATTATCACAAAAGCCTCCATGATAAGTTCCACATTAGGTCCATGGGCATGAACACAAAGTTCAAGGTTCTGGGTGTAGAGTATGACCCCACTTCTCCTATGCAAAACCTTTCATTCACTTCTCACTTTCGATGAAGTTGTAGTGTTGAAATTTTGTTTGGCATAACACCAGTAGAGTATGACCCATAGAAGTTTCTGGGTGCACACATAGAAAAGGCATAGGTTCAACCCATTAGGGCATCTTCGGAACATATACCATGAACTTCAATACTACTTAACACCAGCTCGAAAGTAGAGCATGGTTCACAAAAAGAGAGGATAATGTTTACCATAGGCATTATGCATCAGGGGAAAACTCACGAGAATTTAGAATGTGAAGGACACTGTCGGATAATAATCCAACAAAGGATTTGGCGGTCCACAAGGATCTGCTGTGAGTAACGATACTCAACGAGAAGAAGAAAGAATTTAAAGGCATCAGATTATAGAAATTTTAGGATAATTTCAAAGCTTCAATACGAAGGAATTACGATATCCAGATCGGTGTATCAAAATCAGATGCTATGATTAGGTACGAGTATGTTGAATAGGATTAGATGGGCAATCAATCAAGGTTTGATTTGCCGAGAACCAGCTCATGTCTGGAATGATGTTTGAGCTGGAAGCACAATTCCCAGGGAACAGCTGATGATTGCGTGCATTCGCACACATGTTGAATCGACAGGGTAAGGACGACAATCGCAAAGGATTTTAATGAATATTGCTAGACATATGGAATTAACCAAAATGCAAGCACGTAAGGAAGAACAAGAGCAATAGGCTACTAAGGATTTTCAGAAGATCAAATACTATTTCAAAGAATTTTGTGAAACAGAAGAACAACTAGGGATGAGCGAATACTCGATAAGTGCAAGGAATTACCTGTAGGGGTATTCATGTGGTAAAGAACTGCAAGGCAGTAAGCTCAAAGGATTCTCGGGGTCACGAAGAGTATTTCGGGGCATCTTGAAATAACAAGAGCAACAGGGAATGACTATATGAATGGCAAGTGTACGTAGTTTCCATAAGGATATATCGGTGCTAGGGAATTGCAAAAGCGACAGGCACAAAGTCTCAAGAGAACATCGTAGAGTATCTTCGGAATCTTCTGGTGCAGTAGGCGATCATTTGTAATAAGGGGCTCTCTAGGAGGAAGTAGTTACGAGATCCTAATGTTAGAGTTAGCAAAATCGTTTAATCCGAAAGGAAGAGAGATCAGAGTCCCAGTGTATAGACGAGGAATAAAATATCCTAATACCACCCAATGGCGACATGGGCCCATGGGCCGCACAACCAAGTTAGTAAAACAATTTTCATCAACTAGACTCAACTTCGGCCAAGGAGTGTGGAAGGGGGATTCCTACAGGCAGTCAGCTCTGATACCAACTTGTGACACCCTTGGTTCAATCGTACACTAATCATACACGCAAATGTGTACGATCAAGATCAAGGACTCACGGGAGGATATCACAACACAACTCTAGACACAAATTAAATTAATACAAGCTTTATATTACAAGCCAGGGGCCTCGAGGGCTCGAATACATCAGCTTAAATACACAAGAGTCAGTGGAAGCAACAATATCTGAGTACAGACATAAGTTAGACAAGTATGCCTTAAGAAGGCTAGCACAAAAGCAACAACGATCGAAAAGGCAAGGCCTCCTGTCTAGGAGCCTCGTAACTACTCCAGGTCGTCAGCGGCCTTCATGTAGTAGGAGGCACCCTCGGGGTAGTAGTAATCATCAGTGGTGTCGTCTGGCTCCTGGGATCCGTCATCTGGTCGCAACAATCGGGTATAGGGGAAAAAGAGGCAACAAAGCAACCATGAGTAATCATCCAAAGTACTCGCAAGTCTTACATCAGATCTAAACTAAGTATGCATATGTATCAAACGAAATGGGCTGTATCTGTGGACTAAACTGCAGAATGCCAGAAGAGAAGGGGAAAGCCTAGCCTATCGAAGACTAGCATCTTCAAGCATCTTCAAGCATCTTGCAGCATTTAGAAGAGTACAAATCAACATAATGTAAAGTAGTAGTAGTGTTATCAACCTCAGCCAGAGATCCTTTCTCGACACCCTGCGAGAAAGCAATCCCAGAGCCTCGGCACTCGATAGTAACTCCGTGAAGTCGTACAACTAGGGGGGGTGATGTGCGGTGTCGGGGCCTGGACGTCGATCACGTTGATCGAGTCATCGGACATAAAAGTGGGGCAACTGGGACAAGGTGGGGGTCATTGATGGATCACTAACCAACCTATACTAAGCAATTTAGGGTAAGCAGGTAAGGTACAATGAGCAGGTTACAAAAGTAGGCTATGCATCAGAATAGGAGCAATCAATTACAGTAGAAAAATCTAATGCAAGCATGAGAGAAAGGAATGGGTGATATCAGGATGTTCAAAGGGGGGCTTGCCTGGAAGCACTGCTGAAAAGGAAGAAGGGTCGCCGGAGATGTAGTCGATCACAGGGGCAACATCGGTCTCGGGGTCTACCGGAGAGAAGAGGGGGAAGAAACAATAAATATAAAGCAAACATAGCATCACAAAGCATAACATGGCAATATGATGTGCAGGGTGCGACCTAACGTATGGCTACACGATATAGGTGAAGGGGGAAAATCAACTGGGAATGTTTTCCCAGTTCTGGACCTGTGTCAGACAGATGACCGGAGGGGGAATGTTCCATGTTCAGCATGCTAGGGGCATGTGACAGATGAACGGACCGCATATTCGGATTCATTGGATTTTTCTGAGCAACTTTCATGTAGAAAACATTTTCATCCGAGTTACAGTTTAATTTCTATGATTTTTCAAAGATTAAACCATTTTCTAGATTTATTTATATTAACAGAAATGGAAAAAAAGACGTCAACATGATGTGCTGATGACCTCAGCAGTCAACAGAGCGACTGACCATGTCAAACGTGACCAATGGGGCCACCAGGACCCACATGTCAGCCTCTATGGATTAACAGTGGATTAATTTGACTAACAGTAGTAGTTAGGGGTGTGGGCCACGTTAGTCAGTGACTAATTAGTGATTAAAACTAATTAACATTTTATTTATCTATAAAACCTGTTTAATTAGCATGGGGCCCACATGTCAGTGGCACTGGGGCGGCCACGTCAGTGTTTACCCAAGTCAACAGGTCAAAGCCCCCCCCCACCAGTCAGTGGCCCAGGTGGTGCCACGTGGACGCCACGTCGGACACCGGCCGGAGACGCGCCGTAGTTGACTCCGGCAAGCCAAACGCGGCGGCGCGGCTCGGGAGGGGCGCGGATTTCGCGCACAAGGGGTCTACGGGGTTGTGGCTGGGCGCGTTCGACGCGGCTTAGCGTCACGCGTCGAATGGTGGTGGCCGGAGTGGCTGGAATGGCTTGCGGCGAGTGCTTCGAGCTCGCCGGCGGCGAGGTGCTTCCGGTGAGCAATGGTAATGGTGGTACAGCGTGAGTCGGGCAATCCAGAGAGCGGGGCGAGGTCTACGTGCACGCGCGATCAAGATGGACGCCAGCAAAAGTCCAAAAGGTCACCGGAATGACGCCGGCGACAAGCTACGCGGAGGCGCCTCCGGTCGGAGCACGGGGTCGGCGCTACGGGGCTCAATTGAGCACGAGGGAGGGGTGCAACGGGCCCGCATGAACGTGTTGAGCATGAATCCCGAGCTCATATGAGCTCGAAGGGCAGCAACGGCACGACCACGCGCACGCCGGCAGAAGTAGAGGCACAGCAACGGCGGCGAACTAGCTAGGGACGAATATGGCCATGGGAAGAAGGAATGGTGGGAGACAGGAGCTCACCGAGCGACCAAGAAAAGCCCTCGACGGATTAGTAGCTGCAGGGTTCGCCGGAGACGACAAGGATCGTCGGTGACAGAGGCGGAAGGGGGCGGAGAAGAACGCCCTCAGCGGGGCCTCCCAGCTCCTGCTGATGGTCGGAGGCGAAGGAGCGGAGAACGACGCAGCTCGTGGAGGCGTTGGTGAAGCTCGGGGTCGACGGTCGCCGTGGTGGTGCGAGAAGAACAGCGACGATAGCGTCGGGCAACATGGGGGGGAGAGGCCCGAGGGAGAGCGGGGTGGATCTGGGAGGCGAGGAAGCAAGTGGGGAGGGACGCTAGGGTTCACCCCGTGCCCATCAGCGGCCACGGACGGCGCGCGCGCGTCCACCCAGCCCCTGGTGAACAGAGATCGGGGACGACAGGGTTAGGTGGGCTGGGCCAAGTGCACCCTGGTCTTTTCTTTCCCCTTTTTATATTTCTATTTTTTTACAGAAAGGGTTTTGTAATATTTGGGGTGCCAAAATGATTTTTGTAAAATATGGTAATTGTCCACATAAATACAATTCAATGTTTGACACAGCCACAAAAAAGTTTGGAAGACGTTTGAATTAGAGGGAATTTGCAAAAACATGGAAAACCAATTAATTTGCTGAGTTGGCACTATTTTAATTTGCTATAGTCCATCTTAGCTTGGAGGTGATGTTGTTTTCCTTAACAATCATTTGTTATGGAATTTTTACTAAATGATGCGCTATTTTTCAGCAACTTTTGTGCAACTTCACAATTCACTTGCAAATTTTCCAAAGCGGAATTTCAAATGAGATTTGAATCAAAGATGATTAAGCACTGTTTGAAAAAATGATTAGCTTAATCATAGAGGGTTACTGTAGCATGACATTGGGGGCGTTACAGCCGGCCCCCTTTCCTTCTCCCTCTCTCCCCCTTCCTTCTCTCCTACTCCAACAAGGGAAAGGGGGAATCCTACTCCCACCGGGAGTAGGACTCCTCCCTTTGGGCGTGCCATAGAGGGCCGACCCTCCCCTCCTCCACTCCTTTATATACGGGGGAGGGGGCACCCCATAGACACACAAGTTGATTGTTTAGCCGTGTGTGGTGCCCCCTCCACAGATTTCCACCTTGGTCATATCGTTGTAGTTCTTAGGCAAAGCCTTGCATCGGTAACTTCATCATCACCGTCATCACGCCGTCGTGCCAACGAAGCTCTCCCTCGACACTCAGATGGATCTAGAGTTCGTGGGACATCACCGAGCTGAACGTGTGCAGATCGCGGAGGTGCCATACTTTTGGTGCTAGGATCGGTCGGATCGTGAAGACGTACGACTACATCAACCGCATTGTCATAACGCTTCCGCTTATGGTCTACGAGGGTATGTGGACAACACTCTCCTCTCTCGTTGCTATGCATCACCTAGATGGATCTTGCGTGTGCGTACGATTTTTTTGAAATTACTGCGTTCCCCAACAATGGCATCCGAGTCAGGTCTATGTGTAGATGTTATATGCACGAGTAGAACACAAAGGAGTTGTGGGCGTGGGTATATACATATTACTTGCCATCACTAGTTGATTCTCGATTCAGCGGTATTGTTGGATGAAGCGGCTCAGACCGACATTATGCGTACGCTTACGCGAGACTGGTTCTACCAACGTGCTTCGCACACAGGTGGCTAGTGGGTGTCAGTTTCACCTACTTTAGTTGAATCAGATTCAATTAATAGGGTTTTTTTTTCTGAAGGTCAAAAAGAATTCACTATACCGCGTTGTGGTCTTTGATGCGTTGGTAAGAACGGTTCTTGCTCAGCCCGGAGCAGCCACGTAAAACTTGCAACAACAAAGTAGAAGACTTCGAACTTGTTTTGCAAGGCATGTTGTGATGTGATATGGTCAAGACATGATGCTAAATTTTATTGTATGAGATGATCATGTTTTGTAACAGAGTTATCGGCAACTGGCAGAAGCCAATGGTTGTCGCTTTATTGTATGAAATGCAATCGCCATGTAATTGCTTTACTTTATCACTAAGCGGTAGCGATAGTCGTAGTTGAAATAGTTGGCGAGACGACGACGATGCTTCGATGGAGATCAAGGTGTCAAGCCGGTGACGATGGTGATCATGACAGTGCTTTGGAGATGGAGATCGAAGGCACAAGATGATGATGGCCATATCATATCACTTATATTTTATTGCATGTGATGTTTATCCTTTATGCATCTTATTTTGCTTAGTTCGGCAGTAGCATTATAAAATGGTCTCTCACTAAATTTCAAGGTATAAGTGTTCTCCCTGAGTATGCATTGTTGCTACAGTTCGTCGTGCCGAGACACCACATGATGATCGGGTGTGATAAGATCTACATTCACATACAATGGGTGCAAGCCAGTTTTGCACACGCGGAATACTCGGGTTAAACTTGACGAGCCTAGCATATGCAGATATGGCCTCGGAACACTGATACCGAAAGGTCGAGCGTGAATCATATAGTAGATATGATCAACATAGTGATGTTCACATTGAAAACTACTCCATCTCACGTGATGATCGGACATGGTTTAGTTGATATGGATCACGTGATCACTTAGATGATTAGAGAGATGTTTATCTAAGTGGGAGTTCCTAAGTAATATGATTAATTGAACTTTAATTTATCATGAACTTAGTACCTGATAAGTATTTTTCATGTCTATGTTGTTGTAGATAGATGGCCCGTGCTATTGTTCCGTTGAATTTTAATGCATTCCTAGAGAAAGCTAAGTTGAAAGATGATGGTAGCAACTACACGGACTGGGTCCGTAACTTGAGGATTATCCTCATTGCTACACAGAAGAATTACGTCCTGGAAGCACCTCTAGGTGACAAACCCACTGCAGGAGCAACGCCAGATGTTGTGAACACCTGGCAAAGCAAAGCTGATGACTACTCGATAGTTCAGTGTGCCATGCTTTACGGCTTAGAACCAGAACTTCAACAACGTTTTGAAGACATGGAGCATATGAGATGTTCCAGGAATTGAAGTTAATATTTCAAGCAAATGCCCGGATTGAGAGATATGAAGTCTCCAATAAGTTCTACAGCTGCAAGATGGAGGAGAATAGTTCTGTCAGTGAACATATACTCAGAATGTCTGGGTACCACAACCACTTGACTCAACTGGAGTTAATCTTCCTGATGATAGTGTCATTGGCAGAGTTCTTCAATCACTACCACCAAGCTACAAGAGCTTCGTGATGAACTATAATATGCAAGGGATGGATAAGACGATTCCTGAGCTCTTCGCAATGCTAAAGGCTGCAGAGGTAGAAATCAAGAAGGAGCATCAAGTGTTGATGGTCAACAAGACCACCAGTTTCAAGAAAAAGGGTAAAGGGAAGAAGGGGAACTTCAAGAAGAACAGCAAGCTAGTTGCTTCTCAAGTGAAGTAACCCAAGTCTGGACCTAAGCCTGAAACTGAGTGCTTCTACTTCAAAGAAACTGGTCACTGGAAGCGGAACTGCCCCAAGTATTTGGCGGAGAAGAAGGATGACAAAGTGAAAGGTATATTTGATATACATGTTATTGATATGTACCTTACTAATGCTCGCAGTACTGTTTGGGTATTTGATACTGGTTCAGTTGCTAACATTTGCAACTCGAAACAGGGGCTATGGATTAAGCGAAGATTGGCTAAGGACGAGGTGATGCTGCGCGTGGGAAATGGTCCCAAAGTTGATGTGATCACCGTCGGCATGCTACCTCTACATCTACCTTCAGGATTAGTTTTAGACCTAAATAATTGTTATTTGGTGCCAGCATTGAGTGATAACCCACAAGTATAGAGGATCACAACAGTTTTCGAGGGTAGAGTATTCAACCCAAATTTATTGATTCGACACAAGGGGAGCCAAAGAATATTCTCAAGTATTAACATTTGAGTTGTCAATTCAACCGCACCTGAAAGACTTAATATCTGCAGCAAAGTATTTAGTAGCAAAGTAATATGGAAGTAACGTTAGCAGTGGCAAAAGTAATAGTATTGGTTTTGTAGTGATTGTAACAGTAGCAACGGAAAAGTAACTATGCAAAGATCAATATGTAAAAAGCTCGTATGCATTGGATCAGTGATGGATAATATGTCGGATGCGATTCCTCATGCAACAGTTATAACATAGGGTGACACAGAACTAGCTCCAGTTCATCAATGTAATGTAGGCATGTATTCCGAATATAGTCATACGTGCTTATGGAAAAGAACTTGCATGACATCTTTTGTCCTACCCTCCCGTGGCAGCAGGGTCCTTTTGGAAACTAAGGGATATTAAGGCCTCCTTTTAATAGAGTACCAGACCAAAGCATTTACACTTAGTGAATACATGAACTCCTCAAACTACAGTCATCACCGGTAAGTATCCCGATTATTGTCACTTCAGGGTTAACGGATCATAACACATAATAGGTGACTATAGACTTCCAATATAGGATCAAGAATTCACATATATTCATGAAAACATAATAGGTTCAGATCTGAAATCATGGCACTCGGGCCCTAGTGACAAGCATTAAGCATAGCAAAGTCATAGCAACATCAATGATAGAGGCGAAAGTGTCCCAATGTTTCGATGAGATGGTGGCTATCATTTCTTGATGGAGTCGACCTTGACGATCCGACTACGAACGTGCGAGATGTCGCGCCTTAGAAATCGCTAAACCAACTTCCGAGGGGTTATTGACCACGCTGGAGCACGATCAACCTGACCACGAGGGTCTGTTTCCTGTGAGCAAACGAAGAACAAGCAAGAAACTGAGATTGCAATCTGGATATTGCGAATATAAGACGAAAACTTTATTGATGAAGGTGGGGTTCTGTGACGCCTTGGTCTGGTCGTTGAACACAAATGAAGTACACAAAGTTGCAGCTATGCCAAACTTTTAATGTAAACAAAACCCAAAGTCTAAACGATGCCCTAAGGGCTGTATATATGGAGGAAGAGGGAGGAAATTTCGTGGCCCTTGGAGGAGGGGTCCGAAACCAACCCTAACTCCTGTTTCCCCACACATACGGACTCTAAAAACAGCCTATACTTAAGTATTTCGAAAATACATGGGCCTAGCCCAATAATAAGATGACGTAGCACCTAAAATAGCCTCTGGACGAAGTTTATGAAGTGGCATCTTATATATTTTGTCCAAGGCTTCATGCACTCCTTATGGTGGCTTCAAAGTCCTGAAATCATCACTTGTAACTCCGTTCTTGATCCCCTTGCGCATGCCATCATCTCCATGCTTGAACTTGCTCCAAGGTTCATCTTTCTTGTCCAAGCTAGGCCCTTCATTTGTAAGCAAAACAAATGTATCCAATTTAGGCAGCATCATATTCTCATGAACATTAGAATCGTTACCAAGAAACAAAAGCACCTGATAATTCAATTGGCGTGCGCGAGCTCTAGTAATTGGTCCAGTATGTATAGCAACAGGGGCTGTGGGCGTAACAATGGTATTGATGTCCTCATCATCCTCCCCTTCTTGAAATGAAGTCATCCTCGACGGAAGCTCATCTTCCTCACCCAAATAAGGCTTCAAATCTGCAATATTAAAAGTGGGACTAACCCCAAAATCTGCAGGTAGCTCAAGTTTATATGCATTATCATTTATTTTATCTAACACCTTAAAAGGACCATTAACACGTGGCATTAGCTTTGATTTGCGCAAATTAGGAAATCTATCCTTACGCAAATGTAACCAAACAAGATCTCCAGGTGCAAACACGACATGTTTTCTACCCTTATCTCCAGCAAGTTTATATTTAGCATTCATACGCTCAATGTTTTCCTTAGTTAACTCATGCATGTTTAAAATCAATTTAGCACGTTCTTTAGCATAAAAATTAACCTTCTCCGAAGATGGAAGAGGCAACAAATCAATAGGTGCACGAGGTAGCAAACCATACACAATTTCAAAAGGGCACATCTTAGTAGTAGAATGCAATGAACGATTATAAGCAAATTCAATATGAGGCAAGCATTCTTCCCACATTTTCTTATTATTCTTCAAAACAGCCCTAAGCATAGTAGACAATGTTCTATTGACTACTTCAGTTTGTCCATCAGTTTGGGGGTGACAAGTAGTACTAAAAAGCAGTTTAGTCCCCAACTTAGCCCATAAACATCTCCAAAAGTGGCTAAGAAATTTAGTATCATGATCTGAAACAATAGTATTTGGCACACCATGCAAGCGAATAATTTCACGAAAAAACAAATTAGTAACATTAACAACATCATCGCTTTTATGACATGGTATAAAGTGTGCCATTTTCGAAAATCTATCCACGACAAAAAATATGCTATCCCTCCCCTTCTTTGTTTGAGGTAAACCTAAAACAAAGTCCATAGATATATCCTCCCAAGGAACACTAGGTACAGGCAAAGGCATATATAAACCATAAGGATTGAGTCGTGACTTAGCTTTTTGACATCTAGTGCATAGAGCAACAAAATGCTCAACATCCCGTCTCATCTTTGGCCAAAAGAAATGTGTGGCAAGTATATCCTCCGTCTTCTTGACGCCAAAGTGTCCCATTAGTCCTCCTCCATGTGCCTCCTGCAACAACAAAAGACGAACGGAGCCAGCTGGAATGCATAGCTTGTTAGCACGAAACACAAATCCATCGTTAAGAACGAACTTGTTCCAAGTTCTCCCTTCCTTGCAATTATGCAATACATCTTTAAATTCAGCATCATGCACATATTGATCTTTGATGGTCTCCAAACCAAATATTTTAAAGTCAAGTTGTGAAAGCATAGTATAACGATGAGACAATGCATCAGCAATAACATTTTCGTTACCCTTCTTGTGTTTAATGACATAAGGGAAAGTCTCAATGAATTCAACCCATTTAGCATGTCTACGGTTCAGTTTTGCTTGACTTTTAATGTGTTTCAATGATTCATGATCAGAATGTATAAAAAATTCCTTGGGCCATAAATAATGTTGCAATGTTTCTAAGGTCCGAACAAGAGCATATAATTCTTTATCATAAGTAGAATAGTTCAGACTAGGCCCACTCAATTTTTCAGAAAAGTATGCAACAGGTTTGCCATCTTGTAATAACACACCTCCTAATCCAATTCCACTAGCATCACATTCAAGCTCAAAAGTCTTATTAAAATCAGGAAGTTGGAGTAAAGGAGCATGTGTCAACTTATCTTTCAATACCGTGAAGGCTTCTTCCTGTGCGGTACCCCAAACAAAAGGCACATCCTTCTTTGTAAGCTCGTTGAGAGGTGCAGCAATGGTGCTGAAATCTCTCACAAAACGCCTATAGAAACCAGCGAGGCCAAGGAAACTCCTCACTTGTGTGACCGTTTTGGGCTGCGGCCAACTCTCAATAGCTTCAATCTTGGCTTTATCAACTTCAATTCCCTGTGGAGTAACAACATAGCCAAGAAAAGATACTCGGTCGGTGCAAAAGGTGCACTTTCCAAGGTTACCAAACAAACGTGCATCACGTAGAGCAATAAAAACAGCACGTAAATGTTCCAAATGTTCCTCCAAAGATTTGCTATAAATCAATATGTCATCAAAGTAAACTACCACAAATCGTCCAATGAAAGCACGTAAAACTCCGTTCATTAACCTCATGAAAGTACTAGGTGCATTAGTTAACCCAAAAGGCATGACTAACCAATCATATAATCCAAACTTAGTTTTAAATGCTATTTTCCATTCATCTCCCAATTTCATACGAATTTGATGGTATCCGCTATGCAAATCAACTTTGGAGAATATTGTAGATCCACTCAATTCATCATGCATATCATCTAGCCTAGGAATAGGATGACGATAACGAATAGTAATATTATTAATGCCTCTACAATCAACGCACATACACGACGTACCATCCTTTTTCGGCACTAAAATGATAGGAATAGCACAAGGACTAAGGGATTCGCGTATATAACCTTTGTCGAGCAGTTCTTGTACTTGACGCATAATCTCCTTCATCTCCTCTGGATTGGTACGGTATGGTGCACGGTTGGGTAATGATGCACTGGGAATTAAGTCAATTTGATGCTCAATCCCTCGAATAGGTGGTAATCCCGGTGGCACGTCTTGTGGAAAGACGTCAGCGAACTCCTGCAAAATGTTAGTGACAACAGGAGGCAAAGAGGAAGGCACGTCCTCGAATGAAAATAATGCCTCTTTACACACAAAAGCATAGCAAATAGATTTGCTAAAATCTAGATCTTCAATATCAGATTTGGTGGCAAGTAAACATGCACTTTTCAATTTAATTTCAGAAGCAACACTAGATGGTTTATTATTAGGCTTCATTTGTTGCTCAAATTCTTTTGCCACAATCTTATTTTCACTCTTATTTTTCTCCTGTTTTGCTCTATTAGCTCTATTAATATCATCTTTCAAAATGGAATTGGGAGTCATAGGAAGCAGAGTAATATGGCTATCCTTATGAACAAGAGTATATTGATTATTTCGACCATGGTGTACAAAATTTTATCAAATTGCCATGGTCTACCAAGTAATAAGGAACATGCTTGCATGGGTACCACATCACAGTCAACATAATCAACATATGTCGAGATACTAAAATGCACACGAACAGTACGTGTTACCTTAACCTTGCCGCTGTTGTTGAACCATTGGATGTAGTAAGGATGTGGATGTGGTCGTGTGGTGAGAGAGAGCTTCTCCACCATCTCCATGCTAGCCAAGTTGTTGCAGCTCCCTCCATCTATGATGATGCAAACAGAACGTTCCTTCACAACTCCCTTTGTATGGAACAAATTATGCCTCTGATTTTGCTCAGCTTGTGTAACCTGCACACTCAAAACATGTTGAGCAACTAAACATTCATACCTGTCAGCATCTTCAAGACCTATGTATTGTGTCTCATGATGAGAATCATCTCCACCGTGTTCTTCATGTGTAATAAGAGCCAAAGTCTCCTCATCATAGTCACTAGCGGACTCATACCCACTGTCGGTGTCAAAACCGGCGGATCTCGGGTAGGGGGTCCCGAACTGTGCGTCTAGGCCAGATGGTAACAGGAGACAAGGGACACGATGTTTTTTACCCAGGTTCGGGCCCTCTCGATGGAGGTAATACCCTACTCCTGCTTGATTAATATTGATGATATGGGTAGTACAAGAGTAGATCTACCACGAGATCAAGGAGGCTAAACTCTAGAAGCTAGCCTATGGTATGATTGTTGTGTATGGAGTTGATTGCCTACGGACTACAACCCTCCGGTTTATATAGACACCGGATAGGGTTAGGGTTACACAGAGTCGGTTACAATGGTAGGAGATCTTGAATATCCGCATCGCCAAGCTTGCCTTCCACGCCAAGGAAAGTCCCATCCGGACACGGGACGAAGTCTTCAATCTTGTATCTTCATAGTCCAGGAGTCCGGTTGAAGGTATAGTCCGGCTACCCGAACACCCCCTAATCCAGGACTCCCTCAGTAGCCCCTGAACCAGGCTTCAATGACGACGAGTCCGGCACGCAAATTGTCTTCGGCATTGCAAGGCGGGTTCCTCCTCCAAGTCCTTCATAGAAGATTGTAGACACCAAGAGTAGTGTCCGGCTCTGCAAAATAAGCTTCCACATATTGCCATAGAGAGAATAATATTAACACAAATCAAATCTGCTGACGTATTCCGCAGTGCGTTATCACACTACAGCCAAGTCCTTTACTCGAATCGTTTTCACTTTTCCACCTCAGCGTGTTTTGCGAGGCGGTTTCCTTGTCACGTCTTGTCAAAGCAGAGATCGTGTGCCCCCCTTTTACGGGATTCTCATCAATACGGACGTGGGTAACCCAATCATGCCCGTTAGCATGTTTTCTCGATTAAAGGCGAGTCCCAAACGGTTACGGGGAGGGCTCCTGGATTCAACCTCTTATAAAGAGACCAGGGCCTTACTCCTTTTCTCCAATCCCAAAACAAGTTCGCCCGTCGCCTCGAGTTCCAACACCCTAGGCTCCATATTTCGGGCGCCCCAGACCTTCGACAATGTCCGGTTCCGACCTTCAAGGCCGACGGATGCCCTCCTCCGTCATGGAGGAGGACATGCTAAAGTTGAGAGAGGCTAAGTTCTTGACCGCCGAAATTCCGCACAGGTTGCCTGCTCAAAGGCAGGCTATCCCCAGTCCCCAGTCCGGTGAGAGCGTAGTGTTCGTGTCTCACTTCCTTCGGGGGTTAGGCTTCCCGATGGATCCCTTTGTGAGGGGACTACTGTTTTATTACGGGCTGGAATTCCACGACTTAGCTCCAGAGTCCATCCTCCATATCTCCTCGTTTATCGTTGTATGCGAAGCGTTCCTCCGTGTTACCCCTCACTTCGGGTTATGGCTCAAGACTTTCAAAGTGGAGCCGAAGATGATCAAGGGACGGCACGCAGAGTGCGGAGGCGCTGTTATAAGCAAAAATGCTGATGCTCCATGGCCCGAGGGCTCTTTTCAAGAGGAGTTGGGCTTGTGGCAACGAGAGTGGTTTTATATCACCGCTCCCCGGAGCGCCAAGTGGGTGGCTCTTCCCGCCTTCCGCTCGGGTCCCCCGCCACGACTAGCGTCATGGGTTAACAAAGGGTTAGATTGGGGTTTGCCCAAAGACGTGCCCTTGTTACAGGGCCGAATTAAGGATCTCTTGGAAGGAGACCTCAGCTTGATCAAGGTGACGCAGGTCAAGCTGATTCGCCGAATATTGCCCGGCAAACGTCGCCCCCTTCACCTGTGGGAGTTTAATCCAGAGGGACCACGAGCTCTCCAGAACTTTATGGGCGCAACACCCGCGGAGATGTATAGACTATTCTTCGGATCACAAGAGATGTGTCCGGATTTAACCGAGGACGCAAGCCTAAGCTGCAATCGCCCGGATACTCAAGTAAGCGACCTTGTGCCTGGACCTTCTATCCGTATAATTGTCATAAACTTGCCCCTAAAAGAGCCGTCCTTTTAAACAGGAGTGGATAGCGAAGGCAAAGCTGATCAGGTGTCCGGCTCCCCTTCCTGAAACCAGGCCGGATCCCATGCTGGTCAGGATGCTGGAGATAATGCCTTTGGAGGGGGAGGACAAGGAAGCTATGGCCTCCTCGAAGGAGGCCGCTCCGAAGGGAGGAACCGACAATTCCTCTCCTAAGGGGGAGAAGAGAGCCGCCTCTGACGACCCGGAAGCCATGGCTTTGAAGCGGGAGAGAAAATCCTCGTCAGAGGGTCCAACGCCGGGGAGTTCCTCGGCCGGACCACGCCCTCAAGGGGATCAGCCCTCCAGCGAGCCGTAAGTGGAGAAAAGATTTTCCTTTTGAGGGATGAGGGAAGTCCTTGATTTATATCTGAGAAGATTAACCAAACCTTTATCTTGTAGCTCAGACCTCAGCCCTTCTCAGCAGAGCTCGTCTTCGGGGGATATCCTTCCGGAAATGATGGAGAGCGGGACGCTTCCCACTACCGTGCCGCCTAGCGAGGCGGGCGACCCTGAGGTGTCGTCGTGGAGGGTTTCTCCAAATCCGGCAGGGGCAGAAGGTGGCTGTGCGGCCCCTCGAGGTTCTCCGCGTCCGGCCTTCGAAAGAGGCCATAGGACAAGTCCGGCACCGTTTGGTGCTTGGCCGGAGGAGCTAAAGATTCTGCTGGGGCGAGCTTCTATCTCAGAGGAGCACCGTGCATTGATGGGCACGGTGATTGAAAGGATTTCATCCACAGAAAGCGGATTGCATGAGGCCGTCAAAAGTTTACTGACGGGTTTTGAGGTACGTTAGATAATGTACACTTTTGTCAGTTGCGCATAAGTAAGATGCGCCCTGTGTAGATAGTAGCCCCTGAGACTCTGCGCATTGTCAAGAAATGACGGCACGCAGAGGATCATAATCCCAGGTCTAAGATGTCGCCTTTGAATGTAGGTGGCGAGGTGTCCGGATTCAAGCCGAACTGATGATGTGGCCAAACTAAAGCGGCAACTGGACATGGCAGATGCCGACATCGCGCTTGTCAACAAGCGGCTTGATGAGGCTCAAGGTATGTAATCTTCGGGCGGCATCAGGTAAGAGGAGCTTCATGCCAGAGTCTTACAATGTGTGTGCTTGACGCAGATGGTACGACCGCCATGGAGAATCTTAGGGAAGAACTTGCCCGAGCTAAGGAGCAAGCCAGAAAAAGCGATGCGGCTGCCGAGAAGGCCCTTGAAGAGCTGAGAGCCGAACAGGCTGCTCACTGCCAAAGCAAAGAAGAGATGGCCGAGATGGCCGAGAAGTTAAAGAGCGCTGCAGACCGTTGCAAACTTCTTGAGAAAGAAGACCGGGCGAGACAGACGGACTTAGAGAAGGCCGTTGCCGATGCCAAGGACGCTCGCTCTGCGATGAGAGCTGCGAAGGAGGAGCTGCGTCAGGCCGAACAGATTGCGGCTGGAAAGCCCTTTATGCTACGGAGGAAGTTTTGTGATCCGAAGTTTGCTCCGTTGGACCAGATGTGGAGTGTGGAGGATACCTATCTGGATTTGGCAGCGAGTGCTGCTGATGCGACCGAACACTTTCGAGATCAGAAAGATCGCGAAGTGGAAAAGCTTTTCTGGTCGCAGTTTCACAATCCAGAGCGTCCGCTGGCAGTGGATGATTGTTTGGCTCAATGGGCCGAACTGAATAGGTTGTCTGGACTCGCCATGAAGTACGTCATGGGTCACCTGTGGCTGGGGAGATCGGAGCCGAAGAGTTACTTCAGCTTGGTGCAGCAATTCCTTGACGCGGTGCCGCGTATAAATGCAATGAAGAGGTCAGCATGCATAGAGGGCGCTAGGATGGCTCTTGCCCGTGTTAAGACATACTGGGCAGAGATGGAGACCACCGTTGTTGCGTCCCGAGATTCGGACAAAAGCCGAGTACCCTTCGAGCACTATTTTCAGGAGGTTCTTGAAGGCGCTCGTGTAATAGAGACGCAGTGCCCGAAAGATGCTATGTTATGATAGCATATGTAATTATAAAGTAATATTTTGATAAACTGTAGTGGCCTTTTTTATACTTGTGCCTCCATGTATTGGGAACACCTCCTGTGCGGCCGTTTTAAGATATATATATATATATATAGAATCTGAAAGATGGCAGTCGTTGGCTTCAGCCCCCACGCACATAGTGCGGGGGTGCTCGCAGAAGACGCATTTTCACACTTAACCCAACGTCTTGGTCCTACAAAGGAGGTGATAGCGCAGCGGGCCAGGCAACTAGACTATAATGCTTTAACACTTTCACTTAGCCATAGGAGTTTGACAATGAGACTCTTTAGGTAGCTCCTTGGTGGCAACTGCGCTCGTCTGAATTCGGGGCGCGTATGTGCCTGACCGGGAAGCGGCCCTTCGTTAAAGCGGAGGAATCCGATAGATTCCGATAGGTCATCGAGTGGCTGACCAGTCTCACGCTACATCATGACAGTCAGTTTTCGGCTTTCTCTACTGAGGTGCTCGCCCGGCTGAACCGGGGGCACAATCGCAGTAGTTCTCCTGGTGCTACCTTAGCCGATAGAGCGGAACGTAAGGTAGCCGAACTCAGGAGCCGGGCAACCCAACATTTGACCAAAGACATGATCCGGAGCTGATGCATATAATGCCAAAACTCACGACGCCGAACACTCCCTAAGGTGTTCGGTCTTTATGAGTGCGGGCGAAACAACACTCTTTATTAAAAAAGCCCCTAGTGTCCAGGTACGTGCAAAAATTTCTGACGTGGCCACATGCCAAGATGCCAGCCTCCTCCTTGGTTATATCAGAAAAAAACAGGGGATGTATAGCAACAAGAGACAGTAAAAAAGGTTTACACAGGGTCTTAATCTAAAAAGAACCCTTTAGGACGGGTCCCTACTGCACGTCTGCGCCTGTGTCTCCGTTGTGCTATATCCTGGACAGGCGCCGCACGACGTTCATCTGTAAAAGAGAGGAACTGAGTTGAAAACGGGTCGTGCCGAACAAAAGTTTAAAATAAACAAAGTGTAAAGTAAAATATATAAAATTGAGCTTTATTGTCTCTTATTGTATATGCATGGAGCCCCTAGTGCGGGGGTATATGGCCACTAAGCCTGCATCAATGATGACTTTGTACCGAACTCGTCTATCCGCGTTCATGGTCTTTAATGACCTATTTCAAAGTTTTTTGGCCGGTGAGGCCATTTTACTGTGGGGCTGTCAAAGCGGCCGCACAGTCCACCGCTTGGGGAGGTGCACTTTAGTGCTTCCCCTTCAAAGAGATGATGCCTCGTGGACCGGGCATCTAAGCGTGAGAGATGCATAATGCGGTATTGCGTTAAAGCGAGCGAAAGCTTCGTGTCCCAGTAGTGCTTGATAGCGACTTGAGAACGGGACGATATGGAAGGTCATCTTTTCACGGCGGAGGTTATCGGCAGAGCCGAATATAACTTCGAGCCGGAGAAAACCCATACAATGGGTGTCCGGACCAGGTGTTACCCCTTGAAAGGAGGTTTTGCTACGGCGGATTCTTGCTGGGTTTATCCCCATGTGCTGGATTGTATCCTAATATATCAGGTTTAGTCCGCTACCGCCGTCCATAAGGACATTTGAAAACTGGAGTCCGCCAATTATTGGATCGAGTATCAAGGCAGTCCAGCCTACATTCTTGATATTCCTAGAATAATCTAGCTGATCGAAGATGATCGGTTTTGACAACCAATGGCAGGACCCTTTGGGGATGGGCCGTGTGGTGCGTACCTTTAGGGGCGCCGCGCGTTTTGTTATGTGAAGTGAGTTCATTGTTTTTACTTCTTGTGGGAAGTTCTTTTGTTTCCTGGTGCTCTGCTTTTGGGGTTCGTCCTCGTCTTCGCTTGGTGTGTCGAGCCCCTTGTGTTCGGCATTGAGTCTGCCGGATTGTTTGAAAACCCAACAGTCTCTGTGGGTATGGTTAGCAGGCTTCCCGGGAGTACTGTGTATCTGACATATCCTGTCCAGGATTTTACTTAGGTTGGATGGATCGTCCCTGCTATCCTGGGGGGCGATTTTTCCTGATTTTGTCGTGAGCCTTTCAATCCGGCATTGACTGTCGTGCTCTTCGTACTTGTGTCCTTAGTCCGGCGACGGTCCTTGTTGCGTCGCGGTTTTCCGTTTCCATCCCTAGTTTCGGATGTACTTGGGTCGCTGGGGCTGCACCTTGCCAACTAGCTGTCCTCCCCTGCACAAAAGCGGGTCATGAGGCTTGTTAGTGCGGCCATTGTTCTTGGCTTTTCTTGGCCGAGGTGTCTGGCGAGCCATTCGTCTCGGACGTTATGCCTGAAAGCTGCCAAGGCTTCGGCGTCCGGATAGTCGACTATCTGATTCTTTTTAGTGAGGAATCTATTCCAGAACTGCCGAGCTGATTCTCCGGGTTGTTGAGTTATGTGACTAAGATCGTCTGCATCCGGAGGGCGGACATAATTCCCTTGAAAGTTTGCTCGGAAAGCATCCTCGAGCTCTTCCCAGCTTCCAATTGTGTTTTCGGGAAGGCTTTTAAGACAATGCCGGGCTGGCCCTTTAAGCTTAAGGGGTAGATATTTTATGGCGTGGAGATCATCTCCTCTAGCCATGTGTATGTGGAGGATATAATCCTCGATCCAGACTCCAGGGTCTGTTGTTCCATCATATGCCTCTATGTTTACGGGTTTGAATCCCTCTGGGAATTCATAGTCCAGGACCTCATCGGTGAAACATAGGGGGTGTGCGGCGCCCCAGTATTTGGATGTGCCGGATTCTGATGATGGTGTCACAGCCCTAGAGTACCTGAGTGAAATAGTTGCATCTGCACTCATGCATCATGTCTAAAATTTCTGAAAGTTGAATTGAGGTTTGTTGAAACCCTCAGAAATCACTTCAGAAATAATCAACATTAAAAATCTTTTCAAATGAGTCCAAGGAAATGTTCCTGTTATTCTGTAAAAATATTGCCAAGAGGTAAAATTCAAAACAATATTTTTGGAGTTTCAGAAATATTTATTTTGGGCATTTGAAATTAATTCAATAACTATTTGAATTGGATCTATATTTATTATATAATAAATATATGTTCAATAATTCTGAAAATTGTTGTGTAGCTTTGGAGAAGTCCATTTAGTTCACACAATTATTTTCATGAATTTTGAAAATGGTTTGGTCTTTGAACTAAATCAAAACAAAATAACAAGTATAGAAAACAAAAACAGAAAGAAAGAGAGGGCACTGTACCTGGCGCTCACCTGGCCTGGCCCAGCACGGCCCAGCCCAGCTGGCCGATGCCAGTCATCTCCCTCCTCTCGCCAGAAGGACGAGGGCGTGTGCTCGCCACACGCGCGCCACCTCCACCCTGCTCGGGCCACCTCCTGCTTCCCCGACCCCTTCTAGCGACGCCACGGAGATGGCCCGAAGCCCCTGTCCCCTCTCCCTCACTCGCCGCTCTCTCTCCCCTCCCCTGGCTCTCTCCCTCTAGCTCAACCGAGCAAAACCGTCGCCGCCGACCAGCGCTCGCGCGGCCACAGCCACCCCCTTGCTCCCCTGGCGCGTCCGAGAGCTCCACCTCGTTCCCCTGTTCCTCCTCACCGAGCCACATGGTGCCTGAAGCCCCTGGACGCTGCCAACACCACCGTTCCCCTCGTCGGTCGCGGTGGATCCTTGCCGTTGATTCGGGAGCTACCGGGCGTCCCCGACCTCGCTCTCGTGCTCCCTGCACTCGCTGTGAGCCAATACGCCGAAGCCCTCTCTTCTCGTGATCTATTTCCCTCTCTAGCTGCCGTTCCCATCGAGCCCGAGAGCTCAGCTCCGCCGGCGATGTCGCCACCACGGCCTGAGCTCGACCCAGCCGTGACCTTGCACCGCATCATGCTCCTGGCGCCTCCAGGAGGCTGCCTAGCCACTCCGTTGGCTCGCCCGAGCACTGCAGCCCAGCGCCCGCGCTACCCCGTACTCCGGCCGCCGCAGCCGAGCTCGTCGACGTTAGCTCCGGCCATCCCAGCTACCGCTGCATGCTGGAATGGATGCGCGCGTGTGCCAGCAATCCGTAGCCGCAAACGGCGCGCCAAACCATCGACCGTGGGCAAATCCCGAGCCCTCCGCCATCTCGAGCTTCGCCGGCGACGAGCCGCAGGTCAACTCCGGCGAGTTGACCCGGGGGTTTGACCCCGTCTGACCAGGGTTTGACCACCCTGGGTCACTGACGCGTGGGGCCAGCCCTGCTAATTAACCCAGGTTAGTGTTAATTTATTTAGTTAGTTTAATTAGCCTCTGACATGTGGGCCCAAGCCCCTAATTAGTTAACTTGAGATTAATTAGAGCTAACTAATTTAGTTAACTAAAATAGACACTGACATGCGGGCCCCGCCCTGCTAACAGCCTGGTTAGGGTTAGTTTAACACTAACTAACTCAGTTAGTGGACTGAGTCACTGACCAGTGGGTCCCACTGGTCAGGTTTGACCCGGATAGCCCCTGTTGACCTGCTGACATCATTCTGACGTCAGGCTGACGCAGTAATGCTTTCTGGATTTTAAATAAATTAGAAATGATTTATTTAATTCAGAAAATGTCCAAAACTTCCAAAAATCATAGAAATTCAACCGTAACTCCAAAGGAAATAAATTATATATGAAAAATCATCAGAAAAATTCACGGAATCTGTTTATGGAATTTTCATGCATGTTAGAGCAAATTATGGCTGCTGTTTAGGCCAATTCACATAAATGGAATTTAAACTCTCACTTATGGAGTTTGAATTTGAACCTAGGGTTCAAACCAACTTCATTTAATATGGTTGCTAGTTGCATTAGCTCAATCAACAGCATATTGCCATGACATTATCATGCATCATAATTGTTGCATTGCATTGATTATGTTCCTCTTTGTTTGCCGGTATTTGTCCCCTCTCGATAGACGTGGTTCCGACGACGAGTTCGATGACACCGATGAAGAACTATACTATCTTCAGAAGTGCCAGGCAAGCAAAACCCCCTTGTTCATTCCTATACAATCCCACTCTCTCGCTCCTGCTCTCTTTTACTGCATTAGGACAACACGATTCCTCTGATACTTGTTGCGGTAGTTGAACCCCTTATCCTCTGCATGACCTGTCATTGCCATAGTAAATAGATGAAACCCACTAGCATGAGTAGGAGTTGTTTGAGCCCTGATGTGCCTACTCATTCATGCTTGTTTGTCATGCCTGCTACTGCTTAGAGTTGAGTCAGGTCTGATTCATCGGGGGTGAATTGGAACAGTGATGAACATGTCCTACTGTGTGTGAGGTAAGTGTGTGAACACGTTTTGGTAAAGGTAGCGGTGAGAGGCCATGTAGGAGTACATGGTGGGTTGTCTCATTGCAGCCGTCCTCAGGAACTGAGTTCTGTGTCTGTGATCCATGAACAGCTACTACCACTCATTGGGATCCTTAATTGACCCTCTCGGCTTCTTAATCACCCTAGTACTCTGTCCAGGAGTTGCAACTAGTTTCTGGTGTTTGTAGGTTATGTGTTGGCGGCCGTGCGTAGCGCTGACCCTAGGGGTGGGCTATGTTGCGGTAGATACACCGTGGCACGGTGTACCGGGCGCCCGTTTGGTGTCTCGGCAACCCTGTTCACATCGTTCGGGGCCGTATGTGGAAACCTCGGCCGGACTCCCTGCGGATGGAACCTGGCTAGGCGATAAACCTGGACTAGAGACTTAAGTGTTTAGGTAGGCCGTGGTCGACACCCTCGCCAGGCTTCCGCTTGAAGGTTGCCGAGATGCATGACGTGTATATGGTGGTAAGTGGTGGGAGCGTGTGTGAAGAAGTACACCCCTGCAGGGTTATCATTATCTATTCGAATAGCTGGATTTCTCGGATATGGAAACTTGGACCCCTTGCATAGTTCATAGACGAGTGAAAGTGGATACTCTAAAACTCGCAAGATAAGTGTGAGTGCTATGGATGGCCTTCTCGTAGGGAGACGGGAGCGGATCCATAGTGGTGTATTGAATGGTGAATATGTGGACTCGTATGCGCCACCTCAAAAGAGTTGCTTGCAGTCATAGTTCAGGTTAGCCACTGAGTCAAAGATGGCTTGCTGCAGTTAAACTCCACCACCCCCCTTGTTGATACCGATGCATATGTAGCTAGTTCTGATGTAAGTCTTGCTGGGCACATTTGTACTCACGTTTGCCTATTTTATGTTTTGCAGAGAGACGTCAGTCTCACTAGTAGTTCCGCGTGGACTTCGACGTTTAGCTTGATACCTCAGCTATGATCTTGTGTCCTCGGCAGGATCTGGTACATAGTCAGGCTTCTCAGCCTTTTTCATTTGTAGATGTCTGTACTCAGACATGTTAAGCTTCCGCATGTGTTTGACTTGTATGCTCTGAATGTTGGGTCATGAGACCCATGTTTTGTATTATCTCGCTCCTCGGAGCCTAATGAATAAATACTTGAGTTGTAGAGTTATGTTGTGATGCCATGTTGTATTTACACATATCAAGCATATTGTGTGTATGATTGAAATGCTTGGTATGTGTGGGATCCGACAATCTAGTTGTTTAGCCTTGGCAGCCTCTCTTATGGGGAAATGTAGTCTAAGTGCTTCCATGAGCCATAGTAGTCCGCTACAGCCCGGTTCACCGGAGTCCTGTTAGCCCAGCACTACTGCTCAGGACACTTGACTGGCCGGCATGTGTTTCACTTCGTTCCTGTGTCTGTCCCTTTGGGGAAATGTCACGCAGTGACATCCGGAGTCCTGCCTAGCCTACTACAGCCCAGGTTCCTGGAGTCCTGTTAGCCTAGTGCTACAGCCCGGATTCACACGCTGCTGACCGACACGCTCGATGTGATTCATGTATGCCTGTCCCCATAGGTTAGTGCCGCTTTGGGTTCACGACTAGCCATGTCGGCCCAGTTCTCTGTCATATGGATGCTAGCAACACTATCATATACGTGAGCCAAAAGGCGCAAACGGTCCCGGACCATGGTAAGGCGACACCCGTGGGAATACCGTGCGTGAGGCCACAAAGTGATATGAGGTGTTACCGGCTAGATCGATGTGACTTGGAATCGGGGTCCTGACAGATGGCTTCATAGCGTTGCTTACGAGAGCTTGCTTTCTTGGCCCATAAATGGACCTGACCGGGCCATGATGCGAATCCTTAAGTGGGTCGCATGCCGATTTAGGTGCGGCGCCGCTTGCCGCTTTATGGGGTCGTCTATCCGACCGTGTGGCTTTTTCATTTTTTGAATGCGAGGGCTCTAAGGCCTCTTCGTCGAATTCAGGCAGTAGCTTTCTTTTCGGATAGCTTTTAGTGCGGCGACTGTCGCCGTACTTATCTGTGGTATTGATTACTTTGCTCCATCTAATCCGGAGTGCGTCTTCCGCTGTTTTTAGCTTCCGCTTCTGATTTTTTAGGTTGCGTGCAGTTGCAACATTCCTCTCGTGGAGATTCTTCTGCTCCATAGGTTTATTCGGCATGAGGTCGTCCGGAATGCCGTTTTCGCCGGAGGAGGGATGTTCGGTTTCTCTATCCGTGTTGCCCTGTTCGGATGGTTGCTCTAAGGCCTGCTCGTCGTCTACCGGCTCGTCCTGCTCTATGGCTGGGTTTTTGTTGAGGCGGGGCTTGGGTCGGCGTTTACGCCGACGCTTTGATTGCTTTTTGGGGGATCGATCTCCCGTCCCATCCCCTTTTTCCTCGTTGTCGCTTCCTTTAAGGGTATCCACCATGTACACATCATGAGATGAGGTGGCTGTCCAATGCTCTATGGGTGTTGGTTTGTCGGTATCTCCTGCATCGTTATCCATGATGTCGATGTCTCCGGAGTCGAAGTTGAGCACCTCATTTAAATTGTCGACAGTGGCTACCAAGTGGGTGGTGGGTGGGCTTTGAATTTCTTCATCGTCCGTATCCCATTCTCGCTGACCGTAGTTCGGCCAGGGCTCTCCTGATAAGGAGAGAGTCTTGAGAGAGTTCAGGATATCGCCACAAGGCGAGTGCTGAAAGATGTCTGCAGCGGTGAACTCCATTATCGGCGCCCAATCGGATTCGATTGGCAGGGGCACGGGGGGTTCAGAGTCCGGGGAGGAGTTCGGATCCTCGGAGTCACGGCTCGTGCAAAGTGCGGGGCTAGCGTTCGGCTCGATCGCTTTCGGGATCGCAGCCCCCGAGGTGACGTCCAACCGCTCATCCTCGATTGGCGCAATAGGCTCCGAGTTAGGGGTTGGAACCGATGCGTGTGCGGCCTCCAGGACACTGTCCGGAGGCAGAGCTAGATCATGCCCCTCGAGTTAGTGCGGTGCGCTTGGCCGTGGCTCGAACCCATCGAAGATCAAGTCTCCGCGGATGTCGGCCGTGTAGTTTAAGCTTCCAAACCTGACCTGATGGCCAGGGGCGTAGCTTTCGATCTGCTCCAGGTGGCCGAGCGAATCGGCCCGCAGAGCGAAGCCGCCGAGGACGAAGATCTGTCCGGGGAGAAAAGTCTCACCTTGGACCGTATCATTGTTGATGATCAAAGGAGCCATCGGGCCTAAAGGCGACGACACAGAGGAACTCTTAATGAAAGCACCAATGTCGGTGTCAAAACCGGCGGATCTCGGGTAGGGGGTCCCGAACTGTGCGTCTAGGCCAGATGGTAACAGGAGACAAGGGACACGATGTTTTTTTACCCAGGTTCGGGCCCTCTCGATGGAGGTAATACCCTACTCCTGCTTGATTAATATTGACGATATGGGTAGTATAAGAGTAGATCTACCACGAGATCAAGGAGGCTAAACCCTAGAAGCTAGCCTATGGTATGATTGTTGTGTATGGAGTTGATTGCCTACGGACTACAACCCTCCGGTTTATATAGACACTGGATAGGGTTGGGGTTACACAGAGTCGGTTACAATGGTAGGAGATCTTGAATATCCGCATCGCCAAGCTTGCCTTCCACGCCAAGGAAAGTCCCATCCGGACACGGGACGAAGTCTTCAATCTTGTATCTTCATAGTCCAGGAGTCCGGCTGAAGGTATAGTCCGGCTACCCGAACACCCCCTAATCCAGGACTCCCTTACCCACCATCCTCAGTAACAATCATCACACGCTGATATTTGCATTCTCTCGCAAAATGTCCTCTTCCCTTACAACGATGACAAATAATATCACTTGTGTGCCCTGCTGATGCCATGGAAGAAGAAGAACTCTGTGCAGGCCCAACAGGTGTGCTCTTGGCAGATAGTGGTGGTTGTGCTTGCTTTCTTGTATCACGGCTAGAGGTGGCACCTGATGGAGGTGCTGGTGTAGTGGAAATAGAGGATGCACGTGGTGTCCATGATGAAGATCGACCTGCAGAAAAGTTAGTTCGCGCCAATGCATGTCGATCCTGCACTTCACGTTCAGCTCTACAAGCAAGATGGAATAAATGAGTGATATTAGTATACTCCTTATACTCTAGAATGGTCTAAATCTCTCTATTTAATCCACCCATAAAACGTGCAAGCATAGATTCATTATCCTCAACAATACCACATCTAATCATGCAAGTTTGTAATTCCTGATAATATTCTTCTACAAATTTTTTTCCTTGTCTTAAACACTGCAATTTTTGAAGTAATTCACGTTGATAATATGGTGGAACCCAACGAGTACGCATAGCAGTTTTCAAAGCAGCCCAAGTAGCTGGAATAGGATATAATTTACAATGTTCAGACCACCAAACACATGCAAAGCTAGTGAAAGCACAAACAGCAGCAGGAACACGTCTCTCCTCAGGATATTGTAAACATGTAAATCGTTGTTCAGTTTCTAACTCCCAAGTAAGATATATATCAGGAACATATCTACCCTCAAATGGTGGAATGTTCAATTTCAGTTTAGGGAGATGGTCATGATCACATACCTGAGGTGGTTGTGCAGCCCTACCATTGCGATGATATGCATGAGGACGACCTGGTGGCGGTGGTGCTGGTGGTTGCACGTAGTTCTGATTTTGATCAACCTCATCCTCGTAATGATCCTCCACCTCTGCAGTAGCAGCAGGAGCTACAGAAGCGTCAACAGCGGCACCAGAATTTTGACCAGGCTCAAGGGGAATGCGCAGTGCCCGTCCCACTTGATTTGGAAGGCGATGTTGTTGTTGTTGTTGTTGTGGTTGTTGTGGTTGTTGTTGTAGAGGTGCGTTAGGTGCAGCCGGTGGTGGTGGTGGAAGACGCGCGAGCAATTCATTAAACTTGTTATCGAGCTTTGTTTCGAACGTCTTCTCCATGCCATCTATCTTCTCCATGGCCTCTTCAAATCTGTTTAGCACATCTTGCACCTGTCCACTCATCATTTGCTGAAATTTATCATGTAGCTCTTTGTTCATCATGTTCTCCCAATCTGTCTCATCGGCTTGTGATCCTGCCATGGTTAGCAGCAATAGAAACACACAAGAATATGATCCTACGGACTACTAGGAAGTGGTGGTGGTGGTGGTGTATCACAAATCCAGCAAGCGAATCTCAAATTCTTACCAGTTCTTACCCAGCAGCAGGTGGTGATTGGCAACCGTTGTAGGCAAAACTCTCAGAGCTTGGATAGAGCGATTACCAGGGAGAGTCAAACGCACGACCTAGATGTATGTGGAGCTGGGAAGGCTTATAATATGGTAGCAAAAAGGGTCAGCAATAATCAATTTAGAGATGCAAAGTTGAATAAACGCTCAACGACAGTACTGTGCTGGTCCTAGGCTAGACCGTGCTAGAGACGCGAGCCTAGAACACTAACAAAATCACGGCGCTGCACGTAAACAAGGGAAAAGCACACTCCAGAACTTTTTTTCACTCTGTTTTTTTGGCGCTCCTGTTTTTTTGGCGCTCCTCTTTTTTTTTTGCAAAAAATCACTATAATGGCGAGTGTCTCAAAACTCTTCCCTCGTCAAACTGATAGGATGGGTACAAAAAAATTTTGACTTCTTTTTTTTCGAAAATCAGGGCAGCGACGACGAAAAAGTGCGACAAAAAATCACTATGATGGCATGTGGCTCAAAAGACTCAGAAAAGCCTAAAAATAAGATAGGGAAAAAATTTGCCTGCAAAAATTTTGGCCTAAAAACTGCCCGGGGGTCTCCAGACTCTTTTTTTCCCGAAACCTACTCAGTCAAGGAAACACGAAACGAAAATTAGATGGATCTCGAAACAAACCTAATATGAAAGGAACTCGGATTGGTGGTGGATATATGGTGGTAGGATATGGCAGCGGTGGTTGTATATGGATACAGATTGGTGGTGGTATATGGATATGGATTGGTGTTGGTATATGGATACAGATTGGAGGTGGTATATGGATACGGATTGGTGATGGTATATGGAGACGAATCGGTGGCGGATAAGCGGTGGTGGTAGATGGCAGGGGTGATGATGATGGTGCGGCGACGGCGTGACAACTTATGACCAGAACTCGAAACTCTAAAAGACTAGACTCTAAGACCAACAACTAGACACGACGATGCAACCGCAAATTCAACAAAGCAAACTACTGAAAAGACTATGCAAAGGAGCAAACTAGTTCGGATATGATGAACTAACCCTAATTTTTTTCGTGGACTGTAGGTATGAAGAACAGACTCGATCTAAACTATGAAAAACTGTAAAATCTCACCGAGCAACCCGAAAAACTGATACCATTTGGTAGAGGCGAAGGTGTCCCGATGTTTCGATGAGATGGTGGCTATCGTTTTCTGATGGAGTCGACCTTGACGATCCGACTACGAACGTGCGAGACGTCGCGCCTTAGCAATCACTAAACCAACTTCCGAGGGGTTATTGACCACGCCGGAGCACGATCAACCTGACCACGAGGGTCTGTTTCCTGCGATCAAACGAAGAACAAGCAAGAAATTGAGATTGCAATCTGGATATTGCGAATATAAGATGAAAACTTTATTGATCAAGGTGGGGTTCTGTGATGCCTTGGTCTGGTCGTTGAACACAAATGAAGTACGCGAAGTTGCAGCTATGCCGAACTTTTAATCTAAACAAAACCCAAAGTCTAAACGATGCCCTAAGGGCTGTATATATGGAGGAAGAGGGGGGAAATTTCGTGGCCCTTGGAGGAGGGGTCCGAAACCAACCCTAACTCCTGTTTCCCCACACATACGGACTCTAAAAACAGCCTATACTTAAGTATTTCGAAAATACATGGGCCTAGCCCAATAATAAGGTGACGCAGCACCTAAAATAGCCTCTGGACGAAGTTTATGAAGTGGCATCTTATATATTTCGTCCAAGGCTTCATGCACTCCTTATGGTGGCTTCAAAGTCCTGAAATCATCACTTGTAACTCCGTTCTTGATCCCCTTGCGCAGGCCATCATCTCCATGCTTGAACTTGCTCCAAGGTTCATCTTTCTTATCCAAGCTAGGACCTTCATTAAGCAAAACAAATGTATCCAATTTAGGCAGCATCATATTCTCATGAACATTAGAATCATTACCAAGAAACGAAAGTACCTGATAATTCAATTGGCGTGCACGAGCTCTAGTAATTGGTCCAGTATGTATAGCAGCAGGGGCTGTGGGCGTAACAATGGTATTGATGTCCACATCAATCAATCTCAGAACATAATGGATACTAGGGATCAAACCCTAACAAAACTAACTCGATTACATGATAAATCTCATCCATCCCATCACCGTCCAACAAGCCTACGATGGAATTACTCACGCACGACGGTGAGCATCATGAAATTGGTGATGGAGGAAGGTTGATGATGACGATGGTGACAGATTCCCCTCTCCGGAGCCCCGAACGAACTCCAGATCAGCCCTCCCGAGAGAGATTAGGGCTTGACAGCGGCTCCGTATCATAAAACACGATGAATCCTTCTCCTTGATTTTCCCCCCTGAAAGCGAATATATAGAGTCGGAGTTGAGGTCGGTGGAGCATCAGGGGGCCCACGAGGCATGAGGTGTGCCCCAGGGGGTGGGCGCGCTCCCCACCCTCGTGGACAGGGTGTGGGCCCCCTGACGTTGATTCTTTCGCCAGTATTTTTTATATATTCCAAAAATATTCTCCGTGAATTTTCAGGTCATTTCGAGAACTTTTATTTCTGCACAAAAATAACACCTTGGCAATCTGCTGAAAACAACGTCAGTCCGGGTTAGTTCCATTCAAATCAGGCAAGTTAGAGTCTAAAACAAGGTCAAAAGTGTTTGGAAAAGTAGATACGACGGAGACGTATCAACTCCCCCAAGCTTAAACCTTTGCTTGTCCTTTCTAAGACTGCAAAATGTAAATGCAGAGCACCTCTGAAGATCAAGGACTGACTGGAAATTGTAATTCATGGTAAAAGAGATCCAGTCAAAGACATACTCAATGTAAAATAATAGCAATGCATGCAAATGACAACGGTGCTCTCCAACTGATGCTCTTTAATAAGAGGATGATGACTCAACATAAAAATAAATAGATACGCCCTTCTCAGAGGGAAGCAGGGATTTGTAGAGGTGCCATAGCTCGATTTTGAAATAGAGATGAATAATATTTTGAGTGGTATACTTTCATTGTCAACATAACAACTGAGAGATCTCGATATCTTCCATGCTACACACATATAGGCGGTTCCCAAGCAAAATGGTAAACTTTATACTCCCCCACGACCAACAAAAATCAACCCATGGCTTGTCCCAAACAACGGGTGCCTCCAACTAGCAACAATCCTGGGGGAGTTTTGTTTGCAATTATTTTAATTTAAGCATGGGACTGGGCATCCCGGTTACCAGCCATTTTCTCGTGAATGAGGAGCGGAGTCCACTCCTCTTGAGAATAACCCGCCTAGCATGGAAGACATAGACAACCCTAGTTGATATATGAGCTATTCGAGCATATGAAACATAATTTCATTTGAAGGTTTAGAGTTTGGCACATACAAATTTACTTGGAACAGCAGGTAGATACCGCATATATGAAGGTATAGTGGACTCATATGGAATAACTTTGGGGGTTTATGGAAGTGGATGCACAAGCAGTATTCCCGCTTAGTACAAGTGAAGGATAGAAAGAAACTGGGAAGCGACCAGCTAGAGAGCGACAACAGTCATGAACATGCATTAAAATTAATCAACACTGAATGCAATCATGAGTAGGATATAATTCACCATGAACATAAATATCATGGAGGCTATGTTGATTTTGTTTCAACTACATGTGTGAACATGTGCCAAGTCAAGCCACTCCAATCGTTCAAAGGAGGGTACCACCCTATCATACTACATCACAACCATTTTAATAGCATGGTGGAACGCAAGGTAAACCATTATAAACTCCTAGCTAATTAAGCATGGCATGAGCAACTATAATCTCTAATTGTCATTGCAAACATGTTTCATTCATAATAGGCTAAATCAGGAACGATGAACTAATCATATTTACAAAAACAAGATAGGTCGAGTTCATACCAGCTTCTCTCATCTCAATCAGTCCATCATATATCGTCGTTATTGTCTTTCACTTGCACAACCGAACGGTGTGGATAACAATAATAGTGCATGTGCATTGGATTAAGCTGGAATCTGCAAGCATTCGATACAAGGGAGAAGACAAGGTAATATGGGCTCTTTGTAGATCAACAATAATGCATATGAGAGCCACTCAACATTTTCATCATGGTCTTCTCCTCTCGACCCCCAATGAAAAGAAAAGAAACAAAACTATTTACACAGGAAAGCTCCCAACAAGCAAAAGAAGAATGATAAATCGTTTTGGGTTTTCTTATTAACTACTACTACTACAAGCATGGAAAGTAGACTAGCTAAAAGCTATAACTAATTTTTATTTTGTTTTTCTTAAGGTTTTTCAAACACACAAGAAGAAAGCTTAAAAATAAAATAAACTAGCATGGATGATACAATGAAAAAGTATGAACACCGACAACTGGCATGAGTGTGTGAACATGAATGTAATGTCGGTGAGGAATACGTACTCCCCCAAGCTTAGGCTTTTGGCCTAAGTTGGTCTATGGCCATGGCTGGCCTGGTGGAAATCCAAAGTTGTAACTGGGGTCGTACTGAGACGCAGCGGCTATTGCCTCACGAGCTGTAGCTTGGAGGCGAGTTGCCTCCGTCCTCCTCTCATACTCGTTCGCCTCCTCCCTGGTTATAACATATCTCCCTTTTGTCTGAAAGTCAAAGAAAGCGGGAGCAGGGAGAGCCACATGGACAGTGAGATGTCTGTCAAAGATTAGTCGGTATCGGAGGAACTGTTCATTCCTCTCAACAAACTGATGACGAACCATAACATTATAATCTAGATAAGCAGGAGGTAACTCAATATCATTTCCACGTATGTGTATATCAAGATAGTTAGCTATACGAGTTGCATAAATTCCACCAAATAAATCTCCACTTAAACTGTTAAGATGCAATCTACGTGCAATAATAGCCCCCAAGTTATAATGTTTATCACCTAATACCGCACTCTTGAGGACACAAAGATCTGGAACGCACATGTGACAAGCCTCATATTTACCATTAATGCATCTACCAATGAAGAGAGCAAAATAATGTATGGAAGGGAAATGAATGCTCCCTATGGTAGCTTGTGTGATTTCTCTAGATTCCCCCACAGTGATACTAGCAAGAAAGTCTTTATATTCAGATTTTCGAGGTTCACTAACATTGCCCCAATGCGGGAGTTTACAAGAAGTATTAAGATCTTCTAGGTCCATGGTATATGATTTATCATAAAGATCAAATAAAACAGTGTAAGAATTGCGCGAGGATGTAAATTTAAACCTTCTCACAAATGAATCAGTTAGATAGAGATATTGCCGGCACTTATCTGACACGAAGCTCTCAAGATCAGCATTACGCACATATGCGTCAAATTCATCCTTGATGCATGCTTGGACCATGAAATCCTCTGACGGCCATTCACAAGGCCGCACTTGAGCTTCCCTTGGTAGTTCATTGGCCGGCTCACATATCGTGGGCCTTGGGCCTTGCTTCCTTGAGGAACCACCTTGGTACATTTTCCTAATAATATTTCTTCCTCTAAAAAATTTCTAAAACTTTTTTAGTGACTCAAAATAAAAGTGAACCAAACTCAACAAGATTGATAGCAACTACTCCTACAAGTGCCTAGAGGCCATATCATGCATTAAAACTACTTTTGGCCACATAAATTTGACATGTGAGCTCAAGAACAGGGTCACCTAAGCAGCAAAAATTTGCAATAAATAAAGCACTAGAACAAAAACTAATTGGACCGTTGGAGGAGTCACATACCGAAGAAGAATCCCCCAAAGCAGTTTTGTGAATGGAACTTTGAGCAAGGAGATCAAAAATAGCAGCAGGATGAGCTAGAACTCGGGTTTGAGCTGGTGGAGGATTTTTTCTGGAGGAAGACGAAGTGTGTGGGTGCAAGAATAAGTGGAGGGGGCCCATGTGGGATCCACGAGGCAGGGGCGCGCCCTGAACCCTTGTGGCCAGGTGGTGAGGCCCCCTGGTGTGTTCTCAGTGCCAATAATTCTTAAATATTCTAGAAAAAAATCATATAAAATTTTCAGGGCATTTGGAGAACTTTTATTTTCATGCTATTTTTTGTTGCAAGGATAATTCAAAAAACAGACAGAAAATACTATCTAATTAACAGAAACTAAAAGGAGGGTACAGAGAGTTGTGCTTTCTAACTTCATCCATCTCATGCTCATCAAAAGGAATCCACTAACAAGGTTGATCAAGTCTTGTTAACAAACTCTTTTCAAATAACATGAAACTGGAGAATTTTTGAATAACACTAAGTTACCTCAACGGGGATATGGATATCCCCAACAATAAGAATATCATATTTCTCCTTGACACTAGGAAGAGGGAATTCAAAACCTCCAATAGTAATCATTGAAGTTTTTCCAATAGAATTAATACTGTGGACTTGAGGTTGTTTCCTCGGAAAGTGTACCGTATGCTCATTACCATTAACATGAAAAGTGACATTGCCTTTGTTGCAATCAATAACAGCCCCTGCAGTATTCAAAAAGGGTCTACAAGAATAATAGACATACTATCATCCTCGGGAATATCAAGAATAACAAAGTCCGTTAAAATAGTAACGTTTGCAACCACAACAGGCACATCCTCACAAATACCGACAGGTATAGCAGTTGATTTATCAGCCATTTGCAAAGATATTTCATTAGGCATCAACTTATTCAAATCAAGTCTATGATATAAAGAGAGAGGCATAACACTAACACCAGCTCCAGGATCACATAAAGCAGTTTTAACATAGTTTCTTTTAATGGAGCATGGTATAGTTGGTACTCCTGGATCTCTAAGTTTCTTTGGTATTCCACCCTTAAAAGTATAATTAGCAAGCATAGTGGAAATTTCAGCTTCCGGTATCTTTCTTTATTTGTAACAATATCTTTCATATACTCAGCATAAGGATTCATTTTAAGCATATCAGTCAAACGCATACGCAAAAAGATAGGTCTAATCATTTCAGCAAAGCGCTCAAAATCCTCATCATACTTTTTCTTGGATGGTTTAGGAGGAAAAGGCATGGGTTTCTGAACCCATGGCTCTCTTTCTTTACCGTGCTTCCTAGCAACAAAGTCTCTCTTATCATAACATTGATTCTTTGATTGTGGGTTATCAAGATCAACAGCAGGTTCAATATCTACATCATTGTCATTGCTAGGTTGAGCATCAACATGAACATCATCATTAAAATTATCACTAGGTTCATGTTCATTACCAGATTGTGTTTCAACATCAGAAATAGAAATATCATTGGGATTCTCAGGTGTGTCAACAACAGGTTCACTAGAAGCATGCAAAGTTCTATCATTTTTCTTTTTCTTCCTCTTAGAAGAACTAGGTGCATCAACATTAGTTCTCTCTTGCTCAATTCTCTTAGGGTGGCCCTCAGGATACAAAGGTTCCTGAGTCATTTTACCCCCTCTAGTCATAACTCTAACAACATTATCATTTTTCTTATTATTTAATTCATTGAGCAAATCATTCTGAGCTTTAAGTACTTGTTCTACTTGAGTGGTAACCATAGAAGCATGTTTACTAATAAGTTTAAGTTCACCTTTAACTCTAGACATATAATCACTCAAGTGTGCAATCATATAAGCATTACATTTCAATTGTCTATCAACATAAGCATTGAAGTTTTCTTGTTTAACGATAAAATTATCAAACTCATCCAAGCATTGGCTAGCAAACTTATTACGAGGAATATCACCTTCATCGAATCTATAGAGAGAATTTACCTTTACTATCTGTGTCGGGTTATCAAGACCATGTATCTCTTCAATAGGTGGTAAATTCTTAACATCTTCAGCTCTAATACCTTTTTCTTTCACAGATTTCTTTGCCTCTTGCATATCTTCAGGACTGAGAAATAGAATGCCCCTTTTCTTCGGAGTTGGCTTAGGAGTTGGTTCAGGAAGTTTCCAATCATTTTCATTACTCAATATATTATTCAATAGCAATTCAGCTTGATCAACAATTCTTTCCCTGAAAACACAACCAGCACAACTATCCAGGTGGTCTCTGGAAGCATCGGTTAGTCCATTATAAAAGACTAGCAAAAGAGCCCATGCGTTGCAATGGGAGAAAACATGGGATGAGAAACCGGTTGTGCATTGGAATGAAAGAAAATGAGGGTTGGGGAACCGGCACTACTGTAGCTTCAAGAGCTTTCAGGTAGTCCGTCACCAAGGGTGGGATTGAAAGAGAAAGGAAAAAACACTCAAGAACCTTTAAGTTGCTATATGCAGTAAAAGAAAAAAAATGTATGCATAAAAATTAGTTATTTTCTCTGAAATTGCACATACAATACAGGCGGTCTAGCTTACAAAAGTTAAACATCAACTATGATATATTATTTAGTAACCAGTACTTACAAACCATCTCACATTGATGTGACATAATCAAATATAAATAAACTTCTTGGAAAACATTGTATGACATATACTATTTAGAGTTGTTATATAGAGTTTAAAAAATAGTAAAGTAAATTTGAATTAGGAAGATGCAAGGAAATTCAACACAGTAATTTTAAGTCCAAATTATGTAGACGGCTCCATCAAATGTATAGCTCAGGACTGAGCTATTCTCCTGTTGAGACATCTCTGCACACACGCACGCTGGCTTTCCCGGTAAAAGGAGTTCTTTCTAGCAATAAGTGATATAGCACTTAGAAAAGATACCATGGTAAGGGAACTTACAGAGTAGACATTGTAGTTTCATAGCTCAATATCAATTGCCAAATGAATCATGAGGAATGGGGTCAAGGAATAAATATTTTACCATAAAACCAATACATGAAAAGATTCATGGTCGTGTACGTAAACCTCACTAATTCTTCATAGCGCACTATAGCATCACATGAAGCCAGCCAGCAGCCAACATACCAACTTAATTTGACCTGTGAAATTTAGGTCATAGATAAATCTTCTGGTCGCTCCCGGTCCACCCCTGGGCGTCCTCCACATCAAAGTAGCAGCAGCAAGAACACCAACATCACTCAACTAACAACAGGGAAGCAGCAATATGGTTCAGATAATAGCAGCACACCAGGAGCGCACATACAAAGCAGCCGTCCCTCTCTCCTCCCCTGCCATCCCCACACCAGCCGGTCCTCGTCCGGTCATACCCGTCCATCTCCCCTGGTGAGCCCGCAAACCGCCCTCCCTGACAAGCGCATAACTCCTGTGACCGTGCGGTGCCCACTTTTTGTACCAGGATCCTTTGTGGGGGTGGGAGGCCGTGAGATTATGATGGCTGGTGGCAACAGTGAGGTCGTGCTCAGGAGGGAGCGGGATCATCCAACAAAGATGGCACTGAGCGACGGAGAAGGTCACCGGAGGAATCACACGGGTTATACTAGTCCAGATGAAGCTCGACCTAGAGCGAAGGCCGAAGGCCACGTGGTTCCATTCGAAGAAAGAAAGCTTTGGAAGATATCTTGAGACATCATTTGCAGCAAGAAAATGGCGTCAATGGCGAGACAGTTGTGGAAGCATTGATTCGTGGGAATATATAATGGAGGAACCGATCTAATCGGGGAGGAGACCAGATTGGATGCGGCTGTGTCAAAACCACGATCACACAGGAAAAAATAAGAACGTACGATCATGGGAAAAATAGGAGAGATATTGGACCAATCCTTCTCGTACACGAATCCATGTGAGGATTGGGATGGACAAAATGTTTTATACTGCTCTTGCTGATCAGGTCGCCGCCTTCGGTTGGCTCTGGCCTTGCTGTGCGGCTGGCGGTGCTCATGCCGTGGTGCGGGCCGGCTCAGTAGAAGAAGGAATCCCCAATAGCGAGGGCCTCGTTGGTGTTGGCCTCGGGCCACGACACTTGCAAGGACGTGATCTCACGACTGGGCAGGAGAGGAGGATGATGGTGGTTGCTTCGTCGCCATCGGTCTCGGCATGGCTCTTCCATCCTCCTTGGCTTATGACTCGGCCTCCTCGTCTAGCAACTCGTCTGCTATTTATCCTCTTCAAAAGCGGCATATTTATTGGCAGGGTTCAACTCGACAGGAAGCCAGAGTCCTGGTCGTTTTTCTTTTCAGGGGATCGTTTTTCTTTTTTTAGAGGAAGAGAGTACGACTCTTTTCTTTTCCTTTTTGAAGAAAGATAAAAAAACAGTCCAGATCCTGAAGGGGCTGGCTCGACCCAAATAAGGCTCGCTTCGTTCGTGCAAACGTATACCCACACAGATGTGGTTAAGTGTTAGGTCTGGTCCTCTATAATATCAACCGTCAATCTTTATATTTAACATAAAACTAACGGTTATAAAGAGGTGACGTGTGGAGAACCAAGAAAGCTTCCGTCCTTTATTATTAGGTAAAGATATCAAGTATTTCATTTTTATTGAGAGGATGATCAGGCAAAGTATTAAGTAATCGGAGAAGCCTCCCCCAAGCTTGTGGGAGACTCTCTTCTTCAATTTGCACAAAATTATATATTTCCCTTAAGGCAGCTTGTTTCTTATGAGCGGGGAAATATTTAGCAGAGAAGTAATAAATCATATCCTGGGGACTACGCACACAACCAGGATCAAGAGAATTAAACTATGTTTTAGCATCACCCTTTAATGAGAATGGAAATAACTTAACGATAAAGTAATATCGAGTTTTCTCATCATTAGTGAATAGGGTGGCTATATCGTTTAATTTAGTAAGATGTGCCACACCAGTTTTAGATTCATAGCCGTAAAAGGGATCAGATTCAACCAAAGTAATTAACTCAAGATCGACAGAGAAATCATAATCCTTATCGGAAATACAGATAGGTGAAGTAGCAAAAGCAGGGTCATATTTCATTCTAGCATTCAAAGACTTTTCTTTCAGCTTAGCTAACAGTTTCTTAAGATAATATCTATCATTGCAAGCTAAAAAGTATCTAGCAGTTTCTTCATCCATAACATAACTGAGGGAGTCCTGGATTAGGGGGTATCCGGACAGCCGGACTATATCCTTTGGCCGGACTGTTGGACTATGAAGATACAAGATTGAAGACTTCGTCCCGTGTCCGGATGGGACTCTCCTTGGCGTGGAAGGCATGCTTGGCAGTACGGATATGTAGATATTCTTCCTTGTAACCGACTCTGTGTAACCCTAGCCCCCTCCGGTGTCTATATAAACCAGAGGGTTTAGTTCGTAGGACCAACAACACACAATCATACCATAGTCTAGCTTCTAGGGTTTAGCCTCTTCGATCTCATGGTAGATCAACTCTTGTAATACTCATATCATCAAGATCAATCAAGCAGGAGTAGGGTTTTACCTCCATCGAGAGGGCACAAACCTCGCTAAAAACATCGTGTCTCCCGTCTCCTGTTACCATCCGCCTGGACGCACAGTTCGGGATCCCCTACCCAAGATCCGCCGGTATTGACACCGACATTGGTGCTTTCATTGAGAATTCCACTGTGCTGTCACCGTAAGGATGGATGCCTCGTCTCGTTGTTAAAAACAACATTACCGCCAGGGGAGCCCTGGCTATCGGCCAAACTCTTCGGCTAGGCAGTTTCATCATGACCGCCCGTTCGGCTGCTGCACCGACGATGACTTCTCGGGTCATCGAAAACAGCCTCCACATCGGCTCGGAATTTGCCGAGCAGATGGATCCAATGGAGCTCTCATCCCTAAATGAGCTCTTGGATCGAATCGCCGCCTTGGGAGTCGCTACGGACTATGATCGGATTGGGCTTAAACCCGATCAAAGGGAGATTAACTCTCCACCGGTCACCCATCATATTGCGGTGGTGGAGGAACAATGCGGCGATTCTTCCTCTATCTTGAGGACTAACTATGTCTGGATTCCCGAGCTCTCCAAGCCGGATACCCGTTTACGGGAGGACATCACCCAAGCCCTGAACCTAGAGTCAGGCGGCGGGCCAGACTTATCGGGCAACATCCCGGAACCCGAACTTCCAAGATTGGAAACTCCTCGGCCCCTGGGTCTCAGATTGGGTAAGGGTTCGGACTCAAATCCACCCATCCACACAAACATAAACGATCTTTCCCACATCAGGCAAGCGCCCCGAATAGTACATCATTATTGGGCCAGATTCCTCCTTGTGATGAACAAGGTTAAGGACTGTCGCGAGGAAGACACAGTCTCATTTTTCCGCAATAATTGCACGGACAAGGGAATCCTTAACGCCATAAGTCGCCGTGACATATCACGCTTCGCTGACTTGGCGTCCATAGTACGAAAGTACTGTGCGATGGAAAGCACCTGGAAAACCGAAACGATATTTTGGGATAATCTGGCCCCAAATATACACCCAGTCCGAAGTAAAAGGGTGCACTATCATAAGACACCCGAGTTAATTACAAAGAAGCAAAAACCCTCTATAGGGCGTGGAACCGTATTGGAGGGATGGCTCAACGGACTCTGCAAAATTCATAGTATAGCGGATACCATACCAACACACAGCCTTAGAGCATGTTGGGTACTCCGACACGTGGCCAAAAGTGGTGAGGATCTTCTCATCCCAGATGCCACAGAGCACCATCCCGGGGATAACAATACGGTATTAACAGTCTTTGGAACCTTCACATCAAATAATAGGCGCAAGCGAACACTCCGCAGCCTTGCCGAAATCTGCCACATGGTAGCAATAAATCCATGGAGTGACATGGCTATTACCTTCAATGCCAGTGACGAACCTAAATTCCGAACAGCCCGAGCACCAGCTGCACTGGTCCTCAGTCCAACTGTGGACGGCTTTCGACTCACCAAAGTACTCATGGACGGCGGCAGTGGATTAAGCCTCATCTATGAGGAAACTCTTCAAAAATGGAAATAGATTGGAACCGCATTGAGCAAAGCAGCACAACCTTCAGAGGAATCATCCCCAGTCGGGAAGCACGCTGTGCTGGGAAAATCACACTAGATGTGGTATTCGGCACGCCAGAGAACTATAGGTCCGAAGAAATTACATTCCAAGTGGCCCCGTTCAATAGCGGATACCACGCCCTTTTAGGGCGGGAGGCGTTCACGATCTTCCATTACGGGTACATGAAGCTCAAAATGCCCGGGCCCAACGGAATCATCACTCTCGCTAGTGATCCGGACACAGCACTCTGCGCCGAAAACAAAACAGCCGCATTGGCCCTCGAGGCATTATCCAAAGCCCTTTCGGCCGAGGAATTAACTGCGCTACGCTCCACAGTGGACAGGGACGACGTGATACTTGACAAGAGATCCAAGTCCACCTTTTTTAAACCAGCGGATGAAATAGTCAAATTCCAAGTCCACCCAATGGACCCTACAAAAATAGCCTCCATCGGGGCACATTTAAACCCCGCCGTGGACGCCGCACTACGAGAGTTCCTGCACAAGAATTGGGACATATTCTCCTGGCACCCCTCAGACATGCCAGAAATCCCACGCAGGCTGGCCGAGCACAGCCTTAATATTCTAAAGGGATTCAAGCCGGCCAAGTAGACTCTTCGGCGTTTCTCTGAACCTAAGAGACAAGCTATGGGAGAGGAACTAGCCAAGTTATTGGAGGACGGATTCATTAGAGAAATAAAACACCCGGACTGGCTAGCAAACCTGGTGATGGTATCAAAGAAGGACAAATCCTCGCGCCTATGTGTCGATTTCAAGGACCTCAACAAGGCTTGCCCAAAGGATCCCTTCCCCCTCCCCCGCATCGATCAAATTATCGATGCTACCGCATGACATGATTCATTGTGTTTCCTCGACGCATATTCCGGCTACCACCAAATCAAGATGGCGGAGTCCGACCAAGCCGCAACGGCATTTATCACACCATACAGCCCCTTCTGTTTCAACACAATGCCTTTTGGGCTCAAAAACGCCAGCGCAACATATCAGCGCATGATTCAGACATGTCTGGAGAAACAGATCGGCAAAACAGTAGAGGCATACGTAGATGATGTGGTCGTCAAAACTAAACACATCGACTCTCTAATAGACGACTTGAGGCTCACATTCTACAACCTCCGAACATACGACATCAAGCTCAGTCCGGAAAATGCGTTTTAGGTGTACCAGCCGGAAAGCTCCTGGGTTTCATTGTCTCCAGTAGAGGAATTGAAGCAAATCCAGCCAAAATCCGAGCTCTATCATAGTTGGCTATCCCAACGGACCTCAAACAAATCCAGAAATTAACCGGATGTGTGGCGGCTCTAAGCCGCTTTATTTCCCGCTTAGGAGAGAAGGCATTACCACTTTATCGCCTCCTTCGACGCACCGAACACTTCGAGTGGACGGACGCTACCACAGCCGGATTGGAAGAAATAAAAGCGATACTGGCAACCAACCCAATCCTGACCGCGCCAAACATCGGCGAACCAATGCTGTTGTACATTGCGGTAACTCATTAGGTTGTAAGCGCAGTGCTCGTCGTCGAACGAGAAACGGATGGACATAAATTCCCCCTTCAAAAGTCGATATATTATGTATCCACTGTCCTCACTCCATGCAAATCACGGTACCCACATTATCAAAAGATAGCATATGCGGTATTCATGGCATCCCGAAAGCTGCGACACTACTTCCAAGAGTGTTCAATTACAGTAGCCTTGGAAGTGCCGCTTAATGATATTATAAACAACCGCGATGCCATGGGCCGGATTGCCAAATGGGCCATTGAGCTCCTCCCGTTCGACATAAAATACAAACCCCGGCGAGCCATTAAATCACAAGTATTGGCCAACTTTTTCGCCGAATGGACGGAAGCCGAACTCCCTAAAGAGTACGGCGCATACTCCAATTGGATCATGCACATCGACGGCTCCAAAATGCTGGCTGGTCTGGGGGCTGGCGTCGTCCTGACGTCCCCAACCGGAGATACAGTTCAATACATACTACAGATACTGTATACAGACTCCAACAATGCAGCCGAATACGAAGCCCTGTTACATGGTCTTCGGATGGCAGTTTCCATGGGCATTCAACGCCTAGAGGTGCGTGGGGATTCGAACCTTGCAATATCCCAAATAAATGGAGACTTCGATGCCAAGGATCCGAAGATGGCGGCCTATTGCAACACCGTCCTAAAGATGTCAGCTCGGTTCGAGGGGCTCGAATTTCACCATGTGGCTCGGGAAAACAATCAGGCGGCGGATATCCTCGCCCGCATCGGCGCAAAACGCAATGCGGTCCCCCCCAACATCTTTTTGGAGAGGTTGTTTAAGCCATCCATGGTATGGGAAGGGGACACCGGTAACAATAGTCCGGACCCGGCCAAAATGCCTGATACCGAACACTGACATAATCGGAGGCTCTGCCACCGAAATAACACCTTTAGCCCACGTAATAATGGCCATCATCGCCCCGTGGACAGAACCATTCCTGGCCTACCTAACTAGGCAAGAACTTCCCGAGGACCAAAATGAGGCACGCTGCATAGTGCGGTGATCTAAAGCCTACAGGGTCCACAAGGGAGAGCTATATAAAAAAAGCACTACCGGGGTCCTTCAAAGGTGCATCTCCGAAGAGGAAGGGCGGAAGCTTTTGGCAGAAATTCACGCCGGACTCGGCGGCCACCACGCCGCAGCCCGGGCCCTTGTAAGCAAGGCCTTCCGTACAGGTTTTTATTGGCCGACGGCCCGGGTAGATGCACAGGACTTGGTCCAACGCTGCGTCGGTTGCCATCTTTTTGCAAACCAAACCCACATGCCACCCACCGCCCTCCAAACAATCCCCATTACCTGGCCCTTCGCGGTCAGGGGGCTTGACATGGTTGGACCCCTTAAAGGGGAACCCATAACAAAAAATACTTACTGGTCATGGTGGATAAATCCACCAAATGGATAGAAGCCAAACCTATTAAAACGGCCGAATCTGGACCGGTGATAGACTTCATATCCGGGGTTGTACACCGTTATGGCGTCCCCCACAGCATCATACCTGACAACTACACGAACTTCACGGCCAATGAGGTAAAACTCTGGTGCAGCAACATGGGCATCAAGCTCGATTATGCTTCTATCTATCACCCACAAACTAATGGCCAAGTCGAGCGAGCAAATGGTCTTATCGCGAGAGGCATCAAACCCAGATTAGTGCAGTCCTTAAAGGAGTCTAACACGCACTGGGTAGAGGAGCTCGACTCCGTACTCTGGGGGCTGCGGACCATGGCGAATCATACTACCGGATACACACCCTTCTTTATGGTGTACGGCGCAGAGGCGGTTCTGCACTATGACATAATTCATGACTCACCTCGAGTGTGCATGTACAAAGAAAGAGAAGCCGAGCTCGATCGGCAGGACAGTCTGGACACCCTGGAGGAGGAGCGCGACATGGCAAAAGCCCGTTCCGCATTCTATCAGCAACATGCTCAAAGATACCAAAGCAGAGAAGTACGGGCCAAAACTTATAACATTGGCGAGCTAGTTCTACGCCTGCCGGAGAAGAAAAAGACCAAGCTCGAGCCCAAATGGGAAGGTCCCTTCATTATTGACCAAGTTCTGACCGGTGGAGCATACCGTCTGCGGGATGCATCGAATAATCGACTTGAGCCGAACCCATGGAACGCAGTCAGGCTCCGAAGATTCTATGCCTAGTGCCGGACTCTATGTTCGTCTCCTTCCTCTGTCCATTTTTGCATATACATTATTTGTCTTTTCTCACTTTCTTTCTTTCTTTTATTCTTTCTCAAGGCCTTCAAGGGCCAACTTGTGCCTTGCTTGCACACTATTGACGTGCTAACCGCGCTCATTATACCTGGGGGCTTCTTACACAGAAGCTTAATTATTTATCTGGGCTTCATGCCCCGCACATGTGTTATTATTCCGCATGTACCTTTTCTTCGCCATTATATGCATCGATATGACTTAAATTTTGGCCAAGCTGGGTTGCCTGGCTCTTGTATTTATGCCCTACGTTCCCGTTAATTTGGCTAGGGCATAAGGGGAGCACCTCTGCGATTGTTACTGCCGGGTCAGCCGGATGTGTACCTCAGACTGGGTGAAGCCGAAAGCTAGCATTCTTAAGGGAATATTCGGTTGGTGTACAAAAGATGATTTTTATTTATTTTCCGTATGTGCCCCCAGATGTTTTTGCCTGCGTCTCCTCTCGCAGTCCGGACATGCACTTTAGGGCATGCGTACCCAGGGAAAGGAACCCTTAAAGGAACTATTCTCCCTGGAAGATGTTTCTTACTACCCATGTAATATAACATAACTAGTTGGGTACTTGTCTGTTCAAGCACTAATGACCCCTACGCCTGGTTTCCACGCATACCCCGGTTCTTATATAACTGAGCGGGTATTCGGATACACTCCAGACTATCGGGTCTCGAGGTTGAAGAGAAAAGGTCTGCCATGAAAAATGATTTACAATCTGGCTAGAAGGCATTATACATGTCACTTTAATTACATAGTCTTCTAGACTGACTAAATTCCTCTTCTATACCATCCAACAGGCTGTCTAGCCTACAATCCTGTTGGGAATACTTTGCGGCTAATTCTACTTGCCTATACACTAAGCTAACGGGGATCTCCCCACAGGTCTGACCTCGGCCATGTGGTTTGGGTCAGCCTTGGTATACCACGTCTTCACCATGGCCCAGGCTTACCTGGCACCTTGACGGCAGGCCGATATCTTCCATAATCGGAAGCGCCGCCATGCTCCCTTGAGCTTCTCCGCAAGCTCTCCAATGCCTGCTGGCAGGGAGACAGATGGCCACAAGGCCTGGCCAATACCTTACATCACCTGGCGAACTTGTTCGTGCAGTTGCGAGAGCTCGGGTAGAAGATCACCCGCAGACCCGGGCATCTCCTCCGTGGGATGACCCGTCAACATACCTGCAGACATAACTCTGTTAGCCGGCTTCTCCGCCACACTCTTTTAAGGGTTCGTTCAAGCACTTACTGAAAATGTCGCGTCGAAGCCGCTTATTCTCCTTCACGGAGTCTGCATGCTTGGCTCGAACATCTTTCAATTCCACGCTCAGCTTGGTATTGGTGTCTTGGAGATTGTTTTTCTCCCGCATGACCTTAGTCAGCACACGTTCGCCAGCCTTTAGCTGTCGTACGACATGCTGGTCCTCCGGATTCTCTCCGGAGTCATCTGCAATATCTATTGTTAGATCTACAGCCATGCTGCACACTATATGGTACCTATCATTCTTTGAAACAAATGTTACCAGCTGGGGACTTTTCCGGTTCCTTCAATGTGGCAACGGCGGCCCGAAGTTGGGTCTTGCATTCCTCCAGCTCCTGTGACAGTCGAGTATTCTTCTCTGTAAGAACCTGCAGAATGAATGATCCTTAAATCAGTTGTGCCAACTGTTTCAAGTCTCAGGGGCTACTGATATATATACTCATCAAATTTTCTTACCCGTATATCCTTTACATACTGGTCTGTGGCCCTGGCTAGACCATTTTGAGCAGCACAGATGTATGCATCTCCTGAGTTGAATGCATCAAACGCCTCTCGGGAGAAACAAGCGTCGCGGAGTACGGCTCAGCGACGCCTGTGATTCATGGCGCTCTCCACTTTGGAATTCGTAATGGATATCTTATCCGCATCCTCTATAGAAGGAGCATCTGGCGTGTACCTTGTGTTAGCTTCCGCCTCTGTGTCTGGCCCTGGAGCCCGACTGGTAGAGGCATGATCGGCAGCCTCTCCGGATATTGTCCGGCGAGCGTTCTTCCTTCTAGGAAACACGATTGTTATTATGTTTTTAAAGACGACAACCACGGAGTGAGGTGTTGCATCATACCTCTGCGCCGGCATCTCCCTCCGGACCGCCTTCCTTTTTAGCCTGTCCGGCTTTGAAACCCCTTGTTGGCGAGTCACCGCGGGCTCGGCATGGCGTCCCGAGGGCCTTCCTTATAAAAAACCATTTGTATACGGTAGGTGAAGTGCATAAAAGGAAATCCTTTTCAAAGATTGGGACTCCGGTCTCATTTACCCGCAAGGCTGGGAGTAGCCCAGGGTAGTCGGCTATAATGGCCACCATGGCGTCATCACATCTTAGCTGATAGAAAATCCTATCAATCAGCTCCACGAATATGTCCGGATCCTCTTTGAGGCCGGGGTCGAGGACCCGTTCAGGATCCTCCGGTTGTGGAGGTGGGCTATTGATTTCCCCTACCGCCTTACCCAGTTCCTGCGATGAAACGGCAAGGTAAATATTTATCACGAAAACAAGGGTAGGATGGAAGTAAAAGAGCAGAAGCTCACCCAGCTTCGAGGGTTGTTCATGGAGAATCCATCCCGTGGCTTGATTCGGAGGAACTCCTCTTCTTCCCCCTTATACAGATCGGATAGAATTTTTGCTAGAGCAGCAACTGAGTCCGGTCCCTTGCGCTCGCAGCGAGTGGCATCATCTTCCTCGTTGAAGTGCCACATGGGGTGGCCTCGATATTGAAGTGGCTGCACCCCCCGCATAATGCATATTGCCATAACCTCGGTTATGGTCAGTCCTGATTTGGCTAGCAACTTTATCCGGCCCATCAGATAAAATACGTCTCTATCATCTTCCTCCTGTGGGCTCCGTGGGCGCCAGCTTAGGCGTTTATTCAAAGGGGCGTTGTCGAACTCAGGAAGACCAATCCGGATAGGATCCGGAAGAGGAGCATCCTCCATATAAAACCACTCCGAAGGCCAGTCCTCGGACGTCTTCTTCGAGGTACCGGATAGGTATCTGGTCCCGGCGATGCGCCATACTTCGGCTTCGCCCACTTGATATATTGATCCCCTCTGTGTACGGGGCACAAGGCAGAACAACTTCTTCCATAGCGCGAAATGAGCTTCGCAACCCAGAAACAGCTCGCAAAGGGCTACGTAACCAGCGATGTGCAGTATGGAGGCAGGGGTGAGGTTGTGCAACTGGAGGCCGTAGAACTCCAGGAGCCCTAGGAGAAATGGATGGATTGGAAATCCGAGTCCCCTTAAAAAATAAGGGACAAGGCATACCCGCTCTCCCTTAGAGGAGTCAGACACTATTTAGCAGGTACTCAGAGTTTGAAGAAGAACCCGCCTTGCAATGCCGAAGACAATCTGCGCGCCAGACTCATCGTCATTGAAGCCTGGTTCGGGGGCTACTGAGGGAGTCCTGGATTAGGGGGTATCCGGATAGCCGGACTGTTGGACTATGAAGATACAAGATTGAAGACTTCGTCCCGTGTCCGGATGGGACTCTCCTTGGCGTGGAAGGCAAGCTTGGCATTACGGATATGTAGATCTCCTTCCTTGTAACCGACTCTATGTAACCCTAGCCCCCTTCGATGTCTATATAAACCGGAGGGTTTAGTCCGTAGGACCAACAACACACAATCATACCATAGGCTAGCTTCTAGGGTTTAGCCTCTTCGACCTCGTGGTAGATCAACTCTTGTAATACTCATATCATCAAGATCAATCAAGCAGGAGTAGGGTTTTACCTCCATCGAGAGGGCCCGAAGGGTAAAAACATCGTGTCTCCCGTCTCCTGTTACCATCCGCCTAGACGCACAGTTCGGGACCCCCTACCCGAGATCCGCCGGTTTTGACACCGACAATAACCCTCAGGCACAACAGGAAATTCATATCTAGGGGGAGAATCTTCATCATCACTTTCATCAATATTATCAGTTTCAATAATTTCATTCTCGCTAACCCTAGCAAGTTGTTCATCAAGAAATTCACCTAATGGCACATTATTATCAAGCATAGAAGTAGTTTCATCATAAGAATCATGCAAAGCAGAAGTGGCATCATCAATAACATGCGAAATATCAGAATAATTAGCAGGAGTAGGTGTCGCAAGTTTACTCATAATAGAAGGTGAATCAAGCGCAAAGCTAGATGGCAGTTCCTTACCTCCCCTCATAGTTGAGGGATAATTCTTAGTTCCTTCATCTTTCAAGTTCTTCATAGTGATCAACAGATATAAATCCCAAGTGACTCAAAGAATAGAGCTATGCTCCCCAGCAACAACGCTAGAAAATAGTCTTGATGACCCACAAGTATATGGGATCGCAACAGTTTTCGAGGGTAGAGTATTCAACCCAAATTTATTGATTCGACACAAAGGGGAGCCAAAGAATATTCTCAATTATTAACATTTGAGTTGTCAATTCAACCGCACCTGAAAGACTTAATATCTACAGCAAAGTATTTAGTAGCAAAGTAATATGGAAGTAACGGTAGCAGTGGCAAAAGTAATAGTATTGGTTTTGTAGTGATTGTAACAGTAGCAACGGCAAAGTAACTAAGCAAAGATCAATATGTGAAAAGATCGTAGGCATTGTATCAGTGATGGATAATTATGTCGGATGCGATTCCTCATGCAACGGTTATAACATAGGGTGATACAGAACTAGCTCCAGTTCATCAATGTAATGTAGGCATGTATTCCGTATATAGTCATACGTGCTTATGGAAAAGAACTTGCATGACATCTTTTTTCCTACCCTGCCATGGCAGCGGGGTCCTATTGGAAACTAAGGGATATTAAGGCCTCCTTTTAATAGAGTACCAGACCAAAGCATTAACACTTAGTGAATACATGAACTACTCAAACTACGGTCATCACCGGTAAGTATCCCGATTATTGTCACTTCAGGGTTAATGGATCATAACACATACTAGGTGACTATAGACTTGCAAGATAGGATCAAGAACTCACATATATTCATGAAAACATAATAGGTTCAGATCTGAAATCATGGCACTCGGGCCCTAGTGACAAGCATTAAGCATAGCAAAGTCATAGCAACATCAATCTCAGATCATAATGGATACTAGGGATCAAACCCTAACAAAACTAACTCGGTTACATGATAAATCTCATCCAACCCATCACCGTCCAGCAAGCCTATGATGGAATTACTCACGCATGGCGGTGAGCATCATGAAATTGGTGATGGAGGAAGGTTGATGACGATGATGGCGACGGATTCCCCTCTCCAGAGCCCCGAACGGACTCCAGATCAGCCCTCCCGAGAGAAATTAGGGCTTGGAGGCGGCTCCTTACCGTAAAATGTGATCAATCCTTCTCCCTGATTTTTTTCTCCCCGAACATGAATATATAGAGTCGGAGTTGAGGTCGATGGAGCATCAGGGGGCCCATGAGGTAGGGGGCGCGCCCCCACCCTCGTGGACAGGGTGTGGGCCCCCTGACGTTGATTCTTTCGCCAGTATTTTTTTATATTCCAAAAATATTCTCCGTGAAGTTTCAGGTCATTCCGAGAACTTTTATTTCTACACAAAAATAACACCTTGGCAATTCTGCTGAAAACAACGTCAGTCCGGGTTAGTTCCATTCAAACCATCGAAATCCGTTGAGACGACGCCTTATGAACTGTGGTTTGGCAAGAAACCCAAGTTGTCGTTTCTTGAAGTTTGGGGCTGCGATGCTTATGTGAAAAAGCTTCAACCTGATAAGCTCGAACCCAAATTGGAGAAATGTTTCTTCATAGGATACCCAAAGGAGACTGTTGGGTACACCTTCTATCACAGATCCGAAGGCAAGATATTTGTTGCTAAGAATGGATCCTTTCTAGAGAAGGAGTTTCTATCGAAAGAAGTGAGTGGGAGGAAAGTAGAACTTGACGAGGTAATTGTACCTACTCCCTTATTGGAAAGTAGTTCATCATAGAAATCAGTTCCAGCGATTCCTACACCAGTAAGTGAGGAAGCTAATGATGAAGATCATGAAACTTCTGATCAAGTTTCTACCAACCTCGTAGGTCTACCAGAGTAAGATCCGCACCAGAGTGGTACAGTAATCCTGTTCTGGAGGTCATGTTACTTGACCATGACGAACCTATGAACTATGAGGAAGCGATGATGAGCCCAGATTCCGCAAAATGGCTCGAGGCCATGAAATCTAAGATGGGATCCATGTATGAGAACAAAGTGTGGACTTTGGTTGAGTTTCCCGATGATCAGCAAGCCATAGAGAATAAATGGATCTTCAAGAAGAAGACTGACGTTGATGGTAATGTTACTGTCTACAAAGCTTGACTTGTTGCAAAAGGTTTTCGACAAGTTCAAGGAGTTGACTACGATGAGTCCTTCTCACCCGTAGTGATGCTTAAGTCCGTCTGAATCATGTTAGCAATTGCCGCATTTTATGATTATGAAATTTGGCAAATGGATGTCAAAACTGCATTCCTTAATGGATATCTTGAAGAAGAGTTGTATATGATGCAACCAGAAGGTTTTGTCAATCCAGAAGGTGCTAACAAAGTGTGCAAGCTCTAGCGATCCATTTATGGACTGGTGCAAGCCTCTCGGAGTTGCAATATACGCTTTGATAGTGTGATCAAAGCATATGGTTTTATACAGACTTTTGGAGAAGCCTATATTTACAAGAAAGTGAGTGGGAGCTCTGTAGCATTTCTGATATTATATGTAGATGACATATCGTTGATCGGAAATGATACTGAATTTCTGAATAGCATAAAAGGATACTTGAATGAGAATTTTTCAATGAAAGACCTCGGTGAAGTTGCTTATATATTGGGCATCAAGATCTATAGAGATAGATCAATACGCTTAATTTGACTTTCACAAAGCACATACCTTGATAAAGTTTTAAAGAAGTTCAAAAATGGATCAAGCAAAGAAAGGGTTCTTTCCTGTGTTATAAGGTGTGAAGTTGAGTCAGACTCAATGCCCGACCACTGTAGAAGATAGCGAGAAAATGAAATTCATTCCCTATGCTTCAGCCATAGGTTCTATCATGTATGCAATGCTGTGTACCAGACCTAATATAACGCCCTCGATGCGGCTATATCTCCCACGTGTCGAAGCACGACTTAGAGGCATAACCGCATTGAAAACAATGTCGCAAGTGAGGTAATCTTCACACAACCCATGTAATACATAAGGGAAAGAGATACATAGTTGGCTTACAATCGCCACTTCACACAATTACATGAATAAAGCATTACAACATCCAAATATAGTCAAGGTCCGACTACAGAACCAAAATAAAAGAAGAACCCCCAATGCGACAAGGTCCCCGATCGACCCCAACTGGGCTCCACTACTGATCAACTAGAACGAAACAACACAAAGGACAAGATCTTCATCGAGCTCCTCCTTGAGCTTGGTTGCGTCATTTGCACGGTTCAACGGCACCTACAAGTTGGTTTTGAAAGTATCTGTGAGTCACGGGGACTCAGCAATCTCGCACCCTCGCGATCAAGACTATTTAAGCTTATGGGTAAGGCAAAGGTATGAGGTGGAGCTGCAGCAAGCGACTAGCATATTTGGTGGCTAACATACGCAAATGAGAGCGAGAAGAGAAGGCAAAGGCATGGTCGAACAACTATGATCAAGAAGTGATCCTAGAACAACCTACGTCAAGCATTACTCCAACACCATGTTCACTTGCCGGACTCCGCCGAGAAGAGACCATCACGGTAACACACGCGGTTGATGCATTTTAATTAAGATAAACTTTAGGTTTTCTACAACCGGACATTAACAAATTCCCATCTGCCCATAACCACGGGCACGGCTTTCGAAAGTTCAAATCCCTGCAGGGGTGTCCCAACTTAGCCCATCACAAGCTCTCATGGTCAACGGAGGATATTCCTTCTAGCGGGAAGACCCGATCAGACTCAGAATCCCGGTTACAAGACATTTCGACAATGATAAAACAAATCCAGCAACACCGCCCGAATGTGCCGACAAATCCCGATAGGAGCTGCACATATCTCGTTCTCAGGGCACACTCAGATGAGCGCTCCATACAACTAAAACCAAACCTCGAGTTTCCCTGAGGGGGCGCTGCACATGACTCTAGTTTGAACCAACACTCAGAGGAGCACTAGCCCGGGGGGGAGGGGGGTAAAATAATGATGACCCTCAGGAGCGCGACTCCCAAGCGAAAAGAAAAGGCTAGGTGGCGAATGGTAAAACCAATGTTGGGCATTGCTGGAGGAGTTTTATTGAAGGCGAACTGTCAAGGGGTTCCCATTATTACCCAACCGCGTAAGGAACGCAAAATCCGGGAACATAACACCGATATGACGGAAACTAGGGTGGCAAGAGTGGAACAAAACACCAGGCATAAGGCCGAGCCTTCCACCCTTTACCAAGTATATAGATGCATTAATTAAATAAGAGATATTGTGATATCCCAGCAAGTAAACATGTCCCAACAAGGAACAACATCTCGATGTTCCAACAAGGAACAAACTTCAATCTTCACCTGCAACTAACAACGCTATAAGAGGGGCTGAGCAAAGCGATAACATAGCCAAACAACGGTTTGCTAGGACAAGGTGGGTTAGAGGCTTGGTTCAACAATATGGGAGGCATGATAAGCAAAGTGGTAGGTATCGCAGCATAGGCATAGCAAAAGAGCGAGCATCTAGCAAGCAAAGATAGAAGTGATTTCGAGGGTATGATCATCTTGCCTGAAATCCCACAAGGAAGAAGAAACGAGTCCATGAAGAAGACACATGGACGAAGTCGAACGGATCCTCACAACTCCGGAACGGAACCGAAGCTCACGAGAAAGGCAACCCGGAAAGAAGCAAACAACATAGTAAATAACCACTACAACAACATGGCATGATGCACAACAAGTATGATTCATGTCCCGGTTTAAAGAGGGCATGGCATGGCAAAGTGCACAAGCAATCCTACAAATTAGGTGGAGCTCAATATGCAACGAGTTGCATATTGGCAAAACACCACGAGAAGTTATTTAGTTCAATCTCGTTTATGTACCCAACAATATTAAATGTTGTTAAACATGGCAAGAGGGTGAAGCAAAGTAAAACTACCTATCTAGTCAAGATTAAATGAGGCCGGAAGCAACGAACAACAAATCCGGAAACTCCTCATGTGCATAAATTAGATTCGGCACTGTTCTGCCCTAAACATAATTTTAGAGTTATTAAACATGTAAAATAAAACCACCATGTTAAACTAGGCATTTTTCCACCCCATTTACCTATAAAGATTATTAAATTCCGAGTTACGGTTAAATAGTTATGAATTAAATCATTTTAGCAAGTTATGTAAGCAAATTTAAACAAACAGCATTTTAAACATGTTAAACATGGATGAAAGTTGGATATTATTAAACTAGATGAAATTCTAAGCAAGTTCCATATTAAGTTTGTTTTAATCCGATGCACGGTTATTTACTTGTGAGCAAATTAAAATAATGGCATCCTCCTGTAATTATGCATGCATTGGAAAGAAAAAAAACGCACAGACTGGAAAAAAAAGCTACATGGGCTGAAACTGGATCTGGCAAGGGTTTCTCACATTGGGCCAAGCCCATCTGAGCCTGGAGGCGCATGGCGCGGTGCGGGCAGGCTGCGGAGGAGGTTGGGCCCTCCTGGCGCTGGCGCGGAACTGGGCCTCGCATGGCCCAGTTGGCCCACGCGCGGAGGCGAACGGTGTTGGGGGTCGCCGTCCTCCTCTGCTCGATGCAGAGGCAGAACCAGGCGCGGCGGCGCCCGCCGGCGATGTGGAATGATGGCGCGGCAGGGAAGAGCTCCGGCGAGGTCGGGGATGGATGGATCCGGCCTTGGGGCATCGGATCTGACGACGAGGACGGTCAGGGGGACGAGCGGTGAAGGTGGTGGACTCCGGCAAAGGTCAACAGGGCGAGGGTGAGTGGAACTTCATCTGCGATGGCGCCCTGCGCGGGAGAGAGAGATTGAGAGAGAGAGATGTGAGGAAGATGGAGGACAGAGGAAAGGAGAGAGACGGATCTGGCCTGGGGTCACCGGCGGCGGCTCCGGGTCGCCGGAGTTCATCCCGGCGCGGTGCGAGGCGATTCCAGTGACGGGCACGAGCGGGAGGGAGCATCGGGCTCTCTCGACCCTGGTCAGGGACAGCGGCGCGGTGCGGGCGCCTCGGCCCAGAACGGCCCGAGGCGGGCCTCGGATGGGCGTGGCAGGGATCAAGGCGATGTGGGGCGCGGGGAGGCGACGTGGCGGCTTCCCGTTGGCTGCGGGCGTCCTGCGTGGTGGCGGCTGGCCACCAGGATGGTGCCAAGTGGCAGGGACGAGGTGGCCGGCGGCGGAAATAGAGGAGAGGAGGTGGGAGGCGGCTGGCTGATGATTGAGGGCGCGGATTTCGAGGAGGAGGAAGGAGAAGGCCCAAAATGGCATGGAGGGGGTCTATATAAGGTAAGGGGGCTAGGGTTAGGGGGTTTGAGGCCGTTTCAGAGCCGTTCGATCTCGATCGGACGACCCGGAGCGGAGGGGGTTAGATAGGTGGGCTAGTGGGCTGTGCTAGAGAGAGATGGGCTGAGAAGAGAGGAGAGAGAGGCCCGGCAACAGTGTTCGGAGACCGAAAACGTCCGACGTTAGACCGGCTATACTGTCGCTATAGTTATCCATTGGGGCATCAAACGATCTCCGAATGCGATGAAACTTGACAGGCGGTCTATCTACACTATAATAATACCACACGTCAACTCTCATCCCATTCCGAGAACATTTTCCGGCCACTTATAAAATACTATTTCGGACATGCCGTGGGCGCGTGCAAGTGTGTCTGGGGTCAGAACGGACAACGGAGAGAACTGTGGGAACCCGGATGGATGCAAGTTTTGAAAACATGATGATGCAATGCACATGATGACATGACAAGATGCAACACGCAAGCGAATGACATGGCAACAACAGCGAATAACTGACGGACACCTGGCACATCGGTCTCGGGGCGTTACAACACTCCACCACTACGAGAGGATCTCGTCCCGAGATCTAGAATGGCACCGGAGGGAAAAAACGGAAGGGAAAGAGAAGAGGTAAAGCTAAGTTTCTTCTTTGACAAATGAGTGAGACCCAAAGAACCTTGCAACGGTTAAGCCATTTCGAGAAAAGAACACAACAGAGATGAACGAAGTTGAAAACACTCTGTTAGGAAAGAGGAACGAGGAAGAACAAGTTTGAAAGCACTCTGGTAGGGAAGAGTAATAAGAAAGAACAAATTTCGACAACACTCCGGTAGAAAAGAGATGAAATGGTTGATAAAGCGAAAAGAACTAGAGCAAAAGGGCACAACACTCTGATTAAAAGGATAAGCAAAGAAAAGATCATGCTCTTCATAAATCAAGATGATGACTGAAAAGAGCAACATCACAAAGCCTCCGGAAGAAAGAATAGAATATAGATAATTGAGATAAACGAATGTAGAAGAAAACGCCAACTTCTGCGACAAAAGAGCTTGAAAAGGTATCCTTAGGAGAAGGGTCTAACGGAGTTGTTGGAAAACCAACAACGAAAAGAGTAAGCTTGATGTGGACTTATGGAAGACATCCCCAAAACTATGAGGAGAAATTCCACCACTAACAAAACTAAAATATTTGGGTTGATATGAACACGGAGACGAGAAACTATTTCACCGGGAGGATAGATGAAGAACTTGGGTCATTTATAAGCACCATAAAGCAACAAACCTTAGGGAAGGCTTTAGGTGAAACATGACACAAGATAACTCCAATGAAGAGGTTGATGGATTTAAAATACCTCATTCTTAACAACATGTGTATCATGAAACATGAACTCAAATTATCAAAAATGACATAATACCACCTCCAATAATATGGTAGAAAGAATTGCACTCCGGATTGCACGAAGAAGAATACTTGAGCTTCTTAGAAAAGAATGTTGATGAACACTTCGAGAAGGAAATTAAATCATTGATGAAACCATCATGTAGAACCTTCATGAAGAACTCCGGTAACAAAAGGATAACGAGAAGAAAGAGAAGTTGAAAACACAAGGTGAATCCTTGCAATGATTAGATGGATCTTCGCGATGAAATAAATTGAGAGAGCTTGGAACTCCGGAAAAGAAAAGATGAAGCAATAGAAACCGAGAATTTGGTGAACCTCCGGAATAAGGAATTAATCACTTGGATGAATCAAGAATAAGAATTATGTTACGCTTATCCTTCGCCAATTTAGATTGATGACAAGCAACGGATTTTGCACACTACTTATTCTCGTAGAAAGGATTAAGATAGATATAGCACAAACTTGGAAAAATCTTCAACGAGCCACCGGTAGAATTGGAAACAACAAATGAATTGATATGATAACAAGGTAAGAAGAATCTTGAACGAACCACCGTAAGAATTGAAAAATAACGAATAAAAGATAACGAATCACCGGGAAGAATTTGCAAATGAACAAAGATGCTCGAGAGAATCTAGATACATGAGAACGAAGGGATCACGAACTGATTAGAGATCACTTGAACGAAGCACCGGTAAGATTTGGAGAACCATAGCTGAAAGCTGAGAATGAATAAATCTGAGATGATGGACTCCGAATGAACAAACTAAACAGAATCTTGAATTGCTCCGGATAGGTGAAAAAATTCTCACAATCCAAAAACAACTATGAGATGATGGCCGAGAATGGGGCAAGATTTGAGAGAAACTCTTCTTCGAACTTCAAATTCTGAGAATTACGACGGGACACACCATGAAGAATTGTTGAAGCACTCCATAATGAAGAAGAATGGAAAAGTTGAACCAATGATGAAAAGAATTTGAAAGATCTTGGAGAAAGGCACTTGACTGATGATAAATCATTCTTACGTCAAACTTCAAAAAGAAATTTGAGGATAGCTCCGGGAGAATAAGAAGAGTCAGGTAAGATCCTGGGAAAAGACCTGTGGGTTAGGGCCCACTCAAAATAAACACCGTTGGAATGATTACTTGAAATATATTGCACCGGTTGAATTAAATGACTTGAAAGAGATAACATCCTCGAAAGAGTTTGAATGAAAGCAGAGTGGAAACACGAATCTTCGAGATATCTTGAGCACTCCGGAACAAATGGATAGCGAGAGGTGAATGCATATGAGGTGCACCGGCAAGAGAAAACATTTGGAACGAGGAAAAAATATGACCGACAAGGCTTGACTTGAATCCACCGGAGAAGAAAAGAACGAAGAATGATAAACTAGAAGCTCCGTTAGGATCTTCATGAGAATCACCGGATAAGAATATTGAAGGAAAAAGAATGGAGAGGCTTCTCATCAATAAGATGATACTAGATTAAGAAATCTGAGTCGTCGAAGAAAAAGGGTGGGTGGGCGGGAAAACAAAGACAACTTGGAACTGATGAAACAAACACCATTGAGAAGAACTGATACTTTATCTTGCAGATGTTGCAATGATCGAATCCACTTGAAGAGAAGTACACCGGTTAAAAAGGATTGACATGGCAATCTCGATGATCATGAAGGATTAGTATTCACATACAAATATGAGAACACCGCTTAGAAAAGGGATGGAATCCACATTTGACTTCGAAGCAACTCGAATACCACAACTCAAAACAAATCAAAGGATTGACTTGCAAAATAAGCCAGAACAAACATATGATAGAGATTTCGCCCGAAGTTTTTGTGGTGGGGCCTACACGGGCTCGATCATACAGCACCATCATGTACAAGGCAGTGCACATGACATACGAAGCGTCCCCGAGTCGGCATAGCCAAGGACTCTTTAAGACACAACGAGACCACTGTAAAACCGACCGGGGATAGGCGGACCACTAGACGTCGAACCCCAATTTCATATCATACATCTGTCGGAAAGATATCCTAAGAGCTACTTGATTTCCCACTTATAAACTCTCGAAATTTTCCGGCTATGCAATCAGGTGTTGGGGATACAGGGGAAGCATAATATCTCACCCAAAACTAGCAAATCCTACATCCAGCTGTATCCATCCTTCAACACATAACCAAGAAACCTTCGGAAATCGTCTACCTCAACCTTCGAAAAGCATCCGTTATACGAGTTATGGCAATACTCCCGAACTCCCGCCCCAGTACTGGGTGGCGTCGAGGTTATCTCACCAACAACTGCATAAAAGAGATTTTCGATGTCGGCGAACTAAACTCAGGTATTCCAGAACTGCAACGATAAAATTGTGACGACGACACCTTAGAGCTCAACTCCCCGGGACACTGCCACAATCCCTAAATGTCAGGAGGCACCAAGAACAATGTTCTCATCACAAAACCATCGGAACGATTCCAAGATACCCGCGCGATCCTAAATTTTTTTTAGTGAAATTTGAGAAGAGAAGAGTCAAAACTCTACGTCAGGATGCCTTACCAGAGCGATGAAGGGACTAGGGAGTAAAAAGAATTCCTAAACTCTCCGATATATAATTCCTAAATGACTCAAAACATTTTTATAGACTCAACTCGTCCGCTAATTCGATCAAGCAGTGGGGGCTCCTAAGGTCAGGGAAGGCTCTGATACCAACTTATAAAGCCCTCGATGCGGCTATATCTCCCACATGTCGAAGCACGACTTAGAGGCATAGCCGCATTGAAAGCAATGTTGCAAGTGAGGTAATCTTCACACTACCCATGTAATACATAAGGGAAAGAGATACATAGTTGGCTTACAATCGCCACTTCACACAATTACATGAATAAAGCAGTACAACATCCAAATACAGTCAAGGTCCGACTACAGAACCAAAATAAAAGAAGAACCCCAAATGCAACAAGGTCCCCGATCGACCCCAACTGGGCTCCACTACTGATCAACTAGAACGAAACAACACGAAGGACAAGATCTTCATCGAGCTCCTCCTTGAGCTTGGTTGCGTCATTTGCACAGTTCAACGGCACCTGCAAGCTGGTTTTAAAAGTATTTGTGAGTAACGGGGACTCAGCAATCTCGCACCCTCGCGATCAAGACTATTTAAGCTTATGGGTAAGGTAAAGGTATGAGGTGGAGCTGCAGCAAGCGACTAGCATATTTGGTGGCTAACATACACAAATGAGAGCGAGAAGAGAAGGCAAAAGCACAGTCGATAAACTATGATCAAGAAGTGATCCAAGTCTACTTACGTCAAGCATTACTCCAATACCGTGTTCACTTCCCGGACCCCGCCGAGAAGAGACCATCACGGCTACACACGCGGTTGATGTATTTTAATTAAGGTCAACTTCAGGTTTTCTACAACCGGACGTTAACAAATTCCCATCTGCCCATAACCGTGGCACGGCTTTCGAAAGTTCAAATCCCTGCAGGGGTGTCCCAACTTAGCCCATCACAAGCTCTCACGGTCAACGAAGGATATTCCTTCTAGCGGGAAGACCCGATCAGACTCAGAATCCCGGTTACAAGACATTTCGACAATGATAAAACAAATCCAGCAACACCGCCCGAATGTGCCGACAAATCCCGATAGGAGCTGCACATATCTTGTTCTCAGGGCACACTCAGATGAGCGCTCCATACAACTAAAACCAAACCTCGAGTTTCCCCGAGGGGGTGCTGCACAGGACTCTAGTTTGGACCAACACTGAGAGGAGCACTAGCTCGGCGGGGGGGGGGGGGTAAAATAATGATGACCCTCAGGAGCGTGACTCCCAAGGGAAAAGAAAAGGCTAGGTGGCGAATGGTAAAACCAATGTTGGGCATTGCTGGAGGAGTTTTATTCAAGGCGAACTGTCAAGGGGTTCCCATTATTACCCAACCGCGTAAGGAACGCAAAATCCGGGAACATAACACCGATATGACGGAAACTAGGGCGGCAAGAGTGGAACAAAACACCAGGCATAAGGCCGAGCCTTCCACCCTTTACCAAGTATATAGATGCATTAATTAAATAAGAGATATTGCGATATCCCAACAAGTAAACATGTCCCAACAAGGAACAACATCTTGATGTTCCAACAAGGAACAAACTTCAATCTTCACCTGCAACTAACAACTCTATAAGAGGGGCTGAGCAAAGCGATAACATAGCCAAACAACGGTTTGCTAGGACAAGGTGGGTTAGAGGCTTGGTTCAACAATATGGGAGGCATGATAAGCAAAGTGGTAGGTATCGCAGCATAGGCATAGCAAAAGAGCGAGCATCTAGCAAGCAAAGATAGAAGTGATTTCGAGGGTATGATCATCTTGCCTGAAATCCCGCAAGGAAGAAGAAACGAGTCCATGAAGAAGACACATGGACGAAGTCGAACGGATCCTCACAACTCCGGAACGGAACCGAAGCTCACGAGAAAGGCAACCCGGAAAGAAGCAAACAACATAGTAAACAACCACTACAACAACATGGCATGATGCACAACAAGTATGATGCATGTCCCGGTTTAAAGAGGGCATGGCATGGCAAAGTGCACAAGCAATCCTACAAATTAAGTGGAGCTCAATATGCAACGAGTTTCATATTGGCGAAACACCACGACAAGTTATTTAGTTCGATCTCGTTTATGTACCCAACAATATTAAATGTTGTTAAACATGGCAAGAGGGTGAAGCAAAGTAAAACTACCTATCTAGTCAAGGTTAAATGAGGCCGGAAGCAATGAACAACAAATCCGGAAACTCCTCATGTGCATAAATTAGATTCGGTACTGTTCTGCCCTAAACATAATTTTAGAGTTATTAAACATGGAAAATAAAACCACCATGTTAAACTAGGCATTTTTCCACCCCATTTACCTATAAAGATTATTGAATTCCGAGTTACGGTTAAATAGTTATGAATTAAATCATTTTAGCAAGTTATTTAAGCAAATTTAAACAAACAGCATTTTAAACATGTTAAACATGGATGAAAGTTGGATATTATTAAACTAGATGAAATTCTAAGCAAGTTTCATATTAAGTTTGTTTTAATCCGATGCACGGTTATTTACTTGTGAGCAAATTAAAATAATGGCATCCTCCTGTAATTATGCATGCATTGGAAAGAAAAAAAACGCCCGGGGCGGGCCTCGGATGGGCCTGGCAGGGACCGAGGTGATGTGGGGCGCGGGGAGGCGACGTGGCGGCTTCCCGTTGGCTGCGGGCGTCCTGCGTGGTGGCGGCTGGCCACCAGGATGGCGCCAAGTAGCAGGGATGAGGTGGGCGGCGGCGGAAATAGAGGAGAGGAGGTGGCAACAACAGCGAATAACTGACGGACACCTGGCACATCGGTCTCGGGGCGTTACACCTAATGTGTGCCTTGCTATTAGTTTAGCTGGAAGGTACCAAAGTAATCCAGGAGTGGATCACTGGAAAGCGGTCAAGGACATCCTGAAATGCCTGAAAAGGACTAAGGATATGTTTCTCGTTTATGGAAGTGACAAAGAGCTCGTCGTTACGTCGATGCAAGCTTTGACATTGATCCGGATGACTCTAAGTCACAAACCGGATACATATTTTTATTGAATGGTGGAGCTGTCAGTTGGTGCAGTTCCAAGCAGAGCGTCGTGGCAGGATCTGGGTGTGAAGCGGAGTACATAGCTGCTTCGGAAGCAGCAAATGAAGGAGTCTGGATGAAGGAGTTCATATCCGATCTAGGTGTCATACCTAGTGCATCAGGTCCAATGAAAATCTTTTGTGAAAATACTGATGCAATTGCCTTGGCAAAGGAATCCAGATTTCACAAGAGAACCAAGCACATCAAGAGATGCTTCAATTCCATCCGCGATCAAGTCAAGGAGGGAGACATAGAGATTTGCAAGATACATACGGATATGAATGTTGTAGACCCGTTGACTAAACCTGTCTCACGAGCAAAACATGATCAGAACCAAGACTCCATGGGTGTTAGGATCATTACAATGTAATCTAGATTATTGACTCTAGTGCAAGTGGGAGACTGAACGAAATATGCCCTAGAGGCAATAATAAAGTTGTTATTTATATTTCCTGATATCATGATAAATGTTTATTATTCATGCTAGAATTGTATTAACCAGAAACTTAGTACATGTGTGAATAGATAGACAAACTGAGTGTCAGTAGTATGCCTCTACTTGACTGGCTCGTTAATCAAAGATGGTTAAGTTTCCTAGCCATGGACAAAGAGTTGTCATTTGATGAACATGATCACATCATTAGAGAATGATGTGATTGACTTGAAACATTCCTTAGCATAGCACTTGATCGTTTAGTTTGTTGCTATTGCTTTCTTCATGACTTATACATGTTCCTATGACTATGAGATTATGCAACTCCCGAATACCGAAGGAACACTTAGTGTGCTATCAAACGTCACAACATAACTGGGTGACTATAAAGATGCTCTACGGGTGTCTCCAATGGTGTTTGTTGAGTTGGCATAGATCGAGATTAGGATTTTTCACTCCATGAATCTGAGAGGTATCTCTAGGCCCTCTTGGTAATGCACATCACTATAAGCCTTGCAAGCAATGTGACTAATGAGTTAGTTACGGGATGTTGCATTACGGAACGAGTAAAGAGACTTGTCGGTAACGAGATTGAACTAGGTATTGAGATACCGACGATCGAATCTCGGGCAAGTACCATACCGATGACAAAGGGAACAACGTATGTTGTTATGCGGTTTGACCGATAAAGATCTTCATAGAATCTGTAGGAACCAATATGAGCATCTAGGTTCCGCTATTGGTTATTGACCGGGGATGAGTCTTGGTCATGTCTACATAGTTCTCGAACCCGTAGGGTCCGCACGCTTAACGTTCGGTGACGATCAGAATTATGAGTTTATGTGTTTTGATGTACTGAAGGTAGTTCGGAGTCCCAGATATGATCATGGACATGACGAGGAGTATCGAAATGGTCGAGACATAAAGATCGATATATTGGAAGGCTATGTTTGGACATCGGAATGGTCCTGGGTGAGTTCACGCAATTACCGGAGTACCGGGGGGTTACCGGACCCCCCCGGGAGTGTATGGGCCTTAATGGGCCTTAGTGGGAGAGAGGAGGAGGCGGCCTAGGTGGGGGCGCCCCCCCAAGCGCAATCTGAATTGGGGTGGGGGCCGGCCCCCCTTTCCTTCTCCCTCTCTGCCCCTTCCTTCTCTCCTACTCCAACAAGGGAAAGGGGGAATCCTACTCCCACCAGGAGTAGGACTCCTCCCTTTGGGTGCGCCATAGAGGGCCGGCCCTCCCCTCCTCCACTCCTTTATATACAGGGGATGGGGGCACCCCATAGACACACAACTTGATTGTTTAGCCATGTGCGGTGCCCCCCTCCACAGATTTCCACCTCGGTCATATCGTTGTAGTGCTTAGGCGAAGCCCTGCGTCGGTAACTTCATCATCACCGCGATCACATCGTCGTGCTGACGAAGCTCTCCCTTGACACTCAGCTGGATCTAGACTTCATGGGATGTCACCGAGCTGAACGTCAGTAGATCACGGAGGTGCCGTACTTTCGGTGCTAGGATCGGTTGGACCGTGAAGACGTATGACTACATCAACCGCGTTGTCATAACGCTTCCGCTTACGGTGTACGAGTGTACGTGGACAACACTCTCCTCTCTCGTTGCTATGCATCACCTAGATGGATCTTGCATATGCGTAGGTTTTTTTTAAATTACCGCGTTGCCCAACAATTTTGAGAAGTGGAATCAACGCGAGACGATGCCTGAGGGGCCCACGAGGGTGAGGGGGCGCCCGAGGGGGTAGGGCACGCCCAGGGCCCTCGTGGCCACTCCGTAAGTCGGTTGGCGCCCTTCTTTCGCCGCAAGAAAGCCAATATCCGGATAAAATCGTGTCAAAATTTCAGCCCAATTGTAGTTACGGATCTCCGGGAATTTAAGAAATGGTGAAAGGGCAGAATTAGGGAGCGCAGAAACAGAAAGAAACAGAGAGAGAGACCCAATCTCGGAGGGGCTCTCGCCCCTCCGCCACCATGGAGGCCATGGACCAGAGGGGAAACCCTTCTCCCATCTAGGGGGGAGGTCAAGGAAGAATAAGAGGGGGGGCTCTCTCCGCCCTCTCCCGGTGGCGCCGAAACGCCGCCGGGGCCATCATCGCGACAACGATCTACACCAACAACTTCACCGCCGTCATCATCAACTCTTCCCCCCTCTATGCAGAGCTGTAACCCATTTTTTACCCATTGTAATCTCTACTTAAACATGGTTCTGAACATTATATATTATTTCCCAATGATGTATGGCTATCCTATGATGTTTGAGTAGATCCGTTTTGTCCTATGGGTTAATTGATGATCGTGATTGGTTTGAGTTGCATGTTTTATTATTGGTGTTGTCCTATGGTGCTCTCCGTGTCGCGCAAGCATGAGGGATCCCTGCTGTAGGGTTTGCAATATGTTCATGATTTGCTTATGGTGGGTGGCGTGAGTGACAGGAGCACAGACCCGAGTAAGTAGGTTGTTTGCGTATGGGAATAAAGAGGACTTGATGCCTTATAATGCTATGGTTTTGTTTTACCTTAATGATCTTTAGTAGTTGCGGATGCTTGCTAGAGTTCCAATCATAAGTGCATATGATCCAAGAAGAGAAAGTATGTTAGCTTATGCCTCTCCCTCAAATAAAATTGCAATAATGATTATCGGTCTAGTTATCGATTGTCTAGGGACAAATAATTTTCTCGTGACAAAAAGCTCTCTACTGAAAATAATTTAGTTGTGTCTTTATCTAAACATCCCCTACCTTTTATTTACATGCTATTTATTATCTTGCAAACCTAGCCTACAACACCTACAAAGTACTCCTAGTTTCATACTTGTTATAGGTAAGGCGAACGTTAAGCGTGCGTAGAGTTGTATCGGCGGTCGATAGAACTTGAGGGAATATTTGTTCTAACTTTAGCTCCTCGTTGGGTTCGACACTCTTACTTATCGAAAGAGGCTACAATTGATCCCCTATACTTGTGGGTTATCACTTGTACACTTGCATCTCCCATTTGTACAAGCTCCATTGCTTGCATGTAGATGTTGAAATGCCTATAACTAAATGGGTTATTGTTGTTAGCATTGTCCTTCTAGTATTGGCTAAGATGTGGAGGCAGGATGTCCCAGGCATCTCTTGTCCACCTCTTCACTATGTGTTTCTTTGGAATTTCTGTTATACGGATGAAGCCTAGAACCTACATCACAAAATTCATTCCATGACTGAATGATCTGAAAACGAAATGTCCACTAACCTATCATATGTATTGTAGATTCACTTGGGCCAATGTAATTACCTTCAGAACATGGCTGCACAGCAGACCCATGTGAGTGAATTGGCCACATTCACAGTCAAATTCATGTCCACCATCCAACACGGACACCTTGTACAAAATCCTGCACCACTTCTCTCTCCAAGCTGCATCCGTATGGATTACAACATATGTTTTCCTTTCTCAACCTCTCCACCTGGTAAGCACTCCATTTGTATATTATATGCTCAAATTGCTCGATCATCGCTCTTGCGTATATATTGCGAGCATGCCTTTCTGTAGACATGTTTGCTCAAAATAGTGGCCTCCCCTGTAAATACAAAGGGATTTTTACATCTGTGCCCCTGGTTCCTTAGCCATACTCATTCATCCCCACACTCTTAGCATTTGCTCACTTTTCCCCACTCTCTTGTCTGAAACACTCAGAAATGGTCACAAATGGTGGATGCCATCAGGTCAGTGCTTTGACCATTAACTCTAACGAGTGGGGCCGCGCTGGACTGTGTCGCCCGTTGGACCTGACAATTAGGGCCGCGTCGGATGGTGCCGTTGTTCGCCCATTGGGCCATGGTTAGATTGTTGGGCCCTGCGCACGCTGCAACGACATGAGCCTGCTATGCATGCACGACATGTCCAGCTAGCCTTCTATGCATGCACATAGCTAGCCTGCAATGCATGCATGTAGCTAGCCTGCCTGCATTTGCTGATGCTTGCCGCCACAATGATCGGACTCTTTCTGTACGCGAGCCGCCACGAACGCTGACCGACCTCTTTATGCACGCGAGCCGCCACGGATGCAGGGACGGCCGCTGCCGCTGGTTCATCTCATCTCGCACACTTGTCTCCTCGATGTACAACATCGTTTCAGACTTTTCAGTCCACTTGCATCTATTCAACATGTCAATTAAAGTGGCATATCGATTGACTTCGCTCGTTTGAACGTAGAAAATCCAAAGCGCGGTCAGTGCCACTCCCCTTCCCTTCCCCTTTCTCTATTTAAACCACCCATGCCTCCACCTATTCTCCACACATCCATTTGGACCGCCCCTTCTCTTATTCACCCAAACCCAGAGCACTCTCAAAGCTAGGAGAGGATGCAGTAGAATGGCCCCACCTTCGAGCTCCCACCAACCGTGCTGGAGAGGCGGTATCCCGTTGGTGTCGTCATGGAGACGACGCTCTGCATGTGGGCGTTCCCATGCTGGAGGGGTGGAAAGGAGTTTGCCCAGTGGTTCCTCGGTGCGGGCTTCGCCCACCTCCCGGCGGGCTCGCCGGTGATGTTCCGACTGGAGGAAGTGCGTCCAAACTCCACCACTCCGCCGATAGGGCTCATCGCCAACTTCACCAACAGATTCGATGCGTACTACCTCCTTAGCAAGGTGTTTTCGTGTGGGTGTGAGTTCATCGTATTCGCCACCTACACATCTTCATGGACTTCAACAGCATCTTCCCCACCCGCAATGGTATGCACAGCCTCCCTACTACATCGGCGAGGATGACATGGAGGAGGAGCAGTGAAGAGGAGGCGCAGTGAAGATGGTGGTGAAAGCCCGGTCTTGTGAAGCTTGTCTTACCCTAGGGTGTTAGGGATTTTTATCTTTTATACATTTCTATCTTAATTATGGCATTGGTTGTATAGTGAACTTTTTATCTCTGTCGTGTTATCCCCTAAGAACTATGTTATGCTTGCTACCCTTATTTGATATGTCGTTGGTTATCTGTGTTTTGCTTGCTATTTCTATCTTATTTACCGTGAGTTATCGCTAGATGGATATGGTTTCGTAGACGAGCCCTTCTGCTAAATCAATCAATGAAAGGGTATCCTTCAATGAAAACCAGCAAGTTTTGGGGTTAGCCTTGTAAAAATGGTTGGAGGGTAGTCCATTTGTCTTGTTTTATTCATGTTGTGTTGGTCAAGTTTAAATGTCCCATTTAGAGTAGGCCCTTATATTTTAGGGTCAAGTTTTCGCACGCATGGATAATGGACTAGTTGAAGTGTCAAAAAGGAAACTAAAGCTAGAAAAATGAGCCATGTTGATGTTGAAAATAAGAAGGAGAAAAGCTATTTTTTTAATTGTTGGTGGCCGTATATTGTATGAACAAAAACAAGCTAATTTTTGAATAGTTTGTGGCCATTTGGCATGATGAAATTAATGTTGGCCCTTATATTACAAGTTTTATTGGTTCCAAGTTTTGGCATGGGCGGCTAATGGACTAGTTGGGGTGTCAAAAAGGAAATTAAAGTTGGAAAGATGAGTCATGTTGATGTTGAAAAGAAGAAAAAGAAGCTAAGTTTTTTGAATTGTTGGTGCCCATATATATTGTAGGATACCTATATTATATGAACAAAAATAAGCTATTTTTTGAATAGTTTGTGGCCATTTGGCAGGATGAAAATAATTTTTGAAGGGTAGCCCATTGTGTACTTGTTGGTGGCTCTTGGTGGCATTATAAATTGTTGTGTAATTTCAAACGATGTAACCTATTCTTGTAATGTAACCAACATGCACTCAATCTCTATAGGTGCAATCAAAACAATCAAGCAAAAAAATAGAGCCATCACATGCACTAGTTTTCTAGGCCTATTTAATCTTTGTGGGCCTTCGATAGTCAACACAATACGACGGCCCAACCAGAGCTTGGTTTCATTTTGGGCCCAATAACTGCCTTTTTTTCTCTTGCCCTCGGTGTTGTCTGACGAAACTGAAAGTGTCAAAAACTAACACCTACAGAGATTTAGAGATGGAGATAGAGACATAGTTTAAACAACATAAAGAGCACATGATCCACAAACCCTTAAGCAAATCGTAGAGCACATGACATGACACAAATAACATCTCTAACAAGTGATGAACAGCAAGTAAGCAAATCCTAGAGCAACTATACAAAAATAAAATCCTAAAGCTATCAGATTCGCCTGCTTGTTCAACTGAATCATCTGCCTCAAGTTCTTGTTCATCTTCTTTAATTCCCCCTTCAGATCCTCATCCCCAACTGTCGGAGCAGCACTTTCAGAGACCAAATTCCGAGTGGCTAACGAAAGATTGACCTCCCGGGTTGCGGCCCCATGAATTGAAGCAAGCCCTCCCCTTGAAGCCTCCAAACGTAGTCACCCATCCATTCAAGATGTGTGCATTTCTTCATGATCTGAAACAAAATCATGAACCCTAAATCTCAAATCCAACGAAAAAGAATTAGAAGCAAAGATAAAAAGAAAGGGTTAAAGAAAAATCATGAGATCTAACCTGCCCCTCTGGCTTGCTCTCGCATTTCACAAACTCACGCCCTAAGTTGCCATTCTTGTCCTCCCTCGAAGTCAACCTTTTCAGTGGCGTGGTGCATGGGCAGTCAAGGCATCGCTCCATGGGCACTGGACCATACTGGGGCCACAAGGGGCGGGAGGCTGAAGTGGAGCTCGACATATCTAGTCACCGGAGAAGAAGAAGCAGACGAGTGGCTCCTCTGGTCGCCGCCGAAGAAGAGAAGATAGGGGAGGCAATAGTGGGCGAGGACAACCAATGTCTCATGGATCGCCAAAGGATCCAGCGATGCAGAGCCGTCCCGGTGATACAATGGCGCAGAGCCTGCATGCAGTCTGGCCTCAGAATTCCTTCTAGAAGACCATATCTGAGGGTTGTCGCTTGGCTCTAGGGTATAATCTGACGGCTGATGTTCGGATCTAGGGTTAGGCGAACCACGCGAGATTTAGAGGGGTTTTGAGTTGGTCAACGGGGTTATCTAGTGTTTGACTGAGCATAACTAATTTAAAAAAATTCCAAAAATATGAAACCATTGCAAATCGTCATTTTATAAGACACACTAACAAGGAAAAATACCAAACTTGGTCTATGGTCATTTAAAAAAAACTAGCTGGCACGGTCGTGGTTAAATGAGCACCATTAATTTTAAAAAATCGAAAAATATATAACCTGCGCACAATGTTGTCTTATGTGACATGTTACCAACAAAAAACATAAACTTGTCCTACGGACATTTTCATGAAAAAACCTTCACACATATGAGCTATGACGTACAACGTTGCAAAGAGTTCAAGGAAAGGAGGTAGATTTTTTCAAAAATTAAAAAAATCACCAAAGCTTCATTTCAAAGTGAATAAGAAGGATCTGAACTTAGTTTTCTTTTTTTCATAATTTAAATGTGTTTTTAATGGTTTTCTATTAAACCAAATTATTTTCAAAAAAATGTAAAAAATGAAAATTAATTCAATAAATAGTGAGACTTCGAATCTACACTATATAGATTAAATATGTGTTAATAAAAAATATTTCGCTCATTTAGAGTAGGTCCAAAAAATACCTGATTACAAATGGGGCAGTTTACCCTAGCTTCAGAGCACATTTGGAGCACATTTCCCATGACTATAAGTTTCACCACACAAAAGAGATCGGATTGATCACCTAATGTTTACAATAGTTCAACAAACATTGCAACATCACACCACATATCGGAGTTCAAGTGCTGGTTCAAATTTAAATTTTGCCTAATATTCAAATTTTGCCTCAAATTTCACATCAAAGTATGAATAGAATTATTAAACCTTACAAGTTTTCACAACCTTAGTACAAATCCTTAAAGTTCAAAGTTCACAACTTGCATTCCACATCTTTGCCTTGCTCCTTGTGTCCTGAGATTGCTTAACAGCCTTACTCTTGGTTTCCCTAGGTGGGATATCCACCTTTTTCTTCTTCCTTTTGATCTTCACTTCGGGTGGTGGCTGTCGAGGTGCCGACAGAGAAGTTGCACTGGCCAGTTGATGGGGTTCAAATCCTTCATAATCCATCACTGGTACACGTCGGTGCTATACAAACGGTTTTTAACCCCTTTCCGCAACGACATTTGGAACCATCGCCTAGTGAGTGACGGCGATAGGGGGGTCCTTCCCACACGACCCAGAAACCATCGGGGATAGGGAGCCTTGATGCATACAGTTGTACCTATATAACCGTTTCCGATATCTCGAATATTCCGAACACTTCATCCTTGCTACTCGTTTGTGCTCGCATTGCCATCGCAGTTGGAGTTTTGTGGTTTTACTTAAAACCAGGCAGATTCCAGGCACGGGAGCTTTCCATGCAGATTCCAGGAATGGGAGTTCTATGATGCCTGGCACATCACAAACAGTTCATGATTATAAACCATGCACGATAGGTAGATAATCACACACATTTAGTTTTCCCGCACTGTATGTGATAGTGTCTGACATCACATACGCTTTGCAAACGGCAACTGTGTGTGCATTGTTACACACAGTTCCTCTTCGTGAACCATGTTGGATTATGATGTATATTGCACACGCTGTGTTTTATTAACCATGTGCACCGTAATGACCTGGACACCGTAATTTTGCCCTAATTTAATTGCTGCTATTTAAAATTGTACCTAATTTAAACTTGAAAGTAGGCTATAGCTTTATTCATATCCATCAGGTTCAAAGAACCAATGCATTATTTAACTCACATGTACATATGTTTAAGAATTACATAAGCACCAAATAAAGAATGATGAACTAGGGTTCTATACTTGTACTATTATAGATGGTAAAGAAAGAGGCGACATGCATTCCGGTTGCTGAACAAGGTGAACCGGAATGGCCCTATTGCGCTCTCCTGGATGCAGAAGGCATGCAGGACTCTAGTCCAACCCCTTGTGATGGTCGGCTGCCAATCATGTAGTTTGAGAGGTAATCTTGAGTAAACTTCTTCAGGATCCACTGCAAAACAAAAAATATTCAGACATTGTCATCTAACACAACTCATTACGGGCAGTAAAAAGAGGGCTACAAGGTTCTTACTTACCATCCTATAGTTCACTGTTGTCTTGCATAAAGTGTAAACAAATAGTTCGATTGACATCTTTTGACCCATTTTAATAATAATCTTTATTAGTTTCCTCCCTTGATGCTGGTTCATGAATATCTCATTGCCCCATACGCAGAAAGGGTCGAAGTGTGGATCTTTGGCAATTATATATGCACCTAAAAGCACCAAGTTAATATTAGAAGCTAAACAACAATTGAAAAATGATGTAGTACAACACTCCCTCCATCCCATTATATAAGATTTTATTACATGTATATCTAGACATCGTCAGAACATTAAGGTAACACTCTTCCTTGTTGCTACGTAGCCTGGGATTGCATATTTAGTCATTCGGTACAATGCATGTTGCTATGTAGCCTCAAATATATTAAATATGGCCCTAGTTAACCTACTAATAAATGGGTTACAAATATATTCAGTGAAATGTCCAATTCGACGATTAATCCCTTATCATCCCAGGCTATGTGGTACCTGTCGGCGTTCTGGGAACGGGGATCCCAAGACTTGCCTGCCTGCGGCCCACGACGTGGCTTTGCTAGCAGGCCTGTACAGCCCATCTTCATCAACGAGGCACTCAAGACCCTCACGAGGGGCCAAGCCTCGCGAGGCGGACGACACAAGACCTCCTCAGGAGCGGCCTCACCAGGCTGGCTCATGAGGGGCGGAGAGTTCAAGTCCAGGCAAACCTCGTGAGGTTCTTGTGACATGAGCCATGATGATCGAGACCAAGTGGGCGCTAGGCGGGCGCCAGCGCGCGCAGCATCCTTGTTTCCTCTTTGGTGCTAAGGGGGCAAGAGCAGGCGCAGAGTACCGATGCATCAAGAAAAGGCTTCCATATTGGTGCAATGAGACCAAGACCAGAAGGACGGCAAGACGGAGGTCACCGTGGAGCCCAAGACGGCGTCACCACCAGAGCCTTTGACAGGCGAAGACTGTTTTTGTCAGGATAGCTTGTACTAGCTGTCCCCTTTCAAATTGGCCGTTGTTGGCTCCCTTCCCGCTCAATATTTGGGAAGAGGACCAGGGCCTCTATAAATAGGACTAGCCACCACCGTAGCTAGGGGGAACCTGATCTTAGATTGGAGCCACCACATCCTTGGCCACACACCCATCGAGCACAAGAACACCTCAACCTCAGGAGGCTGTTCTTCCCCTTGTACTGTTCATCATCAGCCCAAGAGGCAATCCACCACCACCACACTAGAGTAGGGTATTACACCACAATGGTGGCTCGAACCAGTATAAATCTGGTGTCCTTTGTGTGGCGAGTTTGTCGAGTTAGTTCGTGAGATCTTAGCTAAGTTAGGATGTGGATCGATAGGGGGGAGATCTTTGCATGCACCCCAGTTTTCGAACCTTAAGGCTTTTGCCGGAACCTGTGATCCGACATTTGGCGCGCCAGGTAGGGGTGCGTCGGAGTCTTCCTCCTGCCGACTCGCGCTCCACCATCTCCACACCCGCTCCCCATGGTGGGCGCCCCTCCAGCTGGATCTACCGGTGCCCACGGCGGCGCTCGGGGGCTCTGAGCCCTTGCCCCTGCCTTGCCGCAGGTGCAGTGGCCACCCAAGTTCAAGCCGGAGATGCCGCCGTGCTACGACGGCGCGGCGGACCCGTTGGCTTTCTTGCTACCGTGGAAGCCGAGGGTGACGAAAAGATCATGGCCAACTGGTTCCCAATGGCCCTTGCAGGCGCGCCTGGCTCCACCATTTGCCGGAGTCTTTTGTTGCCACCTGGGAGGAGCTACGCAACCTCTTCATCACTCGCTTCGGGGAACCGGAGGCCCCCATCATCGCAGCCCTTCTCGGCGGTTCACAAGCACCACCCTCAGATCGTCATGTCAAACCGTACTTTCGCCACATCGGCGCCGCTTCCAAGCGCCTGGGGGCTCCGCCCGGCTGGGCCGCGCCTGAGGCCAACCTCACCTTCGACTTGAAGGATCATCCTGCCTCCACCGTCGGCTCGGATGCGCTCCCGATGCTGTGCGCACCCACCATCTGCCACGTATCCATCACCAAGACGCTCGTCGAAGGCGGCGCCGGCCTCAATGTGCTCTCCGTCGAGGCCTTCAGCCTCCTTCACGTACCATTCGAGCGGCTCCGCCCCAGCAAGCCCTTCTTGGGGGTTGGCGGAGGCCCTGCCTGCTCCCTGGGGCAGATCCGCCTCTCTGTGACCTTCGGCACGCGCGAAAACTACCGCACCAAGCTCATCGACTTCGACATCGCCCGCATTGGCCTCCCATACAACACCATCCTTGGGTACCCAGCTCTGGCCCAGTTCATGGCAGCAACCCATCCCGCATACAATCTCATGAAGATGCCGGGGAACCAGGGTGTCCTCACCATCAAGGGGGACGCCAAGGAGGCCCTGGCGGCGCTCAAGCTTGCCCTCAAGGCTGCCGCGATAGCACGACCCGCTGATGCGGATACCTCCAAGGCTAAGGGAGCTGCACCAACCAAGAAGAAATAGTTATTCACTCAGGACAAGGCAGAAACCAAGCAAGTGTTGGTCGAGGAGTACGGGTCCTTAGGGGCAATCTTTACCATAGGCGCCAACCTCGAGCCTTCTCAGGAGGAGGCGCTAGTGAAGTTCTTGTGTGCAAACAAGGGAGTGTTCGCCTGGGAGCCCGATCAGCTGGTAGGGGTCCCAAGAGAGGTAATAGAGCACCACCTGAAGGTGTGCCCCAACGTACGCCCCGTGAAGCAGAAGGCAAGGCGGCAGTCCACGGAGAAGCAAGCTTTCATCATCCAAGAAACCCGCAAGTTGGAGGCTGCGGGTGTCATTCGCGAGGTTCGGTACCTCGAATGGCTGGCGAACCCCGTCGTCCCTAAGAAAGGCGGGAAGGACCAGATGTGCGTCGACTTCACCAACCTCAACAAGGCTTGCCCCCAAGATCTGTTCCCTCTTCCACGCATCGACCAGATCATCGACTCCACAGCTGAGTGCGACTTGCTATGCTTCCTGGATGTGTTCTCAGGATATCACCAGATCAAGATGGCGGTAGAAGATGTGGAGAAGACGGCTTTCCCGACCCCGTGTGGGGTGTACTGCTACACTTGCATGCCATTCGGACTGCTCAACACGGGCGCAACCTTCCAGCGGCTCATGCACATCGCCTTAGGGCGACAACTCGGGAGAAACGCTGAAGCCTACGTCGACGACATCGTGGTGAAGTCTCGGGAGGCGGGGACCTTGATCCAAGATCTGGAGGAGACCTTTGAAAGCCTTCACCAGGTGGACTTGCAGCTCAACCCAGAGAAATGCGTGTTTGGCATCCCTTCTGGCAAGCTGCTGGGTTTCCTGGTGTCCCACAGGGGGACCAAGGCCAACCCAAAGAAGGTCAAGGCCATTGAAGACATGAGTCCACCACAGACCCTCAAGGAAATGCAGAAGTTGGCTGGTCGGGTGACTGCGTTAGGGCGCTTCATCTCCAAGCTGGGAGAGCGCGCCCTACCCTTCTTGAAGCTGATGAAAAAGAAGGGCCCGTTCGAGTGGACCCCAGAGGCCGGCCAAGCTTTTCAAGACCTCAAGAGATACCTGACCAGCCCTCCAGTGATGGTAGCGCCGCGACCTCGTGAGTCCCTAGTGCTCTATCTTGCCGCCACCTCGTACTCAGCCAGCGCGGCTTTGGTGGCAGTTTGGGAAGAACACCAAGCTAAGGGTGCATCGCGTTGTGCCACACTTCCAGTAGAGACGATGCAAGACCAGAAGGGCGCCACAAGGGCCGCAGCAGCAGCGGCAGCAGATCAGGCTCGACAGGACGACGCCCCCAAACCCGCGAAGACTTCAGCAAGCGATCAAGCGTCGGGGGCTCTACCCCCTCAGGAGGCACCCCAGCTTCCGAAAGACACAAACCTGATCAGCACGCCTACCCTTGTCGAGCACCCGGTATACTTCATCAGCACGGTGTTGCGGGACGCAAGAGCGCGGTAACCCATGCCTCAGAAGCTCCTACTCGCGCTCCTAGTGGCTTCGCGAAAGCTGCGGCACTACTTCCAGGACCACCCCATCACGGTCGTCTCAACTTACCCATTGGAGAGAGTGCTCAGGAGCCCCAACTCTGCCGGAAGAGTCGCTGAATGGAACATCGAGTTGCAAGCATTCCAGTTGGAGTTAAGTACTACTAGGGTCATCAAGGGAGCCGCGCTTGCTAATTTCATGGCAGAATGGACAGACGCCCCGATGCTTGAAGAAGGCAAAGACCGGTCCCTCTCGCCGGGAAGCGAGGCGCCTGACGGCTGGGTCATGTATTTTGATGGTGCCTTCGTGCGCCAGTGCGCGGGGGCTAGAGTAGTACTCATCTCACCCACCCAGGACAAGCTCTACTACGTTGTGCAGCTCTGCTTGCAGCAGGGCGAGAAGGTCTCCAACAACATTGCAGAATACGAAGGCCTCATAGCCGTCCTGAAGGCTGCGGCGGCACTGGGGGTGAAGCGTCTCACTATCAGGGGCGACTCACAGCTCCTCGTCAACTTCTCCAACAAGGTATACGAGCTGAAGGACGAGCACATGGAAGCATACCTTGTGGAGGTGCACAAGATGGAGAAGCAATTTCTGGGCCTAGAGTTGCAGCACGTGCCATGTGGCACCAACAAGGAAGCTAACGACATCGCCAGAAGAGCATCCAAGCGACAGCCCCAGGAGCCTGGCGTCTTCGAGGAGCGGCTCTTCAAGCCATCAGCAACGCCACCGCTTTCAAGGACAGCTCAGGCCTTGAGAGGAACTCCCGCAGCCGCCTGCCACAGGAGCCCCAGCCTATGGCCCGACCTCAGGGGAGCACCTACTCCTGGCGCTCGAGCCCCAGGAGGGATGCTAGACCAAGGAATTCAAGGAATACCTGATGCAAGGGGCGTTGCCGGAGAAGGAGGAGGACGCGGAGCGCGTGGCCCGTCAGGCCACAGCATACTGCATCTAGGACGGTGAGTTATATAGGAAGCGACCAAATGACGTTTCACTGTGTTGTATCTCCAGGGAACAGGGGAAAGAGCTGATAGCAGACATACACGGCGGGGATTGTGGGCACCACTCGTCGTCGCGAACCCTCGTCGGCAAGGCATTCCGAAGTGGATTCTACTAGCCTACGGTGCTCAACGACGCGACTGAGCTGGTGAAGTCCTGCGAGGCCTACCAATTCCATGCCAAGCAGATCCATCAGCCAGCTCAGGGACTCCAGACCATTCCACTCTCGTGGCCGTTCGCGGTCTGGGGGCTGGATATTCTGGGCCCGTTCCCTCGGGAGCCTGGGGGCTATCGATACCTCTACGTCGCCATCGACAAGTTCACTAAGTGGCCGGAGGTTGAAGCCGTCCGCGCCATCCCAGCTGGCTCTGTGGTCAAGTTAATCAAGGGCCACGTGAGCCGTTTCGGGGTCCCCAACCGCATCATCACCGATAACGGCTCGCAGCTCACTAGTAATCTCTTCAAGTCATATTGTGCTAACCTTGGAACGCAGATCTGCTATGCCTCGGTAGCACACCCTAGGAGCAATGGCCAGGCCGAACACACCAATGCGGAGGTCCTGAGGGGCCTCAAGACCCGGACCTTCAAGAAGAAGCTCGAAGCCTGCGGCAGGGGCTGGCACGACGAGCTCCAGTCCGTGCTGTGGTCGATACGCACCACCGCCACCAAGCCAACGGGCGAAACCCCATTCTTCCTCGTCTACGAAGCAGAAGAAATCCTCCCTCACGAGGTCAAGCATCGCTCCGCATGGGTCCTGGCGTTTGATGAGACGCAGCAGGACGCCATGCAGGGGATGGACCTCGTGCTGGGGGAGGAATGTCGCCGCGAGGCTGCACTACGGGCGGCAAGATACCAGCAGGCGTTGCGGCGGTACCACTGTCGCAGCGTCGGTTCCAGGAATCTTGAGGTGGGTGACCTCGTCCTAAGGCGGGTGCTCTCCAGGGAGGGGCTGCATAAGCTCTCACCCATGTGGGAGGGCCCGTTCAAGGTCGTCCACATCTCCAGGCTTGGTGCCGCACGCCTGGAGACGCAAGACGGGGTACCCATCCAGAACGCCTGGAACATCCAACACCTCTAGAAGTTCTACCCATGAAGAAAGGCCCAGTGCCTGTGAAGAAGGCCCGGTGCCTGTGAAGAAGGCCCGGTGCCTGTGAAGAAAGGCCCAGTGCCTGTGAAGAAGGCCCGGTGCCTGTGAAGAAAGGCCCAGTGCCTGTGAAGAAGGCCCAGTGCCTGTGAAGCAAGGCCCCGTGCCTATGAAGAATCGCTGCCCGTGACACTCAAACATAATAATGAGTGGGGCTGTACACGCCCCGGAGCCTCAGGAGAGCCGCCCTTGGGCCTCGGGGGCTCCCTCCCATGCCGAGTGAAAGCACTTAGCTCCGCGCTAGTGAGAAGACGTCGAAGACTAGACTAGGTGCCGGACGCGGCTTTTCATTTGCTTTGCGAAGTTGGCTCGCCCCTCTTTTAATTGAAATTTGCTTTCTGGTGTCTCTTGCAGGTCCCGTTTTATCGCTTCCTGCCTCTATTTATGCCTTCGCCTCTTTGGTCGACCTATACTCTCCCTCACGTCCCTCGCGAGGGGGCTGAATGGGTAAATTCATGAGTTTCCTCCTTCTATCTTTTCGCGAGGCACCCTCGTTCGAGCCCATAAGCTGGCGCACCTCTCCTAATCCATGCCCCACGGGTATCGCGACGCAAAGCGCCGAGTCAAAGCCAGCAGTGCCTATGACCAAGCCCCGGCTGAGCGATAAACCTCTTGACAAATTTTTTGCAGTTCCTAAGTGCATATCAGGTCAAGGAGACCTCGACAGGTACTAGGAAGCAAGCGCCTCGTGAGGAGGAGGCCACTCAAAACAAGTCGAGCTAAGTTATCCCTGCATAAAACGACGATGTTGCGACACAGCACAGGAACGACAAACATAACATAACGATTGAGATCATAGTTTGATACATGCCCCTCCGGGGCGCATTATGGTTTCTTTCTGATGCAGGAAGGAAAAGAAGAACAAAATAGAAGCGGCGCCTACAACGGTCCACGGGGGCAGGCCCCAGCGTCCTCCTGAGCTCAGCCGGACCCCTCCTCGCGCTTCACGGAGGCGCGGTGACGAGACGACCCGCCATCGTCTTTGAAGCGGGCACGGCGGCATGGCGGCTGGTCGTAGCCGCCACTACTGGAGCTGTCGCCGGGGGAAGAGCTCCCATAGTCGGACGAGACGCGGTCGGCACCAAGGGTGGGTTCGCCCTCATCCTCGTCGCGGTCGTCGCCAAGGCCGAGCACCTCCTCGCCGTCGTTCACCTCGCGGCAGCACCTGGTGCGGCGACCATCTTCCCCAAATACCCTCACATAGAGGGTCGCGTTGCTGTCGTACTTGAAGTGAAGGGTGCACCGCCTGCCCAGGCCGCGTGCACGGGCAAACGTCTGCCAACCGCGGGCCAGAGCTACATTGCCCGCGGCGGAGACCTCGACCGCGACCCAGGAAGCCCTGCTGCAGCAGTCGTTTGCCTGTAGCCAAAGCCCGCCTGGACCTGAGGCCGGCAGCTCGTCGGTGAAGAAGCGTGGGAGCTGAAACCAGTTGTCGGCCGGGTTCTCCGACCAGACGACGAACTCCGGCAGCATCTCCGCCGAGTGGAAGCACGGCCAGGGAGGCCGCGCGACCACGGCACATCTCCCTTCATCAACGAGACTGCCACAACCGGAGCGACCCCTGCCCCGCGAAGCGGCACCACCACGGCTGCACGGGGCTGCAGCGGGGGTTGTGGTGTGCTTGCGTGGACGGCCGCGTCCACGCTTGGGCACCGGAGAGCCGGGCCCCTCGCGAGGGGCCTTCCCCTTCTCCGCGGCAGTGAACCTCCTCGACAACGCCATTGGTGGAAGGAGAGGAGCAAGGAAGGAGAAGAAGCGGAAGAGGCAGAGGGAAGATGGGTGACAGGGGCTCCACCCCCTCCCATTTATACCAGGAGAAGGCCAACCAACGCCCCCCATGATCACAGGTAATGGTGGTTTTCCTTGCATGTCGCAGGGACTTGTCAAGTCGGGCAGTTGCCGAGGCAGCGTGGGGAAGCGGAGACACCCACGTCCAATCAACCGCCACACGTTGACCAAGGTCGCAGGCTATTGGGGCCCGTGAAGCTCCGCACTTGACCTTTGGCTCCGCCTCGAAGTCAAGCCCGAGCGTGCCTTGGGCCCTAGGGCTACTGTCGGCCTTCTGGGAACGGGGGTCCCCAGACTTGCTTGCCTGCGGCCCACGACGTGGCTTTGCTAGCAGGCCTGTACGACCCATTTTCATCAACGAGGCACTCAAGACCCTCGCGAGGGGCCAAGCCTCGCGAGGCGGACGACACAAGACCTCCTTAGGAGCGGCCTCACCAGGCTGGCTCATGAGGGGCGGAGAGTTCAAGGCTAGGCAAGACTCGCGAGGTTCTCGTGACATGAGCCCTGACGATCGAGACCAGGCGGGCGCCAGCGTGCGCAACGTCCTTGTTTCCTCTTTGGTGCTAAGGGGGCAAGCGTAGGCGTGGAGTACCGAGGCATCAAGCGAAGGTTTCCATATTGGTGCCACGAGACCAAGACCAGAAGGACGGCAAGACGGAGGTCACCATGGAGCCCAAGACGGCATCACCACCAGAGCCTTTGACAGGCGAACACTGCTTTTGTCAGGATAGCTTGTACTACTGTCCCCTTTTGAATTGGCCGTTGTTGGCTCCCTTCCCGCTCAATATTTGGGGAGAGGACCAGGGCCTCTATAAATAGGACTAGCCACCACCGTAGCTAGGGGAAACCTGATCTTAGATTGGAGCCACCACATCCTTGGCCACACACCCATTGAGCACAAGAACACCTCAACCTCAGGAGGCTGTTCTTCCCCTTGTACTGTTCATCATCAGCCCAAGAGGCAATCCACCACCACCACACTAGAGTAGGGTATTACACCACAACGGTGGCTCAAACTAGTATAAATCTTGTGTCCTTTGTGTGGCGAGTTCGTCGAGTTAGTTCGTGAGATCTTAGCTAAGTTAGGACGTGGATCAATAGGGGGGAGATCTTCGCGCGCACCCCAGTGTTCAAACCTTAAGGGTTTTGCCGGAACCCGTGATCCAACAGTACCAGCTACCGATATCCTGAATAGTGAGTACATATAAGCAATGCAATCAAACTAACCTCGACGGAAAACAACATTGTTCTCAATATTGTCCTACATGAGTACATATAAAGGCATGTTAAGCACAACATTCTAAACATCAACCAAATATATCCATGGTAGACAACATAATCTACAAATGATAGCTTCAGTGTGCTGGTTTAAGCACGCTAGTTAAGCAAAACAAGAAGTGGAAAGGTGTGTAAACTGCATCAGGCATAACATTTAAAAACAAGCAAATAGTCATTCAACTGGTATTGTGCAGGTCTAAAGTAAACTAGTTATTGTTAAAAAACGAAAAGGCATGTTAACTGAAATATCCTTAACAGCAACCAAATATCGTAATTCATAGTGGTATTGTTGAAACTGTTATTGATGAAACTGAACTGCACGGCAAATAGTTGCACATATAGAGCATCACATTGTGAAGAACTGAAATAAACAAGTCATAAGGCCATCTCTATCCGATTCTTAAAAAGTTAAAGGACCAAAACCCTTAGTGGATATATATATACTCCAGCAATTTTTGGCCTTTTCTAGTCGATCCCCTAAACTTAAGGTTGTAAACTTCAATTTGATCAAGTTCAAAGCAGGTTCAACTGAAAGTAGCATGCATTCAAACATAAACATAGATAGTTTTGCATAACCAAACATAAAACATAAATTTAAACTAGCTCAACTACTTTTGGTCGAAGTAGAGGTCGAGCCAATCCTTCCTCGTCATGTACGGTGTGCCGCGAGCCGGGTCTGGGCCGGTGCCGTCGTCGGGGTTGTTGGGGAAGGCACTCCTCCAATCTTCGACATTGATCTCCTCGTCCTCGGGGCCCATCTCGACGCCTTCCACGTCGCCGTCGCCGCCTCCTTCGACCTTGTCATCGGAGAAGAGCGCGGTAACCTCGCCGCCGTCCTCGCCACCTTCGACCTCGTCATCGGAGGAGAGCGCGATAACCTCGCCGCCCACCGCACCGGCAAAGATAGCCCGCTCCACCTCCATGAGCTCCGGGTGCTATTGGCGGAGCTCTTGCATGTAGGCTTCGTCGGTGGCCTCGGCCACGAGGCGCTCCCTCGCCTCGTGGTCCTCCCACGCCATAGCCGAGCTCATCACCCTGGCTCCAGCGGACCTTAGTCGACCGGACGTGTGACAAATGGGAAATGGAGCCTAGCCGTCGCATCATGGTAGCGGACATGCCAGCGGTCATACTCCATGGCCGCGAGCTCGGCCATGTGGAAGCTACCGAGCCACCGACGGGTGTGGGTCTCCCAATCTGTAATCTCGGCGACCCACCGATACGTCTCCAACGTATCTATAATTTATGAAGTAATCATGCTGTTATTTTATAATTCTTGGATGTTTTACAATCATTTTATATCAACTTTATATCATTTTTTGGGACTAACGTATTGACCCAGTGCCAGTTGTCGTTTTTGCTTGTTTTTTACATCGTAGGAAATCAATATCAAACAGAGTCCAAACACCACGAAACTTTTTGGAGATTTTTTATGGACCAGAACACCCAGGATGGGCCAGAGAAGCACTTGCGGGTGCCCCGAGGGGGGCACAACCCACCAGGGTGCGCCTGGGGGCCCAGGCGCGCCCAGGTGGGTTGTGCCCACCTTTGTGGCCTCCCGCACCCCGTCTTTACCCTATAAATTCACAAATATTCCAAAAACCCTCGGGGTTAACCTAGATCAGAAGTTCCGCTGCCGCAAGGCTCTATTGCCACCAAAAACCAATCTAGACCCATTCCGGCACCCTGCCAGAGGGGGGGATCATCTTCGGTGGCCATCTTCATCATCCCGGCGGCCACCACGATGAGGAGGGAGTAGTCCACCCTCGGGGCTAAGGGTTTGTACCAGTAGCTATGTGTTTAATCTCTCTCTCTCTCTTGTGTTCTTGATGGCACAATCTTGATGTATTAGGGGCTTTGTTAATATAGTCGGATCATATGGTGTTTTCCCCTCTCTATCTTGTTGTGATGAATTTACTTTTTCCCTTTGAGATTTCGTTGTTATTGGATTGAATACTTTTATGGATTTGAGAACAGTTGATATATGTCTTGCAATTGAATACTCGTGGTGACAATGGGGTATCATATTGATTCACTTGATATATGTTTTGGCACTCAACTCGCGGATTCCTGAGGTGACATTGGGGTAATCTATGCATAGGGGTTGATGCATGTTCTTGTCTTTGTTTCTCCGGTAGAAATCTTGGGGCACTCTTTGAAGTTCTTTGTGTTGGATTGAGTATTATGAATATGAATTTGCTTTGGTGTGATTTTAGTACGAACTCTAGGATAGATCGAACAGAAAGAATAACATTGTGTTATTTTAGTATGGACTCTTGAATAGATCGAACAGAAAGAATATCTTTGAGGTGGTTTTGTAGCCTACAAACAATTCTGTCTTATGTTCTCCGCTAGATAGGAACTTCGGAGTGATTCTTCATTGCATGTTGAGGGACGGTTATATGATCCAATTATATTAGCACTGTTGAGAGGTTGCACTAGTGAAAGTACGGACCCTAGGCCTTGTTTTTAAGCATTGCAATACCGTTTTTGTGCCCGTTTACTATTTGCTACCTTGCTGTTTTTATTTATTCAGATTATAAAAATATATTTCTACCATCCATATTACACTTTCAACACCATCTCTTCGCCGAACTAGTGCACCTATACAATTTGCCATTGCATTGGGTGTGTTGGGGATACAGGAGATTTCTTGTATTGGTAGCAGGGTCGTTTGAGAGAGACCATCTTCATGCTACACCTCTCACGGATTGATAAACCTTAGGTCATCCACTTGAGAGGAAAATTGCTACTGTCCTACAAAACTCTGCGCTTGGAGGCCAAACATGTGTCTACAAGAATAAAGTTGCATAGTACACATCACCCACGTCCCCCACCACTGCTAACGGATCCCGAGGTAGGACCTCATTGGCTGTCGGGTCTAAGGGAGGACGGGGAAGTCCTCAAAATGGTGTAGGGGCGCGACGGCGGGCGGATCGGGGGACCGGCGACGACGGATCGAGCGCGCGGAGGACGACAGGAACACCTCGGCAGCCACCTCACCAGCGTCGGGCGAAAAGGCCGCGATAAACCTCTTTTTGGCCATTGGGTCCTCGAGCTCCCCGGCACACAGGCAGAGTATGAGGATGGAGGCGCCGGTGATGGCGGCGATCTACCAATGCATTCGGGGGTGGTGTGTGTCTGTGTGAGCGGAGGTTTTGGGGTGTGTGGTGTGTGTGGAGGGGGGGCAAGGTTGTGTTTGAGGAAATACTGCGGCAACTAAAAATTTTACTAGGCGGGAGTAACAAGGAGGGGCTACTGAAAATTTGGATCAAGGGCGATCATATATTTTTGAGATTGCGAGGGATGCAGATGCGCGAGTAAAATGTCGGGGCTACTAAAAATTTGAATCAAGGGACTGAAGCAGAGCGGGAGTATCAGACATCGCACACGGTCCGCACATACTAATCGTGTGCTATCAAACATTAAAACCTTCCAGGCGGTAGATATTTTCAAGATTATGAGGCAATAATATTGTGGACTGTAGCCGACACACCTTCTCGCGTAAGCCATAGGCGTACTATACACCAATGATGCTCCAGGATATTTTGTACTCCATCTCACAGGGTTGGTGATAATAAACTGTGTGGGATCTACTTTATTTTCAATCTTCATTTGAATTACATAATGGGGTCACAGCGACAGTGGACAGTGTTTGAATTGCTAGACCTTTTATCTGCTTATGTCCATGGGTTTATGCTTATGTCCCATCTAAGAAATGGGGATGAATTTCGAACACCACGACACCTTTGGGGACGAAACAATATTCATTGCCTCTTATTGCTTTCAAAAAATTTCTAGTGTGAACATAGAACAACAGGAGTGGTGTGTTAAGTTTTGGAATTTTTCGGGGTTTGTTTGGACATTTTTATACATTAACTGGATTTTCTAGGCATTTTATATGCATAATTCATATTTGAAATACATGCACATGCTCCAGTGCATATAAATTGGTTGAAAAATCAAATATGTGTCCTTGGGTGCATGCTTAGGTCCCACCCAAGAAATGGGAATGAATTTCAAACACCAGGGCAATGTTGATTGCCGGCAAAACATTGAGATACCTGGTTTTTAAATTCTAGTAAATCCAAAACTCATCTGAAATTCATGAAACTTGGCATGGTATGTGTGAGCGGCATTAGCATGCCGTGGTAAAATTTTTGTCCCATTTGGGGCAGGTTTGGTATAAGCTTCTCACAAACCAGAGCTTCTCACAACAAGCCTGGTGGTTTCGGTAGGGAACATGCCACCTTTGGGGACGAAACAATATACATTGCTTCTTATTGCTTTCAAAAAAATTCTAATGTCAACATAGAACAATAGGAGTGCCGTGTTAAGTTTTGGAATTTTTTGGGGTTCGTTTGGACATTTTTATACATCGACTGGGTTTTCTAGGCATTTTATGTGCATACTTCAAATTTGAAATACATGCACATGCTCAAGTCCATATAAATTGGTTGAAAAATCAAATATGTGTCCTTGGGTGTGCTGTCTACTACACAACCTTCTTCTTGTAGAGGTTTGTAGGACAGTAGAAAATTTCCCTCAAGTGGATGACCTAAGGTTTATCAATCTGTGGGAGGCGTAGGATGAAGATGGTCTCTCTCAAACAACCCTGCAACCAAATAGCAAAGAGTCTCTTGTGTCCCCAACACACCCAACACAATTGTAAATTGTATAGGTGCACTAGTTCGGCGAAGAGATGGTGATACAGGTGCAATATGGATGGTAGATATAGGTTTTTGTAATCTGAAAATATAAAAACAGCAAGGTAACTAATGATAAAAGTGAGCACAAATGGTATTGCAATGCGTTCAAACAAGGCCTAGGGTTCATACTTTCACTAGTGCAAGTTCTCTCAACAATAATAACATAATTGGATCATATAACAATCCCTCAAATTGCAACAAAGAGTCACTCCAAAGTCACTAATAGCGGAGAACAAACATAGAGATTATTGTAGGGTACGAAACCACCTCAAAGTTCTTCTTTCCGATCAATCAATTGGGCTATTCCTATAAGTGTCACAAAAGCCCTAGAGTTCATAGTAAAATAACACCTTAAGACACAAATCAACCAAAACCCTAATGTCACCTAGATACTCCAATGTCACCTCAAGTATCCGCGGATATGATTATACGATATGCATCACACAATCTCAGATTCATCTATTCAACCAACACAATGAACTTCAAAGAGTGCCCCAAAGTTTCTACTAGAGAGTCAAGACGAACACATGTGCCAACCCCTATGCATAAGTTCACAAGGTCACAGAACTCGCAAGTTGATCACCAAAACATACATCAAGTGGATCACGTGAATATCCCATTGTCACCACAGATAAGCACATGCAAGACATACATCAAGTGTTCTCAAATCCTTAAAGACTCAATCCGATAAGATAACTTCAAAGGGAAAACTCAATTCATCACAAGGAGATAGAGGGGGAGAAACATCATAAGATCCAACTATAATAGCAAAGCTCGCGGTACATCAAGATCGTGCCACATCAAGAACATGAGAGAGAGAGAGATCAAACACATAGCTACTGGTACATACCCTCAGCCCCGTGGGTGAACTACTCCCTCCTCATCATGGAGAGTGTCGGGATGATAAAGATGGCCACCGGTGATGGATGCCCCCTCTGGCAGGGTGCCGGAACAGGGTGCCGATTGGTTTTTGGTGGCTACAGAGGCTTGCGGCGGCGGAACTCCAGATCTAGGTTATTTTCTGGAGGTTTGGGGATTTATAGGAGAGGTTGGCATCCAGAACAAGTCAGGGGGGCCCACGAAGAGTCCACGAGGCACAGGGGCGCGCCCTCCACCCCCGTGGGGCCCACGGGACTCCCCTCCGGTAACTCGTCAATCCATTATTTTTTATATTTTCCAGAAATAATCTCTGTTGATTTTTAGCGCATTCTGAGAACTTTTATTTATGCACAAAAACAACACCACGGTAGTTCTGCTAAAAATAATGCCAGTCCAGGTTAGTTCTAACCAAATCATACCAAAATCATGTAAAAATATTATAAACATGGCATGAATACATAAAAAATTATAGATACGACGTATCAGCATCCCCAAGCTTAATTCATGCTCGTCCTTGAGTAGGTAAATGATAAAAACAGAATTTTTGATGTGGAATGCTACTTAACATATTTATCAATGTAATCTTCTCTATTGTGGCAAGAATATTCAGATTCGAAAGATTCAAGACACAAGTCTAATATTGACATGAAAACAATAATACTTCAAGCATACTAACAAAGCAATCATGTCTTCTCAAAATAACATGGCCAAAGAAAGCTCATCCCCACCAAATCATTTAGTTTGGCTATTCTCCATCTTCGTCACACAAAATATTCAAATCACGCACAACCCCGATGACAAGCCAAGCAATTGTTTCATACTTTAGTATTCTCAAACTTTTTTCAACTTTCAAGCAATACAGGAGCGTGAGCCATGGACATAGCACTATAGGTGGAATAGAGTGGTGGTTGTGGAGAAGACAAAAGGGGGAAGATAGTCTCACATCAACTATGTGTATTAATGGGCTATGGAGATGCCCATCAATAGATATCAATGTGAGTGAGTAGGGATTGCCATGCAACGGATGCACTAGAGCTATAAATGTATGAAAGCTCAAAGAAAGAATCTAAGTGGGTGTGCATCCAACTTGCTTGCTCACGAAGACCTAGGGCATTTTGAGGAAGCCCATTATTGGAATATACAAGCCAAGTTCTATAACGAAAATTCCCACTAGTATAAGAAAGTGACAAAATAAGAGACTCTCTATCATGAAGATCATGGTACTACTTTGAAGCACAAGTGTGGAAAAAGGATAGTAGCATTGTCCCTTCTCTCTTTTTTTGTTTGGCTTCTTTGGCCTTGAGGGAGTCCTGGATTAGGGGGTCTCCGGACAGCCGGACTATATCCTTTGGCCGGATTGTTGGACTATGAAGATACAAGATTGAAGACTTCGTCCCGTGTCCGAATGGGACTCTTCTTGGCGTGGAAGGCAAGCTTGTTAATACGGATATGTAGATCTCCTTCCTTGTAACCGACTCTGTGTAACCTAGCCCCCTCCGGTGTCTATATAAACCGGAGGGTTTAGTCCGTAGGACAACAACAATCATACCATAGGCTAGCTTCTAGGGTTTAGCCTCTTCGATCTCGTGGTAGATCAACTCTTGTAATACTCATATCATCAAGATCAATCAAGCAGGACGTAGGGTATTACCTCCATCGAGAGGGCCCGAACCTGGGTAAACATCGTGTCCCCCGCCTCCTATTACCATCCGCCTTAGACGCACAGTTCGGGTCCCCCTACCCGATATCCGCCGGTTTTGACACCGACGTTAGTGCTTTCATTGAGAGTTCCACTATGCCATCACCGCATGGCTTGATGGCTCCTTCGATCATCGGTAACGATGTGGTCCAGGGTGAGGTTTTCCTCCCCGGACAGATCTTCGTATTCGGCGGCTTCGCACTGCGGGCCAACTCGCTTGGCCATCTGGAGCAGATCGAGAGCTACGCCCCTGGCCATCAGGTCAGGTTCGGAAACTTAAACTACACTACCGACATCCATGGAGACTTGATCTTCGACGGATTCGAGCCCATGTCAAGTGCTCCGCACAATCACGACGAGCATGACGTAACTCTGCCATCGGATAGTGTTCGGGAGATCACACCTGCAACTACTCTGGCCCTCAATCCGGAGCAAATTGCGCCATCCGAAGATGGGGGGATAGACCCCGCCATGGAGGCCACACTCTCAGTGGCGATGGAGCCGGATACTGACTTCACCCCTTACGAGAGCCGTGTTGCCGAACCACTAGATTCATCTCTGGCCACGGACTCCGAGCCGCCTGCGTCCGTGCCTATCAAATCCGATTGGGCGCCAATCATGGAGTTCACCTCCGCGGATATCTTTCAGCACTCACCTTTCGGCGACGTGCTAAATTCATTAAGGTCTCTCTCCTTGTTAGGAGATCCTTGGCCGAACTATGTCCGGCTAGAATGGGATGCAGATGATGAAGAAATTCGCTGCCCACCCACCACCCACTAAGTAGCCTCTGGCGATGATTTAACCGACATGCTCGATTTCAACTCCGAAGACATCGACAGCATGGACGACGATGCAGGAGAGGAACAGGAACTAGTGCCCACAGGGCGCTAGACAACCACTTCACCACGTGACATATACATGGTGGATACACCCAAAGAAAACAATGACGAAGAACGACAGGATGCAGCGAAGAACAGCTCCCTCGAGAAGCAATCAAAGCGTCGGCGTAGGCGCCGGCCAAAATCCCGCCTCGGCAAAAACAGCGATAACAGCGCAAGAGAAAATAACACTCCAGTCGACTCCAGAGGAAACGACGACCACATTGACCCAGCGGCAGAGCACGATAAAACTGCAAATGACTAACAATAATGTTACACGTCACTTTCAAAAAAATGTTACACATCATGAAGCATAAGCGGGTGATATTTTAAAAATTATAAAAAAGATAGTCTGTGCAGCCTGCATACAGAAATCCCTCTTAGCTCACCAGAGGAGCATGATGTTGGGGCCTAGTCGAAAACACAGACAAGTTACAAATTTAGACAGCACGTTGTGTATAAGTAAGCAAGCAGTTGGCCATTCTATGCCTCAATTAATGTCTTAGGGAGCATAATGAACAACAGAGGGTTTCATACAAACATACTACAGCAGACAAAACTATGCAATCATTAGTGTAGTATAAACTAGATTGTGAGCCTCATGCAATAATAGTTGGTTAATAGACTTCAAAGCTTCAGGCACACTTCGGCAGAGTAATTAAATGCTAAGGCCTTTAATTATGTCAGCTAATAGTGATACAAGTACCGAACATCAGGCATGATTATTTGGGCATCTCATTAACTCAGGACAAATAAAGCAATTGAAAAGAAAAAATTAACTATGCCTGAAACAAACAAGGAATTGAACTGTTGAGTTGCATACGGTGACTTACCTTAGCAGGTTGAAGAGGCTCAGTGCAGCTCCTACTTCTCTTGCAAGGCTCCTTCCTAACATCTTGTACTTGGAAATCGTCAATCTTATCTTCATTGCACCCCCTCTGCAAGGTGACACAAACTAATTACTCGTCTCCTTGGAAGATAAATATGCATACTTTCCAGTATGTGAACACAAAAGGATTAGATTATAACAAAACAACACCACATAATGAAACATGCCGCATCTCTTGCACTTGCACACAATGAAATGATCATTTACTATGTCTGCACTATGTAAAAACTAGGCATACCTTCGAATTGGATCTCCAGGTACTCTTGGAGAGCCTACTGTAGTGTACAGCCAAACCTTTATGTCACCCATGAGTTAGACAAGGCCCCACTACAGCAGCCCTTAGTGTTTAAATCGTTGACAAGCTCTGTTAGAGTGTTAGGTCAAGAACAGCAAGTAATCAAAGCAAACAGTCCTAGTATGGCTGGCTGATGCAAATAAGCAATTGAACAGATGTGTGTGCAAATCTTACATATCAAGAAAAGAAGCAAAGAAGGAGGCTTAAAGACCATCACTTGACTGGCCAGATTTAAGGGGCATTTAAACATCATGTGCAACGTATGAACTAACATAAACATTGCATATTCCAGATCCTACAATGGAATGCACATGTATTAGGTTATGCCATGTATGATGATGCCTAAATGTACGGATAGCAGGCATGAGTGATTCATCATTGCACGCACAATTGAATTGCAGGTTAAGGGCCAGTTCGATTCCGCCTTTTCAGGGCATATTGTCAAAATAAGCCATAAAAGATGTAAAGAAGTCATTTTGAGTTATGGGCTTGGGCTTAACTAATTTCGCTTTGGAGGGGGGTGTTTCGGGTAGAACCTCACTAAGAATTGAAGGGAAGGGGAATAGTGAAATGACTCTATTGTTTGCCTATATTACACTCAAAATGCAACTGCTGACGCCCGTGTCACACCTGACCCTCAAGTAAAAACAAACACACAAGCATTCATTGCCCTGCCGGCTTGCATCTCCTCTCCCCTTTCCCTCTACCTCAATCCCCTGCCTGCAGCACTAGGGTTCCTCCAGCGAGCCGTCGCCACTGGTCCCATCTGGCCTGGTCCTCGACGATGCTATGTCCAGCTAGGCTACATGGCCGGCGGGTAGGGGCAAATCTCCTTGGCTGCTCCTCCCTCTAGCGCCGCCCCTCATTCTCATGGTCTCCAGCAGCTGCTCCACTGTGGTTCGTCCAACGCACTACTCCGGCGGGTGCTGCATAACTATGGTTGATGCCACACTGTGGTAGAAGGCACCTTATTCCCCCTCCCCTCCTCCCAGGACATGGCCTTGAGGTGCTGTTGAAGGATGAGCTCATCCAACAAGGTGAGGATCTCCTCTAATTTTTTGCCAAATTTTCATTCTGATCCACTATACGATGAATTGCTATGAGCTGCTTCAGCTGCTGCTATATGATGCATTGCTATGAGCTGCTCCTGCTGCTGCTATATGATGAATTGCTATGAGCTGCTGCTACTGTATGATGAGTTGCTATGAGCTACTGCTGCTATATGATGAATTGCTATGAGCTGCTGCTGCTATATGATGAGTTGCTACAAGCTGCTCCTGCTGCTGCTATATGATGACTTGCTATGAGCTGCTCCTGCTGCTGCTATATGATGAATTGCTATGATCTGCTCCTGCTGTTGCTATATGATGAATTGCTATGAGCTGCTGCTGGTATATGATGAATTATAGACTGCTGCTGCTATATGATGAGTTGCTATGAGCTGCTACTGGTATATGATGCTTTCAGGTGGTGCTGCTATACGATAATAACCAGCCACTTGGACCATCGAATTTCAATAAATAATTGTTCTTCATTTAAATGTGGGTCATGCGTTCTTCGTTTAAATTAGGCAATGTGATCTCTATGGAAAACATTGACCAAAGTAGATTGTGCCAAGTAGATGGTATATTTGTATTTGCATTTTGAGCAAATAGTGATGGTCTGTTTTCCTATCATATTAATTACTGCACTGGGTTCAATTTGTGATGTTTGCAAGTCAAATTAATTTCCATATGGGCAGAAAAATGAAAAAAATATAATGCAATCTAGACTTTCCACTGATCATACCAAAGATAAGCTGAAAACGCAATGAAAAGAACTGGTTGGCTTATTACATGGAGCTTATATTCACAGGTGCCTATTTTCTTAAGATAACTCATAATAAATGTCCCTAAGAAACTTGGCTAATAGAACTGGCATACAAATTTTGCTTAATAGTGGGGGTAACTTAGGTAGTAACTTAACACATCCCAAGACAATTTTGCTTATGTGGCAAGTATTTAATGAGGAAAGAGATTGCTTGTGGTAACATAATATGTTACTGTAACATAGCGCTTCCCAAGACAAAATGAGTCTATGAGCTAATAAATGAAGCCATCTATGACACTACTAGTATGTTACTTTGCACTATGAAGGTAGTAACTTAGACTAGTGCCATATGCATGACACTAGTCTAAGTTACTCCCCACTATGACCAGCCTAAGAAACTTGGCTAATAGAACTGGCATACAAATAACATGTCACGATGATTGCAATGGAGGAGTGACGTACCATAGCACACTGTATAGGCTCACCGCTGCCTCTCCTTTTTTTGCGATGTTCCATGAAATTGCCACATACATCTTGTACTTTTTCATTGTGTAACCCTATCTGCAAGTTGACACGGCTAATTTCAGACATCTCTACATGATACTACATTGCATATCCCTTGCGCATATTTAAACCACCAATTAACGATTGTGTGCGTACCATAAACTAGCTATGACTCTGTATGCTGGACTAGCAGGCACTCTAAGGGAGCCTAATGTAGTGCACTGGAATTCCTACATGCCACCTATGATTTTGTGTAATGTACTGCCCCTGTTCCTAAATATATGTCTTTGTAGAGATTCCAGTATGGACCACATACAGATGTATACAGATGCATTTTCGAGTGTAGATTCACTCATTTTGCTCCATATGTAGCCTATAGTGGAATCTCTAGAAAGACTTATATTTAGGAACGGAGGTACGAGGTAGTATCATGTATGACATCTACATATCTAATTTAGCAGCCAGTAGTAGAAATCATTGTCTGCACAAAGGGATTACTAGTCGAAAATACTAGCAAAGCACGCTGGCAGGCGCAGAACAATACAAGATAGAGAGACGCGCTTACAAGATCATAGCAATGCCTCAGTCCAGGATCTTGGTTGGCCAAGCTGTTAGATCCAGAAGAAACATCGTCCTTGTAGTTTTTGCCAGCTGCATAACAGGTAACAGCGACCGGTTAGTATATTTGAAGTACATCGGGCAGGTGATGCTGGACGGGTTTAAAGGTGACAAGTACTTAGGCTGTGGCGGGTGCTTGGCATCTCTCTAGACGGTGGGAATAAGGTTAGAAACGTCGAGGGTGATGACGCTGCACTGGCTGTCAGGGTCCGGTAAGGAGATCTAGAAGCGTCGAGTAGGGTGTTTGTGGAGCGGCTCCGGTAGGGTGGACTACGGTGTGGGCAAAGTGGATCTATGGCTGTGGACGAGGGCGTAGGTGAAGCTGCTCCGATGGTTGGGTTAAGGATGGTGTTGACGAAGTGTATCTGCAACCGTGGACGGGGCGTCAGAAGCTGCTCCGGTGGTTGGGTTAAGGACGGTGTCAACGATGCGGATCTGCGGCCGTGGACGGGGCGTCAGAAGCTGCTCCAGTGGTTGGGTTAAGGGTGGTGTCGACAATGTGGATCTGCGGCCGTGGACGGGGCGTCAGAAGCTGCTCCGGTAGGTTGGATGAGGGTGCGAGGAAGCGGATCTGAGGCCGTGGACTTGTGAGTTGGCAAAGCGGCCCTGGTAGGGTTGAGAATGGTATAGGCGAAGCTACTCCGGTAGGGTTGACGATGGTGTCGGCGAAGCGGCTCCGGTTGGGTTGAGGAAGGTGTCGGCGAAGTGGCTCCGGTAGGGTTGAGGAAGGTGTCGGCGAAGAGGATCAGAGGCCGTCGATGGGGGCGTCGGTGGGGCGGCTCCGAGGGGTGTGGACGAAGCGTCTCCGGTGGGGAGTACGAATGAGCTGCTGCAGATGTGCGGCGGTTGACGAGAGTACCGGCGAAGCAGATCCGGCGCCGTGGGCAAGGCCGACACTGAATGGGCTGTGGTACAGTGGTGGATGAGCAGTCTACTTGTTTCTAGGGGAGGTGGGAGGGGTAGATGCGGCCGCAGAAGCAGATCCGGCGAGGTGGACGCCGCTGGCAGTGAATGGGCTATGGTACGCCAGTGGATGAGCAGTCTAGGGTTTCGAGAGGGGAGGGGAGAAAGGGCGATGAAGTACGGACGGCGTGATGTAAGATGCTCTGGTGCTGTGGAGTTAGTCGTTTTTGCGGGAGGGGGAGAGGAAATGGGGGTGCCGTGTAGTGGGGGAACCAGAAGTTACCACAGCAGCCCCGACCTATCATGTAGATGAGGGCGGTATTGTAACTGTTGGTCTCCGTGCACCAAGGACAAAAGGGGGATTTCGCATGCTAAAGACTAAGGTGGCGGAAATTTTAGAAGGAGGCGGGAGATTTTTCCACCCGCGGGATCGTTCGTATCCAGTTTCAACTAATTTTGGCCCGTGCTAGCGGGAAGGTCATGCTAGACTGTGTACACGGGGCACGCGTCAGCAGTTAATAACTGGTGTGAAGTCCACCCCAAAAAAAAAGACAATAACTCGGGATGATGCGCCGATAACTTGGACGTTCACACGGGCGCGGTCAATCGTACGGGTGTAGTGGCGCGTTCACAAAAAAGGGATCAAACGCTCAGCCTATATGATTACATGATAGCTACATTGGTAAATAGATAATTTAGTGCCATTGGTTATTTACTTTAAACATAATGCATTGACGTGTTAGTGTAGAGGCGCACAAAAAGAAATGGATATTGTAGTCAGCTACTTAAAAGTGTTACCTCATATGATTACATAGCCTCCATTTCATAAATTGCGTACCCATTGAATTCATATATGAATATTACATATATTACTTCAAAATAGAAACTTAAATCATCCAAGGCTAATGAATTTGAATGCAAGAGTAACAATGGTGCATGTACATGATAGCTACATTGGTTGTTTGAAGAAACATCACTGTAACTTTGGCATGCACAACTGAAAAGGTTTATTTAAATAGAAAAAATGTGATATGTGAGTGTCCAATCTTTATAGCGTTGAATCGATATTGTACCTTTAGCCACGATATGAAGTAGATATTGACTTATGTTCAAGCGATGCACGTCCACGATCGCTAGATAGTGATACGTGAATGAATTGTGCAATCTCTCTCACACGCATACATATCTCATTTACCTGTGGGCATCGAAATCACACACCCGCACTTCGTGTATTTCTCTCCCTCTATCAGGGTTAAATTCGTCTTTCTACCCCGTCCTACAAGTCTCTCACACAGAAACACACACGCTCTCTATGTCTAACACGCCCACCCCTTTAATTCCGCCCACCCACAACCACTAATGTCTCAAAGTATAATAATGTCTCTCACACATATGCTATCTACCTATCCCTTAATATAGCTAGGTATGTGTCACACAAACTCCTTCTCCCTACTAGCAAGATGCCCATGCGTTGCACGGAACATCAAGATGCATTTGTATGAGAAGTTTATCTTGTGGGAGAAAAGGGTGAACGAGGGAATGCTTTATTTGCAAATGCGGAGAGGGGTGTGGGTATCTTTTTGCAAAATTGCCATAGTTTCCTTCCTGTCTGTCGGATATAAATCGGATGGCCTATATTGCAGGATGGCAGGAACACCATCATCACCAACTCTGTTTTTTATAAGAGTAGAGATATGTGAATGTCACTGCCCCCCCCCCCACACACACACCCACACTTCCCAACACCGAAGGAGTAGGGTGATACCTCGATCTTGATACTAATCTATCGACTGGCTTCTCTCTCAAATATATACACACACACTACCCGGCACCGAAGGAGTAGGGTGCCGCATCGATCTTGATAATAATCAATCTACTCCTCTTTCAAACACACACACACACACACACACACTCGCTAGGTGTACCTCTGTGCCTACCGCACACACTCTCGATACGTCTTTCTCTCCCCCCAATAATGACAGCAGAAGGGTGACAACTCGATCTGCTCATAATCTGTCAATTGGTTTCTCTCTCAAACATTGTGTCTCGGTGCCTCGCTCGGTAGCCCCCTCGATATGTAGACTTCTCGCGCGCGCACAGCTGTAGTGACAATGATGCTGAACCCAGTGTGCCTTGTTTTTACCGGCCTCATGTGATAGTTTTCACCCTGTTTTCTGTTAATTAACAAGGCAACCTTTTCTTTGTTACTACTAGTGAATCTGAAATCATTCGGGGCAGACATAAAATATATCACTTCAACCCAATTATTGCAGCAACTATTTTAAAAGAAATTAGCTAGCTGCCCGTGCGTTGCATGGAACATCAAGATGCATTTGTACGAGTAGTTTATCTTGTGAGAGAAAAGGTTGAACGAGGGAAGGCCTTATTTGCAAACATGGAGAGACGTGTGGGTATATTTTTGCAAAAGTGCCATAGTTTCTTTCCTATCCGTTAGATATAAATCCGACGGCCTATATTGCATGATGGCACGCACACCATCATCACCAACTCTATTTTCTACTCCCTCCGTCTGAAAATACTTGTCATCAAAATGGATAAAAAGAGATGTATCTAAAACTAAAATACGTCTAGATACATTTCCTTTTATCCATTTTGATGACAAGTATTTCCGGACGGAGGGAGTATTTGTCTTTTTAGAGATTTCAACAAGTGACTATGACCGGACCTTACCAACATACTCAAAAAAGTAGTCCATAATTTTGATGTTACCCTCTTTTCTTGGCGGTGCAGTGCCATCTGGATACCTCATAAATAAATCAAGGACAAATCTAACCCCTTCTTGAAAAGACATACGGAGCAAAATGAGTGAATCTACACTCTAAAATATGTCTACATACACATATGTATGTGGTAGTCCATTTGAAATCTGAAAAAGACAAATATTTAGGAACGAATGGAGTATATATAAGAGTAGACATGGAGATATATCTCCAGCATGGTCTACAACAAAAATGTGCTGGGCTGGTTAGCGCCGGATGCTCGCAACGTGATGACATGAGTTCGAATTCTGTCTTTTAACTTTATATTTTTATATTATATATTACTCTACTTATTTAATATATACTTCTTTCGCTACTGTACTGACAGTGGAACCCACAAAGTACTTAGAATACAAGATTAAGGATGGACTTGTTTCTTTTTAACTTTCTGTACGAAGCTGTAGCCACCCTGCAAGTCACGTGTACACTGTACATGCAATTGACTTTTTATAGAGGGACAATCATACAGGAAATTAACTCAAATGGATTGGATGTCACTCTATTATTTCCAGCATAAAGAGCATCTCCAACGGCAGCCGGCAAATTTCCTCCCGCTTCCTTAAGTGGAGGACGACATCAAACGCCAGCGGCATACATTTTTACAACTCTAACCAACCAGATGAAATTCGTGCAAACACGGACTGATTTCATACAAGCATGAAGGATTTCGTATAAAAAAGCCGGATCTTCATATAAACATGATGGATTTCATTACATTTACATGAACTAAGAGGTGCCAATACGGCTCTCTTGTATAATTAATACTCCTCCGTCCGGAAATACTTGTCCTAGAAATGGATGTATCTAGACTTATTTTAGTTCTAAATGGCCGCCCGCGGATAACTTTGTCTTCCTCATGTCCGTCAGACACTTGCGGGGTCGATGAAGGTCCTCCGAAGAGACGAAGCAGCAAAGAAACCACCTGAATCCACGGTCGTCACCTCGGCGGTGGTCTTCATGGGTCCCAAGTGGCGGCGGCCTCCCGTGCTCTACTTCTCCTGGATGATGGCGGCGGACATGGAGAAGCTGGCCACCGACTCGTCGCTCTCCATGCACCCGGCTTCTGTCTCTGCCTGCATGGCGCTGCCGCAGGCACGGGAGGCGCGCCCACAGACACGGGAGGCGCAGCCACCGCGGACACTGGTGGCGCGGTACGGCACGGCAGCGACGGCGCCCGTACCGGCGTGCTCGCCACCATGCCGGCGTGGAGCAATTCGCCACTCTCCTCATCGAGCTGAACTGGAGCGACGAGTTGCTGAACCACGCGCCTGCTTGGGGCGGCAACTGGCTCCGTTGGGCAAAGCGAGGTTGGTGAAGCACCGAGCGGCCTCGCCCATATCCGGAGGGCTCGGCGGGCCACCCAGCCGGGTAATATGCCGGAGAACGGCTCATCGGAAGCCATCGGAAGAGTGGAGAAAATGGTGAAGGAGGAGATGGGGGAGCGGCGGAGGGGTGCGATTCTTGCCCGCTGTCTGTCTGGCCTCGTGTAAATAGAGGGCGGACGGTAGGAGCTTAGCCGGCGTCTGGCCTCGTTTAAACTGAGGGCAGAAGGGAGGAGCTCGGTCGGTGTTGCGTTTAATTCCGGCCTGCTCATGAACGGATGTGTGGCCGGAGTAGGATTCTCAGTTTGCATGCGGGTTTAACGGAGGGGTTTAATGGAGGCGTCGGGCGTGCAGCGGGCGGCGCAGTACTATTCGATTTGACAGCAGTAATGAGCCGTCAAATCACAAAGGCCCTCGCCTCTCGTGAAACCGACCGAGCTAGACTGCCCCGCCCTCTAGCATTTTAAAAAATGTATATACTCCACTTTTGTACAGTAGTAGTATCGATGGATTCCGCCATGGAGCAAAACTTGAAATTAAAAAAAAGGTGGTACATATAGAGAGGGAGTATTCAATTTGACAGCGGGCAGCGTAGTTCCCGATACGGCTTTAATGCAGACGAGGGAGGGAGTGGTGGTTCCCGATATGTTCAACGGCCAATGCATCCTCCTTCAATTAATCATGAGGGAAGTAATGGGAGGAGGTCCGGGAAAAGAGGCTGCACGATGTGAATGCAACGCATTTTGCCCTCATTGCCCTCATATAAAGGCGCCCCTCCATTCCAATGCATCTACCACATCATACGCACCTAAGCATTTGCCTAAGCACCTACACTAAGCGCAAAAGAGCTCACTCTAGACCCATGGCGGCGATGCGCGTGAGCGGCCAGCGGCTACGCCAGATGGTCCACGACGCCGGCCTGCGGCATGGCGCCGAGGATCGTCTCCAGACGGTGTTGGAGACCGGCTGGTGGATGGCCGCCGTTGACGCCAACTACGACTCTCAGTTGGACCAGATGATCGTTGCCACCAGCAACAAGTTCACCGTCCTAAAGAAGCTCGCAGACGACATCGCCGTACTCCTCCAGCCCGCTCGCCCGGGCTCCTCATTGCCTGCCACCCTAATCGGCCTCCATGATCGGAACCTCTTTCAAGCACTGGTGGCCCTGCGACTGCCCGCCGACGCCACGAAGAATGTCCACCTGGAGGTCGCGCTCGCCGCGAGGCGCCTCGCCCTACAAGAATTCGCTGACCTACACATCCACGTGTACGAGGAAATCGTGTACATAGGTATCTACAAGGCCAGTGAGGACGCTATGATGTTGGCCTTCCTCAACCGGCTGGAAGCCTTGGATGCCTTTGCTGAGAAGCACCTCGACCTCGCCACAAAAGCCGCCGCTCCTTAGCCGCCGGTCGGTGGCCCGGCGCACTAAGTTAAGGAGGAGGAGGAGGTTGTACATTCGTGGATCCATCTTTCTTCTTGCCTTCTGTAACCACCACTGTGATCGCATCATCGTGGCCTTAATTCTTATTCTGTTGTTGCATTCTCGTTCCAGTCAATACCGACATGTGCAATCCCTTTGCTTAATTATATGCATCACTGTAACTAGTACTCCATCCGTCAATTTATAAGTTGTGCTTACCTTTTCCATCAACTTCGTGCAACGCGCGGGCATCTTGCTAGAAACACTAGAATATATCTATATAATCCATATGTGATAGTCCATTTGAAATCTCAAAAAAGACAAATATTTAGGTATGGAGGGAGTAATCTATTAGGAGTATATCAAAACAATAGTGATTTCTTTCAAGTTTGTGAACAAATACTACTATTCTACTACTTTGGGTCCATCGCAACGCACGGGCACATTGCTGGTAAAAGGAAAAGGCCTGTCGCGTTCGCGTCGCACCCCCGAGAATCAAGAGTACAACACGGCCCATCCGGCACGACACATAGCTTAGGGAATGCGTGTTGCCTAGCATTTTCACTTCCATGTGGGACCGCCGTTGAGCAAACCGACACCCCGCCCGCCGTCGGGTTGGAAAACAGAAATGAGGGGAAGATCTAGCTGTAGCACGAAAGCCAAGAAATTTGGTGTCAGACGGGGCTCGCTGATAGAGTAGGAGCATTCCGTACTAGTACTACTCCTACTAGTACTAGTACCAAGTTTGTACTCCTAATACTATATTACTAGTACTACCACTATACAACTAGTAGGTACGTGCACGGCACAGCATCGTAGGAACAAAAATCTGGAAGATCTTGTTTTGGGTGATTTATATTTTTTCAATCAAAGTAGTATGAATAATATGATGTGGGGGGCACCCATGAAGCTTATGTGGCTTGGTTGCATGGCTACGAAAGGTTAGAGAAAAATAAATAGATAATGTGTTTAGAGTGCACTCCACTAAATAGATATACTTTGGATCCATTGCAACGGACCGGCACATCTGTATCTATACCCCCTATATAGTGTGTGAAAAACTTTGAAAGTTGGTCGTTGGATGAAGCCAATCCGACGGTACAAAGATGGAAAATCTGAGCACTACTGGCCGTTGGATATCATCCACCAGATTCTGCCACATGTATAATCTAGAAGACTCCATGGTTGAACTTAATTCATGACTAACTTTGCCACAACTAAGCTTAGGCAAAGTTATTAGTTCTTCAAAATGAGAGCCACAAGTTGGCAAGACTAAGGGAATCTTGCCACATTTTTTGTGTGTATGTCATGTGGGGCCTTAGTGTGGCTTGCCTAAGGTGTGGCTTGAACCAAACACTCACCTAAGTTAATCGAACTTGCCTAACCTTACATTCCACCAGATTTTGCCACATGTTAGAATCCAGAAAGCTCCACATGTAGAAGCATAATGCACAAACCACCAGAATCTCATGCGTGCAATGCACGTGTACCTTACTAGTACTAGTTGGTAGTAGTAAGAAACAAATTCCAGTTTTGGCATGAGCTCGTACTGCGGGAGCACCACAAGGCCTGCCGCAGGAGTTACATTTCCCTCTCGGGGCCAACGGGACCAAACTTCAGTGGCTTAGTGCCAGGCCTATGAGTCAATGACATGCGGACCTTAAATGCGGCTGGCCCACATGTCATTATCATGGTGGTGGTGTGGTTCCCGACTCACTCGTTCGAGATGAACCGGCCGGTGGTGGCATGGCCGTGGCGAGGGTGCCACAGCTGGGCGTCGGGGCGTTACGAGGCGTAGATGGCCACACCGGTGGGTACTACCTGTAGTACATAAGTACTCCAGCTGAGGATTGATGCCCCGGACGAAATGTGTCACAGCCGCTCGATGAAAATTCGATGGTGCGGGAGTACGGATCGGAGCACAGCAGCGGAGCAGGCAAACAGCGTCCAATCGGGTGTGTCTGTGGTAGAAAGTTGATGGTCGTCGTAGTTCAGCTGGCCGGCATATCATGCACACAAAGGCAGAGGAGCGGTGGGGCCGAGAGGGATGAGGGGCACGTCGGGGGGATGAGGATCCCCTGACGCGAACAATCCTACCATTCTGTCACTGACATGTGGGACCCATAAGTGTGGGTCCCACCTGTCAGTGAAGGAAAGGCAGGGCAAGGCAGTGATAGCCACGTAAGAGGATCCATTTCCACGTCGGGGGACGTCGTGCCGTGGGTTGGAGCGGCGTCGCGGGAATCGCGTGTGGGTGTGGCAGTGGTAGAAACAAGAAACGTGATGGTTGCCGTGGTTCAACTTCCATGGACAAGCTGTCATGTATACTGACACATGTATATCAAAACTAGAGTGTTTATATTTCAAGCACATGAACAAGTATTATTCTACTACTTTGGATCCATTGCAATGCACTGGCCAGCACATTGGTAGTAGCAGTGTCCATCTCTATCTCTAGAGGCCTTCCCTCGTTCATCCTTTTCTCTCACAAGATAAACTACTCATACAAATGCATCTTGATGTTCTGTGGAACGCACGAGGATGTTTCCTTGGGGGTCTCTCCAGCGTGGCGTGGCCGTAGTTGCAAGTTGACGCCCCTTGAGATGCCGACGTTGAGGGGCACTCGGATTTCCTCCGATGAGCAGGTAAGATGAGTTTGATCACGCAGTAAATGCATTCTAAAGACTACTTCCGTGTCCATTTCCTAATTCTCCCCATGCCCACTGTTTCACAGGTTAGGCTTGGTGCGAGCGGAGATTGGCTTGCATATGTATGGGAGGGTACCAACATCAATTTGCACAACATTTACAATGGTGGCACCGTTCCCGTAGAACCTTTGTCCAACATTGGGATCAGCCATGCAGCGGGCCACCGCATGAATTGGTACGATGGAACCACGGTGATATTGAATAAGATAGCACGAACCTTGCACATGGCGGTCAAAGGCGGACCATGCTGTCTGCGGCCGATTTGTTGCCGTACAAGTAGGAAGACGTTGTGCTCCTTCCTAACCGCATCTTCGAAGTGACAACCCAGGGGACTTATTTTGTATGGGACACATCCTACGATATAGTCCCTTTCTCCCAGTTTATTTGTTTTGAATCTTTTTGTTTTATAAGTTTCAAATTCAAATTTACAGCTCCCCATCACATGTTGAGATTACAATGTCCATTAAGTCGTTGCGTGCATGTATAGTAAAGAAACAAATCTCGAGTTTGGCACGAGTTCGTGCTGCGGGAGCACCACAAGCCCTGGCGCAGGAGTTACATTTCCCTCTCAGGGCTGTCGGGACTAAGCTTCAGCGCCTTACTACACCTACCTTTGAGTCAATAACATGTGGACTCAATAGGTGACTGGTCCACATGTAATGCTCCTGTAGGCAGAGGGGCAGTGGGGCCAAAAGGGGTGAGCCGCAGGTCGGGGGACATGTGGTTTCATGGGTTCAAGCGGCGTCGTGGGAATCGCGGGTGGCTGTGGTAGAAACTTGATGCTCGCCACATTTTAGGTGGCCCACATGCCATGCACACAAAGGCAGAGGGGCGGTGCAGCCGAGAGGGGTGAGGCGCACGTCGGGGGGCGTGGTGCCGTGGGTTGGAGAGGCATCATGGGAATCATGAGATGAAACATGATGGTCACCGTAGTTGAACTTCCATGGACAAGCTCTCATATCTACGGACACATGCACTGCATATCGATCACTGGAAGGAGTAGCAGAGAAAGCTATATATGTGGATAAATAGTTCCTTATAGTCAAGCGGACCCATGCTACTACTCTGTTCCAAAGACATGCACACCATCGAAATAGTCCATCTATATCAATATACACCGAGAGGGAATAACTTTTTTTACAAGAGAGGAAATAGTTCATCCATCCATAATGCCCTCCTGCTGGTGCAGCCTTTTCTTCTTCTTCTTCTTCGTCTTCTAATTCTCATTCTCTGTGGGAGACGGCTTCGCAACAAGCTCTTTGGACCTTGCAGCTATCTCGAAACTCACACGGGCATCGAGGGCAGCATATTTTATCCGCTCGTACGTCAAGGGATAATTCTCCCATCCAGACGACCTTAATGCCACCGTCTCGTCACCCTTTTGAAGATTTGTACCGAGCACAAAATTTGCTACGTCGAATAGGGATGGTGTTTGTTTATCACAATATTCTACAGGAATTTTGATTCTGGATTGTAGGTCAGCGATGCTTTTCAAATCAAGGTTGTACGGCTCCAGCTTCTGTTTGTCCCCTTCGATGGCTGCCCCACAGAAGTATACGTCCTCCTGAGACAAGAAATCATGAAGCTCACGTGGTATGGAGGGCGAGTGTATGATGTGGTACACCAAAACATCATCTTCGTGGCACAGCTGAAGGACGGCGGCTTGCTGGATCTTCCTAGGGGCACGCTCCGTGTACTCTGCATTGATACTGATGACCCTCATCCTACCTTTTCGAGGGAGTTGGATACATTGTTGATCCACTGCCAAACAACCCTTGGGTGGACAGTGACAGTGGCAACTATGCACATCGAGCCTTCGACGAGGACATGTTGGACGCTAAAAACCTGCATCTCGATCTCTTCCGCCATTTGGAACCGCTGGAACGGAGGGCTATGGTTTGGAGAATTAGGATTAGATGGCTAGTCTAACTGAAGTAGTACATGATTATTTAAAGAGGTTAAAACAATGTGAACGCAGTGGGGTTTGGATGCAAATGAAGACGAAGGGGAGGTGAAGAAGTCGAGGAGAATTGGTTCCCGATGGAGAAGTAAATGGGAGAAGTGGCGTGCAGGCAGTTGATTAGATGACTAGGTAGACTAAACGAAAAGGCTATGCGGGTAGACTGATGAGTCGGACCTGTTCGTGTACGTGCCCATCCTTCCTGATAGGTGGGACCTATGCAAACAGATAAAAAAATGTGTCGTAGTTTTTTTTTGAGCGCGTGAGTGGGAGACACAGCATTCTCTGGTTAAGGAATACTCCCTCCGTTTAGGTGAGTATAAGTCACCTTATGAAAATCAGGTTTTCCAAAAACCCTTAGGCGTGGAGCATTAACTTCCTGCTCGATCCCCTCCCAGCCTCGTTAGCCAGCGTTCTCTTCCTTTGCTGCCACGTTCTACCTTTCCATTTTTCCTCTTCTCAAGTGTGGAACGATCTGCATGCCGTCCTTGATGCACCAGAACGACCACTGCATGCATCGCGGCAGGGCGTTGATTGGGCATGCACGAGAATTTGGTTAGTCCTGCCTTCGGTCGCTGTGTGTTGTCGCTCAACAGTGGCATGGCGGCGCTTGACGACAAGTTTGCCGGCAAAGTGCTGATGGTAACAATCAACGGCGACCGGCCTCCCGTCTCGTCGGACGACCTTGTCAAAGCTCTTGGCATTGCGCACGGCATTCAAATAAGTGACTTGCTCGTTGAAGTCTGTCTGCCACCAGCTGATATCTTTGTCAGGTTCCGGACAACTTTCGACTGCAGTCATGTGTTCGAATCTTCCCGGCGTTTGTTCTGCGATGGCGCGCTGGTGAGCTTTGATCGGTGGCACCCAGGATGGGGCTCGGTGCCCTCTGAGCTTGAGTTTTTAAAAAAGCTTACCTTCCACGGCATGCCTCGACGTGCTTGGAACAGCGAGTCCATGAACGAGCTTATCAACGACCTTGAAGGTGAGCTCGTAAGTATGTTTGTTCCTCCAGACAGCTGGGCTCTAACGGTTATGGCATGGATGAAGAAGCCATCCACCATACCGAAGGTGATTGGTGTTGAGATACCGGTGCAGGAAGCGGGGTTGTACTATTCGTCGCCACCAAGGCCGCCGCGGACCATGTTAGGGATGTACCTGTATCGAGTGTTCGTGCATGTCGAAGAAGTGGTCAATCCATCAATCAAAGTCCTGCCGCCGCCGCTGGTGCCAGGGTCCATCGACGACGTCCATTAAAAGAGTCAACGTTAGACTTTCCCCGTGTTGCTCGGAACATTGGATGGCACATGGCCTACTCCATCGCGCGGCGGAGGCCACTGCTTCTTTGGGAGAAGAGGCAGGGCTGGCTGCCTGGATGTGCTCTAATTTGAGGTAACAACTGAATCTTGTCAGATAGTAGTTAAATCCGAGCTATGGGTGTGAAGCACTGATATGCCAGTACATTTGATTGTGACCTGTTCTAATTTTGTACCTGAACTTTTTTCAGAAAGGGTTGTACGTCAACTTAATGTGCTAGCAGAACTTATTGTGTTGTCTGTCTGTTTTCTTTGCACAACATTCAAGATATTTCCCCGTCATTGATAAAGACGATGAACCGTTATGTACGACTTCGTTGGTTTCAACATAGCCCTTCCCGTAGCGATCCACTGCTTCCATCCTGATTGTGTCGCATGCGTGAAATTTTTGTATGCAAGTTCAGTGTGCTATGATGTTCTATATGATTGTGTCAACTATATAAGTTTTTACTAAGCATCAGCAATGCATATGGCTGAAAGATGTATTTACGAGCATCAACCGATGGGTCTCTCTCTATCTCTCCCTCTCTCTCTCCCTCTCTCTCTCTCACACACGCACACACACGCACACATGCACAAGTGGGACCCGTTGAATTATTTATTTGCTTGTGACAGCTTTTAATTAGGTTCCACTGTAATCTAACTTTTTTCTTAAGTTATTGATTGAGCTCAGTGACTTCAAAAAGTTGTACAGAAGCCTTGTTTGGGCCTTTCCGGCGTCGCTGAATGTGGGCTGAGTAACCATGTTAGGTTGTACTGTACTACCCAGGCCTTTTTTTCAACATCAACAATGCAACTGGGCCGACAGTTGTACACAATATCCGGGTCAACTTGTTATTCTCTGCCCCGCTGGGCTGCAAACTTTCCTAGGAGGTATGCATTAGGCTTAACAAGAAAATGGACTTTAAGAAATAATAAATGGGATGTAATTATAATAACTGGACAGTTAGTATGCACCAAACACATAATTAGTTTGAAAAATATATTATTTTTGGAATTTGAAAATTTTAATTTCATTACTTGTTGCGCACGCAATATTTCGTTGGATTTTAACGTAATAAAACTTTATTTTGAAATTATATTTAACCTGACTAGAAATTTCGGATAAAAATATTTCGGATCCCATCAAAATGTGGGAATTTTTTTTGAATTATATTTTGAGCAGTTGTTTGAAATTATTAATTGTTGTCCTAGCTAGAAGTTGGGTTATACTTTTAACAAACTGTAAATGGGCTGTAGTAAATTCCATTAGAATTAAAAAATGGGTCGTACATTCTTACAAATCGCAAATGGGCTGTATGTTCTCTGCCAAATCCGAGCTATGGGCCTACTAAGTTGACGCGTACCAAGGGCTTTGTCAACTTAGTCAATATAAACGATTCTAGCTGCAGTGATCATACGATGTCCATCAAACGGCCGTAGTGCTTCTTCAACCTCTGGTCTTCTTGCTCCAGCTGCCCAAAGCAGCGCCGGTCGTGTCGCGTGCTCCTGCCTCCCGTGGCCCGCTGTGGTGCCACGGAGGCCTCACCGCCCCGTACTACTCCCACCGCTGGCCAGGCCATCCCTCTACTCACCCACACCTCCTGTTATTCTACCGCGACGGCAGCCTCACACCGCAGCCGAACCAGTGAACCCTCGTACTCCTCTCCGCGCGGGCTTCCACTGCTGCGTCTTCCCCGGCTCCGCGTCGTCCAGACCACCGCCCTGGTGCTCTCGGTGCGGCGTGGTCAACGTGGTCAATGACCGACATCCATCGGAAGAGTACTCTATGTGGAGAGGCTGACAGCTAGGTCCAGGCGGCCGCAAGGAAGTGCCGCCTTATTACGCGCAAAATAATTATTCCTCCACCTGACAGCAGGGACCCACCGGACAGGCCACCTTATTTCGCGAAAAAAAACATTTCCCCCTAACTGTTGGGACCCACCAGACAGGCCAATGTATTTCACGAAAAAACGTTCCCCCCGCTATCAGCTCGGACCCACCGGAAGTGCCTCCTTATTACGCACAAAAAAATGAATACTCCCCCTGCTAGCTGGGACCCAGCATGGTGGGAGGCTGACTTGTGGGCCTACTAAGTTGACTGGGACAGGGTCCTTTGTCAACTTTAGTCAATATGAACGATTCTAGCTCCAGTGACCGTACAATGGCCATCCAACGGCCGTAGTGCTTCTTCAACCTTTGGTCTTCTTGCTCCAGCCGCCCAAAGTAGCGCCGGTCATGCCGCATGCTCCTGCCTCCCGTGGCCGGCTGTGCTGCCGTGGAGGCCTCACTGCCCCCTACTATTCCCACCGCTGGCCAGGCCCTGCAGCGACGGCAGCCTCACACCGCAGACGAACTAGTGAACCCTCGTACTCCTCTCCGCGCGGGCTTCCACTGCCGCATCTTCCCTGGCTCTCCGTCGTCCCCTTCCTAGGCCTCGCCGTCGTCCACCGCCCTGGTGCACTCGGCGCGGCGTGGTTAACGTGGTCAAGGAACGACTTCCATCGGACGTGGACTGTACGTGGAGAGGCTGACAGCTGGGTCCACGGCCGCAGCAAGGAAGTGCCTCCTTATTACGCGGAAAATAATGATTCCTCCACCTGACAGCTAGGACCCACCGGACGGGCCACTGTATTTCGCAAAAAAACGTTTCCCCCTGACTGCTGGGACCCACCAGCTACATCTTCGCACGCAAGGAAGTGCGTCCAGGCAAAAAAACGATTCGCCCCCCTGACTGCTAGGACCCACCAGCTACATCTTCGCAGGCAAGGAAGTGCCTGACAGTCGGGACCCACCTGGTCGAAGCGTACGTAGCATTGTCATTCTGGTCGCGAACGTGTACGTACATATATACTGGTGGATGTAGAGGCGCGCATGTGTCGTAGTAGAGGCGCGTACGTGTTGTAGTAGAGGCGCGCACGTAGCATGTACACGGACGTACAGCAGCCAAGGTGCAAGAAAGAAAATACGGCCATGTATGTGTACATACAGGCAGGGTCTCGAACGCCTACTTGCGCATACGTACGGCCAGGGCTCGTGTACATGGCTGGGTCGGAACGGAGAAACAGCGTCGTCGTCGTGTTCATGGGGAGGCAACGGAATGCGTCGTGTTCATGGGGAGGCAACGGAATGCGTCGTGTTCATCGGGAGGCAACGGAACGCGTGGGAGCCAACCGGCTGGGTCGGAAGGGAATGCGTGGTCGTGTTCATCGAGAGGGCTTGGACGGAACAGACGATGGCAACGAGGCCTGGCGTACCGCACAACGGAGGAAACGAGCCTCCTACGTTCGAAACGGGGTCCTGTTAATCGGGAGGGGTCTGGCGTACCGCAAAACAGAGGAAACGGACCTCCTACGGTCGAAACGGGGGTCCTGTTGATCGGGAGCGGTGTGGCGTACCGCAAAATGGAGGAAACAGACCTCCTACGGTCGAAATGGGGGTCCTGTTGATCGGGAGGGGTGTGGCGTACCACAAAACGGACAAAACGGACCTCCTACGGTCGAAATGGGGTCCTGTTCATCAGGAGGGGTGTGGCGTACCGCAAAACGGGACTCCACGGGATATCGTTCATCTCCACCGTCGACCTCCTCCAACCTCCACAGGCTACCGTCGACCTCCTCCAGCCTCCACGGGCTCCTGTTCATCCAGCCTCCACCGCGCGCTACTCCACCGACTACTGTTCAACCACCCCTCCACGGGCACCCATCCACCGTCTACTGTTCATCCAGCCCTCCACACCACGGGGTCCTGTTCAACCACCCCTCCACGGCCACCCCTCCACCGTCTACTGTTCATCCAGCCCTCCACCACACCACGGGGTCCTGTTCATCCAGAGGCAACGCCACCGCTCACTGTTCATCCAACCCCCCCCCCCCCGCAACACTCACTGTTCATCCCAGAGGCAGCATCGGTCGGCTTCAGTTAGCAGCAGTAGCGAAGGAACCGCTCGATCGGGTTCAGTTAACAGCCATCGATCGATCGCTCGGGTTTAGTAATGCGTAGCCTGCAGTGCAATCGCTCGGGTTCAGTTAGAGCCCAACGCCTCGCTCGGGTTTACTTAGAGCCAACGCCTCGCACACACGCGCGTACGTGAACGAGAGAAACGCGCATCGCTCGGCCCCCGACCTCCCACCGTAACCGGGAACTCCCTGAAATTTTCCTCCCCCTCGCTTCTACCACGGTTTTCTCCGTCATGGACGGCCCAAAGAATGTCATGCAGCTGCGTCTCCGGCCCGCCCAGGACGAAAAGCCCATTTTCTGTCATGATTTTTTGTCATAGAAGTAGGAGCCCACCACATCTATGATGATACCGGGTTTTGACAGAATTATCGTCATAGAAGTGTCATATGTATGACAGAATTTTTTTTCGTTCGGCCCGAAATGTCACGGATGTGTCTTTTTTTTGTAGTGCTGACCACGGGGTCTGGATTGAGGACTTTATCCTCCATATCCATATGGCTCGTGGAGACGATCTCCATGCCATCAAGTACTTGCCCCTCAAACTTAAAGGACCAGCTCGGCACTGGCTGAAAAGCCTCCCCGAAAACTCAATTGGAAGTTGGGAGGAGCTCGAGGATGCTTTTCGGGCTAATTTTCAAGGGACCTATGTCCGATCTCCGGATGCAGACGATTTAAGTCATATAATTCAACAGCGCGGAGAGTCAGCCCGAAAGCTTTGGAACAGGTTTCTCACAAAGAAGAACCAAATCGTCGACTGTCCGGACGCCAAAGCCTTAGTAGCTTTCAAGCACAGCGTCCGAGACGAATGGCTCACCAGACACCTCGGCCAAGAAAACCAAGAACAATGGTAGCCCTGACAAGCCTCATGACCCGCTTTTGCGCGGGCGAAGATAGCTGGTTAGCCCGCAGTAGCACCAGTGACCCAAGCACATCCGAAGTCAGGGATGCTAATGGAAAACCACGACACAGTAAAAGCAAGCATCAAAATAAAGAAGACAGCCCAGATAATACGGCGGTAAACGCCTGATTCAAGGGCTCTCGACCAGGTCAGCGGAAAAAGTCTTCCAAAGGCAGCAGAGATGAACCTTCTAGCCTAAATAAGATTCTAGACAAATTATGTCAGATTCATGGCACCCTCGATAAACCTGCAAATCACACCCACAGAGAATGCTGGGTCTTCAAGCAGGACGGTAAGCTCAACGCCGAACACAAGGGGAGGGAAACACCAAGCGAAGACGAGGACGAACCTCGCCAGCAAAGCACTGGAGGACAGAAAAAATTCCCACCAAAGGTTAAAACAGTAAACACGATCCACGTGACGAAGAGGAGAAGCAAACATGCACTCCGAGACATACGCGTCGTAGAGCCCGTCACCCCTAAGTTCAACCCCTGGTTGGCCTGCCCGATCACTTTTGATCGCAGGGATCACCCGACAAGCATCCGGCATGAAGGATTGGCTGCCTTGGTGTTAGACCCAATAATAAACGGATACCATCTCACACGAGTCCTTATGGACGGCGGCAGTGGTCTAAATCTGATATATCCGGACACAGTCCACAAAATGGGGATAGACCCGACAAAAATCAGCCACAGTAATACTACCTTCAAGGGAGTAATACCAGGCCCGAAGGCCCGCTCCACGGGCTCTCTAATACTAGAGGTTGTATTCGGTTCACCCGACAACTACCGAAGTGAGAAGTTAGACTTTGACATTGCTCCATTCCGAAGCGGCTATCAAGCACTACTCAGAAGAACAGCTTTCGCTCGTTTTAATGCGGTACCACATTATGCTTCTCTTAAGCTTAAGATGCCTGGTCCATGTGGCACCATCACAGTTAGTGGAAATATTGAGTGTTCTCTACGCGCGGAAGAACGTGCGGCGGCTTTAACAGCCGAGCACTAGACGGCCTCACCAACCAGAATAAATGACAGGTCGTCAAGACCGCGGACATGGTTAGATGAGTCCGGTGCATCAATAGATATACCTGAGATTGGTTTGATGGTTAAACCCTCATAGACGGTACCAGGGGCTTCTCGTGTGTAATCAGGGCTAGTTCAGCTCAACTTGACTTATCTTGAATTTTAATGGTTTATCAAGAATAACCAATTTTTTGGCACGACAACTTTCACCTAAGTTCTTCTCTTTTACAGATGACAATCGTGCTACACCCGTCCAGGACACGGCAGAACGGAGATACAGGCGCAGACATGCAGTAGGGACCCGCTCAAAGGTTTCTTTTCAGATAAAGACCATGTGTAAACCTTTTTTACTGTCTCTTGTTGCTCACATCCCCCGGATACTCAGTACAACCGAGAAGGATGCTGACGTTATTGGTATTTCGCCACGTCAGAATATTGCATGTACCTAGACACTCGGGGTTTATTATTAAGGGCATTGTTCAGCCCAGCATATGTTATAAAGACCGAATACCTTAGGGAGTGTTCGGCGTCGCGAGTTTGGCCTTATATGCATCAGCTCTGAATCATGTCTTTGGTCAAATGTTGGGTTTGCCCGGCTCCCACGTTTTGCTACCTTAAGTTCCGCTCTATCGGCTAAGGCGGCATCGGGAGAACTACTGCGATTGTGCCTTGGTTCATCCGGATGAGCGCCTCAGTAGAGAAAGCCGAAAACTAACTATCATGATAAAGCGCGAGACTGGTCAACCACTCGATGACTTAGTGGAATCTTCGGGATTCCTCCGCATTAACGAAGGGCCGTTTCCCGGTCATGTACGTACGCGCACCGTATTCGGACAAGTGCAGAGGTACCAGGGGCTATATAGTAGTCCCACCGTCAAACTCCTATGGCTAAGTGAAAGTGTTAAAGCATATAGTCCGATTGCCTCGTTCTCTGCGCTACCACCTCCTTAATGGACCAAGACGTTGGATCAAGTGTGAATACACATTTTTTGCAAACACCCCTGCATTATATGCGTGGGGGATGAAGCCGACGACTGCAAACTTTCAGGTTATATACATATATACATAAACGGCCACACAGGAGGCATCATAATACTTTCAGGCAAAAGTATAAACACAGCCTTGACAATTCAATAAAACATTGTTTTTTACAATGGGAATACATGTCACTAGAACATAATATTCTTCGAGCACTGAGCCTCTATTGAACGAGCACCTTCAAGGACTTCTTCAAAGTAGTGCTCGGTAGATACTCAGCCCACGGCCGAACTCTGGGTTGCAATAGTGGTGGCCTCCATCTCTGCCCAGTATGTCTTGACACGGGCAAGTGCCATCCGCGCACCCGCTATGCACGCCGACCTCTTCATAGCGTCGATGTGCGGCACAGCACCAAGGAATTGTTGCACTAAACTAAAATAACTATTCGGCCTTGGCCCTTCCAGCCACAGATGATCCACAACAGACCTCATGGCAAGCCCGGACAACCTATGGAGCTCGGACCACTCGGCCATTCGCTCATTCAACAACAGCGGACACACTGGAACATTGAACTGTGACCAGAACATCTTTTCCACTTCACGATCTTTTTGATCCTTGAAGTACTCGGCCGCATCAGCAGCACTTGCTGCCAAATCCACGTATGCGTCTGCAGAACTCCATAGTTTATCAAGAGGGGCATACTTGGGATCCCCGAAGTTCATCCGCAACAAAAAGGGCTTCCCAGCCGTGATATCTCCAGCTTGACGCAGCTCCTCCTTCACCGCTCTGATTTTGGAGCGGGCTTCCTTGGCTGCTACCATGGCCTTCTCCAGGTCCGTCGCCTTCACTCGGCTTTCTTTTTCAAGAAGCTGGTAACGGCCGGCGGCGTCTTTCAACTCAATGGCCATCTTGGCTATTTTCTCCTTGCTTTGGCAATGCGCAGCGTGTTTGGCCCTTAGCTCTTCGACCGCCTTTAGAGCGGCCGCATCACTATTCCTGGCTTGTTCCTTGGCTCGGGCAAGTTTCGCCCGAAGGGTCTCCACAGCGGCAACTCCATCTGCAGTCACAACATATTAAAGATACTGGCATCATGCTCCTCTTACTATGTGTTGATCACCGGAGAAATCACATACCCTGTGCCTCGTCGAGCCGCTTGTTGACAAGCATGATGTCGGCATCTGCCACATCAAATTGCCGCTTCAGCTCGGCAAACTCATCAGTCTGGTTAGCCACTGGACCTTCAGCCACCTGCACATGAAGGCGGCCTGATTATTACCCGGGACTATGATCCTCTGTTTGCCACCGTTCTCGACGGCAACCAGAGTCTCAGGGGCTACTATGTACATAGGGCACACCTAACGTGTGCGGTACTGTCAAAAACATACACTATTTCACGTACCTCAAAGCCTTTTAGCAAACTCATAAAAGCTTCATGCAACCCGCTTTCGGCGGATGAAATCCTCTCAATCACCGTACCCATTAGCGTACGATGCGCTTCTGAGATGGCCGCTTGCTCCAGAAGATCCTTCAGTGCGCCCGATCGCACACCGGACGGTTCCAGACTCTTTCTATTGCTCTCTTTAGGAGCTGAATATTGAGGACTTTGGGTGGCTAAAGGATTACCCTCTGGCCTTGGCGGATCAGGAGAAACCCTTTGCGACGACACTTCAGGGTCGCCCGCCTCATAAGGCGGGGTGGCAGGGGGAGGTGTTTCTCCCTCCATCATCTCCGGAAGAAGATCCCCCAAAGACGAACTCTGTTGAGAAGGGCTACGATCCGAACTACAAGATATATGCTTCGGTTATTGTCTTTAGAAGTAATGTAGGATATTTTTACTATTAAGTACTTTTTGTGTACTTACAGCTCGATAGAGGGCTGATCCCCTTGCGGGTACTGTGCAGCAAGAGTACCCTCCGAGGCAGGACCCTCTGGCGAAGATTTCTTCCCCCGTTTGGAAACATTTGTTTCCGGGTCTTCAGAGGTGGTCCTCTTCCTTCCTTGGGGAGAGGGAATTTCAGATTCTTCTCCCTGGTTATCCTCCTTTGCGGAGAAGCTAACTCCCCCGGTTTGGATGAATAATGAGTGAGGCCTGCTTTCAGCCTCTTTATTTCCCCCGTTATCTTCCCCTGGGGGCGCCTGATAAGGCGCTGGCTCGAGCATTCTGGCTAGTACTGGATCGTCCGAGCCTTCGGGAAGGGGGCCGAACACCTGATCATCTTCGCCTTCGTTACCCAGTCCTGGTCAAAGAGAGACTTTTCAGAATGATGTTATGATAAATAAAAAGACATCGTGTTCGGCCACGGGATTATTTACTTGGGTATCTAGGCGATTACAGCTCAGACCCGCATCCTCGATGGTGTCCGGACACTTTATTTGTGGTCCGAAGAACAATTTGTACATCTCTTCGAGAGTCATGCCGAGGAAGTGCTGAATAGTTCGCGGTTCTTCCGGGTTGAACTCCCACATACAGAGGGGTCGATGTTTGCAAGGCGGGACCCGACGAACTAGCATAACTTGCATTACCGTGACCAGGCTGACATCTCTCTCGAGGAGATCTCGGATGCGACTCTGCAATATCGGCACATCATTTACTGGCCCCCAGTCCAGCCCCTTGTTGATCCATGACGTCAGTTGTGGTGGGGGCCCGAGCGAAAGGCAGGGGCGGCTACCCACTTGGTACTTCGGGGAGCTGTGATATAAAACCACTCCCGTTGCCATAAACTGGACACCTCCGGGAAGGAACCCTCTGGCCATGGAACATCAATGCTTTTGCTTATTACGGCACCTCCGCACTCTGCGTGTCGCCCCTCGATCATCTTTGGCTTCACATTGAAAAATCTTGAGCCACAAGACAAAGTGTGGGGTAATGCGGAGGAAGGCCTCACATACGACGATGAACGACGAGATGTGAAGGAGGGAATCTGGGGCCAGGTCATGGAAATCCAGCCCATAATAAAACATGAGCCCCCTAACAAAGGGATCCAGAGCGAGGCCTAGCCCTCGGAGGAAGTGAGAGATGAATACAACGCTCTCGCCGGGTTCGGGAGTGGGGATGACCTGCCCTCGAGTAGGCAACCTATGCCAGATTTCGCCGGTCAAATACCCGGCCTCTCTTAGCTTATTGATGTCTTCCTCTATGACAGAGGAAGGCATCCACCGACCTTGAAGGTTGGATCCAGACATGGTTGAAGGTCCGAAGCGCCTGACCTGAGCCTTGGGTGTTGGAACTTGAGGTGGGGGAAGGATTCGATTGAGTACGAGAAGGAAAAAAAGGACAGGCCTTGGCCTCTTTATAAAGTGGGTTAATATCAAGCGTGCTCCTCGTGGCCGTTTGGGACTTGCCTAAAATCGAGGAGTCATACCAACAGGCAAAATTGGGTTACCCACGTCCGTATTGATGAGAATCCCGTAATAAGGGGGACACGATCTCTGCTTCGACAAGACGTGTCAAGAAAACCGCCTCGCAACATGTGCAGTGCTGTTTGAGAAAATCGGTTCGAATAATGACCGGGCCATGACGTGATGTCATGTTGCTAAACGTGTCAGCAAATTAGATTTGTGGAAATATTATTCTCTCTGTGGTGGTATGTGTAACTTGTTTTGCAGAGCCGGACACTATCCTTGTGTTCAAAATCTTCTATGGAGTATTCGGAGGAAGAACCCACCTTGCAATGCCGAAGACAAATCTGCGCGCCGGACTCATCGTCATTGAAGCCTGGTTCAGGGGCTACTGAGGGAGTCCTGGATTAGGGGGTCTCCGAACAGCCGGACTGTTGGACTATGAAGATACAAGATTGAAGACTTCATCTCGTGTCCGGATGGGACTCTTCTTGGCGTGGAAGGCAAGCTTGGCAATACGGATATGTAGATCTCCTCCCTTGTAACCGACTCTGTGTAACCCTAGCCCCCTCCGGTGTCTATATAAACCAGAGGGTTTAGTCCGTACGACAACAACAATCATACCATAGGCTAGCTTCTAGGGTTTAGCCTCTTCGTCTCGTGGTAGATCAACTCTTGTAATACTCATATCATCAAGATCAATCAAGCAGGATGTAGGGTATTACCTCCATCGAGAGGGCCCGAACCTGGGTAAACATCATATCCCCCGCCTCCTGTTACCATCCGCCTTAGACGCACAGTTCGGGACCCCGTAACCGAGATCCGCTGGTTTTGACACGGAAAGGCCTCTTTTTTTCATTGGCTTCTTTGGCCTCCCCCTTTTGTATGTCCTCACACGGGACAATGCTCTAATAATGATGATTATCACACTTCAATTTATTTACAACTCAAGGATTACAACTCGATACTTAGAACAAAATATGACTCTATATGAGTGCTTCCGGCGGTGTATCGGGATCTGCAATGAATCAAGAGTGGCATGTATGAAAAAATTATGAATGGTGACTTTGCCACAAATACGATGTCAACTACATGATCATGCAAGGCAATATGACAATGATGGAGCATGTCATAATAAACGGAACGGTGGAAAGTTGTATGGCAATATATCTCGGAATGGCTATGGAAATGCCATAATAGGTAGGTATGGTGGCTGTTTTGAGGAAGCTAAATGGTGGGTTTATGGTACCGGCAAAAGTTGCGTGGTACTAGAGAGGCTAGCAACGGTGGAAGGGTGAGAGTGCGTATAATCCATTGACTCAACATTAGTCATAAAGAACTCACATACTTATTGCAAAAATCTACAAGTCATCAAAACCAAGCACTATGCGCATGCTCCTAGGGGGTAGATTGGTAGGAAAAGACCATCGCTCATCCCCGACCGCCACCCATAAGGAAGACAACCAAAGAAATACCTCATGCTTCAAATTTGTTACACAATGGTTACCATACGTGCATGCTACGGGACTTGCAAACCTCAACAAGAGTATTTCTCAAATTCACAATTAATCTGCTAGCATGACACTAATATCACCATCCTCATGTCTCAAAACAATCATCAAGCATCAAACTTCTCATAGTATTCAACATACTTTATATGAAAGTTTTTATTATACCCATCTTGGATGCCCATCATATTAGGACTAGTTTTATAGCCAAAGAAAATTACCATGCTGTTCTAAATGACTCTCAAAATAATATAAGTAAAGCATGAGAGATCAATAATTTCTATAAAATAAAAACACCACCGTGCTCTAAAAGATATAAGTGAAGCACTAGAGCAAATGACAAACTACTCCGAAAGATATAAGTGAAGATCAATGATTAGTCGAATAATTATGCAACTACGTGAAGACTCTCTAACATTTAAGAATTTCAGATCTTGGGATATTATTCAAACATCAAGAAAAACAAAATAAAACAAAATGACGCTCCAAGCAAAACACATGTCATGTGGTGAATAAAAATATAGCTCCAAGTAAGGTTACCGATGAATGAAGACGAAAGAGCGGATGCCATCCGGGGCATCCCCAAGCTTAGGCTCTTGGTTGTCCTTGAATATTACCTTGGGGTGCCTTGGGAATCCCCAATCTTAGGCTCTTTCCAGTCCTTATTCCATAGTCCATCGAATCTTTACCCAAAACTTGAGAACTTCACAACACAAAACTCAACAGAAAACTCATAAGCTCGGTTATTATATGAAAATAAATCACCACTTTTGGTACTGTTGTGAACTCATTCTAAATTCATATTGGTGTAATATCTACTGTATTCCAACTTATCTATGGTTCATACCCTCCGATACTACTCATAGATTCATCAAAATAAGCAAACAACACAATGAAAACAGAATCTGTCAAAAACAGAACAGTCTTCAGTAATCTGGAGAATTCGAGTACTTCTGTAACTCCAAAAATTCTGTATAATTAGGACGACCAGGATAAAAAGTATATAGATCTACTGCAGTTGGAATTGGTATTTTATCGCTCTCTGATAAAAAATAATTATTATTTTCGTGAGCGCATACTTTCTGTTTTTATCAGCAAGATCAAACAACAATCACCCAAGAAGATCCTAAAGGCTTTACTTGGCACTTTATTGAAACAAAATCTATAAAACATGATTAATACAGTAGCTTAATCATGAGGACACACAAAAACATTAGGGGTAAATGTTGGGCTGTCTCCAAACAAGCGCTTCTCTTTAATGCCTTCAAGCTAGGCATGATGATTTCAATGATGCTCACATAGAAGATACAAATTGAAACATAATGGGAGCATCATGAAGCATATGACAAGCACATTTAAGTCTAACCCACTTCCTATGCATAGGAGTTTTGTGAGCAAACAATCTATGGGAACAAGAATCAACTTGCATAGGAAGGCAAAACAAGTATAGCTTCAAGATTTTCAACACATAGAGAGGAAACTTGATATTATTGCAATACCTACAAGCATATGTTCCTCCTTCATAATAAATTTCAGTAGCATCATGAATGAATTCAACAATATAACTATCACATAAAGAACTATTTTCATGATGCACAAGCATATAAATTCTATTACTCTCCACATAAGCAAACTTCTTCTCATGAATAGTAGTGGGAGCAAACTCAACAAAATAACTATCACGTGAGGCATAATCCAATTGAAAGTTAAAATCATGATGACAGGTTTCATGGATATCATTATTGTTTATAGCATACGTGTCATCACAATAATCATCATAGATAGGAGGGATGCTTTAATCATAATAAATTTGCTCATCAAAACTTGGGGGACAAAAAATATCATCTTCATCAAACATAGCATCCCCAAGCTTGTGGCTTTGCATATCATTAGCATAATGGATATTCAAAGAATTCATACTAAAAACATTGCAATCATGCTCATCATTCTAATATTTAGTGCCAAACATTTTAATGCATTCTTCTACTAACACTTGAGCACAATTTTCCTTTCCATCATTTTCACGAAAGATATTAAAAAGATGAAGCATACGAGGCAACCTCAATTCCATTTTTTGTAGTTTTCTTTCATAGACTAAACTAGTGATAAAACGAGAAATAAAAAGATTCGATTGCAAGATCTAAAGATATACCTTCAAGCACTAACCTCCCCGGCAACAGCGCCAGAAAAGAGCTTAGTTGACCGGGTGTTAGTGCCGCTTACCTAGCCTCCCCGACAACAGCGCCAGAAAAGAGCTTGATGTATACTGCACAACATTCTTCTTGTAGACATTGTTGGGCCTCCAAGTGCAGAGGTTTGTAGGACAGTAGAAAAATTCCCTCAAGTGGATGACCTAAGGTTTATTAATCCGTGGGAGGCGTAGGATGAAGATGGTCTCTCTCAAACAACCCTGCAACCAAATAGCAAAGAGTCTCTTGTGTCCCCAACACACCCAATACAATGGTAAATTGTATAGGTGCACTAGTTCGGCGAAGAGATGGTGATACAAGTGCAATATAGATGGTAGATATAGGTTTTTGTAATCTGAAAATATAAAAACAGCAAGGTAACTAATGATAAAAGTGAGCACAAACGGTATTGCAATGCTAGGAAACAAGGCCTAGGGTTCATACTTTCACTAGTGCAAGTTCTCTCAACAATAATAACATAATTGGATCATATAACTATCCCTCAACATGCAACAAAGAGTCACTCCAAAGTCACTAATAGCGGAGAACAAACGAAGAGATTATTGTAGGGTACGAAACCACCTCAAAGTTATTCTTTCCGATCAATCCGTTGGGCTATTCCTATAAGTGTCAAAAACAACCCTAGAGTTCGTAGTAAAATAACACCTTAAGACGCAAATCGACAAAAACCCTAATGTCACCTAGATACTCCAATGTCACCTCAAGTATCCATGTATCGGGGATGAACGACACCTATGGGATCACAAGAATCCCTACTACGGTTGCGGGGCGCGGGGTCGTGAGAAGAGCGGATCAAACAGATAGCACACGGTTCATTTATCCAGGTTCGGGCCGCGGGGATGCGTAAAACCCTACTCCTGCTTTGGTGGATTGTATATCAGTGTTCTTGAGCTAGCTATGGGGCGTGAGGAGCTCCAAAAAGCCGAATCCTCCTTCTGGTCGCCTCGGGCCTCCTTTTATAGGAAAGGGGTTGCCACAGTAGTACCAGGAGGTGGAAAGGGAAACAGTGATGTGTGGTTATCCCTCGCACTACATGACAAGGCACATTTAATGCGTCTTGCCCAGGTGTCCTTGCTTTATCGGGGACGGGGGAGAGCCCTGTTTCGTCCCCTGCTGCTCCCTCTCGCGTCGACACGCGCCCTGGCCAGCGGCGCCCGCGGTGCCATGTAGGCAGGCAGGCAGCTGAGGTGGCGCAGTGGTGGGTCTCCACAAAGATCTGCATGCCACCACGCAGGTGCCTGCCCAGCTGGTTGGGTCGGCAGCTGCATGCGAACGGCGGTGGAGGTTTGACTGGTGTGGGCCTGATGGTGGCCCTACGGGTGTTCTTGGCAAGGGCCTTGCCGGGGCCCCGGCAAGGGTCTTGCCGTGGCGCCTGCTGTCATCCCCGGCAAGGCTCTTGCCGGGGGCCTTGTGGTCCTCCTTGGCTGGGATCCTGCCAAGGATCATCATCTTCTAAAGGGTGTATCTGATCTTGAATGTCTTCACAAAGATCTGCATGCCACCACGGGGATGTCTCCCGAATCCTTGCCCCATGGGGGCAGTGGACTCAAGGGTGACTCACTCCGTAGGTGTGGGGCGAGCTGCCACGGCAAGGGTCTTGCTGGGTTTGCTAAAACCGCCTCCCGGCAAGGATCTTGCCGGGGGAGGGGTCCGCTTCCTCCCCTTTGCTCTTTGCGGTCTTGGTCTTGGCGTCGTTATGCTTCTCCTGAGCTTTGGCCTTACCTTGGCTCACCTCCCTTGCCTTGCTCAGTGTGGTGGTGCCCGTGGCTCAGACTGCCCGTGCACAGTTATAGGGGTACAAAAAGTGTACCCCTCTTTTTGTACACCGACAGGAGCCCCCGGGCCTGGGCCACACGTAAGTGCAATCGCATCGTTGGGCTAGGCCCAAAAATGGTGCGCGGGCAGGCGGGGCAGTTTTTACCGCGGTAAGTCTCTTCGCGCGCTGCGCTTCCCATGCCTCCCGCGCGTGGCGCGGTGTGGGGAGGCGTGTGTGACGTGGGCGGCATGCGTGGGGCTGAGCTCTGCACGCATGCGTCACGTCGTAGTAAAGGGGGCGGTTTGCGCCTTCCCCATAAATGGAGGGAGGCGTGGAGGCGCGGCCCATTTACTGAACAGGGCCGAGGCGTGGTCTTCAAGGCGTCCACTCCCCACGATCACAGGGTGGGGAGTGGTCGCCTCACCCGTCGCCTCGGTCCTGCACGCCTGCCACGTGGCTCTCATGCGCTTGGGGTGGTGAACGGTGGAGGCGGGAAACCGGGCCGCCGCGGGCTGGGGCGGCGGATCGGTCCCAGTTCCCTGCGCCTTTCGCGTCTTGATTGGCTGAGCGGGGCGGCCGAGCCCCAACCCGTTCCTTTATAAAGAGCGGGAGGGGGGGATGGCGTCCCGCATTCCTTCATCTCCTCCTTCCTTCGGCTTCTACTCCCCCCTTCCATCCGTCATGGAGAGAGGGAATCCTGGTCCTTCCACAGTGGCGGCGAGGGTCGCCGTTCAACAACGTGTCCCTCCTTCTCCTGCACCCGCGGTGGCAGAGCCAGCCACGAGGGGAAGGGGGAGGGGGCGAGGCCGAGGCGCTCGGGGAAGAGGAGGACGGGGCGGCGCGCCGGCCTCGCCTCCGCCAGCAGTTCTTCCCCTGTGGAGGGCCACATTGGGGATGACCCTTGCGAGTTCTTCGTCAGGCTACGCCGGCCGCCTCGCCGTCGCCTTCGTCTCCCGACTCCATTCGCGCAGGAGATGGAGCTGGACCCACCAGAGTCATTGTGGCTGCACATGAGGGGTTGCGCGATCAGTGGCACGCGGGCTCGCGTCGATTTCCCCGCCCCTCACGTGATGTATCTCCGTAGGGGATGGAAGAAGTTTGCCCATATCCACCGCTTGACGGAGGGGCTCACTCTCCATTTTAAGCTGATGGAGGGTGGCCTTCTCTCCGTCAAGGTCTTCGGGTGCTTTGGGACCCATGCAAGGTGCTGCGTGGAGAGCTCTTCTGATAGTGAAGACTCCTCCTCGGGCGGGAGTGACGAGGAGGACAGCGGCAGCGACGACGAGGGTAGTAGGCAGCAGGATGACGGGTCCGATTAGGTGTCGGGTGCCGCTCCGTGCGGCACCGGCGACCCCATCATCCGCGTCGCCGGCTCCCTGAACTTCCCGGGGTCGTCTCCTTGGGCGGCTGGCGTTGGGAGGCTACGAAAGAGGAAGAGGGTGGGCGGCAAGGCCATCAAGTCGGAGTATGCGGGCATCGACGCCTTCGACGTGTGCTGACGTCCTGCTGCCTCATCTTCGAGCTCTGCTTCCGGCGCCGCCATCACCATCCAGCCTTCGGACGGCCACCGAGATGTTCTCTTGGTGCCTTCTGCCATCCATAGCTCGCCTAGGCACCCCTTTTGCCCTTTTCGCCTCCTTGACCTTCCTCCTGAGGAGAGGGAGGGATTACAGGCACCTTATCTCTTTTTAGTTTGTAAGCCTTTGGGCCTTAGCTGAATTTAAAACTTGTAATCCCATCATTCATGTTTTTCATTCCCTATGGACTGTACCTGAGTGGAATGTTTTTAATGAAAAAGGGGTGCTTGCCGGGTCATTTGTTTGTGGGTAGAACCCACAACAAGGAGTAAATCCTTGATATCCTTAAGATAAACATTTCCTTGCCTGGCAACAGGCCTTGCCGTCTCCCCACTTCGCTCGACCTTTCTCACACCTTTGGCGGAGGCAGGGATGAGGTGGGTTCAGGCTCCTTGTTTCATCCTCTCGCTGCTGTGACCACTACCAAACCTAGCCCCAGGAACGAGCCCTAGGGCCTAGAGTTAGGGGAGCACGGTAGTTTTAGGAAAAAACGAGGTTTCACACACCTCAGTCCATAAGGGAATGCATGACAAGGGATGAAGAACTTATCTGAAGCTGTAGCCCCTGGCAACTCTGGTTTGTCGTGGGTGAATCTTTGCTCTTGCAGCCCCCGGCAATACTGGCTTGCCGAGGTCTAGATGCTAGTCTGTCCCTCTTCTCTTTTTCGTCCTCAAGTGATCCGGCAAGGATACCTGTGAGTCCTACGAACCAAAGAAGATGAAAGAACGGCAAAGAGACGCACACTCGACCTCTAAGCTAGGGGTTAGTCGCCGCTAAGCACTATCAACCCTAACCAAGGACGAGACTCGACCTAGCATGCATGCTATAACTTAGGGCGCCAGCACTTCATTTACTTGTGCTCAGGGTCTGCGCCTGGCTTTGTACAAAGGGTTACATGAATCATCGGCAATGCTTGTACAAAAGGTGGCTTGCCGGGGGGCCCGGCAAGCCGCGCCTCACGAGTAAAACTTGCGAAGATGCTCAATGTTCCAGGAGTTACTCACTGGAACGGCATCTTCGGTCTCCAGGCGGACTGCGTCGGGCCTGGTGACTCGTATTACCCGATAAGGGCCTTCCCACTTCGGCGTCAACTTGTTGGAATTCTTGGCCGATTGAACGCATCCAAGGACAAGGTCGCCTTCCTCAAGGCTTCGGGCATGAACCTTGCGGCTATGGTAGCGGCGCAAGGCTTGCTGGTAGCATGCTGCTCTCGCAGCCGCCCGAAGACGATCTTCCTCAAGGAGCATTGCATCATCTTGCCGCAGTTGCTCTTGCTCAAGCTCATCATAAGCGAGCACTCGAGGTGACCCGTATATGAGTTCAGTCGGGAGAGCTGCTTCTACCCCGTATACTAGGGCAAAGGGTGTCTGGCCGGTGGCTCGATTTGGCGTCGTCCTGATCAACCAAAGAACCGTCGGCAACTCATCAATCCAGCGCCTTCCACTCTTGTGCAGCCTGTCAAAGGTCTTGGTCCTTAAGCCTCGCAGTACTTCAGCATTTGCCCTCTCAGCTTGACCATTGCTTCGTGGGTGAGCAATGGAAGCAAAACAGACTTTGCTGCCGAGGTCTTGGATATATTGCATGAAGGTGCTACTTGTGAACAGTGTGCCGTTGTCGGTGATGACCCTGTTGGGTACACCAAAACGGCACACTAGTCCCTTGAAGAACTTGACGGCTGACTGAGCTGTGACCTTCCTCACTGCCTCCACCTCCAGCCACTTTGTGAACTTGTCGATTGCAACGTACAAGTACTCAAAGCCCCCGACAGCGCAGGGGAAAGGGCCCAGTATGTCGAGCCCCCAGACCGAGAAGGGCCAAGAGAGAGGAATGGTTTGAAGGGCTTGAGCTGGCTGATGAAGCTTCTTTGAATGGAACTAACACGCTTCACACCTGGTGACTAGTGTCGTCGCATCCTGGAGGGCGGTGGGCCAGAAGAAACCTTGCCGAAATGCCTTGCCGGCAAGGGCCCTTGACCCGATGTGGGATTCACATATGCCTCCATGTATCTCCGCCAACAGCTCTAGTCCTTCCTCCCGAGGGATACACTTCAATTTCACACCGTTCGGCCTCTTTCTGTACAGGACGTCATCGACGAACTGGTACATGGTAGAGCAACGGGCTACTTTTTCCGCTTCTCCCTGCTCTTCAGGAAGTTCCCCTATCTAGAGGAATCAGACGGTATGTTGTGCCCACGCTGGAGCCTGGGGCTCGACGGCGAGGACTAAAGGCATTTCCTCCGCTATAGGAGTGGCTGTCTCGACGGCAAGAGCTTGACGCTCCGCCGGAGCTAGCCGTCCCGTGGCGGGCATAGTGTCCCTGGCAACATCCTTGCCGGCGGCTTCGGGGAGCTCGGCAGGAAAGTACTTGCCGGGTCCTGATTTCCTCCTCTTGTTCTGCTCTGTTGATGGATCAATGGATGGCTGAGTTAGCTGGAGCACAAAGGTACCTGGTTCCACAGGTAGCTTGAGGGCAGCGCGTTTTGACAGGTAATCGGCGATATCGTTCTCCGCTCAGGGAACGTGTTCAGCCTGTATACCGTCGAAATGCTCTTCCAGCTTTCTCACTTCATCGACGTAGGCCTTCATCAACGGGCTCTGGTAGTCCTTGTTGACTTGTTTGACGACGAGCTGCGAGTCGCCCCTGACGATGACCTTCTTGATTCCGAGGTCCACCGCGATCCTAAGACCGGCAAGCAGCCCTTCGTACTCTGCCTATTGTTTGTTGACACCTCCCTGGGGAAGTGCATCTGGATCACGTACTTGAGGTGCTCTTCGGTGGGCGCGACAAGCAGTACGCCAGCCCCGGCGCCGTGTAAGGAGAAAGCTCCATCAAAGTACATGATCCAACTGCAACTTGCCCCCTTGCCGGGGAGAGCAGTCTCTTGGGCTTCTTCGTCAGACTTGCGGTCCATTCTGCAATGAACTCCGCCAGGACTCGGCTCTGAATCGTCGAAATACTTTCAAACTTGAGGCCAAAGCTGGACAACTCCAGTGCCCATTCCACAATTCTTCCTGTTGCATCTGGATTGTGCAATATCCGTTGCAGAGGGAGGCGAGTGACGACAGTGATCTCGTGTGCCTGGAAGTAGTGACGTAGCTTCCTCGAGGCCATAAGAAGGCCGAAGAGCAGTTTCTGCACGCTGGAGTACCTTGATCTAGCTCCCTGCATGAGGGAACTAACAAAGTAGACCGGGTGCTGCATCATTTTCTTCTTCGGCGGCACTTCGACTGGCTGTGTCGTCTCTGCATTGGTGGTGTCGGGCTCTGTCGCTGCCATTACCTCATCGTCAACCTCTCTCTGCGCCACTAGTGCGGCGCTGACCACCTGGTTCATTGCCGCCAGGTATAGCAGCAATGGCTCCTGTGGCCTAGGCGCAACTAGTATTGGCGCGGAGGAGAGGTACTTCTTCAAATCTTGCAATGCTGCTTCGGCTTCTGGCGTCCACTCCATCGGGCTCGCCTTTTTCAGGATCTTTAAAAAGGGAAGGGCACGCTCGGCAGACTTGGAAATGAATCTGCCCATGGCGGCGACACAACCAGCAAGCCGACGCACATCCTTGATTCGCTTGGGTGCTTCAGTTTGCTCTATAGCTTTGATCTTGTCCGGATTGGCCTCTATCCCACGCTGTGACACAAAGAACCCGAGAAGCTTGCCGGAAGGGACGCCAAAGACGCACTTCTCAAGGTTTAGCTTGAGATTGATCTTGTGCAGGTTCGCAAATGTTTCTTGCAAATCCGGTATGAGGGTTGCCCTGTCCTTGGTTTTGACCACTATGTCATCCATATAAGCTTCCATATTTCTATGGAGTTGGGGTTCAAAACCAATCTAGACCACCCTTGCAAACGTCGAACCAGCACTCTTCAGCCCGAAAGGCATCCGTATGAAACAATACGTACCACATGGGGTGATGAATGTTGTTTTCTCTTCGTCTTCTCTTGTCATGAAGATCTGGTGGTAGCCGGAGTAGGCATCGAGGAATGACAACAAATCACACCCAGTTGTGGAGTCAACAATCTGGTCGATGCGCGGCAACGGGAAGGGGTCCTTAGGACAAGCCTTATTGATATCTGTGTAATCAATACACAGCCTCCACTTCCCATTAGCCTTGCGCACTACGACCGGATTGGCCAACCACGTTGGATGGAGCACTCCTCTTACCAAACCCGCTGCTTCCAGTTTCTGGATCTCCTCTATGATGAACTCTTGTCGTTCCAAAGCTTGCTTTCTGACCTTCTGCTTGACGGGCCACGCATGAGGACAGACAGCAAGGTGGTGCTCAATCACCTCCCTGGGAACGCCGGGGATGTCGGAAGCTTGCCATGCAAACACATCGACATTCGCCCGCAGGAAGGTGACGAGTGCGTCTTCCTATTTGTCGTCAAGAGTGGAGCTTATGGTGAAAGCTCCTCCCATGCCGTCCTCATTGACAGAAACCTTCTTGGTTCCCGACGGTATGGCCCTGGGCTTCTTGTTTCCGCCGATGGAGCTCTCTGGCACGTCCTCGACGGGAGCGCTACACTCCGAAGAGGTGCGCTTGCCGGAGTGGGTGTCCGAGGTCTCACCGGTCTTCTTCTTCCCTCCCGGGGTCCCAGCGGCAGGAGCAAGTGCTCTAGTGGCGGCAGCTGTTGCAACTGCTTGCTAGTATAGTTGGTCAGCGCAAATCAGCGCATCTTTCTTATCGGAGGGGATGGTGATGATCGTCACAGGTCCTGGCATCTTCAGGGTGTTGTAGACGTAGTGTGACGCCGCCATGAACTTGGCCAGCGCTGGGCGGCCAAGGATCCCGTTGTAGGCCAAGGGGATCTTGGCAACATCAAACACGATCCTCTCCGTCCTGTAGTTCAGATCGCTTCCAAAGGTCATGGGCAGCATGACCTTTCCCTTAGGTTGTCTTCTTCCTGGGTTGACCCCCTGAAATGTGCCCGTCTCCTCGAGGTCTCCATTAGGAATCTGCAGTTTCTCGATCACGGCAGGCGAGATCAAGTTCAGACCGGCCCCGCCATCGACTAGCATCTTTGTCACCTTGAGGTTGCGTATTGTTGGTGAAACCAAGAATGGCAAGCACCCGACTGCAGTAGTGCGATCAGGGTGATCCTCAGTGTCAAAAATGACAGGTATGCTGGACCACTTCGGCGGCCTCTGGGCATCAAACGACGGCTCTGCCGCTGTAATCTCTCGCGCCCACTGTTTAAGCTGGCAGTGAGAAGTATGCAGCAAGGCTCCGCCGTCGATGCACATGGCCTCTGTAGCTTTCTGAAACTCTTGGTCGCCGGATTCGTCGTCCTCTTCGTGATCGTCGTCTTCTGGCTTTTTGTCATGGCCCCGGGCGGGCCTCTCCTGTTGTTTATCCTTGCCGCGACGGCCCACCTGGCCATCACGCTTCTTGCCGGACCCCTCAGCACCGTCTTGGCCCTTCTCCTTGTCCCGCCTCTCATATTCAGCCCTCTGCTTCTCAGCGAGGAGCTCAACCTGTCGGCAGTCTTGGAGAGCATGGCCCTTGGTGCGATGGATCTTGCAGTATCGCTTGTCGGAGTTTCCTGGCTTCTCGGCAACCGCCAAGGCCCAGCAGGCGACACATCCGGCAATTTGCTTGCCGGGGTCATCTGCCTTGGTTTTCTTGGTGGAGCCGGAGTCACCAGATCCCTCGACGGCAAGCACGGCTTTACCTTTGCGCTTCCTGTTGCGGCGCCGGCCCTTCTTCGCCGGGGCGGCAGTATCTTCATCTGAGGAGTCGGTTTCCACGCCGGCGTCTTCGCCGGGGTACTTCCTTCCCTCTTCAGCCCGGGCACATCTGTCAGCAAGAACATAGAGTTCTGCTATGTCCTTCGCCTTGTTCATTGCCAGCTCTTCGCGCATCTTGCGGTTACGCACGTTCTGATGGAACGCTGATGATGGCGGCAGGGTGAACATCAAGGATATTGTACTGTATCCGGCTGAACCTCTGTATATACTTACGGAGACTCTCGCCTCCCTTCTAGGGAATGACGTGCAGGTCGCTCGCTTGGCCATGGGCTTGGTGGCCTCCAGTAAAGGCGCCCACAAACTCATGGCACAAATCCGACCAGGAGGAAATAGAGTCTACCGGCAAGTGCATCAACCATGACATGGCGTTGGGTTTAAGAGCCAACGGATAGTAATTCGCAAGCACCTTATCGTCGCGGGCTCCGGCAGCTTGCATCGCAATGGTGTAGATGCTGAGGAACTCGTACGGGTGGGTCTTGCCGCTGTACTTTTCGCCCATGTCAGGTTTGAAGGTGCGGTGAGTGGGACACTGGAACTGCCATAGCTCACGGGTAAAAGCCGGACAGCCTACCTCGTAAGGTAGGCCTCCAGGGCTCTCCGGTGTCGGGTGGTTCACAGCAAGCCCTGCTCGCCTGTCTGACTGGTGGCGCGCTCCGCACCGGCGCTCGATAGTGGTTCGAGCGTCTTCATGTTCTCGTTCCCGAAGGACTTGGCGCTGGTCACAGTGGATCCGCGGGTCGGACGATGCTATGGAGATTTCGTCGCCCGCAACGTCGCGACGGGCTGGCGTCCGCGGTACCGGGCGAGGAGGAGGCGAGTGCACCGTGGTCGCGGCGCCGCCGGCTTTCCTGCCACTGGTGCGTGGGACTCCGTTGGAGCATCGACCCGGGGGCTCCACCGGACTCGGTTCGTCTTTGTTGGCCACCGCAACAAGGCTTCGGATAGTGGCTCTCCATTCGTCGAGTTTCCCCGTAGTGGGAGGAAAATCGAGGAGCAACTGCGCGTGCGCCAGGGCTTCTGCTAGCGTTGGTGGCAGCGAAACCTGCACGGATCGCGACGCGCTTTGACTTCTGACCATGTCAGAAGGAGCTCTATCACGACCCCGCGGTCGCATGCCATCTTCACTAGCGCCTCGGCGAGCGGGCAGGTCTTCTACCTCCCGGGAGTGGCGCTCGGTGCTCTTCCCGCGGTGACGCCCGGGGTCTTCGGCGCGGTTGCTCCGTTCGTCGCGCGCCGCTTGAGAGGAGTGCGTCGTCGGTGCCGGCGTGGGAATCTTGGAGGCCCTCGCATCGCCTTCGGGCGGGGCGGTAGCGATCTTGGAAGGCCCCGCGCCACCCGCGGAGGGCCTGGCTCCGTCTTTGGATTTGGCGGCATGTGGCCTGCTACCAGGCGCACGAACATCGCTGCTTCCCAAACTCCGGCTGTTGGGACGGTGTTGGTGTTCGCGAACGGGGCCACGGGTCCTTTCTGCGACCGGTCCGCTACTCGCCCGCGTCGGGATGGGATGTCCGGCTTCCGACGGGCCATCCGCCACCGCCGTCTTCTTCTTGGGCACCATGACGATGAAGAAGTGTCGAACTAACTGCTAAAGCCAATTCTCACAACTACGCCCCCTACCTGGCGCGCCAAAGATGTCGCGGATGAACGACACCTATGGGATCACAAGAATCCCTACTACGGTTGCGGGGCACGGGGTCGTGAGAAGAGCGGATCAAACAGATAGCACACGGTTCGTTTATCCAGGTTCGGGCCGCGGGGATGCGTAAAACCCTACTGCTTTGGTGGATTGTATATCAGTGTTCTTGAGCTAGCTATGGGGCGTGAGGAGCTCCAAAAAGCCGAATCCTCCTCCTGGTCGCCTCGGGCCTCCTTTTATAGTAAAGGGGTTGCCACAGTAGTACCAGGAGGTGGAAAGGGAAACAGTGATGTGTAGTTATCCCTCGCATTACATGACAAGGCGCATTTAATGCGTCTTGCCCAGGTGTCCTTGCTTTATCGAGGACGGGGGAGAGCCATGTTTCGTCCGCCGCCGCTCCCTCTCGCGTCGACACGCGCCCTGGCCAGCGGCGCCCGCGGTGCCATGTAGGCAGGCAGGCAGCTGAGGTGGCGCAGTGGTGGGTCTCCACGAAGATCTGCATGCCGCCACGTAGGTGCCTGCCCAGCTGGTTGGGTCGGCAGCTGCATGCGAACGGCGGTGGAGGTTTGACTGGTGTGGGCCTGATGGTGGCCCTACGGGTGTTCTTGGCAAGGGCCTTGCCGGGGCCCCGGCAAGGGCCTTGCCGGGGCCCCGGCAAGGGCCTTGCCGGGGCCCCGGCAAGGGTCTTGCCGTGGCGCCTGCTGTCATCCCCGGCAAGGCTCTTGCCGGGGGCCTTGTGGTCCTCCTTGGCTGGGATCCTGCCAAGGATCATCATCTTCTAAAGGGTGTGTCTGATCTTGAATGTCTTCACAAAGATCTGCATGCCACCACAGGGATGTCTCCCAAATCCTTGCCCCATGGGGGCAGTGGACTCAAGGGTGACTCACTCCATAGGTGTGGGGTGAGCTGCCACGGCAAGGGTCTTGCCGGGTTTGCTAAAACCGCCTCCCAGCAAGGATCTTGCCGGGGGAGGGGTCCACTTCGTCCCCTTTGCTCTTTGTGGTCTTGGTCTTGGCGTCGTTATGCTTCTCCTGAGCTTTGGCCTTACCTTGGCTCACCTCCCTTGCCTTGCTCAGTGTGGTGGTGCACGTGGCTCAGACTGCCCGTGCACAGTTATAGGGGTACAAAAAGTGTACCCCTCTTTTTGTACACCGACACCGTGGGTGTGATTATAGGATATGCATCACACAATCTCAGATTCATCTATTCAACCAACACAAAGAACTTCAAAGAGTGCCCCAAAGTTTCTACCGGAGAGTCAAGACGAAAACGTATGCCAACCCCTATGCATAAGTTCGCGAGGTCACGGAACTCGCAAGTTGATCACCAAAACATACATCAAGTGGATCACGTGATATCCCAATGTCACCACAGATAAGCACATGCAAGACATACATCAAGTGTTCTCAAATCCTTAAAGATTCAACCCGATAAGATAACTTCAAAGGGAAAACTCAATCCATTACAAGAGAGTAGAGGGGGAGAAACATCATAAGATCCAACTATAATAGCAAAGCTCGCGATACGTCAAGATTGTGCCAAATCAAGAACACGAGAGAGAGAGAGAGAGAGAGAGAGAGAGATCAAACACATAGTTACTGGTACATACCCTCAGCCCCGAGGGTGAACTACTCCCTCCTCGTCATGGAGAGCGCCGGGATGATGAAGATGTCCACCAGAGAGGGATTCCCCCCCCCCTCTGGCAGGGTGGCAGAACGGGTCTAGATTGGTTTTCGGTGGCTACGAAGGCTTCTAGCGGCGGAACTCCTGATCTATTGTGCTCCTCGATGTTTTTAGGGTATATGGACATATATAGGCGAAAGAAGTCGGTCAGGGGAGCCACGAGGGGCCCACGAGGGGCCCACGAGGGTGGGGGGCGTGCCCAGGGGGCATGCGCGCCTCCCTGCCTTGTGGCCACCTTGAAGCTTCCCTGACGTCTACTCCAAGTCTCCTGGATTGCTTCCGTTCCAAAAATAACTCTCCCGGAGGTTTCATTTTGTTTGGACTCTGTTTGATATTCCTTTTCTTTGAAACACTGAAATAGGCAAGAAAACAGTAATTTGGGCTGGGCCTTTGGTTAATAGGTTAGTCCCCAAAAATAATATAAAAGTGTATAATAAAGCCCATAAACATCCAAAACAGATAATATATTAGCATGGAACAATCAAAAATTATAGATACGTTGCAGACGTATCAGCATCCCCAAGCTTAATTCCTGCTCGTCCTCGAGTAGGTAAATGATAAAAACAGAATTTTTGATGTGGAATGCTACCTAACATATTTATCCATGTAGTTCTCTTTATTGTGTCAAGAATATTCAGATCCGAAAGATTCGAGACAAAAGTTTAATATTGGCATACCAATAATAATACTTCAAGCATACTAACAAAGTAATCATGTCTTCTCAAAATAACATGGCCAAAGAAAGCTATCCCTACAAAATCATATAGTCTTGCTATGCTCTATCTTCATCACACAAAATATTTAAATCATGGACAACCCCAATGACAAGCCAAGCAATTGTTTAATACTTTTAATGTTCTCAAACTTTTTCAATCTTCACGCAATACATGAGCGTGAGCCATGGCCATAGCACTATAGGTGGAATAGAATGGTGGTTGTGGAGAAGACAAAAAGGAGAAGATAGTCTCACATCAACTAGGCGTATCAACGGGCTATGGAGATGCCCATCAATAGATATCAATGTGAGTGAGTAGGGATTGCCATGCAACAGATGCACTAGAGCTATAAGTGTATGACAGCTCAACAAAAGAAACTAAGTGGGTGTGCATCCAACTTGCTTGCTCATGAAGACCTAGGGCAATTTGAGAAGCCCATCATTGGAATATACAAGCCAAGTTCTATAAAGAAAGATTCCCACTAGTATATGATAGTGACAACATAGGAGACTCTCTATCATGAAGATCATGGTGCTACTTTGAAGCACAAGTGTGGTAAAAGGACAGTAGCATTGCCCCTTCTCTCTTTTTCTCTCATTTTTTTGTTTTTTTCATTTTTTTGTTTTTTGGGCCTTCTTTTTTTATGGCCTCTTTTTTCTCTTTTTTTCGTCCGGAGTCTCATCCCGACTTGTGGGGGAATCATAGTCTCCATCATCCTTTCCTCACATGGGACAATGCTCTAATAATGATGACCATCACACTTTTATTTACTTACAACTCAAGAATTACAACTCAATACTTAGAACAAAATATGACTCTATATGAATGCCTCCGGCGGTGTACCGGGATGTGCAATGACTCATGAGTGACATGTATGAAAGAATTATGAACGGTGGCCTTGCCACAAATACGATGTCAACTACATGATCATGCATGGCAATATGTCAATGATGAAGCATGTCATAACAAATGGAACGGTGGAAAGTTGCATGGCAATATATCTCGGAATGGCTATGGAAATGCCATAATAGGTAGGTATGGTGGCTGTTTTGAGGAAGGTAAATGGTGCGTTTATGGTACCGGCGAAATTTGTGCAGTACTAGAGAGGCTAGCAATGATGGAAGGGTGAGAGTGCGTATAATCCATGGACTCAACATTAGTCATAAAGAACTCACATACTTATTGCAAAAATATATTAGTCATCGAAACAAAGTACTACGCGCATGCTCCTAGGGGGATAGATTGGTTGGAAAATACCATCGCTCGTCCCCGACCGCCACTCATAAGGAAGACAATCAATAAATAAATGATGCTCCGACTTCATCACATAACGGTTCACCATACGTGCATGCTACGGGAATCACAAACTTTAACACAATTATCTCTCAAATTCACAACTACTCAACTAGCATGACTCTAATATCGCCATCTTCATATCTCAAAACAATCATCAAGTATCAAACTTCTCATGGTATTCAATGCACTTATATAAAAGTTTTTATAATGCCTAAAAGAAAATTACCATGCTGTTCTAAAAGACTCTCAAAATAATATAAGTGAAGCACGAGAGTTCATCTATTTCTTCAAAATAAAACTACCACTATCCTCTAAAAAGATACAAGTGAAGCACTAGAGCAAATGACAAACTACTCCGAAAGATATAAGTGAAGATCAATGAGTAGTTGAATAATTATGTAACTATGTGAGGACTCTCTAATATTTAAGAATTTCAGATCTTGGTATTTTATTCAAACAGCAAGCAAAACAAAAGAAAATAAAATGAAGCTCCAAGCAAAACACATATCATGTGTGTCGTGGTTTTGTCACGGCAGATGTCCTATAGAAAGGACTTAGTCGTGGAGCCATCGCGACGGGTTAGCTTGAAGGGGTTAAAGCGGACACAAGGACGCAGGAGAGTTTATACTAGTTCGGCCCCTTCAAGGAAGGTAAAAGCCTACATCTAGTTGTGATGGAATTGATTGGGTCTCGATGACTTGGGAGCAAACAAGCTTCGCCTAAGTCTCGAGTTGTGGTTGTCTGTCCTTAAACCGCCGCCGGGCTATCCCCTTATATACACGGGTGACGCCCCTCGGTCCACAGAGTCCCAACACCGGTTCATACTCATATCCGGGTTGGTCTCTCCTTATTCTTAACTTACAATACAAGTTTACATACCAAGCCGGTTTACAGCTACAGGTCTTAAACCGATTACAGGCCTTGGGCCCTTATCTTCCTCCTTGGGTTTTAACACCCTTGAACTACTGATGACGTTAACCCGGCCCAGATAGGCCGGTTTACGCCCAGTAGTAATATCCCCAACATTAGGCCCCAGATTGATTTGAACTGGTTCATGTCAATCCTTAGCAAAAATATTCGTCTTCAACATCTTCTTGTAGTTGTTGAACTGCCGTGACGTCATCTTTCCTGGTTGCTGAAAACCGGCGTGACGTCATCTATCATAAAGAAAAACATCCATGGTATCTTCTTATTTAATAGATTCGCAATGACCGAGGCGACAGCTCTGCTTCCCAGATTTGTGGTTCCTTGATTCCCGCGCCTGACACATGTCTCTTGCCCTATAAATAGGACCGAAGGGTCTTTTCCTTTCTCCCCTTCGTCCCCTTTCTCTTCGTCTTCTTCGCGTCGCCAGCCTCGGAGCTCCGCCGCCGCCGTTAACCTCTGCACCGTCTTGGGCCACTGCATCAACCTGAACGCGCCAGAGCACTGCGGTAGCTTTCTGCATCCTCCTTGATTCTGGTAAGCCTTCTGTTCTTCTTAACATGGATCTGTTCTAGGGTTTCGTGTTCTTGGCGTGTTCATCACTTGTTCATGCTCGTACCCAGACTCCTGGATAGATCTGTGAAACCCTGCTCTGAGTAGCAGTAGCTTTTAGCATCCGCTGGTGGTTTCCTGCTCAAGTCCATAGATCTCATCCATTATCTGCCCATTGATTCACCTCCGCTCTGCTTTAAGTCTTCGACTATTTTTCTTATTTTCTGAACTTGCTTCAGATCCAACGCCGTACCAAGATCTTGTGAAACCTGTTTCTGCATACTTAACCATCCGCAATCTCAATTGCTTCAATGTTTAGGTCAGGCGGTTTAACCTTATAGAAAATTTTCCAAACCGGTATATGCCATTAGTCCCCTTGTTAAACCGCCAGATGTAGGTTGCTTCATGAAACTCCGGTTTAGATAGGGTTGTTTCCGGTTTAACATTGTACATACTAGTGCATTTTAATCAATGCATTTTTGAACCGGGATCTTTTACCTTGTAGATTCCATCATGGCCAAGCAAGTGTATGAGTGCAATTGGGTTCCTTCTCGCGTCACCGAGGCTGAACTGGATGATTTAGTCCTAATTGGTGCTTTAGGCAGCAAGGATACAATCCATTGGAGGGCTCCTGGCAAAGAATGCCCTCCCACACCTCGAGAAGGAGAGGTTGTTGTTTTCATAGATCACTTAGCCCGGGGCTTTAAGCCGCCCGGCTCTAAATTTTATCGAGATGTCTTAGCCGATTTCCAGCTCCATCCACAAGATACTAGCCCCAACTCTGTTACAAATATGTGTCACTTCCAAGAACTCTGTGAAGCGTTCTTTCAAGAGGAGCCCACAGTGGAACTGTTCAGACACCTATTCCATCTAAACCGTCGTACTGAATTTACTGACGGCTCCAATACGGAGTTGGGTGGTGTGGCGATTCAGAAAAGGAAAGAGGTCACATACCCTCACGCCAAACTGCATAGCCACCCCAAAGAATGGAATCAGACATGGTTCTACTGCAAAGACACCTCCTCGGATGGTGAGAATCCCTTGCCTGGCTTTCGACCGGAGCGGCTCAGCAACACACACCCTTCTCCACAAAGATTTACTGCACAGGAGAGAAGTAAATACGCTCCTCAGCTATCAAAGCTCAGAGCTTTTATGGCCAACGGTTTAACAGGGGTTGACCTTGCTCGCTGTTGGATATCATGGAGCATACTGCCTCTTAGCCTGCGCTCCGGTTTGATGTGCCAGTATACTGACCGTGTTGATGACCCAATGAGACACTCAAGACTCCAGCTCTCCGGTGAGGAAATCACAGAGGCTATGCGTAAGATACTGAATGAACTGGAACACATCTGCGCTAGAACCGGCCTCCTTCCCTTCTGTGCCACCAACAAACCGCCAGCTGTAAGACTTTGATTTTTCTCCTTGCTGAATCTGCTATTGATATGTCTGGTCATTATTTTTAATATCAGTGTCTGCATAATCAGGGCGATGATCCGTTTTGGAGCAAAAAACTGCCGTAGGAGAAGCCAGAAAAACCAGACAAACCGGAAAGGGCAACCCGGCAAAAGACTAAAGCTGTGAAGAAGACTGCCCATAGGAAAAGAACCACTGCCTCTTCTAATCCGGCTCCTGAAGATGAGGTGGATAATCCGGACTTTGAGGTAGAGCTTGACTCACTTGGTTTATTTTTCATGCGTCTTATTGATGATGATATTTGTCAGGATGATGTCGAAGCCAGCCACGCGGATGTTGCTGAGGTAATTGTTCTCTCTTCCGATTCAGCAACTTTGCCTTCACAAAAAATCCGTCAGGCAAACTGGAAAGTTAAATTTTCTCATCCTCTTGCTTATTTGGATCCTAAACTTCTTATGAAGACCCAACAACATGAAGCTCGCCGCACCACCCGGCACAGCGGCCAGGTAGTTACCTCCGCCGGTTTACCGAACAGTCCGGTTCGGAAACGCCATTCCGAGGTCTCTAATTTGCTTGTTAGTGCTTGTCCTAAAGCGGTCTGCTTTCGTCAACCTCTTACTCCGTCTGACTCCAATTATCAGGTTACTTCCCACTCATCTTCTGGCGAGTCATCGGCTACTCAGCTCCCACCGCTCAAAACGGTGCTTGGGTAAGCTATACTTATTGTGATGTTTGCATTACATTGCCTTAGAACATACTCTGTATTTGATTTTGTTATTCTTCTCAGGGCCAAACCTAGGCCAAGCAAGAAGGCCCGCCTGGACAAAGCGGCCGAAGAAGATGTTGTTCTTGAAGCGGACAAGACACCCAATGCTGAAGCGGCTATTCCTGAAGATATTCCCAATGATCCACCGCAGCCAGATGATGATCTTATTGCAGAAGAGAGGCCTACTGACACCTCAGGTCCTACCCATCAGCCTATAGGTTCTATCCGGATTGAAAGCTCCACTGGTCCAGCCAAGCCTACTGACAAGCCAACAGCTCCAGTGCAAACCGGCGGTACCAAAGATGATGAGGTTGTCATTACTGGTACTAGCCATACTGAGCCAAACAATCCTGTCGCTTTATCCAAACATTCTGCCAAGGAAGAACTTGTTGCTTTTGGTAAAAGCAAGTGGAATGCTGATCTGACGACCTATTCTGCTCTTAACGCCCAAGATATCCATTCCGGCTATCTGAACCGGCTGTATACCAGCCGTGACTATGAAGCCGGTCTGGTCAACATGATGAAAGATAAATATGAGGTAATTTCCATATGCTCCTTCCTACCTATATGCTTCCATTCCTGACTCTCCTAGCCCCCAAGGGCCGGTTTGGAATATTCTTTCAAACCGGGACTTAATAATATAAATCCTATTACTTTGAAATTTGTTGATGTAGCCCCCAAGGGCCGGTTCAACTTTAGCGTAGTTAAACCGGTACTTTAAGTAATTGAAACTGCCGCATCAGAATATATATGATCAAATAACCATTAGCCCCCAAGTGCCAAGTTGAATACTTGTATTGATCTTGGGACTTTGTAAACAATCGAAAGACGAAGGGGTAAACCGGAGGCCGCTTTAGATCAAATATGCATTAGCCCCCAAGTACTAAGCGCATAACTTGTTATGTGGTTGGTACTTGAATCCTTCTACCAATTTGTTGAAGCATATATCTGTATGCATGCAGGCGGAGCTGAAGACGAAAGAGAACCAAGTCATCGATCTTCAAGAAGCCCTGAAAACCCAACAAGCTGAAACTTCCAAAGCAAAAGAGGAATTGGCCAGTGCTTTAAGCGCCATGGAACGACTTAAGGAGAACTTCAAGAAGAAACGGGCGGACTGGGCCACTGAGAAATCCGCTTTGATCAAACGAGCAGAGGATGCTGAGGCTGCACTAAAACCAGTGGCAGATGAACTGACCAGCATAAAGCGGCACGTGCATGCCATGACTGCTGCTATCTTTGGTAATCCAGTTTTCCTACTGAATTGGCTCTGTCTTCTGACAAAGTTGCCGGTTTATTAACCCTTTATGGTATTCCAGGGACACGCATTGGTCACTTGGGGTCAGATGTACGGAAGAAGCTAAAAGCCGCCTATACATTGGTTGAACAATTGTATACTGGTGCCCAGCGGATCATCTGTACCGCCTCTCATAACAAACCGGCGCCTACTTTGATTCAAGATACTTTGATGAAACTGTCGGTGCTTCCTGCCCGGATTGAAGAGCTAAAGAAATCTGCTGCTCGAACCGGCGCAATCAATGCTTTAATCCGGGCAAAAGCCTGGGTGCCGGATTTTGATCCTATTGAAGCAGCTCAGGGCTATCCCAGCTTCAAGGAAGACGGATCAGAATTTGGTGAAGCAGATCTGCGAGCGATAAACCGGGAGGTGCGTCCCCTAGCTTGTCAGTTGGCTGAGGAAGCGGACTTGTCTCGTTATCAAGCGCAATATGACAGTCAGAACAAGCGAATAGCTGCGCCAATCCATGAATCGGAAAATCTGATTCCTCCAATTCGTAAGCATACTTACGCTCCCGATATTGACCCGTCCTTGCTAATCCATGATGAAGCTGTTTTTCAAGCATTAATGGGAATCGACTGGACAACTGTGGATTTCCAGCCACTGGGTAGGGATACGGAGGCTGAAGCGGCGCAGGACGACCCACAACCATCAGGCCAGGCCGGCGACCAAGCTTGAACCGGACGCCGGTTTAAACTGCCTCTTCCTCGCGAAAAACAATTATATTATTATGGGCACCATGTTGCCTTGTAATAGGCTAGCTGATACCTTTGATGTTGGTATGCCTTCGTGCATAATTTGTTCTTCCTGTGGTAATGAACTTTCCAGAACACTTTCTGAAATGAAAAATTCGTCAAGTGCCACCGCGGTTGTACCGTCAGGCGGAATATGATGTCTGCATATATGAAATCAAAACAAAATTTTAAGTATGACCGAATTTTGAGATACATAATACCTGCCGTCATTGAGCGTGAAGTTGGCTTGGCCAATCTTGAAGCGGAGTTTTGCAAACCCATACTGTTGGAGGAGATAACAGCTCCTGTATATATATGACACTGGTTTACCATGTAAACCGTGTCGGGTTATAATAAACACCGTGTTACTCCATAAGAGGATGTTAACAACACGGACCAAACCGGTCAAATAGCCTCCGGATTGACGTGAACTGTGTTCCGTCAATTGAATTTTTTTTGCCGGTTTAAGAAACACAATGAAAAGCAAAAAAAACCTTCAAAGAAAAGTGTGAAGCAAAAGAAAATTTTTATTTAAACTGATCAAATGGCGTTACCATGGCTAAACACGACCAAGTTCCCGCTAGGTGTAACTATGGTTCTAGTCAGCCAGGTCCCCAGATGAAATCGTGGCATTTATGCCGACCAAATGGCGTGGTCATGGTTCGGGTTCGACCAAGCCCCCAAGTGATTCTGTGGCCTTAGGCCGACCAAGAGGCATGACTGGTTCAGACATGACCTAGTCCCCAAGTGATCTGGTGGCTTTCGCCTATCAAGAGGCATGGTATTGGTTCGGACACGACCAATCCTCCAAGTGATATAACATGATGCTTTTAGCAAAGCGAACTCAAGGGGTAAACCGGAGGCCGCTTTAGAGCAACTCCGTGTAACCTCACATGATGTAAAAGAACAGATACCCCGCTTTTAGCTGAGGTTCCGGTTTATTATATTTAATCATAATATATACATTGTCGTAATATGTACATAAGTATAGCCAATGGCTCAGGTGTAGTAAGGCCGAAGATGAGCTATATTCCACGGCCTGTTAGTCTCCTCCTCTGATGTACGTGAGTCCTTATGCTCTCGAATATCGATCAGATAGTACGACCAGTTGTGCAGATTCTTGCTGACCACGAAAGGCCCCTCCCAAGGTGGGGATAGCTTATGCATGTTAGTCTGATCTTGGATGAGCCGAAGCACCAAATCTCCTTCCTGAAAGGTTCTGGTTCTGACCCGGCGACTATGATAATGACGAAGATCCTGCTGGTAAATCGCCGATCGGGCGGCTGCGATGTCACGCTCTTCATCCAACCGGTCCAAAGCATCTTGCCGTGCTGTCTCGTTGTCCTCTTCAATATAAGCTGTGACACGAGGTGAATCATGCCGGATATCACTGGGGAGAACCGCCTCCGCTCCATAAACCATGAAGAACGGTGTGTATCCTGTTGATCTGTTGGGTGTTGTATTGATACTCCATAGCACAGATGGTAATTCTTCTACCCAACAACCCGGCGTTCTTTGCAAAGGAACCATGAGCCGGGGCTTGATGCCTCTCAAGATCTCTTGATTAGCTCTTTTTGCTTGACCATTAGACTGCGGATGTGCCACTGATGAAACGTCGAGCCGGACGTGCTCTCGTTTGCAGAACTCCTTCATAGCACCTTTGGATAAATTGGTACCATTATCTGTGATAATACTGTGCGGAAAGCCAAACCGGAAAATCACATTTTTGATGAACTGAACCGCCATGGACGCATCACACTTGCTAACAGGTTCTGCCTCCACCCACTTTGTAAACTTGTCAACCGCCACCAGGAGGTGGGTCTTCTTATCTTTGGACCTTTTGAAAGGCCCAACCATATCCAGCCCCCAAGTCGCAAACGGCCAAGTAATCAGAATCATTCTCAATTCTTGAGCCGGTACATGAGCACGCCTTGAAAACCTTTGGCAACCATCACACCGTCTGACCAGATCCTCCGCATCAGCATGAGCAGTTAACCAATAAAAACCATGGCGAAACGCTTTAGCCACCAGAGACTTTGAATCGGCGTGGTGACCACAATCTCCTTCGTGGATCTCACGCAAGATTTCACGGCCTTCTTCAGGAGACACACAGCGTTGGAAAGCCCCTGATATACTACAATGATGCAACTCGCCGTTGATGATAGCCATGGACTTGGATCGCCAGATTATCTACCTTGCTAGAATTTCATCCTCTGGCAACTCACCCCGATTCTTGTACGCCGGGTAGGGAAGCGTCCAATCCGGAATAACATGAAGAGGTGCCACCAATCGAGCCTCCGGATCAGGAATAGCCAAATCCTCTTCACCAGGGATCTTGACCGACGGGTTGTGCAGCACATCCAGAAAAACATTGGGTGGGACCGGTTTGCGCTGAGAGCCCAGCCGGCTTAAAGCGTCTGCCGCTTCATTTTTCCGCCGGTCCACGTGATCCACCTGATAACCTTTGAAATAACCTGTGACAGTATCCACCTCACGATGATATGCTGCCATGAGTGGGTCCTTGGAGTCCCAAGTGCCAGACACTTGCTGGGCCACAAGGTCCGAGTCACCGAAGCACTTAACTCGACTTAGATTCATCTCCTTAGCCATCCGGAGACCATGGAGCAAGGCTTCATACTCAGCTGCATTGTTAGTACAAGGGAACATTAAACGGAGAACATAACAAAACTTATCACCTCGTGGGGAAGTTAATACAACTCCAGCCCCCGAGCCTTCCAACTGCCTGGATCCGTCAAAATGGATGGTCCAATATGTATGATCCGGCTTTTCTTCAGGTGCTTGCATTTCTGTCCAATCATTGATGAAATCAACAAGTGCTTGAGACTTAATCGCTGTCCGAGGCACATACTTCAAACCGTACGGCCCCAGCTCTATGGCCCACTTTGCAATCCGGCCAGATGCTTCCCGATTCTGGATGATATCTCCCAAAGGAGCAGAACTGACCACCGTAATTGAGTGCCCTTGGAAATGTTGTTTAAGCTTCCGGCTTGCCATAAAGACTCCATACACCAGCTTCTGCCAATGCGGATACCTTTGCTTGGACTTAATGAGCACCTCGCTGATGTAATAAACCGGACGTTGAACTGGATGCTCCTTACCTGCCTCCTTTCGCTCCACCACAATAGCTACACTGACCGCCCAAACATTAGCAGCAACATATAGCAGTAACGGCTCCTTGTCAACGGGAGCGGCGAGCACAGGCGGATTGGCCAATTGCCGCTTTAAGTCCTCAAACGCTTCATCAGCAGCAGAACTCCAGACAAACTGATCCGTCTTTTTCAACATCTGATACAAAGGGATTGCCTTCTCACCCAGGCGACTAATAAACCGGCTTAGCGCAGCAATCCTGCCTGCCAGGCGTTGAACATCGTTGATACACTTCGGTTTAGCCAGGGAGGTGATAGCTGTGATCTTCTCCGGATTAGCCTCAATTCCCCTGTTGGACACTAGAAAACCCAATAGCTTGCCTGCCGGTACACCAAAAACACACTTGTTCGGATTAAGCATCATCTTGTATGTTCTCAGATTATCAAAGGTTTCTTTCAAATCATCAATCAGAGTCTCCTTCTCCCTGGATTTAACCACGATGTCATCCACATAAGCATGTACATTACGGCCAATTTGCTTGTGAAGACAATTTTATACACACCATTGGTAAGTTGCCTGGGCACTCTTGAGCCCGAAGGGCATAGACACATAGCAGAAGGTTCCAAAGGGAGTTATAAATGATGTCTTCTCCTGGTCCTTAACTGCCATTTTGATCTGATGATAGCCAGAATACGCATCCAAAAAACTTAGACGCTCACAACCTGCTGTAGCATCAATAATTTGATCAATACGGGGGAGGGCGAAAGGATCTGCTGGACAAGCCTTATTAAGATTTGTGTAATCCACACACATATGCCAGGTGCCGTTTTTCTTGAGGACCAGCACCGGATTGGCAAGCCACTCAGGGTGAAACACTTCAATAATAAAGCCAGCTGCTAAGAGCCTGGCTACCTCCTCTCCAATCGCCTTGCGCCTTTCTTCGTTGAACCGGCGGAGGAACTGTTTCACTGGTTTGTATTTAGGATCCACATTAAGTGTGTGCTCAGCGAGTTCCCTCGGTACACCTGGCATGTCAGAAGGTTTCCATGCGAAAATGTCCCGATTCTCACGGATGAACTCGATGAGCGCGCCTTCCTATTTCGGATCCAAGTTGGCACTGATGCTGAACTGCTTAGACGAATCGCCAGGTACGAAATCAACAAGCTTAGTCTCTGCTGCCGATTTGAACTTCAGGGTCGGATCATGCTCCGTAGTTGGCTTCTTCAACGGAGTCATGTCCGCCGGATCAACATTGTCTTTATAGTACTTCAACTCCTCGATGGCACAAACCGACTCTGCATAAGCCGCATCTCCTTCCTCGCATTCCAAAGCGATTTTGCGGCTTCCATGAACCGTTATTGTCCCCTTGTGACCCGGCATCTTGAGCTGCAAATACACATAACAGGGCCGGGCTATAAACTTGGCGTACGCCGGTCGCCCAAACAGGGCATGATATGGACTTTGGATTTTCACCACCTCAAACGTCAATGTCTCTGATCTGGAATCATGATCATCCCCAAAGGCCACTTCCAGAGCTATCTTACCAACGGGATATGCTGATCTGCCAGGCACTACACCATGGAATACTATATTAGACGGTTTGAGATTCTTATCTTCAGTCCCATACGACGGAAGGTCTCATAGTACAGGATGTTAATACTGCTCCCTCCATCCATGAGCACCTTGGTGAACTTATAACCTCCCACCTGAGGCGCCACCACCAGCGCCAGCTGACTCGGGTTATCGACCTGGGGCGGGTGATCCTCTCTGCTCCATATGATCGGCTGTTCAGACCAACATAGATAACGGGGTATGGCCGGTTCAACAGAGTTGACCGCCCGCCTCTGAACCTTCCGGTCTCGCTTGTCCAAGCTAGTGGTAAAGACATGGTACTGTCCACCACTCAACTGCTTTGGATTGCTCTGGTAACCCGACTGCTGCTGCTGCTGCTGTTGGTTGTAACCACCCTGGTTGTTCCGATTATTTTGACCATTATTTCCGCCCAGATTACCATTAAACCCTGAACCGGAACTTCCTCCACCGTAACCTGGCCCGGACCCTGAGCCATCGCCAGATCCGTGATCATACCAGAAATTATTAGAATTCTTGAACTCCTGCATAATAAAGCAATCCTTCCAAAGGTGGTTTGCTGGTTCCTCCTTCGTCCCATGTTTTGGACAGGGCTGGTTTAGCAGAAAGTTTAGGCGGTTTGGGTTAGGGTTGGGCGCCCCACTACGATTTCTTGGCCTACCTTTGCGTCGCTGGCCATTGTTCTGTGCGTTGGTATTAGCCACAAAGTTCATGTTACCATCCGCTTTACGCTTGCCTCCTCCGCCATTGCCTACCCAGTGATGCTGCTGACCTTTGGAGCTGTTGTTCTTCTTTCCCTTCCCTGTCTTGTCATCATCAGATTCGGGATCCTTGGTACTATCAGAATCAGCATATTTCACCAAAGCGGCCATGAGAGTCCCCATGTCAGTGCAATGACGCTTCATCCGTCCCAACTTCAGCTTCAGGGGTCCAAACTGGCAGTTGCCCTCTAGGGTTAATACTGCGGTGTCAGCGTTGATGCGGTCTGAGGAGTGCAACACTTGTGAAACCCGGCGCACCCAATGAGTCGTTGATTCTCCTTCCTCCTGGACGCATGCAGCTAAGTCCACTATCGACATAGGCTGTTTACAGGTATCTTTGAAATTGCTGATAAACCGGGCCCGTAATTAGGCCCATGAACTGATAGAATTAGCCGGCAAGCTTTTTAACCAAGTACGGGCCGTTCCTTTGAGCATCATGGTGAAGTATTTTGCACATGCCGCGTCATCCACATCAAGCATCTCCATGGCCATCTCATAGCTCTCCACCCATGTCTCTGGAGGTTGATCCGCTGTGTAATTTGGCACCTTGCGCGGGCCTTTGAAATCCTTGGGCAAGCGCACGTTGCGTAAAGCGGGGATAAGGCAAGGCACCCCCAAAGAACTGGAGGTAACACCAGGTTCAGTCAAGGTGGTTGGATGAATGGGCATGAGCTGCCGAGCCTGATGCTGTGCGGCTAACTCGGCCTCCCTGCATGCGTGGGCCCGGTCCACCTCTCCCTGAGCGTCATCAGCACCACCCGCCGGGTTGTTGTTCTGGGGTGCCCCACGTCGTTCATTACTCGACACTGCCGGTTCATCCATATGTCTGCTATAGCTCTGGCTTGGACGAGGGGTCAAGTGGATCCGGTCGCGGTTGTACGAGTATGCTTCCTGTTGGGCCAAAGCGGTCCTCAGAAGTTCCTTGACCGTCGTGTCTCTACTGCCTGCGGCGAGTCACCTTCAATTGGAATGGCCTCCAGCCGTGCAGCAGCGGCAACAAGATTGTCCATTGGGTTGGAGTAGTGACCCGGGGGTGTTAAAGCAGCCTGAGGTACAATGGTGTTCTGACGAGGCGGGTTGATCTGACGAGGCTGAACCGGTGTGCCGGTCCCAGGGGCTTCTGCCCAGTTTCCCTCCAGCGGATTGCCGGCTCTTGGCCCTGGAGTGTTGAAAAGGACTCTGGCCTCGAAAACCGGAGGTAAGCGGGATCGGTGCTTCCTCCTCATGACTTCATGTGATGCGCTCTGGTCTAACATAAGCCTGTAGGCCTGTGCGTCCAAAGCAGCCCGCTCTGCGGCCATCCTGGTGTCCTCAGCTGCCAGATCCGCCTTGGCCCGGGTGATCTGTTCCTTTACCTTTGCAATCTCCGTATTGTGAACGTACTGATCTGGCAGATTAACTACTGCCATAAGCACAGCCAACGCATCAAATAGTTCTGATAGAACATGAGCCGGCGGGCGCACAGGGCCTCCTGCCCCGGCAGCCGTCGCTACTGCTGAACCGGAAATCATTGCCGCAGCTGTCGAAGAATGAAGCGCTGCTTGCGTTCCAGCCATGAATATTCCAACCTGGTTGGGCAGATCAGAGGGGTCCGGAATACTGTCGCCATCGGAACAGCTCCCAATCCGGCCATCTTGTAGCTGATAAAGAGATTCGGTTTCTCCGGTCGAAGATTCATCACCGGAACAAATGACAGTTGCCCCGTGAAGTCCCGATCCATCCTCATAACTTCCTCCATGGATGACTCCCATGAAGGCACGCTTCATGGCCGGTTTAACCCGGGCGGATTGCGCACGCTGAGCCGTCTCGACGAGGTCGGTGCAGATGTCCGGCTCAGGGCCCGGTTCACCGATCTTGCCAATGAAGACGTGAATGCTACCAAAGGGGACCCGGTACCCATACTCAACTGAGCCGGCCTCGGGGCCCCAGCCTGCGTCGTTGATGTAGAGCCTGCCGCGACGACTCTTAGTCATCCGGCCTACAGCATAGCCCTTGAGTCCTTCAAAGCGGCCCTCCAAGAACCGGAAACCATCGTGCGATAGCCCCACGGTGGGCGCCAACTGTCGTGGTTTTGTCACGGCAGATGTCCTATAGAAAGGACTTAGTCGTGGAGCCATCGCGACAGGTTAGCTTGAAGGGGTTAAAGCGGACACAAGGACGCAGGAGAGTTTATACTAGTTCGGCCCCTTCAAGGAAGGTAAAAGCCTACGTCTAGTTGTGATGGAATTGATTGGGTCTCGATGACTTGGGAGCAAACAAGCTTCGCCTAAGTCTCGAGTTGTGGTTGTCTGTCCTTAAACCGCCGCCGGGCTGTCCCCTTATATACACGGGTGACGCCCGTCGGTCCACAGAGTCCCAACACCGGTTCATACTCATATCCGGGTTGGTCTCTCCTTATTCTTAACTTACAATACAAGTTTACATACCAAGCCGGTTTACAGCTACAGGTCTTAAACCGATTACAGGCCTTGGGCCCTTATCTTCCTCCTTGGGTTTTAACACCCTTGAACTACTGATGACGTTAACCCGGCCCAGATAGGCCGGTTTACGCCCAGTAGTAATATCCCCAACAATGTGGTGAATAAAAATATAGCTCCAAGTAAAGTTAACGATGAACAAAGACGAAAGAGGGGATGCCTTCCGGGGCATCCCCAAGCTTAGGCTCTTGGTTGTCCTTGAATATTACCTTGGGGTGCCTTGGGCATCCCCAAGCTTAGGCTCTTGCCAGTCCTTATTCCATAGTCCATCGAATCTTTACCCAAAACTTGAAAACTTCACAACACAAAACTTAACAGAAAACTCGTAAGCTTTGTAAGTATAAGAAAATAAATCACCACTTAGGTACTGTTGTGAACTCATTCTAAATTCATATTGGTGTAATATCTACTGTATTCCAACTCATCTATGGTTCATACCCTCCGATACTACTCGTAGATTCATCAAAGTGAGCAAACAACACATAGAAAATAGAATCTGTCAAAAACAGAACAGTCTGTAGTAATCTGGATCAAACATATACTTATGGAACCCCAAAATTCTAAAATAAATTGCTGGACGTGAGTAATTTATCTATTAATCATCTGCAAAATGAATTAACTAAATATCACTCTCCAAATAAAAATGGCAGCAAATCTCGTGAGCCCTATAGTTTCTGTTTTTTATAGCATGATCGCAAAGACTTTCCCCAAGTCTTCCCAAAGGTTCTACTTGGCACAAACACTAATTAAAACATAAAAACTACATCTAAACAGAGGCTAGATGAATTGTTTATTACTAAATAGTAGCAAAAGGCAAAGAACAAAAATAAAAATTGGGTTGCCTCCCAACAAGCGCTAACGTTTAATGCCCCTAGCTAGGCATGATGATTTCAATGATGCTTACATAAAAGATAAAAATTGAAACATAATGGGAGCATCATGAAGCAAATGACAAGCACATTTAAGTCTAAAGCACTTCCTATGCATAGGAATTTTGTGAGCAAACAATTTATGGGAACAATAATCAACTAGCATAGGAAAGCAAAACAAGCATAACTTCAAGACTTTAAGCACATAGAGAGGAAACTTGGTATTATTGCAATTCCTACAAGCATATATTCCTCCCTCATAATAATTTTCATTAGCATCATGAATGAATTCAACAATATAACCATCACATAAAGTATTATTTTCATGATGCTCAAGCATAGAAATTTTACTATTCTCCACATAAGCAAAATTCTTCTCATGAATAGTAGTGGGAGATGATAACCCACAAGTGTAGGGGATCACAACAGTTTTCGAGGGTAGAGTATTCAACCCAAATTTATTGATTGTACACAAGGGGAGCCAAAGAATATTCTCAAGTATTAGCAGCTGAGTTGTAAATTCAACCACACCTGGAAACTTAATATCTGCCTCAAAGTATTTAGTAGCAAAGTAATATGATAGTAGTGGTAACGATAGCAAAAGTAATGGTAGCAAAAGTAATATTTTTGGGTTTTATAGTGATTGTAACAGTAGCAGCGGAAAAGTAAATAAGTGAGGAACAATATATGGAAAACTCATAGGCATTGGATCGGTGATGGAGAATTATGCCGGATGCGATCGATCATGTAACAGTCATAACATAGGGTGACACAGAACTAGCTCCAGTTCATCAATGTAATGTAGGCATGTATTCCGAATATAGTCATACGTGCTTATGGAAAAGAACTTGCATGACATCTTTTGTCCTACCCTCCCATGGCAGCGTGATCCTATAGGAAACTAAGGGATGTTAAGGCCTCCTTTTAATAGAGTACCGGACCGAAGCATTAACACATAGTGAATACATGAACTCCTCAAACTACGGTCATCACCGGGAGTGGTCCCGATTATTGTCACTTCGGGGTTAACGGATCATAACACAAAATAGGTGACTATAGACTTGCAAGATAGGATCAAGAACTCTCATATATTGATGAAAACATAATAGGTTCAGATCTGAAATCATGGCACTCGGGCCCTAGTGACAAGCATTAAGCATAGAAAATTCATAGCAACATCAATCTCAGAACATAGTGGATACTAGGGATCAAACCCTAACAAAACTAACTCGATTACATGATAAATCTCATCCAACCCATCACCCTCTAGCAAGCCTATGATGGAATTACTCATGCACGGCGGTGTGCATCATGAAATTGGTGATGGAGGAAGGTTGATGATGACGATGGCGACGGATTCCCCTCTCCGGAGCCCCGAACGGACTCCAGATCAGCCCTCCCGAGAGAGTTTAGGGCTTGGCAGCGGCTCCGTATCGTAAAATGTGATGAATCCTTCTCCCTGATTTTTTTTCTCCCTGAAAGTGAATATATGGAGTCAAGGTTGAGGTCGGTGGAGTGTCAGGGGGCCCACGAGGCAGGGGGCGCGCCCAGGGGGGTAGGGCGCCCCCACCCTCGTGGACAGGTGGTGGCCCCCTGACGTAGATCTTTCTTCCAGTATTTTTTATATATTCCAAAATAATTCTCCATTGATTTTCTGGTCATTCCGAGAACTTTTATTTCTGCACAAAAATAACACCATGGCAATTCTGCTGAAAACAGCGTCAGTCCGGGTTAGTTCCGTTCAAATCATGCAAGTTAGAGTCCGAAACAAGGGCAAAAGTGTTTGGAAAAGTAGATATGACAGAGACGTATCAACTCCCCCAAGCTTAAACCTTTGCTTGTCCTCAAGCAATTCAGTTGATAAACTGAAAGTGATAAAGAAAATCTTTTACAAACTCTATTTGCTCTTGTTGTTGTAAATATGTAAAGCCAACATTCAAGTTTTCAGCAAAGATTATGAACTAACCACATTTGCAATAACATTTAGGTCTCATGTTTACTCATATCAATGGCATAATTAACTAGCGAGCAATAATAATAAATCTCGGATGATAACACTTTCTCAAAATAATCATGATATGATATGACAAGATGGTATCTCGCTAGCCTTTTCTGAGACCACAAAACATAATTGCAGAGCACCTTTAAAGATCAAGGACTGACTAGACATTGTAATTCATGGTAAAAGAGATCCAGTCAAGTCATACTCATGTAAACTAACAGTAATGGATGCAAATGATAGCGGTGCTCTCCAACTGGTGCTTTTAATAAGAGGATGATGACTCAACATAAAAGTAAATAGATAGGCCCTTCGCAGAGGGAAGCAGGGATTTGTAGAGGTGCCAGAGCTCGGTTTTTAAATAGATATGAATAATAATTTGAGCGGTATACTTTCATTGTCAACATAACAGCCGAGAGATCTCCATATCTTCCATGCTACACACATTATAGGCGGTTCCCAAACAGAATGGTAAAGTTTATACTCCCCCTCTACCAACAAGCATCAATCCATGGCTTGCTCGAAACAACGAGTGCCTCCAGCTAACAAGAGTCCCAAGGGAGTTTTGTTTGCAGTTATTTTGATTTGATTTGCATAAAGCATGGGACTGGGCATCCCGGTGACCAGCCATTTTCTCGTGAGTGAGGAGCAGAGTCCACTCCTCTTGAGAATAACCCGCCTAGCATGGAAGATACAGACAGCCCTAGTGGATACATGAGCTATTCGAGCATACAAAACAGAATGTTTATTTGAAGGTTTAGAGTTTGGCATATACAAATTTACCTGGAACGACAGGTAGATACTGTGTATAGGTAGGTATGGTGGACTCATATGGAATAACTTTGGGGTTTATGGAGTTGGATGCACAAGCAGTATTCCCGCTTAGTACAAGTGAAGGCTAGAAAAAGACTGGGAAGCGACCAGCTAGAGAGCGACAACAGTCATGAACATGCATTAAAATTAATCAACACCGAATGCAAGCATGAGTAGGATATAATGTACCATGGACATAAATATCATAGAGGCTATGTTGATTTTGTTTCAACTACATGCGTGAACATGTGCCAAGTCAAGCCACTCGAATCATTCAAAAGAGGATACCACCCTATCATACCACATCACAACCATTTTAATAGCATGTTGGCACGCAAGGTAAACCATTATAAGCTCCTAGCTAATTAAGCATGGCATAAGCAACTACAATCTCTAATTGTCATTGCAAACATGTTTATTCATAATAGGCTGAATTAGGCACGATGAACTAATCATATTTACAAAAACAAGAGAGGTCGAGTTCATACCAGCTTTTCTCATCTCAATAAGTTCATCATATAATCATCATTATTGCCTTTCACTTGCACGACTGAATAGTGTGGATAATAATAATAATAGTGCAGGTGCATTGGACTAAGCTGGAATCTGCAAGCATTCAATTCAAGAGAGAAGACAAGGTAAAATGGGCTCTTTGTTAGATCAACAATAATGCATATAAGAGCCACTCAAAATTTTCATTATGGTCTTCTCCTCTCGGCCCCCAAAGAACAAGAAAAGAAAAAAAACTATTTACACGGGAAAGCTCCCAACAAGCAAAAAAAGAAGAACGAGAAATCTTTTTGGGTTTTCTTTTTAATTACTACTACAAGCATGGAACGTAAACTAGCTAAAAAGTTGCAACTAATTTTTTTGTTTTTCTTAAGGTTTATCAAACACACAACAAGAAAGCATAAAAAAGGAAAATAAACTAGCATGGATATTGCAATGAAAAAGTATGAGCACCAACAACTAGCATGAGTGTGTGAACATGAATGTAATGTCGGTGAGAGATACGTACTCCCCCAAGCTTAGGCTTTTGGCCTAAGTTGGTCTATGGCCACGGTTGGCCTAGCGGATATCCAAAGTTGTAGCTGGGGTCGTATTGAGATGCAGCGGCAATTGCCTGATGAGCTGTAGCTTGGAGGCGAGCTGTCTCCACCCTCCTCTCATACTCGGTCGCCTCCTCCCTGGTTATAACATATCTCCCCTTTTCCAGAAGGTCAAAGAAAGTAGGAGCAGGGAGAGTGACATGATAGATTCGTCGTCTGTCAAAGATTAGTCGGTACTGGAGGAACTGATCGTTCCTCTCAACAAACTGATGACGAACCATAGCATCATAATCTAGATAAGAAGGAGGCAACTCAATATCATCTCCACGTAAGGGTATCTCAAGAAAGTTAGCTATACGAGTTGCATAAATTCCACCAAAGAAATATCCATGAATACGATTATTATGCAACCTACGTGCAACAATAGCCCCCAAGTTGTATTGTGTATCTCCGAAAACAGCGCTCCTGAGAACACTAAGATCAGGTACACACATGTGACATGCTTCATCTTTACCGTTTATGCACCTTCCTATGAAGAGAGCAAAATAATGTATAGCAGGAAAATGAATGCTCCCTATGGTGGCTTGTGTTACATCTCTAGATTCCCCCACTGTAATACTAGCAAGAAAATCTCTAAATCCAGATTTGCGAGGTTCACTAACATTACCCCACTGTGGGAGTTTACAAGCAGTGTTAAAATCTTCTAAGTCCATGGTATAAGACTTATCATAGAGGTCAAACAGGACAGTTTGAGAATTGCGTGATGATGAAAACTTAAACCTTCTCACAGATGAATCAGTTAAATAGAGGTACTAATGGCACTTATCTGCCTCGAAGCTCTCAAGATCAGCATTACGCACATATGCATCAAATTCCTCTTTAATTCCTGCTCAGATCATGAAATCCTCTGACGGCCATTCACAGGGCCGCACTTGAGCGTCTCTTGGTGGTTCCTCGTCCGCATCGCGTATTGCAGGCCTGGGTCCTTGCTTCCTTGAAGAACCACCTTGGTACATTTTCCTAAACGTATTTCTTCCGCTGAAAAATTTCTGAAATTTTTAGTAACTTCAAAATAAAAGTGAACCAAACTCAACAATATTGATAGCAACTACTCCTACAAGTGCCTAGAGGAAATATCATGCATCAAAACTACTTTTTACCACATAAATTTGACATGCAAGCTCAAGAATAGGGTCACCTAAGCAGCAAAAATTTGCAATAAATAAAGCACTAGAACAAAAACTAATTGGACCGATGGAGGAGTCACATACCAAAGAACAATCCCCCAAAGCAGTTTTGTGAATGGAGCTTTGAGCAAGGAGATTGAAAATGGCAGCAAGATGAGCTTGGACTCAGGTTTGAGCTGGCTAGTGATTTTTCTGGGAGGAAGGAGTGTGTGGTAGCTGGAATAAGTGGAGGGGAGCCACCATGGGCCCACGAGGCAGGGGGCGTGCCCAGGGGGGTGGGCGCGCCCTGGACCCTCATGGCCAGGTGCTTGCTCCCCCTGATGTGTTCTCAGTGCCAGATATTCTCAAATATTCTAGAAAAAAATCATATTTAATTTTCAGGGCATTTCATGAACTTTTATTTTCGGGGTATTTTTTATTGCATTGATAATTCAGAAAACAGGCAAGAAAAATACTATTTTTACTTTATTTAATATAAATAACAGAAAGTAAAAAGAGGGTACAGAGAGTTCTGTTTTCTAAATTCATCCATCTCATGATCATCAAAAGGAATCCACTAACAAGGTTGATCGGGTCTTGTTAACAAACTCATTCCGAATAACATGGAACTGGAGAATTTTCGAATAACACTAGGTTACCTCAACAGGGATATGCACTTCCCCAACAATAAGAATATCATATTTCTTCTTGACAGTAGGAAGAGGAAATTCAAAACCTCCAATAGTAATTGTTGAAAATTTTCCAATATAATTGATACTGTGGACTTGAGGTTGTTTCCTCGGAAAGTGTACCGTATGCTCATTACCATTAACATGAAAAGTGACATTGCCTTTGGTGCAATCAATAACAGCCCCTGCAGTATTCAAAAAGGGTCTTCCAAGAATAATAGACATACTATCATCCTCGGGAATACCAAGAATAACAAAGTCCATTAAAATAGTAATGTTTGCAACCACAATAGGCACATCCTCACAAATATTGACAAGTATAGCAGTTGATTTATCAACCATTTGCAAAGATATTTTAGTAGGTGTCAACTTATTCAAATCAAGTCTACGATATAAAGAGAGAGGCATAACACTAACACCGGCTCCAAGATCACATAAAGAAGTTTTAACATAGTTTCTTTTAATGGAGCATGGTATAGTTGGTACTCCTATATCTCCAAGTTTCTTTTGTATTCCACCCTTAAAAGTATAATTAGCAAGCATGGTGGAAATTTCAGCTTCTGGTATCTTTCTTTTATTAGTAACAATTTCTTTCATATATTTAGCATAAGGATTCATTTTAAGCATATCAGTCAAACGCATACGCAAAAAGATAGTTCTAATCATTTCAGCAAAGCGCTCAAAATCCTCATCATCCTTTTTCTTGGATGGTTTAGGAGGATAAAGGCATGGGTTTCTGAACCCATGGTTCTCTTTCCTTATCGTTCTTCCTAGCAACCAAGTCTCTCTTATCATAACGTTGATTCTTTGATTGTGGGTTATCAAGATCAACAGCAGGTTCAATCTCTACATCATTGTCATTAGTAGGTTGAGCATCAATATGAACATCATCATTAACATTATCACTAGGGTCATGTTCATTACCAGTTTGTGTTTCAGCATCAGAAATAGAAATATCATTGGGATTCTCAGGTGTGTCTACAACAGGTTCACTAGAAGCATGCAAAGTCCTATCATTTTTCTTTTTCTTCCTTTTAGAAGGACTAGGTGCATCTACATTAGCTCTCTAAGAATCTTGCTCAATTCTCTTAGGGTGGCCCTCTGGATACAAAGGTTCCCGAGTCACTTTACCTCCTCTAGTTACAACTCTAACAGCAAAGTCATTATTCTTACTATTCAATTCATTGAGCAAATCATTCTGAGCTTTAAGTACTTGTTCTACTTGAGTGGTAACCATAGAAGCATGTTTACTAGTAAGTTTAAGTTCACCTTTAACATTAGCCATATAATCACTCAATTGTTCAATCATATAAGCATTATGTTTCAATTGTCTACCAACATAAGCATTAAAATCTTCTTGCTTAACCATAAAGTTATCAAATTCATCCAAACATTAGCTTGGCAAACTTAGCAGGAGGGATTTCAGCTTTATCATATCTATAGAGAGAATTTACCTTTACTACCTATGTCGGGTTATCAAGACCATGTATTTCTTCAACAGGCGGCAAATTAAGACCATGTATTTCTTCAATAGGAGGTAAATTATTAACATCTTCAGCTTTTATACCTTTTTCTTTCATAGATTTCTTTGCCTCTTGCATATCTTCAGGACTGAGAAATGGAATACCCCTTTTCTTCAGGGTTGGCTTAGGAGTTGGTTCAGGAAGTGTCCAATTATTTTCATTAGTCAACATATTATTCAATAGAATTTCAGCTTGATCAACAGTTCTTTCCCTGAAAACACAACCAACACAACTATCCAGGTAATCTCTGGAAGCATCAGTTAGTCCATTATTAAAGATATCAAGTATTTCATTTTTCTTGAGAGGATGATCAGGCAAAGCATTAAGTAATTGGAGAAGCCTCCCCCAAGATTGTGGGAGACTCTCTTCTTCAATTTGCACAAAATAAATATTTCCCTTAAAACAGCTTGTTTCTTATGAGCGGGGAAATATTTAACAGAGAAGTAGTAAATCATATCCTGGGGACTACGCACACAACCAGGATCAAGAGAATTAAGCCATATCTTAGCATCACCCTTTAATGAGAACGGAAATAATTTAAGGATGTAATAGTAGCGAGTTTTCTCATCATTAGTGAACAGGGTAGCTATATCATTTAATTTAGTAAGATGTGCCACAACAGTTTCAGATTCATAGCCATAGAAAGGATCAGATTCAATCAAAGTAATTAACTCAGGATCAACACAGAAATCATAATCCTTATCAGTAATAAAGATAGGTGAAGTAGCATAAGCAGGATCATATTTCATTCTAGCATTCAGGGATTTTTCTTTAAGCTTAGCTAATAGTTTCTTAAGATCACTTCTATCATTGCAAGCAACAAAGTCTCTAGCAGTTTCTTCATCCATAACATAACCCTCAGGAACAACAGGCAATTCATATCTAGGGGGAGAATCTTCATCATCACTTTCATCAGGACTCAAAGAATAGAGCTATGCTCCCCGGCAACGGCGCCAGAAAATGTTCTTGATAACCCACAAGTGTAGGGGATTGCAACAGTTTTTGAGGGTAGAGTATTCAACCCAAATTTATTGATTCGGCACAAGGGGAGCGAAAGAATATTCTCAAGTATTAGCAGCTGAGTTGTCAATTCAACCACACCTGGAAACTTAATATCTGCATCAAAGTATTTAGTAGCAAAGTAATATGATAGTAGTGGTAACGATAGCAAAAGTAACGGTAGCAAAAGTAATATTTTTGGGTTTTATAGTGATTGTAACAGTAGCAGCAGAAAAGTAAATAAGCGAAGAACAATATATGGAAAACTCATAGGCATTGGATCGGTGATGGAGAATTATGCCGGATGCGATCGATCATGTAACAGTCATAACATAGGGTGACACAGAACTAGCTCCAGTTCATCAATGTAATGTAGGCATGTATTCCGAATATAGTCACACGTGCTTATGGGAAAGAACTTGCATGACATCTTTTGTCCTGCCCTCCCGTGGCAGCGTGATCCTATTGGAAACTAAGGGATATTAAGGCCTCCTTTTAATAGAGTACCAGACCAAAGCATTAACACATAGTGAATATATGAACTCCTCAAACTACGGTCATCACCGGTAAGTATCCTGATTATTGTCACTTCGGGGTTAACGGATCATAACACATAATAGGTGACTATAGACTTGCAAGATAGGATCAAGAACTCTCATATATTGATGAAAACATAATAGGTTCAGATCTGAAATCATGGCACTCGGGCCCTAGCGACAAGCATTAAGCATAGCAAAGTCATAGCAACATCAATCTCAGAACATAGTGGATACTAGGGATCAAACCCTAACAAAAGTAACTCGATTACATGATAAATCTCATCCAACCCATCACCGTCTAGCAAGCCTACGATGGAATTACTCACGCACGGCAGTGAGCATCATGAAATTGGTGATGGAGGAAGGTTGATGATGACGATGGCGACGGATTCCCCTCTCTGGAGCCCCGAACGGACTCCAGATCAGCCCTCCCGAGAGAGTTTAGGGATTGGCGGCGGCTGCGTATCGTAAAATGCGATGAATCCTTCTCCCTGATTTTTTTTCTCCCCGAAAGTGAATATATGGAGTCAAGGTTGAGGTCGGTGGAGTGTCAGGGGGCTCACGAGGCAGGGGGCGCGCCCAGGGGGGTAGGGCGCGCCCCCACCCTCATGGACAGGTGGTGGCCCCTGACGTAGATCTTTCTTCCAGTATTTTTTATATATTCCAAAATAATTCTCCGTTGATTTTCAGTTCATTGCGAGAACTTCTATTTCTGCACAAAAATAACACCATGGCAATTCTGCTAAAAACAGCGTCACTCCAGGTTAGTTCCATTCAAATCATGCAAGTTAGAGTCCAAAACAAGGGCAAAAGTGTTTGGAAAAGTAGATACGACGGAGACGTATCAGGAGAAAACTCAACAAAATAACTATCATGTGAGGCATAATCCAATTGAAAATTAAAATCAAGATGACAAGTTTCATGGTTATCATTGTTCTTTATAGCATACATGTCATCACAATAATCATCATAGATAGCAACTTTGTTCTCATAATCAATTAGAACCTCTTCCGAAATAGTGGATTCATCACTAAATAAAGTCATGACCTCTCCAAATCCACTTTCATAATTATCACAATAAGATTCAACACCCTCCAAAATAGTGGGATCATTACTTCCTAAAATTGACACTCTTCCAAACCCACTTTCATCAATATAATCATCATAAATAGGAGGCATGCTATCATCATAATACATTTGCTCATCAAAACATGGGGGACAAAAAATATCATCTTCGTCAAACATAGCATCCCCAAGCTTGTGGCTTGGCATATCATTAGCATCATAGATATCAAAGGAATTCAAACTAACAACGTTGCAATCATGCTCATCATCCATAGGTTTAGTGCCAAACATTTCAATACATTCCTCTTCTAACACTTTGGCACAATTATCGGAATCCTTATTTTCACGAAATACATTAAAAAGATGAAGCATATGAGGTACCCTCAATTCCATTTTTTGTAATTTTCTTTTATAGACTAAACTAGTGATAAAACAAGAAACAAAAAGATTCGATTGCAAGATCTAAAGATATACTTTCAAGTGCTAACCTCCCCAGCAACGGCGCCAGAAAAGAGCTTGATGTCTACTACACAACCTTCTTCTTGTAGACGTTGTTGGGCCTCCAAGTGTAGAGGTTTGTAGGACAGTAGCAAATTTACCTCAAGTGGATGACCTAAGGTTTATCAATCCGTGGGAGGCGTAGGATGAAGATGGTCTCTCTCAAGCAACCCTGCAACCAAATAACAAAGAGTCTCTTGTGTCCCGAACACACCCAATACAATGGTAAATTGTATAGGTGCACTAGTTCGACGAAGAGATGGTGATACAAGTGCAATATGGATGGTAGATAATGGTTTTTGTAATCTGAAAATATAAAAACAGCAAGGTAACTAATAATAAAAGTGAGCACAAACGGTATTGCAATGCGTTCAAACAAGGCCTAGGGTTCATACTTTCACTAGTGCAAGTTCTCTCAACAATAATAACATAATTGGATCATATAACTATCCCTCAACATGCAACAAAGAGTCACTCCAAAGTCACTAATAGCAGAGAACAAACGAAGAGATTATTGTAGGGTACGAAACCACCTCAATGTTATTCTTTCCGATCAATACGTTGGGATATTCCTATAAGTGTCACAAACAGCCCTAGAGTTCGTAGTAAAATAACACCTTAAGACGCAAATCAACCAAAACCCTAATGTCACCTAGATACTCCAATGTCACCTCAAGTATCCGTGGGTATGATCACACGATATGCATCACACAATCTCAGATTCATCTATTCAACCAACACAAAGAACTTCAAAGAGTGCCCCAAAGCTTCTACCGGAGAGTGATGTCTACTACACAACCTTCTTCTTGTAGACGTTGTTGGGCTTCCAAGTGCAGAGGTTTGTAGGACAGTAGCAAATTTCCCTCAAGTGGATGACCTAAGGTTTATCAATCCGTAGGAGGCGTAGGATGAATATGTTCTCTCTCAAGCAACCCTGCAACCAAATAACAAAGAGTCTCTTGTGTCCCCAACACACCCAATACAATGGTAAATTGTATAGGCGCACTAGTTCAGTGAAGAGATGGTGATACAAGTGGTATATGGATGGTAGATAATAGTTTTTGTAATCTGAAAATATAAAAACAGCAAGGTAACTAATGATAAAAGTGAGCGTAAACGGTATTGCAATGCTAGGAAACAAGGACTAGGGTTCATACTTTCACTAGTGCAAGTCCTCTCAACAATAATAGCATAATTGGCTCACATAACTATCCCTCAACATGCTACAAAGAGTCACTCCAAAGTCACTAATAGCGGAGAACGAACGAAGAGATTATGGTAGGGTACGAAACCACCTCAAAGTTATTCTTTCCAATCAATCCGTTGGGCTATTCCTATAAGTGTCACAAACAGCCCTAGAGTTCGTACTAGAATAACACCTTAAGACACAAATCAACCAAAACCCTAATGTCACCTACATTCTCCAATGTCACCTCAAGTATCCGTGGGTATGATTATACGATATGCATCACACAATCTCAGATTCATCTATTCAACAAACACAAAGGACCTCAAAGAGTGCCCCAAAGTTCTACCGGAGAATCACGACGAAAACGTGTGCCAACCCCTATGCATAGGTTCATGGGCGGAACCCGCAACTTGATCACCAAAACATACATCAAGTGAATCATGTGGTATCCCATTGTCACCACAGATTCACACGGCAAGACATACATCAAGTGTTCTCAAATCTTTAAAGACTCAATCTGATAAGATTACTTCAAAGGGGAAACTCAATTCATTACAAGAGAGAAGAGGGGGGAAGAAACATCATAGGATCCAAATATAATAGCAAAGCTCGCGATACATCAAGATCATATCATCTCAAGAACACGAGAGAGAGAGAGAGAGAGAGATCAAACTCATAGCTACTGGTACATACCCTCGGCCCCAAGGTAGAACTACTCCCTCCTCATCATGGAGAGCACCGGGATGATGAAGATGGCCACCGGAGAGGGATTGCCCCCTCGGGCAGGGTGCCGGAACGGGTCTAGATTGGTTTTTGGTGGCTACGGAGGCTTCTGGCGACGGAACTCCCGATCTAATGTCTCTTCTGGAAGTTTTAGGATACGTAGGTATATATGGGTGAAAGAGATACGTCAGGGGACCAATGGGGGGCCACGAGGCAGGGGGCGCGCCCTAGGGGGGTGGGCGCGCCCCCCACCCTCGTGAGCACCTCCATTCTTTCCTGACGTGCACTCCAAGCTTTTCCGGTAGCTTTCCTTCCAAAAATAACTTCTCTGGTTTACTTCGTTCCGTTTCGACTCCATTTGATATTCCTTTTATTCGAAACACTGAAATAGGCAAAAACAACAATTCTGGGATGGGCCTCCGGTTAATAGGTTAGTCCCAAAAATAATATAAAAGTGGATAATAAATCCCAATGTTGCCCAAAACAGTAGATAACATAGCATGGAGCAATCAAAAATTATAGATACGTTGGAGACGTATCAAGCATCCCCAAGCTTAATTCCTGCTCGTCCTCGAGTAGGTAAATGATAAAAACAGAATTTTTGATGCAGAGTGCTATTTGGCATAATTTGAATGTAATTCTTCTTAATCGTGGTATGAATATTCAGATCTGAAATATTCAAGACAAAAGTTCATATTGACATAAAAATGATAATACTTCAAGCATACTAACTAAGCAATTATGTCCTCTCAAAATAACATGGCCAAAGAAAGTTCATCCCTACAAAATCATATAGTTTAGCCATGATCCATTTTCGTCACACAAGAATGATCTCATCATGCACAACCCCGATGACAAGCCAAGCAATTGTTTCATACTTTAGTAATCTCAAACCTATAAACTTTCACGCAATACATGAGCGCGAGCCATGTATATAGCACTATGGGTGGAATAGAATGTGATGATGGGGGTTATGTGGAGAAGACAAAAAGGAGAAAGTCTCACATCAATGAGGCTAATCAATGAGCTATGGAGATGCCCATCGATTGATGTTAATGCAAGGAGTAGGGATTTCCATGCAACGGATGCACTAGAGCTATAAATGTATGAGAGCTCAACAAAAGAAACTAAGTGGGTGTGCATCCAACTTGCTTGCTCACGGAGTCCTAGGGCACTTGAGGAGGCCCATTGTTAGAATATACAAGCCAAGTTCTATAATGAAAAATTCCCACTAGTATATGAAAGTGATAACATGAGAGACTCTCTACTATGAAGATCATGGTGCTACTTTGAAGCACAAGTGTGGTAAAAGGATAGTACCATTGTCCCTTCTCTCATTTTCTCTCATTTTTTGGGCCTTTTCTTTTTTATGGCATTTCTCTTTTTTTGTTTGAGCCTTCTCTTTTTTATGGCCTTTCTCTTTTTTTTATTTTTTTATTCCTCACTTGGGACAATGCTCTAATAATGATGATCATCACACTTCTATTTATTTACAACTCAATGATTACAACTCGATACTAGAACAAAGATGACTCTATATGAATGCCTCCGGCGGTGTACCGGGATATGCAATGAACCAAGAGTGACATGTATGAAAGAATTATGAACGGTGGCTTTGCCACAAATACTATGTCAACTACATGATCATGCTAAGAAATATGACAATGATGAATGTGTCATGATAAACAGAATGGCGGAAAGTTGCATGGCAATATATCTCGGAATGGCTATGGAAATGCCATAATAGGTAGGTATGGTGGCTGTTTTGAGGAAGATATAAGGAAGTTTATGTGTGAAAGAGCGTATCATATCACGGGGTTTGGATGCACCGGCGAAGTCTGCGCCAACTCTCAATGTGAGAAAGGGCAATGCATGGTACCGAAGAGGCTAGCAAGGATGGAAGGGTGAGAGTGCCTATAATCCATGGACTCAACATTATTCATAAAGAACTCACATACTTATTGCAAAAAATCTACAAGTCATCAAAAACCTCGGCACTACACGCATGCTCCTAGGGGGGTAGATTGGTAGGAAAAGATCATCGCTCGTCCCCGACCGCCACTCGTAAGGAAGACAATCAAATAACACCTCATGTTTCAAATTTGTTACATAACGTTTACCATACGTGCATGCTACGGGACTTGCAAACTTCAACACAAGCATTTCTCAAATTTGCAACTACTCAACTAGCACGACTTTGGTATTATTACCTCCATATCTCAAAACAATCATCAAGCATCAAACTTCTCTTAGTATTCAACACACTCATAAGAAAGTTTTTATTATTCTTGGATGCCTAGCATATTAGGATTATTAAGCAAATTACCATGCTATTTAAGACTCTCAAAATAATATAAGTGAAGCATGAGAGTTCATCTATTTCTTCTAAATGAAACTATCACCATGCTCTAAAAGATATAAGTGAAGCACTAGAGCAAATGACAAACTACTCCGAAAGATATAAGTGAAGACCAATGAGTAGTTGAATAATTATGCAACTATGTGAAGACTCTCTAACACTTAATAATTTCAGATCTTGTTATTTTATTCAAACAGCAAGCAAAACAAAAGAAAATAAAATGACACTCCAAGCAAAACACATATCATGTGGTAAATAAAAATATAGCTCCAAATAAGTTACCGATGAACGAAGACGAAAGAGGGGATGCCTTCCGGTGCATCCCCAAGCTTAGGCTTTTGGTTGTCCTTGAATATTACCTTGGGGTGCCTTGGGCATCCCCAAGCTTAGGCTCTTGCCACTACTTATTCCAGAGTCCATCGAATCTTTACCCAAAACTTGAAAACTTCACAACACAAAACTTAACAGAAAACTCGTAAGCTCCGTTAGTATAAGAAAATAAATCACCACTTAGGTACTGTAATGAACTAATTCTTTATTTATATTGGTGTTAAACCTACTGTATTCCAACTTCTCTATGGTTTATAAACTATTTTACTAGCCATAGATTCATCAAAATAAGTAAACAACACATAGAAAACAGAATCTGTCAAAAACAGAACAGTCTGTAGTAATCTGGATCAAACGTATACTTCTGGAACTCATAAAATTCTCAAATAAATTTCTGGACCTGATAAATTTATCTATTAATCATCTGCAAAAATAATTAACTAAATAGCACTCTCCAAATAAAAATGGCAGCAATTCTCGTGAGCACTAAAGTTTCTGTATTTTTACAGCATGATCAACAAGACTTCTCCCAAGTCTTCCCAAAGGTTCTACTTGGCACAAACACTAATTAAAAGCATAAAACCACATCTAAACAGAGGCTATATGAATTATTTATTACTAAACAGGAACAAAAAGCAAGGAACAAAAATAAAGTTGGGTTGCCTCCCAACAAGCGCTATCGTTTAACGCCCTTAGCTAGGCATGATGATTTCAATGATGCTCACATAAAGGATAAGAATTGAAACATAAAGAGAGCATCATGAAGAATATGACTAGCACATTTAAGTCTAACATACTTCCTATGCATAGGGATTTTGTGAGCAAACAACTTGTGGGAACAAGAATCAACTTGCATAGGAAGGTAAATCAAGCATAACATCAAAACTTTAAGCACATAGAGAGGAAACTTGATATTATTGCAATTTCTACAAGCATATATTCCTCCCTCATAATAATTTTCAGTAGCATCATGAATGAATTCAACAATATAACCAGAACCTAAAGCATTCTTTTCATGATCTACAAGCATAGAAAATTTACTACTCTCCATATAAGCAAAATTCTTCTCATTCGGAATAGTGGGAGTATCATAAGAGACTCGAATACTATAAATTGTTTCCACATTAAAAGATTAATGTTCAGAGAAGGGGTAATCATAATCATGATATAAATATAATCACTACTTTTTATAGCATAAGTATCATCACAATAATCATCATAGGTAGGAGGCATGCTATCATCATTATAAATTTGCATATCAAAACTTGGGAGACTAAAAATATCATCTTCATTAAAGGTAGCATCCCCAAGCTTGGGACAAACATTAATTGCAGCAAATATATTCTCAAAAACATCATCTTCATCAAACATAGCATCCCCAAGCTTGGGCCTTTTCATAACATAAGCATAATCACTCTCATCATTAATAGTATGGATAGCACCAATAGTATAGCAATTATCATATTCTTCCAAGCAAGTGCCAAAAAGATTTTCAAGATCATAAGAAGTATCATTACCTTCCATAATTATATTTTCATGAGGCACAATAGTAATAGGGGCAGCATTATTTTGGAGAGACATCCTTTTACCTCTCTTCCTTTTTCTTTTCTTCTTCTTCACCACATCATGTGTGGGTTCAATCCTCTTTTTGGAGCTCCTTATCAATGAGATTGGTTGAATAGGAGGCTCCTCCTCGTTACCTGATTCATCATAAGAAATAATAGGAGGATATTGGGAAGTCTCTTCCCTTTCATTAGTATTCTCTTCATCTTCTATTTGTTTTCTTTTCTTTATGTAGTTGGCAATATATGGATTTTCAATGCAATTCACCGCACAATACATATAAATTTTCTCTAGATCAAAATGAAGAACTTTATCAAGGGAAAATTTTGGAATATCCTTAGTTATACGTTTAATTTCTTCATAACCCAAGAGCAAACTAAGTTCATTATGATGTGCAAGGGAAATCAAGTCATCACAATTTTTGGACACGATACGATCATGAACCAATTTGCATTGGGTACTAAAATGATCACGTTCATTGCAAAGTTCACAAGTAGGGATAAGAAAAATTAAATTTTCAGCACATTCATCTAGCTCTTCTTTCAACAATTTGGTTTCTAAGTACTTATGCCTCTTGCAATATCTATCTTCCCTATTTGGTGTGTACTTACAAACCCAATGCACTCCACAAAAATTGACATGTTTATAGGAGACATTTTCATCATAATTAGTGCAATCATCATTAGTATCATGGATATTCAAAGAATTCATACTAACAACATTGCAATCATGCTCATCATTCAAAGATTTAGTGCCAAACATTTTAATGCATTCTTCTTCTGACACTTTGGCACAATTTCCTTTCCATCATACTCATGAAAGATATTAAAAAGATGAAGTGTATGAGACAAACTCAATTCCATTTTTTATAGTTTTCTTTTATAGACTAAACTAGTGATAAAACAAGAAACTAAAAGACTCGATTGCAAGATCTAAAGATATACCTTCAAGTGCTAACCTCCCCGGCAACGGCGCCAGAAAAGAGCTTGATGTCTACTACACAACCTTCTTCTTGTAGACGTTGTTGGGCCTCCAAGTGCAGAGGTTTGTAGGACAGTAGCAAATTTCCCTCAAGTGGATGACCTAAGGTTTATCAATCCGTAGGAGGCCTAGGATGAAGATGGTCTCTCTCAAGAAACCCTGCAACCAAATAACAAAGAGTCTCTTGTGTCCCCAACACACCCAATACAATGGTAAATTGTATAGGTGCACTAGTTCGGTGAAGAGATGGTGATACAAGTGGTATATGGATGGTAGATAATAGTTTTTGTAATCTGAAAATATAAAAACAGCAACGTAACTAATGATAAAAGTGAGCGTAAACGGTGTTGCAATGCTAGGAAACAAGGCCTAGGGTTCATACTTTCACTAGTGCAAGTCCTCTCAACAATAATAGCATAATTGGATCACATAAATATCCCTCAACATGCAACAAAGAGTCACTCCAAAGTCACTAATAGCGGAGAACGAACGAAGAGATTATGGTAGGGTATGAAACCACCTCAAAGTTATTCTTTTCAATCAATCCGTTGGGCTATTGCTATAAGTGTCACAAACAGCCCTAGAGTCCGTACTAGAATAACACCTTAAGACACAAATCAACCAAAACCCTAATGTCACCTAGATACTCCAATGTCACCTCAAGTATTCGTGGGTATGATTATACGATATGCATCACACAATCTCAGATTCATCTATTCAACCAACACAAAGGACCTCAAAGAGTGCCCCAAAGTTCTACCGGAGAATCACGACGAAAACGTGTGCCAACCCCTATGCATAGGTTCATGGGCGGAACCCGCAAGTTGATCACCAAAACATACATCAAGTGAATCACGTGGTATCCCATTGTCACCACAGATACGCACGGCAAGACATACATCAAGTGTTCTCAAATCTTTAAAGACTCAATCCGATAAGATTACTTCAAAGGGGAAACTCAATTCATTACAAGAGAGAAGAGGGGGGAAGAAACATCATAGGATCCAAATATAATAGCAAAGCTCGCGATACATCAAGATCGTATCATCTCAAGAACACGAGAGAGAGAGAGAGAGAGATCAAACACATAGCTACTGGTACATACCCTCAGCCCCGAGGGAGAACTACTCCCTCCTCGTCATGGAGAGCACCGGGTGATGAAGATGGCCACCGGAGAGGGATTGCCCCCTCTGGCATGGTGCCGGAACGGGTCTAGATTGGTTTTTGGTGGCTACGGAGGCTTCTAGCGGCGGAACTCCCGATCTAATGTCTCTTCTGGAAGTTTTAGGATACGTAGGTATATATGGGTGAAAGAGATACGTCAGGGGACCGAAGGGGGGGCCACGAGGCAGGGGGGCACGCCCCCACCCTCGTGAGCACCTCCCTTCTTTCCTGACGTGCACTCCAATCTTTTCCGGTAGCTTTCCTTCCAAAAATAACTTCTCCAGTTGATTTCGTTCCGTTTCGACTCCGTTTGATATTCCTTTTCTTCGAAACACTGAAATAGGCAAAAAAACAGCAATTCTGGACTAGGCCTCCGGTTAATAGGTTAGTCCCAAAAATAATATAAAAGTGGATAATAAAGCCCAATATTGCCCAAAACAGTAGATAACATAGCATGGAGCAATCAAAAATTGTAGATACGTTGGAGACATATCAGAGAGTGAAGACGAAAACATGTGCCAACCCCTATGCATAAGTTCACGAGGTCACAGAACTCGCAAGTTGATCACCAAAACATACATCAAGTGGATCACGTGATATCCCAATGTCACCACAGATAAGCACATGCAAGACATACATCAAGTGTTCTCAAATCCTTAAAGACTTAATCCGATAAGATAACTTCAAAGGGAAAACTCAATCGATTACAAGAGAGTAGAGGGGGAGAATCATCATAAGATCCAACTATAATAGAAAAGCTCGTGATACATCAAGATCGTGCCAAATCAAGAACACGAGAGAGAGAGAGAGAGATCAAACACATAGCTACTGGTACATACCCTCAATCCCGAGGGTGAACTACTCCCTCCTCGTCACGGAGAGCGCCGGGATGATGAAGATGGCCACCGAAGAGGAATTCCCCCCTCCGGTAGGGTGCCGGAACGGGTCTAGATTGGTTTTCGGTGGCTACGGAGGCTTCTGGCGGCAGAACTCCCCATCTATTGTGCTCCTCAATGTTTTTAGGGTATATGGACATATATAGGCGAAAGAAGTCGGTCGGGGGAGCCAAGAGGGGCCCACGAGGGTGGGAGGCACGCCTCCCTCCCTCGTGGCCACCTTGAAGCTTCCCTGACATCTACTCCAAGTCTCCTGGATTGCTTCCATCCCAAAAGTAACTCTCCCGAAGGTTTCATTCCGTTTGGACTCCGTTTGATATTCCTTTTCTTCAAAACACTGAAATAGGCAAGAAAATAACAATTTGGGCTGGGCCTCCGGTTAATAGATTAGTCCCCAAAATAATATAAAAGTGTATAATAAAGCCCATAAACATCCAAAACAGATAATATAATAGCATGGAACAATCAAAAATTATAGATACGTTGGAGATGTATCAGTCCCATCCATGAAATGGGAATGAATTTCAAACACCACGGCACTGCTGATTGCCGGCAAAACATTGAGATACCTGGTTTTAAATTCAAGTAAATCCAAAACTCGTCTGAAATTCATGAAAATTGGCATGTTATCATGGAGCAGCATCAACATGCCGTGGTAAAAATTTTGTCCAATTTGCGGCAGGTTTGGGTATAAGCTTCTCACAAACAAGAGCTTCTCACAACAAGCCTTGTGGTTTCGGTAGGGAACATGTCACCTTTGGGGACGAAACAATATCCGTTGCCTCTTATTGCTTTCAAAAAATTTCTAGTGTCAACATAGAACAACATGAGTGTCGTGTTAAGTTTTGGAATTTTTCGGGGCTCGTTTGGACATTTTTATACATTAACTAGGTTTTCTAGGCATTTTATGTGCATAATTCAAATTTGACATACATGCACATGCTCCAGTGCATATAAATTAGTTGAAAAAGCAAATATGTGTCCTTGGGTGCATGCTTAGGTCCCATCCAAGAAATGGGAATGAATTTCAAACACCAGGGAACTGTTGATTGCCGGCAAAATGTTGAGATACCTTGTTTTAAATTCTAGTAAATCAAAAACTCATTTGAAATTCATGAAACTTGGCATGGTATCATGGAGCGGCATCAACATGCCGTGGTAATTTTTTCCCATTTGGGCAGGTTTGGGTATAAGCTTCTCACAAACCAGAGCTTCTCACAACAAGCCTAGTGGTTTCGGTAGGGAACGTGCGACCTTTCGCGACGAAACGATATCCGTTGCCACTTATTGCTTTCAAAAAATTTCTAGTGTCAACATAGAACAACATGAGTGCTGTGTTAAGTTTTGAAAATTTTCAGGGTTCGTTTGGACATTTTATACATTAACTGGGTTTCTAGGCATTTTATGTGCATAATTCAAATTTGAAATACATGCACATGCTCCAATGCATATAAATTAGTTGAAAAATCAAATATGCATCCTTGGGTGCATGCTTAGGTCTCATCCAAGAAATGGGAATGAATTTCAAACACGAGGGCAATGTTGATTGCCGGCAAAACATTGAGATACCTGGTTTTTAAATTCTAGTAAATCCAAAACTCATCTGAAATTCATGAAACTTGGCATGGTATGTGTGAGCGGCATTAGCATGCCGTGGTAAAATTTTTGTCCCATTTGGGGCAAATTTGGGTATAAGCTTCTCACAAACCAGAGCTTCTCACAACAAGCCTGGTGGTTTTGGTAGGGAATGTGACACCTTTGGGGACGAAACAATATCCATTGCCTCTTATTGCTTTTAAAAAATTTCTAGTGTCAACATAGAACAACAAGAGTGCTGTGTAAAGTTTTGGCATTTTTCGGGGCTCGTTTAGACATTTTTATGCATTAATTGGGTTTTCTAGGCATTTTATGTGCATAATTCAAATTTGAAATACATGCACATGCTCCAGTGCATATAAATTGGTTGAAAAAACAAATATGTGTCCTTGGGTGTTAGGTCCCACGCAAGAAACGGGAATGAATTTCAAACACCAGGGCACTGTTGATTGCAGGAAAAACATTGAGATACCTCATTTTTAAATTCTAGTAAATCCAAAACTCGTCTGAAATTCATGAAACTTGGCATGGTATCATGGAGCAACATCAACATGCCGTAATATTTTTTTCCCATTTGGGGAAGGTTTGGGTATAAGCTTCTCACAAACCAGAGCTTCTCACACGAAGCCTGTTGGTTTCGGTAGGGAACGGGCCACCTTTCGGAACGAAACGGTATTCGTTGCTTCTTATTGCATTCAAAAAATTTGTAGTGTTCAACATAGAACAACAGGAGTGTTGTGTTAAGTTTTGGAATTTTTCGGGGCTCGATTGGACATTTTTATACATTAACTGGGTTTTCTAGCCATTTTATGTGCATAATTCAAATTTGAAATACACGCACATGCTCCAGTGCATATAAATTGGTTGAAAAATCAAATATGTGTCCTTAGATGCATGCTTAGGCCCCATCCAAGAAATGAGAATGAATTTCAAATACCAGGGCACTGTTGATTGCCGGCAAAACTTTGAGATACCTGGTTTTATATTCAAGTACGTCCAAAACTCTTTTGAAATTCATGAAACTTGGCATGGTATCATGGAGCGGCATCAACATCCCATGGTAATTTTTTCCCATTTGGGCGGGTTTGGCTATAAGCTTCTCACAAACCAGAGCTTCTCACAACAAGCGTGGTGGTTTCAGTAGGGAACGTGCCACCTTTGGGGATGAAATGATATCCATTGCCTCTTATTGCTTTAACAAATTTCTAGTGTCAACATAGAACAACAGGAGTGTTGTGTAAACTTTTGGAATTTTTCGGGGTTCGTTTGGACATTTTTAAACATTAACTAGGTTTTCTAGGCATTTTATGTGCATAATTCAAATTTGAAATACATGCACATGCTCCAGTGCATATAAATTGGTTGAAAAATCAAATATGTGTCCTTGGGTGCATGCTTAATTAGGTCCCACGCAAGAAATGGGAATGAATTTCAAAAACCAGGGCACTGTGGATTGCAGGTAAAACATTGAGATACCTGGTTTTTAAATTCTAGTAAATCCAAAACTCATCTGAAATTCATGAAACTTGGCATGATATCTGTGAGCGGCATCAGCATGCCGTGGTAATTTTTTTGTCCCATTTGGGGCAGGTTTGGTATAAGCTTCTCACAAACCAGAGCTTCTCACTACAAGCCTGGTGGTTTCGGTAGGGAATGTACCACCTTTGGGGACAAAACGATATCTGTTGCCTCTTAGTGCTTTCAAAACATTTCTAGTGTCAACATAGAACAATAGGAGTGTTCTGTAAAGTTTTGGAATTTTTCAGGGCTCATTTGGGCATTTTTATGCATTAATTGGGTTTTCTAGGCATTTTATGTGCATAATTCAAATTTGAAATACATGCACATGCTCCATTGCATATAAATTGGTTGCAAAATCAAATATGTGTCCTTGGGTGCATGCTTATGATAAAGGCGAGGGTCCCGATCTTTCGATGAGATGATAACTATCGATTTGGTGGAGACGACTTTGACGATCTGACTACAAACGTGCACGACGTTGCGCCTTAGCAATCGCTAAACCAATCTCCTGAGGTTACTGACGATGCTGGAAGCACGGTCAGCCTGACCACGAAGGTCTATTCCTGCAAGCAATCGAAGAACGAGCAAGAATATGATAAAGCAATCTGAATATTGCAAATAAATATGAAGTATTGATAATGGTGGGGATCCGGAAGCGGTCTTGGTCTGGTCGTTGGACACAAACGAAGTACACGAAGTTGCAATGGCTAACTTTTAACTAAACAAATCCCAAGGAAAAAGCTACTAGATTGATCTACTTATATAGGAGCAAGGGGTGGCGGCCAAGGAGGTGGGAGGATGTCCCAAGGCAGCCTAAAACTAACCCTAGGTCGTACAAGGCTCATGGGCCCAAGTGGAGGTGATGCAACACCTTTGGGCTTGTAGTTTGACTCGGATTCTGCTGCAACGTCAGATTGTTTCGTCCGTAACTCAACGCTCCGGATGAATTTGAAGGTGAATCCAATTGGGTTGTAAAGAGCACGAAATCTAGTTTCCAACAAAAAAAGAATCACCCAATTCAGAGTCCGTATGAAAAAGTTGTTGGCGTTTTGAGTCAGGTATGTCTGTGCAGTCCGAATCTGAATCCAGAACGTGAGAGACTTGGACTCTATCTTCTCTTGGCCCAAAAGTGACGTGAGAGGACTTTTTGAACACAACCTAAACTTCTACTTTTCCCTTATCTTCATATGTGGATTGTATAAATGTCCCATACACCTGCAATTAGACAAAACACAAAAGTGTGTGAAGTATTTTTTTTCTGGATAACATAAATAGATTATTGAATAGTTTGCATTAGAAATCACCTGACAAATATGCATGTATGCAATATTTTTGGTCGTATCCAAGGTAGTCATGTCCTCATCATCCTCCCCTTTTTGAAAACAAAGCCGTCCTCGGCGTTGCTTAATCTGAAATGTGGCTAACAAAAGAGACAAGGTGTACATGTTGTATATGTATATGTCATCCAGTTTAACTTCCCTTGATTTTTGCACGTATGACACATGTATACATGAGTAACTTTCATAGTTCATAAAAATTAAAGCCAAAAAATTATCACAAGAAGTAGAAGGCATGAAAATATTAGAACTCAGTTTGCACATATAAGTGAAGCTCTTATTCATTTTAAAAGATTCGCAATGTTCATCATTAAACCATCCCAACTTTGGTGAATAAACCTTACTTGCATCAAATTTACATGCTACAACATGCTTAAATAAGCAAACATGCAATAAGTCATTGGACACAGAATCATCACCAAGATTGGAGGCCATATCAAAATGATTAAACATTAGTTCTTTTGCATCAACAGTTAATTCAATGGGTGCACTCAAAATTGTTGATATTTCAGTTGTTTGATCACATGATGCATTCATGAGAGTAACAAGATTCTCTAAAATAGGTGGTGTGCTCAAATCAACAGGTAACTCAATATATGACGCATTCAAGTTAACTAGGCATGCATCATTCTCATGTGAATTTATATCATCAATACCTTTACTGTTACCTTGTGGCAAATATGTAGTTGATGTAGGTACGGATGTTGACAATGTACCATACCCTTGAGATGATGCCGCGCTCATAATCCGAGGTGCAATGATGGAGGAACCCACCGGCGGTGGTGAGCATGAACTGGAATAGTAGTTGTTGTAGTCACCTAATGCATCCTCCTGTATCTGTCTCTCAAAGGTACAGGCACGGACATACATACCAGTAATGCAACGAGGAATATACTGAAATCTTGCCTGAATATTATGGTTCAAACCACCAAAAAATCTATTCATTGTATCATTCTCAGATTCTTCTATGTCACAATGATGCATATAAGATTTGAACTCTTGGTAGTAAGCATGAACAGTGTTCTTGCCTTGTTTAAATTGTTCAAATGTGCGAAGCAATTCACGACGATAATAAGGAGGGGAAAATTGTTGTCTCATTACAGCTTTCAAAACTTTCCAAGTTGTGGGTTGGTTATCAATGTTTTTCTTACAATGTACACTCCACCAAACATAAGCAAAACCAGTAAATGCTCTAATGGTAGCTCGTACTCTCTCAAGTTCAGAAAAATCATGGTGAATAAAAACTTGTTCTACTTCAAGCTCCCAAGCTAGATAAATAGCAGGATTAAATCTACCCTCAAATGATGGTAAAGAGATAACCTGACCATATGCTTGTGTGTGTTGTCCCAACTCTCGTGATGGTGAAGATGTGTCCGTCATCCAAGAACTTCTATCTCTGGAACCTGTCATGATTAGTAGAAACAAGAACCAAAATTCGAGAATAATGTTCCTATGAACTACTAGGATGTGGTTGTAAAGTGCTCACAGTAAAGCAAATATCAATATCTTACAAGTTCTTACCATGCGGCAGGTGGTGACAGGCAACCAGCGGTGTCAAATAACTCCGAAGATTGTGTAAAACGATTGCCAGGGGAACGTACGTATACACGGTGTAGAAATATGTGGAGCTGGGTTGGCTATATATGGTAGCAAAAGATTAGCAATAATCAATTCAGAGATGCAACGTTGAATAAACGCTCAACGACGGTACTGTGCTGGTCCTAGGCTAGACCGAACTAGAGACGCGAGCCTAGAACACTAATGAGGTCACGTCATAGCACAACTAGCATCAATAAAGGATATGAAGTAGCTCTGGACAGCAAGATACAAGTGAAGATCACAATAGCAGTAGACCTATTTAGAAGCTGATGTTGAGGTGCCAAATACTGAACTAGCTTCTGCAACTATTTAGATGCGGCTCGTCGCTAGCTTTCATTTGAGTACTCGCGGAGCCAAAACGGACTTCATATGAGGAAGTTATGCCTGTTTTACTGAACAGTGCACAAAACAGATTCCAATCCAAATTCAACTACGAGATTGAGTCTAGATAGATCCGAATTTTGTTTTTTTTTCTCCTCTCTTTTTTATTCCTCACACTTTTTTTTCTTTTCCTTTCTTTTTTTTCTCTGACTTTTTTTTTACTTTTTTTCTCTCATTTTTTTTTCTCTGTCTTTTTTTCTCTCTCCCCCTTTCCAAAACAAACTAGATAAGATGTAGATTGGATCAAGCGAAGATGGGAACGATCTCAACTATGATTATGACAATGAACGATGGGTAGAACATGGAGGAAATTGATGGATGGGTGGTGGATAGCGGAAGGGATAACGATGCAGCGGCGACGTGACTAATGTGAACAGAACTCGAAACTCTAAACGACCTAGACACTAAGACCAGCAACTCGACACGACGATGCAACCGATAATTCAACTATGCAAGCAATGAAAAGAACATTGCAAAGGCTCAGACTGGCTTGGACCAAGGATGAATAGATCTAACTCTTTTTTGTGGCTTTTTCTTGGACAATAGGTAAGAAAATAAATCTAATCTAGGAAAACTGGAAATTCTCACCGAGCAACCTGAAAACTGATACCACTTGATAGAGGCGAGGGTCCCGATCTTTCGATGAGATGATAACTATCGATTTGGTGGAGACGACTTTGACGATCCGACTACAAACGTGCACGACGTTGCGCCTTAGCAATCGCTAAACCAATCTCCTGAGGTTACTGACGATGCTGGAAGCACGGTCAGCCTGACCACGAAGGTCTATTCCTGCAAGAAATCGAAGAACGAGCAAGAATATGATAAAGCAATCTGAATATTGCAAATAAATATGAAGTATTGATAATGGTGGTGATCCGGAAGCGGTCTTGGTCTAGTCGTTGGACACAAACGAAGTACACGAAGTTGCAATGGCTAACTTTTAACTAAACAAATCCCAAGGAAAAAGCTACTAGATGGATCTACTTATATAGGAGCAAGGGGTGGCGGCCAAGGAGGTGGGAGGATGTCCCAAGGCAGCCTAAAACTAACCCTAGGTCGTACAAGGCTCATGGGCCCAAGTGGAGGTGATGCAACACCTTTGGGCTTGTAGTTTGACTCGGATTCTGCTGCAACGTCAGATTGTTTCGTCCGTAACTCAACGCTCCGGATGAATTTAAAGGTGAATCCAATTGGGTTGTAAAGAGCACGAAATCTAGTTTCCAAAAAAAAAGAATCACCCAATTCGGAGTCCGTATGAAAAAGTTGTTGGCGTTTTGAGTCAGGTATGTCTGTGCAGTCCGAATCTGAATCCAGAACGTGAGAGACTTGGACTCTATCTTCTCTTGGCCCAAAAGTGACGTGAGAGGACTTTTTGAACACAATCTAAACTTCTCCTTTTCCCTTATCTTCATATGTGGATTGTACAAATGTCCCCTACACCTGCAATTAGACAAAACACAAAAGTGTGTGAAGTATTTTTTTTTTCTGGATAACATAAATAGATTATTGAATAGTTTGCATTAGAAATCACCTGACAAATATGCATGTATGCAATATTTTTGGTCGTATCCAAGGTAGTCATGTCCTCATCAGCTTAGGTCCCATGCAAGAAATGGGAATGAATTTCAAACACCAGGGCACTGTTGATTGCAGGCAAAACATTGAGATACCTGGTTTTTGAATTCTAGTAAATCCAAAACTCGTCTGAAATTCATGAAACTTGGCATGGTATCATGGAGCGGCATCAACATGCCATGGTAAAAATTTTGTCCCATTTGGGGCCGGTTTGGCTATAAGCTTCTCATGAACCAGAGCTTCTCACAACAAGCCTGGTGGTTTCTGTAGGGAACGTGCCATCTTTGGGGATGAAACGATATTCGTTGCCTCTTATTGCTTTAAAAAAAATTCTAGTGTCAACATAGAACAACAGGAGTGTTGTGTTAAGTTTTGGAATTTTTCGGGGTTCGTTTGGACATTTTTATACATTGACTGGGTTTTCTAGGCATTTTATGTGCATAATTCAAATTTGAAATACATGCACATGCTCCAGTGCATATAAATTGGTTGAGAAATCAAATATGTGTCCTTGGGTGCATGCTTAATTAGGTCCCATGCAAGAAATGGGAATGAATTTCAAACACCAGGGCACTTTTGATTGCAGGCAAAACATTGAGATACCTGGTTTTTAAATTCTAGTAAATCCCAAACTCATCCGGTGCACAGGTTCACCGAGAAGCGTGCGAGCTATTGGACGCGGGATTTGTGCATCTCTTCAACGCAAACGGTTCAGTTAAGCAGTAAAGCGGCAGAAAGTAAACCAAAAAATATACGTGCTTCCACACGCCCCGTGTGATGTACAAGCAGGCGTGAGTTGACGGGACGCATGCAGCAGTCCGCCGCGCTGGCATACCGGGAGGCGTGCGTGCAGGTGTGCGTATTGACGGGGAGGCGTGCAAGTAGCTGTGTGAAATGATGGTAGGAATGTCAGAAGTCCACCGCACAGGCTCACCGGGAGGCGAGACAACTTTCGACCGCAGCCCGCCTCGCTCCCACTGGTCCGTATTAATAGCGCGCCCGAGCCGCCGACCATAATAGGCAGCTGCACCCCCGGTCCACAGTGGTCACCAACGTCTGGACTCTCGAGTGTATGATGATGCCGCTGAAGCGCACCATCAGAGGGAGTGGCGACACCGGGGCTGGTGAAGCACCCGTGCAATGTGTGAAGCTGGCCATAGAGGTCTCGCGCGGGAAGCAGCACGACCTTGACTTCGTCAGCGCCGTCGTCCCCCCCCCCCAGCCGAAGCTGGAGGTCAACAGCAACTCCGTCAATGACTGCGACTCCGACGGAAAACCAGTTAGTCATCTATATACCCATTTGTGCGGCAAACATATCATGTGTTTTCTCTGGTTAACCCTCCCCCCACACACACACACACACCGCCCCTCTATATTTTTTTGGAATACAAAAACCGAAGACTCTACCCATGTCCGGATGGGACTCTCCTTGGCGTGGAAGGCAAGCTTGGCGATCAAATATGAAGATTCTTTTCATTGTAACCGACTTTGTATAACCCTAGTCCTCTCCGGTGTTTATATAAATTAGAGGGTTTAGTCTGTAAGGACAATCATAATCAGATAGGCTATACTTCTAGGGTTTAGCCATTACGATCTCGTGGTAGATCAACTCTTGTAGCCCTTATACTCATCAATATTAATCTAGCAGGACGTAGGGTTTTACCTCCATCGAGAGGGCCCGAACCTGGGTAAACATTGTGTTCCCTGTCTCCTGCTACCATCAACCTCAGACGCACAGTTCGGGACTCCCTACCCGAGATCCACCGGTTTTGACACCGACATTGGTGCTTTCATTGAGAGTTCCGTTGTGCCGTCGCCAAGAGGTTCGATGGCCCCGTCAATCATCCATGACAACATTATCCAGGGAGAAACCTTCCTCCCCGGACAGATCTTCGTGTTCGGCGGCTTCGCTCTGCGGACCAACTCGCTTGGCCATCTAGAGCGGATCGATAGCTACGCCCCTGGCCATCAGGTCAGATTTGGAAGCTTGAACTATGTCGCGGACATTCGCGGAGACTTGATCTTCGACGGATTCGAGACCGCGGCCGTAGCCGCTCCCTGTCACCACGATGAACATGGCTTAAACCTATCATCGAACTACACCCAGGAGATAGAACCTACAACTGCTCCAGCCTTAGATCCGGAGAAGATCACGCCATCCAAGGACGGGAGGCTCAGCCCCACCATGGAGGCCGCAGACTCAGCGGCGTTGGTGCCGCACACAGACCCAACATCAAGTGAGATCTATGTTGCCAGAACCTCGGACACGTTTCCGGCTACAGGTTCCGAGGCATGTGCGTCCATGCACGATGAGCTTGGTCAGGCGTCGATCGTTGAATTCAGCTCCGCGGACATCTTCTGGCACTCACCTCTAGGCGACGTGCTAAACTCATTAAAAACGCTCTCCCTAGCAGGGGACTCACAACCGAATTATATCCGTTTTCAACTAGAGGCCGATGACCGAGAATTTCGCTTCCCACCCCCTGCCCACTTAATAGCCACTATCGAAGACCTAACTGACATGCTCAATTATGGCTCCGACAACATCGATGGTATGGACGACGATGCCGGAGAAGAAGAGGCCCAAAACCCGCCATTTACCGGACGCTGGACGGCCACTTCCTCGTATGATGTATACATAGTGGATGCACCAAAAGAGAATAGCAGCGATGACAAGGAAGATCCGGTTGAGGATAAACCTCCCGAGATACAACCAAAGCGCCGGCGTCAGCGGCGCCGCTCTAAGTCACGCCGCAGCAAAGATAGCAACACCGACACAGGAGAAGATAACACTCCGGGGGGTGCCGAAGACAATGAAGACCCCGTTGAGGCAACTGCCGAACAAACTGAATGGGAAGACGGGCAAGTTAGCCCTGGTGAATAGGCCACGCACGAAGACTCGGAGGACAGTAATTATCTTCCGCTCTCCGAGGATGAGGCGAGCCTCGGCACTAAGGATTTTATCGTGCCTGAGGAACCACTCGAGCAGGAGCGCTTAAAGCGCCAGCTAATAGCCACTGTAAGGAGCCTGAAAAAGACACAGCAACAACTTCAAACTGATCAAGATCTGCTCAATGATAGATGGACTAATGTCCTAGCAGCCGAGGAATACGACCTCAAGCGCCCAGCCAAAAGTTACCCGAAGCGCAAATTACTACCTCAATTCGATGATGAGGCGCTGGAGCCCATGCCATTAGCGCGCAATGCGGCTGACTGACCGCCACGTGGTCGGGACAAAGCGGTAACACAAGCCGAACACCAGCCCGCCTTACCTCGCCGTAAAGGCAGAGACAAAATTGCTCAGGGATACACGTATGATCTCCGGCAGGGCCCAAAGAATAAAACAGGTCTGGCCAGATCGATCTACGGATCACGAGGGCGTACCTTGACGCGCGACGACGGCTATCAAGCTGAACATGGCAAGTACAATTACGTTCATGCCGAAAGCTGCAGACGGACTCCATCCGAACTACGTCACGAATTGGCCCGATATAGAGGCATCGCACACCCTCTCTGCTTCACTGATGAAGTCATGGAACATGAATTCCCAGAAGGGTTTAAACTCGTGAATATCGAATCATATGATGGAACCACAGACCCCGCGGTATGGATCGAAGACAACATTCTCCATATTCATATGGCCCGCGACAATGACCTTCATGCCATTAAATACACCCACCCCCCCTAAAACTCAAGGGGCCAGCTCGGCACTGGCTGAACAGCCTGCCCGAAAATTCCATTGGCAGCTGGGAGGACTTGGAAGAAGCTTTCCTTGACAACTTCCAAGGTATAAATGTTCGACCTACGGATGCCGATGACTTAAGTCACATAATTAAAGAGCCTAGAGAGTCTGCCAGGAAACTATGGACTAGGTTCTTAACCAAAAAGAACCAGATTGTCGACTGTCCGGACGCTGAAGCCTTGGCGGCATTTAAACATAGCATACGAGACGAATGGCTCGCTCGACACCTCGGCCAAGAAAAGCCGAAGTCCATGGCAGCCCTCGCGGCACTCATGACCCACTTTTGTGTGGGCGAAGATAGCTGGCTAGCCCACAGTAATAACAATACAAGCGAACCTGGCACTTCAGAAGCCAGAAATAGCAATGGCAAGCCCCAACGCAACAAATATAGACGTCGAGGCAACGGTGATAATACCGAGGACACGATAGTCAACGCCGGATTCAGTGACTCCAAGTCCGGTCAGTGGAAGAAGCCATATAAAAGAAATAATCAAGGCCCTTCCAGCCTGGACCGCATACTCGATCGCCCATGCCATATCCATGGCACCCCTAATAAACCAGCCAATCATACCCACAAGAGTTGTTGGGTATTCAAATAGGCCGACAAGTTAAATGCCGAAGACAAAGAAAAGGGGTCGCAAAGCGAGAACGACGACGAGGAGCCCCGGCCACCGAACATAGGGGGACAGAAGAAGTCCCCCCCAAGTTAAAACAGTAAACATGATATACACTACCCACATCCCCAAGAGGGAATGCAAGCGCACGATCAGGGACGTCTATGCGATGGAGCCAGTCGCCCCAAAGTTCAACCCATGGTCTTCCTGCCCGATCACTTTTGATTGCAGGGATCATCCGACCAGTATCCGTCATGGCGGTTCAGCCACACTGGTCCTCGACCCAATCATTGATGGATTTCACCTCACGCGCGTCCTCATGGATGGTGGTAGAAGCCTGAACCTACTCTATCAGGATACAACGCGCAAAATGGGCATTAATCCATCAAGAATTAAGCCACAAAAACTACCTTCAAAGGAGTTATACTAGGTGTAGAGGCCCACTGCTCGGGCTCAATCACATTGGAGGTCATCTTCGGATCTCCGGACAACTTCTGAAGCAAGGAGTTAATCTTTGATATCGTCCCCTTCCGCAGTGGCTATCACGCTCTGCTCGGACGAACTGCATTTGCCCGATTCAGTGCGGTACCGCACTATGCTTATTTCAAGCTCAAGATGCCCGGACCACGCGGTGTCATAACAGTCAATGGAAATACGGAGTGCTCCCTCCGCATAGAGGAGCACACTGCTGCCCTGGCAGCAGAAGTATAGAGCGGCCTCCATAAGTAGAACCTTAATCCGGCAGCCATATTCCCGAACACTGTCAAACGAGTCCGAGCTACCATGCGCCAGGGCAGCCCAGCTCGTCAAGAGCTCAACTAGCAATTCGGCCTCCGTCCCAGTCCACACCAAGTGGCGGCATTCGCGCCATGCGCACATAACTACGCGCTCAAAGTAACATGGGCATAGACGGAGGCATACCTAGATTGTGTTCCATAATAATGCTCAACCTCCCCTGGAAACACATACTTTCACTTTTTCTCTTTTCCTCTTCAGGTTTCCTTTCCGCAGGTCCCTCTCACCGTCCTCATAATTGGTCCTTTCGAAGAACGGACACACCAAGGTGGCAAGCAGCACAGACGTGCAGGGGAATCTCTAGATGTCCCTCTGGGCGATCACTCTACCCGTTTTCAGGACTCGTACGCAGCTCCTCCTTGGTCTTGGCATGTTTAAATAGCCACTATTGCCTATCGCACCCCTTTGTTTTTTCATGTACGCTATAACGTATTAATTAAAATTATAATGCAAACAATTTGCGGCCCAACCAATGTGGCAATAGCTTCCTCTTTACTTTTATTTTTTGCTATTTTAATTTGCATCCGTACACCTTGGTACGCCATAATCTGTCGGGGGCTTTATCGCGCCCCACACTATGGCAACAAGTCCGAACACTATTACAGTACAGTTCGGCACCCCGAATTTAGCATTATATGCATTGTCTCCGAATCATGTCTTTGGTCAATAGTTGGGTTGCCTGGCTCCTGTGCTTACTACCTTATGTTCCGCTATATTGGCTAGGGTAGTAAAGGGAGAACTACTGCGATTGTGTCCTAGTTTATCCGGATGAGCAGCTCAGTAGAGAAAGCCGAAAACTGACTGTCATGATGCGGCATGAGCCGGTCAGCTCTTCGGAGGTCTCAAATCTTTAGTGATTTTTCTGCATTATGCGATGAATCGGTTCTTATCCGATCAAGTGTTCACAACACCCTAGTCCGAATATTAGGGGTTGTGCAAATATTTTCATTGTCAAACTCCTATGGCTAAGTGAGGGTAATAAAGCCACATAGTCTGATTGCTTGGTTCATTGTGCTAAACACCTCCTTTAAGGACCAAACCCTTGGATAAAGAGTGTTTAGATTCATCCCGAACACCCCCATACTACCTACATGGGGGCTGAAGCCGACGACTAGCCAACTCTTAGATTTGGTGAAAACGGCTGCACATGAGGTAAAATTTTAAATAAACAAAACAACAAAGCATTATATTGCATATCAAGCCTTGTCTTCATCATATAGGATGGGATTACATGAATGTATTTATTCAAAAATAATGTCCTTCGCACATTGCTCGGCTACAATACGGGATCCCTCCAGGACATTGTCGAAGTATCGCGCGGGCATGCAGTGTCGGTGTCAAAACCGGCAGATCTCGGGTAGGAGGTCCCGAACTGTGCGTCTAAGGTCGATGGTAACAGGAGACAGGGGACACGATGTTTACCCAGGTTCGGGCCCTCTCTATGTAGGTAATACCCTACGTCCTGCTTGATTGATATTGATGAATATGAGTATTACAAGAGTTGATTTACCACGAGATCGTAATGGCTAAACCCTAGAGGTTTAGCTTGTATGGCTATAGTAATGAATCTATCTCCCTCCTCCGGACTAAGTCCTCCGGTTTATATAGACACCAGGAGGATCTAGGGTTACACAAGGTCGATTACAAAGAAAGGAATCTACATGTTTGGTCGCCAATCTTACCCTCCACGCCAAGGAGAGTCCCATCCGGACACGGGGCAGTCTTCGGTCTTCGTGTTCTTCACAGCCCATCAGTTCGGCCCATGGCTAATAGGCCGGACGCCCGAGGACCCCTTAGTCCAGGACTCCCTCAGTATCCCCTGAACCTGGCTTCAATGACAAGGTATCCGGCGTGTAGATCTGTCTTAGGCATTGCAAGGCGGGTTCCTCCTTCCGAACTCCAAGATAGTCTTCGGAAGAAACAAATGTGTCCGGATCTGCAACACACAGCCGTAGAGAGTATAATATTTCACGAATCCAATCTGCTGACCACTTTAGTAACGTGACATCACGCTTACTCGGTTATTATTTCGAACCGTTTTTCGTCTGCCACTCCACGTTTCGAGACGCGGTTGCCATTGGCACGTCTCGTTGAAGCAGAGATCGTTTCACCTTATTGCGGGATTTTCATGAATTCGGGCGTGGGTAACCCAACCGTGCCTGTTTACACAGCACTTGGGAATAGGCGAGGTTTAAGGCGAGTGAGGAGGCGTTCGATATTCACTACCTTTATAAGGATATAAGGACTCCCTCTTCTTATCCCATGCCTTCTCCTTCCTCTGCCCATCCGTACTCGAGCTCCAGCGCCCAAGCTCTAGCTTTCCCCGCCCGAGAAAGCACTCCAATCATGTCCGGATCCGGAGCTGGAGGCAAGTGGATGGCCTCCTCCGTCAAGAAGGAGGACATCAAGGAGCTCCGAGATGCCGGATACCTGGCCAAGGGGATCATTTACCGACTCCTGGCCAAGGGACAAATCGTCCCTACCCCAGAGCCCCATGAGAGGGTGGTGTTTCTCACACATTTCGTCCACGGGCTAGGATTCCCTCTCCACCCGTTTGTCCGCGGATTGATGTTTTACTATGGGCTGGACTTCCATGATCTAGCCCCCAACTCTATCCTCAATATCTTGGCATTTATTGTCGTGTGCGACGCCTTTCTCCGTATCCCACCTCACTTCGGCCTATGGTTGAAGACCTTCAATGTGAAGCCGAAGGTGGTGAGTGGCCAACAAGCAGAGTGTGGATGTGCCATGGTGGGCAAGATGCCCAATGTCACCTGGACCGAAGGCTCCTTCGTGGAGACGGTGAAGGGGTGGCAGTCGGGGTGGTTCTACATCACGGAGCCGCGCAACACCAGCTGGGCGGCGGCCCCCGAATTCCGATCCGGAGCTCCGATGCGGCTCACCTCCTGGCAAGAGAAGGGCCTAACCTGGGGCTCTTCGAGCGAGCTGACTGGGCTCCATACGTGCGTCCAGAACATGATAACCAAGAGGATCAAACTCGTCAACGTGATCCAGGTTATGCTCATTCGCTGGATCCTTTCGTGCCAACGCCGGACTTTCTATTTGTGGGAGTTCGATCCGGCCAAGCACCAGACGCTACTAGAGCTCTTCGACGCGATGCACGAAGACATCTGGAAAGTGCTCTTCAAGGACGGCGAGACACCACCACCCACGACCGAGGATCGCGGGCTCAGCTTAAAATGCCAAGCCAATTCGGTACGTTCTTTCATGTTTTCGAGGTATACCCTCTACTGGCATATTTTGAGGAAGGAGTCTAAGCCTTCCTATCAATTGTTTAGGCCTGGATCGATATAGTGGGGCGGATTAACTGTCCGGCTCCGCTACCCGAAGACCAATAAACCCCACTTCTGACGAAGATGTTGTTTCCGGCGCATTATGATGTGCCGGAGAAGAAGGCCAAGAAAACGGCCAAAGGGGCCAGGAGTGGCCTTCGCCGAAAAGGTGCTTGACGTGATGTCCGGACACGAGACTCACTCTTCGGCCGCCGAAGACAACGAGGAGGAGGAGGAAAATGACTCCCCCCTGAGGAGGGGAGGAAGAAAAGGGGGGCCTCACCAACTCTGGAGGCGAAGGCGCCCAAGAGGGGGAAGGGCTCCCTCGCGAATAACTCCACGTGGGATGTCGATAGCAGTCCGGAGCGACCCCCCCCCCGAACCAAGCCTCGGGCTACCTCGTAAGTACCTTATGCACGTCTAAATGTTTGGCCTTCCCACTTTGTAATATTAATATGTTTAAGTTATGCTATTGCAGTCCGGCCCGTGACAGCTCCCCGCGATCCTCAATAGGAGGTTCGCTAGATTCAAAGGAGATGGCCAGCGTGTCACCGCCGCCCGCTCACTCTTCCTCGGCCAAGGGTGGTGATGAGGTGGTGTCCCAAAGGACCTTCTTAGGTCAGGGAGAGGTTCCAGAGGTCGTTGGGGTGGCGCCAAAGGATGACTCCTCGACCACCGGACACATGGGAGAAAAGCCCCCATGGGGACTGGTGGTGGGGGCCAAGTTCAATCCGGCCCCCAGCCGGATACCATTCCGGAGACCTACACGGCTCCAGAGTCAAGCGAGCAGCCTTCCCTGAAAGGAGGAGGTGTGCCTGTTCCACCGGTGACCTCTGTCCAATCAGAGGCACCGGATAATCTGTTGGAAGCGCTGCGAGGCGCTTCCATTGTGGATGAACACCGTATCCTTATGGGTGCGGTGATCGAGAAGGTTCTGTCCGCCAAAAGTGGACCGACCGAAGCTTGTGCTAGCTTTCTAACAGGCTTTGAGGTAAGTAATGTAATTGTAGAGAGAATATCACAGTGTAGATAGTAGCCCCTGATGCTCTGTTCGGTGTTCGGAAAGAAGAAGCCGAACAGAGGATCAAAATAATTTCCGCAGGAGTCTAACATAAGATGTCTATGTGAATAAGCAGGCGTCACTGCTAGCTGCTGCCACTCATACTGCAGAGGTCTCCGGACTGAAGCCAAACCTAGAGCGGGCCGAGAAAGAGCTCGGCCCCATGAAGAAGCAGCTAGAGGACAGCCAAGGTATGCAGTAACCTGCGTGTATATTTAGGAAGGATGAATGGTTCGTGCTGACTAAAGTGTCATGAACTTTATTAGGGGCCACGATCGAGGTGGCGGCCCTCAAGAAGGCGTTAGCCGAGGCCGAGGACAAAGCGGCCAAGGAACGCGCCGCGCGTGAGAAGCACGAGGCCCGGATCAGTGAGGTCTAGCAAGAGCTCCAAGACGCCGTCAAGAAGTGCGAGTCCCTGGAGCATGATTCTAAGACACAAGGGTCCGAACTTGCAAAGGTCTGCCAGAGCGCACAAGATGCCTGAGCCGAAGCCCAGAGCACCCTTCAGGAAATCCAGGCGGCCAAGAAGATTGCCGCGGGTAAGGCTTTCGTTATGCAAAGCAAGTCTGCGAAGGAAACATTCCTTTTACTTACCCGAATTTGGAGCTCTCCAGGGGCGTTTACGGATTTGCCGCGCAGCGTATCGGATGCTGCCGAATTATATCGAGCTGAAGAAGGGAGTTCTATGGAGAATTTGTTCTGGTCTCAATACCTTGGACCAGAACATTCGATGCCCTTCAGCGACCAGCTGAAACAGCTGGTCGAGCTGCACAAGGCGGCCGAGCTAGCCATGAAGGACCTAATAGTCTGACTATGGCCTGCCGAGCCCATGCCCAGCAGCTACTTCAGAATTTTGAAGCGGCTTGTGGGTTCTTGCCCACGGCTTGAAGTCGTGAAGTGGTCGGTCTGCATTGAAGGTGCACGGATGGCCTTTTCCCACGCCAAGACGTACCGGGCGAAGATGGATGCCAAGAAGCTGATGACCGAGGGGCCGCTTGAGGGCAAGGAGCACCGCCGACCCGAGCTATATTTTGATAGTGTCCTGGAGGGATCCAGCCTTGTGGCGAAGCAATGTGCGAAGGATGTTATGTTCCCATGAAAACATTCATGTTATCCTGTCATGTAATATGAAACAAGGTCGTTATGTAATATAGTGCTTGTGAGTCTTAAAATTTTACCACCTATGCGGCCGTTTATGAAATCTGAGGGTTAGCCAGTTGTCGGCTTCTACCCCCACGTAGATAGTACGGGGGTGTTCGGGATAAATCTAAACACTCTTTACTCCACATTCTGGTCCTTAAAGGAGGTGTTTAGCGCAATGAACAAGGCAATCAGACTATGCGGCTTTTATCGCCCTCACTTAGCCATAGGAGTTTGACAGAATTTTGGCGAAGCCCCTAGTATTCAGAAGGCTGGACTAGGGGCACTATACACACCTGATCAGATAAAAATCAATTCCTCGTGTAAAGTGGAGAAAAATCTCTAAGGATTTGAAACCTCTCGAACAGCTGACCAGCTCTTGCTGCATCATGACAGTCAGTTTTTGGCTTTCTCTACTGAGGTGCTCGTCCAGAAGAACCGGGACACAATCACAGTAGTTCTCCCTTTACTACCCTAGCCGATATAGCGGAACGTAAGGTAGTAAGCACAGGAGCCGGGCAACCCAACTATTGACCAAAGACATGATTCGGAGCCGATGCATATAATGCTATAAGTTCGGGGTGCCGAGTTGTACTGTAAAAAGTGTTCGGACTTTATTGCCGTACTGTGGGGCATGATGAATCTCCTGGCGAGGTAATACGTACCAGAGTGTACGGGTGCGATGACTAATAAATACAAAGGCAAGGAAAAAAATCAAGTAATAAGCTGACTCTGCCAATTATTTTCCATTGTAAGTTGATTAATACGTCAAGGCGTACTTGTGCAAGTAATACAATAAGCAAGTAAGGCTCTTTAACATGTCATGACCAAGAGCGAGTTGTGTGCGGGTATGTAAAACAGGTATAGCAATCGTTAGCGGAGACCACCTGGGGATTCCCTTGTACGTCAAAGCTCCTTGCCTCCTTGGTGTATCCGTCCCGCGATCGGTCTGATGATCAGGTTATTTAAAAAAGGCCTCGAGAAGAGAAAACCCGAAATGAAGAATAAAAAGTGGAGGTGTGCGGATCCAGGGTCGGTCGAGCCACCCCGTGAATCACGAGCTACCTATGCCTCCATCGATGCCCATGGAATTTTGACTGCGTAGTTATGTACGCGCGGTACAAATGCCGCCATTTGATCGGGACTGGGACGGAGGCCAAATTTCTAGTTAAGCTCTTGACGAGCGGGGCTGTCTTGCTGCAGAATAGTCCGGACTCTCTTAATGTTGTCCGGGGACTCGGCCGCCGAATTAAGGTTTTGCTGGGAAAGGCCGCGCTGTACTTCTGTTGCTAAGGTCGTGGTATGCTCCTCGGTACGGATGGAGCGTTCCGTATTTCCATTGACTATTATGACGCCATGTGGTCCGGGCATCTTGAGCTTGAGATAAGCATAGTGAGGTACCGCATTGAATGGGGAAAATGCGGTTCGTCCAAGCAGTGCGTGATAGCCGCTGTGAAAGGGGATGAAGTCGAAGATTAACTCCTTGCTTCGGAAGTTGTCCGGAGATCCGAAGATGACCTCTAGTGTGATTGAGCCCGTACAGCGGACCTTTACGCCTGGTATGACTCCTTTAAAGGTAGTCCTTGTGGGCTTGATTCATGATGGGTTAATGCCCATTTTGCACACTGTATCCTGATAGAGCAGATTGAGGCTGCTGCCACCGTCCATGAGGACTCGCGTCAGGTGGAATCCATCAATGATTGGGTCTAGGACCAGTGCGGCTGATCCGCCATGCCGGATACTGGTCAGATGATCCCGAAGATCAAAAGTGATCGGGCACAACGACCATGGATTGAATTTTGGGGCGAGTGGCTCTATCGCATAGACGTCCCTGAGTGCGCGCTTGCGCTCCCTCTTTGGGTTGTGTGTAGCATATATCATGTTCGCCGTTTTAACCTGAGGGGAAAACATCTTCTATCCCCTGTGTTTGGCTGTAGGGGCTCCTCGTCATCGTCCTCGCTCTGCGATCCCTTTTCCTTGTTTTTCGGCATTTAACTTGTCGGTTGCTTAAAAAGCCAGCAATCTCTGTTGGTATGGTTGGCTGGTTTGTGTGGGGTGCCATGGATTTGGCATGGACGGTCGAGTATGTGGTCTATGCTGGATGGTCCCTGATTGTTTCTTTTATACGTCTTTTTTCTGCTGAGCGGACTTGGAGCCTCTGGATCCGGCATTGACAGCAGTGTCATCAGTGTTGTCGTCATTGCTTCGGTGTTTGTGTTTGCTGCGTAGGAGCTTGTTGTTGCTGTTCTTAACCTCAGAGGGGCCTGCCTCACTGGCTGTGTTTTTGCTACGAGCCAACCAACTATCGCCACCCGCACAAAAGCGGGTCATGAGTGCCGTGAGGGCTGCCATAGATTTCGGCTTTTCTTGGCCGAGGTGGCGGGCGAGCCATTCGTCGGGGATGCTATGTTTAAAGGCCGCTAGGGCTTCGGCATTCGTACAGTCGACGATCTGGTTCTTTTTGGTTAGGAACCTAGTCCAAAATTTCCTGGCTGACTCTCCAGGTTGTTGGACTATGTGGCTTAAATCATCAGCGTCTGGTGGCTGGACATATGTACCTTGGAAGTTGTTGAGGAAGGCTTCTTCCAAGTCCTCCTAGCTGCCGATAGAATTTTCAGGCATGCTATTTAACTAGTGCCGAGCTGTCCCTTTGAGCTTTAGTGGGAGGTATTTGATAGCGTGGAGGTCATCTTCGCGGGTCATGTGGATATGGAGAATAAAATCCTCGATCCATACCGTGGGGTCGGTTGTTCCGTCGTATGATTCAATGTTAACGGGTTTGAACCCTTCGGGGAATTCGTGATCCATTACTTCATCGGTGAAGCAAAGAGGGTGTGCGGCGCCTCTATACCGGGCCGCGTCACGACGTAGCTCCGATGGAGTCCGTCTGCGGTTGTCGGCTCGGGTGTGACTAGGTTTGTCACGTCCGAATAGGTAGCCATCATCACGTGTCGAGGAACGTCCTCGCGATCCGTAAATCGATCGGGTATATCCTGCTTTATTGTCCAGGTCATGTCGAAGGTCATATGTATGACCGTGAGCTGATTTACCTATGCGTTTGCGATGAGGCAGGGCGGGCTGGTGTTCGGCTTGAGTAGCCGCTTTGTCCCATCCACGTGGTGGTCGGTCAGCCGCATTGCGCGATGGTGGTATGTGTTCCGACTCCTCGTCATCGAACTGAGGTAGTAATTTGCGCTTCGGGTAGCTTTTGGCTGGGCACTTGAGGCCGTATTCTTCGGATTCTAGGACGTCGGTCCATTTATCATTGAGCAGATATTGGTCAGCTTGAAGCTACTGCTGCTTCTTTTTCAGGCTCCTTGCAGTGGCTATTAGCTGGCGCTTGAAGTGCTCCTGCTCAAGAGGTTCCTTAGGCACGATGAAATCCTCGATGCCGAGGCTCGCCTTGTCCTCGGGGAGTGGAAGATAATTACTGTACTCTGAGTCCTCATGCGTGGCCTGTTTACTAGGGCTAACCTACCCATCTTCCCGTTCATCCCGTTCGGTAGCTGCATCAACGGGGTCTTTGTTGTCTTCGGCACCTTCCGGAGTGTTATCTTCTCCTGTGCCGGTGTTTCTATCTTTACTACGGCGTGACTTAGAGCAGCGCTGCTGATGCCAACGTTTCGATTGTAACTCAGGAGGGTTATCCTCAGCTGGATCTTCTTTGTCATCACCGCTATTCTCCTTTAGTGCATCCACCATGTACACATCATACGAGGAAGTGGCCATCCAACGTCCGGTGAATGGCGGGTCCTGGGCCTCTTCTTCTCCGGCATCGACGTCCATACCGTCGATGTCATTGAAGCCGTAATCGAGCATGTCAGTTAAGTCTTTGACAGTGGCTATAAAGTGGGTGGCGGGTGGGGAGCGAAATTCCCTATCATCAGCTTCTAGTTCGAACCGGATATAGTTCGGTTGTGAGTCCCCCGCCAGGGACATGTTCTTTAATGAGTTTAGCACGTCACCCAAAGGCGAGTGCTGGAAGATGTCTGCGGCGCTGAATTTGAAGATCGATAAACGATCAAGTTCGGCGTCTGTGAACTCACACGGTTCAGAACTTACTGCCGGAAACGAGAGTTCCGGAGACGCAGGTATCGTGTGAGGTTAAGTCCATGTGCGGCTCCAACGCCAGAGAGTCTGTGGCCTCCGTGGTGGGGTTAAGCCTCCGGTCCTTGGATGGTGCAGTATGCTCGGGATCTAAAGCCAGAGCAGTTACAGGAGCTATCTCCTGAATGTAGTCCGATGACAGATTTAGGTCATGGTCATCGAGGTGACCAGGAGCGATCGCCGCGGTCTCGAATCTAGCAAACATCAAATCTCCACGGATGTCCGCAACGTAGTTCAAGATCCCAAATCTGACCTGATGGCCAGGGGCGTAGCTATCGATCTGCTCCAGATGGCCAAATGAGTTGGCCCATAGTGTGAAGCCGTCGAATGCGAAAATATATCCGGGGAGGAAGGTTCTCCTTGGACAGCATCATTGTTGATTATTGAAGGGGCCATCGAACCTTTTGAGGACGGCACAGTGGAACTCTCAACGAAAGTACCAATGTCGGTGTCAAAACCGGCGGATCTCGGGTAGGGGGACCCGAACTGGGCATCTAAGGTTGATGGTAACAGGAGACACTGGGAACGATGTTGATAACCCACAAGTATAGGGGATCGCAATAGTTTTTGAGGGTAGAGTGTTCAACCCAAATTTATTGATTTGACACAAGGGGAGCCAAAGAATATTCTCAAGTATTAGCAGCTGAGTTGTCAATTCAACCACACCTGGAAACTTAATATCTGCATGAAGGTATTCAGTAGCAAAGTAATATGATAGTAGTGGCAACTGTGGCAAAAGGTAACGGTAGCAAAAGTAATATATTTGGTGTTTTATAGTGATTGTAACAGTAGCAACGGAAAAGTAAATAAGCGAAGAACAATATATGGAAAAGCTCGTAGGCATTGGATCGGTGATAGAGAATTATGCCGGATGCGATCGATCATGTAACAGTCATAACCTAGGGTGACACAGAACTAGCTCCAGTTCATCAATGTAATGTAGGCATGTATTCCGAATATAGTCATACGTGCTTATGGAAAAGAACTTGCATGACATCTTTTGTCCTACCCTCCCATCACAACGGGGTCCTATTGGAAACTAAGGGATATTAAGGCCTGCTTTTAATAGAGTACCAGACCAAAGCATTAAAACATAGTGAATACATGAAGTCCTCAAACTACGATCATCACCGGGAGTGGTCCCGATTATTGTCACTTCGGGGTTGCCGGATCATAACACATAGTAGGTGACTATAGACTTGCAAGATAGGATCAAGAACTCTCATATATTGATGAAAACATAATAGGTTCAGATCTGAAATCATGGCACTCGGGCCCTAGTGACAAGCATTAAGCATAGCAAAGTCATAGCAGCATCAATCTCAGAACATAGTGGATACTAGGGATCAAACCCTAACAAAACTAACTTGATTACATGATAAATCTCATCCAACCCATCACCGTCCAGCAAGCCTACGATGGAATTACTCACGCACAGCGGTGAGCATCATGAAATTGGTGATGGAGGAAGGTTGATGATGACGATGGCGACGGATTCCCCTCTCCGGATCCCCGAACGGACTCTAAATCAGCCCTCCCAAGAGAGTTTAGGGCTTGGCAGCGGCTTCGTATCGTAAAACGCGATGAATCCTTCTCCCTGAGTTTTTTCTCCCCGAAAGTCAATATATGGAGTCAAGGTTGAGGTTGGTGGAGCGTCAGGGGGCCCATGAGGCAGGGGGCGTGCCCCCACCCTCGTGGACAGGTGGAGGCCCCCCTGACGTGGATTCTTCTTCCAGTATTTTTATATATTCCAAAATAATTTTCCCTTGATTTTCAGGTCATTCCGAGAACTTCTATTTCTGCACAAAAATAACACCATGGCAATTCTGCTGAAAACAGCGTCAGTCCGGGTTATTTCCATTCAAATCATGCAAGTTAGAGTCCAAAACAAGGGCAAAAGTGTTTGGAAAAGTAGATACGACGGAGACGTATCAACTCCCCAAGCTTAAACATTTGCTTATCCTCAAGCAATTCAGTTGATAAACTGAAAGTGATAAAGAAAAACTTTTACAAACTCTGATTGCTCTTGTTGTTGTAAATATATAAAGCCAGCATTCAGGTTTTCAACAAAGATTATGAACTAACCATATTCACAATAACATTTAGGCCTCATGTTTACTCATATCAATGGCATAATCAGCTAGCGAGCAATAATAACAAATCTCGGATGACAACACTTTCTCAAAATAATCATGATATGATATGACAAGATGGTATCTCGCTAGCCCTTTCTAAGACCGCAAAACATAAATGCAGAGCACCTTTAAAGATCAAGGACTGACTAGACATTGCAATTCATGGTAAAAGAGATCGAGTCAAGTCATATTCAATGTAAACTAACAGTAATGGATGCAAATGACAGCGGTGCTCTCCAACTGGTGCTTTTAATAAGAGGATGATGACTCAATCATGAAAGTAAATAGATAGGCCCTTCGTAGAGGGAAGCAGGGATTTGTAGAGGTGCCAGAGCTCGATTTCGAACAAGATCAGAATAATATTTTGAGCCGTACACTTTCATTGTCAACATAACAACCGAGAGATCTCGATATCTTCCGTGCTACACACATTATAGGCGGTTCCCAAACAGAATGGTAAAGTTTATACTCCCCCTCCACCAACAAGCATCAATCCATGGCTTGCTTGAAACAACGAGTGCCTCCAACTAACAAGAGTCCCGGGGGAGTTTTGTTTGCAGTTATTTTGATTTGATTTGCATAAAGCATGGGACTGGGCATCCCGGTGACCAGCCATTTTCTCGTGAGTGAGGAGCGGAGTCCACTCCTCTTGAGAATAACCCGCCTAGCATGGAAGATACAGACAGCCCTAGTTGATACAGGAGTTATTCGAGCATACAAAACAGAATGTTTATTTGAAGGTTTAGAGTTTGGCACATACAAATTTACTTGGAATGGTAGGTAGATACCGTATATAGGTAGGTATGGTGGACTCATATGGAACAACTTTGGGGTTTATGGAATTGGATGCACAAGCAATATTCCCGCTTAGTACAGGTGAAGGCTAGAAAAAGACTGGGAAGCGACCAGCTAGAGAGCGACAACAGTCATGAACATGCATTAAAATTAATCAACACCGAATGCAAGCATGAGTAGGATATAATGTACCATGAACATAAATATCGTAGAGGCTATGTTGATTTTGTTTCAACTACATGCGTGAACATGTGCCAAGTCAAGCCACTCGAATCGTTCAAAAGAGGATACCACCCTATCATACCACATCACAACCATTTTAATAGCATGTTGGCACGCAAGGTAAACCATTATAACCTCCTAGCTATTTAAGCATGGCATAAGCAACTACAATCTCTAATTGTCATTGCAAATATGTTTCTTTCATAATAGGCTGAATCCGGAACGATGGACTGATCATATTTACAAAAACAAGAGAGGTCGAGTTCATCCCAGCTTTCCTCATCTCAATAAGTTCATCATATAATCATCATTATTGCCTTTCACTTGCACGACCGAATAGTGTGGAAAATAATAATAGTGCACGTGCATTGGACTAAGCTGGAATCTGTAAGCATTCAATTCAAGAGAGAAGACAAGGTAATATTGGCTCTTTGTTAGATCAACAATAATGCATATGAGAGCCACTCAACATTTTCATTATGGTCTTCTCCTCTCGACCCCCAAAGAAAAGAAACAAAGCTATTTACACGGGAAAGCTCCCAACAAGCAAAAGAAGAACGAGAAATCTTTTTGGGTTTTCTATTTAATTATTACCACTATAGGCATGGAAAGTAAACTAGCTAAAAAACTACAACTATTTTTTTTCTTAAGGTTTATCAAACACACAAGAAGAAAGCATAAAAAGGAAAATAAACTAGCATGGATATTACAGTGAAAAAGTATGAGCACCGACAACTAGCGTGAGTGTGTGAACATGAATGTAATGCCCGTGAGAAGTACGTACTCCCCCAAGCTTAGGCTTTTGTCCTAAGTTGGTCTATGCCCATGGATGGCCTGCATTCTCAGATATTCTAGAAAAAATCATATTTAATTTTTAGGCCATTTGGAGAACTTTTATTTTCGGGGTATTTTTCATTGCATGAATAATTCAGAAAACTGACAGAAAAATACTATTTTTGCTTTATTTAATATAAATAACAGAAAGTAAAAAGAAGGTACAGAGAGTTGTGTTTTCTAAATTCATCCATCTCATGCTCATCAAAAGGAATCCACTAACAAGGTTGATCAGGTCTTGTTAACAAACTCATTTCGAATAACATGAAACCGGAGAATTTTCGAATAACACTAGGTTACCTCAACGGGGATATGCATGTCCCCAACAATAAGAATATCATATTTCTTTTTGACAGTAGGAAGAGGAAATTCAAAACCTCCAATAGTGATTGTTGAAAATTTTCTAATAGAATTGATACTGTGGACTTGAGGTTGTTTACTCGGAAAGTGTACCGTATGCTCATTACCATTAACATGAAAAGTGACATTGCGTTTGGTGCAATCAATAACATCCCCTGCAGTATTCAAAAAGGGTCTTCCAAGAATAATAGACATACTATCGTCCTCGGGAATATCAAGAATAACAAAGTCCATTAAAATAGTAACGTTTGCAACCACAACAGGCACATCCTCACAAATACCGACAAGTATAGCAGTTGATTTATTAGCCATTTGCAAAGATATTTCAGTAGGTGTCAACTTATTCAAATCAAGTCTATGATATAAAGAGAGAGGCATAACACTAACACCGGCTCCAAGATCACATAAAGCAGTTTTAACATAGTTTCTTTTAATGGAGCATGGTATAGTTGGTACTCTTGGATCTCCAAGTTTCTTTGGTATTCCACCCTTAAAGGTATAATTAGCAAGCATGGTGGAAATTTTAGCTTCTGGTATCTTTCTTTTATTTGTAACAATATCTTTCATGTATTTAGCATAAGGATTCATTTTAAGCATATCAGTCAAACGCATACGCAAAAAGATAGGTCTAATCATTTCAGCAAAGCGCTCAAAATATTCATCATCCTTTTTCTTGGATGGTTTAGGAGGAAAAGGCATGGGTTTCTGAACCCATGGTTCTCTTTATTTACCGTGCTTCCTAGCAATAAAGTCTCTGTTATCATAACGTTGATTCTTTGATTGTGGGTTATCAAGATCAACAGAAGGTTCAATTTCTACATCATTATCATTACTAGGTTGATCATCAACATGAACATCATCATTAACATTATCACTAGGTTCATGTTCATTACCAACTTGTGTTTCAACATCAGAAATACAAATATCATTGGGATTCTCAGGTGTGTCAATAATAGGTTCACTAGAAGCATGCAAAGTCCTATCATTTTTCTTTTTCTTCCTTTTAGAAGGATTAGGTGCATCTACATTAGTTCTCTGAGAATCTTGCTCAATTCTCTTAGGGTGGCCCTCGGGATACAAAGGCTCCTGAGTCATTTTGCCTCCTCTACTCATAACTCTAACATCATTATCATTCTTCTTACTATTCAATTCATTGAGCAAATCATTCTGAGCCTTAAGCACTTGTTCTACTTGAATGGTAACCATAGAAGCATGTTTACTAATAAGTTTAAGTTCACCTTTAACACTAGCCATATAATCACTCAAGTGTTCAATCATGAAAGCATTATGTTTCAATTGTCTACCAACATAAGCATTAAAATCTTCTTGCTTAACCATAAAGTTATCAAATTCATCCAAACATTGGCTAGCAAACTTAGTAGGAGGGATTTCAGCTTTATCATATCTATAGAGAGAATTACCTTTACTACCCATGTCAGGTTATCGAGGCCATGTATTTATTCAATAGGCGGCAACTTAACACCATGTATTTCTTCAATAGGAGGTAAATTCTTAACGTCTTCAGCTTTAATACCTTTTTCTTTCATAGATTTCTTTGCCTCTTGCATATCTTCGGGACTGAGAAATAGAATACCCCTTTTCCTTGGAGTTGGCTTAGGAGTTGGGTCAGGAAGTGTCCAATTATTTTCACTGGTCAACATATTATTAAATAGAATTTCAGCTTCATCAACAGTTCTTTCCCTGAAAACACAACCAGCACAACTATCCAGGTAATCTCTGGAAGCATCGGTTAGTCCATTATTAAAGATATCAAGTATTTCATTTTTCTTGAGAGGATGATCAGGCAAAGCATTAAGTAATCGGAGAAGCCTCCCCCAAGCTTGTGGGAGATTCTCTTCTTCAATTTGCAAAAAAAATATTTCCCTTAAAGCAGCTTGTTTCTTATGAGTGGGGAAATATTTAGCAGAGAAGTAGTAAATCATATCCTAGGGACTACGCACACAACCAGGATCAAGAGAATTAAATCATATCTTAGCATCACCCATTAATGAGAACGGAAATAGTTTAAGGATATAATAATAGCGAGTTTTCTCATCATTAGTGAACATGGTAGCTATATCATTTAATTTAGTAAGATGTGCCACAACAGTTTCAACTTCATAGCCATAGAAAGAAACAGATTCAACCAAAGTAATTAACTCAGGATCGACAGAGAACTCATAATCCTTATCAGTAACAAAGATAGGTGAAGTAGCATAAGCAGGATCATATTTCATTCTAGCATTCAAAGACTTTTCTTTAAGCTTGGCTAATAATTTCTTAAGATCAGATCTATCATTGCAGGCAAGAAAGTCTCTAGTAGTTTCTTCATCCATAACATAACCCTCAGGCACAACAGGCAATTCATATCTAGGGGGAGAATCTTCATCATCACTTTTATCAATGTTATCAGTTTCAATAATTTCATTCCATCTAGCCCTAGCAAGTTGTTCATCAAGAAATTCACCAAGTGGCACAGTAATATCAAGCATAAAGTAGTTTCATCATAACTATCATGCATAGCAGAAGTGGTATCATCAATAACATGCGACGTATCAGAATTAATAGCAGAAGCAGGTTTAGGTGTCGCAAGTTTACTCAAAATAGAAGGTGAATTAAGTGCAGAGCTAGATGAAAGTTCCTTACCTCCCCTCGTAGTAGAGGGAAAAATCTTGGTTCTTTGATCTTTCAAGTTCTTCATAATGATTAGCAAATATAAATCCCAAGTGACTCAAAGAATGGAGCTATGCTCCACGGCAACGGCTCCAGAAAATGTTCTTGATAACCCACAAGTCTAGGGGATCGCAACAGTTTTCGAGGGTAGAGTATTCAACCCAAATTTATTGATTTGACACAAGGGGAGCCAAAGAATATTCTCAACTATTAGCAGCTGAGTTGTCAATTCAACCACACCTAGAAACTTAATATCTGCAGCAAGGTATTTAGTAGCAAAGGAATATGATAGTAGTGGCAACGATGGCAAAAGGTAACGGTAGCAAAAGTAATATTTTTGGTGTTTTAGAGTGATTGTAACAGTAGCAACGGAAAAGTAAATAATCGAAGAACAATATATGGAAAAGCTCGTAGGCATTGGATCGGTGATAGAGAATTATACCGGATGCGATCGATCATGTAACAGTCATAACCTAGGGTGACATAGAACTAGCTCCAGTTCATCAATGTAATGTAGGCATGTATTCCGAATATAGTCATACGTGCTTATGGAAAAGAACTTGCATGGCATCTTTTGTCCTACCCTGCCGTGGCAGCGGGGTCCTATTGGAAACTAAGGGATATTAAGGCCTCCTTTTAATAGAGTACCGGACCAAAGCATTAACACATAGTGAATACATGAACTCCTTAAACTACGGTCATCACCGGGAGTGGTCCCGATTATTGTCACTTCGGGGTTGCCGGATCATAACACATAGTAGGTGACTATAGACTTGCAAGATAGGATCAAGAACTCTCATATATTGATGAAAACATAATATGTTCAGATCTGAAATCATGGCACTCGGGCCCTCGTGACAAGAATTAAGCATAGCAAAGTCATAGCAACATCAATCTTAGAACACAGTGGATACTAGGGATCAAACCCTAACAAAACTAAATCGATTACATGATAAATCTCAGCCAACCCATCACCGTCCAGCAATCCTATGATGGAATTACTCATGCACGGCGGTGAGCATCATGAAATTGGTGATGCAGGAAGGTTGATGATGATGATGGCGACGGATTCCCCTCTCCGGAGCCCCGAACGGACTCCAGATCAGCCCTCCCGAGAGAGTTTAGGGCTTGGTGGCGGCTCCGTATGGTAAAACGCAATGAATCCTTCTCCCTGATTTTTTGTCCCCGAAAGTGAATATATGGAGTCAAGGTTGAGGTCGGTGGAGCGTCAGGGGACCCACGAGGAAGGGGGCACGCCTAGGTGGGTAGGGCGCGCCCCCACCCTCGTGGACAGGTGGAGGCCCCTAATGTGGATTCTTCTTCCCGTATTTTTTATATATTCCAAAATAATTCTCCGTTCATTTTCAGGTCATTCCGAGAACTTTTATTTCTGCACAAAAATAACACCATGCCAATTCTGCTGAAAACAGCGTCAGTCCGGGTCAGTTCCATTCAAGTCATGCAAGTTAGAGTCCAAAACAAGGGCAAAAGTGTTTGGAAAAGTAGATACGATGGAGATGTATCATATGTTTACCCAGGTTCGGGCGCTCTCTATGGAGGTAATACCATACATCCAGCTTGATTGATATTGATGAATATGAGTATTGCAAGAGTTGATCTACCACGAGATCGTAATGGCTAAACCCTAAAGGTCTAGCTTGTATGGCTATAGTAATGAATCTATCTCCCTCCTCCGGACTAAGTCCTCCGATTATGTAGACACCGGGAGGATCTAGGGTTACACAAGGTCGGTTACAAAGAAAGGAATCTACATGTTTGGTCACCAAGCTTGCCCTCCATGCCAAGGAGAGTCCCATCCGGACACGAGGCAGACTTCGGTCTTTGTGATCTTCACAGCCCATCAGTCCGGCCCTTGGCTAACAGGCCAGACGCCCGAGGACCCCTTAGTCCAGGACTCCCTCATGCGGTGCTCCTTTCCCTCGGGTGGTTCTTCGGTCGCGAGCTTGACGACATTCATCTTCGTCCATTGCATCTTGACACGGGCGAAGGCCATCCGCGCACCTTCTATACAGACCGACCGCTTGACAAGTCAAGTTGAGGGCAGGCATAGACCAGCCGATTCACGAGTCCGAAGTAGCTGCCGGGCATAGCTTCTGCAGGCCACAGCTGGATTATTAAGTCCTTCATGGCCAGCTCGGCCACCCTATGCAGCTCGACCAGCTTCTTCAGCTGGTCGCCAAAAGCCACCAGATGTTCGGGCGCAAGATATTGCAACCAGAACAGCTTCTCCGTTGAGCTCCCCTCTTCGGCTCGGAAGAATGACTCAGTGTCAGAAACACTACGGGGCAGATCTACAAACGCCCCTGGAGAACTCCAAATCCGGGTTAGCATGAGATATCAATTCTTCACATACTTGCTCTACATAATAAAAACCTTACTCGCCGCAATTTTCTTGGCCTCCTGGATTTCTTGGAGAGCACCCTGGGCCTCGACCCAGGCCTCTTGTGCACTTCGACGAGCCTGGGCAAGTTCGGACTCTTGGTCCACATTCTTGCGCTCCAAAGCCTCGCACTTCTTCACGGTGTCCTGCAGCTCCTGCTGGACCTCGCCAACCCTGGCCTCGTGCTTTCCACGGGCGGCCTTCTCGTTTGCTGCTGTCTTCTGGGCTTCGGCTAGCGCTGCTTTGAGGGTTTCCACCTCGGACGCCGCCCCTACAAATTATCACACGATCAACACAAGCAATTCATATCTTGCTATATTTTAATAGGTCGTTACATACCCTGCTTGTCCGCAAGCTATCTTCTTGCACGACCGAGCTCTTCCTTGGTCTGCTCCAGCCTCTCCTTCAGTCCAGAGACATTGGTAGCATGAGAAGTCACGGCTAGCAGCGTCGCCTGCTTATTCACAAAGACATATTAAATCAGTCTCCTGCAACAAACTATTTGATCCTCTGTTTCGGCTTTTCTTTCCGAATACCGGACAGAGTCTCAGGGGCTATTATCTATACCGTAACTTTCTTCTCACATAAACGCAGCGCTTACCTCAAAGCTTTTTAGAAGGCTCACGCAGGCTTCGGTCAGTCTGCTCTTCGTGGACTGAATCTTCCCAATCACCGTACCCATGATGGTACGGTGTTCCTCAATGATGGAAGCGCTTCGCAGCGCCTCCAGTAGAGTATCCGGCGCCTCTGGTTGGATAGAGGTCACTGTTGGGGAACGTAGCAGAAATTCAAAATTTTCTACGCAACACCAAGATCAATCTATGGAGAAACCAGCAACGAGGGGAAGGAGAGTGCATCTACATACCCTTGTAGATCGCTAAGCGGAAGCGTTCAAAAGAACGGGGTTGAAGGAGTCGTACTCGTCGTGATCCAAATCACCGGAGATCCTAGTGCCGAACGAACGGCACCTCCGCGTTCAACACACGTACAGCCCGGTGACGTCTCCCATGCCTTGATCCAGCAAGGAGAGAGGGAGAGGTTGAGGAAGACTCCGTCCAGCAGCAGCACGACGGCGTGGTGGTGGTGGAGGAGCGTGGCAATCCTGCAGGGCTTCGCCAAGCACCACGGGAGAGGAGAAGGACCTTGGAGAGGGGGAGGGCTGCGCTAGAACATTGGTGCGGCTGCCCTCCCACCCCCCACATATATATAGGGGTAAGGGAGAGGGGGGCCGGACCCCTCAAATCCCATCTGAGGAGGGGGCGGCGGCCAAGGGGGGTTGCCTTGCCCCCCAAGGCAAGGGGGGGCGCCCCCCCTTTAGGGTTCCCCCAAACCCTAGGCGCATGGGCCCTAGGGGGGAGGCGCCCAGCCCACTAAGGGGCTGGTCCCTCTCCACATACAGCCCATAGGGCCCTCCGGGGCAGGTGGACCCTCCCGGTGGACCCCCGGAACCCCTTCGGTGGTCCCGGTACAATACCGGCATCCCCCCGAATTATTCCGGTGACCGTATGATGACTTCCCATATATAAATCTTTACCTCCGGACCATTCCAGAACTCCTCGTGACGTCCGGGATCTCATCCGGGACTCCGAACAACATTCGGTAACCACATACAAACTTCCTTTATAACCCTAGCGTCATCGAACCTTAAGTGTGTAGACCCTACGGGTTCGGGAACCATGCAGACATGACCGAGACGTTCTCCGGTCAACAACCAACAGCGGGATCTGGATACCCATGTTGGTTCCTACATGTTCCACGATGATCTCATCGGATGAACCACGATGTCGAGGATTCGATCAATCCCGTATACAATTCCCTTTGTGCAGCGGTATTGTACTTGCCCGAGATTCGATCGTCGGTATCCCGATACCTTGTTCAATCTCGTTACCGGCAAGTCTCTTTACTCGTTCCGTAACACATCATCCCGTGATCAACTCCTTGGTCACATTGTGCACATTATGATGATGTCCTACCGAGTGGGCCCAGAGATACCTCTCTGTCACACGGAGTGACAAATCCCAGTCTCGATTCGTGCCAACCCAACAGACACTTTCGGAGATACCTGTAGTGTACCTTTATAGCCACCCAGATACGTTGTGACGTTTGGCACACCCAAAGTATTCCTACGGTATCTGGGAGTTGCACAATCTCATGGTCTAAGGAAATGATACTTGACATTAGAAAAGCTTTAGCATACGAACTACATGATCTTTGTGCTAGGCTTAGGATTGGGTCTTGTCCATCACATCATTCTCCTAATGATGTGATCCCGTTATCAACGACATCCAATGTCCATGGTTAGGAAACCGTAACCATCTATTGATCAATGAGCTAGTCAACTAGAGGCGTACTAGGGACATGTTGTTGTCGATGTATCCACACATGTATCTGAGTTTCCTATCAATACAATTATAGCATGGATAATAAACGATTATCATGAACAAGGAAATATAATAATAACCAATTTATTATTGCCTCTAGGGCATATTTCCAACAGTCTCCCACTTGCACTAGAGTGAATAATCCAGTTCACATCGATATGTGATTAACACTCAAGGTCACATCCCCATGTGACTAACACCCAAAGAGTTCTGGGTTTGATCATGTTATGCTTGTGAGAGAGGTTTCAGTCAACGGGTCTGCAACATTCAGATCCGTATGTACTTCACAAATTTCTATGTCATCTTGTAGATGCAGCTACTACGCTATATTTGGAGCCATTTCAAATAACTGTTCTACTTGGAGCTATTCTAAATTGTTGCTCCATTATACGTATCCGGTATCTCTACTCAGAGCTATCCGGATAGGTGTTAAGCTTGCATCGACGTAACTCTTTACGTCGAACTCTTTATCACCTCCATAACCGAGAAACACATCCTTATTCCTCTAAGGATAATTTAGACCGCTATCTAGTGATCTACTCCTATATTACCTTTGTACCCTCTTGCCAGATATGTGGCAAGGCACACATCAGGTGTGGTACTCAGCATGGCATACCGTATGGAGCCTATGACAAAAGCATAGGGGACGACCTTCGTCCTTCCTCTTTCTTCTACCGTGGTCGAGCTTTAAGTCTTAACTTCATACCTTACAACTCAGGCAAGAACTCCTTCTTTGACTGATCCATCTTGAACACCTTCAAGATCATGTCAAGGTATGTGCTCATTTGAAAGTACCATTAAGCGTTTTGATCTATCCTTATAGATCTTGATGCTCAATGTTCAAGTAGCTTAATCCAGGCTTTCCATTGAAAAACACTTTCCAAATAACCCCATATGCTTTCCAGAAATTCTACGTCATTTCTGATCAACAATATGTCAACAACATATACTCATCAGAAATTTTATAGTGCTCCCACTCACTTCTTTGGAAATACAAGTTTCTCATAAACTTTGTATACACCCAAAATCTTTGATCATCTCATAAAAGCATACATTCCAACTCCGAGATGCTTACTCCAGTCCTTAGAAGGATTGCCGGAGCTTTGCATACTTATTAGCATCTTTCAGGATTAACAAAACCTTCCGGTTGTATCACATACAACCTTTCCTCAAAAATCATCGAGGAAACAATGGTTTTTGGCATCCTATCTGCAAGATTTCACAAATAATGCAGTAATCGCTAATATAATTCCAACAGACTCTTAGCATCGCTACGAGTGAGAAAGTCTCATCGTAGTCAACTCCTTGAACTTGTCGGAAAACATCTTAACGACAAGTCGAGCTTTCTTAATGGTGATACTTACCATCATTGTCCGTCTTCCTTTTAAAATCCATATGTACCTAACAGCCTTACGACCATCAAGTAGTTCTTCCAAAGTCTACACTTTGCTTTCATATATGGATCCTCTCTCGGATTATATGGCCTCGAGCCATTTTGGAATCCAGGCCCACCATCGCTTCTCCATAGCTCGTAGGTTCATTGTTGTCTAGCAACATGACTTCCAAGACAGGATTACGTACCACTCTGAAGTAGTACGCATCCTTGTCATCCCACGAGGTTTGGTAGTGACTTGATCTGAAGTTTCATGATCACTATCATAAGCTTCCACTTCAATTGGTGTAGGTGCCACAGGAACAACTCCATGTGCCCTGCCACACACTAGTTGAAGAGACGGTTCAATAACCTCATCAAGTCTCCACCATCCTCCCACTCAATTCTTTCGAGAGAAACTTTTTCCTCGAGAAAGGACCCGATTCTAGAAACAATCCCTTATTGCTTTCGGATCTGAGACAGGAGGTATACCCAACTGTTTTGGGTGTCCTATGAAGATGCATTTATCCGCTTTGGGTTCGAGCTTATCAGCCTGAAACTTTTTTTACATAAGCGTCGCAGCCCCAAACTTTTAAGAAATGACAGCTTAGGTTTCTCTAAACCATAGTTCATACGGTGTCATCTCATCGGAATTACGTGGTGCCCTTTTTAAAGTGAATGTGGTTGTCTCTAATGCCTAACCCATAAACTATCGCGGTAATTCGATAAGAGACATCATGGTATGCATCATATCCAATAGGGTGCAGTTATGATGTACGGACACACCATCACACCATGGTGTTCCTGGCTGTATTGGTTGTGAAAAAATTTCCACAATGTCTTAATTCTGTGCCAAACTCGTAATACAGATATTCATCTCTACGATCATATCATAGACATTTTATCCTCTTGTCACGACGATGTTCAACTTCACTCTGAAATTACTTGAACCTTTCAATAATTCAAACGTATGTTTCATCAAGTAAATATACTCAGTATCTACTCAAATCATCTGTGAAGTAAGAACATAACGATATCCACTACATGCCTCAGCACTCATTGGACTGCGCACATCAAGATGTATTACTTCCAACAAGTTGCTTTATTGTTCCATTTTACTGAAAACGAGGCTTTCAGTCATCTTGCCCATGTGGTATGATTTGCATGTCTCAAGTGATTCAAAATCAAGTGAGTCCAAACGATCCATCTGTATAGAGTTTCTTCATGCATATCTACCAACAAACATGGTCCGCATGTCTCAATCCTTTCAAAAATGAGTGAGTCCAAAGATCCATCAACATGGAGCTTCTTCATGCGTTTTATACCGATATGACTTAAGTGGCAGTGCCACAAGTAGGTGGTACTATCATTACTATCTTATATCTTTTGGCATGAACATGTGTATCACTACGATCGAGATTCAATAAACCATTCATTTTAGGTGTAAGACCATTGAAGGTATTATTCAAATAAACAGAGTAACCATTATTCTCCTTAAATGAATAACCGTATTGCGATAGACGTAATCCAATCATGTCTATGCTCAACGCAAACACCAAATAACAATTATTTAGGTTTTAATACCAATCTCGATGGTAGAGGGAGCGTACGATATTTGATCAACCTTGGAAATACTTCCAACACATATCGTCATCTCACCTTTTAGCTAGTCTCCGTTTATTCTGTAGCCTTTTGTTTCAAGTTACTAACACTTAGCAACCGAACCGGTATCTAATACCCTGGTGCTACTAGGAGTACTAGTAAAGTACACATTATAATGCATATTCAATATACTTCTGTTGACCTTGTCAGCCTTCTCATCTACCAAGTATCTAGGGTGGTTCTGCTTCAGCGACTGTTCCCCTTATTACAGAAGCACTTAGTCTCGGGCTTGGGTTCAACTTTGGGTTTCTTCACTATAACAGCAACTGATTTGTTGTTCCATGAAGTATCCCTTTCTTGCCCTTGCCCTTCTTGAAACTAGTGGTTTTACTAACCATCAACGATTGATGCTCCCTTTTGATTTCTACTTTCGCGGTGTCGCGAATAGCTCAAGGATCATATCTATCCTTGATATGTTATAGTTCATCACGAAGCTCTAGTAGCTTGGTGGCAGTGACTTTGGAGAACCATCACTATTTCATCTGGAAGATCAACTCCCACTCGATTCAAGCGATTGTTGTACTCAGACAATCTAAGCACAAGCTCAACAATTGAGCTTTTCTCCCTTAGTTTGCAGGTTAAGAAAATCGTCGGAGGTCTTATACCTCTTGACGTGGGCACGAGCCTGAAATCCCAATTTCAGCCCTCGAAACATCTCATATGTTTCGCGACGTTTTAAAACGTCTTCGGTGCCTCAACTCTAAACCGTTTAACTGAACTGTCACGTAGTTATCAAAATGTGTATTTCAGATGTTCGCAACATCCACAGACGACGTTCAAGGTTCAGTACACTGAGCGGTGCATTAAGGACATAAGCCTTTTACTGTCTGCATAATTGCTACTATCAACTTTCAACTAAATTTTCTCTAGGAACATATCTAAACAGTAGAACTAAAGCGCGGGCTACGACATAATTTGCGAAGACCTTTTGACTATGTTCAGGATAATTAAGTTCATCTTATGAACTCCCACTTAGATAGACATCCCTCTAGTCATCTAAGTGATTACATGATCTGAGTCAACTAGGCCGTGTCCGATCATCACGTGAGACGGACTAGTCAACATCGGTGAACATCTTCATGTTGATCGTATCTTCTATACGACTCATGTTCGACCTTTCGGTCTTCTGTGTTCCGAGGCCATGTCTGTACATGCTAGGCTCGTCAAGTCAACCTAAGTGTTTGCATGTGTAAATCTGTCTTACACCCGTTGTATGTGAACGTTAGAATCTATCACACCCGATCATCACGTGGTGCTTCGAAACAACGAACTGTCGCAACGGTGCACAGTTAGGGGGAACACTTTCTTGAAATTATTATGAGGGATCATCTTATTTACTACCGTCGTTCTAAGTAAACAAGATGTAAAAACATGATAAACATCACATGCAATCAAATAATAGTGACATGATATGGCCAATATCATATAGCTCCTTTGATCTCCATCTTGGGGCTCCATGATCATCTTATCACCGGCATGACACCATGATCTCCATCATCATGATCTCCATCATCGTGTATCCATGAAGTTGCTCGCCAACTATTACTTCTACTACTATGGCTAACACGTTTAGCAATAAAGTAAAGTAATTTACATGGCGTTTCTCAATGACACGCAGGTCATACAAAAAAATAAAGACAACTCCTATGGCTCCTGCCAGTTGTCATACTCATCGACATGCAAGTCGTGATTCCTATTACAAGAACATGATCAATCTCATACATCACATATCATTCATCACATTCTTCTTGGCCATATCACATCACAAAACACTTGCTGCAAAAACAAGTTAGACGTCCTCTAATTGTTGTTGCAAGTTTTTACGTGGCTGCTATAGGTTTCTAGCAAGAACGTTTCTTACCTACGCCAAAACCACAACGTGAATTGCCAATTTCTATTTACCCTTCATAAGGACCCTGTTCATCGAATCCGATCCAACTAAAGTGGGAGAGACAGACACCCGCCAGCCACCTTATGCAACTAGTGCATGTCAGTCGGTGGAACCGGTCTCAGTAAGCGTACGTGTAAGGTTGGTCCGGGCCGCTTCATCCCACGATGCCGCCGAATCAAGATAAGACTAGTAACGGCAAGATAATTGACAATATCGACGCCCACAACTACTTTGTGTTCTACTCGTGCATAGTAACTACGCATAGACCTAGCTCATGATGCCACTGTTGGGGAACGTAGCAGAAATTCAAAATTTTCTACGCAACACCAAGATCAATCTATGGAGAAACCAGCAACGAGGGGAAGGAGAGTGCATCTACATACCCTTGTAGATCGCTAAGCGGAAGCGTTCAAGAGAACGGGGTTGAAGGAGTCGTACTCGTCGTGATCCAAATCACCGGAGATCCTAGTGCCGAACGGACGGCACCTCCGCGTTCAACACACGTACAGCCCGGTGACGTCTCCCATGCCTTGATCCAGCAAGGAGAGAGGGAGAGGTTGAGGAAGACTCCGTCCAGCAGCAGCACGACGGCGTGGTGGTGGTGGAGGAGCGTGGCAATCCTGCAGGGCTTCGCCAAGCACCACGGGAGAGGAGAAGGACCTTGGAGAGGGGGAGGGCTGCGCCAGAACATTGGTGCGGCTGCCCTCCCACCCCCACATATATATAGGGGTAAGGGAGAGGGGGGCCGGCCCCCTCAGATCCCATCTGAGGAGGGGGCGGCGGCCAAGGGGGGTTGCCTTGCCCCCCAAGGCAAGGGGGCGCCCCCCCTTTAGGGTTCCCCCAAACCCTAGGCGCATGGGCCCTAGGGGGGAGGCGCCCAGCCCACTAAGGGGCTGGTCCCTCTCCACATACAGCCCATAGGGCCCTCCGGGGCAGGTGGACCCTCCCGGTGGACCCCCGGAACCCCTTCGGTGGTCCCGGTACGATACCGGCATCCCCCCGAATTATTCCGGTGACCGTATGACGGCTTCCCATATATAAATATTTACCTCCGGACCATTCCGGAACTCCTCGTGGCGTCTGGGATCTCATCCAGGACTCCGAACAACATTCGGTAACCACATACAAACTTCCTTTATAACCCTAGTGTCATCGAACCTTAAGTGTGTAGACCCTACGGGTTCGGGAACCATGCAGACATGACCGAGACGTTCTCCGGTCAATAACCAACAGTGGGATCTGGATACCCATGTTGGTTCCCACATGTTCCACGATGATCTCATCGGATGAACCACGATGTCGAGGATTCGATCAATCCCGTATACAATTCCCTTTGTGCAGCGGTATTGTACTTGCCCGAGATTCGATCGTCGGTATCCTGATACCTTGTTCAATCTCGTTACCGGCAAGTCTCTTTACTCGTTCCGTAACACATAATCCCGTGATCAACTCCTTGGTCACATTGTGCACATTATGATGATGTCCTACCGAGTGGGCCCAGAGATACCTCTCCGTCACACGGAGTGACAAATCCTAGTCTCGATTCGTGCCAACCCAACAGACACTTTCGGAGATACCTGTAGTGTACCTTTATAGCCACCCAGATATGTTGTGACGTTTGGCACACCCAAAGTATTCCTACGGTATCCGGGAGTTGCACAATCTCATGGTCTAAGGAAATGATACTTGACATTAGAAAAGCTTTAGCATACGAACTACACGATCTTTGTGCTAGGCTTAGGATTGGGTCTTGTCCATCACATCATTCTCCTAATGATGTGATCCCGTTATCAACGACATCCAATGTCCATGGTTAGGAAACCGTAACCATCTACTGATCAACGAGCTAGTCAACTAGAGGCTTACTAGGGACAAGGTGTTGTCTATGTATCCACACATGTATCTGAGTTTCCTATCAATACAATTCTAGCATGGATAATAAACGATTATCATGAACAAGGAAATATAATAATAACCAATTTATTATTGCCTCTAGGGCATATTTCCAACAGTCACCGGTGGAATGGGCACACCTCCTTCCAATGAAGGAAGCTGCTGGCCGGACTCCGAAGACGTATAGGTCTCCGGGACCACATTCGGCTGGGGGCCGAATTGGACATAGCCCCCACCACAGTTCTCCATGGGGATCTTCTCTCCCATGTGTTCGGCAGCCGATGTCTCGCTCTCTAGCATCGTCTGGACGACCTCCTGCGTCTCTCCTTGGCCGGGGGTCCTTCGGGACAACACCTCGGCATCGTCCATAGCCTTGGGAGAGGAGGCCGTTGGAAGGGACCCGCTATCCATCACTTTCAGATCCAGCGAGTTCCCCATAGACGAGGATCGCTCGAGGGCGAAGCGAGCCAGACTGCAAATGCATGATTCATCATGTTAGAGTTATGAGGTGAAAAAGGAGGATGTATGGATACTTTAGGGTCTTCGGATACTATCGATGTCCCGAGCGGAGCTATCAACGAGGGAAGCCTTTCCCTTCTTGGACGCTCCGCCTCCAGATCTGTGGAGGTCACCCTCTTCTTCCCCCTTGGGGAGGGGGAAGTTTCTTTCTTCCTTCCCTTCCTCCTCCTCGTCGTCTTCGACGACGGAGCGAGTTTCGACATCTTCAGACGCCACGTCCGAAGTAACCTTGGGACGGAGGCCTCCTCTGGTCCCCTTGGCCTTCTTTTTGGCACTACAAGAAATATGTCAACTAGTGACCTTCTATCAGTGATCCTGGAAGAATTGGTCATAGATCTACGACCATTTGAGATCAATTGGTCAAAAGTTGTTCGGGGGTCTCCGAAACCTCAACTATATCGACCATTTTGGTCAGAAAGGTCGTAATTTCCCTACACGAAATGGTCATAAAGCAGACAAACTGGTCTGCTGCCTTATTTCTAGCTGATCACGATCAATATAGATGGTCATAACCTTGTAAATTGTGGTGTATTGCTATGACTAGGCGCCACCTCGTCAGTTTTGCCTATGTGTCATGTCCATGTGTCAATTTTTGCCCTAGGTTGTGAAGCAACCTATATTTCTGTCATTCCCAAAATTCCCAAAAAAATCTCATAAATTCTTTGGGTCATATCTTCGTCAAATATGTAAAAATCCTTCCTTGCCTAGTTCAAAAATAATTCAACAATGTTCATTTTCCTATTCTGTTCAGAACATCACTTTGTGAAGGAAGTGCTATTTATATATTCTTGATTGCCCTCAAAATTTTTGGGCACTCTTTCCTATCCAAATCATTGCCTCATGACAAAATTTAGCTCCATTTGCATAGTAAATCTTCCTTGGCAAATTTCCATAGTTTTTGTCCACCTAGAAGAATTGTGAAGGAAGTACCATTTTTATATATCCAAATTACATGAAATTTGTAAAGTTCCTTCATATGCCCAAATTATCACCCTCCTCCAAATTGCAGCTCAGTCAAATTAGTTATGTGACCCCAGGTTCAATTTATATTTTATGGCCAGATTGGCACGTTGCAAAGCAAGTGTTATCTAAACCCCTCCTATTACCCTAAAACTTTTTGGGCACTCTTCCATACCCAAATCATTGCCACATGATAATATTCAGCTCCATTTTCCTGGTAAATCTTTCTCAGGAAATTTCCAAAGTTTCTATCACGAGAGAAGCTTTGTGAAGTAAGTACTAGCTAGGCTTACCCAAATTATCTGAAAATTTACTAGGGCATGACCATGCCTATGTAACTTACCTACACCAAATTTGAGCTCATTTCATTTATCCAATTTCTCTCGCTAATTTTCCTAAATTTCTGTGCAGAGAAGAGCATTTTGAAGGAAGTACCACTTTGGCATGTCCAAATGGTATCGATTTTCTACAGTGCTTTCCTATGCCCAAATAACCATCCTCCACCAAATTTCAGCTCAATCCATTCATTATTTTGAGCCCAGCTTCAACATTCATATTTTTGTCCAGTGTGGTACTTTGAAAAGCAAGTACCACCTAGGCTACTCCTTTTGAGCTGAAAATTTGTGAAGACAATCTTCTTAGTAGGTGATTGTCCTCAGCCAAAACACACGCCAATTGGCCATGTGCATTTCTCGTACCACTAATCAAACACTTGGCTGCTAATTCATATTTGAGCGTAGTTCGGTCTCCTCGTGAGAAACTTCTGGTGTAATTTTATTCCTAGCACCTACCTGGGGAGTGCCCAACCCACTAGATATGCCTAGGCCACCCAGAACGTATCTTAACGCCACAGTCACGCGGTGACCATGCGGCGGGCATGCGACTTTACGTGCTTTGGAGTTGGGGCCCTCGGCTACCGTCCAAACCTCGATGTATCGCCACCAAATCATGTATTTCTGATTAAATAGATACTTATGTAACTAGAAATGATTTTTGGAAAAAATAAAGAGCAAACTATAAGGCAGCTGTAGTTCAAATTTGACCCATTTCCTCGTGAATCGACAGAAATTTGTCTTTTTCATGAGAGGTGGATAAAAACTTTTGACACCCAACCATTTTTGTCAACTGTGCATTAAATATGTCCTAGTATTTTATAAAATTGATTTGGTTCAAATTTGCAACAAATATATGGTAGGTCCTTCACAAAAAAACTCATTTTAGGCACTCAAAAAATGGAAAATTGATTTTTCGTCCAAAGAAAATGAAAACTCCCTTAGGCAAAATTGTTTGCCATTCCAATATGCACCCTTGTGCAAAATATGAGATTGTTTGAGCAAACTATGCCATGAATGTGGCCATAAGGTTGATCATTTGGCTTGAAAGCCATGAATCTTCACAGATGATAGCTCATTTCTGAGAACACTTTTTTAAAAGAATTGCCATATTACAAGTTTATTATTTTTCCTGATAACTTGGTCACATGTAATGACACAATGCGAAGATTTTTCAATTTTTTGAATTTTTTGAATTTTTTATGCATGTTTCAAAATGCGGTCAAAACGGTGGAATTGACCGTTCCTAGCTAGTGGTTGAATCTTGAATTTTTTTGCTGTTTCTCTGATTAAATAGATACTTTTGTACCTAAAAATGATTTTTGGGAAAAATAAATAGCAAACTATGAGGCAGCCGCGGTTCAAATTTGACCCGCTTCTTGCTGAATCGGCGGAAATTTGTCTTTTTCACGAGAGGTGGATAAAAACTTTTGACACCCAACCATTTGGTCAATTGTGCATTAAATATGGCCTAATATTTTTATAGAAATGGTGTGGTCCAATTTTGCAACAAATATATGGTAGGTCCTTCACAAAAAAACTCATTTTGGGCATTCAAAAAATGAAAAATGGTTTTTTTGTCAAAAGAAAAAGGAAATTTTCTTAGGCAACATTGTTTGCCATTCCAAAATGCACCCTTGTGCACAATATGTGATCATTTGAAACAAAGATTTAGTAGGTTCTTCAAAATAAAACCATTTCGGGGACTCGAAAAATAGAAAATGCCTTTTTTGCAATGAAAATGAAAACTTCCCAAATCAACACCATTCGTCATCCCAAGATATACACATGTGCACAATGTTCATTCATTTTAACAAACTATTAGTGGTTAATATGTTGAATGCTTGCCCTAAGTAAGAGGGTAAAAAACTATAAGAGAAATAAAAAGGAAAAACAAAATTACATAAGCTTAATTCTCATTCGTGGAATCCGTTGTGGCATGGATCGATGATATGGCAAACATCCGTCCGTCCATCCATCCAACCCACCGCAGCAAACCCAACTCTCTCTCGCGCGCGAACCCTGCACAACCCCTCGTGCCCTCCTCTCCCTCTCTCTCTCTCTCTCAGGAACCCTAGCACTCCACTCCTCCCTTGCCGCCGCCACCTCCGGCGCTCGGTCCTGGCGACCTCAGGCGGGAATCGAAGACCGCTGTCCGGCGAGATCCGGCCCGCGCGGCGAGATCTATCTCTCTCTCACACATGAGAAGGAAAATCCCCCGCCCCATTCTCACGACTCATCTGCCCCTCCCTCGATCCCCTTCCTTCCTGAGGACGCACGCGCCGCCCCTCCCCGATCCACATCTCCCCTCGCCCTCCCACATCGTGCCGCCATCCACCTCGTCGCCTCCCAGATGTATATTTTTATCTGGACGGGATTTCCTCCTCCTCCTCCCCTCGTCAGATCCATCCATCCATCCGTTTTTCCATCCGATCCACCTAACGCCATCACATCCCCTTCTCGCTCGCAGGGTTGCAGGCGATTGAATCCGGTTCGGGTCCATGGCATCCACGACCGTGGCAGTGCTCGCGGTGACGGACGAGCTGGACCTGCCGCTCCACACGGTGGGGGACCTGGCGGCCGTCGCCGGCGTCTCGCAGGAGGAGGTCGTCGTCATCACGTAGTGCACCTCGCTCGGTAACACCCCCCCTCCCAAGCCCCTTCCCCCCTGTCTCCCAACCCTGAGCCATGATTTCGCTCGAGATGGATGTGTGGCGGCGACCCAGTTTTCCATGGTCGGGTCCATTTGCTAATCGGCGTCCCTGTCAATGGTTTCGTGTACCTGTCAGTCGGCTTGATAGGGTGCCATGCAAGTGGCGCTTAGATAAGTGCATCAATGCTCGAGGTTAGGGACTAAATTATGGTGATGGCGCACATGTCGTCTCCAGTTGTGAGGCGTGATGCGACAAGTTTGCTGGATAAGATGGTGGTATCCGGTCAGCACAAGCTAGGCAGCAGCCTCTGGTGTTTTGATTGGTGGTATCCGATCATCTTTTTCGCGGACAGAGTAAGTTAGTAGACTTGTGCATAAATGTGCCTGGCAAAGTTAGTAAACTTTTTTTGAGGGGGCTAAGTTAGTAAACTAGAGTATTTGCATCTTGCTGTAACGAATGAGAAATGCATGAGTGTCCGGGTTTCGGTAGTACCTACCCACTGTAGTTGGCAGCGCGCGTACATATCCAGCAAATATGGTAAATCCGAGGGCACGCTCCTCCTCCCCAGTTCCATTTGTTCTATATCTCTTTTGTATGCATGTTCATACAGTCCTGTGGGAAGCATAAGCCATGAAGTGTTGCCTTGATATCTGTTTTTCTTCTCAGTGTCGATATCACTTAATTCTGTAGTACTGAATACTGATCATACTGAGCAGGGGGCTGGCGTTATGGCGGTTGTGTACAACGATGACCACAAGTTCTCCCGTGATTTGCCTCCATCTCCTACTCCTAGCTCCCTCTTTTTTGCTCCTATAGCAGTAGAAGGCTTTAAATGTGGTGCATGCATGAGGATCAATCATGTTGACTGCGTGACAATCATGTTTCTCATCATTGTAATTTTTGGTAATGAAAAGAATACATGTTTTCTTGATCTTCTGTTAAGTCTGTTTATTTATAAATCCAACTTTCATGTTTTTTAGAGGCAAACTTGAAGACTGACCCCTAATGTTTCCGTGCAGGTAGTAACTCTGATAGGCCACTACACTTTCCAAATTCCAATGCTCGCCTGTTGGTCGTCCCCAAGTTTTCACTACCCTGAGTATGTACTCTACCGTACATTTCAAAAATTCCTCCTCTCATTCACCTGATGCATACTTGTTCAATGTGTTTCCCTGGAGTTATTAGACATACAATACTTTTCAAATACCCATATTGTAATTGACCAAAGAACTAGAAGCAAAAGATATGTAGTACATCACTTTTCAAATGCTCAATACTGTAGCTGACACACTAGAGAACTAGATGAATAACCTGGATTAGAAACACTCGTTGGGTGTTGCCCCTGGCAATGTTAATGAATCACAGTGGTACTGTAGGCACCAAGGAAATTGTGGCATGTTGTTTAATTTTTTATTCATTTGTTGCAGTCTGTGCACTGTTGTGGTGAAACTCTTGTGTTTCTGCAACCTACAAGTGCGTATGGGCACTGATTTCTAGAAGTATTTGAGTTGACATCTTTGTTGGTTTAGATAGTACAGAAATTTTGAAGGGCGATTGATTTGCTTCTGGTTTTTGAAATAGAGCTGACTATAGTTATGCATGAACGAGAATATGCTTGTAACTGGTGACGAATAGACCAGCTTTGCAGTTTGCCACATTGGTGATGTAAATGCCCCTAAATGATGATATCTAAGCAAGTGCTTTCTCTGATGTTTAACCTTGTTACTATCGCCCGTAAGTATTGCCGTTGATTTTGGTATATGAGCACTAGTGTTTCCTGCTTACAACAAGCTATGTACTGTACATGTGTCCATTTTACCTGTGTAAATAGTTTGTTTCATACCTAGTAACATGTTTCCTCATAATGAATTATTCGTGCAAAGTGAATCACTGCTGCTATCCTGCTACTAATGGATATAGGGACAAAATACACAGTTTCCTGTCAAGTAGTGTTTGTTTGGTGACAGGATGTTGTTTTTTCCTTCCAAGTATAATGCTCCTTTTATGTAGTGATGATACTACATCTATTTCATTTTATGTTTATGCCTCTTCCAGAAAATGTGCTGCACCTACAGTAATCAATCTAACTTATCCATTTTATTTTATAGGCCTTCGAGTACAAGAGGCTGCTGCTTGACTATAACAGCAAAAATGTGCAATATTGGATTAATGATTGAAGTGCATTAGCGGTTTATCTTCTTCTTCACAAGTCTGTTTGCAATGGATGTACATAACTGTCATTTTTACCTCTTGCATATTTAACATACATGACAATAGCTGTAGGTATTGAAATATATGTGAAGGTAGAAGCTATCGTTGCTGCCTTGTGGGTCGTAATTCTTTCTCTCTAGACGCGTATACTGTGTGATGTATCGCTCATGCTCATATTCTGTACCAAGATAGTCCTAATATCCGTAGGGTTGTAGACTGATTTCCCCTTGAAAAAGCTATGCTTCTTTCCTTGGATGATAAGCATGTTCGGCAGCTATGTGGAATCCTTAAGATAAATGGTCTTTAGTTTCTTTTGGTGCATCTGCGTGCACATAACAGTTTGTTAGTTTCACTTTATATAATGAAGAAAATATGCTGATGTCATTTGTTTATTATTATCTATCATCTGTAGATTGATTTTTAGGCCATCAGTACTTGTATGTATGATTTCTAGTCTCTTGAATGAATAATTTTTCTTTAGGTGACATGTGTCTTGTGTTACTACATACATCTATCGTGAAGTACATGGTTCCAGAACTATGGTAACCCGCAGTTTGCTCTACTGGTGATAGTAGGATGATGGAAACATCACTACTGAATGTAGTCCGTGTTTCTTCAACTAATCATCATGTACTAGAGTTTCTCTTCTTCTTGCTACTGTTTGGTTTTTGACGTCACTAGCTTGTACTAAAACGTGCAGACTTTACCCCTTGCTAGATCCTTCGATGGAGGTGACCCATGTGATGGTGATTCGCTCCAGCAGTTCCGGTTCCGGCTATGGTGGTGCTACACTGCTACTGCACCTATGATGGCTACGCATTGGTAGGCTCGGCTGCCTCCCTTGGCTGTCGCTGTGATGGTGAAGCTCAGCCTAGGCTACAATCACTTCCGATGAGCTCCTTGGGTCCCCTTCTACCCCTCCTACTCGCTCCATGATTATTTGCTTTGCCTTTGTGAGGTGTAATTGTTTAATTTTTGTCATAGTCGAGCATTGGATGATATCATGAGGGACATTGTTCATGGATATGCCAACCTACAGCTTGTTGTACTAGTTATAGTAGGATAATGCAAGTTTTGACAATCCATACATATCCCTACATGTTAGTGTCTCCCCGTGTAAGTATGAATTCTGGTGATGCCTTCATCTATGATGATGCTCCGCCTTTCGCATTCATTCATTCTCTGATTGTTCTAGGAGTCCTCGTTTTAGAGAAGCATTCCCATACCAACACATGTATTTGAAAAATCTATTCAAATCTCCTCACTTCATATGTTGCTATCAACACTAAGTTGAGAGTGTAGCATGCTGTTAAGAGGTACTGCAACTCCAAAGTAGACAACTAAAACATATTAGTAAAATCAGTATGCATCCCTAGTGATGCTTTATCTTGTTATTTTAGTCCATGAGTGATGTGTTGGAGCATCACTGACTTGTATGGTTTTTTTCAAGGTATATACAAGTGCCATCTTTATCTGGCAACATCCGCCTCCTGTGTCATGTCATGTATCTATTTCACTTTAAATGTTTTAAGTGAATGATGTATTACTTGAGAGTGTCAATGTTGTAACGTCCGGGTAATCAAGCTACCGTAAAACTCTTCTAATGATGCCATGTCATCTGCGATTACTGTTACTAATCTCGGGATAATTCGAAACCGCGTCAAATTCAAACTTAAAATTAAAGTCGACAATAAAAGTTTTCAAAATTGAAACAAAAATGTTCGGTGGGCGCCAAATATTACCAAGGTAATTATGGTGCAGAAAACACATTTTTAGTAAAAGACTAAATACTCTAAAATGAAATAAAACAGAAAAAAATAAAGAAAAGAAAAAAGGAAAGAGAAAGGAACCCCCCCCCTCCCAAACCCCCCTGGGCCATCTGGCCCAGTTAACCCACCTGGCCCATTCGGCCGGACCGGCCCGCCTCCCCCTGCCGCCTCCCTTCCCTGTTCCCCCGACCTGGGTCGGAACAGGGGCATGTCCCCACCGCACCCTCTCGCCGGCGACGACGAGGGGATTAGGTCACCACGCCGTGCCCCCTCGGTCTCTCCTCCCACTCGCCCCACTCTCCCCTCGGTCCCCGCGCCTTCCTCCTCAGATCCACCACACCGCGCCCCCTCGTTCCCCACCATAACCGAGCGCCACCGCCGCCATGGCTCCGGCCTAGCCACGGCCCCCGTGCCCACCTCGCCGCCCCACGGTGTCTCCAAGGGACGCCGTCGTCCGCTGCTTCGACTGGTGCAGCCCGTTGGAGACCGGAGCCACCGCAACGCCCCCGACGCCACCATCTTCCTCCTCTGCCCCGACAAACTTCGCCGCCGTTCTTCTTCATCTCCGGCGACGCCCCTGCAGCTACTAACCCATTCACCGGCCATCGTGCGTGCCGCTAGGTGAACTGCCTCCCCCCTCTGCCCTCTACCTCCCCTAGCTCGCGCTCTAGCTAGCTGCCGCCGTAGCACCCGAACGCCCCGCCGCGGATCTCGTCGCCGACGCGTTTCCGGTGACCAAATGGTCACGGGGCCGAGCCCTTTGTGCTCAGCACGTCGCGCAGATCCGCCCTAGCCTCCCCGTTAGCCCCGGAGCGCTCTGCCTCGCCGTCTTCGCCTCACACCCGAACCACCTCGCCGCCGTCGAGCCCGTGGCGCTCGACTCCGGCCACCACAGCCTCCGCAGCCACCCCCATTCGCTCCGCCGTCGTCTTGCCGTTCGAATGCGACCGGTCCCGCCCATTTTGGTGGCCTGCAGACGAAACCCGCCACTCACCCGAGCCCCGACGTCCGCCTCTCTGCTCGCCGGCGACAGCTCCGGCGACCTCGGGACGAACCACCACCACCACTAGATGCGCGTCTTCGCGCTTGTTCGAACGGGCCCAGGCACGCGCGGATCCGTGCCCTGAGCACAAATTCCGGCGAACTCCGGCGGGTCGGCGCCGTGCTTTTGGTCGCCGGCGGCGAGAGCCGGCCCTGCTGACCTGGCAACGCGGGTCCCACCACCTGGGCCACTGACTGGTGGGCCCAGGGCCCCCTGTTGACCTGTTGACTGGGTCAACTGCTGACTGGGCCGCCCCTATCTCACTGACCTATAGGCCCCACTTCAATAAACGAAATAAATAAAAAGAATAATTGGTTAATTAAATAGTTTAGCTAATTAATACACTAATCTCTCACTGACTACTGGGCCCCACCCTTATTTAACCTGTTTAATTAGTCTAAAACCCCCCTGTTAGTACCCTGTCAATGACATGTGGGTCCCACTGGACCCACCTGTCTGGTTTGACTGGTCAACCGACCAGTTGACCTGCTGACATCACTCTGATGTCATGCTGACGTCATCATTCACTGTTTTGGATAATGTTGGAATAAAATAAATAATTAAAATCAGAAAATGATTTAAATCTTTAGAAAATCATATCTTTTAATCCGAAACTCGGATGAAAATACTTTCTACATGAAAGTTGCTCAGAACGACGAGACGAATCCGGATACGCAGCCCGTTCGTTCGCCACGCACCCCCTAACATATCAAACTCGCAACTTTCCCCCTCCGGCCCCTCTGCCCGAAAACATGAAACACCGGGGATACTTTCCCGGATGTTATCCCCCTTCACCGGTATCACCTACTACCGCGTTAGGGCACCTCTAACGTCGTTACTTGTCATTTCATGCATCACTATGCATATGCTTGCTTATATATTTATTGTTTCTCCCCCCTCTTCTCTCGATAGACACCGAGGCCGACGCCGCTGCTACCCAGTACGACTACGGTGTTGACGACCCCTCTCTCTTGCTAGAGCAACCAGGCAAGCCCCCCCTTTGATCACCAGATATCGCCTACTCTTCTCTAAACTGCTTGCATTAGAGTAGTGTAGCATGTTACTGTTTTCGTTATTCCTATCCTGATGCATAGCCTGTCCTTACTACTACTGTTGATACCTTTACCTGCAATCCTACTTGCTTAGTATAGGATGCTAGTATTTCCATCTGTGGCCCTACATTCTTGTCCGTCTGCTGTGCTATACTATCGGGCCGTGATCACTCGGGAAGTGATCACGGGTATATACTATATACTTTATACATGATACATGTGGTGATTAAAGACGGGTCGGCTCGTAGGAGCACCCGCGAGTGGATCTTTGAGGCGGAGCGATAGGGCAGGTTCAGACCACCTAGGAGAGAGGTGGGCCTGGCCCTGGTCGGCGTTCGCGGATACTTAACACGCTTAACGAGATCTGGGTATTTGATCTGAATCTGGCCATTTGGTTTATACGCACTAACCATCTACGTGGGAGTAGTTATGGGTATCCCGGCGTCGTGGTATCAGCCGAAGCCTTCGTGACGTTAGCGACTGAGCGGCGCGCGCCGGATTGGAACGTAAGCCTGCTCTTGTATTAAGGGGGCTAGTTCTGCTTCCGGCCGCGTTCACAACGTGCAGGTGTGCTAAGGGCGATGGGCCCAGACCCCTGTGCGCTTAGGTTTAGACCGGCGTGCTGACCTCTCTGTTGTGCCTAGGTGGGGCTGCGACGTGTTGATCTTCCGAGGCCGGGCATGACCCAGGAAAGTGTGTCCGGCCAAATGGGATCGAGCGTGTTGGGGTATGTGGTGCACCCCTGCAGGGAAGTTAATCTATTCGAATAGCCGTGATCTTCGGTAACAGGACGATTTGGAGTTGTACCTTGACCTTATGACAACTAGAACCGGATACTTAATAAAACACACCCTTCCAAGTGCCAGATACAACCGGTGGTCGCTCTCTCACAGGGCGACGAGGGGAGGATCATCGGTTAGGGTTATGCTATGCGATGCTACTTGGAGGTCTTCAGTCTACTCTCTTCTACATGCTGCAAGGCGGAGGCTGCCAGAAGCGTAGTCTTCGAAAGGACTAGCTATCCCCCTCTTATTCCGGCTTTCTGCAGTTCAGTCCACATATAATAGCCTTATTCCAGTTGATACGAATGCATACATATGTAGTGTAGCTCCTTGCTTGCGAGTACTTTGGATGAGTACTCACGGTTGCTTTCTCCTTCCTTTCCCTCTATCCCTTCTACCTGGTTGTCGCAACCAGATGTTGGAGCCCAGGAGCCAGACGCCACCTTCGACGACGACTCCTACTACTCCGGAGGTGCCTACTACTACGTGTTGCCCGCTGACGACGACCAGGAGTAGTTTAGGAGGATCCCAGGCAGGAGGCCTGCGCCTCTTTCGATCTGTATCCCAGTTTGTGCTAGCCTTCTTAAGGCAGACTTGTTTAACTTATGTCTGTTCTCAGACATTGTTGCTTCCGCTGACTCGTCTATGATCGAGCTCTTGTATTCGAGCCTTCGAGGCCCCTGGCTTGTAATATGATGCTTGTATGACTTATTTTATTTGTAGAGTTGTGTTGTGATATCTTCTCGTGAGTCCCTGATCTTGATCGTACACGTTTGCGTGTATGATTAGTGTACGATTAAATCGGGGGCGTCACAAGTTGGTATCAGAGCCGACTGCCTGTAGGAATTCCCCTTCCACACTCCTTGGCCGAAGTTGAGTTTAGACATTACAAAAACTTTTACGAACATGGCTGTGTGCCTTACGGGCCCACATCGCCATCTAGGTGGTATTAGGCTCTTTTACTCCTCGATCCTTACTCTGGGACACTGAACTCTCTCCTACTTGGGTTAAATGATTTTACTAACTCTAACACTAGGATCCCGTGACCACGTTCACCCCAAAGTTGGATAAGCCCTAGTTATTCTTTAGAGTAGTACTTGAACATTATCCACATTGTCATTTGACTCCTGTGAAAACATCTTTGTTTTCAGATGGAACCCACGAGGCAGGTCGTGCGCCACACGACGGCCATTGGTGCCTCAGGATCACCTGCTGTGTTAGTTGAGATGATGACCTATCTGGGTTATCGCTGGCACCCTGAGTACACCGTCTATGAGGAGTATCAGGACTTCAACCAGGAGCAGTACCGTGCCATCGTCCACCTCTACTCTCGGGAGTATGACTCCACTACCGTGCTGCACACTGCTCATGGTGTTGGAGTGACTATCGATATGGCGGTCCACGATGCTGCTTATGCTGCTCTGACACATCTTCGTGGAGAGTATCAGGAGTTGGACACCTCCCCCTTCAGGCACATTGCTATCGCATCCGATATTGGAGCGGAGGGATACTACACTGCTGCCTACTCCACTGTCACCCGAGAGCCCTTCTACCATCAGAACCTGGTTCTGCATGCTGATGGGCTGGATAGAGCTAACCGAGCTCTTCGCCACGAGTTGTACACCACCCGTCAGCACCTGTATCGTGCTCTGACGCTGTTGCACCCCTCTGTCCGCTCTGGTGATCTGTCGCGTTCTGCGATCTACCCTGCCCGGACCGTGATGCCCCAGGGCGTCGGCTGGCCAGATGTGGGAGGCTACTCTCCTGCATTGGGCCCTCTCCTGCCACCTGCGCATCGGGTTCCGCACCAGAGTATCCGCGGACCCCAGGCTACTCGCGTGGAGGTCTTCCCTTCGCGTCACTACCAGCTGGCGGGCTACACCTACCTCCGCAGTACCGCATGGGACTGACGTAGACTTGCTTATTAGTGTTAGATGCATTCGTCGCGAGCCTGTGTGCCGCCTATGATGTCTTAGCCTATGTACTGAACGCTGTGTAACGAACTCTATGCATGATCTCTTTTGTAAGATATGCCGACTGCTTTCGTTGTGTATGTTTCATCATGAATGATTCTTGTTTTTGCAAATTTCTCAATGCTGAACTATCCCTGTTAAATATTAGCAGGATGGTTAGACCAGGTGGTCGTGGTCGTGGTGGCAACGCCCCACCACCGCCTGAGTACATGGCTGGGATGATGCAACAGTTTGAGCTGAATCATCAGTTCATGGAGAATATTATGGCTCAGTTTCCTCGCCCCAATATGAACCAGTAGCCAACCCAAGTGACTCTGCAAGATTTCATGCGCCTCAACCCAACCGTGTACCACAGCTCAACTCAGCCTCTGGATGCTGACGACTGGCTCCGTGACATCACCTATGAGATGGAGTCTGCTGATGTAGCCCCTGCCAGCTATGTCACCTTTGCTTCCTTCTTCCTGAAAGGACCCGCGGCTCAATGGTGGGACAGCCACAGGCGTACTCTGCCAGCTGGAACAATCATCACCTGGCCAGACTTCCAAGCTGCCTTCCGTGCTCGCTTCATTCCTCAGGGAGTCATGGACCGGAAGAAGCGTGAGTTTCGCAACCTCACCCAAGGCAGCAAGACTGTTGAAGCTTATCAGCGGGAGTTTCTTGACTTGTCCCGCTATGCTGAAGAAGACATCGCAACTGATGCACGTAGACAGGAGAAGTTTCGTGATGGCCTTCAAGCTGACATCAAGCTCGCACTTCTAGTGCACGACTTTACTGATTTCGCCACCTTGGTGAACAAGGCCATCAATGTCGAAACTGGTCTGCAGGAATACCAGAGCTCTCACAGGCGCAGCCGTGACACGGGCTCATCTTCAGGCCCGTCTTCGCAGAAGCGCAAGATATGGATTCCCAACAGCATGTACCAGCCGAATGCACTTGCCCCAAGGCAGACCTATGCTGCACCTCGTCTGCCTGCTCCTCCAACTAGGCAGCCAAGACTTCCAGCTCCACCACCACAAGCTCCTGTTCCCACTCCCAATAATGGCCTCTGCTACAAGTGTGGTCAGCCAGGTCACCGTGCTAGGGATTGCAATCAAAACCAGAATCAACTGGCCCTCCCAGCAACGGGCCGTGGAAGCAACCAGCCTCGCAACAACAGTGCCAAGTCTTATGGTCGTGTTCATGCCAACCATGTTGATCTCAATGAAGTTCTAGACCAGCCTGCTACCGTGATGGGTACACTCCTCGTAAATTCAGTACCAGCATCTGTTTTATTTGATACAGGAGCATCACATTCATTCATATCAGCTGAGTTTGCATTCATGCATGGCATTAAATACGAAGAGATGAACACTGCGATTGTGGTACACACTCCTGCGGGCCAGTGTCAAACCTCTATGGTTAGTCACAACATTCCCGTTGAAATTGAAGGACTGGAATTCCTTGCCTCTCCCATCGTACTGAAGTCCTGTAGCATCGACCTCATTCTGGGAATGGATTGGTTGAAAGCGCATACTGCTTCTATAGTTTGCGCCACTAAGGTCGTCCATCTGCTACACCCTTATGACGAAATAATAACTTACCAAGCTCATCTAGTTCAGAACGCCGAGGCACGACTTTATGCCTTGAACGCGTTGAACGCTGCACCACTCGAGGGCATTGAAAACATTCCCGTCATTCGTGAATTCCAAGACGTCTTCCCAGAAGAACTTCCAGGGATTCCCCCTGCTAGAGCTGTCGAGGTCATCATCGACTTGAAACCCGGCACCACCCCTATAGCTAAACGACCCTATAAGATGCCGCCGCATGAACTCATCGAGCTTAAGGAGGAAATCGACGAATCTCTTGTCAAAGGTTTCATTCGCCCAAGTTGCTCTCCTTGGGGAGCACCTTCTCTCTTTGTTAAGAAGAAGGATGGGACAAACCGATTAGTCCAAGACTACCGTCCTATAAACCAAGCTACCATTCAGAATAAATACCCACTTCCTCGGATCAATGATCTTTATGATCAGCTGGCTGGCTCATCAGTGTTCTCCAAACTCGACTTGAGGTTGGGTTACCACCAGATCCGTGTTCGTGAAGAGGACATCGCAAAAACCGCCTTCGTGACTCGGTATGGGTCATACGAGTACACCGTCATGTCATTCGGCTTAACGAATGCTCCCGCCACCTTCTCTCGTCTGATGAATTATATATTCATGGATTACCTCGACAAGTTCGTCGTGGTTTATCTGGACGATATCCTTGTATTTTCCAAGAACGAGGAAGAACATGCTGGACATCTGCGTCTTGTGCTGGAGAAGCTTCGAGAACATCAACTGTATGCTAAGTATTCCAAGTGTGAATTCTGGCTCCCCGAAGTAACCTATCTTGGGCATGTCATCTCCAAGGATGGTATTGCCGTCAACCCTGAACGAGTTCAGGCTATTCTCGATTGGACTCCTCCGAAGAACGTCAAGCAAGTCCGAAGTTTTCTCGGTCTCGCCAGCTATTGCCGTCGATTCATCGAGAACTTCTCCAAGATTGCCAGGCCTCTGACTAATCTGTTGCATAAGGGTGTCAAGTTTGACTGGACAGACAAGTGTCAGGAAAGTTTCCAGGCGCTCAAAGACAAGTTGACTTCTGCCCCCATACTTGCTCCACCTGATACTAAGGACTTCGTCATTTACTGCGACGCTTCCCGTCAAGGATTAGGTTGTGTCCTAATGCAAGAATGCAGAGTGATTGCTTATGCCTCTCGTCAACTGCCCCTCACGAAGAAAACTACCCAGTTCACAACCTCGAGCTTGCTGCTGTCATTCATGCACTGAAGCAGTGGCGACATTACCTTCTCGGTAATCGTTGCGAGATCTTCACCGACCATCAAAGTCTGAAGTATCTGTTTACTCAGCCAGATTTGAACCTACGCCAGCAAAGATGGATGGAGACTGTTGCAGACTTTGACGTGGGTATATCCTATACCCCCGGCAAGGCTAATGTAATGGCCGATGCCTTGAGCCGCAAGTCTTACTGCAACCACCTCCAGGTCCACAAAGTTCAGCCCTCGCTTGCCGAAGAATTTAGAAGTCTGAACCTCCATATTGTTCCTCCGGGATCACTCGCTCCCCCTCCCGAAGGTTTCCCCAAACGGAACCTCCATGTTGTTTCCAAGGGTTCTCTCAATACCCTGGTTGCGAAACCAGATCTTGTGGACACCATCAAATGGATACAGAAATGTGACGATGAAGTCCTCAAGATTAAGCGCGACCTCAAAAAAAGAAAGCCCTCATTCTTCACTGTTGCTGATGATGGCGCCTTGTATTTCAAAGGCCGCCTAGTGGTACCATGTTCGAAGAAAAACCTGGATAAGACTAAAAGGGTTATGCAAGAAGCTCATGATACGCCTCTGTCCATCCATCCTGGTAGTACGAAGATGTACCAGGATATTCGTCAAAGATTCTGGTGGTCTAATATGAAGCAGGACATTGCTCGTTATGTTGCTGAGTGTGACGTTTGTCGCCGAATCAAAGCAGAGCATCAAAGGCCTGCCGGAACTCTGCAACCTATCTCTATTCCTGAATGGAAATGGGACCATGTTGAAATGGACTTCGTCACTGGATTTCCCAAATCTCAGAAAGGTAATGATGCTATTCTTGTCGTCATTGACCGGCTTTCCAAAGTTGCCCATTTTTTGGCGGTCAAAGAGACAATCACTGCTAGTCAGCTTGCTACTCTCTACATGGCCAGAATTGTTTCACTTCACGGTATCCCACTGGTTATCAGTTCAGACCGTGGCAGTTTATTCACTTCAAGGTTTTGGGCGAGTTTCCAAGAAGCTATGGGAACTCATCTGTCGTTCAGTACTGCATTTCATCCTCAGTCGCAAGGACAGGTTGAACGTGTCAACCAAGTTCTCGAAGACATGCTTCGAGCTTGTGTAATATCATTCGGCAAGAAATGGGAGGAATCTCTTCCATATGCCGAGTTCTCTTATAATAATAGCTATCAAGCTAGTCTGAAGATGTCCCCCTTCGAAGTGCTATATGGACGAAAGTGTCGAACCCCTCTGAACTGGTCAGAAACTGGGGAACGTCCACTCTTCGGTCCGGATATTATCCAACAAGCCGAAGAACAAGTTCGCGTTATTCGCGAGAATCTCAAGACTGCTCAGTCACGTCAGAAAAGTCAGTATGACCGTCATCACCAAGACATGGTCTATCAACCTGGCGAAAAGGCTTATCTTCGAGTTACCCCAATGAAGGGTGCTCACCGCTTCGGGATCAAGGGCAAGCTAGCTCCTCGCTATATCGGTCCCTTCACTATTCTCGAAAGGCGTGGAAAGGTGGCATATCAACTGGAGCTTCCGCCGAACCTTTCTCAGGTTCATGATGTGTTCCATGTGTCACAACTCCGTCGTTGCTTCAAGGATCCAATCCGAGTGGTGGATCATGAAGTGCTCGAATTGCAACAGGACCTCTCTTATAAAGAGCATCCGGTCCGCATCCTTGACCAAGCTGAGCGCCGCACACGTCAGAAGGCGAACAAATTCCTCAAAGTCCAGTGGTCGAATCACTCTGAAGACGAAGCCACTTGGGAACGCGAGGATCGCCTGCGTGATGAATACCCCGCGTTGTTTCCTTCTATCTCCTAAAATCTCGGGACGAGATTTCTTGTAGTGGAGGAGTTTTGTAACGCCCGGGTAATCAAGCTACCGTAAAACTCTCCTAATGATGCCATGTCATCTGCGATTACTGTTACTAATCTCGGGATAATTCGAAACCGCGTCAAATTCAAACTTAAAATTAAAGTCGACAATAAAAGTTTTCAAAACTGAAACAAAAATGTTCGGTGGGTGCCAAATATTACCAAGGTAATTATGGTGCAGAAAACACATTTTTAGTAAAAGACTAAATACTCTAAAATGAAATAAAACAGAAAAAAAATAAAGAAAAGAAAAAAGGAAAGAGAAAGGAAACCCCCCCAAACCCCCCTGGGCCATCTGGCCCAGTTAACCCACCTGGCCCATCCGGCCGGACCGGCCCGCCTCCCCCTGCCGCCTCCCTTCCCTGTTCCCCCGACCTGGGTCGGAACAGGGGCACGTCCCCGCCGCACCCTCTCGCCGGCGACGACGAGGGGATTAGGTCGCCACGCCGCGCCCCCTCGGTCTCTCCTCCCACTCGCCCCACTCTCCCCTCGGTCCCCGCGCCTTCCCCCTCAGATCCACCGCACCTCGCCCCCTCGTTCCCCACCGTAACCGAGCGCCACCACCGCCATGGCTCCGGCCTAGCCACGGCCACCGTGCCCACCTCGCCGCCCCACGGTGTCTCCAAGGGACGCCGTCGTCCCCTGCTTCGACTAGTGCAGCCCGTTGGAGACCGGAGCCACCGCAACGCCCCCGACGCCACCGTCTTCGGCCCGCCTCCCCCTGTCGCCTCCCTTCCCTGTTCCCCCGACCTGGGTCGGAACAGGGGCACGTCCCCGCCGCACCCTCTCGCCGACGATGACGAGGGGATTAGGTCGCCACGCCGCGCCCCCTCGGTCTCTCCTCCCACTCGCCCCACTCTCCCCTCGGTCCCCGCGCCTTCCCCCTCAGATCCACCGCACCTCGCCCCCTCGTTCCCCATCGTAACCGAGCGCCACCGCCGCCATGGCTCCGGCCTAGCCACGGCCACCGTGCCCACCTCGCCGCCCCACGGTGTCTCCAAGGGACGCCGTCGTCCCCTGCTTCGACTAGTGCAGCCCGTTGGAGACCGGAGCCACCGCAACGCCCCCGACGCCACCGTCTTCCTCCTCTGCCCCGACAAACTTCGCCGCCGTTCTTCTTCATCTCCGGCGACGCCCCTGCAGCTACTAACCCATTCACCGGCCATCGTGCGTGCCGCTAGGTGAACTGCCTCCCCCCTCTGCCCTCTACCTCCCCTAGCTCGCGCTCTAGCTAGCTGCCGCTGTAACACCCGAACGCCCCGCCGCGGATCTCGTCGCCGACGCGTTTCCGGTGACCAAATGGTCACGGGGCCGAGCCCTTTGTGCTCAGCGCGTCGCGCAGCTCCGCCCTAGCCTCCCCGTTAGCCCCGGAGCGCTCTGCCTCGCCGTCTTCGCCTCACGCCCGAACCACCTCGCCGCCGTCGAGCCCGTGGCGCTCGACTCCGGCCACCACAGCCTCCGCAGCCACCCCCATTCGCTCCGCCGTCGTCTTGCCGTTCGAATGCGACCGGTCCCGCCCATTTTGGTGGCCTGCAGACGAAACCCGCCACTCACCCGAGCCCCGACGTCCGCCTCTCTGCTCGCCGGCGACAGCTCCGGCGACCTCGGGACGAACCACCACCACTACTAGATGCGCGTCTTCGCGCTTGTTTGAATGGGCCCAGGCACGCGCGGATCCGTGCCCTGAGCACAAATTCCGGCGAACTCCGGCAGGTCGGCGCCATGCTTTTGGTCGCCGGCGGCGAGAGCCGGCCCTGCTGACCTGGCAACGCGGGTCCCACCACCTGGGCCACTGACTGGTGGGCCCAGGGCCCCCTGTTGACCTGTTGATTGGGTCAACTGCTGACTTGGCCGCACCTATCTCACTGACCTATAGGCCCCACTTCAATAAACGAAATAAATAAAAAGAATAATTGGTTAATTAAATAGTTTAGCTAATTAATACACTAATCTCTCACTGACTACTGGGCCCCACCCTTATTTAACCTGTTTAATTAGTCTAAAACCCCCCTGTTAGTACCCTGTCAATGACATGTGGGTCCCACTGGACCCACCTGTCTGGTTTGACTGGTCAACCGACCAGTTGACCTGCTGACATCACTCTGATGTCATGCTGACGTCATCATTCACTGTTTTGGATAATGTTGGAATAAAATAAATAATTAAAATCAGAAAATGATTTAAATCTTTAGAAAATCATATCTTTTAATCCGAAACTCGGATGAAAATACTTTCTACATGAAAGTTGCTCAGAACGACGAGACGAATCCGGATACGCAACCCGTTCGTTCGCCACGCACCCCCTAACATATCAAACTCGCAACTTTCCCCCTCCGGCCCCTCTGCCCGAAAACACGAAACACCGGGGATACTTCCCCGGATGTTATCCCCCTTCACCGGTATCACCTACTACCGCGTTAGGGCACCTCTAACGTCGTTACTTGTCATGTCATGCATCACTATGCATATGCTTGCTTATATATTTATTGTTTCTCCCCCCTCTTCTCTCGATAGACACCGAGGCCGACGCCGCTGCTACCCAGTACGACTACGGTGTTGACGACCCCTCTCTCTTGCCAGAGCAACCAGGCAAGCCCCCCCTTTGATCACCAGATATCGCCTACTCTTCTCTAAACTGCTTGCATTAGAGTAGTGTAGCATGTTACTGTTTTCGTTATTCCTATCCTGATGCATAGCCTGTCCTTACTACTACTGTTGATACCTTTACCTGCAATCCTACTTGCTTAGTATAGGATGCTAGTATTTCCATCTGTGGCCCTACATTCTTGTCCGTCTGCTGTGCTATACTATCGGGCCGTGATCACTCGGGAAGTGATCACGGGTATATACTATATACTTTATACATGATACATGTGGTGATTAAAGACGGGTCGGCTCGTAGGAGCACCCGCGAGTGGATCTTTGAGGCGGAGCGATAGGGCAGGTTCAGACCACCTAGGAGAGAGGTGGGCCTGGCCCTGGTCGGCGTTCGCGGATACTTAACACGCTTAAGGAGATCTGGGTATTTGATCTGAGTCTGGCCATTTGGTCTATACGCACTAACCATCTACGTGGGAGTAGTTATGGGTATCCCGGCGTCGTGGTATCAGCCGAAGCCTTCGTGACGTCAGCAACTGAGCGGCGCGCGCCGGATTGGAACGTAAGCCTGCTCTTGTATTAAGGGGGCTAGTTCTGCTTCCGGCCGCGTTCGCAACGTGCAGGTGTGCTAAGGGCGATGGGCCCAGACCCCTGTGCGCTTAGGTTTAGACCGGCGTGCTGACCTCTCTGTTGTGCCTAGGTGGGGCTGCGACGTGTTGATCTTCCGAGGCCGGGCATGACCCAGGAAAGTGTGTCCAGCCAAATGGGATCGACCGTGTTGGGGTATGTGGTGCACCCCTGCAGGGAAGTTAATCTATTCGAATAGCCGTGATCTTCGGTAACAGGACAATTTGGAGTTGTACCTTGACCTTATGACAACTAGAACCGGATACTTAATAAAACACACCCTTCCAAGTGCCAGATACAACCGGTGGTCGCTCTCTCACAGGGCGACGAGGGGAGGATCATCGGTTAGGGTTATGCTATGCGATGCTACTTGGAGGTCTTCAGTCTACTCTCTTCTACATGCTGCAAGGCGGAGGCTGCCAGAAGCGTAGTCTTCGAAAGGACTAGCTATCCCCCTCTTATTCCGGCTTTCTGCAGTTCAGTCCACATATAATAGCCTTATTCCAGTTGATACGAATGCATACATATGTAGTGTAGCTCCTTGCTTGCGAGTACTTTGGATGAGTACTCACGGTTGCTTTCTCCTTCCTTTCCCTCTGTCCCTTCTACCTGGTTGTCGCAACCAGATGTTGGAGCCCAGGAGCCAGACGCCACCTTCGACGACGACTCCTACTACTCCGGAGGTGCCTACTACTACGTGTTGCCCGCTGACGACGACCAGGAGTAGTTTAGGAGGATCCCAGGCAGGAGGCCTGCGCCTCTTTCAATCTGTATCCCAGTTTGTGCTAGCCTTCTTAAGGCAGACTTGTTTAACTTATGTCTGTTCTCAGATATTGTTGCTTCCGCTGACTCGTCTATGATCGAGCTCTTGTATTCGAGCCTTCGAGGCCCCTGGCTTGTAATATGATGCTTGTATGACTTATTTTATTTGTAGAGTTGTGTTGTGATATCTTCCCGTGAGTCCCTGATCTTGATCGTACACGTTTGCGTGTATGATTAGTGTACGATTAAATCGGGGGCGTCACAAATGTACTGATGCAAACAGTGCTTGTGTACTTGTGACTAATTTGTTTTCCCTCTCATTTATAGGAGTTCCTCGGCCAAAGATATTCGAAGAAGCTCGAAGCCCCAGTCAGCGACTCGCTTTATATGTTATTGAACTTGTAATGCAGAATTTGCTTGGAATTTTGATGTAATGCTGATCTTGCTAGGAATTGGGTGTATATTTACTTGTTGTACCTATTATTTAATGTTGGGTGTACTTGTTATTCAAATGCTTGGAATTTGAATTTGTGATAAATGTATTTAGTTGGATGTGAAAATAATACTGAAATAGTCCTTGGCCCAAACACTACTAGACCTTTAAAAGGCCACAACCCAAACATAGTGGGGATCTGTTTCAGCAAATGCCAGTATAATAATTTTTGAAAATAAATAAAATGGACTGTAAGAGGGCCGAGTTCCAAAATTTAAAAGGACCACAAAAAGGCCGATGCCTGAACAAGAATTGGACTGAAAAAAGGCCGAGGCCCGAACAAGAATTGAACTGTAAAAGGGTGCGACCTAGAAAATAAGTGGCTGAAATGTTGGGCTTGGCCCGTGAAGCCGACCAAAACTTCACAGGAAAAAACAACAAATAGGCTAAATTTTTGGGCTCGGCCTTTGTAAAACACCTAATCGGACCGGGATGAATCTTATCAACGAACTTTTCAATTGGTCGCAATTTTGCCATGTCAGATTGCCACGTCGGATCCGATGTGGCCTGGGCAGAGAGCTAGCGACCAAAACATAAGGTCATAGAATCAACGACCTTTTGTTTTGGTCATGGAATTCCACGACCTTCTCACAGAGAAGGTCGTTAATTTTAGTTTACGACCGCCAGCTTTTGACCTTCTGTTTTTGGTCACAAAAAGGTCGCAAATGAAAAACAATGACCTTTCAGTGACCAATAGTGATGGTCGCAAGTTGACATATTTCTTGTAGTATGGTCTTCTTCTCCGGCGCCACATAGGGCACCGGAACCAGCATCTTCATCAAAAGCGGGATGGCTGGTTCCTCGAGCAACGGAGCCGAACACCGAATCCGCCCCGCCTTCTTCGTCCAACCCTGAACATGCAAAATAGGGAAGTTGGGACAACCTCCTTGAGCAAGCCAGAAAGGGATACGCCTTGAAGCATGGAATACTTACCGAACTGGCGGGATGGGCCAGATCGTGTCCGCAGTCATTAGCTGTCTCCGGCCACGTCTCGTTGGCCTTGAAGAGCACCTTCCAGATCTCCTCGTGCATTGTTCCGAAGAAGCGTGGCAGGGTCTTGTGCTTGGCCGGATTGAACTCCCATAGATGGCAAGCCCAGTTCTGGCATGGTAGGATCCGGCGAATTAGCATCACTTGAATCACATCGACGAGCTTGACATTCTTGTCCATCATGCTCCTGATGCGCGTCTGAAGAGCAGTCAACTCATCCGACGAAGACCAATCCAAGACCTTCTCCTACCCGGAGGTAAGCCGCATTGGGGTCCCGGACTTGAATTCGGGAGCCATGGCCCAGGCAGCGTCGTGGGGCTCAGTGACATAAAACCACAGCTTCTGCCACCCCTTGACAGTCTCCATGAAGGTGCCTTTGGGCCATGGGACGTTGGACATTTTTCTCACCATGGTGCCTCCGCATTCTGCGTGTTCGCCGCCCACCACCTTCGGCTTCACATTAAAAGTCTTCAGCCACAGTCCGAAGTGGGGGCTAGATGGCGAGGAAGGAATTGGGGGCTAGATCGTGGAAGTCCAGCCCATAGTAGAACATGAGTCCGCGAACGAATGGGTGAAGAGGAAATCCCAGCCCACGGACGAAATGAGGGATGAACATGACCCTCTCATGGGGCTCTGGAGTGGGGACAATCTGTCCCTTAGCAGGAAGCCGATGGGTGATCTCCCTGGACAAATATCTGGCCTCCCGAAGTTGGGTGATGTCCTTCTCCTTGACGGTGGAGGCCATCCACTTGCCCTGTGCTCCGGACATGGTTGGAGTTCTTTCTTGGGGGAGGAAAGATGAGAACTTGGGCGCTGGAGCTCGAGTGTGGGTAGAAGGAGGGAAAGAAGCCGTGGGTGAAAAAGGGGAATCCTTATCTCCTTATAAAGGTAGTGAATATTAAGCACCTCCACTCGCCTTGAAACTCGCCTATTCCCGAGGGTCGTGCGAAAGGCGCGGTTGGATTACTCACGCCCGTATTGATGAGAATCCCGCAATAAGGGGACACGATCTCTGCTTCGACAAGATGTGCCAATAAAGCCGCGTTTCGAAACATGGAGCGGCAGGCCAAAAAATGGTTCGAAATAATGACCGGTCAGACGAGATATCACATTGCCAAAAGTTGTCAGCGAATTTGACTCGTGAAATATTGTGCTCTCTGCGGTTGTGCGTGGTACTTGTGGTACAGAACCGGATACATTCTTAGCGTCCGAAGACTATTTTGGAGAAGGGAACCCGCCTTGGAATGCCGAAGACAATCTGCACGCCGTACACCACGTCATTGAAGCCTGGTTCAGGGGCTATTGAGGGAGTCCTGGACTAAGGGGTCCTCGAGCGTGCGGCCTGTTAGCCATGGGCCAGACTGATGGGCTATGAAGATACAAAGACCGAAGACTCTACCCGTGTTCGGACGGGACTGTCCTTGGCGTGGAAGGCAAGCTTGGCGATCAAATATGAAGATTCCTTTCACCGTAACCGACTTTGTATAACCCTAGTCCCCTCCGGTGTCTATGTAAACTGGAGGGTTTAGTCTGTAAGGACAATCATAATCAGATAGGCTAGACTTCTAGGGTTTAGCCATTACGATCTCATGGTAGATCAACTCTTGTAGCCCCTATACTCATCAATATTAATCTAGCAGGACGTAGGGTTTTACCTCCATCGAGAGGGCCCAAACCTGGGTAAACAATGTGTTCCCTGTCTGCTGCTACCATCAACCTCAGACGCACAGTTCGGGACCCCCTACCCGAGATCCGCGGGTTTTGACACCGACACCGAGGTTTCAAACTGTGGAGGGGGGCACCGCACATGGCTAAGAGATTATCTGTTGTGCTTTGGGGTGCCCCTACCCCCGTATATAAAGGATGGAGGAGGAGGAGGCCGCCCCCTAGGGGCGCACCAACTATGGGGAGTCCTACTAGGACTCCCAAGTCCTAGTAGGGTTCCCCTTTCTTTTTTCTTTTTCGGAGTAGCAAAGGGGGAAAGAGAGAAGGAGTAGGTGAGGGAAAGGGAATTGGCAAGGGGGGGTGCCACTTCCTATGGCCGGCCCTCTCTCCTCCACTAAGGCCCATGTTAGCCCATTACCTTCCCGGGGGGGTCCGGTAATCCCCGGTACTCCGGAAATTATCCAAAACTTCCCGAAACCATTCCGGTGTCCTAATGTAACCTTCCAACATATCAATATGTCCGTGATCTCATCCGGGACTCCGAAAAAACTTCGGTCATCAAATCACATAACTCATAATACAAATCGTCATCGAACGTTAAGCCTGTAGACCCTGCGGGTTAGAGAACTTTGTAGACATGACCGAGACACATCTCCGGTCAATAACCAATAGCAGAACCTGGATGCTCATATTGGCTCCTACATATTGTACGAAGATCTTTATCGGTCAAACCGCACAACAACATACGTCATTCCCTTTGTCATCGGTATGTTACTTGCCCGAGATTCGATCGTCGATATCATCATACCTAGTTCAATCTCGTTACCGGCAAGTCCCTTTACTCGTTCTGTAATGTATCATCCAGTAACTAACTCATTACTCACAATGCTTGCAAGGCTTATAGTGATGTGCATTACCGAGAGGGCCCAGAGATACCTCTTCGATAAACGGAGTGACAAATCCTAATCTTGATCTATGCAAACTCAACAAACACCATCGAAGACACCTGTAGAGCATCTTTATAATCACCCAGTTATGTTGTGACATTTGGTAGCATACAAGGTGTTCCTCCGGTATTCGGGAGTTGCATAATATCATAGTCAGAGGAACATGTATAAGTCATGAAGAAAGCAATAGCAATTAAAACTAAACGGTCATTATGCTAAGCTAACGGAAGGGTCTTGTCTATCACATCATTCTCTAATGATGTGATTCCGTTCATCAAATGACAACACATGTCTATGGTCAGGAAACTTAACCATCTTTGATTAACGAGCTAGTCAAGTAGAGGCATACTAGGGACACTCTGTTTGTCTATGTATTCACACATGTATCAAGTTTCCGGTTAATACAATTTCTAGCATGAATAATAAATATTTATCATGATATAAGGAAATGTAAATAACAACTTTATTATTTCCTCTAGGGCATATTTCCTTTAGTCTCCCACTTGCACTAGAGTCAATAATCTAGTTCATATCGTCATGTGATTTAACACCAATAGTTCACATCGCCATGTGACCAACACCCAAATGGTTTACTAGAGTCAATAATCTAGTTCACATCACCATGTGATTAATACCCAAAGATTACTAAGGTGTGATCATGTTTTGCTTGTGAGAGAAGCTTAGTCAACGGGTCTGCCACATTCAGATCCGTATGTTTTTCGCAAATTTTTATGTCTACAATGCTCTGCATTGAGCTACTCTAGCTAATTGCTCCCACTTTCAATATGTATCCAGATTGAGATTCTGAGTCATCTGGATTAGTGTAAAAGCTGGCATCGATGTAACTCTTTACGAGAAACTCTTTAATACCTCCATAACCGAGAAATATTTCCTTAGCCCTCTTAGGTAACTAAGGATAACTTTGACCGCTGTTCAGTGATCCACTCCTGGATCACTATCGTACCCCCTTGCCGAACTCATGGCAAGGTTCACAATAGGTTTGGTACACAGCATAACATACTTTATAGAACCTATGGCTGAGGCATTGGGAATGACTTTCATTCTCTTTCTATTTTCGGCCATGGTGGTGTTTTGAGTCTTACTCAAATTTACACCTTGCAATACAGGCAAGAACTCCTTCTTTGACTGTTTCCATTTTGAACTACTTCAAAATCTTGTCAAGGTATGTACTCACTGAAAAATCTTATCAAGCGTCTTGATCTATCTCTATAGATCTTGATGCCCAATATGTAAGCAGCTTCACCGATGTCTTTCTTTGAAAAACTCCTTTCAAACATTCCTTTTATGCTTTCCAGAAAATTCTACATCATTTCCGATCAACAATATGTCATTCACATATACTTATTAGAAAGGATGTAGTGCTCCCACTCACTTTCTTGTAAATACAAGCTGCACCGCAAGTCTATATAAAACCATATGCTTTGATCACACTATCAAAGCGTATATTCCAACTCCGAGATGTTTGCACCAGTCCATAAATGGATCGCTGGAGCTTGCACACTTTGTTAGCACCTTTAGGATTGACAAAACCTTTTGGTTGCATCATATACAACTCTTCTTTAATAAATCCATCAAGGAATGTAGTTTTGATATCCATTTGCCGGATTTCATAAAATGCGGCAATTGCTAACATGATTCAGACAGACTTAAGCATCGATGCAAGTGAGAAAATCTTATCGTAGTCAACACCTTGAACTTGTCAAAAAACTTTTGTGACAATTCAAGCTTTGTAGATAGTAACACTACCATTAGCGTCCGTCTTCCTTTGGAAGATCCATTGATTCTCAATGGCTTGCCGATCAACATGCAAGTCAACCAAAGTCCATACTTTGTTCTCATACATGGATCCCATCTCATATTTCATGGCCTTAAGCAATGTTCGTAGGTTCGTCGTGGTCTAGTAACATGACTTCCAGAACAGGATTACCATACCACTCTGGTGCGGAACATACTCTGGTCGACCTACGAGGTTCGGTAGTAGCTTGATTTGAAGTTTCATGATCATCATCATTAAATTCCTCACTAATTGGTGTAGGCATCACTGGAACTGATTTCTATGATGAACTACTTTCCAATTCGAGAGAAGGTACAACTACCTCATCAAGTTCTACTTTCCTCCCACTCACTTCTTTCGAGAGAAACTCCTTCTCTAGAAAGGATCCATTCTTAGCAACAAATATCTTGTCTTCGGATCTGTGATAGAAGGTGTACCCAACAGTTTCTTTTGGGTATCCTATGAAGACGCACTTCTCCAATTTGGGTTCGAGCTTATCAGGCTGAAGCTTTATAAGCATCGCAACCCCAAACTTTAAGAAACAGTAGTTTAGGTTTCTTGACAAACCACAATTCATACGGTGTCGTCTCAGCGGATTTAGACGGTGCCCTATTTAACATGAATGCAGCTGTCTCTAATGCATAACCCCAAAATGATAGTGGTAAATCAGTAAGAGACATCATAGATCACACCATATCTTATAAAGTACGGTTACGACGTTCGGACACACCATTATGCTAGGGTGTTCTAGGTGGCGTGAGTTGCGAAACTGTTCCACATTGTTTCAAATGAAGACGAAACTCGTAACTCAAATATTCACCTCCGCGATCAGATCATAGAAACTTTATTTTCTTGTTATGATGATTTTCCACTTCACTCTGAAATTCTTCAAACTTTTCAAATGTTTCAGACTTATGTTTCGTTAAGTAGATATACCCATATCTGCTCAAATCATCTGTGAAGGTCAAAAAATAACGATACCCACCGTGAGCCTTAACACTCATCGGACCGCATACATCAGTATGTATTATTTCCAATAAGTCAGTGGCTCGCTCCATTGTTCCAGAGAACGGATTCTTAGTCATCTTGCCCATGAGGCATGGTTCACAAGTATCAAATGATTCATAATCAAGTGATTCCAATAGTCCATCTGAATGGAGTTTCTTTATGCACTTTACACCAATATGACCTAAACGGCAGTGCCACAGACATGTTGCACTATCATTACTAACTTTGCATCTTTTGGTATCAATATTATGAATATGATTATCACTGTGATCGATATTCAGTAAACCATTTACATTGGATGTAAGACCATAGAAGGTTTTATTCATGTAAACAGAACAACAATTATTCTCCGATTTGAATGAATAACCCTATCGCAATAAACATGATCCAATCATATTTATGCTCAACGCAAACACCAAATAACATTTATTTAGGTCCAATACTAATCCCGAAGGTGGAGAGAGTATGCGATGGTGATCTTATCAATCTTGGAATCACTTCCAACACACATCGTCACCTCGCCCTCAACTAGTCCCTGTTCATTTTGTAACTCCTGTTTTGAGTTACCAATCATAGCAACTGAGCCGGTATCAAATACAAAGGGGCTACTATGAACATTAGTAAAGTACACATCAATAAGATGTATATCATATATACCTTTGTTCACTTTGCCATCCTTCTTATCCGCCAAGTATTTGGGACAGTTCCTGCTTCTAGTGACCATTTCCTTTGTAGTAGAAGCACTCAGTTTCAAGCTTGGGTCTAGCTTTGGGCTTCTTCATGGGAGTGGCAACTTGCTTGTCATTCTTCTTGAAGTTCCCTTTATTTTCCTTTGCCCTTTTACTTGAAACTACTGGTCTTGTCAACCATCAACACTTGATGCTCTTTCTTGACTTCTACCTTCGTTGATTTCAGCATCGGAAGAGCTCGGGAATCATTTTAGCTATCCCTTACATATTATACTTCATCACTAAGTTCTAGTAACTTGGTGATAGTGACTAGAAAACTCTATCAATCACTATATTATATGGAAGATTAACTCCCACTTGATTCAAGCGATTGTAGTACCCAGACATTCTAACTACATGCTCACTAGCTGAGCTATTCTCCTCCATCTTGTAGGCAAAGTACTTGTCAGAGGTCTCATACCTCTTAACACGGGCATGAGTCTGAAATATCATTTTCAGCTCTTGGAACATCTCATATGTTCCATGGCGTTCAAAACATTTTGAAGTCCCGGTTCTAAGCCTTAAAGCATTGTGCACTAAACTATCAAGTAGTCATCATACTGAGCTTGTCAAATATTCATAACATCTGCATCTGCTCCTGCATTGGGTCTGTCACCTAGCGGTGCATCAAGGACATAATTCTTCTGCGCAGCAATGAGGATAATCCTCAGATCACGGACAAAGTCCTCATCATTGCTACTATCATCTTTCAACTTATTTTTCTCTAGGAACATATCAAAAAATAAACGGGAACAACATCGCGAGCTATTGATCTACAACATAATTTTGCAAATACTATCAAGACTAAGTTCATGATAAATCAAAGTTCAATTAATCATATTACTAAAGAACTCCCACTTAGATAGACATCCCTCTAGTCATCTAAATGATCACGTGATCCATATCAACTAAACCATGTCCGATCATCACGTGAGATGGAGTAGTTTTCAATGGTGAACATCTCTATGTTGATCATATCTACTATATGATTCACACTCGACCTTTCGGTCTCAGTGTTCTAAGGCCATATCTGCATATGCTAGGCTCGTCAAGTTTAACCCGAGTATTCTACACGTGCAAAACTAGCTTGCACCCATTATATGTGAACGTAGAGCTTATCACAACCGATCATCACGTGGTGTCTCGGCACGACAAACTGTAGCAATCGTGCATACTCAGGGAGAACACTTGTACCTTGAAATTTAGTGAGGGATCATCTTATAATGCTACCATTGTATAAGATGCATAAAGGATAAACATCACATCCAATCGAAATATGTGACATGATATGGCCATCATCATCTTGTGCCTTTGATCTCCATCTCCAAAGCACCGTCGTGATCTCCATCGTCACCGGCTTGACACCTTGATCTCCATCGTAGCATCGTTGTCAACTCGCCAACTACTGCTTCTACGACTATCGCTACCGCTTAGTGATAAAGTAAAGCAATTACATGGTGATTGCGTTTCATACAATAAAGTGACAACCATATGGCTCCTGCTAGTTGCCGATAACTATTACAAAACATGATCATCTCATACAACAATTTATATCTCATCACGTCTTGACCATATCACATCACAACATGCCCCGCAAAAACAAGTTAGACGTCCTTTACTTTGTTGTTGCAAGTTTTACATGGCTGCTATGGGCTTCTAGCAAGAACCGTTCTGACCTACGCATCAAAATCACAACGATTTTTCGTCAAGTGTGCTATTTTAACCTTCAACAAGGACCGGCCGTAGTCAAACTCGATTCAACTGAAGTTGGAGAAACATACATCCGCCAGCCACATGTGTGTGAAGCACGTCGGTAGAACCAGTCTCATGAACGCGATCATGTAATGTCGGTCCGGGCTGCTTCATCCAACAATACCACAGAATCAAAGTAAGACGTTGGTGGTAAGCAGTATGACTATTATCGCCCACAAGTCTTTGTGTTCAACTCATGCATATAACATCTACGTATAGACCTGGCTCGAATGCCACTGTTGGGGAACGCAGTATTTCAAAAAAAATCCAATGATCACGCAAGATCTATCTAGGAGATGCATAGCAATGAGACGGGGAGAGTGTGTCCACGTACCCTCGTAGACCAAAAGCGGAAGCGTTTAGTAACGCGGTTGATGTAGTCAAACGTCTTCACGATCCAACCGATCCTACCACCAAACGTACGGCAGCTCCGTGTTCAGCACATGTTCAGAACGATGACGTCCCTTGAGCTCTTGATCCAATTAAGGCCGAGGGAGAGTTCCGTCAGCACGACGGCATGGTGACGGTGATGATGAAGTTACCAGCGTAGGGCTTCACCTAAGTAGTACGACGATATGACCAAGGTGTTGAACTGTGTAGGGGGGCACCGCACACGGCTAAGGGATTGTATGTTGTGCTTTGGGGTGCCCCTGTCCCCGTATATAAAGGAGAGAGGAGGAGGAGGCCGCCCACCTAGGGGCGCGCCAAGTGTGGGGAGTCCTACTAGGACTCCCAAGTCCTAGTAGGATTCCCTTTTCTTTTTCCTTTTCTGGAGTAGCAAAGGGGGAAGAGAGAAGGAGTAGGAGAGGGAAAGGGGGGGCGCCGCCCCCACCCCTTGTACAATTCGGATTGGCAAGGGGGGGGCACCTCCTATGGCCGCCCCTCTCTCCTCCACTAAGGCCCATGTTGGCCCATTATCTTCCCCCCGGGGGGGGGGGGTCTGGTAACCCCCGGTACTCCGGAACTTATCCGAAACTTCCCTAAACCATTCCGGTGTCCGAATGTAACCTTCCAATATATCGATCTTTACCTCTTGACCATTTCGGGACTCCTCGTCATGTTCATGATCTCATCTTGGACTCCAAACAAACTTTGGTAATCAAATCACATAACTCATAATACAAATTATCATCGAACATTAAGCGTGTGGACCCTACAAGTTCAAGACTTATGTAGACATGACCGAGACATATCTCCAGTCAATAACAAATAGTGGAACCTAGATGCTCATATTGGCTCCTACATATTCTACGAAGATCTTTATCGGTCAAACCGCACAACAACATACGTCATTCCCTTTGTCATCGGTATGTTACTTGCCCGAGATTCGATCGTCGGTATCATCATACCTAGTTCAATTTCGTTACCGGCAAGTCTCTTTACTCGTTCCGTAATGCATCATCCCGTAACTAACTCATTAGTCACATTGCTTGCAAGGCTTATAGTGATGTGCATTACCGAGAGGGCCCAGAGATACCTCTCCGATACATGGAGTGACAAATCCTAATCTTGATCTATGCAAACTCAACAAACACCATCGGAGACACCTGTAGAGCATCTTTATAATCACCCAGTTATGTTGTGATGTTTGATAGCACACAAGGTGTTCCTACGGTATTCGGGAGTTGCATAATCTCATAGTCAGAGGAACATGTATAAGTCATGAAGAAAGTAATAGCAATTAAAACTAAACTGTCATTATGCTAAGCTAACGGATGGGTCTTGTCCATCACATCATTCTCTAATGATGTGATCCCGTTCATCAAATGACAACACATGTCTATGGTCAGGAAACTTAACCATCTTTGATTAACGAGCTAGTCAAGTAGAGGCATACTAGGGACACTCTGTTTGTCTATGTATTCAAACATGTATCAAGTTTCTGGTTAACACAATTCTAGCATGAATAATAAACAGTTATCATGATATCAGGAAATATAAATAACAACTTTATTATTTCCTTTAGGTCATATTTCCTTCACTACATGTTATGCCATTTTTCTTCTTTCAGATTGGTATGTACACAAATGAGGCTCCAGCCAGCACCGCCACCGGATGTCGATCTTGGACCTGGCTGTGCGGCCAGAAGCGCCCCCTGGACCCGAGGAACCAGTAGAATCTCCGGCGGACTGCATTAGTGATCTCCCGGACAACATCCTTGGGGAGATCATCTCCCTTCTACCCACCAAGGTGTTGGGGAACGTAGCAAAAATTCAAAAAAATTTCCTACGTGTCACCAAGATCTATCTATGGAGAGACCAGCAACGAGGGGAAGGAGAGTGCATCTACATACCCTTGTAGATCGCTAAGCGGAAGCGTTCAAGTGAACGGGGTTGATGGAGTCATACTCGTCGTGATTCAGATCACCGATGATCCTAGTGCCGAACGGACGGCACCTCCGCGTTCAACACACGTACAGCCCGGTGACGTCTCCCACGCCTTGATCCAGCAAGGAGAGAGGGAGAGGTTGAGGAAGACTCCATCCAGCAGCAGCACAACGGCATGGTGGTGGTGGAGGAGCGTGGCAATCCTGCAGGGCTTCGCCAAGCACCACGGGAGAGGAGAAGAACTTGGGAGAGAGGGAGGGCTGCACCAAAGGCATAGGTGTGTCTCAAGAGGCCCTCCTACCCTCACTATATATAGGGATCCCAAGGGGGGGGTGCGCCAGCCCTAGGAGATCCAATCTCCTAGGGGCCGGCGGCCAGGGGAGGTTTCCCTCCCCCCCAAGGCACCTAGGAGGTGCCTTCCCTCCTTGGGACTCTTCCTTAGGGTTCCTCTTTCACCCTAGGCGCATGGGCCCTAGGGGAAGTGGCGCCCCAGCCCACTTTGGGCTGGATCCCTTCTCACTTCAGCCCATGGGACCCTCCGGGATAGGTGGCCCCACCCGGTGGGCCCCCGGGACCCTTCCGGTGGTCCCGGTACAATACCGATGACCCCGAAACTTGCCCCGATGGCCGAAATAGGACTTCATATATATAAATCTTTACCTCCGGACCATTCCGGAACTCCTCGTGACGTCCGGGATCTCATCCGGGACTCCGAACAACATTCAGTAACCACAAACAAGCTTCCTTTATAACCCTAGCGTCATCGAACCTTAAGTGTGTAGACCCTACGGGTTTGGGAGACATGCAGACATGACCGAGACGTTCTCTGGTCAATAACCAACAGCGGGATCTGGATACCCATGTTGGCTCCCACATGTTCCACGATGATCGCATCGGATGAACCACGATGTCAAGGACTTAATCAATCCCGTATACAATTCCCTTTGTCTAGCGGTATTGTACTTGCCCGAGATTCGATCGTCGGTATCCCTATACCTTGTTCAATCTCGTTACCGGCAAGTCTCTTTACTCGTTCCGTAACACATCATCTCGTGATCAACTCCTTGGTCACATTGCGCATATGATGATGTCCTACCGAGTGGGCCCAGAGATACCTCTCCGCTTACACGGAGTGACAAATCCCAGTCTCGATTTGTGCCAACCCAACAGACACTTTCGGAGATACCTGTAGTGCACCTTTATAATCACCCAGTTACGTTGTGACATTTGGTACACCCAAAGCACTCCTACGGTATCCGGGAGTTGCACAATCTCATGGTCTAAGGAAATGATACTTGACATTAGAAAAGCTTTAGCATACGAACTACACGATCTTTGTGCTAGGCTTAGGATTGGGTCTTGTCCATCACATCATTCTCCTAATGATGTGATCCCATTATCAACGACATCCAATGTCCATGGTTAGGAAACCATAACCATCTATTGATCAACGAGCTAGTCAACTAGAGGCTCAATAGGGACATGGTGTTGTCTATGTATCCACACATGTATCTGAGTTTCCTATCAATACAATTATAGCATGGATAATAAACGATTATCATGAACAAGGAAATATAATAATAATCAATTTATTATTGCCTCTAGGGCATATTTCCAATAGTCTCCCACTTGCACTAGAGTCAATAATCTAGTTCACATCGCCATGTGATTAACACTCACAGGTCACATCGCCATGTAACCAACATCCAAAGAGTTTACTAGAGTCAATAATCTAGTTCACATCACTATGTGATTAACACTCAATGAGTTCTGGGTTTGATCATGTTGCTTGTGAGAGAGGTTTTAGTCAACGGGTCTGCACCTTTCAGATCCGTGTGTGCTTTACAAATCTCTATGTCATCTTCTAGATGTAGCTACCACGTTCTATTTGGAGCTATTCCAAATAACTGTTCTACTTGGAGTTATTCTAAATTGTTGCTCCATTATACGTATCCGGTATCTCTATCGGAGCTATCCGGATAGGTGTTAAGCTTGCATCGACGTAACCCTTTACGACGAACTCTTTTACCACCTCCATAATCGAGAAAAATTCCTTAGTCCACTAGTTACTAAGGATAACTTTGACCGCTGTACTGTGATCCATTCATGGATCACTCTTGTACCCCTTGACTGACTCATGGCAAGGCACACTTCAGGTGCGGTACACAGCATAGCATACTGTAGAGCCTACGTCTTAAGCATAGGGGACGACCTTCGTCTTTTCTCTCTATTCTGCCGTGGTCGAGCTTTAAGTCTTAACTTCATACCTTATAACTCAGGCAAGAACTCCTTCTTTGACTGATCCATCTTGAACACCTTCAAGATCATGTCAAGGTATGTGCTCATTTGAAAGTACCATTAAGCGTTTTGATCTATCCTTATAGATCTTGATGCTCAATGTTCAAATAGCTTAATCCAGGTTTTCATTGAAAAACACTTTCCAAATATCCCTATATGCTTTCCAGAAATTCTACGTCATTTCTGATTAAAAAATATGTTAACAACATATACTCATCAGAAATTCTATAGTGCTCTCACTCACTTCTTTGGAAATACCAGTTTCTCATAAACTTTGTATACACCCAAAATCTTTGATCATCTCATCAAAGCATACATTCCAACTCCGAGATGCTTACTCCAGTCCTTAGAAGGATTGCTGGAGCTTTGCATACTTATTAGCATCTTTCAGGATTGACAAAACCTTCCGGTTGTATCACATACAACCTTTCCTCAAAAAATCGTCGAGGAAACAATGTTTTGACATCCTATCTGCAAGATTTCATAAATAATGCAGTAATCGCTAATATAATTCCAACAGACTCTTAGCATCGCTACGAGTGAGAAAATCTCACCGTAGTCAACTCCTTGAACTTGTCGGAAAACATCTTAACGACAAGTCGAGCTTTCTTAATGGTGACATTTACCATCATTGTCCGTCTTCCTTTTAAAATCCATCTACACTCAACAGCCTTACGACCATCAAGTAGTTCTTCCAAAGTCATGCATGGATCCTCTCTCGGATTATATGGCCTCAATCCATTTATCGGAATCCAGGCCCACCATCGCTTCTCCATAGCTCGTAGGTTCATTGTTGTCTAGCAACATGACTTCCAAGACAGGATTACGTACCACTCTGAAGTAGTACGCATCCTTGTCATCCCACGAGGTTTGGGAGTGACTTGATCCGAAGTCTCATGATCAATATCATAAGCTTCCACTTTAATTGGTGTAGGTGCCACAGGAACAACTCTTTGTGCCCTGCTATACACTAGTTGAAGTGACGGTTCAATAACCTCATCAAGTCTCCACCATCCTCCCACTCAATTCTTTCGAGAGAAACTTTTCCTCGAGAAAGGACCCGATTCTAGAAACAATCCCTTATTGCTTTAGGATCTGAGACAGGAGGTATACCCAACTGTTTCGGGTGTCCTATGAAGATGCATTTATCCGCTTTAGGTTCGAGCTTATCAGCCTGAAACTTTTTCACATAAGCGTCGCAGTCCCAAACTTTTAAGAAATGACAGCTTAGGTTTCTCTAAACCATAGTTCATACGGTGTCATCTCATCGGAATTACGTGGTGCCCTATTTAAAGTGAATGTGGTTGTCTCTATTGCCTAACCCATAAACTATTGTGGTAATTTGATAAGAGACATCATGGTATGCATCATATCCAATAGGGTGCAGTTATGATGTTCGGACACACCATCACACTATGGTGTTCCAGGCTGTATCAGTTGTGAAACAATTTCCACAATGTCTTAATTCTGTGCCAAACTCGTAATTCAGATATTCATCTCTATGATCATATCATAGATATTTTATCCTCTTGTCACGACGATCTTTCAACTTCACCCTGAAATTACTTGAACCTTTCAATAATTCAGACTCGTGATTCATCAAGTAAATATACTCAACATCTACTCAAATCATCTGTGAAGTAAGAACATAACGATATCCACTACATGCCTCAGCACTCATTGGACTGCACACATCAAAAATGTATTACTTCCAACAAGCTGCTTTCTAGTTCCATTTTACTGAAAAACGAGGCTTTCAGTCATCTTGCCCATGTGGTATGATTTGCATGTCTCAAGTGATTCAAAATCAAGTGAGTACAAAACGGTCCATTTGCATGGAGTTTCTTCATGCATATATACCAACAGACATGGTTCGCATGTCTCAAACTTTTCAAAACGAGTGAGCCCAAAGATCCATCAACATGGAGCTTCTTCATGCGTTTTATACCAATATGACTTAAGTGGCAGTACCACAAGTAGGTGGTACTATCATTACTATCTTTTGGCATGAACATGTGTATCACTACGATCGAGATTCAATAAACCATTCATTTCAGGTGTAAGACCATTTGAAGGTATTATTCAAATAAACAGAGTAACCATTATTCTTCTTAAATGAATGATCGTATTGCGATAGGCATAATCCAATCATGTCTATGCTTAACGCAAACACCAAATAACAATTATTTAGGTTTAACACCAATCTCGATGGTAGAGGGAGCGTGCGTTGCTTGATCATATCAACATTGGAAACACTTCCAACACATATCGTCAGCTCACCTTTAGCTAGTCTCCGTTTATTTCGTAGCTTTTATTTCGAGTTACTAACACTTAGCAACCGAACCGGTATCTAATACCCTGGTGCTACTAGGAGTACTAGTAAAGTACACATCAACACAATGTATATCCAATATACTTCTATCGACCTTGCCAGCCTTCTCATCTACCAAGTATCTAGGGTAATTCTGCTCCAGTGGCTGTTCCCCTTATTACAGAAGCACTCAGTCTCGGGTTTGGGTTCAACCTTGGGTTTCTTCACTAGAGCAGCAGCTGAATTGCCGTTTCATGAAGTATCCCTTTGTTCCCTTGCCCTTCTTGAAACTAGTGGTTTCACCAACCATCAACGATTGATGCTCCTTCTTGATTTCTACTTTTGTGGTGTCAAACATCGCGAATATCTCAAGGATCATCATATATGTCCCTGATATATTATAGTTCATCACGAAGCTCTAGCAGCTTGGTGGTAATGACTTCGGAGAAACATCACTATCTCATCTGGAAGATCAACTCCCACTTGATTCAAGCGATTGTTGTACTCAGACAATCTGAGCACAAGCTCAACAATTGAGCTTTTCTCCCTTAGTTTGCAGGCTAAGAAAATCGTTGGAGGTCTTATACCTCTTGACGTGGGCACGAGCTTGAAATCCCAATTTCAGCCCTCAAAACATCTCATATGTTTTGTGACGTTTCCAAAACGTCTTTGGTGCCTCAACTCTATACCGTTTAACTGAACTATCATGTAGTTATCAAAACGTGTATGTCAGATGTTCGCAACATCCACAGACAACGTTCGAGGTTCAGCACACTGAGCGGTGCATTAAGGACATAAGCCTTCTAAGAAGCAATGAGGACAATCCTCAGTTTACGGACCTAGTCCGCATAATTGCTACTATCAACTTCCAACTAATTTTTCTCTAGGAACATAACTAAACAGTAGAACTAAAGCGCGAGCTACGACATAATTTGCAAAATCCTTTTGACTATGTTCAAGATAATTAAGTTCATCTTATGAACTCCCACTTAGATAGACATCCCTCTAGTCATCTAAGTGATTACATGATCCGAGTCAACTAGGCCGTGTCCGATCTGTGCGTGAGACGGACTAGTCAACGTCGGTGAACATCTTTATGTTGATCGTATCTTCTATACGACTCATGCTCGACCTTTCGGTCTTCTGTGTTCCGAGGCCATGTCTGTACATGCTAGGCTCGTCAAGTTAACCCTAAGTGTTTTTGCATGTGTAAAACTGTCTTACACCCGTTGTATGTGAACGTAAGGATCCATCACACCCGATTAACACGTGGTGCTTAGAAACGACGAACTGTAGCAACGGTGCACATTTAGGGGAGAACACTTCTTGAAATTGTTGTAAGGGATCATCTTATTTACTACCGTCGTTCTAAGCAAATAAGATGTATAAATATGATAAACATCATATGCAATCAAATAATAGTGACATGATATGGCCAATATCATATAGCTCCTTTGATCTCCATCTTGGGGCTCCATGATCATCTTGTCACCGGTATGACACCATGATCTCCATCATCATGATATCCATCATCGTGTCTTCTTGAAGTTGTCTCGTCATCGACATGCAAGTCGTGATTCCCTTGACAAGAACATGATCAATCTCATACATCACATATATCATTCATCACATCCTTTTGCCATATCACATCACATGGCATACCCTGCAAAAACAAGTTAGACGTCCTCTAATTGTTGTTTGCATGTTTTACGTGGCTGCTATGGGTTTCTAGCAAGAACGGTTCTTATCTACGCAAATACCACAACGTGATATGCCAATTGCTATTTACCCTTCATAAAGACCCTTTTCATCGAATCCGATCCGACTAAAGTGGGAGAGACAGACACCCGCCAGCCACCTTATGCAACTAGTGCATGTTTGTCGGTGGAACCGGTCTCACGTAAGAGTACGTGTAAGATTGGTCCGGGCCGCTTCATCCCACGATGCCGTCGAATCAAGATAGGACTAGTAACGGTAAGCATATTGAACAAAATCAACGCCCACAACTACTTTGTGTTCTACTCGTGCATAGTAACTACGCATAGACCTAGCTCTGATACCACTGTTGGGGAACGTAGCAGAAATTCAAAAAAAATTCCTACGTGTCACCAAGATCTATCTATGGAGAGACCAGCAACGAGGGGAAGGAGAGTGCATCTACATACCCTTGTAGATCGCTAAGCGGAAGCGTTCAAGTGAACGGGGTTGATGGAGTCGTACTCGTCGTGATTCAGATCACCGATGATCCTAGTGCCGAACGGACGGCACCTCCGCGTTCAACACACGTACAGCCCGGTGACGTCTCCCACGCCTTGATCCAGCAAGGAGAGAGGGAGAGGTTGAGGAAGACTCCATCCAGCAGCAGCACAACGGCATGGTGGTGGTGGAGGAGCGTGGCAATCCTGCAGGGCTTCGCCAAGCACCACGGGAGAGGAGAAGAACTTGGGAGAGAGGGAGGGCTGCACCAAAGGCATAGGTGTGTCTCAAGAGGCCCTCCTACCCTCACTATATATAGGGAGCCCAAGGGGGGGGTGCGCCAGCCCTAGGAGATCCAATCTCCTAGGGGCCGGCGGCCAGGGGAGGTTTCCCTCCCCCCCAGGGCACCTAGGAGGTGCCTTCCCTCCTTGGGACTCTTCCTTAGGGTTCCCCTTTCACCCTAGGCGCATGGGCCCTAGGGGAAGTGGTGCCCCAGCCCACTTTGGGCTGGATCCCTTCTCACTTCAGCCCATGGGACCCTCCGGGATAGGTGGCCCCACCCGGTGGGCCCCCGGGACCCTTCCGGTGGTCCCGGTACAATACCGATGACCCCGAAACTTGCCCCGATGGCCGAAATAGGACTTCCTATATATAAATCTTTACCTCCGGACCATTCCGGAACTCCTCGTGACGTCCGGGATCTCATCCGGGACTCCGAACAACATTTGGTAACCACAAACAAGCTTCCTTTATAACCCTAGCGTCATCGAACCTTAAGTGTGTAGACCCTACGGGTTCGGGAGACATGCAGACATGACCGAGACGTTCTCCGGTCAATAACCAACAGCGGGATCTGGATACCCATGTTGGCTCCCACATGTTCCACGATGATCTCATCGGATGAACCACGATGTCAAGGACTTAATCAATCCCGTATACAATTCCATTTGTCTAGCGGTATTGTACTTGCCCGAGATTCGATCGTCGGTATCCCTATACCTTGTTCAATCTCGTTACCGGCAAGTCTCTTTACTCGTTCCGTAACACATCATCTCGTGATCAACTCCTTGGTCACATTGCGCATATGATGATGTCCTACCGAGTGGGCCCAGAGATACCTCTCCGCTTACACGGAGTGACAAATCCCAGTCTCGATTCGTGCCAACCCAATAGACACTTTCGGAGATACCTGTAGTGCACCTTTATAATCACCCAGTTACGTTGTGATGTTTGGTACACCCAAAGCACTCCTACGGTATCCGGGAGTTGCACAATCTCATGGTCTAAGGAAATGATACTTGACATTAGAAAAGCTTTAGCATACGAACTACACGATCTTTGTGCTAGGCTTAGGATTGGGTCTTGTCCATCACATCATTCTCCTAATGATGTGATCCCGTTATCAACGACATCCAATGTCCATGGTTAGGAAACCATAACCATCTATTGATCAACGAGCTAGTCAACTAGAGGCTCACTAGGGACATGGTGTTGTCTATGTATCCACACATGTATCTGAGTTTCCTATCAATACAATTATAGCATGGATAATAAACGATTATCATGAACAAGGAAATATAATAATAATCAATTTATTATTGCCTCTAGGGCATATTTCCAACACAAGGATGGCTGTCGCACATAAGTACTCGCATCTTGGTGGCACACTCTGTGGTGCACTGCGCCTTTTAATCTTGATTGTCGTCAGCTATATGTCGATGATGATTCTGAACTCCCCGGAGCCATCATCTCCTCCCACGAGGGCTCCGTTCAACGCATCTGCATCCCGGCATGCTACCTGCTGGACATACCCTGCACGGTGGCTGCCTGGCTGACATCCCGTCAATTCGATAAAGTCCAGCAGCTTGAGTTCTACCATTACTACTGTTGGGAATATGACTACTAGGTATGACCCGCCCAGGAGGGGCCGGGTCAACCTTCATGGCGGGTTATTAAAAGAAGCTCAGCGAATATACAAGGCGATAGTTTATTATAAGACTTGTAGTAGGCCCAAGCCAGAGGCGGCTTAAGGCCCATAATTGTAAACCGCCATGTATAAGTAAGACTTGTAAAGAAAGGCATGTAAGAGAAGTCACCGAGCCGGACACATTGTATGAGCCGGCCGGGACTCTGTAGGCCACCAGGCATCCACCCGTATATATAAGGGGACGACCCGGCGGCGGCTTAGGGCAGAAAACAACAGATTGAGAGCCAAGCTAGCGTATTTCACTCCTTGGTCATCGAAACCTAGCAATACCACAACCACTGGACTAGGCTTTACCTTCACCACAAGGAGCCGAACCAGTATAAACCTCTTCACTACAAGAAATATGTCAACTTATGACCTTCTCTTAGTGACCCCAGCTGAATTGGTCGTAAATTCACGGCCATTTCACTTGGAAGGGCTCAAACCCTGAAATTGCTTACACCAAATGGTCACAAAGCAGACAAGAGGCTCCAATGACCTTATTTATACCTGATTACGACCAATATAAATGGTCATGAGGTTGTGAACGTGGATGCATTGGTACTTATTGCCATGACAAGGCGCCACCTCATCAGTTTTGCCTATGTGTCATGTCCATGTGTCAATTTTTGCCCTAGGCTGTGAAGCAACCTATATTTCTGTCATTCCCAAAATTCCCAAAAAAATTGGGCATTCTTTACTATTCAAATCATTGCCTCATGACAATATTCAACTCCATTTGACTGCTAAATCTTCCTCGGCAAATTTCCAAAGTTTTTGTTCAGCTCGAACTATTGTGAAGGAAGTACTGTCTAGGCATATCCTATTGAGCTGAATTTTTGCCACATCTTCTATATTCCCAAATCATAGCTCTCCACAAAATTTGAGCCCCATCTAACAATACATGTGATTGTGGCTTCAACATTCACATTTTTGTCCAGTGTGGTACGTTGTGAAGCAAGTGACACCTAGGATCCTCCATTGGAGCTGCAAATTTTCCAAGATAGTGTCCTTAGTAGATGATCATCCTCGGGCAAAACTCAGGCCCATTGGCCATGTGCATTTCCTGTACCACTAATCAAACACTTGGGTGCTAATTCATGTTTGAGCTCGGTTCAGTCTCCTCGTGAGATTCTTATATTGCCTTCTTCTTCCTGACACCTATCAGGGGAGTGCCCAACCCACTAGGCATGCCTAGGCCGCCCGGAACGCGTGGCAACACCACGGTCACGCGGTGACCACGCGGCGGGCATGCGAGTCTACGCGCTTTGGAGTTGGGGCCCTGGGCCACCATCCAAACCTCAACGTATCGCCACCAAACCATGTATTTCTGATTAAATAGATACTTTTCTACCTATAAATGATTTTTTGAAAAATAAAGAGCAAACTATGAGGCAGCTGCAGTTCAAATTTCTCCCGCTTCCTACTGAATCAGCAGAAATTTGTCTTTTTCACCAAAGGTGGATAAAAACGTTTGGCACCCAACCATTTTGTCAATTGAGCATTAAACATGGCCTAGTATTTTATAAAATTTATTTGGTCCAATTTTGCAACAAATATATGGTAGGTCCTTAACAAAAAAAACTCATTTTGGGCACTCGAAAAATGGAAAATTGATTTTTCGTCCAAAGAAAATGGAAACTCCCTTAGGCAACATTGTTTGCCATTCCAATATGCACCCTTGTGCACAATATGAGATCATTTGAACAAACTATGCCATGAATGTGGCCATAAGATTGATCATTTGGCTTGAAAGCCATGAATCTTTAGAGATGATAGCTCATTTCTGAGAACACTTTTTAAAAATAATTGTTGTATGACAAGTTTGTTATTTTTCCTGAGAACTTGGCCACATATAATGACACAATGCGAAGGTTTCCCATTTTTTTTTTAATTTTTTTTGAATTTTTTATGCCCGTTTCAAAATGCGGTCAAAACGGCGAGAATGACCGTTCCTAGCTAGTGGTTGATTCTTGAAATTTTTTTGGTGTTTCTATGGTTAAATAGATACGTATGTACATATAAATGATTTTTGGAAAAAATAAATAGCAAACTATGAGGCAACTGCAGTTTAAATTTGACCCGCTTTCAACTGAATCGGTGGAAATTTGTCTTTTTCACGAGAGGTGGATCAAAACTTTTTACACCCAACCATTTTGTCAATTGTGCATTAAATATGTCCTAGTATTTTATAAAATTAATTTGGTCCAATTTTGCAACAATTATTTGGGAGGTCCTTCACAAAAAAACACCTTTTGGGCACTCGAAAAATGGAAAATGGTTTTTTCGACCAAAGAAAATGAAAACTTCCTTAGGCAACATTGTTTGCCATTCCAATATGCACCCTTGTGCACAATATGAGATCATTTGAACAAACTATGCCATGGATGTGGCCATAAGATTGATCATTTGGCTTGAAAGCCATTGATCCCAACACGTGATAGCTCGTTTCTGAGAACACTTTTTTAAAATAATTGTCGTATTGCAAGTTTGTTATTTTTCCTGGGAACTTGGCCACATATAATGACACAATGCGAAGGTTTCCAAATTCTTTGATATTTTTGAATTTTTTTATGCCAGTTTCAAAATGCGGTCAAAACGACGGGAATGACCGTTCCTTGCTAGTGGTTGAATATTGGAATTTTTTTGGTGTTTCTCTGATTAAATAGGTACTTATGTACCTAGAAATGATTTTTGGAAAAAATAAAGAGCAAACTATAAGGCAATTGCAGTTCAAATTTGACCCGTTTCCAACCGAATCGTCGAAAATTTATCTTTTTCACGAGAGGTGGATCAAAACATTTTACACCCAACTAGTTTGTCAATTGTGCATTAAATATGTCCTAGTATTTTATAAAATTAATTCGGTCCAATTTTGCAACAATTATTTGGGAGGTCCTTCACAAAAAAACTCCTTTGGGGCACTCGAAAAATGGAAAATGGTTTTTTCGTCCAAAGAAAATGAAAACTTCCTTAGGCAACATTGTTTGCCATTCCAATATGCACCTTTGTGCACAATATGAGATCATTTGAACAAACTATGCCATGATTGTGGCCATAAGATTGATCATTTGGCTTGAAAGCCATTGATCCCCACACGTGATAGCTCGTTTCTGAGAACACTTTTTAAAAATAATTGTCGTATTAAAAGTTTGTTATTTTTCCTGGAAACTTGGCCACATATAATGACGCAATGCGAAGGTTTCCCAATTTTTTGATTCTTTTTTGAATTTTTTATGCCCGTTTCAAAATGCGGTCAAAATGGCGGGAATGACCATTCCTAGCTAGTGGTTGAATCTTAAATTTTTTTTGGTGTTTCTCTGATTAAATAGGTACTTATGTACCTAGAAATGATTTTTGGAAAAAATAAAGAGCAAACTATAAGGCAACTGTAGTTCAAATTTGACCCGTTTCCAACTGAATCGGTGAAAATTTGTCTTTTTCACAAGAGGTGGATCAAAACATTTTACACGCAACCATTTTGTCAATTGTACATTAAATATGTCCTAGTATTTTAGAAAATTGATTTGGTCCAATTTTGCAACAATTATTTGGGAGGTCCTTCACAAAAAACCTCCTTTTTGGCACTCGAAAAATGGAAAATGGTTTTTTCATCCAAAGAAAATGAAAACTTCCTTAGGCAACATTGTTTGCCATTCCAATATGCACCCTTGTGCACAATATGAGATCATTTGAACAAACTATGCCATGAATGTGGCCATAAGATTGATCATTTGGCTTGAAAGCCTTGATCTCCACACGTGATAGCTCGTTTCTGAGAACACTTTTTAAAAATAATTGCCGTATTACAAGTTTGTTATTTTTCCTGTGTACTTGGCCACATATAATGACATAATGCGAAGGTTTCCCAATTTTTTGTTTTTTTTTTGATTTTTTATGCCCGTTTCAAAATGCGGTCAAAACGGCGGGAATAACCGTTCCTAGCTAGTGGTTGAATCTTGGAATTTTTTTGGTATTTCTCTAATTAAATAGGTATTTATGTACCTAGAAATGATTTTTGGAAAAAATAAAGAGCAAACTATAAGGCAGTTGCAGTTCAAATTTGACCCGTTTCCAACTGAATCGGCGGAAATTTGTCTTTTTCACCAGAGATGAATCAAAACTTTTTACACCCAACCATTTGGTCAATTGTGCATTAAATATGTCCTAGTATTTTAGAAAATTTATTTGGTACAATTTTGCAGCAAATATATTATAGGTCCTTCACAAAAAACTTATTTTGGGCACTCTAAAAATGGAAAATTGATTTTTCGTTCAAAAAAAATGAAAATTCCTTAGGAACATTGTTTGCCATTCCAATATGCACCCTTGTGCACAATATGAGATCATTTGAACAAACTATGTCATGAATGTGGGCATAAGGTTAATTATTTGGCTTGAATGACATGGATCTTCACACATGATAGCTCATTTCTGAGAATACTTTTTTGAAATAATTATTATATTACAAGTTTATTATTTTTCCTGGAAACTTGGTTACATATAATGACACAATGCGAAGGTTTTCCAATTTTTGATTTTTTCTAAAAAGTTATGCCCGTTTCAAAATGCGGTCAAAACGACGGGATTAACCATTCCTAGCTAGTGGTTTAATATTGGATTTTTTTTGATGTTTCTCTGATTAAATAGATACTTATGTATCTAGAAATGATTTTTGGAAAAAATAAAGAGCAAACTATGAGACAGCTGTAGTTTAAATTTGACCCGCTTCCTGGTGAAACGACGGAATTTTGTCTTTTTCACCAGAGGTGTATAAAAACTTTTGACAACCAACCATTTTGTCAATTGAACATTAAATATGGCCTAATATATTATAAAAATGATCTGGTCCCATTTTGCAACAAATATATGGTAGATCATTTAAAAAAAACCTCAATTTAGGCACTTGAAAAACAGAAAATGAATTTTTTGACCAATTTAGATGGTCATAACATCATACTGTATTCTGATTGGTCCGTGGACGCATCACACGGATCATGCATCGAACACCGTCGGATGATCGTGGATCCAACGGCAGTCATCAGCCCTTCCACACCATTCCCGAAACCCTAGCTCTGCCCTGTGGTAATTTTACATCCACCCCCCGCCTCCTTTCTTTCCCTCTCTCTGTTCTCCTCCTCTCCCCTTCCAGATCCGCCCTCGCCGCCACCCGCCCCTCCCCTCGCTGTCCTCGATCCAGATCGCTCCTCCCTCCCTCCCCTCCGGCATTACGACGCCCCGAAGCGTGCGTGCTCGCCGCGTGCTCGACGTGAGGATAGCGCTCCCTACCTCTTCTCCACCTCGCGCCTCGCAGTCGTACTACCAACCAACCCCGGCCGACGCAACTCCAGTCACTCCCCGCCTCCCGCGATGGTCGCCACGGCGAAGATCCTGCAGCGGCAGCTCTTCATCGAATGGCGCTGCTGAACCATCCCACGAGGGAGCTCCAGCAAGGCCGCTCGGGTGGTGCGTTGGACGGTCGCCGACCTCGCGTAACCCCGGTGCCGCACGGCTCCGAGCACCCGGCGACCTCGGCATACCGCAGGAGCGGACCCGACCCACAGGCAAAGGTGCGTTCATCCCCTTCTCTATATGGAGTACAACAGCCCACTAGCTGCCTGATGGGTACTGTCTCTGAATTTCCATCCCCTTCTCTTGCGCAAATGCATCCAACAATGGAGGAGATGAATCCATCCAATGCAACCAGCCGTTTGTAATGCCTAGCTTGTACTACATTGCAGATTCGATACACTGTCACTCCCTAATGGATTAGAATGGTACCGTGTAAATTAGCATGTCTGAAACAACCAGGTTCCCTTTGGTAATCGAGATAACCTTTTACTCAGCATTATCCCAGGCAACTTTGGAACATCATCCAAGCTAGTTGTGAGGATTTTGTACAGTCCGCTGGTAGAGGTTCAGTTAAACGGTCTTTGACTGCCAATATTATCATTTCTGTTAGCCCTCTGTATAAGAGGATGATTTGCCCACATAAATTGCTTTGTAAAGCTAAGCTTTCCTTTAGAATAAAAAAATGCGTTGTTGCTGATTTAAAACAAAAAAGCATTTTAACAAAAGACTTATTTATTGAAAAAGGGGTTCAACAGCGATGGTCCGAGTGTGGTTTGTTTCTCTACAATTTTTTGGAGTGTGGGCTATTTGATCTGACGCGGCTCGTCGACGCAGGGTGATCGAGGAGATGGGAAAGGCCTGGGCGAGTGGACCGGTCTGATCGGTTAGGGTGGCGACCAAGGAGCTGAGGATGTCGAGGAGGGCGGTGAACCCCGGCGGTCATGGAAAGGCGGCTGGACATGTGTAGGTGGAACAAAGAAACAATGAGTTTCTGTGCGACAACTTTGAGGATTGGATTATAACGTGAATTAGTTTCTGATACTCTGTCGCTCAAGTGTTAATTCTAGTCTTGTTTGCTCACCATTCGATGACTTTTGCTATTATTATAGTAGGGGCAATCAGCATGACTTCTTATGTGTTTCTTTTGCTATTATTATAGTAGGAGGTTGCTATTTTTTATTAGAACAAACATGAAATTGGTTGCTTTATTAGGCAACTCATTTTTTGTGCTATTTCCTGGAGCTTCGAGTGAAGAGTATGCTTGCAATGCCTGCCTTTTTTGTGTGCTATTCCCTAGTTTGGGATTTTCTCCCAATTCCTAGGCATCTAGTTCCTATACTAATATACTTGTACTGCTCATGCTGCTGTTGCTAGTGGTCTTGTAGCACAGCACATCACTTCTAGTTCCTATACTAATATACTTGTACTGCTCATCCAACTCTACTGATACATGTTTACACTGTTAATTATTGGTGAATGGTGATGTCTGTGGTCACGAGATCCTTTCCGCGGTTTGCAAAATGCTGTGATGAATCATGAAACCTATGACGTATGTCAGACTTCAGAGATGCCATTTGTCATTGATGAGAAGATATTTCATATTCTGAGCAATAATGTTTGCATTTCATACTGATAGTTGCCAAACTATAAATTGTTATAGCCTTTTTTTTTTCTTGCTGTCGATGCATGCTTATATGTTTGAGGGTCAAGTGATGAGGAATAAACCATAATATGATGGAGCTCTTCTCCTCTGATTCTTAGTATTTAAGTCTCTGATGGTACCTCAACACCCTGATATGTTTGTGGCTTTCTATGCTATCCACATACTGAAGGAAGTCCTGCTATCTTCACAACAAATATAATTTTGCTTGAACGAGTTTATAAATTGAACTATCTCCACAACAAAGATATTTACCATTTGTAGTTCCAATCTAAAGTGTTGCTTGATTTCATTTGTGGTTCAAGTGATGATGAGAAACTGCAACAATATGACAGGAGTTACACTCCTGTGATTCGTAGTTTAAAGTATGATGATTTCTTATCTTCAAATAACCGTTGTCTTGTGCAATGTAATGCTGCTCACGTTCTTGTTTTCTTACGAATTGCTTGATGCAATTTCTAGGACAGGTTTCTTTGACACTGAGGGAGTATTGTCTTATTACTTGTATATCCATCAGCTGTTACTGTGCCTTTGTGGCGCAGTCTGAATCTCTGTAGACCGATCATATCTGAAGCATGAGCCAAGCACAGCATGTCTACAGTTTCAGAACAGAAAACCAATCATGCTATAAGTATTAAGCAACTCCATTGCAGTCTAATTTGTTCAGAATGGAGATGAAAACTTTGGTTGGTTTGCATCATACCTTATAGCCATATATATAAAGGTTCCATTTAACGTCTGAAGAATGCATACCTGATTTGAGTTAGACTCTAGTCTTGACTATTTTATGTAGGTGGCGACTGACAAGAGTGTCGGTCTAGCTCATCTGAAGTTTCTCTGTATGCAGGAGGGCGAGCTGGAGGAGCTTGAGAAGGGCGTGGAGCCTGCGTGCTGAACGTCATTGACCACATCAAGGCTGTCAAGGACTCGCCCGACCTCTGTGCCGCCGTTGAGGATGTCCAGGTAGTCTCTTCTTCAGTCACACTGCCTGTGATCTGGACAAACGAAGTCGTTGATTGGTTAGCGCATCATCAGATGATGATGTTGTCTCTGTATTTCTTCTTTACTCCATGAATTAATCCTGATGAATGCTGCTTTTTTTGCACAAGCTGACAAGGACACTAGCTAGAGTGCACTGCTGCTCCTCTTCTTGCATGCAACATAATCTGAAATTCATTCAGTTCCACTGTGCGTAAACACTATAGTGTACAACTATCAACTTGTTTCACTATTCAGTTTGTCACCCATTCAGCTTACTTACTGGGGCATCTTTCTTGTAAGAGTTTACTTAAAATAGATTGTAGTTTCTTTCTTGTTTGTTTTGATACCCATATACCTTCCCTGTATTAGCTCTTTCCTTTTGTGCACGTTAATTCAGTGTTTGTGTTGATTTGATGCCAATGTTCAGAAACAAGATTTTTGATGGATGGGTTTATGTGTTCTGCTGGTATATATGCACGCTAGTATATATGCACACGGATTGGCCTTCATTATTTTGTATCTACTGTTAGATATATGCTGTTAGATTTGCTTTCATTTTGTACCTAACCATTTTGTTCTATAATGTGCAGATGCTGGCGTTTCATGTTTCGTCACGAGCATCAAGATGAAGAAGTCGGAAGAAGCATAGTTCAAGCTCATCGGAGCTAGTTCAAGGAGTAATGAAGCCCTTGATGCTGATCCGTATTGGAACAAATTGAAGCACGAACTGTGACATATAGAGCTTGTTATACTGTAGAGCTTGATGCTCATCGGCTCATGTGACATATTGTACACCTGTAGAGCTTGTTATATTGTGATCGCATTTGTATGTGTTGATGTAACAGATTGTTGCTTCTTGTTATTTGAAGTATTACACCTGTTTTCTGTCTATTTTGATTTAAATATTGGTTGTTTAATTATTGGCATATTGAAATCTGAGGAACATGACCATGACAATAAGGACCCACAAACCAGAAACGAACATTTGGGACCCGCTTATCAGAATCTGACAATTGGGACCCATTCGAAAAAGGAAAAAGAAGGGCCACAACCCAAAAATAAAAAAGGCCGAATTATAGGGCCTGGCCCGTGTAGCTTACCCAAATTGAAAGAAAAAAAAAACAACAAATGGGCTGAATTAATGGGCTCAGCCCATATAAACACCAAATTGGACCAGGCCGATTCTAATTTTTGACCTTTTCAATTGGTCGCAATTTTGCCACGTCAGATTGCCACGTCGGATCCGACGTGGCCCGAGCAAACAGCCAGTGACCAAAACAAAAGGTCATGGGTTCAACGACCTTCTGTTAAAGGTTGCTAATTCCAGTTTACGACCGCCAGCTTTTGACCTTCTGTTTTTGGTCACAAAAAGGTCGCAAATGAAAAACTATGACCTTTCAGCGGCCAATAGTGAGGGTCACAAGTTGACATATTTCTTGTAGTGCTTGTGTCCTTTGTCCCGATTAACCCCTTTAAGCTTCCTAGTTGCGATGACTCCACGACTACGTCCTTTCACTAGGACATCTGCCGTGACAATTCCACGACAGTTGGCGCCCACCATGGGGCCAGCGCACGGTGGATTTGAGTTCTTGAAGGGCAGCTTCGAAGGGCTCAAGGGATATGCTGTGGGCCGGATGACCAAGAGTTGTCGCGGCAAGCTCTACATCGACGACGCAGGCTGGGGCCCCGAGGCCGGCTCAATCGAGTATGGGTATCGGGTCCCCTTCGGCGGAATCCACGTCTTCATCGGCCGGATCGACGAGCCAGGACCTGAGCCGGACATCTGCACCAACCTCATCGAGACGGCTCAGTGAGCGAGACCCGCCCGGGCTCAACCCGCCGTGAGGCGTGCCTTCGAGGGTTGCATCCATGGAGGGGAACTTTCTGAAGGATCGGTGGATGGCAGTGAGACTGCTATTCACTCCGACGATGAGTCGTCCACATGCGAGACAGATTCTTTGTATCAACTACAAGATGGCGGGATTGGGGGCTGTTCCGATGGTAGCAGTATTCCGGACCCCTTTGAGTTGCCGAATCGATCCGGAATCTTCATGGCTAGCACTCAACCCGGGCAGAATTCTACGGCTGCGGCTGCAATAACCACCGGGTCGACGGCGACCGGGTCAGGAGACCCCGTGCACCCGCCGGCTCAGGTTCTAATAGATCTCATGGACAGGATCACGACCTTGTTAACCGCCGTGGTTGAGCCGGCAGATCAGGCTCAGCACGATGCAGAGATGGCACAGTTGCGTGGGGAGGTAACACAAGCTAAGGAGAACTTAGCAGCGGAGGAGGTAAGGATGGCTGCAGAGCGGGCAGCTCTAGATGCTCGTGCTCAGCAGCTTCAAGCAGAGACTTTCCGGCTTCCGGTGGATGTAAACGCATCAAATGAGGTCATGAGGAGAAGGCACCAAAAGGCTCAATCACGTCTGCCTCTAATTTATGATCCTAGGAACCTCTTTCACACACCTGGAGCTGGTCCCAGTAACCCGTCAGAGGCAAACCGGATCATAACACCCGGGACTGGAGTGCCGGTTCAGCCGCGGGCCATGGAACCCCCCCGTGTGAATACCGCTCCACCTCATTGCACACCAGTACCACCGGGTCACTTTTCTAACCCTTTGGAGAATCTTATCGCTGCGTCAGCTTGTTTGGCGGCTCTCCCGATGGAAGGCGACTCTCCGACAGCGATCGAAACACGAGGGTTAGAGAACTTCTTCAGACGGCTCTGTCACAACAGGATGCATATTCTTATAGTCGAGATAGAATCCATTCAACCCCTCGCCCAAGCCGGAGCCCAAGTTATAGCAGGCATATGGACTCAGTGGCCATGTCAAGCAACGCCCAGCACCGTAACTAACCACGCGGACATTCATTTGATAATCCATTCATCTGATAAGATGGATGCCAGCTCCGCGTTAATGTTGGAGAAAAATTGCCGTTTTGAACCTCTGAAACAGAAGCTGGGGCGGCTCAAGCATGACTGTAATCACATGGGCCAGCTGATGGCGGCTCTCGTCAAGTACACCGATTCTGACAGTACCAAGGACCCCGTGTCTGACGAAGAGAAGACAGGGAAGGGAAAGAAGAACGACAATGGTAAAGGTCACCAGCAGAACCCAGCGCATCAAGGAGGTAATAAATGTAAGGCTGACGGTAGTCTGGATTTTTGTGGCTAACGCCAATGTACAGGGCAACAATCAACGACGCAAGGGGCGGCCACCTCCTCGGTCTGGCAGGTCAGGTCCCACCCTTGAGCAGCTACTAAACGAACCTTGTCCAAGACACGACACCCGGGAGAATCCAGCTAACCATCTGTGGAAAGACTGTACGATCATGAAGGCTTTTAAGAATTCTAACATATTCGATGGTAACCACGGACCTGGCAGCGGCTCAGGCGGTGGCGGCTTTCATGGCTCGGGCGCCGGCTCAAGCGGTGGCGGTTTTCATGGCCAGGGCCATCAAGGCAGTCAAGGCGGCTATAATCAGCAACCCGGCCAGGGCAGTCAGCAGCAGCAGCAGTCCGGGTATCAGAGTAACCCAAAGCAGCTGAACGGTGGGCAGTATCATGTGTTCACCACCAGTTTGTGCAAATGGGACCAAAAACTTCATAAGAGGGCTATAAATGCTGTTGAGCTGGCGGTTCCATGTTATTTGAGATGGTCTGAGCAACCTATTGTATGGAGTAGGGAAGATCATCCTCCCCGGGTCGATAATCTGGGTCATCTGGCTTTGGTGGTGGCACCTCAGGTTGGTGGATATAAGTTCACTAAAGTGCTCATGGACGGAGGCAGTAGCATCAACATCCTTTATCATGAGACATTCCGTCGCATGGGGTTGACTGATAAGAGTCTTAAAACACCCAACACTGTTTTTCATGGGGTAGTGCCTGGTAAGTCGGCGTACCCGGTTGGTAAGATTGAGCTAGAAGTGGCCTTTGGGGATGAGTATGATTCTAGGGCTGAGAAGTTAACTTTTGAAGTGGTTAAGATCAAAAGCCCATATCACGCTCTGTTTGGTCGGCCGGCTTATGCTAAGTTCATGGCTCGGCCGTGTTATGTTTATCTGTAGCTCAAAATGCCGGGTTATAAAGGCACCATCACAGTACATGGAAGCCGGAAGATATCCCTGGAATGTGAAGAAGGTGATGCGGCTTATGCCGAATCTGTTTGCGCAACAGAGAAATTGAAGTTTTATAAGGATAACGTTGACCCGGCGGATATGACATCTTTGAAGAAGCCAACTATGGAGCATGAGCCGACGCTGAAATTTAAGTCTGCTGATGATACTAAGATGATTGATTTTGTGCCTAGCGACTCATCCAAACAGTTCATTATCAGTGCCAATTTGGATCCAAAATAGGAAGGCGCGCTCATCGAGTTCATCCGTGAGAACCGGGACATCTTTGCATGGAAGCCTTCTGACATGCCGGGTGTACCGAGGGAACTCGCTGAGCATACTCTCAACATTGATCCAAAGTTTAAGCCGGTGAGGCAGTTTTGTCAGCGGTTTAATGAGGAAAGGAGTAAGGCTATTGGAGAAGAGGTAGCCTGGCTCTTGGCGGCCGGGTTTATTGTTGATGTTTTTCACCCAGAGTGGTTAGCTAACCCGGTGCTTGTACTCAAAAAGAACGGCACCTGGCGTATGTGTGTGGATTACATAGATTTAAACAAAGTTTGTCTGGCTGATCCTTTTGCTCTCCCTCGTATTGATCAAATCATTGATGCTACGGCAGGATATGAGTGTTTGAGTTTTTTGGATGCTTATTCTGGTTATCATCAGATCAAGATGGCAGTTAAGGACCAGGAGAAGACAGCTTTCATCACTCCGTTTGGAGCCTTCTGCTATGTGTCTATGCATTTTGGGCTTAAGAGCGCCCAGGCGACTTATCAGCGATGTGTGCAGAACTGTCATCATGACCAGATTGGGCGTAATGTTCATACTTATGTGGATGATATAGTGGTTAAATCCAGAGCAAAGGAAACCTTGGTAACTGATCTAAAGGAAACCTTTGATAACCTCCGGGTCTACAAGATGATGCTTAACCCGGCCAAGTGCGTTTTTGGAGTCCTAGCTAGCAAGCTTTTGGGCTTTTTGGTGTCTAATAGAGGCATTGAGGCTAACCCAGAAAAAATCAAGGTGGTTACATCTTTGGCTAAACCGGCGTGTATCAACGATGTTCAGCGGATGGCGGGTCGTGTTGCAGCTTTGAGCCGGTTCATAAGCGGGTTGGGTGAGAAGGCTATGCTGTTGTATCAAATGATGAAAAGACGGATGACTTTGTCTGGAGTGATGCTGCCGACTCCACCTTTGAAGGTTTGAAAAGACAGCTTGCTGAGCGCCAGTTCTTGCTGCCCCCGTTGAGAAGGAGCCGCTATTGTTATATGTGGCTGCTAACTCACGATCCGTCAGCGTGGCCATTGTTGTGGAGCGCAAGGAGGCTGGCAAGGAACATCCGGTTCAACGACCGGTTTACTACGTCAGTGAGGTGCTCATTGAATCCAAGCAAAGATACCCACATTGGCAAAAGCTTGTTTATGGGGTGTTCATGGCAAGCCAGAAGCTTAAGCATTACTTCCAGGGTCATCCTATCACTGTGGTTAGCTCTGCTCCTTTAGGAGATATTATTCAGAATAGAGAAGCCACAGGACGAGTCACCAAGTGGGCCATTGAGCTTGGGTCTCATAATTTAAAGTATGTGCCACGTACGACCATTAAATCTCAAGCATTGGTGGACTTCATTAACGATTGGCCGGAGTTACGGATACCCAAAGAGAAGCCAGACAACACATATTGGACGATTCATTTCGATGGGTCCAGGCAGTTGGAAGGCTCGGGGGCTGGAGTTGTTTTAACTTCTCCTCGAGGTGACAAGTTCTTGATGTGTTGCGATTGATGTTTCCTTGTACTAACAACACAGCAGAATATGAGGCCTTGCTCCATGGTCTTCGAATGGCTAAAGAGATGAGTTTAAGCCGGGTACGGTGCCTTGGCAACTCAGATTTGGTGGCTCAGCAGGTGTCAGGCAAATGGGATTCCAAGGACCCTCTCATGGCGGCTTATCGCCGGAAGTTGATGTTGTTGCTGGACATTTCAAAGGTTATGAGGTGGAGTACATTGACCGCAGAAAAAACGAAGCGGATGATGCTTTAAGCCAGTTGGGATCTCAGCGTAAGCCGGTGCCACCTAACACTTTTCTAGATGTTCTGCATAATCCTTCTGTCAAATTGCCTATAGAGGAAGATTCGGCCGTTCCAGACCTGGAGGCACAGTTAGTGGCGGCTCTTCATGTTATTCCAGATTGGACATTACCGTATTTGGCTTACATGACCCGGGGTGAGTTGCCAAAGGATGAGACCTTGGCTCGATAGATAAACCAGCGGTCTAAGTCAATGACAATTTCCAATGGTGAGTTGTATCATCGCAGCGTCACTGGAGCGTTTCAACGTTGTGTCTCTCCTGAAGAAGGTTAAGAAATTCTTCGTGAGATCCATGAAGGGGATTGTGGTCATCACGTCGGCTCAAAGTCTCTTGTGGCTAAAGCTTTTCGTCATAGTTTTTACTGGCTAACGGCTCACACTGATGCAGAGGATCTGGTCAGGAGGTGTGATGGGTGTCAAAAATTTGCACGACGAGCGCACGTGCCGGCTCAAGAATTGCGGATGATTCCAATCACTTGGCCGTTTGCAGTCTGGGGGCTTGACATGGTTGGACCTTTTAAAAGATCCAAGGATAAAAAGACACATCTTTTGGTGGCAGCTGACAAATTTACAAATTGGGTTGAGGCAGAGCCGGTTAGTACGTGTGATGCAGCCATGACGGTTCAGTTCATGAAAAAGGTGATCTTTCATTTTGGCTTTCCACATAGCATTATAACTGATAATGGTACTAATCTGTCCAAAGGCGATATGGAGGAGTTTTGTCAACGTGAGCATATCCGGCTTGATGTTTCGTCAGTAGCTCACCCCCAATCCAATGATCAGGCTGAGAGAGCAAATCAGGAAATCTTAAAAGGTCTCAAGCCCTGGCTTATGGTTCCTTTACAACGGACGCCGGGTTGTTGGGTAGAGGAGTTACCCTCAGTGCTGTGGAGCATCAATGCCACTCCTAACAGGTCTACGGGCTATACGCCTTTCTTCATGGTTTATGGAGCTGAAGCAGTCCTGCCTAGTGATATTCGTCATGACTCGCCCCGTGTGGCGGCTTACGTTGAAGCTAATAATGAACAAGCACGACAATACGCACTTGACTTGTTAGATGAAGAGAGAGATTTGGCAGCAGCCCGGTCAGCAATTTACCAACAGGACCTGCGCCGTTATCACAACCGCCGGGTTAAGTCCAGAACCTTTCAAGAAGGTGACCTGGTGCTCCGGCTCATCCAGGATCAATCCGATGCACACAAGCTATCCCCACCTTGGTAAGGACCCTTTGTGGTCAGTAAGAACCTGAACAATGGGTCATATTACCTTATCAACGTTCGAGAGCATAAAGACTCACGTAAGTCAGAGGAGGAGACCCGCCGGCCGTGGAATGTTGCTCAGCTTCGGCCATACTATACTTGAGCCACTGGCTCTCACCATGTACATACTTTGATATGTTATGATAAGTAATAAAGCAGGACCTCTGTCCTTTTTCCTCCTCAATGGTTATATATTTTTATTATTTTCATAATTCAAACAACCATTAGGGGGCTGATAGTATCCGAATCTAGCTTAACCCTTTTGGTCCGGCTCATGATCGTATTCGAATCTAGCCGTAAACCTCATGGTCACTTGGGGGCTTCCTGTTCAAACATAGTTCGTATTCAAACCAAAGAGAACATAGCTGTCGTAACCCTCTTGACCGGCACAAAGCCAAACTCACTAGGGGGCTTCTTGATCGTATCCGAATCATAGCTTCACCCCTTTTGGGTCCGACTTGGATCGTATTCGAATCAGGGTCGTTAAAAACCGCTCAAGGTCAATTGGGGCTTCCTGTTCAAACATAGGTCATATTTGAACCAAAGAGAACATACCTGTCGGTACCCTCTTGATCGGTGCAATGCCAAAACCACTGGGGGCTACATGGTCGTATTTGAATCCTAGCTTAACCCCTTTGGTCCGGTTTACTGATCGTATTCGAATCAGAAGCCTCCAAATTATTATTAATGTTTTTTACATCATTTTGAAACATCCTATTTTGCTTTCCTGATTTTTGTTGTCTCAAAGCTAACTGCACGTATGGTTTCAATTTGAACCGGCTCGGTTACTTGACAATGAGTGGCCATGGGATAACAATTATCAGGTATATCAAGGTGTTGGATTCTACAACATTAGGGTCATCAACCTTATTGTACGAGTCATATAAGCCGGCAATTCAGAATCAAAGAACATAGGTATGACATTGTTGTTCATAAACAGGTTTATCTGTATCTTTTCGTTAATCAAAGGTTTTTTTCAGCCTTGTTTGTCTTACATCTGGTCCTCTTTTTTATACCATGATGATTTTATAGTTATGTGTCGGGTGTTTTTGACCCATCTAGTGATCAACTGCCAGGATAGTTTTTTATCTTTTGCATACGGGAACAGATTCAAACACTGCAGATGCGATCGCAGATATAATGCATATATTGACCTTACGAGTAAAAGGTCATATGCAACATCCTATGCACGATGGCATAGGCAAAATATGCAGTTTTCAAACTAACCTATTACAAGGCATTGAGAGCCCAAAAGGTTAGACTGTTTTCTCTCTTAAGTAGGTCTCAAGCTAAAGGCTGAATTATTCAGATGGTTATGATTCCTCCCTTGCTGGCTCACCTCCATCCACTGGCTGGAAGCTAGGATTGGACCAGTCAAAGCCGTTCATAGCAATGAACTCAGCCTCATCGTTAATTAGGCCGGCCGGGTCAATTTCCGGGGCAAAAGTGTGTTGGCGAACCGGCTGGATAAGATCCGTCACTTTATAAGAGGGAGTCACCATCTTTTTATTCTCCACATCAAAACCCGACTGATATTTGTCGATGTTGGTCTCCTCGCCAAGAATGGTAGCTTGAGGACGAACTCCCCTCACACAGGCAATAAAGTCATCTTGCTCAAACGGAGTCCCGTCTTCCTTTACGGTAGGGTACCCCTTAGCCACGTCCACCGGGTCTAAATCCGGCACCCATGCTTTGGAGCGGCTTAGGGCAGTCAGGGCTCCAACTCTTGCACAAGACCATTTGACCTCTTGAAATCTGGCGGGTAAGATGGATAGCTTCTTCAAAACATCACTCAAATGGTTGGGTCCTTGGTTGGCAGGGAAGATCGTAGCAAGTGCCCGTTGAGCCCCAGTGTACAGTTGCTCCACCAACGTATAAACCGCCTTCAGTTTTGTCACACTATTTTGACTCAGATTGTTACTCCGTGGACCTGTGAGTGTTTTAACAAAGGTTCAGCAGGCGGTTTATATTCCTGGTCAAAATAAGAGTATAAGTGATTAATGCAAATGACTGACCAAAGATTGCGGAGGCCATTTGAGACACACGGTTTTTTAAGCCGGTGAGCTTAGTGGTAACTTCCTTGAGAGCCGTTTCTGCTGTCTCAGCATGTTGTATCAGCAAGGCCTTCTCATCAGCCCAGGATTTCTTCTTTGCATCCAAACTGGTCTTTAGTTTTTCAGCTTCAGAGAGGCTCAATTGAAGTTTGGAGTCAGCAGCCTTTATCTCCGCTTCTTGATCCGCCAGCCGGGTCTTTGCATCCGTTAGTTGAGAGCTCAATTCAGTTAGGGCGGTCTACAAACATGCACATGTGTGTCAAAATTTAAATAAAAGTTATACTGATTAAAGTCCCAAGTGCTTTGCAACGCAACACCACTTGGTACTTAGGGGCTAATGTCTGCCAAAGAAGTTCCTTTTTTCCAGGCTTAAAGTCCCAAGTATTTTACAAGTAACAACACTTGGCACTTGGGGGCTAATGCATGACCTTTTGAAAGTTTTTTCATATTAAGCCGGATCACACTATTTATTTCGACTAATTCAAGACAGTTATGAAGATTAAGTATCGGCTCATTTGTGATAAATTGAGCCGGCCCTTGGGGACTACAAGTGAAAGTTAAAGCTAGATTTAAGGAAAATCTAAGACAGGGTATCAAACTGTATCACAAGTCTACAGATCATTCAGATTCCTCATAATCCAGAGACTTGGGGGCTGGCAGAGCAAATATAAGATGGTGAAAGTCGGCGAACATACCTCATATTTCAGCTGAAGTTTCTTGCCATCTCAATTTCCGAGTCACGGCTAGAATGCACATGACTGAGGTAGCCAGACAGCACGTCACTAATGTTCAGATGAGCGTAATGAGAGACATCAAACCGCACCTTCTACCTCTCTAAAGCCTCTTCTTTAGCAGAGTGCTGGGCCAATACAGCGGGGTTGCGCGGCTTAACGAATCGACTACCAGTAATCAAGACATCATTGTCAGAAGTTGTCGGCGGGTTGGCAGAGCTAGATGGTTCAGTGATAGCCGGATTAAGTGTGGTTTCATCAGCTGACAACTCAGGAGGGTCCAATTGAACATGAACAGCCGAGTCTTTTGGCGCTTCAGATTGATCAGGAGGAGTTGGTACTGCCGGTTCAGGTGTAGGATCTTTCGGGTTTTCTGCCGGCTTAGTCACCTTAGCTCTCTTGGACTTTGCTTGACCGCTAAGAAAGATTTTATGAGACAGTTAGTATAATAATGCAGTTTTTAAAGATGCAGAAGAAAGATGATTGTCCTTACCCAGGGGCAGTCTTGAAAGCCGGAAATTGAGTTTGTGACGAGTCGCCAGAAGAGCGAGAAATTTCCTGCAAAGGTAAAATGAAGTTAAGAAAATAAGGAAATAGATTCATAGATAAAAACAAAGGACAAAGGTGAAAGAAACCTCATTCTGGCATTTCTGAGGAGTTTTTTGTAAGTCAAAAGGTGGTTCATCATTGTCATTAGTCCGGGCCTGATGGCGGCTCTCATGTTGCTGCTTTTTCAAAAGAAAATGAGGGTCCAAATAAGCCAAAGGGTGCGAAAACCTTACTTTCCGGGTTACCAGTCGAAGTTTCTGTCTTGGCAAAGGGGCTGAGTTGGAGGAAATAGTTACCTCTTCTTCCACGGCCTGGCTGGCCCCCATGTCGTCCTGGCAATAGTCAGTGTCAATAAGATAGTTGAAAAATTGGACAAGGGAGTCAAGGGCTACCTCCAACTCAGAAACATCATCCAGCTGGAATATGTCAGATGCAGTCTTCTTCTTCTTGGGCTTCCGGGTTGTTCTCCTAGCGGCTATGGCAGCGGCTCTAGCCTTCTTGGCAGCGGCTCTAGCCTTCTTGGCAGCTTCATGATCATACTTGGCCTTCTAGAAGTCAGATTTGGCCTATAAACAAATAAACAGGTTAAAAGGTCATGCAAGTATTTAAACTACTGAGGGAAACACAAAAAGAGAAAGAGGTTAGGGGGTTTTACCCCTGATGCCGGGTTATGTTTGCAGAAGGGGTTTAATCCAACCTTACTGTAGTCCTCGTATTTTCCGTTCACAAGGATGGTTGACATTGCAACAATGTCTTCTTCAGTCAATTGAACAGAGCTATAACACAGAGAGTCATCTGGGCCTCCGCCATATTCATACATTAACTTGGATCAGCGCTCAGAGGGATGACCCGCCATGCGACCCAGCAACGGATCAGGTCAACTCCAGTTAAGCCATTCCCCAATAAATCTTGAATCCTTTTGATAGATGGCTTAGAGGGAGCACGAACTTAGAGTCAAGACGCTCCACGCGGTAACCTGACAGTGGTTTTTCATCAGCTGGTGATATATCTTGGCAGTAACCAAGTTTGGTTCCAATCTTTAGGATGGCTTGGTAAGGCCAGTAAAGGAAAGACGGCACCCTGTCAGCGTTGAATCGAGATTCCGCCAAGTTCCAAGATAGGACCGTTGGTGCACTCATTCTAGCGGTTCAAATAAAAGTACTCTCTGAAGAGCTCCACAGTCGGTTCTTCTTGAAGATATACCTCACAAAGAACTTGAAAATTGCAGATATTGGATATAGAGTTGGGTCCAATATCTTGTGGATGAAGCTTGAAAAAATGCAGAACGTCTCGGAAGAACTTTGAGCCGGGTGGTGAGAAGCCCCAGTTCATGTGATCAGTGAAAACGATAACTTCACCGTCTTTGGGCTGAGGTCGTTCTTTGTCCGGGTCAGGAGCACGATAAGACATCATGTTTTTCTCTGGCAAAAATCCTATGGTGACAAATTCCTTCAAGGTATCTTCAGTAACTGTGGAAGGGACCCAGTTGCAGACTGTTGGCGCTTTGGACGGCATGATCAAAAAAGGGCAAGCTAAAAGGAAAGTAATTTGCTGGTTCAATTTATTGATGAAGTTACAGGTTCATGATTATAGTACAGATGAGTAATGGCGGCTTAAGTAAGGGTTAATGATATATAAAGGAAAAATGAGCCGGAGTCATAAGGCGCCATGACTAAAAATATTCAAAGGTTGCCTAAGTCAGAAATTGTCTAAGTACTGAGATAAACATGTTTCACAAGTGGTTGCCATTATTTTGGATCAAGATGGCTCAGAAAAGGGAAATAAATCTAGACCTAAAAACCAGCACAGAGGAGTTCATCAGTTCTAAGGAGACCTTTGTATAAGAAGAAAGGGATCTGGTAGCCTCTGAAATGGATGTAAAACAACTACCGCATAGATTCTATATTTCTTTTATATCAAAGGAGAGGGCAGTGGAGAAGCTGCAAGTAATCTATGACGAACAGCAAAGAACACAAGAAAGAAACCTCCCGAACCCTAATGCAGATCTATGGGGGTGAGAAAGCGAGAGCTTACGGGTGCAGAGCTGCTGCGGAGGATCGCCGCCGTTCTCTGGAGAGACTCAGGGTGATGCAGCGGCCGGAGTTGAGGACGATGGTGCCCTATGGCGGCGGCAGAGCTCGAGTAGCAGAGAAGTTGCGAGAGGAGGAAGAAGAAGAAAGAGGAAGGACCGGCCATGCCTATTTATAAGGGGATAAGTGAACGGGCAGGCGTGAAAATCGAGGAAGACCAAAGTAATGATTATCCAGCTAAATGGACGCCTCGATTTTCGGAAAACATTTAAGATAAGGATCCTTGAAGATGACGTCGTGGCATTTTTTTCCAAATTTTCTGAAGATGATGTCATGGCGGGTTATAGAGCTTTTACAAACAGCAGAAGATGGATTTCGGCTAAGTGTTGGAGGTTGACAAGAACAAAGTTCAAATCAACCTGGGGCCTAATGTTGGGAATATGACTACCAGGTATGACCCGCCCAGGAGGGGTCGGGTCAATCTTCATGGCGGGTTATTAAAAGAAGCCCAACGAATATACAAGGCGATAGTTTATTATAAGACTTGTAGTAGGCCCAAGCCTAGAGGCGGCTTAAGGCCCATAATTGTAAACCGCCATGTATAAGTAATACTTGTAAAGAAAGGCATGTAATAGAAGTCACTGAGCCGGACATGTTGTATGAGCCGGCCGGGACTCTGTAGGCCGCCAGACGTCCACCCGTATATATAAGGGGACAACCCAGCGGCGGCTTAGGGAAGAAAACAACAGATTGAGAGCCAAGCTAGCGTATTTCGCTCCTTGGTCATCGAAACCTAGCAATACCACAACAACTAGACTAGGCTTTACCTTCACCGCAAGGAGCTGATCCAGTATAAACCTCTCGTGTCCTTTGTCCCGATTAACCCCTTTAAGCTTCCTAGTTGCGATGGCTCCACGACTAAGTCCTTTCACTAGGACTTCTGCCGTGATAATTCCACGGCAACTACAGCGATAGGTTACCACCAAGAGCTGCATCTGTGCCCTCACCACCGATGCCCATCTCATGGTTTTCCTCCTCTCTCCACACCGCCACCTTGACCCGGTGCCATCTAGCAGACTATCTGGTACAAATGCTTCGACTGCCACTGCTGAAAAAACTTGCGCTTGTGTTGGTTGATCTGTCGGTGGCCTCACTTCACAGCATCATCCACTCTAGCTGCCGTGCACTGCAACGTTTGGTGCTTGTTTTTGGACTAGGAATCCATATCCCTTGTCTCAAAATAAAGTCATCTCACCTTGTAAGCATTGGAATTCATTTTGAAGGACAGGAGCTCATCATCGAAGACGCCCCTTCACTTCAAAGGTTGCTCCTTGATTGTTGTTATAAACCTTCACAAATAACTATGGTCTCTATGCCTAAACTGGAGACCTTGGGTGCAATTAGTGATCTGTTTGAATGGTTCGAGATGGTGTTTGCCTCCACACCTATTGAGTTACTATATATTATTCACGTACACTTTTGTAATTTGCATTTTTCATTTGTGCGCAAAAGTTAAGTATCATATTGGAGTACACTTTCAGTGCTAATATTATGTTCTATGCTCGATGAAGCACTTGTACATCCTATCAGTGGTGGTGGATTCTGTCAAGACCTTATATATCAGTATGTGGTGTTTTGATCTCAACATCATTATTACCTTGCTGCAATGCTTTCCATGTGTGGAGAATCTTATATTTACTAATCAGAGGCACCATACAGAGCTTCACGTTAATCCTCGTGACTCAGAAAATCATCCATTAGATCGAGGTATTAACTTTCTACAGTCGTCAGATGAGATTCCAAGAGTCCGTACCCAATGTCCCACCTCCCACGACTTCCTCTCTGTAAAAAACAATGAACAATCTTTTTCTCGCTCAATGTCCCACCTCCTCGCTTAGGCACGGATGCATCATCCACCTGTAGCCTGTTTCTCCTTCGTCCCTTCTCCACTCTTCATGCAGCAATCGTCTAAAGCGATCCATGGATCCTCTCCTCCATATCTTCCTCTGCTATCTTTGAATATCCATCTTGCAAGCTCTTTTTGGAGGATTTTGATGTTAGTTTCTAACCCGCAGGTACAATCTAGATTTTCCTTTTGGGGGGATTCGATGAATCCCTTCATCACAGTCATGAGCTGCTCGATCTGAACTCGCCCCGTCTCCTCCTATCAAGCGTGACCGTCTTGAATCAAGTAATAATCATAGCTTGAGAGACCCCTGTAAATAGTATCTCCCTGAGTCTTTCCTTCGTCGGTCCCTAGGGCTCCTCCTCCTATCACTTCTCCAGTCTTCACGCACAACAGGGTAGGTTGAATTGGGCTTGAGTAAGGAGGAGCTTGGGTACTCCAGCCTGCAGCTGCTAATGGGAAGGGGCAACAGAGGACGAAGCTGCCATGAGGTGGCTACAGACATCTCCGCAACTCCTTCCTCACCGATCCCCAACACTGCTCCTCATGTCACTTCTCTAGTCTGCACGTACAAGCATCTAATCTAAATTAAACGTTCCAAGTTTCTTGATTCCCTTTCTCTAAAACCTTTGAATTTGTTATCCACTAATCCAAACATGCTGCAATCCATGTTGGCTGAGGAGGATGTCTTTCCAGCTTTCATGCCACGACCAAACAACAATATATACCATGGATGCTGCGGACATGTGGCAGAGAACCCAATGCAACAAATGCAGTTTCTTTTAGATCAGACAGTCGGCAATATTAGTGAACCTGCATATGTGAGGAACTATGTCAAGCTTATTGTAGGTATGCAAGAAGGAATGGCTAATTTGGTTTTTGCTTTTTGGAATTTTTATGTTGTGTGTCCTGGAATTTCAGGCTTGGTCTATATTATAATGAGAAAGTACAACCTAGGGTTGCATTATGGGGGATGGCCATGATGCGTGTTCTTCAATTTTAGACAAGTCTAGATACATATCGAAGTAGTGGATTCAATTCACCGCACAATGAACTAGAGCATCTCTTCTGGAAAGTAGATAGGTTGTTTTAGATCATTACATGTTATGTCCAACTTACTTCTCTGTTTATTTCAAGAAAAAAATAGGTGTTTGCTTACTTGAACCTGCTCCATGTTATGCTCACCTAATGATGCAATAAGATATGTGCTTTTTAGAAACTCAAATTATACTCTGTTCTAATGGAACTTTTTGATATTGTTGTTTTTGCAGACATGGAGTGTACATCCATTCAAGAAGTCAAGAAGGTGTGGTTCTGAGCAGTATTTATTTGTAGCAACATGGGAGATCAAAAAATGATGCTCAAGTTAACCTTTCAATACATATTAGTGGCAAAGATATTCACCTCCTCGACGCCGAAATCGCCAGTCTCTCCCATAGCCTGACTCAACAGGCAAAGTAGCTCTACATCCCGATGCTTAATCAGTTACTTTGCCTGTTTGAAAACTAATGTTTAATAAGTTACTTAATGGTCTGCTCCACCTTTTCCATTTTTATACCCATGTAATGCTTTTTTAGAATTGCACCTATGTAGGAAAATATACCAAAATTTCTCATATTTTTGCAGAGCTTACTTATGCCATCCACTTTCCAATCCGTGCATGCCTCTCAAATAGACATTTGTCAGTCGATGTAGATTTGTACTTTATTAGGTATTAAGAAACCTTTAGCCTATCTGTAGATGTTCACTTACTAGGAAACTTTGTTCAGGTCAGTCAAGGAAAGGAGGCATGTTGTTCACTTTCTAGCCTATTTGTAGAAGAAACTTTGTTCACGTCACTTACTAGGATATGCACATGAAGAAATTGTAAAACCTGTATAGAGTATTATTAGTGTGAAGCATGTTCAGTTAACTTGCTAACAAAAAAGATGTTCATCAGCAAGCTATGTATTAAAAACATTCTAGATTATTACAATTTAACCTATAGATAGTTCAATCAAATCAGATGCCCCTGTCTTATATCATTTGTTCAGGTCAGTCAAGGAAAGGAGGCACATTGGTTTTCTAAGACAGAAAATGGTGTTTCATTCAGCAACTATCACAATATAGATGAAGTTTGTTGCTTGCTCTTTTACAACAGATTTTAGTCCTAAAGGTTGGTTCTAACACCCCGGATGACACTCCTCGGGAAATAAATTTATTCTCTCGATAGGGCATCACTCGGTGAAACTTTTATAGGTAACCTTCAGCTTCATAAGAGCACATCTTTTTGCCAGTTATTATATAGAACACTACTGGACAGCCCCAAGAATTCTTTCGTGTGCATGAACATGCTTTTTTTCCAGTGAATCCACCTCTCATCGCACATCCATTCATTAATATTAGATGATAAATCTTTTAGAGGCTCATTGTATATGTAGATACACAGATTTGGATTCTGTAGAACTTTTTCTGTCTGGTGAAAGGTATCTACAACGTCTACTTAAATCACTAAAACACCTGTTGAATCTATGTTCGTCCGTGCAGCATACCAAATTACTTATTTTCCAGAAAAAAAACTTCCGTGTAGTGTGATGCTTAATAGCCTTTCCTGTACATGTAAAATCTGCAAGAGATACGTATAGTTCCTGACCTGTGAACGACTGCTTAGTGCTATTGGTTCTTTCTACATCAAAGGTACATACATCTACAAGTTCTTTGTAGTTCAAATGGACTATCCTCTATAATAATAATTATTATTATGTAGAAGTGCTAATTCACTTACATGTGCCCTTTGCGGGAGTGAAAATTGAAAACCTTTATGGAGCAGATTAGATTGGTAAGCTAATAGTTAATTATGTAGTTGTAATTGGCCAGCGATGGTTTAAGCGTTATTCCATACTAACATTTATGTCATATTTGATCTTAATGTTATCTTTTGATCTACTACTTCCTATAGATTGGCCTAATTTCACCGCTACCAAAAAAAGAGTTTTCCATGATACATTAACTTTCTATCTGCTTTCGCCTTTCTAATGTTTTTCTTGCTCTGAAATGTTTTTATTCAGCATCAACTCTAGATGGAGATTCAACATTGTGGGCCATTTAATGGGCACAACAATGACAGAAATATATGAGGGACAAGAATGCTTCTGTGTAGAGTATGGTCATGATCCTCAAGTTGAGAAGCCAATGGAGACAGCTACACGTGTTCCTCCTTTTCTGAGGAGTGATAACCCAAAAGTATAGGGGATCGCAACAGTTTTTGAGGGTAGAGTATTCAACCCAAATTTATTGATTCAACACAAGGGGAGCCAAATAATATTCTCAAGTATTAGCAACTGAGTTGTCAATTCAACCACACCTGGAAACTTAATATCTACAGCAAGGTATTTAGTAGCAAAGTAATATGATAGTAGTGGTAATGGTAGCAAAAGCAATATTTTTGGTTTTGTAGTGATTGTAACAGTAGCAACGAAAAAGTAAATAAGCGAAGAACAATATATGAAAAGCTCGTAGGCATTGGATCAGTGATGGAGAATTATGTCGGATGCGATCGATCATGAAACAGTTATAACATAGGGTGACACAGAACTAGCTCCAATTCATCAATGTAATGTAGGCATGTATTCCGAATATAGTCATACGTGCTTATGGAAAAGAACTTGCATGACATCTTTTGTCCTACCCTCCCGTGGCAGCGGGGTCCTATTGGAAACTAAGGGATATTAAGGCCTCCTTTCAATAGAGTACCAGACCAAAGCATTAACACATAGTGAATACATGAACTCCTCAAACTACGGTCATCACCGGTAATGGTCCCGATTATTGTCACTTCGGGGTTAACGGATCATAACACATAATAGGTGACTATAGACTTGCAAGATAGGATCAAGAACTCACATATATTCATGAAAACACAATAGGTTCAGATCTGTAATCATGGCACTCGGGCCCTAGTGACAAACATTAAGCATAGCAAGGTCATAACAACATCAATCTCGGAACATAGTGGATACTAGGGATCAAACCCTAACAAAACTAACTCGATTACATGATAAATCTCATCCAACCCATCACCGTCCAGCAAGCCTATGATGGAAGTACTCACTCACGGTAGTGAGCATCATGAAATTGGTGATGGAGGAAGGTTGATGGTGACGATGGCGACGGATTTCCAGAACCCCGAACGGACTCCAGATCAGCCCTCCCAAGAGAGTTTAGGGCTTGGCGGCGGCTCCGTATTGTAAAACAAGATGAATCCTCCTCTCTGATTTTTTCTCCCTGAAAGTGAATATATGGAGTTGGAGTTGAGGTCGGCGGAGTGTCAGGGGGCCCACGAGGCAGGGGGCGCGCCCAGGGGGTAGGCACGCCCCCACCCTCGTGGACAGGGTGTGGGCCCCCTGACGTGGATTCTTCTTCCAGTATTCTTTTATATATTCCAAAAATAATCTATGTTGATTTTCAGGTCATTCTGAGAACTTTTATTTTTGCACAAAAATAACACCATGGCAATTCTGCTGAAAACAGCGTCAGTTCGGGTTAGTTCCATTCAAATCATGCATGTTAGAGTCCAAAACAAGGGCAAAAGTGTTTGGAAAAGTAGATACGATGGAGACGTATCAACTCCCCCAAGCTTAAACCTTTGCTTGTCCTCAAGCAATTCAGTTGATAAACTGAAAGTGATAAAGAAAAACTTTTACAAACTCTGTTTTCTCTTGTTGTTGTAAATATGTAAAGCCAACATTCAAGTTTTCAGCAAAGATTATGAACTAACCATATTCACAATAACACTTAGGTCTCATGTTTACTCATATCAATGGCATAATCAACTAGCGAGCAATAATAATAAATCTAGGATGACAACACTTTCTCAAAACAATCATAATATGATATAACAAGATGGTATCTCGCTAGCCCTTTCTGAGACCGTAAAACATAAATGCAGAGCACCTTTAAAGATCAAGGACTGAATAGACATTGCAATTCATGGTAAAAGAGATCCAGTCAAGTCATACTCAATGTAAACTAATAGTAATGGATGCAAATAACAGCGGCGCTCTCCAATTGGTGCTTTTTAATAAGAGGATGATGACTCAACATAAACGTAAATGGATAGGCCCTTTGCAGAGGGAAGTAGGGATATGTAGAAGTGCCAGAGCTCGATTTTGAAATAGAGATGAATAATATTTTGAGCGGTATACTTTCATTTTCAACGTAACAACCGAGAGATCTCGATATCTTCCATGCTACACACATTTTAGGTGGTTCCCAAGCAGAATGGTAAAGTTTATACCCCCCCACCACCAACAAGCATCAATCCATGGCTTGCCCGAAACAACAGGTGCCTCCAACTAACAACAATCCTAGGGGAGTTTTGTTTGCAATTATTTTGATTTGATTTGAGCATGGGACTGGGCATCCCGGTGACCAGCCATTTTCTCGTGAATGAGGAGCGGAGTCCACTCCTCTTGAGAATAACCCGCCTAGCATGGAGGATACAGACAACCCTTGTTGATACATGAGCTATTCGAGCTTACAAAACAGAATGTTTATTTGAAGGTTTAGAGTTTGGCACATACGTATTTACTTGGAACGGTAGGTAGATACCGTATATAGGAAGGTATGGTGGACTCATATGGAATAACTTTGGGGTTTATGGAATTGGATGCACAAGCAGTATTCCCACTTAGTACAAGTGAAGGCTAGAAAAAGACTGGGAAGCGACTAGCTAGAGAGCGACAACAGTCATGAACATGCATTAAAATTAATCGACACCAAATGCAAGCATGATTAGGATATAATGCACCATGAACATAAATATCGTAGAGGCTATGTTGATTTTGCTTCAACTACATGCGTGAACATGTGCCAAGTCAAGCCACTCGAATCGTTCCAAGGAGGATACCACCCTATCATGCCACATCACAACCATTTTAATAGCATGTTGGCACGCAAGGTAAACCATTATAAACTCCTAGCTAATTAAGCATGGCATAAGCAACTACAATCTCTAATTGTCATTGCAAACATGTCTCATTCATAATAGGCTGAATCAGGAACGATGAACTAATCATATTTACAAAAACAAGAGAGGTCGAGTTCATACCAGCTTTTCTCATCTCAATCATTTCATCATATAATCATCATTATTGCCTTTCACTTGCACAACCGAACGATGTGGATAATAATAATGCACGTGCATTGGATTAAGTTGGAATCTGCAAGCATTCAATTCAAGAGAGAAGACAAGGTAATATGGGCTCTTTGTTAGATCAACAGTAATGCATATGAGAGCCACTCAACATTTTTATCATGGTCTTCTCCTCTCGACCCCTAAAGGAAAGAAAAGAAATAAAACTATTTACATGGGAAAGCTCCCAACAAGCAAAAGAAGAACGAGAAATCTTTTTGGGTTTTCTTTTTAGTTACTACTACAAGCATGGGACGTAAAAGCTACAAACTACAACTATTTTTTTGCTTTTTCTTTCTTAAGGTTTTTCAAACACACAAGAAGAAAGCTTAAAAGGAAAATAAACTAGCATGGATGATACAATGAAAAAGTATGAGCACTGACAACTGGCATGAGTGTGTGAACATGAATGTAATGTGAGTGAGAAATACGTACTCCCCCAAGCTTAGGCTTTTAGCCTAAGTTGGTCTATGCCCATGGATCAAAGTTGTAGTTGGGGTCGTACTGAGAAGGGTCCTCAGATTGCCACTAGCTAGTGATCTCCTCCGGATTCCACTGGTAAACGGACTGACGGTGAGGGTCGGATTGTGGCTCCGGCTCTGCAGCTGACATCTGGTTTCGGTAGGCAAGAGTGTCCTCCGGCGGAACAAGGTATATGCCTGAAAATATGTTAAACAAAGAGGGCGCAGGCAAGGTAATAAACTCACAATAACTTTTGTTAAATATCAATTTATATTTGAGTGTCTTATTTCTGTCCTTAACAATAAACTCATGTGCTACCATACTCTTATAACCTAGAGCAATAGGAGGCAGCAACTTTTCCTCTTTCTCATAATGCCTGGTAGGTATGTTAAAGTGTGCAGCAAGGCGCGAGGCAAAGATGCCTCCGAGGACGGGGCCCTTAGTACGGTTCAGATTTAACCGTTTAGCAACAATAGCGCCTAAACTGAAAGTAGTATCATGAAACAAGGCATGGCGCAAAATAACAATACAAGGGGCACTAAAGTTTCCACAGTTCCCGCGACCAATTAAGCATCTACAAGCAAATATTGCGAAGTAACGTAGAACAGGAAAATGTATGCTAGTGATTCTCGCATTGGAAACTTTCCTCGTTTCCCCTACAGCAATCATATCAATAAATCCCTCCACATCATTACGATGTGGTTCCTCTATGCTGCCCTCAAAGGGTATCAAACAGACTCGGCAAAAATCATAAAGTGACATCTCCTTATGCTCATCATATAAATAAAATTCCATCGAAGGTGGTGATCTCCTAGCATGGAAATGAAAATTTTGCACAAAGATATTGGTGAGTAAGAGATATTGTTCACGCTGGTCGTGGAGGAAGGCTGCGAGGCCTGCATTCTCAGCCAATTGATAAAAATCTTTATAAATCCCGGCCTCTTTCAAGAACTCATCACAAGGCCATTCACATGGCCGAACCTCTGCAGTATGAGGGAGATTATACTTGGGCTTCTTGTTCTCTTCACTTTGCTTATCCTTCTAGCTTCGGCTCGATGAGCCCCTCAAAAATCTCTTCATCTTTTTCTGATTTTTTTTGAAATTTTTAGTAACTTGAAATAAAAGTGAGCCAAACTCAACAAAATTGATAGCAACTACTCCTACAAGTGCCTAGAGGCTATATCATGCATTAAAACTACTTTTGACCATACAAATTTGATATGCAAGCTCAAGAACAGGGTCACCTAAGCAGCAAACGTTTGCAATGAATAAAGCACTAGAACAAAAACTAATTGGACCATTGGAGGAGTCACATACCAAAGAACAATCCCCCAAAGCAGTTTTGTGAATGGAGCTTTGAGCAAGGAGATCGAAAATGGCAGCAAGATGAGCAAGAACTCAGGTTAAGCTGGCTAGTGATTTTTTTGGGAGGAAGAAGGAGTGTGTGGTGGCTGTAATAAGTGGAGGGGACCCACGTGGGGTCCACGAGGCAGGGGGGCGCACCTAGGGGGTGGGCGCGCCCTCCATCCTCGTGGGCACGTGTCTGCTCCCCCTGCTGTGTTCTCAGTGCCAGATATTCTCAAATATTCTAGAAAAAATCATATTTAAATTTCAGGGCATTTGGAGAACTTTTATTTTCGGGGTGTTTTTATTGCATAGATAATTCAGAAAACAGACAAAAAATAATATTTTTGCTTTATTTAATATAAATAACAGAAAGTAAAGAGAGGGTACACAGAGTTGTGCTTTCTAAATTCATCTATCTCATGCTCATCAAAAGGTATCCAGTAACAAGGTTGATCAGGTCTTGTTAACAAACTCATTTCGAATAACATGAAACCGAAGAATTTTCGAATAACACTAGGTTACCTCAACGGGGATATGCACATCCCCAACAATAAGAATATCATATTTCTTCTTGACAGTAGGAAGAGGAAATTCAAAACCTCCAATAGTAATTGTTGAAATTTTCCAATAGAATTGATACTGTGGACTTGAGGTTGTTTCCTTGGAAAGTGTACCGTATGCTCATCACCTTTAACATGAAAAGTGACATTGCCTTTGTTGCAATCAATAATAGCCCCTACAGTATTCAAGAAGGGTCTTCCAAGAATAATGGACATACGATCGTCCTCGGGAATATCAAGAATAACAAAGTCTGTTAAAATAGTAACATTTGCAAGCACAACAGGCACATCCTCACAAATACCGATAGGTATAGTAGTTGATTTATCAGCCATTTGGAAAGATATTTCAATAGGTTTCAACTTATTCAAATCAAGTCTACGATATAAACAGAGAGGCATAACACTAACACCGGCTCCAAGATCACATAAAGCAGTCTTAACATAGTTTCTTTTAATGGAGCATGGTATAGTTGGTACTCCTGGATCTCCAAGTTTCTTTGGTATTCCACCCTTAAAAGTATAATTAGCAAGCATGGTGGAAATTTCAGCTTCCAATATCTTTCTCTTATTTGTAACAATATCTTTCATATACTTTTATTTTCGGGGTATTTTTTATTGCAAGGTAATTTAGAAAATAGACAGAAAATACTATCTAATTAACAGAAAGTAAAAGGAGGGTACAGAGAGTTGTGCTTTCTATCTTCATCAATCTCATTGTCATCAAAAGGAATCCACTAACAAGGTTGATCAAGTCTTGTTAACAAACTCTTTTCAAATAACACGAAACTGGAGAATCACTACTAGGGAAAAGGCTAGCGGCAGCGCGGGTTCTAGGTATATCAGTAGTGCGGGGACCGGCGCTACTAATAAGGCGCTACAGCTAACCCGTAGCAGTAGCGCGTGCACACCCGTGCTACTGCTATACAAGTGTAGCAGCAGCGCGCTTCGTGGAAGCTGGCTACTGCTAATAGCTATAGCGCGCTTTGCCTGGACGCGCTACTGCTACTGTGGCGCTGCTGCTAACTTTTCTGCACTCGCTACTACTAATTTTAGTAGTTTTTTTCTACATATTTGTTTCATATTTGAATAGGATTTATACAATAATCTTTAGCATATGATACACATACAAATGTAATCATAGAATATACATACAAATAGTCTCATGAAATCATGTCATCATCATAATCATCATCCAACACAAAGTGGTCTCTCATCATCATCTCGAAAATAGCGATACAAATCTCGATTACTTGCAACTACATCGTCATCCATCTAAACAATGATATACATGAGAAGAGTTATCACTTTGCGTGAACCTAAACTAACTACTGGCTGTCGCTCGGAAACCGGAAACCAGTACACCCGGGCCTGACATTCCGGCCACTCGTCGTATACTCCTCGCGTAGCACTTCTTCGCCATCGATGATCTATACACCTGCATCGTCACATGAGTCGATGATATGCAACATATATAGTTGAGCAACAGAAAGAAACAGACTTGGCAAAAATAGAAGCAACATATCATAAGCATAAATAACAAAGTTCATCGTACCCAAAATGCCCTAACTAGAGTGATCTTCGCTAGTCGAGGAGGACGGTTTAATTACATCACAAATGTAACCGGTCTCAGTCTCAGCGCCGGTCTGCGTGTCGGTCTCAGTCCCCGATGCGACCGGTGGGCCCGGCAACATCTGTTGATCGTCGGCAAGGCTCAAAAATTCGTCTGCCACCAGGTAGACGTCGTCGCAATCACCAGAACCCTATCCTTCATCGTTTCTAGCCATGTTTCCTACGATTAAATCTAGTAAATTAATTCTAGACCTAATAAAATGAATAATGACATACAAAAGGACTATGTTTTGCAGGAACGTTGACTCCGTCCTGGTGTGGCAAATCCCGGGCACTCGATATGTCCTAGTTTGTAGCACAAGTCATGCCGAAATTCACAGAAAATTTCGGCATGACCTTTGCTAAAAAGTGGACAAATCGAGAACCTGAAATTTGCCGGAATGGAAATGAATCAACATTCCGGCAAAACATAGGCCACTCAGCTTCATTCCCTGGAAACAACAAAAGGCCACTTGGGCACAATCGAAACATGGGCACACACAATTGAGGAATTTGCATATATCCTGACCACTTCAAATTTGCATGTCCTAGCGTTTGACACTTCAAGAAAATATACACAAATCTCATGCTCTCTCAAACTCAATTCAAAAACCAAATATAGATTATATTTAGTTAACTACTGAACTAAACTTTACTCTAAACTAAACCCTACTGCCCTAATTAACATCTAGTTAAACAAACTCAATTCAAAAACTAAACCCTACTGAACTAATTAACATCTACATTATCTACTACTTGGCATCGTCTATTATTACCCTAACTAAAAAACATCAACATTATCTACTACTTAACATTAACATCTATTAACTAAAAAGGATGGGTGGGGGGCTTACAGAGAGGGGAGAGACGGTGGCGGGGAGGTGCTCGACGACGTAGGTAGGGGCAGCGAGGGCGGGCTCAGGATCTGGACGCGACGGTCCTGGCGGGCTCGGGGGCGGTGAGGTCGAGGGCGGCCCGAGAGGCGGCGGCGGTGAGGCTGGGCGGCCTCGAGCGGCGGCCGTGAGGATGAGCGCACCGTCGACGCCGTCAGGAGACGGCGGCGAAGTGGGGGTGACGGCGAAGTGGGGGAGACGGCGACGAAGTGGGGTGAGGGATCGATTTGGGGGAGAAGTGGTGGTCGGGGGAAACTGTTTTTGGTTAAGTCAAAAGTAACGGTAGCGCGTTTCAGAGAACGTGCTACTGCTACGTCTTCATCATTTTTCCCTTTTTCATTTTTTTCTTTACATTTTATATTTTATATTTTTCCTTTTTCCTTTTTCTATAACTTTCATTTTCATTTACTTATCTATTCGTTTTTCATTTCATTTTCTTTTCGTTAGCAGTAGCGCTTTACGCATAAACGCGCTACTATTAGTATATGAGCGGTAGCGCAGTTTTTGGAAGATCGCTACTACTATGTGTAGCCCATCGGCTTAGTGGTTGGAATTTTAGTAGTAGCGAGTTTTCGGTGAGACGCGCTACTGATATATATGCATCTACAGTGCGCTTATTTTGCACGCGCTACAGTTGTCTAGCAGTAGCGTGCTTTTTTAACAAGCGCTACTGCTAAAGTTCTGTGTATAACATTTTCCCTAGGAGTGAATTTTCGAATAACACTAAGTTACCTCAACGGGGATATGGACATCCCCAACAATAAGAATATCATATTTCTCCTTGACAGTAGGAAGAGGGAATTCAAAACCTCCAATATTAATTGTTGAAGTTTTTCCAATAGAATTAATACTGTGGACTTGAGGTTGTTTCCTCGGACAGTGTATCATATGCTCATTACCATTAACATGAAAAGTGACATTGCCTTTGTTGCAATCAATAACAGCCCCTACAGTTCAAAAAGGGTCTACCAAGAATAATAGACATACTATCGTCCTCGGGAATATCAAGAATAACAAAGTCCGTTAAAATAGTAACGTTTGCAACCACAACAGGCACATCCTGACAAATACTGACAAGTATAGCAGTTGATTTATCATCCATTTTCAAAGATATTTCAGTAGTGTCAACTTATTCAAATCAAGTCTAAGATATAAAGAGAGAGGCATAACACTAACACCAGCTCTAAGATCACATAAAGCAGTTTTAACATAGTTTCTTTTAATGGAGCATGGTATAGTTGGTACTCCTGGATCTCCAAGTTTCTTTGGTATTCCACCTTTGAAAGTATAATTAGCAAGCATGGTGGAAATTTCAGCTTCCGGTATCTTTCTTTTATTAGTAACAATATCTTTCATGTACTTAGCATAGGGGTTCATTTTAAGCATATCAGTCAAACGCATACGCAAAAAGATAGGTCTAATCATTTCGGCAAAGCGCTCAAAATCATCATCATCCTTTTTCTTGGATGGTTTAGGAGGAAAAGGCATGGGTTTCTAAACCCATGGTTCCCTTTCTTTACCGTCCTTCCTAGCAACAAAGTCTCTCTTATCATAACGTTGATTCTTTGATTGTGGGTTATCAAGATCAATAGCAGGTTCAATTTCTACATCATTATCATTGCTAGGTTGAGCATCAACATGAACATCATCATTAACATTATCACTAGGTTCATGTTCATTACTAGGTTGTGTTTCAGCATCAGAAATAGAAATATCGTTGGGATTCTTAGGTGTGTCAACAACAGGTTCACTAGAAGCATGCAAAGTCCTATCATTTTTCTTTTTCTTCCTCTTAGAAGGACTAGGTGCATCAACATTAGTTCTCTGAGAATCTTGCTCAATTCTCTTAGGATGGCCCTCAGGATACAAAGGTTCCTGAGTCATTTTACCACCTCTAGTCATAACTCTAACAACATTATCATTCTTCCTATTATTTAATTCATTGAGCAAATCATTCTGAGCTTTAAGCACTTGTTCTACCATAGAAGCATGTTTACTAATAAGTTTAAGTTCACCTTTAACTCTAGACATACAATCACTCAAGTGTTCAAGCATATCAGCATTGTGTTTCAATTGTCTATCAACATAAGCATTGAAATTTTCTTGTTTAACCATAAAGTCATCAAACTCATCCAAGCATTGGCTAGCAAACTTAGTAAATGGAATTTCACATTTATCAAATCTTTAGAGAGAATTTACCTTTACTACCTGTGTCGGGTTATCAAGACCATGTATTTCTTCAATAGGTGGTAAATTCTTAACATCTTCAGCTTTAATACCTTTTTCTTTCATAGATTTCTTTGCCTCTTGCATATCTTCAGGACGATAAATAGAATACCCCTTTTCTTCGGAGTTTTCTTAGGGGTTGGTTCAGGAAGTGTCCAATTATTTTCATTAGTCAACATATTATTCAATAGCAATTCAGCTTGATCAAAAGTTCTTTCCCTGAAAACACAACCAACACAACTATCCAGGTGGTCTCTGGAAGCATCGGTTAGTCCATCGTAAAAGATATCATGTATTTCATTTTTCTTGAGAGGATGATCAGGCAAAGCATTAAGTAATCGGAGAAGCCTCCCCCAAGCTTGTGGGAGACTCTCTTCTTCAATTTGCACAAAATTATATATTTCCCTTAAAGCAGCTTGTTTCTTATAAGCGAGGAAATATTTGGCAGAGAAGTAATAAATCATATCCTAGGGACTACGCACACAACCCGGATCAAGAGAATTAAACCATATTTTAGCATCACCCTTTAATGAGAACGGAAACAACTTAAGGATAATGTAATAGCGAGTTTTCTCATCATGAGTAAACAGGGTGGTTATATCATTTAATTTAGTAAGATGTGCCACAACAGTTTCAGATTCATAGCCATAAAAAGGATCAGATTCAACCAAAGTGATTAACTCAGGATCGATAGAGAAATCATAATCCTTATCAGTAATAAAGATAGGTGAAGTAGCAAAAGCAGGGTCATATTTCATTCTAGCATTCAAAGACTTTTCTTTAAGCTTAGCTAATAATTTCTTAAGATCAGATCTATCATTGCAAGCTAAGAAGTCTCTAGGTTAGTTTCTTCATCCATAACATAACCCTCAGGAACAATAGGCAATTCATATCTAGGGGGAGAATCTTCATCATCACTTTCATCAATATTATCAGTTTCAATAATTTCATTCTCTCTAGCCCTAGCAAGTTGTTCATCAAGAAATTCACCTAGTGGCACAGTAGTATCAAGCATAGAAGTAGTTTCATCATAAGTATCATGCAAAGCAGAAGTGGCATCATCAATAACATGCGACATATCAGAATGATTAGCAGGTGTAGGTGTCGCAAGCTTACTCAAAACAGAAGGTGAATGAAGTGTAGAGCTATATGGCAGTTCCTTACCTCCCCTCGTAGTTGAGGGAAAAATCTTGGTTCTTTGATCTTTCAAGTTCTTCATAGTGATAAGAAGATATAAATCCCAAGTGACTCATAGAATAGAGCTATGCTCCTCGGCAACGGCACCAAAAAATAGTCTTGATAACCCACAAGTATAGGGTATCGCAACAGTTTTTGAGGGTAGAGTACTCAACCCAAATTTATTGATTCGACACAAGGGGAGCCAAAGAATATTCTCACGTATTAGCAGCTGAGTTGTCAATTCAAACACACCTGGAAACTTAATATCTGCAACAAGGTATTTAGTAGCAAAGTAATATGATAGTAGTGGTAACGGTAGCAAAAGTAATATTTTTGGTTTTCTAGTGATTGTAACAGTAGCAATGGAAAAGTAAATAAGTGAAGAACAATATATGAAAAGCTCGTAGGCATTGGATCAGTGATGGCGAATTATGTCGGATGCGATCGATCATGCAACAGTTATAACATAGGGTGACAAAGAACCAGCTATAGTTCATCAATGTAATGTAGGCATGTATTCCGAATATAGTCATACGTGCTTACGGAAAAGAACTTGCATGACATCTTTTGCCCTACCCTCCCGTGGCAGTGGGGTCCTATTGGAACTAAGGGATATTAATGCCTCCTTTTAATAGAGTACCGGACCAAAGCATTAACTCATAGTGAAGACATGAACTCCTTAAACTACAGTCATCACCGGTAATGGTCCCGATTATTGTCACTTCGGGGTTAACGAATCATAACACATAATAGGTGACTATAGACTTGCAAGATAGGATCAAGAACTCACATATATTCATGAAAACATAATAGGTTCAGATCTGAAATCATGGCACTCGGGCCCTAGTGACAAGCATTAAGCATAGCAAAGTCGTAGCAACATCAATCTCGGAACATAGTGGATACTAGGGATCGAACCCTAACAAAACTAACTCGATTACATGATAAATCTCATCCAACCCATCACCGTCCAGCAAGCCTACGATGGAATTACTCATGCACGGTAGTGAACATGATGAAATTGGCGATGGAGGAAGGTTGATGATGACGATGGCGTCAGATTCCCCTTTCCGGAGCCCCGAACGGACTCCAGATCAGCCCTCCCGAGAGAGTTTAGGGCTTGGTGGCGGCTCCGTATCATAAAACGTGATGAATCGTTCTCTTTGATTTTTTTCTCCCTGAAAGTGAATATATGGAGTTGGAGTTGAGGTCGGTGGAGCGTTAGGGGGCCCACGAGGCAGGGGGGCGCCCAGGGGGGTAGGCGCGCCCCCACCCTCGTGGACAGGGTGCGGGCCCCCTGACATGGATTCTTCTTCCAGTATTTTTTATATATTCCAAAAATAATCTCCATTGATTTTCAGGTCATTCCGAGAACTTTTATTTCTGCACAAAAATAACACCATGGAAATTCTGCTAAAAACAGCGTCAGTCCGGGTTAGTTCCATTCAAATCATGCAAGTTAGAGTCCAAAACAAGGGCAAAAGTGTTTGGAAAAGTAGATACGACGGAGACGTATCAAGGAGCAATAGAGAAGATAATGTGGACATTGTTTTATCTATACTATCTAGACATAGGTATATCTTTCTTCAGGGTAGCTAAGCAAGCATATTGGCTACAACATTCAGTGTACATGCATAATATAATCACGAATCACAATCACATATTGTGCTCATTGTACAATGTGTTGTAGGACCCGATTATGATATCATGTTTGTTGGTAGTTACAATATGTTTGACCTAACAAAGCTTCATTGCATATCTGAAATTTTAATCACATCATACTTTCAGTTATGGTTCAACAAACACAAGCAAAACTCGCATGTATTGAATACCCAATGTATAAATTAACAATATTAAGGCTTCAGAAAAATAATATTTTTTGTGAGGACGAACCACATAACTTGGTAATAGAAAAGAGCATGATTGCCATTCTGTATATATTCCCAAAAATCTCAACACAAAACAAAGATAATTATTTTCTTTGGGTGTTTCGCATGACATAGTTCGAGAGAGATTGAGGACGCAGGACAGAGGTAGACAATCTATTGTGGTTGCAATGCTTACTTCCTATGTTAAGTGTGATTATGACTCACATATTTAGCTTATAAATTAGTCAAATTTACACATGTTGAGTTGGCATTCATGCTTACTTTCTTCTTGTTGGTTTGCCGGTCATATCGTGAAAATAAATGTAACTACTAAATAATAAATGAAAAATGTGAAAGCAAATTCATACTTTCAATATTTATCTAAGTTTGGAAAATAGCTAGCCCATGCAGACGCACGGGTTGTTGACTAGTTTGTATATAAAGATGATGATTTCAAGCACATTGAAAGCCCATATATAATGTACTATAATTCATCGTTCAGCTATCACTCTTTCAACATAATTTTTTTAGACATTAATTGTTTTCAATCTTCATCTCTATTTAGGCACTAACACATGGAGAAAAAGGTATAACCAATCGATGGTTCAAGAAGCACCGGGATTTTCTCAGATCTCATGACATTCGTTTGAAGACAGTAACATTGAAAACACATGGAGCTTTGTCACATTCATCATGTCACTATTGCAGGATGCTGCTAACACGGCACTACGATCAGAGACCCTTCGAGAAACTGTGTGCGATGCCATAATCACAAACGGTGCTGTATGAAAACAGTCAGAAATGTGTAAAATGTTTGCGATGATGGATGCATCAAACACGGTTCAGGTTTTAGTTGCGTGTGCAATGAAGGGCATACGGTTCAGTTCAATGAACTGTTTGCGATGAGGAGGAACAAAAGAAACGAGCAGCCAGATGGAGGCGTATGCGATACACAACATATGGTTCACTTGGATGAACTGTTGTGATTAGGCAACACAAACGAAACGGCCAGTCAGATCAAAGGTGTGTGCGATATACGGTATGCGGTTCAGTCGGATGAACTGTTTGCGTTGAGACATGAAAACAGAAACGGTTCAAATGAACAAGATGTGTGTGATAGGAGGCAAACAGGTCTGTAATCGGAGATGTGTGCGAAGACCGATAACAACACATACGATTACTGCTAACAAGCCGTGTGTGTTGGAGCAAACGATTGCTGGTATACAATTGTGAGTGATTGATGAAAACATCACCGACGGGTTCCATTGTTTAGTCCATGTACGATGTGATTTTCTTTGTCCGCACAACATCTACGCTCTGTCTATAGCATCAACATATATACTTAAAAATACATCATTGCGTAACCAAATTAAGCATACGATTACACAAGTGACTACACACATAACATTTCCACACACCAAAGAAACCAATTACATGCATACTAAAGTAGGAGAAACGAGGATCTAATCATCTACTTATTGCTGCGATGATGCTTGCCATTCCTCTGCTTCCGGCTAGATCCCTGGACGTTTTGGGGAAGGAGGGACTTCCTCATGTCAGTGATCCGCCTATACATGTCATAGCTCGTGTACGCCTCCTTGGCCTCGTACACGACGTGCGCTTTGTCGAGTTTCTCCATCCAGGCTGAGTGCCAGGCACACTTGTCCTTGTTGCACGAATCCTTCATGTCTCTATAGTAGGTGTCGATGATGGCCTCGGCGAGGTGAACCAGTGAGTCCTTCTCATGCTCCTTGCTGCCCCTGATCTTGTATTGGCCCTGGATGTGGACAAGATTCTGGCAGGCGATGCCCAAATTCTTGAGCGCCTTTACATCGTTGGTGATGTCCATAGTAGCGAACATGTAGTGGGGGTTGTTGAAAAACCTAGCGAAACGGTCGCAAGGCCTTGTGGCCAGGCAGTAGTGGTAGACGAGGACATGGTGGCGCACGCACATCTGGGCGATGGCGACCTTGGGTCGAGACCCGACACAAGCGTGGGTATACTCGAGGTCGAACCCGACCACCTTGTACTTCTCCTCGGCAAGCAACAACTCCATGATGTGGATGGAGTGCTCCGCCCAGACTGGGTCGTTGGTGTACACCACCGAGAGGTCCATGAACCTTCTGTGGGTGTCCACCATGGCACACATGGTGAACTGCTGCTCGTCGTCGGGAGCCGCTCGGAGCGCCATTGGAGCCGCGCAGGATACTCTCTAAGAATTTCTCGTGGTGGGTGTGCTTCTTGCAATGGTGGGGCACGATCGAAAGGTTGAAGAGACACAAGGGTAGGTTAAATGGCCGCTGTAATAAATGGTGGCCGGCCTGTAATCATCACGTCTTGTCACAGCGTTCATAGCAGAAGATTCCAGAATCCAGTGCACGCTTGACAACACCGCACCCCAGGCGTGGGCTCGAAGAGCCTGTTCCCGCGCTACCGCGCTGTTTACCGCGCAAGCTTCCCGCCCAGCTAGTTTGGCCACGCGTTGGCTAGAAGAGGGACAAATCGTGGACGTTTATTGGCAAAAAGCTTTGTAAAAATGAAGTGTGTGGAATGACTTCTGTCATAAGTTTACCCTTGGGTTATGAGGTCAAAGTTACACAGAAGGGTGATGATGGACACTCGAGTGCGATAATTAATTCTGCTCTCTACAGTGCACACGGCAAAAGAAACCAACTGTGTGCAATAATGTCGAAGATCGCAGTCGAGTTATCTATACAGATCGTGTGCTGTGAGATCGACAAGGTAAACTGATTCAAGAATGGTTAATAAAATCTAAGATCATTGCATATTAAGGTTAAAATAGTGCTAGCAATATACGAGTCTCATACGATGCCATTTCAACGATTGTACCACAAAAGCTTGAAATGTTACAAGGTTCAAATTCCAGAGTTATATGGCTCAAATTCGAAGATTACAAGGTTCAAACTGATATTAGAAATGAAATTCAGCTCATCAGCTCCAAACGCTCGCGCTGATGCGCTAAACATGGATATCATAGAGGTTCAAACTAATATCACCGCTTCTAAGTCTGGCTTCGAAACCTCACAATTTTTGCAAAGGGGTTAGCCACTAAGAAGTCATGTATGAGGTCGACCTGATGACTTCCGATTACTCTGTCATCTGAAGTTCCAAAATGAAATTCAGCATTTTTGGAGCTTACTCCATTCTGCCGCAGGCGCCGGCGCTGATCAACAGACCATTCATTTTTGGGAAATAAATGTAGGGCAAACCACATTTCCTTCAGCACCCTTGCTCTAAGAACAAAGAACCTGGCGAATATAATCTCCGATAAGGTCCCTCGGTAGGAGTTCAAAGTAATTTCTGAGAGATGCAGATCTAGGCGTTCGACGTGATTGTTATATTGTATCACATTATCCACCACTGGGCCTAATCTTATCTGCAAAAGAAGAAAACATGTTAGTGCCTACATGCAGTTTTGAACATTACTATAGGCCTAACTATTTGGTTTGCAGGATTTCTAAAATGCACTAACATGCCATCTTCGATCTGACATGATTAGCATGGGCATTTGATTACATTCTAGAAAAATGAAGCCTTCTTCACAAGAGGTTGGAGTGGATGAAAAGTTCCCTAAGAAAACTAGTACAAATGAATCCAAAGGAGAAATGCTTATTGATTGTAACCATATGGATCAAGCAACCAATATGGAGGGGCATGTATGTACTGAAATCCTCCAAAAGAACCTTCAGAAATCGTAGTACGTTGTCATTGTAAACATGGAAAAAGGTGTCACAAATTGAACTCCCTTATGGTTAACATTTAACAGGAAAGGAACATCACCTCGATATATAGCTTCTCCAGGCACGGAAAGCATCTCAGGAAACTGACAACTTGCTCCAGGCCGGGCCCGATAGATTCTAGTGCCAAGACCTTCACTGTGCGCAGTTTCGGGATCAAGCTTGTCGGAATCATTTTCTGAATGACAGACGAACAAACATCTTCAAAATTAGAAATAATGTTAATTTGTAGAGGGAGATATAGAAGGCGGCTATTGTACCTGAATGGGTGTGGATCCAATAACAAGTTCGGAGTATTTGTCAGACGAGTAGCCAACTGCTACCTCTTGAGCACTGCGTTGGATTTCCCCGAAGAGGAAGGGATGATGCAGCAAAGTAGCATAAGTATTTCCCTCAGTTTTTGAGAACCAAGGTATCAATCCAGTAGGAGGCTACGCTCGAGTCCCTCGTACCTACACAAAAACAATAGCTCAACGCAACCAACGCGCTTAGGGGTTGTCAATCCCTTCACGGTCACTTACGAAAGTGAGATCTGATAGAGATGATAAATAATATTTTTTGGTATTTTTGGTATAGAGATGCAAAGTAAATAAAGTAAAAGCAAAGCAATAATAACGTGATGGAGATTGATATGATGAGAAAGAGACCCTGGGGCCATAGGTTTCACTAGTGGCTTCTCTCAAGAGCATAAGTATTCTACGGTGGGTGAACAAATTACTGTTGAGCAATTGACAAAATTTAGCATAGTTATGAGAATATCTAGGTATGATCATGTATATAGGCATCATGTCCAAGACAAGTAGACCGAAACGATTCTGCATCTACTAATATTACTCCACTCATCGACCGCTATCCAGCATGCATCTAGAGTATTAAGTGAAAAACAGAGTAACGCCTTAAGCAAGATAACATGATGTAGAGGGATAGTTTCATGCAATATGATAAAAACCCCATCTTGTTATCCTCGATGGAAATGATACAATACGTGCCTTGCTGCACCTTCTGTCACTGGGAAAGGACACCGCAAGATCGAACCCAAAGCTAAGCACTTCTACCATGGCAAGAACAACCAATCTAGTAGGCCAAACCAAACTGATAATTTGAAGAGAATTGCAAAGATAACCAATCATACATAAAAGAATTCAGAGAAGATTCAAATATTATTCATAGATAGACTTGATCATAAACCCACAATTCATCGGTCTCAACAAACACACCACAAAAAGAAGATTACATCGAATAGATCTCCACGAGAGAGGGGAAGAACATTGTATTGAGATCCAAAAAGAGAAGAAGCCATCTAGCTACTAGCTATGGACCCGTAGTTCTGAAGTAAACTACTCACACTTCATCGGAGGGCCTTGGATGATGATGTAGAAGCCTCCTCTGGTGGAGTTCCGGAATAGGCCCCAAGATGGGATCTCGTGGATACAGAAAGTTGCGGCGGTGGAATTAGGTTGTTGGCTCCGTCCCCGATCGTTTGGGGGTACGTGGATATATATAGGAGGAAGAAGTACGTTGGTGGAGCTTTGAGGGGCCCACGAGGCAGGGGGCGCGCCCTAGGGGGGGCGCCCCCTACCCTCGTGACCACCTCGTCGCTTTCTTGACGGAGGGTCCAAGTCTCCTGGATCTTATCTGATGAGAAAATCACGTTTCCGAAGGTTTCATTCCGTTTGGACTCCATTTGATATTCCTTTTGTTTAAAACCCTAAAACAGGCAAAAAAAGAGCAATTCTGGGCTGGGCCTCCGGTTAATAGGTTAGTCCCAAAAATAATATAGAAGTGGATAATAAATCCCAGTAATGTCTAAAACAGTAGATAATATAGCATGGAGCAATCAAAAATTATAGATACATTGGAGACGTATCAAGCATCCCCAAGCTTAATTCCTGCTCGTCCTCGAGTAGGTAAATGATAAAAATAGAATTTTTGATGCGGAGTGCTACTTGGCATAATTTCAATGTAAATCTTCTTAATTGTGGTATGAATATTCAGATTCGAAAGATTCAAGACAAAAGTTCATATTGATATAAAAATAATAATACTTCAAGCATACTAACAAAGCAATTATGTCTTCTCAAAATATCATGGCCAAAGAAAGCTATCCCTACAAAATCATATAGTCTGGCTATGCTCTATCTTCACCACACAAAGTATTTAAATCATGCACAACCCCGATGACAAGTCAAGCAATTGTTTCATACTTTTGACATTTTCAAAACTTTTTCGATCTTCACGCAATACATGAGCGTGAGCCATGGATATAACACTATTGGTGGAATAGAATGGTGGTTGTGGAGAAGACAAAAAGGGAGAAGATAGTCTCACATCAACTAGGCGTATTAACGGGCTATGGAGATGCCCATCAATAGATATCAATGTGAGTGAGTAGGGATTGCCATGCAACGGATGCACTAGAGCTATAAGTATATGAAAGCTCAAAAGAAACTAAGTGGGTGTGCATCCAACTCGCTTTCTCACGAAGACCTAGGGCATTTTGAGGAAGCCCATCATTGGAATATACAAGCCAAGTTCTATAATGAAAAATTCCCACTAGTATATGAAAGCGACATAATGAGAGACTCTCTATCATGAAGATCATGGTGCTACTTTGAAGCACAAGTGTGGTAAAAGGATAGTCACATTGTCCCTTCTCTCTTTTTCTCTCATATTTTTTTATTTGGGCCTTTCTCTTTTTTTATGGCCTGTTTATTTATTTATTTTTCGTCCGGAGTCTCATCCCGACTTGTGGGGGAATCATAGTCTCCATCATCCTTTCCTCACTGGGACAATGCTCTAATAATGATGATCATCACACTTTTATTTACTTACAACTCATGAATTACAACTCGATTCTTAGAACAAAATATGACTCTATATGAATGCCTCCGGCGGTGTACCGGGATGTGCAATGACTCATGAGTGACATGTATGAAAGAATTATGAACGGTGGCTTTTCCATAAATACAATGTCAACTACATGATCATGCATAGCAATATGACAATGATGGAGCGTGTCATAATGAAAGGAACGGTGGAAAGTTGCATGGCAATATATCTCGGAATGGCTATGGAAATGCCATGATAGGTAGGTATGGTGGCTGTTTTGAGGAAGGTATTTGGTGGGTGTATGATACCGGCAAAAAGTGTGCGGTATTAAAGAGGCTAGCAATGGTGGAAGGAAGGAAAGTGCGTATAATCCATGGACTCAACATTAGTTGTAAAGAACTCATATACTTATTGCAAAAATCTAGAAGTTATCAAAGAAAAGTATTACGCGCATGCTCCTAGGGGGATAGATTGGTAGGAAAAGACCATCGCTCGTCCCCGACCGCCACTCATAAGGAAGACAATCAATAAATAAATCATGCTCCGACTTCATCACATAACGGTTCACCATACGTGCATGCTACGGGAATCACAAACTTTAACACAAGCATTTCTCAAATTCACAACTACTCAACTAGCATGACTCTAATATCACCATCCTCATATCTCAAAACAATTATCAAGCATCAATTTCTTCTTAGTATTCAACACACTCATACGAAAGTTTTATTATTAATCTTGCATACCAAGCATATTAGGATTTTAAGCAAATTACCATGCTATTAAGACTCTCAAAATAATCTAAGTTAATCATGAGAGATCAATATTTTCTATAAAACAAATCCACCACTATGCTCTAAAAGATATAAGTGAAGCACTAGAGCAAAACTATAAAGCTCAAAAGATATAAGTGAAGTACATAGAGTATTCTATCAAATTGCAAATCATGTATGGCTCTCTCAAAAGGTGTGTACAGCAAGGATGATTTCGGTAAACTAATAAGCAAAGAATCAAATCATAAAAGACGCTCCAAGCAAAACACATATCATGTGGTGAATAAAAATATAGCTCCAAGTAAAGTTACCGATAGAAGTAGACGAAAGAGGGGATGCCTTCCGGGGCATCCCCAAGCTTTGGCTTTTAGGTGTCCTTAGATTATCTTGGGGGTGCCATGGGAATCCCCAAGCTTAGGCTCTTGCCACTCCTTGTTCCATAATCCATCAAATCTTTACCCAAAACTTGAAAACTTCACAAGACAAAACTTAAAGTAGAAAACTCGTGAGCTCCGTTAGCGAAAGAAAACAAAAGACCACTTCAAGGTACTGTAATTAACTCATCCTTTATTTATATGGGTGTTAAACCTACAGTATTCCAACTTCTCTATGGATTATAAACTATTTTACTAGCCATAGATTCATCAAAATAAGCAAACAACACACGAAAAACAGAATCTGTCAAAAACAGAACAGTCTGTAGTAATCTGCAGCTAGCGCAAGATCTGGAACCCCAAAAATTCTAAAATAAATTTCTGGAAGAGAGGAATTTATCTATTAATCTTCTGCAAAAAGAATTAACTGAATATCACTTTCCAAATAAAAATGACAGCAGTTCTCGTGAGCGCCAAAGTTTCTGTTTTTACAGCAAATTCAACAAGACTTTCCCCAAGTCTTCCCAACGGTTCTACTTGGCACAAACACTAATTAAACACAAAAAACACAACCCAAACAGAGGCTAGATAATTTATTTATTAATAAACAGGAGAAAAAAGCAAGTAATAAAAATAAAATTGGGTTGCCTCCCAACAAGCGCTATCGTTTAACGCCCCTAGCTAGGCATAACAAGTAAGGATAGATCTAAGTATTGCCATATTTGTAGGCAATCCATAAGTGGCTCTCATGATAGTTTCATATGGTAATTTTATTTTCTTTCTAGGGAAGTGTTCCATGCCCTTTTTTAATGGAAATTGAAATCTAATATTCCCTTCCTTCATATCAATAATTGCACCAACCGTTCTAAGGAAAGGTCTACCGAGAATAATAGGGCAAGAAGGATAGCAATCTATATCAAGAACGATAAAATCTATGGGCACATAATTCCTATTAGCAACAATAAGAACATCATTAATTCTCCCCATAGGTTTCTTAATAGTGGAATCCGCAAGATGCAAGTTTAGAGAGCAATCATCAAAATCACGGAAATCTAGTAAATCACACAAAGTTTTGGGAATAGTAGAGACACTAGCACCCAAATCACACAAAGCATAAAACTCATAATTTTTAATTTTAATTTTAATAGTTGGTTCCCACTCATCATAAAGTTTTCTAGGGATAGAAACTTCCAATTCAAGTTTTTCTTCATAAGATTGCATCAAGGCATCAACGATATGTTTAGTAAACGCTTTATTTTGACTATAAGCGTGAGGAGATTTTAGCACGGATTGCAACAAGGAAATACAATCAATCAAAGAGAAATTTTCATAGTTAAATTCCTTGAAATCCATAATAGTGGGTTTAGCAACATCTAGGGTTTTAATTTCTTCAATCCCACTTTTATCAAATTTAGCATCAAGATCAAAAAAATTCTAAATTCTTAGAACACCTTCTAGGTAAAGGTGGATCATATTCAGTCCCATCATTATCAAGATTCATATTGCAAAACAAAGATTTAATAGGGGCCAGATCAATAACTTTTAGATCTTCATCATTATTTTCATAGGAACTAGAAGAAGACGCTTTTATAAAGGCATCTTTCTTAGCACGCATCCTAGAGGTTCTTTCTTTGCACTCGTCAATGGAAATTCTCATAGCTTTGAGAGACTCGTTGATATCATGCTTAGGTGGAATAGATCTAAGTTTCAAAGAATCAGCATCAAGAGCAATTCTATCAACGTTCCTAGCCAAATCATCAATCTTAAGCAATTTTTCTTCAATCATAGCATTAAAATTCTTTTGGGAAGAAATAAATTCTTTAATATTAGATTCAAAATCAGAGGGTATCTTATTATAATTTCCATAAGAATTGTTGTAGGAATTACCATAATTATTAGAGGGATTACTAGGATAAGGCCTAGGATTGAAATTTCCTCTATACGCGTTGTTACCAAAATTGTTCCTACCAACGAAATTCACATCCATAGATTCATTATTATTCTCAATCAAAGTAGACAAGGGCACATCATTAGGATCAGAAGAAACACTCTTATTAGCAAATAATTTCATAAGTTCATCCATCTTTCCACTCAAAACATTAATTTCTTCTATCGCATGCACCTTTTTAGTAGATCTTTCAGTATACCATTGAGAATAATTAACCATAATATTATCTAGGAGTTTAGTAGCCTCTCCTAAAGTGATTTCCATAAAAGTGCCTCCCGCGTCCGAATCTAAAAGATTTCTAGAAGCAAAATTCAATCCGGCATAAATTTTTTGTATAATCATCCACAAATTCAAACCATGAGTAGGGCAATTACGTATCATTAATTTCATTCTCTCCCAAGCTTGTGCAACATGTTCATGATCAAGTTGTTTAAAATTCATAATATTGTTTCTAAGAGAGATGATCTTAGTGGGAGGAAAATACTTAGAGATAAAAGCATCTTTGCACTTGTTCCATGAATTAATACTATTTTTAGGCAAAGACGAAAACCTAGCTTTAGCACAATCTCTAAGCGAAAAAGGAAATAGCTTCAATTTAACAATATCTTTATCGACATATTTTTTTCTTTTGCATGTCACACAAATCAACGAAGCTTTCTAGCGGCATCTTCACTAGGAAGGCCGGAGAACGGATCTTTCATGACAAGATTCAACAAAGCAGTATTAATTTCACAAGATTCAGCATCGGTAAGAGGAGCAATCGGAGTGCTAAGGAAATCATTATTGTTGGTATTGGTGAAGTCACACAATTTAGAATTATCTTGAGCCATCGCGAAAAACAAGCAATCCAACACACGAGCAAACAAAAAGCAAATAGGCAAAAGAGGCAAATAGAGAGGGAGGATAGAGGGAGAGAGAGAGGGCGAATAAAACGGCAAGGGTGAAGTGGGGGAGAGGAAAATGAGAGGCAAACGACATATAATGTAATGCGGGAGATAGGGATTGTGATGGGTACTTGGTTTGTTGACTTTTGCGCAGACTCCCCGGCAATGCCGCCAGAAATTCTTCTTGCTACCTCCTGAGCACTGCGTTGGATTTCCCCGAAGAGGAAGGGATGATGCAGCAAAGTAGCGTAAGTATTTCCCTTAGTTTTTGAGAACCAAGGTATCAATCCAGTAGGAGGCTACGCTCGAGTCCCTCGTACCTACACAAAAACAATAGCTCAACGCAACCAACGCGCTTAGGGGTTGTCAATCCCTTCACGGTCACTTACGAAAGTGAGATCTAACAGAGATGATAAATAATATTTTTTTGGTATTTTTGGTATAGAGATGTAAAGTAAATAAAGTAAAAGCAAAGCAATAATAACGTGATGGAGATTGATATGATGAGAAAGAGACCCGGGGGCCATATGTTTCACTAGTGGCTTCTCTTAAGAGCATAAGTATTCTATGGTGGGTGAACAAATTACTGTTGAGCAATTGACATAATTTAGCATAGTTATGAGAATATCTAGGTATGATCATGTATATAGGCATCACGTCCGAGACAAGTAGACCGAAATGATTCTGCATCTACTACTATTACTCTGCTCATCGACCGCTATCCAGCATGCATCTAGAGTATTAAGTTAAAAACAGAGTAACGCCTTAAGCAAGATGACATGATGTAGAGGGATACTTTCATGCAATATGATAAAAACCCCATCTTGTTATCCTCGATGGCAACGATACAATATGTGCCTTTCTGCCCCTTCTGTCATTGGGAAAGGACACCGCAAGATCGAACCCAAAGCTAAGCACTTATCCCATGGCAAGAACAACCAATCTAGTAGGCCAAACCAAACTGATAATTCAAAGAGACTTGAAAAGATAACCAATCATACATAAAATAATTCATAGAAGATTCAAATATTATTCATAGATAGACTTGATCATAAACCCACAATTCATCGCTCTCAACAAACACACCACAAAAAGAAGATTACATCGAATAGATCTCCACGAGAGAGGGGAAGAACATTGTATTGAGATCCAAAAAGAGAAGAAGCCATCTAGCTACTAGCTATGGACCCGTAGTTCTGAAGTAAACTACTCACACTTCATCGGAGGGCCTTGGATGATGATGTAGAAGCCCTCCGTGACCGATGCCTCCTCCGGCGGAGCTCCGGAACAGACCCTAAGATGGGATCTCGTGGATACAGAAAGTTGCGGCGGTGGAATTAGGTTTTTGGCTCCGTCCCCGATCGTTTGGGGGTACGTGGATATATATAGGAGGAAGAAGTACGTCGGTGGAGCTTCGAGGGGCCCACGAGGCAGGGGGTGCGCCCTAAGGGGGCGCCCCCTCCCCTCGTGACCACCTCGTCGCTTTCTTGATGGAGGGTCCAAGTCTCCTGGATCTTATCTGATGAGAAAATCACGTTTCTGAAGGTTTCATTCCGTTTGGACTCCGTTTGATATTCCTTTTCTTCGATACCCTAAAACAGGCAAAAAACAGCAATTCTGGGCTGGGCCTCCGGTTAATAGGTTAGTCCCAAAAATAATATAAAAGTGGATAATAAGCCCAATAATGTCTAAAACAGTAGATAATATAGCATGGAGCAATAAAAAATTATAGATACGTTGGAGACGTATCACCCACCACTGTCAATTTCGGCGTAGAAATGGCATTGATTCTTGTTGGACCTTCTTGATCAACTACAAGTAATCTCTCAAGTGCAGGTGTGTTCTGGATGACCATTCCGTGGTCCACCTTTTGTGATGTCTTCCTGCCGCACCAGCGGCACACATAAATAGTTAGGAGAGTCATGGAGGTGATGTGGAAGGTACTCAACCCATTGATCGCCTGAAGACGAAGGTACTAAGTGCAGTACAACCACGGAGTAGGTGCTCCATGTCACCCTTTGAGAGGCAGATGATGGCGAGCTCGAGGTGCTTCAGTCGTGGTAGAATAAGAGCGGGCGCGTCCTTAAGGGGCGGGAAATGGCAGTTCCTGAACTTGGTGACGCGCAGCGTGGGCACGAGGCGGAGTGCGGACATTGGCAGCGACCGCATATGCCCATCATCAAAAGTGAGCTCCTCGAGCTGATCTAAGGCGGGGTATCGGAACCAGTCGTCAAGCTTAGCTCGGTCCTTGCCGTTGGAACGGAACTTGTCCATTCTAAGGCCTTTGGTTTGGCCAAGGTGACTGCCAAGAATGTTGGAGAACGCATCCAAGCTTTTGAGATAGCCATGGCAGAGCTTGTGGGTGCCGATGAGGTCGAGAGGGCTGGAGTTCCATAGGGGGCGCCACCGCAGGGAAAGGAGGGTTGTCCGCGCCCCATATTTGATTGGGAGGAGGGAGATCATGACTCTCAACATATCATCAAGGAGGCTGTTGATTAAGTCTAGGCCTATTGGAGTCGCTTGCGGTTCTAGCTTGCCCCGCCTCCGCTTGTTGGCAGCCCCGTTCTCCACCTCCGGAGTCTCCTTGTCAGCGGCGCTTTCTGATAGAAATGGGAGTGCAGGGAATATTTAGTTAAAACAGGGCTATAGAAAAGTGTATTGGTAACTAGAAGTTATTAGGTAGGAATATAGTAAGGGAATAGAAATTGGTTGCTTAAATACTACACAATTCATTTGACATTGCTAGGTAAGTCAACATATGCAGATAGTTGAAAAGATAACTTACTTCGAACATAGTCTGGACGGATGATTTTGTCGGGGAAGTTAGCATATATCTCATGACCAGGCCCTTTTATGTGGAGTGCAATTTTAGTGCCAGCTTTCAATACATAAAACTTTGCAATTTCATTCCCAAAGCCAATGCTAAAATAGGAGTCACCACGTTCACCAAGTCTTACAGTAGCAACGATTGTAAGTCCATGGTTTGTGCGCAGTATGACATTCGTGGAGCCTTGATGTATGAAAGGGAAAAATTGTGCACTACACAATCTGTTGCATAGCGAGGGATGTCCTGCAGAAAATAGTAGGGTTGTTAAAGAAAATATTGTAACATGCAAATATGGGCCCAAATTGAAAGAACTGTACATCAGTTGAAATTGAAGGACAAAAGTCTATAATTAAACAGATAGGGTAAACATGATGTCATGGAAATATGAGAGTAATCGAAAGAACAATACATCATTAATTTGCCTAATATAGAAAGAAGAGGGGGGAGAATCCCCTTTGATGTATATGGTGCATGTGGCACCTTTTATCCAAATGTAGCAATATTTAGAATATGTTCAGGAAAGTAGGCCATGCCAACCGATTTAGGGTGAGATTGAACATACCGCGCGCGTCCTCAAGTTATCTGGTACGATGAGATGGAATCTCTGGCGGCGGTCAACAAGTCCTGAAGTATCGGCGCACTGTACATTCTATGAATGAAAGAAAACCCTCAAATCAGCTCGAATAAAAATGAATTCATGGTGATTTCTGCCGGGTGATTAAAGGAGGCAGATGAACTGGGATAAGAGATGACATAATATCTCGTTAAATTAGTTACCTTGTCGTCCATGAGAAAGAACCCTCAGTATGGCAGATTCCCCAACCGAGCGGAGCTGGGTTGACTGCGAGCAGTGCCGAGAAAGTCGATGGCGATAGGCGGCGATAAGCGGAATTGGCAAAATGCGTGGGCTTTGCCGGCAGCCTGGCGGCGGTGGCAGGCGTTGAGCTAAGTGTTTACCGCCACCATAGGCAGTGCCATGGCATAGACGCGGAGGAGCTTGTGCAGGTGCGAATGGGGAGCGTATCGGAGGGGCCGAGGTGGGTAGCGGGCGGGGTGAGGGTTTTTGTGACGTGGGGATGGTGAGGGTTTTCTTTTTTCTTTTTTGAATTGGGTGGTGAGGGTTTTCTGTCCCACAAAGAATTTTGGGGCGACGGTTTGCTAGAGCGGACCGCATGTGATTGACGCAGCAGGCAAAATGATAGTCATTGCACATGGTTCCAATTTTGGGAAGCATGTGTGATTGACGTACTACCTCCGTCCTGGTTTATTGGTCCCCCGTTGTAATTTTTACCAAAATTTGGCGAGATATTTAACATACTCAAACATAGATAATAAGCGTACATGTACATAAGCATAGTTCAACCATAAGTACATAGTTTAACCAACATTAAGCATACTCAAGCGTACATACTTCGATCCATCCCACATCTCATCTCACATGCGGCCGATACGATCCTGAAGCTCCTCGCATAGTCGTAGTTCCAGGTCCTAATACGCCTGTTATGCATTCCCGCATAAAGCTCCCTCAGGATTCGCCTCTTGTACCTCCTCGGGGCATCTTCATCCTCGATGTCCACATCGTCAGACAGCACCTATACATATAGTAAAACAAATTTGGCATCAAATCACTGATTACATGCCGTGAAGTAGGATTAGGAATTTATGGCTATTTATTTATACATATTCAAAGATTATGGTTTGATTTTAAAGCACAGTCGTCTATGTACAGATCAATCTTGAAGAAAATAATGGCACAAACATATGTAGGTCATTCAAAATCAATTGTCAAGTCCTAGCTAGGAATTATTAGCACGCACACTAACCTAGTCAGATTACTAGCAGAAATCATTTGCACAGATGAAACAACTAATCACTTATCACCTGTACCATTCAAGCAATCAATACACTACACGGATCTAACGAAACTTACTCAGATTTCATGGATTGGAAGAACATAACCACATGATTTCTATTCCAAAAATGGGGAGGCAGGGGTAACCAGAGAAACCCTATGATCTAATTGACACATACATGGGTATAGATGACTAACCAGCTGTCTGTCGTCGTCGGAGTCGTCGCCGGAGTGGTCGTCAGAGTCGTTGCCGGAGTGGTCGCCGGAGTGGTCGTCGGAGTCGGTGTGGAACTCCGCCTCTGGCTGTGGAAGCTCGACGCCGTCGACAACGTCAGGATGCAGCGATAAAACGCCGGCGGTGACGGCAACCTCTGTCTCCATCTCCACGCCGTGCTCTGGTGCTTTAGCAGCCCTGGCGTCGCCACTCCCTCCGAACGGGCGCTTTGGCGGCATCCTCATACACTAACGGCTTTGAGGACTGAGAGCGGCATCGAGGTTGCAAGGGGAGAGAGAGGATTGTGTGTGCGTAGCGAGGATGGGTGGTGCGGCCGCTCGGGCACACCATTAATATTGGATAGTGGGAGTTGTGGGAGAGAGGCGGGCAGCGGTCAAACAGATGGCTCGCCTCCCGGTGAGCCTACGCACCAGACTGCTGGCATGCCTACCAAAGTTTCACACAACTACTCGCACGCCTCCCGATGACACTGCGCAGCGAGCATGCCTCCGTCAATTCACACACCTGCACGCACGCCTCCCCGTCTACCTACACGGTGGACTGCTCGCATGCTTACCGTCAACTCACGCCTGCTCGCACGCCACACAGGTCGCACGGCAGCACGTATATTGTTTTTCTATTTGGATGATTAATGCTACCGCTTTATTGCTTAACCGAAGCATGGCACGTGTCCATTGTTGGTCTAACGCTCACAGTTCGAATAAATAATCCGTTTGGGATATTGGTTCCCAATTATTAATAATCTCCCATCTGTAATTAGATAAAGATTACATCAAAACTGGTCTCAAATTGGACAATAAAAGTACAATGCCACTTTGTATTGGTGTCCATATGAAAACACGATAAGTTTCATGAACTTCAAATAAGTTTTGGATGTACTACAAATTGAAAATCAAGATTCTCAATGTTTGAAATTTGCTGCACGGGGAGTAAACATGCACCCAGTGAGACACATGTGTTTTTGCAATCCATTTAGGTGCACTGTCACGTGTGCATGTAGCTCAAATTTGATTTTTGCACATTATACCCATATAAAATCAATCTATCAATGTACTAAAACATCTTAATGATCTCTATGAATTTTTTGAAATTAAAACGTCCCTCCTTTCGTAACATGTATGTTCATCGTGGGATAATTAATTTAACATGCATCGTAGTTGCGGTGGATTCGTGGTGTGTGTGTGGGCGTGTGCGTCTGGGGGTGGCGGGTGGCTCGCAGTACACTACGAGTTGTGAGCCACCGTGTGGGTTGGCTGTTTTGTTAGGCAGGCTGGTGCCACATCAGAGTCGTGAAATCGTTATTTAAAACATTACACAACCCTTTCATACATAAATATTTTGGCCACATGTAGTCGATGGTTGTCCTACAGGACACTCGATACTCGCGTGTGACGCTTTCTATGGGCCCACGAGGTCGTCGTCCATCACTTTGATGAACAGCCAATAGTGAGGTTAATTTTACCAGCAAGGTATAATCTTTTTTGTTTGTGTTATGGTGGTATATAGTACGCATCGAAGAGGTGGGAGGGGACTAGCATATATACTATACGTATGCTTCCGTGAACAAGTACACCTCACTCAATGTCGGGACTTTTTGGTTACCGAGGCATGTGCCACATCAAAAATGTGAAATTGGTTATTCAAACATCACACAACACCTTTTTGGGCCACATGCATGTCATCCTCAGAGGTTAATTTGACTTAGGAGGGGATTATTATTTTTTCTCTGAGGATGACTTGCATGATACACTTTGAGCACACACATATGCATGTGTACGCATGAATCCCTCCCATCGAGTCGAAGTGGCTAGTACAATGACACCATCATGAACTGATCTCGCTCTATGTGGGAAGCTAGTGTATGATTTTTCACACACGCGCGAGATCAATGTTGTGTATTCAAACATGCATGCACGCATCACCTCCATACATATGCATGTAGTGGTATCCTTCGAACGATACACTCCCTCGCGTGGTTATCAGCGACAAGCCTATATATTCGTAGGCCTGCGTGGACATCCATGATCACCTTGACCAACAACAAGATACGTTACCATGGCGGATTCTTCATTTGGTTAGTGTTATCGTCGTATAGGTCATGATGAGATTCAGACCTAATTAAGTTTGAGCGCATATGGGAAACACATAGCGCGAACTTGAGAAGGTCTTCGACGAACCAATGGTAGGTCTTCATTAATTTTTGAACGAGCTGCCGTAAGAATTGAAAATGAAAATAACAAAGGCACAATTCACCGGGAAGAATTGGAAAACCAATGAAGATGCTTGAGGGAATTTAGATACATGAGAATGGAGAGATCATGAACTGATTATAGGATATTTGAATGATGCACCGGTAAGATTTGGAGAATCAAACTGAAAAGACTCCTGAATTGCTCCGGATTGGTGAAAAGAATTTTCATAATCGAAAACAATTATGAGAGGATAGCATCAAGCTTGAACTGAGAATCTATGAAAGAACGGGTAATGATTTAAGAGAAACTCTTCTTCGGTCTTCAAAATCCGAGAATGATGACGAGAAATAGAAAGGTTGAACCAACGATGAAAATAATTTTAAAGATCTTGGAGAAAGGCATTTGACTGATGATAACTCATTCTTATGTCAAACTTTGAGAGAATTCGAGAATAATGCCGGGAAAATAAGAAGAGTCAGGTAAGATCCCGAGAAAAGACCTGTGGCTTAGGGCCCACTCAAAAGATACACCATTGAACGATTTAAAAGAGAGATTGCGCCGGTTGAATTAAATGGCTTGAATGAGAGAACAATCTTGAAATAACTTGAATGGATCGAGAATGGAAACGTGAATCTTCTGAGATATCTTCAGTAGTCCGGAACAATTGAATAGCGAGAAGTGGATGATTAAGAGGTGCACCGGCATGAGAAGACATTTGAAACGAGGAAAATATATGATCGACAAAGCTTGACTTGAATCCACCAGAGAAGAAAGAGAATGAATAATGATGAACTTGAAGCTCCGTTAGTATCTTCCTGAGAATCACCAGATAAGAACATTGACAGAAAAGAATGGAGAGACTTCACATCCATAAAATAGATACTTGATTAAGAAATCCGAGTCCTTGAAGAAACAAGGGTGGGAGGGTGGGAAAACAAAGACAACTTGGGATGGATGAAACGAACGCCATTGAGAAAAAGCTTAGAATTGATCTTGCGGATGTTGAAAATGATCGGATCCACTTGAAGAGAAGCACACCGGTTGGAAAGAATTAACATGACAATCTCGATAAACAAGAAATATTAGCATCCACATAGATATATGAGAACACTGCTTAGGAAAAGTATGGAATCAACACTTGACATCGAAGCAACTCGAATACCACAACTTAAAACAAAACAAAGGTTTTGGCTTGCAGAATAAACCGGAAACAAACATATGATAGATCCCGTATCGTATCATGTGTTTGTTGGAAAGATATCCTACGTGATACTTGAATTCCCACTTATAAACTCCCGAAACTTTCTGGTTATGCAATCAGGTGTTGGGGATACAGGGGAATCATAATATCTCACCCAAACTAACAATTCCTACATCCAGCTATATCCATCCTTCAACACATAACCAAGAAACCTTCAGAAATCATGTACCTCAACCTTTGAAAAGCATCCGTTATACAAGTTATGGCAATACTCCTGAATTCCCGCCCCAGTACTGGGTGGCGTCGAGGTTATCTCACCAACAACTTCATAAAAGAGATTTTCGATGTCGGTGAACTCAGGTATTCCAGAACTTCAACGATAAAATTGTGATGACAACACCTCAGAGCTCAACTCCCCTGGACACTGCCACAACCCCTAAATGTCAGGAGGCACCAAGAACAATGTTCTCGTCACAAGACTATCGGAACAATTCCAAGATACCCGCGTGATCCTAAAAAAATCATGCAATTTGAGGAGAGAAAAGTCAAAACTTCTACGTCAGGAGGCCTCACCAGAGCAACGAAGGGACTGAGGAGTAAAAAGAATCCTACTCTCCGATATATATATATATTCCTAAGACTCAAAACATTTTGTTCTAGACTCAACAACGTCAACGATTCGATCAAGCAGGGGGCTCCTAAGTCGGGGATGGCTCTGATACCAACTTGTCACACCCACAATGCGGCTATATCTCCCACGTGTCGGGGCACGACTTAAAGGCATAGCCGTATGGTAGGCATGTCACAAGAGGGGTCATCTTTACACATCCCATGTACTGAATAAGAAACGGATAAAGAGTTGGCTTACAATCGCCACTTCACACAAATACAAGTTATACATACACCATCCAAAATACAATCAAGGTACGACTATGAAACCAAAATAAAAGAAGATAACTCCAAATGCTAGATCTCCGATCGTCCCAACTAGGCTCCTCTACTGATCATCCAGAAAAGAAACATGGTAACGGTCCGACTCCTCGTCGAACTCCCACTTGAGTTCGGTAGCGTCCCTTGCACTGGCATCATCGGCACCTGCATCTGTTTGGAAGTATCTGTGAGTCACGGGGACTCAGCAATCTCACACCCGCGAGATCAAGACTATTTAAGATTAAGGGTAGGAAAGGGTAGTGAGGTGGAGCTGCAGCAAGCACTAGCATATATGGAGGCTAACTTACGCAAAAGAGAGCGCGATGAGAAGCAATGCATGGTCGAGAAGCTATAAGTGATCAAGAAGTGATCCTGAAGCTACTTACGTTCAAACATAACACAAGACCGTGTTCTCTTCCCGGACTCCGCCGAAAAGAGACCATCACGGCTACACACGCGGTTGATTCATTTTAATTAAGATAAGTGTTAAGTTCTCTACAACCGGACATTAACAAATTCCCATCTGCCCATAACCGCGGGAACGGCTTTTGAAAGTTCAAACCCTGTAGGGGTGCCCAACTTAGCCCATCACAAGCTCTCATGGTCAACGAAGGATATTCCTCCTCCCAGGAAGACTCGGCCAGTCTCGAAATCCCGGTTACAAGACATTTCGACAATGGTAAAACAAGACCAGCAAAGCCGCCCGAATGTGCCGACAAATCCCGATAGGTGCTGCACATATCTTGTTCTCATGGCACACTGGATGGGCAAGACATCGGGTTGGCATAGACCCTGGTTGCCCAGGGGGCGTCGGACATCGCCCAGGTTGGACCAACACTTAGAGAAGCACTGGCCCGGGGGTTAAAATAAAGATGACCCTCAGGAGTGCGACTCCCAAGGGAAAAGGTATAGGTTGTTAGGCAAATGTAAAACCAAGGTCGGGCCTTGCTAGAGGAGTTTTATTCAAAGCGAACTGTCAAGGGGTTCCCATAACACCCATCCGCGTAAGGAACTCAAAATCAAGCAACATAACACCGGTATGACGGAAACTAGGGCGGTAAGAGTAGAACAAAACACCAGGCATAAGGCCGAGCCTTCCACCCTTTACCAAGTATATAGATGCATTAAAGTAAATAAGACATAATAATGATATCCCAACATATCCATGTTCCTAACATGGAACAAACTTCAACTTCACCTGCAACTAGCAACGCTATAAGAGGGGCTGAGCAAAAGCGGTAACATAGCCAAACAACGGTTTGCTAGGAAAGGTGGCTTAGAGGCTTGACATGGCAATATGGGAGGCACGATATAACAAGTGGTAGGTAGCGCGACATAGCAATAGACCGGACAACTAGCAAGCAAAGATAGAAGTGATTTCGAGGGTATGGTCATCTTGCCTGCAATGTACTCAGAGTTGTCGAAAGCTTGATCCTCGAAAGCGTACTCAACAGATTCCTCGGTCATGTACTCATCTCCCGGCTCTATCCAAAGCAAGAACACAAGCAATGGAACAACAATCAAACACGGTGCAATGCGCAAGCAACATGATGCAATACATGACATGATATGCAATGCATATGCGTGGTCCGGAAGGGAAAGAATGCTCAAGGCATCAACTTGGAAAAACAAGTTTGCCGCTGGAAAGATGAGGTGATTTCGGTTGAAATGATATAAAGATCACCGGAAACGGATGCACGGTTTGCAAATGGCAAGCATCACAAGAATGACACAATTCTGCGATTAACAGCACGATGGCACTTAGAATGCAACAAGAAACTAAGCTACTGCACTCCAACATAGCAACAAAGCATATGACAGTGATGAACAAGAGATGCTTGACAAAACATGAACACTGAGCTACGACTAAATCACACAAGAACAGGTTCAAACAAGCATGGCAAAAGTGCAAAAGATATCAGCATCACAGACTTAGTGAAAATACTAACATGCCAGAATTAACATCAGGAAGCCATGTTTAGAGCAAGCAAACAACATGCTACAGGAACATATCATAGCAAACAAAGGCATGACATGAATCCACTAAATGCATAGATCAAAAGTCCCTTACTGATCATGATCCAAAAAGGCACAGAAGATATGATGGCACCCATGTAAACATAGTAAGTTTTATTAATAGTTTCAGACTTGGCAGAAAAACAGAGCATGTCATAAACCGATTTATGGTAGCAACTTTGCGAGCTCAAACCACTCACCACAAAGCATTGCATGACAATATAAGCATACCAATAGCAAGATGACATGTTCATGAAGCTAAACATGGCAAGAGGAAGTTCATAGAATGCATGGATCACTAGCAACAACCATGTCAAAATTGATTAACATGTTAACATTCTGCCAGGAACATTTTATAGTAAAAGTAGAGCAAGAACAAGACATGCAAGACAACTCCATAATTGCAAACAGGGGAATGGATGGATAGATCATAAACACATGTTCAAAACATCCTTACTGAAGTATCTCAAAATAAGCATGAATATCACTATAGAATCAAGTTTACATGGCATCAAAATAACAGCAGGAAAAGGACTTTGTAAAATCCCAAGTCCCTGAAAATAGCAACATCACGGAGCCTAGTTTGCATGCTTGTACTAGTCACCACATAGATCACAAAAATACAAGGTTTTCACCTCTGTAAAGATGGCATGACATAGACCAAAACACATGTAGAGCTCAAGCCCATATGACGCACACATCAAACGCAACAAAAATGACAAATCGCCATGATTTGATAAGTACCAGCTCCTAACATTTTATAGCACTCTTGCAACATGGATAATCATGTCAAGATGAACTCTATCATGCATGAAACAGCAACCATCAGGTAGAGCACGAAGAGTAGAGCAATTCACATATAAATTTCATCATCATCGGACACATATGCACATAGTTAGGGCCCACACAAGATGCATTCATAATGTTTGAAACTGAGGGACTTAGTGAAAAATTACCCACACGAAACGGGATCCAGATCGGGGAAGCTCCATTCCTTGTACAGGACGACTCCGGCGGAAGTCGGCGACGGTGTGGCGGCGTGGGGCTCCGGTAGGCGTCGGGGAGGCCGGGAATGGGTAGATTGGGTCGTGGGCGGCCGGATCTGGACAAGGGCGGCAGTGGACGGAGCTCGGGGCGGCGCTTCCTGCGGAGCTTGGGAAGCCATGGTGGGGCTTGAGCTCCTGGAGCAGAGAGAGAGAGATCGGGTGAGGGAGAGGTCGGGCCAGAGGAGGAAGGAGATGGGGACGGGCGCGGTGGCCGGCCACCTGGGGCGGCAAGAGTGCGGCGAGGCGTCGGCGTGCTCCGGTGAGGTCAAGCGGCGGCGAGCGACGAACGCCGGCGAGTCGGCGGGGCGCTCCGGCGAAGTCCGGCAAGGGTCGTGGGCGGCGACGCGCAGATCCGGGCTCGCGCGGGCCCCGGATGGGCTCCGCGGGCCGCGCGGGTCGAGGCTGGTGACAAGTGGTGGCCTCTGGTTGGACGAGGGAGGGGCGGAGATGACGTGGCGGTCTGTCATTGGGCGGAGCGACTTGTCCAGCGGACATGTCTGACACGGATGGACATGTCCGGCGACGCGAGGAGGAAAATGACTAGGGTTTTATCTGCGAAAATTCAGGGGAGGGTACTAATTTATAGGTAGAGGGAGGTAGGAATGTCCAAATGAGGTGTGGTTTTCACCCACACGATCGTGATCCGACGACGGAGGACATGGAGTTGGTTTAGATGGGTTATTGGGCTGTTTTGGAGGGGTGTTGGGCTGCAACACAAAGAGGGCTTTTGCGGTTACCCGGTTAACCGTTGGAGCATCAAACGGCCTCCAAATGGAACGGAATTTGACAGGCGGTCTACCGGTAGTGTACCAAGGCCACTTGACAAATCTAGGCCCATTCTGAGAACGTTTAACACCTGCTCACGAAAAGAGACAAGAGGGGTGCGCCGGGTGCATGTGGGAGTGTCGGATTGCGAAACGGACAACGGGGAAAATGCTCGGATGCATGAGACGAACAAGAATGCAAATGAGATGCACATGCTGACATGATATGAAATGCATGACCTGAACAAAATGCAAAACGAAGACAAAAACCCAACCACGAAGGGAATATCATATCGCATCTCCGGAAAAGGCAAGAGTCGGAGTTACAAATATGGAAAGTTGTATCCGGTGCGTTACAACACTCCACCACTACGAGAGGATCTCGTCCCGAGATCTGGGACGGCACCGGAGGGAAACAGAAGAGGAAGAGAAGGGGTAAAACTAAGTTGCTTCTTCAACAAACGAGTGAAACCAAAGAACCTTGAAAGGTTAAACCATTTTGAGAAAAGAATGCAACGGACATGATGGAAGTAGAAAACACTCCGTTAGAAAAGAGGAACAAGGAAGAACAAATTCGAACATCACTCCGGTTTAAAAGAGATGCAAGACTTGAAAAGATGAAAAGAACATGAGCAGAGGCAACAACACTTCAGTTAAGTCGATAAGCATGAAAAGAACATGAGCCTCACAATTCGAGATGATGAGTGAAGAGAGCAACATCACAATGCCTCCGGAAGAGAGAATAGAAGATAGATCATTGGAATGAAAGGATGGAGAAGAAAATGTCAACTTCTGCCACAAATGAGCTTGGAAAAAACCCTTCCGAGAGGTTTATAACGTAGATGTTGGAAACACAACAACGAAATGAATAAACTTGTAGTGGGATTATGGAAAACATCTCAAAACTGAGGTGAAATTCTGCCACTAACGAAAACGATAGATTGGATTGATATGAACAAGGAGACAAGAAACTTATTTCACCGGGAGGATAAATGAAGGACTTGGATCATTTATAAGCACCATAAATAGCAACAATCCTTAGGGAAAGCTTTAGGTGAAATATAACCCAAGATAACTCCAAAGAAGAGATTGATGGGTTTAAATATCTCATTCTTAACAACTTGCGAATTATGAAACATGAAGGGAAATTGTCAAGAATGGCATAACACCACCTGAAAAGATAAGGTAGAAGGATTTGCACTTCGGAATGCAATATGAAGAATACTTGAGCTCCTCTGAAAAGAATCTTGATGAGCACTTCAAGAAGGAATTAAATCCTTGCTGAACCATCATGTAGAACCTCCATGAAGAACTCCTGTAATAAAAGGATGATAAAAGAAAGAGAAGTTGAAAACGCAAGGTGAAGCCTTGCAATGATTTAGATGGATCTTCGTGATGACGAGAGCTTGGAACTCCGGGAAAAGAAAAGATGAGACAATTGAAACCGAGAAATTGATGAGCCTCTGGAGTAAGGAATTGAATTTACACGATGAAACAAGAATAAGAATTACATTATGCTTATCCCTCATCAATTTAGATTGATGACAAGCAATGGATTTGGCATACTACTTATTCTCGTAGAAAGGATTGGGGAAAGACATAGCGCGAACTTGATAAGGTCTTCGACGAACCAACGGTAGGTCCTCATCAATTTTTGAACGAGCCGCCGTGAAAATGAAAGTAACAAAGGCACAATTCACCGGGAAGAATTGGAAAACGAATGAAGATGCTTGAGGGAATTTAGATACATGAGAACAGAGAGATCATGAACTGATTATGAGAGGATAGCATCAAGCTTCATTCCTTGTACAGGACGACTCCGGCGGAAGTCGGCGACGGTGTGGCGGCGTGGGGCTCCGGTAGGTGTCGGGGAGGCCGGGAATGGGTAGATCGGGTCGTGGGCGGCCGGATCAGGACAAGGGCGGCAGTGGACGGAGCTCGGGGCGGCGCTGCCTGCGGAGCTTGGGAAGCCATGGCGGGGCTTGAGCTCCTGGAGCAGAGAGAGAGAGAGAGACCGGGTGAGGGAAAGGTCGGGCCAGAGGAGGAAGGAGATGGGGACGGGCGCGGTGGCCGGCGACCTGGGGCGGCAAGAGTGCGGCGAGGCGTCGACATGCTCCGGAGAGGTCGATCAGCGGCGGGCGACGAATGCCGGTGAGTCGGTGGGGCGCTCTGGCAAAGTCCAGCAAGGGTCGCGGGCGGCGGCACACAGATCTGGGCTCGCGCGGGCCCCGGATGGGCTCCGCAGGCCGCGCGGGTGGAGGGGGCGGCTGGTGACAGGTGGCGGCCTCCGGTTGGACGAGGGAGTGGCAGTGATGACATGGCGGCCTGTCATTGGGCGGAGCGACGTGTCCAGCGGACATGTCCGACGCGGATGGACATGTCCGGCGGCGCGAGGAGGAAAATGATTAGGGTTTTATCCGTGAAAATTCGGGGGAGGGGACTAATTTATAAGTAGAGGGAGGTAGGAATGTCCAAATGAGGTGCGGTTTTCGCCCACACGATCGTGATCCGATGACAGAGGACATGGAGTTGGTTTATATGGGTTATTGGGCAGTTTTGGAGGGGTGTTGGGCTGCAACACAAAGAGGGCTTTTGCGGTTACCCGGTTAACCGTTGGAGCATCAAACGGCCTCCAAATGGAACGAAATTTGACAGGCGATCTAGCGGTAGTGTACCAAGGCCACTTGACAAATCTTAGCCCATTCCGAGAATGTTTAACACCCGCTCACGGAAAGAGACAAGAGGGGTGTGCCGGGTGCATGTGGGAGTGTCGGATTGCGAAACGGACAATGGGGAAAATGCTCGGATGCATGAGACGAACAAGAATGCAAATGAGATGCACATGTGACATGATATGAAATGCATGACATGAACAAAATGCAAAACAAAGACAAAAACCCAACCACGAAGGGAATCTCATATCGCATCTCCGAAAAAGGCAAGAGTCAGAGTTACAAATATGGAAAGTTGTATCCGGGGCGTTACAATGGGTGGTGCGGCTCGAGCGCACCATTAATATGGAATAGTGGGAGTTGTGGGAGAGAGGCGGGTAGCGGTCAAACCGATGGCTCACCTCCCGGTGAGCCCACACCGGACTGCTGGCATGCCTACCAAACTTTCACACAGCTACTCGCACGCCTCCCGATGACACAGCGCAGCGAGCATGCCTCGGTCAATTCACACACCTGCACGCACGCCTCCCCGTCTACCTGCACAGCGGGCTGCTTGCATGCATCCCGTCAACTCATGCCTGCTCGCGCGCCACACAGGTCGCGCGGCGGCACATATATTGTTTTTCTATTTGGATGATTAATGCTACCACTTTATTACTTAACCGAAGCATGGCACGTATCCATTGTTGGTCTAACGCTCATGGTTCGAATAAATAATCCGTTTGGGATATTGGTTCCCAATTATTAATAATCTCCCGTCTGTAATTAGATAAAGATTACATCAAAACTGGTCTCAATTTTGACAAAAAAGTACAATGCCACTTTGTATTGGTGTCCATATGACAACACAATAAGTTTCATGAACTTCAGATAAGTTTTGGATGTACTAGAATTTAAAAATCAAGAATCTCAATGTTTGAAATTTGTTGCACGGGGAGTAAACATGCACCCAGTGAGACACATGTGTTTTTGCAATCCATTTAGGTGCACTGTCACGTGTGCATGTAGCTCAAATTTGATTTTTGCACATTATACCCATAGAAAATCAATCAATCAATGTACTAAAACGTCTTAATGATCTCTGTGAATTTTTTGAAATTAAAACATCCCTGCTTTGGTAACATGTATGTTCACCACGGGATAATTAATTTAACATGCATCGTAGTTGCGGTGGATTCGTGGTGTGTGTGTGGGTGTGTGCGTCTGGGGGTGGCGGGTGGCTCACAATACACTACGAGTTGTGAGCCACCGTGTGGGATGGTTGTTTTGTAGACAGGCTGGTGCCACATCAGAGTTGTGAAATCGTTATTTAAAACATTACACAACCCTTTCATACATGAATGTTTTTGCCACATCTAGTCGATGGTTGTCCTACACGACACTCGATACTCGCGTGTGACGCTTTCTGTGGGCCCACGAGGTCGTCGTCCATCACTTTGACGAACAGCGGGCAGTGAGGTTAATTTGACTAGCAAGGTATAATATTTTTTGTTTGTGTTATGGTGGTATATAGTATGCGTCGAAGAGGTGGGAGGGGACTAGCATATATACTATATGTATGCGTCCGTGAACAAGTACACCTCACTCAGTGTCGGGACTTTTTGGTTACCGAGGCACGTGCCACATCAAAATTGTGAAATTGGTTATTCAAACATCACACAACACCTTTTTGGGCCACATGCATATATATCCTAGCTAGGACACTCATGTGTGACGCTTCCATCTATGGGCCCATGAGGCCATCGTCGATGAATGCATGCATGCATCACTTTCACCTACACCGGGAGAGGTTAATTAATTTCACCATCGATGAGGATTCTTTTGGGTTGTACATATATTACGGCAGGAGCATATAGTATGCGGTGAAGAGGGGGGAAGGGGACCATCATATGTAGTATGCTTGATATGAACCTCGCTCTGTGTTGGGAATATAGCTACCAGGTAAGACCCGCCCAGGAGGGGCCGGGTCAGCCCCAATGGCGGGTTACAAAAGAACCCCAGTAACATTCAAGGCGATAGTCTATTAAGACTTATAGAAGGCCTAAGCCCATAGGCGGCGTAAGGCCCAATATTGTAAACCACCATTGTAAGGAAAGACTTGTAAAGAAAGGCATGTAAAAGAAGTCACCGAGCCGGACATGTTTTGTAAGCCGGCCGGGACACTGTAGGCCGCTAGGCGTCAACCCGTGTATATAAGGGGACGACCCGGTGGCAGCTTAGGGGAAGAGACAACAACTCGAAGCTAGGACAAGCATATTCGCTCCCTGGTCTTCGAAACCCCAACAATTCCAAACACAAGTAGACGTAGGCTTTTACCTTCATCGTAAGGGGACGAACTAGTATAAAACCTCTCGTGTCCTTTGTCCCGATTAACCCCCTTTAAGCTTCCTAGTTGCGATGGCCCTACGACTAAGTCCTTTTGCTAGGACATCTGCCGTGACAATTCCACGACACTTGGCGCCCACCGTGGGGCCAACGCACGATGGATTTGAGTTCTTGAAGGGCAACTTCTAAGGGCTCAAGGGATACGTTGTGGTCCAGATGACCAAGAGTCGTCGTGGCAAGCTCTACATCGACGACGAAGGCTGGGGCCCTGAGGCCGGCTCAATTGAGTACAGGTACCGGGTCCCCTTTGCGGGATTCATGTCTTCATTGGCCGGATCGGCGAATCGAGCCCTGAGCCGGACATCTGCACCAACATCATCAAGAAGGCTTAGCACACGAGGCCCGCCCGGTCCCGATCGGCCGTAAAGCGTGCATTTGTGGGTTGCATCCATGAAGGTGAATACTCAGAAGGATCAGTGGATGGCGGTGAGACGGCCATCTGTTCTGACTCTACGTCATCAACAGGCGAGACAGATTCTTTGTATCAGCTGCAGGATGGCATGCTTGGGGGTTGTTCCGATGGCAGCAGTATTCCGGACCCCTTTGAGCAGCCGAATTGAGCCGGAGTCTTCATGGCAGGCACTCAGCCCGGGCAGAACTCCACGGATGTAGCAACAACAACCACCGGGTCGGCAGCGACCGGGTTAGGAGACCCCGCGCGCCCCCGGCTCAGATGCTAATGGACCTCATGGATAAGCTGACGGCTTTGTTGACTGTCGTGGTAGAGCCGGCGGATAAAGCTCAGCATGACGCGGAGGTGGCATGGGTATGCGAAGAGATGGCATAGGCCAAGGAAAATTTAGCAGCAGAAGAGGTCAGGATGGCTGCGGAACGGGCGGCTTTGGACGCTCATGCTCAGCAGCTTCAAGCGGAGACTTTCTGGCTCTCGGTGCATCTGAACGAGTCAAACGAGGTCATGAGGAGAAGGCATCAGAAAACTCAGTCACGTCTACCTCTGACGCTCGATCCTAGGAACCTTTTCCACACACCCAGGGCCGGTCCAAGTAACCCGCCGGAGGCAAATCGAATCACGACACCCGGAGTGCCGGTTCAGCTGCGGGCCATGGAACCACCTCGTATGAGTACCGCTCCGCCTCATTATGCGCCAACACCACCGGGTCACTTCTCCAATCCTTTGGAAAACCTCATTGCTGCGTCGGCTCGTTTGGCGGCTCTCTCGATGGAAGGCGACTCTCCGATAGCAATCGAAACACGAAGGGTGAGGGAACTTCTTTAGACGGCTCTGGCGCAGTAGGATGCATACTCTTACAGTCAAGACAGAATCCATTCAACCCCTCGCCCGAGCCAGAGCCCGAGCTATAGCAGGCATATGGACTCAGCTGATATGTCAAGCAACGCTCAACACCGTAACCAACCGCGCAGGTATGAGCCGGTGCAGGCTGGAGCCCATAACTTAGCGGATCAGGAGAGGATCTGTCAAGAGGCTGAGCGGGCGGTTCAACTGGCAGCTGAGCAGGCGGCTCATCAGGCTTTTCCGGCGTATCCAGCAACCTCTGTTGAGGCAGGAGTAGCCACAAGAACCTGAGGTGTCCCTTTCCTGGTGCCAGCTATACGTAATGAGCGCTTGCCCAAAGACTTCAAGGGGCCTTGTAAGGTGCCTAATTACACGGCCGCTTGCAGCTTGGGGCCTGGATTGAGAGTTATGAGATGGCAATGGAGCTGTTGGAAGTTAGCGATGCAGCAATGGCTAAGTATTTCACTATGATGTTGGATGGAACGGCTCGCACTTGGTTGAAAGGATTGCCCCTCAATTCCATCGGCTCATGGGCGGAATTAAAAGCCCGGTTCATTCAGAACTTCAAGGACACATGCAAACAACCTATGTCAATCGTGGACCTGACTAATTGTAAGCAAGAGGAAGGTGAGTCCACAACCCATTGGGTGCGCCGGGTCAAGGAGATAATACATTCATCTGATAAGATGGATGCCGGCTCGGTAGTCTTAATGTTGGAGAAAAATTGCCGTTTTGAACCTCTGAAGCAGAAGCTGGGGCGACTCAAGCGTGACTGCAATGACATGGGCCAGTTGATGGCGGCTCTGGTCAAGTATGATGATTCTGATAGTACCAAGGATCTCGTGTCTAATGAAGAAAAAACAGGGAAGGGAAAGAAGAACGGTAACTGCAAGGGTCACCAGCATAACCCGGCAAACCAAGGAGGTAATAAACATAAGGCTGACGAATTTGTGGCTAACACCAATGCAGAGGGCAACAACCAACGGTACAAGGGTAGGTAACCCCCTCGGTCAGGAGGGTCAGGTCCCACCCTCGAGCAACTATTGAATGAACCTTGTCCAAGACACGGCACCCGGGAGAAGGCAGCCACCCATCTGTGGAAGGACTGTACAATCATGAAGGCTGTTAAAAATTCCAACACATTTGATGGAAGTCACGGGCCTGGCGGCGGTTCAGGCGGAGGCGGCTTTCATGGCCCGGGCGCTGGTTCAGGTGGAGGCGGTTTTCACGGTCAGGGCCATCCGGGTAACCAGGGAGGTTATAATCCACAACCCGGCCAAGGTAATCAGCAGCAATAGTCCGGATATCAGAGCAACCCGAAACAGCTGAATAGTGGGTAGTACCATGTATTTACCACTAGTTTATGCAAGAGGGGCCAGAAGCTTCATAAGAGGGTTGTCAATGCCGTTGAGCCGGAGATTCCACGTTATTTGAGGTGGTCAGAACAGCCTATTGTGAGGAGTAGAGAAGACCATCCTCCCCGGGTTGATAATCCGGGTCACTTAGCCTTAGTAGTGGCACCTCAGGTTGGTGGATACAAATTCACTAAAGTGCTCATGGATGGAGGCAGTAGCATCAACATCCTCTACTATGAGATGTTCCGTCGGATGGGGTTGACTGATAAGAGTCTTAAGCAATCCAACACTATTTTTCACGGTGTTGTGCCTAGCAAGTCGGCATACCCAGTTGGTAAGATTGAACCAGAAGTAGCCTTTGGGGATGAATATGATTCCAGGGCTGAGAAGTTAACTTTTGAGGTGGTTAAGATCAAAAGTCCATATCATGCTCTGTTTGGACGGCTGGCTTACGCCAAGTTCATGGCTCAGTCGTGTTATGTATATCTGCAGCTCAAGATGCCGGGTTATAAATGCACCATTACAGTACATGGAAGCCGGAAAATAGCCCTGTAATGTGAGGAAGGTGATGCCGCTTATGCAGAGTCTGTTTGCGCGACAGAGGAGTTGAAGTTTTATAAAGATAACGTTGACCCGGCGGACATGACGTCTTTGAAGAAGCCAACTACAGAACATGAACCGGTGTTGAAGTTCACGTCGGCTGATGACACCAAGATGGTTGATTTTGTGCCAGGCGACTCATCCAAAAAGTTCATCATCAGTGCCAACTTGGACCCAAAATAGGAAAGTGCGCCCATCGAGTTCATCCGTGAGAATCGTGACATCTTTGCATGGAAGCCTTCTGACATGTCGGGTGTCCCGAGAGAACTCGCTGAGCACACTCTTAACATTGATCCAAAGTTTAAGCCGGTCAGGCAGTTCCTTCGGCGGTTTAACGAGGAACGACGCAAGGCCATAGGAGAAGAGGTGGCCCGGCTCTTGGCAGCCGGGTTCATTGTGGAAGTTTTTCACCCAGAGTGGTTGGCTAACCCGGTGCTTGTACTCAAGAAGAACGACACCTGGCGTATGTGTGTGGATTACACCGATTTGAACAAGGCTTGTCCGGTTGACCCTTTTGCTCTCCCTCGTATTGATCAGATCATTGATGCTACGGTGGGTTGCGAGCGTTTGAGTTTTTTGGATGCGTACTCAGGTTATCATCAAATCAAGATGGCAATTAAGGACCAGGAGAAAACAACTTTCATCACTCCGTTTGGAGCCTTCTGCTATGTGTCTATGCCTTTTGGGCTTAAAAGTGCCCAAGCAACTTATCAACAGTGTGTACAGATTGGGCGGAATGTTCATGCTTATGTGGATGATATAGTGGTGAAGTACAGAAAGGAGGAAACCTTGGTAACAGATCTGAAGGAGACCTTTCATAACCTCCGGGTCTACAAGATGATGCTTAACCCAGCCAAATGTGTTTTCGGAGTCCCAACTGGCAAACTTTTGGGTTTTCTAGTGTCTAACAGAGGTATTGAGGCTAACCCGGAGAAGATCAAGGCAATCACATCTCTGGCTAAACCGGTGTGCATCAATGACGTTCAGCGGCTGGCGGGTCGCATCGCGGCCTTAAGCCGATTAGGGGAGAAGGCAATGCCTTTGTATCAAATGATGAAAAAGGCGGATGACTTCGTCTGGAGTGATGCTGCTAACTCTGCTTTTGAGGATTTGAAGAAACAACTCGCGAAACCCCCGGTTCTTGCTGCTCCAGTTGAGAAAGAGCCGTTGTTATTATATGTAGTTACTAACTCACGAGCTGTTAGTGTGGCCATTGTGGTGGAACGCAAGGAGGCCGGAAAGGAACATCCGGTCCAACGGCCGGTTTATTACGCCAGTGAGGTGCTGATTGAATCTAAACAAAGATATCCACATTGGCAGAAGCTCGTGTATGGGGTGTTCATGGCAATCCGGAAGGTCAAACATTACTTTCAGGGTCACTCAATCACTGTGGTTAGCTCTGCTCCTTTGGGAGACATCATTCAAAATAGAGAAGCTACTGGACGAGTCGCCAAGTGGGCCATTGAACTTGGGTCTCATGGGTTGAAGTATGTGCCACGTACTGCGATCAAATCTCAAGCGCTGGTTGACTTTATTAATGACTGGACAGAGATGCAGATGCCAGAGGAGAAACTAGACAAAACATATTGGATGATTCACTTTGATGGGTCCATACAGTTGGAAGGCTTGGGGGCTGGAGTTGTTTTAACTTCCCCTTGAGGTGACAAGTTTTGTTATGTGTTGCGGTTGATGTTTCCTTGTACTAACAACGCAGCAGAATATGAAGCCTTGCTCCATGGTCTTCGAATGGCTAAAGAAATGAGTCTGAGCCGGGTCCGGTGCCTTGGCGCTTCAGATTTGGTGGCTCAACAGATGTCAGGCAAGTGGGATTCTAAGGATCCTCTCATGGCGGCTTATCGCCGTGAAGTTGATGCTATGGAAAGTTTAAGGGTTACCAAGTGGAACACATTGATTGAAGAAAGAATGAAGCGGCCGATGCCTTAAGCCGGCTAGAATCTCAGCGTAAGCCGGTGCCACCTAACACCTTTTTGGTTGTTTTGCACAACCCCTCTGTTAAGTTACCTACAGAGGAAGATTTGGCCGTTCCTGACCCGGAGGCATAGTTGGTGGCGGCTCTTCACGTCATCCCAGATTGGACAGTACCGTTCTTGGCTTACATGACCTGGGGCGAGTTGCCAGAGGATGAGACCCTGGCCCAACAGATAACCCGACGGTCCAAGCCAATGACAATTTCTGACGGGGAATTATACCATCGCAGCGTCACTGGAGCGTTTCAGCGGTGTGTTTCTCCTGAAGAAGGCCAAGAAATACTTCGTGAGATCCATGAAGGGGATTGTGGTCATCACGCCGGGTCAAAATCTCTTATGGCCAAAGCTTTTCGTCATGGTTTTTACTGGTTGACGGCTCACGCTGATGCAGAAGATCTGGTCAGTAGATGTGATGGATGTCAAAAATTTGCACGACGAGCGCATGTGCCGGCTCAGGAATTGCGGATGATTCCAATCACTTGGCTGTTTGCAGTTTGGGGGCTTGACATGGTTGGACCTTTCAAAAGAGAGCACATCCGGCTGGATGTTTCTTCTATAGCTCACCCTCAATCTAATGGGAAGGCTGAGAGAGCAAATCAGGAAATCTTAAAAGGTCTCAATCCCCGGCTCATGGTTCCCTTACAACGGACGCCGGGTTGCTAGGTAGAGGAGTTACCCTCGGTACTGTGGAGTATTAACACCACTCCTAACAGGTCCACGGGTTATACACCCTTCTTCATGGTTTATGGAGCGGAAGCGGTGCTGCCTAGTGACATCCGTCATGACTCGCCTCATGTGGCGGATTATGTTGAAGCTAATAATGAACAAGCCAGACAGGATGCACTTGACTTGTTAGATGAGGAGAGAGACTTAGCAGCGGCTCGATCAGCAATTTATCAACAGGACCTGCACCGTTATCACAGCCGCCGGGTTAAATCCAGGACTTTTCAAGAAGATGACCTGGTGCTCCAGCTCATCCAGGATATGTCAGATGCACACAAGCTATCCCTGCCTTTGGGAAGGACCCTTTGTGGTCAGCAAGAACTTAAACAACGGGTCATATTACCTCATTGAGGTTCGAGAGCACAAAGACTCATGTAAGTCGGAGGAGGAGACCCGACGGCCGTGGAACATTGCTCAACTTCGGCCATACTATACCTGAGCCACCGGCTCTCGTCATGTACATACTTTGACGTTGTATATACTATGATAAGTAATAAAGCTGGACCTCCGTCCTTTTTCCTCTTCAAAGGTTATATATATTTACTATTTTTCATGACTATTAAGGAGCTGATCATATCTGAATTTAGCTTAACCTTTCTGGTCCTGGCTTATGATCGTATTTGAATCTAGCTGTAAACCTCATGATCACTTGGGGGCTTCCTGTTCAAACATAGGTCGTATTTGAATCAAAGAGAACGTAGCTATCGTAACCCTCTTGATCGGCTCAAAGCCAAACTCACTAGGGGGCTTCTTGATTGTATCCGAATCATAGCTTAACCCCTTTTGGGTCCGACTTGGATCATACTCAAATCAGGGTCATTAAAACCCTCTCAAGATCATTTGGGGGCTTCCTGTTCAAACATAGGTCGTATTCGAACCAAAGAGAACATAGCTGTCGGTACCCTCTTGATCGACGCAACGCCAAAGCCACTGGGGGCTATATGATCGTATTCGAATCTTAGCTTAACCCCTTTGGTCCGGTTTACTGATCGTATTCGGATCAAAAACCCCCAACTTTAGTTAGAAGGTTAATTTATATTGTTTGCAAACTGTTATTTGCCTTATTGGTCTTTTATTGTCTCAATTTTAAACAATCAGCACGATCTTTTCACCGACTTGACTATTTGACAACAAACCGCCAAGGCATGATAGTCATCAGGCATACAGAAGCATTGACTTCTCAAAAGGACTAGATCATAAACCTCATCACCCGGGTCATATAAACCGGTGGTCCAGAGGTAAAAAATACAGGTATGCCTGTTATTTACGAACAATTGTTTCTGTGTTAATCAAAGGTTGTTTCAACCTTGTTTATTTTCGCATCTGTTTCTGTTTCTTCTACTATGATAAACCATTGGTTATATACCGGGTGTTCTAACCCGTTCGGTGCCAAACCGCCAAGCCAGTTTTTCCTTTTCTTTAGGAATAGAGCCGAAATATTACAGAGATAACCATAAATGTGACGCATATATTGACATCAGGAAGCAAAGAGTCACACACGGCATCTTATGCACGATGGCATAGGCAAAATATCCAGTTGTTTCAAGCTAAATCTATTACAAGGCTTTAAAGAGCCCACAAAGATGGTTCTCACTCTTCCCTTGCCGGTTCACCTCCTTCTGTTAATTGGAAGCTGGGATTGGACCAGTCAAAGCCGTTCACGGCAATGAACTCTGCTTCATCATCAATCAGGCCAGCCGGATCAACTTCTGGAGCAAACGTATGTTGATGAACCGGCGGGATAAGGTCTGTCACCTTGTAAGAGGGAGTCTCCATCTTAATCTCCAAATCAAAACCCGGCTGATATTTGTCAATGTTGGTCTCATCTCCAAGAATGGTGGCCTGAGGTCGAACTCCCCTCACGCAAGCAACGAAGTCATCCTGCTCAAATAGAGACCCGTCTTCCTTCACGGTAAGGTACCCCCTGGCTACATCCACCGGGTCTAGATCTGGCACCCAGGCTTTGGAGCGGCTCAGGGCAGTTAAGGCTCTGACTCTGGCACATGATCGTTTGACTTCTTGAAACCTGGCGGGTAAGATTGACAATTTTTTCAAGACATCACTGAGCCGGTTGGGTCCTTGGTTGGCAGGAGAGATAGCAGCAAGTGCTCGTTGAGCGCCAGTGTACAATTGCTCCACTAAGGTATAGACCGCCTTCAGTTTAGTCACATTATCTTGGCTCAGATTCTTGCTTCGCGGCCTGCACATATTTTTTAAACAAGGGGTCAGTAGGCGGTTTATATTCCGGGTCAAAAGAAGGTATAAAAGATCAATATAGATGGCTTACCAAAGATGGCGGAAACCATTTGAGACACCCAGTTCTTTAAGCCGGTCAGCTCCGTGGTAACCTCCTCAAGAGCCGCTTCAGCCTTTTCGGCGTGTTGTGTCAGCAACGTCTTTTCTTTGGTCCAGGATTTCTTTTTGGCAGTCAAGCTGGTTTTCAATTTTTCCGTCTCAGCAAGACTTAATTGAAGTTTAGCATCAACAGACTTGATTTCTGCCTCTTGATCCGCCAGCCGGGTCTTGGCGTTAGTTAATTGGGAACCCAATTCAGATAGGGCGTTCTACAAAACATACACAGGTGTGTCAAGGTTTAAACTAAAGTTCAAGATTCAAGTCTCAAGTACTTTGCACTACAATACCACTTGACACTTGGAGGCTAATGTCTGCCAAAACAATTTCTTATGACTCTAATATATTTCAAGTCCAAAGTACCTTACAAAGTAACAACACTTGGCACTTGGGGGCTAATGCATGATATTCAAAAAGTCTCTCAAGATTAAGCCCGATTACAATATTTGTTGGGTTCGGCAAAAGACAGCTATGAAGTTAAAGTACCGGTTCATTTCTGGTAAATTGAGCCGGCACTTGGGGACTACAGGTGAAGTTTACACTATTTTATTGCACTTTTGAAAAACTTAGAGAGAAAATATCCATCTATATCATAAAGTCTCCAGATCATTCAGGATCATCATCTGAAGACTTGGGGACTGGTAGAGTATAAGTAAACCGGAGAACATACCTCATATTTTAGCTGAAGTTTTTTGACCAACTCAATCTCTGATTCACGGCTGGAATGAACATGGCTGAGATAGCCGGACAAAATGTCATTAGCATTCAGATGACTGTAGTGAGAGATATCAAAATGCACTCTCTGGCTCTCCAGGGCTTCTTGTTTAGCAGTGTGCCGGGCTAACACAGTAGGAGTCCCTGGTTCAACATAACGGCTACCAGTGACCAGAACATCGTGATCAGAAGATGATGGCGGGTTAGCTGAACTGGATGGTCTCGCAGTAGAGGGGTTAACAACAGTATCATTAGCTGACGGCTCAGGAGGATCCAATTGAGCATTGGATGTCGGGTCTTCTGGTGCTTCAGTTCGAGGGGGAGAAGTTGGCATGGCCGGTTCAGGAGCAAGGACTGACGGGTCTTCCGTCGGTTTAGTTACTTTGGCCTTCTTGGACTTGTCTTAGCCACTATGAAAGATGTTATGAGATAGTTAGTACAAAGATGCAGTTTGAAAGACACGGAGGAATGATGATTTTTTCCTTACCCAGGGGCAGTCTTGAAAGCCAGAAATTGAGTTCGAGATGAGTCGCCAGAAGAGCGAGACACCTCCTGCAGAAGATAAAATAAAGTTAGTAATGCAAGGGAGAAGGTCCATTAATTAAAAGTAAAAGATGAAGATAAAAGAGACCTCATTCTGGCATTTTTGAGGAGTTTGTTGAAGAACGGGAGGCGGTTCATCGTCATTCCGGGCCTGACGACGGCTCTCATGTTGCTGCTTTTTCAAAAGAAAATGAGGGTCCAAATAAACCAAAGGGTGTGAAAACCTTACTTTCTGGGTTACCAGTCGAAGTTTCTGTCTTAGAAAATGGGCTGAGTCGGAGGAAATAGTTACCTCTTCTTCCACGGCCTGCCCTGTGTCGTCCTAGCAATAGTCAGTGTCAATAAGGTTGTTAAAAAATTGGCCAATGGAGTCAAGGGCTACCTCCGACTCAAAAGTATCATCATCAAGCTTTAACAGGTCTTCAGCGGTGCTTTTTTTCTTCTTGGACCTCCGGGTCGTCTTCTTGGAAGTTATGGCGGCGGCTCTAGCCTTCTTCGCGGCTTCATGGTCATACTTGGCTTTCTAGAAGTCAGATTTGGCCTGTAAACAAGTAAAACAAGATGAAAGGTCATGCGAGTATTTAAAAAAACTGCAGAGGAAAATACAAAGAGAAAGAGGCCATGGGTTCTTTACCTCTGGCACCGGGTTAATTTTGCAGAAGGGGTTTAACCCGACTTTACTGCAGTCTTCATATTTGCCGTTCACCAGAAGGGTCGACATTGAAACAATATCTTCTTCAGTTAGTTGAACGGAGCTGTGACGAAGAGAATCATCTGGGCCTCCTCCATATTCATACATCAATTTGGATCGACGGCTTAGAGGGATGACCCGCCATGAGACCCAGCAATGAGTCAAATCAACTCCGGTTAAGCCGTTCCGCAGTAAGGCGTTTATCCTTTTAATTGATGGAATAAGCTTTTTGCGTTCGGTGACAGTAAGCTTATCAGGAAGCGTAAACTTGGAATCTAGACTATCCTCACGGTAACCGGGCAGTGGTTTCTCATTGGTTGGTGAAGTGTCTTGACAGTAGAACCAGGTCTGATTCCAGTCTTTGGGATGACTCGGCAAGACTATCAGGGGGAAGACGGCGCCCTGTCGGCGCTGAATTGAGATGCCTCCAAGTTCCAAGCTAGGGCCATTGGTACACTCATTCTGGCGGTTCAGATAAAAATACTCTCTAAAGAGTTCCACAGCCGGTTCTTGTTGAAGGTACACCTCACAGAGAACTTGGAAATTGCAGATATTAGATATGGAATTGGGCCCAAGGTCTTGAGGATGAAGTTTGAAAAAGTGAAGGACGTCTCTGAAGAATTTTGAGCCGGGGGGTGAAAAACCCCGATTCATGTGGTCAGAAAAGACAATGACTTCACCATCTTTGGGATTGGGCCGTTCCTCGTCCGTGTCAGGTGCACGGTAAGACATAACATTCTTCCCTGGTAAAAATCCTATGGTAAAGAATTCCTTCAAGTTGTCCTCAGTTACTGTGGAAGGGACCCAGTTGCAGACGGTCGGTGATTTGACGGCATGATGTTCAAAAGACGAACTGAAAAGAAAGTAGCATACCGGTTCAATTCAGTGGGGAAATTAACAGTTAAATGATGATGGTGCAAATAGGTAATGGCGGCTTAAGTAAGGGCTAATGTCATATAAGGGGAAAGTAAGTCGGCGTCGTAAGCCACCATGACTACAGACATTTGAAGGAAATGAGAGACAGAATTGGCTAAGTGTTGAAGCAAACAAGTTTCCTAATTTCTTGATATTATTCTGGATCAAAGGTTCGTTCAAAATGGAAAATATTCTAGACCTAAAAATCTAGCTCAGATGAGTTCATGAGCTCTAATGAGGCCTTTGAACCAGAGAAAGGGATCTGTTGGTATCGAGGATGGGCACAAAACAACTACCGCATGAACACATGTTCTCTTTGGATCAAGAAGAAGCCGTAGTGGAAGAACTACAAGGAAACCATGATGAACTACGAAGAACACACAGAAACCTAGAAACCCTAATGCGGATCTGAGGAGCAGGAAGGTGAGCACTTACAACCACGGATCTTCTGCGGAGGTCGCCGCCGTTCTCTGGACCGATTCGGGTTGATGCAGCGGCCAAGGTCGACGGAGACAGAGGTGAAGCGCGACGGCGGCGGAGCTCGAGCAGCGGGAGAGTTGTGAGAGGAAGAAGACGAAGAAGAGAGAAGAATGAGAAAGACCAGGGCGTGCCTATTTATAAGGGGGTAAGCAAACAAGTGGGCGTGAAAATCGAGGAAGACCCAAATAATGACTATCCAACTAAACGGACGCCTCGATTCTCGGAATACATTAAAAGATAAAGATCCGTTGAAGATAACGTCATAACAGTTTTTTGTGTTTTCGGAAGATGACGTCACGGCGGGTTACAGAAATTTTATAGAGATAGGAAGATGTATTTCATATAAGTATTGAAGATTGACAAGGAACAAAGTTCAAAGTCAGCCTGGGGCCTAATGTTGGGAATATAGCTACCAGGTAAGACCCGCCCAGGAGGGGCCGGGTCAGCCCCAATGGCGGGTTACAAAAGAAGCCCAGTAACATTCAAGGCGATAGTTTATTAAGACTTATAGAAGGCCTAAGCCCAGAGGCAGCTTAAGGCCCAATATTGTAAACCTCCATTGTAAGGAAAGACTTGTAAAGAAAGGCATGTAAAAGAAGTCACCAAGCCGGACACGTTTTGTAAGCCGGCCGGGACTCTGTAGGCCGCCAGGCATCAACCCGTGTATATAAGGGGATGACCCGGCGGCAGCTTAGGGGAAGAGACAACAACTCGAAGCCAGGACAAGCATATTCGCTCCCTGGTCTTCGAAACCCCAACAATTCCAAACACAACTAGACGTAGGCTTTTACCTTCATCATAAGGGGCCGAACTAGTATAAAACATCTCATGTCCTTTGTCCCGATTAACCCCTTTAAGCTTCCTAGTTGCGATGGCCCTACGGCTAAGTCCTTTCTCTAGGACATCTGTCATGACAATTCCACGACAGGTTGTACATATATTACGTCAGGAGCATATAGTATGCGGTGAAGAGGGGGGAAGGGGACCATCATATGTAGTATGCTTGATATGAACCTCGCTCTATGTGGGTGCATGGTTTACGGTTTTTGAGGCATGTGGCACATCAAAGTTGTGCATTTTGGGTATTCAACATATATATGTTTGTCCCACATGCAAAGCGGTGGTGGTTGTCCTCTCGCACCCACTTAAGCGGTTATCAATGATATCGATGCTTTCCATCTATGGGCCCGCTTGGTCCATCACTTCTTTTTGCCTGACAACAAGAGAGGTTAATTTGACTTAGGAGGGGATTATTATTTTTGCTCTGGGATGACATGCATGATACACTTTGAGCACACACATATGCATGTGTACGCATGAATCCCTCCCATCGAGTCGAAGTGGCTAGTACAACGACACCATCATGAACCGATCTCGCTCTATGTGGGGAGCTAGTGTACGATTTTTGACACACGCGCGAGATCAATGTTGTGTATTCAAACATGCATGCACGCATCACCTCCATACATATGCATGTAGTGGTTGCCTTCGAACGATATACTCCCTCGCGTGGTTATCGGTGACAAGCCTATATATTCGTGGGCCTGCGTGGACATCCATGATCACCTTCACCAACAACAAGATAGGTTACCATGGCGGATTCTTCATTTGGTTAGTGTTATCGTAGTATAGGTCATGGTGAGATTCAGACCTAATTAAGTTTGAGCGCATATACTATGCACGCATGCATGCATATATGAATCCCCCTCGTTGGCTTGAAGTGTGGTGTAATATACATATGCATCGTCAACCTAACCCTCACTCAGTGTGGGGATTTCTAGTTCGAAATCACAGTGCCACATCAAAGTTGTTCATTGTTACTCAAACACACACCTCTCCATACATATGTTTGGGCCATGCATGCAGTGGTTGTCTTCGGGGACTAGCTACTTGCATGATTATTGGTGAGCTAGCCCATCTCCGGGGTCACATGGTTGGCCATCACTTTGACCAACAACAAGAGAGAGGTTGTACGACCAAGGTGTATTATTCTTGGTCCATTTTACAATCCATCTTGGTGAGATATATGCCTCTCTGGCCCGCCGAGTAAAAGTGTGTATGTGGGGGGGGGGGGAGGGGTTGCTACATCGCACTTTGGTAGGTGAACCTCGGTTGGGGGGTGGGGAATGCATTCATAGCTTAATTAGGATTCCCTTCATGGCGACACGAGGGGGGTGGGGGATGCTAGCTACTTCGCACTTTGCTAGGTGAACCTCAGTTGGGGCGGGGGGAGGGGGCATGCTCATAGCTTAGGATTCCCTTCGTGCCAACACGAGGGGGGGGGGTTGCTAGCTACTTCGCACTTTGCTAGGTGAACCTCGATTGGGGGGCATGTGCATTCATAGCTTAGATTTCCCTTCGTGCCAACACGAGGGAGGGGTGGCTGCTAGCTACTTCGCACTTTGCTAGGGTGAACCTCAGTTGGGGGGGGGGCATGCATTCATAGCTTAGCTTGGATTCCCTTCGTGCCGACACGAGGGAGGGGGCTGCTAGCTACTTCACACTTTTCTAGGTGAACCTCGGTTGGGGGGCATGCATTCATAGCTTAGGAATCCCTTCGTGCCGACACGAGGGAGGGGGGCTTCTAGCTCTACTTCACACTTTGCTAGGTGAACCTTGATTGGGGGGCATTCATTCATAACTTAGGATTCCCTTCGTGCCGACACGAGGGAGGGGGGCTGCTAGCTACTTCGCACTTTGCTACGGTGAACCTCAGTTGGGAGGGGGCATGCATTCATATATATCTTAGGATTCCCTTCATGCTAACACGAGGGAGGAGGGGGCTGCTAGCTACTCCGCACTTTGCTAGGTGAACCTCAATTGAGGGGGAGGGGCATGCATTCATATATAGCTTAGGATTCCCTTCATGCCGACACGAGGAAGGAGGGGGGCTGCTAGCTACTTCGCACTTTGCTAGGCGAACCTCATTTGAGGGGGAGGGGCATGCATTCATAGCTTAGGATTCCCTTCGTGCCGACACGAGAAGGTGGGAGCAAGCAATACCATGCGCTTTGCGAGATAGGTGCCACATTGAAGTTGCATTTGGTATTTGAAAATCAAACCACCCTTTTGATACGTAAATTTGGTCCACATGCAAGTATGTTCGTGTTCTAACCCTCTCCCGCGTCATTTTTTTGCCAAATTTATGAACATTAGTTGGATGACGCAACAGACACGGTTCACTCAAACTAACCGTGTGCCACGCCGGTGCACCTATGACGCACACATCCGCACAGTACATTGGGCTCCACGAGGCTCTCCCTCTCAAAAATACCTGCCCGCTTCGAGGATTTTTCTGTTTCATAACACACAGTTGTTATCTCCGGACCATGTGCGATGTTTCTTGTTCCTAATCCTGCCTACAACGAAAATATCTGCCCGCCTCGAGGGTTTTTCTTTTTCATAACACACGGTTGTTATCTCCGGACCGTGTGTGATGCACTATCATCAAAAATTTCAATAGCCTGTCATTTCACTCCTGCGTTTGACTCCCACGTAGTAAAAATTTTAGTACCCGCGTCATTTCCTCAAACACCCCGCATCCCCCCTCCACACACACACACCAAAACCTCCTCGGGCATGCGCGCGCGCACACACACACACACACCCTCCCTCGCTCGAAACCCTAGCAAAGTCATCGCCGCCGCTGCAGTCGCCGCAAGGCCTCCATTGTCAACATCTGCCGGTTTGCCCGTGCAGCTTACTGATACGTCTCCAACGTATCTATAATTTTAATTGTTCCATGCTATTATATTATCTGTTTTGGATGTTAATGGGCTTATTTATACACTTTTATATTATTTTTGGGACTAACCTACTAATCCAAGGCCTAGTGCAAATTGTTGTTTTTTTGCCTATTTCAGTGTTTCGCAAAAAAGGAACATCAAACGGAATCCAAACGGAATGGAACCTTCGGGAGAGTTATTTTTGGAATAAACGTGATCCAGGGGACTTGGAGTGGACGTCAAGAAATCAACGAGGAGGGCACGAGGCAGGGGGGTGCGCCCTCCACCCTCGTGGGCCCCTCGTGGCTCCACCGACCTACTTCTTCCTCCTATATATATCCATATACCCCGAAAACATCCAGGATCACGACGAAACCCTATTTCCACCACCGCAACCTTCTGTACCCAAGAGATCCCATCTTGGGGCCTTTTTCGGAGCTCCGCCGGAGGGGGCACGATCATCGAGGGCTTCTGCATCAACACCATAGCCTCTCCGATGATGTGTGAGTAGTTTACCTCAGACCTTCGGGTCCATAGTTATTAGCTAGATGGCTTCTTCTCTCTCTTTGGAGATCTATTTGATGTAACTCTTTTTGCAGTGTGTTTGTCGAGATCCGACGAATTGTGGGTTTATGATCAAGTTTATCTATGAACAATATTTGATTCTTCTCTGAAATCTTGTATGTATAATTGGTTATCTTTGCAAGTCTCTTTGAATTATCAGTTTGGTTTGGCCTACTAGATTGATCTTTCTTGCAATGGGAGAAGTGCTTCGCTTTGGGTTTAATCTTGTGGTGTCCTTTCCCAGTGACGGTAGGGGCAGTAAGGCACGTATTGTATTGTTGCCATCGAGGATAAAAATATGGGGTTTATATCATATTGCTTGAGTTTATCCCTCTACATCATGTCATCTTGCTTAATGCATTACTCTGTTCTTATGAACTTAATACTCTAGATGCATGCTGGATAGCGGTTGATGTGTGGAGTAATAGTAGTAGATGCAAAATTGTTTCGGTCTACTTGTCACGGACGTGATGCCTATATACATGATCATGCCTAGATATTCTCATAATTATGCACTTTAATATCAATTGCTCAATAGTAATTTGTTCACCCACCATAATACATATGATATCTTGAGAGAAGCCACTAGTGAAACCTATGGCCCCCGGGTCTATTCTCCATTATATTAATCTCCTGTCAACAAGTTATTTCTATCGCCGTTTATCTTGCAATCTTTACTTTCAATCTATATCATAAAAATACCAAAAATATTTATCTTATTATTATTATCTCTATCAGATCTCACTCCCGTAAGTGACCGTGAAGGGATTGACAACCCCTTTATTGCGTTGGTTGCGAGGTTCTTATTTGTTTGTGTAGGTACGAGGGACTTGCATGTAGCCTCCTACTGGATTGATACCTTGGTTTCCAAAAACTGAGGGAAATACTTACACTACTTTGTTGCATCACCCTTTCCTCTTCAAGGGAAAACCAACGCAATGCTCAAGAGGTAGAACTTACCCACCGATCTCCATACCCAGGCCGCCTAGAGTTTCTTAGATGACTCCTGCCAAACTCCCCCTTTCCCATAGATCCCCATCCCCATCCCCCACTCCAGAGCGTCGCAGCCTAAGCCCGGTTACGCTTCCCATGGAGCTCGAGGAGCGACTGGCCCAAAAGAGGTGTATAGCGGTCTCTTCGCCTGACGTCGCCGAGGAAGCTGACGACCATTACTGGCGGCAGGCACTCAAGCAACGGGCTATAGTATGCGGGCATGTCTCGTCCACCGGCTACGACATCAAGGTCATCGACGCCCTAAGGCGGGCTGTGTCACAGGTTAAGTGGCCCACCCCCAACCCCTCAGGTTAAACTGCCGTCGATCTCATCCATGGCCCCGCCGCTGATCTCCTCTGGCTCGCTGTCAACAATTTGCCATTCTACATCACCATCGAGCCCCTTTTGTCATTTATGAAGGACACGTTCTACGATGCTGGCTTGGGATCCACAGCTTCCAAGTCAAACCTCATCGACGACGACCATGAGGAGGGCACCCTCTCCGGCTCTTCCAAGGGGAAAGACCCCATCTGCTCTTCCAAAGGGAAAGCGCCCGTCTGGGACATCAGGAAGGGCACCCTACAGCCGTGCTCTTCCAAGGGGAAGGAGCCCTTCTGTGACAACATGGAGCACATCCAGGGTCTGTGCTCTTCCCACGGGAACGAGCCCATCCGTGACAAGTGAGGAAACCCATGATTTGTTTATTTCAGTTGTTCACAATGTGATGCTCTATATGTGCAATTATTTACTGTGCAGTACATTTCATCAATCCAGTTTTATACGTACCGATAGGAATGCATATATTTGCTTGCTATTAAGCCTATTATAGCCAGCATATGCCTCTTTTAAAGTTTTTTGATTGTTCGGTTGTTTGTAGCTAGCATATGTTCAGTTTCAAATGCTATCTTTGGTTGTTCGTAGTATGCCTTGTTTATTCCAGTTATTCACAATGTGATGTTCTACATGTGAAAGTATGAACTATGTAGTTCAATTTCATTAGTACTAGTTTCAACAACACCACTATGGATGACTACATTTGGTTGTTGCATCTTGTAGTTAACACGCCTTTCCATTTTGATTTAACCATAACCAGTGTACTTAGACCGACACAATACCAGTTTGAATGACCATGTTTGCTTGTTGTTAAATGTTAGGCCTGTTGCAGTTAGCACACCTTTCCACTTGTTTAGCTTTACTAGCGTGCTTAAACCTGCACACTGAAGCTATCTTTTGGAGATTATTTTGTCTGCCATGTGTAATTTTGGTTGATGTTTAGCCTGTTGTGCTTAACATGCTTCTTGATGTACCTACACATGACAATCTTGGGAACGACCGCTGTTTTCCATCGAGGTTAGTTTCATCCCATGGCTTATATCTGCTCACTGTTCAGGATATCCGTAGCTGGTACCATATAGGCTGGCGGCTGATAAGGGACTAATCGATGAATCGAACTTTTAACTGAATATATCTGCAACCCATTTTTCCTTCAGTTAACTAGGGCCATATGTAATATATCTGAGGCTACATAGCAACATGCGCTATACTTAATGTCTAAATATGCAATCCTAGGCTACATAGCAACAAGGAAAAGTTTTACATTAATGTTCTAATAATGTCTAGATATACGTAGAAGAGCAGCAGTAGCAACAGCAACAACACATCCCTATTTGGATACTCAACTTAGCTAGAGGTTAGAGTTAGTTTCTAGCTCATTACTAACCCTGAACTAACTCCGTCCAAAGAGTTGTTTGGATGGCAGGGTTAGATTGACAATAAATGCACTAGGAGAACTAGCTCCAATTAGCACCTCTTGGGTTGGATACTAGTTTTTTTGGGTGGGTTATAGATGAAACTAGCTCAAACTAGCCCTCATGTTTAGATATACTTTAGGGCTATTTGAGCCCGAACTAGCTCAAACTAACTGTAACCCGTGGATACAGCAGCAAATAATTTTTAAGAACAAACTAAACTCCTTTGGGCCCATAATATAAGATGTTAATTCATCTAATATGTGAGTATATTGGATGTTATAAGATTCTCCCTCCGTTCCTAAATATTTGTTCTTTTTAGAGATTTCAAATGGACTACCACATACAGATGTATATATACATATTATAAAAGAGTGTTGTACTACATCATTGTGCCATTGCTGTTTAGCTTCTAATATTAACTTGGTGCTTTTAGGTACATATGTCATTGGTAAAGATCCGCGTTTCGACCCTTTCTGCATATGGGCCAATGAGATATCGATGAACCAACATCAAGTGAGAAAGCTGATAAAGATTGTTAGTAAAATGGGTCCAAAGATGGCAATTAAACTATTTGTTTACACTTTATCCAAGACAACAGCGAACTGCAGGATGGTAAGTAAGAACTCTGCAGCCTTCTTTTTACTGCCCATAATGAGTTGTGTTAGATGACAATGTCTGAAATCTTATTCCTTTGCAGTGGTTGCCAAAGCAGTTTACTCAAGATTACCTCTGAAACTACATGATTGGTGGGCATGCAAAGGTTAAAGTATTTCTACCAAAACACGATGATTATCTAGATGTTTTCATGAAGACCATGACAGATGGGCGGTCGGCCATCACAAGGGGTTGGACTAGAGTCGTGCGTGCCTTCTACATGGAGGAGGGCACAATATGGGCATTCCTCTTCACCTTGTTCAGCAACCAGAATATATTTCGCCTCTTTCTTTACTGTCTTTAATAGTACAAGTATACAACTGTGGTTCATCATTCTTTATCTGGTTCTTATGTAATTCTTGAACATATGTACCTATGAATCGAATAATGCATTGGTTGTTTGAACCTGATGGATATGAATAAAGCTGTAGCATACATTCAAATTCAAATCCAAATCTGGTACAATTTGGAGAAGCAGCAATTAAATTACGGTGAAACTACGCTCTCCAGGTTGTTACGGCACACACGGTTGATAAAACACAAACGTTTGCGATATGCACCATAATCCGAGATGGTTCACAGAGAGGAAACGTGTGCAAGCATGCACACAGTTGTTGTTTGCAAAGCGTGTGTGATGTCAGACAATATCACAAACAGTGCGGGCAAACTAAACGTTTGTGTTAGTTGCCTTATCGTACACGATTCGCAACCATGAACTGTTTCTGATGAAGTATATATGCATCGTAAATGTTGCACCACAGAATAGCCTGTGCAATAGTTGTCGTGTACGACGATGTTACGATGGTCCGACGTTTCGTAATCCTGTCTGACACTCATACGACGATTAGCTAATCTTCTTAACGATGAACCATTTGTGATGGGCCGCGCATCATACACGTTCTATAATAGTGAACTGTTTGTGATGGGCCACGCATTGTAAACGTAGCACCACAGAATACCGACTGTGATGGCAATGCGAGCAGAAACGAGTAGGAGTACTATAGGGGCCCTATCCCCAACGGTTTCTGGGTCGTGTGGGAAGGACCCCCCTATCGACCACACTCACTTGGCGATGGTTCCAAATGCCGTCGCGGAAAGGGGTTTTAAACCGTTTGTTTAGGACCGACGCGCACCAGTGTGTTGAATGCGAGGGTACTATTGTCCGTGAGAATTAAGTTTTTCAACAAGAAATTTCTTACGGCTCCAAGTGTTAAACAACATAAAAATAACTTTTAGGTGGACCTAAGGGCTTCTGATCGTGCTCGGCTTCTATTTACAATAGCTTGTCATCATGGACCAGTAGAATTTCTGGCCGGGGATCTTGATTTTATGGATCAGACCGATCCATTTGATTGTGACTACTGAAAACTTTGGTTGAGTTAGATGTCATTGTCCTGTTCAATCTGGATTTTGTCTAAACTTGATGATCAATTAATCCTCGTGCTTTTGTACTATTTGTTAGCTAGAGTTAGATATTGTAGCCCTTTTCAACTCGGCTTTGACCCATATTTTCTTTCATACTGGACCAATGGCTTGCCATTTCACTAATTAATACATAAATATTATAAGCATTCACAACATAGGGAAAGAACATCACTCTCGCAGGATCCTTGAGATCTTTGTTCATTACAGAACCGCAAGTTCTTAATGCCCACCAGCACCCACAAACTTATTTTCAGCTTGCACACCAAATGGGCTATAATTCTTAATAAGAAAAGCTGCATGGTAGTCATAGATTTGGATTTATCATTTGGGACCCACGAGGAAAAAGCCTATCCAGGGCGGTGCCAACTTGATAGTAAACATTGAGAAACCTAGTTTTAAAATTACTGTAAATCCAAAACTTGCCTCAAAATCATGAAACTTGGCATGGTGTTATGTCATAGAACCAACATGTTGTGGTAAAAAATTAGTCCAATTTGGGACAAGTTTTGGTACAAACTTCTTACAAACCGGAGCTTCTCTCAAGAAGGCTCATGGTTCCGAGAGGGACCTTGTCACCTATGTGTGCGAAACGACATACATTGTCTCTTCCCGCCTAGATTTATTTTACAGAGGAAACATGCAACTATATATAGTAGCGTCGTCCTAAAAATATGAAACTATTCACGGTTCGTTTTGCCTTTTTATACATTATTTGAGTTTCCTAGGCATTTTGGAACATACTTTCGTGTGTGCAAAGGTCATGTGTGTACTAGCCACATATGTAATTCGATGTTCAATATGTTTATGGAATCAAGTCCTTATAAGTTGTAAGTACATTTGTTGTTGTTCTGTGTGCAATGGCATTGCACACAGACCATATTAGGGAACCCGTCGGTGATGATTTCATCAATCACTGACAATTGTATATGAGCAAGCGTTTTCCCACAACACACACGGCTTATTAGCAGCAATTGTATGTGTTATTATCGGTCTTCACACACATTTCTGATTACAGACCTGTTTGCCGCGTATCACACACATCTTGTTATATTGAACCGTTTCTGTTCTCTTGGCTCAAAGCAAACAGTTCATCCGAGTGAACCGCATACCGTATATCGCACACACCTTGATCTGGCTGACCGTTTCTTTTGTGTTGCCTAATCAGAAACAGTTCATCCGAGTGAACCGTATGCTGTATATCGCACACACCTTCATCTGGCTGCCTGTTTCTTTTGTTCCATATCATCGCAAATAGTCAATTGAACTGAACCGCATACACGCAACTAAAATCTGAACCGTGTTTGATGCATCCTCCATTCCAAACGTTTTGCACCTTTTTTGACAGTTTTTTACACCACCGTTTGTGATTATTGCATCGAACACAGTTTCTTCAAAGGGTCTCTAATTGTAGTGTCGTGTTAGCAGCATCCTGCAGTAGTGCATGGCTTCATATTCTTCGAATTCTTTCTCTCTTGGAATTTTCTCTCCTTTTCCTCTAATTTTCCTAGTGCTAGGCCAAACACAAAAAAGATTATAGGCCGTCGATAAAAGGAGAAGAAATGCATAAAAAGGGAAGGTTGTTGCACATATACCAAGCTGCCGGCAATGCTAATTCAGTTGCTTCATTCTCCTGTGAATTAGCTGCAATTTGCTTTGCTGCTTCATTCTCCTATGTATTAGCTTCAATATGATCTAATGCTACATTCTCCTCTATATTAGCTTCAATCTGCTCTAATGCTATATTCGCCTCTGCATTTGTTGCTGCCCATTGTTCCTCTTCTCCAAATGAAGCATCCACTGGATTGGTACATTTCCTAGCAATGTGCCCGAGGGTTCCACATTTTTTGCACTTACGCTGTCTTTTTACACGACCCTCTTCACCTCTTCTGATCCTGTTCGTCCTTGGTCTTTCTGGTGGTCTAGTTAGTACAGGAGAATATAGTTTGAACCCTGGATCTACTATTGTCGGTGTACTAGAGTAGGGGTACCCTTGTACCCCGAACTTGTGCACGGGCAGTTGCAGCGTCCCGCGGCAAGGCCTGCCAGGTCACCGCCAAGATTCCTTGTGGTCCCTCTGAAGACCATTCAAGAACAAAGTATTCAAGACGAGACCCCGGCAAGAGGAGCTTGCCGGGAAGAAGGCAAGACCCCGGCAAGAGGAGCTTGCCGGGAAGGCCATCAGAAGCGTCCCAAGACCCCGGCAAGAGGCGCTTGCCGGGAAGGCCGTCCGAGGCATTCCAAGGAACTTGCCGCGGCGCGCTACGCGCCCCGACAAGGCCCGGCGAGCGACAAGCTCCCGGAAGCGACAAGTCGACGGCCGTGGCAAGGCGCTTGCCGCGGCAAGCCCCCACTCCACGCCCGCGCTCCAGCACATCCACCCACGTGTCGCTCCAGGGCCCCTCCCGAGCGCACGTGGCAGGAGGCTGTGCAGCCAGGGGCGTGCGGTGGCACGAAGGCGCTGACAAGACAACCACCATGGCAAGACGGTGGCGTCCCTAGCGGTCCCTTTCAGTGCTGTCTAGGCGACACAGACGGGCATTTAATGCCCTTGTCCCCTGCCGTCAGGGTTAGGTATGATAACACTGTAGCAGCTAGCTGTGCCTACTACAGCACCTAGCTGTGCCTACCCACGGCACCCTTTCCACTTTTGCCCTTGGCCCCCGTTGCTCTATGTCGGTAACCCCTTGAGTATAAAAGGAGGCCCGTGTGCAACGTAGAGGGGGTCGGCCACCTCAAGAGCCCTCGCGAGGTTTAGCATTCCCACACACTCACGCTCGCTCTCGCTCCCGAGCTAGAGATCAATACCAATCCACAAAGCAGGAGTAGGGTTTTACGCATCCTTGCGGCCCGAACCTGGGTAAATCGTTCGTGTGCTCCACCTCGATTTACCCCTCGCGCGACCAACCGCCCGCTTGCTCCGCCTCGATCTGCTCTTTGCGCCACCTCTGCCCCCCGCCGAACCAAAAAGGGACCCGGTTCGCCGGTCCCATAGGTGCCCGTGGATCAGAAACCCCGGCATCTCTGGCGCGCCAGGTAGGGGGCGTCGAGGTGGTGTGAATCAGATCCGGCGTTCTTGCGGGCTAGATCTTCATCTTCTTCATCGATCTTCACCATCTTCATCAACATGCCGCCGAAGAAGAAAGTCTCGGAGGCAGCTGCTCCGTCCGTGCCGAGCCACCCACCGCCGGAGAAAACGGACGGTGGGGCAGGCGCTGGCGGAAGGGCACGCATCGACGAGGGAACTCTTGGTGCTGCCAGGTCCCAGGGCAAGGCTGCGCTGCCCATCGGCGGCGTGGCTGGCTCCCACAACGACCGGACGCACTCCAAGACCTCGGCGTCCGTGCATGCGCCGCGCCCATCTCAGGAGGCGCGGGACCGGCAGCGTCATGGTACCCACGGTACCATGCGCTCGCTGGATCAAGATCGAGCTGGTGGATCCCGGAGCGCCCAGGACCACCATGCGCGTCAACAAGCTGGCGCGAGCGAGACACGGTCGCCTGGACGGGATACTGCTCCTTCTAACGTGGTTAGGAGTCCGAGCGTGTCCCGCTCCTCGCACCGTTCGCTACCGCAGCCCGCCACCGCAGCGGAAGCTCTGGCACGAGCTCAGCTGCTCCTAGACTACCCTCCAGCGGCGGACAAGATCGACGATTGGAGGGCCACTATCCAGAGTCTCATCGGCTTCGCCAACGGCGACACTCCTCGGCAGCCGAGCACGTTGCAGCCGCAGCGAGTCAGCCAGGCGCAAACCGGTGGAGACAAGACTGGTGGGGGTGCAACTACTGTGCACTCCCCACCCCGAAGGCCAAGATCGCCGACCCGCCGGATCCGCCACGACAGCGACTCCACCGCGTCGTCGGATCCGCGAGCTCGTCGCGACCAACGACAAGTTCTTCTAGAACGGCAGCGGGAAGACGCTCGTACGCGCATCGAGCGTCGGAGAGAAGTGCGACGTCAGTCAGACCAGCGCGCTGGGCCCTCTGTCGACATGCATGCGCCAGGGGAACCAGGCGACCTGCCGTACCCGGTAGGTTGCCCTGCGTTCACTCGTGAGCTGCGGCAAGTCCAGTGGCCCAGTACGAAGAACTTCAAGCCCGACGTACCAGAGAAGTACGACGGCAAGTTGCATCCGTCGGAGTTCCTCAGCATCTACACCATCGCGTGCAGGCTGCTGGGGGGCGAGACGACAAGATCCTTGCCAACTACTTCCCGCTGGTACTCAAGCCCAACGTCAGGTCCTGGCTCATGCACTTGCCGGACAACTCCATATCCTCCTGGGCTGAGCTATGCCATCAGTTTGTTGGTGCCTTCACAGGCGGCCACAAACCTCATGGCCAAGAGAGCGATCTTCATCTGCTTGTCCAGAAGGAAGGAGAGCCCCTGCGCCAGTATACCCAGAGGTTCAGCCGTGTACACCACAACATCCCAAACATCCACCCTGCCGCGGTAATCAGCGCGTTCCATCAGAACGTGCGTAACCGCAGGATGCGGGAGGAGCTGGCGATGTGCAAGATTCGGGACGTCAGCGAGCTTTATGCCCTGGCCGACAGATGTGCACGCGCTGAGGAGGGGAGGAAATTCCCCGGGGAAAGCACTGGAGCAGGGGGATCTGATAGTGAGGATGCCGCCCCAGCAAAGAGAAGCCGACGGCGCAACAATAGGAAGAAGCAGAACAACGAGGTGCTGGTCGTTGAGCAGTCCGGCAATGAAGGTGACGCCACGAAGGCTACAGTTGGTAGCTCCGGCAAGGAAGTTGCCGCGTGCACCAACTGTCAGGCTGTGGCGGTCGCCGACAAGCGGGACGGCTCCGGCAAGAAGTACTGCAAGATTCACCGCACCAAGGTCCATGACCTCCAGAACTGCAAGAAGGTCGAGCAGCTCGTCCAGTAACAGAGGGCTGAGTACGAGCGGCGCGACAAAGAGAGAGCCCAAGGGGGTGCCGAGACACCTGGCCAGAAGCGCACCGGCCAGGAAGGACGCCGCGGCAAGGCCAAGCAGCGGCAAGGAGACAGACCTCCCCGCGGTCGCGACAACGACGACGACGACGGCGAGGATGAAGACATGGATGACGTTGAGACCAGTGAGCAGGAGTTTCAGAAAGCCACAGAGGTCTTGTGCGTTGACGGGGGTGCTTCCCTGCATACCTCGCACCGCCAACTCAAACAGTGGGTGCGGGAAGTCAATGCAGCGGAGCCACCCATCGAATCGCGCAAGCTTCTGAAGTGGTCCAGCACGCCTATCATCTTTGACATTGAGGACCACCCTGATCGCACAACCGCGGTCGGGTGTCTGCCGATGTTGGTTTCACCAACCATCCGCAACCTCAAGGTCACCAAGATGCTAGTCGACGGCGGGGCCGGCTTAAACCTGATCTCCGCCGCTGTGCTCCGAAAACTCCAGATCCCTGACGGCGAGCTCGAAGAGACCGGCACATTCCAAGGAATCAACCCGGGAAGGAGCAAGCCGAAGGGGAAAGTCACGCTGCCGGTAACATTCGGCAGCGAGTTAAACTTCAGGACTGAGAGGGTCACGTTCGACGTTGCCGATATCCCGTTGCCTTACAATGGGATAATTGGCCGTCCAGCGCTCGCCAAGTTCATGGCGGCCTCTCACTATGCGTATAACGTGCTGAAGATGCCAGGCCCGATAAGCGTCATTTCTGTCCCTGGCGACAAGAAGGACGCTCTTATCTGCGCCGACAAGATCTACCGGGAAGCAGCAGCCACGGCAGACCGCGATCCGCTTGCCGCTGAAGCTCCCGGGACCAAGAAGACCAAGTCCGGCAGGAACTCTGGTGCCCACTCCGGCAAGCGCACCTCTTCGGAGTGCTGCGCTGCCGTCGAGGACGCGCCATCGAGCTCCACCGGCAAGAAGACCGAGCCCGGCAAAAGCTCTGGTGCCTACTCCGGCGCGCGCACCTCTTCGGAGTGCTGCGCTGCCGTCGAGGACGCGCCATCGAGCTCCACCGGCAGGAAGACCGAGCCCGGCAAAAGCTCTGGTGCCTACTCCGGCGCGCGCACCTCTTCGGAGTGCTGCGCTGCCGTCGAGGACGCGCCATCGAGCTCCACCGGCAAGAAGACCGAGTCCGGCAAAAGCTCTGGTGCCCACTCCGGCAAGCGCGCCTCTTCGGAGTGCTGCGCTGCCGTCGAGGACGCACCATCGAGCTCCGCCGGCGAACACAAGAAGACGATGGCGGCTCCGCCAGAGACGAAGAAGGTGTCCGCCAAGGAGGATGGCGCTGGTGGTACCTTCACCATCAGTGCCACGCTTGACCCTAAATAGGAAAGCGCGCTCGTTGCTTTCCTGCGGGCGAATGTCGACGTGTTTGCATGGCAACCGTCTGACATCCCCGGTGTTCCCAGGAAAGTGATTGAGCACCACCTTGCCGTCTGTCCTCATGCGCGGCCCGTCAAACAGAAAGTCCGGAAGCAGGCGGTGGAGCGCCAAGAATTCATTGCGGAGGAAATCAAGAAACTGGAAGCAGCAGGCCTCGTCAGAGGAGTACTCCATCCCACGTGGTTGGCCAATCCTGTAGTCGTGCGCAAGGCAAACGAGAAATGGAGGCTTTGCATCGATTTCACCGATGTTAACAAAGCTTGTCCCAAAGACCCATTTCCTTTGCCGCGCATTGACCAGATTGTTGACTCCGCAGCTGGATGTGATTTGCTTTCATTTCTTGATGCATACTCCGGGTATCATCAGATCTTCATGGCAGAGGAGGACGAAGAGAAAACCGCATTTATTACTCCATGTGGCACGTACTGCTTTGTACGAATGCCTTTCGGATTAAAAAATGCCGGTTCAACATTTGCAAGAGTAGTCCATATTGCTCTCGAGCCACAAATACACAGAAATGTGGAAGCCTACATGGATGATATAGTGGTCAAGAGCAGGGACAGAGCAACCCTGATCCAAGACTTGGACGAGACTTTTGCAAATCTGCGCAAGATCAGCCTCAAGCTCAACCCAGAGAAGTGCGTGTTCGGGGTTCCCTCCGGCAAGCTTCTCGGGTTCTTCGTGTCTCAGCGGGGAATTGAAGCCAACCCCGACAAGATCAGGGCCGTCGAGCAGATTGAAGCCCCGAAGCGCGTCAAAGATGTTCAGAAACTTGCCGGTTGCGTGGCTGCTCTCAGCAGGTTTATCTCTCCGTCTGCTGAGCGCGCCCTGCCATTTTTCAAACTATTGAAAAAGGCAGGTCCAATGAAATGGACTCCGGACCCGGAGGCTGCGCTGCAAGACCTGAAGAGATACCTGTCCTCCCCTCCAACACTTGTCGCGCCTAAACCACAAGAAAAGTTGCTGCTGTACATAGCGGCGACCAATCAAGTGGTTAGTGCTGCGTTAGTGGCAGAGAGGGAGGTGGATGATGAGCCAGCAACCGCGGCAAGCGCATCCAGCGACAAGCAGGGGGCTTCCCCGACAAGCTCTGGTCCCAACAAAGATGAACCCGCGCTGATACACGAGGAGATACGGAAGAAAATGGTGCAGCACCTAGTTTACTTTGTCAGTTCCCCCTTGCAGGGGGCTAGATCAAGGTACTCTGGTGTGCAGAAACTGCTTTTCGGCCTTCTCATGGCCTCGAGAAAGCTGCGCCATTACATCCAAGCACATGAGATCACGGTGGTCACTCGCTTTCCGCTGAAGAGGATACTGCAGAATCCTGAAGCGACAGGCAGGATTGTTGAGTGGGCACTGGAACTGTCAAGCTTTGGTCTCAAGTTTGAAAGCACTTCAACTATCCAGAGCAGAGCATTGGCAGAATTCATAGCGGAATGGACGCCAACTCCGGACGAAGAAACCCCGGAGACGAGCATCCCCGACAAAGAAGCGAGCAAAGAGTGGCTGATGTACTTTGATGGTGCTTTCTCACTTCAAGGCGCCGGCGCCGGTGTGCTGCTTATCGCGCCCACCGGAGAGCACCTCAAGTACATAGTCCAGATGCACTTTCCCAAGGAGCAAGCAACAAACAATACTGCAGAGTATGAGGGATTGCTTGCCGGTCTCAGGATCGCGGCAGACCTTGGGATTAAGAAGCTCATTGTCAGGGGTGACTCACAGCTTGTCGTCCGCCAAGTAAACAAGGATTATCAGAGCCCGTTGATGGAAGCTTACGTCGACGAAGTGAGAAAGCTAGAAGAGCGCTTTGACGGCCTGCAAATGGAGCACGTTCCGAGAACTCAGAACGCCATTGCTGATGGCCTGTCAAAGTGCGCTGCACTTAAGTTACCTGTGGAACTAGGGACCTTTGTGCTCAAGCTGACTCAACCGTCCGTAACACCATCAACTGGACAAAGCAAGAAGAGGAAGTTGATTCCTGGTGGCTACCTGCCGGCAGAGCTTCCCGAAGCCGCCGCTAAGAAGGTCCCCAAGATCAACACCGAAGGCGCTAAGGAGCAGTCTGCTCCGGCAAGCCCTAGGGTTTGTTCCGTTGAAGCTGAAGCTCCCGACAAGCTTGCCGCGGAACGTCAAGCTCCGGCAGAGACACAGCCTCTTGCCGTCGAAGCAGATATTCCTGCGGCAACCTCCAAGATCAATGCCAAGAGCGCCGGTGAGCCAGATGCTCCGGCAAGCCCTAGGGTTTGTTCCGTTGAAGCTGAAGCTCCCGGCAAGCTCGTCGCGGAACGTCAAGCTCCGGCAGAGACACAGCTTCTCGCCGTAGAAGCGGACGTTCCCGCAGCAGCAGAGCTGCCTTTAGTCCTTGTTGTCGAGCCACAGGCTCCAACATGGGCACAGCAGATTGTCCATTTCCTTCAGGCGGGAGAACTTCCCGAAGAGCAAGAAGAAGCCAAAAGAGTAGCCCGGCAGTCAAGTATGTACCAGTTCGTCGACAAGACGCTGTACAGAAGAAGACTCAACGGTGTGAAATTGAGGTGCATCCCCCGGGAAGACGGACAGAAGCTGTTGGCAGAGATACACAGAGGCATATGTGGTCACCACATTGGCGCAAGAGCACTCGTCGGCAAAGCATTCCGGCAAGGTTTCTTCTGGCCAACAGCCCTCCAGGATGCAACTGCACAAGTAACCAAGTGTGAAGCGTGCCAGTTCCATTCCAAGCAGATACACCAGCCAGCTCAAGCTCTCCAGACGATCCCTTTATCCTGGCCATTTTCGGTCTAGGGGCTCGACATCCTCGGCCCCTTCCCCCGAGCTGTCGGGGGCTTTGAGTACTTGTACGTCGCAATCGACAAGTTCACAAAGTGGCCGGAAGTGGAACCAGTGAGGAAGGTGACCACACAGTCAGCCGTCAAGTTCTTCAGGTCGATTGTTTGCCGCTTCGGGATCCCTAACCGGATAATCACCGATAACGGCACACAGTTCACGAGCCACGCCTTCATGCAGTACGTCCAAGATCTCGGCGCCAAAGTCTGCTTCGCCTCTGTTGCTCACCCAAGGAGCAACGGTCAAGCGGAGAGGGCAAACGCCGAGGTACTGCGCGGGCTCAAGACCAGAACTTTCGACAGGCTGCACAAGTGTGGAAGAAACTGGATCGAGGAGCTACCAGTGGTTCTTTGGTCGATCAGAACGACACCAAATCGAGCCACTGGACAGACACCCTTTGCTCTAATCTATGGAGCAGAGGCAGTTACCCCCACGGGACTCATATACGGGTCACCTCGAGTGCTCGCTTATGATGAGCTTGAGCAAGAGCGGCTGCGGCAAGAGGACGCGCTGCTCCTTGAGGAAGATCGTCTCCAGGCTGCTGTGCGAGCTGCTCGCTACCAGCAAGCTCTGCGCCGCTACCACAGCCGCAGAGTCAATGCCAGGAGTCTCGAGGAAGGCGACCTTGTTCTTCGGCGCGCTCAGTCCGCCAAGAATTCCAACAAGTTGACGCCGAAGTGGGAAGGTCCTTACCGGGTGAGACGAGTCACCAGGCCTGGCACTGTCCGCCTGGAGACCGAAGACGGTATTCCAGTGAGCAACTCCTGGAACATCGAGCATCTTCGCAAGTTTTACCCGTAAGGCGCGGTTGTCGGACCCCGTCCAGCAACCACCTCTCTGTGCAAGTCTTGCCGCTGCTGCATGTAATCCTTTGTACAGAGCCAGGCGCAGACCCTGGCGCAGAAACAGATATCCTCACGAAACTCGTATACGGGTCACCTCGAGTGCTCGCTCATGATGAGCTTGAGCAAGAGCGGCTGCGGCAAGATGACGCGCTGCTCCTTGAGGAAGATCGTCTTCAGGCCGCTGTGCGAGCCGTCGCTCCCAGCCCGTGCCAGAAGCTTCGAGGAAGGCGACCTTGTTCTTTGGCGCGTTCAGTCGGCCAAGATCCAAACAAGTCGACGCCGATGTGGGAAGGCCCTTACCGGGTGAAACGAGTCACCAGGCCTGGCGTTGTCCGCCTAGAGACCAAAGATGGCGCGCCAGTGAGCAACTCCTGGGACATCGAGCCTCTTCGCAAGTTTCGTTCGTAAGGCGCGGTTGTCGGACCCCGTCCGGCAACCACCTCTTTGTGCGAGTCTTGCCGCTGTTGCATGTAAACCTCTGTACAGAGCCAGCCGCAGACCCTGGCACCAGAAAATGAAGCGCTGCATACCCCGGGGGCTATAGCATGCATGCTAGATTGAGTCTGAGTCTCGTCCTTGGTTAGGGTCGATAGTCCCTAACAGCGGCTAACCCCTAGCTTAGAGGTCGAGAGTCCGTCCCTTTGCTTTTCCTTCGTTCGCAGGGCTCGCACGTCCTGGCCAGGCCACCTGGAGACGAAAAGGAGAAGAAGGGCGCACCAGCACCTGGGCCCCGGCAAGAACGCTGGGGGCTGCGAACGCCAAGATGTCACCCCCGGCAAGCCAGAGTTGCCGGGGGTTGCGATATCAGATAAGTTTTCATCCCTCTTCAAGCATCCTCTTATGGACTGGGGAATGCGAAACCCCGTTTCTTCCCGGAAACTGCCGTGCTCCCCCGACTCTAGGCCCTGGAGCGCGTTCCCGGGGCCAAGTTCGGTCGTAGTCGCGGCAGCAGAAGGGATGAAACGAGGAGGCCGCGCCCACCTCGTTCCCACCTCCGTCAAAGGCGTGAGAAAGGTCGAGCGGCGTGGGAAGGCGGCAGGGCTTGTTGTCGAGGAATGGAATGCCTGTCCGAGAGATACCAAGGATTTTCTCCTTGGCGTGGGTTCGACCCGCGAGGCAAATAACCCGGCAAACATCCCCTTTTCATTAAAAAACATCCCATACAGGTACAGTCCGTAGAGGATGAAAAACATGAAAGAGAGGATTACAAGATACAGCTAAAGGCCCGAAGGCTTACAATTAAAAAGATAAGGTGCCCGTAATCCTTTTCCTGTCCCTCTCTTCAGGAGGTAGAACAAGCAGGCGAAAAGGGGAAAGGGGCGCCAAGGCAAGCTACAGGTGCCAGAAGACACCAAGAGAACATCCGGGGGCCGAACGGAGATGGCGACGCCAGGAGAAGGGTGCGAAGGAGGGGCGGCAGGACGTCAGCACGCTGTCGAGGGCACCACGCCCTCGTACTCCGACCTGACGGCCTTGTCGCCAGCCCTCTTCCCCTTCCACGACCTCCCTACGCCAGCCGCCCAAGGAGACACCCCCGGGGAGTTCAAGAAGACGGCGCCGTGGATGATGGGGTCGCCGGTGCCGCACGAGACGGCGCCCGACACCTAGTCGGAGCTGCCGTCCTGCCGCCCGCCACCCTCACCATCACTGCCGCTCTCCTCCTCGTCACTCTCGCTCGAGGAGGAGCCTTCGCTATCGGAGGAGCTGTCCACGCAGCACTTCACCCGGGTGCCGAAGCACCCGAAGACCTTGACGGAAAGGAGATCGCCCTCCACCAGCTTAAAATGGAGGGTGAGTCCTCCCGTCAAGCTGTGGATGCGGGCGAACGTCTTCCACCCTCGATCGAGATACATCACACCAGGGGCTGGGAACGCCACGCGGACTCGCGTGCCGCTGATCCCACAGCCCCTCATGTGCAATCTCAGAGCCTCGGGCGGGTCCGACTCCATCGCGCCCGCGAACGGAGCCGGAAGCCGGAGGCGACGATGAGGTGCCCGGCGCAGCTTGACGAAGAACTCGCAAGGGTTGTCCCCTATATGGACCGCCGCGGAGGGAGGAGCCGCCGGCGGGGGCGAAGCTGGCGCATCGCCCCGTCCGCCTCTTCCCCGAGCGCCTCGACCTCGTCCACGACCTCGCCCCCTCCCTCTTCCCCTTACGGCTGGCTCTGCCACCATGAGTGAGGAAAAGGGGAGGGAGCGCTGTCTGGCGGCGACCCTCGCCGCCACCGATGAAGGCCCAGGATTCCCTTTCTCCATGGCGAATGAGAGAAAGGGGAGCAGAAGCTGAAGAAAGGAGGAGACGGGAGAGTGCGGGCTTCGGTGCTCCCTTCCCGCTCCTTATAAAGGAGCAAAGTGGGAGCCCAACCGCCCCGCTCAGCGAATCAAGGCACAGGAAGAACAGGGAGGCGGGCTGACCCGTCCCCTCTGCTCGCAACGGCCCAGGTTCCCGCTCCCGCCGTCCGCGATCCCAAATGCATGGGAGCCGCGTGGCGGAGATGCAGAACTGAGGCGACAGATGGGGCGGCCTCACCCTACCCCGTGATCTCGGGGAGTGGGCGCTTCGGAAATCGCGCACCGGCCCCGTCCAGTAAATGCGCCACGCCCCCACGCCTACCTCCGTTTGGAGGAGAGGGCGTGGGCCGTTCCCCTTCATCATGGCTTGACGCATGCTCGCGGGGCTTAGCCCCACGCGCGCGCGCCACCCGCGTCACCCACGACGTCGCGTTCGACGCGCGCCGTTACAAGCGTGTGCGATGGAAGCGGAGAGATATGCGGCGCGACCTAGGCCGCGCGTGCCCGTGCACTGTTTTGGGCCTAGCCCAACAGCGCTCGGCACCGTGTCTGGCCCAGGCCCGGGGGCTCCTGTCGGTGTACTAGAGTAGGGGTACCCTTGTACCCCGGACTTGTGCACGGGCAGTTGCAGCGTCCCGCGGCAAGGCCTGCCAGGTCACCGCCAAGATTCCTTGTGGTCCCTCTGAAGACCATTCAAGAACAAAGTATTCAAGACGAGACCCCGGCAAGAGGAGCTTGCCGGGAAGAAGGCAAGAACCTGGCAAGAGGAGCTTGCCGGGAAGGCCATCAGAAGCGTCCCAAGACCCCGGCAAGAGGCGCTTGCCGGGAAGGCCGTCCGAGGCATTCCAAGGAACTTGCCACGGCGCGCTACGCGCCCCGACAAGGCCCGGCGAGCGACAAGCTCCCGGAAGCGACAAGTCGACGGCCGCGGCAAGGCGCTTGCCGCAGCAAGCCCCCACTCCACGCCCGCGCTCCAGCACATCCACCCACGTGTCGCTCCGGGGCCCCTCCCGAGCGCACGTGGTAGGAGGCTGTGCAGCCAGGGGCGTGCGGTGGCACGAAGGCGCTGACAAGACAACCACCGTGGAAAGACGGTGGCGTCCCTAGCGTTCCCTTTCAGTGTTGTCTAGGCGACACAGACGGGCATTTAATGCCCTTGTCCCCTGCCGTCAGGGTTAGGTATGATAACACTGTAGCAGCTAGCTGTGCCTACTACAGCACCTAGCTGTGCCTACCCACGGCACCCTTTCCACTTTTGCCCTTGGCCCCCGTTGCTCTGTGTCGGTAACCCCTTGAGTATAAAAGGAGGCCCGTGTGCAATGTAGAGGGGGTCGGCCACCTCGAGAGCCCTCGCGAGGTTTAGCATTCCCACACACTCACGCTCGCTCTCGCTCCCGAGCTAGAGATCAATACCAATCCACAAAGCAGGAGTAGGGTTTTACGCATCCTTGCGGCCCGAACCTGGGTAAATCGTTCGTGTGCTCCACCTCGATTTACCCCTCGCGCGACCAACCGCCCGCTTGCTCCGCCTCGATCTGCTCTTTGCGCCACCTCCGCCCCCCGCCGAACCAAAAAGGGACCCGGTTCGCCGGTCCCATAGGTGCCCGTGGATCAGAAACCCCGGCAACTATGTTTCATTGGTCTTTTCTTAAGAGTGCAGGCACATTGGACGCATAAGCAGCCCTGAATTTGGCAACAAAAAAAAAATTCAAAGATGTATTTATCAACTTCACCATCTTCACCACCTATAACAGTCATCAGATATAGGGCATATATGCATGGCTTCCCACGGAGCTGCCATTGCCTACAACTGCATTCCCTAGTTGCTAGGTTAACCGGATATCTCAATTCCCTGTTTTTACTATCAGTATATGTTACCACAGCCTCGTGTGTCGCTGCTCGAATGCATTTCATGTTCAGTCCTCTTGCCTTGGCATGCAATGACTTAATAAGAGATGGGAGCATAAGATGGCCAACATATTCTGTTTCTGCAATTCTTTTGTGAAGAGCCATCTTTATCATGATCATCTGCCGAATCTTATCAAATATTTTCCATATCAGAAGCCCTTTAAATGACTTGATCTTTGCATTGAAACACTCTGCCAGGTTACTAGTTACATAGTCTACTTTGTAGACTTCATTGAATTTGCTTCTTGACCGCAACTTTCCATGATATGCATCTAGGTACTCCTTCACCAGAGGATTGTGAGCATACAGCACTATCAAATGGTGCTCATGCTTCCTCTCACTGCATGTATATGATGCTGGCCATAAGTTCTCATCATAAACTTTACCTTTGAATTTGTTTCTGAAATTCTGCGCTAGGTGTCGCATACATTCCCTATGCTCCACTCCAGGGAATACAATTTCCACTACACTCTCCAAACCCTTGCAAGCATCTCTCTGTATAGCTAAACCTGGGGGTGTACCTATAAGGTTGCGCAATTGCTGCAGAAACTAGACCCAAATTTCCTCAGACTCTACCTCCACCACACCAAATGCAACTGGGAATAGCCAGTTGTGTCCATCAACTGCAGAAGCTACCACTAGTTATCCTCTACACCTTCCATTCAAAGCAGTTACATCAACAGCCAAATAGGGCCTGCAACCATCATCAAACCCCTGCCAACAAGCCTTGAAACAAACAAAAGCCCTCCTGAAGCACTCCTTCTGAAATGACTTCCCTTTTATTTTGTATGTAACTATATGCTTGTCAATCTCTACTACACTCCATGGACTAGCAACTTCCACTTCAGATTTAAATGTGTAGAGCAACTAAAAGCTCTCATTCCAAGGACCATTAATCCCGTCAAGAGCCGTTTCCTTAGCAGAGAAAATCCTCATGTAAGGTATATCAATCTTGTACTTCTCAAATAGCTTCCCATGGAGTGTTGTTGTACCAACTGTTGGTGTTTCTCTCAACCAATCCAAAATTGCATCTTCCAGGTGGACAAGTGTGCTGATGTGGGTTCTTTTTTATCTGAAACAAAATGGAAACCAAACAAAATATTCTTAGAAAACATTACACAGTGATATGAAAATAAAATGAATCAGTATAAATTGAAATACACAAACCTGAATGAACTTGCTCCTCAACATATGTGATGCATGCAACCTCCATCTACACCTATCATATAGGCAATGAACATTTAACCTTGTTGGCTCACTCCTATCAACCACATATGTATTTTCAGTGAGAATGCAATATGTAGTCACTGCATTACGACAGTCCACCATCGACTGGAATATGGTGTCGATAGCTAGCTAAGGATCTTCCCTGTTCCACTCAATTGTTGGCATGTCCTCACCATCATATTCATCTAAAACTAGGTTGTCAATGTTCTCCTGCCTCTCTTCATCGTCAGTGTCATCAAATCCAGCACGGCTGATAGGTTGCTCCTGATATTCATCTTCCATTGCTTGTTTACTGACAGTATCTACAAGATCAGGGAACATATTCTCATCCTCATCATCATTTTGAGGCACCTCTTTGTCTGGCTCTGCATCTTGCTCTACATCGGCTGCAACAGCGATAGGGGAAGCGGCACAGGAAGCGGCAGCAGACATATTGTGACTTTGAGAACCGCTAGCTTTGCTTGGTTTTGACCTACAAGGAGTGTCAGGGTACTCGCTATTAGCAGAGACAGAAGATTTTTGAACAACCTTCCCCTTGTCACGTTCATTGCGTGGTTGAAGCACCTTGATCAGGATTTTACCGAAGCATCTTTCAACATTCAAAGTAAAGAGCAATCCAAGATGCTCATCGCAAGTTAGTGGGAGAAATTTTTGCTCGATACTATTGAAAAATTTCAGTTCAACAACATAGGCAGGGCTCCACCCATATGAAGAATTTTGGGGCACCGCGAGGAAATCTTTGAACGCCATACTTGTTTCTACCACCTTTGGGTAGAAAATTCCAGTAATCATATGCGATTTTCTACCGTGCAGCACACTAACTTCCATCCTAACCGCCAGCCGGAAAGCAAGCGTAGGATCAATCCTAATCGATTCAAATAAGGAAAAGTTACAGTTAGGCCGGGAACAATTCAATAAAATTTGACCAATTCACGCGACTAGCTGTGAAATAGGGCCGAATGTATGAATCAGCAAATATGTTAGAGGGTAAACGATGCTTACCCAGGTGTAATCCATGAATTATCCGCCGCCGATCCGACCCAATCCTCTCCATGGTTGATGGGCTTGAGAACCTGCTCCCTTGACATCGCTGCTTAATCCTATGGGAGATGTGGGGGTAGATCTGGCGGAGGGCACTACGGCGGCGTAGGCAAAATGGGGTTAATGGTTGGAGGGCATGACGGCAACAGAGGCTGCACGACAGCGGCGGAGGGGGTAGAGCGGCGTGGTACTGTAGTTGCTCGAGGTTCAGACAAGGGGGTCCCTTAGACAAGCTCATCTAACGTGTCTCAATGCAACCCCACTCGTCAGAGTTAACGGTCAATGGTTTGACCTGACGGCATCCTACATTGTGACCATTTATGAGGGTTTCAGACAAGGGAGTCGGGAAAAGTGAGCAAAAGTTAAGAGCATGGGGATGAATGAGTAGAGCTAAGGAACCAGGGGCACATATGTAAAAATCCCAAATACAAATATATGTCAGACATATCAGCAAGGGGAACCAGTCAACTGAAGTGACAAGTTGCCTTCAAAAAGAAACATTATCTTACGATTATGATCCATTTCTCTTCATAATTTTCCTCCACTTCCCTGCCAAACTGCAACACCATGTATTTCCTCACAAACAGATGCACGGGGCAGCTAGGGGGTATATAGTTCTTCAACATATGGTTCGTGCCTTCTCTCCGCTGAGTACTAGTCACTTTAGCATAGAACACACACCTTTGAAGTACGGCTTGACCATTTGTGCCGGATCTCATATAGATGTATCATGCATGTACTCATGTAACTTCAGGTTATATATTTCGATTAGGAACTTCTAGGCTTCTTCAAACTCATCTGTCATCAACATGTGATTAACAAATTTGTGAAATTCTGCTTGCAAATCACTCTTCCTTGAGTACAATTGACCCAACAATTCCTTTGCCTTATTCAGCACGTGCCATTTGCACCACCGGTGTGCTGTCCTCGGCATCACATTCTATATAGCTACCTCCATTGCATGGTTCTGGTATGCAAAACAAAGGTATACTAACTCTGTTAAACACCCAAGAACAAACTGTTGATTTCTTATCACAGTTTGCATTTTATCCTAGTAATCAAGGATTTACCTGTTAGAATAGTTTGCGGCCATTGCCCCCTATCATTATAACAAATTCTGGAAAAAAACCATTGTCTTACCAACGGTACTCTGTAAGTGAATTGTTAATCATTAGCACCTAGCTCTTGAAACACTTCCATTTTCTTCTGGACATCATCCTTTGCCTGGTCACGACCAATTTTCCCACACAAGTTCCACAACTCTCTCTTTGTGAAAGGTACATTCTCCATCCTCCCCCAAAAACACCATATGTTGTTGTACACCTTCGACAGGTTCGCATTATTTTCCCTGAGTTGCTTCACCAAATCTCTACTGTATACATCGATATGTTTGTGTGATGGCCAGTGTAAGGTTTGCCCATATGTCAGAGACAACGAATGGTTGTGTGCTACGTCTTGAGCTTGCGTTGGTTTTCCCCGAAGAGGAAGGGATGATGCAGCAGAGTAGCGTAAGTATTTCCCTTAGTTTTTTAGAACCAAGGTATCAATCCAGTAGGAGCCCACGCTCAAGTCCCTCGTACCTGCACAAAGCGATAGCTACTCGCAACCAACGCGATTAGGGGTTGTCAAGCCCTTCATGGTCACTTACGAGAGTGAGATCTGATAGATAGAATATTTTTGGTATTTTTGATATAAAGATGCAAAGTAAAAAGTAAAAGCAAAGTAAATAGCAAAACAATATAAAAGTGATAGAGATTGATATGATGAGAATAGACCCGGGGGCCATAGGTTTCACTAGTGGCTTCTCTCAAGAGCATAAGTATTCTACGGTGGGTGAACAAATTACTGTTGAGCAATTGATAGAATTGTGCATAATTATGAGAATATCTAGGCATGATCATGTATATAGGCATCACGTCCGTGACAAGTAGATCGAAACGGTTCTGCATCTACTACTATTACTCCACTCATCGACCGCTATCCAGCATGCATCTAGAGTATTAAGTTAAAAACGGAGTAATGCCTTAAGCAAGATGACATGATGTAGAGAGATAAATTCATGCAATATGAAATAAACCCCATCTTGTTATCCTCGATGGCAACGATACAATACGCGCCTTGCTGCCCCTTCTGTCACTGGGTAAGGACAGCGCAAGATCGAACCCAAAGCTAAGCACTTCTCCCATGGCAAGAACTACCAATCTAGTTGGCCAAACCAAATGGATAATTCAAAGAGACTTGCAAAGATAACCAATCATGCATAAAAGAATTCAGAGAAGATTCAAATATTATTCATAGATAGACTTGATCATAAACCCACAATTCATCGCTCTCAACAAACACACTGCAAAAAGAAGATTACATCGAATAGATCTCCACAAGAGAGGGGGAGAACTTTGTATTGAGATTCAAAGAGAGAGAAGAAGCCATCTAGCTACTAACTATGGACCCGAAGGTCTGAGGTAAACTACTCACACTTCATCGGAGAGACTAGGATGATGTAGAAGCCCTCCGTGATGACGGCCCTCTTCCGGCGGAGCTCCGGAACAGGCCCCAAGATGGGATCTCGTGGATACAGAAAGTTGCGGCGGTGGAATTAGGGTTTTGGCTCCTGTTCTGATCGTTTGCGGGTACGCGTGTATATATAGGAGGAAGGAGTATGTCGGTGGAGCACCGAGGGGCCCACGAGGCAGGGGCGCGCCCTAGGGGGGGTGCCCCCCACCCTCGTGACCACCTCTTTGATCCCTTCCAGTAGGGTCCAAGTCTCCTGGATCATGTTCGATGAGAAAATCACATTTCCGAAGATGTTATTCCGTTTGGACTCCGTTTGATATTATGTTTATCCGAAACACTGAAATAGGCAAAAAAACAGCAATTCTGGGCTGGGCCTCCGGTTAATAGGTTAGTCCCAAAAATAATATAAAAGTGGAAAATAAAGCCCAATATAGTCCAAAACAGTAGATAATATAGCATGGAGCAATAAAAAATTATAGATACGTTGGAGACGTATCAGGCATCCCCGAGCTTAATTCCTGCTCGTCCTCGAGTAGGTAAATGATAAAAAGAGAATTTTTGATGCGGAGTGCTACTTGGCATAATTTCAATGTAAATCTTATTAATTGTGGTATGAATATTCAGATTAGAAAGATTCAAGAGAAAAGTTTATATTGACATAAAAAATAATAATACTTCAAGCATACTAACAAAGCAATTATGTCTTCTCAAAATAACATGGCCAAAGAAAGTTATCCCTACAAAATCATATAGTCTGGCTATGCTCCATCTTCCCCACACAAAGTATTTAAATCATGCACAACCCCGATGAAAAGCCAAGCAATTGTTTCATACTCTAACTTTTTCAATCTTCACGCAATACATGAGCGTGAGCCATGGATATAGCACTATAGGTGGAATAGAATGGTGGTTGTGGAGAAGACAAAAAGGAGAAGATAGTCTCACATCAACTAGGCGTATCAACGGGCTATGGAGATGCCCATCAATAGATATCAATGTGAGTGAGTAGGGATTGCCATGCAACGGATGCACTAGAGCTATAAATGTATGAAAGCTCAACGAAAGAAACTAGTGGGTGTGCATCCAACTTGCTTGCTCACGAAGACCTAGGGAAATTTGAGGAAGCCCATCATTGGAATATACAAGCCAAGTTCTATAACATAAAATTCCCACTAGTATATGAAAGTGACAACATATGAGACTCTCTATATGAAGAACATGGTGCTACTTTGAAGCACAATATATGAGACTTTCTATATCATGGTGCTACTTTGAAGCACAAGTGTGGAAAAAAGGATAGTAGCATTGCCCTTTTTTTGGCCTTCTTTTTTTTCTTTGGCCTTTCTCTTTTTTGGGGGGACAATGCTCTATCGAATGATGATCATCACACTTCTATTTATTTACAACTCAATGATTACAACTCGATACTAAAACAAAGTATAACTCTATATGAATGCCTCCGGCGGTGTACCGGGATATGCAATGAATCAAGAGTGACAAGTATGAAAGAATTATGAATGGTGGCTTTGGCACAAATACTATGTCAACTAAATGATCATGCTAAGCAATATGACAGTGATGGATATGTCATGATGAACTAGATGGTGGAAAGTTGCATGGCAATATATCTCGGAATGGCTATGGAAATGCCATAATAGGTAGGTATGGTGGCTGTTTTGAGGAAGGATATGGTAGGTGTATGATACCGGCAAAAGTTGCGCGGTATGAGAGAGGCTAGCAAAGGTGGAAGGGTGAGAGTGCGTATAATCCATGGACTCAACATTAGTCATAAAGAACTCATATACTTATTGCAAAAATTTAGAAGTTACCAAAGCAAAGTATTACACGCATGCTCCTAGGGGGATAGATTGGTAGGAAAAGACCATCGCTCGTCCCCGACCGCCACTCATAAGGAAGACAATCAATAAATAAATCATGCTCTGACTTCATCACATAACGGTTCACCATACGTGCATGCTACGGGAATCACAAACTTCAACACAAGTATTCTTTAAATTCACAACTACTCAACTAGCATGACTTTAATATTATCACCTCCATATCTCAAAACAATTATCATGCTTCAATCTTTTCTTAGTATTTAACACACCCAAAAGAAAGTTTCACAAATCTTGAATACCAAGCATATTATTATTAGGAAAATTACCATGCTATTAAGAGACTCTCAAATTAATTTAAGTGAAGCATGAGAGATCAATAGTTTCTTTAAAACGAATCCACCACCGTGCTCTAAAAGATCTAAGTGAAGCACATAGAGCAAAATTATAACGCTCAAAAGATATAAGTGAAGCACATAGAGAAAAAATATCTAGCTCAAAGGATATAAGTGAAGCACATAGAGCAAAATTATCTAGATCAAAAGATATAAGTGAAGCACATAGAGAAAAATTATCTAGCTCAAAGGATATAAGTGAAGCACATAGAGTATTCTATCAAATTTTAATTCATGTATGGCTCTCTCAAAAGGTGTGTACAGCAAGGATGATTGTGGCATACTAACAAACAAAGACACAAATAATACAAGATGCTCCAAGCAAAACACATATCATGTTGGTGAATAAAAATATAGCTCCAAGTAAATTACCGATGGAAGTGGACGAAAAGAGGGGATGCCTTCTGGGGCATCCCCAAGCTTTGACTTTTTGGTGTCCTTGGATTATCTTGGGGGTGCCTTGGGAATCCCCAAGATTAGGCTCTTGCCACTCCTTGTTCCATGATCCATCAAAAGAATTCACCCAAAACTTGAAAACTTCACAACACAGAACTCAAGATAGAAAACTCGTGAGCTCCGTTAGCGAAAGGAAACAAAAGACCACTTCAAGGTACTGTAATGAACTCATTATTTATTTATATTGGTGTTAAACCTACTGTATTACAACTTATCTATGGATTATAAACTATTTTACTAGCCATAGATTCATCAAAATAAGCAAACAACACACGAAAAACAGAATCTGTCAAAAACAGAACAGTCTGTAGTAATCTGTAGCTAGCGCAAAATCTGGAACCCCAAAAATTCTAAAATAAATTGCTGGACGTGAGGAATTTATCTATTAATCATCTGCAAAAAGAATTAACTAAATATCACTCTTCAAATAAAAATGAAAGTAGTTCTCATGAGCGCTAAAGTTTCTGTTTTTTACTGCAAGTTCAACAAGACTTTCCCCAAGTCTTCCCAACGGTTCTACTTGGCACAAACACTAATTAAACACAAAAAACACAACCAAAACAGAGGCTAAATAATTTATTTATTACTAAACAGGATCAAAAATCAAGGAATAAAAATAAAATTGGGTTGCCTCCCAACAAGCGCTATCGTTTAACGCCCCTAGCTAGGCATAACGAGCAAGAATAGATCTAGGTATTGCCATAGTAATAAGATAGATTGGTGAAACTCATTTCATATTCTCTACGTTCGGCAGCAAGTTTTCTTTGAGGCAAGCAAAAGTAATCAAAAGGACTAAATTTAACGGGACAAAAATCCCCAAGATCAACCTTGGGAGGTATAGGTTCCTCCTTTGGTCCTTCATAATGCACCACCAATTCATCATTATAAGCATTATTTTGACAGAACTTTGTGAGCCTATATTCAAGAGAATATCCTAGTTCATTATTTTGATAGACAAACCATCATTAAGATCAGAAATTCTATCAACTAAAACATTGGTAGGAACCTTTCTTCTAAGATTTTCATTAAAAGCAACATAATCTAGAGATTGAAAACGCATTATTTCTTCTTGATGAAAGAGGATAGCCTCTATGGGAGGACGACAAGCGTCCACCCTATAATGCGCGAAGATTTCTTTGGCTTCTCTTATTATGAATCTAAACTCACGAGCCAAAAAGATAGTAGCGGCACGCTTAACAGAAGAATGCTCAATATTAGAAAATTCCAGAAAAATCCTTTGTATAGAAGGATGCATGTGCATGAATTGTCTTTCAAGTTCAACTACAAGCATGGCAATAGCGTCCGCAAGACTACTAGTTCTGTGAAGGATAGAACTACCCATAGAAGGTAAAGCACCGGCACAAGTAAAGAAATCTTGAATAACTCCTTTTCCAATAATATTACCATTACCAACACGGAATTTCTTTGTATGAAAAATGGTAGGTTCTTTAGCAGGAGTATCAGAATTTTCCATGATATTGTTATCGCCCAAATTGGCGATAACTTCCCCAGTTTCAGACATAACGACAAGCAGGCAAACAAACTGACACACAAGCAAGAAAGGCAAACAAAGAGGGAGGAGAGAGAGAGAGAGAGGGCGAATAAAACGGCAAGGGTGAATTGGGGGGAGAGGAAAACGAGAGGCAAATGGAAAATAATGTAATGCGAGAGATAGGGATTGTGATGGGTACTTGGTATATTGACTTTTTGCGTAGACTCCCCAGAAACGGCGCCAGAAATCCTTCTTGCTACGTCTTGAGCTTGCGTTGGTTTTCCCCAGAGGAAGGGATGATGCAGCAGAGTAGCGTAAGTATTTCCCTCAGTTTTTGAGAACCAAGGTATCAATCCAGTAGGAGCCCATGCTCAAGTCCCTCGTACCTGCACAAAGCGATAGCTACTCGCAACCAACACGATTAGGGGTTGTTAAGCCCTTCATGGTTACTTACGAGAGTGAGATCTGATAGATAGAATATTTTTGGTATTTTTGATATAAAGATGCAAAGTAAAAAGTAAAAGCAAAGTAAATAGCAAAACAATATAAAAGTGATAGAGATTGATATGATGAGAATAGACCCAGGGGCCATGGGTTTCACTAGTGGCTTCTCTCAAGAGCATAAGTATTCTACGGTGGGTGAACAAATTACTGTTGAGCAATTGATAGAATTGTGCATAATTATGAGAATATCTAGGCATGATCATGTATATAGGCATCACGTCCGTGACAAGTAGATCGAAACGATTCTGCATCTACTACTATTACTCCACTCATCGACCGCTATCCAGCATGCATCTAGAGTATTAAGTTAAAAACAGAGTAACGCCTTAAGCAAGATGACATGATGTAGAGAGATAAATTCATGCAATATGAAATAAACCCCATCTTCTTATCCTCGATGGCAACGATACAATATGTGCCTTGCTGCCCCTTCTGTCAATGGGTAAGGACACCGCAAGACCGAACCCAAAGCTAAGCACTTCTCCCATGGCAAGAACTACCAATCTAGTTGGCCAAACCAAACGGATAATTCGAAGAGACTTGCAAAGATAACCAATCATGCATAAAAGAATTCAGAGAAGATTCAAATATTATTCATAGATGGACTTGATCATAAACCCACAATTCATCGGTCTCAACAAACACACCACAAAAAGAAGATCACATCGAATAGATCTCCACAAGAGAGGGGGAGAACTTTGTATTGAGATTCAAAGAGAGAGAAGAAGCCATCTAGCTACTAACTATGGACCCGAAGGTCTGAGGTAAACTACTCACACTTCATCGGAGGGGCTAGGATGATGTAGAAGCCCTCCGTGATGACGGCCCTCTTCCGGCGGAGCTCCGGAACAGGCCCCAAGATGGAATCTCGTGGATACAGAAAGTTGCGGTGGTGGATTAGGGTTTTGGCTCCTGTTCTGATCGTTTGGGGGTACGTGTGTATATATAGGAGGAACGAGTACGTCGGTGGAGCACCGAGGGGCCCACGAGGCAGGGGGGCGCGCCCCCCACCCTCGTGACCACCTATTTGATACCTTGCAGTAGGGTCCAAGTCTCCTGGATCACGTTCGGTGAGAAAATCACGTTTCCAAAGATTTTATTCCGTTTGGACTTCGTTTGATTTTTTGTTTATCCGAAACGCTGAAATAGGCAAAAAACAGCAATTCTGGGCTGGGCCTTCGGTTAATAGGTTAGTCCCAAAAATAATATAAAAGTGGAAAATAAAGCCCAATATAGTCCAAAACAGTAGATAATATAGCATGGAGCAATCAAAAATTATAGATACGTTGGAGACGTATCATTGTGCTCCTCCCGGTGCTCTGCTATGTACCATCCATTATCCTTTGATCGTAATAGTCGAACTAGGGCAGGACATTCACATTGGCAGGAATGGGTATACTCCACAATGGGTTTACCCTAGAACATTTGAAGTAAGAAATTTCATTATATACTTCTTCATATAATAATTATTAATCAGTTATGTATAAGTAACTAGGTATGAGGAAAGGATACCATACCGCACAACCATAGACTATCTCCTGCATGCACTTCGTCCTGCTGACGTTTAGCCTATTTTTTCCATATCTAATGCCAAACCCCTTCTCCCATGAATACAAGTTGTAAAAATCATACGCCTCTCCAAGTGTATCGAAGCTGATCCCTATTTTTGGCACAATGACATTGTCACCGGGTGCCTCGGCAAACACGCGGACCGATTTCTCCAACTTTTCATCCTATCCGGGTTGGGGGCACGCCCTGGCGCAACAAATCCAATCCTGACCCTGAATTTTCAGTGACAATAGTGGAATTGCAATTAGCTTCACCAATGATAAAACTAGAGCAGTTAGTCTAGTAGAATGCTTGCCATTTTGATTCATACAACTTACAAATGGTTTTGTTTCCACAACCTAGCTTATGCACCAGTTAATCCTTTAGCACTTTCACTAATTTCATGGACTCGGTTCATACCATACACAATCTAATACAAATCCCACCCCATGTTGACTAATCTGTTTCAACTTCTTTGAACTAGTCCACTCATGGGGCTCGCTGACGGCAACCATGATAAACTATACAGTCTTACTACTTCTTGAGCTTGCGTTGGTTTTTCCCTTGAAGAGTAAAGGGTGATGCAGCAAAGTAGAGATAAGTATTTCCCTCATTTAAGAACCAAGGTATCAATCCAGTAGGAGAAGAACGCGCAAAACACCAATACCTGCACAAACAATCAAACACTTGCACCAAACGCGATAAAGGGTTGTCAATCCCTTCACGGTCACTTGCAAAAGTGAGATCTGATAGAGATAGATAAATAAAACTAAACAAAAGATTTTTTTTTGGGTTTTTTGGTTTATAGATCTGAAAGTAAAAGATTGCAAAATAGTAGATCGGAAACTAATATGATGGAAAATAGACCCAGGGGCCATAGGTTTCACTAGAGGCTTCTCTCATGAATGCAAATAATACGGTGGGTGAACAAATTACTGTCGAGCAATTGATAGAAAAGCGCAAAGTTATGACGATATCCAAGGCAATGATTATGTAATATAGGCATCACGTCTATGGCAAGTAGACCGACTCCTGCCTGCATCTACTACTATTACTCCACACATCGACTGACTCTTGCCTGCATCTAGAGTGTTAAGTTCATAAAGAACAATGTAACGATTTAAGTAAGATGACATGATGTAGAGGAATAAACTCAAGCAATATGATGTAAACCCCATCTTTTTATTCTCTATGGCAACAATACAATACGTGCCTCGCTACCCCTACTTTTTCACTGGGTGAGGACACCGCAAGATTGAACCCAAATCTAAGCACTTCTACCATTCAAGAAAAACCAATCTAGTTGGCCAAACCAAACTGATAGTTCGAAGAGAAATACAAAGATATCAAATCAAGCATATAAGAATTCAGAGAAGATCCAAATAATATTCATAGATAAGCTGATCATAAGTCCACAATTCATCGTATCTTTACAAACACACCACAAAGAAGATTACATCGGACAGATCTCCAAAAACATCGAGGAGAATATGATTGAGAATCAAAGAGAGAGAGAGAAAGCCATCTAGATACTAGCTATGGACCCGTAGGTCTGGGGTAAACTACTCACGGTTCATCGGAAGGGAAATAGAGTTGATGTAGATGCCCTCAGTGATCGAATCCCCCCGGCAGGATGCCGGACAAGCCCCCTAGATGAGATCTCACAGGAACATAAGGTTGTGGCGGTACAAAATTGTTTTCGTGGATGCTTCTGGTGGTTTGGGAATATATGTGAATATATAGGAGGAAGAACTAGGTCAGGGGGTCACGAGGGGCCTACAAAAATCATCGCGAAAGTTTTACTCCGTTTGGACTCCGTTTGGTATTCCTTTTCTGCAAAGCTCAAAAACAAGGAAAAAAATAGAAACTGGCATTGGGCTCTAGGTTAATAATTTAATCCCAAAAATAATATAAAATAGCATATTAATGCATATTAAACATCCAAAACAGATAATATAATAGCATGGAACAATAAATAATTATAGATACGTTCGAGACGTATCAAGTCTATATCAAAACAACCAACATCCGCGTGATGAATCCAGCCTGAAATTTAGTAATAATCTAATAATTTAGCTAATATTGTCTACCTATAGGGTGTGACAGGTAATCATACCTTCGTGTACATCCTGGAGCCTGTGGATCAACTTACTCAATGTAGTGTTCAGATGCTTGCGGCCTATCTGCACCCTCTCATGTTGCTATAGCTGCGGCTGAACAGATCAGTGCATCTGCACTTGATGCACTCGCCGCCGGCAACTCGGTGGCTGACATCGACCTAACAAGATAACAAGGAGGCGCCATCTATATTTCGTTGTCATTCACTTCCTCTATGAGTGTTCTACTATGCGAACACACCGGCGGCAGGAAAAAGTTAGATCTTCCACGAACTAGAAACCCAAATCAAAATTGGGACTGACCAAGCAGACACAAAGAGCAAGATTAGCACCTGTTGACTGGCTGCCTCAAGAACTCCATAGCCATCGGAGCCTGGACACCATAACCTAAAGGGGATGGTGGCACCACTGCCGAGACGCTCTCGATACTAGTAGACTGCCTGTGCATTTGACAGGCTTTTTGAAATTTGTACTTGTTGTATATCAAATTTTATATAGATAGAAAAGATAGCCAATAACAAATCAAAAAATAATTGAAATCTACTTCTCTTGAAATGTATTTCGATAACAAAATTTAACCTTGCATTGCATTATAAATGATAATAACACTTGATTCCTTTTTTATGCTTAAGATCGATTTTCTCAAGAAAGCATGTGCATTTTTATTATCCACTTATTAAAAACACATGAAGGATTTTGTTCCCTTTAATGTTCCAAAACAAATGTTCCAAGATGTTACAACCAGAAACTTCATTGCAATATGCAATTGGCTGGACGTGAATTTAGGCACTCGAAACCATACAATTTACCATTTAGAATTACTGCACCAAACACATCTTCTAGAACAATCTACTCCTGCCTATCTTGGGAGAGGTAGATGTATCAATCTTTGATAACATTTATTGTTTTAACTTTTATTGGCATTTATCTGTATTTTCTAATAATTTTCTTATTTTGTAGTTATGCAACTTCATATTTGGTGTATGCACTACTGCAGGATACTGCTAACGCGACACTACAATCAGAGACACTTTGCCGAAGCTGTGTGCGAAGCAATAATTGCAAACGGTGGTGTAAAAAACCATCAAAAAATGTGCAAAACATTTGCGATGGCGGAGCCATCAAACACGGTTAAGATTTTAGTTGCGTGTGCGATGCAGAGCACACGGTTAATACATTCAAACTGTCTGCGATGAGGCAGAACAACAGAAACGGGCAGCCATAACAATGTGTGTGCGATGCAGGACACATGGTTAATCCATTCACACTGTTTGCGATGAGGTAGAACAACATAAACGGGCAGCCATATCAATATGTGTGCGATATACGGCATACTGTTAACTCGGACGAACTGTTTTCTATTAGGGAACACAACAGAAACGGTTCAACTTAACAAGATGTGTGTGATATGCGGCATACAGTTCACATGGATGAACTGTTTGTGATGAGCCAAAAGAACACAAACGACTCATGTAAACAAGATGTGTGTGATACATGGCAAACAGTCAGCTCGGATGAACTGTTTGCGATGAGAAATTACAACACAGACGATCAATACAGTTACTTAGTGTGCGATTCTGTGAGTACAAAAAACTTTGAAAAATGCAAACTAGTTGCTTGCGGTGGCGAGGAGTATCACACGCGATGCGTCTGCGAGTACTCGTGTGCGATGATTAGTATGTTACACATACGTTTCCTTATGTTAACATGTGTGTGAATTTGCAATATGAGTTAATATGCAAATGCCTTCTGGACATCGGGCACATGCTTAAACTCAATGAACGGTGTATGATACTAATACTTTCCATGAAAATTTATGAACTTGGGTAACAACATTTGAGTAACATATATGTAGTTGTTACACTATTCGACAAAAGGAGGATCTTCGTAACACGATTTTGACAACATATGGCCCATATCTACATACTTAACATAGTAACAACTATCACATTTTAAGAGGCTAAGGTCCAACAACCATATGGTCCATATCTACATACTAAACATATATAGTAAGAGCTAGCACATTTTAAGAGGCTGAGGGCCAACAACCACAACTATCCACTAGAAGCAGCTTGATCACAGTGACTCGACATCTCGTCAATGAAAAGGAAGAGCCCTCCTATGCCTTGGTAGAGCATGAGTAGAATAGTGTCTCCAATTTTCCAATATGGATGCATTGCCACGAGAAGCGAGAACTTATTAATTTGAATGGTTCCATTTTTGCGGGAAATGCAGTACCTTGAAATCACTTTGGCATTATTAGCAGGCACAAGTGTAATTCGACCACGTCGAGAAATCGATCTAGGAACTGCTACAGGGGGCAATTTCTGTTGACATGTAGAATAAGAAACAATTGTAACATATCGTTGAAGATATATATAGTTTATGAGCATCAACATTAAAATAAGACTTTTTACTAGCGTTTTTTGCACACAATTGGTCTTGTTCAGTGTGTGCACCATAGGTCTAATTAGTCCCATCCAAAATCCAGCATTCATACGCTATGCTATCTCTATCAGATTATGAACAAAGTTTATGACATGCTTCAAGTCCTTCGAGTGAAATTTGGTACGCTTAGTAACACACAAATCATTCACTATGCATCCAATATATCCTGCTTAAAAGGTGAAAAGGTATTATTTATTCAGAACATGGTAGAAGAATATATGGTGCGCATAAATTGGTAAATAGAATTTGTTACTGCCTAGGAATGGAGTCAAAATATGATATCACAATTGGTTGCTTAAATAGTGATCAATTGGTTTCTTAAATAGTAATATGACAGCATGGAGAAAGTTGAAAGGACACTAACCTCGATCAGACTTTGATCCGCTGATGACATTGGGGAAGTAAACATCCATGTTAATTAGACCAGGCTATGGTGCACGCACTATAATTTTATTGCCAGCTTTCAGTTCATAACACTTAGATATTTTTCTCCAAAGGTCCGCATTAAAATAGGAGTGACCATCTTTATCAAGTTTTATGCTAACCGTCATTGTAAATCCATGTTGCCTTGTCAATATGACATCCTGGGAGTCATCAGCAAAGTAAAGCCCAAGATTTCCTTCTACTCCTGTTCTTGCAAAGCAATGGATGTACTACTTGAAATGAAAATTAAGATCGTAAATTAGATATATTGAAATAACAGAGCAAGATGCAGATATGGGAGTAACTGATAGAACAGATCAATATATATAGATGAAAGCAAAGTACAAAAATATAGAATTAAAAATATATAACGTAACAAAGATTTGATGCAAATATATAGATAATGTAGCAATCGACGGTATATGTTCACAAATTTAGGCCATGCCGACCGTGGTAGGTTGAGATATTGAACATACCGAGCGGTCCCTGAAGTCATCCGGAATGGTGAGATAGAACTTGGTTTCCGACTGGCCACGACCACAGTTGCCCGATTTGTGCTCGCACTGTGGACACATGAATGAACACCCATGAATCAACTAGAACAAAAATGATTCCACGGTGATTTCCATCGGTTGACTAACAGCGACGGACAGACTGCGATAAGAGATGAGTGAATTTTTCCCTAATTAAGTTGATTACCTTCCCCATGAGAAAAATCCCCGGCCCAATCCCACAGAAAACCCCAGTCGACCAGAGTCTAGAATGTCGGTGCAGATATGCGGCAGAAAGTGGTAGGGGCGAAATCCGATGACGTTTGGAGTGCGACCTACGCCCGCCGCCAACAGCCGTCGAGCTTAGGGTGCAGAGTTGCGGAGGAGTCCGCGGCGAGTGAGTGGGGACGAAGTGGGTGAGGGTTTTCTTATTCCTTGTGCATGTGTGAGTGAACACACACGGTTCGCAAAGGTGACGGAGATGAATCGTGTGCGATAGTAAATCACCGAGATTGAATGGGAATCCAAATTTCCTTTGTCCTTCATCCATGAGGTTTTTTCTACAATGAACATAAACCCTGCTAATCACTGTGTTCAAATTTGACACTTTTCCTGGTTCATTTACAATATTTAGGGGATTATGTGCATTTTGTAGGCATTAATGCACATAATTCAAATTCAAATAATCGGTGCATCAAAGGGTGCACAAGAACGGTCTGGAAAAACCATACTCGTGGTATTTAGTAATTTCTCAAGCCTTTTACAAGGAATGGGCAGAGATTTCATTGGAATGTGTGGTAGTCAACCACAAACGCGTCACACTACAAAAAAAGACACTTCCGTGATGATACGTGTTTGTCACAGTAGGTCATGTTTTCTGTCATGCATGTACATCCATGACGATTTTATGACAGAATCAAGATAGTCATACCTGTGTTGTTGTAGAAGTGTTCCATGACATTACCAAAATTATCATCACAGAAGTGTCCACTTCCATGACGATAAATCGCGCGTCACCGAAGTGCTTTCGTCAAGGGTGACCCACACATGGCATCCACCGTAACGGGTCGCCGTTAAGCAATCAGGTCCGGTTTTGGATCCGATAACGCATTAACAGCCCAGACCAATGGGAAATTTCCACGTGTAAAATTCTAATTGGATGGAGGAAACAGGTGTCAGCTCGTCAGTGGGTAAGATAGGCGCCTATGATATGTCGACACGTGCGACGGCCCACCACAGGCCCATTTAGCTTACAAAGGCCGACTTGTTTGACTTGGTCAAAAGTTAGCGGGCTGGCCCATGAAAAGCTTGTTAACAGTCTCTTTGCAAATAGCCCATTTTACGGCCCGGTAACTCACGACCTGTTAGGGCCTAGCCGAAATCGGCCCAACAATGTCATGCGGGTCGTCGAATATAACACCAGCCCATTTCACTTTCAGCCCATGTATGGCCCACGACGTCTTTCGGCCCATATGAGGCCTTCGTATCTTTAGGCCCTTTAAAGGCCCACGGTGACTCTAGCCCAGAATGAACAATAAATTTCTTTGTACCCATTAACGGCCCATGATTCACATGGGCTATTTCCAGACCGTGTTAGCTTTCGGCCTACTGATGGCCCATACGTTCTTGGGCTCCTTTCCGGCCCTCAATTACTTCTGGCCCATTACTGGCATGTTCCCCTAAAGGGCCAAATTCGGCCCGTGGCAAGAGTTGGCCCCTTCCTGGCATGTTAACCCGTTGCGTCGTTTCCAGCCCGTCCTATATTTTGGCCCATTAACGACCCATTATGCCTGTGACAGAATTAAGACTTTGCTGTCCTCCGGCCTGTTAACGGCCCGTTACCGTGCTGGGCCGATACCAATTACGCCCGTTTACGACCCATGTAGACCCATTTATCCGACGGCCCGTGGCCCACTGATTTTACGGCCGTGTTGGAGGCCCATTTAAAGACGGCCCGTAGGAGGCCCATGGATCCTACGACCCGTAGCAGGGTCATGGTTACCACGGTCCGTATATGGCCCATGGTTGTTGCGGCCACTAGCAAACCAGGGAAAACGAAGACTAGGAAATAAATAAGCCTGAAACTATCACTAGGCTATTATGGCGATTGCACAGATTACATCCACGGGGCATCAAAGATCGTCACCAGTGCAAATATAGGGAACACCCTACACTATACAAAAATGGCTTGCTATTTTCTTCAGTCGGTGGCTACACGTTAAGAACAAATTTTGTATCGCAACAATACAAATTACAACTATAAATCAAAAGGAAGGTTGGTATAAAAGTTAATAGTCTGGCAGATAAATGCACCACTAGAAGTTCAGAAGCTCAGTTCATTTGACCTGATTGTTACATTTTCATGTTGTATTGTCGGATGGAGCACCATAACCTTTGCCTTCATTTCTCCTAGGCTCCTGAACAACATAGCAAATGTCTGATAGTCTGGTTTGAAAACCATGCATATCTTTACGACATCGAATAATGTCTGTCCTTGTTTCACAAAGGGTCTCTGTTAGGGAACAGACTTGTGTCCAGAGCACAGATATAACATTGTTTTGAGCTTGCATATCTTGATCATGAGGCAGTTTGGATGAGATTGCCTTAACAACCAAATGAGTACTCCCTCTGTAAACAAATATAAGAGCATTTTGATCACTAATATAGTAATCTAAATGCTCTTATATTACTTTACAGAGGGTGTATTATGCGAGAACGTGCTTTTGGCACTGTTAGTGGATAGGTACTGACCCATGACAGCAAGAGGTGACATTGCGGTTATAGTTGCCTTGCCACCTTCAGAAGGTGGCGGTTCCACCATTTTTTCCATAGCTTGCTGAAAAGTTGAGTTTTTACATTAGTACCAGAACAGAAGATATTAAGGAGGCAGCAAAACCATACAAAATAGCTTTGGTCTATATACAAAACTTATTCTGGTGAACCCATGTAAAATATTAGTTGTATTTTACTGCAAAGTACATAATAAAACCAGGTTCCAAACATATGACCATGTACCATGGCTAATGTATTGTCTATTTCTTCACATTGTATTGACAGCTAAGGATAAAGAGACAAAGTTTATAATACAGTAAGCATAATATGACATCATTCATATCACAAAACAACTAAGAACAGACAAACAGGCAATTGTAACATTGTGTGGGCAAGTCCAGCACGGAACTAGATTATAGGTCAAGATCAAAGGAACATCACTCCTCTCTTTTAAACCTTGTAAGGTGCAATGATACGCTAAGACAATTGTGTATAAAATTGAAAAGAGTATTAGACATTGGTTGCAAACCATGCAGTTCAAGGCACGAGTCAGAGTAAGTAGTAGTTAAAAGGCATGAGGATTAAGGACTTACAACAACGGCTTTGACTGGTGTAGTCATGCCCTTCGTCTTTCTGGTGTGACAGTCCTTAAATATTTCCACAACATTTGGTTCAGGTACTTTTTGGTCCTTGCAGGCTTTCCTCTGCATTTGGAACAAGTCAATATAGATCTGATAGTATGGTACAACGAAAAGAGTGAAACATCTGCTAATTAGAAGAGCCTCACATTGTGCAATATAGCTACGAGATCCTGTCGTCTATTGGAATTTCACTTTCGTACGGTTAGCCTTGTTCTTTGAACAGTTCACCTACAAGAAGATAGATTTCTACGGCACATGCGTAAATAGGACTTCAACATGTGATTTGATCACATATATATAATGTACCTGATACTTCGGATCGGACCAGTGTTTAACGAGGCCTCTCTAGTCTTCATCCGATATATTTTCCACTGGAGATGTTTGGGAAAGTTCACTGTTAGCCTTTCCTTCAAAGTGAGTTTTCCTCAAGTTATACCGATACTGTCGTAGAGCAGACTTGAGAACATGGGTGCAAGCTTGTCTAGTTGCATCATCTTGGCTATCCAACTTGAACCTCATATGTTGAAAATTATGGGAGTCTCATTATTAGCAACCTAGAAAGTATTGGACAGAGCAAGACGATATTACTAGTTTCCATACATAACCATACTTACAGATAAATGGTCGAGGAAGGTGTTGAACTGGGTTTCGTCTTTGTCATTCCTGTACTGAATCCATGTTTGGAGGATACATACATGACACCTAACAGCAACCGTTGCCTCTGATACTAACTTGGCTGACTCTGTAGCATCACGTGGCCTTTTTAAACCTGCCTCAAAACGGATCTCCATTCTTCCTCCTCTAGATTTAGTTAACCTATCAAGCATTATCCCTGATGTTTGTTTCCTCTTGTGCCTAGGTGCTAGTCCAACAACAAACATTGGAAGTGTTAGTGTACACCAAACTGTGAGACTACATATAAAGAAGCATGCAACTGTAACTTGGCTCCAACAACTACCTTCTTGCTGTTGAAGCTCACAAAGTTCATCTGATCTTGCCAACTCATCTTGTGTCAAGAGTGCTTTGGAAGTAGTGTTAGGTGGCAAGGGAGCTTGGGAACGTGCTGCTGGCTGAGTTGACCAACGAGTAAATCGTGTAGCTGGTGGTACTGTGGAAGGTGTTGCAACAACTAGGGCTGTCTCTGCTTGTTTGGTGGCAGCTATTTGTTTTTGTTTGGCTTGTTCTGCATATCATGTAGCACGGGATACACTATCGGTACAATTTTCCGCTGGACTTTGACCTTCTATTGCACCATCAGTACCAGCAGAATCTGCATGATTCTTCCGCTTCCCTTTCCCTGTCGTTCTGTCTTGCTTCCTCTTTCTCTGTGCCATGTTAAGTCAAGCTGACAAGAAAAATGAATAACAATTTAGTTCTTCAGAACAAATTGATGCATAATTGATAACCCACAAGTATAGGGGATCGCAACAGTTTTCGATAAGTAAGAGTGTCAAACCCAACGAGGAGCTAAAGGTAGAACAAATATTCCCTCAAGTTCTATCAACCACCGATACAACTCTACGCACACTTGACGTTCGCTTTACCTAGAACAAGTATGAGACAAGAAGTACTTTGTAGGTGTTGTTGGATAGGTTTGCAAGATAATAAAGAGCAAGTAAATAAAAGCTAAGGGCTGTTGTAAGTAAAGAAGCAATAAAGCAAATATAGCGAGTGTGGAAAAGTGGTGGTAGGAGTTGCGAAATTGCCCCTAAGCAATTGACTACTTTACTAGACTGATAGCAAGTATTATGTGGGAGAGGCCACTGCTAGCATGTCATCCCTGACTTGGAATTCTATGCACTTATGATTGGAACTATTAGCAAGCATCCGCAACTACTAACGTTCATTAAGATAAAACCCAACCATAGCATTAAGATATATTGGTCCCCCTTCAATCCCGTATGAATCAATTTCTATGCTAGGCTGAATCTTCTGTCACCCTTGCCCTCCAATACATAGTCCTATCAACACACAGCTAACCCTAGGGTGTGATCCACATGTGCAATCATATGATGGGCACCAAAGGACAGCAACATAACCACAAGAAAATTAAATCAATCATAGCAATTCGTCAACCATCGATAGGACAACGAAAATCTACTCAGACATCATAGGATGGCAACACATCATTGGATAATAATATGAAGCATAAAGCACCATGTTCAAGTAGAGGGTACAACGGGTTGTGGGAGAGTGGACCGCTGAAGATAGAGGGGGGAAGGTGATGGATATGTTGGTGAAGATGGCGGAGGTGTTGGTGTAGATCGCGGTGATGATGATGATGGCCACGACAGCGTTCCGGCGCCACCGGAAGAGAAGGGGAGAGGGGGCCCCTTCGTCTTCTTCTTCCTTGACCTCCTCCCTAGATGGGAGAAGGGTTTCCCCTCTGGTCCTTGGCCTCCATGGCATGGGAGGGGCGAGAGCCCCTCCGAGATTGGATCTGTCTCTCTGTCTCTCTCTGTTTCTACGTTCTGTTCTGTTGCCTTTCACCGTTTCGGGTATATATGGAGATCCGTAACTCCGATCGGAACGAAACCTTCACCGTGATTTTTTTCCTGAAAATTAGCTTTCTTGCGGCCGAAGAAGGGCATCAACCGCCTTATGGGTGGCCCATGAGGGCCAGGGGCGTGCCCAGGGGGCAGGCACACCCCCTGCCTCGTGGCCACCTCGGGCACCGTCTCGCGTGGATTTTTCTTCCAGAATTTTCCAAATATTCCAAAAATAAGCTTCGTCCATTTTTATCCCATTTGAATTCCGTTTGATATGGATATTCTGTGAAACATAAAACATGCAACAGATAGGAACTGGCACTGGGCACTGGATCAACATGTTAGTCCCAAAAATAGTATAAAAAGTTGCCAAAAGTATATGAAAGTTGTAGAATATTGGCATGGAACAATCAAAAATTATAGATACGACGGAGACGTATTAGCATCCCCAAGCTTAATTACTGCTCATCCTTGAGTAGGTAAATGATAAAAAAGATAATTTTTTATGTGGAATGCTACCTAGCATAATCTTGATCACATATCTAATCATGGCATGAATATTAAGATACGAGTGATTCAAAGCAATAGTCTATCATTTGACATAAAAACAATAATACTTCAAGCCCACTAATAAAGCAATCATGTGTTTTCAAAATAACAAGGCCAAAGAAAGTTATCCCTACAAAATCATATAGTTTGGCTATGCTCCATCTTCACCACACAAAATACTCACATCATGCACAACCCCGATGACAAGCCGAGCAATTGGTTCATACATTTTAACGCGCTTCAGCATTTTCAACCCTCACGCAATACATGAGTGTGAGCCATGGATATAGCACTATAGGTGGAATAGAATGGTGGTTGTGGAGAAGACAAAAAGGAGAAGATAGTCTCACATCAACTAGGCGTATCAACGGGCTATGGAGATGCCTATCAATAGATATCAATGTGAGTGAGTAGGGATTGCCATGCAACGGATGCACTAGAGCTATAAGTATATGAAAGCTCGAACTGAAACTAAGTGGGTGTGCATCCAACTTGCTTGCTCATGAAGACCTATGGCATTTGAGGAAGCCCATCATCGGAATATACAAGCCAAGTTCTATAATGAAAATTCCCACTAGTATATGAAAGTGATAACTCAAGAGACTCTCTATATGAAGAACATGGTGCTACTTTGAAGCACAAGTGTGGTAAAAGGATAGTAACATTTCCCCTTCTCTCTTTTTCTCTCATTTTTTATTTTTTTTGTAGGCTTCTTTGGCCTCTCTCTCTTTTTTTTGGGGGGGGGGGGTTCTTTGGCCACTTTTATTTTGATAACCTGACATGGGACAATGTTCTAATATTGATGATCATCACAGTTTTATTTACTTACAACTCGATATTCCAACTCGATACTAGAACAAAGATATGACTCTATATGAATGCCCCCGGCGGTGTACCGGGATGTGCAATGATCTAGTGTAGCAATGACATCAAAAAACGGACAAGCCATGAAAACATCATGCTAGCTATCTTACGATCATGCAAAGCAATATGACAATGAATGTTCAAGTCATGTATATGATGATGATGGAAGTTGCATGGAAATATATCTCAGAATGGCTATGGAAATGCCATAATAGGTAGGTATGGTAGCTGTTTTGAGGAAGATATAAGGTGGGTTTAAGGTACCGGTGAAAGTTGCGCGATACTAGAGAGGCTAGCAATGATGGAAGGGTGAGTGTGCGTATAATCCATGGACTCAACATTAGTCATAAAGAACTCACATACTTAATGCAAAAGTTTATTATCCCTCGAAGCGAAGTACTACTACGCATGCCCCTAGGGGGATAGATTGGTAGGAAAATACCATTGCTCGTCCCCGACCGCCACTCATAAGGAAGACAATCAATAAATACCTCATGCTCCAACTTCGTTACATAAGGGTTCACCATACGTGCATGCTACGGGAATCACAAACCTCAACACAAGTATTTCTACTAATCCACAACTACCCACTAGCATGACTCTAATATCACCATCTTTATATCGCAAAACTATTGCAAGGAATCAAACATATCATACTCAGTGATCTACAAGTTTTATGTAGGATTTTATGACTAACCATGTGAATGACCAATTCATGTCATCTCCCTAAATAGATATAAGTGAAGCCAGAGAGTTTAATTCTTTGTACAAAAGATATGCCCATGCTCTAGCAAATATAAGTGAAGCAAAAGAGCATTCTAAAAATGGCGGTTGTCTAAGTGAAGAGAAACAGGCAATCTAAACTTCAAATGATATAAGTGAAGCACATGAAGCATTCTATAAAGCCATACTCAAAAGATATAAGTGAAGTGCATAGAGCATTCTATAAATCAACCAAGGACTACCTCATACCAGCATGGTGCATAAAATAAAAAATGAAAACTAAATGCAAAAGACGCTCCAATATTTACACATATCACATGAAGGAAACGAATCCGAAAACATACCGATACTTGTTGAAGAAAGAGGGGATGCCTTATGGGGCATCCCCAAGCTTAGACACTTGAGTATCCTTGAATATTTACTTGGGGTGCCTCAGGCATCCCCAAGCTTGAGCTCTTGCCTCTCTTCCTTCTTCTCACATCGAGACCTTCTCGATCATCGAACACTTCATCCACACAAAACTTCAACAGAAAACTCGGTAAGATCTGTTAGTATAATAAAGCAAATCATTACTCTAAGTACTGTTGCAAACCAATTCATATTTTGTTTTTGCATTGTGTCTACTATAATATAACTTTTTCATGGCTTAATCCACTGATATGAATCGATAGTTTCATCAAAACAAGCAAACTATGCATCAAAAACAGAATCTGTCTAAAACAGAACAGTCTGTAACAATCTCAACATTTACCATACTTCTAATACTTGAAAAATTCTACCAAACTTAGGAAAAATAAAAAAAATTGTATAGGAAGACAGTGCAAAAAGAATCAGAACCATTTGACGTTCCAGCTAACAATGTAAAATCGCGCACTACAGCCAAAGTTTCTGTCCTGTACCGTACAAACCATCAAGCAAATGTAAACATCCTAAAGGCAAACCTTGGCACATTATTTTTATATTTAAACTTTATAAAGCACACAACAGAAATAGATGACTCTCTAAAACTTCCGGGTTGTCTCCCTGGCAGCGCTTTCTTTAAAGCCATTAAGCTAGGCATATAGTGCTCAAGAAGTGAATCCACCAGGATCCCAAGGTATATCAAAGCCAATTTTAATTAACAATGATTTATAATTTATTAGTGAGCACAAAGTAACATATATCATGCAACAACAAAGTATAACTCTCTTCCTATGCATCGGCATGTCATAAAAGAACAACTCATGCACACATAGTAAAGGCCAGTGCATAGTATAAACAGTTTCTTGCAATTTTATCATATTGGAAACATAGAGAGGTGGAGATATAGTTCCTCTCTCATAATAATTGCAAGTAGGAGAAGAAAGCACATGCACATTATATTCATCAAAATCATCATGTGCAACGGTAAAAGGCAACCCATCAATATAATCCTTAATAAGGGCAAACTTCTCCGATATAGTGTAGTCGGGAGAATTCAAAAAGATAATAGGACTATCATGCATGGGTGAAATAGCAACAATTTCATGTTTAACATAAGGAACTATAGCAAGTTCATCTCCATAAGCATAATTCATATTGGCATCTTGGCCACAAGCATAGCAAGCATCATCAAAAAGGGATATTTCAAAAGAATCAACGGGATCATAGCAATCATCGTTCGGTAAGCACGAAGGGAAATTAAACAATGTATGAGTTGAAGAGTTACTCTCATTAGAAGGTGGGCACGGGTAGCTAATCCGCTCTTCCTCCTTTAGTTCTTCGCTCTCATCATCTTTTTCATCCAATGAGCTCACAGTTTCGTCAATTTCTTCTTCCATAGACTCCAGCAAAATATTAGTCTCTTCTTGGACAGCGGAGTAGTCCTCAATATATGGTTCAACATAGGCATTAGAAGCATAATTATCATAGCAATATTTAAGTATGGAAAAAATTTCAGATTTGTAAAGAGTACCATCATACTTTTCAATCAAAGAAGCAATTTCATAAGCACCCTTAAAAGCAACAAATTCTTCAATTTGTTGAACATCATAGTAATTATAAACACCCTTATCATACGAAGATACGATTCCATTATCAATAAACTCACATTGGTAGGGAAAGGTGTTTCTTAGGGTTTTCAGAACAACAAGTAACGTCATATATTTCGCATAAATTCCAAGCATAGCATTGCAAACGATGAATTTGACCCAGTAAATTTTTCCCCTTTTTCAGATATTTGGTGTCGCACATAACAAGCATGCTCATCTAAAGATTTGCCCTCAACTAAGCTAGTTGGGGTTTCAGCACGACACATAGGGATCGAAGATGATCCAAGTAATTAACTTTAGCAGTGTGATAGATTTTGAGTGGTTCTCCAACCATTGGTTTAGTAGGTACAACTAATTTTTTTGGTATTTTGTGTTTCCTACCCATAACTAAAGATAGAAAACAACTAAGAACAGAAAATAAAAATTACTTAGTGATAAAGCAAACAAGCACACACGAGAATATTCACCCCACACTATTGCTCCCTAGCAACGGCGCCAGAAAAAGGTCTTGATAACCCACAAGTATAGGGGATCCCAACAGTTTTCGATAAGTAAGAGTGTCGAACCCAACGAGGAGCTAAAGGTAGAACAAATATTCCCTCAAGTTCTATCGACCACCGATACAACTCTATGCACGCTTGACGTTCGCTTTACCTATAACAAGTATGAAACTAGAAGTACTTTTTAGGTGTTGTTGGGTAGGTTTGCAAGATAATGAAAAGCAAATAATAAAAGCTAAGGGCTGTTGTAAGTAAAGAAGCAATAAAGCAAATATAGTGAGTGTGGAAAAGTGGTGGTAGGAGTTGCGAAATTTCCCCTAAGCAATTGACTACTTTACTAGACCGATAGCAAGTATTATGTGGGAGAGGCCACTGCTAGCATGTCATCCCTGACTTGGAATTCTATGCACTGATGATTGGAACTATTGGCAAGCATCCGCAACTACTAACGCTCATTAAGGTAAAACCCAACCATAGCATTAAGATATATTGGTCCCCCTTCAATCCCGTATGCATCAATTTCTATGCTAGGCTGAAGCTTCTGTCACCCTTGCCCTCCAATACATAGTCCTATCAACATACATCTAAGCCTAGGGTGTGATCCACGCGCGCAATCATATGATGGGCACCAAAGGATAGCAACATAACCACAAGCAAATTAAATCAATCATAGCAATTCATCAACCATCGATAGGACAACGAAAATCTACTCAGACATCATAGGATGGCAACACATCATTGGATAATAATATGAAGCATAAAGCACCATGTTCAAGTAGAGGGTACAACGGGTTGTGGGAGAGTGGACCGCTGAAGATAGAGGGGGAAGGTGATGGATATGTTGGTGAAGATGGCGGAGGTGTTGGTGTAGATCGCGGTGATGATGATGATGGCCACGACAGCGTTCCGGCGCCACCGGAAGAGAAGGGGAGAGGGGGCCCCTTCGTCTTCTTCTTCCTTGACCTCCTCCCTAGATGGGAGAAGGGTTTCCCCTCTGGTCCTTGGCCTCCATGGCATGGGAGGGGCGAGAGCCCCTCCGAGATTGGATCTGTCTCTCTCTGTTTCTGCGTTCTGTTCTGTTGCCCTTTCACTGTTTCGGGTATATATGGAGATTCGTAACTCTGATTGGATCGAAACCTTCGCCGTGATTTTTTTTCCTGAAAATTAGCTTTCTTGTGGCCGAAGAAGGGCAGCAACCGCCTTACGGGTGGCCCACGAGGGTCAGGGGCATGCCCGGGGGGGGGGGGGGGGGGCAGGCGCGCCCCCTGCCTCGTGGCCACCTCGGGCACCGTCTCGCGTGGATCTTTCTTACGAAATTTTCCAAATATTCCAAAAAAAGCTCCATCCGTTTTTATCCCGTTTGGATTCCGTTTGATACGGATATTCCGCGAAACATAAAACATGCAACAGACATGAACTGACATTGGGCACTGGATCAATATGTTAGTCCCAAAAATAGTATAAAAAGTTGCCAAAAGTATATGAAAGTTGTAGAATATTGGCATGGAACAATCAAAAATTATAGATACGACAGAGACGTATCAATAATACAGACAGACTGAACTTTGATGTTAGACAACCACGTGATAGGAGGATGTAATATGTACGAAAAACAGGACAGAATGAGATAACCAGAACTATGATGTGTAAACTAAGCAGAAGACATTTCACTAAATTAGAAGCAATGCAATGGAAGGTAGACACCATATAAAAGGTGCTACAAATATCTCTCTACAAAGATAACAGTGTCTCATCATAAATGTTGTTTAAACAAATGTGAAGAAGTACAAGAAATAAATCATATGCAAGATGCAAACAACATCACACTACCAAGTTAAAGGTCTCTTGTCATTAGTGCCATTGCATATTCACAACTTATGATGTGTAAACTAAGGAGAAGGCATTTCAACAAATTAGAAGCAATAAAGGTAGACACCATATGAAAGATGCAACGAATATCACTCTACCAAGTTAAAATTGTCTCGTCATAAGTGCCATTTCAACAAATTAGAAGTAGTACAAGCTAGAAAAGAATGCGAGATGTAACATATATCACACTCCCAAGACAAATGTGTCTTATGATAAGTGATTGTTGCAGGTTACACAACAGTAGTACTTTGATGTAAGAACATGGTGTGATAGACATATATTGTATTTTCTAGAAATAGGAACACGTGTCTTATTCACAAGTATAATGTGTAAAGTAAGAAGATGAAATTCAACAAAATTAGAAGCAATACAAGCTAGACATCATACATAACATGCAACCACATATAACAGTGCCAAGTTAGAGGGAGCACCTGTGATGGTGCACTAGGGGAGACGTGCTCATCATCAACACATCTACGTTGAGTGGCTATGCATGTGTTGTCTTGGAAATCATCATTATGTTGTGGTGTTCCAGGTGGCGTGAGTTGTGAAACAATTCCACATTGTTTTAAGTGAAGGACAAACACGTAACTCAAATATTCGCCTCCGCGATCAGATCATAGAAACTTCATTTTCTTGTTACGATGATTCTCCACTTCACTTTGAAATTCTTTGAACTTTTCAAATTTTTCAGACTTGTGTTTCATCAAGTAGATATAACCATACCTACTCAAATCATCTATGAAGGTCTGAAAATAACGATACCCAGCGCGTGCTTCAACACTCATCAAACCACATAATCGGTGTATCACCTGATATTTCCCAAGTAAATCTCAGGTATCAGGTGATACGGGAGCTTAGATGCTCCCATGATACGAACTTCTGCGTACCGTTTGATCAGATATCCAACGGTTAAGGGCCCATGCTACGGTGAGGTCTGGGTCGTTGCGGACCCATTACAGCGCGTTGTCGATCTTGGAGAATGAGGAGCGTTGGGCAGCGTTGCACCGGTCATACTGTAGGATCAAAAGTATGTCTAGAGGGGGGGTGATTAGACTACTTGACCAAATAAAAGTTGTCCTTTTCCCAATATTAGTTCTTGGCAGATTTTAGCAACTTTGGACAAGTCAAGCAATCTTAACACAATTCAAGCAAGCATGCAAAGAGTATATGAGCAGCGGAAAGTAAAGCATGCAACTTGCAAGAATGTAAAGGAAAGGGTTTGGAGGATTCAAACGCAATAGGAGACACGGATGTTTATGTCATGGTTCCGATAAGTGGTGCTATTGTACATCCACATTGATGGAGACTTCAACCCACGAAGGGTAACAGCTGCGCGAGTCCACGGAGGGCTCCACCCACGAAGGGTCCACGAAGAAGCAACCTTGTCTATCCCACCATGGCCGTCGCCCACGAAGGACTTGCCTCACCAGCGGTAGATCTTCATGAAGTAGGCGATCTCCTTGCCCTTACAAACTCCTTGGTTCAACTCCACAATCTTGTGGGAGGCTCCCAAGTGACACCTAGCCAATCTAGGAGACACCACTCTCCAAGAAGTAACAAATGGTGTGTTGATGATGAACTCCTTGCTCTTGTGCTTCAAATGATAGTCTCCCCAACACTCAACTCTCTCTCATAGGATATGGATTTGGTGGAAAGAAGATTTGAGTGGAAAGCAACTTGGGGAAGGCTAGAGATCAAGATTCATATGATAAGAATGGAATATCTTGGCCTCAACACAAGTGTAGGTGGTTCTCTCTCAGAAAAGGTAAGTTGGAAGTGTAGGTTCGTTCTGATGGCTCTCTCCACGAATGAAGAGGAGGTGGATGGGTATATGTAGCCTCCACACAAAATCTAACCGTTACACACAACTTGCCAATCTCGATGGGACCGAATTAATAAACTCGGTCGGACCGATTCAACAAATCTAGTGACTGTTAGGATTTTCGGTGGGACCGACATGCAACTCGGTAGGACCCATATGGTTAGGGTTAGGGCATAACGTAATCTCGGTGAGACCAATTACACAAACTCGGTGAGACAGATTTTGGTAATAAGCTAACTAGAGAGTTGGTCAGGTAAACTCGGTGGGACCGATTCGCTCATTTCGGTGAGACCGAAATGTTACGAAAGGGAAATAGAGAGTTTACATTGCAATCTCGGTGGGACCGAAACGTTACGAAGGGAAACAGAGAGATTACAATCCCATCTCGGTGAGACCGAGACCCCTATCGATGAGACTGATTTGCCTAGGGTTTGTGGCAGTGGCTATGACATATGAACTCGGTGGCGCCAGATAGAAAGAATCGGTGGGGCCGAATTTGACTTTTGGTTTAGGTCATATGTGGATGTGAGAAAGTAGTTGAGGGCTTTGGAGCATATCACTAAGCATTTTGAGCAAGAGCCTCATTAAGCAACACCTCATCCCTCCTTGATAGTATTGGCTTTTCCTATAGACTCAATGTGATCTTGGATCACTAAAATAGAAAATGTAGAGTCTTGAGCTTTGAGCTTGAACCAATCCTTTTGTCCTTAGCATTTTGAGGGGTCCACTTTTCTCATCCATGACATGCCAATCATTGAGCTTTCCTGAGATATTAATCTTGAAATAGCATTAGCTCATTGAGCTATATGTTGTTAGGAATTACCAAAACCACCTACCGATAGTTGCATTTTCAATCTCCCCCTTTTTGGTAATTGATGACAACATATAGATCAAAGCTTCGACAAATGATAATAAGAATGAAAAACATTGTCGCTTTGAGAAGTATGTGAAAAGCAAGAGCTCCCCCTAAATTTGTGCATAGTTTAAGATTTGCTTTGGACTGCAAATGCACAATGAGTTAGGATCATGGGTTACTCTTCCATGTCACATACATCTTGGTGGAGCGCTCAAAATGATAATAATTAAATACATGCACTCGTCACCAAGCAAAGTGAATGATCATATGGGGATATAAAAGGATAATGTCATCCAACAAGCATTATGGTAGCATATGATCAAACACATGATCATCCAAGTATCACACAAAAGCATAAAGTATCTCAAACAAGCAAATAACAAAGTTCAGCCACCAAACAATAAGAGAGAACAAAGAGCAACACTCTCTCTCGAAGCCTATGATCTATACATTTTCTCCCCCTTTGGCAATAAGTTACCAAAAAGTTCATAAAAAATGCATAGTGCTAGATCGACTCTCAGGCTTGGTCTTCAGGTGGTGGTGTAGATAAAACTCCAAGGACGAAGGCATCAGTTGATGTAGATGGAGCTGGTGGAGTGGGTGCTGGAGCTGGTGGCACTAAAGCTGTAGCTAGTGCAGATGAAGTTGCTCTGGTGTCTGTAACTGGCACTGCAGCAGATCTCTGTCCTCTGGGCACTCTAGCAAAAGCATAAGTGGTAGACTTGCCTTTCTTCTCCTGCACTTCATCCTGAAGTTGCTCAACAACTGACTATATCTCAGTGACCTTCACATCTAAATCATAGAACTTCTGCTCCATGATCCTCTCCAAGCTCTCCTGGTTTTGAGTCAGGGTGGCCAATCCCTTCTCAATCCTCAGAGTGGAGGCAATTAAGTAGCCAAGCTGATCTTGCTTGATCTTCAGAATATACTGAGATGCCTCATCAATGGTTGGCATCTTTGCAGCCTTTTCAGTCCTTGCCTTCTCCCTCTTTGCTTGTGCTTGCACAGAAGATGGTTCATTCTCATCCATCACCACAGTGTTGTCCTCAAAGTCTGGGTAGATGGGTATATGTTCCTTGTCCAAGAGATATGTGCCAGTGCCCATCTTGGAGTTGATTAGCTCCTGGATCTATGGGGGCACACCCACAACTTCTCTTCTGATCTGCAGTTGTTCTCTTTATGGTTTCCTCAATTAGGCTCATGACTTTGAACTTTTGAGGCACATCAAATATGTGAAGCAGGTTAATTGCATGGCCTCTGATCATCTTGTGATCACCTGACTTTGGCAATAGAGTGTGCCTGAGGATCCAGTTGATTGTTGGCAAACCTGACAGAAGGTAATGTACTGATCCAAATTTTTGTGTCTCAAGAGCAGCATCTGGGATGTCTCTGTACATATGTGCCATGGTGTTGTGATCCTTCTTCTTCTTGGCATGGACATCCAAGTCATCTTCATTCTCCTCAGGAGCATTGATCAATTTTTCCCATTCTTCAACTGTTGACTAGTACCTAGTACCTTCAGACATCTAGACAATCCTTCCATCTGGGTAGAAATGAGCTATGGAGTAGAACTGCATAATAAGCTCATCATTCCACTTTGTGAGCTTCTGAGCCACAAACTCATCAACTCCAAATGCCTTGAAACTATCATAGACTCCAGGATAGTGTTTTTCATTTTCCCTGATGTACTCCCAGTCCACCCATCTCATATCACAGACTATAGGCTTCTTCTCAAGTAAAACAGTCTCATAGAAGTCCTGTTGTTCCTTAGTGTGGAATCTGTAGTCCATAGCAGTCCTTCTCCTGGTGGCATATGGATCAGACTCTCTCCATAGCCTCAATCCTGAATCCTTCCTGATTTGCATATTCTCTGCAACTAGGTGTGCATCATTGTGATCAGGGATTTTTGCTTCAACTTCCTCAAAACAACAGAATCATCTTCCTCTTCTTCTTTAGTAGCTTGAGGCACTGGGGCCTTGTTCTTCTCCTCAGCAGGGATGTTCCTGGTGCTCCTCTTGGGTTTTGGCTTTGGAGCTGGAGCAGCAGTCTTAGGAGCAGTTTTGGGCTTAGATGGAGCAGCCCCTGCCTTAATTGCATCTCCCATAAGCTTTTGAGCTTTGGGTGCTGGTGTTGCATCCTCTTCCTCTTCTTCATAATCTCTCATAATAGATGATCTGCCAAGCGCTCTGGCAGTGGTCTTCTTGACACTTTCCTTCCTTTTCTTCTCTGCCACAACCTATTCTTTGGGTGCAGATCCCAAAGTTTCTTGAGTGGATGTTCTCGCCTTTGACATGGAACTCTCTTGGCAGGAATCTTTGTCTTCATTCCTGGCTTAGTGGCAGCAGCTGTGCCATATTCCTTTTTCAGAATTTTCCTGTTTCAGGTGGCCTCTTTCGCAACAGCCACATAGTCCTCATCCTTAGAATCTGAGGTTCTCTTCTTTCTGGTCCTGGTGGCTGCCTTAGGGAAGTTGCTGGGTGTACTCCTGCTTCCATCATCATAGCTGCTAGAGGGACTAGTGCCCTCACTTATGTGAACTTGCTCCTCAGACTTGTTCTGACTGTCACTCTGATCTGACATGATGCAAACACTGACAGCAGACCCTGTGAATAGATTATAGATGAGGTAGAGTAGATGAGCATCACAAAGTACATAGGTTTTTGCAAAAGAATGAGTTAAAAACTTAGTTTTAGTTTTCCATAGAAAGCATTTCGAATCTACCAATTTGAAAACTCGGTGACACGGAAGCAGCTTTTGGAACCTAAACTAGTGAACTCGGTCAGACGAGTCACAGTTCGGTGGCACCGAGACTGCTAGGGTTTCACAAAGAATTGAACTTGGTCACACTGATTTGCAATTCTCGGTCAGACCAAGAATCACATGTGCAATGGCCTTAGCCAAATTGGTGGAACCGATTTCAACAACTCGGTTGGTCCGAGATGATTTCGGCGGAAACCTAACCCTAAATTTTCAATCCACAACTAAACTACGGAGTGATTTCGCTGGATAGAGTGATCTCAATCGTGGCAAGATACATGAAAAAACAATGTGCTAGGAATCTGAGTGAGATTAGCACAAGGATCAAGTCCATACCCTAAGTGCTGCGATGGACCTGCTACGGCGGCAACGATAGAGACGATTTCCGTTGACGGCGGCGGAGACCAGCAGCGGGAGGCAGCTGGCGATGAGGAGGACGATCCGGAGACCCAGGGAGGCAGAGCAGGCTGAGCGCGGGCGAAGGGGTTTGGAAAATTTTCCAAATTTTGGCCCGGGGATATATATATATATATATATATATATATATATATATATATGTATATATAGCCTAACCCTGTCGGTGTGACCGAGTGGAACAACTCGGTGGCACCGAGATGCATAACTGCAAGCAGTTACTGCAACTCAGTGTGACCGAAAAGTTCAAATCGGTTGCATCGAGATTGAAAACCTAGGTCGACTTAGTGATCTCGGTATGACCGAAATGGATGAATTGGTCAGATCAAAACGCACAAAGAAGTTTTGGAAGTTTAAGTCTATGACGAATCGGGGACTCTGAGTGCTCCTCACACAGAGTGGTTCAAATCTGACTTAATCAAACTTTGTGATGTAGCATGAATAGAGTTTGAGACGAGAAAAACATAGATAGCTAGAGAAGGTTCTTAGGCATTCTTGTCCATCCACTTGGCAAAATAAAAGGAACCAAACAATCAAAACAACAAGTGGATGTCCTCGAATGAGTAAATTATGCAACCAACATGCTCACACAATAAAATGGCAAATGAAATATGTGGCAAAGCATGCACAACCAATTCTAGCATCTATCAAGCAATTGGCGATGACTAGGTCATCTATATATGAGTATATTGACTTAGGAGTCAAATGAGAACATTTGATCATAGGTCATACTCATCGTTTAATCACAAGTGGGGTTACCACTTTTACATAAAGTGTTGTTGTGTTCACACCATTAGAGTTGCTTTAGCTTAATTCTTAGAGTAAAGCTCCCCCTAGATGTGAGATCCCCCTTAAGAGGGATGAACCAACCTTGGGTTTTGTCGATGATGACTTCATGTAGGTGTTGAAGATGTGGATGCTCAATGTTGATGTAGATCATTTGGAGCAATCCTTTGGAGTGAGTTGCACTTTCAATACCTACACGGGTTAGTCCCACAAGGAACAAACAAGGATATCCATAGACATAGAGTGATGCACACACAAGATGATGTCTATAAAAGCATTAGGTTACCTTGTCCCTTGTCTTACCAACAAGAGGGTTTGTGACTCCTTGAACTAGTGCAAGATGTGGAAGTTGATTGCACTTGTTCTTGCCAAAATGATAAGAGTGAAGTATGTTGGTGGAGTCACCCTCAGGAACTCTCTAGTTCTTCTTCTTCGGGATCCACATCATCTTGATGGGAATCCTTGGAGTTGTAGTCATACTTGATGAAGTAGAACTTGATGTAGTCTTGGGAACCCACTTGACCAAGGCCTTGGGGGTGCTTCTTCAAATGCATCAATTTCCTCTTGAAGCTTATCCTTGCCTTTTTGCTCGTGGTCTTGTGGTGGAAGATCATCTTGAGCATGTGTCCCTTTTAAGGAAGTAGGATCATACTTCTTTTGTTGAGGAACAAACTTCGTCTTGGGGTATCGATCTTCTTCCCACTCAACTCCATTGGCATTGAACTTTCATTCAAAACCAACACCTTGGTTCTTCCGGTGCCTTCCTTGCTTGCGTACAATTTCCTCGAATTGCTTACTCCTGGCAAGGCTCTTGTAAACACCTTTCTCTATAATTCCCTTCAATAAGCTATTTTATTGCTCAAGTGTAACTTGGCTAAGAGAATCATTAGTGGAATCAAGAGAACTACTAGAAGCAACAACATTGGATTTAGCATGATTATTGTTACTACTAGAGAAAGAATCTTTCTTGTTCTTGTTACTAGACTTGACTTGAGGCATGTAAGTGGATAAAAGTAAACGCTTGGCAATGTAAGAAGAACTTTTCTTGCGAAGATCATCATTGATTGCCTTTAAGAACTCATGCTCTTGCTCAAGGTTGAGCTTTTCAAAACATAATTTCTCATGAGTCCTTAAAAGTTCTCGATGATCTCCTAAGATAGTTTCATGAGCTAACTTAAGAGTGTTTAGTTCTTTAGTTAGAAACTCAATCTTCTCCTTATCATTGTCATTCGTTTTATCTTGATTAGCATGCTTAATTGATGTTTCATCATAGTATTCATCACTAGAGTTGTCAACAAGTAAATCATCATCACCTAAAAATTCATCTTCATCACTATTGAAATCAACATACTCGGGGTGTGATACCTTTGGGCCTTTAGCCATGAAGCATCTTCCAAGTCCTTCATTTGGTGAATCAAATATGTCGTAGGAGTTGGTTGACACAAGTGCTAGACCGGCAACACCTTCATCTTGAGTATATTCGGAGTCGGAGTGATAGCTTCTCTCGGAGTGATTGTCAGAGTCGGAGCCGGATACCCATTCACCAACATGAGCATGATGTCTTCGTTTTGTGTAGCTCCTTGATGACTTGTCCTTCCTTTCCGAATCCTTGCTTCTCCGGGATGTTCTTCGTTCATAACGATCATCTCTACTCCTTCTCTCTCTTGATGGTGATTCTTCTCTTCTACTTCTTCTTTTTGGAGAATCTTCTCTTCTCTTGTAGGGTGTCGTATACTCATTGGAATAGTGTCCGGGTCTTCCACAATTGTAGCAATTTCGCTCTCGACTAGAAGATCTTTTGTCATTGTAGGACCTTGACTTGGAACTTCTCTCTTTGCTTCTACTCTTGTAGAACTTGTTGAAGTTCTTCACCATTAGGCTCAATTCTTCATTGAAGGTTTGTTTCTCACTTGATGATGTGGGAGCTTCACATGAGGCTTTGTAAGCACCACTTGACTTGTTATGGAGCTCCTCCTTATCCTTGAGTGACATCTCATGAGCAACAATTCTTCCAATGACTTCCATTGGCTTGAGATCTTTGTAATTGGGCATCATTTGGATCAATGTGCATACGGTATCATATTTTCCGTCCAAAGCTCTTAGGATCTTCTTGATGATGAATTTGTCGATTATCTCTTCACTTCCTAAGCCGGCAATCTCATTTGTGATAACAGAAAGCCTAGAGTACACTTTGAAGCACATCCAACTTGGATTCCTTGACAGAGTCGATACCTTCGTGCATATCAATCAAAGTATCCCAAATTTCCTTTGCATTCTCAAGACGGCTGATTTTGTCGAATTCTTCGGGGCACAATCCGTTGAAGAGGATATCACAAGCTTGAGCATTGTATTGCAGCATCTTCAACTCTTCCACGGTAGCTTCACGGTTCAGTTCTCTCCCATCAAAGAATTCACCTTGCAAGCCAATACACACAATTGCCCATACGGCGGGGTTATGTCCAAGAATATGCATTTTCAATCTTATGCTTCCAACTAGCAAAATTAGTACCATCAAAGTAAGGACCTCTACGGTGGTAATTTCCCTCACTAGACGCCATACTCTCCTAGGTTGTGAAACCAAGGCTATGCCTACCAAAACTATGGAAATCAAAGCAAATGGAGACCAAAGCTTTGATACCACTTGTAGGATCGAAAGCATGTCTAGAGGGGGGGGGGTGATTAGACTACTTGACCAAATAAAAGTTATCCTTTTCCCAATTTTCGTTCTTGGCAGATTTTAGCAACTTTGGACAAGTCAAGCAATCTTAACACAATTCAAGCAAGCATGCAAAGAGTATATGAGAAGCGGAAAGTAAAGCATGAAACTTGCAAGAATGTAAAGGGAAGGGTTTGGAGGATTCAAACGCAATAGGAGACACGGATGTTTTTGTCGTGGTTCCGATAGGTGGTGCTATCGTACATCCACGTTGATGGAGACTTCAATCCACGAAGGGTAACGGCTGCGCGAGTCCATGGAGGGCTCCACCCACGAAGGGTCCACGAAGAAGCAACCTTGTCTATCCCACCATGGCCGTCGCCCACGAAGGACATGCAACTCGGTAGGACCGATATGGTTAGGGTTAGGGCATAACGTAATCTCGGTGAGACCGATTACACAAACTCGGTAAGACCGATTTTGGTAATAAGCTAACCGGAGAGTTGGTCAGGTAAACTCGGTGCGACCGATTCGCTCATTTTGGTGAGATCGAAATGTTACGAAAGGGAAACAAAGAGTTTACATTGCAATCTTGGTGGGACCGATCGCTCATCTCGGTGGGACCGAAACGTTACAAAGGGAAACAGAGAGATTACAATCCCATCTCGGTGAGACCGATTTGCCTAGGGTTTGTGGCAGTGGCTATGGCATCTGAACTTGGTGGCGCCGGATAGAAAGAATCGGTGGGGCCGAGTTTGACTTTTGTTTAGGTCATATGTGGATGTGAGAAAGTAGTTGAGGGCTTTGGAGCATATCACTAAGAATTTTGAGCAAGAGCCTCATTAAGCAACACCTCATCCCTCCTTGATAGTATTGGCTTTTCCTATAGACTCAATGTGATCTTGGATCACTAAAATAGAAAATGTAGAGTCTTGAGCTTTGAGCTTGAGCCAATCCTTTTGTCCTTAGCATTTTGAGGGGTCCACTTTTCTCATCCATGCCATGCCAATCATTGAGCTTTCCTGAGATATTAATCTTGAAATAGCATTAGCTCAATGAGCTATATGTTGTTAGGAATTACCAAAACCACCTTGGGATAGTTGCACTTTCACATACCGCGTCCGCTGACGCACATATTTCCAGTAAGTCATTAGCTCGCTCCATTGTTCCGAAGAATGGAGTTTTAGTCATCTTGCCCATGAGGCATGGTCCGCAAGTATCAAATGATTCATAGTCAAGTGATTCCAAAAGTCCATCTACATGGAGTTTCTTCATGCGCTTTACACCAATATGACCTAAATGGCAGTGCCACAAGTATGTTGCACTATCATTATCAACTTTTCATCTTTTGGCATCAATTTTATGAATATATGTATCACTACGATCGAGAATCAATAAACCATTCACATTGGGTGTATGACCATAGAAGGTTTTATTCATGTAAATAGAACAACGATTATTCTCTAACTTAAATGAATAAACTTTTTCAATAAACATGATCTAATCATATTCATGCTCAACACAAACACCAAATAACATTTATTTAGGTTCAATACTAATCCCGAAGGTAGAGGGAGTGTGCGATGGTGATCATATCAACCTTGGAAGCATTTCCAACACACATCGTCACCTAGCTTTTAACTAGTCTTTGCAACTCCTGTTTCGAGTTACTAATCTTAGCAACTGAACAGGTATCAAATACCTAGAGTCTACTATGAACACTAGTAAAATACACATCAATAACATGTATATCAAATATACCTTTGTTCACTTTGCCATCCTTCTTATTTGTAACACCCCGGATGTAACTTGCCATATTTGTACTCCAACTCTTGCCATTTTCGGCTTTAAGTTATGAGATTCCCTTTGTGGTTGGGGTTTGTCTTTGTTTTGCATTTTGTTCATGTCATGCATTTCATATCATGTCATCATGTGCATCTCATTTGCATACGTGTTCGTCTCATGCATCCGAGCATTTTCCCCGTTGTCCGTTTTGCAATCCGACACTCCTACGTGCACCGGCGTCCCCTTTTGTATCTTTTCGTGAGCGGGTGTTAAACGTTCTCGGAATGGACAGAGATTTTCCAAGTGGCCTTGGTACACCATCGGTAGACCGCCTGTCAAATTTCGTGTCATTTGGAGTCCGTAATCGGGAACCATAAAGGCCTCGTGTGTGTTGCAGCCCAACACCCCTCCAAAACGGCCGAATAACCCCTCCAAACCCATTCCATGTCCTCCGCCGTCGAATCACGATCGCGTGGCCGAAAACTACACTCCATTTGGACACTCCTACCTCCTCCTAGGTATAAATATGTGCACCCCTCCTCCAAATTCGTGGATGAAACCCTAAAAATCCCCCCATCATGCCGCCGGACAATTCCACCGCCGCCGGATGCGTCCGCCTCCGCCGGACGCGCCAATCGGCGAGCGACACGTGTCCTGCCGCCGCTGCCAATTGCCGCGGCCCGGCGAGCCCGGATCGGGCCTGCCCGGCCCATCGCCGCCGCCGCGCCCCCGCACCGGGTCAGCGCATCGCCCCACCGCCTAAAGCTACGCCCCCACCGCCCGAGAAGCTCGCCGCCCTTCACCGCCCGCCGTCCTCCCGCCGGCATCTCCGCCGCGCCATCGCGCCACCGATGCCGGTCGCCTCGCCCGCCGCTGCGGAGCTCGCCGCTCCGCCGTTCCGCGGCCGGATCCGGTCTCCACCGTCCCGGATCCACCTCCTCTCCGGCCATCTCTCCCTCTCCGGCGAGTTTTCCGGCGAAGATCCGTCTACCTCGATCCGTGCGCCACCGGAACCCTAGATCTGGAGGTCTATTTTTCCTCTAAGTCTTTTTCTGTTAAGTTTTAAGCCCCTGTTCATTGCATCATAACTCCATGACTGTAGCTCCGTTTCATGCGCATGATACATCAAAATGTTCATCATGATGTGCTCTTCATTTTCTTCCATTGTGACATGCTTGTTTGAGTCCATCTTGATTCCCAAATCGCTGATGCAAGAGTGCTATAACATGTTTGCTCATGTTACTTAGCAGATTATGAGGATGTGTCATTTTTCTCACATTTGTTGTGTGCTTCATATGAACATGACCTCCACATGTGTTTTGGTCTATGCCATGCCATCTTTACAGGGGTGTATGCCATGTATTTTTGTGATATTTGTGGTGACTAGCACAAGCATGCAAAGTAGCCTTCGTGATATTGGTGATTTCAGGGACTTAGGATTTTGCTAAGTCCTTGTTCTGTTGTTATTTTTATGCCATGTAAACTAGATGCTACAGTGAGATCCATGCTTGTTTTGAGTTGCTTCAGTAAGGATGATTTTGACATATGGTTGTGCTCTATCCATTCATGCCCCTGTTTGCAAATATGGAGTGCACTAGAATGTCTTAATCTTGCTCTACTTTTGCTATAAAATGTTCCTGGCAGATTGTTTACATGTTAATCAATTTTGCCATGGTTGTTGTAGTTGATCCATGCATTCTATGAACTTGCTCTTGCCTTGGTTAGCTTCATGAACATGCCATCTTGCTGTTTATATGCTTAGTTTGTCATGAACGGCTTTGTGATGAGTGAATCAAGCTCGCAAAGATGCCTTCATAATTCTGTTTATGCCATGCTCAGTTTTCTGCTAAGTCTGAATCTGTTAACGAAACTTGCTATGTCTACATGGGTACCATAATATCTTCTGTGCCTTTTTGGCTCATTGTCAGTAAGGGGCTTTTGTTCTATGCTTTGAGTAGATTCATGCCATGCCTTTTTTTTGCTATGATATGATCCTGTAGCATGTTGTTTGCTTGCTCTAAACCTGGCTTCCTGATGTTAATTTCTGGCATGTTAGTATTTTCACTAAGTCTGTGAAGCTGATATCTTTTGCACTTTTTCCATGTTTGTTTGAACCTGCTCTTGTGTGATTTAGCCATAGCTCAGTGTTCATCTTTTGTCAAGCATCTTGAGTAGATCACTGCGATGTGCTTTGTTGTTATGTTGGAGTGGAGTAGCTTAGTTTCTTGTTGCATTCTAGATGGCATCGTGCTGTTAATTGCAGAATTGTGTCATTCTTGTTTTGCTTGCCTTTTGCAAACCGTGCATCCGATTCCGGTGATCTTTATATCGATTTCGACTGAAATCATCTCATCTTTCCAGTGGCACACTTGGTTTTCCAAGTTGATGCCTTGATCAATCTTTTCCTTCCGGAGCACGTATATGCATTGCATATCACGTCTCACAAATCATGCCATGTTTTGCATCATGTTGCTTGCGCATTGCACTGTGGTTGATTGTTGTTTCCTTTGCTTGTGCTCTTGCTTTGGGTAGAGCCGGGATATGAGTACGTGATGGAGGAACCTGTTGAGTATGCTTACGAGGATCAAGCTTTCGTCAACTCTGAGAACTTTGTAGGCAAGATGACCATACCCTCGAAATCACTTCTATCTTTGCTTGATAGTTGTTTGCTCTATTGCTATGCCGCGATACCTACCACTTGCTATATCATGCCTCCCATATTGCCATGTCAAGCCTCTAACCCACCTTTCCTAGCAAACCGTTGTTTGGCTATGTTACCGCTTTTGCTCAGCTCCTCTTATAGCGTTGCTAGTTGCAGGTGAAGTTGAAGTTTGTTCCATGTTGGAACATGGATTTTGTTGGGATATCATTATTATATCTTGTTTACTTTAATGCATCTATATACTTGGTAAAGGGTGGAAGGCTCGGCCTTATGCCTGGTGTTTTGTTCCACTCTTGCCGCCCTAGTTTCTGTCATACCGGTGTTATGTTCCTTGATTTAGCGTTCCTTGTGCGGTTGGGTGTTATGGGAACCCCTTGACAGTTCGCCTTGAATAAAACTCCTCCAGCAAGGCCCAACCTTGGTTTTACCATTTGCCACCTAAGCCTTTTTTCCCTTGTGTTCCGCGGACTCAAGGGTCATCTTTATTTTAAACCCCCGAGCCAGTGCTCCTCTGAGTGTTGGTCCAACTTGTCAGCCGCCGGTGGCCACCAGAGGCAACTCTGGGCTGGCCTACCCGAAGTTTGGACAATCCAGTGTGCCCTGAGAACGAGATATGTGCAGCTCCTATCGGGATTTGTCAGCACATTCGTGTGGCTTTGCTGGTCTTGTTTTACCATTGTCGAAATGTCTTGTAACCAGGATTCCGAGTCTGATCGGGTCTTCCTGGGAGAAGGAATATCCTTCGTTGACCGTGAGAGCTTGTGATGGGCTAAGTTGGTACACCCCTGCAGGGTTTTGAACTTTCGAAAGCCATGCCCGCGGTTATGGGCAGATGGGAATTTGTTAATATTCGGTTGTAGAAAACCTGACACATAACTTAATTAAAATGAATCAACCGCGTGTGTAGCTGTGATGGTCTCTTTTCGGCGGAGTCCGGGAAGAGAACACGGTCTCGTGTTATGCTTGAACATAAGTACCTTCAGGATCACTTCTTGGTTTCTAATAGCTTCTCAACCATGCTTTGCTTCTCCTCTCGCTCTCATTTGCGTAAGTTAGCCACCATATATGCTAGTGCTTGCTGTAGCTCCACCTCACTACCCCTTTCCTTCCTTTAAGCTTAAATAGTTTTGATCGCGAGGGTGTGAGATTGCTGAGTCCCCGTGACTCATAGATACTTCCAAACAGATGTAGGTGCTGATGATGCCAGTGCAGGGGACGCTACCGAACTCAAGTGGGAGTTCGACGAGGATTCGGGTCGTTACTATGTGTCTTTTCCGGATGATCAGTAGAGGAGCCCAGTTGGGGCAATTGGGGATCTAGCATTTGGGGTTGTCTTTCTTTTATTTGGTTTCATAGTCGGACCTTGATTGTATTCTGGATGATATATGATATATTTATGTATTGTGTGAAGTGGCGATTGTAAGCCAACTCTTTATCCCTTTCTTATTCAGTACATGGGATGTGTAAAGATTTCCCCTCTTGTGACATCCCTACCATGCGGTTATGCCTCTAAGTCGTGCCCCGATACGTGGGAGATATAGCCGCATCATGGGTGTTACATTATTCGCCAAGTATTTGGGGCAGTTCCACTTCCAGTACCATTTCCTTCGCAGTAGAAGCACTCAGTTTCAGGTTTGGGTCCAACTTTGGGCTTCTTCACGGGAGTGGCAACTTGCTTGCCATTCTTCGTGAAGTTCCCTTTCTTTCCCTCGCCCTTCTCTTGAAACTAGTGGTCTTCTTAAGCATCAACACTTGATGCTCTTTCTTGATTTCTACCTTCGCCGATTTCAGCATTGGGAAGAGCGTGGGAATCGTTTTTGTCATCCTTTGCATATTATAGTTCATCACAAAGTTTTCGTATCTTGGTGATAGTGACTAGAGAACTCTGTCAATCACTGTCTTATCTGGAAAATTAACTCCCACTTGATCCAAGCGATTGTAGTACCCATACATTCTGAGTACATGCTCACTGGCTGAGCTATTCTCCTCCATCTTGTAGGTAAAGTACTTGTCAGAGGTCTCATACCTCTTGACACGGGCATGAATCCGAAATACCAATTTTCAGCTCTTGGAACATCTCATATGCTCTGTGGTATTCAAAATGTTTTTGAAGTCCCGGTTCTAAGCCGTAAAGAATGGTGCACTAAACTATCAAGTATTCATTATATCAAGTTTGCAAAACATTCATAACATCTGCATCTACTCCTACAACAGATTTGTCACCTAGCGGTGCATCAAGGACATAATTCTTCTGTCCAGCAATGATGATAATCCTCAGATCACGGACCCAGTCCGCTGTTGGGAAACGTTGCATGGAAAACAAAGAAAATTCTACGCACACTTAATGATCTATCCATGGAGATGCATAGCAACAATTGGGAGACTGTGTATACGTACCCTCATAGATCGTAAGCGGAAGCGTTTCTCAACACGGTTGATGTAGTCGAACTTCTTCACGCTTGAACTGATCAAGTACCGAACGCACGACACCTCCGCGTTCTGCACACGTTCATCTCGGTGACATCCATCGCCTTCTTGATCCAGCAAGATGTCTCATTCATGATAGCTCCTTGAATGAAAAGCATGATTGCAATAATTTTACTATAAATTCTATTAATTTCAATTGTGCTAATAATATGCAAAACCCCAAGCTTGGGGATGCTTGTTTTGTCATGTCCGCTACTTATTGCAATGATCATGATTGGGGTGATAATGTTTCTTATGATCTTGAAAATTAATTTAAGCACTACAAAAAAGGACACTTCCGTGATGATACGTGTTTGTCACAGTAGGTCATGTTTTCTGTCATGCATGTATATCCATCATGATTTTATGACAGAATCAAGATAGTCATACCAACGCTGTCGTAGAAGTGTCCCATGAAATTACCAAAATTATCATCACGGAAGTGTCCACTTCCATGATGATAAATGGCGCATCATGAAAGTGCTTTCGTCAAGGGTGACCGACATGTGGCATCCACCGTAACGGGTCGCCGTTAAGCTATCAGGTACGGTATTGGATCCGATAACCCGTTAACAGCCTAGACCAATGAGGATTTTCCATGTGTAAAATTCTCATTGGTCGGAGGAAACACGTGTTGGCTCACCGTTGGGACAGATGTCATACACTCATTGGACAAGAGGCGCCTATGATAGGTCGACATGTGGCACGGTCCAACAGTGGCCCATTCCGGTGAAAAAGGCCGGCCCAGTAAAAATTAGCAGGCAGGCCCATATAAGGCCTACTTGTGTCAGGTCCATTTAAGCCCACAACCCATACAAGATGTGCCAATTCGGTCGTCAACGGCCCGTTAAAGATTTAACACCATTGCAGCCCATCGTCAGTTCAAGCCCGTTAACAGCCTGCTATATATTTGGGCTAAATATCGGCCCGATGTGATTTCGGCCCGTTAACGGCCCATTTAGGAGATGGGCCAATTTTCACGATGTACATCTTTCAGCCTTTTAGCGACCCATTTAAGTGTTGGGCCAATTTCCGGCCCGGTGTGTCTTTCAGCCTGTTGACAGCCCATAAATGAGTTGGGCCATTTGTAGTCGGACCTTAGTTTTGGCCTTTTAGCGACCCATTTAAGTGTTGGGCCACCGGTGTATCTATCAGCCTGTCGACGGCCCATAAGTGAGTTGGGCCATTTGTAGTCGGACTTGAGTTTTGTCCTTTTAATGGCCCATTCTCTTCATGGTCCAATACCAGCCCGGTTTCTCTTTCGGCCTGCTAAAGGCCCACAACATGGTTGGGCCATTTATAGTACGACCTGACTTTCGGCCTCTTAGCGGCCCATGCTCTTCATGGTCCAGTATGAGCCCGCTGTCTCTTTCGGCCTGCTAAAGGCCCATGTATAGTTGGCCATATGTAGCCCGACCTTAGTAACAGCCTGTTAACGGCCCATGAAATCAAATGGGCCCACTTGTTGCCCGCTTCGATGTCAGCCTGTTAACGACCCAGTAGGTAAGAGGGCCGACCATTAACTTTTGGCCTGGTAACGACCCATTAACTTAATGGGCCCACTAAAGTTCGTACATGTCTTTATGCCCAGTTAGATAATTTGAGCCCATTAGGACGAGCAATTATGCATAGGACCAAAACTGATCAAGCAAAGGTACGACATACAGGGGAAAACGTTGCACATCCAGTATATATTATAGGAAATTACATCAACTGGGCAATCAAAGATTGATGCCAATGCAAATAAATGAACAAAACCTAATGATCTACAATGTCACAATCTGCAACCTCGGCGCAGATGATGCCCATAAGCATGTGGGCAAGTTCTTGCTTCTTTGCTACACTGTTTCTGAAAACATTGATCAGTTGTTGTTGCGCAGGAATGTGCAGCTCTGATTCCTCCACCATTTCCACCATTGCTTCGGCCATTATTTGGTTCACAAACATACATTTTTTCCATTGCATTCAAGACAAAGGAAACTGAACAGATTTAGATGGCGATTTTGGCAAGCTTGTATTATTGATAGTGGAGAGTGTCTCGACCACTGCATCATAACATAAATTAGGAGGGGAACTGAACAGATTAATCATGAGTTATTGCCATATTACCTGGCCTAGATTTATTGGAAAGAAACAATGGGGTTGCCTTGCTGTTTTCAGAGTTTGTCTTCTTATCTTCAGTAGCCTGCACCAAATTAATACACTAGCATTGCTATCATTGGCCAGGTCAGATAATAGGAAAGTAACATTGACACAATGAACGTTTGGGCAACTAGACCACACCAACGTACACCAAATTAACACAATATGGCACATCTATCATCAGACAAGTAAGGTAATACAAAAGCAACATTGACACAGTGAATGAATGGGCAACCAGAGCAGCACTACAATTCAGTAATGTGCATGATATGAGATAGTACACTCATGCAGCTCATTATGCAAAAGTACCAGGCAGATTCCCTTACAAAATTCAACATTATTGCCTTTAACATTTTGCTACAACTGAATTTAGATCCGATAAAGGTTGGATTCACACCGATTAACAAAATACATGCTGATGTAAAAATATAGTGATATACAGCAGGTACTTACATCAGCATTGGAACACAGAGAATTCCCGCAAGATACTTTCCTCGAATACGATCCCAGTACAAAAAGTATTCTATCCTTTAAGCTTATTTTCTAAAAGAGAGATGGGTAAGAAACATGTAGAAATATGATCAGAATGCTATAAAATTTCATGATGCAAGGATACGCACACGCTTCTTAGAATGGAGTTGACATATTTTTGCTGGACTGGAGCGGACTAGTTCTTTGGCCACTGGAATCTGCTTATTATCTCCTAGCATTTGGATCTTTTGCAAAGACCTGGTTTGTAACCCTTCAGATTCTAACATAGCCGTCTTCCCCTTGCATGCCTTATATAGAAGAATGGTGCTTCAATTATAAAACAAGCTACAACAGAGATGGAATAGGTACTGAAGAATAGAAAGGCATGACATATTGACATGTATTCCCTCCATCCGGAAATAAATGGATGGGTCTAGGCGTATTTCAGTTCTAGATACATCCAGTTTTATCCATTTCTGTGACATGTAATCCGGACGGAGGGAGTATGATGTAAGAGCTAGGGATACGATAAGACAACAGTGTAAAAAACACTACTTGAATGTAAAACTGTATGCTAGCGGAATACATTACAGAAAAACACTAAGGCAACATATGCGTGTATGATTGGGAAATTAAGATGGAATTGCAAGAGACCACTAGAAAAGCACTTCAATGTAAAAAAAAGAACATGGTATGGTAGACAGATGAAGTACATACTGATGAATAACAATGCATAAGATATTGAGTAGAATGACAGTACTTGAATTTGAAAACATGTTATCATTAATGGAATAGGTAGTGAAAAACAGGAAAGCATGCCATATTTACATGCATGATCAGCAGGCGAAGCACAAGGCATTGCAACAGAGTAGATGCACTCCAGGACATTATATGCATGTTGTACCCATATCAAGGGCCAAGTTAGAGCAAGGACCTTATGGGGTGAATAGGATTCATCATCTTTCTGCAAGTCTTGTGAAGAACTGCCTTTACATGTTCCATCATATTGGATATCATTGATGTCAAGTTTGTTGGCCGTTACATTGCTCCGTGAGGTTCTTGTGGATAAATCAGTGTGTACAATTATATCTGACATGCATGGAAGACAACTAGTAGTTAGATTTATGTAATGAGTGCATGTATGAGACGACATAAATAGTAGGACTGGGGTTAACTAGCAGCAACAGGTCTCAAAAACTAAAGGGAGAACACAAATGAAAGCTACATGATATGTATCGTTTGTACTTGAGATTAACTAGATGGCACACAAAAGTATTAAGGAAAAACATAGGTTATACTAGAAGTGGTATAATACTATAATCACCATCCCATGGGATAGCATTGGCTGATGGATGATAACTATGGAACAACATTGCCTAAAGAACAAGTCTCTTAGCTGAACTATGGAACAACGTTAACTCCTGAACAAGACCCGTAAGAGATCAGCATGAATATACAGTGAAATGTGATAATCTATTTTCCATGCTTAGATGAATAACAAAGCCATAAATGTTGCACACAAGTAAGATGAGGGTACAACCTATCTGGCCGCCATCCATAGGAGTGAGAATCATGTGTTGACTTGTCGATGGCCCTACAGTTGTTGTGGCTGTCCATGTCGAGCACACACATTCGATGCATGGAACTGTTGAGTGGGGACTATAGCTCCCTTATGGTGTATGCTTCCCTTGTTGGAGCAGCTGCGGTGAGTCGGAAGACGGTGTGGCTGAAGATGCAGAAAACACATAATGTTAAGAACGACAAATCTCTCTAATATGAAGAAATACCCTAAGAGATCAACATCAAGGTACGAGAGTGGTCACACGTATGTTGACTGAAGACTAAATTGGAGTCACACAATTTTATTTTTGGTACTGTCTGATCTACGTAGGATGGCTTGATGGCCGTCTTGTGCCTCCCGTCTGACACTGTTCGGAATCTTCCCCGAAGAGCCAGCGACCACCGGCAGAGCAGCCTGCCTCTGCCGTCTGTGGCCCCAACCAAAACCCCGCTACCCGCCCCACCGCACTGCCATGGTTGCACCGCCCTCGGGCCAATCCACAAAGACTCGCCATCATCCAAATCCGGCGGCGGTACCTTCAACCCATGCAACTCTAAGATAGCCATCTAAGCGCTGCTTCCACGGCAAACTTGCGCCCCCGCTCCCTTACGTTAGACTCCAGGCAACCGGCAGCCTAGGAGCTCCGCCGGCTCGAGGGGTGTTGCTTCCCATTGGGAATCGATTGGCCCAGAATAAAAATTCACACAACTGACACCTAAATAAAGTGATTTGAGATGAGGGTGCAACCTATCTGGCGGCCCGGTGAAGTAGGCAGCTCCAGCTGCCTAGTCGATGAGGCCGGTGCGGTTGTGGTGGCTACCGGCGGCAGGGAAGCAGAGATGTCGCGATGGTCGACAGCTATGGGGAAGCATCGGCGGGGCTCTGGACGGGTCCAAAGTTGGAGTCGCTCCGGCGCCATAAACAACGGAGGGGGTGAATTGGCTCCGCTATGGTTCACGCGGCCGTCGTCGAGGCAGCTCCGGCAGCACGGAGTAAGAGGCACATGGCCGAGTGCGCGAAGGCAAATGGACAACGTCTCCAGGATTAGAGAGGAGGGCGGCTGTGAATTTGGTGCGGTGGGGGCGCCATGGAGGAGGGGCTGAGGTTTGGCAGCTCGGGAGAAGGGAGCTTCTAAGGAGAAGGTGATTTGGCGCCCACGAGGTATGAATGGGGAATTGGGAGGGGGAACCATGTCTTACGAACGCATTTGTCTGAAATGTGGGGGGGAGTTACAGTTCTACCCATGCCTTTAGGCTTCTCGGCTTGGGTCTGTGTACTAAGGGTCGGGATAGTAGAGTAACTTTGCTTCTCCCAAATAGTGGGCACGAGCGATTTCAGGCGAGGAGGGCGTGTTTTGAAATATAGTGGGCGCGAGAGATTTCGGGTGAGGAGGGTGTGTTTTGAAATATAGTGGGCGCGAGCGATTTCAGGCGAGGAGAGCATGTTTTGAAATAATGGGCGCGAGCTATTTCGGGCGAGGAGAGGGTGTTTTTCCGACCATGGTTTATGAATTATTCGATACATGTGATTTCGGCCGAGAAGAAGGCATTCTTGGATGAAATTACAAACCTACCCTCGATGTACAACGGGCCAATTGATGCGTGCCCCACATAGCCCGGTAATTTCGCGTCTCCCATTTATTTTCTCGGGAGAATTCCACCGAGCAGAGGGTGTTTAATGGTTCGTTCAAATTTTGGGAGAACGAGCATCCACGTCTACCTTACCAAGTCGATTCGAATCAAATTTTGAAATATTAGCTTGCCACTTCTTTTTTAGATGGAGAGATGATGCTCAGGAGTAATGTGCTTTTACATGCTCGTTGCTAGTGATTTACTACATGACAAATAGTTGACCCACTCAAAATCGAGAATCAAACCCAAAATGAAATATCTCGATTCAATGAAATAGCCCGTTCACCAGGTCAAAATAGTGAATTGAATCCAAGATTCAACACCTCAATCAAGTAGCATGTTGTACAGTATTATAGTACTCCGTGAACATGTTGAAAGTCAAATTAATTAACTTGTTTGATATACGCATATCTTCATTCATGTGTGGATTGCGGACAACATGTTCTCCAATTTAAATATTTGAATGCAAGTTTATAATGAAACATGGTTTATATCAGTCTTTGATGCATAAAACGTGACCTTCCCCTCTCCCAGACTTCTGCTCTCTGTCTCTCTCTCACCGAAAATCTTCAGTTCCGTCGCACACATCCAACACACAAACCTTGTTGGTCTCTCTCCCTCTCTCTTCGTCTCTCTCTCTCCCTCCCTCTCTCTCTCTCTCTCTCTCTTTGTGTGTGTGGGGTGGGGGGGCTTTCTAGTTGGCGTGCATATATACTCCATATATAGGGTCTCTCTCGCACACTATGTATGGTTCTATAGTCCAAGCTAAATATCTTGGGTGCACTCATCATACGCACACAAATTCCTTAGCTCGTTGCCCGTAACTCTCTCAGGCACCACTCTGTCGTCTCAGAGCTATTCCCTCTCTCTCTCAAACTCTCCATCTACCTGGGTCACACATACACATGCATATCTCACTCGCACTCGATAGACCCATGTAAAACTCTATCTCTCTCCCTCGTTCTCTCTCCAACTCACATGCCCACAGACACAATCTCATGCCTAGCCAAGTATGATCGTCTCTCACTCAAATGTAGGCACACGCAGTCCCCCCTATATGTATATGACTAGCTAATCTTAGTCTCCATCACAAACATGTGCATGGTCTATCTCAATTTCTGTCGGGCCATCTTTCTATCGCGCATGCACCTCCCTCGATCTCCCACCCATATAGTCCCCTCACGATCTCGAGGGGATCTCTCTATCACAAACACACCCTCTCTCCCTCCCCATGCGTCCATGTTCTCCCTGTGTCTCTCTTGACCTTTGTTCCTTGTTGGCTACACCTCTATTGGACATGTGCTATAGGGGTGTCTCTCTCCGTGGCAAACAATCACGCACTAGCTATCTTCGTGTATCTCCTCGCCTCACTTTTCTATCTCGGAGATGCATGCGTGATATGTTTGCATAAGAAACAAAAAAACACACACTCTCTATAATTTATCGTTTGTTGTACCTTTCTCTTTCACACACATACTCTTTTTGCACACTCACTCATTCTCCTTCACACGCACTTGATCTCTCTCTACTTAGGCACTCTCTTCGGTCCATAGCATATAGATTTATTGAAAAGTCAAACATCACTAAGTTTGACCATGTACGTGGAGAAAAACATTTACATCTAGAACGGCAAACATATACCATTAGATTCATCATGAGATTTAGTTTCGTATGTTGTATCTTTGGTATTGTAGATATAAATAACATTTGCGTAAACCTGATCATAGTTTCCAAAGTTCGACTTCTAAAATTTTTACATGCACTGCATTATCGAGCGGTTGGAATATCTCTTTCCCCCTCTCAGCTATCTGATGCACCACTCAGCCTTATCGGGGCTCCTCTATCTCTCTCAAACTTTATATCTCCCTGGTTCACACATATACATGTCTCGCTCGCGCTACATATAGACCCATCCAACACTCTTCGCCCCTATTCTCTCTATATGTGACACACACCCCTAAGTACCATAATCCCCCACTCCATCATAGGCACACGCACTCCCCCCAAAGTATGATTATCTCTCACTAGCCATCAGGAACACACGTATTGTCTCCTTCCATCCATACATATATCTTGATATCTCTCAGGGTATCTTCTATCGTGCACACACCTTGTCACTGGATCTCCCACCCATGTAGTCCATCACGATCTCCAGGCGATCTCTCTATGACAAACATACACTCTCTCCTCCCCATGTCTGCATTTTCTCCATACGTCTCTCTCGACCTCTCTCCCTTGTTTTTCAGACCCCTCTTAGCCACATTCTAGGAGTCTTTCTCTCTCGGTTGAAAACAACCACACACTATCTCCTCACCTTGCTTCCGTTGTCGAAGATGCATGTGTGATATGTTTGCATAAGACACACACGCCTTTTCTCTACTTTTATCATGTGTTCTCCATGTCTCTTTCACACATGCACACACACTTTTTTCACTCACTCTTTCTATTTCACACACACTCTCTCTCTAGTTAGGGACTCTCTCATGTCCATAAGCATATGGATGTTTTGAAAAGTCAAACCTCAGAAAAGTTTGACCAGGTATATGTGGACAAAAATATTTACATCTGGAATGATCATTAGATTCATCACAACATGTACTTACTTCATACTATCATTTATCTTTGGTATTATAGATATAAGTAATTTCTTTATAAAATTGGTCAAAATTTCAAAAGTTTGACTTTAAAAGAAATGTTGGCACTACATTATCGAATGGAGGGAGTAGCTCTTTCTCTCTCTCAGCTATCTCTCACGGGCCTCCCCTCTCACTCGAGCTCTCTATACCGACGGATTATACGCTCACTGTGTCAGCGTATAGCTCCGTATATTGTTTAGTTGTCGGTGTACAAAAGTAGGGGCTCTCCTTTTGACCACTTTACTTGTGCACGGGAAGTCAGAGCCATGCGCCGCGGCCACACTTAGCATGGCAGAGGAGGGACGCCGGAGAGAAGCCGAAGCACAAGACAACCAAGGCGACGCTAAGACCAGAAGCGTAGGAGGGCAAGAGGGCGAGGTGGACTCCCTCGGCAAGATCCTTGCCGAGGCGGCCCCCCGCAGCCCCGGCAAGAGCCTTGTCGGGGCAACTTGCCCAACACCAGCAGAGCGAGCCGCCCTTGAGCCCACAGGCTCCGACCTAATCAACTACATTGGGACCAGGGCTCAAGAGGCACCTCTGTGGTGGCATGCAGATCTTTGTCAAGATCACAAACACACAGGATCAGATGAAGATTTGAAGACGACGACCCTCGGCGGGATCCTCGTCAGGGAATCCACAAGACCCCCGGCAAGCGTCTTGCCAGGGACGACTGTGACACCACGGAAAGACCCTTGCCGGGCCCCCGGCAAGGCCCTTGCCGAGGACGCCAGTAGGGCCACTACCAGGCCCGCATCAGCCAAGACTCCGCCGCCGTTCGCATGCAGCTGCCAGCCCAACTAGCTGGGAAGGCACCTACGTGGCAACATGCAGCTTCCGGGCCAAATCAGCAAGCACCTGCGTGGTGGCATGCATATCTTCATGAAGGCCCTACCACCGCGCCACGTTAGCTGCTTGCCTGCCTACATGGCGCTGCATGCATCACTAGCCTGGGCGCATGTCGAAGCGAGGCAGAGCAGCGATGGACGGGACGGGCCTCGTTCCCGTCCCCTATAAACCTAATGGACACATATGTAGCGCATTTAATGCACTTTGTCCCATAATGCCGTGCGATAAGCTCGCGCACTGTAGGCCTTTCCACCTCCTGTGTGCCACCGTGGCAACCCCTTTTTCCAATAAAAGGTGACCAGGAGAGGGATTCGGCTTTTTGGAACGGCACAACCACCGTAGCTAGTTCAGAAAAGCTCAAGAACACTCAATACATCCACCAAGCCAGGACTAGGGTTTTACGCATCCTCGCGGCCCGAACCTGGGTAAACGATCCGTGTGCTAGCTCCTAAACCTGCTCTCCTCACGACCCCGCGGCCGCCAACCGTAGAAGGGATCCCAGTGATCCCATAGGTGTCGTTCCCACCGACATCTTTGGCGCGCCAGGTAGGGGGGACGTAGCTGTGAGAATCTGGTTTAGCGGCCGGCATAGCAGTTTCTCGTGGCCACGGCTTCCAGAGAAGAAGATGGCCAAGAGAACGACGCCGCCTACAAGCGCGAAGGATGCTGGTGCAGTGACAGGAAAGCTAAGTCATACGAAACTTTAAGCAATTTCCTTTTTATATATGAGGTTATTGTCCTCGAAGGTCCTGCCCTATGTATGAAATCCTGCACGCAAAGGGGCCCTTCCGCAATTGGCAACACCCTTGTTCTATTTCGAGTCTGCTCAATAGCTCATGCAGCCGCGCCGAGAGTGGCAGGGTAGCCTTCCACAATTGGCAACGCTCTCGATTCTGACTCGAGTCAAGCTCGACAATTCGAGCGGCCGCGTTGAGAGAGGAAAAGTGGTTCGCTCAGCAGCAAGCACACCCGGCAAGCCATTGGGGATCCGTCCTCAAGGTGCCGCCCTAGGTTTACGCGCCGGCAAGCCTACCCGTTTAACATAGGGAAAACATACAAAGGGAAGATCAAACAGGAAGATAACATGCATCGTACCAAAAGTGCTGCAGAGTTATATTACATCAATTGTTGCCGCGGTTCTAACTTAAGATAAAAACTGTCTTGGTCATGAACCTACAACGGCAGTGGAAGACGGGGTGCCTAATCTCGGCGCTGGCCCTCTACCCTCTCGATTCCACCGATGCGGCTGATGGTGGGCTTGATACGCTCCTTCAACGCCACGAGGTCCACACCCACCGGCAAGCTGTCTAGCGCGGCGTTGAAGTCGAGGTTGGGGTTCCAGTACGCCATCTTGGTGAGAACCTTGGTCATGGCACCCTAGCAGAGCCTCCGGCACTCATCGGCCAGCGTGGCCGCCCGGTTGGCATGAAGCCGCTCCAAGGCACCGACAACTACCCTCTCAAAGAACAGGGTCAGGCTGCAGTTGGTGCTCAAGTTCGGCTCTGGGGTGTACCTCACATCCGGCATCCCCATGGTAGCCAGCTGCATGGTGGCCTTGTCGGCAATGACGGCGAGGCGATTGAGCCAGCGGTTCTCGCCCTCCACGTGCTCCTTGTGGGTGAGGGCGTCGTCCTTCCACAGCTGCTTCTCGGTCTCCAGATTCTTGGTCAGGGTCTCCTCCCGGGCCTTGCTCTCTGACAACATCTCCTCGAGACCCTCCAACTTCAGCTTGAGGTCTTTGATGGAGTTGTTGGCCTCGGAGAGCTCCCCAGCCCTGCTGAGGACCGCGCCTTGCGCCTCTGTCAAAGCGTTGTTGAGCGTGTCCTTCTCCTTGGACAGCGTCAGGACCTGGTTTTTCAGCCCGTCCCGCTCCACCTCTAGCTCCTTCATCTTGTCGACGTGAACCTAAGCCTGGGCATTGAGTGCCTCCCTGTGCCACGGCTCCAGCTCCTAGGTCCGCTCCACGATGAGCTTCTCCACCTCCTCATCCTTGCCGTGGAGCGTTGCGGCAAGCTTCTCCTCACGCGCAGCAAGGTCCTCCTCCTGGGAGTTCAGCGCGGCCTGGTGCTGGGCTCAAGCGGCCTCGGCTGCGGCAGCCAAGTTCTCTCCCGTCTCCTGGGCCTTCTCAATGTCGGTCCGCTTCATGGTGAGCTCCACCCCGCGCTTGGCCAGCTCACCCTGGGCAGCCTTCCGCTCCTAACAAGCTTGGCAGAACCAAGTCTGCATCTCAGCAACGCGTACCTTGAGGTCTGCCTCCGCCTTGTCCACCGTTGCCATCCTGGACTTGGCCTTGTCTAGGCGGGTGCGATGGAGCGCCTGGAGCTTCCAAAAGTTGGCACCATGGCCTGGAGAAGCCGCTCCTCCTGAGAACCATCACCACCGGCGCTCGGCTCGTCAACAACCTCGAGCCCGGCGGCGGCAAGCACCTCTTCGTCGAACACCTCTCCCTCGATGGGCGCTGTCGGTGTCAAAACCGGCGGATCTCGGGTAGGGGGTCCCGAACTGTGCGTCTAGGCGGATGGTAACAGGAGGCGGGGGACACGATGTTTACCCAGGTTCGGGCCCTCTTGATGGAGGTAATACCCTACGTCCTGCTTGATTGTTCTTGATAATATGAGTAGTACAAGAGTTGATCTACCACGAGATCGAAAAGGCTAAACCCTAGAAGCTAGCCTATGGTATGATTGTTGTTCTTTCTACGGACTAAACCCTCCGGTTTATATAGACACCGGAGGGGGATAGGGTTACACAGAGTCGGTTACAAGGAAGGAGATCTACATATCCAAATTGCCAAGCTTGCCTTCCACGCCAAGGAGAGTCCCATCCGGACACGGGACGAAGTCTTCAATCTTGTATCTTCATAGTCCGACAGTTCGGCCAAAGGATATAGTCCAGCCGTCCGGATACCCCCTAATCCAGGACTCCCTTAGTAGCCCCTGAACCAGGCTTCAGTGACGACGAGTCCGGCACGCAGATTGTCTTCAACATTGCAAGGCGGGTTCTTCTTCAAACTCTGAGTACCTCTTAAATAGTGTCCGGCTTCTCGTAAATGTTGCGCTTCTTGGCTTCTGCGTCCAATAATGGCCATCTTCCATGTGTCAAGCGAATGTGAGGAGCCAGGGTGTTTTTACATTTAGCACCCCATCTATGTGAATGAACTGTCTATTAAAGAGACGAGGATCCTAAGATCAAAACAACACCATCCTCCCTCAGCGAGCATTCATCGGTGCGCGCCCAAAAAAATCCATCCCAACATGGCCGGCCAGCGCAGCTCCTCCTGTCGCTCCCGCAGCCCGAAGCCCGGAGACTGGGAGAAGTGTTCCGTCCCGCACAGCCAATTAGTGAAGCTACAGACCCAGGGATTCCTCCCTCCAGCGTATATGGTCCCGGTTCAAGCCGGGCTCGCCACCTATAATGGCGGGGAGCAAGCGGAGAGCTTTCCCAACCCCTCTAAGGGAGAGCGGGCATGCCTTGTCCCTTATTTGTTAAGGGGACTCGGATTTCCAATCCATCCATTTCTCCGAGGGCTCCTGGAGTTCTACGGCCTCCAGTTGCACAACCTCACCCCTGCCTTATACTGCCTCATACCTCACCCCTGGAGTTCTGCGAGCTGTTTCTGGGTTGCGAAGCTCATTTCGCGCTGTGGAAGAAGTTGTTCTGCCTTGTGACCCATACACAGAGGGGGTCAATATATCAAGTGGGCGAAGCCGAAGTATGGCGCATCGCCGGGACTGGATACCTATCCAGTACCCCGAAGAAGACGTCCGAGGACTGGCCTTTGGAGTGGTTTTATATGGAGGATGTTCCTCTCCCGGATCCTATCCGGATTGGTCTTCCTGAGTTCGACAACGCCCCTTGAATAAACGCCTAAGCTGGCGCCCACGGAGCCCACAGGAGGAAGATGATAGAGACGTATCTTATCTGATGGGCCGGATAAAGTTGCTGGCCAAATCAGGACTGACCATAACCGAGGTTATGGCAATATGCATTATGCGGGGGTGCAGCCACTTCAATATCGAGGCCACCCCATGTGGCACTTCAACGGGGAAGATGATGCCACTTGCTGCGGGCGCAAGGGACCGGACTCAGTTGCTGCTCTAGCAAAAATTCTATCCGATATGTATAAGGGGGAAGAGGAGTTCCTCTGCATCAAGCCACGACATGGATTCTCCATGAACAACCCTCTAAGCTGGGTGAGCTTCCGCTCTTTTTACATCCATCCTACCCTTGTTTTCGTGATAAATATTTACCTTGTCGTTTCATCGCAGGAACTGCGTAAGGCGGTAGGGGAGATCAATAGCCCACCTCCACAACCGGAGGATCCTGAGCGGGTCCTCGACCCCGGCCTGAAAGAGGATCCGGACATATTCGTGGAGCTGATTGATAGGATTTTCTATCAGCTAAGCTGTGATGACGCCATGGTGGCCATTATAGCCGACTAACATGGGCTACTCCCAACCTCGCAGGTAAATGATACCGGAGTCCCAACCTTTGAAAAGGATTTCCTTTTCTGCACTTCAGCTACCGTATACAAACGGTGTTTTATAGGGAAGGCCCTCGGGACGCCATGCCGAGCTCACGGCGACTCGCCAACAAGGGGTTTCAAAGCTGGACAGGCTAAAAAGGAAGGCGGTCCGGACAGAGACATCAGCGCAGAGGTCTGATGCAACACCTCACTCCGTGGTTGTCATCTTTAAAAACATAATAACACCCGTGTTTCCTAGAATGAAGAACGCTCGCCGGATAATATCCGGAGAGGTCGCCGATCACGCCTCTACCAGTCAGGCTCCAGGGCCGGACACAGAGGTGGAAGCTAACATGAGGTACATGCTGGATGCTCCTTCTACAGAGGATGCAGGTAAGATATCCGCTACGAATTCCGAAGTGGGGAGCGCCATGAATCATAGGCGTCGCCGAGCCATACTCTGTGACGCTTGTTTCTCCTGAGAGGCATTTGATGCAATCAACTCGGGAGATGCGTACATCCGTGCTGCTCAAAATGGTCTAGCCAGAGCCACGGACCAGTATGTAAAGGATGTACGGGTAAGAAAATTTGATGAGTATATATATCAGTAGCCCCTGAGACTTGAAACAGTTGGCACAACTGATTTAAGGATCATTTATTGTGCAGGTTCTTACAGAGAAGAATACTCGACTGTCATAGGAGCTGGAGGAATGCAAGACCCAACTTCGGGCCGCCGTTGCCGCATTAAAGGAACCTGAAAAGTCCCCAACTGGTAACATTTGTTTCAAAGAATTATAGGTACCATATAGTGTGCGGCATGGCTGCAGATCTAACAATATATATTGCAGATGACTCCGGAGAGAATTCGGAGGACCAGCATGTCGTACGATAGCTAAAGGCTGGTGAACGCGTGCTGACTAAGGTCATGCGGGAGAAAAATAATCTCCAAGACGCCAATACCAAGCTGAGCGTGGAACTGAAAGATGTTCGAGCCCAGCTTGCAGACTCCGAGAAGGAGAATAAGCGGCTTCGATGCGGCATTTTCAGTAAGTGCTTGAACGAACCCTTAAAAGAGTGCGGCGGAGAAGCCGACTAACAAAGTTATGTCTGCAGGTATGCTGACGGGTCGTCCCGTGGAGGAGATGCCCGGGTCTGCGGGTGATCTTCTACCCGAGCTCTCACAACTGCACGAACAAGTTTGGCAGGTGATGCAAGGTATTTCCCAGGCCTTGTGGCCATCCGTCTCCTTGCCAGCAGGCATTGGAGAGCTTGCGGAGAATCTCAAGGGAGCACGGCGGCGCTTCCGATTATGGAAGATATCGGCCTGCCGTCAAGGTGCCAGGGAAGCCTGGGCCATGGTGAAGACGCGGTATACCAAGGCTGACCCAAACCACATGGCCGAGGTCAGACCTGTGGGGCCCGATGGGAAAGAGATCCCCGTTAGCTTAGTGTATGGGCAAGTAGAATTAGCCGCAAAGTATTCCCAACAGGATACTAGGCTAGACAGCCTGTTGGATGGTATAGAAGAGGAATTTAGTCAGTCTACATGACTATGTAATGAAAGTGACATGTCTAATGCCTTCTAGCCAGATTGTAAATCATTTGTCATGGCGGACCTTTTCGCTTCAACCTCGGGACCCGATAGTTCGGAGTGTATCCGAATACCCGCTCAGTTATATAAGAACCGGGGTATGCGTGGAAACCAGGCGTAGGGGTCATTAGTGCTTGAACAGACAAGTACCCAACTAGTTATGTTATATTACATGGGTAGTAAGAAACATCTTCCAGGGAGAATAGTTCCGTTAAGGGTTCCTTTCCCTGGGTACGCATGCCCTAAAAGTTTCTGGACTGCGAGAGGAGACGCATGCAAAAACATCTGGGGGCACATATGGAAAATAAATAAAAATCATCTTTTGTTCACCGACCAAATATTCCCTTAAGAACGCTAGCTTTTGGCTTCACCCAGTCTGAGGGACACATCCGGCTGACCCGGCAGTAACAATCGCAGAGGTGCTCCCCTTATGCCCTAGCCGAATTAACGGGAACGTAGGGCATAAATACAAGAGCCAGGCAACCCAGCTTGGCCAAAACTTAAGTCATATCGATGCATATAATGGCAAAGAAAAGGTACATGCGGAAGAATAACACATGTGCGGGGCATGTAGCCCAGATAAATAATTAAGCTTCTGTGTAAGAAGCTCCCAAGTATAATGAGCGCGGTTAGCGCGTCAATAGTGTGCAAGCAAGGCACAAGTTGGACCTTGAAGGCCTTGAGAAAGAATAAAAGAAAGAAAGAGAAAAAAGACAGATAATGTATATGCAAAAAATGGACAGAGGAAGGAGACGAACATAGAGTCCGGCACTAGGCGTAGAATCTTCGGAGCCTGGCTGCGTTCCATGGGTTCGGCTCAAGTCGATTATTCGATGCATCCCGTAGATGGTACGCTCCACCGGTCAGAACTTGGTCAATAATGAAGGGACCTTCCCATTTGGGCTCGAGCTTGGTCTTTTTCTTCTCCGGCAGGCGTAGAACTAGCTCGCCAACGTTATAAGTTTTGGCCCATACTTCTCTGCTTTGGTATCTGCGAGCCTGTTGCTGATAGAATGCGGAACGGGCTTTTGCCACGTCACGTTCCTCCTCCAGGGTGTCCAGACTGTCCTGCCGATCGAGCTCGGCTTCTCTTTCTTCGTACATGCGCACTCGAGGTGAGTCATGAATTATGTCGCAAGGCAGAACCGCCTCTGCGCCTTACGAAGAAAGAGTGCGCACTCGAGCTCGGCTTCTCTTTCCTCCAACGTTATAAAGAAGGGTGTGTATCCGGTAGTACGATTCGGTGCGGTCTGCAGCCCCCAGAGTACGGAGTCGAGCTCCTCTACCCAGTGCGTGTTAGACTCCTTTAAGGACCGCACTAATCTGGGTTTGATGCCACTCATGATAAGACCATTTGCTCGCTCAACTTGGCCATTAGTTTGTGGGTGATAGATAGAGGCATAATCGAGCTTAATGCCCATGTTGTTGCACCAGAGTTTTACCTCGTCGGCCGTGAAGTTCGTGCCGTTGTTAGTGATGATGCTGTGGGGGACGCCATAACGGTGTACAACCCCAGATATGAAGTCTATCACCGGTCCGGATTCGGCCGTTTTAACAGGTTTGGCTTCTATCCATTTGGTGAATTTATCCACCATGACTAGTAAGTATTTTTTCTTATGGGTTCCCCCTTTAAGGGGTCCAAACATGTCAAGCCCCCATACCGCGAAGGGGCAGGTAATGGGGATTGTTTGGAGGGCGGTGGGTGGCATGTGGCTTTGGTTTGCAAAAAGCTGGCAACCGACGCAGCATTGGACTAAGTCCTGTGCATCTACCCGGGCCGTCGGCCAATAAAAACCGGTACGGAAGGCCTTGCTTACAAGGGCCCAGGCTGCGGCGTGGTGGCCGCCGAGTCCGGCGTGAATTTCTGCCAAAAGCTTCCGCCCTTCCTCTTCGGAGATGCACCTTTGAAGGACTCCGGTAGTGCTTTTTTATACAGCTCTCCCTCATGGACCCTGTAGGCTTTAGATCGCCGCACTATGCAGCGTGCCTCATTTTGGTCCTCAGGAAGTTCCTGCCTAGTTAGGTAGGCCAGGAATGGTTCTGTCCACGGGGTGATGATGGCCATTATTACGTGGGATGAAGGTGTTATTTCGGTGGCAGAGCCTCCGATTATGTCAGAGTGTTCGGCATCGGACATTTTGGCCGGGTCCGGGCTATTGTTGCCGGTGTCCCCTTCCCATACCATGGATGGCTTAAACAACCTCTCCAAAAAGATGTTGGGGGGGACCGCATCGCGTTTTGCGCCGATGCAGGCGAGATATCCGCCGCCTGATTGTTTTCCCGAGCCACATGGTGAAATTCGAGCCCCTCGAACCGATCTAACATCTTTAGGACGGCGTTGCGATAGGCCGCCATCTTCGGATCCTTGGCATCGAAGTCTCCATTTATTTGGGATATTGCAAGGTTCGAATCCCGACGCACCTCTAGGCGTTGAATGCCCATGGAAACTGCCATCCGAAGACCATGTAACAAGGCTTCGTATTTGGCTGCGTTGTTGGAGTCTGTATACAGTATCTGTAGTATGTATTGAACTGTATCTCTGGTTGGGGACGTCAGGACGACGCCAGCCCCCAGACCAGCCAGCATTTTGGAGCCATTGAAGTGCATGATCCAATTGGAGTATGCGCCATACTCTTTAGGGAGTTCGGCTTCTGTCCATTCGGCGACAAAGTCGGCCAATACTTGCGATTTAATGGCTCCCCAGGGTTTGTATGTTATGTCGAACGGGAGGAGCTCAATGGTCCATTTGGCAATCCGGCCCGTGGCGTCGCGGTTGTTTATAATATCATTAAGTGGCACTTCCGAGGCTACTGTAATTGAACACTCTTGAAAGTAGTGTCGCAGCTTCCGGGATGCCATGAATACCGCATGGGATATCTTTTGATAATGTGGGTACCGTGATTTGCATGGAGTGAGGATAGTGGATACATAATATACCGGCTTTTGAAGGGGGAATTTATGTCTGTCCGTTTCTCGTTTGACGATGAGCACTGCGCTTACAACCTGATGAGTTGCCGCAATGCACAACAGCATTGGTTCACCGATGTTTGGCGCGGCCAGGATTGGGTTGGTTGCCAGTATGGCTTTTATTTCTTCCAATCCGGCTGTGGCACCGTCCGTCCACTCGAAGTGTTTGGTGTGCCGAAGGAGGCGATAAAGGGGTAATGCCTTTCTCCTAAGCGGGAGATAAAGCGTCTTAGAGCCGCCACACATCCAGTTAATTTCTGGATTTGTTTGAGGTCCGTTGGGATAGCCAATTGTGACAGAGCTCGGATTTTGGCCCAATTTGCTTCAATTCCTCTATTGGAGACAATGAAACCTAGGAGCATTCTGGCTGGTACACCAAAAACGCATTTTTCCGGATTGAGCTTGATGTCATATGTTCGGAGGTTGTCGAATGTGAGCCTCAAGTCGTCTATTAGAGAGTCGACGTGTTTGGTTTTGACGACTACATCATCTACGTATGCCTCTACTGTTTTCCCGATCTGTTTCTCCAGACATGTCTGAATCATGCGCTGATATGTTGCGCCGGTGTTTTTGAGCCCAAAAGGCATTGTGTAGAAACAGAAGGGGCCGTATGGTGTGATAAATGCCGTTGCGGCTTGGTCGGACTCCTCCATCTTGATTTGGTGGTAGCCGGAGTATGCGTCGAGGAAACACAATGAATCGTGTCCTGTGGTAGCATCGATAATTTGATCGATGCGGGGGAGGGGGAAGGGATCCTTTGGGCAAGCCTTGTTGAGGTCCTTGAAATCGACACATAGGCACCAGGATTTGTCCTTCTTTGGTACCATCACCAGGTTTGCTAGCCAGTCTGGGTGTTTTATTTCTCTAATGAATCTGGCCTCTAGTAAGTTGGCTAGTTCCTCTCCCATAGCTTGTCTCTTAGGTTCAGAGAAACGCCGAAGAGTCTGCTTGACCGGCTTGAATCCCTTTAGAATATTAAGGCTATGCTCGGCCAGCCTGCGTGGGATTCCTGGCATGTCTGAGGGGTGCCAGGCGAATATGTCCCAATTCTCGCGCAGTAACTCTCGTAGTGCGGCGTCCATGGCGGGGTTTAACTGTGCCCTGATGGAGGCTGTTTTTGTAGGGTCCGTTGGGTGGACTTGGAATTTGACTATTTCATTCACTGGTTTAAAAGAGGTGGACTTGGATCTCTTGTCAAGTATCACGTCGTCCCTATCCACTATGGAGCATAGCGCAGTTAATTCCTCGGTCGAAAGGGCTTCGGATAATGCCTCGAGGGCCAATGCAGCTGTTTTGTTTTCGGTGCGGAGTGCTGTGTCCGAATCACTAGCGAGAGTGATGATTTTGTTGGGCCTGGGCATTTTGAGCTTCATGTACCCGTAATGGGGTATGGCTTGGAAGATCGTGAACGCCTCCCGCCCTAAAAGGGCGTGGTATCCGCTACTGAACGGGGCCACTTGGAATGTAATTTCTTCGGACCTAGAGTTCTCCGGCGTGCCGAATACCACATCTAGTGTGATTTTCCCAGCACAGCATGCTTCCTGACCGGGGATGATTCCTCTGAAGGTTGTGCTGCTTTGCTCAATGCGGTTCCAGTCTATTTCCATTTTTTGAAGAGTTTCCTCATAGACAAGGTTTAATCCACTGCCGCCGCCCATGAGTACTTTGGTGAGTCGAAAGCCGTCCACAATTGGACTGAGGATCAGTGCAGCTGGTGCTCGGGCTGTTCGTAATTTAGGTTCGTCACTGGCATTGAAGGTAATATCCGTGTCACTCCATGGATTTATTGCTGCCACGTGGCAGATTTCGGCAAGGCTGCGGAGTGTTTGCTTGCGGCTATTATTTGATGCGAAGGTTTCAAAGATTGTTAATGCCGTATTGTTATCCCCGGGATGGTCCTCTGTGACATCTGGGATGAAAAGATCCTCACCACATTTGGCCACCTGCCGGAGTACCCAACATGCTCTAAGGCTGTGTGTTGGTATGGTATCCGCTGTACTATGAAATTTGCAGGGTCCGTTGAGCCATCCCTCCAATACGGTTCCACACCCTGTAGAGGGTTTTTGCTTCTTTGTAATTAACTCGGGTTCCCTATGATAGTGCACCCTTTTACTTGATACGCTCCGATGCGGCTGATGATGGGCTTAATACGCTCCTTCAGCGCCACGAGGTCCACACCCACCGGCAAGCTGTCCAGCACGGTTGAAGTCGAGGTTGGGGTTCTAGTACGCCATCTTGGTGAGAACCTTGGTCATGGCACCCTGGCAGAGCCTCCGGAACTCATCGGCCAGCGTGGCCGCCCAGTTGGCATGAAGCCGCTCCAAGGCACCGACAACAACCCTCTCAAAGAACAGGGTCAGGCTGCAGTTTGGGCTCAAGTTCGGCTCCGGGGTGTACCTCACATCCGGCATCCCCATGGTAGCCAGCTACATGGTGGCCTTGTCGGCAATGACGGCGAGGCAATTGAGCCAGCGGTTCTCGCCCTCCACGTGCTCCTTGTGGGTGAGGGCGTCGTCCTTCCGCAACTGCTTCTCGGTCTCCAGATTCTTGGTCAGGGTCTCCTCCCGGGCCTTGCTCTCCGACAACATCTCCTCGAGACCCTCTAACTTCAGCTTGAGGTCTTTGATGGAGTTGTTGGCCTCGGAGAGCTCCCCAGCCCTGCTGAGGACCATGCCCTACGCCTCCGTCAAAGAGCTGTTGAGCGTGTCCTTCTCCTTGGACAGCGTCAGGACCTGGTTTTTCAGCCCGTCCCGCTCCACCTCTAGCTCCTTCATCTTGTCGACGTGAACCTAAGCCTGGGCATTGAGTGCCTCCCTGTGCCTCCGCTCCAGCTCCTAGGTCCGCTCCACGACGAGCTTCTCCACCTCCTCATCCTTGCCACAGAGCGTTGCGGCAAGCTTCTCCTCACGCACAGCAAGGTCCTCCTCTTGGGAGTTCAGCGTGGCCTGGTGCTGGGCTCGAGCGGCCTCAGCTGCGGCGGCCAAGTTCTCCACCGTCTCCTGGGCCTTCTCAATGTTGGTCCGCTTCATGGTGAGCTCCACCTCGCGCTTGGCCAGCTCACCCTGGGCAACCTTCCGCTCCTCACAAGCTTGGCAGAACCAAGTCTGCATCTCGGCGACACGTACCTTGAGGTCCGCCTCCGCCTTGTCCACCGTTACCATCCTGGACTTGGCCTTCTCCAGGCGGGTGCGACGGAGCGCCTGGAGCTTCCGGAAGTTGTCACTCATGGCCTGGAGAAGCTGCTCCTCCTGAGAACCATCGCTATCGGCGCTCGGCTTGTCAACAACCCGGAGCCCACCGGCGGCAAGCACCTCTTCGTCGAACACCTCTCCCTCGATGGGCGCTGTCGGTGTCAAAACCGGCGGATCTCGGGTAGGGGGTCCTGAACTGTGCGTCTAGGCAGATGGTAACAGGAGGCAAGGGACACGATGTTTACCCTGGTTCGGGCCCTCTTGATGGAGGTAATACCCTACATCCTACTTGATTGTTCTTGATAATATGAGTAGTACAAGAGTTGATCTACCACGAGACCGAAGAGGCTAAACCCTAGAAGCTAGCCTATGGTATGATTGTTGTTCTTTCTACAGACTTAGCCCTCCGGTTTATATAGACACCGGAGGGGGCTAGGGTTACACAGAGTCGGTTATAAGGAAGGAGATCTACATATCCGAATTGCCAAGCTTGCCTTCCACGCCAAGGAGAGTCCCATCCGGACACGGGACGAAGTCTTCAATCTTGTATCTTCATAGTCCGACAGTCTGGCCAAAGGATATAGTCCAGCCGTCCGGATACCCCCTAATCCAGGACTCCCTGAGGCGCACTGGAGCTCAACGACCCTGGGAGGTGGACGAAAAGTTCGTCGCTCACCCTCAGGTAGCTGCCGGAGCCAGAGGCAGCAGAGGAGGAAGGCTGGTCATCCACCACCTCCTACTCGACAGCGGCCTTGCCGGCCTCCCCAGCAGGCCCCTTGCCGGCCTCCTCGGCAGTAGCCTTGTCGGGCTCCCCGGTGGGCCCTTTAGTGGCGTCTTCAGCAGCGCCCCTGGCGGCCTCCTCGGTGGTGATCTTGTCGGCCTCCGCCACGGTGCCCTTGGCAACATCCTCGATGACGGTATCTATGTCCCCCGGATCCACTGAAGAAGGACCTGGATACCGAGAAGGGGATAAGGCGAAGCAAGAACAGAAAATGAAAAGGCAGGGATGGAAGGCAAGTGGCTCACTCGTGCCGGGCTGGGAAGCAGAGGTCCCCTCCCCGCCAACATTTGGTGCCGAGGCGAAGCCACCAGCGCTCGAGTTCTCCTCCTCTTCCTCCGTGTGCATGGGCTCGGTGCTTGGCGCCCTTGCCGGAGACGCCCCTTGGGGCGGCGTGGTCGATGGGGGCGGCATGTTGGGGGTAGCCCTCTACGGATCCTCCTGCTGTTGGCCTCCTCCTGCAATCACGGCAAGGTCAGCACCAAGGGATTGTGCCCCCAACACACGTCGACGGGGAGTGAGTGGCGAGCTTACGCTGGGCGCTGCGCCGGGGACTGCTGTCCGGACTGCTCACCACCACTAGTTGCGCCTTAGAGGTGCCCACCGGGGGCTGGCCGCCCGCCGAAGACCTGGCCCTCTTCACCCTCTGGGCCAGCGTCTCCGCATCCCTGCTGAGACGAAAACATGTCAAGATAAGAAGCACAGTTAGAGGAGCCGGAGATGACGAAAGGAAACGACACTTACTCGTCCTCCACCTCCTCTTTTGCTGCCTTCCTCTTCCTCCTCAAGCTGAGAGACCCAAGGTCAAAGAAGACCTCCGTGTCATCGCCTACAGGAGGAGGGGAAGCAGGTGGAGGAGGGGAAGCAGGCAAAGTTGGGGAACGCTTGGACGAAGAGGAGGCGGATGCTTTCTTCTCCGCCACCGCGGCCTTCACCAAGTTCCTCGCCACCGCCGCCCTCGTTTGGCGCGCAGACATATCTTGGGCATGCCGGGGTTGCGCGGCCCTGCCGGGACGAACCGGCTCGCTAGAGCTGGCCTACCGCAGGACTCGCCCTTTCCCCGCTGCTGGGGGCTCGACAGCTTCAACTTCCTCCACGGACGACTCGTCGTCGTCATCCTCGACAAGAGGGGGCCCGGTATGGGCGCTGTTGGCCTCTCTAGCAGACTCCACCCACTGGGCGAGTTCCTTCTCCTCTGCGGCCGCCGCAGCTTTGTCCTCCATGACGCCGGCGCTGCCGGCCTCCCTGGCGAGATCCGCCTCCACCGCCCTGGCGGCGATGTAGTCCAACTCCGCCTGGGTGGTGTCCTGGACGAGCCCCGGCTCGTCAGGGACGTACTTCTCCTCCAGACTATCGAAGAACTACTACACCTGCTCATCCGGCATCTCGGCCCAATTGGGGACGGGGCCATGCGCATTGCATTTTGGCATCATGGCGATGATGTCGTTCTGGCGCGAGTTATTGCTCAGTGGGACCACCCCCGCCGGCAACCCAAACAAGGGCTGAATGACAGATGAACAAACATCTTCAAAATTATAAATAATGTTAATTTGTAGAAGGAGACATAGAAGGTGGTTGTTGTACCTGAACGGGTGTGGATCCAATAACAAGTTCGGAGTATTTGTCAGACGAGTAGCCCGCCACTGTCAATTTCAGCGCAGAAATGACATTGATTCTTGTTGGACCTTCTTGATCAACTACAAGTAATCTCTCAAGTGCAGGTGTGTCCTGGATGACCATACCGTGGTCCACCTTTTGTGATGTCTTCTTGCCGCACCAGCAACACACATAAATAGTCCGGAGAGTCATGGAGGTGATGTGGAAGGTACTCAACACATTGATCGCCTGAAGACGAAGGTACTCGAGTGTAGTACAGCCACGAAGCAGGCGCTCCATGTCACCCTTTGAGAGGCGGACGACGATGAGATCGAGGTGCTTCAGTCATGGTAGAATAAGAGCGAGCGCATCATTAAGGGGCGGGAAATGGCAGTTCCTGAACTTGGCGATGCGCATCGTGGGCGCGAGGCGGAGTGCGGACGTTGGCAGCGACCGCATATGCCCATCATCAAAAGTGAGCTCCTCGAGCTGATCTAGGGCGGGTGATTGGAACCAGTCGTCAAGCTTGGCTCGGTCCTTGCCATTCTAACGGAACTTGCCCATTCTAAGGCCTTTGGTTGGGCCAAGGTGACTGCCAAGGATCTTGGAGAACGCATCCAAGCTTTTTCGATAGCCATGGCAGAGCTCGTGGGTGTCGATGAGGTCGAGAGGGCTGGAGTTCCATAGGGGGTGCCACCGCTGAGAAAGGAGGGTTATCCGCGCCCCATATTTGATTGGGAGGAGGGAGATGATGAATTGATGACTCTCAACATATCATCGGGGAGGCTGCTCATTAAGTCTAGGCCTGCTGGAGTTGCTTGCGGTTCTAGCTCGCCCCGCCTCCGCTTGTTGGCAGCCCCGTTCTCCACCTCTGGAGTCTCCTTGTCAGTGGCGCTTTCTAATAGAAATGGGAGTACAGGGAATATTTAGTTAAAACAGGGCAATAGAAATGTGTATTGGTAACTAGAAGTTATTAGGTAGGGATATATTAAGAAAAGGGAATAACAATTGGTTATTTAAATACTACACAATTCATTTGACATTGCTGGGTAAGTCAACATATGCAGATAGTTCAAAAGAAAACTTACTTCGAACAAAGTCTGGACGGATGATTTTGTTGGGGAAGTTAGCATATATCTCATGACCAGGCCCTTCTATGTGCAGTGCAATTTTAGTGCCAGCTTTCAGTACATAAAACTTTGCAATTTCATTCCAAAAGCCAGTGCCAAAATTGGAGTCACCACGTTCATCAAGTCTTACAGTAGCAACGATTGTAAATCCATGGTTTGTGTGCAGTATGACGTTCATGGAGCCTTGATGTATGTAAAGGGAAAAATTGTGCACTACATAATCTTTTGCATAGCGAGGGATGTCCTGCAGAAAATGGTAGGATTGTTAAAGAAAATATGGTAACATGCAAATATGGGCCCAAATTGAAAGAACTGTACAACAGTTGAAATTGAAGGACAAAAGTCTATAATTAAACAGATAGGGTAAACATGATGTCATGGAAATATGAGAGTAATCGAAAGAACAATACATCATTAATTTGCCTAATATAGAAAGAAGAGGGGAATAATCCCCTTTAACGTATATGGTGCATGTGGCACCTTTTATCGAAATGTAGCAATATTTAGAATATGTTCAGGAAAGTAGGCCATGCCAACCGATTTAGGGTGAGATTGAACATACCGCACGCGTCCTCAAGTTATCTGGTACGATGAGATGGAATCTCTGGCAGCGGTCGCCAAGTCCTGAAGTGTCGGCGCACTGTACATTCTATGAATAAAAGAAAACCCTCAAATCAGCTCGAATAAAAATGAATTCACGGTGATTTCTGTTGGGTGATTAAAGAAGGAAGATGAACTGGGATAAGAGATGAGATAATATCTCGTTAAATTAGTTACCTTGTCGTCCATGAGAAAGAACCCTTAGTATGGTAGATTCCCTAACTCAGCGGAGCTGGGTCGACTGCGAGCAGCGTCCAGAAAGTTGATGGCGATAGGTGGCGGCAAGCGGAAGTGGCGAAATGCGGTGGGCTTTGCCAGCAGCCTGGCGGCGGCGGCAGGCGTCGAGCTAAGTGTTTACCGCCGCAATAGGTGGTGCCATGGCATATACACGGAGGAGCTTGTGCAGGTGTGAATGGGGAACGTACTGGAGGCGCCGAGGGGGTGGCGGGCGGGGCGGGGTTTTTTGTGACGTGGGGATGGTGCGGGTTTTCTTTTTTCTTTTTTGAATTGGGTGGTGAAGGTTTTGTATTCCACAAAGAATTTTGGGGGCGACGGTTTCCTAGAGTGAACCATGTGTGATTGACGTAGAAGGAAAAATGAAATTCATTGCACATGGATCCAATTTTGGGAACCGTGTGTGATTGACATACTACCTCCGTCCTGGTTTATTGGTCCCCCTTTGTAATTTTTACCAAAATTTGGCAAAATATTTTACATACTCAGACATAGATAATAAGCGTACACGTACATAAGCATAGTTCAACCATAAGTACATAGTTCAACCGTCATTAAGCATACTCAAGCATACATAGTTCGATCCATCCCACATCTCATCTCACATGCGGCCGGCGCGATCCTGAAGCTTCTCCAGGTACTCGGCGTACGCACCGTGTGCCACCCTGCGAGAATACTTCTGCTTGAAGGAGCCAACGGCCCGTCCTCTTGCATGTGCCAGAACACTTAGATACACATCATGAATCTTGTGGTGGCAAAATGGTCATCCATAGTCGTCGTTCCAGGTCCTAATACGCCTGTTATGCAATCCCGCATAAAGCTCCCTCAGGATTCGCCTCTTGTACCTCCTCTGGGCATCTTCATCCTCGCTATCCACATCGTCAGACATCACCTATACAAATAGTAAAACAAATTTGGCATCAAATCATTGATTACATGCCGTGAAGTAGGATTAGGAATTTATGGCTATTTATTTATACATATCTAGAGATTATGGTTCGATTTTTTAGCGCAGTCGTCTATGTACAGAACAATCTTGAAGAAAATAATGGCACAAACATAGGTAGGTCATTCAAAATCAATTGTCAAGTCCTGGCTAGGAATTATTAGCACGAACACTAACCCTAGTCAGATTACTAGCAGAAATCATTTGCACAGATGAAACAACTAATCACTTGTCACCTGTACCATTCAAACAATCAATACACTACACGGATCTAACGAAACTTACTCAGATTTCATGGATTGGGAGAACATAACCACATGATTTCTATTACAAAAAGGGGGAGGCAGAAGTAACCAGAGAAACCCTATGATCTATTTGACACATAAATGGGTATAGATGACTAACCAGCTGTCCGTCGTCGTCGGAGTCGTCGTGGGAGTGGTCGTCGGAGTCGGTGTGGAAGTCCGCCTCCGGCTGTCGAAGCTCGACGTCGTCGACAACGTCAGGGTGCAGTGATAACTCGCCGGCGGTGACAGCAACATCTGTCTCCATCTCCACGCCATGCTCCGGTGCTTTAGCAGCCCCAGCGTCGCCACTCCCTCCGATGGGGCGCTTCGCCGCATCCTCATACACTGACGGCTTTGAGGACTGAGAGTGGTGTTGAGGATGCAAGCGGAAAAAGAGGATTGTGTGCGCGTAGCGAGAATGGGGGGTGCGGCCGCTCGGGCGCACCATTAATATGGAGTAGTGGGAGTTGTGGGAGAGTGGAGGGTGGCGGTCAAACAGATGGCTCGCCTCCCGATGAGCCTGCACACTGGACTGCTGGCATGCCTACCAAAGTTTCACACAACTACTCGCACACCTCTCGCTTACACTGCACAGCAAGCACGCCTCCGTCAATTCACACACCTGCACGCACGCCTCCCCGTTTGCCTGTGCGGCGGACTTCTCGCATGTGTCCCGTCAACGCACGCCTGCTCGCACGCCACACGGGTCACGCGGCCGCACGTATATTGTTTTTCTATTTGGATGATTAATGATGCCGCTTTGTTGCTTAACCAAAGCATGGCACGTATCCATTGTTGGTCTAACGCTCACAGTTCGAATAAATAGTCCATTTGGGATATTGGTTCCCAATTATTAATAATCACCCGTCTGTAATTAGATAAAGATTATATCAAAACTGGTCTCAAATTTGACAAAAAAGTACAATGCCACTTTGTATTGGTGTCCATATGACAACACAATAAGTTTCATGAACTTCAAATAAGTTTTGGATGTACTATAATTTAAAAATCAAGATTCTCAATGTTTGAAATTTGTTGCACGGGGAGTAAACATGCACCTAGTGAGACACATGTGTTTTTGCAATCCATTTAGGTTCACTGTCACGTGTGCATGTAGCTCAAATTTGATTTTTTGCACATTATACCCATAAAAAATCAATCAATGTACTAAAATGTCTTAATGATCTCTGTGATTTTTTTGAAATTAAAATGTCCCTCCTTTGGTAACATGTATGTTCACCGCGGGATAATTAATTTAACATGCATCGTAGTTGCGGTGGATTCGCGATGTGTGTGTGGGTGTGTGCATCTGGGGGTGGCAGCCTAGCGGGTGGCTCGTAGTACACTACAAGTTGTGAGCCATTGTGTGGGTTGGCCATTTTGTTAGGCAGGTTGGTGCCACATCAGAGTCGTGAAATCGTTATTTAAAACATTACACAACCCTTTCACACATAAATGTTTTGCCACATGCAGTCGATGGTTGTCCTACACGACACTCGATACTCGCGTGTGACGCTTTCTGTGGGCCTGCGAGGTCGTCGTCCATCACTTCGACAAACAGCCGGCAGTGAGGTTAATTTGACCAGCAAGGTAGAATCTTTTTTGTTTGTGTTATGGTGGTATATAGTACACGTCTAAGAGGTGGGAGGGGACTAGCAGATATACTATACATATGCGTCCGTGAACAAGTACACCTCACTAAGTGTCGGGACTTTTTGGTTACCGAGGCACGTGCCACATCAAAATTGTGAAATTGGTTATTCAAACATCACACAACACCTTTTTGGGCCATATGCATATATATCCTAGCTAGGACACTCACGTGTGATGCTGCCATCTGTGGGCCCACGAGGCCATCGTCGATGCATGCATGCATGCATGCATCACTTTGACCTACATCGAGAGAGGTTAATTAATTTCACCATCGATGAGGATTCTTTTGGGTTGTACATATATTACGGTAGGAGCATATAGTATGCGGTAAAGAGGGGGGAAGGGGACCATCATATGTAGTACGCTTGATATGAACCTCGCACTGTGTGGGTGCATGGTTTACGGTTTTTGAGGCATGTGGCACATCAAAGTTGTGCATTTTGGGTATTCAACATATATATGTTTGGCCCACATGCAAAGCGGTGGTGGTTGTCCTCTCGCACCCACTTAAGCGGTTATCAGCGATATTGATGCTTTCCATCTGTGGGCCTGCTTGGTCCATCACTTCTTTTTGTCTAACAACAAGAGAAGTTAATTTGACTTAGGAGGGCATTATTATTTTTGCTCCGGGATGACTGATACGTCTCCAACGTATCTATAATTTTTTATTGTTCCATGTTATTATATTATCTGTTTTGGATGATAACGGGCTTTATTTTACACTTCTATATTATCTTTGGGACTAACCTATTAACCGGAGGCCCAGCCCAAATTGCCCCTTTTTTTGACTAATTCAGTGTTTCATAGAAAAGGAATATCAAACAGAGTCCAAACGGAATGAAACCTTCGGGAACATGATTTTTGGAACAAACGTGATCCAAAGGACTTGGAGTGGACGTCAAGAAATCAACGAGGCGGCCACGAGGCAGGGGCGCGCCCACTGCTACCTCTTGAGCACTGCGTTGGATTTCCCCGAAGAGGAAGGGATGATGCAGCAAAGTAGCGTAAGTATTTCCCTCAATTTTTGAGAACCAAGGTATCAATCCAGTAGGAGGCTACGCTCGAGTCCCTCGTACCTACACAAAAACAATAGCTCAACGCAACCAACGCACTTAGGGGTTGTCAATCCCTTCACGGTCACTTACGAAAGTGAGATCTGATAGAGATGATAAATAATATTTTTTGGTATTTTTGGTATAGAGATGCGAAGTAAATAAAGTAAAAGCAAAGCAATAATAAAGTGATGGAGATTGATATGATGAGAAAGAAACCCGAGGGCCATAGGTTTCACTAGTGGCTTCTCTCAAGAGCATAAGTATTCTACGGTGGGTGAACAAATTACTGTTGAGCAATTGACAGAATTTAGCATAGTTATGAGAATATCTAGGTATGATCATGTATATAGGCATCACGTCCGAGACTAGTAGACCGGAACGATTCTGCATCTACTACTATTACTCCACTCATCGACCGCTATCCAGCATGCATCTAGAGTATTAAGTTAAAACAGAATAACGCCTTAAGCAAGATGAGATGATGTAGAGGGATAGTTTCATGCAATATGATAAAAACCCCATCTTGTTATCCTCGATGGCAACGATACAATACGTTCCTTGCTGCCCCTTCTGTCACTGGGAAAGGACACCGCAAGATCGAACCCAAAGCTAAGCACTTCTCCCATGGCAAGAACAACCAATCTAGTAGGCCAAACCAAACTGATAATTCGAAGAGACTTGCAAAGATAACCAATCATACATAAAAGAATTCAGAGAAGATTCAAATATTATTCATAGATAGACTTGATCATAAACCCACAATTCATTGGTCTCAACAAACACACCGCAAAAAGAAGATTACATCAAATAGATCTCCACGAGAGAGGGGAGAACATTGTATTGAGATCCAAAAATAGAGAAGAAGCCATCTAGCTACTAGCTATGGACCCGTAGGTCTGAAGTAAACTACTGACACTTCATCGGAGGGGCTTGGATGATGATGTAGAAGCCCTCCGTGATCGATGCCTCCTCCGGGGGAGCTCCGGAGCAGGCCCCAAGATGGGATCTCGTGGATACAGAAAGTTGCGGCGGTGGAATTAGGTTTTTGGCTCTGTCCCCAATCGTTTGGGGGTACGTGGATATATATAAGAGGAAGAAGTACATCGGTGGAGCTTCGAGGGGCCCACGAGGCAGGGGGGCGCCCCTACCCTCGTGACCACCTCGTGGCTTTCTTGACGGAGGGTCCAAGTCTCCTAGATCTTATCTGATGAGAAAATCAAGTTTCCAAAGGTTTCATTCCGTTTGCACTGTGTTTGATATTCCTTTTCTTCGAAACCCTAAAACAAGCAAAAAAACAGCAATTCTGGGCTGGGCCTCCGGTTAATAGGTTAGTCCCAAAAATAATATAAAAGTGGATAATAAAGCCCAATAATGTCTAAAACAGTAGATAATATAGCATGGAGCAATCAAAAATTATAGATACGTTGGAGACGTATCAAGCATCCCCAAGCTTAATTCTTGCTTGTCCTCGAGGAGGTAAATGATAAAAACAGAATTTTTCATGCGGAGTGCTACTTGGCATAATTTCAATTTAAATCTTCTTAATTGTGGTATGAATATTCAGATTCGAAAGATTCAAGACAAAAGTTCATATTGATATAAAAATAATAATACTTCAAGCATACTAACAAAGCAATTATGTCTTCTCAAAATATCATGGCCAAAGAAAGCTATCCCTACAAAATCATATAGTCTGGCTATGCTCTATCTTCACCACACAAAGTATTTAAATCATGCACAACCCCAATGACAAGCCAATCAATTGTTCCATACTTTTGACATTTTCAAAACCTTTTCGATCTTCACGCAATACATGAGCGTGAGCCATGGATATAGCACTATAGGTGGAATAGAATGGTGGTTGTGGAGAAGACAAAGAGGGAGAAGATAGTCTCACATCAACTAGGCGTATTAACGTGCTATGGAGATGGCCATCAATAGATATCAATGTGAGTGAGTAGGGATTGCCATGAAACGGATGCACTAGAGCTATAAGTATATGAAAGCTCAGAAGAAACTAAGTGGGTGTGCATCCAACTCGCTTGCTCACGAAGACCTAGGGCATTTTGAGGAAGCCCGTCATTGGAATATACAAGCCAAGTTCTATAATGAAAAGTTACCACTAGTATATGAAAGTGACATAATGAGAGACTCTCTATCATGAAGATCATGGTGCTACTTTGAAGCACAAGTGTGGTAAAAGGATAGTAACATTGTCCCTTCTCTCTTTTTCTCTCATATTTTTTTATTTGGGCCTTTCTCTTTTTTAATGGCCTCTTTTTTTATTTTTATTTTCGTCCGGAGTCTCATCTGGACTTGTGGGGGAATCATAGTCTCCATCATCCTTTCCTCACTGGGACAATGCTCTAATGATGATGATCATCACACTTTTATTTACTTACAACTCATGAATTACAACTCGATTCTTAGAACAAAATATGACTCTATATGAATGCCTCCGGCGGTGTATCGGGATGTGCAATGACTCATGAGTGACATGTATGAAAGAATTATGAACGGTGGCTTTGCCATAAATACAATGTCAACTACATGATCATGCATAGCAATATGACAATGATGGAGCGTGTCATAATGAAAGGAACGGTGGAAAGTTGCATGGCAATATATCTCGGAATGGCTATGGAAATGCCATGATATGTAGGTATGGTGGCTGTTTTGTGGAAGGTATTTGGTGGGTGTATGATACCGGTGAAAAGTGCGCGGTATTAGAGAGGCTAGCAATGGTGGATGGAAGGAAAGTGCGTATAATCCATGGACTCAACATTAGTCGTAAAGAACTCATATACTTATTGCAAAAATCTAGAAATTATCAAAGCAAAGTATTACATGCATGCTCCTAGGGGGATAGATTGGTAGGAAAAGACCATCTCTCATACCCGACCGCCACTCATAAGGAAGACAATCAATAAATAAATCATGCTCCGACTTCATCACATAACGGTTCACCATACATGCATGCTACGGGAATCACAAACTTTAACACAAGCATTTCTCAAATTCAAAACTACTCAACTAGCATGACTCTAATATCACCATCCTCATATCTCAAAACAATTATCAAGCATCAATTTCTTCTTAGTATTCAACACACTCATACGAAAGTTTTATTATTAATCTTGCATACCAAGCATATTAGGATTTTAAGCAAATTACCATGCTATTCAGACTCTCAAAATAATCTAAGTGAAGCATGAGAGATCAATAGTTTCTATAAAACAAATCCACCACCGTGCTCTAAAAGATATAAGTGAAGCACTAGAGCAAAACTATAAAGCTCAAAAGATACAAGTGAAGTACATATAGTATTCTATCAAATTCCAAATCATGTATGGCTCTCTCAAAAGGTGTGTACAGTAAGGATGATTGTGGTAAACTAATAAGCAAAGACTCAAATCATAAAAGACACTCCAAGCAAAACACATATCATGTGGTGAATAAAAATATAGCTTCAAGTAAAGTTACCGATAGAAGTAGACGAAAGAGGGGATGCCTTCCGGGGCATCCCCAAGCTTTGGCTTTTAGGTGTTGTCGGTGTCAAAACTGGCGGATCTCGGGTAGGGGGTCTCGAACTGTGCGTCTAGGCTGGATGGTAATAGGAGGCAAGGGACACGAAGTTTTACCCAGGTTCGGGCCCTCTTGATGGAGGTAAAACCCTACATCCTGCTTGATTAATATTGAAGATATGGGTGTTACAAGAGTAGATCTACCACGAGATCAGAGAGGCTAAACCCTAGAAGCTAGCCTATGGTATGATTGTATGTTGTGATTGTTGTCCTACGGACTAAAGCCCTCCGGTTTATATAGACACCGGAGAGGGTTAGGGTTACACAAGGTCGGTTACAAAGGAGGAGATATCCATATACGTATTGCCTGGCTTGCCTTCCACGCCAAGTAGAGTCCCATCCGAACACGAGACGAAGTCTTCAATCTTGTATCTTCATAGTCTAACAATCCGGCCAATGGAGATAGTCCGGCTGTCCGGAGACCCCCTAATCCAGGACTCCCACAGTAGCCCCTGAACCAGGCTTCAATGACGATGAGTCCGGCGCGCAGTTGTCTTCGGCATTGCAAGGCGGGTTCCTTCTCCGAATACATTACAGAAGAAGTTGAATACGAGGATAGTGTCCGACCCTGCAAAATAAGTTCCACATTCCACCCTAGAGAGAATAATGCTTTTGCATATCTAATCCGCTAGCTTGTTTTGGCAACATGACGTTACGTCGTGGCTCGGTGATTATTCAAACCGTTTCTCTTAACCAGCTCCACACATAACGCGAGGCGGTTTCTTGACACGTCTTGCCAAAGCGGAGATCGTGTTCCCCTGATTACGGGATTCTCATTAATGCGGTTCGTGGGTAACCCAACCGTGTCTAGGACTCCTAGATTATAGATAAGTCCAAAACGGCTACGGAGAGGACGCTTGATATTCACCCTCTTTATAAGGGGACAAGGTTTTCACTTTTTCCCTCTCGTGCTCAACCAAACCCTTCCCCCGCCTCGAGTTCTAACACCCAAAGCACAGGTTAGGTGCTCTGGATCTTCAATCATGTCCGGATCCAGTATTCAAGGCCGATGGATGCCTTCCTCCATGACGAAAAAGGACATTAAGAAGTTGAGGGAGGCCAGATACCTGACCGCCGAGGTTTCGCATCGGCTGCCTGCCCGAGGGTAGGTCGTCCCTACTCCCGAACCCAACGAGAACGTTTTATTCGTCTCCCACTTCCTCCGAGGTCTAGGCCTCACTCTGGATCCCTTCGTCAGGGGCTTGATGTTTTATTACGGGCTAGATTTCCATGACCTAGCTCCGGAATCCTTTCTCCACATCACGACATTTATTGTCGTGTGTGAGGCCTTCCTCCGTGTGACCCCTCACTTCGGCCTGTGGCTCAAGACCTTTGAAGTACAACTGAAGGTGATCGAGGGGCAGCATGCAGCGTGCAGAGGTGTATCAATTGGCAAGATGGCAGGAGCTCCATGGCTGAAAGGTTCCTTTCCAGAGGTATCCGAATTATGGCAACGGGAGTGGTTCTACGTCACGGCTCCCAGAAGTGCCAAGTGGGCGGCTGCCCCCGCTTTCCGCCCGGGCCCCCCACCACAACTGATGTCATGGATTAGCAGGGGCCTGAGCTGGGGTCCAGCCAAGGACGTGCCCATACTGCAAAGCCGCATCAGAGATCTCCTCGAGGGAGATTTTAATTTGGTTGCGGTAATACAAGTTATGCTGGTTCGTCAAGTCCAGCCATGCAAACGCCGGCCCCTGCGCTTGTGGGAGTTCAACCTAGAGGGACCACATGCCATTCAAAGTTTCCTCGGCCTGACGCACGAGGAGATGTACAAGTCATTCTTCGGACCTCAAGTGGAGTGTCCGGATATCACCGAGGATGTGGGCCTGAGCAGTAATCGCGTCGCCGAACAAGTAAGAAATCCTCTAGCCGAACACACTGTCTTTTATTTGAGGTTATTTTTGAGAGTTTGCTTTTTGACCAGGACTGGCTAACGAAGGCGAAGATGATTCGGTGTTTGGCCCCCCTCCCTGAGGGTATGGAAAATCCGGTATTGGAGAAGATGCTCGAGGTCGCACCTTGCCCGGAACCCTTGAAGGAAGATACCGAGGGGGATAACACGGGCGAACGCGGGCCCCCATCGCTACCCGCTCTGACCGAGGGAATGAGCGTTTCCACGAAGGAGAACAACTGGGGGAGGAAAAGGACTGCTTCCGAGGATCCGGAAGCCGAAGCCTCCAAACGAGAGAAGAAGTCTCCCACAGAGGGTCCTGCCTCGGGGGGTGCTTTTGCCGCACAAAGTCCGTGAGGGGATCTGCCCTCCAATGAGTCGTAGGTGATCCAAAATATTTTAATAGTAAGAGTATGCTATCTTTTTCCTTTGAGAAAACAACCACTGCATATATCTTGCAGTTCGGGCCTCAGCCCCTCTCAAATGAGTTTGTCTTCAGGGGATCTTCTTCCGGAGATGATGGAGAGCGAAACGCCTCCCCCGGACTCCTCCGCTCCAGAAGCGGGCGACCCCGAAGTGTCGTCGCGGAGGGCCTCTCCGGATCTGGTGAGGCCAGAAGATAGTCCCGTAGACCCCAAAAGTCCCCAGTGTCCGGCTCCCGAAGAGATCATACGAAAGAGTCCGGCACCATCTAGTGTGTGGTCAGACGTTCTGAGGGAGTTGGTGGGGCGAGCGGCCATCTCAGAAGAGCACCGTACGCTGATGGGTACGGTGATGGAGAGAATCTCGTCTGCTGAAAGCGGGTTACATGAAGCCTTTATGAGTCTATTGACAGGCTTTGAGGTATGGGAGATAATATGTGATAGTACTGCACATGTTATAGTAGCCCCTGAGACTCTGGTTGTCGTCGAGAACGGCGGCGAACAGAGGATCAAATTCCCAGGAAATAACCAATCTGCTTTTATGTGCAGGTGGTGGGAGCTCCGATGGCTAGCCGGACTAGGGAGTTTGCCCAATTAAAACGGCAACTAGATGCGGCAGACACCGACATCGAGCTTGTTAACAAGAGGCTTGATGAGGCATAGGGTAAGTGTTATTATCCGGTGAACGCCACATAGTAAGAGCAGCATAATGCCGGTATCTTTAATATGTTGTGACTGCAGATGGGGCTGCCACCGTGGAAGCCTTGTGGGCGGAACTTGCCCGAGCCAAGGAACAAGCGAGGAGTAGTAATGCGGCTGCTTTGAAGGCGGCCGAAGAGTTGAAAGCCGAGAAGGCCGCACATTGCGAGAGCCAAGAGAAGATGACCAAGATGGTCGTAGAATTGAAAGACACTGCCGACCATTGTCGGGTCCTTGAGAAAGAGAACCAAGCGAACGTGACGGACCTTGAGAAGGCCGCGACGGCAGACAAAGACACCCGTTCTGCTATGAGAGCGAAGAAGGAGGAGCTGCAGGAAGCCGGGGATATTGCGGCTGGAAAACCCTTCATGTTACGAAGGAAGTTCAGAGATCCACGGTATGCCCCTCTGGATCGGCTGTGGAGCTCGGCAGATGCGTATATGGATTTGATGGCGAGCGCTGCTGATGCGGCCAAGTACTTCCAAGGTCAGACAGATCGTGAAGTGGACAAGCTGTTCTGGACGCAATTCCACGTTCCAGAGCGTCCGCTTTCATTGACTGACCAGCTAGCCGAATGGGCCGAACTGAATAGGTTGTCCGGACTCGCCATGAGGTCTGTTGTGGATCAATTATGGCCGGAAGGGCCTAAGCCGAACAGCTATTTCAGCTTAGTGCATCGGCTCCTTGATGCGGTGCTGCGCATTAATGCGATGAAGAGGTTGGCGTGCATAGAAGGCTCATGGATGGCCCTTGCCCGTGTTAAAGCATACTGGGCGGAGATGGACGCTACCACTGTTGCGGCGCAGGGTTCGGCCATAGGCCGTGTGGCTGTCAAACACTATTTCGAGGAAGTTCTCGAGGGTGCTCGTTTGATAGAGGCCCAGTGCTCGAAAAATATTATATTTGAGTGATATGTATTCGCATTGTAAACATAATGCTTTTATGAAGTTTTTATAAGGCTGTGTTTATACTTTTGCCTGAAAGTAGTATGATGCCTCCTGTGCGGCCGTTTATGTATACATGTGTATAACCTGAAAGATTTCAGCCGTCGGCTTCAACCCCCACGCATATAATGCGGAGGTGCTCGCAAAAAATGCGTGTTCACACTTAACCCAACGTCTTGGTCCTGATAAGGAGGTGATAGCGCAGCGAGCGAGGCAACCGAACTATAATGCTTGAACACTTTCACTTAGCCGTAGGAGTTTGACAGTGGGGCTACTAGATAGCCCCTGGTGGCTCCGCACTCTCCCGATCAAAGGGTGCGCATATGCCTGGCCGAAAAACGACCCTTCGTTAAGGCGGAGGAATTCTAACATTCCGATAGGTCATCGAGTGGTTGACCAGTCTCATGCTATATCATGAAAGTCAGTTTTCGGCTTTCTCTATTGAGGCGCTCGTCCAGATGAACCAGGGCACAATCGCAGTAGTTCTCCTGGTGCTACCTTAGCCGGCAAAGCGGAACGTAAGGCACCAAAACACAGGAGCCGGGCAAACCCAACATTTGACCAAAGACAATGATTCGGAGCTGATGCATATAAGGCCAAACTCGCGACGCCGAACACTCCCTAAGGTATTCGGTCTTTATGGTATAAACCGGGCCGAAATAGTGCCCCTTGTAAGAAGCCCCTTGTGTCCAGGTACGTGCGTTATTCTGACGTGGCCACATGCCAAGACGTCAGCATCCTTCTCAATTGTGCTGAGAATTCAGTGGATATGTATCAACAAGAGACAGTAAAAAAGGTTTACGCTGGGTCTTAACCTAAAAAGAATCCTTGGAGCGGGTCCCTGCTGCACATCTGCGCCTGTGTGTCTGTTGTGCCGTATCCTGGACGGGTGTAGCACGATGATTATCTGTAAAAGAGAGGAGCTTAGGTAAAAAAGCTGTCGTGCAACAGGATAATTTTTTAAATAAACCATGTAGAATTCAAGGTGAGGAAGAATGGCCACTTGTCTGCGCATGTTGAGCCCCTTGTATTGTAATAGGGGACCTGCAAATTAGTTGGTGAGGCCGTTTTTAGTGTGCGGCTGTTAAGGTAGCCGCACGCTCTTCGGCGCACAGAGATCGCTTAATATTTCCGTTCACTGTAATGATGCCACGTGGACCGGGCATCTTGAGTGTGAGGGAAGCGTAGTGTGGTATTGCATTAAAGCGGGCGAAAGCTTCGCGTCCGAGTAGTGCTTGATAGCCACTTCGGAACGGAGCGATGTGGAAGGTTAGATGTTCGCTATGGAAGTTATCAGGGGAGCCAAATATAACGTTTAGTACCAGGGAGCCCGTGCAACGAGCCCCTGGGCCTGGCGTTACTCCTTTAAAGGTAATATTGCTATGGTGAATTTTTGTTGGGTCTATCCCCATTTTGCGGATTGTATCCTGGTATATCAGGTTTAGACTACTGCCACCGTCCATCAGGACTCGTGTGAAGTGGTATCCGTCAATTACTGGGTCTAATACTAGGGCAGCCCATCCTGCACGTCGGATACTTGCTGAGTAATCACGATGGTCGAAGGTGATCGGTTGAGACGACCAGTGGCAGGGCTCCGCGGTGACAGGCTTTCAGGCGTATTTTTCTTGGAGTGCCGTTTTGTTTCTGCCCTTGATCGCGTGTAATGCGTTTACTGTTTTGACTTCTGGTGGAAATTTCTTTTGTTCCCCAGTGTCTTTCTTGAGAGGCTCATCCTCATCTTCACTTGGTGTATCCTCCCCCTTGTGTACGGCGTTGAGCTTGCCGGACTACTTGAAGACCCAACATTCTCTGTGGGTATGATTGGCTGGTTTGCCAGGGGTGCTATGGACCTGACATATTTGGTCCAAAATTTTAATCAGGCTGGACAGTTCGTCTCTGGCACCTTTAGAGGGCGGCTTCTGACCTGGCCGAGAGCTTTTGAATCTGGCGTTTACTGTTGTGCTCTTCGTGCTGTCTCCTTTGTTCCGGCGTTTGTTATTGTTGTTGCGCCGTGATTTCCCGTTTCCATCTCTAACTTCGGATGTACTAGGGTCGTTGGTGCTGCATCTGGCTAGCCAGCTGTCCTCACCCGCACAAAAGCGGGTCATGAGGCTTGTTAATGCTGCCATCGTTCGCGGCTTTTCTTGGCCGAGGTGTCTGGCGAGCCATTCGTCGCGGATGCTATGTTTAAAAGCTGCCAATGCTTCGGCGTCTAGACAGTCAACAATTTGGTTCTTTTTAGTAAGAAACCTGTTCCAAAGTTTTCGGGCTAACTCTCCGGGCTGTTGAGTTATATGGCTCAAATCATCCGCGTCCGGAGGCCGGACATAAGTTCCTTGGAAATTTGCCCGAAAAGCGTCTTCAAGCTCTTCCCAACTTCCAATGGAGTTTTCAGGGAGGCCTTTAAGCCAGTGGCGGGCTGGCCCTTTGAGCTTGAAGGGTAAGTACTTGATGGCATGGAGATCATCTCCTCGAGCCATATGGATATGGAGGATATAGTCCTCAGTCCAGACCCCAGGGTCTGTTGTTCCGTCGTATGCCTCTATGTTCATGGGTTTGAATCCCTCTGGAATTTCATGATCCAGCACCTCATCGGTGAAACATAGGGGGTGTGCGGCATCCCTGTATCTGGGTGTACCGCGTTGTTTGGATGTTATATCGTATGCTGGGGCGTGCTTGCGTGGTCCATAGATGGATCTGGTTGCATTGTTCTTTTGGTGCAAGCCCCTGCGTGAATCGCGTATTGTCTTGTGAGTGGCATTGTTGGCCGCTCTATGCTGGCCATGAGGTTGTCTGTCCGGTCAAGTGGCTGTTTTGATTTTTGGTTGTGAGGGGTCTGAGGCCTCCTCGTCGAATTCAGGTAGCAACTTCCGCTTTGGGTAGCTCTTGGTGGGGCGATTATCATCGTACTTTGCTGCTGTGTTGAGTATTTTACTCCATCTGATTTGGAGTGTGTCCTGCGCAGCCTTGAGCCTTTGCTTCTGCTTTTTAGGCTCCTCACGGTGGCAACAAGCCTTTGACGGGCATTCTGCTGCTCCGGGTGTCTGTCCGGCATTGTGTCGTCCGGACTATTATCTTTGACAGAATTGGTTTGTTCGGTTTGATTCTCCGTATTGCCATGGTCTGGTAGTGATTCACCCTGCTCCAATGCTGGGTCTGTGTGATCGTTATTTCTGGTGAGGCGGGATTTGGGGCGGCGCTTGCGCCGCCGCTTTGACTGCTTCTCGAGGGAACAAGCCTTCGGTGCATCCTTCTGTTCCTCGTCGTCATCTTCTTTTGGAGTGTCCACCATGTATACGTCATATGATGAAGTGGATGTCCAGCACCCTGTGGGCGGTGGTTCATCTTCGCCTCCAGCATCGTTGTCCATACTGTCGATGTCTGCGGAGTCGAAGTCGAGCATGTCGGTTAAATCATCGACAGTGGCTACAAAGTGGGTGGTGGGTGGGCGTCGAATTTCTTCGTTGTCCGTATCCCAATCTTGTTGGCCGTAATCTGGCCAGGGCTCTCCTGACAAAGAGAGAGACCTTAGTGAATTCAGAATGTTGCCGAAGGGCGAGTACCGAAAGATATTCGCGGCGGTGAATTCCATGATCGGTGCCCAGTCGGATTCGATTGGCAGGGGCGCGGATGGTTCGGGGTCCAGAGGAGAGTCCGACACCTTGGAGTCACGGGTCGTGCGGAGGATTATGCTGGTGTTTGGCTCGATCTCCGTCGAGACTGCAGCCCCTGAGGCGGTGTCTAGCCACCCGTCCTCGATTGGCGCAGTTGGCTCCGAGGTGAGGATCGGAGCTGATGCGGGCGCGGCGTCTGGGGTACCGTCCGGTGGCAGAGCTAGGTCATACCCATCGCGACAGTACGGCACACCCAGCTGTGGCTCGAATCCGTCGAAGATCAAGTCCCCACGGATGTTGGCCGTGTAATTCAAACTTCGAAATCTGACCTGATGGCCAGGGGCGTAGCTTTCAATCTGCTCCAGATGGCCAAGCGAATTACCCCGCAGTGCAAAGCCGCCGAATATGAAGATCTGTCCAAGGAGAAAAGTCTCCCCCTGGACCGCATCGCTATCGATGATAGTAGAAGCCATCAAGCCTAACGGCGACGACATAGAGGAACTCTCAATGAAAGCACCAATTTCGGTGTCAAAACCGGCGGATCTCGGGTAGGGGGTCCCGAACTGTGCGTCTCGGCCGGATGGTAACAGGAGGCAAGGGACACGAAGTTTTACCCAGGTTCGGGCCCCCTTGATGGAGGTAAAACCCTACGTCCTGCTAGATTAATATTGAAGATATGGGTGTTACAAGAGTAGATCTACCACGAGATCAGAGAGGCTAAACCCTAGAAGCTAGCCTACGGTATGATTGTATGTTGTGATTGTTGTCCTATGGACTAAAGCCCTCCGGTTTATGTAGACACCGGAGAGGGTTAGGGTTACACAAGGTCGGTTACAAAGGAGGAGATATCCATATACGTATTGCCTGGCTTGCCTTCCATGCCAAGTAGAGTCCCATCCGGACACGAGACGAAGTCTTCAATCTTGTATCTTCATAGTCTAACAATCCGGCCAGTGGAGATAGTCCGGCTTTTCGGAGACCCCCTAATCCAGGACTCCCACAGGTGTCCTTAGATTATCTTGGGGGTGCCATGGGCATCCCCAAGATTAGGCTCTTGCCACTCCTTTTTCCATAATCCATCAAATCTTTACCCAAAACTTGAAAACTTCACAACACAAAACTTAAAGTAGAAAACTCGTGAGCTCCGTTAGCGAAAGAAAACAAAAGACCACTTCAAGGTACTGTAATGAACTCATTCTTTATTTATATGGGTGCTAAACCTACTGTATTCCAACTTCTCTATGGATTATAAACTATTTTACTAGCCATAGATTCATCAAAATAAGCAAACAACACACGAAAATCAGAATCTGTCAAAAACAGAACAGTCTATAGTAATCTGTAGCTAGCGCAAGATCTGGAACCTCAAAAATTCTAAAATAAATTGCTGGACGTGAGGAATTTATCTATTAATCATATTCAAAAATAATTAACTAAATATCACTTTCCAAATAAAAATGACAGCAGTTCTCGTGAGCGCTAAAGTTTCTGTTTTTTACAGCAAGTTCAACAAGACTTTCCCCAAGTCTTCCCAACGGTTCTACTTGGCACAAACACTAATTAAACACAAAAAACACAACCAAAACAGAGGCTAGATAATTTATTTATTACTAAACAGGATCAAGAATCAAGGAATAAAAATAAAATTGGGTTGCCTCCCAACAAGCGCTATCGTTTAACGCCCCTAGCTAGGCATAACAAGCAAGAATAGATCTAGGTATTGCCATCTTTGGTAGGCAATCCATATGTGGCTCTCATGATAGATTCATATGGTAATTTTATTTTCTTTCTAGGGAAGTGTTCCATGCCCTTTTTTAATGGAAATTGAAATCTAATATTCCCTTCCTTCATATCAATAATTGCACCAACCGTTCTAAGGAAAGGTCTACCGAGAATAGTAGGGCAATAAAGATTGCAATATATATCAAGAACGATAAAATCTACGGGCACATAATTCCTATTAGAAACAATAAGAACATCATTAATTCTTCCCATAGGTTTCTTAATAGTGGAATCCGCAAGATGCAAGTTTAGAGAGCAATCATCAAAATCACGGAAATCTAGTAAATCACACAAAGTTTTGGGAATAGTAGAGACACTAGCACCCAAATCACACAAAGCATAAAACTCATAATTTTTAATTTTAATTGTAATAGTTGGTTCCCACTCATCATAAAGTTTTTTAGGGATAGAAACTTCCAATTCAAGTTTTTCTTCATAAGATTGCATCAAGGCATCAACGATATGTTTAGTAAACGCTTTATTTTTAATATAAGCGTGAGGAGATTTTAGCACGGATTGCAACAAGGAAATACAATCAATCAAAGAGCAATTTTCATAGTTAAATTCCTTGAAATCCATGATAGTGGGTTTAGAAACATCTAGGGTTTTAATTTCTTCAATCCCACTTTTATCAAATTTAGCATCAAGATCAACAAATTCCGAATTCTTAGAATGCCTTCTAGGTAAAGGTGGATCATATTCAGTCCCATCATTATCAAGATTCATATTGCAAAACAAAGATTTAATAGGGGACACATCAATAAATTTTAGATCTTCATCATTAGTTTCATAGGAACTAGAAGAACATGCTTTTATAAAGGCATCTTTCTTAGCATGCATCCTAGCGGTTCTTTCTTTGCACTCGTCAATGGAAATTCTCATGGCTTTGAGAGACTCATTGATATCATGCTTAGGTGGAATAGATCTAAGTTTCAAAGAATCAACATCAAGAGAAATTATGTCAACGTTCCTAGCCAAATCATCAATCTTAAGCAATTTTTCTTCAATCATAGCATTAAATTCTTTTGCGAAGAAATAAATTCTTTAATATTAGATTCAAAATAAGAGGGTATCTTATTATAATTTCCATAAGAATTGTTGTAGGAATTACCATAATTATTAGAGGGATTGCTAGGATAAGGCCCAGGATTGAAATTTCCTCTATACGCGTTCTTACCAAAATTGTTCCTACCAACAAAATTCACATCCATAGATTCATTATTATTCTCAATCAAATTAGACAAGGGCACATCATTAGGATCAGAAGAAACACTCTTATTAGCAAATAATTTCATAAGTTCATCCATCTTTCCACTCAAAACATTAATTTCTTCTATCGCATGCACCTTTTTAGTAGATCTTTCAGTATGCCATTGAGAATAATTAACCATAATATTATCTAGGAGTTTAGTAGCTTCTCCTAAAGTGATTTCCATAGAAGTGCCTCCCGCGGCCGAATGTAAAAGATTTCTAGAAACAAAATTCAATTCGGCATAAAATTTTTGTATAATCATCCACAAATTCAAACCATGAGTAGGGCAATTACGTATCAATAATTTCATTCTCTCCCAAGCTTGTGCAACATGTTCATGATCAAGTTGTTTAAAATTCATAATATCATTTCTAAGAGACATGATCTTAGCGGGAGGAAAATACTTAGAGATAAAAGCATCTTTGCACTTGTTCCATGAATCAATACTATTTTTAGGCAAAGACGAAAACCAAGCTTTAGCACGATCTCTAAGCGAAAAAGGAAATGGCTTCAATTTAACAATATCATTATCGACATCTTTTTTCTTTTGCATGTCACACAAATCAACGAAGCTATTAAGATGTGTAGCGGCATCTTCTCTAGGAAGGCCGGAGAACGGATCTTTCATGACAAGATTCAACAAAGCAGTATTAATTTCACAAGATTCAGCAATGGTAAGAGGAGCAATCGGAGTGCTAAGGAAATCATTATTGCTGGTATTGGTGAAGTCACACAATTTAGTATTATCTTGAGCCATCGCGACAAACAAGCAATCCAACACACGAGCAAACTAAAAGCAAATAGCAAAAGAGGCAAATAGAGAGGGAGGATAGAGAGAGAGGGCGAATAAAACGGCAAGGGTGAAGTGGGGGAGAAGAAAACGAGAGGCAAATGGCAAATAATGTAATGCGGGAGATAGGGATTGTGATGTGTACTTGGTATGTTGACTTTTGCGCAGACTCCCCGGCAACGGCGCCAGAAATTCTTCTTGCTACCTCTTGAGCACTGCGTTGGATTTCCCCGAAGAGGAAGGGATGATGCAGCAAAGTAGCGTAAGTATTTCCCTTAGTTTTTTAGAACCAAGGTATCAATCCAGTAGGAGGCTACGCTCAAGTCCCTCGTACCTACACAAAAACAATAGATCAACACAACCAACGTGCTTAGGGGTTGTCAATCCCTTCACGGTCACTTATGAAAGTGAGATCTGGTAGAGATGATAAATAATAATTTTTTGGTATTTTTGGTATAGAGATGCGAAGTAAATAAAGTAAAAGCAAAGTAAAAGCAAAGCAATAATAAAGTGATGGAGATTGATATGATGAGAAAGAGACCCGGGGCCATAGGTTTCACTAGTGGCTTCTCTCAAGAGCATAAGTATTCTACGGTGGGTGAACAAATTACTGTTGAGCAATTGACAGAATTTAGCATAGTTATGAGAATATCTAGGTATGATCATGTATATAGGCATCACGTCCGAGACCAGTAGACCGAAACGGTTCTGCGTCTACTACTATTACTCCACTCATCGACCGCTATCCAACATGCATCTAGAGTATTAAGTTAAAAACAGAGTAACGCCTTAAGCAAGATGACATGATGTAGAGGGATAGTTTCATGCAATATGATAAAAACCCCATCTTGTTATCCTCGATGGCAACGATACAATATGTGTCTTGCTGCCCCTTCTATCACTGGGAAAGGACACCGCAAGATCAAACCCAAAGCTAAGCACTTCTCCCATGGCAAGAACAACCAATCTAGTAGGCCAAACCAAACTGATAATTCGAAGAGACTTGCAAATATAAACAATCATACATAAAAGAATTTAGAGAAGATTCAAATATTATTCATAGATAGACTTGATCATAAACCCACAATTCATCGGTCTCAACAAACACACCGCAAAAGGAAGATTACATTGAATAGATCTCCATGAGAGAGGGGGAGAACATTGTATTAAGATCCAAAAAGAGAAAAGAAGCCATCTAGATACTAGCTATGGACCCGTAGGTCTGAAGTAAACTACTCACACTTCATCGGAGGGGCTTGGATGATGATGTAGAAGCCCTCCGTGATCGATGCCTCCTCCGGTGGAGCTCCGGAACAGGGCCCAAGATGGGATCTCGTGGATATAGAAAGTTGCGGCGGTGGAATTAGGTTTTTGGCTCCGTCCCCGATCGTTTGGGGGTACGTGGATATATATAGGAGGAAGAAGTACGTCTGTGGAGCTTCGAGGGGCCCATGAGGGAGGGGGCGCGCCCTAGGGGGGGCGCCCCCTACCCTCGTGACCACCTCGTGGCTTTCTTGACGGAGGGTCCAAGTCTCCTGGATCTTATCTAATGAGAAAATCACGTTTCCGAAGGTTTCATTCCGTTTGGACTCCGTCTGATATTCCTTTTCTTCGAAACCCAAAAACAGGCAAAAACAGCAATTTTGGGATGGGCCTCCGGTTAATAGGTTAGTCCCAAAAATAATATAAAAGTGGATAATAAAGCCCAATAATGTATAAAACAGTAGATAATATATCATGGAGTAATCAAAAATTATAGATACGTTGGAGACGTATCACCCACCCCCTTGGGCGCGCCCTCCACCCTCGTGGGCCCCTTGTTGCTCCACCGACCTACTTCTTCCTCCTATATATATCCATGTACCCCGCAAACATCCAGGAGCACCACGAAACCCTATTTCCACCGCCGCAACCTTTTGTACCCAAGAGATCCCATCTTGGGGCCTTTTCCGGAGCTCCGCCGGAGGGGGCATTGATCATAGAGGGCCTCTACATCAACTCCATGCCCCCTCCGATGATGTGTGAGTAGTTTACTTCGGACCTTCGGGTCCATAGCTAGTAGCTAGATGGCTTCTTCTCACTCTTTGGATCTCAATACAAAGTTCTCCTCGATTCTCTTGAAGATCTATTCGATGTAACTCTTCTTTTTGCGGTGTGTTTGTCGAGATCTGATGAATTGTGGGTTTATGATTAAGTTTATCTATGAACAATATTTGAATCTTCTATGAATTCTTTTATGTATGATTGGTTTATCTTTGCAAGTCTCTTTGAATTATCAGTTTGGTTTGGCCTACTAGATTGATCTTTCTTGCAATGGGAGAAGTGCTTAGCTTTGGGTTCAATCTTGCGGTGCTCGATCCCAGTGACAGAAAGGGAAACAACACATATTGTATTGTTGCCATCAAGGATAAAAAGATGGGGTTTACATCATATTGCATGAGTTTATCCCTCTACATCATGTCATCTTGCTTAAGGCGTTACTCTGTTCTTATGAACTTAATACTCTAGATGCATGCTGGATAGTGGTTGATGTTTGGAGTAATAGTAGTAGATGCAGAATCGTTTCGGTCTACTTGTCACGGACGTGATGCCTATATACATGATCATGCATAGATATTCTCATAATTATTCGCTTTTCTATCAATTGCTCGACAGTAATTTGTTCATCCACCGTAATACTTATGCTATCTTGAGAGAAGCCACTAGTGAAACCTATGGCCCCCGGGTCTATTTTCCCTCATACAAGTTTCCAATCTATTTTATTTTTCTATCTTTTACTTTCAATCTATATCATAAAAATACCAAAAATATTTATCTTATTATTATCATCTCTTCAGATCTCACTCTTGCAAGTGGTTGTGAAGGGATTGACAACCCCTTTATCGCGTTGGTTGCGAGGTTCTTATTTGTTTGTGTAGGTATGAGGTGACTCACGCATGGTCTCCTACTGGATTGATACCTTGGTTCTCAAAAACTGAGGGAAATACTTACGTTGCTTTACTACACCACCCTTTCCTCTTCAAGGGAAAACCAACGCAGTGCTCAAGAGGTAGCAATGACATGCATGATACACATTGAGCACACACATGCATGTGTACGCATGAATCCCTCTCATCGAGTCAAAGTGGCCAGTACAACGACACCATCATGAACCGATGTCGCTCCGTGTGGGGAGCTAGTGTACGATTTTTGACACACGTGCTAGATCAATGTTGTGTATTCAAACATGCATGCACGCATCACCTCCATACATATGCATGTAGTGGTTGCCTTCGAGCGATACACTCCCTCGCGTGGTTATCGGCGACAAGCCTATATATTCGTGGGCCCACATGGACATCCATGATCACCTTGACCAACAACAAGATAGGTTACCATGGCGGATTCTTCATCTGGTTCGTGTTATCGTAGTATAGGTCATGGTGAGATTCAGACCTAATTAAGTTCGAGCGCATATACTATGCACGCATGCATGCATATATGAATCCCCATCGTTGGCTTGAAGTGTGGTGTAGCATACATATGCATCGTCAACCTAACCCTCACTCAGTGTGGGGATTTCTAGTTTGAAATCACGGTGCCACATCAAAGTTGTTCCATTGTTACTCAAAAACACATCTCTCCATACATATGTTTGGGCCACACACATGCAGTGGTTGTCTTGGGAGACTAGCTACTTGCGTGATTATTGGCGAGCTAGCCCATATCCGGGGTCGCATGGACGCCATCACTTTGACCAACAACAACAGAGAGGTTGTACGACCAACGTGGATTATTCTTGGTCAGTTTTACGATCCATCTTGGTGAAATATATGCCTCTCTGGCCCGCCGACTAAAAGTGTGTGTGCGGGGGGGGGGGGGGGGTTCTACATCGCACTTTGCTAGGTGAACCTCGGTTGGGGGGGGCATGCATTCATAGCTTAATTAGGATTCCCTTCGTGGTGACATGAGGGGTCGTGGGGGCTGCTAGCTACTTCGCACTTTGCTAGGTGAATCTCGATTGGGGGGAGGGGGACATGCTCACAGCTTAGGATTCCCTTCGTGCCGACACGAGGGGGGCTGCTATCTACTTCGCACTTTGCTAGGTAAACCTCAGTTTGGGGGGGGGGGGCATGTGCATTCATAGCTTAGGATTCCCTTCGTGCCGACACGAGGGAGGGATGGCTGCTAGCTACTTCGCACTTTGCTGGGGTGAACCTCGGTTGGGGGAAGGGCATGCATTCATAGCTTAGGATTCCCTTCGTGCCGACACGAGGGAGGGGGTCTGCTAGCTACTTTGCACTTTGCTAGGTGAACCTCAGTTGAGGGGGGGGGGGGCATGTGCATTCATAGCTTAGGATTCCCTTCATGCCGACATGAGGGAGGGGTGGCTGCTAGCTACTTCGCACTTTGCTAGGGTGAACCTCGGTTGGGGGGAGGGGAGGTCATGCATTCATAGCTTAGCTAGGATTCCCTTCATGCCGACTGATTCTCCGCCATATCTATAATTTTTGATTGTTCCATGCCAATATTATACAACTTTCATATACTTTTGGCAACTTTTTATACTATTTTTGGGACTAACATATTGATCCAGTGCCAGTGCGAGTTCCTGTTTGTTGCATGTTTTTTTCACAGAAAATCCATATCAAACGGAGTCCAAACAGAATAAAAACTGACAGAGATTCTTTGGAATATATGTGAATTTTGGGAAGTGAAATCAACACGAGATGATGCTCGAGGGGCCCACGAGGTAGGGGGCATGCCCTAGGGGGGCAGGCGTGCCCCTCACCCTCATGGACACCCCGTAAGGCGGTTGTTGCCCTTCTTTCTCCGCAAGAAAGCTAATATCCGGATAAAAATCGTGTTCAAATTTCAATCCAATCGGAGTTACGGATCTCCGGGAATATAAGAAATGGTGAAAGGCCAGATCTGGGAACGCAGAAACAGAGAGAGACAGAGAGACAGATCCAATCTCGGAGGGGCTCTCGCCCCTCCGCCACCATGGAGGCCATGGACCAGAGGGGAAACCCTTCTCCCATCTAGGGAGAAGGTTAAGGAAGAAGAAGAGGAAGAAAAAGGGGGGCTCTCTCCCCCTCTCTCCCGGTGGCGTCGGAACACCGCCGGGGCCATCATCGTGTGACGGTGATCTACACCAACACCTCTGTCATCTTCACCAACATCTTCATCACCTTCCCCCATCTATCTACAACGGTCCACTCTCCCGCAACCCACTGTATCCTTTACTTGAACATGGTGCTTTATGCTTCATATTATTATCCAATGATGTGTTGCCATCCTATGATGTCTGAGTAGATTTTCATTGTCCTATCAGTAATTGGTGAATTGCTATGATTGGTTTAATTTGCTTGTGTTTATGTTTCTGTCCTTTGGTGCCCATCATATGAGCGCGCGCGTGGATCACACCATAGGGTTAGTTGTATGTTAATAGGACTATGTATTGGAGGGCAAGAGTGACAGAAGCTTCAACCTTGCATAGAAATTAATGCATACGGGATTGAAGGGGGACCAATATATCTTAATGCTATGGTTGGGTTTTACCTTAATGAACGTTAGTAGTTGCGGATGCTTGCTAATACTTCCAATCATAAGTGCATAGAATTCCAAGTCAGTGATGACATGCTAGCTGTGGCCTCTCCCACATAAAACTTGTTATCGATCTAGTAAAGTAGTCAATTGCTTAGGGATAATTTCACAACTCCTACCACCACTTTTCCACATCGCTATACTAACTTTATTGCTTCTTTACCTAAAACAACCCCTAGTTTTTATTTACATACTCTCTATATTCTTGCAAACCTATCCCGTTACACCAACAAAGTACTTCTAATTTTGTACTAGTTCTAGGTAAAGCGAACGTCAAGCGTGCGTAGAGTTGTATCTGTGATCGATAAAACTTGAGGGAATATTTGTTCTACCTTTAGCCCCTCGTTGGGTTGGACACGCTTACTTATCAATAGAGGCTATAATTGATCCCCTATACTTGTGGGTTATCAAGACCTTTTTCTGGCACCGTTGTCGGGGAGTTATAGCGTGGGGTGAATATTCTCGTGTGTGCTTGTTTGCTTTATCACTAAGTAGTTTTTATTTTGTGCTCTTGTTTTCTATCTTTAGTTATGGGTAGGAAACGCAAAATACCAAAAAAAATTAGTTGTACCTACTACACCAATGGTTGAAGAACCACTCAAAATCCATCACACTCCTGAAGCTTTTTACTTGGATCATCTTCGAACCCTATGTGCTCATGTCGAAACCCCAACTAGCTTTGTTGAGGGTAAATCTTTAGATGAGCATGCTTGTTATGTGCGACACCAATTGTCTCAAAAGGGAAACTTTTACTGGATCAAATTCATCATTGGCAATGCTATGCTTGGAATTTGTGTGAAATATATGATTTTACTTGTTGTTCTGAAGACCCTAAGAAACACCTTCCCTACCAATGTGAGTTTAGTGATAATGGAATCGTATCTTCGTATGCCAAGGGTGTTTATAATTACTATGATTTTCAACAAATTGAAGAATTTGTTGCTTTTAAGGGTGCTTATGAAATTGCTTCTTTGATTGGAAAGTATGATGCTAGTCTTTATAAATCTAAAAATTTTACCATACTTAAATATTGTTATGATAATTATGCTTCTAATGCCTACGTTAAACCATATATTGAGAACTCCTCCGTTGTCTGAGAAGAGACTAATATTTTGCAGGAGTCTATGGAAGAAGAAATTGATGAAATTGTGAGCTCATTGGACGAAAAAGATGATGAGGAGAACGAAGTACAAAAGGAGGAAGAGCAGATTAGCTACCCGTGCCCACCTTCTAATGAGAATAACTCTTCAACTCATACATTATTTAATTTCCCTTCGTGCTTACCGAAGGATGCTTGCTATGATGATTTTTATGATCCCGTTGATTCTTTTGAAATATCCCTTTTTGATGATGCTTGCTATGCTTGTGGCCAAGATGCCAATATGAATTATGCTTATGGAGATGAACTTGCTATAGTTCCTTATGTTAAACATGAAATTGTTGCTATTGCACCCACACATGATAGTCCTATTATCTATTTGAATTCTCCCGACTACACTATATCGGAGAAGTTTGCCCTTATTAAGGATTATATTGATGGGTTACGTTTCACTACTACACATGATGATTTTGATAGATATAATATGCATGTGCTTGCTGATCCTACTTGCAATTATTATGAGAGAGGAACTACATCTCTGCCTCTCCATGTTTCCAATATGATAAAATTGCAAGAAATTGTTTATACTATGCATTGGCCTTTACTATGTGTGCATGAATTGTTCTTTTATGACGTGCCAATGCATAGGAAGAGATTTAGACTTCGTCATTACATCATATATGTTGCTTTTTTTCTCACTACTAAATCACAAATCATTGTTAATTTAAATTGGCTTTGATATACCTTGGGATCCGGGTGGATTCATTACTTGAGCACCTTATGCCTAGCTTAATGGCTTTAAAGAAAGCGCTGCCAGGGAGACAACCCAGAAGTTTTAGAGAGTCATTTATTTCTGTTGAGTGCTTTTATATAGTTTAAAAACAAAAAAATAAAGAGGGGAACCCAAAACTTTTCAAAAAGGAAAGTGAAAGTGAGAGAGACAAGCATTGTAGAAGTGGGGGAGCTCCTTGAACTTTGTTCATGCTCACAGAAACTTTGTGAATCTTAATTACAGAAACTTTTCAACAAAAATAATTATCCCCTTGTACAATTTCATAGTATTATAAAAATAATGTGCCAAGGTTTGCCTTTAGGATGTTTACATTGCTTGTTGGTTTGTGCGGTGCAAAACAGAAACTTTGGCTGTAGTGCGCGATTTTGCATTTTTTTACTGGAACGTCAAACGGTTCTGAAAATTTTTTTACTGTCTTATATACAAATTGTTTATTTTTCCTAATTATTTCAGAATTTTTGGAGTACCAGAAGTATGGTGAATGTTTAGATTACTACAGATTGTCCTGTTTAAGACAGATTCTGTTTTTTGATGCATAGTTTGCTTGTTTTGATGAAGCTATGAATTTCTATAAGTGGATTAAGCCATGGAAAAGTTATATTACAGTAGCTAAAATGCAAAAACAAAATATGAATTGGTTTGCAACAGTACTTAGAGTAGTGATTTGATTTATTATACTAATGGATCTTACCGAACTTTCTGTTAAGTTTTGTGTGATTGAAGTTTTCAAGTTTTGGGAGAGATCACGATGGATGAAGGAATAAGGAGTGGAAAGAGCCTAAGCTTGGGGATGCCCGAGGCACCCCAAGGTAATATTCAAGGAATCCCACGCAACCAAGCTTGGGGATGCCCTAGAAGGCATCCCCTCTTTCTTCTAACAATCATCGGTAATTTTACTTTGAGCTATACTTTTATTCGTCACATGATATGCGTAAATCTTGGAGCGTCTTTTGCTTTTAGTTTTCACTTTTATTTTATGCACCATGCTGGTATGAGATAGTCCATGGTTTATTTATAGAATGCTCTTTGCACTTAACTTATATCTTTTGAGTATGGCTTTATAGAATGCTTCATGTGCTTCACTTATATCATTTGAAGTTTGGATTGCATGTTTCTCTTCACATAGAAAACCGCCATTTGTAAGATGCTCTTTTGCTTCACTTATATTTGTTAGAGTGTGGGCATATCTTTTGTAGAAAGAATTAAACTCTCTTGCTTCACTTTTATCTATATAGAGAGATGACAGGAATTGGTCATTCACATGGTTAGTCATAAAATCCTACATAAAACTTGTAGATCACTGAATATGATATGTTTGATTCCTTGCAATAGTTTTGCGATATAAAGATGGTGATATTAGAGTCATGCTAGTGGGTAGTTGTGGATTGTAGAAACACTTGTGTTGAAGTTTGTGATTCCCGTAGCATGCACGTATGGTGAACCGTTATGCAACGAAGTTGGAGCATGATGTATTTATTGATTGTCTTCCTTATGAGTGGTGGTCGGGGACGAGTGATGGTCTTTTCCTACCAATCTATCCCCCTAGGAGAATATGCCTAGTACTATGTTTCGATAGCTAATAGACTTTTGCAATAAGTATGTGAGTTCTTTATGACTAATGTTGAGTCCATGGATTATACGCACTCTCACCCTTTCATCATTGCTAGCCTCTTCAGTACCGTGCATTGCCCTTTCTCACCTCGAGAGTTGGTGCAAACTTCGCCGGTGCATCCAAACCCTGTGATACGATATGCTCTATCACACATAAGCCTCCTTATATCTTCCTCAAAACATCCACCATACCTACCTATTATGGCATTTCCATAGCCATTCTGAGATATATTGCCATGCAACTTCCATCATCATCATATACATGACTTGAGCATTCATTATCATATTGCTTTGCATGATCGTAAGATAGCTAGCATGATATTTTCATGGCTTGTCCGTTTTTTGATATCTTTGCTATGCTAGATCATCGCACATCCTGGTACACTGCCGGAGGCATTCATATAGAGTCATATCTTTGTTCTAGTATCGAGTTGTAATATTGAGTTGTAAGTAAATAAAAGTGTGATGATCATCATTATTAGAACATTCTCCCATGTGAAGTTATCAAAATAAAAGTGTCCAAAGAAGTCCCAAAAAAGAGAGGCCAAAGAAGCCTGCAAAAAAAAGAAAAAGAGAGAAAAAAATGAGAGAAAAGAGAGAAGGGAGAATGTTACTATCCTTTTACCACACTTGTGCTTCAGAGTAGCACCATGTTCTTCATATAGAGAGTCTCTTGAGTTATCACTTTCATATACTAGTGGGAATTTTCATTTTAGAACTTGGCTTGTATATTCCGATGATGGGCTTCCTCAAATGCCCGAGGTCTTCATGAGCAAGCAAGTTGGATGCACACCCACTTAGTTTCCAGTTTGAGATTTCATACACTTATAGCTCGTAGTGCATCTGTTGCATGACAATACCTACTCCTCACATTGACATCAATTGATGGGCATCTCCATAGACCGTTGATTACCCGCGTCGATGTGAGACTTTCTCCTTTTTGTCTTCTCCACACAACCTCCATCATCATATTCTATTCCACCTATAATGCTATGTCCATGGCTCATGCTCATGTATTGCGTGAAAGTTGAAAAGGTTTGAGAACGTCAAAAGTATGAAACAATTGCTTGGCTTATCATCGAGGTTGTGCATGATTTGAATATTTTGTGTGGTGAAGATGGAGCATAGCCAGACCATATAATTTTCTAGGGACAACTTTCTTTGGCCATGTTATTTTGAAAAGAGATGATTGCTTTATTAGTATGCTTGAAGTATTATTGTCTTAATGTCAAATGATAGACTATTGCTTTGAATCACTCGTGTCTTAATATTCATGCCATGATTAGATTACATCATCAAGATTATGCTAGGTAGCATTCCACATCAAAAATTATTATTCTATCATTTACCTACTCGAGGACGAGCAGGAATTAAGCTCGGGGATGCTGATACATCTCCGTCGTATCTATAATTTTTGATTCTTCCATGCCAATATTATACAACTTTCATATACTTTTGGCAACTTTTTATACTATTTTTGGGACTAACATATTGGTCTAGTGCCCAGAGCCTGTTCCTGTTTGTTGCATGTTTTTTGTTTCATAGAAAATCCATATCAAACGGAGTCCAAACGGGATAAAAACTGACAGAGATTTTTTTGGAATATATGTGAATTTTGGGAAGTGAAATCAACATGAGACGATGCTCGAGGGGCCCACGAGGCAGGGGGCAGGCACGCCCCTGACCCTCGTGGACACCCCGTAAGGCGGTTGTTGCCCTTCTTTCGCTGCAAGAAAGCTAATATCCAGATAAAAATCATGTTCAAATTTCAATCCAATTGGAGTTACGGATCTCCGGGAATATAAGAAACGGTGAAAGGCCAGATCTGGGAACGCAGAAATAGAGAGAGACAGAGAGACAGATCCAATTTCGGAGGGGCTCTCGCCCCTTCGCCGCCGTGGAGGCCATGGACCAGAGGGGAAAGCCTTCTCCCATCTAGGTAGAAGGTCAAGGAATAAGAAGAATAAGAAGAAGGGGGGCTATCTCCCCCTCTCTCCTAGTGGTGCCAGAACACCGCCGGGGCCATCATCGTGTGACGACGATCTACACCAACACCTCCGTCATCTTCACCAACATCTTCATCACCTTCCCCCATATATCTACAACGGTCCACTCTCCCGCAACCCACTGTACCCTCTACTTGAACATGGAACTTTATGCTTCATATTATTATCCAATGATGTGTTGCCATCCTATGATGCCTGAGTACATTTTCGTTGTCCTATCGGTAATTGGTGAATTGCTATGATTGGTTTAATTTGCTTGTGTTTATGTTGCTGTCGTTTGGTGCCCATCATATGAGTGCGCACCTGGATCACACCATAGGGTTAGTTGTATGTTAATAGGACTATGTATTGGAGGGTAAGAGTGACAGAAGCTTCAACCCAACATAGAAATTGATGCATACGGGATTGAAGGGGGACCAATATATCTTAATGCTATGGTTGGGTTGTACCTTAATGAACGTTAGTAGTTGCGGATGCTTGCTAATAGTTCCAATCATTAGTGCATAGAAGTCCAAGTCAGGGATGACATGCTAGCTGTGGCCTCTCCCACATAAAACTTGCTATCGGTCTAGTAAAGTAGTCAATTGCTTAGGACAATTTCACAACTCCTACCACCACTTTTCCACACTCGCTATACTAACTTTATTGCTTCTTTACCTAAAACAGCCACTAGTTTTTATTTACGTACTCTTTATATTCTTGCAAACCTATCCCGTTACACCAACAAAGTACTTCTAGTTTTATACTTGTTCTAGGTAAAGCAAACAACAAGCGTGCGTAGAGTTGTATCGGTGGTCGATAAAACTTGAGGGAATATTTGTTCTACCTTTAGCTCCTCATTGGGTTCGCCACTCTTACTTATCAAAAGAGGCTTCAATTGATCCCCTATACTCGTGGGTTATCACCGACACGAGGGAGGAGCGCTGCTAGCTACTTCGCACTTTCCTAGGTGAACCTCGGTTGGGGGGGCATGCATTCATAGCTTAGGAATCCATTCGTGCCGACACGAGGGAGGGGGCTGCTATCTCTACTTCGCACTTTTCTAGGTGAACCTCGGTTGGGGGGCATGCATTCATAACTTAGGATTCCCTTCATGCCGACACGAGGGAGGGGGCTGCTAGCTACTTCGCACTTTGCTACGGTGAACCTCGGTTGGGGGGGCATGCATTCATAGCTTAGGATTCCCTTCGTGCCGACACGAGGGAGGAGGGGGGCTGCTAGCTACTTCACACATTGATATGTGAACCTCGGTTGAGGGGGAGGGGGCATGCATTCATATCTTAGGATTCCCTTCGTGCCGACACGAGGGGGTGGGGCAAGCAATACCGTGCACTTTGCGAGAGAGGTGCCACATCGAAGTTGCATTTGGTATTTGAAAATCGAACCACCCTTTTGATACATTAATTTGGTCCACGTGCAAGTGTGTTCATGTTCTGACCCTCTCCCGCGTCATTTTTCTCCAAATTTATGAACATTAGACAAGTCGGATGACGCAACAGACACGGTTCACTCAAACTAATTAACCATGTGCCACGCCGGTGCACCTGTCACACACACATCAGCACAGTACATTGGGATCCATGAGGCTCCCCCTCTCAAAAATATCTGCCCGCCTCGAGGATTTTTCGGTTTCATAACACACAGTTGTTATCTACGGACCGTGTGCAATGTTTCTTGTTCCCAATCCCGCCTGCATCCCAAGAAAATATCTGCCCGCCTCGAGGGTTTTTTTGTTTCATAACACACGGTTGTTATCTCCGTACCGTGTGCGATGCACTATCAACAGAATTTTCAATAGCCCGGCATTTCACTCCCGCCTTTGACTCCCGCGTACTAAAATTTTCAGTACCCACGTCATTTCGTCAAACACTCCGCGACCCCTTCCACACACAGACACACACACACCAAAACCTCCTCGGGCGTGCGCACACACACACACCCACCCACACACCCTCCCTCGCTCAAAACCCTAGCAAAGTCCCCGCCGCCGCTGCCGCCGTCGCCGCCGCAAGGCCTCCATTGTCAACATCCACCGGTTTGCCCGTGCAGCTTATCCACCGTTCTCCATATATAGGCCGCCCTGTGTTTCTTAGATGACGCTTGCCAAACGCCCCCTTTCCCACAGATCCCCATCCCCATCCCCATCCCCCACTCTAGAACGTCGCAGCCTAAGCCCGACTACGCTTCCCATGGAGCTCGAGGAGCGACTGGCCCAAAAGAGGTGTATAGCCGTCTCTTCGCCCGACGTCGCCGAGGAAGCTGACGACCATTACTTGCAGCAAGCACTCAAGCAGCGGGCATGTCTAATCCGCCGGCTACGACATCGAGGTCATCGACAGCGATGCCCTGAGGCGGGCTGTGTCACAGGTTAAGTGGCACACCCCCAACCCCTCGGGTTCAACCGCCGTCGATCTCATCCATGGCCCCGCCGCTGATCTCCTCTGGCTCACTGTCAACAATTTGCCATTCTACATCGCCATCGAGCCCCTTTTGTCATTTTTCAAGGACATGTTCTGCAACGCTGGCTTGGGATCCATAGCTTCCAAGTCAGACCTCATTGACGACGACCACAAGGAGGGCACCCTCTCCGGCTCTTCCAAGGGGAAAGAGCCCATCTGCTCTTCCAAGGGGAAAGCGCCCATCTGCTCTTCCAAGGGGAAAGCGCCCGTCTGCGACATCAGGGAGGGCATCCTACAGCCGTGCTCTTCCAAGGGGAAGGAGCCCATCTGCGACAACATGGAGCGCATCCAGGGTCCGTGCTCTTCCCATGGGAACGAGCCCATCCGTGAAAAGTGAGGAAACCCATGATTTGTTTTGCCGTGCCTCTTCACAGGGGGAAACCCATGATTTGTTTTGTCGAGTCCCTTTTGTAGTGTAGTGAGAATATGTCCAGTTTTAATTGCTATATCTAGTTGTTTGCAGTATGCCTTGTTTATTTCAGTTATTCACAATGTGATGCTCTATATGTGCAATTATTTACTGTGCAGTACATTTCATCAATCCAGTTTTAAGCATACCGATAGGAATGCACATATTTGCTTGCTGTTAAGCCTGTTATAGCTAGCATATGCCTCTTTTAAAGTTTTTTGATTGTTTGGTTGTTTGTAGTTAGCATATGTTCAGTTTCAAATGCTATCTTTGGTTGTTCATAGTATGCCTTGTTTATTCCAGTTATTCATAACGTGTTGTTCTATATGTGCAAGTATGAACTGTGCAGTTCAATTTCATCAGTACTAGTTTCAACAATACCACTATGAATGACTACATTTGGTTGCTGCATCTTGTAGTTAACACGTCTCATTTTTATTTAACCATAACCAGTGTACTTAGACCGGCACAATACCAGTTTGAATGACCATGTTTGCTTGTTGTTAAATGTTAGGCCTGTTGCAGTTAGCACACCTTTCCACTTGTTTTGCTTTACTAGTGTGCTTAAACCTGCACACTGAAGCTATCTTTTGGAGATTATTTTGTCTACCATGTGTAATTTTGGTTCATGTTTAGCCTGTTGTGCTTAACATGCTTTTTGATGTACCTACACAGGACAATTTTGGGAACGACTATTGTTTTCCATCGAGGTTAGTTTCATCCCATGGCTTATATCTGCTCACTGTTCAGGATATCCGTAGCTGGTACCATATAGGCTGGCGGCTGATAAGGGACTAATCGATGAATCGAACTTTTAACTGAATATATCCGCAACCCATTTTTCCTTCAGTTAACTAGGGCCATATGTAATATATCTGAGGCTACATAGCAACATGCGCTATACTTAATGTCTAAATATGCAATCCTAGGCTACATAGCAACAAGGAAAAGTTTTACATTAATGTTCTAATAATGTCTAGATATACGTAGAAGAGCAGCAGTAGCAACAGCAACACCACATCCCTATTTGGATACTCAACTTAGCTAGAGGTTAGAGTTAGTTTCTAGCTCATTACTAACCCTGAACTAACTCCGTCCAAAGAGTTGTTTGGATGGCAGGGTTAGATTGACAATAAATGCACTAGGAGAACTAGCTCCAATTAGCACCTCTTGGGTTGGATACTAGTTTTTTTGGGTGGGTTATAGATGAAACTAGCTCAAACTAGCCCTCATGTTTAGATATACTTTAGGGCTATTTGAGCCCGAACTAGCTCAAACTAACTGTAACCCGTGGATACAGCAGCAAATAATTTTTAAGAACAAACTAAACTCCTTTGGGCCCATAATATAAGATGTTAATTCATCTAATATGTGAGTATATTGGATGTTATAAGATTCTCCCTCCGTTCCTAAATATTTGTTCTTTTTAGAGATTTCAAATGGACTACCACATACGGATGTATATATACATATTATAAAAGAGTGTTGTACTACATCATTGTGCCATTGCTGTTTAGCTTCTAATATTAACTTGGTGCTTTTAGGTACATATGTCATTGGTAAAGATCCGCGTTTCGACCCTTTCTGCATATGGGCCAATGAGATATCGATGAACCAACATCAAGTGAGCAAGCTGATAAAGATTGTTAGTAAAATGGGTCCAAAGATGGCAATTAAACTATTTGTTTACACTTTATCCAAGACAACAGTGAACTGCAGGATGGTAAGTAAGAACTCTGCAGCCTTCTTTTTACTGCCCATAATGAGTTGTGTTAGATGACAATGTCTGAAATCTTATTCCTTTGCAGTGGTTGCCAAAGCAGTTTACTCAAGATTACCTTTCAAAGTACATGATTGGTGGGCATGCAAAGGTTAAAGTATTTCTACCAGAACATGATGATTATCTAGATGTTTTAATGAAGACCGTGAAGGATGGTCGGTCGGCCATCACAAGGGGTTGGACTAGAGTCGTGCGTGCCTTCTGCATGGAGGAGGGCACAATATGGGCATTCCGCTTCACCTTGTTGAGCAACCAGAATATATTTCGCCTCTTTCTTTACCGTCTTTAATAGTACAAGTATACAACTGTGGTTCATCATTCTTTATTTGGTTCTTATGTAATTCTTGAACATATGTACCTATGAATCAAATAATGCATTGGTTGTTTGAACCTGATGGATATGAATAAAGTTGTAGCATACATTCAAATTCAAACCCAAATCCGCTACAATTTGGAAAATCAGCAATTAAATTACGGTGAAATTACGCTCTCCAGGTTGTTACGGCACACACAGTTGGTAAAACACAAACGTTTGCGATATGCACCATAATCGGAGATGGTTCACACAGAGGAAACGTGTGCAAGCATGCATATAGTTGCCGTTTGCAAAGCATGTGCGATGTTAGACAATATCACAAACGGTGCGGGCAAAATAAACGTTTGTGTTAGTTGCCTTATCGTACACGATTCGCAACCATGAACTGTTTTTGATGAAGTATGCATCGTAAACATTGCACCACAGAATAGCGTGTGCGATAGTTGTCGTGTACGACGATGTTACGATGGTCCGACATTTCGTAATCCTGTCCGACACTCGTACGACGATTAGCTAATCTTCTTAACGGTGAACCGTTTGTGATGGGTTGCGCATCATACACGTTCTATAATAGTGAACCATTTGTGATTGGCCGCGCATCGTAAATGTAGCACCACAGAATACTGACTGCGACCGCAATGCGAGCAGAAATGAGTAGGAGTACTGTAGGGGCCCTATCCCTGACGGTTTCTGGGTCGTGTGGTAAGGACCCCCTATCGCCCACACTCACGTGGCAACGGTTCCAAATGTCGTCGCGGAAAGGGATTTTAAACCGTTTGTTTAGGACTGACATGCACCAGTGCCTTGTCTCTCACAATCAGCCTTATCTCATCCCCACCATATCTAGAAGGCCATGGAAAAATCTGGCGCGATGGCCGCTGCCAGTGCCATCCACCCCCAATCTTGGCGTTCCGTGCAATGCACGGGCATCTATGCACAGGAAATTATGTCGAACATAGCTAGTTGTAAGCAGGCTAGCTCTACAGCCATAATGATAGTGACTACAGACGGTGAGGCTGACTATGTTATGCCGAACACGGTGCCTATACTCAGGTGTCATCTCCGGCGCAGGGTCTTGTCACTTCACTCCGAGGAGCAGCACGTAATAATTTGACCAATGGGAAGTACAGTGCAACTACATTGGTAGTACTACTACTAGTACTAGCACCACCGTCTGGATTTAGTAGTACTACCACATCCATCTGGATTTAGTATTTGACTAGGAATATCTAGTAATGCATGTCACAAAAAAGGGTCTGTCTAGGACACATCTAGATGTGACATAGTTATGTCACATCTAACCTCATGTCCACTATGTTTGTGGCCTGTTTTTTTCTTGTCTCGGTTTTTTTGTTCCTTGTTGCTACGTTATTTGTGGGATATTAGATGTGACATCCTTGGAAAACATCTATATGTGAATTAGACAAACTGCACAAAAAATTTACTACTCCCTCTGTAAATAAATACATGGTGTATTGTTTTATTCCTTCCGGTAGATGGCTCAAATCTGAAGTCTCATCAATCAGACTACTATTGTACTCATCGAGCGCTCAGCTTTGTAAGCTATTAACAAAAAATTGCAACCAAAGACTACTATTGTACTCCCTCCGTACTGGTGCATTAGTCAATACGAAAACCAAATAGTAATCCCAAAAAATTTAGGCGCAGTGCATTAACTACCCACCTCTTTCCCTATTTCTCCCACGAAAAAAGAAATCGCCCAATACAAGACGTGGGGTGCGTATGCATCCAATGACTTGAGACTACTCCCTTTGTCTAGGTGTATGACTAGCCACAATGAAGGGTAACATAGACTAGTTGAAGGAAATATGCCCTAGAGGCAATAATAAAGTTGTTATTTATATTTCCTTGTATCATGATAAATGTTTATTATGCATGCTAGAATTGTATTGACCGGAAACTTAGTACATGTGTGAATACATAGACAAAAAAGAGTGTCCCTAGTATGCCTCTACTTGACTAGCTCGTTAATCAAAGATGGTTATGTTTCCTGATCGTAGACATGTGTTGTCATTTGATGAATGGGATCACATCATTAGAGAATGATGTGATGGACAAGACCCATCCGTTAGCTTAGCATAATGATCGTTTAGTTTTATTGCTATTGCTTTCATCATGACTTACACATGTTCCTCTGACTATGAGATTATGCAACTCCCGAATACTTGAGGAACACCTTGTGTGCTATCAAACGTCACAACATAACTGGGTGATTATAAAGATTATCTATAGATGTCTCCGAAGGTGTTTGTTGTGTTGGCATAGATCGAGATTAGGATTTGTCACTCCATGTATCGGAGAGGTATCTCTAGGCCCTCTCGGTAATGCACATCACTATAAGCCTTGCAAGCAATGTGACTAATGAGTTAGTCATGGGATGATGCATTACGGAACGAGTAAAGTGAATTTCCGGTAATGAGATTGAACTAGGTATGATGATACCGACGATCGAATCTCGGGCAAGAAACATATCGATGACAAAGGGAACAACGTATGTTGTTATGAGGTTTGACCGAGAAAGATCTTCGTAGAATTGTAGGAGCCAATATGAGCATCCAGGTTCCGCTATTGGTTATTGACTAGAGATGTGTCTCAATCATGTCTACATAGTTCTCAAACCCATAGGGTCCGCATGCTTTAACGTTCAATGACGATTTGTATTATGAGTTATGTGATTTTATAACCGAAGTTTATTTGGAGTCCCGGATGAGATCACGTACATGACGAGAGGTCTCGAAATTCTCGAGAGGTAAAGATTCATATATAGGACGATGGTATTTGGACACCGGAAGTGTTCCGGGTGATACCGGGTCACCCGGGGGGGGGGGGTTCCGGGCAATCCCCGGCAAAGATATGGGCTTAATGGGCCAAGTAAGGGAACACACCAGCCCACAAGGGGCTAGTGCGCCCCCTATAGGGCCAGCCACATGGGGATAAAGGGAAAGGAGAGGAGGAAAAGGAAAGTATGAAGTAGGACTCCTACTTCCATCCCCTCCCCCCTCCTTCCTTTCCCCCTTGTCCAAATATGGTAGGGGGCCAAGTTGGACTAGGGGCACAAGTAGGATTCCTCCTACTTGGGCGCGCCCTAGGCTGCCTCCCTCCCTCTCCCTCCTTTATATACGTGGGGAGGGCACCCCTAGAACCCTCATCAATTGTTCCTAGCCGTGTGTGGCGCCCCCCTCCACAGTTAACACCTCGGTCATGTCGTCATAGTGCTTAGGCGAAGCCCTGCGCCAGTAACTTCATCATCACTGTCGCCACGCCGTCGTGCTGACGGTACTCTCCCTCGTCCTCAATTGGATCAAGAGCTTGAGGGACGTCATCGTGCTGAATGTGTGCTGAACACAGTGGTGCCGTACATTCGGTACTTGGATCGGTTGGATCGTAAAGACGTTCGACTACATTAACCGTGTTACTAAACGCTTCCATTTTTTGTCTACGAGGGTACATAGACACACTCTCCCCTCTCATTGCTATGCATCTCCTAGATAGATCTTGCGTGATCGTAGGAATTTTTTTGAAATACTGCGTTCCCCAATAGTGGCTTCCGAGCCAGGCCTATGCGTAGATGTTATATGCACGAGTAGAACAGAAAGAGTTGTGGGCGATAATAGTCATACTGCTTACCAGCAACGTCTTACTTTAATTCGGCGGTATTGTTGGATGAAGCGGCCCAGACCGACATTACATGACCACATTCATGAGACTGGTTCGACCGACGTGCTTTGCACATAGGTGGCTGGCGGCTGTCTATTTCTCCAACTTTAGTTGAATCGAGTTTTACTACGCCCGGTCCTTGTTGAAGGTTAAAACAACACACTTGACAAAAAATCGTTGTGGTTTTGATGCGTAGGTAAGAACGGTTCTTGCTAGAAGCCCATAGCAGCCACGTAAAACTTGCAACAACAAAGTAGAGGACGTCTAACTTCTTTTTGCAGGGCATGTTGTGATGTGATATGGTCAAGACGTGATGAGATATAAATTGTTGTATGAGATGATCATGTTTTGTTGAAGTTATCGGCAACTAGCAGGAGCCTTTTGGTTGTCTCTTTATTGCATAACATGCAAGCGCCATATAATTGCTTTACTTTATCGCTATGCGATAACAATAGTTGCAAAAGCAATAGTTGGCGAGACGACCATGTGATGACACGTTGATAAAGATCAAGATGATGGAGATCATGGTGTCATGTCGGTGATGATGGAGATCATGACGGTACATTGGAGATGGAGATCAAAGGCACAAGATAATGATGGCCATATCATGTCACATATTTTGATTGCATGTGATGTTCATCTTTTATGCATCTTATTTTGCTTAGTATGACGGTAGCATTATGAGATGATCCCTTACTAAAATTTCAAGGTATAAGTGTTCTCCCTGAGTATGCACCGTTGCGACAGTTCTTCGTGCTGAGACACCACGTATTGATCGGGTGTGATAAGCTCTATGTTCACATACAATGGGTGCAAGCCAGTTTTGCACATGCAGAATACTCGGGTTAAATTGACGAGCCTAGAATATGCAGATATGGCCTGGGAACACTGAGACCGAAAGGTCGAACGTGAATCATATAGTAGATATGATCAACATAGTGATGTTCACCATTGAAAGCTACTGCATCTCACGTGATGATCGGACATGGTTTAGTTGATATGGGTCACATGATCATTTAGATGACTAGAGGGATGTCTATGTAAGTGGGAGTTCTTAAGTAATATGATTAATTGAACTTAAATTTATCATGAACTTAGTCCTGATAGTATTCGCATATCTATGTTGTAGATCAATTGCTCACGTATAGCTTCCCTGTTTTATTTATGATATGTTCCTAGAGAAAACTAAGTTGAAAGTTGATAGTAGAAATGATGCGGACTAGGTCCGTGATATGAGGATTATCCTCATTGCTACACAGAAGAATTATGTCCTTCATGCACCGCTAGGTGACAAAATTATTGCAGGAGCAAATGCAGACGTTGTGAATGTTTGACAAGCTCGGTATGATGACTACTAGATAGTTTTGTGCACCATGCTTTACGTCTTAGAACCGGGACTTAAAAAATGTTTTGAAACGCCATGGAGCATATGAGATGTTCCAAGAGTTGAAATTGGTATTTCAGACTCATGCCTGAGTCGAGAGGTATGCAACCTCTGACAAGTATTTTTTGCCTACAAGATGGAGGAGAATAGCTCAACCAGTGAGCATGTTCTCAGGATTCCTGAGTACTACAATCGCTTGAATCAAGTGGGAGTTAATCTTCCAGATAAGATAGTGATTGACAGAGTTCTCTAGTCACTATCACCAAGTTACGGGAACTTCGTGATGAACTATAATATGCAAGGGATGACAAAAACGATTCCCCGAGCTTCGCAATGCTGAAATCGGCGAAGGTAGAAATCAAGGAAAAGCATCAAGTGTTGATGGTTTACAAGACCACTAGTTTCAAGTAAAAGGCCAAGTTAAATAAAGGGAACTTCAAGAAGAATGACAAGCAAGTTGCCACTCCCATGAAGAAGCCCAAAGCTAGACCCAAGCCTGAAACTGAGTGCTTCTACTACAAAGGAAATGGTCACTGGAAGCGGAACTGCCCCAAATACTTGGCGGATAAGAAGGATGGAAAAGTGAACAAAAGTATATATGATATACATGTTATTGATGTGTACTTTACTAGTATTCATAGTATCCCCTGGGTATTTGATACTAGTTCAGTTGCTATGATTAGTAACTTGAAACATGAGTTATAAAATGAACAGAGACTAGTTGAGGGCAAGGTGACGATGTGTGTTGGAAGTGATTCCAAGGTTGATAAGATCACAATTGCACACTCCCTTTACCTTCGGGATTAGTGTTGAACCTAAAATAAATGTTATTTGGTGTTTGCGTTGAGAATAATATGATTGGATCATATTTATTACAATACGTTTATTCATTTAAGTCAAAGAATAATTGTTATTCTGTTTACATGAATAAAACCTTCTGTGGTCATACACCCAAGGTGAATGGTTTATTGAATCTCGATTGTAGTGATACACATATTCATAATATTACTAATGATAGTGCAACTTATTTGTGGCACTGCTGTTTAGGTCATATTGGTGTAAAGCGCATGAAGAAACTCCATGCAGGTGGGCTTTTGGAATCAGATGATGCTTGCGTACCATGCCTCATTGGCAAGATGACTAAGACTCCGTTCTCCGGAACAATGGAGCGAGCCACTGACTTATTGGAAATAATACATACCGATCTATGCGGTCCGATGAGTATTGAGGCTCCCGGCGGGTATCGTTATTTTCTGACCTTCACAGATGATTTGAGCAGATTGGGTATATCTACTTAATGAAACACAAGTATGAAACATTTGAAAAGTTCAAAGAATTTCAGAGTGAAGTTGAGAATCATCGTAACAACAAAATAAAGTTTCTACGATCTGATCGCGGAGACGAATATTTGAGTTATGAGTTTGGCCTTCATTTGAAACAATATGGAATAGTTTCGGAACTCATGCCACCTGGAACACCACAGTGTAATGGTGTGTCCAAACGTCGTAACCGTACTTTATTAGATATGTGCGATCTATGATGTCACTTACCAATTTACCACTATCGTTTTGGGGTTATGCATTAGAGACAGTTGCATTCATGTTAAATAGGGCACCATCTAAAAATCCATTGAGACGACACTGTATGAACTGTGGTTTAGCAAGAAACCTAAGCTGTCGTTTCTTAAGGTTTGGGGTTGCGATGCTTATGTGAAAAAGTTTCAGCCTGATAAGCTCAAACCCAAATCGAAGAAGTGCGTCTTCATAGGATACCCAAAAGAAACTGTTGGGTACACCTTCTATCACAGATCCGAAGGCAAGATCTTTGTTGCTAAGAGTGGATCCTTTCTAGAGAAGGTGTTTCTCTCGAAAGAAGTGAGTGGGAGGAAAGAAGAACTTGATGAGGTAATTGTACATTCTCTCGAATAGAAAGTAGCTCATCACTGAAATCAGTTCCAGTGATGCCTACACCAATTAGTGAGGAAGTTAATGATGATGATCATGAAACTTTAGATCAGGTTACTACTGAACCTCGTAGGTCAACTAGAGTACGATCCGCACCAGAGTGGTATGGTAATCCCGTTCTGGAAGTCATGTTGATAGACCATGCTGAACCAACAAACTATGACGAAGCGATGATGAGCCCAGATTTCGACAGATGGCTTGAGGCCATGAAATCTGAGATAGAATCCATGTATGAGAACAAAGTGTGGACTTTGGTGGACTTGCCCGATGATTGGCAAGCCATTGAGAATAAATGGATCTGCAAGAGGAAGACAGACACTGATAGGAGTGTTACTATCTACAAAGCTCGACTTTGTCAAAAAGGGTTTTTGACAAATTCAAGATGTTGACTACAATGAGATTTTCTCTCTCGTATCGATGCTTAAAGTCTGTCCGAATCATGTTAGCAATTGCCACATTTTATGAAATCTGACAAATGGATATCAAAACTACATTCCTTAATGGATTTATTAAAGAAGACTTGTATATGATACAACCAGAAGGTTTTGTCAATCCTAAAGGTGTTAACAAAATGTGCAAGCTCCAGCGATCCATCTATGGACTGGTGCAAGCATCTCGGAGTTGGAATATACGCTTTGATAAGTTGATCAAAGCATATAGTTTTATACATACTTGCGGTGAATCCTGTATTTACAAGAAAGTGAGTGGGAGCACTACAACCTTTCAGATAATTATATGTGAATGACATATTGTTGATCAGAAATGATGTAGAATTTTCTAGAAATCATAAAGGAGTGTTTAAAAGGAGTTTTTGAAAGAAATACCTCGGTGAAGCTACTTACATATTGGGCATCAAGATCTATAGAGATAGATCAAGACGCTTGATAAGTTTTTTTGACGAGTACATACCTTGACAATATTTTTGAAGTAGTTCAAAAACGGAACAGTCAAAGAAGGAGTTCTTGCCTGTATTGCAAGGTGTAAAGTTGAGTAAGACTCAAAACATGACCACGGCAGAAAATAGAAAGAGAATGGAAGTCATTCCCTATGCCTCACCATAGGTTCTATAAAGTATGCTATGTTGTGTACCAAATCTACTGTGTACCTTGCCATGAGTTTGGCAAGGGGGTACGATATTGATCTAGGAGTGGATCACTTGACAGCGGTCAAAATTATCCTTAGAAGACTAAGGAGATATTTCTCGGTTATGGAGGTGATAAAGAGTTCGTCATAAAGAGTTACGCTGATACAAGCTTTTACACCGATCCGGATGACTCCGAGTCTCAATCTGGATACATATTGAAAGTGGGAGCAATTAGCTAGAGTTGCTCCATGCAGCTCTGCATGTGACAGACCCATTGACTAAGCTTCTCTCACAAGCAAAACATGATCACACCTTAGTACTCTTTGGGTGTTAATCACATAGCGATTTGAACTAGATTATTGACTCTAGTAAAACCCTTTGGGTATTAGTCACATGGTGATGTGAACTAATCACATGGTGATGTGAACTAGATTATTGACTCTAGTGCAAGTGGGAGACTGAAGGAAATATGCCCTAGAGGCAATAATAAAGTTGTTATTTATATTTCCTTATATCATGATAAATGTTTATTATTCATGCTAGAATTGTATTAACCGGAAACATAGTACATGTGTGAATACATAGACAAAACAGAGTGTCCCTAGTATGCCTCTACTTGACTAGCTTTTTAATCAAAGAAGGTTATGTTTCCTGGCCATAGACATGTGTTGTCATTTGATGAATGGGACCACATCATTAGAGAATGATGTGATCGACAAGACCCATCCGTTAGCTTAGCATAATGATCGTTTATTTTTACTGCTATTGCTTTCATCATGACTTATACATGTTCCTCTGACTGTGAGATTATGCAACTCCCGAATACCGGAGGAACACCTTGTGTGCTATCAAACGTCATAACGTAACTGGATGATTATAAAGATGCTCTAAAGATGTCTCCGAAGGTGTTTGTTGGGTTGGCATAGATCGAGATTAGTATTTGTCAATCCATGTATCGGAGAGGTATCTCTAGGCCCTCTCGGTAATGCACATCACCATAAGCCTTGCAAGCAATGTGACTAATGAGTTAGTCACGGGATGATGCATTACGGAACAAGTAAAGAGACTTGACGGTAACGACATTGAACTAGGTATGATGATACCGATGATCGAATCTCGGGCAAGTAACATACCGATGACAAAGGGAACAACGTATGTTGTTATGCGGTTCATAGAATATGTAGGAGCCAATATGAGCATCCAGGTTCCGCTATTGGTTATTGACCGGAGATGTGTCTCAGTCATGTTTACATAGTTCTCGAACCCGTAGGGTCCGCATGCTTAACGTTCGATGACCAAAGTTTGTTCAGAGTCCCGGATGAGATCACGGACATGACGAGGAGTCTCGAAATGGTCGATAGGTAAAGGTTCATATATAGGACGATGGTATTTGGACACCGGAAGTGTTCCGGGTGATACCGGGTCACCGGAAGGGGTTCTGGGCAACCCCCGGCAAAGATATGGGCTTAATGGGCCAAGTAAGGGAACACACCAGACCACAAGGGGCTGGTGCGCCCCCTATAGGGCTAGCCACGTGGGGAGAAAGGGAAAGGAGAGGAGGAAAAGGAAAGTATGAAGTAGGACTCCTACTTCCATCCCCTCCCCCCTCCTTCCTTTCCCCCTTGTCCAAATATGGTAGGGGGCCTGAATTGGACTAGGGGCCCAAGTAGGATTCCTCCTACTTGGGTGCGCCCTAGGCTGCCTCCCTCCCTCTCCCTCCTTTATATACGTGGGGAGGGCACCCCAAGAACACACATCAATTGTTCCTAGCCATGTGCGGCGCCCCCCTCCACAGTTAACACCTCGGCCATTTCATCGTAGTGCTTAGGCGAAGCCCTGCGCCAGTAACTTCATCATCACTGTTCCCACACCATCGTGCTGACGGAACTCTCCCTTGTTGTCAACTGGATGAAGAGCTCGAGGACGTCATCATGCTGAACGTGTGCTGAACATGGAGGTGCCTTACATTCGGTACTTGGATTGGTTGGATCGTGAAGACGTTCGACTACATCAAGCGCGTTACTAAACGCTTCCGCTTTCGGTCTACGTGGGTACATAGACACACTCTCCCCTCTTGTTGCTATGAATCTCCTAGATAGATCTTGCTTGATCGTAGGAAATTTTTTGAAATACTGTGTTCCCCAACACTAGTAACATACACATATCCCTAAACTATGTTACTACCTTTCATAGTGGGTAGTAACATAAGTATGGTAACATGCAAAGCCTCATTTATTAGGTTATAGACTCATATTGCATTGGGACATGTGATGTTACAGTAACTAGCTAAGTTACTCAAACTACCTCTCTCCTCATTAACTCATTGCCACATAAGCAAATCTGTTGAGTTGGACTCAATGTTACTGCTGAAATTACTCCCAATGTGGCTGTTGGGGACGCAGTAATTTCAAAAAAAATCCTACGCACACACAACATCAATCATGATAATGCATAGCAACGAGAGGGGAAGAGTGTTGTCCACGTACCCTCGTAGACCATAAGCGGAAGCGTTATGACAACGCAGTTGATGTAGTCGTACGTCTTCATGATCCGACCGATCCTAGTACCGAAAGTACGGCACCTCCACGATCTGCACACGTTCGGCTTGGTGACATCCCACTAACTCTCGATCCAGCTGAGTGTCGAGGGAGAGCTTCGTCAGCACGACGGCGTGATGACGGTGATGATGAAGCTATCGGCGCAAGGCTTCGCCTAAGCACTACGACGATATGACCGAGGTGGATTGTGGTGGAGGGGGGCACCGCACACAGCTAAAAGCAATCAACTTGTGTGTCCTAGGGTGCCGTCTGTCCCCGTATATAAAGGAGCAAGGGGGAGGCCGGTCGGCCCTTGGTGGCGCGCCAAGGAGGGGTGGAGTCCTCCTCCTAGTAGGAGTAGGACTCCCCTTTCCTAGTCCTACTAGGAGGAGGAAGGGGAAAGGAAGGAGAGGGAGAGAAGAGAAGGAAAGGGGGGCGCCGCCCCCTTCCCTAGTCCAATTCAGACTAGAGGGGGAGGGCCGCGCGGCCCTGCCTTGTCCGGCCCTCTCTCTCTCCACTAAGGCCCATGTTGGCCCATTAGATCCCTCGGGGGTTCCGATAACCCCTCGACACTCCAATAATTATCCGGTGACCCCCAGAACTCATCCGGTGTCTGAATGTAGTCATTCGATATATCAATATTTATGTCTCGACCATTTCGAGACTCCTCGTCATGTCTATAATCACATACGGGACTCTCAACTATCTTCGGTACATCAAAACACGTAAACTCATAATACTGATTGTCACCTAACGTTAAGTGTGCGGACCCTATGGGTTCGAGAACTATGTAGACATGACCGAGACACGTCTCCGGTCAATAACCAATGGCGGAACCTAGATGTTCATATTGGCTCCTACATATTCTATGAAGATCTTTATCGGTCAAACCGCATAATGATATACGATGTTCCCTTTGTCATCGATATGTTACTTGCCCGAGATTCGATCGTTGGTATCTCAATACCTAGTTCAATCTTGTTACCGGCAAGTCTCTTTGCTCGTTCCGTAATGCATCATCCATAACTAACTCATTATTCACATTGCTTGCAAGGCTTATAGTGATGTGCATTACCGAGAGGGCCCGGAGATACCTCTTCGATACTCGGAGTGACAAATCCTAATCTTGATCTATGCCAACTCAACAAACACCATCGGAGACACCTACAGAGCATCTTTATAGTCACCCAGTTACATTGTGACGTCTGATAGCACACTAAGTGTTCCTCCAGTATTCGGGAGTTGCATGATCTCATAGTCATAGGAACATGTATAAGTTATGGAGAAGCAATAGCAACAAACTAAACGATCATTGTGCTAAGCTAACAGATGGGTCAAGTCAATCACATCATTCTATAATGATGTGATCTGGTTAATCAAATGACAACTCATGTCTATGGTTAGGAAACATAACCATCATTGATTCAACGAGCTAGTCAAGTAGAGGCATACTAGTGACATTCTGTTTGTCTATGTATTCACACATGTACAAGTTTTTGGTTAATATAATTCTAGCATGAATAATAAACATTTACCATAATATAAGGAAATATAAATAACAACTTTATTATTGCCTCTAGGGCATATTTCCTTCAGTCCCCCACTTGCACTAGAGTCAATAATCTAGATTACATTGTAATGATTCTAACACCCATGGAGTCTTGCTGCTGATCATGTTTTGCTCGTGAGGGAGGCTTAGTCAACGGGTCTGCAACATTCAAACCCGTATGTATCTTGCAAATATCTATGTCTCCGTCCTTGATGTGATCGCGGATGGAATTGAAGCGTCTCTTGATGTCCTTGGTTCTTTTGTGAAATTTGGATTCCTTTGTGTCGGTGTCAAAACCGGCGGATCTCGGGTAGGGGGTCCCGAACTGTGCGTCTAAGGCTGATGGTAACAGAGGCGGGGGACACAATGTTTACCCAGGTTCGGGGCCTCTCGATGGAGGTAATACCCTACTTCCTACTTGATTGATCTTGATGATATGAGTATTACAAGAGTTGATCTACCACGAGATCGTAGAGGCTAAACCCTAGAAGCTAGCCTATGATTCTGATTGTTGTTCTACGGACTAAACCCTTCGGTTTATATAGACACCGAAGGGGTCTAGGGTTACACAGAGTCGGTTACAAGGGAGGACATCTACATATCTGAATTGCCAAGCTTGCCTTGCACGCAAAGGAGAGTCCCAACCGGACACGGGACGAAGTCTTCAATCTTGTATCTTCATAGTCCAACAGTCCAGCCAAAGTATATAGTCCGGCTGTCCGAGGACCCCCTAATCCAGGACTCCCTCAGTAGCCCCTGAACCACGCTTCAATGACGATGAGTCCGGCGCGCAGATTGTCTTCGGCATTGCAAGGCGGGTTCTTCTCCAAATCATAAGTACATGTCATAACGAGTAGTGTCCGGCTTCCCATGAATGTTGCACTCCTCGGCTTCTGCGCTTAATAATGGCTATCTTCCACGTGTCAAGCGAATGCGAGAAGTCGGGGGATTTTTACATTTTCCACCCTAACCATGTGAGTAAATCGTCTATTTTAAAGAGTTAGGGATCCTCAGATCCAGATCACACCATCCTCCCACAGCGAGTATCCATTTGAGCACGCCCGGAAAAGTCCATCCCATCATGGCCGGCCATCGCAGCTCCTCCTCTCGCTCCCGTAGCACTAAGCCAGGCAATTGGGAGAAGTGTTACGTCCCCCACAGCCAATTAGTAGAGTTACAGACCCAGGGGTTTCTCCCTCCTGTGTATATGGTCCCCATCCGAGCCGGACTAGCCACTTATAATGGCGGGGAGCAAGCGGAAAGCTTCCCCAACCCATCCATGGGGGAGCGGGTATGCCTTGTCCCTTACTTATTGAGGGGACTCGGATTTCCAGTCCATCCGTTCCTCCACGGGCTCCTACAGTTCTACGGCCTCCAGCTGCATAACTTTACTCCCGCCTCCATATTACACATCGCCAGCTACGTCGCCTTTTGCGAGCTGTTTCTGGGCTGCGAAGCTCATTTCGAGCTATGGAAGAGGCTATTCTGCCTCGTACCCCATTCACAGGAGGGGTCAATATATCAAGTGGGCGGAGCCGAAATATGGCGCATCGCCGGGACCGGATACCTGTCCGGCACTCCGAAGAAGACATCCGAAGACTGGCCTTCGGAGTGGTTTTATATGGAGGACGTCCCCCTTCTGGACCCTATTCGGATGGGCCTTCCTGAGTTTAATAATGTCCCTTTGAAGAAACACCACAGCTGGTGCCCTCGGAGCCCCCAGGAGGAAGATAACAGAGAGGTCCTTTACCTGATGGGCAGGATAAAAACGCTGGCCAAATCAGGACTGACAATAATCGAGGTTATGCCAATATGTATAATGCGGGGGGTGCAGCCACTTCAGTATCGGGGGAAACCCATGTGGCACTTCAATGGAGAAGACGATGCCACCCACTATGGCCGTAAAGGTCCGGACTCCGCCGCTGCTCTAGCGAAAATACTGTCCGATTTATACAATGGAGAGGAAGAGGAGTTCATCCGCATTAACCCACGGGATGGATTCTCCATGTACAACCCCCCAAACTGGGTGAGCTGCTACCTTTTACTCCAGACCTTCCCGCATTCTTCATCATAAATATTTACCTTGCTATTTCATAGCAGGAACTGCGAAAAGCTATGAGGGAGGTCCACAACTGCACATACAAGTTCGGCAGGTGATGCAGGGCATTGCCCAGGCCTTGTGGCCATCCGCCTCCCTGCCGGGAGGCATGGGGGAGCTCGTAGAGATGCTCAAGGGAGCGCGGCGATGCTACCGATTATGGAAGATATCTGCCTGCCGACAAGGTGCAAGGGAAGCCTGGGCCATGGTGAAGATGCGATATACCAAGGCTGACCCGAACCACATGGCCGAGGTCGGACCTGTGGGGTCTGATGGGAAAGGGATCCCCGTTAGTCTGCTATATGACCAGGTAAAATTAGCCGCAAAGTATTCCCAACAGGATTGTAGGCTACACAGCCTGTTGGATGGTACAGAAGAAGAATTTAGTCAGTCTAAGTGATAGTGTACTTCAAGTGACATATTTTGTCCCTAGCCGGATTGTAAATCATTTGTCATGGCGGACCTTTTTTCTCCAACCTCCAGACTCGACAATCCGGAGTGTATCCGAATACCCGCTCAGTTATGTAAAAACCGTGGTATGCGTGGAAACCAGGCGTAGGGGTCATAAGTGCTTGAATAGACAAGTACCCAACTAGCTATGTTATATTACATGGATAGTAAGAAACATCTTCCAGGGAGAATAGTTCTGTTAAGGGTACCTTTCCCTGGGTACGCATGCATTAATGTGCATGTCCGAACTGCGAAAAGAGATGCAGGATATAAACATCTGGGGGCATGTATTGCAATAAGTAAAAGTCATATTTTGTTCACCGACCGAATATTCTCTTAGGAACGCTAGCTTTCGGCTTCACCCAGTGTGAGGTACACACCCAGCTGACCCGGCAGTAACAATCACAGAGGTGCTCCCCTTATGCCCTCACCGAATTAACGGGGACGTAGGGCATAAACACAAGAGCCAGGCAACCCAGCTTGGCCAAAACTTAAGTCATATCGATGCATATAATGGCGAAGAAAAGGTACATGTGGAAAAGTAACACATGTGCAGGGGGCATAGAGCCCGGAACATAATTATATTAAGCTTATGTATAAGAAGCCCCCAGGTGTAATGAGCACGCATGGCGTGTCAAGATTGTGTAGTCAAGACACATTTTAACCTTTTAAGGCCGTGAAGAAAAAGGGAAGAAAGAAAGAAAGACAGACAGATAGCGGATATATATATAAAAAAATAAAATAAAATAAGGCGGAGGTAAGGAGACGAACACAGAGTCCGGCACTCGGCGTAGAACCTTCGGAGTCTGGCCGCGTTCCATGGGTTTGGCCTGAGTCGATTATCCGATGCATCATGCAGACGGTATGCTCCACTGGTTAGAACTTTGTCAATGATGAAGGGACCTTCCCATTTGGGTTTGAGCTTGTCCTTTTTATTCTCAAGTAGGCGTAGAACGAGTTCGCCAACGTTATAAGTTTTGGCCCGTACTTCTCTGCTTTGATACCATCGAGCCTGTTGCTGATAGAATGCAGAGCGGGCTTTTGCAATGTCATGCTCCTCCTCCAGGGCGTCTAAACTGTCCTGCCGATCAAGCTCGGCTTCTTTCTCTTCGTACATGCACACTCGAGGTGAGTCATGAATGATGTCACAGGGCAGTACCGCCTCTGCACCGTACACCATAAAAACGGTGTGTATCGGGTAGTGCGATTCAACGTGGTCTGCAGCCCCCATAGTCCGGAGTCGAGCTCCTCAACCCAGTGCGTATCTGATTCCTTCAAGGATCGCACTAATCTGGGTTTAATGCCGCTCATAATAAGACCATTTGCTTGTTCGACTTGACCATTTGTTTGGGGGTGATAGACGGAGGCATAATCGAGCTTAATGCCCATGTTGCCGCACCAAGTTTTTACCTCGTCAGCTGTAAAGTTCGAGCCTTATCGGTTATGATGCTGTGGGGGACACCATAACAGTGTACAACCCGGGATATGAAGTCTATCACTGGTCCGGATTTGGCCGTTTTAACTGGTTTGGCTTCTATCCATTTGGTGAATTTATCCACCATGACCAATAGGTACTTTTTCTTATGGCTTCCTCCTTTAAGGGGTCCAGCCATATCAAGCCCCCAGACTGCAAAGGGCCAAGTAATGGGGATTGTTTGGAGAGCGGTAGGTGCATATGGCTTTGATTTGCAAAAAGCTGGCAACCGACGCAATGTTGGACAAGGTACTGTGCGTCTGCTCGGGCTGTCGGCCAGTAGAAACCTCTACGGAAGGCCTTGCTTACAAGGGCCCGAGATGCGGCATGATGGCCGCCGAGTCCAGCATGAATTTCTGCCAGAAGTTGCCGTCCTTCCTCTTCAGAGATGCATCTTTGAAGTACTCCGGTAGCGCTTTTCTTATAAAGCTCTCCCTCGTGGACTTTGTAGGCTTTAGACCGTCGCACAATGCAACGTGCCTCTTTTGGGTCCTCAAGGAGTTCTTGCCTATTTAGGTAAGCCAAGAAGGGTTCTGTCCATGGGGCGATGACAGCCATAATCACGTGGGCCGAAGGTGTTATTTCGGTGGCGGAGCCTCCGATTACGTCAGAGTGTTCGGGATCTGGTGTTGTGGCCGGATCCGGACTGTTGTTGCCCGTCTCCCCTTCCCACACCACGGATGGCTTAAACAGCCTTTCCAAGAAGATATTAGGTGGGACAGGGTCGCACTTAGGGCTGATGCAGGCGAGAATATCCGCCGCTTGATTGTTTTCTCGGACCACATGGTGGAATTCGAGCCCCTGGAACAGAGCTGACATTTTGAGGACGGCATTGCGGTAAGCCGCCATTTGTGGGTCCTTGGCGTCAAAGTCTCCATTTATTTGAGATATTGCAAGGTTCGAATCCCCACGCACTTCTACACATTGAATTCCCATGGAGACTGCCATCCGGAGACCATGCAACAGGGCCTCATATTCTGCTGCATTGTTGGAGTCTGTGTATAATATTTGGAGTACGTATTGGACTGTATCTTGCTACGTCTTGAGCTTGCGTTGGTATTCCCCGAAGAGGAAGGGATGATGCAGCAGAGTAGCGTAAGTATTTCCCTCAGTTTTTGAGAACCAAGGTATCAATCTAGTAGGAGCCCATGCTCAAGTCCCTCGTACCTGCACAAGGCGATAGCTACTCGCAACCAACGCGATTAGGGGTTGTAAAGCCCTTCACGGTCACTTACGAGAGTGAGATCTGATAGATATAATATTTTTGGTATTTTTGGTATAAAGATGCAAAGTAAAAAAGTAAAGGCAAAGTAAAAAAGCAAAGCAAGATTAAAGTAATGGAGATTGATATGATGAGAATAGACCCAGGGACCATAGGTTTCACTAGTGGCTTCTCTCAAGAGCATAAGTATTCTATGGTGGGTGAACAAATTACTGTTGAGCAATTGACAGAACTGAGCATAGTTATGAGAATATCTAGGCATGACCATGTATATAGGCATCACGTCCGTGACAAGTAGATCGAAACGATTCTGCATCTACTACTATTACTCCACTCATCGACCGCTATCCAGCATGCATCTAGAGTATTAAGTTAAAAACAGAGTAACGCCTTAAGCAAGATGACATGATGTAGAGAGATAAATTCATGCAATATGAAATAAACCCCATCTTGTTATCCTCGATGGCAACGATACAATGCGTGCCTTGCTGACCCTTCTGTCACTGGGTAAGGACACCGCAAGATCGAACCCAAAGCTAAGCACTTCTCCCATGGCAAGAACTACCAATCTAGTTGGCCAAACCAAACGGATAATTCGAAGAGACTTGCAAAGATAACCAATCATACATAAAAGAATTCAGAAAAGATTCAAATTTATTCATAGATAGACTTGATCATAAACCCACAATTCATCGGTCTCAACAAACACACCGCAAAAAGAAGATTACATCGAATAGGTCTCCACAAGAGAGGGGGAGAACTTTGTATTGAGATTAAAAGAGAGAGAAGAAGCCATCTAGCTACTAACTATGGACCCGAAGGTCTGAGGTAAACTACTCACACTTCATCAGAGAGGCTATGATGATGTAGAAGCCCTTCGTGATGACGGCCCTCTTCTGACGGAACTCCGGAACAGGCCCCAATATGGGATCTCGTGGATACAGAATGTTGCGGCAATGGAATTAGGTTTTTGGCTCCTGTATTGATCGTTTGGGGGTACGTGTGTATATATAGGAGGAAGGAGTACGTCGGTGGAGCACCGAGGGGCCCATGAGGCAGGGGGCGCGCCCTAGGGGGGGCGCACCCCCCACCCTCGTGACCACCTCTTTGATCCCTTGCAGTAGGGTCCAAGTCTCCCGGATCACGTTCGATGAGAAAATCACGTTCCCGAAGATTTTATTCCGTTTGGACTCCGTTTGATATTCTGTTTATCCAAAACACTAGAATAGGCAAAAAACAGCAATTCTGGGCTGGGCCTCCGGTTAATAGGTTAGTCCCAAAAATAATATAAAAGTGGAAAATAAAGCCCAATATAGTCCAAAACAGTAGATAATATAGCATGGAGCAATCAAAAATTATAGATACGTTGGAGACGTGTCAGGCATCCCCAAGCTTAATTCCTGCTCGTCCTCGAGTAGGTAAATGATAAAAAGAGAATTTTTGATGCGGAGTGCTACTTGGCATAATTTCAATGCAAATCTTCTTAATTGTGGTATGAATATTCAGATTAGAAAGATTCAAGACAAAAGTTTATATTGACATAGAAAATAATAATACTTCAAGCATACTACTAAAGCAATTATGTCTTCTCAAAATAGCATGGCCAAAGAAAGTTACCCCTACAAAATCATATAGTCTGGCTATGCTCCATCTTCCCCACACAAAGTATTTAAATCATGCACAAACCCGATGACAAGCCAAGCAATTGTTTCATACTCTAACTTTTTCAAAACTTTTTCAATCTTCACGCAATACATGAGCGTGAGCCATGGATATAGCACTATAGGTGGAATAGAATGGTAGTTGTGGAGAATACAAAAAAGGAGAAGATAGTCTCACATCAACTAGGGGTATCAACGGGCTATGGAGATGCCCATCAATAGATATCAATGTCAGTGAGTAGGGATTGCCATGCAACGGATGCACTAGAGCTATAAATGTATGAAAGCTCAACAAAAGAAACTAGTGGGTGTGCATCCAACTTGCTTGCTCACGAAGACCTAGGGCAATTTGAGGAAGCCCATAATTGGAATATACAAGCCAAGTTCTATAACATAAAATTCCCACTAGTATATAAAAGTGACAACATATGAGACTCTCTATATTAAGAACATGGTGCTACTTTGAAGCACAATATACGAGACTCGCTATATCATGGTGCTACTTTGAAGCACAAGTGTGGAAAAAAGGATAATAGCATTGCCCCTTTTTTTGGGCCTTCTTTTTTTTCTTTGGCCTTTCTCCTTTTTTTGGGACAATGCTCTATTGAATGATGATCATCACACTTCTATTTATTTACAACTCAATGATTACAACTCGATACTAAAACAAAGTATGACTCTATATGAATGCCTCCAGTGGTGTACCGGGATATGCAATGAATCAAGAGTGACAAGTATGAAAGAATTATGAACGGTGGCCTTGCCACAAATACTATGTCAACTACATGATCATGCTAAGCAATATGACAATGATGGATGTGTCATGATGAACTAGATGGTGGAAAGTTGCATGGCAATATATCTCGGAATGGCTATGGAAATGCCATAATAGGTAGGTATGGTGGATGTTTTGAGGAAGGTATATGGTAGGTGTATGATACCGGCGAAAGTTGCACGGTATTAGAGAGGCTAGCAAGGGTGGAAGGGTGGGAGTGCGTATGATCCATGGACTCAACAATAGTCATAAAGAACTCATATACTTATTGCAAAAATCTAGAAGTTATCAAAGCAAAGTATTACGCGCATGCTCCTAGGGGGATATATTGGTAGGAAAAGACCATCGCCCGTCCCCGACCGCCACTCATAAGGAAGACAATCAATAAATAAATCATGCTCCGACTTCATCACATAACAGTTCACCATACGTGCATGCTACGGGAATCACAAACTTCAACACAAGTATTCTTTAAATTCACAACTACTCAACTAGCATGACTTTAATATTATCACCTCCATATCTCAAAACAATTATCATGCTTCAATCTTTTCTTAGTATTCAACACACTCAAAAGAAAGTTTCACAAATCTTGAATACCAAGCATATTATTGTTAAGCAAATTACCATGCTATTAAGAGACTCTCAAATTAATTTAAGTGAAGCATGAGAGATCAATAGTTTCTTTAAAACGAATCCAACATCGTGCTCTAAAAGATTTAAGTGAAGCACATAGAGCAAAATTATCTAGCTCAAAGGATATAAGTGAAGCACATAGAGCAAAATTATAACGCTCAAAAGATATAAGTGAAGCACATAGAGCAAAACTACTACGCTCAAAAGATATAAGTGAAGCACATAGAGTATTCTATCAAATTTTAATTCATGTATGGCTCTCTCAAAAGGTGTGTAAAGCAAGGATGATTGTGGAATACTAAAAAAAAGACACAAATAATACAAGACGCTCCAAGCAAAACACATATCATGTTGGTGAATAAAAATATAGCTCCAAGTAAATTACTGATGGAAGTGGACGAAAAGAGGGGATGCCTTCCGGGGCATCCCCAAGCTTTGACTTTTTGGTGTCCTTGGATTATCTTGGGGGTGCCATGGGCATCCCCAAGCTTAGGCTCTTGCCACTCCTTGTTCCATGATCCATCAAAATAATTCACCCAAAACTTGAAAACTTCACAACACAAAACTCAAAATAGAAAACTCGTGAGCTCCGTTAGCAAAAGAAAACAAAAGACCACTTCAAGGTACTGTAATGAACTCATTCTTTATTTATATTGGTGTTAAACCTACTGTATTCCAACTTCTCTATGGATTATAAACTATTTAACTAGCCATAGATTCATCAAAATAAGAAAACAACACACGAAAACAGAATCTGTCAAAAACAGAACAGTCTGTAGTAATCTGTAGCTAGCGCAAGATCTAGAACCCCAAAAATTCTAAAATAAATTGCTGGACGTGAGGAATTTATCTATTAATCATATGCAAAATAATTAAATAAATATCACTCTTAAAATAAAAATGACAGCAGTTCTCGTGAGCACTAAAGTTTCTGTTTTTTACAGCAAGTTCAACAAGACTTTCCCCAAGTCTTCCCAACGGTTCTACTTGGCACAAACACTAATTAAACACAAAAAACACAACCAAAACAGAGGCTAAGTAATTTATTTATTACTAAACAGGAGAAAAAGGCAAGGAATAAAAATAAAATTGGGTTGCCTCCCAACAAGCATTATCGTTTAACGCCCCTAGCTAGGCATAACAAGCAAGGATAGATCTAAGTATTGCCATATTTGTAGGCAATCCATAAGTGGCTCTCATGATAGTTTCATATGGTAATTTTATTTTGTTTCTTGGAAAGTGTTCCATGCCATTTTTTAATGGAAATTTAAATCTAATGTTCCCTTCCTTCATATCAATAATCGCACCAACCGTTCTAAGGAAAGGTCTACCAAGAATAATAGGGCAAGAAGGATTGCAATCTATATCAAGAACAATGAAATCTACGGGCACATAATTCCTATTTGCAAAAATAAGAACATCATTAAAACTTCCCATAGGTTTCTTAATAGTGGATTCCGCACGATGCAAGTTTAGAGAGCAATCATCAAAATTACGGAAATCTAGTAAATCACACAAGTCTTGGGAATAGTAGAGGCACTAGCGCCCAAATCACACAAAGCATAAAACTCATGATCTTTAATTTTAATTTTAATAGTTGGTTCCCACTCATCATAGATTTTTCTAGGGATAGAAACTTTCAACTCAAGTTTTTCTTCATAAGATTGCATCGAGGCATCAACAATATGTTTGGTGAGGGCTTTATTTCGACTATAAGCATGTGGAGAATTTAGCACGGATTGCAACAAGGAAATACAATCTATCAAAGAGCAACTTTCATAATTAAATTCCTTGAAATCCAATATAGTGTGTTTAGCAACATCTAGATTTTTATTTCTTTCAATCCCACGTTCATCAATTTCATCATTAAGATCTAAGTACTCCGAATTTTTAGAACGCCTTCTAGGTAAAGGAAGATCATATTCAGTTTCTCAAGATTCATATTGCAAAATAAAGATTTAATTGGAGACACATCAATAACTTTTAGATCTTCATCTTGATTTTCATAGGAATTGGAAGAACACGCTTTAATAAAGGCATCTTTGGAAGCACGCATCATAGCGGTTCTTTCTTTACACTCATCAATTGAAATTCTCATGGCTTTTAGAGACTCATTGATATCATGCTTAGGTGGGATAGATCTAAGTTTCAAAGCATCAACATCAAGAGCAATTCTATCAACGTTCCTAGCCAAATCATCAATCTTAAGCAATTTTTCTTCAATAATAGCATTAAAATTATTTTGCGAAGAAATAAATTCTTTAATATTAGATTCAAAATCAGAGGGCATCTTATTATAATTTCCATAAGAGTTGTTGTAGGAATTCCCATAATTGTTATAAGGATTACTAGGATATGGCCTAGGATTAAAATTCCCTCTATAAGCGTTGTTACCAAAATTATTCCTACCAGAAAAATTCACATCCATAGATTCATTGTTATTCTCAATCAAAGTAGACAAAGGCATATCATTAGGATCAGAAGAAACACTCTTAGTAGCAAATAATTTCATAAGTTCATCCATCTTTCCACTCAACACATTAATTTCTTCTATCGCATGCACTTTTTTATTAGAAGTTCTTTCAGTATCCCATTGAGAATAATTAACCATAATATTATCTAGGAGTTTAGTAGCATCTCCTAAAGTGATTTCCATAAAAGTGCCTCCCGCGGCCGAATCTAAAAGATTTCTCGAAGCAAAATTCAATCCGGCATAAAACTTTTGTATAATCATCCACAAATTCAAACCATGAGTAGGGCAATTACGTATCATTAATTTCATTCTCTCCCAAGCTTGTGCAACATGTTCATGATCAAGTTGTTTAAAGTTCATTATATCGTTTCTAAGAGAGATGATCTTAGCGGGAGGAAAATACTTAGAGATAAAAGCATCTTTGCACTTGTTCCATGAATCAGTACTATTCTTAGGCAAAGACGAAAACCAAGCTTTAGCACGATCTCTAAGCGAAAAAGGAAATAGCTTCAATTTAACGACATCATTATTGACATCTTTTTTCTTTTGCATATCACATAAATTAACGAAGCTATTCAGATGAGTAGCGGCATCTTCGCTAGGAAGGCCAGCGAATTGATCTTTCATAACAAGATTCAACAAAGAAGTATTAATTTCACAAGATTCAGCATCGGTAAGAGGAGCAATCGGAGTGCTAAGGAAATCATTATTATTGGTATTGGTGAAGTCACACAATTTAGTGGTATCTTGAGCCATCGCGACAAACAAGCAATCTAACACACGAGCAAACAAAAGGCAAGCGGGCAAAAAGAGGCAAATAGAGAGGGAGGATAGAGAGAGAGGGCGAATAAAACAGCAAGGGTGAATTGGGGGAGAGGAAAACGAGATGCAAATGGCAAATAATGTAATGCGAGAGATAGGGATTGTGATGAGTACTTGGTATATTGAATTTTTGCGTAGACTCCCCTGCAACGGCACCAGAAATCCTTCTTGCTACGTCTTGAGCTTGCGTTGGTTTTCCCCGAAGAGGAACGGATGATGTAGCAGAGTAGCGTAAGTATTTCCCTCAGTTTTTGAGAACCAAGATATCAATCCAGTAGGAGCCCACGCTCAAGTCCCTCGTACCTGCACAAAGCGATAGCTACTCGCAACCAACGCGATTAGGGGTTGTAAAGCCCTTCACGGTCACTTACGAGAGTGAGATCTGATAGATATAATATTTTTGGTATTTTTGGTATAAAGATGCAAAGTAAAAAAGTAAAGGCAAAGTAAAAAAGCAAAGCAAGATTGAAGTAATGGAGATTGATATGATGAGAATAGACCCGGGGGCCATAGGTTCCACTAGTGGCTTCTCTCAAGAGCATAAGTATTCCACGGTGGGTGAACAAATTACTGTTGAGCAATTGACAGAATTGAGCATAGTTATGAGAATATCTAGGCATGATCATGTATATAGGCATCACGTCCGTGACAAGTAGATCGAAACGATTCTACATCTACTACTATTACTCCACTCATCGACCGCTATCCAGCATGCATCTAGAGTATTAAGTTAAAAACAGAGTAACGCCTTAAGCAAGATGACATGATGTAGAGAGATAAATTCATGCAATATGAAATAAACCCCATCTTGTTATCCTCGATGGCAAAGATACAATACATGCCTTGCTGACCCTTCTGTCACTGGGTAAGGACACCGCAAGATCGAACCCAAAGCTAAGCACTTCTCCCATGGCAAGAACTACCAATCTAGTTGGCCAAACCAAACGGATAATTCGAAGAGACTTGCAAAGATAGCCAATCATACATAAAAGAATTCAGAAAAGATTCAAATATTATTCATAGATAGACTTGATCATAAATCCACAATTCATCGGTCTCAACAAACACACCGCAAAAAGAAGATTACATCGAATAGATCTCCACAAGAGAGGGGGAGAACTTTGTATTGAGATTCAAACAGAGAGAAGAAGCCATCTAGCTACTAATATGGACCCGAAGGTCTGAGGTAAACTACTCACACACCATCGGAGAGGCTATGATGATGTAGAAGCCCTCCGTGATGACGGCCCTCTTCTGGTGGAGCTCCGGAACAGGCCCCAAGATGGGATCTCGTGGATACAGAAAGTTGCGGGGGTGGAATTAGGTTTTTGGCTCCTGTACTGATCATTTGGGGGTACATGTGTATATATAGGAGGAAGGAGTTCGTCGGTGGAGCACCGAGGGGCCCATGAGGCAGGGGGCGCGCCCTAGGGGGGGCGCCCCCCCACCCTCATGACCTCCTCTTTGATCCCTTGCAGTAGGGTCCAAGTCTCCTGGATCACATTCGGTGAGAAGATCACGTTCCCGAAGATTTTATTCCATTTGGACTCCGTTTGATATTCTGTTTATCCGAAACACTGAAATAGGCAAAAAAATAGCAATTCTGGGATGGGCCTCTAGTTAATAGGCTAGTCCCAAAAATAATATAAAAGTGGAAAATAAAGCCCAATATAGTCCAAAACAGTAGATAATATAGCATGGAGCAATAAAAAATTATAGATACGTTGGAGACGTATCATATCTCTGGTGGGGGATGTCAGGACGACGCGTGCCCCCAGACCAGCCAGCATCTTAGAGTCGTCGAAGTGCATGATCCAATTGGAGTACGCGTCGTACTCTTTAGGGAGTTCAGCTTCTGTCCATTCGGAGACAAAATCAGCCAGTACTTGCGACTTAATGGCTCGCCCTGGTTTGTACGTTATGTGGAACGGGAGGATCTCAATAGCCCATTTAGCAATCCGGCCCGTGGCATCACGGTTATTTATTATGTCATTGAGTGGTACTTCAGATGCCACCGTAATTGAACATTCTTGAAAGTAGTTTCGTAGTTTCTGGGATGCCGTGATTTGCGTATGCTATCTTTTGATAATGTAGGTACCGTGATTTGCATGGAGTGAGGACAGTGGATACGTAGTATACCAGCTTTTGAAGCGGGAACTTATGTCCGTCCGTCTCTCGTTCGATGACGAGCACTACACTTACAACCTGGTGTGTTGCCGCTATATATAACAGCATTGATTCGCCGATATTTGGCACGGCCAAGATTGGGTTGATGGCCAAGAGGGCTTTTATTTCTTCCAATCCGGCCGTGGCCGCATCCTTCCACTCGAAGTGTTCGGTGCGTCGAAGAAGGCGATAAAGAGGTAATGCCTTTTCTCCCAATCGGGAGATAAAGCGGCTTAAGGCAGCCACGCATTCGGTTAATTTCTGGATTTGCTTGAGGTCTGTTGGGATAGCCAACTGTGACAGACCTCGGATTTTAGCCGTATTTGCTTCAATTCCTCTATTGGAAACAATGAAGCCCAAGAGCTTTCCGGTGGGCACGCCGAAAACGCATTTTTCCGGATTGAGCTTGATGTCATATGTTCGGAGATTGTCGAATGTAAGCCTCAAGTCGTCTATTAAGGATTCGACGTGTCTGGTTTTAATGACCACATCGTCTATCTATGCCTCCACTGTTTTGCCGATTTGTGTTGCCAGGCATGTATGAATCATGCGTTGATAGGTTGCACCGGCGTTTTTGAGCCCGAAAGGCATGGTGTTGAAACAGAAGGGGACGTATGGAGTGATGAATGTCGTTGCGGTTTGATCGGACTCCGACATCTTAATTTGATGGTATCCGGTGTATGCGTCGAGGAAACACAATGAGTCGTGTCCTGCGGTAGCGTCGATAATTTGATCGATGCGGGGGAGGGGGAAGGGATCCTTGGGGCAAGCCTTGTTAAGGTCCTTGAAATCGACACATAGGCACCAGGATTTGTCCTTCTTTGGTACCATCACCAGGTTTGCTAGCCAGTCCGGATGTTTTATTTCTCTAATGAATCTGGCCTCGAGTAACTTGGCTAGCTCTTCTCCCATGGCTTGTCGCTTAGGCTCAGAGAAACGCCGAAGAGTATTCTTGACCGACTTGAATCCCTTTAGAAAGTTTAGGCTATGCTCGGCCAGCCTACGTGGGATTCCTGTCATGTCTGAAGGATGCCAGGCGAAGATGTCCCAATTCTCGCGCAAGAACTCCCGCAGTGCGGCATCTGTTGTGGGGTTCAGCTGTGCCCCGATGGATGCTATTTTTGTAGGGTCCGTTGGGTGGACCTGGAATTTGACTATTCTGTCTGCTGGTTTAAAAGAGGTGGACGTGGGTCTTTTTTCGAGTATCACGTCGTCCCTGTCCACTGTGGAGTGCAGTGCAGTTAGTTCTTCGGCCGCGAGGGCTTCGGAAAACGCCTCGAGGGCCAGTGCGGTGGTTTTATTTTCAGCGCGGAGTGTTATGTCCGGATCACTAGCTAGAGTGATGATTCCATTGGGCCCGGGCATCTTGAGCTTCATGTACCCGTAATGGGGTATAGCTTGGAAGATCATGAATGCCTCCCGCCCTAAAAGGGCGTGGTATCCGCTACTAAACGGGGCCACTTGGAATGTGATTTCTTCAGACCTATAATTCTCCAGCGTGCCGAATACCACATCTAGTGTGATTTTTCCCGCACATCGTGCCTCTCGACTAGGGATGATTCCTCTGAAGGTCGTGTTGCTTTGCTCAATGCGGCTCTTGTCTATTTCCATTTTGCTAAGAGTCTCCTCGTAGATGAGGTTTAATCCGCTGCCACCGTCCATGAGCACTTTAGTAAGCCGGAAGCCGTCCACAATTGGACTAAGGACCAAAGCGGCTGGTGCTCGGGCTGTTCGGAATTGAGGTTCGTCACTGGCATTGAAGGTTATAGCCGTATCGTTCCATGGATTTATTGCTGCAACGTGGCAGACTTCGGCCAGGCTGCGAAGTGCTCGCTTGCGCCTATTATTTGAGGCGAAGGTCTCGAAGACTGTCAGTAATGTATTGTTATTTTCCACGAGATGGTGCTCTGTGGTATTGTTGATGAGGAGATCCTCGCCGCTCTTGGCCACCTGCCGGAGTATCCACCATGCTCTAAGGCTATGTGTTGGCATGGTATCCGGTGTACTGTGGATTTTGCATGGTCCATTGAGCCATCCCTCCAATACGGTTCCATGCCCTGTAGTGGGCTTTGGTTTCTTTGTAATTGGATCGGGTGACTTACGGGAGTACACCCTTTTAGTTCGGACGGAGGGTTTAGTGAGAGCCGGAGGATCCCAGAATTTTGTTTGGGTTTTCCATGTGCTTTCCATCACACGGTACTTCTGTACTATAGCCGCCAAGTCAGCAAAGTGTACTATGTCGCGGCGACTTATGGCGTTGAGAATTCCCTTTTGCATGAAATTTTTGCAAAAGAATGAAATTGCGTCTTCCTTGAGACAGTCCTTGACCTTGCTCATTACAAGGAGGAATCTGGTCCAATAGTGACATATTGTCTCTTGGGGCTCTTGTCTAATGTGGGAAAGATCACTTATGTGAGGGTGGGTGCATAGATTTAGGTCCAAACCCTGACCCGATCTGAGACCCAAGGGCAGAGGAGTTTCCGATCTTGGCAGTTCGGGCTCCGGGACGTTGCCCCATAGTTCTGGCCCGCTGTCTGATTCTATGTTCGAAGCTTGGGCCATGTCCTCCCATAGACTGGTATCCGGTTCGGAGAGCTTAGGAATCTGGACATAGTTTGTCCTGAAAATAGAGGAAGAATCGCTGCATTGCTCCTCCACCACCGCTATCTGATGGGTGACCGGCAGAGAGTTAATCTCCCTTTGGTCGGGTTGAAGCCCGATCCGATCATAGTCCGTAGCTTCTCCCAAGGCGGCGATGCGATCCAAGAGCTCGTTCAAGGAAGAGAGCTCCATTGGATCCATCTGCTCGGTGAATCCCGAGCCGACGTGGAGGCTGTTTTTAATGACCCGAGAAGTCATCGTCGGCGCGACCGCCGAACGAGCAGTCATGACGAAGCCGCCTAGTCGGAGAGTTTGGCCTACAGCCAGGGCTCCCCCAGAGGTAATGTTGTCCTTGACAACAAGACGAGCCATCAAGCCTTATCATGACGGCACAGTGGAACTCTCAATGAAAGCACCAATGTCGGTGTCAAAACCGGTGGATCTCGGGTAGGGGGTCCCGAACAGTGCGTCTAAGGCTGATGGTAACAGGAGGCGGGGGACACAATGTTTACCTAGGTTCGGGCCCTCTCGATGGAGGTAATACCCTACTTCCTACTTGATTGATCTTGATGATATGAGTATTACAAGAGTTGATCTACCACGAGATCGTAGAGGCTAAACCCTAGAAGCTAGCCAATGATTCTGATTGTTGTTCTACGGACTAAACCCTCCAGTTTATATAGACACCGGAGGGGACTAGGGTTACATAGAGTCGGTTACAAGGGAGGAGATCTACATATCCGAATTGCCAAGATTGCCTTCCATGCAAAGGAGAGTCCCACCCGGACACGGGACAAAGTCTTCAATCTTGTATCTTATAGTCCAATAGTCTGGCCAAAGTATATAGTCCGGTTGTCCGAGGACCCCCTAATCCAGGACTCCCTCACTTTGCCAAGGCAATTGCACCAGTGTTGTCACAAAAGATTTTCATTGGACCCAATGCACTAGGTATGACACCTAGATCGCATATGAACTCCTTCATCCAGACTCCTTCATTTGTTGCTTCCGAAGCAGCTATGTACTCCGCTTCACACATAGATCCTGCCACGACGCTCTGCTTGGAACTGCACCAACTCACAGCTCCACCATTTAATAAAAACATGTATCCAGTTTGTGATTTAGAGTCATCCGGATCAGTGTCCAAGCTTGCATTGACGTAACCGTTTACGACGAGCTCTTTGTCACCTTCATATACAAGAAACATATCCTTGGTCCTTTTTAGGTATTTCAGGATGTTGTTGACCACTGTCCAGTGATCCACTCCTGGATTACTTTGGTACCTCCCTGCTAAACTAATAGCAATGCACACATCAGGTCTGGTACACAGCATTGCATACATGATAGAACCTATGGCTGAAGCATAGGGAATGACTTTCATTTTCTCTCTATCTTCTGCAGTGGTCTGGCATTGAGTCTGACTAAACTTCACACCTTGTGACACAGGCAAGAACCCTTTCTTTGCCTGATCCATTTTGAACTTCTTCAAAACTTTATCAAGGTATGTGCTTTGTGAAAGTCCAATTAAGCGTCTTGATCTATCTCTATAGATCTTGATGCCCAATATATAAGCATCTTCACCGAGGTCTTTCATTGAAAAATTATTATTCAAGTATCCTTTTATGCTATTCATAAATTCAGTATCATTTCCGATCAACAATATGTCATCTACATATAATATCAGAAATGCTACAGAGCTCCCACTCACTTTCTTGTAAATACAGGCTTCTCCAAAAGTCTGTATAAAACCATATGCTTTGATCACACTATCAAAGCGTATATTCCAACTCTGAGAGGCTTGCACCAGTCCATAAATGGATCGCTAGAGCTTGCACACTTTGTTAGAACCTTTTGGGTCGACAAAACCTTCTGGTTGCATCATATACAACTCTTCTTTAAGATATCCATTAAGGAATGTAGTTTTGACATCCATTTGCCAAATTTCATAATCATAAAATGCGGCAATTGCTAACATGATTCGGACGGACTTAAGAATCGCTACGGGTGAGAAGGTCTCATCATAGTCAACTCCTTGAAGTTGTCGAAAACCTTTCGCAACAAGTCGAGCTTTGTAGACAGTAACATTACCATCAACGTCAGTCTTCTTCTTGAAGATCCATTTATTCTCTATGGCCTGCTGATCAACGGGCAAGTCAACCAAAGTCCACACTTTGTTCTCATACATGGATCCCATCTCAGATTTCATGGCCTCAAGCCATTTTGCGGAATGTGGGCTCATCATCGCTTCCTCATAGTTCTTAGGTTCATCATGGTCAAGTAACATGACCTCCAGAACACGATTACCATACCACTCTGGTGCAGATCTTACTCTGGTTAACCTACGAGGTTCGGTAGTAACTTGATCGGAAGTTCCATGATCATCATCATTAGCTTCCTCGCTTACTGGTATAGGAATCACTGGAATAGATTTCAGTGATGAACTACTTTCTAATAAGGGAGCAGGTACAATTACCTCATCAAGTTCTACTTTCCTCCCACTCACTTTTTCGAGAGAAACTCCTTCTCTAGAAAGGATCCATTCTTAGCAACGAATACCTTTCCTTCGGATCTGTGATAGAAGGTGTACCCAACAATCTCCATTGGGTATCCTATGAAGATACATTTCTACGATTTGGGCTCGAGCTTATCAGGTTGAAGCTTTTTCACACAAGCATCACAGCCCCAAACTTTAAGAAATGACAACTTGGGTTTCTTGCCAAACCACACTTCATAAGGTGTCGTTTCAATGGATTTAGATGGTGCCCCATTTAACGTGAATGCAGCTGTCTCTAAAGCATAACCCCAAAACGATAGCGGTAAATTAGTCAGAGACATCATAGATTGCACCATATCTAGTAAAGTACGATTATGACGTTCGGACACACCATTATACTATGGTGTTCTGGGTGGCGTGAGTTGCAAAACTATTCTGGATTGTTTCAAATGAAGACCAAACTCGTAACTCAAATCTTCTCCACGATCAGATCATAGAAACTTTATTTTCTTGTTACGATGATTTTCCACTTCACTCTGAAATTCTTTGAACTTTTCAATGTTTCAGACTTATGTTTCATTAAGTAGATATACCCATATCTACTCAAATCATCTATGAAGGTGAGAAAATAATGATATCCGCCATGAGCCTCAATGTTCATTGGACCACATACATCAGTATGTATGATTTACAATAACTCTATTGCTCGATCCATTATTCCGGAGAACGGAGTATTAGTCATCTTGCCCATGAGGCATGGTTCGCAAGTACCAAGTGATTCATAATCAAGTGATTCCAGAAGTCCATCAGAATTGAGTTTCTTCATGCGCTTTACACCAATATGACCCAAACGGTAGTGCCACAAATAAGTTGTACTATCATTATCAACTCTGCATCTTTTGGCTTCAATACTATGAACATGTGTATCACTACTATCAAGATTTTGTAAAAATAGACCACTCATCAAAGGTGCATGACCATAAAAGATATTACTCATATAAATAGAAAAACCATTATTCTCTGATTTAAATGAATAATCGTCTCGCATCAAACAAGATCCAGATATAATGTTCATGCTCAACGCTGGCACCAAATAACAATTATTTAGGTCTAAAACTAATCCTGAAGGTAGATGTAGAGGTAGCATGCCGATGGCGATCACATCGACTTTGGAACCATTTCCCACACACCTCGTCACCTCGTCCTTAGCCAATCTTTGCTTAATCCGTAGCCCCTATTTCGAGTTGCAAATATTAGCAACAGAACCAGTATCAAATACCCAGGCACTACTGCGAGCATTAGTAAGGTACACATCAATAACATGTATATCAAATATACCTTTCACTTTGCCATCCTTCTTCTCCGCCAAATACTTGGGGCAGTTCCGCTTCCAGTGACCAGTCCCTTTGTAGTAGAAGCACTCAGTTCAGGCTTAGGTCCAGACTTGGGTTTCTTCACTTGAGCAGCAGCTGGCTTGCTATTCTTCTTGAAGTTCCCCTTCTTCCCTTTACCCTTTTTTCTAGAAACTGGTGGTCTTGTTGACCATCAACACTTGATGCTCCTTCTTGATTTCTACCTCTGTAGCCTTTAGCATTGCGAAGAGCTCGGGAATAGTCTTATCCATCCCTTGCATATTATAGTTCATCACAAAGCTCTTGAAGCTTGGTGGAAGTGATTGAAGAACTCTGTCAATGACACTATCATCAGGAAGATTAACTCCCAGCTGAGTCAAGTGGTTGTGGTACCCAGACATTCTGAGTATATGTTCACTGACAGAACTGTTCTCCTCCATTTTGCAGCTGTGGAACTTATTGGAGACTTCATATCTCTCAATCCAGGCATTTGATTGAAATATTAACTTCAACTCCTGGAACATCTCATATGCTCCTTGACGTTCAAAACATCGTTGAAGTCCCGGTTCTAAGCCGTAAATCATGGCACACTGAACTATCGAGTAGTCATCAGCTTTGCTCTGCCAGGTGTTCATAACATCTGGCATTGCTCCTGCAACGGGTTGTCACCTAGTGGTGCTTCCAGGACGTAATTCCTCTGTGCAGCAGTGAGGATAATCCTCAAGTTACGGACCCAGTCCATGTAGTTGCTACCATCATCTTTCAACTTAGCTTTCTCTAGGAACACGTTAAAATTCAACGGAACAACAGCACGGGCTATCTATCTACAACAACATAGACATGCAAAATACTATCAGGTACTAAGTTCATGATAAATTAAAGTTCAATTAATAAAATTACTTAAGAACTCCAACTTAGATAAACATCTCTCTAATCATCTAAGTGATCACGTGATCCATATCAACTAAACCATGTCTGATCATCACGTGAGATGGAGTAGTTTTCAATGGTGAACATCACTATGTTGATCATATCTACTATATGATTCACGCTCAACCTTTCGGTCTCAGTGTTCCGAGGCCATATCTGCATATGCTAGGCTCGTCAAGTTTAACTTGGGTATTGTGCGTGTGCAAAACTGGCTTGCACCCGTTGTATGTGAACGTAGAGCTTATCACACCCGATCATGACGTGGTGTCTCGGCATGATGAACTGTAGAAACGGTGCATACTCAGGGAGAACACTTATACCTTGAAATTTAGTGAGAGATCATCTTATAATGCTACCGCCGAACTAAGCAAAATAAGATGCATAAAGGATAAACATCACATGCAATCAATATATGTGATATGATGTGGCCATCATCATCTTGTGCCTTTGATCTCCATCTCCAAAGCACCGTCATGATCACCATCGTCACCGGCTTGACACCTTGATCTCCATCGAAGCATCATTGTCGTCTCGCCAACTATTGCTTCGATGACTATTGCTACCGCTTAGTGATAAAGTAAAGCAATTACATGGTGATTGCCTTTCATACAATAAAGCGACAACCATATGGCTCCTGCCAGTTGCCGATAACTGTGTTATAAAACATGATCATCTCATACAATAAAATTTAACATCATGTCTTGACCATATCACATCACAACATGCCCTGCAAAAACAAGTTTGATGCCCTCTACTTTGTTGTTGCATGTTTTACGTGGCTGCTACGGGCTGAGCAAGAACCGTTCTTACCTACGCATCAAAAACCACAACGCGGTATAGTGATTGCTTTTTGATCTTCAGAAAGAACCTTGTTCATTGAATTTTATTCAACTAAAGTTGGAGAAACTGACACCCACCAGTCACCTGTGTGCGAAGCACGTCCGTAGAACCAGTCTCGCGTAAGCGTACACGTAATGTCGGTCTGGGCCGCTTCATCCAACAATACCGTCGAATCAAGAATCAACTAGTGACGGCAAGAAATATGTATATACCCACGCCCGCAACTCCTTTGTGTTCTACTCGTGCATATAACATCTACGCATAGACCTGGCTCAGATGCCACTGCTGGGGAACGCAGTAATTTCAAAAAAAATCCTACGCACATGCAAGATCAATCATGGTGATGCATAGCAACGAGAGGGGAAGAGTGTTGTCCACGTACCCTCATACACCGTAAGCGGAAGCATTATGACAACGTGGTTGATGTAGTCGTACGTCTTCATGATCTGACTGATCCTAGTACCGAAAGTACGGCACCTCCGCGATCTGCACATGTTCGGCTCGGTGATGTCCCACAAACTCTCGATCCAGCTGAGTGTCGAGGGAGAGCTTCGTCAGCAAGATGGCGTGACGACGGTGATGATGAAGCTACCGGCGCAGGGCTTCACCTAAGCACTACGACGATATGACCGAGGTGGATTATGGTGGAGGGGGCACCGCACACAGCTAAGGGATCAATGATCAACTTGTGTGTCCTAGGGTGCCCCCCTGCCCCCGTATATAAAGGAGCAAGGGGGAGGCCGGCCGTCCCTTGTTGGCGCGCCAAGGAGGGGAGGAGTCCTCCTCCTAGTAGGAGTAGGACTCCCCTTTCCTAGTCCTACTAGGAGGAGGAAGGGGAAAGGAAGGAGAGGGAGAGAAGAGAAGGAAAGGGGGGCGCCGCCCCCCTTCCCTAGTCCAATTAGAACTAGAGGGGGAGGGGCGTGCAGCCCTGCCTTGTCCGGCCCTCTCTCTCCACTAAGGCCCATGTTGGCCCATTAGATCCCCCAGGGGTTCCGATAACCCCCCCCCCCCCCCCCCCCCCCGGCACTCCGATAATTATCCGATGACCCCCGGAACTCATCCAGTGTCCGTATATAGTCATCCAATATATCAATATTTATGTCTCGGCTATTTCAAGATTCCTCGTCATGTCCGTGATCACATCCAGGACTATGAACTATCTTCAGTACATCAAAACACATAAACTCATAATATCGATCGTCACCGAACGTTAAGCGTTCGGACCCTACGGGTTCGAGAACTATGTATACGTGACCGAGAAACGTCTCTGGTCAATAACCAATAGTGGAACCTGGATGTTCATATTGGCTCCCACATATTCTATGAAGATCTTTATCGGTCAAACCGCATAACGATATACGTTGTTCCCTTTGTCATCGGTATGTTACTTTCCTGAGATTCGATCGTCGGTATCTCAATACCTAGTTCAATCTCGTTATCGGCAAGTCTCTTTACTCGTTCCGTAATGCATCATCCCATAACTAACTCATTAGTCAAATTGCTTGCAAGGCTTATAGTGATATGCATTACCGAGAGGGCCCAGAGATACCTCTCCGATACTCGGAGTGACAAATCCTAATCTTGATCTATGCCAACTTAACAAACACCATCGGAGACACCTGTAGAGCATCTTTATAGTCACCATGTTACGTTGTGACGTTTGATAGCACACTAAGTGTTCCTCTGGTATTAGGGAGTTGCATGATCTCATAGTCATAGGAACATGTATAAGTTATGGAGAAAGCAATAGCAACAAACTAAACGATCATTGTGCTAAGCTAACAGATGGGTCAAGTCAATCACATCATTCTCTAATGATGTGATCCTGTTAATCAAATGACAACTCATATCTATGGTTAGGAAACATAACCATCATTGATTCAACGAGCTAGTCAAGTAGAGGCATACTAGTGACATTTTGTTTGTCTATGTATTCACACATGTACTAAGTTTCCGGTTAATACAATTCTAGCATGAATAAAAAACGTTTACCATGATATAAGGAAATATAAATAACAACTTTATTATTGCCTCTAGGGCATATTTCCTTCAGTGGCTAGTCTAAGTCATCTTAGAGCAAGTGAAAAAGAGGAGTGGGCTCTCATGCAAGAGCCGCTATATGCGGATTCCTAGGCCGATATACAATAAATATGAAGAAAGAGAGAGAAGATGAGAAAAAGTAGTACTCTTATAGCCAGCCTTATAGCTAACATTATTGAATGAGTGGCTACAAGTGATGGCTCTATATGACATGGCAACATCATATTGCCAGCAGGTGGCTATACTATTAACCATGCTCTTGTGCACCGTGACCGAGACGAAGTGGAAAGCGAGAGAACTTAATGTTGTTTTGCTAATTAATAGGATTACATGCAATGAACTAACCACTGCATTTCATGTTTGATAGTCTCAAGTCATTGAAAGCATGCACGGCCCACATCTCTCATTGGTTCATACGTCACGAAATAAGAAATGGGGAGGGAGTTAATGTACCCTGCATAAGTGGTTTGGGATGGAGGGGGGCGCAGCTTCATTGACTTACTGCACCTGCGTTTGGGTGAATGACTAGTGGGCCCAACAGGTGGCTGGCCCACCTGTCATACAGCCAAAGGCAGGTGCAGTAGAGGGCCAGGAGTAGATGGCCAAGACACACGTGAATGCAACGAAGTATGCACTTCTCATATAAAGGCTCCCCGCTAGTCCAATCTACGAAATCCTACGCACCTACGCACCCTAACCAAGGGCAAGAGGGATCACTCCAGTCGCAAGATCAGTTGACTAGAAGCTAGACCCATGGAGGCGATGAGCGCGAGCATCAGCCGGCTGTGCCAGATGGTCCACGACGCTGGCCCATGGCCCAGCACCGAGGAACATCTCCAGGTCGTGCTTGAGGCCGCCGGGGCGAGAGGCCGCTTGGACGACAGCTTCGTCTCCTTGTTCGACAAGGTCCTCGTCGGCTTCCTCAACAAGTTCACCGTCGTCAAGAAGCCCACGGACGACCTTGACGTACGCCTCTAGCCCACGCGCACAGGCTCTATGATGCCCGCCACCCTAAATGGCCTCTATGGTGACAACCTCTTTGACGCACTAGTGGCCCTGCGACTGCCCACCGTCGCACCGGAGAATGTCCACCTCGAGGTCGCGCTCGCCGCGCAGCGCCTGGCGCAGCAAGACACCATCGACATAATCACCCATGTCTACGTGCAAATCGTCCACAAGGACTACTACATGCCAGAGGAGGACGATACGTCACTGGCCTTCTTGACCTGCAGGGCAACCTTGGACGGCGTTGTTCAGAAGCACGTTGAGCTCGCCACCAACGCCGCTGCTCCTCACACGTCGGTTGGTGTCCCGGCGCACTAGGGCGTGAGGATGTCGTTGATGGATCCGTATGTATCTTTATCTTTCCGTCAAATCCATGTAGTAGTATATGGTACTACTAGTAATTATCTTACCTTTCGCATCAACTTCATAATTTTCGTACGTACTCCATGCATGAACCGCGCCAGAACCAAACTTCTCATTACTCTAGGGAAAATTGTTATTTCTATCTATCAGACGCGCCATGGAGCATAACCAAATTTTACAAGTTACAAGTTCAAAAGGAAAAGCCTGCCGTATTCTCGTCGCACCCCCACACGGTTGGTTTGGCACGCTGCTCAAGGTGGAATGCATTCTATGTTGCATTTTCACTTACAAGCGGGACCGTGGTTGAGCAAACAGACTATCAGCAAACCCCCACCCCTCCCACTGCGCGATGGCTGAGAAAACAGGAGGGAGAAGAGATGGCTGTAGCATGGACTCCAAGAAAATTGGTGTCAGATGGGACTCATGTGGGTGGCGTGTGCCGTACTGCTAGACGTGAATGCTAGTTATGGCCCATGCCACCCCACTATATCGAGCCTATATCGAGGTGCTAGTTACGTACAACAAATTTCCTGGAGTCTGTGCTCAGCTCTCCTCTATCTCTCTTCTCAGCCAGCCAGCAAATGAGCGGAGCCCGTCATCTGTTTGCTCACATGCGGTCCCATATATCAGTGAAAACACAACAGGACCCACTGAACCTTCACATCTTTCACCTCAACGTGCTAGTGATGCAAAACAAATCCAATAAAGATCTTCGGTGGCCTCTTTTGGAGTTACTCAAGAGTAGTAAGATTTTATTTATAGTTTAGCCCAAGATGCACATCATGTGGCTTCAACTACCACTCCATTTTCTTGCATGACATGACCTGGATGCTGGATGTCCCACGTGTCAGCAAAAGGAGGAAGAACTCGACCAAATCTTCTCCACATAGACCGGAGGAGTAGGAAACACGGCAAGCCATGTGCCTACATCACACTATGTACAAGCCCACCTCACGCAGTCATGCTATCACCATATTTCTCGGCCTCCATGGGACACCTAGCTCTAGTTGATCTAACTAGAACTAACTATTGGTTTCCTCTATGTGATGTGGCAACTTCATACTTTTACGGATGCTAGCTATACTACTACGGCACTAACACTCGAAGAAGTGAGTCGAAAACCATTTATAAATTGAGTTTATGACATGCATATGCAAATGTACCATTCATTACATACAACAAGTTATCAACACACAATGGCACCGAGGATACATGTTGGATTATAGATTAGTTCCACCAAAACATTCTACTAAATACTAAAGTTTTCATCACACAACAAATAACAAGCAAAGAAATGAACTTCAGCTCAACCAATCCTCGGTGTTGGAAATGCTTGCTTTGAACCAGAAATGATTCTCTGGGAAGGGGCAGCTACTGTCAATCTCGAGACAAATGCAGGACTGATCATCCAGGCTGAAGCAGCCTATGTCAGGACGCATATTGTGATAGCCACGGTAAGGAACCGTACCAATGTCCGAGGTATAGATACAGTTGCTTCTTGTCGGTGTCAAAACCGGCGGATCTCGGGTAGGGGGTCCCGAACTGTGCGTCTAGGATCGATGGTAACAGGAGACGGGGGACACAATGTTTACCCAGGTTCGGGCCCTCACTATGGAGGTAATACCCTACTTCCTGCTTGATTGATCTTGATGAATATGAGTGTTACAAGAGTTGATCTACCATGAGATCGTAATGGCTAAACCCTAAAAGTCTAGCCTGGCTATGATTATTCAGGCTTTCTATGGACCTAGCCCTCCAGTTTATATTAACACGGGAGGGATCTAGGGTTACACAAGGTCGGTTACAGAGAAAGGAATCTTCGTAGTTGATCGCCAAACTTGCCTTCCACGCCAAGGAGAGTCCTATCCGGACACGAGTAGAGTCTTCGGTCTTTGTATCTTTATGGCCCATTAGTCTGGCCCATATCCAATAGATCGGACACCCGAGGACCCCTTAGTCTAGGACTCCCTCAGTAGACCCTGAACCAGGCTTCAATGACGATGTGTCCAGCGCGCAGATTGTCTTCGGCATTGCAAGGCGGGTTCCACTTTCCGAATACTCCAAAATAGTCTTCGGATAAAACGAAGGTGTCCGGATCTGCAACACAAATACCACACACAACTGCAGGGAATATAATATTTCACAAGTCCCATCTGCTGACAACTTTTTGCAAGATGACATCACGTTTGTCCGGTCACTATATCGAACAGTTTTTATCTACCGTTCCGCGCCTTCGAGATGTGGTTTCCATTGGCACGTCTTGTCAAAGCAGAGATCATGTCCCCTTATTGCGGGATTCTCATCAATACGAGCGTGGGTAACCCAACCATGTCGTTTACACAGCCCTTGGGAATAGGAGAGATTTGGGGTGAGTGGGGAGGTGTTCGATATTCACTACCTTTATAAGGGGATAAGGATTCCCCCTTCTTCTCCCACGCCTTATCTCTTCCTCTGCCCTTCCACTTTTGAGCTCTAGCGCCCAAGTTCTCATCTTTTTCCCACTCGAGCAAGCACTCAACCATGTCCGGATCCGGAGGTCAAGGCAAGTGTATGGCCTCCTCCATCAAGGAGAAGGACATTACTGAGCTTCGGGTGGCCAGGTATCTGGCAAAGGAAATCGCCCACCGTCTTCCAGCCTAGGGGCAAGTCATCCCTACACTGAAGTCCAACGAGAGGGTGGTATTTATCCCTCATTTCCTCTATGGGCTAGGGTTTCAACTCCACCCTTTCGTCCGCGGGCTGATGTTCTATTACGGGCTAGACTTCCATGATCCATCGCCGAACTCTTTCCTGAACATCTCGGTGTTCATCGTCGTGTGTGAGGCCTTCCTCCGCATCAAAACCCACTTCGGGTTGTGGCTAAAGGTTTTCAACGTGAAGCCGAAGGTGGTGGATGGCCAGCACGCGGAGTGCGGAGGCGCCATGGTGAACAAGCTGACTAATGTCTCCTAGCCAAAAGGCACTTTCGTGGAGACTATCAAGGAATGGCTGAAATAGTGGTTCTACATCATAGAACCCCGCGGCGCCACCTGGGCCGCAGTTGCCGAATTCAACTCCAGCGCTCCCATGCGACTCACCTCCTGGGTTGAGAAGAGCCCGAATTGGTCTTTGTCAGACAAGCTTATAGCGCCGCAGACGCGTGTTCAAAGCATGGTGGACAAAGATATCAAGATCATCGATGTAATCCAGGTGATGCTAGTTCGCCGGATTCTCCCGTGCCAAAGCCGAAGTCTCCCTTTATGGGAGTTCAATCCGAAGAAGCACCATACCCTGAAGAGGCTCTTCGAAACCACTCACGAAGATGCCTGGAAGTTGCTCTTCAAGGGCAATGAGACACCGCCAGCCATAGACTCAGACTGCGGGCACGACATTAACCACCTCGCCAATGAGGTATGTTATTTTTAATGCATCCTCTACTTGCTTGTTTCAAGGATGATATCTGAGCTTTTATTATCATTTCTTCTTCAGGAATTGATGGAGAGGGCGAAGCGGATCCAGTGTCCGGCTCCGCTGCTTCAAGAACCAGTCATCCCGTGTCTAGCGAAGATGCTGGTGCCAGCGCCCTATAAGGCACCAGAGAAGAAGGCCAAGGGGAAGGCCAAGGGGGTCCGGAGTGGCCCCTGCCGCAAGGGTGCTTCGGACCCGCTCCTCCGCCGTCGAAGACGATGATGAGGAGGAGGAGAGCGATTCTCCCCTGATGGGGGGAGGAAGAAGAGGGTGGCCTCCACAATTCTGGAGGCAGAGGCGCCCAAGAAGGGGAAAGGCCCTCTCATGGGCAGCTCCGCGTGGGACATCGACAGCAGTCCAGAGCGACGCCCCCAGAACAAGCCCCTGGCCGCATCGTGACTGCTAAGAACCCATACACATCCATTTATCCGGCCTGTCCACCTTATGGTATTTTATATGGTTTAATCATGTTATTGCAGTCCGGCCCACGATAGCTTCTAGCGATCCTCATCAAGAGGCTCATTGGACCAAAAGGAAATGGCCAGCGAGACACCGCCGGCCGCTTACTCTCCCAAGGCCAAGGGAGACGACGAGGTGATGTCCCAAAGGACCTTCCCAGGCCAGGGAGAGGTTCAGGAGGCCGTCATGGCGGCGCCGGAGGGCAACACCTCGGTCGCCGGACACATGGGGGAACAGACCCCCATGGAGACTAACGATGGGGGTCGTGCTCAATTCGGCCCCCCTCTGAGCATGGATCCGGAGACCCATACGGCCCTGGAGTCCGACAAGTAGCCTCCTTCAAGAGAAGGAGGCGTGCCTGTCCCGCCGGCGACCTTTGTCCAATGAGAGGCTCCGGATAATCTATTGGAAGCGCTACGAGGCGCTTCCATTGTGGATGAACATTGTATCCTTATGGGTACGGTGATTGAGAAGGTTTAGTCCGTCAAGAGCGGACTGACCGAAGCCTGCAGCGGCCTGCTGACAGGTTTTGAGGTAAGCGGCGTTTAACCGAGAAAATCCCAATATAGACAGTAGCTCCTGAGACACTATCTGGTGTTTGGAAAGAAAAGCTGGATAGAGGATCAATTAAATTTTGTAGGAAACTAACCAAATTGTGTCTGATGTGAATAAGCAGGCGTCGCTGCTGGCAGCGACCGCTCACACCGTGAAGTCTCCGAACTAAAGCAGAGACTGGAACGGGCCGAAGAGGAGCTCGGCCAGGCGAGGAAGCAGCTGGAAGACCAGCAAGGTATGTAGTGACTCGCTATGTATTCGGAAAGAATAAATTATGTGTACTGACCATAGCGTCATGATATGTGTAGAGGCGACGACCGAGGTCGAGGCCCTGAAAAAGGCCCTGGTCGAAGCCAAGGGGAAAGCTGTCAAGGAGCAGGCTGCTCGCAAGAAGCTTAAGGCCCGGCTGAACGAGGTCCAGCTAGAGCTCCAAGATGATTTGAAGAAGTATGAGGCTTTGGAGGGAGATGTTTTGGCTCGAGAGGTCGAACTCTCAAAAGTTTGCCAAAGCGTGGACGCGGCCCTGGTTGAAGCCCAGGGTGCCCTCCAGGAGATCTAGGAGGCCAAGAAGATCGCAGCGGGTTAGGCATTTAGTATGCAAAGCAAGTATGTGAAGAAGAAATATTTCCTACTAACCCGGATTCGGAGTTCTCCAGGGGCATTTGCAGATCTGCCGGGCAGTGTGTCCGACGCCGCGGAGTTCTTCCGGGCCGAAGAAGGGAGCTCAACAGAGAAACTGTTCTGGTCGCAATACCTTGCGCCAGAGCATCCCGTGCCCTTCATTGATCAGCTAAAACAGCTGGTTGAGCTGCATAGGGTGGCCGAACTGGCCATGAAGGATTTGATAATCCGGTTGTGGCCTGCCGAAGCTATGCCCGGCAACTACTTCGGGCTTTTGAAACGGCTGGTGAATGCCTGTCCTCGGCTGGACATCGTCAAGCAATCGGCCTGCATTGAAGGTGCATGCATGGCCTTCGCCCGCGTCAAGGTGTGGTGGGCGAAGATGGACGCCGTCAAGCTGACGACTGAAGGGCCGCCAGAGGGCAAGGAGCACCGCATGCCCGAGCGGTATTTTGCGGATGTACTGGAGGGGTCTCGCATTGTAGCAACGCAATGTGCGCAAGACATTATTTTCGAATGAATACATTCATGTTGTCTTTGCCTTGTATGATGAAAACAAAATTGCTATGTAATGTAATGTTTTGTTCCGAAATTTCTCCTCCTGTGCGGCCAGGTTATGTGAAATCTGAGAGTTGGCTAGTCGTCGGCTTCTGCCCCCATGTAGGAAATACGAGGGTGTTCGGGATGTAATCTAAGCACACTTGATCTAATTATTTGGTCCTTGAAGGAGGTGTTTAGCGCGATGAACCAGGCAATTGGACTATATGGCTTTAGCACCCTCACTTAGCCATAGGAGTTTGACAAATAGAAATATAGGCGCAGCCCCTAGTATCTGGACTAGGATGCAGTAAACACTTGATCGGGTAAGTACCAATCCTTCACGTAATGCGGAAAAAATCTCTAAGGATTTGAGACCTCCGAAGAGCTGACCGGCTCTCGCCGTATCATGACAGTCAGTTTTCGGCTTTCTCTACTGAGGTGCTCACTTGGGTAAACCAGGGCACAATCGCAGTAGTTCTCCCTTTACTACCCTAGCCGATACAGCGGAACGTAAGGTAGTAAGCATAGGAGCCGGCCAACCCAACTATTGACCAAAGACATGATTCGCAGCCAATGCATATAGTGCTAAATTTGGGGTGCCAAACTGTACTGTAAAAGTGTTCGGACTTTTGTTGCCATGTTGTGGGGCGCTATGCAGCCCCTGGCAAATTGAAACGCACTAGAGTGTACGGGTGTTATCTGATAAAGTTGCCAGAAAAGAAAAGACAAAAAGGAAGAAAAAAAAGAAGAACAAGTGGTAGGCTAGACCCGTAAAATTTGGGCCGCAAACTGTTTCTATTATAATTTCCTTGGTGCGTTAAAGTGCATTATACAAATATTGCGATAAGCAGAAGGCTATCTACTATGCCTTAACCAAGAGAGAGCTGCGTGTGGGTCCTGAAAACAGGTAAAGGGATCGTAAAAGAAACCACCTAAAGATTCCCCATTACGTCCATGCTTCTTGTTGCCTTGGTGTTTTATCCTTCGAAAAGAATCGATGGTCAAGACGCCAGAAAAGGCCTGTAAAAAATGAAAGAAGAAATAGTGAAATTATGTGTGTCCGGGGTGGTCAAGCCGTATTGCGGATCACAAACTGATTATGCCTCCATCTATGTCCATGGTACTTTTAGTGCGTAATTATGTACGCGCGGTACAATTGCCGCCACTTGGTCAGGACTGGGACGGAGGCCAAATTGCTAGTCGAGATCTTGATGAGCCGAGTTGTCTTCTGCGGAATGGTTCGGACTCTCTTGACAGTGTCTGAGGGATCGGCCACCGAATTAAGGTTCTGCTTAAAAAGGCCGCTCTGTACTTCTGCCGCTAATGCAGCGATGTGCTCCTCGGTGCGGAGGGAGCGTTCCGTGTTTCCATTGACTGTTATGACGCTGTGTAGTCCGGGCATCTTGAGCTTGAGATAAGCGTAGTGTGGCACCGCATTGAATCGAGAAAATGCGGTTCGTCTGAGCCATGCGTGGTAGCCGCTGCGAACGGGGACGATATCAAAGATTAACTCCTCACTCCAGAAGTTGTCCGGAGATCCAAACACAACCTCTAGTGTGATTGATCCCGTGTAGCGGGCCTCTACGCCCGGTATGACTCCCTTAAAGGTAGTCTTTGTGGGTGAGGGAGTCCTGGATTAGGGGGTCTCCGGACAGCCGGACTATATCCTTTGGTCGGACTGTTGGACTATGAAGATACAAGATTGAAGACTTCGTCACGTGTCCGGATGGGACTCTACTTGGCATGGAAGGCAAGCTAGGCAATACGGATATGTATATCTCCTCCTTTGTAACCAACCTTGTGTAACCCTAGCCCCCTCTGGTGTCTATATAAACCGGAGGGTTTTAGCCCGTAGGACAACATACAATCATACCATAGGCTAGCTTCTAGGGTTTAGCCTCTCTGATCTCATGGTAGATCAACTCTTGTACTACTCATATTATCAAGAATAATCAAGCAGGACGTAGGGTTTTACCTCCATCAAGAGGGCCCGAACCTGGGTAAAACATCGTGTCCCCTGCCTCCTGTTACCGTCTGCCTTAGATGCACAGTTCGGGACCCCCTACCCGAGATCCGCCGGTTTTGACACCAACAGTGGGCTTGATCCCTGGTCATGGTGGATTCTACGCCTAGCACTGGACTCTATGTTCGTCTCCTTCCTCTGTCCATTTTTTGCATATACATTATCTGTCTTTTTTTCTCTTTCTTGCTTTTATTCTTTCTCAAGGCCTTCAAGGGCCAACTTGTGCCTCGCTTGCACACTATAGACGCGCTAACCGCGCTCATTATACCTGGGGGCTTCTTACACAGAAGCTTAATTATCTATCTGGGCTTCATGCCCCGCACATGTGTTATTCTTCCGCATGTACCTTCTCTTTGCCATTATATGCATCGATATGACATAAGTTTTGGCCAAGCTGGGTTGCCTGGCTCTTGTATTTATGCCCTACGTTCCCGTTAATTCGGCTAGGGCATAAGGGGAGCACCTCTACGATTGTTACTGCCGGGTCAGCCGGATGTGTACCTCAGACTGGGTGAAGCCGAAAGCTAGCATTCTTAAGGGAATATTCAGTCGGCGAACAAAAGACGTTTTTTTTATTTCCCATATATGCCCCCAGATGTTTTTGCCTGCGTCTCCACTTGCAGTCTGGACATGCACTTTAGGGCATGCGTACCCAGGGAAAGGAACCCCTAACAGAACTATTCTCCCTGGAAGATGTTTCTTACTACCCATGTAATATAACATAACTAGTTGGGTACTTGTCTATTCAAGCACTAATGACCCCTACGACTGGTTTCCACGCATACCCCAGTTCTTATATAACTGAGCGGGTATTCGGACACACTCCGGACTATCGGGTCCCGAGGTTGAAGCGAAAAGGTCCTCCATGACAAATGATTTACAATTAGGCTAGAAGGCATTATACATGTCACTTTAATTACATAGTCATGTAGACTGACTAAATTCCTCTTCTATACCATCCAACAGGCTGTCCAGCCTACAATCCTGTTGGGAATACTTTGCGGCTAATTCTACTTGCCCATAGACTAAGCTAACGGGGATCTCTTTCCCATCGGGCCCCACAGGTCCGACCTCGGCCATGTGGTTTGGGTCAGCCTTGGTATACCGCGTCTTCACCATGGCCCAGGCTTCCCTCACACCTTGACGGCAGGCCGATTTCTTCCATAATCGGAAGCGCCGCCGTGCTCCCTTGAGCTTCTCCGCAAGCTCTCCAATGCCTTCTGGCAGGGAGACGGGTGGCCACGAGGCCTGGGCAATACCTTGCATCACCTGCCAAACTTGTCCATGCAGTTCTGAGAGCTCAGATAGAAGATCACCCGCAGACCCAGGCATCTCCTCCGCGGGACGACCCATCAGCATACCTGCATACATAACTCTGTTAGTAGGCTTCTCCGCCACCCCCTTTTTTAAGGGTTCGTTCAAACACTTACTAAAAATGCCGCGTCGAAGCCGCTTATTCTCCTTCTCGGAGTCCGCAAGCTGGGCTCGATCATCTTTCAGTTCCACGCTCAGCTTGGTATTGGCATCTTGGAGATTGTTTTTCTCCCGCCTGACCTCAGTCAGCATGCGTTCGCCAGCCTTTAGCTATCGTACGACATGCTGCTCCTCCGGATTCTCTCTGGATTCATCTGCAATATCTATTGTTAGATCTGCAGCCACACCGCACGCTATATGGTACCTATCATTCTTTGAAACAAATGTTACCAGCTGGGGACTTTTTAGGTTCCTTCAATGCGGCAACGGCGGCCCAAAGTTGGGTCCTGCATTCCTCCAGCTCCTGTGACAGTCGAGTATTCTTCTCTGTAAGAACCTGCACAATAGATGATCCTTAAATCAGTTCTGCTAATTGTTTCAAGTCTCAGGGGCTACTAATACATATAATCGTCAGAGTTGCTCACCCGTACATCCCTTACATACTGGTCCGTGGCTCTGGCTAGACCATTTTGAGCAGCACGGAGGTACGCGTCTCCAGAATTGAAGGCATCAAATGCCTCTGGTGAGAAGCAAGCGTCACGGAGTATGGCTCGGCGACGCCTATGATTCATGGCGCTCTCCACTTCTGAATTTGTAGCGGATAGTCTATCTGCATCCTCTGTAGGGGGGGTATCCGGCATCCGCCCCATGTTGGCTTCCGCCTCTATGTCCGGTCCTGGAGCCCGACTGGTGGAAGCATGACCGGCAGCCTCACCGGACATATTCCGGTGAGCGTTTTTTCTGTTAAAGAAACATGGACGTCATTACATTTTGAGAGAGACGACAACCACGGAGCAGGGTTTTTGTCATACCTCTGCGCCAGCGTCTCCGTCCTGACCGCCTTCCCTTTTGGCCTACCCGGCCTCGGCGCCTCTTGTTGGCGAGTTGCTGCGGGTTCGGCACGGCGTCCCGAATGCCTTCCTTGTAAAACACCATATGTATAGGGTAGGTGAAGTATCTAAAAGGGGATCCTAGTTTTCGGAGTTGGGATTTTGGTTTTTCTTACGAGCGACGCAGGGAGTAGTCCGGGATAGTCGGCCGTGATGGCCACCATGGCGTCAGCTCAATTGATAGAACTGCCGGTCTATCAGCTCCACGAATATGTCCGGATCTTCTTCGAGTCCGGGACCAAGGGCCCGGTCGGGGTCCTCTGGTTGTGGGGATGGGCTGTTGACCTCCCTTATGGCTTTTCGCAGTTCCTGCCGTAAAATGGCAAGGTGAGTACCTGCAACAAAGAATGCGGGAAGAATGGGAGTAAGGAGATATAACTCACCCAGCTTGGAGGGTTGTACATGGAGAATCCATCCCGTGGTTTGATGCGGATAAACTCCTCTTCCTCTCCCTTGAACAGCTCGGACAGGATTTTTGCTAAAGCAGCAGCGTTGTCCGGACCCTTTCGTCCACAACAGGTGGCATCGTCTTCCCCGTTAAAACACCACAAGGGGTGCCCTCGATATTGAAGTGGCTATAGTCCCCGCATTATGCATATTGACATAACCTCGATTATTGTCAGTCCTGACTGAGCCAGCGCTTTAATCCGGTTCATCAGGTAAAGGACTTCTCCATTGTCTTCCTCCTGGGGGCTCCGTGGGCGCCAGCTTCGGCGTTTCTCCGGAGGAGCATTATTGAACTCAGGTAGACCCTGCCGAACAGGGTCCGGAAGGGGGACGTCCTCCATATAAAACCATTCCGAAGGCCAGTCCTTGGACGTCTTCTTCGGAGTACCGGATAAGTATCCAGTTTCGGCGATGCGCCATATTTCAGCTCCGCCCACTTGATAAAGTGGCCCCTCCTGTGTGCGGGGGACGAGGAAAAATAACCTTTTCCACATCTCGAAATGAGCCTTGCAGCCCAGGAATAACTCGCAGAGGGCAACATAGCCGGCGATGTGTAATATGGAAGCAGGGGTGAAATTATGCAGTTGGGGGCCGTAAAACTCCAGGAGCCCGCAGAGGACGGATGAATTGGAAATCCGAGTCCCCTTAATAAGTAAGGAACAAGGCATACCCGCTCCCCCGTAGAGGGGCTGGGGAAGCTCTCCGCTTGCTCCCCGCCATTGTAGGTGGCGAGCCCGGCTCGGACGGGAACCATATACGCTGGAAGGAGAAATCCCTTAGTCTGCAGTTCGACTAATCGACTGTGTGGGACATAACACCTCTCCCAATCACCGGGCTTAGGGCTACGGGGCGGGAGGAGGAGCTGCGGAGGTCGGCCGTGCTGGAGTGGATTTTTCCGAAGCGCGCTCCGATGGATTCTCGCTGGGGGAGGATGATATGGATTGGATCTAAGAATCCCCATCCCTTTAATAGACAATTTATTTATCTGGCTAGGGGGCGAATGCAAAAACAACCTGGCTCCTCGTATTCATTCGACGCGTGGAAGATAGACCTTATTGGGCGCAGAAGCCAAGAGGTCCAACATTTATGGGGCCGGACACTGCTTAACAAACATTCGAAATTTGGATAAGAACCCGCCTTGCAATGCCGAAGACAATACTGCGCGTCGGACTTGACATTATTGAAGCCTGGTTCAGGGGCTACTGATGGAGTCCTAGATTAGGGGGTCTCCGGACAGCCGGACTATATCCTTTGGCCGGACAGTTGGACTATGAAGATATAAGATTGAAGACTTCGTCCCGTGTCCGGATGGGACTCTACTTGGCGTGGAAGGCAAGCTAGGCAATACGGATATGTATATCTCCTCCTTTGTAACCGACCTTGTGTAACCCTAGTCCCCTCCGGTGTCTATATAAACCGGAGGGTTTTAGTCCGTAGGACAACATACAATCATACCATAGGCTAGCTTCTAGGGTTTAGCCTCTCTGATCTCGTGGTAGATCAACTCTTGTACTACTCATATTATCAAGAATAATCAAGCAAGACGTAGGGTTTTACCTCCATCAAGAGGGCCCAAACCTAGGTAAAACATCATGTCCCCTGCCTCCTGTTACCATCCGCCTTAGACGCACAGTTCGGGACCCCCTACCCGAGATCCACCGGTTTTGACACCGAAAGTGGGCTTGATCCGTGATGGGTTAATGCCCATTTTGCGCATTTTGCGCATTATATCTTGATAGAGCAAGTTGAGGCTGCTACCACCGTCCATCAGGACTCGCGTCAGGTGGAACCCATCAATTATTGGGTCCAGGACCAGTGCGGCTGAACCGCCGTGACGAATACTGGTTAGATGATCCCGGTGATCAAAAGTGATCGGGCATGACGACTATGGATTAAATTTTGGGGCGACTGGCTCTATCGCGTAGACGTCCCTGAGCGCGCGCTTGCGCTCCCTCCTGGGGATGTGGGTAGCGTATATCATGTTCACCGTTTTGACCTGGGGGGAAACTTCTTCTGCCCCCTGTTGTTCGGCGGCCAGGGCTCCTCGTCGTCGTCTTTGCTTTGCGACCCCTTATCCTTGTTTTCGGGATTTAACTTGCCGGCCTGTTTAAAGACCCAACAATCTCTATTGGTGTGATTGGGTGGTTTGTCTGGGGTGCCGTGAATCTAGCACAGACGATCAAGTATGCGGTCCAAGCTAGATGGGCCCGAATTGTTCTTTTTGAACGGCTTCTTTCGCTGACCGGACTTAGAGCCACTGAATCCGACATTGACCGTCATATCCTTGGTGTTGTCATTGTTGTTTCGACATTTGTATCTGTTGCGTCGAGACTTGTCGTTGCTATTTTTAGCTTCAGGGGTGCTTGTGTCGCTTGCATTGTTTTTGCTACGGGCCAGCCAACTATCCTTGCCCGCACAAAAGCGGGTCATGAGTACCGTGAGGGCCTCCATGGACTTTGGTTTCTCTTGGCCGAGGTCACGGGTGAGCCATTCATCGTGACTGATGTGTTTAAAGGCCACTAGGGCTTCAGCATCCGGACAGTCGACAATCTGGTTCTTCTTAGTTAAGAACCTAGTCTAGAATTTCCTGGCGGACTCTCCGGGATATTGAACTATATGGCTTAAGTCATCAGCGTCCGGACTAGGTTTGTCGCGTCCGAATAGATGGTCGTTGTTGCATGTCGGGGCACGTCCTCGCGATCCGTAGATCGATCTGGTATGCCCTGCTTTATTGTTCAGGTCCTGCCGAAGGTCATATGTATGACCATGGGCTGATTTACCTCTGCCTTTGCGATGAGGCGGGGCGGGCTGGTGTTCAGCTTGAGTTGTCATTTTATCCCGACCATGTGGTGGTCGGTCGGCCGCATTGCGCGATGGTGGTATGTTTCCAGTGCCTCGTCGTCGAACTGAGGTAGCAATTTGCGCTTCGGGTAACTTTTTTTTGGGCGCTTGAGGCCGTATTCTTCGGCTGCTAGGACATCGGTCCATTTATCGTTTAGCAGATCTTGGTCAGCTTGAAGCTGCCGCTCCTTATTTTTCAGGCTCCTCGCAGTGGCTATTAGCTGGCGCTTGAAGTGCTCCTGCTCAAGAGGTTCCTCAGGCATGATGAAATCCTCAGTGCCGAGGCTTGCCTCATCCTTGGATAGCGGAAGATAACTACCATCCTCCAAGTCTTCATGCGTGGCCTATTTACAAAGGCTAACCTGCCCATCTTCCCGTTCATCCTGTTCAGTAGCTGTGTCAACAGGGTCTTCGTTGTCTTTGGCACCTTCCAGAGTGTTATCTTCTCCTGTGTCGGTGTTGCTGTCTTTACTGCGGCATGACTTAGAGCGGCGTCGCTGACGCTGGCGCTTTGATTGTATCTTGGAAGGTTTATCCTCAGCTGGATCTTCCTTGTCATCGCCGCTATTCTCCTTTGGTGCATCCACCATGTATACATCATACGATGAAGTGGCCGTCCAGTGTCCTGTGAACGGCGGGTTCTGGCCCTCCTCCTCTCCGGCATCATCGTCCATACCGTCGATGTCATCGATGTCGTAATCGAGCATGTCAGTTTAGTCTTCGACAGTGGCTATGAAGTGGGCGGTGGGTGGGAAGTGAAATTCTCCATCATCAGCCTCCGGTTCGAGTCGGACACAATTCGGCTGTGAGCCTTCCGCTAAAGATAGTGATCTTAACGAGTTTAGCATGTCGCCCAGAGGCGAGTGCCGGAAGATGTCCATGACACTGAATTCGGCGATCGATGACCGATCATGCTCGACATGCGCGGACGCACATATTTCGGAACTTATAACCGGAAATGAGTCCGTAGCTCCGGTGACACAGATGTTACTTGAAGTTAAGTCTATGTGCGGCTCCAACACCGTGGAGTCTATGGCTTCCGTGGCGGGGTTGAGCTTCCTGTCCTCGAATGGCGTGACATGCTCCGGATCTAAGGCCAGAGCGGTTTCAGGTGCAATTTCCTGGGTATGGCCCGATGGCAAATCTAGGTCATGTTCATCGAGGTGACGGGGAGCAACTTCCGTGGTCTTGAATCCGTCGAAGATCAAGTCTCCGCGGATATTCGCGACGTAATTCAAGCTTCCAAATCTGGACTGGTGGCCAGGGGCGTAGCTTTCGATCTATTCCAGATGGCCAAGTGAGTTGGCCCGCAGGGCGAAGCCGCCGAACATGAAGATCTTTCCGAGGAGGAAGACTTCCCCTTGGACAGCATCATTGTAGATGATTGAAGGAGCCATCAAACCTTTTGAGGACGGCACAGTGGAACTCTCAATGAAAGCACCAATGTCGGTGTCAAAACCAGGCGATCTTGGGTAGGGGTCCCGAACTATGCATCTATCATCGATGGTAACAGGAGATGGGGGACACAATGTTTACCCACGTTCAGGCCCTCACTATGGAGGTAATACCCTACTTCCTGCTTGATTGATCTTGATGAATATGAGTGTTACAAGAGTTGATCTACCACGAGATCGTAATGGCTAAACCCTAAAAGTCTAGCCTGGCTATGATTATTCGGGCTTTCTACGGACCTAGCCCTCCGGTTTATATTAACATGGGAGGGATCTAGGGTTACACAAGGTCGGTTACAAAGAAAGGAATCTTCATAGTTGATCGCCAAGCTTGCCTTCCACACCAAGGAGAGTCCTATCCGGACACGGGTAGAGTCTTCAGTCTTTGTATCTTTACGGCCCATCAGTGCTGCCCATATCCAATAGATCGGACACCCGAGGACCCCTTAGTCCAGGACTCCCTCATTTCTCATAAATGGTAGTAACGTTGTGTCAACAACAATTGGATCGCCTTTCACCATCATTGGATAGTTTTGTCCAAGGAAGAGCAAGTTTCCTCCAAGAGTATCAATACTAAACCAGGGAGAAGGTGTTGGCGCTAGCACAGTAGTATCCATCCCGAATACCCTGCAACGGATGTTGGAATAGGTCTGGAGAGTGCGACCATGGGAGACAACACCTGCTTCCTGAGTAACATAATCAGTGCCCTATATACATACAAGAATAGGTGATCCATCGGAATAAGTTGCGAGGCGCCACTGAGTATATGGGTCGCCATGCTCGTGATCATCATCATTGTCATCTCCCCCTTGGTTATAAATTTTTTCAAATATAGGTGGTGGAATGTTCACAGGACCTTGGAAAGACAAGAAGGTTAATTAGTAAATGGAAACTAGCTAACCCGCGTGCATGTGGATGAAACAATTATAATTACGGTAGAAGACAAATGTACCGAAAGCATAAGGATTCCATGCAAAAGTAGTGCTCGAGTGGTGGCAACAAACACAAGACCCTCGTATTGAATTGAATCACAGTACTCATCCGTGTATAGAAACTTATTTTTGAGCAATATCCATCGAGTTGAACCATGAAGGACGGCAACAAGCATGTCGAAGATAGAGACAACACAAGCATTCCTATAACCCCAAGAGCGGTTGGGAACTCAACAGATTGCTATCTTCTCTAGACGACAGTCACCATGATCGTAGTTGAACGTACCGGTGTGCTCAACCTCTGGGTAGTCTGAGATTTTTGGAAGTGGAACCCGGTGACGAGTGTACACATTCACAAGTTCACACTCGCAGTTGTACCCAATATAAACAACCCAATCTCCATTTGCGCCTGCCCAAGCCTTACCCTCAAGTGATGGCATCTTAACACCACACATATCATTATCAAGCGGCATCAACTTGCACAAGGCGAGGCGCCCGTCGTCCGCGCGCCAGTCAGTAGGGTCACGGCGAAGAAGATAGGGGAGATCAAACCGCTCCTGGACCCTTGGGTTCCTTGTAATGATGTTATTAGTTGAGTCGAGAATGGTCTTGAACGAACCTGCCATGCTAGCCGAGGTGATGATGTCGCACCGATCAATGAGTTCCTCCACCCCGTCATCATTCAGATCGAGGAAAGAATAACGGGGTCATTTTCGGTCTGTTCCCTCCATGGAGAAGACGATCGAACAATGGCAGAAGGAAGGGTGAAGGCAAATGGAGGAGGGAGGAAGAGTGTGCGACAGCAGTTCCAAATCGAGAGGGAAAGGTGTAGAGTCGGTGGACGGTTTCCACGGTACACGAAGAGGCGCCCCGGCCTACATAGACGTTCGTTCGGAAATTGTACAAAAGGACTCACCGTCGTCTCACTGACATGTTGGAACGGGACCACATGTCAACGAAGAGGCTAGTGGGGAGTGGACGGTTGCCACAGAGGTCACACACTGACGACAAGGCCGTCCTGTTAGACCTAGCGCCCGTGCGGGATGGCTTCCGTCCTCCACACGAGCGAAGCCACTTCGCACCCCCACACGGTTGGTCCGCCACGCAGCTAGGCCAACTCCAGCGTGTGCAGCTCGGATGCACGCTCGCTCAGCCCCCTTTCCCTCGACGCCTCAGAGCTACCCAACCACGGCTACGTGTTTTCCACACCCGGCGACCGGTTTTGGAGCGTATCCGTTCGGGCTTGAGCTCGCCCGGCTGTGGGAGGCCGCGCCGCGCCATGGACTGGCCGGGCACCAGGCCGGAAGGCCCCGGCAAGGCCGCAAGGCCGCATGCAGGTACCGACTCCACCTTTAGCCGCTCTGATCTACACCGTCGGTGGTCCGCCGGCAGATACATGAATGGCAGTCGGCCAGGCTCGGTGCTGGCCCAAAAGCTCGTCGGCACACCATTGCCACTCATTACGTGCGACGACTGCCCAAAGAAGGTCTTGCATCGCGTGTCTACAACGTCGGAACATCCCGGATGGGTGTTCATTAAGTGCTCAACCGATGGGGTATGTGCTACTTTAGCTTCGGTTGTGCTCTCGGATTAGACTAGTTGTGCTAACTTAACATTTTATTGTGTAGAGTGGATGCAAGTTTTGGTATTGAGAAGAAGAGTACATCGATATATTGATAAAGCACAATTTAGTAGATGTTCTAGCACTTTTAGCTAGCATAGAGGCTAGAGATGAGACTAGTGCACTTGTTGATAGAATAGAGGCTAGACATGAGACTAGATGTGAGGAAGCAACATCTACTTCTTTACACTCGAAGAAGAAAGAAGCACACAAGATCGAGCCTCGGCAGATCAACAATGAATGCATCAAGTAGGCACTAATCCAACTTACAGGAGCAGTTATGGAAGTTGGATATCCTCTAAAATGTATTCTTGTGGTTCTTGTTTTTTTGATCTTGCTTTTCTAGTCAAATTTTGGTGATGTATTTCCATGTACCAAAAATCAATGGCCCTGTTTGGATATTCTAACTCAGTTAGAGGTTAGAGTTAGATTATAACCCTAAACTAACCCTGAACTAACTCTAACCAAAGAGGTGTTTGGATGGCAGGGTTAGATGGAGCGCGGATACGGCGAGGTGCCTTCACGGGCGGTGCAAGAGGGAGGGAGGGAGAGGACGAGAAGCTTGGAGGAAGTGGGGAGGGATTTGCCGCGTGAAGAGCGAGAGAAAAGATGTTTTTTAGTGGTCCCGAGAAGAACTAACCCAAATAAGCACATCTTGGGTGGGTTAGTTTTTTGGGGTGGGTTAGATGCATCTAACCCAAACTAACCCTCATGTTTGGATATTTTTGGGTTATTTAAGTCCAAACTAACTCTAACCCATGGATCCAAATAGGGCCAATGATGAAAAAATATATGTGTTTGCAAAGAAAAATGTACGCGGCCGGGATGCGTCCGCACGTTGGGCGCACGGCCACCGCATCCGAGAAATGGCCCGGACACGACCCCATTGCCCTACCCAAATAGACAAAATCCAGGCAAAACAGAGGTCCGTTTGGGATCGTGAGTTGGAGTTGGCCTTACAAGTGGGACCGCAGCTGAGGAAACCGACTATCGTCAAATCCCCACCTAGCCCGCCGCGCGATGGCTGAGTTAGAGAAATGACGAGGTTGAAGAGATAGTTGTAGCACGGACTCCAAGAAATATGGTGTCAGATGGAAGTCGTGCTGGTGGCGTGTGCCGTACTCCTGGACGTGAATGCTTTTTCTGGCCCATGCCACCCTACTGTACTATATATCGAGGATTCGAGGTGCTGGCTACGTACAACGAACACATTAACATATGGCCCACCTCACACTGTGGCCAATTCCTGGAGTCTGTGCTAGGTTAAAAAGTGTTCTTTTGGGGGGTGGGTGGCTGGTCGCAAGTTTAAAACTTGTTGTATTACATATACGTAGACACAGAGATAGTGCAACAGTTTTGAAAGTTTGAACGCAAACATCAAAATGCAATTTCTACTGGACTCATCCGAGGACCTAGGATGACGGGATTTGCAGCTACAGTAAAAACACCCGCCCTACGCACAAAGCATGTGAAGCTAGTACAAATAGTAGTAGTACTATTGTTGATTGGACTCATCCGGTAACCTGTTGCAATGCATGTACAATTATGTATTCGGAAAATATTTTTTTGCCTCGTCGCAGCACCCACTCAGAGAAGCAACTCGAAAGCCATTCATAAATTTAGTAAGTTTATCACAGGCATATCATTTTATTACATACAACAGGTCATGAACCCACAACGACAACGATGATACATTCTAGTCAATACGAAAGTTTTCATCACACAACAGATAACAAGCAATGAAATGAACTTCAGCTCAACCAATCCTCGGCGTTGGAAATGCTTGCTTTGAACCAGAAGTGATTCTCTGGGAAGGGCCAGCTACTATCAATCTCGAGACCAATGCAGGATTGGTCATCCAGGCTGAAGCGGGCTATGTCAGGACCCATAGTGCAATGGTAGGGAAGCATAGAAATGACCAAGGTATAGATACAGTTGCTTCTCATAAATGGTAGTAACGTTGTGTCAACAACTGCTGGATCGCCTTTCACCATCATTGGATAGTTTTGTCCAAGGAAGAGCGAGTTTCCTCCAAGACTTTCAATAATGAACCAGGGAGAAGGTGTTGGCGCTAGTACAGTAGTATCCATCCCGAATACCCTGCAACGAATGTTGGAATAGGTCTGGAGAGTGCGACCATGTGAGACAACACCTGCTTCCTTAGTAACATCAGCAGTGCCCTGTATACAGACAAGAGGTGATCCAACAGAATAAGTTGCCAAGCGCCACTGAGTATATGGGTCATGCTCGTCCTCATGCTCGTGATCATCAGCATCATCATCTCCCCCTTGGTTATAAAAATTTTCAAGTATAGGTGGTGGAATGTTCACAGGACCTTGGAAACACAAGAAGGTTGATTAATTAGTGAAGGGAAACTAGCTAACCCACATGCTTGTGGATGAAACAATTATAATTACGGTGGAAGACAAACGTACCGAAAGCATGATGATTCCATGCAAAAGCAGTGCCACGAGTGGTGGCAGCAAACACAAGACCCTCGTATTGAATTGCATCACGGTACTGATCCATGTACAGAAATTGATATTTGAGCAATATCCATCGAGGCGTGGAAGTAAGGAAGGAAACAAGCTTGTCAAAGATAGCAACAACTTCATAGTTCGTGTAATCCGAAGAGCGGTTGGGAACTCGACAACTTGCTATCTTCCATAGACGAAAGTTACCATGATCGTGTTTGAACTCACGTGGATCATCTGTGTACTCAACCTCTGGGCAGTCTGAGATTTTTGGAAGTGGAACCCAGTGACGAGTGTACACATTCACAAGTTCCCACTCGCAGTTGTACCCAATATAAACCACCCAATCTTCATTTGCGCCTGCCCAAGCCTTGCCCTCAAGCGATGGCATCTTAACATCACATGTATCATTATCAAGCAGCATCAACTTGCACAAGGTGAGGCTTCCGTCATCCCCGCGCTAGTCAGCAGGGTCACGGCGAAAAAGATAGGGGAGATGAAACCGCTCCTGGACCCTTGGGTTGCTTGTAATAATGTTATTAGTTGAGTTGAGAATGGTCTTGAACGAACCTGCCATGCTAGCCGAGGTAATGACGTTGCACCGATCAATGAGTTCCTCCACCGCGTCATCATTCAGATCGGGGCAAGAATAACGGGGTCGTTTCCAGCCTGTTCCCTCCATGGAGAGGACGATCGAACAATGGCAGAAGGAAGGGTGAAGGAAAATGGAGGAGGGAGGAAGAGCGTGTGACAGCAGTTCCAAATCGAGAGGGAAAGGCGAAGAGTCGGTGGACGGTTGCCACGGTACACAAAGAGGCGCCCCAGCCTACATAGACGTCCGTTCAGAAATTGTACAAAAGGACTCGCTGTCATCTCACTGACATGTGAGAACGAGACCACATGTCAACAAAACATGGTGTGTAATTTCTCGTGCAAAATGCGATCTGACCGCGTTGGCCTGAGGTGCTGTATTAGTTATCGACCTTTATTTTTTAATGGCGTGCCGTTCAATTTTGAAGCACGACTAACTGGTACTGTATGCAGAGAAAATATAAACTACTCTACCACTACTCCACCTCTAGTACTAGTAGTATAAAAAAGATATATAGGTTGGAGCTTCAACGCTTTCTTGCTAAGGGCTGCCCACTTGCTTCTCACACTATCACCCTCTCTCCAGATCTAAAAAGACGGCCTCGCTCTCCCTCCTCACCGGTGGTCATAGATCCGGCGGGGAAGAAAAGGATGCGCAGCGTTGACTCACTCGTCGTCAGCGAGCGAGGTCACACACTGACGACAAGGCCGTCCTCTCAGACCTAGCGCCCGCGCGGGATGGCCTCCGTCCCCAAGCTCGCTGCCGTAGTATGTGCGGAGGACGACGACCACGAGTGAAGCCACTTCCCGCCGACCCTCAGGTATGCTACCTCTTTTCGAACCATACCCTTGTTCTATTGCCCCATTTGCCACGTCACTGCATGTGGATCTTTTTCCACTCCACCATCTTCCCAATTTGCTATCCTCTACTCTGCTGGTCATGCAGATGAAAACCTTAACTTTCACTATTAAAGGAAACCCTACTTCATGCAGACTAATCCATGTCTGAGTTGAATAAGGAAAGGAAGGGAGACTGTAATGTCCAAGAGATTAGGCATCAAACCCGCATCTAGGTTGAAAAGGGGAAAATCAGTAGCTAAAGAGAACAAAAAGGGACGTAATCCACATATGCTGCCTGGATATTTGTTGCTCTGGGCAACCATACCTCCCTCACTACTCTATGCGTCCATGGAGGTACATCATACTGGTGCGCCCACTATCCGAATGGGCCTCCCATGCTCTTATTGCTACTTTTTTGCTGTTAGTATAACGCTAGCGGTCAAGTCAAGCAATGCTACTGCTAAAGTGATGCCACATTTAACTAATGCGCACTCGGTCTAATGCCATCGATAAATTTAAGCAATGTCATTTAATGTCACTAGATTATTTCAGGGTTAGCTGTTGATTGTGGATGTATTAAAGATTTTTCAGCTATGGCATTCTAACACTGTTGCACAGCCAGTATACCAATGATGAATCTTGTTACTACCTTCAGATTTTTGCACTGTTAATGCTTATAGATTACATACCTCACTTTCATGAGATAACTCAAATTTTTTTGTACAGTGTCAAGAGGGAAGGTAAAGAGTGGGCACCTCCTCCTCCGGCTGTTCTCTTGATTCGTTCGATCAAGTTTTTACGTTTGATCGATTATTAAGATTGGGATAGCAATTTTTAGGTCCCCTCGAGTTTGAAATGATATTTACCTTGAAGGTACATGGTTTGTAATTTTATTATACTGTCATTAGTTAATAATGCTAGTTACCTTCAGACTTTTGTATTTGGTTTAATGCTCTTGCACAGCTAGTATACCAATGTTGAAACTTGTTACCTTTACATTTTGTATTGTTAATTCTTATAGAAATCTTCCAGTGCTAGAGCTTATGGAAATATGTTCAGTAAAACCATTGTATTGTACCCTGTAATAAAATAACTACTCTACTGTTGCACTAGCCACTGGATTAGTGTATATTTGTACTATTCGAATGGTGTAGCATTAGCATATGGACATATATAAAGTGTGGCAAGCTTTCCCAGATATGTGCTCAAGAAAACTACTACCTATTTTTCTAAATACTAGACGTTTGGGTAGTTTGAATTGAACTGCGGAAACGTCTTATATTAAGGAACAGAGAGTGTGGAGTTCACTCAAATTATCCTAGTAAAGCTAGTCACACCTTTGTTAAAACTAATGTTCATTATGTTATCAGAGGATGTATGTATCTTTGTCTCTAATGCCTGTCGACTACATACCTAAAATCATGATGTAATGTTAAGTCATTTCCTTTTGTACAGTGTCACTGAATTGTCAAGGCGGTGATGGAATTTTATTTTAGTTGAACTGCACAAAATATGCTTAAAAGAAGAGGAAAGGTCGGGAATGGCTCAATTTTTCAAAAACAACTATGTATGCCTTCCTGACATCAGTCCATGTTGCCTTATTTATTCCTTCAAACAGGTGGTTAGAAACAGTCTTGCTACCTTTTCCCATTAAGAAATTTGAATGCTTATATTTGTGAGTCTATGCTTCAACTAGTGCCACTTCTATAGTAATCACACTTTCAATATCTATGCAAACAGGGATGCTCGATTTTAGTGGAACTGCACAAAAAGTCCAAATGGTTCAACATTAGGAGCATGTTTTCTTCCAAACCTTTATATCCAATTGGTGGCACTATGAGCTGTTCATTACAAAAGTACATGGTTTGCTACTATCTTGCTACTCTTTTTGTATTGTCATTAGATAGTAATACTAGTGGTTTGCATGTGAATTTATTGGCAGGGTGGACCTACATTGGAGGTGCAGGACATGATTCAATGATTGGATGCTCAATTTTGGTTGTATCGCTTTCACCTCTTCCATCACTGTGAACATGGATATCCTTGGTCTGATGAAGAATAGGCGCTATATTTCTGCTCTGAACCAGCAAATCAATTCAGTATGAAATTGTCCAGGTTAAAACATGACTGTATCAAATTGTCCAATGCAAAACATGACACATGCTAAGCGGAAGAGACGTGTTTAAACCGAAAATACAAGTTGGGGTATATGTTTACTAGCTGCTTGATATTTGTGCAGACAGAGATGTCTGCCCGTTGCTATTTGGCAAACAAACAAAGTGATCGCAATTTTAGTTGAACTGCACAAGAGAATAGTACAGTCACTACATGCAGTGCCATTTGAAAATAGACACAGAAAGATTGGATAGTCACTTCATGGACTACAGAAAAGTAGTACTGTAATATTTATTGGCCAACACTAGGTGCTTCATTGCTTTGGTCTGATTATACAATGGGCATCATTTTGCCTAAGTTAAAGCTTGTATTCCGAAAATAGTCTCACTGTGTGATCGAGAGAAGACCAAATCATATTAAGTGGATGTTCCTCCATCATGTGTGGTTCATTCTCATGGTTCTAGATGTTGGTGACACTAGTTACGTTTGCAACAGGAGTTGTAGACTTCACAAACAAATTTGTCTTTCACTCTGTACTGAATGTTGGCCAAGATAAGCATCCATGTTAGTAGGAAGAACATATGTTTTTTCTAGATCTTTGCTTTTGGAGCTACATATTTGTATATGATCTGTGAATCATTGAGATGCATTAACATGTTGATCTTATGTATGGGAGTCATACTAGTTGGTTTTGAATTTGGGCTACTAATGTGAACATATTACAGTGCCAAGCATGTGAGTCTCGTGTTAACATTTCGAACGGATCGGCTCTTACTGCTGTGCACAACATGATCCTTATTTTTGTGTTGTCAGTGTTTACAAGTTACTAACAGTTCCTTATTTATGTTCGCTCAGTGTTTACAAGTTACTGATCGATCACTAGCTAGCCTACTAATGCGCTCCTGGCAGTTTTAGTTGCGACGCAAGATCTGAAGTGGCAGTTTTTTGTATAAAAATGCCTACCTCTGAAGAAACTGAGAAGCTACTCTGAAGAAAATGCCATGCGAATATGAAGAAACTGCCAGCAAAAACGTTCGCAAATGCCCTATCTCCCAGCGAACGTTCATCAGCTAATGCGATCGTACACGTACACCATCCGACCTACTTGATCCTACACGTACACTATCTGACCTACTCGATCCTACACGGATAAATAGAGGATCACGCACGTACTACCTCATTTCTGGTTTGTAAGGATCAATTCAAAAAATGACCTACTCAATCCTACACGAATAAATAGCGGATCACGCGCATACTACCTCCTTTACAGTTTGTAGAGCTTAATTCAAAAATCTCACCAACCAAGGTAGATGATGAGTGGTGGAATCATTTTTGACAAGGAGGGAGTACCTCAGCTGGATGATTCGATTGCACTCATTTGACCATCATGTCGGCGTGCGACCCAGCACGGATGGGACGCACCACTGACGGGACGGGACGGCACGGCACACTCATAATTTCAGTTTTTCTAGTTTTCCACGGCAAGTTGGCGCGCTAAGCCATGCCTACTTATGCATTGAAGTCCGATGACCGCGATGACCGTTGCGTTTCCCGCGACACGCTGGTTCGCCTACCTTCCGCTTATAATTACTGTTTCCCGGGCTTCTCTGGTGGCACCATCACCCAACTCGCCCTATCCTTATAAGCCCCCACCATCCCGACGTCACTCGCCACCTATCCTCGCTCTCGCCACGTCCGCCATGCCCCCGCCCGTCCGCGATAGGCGATGTCGGAGGCGGTCACCGCTGGAACTAGTGTTCAGTTTTTCATAGGAAGGCAGACGGAGGGAGGAGGCATTCTATCGGTCTTTAGATGGCAATGCGGAGTATGAGGAGTTGTTGGAGCGCGACTGCCTGGCGGACGAGCAGCGTATCGCTGATTTGCACCGCCAACGGGACATGGAGTAGCAGCGCACCGACGCTTTGAGTCGCGAGCAGAGCGCCCGCAACTAGGCCGACTACATGGAGGCCGGCGCCCGGCAAATAGCACTGGAGGCTGTCGGGCACGCACGCGTTCGCGATGCCAAATTTTACTACAAGCTCATCAAGTGGGTTTCCCGTTTAGAAGCCAAAGCTTCAGTGGACCATGTCAGCATGGAAAGGGCCAATGCGCGCGAGCAACGCGCCCTATCGCACCTCTAGCAAGTCCGAGGAGGACGCAAGTGCCGGCATTTAGTGTGTACCACAGATGGCGGTCGGCATCGTCTAGTTAGCTAAGAGTAAGTTAGTACTTGTACACTACTAGAGTATTAGTGGGAGTAGATAGTTAACTTGGCTATGATGGTTGTCAACGTGGAAGTTTAGTACTCTATATCTGGATCAGACCTGTTACTTTGCTCTGAATGTTGAACTTTCCTTTTGAACGTATGGAATGGGCTGTTATTTTTTTAATGGGTTGTATTTGTCCGCCACGGGTTTAGAGGCCGACTTATGGGCCTACCAGGTTGATGCGTACACAATCAGAAGATGATTGTACATGGAGAGGATGACAGCAGGGACCCACCAAGGTCATGGAAGTACGCAAGCAAGTGCCTCCTTATTTCAAGCCAATAAAAAAATGGCTCCTCCTAATGGATTTCTGACATCTGGGTCCCATGCCATTGTCAAAATAGTCAATAAACAAGAGAATTGCACAACGAGCGGCTGACACCAGGGACCCAGCAGCTCGCCCAGTTATTTTTGTTTTCGGTTAATTTGATAAATACCACTCCAAATATGGTGATTCCAGGAAATGCCACTACAATTTCCAAGTTTTGAAAAATGCCATTTCATCCCATTTCTAGTGGCATTTTTCCAAGTCTGGAGTGGCGTTTTCCAAAGTTTGCAAAAATTGCAGTGGCACTTTTATGAATCGCCATAATTGGAGTGGCATTTATCTAATTTGTTTCTGAGACAGAAGCAGGGTGTCAACTGGGTTGTGCGGGGCACTCTGGCCTGTCTAGACAGCCTTTTCTTTTATGTTTACCACAGACCAGCCCAGTAGTTTTTTTCTAAAAATGGCTAGCCCAATTTTTTTGTGATTTGTCAAGTAAGTCACTTTGTTAGTCCTATTGGGCTGCAAATATTTCAAGACGAGGAGAGCTTCATTTGGCTGGCCGAGAAAATGGCCTATCAGCAATGAGAAATGGGTTGTACATTTTTGAAACACATCAAACCGATAATTAGTTTCAAATTTCTTTTTTTTCATTTTGATATTTTAAATTGCATTGATTTTTATGCATGGACAATTTGTTGGATTTTATATTGATATACATTTATTTTTAAAATTAGTTTGAATGTGACTCAAAATTTCAGGATTAAAAATAGTTTGGACCGCACCGAAATAGCAAACTATGGCCACGATATGGGATGTAATGCTAACAAAAATAATATGGGATCCAAAAAAACCTTAAGAATTAGCAAATGGGCTGTAAATTATTAGAAATAATGGCAGATGGGTTGTATGCTGCTTTCCACTAATTTGAGGCTTTCCTAAATAAAGGTTGACACACAAGCAATGACTGTTGGATGTCCATCCAACGGCCGTCGTGCTTCTTCAATCTCTGCTCTTCCTGCTCCAGCCGCTCAAACAAGCGTCGGCGGGACTGGCTACTCCCTCCTCCTGCGGTCAGCTATGCTGCCATGCAGGCCTCACCACTGATAACCCACAAGTATAGGGGATCGCAACAGCTTTCAAGGGTAGAGTATTCAAACCAAATTTATTGATTCGACACAAGGGGAGCCAAAGAATATTCTCAAGTATTAGCAGTTGAGTTGTCAATTCAACCACACCTGGAAACTTAGTATCTGCAGCAAAGTGTTTAGTAGCAAAGTAATATGATAGTGGTGGTAGCGGCAATAAAAGTAAAGACAGCAAAAGTAATGTTTTTGGTATTTTGTAGTGATTGTAACAGTAGCAGCGGGAAAGTAAATAAGCGAGAACCAGTATATGGAAAACTCGTAGGCACCGGATCAGTGATGGATAATTATGCCGGATGCGGTTCATCATGTAACAGTCATAACATAGGGTGACACAGAACTAGCTCCAATTCATCAATGTAATGTAGGCATTTATTCCATAAATAGTCATACGTGCTTATGGAAAAGAACTTGCATGACATCTTTTGTCCTACCCTCCCGTGCCAGCGGGGTCCTATTGGAAATTAAGGGATATTAAGGCCTCCTTTTAATAGAGAACCAGAACAAAGCATTAGCACATAGTGAATACATGAACTCCTCAAACTATGGTCATCACTGGGAGTGGTCCCGATTATTGTCACTTCGGGGTTGCCGGATCATAACATATAGTAGGTGACTATAGACTTGCAAGGTAGGATCAAGAACTCACATATATTCATGAAAACATAATAGGTGCAGATCTGAAATCATGGCACTCGGGCCCTAGTGAGAAGCATTAAGCATAGCAAAGTCATAGCAATATCAATCTCAGAACATAATGGATACTAGGGATCAAACCCTAACAAAACTAACTCGATTACATGATAAATCACATCCAACCCATCACCGTCCAGCAAGCCAACAATGCAATTACTCACGCACGGCGGTGAGCATCATGAAATTGGTGATGGAGGATGGTTGATGATGACGACGGCGACGAATCCCCCTCTCCGGAGCCCCGAATGGACTCCAGATCAGCCCTCCCGAGAGGTTTTAGGGCTTGGCAGCGGCTTCGTATCGTAAAACGCGATGATTTTTTCTCTCTGATTTTTTTCTCATCGAAACTCAATATATGGAGGTGGAGTTGGGGTCGGACACACAACAGGGGGCCCACGAGGTAGGGGGCGCCCCCCACCCTCGTGAGAAGGGTGTGGGCCCCCTGGTCTTCATCTTTGGCGAGTATTTTGTTTTGTTTTTTCTAAGATGTTCCGTGGAGTTTCAGGTCATTCCGAGAATATTTGTTTTATGTGCTTTCTGCACATAAAACAACACCATGGTAATTCGGCTGAAAACAGCGTCAGTCCGGGTTAGTTCCATTCAAATCATACAAGTTAGAGTCCAAAACAAGGGCAGAAGTGTTTAGAAAAGTAGATACGACGGAGACGTATCAACTCCCCCAAGCGTAAACCCTTGCTTGTCCTCAAGCAATTCAGTTGACAAACTGAAAGAAAGAAAGAAAGAAAAACTTTTACAAACTCTGTTTGCTCTTGTTGTTGTAACTATGTCAAGCCAGCATTCAAGTTTTTAGCATAGATCATAACTAACCACATTTGCAATAATTCTCAGGTCTCACAATTACTCATATCAATAGCATAATCAACTAGCAAGTCATAATAATAAATCTCGGATGACAACACTTTCTCAAAACAATCATAATATGATATAACAAGATGGTATCTCGCTAGCCCTTTCTGAGACCGCAAAACATAAATGCAAAGCACCTTTAAAGATCAAGGACTGACTAGACATTGTAATTCATGGTAAAAGAGATCCAATCATAGTCATACCCAATATAAATTAGCAGTGATGAATGCAAATGACGAATGTGCTCTCCAGCTAGTGCTTTTTAATAAGAGGGTGATGACTCAACATAAAAGTAAATGGATAGGCCCTTCGCAGAGGGAAGCAGGGATTTGTAGAGGTGCCAGAGCTCAGTTTTGAAATAGAGATAAATTGTATTTTGAGCGGTATACTTTCATTGTCAACGTAACAACTAAGAGATGGCGATATCTTCCATGCTAAACACATTATAGGCGGTTCCCAAACAAAATGGTAAAGTTTATACTCCCCCTCCACCAACAAGCATCAATCCATGGCTTGCTCGAAACAACGAGTGCCTCCAACATACATCAGGTCCCAGGGGGATTTTTGTTTGCAATTAATTTTGATTTAGTTTGCATAAAGCATGGGACTGGGCATCCGGTGACCAGCCATTTTCTCGTGAGTGAGGAGCGGAGTCCACTCCTCTTGAGAATAACCTGCCTAACACGGAAGATAAGGACAACCTTTGTTGATACATGAGCTATTCGAGCATACAAAACAGAATGTTTATTTGAAGGTTTAGAGTTTGGCACATACAAATTTACTTGGAACGGCAGGTAGATACCGCATATAGGAAGATATGGTGGACTCATCTGGAATAACTTTGGGGTTTTAAGGGATTGGATGCACAAGCAGTATTCCCGCTTAGTACAAGTGAAGGCTAGCAAAAGACTGGGAAGCGACCAACTAGAGAGCGACAACAGCCATGTACATGCATTAAAATTAATAAACATTGGATGCAAGCATGAGTAGGATATAATCCACCATGAACATAAATATCGTGAAGGCTATGTTGATTTTGTTTCAACTACATGCGTGAACATGTGCCAAGTCAAGTCACTTAAATCATTCAAAAGAGGATACCACCCCATCATACCACATCATAATCATCTCAATAGCATGTTGGCATACAAGGTAAATCATTATAACTCATAGCTAATCAAGCATGGCACAAGCAACTATGATCTCTAATTGTCATTGCAAACATGTTTATTCATAATAAGTTGAATCAAGAACGACAGGCTCATCATATTTACAAAAACAAAAGAGGTCGAGTTCATACCAGCTTTTCTCATCTTAGTCAGTCCATCATATATCATCATAATTGCCTTTCACTTGCATGACCGAACGGTGTGAATAATAATAAGAGTGCACGTGCATTGGACTAAGCTGGAATCTGCGAGCATTCAATAAACAGGAGAAGACAAGGCAATATGGGCTCTGGTTAAATCAACAATAATGCATATAAGAGCCACTTCAACAATTTAATTATGGTCTTCTCCTACTGACCCCCAAAGAAAAGAAAAGAAATAAAACTATTTACACGGGAAAGCTCCCAACAAGCAAAAGAAGAACGGGAAATATTGTTGGGTTTTCTTTTTAATTATTACTACTACAGCAGAAAAATAAACTACTACTAATTTTTTTGGTTTTTCTTAAGGTTTAACAAACACACAGGAAGAAAGCAGGAAAAGGAAAATAAACTAGCATGGATATTACAGTGAAAAAGTATGAGCACCGACATCTAGCAATGAGTGTGTGTGAACATAAATGTAATGTCGGTGAGAAATACGTACTCCCCCAAGCTTAGAATTTTGGCCTAAGTTGGTCTATGGCCACGGCTGGCCTGGCGGATATCCATAATAATAGTTGTTGGGGTCGTACTGTGATGAGGAAGAATAGTTGGGATCATATTGTGATGAAGAAGAAGACTCTGACTGCCACTGGCTGACAGTCATCTCTGGATCCCAAGAATAAACAGATTGTCGTGGAGGCTCATCTTGTGGTTCCTGTTCTGGCTCCTCGACTGGTGCAGGGTTCCGGTAGGCGTGAATAGCTGTCAACGGAACAAGGTACGTGCCTGCAGTCAAATCAAACAAAGAAGGAGCAGACAAGGTAATAGTCTCAGGATGATGTTTATTAAAGAACAATTGATATTTAAGCTCCCCTGCCCTATTTTTAACAATAAAATCATGTGCCACCATACTTTTATGATCTAGATAAACACGGGGCAGCACCTTTTCTTCCTTCTCGGCATGCCTAATAGGTATGTTAAAATGTGCGGCTAGGCGTGTGGCATAGATGCCTCCAAAGATGGGGCCCTTAGTACGGTTCATATTTAACCGTCTAGCAATAATACCGCCCAAACTAAAAGTGTTATCACTGTATAAACCTTGGAGCAGAATAATTAAATCAGGGATACTCAGGTTTCCAGAATTTCCGCGTCCAATTAAACAACGACTAGCAAATAATGCAAAGTAACGCAAAACAGGAAAATGTATGCTAGTGATTCGTGCATCGGAAACCTTCCTGATTTCTCCTACAGTGATATTATCAATAAACCCAGCCACATCACCATGATGTGGTTCTTCTGTCTTGCCCTCAAAAGGGACTAAACAAATCCGACAGAAATCATAAAGTGACATCTCCTTATGCTCATCATATAAATGAAACTCCACCGTAGGTGGTGAGTTCCTAGAATGAAAATGAAAGTTTTGCACAAAGGTATTTGTGAGTAAGAGATACTGATCGCATTGGTCGTGGAGGAAAGCGGTGAGGCCTGCATTATGAGCCAATTCATGAAAATCTTCATAGATACCGGCTGCTCTCAAGAAATCATCAGAAGGCCATTCACACGTCCGAATCTCCGCGGTGCGTGGCAAATTATACTTAGGCTTCTGTGCCTTTTCGTTCGATCTTTGGCTCGATGAGCCCCTCAATAATCTCCTCATCATTTTCTGAAACAATCTGAAATTTTTAGTAACTTCAAACAAAAATGAACCAAACTCAAAAAAGCTGATAGCAACTACTCCTACAAGTGCCTAGAGCCTATATCAAGCATTAGGACTACTTGGAACCATATAAATTTGGCATGCAAGCTCAAGAACATGGTCACCTATGCAGCACAAATTTTCAAAGAATAAAGCACTAGAACAAAAACTAATTGGACCAATGGAGGAGTCACATACCAAGGAACAATCTCCCCAAGCAGTTTTGCGAGAGGTGCTTTGAGCAAGGAGATCGAAAATCGCAGTAAAAGTGGCTGGAACTCGTGCTTGAGTTGGTTTTTCGGGTTTGTGTGAGATAGAGGAAGAAGATGGGTGCTGGGATAAGTGGAGGAGGGCCACCGTGGGCCCACGAGGCAGGGGGCGCGCCCTATAGGGGGGGCGCGCCCACCACCCTCGTGGCCAGGTGGCAGCTCCTCCCGCGGTAATTTTTGCACAGTAAATCCTCAAATATTCCCGAAAAACATATTAAATTGGCATGGCATTCTGAGGACTTTTATTTTCGGGATATTTTTATATTGCACAGATAAGTCAGGAAACAGACAGAAAATACTATTTTTATTTTATTTAATATAAATAACAGAAAGTAAAAGTGGGGTATAGAAGTTTTGTGCTTCTAGTTTCATCCATCTCGTGCTCATCAAAAAGAATCCACTAACAAGGTTGATCAAGTCTTGTTAACAAACTCATTCCGATAATCATGAAACCGGAGAAATTTCGAATAACACTAAGTTACCTCAACTGGGATATGCGCATCCCCGATAATAAGAATATCATATTTCTTTTTGACAGTAGGAAGAGGAAATTCAAAACCTCCAATTATAATCGATGGAATTTTTCCAATGGAGTTGATACTATGAACTTGAGGTTGTTTCCTTAGAAAGTGTACCGTATGCTCATTACCATTAACATGAAAAGTGACATTGCCTTTGTTGCAATCAATAACAGCCCCTGCAGTATTAAGAAAAGGTCTTCCAAGAATAATAGACATACTATCATCCTCGGGAATATCAAGAATAACAAAGTCCGTTAAAATAGTAGCGTTTGCAACCACAACGGGCACATCCTCACAAATACCGACAGGTATAGCAGTTGATTTATCATCCATTTGCAAAGATATTTCAGTAGGTGTCAACTTATTCAAGTCAAGTCTACGATATAAAGAGAGAGGCATAACACTAACACCGGCTCCAAGATCACATAAAGAAGTTTTAATATAATTCTTTTTAATGGAGCAAGGTATAGTAGGTACTCCGGGGTCTCCAAGTTTCTTTGGTATTCCACCCTCAAAAGTGAAATTAGCAAGCATGGTGGAAATTTCAGCTTATGGTATTTTTCTTTTATTAGTAATGATATCCTTCATATATTTAGCATAAGGATTTGTTTTGAGCACATCAGTTAATCGCATACGCAAAAAGATAGGCCTAACCATTTCAGCAAAACGCTCAAAATCATCATCATCCTTTTTCTTGGATGGTTTCGGAGGAAAAGGCGTGGGTTTCTGAACCCAAGGTTCCCTTTCTTTACCATGTTTCCTAGCAACAAAGTCTCTTTTATCATAACGTTGATTCTTTGATTGTGGGTTATCAAGATCAACAGCAGGTTCAATTTCTACATCATTATCGTTACTAGGTTGAGCATCATCATGAACATCATCATTAATATTTTTATTAGGTTCATGTTCATTACCAGATTGTGTTTCAGCATCAGACATAGATATATCATTTGGATTATCAGGTGGTTCAGCAATAGGTTCACTAGAAGTTTGCACAGTTCTATCATTTTTCTTCTTCTTCTTTTTAGAAGAACTAGGAACATCAATATTATTTCTTTGAGAATCTTGCTCGATTCTCTTAGGGTGGCCTTCAGGATACAAAGGTTCCTGAGTCATTCTACCAGTTCTAGTAGCCACTCTAACAACATAATCATTATTCTTACTATTCATTTCATCAAGCACTTCTTTTTGAGCCTTAAGTACTTGTTCTACTTGAGTGGTAACCATAGAAGCATGTTTGCTAACAAGTTTAAGTTCACCTTTAATATCAGCCATATAATCACCCAAGCGTCTAATCATATAAGCATTTTCTTTTAATTGCCTACCAAAATAAGCATTGAAGTTGTCTTGCTTATACATAAAGTTATCAAACTCATCCAAGCATTGACTAGCAATTTTAGTAGGAGGGACTTCAGCTTTATCATATCTATAGAGAGAATTTACCTTTACTACCTGTGTCGGGATATCGGGATCAGGAGGTTCTTCAGTGAATAAATAATTGATATCATATGTTTCTTCAACAGGCGGTGAATTAAGACCATGTATTTCTTCAATAGGAGGTAAATTCTTAACATCTTCAGCTTTAATACCTTTTTCTTTCATAGATTTCTTTGCCTCTTGCATATCTTCGGGACTGAGAAATAGAACACCTCTCTTCTTCGGAGTTGGTTTAGGAATAGGCTCAGTAATTGGAGCAGGAGATGGCTCAGGAGGTGCCCAATTATTTTCATTTGTCAACATATTATTCAATAGAATTTTAGCTTCATCCACTGTTCTTTCCCTGAAAAGAGAACCAGCACAACTATCCAGGTAATCTTTGGAAGCATCGGTTAGTCCATTATAAAAGATATCAAGTATTTCAGGTTTCTTAAGAGGATGATCAGGCAAAGCATTAAGTAACTTGAGAAGCCTCCCCCAAGCTTGTGGGAGACTCTCCTCTTTAATTTGCACAAAGTTAATATTTCCCTCAAAGCAGCTTGTTTCTTATGAGCAGGGAAATATTTAGCAGAGAAGTAATAAATCATATCCTGGGGACTACGCACACAACCAGGATCAAGAGAATTAAACCATATCTTAGCATCACCCTTTAATGAGAACGGAAATATTTTGAGTATATAGAGGTAACACGATCTCTCATCATTAGTGAACAGGGCAGTTATATCATTTAACTTAGTAAGATGTGCCACAGCAGTTTCAGATTCATAGCCATAAAACGGATCAGATTCAACTAAAGTAATTATTTCAGGATCAACAGAGAATTCATAATCTTTATTAGGAACACATATAGGTGAAGTAGCAAAAGCAGGGTCAGGTCTCATTTTATCTCTAAGTGATTCTTTGTTCCATTTAATTAATAACCTCTTAAGCTCATATCTATCTTTGCAAGCAAAAATAGCGGTAGAAGATTCTGTATCAAAAAGATAACCCTCAGGAATAACATGCATATTTTCATCATCACTATCATCATTGTATTCAGATTCAACAATTTCTTTTTCTCTAGCCCTAGCAATTTGTTCATCAAGAAATTCACTAAGGGGCACAGTAGTATCAGGCATAGAAGCAGTTTCATCATAAGTATCATGCATAGCAGAAGTGGCATCATCAATAACATGTGACATATCAGAACGAATAGCAGAAGCAGATGTAGGTGTCGCAAACTTACTCATAACAGAAGGTGAATCAAGTGCAGAGCTAGATGGCAGTTCCTTACCTCCCCTCGTAGTTGAGGGATAGATCTTGGTTTTTGGATCTCTCAAGTTCTTCATAGTGTCCAGCAGATATAAATCCCAAGTGACTCAAAGAATAGAGCTATGCTCCCCGGCAACGGCACCAGAAATTAGTCTTGATAACCCACAAGTATAGGGGATCGCAATAGCTTTCGAGGGCAGAGTATTCAACCCAAATTTATTGATTCGACACAAGGGGAGCCAAAGAATATTCTCAAGTATTAGCAACTGAGTTGTCAATTCAACCACACCTGGAAACTTACTATCTGCAGCAAAATGTTTAGTAGCAAAGTAATATGATAGTGGTGGTAGCGGCAACAAAAGTAAAGACAGCAAAAGTTATGTTTTTGGTATTTTGTAGTGATTATAACAGTAGCAACGGGAAAGTAAATAAGCGAGAACCAGTATATGGAATCAATCATGAGGGCATCTTATGGATCTCGAACCAAAGATGACAAAACTTAGATCGTTGCTTTATGCCTAGCTAAGGGCGTAAAACTATAGTGCTTGTTGGGAGGCAACCCAATGAATAAAATTTATTTTTTTCTTTTTTCTTCCTATTTTTGAGTGTTAGCATAATTATGTTACTGTTATGATTGTGTTTTTTATGTTTTAATTAGTGTTTGTGCCAAGTAAAGCCTTTAGGATCTTCTTGGGTGATAGTTGTTTGATCTTGCTAAAAAAAACAGAAACTTTTGCGCTCTCAAAAATAATGTTCTTTTTTTTACCAGAGAGCGATAAAATACCCATTCCACTTGAAGTAGATCAATATACAAATTTCTCAGGCCGTCCTAATTTTTCAGAATTTTTGGAGTTACAGAAGTATTTGAAATAGTCAGATTGCTACAGACTGTTCTGTTTTGATAGATTCTGTTTTCTTTGTGTTGTGTGCTTATTTTGATGGCTCTATGGTTTTCTTTGATGATATTTTGCCATAGAAAAGTTGGAATGCAGTAGATATAATGCAAGAACAAAATATGAGTTGGTTTGATACATCACTTATAGTAGTGATTTATTATTTTCGAAGTCTGGAGTGGCGTTTTCCAAAGTTTGCAAAAATTGCAGTGGCATTTTTATGAATCGCCGTAATTGCAGTCACATTTATCTAATTTGTTTTTGAGATGGAAGCAGGGTGTCAACTGGGCTGTGCGGGGCACTCTGGCCTGTCTAGACAGCCTTTTCTTTTATGTTTACCACAGACCAGCCTAGTAGTTTTTTTTTTCTAAAAATGGCTAGCCCAGTTTTTTTGTGATTTGTCAAGTAAGTCGCTTTGTCAGGCCTGTTGTGCTGCAAATATTTCAAGACGAGGAGAGCTTCATTTGGCTGGCCGAGAAAATGGCCTATCAGCAATGAGAAATGGGCTGTACATTTTTAAAACACATCAAACCGATAATTAGTTTCGAATTTCTTTTTTTCATTTTGATATTTTAAATTGCATTGATTTTTATGCATGGACAATTTGTTGGATTTTATATTGATATACATTTATTTTTAAAATTAGTTTGAATGTGACTCAAAATTTCGGGATTAAAAATAGTTTGGACCGCACCGAAATATGCAAACTATGGCCACAATATGGGTTGTAATGCTAACAAAAATAATATGGGCTCCAAAAAACCTTAAGAATTAGCAAATGGGCTGTAAATTATTAGAAATAATGGCAGATGGGTTGTATGTTGTTTTCCACAGATTTGAGGCTTTCCTAAATAAAGGTTGACACACAAGCAGTGACTGTTGGATGTCCATCCAACGGCCGTCGTGCTTCTTCAATCTCTGCTCTTCTTGCTCCAGCCGCTCAAACAAGCATCGGCGGGACTGCGCTACTCCCTCCTCTTGTGGTCGGCTGTGCTGCCGTGCAGGCCTCACCGCCCCACCGTATTCCCATCGCTGGCCTAGACATCCCTCTACTCACCCACACCTGATGTTATTCTCTGGCGACGGCAGACGAACCAGTCAACCCTCATACTCCCCTCCGCGTGGGAAACAACTGCCGAGTTGTAACACCCACAATGCGGCTATATCTCCCACGTGTTGGGGCACGACTTAGAGGCATAGCCGCGTTGTAGTTTTGTCGCAAGAGGGGTAATCTTCACACAATCCCATGTACTGAATAAGAAAGGGATAAAGAGTTGGCTTACAATCGCCACTTCACACAATACATAAATAAATCATACATCATCCAAATACACTCAGAGACCGACTACGGCCAAATCCGAATAAAAAGGAAGATACACCCCAAATGCTAGATCCTCGATCGTCCCAACTGGGCTCCACTACTGATCATCAGGAAAAGACACATAACACCGACCAAGATCTTCATCGAGCTCCCACTTGATCATCAGGAAAAGACACATAACACCATCAGGAAAAGACACATAACACTACCTGCACTGGCATCATCGGCACCTGCAAATGTCTGGAAGTATCTGTGAGTCATGAGGACTCAGCAATCTCACACCCGTGAGATCAAGACGATTTAAGCTTATGGGCAGGGTAAGGTAATGAGGTGGAGCTGCAGCAAGCACTAAGCATATATGGCCGCTAACATACGCAAATAAGAGCGAGAAGAGAAGAAACGCAACCGTCGAGGAGCTAGAAGTGATCAAGAAGTGATCCTAAAACTACTTACGTTCAAGCATAACACAAGACCGTGTTCACTTCCCGGACTCCGCCGAAAAGAGACCATCACGGCTACGCACGCAGTTGATGCATTTTAATTTAAGTCAAGTGTCAAGTTCTCTACAACCGGACATTAACAAATTCCCATCTGCCACATAACCGCGGGCACGGCTTTCGAAAGTTTATACCCTGCAGGGGTGTCCCAACTTTAGCCCATCACAAGCTCTCATGGTCAACAAAGGATATTCCTTCTCACGGAAAGACCCGATCTGTCTCGGAATCCCAGTTACAAGACATTTCGACAATGGTAAAACAAGACCAGCAAAGCCACCCGATGTGCCGACAATCCCGATAGGAGTCTCACGTATCTAGTTCTCAGGGCAACACCGAATGAGACAAGCTACGAGCAAAACCATCCCTCGAGTTTCCCCGAGGTGGCCCCGCAGGCGGCTCGGTTCGGACCAACACTTAGAGAAGCACTAGCCCGGGGGGTTAAAATAAAGATGACCCTCGGGAGCGCGACTCCGAAGGGAAAAGTAATATGTGGTGGTGGCAAATGTTAAAACCAAGGTTGGGCCTTGCTGGAGGAGTTTTATTCAAAGCGAACTATCAAGGGGTTCCCATAACACCCAACCGCGTAAGGAACGCAAAATCAAGGAACATAACACTGGTATGACGGAAACTAAGGAAGCAAGAGTGGAACAAAACACCAGGCATAAGGCCGAGCCTTCCACCCTTTACCAAGTATACAGATGCATTTATTAAATAATAGATATTGTGATATCCCAACATATCCATGTTCCAACATAGAACAAACTTCAACCTCACCTGCAACTAACAGAGCTATAAGAGGGGTTGAGCAAAAGCCGTAACTTAGCCAAACAACGGTTTGCTAGGAAGGTGGGTTAGAGGCTTGACATGGCGACATGGTAGGCATGATATAACAAGTGGTAGGTAGCGCGACATAGCGATAGAACGAACAACTAGCAAGCGAAGATAGAAGTGATTTCGAGGGTATGGTCATCTTGCCTGAGATCCCGCAAGGAAGAAGAACGAGTACAAGAAGTAGACGACCCAATGTAGTCGAACGAATCCTCACAATCCGGAACGAAACCGAAGCTAACGAGAGAAGCAACCCGGAAAGAAGCAAGCAACATAGTAAACAACCATCATATAAACATGGCATGATGCACAACCAAGTATGATGCATGTCCGGTTTAAAGAGGCATGGCATGGCAAAGTGCACAAGCAAAACTACAAGTTAAGTGGAGCTCAATATGCAACGAGTTGCATATTGACGAAACACCGCATGACTTATTTAGTTCTCTCCCGTTTATGTACTCAACAATATTAAATGTTGGTTAGCATGGAAAGGGGTGAAACATATGAAAACTACACATCTAGGCAAGTTTAAATGAGGCCGGAACAGCAAACAACAATTCTGGGAAAAAAACCTCATGTGCAAAATTTAGAGTTGGTACTGTTCTGCCCTAAACCATATTTTAGAGTTGTTAAACATGCAAGATGGGTGCACCATGTTAAACTAGGCATTTTTCTACCCCATTTACATGTAAAGTTTATTTAGAATGGAGCTATGGTTATTTAGTTATGATGAAATAAAGCATTTTAGCATGGCATTCAAGCAAATTTAAACAAACAGCAATTTAAATTTTTTAAAAATGGATGAAAGTTGGATATTGTGAAACAACATGAAATTCTAAGCATCTTACATGTTTACATCATTTTAAACGGATGCATGGTTAATTAGTTATTAACAATGCCAAACAGTGGCAAATTGATGTAATTATGCATGCACTGGATATTAGGAAATTCGTCAGCAGGGGAAAAATATAGCAGGGACGAATGCAACGCACTGTGCAAGCCCAGCAGCAGATCTAGCCCGAAGCAGATGTGGGTGTGCAAAACAACAGGAAAAACAAAGCAAAATGGGGGCTGCTGGGATTCAAACCCCAAACCCCTCAAATGGATAGAGGCTGCGCTAGCCACTGAGCTAGCTGTGTGTTTGTGATGCAAAGGGAGACCGGATGGAGAAATAGCATGTATGCATCGCGACCAAGACCAAAACTGAAGCGTGCGCACGGACGGCGACTCGCCGGCGACGGGAGCCAACAGCAACAGCTGATGTGGTCACAAAGGACCGGCGGGGCTGCGGAATCCTTTGAGGGAGGCTGCGGTGGGGCGCGCGTGGGCGTGCAGCAAGGGGTGGCGTGGTGCAGGAGACTGGCGAGCTGGCGGCCATGGCATGGTTGCCTCAAAGATGTACGTGCAGGTACTGGGTGAGACAAGCGGGCACTGCGGGCATGCGGGCGTGCATATGCGTGTGCGTGGAGGTGTGGCAGCGAAGGGGCAGCATGTGTGCAGAGGACGCGCGTGCGTGCAAAGAAATAGAGGAGGCAGAGCCACCTCATCGGACTTGCCTTCTGACATGCTCGGGAAGTAAGGGCCGACCATGTCAACGAGCGGCACGGAGCTGCTGCTCCCTGGATGGAGCATATAGGGCGATAGGTTGTGATGCGTGTGTGTGAACATGCGTACACAAGCGGGGCGAGCTCCAGGAGCTCGTCCATGGCAGACATGACATCGTCTTGCTCAGGAAGAGGACTACGGCAACGACAACGAATCGAAGAGGGGGTGGGAGGAGCGACTGCTCATCGAGAGGGTGCTGCTGGAGTTTTAAGAGGTCGACGGTGGCCTGGGACGGCGAGAAGACGCACTGATCGGGGCAACGTCCTTGGTTCCGTGAAGCAGAGGAAGCAGGGGAGGGAGACGTCGATTGACTTGGCGTCCCCGGCCTTGGATCGCAGCGGGAACGGGGTCGTGGTGGTGTCTCGACGCGTGTGGAGGAAGAAGGGGTCGGTGACGAGCTTGCTACGCCGGACGAAAGCTTGAGCGCGAGCCGGCCATGGTGTCGGCGGCGGCGATGGGGCGAGGTGGAGCTACCCTTACCTGGCTGGCGGCGCGGAGCAGGAAGGGAAGAGGAAGGGTAAACCCTAGGGAGACGCGGGGTGGATTTATAGGGGAAGCGTGGGCGCCGGGGTGGCCACGGTGGCCTTGCACGTGCTGCCTCTCTCTTTTACTGTGAGAAAGAGAGCAACCAAGAGGAGGAAGAAAAGATGAGGGGAGAGAGGTTGACAGGCGGGCCCAGGGTGAAATTGTGCTGTGTGGAGGTGGAAATTACCAGGGGGCGAGGTGGTTTGCGGGCTGGGCTGTGGTGGCTCTGGACTGGGCCGCGATGGAGCTGCTGGCACTGCTCTTTCTTTTCCTTTAGTCCATCAGTCAGAAATAAAAGAGCAGAAATGCACATGGGGGTGGGAGAGGGAATAAGCTAAAAAGAGAATTAATATGAGATCCTAGAATTTAGCAATAATTGAATAAATTGGTTTGGGCATTTTTAGAGGTAGAAAAATAATTCAAGTTTGAATTAAATTCAAACTTGGGCCATTTTTGAACCCAACCAAAACAACTCCAAAATGGATGAAATTTGACAAATAGAATAAGGACATGGTCTAATATCTGCAGGGAAAAAGGTGAACATTAATGGAGGAGGGAATAAAGTCACTTGCAAAAACATGAAAGAAGAAGGAGGGGAGAGGTGATGATGCATGGCATGGCTTGACAGAGAGAGATAGCAAGGACTGATGCACACACAACCTAAAGTCCACACATAAGATGAGGATGAGTGCAATGCAAAACAAGATGGATACCACAATGCACATGATGAGCATGAAGAATGCAAAAAGACAAGAGGCACAACGCAACATAACAAAAGATGAACATGATGCAAGAAGAAAAAATATGACAATGGCACTCATCATGATCATGGCAACACACATAGAGGAATGAAATATGCAAAAAAAATGATAGTGCAACAAACACAATAAACACACGGCAACAACTAAAATAAAGGAAGGCAACTGGAGCATCGGTCTCGGGGCGTCACACGAGTCTTCACTGGCTCCATGTCGTTCCCTTCCTAGGCCTCACCGTCGTCCACCACCCTGGTGCACTTGGCGCGGTGTGGTCAACGTGGTCAACGGCCGACATGCATCTGAAGTGGACTGTACGTGGAGAGGCTGACAGTTGGGTCCACGGCCGCACGCAAGGAAATGCCTCCTTATTACGCGCAAAATAATGATTCCTCCACCTGACATCTGGGACCCACCGAAAGGACCTCTATATTTCGCGACAAAAACATTCCCGCCGCTGACAGCTCGGACCCACCAGCTATATCTTCGCACCCAAGGAAGTGCCTCCTTATTATGCACACAAAAATGAATACTCCCCCTACTAGCTGGGACCCAGCATAATGGGAGGCTGACTTGTGGGCCTACTAAGTTGACAGGGACGGAGGGCTTTGTCAACTTCGTCAATATGAACGATTCTAGCTCTAGTGACAGTATGATGTCCATCCAATGGCCATAGTGCTTCTTCAACCTCTGGTCTTCTTGCTCCAGCCGCCCAAAGCAGCGACAGTCGTGCCGCCTACTCCTGCCTCCCATGGTCGGCTGTGCTGCTGCGGAGGCATCGCTGCCCCCTACTACTCCCACAGCTGGCGAGGCCCTACGACGACGGCGGGCTCACACCACAGCCGAACCAATGAACCCTCGTACTCCTGTCCGCGTGGGCTTCCACTGCCGCGTCATCCCAGGCTCCGCGTCGTCCCCTTCCTAGGCCTCGCCATCATCCACTGCCCTGGTGCTCTCGGCGCGGCACGGTCAACGTGGTCAAGGAACGACTTCCATCGGAAGAGTACTGTACGTGGAGAGGCTAACAGCTGGGACCATGGCCGCAGCAAGGAAGTGCCTCCTTGTTACACGGAAAATAATGATTCCTCCACCTGACAGCAGGGACCCACCAGACGGGCCACCGTATTTCACGAAAAAACGTTTCCCCCCTGACTGCTGGGACCCACCAGCTATATCTTTGCACGCAAGGAAGTGCGTCCATATTACGGGCAAAAAAATGATTCGCCCCCTGACTGCTGGGACCCACCAGCTACATCTTCGCACACAAGGAAGTGCCTGACAGTCGGGACCCACCTGGTCGAAGCATACGTAGAATTGTCATTCTGGTCGTGAACGTGTATGTACATACTGGTCGATCGGTCTCTCTACAAGTATGAACCATGGCCGAGTAAGTAGTGGCACGTGTGTCATTGTAGAGCACACAACATAGCAGTTCACGCAGTCCTGTCTAAGTCCTGCACACGTACGTACAGCCACAGGGCAAAAAATATGGCCACGTACGTACATACAGGCTGGGTCTCGAGCGCGTACTCGCGGACGGCCAGGGCTTGTGTACATGGAGAGGCAACGAACGGGAGCAACAGTGTCCTGTTCATCGGGCAGCGAACGGACTAGGTCAGAACGGGGAAACAACATCGTGTTCATCGGGAGGCAATAGAACGCGTGTTGTTCATCTGGAGCCAACCGGCTTGGACAGAATAGCCGATGGAAACGAGGCCTAGCGTATCGTAGAACGGAGGAAACGGCCTTGTGTTCGACCGGCCACTGTCAAAACGGGATCCTGTTCATCGGGAGGGGTCTGGCATACCGAAACACAGAGGAAATGCACCTCCTACAATGGAAAGGGGGTCCTGTTGATCAGGAGGGGTGTGGCGTACCGCAAAGCGGAGGAAACGGACTTGTGTTGGAGCGCTACGGTCGAAGCGGGGGTCCTGTTCATCGGGAGGGGTGTGGCGTACCGCAAAATGGGACTCCACGGGATACTGTTCATCTCCACCGTCGACCTCCTCTAGCCTCCACGGGCTATTGTTCATCCACCATCGACCTCCTCCAGCCTCCACCTGCGACTGTTCATCCACGGGCTCCTGTTCATCCAGCCTCCACCACGCGCTCCTCCACCGGCTACTGTTCAACCAACCCTCTCCATGGGGTCCTGTTCAACCACCCCTCCACGGGCTACTGTTTATCCAGCCCTCCCCCGGCTACTATTCAACCAGCCCTCCACAGGGTCCTGTTCATCCAGTCCTCCATAGGGTCCTGTTCATCCACCCCCCAACCGGCTCGATCGATCGGGGTCTTGTTCATCCAGCGACAACGGCCTCTACTACCACGGGGTCTTGTTCATCCAACCCCCCATCGGGAACTGTTCATCCCCCCCCCCCAACAACGCTCACTGTTCATCCAGAGGCAGCATCGATCGGCTTCAGTTAGCAACAGTAGCGAAGGAATCACTCGGGTTCAGTTAACAGTAAGGGATCGATCGATCGCTCGGGTTCAGTAACGTGTAACCTGCAGTGCAATTGCTCGGGTTCAGTTAGAGCCCAACGCCTCGCTCTGGTTCAGTTAGATCCCAACGCCTCGCACACGCGCGCGTACGTACAAGAGAAGCATGCATCGCTCGGCTCCCGACCAACTAGGACCAAACCACATCTATGATGATACCGGGTTTTGTCACAATTATCGTCATAGAAGTGTCATAAGCATGACAGAAAAAAAATCGTTCGGCCCAAAATGTCATGGATGTGTCTTTTTTTGTAGTGAAGCCTCATGATGAATATGTTTGCGATAATATTGAAAGTGGGTTTGTAAGAGTGTCAACTTTAGCTAAAAATAATCCCACATATTTGGAGAGTGTTCAATCTTATGAAATTTTTGATAAAAGTGGGTTTGGAGAGGTCAAAATTTTAGCTAATGATGTGCGCACTCTTTTGGATTATAAAGACTTTAATTATGATAGTTTCTCTTTTATTGATTGTATTTCTTTGTTGCAATCCATGATAAATTCACCCCATGCTTATGAAAAGAATAAAGCTTTTACTAAACATATTGTTGATGCTATCATAAAAGCTTTAGAAGAAAGTTGGAATTAGAAGTTTCAATTCCTAGAAAATTACATGATGAATGGGAACTTACTATCAAAGTCAAGATTAAAACTTACGAGTGTTTTGCTTTGTGTGACTTGGGTGCTAGTGTTTCTACAATTCTGAAATCTTTATGTTATGTGCTTGGTCTTACCGATATTGAATCGTGTTCTTGGAATTTGCACTTGGCAGATTCCACTATTAAAAATCCTATGGGAAGAATTAATGATGTTCTTATTCTTGCAAATATAAATTATGTGCCCATAGATTTTATTGTTCTTGATATTGATTGCAATCCGTCTTGTCCAATTATTCTTGGTAGACCATTTTTACGCACTATTGGTGCCGTGATTGATATGAAAGAAGGCAATATTAAGTTCCAATTTCCTTTGAGGAAGGGTATGGAAAACTTTCCTAGAACAAGAATTATGCCACCATATGAATCAATCATGAGGGCATCTTATGGATCTCGAACCAAAGATGACAAAACTTACATCCTTGCTTTATGCCTAGCTAAGGGCGTAAAACTATAGCGCTTGTTGGGAGGCAACCCAATGAATAAAATTTATTTTTGCTTTTTTCTTCCTGTTTTTGAGTGTTAGCATAATTATGTTGCTGTTATGATTGTGTTTTTTATGTTTTAATTAGTGTTTGTGCCAAGTAAAGCCTTTAGGATCTTCTTGGGTGATAGTTGTTTGATCTTGCTGAAAAAACAAAAACTTTTGCGCTCTAAAAATTAATGTTCTTTTTTTACCAGAGAACGATAAAATACCCATTCCACTTGTAGTAGATCAATATACAAATTTCTCAGGCTGTCCTAATTTTTCAGAATTTTTGGAGTTACAAAAGTATTTGAAATAGTCAGATTGCTACAAACTGTTCTGTTTTGACAGATTCTGTTTCCTTTGTGTTGTGTGCTTATTTTGATGGCTCTATGGTTTTCTTTGATGAGATTTTGCCATAGAAAAGTTGGAATACAGTAGATATAATGCAAGAACAAAATATGAATTGTTTTGATACATCACTTATAGTAGTGATTTATTATTTTCTTATACTAACGGATCTCACGAAGGTTTTGTTGAGTTTTGTGTGATTGAAGTTTTGAACTTTTGGGTTATCTTACGATGGATGAAGGAATAAGGAGTAGAAGAGCCTAAGCTTGGGGATACCCTGGAATCCCAAGCTATTATCCAAAAATGAGCAACCAACTAAGCTTGGGGATGCCCCCGAGTGGCATCCCCTCTTTCTTCTAACAACTATCGGTATTTTACTCGAAGCTATATTTTTATTCATCACATACTATGTGTTTTGCTTGGAGCGTCTTGTATGATATGAGTATTTGCTTGTTTTATTTTGTTGTTTTAAGTCTTGATCCCTTGCTGGACACACCTATTTGGGAGAGCCAAAATTATGTCATGACTTGTTAGAATTGCTCTCTATGCTTCACTAAAATCTTTTATGAGCTATGGACTTGCTCTAGTGCTTCACTTATATATTTTTGAGCACGGTGTGCTTTAGTATTTTTGAAGAAATGCTCTCTTGCTTCACTTAGATTTATTTGAGAGTTAGTAAAATTTTCAAGAAATTTTCTCTTGATTCACTTAAATTAATTTGAGAGAAAGAAAGAAATATTATGCTCATGATCTTCACTTATATTTGTTTGAGCTTATGAAAAGCAACACATGAAAATTAGTCCCAAAGTGATAGATATCCAAGAAGGATATAATAAAAACTTTCATGAAGATCGTTGGACAAAATAAACTTGATTCTTATTAATAGTTTTGAGATATGATGATGTGATATGTGAGTTATGTTGATGAGTAATTATGCTTTAGTAAGAATATTGGTGTTAAAGTTTGTGATTCCCTATGCAAGAACGAAAGTCAATAATTATGCAATGAAATTATATCCTACTTGTGGTGCATTATTCGGTGTTAATTATGCTTAATGCTCGCTTATGAGATTATCCATTTCTTGGTTGGTCGCTTCTAAATCTTCTGCTAGCCTTCATTTTACACTAAGTATGATCTCTACTTGTGGACCCAAAATCCTTTAAACCAGTTTTGCCACATGAGTCCACTATATCTACCTATATGCGGTATTCTTTTGCCTTTCTAAGCAAATTTGCATGTGCCATCTCCAATTTTCAAAATAAACTTCTCTTTTGTGGGTTTGTTTCGCTCGTGGAGCGGTGAGGGGTGGCTAATATTTTCCATGCTAGATGTGTTATTCTCACGATGAGTGTTTATTCACTTGTCCTTGCACGAGAGTAAGGCAAAGGTATTAGGGATGCCCAGTCCCGAAATGAAAAAATGAATTTACTTTATGTTGTCAAATAATAAATTCCTTGGTAAGTGTTGGTATGGAGGGAAACCGTGGATACGGCTAGCCATGGAAAGTGAAAGTATGGTGGAAAAAGGAATAAACTTTATTTTCTATTTGGGAACCGCCTATGATATATCTAAGCATGGAAAGTATTGGGAACTCTAAGTCATTTTTGTTGGTAGGATGGATACACCTCCCAAAATGTTTTTATATCTAAGTTTTTCGCTTTCAGCTCTGGCACCTCTACAAATCCCTACTTCCCTCTACGAAGGGCCTTTATTTTACTTTATTCAATTTTTATTTTGAATTTGAGTCTCCATCTTCTCTTATAAAAGCACCAACTAGGAGGCAATATGATCGTACTTGAGTATTGGGTGTAGCTAATATGCGAGTGTGTTTCATGAATGGATCAATGATTGAGCATGATGGGCTAGGGATAGCTTATTTTAGCGTTGATATTTAGAAAGACATGGTTGCTTGTTGATATGCTTGATTATTTAAATTATCATGTCAAAATAGACTATTGCTTTGAATAATATAAAAGTCCAAATGTCCATGCTATAAAGAAAGAATATGATATGACATGTTAAGCAGCATTCCACATCAAAAATTCAGTTTTTATCACTTCCCTACTCGAGGACGAGTAGGAGTTAAGCTTGGGGATGCTGATACGTCTCCAATGTATCTATAATTTTTTATTGTTCCATGTTGTTATATTATCAATCTTGGATGTATTATAATCATTTTATATCATTTTTTGGTACTAACCTATTGACATAGTGCCAAGTGCCAGTTGCTATTTTTCCATGTTTTTTACATCACAGAAAATCAATATTAAACGAAGTCCAAATGCCACGAAACTTTACGGAGATTTTTATGGACCAGAAGGAACATAATGGGCCCTGGTTGCGCCTGGGGGGTGCTCCGAGGAGAGCACAACCCACCAGGGCACGCCAGGAGGCCCAGGCGTGCCCTGGTGGGTTGTGCCCACCTCGGGTGCCCCCCGGACCGCCTCTTTGCTCTATAAATACCCCAATATTCCCAAAACCCTAGGGGAGTCGATGAAATATTGATCCAGTCGCCGCAGAGTCCAGAACCACCAGATCCAATCTAGACACCATCTCGGATGGGGTTCACCACCTCCATTGGTGCCTCTTCGATGATGCGTGAGTAGTTCTTTGTAGACCTTTGGGTCCGTTGTTAGTAGCTAGATGGCTTCCTCTCTCTCTCTCTCTCTCTCTCTTGATTCTCAATAAAATGGTCTCTTGGAGATCCATATGATGTAACTCTTTTGCGTGTGTTTGTTGGGATTCGATGAACTTTGAGTTTATGATCAGATCTATCTCTTTTTATATCCATGAAAGTATTTGAGTTTCTTTGATCTCTTTTATGCATGATTGCTTATAGCCTCGTATTTCTTCTCCAATATTTGGGTTTTGTTTGGACAACTTGATCTATTTATCTTGCAATGGGAAGAGGTGCTTTGTAGTGGGTTCGATCTTACAGTGCTTGATCCCAATGACATAAGGGGAACCAACATGTATGCATCATTGCTACTACGGATAAAACGATGGGTCTATCTCTACATAGATAGACCTTGTCTACATCATGTCATCGTTGTTTTTGCATTACTCCGTTTCTCCATGAACTTAATACACTAGATGCATGCCGGATAGCGGTCGATGTGTGGAGTAATAGTGGTAGATGCAGGAACGAGTCGGTCTACTAATATTGGACGTGATGTCTATGTAATGATCATTGCCTGGATATTGTCATTGTATTTGAAGTTATATCAATTTCCCAACAGTAATTTGTTCACCCACCATTTGCTATTTTTCTTGAGAGAAACCACTAGTGAAACCAACGGCCCCCGGGTCTCTTTCTCATATATTTGCCTTTGCGATCTACTTTGCCTTTGCTTTTATTTTTGGATCTATTATACCAAAAACCCAAAAATACCTTGTTGCAATTTATCCCTATTTATTTTATTTGGCGTTCGATCTAACAATCTACTACAAATTTACCTCACGTTTGTTTGCCTATCTTGAGGCGCCCTACGCCGGAAGGGATTGACAACCCCTTTAACACGTCGGGTTGCGAGAAGTTGTTATTTGTGTGCAGGTGCGGTTTACGTTGTATTGATTGGTTCTCCTATTGGTTCGATAACCTTGGTTTCACATCTGAGGGAAATACCTACTGTCGTTGTGTGATACGTCTCCAACGTATCTATAATTTTTGATTGTTCCATGCTATTATATTATCTATTTTGAATGTTTAATGGGCTTTATTATGCACTTTTATATTATTTTTGGGACTAACCTATTAACCGAAGGCCCAGTGCAAATTGTTGTTTTTTGCCTATTTCAGTGTTTCGCAGAAAAGGAATATCAAACAGAATCCAAACGGAATGAAACCTTCACGAGGATCGTTTTTGGAACAAACGCAATCCAGGAGACTTGGAGTGGACGTCAAGAAAGAAGCGAGGAGGCCACGAGGTAGGAGGGCGCGCCCCAGGGGGGTGGGCGCCCCCCCCCCCTCATGGGCCCCTCGCAGCTCCACCAACCTACTTCTTCCTCCTATATATACCCGTATACCTGGAAACATCCAGGGGCACCACGAAACCCTATTTCCACCGCCGCAACCTTCTGTACCCATGAGATCCCATCTTGGGGCCTTTTTCGGTGCTCCGCCGGTGGGGGAATCGATCACAGAGGGCTTCTACATCAATACCATAGCCTCTCCGATGATCTGTGAGTAGTTTACCACAGACCTTCGAGTCCATAGTTATTAGCTAGATGGATTCTTCTCTCTCTTTGGATCTCAATACAAAGTTCTCCTCGACTCTCTTGGAGATCTATTCGATGTAATTTTTTTTGTGGTGTGTTTGTCGAGATCCGATGAATTGTGGGTTTATGAGCAAGATTATCTATCAACAATATTTTATTCTTCTTTGAATTCTTATATGCGTGTTTTAAATATCTTTGCAAGTCTCTTCGAATTATCAGTTTGGTTTAGCCTACTAGATTGATCTTTCTTGCAATGGGAGAAGTGGTTAGCTTTGGGTTCAATCTTGCGGTGTCCTTTCCGAGTGACAGCAGGGGCAGCAAGGCACGTATTGTATTGTTGCCATCGAGGATAAAAAGATGGGGTTTATATCATATTGCTTGAGTTTATCCCTCTACATCATGTCATCTTGCCTAATGCGTTACTCTGTTCTTATGAACTTAATACTCTAGATGCATGCTGGATAGTGGTCGATGTGTGGAGTAATAGTAGTAGATGCAGAATCGTTTTTGTCTACTTGTCACGGACGTGATGCCTATATACATGATCATGCCTAGATATTCTCAAAACTATGCGCTTTACTATCAATTGCTTGACAGTAATTTGTTCACCCATCGTAGATTATGCTATCTTGAGAGAAGCCACTAGGGAAACCTATGGCCCCCGGGTCTATTCTCCATTATATTATTCTCCCATCAACTAGCTATTTCTGTCGCTGTTTATTTTGCAATCTTTACTTTTCAATCTATACAACAAAATTACCAAAAATATTTATCTTATTATCTTTATAAGATCTCACTTTTGCAAGTGGCCGTGAAGGGACTGACAACCCCTTTTATCGCGTTGGTTGCAAGGTTCTTGATTGTTTGTGCAGGTATGAGGGATTTGCGTGTAGTCTCCTACTGGATTGATACCTTGGTTCTCAAAAACTGAGGGAAATACTTACGCTACTTTGCTGCATCACCCTTTCCTCTTCAAGGGAAAACCAACCCATGCTCAAGAGGTAGCTAGAAGGATTTCTGGAGCCGTTGTCGGGGAGATCTACGCACAAGTCAAGACATACCAAGTACCCATCACAAACTCTTCTCCCTCGCATTACATTATTTGCCATTTGCCTCTCGTTTTCCTCTCCACCACTTCACCCTTGCCGCTTTATTCACCCTCTTTTCCCGTTCGCCTCTTTTCCGTCCGCCTCTTTTCGCTTGCTTCTAGTGTGCTTGTGTGTTGGATTGTTTGTCACGATGGCTCAAGACAATACTAAATTGTGTGACTTTTCCAATACCAACAATAATGATTTTATTAGCACTCCGATTGCTCCTCTTACCAATGCTGAATCTTGTGAAATTAATACCGCTTTGCTGAATCTTGTCATGAAAGATCAATTTGCTGGCCTTCCTAGTGAAGATGTCGCTACCCATCTAAACAGCTTTGTTGATTTGTGTGATATGCAAAAGAATAAAGATGTGGATAATGATATTGTTAAATTGAAGCTATTTCCTTTTTCGCTTAGAGATCGTGCTAAAACTTGGTTCTCTTCTTTGCCTAAAAATAGTATTGATTCATGGAATAAGTGCAAAGATGCTTTTATCTCTAAGTATTTTCCTCCCGCTAAGATCATCTCTCTTAGAAACGATATTATGAATTTTAAGCAACTTGATCATGAGCATGTTGCACAAGCTTGGGAGAGGATGAAATTAATGATACGTAATTGCCCTACAGATGGTTTTCTTTTATGGATGATTATACAAAAAAAATTATGCCGGATTGAATTTTGCTTCTAGAAATATTTTAGATTCGGCCATGGGAGGCACTTTTATGGAAATCACTTTAGGAGAAGCTACTCAACTCCTAGATAATATTATGGTTAATTATCCTCAATGGCACGCCGAAAGATCTACTAGTAAAAAGGTTCATGGGATAGAAGAGATTAATGTTTTGAGTGGAAAGATGGATGAACTTATGAAATTGTTTGCTAATAAGAGTGTTTCTTCTGATCCTAATGATATGCCTTTGTCTACTTTGATTGAGAATAATAACGAATCTATGGATGCAAATTTTGTTGGTAGGAACAATTTTGGTAACAACGCGTATAGAGGAAATTTTAATTCTAGGCCATTCCCTAGTAATTCCTCTAATAATTATGATAATTCCTACAACATATTTATGGAAATTTTAATAAGATGCCCTCTGATTTTGAGACTAGTGTTAAACAATTTATGATTTCTCAAAAGAATTTCAATGCTTTGCTTGAAAAAAATTGCCTAAGATTGATGAGTTGGCTAGGAACGTGGATAGAATTTCTATTGATGTTGATTCTTTTAAACTTAGATCTATTCCACCTAAGCATGATATCAATGAGTCTCTCAAAGCCATGAGAATTTCCATTGATGAGTGCAAGGAAAGAACTGCTAGGATGCGCGCTAAAAAATATTGCTTTGTGAAAGTGTGTTCTTCTAGTTTCCATGATAATAATGATGAAGATCTAAAAGTGATTGATGTGTCCCCTATTAAATCTTTGTTTTCTAATATGAATCCTGGTAAATATGGGACTGGAGATGAGTCAACTTTAGTTAAAAGGCGTCACAATGATTCAGAGTTTTTAGATCTTGATGCAAAAATTGGTAAAAGTGGGATTGAAGAGGTCAAAACTTTACATAGCAATGAACCCATTATTTTGGATTTCAAGGAATTTAATTATTATAATTGTTGTTTGATAGATTGTATTTCCTTGTTGCAATCCGTGTTGAATTCTCCTCATGCTTATAGTCAAAATAAAGCTTTTACCAAACATATCGTTGATGCTTTAATGCAATCTTATGAAGAAACGCTTGAATTAGAACCCACTATTAAAATTAAGATTAAAGATCATGAGTGCTATGCTTTATGTGATTTGGGTGCTAGTGTTTCCACGATTCCAAGAACTTTGTGTGATGTGTTAGGTTTCCATGAATTTGATGATTGTTCTTTAAATTTGCATCTTGCGGATTCCACTATTAAGAAACCTATGGGAAGGATTAATGATGTTATTATTGTTGCAAATAGGAATTATGTGCCCGTAGATTTCATTGTTCTTGATATAGATTGCAATCCTACATGTCCTATTATTCTTGGTAGACCTTTCCTTAGAACGATTGGTGCAATTATTGATATGAAAGAAGGAAATATTAGATTCCAATTTCCATTAAGGAAAGGCATGGAACACTTTCCTAGGAAGAAAATTAAGTTATCTTATGAATCTATTATGAGAGCCACATATGCATTGCATACCAAAGATGACAATACCTAGATCTATTGTTGCTTTCATGCCTAGCTAGGAGCGTTAAACGATAGCGCTTGTTGGGAGGCAACCCAATTTTATTTTTGTTTCTTGCTTTGTGTTCCTATTTAGTAATAAATAATTCATATATCCTCTTTTATGATTGTATTTTTTACGTTTTAATTAGTTTTTGTGCCAAGTAAAGCCTTTAGGATCTTCTTGGCTGATAGTTGTTTGATCTTGCTGGAAAAAACAGAAAGTATGCGCTCACGAGCATAATTTTCATTTCTAACCAGAGAGCGATAAAATACCAATTCCACCTTCAGTAGGTCAATAAACAAATAATTTAGTTCTTCCTAATTTGGTAGGATTTTTGGAGTTAAATAAGTATTCGAAATCTACAGATTACTACAGACTGTTCTGTTTTTTGACAGATTCTATTTTTCGTGTGTTGTTTGCCTATTTTGATGAATCTATGACTAGTATCGAGGGGTATGAAACATAGAGAAGTTGAAATACAGTAGGTTTAACACCAATATAAATAAAGAATCAGTTCATTGCAGTACCCCTTAAGTGGTGGTTTGTTTTCTTATACTAACGGAGCTCATGAGATTTTCTGTTGAGTTTTGTTTTGTGAAGTTTTCAAGTTTTGGGTAAAGATTTGATGGATTTTGGAATAAGGAGTGGCAAGAGCCTAAGCTTGCGGATGCCCAAGGCACCCCAAGGTAAAAGTCAAGGACAACCAAAAGCCTAATCTTGGGGATGCCCCAAAAGGCATCCCCTCTTTCGTCTTCGTCCATCGGTAACTTTACTTGAGGCTATATTTTTATTCACCACATGATATGTGTTTTGCTTGGAGCGTCTTGTATGATTTGAGTCTTTGATTTTTAGTTTACCACAATCATCCTTGCTTTACACACCTTTTGTAGATACACACATGAATCGGAATTTATTAGAATACTCTATGTGCTTCACTTATATCTTTTGAGCTAGAAATTTTTGCTCTAGTGCTTCACTTCTATCTTTTTAGAGCACGGTGGTGGTTTTAATTTATAGAAATTATTGATCTCTCATTCTTCACTTATATTATTTTGAGAGTCTTTTAGAACATCATGGTAATTTGATTTGGTTATGAAATTAGTCCTAATATGATAGGCATTCAAGATGGGTATGATAAAAAACTTTCATAAAAAGTGCATTGAATACTATGAGAAGTTCGATTCTTTTTGATTGTTTTGAGATATGAAGATGGTGATATTAGAGTCATTCTAGTTGATTAGTTGTGAATTTGAGAGATACTTGTGTTAAATTTTGTGATTCACGTAACATGCACGTATGGTGAACCGTTATGTGATGAGTCGGAGCATGATTTATTTTTTTGATTGTCTTCCATATGAGTGGCGGTCGGGGACGAGAGATGGTCTTTTCCTACCAATCTATCCCCCTCGGAGCATGCGTGTAATACTTCGTTTCGATAATTAATAGATTTTTTCAATAAGTATGTGAGTTCTTTATGACTAATGTTGAGTCCATGGATTATACGAACTCTCACCCTTCCACCATTGCTAGCCTCTCTAGTACCGCGCAACTTTCGCCGGTACCATAAACCCACCATTTACCTTCCTCAAAACAACCACCATACCTACCTATTATGGCATTTCCATCGCCATTCCGAGATATATTGCCATGCAACTTTCGACCATTCGTTTATTATGACAGGCTCCATCATTATCATATTGTTTTGCATGATCATGTAGTTGACATCGTATTTGTGGCAAAGCCACCATTCATAATTTTCCATACATGTCACTCTTGATTCATTTCACATCCCAGTACACCGTCGGAGGCATTCACGTAGAGTCATATTTTTTTCTAAGTATCAAGTTGTAAGTAAATAAAAGTGTGATGATCATCATTATTAGAGCATTGTCCCAGTGAGGAAAGGATGATAGAGACTATGATTCCCCCACAAGTCGGGATGAGACTCCAGACAAAAAAAGGGAAAAGAGGCCATAAAAAAGGTAGAAAAGGCCCAAATAAAAAAAGTGAGAGAAAAAGAGAGAAGGGGCAATGCTACTATCCTTTTTCCACACTTGTGCTTCAAAGTAGCACCATGATCTTCATGATAGAGAGTCTCTTATGTTGTCGCTTTCATATACTAGTGGGAATTTTTCATTATAGAACTTGGATTGTATATTCCAATGATGGGCTTCCTCAAAATGCCCTAGGTCTTCGTGAGCAAGCAAGTTGCATGCACACCCACTTAGTTTCTTTTGTTGAGATTTCATACATTTATAGCTCTAGTGCATCCGCTGCATGGCAATCCCTACTCACTCACATTAATATCTATTGATGGGCATCTCCATAGCCCATTGATACGCCTAGTTGATCGGAGACTATCTTCTCCATTTTGTCTTCTCCACAACCACCATTATATTCCACCTATAGTGCTATATACATGGTTCACGCTCATGTATTGCGTGAAGATTGAAAAAGTTTGAGAACAACAAAAGTATGAAACGATTGCTTGGCTTGTCATCGGGGTTGTGCATGATTTAAATATTTTGTGTGATGAAGATAGAGCATAGCCAGACTATATGATTTTGTAGGGATAGCTTTCTTTGACAATGTTATTTTGAGAAGAAATAATTGCTTAGTTAGTATGCTTGAAGTATTATTATTTTTATGTCAATATTAAACTTTTATCTTGAATGTTTCGGATCTGAACATTCAGGCCACAATAAAGAGAATTACTTTGAAAATTATGTTAGGGAGCATTCCACGTCAAAAATTCTGTTTTTATCATTTACCTACTCGAGGACTAGCATGAATTAATCTTGGGGATGCTTGATACGTCTCCAACGTATCTATAATTTTTTATTGTTCCATGCTATTATATTATCTGTTTTGGATGTTTAATGGGCTTTATTATGCACTTTTATATTATTTTTTGGACTAACCTATTAATCGAAGGCCCAGTGCAAATTGCTATTTTTTGCCTATTTCAGTGTTTCGCAGAAAAGGAATATCAAACGGAATCCAAACGGAATGAAACCTTCGCGAGGATTGTTTTTGGAACAAACACAATCCAGGAGACTTGGAGTGGACGTCAAGAAAGAAGCGAGGAGGCCACGAGGCAGGAGGGCGCGCCCCAGGGGGGTGTCCCCCCCCCCCCTCTCATGGGCCCCTCGCAGCTCCACCGACCTACTTCTTCCTCCTATATATACCCACATACCCTAAAAACATCCAGGGCACCACGAAACCCTATTTCCACCGCCGCAACCTTCTGTAACCGTGAGATCCCATCTTGGGGCCTTTTCCGGTGCTCCGCCGGAAGGGGAATCGATCACGGAGGGCTTATACATCAACACCATAGCCTCTCCGATGATGTGTGCATAGTTTACCACAGACCTTCGGGTCCATAGTTATTAGCTATATGGCTTCTTCTTTCTCTTTGGATCTCAATACAAAGTTCTCCTCGATTCTCTTGGAGATCTATTCGATGTAATTCTTTTTTGCGGTGTGTTTGTCGAGATTCGATGAATTGTGGGTTTATGATCAAGATTATCTATGAACAATATTTGATTCTTCTCTGAATTCTTATATGCATGATTTAAATATCTTTGAAAGTCTCTTCGAATTATCAGTTTGGTTTGGCCTACTAGATTGATCTTTCTTGCAATGGGAGAAGTGCTTAGCTTTGGGTTCAATCTTGTTGTGTCCTTTCCCAGTGACACCAGGGGCAGCAAGGCACGTATTGTATTGTTGCCATCGAGGATACAAATATGGAGTTTATATCATATTACTTGAGTTTATCCCTCTACATCATGTCATCTTGCCTATTGCGTTACTCTGTTCTTATGAACTTAATACTCTAGATGCATGCTGGATAGCGGTCGATGTGTGGAGTATAGTAGTTGATGCAGAATCGTTTCGGTCTACTTGTCACGGACGTGATGCCTATATACATGATCATGCCTAGATATTCTCATAACTATGCGCTTTTCTATCGATTGCTCGACAGTAATTTGTTTACCCACCGTAGATTATGCTATCTTGAGAGAAGCCACTAGTGAAACCTATGGCCGCGGGTCTATTCTCCATTATATTATTCTCCCGTCAACTAGCTATTTCTGTCACCTTTTATTTTGCAATCTTTACTTTTCAATCTATACAACAAAATTACTAAAAATATTTATCTTATTATCTTTATCAGATCTCACTTTTGCAAGTGGCCGTGAAGGGACTGACAACCCCTTTATCGCGTTGTTTGCAAGGTTCTTGATTGTTTGTGCAAGTACGAGGGATTTGTGTGTAGTCTCCTACTGGATTGATACCTTGGTTCTCAAAAAATGGGGGAAATACTTACGCCACTTTGCTGCATCACCCTTTCCTCTTCAAGGGAAACCAACGCATGCTCAAGAGGTAGCACTGTGCTGCATCGTCCCTTCCTCTTTGGGTAAGTGCCGACGTAGCTTCAAGCGACATCAAAAGGAATTTCTTTTATGTGTTTTTCTCGCGCCATTGTCAGGGAGTTATAGCATGGGGTGAATATTCTCATGTGTGCTTGTTTGCTTTATCACCAAGTAGTTTTTATTTCCTGTTCTAAGTTGTTCTCTATATTTAGTTATGGATATGGAACACGAAACACCAAAAAAATTTGTTGTACTTGCTACTCATGGAGATGGGGAACCTCCTAAAACCCTCAATGCTCGTTATGTGAAAGATATTATGCACTGTTTTGATAATCCTGAGAAAACCCCATTCAACTATATAATGGGAGTAACGTTGGATCAACGTGAATACTTTAGGGATTATCGCTTGACTCATAAAGGGAAATTGTTATGGGATCAAATTCATATATTGAAGTGGTATGCTTGGAATCTATGCTCTAGATATGATTATACTTGTTGCTCTAGGATCAACGCTCCACATCTTCCCTTTTCATGCAAATTTAATGATAATAAAACCTTAGCCTCTTATGCTAATGGTATATATGATTACTATGATGTAGAACGAATAGAATAATTTGTTGCTTTTAAGGGTGCTTATGAAATTGAATCTTTGTTTAAAAAGTTTGAAGATTTTGATGATTCAGTTTATAGACCTTTAAATCTTGCTATCCTTAAATATTGATATGATAATTATAGATACAATTACGATATTGATGTATTTATTGAGAATGACTCCGCTGTCCAAGAAGATACTAATATTTTGCAGGAGTCTATGGAAGAAGAAATTCATGAAATTGCGAGCTCATTGGATGAAAAAGATGATGAGGAGAGCGAAGAACCAAGGTTGTCAGAATCGCGATTCTATTATACGATTCTACGACTTTAAGATCCAAACTAACCCCTCTGATTCTATGATTTTAGATCATAGAATCTACGTTTCTACGATCCTGGTAGTGAAGATTCTACGATTTGTGATCCTACCATCAGAGCTCCGATCCGATTCAAAATCACGATTCTGACAACCTTGCGAAGAACAAACGGAGGAAGAGCGGATTAGCTACCCGTGCCGACCTTCTAGTGAGAGTAACTCTTCAACTCAACATTATTGAATGCCCCTTCGTTCTTACCGAAGGATGAATGCTATGATAATTTCTATGATCCCGTTGATTCATTTGAAATATCCCTTTTTGATGAACCTGATGCTTGTTATGCTTCTGGCCAAGATGCCAATATGAATTATGCTTATGAGGTGAACTTGCTATAGTTCCTTATGTTAAGAATGACATTGTTGCTATTGCACCCACACATGATAGTCCTATTAACTTTTTTAATTATCCCAACTACACTATATCGGGGAAGTTTGCTCTTGTTAAGGATTATATTGATGGGTTGCCTTTTATCGTTGCACATGATGGTTTTGATGAATATAATATGCATGTGCTTGCTTCTCCTACTTGCAATTATTATGAGAGAGGAACTACATCTCCGCCTCTTTATGTCTCCGACACGATAAAATTGCAAGAAACTGCTTATGTTATGTATTGGCCTTTACTTGATGTGCATGAATTATTCTTGTATGACATGCCGATGCATAGGAAGAGATTTAGACTTCGTCATTACTTGATAGATGTTGCTTTGTGCTCATTACTAAATGCCAAATCATTGTTAATTAAAATTGGCTTTGATATACCATGGGATCCGGGTGGATTCATTACTTGAGCACTTTGTGCCTAGCTTAATGGCTTTAAAGAAAGCGCTGCCGGGGAGACAACCCGAAAGTTTTAGAGAGTCATTTATTTCTGTTGAGTTATTTTATAAAGTTTTAAAACAAAAAACATAGAGGGGAACACAAAACTTTTCAAAAAGGAAAGTGAAAGTGAGAGAGACAAGCATTGTTGAAGTGGGGGAGCTCCTTGAACTTTGTTCATGCTCACGGAAACTTTGTGATTCTTAATTGCAGAAACTTTTCAAACAAAATAAGTATCCCCTTGTACAATTCCATTGTATTATAAAAATAATGTGCCAAGATTTGACTTTAGGATGTTTAAATTGCTTGTTAGTTTGTGCGGTGCAAAACAAAAACTTTGGTTGTAGTGCGCAATTTTACATTTTTTTTACTAGAGCGTCAAATGGTTCTGAAACTTTTTTTTACTGTCTTTCTATACAAACTATTTATTTTTTTCCTAATTTTTCAGAATTTTCTGAGTTACAGAAGTATGGTGGATGTTCAAATCTTTATAGACTATCCTGTTTTCACAGATTGCCGCTATAGCTTCATTATAATTCTTGTTGAAGTCTCCTTGACTTGGGGCCATAGAATTGTGATAGCATACAGTGGGTAATGTTTGTTTATAATTATACAATACTGTTACAGCAGTACAAGATGGGATTTCATTGCTATATTCACTAACCCCGCCACTAAAAGTTCGGTTAAGTTTTGTGTGGATGAAGTGTTCGAAGATCGAGGAGGTCTCGACGTAAGGAGAAGGAGGAGAGGCAAGAGCTCAAGCTTGGGGATTCCCAAGGCACCTCAAGAAAATATTAAAGTAGACTCAACCGTCTAAGCTTGGGGATGCCCCGGAAGGCATCCCATCTTTCTTCAACAAGTATCGATATGTTTTCGGTTTCGTTTCGTTCGCGTGATATGTGCAAATCTTGGAGCATCTTTTGTGTTTATTTTTCACTTTTCTTTTATGCACCATGCTGGTATGAGATAGTCCATGGTTGATTTATAGAATGCTCATTGCACTTCACTTATATCTTTTGAGTATGGATTTATAGAATGCTTCATGTGCTTCACTTATATAATTTGAAGTTTGGATTGCCTTCTCCTCTTCACATAGAAAATAATTGTTCGAAGAATGCTCTTTTGCCTCACTTATATTTGTTAGAGTTGGTCTTTTGTAGAAAGAATTAAACTCTCATGCTTCACTTATATCTATTTAGAGATCCAACGGGAATTGGTCAATTGCATGGTTAGTCATAAAATCCTACATAAAACTTGTGGATCACTGAATATGATATGTTTGATTCCTTGCAATAGTTTTGCGATATAGAGATGGAATATGTGGGAGGTAATAGTAAATGGTTGTGCTTAGTAAGAACATTGGTGTTAAGTTTTGTGATTCCCGAAGCATGCACGTATAGTCTCTCGTTATGCTATGATGTTGGAGCATGATTTATTATTGATTGTCTTCCTTATGAGTGGCGGTCGGGGACGAGCGATGGTCATTTCCTACCAATCTATCCCCCTAGGGGAATGTGTAGTAGTACTTTGCTTAGAGGGCTAATAAACTTTTGCAATAAGTATATGAGTTCTTTATGACTAATGTGAGTCCATGGATTATACGCACCCTTACCATTCCGCAATTTGCTAGCCTCTATGGTACCGTGCATTGCCCTTTCTCACATCGAGACATGGTACAAACTTCGCAGGTGCATCCAAACCCCATGATATGATACGCTCTATCACACATAAGCCTTATTATATCTTCCTCAAAACAGCCACCATACCTACCTATTATGGCTTTTCCATGGCCATTCTGAGATATATTGTCATGCAACTTCCACCACTTTCGTTTGATGACTTGAGCATTCATTGTCATATTGCTTTGCATGATCATACAGCTGACATAATAGTTGTGGCTCAGCCACCGTTCATCATTTTTCATACATGTTACGCTAGATGATTGCACATCCTGGTACATTCCCACAGGCATTCATATAGAGTCATATTTTGTCATATGTATCGAGTTGTAATTTTTATTTCTTTTGAGTTATAAGTAAATAGAAGTGTGATGATCATCATTAATCATTTTTAGAGCAGTGCCCCAGTGAGGAAAGGATGATGGAGACTATGATTCCCCCACAAGTCGGGATGAGACTCCGGACAATGAGAAAAAAAAGAAAGGAAGAAAAATAAAAAAATAAATAAACAAAGAGAGAAGGGGCATTGTTAGTATCCTTTACCACACTTGTGCTTCAAAGTAGCACCATGTTTTTCATATGGAGAGTCTCCTATGTTGTCACTTTCATATACTAGTGGGATTTTTTCATTATAGGATTAGATGCACACCCACTTAGTTTTCATATTGAGCTTTCATACACTTATAGCTCTTAGTGCATTCGTTGCATGGCAATCCCTACTCCTCGCATTGATATCGATTGATGGGCATTCCATAGCCCGTTGGTTAGCCACGCCGATGTGAGATTTTCTTAACTTTTTGTCTTCTTTATATTTACCCCTATCATCATACTCTGTTCCACCCGTAGTGCTATATCCATGGTTTGCGCTCATTTATTGCGTGAGAGTTGAAAAATATGAAGCGCATTAAAAAGTATGAATCAATTGCTCGGCTTGTCATCGGGGTTGTGGATGATAAATACTTTGTGTTAAGAAGACAGAGCATGACAAGACTATATGATTTTGTAGGGATAGGTTTCTTTAGCGTTGATATTTTGAAAGACATTATTGTTTGTTGGGATGCCTGAGTATTGATGTATTTATGTCAAATCATAGACTATTGCTTTGAATCACTTATGTCTTAATATTCATGGCATGATTAGATATATGATCAAGCTTATGCTAGGTAGCATTCCACATCAAAAATTATCTTTTTTATCATTTACCTACTCGACGACGAGTAGGAATTAAGCTTGGGGACGCTGATACATCTCGGTCGTATCTACAATTTTTGATTGTTTCATGCCAATATTATACAACTTTTATACACTTTTGGCAACTTTTTATATGATTTATTGGACTAACCTATTGATCTAGTGCCCAGTGCCAGTTCCTGTTTTTGCATGTTTTTTGTATCGCAGAAAATCCATATCAAACGAAGTCCAAACGCGATAAAAATTTACGAAGAATTATTTTGGAATATATGTGATTTTTAGGAGGTGGAATCAACGCAAACGGGGGCCCACAGAGCCCACAACCCACCAGGGCGCACCAGGCACCCCCTAGCGCGCCCAGGTGTCTTGTGCCCTCCTCGAAGGTCGGTTGGGGGCCCTTATTCTGGCGCAAGAAAGATAATTTATGGAAAAATCATGTAAAAATTTCAGCGCAATCGGAGTTACGGATCTCCGGGAATTTAAGAAACCGTGAAGGGCCAGATCTGGGGAACGCCAAGCAGAAGAGAACAGAGGGGGAGATCCAATCTCGGCGGGGCTCCCGCCACTTTGCCGCCATAGGAGACCATGGACCAGATGGGGAATTCGCCTCCCCATCTAGGGGGAGGCCAAGGAATAAGAAGAAGTAGGGGGCTCTCCCCCCTCGCTTCCGGTGGAGCCGGAGTGCCGCCCGGGCAACGATCGGGACGACGATCTACATCAACAATCTTGCTACCATCAACACTAACTTTATCCCCCTCTATGAAACGGTGTAACACCTCTTCTCCCCGCTGTAATCTCTACTTAAACATGGTGCTCAACTCCATATATTATTTCCCAGTGATCTATGGTTATCCTATGATGTTTGAGTAGATCCGTTTTGTCATGTGGGTTAATCATGATCTTGCTTGGTAGGATTGTATATTTTATTTATGGTGTTGTCCTATGGTGTCCTCCGTCCTCATGCAAATGTGAGGGGCCCCCGCTGTAGGGTGTTGCAATATGTTCATGGTTCGCTTATGGTGGGTTGCGAGAGTGACAGAAGCTTTTACCCGAGTAGGTGGGCTATGGCATATGAGATAAAGAGGACTTGATACTTAATGCTATGGTTGGGTTTCATGACCTTAATGATCTTCAGTAGTTGCGGCTGCTTGCTAGAGTTCCAATCATAAGTGCGTAGAGTTGTATCGGTGGTCAATAGAACTTGAGGGAATATTTGTTCTGCCTTTAGTTCCTCGTTGGTTTCGACACTCTTATTTATCTAAAAAGGCTAAAAACAATCCCCTATACTTGTGGGTTATCAAGACCTTTTTCTGGCGTTGTTGCCAGGGAGTTATAGCGTGGGGTGAATATTTTGTGCTCACCTCGAGGCCAATCTTTGCGTGAAACAAACACCAAAAAATCCTATAAATAGAGAAACCATCAGGGGTAACCCTAGATTAGAAGTTCCACCGCCACAAGGCTCTATAGCCACCGAAAACCAATCTAGACCCTTTCCGGCACCCTGTCGGAGGGGGGAATCATCTCCGGTGGCCATCTTCGCCATCCCGGCGGCCACCACCATGAGGAGGCAGTAGTCCACCCTCGGGGCTGAGGGTTTGTACCAGTAGTTATGTGTTTAATCTCTCTCTCTCTCTCGTGTTCTTGAGATGTCATGATCTTGATGTATTGCGGGCTTTGCTAATATAGTCGGATCATATGGTGTTTTCCCCTCTCTATCTTTGTGATGAATTGAGTTTTTCCCCTTGAGATTTCGTTGTTATCGGATTGAATACTTTTATGGATTTGAGAACACTTGATATATGTCTTGCAATTGAATACTCATGGTGACAATGGGGTATTGTATTGATTCACTTGATATATGTTTTGGCACTCAACTCGTGGATTCCCGAGGTGACATTTGGGTAATCTATGCATAGGGGTTGATGCACGTTCTTGTCTTTGTTTCTCCGGTAGAAATCTTGGGGCACTCTTTGAAGTTCTTTGTGTTGGATTGAGTATTATGAATATGAATTTGCTTTGGTGTTATTTTAGTATGAACTCTAGGATAGATCAAACGGAAAGAATAGCTTTGTGTTATTTTCGTACGAACTCTTGAATAGATCGAACGGCAAGAATAGCTTTGAACATATTGCAACACCCTACAGCAGAGGCCCTTCATGTTTGCGCGAGAACGGAGGGCACCGTAGGACAACACCATAAATAAATATACAATCATACCAACCAAGATCACGATTAACCCACAGGACAAAACGGATCTACTCAAACATCATAGGATAACCATACATCATTGGGAAAGAATATATGGAGTTGAGCACCATGTTTAAGTAGAGATTACAGCAGGGAGAAGAGGTGCTACACCGCTGCATAGAGGGGGAGAAAGTTGGTGTTGACGGTAGCAAGATTGTTGATGTAGATCGACATCCCGATCGTTGCCCCGGCGGCACTCTGGCGCCACCGGAAGCGAGGGGGAGAGCCCCTGATACGTCCATTTTGCATCATGTTTTCTTACTGTTATTTATAATGTTTTTATCCATAATAATGCTTTTTGGAATAATTCTAAGGCCTTTTCTTTCATAATTTGCAAGGAACACACCAAGAGGGAGAATTATGGCAGCTGGATATCTGGACCTGGAAAATCTACGCCAGGCCACCTATTCTGCACAACTCCAAATAAGATGAAACTTCACGGGGATTTTTTGGAATATATAAGAAATACTGGAGCCAATAAACAACAGAGGGGGACCACCAGGTGTGCCCAACCCACCTAGGCGCGCCAGGCCCCCCAGGCGTGCCCTGGTGGGTTGTGGCCTCCTCGGCCCACCTCCGGTGCCCATCTTCTGGTATATAAGTCATTTTGACCTAGAAAAAATAAGAGGAGGACTTTCGGGATGAAGGGCCGCCGCCTCGAGGCGGAACTTGGGCAGGAGCACTTTTGCCCTCCGGCGGAGCGATTCCGCCGGGGGAACTTCCCTCCCAGAGGGGAAAATCATCGTCATCATCATCACCAACAACTCTCCCATCTTGGGGAGGGCAATCTCCATCAACATCTTCAACAACACCATCTCCTCTCAAACCCTAGTTCATCTCTTGTGTTCAATCTTGTTACCGAACTATAGATTGGTACCTGTGGGTGACTAGTAGTGTTGATTACACCTTGTAGTTGATTACTATATGGTTTATTTGGTGGAAGATTATATGTTCAGATCCATTATGCTATTTAATACTCCTCTGATCATGAACATGTTTATCATTTGTGAGTAGTTACTTCTGTTCTTGAGGTCATGGGAGAAATCATGTTGCAAGTAATCATGTGAACTTGATATGTGTTTGATATTTTGATAGTATGTATGTTGTTATTCCCTTAGTGGTGTCATGTGACCATCGACTACATGACACTTCACCATATTTGGGCATAAGGGAATGCATTGTGGAGTAGAAATTAGATGGTGGGTTGCGAGAGTGATAGAAGCTTAAACCCCATTTTATGCGCTATTTCGTAAGGGACCGATTGGATCCAAAAGTTTAATTCTATGGTTAGAATTTATTCTTAATACTTTTCTCGTAGTTGTGGATGCTTGCGGGAGGGTTAATCATAAGTAGGAGGTTTGTTCAAGTAAGAACAACACCTAAGCACCGGTCCACCCACATATCAAATTATCAAAGTAGCGAACACAAATCAAACCGACATGATGAAAGTGACTAGATGAAATTCCCGTGTACCCTCAAGAACGCTTTGCTTATCATAAGAGACCGTTTTGGCCTATCCTTTGCCTCAAAAGGATTGGGCTACCTTGTTGCACCTTTGTTACTATTGTCGGTTCTATATCCAGCATATCCTGTAGTAGGGGTCCTAAGCTAGGCGTCTTGGAGAGATGGTAACATGGACACGGGATTTTACCAAGGTTCAGGCCCTCTTGATGGAGGTAAAACCCTACGTCCTTCTTTTGATTGTATTCATATGGGGTGTAGTACAGAGTATATGTATCTACCACGAGATAGATCTAATGACTATAAGATGTTCTATTGACTAGCCTGGCCTCGGTTTATATAACACACCGGAGGCCTAGGGTTTAGAGGAGTCCTTGCCTTGGGTGCCAAGTCTTGTGGGATCCTCCTTGTATGCGGCATGGGCTGCCCGAAGTGGCCCATGAGTGAACCGCCATGGGGGTCCTCGGACCGATACACCTATTCGGGAGACAACATGTTGAGTACCCCTTAGTCCAGGACACCGTCAGTAGCCCCCTAAACCGGTCTTCAAGTTGGGGACACTCCTTGATTCTTCCGAACTGCTCTTCATCTTCAGTCGTCGGTCTTGAAAACTGGTACAACAAATCTTCTCATTTTTTATCTTGAGGATCGCCGAAGTCAATCCGAAGAGTTTACACGTCGGGTATCCGATGAGCCCCTTTAGGTTCTCGGCCTTTATCAATGCCTTGTTATTTTTATGCCACACCTCGGGTTTGAAATTGTTCCCGTGCGGCGGTGTCCTCTTGCATCCAAGCTCCAATGCCAGACAATATTCGAGGTATCTTTTGCAGTCGTGCACCAATGTCAGACCACTTCCGAGCTCCAACGTTGGGTTGTATCCGAGCTCCAACGCCGGAATGTAACCGAGCTCCAACACTGAACTGTATCCGAGGTGTCATAGATTACCTCGGTCTTGAAAAAGTTAAAAGGGTTCAACCGAGCTTAATGTTGGAGATGCCCTCTATGGATTTAATTCCGATTTGTGCAATGTGTTCTCTACCGAGATGTATAGCCAGTATCCCTCAAGGTGTGTCTGTCGGCCAAAAATCCGAGATGCACATTAGAGGAGATAGTGATCGGCGGACGGGCCCTTGAGAGAGGGTTTTGAGAAGTTGCCCTAATATATTAGCTTGATGCCGGATAAGTCCTAGATGGTACCTATTGTTATCTGAATATGCATTTGCCCATAGTCCGGTCAAGCCAAACACTGAGTACTTTGAATTTTCTGTATTGAATAGGCAATGCAGTAGCCCCCGAGACACTAGTCGGGTGGCAACACCAGATCAGGGGATCCTTGTGCCCCTTTAATATTAGTAAATGATAAGCACGAAGCCCAGTAGCCCCCGAGCCTTAATGTGGGCACGAGTGGCCGAATTAAGGATCGATGTCCGGAGTAAAATCACAAATTATGTGTAATGATTCTACGTATCCAACTACTCTACATCATTAATGCTCGGATCTGCACTGTACAAAACTTTGTTGACCGACAATCGGCTTCAACCTCCTCAGCTAGTAGCCGGGGAGTGTTTGTCCCACTTTATAAAGCCTTTATGAGGGCAAAGATTTACGACAAACAAGGCAATCTGGCCATATGGTTTTATAAGCAAAAGGTATACAGAGAGAATGTTATATTAATGTAAGAAACATCTTCCAAAGAAAACAGTCCCGCTATCGGTTCCTTTCTTTGGGTTGTCGTGCCGACCATGATCATGAAACCTCACCTCCAATCAATGCGGGAGAAAAATATTGAGGATTTAGTTTAGGGAAAGTTCCCGAAGTATGTGGTCTTTAGAGAACCTAAATTTTCACTTCCCTTGTTGCCGACCAATTATAACCTTTAAGATCGCTAGCTTTCGGCTTCACCCAGTCTGAGGTACCAACTCGGATGACCCTGTAGTAACAATCACAGAGGTGCTCCCTTTACCGCCTAGCCGAACAATCGGGAATGTAGGGGTAAGCACAGTAGCCAGGTAACCCAGCTTGGCCAAAATCTTAAGTCAAATTGATGCATATTTATGGCTTTATAACGATGATTATGGAAGGCAACCTTCGTATATTAAATACAAACACCGATGATATGTTTATTTTGACTCCGTTGCGACTGTTTATCAGTTGAAAGTGGCCCATCATCGGCTTCCACCCCCTTGTAGATGCCACGTAGGGTGTTTCCGCAATAACAAAACAACCCTTAGCCAATGTCTCGTTGCCCGAAGGCGGTTGTGTTAGCGGAAACGAGGCAATCAGATATGCGGGCTTTATAACTTTCACTTAGTCATAGGAGCTTTAAACTGGGGAAGCTAGATATGAGCCCCCGGTTAGTGTTCGGCACCGACCGAAGTCTAGCCATTAACACTTCGGCCAATGTTATGAAAGGCCCATCGTTTAACACGGAGTAATCGGTATCGATCTATAGTTTCACACCGTCATCGGATCACCGACCAGTTTACGCCCATTGTGACAGTCAGTTTTCGGCTTTCTCCACTGAGGTGCTTAACCATTCGAGCTGGAAGCACAATCGCAGTGGTTCTCCCTTTGCACACCTAGCCGAACAAAGTGGAACATAGGAGGCAAGAACAAGAGCTAACCGATCTAATAACCGATCTATTCCTTCTCATTTTTGGCAAAAAAGCAAAGGAGATTTATGTGACAAGATCTTGAAGCTGGAGTTGGAGCTCGATGATTTAAAAGAGGAAATTGCTCTCCTCAACTACTATATGAAAAAGTTGAAGGCACAGTTATCACCACCACCATCATCTTCTTCACCACCAAAAGAAAATTGAGTATCGGGTATGGGCACTCCCCTTGGCTTCCGCCAAGCTTCGGGGAGGTGCCCCGGTATCGTATCATCCCACTATCTTTTTTTCTTTCACTTATTTTAGTTTGATCATTTGCTTTCAGATGAAATAAAGTTTAGTTCGATCCTTTCTTCTTTGAGAGTTTGCTTAGTGATCTATCCTTGTAATCGTGTGCAAGTTATATAATAAAGTTAGTTTGAGTTTTTGCTTTCTTTACTTTCATGTTGCAAACAAAGAAAAGAAATAAAGAAAGAAAAAGATAAAGAAAATAAATGAAGAAAGGAAATAAATCAATAAGATTATATACTAATCCTATGGTAGGTGATGGCACCACATAAGGAAAAGTATAAGTAGAAAAATTTATTAGAGATTGACAAACATAGCATTAGTCAATGATGCAGCTGATGAAAGAATTAATAAGGGAAGAGAAGATTCACATATAGATATACTATCCTAGAAATCTTTTGTGATTGTGAGCACTCATCAAAATATTATATGCCAAAATTGTTGACGTTGGACAAGGAAGACAACTTAATGGTTTATGTTTGTTTATATTCACATAGAAGTCATATTGTCATAGATCCTTTAACATGTGATGCTTGCCCCCTATCTTTGCTAGCCAAAAATTCCGTACTAAGTAGAGATACTACTTGTGCATCCAAAAAGCCTTAAACCCAAACCTTTTCCAAGTGTCCACCATACCTACCTAGGGATTGAGCAAGATCCCTCAAGTAAGTTGTCATCGGTGCAAAAAGGCAATAAAAATTGCTTCTAAAAGTGTGAGATCATTTTGTGTAAGAGAAAACTAAGCGTTGTACGAACTTGGATGACAAAGAATAAAAGTGACAGACTACATAATAAAGGTTCTCATCTTAAGGGGCAATACAACGTGACGTTCTCTTGCACTAAGGGATTGAGCATACAAACAAATAAGCGCATGACAACCTCTGCTTCCCTCTGCGAAGGGCCTATCTTTTACTTTTATGCAAAGAGTCAAAGTTTTTCTCTCTATTCCTTTTATTTTTCCCTTTTGGCAAGCATCATGTGGTGAGGAAAGATCTAGGCACATATGTCCAGTTGAATATAGATAGCATGAGTTATTATTGTTGACATCACCCTTGAGGTGAGTATGTTGGGAGGCGGAACTATAAGCCCCTATCTTTCTATGTGTCCGGTTGAGATGTTTTGTTCATGGGTACGAGGTGAGTGTTAGCAATCATAGAAGACTATATGATGGTTGAGTATGTGGACTTTCCTAAAGTCTCCCACATGTGACCCTTCTTGAAAAGATGATGAATTGTAGTTGCAAAGTTGACTGAGAACATAGTTTGTTGGTTTCTAATAGAGTTTTTGCTTTATACTTCGATTGTGTGATGAACTATGACTTATTCATGAGAAGTATATGATAAAAGTTCTATGATAAAAGTCCTATTTTTAATTTTTTTTGCTGTTATAATAATCAACATGATGCTTCTATGTCTGTATTTTGTTTTTATCGACACCTCTCTCTCAAAGCATGTGGACATGTTTTTTGATTTCGGTTTTCGCTTGAGGACAGGCAAGGTATAAGCTTGGGGGAGTTGGTACGTCCATTTTGCATCATGTTTTATTAGTGTTATTTATAATGTCTTTATCCATAATAATGCTTTTGGGGTAATTCTAATGCATATTCTCACATAATTTGCAAGGAACACACCAAGAGGGAGAATTCCGACAACTGGAAATCTGGACCTGGAAAAGCTACGTCAGGCCACCTATTCTGCACAACTCCAAATAAGCTGAAACTTCACGGGGATTTTTATGGAATATATAAGAAATACTAGAGCCAGAACACCAGAGGGGGCCATCAGGTGGGCACAACCCACCTGGGCGCGCCAGGCCCCCCAGGCGCGCCCTGGTGGGTTGTGGCCTCCTCGGCCCACCTCCGGTGCCCATCTTTTGGTATATAAGTCATTTTGACCTAGAAAAATAAGAGGAGGATTTTCAGGACGAAGTGCCGCCGCCTCGAGGTGGAACTTGGGCAGGAGCACTTTTGCCCTCCGGCGGAGCGATTTCGCCGGGGGAACTTCCCTCCCGGAGGGGGAAATCATCATCATCATCATCACCAACAACTCTCCCATCTTGGGGAGGGAAATATCCATCAACATCTTCAACAACACCATCTCCTCTCAAACCCTAGTTCATCTCTTGTGTTCAATCTTGTTACCAGAACTATAGATTGGTACTTGTGGGTGACTAGTAGTGTTGATTACACCTTGTAGTTGATTACTATATGGTTTATTTGGTGGAAGATTATATGTTCAGATCCATTATGCTATTTAATACTCCTCTGATCATGAACATGTTTATCATTTGTGAGTAGTTACTTTTGTTCTTGAGGTCACGGGAGAAATCATGTTGCAAGTAATCATGTGAACTTGATATGTGTTTGATATTTTGATAGTATGTATGTTTTTATTCCCTTAGTGGTATCATGTGACCATCGACTACATGACACTTCACCATATTTGGGCCTAAGGGAATGCATTAGTAGCAATTAGATGGTGGTTTGCGAGAGTGACAAAAGCTTAAACCCCAGTTTATGCGCTATTTCGTAAGGGACCGATTGGATCCAAAAGTTTAATGCTATGGTTAGAATTTATTCTTAACACTTTTCTCGTAGTTGTGGATGCTTGCGGGAGGGTTAATCATAAGTGGGATGTTTGTTCAAGTAAGAACAGCACCTAAGCACCGGTCCACCCTGTCGGTGTCAAAACCGACGGATCTCGGGTAGGGGGTCCCGAACTGTGCGTCTAAGGTTGATGGTAACAGGAGACAGGGGACACGAAGTTTTGCCCAGGTTCGGTCCCTCTCGATGGAGGTAATACCATACATCATGCTTGATTGATATTGGTGAGTATGAGGATTACAAGAGTTGATCTACCACAAGATCGTAATGGCTAAAACCCCAGAAGTCTAGCCTGTCAGATTATGATTGCCTCTACGGACTAAACCGTCCAGTTTATATAGACACCGCAGGGGGCTAGGGTTGTACAAAGTCAGTTACAGAGAAAGGAATCTTCATATCCAAATGCCAGGCTTGCCATCCACACCAAGGAGAGTCCCATCCGGACACGGGAGAGAGTTCTTCTGTCTTGTATCTTCATAGCCCATTAGTCCGGCCCATGTCACACAGGCCGGGCGCCCGAGGACCCCTTAATACAGGACTCCCTCAGTAGCCCCTGAACTAGGCTCCAATGACGAGGTGTCCGTCATGCAGATTGTCTTTGGCATTGCAAGACGGGTTCCTCTTCCGAATACTCCAAAATAGCTATCGAACACAGAGAACGTGTCCGGCTCTATAAAAAAACGCCACATATATCCACAAAGAGTATAATATTTTATGAGTCCAATCCACTGACAACTTTTTGTAGCATGACATCATGTCATAGCCCGGTCATTATTTCAAACCTTTTTGTAGCCTCCCACTCCATGTTTCAAGATGCGGTTTCATTGGCACGTCTTGTCAAAGCAAATATCGTGTCCCCTTATTGCGGGATTCTCATTAATACGGGCATGGGTAATCCAACCGCGCTGCCTACACGACCCTTGGGGAATAGGCAAGTTTTAAGGCGAGTGGGGAGGCGCTTGATATTCACCGCCTTTATAAAGGGATAAGGATTCACGTCTTTCACCCACGCCCTCTTCCTCTCTGCCCATCCATTCTCAAGCTCCAGCGCCCAGGCCTCCATCCTTTCCGCCTCCAAATAGCACTCCAGCCATGTCCGTATCTGGAGCGCAAGGCAAGTGGATGGTTTCCTCCATCAAGGAGAAGGACATCACCAAGCTCTGGGAGGCCAGGTACCTAGCCAAGGAAATTGCCCACCGGCTTCCGGCCAAGGGACAGATCGTCCCCACCCCAGAGCCCCATGAGAGGGTCCTGTTCATCCCCCACTTCGTTCGCAGGCTGGGATTTCCTTCCACCCATTCGTCTGCGGACTTATGTTCTACTACGAGCTGGATTTCCATGATCCGGACCCCAACTCCTTCCTCTATATCTCGGCATTTATTGTCATGTGTGAGGCCTTCCTCTATATCCCACCCCACTTCGGACTGTGGTTGAAGATCTTCAACGTGAAGCCGAAGGTGGTGCATGGCCAACATGCAGAGTGCAGAGGCGCCATGATGAGCAAGCTGCCCAATGTCACATGGCCCAAAGGTACCTTCGTGGAGACTGTCAAAGGGTGGCAACAACAGTTATCCTTTCTGATCAAAGTTATCCTTTCTAATCGATCTATTCAAGAGTCCGTAGTAAAATAACACGAAGCTATTCTTTCCATTCGATCTATCCTAGAGTTCGTACTAGAATAACACCTTAAGACACAAATCAACCAAAACCCTAATGCCACCTAGATACTCCAATGTCACCTCAAGTATCCGTGGGTATGATTATACGATATGCATCACACAATCTCAGATTCATCTATTCAACCAACACAAAGAACTTCAAAGAGTGCCCCAAAGTTTTTACCGGAGAGTAAAGATGAAAACGTGTGCCAACCCCTATGCATAAGTTCACGAGGTCACGGAACTCGCAAGTTGATCACCAAAACATACATCAAGTGGATCACGTGAATATCCCATTGTCACCACAGATAAGCACATGCAAGACATACATCAAGTGTTCTCAAATCCTTAAAGACTCAATCCGATAAGATAACTTCAAAGGGAAAACTCAATTCATCACAAGAGAGTAGAGGGGGAGAAACATCATAAGATCAAATTATAATAGCAAAGCTCACGATACATCAAGATCGTGCCAAATCAAGAACACGAGAGAGAGAGAGAGATCAAACACATAGCTACTGGTACATACCCTCAGCCCCGAGGGTGAACTACTCCCTCCTCGTCATGGAGAGCGCCGGGATGATGAAGATGGCCACCGGAGAGGGATTCCCCCCTCCGACAGGGTGCTGGAACGGGTCTAGATTGGTTTACGTTGGCTACAGAGGCTTGCGGCGGCGAAACTCCCGATCTAGGTTTCTTTCTGGAAGTTTGGGTATATATAAGAGGTGTTGGAGTCGGGAACAAGTCAGGGGGTCCCCGAGGCGGCCACGAGGTAGGGGGCGCGCCCCCACCCTCGTGGGTGACTCGAGACTCTTCTGGCCCATCTCCGGTACTCCGTGGGCTTCTTCTGGTCCAAAAATTATCTCCGTGAATTTTCAGGTCAATTGGACTCCGTTTGGTTTTCCTTTTCTGCAATACTCAAAAACAAGGAAAAAACAGAAACTGGCACTAGGCTCTAGGTTAATAGGTTAGTCGCAAAAATCATATAAAATAACATATAAATGTATATAAAACATCCTAGATGGATAATATAATAGCATGGAACAATCAAAAATTATAGATACGTTGGAGATGTATCAGTAACTCCCTTGCCAGTTGCGCTTCCCCACGACCCGCATTGAGTGCGTGACGTGGGGGTCGTGCGTGGGGCGGTCGCATCGTGCTTGCGTCACCTCGCGGTGAACAGTAAAGAGGCGACCCGCGTCTTCCCCATAAAAAAGAGGAAATCATAGGGTCGCTGCTCATTTACCCTTCGTGCCTTTTCCAATCTCGGAACCGTCGTCCCTTTATTCCTCAAGCGCAAATCGAAGCTATCGCCTCTGCTTGCCACCGCCGCCTCCGCGCCCCCATTGCTCTCGATCCCTTACTTCGTCTCAGCCGCCATGGTGCCCAAGACAGGCAAGGGTAAGGGAGTGGCCAAGGATGCTGGCTAGAAAGAGGCGCCGGAGAGCAAGTTGGTGGAGATGCGGACGGAATGCGCCCTCTTCACCTCGAAGGTCGACACGCTCACCCTCAAGGAGAATATCAGGCCCCTGTGGGGGACGGAGACATCGGGGCACCCCACCACGCGTATCATCCCCGCCTCCATTGCCAAGGCCGGCCCAAATTGGTACCCCTTCTTTGTCGATTACTTCTCCTGCGGGCTATGCCCCCTTTCTCTAATTTCTTCAACAACATCATGCACACCTACGACTTCCACCTTCTGGATTTTACGCCGAACGTCGTGGCATGCATGGCCTTCTTTGCCCATCACCGCGAGGGCTTCATCGGAGTGCACCCCAGCACGGCACTCTTCCGGCACTACTTCACCCCTCGCATCCAGCCAGGGGGCGCCATCTCTGGCTGCATCACTTGGATCCCAAGGACCCAGAGTAGGGGCACATACCCGGAGGGTGCCTAGAAGGAGAGGTGGGAAGAGTGGCGGGGCCGGTGGTGCTGGATTGTGGAGGAGGATCCGCGAGAGTTCTGCCGGGTCCGTCGAGAGCCTCCAGTCCGCAGGAAGGACTGGGGTGATGTCGATGCCAATGACAAGAAGCTCACGGTCGGCACCACCAGGATCCATTGCCTCACCTCAGCCGGGCTCACTCTCGAGATGATTGGGGCCGATTTCATCCGTCGCCGGATTGCCGCGCTACACAATACAGGGAGGCCGGCCCGGGACTTCAGGAACGCGGCCAACATCATGAGGCTCCGCCCTGGTCTGAATCAAAACTTCAGGGTGTAGTAGAACGCCCATCTCTGCTAGAGGCTTTTTTAGCTCAAGGTTGACCAGGTCGGCAGGGCCGAGAGGACCAGCAAGGCCGAGAAGACCGGCAAGGCTGGCAAGGCCAGCAAGTCTATGTCCGGGTTGCCGGTGGAGGTGGTCCCGCTGAGCAACAACTCTTGCCAGACCACCATCATCGCCATGATGCCAGTCTTCAACATGCACGGCCTCGACCCAACTTGGGCCGAGCCAGAAGCAGAGCTGGTGTAGGAATTCTTCGACAACTTGTCGGAGAGGTACGTTCGCGACGAGCCGCAACTCATCCGCGACACCACCAAGGAGAAGCTAGTGTACATCACCGCCCGGGCGAAGGAGGCAGCGCTTGCCGAGGAGGCCGGCAGTCTCGGCACCGTGGAGGATGAGGCCGACGTCGCCGCAGAGGAGAAAAAGTTCGCCGAGTGGACGAGAGCTGTTGGGGGGTCCAGCGGTGCCGACGCTGGGGTCCCCCTTGTCGAAGACGTGGTCGAGGAGTCGGCCGAAGAGGAGACCAAGGTGGATGACTCCCTGGCCTCGGGGAGAAAACGTGTCCTGCGGCGGGCTAGCTCCAGCGAGCCGGACCGGCCCGGCAGGACCACGCAGCGGCAACAAGCCGCGAGACGAGGGTTGCGGCAGCGAAGAAGGCCATGGCCGCCACTTCTTCCTCATCCAAGAGGCGTAGGACGCCTTTGCCTTCCCCTCTGCGGACGCCGCCCCGAAGGCCGACTTCGACCTTGGGTCCTTTAGCCCGAAGAGGAAGAGGAGGCCAGCAGAGGAGGACGAGTAAGCATCTCGCCCTTCATCATTTCCGGCCCTCAGCCTGTGCCATCTTCCTTGACTTGATCTTATCCTTGCAGCGACACGAAGACACTAGCCTAGAGGGCGGCGAAGAGGGCCAGGGCTTAGAGGGGCGTCAAGCCACCGGCGAGCACTCCGCGCACGCTGGTGTTGGTGGAGATCAGCCTGGACAATAGCCCTCGATGCAGCCCTCACTTCAGCCCTAGCGTGAGCTCATTACTCACTCCTCACAGACAGGCGTTGGGGCGTGAATCCTTGGTGCTGACCTTGCCAGGTTTGCAGGAGGAGAGCGGCAATAGGAGGAGCCACTGAGGGCCACCCCCGACACGCCACCCAGAGGGGCGTCACCGGCTAGGGCACCTTCCGCCGAGCCCACGCGCATGGAGGAGGAGGAGGAGGCAAGCATGGGCACCAGTGGCTCCGTCCCGGCAACGAACATTGGCGGGGAGGGAACCACTTCTTCTCAGCTCGGCACAGGTAAGCGGCCTGCCTCCCGTCCCGTGCTATCTCTACCATGCAATGTCCTCTCTTGTTTCTTTGTTCTGAACTTTGATTTTGGCCCTGCTTCGTCCTCCTTTCTAGTTTCCAGATCCTCCTTCGACGGACCAGGTGGACGTCGATGCCGTCATCGAGGAGGTCGCTAGGGATGCTGAAGCTGAGGCCACCAGGATCACGGCTGACGAAGCCACCAAGTCTGCTGTTGAGAAGGCTAGCAAGGGGCCTGCCGGGGAGACCGGTGAGACCGCTGCTGGGGAGGCCGGCAAGGCTGCTGCTGAAGACGCCGCCAAGGAGCCCGTCGAGGAGGAGGTGGCCAACGATCAACCTTCCTCCCCTACAGCCCCTGCCCCGGGCAAGTACCTGAAGGTGGGCGATGACATGTTCATCCGCCTCCCAGAGACGGCAAGCACCAGGGCGCCAGCCGAAGGGGAGATGTTTGATGATGAGGCGCTCGCCACCACCGGGCTCCAGGTTGTTGACGAACCGAGCACCAGCGGTGGCGGTTCCCAAGAGGAGCAGCTTCTCTAAGACATGAGCGCCAACTTCCAGAAGCTCCAGGCGCTCCGCCATGCCCGCCAAGACAAAGTGAAATCCAGGATGGCGGCGGTGGACAAGGCGGAGACGGATTTTGAGGGGCGCGTCGCTCAGACGCAGGTCTGGTTTGGCGAGGCCTTGGAGGAACTGAGCACTGCCCAGGGTGAGCTGGATGAGCGCAAGCGAGAGCTCATCCTGAAGCAGGCCGACATGAGAAGGCCCAAGAGGCGGCGAAGGAACATGCCGCCAAGGAGGAAGACGCCTAGGCGCAGTAGCAAGATCTTCTAGACACCCAGGAGGAAGAACTTGTTGCCCGCGAGCAGGCACTTGCCTCCACGCTCTGCGGCAAGGAGGAGGAGATCAGGAAGATCGTCGCACAATGGACCCAGGAGATGGAGCAGAAGCACAAGGACGCACTTGATTCTTTGGCCCTGGACCACACCAGCAAGGTGGGGAAGCTGGAGCTGGAGCGGGAGGAGCTGAAGAGGGAGGTCTCAAAGCTGATGGAGGAGAGGGACACAGCCAACCGCACTCTGGCGGATTCACAGGTCACCGTCTCCGACCAGATCAAGCTGCTCTCCGAGGCCAACAGCTCCATTGATGATCTGAAGTTGCAACTGGGCCCCTTGGAGGGGATGCTTTCAGAGGTCACAGCCCGGGAGGAGACCCTAAACAAGGCCCTCGAGATCGAAAAGCGGCTGCGGAGCAATGACGCCGCCTCCCATAAGGATTATGTCGGTAGCGTAAATCTCTGGATCAGCCATCTCATCGGCGTTGCAGAGAAGCTCACCTTGCAGCTAGCCGTCATGGGCATGCTGGATTTCAGGTACTCCCAGGAGGTGAACGTGAGCCCCAATGCCAGGCTGACCTTGTTCTTCGAGCACGTCCTCGACATCCTGGAGTAGCTCCGCTCCAATCGAGCGACCTATCTGGCTAATGAGTCCCGGAGGCTTTGCCGGGGTGCCCTGACCAAGGTGCTCACCAAGGTGGCATTCTGGAACCCTAGCGTCGACTTTGCCAACGTGCTTGAGAGCTTGCTGGAGGATGCGGACCTCATGGCACTCAAAGAGCGCATCGAGCCCATCATCAGCTGCGTCAACGGAATCAAGAGGGTGGAGGGCCAGTGCCGGGACTAGCCACCCCGTTTCTCTTTGCTGATGCGAGTTCATGCCCAAGACAATTTATCTTAAGTTAGAACCGCGGCAATCACTGATGTAATATAACTCTGCAGTACTTTGAAATGAAGCATGCTATCTTCCTGTTCAATCTTTCCTTGTATGTACACACCCTACGCCTAGTTGGATAGGTTTGCCGGTGCGTAAACCCATGTTGTGGCGCTTTGAGGAACGGATCCTTAGCAGCCTGCTGGGGGGTGCTTGCTGCCGGACAAGCCACCTTGCTGTTCTCAGCGCAGCCGCTTGAACTGTTGAGCGGACTCGAAACAGAACAAGGGCGTTGCCAATAGTGGAAGGGTTCCCTTGCGTGCAAGTTTTCCATACAAGGAGCAAGATCTTTCGAGGAAGATAACCTTATAAAAAGGAAAATTGCTCAAGGTTTTGCATGACTTAGCTTTTCCGTCGCCACGCGGATGGTTATTGCGGCTGCGGACAGCACCACCTCGCCTAGCTGATGGCACCAGAGCATGGTTGATCGACATCGCCCTCTTCTCTCGAGCCATCGTGACGAAGGACTCGATGAGTTGACTTCAAAACCGGATTTTCACAGCCTCAGCGCCCCTACCTGGCGCGCCAAAGATGCCGGGGTCTCACGAACAACACCTATGGGATCCCTCGGGGAGTCCCTTCTACAGTTGGCGGGGCGTGGGGCTGCGCAAAGAGCGGGTCTAGAAGATCAACACGGGGGGATTTTTACCCAGGTTCGGGCCGCAAATGATGCGTAAAATCCTAGTCCTGCTTTTTGTGTATTTAGTGTTCTTGAGCTCTTGAACTAGCTGCAGTGCGTGCCTAGTCCAAAAAGTCTGAATCCCCACTCAGTATGCCTCGGGTTGCCACAGTGGCACACAGGAGGTGGAAAGTATGTACAGTGTACAAGTCTATCGCCTGGCACCGTAGGAAAAACACATTTAATGCACTGCCGACATGCCCTTTTGCTTTATTGGGGACATCAAAGAAGCTCATCCCGTCCATCCCCGCCTCGCCTCACTCTGACGCACATCCAAGCTGATAAGGCATGCAGCGCCACGCTGGCTGGCTACTGAGTTGGTGCAGTGGCAGGGTCTTCACAAAGATCTGCATGCCACCATGTAGGTGCTTGGCTAGTTGGCCTAGAAGCTGCATGCTGCCACGCAGGTGCGTGCCTGGTTGGCAGGCTGGTTGCCATGTTGGAACGGGCACGGGGCAGCGAAGCTCTGGCAAGTGCGGGCCTGGCCTTGGCTCCGTAGATGCCCCTGGCAAGGGTCTTGCCAGGGTCTCGTGGCCGTCCCCGGCAAGGATCTTGCCGGGTGCTTGCGAGCGTCCCCGGCAAGGGTCTTGCCAGGGGTCTAGATGTCGTCCCTGGCAAGATCTTGCCGGGGGTCTTTGTCTCCTGGTTCTCATCTAGGCTTGCAGGCCTTCGGTTTTCACAACGATCTGCATGCCACCATGCAGGCTCTCCCGAACCTTGGTCTTGACGTTGTCGATGGCGTCATAACTCTCAGGCTCAAGGGTGGCGGCCTTGCTGGCGTTGGGCAAATTGTCCTGGCAAGGCTCTTGCCAGGGCAAAATAGGCTGCCCCGGCAAGGGTCTTGTCGGGGAAAGCTCACCTTGTCCCTTCTCTCTTCATGCTTCTGGTTCGAGCACTGCCTTGGCAGCCTTGTACCTTTGCTTCCTCTGCTCCACCAAGCATGGCCGCAGGTGCGGCTACGACTGCCCGTGCACAAGTAAAGGATACAGAAAGGCCCCTACTTTTGTACACCGACACTTAGGTCCAGCTTTGGGCTTCTTCACGGGAGTGACAACTTTCTTGCCATTCTTCTTGAAGTTGCCTTTCTTTCCCTTGCCCTTTTTCTTGAAACTAGTGGTCTTGTTAACCATCAACACTTGATGCTCTTTCTTGATTTCTACCTTCGCCGATTTCAGCATTGCGAAGAGCTCGTGAATTTTTTTCGTCATCCCTTGCATATTATAGTTCATCACGAAGTTCTAGTAGCTTGGTGATAGTGACTAGAGAAATTTTTCAATCACTATCTTATCTGGAAGATTAACTCCCACTTGATTCAAGTGATTGTAGTACCTAGACATCCTGAGAACATGCTCACTAGTTGAGCTATTCTCCTCCATCTTGTAGGCAAATTACTTGAAAAGGTCTCATAACTCTCGACATGGGCATGAGTCTGATATACCAATTTCAGCTCTTGGAACATCTCATATGCTTCGTGGCATTCAGAACATTTTTTAAGTCCCGGTTCTAAGCCATAAAACATGGCGCACTAAACTATTAAGTAGTCATCATATCGAGCTTACCAAGTGTTCATAACGTCTGCATTTGCTCCTGCAATAGGTCTGTCACCTAGGGGTGCATCAAGGACATAAATCTTCTGTGCAGCAATGAGGATAAACCTCAAATCACAGACCTAGTCCGCATTATTGCTACTATCATCTTTCAACTTCGTTTTCTCTAGGAACATATCAAAAAATAGGGGAGCTAAATCGCGAGCTATTGATCTACAACATAGATATGCAAAACTATTAAGACTATGTTCATGATAAATTTAAGTTCAATTAATCGAATTACTAAAGAATTCCCACTTAAATAAACATCCCTCAAGTTTATCTAAGTGATACATGATCCAAATCAACTAACCCATGTCCGATCATCACGTGAGATGGGGTAGTCATCAACGGTGAACATCTCTATGTTGATCATATCTACTATATGACTCATGTTCGACCTTTTGGTCTCCAATGTTCCGAGACCATGTCTGTACATGCTAGGCTTGCCAAGTTTAACCCAAGTTTTTTGCATGTGCCAAACTATCTTACACCCATTGTATGTGAACGTAGAGTCTATCACACCCGATCATAACGTGGTTTCTCGAAACAACGAACTGTAGCAATGGTGCATACTCAAGGAGAACACTTTTATCTTGAAATTAAGTGAAGGGATCATATTATAATGCTACCGTTGTTCTAAGAAAAATAAGATGCATAAAGGACATCACATGCAATCAAAATATGTGACAATATATGGCCATTATCATCTTGTGCTTTTGATCTACATCTCCAAAGCATCGTCATGATCTCCATCGTCACCGGCTTCACACCTTGATCCGCATCATAGCGTCGTTGCGTCGAGGTCGTCACGCCAACTATTGCTTCTACAATTATCACTAACGCATAGTAATAAAGTAAAGCAATTACATGGCACTTGCACTTCATACAATAAAGAGACAACCCTAAGGCTCCTGCCAGTTGTCGATATTACAAAACATGATCATCTCATACGTCAACATATATCACATCATATCTTGACCATATCACATCCCAACATGCCCTGCAAAAACAATTTAGACGTCCTCTACTTTGTTGTTGCAAGTTTTACATGGTTGCTACAGGCTTCTAGCAAGAACCGTTCTTAACTACGCAAAAACCACAATGGTGATTCATCAAGTTTGTTGTTTTAACCTTCTTCAAGGACTGGCCATAGTCAAATTCGATTCAACTAAAGTAGGAGTAAAAGACACCCACCAGCCACCTTTTATGCAAAACTAGTTGCATGTCAGTCGGCGGAACCGGTCTCGTATGCGTGGACATGTAAGGTTGGTCCAGGCCGCTTCATCCCACAATACCACCGAATCAAAATAAGACGTTGGTGGTAAGAAATAGGACTATCACCGCCCACAACTCTTTGTTTTCTACTTGTGCATATCATCTACGCATAGACCTGGCTCAGATGTCACCGTTGGGAAACGTTGCATGGAAAACAAAAAAAATTCTACGCACATGCAAGATCTATCCATGGAGATGCATCGCAATGGGAGGGGGAGAGTGTGTCTACGTACCCTTGTGGACCGTAAGTGGAAGCGTTTGTTAACGCAGTTGATGTAGTCGAACTTCTTCGCGCTTCAACCGACCAAATACCGAACGTATGGCACCTCTGCGTTCTGCACACGTTCAGTTTGGTGACATCCTTCGCCTTCTTGATCCAGAAAGACGGTGAGATAGTGGATTAGTTCTGGCAGCATGACGGTGTGGTGACAGTGATAGTGAAGTGATCTCCGTAGGGCTTCACCTAAGGACTATGAAAATAGGACCGGGGGTGTAAACAGTCGAGGGGGGCGCCCCACATGGCTAGGAAATTGTCTGTTGTGTGCTAGGCAACCCCCTCCAACATATATATAGGTGGGAGGGAGGGAGGAACAGCCAAAGGAGGAGCCCAAGTAGGAGGAATCCTACTTGGAGTCTCTCCCAAGCCGCGCCCCCTGGCTTATATAGGTGCGGGGGGAAAGGCAAGGGAGGGTGCCCCCCCCTTTCCTTTCTCCCATGAGAGGGAAAGGCAGGAGGGGCCAGCCCTCCCCCTTTCCTCCCCTTGGGCTGGGCGGCCAGGGAGAGGGGCGCACCAGCCCCCTGTGGGCTGGTCTGTCCCTCCCTTGGCCCATTAAGCCCATAACACCTACCGGGGGTGTCCGGAACCCCTTCCGATGACCCGATGGCTACCCGGTGCATCCCAAAACTCTTCTGATGTCCGAATACCATCGTCCTATATGTCAATCTTGACCTCTTGACCATTCTGAGACTCTTCTACGAAGATCTTTATTGGTCGAATCGTTATGCCAACATACATAATTCCCTTTGTCCATTGGTATGTTACTTGACCGAGATTCGATCGTCGGTATCTTCATACCTAGTTCAATCTCGTTACCGGCAAGTCTCTTTACTTGTTCCGTAATACATCAGCTTGTAAATAACTCCTTACTCATTTGCTTGCAATCTTGTGATGTGTATTACCGAGAGTGCCCAGAGATACCTCTCTGATACTCGGAGTGACAAATCCTAATCTCGATCTATGCCAACTCAACAAACACCTTCGGAGATACCTGTATAGCATCTTTATGATCACCCAGTTATGTTGTGGCGTTTGATAGCACACAAGGTATTCCTCTGGTATCCGGGAGTTGCATAATCTCATAGTCGGAGGAATATGTATTTCACATGAAGAAAACAATAGCAATAAACTGAATGATCATTATGCTTAGCTAACGAATGGGTCTTGTCCTTCACATCATTCTCCTAATGATGTGACCCCGTTATCAAATGACAACACATGTCTATGCTTAGGAAACCTTAACCATCTTTGATCAACAAGATAGTCTAGTAGAGGCTTACTAGGGACACGGTATTTGTTTATGTATTCACACATGTATTTAAGTTTTTGATCAATACAATTCTAGCATGAATAATAAACCTTTTATCATGATTTAGGAAATATAATAATAACCATTTTATTATTGCCTCTAGAGCATATTTCCATCACAAATATTCTTCTAGTGGATTAGTAGGAGGCACGACAAAAGAAGTAAGACCAATTATTTCATCCTTACTAGGCAATTCTTTCTTATGAGGTTGTCTATTAAACTTGGAGAAATTAAATTCATGAGACTCATCACCAAAACTAACACTGATGGTTTGTTTATGAAAATCTATGGTGGCATTGAGAGTGTTCAAGAAAGGTCTACCAAAGATGATGGGACAAAAGTAATCTTGTGGGGAACCAAGGACAAGAAAATCAGTAGGATATTTTATTTTCCCACACAAGACTTCAACATCTCTAACAATCCCAAGTGGTGTGATGGTGTCTCTATTAGCAAGTTTAATAGTAACATCTATGTCCTCTATTTCAGTGGGTGCTATGTCATCCATAATTTCTTGATATAAGGTAAAAGGGATAGCACTCATGCTAGCACCTAAGTCACATAAACCATGATAACAATGATCTCCTATTTTAACTGAGACAACAGGCATGCCAACAAGAGGTCTATGTTTATCTTTCTCATCAGGTTTGGCAATTCTAGTAGCTTCATCACAGAAGTAAATAACATGCCCATCTATATTTTCTACCAAGAGATCTTTAACCATAGCAACACTAGGTTCTACTTTAATTTGTTCAGCAGGTTTAGGTGCTCTAATATTACTTTTGCGAACCACAATTGAAACCTTAGCATGTTCCTTTATCCTAACAGTTAAGGTGGTTTTTCAATATAAGAAGTAGGGACAACTGGATCAACATTATAAATAATAGTTTCATCTTTAGCAATTACTGATTCTTTAATTTCCTCTTTAATAGGGGGTTGATATTTAAACCACTTCTCCTTAGGGAGATCAACATGGGTAGCAAATGATTCACAGAAAGATGCTACTATCTCAGAGTCAAGTCCATATTTTGTACTAAAGTTTTGGAAAGCATCAGTATTCATAAAATATTTACCACAATCAAACTCAAGCTTAATACCTGACTCTTTACCTTCGTCGAGTTCCCAATCATCAGAGTTGCATTTAATTTTTTCTAAAAGATCCCACCTGAATTCAATAGTCTTCTTCATAAAAGAACCAGTACAAGAAGTATCGAGCATGGATTGATCATCACAAGAAAGCCGAGCATAGAAATTCTGAATGATAATTTCTCCTTCACGAGGCCAAAAATTATATCTATAATTCCGGTCACGATGAATTAGATGCATAGTATATTTTTTTTGGTGAAATTGCAATTTCAACCGATTCCAGTTCCAAGATCCAATATCATCGCATAACCTATACCATGTCAATGCTTTTCCCTTCAAAGATAAAGGGAAAACCTTCTTCTTTACTTCATCTTCGGGCAAACCTGCAAGCTTAAATAATCCACAAATTTCATCTACATATATCAAGTGCATATTAGGATGTTTAGTTCCATCTCCTGCATAAGGATTAGCTAGCAGTTGTTATATCATACCCAGAGGAATTTCATAACCAATATTTTCAATAGATGCAGTAGGTTGAGGGGCAACAAATTGTGGTTCCGGTCGAAGTGAAGATACCCCGAACAAACCCCTCAAAGGATTGTTCTCCATAGTAACAAGTGACAATAAATTTCAGCATGTAGTAATAATTTTTCCTTACCAATTTCCACTTGCCAAGAGCGCTTCACTCCCCGGCAATGGCACCAGAAAAGAGCCTTGATGACCCACAAGTATAGAGGATCCATCGTAGTCCTTTCGATAAGTAAGAGTGTCGAACCCAACGAGGAGCAGAAGGAAATGACAAGTGGTTTTCAGCAAGGTATTCTCTGCAAGAACTGAAATTATAAGTAACGAGTAGTTTGATAGCAAGATAATTTGTAATGAGCAAGTAACGGTGATAGTAAATAAAGTGCAGCAAGGTATCCCAATCCTTTTGTAGCAAAGGACAGGACAAAACAATCTCTTATGATAAGCAAAGCGTTCTTGAGGGTACATGGGAATTTCATCTAGTCACTTTCATCATGTTGGTTTGGTTCGTGTTCGCTACTTTGTAATTTGATATGTGTGTGGACCGATGCTTAGGTGTTGTTCTTACTTGAACAAACCTCCTACTTTTGATTGACCTCCTCGCAAGCATCCGCAACTATGAGAAAAGTATTAAGATAAAATCTAACCATAGCATTAAACTTTTGGATCCAAATCGGTACCTTATGAAGTAGAGCATAAACTACGGTTTAAGCTTCTGTCACTCTAGCAAACCACCATATAATAACTACTCCACAATGCATTCCCTCAGGCCCAAATATAGTGAAGTGTCATGTAGTCGATGTTCACATGACACCACTAAGGGAATCACAACATACATATCATCAAAATATCTAACACATATCAAGTTCACATGATTACTTGCAACAAGATTTCTCCCGTGACCTCAAGAACAAAATTAACTACTCACAAATGATAATCATGCTCAAGATCAGAGGGGTATTAAATAGCATAATGGATCTGAACATATAATCTTCCACCAAATAAACCATATAGTAATCAATTACAAGATGTAATCAACACTACTAATCACCCACAAGAACCAACCTGAGGTTCTGGTACAAAGATTGAATACAAGAGATGAAATAGGGTTTGAGAGGAGATGGTGTTGTTGAAGATGTGATGGAGATTGCCCTCCCAAAGATGGGAGAGTTGTTGGTGATGACGATGACGATGATTTCCCCCTCCGGGAGGGAAGTTCCCCCAGCGGAATCGCTCCACCGAAGGGCAAAAGTGCTCATGTCCAAATTCTGCCCCGAGACAGCGGCGCTCCATCCCGAAAGTCCTCTCCTTATTTTTTTTCTAGGTCAAAATGACTTATATACCAGAAGATGGGCACCGGAGGTGGGCCGAGGAGGGCACAACCGGGCAGGGCGCGCTTGGGGGCCCTGGCGCACCCAGGTGGGTTGTGCCCACCTGGTGGGCCCCCTCTGGTAGTTATTTGCTCCAATAATTCTTAAATATTCCATAAAGAATCTCCGTGAAGTTTCAGCTCATTTGGAGATGTGCAGAATAGGTAACTCTGACATAGCTTTTTCAGGTCCAGAATTCCAGCTGCCGGTATTCTCCCTCCTTGTGTAAACCTTGCATATTATGAGAGAAAAGGCATTAGAACTACTCCATAAAGCATTATTATGCATAAAAACATTATAAATAACAGTAGGAAAACATGATGCAAAATGGATGTATCACTTGCTGACCGGTAAGTGCCTCTATTTTCTTCTCGTGCAACACTAATCTTTCTACTACCTTCTGCATCCAGTCTGCTTCCGCTTTCTTCTTTCTCCCTCGGCTTCTATAAGTGGCACTTCTATGGGGAAACCCAACCTTCCACGGAACGGAGCCTGATGTGCCTCGTGTTCGTCCAGGGTGTTCAGGATTCCCGAGGGCGCGTGACAACTCATCCTTCTCTCTGCCGGGATGTAACTTCCCTTCTTGCATGGCCTGGATTGCTTCCTGAATCTTTTTGATGGGTGTTGCAAGTTGAGCTTCCATATAAACACACTTCCATGTTTCTGGGTCTAAAGTTCCCCATGCCCGAAGAACCAAGTCCTTGCCCGTTTAGGCCAGTTCAATGTCGCTAGATAGATCCCTTTAGCAAGAAGGTCATTCTCAGCTTTGTCCCACGTAGGCTGGGCAACCTTGTAGCCACCTGACCCCGTAACATGGTGATATTCCTTCTTTGCAGCATTTTTATTATTTATCAGTGACCTTTTCTTCCCTTTCCCGATGTCTTGCATGCCACAAATGTGGGCCAATAATCTTTTATCTTCTCATATTTACCGGTGAATGTTGGAGTCTTCTCTTTCAAGACAAACTTTTCGTTCAATCTTTTCTTCCAGTTGTTGAATTGTTATTTGGATCCACCTCTGACGGTGGGCTGAAATTTGTCATGAGCGTATTCCAAAGCTCATCTTTGGATCTACTAGCAGGCAACCAACTAGTGGAGGTAGGACGCAGCTTTACCCACCTACCCATTTTTGCATTTACTCCACCGTAATGACGTCGTTACCAGAACTGATCCATGGATCAGAAATCCTCTGACGAGTCGAGCGACGACTCTAAAGTCAAATCGCGATGGCCTGAATGGACATCCCATTCAGGCCCACCGTCCAGGAGAATTCCTCCATTTCCTTTTCTATTCCACATCGTCAAATGGGCCCAGAAATGGTCACATGTGTCTGCTAAAACGAATCACGACGACATATTCGGCGGGACAGATTCCAAGAGCCTGTGTGCTCGTGATCAATTCCTCCGCGTCCCATACAATGGCACAATTATAGTGGGAAGCGATGATACTCATAATTGTATGCATTGGTTCTTTTGGTGGAGGATGTGTGTGCCAAAGAAGAAATGTGACATGGGATTTAGGTATGTCAATTACTTTAATCTCGCTATGTTGGTGAGGCACTGTTGAAGGTCCGTCTCTACACCAAACCATGCGCATATTCTTAGCACACTAGTACTATCTTGAAGGTGATATGGTAAAGGAAGGAAACAAAGGATCATAGGAGAGTTTGTATGTGACTTCCTCTCGTTTTCCTTCCCCAAATCTAGGCGGCTAGGGCAAAACCCTCCAAGCTTCGCCGTGTAGTCCATGGATTCGCCTCCCCTCTACCTCCTGCTCCAACGGCCGGTGGTAGAGAGTGGAATCCCGGTGTCGGACAGATGACTGTGCTTCTTCTTTGAGTTTATCTTCGTGCCCCGATCATTGATATGCCTTCAACGTATCTATAATTTTTTTATTGTTTCATACTATTATATTATCGCTTTTGTATGCTTTATATGCCATTTTATATGTTTTTATAGACTAACCTATTAACTTAGTGCCTAGTGTCAGATCCTATTTTTTGCATGTTTTTTGTTTCACAAAAAAACATACCTATCGAAGTCCAAACACGATGAAACTTTACAGTGATTTTTTCTGAAACATAAGAGACCATAAAACATGGAGAGACCAGAAGGCACACGAGGGGGCCACAAGCCCTGGTGGCGCGCCCTGGGGGGTAGGCGCGCCTGGTGAGCTCATGGACCCCCTGATGCTCCGTTTTCCCTAATTTATGGCCTATAAATTCCCAATATTCCAAAACCCTCGAGGTGAGACACGAAATAATTATTCCGCTGGCGCAGGCCTCTATTCTACTACGATCCCATATGGAGCCCTTTGTCGGTACTCTGCAGGAAGGGGAAACCATTGAGTAGGCCATCTCCATCAACCTTTCTACCTACATAATGATGTGTGAGTAGTTCCTACATGACCTACGGGTCCATAGCAGTAGCTAGATGGCTTTCTCTCTCTCTCTCTCTCTCTCTTGATCTTAAATACAATGATCTCCTATGAGATCAATCCGATGTAATCTTTTGTGATGTGTTTGTTGAGATCCGATGAATTGTGGGTTTATGATCTGATTATTTATTGATCTATTTTGATTTCTCGAGCCTTCATTATTGTGTAATTTTATAGCTTTGTAATTCTCTAAAATCTATTAGTCTACTTTGGCCAAGTTTGATTAATTTATCTTCAATGGGAGAGGTGCTTTGTAGTAGGTTCAATTTTGCGGTGACCATGTCAAGTGACAGAAAGGACAAGGGCACGTATTTGTATTGTTGCTACTAAGAATAAAATGATGGGGTTTGGTCATATTGATTGATCTTATTTTGTCTACATTATGTCATCTTGCTTAATGCGTTACTCTGTTATGAACTTAATACTTTGAGATGCATGCTAGATAGCGGTTTTGGGGTGGAGTAATAGTAGTAGACGTTAGTAAGTTTAAAGGTCTACTTGTCACGAATGTAATGCCTATATAATGATTATGCCTTGGATGATCTTCATAACTATGCACAATTATGTCAATTGCCCAACAATAATATGTTTTCTTTGCTATTCTGCTTTCAAGAGAGATGCCTCTAGTGAACCTATGTCCCCGGGGGTCCATTCTTCATATATTTACAGGTTCCTATAATTTTTATCAATCTACTATCATTATTCTAGTTACTACCATCCTTTGTTATCCTTACTATTTTTTTTAACCTCGTGGCTAGCAAGAACAAGGGGAGTGATGACCCCTTGCCTTTGTTAGGTGCAAGCAATTATTTTGTTTGTGTGGAGGTGCTCCCAATGTTGTACGTGTGTTGCCTCCTACTGGTTCAATAAACCTTGGTTCTAAACCGAGGGAAATACTTCCTGCTAGTGTGCTACATCGCCCTTCCTCTTAGGGGAAATTCAACAACTCCTGTAGGAGTAGCAAAAGAATTTTTGGTGCCGTTGCTAGGGAGGCTTCATCATACAAATCAGGTGCCTTTGCACAAACACTTTCCTTTTTTCTTGTTTTTATTCTTGCATTTTGCATTTTGCCTTTTTATTTGCCTTCCCATTCTACTCTCAAAAACTCAAAAATAACTTGTTGCCGCTATATTTGCTTGAATTGCCATCATGTCTACTCCTGGAAATACCAAGCTTTGTGATTTCTCAAGTACTAATAACAATGATTTTATTAGTACTCCTATTACTCCTCCCGCCACTACTACGGAGTCTTATGATATAAAAGATGTTTTGCTCAAAGGATGAATTGCTGCCACCATTGGCGTCTTTGGACAAACCCATACCACTATTGTGAGCCTGCAATTTTCCAAGGAAATACGAAAGAATCAAACTTCCGTGCGATTAACAAATAACAAGCTACTGCTCTAATTATATTCCAACTTTTCTCATCAAGAAGGAAAAAAATAACACACTTCAGTAGCTTAGTACATACCAGCACCAATTTTTTTGCGAGGAACATACGAGCACCCCAGAACCAGTTCACAATTCATATATGGATTTTGGATAGAACATAGAAGAATGGGGAGGCAGAGAAGAGAAGAGATCTTACTAGCGTCGGTCGAGCATCCTGGTTTGGAGTGAAGGGAGGTGACTGTCAGGCCTCAGGAGTCCTGGTCGACTGGTCTAATGTCAGGCCTCTCGGACAGCTAGATACTGGAGCATAGGAAGACCAAAGGTGATAGGCAGAGGGACTCGATGGAAGGGACCATGCGGCGGCAGCCCCGGGCATAGGATGACAGGTGGCAGGAACACCAATATAGGATGGCGACTGGTGAGGGATAGCTGGAACGGCGACCGTGGTGGTTCACCCAGGTAGGGCGGCAGGGAAGCGACGTCATTCTGAGAAAGGGTGGAGGTGGAAGCAGCGGCGGTGCCCGAGGGATAGGGGGAAGATGAGCGCACTAAGTAGTGGATTTTGGTCGAAACCCTACAAAGGAGGGTTTTCCCCTCTTTTCCCTTTCTACCCCTAGCTTGTTCATAAAAAAGTAGTGGGTTCATGAGCTTTTCTGGAAATGACATTGAACCGCCCAGTTTTGCAAAAACTGTTGGCTTCACTGGTTTTTACAAAAAAAACTGATCGGTTCGATTGCTCGAACGGTCCTCAATGCTTAAAAAATGGCTGGGGTCGCTGGTTCTGGTCTTTTCCGGTCCGGCCGCCAGTCCGGTTCTATTTTTTAAACTATGGTCATGATAGGTATGTATAGCGGACACTTTATGGCATAAACTTTGGTTGAATGATTTTGGACGCATGCGCAAATTTTGTATAGCAAAAGACTAGAAGAAACAACTCTTCTGAGCATAAAAACCTCAATCATGCATACGATGCATATGTGGGTGACGAACCACAAGTATAGTGGATCAATAATAGTCCTTTCATTCAGTAAGAGTGTCGAATCCAAGGAGGAGCAGAAGGAAATGATAAGCGGTTGTCAGCAAGGTATTCTCTGCAAGTACTGAAAGCAGCAGTAACAGATAGTTTGGTAGCAATGAAATTCGTAACAAATAACAAGTAGAAATAGTAACAAAGATGTAGCAAGGTGGTCCAATCCTTTTTATAGCAAAGGATAAGCCAGAACGTTCTCTTATAGCAAGCAAAGCGTTCTCGAGGACACATGAGAATTATCGTCTAGTCACGTTCATCATGTTAGTTGATTAGCATTCGCTACTTTGATAATTTGATATGTGGGTGGACCGGTGCTTGGGTGTTGTCCTTACTTGAACAAGCATCCCACTTATGATTACCCCCTCTCGCAAGCATCTGCAACTATGAAATAAGAATTAAGATAGATCTAACCACATCATGAAACATATGGATCCAAATCAGCCCCTTACGGAATAACGCATAAACTAGCAGGGTTTAATATTTTGTCACTCTAGCAACCCATCATCTACTTATTACTCCACAATGCCTTCCCTTAGGCCCAAGTATGGTGAAGTGTCATATAGTCGACGTTTACATGACACCACTAAAGGAAGCAACAACATACATATCATCAAAATGTCGAACGAATACCAACTTCACATGATTACTTATAACAAGACTTCTCCCATGTCATCAAGAACAAAAGTAACTACTCAAAAATAATATCATGTTCAAGATCAGAGGTGTATTGAATATGCTTGAGGATCTGAACATTTAATCTTCCACCAAATAAACCAACTAGCATCAACCACAAGATGTAATCGACACTACTAGCAACACATAGGTACCAATCTGAGGTTTTCGGACAAAGATTGAATACAAGACATGAATTAGGGTTTGAGATGAGATGGTGCTGATAAAGATTGGTCCTCCCACGATGAGGGGATCGTTTGTGATGTCGATGGCTTCGATTTCCCCCTCTCGGAGGGAAGTTTCCCTGGTGGAATCGCTCTGCCGGAGAGCAAAAGTGCTCCTGCCCAGGTTCCGCCTCGAGACGGCGGCGCTTCGTCCCGAAAGTCTCCTCCTTATTTTTCTAGGGCAAATGGCTTCATATAGCATAAGATGGGTACCAAAGGCCTGCCAGGGGTCCCACGAGCTCACATGGCGCACCCAGGGGTGGGGTGCGCCCCCTGAGCTCATGGCTCCATGGTGGACCGCCTTTTGGTAATTCTTCTTCGAGTATTTTTATATATTCCAAAATAATTCTCCGTAAATTTTCAGGTCATTTGAAGTTGTGCAGAACAACTATCCTTGTTGTAGCCTTTTCAGGTCCAGAATTCCAGCTGTCGGCAATCTCCCTCTCCATGTGAAACTTGTACAGTAAGAGAGAAAAGGCATTAAAATTGCATCATAAAGTGAAATATCATTCAAAACATAATAAATAACAGTAAAAAAATATGATGCAAAATGGACGTATCAACTCCCCCAAGCTTAGACCTCGCTTGTCCTTAAGCGAAAGCCAAAATCGATAATCATGACCACATGTTTAGAGAGAGAGAGGTGTCGACAAAAATAAACTACAGACATGAAAGCATCATGATCATTATTATAGCAGCAATATATCATCATAAAACTTATCATGCTAAAGTAACAGTTAATCCACATGCTAAAGTATGAACCATAAACTTTGTTGGGAACTAACAAATTATGATCTCAGTCATTGAAAAAATTACAATCCATCATATTTTCTGAAAGAGTCTATGTGAGAGCTTTGTTTAGCAAGTTCATATACTCAACTATCATTTAGTCTTATATGATTGCTCATAGTCACAACATATTTATAGAGCAAAAGTTTTAGTCAAAATACATAGGAAGATGGGGGTTATAGTTTTCACCGCTCAACTTATTTATCTCAAGGATAATGTCAACAATAATAACTCATGATCACCTACATCCAACTGGATATATATATATATACATATATATATATATACATATATATATATATACATATATATATGTCTAGATCTTTTCCACCACATGATGCTTGCCAACTAGAAAATAAATAGAGCGGAACACGGGATGAACATTATTGACTCTTGCATAAAGGTAAATACAGAAAAGTAAAAGATAGACCCTTCGCAGAGGGAACCAGAGATTGTCATGCGCTTTTTACTTTTGGATGTGTAAACTCGTAATGGAAAGGAATGTCACTTTATATTGCCACTTATCATAGCAACCTTTATCATGCAGTCCGTCGTTTTTATTTCTTCATCATCACAAATTCGTACATAGCTTATTCTTCTAATAAAAGATCATACATATTTAGGAGCAATTTTTATTATTTTATGCACCGATGACAACTTACTTGAAGAATCTTATTCAATTCATAGATAGATATAATGGACTCTCATGACAAAAGACTGGGTTTAAGGATTTTGGATACACAAGTAGTATCTCTAGTTAGTGAGAATTTTGGCTAGCAAAAGATCCTAAGCAAAGCACCACATGTTACAGGATCCATGACAATATAACTTCTATGTGAATATAAGCAATTAGGGCTGCAAACGAGTCGAGTTGGAGCGAGTTGGAGTTGGGTCAGCTCAACTCATATTAAAAGTCGAGCGATCTCAAACTAAGTGAAGCTCAAGACCGAGCCGTGGAGCATACTCGTGCTCAGCTTGTAATGATCTCGAGTTGATCTCGAGCTAGTTTCGAGTTAAATGAGATGGTAAAAACTATAACTCTTATGTTGATTATTCCAACTAGATAAGGTTCAACACGGCGTATGAAAGCACTAAAGAAATATTATTCCAATCATGACGATGACGATATAAATTTCTTCAAAGTAGTTTGACTTATTCTCTCATAACCGTAAATCTAGTATCAAAATAATCATATAATTGGAAAAACAAATTATCAGTCAAAGATCATAAAGGCCTAAATCTTCTCTGCACTTAATTAAGTTTTCATGTTTGCTAGTAAATAAAATGAAAAAAATAATGAAAAACATAGATGATAATAAATTGTCTTATTTCCATTTAATATATGACATGATCATTTAACATAATGATATTATGTTGAGCCATTCAGCTAAAATTAAGTGAACTAGTATTGGCTCAAGATCGGCTCATTTCTCGATCGAGCTACATAAAGTATTCAAACTCAGCTCGTTTATTTTGGAGTCAATCAATCTCAAATTGAGCTAAAAAAAACTGAGTCGATCTCGAGCAGCTCGTGAGTCTCGAGCTTTTCTTGCGGTCCTACTGTTGGCTGAAAGCCTGAAACCGGTGGACCCAAAGAGTCTTCGCCCCGCCCCGCGGGAGCCATGGCCAGGCGCTCGGCCGCCGCTCGCCTGGATCCTTCCGGTAGGTCACCCCCCACCCACTCGCGCCCCCCTTTCCCTTGGCCTACTAGCATTCAATCCTTTCCCCTCTGACCCGTTAGCCTTGGTTTCGTCGGGCGCTGCGGTGTGGCCTGGCCAGGCCTTGGCGCCACCATAGGTCTGGGTTGGGGGTGGGGGAAGTGAGCGCATGGTTCCACTCCACCGGTGCAGAGGCCATGGTTCTGTGGTCTTCGGCCTCTATTTGTTCATGGGCAACTGGATTTACACGGTGTTACATTTTCTTTCACATTTAATCAGCTCTGCTAGCTCCTGCTTTGGCGACAATGGGCAATCCACTTTCATCATTCAACATGCCCCACTTTTCTTCCACAATATTTTGAGACCTTATGCATATCTCGTTTACATACCCAACAGTATGCACCAGAAGAAGTAATTAAACAACTTTGTTCAATTGCTTTGGATTACGTCATAACTGCTAACTAAACAACTTTGTTCAATTGGTTTGATTACGTCATAACCGCTAACTCTTCGTCATGCTGTTGATTGTGGTGAGAAATTTTCTCAAGGACCTTGTGTGGTGACCTGGTGATCGATGAAAAATAGAGGCAAAACATAGTTGAAAACTTGAGGCTGCTTTTACAACTTGTTATTTTTTGTATGTTACACACAAGCATTGCCTCGAGTTTCCTTTACACGCTCCTCTTCTCCTACATGCTAATAACCTCTTCTGGTTTTCCAAAAGTCCGAGACTATGTTGGCCTCTTCATTGCCTGCTGCAATGCAATCCATGTTCATATCATCTCAGTCAGGATATGAGCAGAGCAAAGGCAGCAGTGCCTTTTTTCCAAGGCTTGGAAGGCAGCTCTCCTGTCTGTCTGTATGTACATGCTTGACTTTCCAGATTACAACCATGGAAGATTCATTCTTATGGCGACGATACATCATCATTGTTGAAACTGTATGAAGTGGCGCTCGAGTAGCTCGTGTTGCTGACCTGGGCAGCTTCATACTCCTGTCCAAGAGTCCGCAGCCTGTTCAACTCTGGCAAGATTTCTTTTCCGAGATCTGGCCGGTCCTTCTTCCGTAGCTCCGCACATTTCAAAGCCAGCCGCGCGAACGCCAAGGCCTCTTCTACTGGCCAGTCTGTCACCGTCGGGTCAAGTACCTCCTGGAAGGCTCCTTTCTCTATGGCATGCTCGACTTGGTGCGTGAGGCCCATGGGGGACCTGGCTGTGATGATCTGGAGCAGCAGGATTCCGAACGAGTATATGTCGGACTTGGTGGTCAGCATGCCCGTCTGCTGGTACTCAGGGTCTATGTAGCAGAATGTGCCGGCTGTGGACGTCATCCTGTACTGTGTGACTTCAGCTATGGACTGTGGCACCAGCCTCGCGAGGCCGACGTCACTGATCTTGCTGACGAAGTTGTGGTCGAGGAGGATGTTTCCGGGCTTCAGGTCTCGGTGGACAAGTGGTTCTGGCTTCGCCTGGTGGAGGAAGAGAAGGCCGGTAGCGATGTCTGCGGCGATCCTGAAGCGGATGTTCCATGGGATTGGTTTGGTGTTGCCTCTTCTGCAGAGCCGGTCCTCTAGGCTTCCGTAATCCATGTACTCGTAGACCAGGCAGCCATACTCGGGGCATGCTCCGAGCAACAGGACCATGTTTGGATGCCGCATGCTGCTAAGTATTTCAATCTGCAAAGTATTGATTAGCATGAGGTTGATCATGGCTTCATTTGCATAAAGTAAAATGCAGCTAAGGAGTCAATCGGTAAATTAGTTATCCTGAAACAAATAAAAGAAACCTGCTTCCTGATGCCGAACATATATTTATTGCCAGTAAAAGAGAAGGAATATGCATGGTGTTTATATGGCTCTAGTAATATGCAAATACTGAAAGCAGCCCTGAATAGACTGACAAATAATGAAACTGTAACTGCATAACTATGAAGGTCTTATGATTTGTAATGCTGTATTGTATTTACCTCTTGCTGAAACTGTTTCCTCCCCTGTGATGCGTCTGGTCTTAGGATTTTAATAGCGACATTAGTATGATCCAATACAGCTTTATATACTGGTCCATATCCACCTTCGCCTATCTTGAGTGCCCTGTCAAACTTATGCGTGGCGGCTTCTATATCATCAATGGAATACCTCCTGTACCGGGGATCCGTGTCCGATGCTCTCCTTCTCTCCTCGAACTCGCGCTTTGCCTTCCATTCTGCTCTCAGTCTCTTCTGCGCCTCGAGCTCTGCAATTTTTTGGGCAGCTTCTGCCGCCTCCAGCGCAGCTTTGCACTTTGCCTTCTCCATTTCAACAAGCGCAAGAGCTTCTTCTTCTGAACTCCTTAGTTCTTGGTACAATTTAGACTCTTCCACCTTCATCTGGGACAGCTGAGCCGCCTGCAGTTATTATTTATTTCATTATATCAACAGTTTGGTCGGTTTAGGAACTGCTTGACGTTATACTCAGGTCCATCTATTTTCATGTATAAACATTACCTTCTGTTTCGCGTCAATTGCCTCCTTACATGCGGAGTTATACATTTCCATTGTCTGCTTCAGCTCTAGTCTCAGTCGTCTCATTTCAGCTTCTACATCCTTCTGCATTCATGTGAAACAAAATATGAGAATTTATGATCCAGTACCTAACAACTTCAAATCAATGTCCAGCTTGCAAACTTTTGATCCACTGTAGCAACTTAATGGTTACAATGCTCTTACCCCGGCTGAACTTAGGCTTTCCAAGGATGCATATGATGATAGCTCCAGAGATTCACCATAGTCCAGAGAATTTAACTCCATGCTCATGGGAAAATCAACGTCATCTGAAAAGGAGCTGCGAGTCACGGAGGGCCTTGGTGGTGCAATGAAGTCGATGTAGTCGTCGAAATCCTTTTGAGGTGCTTGCCTTCCAGAGAGGAGATGCCTATCTTTTGTCGGGACCTTTGCATAGCCAGATAACCGGTCTACCGATGTTCTACTTGTCCTCGGTGACGATGGGTTAGAAAACTTTCTCCATTCTCTTGATGATCTATTATACAAAATGAGATATTTCTTACATCCACATTGCCTAGGCATTTAATTAAACATATGGATGCTAACTGCTGAAGGTAAGCATAGCGACCAACTGACCATCTAATGAGTAAGTTATTTTTTAACCGTATAAGTGAATTTCTGCTGACCATTTAGCTTCAGGAACATGCTTTGTATTTTATCGAAGTGCTATGTATCTTCTTCACAAACTTACCTTGGGAATGCATCGGGTTCGATGTTTGGTTGGGAGTTTTGCTTCGGAGGGAGAGTAGTAAAGGGTGCCGGAGCTTTGGCTGCCTTCACTTGGATGGCCTTCCCTTTATGTATTACATGCACTGTGCAATAATCAGGCGCCATCTTCATCAAGCATGTTGGCACATCAGGATTTCTAAACCTTCTGCATGGTGTAAAGTCCATGCCTGTGTTCAGTATAGGTATATATCAAAGGTATGTAATGGTGCATAATCATGGAGTATGGATGGGTAGGTACCTGATGAATGTGTTCCTAGTGGATGCTCCAACTACGATATCGGTGATGGCATGACCAGTAGCATAATCAATTATTGCTTTGGAGATATCATTGCCATCCAAGATAACCTCATTTAGATGCATCTGCGATTTGCAGTGGCAGTATGTCAGTATTACTTGTGTTATTTGATTCTATTTGCTTCGTCTTGTTATTATTATTATTATTATTATTATTATTATTATTATTATTGTTATTATTATTATTATTATTATTATCCTCCTCCTCCTCCTGTCGTAGTACCAAAACATTTTTATTTCAAGAATCCTTGGTATGTCTCAGCTCTTATAGATATCTCACCCTAATGTTTTTTTATGTCTGCTCTGCTATAGCGGTATGCCAATTTGAGCTAACATCTACCAATATGCGAGAAGGCAGTGTTCTAGCATTCAATTGACACTCACCCCTTTACGAGCACAGTAGCCTCTGTATGAGATAAACAGTTGTGACATCTCTGCATCTGTGTCAACTCCGCGGCCTGCTTCCCCTGTTAATGTGGCCATACCAAAATAAATTAGAGCAAGTGTTGAAAAGTTAAACCATGTTAAATAGGAGAATAAAATCTTTACCAGTCGCCTAATATGTACTCCCTCCCTCCGGAAATACTTGTCATCAAAATGGATAAAAGGGGATGTATCTAGACGTATTTTAGTTTTAGATACATTTCTTTTTATCCATTTTGATGACAAGTATTTTCGGACGGAGGGAGTAATCAATAGCTGCAGGGACTAGTGAATATGAACAAGTGTTACAACTACGCAGTAAGTTAAATTCATTTTGGAACAACACAATCTGCATCATCCTACTAGGCGATGCGCCTTTTCTCGTGTCTGGTATATTTTCGTACAAAATAGCTGTAGAATGTGATAGTGTAGCATTATCTGTTCATCACATGATGACATTATGCACATAACATTGTCACAGAATAATGCCGATCTTGGAAATTGGACGTTTTGTTTGTTATCTATAAAGTTATTGCTACCTCATCGCCAAACCTGCTATTTTAGGTAAATTGGTCTACTGTGATGGTGAACAGATTACGAAAATACGGGTGGAAACTGAAGACCCTAGCAATCATAACTTCAGCCAGCCTGATTTTGACGGCGTTCAGATGTAGGAAAAGGTCTCTTCTGATTTTCATTTCTTTTTTCATGCAGATACCTCTTACCATAAAGAGCGAGACCGGTCTGTGTACTTTGGTTGATCCTGACATGGACCAACTGGAGGGTGCTCCCCCTGGCCATGAGCCGATCCACCGCCCATTTTGCCGCTTGCTGGCTGTTCTTGTCCCGGTCGACGGCCACGATGGTCGAGATGTCCTTCCCGGCCTCGGGCTCCCCGCTGTGCGACGCTGTGGAGAATGCCGAGAGGTACATTTCTCAGCTCTCCGACCAACCAACCAAGCGAGCGAGCGACTGACGGGAGGGAGAGAGAGACAAAAGGGGAATTTTGTCCCTCCTCCCCTTTTGCTTATCTCTCCTACCCTGCCTGGCCGGGGTCTCCTCGTCCCTTGCTGTCGCGACCGAACCCGGCCGAAACCGCGATGTTGTTTTAGGGAGCTTGTGTTAGTTTTTTGCCAAGTTTGGACGCAGTGTGGTCGTGAGGATTTTCTTAATTTTCTGTGGCTCCTGTTTCCCCGCTTCTTAAGCAAGGGGTGTAGGCGGGAGGACACATGTTCAATGCCACCTTTCTGCTTGTTTCTAAGAATAGCGGCAGGTGACAGACAGGGGTGTCGCCAGGCGCTAGCTGAGTTTCCTTTAAAGGCCTCCTTTGGTTTGGTTTATAGTGTAGAAAAATTATAGGAATAGAAAAGTCATTGAAAATAAGATGACATGTATCTCAAATCCTATAAATAGAAATATGAAAGGAGATGTTCTTTGGTTCACATCATAGGAGTTTTTACGTTCAGTTTAGGCTAATGTTTATTTTCCTATGATATATGGAGGATAGGAAGAATCTCTTCATAGGAATAGAATTCTATTCCTACAAACCAAATGGGTTTAAAGAAAATTTTCCTATAGAAATCCTATCCTATGAAATTTCTACATAATTCCTTCAAATCAAAGGAGGCCTAAATTTCCTTTCTGAATCTCCTATGCACATTTTGCTAGTATAACAAATCTGCAGCCCTGTTTTAGTTTGGGTTTAATTCCATGAGAACCAGCTCCCTATCCCCAGAGTACAAACTTCGCATCCGCCTGACTGAATTGCTAGCACCTGTTCGATCCAACGAGAAGCCAACTGAACTCCCATCATGTCCTTTTTACACATGTCAGTGAGACGGGATGAAAACACTCGGTCAAACTGAACTATGCAAAAAGTTTGAACTTTAGATACTTCGGTCACTCCGGATGAAAACGGATCAGTTGCTCTGAGTAGTGCTGATCTAAGCACTTTTCACACTTCGGTGTCACCTACGGAAACTGTTCGCAAATTCCAAATGAATCTTAGTAGGCAACAAAAGGTTGACAAGTGCTCATTGATGAGACCGATTGGCCAACTCAGTCAGACCGAAAATTAGGGTTTAGGACAAGGTCTATATCATGATGGCTCGGTGAATCTGGTGTATTTTGGTTCAATGAGTTTGAGGATAATGATGGGTTTTGATATAGTGAGAAGTTGTGAAGTAGTATGAGGCTTTTGAAGTTTGATCTTTAAGCACTTGAGAAATGAACTCATCATCTCAACCTCATCCCCCTTTTGATAGTATTGGCATACCTATGGACTCAATGTAATCTATGTTCACTTAAACATAAATGAAGTCTCCAAGCTTGATCTAACACTTGTCCTTAGCATTTTGAGGGGTCCATTTCCACTTCCCTTATTGTACCTATCTTGAACTTTCATGAAATATACTCAAGAATAACGTTAGTCCAATAATATGTATGTTGACATGAATTACCAAAACCATCAAGAGATTGTGTATGATTTCAATTAGGAGGATTAAATCTAACTAATCTAGCTAGTTCATGAGTTACTTGATTACATTCCCTATGATTGCGCTAAAAATGATATGGGTGACTTTTAAAACATGAAATAATAGTAATCGATTTCTGGTCTACGGGTGAACTTCTAGAAGACTGGCGATGCTGATTCGGTGCACGACAGATCAGGTGAAATTGATAAATAGCCTGTTGGAATACACGACCGGGTCGTTTCCATATAAGTACCTCAGCCTACCCTTGAGCATTCGAAAGATGGCGTCAGCTCAGTTCCAATACTTGGTGGATCAACTCCAAGTTGCCAACCTGGCACGGCCTCTCGCTACCCAACCCAAGAGTGGGCGGCTACTGTTGGCGCGGTCGGTACTTTGTACTGTACCAATTCCCACGTTAATGGCCATGGAGCTACTCCCTCCGTAAAGAAATATGAGAGCATTTACATTACTAAAATTCTCTTATATTTTTTTATAGAGGGAGTACCTGCGAAGACACTGATGTCCTTAGAGAGGATCTGTCATGGTTTCCTATGTTGCGCAAAGAGAGATGCTCATGGTGGTAAATGCTCAGTGGCCTAGGAGTTGGTCTACGCCTCCAAATGGGCTGGTGGACTGGGCATCCCCAACCTAAGGTGGCCCAACAATGCCTTGTAGGCCTGATGGCTTTGGTTATGCCGGACTGATCAAGAATGTTTGTGGAAAGAATTCGACATCTTGGTAACTGACAATGCGAAGGCTATCTATCAGGCAGCAACGATTGCAACTCTTGGTAATGGCAACAACATTCTCTTTTAGGAGAGATAGATGGCTTCATGGATGCCGGATTCAGGATTTATGATAGAGGCGAAGGTGTCCCGTTTTTCGATGAGATGGTAACTACCGTTCTCGGTGGAGTAGACTTTAACGATCGGACTACAACATACGAAGACGTCGCGCCTTAGCAATCGCTAAACCAACTCCGAGAGGTTATTGACCATGCCGGAGCACGATCAACCTGACCATAAGGGCCTTTTTCCTACACGCAAATGAAGAACAAGGAGAAACTGAGATTGCAATATGGATATTGCGAACTTAAGAGAAAAGCTTTATGATCAAAGTGGGGTTCTGAAACGTCTTGGCCTGGTCATTGGACACAAACGAAGTACGCGTTTTGCACTATAGCAAACTTTAATCTAAACAAAATCCAAGTCTAAAACGATGCTCTAAGGGTTGTATTAATAGGGAGACAGAGGGGAATTTGGTCCACCCTTGGCAAGGTGGGACTAAATTCTGTCCTAAATCGTCTTCCCTATTAATACATACTCTAAAAACAACCTATTAAGTGTATTTCAAAAATACATGGGCCTGACCCAAAAATAAGGTGGTGTAGCACCTATATTAAGCTATGGGCGAAATTTATGAAAGACCATCTTGTATATTTCATCCATGTCCTTGTATGTCATCATGGTGGCTCCAAAGTGCTAAAAACTCCACTGGAAACTCCATTTTTGTTCCCCTTGCGCGCGCCATCTCCTCCATGCTTGATCATGCTCCAATGTTCATCCTTCTTGACCATGCTTGGCCCTTCATTTCTAAGCAAAGCAAATATATCCAATTTATGCATCATCATATTCTCATGAACATTAGAATCATTACCAAGAAACTAAATTACCTAGTAATTTAATTGACATGCCCGAGCTCTTGTAATTGATCTAGTATATGTAGCAGCAGGGGTTGTGGGTTTAACTGTATTATTGATGCCCTCATCATCTCCCCTTCTTGAATTTAAAGTCATCTTCGATGGAAGCTCATATTCCTCACCCACATAAGGCTTCAAATCTGCAATGTTAAAAGTGGGACTAACCCCAGAATTTGAAAGGTAGCTCAAATTTGTATGCATTGTCATTATTTTCTCTAACACCTTAAAAGGACCATCATCACGTGGCATCAGCTTTGACTTGCTAAATCAGGAAACATATCTTTGCGTAAATGTAACCAAACAAGATCTCCAGGTGCAAAGACAACATGTTTTTGCCCTTATCTCCAGCAAGTTTGTATTTAGCATTCATATGCTCAACGTTTTCTTTTGTTAACTCATGCATTTTCAAGATCAATTCAACACGTTGTTTATCATCAAAATTAACCTTCTCCGAGGATGGAAGAGGCAACAAGTCAATACGTGCACGAGGTAGGAAACCATAAACAATTTCAAAAGGGCACACCTTAGTAGTAGAATGCAATGAACGATTTTTAGGAAATTCAATATGAGGCAAGCATTCCTCCCATATTTTTAGGTTATTCTAAACAACCCTAAGCATAGTAGACAATGTTCTATTGACTACTTCAGTTTGTCCATCAGTTTGGGGTGACATGTAATACTAAAAAGCAATTTCGCCCCCAACTTAGCTCATAATCATCTCCAAAAGTGGCTAAAAAATTTAGTATCACGATCTGAATCAATAGTATTTGGCACACCATGCAAGTGAATAATTTCACGAATGAACAAATCAACAACATTAGCATCATCATCACTTTTATGACATGGTATGAAATGTGCCATTTTCAAAAATCTATCCACAACAACAAATATGCTACCCCTCCCCTTCTTTATTCGAGGCAATCATAAAACAAAGTTTATAGATATGTCCTCCCATGGAACACTATGAACAGGCAAAGGCATATATAAACCATGAGGATTGACTCGTGACTTAGCTTTTTGGCATGTGGTGTAGCGAGAAACAAAACGTTCAACATCCCGTCTCATCTTTGGCCAAAATAAATGTGTAGCAAGTACATTCTTGTCTTCTTCACGCTAAAGTGTCCCATTAATCCTCCTTCATGCGCCTCCTGCAACAACAAAAAACGAACGGAGCTAGCTGGAATGCATAGCTTGTTAGCACGAAACACAAATCAATCATTAATGATGAACTTTCTCCATGTTCTTTCTTCTTTACAATTCTGCATTACATCTTTAAATTCATCATCATGCACATATTGATCTTTGATGGTCCCCAAACCAAACATTTTAAAGTCAAGTTGTGAAAGCATAGTATAGCGATAAGACAATGCATCAACAATAACATTTTCTTTACCCTTCTTGTGTTTAATGACATAAGGGAAAGTCTCAATGAATTCAACCATTTAGCATGTCTACGGTTCAATTTTACTTGACTTTTAATATGTTTCGAAGATTTATGATCAGAATGTATAACAAATTCTTTGGGTCATAAATAATGTTGCTGTGTTTCTAAAGTCCGAACAAGAGCATATAATTCTTTATCATAAGTAGAATAGTTCAGACTAAGCCCACTCAAATTTTCAGAGAAGTATGCAACATGTTTACCATCTTGTAATAACACACGTCCTAATCCAATTCCACTAGCATCACATTCAATCTCAAAAATCTTATTAAAATCAGGAAGTTGGAGTAAAGGAGTATGTGTCAACTTATCTTTCAATATCGTGAAGACTTTTTCCTGTGCGGTGCCCCAAAGAAAGGGCACATCCTTCTTTGTAAGCTCACTGAGATGTGCAACAATGGTGCCGAAATCTCTCAAAAATGCCTATAGAAACTAGCGAGGCAAAGAAAACTCTCTACTTGTGTGATCGTTTTGGGCTGCGGCCAACTCTCAATAGCTTCAATCATGACTTTATCAACTTCAATTCCCCGTGGAGTAACAACATAGCCAAGAAAAGATACTCGGTCGGTGCAAAAGGTGCACTTCCAAAGGTTACCAAACAAATGTGTATCACGTAAAGCAATGAAAACAACACGTAAATGTTTCAAATATTCCTCCAAAGATCTGCTATAAATCAGTATATCATCAAAATAGACTACCAAAAATCGTCCAATGAAAGCACGTAAAACTTCGTTCATTAATCTCATGAAAGTGCTAGGTGCATTAGTTAACCCAAATGGCATGACTAACCACTCATATAATCTAAAATTAGTTTTAAATGTTGTTTTTCATTCATCTCCCAATTTCATACGAATTTGACGATATCCTGCTACTTGTGAGCTGCGTTGGGATTTCCTCGAAGAGGAGAGGATGATGCAGTACAATAGAGATAAGTATTTCCCTCAGTTAAGAACCAAGGTTATCAATCCTGTAGGAGAACCACACAACACCTCGTTAGTAGTAACTACACACAAGGTAACAAATCCTTGCACCCAATGTGAACAAGGGGTTGTCAATCTCTCGACGGCTACTTGCAAGATTAAATTGTATGGTGATAGATAGATAGATCGAACAAAAATACAAAATAAATAAAGAAAGAAAAATTGTAGCAAGGTATTTTTGGTTTTAATACATGATAGAAAATAGACCCGAGGGCCATAGTTTTCACTAGAGGATTCTCTCTTGAAAATAACATACGGTGGGTAAACAAACTACTGTTGGGCAATTGATAGAAAAACGAATAATCATGACGATATCCAAGGAAATGATCATGTATATAGGCACCACGTCTGAGACAAGTAGACCGCGAAACAATTTTACATCTACTACTATTACTCCACACATCGGCCGCTATCCAGCATGCATCTAGAGTATTAAGTTCATAAAGAACGGAGTAACGCCTTAAGCAAGATGACATGATTTAGAGAAAGAAAAGTCACGTATGAATAAACCACATCTTTTTATCCTTAATGGCAATGATATAAATACGTGTCATGTCCCCTTCTGTCACTAGGATTGAGCACCGCAAGATTGAACCCATCACAAACCACCTCTCTCATTGCAAGAAAAAATCAATCTAGTTGGCCAAACCAAATCAATAGATTGGAGAGAAATACAAAGCTATAACAATCAAGCATAAAAGTGTTCAGAGAAAACTCAAATAATATTCATGGATAAATCTGATCATAAACTCACAATTCATCGGATCCCAACAAACACACCACAAAAAGTCATTACATCGAATAGATCTCCAAAAACATCGAGGATAACATTGTATTGAAGATCAAAGAGAGAGAAGAAGCCATCTAGCTACTAGCTATGGACCCGTATGTCTGAGGTAAGCTACTCACGCATCATCGGAAGGGCAGCAAGGTTGATGTAGATCCCCTCCGTGATCGATTCCCCCTCCGGCAGAGTACCGAAGAAGGCCTCTAGACGGGATCTTGTGGGAACAGAAACTTGCGGCAGCAGAAAAAGTATTTCGGCTGACTCTCTGATGTCAGTGGAATATTTGAGAATTTATAGAGGCGGAATTAGGTCAAGAGGTGCCCTGAGGGGCCCAAAATCCTGGGGGGTGCGCCCCCCGAGCTTGTCCCTCCCTCGTGGCTCTTCATGAAGGAAATATGCCCTAGAGGCAATAATAAAATTATTATTTTATATTTCCTTATTCATGATAAATGTTTATTATTCATGCTAGAATTGTATTGACCAGAAACCTTAATACATGTGTGAATACATAGACAAACACTGAGTCCCTAGTGAGCCTCTACTTGACTAGCTCGTTGATCAAAGATGGTTAAGCTTTCCTAACCATGGACATGAGTTGTCATTTGATAACGGGATCACATCATTAGGAGAATGATGTGATCGACATGACCCATCCGTTAGCTTAGTATATTGATCGTTCAGTTTTTATTGCTATTACTTTCTTCATGCCAAATACATATTCCTTCGACTATGAGATTATGCAACTCCCGGATACCGGAGGAATGCCTTGTGTGCTATCAAACGTGACAACGTAACTAGGTGATTATAAAGATGCTCCACAGGTATCTCTGAAGGTGTTTGTTGGGTTGGCATAGGTCGAGATTAGGATTTGTCACCCCGAGTACCGAAGAGGTATCTCTGGGCCCTCTCGGTAATGCACATCATAAGAATTCTTGCAAGCAAAGTAACTAATGAGTTAGTTACAAGATGATGTATTACGGAACGAGTAAAGAGACTTGCCGGTAACGAGATTGAACTAGGTATGAAGATACCGACGATCGAATCTCGGGCAAGTAACATACCGATGGACAAAGGGAATAACATATATTGTCATAACGGTTCGACCGATAAAGATCTTCTAGAATATGTAGGAGCCAATATGAGAATCCAGGTTCTGCTATTGGTTATTGACCGGAGAGGTGTCCCGGTCATGTCTACATAGTTCTCAAACCCGTAGGGCCCGTACGCTTAACGTTCGACGACGATTTTGTGTTATATGAGTTATGTATTTTGGTGACCGAATGTTGTTCGGAGTCCGCATGAGAGACATGACAAGGAGTCTCGAAATGGTCAAGAGGTAAAGATTGATATATAGGACGATGGTATTCGGACACCGGAAGTGTTCCGGGGGTACCGGGTACATATCGGGTCATCGGAAAGGGGTTCCGGGCACCACCGGCAAAGATATGGGCCTAATGGGCCAAGAGGGGAAACGCAACAGCCAACAGGGGCTGCTGCGCCCCTCATATGGGCCGCACCAGAGGGGAAGGAAAAGGGGGAGAGAGAAGGAAGGGGAGGGATTCGGCCTCCCCCTTCCTTCCCTCCTCCCTCCTCTTTCCTTCCCCATCCGGTGAAAAAGGAAAGGGGGAGGGGCGAATTGGACAAGAGCCCCAAGTAGGATTCCTCCTACTTGGGGCGCCCCCTTGGCTGCTCCCTCTCCCTCCCACCTATATATATATATGAGGGGGAGGTGCCTAGAACACACATCAACATCTGTTAGCCATGTGCAGCGCCTCCCTTCACAAATTACACCCTCGGTCATATTCTCGTAGTGCTTAGGCGAAGCCATGCGCGGATCACATCACCATCACCGTCACCATGCCATCGTGCTGACGGGACTCATCTACTTCCTCGACACTTTGTTGGATCAAGAGTTCGAGGGACGTCATCGAGCTGAACGTGTGCAGAACTCGGAGGTGCCGTACGTTCGGTGCTTGATTGGTCGGAACAAGAAGAAGTTCGACTACATCAACTACGTTGTCAAACGCTTCCACTTTCGGTCTACGAGGGTACGTAGCCACACTCCCCCCTCTCGTGATGCATAGCAACGAGAGGGGAAGAGTGTTGTCCACGTACCCTCGTAGACCGTAAGCGGAAGCGTTATGACAACACGGTTGATGTAGTCGCACGTCTTCATGAGCCGACCGATCCTAGTACCGAAACTACGACACCTCCGCGATCTGCACACGTTCAGCTCGGTGACGTCCCACGAACTCTCAATCCAGCTGAGTGTCGAGGGAGAGCTTTGTCAGCACGACGGCGTGATGGCGGTGATGATGATGCTACCGGAATGGGGCTTCGCCTAAGCACCACTACGATATGACCGAGGTGGATTATGGTGGAGGGGGGCACCGCACATGGCTAAGGGATCAATGATCAACTTGTCTATCTATGGGGTGCCCCCTCCCCCTATATATATAGGAGTGGAGGAGGGGGAAGGGTTGGCCTCCTAGGCGTGCCCAAGGGGGGAGTCCTACTCCCGGTGGGAGTAGGATTCCCCCTTCCCTAGTTGGAGTAGGAGAGGGAAGGAAGGGGGAGAAGAAGAGAAGGAAAGGGGGGCCGCCCCCCTCCCAATTCGGATTGGGCTTGGGAGGGGGGGGGGCGCCCCCACCTTGGCCGCCTCCTCCTCCTTTCCACTATGGCTCATTAAGGCCCATTGACTCCCCAGGGGGTTCCGGTAACCCCCTGGTACTCCGGTATATGCCCGAACTCTCTCGAAACCTTTCTGATGTCCAAACATAGTCATCCAATATATTGTTCTTTATGTCTCGACCATTCTGAGACTCCTCGTCATGTCCGTGATCACATCCGGGACTCCGAACTACCTTCGGTACATCAAAACACATAAACTCATAATACCGATCCTCACCGAACGTTAAGCGTGCGGACCCTACGGGTTCAAGAACTATGTAGACATGACCGAGACACGTCTCCGGTCAATAACCAATAGCGGAACCTGGATGTTCATATTGGCTCCCACATATTCTACAAAGATCTTTATCGGTCAAACCGCATAACAACATATGTTGTTCCCTTTGTCATCGGTATGTTACTTGCCTGAGATTCGATTGTCGGTATCTCAATACCTAGTTCAATCTCGTTACCAGAAAGTCTCTTTACTCGTTCCGTAATGCATCATCCCGCAACTAACTCATTAGTCACATTTCTTGCAAGGCTTATAGTGATGTGCATTACCGAGAGGGCCCAGAGATACCTCTCCGATACTCGGAGTGACAAATCCTAATCTCGATCTATGCCAACTCATCAAACACCATCGGAGACACATGTAGAGCATCTTTATAGTAACCCAGTTACGTTGTGATGTTGTGTAGCACACTAAGTGTTCCTCCAGTATTCGGGAGTTGCATGATCTCATAGTCATAGGAACATGTATAAGTTATGGAGAAAGCAATAGCAAGAAACTAAACGATCATCGTGCTAAGCTAACGGATGGGTCAAGTCAATCACATCATTCTCTAATGATGTGATCCCGTTAATCAAATGACAACTCATGTCTATGGTTAGGAAACATAACCATCATTGATTCAACGAGCTAGTCAAGTAGAGGCATACTAGTGACACTCTGTTTGTCTGTGTATTCACACATGTACTAAGTTTCCGGTTAATACAATTCTAGCATGAATAATAAACATTTATCATGATATAAGGAAATATAAACAACAACTTTGTTATTGCCTCTAGGGCATATTTCCTTCAGTCTCCCACTTGCACTAGAGTCAATAATCTAGATTACATTGTAATGATTCTAACACCCATGGAGTTTTTTTGCTGATCATGTTTTGCTCGTGAGAGAGGCTTAGTCAACGGGTCTGCAACATTCAGATCCGTATGTATCTTGCAAATCTCTATGTCTCCCTCCTTGACTTGATCGTGGATGGAATTGAAGCATCTCTTGATGTGCTTGGTTCTCTTGTGAAATCTGGATTCCTTTGCCAAGGCAATTGCACCAGTATTGTCACAAAAGATTTTCATTGGACCCGATGCACTAGGTATGACACCTAGGTCAGATATGAACTCCTTCATGCAGACTCCTTCATTTGCTGCTTCCAAAGCAGCTATGTACTCCGCTTCATACGTAGATCCCGCCACGACGCTCTGCTTGGAACTGCACCAACTGACATCTCCACCATTTAATAAAAATACGTATTCAGTTTGTGACTTAGAGTCATCCGGATTAGTGTCAAAGCTTGCATCAACGTAACCATTTAGGACAAGCTCTTTGTCACCTCCATAAACGAGAAACATATCCTTAGTCCTTTTCAGGTATTTTAGGATGTTCTTGACCGATGTCCAGTGATCCACTCTTGGATTACTTTGGTACCTCCCTACTAAACTAATAGCAAGGCACACATCAGGTCTAGTACACATCATTGCATACATGATAGAACCTATGGCTGAAGCATAGGGAATGACTTTCATTTTCTCTCTATCTTCTGCAGTGATCGGGCATTGAGTCTGACTCAACTTCACACCTTGTAACACAGGCAAAAACCCTTTCTTTGCCTGATCCATTTTGAACTTCTTCAAAACTTTATCAAGGTATGTGCTTTGTGAAAGTCCAATTAAGCGTCTTGATCTATCTCTATAGATCTTGATGCCCAATATATAAGCAGCTTCATCGAGGTCTTTCATTGAAAAAATCTTATTCAAGTATCCTTTTATGCTATTTAGAAATTCAGTATCATTTCCGATCAATAATATGTCATCTACATATAATATCAGAAATGCTACGGAGCTCCCACTCACTTTCTTGTAAATACAGGCTTCTCCAAAAGTCCGTATAAAACCATATGCTTTGATCACGCTATCAAAGCGTATATTCCAACTCCGAGAGGCTTGCACCAGTCCATAAATGGATCGCTGGAGCTTGCATACTTTGTTAGCACCTTTTGGATCGACAAAACCTTCTGGTTGCATCATATACAACTCTTCTTTAAGATATCCATTAAGGAATGCAATTTTGACATCCATTTGCCAAATTTCATAATCATAAAATGCGGCAATTGCTAACATGATTCGGACAGACTTAAGCATCGCTACGGGTGAGAAGGTCTCATCGTAGTCAACTCCTTGAAGTTGTCGAAAACTTTTTGCAACAAGTCAAGCTTTGTAGACAGTAACATTACCGTCAGCATCAGTCTTCTTCTTGAAGATCCATTTATTCTCTATGGCCTGCTGATCATCGGGCAAGTCAACCAAAGTCCACACTTTGTTCTCATACATGGATCCCATCTCAGATTTCATGGCCTCAGGCCATTTTGCGGAATCTGGGCTCATCATCGCTTCCTCATAGTTCATAGGTTCGTCATGGTCAAGTAACATGACCTCCAGAACAGGATTACCATACCACTCTGGCGCGGATCTTACTCTGGTTGACCTACGAGGTTCAGCAGTAACTTGATCAGAAGCTTAATGTCATCATCATTAGCTTCCTCACTTACTAGTGTAGGGATCACTGGAACTGATTTCAGTGATGAACTACTTTCCAACAAGGGAGCAGGTACAATTACCTCATCGATTTCTACTTTCCTCCCACTCACTTCTTTCGAGAGAAACTCCTTCTGTGGAAAAGATCCATTCTTAGCAACGAATATCTTGCCTTTGGATCTGTGATAGAAGGTGTACCCAACCATCTCCTTTGGGTATCCTATAAAGACACATTTCTCTGATTTGGGTTTGAGCTTATCAGGTTGAAGCTTTTTCACATAAGTATCGCAGCCCCAAACTTTAAGAAACGACAACTTGGGTTTCTTGCCAAACCACGGTTCATAAGGTGTCGTCTCAACGGATTTAGATGGTGCCCTATTTAACGTGAATGCAGCCATCTCTAAAGCATAACCCCAAAACGATAGCGGTACATCAGTAAGAGACATCATAGATTGCACCATATCTAGTAAAGTACGATTACGACGTTCGGACACACCATTACGCTATGGTGTTCCGGGTGGCATGAGTTGCGAAACTATTCCGCATTGTTTCAAATGAAGAACAAACTCGTAACTCAAATATTATCCTCCACGATCAGATCCTAGAAACTTTATTTTCTTGTTACGATGATTTTCCACTTCATTATGAAATTCTTTGAACTTTTCAAATGTTTCAGACTTATATTTCATTAAGTAGATATACCCATATCTGCTCAAATCATCCGTGAAGGTGAGAAAATAATGATATCCTCCGCGAGCCTCAATGTTCATTGGACCACATACATCAGTATGTATGGTTTCCAATAACTCTGTTGCTTTCTCCATTGTTCTGGAGAATGGAGTTTTAGTCATCTTGCTCATGAGGCATGGTTCGCAAGTACCAAGTGATTCATAATCAAGTGATTCCAGAAGTCCATCAGAATGGAGTTTCTTCATGCGCTTTACACCAATATGACCCAAACGGCAGTGCCACAAATAAGTTGCACTATCATTATCAACTCTGCATCTTTTGGCTTCAATACTATGAACCTGTGTATCACTACTATCAAGATTTAGTAAAAATAGACCACTCATCAAGGGTGCATGACTGAGGGAGTCCTGGATTAGGGGGTCTCCGGACAGCCAGACTATATCCTTTGGCCGGACTGTTGGACTATCAAGATGCGAGATTGAAGACTTCATCCCGTGTCCGAATGGGACTCTACTTGGCGTGGAAGGCAAGCTAGGAAATACGGATATGTATATCTCCTCCTTTGTAACCGACCTTGTGTAACCCTAGCCCCCTCCGGTGTCTATATAAACCGGAGGGTTTAGTCCGTAGGACAATATACAATCATACCATAGGCTACTGCTACCTCTTGAGCACTGCGTTGGTTTTCCCCGAAGAGGAAGGGATGATGCAGCAAAATAGCGTAAGTATTTCCCTCAGTTTTTGAGAACCAAGGTATCAATCTAGTAGGAGGCTACGCGCGAGTCCCTCGTACCTGCACAAAACAAATAAATCCTCGCAACCAACGCAAATAGGGGTTGTCAATCCCTATAAGGCCACTTACGAGAGTGAGATCTGATAGATATGATAAAGATAACAGTTTTGGTATTTTTGTGATAAAGATGCAAAGTAAAATAAAGGCAAAGTAAATAACAAAGAAAATAACTAAGTAGTAGGAGATTAATATGATAAAGATAGACCCGAGGGCCATAGGTTTCACTAGTGGCTTCTCTCGAGAGCATAAGTATTCTACGGTGGGTGAACAAATTACTGTTGAGCAATTGACAGAATTGAGCATAGTTATGAGAATATCTAGGTATGATCATGTATATAGGCATCACGTCCGAGACAAGTAGACCGACTCCTGCCTGCATCTACTACTATTACTCCACTCATCGACCGCTATCCAACATGCATCTAGAGTATTAAGTTAAAAACAGAGTAACGCCTTAAGCAGGATGACATGATGTAGAGGGATAGACTCATGCAATATGAAGAAAACCCCATCTTGTTATCCTCGATGGCAACAATACAATACGTGCCTTGATGCCCCTACAGTCACTGGGAAAGGACATCGCAAGATTGAACCCAAAGCTAAGCACTTCTCCCATTGCAAGAAAGATCAATCTAGTAGGCCAAACCAAACTGATAATTCAAAGAGACTTGCAAAGATAACCAATCATACATAAAAGAATTCAGAGAAGATTCAAATATTATTCATAGATAGACTCGATCATAAACCCACAATTCATCGGTCTCAACAAACACACCGCAACAAGAAGATTACATCAAATAGTTCTCCACAAGAGAGGGGGAGAACATTGTATTGAGATCCAAAAAGAGAGAAGAAGCCATCTAGCTACTAACTATGGACCCGTAGGTCTGAGGTAAACTACTCACACTTCATCGGAGGGGCTATGGTGTTGATGTAGAAGCCCTCCGTGATCGATGCCCCCTCCGGCGGAGCTCCGGAACAGGCCCCAAGATGGGATCTCATGGATACAGAAAGTTACGGCGGTGGAATTAGGGTTTTGGCTCTGTATCTGATCGTTTGGGGGTACGTAGGTATATATAGGAGGAAGGAGTACGTCGGTGGAGCAACATGGGCCCACGAGGGTGGAGGGCGCGCCTGGGGGGTAGGCGCGCCCCTACCTCGTGGACTCCTCTTTTCTTTCTTGACATAGGGTCCAAGTCTCCCGGGTCTTGTTCGTTGAGAAAATCACGTTCCCGAAGGTTTCATTCCGTTTGGACTCCGTTTGATATTCCTTTTCTTTGGAACCCTAAAACAGGCAAAAACATCAATTCTGGGCTGGGCCTCTGGTTAATAGGTTAGTCCCAAAAATAATATAAAAGTGGATAATAAAGCCCAATAATGTCCAAAACAGTAGATAATATAGCATGGAGCAATCAAAAATTATAGATACGTTGGAGACGTATCAAGCATCTCCAAGCTTAATTCCTGCTTGCCCTCGAGTAGGTAAATGATAAAAAACAGAATTTTTGATGCGGAGTGCTACTTGGCATAATTTTAATGTAATTCTTCTTAATTGTGGTATGAATATTCAGATCTGAAAGATTCAAGACAAAAGTTCATATTGACATAAAAATAATAATACTTCAAGCATACGAACTAAGCAATTATGTCTTCTCAAAATAACATGGCCAAAGAAAGTTCATCCCTACAAAATCATATGGTTTAGTCATGTTTCATTTTCGTCACTCAAGAATGCTCTTATCATGCACAACCCCGATGACAAGCCAAGCAATTGTTTCATACTTTAGTAATCTCAAACCTATAAAGCTTCACGCAATATATGAGCGCGAGCCATGGACATAGCACTATGGGTGGAATAGAATATAATGAGGGGGGTTATGTGGAGAAGACAAAAAAGGAGAAAGTCTCACATCAACGAGGCTAATCAATGGGCTATGGAGATGCCCACCGATTGATGTTAATGCAAGGAGTAGGGATTGCCATGCAACGGATGCACTAGAGCTATAAATGTATGAAAGCTCAACAAAAGAAACTAGTGGGTGTGCATCCAACTTGCTTGCTCACGAAGACCTAGGGCACTTGAGGAGGCCCATTGTTGGAATATACAAGCCAAGTTCTATAATGAAAATTCCCACTAGTATATGAAAGTGACAAAACAAGAGACTCTCTAACATGAAGATTAAGGTGCTACTTTGAAGCACAAGTGTGGCAAAGGATAGTAACATTGTCCCTTCTCTCTTTTTCTCTCATTATATTTTTTTTGGGCCTTCTCTTTTTTATGGCCTTTCTCTTTTTTTCTTTTTTTGGGCCTTCTCCTTTTTATGGCCTTTTCTCTTTTTTTCCTCACTTGGGACAATGCTCTAGAAAATGATGATCATCACACTTCTATTTATTTAGAACTCAATGATTACAACTCAATACTAGAACAAAAGATGACTCTATATGAATGCCTCCGGCGGTGTACCGGGATATGCAATGGACCAAGAGTGACATGTATGAAAGAATTATGAACGGTGGCTTTGCCACAAATACTATGTCAACTACATGATCATGCTAAGCAATATAACAATAATGAATGTGTCATGATGAACGGAATGATGGAAAGTTGCATGGCAATATATCTCGGAATGGCTATGGAAATGCCATAATAGGTAGGTATGGTGGCTGTTTTGAGGAAGATATAAGGAGGTTTGTGTGTGAAAGAGCGTATCATATCACGGGGCTTGGATGCACCGGCGAAGTTTGCGCCAACTCTCAATGTGAGAAAGGGCAATGCACGGTACTGAAGAGGCTAGCAAGGATGGAAGGGTGAGAGTGCGTATAATCCATGGACTCAACATTAGTCATAAAGAACTCACATACTTATTGCAAAAATCTACAAGTCATCAAAAACCTCGGTACTACGCGCATGCTCCTAGGGGGATAGATTGGTAGGAAAAGACCATCTCTTGTCCCCGACCGCCACTCATAAGGAAGACAATCAAATAACACCTCATGTTTCAAATTTGTTGCATAACATTTACCATACGTGCATGCTATGGGACTTGCAAAATTCAACACAAGTATTTCTCAATTTCACAACTACTCAACTAGCACGACTTTGATATTATTACCTCCATATCTCAAAACAATCATCAAGCATCAAACTTCTCTTAGTATTCAAAACACTCTTAAGAAGATTTTACTAACTTTGCATACCTAGCATATTAGGATTTTAAGCAAATTACCATGCTATTAAGACTCTCAAAATAATCTAAGTGAGGCATGAGAGATCAATAGTTTCTATAAAACAAATCCACCACCGTGCTCTAAAAGATATAAGTGAAGTACTAGAGCAAAAATTATATAACTCAAAAGATATAAGCGAAGCACATAGAGTATTCTAACAAATTCCAAATCATGTACGACTCTCTCAGAAGGTGTGTACAGCAATGATGATTGTGGTAACTAAAAAGCAAAGACTCAAATCATACAAGACGCTCCAAGCAAAACACATATCATGTGGCAAATAAAAATATAGCTCCAAGTAAAGTTACCGATAGAAGTAGACAAAAGAGGGGATGCCTTCCGGGGCATCCCCAAGCTTTGGCATTTAGGTGTCCTTAGATTATCTTGGGGGTGCCATGGGCATCCCCAAACTTAGGCTCTTGCCACTCCTTATTCCATAATCCATCAAATCTTTACCCAAAACATGAAAACTTCACAACACAAAACTTAAAGTAGAAAATCTCGTGAGCTCCGTTAGCGAAAGAGAATAAAATACCACTTCAAGGTACTGTAATGAACTCATTATTTATTTATATTGGTGTTATACCTACTTTATTACAACTTCTCTATGGTTTATAAACTATTTTACTATCCATAGATTCATCAAAATAAGCAAACAACACACGAAAAACAGAATCTGTCAAAAACAGAACAGTCTGTAGTAATCTGTAGCTAGCGCAAGATATGGAACCCCAAAAATTCTAAAATAAATTTCTGGACGTGAGGAATTTATCTATTAATCATCTTCAAAAAGAATTAACTAAATAGAACTTTCCAAATAAAAATGGCAGCAGTTCTCGTGAGCGTTAAAGTTTCTGTTTTTTACAGCAAGTTCAACATGACTTTCCCCAAGTCTTCCCAACAGTTCTACTTGGCACAAACACTAATTAAACACAAAAAACACAACCAAAACAGAGGCTAGATAAATTATTTATTACTAAACAGGCGCAAAAAGCAAGGAATAAAAATAAAATTGGGTTGCCTCCCAACAAGCGCTATCGTTTAACGCCCCTAGCTAGGCATAACAAGCAAGAATAGATCTAGGTATTGCCATATTTCTAATAGATTAATAAGGTAATTTAATTTTCTTTCTAGGAAAGTGTCCCATGCCTTTCCTTAATGGAAATTGAAATCTAATATTTCCTTCCTTCATATCAATAATTGCACCAATCGTTCTAAGGAAAGGTCTACCAAGAATAATAGGACATGAAGGATTGCAATCTATATCGAGAACAATAAAATCTACGGGCACATAATTCCTATTTGCAACAATAATAACATCATTAGTTCTTCCCATAGGTTTCTCAATAGTGGAATCTGCAAGGTGCAAGTTTATAGAGCAATCATCAAAATCATGGAAACCTAACAAATCACACAAAGTCTTTGGAATCGTGGAAACACTAGCACCCAAATCACATAAAGCATAGAATTCATGATCTTTAATTTTAATTTTAATAGTTGGTTCCCACTCATCATAAAGCTTTCTAGGGATAGAAACTTCCAATTCAAGTTTTTCTTCATAAGATTGCATCAAGGCATCAACGATATGTTTAGTAAACGCTTTATTTTGACTATAAGCATGAGGAGAATTTAGCATGGATTGTAACAAGGAAATACAATCAATCAAAGAGCAATTTTCATAGTTAAATTCCTTGAAATCCATAATAGTGGGTTTAGCAACATCTAGAGTTTTAATTTCTTCAATCCCACTTTTATCAATTTTAGCATCAAGATCAACAAATTGCGAATTCTTGGAACGCCTTCTAGGTAAAGGTGGATCATATTCAGTCCCATCATTATCAAGATTCATATTTCAAAACAAAGATTTAATAGGGGACACATCAATAACTTTTAGATCTTCATCATTATTTTCATAGGAACTAGAAGAACACGCTCTTATAAAGGCATCTTTCTTAGCACGCATCCTAGTGGTTCTTTCTTTGCATTCATCAATGGAAATTCTCATGGCTTTGAGAGACTCATTGACCTCATGCTTAGGTGGAATAGATCTAAGTTTCAAAGAATCAACATCAAGAGTAATCCTATCAACGTTCCTAGCCAAATGTCACGACCGGGTTTTCCGGGTATAAATTTCCAGAAAAAGACCATCGTGCTCATCAGCCCCAGGATTACTGTTAGCTGATGAGGCTCCAACTTGGTACAGAAATTCCAAGCAAAATACAAAATATGTGGTACAAGACCATTCTGGCCTGTGAGTACAACAATTGGGTTTCTAGTGGTCGATGGCGGAAGTGGTTTGTGAGACATCAGTGTCTATGGGACTCCATTTCCCACAGGAACAGCTGACCAGGTTAACTCCTATCTCCGCGAGGCTGCTATCACCGTTGCTTAGTTTCTGGGGCTGTCACCGCAACGCTCCTCTCCATGCAGAAATCTGGCCAAGACAATAGCCAGGGACAAGCCAGTGAGTACTTTGAATGTACTCGCAAACATTATGAACACTGGGATAATATAATTGATAATCATGCACTGAAAAATTCTATGATCACATCGTCAGTCATAATTAAAACATCTTTTATGCATGCAAGCAGGTTATTTTCATGCAATCATGAATAAGCAGTAATGGAGTGGGAATAAAATGCCGCAGTCGGGCGTTTGAGCGACACCACATAAAGGGCTTTAAAAGAAATGCCACAGTCGGGCGTCTGAGCGACACCACATAAAGGGCTTTAAAAGAAATGCCACAGTCGGGCGTCTGAGCGACACCACATAAAGGGCTTTAAAAGAAATGCCACAGTCGGGCGTCTGAGCGACACCACATAAAGGGCTTATAAGAGAAATGCCACAGTCGGGCGTCTAAGCGACACCACATAAAGGGCTTATAAGAGAAATGCCACAGTCGGACGTCTGAGCGACACCACATAAAGGGCTTTTAAAGAAATGCCACAGTCGGGCGTCTGGGCGACACCACATAAGGGCTTTATAAAATAAATAATCACAATGAATATCCAGGAGGTAGAACCGTCCCAGGGATACTCGATAATACAGATAATGCAACGGGTTAGTCCATCACAAAATAATAATCATGGTCCTCACAAGTAACTAGTCGGTATCCAAGTTTGGTTTAACAATATCTCCTCCGAAGACCGACACTAAGACCAACACTTGACCCATCCCAGACTGTAATCCTTAACCATGGACACGGCTATTCGAATAGGTTTTAATCTCTGCAGAGGGTGTACTCTTTACCCACGAGTAATGGATTCCTTTAGTCCATCGGGACTAATTCCGTCTACGGCCTTTTAGTTGAAAACACGCCTAACTTGCACACACCAGCTTAACTCATCGGTGTCTGGAATCACCCACGACACTTGTTAAGCAAAACTCTAAGTGGGGAGGCTACAACCTCGCGTAGCATGGGATCAAATTTATATCGCGCGCTCTAAGGGGTGGCCTCCCCTCTCGGTCCCAACCGGAAACACCCATGCCCCCGGACCAGGTGGCCTGCCTACCGGCTAAAACCGGTATCTTCCACCATGGCCTCTCTGTACGGTGTGTGCTTGAAAGGGGTTGACGACTTACTGAACCGTACCCTACCTGCGGCAGGGACAAGTGGTAGTACAAAACAAGTATGGGGGTTACTGGAACAAGACTCGATCTATGGTCGACTCAGGAGGTTTATAAATTCCCTGCATGACATGTATAAAAAATATATTTCAACCAACAAAATCACCACTCAATATACCTTACCATGCCATACCGGACATAACCGTCCCGACGAAGACCGGCGATAAGCTCACCCCTACCCAAGGCAGAGGCTTTCCCGGATTTCTTTCCGGCATGCATGCAAGGCACATGAGGATGATTACCATCACAAGTATATTCATTTCCAACAGCAAGGAAATCGCTAATATGCATTCATGCAAATGATCATATCACATGAAATAACAAGTTCTCCGATATAAGGTGGTGTTATAAACGTGTCAACTAACACACCAAAAATATTATTCTGGGGTTCAGAATGCTTGCCTTAAAGGTGTGGAGAGGTGGGGTGTTCTCCAAAACTTTTGAAAGTTTTCTTCTCTTCCAAAATCCTATTTTCAAAAATATGCAAATAACACATATTTCAAAAACAGTACAAAAAAGTTCTTTGGAAAATTTTCAAATAAATCTTAAAATAAACTAGACAGAATTTGAGAGATCTAGGAAAAAGAATCAATTCATTTGGAGTTATATTCGAAGAGTTATAGATAGTCAAAGTTCTGGTCAAATCTGTTATTTAAATAAAACAGAAAAGAAAACGCTTCGAACGGGATTACGCTTTCGCACAGAGAAGACGTACTTGAGCCTTTACGCCTCCACTTATCCAGCGTGGCTGGCGCATGAGTCACTGGTAGTGGGCCCGGGGGACCCACTGGTCAGGTTTGACTAGTCGACCTCCCTCCTCTTCCTCTGCCCCGAGAGGAGGCGGTACATCCGGCGATCGTCGCCAGCGAACGGCGGTTCTTCGCGGGCATCTGAATGCAGGGATGGATCCGCCACTCCTAGGCGATCCTCCCGGTGGTTGTAGGGTCGTCGGGGGTGGAGGGAATCGCCGGCGGCGAGCTTCGCGGCGGCCGGTGGCTTCGGGAGTTTTGGGTGTTCGAACTACGGTGGCTCCCGGTCGGGTTTGAGTAGCTGGGCGGCTCCGCAAGTCGAAGTGGAGTCATTTGGTGGCCTTGGACGGACGGGAGGGGCTCTAGTTGCTGTGAATGGAGCTGGGACGTGGCGGCGGCCGAACCGGCCGGAGTTGGGGAAGACGGCTTTCCCCCGACGATTGCTGGCTGTGGGGGTGCCATGGGGGTGGCCTGAGGTCGCCTGCGTGCTCGGGGGAGTTCGGGGACCTCCTTTTATAGCGCGACGAGGTCGGTTCCTCGGCGGTGGATGAGGATGCCGGCGAACCGCCTCTCTGTAGCTTGCAGGGCGACGTGGAGGCGACGAGAGCTAGCCGACGAGCGAGGGGATAAGCTTGCGCTGTTCCCAGGGGCAGGTGGCGAGCCGGGGTGGCTTTGGCGGCGCCGACCGTGGCAGAGGCGCGCTGCGGACGCCGCTGTGCCGCCAAAGGCTCTGTCGGCATCGCTGTAGGCTGTCAGGGCGGCTTGGCGCGTTGCTGTGAGGGGGGGGGGGGAAGTGCGTGGCGTGGTGCTGCAGAGCGGGCCAAAACCAGGGGGGCCAGCGTGTCGGCTCGGGCGCGGTTCGTGCAATACGCGCGCTTTGGGCGCGTCCAGTGCACGCATGGAAGTTGTTCGATACAATGCCGTGGCATGCTACAGGTCACAGGTGAGGTTGGCAAGCAACAGGACTAGGCTAGGTTTAGTAAGGATAACAAGGGACAAGGTGGTTTGGTCAGGGGATCAGGTTCATAGAGCAAACACAAACCCATGTCAAAACTGATCATGCCCATAAGGTGTTTGACAAAATGCTAAGGGCACTTGGGCAGGTCTTGGAGTGGCCAAAAACTCCAGATGGTGGTCTCTTTAGATGAATAAGAGGGTGGTGAGGTTAGTTTGTGAAAAGCACAAACTTGTTAGTGCAAGTTTTGCAAAACTACAATTCTGGACAGGAGATAAATGGCATTATTTCATGAACCAAAAATATTCAAATGGGTGCATGCTCCTGGACTTAGGGGTTTGGTAGGGCTGTCTACAAGTAGGAGAAGGCACAAGGTTACTGGAGCAAAAATAAATAGGGTTGCAGTAGAAATCACAAGGCTGGACCAGAATGAAAAAGAGGTTGATTTACTCAAAATTTTCAAATAACATCACTGGGTTTTTGCATAAAGTTGAATAATATGCTACTACCAACATCCCATAATTTTGGTGGAGGCCAGAAAGAAATATTTAGATGGGTTGTAGTGCAAAATTGCACTCTGGACCAGAGAAGAAAAATTGAGTGTAGAGCTCAAAATATTACATGAATAAAATATATTTTTGTATAAAAGTGATTTAAAAACATCACATGACATCTCCAAATTTTGGTTGGAATTTTAGGTGAATTTATCAAATGGTTGTAGTTCAGTTATGGCCATATAACCTTGGAAAACCATTTTTCAAGAAAATAAAGATCAAGCAATTTAATTAGGTAATTAGTTATATTGATAAAAGAAAAGTTTTTCTTGAGAGGTTAAACAAGTCCAATAACATATTTGAAAGGTTTTCACTTTGGGGAAAAACTCCATAATAACAAGGGAGAAAATGGTTCAAAAATCAAAAGGGAGCCCAGAAAATAAAAGTTTTAATTTCCTGGCAAAATTTTAATGTATTAAAACAAGGCCAAAATTTTGGGGTGTCACACCAAATCATCAATCTTAAGCAATTTTTCTTCAATCAAAGCATTGAAATTCTTTTGCGAAGTAATAAATTCTTTAATATTAGATTTAAAATCAGAGGGCATCTTATTATAATTTCCATAAGAATTGTTGTAGGAATTACCATAATTATTAGAGGGATTACTAGGATAAGGCCTAGGGTTGAAATTTCCTCTATACGCGTTGTTACCAAAATTGTTCCTACCAACAAAATTCACATCCATAGATTCATTATTATTCTCAATCAAAGTAGACAAGGGCATATCATTAGGATCAGAAGAAACACTCTTATTAGAAAATAATTTCATAAGTTCATCCATCTTTCCACTCAAAACATTAATTTCTTCTATCGCATGCACCTTTTTATTAGTAGATCTTTCAGTATGCCATTGAGAATAATTAACCATAATATTATCTAGGAGTTTAGTAGCTTCTCCTAAAGTGATTTCCATAAAAGTGCCTCCCGCGACCGAATCTAAAATATTTCTAGAAGCAAAATTCAATCCGGCATAATTTTTTTGTATAATCATCGACAAATTTAAACCATGAGTAGGGCAATTACGTATCATTAGTTTCATTCTCTCCCAAGCTTGTGCAACATGTTCATGATCAAGTTGCTTAAAGTTCATAATATAGTTTCTAAGAGAGATGATCTTAGCGGGAGGAAAATACTTAGAGATAAAAGCATCTTTGCACTTATTCCATGAATCAATACTATTTTTAGGCAAAGACGAAAACCAAGATTTAGCACGATCACTAAGCAAAAAAGGAAATAGCTTCAATTTAACAATATCATTATCCACATCTTTATTATTTTGCATGTCGCACAAATCAACGAAGCTATTTAGATGGGTAGCGGCATCTTCACTAGGAAGGCTGGAAAACGGATCTTTCATGACAAGATTCAGCAAAGCAGTATTAATTTCACGAGATTCAGCATCGGTAAGAGGAGCAATCGGAGTGCTAATAAAATCATTGTTGTTGGTATTGGTGAAGTCACACAATTTAGTATTATCTTGAGCCATCGTGACAAGCAAGCAAACTAACACACAAGCAAACAAAAAGCAAGCGGGCAAAAAGAGAGAAATAGAGAAAGAGAGGGAGGATAGAGAGAGAGGGCAAATAAAACGGCAAGGGTGAAGTGGGGGAGAGGAAAACGAGAGGCAACTGGCAAATAATGTAATGCAGGAGATAAGGGTATGTGATGGGTACTTGGTATGTTGACTTTTGCGTAGACCTCCCCGGCAACGGCACTAGAAATCCTTCTTGCTACCTCTTGAGCACTGCGTTGGTTTTCCCCGAAGAGGAAGGGATGATGCAGCAAAGTAGCGTAAGTATTTCCCTCAGTTTTTGAGAACCAAGGTATCAATCCAGTAGGAGGCTACGCGCGAGTCCCTCGTACCTGCACAAAACAAATAAATCCTCGGAACCAACGCAAATAGGGGTTGCCAATCCCTATAAGGCCACTTACGAGAGTGAGATCTGATAGATATGATAAAGATAATATTTTTGGTATTTTTGTGATAAAGATGCAAAGTAAAATAAAGGCAAAGTAAATAACAAAGAAAATAAATAAGTAGTAGGAGATTAATATGACAAAGATAGACCCGGGGGCCATAGGTTGCACTAGTGGCTTCTCTCGAGAGCATAAGTATTCTACGGTGGGTGAACAAATTACTGTTGAGCAATTGACAGAATTGAGCATAGTTATGAGAATATCTAGGTATGATCATGTATATAGGCATCACGTCCGAGACAAGTAGACCGACTCCTGCCTGCATCTACTACTATTACTCCACTCATCGACTGCTATCCAGCATGCATCTAGAGTATTAAGTTAAAAACAGAGTAACGCCTTAAGCAAGATGACATGATGTAGAGGGATAGACTCATGCAATATGAAGAAAACCCCATCTTGTTATCCTCGATGGAAACAATACAATACGTGCCCTGCTGCCCCTACTGTCACTGGGAAAGGACACCGCAAGATTGAACCCAAAGCTAAGCACTTCTCCCATTGCAAGAAAGATCAATCTAGTAGGCCAAACCAAACTGATAATTCAAAGAGACTTGCAAATATAACCAATCATACATAAAAGAATTCAGAGAAGATTCAAATATTATACATAGATAGACTCGATCATAAACCCACAATTCATTGGTCTCAACAAACACACCGCAAAAAGAAGATTACATCAAATAGTTCTCCACAAGAGAGGGGGAGAACATTGTATTGAGATCCAAAAAGAGAGAAGAAGCCATCTAGCTACTAACTATGGACCCATAGGTCCGAGGTAAACTACTCACACTTCATCGGAGGGGCTATGGTGTTGATGTAGAAGCCCTCCGTGATCGATGTCCCCTGCGGCGGAGCTCCAAAACAGGCCCCAAGATGGGATCTCGTGGATACAAATAGTTACGACGGTGGAATTAGGGTTTTGGCTCTGTATCTGATTGTTTGGGGGTATGTAGGTATATATAGGAGGAAGGAGTATGTCGGTGGAGCAACATGGGCCCACGAGGGTGGAGGGCGCGCCTGGGGGGGGGGGGGGGGGGTAGGCGCGCCCCCTACCTCGTGGCCTCCTCTTTTCTTTCTTGGCGTAGGGTCCAAGTCTCCTGGGTCTTGTTCGTTGAGAAAATCACGTTCCCGAAGGTTTCATTCCGTTTGGACTCCATTTGATATTCCTTTTCTTCGGAACCCTAAAACAGGCAAAAAACAGCAATTCTGGGCTGGGCCTCCGGTTAATAGGTTAGTCCCAAAAATAATATAAAAGTGGATAATAAAGCCCAATAATGTCCAAAACAGTAGATAATATAGCATGGAGCAATCAAAAATTATAGATACATTGGAGACGTATCAGCTAGCTTCTAGGGTTTAGCCTCTTTGATCTCGTGGTAGATCTACTCTTGTAATACTCATATCATCAAGAACAATCAAGCAGGATGTAGGGTATTACCTCCATCAAGAGGGCCCGAACCTAGGTAAACATCGTGTCCCCTGCCTCCTATTACCATCCGCCTTAGACGCACAGTTTGGGACCCCCTACCCGAGATCCACCGGTTTTGACACCGACATTGGTGCTTTCATTGAGAGTTCCACTGTGTCATCACCATAAGGCTTGATGGATCCTTCGATCATCACTAGCGATGCGGTCCAGGGTGAGGCTTTCCTCCTCGGACAGATCTTCATATTCGGCGGCTTCGCACTGCGGGCCAATTCGCTTGGCCATCTGGAGCAGATCGAGAGCTACGCCCCCGGCCATCAGGTCGGGTTTGGAAACTTAAACTACACTGCCGACATCCGCGGAGACTTGATCTTCGATGGATTCGAGCCCATGTCGGATACACCGCACAGTCATGACGAGCAGGACGTAACTCTGCCATCGGACAGTGTTCGGGAGATCACATCCGCAACTACTCCGGCCGTTAATCTGGAGCAAATCGTGCCGTCCGAGAGCGGAGGGATAGACCCTGCCATGGAGGCCGCCCTCTCAATGGCGATAGAGCCAGATACTGACTTCACCCCTTACGAGAGCCGTATCGCCGAACCACTGGGTTCATCTCCGGCCACGGACTCCGAGCCGCTCACATTCGTGCCCGTCGAATCCGACCGGGCACCGATCATGGAGTTCACCTCCGCGGATATCTTTCAGCACTTGCCCTTCGGCAACGTGCTAAATTCTTCAAGGTCTCTCTCCCTGTCAGGAGAACCTTGGCCGAACTATGTCCGGCTAGAATGGGATGCGGACGATGAAGAAATTCGCTGCCTACCCACCACCCACTTAGTAGCCACTGTCGACGACTTAACCAACATGCTCGACTTCGACTCTGAAGACTTCGACGGTATGGACGACGAAGCCGGAGACGAACAGGAACCACCGCCCTCAGGGCGCTAGACTGCCACCTCATCATATGATATATACATGGTGGACACCCCCAAAGAAGGCAATGGCGACGAGAGAGCGGAGGATGACCCCTCCAAGAAGCAACCCAAGCGCCAACGTCAGCGGCGCCGCTCTAAGTCCGCCACAGCAAGAGCAGTGATACTGGCACAGGAGATAATAACACTCCGGATAGTGCTGAAGACAACAACAATCCCCTCCAGCACAATGCAGAGCTGGAGGACGAACAAGCTAGCCCTCCAGAGCAGGCAGCAGATGGAGAACCGGAGGAGGACAATTACATTCCTCTCTCCGAAGACGAGGCAAGCCTCGGTGACGACGAGTTTATCGTGCCCGAGGACCCCATCGAGAAAGAGCACTTCAAGTGCCAGCTTATGGCCATGACAAATAGCCTGAAAAAAAGCAGCAACAGCTTCAAGCTGATCAAGGCTTGCTAGCAAACAGGTGGACCGAAGTCCTTGTGGCCGAGGAGCATGAACTCGAGCGCCCGTCCAGGAGTTACCCAAAACACAGGTTGCTACCTCACCTCGAGGAGGAAGCATTGAAACCTCATTCACCTGTGTACGATGCGGCTGACTAGCCACTACGCGGCCGAGCCAGAGAGGCATTTCAGCCTGAAGTTCAGCCCGCACCTCGTCGCCACTCAATCAAAAATACCAAGGCCCGGGGTAACACAGAGGACCTGCGAGACATATTGGACAGTAAGGCAAAAATCGCAAGGTCAATATACGGGACACGGGCACGCGCGCCAACACAGGACGATGATCGTCGCGTCGGATACACCAAGAGTAAATCCAGCCGCGCCGAATACAGCAGACAAGACTCATACGAACTGCGTCGGGATATAGCCCGGCACAGAGGCGCCGCACACCCCCTATGCTTCACTGATGAAGTTATGAATCATGAATTCCCGGAGGGTTTCAAACCCGTAAATATCGAATCATACGATGGCACAACAGATCCCGCTGTATGGATTGCAGATTTCCTCCTTCACATCCACATGGCTCGCGGTGATGATCTACATGCTATCAAGTACCTCCCACTAAAACTCAAAGGACCAGCTCGGCATTGGCTGAACAGCTTGCCAACAGATTCCGTCCTCTGGAAGATGCATTCCTTGACAACTTCCAGGGCACTTATGTGCAGCCACCGGATGCTGATGACTAGAGCCACATAACCCCGCAGCCAGGGGAATCGGCTAGACAATTCTGGACACGGTTCCTGACTAAGAAAAACCAAATTGTAGACTGTCCGGATGCAGAGGCCCTAGCGGCATTAAAGCATAACATCCGCGACGAGTGGCTCGCCCGCCACCTCGGCCAGGAGAAGCCGAAATCTATGGCAGCCCTCACAACACTCATGACCCGCTTTTGCGCGGGTGAGGACAGCTGGCTGGCTCGCAACAACAACACATCAAGGAATCTGGATACCTCGGATACCAAAGATGTTAACGGTAGGCAGCGTCGTAACAGACCAAAGCACCGCCGTAACGGTGATAACAACGAAGATACGCCAGTCAATGCCGGATTCAGAGGCTCTAGATCCGGTCAGCGAAAAAAACCATTTAATAGAAATACTCCGGCTCCGTCCAGTCTGGATCGCATACTGGATCGCTCGTGTCAAATCCACGGCACCCCGACAAGCCAGCCAATCACACCAACGGAGAATGCTGGGTGTTCAAGCAGGCCGGCAAGTTAAATGCCGAAAACAAGGACAAGGGGCTGCATAGCGATGACGAGGAGGAGCCCCGGCCGCCGAACACAGGAGGACAGAAGGGGTTTCCCCCACAAGTGAAGACAGTGAACATGATATACGCAACCCACATTCCCATGAGGGAGCAGAAGCATGCACTAAGGGATGTCTATGCGATGGAGCCCATCGCCCCAAAGTTCAACCCATGGTCTGCTTTCCCGATCACCTTCAATCGCAGGGACCACCCCACTAGCATCCGTCATGGCGGATCCGCCGCACTGGTCCTAGACCCCATCATTGACGGATTTCACCTCACTCGAGTCCTTATGGACAGCGGCAACAGCCTGAATCTGCTTTATCAGGATACAATGCGAAAAATGGGTATCGATCTCTCGAGGATCAAACCCAGCAAAACCACCTTTAAAGGCGTCATCCCAGGTGTAGAGGCCCATTGCACAGGCTCAATCACACTGGAAGTGGTCTTCGGATCACCGGACAACTTCCGAAGCGAAGAGTTAATCTTCGACATCGTCCCGTTTCGCAGTGGCTATCATGCACTGCTCGGACGGACACCATTTGCAAAAGTCAATGCAGTGCTGCATTACGCATACCTCAAGCTCAAGATGCTAGGACCTCGCGGGGCCATAACAGTAAATGCAAACACAGAACACTCACTCCATATGGAAGAGCACACTGCAGCCCTTGCAGCAGAAGCACAAAGCAGCCTGTTCAGGCAGACCACTCATTCGGCGTCACAGCCCCCGGACACCTTCAAGCGAGTCCGGAACAAGCTGCAACAGGATCGCTTGGCACGATCAGAGCTCGCCTAGCAATTCGGCCCCCGTCCCAGTCCTAGTGAAGCAACGAAATCTATGCCGCGCGTACATAACTACACATTGAAAATACCATGGACATAGGCGGGGGCACGATCAGGACACGCCCCGCATTGTGGCTTAACCGCACTAGGGGCTGTATACCTTTGTCATTCCTTTTCTCTTTCAGGGCCTAACTCTCTGGAAGCCCTTTTCGGCAGTACGATTGCCGGACACATTCCGGAAGCAACAACCAAGGCGGCAAGAAGCTAAGATGAACACGGGAACTGCCAGGTAGTCTCTAGTAATAATTGATATACCCGCTTTTCATTATTTATGCATAGCTTGCCCTGGGATAGGACATTTCAAATTGTCCTACTCTATGCTTATTGCACTACTTGTACCAAGTACGCTTCGATGTATTATTTAAATAACAATGCATATCATTAATCTGTCATCGCATTATTTAAGTTTTTCTCTTTCTCTTATATGTCCATTTACGACAATCCGCACCCACACGTTCGGGTACGGTCAGTTCGCCAGGGGTTCTCGTTCACCCCATAATACGGCGCAAGAAGTCCGAACACTTTCGATAGTGCAGCACCCCGAACTTATAGCATTATATGCATCAGCTCCGAATCATGTCTTTGGTTAAATGTTGGGTTGCCCAGCTCCCATGCTTTGGTACCTTACGTTCTGCTATATCTAAGGTAGCGGTGGGAGAACTATTGCGATTGTGTCTCGGTTCTTCCGGACGAGCACCTCAGTAGAGAAAGCCAAAAACTGACTGTCATGATAAGGCGAGAGACTGGTCGCTGTTCGAGAGGTCTCAAGTCCTTAAAGACTTTTTCCGCTTTGGGCGAGGAGTCGGCCTTGTCCGGCTTAGGCGTGTATAGCGCCCCAAATTCGGCCCTCCGAATACCAGGGGCTTCGCCAAAATTTAAAATTATAGACTTCTATGGCTATGTGAGAGTGATAAAGCATTATAGTCCGATTGCCTGGTTCGTTGCACTGAACACCTCCCTTGAAGGACCCAAAATTGGGGTAAAGAGTGCTCAGGTTTATCCCGAACACCCCAGTACTAGTTACATGGGGGCAGAAGCCGACGACTGGCCAACTCTCAGATTTTATAAACGGCCGCACAGAAGGTAATATTTGAAATTAAGAAAGCGTCGCATGACGCAAATGAACTCGTTTCATATTACAGGATCACATGAGCATGTTCATTCAAAAATTACATCCTTGGCACACTCATAATAATTCTCGGGGCAGCGATGCTCCTTGCCCTCCGGCGGCCCCTCCTTCACCAGCTTCACGGCGTCCAGCTTCGCCCAGTGCACCTTCGCCCGGGCAAAAGCCCTGCGTGCACCCTCGATGCAGACGGACCGCTTGATGACTTCAAGCCGTGGGCAGGCTTCCACAAGCCGCCTCACCAGACCGAAGTAGCTTCCGGACAGGGGCTCGCCAGGCCACATCCAGACTATAAGGCCCCTCATGGCCTGTTCGGCCGCCTTATGAAGCTCGACCAACTGCTTCAGCTGGTCGCTCAAGGGCACGGGGTGTTCGGTCCTAGTATACTGAGACCAGAACAACTTCTTCATTGAGCTCCCCTCCTCAGCCCGGTAAAACTCCGCGGCATCCAGTACACCGCAGGGAAGATCTGCAAATGCTCCTGGAGAGCTCCAAACTTGGGTAAGAAAAAGGAAAGTCTCCTTCACGTGCTTGCTTTGCATAATGAATGCCTTACCCGCTGCTATCTTCTTCACCGCGTCAATCTCCTGGAGGGCCTTGTGGGCTTCGGCCTTGGCGCTCCGGATGCTTTCAAGCACCTGCGTGAGCTCGGACTCTCGCGTCTTAGAGTCAAGCTCCAAGGACTCGTGCTTTTTGGCGAGAGCCTCGAGCTCTTGCTGCACCTCGCCTACTCGGGCTTCTTGCTTCTCTCGTTCAATGCGCTCCTTGGCTGCTTTGTCTTCGGCCTCGGACAATGCCTTCCTCAGGGTCGCCACTTCGGTCATGGCCCCTGGCAAACCCATGATGATCCTATTACTTTACAACTGAATTTCTTTTTAACTATATAGATAGGGGTATTTCTTACCTTTGCTCTCTTCAAGATGCCTCTTGGTAAGGCCGAGCTCGTCCTCGGACCGCTTCAGGTCCTGCTTCAGCGCAGAGACCTCCGCAGTACGTGCGGCAGCGGCCAGCAGTGAAGCCTGCACATACACATAGACATACTCTAATTAGACTCCTGAGTTATCATTTGATCCTCTATTAGGCTTTTCTTCGCGAATGCCGAACAGAGCATCAGGGGCTACTATCTATGCGATAATATTTTCTTATATTTTGATTGCTTACCTCAAAGCCTGTTAGGAGGCTGGCGCAAGCTTCGGCCAGTCCGTTTTTGGTGGACTGAACCTTCTCGACCACCACACTCATGATAGTGCGGTGCTCTTCGTCGATGGAAGCGCTGCGAAGCGCTTCCAGCAAGTTGTCCGGCGCCTCTGGTTGGACAGAGGACACCGACACAGATGGTTGCCCCCCCCCTTAATGAGGGACCGCCTGCTGGAGTTCGGAACCATCGAAGGTTCCGGCGGAGTGTTTGGCTGAGGGCCGAACTCGGAGCCTCGCTCCCTTGGTACCTAGGGTCCAGGAAGTTGCCTCGAGGCGCCCCTAGGACCACCTCCCCTTGGCTCGGTTTCTTTTGAGACAACACCTCGGTGTTGTTCGTAAGGCGAGGGGTGGTAGCGGTCGGGAGAGAACCGTTGTTCATATCCGACGAGTCCAAAGAGCCGCTCGACGAGGATACATCGAGACGAGCTCGGGACGGACTGCATAATCATGTTCAGCATGAGGAGAGGCAGTGTAATAAAACATACCATGAAGTACTATGGTGCCCGGACACTTACGATTTTGCCAGGGGCTTGACCCTGGGTAGCCACTCGTCCCTGCAGTCGGCGGCCGTCGTGGCGCAGTCCGGAGGGAGGGTCCTTCCCCACTTGGACCCTTCGGCCTCCCCGGATAGGTAAACCTTCCTTTTCTTGTTTCCCCCGGCTGGGGGGGAGAACTTTCCTTTTCCTCCTCCTCTTCTTCGTGTGAGGAGTGCGCGTCGGAGTCATCGGACGATGAGTCCGATACAACCTTGCGCCGGAGACCCTTTGGGGTCCCCGCGGCCTTCTTCTTGGTCTTCTTCACCGGCACCTGTGCCGGAGTCAGCATCTCCGTTAGGAGAGCGCCTGCAGGATCTTTGGGCAGGGGGGCTGGGCAATCAAGCTGCTCAGCTGTCTTTATCCAGTCCTGTTAATGGCATAGAAGCTTAGATCCTGCATATGACTAAACCGGGGCAAATAAATACCCTGAGAGATATAAAAACTTACCGAATTGGCGCGGTGTTTTTCCTGAGTCCGCGGTCCTTGGTGAGGGAAGGAGGAATCTCGGGGCCCTTGAACAACACCCTCCAAACGTCCTCGTGCGTCGTGTCATAGAGCTCTCGCAGTGTCTGGTGCTTGGCCGAGTCGAACTCCCACAAATCGAATGCCCGCCGTTGACACGGGAGGATCCGGTGGAAGAGCATGACCTGGACCACGTTGATGAGCTTGATTTTCTTGCTCGTCATGTTTCGGATACAGGTCTGGAGTCCGGTCAACTCTACCGAAGAACCCCAAGACAGACCCTTATCTTTCCAGGAGGTGAGCCGCATGGGGATTCCGGATCGAAATTTGGGGGCCACCACCCAGTTGGAGTCGCGCAACTCGGTGATGTAGAACCACCCCGATTGCCACCCGTTTATGGTATCCACATAGGTTCCCTCGAGCCAGGTGACATTAGGCATCTTGCCCACCATAGCGCCTCCGCACTCTGCTTGCTAGACACCCACCACCTTCGGTTTAACATTGAAGGTTTTTAGCCATAGGCCGAAGTGGGGCCTGATGCGGAGGAAGGCCTCGCACACGCCGATAAACGCCGAGATGTTGAGGATGAAATTGGGGGCCAGATCATGAAAATCCAGCCCATAGTAGAACATGAGCCTGTGGACAAACAGGTGGAGGGGAAATCCCAGTCCGCGGACAAAATGGGTAAGAAAAACTACCCTCTCATGGGGTTCGGGCGTTGGGATGATCTGCCCCGCATTTGGCAGCCGGTGCGCGATATCCGCGGCCAGATATCCGGCTTCCCATAACTTTTTGGTGTTCTCCTCTGTGACGGAGGAGACCATCCACTTGGCTCCTGCTCCGGACATGCTTGGAGTGGTTTGAGAAGAGGAACGCGAGCTTGGGCACTAGAGCTCGAGTGTGCGGGAATGGGTAAGCAAGGTGGAAGAAGGCGTGGGTGAAAAGAGTGAATCCTTGTCCCTTTATGAGGGCGGAAGCGGCGATGCATCTCCCCACTTGCCTGGTAAAACCGCTTATTCCCTAGGCGCCATAATTGATGGCGCGGTTGGGTTACCCACGTCCGTATTGATGAGAATCCCGTAATAAGGGGGACACGATCTCTGCTTTGACAAGACATGTCGAGAAAACCGCCCCATGTTATATGCGGTGCTGGTTGAGAAAAATGGTTTGAATAATGACTGAGCCATGACATAAAGTCGTGCTGTCAGAACGCGTCAGCAGATTAGATTTGTGAAAATATTATTCTCTCTGCAGTAGTATGTGGAACTTGTTTTGCAGAGCTGGACACTGTTCTGGTGTTCAAAATCTTCTATGGAGTGTTCGGAGGAGGAACCCGCCTTGCAATGCTGAAGAAAATACTGCGCGCCGGACTCATCGTCATTGAAGCCTGGTTCAGGGGCTACTAAGGGAGTCCTGGATTAGGGGGTCTCCGGACAGCCGGACTGTTGGACTATGAAGATGCGAGATTGAAGACTTCGTCCCGTGTCCGGATGGGACTCTACTTGGCGTGGAAGGCAAGCTAGGCAATACGGATATGTATATCTCCTCCTTTGTAACCGACCTTGTGTAACCCTAGCCCCCTCTGGTGTCAATATAAACCGGAGACTTTAGTCCGTAGGACAATATACAATCATACCATAGGCTAGCTTCTAGGGTTTAGCCTCTTTGATCTCGTGGTAGATCAACTCTTGTAATACTCATATCATCAAGAACAATCAAGCAAGACGTAGGGTATTACCTCCATCAAGAGGGCCCGAACCTGGGTAAACATCGTGTCCCTGCCTCCTGTTACCATCCGCCTTAGACGCACAGTTCGAGACCCCCTACCCGAGATCCGCCGGTTTTGACACCAACAATGACCATAAAAGATATTACTCATATAAATAGAACACCCATTATTCTCTGATTTAAATGAATAACTGTCTCACATCAAACAAGATCCAGATATAATGTTCATGCTCAACGCTGGCACCAAATAACAATTATTTAGGTCTAAAACTAATCCCGAAGGTAGATGTAGAGGTAGCGTGCCGACGGCAATCACATCGACTTTGGAACCATTTCCTACGCGCATCATCACCTCGTCCTTAGCCAATCTTCGCTTAATCCGTAGCCCTTGTTTCAAGTTGCAAATGTTAGCAACTATACCAGTATCAAATACCCATGCACTACTGCGAGCATTAGTAAGGTACACATCAATAACATGTATATCAAATATACCTTTCACTTTGTCATCCTTCTTCTCCGCCAAATACTTGGGGCAGTTCCGCTTCCAGTGACCAGTCCCTTTGCAGTAGAAGCACTTAGTCTCAGGCTTAGGTCCAGACTTGGGTTTCTTCACTTGAGCAGCAACTGACTTGTTGTTCTTCTTGAAGTTCCCCCTCTTCCCTTTACCCTTTTTCTTGAAACTGGCGGTCTTGTTGACCATCAACACTTGATGCTCCTTCTTGATTTCTACCTCCGCATCCTTTAGCATTGCGAAGACCTCAGGAATCGTCTTATCCATCTCTTGCATATTATAGTTCATCATGAAGCTCTTGTAGATTGGTGGCAGTGATTGAAGAACACTGTCAATGACAATATCATCAGGAAGATTAACTCCCAGCTGAGTCAAGTGGTTGTGGTACCCAGACATTCTGATTATATGTTCACCGACAGAACTATTCTCCTCCATCTTGCAGCTATAGAACTTATTGGAGACTTCATATCTCTCAATCCGGGCATTTGCTTGAAATATTAACTTCAACTCCTGGAACATCTCATATGCTCCATGACGTTCAAAACGTCGTTGAAGTCCCAGTTCTAAGCCATATAGCATGGCACACTGAACTATCGAGTAGTCATCAGCTTTGCTCTGCCAGGTGTTCATAACATCTGGCGTTGCTCCTGTAGCAGGTTTGTCACCTAGCGGTGCTTCCAGGACGTAATTCTTCTGTGCAGCAATGAGGATAATCCTCAAGTTACGGATCCAGTCTGTGTAGTTGTTGGAGATATGCCCTAGAGGCAATCATGTATGATGATATTTCCTATGTGTTTATGAAGAAAGATAGTCCTTGGACATTATCAATGATGTGTATCAGCAAGTACGTGACTTGTTTGTGGGACTATGCATTGTATGATGAAAGTCCTAAAAGGTCCCTAGTCGAAAGGGTTGTGTGGACGCGCATCCATCTAGAATAGCATATGACACGGTCGATGGCTTGGTCTCACTAGCCATGGGGCATTGGATGCTAACCGGATAATATGGACTTGGAAGGATCTGGTCGGATTCGACATAGTCAGATCCGAGTTGAGATAAGGTCCGAGTCGGACAGACCCAACTATGAGAGCAGCGATATGTCATCTGTGAGTCTCTACTACAACATACGTTCTATGTCCTAAGACCTGAGCTGGCGCATGTACTCGGGATGGTAACAGACTTGCTTTGGGCCAACCAAACGCTACTCCATGACTGGGTAGTTACATAGGTAGGTTTCGGGCTTGTCCAGACCCATGCTGCGAGATATGGTTGAGCAAGATGGGATTTGCCCCTCCGATCAGGAGAGATATACTCTGGCCCCCTCGTGTGATCCGACCAGGATAAGCATGGCCATGCGACAAGTATTATGAGATAATGTGGTTTGTGGTCGGCATCACTGGAACGAGAAAGAGGTCGGGCTAGCACAAGGATGACAGACTCGCCCAGTGGAAAGGAATGGAAGTGTGATGTACAGGTTTGCCTAACCAGCTTCATAGTCTGTTTGGTGTTCGGCATGCCTTGCTAGAGGCCGCTACCAACTATGTAGTTCGGAGGTGATCCGAACTGCGACCAAGCCGGCTTGAACCTAAGGGGTCGTGCGTTTAAGGGAAGGAACCTACGAGGTCGGATCCGAGGACACTGGTCGGATGTGATCCGATCTGTATTCGGATTGTGGCCGAGTAGACTTATGGGCTTTAGGGTCCGTGCGAGGCCCAAGCATTGAGCCCGCGACGGACGCCTATATAAAGTGGAGGTGCCACACACTCACGCGATTGATCGCTTCGGCGCTGTCACTAGGGTTTGCATGTGTTGCGAATAGACACCTCCACTCGCTGCCGGTTGTATGATCGGACCTAGCAGTCCGCCACATGACGTTCCTCCTGCACGCGTGGATACCGTTAGAGGTGGTGCACTTGTGCCGCTCCGGTGAACCTGTACATGGCAACCGACGACCGGCTGTACGAGGGAGATTGGACGAGGAGGAGACGATCCACGCGAACACGCTACCCCAACTCTCCTTCTGTTGCACGGCACTGCGTGTCTAGTGGTAACAAACTGTGATCCATCTCCCGTAGCATGTTCTTGGTTGCTTTGCGCATAGGAAATTTTAATTTGCAGTCGAAGCACCCTACCGTAGAACCCAACACTAGTTACTACCATCATCTTTCAACTTAGCTTTGTCTAGGAACGCATTAAAATTCAACGGAACAACAACACGGGCCATCTATCTACAACAACATAGATATGAAAAATACTATCAAGTACTAAGTTCATGATAAATTAAAGTTCAATTAATCAAATTACTTAAGAACTCCCACTTAGATAGACATCTCTCTAATCATCTAAGTGATCACGTGATCCATATCAACTAAACCATGTCCAATTATCACGTGAGATGGAGTAGTTTTCAATGGTGAACATCACTATGTTGATCATATCTACTATATGATTCACGCTCGACCTTTCGGTCTCAGTGTTCCGAGGCCATATTTGCATATGCTAGGCTCGTCAAGTTTAACCCGGGTATTCTGCATGTGCAAAACTGGCTTGCACCCGTTGTATGTGAACGTAGATCTTATCACACCCGATCATCACGTGGTGTCTCGGCGCGACGAACTATAGCAACGGTGCATGCTCAGGGAGAACACTTATACCTTGAAATTTAGTGAGAGATCACTTTATAATGCTACTGCCGAACTAAGCAAAATAAGATGCATAAAGGATAAACATCACATGCAATCAATATAAGTGATATGATATGAACATCATCATCTTGTGCCTTTGATATCCATCTCCAAAGCACCATCATGATCACCATCGTCACCGGCTTGACACCTTGATCTCCATCTAAGCATCATTGTCGTCTCGCCAACTATTGCTTCTATGACTATCGCTACCGCTTAGTGATAAAGTAAAGCAATTACATGGCGATTGCATTTCATACAATAAAGCGACAACCATATGGCTCCTGCCAGTTGCCGATAACTGTGTTACAAAACATGATCATCTCATACAATAAAATTTATCATCATGTCTTGACCATATCACATCACAACATGCCCTGCAAAAACAAGTTAGACGTCCTCTACTTTGTTGTTGCAAGTTTTACGTGGATGCTACGTGCTGAGTAAGAACTGTTCTTACCTACGCATCAAAAACCAAAACGCGATATAGTTATTGCTTTTTGATCTTCAGAAAGAACCCTGTTCATTGAGTCCGATTCAACTAAAGTTGGAGAAACTGACACCCACCAGCCACCTGTGTGCGAAGCACGTCGGTAGAACCAGTCTCGCGTAAGCGTACGCGTAATGTCGGACTGGGCCGCTTCATCCAACAATACCGCCGAATCAAGAAACAATTGTGACGGCAAGCAATATGTATATACCCACGCTCACAACTCCTTTGTGTTCTACTCGTGCATATAACATTTACGCATAGACCTGACTCGGATGCCACTGTTGGGGAATGCAGCAATTTCAAAAAATTTCCTACGCACACGCAAGATCTATCATGGTGATGCATAGCAATGAGAGGGGAAGAGTGTTGTCCACGTACCTTCATAGACCGTAAGCGGAAGCATTATGACAATGCGGTTGATGTAGTCGTACGTCTTCACGATCCGACCGATCATAGTACCTAAAGTACGACACCTCCGCGATCTGCACACGTTCAGCTCGGTGACGTCCCACGAACTCTCCATCCAGCTGAGTGTCAAGGGAGAGCTTCGTCATCACGACGGCGTGATGACGGTGATGATGATGCTACCGGAACGGGGCTTCGCCTAAGCACCGCTACGATATGACCGAGGTGGATTATGGTGGAGGGGGGCACCGCACACGGCTAAGGGATCAATGATCAACTTGTCTATCTATGGGGTGCCCCCTCCCCCCGTATATAAAGGAGTGGAGGAGGGGGAGAGGGCCGTCCTCCTAGGCGCGCCCAAGGGGGGAGTCCTACTCCTGATGGGAGTAGGATTCCTCCTTCCCTAGTTGAAGTAGGAGAGGGAAGGAAGGGGGAGAAGGAGAGAAGGAAAGAGGGTCCGGACCCCCTCCCAATTCGGATTGGGCTTTGGGGGGCGCGCCCCACCTTGGCCTCCTCCTCCTCCTTTCCACTATGGCCCATTAAGGCCCATTGACTCCCCGGGGGATTTCGGTAACCCCCCGGTACTCCGGTATATGCCCGAACTCTCTCGAAACCTTTCCGGTGTCCAAACATAGTCATCCAATATATCAATCTTTATGTCTCGACCATTTCGAGACTCCTCGTCATGTCCATGATCACATCCGGGACTCCGAACTACCTTCGGTACATCAAAACACATAAACTCATAATACCGATCGTCTCCAAACATTAAGCGTGTGGACCCTACGGGTTCAAGAACTATGTAGACATGACCGAGACACGTCTCCGGTCAATAACTAATAGCGGAACCTGGATGTTCATATTGGCTCCCACATATTCTACGAAGATCTTTATCGGTCAAACCGCACAACAACATACGTTGTTCCCTTTGTCATCGGTATGTTACTTGCCCGAGATTCGATCGTCGGTATCTCAATACCTAGTTCAATCTCGTTACCGACAAGTCTATTTACTCGTCCCGTAATGCATCACCCCGCAACTAACTCATTAGTCACATTGCTTGCCAGGCTTATAGTGATGTGCATTACCGAGAGGGCCTAGAGATACCTCTCCGATACTCGGAGTGACAAATCCTAATCTCGATCTATGCCAACTCAACAAACACCATTGGAGACACCTGTAGAGCATCTTTATAGTCACCCAGTTATGTTGTGACTTTTGGGAGCACACTAAGTGTTCCTCCGGTATTCGGGAGTTGCATGATCTCATAGTCATAGGAACATGTATAAGTTATGGAGAAAGCAATAGCAACAAACTAAACGATCATCGTGCTAAGCTAATGGATGGGTCAAGTCAATCACATCATTCTCTAATGATGTGATCCTGTTAATCAAATGACAACTCATGTCTATGGTTAGGAAACATAACCATCATTGATTCAACGAGCTAGTCTAGTAGAGGCATACTAGTGACACTCTGTTTGTCTATGTATTCACACATGTACTAAGTTTCCGGTTAATGCAATTTTAGCATGAATAATAAACATTTGTCATGATATAAGTAAATATAAATAACAACTTTATTATTGCCTCTAGGGCATATTTCCTTCAATATCCACTACATAAATCAACTTCAGAGAATATGGTAGAGCTGCTTAATTCATCAAGAATATCATCTAACCTAGGAATAGGATCGAATAGTAATATTATTAATGGCTCTACAATGAACACACATATGCGATGTACCATCCTTTTTTGGCACTTGAATAATAGGAACAACACAAGGACTAAGGGATTCACGTATATAACCTTTGTCGAGAATCTCTTGTGCTTGACGCATAATCTCCTTCATCTCCTATGGATTGGTACGGTATGGTGCATGGCTGGGCAGCGAGGCACCGGGAATTAAGTCAATTTGTTGCTCAATCTCTTGAATAGGTGTTAATCCCGGTGGCACGTCTTGTGAAAATACGCCAGTGAACTCCTGCAAAATGTTAGTCATAGCAGGACGCAAAGAGGGGGGGTACGTCCTCAAATAAAAACAATGCCTCTTTGCACACAAAAACATAGAAAACAGATTTGCTAAAATCTAGATCATCAATATCAGATTTGGTGGCAAGTAAACATCCACTTTTGAATTTAATTTCAGAGGCAACACTAGATTATGGTTTGTTATGCTTATTTTGTTGCTCAATTACTTTTGCCAGAATATGCTTTTCACTCTTATTTTGCTCTTGTTTTGCTTTACTAGCTCTAGTAAGATCATCTTTCAAAATGTGTTCAGGAGACATATGAAGCAAAGTAATATGTTTATCCTTATGAATAAGAGTATACCAAATTTTTCTACAATGGTGTACATATTTTTTATCGAATTACCATGATCTACCAAGTAATAAAAAGCATGCTTGCATGGGTACCACATCAGAATCAACATATGTAGCGATACTAAAACGCACATGAATAATAGGTGTTGCCTTAACCTTGTCGATGTTGTTGTACCATTGCATGTAGTAAGGATGAGGATGTGGTCTGGTGGTGAGAGACAACTTCTCCACCATCTCCATGCTAGCCAAGTCGTTGCAACTCCCTCCATCAGTGATGATGCAAACAGAAAGTTCCTTCACAATTCCCTTTGTATGGAACAAATTGTGCCTCTGATTTTGCTCAGTTTGTGTTACCTGCACACTCAAAACACGTTGAGCAACTAAACTTTCATACTTGTCAGCGTTTTTAGTAGCCATGTATTGTGTCTCCTATTTAGAATCATCGCCACCTTGTTCTTCACTCGCAATAAGAGTCAAAGTCTCCTCATCATAATCACTCTAGTGGACTCATACCCACCATCCTCAGTAGCAATCATCACACGCTTGGATGGACATTCTCTCGCATAGTGACCTCCACCCTTGCAACACTGACATATGCTATCATGTGTCTGCCCTGTTGATGCCATGGATGAAGAAGAGCTCTGCACGGGACCGGAAGGTGTGCTCTTGGCGGATGATGGTGATTGTGCATGTTTTTTGTATCATGGTTGGAGCTGGTGGCTGAAGTAGGCAGCCCTGCAGCAAAACGTGTGGAAGTAGATGATGTACGTGGTGTGCATGATGAAGATCGACCTGTAGAAAAAATAGGGTGCGCCAATGCCTGTCGATTGTACACTTCATGTTCAGCTTTGCAAGCAAGATGGAATAAAACCAATGATATTGTTATAATCCTTATACTCTAAGATGGTTTGAATTTCTTTATTTAACCCACCCATAAAACATGCAAGCATAGATTCATTATCCTCAATAATACCACATCTAATCATGTCAGTTTGTAATTCCTGATAATATTTCTCTACAGAATTTTTTCCTTATCTTAAGTGTTGTAATTTTTGAAATAATTAAGGATAGTAAAACCGAGCCTAATGCGAGCCCTCTCACGCACTTAGCTATTTTGGCCTTCTGTTTTCGAGTATGGGTCATTTCTGATTGTTAGATTCTGTCCTATAGGGCAGCTACTCCGGCGGCAGATTCCGAGTACTCTGGTTAATTAGGCCTGCAAGCGGAATAAACCCAATTAGGTAAAAAAAGTAGACATATTGATTCGATACAGGCACTCTGCTCGGGAGAACAAGCTACGAGAGAAAGAGGGAACGCCGCTGCCTCGACCAACTCCATCGATCCACACACCCATCCTTCCGGTTCCTCTCTTCTCAAGATCGAGGGTGAATCCTTGGTGCACCGCCACCTTGAGCGAGGTGACACCGATTTGCAAGGAAAGTGCAAAGGTGTAGTACCGCACTCACAACCCTCATGGGTAATGGAGATGCCACTGGCGGTGGACACCCCTTTGATAAAGAGGTCCTTCCTATGTGGGGACGCCAGTGGGCACTGCTGCCATCGTGTTAAGCCGCAGCGAGCAGCATGGTCCTCCAGGAGTCATCCACAAGTGGGCGCAGGAGCGGCGGCGGCAAATGCAATCACGATATGCTGGTTTGAGGAGAGAGCACGGAAGCTGGTGGCGAATCCAATCCCGATCTACTGACTGTACTTCGCGAAGACTGCAAGGTGTGTATTGTCTCACTCTATACATTCTTTAGGAACAATTTAGATAAATTAATTCGAAATTTCGAGAATTTGATGTGGTTTTGCTTGTAGCAATTCTTGCAGGAGTTCTAGGTGTGATGTAGACTATGCATGTGATGGCGCTTGAGATCAGGCTGTTTGCTGAGGAGGTGAGCTGGCTGCTTGGTCTCGGTTCGTAGTTGTACTAACATATATTTGCACAAAGCACATATCATAGTATTGAACTTAGCCTTGGTATATGTATTGTTTTGTTGCTCAGTATAATTGTTTGATGTAGGAGAATTGAAACTACTAGATTATGATGAATTTATCACTGTACACAACCACCAATTGATAAACTCCATTAAAACTAAGGAAAAATGTGTGCCTTACAATCGGAAGGTCAAACAACCAAGGACAATTAGCAAGAGAAACTAAGCAACGTGATCATGAGCTTATCGTTTTAGTGCTAAGAGAGTTCATTCAAGGCTGATCATGTGTCATCTTCAGAGTTGTCTGTGTTTTTGCTAAAACTCCTAGCATGTTAGAACACACCTATATATGATCATTCTTTGGTGATTTATCTTACATGAGACATTTGATATATGTTTAATTATATATATTTAAAAAATTCCTTGTAAAAAATAGACGGGCATTGCTAGAACACACCTATATATGATCATTCTTTGGTGATTTATTTTACATCACACATTTGATATATGTTTCATTGTATATATTTAAAGAAATTCCTTGTATTCTACCGGAAAATAGACGGGCATCGTGATGCACAAGTGCTCAAGCATCGAGATACTAATAGAGCACTAAATTCTCTTTTTGTAAAAATATTATTAAGTTACATGTTATATCATAATATGTATCCCAATTTTGTTAGAGTAAAATATCTCTAATATAATTTCATCTATCACTAACATTATTGTGCCAAATTAGACTGGCGTGGCAACGTGCACCTTTAATGATCAAGTTCACGTTGATAATATAGTGGAACCCAATGAGTACGCATAGAAGTTTTCAAAGCAGCCCAAGTAGTGGGGATATTATCATGATACAATCTACAATGTTCAGACCACCAAACATAAGCAAAACTAGTGAATTCACAAACAACGTGAGCAACACGTCTATCCTCGGGATATTGTGAGCATGCAAAACGTTGTTCAATTTCTAACTCTCAAGTAAGATATACATCAAGAGTGTATCTACCTTCAAATAGGAGAATATTTAATACCAGTTCAGGGACATGGTCATTATCTCATACCCGAGGTGGTGGTGCAGCATTACCGTTGTGATTCTAGGCGTGTGTGGTGGTTGTCGGTGTCAAAACCGGAAGATCTCGGGGTAGGGGGTCCCGAGCTATGGATTCTCGGATCAATGGTAACAAGAATGAAGGAGACGATGTTTTACCCAGGTTCGGGCCCTCTTGATGGAGGTAAAACCCTACGCCCTCCTCTTGTTTATATTCATGGAGTATCAAGTACAGAGTTGATCTACCCCGAGATCATATGTTGTGGTCTAAAACCTGAGGGTATGATGAATAATGTCATAATAATCTATCGACTAGCCTGTCCTCAGCTTATATAATGTACCGGAGGCCTAGGATAACAAGAGTCCTAGTTGAATACGTTGGTGGAGAGGAGTCCTTGTCTTGATCATCAAGTCTTGTGGAATATTCCTTGAATGCAGCATGGGCTGCCCGAAGTGGCCCATGAGTAAACCGCCATGGGGGTCCTCGGCCCGATCCACCTTGCCAGGAGACGACGTGGTGAGTATCCCCTAGTCTAGGACACCGTCAGTAGCCCCCTGAACCGGTCTTCAAGTTGGGGACGCTTGTCGATTCTTCCGAACTGCTCTTCATCTTCGGTCGTCGGTCTTGAAAACTGGTTCAACAAATCTTCCCATCTTCGATCTTGAGGATCGCCAAAGTGAGTCCTAAGAGTTTACACGTTGGGTATCCGAGGAGCCCCTTTAAGTTATCGGCCGTTATCAATGCCTTGTTATTTTTACGCCCACCTCGGGTTTGAAGTGTTTCCCGTGCGGCGGTGTCCTCTCGCATATGAGCTCCAACGCCGGACTGCATTCAAGGCATCTTTTGCTGCCGAGCACCAATGCCGGACCGCTTCCGAGTTTCAATGCTAGAATGTATCCGAGCTCCAACGCCGGACTGTATCCGAGGTGTCATAGATTACCTTGGTCTTGAAAAAGTTAAAAGGGTTCAAACGCGCTTAATGCTGGAGATGCCCTCTATGGAGCCAGCCACTTGCAACTGAGCTTTATGCCGGACTGCTTCCGAGGTATCTTTTGCGGTCGAGCACCAACACCAGACTGTATCCGAGGTGGTGCACCACCCCGGCATGGGCTGATTGTTATGAATTTGATTCCGAATGTATTATCTGCCGAGATGTATAGCCAGTAGCCCTCAAGGTGCATGTTGGCCTAATATCCGAGATGCACCTGAACGATAAAATCAAATAGCTGACCCTAGTAGCCCTTGAGACTCAGGTCGATTCGTAAAATCAGCCTGAGGATCAATCCCCATCTTGGCAACATACTTAGGAATAGAAACGCGATGTAATATATTAGAGGAAATAGTGATCGGCGAACGGGCCCTTGAGAGAGGGTTTTGAGAAGTCGTCGTAATATATTAGCTTGATGCCGGATAAGTCCCAGATGGTACCTATTGTTGTCCGAAGACCCATTTGCGCATAGTCCGGTCCAGCCGAACACTGAGCACTTTGAATTTTCTGCATTGAATAGGCAATGCAGTAGCCCCCGAGACACTGGTCGGGTGGCAATACCAGATCAGGGGATCGATGTGCCCCTTTAATATTAGTGAACGATAAGCCTGAAGCCCAGTAGCCCCTGAGCCTTAATGCGGGCACGGGTGGCCGAATTAAGGATTGATATCTAGAGTAAATTCACAAATTATGTGTAATGATTCTATGTATCCAAGTACTTTACATCATTAATGCTCGGATCCGCACTGTACAAACTTTGTTGACCGACCATCGGCTTCAACCTCCTCGGCCAGAAGCCGGGGAGTGTTTGTCCTACTTTATAAAGCCGTTATAAGGTCAAAGATTTATGGAAAACAAGGCAATCCGGCCATACGGTTCTATAAACAAAGGTACGCAGAGAGATATGAAACATCTTCCAAAGAAAATAATCCCGCTATCGGTTTCTTCCTTTAGGTTGTCATGCTGATCATGATCATGAAACCTCACCTCCAATCAATGTGGGGCGGGGATATTGAGGATTTAGTTCAGGGAAAGTTCCCAAACTCTATGGTATTAATGTACCAAAATTTTCACTTCCGTCGTTGCCGACCAATTATATCCTTTAAGATCGCTAGCTTTCGGCTTCACCCAGTCTGAGGTACTAATTTGGATGACCCGGTAGTAACAATCACAGAGGTGCTCCCTTTACCGCCTAGCCGAACAATCGGGAACGCAGGGGTAAGCACAGGAGCCAGCCAACCCAGCCTGACCAAATTCTTAAGTCAAATTGATGCATATTTATGGCTTTATAACAATGATTGCGGAAGGCGGCCCTCGTATATTAAATACAAACGCTGATGATATGTTTATTTTGACTCCATTGCGATTGTTTATCAGTTGAAACTGGCCCATCGTCGGCTTCCACCCCCTTGTAGATGCTATGCAGGGTGTTTTCGCGATAACAAAACAACCCTTATCCGACGTCTCGGTGCCCAAAGGCGGTTGTGTTAGCGGAAATGAGGCAATCAGATATGCGGGCTTTATAACTTTCACTTAGTCATAGGAGCTTAAAGTTGGGAGGCCAGTAACTAGCCCCCGGTTAGCGTTCGACGATAGTCGAGGTCAAGCCATAAACACTTCAGCTGTAACATCCCAAATTTTCAATTTGGAATGTTATACATAGGTCATCATATGCATATCATATTTTATTTGCATTTTTGCTTTGTGATCCCAAAATCCTAAGCAACTCAAGGACCCACGGAGAGAGTTGGGGGTTTTGTGGTTTTCGTATTTGAATTTTCTCAAATATTGAAAAGTGGATCAATTTGATTTTATCATTTTTCTCTCCAAAAATATTTCAAATTAAAAATATATGAGAGGAGATAATATGACTTCTCCAAAGTAATTGAAATATTGGAGGGAAATTATTAAAATCAAATAAATTATTTCATTGGGATTTTATCGCTATTTTATTTGAAATTAGAAAAATATGCATTTTTTTAAAATTGCATTTTTAGGCCAAGAAAATGTTCACATCGTTCTAAATATTCTATTTAGACGGTGAAAATTTGTTTTGGTATTTTTAGATTTTTATTTTATTTTTTAGAATTTTTCCGGCGAAATCTATTTTTTTTAAACGCGAACCGCCTTAACGGGCCGTGTCCGAACAGGACACTGCCGCCCGGGCCTTGATAAGGCGAGGCGAGGCCGCCCCAGCCCATCCAGCCGCCGCGCCGCGCCCCAAACCCCAGCCGCCGCGCCCCGCCCCAAACCCTAGCCGCCGCTGCCCGCGCCGCCGCCGCCGTCGCCGGATCCCGCCGGTGGAGCCACCGCCGTTGACTGCCGTTGACTGGTCGGTTTTTTTAGTTTAACCCGATTTTTTAGTTTCACGGTTTATTTTAATACATCGATTTTTCGTCGGTTTATTTATTTAACGAACATTCGTTCGTTTAGATCTGTTAGTGAACGGTTTTCGTTAGATTGGTTCTGTTAGCGAACGTTCATTCGTTAGTCTTTTCTTTTTATTTTATTTTCGACCAGGGACCTATCCGCGATTATTTTTATCGCAGATTAGCCCCTGATCTTCAAACCCTCGTAACTTTTTAACCATTTGTCAAAATCCAGTGAAACAAACGGCAAAATCTTTGTCTCGAAACCCTCTTTCTGTTTAATCAACTTGAACAAGGTTTTGACAATTTAAAACTTGGTTTCAAGAAGATTTGAATTCGAAATTCTTTTGACCGTAGTTTCAGTTCCGTAGCTCCGATTCGATTGATTCTTTTTGCAGATCGAATCTCTTCAGTTGAGTTTTCAGATTCGATCTTCTTATTTGAAGTTTTCCCCTTGCATCTATGCTTGAGTGCTTATGTATGCTATTGTTTGTTTGCGCTAGAATTCCCGGAGTGCGCAGCGTGCTACCACGAGCCACTAGGTTTTGCGGATCATCAGCAAGGCAAGTAACACTTTGATCATATTCCCTTTTACTCGATTTTTATGCATTAGTTTCAACCCTCAAACATTGCATGAGTAGGATCTCTTAACTTGTGGCTTTGGGAAGTAGATGATGAGGTAGAACCTATTGCCCTTTTATTATCAAACCCTTGGGAGTTACTTCTACGTTATGCTTATATTGCCATGTTATGCTCGTAGATGTGGTTTGGGTTTGAGTGTATCCATGACAGATGTGAGATTCTTAATTAATGGTTTACTCAATGTGGCTACTTAAATACACATCTGGGTGGATTGGTTGTGGGCACCTGGAGAATCCAGTGTTGTCCTAGGATATGCCAGAGTACCCGTGTGATCATCCTATGGTTCACCACCCAGGCTCAAAGGGATCATAATATTATTCATGCTAGAAACTTCCGTGTGTAGCCACAAGCTAATATGGGCTCTAACATAGTTGAGTATGTTGCATGACCTCTTTCAGTGGTGGGCTAGCAGATGTAGGGGAAAGTAGGTGTAACTGTCCACCTAGAGTAAAGAATTAATGTTTCTGAAAGACTGTGTCTCGGTCATCCGTTTCTCAGACACCATGCAGTGCGAGAAATACAACGGAGGGGATCGAGTCTTGTGGGGAAAAGTGCGCAAACCTCTGCAGAGTGTACAACCTAATCATGGTTAGCCGTGTCCCTGGTTATGGACATCTTGAGTATCTGGTTCTTGGATTATCATGTTGATCTCATCACTCTAAATTAATATGTTGGGTTGTTAATACTGCTTAATGGGGATTGAGTTGGAGGAACCTTCTCAATATTTAACAACTACCATGATAGTTAAATAAAATGTATTCCTTTGTTTTAGGAAAAAATGGCTTTTCGAAAAAACATTACAACCATAGAGCCTCCACCAGCCATATATGCATGTAGTGATAGCATTTACTTGTTTCATTGCTCTACTGTGTTATCTTGCCAGCATATTCCATGTGCTGACCTGATTTTTGGGCTGCAACGTATCATGTTGCAGACTTTTCAAACGAATAGTAAGGTGTGCTAGGTCGTTTGTCGTGCACTCAGCTATGCCGTTGGAGTTGATGTACTCACTTTATCTTCCAAGCCTTCCGCTGTTATTTTACTTAGATGGCCTTAAGCCATACTTATTGTAATAAGTTCTCTTTTGAGACATTCGATGTAATAAGTGTGTGATTGCTACTCTGTTATAAATCCTTCAAGTATTGTGTGTGTCAGCATTACCGATCCAGGGATGACACTTATGCATAGAGATTCGACCGTTTGAGGTTGGATTGCTACAAGATGGTATCAGAGCACACGCTGAATGTAGGACACGACCACTAAGATAAGCCATAGGTCACTCTTCTCTACCCATTTATGACTCCTCTCCATTTTCTACTCTATAGGATGGCGAACACAAGGAATAAGTTTACACAGCCGGATGAAGACACGCCTTTTGGACGACACTTGAAGGAAGTCACTAGGTACCTGGACATTGGAATACCAAGCTTCACCAGGACCTACACCGCCACACTACCAGAAGAGGAGCGTTGGATGATTCGAGTTCAAGTTCCAGGAAGGACCTTCACGCCAGTAACTGAGCCCATAGAGTTTTCCTTTGATGCACCAACCTGGAGTCTAGGCAAGAGCATGGCAGCCCACATTGCTATGGGACACATCAGCGAAGTTTATCACAAGGAGCTTAAGGACACTATCTACCAGATATGTGGGCGTCGAGATGAGCAATGGGAGATGATCAACACCAGGAAGGACAGGTCCATTGCGGCCTTCATCCAGGAGTTAAACCAGCACATTCGACGACATGAAAACCAAATGTGTGCAAGCATGATAGACCTGAAGAAGTTGATGACTAGGAACATGGAGCTGGAAGAGGAACTAAAGTCTACACACGACGGATACAAGGAGGAAATCACTGTACTAGTGGAGATGAATGACGACCTGACAAGGAAGCTAGGAGTATTCATGAGAGACCCTGCGCCAGGAGGAGATGATGACCACCCCAAGGACTACATCATCATCGACGACACCGACTCTGACCCCAGTGATGATGATTATGAAGACGAAGCTAGAGCAGATATCATGGAGTCTTCTACCGATCAAAATTTCTAGTAGACCACCATATTATTAGTAGTATTTCCCCATGTATATATTAGTAGTCCGAGCACTGTAATGATAGTTAGATCGATTGTATGCCCTTGCTTGATATTGTTTTGGAGTGTTATGATTGTGTTTGTCTCATGTGCATATGGGTAGTGCTTTCTCAGTAGACCTCATTCTATTCTAATCTCTCCCCTCTAAAACCCACCAGATGCTTCCGAGACGTGACCCCGGATTTGCCTGCCCACCAAAGCTCACTCAGTTGATTCAACAGCAGAATACACTAATGCAATTGTTGGTTCAGAATCAAGGCAACAACAACAACAACAACAACAATAACAACAACCCACCACCACCACCACTAGTTGACAACTTAGCCCGTTTTCTAAGTTTACAACCGCCGGTGTTTTCCAGTAGCACCGAGCCAATAGTTGCGGATGACTGTCTATGCAGGATTGGAAGGGAGTTGACCACTGCAGGTTGCATAGATGCTGAGAAGGTGCATTTTACCGCACACCAATTGGATGGACCTGCAGCCTCATGGTGGGAGAATTACATAGCCACCTTCCCTATAGCCAATGTTACTTGGGAGCAGTTTCAGCAAGCATTCTGCACTGCTCATGTTTCAACTGGATCTATGAGCATGAAGAAGCATGAGTTTCGCAACTTACACCAGGGCAACCATACTGTAGGGCAGTACGTGGAGGAGTTTAGCAAGTTAGCTCGCTATGCCCCGGATGATGTGGCCACAGATGCCGCGAAGCAAGAGAAGTTTATGGAAGGGCTAAATGATGAGATGAGTGTGCAGTTGGTGGTGGCAACATTTAACAACTACCAAGAATTGGTAGATAAGGCCCTCATGATTGAAGGAAAGCAGTAGCAAATTGAGAGCCGCAAAAGGAAGTATGGACAAGGGAAGTACAATTCAGGAGCTCAGTAGAAGCCTCTTTTCACCCCGAACTCGGGAGGATATACCCATAACCATGGAGGCCATACCCACAATGGAGGAATTTCGCATAACCACAGTGGCCCCAAGAATGGAAACGGGAATGGAGTAGGCAGCAACCAGAACCGCTCTAACCCAAGCACGCCCACCAAGAAGGATTTAAGTCACATCACTTGTTTCAAGTGCGGGAAGATTGGACACTACGCCACCGAGTGTTCTGAAGCAAAGAATGGAAATGGCAATGGAAGCTCTGGGAAGAAGCCCAACTCTTTCAATAGGGGACAGGTGAACCACGTGAATGTGGAGGAGGTTGAAGAACAGCCCAATGCAGTAATAGTTATGTTTTTGGTTAAGTCATTTACTGCAATCATTCTTTTTGATACGGGTGCATTGCATTCATACATTTCAAGGGGATTTGTGGATAAGTATAAGTTACCTTTCTTAGGATACCTATGTTAGTAAGCTCACCCAGAGCGGAGTATATGGCAAGCAGTGGATGTTTTCAGATGCCATTGACCATAGGTAGGCATGTTTTTGTTGGAAATATGCCCTAGAGGCAATAATAAAAGCATTATTATTATATTTCCTTATTCATGATAATTGTCTTTATTCATGCTATAATTGTGTTATCCGGAAATCGTAATACATGTGTGAATAACAGACACCAACATGTCCCTAGTAAGCCTCTAGTTAACTAGCTCGTTGATCAACAGATAGTCATGGTTTCCTGACTATGGACATTGGATGTCATTGATAACGAGATCACATCATTAGGAGAATGATGTGATGGACAAGACCCAATCCTAAACATAGCACAAGATCGTATAGTTCGTTTGCTAGAGTTTTTCCAATGTCAAGTATCTTTTCCTTAGACCATGAGATCGTGTAACTCCCGGATACCGTAGGAGTGCTTTGGGTATACCAAACGTCACAACGTAACTGGGTGACTATAAAGGTAGACTACGGGTATCTCCGAAAGTGTCTGTTGGGTTGACATGGATCAAGACTGGGATTTGTCACTCCGTATGATGGAGAGGTATCACTGGGCCCACTCGGTAATGCATCATCATAATGAGCTCAAAGTGACCAAGTGTCTGGTCATGGGATCATGCATTACGGTACGAGTAAAGTGACTTGCCGGTAACGAGATTGAACGAGGTATTGGGATACCGACGATCGAATCTCGGGCAAGTGACATATCGATTGACAAAAGGAATTGCATACGAGGTTGATTGAATCCTCGACATCGCGGTTCATCCGATGAGATCATCGTGGAGCATGTGGGAGCCAACATGGGTATCCAGATCCCGCTATTGGTTATTGACCGGAGAGTCGTCTCGGTCATGTCTGCTTGTCTCCCGAACCCGTAGGGTCTACACACTTAAGGTTCGGTGACGCTAGGGTTGTGAAGATATGTATATGCAGTAACCCGAATGTTGTTCGGAGTCCCGGATGAGATCCCGGACGTCACGAGGAGTTCCGGAATGGTCCGGAGGTAAAGAATTATATATAGGAAGTGTTGTTTCGGCCATCGGGACAAGTTTCGGGGTCACCGGTATTGTACCGGGACCACCGGAAGGGTCCCGGGGGTCCACCGGGTGGGGCCACCTATCCCCGGGGGCCCCATGGGCTGAAGTGGGAGGGAACCCAGCCCAAAGTGGGCTGGGGCGCCACTCCCCTAGGGCCCATGCGGCTAGGGTTGAGGGGAAACCCTAAAGGGGGCGCCCCTTGCTTGGGGGGCAAGCCCCCCACCCTTGGCCGCCGCCCCCCTAGGAGATTCCATCTCCTAGGGCCGGCGCCCCCCTAGCACCCCTATATATAGTGGGGGAGAGGAGGGACTTCATACACCAGCCCCTGGCGCCTCCCTCTCTCCTCGTTACGTCTCTCTCTCGTAGTATAGGCGAAGCCCTGCTACTGTGACGCCCTGCATCCACCACCACGCCGTCGTGCTGCTGGATCTTCATCAACCTCTCCTTCCCCCTTGCTGGATCAAGAAGGAGGAGACATCTCCCGTCCCGTACGTGTGTTGAACGTGGAGGTGCCGTCCGTTCGGCGCTTGGTCATCGGTGGTTTGGATCACGTCGTGTTCGACTACATCATCACCGTTCTTTGAACGCTTCCGCACGCGATCTACAAAGGTATGTAGATGCATCCGATGTCTCGTTGCTAGATGAACTCCTAGATGGATCTTGGTGAAACGAGTAGGAAATTTTTTGTTTTCTGCAATGTTCCCCAACAGTTTTCCCCTCAGACTTAATAATCTTGGGATCACAATGATTGGATGTGATACTCGGTATGGATTGGCTATCGAAGTATGGAGTAAACATTGATTGCGCTAGAGGTCAATTCTACTCACCACACCGAAGGGGAAAAGGATTAAGTATGTATCCAGGCATACTCCTAAGAGTACTCACGTAAATTCCCTCGCGGGAGTTGTTCAGGAAGAAGTGCCCGTAGTAAAGGATTACCAAGATGTATTTGGATTTGAAGGAGCGTTTCTGGTGGATTGCTATGAAGAAGGATATTGCCGAGTATGTAGTCGTATGTGATGTATGCCAGAGAGTGAAGGCAGAACATCAGAAGCCAGCAGGATTACTGCAGCCTATGTCGATACCCGAATGGAAGTGGGACAAGCTTGGCATGGATTTTATCACCGGATTACCCAGGACCCGACCGGGATATGATTCTATTTGGGTAGTAGTGGATCGCTTGACCAAAGTGCCTCACTTTATCCCAGTGAAAACCACCTACACCAGTGTGAAGTTGGCCAAGATATACATGACCAGGATCGTATGTCTGCATGGAGTTCTGAGTTCTATTGTATCAGATAGAGGAACCCAGTTTACTTCAAAGTTTTGGCACCAGCTGCACCAAACTCTGGGCACCAGGCTAGAGTTTGGTACAACTTTTCATCCGCAGACAGATGGACAAACCGAGAGAGTCAATCAGATTCTGGAGGACATGCTGAGAGCTTGTGCGCCTGATTATGGTTCTAGTTGGGACGATAATTTGCCCTACGCAGAGTCTTCATACAACAACAGTTACAAAGTCAGTTTGAAGATGGCACCTTTTGAAGCCTTGTATGGATGAAGGTGCAGGACACCGTTAATGTGGGACGAAGTTGGAGACCGCCAGTTGTTTGGACCAGATTTAATCAAAGAGTCATAAGAGAAGGTTAAGCTGATTCGAGATAGACTGAAGTTAGCTCAGTTTAGGCAGAAGAGTTATGCAGACTCAAAACGCAAGGAGGTAGTCTATGAAATCGGAGACAGAGCATATCTTCGGGTGTCACCCCTGCGAGGAATTAAACGTTTTGGAGTTAAGGGAAAGCTAGCCCCAAGATTTGTAGGACCATACCAAGTTTTGGAACGTATGGGGGAAGTGGCCTACAAGTTGGAGTTACCCGAAGGACTATCAGGAGTTCATGATGTGTTTCACGTTTCCCAGTTGAAGAAGTGTCATGCTGAGATAGCTGATATTCCTGTGGGATATACAGTGCCCCTGGAAGCAATTCAGTTGGATAGTGATCTGACCTATGAGGAGAAACCTGTCAAGATTCTCGAGTTTGCCAGCCGAGTTACACGCAGTAAGGTTATCAAGTTTTGCAAAGTTCAGTGGAGCCACCATACCGAGGATGAAGCCACCTAGGAATGAGAGGATGATCTACGGAAAGACCACCCACACCTATTTTGTAGCCAACCTGAATCTCGAGGGCGAGATTCATCTTAAGGGGGGTAGGTTTGTAACATCCCAAATTTTCAATTTGGAATGTTATACATAGGTCATCATATGCATATCATATTTTATTTGCATTTTGGCTTTGTGATCCCAAAATCCTAAGCAACTTAAGGACCCACGGAGAGAGTTGGGGGTTTTGTGGTTTTCATATTTGAAATTTCTCAAATATTGAAAAGTGGATCAATTTGATTTTATTATTTTTCTCTCCAAAAATATTTCAAATTAAAAATATATGAGAGGAGATAATATGACTTCTCCAAATTAATTGAAATATTGGAGGAAAAATATTAAAATCAAATAAATTATTTTATTTGGATTTTATCGCTATTTTATTTGAAATTAGAAAAATATGTATTTTTTAAAAATTGCATTTTTCGGCCAAGAAAATGTTCACCTTGTTCTAAATATTCTATTTAGACGGTGAAAATTTGTTTTGGTATTTTTAGATTTTTATTTTATTTTCTATGATTTTTTCCAGCAAAATCTGTTTTTTTAAACACGAACCGGTCCCCTGGATCACATTCGGTGAGAAAATCACGTTCCCGAAGGTTTCATTCCGTTTGGACTCCGTTTGATATTCCTTTTCTTCGAAACCCTGAAATAGGCAAAAAACAACAATTCTGGGCTGGGCCTCCGGTTAATAGGTTAGTCCCAAAAATAATATAAAATTGGATAATAAAGCCCAATAATGTCCAAAACAGTAGATAATATAGCATGGAGCAATCAAAAATTATAGATACGTTGGAGATGTATCAAGCACCCCTAAGCTAAATTCCTGCTCGTCCTCGAGTAGGTAAATGATAAAAACAGAATTTTTGATGCGGAGTGCTACTTGGCATAATTTTAATGTAATTCTTCTTAATTGTGGTATGAATATTCAGATCCTAAAGATTCAAGACAAAAGTTCATATTGACATAAAAATAATAATACATCAAGCATACTAACAAAGCAATTATGTCTTCTCAAAATAACATGGCTAAAGAAAGTTCATCCCTACAAAATCATATAGTTTATTCATGCTCCATTTTCATCACACAAGAATGCTCTCATCATGAGCAATCCCGATGACAAGCCAAGCAATTGTTTCATACTTTAGTAATCTCAAACCTATAAACTTTCATGCAATATATGAGCGCAAGCCATGGACATAGCACTATGGGTGGAATAGAATATAATGAGGGGGGTTATGTGGAGAAGACAAAAAGAAGAAAGTCTCACATCAACGAGGCTAATCAATGGGCTATGGAGATGCCCACCAATTGATGTTAATGCAAGGAGTAGGGATTGCCATGCAATGGATGCACTAGAGCTATAAATGTATAAAATCTCAACAAAAGAAACTAAGTGGGTGTGCATCCAACTTGCTTGCTCACGAAGACCTAGGGCACTTGAGGAGGCCCATTGTTGGAATATACAAGCCAAGTTCTATAATGAAAATTCCCACTAGTATATGAAAGTGACAAAACAAGAGACTCTCTATCATGAAGATTACGGTGCTACTTTGAAGCACAACTGTGGCAAAGGACAGTAACATTGTCCCTTCTCTCTTTTTCTCTCATTTTTTATATGGCCTTTCTCTTTTTTTTATAATTCCTCACTTGGGACAATGTTCTAGAAAATGATGATCATCAGACTTCTATTTATTTTACAACTCAATGATTACAACTCGATACCAGAACAAAAGATGACTCTATATGAATGCCTCCGGCAGTGTACCGGGATATGCAATGGACCAAGAGTGACATGTATGAAAGAATTATGAATGGTGGCTTTGCCACACATACTATGTCAACTACATGATCATGCTAAGCAATATGACAATAATGAATGTGTCATGATAAATGGAATGGTGGAAAGTTGCATGGCAATATATCTCGGAATGGCTATGGAAATGCCATAATAGGTAGGTATGGTGGATGTTTTGTGGAAGATATAAGGAGTTTTATGTGTGAAAGAGTGTATCATATCACGGGGTTTGGATGCACCGGCGAAGTTTGCGCCAACTCTCAATGTGAGAAAGGGCAATGCACGGTACCGAAGAGGCTAGCAAGGATGGAAGGGTGAGAGTGCGTATAATCCATGGACTCAACATTAATCATAAAGAACTCACATACTTATTGCAAAAATCTACAAGTCATCAAAAACCTCGGCACTATGCGCATGCTCCTAGGGGGATAGATTGGTATGAAAAAACCATCGCTCGTCCCCGACCGCCACTCATAAGGAAGACAATCAAATAACACCTCATGTTTCAAATTTGTTACATAACGTTTACCATACGTGCATGCTACGGGACTTGCAAACTTCAACACAAGCATTTCTCAATTTCACAACTACTCAACTAGCACGACTTTGATATTATTACCTCCATATCTCAAAACAATCATCAAGCATCAAACTTTTCTTAGTATTCAAAACACTCATAAAGAAAATTTTACTAATCTTGAATACCTAGCATATTAGGATTTTAAGCAAATTACCATGCTATTTAAGACTCTAAAAATAATCTAAGTGAAGCATGAGAGATCAATAGTTTCTATAAAACAAATCCACCACCATGCCCTAAAAGATATAAGTGAAGTACTAGAGCAAAAATTATATAACTCAAAAGATATAAGCGAAGCACATAGAGTATTCTAAAAAAATTCCAAATCATGTATGGCTCTCTCAAAAGGTGTGTACAGCAAGGATGATTGTGGAAAACTAAAAAGTAAAGACTCAAATCATACAAGACGCTCCAAGCAAAACACATATCATGTGGTGAATAAAAATATGCTCATGAACCTAGTGATAATGTTAATGATGATATTCATGTTGATGCTCAACCTAGCAATGATAATGATGTAGAGATTGAACCTGCTGTTGATCTTGATAACCCACAATCAAAGAATCAACGTCATGATAAGAGAGACTTTGTTGCTAGGAAGCATGGTAAAGAAAGAGAACCATGGGTTCAGAAACCCATACCTTTTCCTCCTAAACCATCCAAGAAAAAGAATGATGAGGATTTTGAGCGCTTTGCTGAAATGATTAGACCTATCTTTTTGCGTGTGCGTTTGACTGATATGCTTAGAATGAATCCTTATGCTAAGTACATGAAAGACATTGTTACTAATAAAAGAAAGATACCGGAAGCTGAAATTTCCACTATGCTTGCTAATTATACTTTTAAGGGTGGAATACCAAAGAAACTTGGAGATCTAGGAGTACCAACTATACCATGCTCCATTAAAAGAAACTATGTTAAAACTGCTTTATGTGATCTTGGAGCCGGTGTTAGTGTTATGCCTCTCTCTTTATATCGTAGACTTGATTGGAATAAGTTGACACCTACTGAAATATCTTTGCAAATGGTTGACAAATCAACTGCTATACCTGTCGGTATTTGTGAGGATGTGCCTGTCGTGGTTGCAAATGTTACTCTTCTAACGGACTTATTTATTCTTGATATTCGCGAGGACCATAGTATGTCTATTATTCTTGGAAAACCCCTTTTGAATACTGCAGGGGCTATTATTGATTGCAACAAAGGCAATGTGACTTTTCATGTTAATGGTAATGAGTATACGATACACTTTCCGAGGAAACAACCTCAAGTCCACAGTATAAATTCTATTGGAAAAATTTCAACAATCACTATTGGAGATTTTGAATTTCCTCTTCCTACTGTCAAAAGAAATATGATATTCTTATTGTTGGGGATGTGCATATCCCCGTAGAGGTAACCTAGTGTTATTCGAAATTTCTCCGGTTTCATGTTATGTAAGAATATAATACTTAAAAATAGAAAATGAGCTCATAGACCTTACCACATTCTTGGTTCGGGACCAGTACAGAACAAGGCGTTCCCAGTCATCGTCCAGTAAATGTGTCTCAGGAGAACGTAAGGGAATTTGATGAGTTTCTTTGCCGGTGAAGTACGTTTTCTTCAGGTAATTCCGATACTGCCACCAAGCATTCTTGAAGATAGCAGAGGCATTAGCACAGGTTACCTCATCCTAAGTTTCCAAATCGGTCGTTCTCTATAGAGAAAAATGGGAAAATTTGTTGTATTATAACCATCATGGAGGTAGGATGTATGGGACGAAGCAAAGTAATTGCCATGAATAACATTACTTACACATAACTATTGGACAAACACCTGCAACTGGCATTTTCCTTCATCTTCAGTATAATATTTCCAAGATGGGAAGATATTCACATACGATTTAACAACATCAAATGCGATAGATGCTAAACTACGACTAGCTGGTTGTGCTTCTTCCATAGGAATAGGCGTACTAACTGGTGGAGTTGGGGTTCGCCATGATAGTACTGGCCCTTTGGGCACTGGAGCTGCCTTACTAACTGCTCTTGTTTGGGAGCTCTGTGGTGGAGATGGTGCTGTGTCAATAGGAACTGGGTTACTATCGGCTGGGGTTGGGGTTAGATTGGGTGAAGCTGGTTCTCTGTCCATCGTAGTAGGGGTACAATCTGCGAGAGTTTGGGTTATGTGTGGTAGGGCTGGTTCTTGTGCATGTACAACCAGGGTGCTATCTCCACCAAGAGGTAGCACTGTTTTATTTGAAGACCGTGTTTTTAGTCCACTAGATACTGGCATCACCCGCTCCAATTCAAATGGCTGATAAACAGGAAACATAGTTGAATGTACAGACATTGTATGAGAGACAGATGCAATAGATAGTGTGGAAAAAAGAGGGCATAAAATAGTTGACATGTATATTGTTTAACTAAAACGGATAGCATGACATAATTTCACATATATGATGTCTATCTAAACTGGATAGCATAGCATAACATAATTCAAAGATATGATGAATAACTAAACAGGATCGCATGACATAATTCACCTACATGTTATCTAAGTAATCAGGATCGCATCATTTAATTCACATATGTGATTTATATGCTAAATAGTGGGCATTCGATATGATGTCTAAACTAAGAACATGGTGTTGAATATTGTGTATATGATGTCTAAACTATGCAATGCAAGACACCGTATGCATGATATGAGCAGTATAACCATGCCAAGTTAGAGCATACACCTCAGTGGGGGAATAGGACTGGTCATCTGTCTCTGAATCCATCTCTGAGGAGCTATCGGGACCCAACAAGAGATCTGCTTTGACAGGTAGCACTGTCTGCTCTGAAGGCCTTATTTTCACTCCTGATTTTTCCATCTCCCACCCAAATGGCTGATTCACAGGAAGAGTAGTTTAATGTACAAACATTGTCGACAAATGGAAATGTAATGAAGAAAATGATGGGCAAGATATCATTCAAATATATGATGCCTGGTTAAACAGGATGGCATTGCACATTTCACATATATTATGGCTGGCTAAAAGACATGAGACTGCATAATTCCCACATATGATATAGAAACTAAACAGGTGGCATTACAGAACATGTCTAAACTAAGCAGATGACATATATGATGTCAAAAGTAGGCACTGCAAGGCAACATATGCATGATATGACTAACACCATCATGCCAAGGTAGAGCAAACACCTTGTGGGGTAAATAGGAGTGGTCAGCGACGTCCGAATCCGCCTCAGAATAGATATCTTCCTCTGGATTACAATCTGGAGAGGGGTGGGGAGGGTTTGCCATTGAACCCACCACGAAGCGATGTCTGCATGACATTGTATTGCCGCACAAAACTCTTCTCTTTTTCTCTACATGTTCAGCATGACTGTGTACAATATCTGACATGCATACGAAAAAAATATGGTGAGATTATGTAAGGAGAGCATGCAGAAATTTAGAGTGATGGTAACAACCAGTGGATCGATGTTTTTCCGTTGAACCAAAATAGCCCTAATGGATCGACGTGAATGTATAGTAATTAGTGATGCAACAAGTGTACAACCTCTTTGCCGTACCCGTGTCGACCTCAGCATCATTGGGTTGGTCGCTGAAGCAGTTGAGGCAGAGGTGGCTGTCGGAGGTGTGGAGGAAGATCTGAGGAATCTGTAGATGGCTTCCAGGGCACTGCTCTATTGTGATGGATCGTTCTATCGTTCGAGCAGCTCCGGTGAGCTGTAAGACGTCAGGCTGAAGCAGCACAAGACAGACATTGTCAATCTCAAGTGGGATTCTAATAGCATCTCCAATAGATGATGTAAAATGGATGTAAAATTAACATCACCAAAAACCACCTGACTACAATAGATGAGGTAAAAACTGTTGACTCTGAACTTAACTGTCGAAACTGAAATTTACTGTGGAATCTGAATGCTACTGTCGAAACTGAACGTAATGGTAGCAGAGAGGCACTTGACATGTAGTTTAGGGAGGGCCTGCAGTTCATCTTCAACCTGCACCCCCCTGAGCCGCCAGCCACCACCGGCCCCAGCGCCGCCTCGTCGCCCCGAAACAACTCGCCACCACCGCCCCGGCCAGCCCTCTAGGCCCCCCGCCCCCACCCTGAACCCTAAGATAGATAGTGGGGTACCTCTCCGGCGAGCCCCCGTCCCCGCTGCAGGTGGTTCTTCCTTAACTCCGGCGAGCCCCCCCCCCAACCCCTGAAATCAACTGACCCAAAAGTCGATTCAGTCGACTGAAGTGTGGCTTAATCGGAGCAAAGCAGCAGCACAAGCGAGGGGGAGAGCAACGGCACCAGCTAGGCGAGCGAGCGATCGAGCGAGAGCCGGAGCAGCAGCAGCAGATCTGGCTGGTATGGACGCCGCCGCCGAAGGGGCCTCACACTGGGGGAGAGCCACTGTGGAGATGTCACCCGCGGCGCCGGATTCAAGGTAGCCGCTCCGGCGCCGGGAGGTCGAGTTAAGGAGAAGGTGCGATGCGATGAGTGTACAACCTCTTTGGTGGCGTCGAGTAGGCCTCGGCTTCGTCCGAGGAGTCGGTGAGGACGATGCAGTTCTAGTGGAGCAGGTTAAGGCAGCGCTGTGGGGATGGAGCAGCCACGATAGACGAGGCGATCGTCGGAGCAGCTCCTTGGAGGTGGAGGACGGGGCGGCTGAACCGGCGGGACGGCGAGATGGACAACAGATCCTCATCGGGGAAGTGGACGAGGGACGCCAAGCTATTGCGGTGGACGACGTCGTCGGGGAAGAGGCTCCGGCTGGGCAGCGGTGATGTGGCGGATGGAGGAGGGTGGGGTTTCACGGCTGGAGCGGAGAGGTTATGGCGGCCTGGGATTTCGAATGGCGAAAAGGGGGTGATGGGAGGGGGTGAAGCATGACTTACGAACGCGCTTGTCCAAAATGTAGGGTGTGTTACAAAAGTACCCCCCACCGATTTGAACTAGCGGCCCTTTCGGCTCAGGATTAGAAGGGGGATTTTGCGTGTCGGGATTTGGCAGCTGGAGGGAGTTTTCACGCGCGTTGTAATTTCGGGATAGCAAGGCGTGGGTTGTGAAGGCGCCTGTTTTGGGAGCACGATATCTGAATTTTTGGGATATAACAAGACGCGGGTTGAATTTTAGGGACAAGCCTAATGTGTAGTAATATTGTACTTGTACGTACCAAATCAATTCGCACTTCCCTCAACCAAAAAGAAAATGAAAAAAATAAAACTATTCACACCACACAAAGAGAGAGTCTTGCCCCGTTTTACTATACAAATGCTATTCAAAGCTACTCCCTCCTTCCATCTATATAGGGCCTAATGTGTTTTTCGATGCTAACTTTGACCAAATATTAGAGCAATGATATATGACATGCAACTTACACAAAGCACACCGTTAAATTCGTCTGTGAAAGGTTCTTTCAGTGATATAATTTTCACATTGTGCATGTCATGTACTATTAATCTTGTCAATAGTCAAAGGCGGTCTTAAAAATCTCATTACGCCCTATATAGATGGAAGGAGGGAGTATGAATCCATGTTATGTCCGATTAAATTTTTTCGCTTGCTGTATAATGCATGTAACCTACTCATACCAACATTTTAGTGCATTCCAAATGTCTATACTACTGCTACAATTCGAACTAAATCTGAATTCGTTTCTCTATTTCAATCAGAATCAACAATCATGATTGTTGCCAACTTGAACCATCATAGTTTCCTTGCTATCCGCCAGATATAAATCAGATGGCCTATAATGCAGGATGGCAGGCACACCATCATCAACAACTCCGTTTTTTTATAAGAGTAGAGATAAAATATATTAAATGTAGTATACCATGTTCATAATCACACCATGTGTATCACCGTTATATATATTCACACATCCGTCGATTTGAAACACTATGATAAATTCTTCAAATATCCGAATTCGCTTTTTATAATGAAGTATATATGATCTCTATTCGTCTTTTACACCCACACAACCCTCTTATCTTTGTAGCTAGCGCTAACTTTCTCTTGTGCATGCACACGCCCGCATCCCTCTCACCCTCCCTCAGCATTCTCTAGCTCCATCGCGCAAATTCGTCTTTTCACTTTTGGTCGTTCACCCACGGTGTGTGTAGGCCCCCAGCTCCTTCTTTACGGCACACATCGATCGATATGCCTCTCTAGCCAGGTGTGCCTAGCACAAACACAAGCTTCCCCTCTTCTCTTGTCACCGTCCATGCCTCACTCCCACCACTCCTTTCATCGTTCTCGTACTCGCACACTCCTCCCCCTCGATATAGTATGCCTCTCGTACCACCTCCTACATGCATCCCTCTCTCTCTATCCTTCTCCTCGTGCCTCATTTGCTTCTAACACACAAATGCATGTATACCAATCAATCTCCCAACATATACCTAGATCGACTTTAACTACCCCCCCATCGATCGACGTACCTCACAAGTTATGTCTCTCCTTTCTCTTACAAAGGGCGATTGATCTTCCTATGTAGTTACGTCTGCTTACCACAGCCACATCGTCCCCCCTCATCATTCGTGCATGCCTCCTGACCCGTCTCTCACACGCACATGCACAGACAACAAGCAGCCATCTCCTCTCTTATTGATATTGCGGGCGTGCCCTCCGTTTGTCTAGCAAGTCTATCCCACCATTTGTTAGAAGCAACTCCACTACCACCCCCTCCAACACTCTAGCTCTGTCTCTCTCCCAACCTTATTCATCTCCTGCACATATGCATGGATGCCGATCGTTCTCCCTTAATACATGAGGCAGATCGATCTCCTTAATACATGAGGTAGGCCTCTCTCCTCCTCCACACATATACCAGCCATTGTACCTCTATAGTTAATTGGGCCTCCCTCTTCCCCCACCACACAACGATAGTCGAGCGCTGCAGGTAGGTATCCATGCCATAGAGACAAACTGCACATGTCCCATCTCACGTTCCAGTAGGCCAGCCACTCTATATCTTTGACGTGGGCACACACAAATTCGATGGCACTCTTTATCGATCGCGCGCGTGCGCGCACACACACACATCATCCCTCTCTTCGATTCTATGGACACCTCAAGCCGATGATGCCTCCACTCTCTTCTCGTGGATCGCCCCCTCTATATATATGTTATATCCAGGACTCTATTTCACACACATTGCATATGTTAAATATTTTGATTGACCCCCCCCCCCCACACACACAAAAACTCTCAAGAACCCACACACTATATCTCTCTAGGTTTGTATCTCTCTCACACAACCCCACGTAGGTGGTGTACGTATAAAAGAAGAGAATAGGTGCACTGTGCACGTACTCACGCTTCGTGCCCAGCCACACCCACGCGGGTACACGGTGGAGCTCATTTCTCCGCAGAAGCTGAATTTGTTTTTGAAACATCAAGTGGCCAGAGATTCAAAAACTTATTTGCCCATTAGTGACTTGTCAGGGCGGTGGATTTTAGTTTGTACGATAATGCTGCATCCACCTAAAGTAACGAAAGTTCTTACGTAAACTTCCTAGTAATTCCCTCTTCGTAGGTGCAGCATTACTCCTAACATTTGTAATATCAGTTTGAAACTTGTAATATTGCCGTGTCCTATTCCTGCCTTTTCAAAATCCTGCGAATCAAACAGGTCCCGAGTTGGTGATGATGTTGTGCCTCCCATCTTTCACCAATAGCCGTCGGATCTAGATCTGACGCATACAAACCAAGCTTCTCCATTTTTGCAAAAAGATGCCCGCACTTGTTCCCTATTTACAAACAACTCCTTGTCTCTCACAATCAGCCTCATCTCCTCCCCACCACATCTAGGAGTAGAAGGCCATGGAAAAATCTGGCGCGATGGCCACTGCCGGAGCCGTCCACCCCCAATCTTGGTGTTCCGTGCAATGCATGGGCATCTACGCACGGGAAATTATGTCGAACAGGGCTAGTTGTAAGCAGGCTAGCTCTACAGCCATGATGATAGTGACTGCAGATGGTGAGGCTGACTATGGTATGCCAAACACGGCGCCTATACTCAGGTGTCATCTCCGGCGCAGGGTCTTGTCACTTCACTGTTAGGAGCAGCACGTAATAATTTGACCAACGGGTAGTACAGTGCTAGTACTCCTACTACTACTAGTACTAGTAGCACCACCGTCTGGATTTAGGAGTACTACCACGTCCATCTGGATTTTATTATTTGACTAGCAATATCTAGTAATGCATGTCACCAAAAATGTACTACTCCCTCTGTAAATAAATACATGGTGTTTTATTCCTATCGGCGAGAGAACTTAATGTTTTTTTCTACTCCTAACTAAAGTACTAATAGGATTACATGCAATGATCTAAACACTGCATGTCATGTTTGGTAGTCTCAAGTCATTGAAAGCATGCATGGCCCACATCTCTCATTGGTTGATATGTCACGAAATAAGAAACAAGGAGGGAGTTGATGCACCGTGCCTAAGTATTTTGGGATTATTTAGTTTTCGTAAGGTGACTTACACAACATTTTTTTTACATGCATTAACATTTTATTAGTTAAATCAAAGGTCAAAACTTGGCGCAAAATGCAAAGGGGACCAATAAACCAGTAAACATCAAACTTCTCTCGTTTGGCCCCAACTAGAGGTCCGGTGAGATGACTATACTGCACCGGCACGGAGGGGGACGCAGCTTCATTGACTTACAACAACTGCCTTTGGGTGAATGACACATGGCCCCAGGGGGTGGCTGGCCCACCTATCATAAAGCCAAAGGCAGGTGCAGTAGAGGGCCGAGGAGTAGTAGGAAATCCTACGCACCTATGCAAGCTAACCAAGGGCTGAGTGATCACTCGAATCACAAGATCAGTTGACTAGAAGCTACGCTAGACCCATGGAGGCGATGAACGCGAGCATCAGCCGGCTGTGCCAGATGGTCCACGACGCCGGCCTGCGGCCCAGCACCGAGGAACGTCTCCAGGTAGTATTGCTTGAGGCCGCCAGGGCGAGGGGCCGCTTGGACGACAGCTTAGTCTCCTTGTTCGACGAGGTCCTTGTTGGTTTCCTCGACAAGTTCACCGTCGTCGAGAAGCTTGTGGACGACTTTGATGTAAGCCTCCAGCCGACGCACCCAGGCTCTGCGATGCCTGCCACCCTCAACGGCCACTATGGTAACAACCTCTTTGACGCACTGGTGGCCCTGCGACTGCCCGCCGTCGCGCCGGAGAATGTCCACCTCGAGGTCGCGCTCGCTGCGCAGCGCCTGGCGCAGCAAGACACCATCGACATAATCACCCACGTCTACGTGCAAATTGTCCACAAGGACTACTACATGCAAGAGGAGGACGATAGGACGCTGGCCTTCTTGGAGCGCAGGGCAACCTTGGACGGCACTGTTCAGAAGCACGTTGAACTCACCGCCAACGCCGCTGCTCCTCACACGTCGGTTGGTGACCCGGCGCACTAGGGCGTGAGGATGTCATTGAATGTTGATGGATCCGTATGTATTTTTATCTTTCCGTCAAATCCATGTAGTAGTATATGATACTACACTAATAATCTTACCTTTCGCATCAACTTCATAATTTTCGTACGTACTCCATGCGTGAACGGCGCCAGAACCAAACTTCTCATTACTCTAGGAAAAATCGTTATTTTCTATCTATCGGTCGCGCCATGGAACAGAACCAAATTTTACAAGTTACGAGTTCAAAAGGAAAAGCCTGCCGTGTTCGCGTCGCACCCCCACACGGTTGGTCCGGCACGCCGCTCAAGTGGGAATGCGTGCGGTGTTGCATTTTCACTTACAAGTGGGACCGCAGTTGAGCAAACCGACTACCGGCAAACCCCCACCCCGCCAACCGCGCGATGGCTGAGAAAACAGGAGGGAGAAGAGATGGCTGTAGCACGGACTCCAAGAAAATTGGTGTCGGATGGGACTCGTGTGGGTGGCGTGTGCCGTACTGCTAGACGTGAATGCTAGTTATGGCCCATGCCACCCCACTATATCGAGCCTATATCGAGGGACGTAGAACAAATGTCCTGCAGTCCGTGCTCAGCCCTCCTCTATCTCTCTTCTCAGCCAGCCAGCAGATGCGCGGAGCCCATCGTCTGTTTTCTCACATGCGGCCCCACATGTCAGTGAAAATGCAAGAGGACCCACTGAACCTGCACATCTTTCACCTCGACGTGCTGGTGATGAAAAACAAATCCAATAAAGATGTTCGGTGGCCGCTTTTGGAGTTACTCAAGAGTAGTAAGATTCTATTTACAGTTTAACCCAAGATGCACATCTCGTGGCTTCAACTACCACTCTATTTTCTTTCATGACACGACCTGGATGCTGGATGTCCCATGTGTCAGCAAAAGGAGGAAGAACCTGACCAAATCTTCGATTCTGCTTTCGGATTAGACTAGTTGTGCTAACTTAAAATTTTTATTGTGTACTCCCTTCGTTCCAAAATACTTGACTTCCATTTGTCCAAAAATGGATGTACCTATATACTAAGACATGTCTAGATACATATATATTTTGACAAATAGAAGGCATGTATTGTGCAACGGAGGGAGTAGAATGGATGCAAGTTTTTGTATTGGGAAGAAGAGTACATCCATATATTGATAGAGCGCAATTTAGTAGATGTTCTATCACTTTTAGCTAGCACAGACGCAAGATCGAGCCTTCACAGATCAACAATGAATGCATCGAGAAGGCACTAATCCAACTTACAGGAGTAGTAAAATGTATTCTTGTGGTTCTTGTTTTCTTTGGTCTTGCTTTTCTAGTCAAAATTATCGTTGGAGTTCGTGCAAAATGGAGGTGCGTTTGGGGTCGTGTGTTGGAGTTGGACTTACAAGTGGGACCGCAGTTAAGGAAACCGACTATCGGCAAACCCCCACCTCGCCCGCCACGCGATGGCTGAAGTTAGAGAAACGACGAGGTTGAAGAGATTGCTCTAGCACGGACTCCAAGAAATAATATGGTGTCAGATGGATGTCGTGGTGGTGGCGTGTGCCGTACTCCTGGACGTGAATGTTTGTTCTGGCCCATGCCACCCTACTACTCCTACTACTTACTCCTACTATATAGTACTAGTATCAAGGATTTGAGGTGCTGGTTACGTACGACGAACACATTAACATATGGCTACAGTAAAAACACCCACCTGACGCGCGAAGCATGTGAAGCTAGTACAAATAGTGTACTACTATTGTTGATTGGCCTCATCCGATAACCTATTGCAATGCACGTACAATTATGTATTCGAAAAATATTTTTTTGCCTCGTCGCATCACTCACTCAGAGAAGCAACTCGAAAGCCATTAATAAATTTAGTAAGTTTATCACAGGCATATCATTTTATTACATACAACAGGTCATGAACCCACATCGACAACGAGGATACATTATAAATACTAAAGTTTTCACCACACAACAAATCACAAGCCATGAAATGAACTTCAACTCAACCATTCCACGGAGTTGGAAACGCTTGCTTTGAACCACAAGTGATTCTCTGGGACGGGCCATCCGTTGTCGATCTGAAGACCAACGCAGGACCGATCATCCAGGCTGAAGCGGCCTACTATATCAGTACTAGGGTAGGGAACCACCCAAATGTCCGAGGTATAGACACAGTTGCTTCTCATAAATGTGTCAACAGCAGTTGGATCGCCTTTCACCATCATCAGATAGTTTTGTCCAAGGAAGAGCGAGTTTTCTCCAAGACTATCAATTCTGTGCCAGGGAGGAGTTGGCGCTAGCACACTAGTATCCATCCCAAATACCATGCAACGGGTGTTGGAATAGGTCCGGAGAGTGCGACCATGGGAGACACCTGCTTCCTTAGTAGTAACATCATCAATGGGCTGTATACACACAAGAAGAGGTGATCCATCGGAATTAGTTTCCAGGCGCCACAGAGTATATGGGCACTGCTCGTGATCATCACCATCGGCATCTCCCCCTTGGTTATAAATTTTTTTTAGGCATAGGTGGTGGGATGTTCACAGGACCTTGGAAACACAAGAAGAAGGTTAATTAGTAAAGGGAAACTTGCTAACCCGCATGCATGTGGATGAAACAATTATAATTACGGTGGAAGACAAACGTACCGAAACTACTAGGATGCCATGCAAAAACAGTGCCACGAGTGATGGCAGCAAACACAAGGCCCTCATATTGAATTGCATCACAGTACTCATCCGTGTACAGAAATTGATTTTTGAGCAATATCCATCGAGTCGAACCATGAAGGACGGCAACAAGCTTGTCGAAGATAGCAACATATTGATAGTTGTTGTAATTCCAAGAGCGGTTGGGAACTCGACAAATTGCTATCTTCCGTAGAAGACAGTCACCATGATCGTATTTGAACGTGCGTACATTACCAGTGTGCTCAACCTCTGGGCAGTGTGCTGAGATTTTTGGAAGTCGAACCCGGTGACGAGTGTACACATTCACAAGTTCCCACTCACAGTTGGACCCAATGTAAACAGCCCAATCTCCATTTGCGCCCGCCCAAGCCTTGCCCTCAAGAGATGGCATCTTAACATCATACGTATCATTATCAAGCGGCATCAATTGGCACAGGGCGAGGCCTCCGTCGTGCCGGCGCCAGTCATCAGGGTCACAGCGAAGAAGATAGGGGAGATCAAACCGCTCCTTGACTCTTGGGTTCTTTGTAATGATGTTATTAGTTGAGTCGAGAATGGGCTTGAACAAACCTGCCATGCTAGCCGAGGTGATGACGTCGCACCGATCAATGAGTTCCTCCACCATGTCATCTTTCAGATCGGGGCAAGAATAATGGGGTCGTTTCCGGCCTGTTCCCTCCATGGAGAAGAAGATCGAACAATGGCAGAAGAAAGGGTGAAGGGCCGAAGGAAAATGTAGGAGGGAGAGGAAGAGCGTGCGACAACAGTTCCAAATCGAGAGGGAAAGGCGAAGAGTCGGTGGACGGTTGCGAGTTTGCCACGGTTCACGAAGAGGCGCCCCGGCCTACACGTCCGTTCGGAAATACTCCTACTACTCGTAGTCGTCTCACTGATATGTTGGAACGGGACCACATGTCAACGAAACATGGTGTGTAATTTCTCGTGCAAAATGCGATCTGGCCGCGTTGGCCCGAGGTGCCGCATTAGTTATCGACCATTATTTTTTTAATGGTGTGCCGATCAGTTTTGAAGCACGACTAACTGGTACTGTATGTGGAGAGGATGATAGCAGGGACCCGCCAAGGTCATGGCAGTACGCAAGCAAGTGCCTCCTTATTTCAAGCCAATAAAAAAATGGCTCCTCCTAGTGGATTTCTGACATCTGGGTCCCATGCCATTGTCAACGTAGTCAATAAACGAGAGAATTGCACAACGAGCGGCTGACACCAGGGACCCAGCAGCTCACCCAGTTATTTTTGTTTTGGGTTAATTTGATAAATGCCACTCCAAATCTGGTGTATCCGAGAAATGCCACTGCAATTTCCAAACTTTGAAAAATGCCATTTCATGCCATTTCTAGTGGCATTTTTCGAAGTCTGGAGTGGCGTTTTTCAAAGTTTGCAAACTGCAGTGGCGTTTTTCAAAGTTTGCAAAAATTTTAGTGGCATTTTTCAAAGTTTGGAAAATTGTAGTGGCATTTTTATGAATCGCCATAATTGGAGTGTCATTTATCTAATTTGTTTTTGAGACGGAAGCATGGTGTCAACTGGGCTGTGCGGGACACTCTGGCCTGTCTAGACAACCTTTTCTTTTATGTTTACCACAGACCAGCCCAGTAGTTTTTTTTTCTTACTGAAAATGGCTAGCCCAGTTCTTTTGTGATTTGTCAAGTAAGTTGCTTTATCAGGCCTGCTGGGCTGCAAATCTTTCAAGACGAGGAGAGCTTCATTGGGTTGGCCGAGAAAATGGCCTATCAGTAATGAGAAATGGGCTGTACATTTTTAAAACACATCAAACTTGCAATTATTTTCAAATATCTTTTTTTCATTCCGAGATTTTAAATTGCATTGATTTTTAGCGTGGACAATTTATTGGATTTTATATTGATATACATTTATTTTTAAAATCAGTCTGAATGTGACTCGAAATTTTGGGATTAAAAACAGTTCAGACCGCACCGACATATGCAAAATTTCGCATAATTTTTTAACCGTGGCCACAATATGGGATGTAATGCTAACATAAAGAATATGGGCTCCAAAAAAACCTGTAAGAATTAGCAAATGGGCTGTAAATTATTTGAAATAATGGCAGATGGGTTGTATGCTGTTTTCCACAGATTTGAGGTTTTCCACAGATGGCCTATATACTGTTGGATGTCCATCCAATGGCCGTCGCGCTTCTTCAATCTCTGCTCTTCCTGCTCCAGCCGCTCAAACAAGCGCCGGCGGGACTGCCTGCTCCCTCCTCCCCGCGGCCGGCTGTGCTGCCGCGCAGGTCTCACCGCCCCACCGTACTCCCATCGCTGGCCTAGCCATCCCTCTACTCACCCAAACCTGCTGTTATTCTCCGGCGACGACAGACGAACCAGTAAACCCTCGTACAGTCGTACATCCCTCCGTGTGGGAAACAAAAACAACGGCCGAGTCTTCCCTGCCTCCGTGTCGTTCCCTTCCTAGGCCTCACCGTTGTCCACTGCCCTGGTGCTCTGGGCGTGGCGTGGTCAGCGTGGTCAACGACCGACATGCATCTGAAGTGGACTGTACGTGGAGAGGCTGATAGCTGGGTCCACGGCCGCACGCAAGGAAATGCCTCCTTATTACGCGCAAAATAATGATTTCCTCCACCTGACATCTGGGACCCACCGAAACGGCCTCTGTATTTCGTGAAAAAAACATTACCGCCGCTGACAGCTCGGACCCACCAGCTATATCTTCGCACGCAAGGAAGTGCCTCCTTATTACGCAAAAAAAATGAATACTCCCCCTGCTAGCTGGGACCCAATATAGTGGGCCTACTAAGTTGAGGGGGACGAAGGGCTTTCTCAACTTAGTCAATATGCATGATTCTAGCTCGACTGACCGTACGATGTCCATCCAACGGCTGTAGTGCTTCTTCAACCTCTGGTCTTGCTCCAGCCGCCCAAAGCAGCGCCGGTCGTGCCGCCTGCTCCTGCCTCCCATGGCCGGCTGTGCTGCCCTGGAGGCCTCACCGCCCCCATACTACTCCCACCGCTGGCCAGGCCATCCCTCCACTCCACTCACCCACACCCCCTGTTATTCTGTGGCGACGGCAGCGCAGCCGAACCAGTGAACCCTTATACTCCTCTCCGCGTGGGCATCCACTGCCGCGTCTTCCCCGGCTCCGCGTCGTCCCCTTCCTAGGCCTCGCCGTCGTCCACCGCTGTGGTGCTGTCGGCGCGGTGTGGTCAATGTGGTCAACGACCAAATTCCATCAGAAGAATACTATACGTGGAGAGGCTGACAGCTGGGTCCACGGCAGCCGCAAGGAAGTGCCTCCTTATTACGCGGAAAATAATTATTCCTCCACCTGACAGCAGGGACCCACCGGACGCCCACCAGTATATCGCGAAAAAAAATGTTTGCCCCTGACTGCTGGGACCCACCCGACGAGCCACCGTATTTTGTGAAAAAACGTTCCCCCTGCTGTCAGCTCGGACCCACCGGAAGTGCCTCCTTATTACGCACAAAAGAATGAATACCCCCTGCTAGCTGGGACCCACCTTGGTGGGAGGCTGACCTGTGGGCCTACTAAGTTGACGAGGACGGAGGGCTTTGTCAACTTAGTCAATATGCACAATTCTAGCTCCAGTGACCGTACGATGTCCATCCAACGGCCGTAGTGCTTCTTCAACCTCTGGTCTTCTTGCTCCAGCCGCCCAAACCAGCGCCGGTCGTGCCTCGTGCTCCTGCCTCCCATGGCCGGCTGCGATGCGGTGGAGGCCTCACCGCCCCCTACTACTCCCACCGCTGGCCAGGCCATCCCTCTACTCACCCACAGCCCCTGTGAACCAGTGAACCCTCGTACTCCTCTACGCGTGGGCATCCACTGCAGCGTCTTCCCCGGATCCGCGTCGTCCCCTTCCTAGGCCTCGCCTCGTCCATCGCCCTGGTGCTCTCGGCATGGCATGGTCAACATGGTCAAGGAACGGCTTCCATCGGACGTGGACTGTACGTGGAAGTGCCTCCTTATTACGTGCAAAATAATCATTCCTCCACCTGACAGCGGGGGCCCACCGGACGGGCCACCATATTTCGTGAAAAGAACGTTTTCCCCTGACTGCTGGGACCCACCAGCTCCATCTTCGCACGCAAGGAAGTGCCTGACAGTCGGGACCCAACTGGTCGAAGCGTACGTAGCGTTGTCATTCTGGTCGTGAACATGTGCGTACATATATACTGGTGGATGTAGAGGCACGCACGTAGCATGTACACGTACGTACAGCGGCCAGGGTGCAAGAAAGAAAATACGGCCACGTATGTGTACATACGGGCGGGGTTTCGAATGCCTACTCGCGCATATGTACGGCCAGGGCTCGTGTACATGGCTGGATCGGAACGGAGAAATAGCGTCGTTGTCGTATTCATGGGGAGGCAACGGAATGCGTCGTGTTCATGGGGAGGCAACAAAATGAGTCTTGTTCATCGGGAGGGCTTGGACGGAACAGGCGATGGAAACGAGGCCTGGCGTACCGCAGAACGGAGGAAACGGCCTTGTGTTCGATCGGCCACGTTCGAAACGGGATCCTGTTGATCGGGAGGGGTATGGCATACCGCAAAACAGAGGAAACGAACCTGCTATGGTCGAAACGGGGGTCCTGTTCATCGGGAGGGGTGTGGCGTACCGCAAAACGGAGGAAACGGACTTGTGTTGGAGCGCTACGGTCGAAACGGGGGTCCTGTTCATCGGGAGGGGTGTGGCGTACCGCAAAACGGGACTCCACGGGATACTGTTCATCTCCACCGTCGACCCCCTCCAGCCTCCACGAGCTACTGTTCATCCACCGTCGACCTCCTCCAGTCTCCACCTGCGACTGTTCATCCACGGGCTCCTGTTCATCTAGCCTCCACCGCGCGCTACTCCACCGGCTACTGTTCAACCAGCCCTCTCCACGGGCTCCTATTCAACCACCCCTCCACGGGCTACTGTTCATCCTGCCCTCCACGGGGTGGTCCTGTTCATCCAGCTCTCCACGGGGTCCTGTTCATCCAGCCCCAACTGGCTCGATCGATCGGGGTCCTGTTCATCCAGAGGCAACACCATGGGGTCCTGTTCATCCACCCCCACCGGGAACTGTTCATCCAACCCCCCCCCCCCGCCCCGCAACGCTCACTGTTCATCCAGAGGCAGCATCGATCGGCTTCAGTTAGAAGCAGTAGCGAAGGAATCGCTCGATCGGGTACAGTTAACAGCCATCGATCGATCGCTCGGGTTCAGTAACGCGTAGCCTGCAGTGCAATCGCTCGGGTTCAGTTAGAGCCCAATGCCTCGCTCGGGTTCAGTTAGATCCAACGCCTCGCACACATGCGTGTATGTGTATGAGAGAAGCGCGCATTGCTCGGCCCCCGACCTCCCACCGTAACTGGGAACTCCCTGAAAATTTCCTCCCCCTCGCTTCTACCATGTTTTTTTCCATCATGGATGGCCCAAAGAATGTCATGCAGCTGCGTCTCCGGACCGCCCAGAACGAAAAGCCCATTTTCTGTCATGATTTTTTGTCATAGAAGTAGGAGCCCACCACATCTATGATGATACCGGGTTTTGTCACAATTATCGTCATAGAAGTGTCATATGTATGACAGAAAATATTTTCGTTCGGCCCAAAATGTCACGGATGTGTCTTTTTTGTAGTGTTCCCAAGCCCCGAGGGGTGAACTACTCCAGATCGCCATGTTGGATGGGTCCCCGGAGACGGGAGTGGTGGTGGCACGCCCAGGAGGAGGTGGGATGGGGGATGTGCTCGCAGCGTCTGAAACATCCCATGTGCTGTGGCTGTGGGGGTTCGTCAGGAGGGGTTTTGAGTCGGCGCACCGGATGATGCACATGCGCTGGGAGGAGGTGGGGATGGCGTCGCATCGGAGTAGGTGGTGGCGGCGGCGGGCCGGAGGAGGCGGGCGAGGGGGTGGCGTGCCGGAGGAGGCGGGGGCGATGGTGTGGCGGGAACGGGAAGCATGTCGTGGGGTGGATCAAGAGAAGATCATGGGAGCTGTGGGCGCTGGGTTGGTCTGACACTTTTTTCAAGTTTGGGAGAACCTAATCGGGCCTATATAGGGCTGGAGTTATCAGAATAGTTATTATGATCCTGTGATCATAATAGTGTTGTCCTATATATATAATATTAAAAATGCCCAAATTCAATAGATGATGTAAAATATATTAGCCATGTGGCCACCGCTCCTATAGATGATGTAAAACTGGCAAACGGCTGCAGCAAGCAGTGCTACAGCCACACTACAACCGCACATATTCGAATGAAAATCATCCCATGGACATATAAAATCAACAATATTTCAAATTCAACTTCCACTGTAAACATAGTTCATGATCCAACAAACAAAAGTGCATCATATCAAACACATTTCATGATCCAACAAATAGAAGTGCACATAAACATATCATGTCAACTTTCATTCTCTTCGTTGTCACTTGTCATACTGTGGCCATTGGCATCATCATCATCAATGGCTCCTTTCTCGGCGTTCTCATGCGTTGATGCATCGATGCCGCCACCTCCACCAAATGCACCTCCCATGCCACTCATATTGCCACCGAAGCTATCTCCTGTGACACTCATGTTGCAATCATAGCCACCATCCATGTTGCCACCAAAGACACCACCCATGGAACCTCCCATCATGTTCATGTAGCCACCCATTCCTCCTCCCAATGTAGCAATTCCTCCTCCCATTCCACCCATTCCTTCTCCAATTCCACCCGTTCGTCCTCCCATCATGTTTCTCATAAGCATGATTTCTTCATGATCATTTCGTCGTGATAAAGCTCGAAAACAACTTTTTGGTTGGGGCCGAGGCCACTTGTGTCCATAAACATAAACTTTAGTGCCTTCTCCCCCAATATCTTAAGCTCATTGGTTTCCACTTTCCTCTTATCGGCCGCTACCATCCTCTCCTCGGCCGCCGCCCTCTTCTCTTTGGCCGCCACCCACCGCCGGTCGGCTCCCCCTCTCCTCCATTTCTTTCAATTTCATGATTCTTTTTTCTCCGGTATACTCTTTCCTTGCAATGACAGTATCGCCGAATCCTTCTTTAAGATCATTGTCTGTGGCCTTTGAACCCTTTGCTTTTTTATTTCCACCCGACCAATATGATTTGGTCGCCGAGTGAGGAGTGGGGCTTGATACGTCTCCGTTGTATCTACTTTTCCAAACTCTTTTGCCCTTGTTTTGGGCTCTAATTTGCATGATTTGAATGGAACTAACCTGGACTGACACTATTTTTAGCATAATTGCCATGGTGTTATTTTTGTGCAGAAATAAAAGTTCTCAGATTGACCTGAAAATTTACGGAGAATTTTTGTGGAATATACAAAAAATACCAGCGCAAGAATTAACCATAGGGGGTCCACCCAAAGGCCACAAGCCTGGGGGGCACCCCTTGGGGCGCACCTAGAGGGCTTGTGGGCCACCTGGACCTCCTTCGACCTTAACTCCAACTCTATATAACCCTATTCGGAGAGAGAAAAAAATCAGAGAGAAGGATTCATCGCGTTTTATGATACAGAGCTGAAAGTGCTAGTTATCGACTAGAGGGGGGGTGAATAGGCAATTTTTATGAAAGTCTTCAAAAGATATAGTATCTTTGAAGACAGACAATCAAACGACACCTATATGATATGCAGCGGAATATAAACTATACTAGACAGGCCATAGTCAAGTAGACAGAGCAATGAAAGCATGATGACTAATAGCAGCTAGGTAGAGCAAATCGGAATGGAAGAAAGTATGAAGCCAAGCAGTTAAAAGTCTTCGCACAGTGAAGACAAACATATCAGGCAAACAAGCAATGACTTCACAAAGACAAACTGAAATGTAAAGGAGGTAGGGATAGAATGAGTTGCTTGGTGAAGACAAGGATTTGGTAGACCAGTTCCAGTTGCTGTGACAACTGTACGTCTGGTTAGGGAGGCTGAGATTGAAATCAGAAGACCACGTCTTCACCTTATTCCCCTTGAGCTAAGGACACTTAGTCCTCACAGACTCTGGTAAGTCTTCAAGGTAGACTTCCAAACCTTCACAGACTCCGTTCACCGGTGATCCACAATGACTCTTGGATCCTCAGAGCATGACGCCTAACCGGCTGGAGGATACACAGTCCTCAAGTGTAACAAGTCTTAAGGTCATGCGGACAGAAAGACTTCAGTGATGCCTAACACTCTTTGGCTCTGGGTGTTTTGGGATTTGTCCTCACAAGAATTCTCTCTCTCTAAGGCTTCGAAGGTGGGTTGCTCTCAAACTACAAAAGCCGTGCACTAACTCTGAGCAGCCACCAATTTATGGTGGAGGGGTGGGTTATTTATAGCTAGCAGGCAACCCGACATGATATGTCCAAAATGACCCTGGGTCACTAAGGAACTGACACATGTCCAATGGTCGGATTTCAAATACACGTGACAGCTTGACTTGGGCTACAAGCAAAGCTGACTCATCCAACTCTGGATAAGATTTACTCTCATTGTCCTCACTCGAAGACATATGATTTGGGTTGAGCATCACGTCAGTCTTCTGACTTTGTTCATTTGGACCCCACTTAATAGTTTGGTGGTTCCTATGACTCAATAAAGAAGAAAATGAAACTATGAAAGAAACTATGTCTTCGCACTCCATAGTCTTCGCGTGAATGTCTTCACACGTCATTATCTTCAACGTGAATGTCTTCACAAACCACCATTGTCTTCAATGTCTTCATAAATTTTTAGGGGTCATCTCTGGTAGGTAAACTGAATCAATGAGGGACTTCTACCTGTGTTATCCTGTAATTCTCACAAACATATTAGTCCCTCAGCCACGTTTGTTGTCAATACTCCCAAACCAACTAGGGGTGGCACTAGATGCACTTACAATCTTCCCCTTTTTGGTGATTGATGACAAAGTTGTTGAAGTTTTCAACAGGGATAAAATTATGTCTAAGTTAAAGAATGCAGTCATTGGCTTCATGAAGTTGAAGGGGCTCCCCCCTGAAGATGTGCATATAAGTGTTTTGCCTTTGAATGCAAATGCACATGGCAGGTTCTGCTTTGTGGAGATCTTCCTCACTTCATGAAGACAATTCATCGTGCATACAGAAATGTAATGAAGGTAATGACATGCACAATGAGAAATGGGCGTCTGCAGAATGACTTCATGCGGAATTTTTCATCACAATAAATGGTAGCAGCAAAAGTGGCAGACGACCATCACGTTTTAAGTGTTTCAACTCAAAAACCAACAGTTCAAGAACGAGAGTTGCAAGACTTAGGAAAAATTAAGAACCCAACTCATATGGACCCACTTGAAGACTATCAACGCATATGCTTCTCCCCCTTTTGTCAGGAATGACCAAAAAGGAGTGAAGACATAGAGTGTCTATGTGTTCCCATGCGGTGTTGGTGAAGATGTTGGCGTAGCAGGGTCGACGGTGGAGTTGGGCCGTGCAGACGGGCTTGATGCAGAATCCTGGTGCAGTGAAGCCATAGATGGTGAAGTGGCGTCGTCCTCTTCATCAATGACTTGCGCAACAATAGTTGGAGCCGAAGATGAGTACTCCGAATCTTCAATTAGAGGTGTTGGACGCTAGCTTGCTGACTATGGAGGCCTGGAGTCAAACTTGAATTTCTCAGTGAAGCCATCTGCTTGAAGATCATCTTCAGAACATAGTAGTGTGAGGCTTTTCCAGGAACACCGATAGGCTTCATGAGAAACAAATGAGTTCTTGGTGGCGAGGTTGTGTATGCAATTGACATTAACTAGTAGACTTTGCATCTGACAGTTCATCCAGCCATGATGCCTATCCTGCTTCTGATGAAGTGAAACTAGAAGCTCTCGATCATTCAGGACACGAGCATGCTTATGAGGCCTTTGAGCTACTGTGCTGGCTGTTGCATCAGTGTTGGCACGATGTGGCAGCCTGAGCTATCCAGCAAGAGGACCAGCAGCAGTAGGTAGATTCGGCACATGGACGCCTTCAAGAGGTAGTGTGAAGTGTTGGAAGGCAGCATTGTCTTCGCGAACAGGTGCCTTGGCTGGCTCAGAATATATGGCTTCATGTGACATATCTACTTCAGGCAGAAAAACAACATGGTTGCGTGCTGAAGCTTGATAATTGATAGTTGAGTGAAGCTTAATCAATCGCATGACCCATGGAGCATAGAACTTGATGCCAAACAAATCAATGTTATAAGCATCCAACTGACGGATGAAGAAGTCTTGAGTACTGAACCTGATGCCATTCAGAATATAGAAGACCAATGTCTTCATGTTGCCTTCAATCTTGGCATGAGGAGAATGCCCCTTGATTGGCCATAGAGTATGCCTTAGTATGTGATAGATAGTGCGAGGCAGGTACTTGAGGTCATTGACAAGAAATTCCTTGGGGTATTCAGCATCAACAAGGAAAGGCTTCATCATACTGATCATCTGGCTCATGTTGGGCTTGGGCTTCTGGAAGATGCTCTGAAGCTCTTGTTCATATTGCTGACAACCTGGTTCATAAAGATCACCAGGAGTGGGCAGGGAAGTTAGCTCGATGATTTGTTGAGCTTTGGCTTCATGATGTACATCTCGTGACATCCACTCAAGAACCCATGTCTTCGGATCCCTGGTGTAGCCTGAGATACGAAGAGTAGCGTAAAATTGAAGCAGCAATTCTTCATTCCAGTGCTCCTTGTTGACAACAAACGGGAGCAAGCCAACATCACGAAAACAGTCAAGAGCTTCTTCAAGGCAAGGAAGTCCAACAATGGCATCGCAACACATGCGCTTGTGAGGGAAGGTCCTGTCCTGGTTTTACAAGATGCAAGAGTAATAGCTTTGTTGCTGGTGGCTCCAGAACCCGTCAGAGGAAATCTTGGGTTGCTTGTAAGGATTCTTGGCCTTGTCCAAGAATGTGATGTGCTCTCTGAAGCTTAAGATACTGAAAGCACCCTGTGTGGTAACAACACTTGGAAGCCTTGGCAATTGTGGCTTCGGCTTCTGTGTTTGAGGCCTATGCTCAACATGGTAATCATATTGGGAACCATGAGCAACTGGAGGCGTCAAAATATGGCATCTTACGCTGATGATCTCACCTTCATGATTGAAGGCCCTTGCCATTGTATGTGGAACAGGAGTAGTAGCGGCAACATCCGAGGAGGATGGCTGAAGATCTTCTATGGCATCATGGGCTTCAGACTAAAGGATGGCTTTAGGAGGTGCATGGACTTCAGCCATGACAATGTCATTTGCTTTAGTAGAAGGGTCAACATCATCATCATTTGAAGGAGCTTCAGTGGCTTCAATAACTGGTGGGCCGGGCACAATCACATCTTGAGCTTCACGTGGTTCAGTGGTAGGTGGAATCACAGCTTGAGCTTCTTCTTCTCTTTCCTCGGCTGATGTAGCCGGAATATCTTCAGCCGCTTTGGCTTCAGACTCTTGAGCAGTTTCTGTAGGGATGGTTCCAGGGAACACTTGACATGCTACTAAGCTTGTGGGTTGCACATCCTCTTCATGAATGCTAGAAATGGAGACCATTGGCCTTGGGCCTTGGCGAAGCCTTCGGAAAGAGGGCGACGCCTGCGGTGAGGGAGTGGTCTTCTCCATGTCTTCAGGTGTGTCTTGCGGGGTCTCAATCACTGGAGTGGTGACTTGAGCTGGTGGAGTGCGAGGAATGACCTCATGGAGAGGAGTGTTGGGGTGTTGTTCTTCCTAGAAATCATCATGTGTGATTGGCGTCATGGGACCGCCAATACTGATCTGTTCACTGCTCGAGGGAGCATGCGATGATACCGGCTTGGGCATGATCTGGGGGAACTAAGGAAGGACTTCATCATCAACTACATTGTCTTCTTGACCAATTTCTTCATCTGCGGTGGAGTCAGCAGTTGGAATTTCTTCAGACTCATGAGCCTCTGTGGTAGCAGGCTCATGAACAACTAGTCGGCGCTTGCAGCTAGAGGAGGCTGGAAGGGCAACTGAGATAGGTTCAACAACCAACGGCTCACAAGGAGAAGATGAGGAAGTTTGTGCTTGGGCCCTTCTTGAAGCCTTAGATGGCTTTGCCTTCAACCTCTTCTGTGAAGGAGCAGCATTAGAGGCTTCTTGATGCTTTCGCTTCTTGGCCTCGGCCACAGCCTGCTTTATCTTTTTCTTCTCAGAAGCGGCTGATGGGACCTTTGGCTTCGAGCCAGTCATGTTGGTAGGGAAGAAAATGCTTGGTCTTCCCTACCTTTGAGCTTCAGCTTCAGCCACAGTTGGTTTCTTCATCTTTTTGGCAGCCATTCGAGGGTCAATGCCAGGACGCCCAAGGGCCTTTCTCTTGACAACTTCATTGTGGGCTTGTACACATTTCTCAGCATAGTACTTCAGGCGCTCGCGCGAGCCTTTGGCTTCATCGTGACGCTTATGGAACTCAGCCTTGAGATCTGCCATCATCTTCTGGAATTTCTGCACATCAGAGACACTGAGCTTTGCCATGTGCTTCTTGAAGAGAGACTTTTCATGGTCGATCTTGTTCTTCTGCTCAACGACCTTTTGAGCAACAACAAGCTCTTTGGTTATGCAGCCCTGGAACGTGACGCTAATGTCAATTGGTAGCTGCCGATCATCAATTGTGAGAGTTGTATCTTCAAACCATTCATCGATGAAGCTGTTGAGAATGTCAACATCAAAGAGAGGCATGTCTTTGAAGATTTCAGCCTCCTGCTTGCTCTAGATCAGCATCGCTTGACAGATCAATGACACCCTCTTCATTGAGCAGGATGCTGGCTGGAGTAAGGCCTTGCCTAGAGATTTTCTTGGGCTTCTTGGAGGTGCGAGACAAGTCTTCAGAATGCACACTGGATTCAGGCTGTGCAGATTTCAATGGCTTCACTCTTGAAGCCTTTGGAGCAGTGGAGGACTTTCAAGCCTTAGACTTCTTCACAGGCTTCTGGGGCTCTAGAACTTCATCATGTTCCTCTTCCTTAGCAGCTTCTTCAATAGTGGACCTTTGAGCGGCACAATGTGCCAGAAATGAGTCAAAATCCTCAAAGGGGCCAATGAGATTTGGCTTAGCATTGTGACTGCCATCTGGCCTTGGAGCAGCGGGACCTGGGTTGAAGTCAATCCCAAGGTCCTTGTTGTTTTGAACTACTGAAGCCTTTGCAAACTGAAGATTGGCTTCAAACAGATCATCCTCACGACACCATCGAAGACTTGATGGGTCAACATTGTCAAGCATTGGGCCGCGGACCATGCAAGGAAAGAACCCTCTTGCAATGGCTTTAGCCTTGGTCTTGGGGTGAAGTTTCCTGTATACAATATCCGCCCAGGGTGGCCTCACAACATTCTTCTTTGCATATTCAAGAGTTACAAAGTGATACTGAAACCATTGTTCTGCCCAATATCTTCGAATCCTTTGGACACGAGTTTTGCATTCACCATAAATTTCTTCAGGGTCAGACTTGTATAGCTCATATGGATCTGGTGGCATGTCTAAGGAAGTGTTGTCACGATGCTGTCTACCACCTTTCTTTGCAGATTTGCCACCGGCCATTGGCTTCAGACTGAATGGCTTCACAAAGGTGTTTGGCTTCAGTCGGCTGGTCAGGCAAGAGCTGGCTTCAGGCGATTCAATATGTTGCTGTAAAAACTCTACAAATGAATGCAGACTATGAGAACCAAGGGACTATCCCACGGACATGTACCTGTGACAGCATTTGAGATGTGAGGGAAGGGGAAGAGGTCATATGCATTCTGAGAGGATTTTGAAGATAAATCATTTTGAAGATCTTGACCTCATAGTGCGAAGACATTCATTTGTAGATGTGAGTTGGTTCCAGATTTGTACGAATCCATGAATAAGTACAAGTGATGAATCTAACTAATTGTGAAGCATAAGTGAAAGTACTTGCGAGTTATGAGATGCATAGAAGTAGAGATCTAGATTTGGAAGTGAAGAAACAACTTTATGAAGAGATAGAAAGTTTCAACGGATCAAACATGCAGTAAAAATAGGCTTTTAATTACCGCTCAATAGTAGATAAGACTGCTAGACGAGTTGTGGATGGAGGCCGAGTACTCCAACCTTCCGTGCCCTAACTTGGCGGTAGAAGACACCTAAGGTGGCTGTGGAAGGAGGAAGATCCGCAACCGGCATGACAACGACGACGGAGAAGTCACGGCAGCGAAGCGCTTCATCTCCGGTGACGACGGAAGCTAGCGATAGCGCTATGGTTTGTGTGGGACAGCGAGGGGAGTAAGAAATAATGACCGCGAGGGGTTGAGTATTTATAAGGAAGAGGGACGGCGCAATGTAATTACTCAGGTGCCCCTGGCGATTCACATCTAAAGGACACGTGGCGTGCATGCAACAGCTTAAATGTTGTGCCACGACCCCACGCGCGCGTGGTTTGTCGGGTGGTCGTTCTGGATTCTTTGGTATTCAGCAAAAAATGATAGAGATAGTAAAAGCAGTTTAAATGTTTGTCTCTATATCTTCAACTGACAAGGACGCAGTGAAGACAATTGACACGTGTCAATAGAATGCATATGAGAATTCAGAGAGAATTAGAGAGATAAGCACAGAAGGGGTTAGGGTCCGATCACATTCACTTAGCGCAGAGAATGGCGACTTGAAGACATAGCTATAGGTGAATGCTATAGAGGACAGAGTATATAACAATATAAGTATTGAGGAGCAGAGAAAAACCAAACCAACATTGTGAAGATAAATCATGAAGATAAACCAATGTTGAAGACAAACCAACTTTGAAGATAATGCAACATGATGCCAAACAAAAATCTTCAAGAAAGGTTGGTGGTGGCGTTACCCACCGTATAGGAAGTATTAGACCCAGACACGACACACAATTATCATGGCGCTCCAACTTCAAATTCCACATCAATGTATTCACACTCAGAGGGTATATCTTCATGAGTTTAAGATATACGTTACTTTGTGTGTTGCGCACCTAAGTCATTGATATGCATAAGCGTTACGATGTGTGTCCATTCACAGGACATTCAAGGATTCTAATATATTTATCTCACACTGTAGCCTGCAAAACCTTTTCTCATGCAAGGGCTTCGTGAAGATATCTGCCAATTGCTCTTCAGTGTTGACATGAATGATATCAATGTCTTCCTTCAACACGTGATCTCTGAGAAAGTGATGACTGATCTAAATGTGCTTTGTCTATGAGTGCTGAACTAGATTGTGAGAAATCTTGATGGCGCTTTCATTGTCGCAGTAGAGGGGCACATTCTTCATGTTGATGTCATAGTCCTTGAGGGTTTGCTTCATCTAGAGAAGCTGAGCGCGGCTACATCCAGCGGCAATGTATTCAGCCTCAGAAGTGGATAGGGATACATAGTTCTGCTTCTTTGAAGACCAACAGACAAGAGATCGTCCAATAAAGTGACATGTGCCTGATGTGGACTTGTGATCAACCTTGTCACCAGCATAATCAGCATCTGAGTATCCAACTAGATCAAACTCCAAGGCCTTTGTATACCATAATCCTGGTGTTGGGGTGTGAGCTAAATATCGAAGTATTCGCTTCACTGCGAGGTGATGCGATTCCTTTGGTGCCACTTGGAATTGGGCACACATGCAAATGCTAAGCATTATATCTGGCCTAGATGCACATAAGTAAAATAAAGAACCAATCATGGAGCGATATGCCTTTTGATCGAACTCTTTACCATTGTCGTTGGAGCCCAATTGACCTTTGGTTGGTATTGGCGTCGTGTACCCTTTGTAGTCTTGCATTCCAAACTTCTCAGGCAATCTTTGAGGTATTTTTCTTGTGATATGAAGATGCCATTTCTCTATTGACGGATTTGAAGACCAAGAAAGATTTCAGCTCTCCCATCATGGACATCTAATATTGCTCTTGCATCATATGCCCAAACTCATCACTGTATCTCTTATCAATGCAGCCGAAGATAATGTCATCCACATAGATTTGGCATACAAACAGTTCTCCATCATATGTCTTCGTGAAGAGAGTGGGATCAGAGAACTAGGTTTGAAGCATTTGCTGTTCAGGATGTCTTTGAGTGTGTAATACCAAGCGAGAGGTGCTTGTTTGAGGCCATACAGTGCCTTATTGAGTTTGTAGACCATATCAGGACGCTTTGGATCTTCAAAACCAGGTGGTTGAGCTACATACACTTCTTCTTCAATTTTGCCATTGAGGAAGGCACTCTTCACATCCATTTGGTACAGAAGGATGTTGTTGTGGTTAGCATAGGCTAGCAGTATGTGAATGGCTTCAAGCCTAGCCACGGGAGAAAAGGTTTCATCGAAGTCAATTCCCTCCACTTGTGTGTAACCTTGAGAAACGAGACACGCTTTGTTTCTGATGACTTGGCCATGTTCATCTTGTTTGTTGCGGTAGATCCATTTGGTGCCAATAATATTGTGCTTGTGTGGATCAGGACGTTTGACTAGCTCCCAGACATTGTTGAGCCCGAACTGGTGAAGCTCTTCTTGCATAGCTTGAACCCATTCTGGTTCCATAAAAGCTTCATCTACTTTCTTGGGTTTAGATATGGAGACGAATGCGAAGTGCCCACAGAAGTTTGCTAGTTACGTAGCTCTTGATCGAGTAAGTGGACCAGGTGCATTGATGCTATCAATTATCATATCAATCTGAACTTCATTGGCCACACGAGGGTGAACAAGGCAAAGACTTTGCTGTTGCTGACCATTGTCTTCATGTTGAGTATTGGCAGGGATGAAAATTTCTTCTCAAGTCTGTTCCTCGTTGGGTATGATTTCTCCAGTGCCCATTAGCTTGATAGATTCACTTGGAGAAGCTTCATCTAGCACATTTGGCCAGTGCTCTCTTTGCGTGCCATTAGTCTCATCAAACTACACATCTACAATTTCAATCACTTTATAGTGAAAGAGGTTGAAGACTCTGTAGGTGTGCGAATCCTTTTCGTAACCAAGCATAAAACCTTCATGTGCTTTCAGTGCAAATTTGGAAGTGTGATGTGGATCCTTGATCCAGCACCTAGCACTGAAAACTTTGAAATAGCTTACGTTTGGCTTCTTACTAGTGAGTAGTTCATAGGATGTCTTCTTGAATAATTTGTGAAGATAAACTCTGTTGGTGATGTGGCATGCAGTATCAATGGCTTCAGGCCAGAACTTTCTTGGAGTTACTCATCAAGCATTGTACGAGCTATCTGAATAAGGGTCCTCTTCCTGCGCTCCACAACACCATTTTGCTGAGGTGTGTATGGAGCTGACAGCTCATGAGTGATGCCCAGTGTAAGATAAGTGCCAAGGCCAGTGTTCTTGAATTCCGTGCCGTTGTCACTTCTGATGTGCTTGATCTTGATTCCATAGTTGCTCATGGCACGATTGGCGAAGCGTCTGAAGACATCCCGCACCTCAGTCTTATAGAGAATTATGTGTACCCAGGTGTATCTCAGATAATCATCGACAATAACAAAGCCATAAAGATGTGTAGTGGTAGTAAGGGTAGAGTAGTGAGTAGGGCCAAATAGTTCCATGTGTAGCAACTCAAAGGGACATGAAGTCGTCATGATTGTCTTTGAGGGATGTTTTTCCCTAGTCATATTCCCGGCTTCACAAGCACCACATAGACGATCCTTCTTGAACTTGACGCCCTCGATGCCAATGATGTGCTTATTCTTCGCGAGAGTGTGCAAGTTCCTCATGCCCACATGTCCTAGCCTTCGATGCCAGAGCCAACACTCTAAAGCTTTTGCTAGAAGACATACGGCAAGCTGTGGTCCTGTAGAGAAATCTACGATATATAGATCACATCTACGATAACCTTCAAAGACTAGACACTTGTGAAAATCCATAAGCACATGGCAATGATATTTTCCAAACATCACAATCATGTTAAGATCACAAAGCATTGAGACTAATATTAAATTGTATCCAAGGGATTCAACAAGCATCACTTTATCCATGTGTTGATCCTTCGAGATAGCAACTCTACCTAGGCCCAATACCTTGCTTTTACCAGTGTCAGTAAATGTGATGTGGCTTTTAGTAGACGGTCGTAAGGTTGAATCCATGAGAAGACTTCGATCACCGGTCATGTGGTTAATGCATCCACTATCCATAATCCACTTAGTAGCTTTCCGAGACGTACCCTACACAGTGCAGTTAGAGGGATAGGCTTCACCAAGAGTATTGTGAAGCATAAACATTTGATGAACAAGCATACTATCAAATTTAAGATTCTTGGATGGTAAGATAGGATGCTCATCAAGAAACCCAGGGACGAAATAAATGGTAAGAACATTTTGGCACTTAATCTTGTGTCCCACAAGATGTTTTAGGTCCCCAGCATTGTCTTCATAAGTTAGTGATTTCCGGCTAGAGACCTTTCCCTTCAAGAGAAGTTAATTCTTCTTAACCACCCACATCTTAAGGGGTGGCTTAGAAGCAATGAGTCTAAGTGCAATATCTGATAACTTTCGCTTTGGATTCCTAGCAAATAGTTTTGCAGGAGATGAATAGTACTCAAAAGAATATGTAGAAAAGTTCTTTGATCTGTGAACATAGCGGTTGGATGAAACTCGCTCATATTGATGAGTCTGATGATAATTTCCCTGCAAAACATTGGCGCTAGGGTGACCTTATGAGGTCCTCTGTCTATTTGAAGCCTTTGGGCCATATGAAGCCTTTGATCTAGGGTTTGTCTTCTTCCCTTGTGGTGTCATGATGACATTCACACGAAGCTTCTCAAGACGACTTTTGGGAACCCAGATCTTCTTCATAGGTGACCTATTCATGTAGTTAGTTCCAATAAACCTCGCAAACACTTCACCATTATGATATTGAACAGTTTATAGTTTGAGTCAAATGACTCATCAATGATAATAGGGTTAGCACAAGTGAAGCCAGATAAGGTAGATGGATCCACTAAAGGGCCCTTTGCAGCAACCCATGTGGTTTTGGGTACTGCCCAGGCTTCCAGTAAGTACCATCACCATTCATTTTCCTCTCGAAACCAACACCCTCTTTTCTAGGGTTTCAGTTCAGAATCTGTTTCTTGAGGACATCACATAGTGTTTGATGCCCTTTGAGGCTTTTGTACATGCATGTGTCAAGCAATGTCTTCAACCTGGCATTCTCATCAGCAATAGTAGTGGCATCCTCAGGAGAGGGGTTAGTTACCACATCAGTTGTTGAAGATATGTGACTTCAGAAGCAGTAGAGCATTCAGCAACATAAACAACACTATCACGCTCAAGGCATTTTAAACAAGGTGGCACAAAATCTTCCTGAGAGGAGCTGATCTGTTGAGCAAGTAATGTATCGTTTTCTTTTTGAAGATCTTCATGAGACGCTCTCAGTTTCTTTAGCTCTTCCTTGCTTTGAAGATAATCATAGGAAAGCTTCTCATGTGTAGCTGAGAGGGTTTCATGATGACTTTCAAGTTCTTCGTACTTAACGTGAAGATTTTTGATATCAAGGACTGAGTTTGATTCATTTCCTCGTCCAATAGGTCATCGCTTTTGTCCAACAGTTTTTGAATCTTTTCCATGGTTGTTTGTTGTTCAGTTGAACTATCTTATAACTGGGTTTGGATTCACATTCAGAGTCATCTTCACTAGAGGTCTGAAAGTAAGCATCGCGTGAGTTTACCTTGGCACCTCATGCCATGAAGCGGTAGGTGGGAGCATAGTCATCATCTTCGTTTCCTTTAGCATCCGCGTCGTGACCATCGGCTTCAGTGTTGAAGATGGACTTGGTGACAAACGCCGAAGCTAGAGCCAGACTCGCCATGCCTGAATCAGACTCCTCCTCAGACTCTGCCACCTCTGCCTCCTCAGAAGCAGACTCCTCCTATGAATCCATTTACTTCCCAATGAAATCATGTGCCTTTCCAGATGAGCTCTTCTTGTATGATGATGACTTTGATGAAGACTTTGAAGATTCCTTCTTCTTCTTGTCGTCTGATACGTCTCCAACGTATCTATAATTTTCGATTGTTCCTTGCTGTTATATTATCATTCTTGGATGTTTTACAATCATTTTATAGCAACTTTATATTATTTTTGGGACTAACCTATTGACATAGTGCCCAGTGCCAGTTGGTGTCTTTTGCTTGTTTTTACTTTGTAGAAAGTCAATAGCAAACGGAGTCCAAACCCAGGAAACTTTTTGAGAATTTTTCTGGGCCAGAAGACACATGATGGGCCAAAAAAGTACCAAAGGGGTGCCCCGAGGGGGGTACAACCCACCTGGTCGCGCCTGGGGGCCCAGGCGCGCCCTGGTGGGTTGTGCCCACCTCGGTGGCCTCCCGCACCGCATCTTTTCTCTATAAATACCCCAATATTCCAAAACCCTAGGGGAGTCGACGAAACACAATTCCAGCCACCGCAAGTTCTAGAAACCACATATCCAATCTAGACACCATCACAGAGAGGTTCATCATCCTCATTGGTGCCTCTCCGATGATGCATGGGTAGTTCATTGTAGACCTATGTGTCAGTAGTTAGTAGCTAGATGGCTTCCTCTCTCTCTCTTTTGATTCTCAATACAATGTTCTCTTGGAGATCTATTTGATGTAACTCTTTCTGCAGTGTGTTTGTTGAGATCCAATGAACTTTGAGTTTATGGTGAGATCTATGTTTTTATCCATGAAAGTTCTTTGAGTATTTTGATCTCTTATATGCATGATTACTTACAGCCTCGTATTTGTTCTTCGAATTTTGGTTTATTTAGGCCGACTAGATCGATTTTTCTTGCCTTGGGATGAGGTGCTTTGTGATGGGTTCGACCTTACGGTGCTCAATCCCAGTGACAGAAGGGGAAATGACACATATGTATCGTTGCTATTAAGGATAACAAGATGGGGTCTATTCCTATATGAGTAGATCTTGTCTACATCATGTCATCATTCTTATTGCATTATTCTGTTTCTCCATAAACTTAATACACTAGATGCATGCTGGATAGTGGTCGATGTGTGGAGTAATAGTAGTAGATGCAGGCAAGAGTCGGTCTACTAATCTTGGACGTGATGCCTATATAATGATCATTGCCTGGATATTGTCATAATTATTTGAAGTTCTATCAGTTTCCCAACAGTAATTTGTTTACCCACCTTATGATATTTTTCTTGAGAGAAGCCACTAGTGAAATCTATGGCCCCCGGGTCTCTTCTTTATCATATTTTCCTTCGAGATCTATTTTTATCACTTTTATTTTCAGATCTATTAATCAAAAAACCCAAAAATACCTTGCTGCAATTTATTATTATTTATTTTATCTCGCGTTCCCGCGAGATCTATTTATCCAATCTACTACAATTTTACCTATCTTTTACCCGGGAGGGATTGGCAACCCCTCTTTTACGCCGGGTTGCAAGTATTTGTTCTTTTTGTGCAGGTACCGTTCACATAGTGTTGCGTGGTTCTCCTACTGGTTCTAACACCTTGGTCTCATCACCGAGGAAAATACCTACCATAGTTGTGCTGCATCATCCCTTCCACTTTGGGGAAATACCTATGTAGTACAAGCCACATCAAAGGAATTTTTGGTGCCGTTGCCAGGGAGACATCATCAACATCTACCAGGTTCCTAATCAGAAATCTCATCTCCTTGCAATTTACATTATTTGCCATTTTCATCTCCCCCACTTCATAAAAAATTGCCATTTTATTCGCCCTCTTTTTCATTCGTGTTTTTCGTTGGAGTTTTTGTTTGCTAGGATTTATCACCATGAGTGACTTTGGTATGGCAGAAACAGATAATGGCCTAACTCCTACAATTGGACAATCTGGCAATCTGGATGCTAAAACTTTTGTTTTTGGGCAAGGGAATGTTATAGAAAAAGAACGTATCCAAGAATTTTTCAATTGTATTGGAAATTTAAGTCTAGATGATGTTCCTATACTTAAGAGGACTAAATCTTATGCGGAAGGTATTTCAGCACTAGTTCTAAAGGTTGAAAATAAATTTATCCGTACCCATCCTACATTGCAAAGACTGTTTTTTGAGTTACCCGCTATAAAGAATCCCAAGGCTAAGAAGTTGCCCACCCTTGCTCTTATGAATGAATTTGATTACATAGTACGGGAATCTAGGGAAATTTTTGTTTTTTTATGGTATGAATCATGAAAAAAATGGTGATAGATGAAATTCTTTATAATAGTGATTATGTTCTAAGACAGTAGCTTGGGGACAATCAAATATTTGATGAGAATCTTAAAAAGTAAGTCCCTGTTTTAGATATAATCCAACAAGTTTTCAATGATGTTAATCAACAGTACTACTCTTGGATTGTTGCTGGAAATCAAAAGGGATATGATGATAAGCAACTTGATAGCGCTAAAGTCTCTATGGATAAGTTGTTTTATGTTGTCTTTGCAAAACCTCCTGACAAAAACACCTCTAAGAAAAATAAAAATAAATATGACAATACTTAGATCTTTGCATTATGCCTAGCTAGTGGCATAAAACGATAGCGCTTGTTGGGAGGCAACCCAATGAATAAATTTTATTTTTTATCTTTCTATTTTTGTTCTTGAGTGTTTGCACAATTATGCTGTTGTTATTATTGTGTTTTTTATGTTTTAATTAGTGTTTGTGCCAAGCAAAGCCTTTGGGATCATGTTGGGTGATAGTTGATTTGATCTTGTTGAAAAATAGAAACTTTTGTGTCTAGTAAAACAATTTTAATTTTTAACAGTAGAGTGATAAAATCCTGATTTTTGAACATAAGATTGATATACAAATTTCACATGCTTCCCTAATTTTTCAGAATTTTTGGAGTTGCAGAAGTATTCGAAGTTTCTAGATTACTACACACTGTTCTGTTTTTCGACAGATTATGTTTTCTTTGCGTTGTGTGCTTATTTCAATGAATCTGTGGTTTGTATTGGAGGGTATAAGCTATTGTAAAGTTGGAATACAGTAGATATATGCTACCTCTTGAGCACTGCGTTGGTTTTCCCTTGAAGAGGAAAGGGTGATGCGGCAAAGTAGCGTAAGTATTTCCCTCCCTTTTTGAGAACCAAGGTATCAATCCAGTAGGAGACCACACGCAAGTCCCTCGTACCTACACAAACAAATAGGAACCTCGCAACCAACACGATAAAGGGGTTGTCAATCCCTTCACGGTCACTTACGAGAGTGAGATCTGATAGAGATAATAAGATAAATATTATTGGTATTTTTATGATATTGATTGAAAGTAAAAATTGCAAAGTAAAATAGATTGGAAACTTATATGATAAAAGATAGACCCGGGGGCCATAGGTTTCACTAGTGGCTTCTCTCAAGATAGCATAAGTATTAACAACTTACTCTAGTGCATAATTATGAGAATATCTAGGCATGATCATGTATATAGGCATCACGTCCGTGACAAGTAGACCAAAACGATTCTGCACCTACTACTATTACTCCACACGTCGACCGCTATCCAGCATGCATCTAGAGTATTAAGTTCATAAGAACAGAGTAACGCATTAGGCAAGATGACATGATGTAGAGGGATAAACTCAAGCAATATGATATAAACCCCATATTTTTATCCTCGATGGCAACAATACAATACGTCCCTTGCTGCCCCTGCTGTCACTGGGAAAGGACACCGCAAGATTGAACCCAAAGCTAAGCACTTCTCCCATTGCAAGAAAGATCAATCTAGTAGGCCACCAACTGATAATTCGAAGAGACTTGCAAAGATAACCAATCATACATAAAAGATTTCAGAGAAGAATCAAATATTGTTCATAGATAAACTTGATCATAAACCCACAATTCATCGAATCTCGACAAACACACCGCAAAAAGAATTACATCGAATAGATCTCCAAGAAGATCGAGGAGAGCTTTGTATTGAGATCCAAAGAGAGAGAGGAAGCCATCTAGCTAATAACTATGGACCCGAAGGTCCGTGGTAAACTACTCACACATCATCGCAGAGGCTATGGTGTTGATGTAGAAGCCCTCGTGATCGATTCCCCCTCCGGCGGAGCTCCGGAAAAGGCCCCAAGATGGGATCTCTTGGGTACAGAAGGTTGCAGTGGTGGAAATAGGGTTTCGTGGTGCTCCTGGATGTTTTCGTGGTATATGGATATATATAGGAGGAAGAAGTAGGTCAGTGGAGCTGCGAGGGGCCCACGAGGGTGGGGGGATGCCTAGGGGGGCAGGCGCGCCTCCCTGCCTCGTGGCCTCCCTGCTTCTTTCTTGACGTCTACTCCAAGTCCCCTCGATCACGTTTTTTTCCAAAAATAACTCTCCCGAAGGTTTCATTCCATTTGGATTCCGTTTGATATTCCTTTTCTGCGAAACACTGAAATAGGCAAAAAACAACAATTTGCACTGGGCCTTGGGTTAGTAGGTTAGTCCCAAAAATAATATAAGAGTGTATAATAAAGCCCATTAAACATCCAAAACAGATAATATAATAGCATGGAACAATCAAAAATTATAGATACGTTGGAGACATATCAAGAATCCCCAAGCTTAATTCCTGCTCGTCCTCGAGTAGGTAAATGATAAAAAACAGAATTTTTGATGTGGAATGCTACCTAGAATAATTCTCAATGTAATTTTCTTTATTGTGGCATGAATATTCAGATCCGAGAGATTCAAGAAAAAAGTTTAATATTGACATAAAAATAATAATACTTGAAGCATACTAACTAAGAAATCATGTCTTCTCAAAACAACATGGCCAAAGAAAGTTCAACCCTTCAAAATCATATGGTTTGGTCATGCTCCATTTTCGTCACACAAGAATGCTCTCATCATGCACAACCCCGATGACAAGCCAAGCAATTGTTTCATACTTTAGTAATCTCAAACTTTTTTCAACTTTCACGCAATACATGAGCGTGAGCCATGGATATAGCATATAATGATGGGTGAGGGAGTCCTGGATTAGGGGGTCTTCGGACAGCCGGACTATATCCTTTGGCCGGACTGTTAGACTATGAAGATACAAGATTGAAGACTTCGTCTCATGTCCGGATGGGACTCTACTTGGCGTGGAAGGCAAGCTAGGCAGTACAGATATGGATATCTCCTCCTTTTGTAACCGGCCTTGTGTAACCCTAACCCTCTCCGGTGTCTATATAAACCGGAGGGTTTTAGTCCGTAGGACACAACAACTACAACATACAATCATACCATAGGCTAGCTTCTAGGGTTTAGCCTCTCTGATCTCGTGGTAGATCTACTCTTGTACTACCCATATCATCAATATTAATCAAGAAGGACGTAGGGTTTTACCTCCATCAAGAGGGCCCGAACCTGGGTAAAACTTCGTGTCCCCTGCCTCATGTTACCATCCACCTAGACGCACAGTTCGGGACCCCCTACCCGAAATCCGCCGGTTTTGACACCGACATTGGTGCTTTCATTGAGAGTTCCTCTGTGTTTTCACTGTTAGGCTTGATGGCTCCTACTATCATTGATAGCGATGCAGTCCAGGGTGAGACTTTCCTCCGAGGACAGATCTTTGTGTTCGGCGGCTTTGCACTGCGGGCCAATTCACTTGGCCATCTGGAGCAGATTGAAAGCTACGCCCCTGGCCACCAGGTCAGGTTTGGAAGCTTAAACTACACGGCCAACGTCCGCGGAGACTCGATCTTCGACGGATTCGAGCCTCTGCCTTGTGCGTCACGCGGTCACGATGAGTACGATTTAGCTCTACCATCAGACTGTGTTCAAGAAATTGCACCGGCAGCCGCTCCGACCCTCAATTTGGAGCCAGTTGTGCCCTTCATGGACGGGTGGATGGACCCCGCCACGGAGGCCTTACCCTCAGCGGCGATCGAGCCGAACATCGACCTTACCTTGCACGAGAGCCGTATTGTTAAACTGCCGGATCTTTCTCTGGCCACGGACTCCGAACCGCCTGCACCCGATCCTATTGAATCCGATTGGGCGCCGATCATGGAGTTTACCTCCACGGATATTTTTCAGCACTCGCCCCTTGGCGACATACTGAACACACTAAGGTCCCTCTCCTTGTCAGGAGGATCCTGGCCGAACTATGACCGGCAGGATTGGGATGCAGATGACGAAGAAATTCTCCGCCCACCCACCACCCACTTATTAGCCACTATCGATGATTTAACTGACATGCTCGACCTCGACTCCGAAGACATCAACGGTATGGACGACGATGCAGGAGACGAACATGAACCACTACCCACAGGGCATTGGACGCCCACTTCATCACACGACGTATACATGGTGAACACACCAAAAGAAAATGATGACGAGGAAAGGAAGGACGCAACGAAGGGTTGTCCCCTCGAGAAGTAGTCAAAGCGGCAGCGTAAGTGCCGCTCCAAATCCTGCCTCGACAGAAACAACGATCATATAGACCCAGCGTTAGAGCAGGGTGAACCATCGCCGGATCACAGCAATACGGAGAATCAAACCAAACAACCTAACTCTGTCAAAGATAATAGTCCGGACGACCTCACACCGGACAGACACCCGGAGCAACAGAATGCCCGTCAAAGGCTTGTTGCCACCGCGAGGAGTTTAAAAAAGCAGAAGCAAAGACTCAAGGATGCACAAGACACACTCGGAATAAGATGGAGCAAAGTACTCAACGCAGCAGCGAAGTACGGCGGTAATCGCCCCACCAAGAGCTACCCGAAGTGGAAGTTGCTACCCGAATTTGATGAGGAGGCCTTGGATCCCCCACAACCAAAAATCGAAACGGCCACCTTACCGGATAGACGTCGTCACGGCCAACATAGAGCGGCAAACAACGCCACACATAAGCCAATATGCGATCCACGCGAAGGCTCGCATCTAAAGGACGACGCAACCAGATCCATCTATGGACCATGCAAGCGCGCTCCAGCATACGATGCAACACAAAAAACATCCGAACAACGCGGTACACCCAGATACAGGGGTGCCGCACACCCCCTATGTTTCACCGATGAGGTGTTGTACCATGAATTTCCAGAGGGATTCAAACCCGTAAACATAGAGGCATACGACGGAACAACAGACCCTGGGGTCTGGATTGAGGACTATATCCTCCATATCCATATGGCTCGAGGAGATGATCTCCACGCCATCAAGTATTTACCCCTCAAGATCAAGGGGCCAGCTCGGCACTGGCTTAAAAGCCTTGCCGAAAACTCCATTGGAAGCTGGGAAGAGCTAGAAGACGCTTTTCGGGTAAATTTTGAAGGGACTTATGTCCGACCTCCAGATGCGGACGATTTGAGTCATATAACTCAACAGCCCGAAGAGTCAGCCCGAAAGCTTTGGAACAGGTTTCTTACTAAAAAGAACCAAATAGTTAACTGTCCGGACGCCGAAGCCTTGGCAGCTGTCAGTGTCAAAACCGGCGGATCTCAGGTAGGGGGTCCCGAACTGTGCGTCTAGGCTGGATGGTAACAGGAGGCAAGGGACACGAAGTTTTACCCAGGTTCGGGCCCTCTTGATGGAGGTAAAACCCTACGTCCTGCTTGATTAATATTGATGATATGGGTAGTACAAGAGTAGATCTACCATGAGATCGGAGAGGCTAAACCCTAGAAGCTAGCCTATGGTATGATTGTTGTTCTATATGTTGTCCTACGGACTGAAACCCTCCGGTTTATATAGACACCGGAGAGGGTTAGGGTTACACAAAGTCGGTTACAATGGTAGGAGATCTACATATCCGTATCGCCAAGCTTGCCTTCCACGCCAAGGAAAGTCCCTTCCAGACACGGGACGAAGTCTTCAATCTTGTATCTTCATAGTCCAGGAGTCCGGCTGAAGGTATGGTCCGGCCATTCGGACACCCCCTAATCCAGGACTCCCTCAGTAGCCCCTGAACCAGGCTTCAATGACGACGAGTCTGGCGCGCAGATTGTCTTCGGCATTGCAAGGCAGGTTCCTCCTCCAAGTACTTCATAGAAGATTTTGAACACAAAGATAGTGTCCGGCTCTGCAAAATAAGTTTCCACATATGGCCTTAGAGAGAATAATATTTACACAAATCTAATCTGCTGACGTATTCCATAGTGCGACATCGCACCACGGCCAAGCCTTTATTCGAATCGTTTTATTATCCCACCTCAGCACGTCATGCGAGGCGGTTTCCTTGGCACGTCTTGTTAAAGCAGAGATCGTGTCCCCTTATTCTGGGATTCTCATCAATACGGGCGTGGGTAACCCAACCGCTTCTAGGACTCCTAGACTATAGGCAAGTCCAAACGGCCACGGAGAGGACGCTTGATATTCACCCTCTTTATAAAGGGACAAGGCTTTTATTTTTTCCTTCCCGTGCTCAATCGAATCCTTCCCCCACCTCAAGCTCAAACACCCAAAGTTCAGGTCAGGTGCTTCGAACCTTCAATCATGTCTGGATCTAGCCTTCAAGGCTGATGGGTGCCTTCCTCCGTCACGGAAGAAGACATCAAAAAGTTGAGGGAGGCCAGATATCTGACCACCGAGGTTGTGCATCGGCTGCCTGCCCGAGGGCAGGCCGTCCCCTCCCCAAACCCAACAAGAGCATCATGTTCGTCTCCCACTTCCTCCGAGGTCTAGGCCTTGCTCTGGATCCTTTCGTCAGGGGTTTGATGTTTTATTACGGGCTAGACTTCCATGATCTAGCTCCGGACTCCTTTCTTCATATCACGACATTTATTGTCATGTGTGAGGCCTTCCTTCGGGTTACCCTCACTTTGGCTTGTGGCTCAAGACCTTTGAAGTAAAGCCGAAGATGATCGAGGGGCAACATGCAGCATGTGGAGGTGCCTCAATATGCAAGATGACGGGAGCTCCATGGCCCAAAGGTTCCATTCCAGAGGTGTCTGAATTGTGGCAACATGAGTGGTTATACATCACGGCTCCTAGAAGTGCCAAGTGGGCGGCCGCCCCTGTTTTCCGCTCGGGCCCTCCACCACAACTGATGTCATGGATCAGCAGAGGTCTGAGCTGGGGTCCAGCCAAGGACGTGCCTATACTGCAAAGCCGCATTCGAGATCTCTTCAATGGAGATTTTAGTTTGGTTGCGGTAATACAAGTTATGCTGGTTCGTCAAGTCCAGCCTTGCAAACGCCGGCCCCTTCGCTCGTGGGAGTTCAATCCCGAGGGACCGTGTGTCATCCAAAATTTCCTTGGCCTGACGCACGAGGAGATGTACAAGTCATTCTTCGGACCTCAGGTAGAGTGTCTGGAAATCACCGAGGACGTGGGCCTGAGCAGTAACCGCGCCGCCGAACAGGTAAGGAATCTTCCGGCCGAACATACTATCTCTCATTTGTTACGAAGTTATTTCTGAGAGTTTGCTTTTTGACCAGGACTGGCTAACAAAGGCGAAGTTGATTCGGTGTTCGGCCCCCCTCCCTGAGGGTTTGGACAATCCGGTATTGGAAAAGATGCTCCAGGTCGCACCCTACCCGGAGGCCTTGAAGGAAGATACTGGGGAGGATAATACAGGCAGACGCGGGCCCCCAACGCTGCCCGTTCTAACCGAGGGAGCGAGCGTCTCCATGAAGGAAGACGACCGGAGGAGGAAAAGGACTGTGCCCGGGGATTCGGAAGCCGAAGCTCCCAAACGAGAGAAGAAGTCTCCCACAGAGGGTCCTACCTTGAGGGGTGCCTTTGCCGCACAAAGTCCGCGGGGGGATCAATTCTCCAGCGAGTCGTAAGTGACCTGAAATACTTTAATAGTACAGGTATGCCATCTTTTTCTTCTGAGAAAATAACCACCGCATATATCTTTGCAGTTCGGGCCTTAGCCCCTCTCAAATGAGCTCGTCTTCGGGGGATCTTCTTCCAGAGATGATGGAGAGCGAAACGCCTCCTCCGGACTCCTCCGCTCCGGAAGCGGGCGACCCCGAAGTGTCGTCGCGGAGGGCCTCTCCGAGTCCGGTGAGGCCAGAAGATAATCCCATTGACCCCCAAAGCTCCCAGTGTCCGGCTCCCGAAGAGAGCGGAAAAAACAGTCCGGCACCGTCTGGTGTGCGATCGGATGTTCTGAGGGAGTTGGTGGGGCGAGCGGCCATCTCAGATCAACACTGTGTGCTGATGAATACGGTGATGGAGAGAATCTCGTCCGCCAAAAGCGGATTACATGAAGCTTTTATGAGTCTACTGACAGGCTTTGAGGTACGTAGAATAATGTATGATAGTCCTGCACATGCTAGGTGTGCCCTGTGTAGATAGTAGCCCCTGAGACTCTGGTTGTCGTCGGAAATGACGACGAACAGAGGATCATATCCCCAGGTAATAACCATACTACCTCTATGTGCAGGTGATGGAAGCTCCGGTGGCTAGCCGGACTAGCGAGTTCGCCCATTTAAAATGGCAGTTGGATGCGGCAGACGCCGACATCGAGCTTGTTAACAAAAGGCTTGACGAGGCACAGGGTAAGTGTCATTATCTGGTAAACGCCACATAGTAAGAGCAGCATGATGCCAATATCTTTAATATGTTGTGACTGCAGATGGAGCTGCCACTCTTGAAGCCTTGCGGGCAGAACTTGCCCGAGCCAAGGAACAAGCTAGGTTTAGTAATGCTGCTGCTTTGAAGGCGGCCGAAGAGTTGAAAACCAAGAAGGCCGCGCATGGCGAGAGCTGAGATAAGATGGCCAATATGGCCATAGAATTAAAAGCCGCCGCCGACCGTTGCCGGGTTCTTGAAAAGGAAAACCTAGCGAAGGCATCGGACCTTGAGAAGGCTGCTGCGACGAGAAAAGACATCCGCTCTCCTATGAGGGCGAAGAAGGAGGAGCTGCAGGAAGCCGGGGATATTGTAGCTAGGAAATCCTTTATGTTGCGGAGGAAGTTCGGAGATCCACGGTATGCCTCTCTGGATCGGCTGTGGAGTTCGGAGGATGTATATATGGATTTGGCGGCGAGCGCTGCCGATGCGGCCAAGTACTTCCAGGGTCAGATGGACCGTGAAGTGGACCGGCTGTTTTGGACACAATTCCATTCTCCCAAGCGTCCTCTTTCATTGACTGACCAATTAGCCGAATGGGCCGAATTGAATAGGTTGTCCGGACTCGCCATGAGGTCTGTTGTGGATCAGCTATGGCCGGAAAGGCCAAAACCGAACAGCTATTTCAGCTTGGTGCAGCAGCTCCTTGACGTGGTGCCGCGCATTAATGCGATGAAGAGGTCGGCGTGCATAGAGGGCTCACGGATGGCCTTTGCCCGTGTTAAAGCATACTGGGCGGAGATGGATGCTACCACTGTTGCCGCGCGGGATTCGTCCATAGGTCGAATGGCTGCTGAGCACTACTTTGAAGAAGTTCTTGAGGGTGCTCGTTTGATAGAGACCCAGTGCTCAAAAAATATTATGTTTGAGTGATATGTAATCTCATTGTAAGCGAAATGCTTTTATAAATTTTTATAAGGCTATTTTTATACTTTTTCCTGAAAGTAATATGATGCCTCCTGGGCGGCCGTTTATGTATACATGTGTATAACCTGAAAGATTGCAGCCATCGGCTTCAACCCCCACGCATATAATGCGGAGGTGCTCGCAAAAAACACGCGTTCACACTTAACCCAACGTCTTGGTCCTATTAAGGAGGTGATAGCGGATTGAGCGAGGCAACCAGACTATAATGCTTTAGCACTTTCACTTAGCCATAGGAGTTTGACAGTGGGGCTACTAGATAGCCCCTAGTGGCTCCGCACTCTCCCGATCCCGGCGTGCGTACATGTCTGGCCGGAAAACGGCCCTTCGTTAAGGCGGAGGAATTCTAACATTCCAACAGGTCATCGAGTGGTTGACCAGTCTCACGCTATATCATGACAGTCAGTTTTCGGCTTTCTCTACTGAGGTGCTTGTCCGGATGAAGCAGGGCACAATCGCAGTAGTTCTCCTGGTGCTACCTTAGCCGGTAAAGCAGAACGTAAGGCACCAAAACACAGGAGCCGGGCAATCCCAACATTTGACCAAAGACAATGATTCGGAGCTGATGCATATAAGGCCAAACTCGCGACGCTGAACACTCCCTAAGGTATTCGGTCTTTGTGGTATAAACCAGGCCTAAATAATGGCCTTTGTAAGAAGCCCCTTGTGTCCAGGTACGTGCATTGTTCTGGCGTGGCCACATGCCAAGACGTCAGCATCCTTCTCAACGGTGGATATGTATCAACAAGAAACAGTAAAAAAGGTTTACGCAGGGTCTTAATCTAAAAAGAATCCTTGGAGCGGGTCCCTGCTGCACGTCTGCGCCTGTGTCTCCGTTGTGCCGTATCCTGGACGGGTGTAGCACGATGATCGTCTGTAAAAGAGAGGAATTTAGGTGAAAAAGTTGTCATGCAAAAAGATAGTTTTTAAAGAAACCATGTATAATTCAAGATGTGAAAAAATTGCCACTTGTCTGCGCGCGTTGAGCCCCTTGTATTGACAAATAGGGGTGTGACCACTTATTCGGTGTAAATAGCGGCGCCGGACTTGATTAGTTGTGTCTGAGGTCTTGACGACCTATTGGATGCTTTTGCTGGTCCAGGCGCCTTTAGTGTGCGGCTGCCAGGGCAGCCGCACTCTCTTCGGCGCGCAGAGATCGCTTGATATTTCCATTCACTGAAATGATGCCACGTGGACCGGGCATCTTGAGTGTGAGGGAGGCTCAGTGTGGTATTTCATTAAAGCGAGTGAAAGCTTCGCGTCCGAGCAGTGCTTGATAGCCACTTTGGAACGGAGCGATGTGGAAGGTCAAATGCTCGCGACGGAAGTTATCGGGGGAGCCGAATATAACTTGTAGTAGGAGGGAGCCCGTACAACGAGCCCCTGGGCCTGGCGTTACTCCTTTAAAGGTAGTATTGCTATGGCGAATTTTTGTTGGGTCTAACCCCATCCTGCGGACTGTATCCTGATATATTAGGTTTAGATTGCTGCCACCGTCCATCAAGACTCGTGTGAAGTGATATCTGCCAATTACTGGGTCTAATACCAGGGCAGCCCATCGTGCGCGTCGGATACTTGCTGAGTAATCGCGATGGTCGAAAGTGATCGGTTGAGACGACCAGTGGCAGGACTTCGCGGTGACAGGCACTTGGGTATATTTTCCTGGGAGTGCCGCGTTGTTTTTCCCTTGATCACATGTAACACGTTTACTATTTTGACTTCTGGTGGAAATTTCTTTTGTTCCCCAGTGTCTTGCTTGGGAGGCTTGTCCTCGTCTTCACTTGGTGTATCCTCCCCCTTGTGTACGGCGTTGAGCTTGCCGGACTGCTTGAAGACCCAACATTCTCTGTGGGTATGATTAGCAGGTTTACCAGGGGTACTATGGATCTGACATACTTGGTCCAGAATTTTGTTGAGGCTGGACAGTTCATCCCTGGTGCCTTTAGAGGGCGGCTTTTGCTGACCTGGCCGAGAGTTTTTGAATCCGGCGTTTACTGCCGTGCCCTTCGTGCTGTCTTCTTTATTCCGGCGTTTGTTATTGCTGTTGCACCATGATTTCCCGTTTCCATCTCTAACTTCAGATGTACTCAGGTCGCTGGTGCTGCATCTGGCTAGCCAGCTGTCCTCACCCGCACAAAAGCGGGTCATGAGGTTTGTTAATGCGGCCATCCTTCTTGGCTTATTTTGGCCGAGGTGTCTGGCGAGTCATTCGTCACGAACGCTATGCTTAAAAGCTGCCAAGGCTTCAGCGTCCGGACAGTCGACAATTTGGTTCTTTTTAGTAAGAAACCTATTCCAAAGTTTTCGGGCTGACTCTCCGAGCTGTTGAGTTATATGACTCAAATCATCCGCATCCGGAGGTCGGACATAAGTCCCTTGAAAATTTGCCCGAAAGGTGTCTTCGAGCTCTTCCCAACTTCCAATGGAGCTTTCGCGGAGGCCTTTAAGCCAGTGACGAGCTGGCCCTTTGAGCTTGAGGGGTAAGTACTTGATGGCGTGGAGATCATCTCCTCGAGCCATATGGATATGAAGGATGTAGTCCTCAATCCAGACCCCAGGGTCTGTTGTTCCGTCATATGTCTCTATGTTTACGGATTTGAATCCCTCTGGAAATTCATGGTCCAGCACCTCATCGGTGAAACATAGGGGGTGTGCGTCACCCCTGTAGCTGGGTGTACCGTGTTGTTCGGATATTTGTTGTGTTGCATTGTATGCCGGGGCACGCTTGCGTGGTCCATAGATGGATCTTGTTGCGCCGTCCTTTGGGTGCGAGCCCTCGCATGGGTCGCGTGTTGTATTGTGAGTGGCGTTGTATGCCGCTCTGTGTTGGTAGAGGGGTCGTCTATTCGGCCAGGTGGCTGCTTTGATATTTGGTTGTGGGGGGTCTGAGGCCTCCTCATCGAATTCAGGTAGCAGCTTCCGCTTTGAGTAGCTCTTGGAGGGGTGATTGTCGCCGTACCTCGCTGCTGTATTGAGTATTTTACTCCATCTGATTTGGAGTGTGTCTTGCGCAGCCTTGAGCCTTTGCTTCTGCTTTTTAAGACTCCTCGCAGTGGCAACAAGCCTTTTACGGGCATTCTGCTACTCCGGGTGCCTGTCCGGCGTTATGTCGTCCGGACCCTTATCCTTGATAGAATTTGTTTGTTCGGTTTGATTATCCAGATTGCCGTTGTCCAGCAGCGGTTCGCCCTGCTCCAACACTGGGTCTGTGTGATCGTTATTTCTGTCGAGGCGGGATTTGGGGCGGCGCTTGTGTCGCCGCTTTGACTGCTTCTTGAGGGAACAAGCCTTCGGTGCGTCCTTCCGCTCCTCGTCGTCATCTTTTGGTGCGTCCACCATGTATACGTCATATGACGAGGTGGCTTTCCAGGGCCCAACAGGCACTGGTTCTTCATCCTCTCCTTCATCGGCGTCCATACCGTCGATGTCTTCGGAGTCGAAGTCGAGCATGTCGGTTAAATCGTCGATAGTGGCTACAAAGTGGGTGGTGGGTGGGCTTTGAATTTCTTCATCGTCCGTATCCCAACCTTGCTGACCGTAGTCCGGCCAGGGCTCTCCTGATAAAGAGAGAGACTTTAGTGTCTTCAGAATATCGTCGAAAGGCGAGTGCTGAAAGATGTCCGCGGCAGTAAACTCCATGATCGACACCCGATCGGATTCGATCGGCAGGGGCGCGGAGGGTTCGGAGTCCGGAGAGGAGTCCGGCTTCTTGGAGTCACAAGTCCCGCGGAGTGCGGGGCTGGTGTTCAGCTCGATCGCCGTTGGAATCGCAGCCCCCGAGGCGGCGTCCAACCACCCATCCTCGATCGGCGCAGTTGGCTCTGAATTAAGGGTCGAAGCTGATGCGGGTGCGGCCTCCAGGGCACTGTTCGGCGGCAGAGCTAGATCACGCTCGTCGTGATAGTGCGACGCGCTCGGCAGTGGCTCGAATCCGTCGAAGATCAAGTCCCCGTGGATGTCAGCCGTGTAGTTTAAACATCCAAATCTGACCTGACGGCCAGGGGCATAGCTTTCGATCTGCTCCAGATGGCCAAGTGAATTGGCCCGCAGTGCGAAGCCGCCGAAGACGAAGATCTGTCCGGGGAGGAAGGTCTCTCACTGGACTGCATCGCTATTGATGATCATAGGAGCCATCAAGCCTAACGGCGACGACACAGACGAACTCTCAATGAAAGCACCAATGTCGGTTTCAAAACAGGCGGATCTCGGGTAGGGGGTCCCGAACTGTGCGTCTAGGCTGGATGGTAATAGGAGGCAAGGGACACGAAGTTTTACACAGGTTCGGGCCCTCTTGATGGAGGTAAAACCCTACGTCCTGCTTGATTAATATTGATGATATGGGTAGTACAAGAGTAGATCTACCACGAGATCGGAGAGGCTAAACCCTAGAAGCTAGCCTATGGTATGATTGTTGTTCTATATGTTGTCCTACGGACTGAAACCCTCCTGTTTATATAGACATCGGAGAGGGTTAGGGTTACACAAAGTCAGTTACAATGGTAGGAGATCTACATATCCGTATCTCCAAGCTTGCCTTCCACGCCAAGGAAAGTCCCTTCCGGACACGGGACGAAGTCTTCAATCTTGTATCTTCATAGTCCAGGAGTCCGGCTGAAGGTATGGTCCGGCCATCCGGACACCCCCTAATCCAGGACTCCCTCAGCAGCTTTTAAGCATAGCGTCCGCGATGAATGGCTTGCCAGACACCTCGGCCAAGAAAAGGCGAGAACAATGGCAGCATTAACAAGCCTCATGACCCGCTTTTGCGCGGGTGAGGACAGCTGGCTAGCCAGATGCAGCACCAGCAACCCAAGTACATCCGAAGTTAGAGATGAAAACAGGAAATCGTGACGCAGCAAAAATAATAAGCATCGGAATAAAGAAGACAGCTCGAAGTGCATGGCGGTAAACGCCAGATTCAGAAGCTCTCGGCTAGGTCAGCAAAAGCCGCCCTCTAAAGGCGACAGGGATGAACTATCCAGCCTCAAAAAAATTCTGGACCTAATATGTCAAATCCATAGCACCCCGGGTAAACCCGCTAATCATACCCACAGAGAATGTTGGGTCTTCAAGCAGTCCGGCAAGCTCAATGCCGTACACAAGGGAGAGGATACACCAAGCGAAGACGAGGATGAGCCTCTCAAGCAAGACACTGGGGAAATAAAGAAATTTCCACCAAAAGTCAAAATAGTCAACGTGTTACACATGATCAAGGGGAGAAACAAAGCGGCACTCCCAGATAAATATGCCCAAGGGCCTATCACCGCGGAGCCCTGCCACTTATCGTTTCAACCGATCACTTTTGACCATCGGGATTACTCAGTAAGTATCTGGCGTGCAAGATGGGCTGCCTTGGTATTAGACCCAATAATTGACGGATACCACTTCACACGAGTCCTGATGGACGGTGGCAGCAGTCTAAACTTGATATATCAGGACACAATCCGCAAAATGGGGATAGACCCAACGAAAATTTGCGTCAGCAATACTACCGTTAAAGGAGTAACGCCAGGCCCAGGGGCTCATTGCATGGGCTCCCTGCTACTAGAAGTTATATTCGGCTTCCCCGATAACTTCCGTAGCGAAAATTTAACCTTCCACATTGCTCCGTTCCAAAGTGGCTATCAAGCACTACTTGGATGCGAAGCTTTCACTCGCTTTAATGCAATACCGCATTACGCTTCCCTCACACTTAAGATGCCCGGTCCACGTGGCATCATTATAGTAAATGGAAATATTGAGTGATCCCTGCGCGCCGAGGAGGGTGCGGCTGCCGCGGCAGCCGCACACTAAAATGGCCTCACCAACTAAAGTACTCGATAGGTCATCAAGACCACAGACACGGTTAGACGAGTCCGGCGTAGCTATATGAAATTCGTACAGGTTTGATGCCACACCCCTCTCATAAACACAAGGGGCTCAACGCGCGCAGACAAGTGGCAATTTTTACTCATCTTGAAATTTACATGGTTTCTTTAAAACCTACCTTTTTGCATGACAACTTTTCACCTAAGTTCCTCTCATTTACAGATGACCACCGTGCTACACCCGTCCAGGATACGGCACAACGGAGACACAGGCGCAGACGTGCAGCAGGGACCCGTCCCAACGATTCTTTTTAGATTAAGACCCTGCGTCAACCTTTTTTATTGTCTCTTGTTGATACACATCCCTCGGATTCTCAGTACAATTGAGAAGGATGTTGGCGTCTTGGCATGTGGCCACGTCAGAATAATGCATGTACCTGTACACCAGGGGCTTCTTACAAAGGGCACTATTTAGGCCCGGTTTATACCATAAAGACCGAACACCTTAGGGAGTGTTCGGCGTCGCGAGTTTGGCCTTATATGCATCAGCTCCGAATCATGTCTTTGGTCAAATGTTGGGTTTGCCCGGCTCCTATGTTTTGGTACCTTACGTTCCCCTCTATCGGCTAAGGTAGCACTAGGAGAACTACTGCGATTGTGCCCCGGGTCATCCAGACGAGCACCTCAGTAGAAAAAGCCGAAAACTGACTGTCATGATATAGCGTGAGACTGGTCAACCACTCGATGACCTATCGGAATGTTAGAATTCCTCCGTATTAACGAAGGGCCATTTCCCGGCCAGGCATGTACGCACCCCAAATTCGGGAGAGTGCGGAGCCAACAGGGGCTATATAGTAGCCCCACCGTCAAACTCCTATGGCTAAGTGTAAGTGTTAAAGCATAATAGTCCGGTTGCCTCGTTCGCTGCGCTATCACCTCCTTAATAGGACCAAGAAGTTGGGTTAAGTGTGAACATGTGTCTTCTGCGAACACCTCCGCATTATCTGCATGGGGGCCGAAGCCGACGACTGCAATCTTTCAGGTTATACACATGTATACATAAACGGCCACATAGGAGGCATCATATTACTTTCAGGCAAAAGTATAAACACAGCCTTAATAAATTTCATAAAAACATTGTGTTTACAATGGGAATACATGTCACTCAAACATAATATTCTTCAAGCACTGGGCCTCTATCAAACGAGCACCCTTGAGAACCTCTTCGAAATAGTGCTCGGCAGCCACTCGGCCTATGGCCGAACCCTGCGCCGCAATAGCGGTACCATCCATCTCTGCCCAGTATGCTTTAACACGGGCAAGGGCCATCTGTGAGCCTTCTATGCACGCCGACCTCCTCATCGCATTGATGCGCGGCACCGCACCAAGGAACTGCTGCACTAAGTTGAAATAGTTGTTCCGCTTCGGCTTTTCCGGCCACAGCTGATCCACGACAGACCTCATGGCGAGTCCGGACAACCTATTTAGTTCGGCCCATTCGGCTAGCTGATCAGTCAATGGAAGCAGCCGCTCTGGAATGTTGAATTGCGTCCAGAAAAGCTTGTCCACTTCACGATCTGTTTGACCTTGGAAGTATTTGGCCGCATCGGTAGCGCTCGCCGCCAAGTCCATATATGCGTCTGTCGAACTCCACAGCCGATCCAGAGGGGCATACCGTGGATCTCCGAACTTCCTCCGCAGCATGAAGGGCTTCCCAGCCGCAATATCCCCGGCTTCACGCAGCTCCTCCTTCTTCGCTCTCATAGCAGAGCGGGTGTCTTTGTTCGCCATCGTGGCCTTTTCAAGGTCTGTTGCCTTCGCTCGGTTTTATTTTTCACGGAACTGGCAACGGTCAGCAGTGTCTTTTAACTTTACGGCCATCTTCTCTTTGCTCTCGCAATGCGCAGCCTTCTCAGCTTTCAACTCTTCGGCCGCCTTCAAAGTAGCCGCATTACTAATCCTTGCTTGTTCTTTGGCTCGGGCAAGTTCCGCCCGCAGGGTTTCCACGGTGGAAGCTCCATCTGCAGTCACAACATATTAAAGATACTGGCATCATGCTGCTCTTACTATGTGGCATTCACCAGAAAATAACACTTACCCTGTGCCTCATCAAGCCTCTTGTTAACAAGCTCAATGTCGACATCCGCTGCATCCAGTTGGCGCTCCAGTTCGGCAAACTCATGAGTCCGGCTAGCCACCAGAGCTCCCACTACCTGCACATTAAAGTGGTATGGTTATTGCCTGGAACTACGATCCTCTGTTCGCCGCCGTTCTCGGCGACAACCAGAGTCTCAGGGGCTACTATCTACAAAGGGCACACCTAAAAATGTGTGGTACCATCACAAATGTACATCATTTTACGTATCTCAAAGCCCGTCAGTAGACTTATAAAGGCATCATGCAACCCGCTTTCGGCGGATGAGATCCTTTCCATCACCGTACCCATCAATGTATGGTGTTCTTCTGAGATGGCCGCTCGCTCCAACAGCTCTCTCAGTATGTCCGACCGCATACCAGACGGTGTCGGACTCTTCTGTTTGCTCTCTTCGAGAGCCGGACGCTGGGGACTTCGGGTGACTATAGGATTATCTTCTGGCCTCACCGGATCCGGAGAGGCCCTCCGTGACGACACTTCAAGGTCGCCCGCTTCTTGAGCGGAGGAGTCTGGGGGAGGCGTTTCGCTCTCCATCATCTCCGGAAGAAGATCCCCCGAAGACGAGCTCTGCTGAGAGGGGCAAAGATCTGAACTGCAAGATAAGTACTTCGGTTATTTTCCTCAGAAGTAAGGTAATATATCTTCACTATTAAAGTACTTTTTAATTACTTACGGCTCGTTAGAGGGCTGATCCCCGCGCGTACTTTGTGCGGCAAGAGCACCCTCCAAGGCAGGACCCTCCGGTGGAGATTTCTTCTCCCGCTTGGAAACCTTAGTTTCCGGATCTTCAAAGGTAGTCCTCTTCCTTCCCTGGGGTGAGAGAATGTCCGATTCCTCCCCTCGGTTATCCTCCATCACGGAGGCACTCGTTCCCTCGGTCGAAATAGGTAGTGGTGGAGGCCCGCTTTCGCCCTCATTATTCCCCCCTTTGTCTTCCTTTGAGGGCTCCGGGCAAGGTGCTAGCTTGAGCATCTTTTCCAGTACCGGATTTTCCAAACCCTCAGGAAGGGGGGATGAACACCGAATCACCTTCGCCTTTGTTATCCAGTCCTAGTCAAAGAGCGATTTCTCAGAATAACTTCATGATAAATGAAAGACGGTGTGTTCGGCTAGAGGATAACTTACTTGGTCGGCGGTGCGGTTGCTGCTCAGGCCCACGTCCTCGGTGGTATCCGGACACTCTATCTGGGGTCCGGAGAATGATTTATACATCTCCTCGTGCGTCAGGCCGAGGAAATCCTGAATAGCGCGCGGTCCTTCTGGGTTGAACTCCCACACGCGAAGAGGCCTACGTTTGCATGGCTGGATTCGTCGAACCAGCATGACTTGCATTACCATAATCAAACTGAAATCTCCTTCGAAGAGATTTTGAATGCGGCTTTGCAGTACAGGCACGTCCTTGGTGGGACCCCAGCTCAGCCCTCTACTAATCCATGACATCAGTTGTGGTGGAGGGCCTGAGCGGAAAGCAGGGGCGGCCACCCACTTGGCACTTCTGGGAGCTGTGATGTAAAACCACTCCCATTGCCACAATCCGGACACCTCTGGAATAGAACCCTTTGGCCATGGAGCTCCGGCAATCCTGCTTATTAATGCGCCTCCGCACGCTACATGCTGCCCCTCGACCATCTTCGGCTTCACGTCAAAGGTCTTGAGCCATAGGCCTAAGTGAGGGGTAATGCGGAGGAAGGCCTCACATACAACAATAAATGATGAGATGTGGAGAAAGGAGTCTGGGGCCAGATCGTGGAAATCTAGCCCGTAATAAAACATCAGCCCCCTAACGAAGGGATCCAGAGTGAGGCCTAGACCTCGGAGGAAGTGGGAGATGAACACGATGTCTTCATTGGGTTCAAGAGTAGGGACGACCTGCCCTCGAGCAGGCAGCCGGTGCGAAACCTCGGCGGTCAGGTATCTGGCCTCCCTCAACTTCTTGATGTCTTCTTCCGTAACGGAGGAGGGCATCCACCGGCCTTGAAGGCTAGATCCGGACATGATTGAAGATCCGGAGCACTTGACCTGGGCTTTGGGTGTTAGAACTCGAGGCGGGGGAAGGATTCGATTGAGCACAGGAGGGAAAAAAGTAAAAGCCTTGTCCCTTTATAAAGAGGGTGAATATCAAGCATCCTCTCCGTAGCCGTTTGGGACTTGCCTATAATCTAGGAGTCCTAGATACAGTTGGGTTACCCATGACCGTATTGATGAGAATCTCGTAATTAGGGGAGCACGATCTCTGCTTTGACAAGACGTGTCAAGAAACCGCCTCGCGTTATGTGTGAGGCTGGTTGAAGAAAAACGGTTCGAATAATTACCGGGTCGTGGCATAATGTCGTGTTGCCGAAACATGTCAGCAGATTAGATTTGTGGAAATATTATTCTCTCTATGGTGGTATGTGGAACTTATTTTGTAGGGTCAGACACTATCCTTGTATTCAAATCCTTATGTGATGTATTCGGAGGAGGAACCCGCCTTGCAATGCTGAAGACAATACTGCGTGCCGGACTCATCATCATTGAAGCCTGGTTCAGGGGCTACTGAGGGAGTCCTGGATTAGGGGGGTCTCCGGACAGCCGGACTATATCCTTTGGCCGGACTGTTAGACTATGAAGATACAACATTGAAGACTTTGTCTCGTGTACGGATGGGACTCTACTTGGCATGGAAGGCAAGCTAGGCAGTACGGATATGGATATCTCCTCCTTTTGTAACCGACCTTGTGTAACCCTAACCCTCTCCGGTGTCTATATAAACTAGAGGGTTTAGTCCGTAGGACACAACAACTACAACATACAATCATACCATAGGCTAGCTTCTAGGGTTTAGCCTGTCTGATCTCGTGGTAGATCTACTCTTGTACTACCCATATCATCAATATTAATCAAGCAGGACGTAGGGTTTTACCTCCATCAAGAGGGCCCAAACCTGGGTAAAACTTTGTGTCCCCTGCCTCTTGTTACCATCCACCTAGACGCACAGTTCGGGACCCCCTACCCGAGATCCGCTGGTTTTGACACCGACAATGGGGGTTATGTGGAGAAGACAAAAAAGGAGAAAGTCTCACATCAACGCGGCTAATCAACGGGCTAGGGAGATGCCCATCAATTGGTGTCAATGCAAGGAGTAGGGATTGCCATGCAACGGATGCACTAGAGCTATAAATGTATGAAAGCTTAAAGAAACTAAGTGGGTGTGCATCTAACTTGCTTGCTCACGAAGACCTAGGGCATTTGAGGAAGCCCATTGTTGGAATATACAAGCCAAGTTCTATAATGAAAAATTCCCACTAGTATATGAAAGTGACAAAACAAGAGACTCTCTATCATAAAGATCGTGATGCTACTTTGAAGCACAAGTGTGGAAAAAGAGGATAGTAGCATTATCCTTTTTTATTTCTTTTTATTTCTTTTTGGGCCTTTTTTTATTTGGTAAAATGCTCTATTAATGATGATCATCACACTTCTATTTATTTACAACTCAATGATTACAACTCGATACTAGAACAAAATATGACTCTATATGAATGCCTCCGGCGGTGTACCGGGAAGGGTAATTAATAAAGAGTGACATGTATGATAAATTATGCATGGTGGCTTTGCCACAAATACAATGTCAACTACATGATCATGCAAGGAAATATGACAATGATGATGTGTGTCATGATGAACGGAACGGTGGAAAGTTGCATGGCAATATATCTCGAAATGGCTATGGAAATGCCATAATAGGTAGGTATGGTGGATGTTTTGAGGAAGATATAAGGAGGTTTATGTGTGATAGAGCGTATCATATCACGGGGTTTGGATGCACCGGCGAATTTTGCACCATCTCTCAAGGTGAGAAAGGGCAATGCACGGTACCGAAGAGGCTAGCAATGATGGAAAGGTGAGAGTGCGTATAATCCATGGACTCAACATTAGTCATAAAGAACTCACATACTTATTGCAAAAATCTACAAGTCATCAAAAACCAAGCACTACACGCATGCTCCTAGGGGATAGATTGGGAGGAAAAGACCATCGTTCGTCCCCGACCGCCACTCATAAGGAAGACAATCAAAGAACACCTCATGTTTCAAATTAGTTACACAACGGTTACCATACGTGCATGCTATGGGCCTTGCAATCTTCAACACAAGTTTTTGTCAAATTCACAACTACTCAACTAGCACAACTTTAATGTCACCATCCTCATATCTCAAAACAATTATCAAGTATCGAACTTCTCATAGTATTCAATGCACTTTTATGATAGTTCTTATTCTACCAATCTTGGATGCCTATCATATTAGGACTACTTTTATAACCAAAGAAAATCACCATGATGTTCTAAGGGACTCTCAAAATAATATAAGTGAAGCAACGAGAGATCAATAATTTATATAAAATAAAACCACCACCGTGCTCTAAAAGATATAAGTGAAGCACTAGAGCAAAATTATCTAGCTCAAAAGATATAAGTGAAGCATATAGAGTATTCTAATAAATTCCAATTCATGTGTGTCTCTCCCAAAATGTGTGTAAAGCAAGGATGATTATGGTAAACTAAAAATAAAAGACTCAAATCATACAAGACACTCCAAGCAAAACACATATCATGTGGTGAATAAAAATATAGCATGAAGTAAAGTTACCGATGGACGAAGACGAAAGAGGGGATGCCTTCCGGGGCATCCCCAAGCTTAGGCTTTTGGTTGTCCTTGAATTTTACCTTGGTGTGCCTTGGGTATCCCCAATCTTAGGCTCTTTCCACTCCTTATTCCATAATCCATCAAATCTTTACCCAAAACTTGAAAACTTCACAACACAAAACTCAACAGAAAATCTCATGAGCTCTGTGAGTATAAGAAAACAAACCACCACTTAAGGTACTGTAATGAACTCATTCTTTATTTATTGGTGTTAAACCTACTGTATTCCAACTTCTCTATGGTTCATACCCTCCGATACTAGGCATAGATTCATCAAAATAAGCAAACAACACACGAAAAACAGAACCTGTCAAAAACAGAACAGTCTGTAGTAATCTGTAGGTTTCGAATACTTCTGTAACCCCAAAAATTCTGAAATAAATTGTTGGACGTGAGTAATGTGTCTATTAATCATCTTAAAAAATAATCAACCTAATCTCACCCTCCAGTAAAAAATGGCAGCAAAACTCCTGAGCGCTAAAGTTTCTGTTTTTTACAGCAAGATCGCAAAAACTTCCCCCAAGTCTTCCCAAAGGTTCTACTTGGAACAAACACTAATGAAAAGCATAAAACCACATATAAACAGAGGCTAGATGAATTATTTATTACTAAACAGAACCAAAAAGAAAGAAACAAAAATAAAATTGGGTTGCCTCCCAACAAGCGCTATCGTTTAACGCCCCTAGCTAGGCATTGACAATTTCGATGATGCTCACATGGAAGACAAGAATTGAAGCACAAAGAGAGCATCATAAAACACGTAACAAACACATATAAGTCTAACATACTTCCTATGCATAGTAATCTTATATTCAAACAAATTATCATAGCAAGCAAAAACTAGCATATGCAAGGAAGTGAAAAGAAACAATAGCAATCTCAACATAACGAGAGGCGATTTAGTGACATGAAAATTTCTACAATCATATTTTCCTCTCTAATAATAATTACATGTGGGATCATAAGAAAATTCAACAAAATAGCTACCACATAAAATATTTTCAACACGATCCACATGCATGCAAAGTTGACACTCTTCCAAAATAGTGGGATTAACATTAACTAAAGTCATGACCTCTCCAAACCCACCTTTATCAAAAATTTCATAAGATTGAACATCCTCCAAATATGCGGGATCTAATGTTGACACTCTTCCAAACCCACTTTCAATAATATTACAAACACTATTATCAATCTCATATTCATCACGAGGCTTAAATAAATTTTCAAGATCAAAAGAAGAATCACCCAATCATGATAGTTGCAACAAATAGTAGTTATAGCAAAACTAGCATCCCCAAGCTTAGGGTTTTGCATGTTATTATCACAATTGACATTAATAGAATTTATAATAACATCATTGCAATCATGCTTTTCATCGAAGGAAACATCAAGTATGGGTGTAATAGCAACGATCTCATGTTTAACATAAGGAACTATAGCAAATTCATCTTCATAAATATTGGCATCATGGCCACAAGAATAGAAAGCATCATGTTCATCAAGGGATATTTCAATCAAATCATTGGAATCATAAATATTTATAGATTCATGCATACCATTATTTTCTTCCAAAGTAGCGATCATTCTTTCAATAAATTCTTTGACATAGACATTATGAGCATAGTTTTCATAGCAATATTTAAGTATGTCAAGATTTTCAGATTCGTAGAGAGTAATATCATACTTTTCAATCAAAGAAGAAACTTCATAAGCACCCTTAAAAGCAACAAATTCTTCAATTTGTTCAATATCATAGTAACTATAAACACCCTTTGCATAAGAAGATAAGATTTCATTTTCATTAAACTCACATAGGTAGGGAAGGTGTTTTTAGGGTTCTTAGAGCAACAAGTAAAATCACAAATTTCACAAAGATTCCAAGAATAACACAACAATCTGTTCATTTGATCCCATAAGAGTTTCCCTTTTTCAGACAAACGGTGATGCACAAAACGAGCATGCTCATCTAAAGATTTCCCATCAACTAGGCTTGTTGGGGTTTCAGCACGAGCGCATAAGGACCGAAGATGATCCAAATAGAACACTTTAAGTGGTTCCATATCAATAGATTTTTAGTGAGCAAAGATGCAAGCAAATAGAAGGCACATGGAAACACAAACAAAAAGACATACAGGAAGAAGGCGAAGAAAAAGGCAAAGGCAAAGGTGAAGTGGGGGAGGGGAAAACGAGAGGCAAATGGCAAATAATGCAATGCGAGGGATAAGAGTTTGTGATGGGTACTTGGTATGTCTTGACTTGTGCGTAGATCTCCCCGGCAATGGCGCCAGAAATCCTTCTTGCTACCTCTTGAGCACTGCGTTGGTTTTCCCTTGAAGAGGAAAGGGTGATGCAGCAAAGTAGCGTAAGTATTTCCCTTAGTTTTTGAGAACCAAGGTATCAATCCAGTAGGAGACTACACGCAAGTACCTCGTACCTACACAAAGAAATAAGAACCTCGCAACCAACGCGATAAAGGGGTTGTCAATCCATTCACGGTCACTTACGAGAGTGAGATCTGGTAGAGATAATAAGATAAATATTTTTGGTCTTTTTATGATATATATTGAAAGTAAAGATTGCAAAGTAACATAGATTGGAAACTTATATGATAAAAGATAGACCCGGGAGCCATAGGTTTCACTAGTGGCTTCTCTCAAGATAGCATAAGTATTACGGTGGATGAACAAATTACTGTCGAGCAATTGATAGAAAAGTGCATAATTATAAGAATATCTAGGCATGATCATGTATATAAGCATCACGTCCACGATAAGTAGACCGAAACGATTATGCATCTACTACTATTACTCCACACATTGACCGCTATCCAGTATGCACCTAGAGTATTAAGTTCATAAGAACATAGTAACACATTAGGCAAGATGACATGATGTAGAGGGATAAACTCAAGCAATATGATATAAACCCCATCTTTTTATCCTCGATGGCAACAATATAATACGTGGCTTGCTGCCCCTGCTGTCACGGGGAAAGGACACCGCAAGATTGAACCCAAATCTAAGCACTTCTCCCATTGCAAGAAAGATCAATCTAGTAGGCCAAACCAAACTGATAATTCGATGAGACTTGCTAAGATAACCGTACATACATAAAAGATTTCAGAGAAGAATCAAATATTGTTCATAGATAAACTTGATCATAAACCCACAATTCATCGGATCTCGACAAACACACCGCAAAAAGAATTACATCGAATAGATCTACAAGAAGATCGAGGAGAGCTTTGTATTGTGATCCAAAGAGAGAGAAGAAGCCATCTAGCTAATAACTATGGACCCGAAGGTTTGTCGTAAACTACTCACACATCATCAGAGAGGCTATGGTGTTGATGTAGAAGCCCTCCGTGATCGATTCCCCCTCCGGCGGAGCTCCGGAAAAGGCCCCAAGATGCGATCTCTTGGGTACAAAAGGTTGCGGCGGTGGAAACAGGGTTTCATGGTGCTCTTGGATGTTTTTGGGGGTATATGGATATATATAGGAGGAAGAAGAAGGTCGGTGGAGCTACGAGGGGCCCACGAGGGTGGGGCGCGCCCAGGGGGGCAGGCGCGCCTCCCTACCTCGTGGCCTCCCTGCTTCTTTCTTGACGTCTACTCCAAGTCCCCTGGATCACGTTTGTTCCAGAAATAACTCTCCCGAAGGTTTCATTCCGTTTGGATTCCGTTTGATATTCCTTTTATGTGAAACACTAAAATAGGCAAAAAAACAGCAATTTGCACTGGGCCTTGGGTTAGTAGGTTAGTCCCAGAAATAATATAAAAGTGTATAATAAAGCCCATTAAACATCCAAAACAGATAATATAATAGCATGGAACAATCAAAAATTGTAGATACGTTGGAGATGTATCAATATAATGCAAAAATAAAATATTAATGGGTTTGCAACAACACTTATAGTAGTGATTTGCTTTGTTATACTAACGGATCTCATGAAGGTTTTGTTGAGTTTTGTGTGATTGAAGTTTTCAAGTTTTGTGTGAGATCAGGATGGATGAAGGAATAAGGAGTAAGAAGAGCCTAAACTTGGGGATACCCCATGGCATCCCAAGCTATTATCTAAAAGAGACGCAAGCAACTAAGCTTGGGGATGCCCGAGTGGCATCGCCTCTTTCTTCTAACGACCATCAGTATTTTGCTTGGAGCTATATTTTTATTCGTCACATATCATGAGTTTTGCTTGGAGCGTCTTGTATGATATGAGTCTTTGCTTGTTTTCTTTTTTATTTTAAGTCATCTGTCCTTGCTGGACACACCTATTTGATAGAGCCAAAATTATTCTATGATTTGTTAGAATTGCTTTCTATGCTTCACTTCAATCTTTTTGAGCTATGGAATTGCTCTAGTGCTTCACTTCTATCTTTTTGAGCACGGTGTGCTTTATTATTTTTGAAGCAATGCTCTCATGCTTCACTTAGATTTATTTGAGAGTTAGTAATTTTTTAAGAAATTATCTCATGCTTCACTTATATTATTTTGAGATAAGAATTTTTTTGCGTTAATGATCTTCAATTAGATTTGTTTGTGCCATCAAAAGCAACTTATGAAACTAGTCCCAAAGTGATAGTTATTTAAGAGAGATATGGTAAAAACTTACATGAAGATCATTGGACAAAATAAACTTGATTCCTTGTAATAGTATTGCGATATGATGATATAGTCATCTTGATGAGTAATTATGCTTTAGTAAGAATATTGATGTTAAGGTTTGTGATTCCCTATGAAAGCATGAAAGTCAATAGGTATGCAATGAAATTATATCCTACTTGTGGTGAATTATTCGGTATTAATTATGCTTAATGCTCGCTTATGAGATTTTTGTTTCTTGGTTGGATGCTTCTCAATCTTTTTCTAGCCTTCACTTGCGCTAAGTATGATCACTACTTGTGCATCCAAAATCCTTAAACCATTTTTGCCATGTGAGTCCACTATACCTACCTATATGCGGTATTCTTTTGCCGTTCTAAGCAAATTTTTATGTGCCATCTCTAATTTTCAAAATAAATTTACTTTTTGTGTGCCCGTACGGCTCATGAAACGGTAGGGGTCGCTGATATGTTTCCATGCTAGATGTGTTATTTTCAAGATGAGTGTTTATTCACTTGTCATTGCACGAGAGTACACACTGGTACAACGACGTGCTATACAAACGGTTTTTAACCCCTTTCCGCGATGACATTTGGAGCCGTCGCCAAGTGAGTGTGGGTTTTAGGGGGGTCCTTCCCACACGACCTAGAAACCGTCAGGGATAGGCCCTCCTAGCACACAAAATGAGCTCGTGTGTGATCTGGCGGGGCATGGAAACCCAATTGTTTCCGTTCATATGTACATCCCACACAGTGAATCCTAGAAAATCATTTCTGTTCATATGTATATCACAGACAATTTTTTGTGTGGAAACATTTGTGCAAGGTGGCCTAACGCAAACAGTTCTCTACCGGAAGCCATGTGTGATTATTAGTTGATCGAACACACCTACTTTCTAGAAACTGTGCGGGTTGTTTGTGTTCATCGCCCACGGTGCTGTCTGAGTAATCGTATGCAATAGAAAACCCCAATAACCAGGGTAATTAGTCTATTATTGATAATCCATGTACTAATCAAATTGATATTTCTTATAAAACACACTAGATATTTCATATCCGTATAACAGCAACCAAGATTTCATCATCAAATTACATCAGATAGCTTTGGCACTCAGTTACGCCATTACACAACAGCACCAAGTTTCACATGCAACATCAAAAACCTTTGGAAAGTAGCATCATACACGGTAAATAGACAGATGAATGTCATCTGGGAAACTGCAGAAGCGGAAGGAAGATATTGAGCCTTCAGTGATGTTGAATGTCCTTGCAACTTTAGGCCAGTGGCTATGGATAATTGCCCGCCCAACCTTCATCCTCTTCAGCAAGACTTCAATATTGTACCGTGGGTGTTGAATGAATACCTTCCTCGCCTCTTGACCATGCAGGTGGTTTGAGAGGTAATCATCGGTGAACTACTTTGAAAAGTACTGAAAACAAAGATATGCATAAATCGCTGTTATAAATTTTGAAATGGCGTAAGGAGTAAAAACAAGGTAAAAGAGTTAGTACCATCCTATAGTTGACTGATGTCTTCTTCATTATGCAAACAAAGATCTTGCTATTATTCGTTGCAAGTTTCTTCATCCTAACAATCTTTATGAGTTTCTTGACTTGATTGATATTCATGGACATCTCATTTCCCCATATGCAAAATGGGTCGAACAGTGGGTCTAAGTCTCTGACAGCAGGACCTACATGTGCAAGACCAAATTGTAAGAAACCTAAATATTAGAATGATTCCTGCAACTGCACAATAATGTGCTATTAGCCAAAGGACCATGCTTGAACAAACCTCGATGGTAAACCGCAGTGTCTCCCATTGTTTCCCTGCAACACACATAAGGAAGATCTTGATCAGGTTAACTAAGAGTTGCCATAGTATTAATAGAATATGTATCGAGTACAGCCAAATTCGATTGGTGTCACATGCATAACAATACAAAATTGTACCCACAACAAATGAAAATCAAATTGCAGAACTGAACCAAACAATTAAGTGGACAGCAGACCAAATGAACCAAAATAGTTAACTAAGCACGACATTGCAGAATAGAAACATGTACTAGAAGATAAGACAGTTAACAAAACAAAGAATGCTTGAGAACAGTACTATGAAATGTAGCAATTGTTGGACCAAAGTGTTGACTAAACATTACATTTCAGAGGACCAAACTGTTAACTGAACATCAGATTGCATATTAACATTACATAGGACAAATCACTAGAAGGCATTGGCGGTGGCCTCGAGAAAACAACACGAACTTTATTTTAAAGTAGACAACCACGTGGCGGTGTCTACGGTGGCCTCGAAGACGAGGTGCTCCTCCAAGATCTGGCGGTCGGCACGCATGGCAGCCATAGCGACCTCATGCGCGCGTACGGCCGCATGCTACTGAGCTCCACGTTATACCGCGTGCAAAATGTCTGTGGGCGGCGCTTAATTGGAGGAGGGGGACAGTGCTTTCAGCGGAAGGTGTAGCGCCGTCGGTCGGGGCATGTGGGACGAGAAAGTAGGAGGATGGTGTGGGTGGGGTGTGGATTGCTTGAGCATATCGACGAGGCCATGCAGCAAGAAGAAGGGTCGGCGGCGAGGAGGCCACGTAGCAAGAAGAAGGATCGCTGGCGAGGAGGCAGCGCTGCAAGAAGAAGGGTCGTTGGCGAGGAGGCAGCGCTGCAAGAAGAAGGGTAGCCAGCAAGGAGCTGGCGCTACAAGAAGAAGGGTCGCCGGCGAGGAGACTAAGCTACTAGTAAGCAGCAGTGAAGGTTTGAACTTGGAAAGCAAGGAGGAACAGTGGAAATGTGGCTTTTGGTGGGAGGAAGGGGCAGGGAGATAGATATTTCCGCGGTGGCTTTTTCGCTCGGTGCCACGAGAAACTGGCGCGCAAGTGTGGTTCAAGCGGGGGCGGTCGACTGTAGACGACGAAGCTTCCTGCGTAAGCCAGACAAGACGGTGCGCCAAGATATTTTATATCGCATCCCACACGATTCTTTCTAGTAAACTGTTTGTGGTATACCTATTTTTTTCATTATGTTTTGAAAGACAAAATGGTGTTACGGAGGGAAAGGATGGTGAAGTATATGCTAGAACATTTATGTACAGTGAACATGCAACTACATGAGTGTCATGTTTAAATTTGGAATTATTTCGGGTTCATTTGGCAATTTTATGCATTAATTGAGTTGCTAGGCATTTAATGTGCATAATTAAAATTTGAACTACAAGCACATGCTCTAGTGCACCAAAGTCCTCCACTACAAGAAATCTCGTCTCGAGATTTAAAAGGTAGAGTAAGAGGGAAAATTCTGGTTACGTAGTTCTAACAGATCTTCTCGTTCTTGGTTGCTCTTCTCGCAGAGGTCGATCCACTACGTTGATCTCTTCATTTCTCTACTTCAAGTCATCATGATGAAAGCAACATCCTTTCTTCAGGATCTCCATTGTACTTACGGAAAGACAAGGGGTAAGACTTGAGAAGGGCGGAGCCCAATACATGTTAGGTACCTGGGGGCTATCTTCATGGACAAGGCATAGAGGCATCTCTCGAGTTGATATTTAAGAAATTAATCGAGAGAAAGGTAAGAAGGTGCAATACGAAGTCTCAAGCGGATAGGCAATCGTTCGTTGCCTGAAACAAAGTGAAAGGGGTTTAGAGCAATGGGAATAAGTATTATGTCTGATACTAGAATTGGTGATCTCTCAGAAGGTGGCTCGTGAATTACATACAAATACATGTGTTAGGAATAACTGTGGAAACAGGGGGTGTACAGGGGAGTCAGGTTTCGATCCTGTGGATCTGTGGGTTATGGGCCCACCATGTGGGTTGAAGGTCCAAAGGACGCTGACATCTTGCACGATCGTGTAAGCAAGGCAAGTCAGAGGATAGTCTGTCAGCTATGTCAGCAACAACATTGGTACCAAGGCCGAGGGACGAAGATAACCATTTCCTGCTTGTTGAACGAGGCGGACCAATAGGCAAAGTTCTCATCCATCGGTGGCTACCGGAATGTCATCAACAGTAGTAACAGGGTTACACCAGACATGATGGTACACTGAGGTGTTTACATAAGCTGGGAAACATTACTGCTTATATCACATATGTCACAAGAAAGGTTAGCCAAACAATGGAAAGGAAAATGTGATTATTACATTAATCAGACCAATGGAAAGGAAAAGGTGTTTCTACTCAAGTATTAGAGTATATCTTTCCCAAGGAAAGGAAGAGCAAGATATTAAGGATAGGGATCCAAGTATGTAACCATTTAGGTAAGGGGAGAGGAATTTCATGACATTAGCCAAACAACAGTGTTTGGATAATTGATAAAGAAAATTTTAGCATTGTGCTTCAAATGTTCTTATTGATGATAGGAGTACCACATACATGCTTCGAGATAGCATTGTCATGGTCTTCAAGCAAAGGTCGGACTTTGGATACACAAAGGATCCATCAGGAACAACTGATAGAATAAGTCTTACAATTTCCTCATGGAAGAATGGATATCCTTGTTAAAAAGGAAACTATAACAGCAGGTCCTCCGGCCAGGTGTGCTAGGCATGACATCACCTTACCAAGTTATATAGAGACTGATGTTATAACTCTTGGAAATATGTTCCAACCATCATATCTGACCGAGATGCAGATCCAATTGCTGTCTGGATACCTCGGACTCAGGATGCCTGGGATGAAGAGGTGCAACACAAATCGACGAGATGACATTGTGAGATTCTCGGTAAATGAACTATGGAAGTGAGTTTCGAAACAAGAGTTCATCATCAATCCAAGGAGAGGATGAGGAGGTGGCGGATGGACTTGGCGACAACTCATCGAGATTTCCAAAAAGATGGATCTCCTCAATAATGTAAACAAGGAGATAACATTTGTTAGATCAAATGATATAATGATGTATGCCCGAGGAAAACATATGAAAGTAAACATTGGTTGAAAGGTGCACCCAGAAGATGGGCTTAGGTAGCATGATCAATGCTAGAATGGTGGTTCAATAACCAATAGTCTAAGAACGAACTATCGACCATCAACTTCAAAGCAATAGGGTTGCTACAAGTACAGAATCCAAGCAGCACCGTTCACTTGTTGGTATCCCGGTTAGAATCAACACGTGGACCAAGAAGGAAAGGTTATGGTGAGAAGTATTACTTGCTTCAATAATTCATAAGAGGTGGTGAAATTCTCACGAAATTCTTGTCATAAATGATGGTAATACTCCAAGGTAGAGCATAACATAAGTCGGATAGCAAGGAACTCAAGGTGCAACGCAAAACTAGAACAAGTTTTGTGTTGGGAGGGAAATCAAGAATGTTGTCGATGTTAACACAAATCATCGAGGGGGCAAGCATGGAATTTCTCCTCAGGAACTCAATGTACGTCTTGGAAGAAGTTAAAATGTTGATGTTGATCACGACACATTTATCGAGAGGTTTCAAGAAGATGTAATCGGTCGGCGACGACATCACACCAAGGGAATGGTGAAGCAAAAGGTTACTATAACCATAGATAAGATGCCATCTCAGAATTTGGAGCTGTCTCTCAAGACAAAAAATATGATGTGGAAAGTTTGATGTAAGCTTAGAGAACGGTCGGGATTGTGTATCGGGGATGAAGGACATATGTAGAATGGTCAAGCAGTCAGCCTGACAATGATGATGTAGTCAATCAGTTGGGAATGACATGATCGAGTACAAACTCGTAAGCAATGAAGATTACTAAGAGTTGTCGAATCGCAGTGCGGACTCGATTCACTATTCGGTGTTCTCGATTGACGACAACCCATAAGTCATGGAGTGACTATGATAGGGAAAGGTATTACTCCAGCATAAATTCATAAGATGTAGTGCAATGGCATGATATCCTCGAGATACCAGGGGGACAATATTTGAAGGCATATCAAATTAAAGGTTGAAGTGGGGTGTATTGATCTATAGAAGACAAGCGCTTTAAATTGTCTGAGAAATGGAATCAAAGGAAGAAATTGTGGTTGGAACCACAATCATAAGTGATCAAACCACGGATACAAGATGAACTTATAACAAGGGGGTAATTATTTTTACGAGCAGCTTCCATGATAAGTTCTACATCGTGTGCATGGGCATGAACACAAAGGTTCAAGGTCGACTCCCACTTCTTCAATGCATAAACTTTCATTCACTTCTCATTTTCGAAGAAGTCGTAGTGTTGAAATTTTATCTAGCAAAATACTAGAAGAGTATGACTCGTGAAAACTTCCGAGTTCACACATATTAAGGAAGGCATAGGTTCAACTCATCGGGGCATCGCGGAAACATATACCACAAGCTTCAATACTAAATATCACCAGCTCGAAAGCAGAGCATGGTTGGCCAAATCAGAGAATAGGATTTACCAATGGCATTATGTATCAGGGAAAGAACTTCCAAAGTGATTGAATATCAGGGAGGTTGTCGGATAAAATCCAACAAGGGATCCAATGGTCCTCAAGGGATCTGATGTAAGCATCGGTACTCAACTAAAGGAAGAAACAATGCAGATGCATTAGATTATAGAAGCAGCTAACTAATTCAAATCTTAAATGAAAAGGAATTGTGTTTTCCAAATCAAGGGATCATAAGGAAATGCTCTAATTTAGGATGGATAAGTTGAGTAGGATTAGGGATACAACCGATGGTAATTTGATTGGTCAAGATCCAGCTCATGTTTAAAAGTCTGAGCCGGAAGGATGAATTCTGGGTTGGATTGATGATTGCGAGCATTCACAAACATATTGGATCACAGACTCAAAATAATGGTGACAAAAGGATGCTCGTGAATATTGCTAGACATATGGAAAGTAACCATAATGCAAGAAGACAAGTATTTGCAGAGCAATAGTTGGCAATGGATTATCAAAAGACCGGATAGTATTTCAAAGTATCTTGTAGATCACAAGATCAACTAGGAATGAACAAATCCTCGATGAGTGTGAGGAATTATCCGTAGATGTATGAAAGCGGAAATGGAGCTGCAATGCAGTAGGCATAATGGATTCTCAGGATATTGGAATGTTTCAGGGAATCTTATAATAACAAGAGCAATTGGGGATGAAGGTATGAACGACAAATGCAGGTAGTTATCCATAACGATTTATCGGCGGTAGGGATTGCAACGGTGAAGGGCATAAGGGTCCCGGGAAAACGTCGGAGAGTATCTTTAGAATCTTCTGGCGGGGCAGGCGATCATCTATAATAAGGGGCTGTCCGAGAGGAAGTAGTTATGAGAGCCTAGAGTCAAATTTAGTTAAATCATTTAACCTGAATAGAAGAGAGATCAGAGTCCCAGAGTATAGACGAGGAGTAAAAGATCCTAATACCACCCAATGACGATGTGGGCCCATAAGACACACAACCATGTTAGTAAAAGTTTTGCAATGTTTAGACTCGACTTCAACCAAGGAGTGTGTAAGGGGGATTCCTACAGAAAGTCGGCTCTGATACCAACTTGTGACGCACTCGATTCAATCGTACACTAATCATACATGCAAATGTGTACGATCAAGATCAAGGAATCACGGGAAGATATCACAACACAACTCTAGACACAAATTAAAATAATATAAGCTTTATATTAGAAGCCAGGGGCCTCGAGGGCTCGAATACAGAAGCTCAAATACACAAGAGTCAGCGGAAGCAACAATATTTGAGTACAAACATAAGTTAAACAAGTCTGCCTTAAGAAGGCTAGCACAAAAGTAGCAACAATTGAAAAGGCAAGGCCTCCTGCCTGGGACCTCCTAACTACTCCTCGAAGTCGAACTCCACATAGAATCATCCTCGGGATCCTCTGGCTCCTGGACTCCATCATATGATCGCAACAACCGGGAAAAAGGGAAAAGGAAGTAGGAAAGCAACCGTGAGTACTCATCCAAAGTACTCGTAAGCAAGGATCTACACTACATATGCATTGGAATCAATGAAATGGGTAGTATCTATGAACTAAACTGCGGAATGCCAGAATAAGAGAGGGATAGCTAGTCCTATCAAAGACCATGCTTCTGGCAGCCTCCATCTTGAAGCATATAGAAGAGAGTAGATGGTAAGTTCACCAAGTAGCATCCTATAGCATATAACCTACCCGGCGATCCTCCCTCGTCGCCCTGTGAGAGAGCGGTCACCGGGTTGTATCTGGCACTTGAAAGGGTGTATTTTATTAAGTATCCAGTTCTAGTTGTCATAAGTTCAAGGTACAACTCCGGGTCGTCCTTTTACCGAGGGACACAGCTATTCGAATAGATAAACTTCCCTGCAGGGGTGCACCACATAACCCAACACGCTCGATCCCTCTGGCCTGACACACTTTCCTGGGTCATGCCCGGCCTCGGAAGATCAACACGTCGCAGCCCTACATAGGCACAATAGAGAGGTCAGCATGTCGGTCTAAATCCTATGCGCGCAGGGGTCTGGGCCTATCGCTCGTTGCACACCTGCACATTGTGAACGCAGCCTGTAAGCAGACCTAGCCTCCCTAATACAAGAGCAGGCGTTCCAGTCCAATCTAGTGCGCGCCGCTCAGTCGCTGATGTCAAGAAGTCTTCGGCTGATACCACGACTTCGAGTGCCCATAACTGTTCCCGCGTAGTTGGTTAATGCGTATAGGCCAGTGGCCAGACTCAGATCAAATACCAAGTTCTCGTTAAGCATGTTAATTGATGTAACCGCGGACGCCGACCAGGGCCAGGCCCACCTCTCTCCTAGGTGGTCTGAACCTGTCCTGTCGCTCCACCACAAAGTAACAGTCAGGGGCTGTCGGGAACCCAGGCCCACCACTACCGGGATGGAACCACATGTCCTTTCAACCCCCACATCGGAATCACTTGCAAGTACTCTACGAGCCGACCCGACTTTAGTCACCACATGTATCATATAATATGTATGCAAGTATATACCCGTGATCACCTCCCTAGTGATCATGCCCCGTTAGTATAGCATGGCAGACGGACAAGAAAGTAGGGCCACTGATGGAATACTAGCATCCTATACTAAGCATTTAGGATTGCAGGTAAAGGTAACAACAGTAGTAGAAAAGACATGCTATGCATGAGGATAGGATTAACGGAAATCACTAACATGCTACACTACTCTAATGCAAGCAGTGGAGAGAAGAATGGGCGATATCGGGTTGATCAAGGGGGGGATTGCCTGGTTGCTCTGACAAGGAGGGATCGTCAACACCGTAGTCGTACTGGGTAGCAGCGACGTCAGTCTCGGTGTCTAACGAGAGAAGAGGGGGAAGAAACAATAAATATAATGCATACATAAGCATGACGATGCATGGCAAGACAATGTGCGGTGCTAGGTGTGCCCTAACGCGGTAATAGGTGCTACCGACAAAGGGGGGAACATCCGGGAAAATATTCCCGGTGTTTTGCGTTTTCAGACAGATGAATCGGAGGTGAAATTTTGCACGTTCGCTATGCTAGGGACGTGTGGTGGACAAACGGACTGCGTATTCGAATTAGTCTCGTCGTTCTGAGCAACATTCATGTATAAAGTTTTAAATGATTTTCCAAATTCCTGGATTTTAATTTATTTCAAAATATTATTAATCTAAACTGTTATGTGCACCAAAAAGGGCATACAGAAAATTGCTTTAGTGGGTGACAGTGGGGCCAGTCAACTGCCCAGTCGGCTGTTGACTAGTCAGAGTTGACTGGTCAAAGGGGCCCAATGGGACCCATCTGTCATGGGCCGAGGCAAGCCTAGTCAGCATTTTGACTTGGTCAAACTAGACAGGAGGGGCCACTACTCATTGGGTCAGTTTAATTAACAGGTTTTTAATTATTTCAGTTAGTAGAGGGGTGGCCCAGTAGTGAGTGGGGGGCTTAGTGGGTTCGGTTATTAGATTAGCAACTAATCTAATCTTGGTGGACCCACCTGTCATTTAGACAGGGCCGGCCTAAACGAGCTGCGCGCGCTGGCGCAGCTTCGACGACCATACCGCGCGGCGGTTGCGCATGGGGACGGTGTTGCAGGCGATGGACTTGAGCACGAGTTGATGAGTTGGGGAGCTAGAGGTGCGACGCTTCGGATGGTGGTGACGGTAGGCATGGAGGCGGCCTACAACGGCATCGATGTCGATGCCAGCAGCGGCTGGAGCTCGGGCTAGCAGTGGGCGTGGCAGATCTCGCGCATGGACGGCGCTGGTCGTGGTAGGGCATGGCCAGGTGCGCACGGTGTGCAGGGGAGCGGCTCGGTGAGGAGGGAGCATGATGAGGCGCCGGGCGTGGCCGCGAGCTGCATCTGGGACTGCGGGCGGCTAAAGCACCGGGCGTGCACGAGACGCGGCCAAGGCGCAGGCAAAGCACGGCGGACGTGGTCGGGACGGAGGGGAAAGGAGAAGCGGGTCGCAGGAGCTCACCCCCGGTGCCGGGGATCGGGGCGGCGTGGCCTGGGGAGGTCCAGCGAGGGAGAGGCGGGGACGCAAGGCGATGGCGGCGACGCAATCCGGCGGGGTCAGGCGACGGCGCGGTCACGGACGGGGCGTCGAGGCCCTGGGCGATGACGTCGAGGTGGCGGGGCACCGGCTCGGGGTCGGGGAGGCGACGACGTCGGCGGTCAGCGATGGTGGTCGTCCGGGCGGCGGGGTCCCGATCCCGATCTAGTCGGGGGAAGGAGACGAGGGAGCGAGAGGGGTTCGTGGGGGTAGTGGGTGGCTAGAGTTCCGGTCGGGGTGGGGATAAGGGGAGTGAGGGGGAGGCAGGGCCGGCCTGGTTGGCCCGGTGGCCAGCTGAGCCGAGGCCCAGCAAGGGGGTTTGCCTCCCTTCTCTTTTATTTGTTTTGTCTTTTCCTTTTCTCCTTTTTTTAATTTTCTTTTCTGTTTTATTTCAAGTTTCTTTTATTTTTAGTTTTATGAAAATTACCACTGGCACCTAAATTTGTATTTATAAATAATCTACTATCAGATTAATTCTTAACTCATAATAAAATAGTTTTAATATTTTATAAAATTCAATAGGCATTTATTTAATTGTTTTCACTACTGTTTTAATTATTTTAGTGCCCTTAAACATTTTATCAACGTTTGGTTTCTCCACCATAATTACCCATGATTTATCCGACACATTTAGAACATTGTAGTTTTAATGTTTGAAACATTTACTGTTTTAGTTTAATTCAAATTTGAATTTGAATCGGTTTCGAACTAACGCGAGATTAACAACAGTTACCGAGGTGATGTGGCATCATGAGCATGGAATTACTGTAGCCTAATTATTCGGGCGTCACAGGAACTTCCCTCAAGAAGGCTCGTGGTTCCAAGAGGGAACATGTCACCTCCGTGTGCGAAACGACATACGTACACTGCCTTCTCCCGCCTTAATTTTTTTACACAGGCAGATTCGACCAAATATAAGTATTGTGCTAAATTTTGGAATTATTTCAGGTTTGTTTGGCCTTTTTATACATTAATTGAGTTTCTGGGCATTTAATGTGCATAATTCAAATTTGAACTACAAGCACATGCTCAAGTGCACCAAAGTTAGTTGAAAAATCACCTGTGTGTCCTTGGGTTAATTTCTAGGTCCCATGCAAGAAATGGGAATGAAATTCAAACATCTGGGCACCGTGGCTTGGCCGGAAAGATTGAGAAACTTGGTTTTTTAATTCGTGTAAATCCAAAACACGCCTGAAAATTATGAAACTTGGCATGGTGTCATGACATGGCGCCAACATGCTGCGGTAATTTTTTTGGCCGAATTGGGACAAGCTTTGGTGTAAGCTTCTTGCAAACCGGAGCTTCCCTCAAAAGGCTCGTGGTTCCGAGAGGGAACGTGTCACCTCTGTGTGCGAAACAACATACATACACTGCCTTCTCCCGCCTTAATTTTTTTACACAGGCATATTAGACCAAATAGAAGTATCGTGCTAAATTTTGGAATTATTCCGGTTTTGTTTGGCCTTTTTTACACTTTAATTGAGTTTCTGGGCATTTAATGTGCATAATTCAAATTTGAACTACAAGCACATGCTCCAGTGCACCAGAGTTGGTTGAAAAATCACATGTGTGTCTTGGGTGAATTTCTAGGTCCCATGCAAGAAATGGGAATGAAATTCGAACATCTAGGCGTCGTGGCTTAGCCGGAAAGATTGATAAACTTTATTTTTTTTAATTCCCGTAAATCCAAAACATGCCTGAATATCATGAAACTTGGCATGGTGTCATGACATGGCACCAACATGCTGCGGTAATTTTTTTGGCCGAATGGGGACAAGCTTTGGTGTAAGCTTCTTGCAACCCGGAGCTTCCCTCAAGAAGGCTTGTGGTTCCAAGAGGGAACGTGTCACCTCCATGTGCGAAACGACATACGTACACTGCCTTCTCCCGCCTTAATTTTTTACACAGGCAGATTAGACCAAATAGAAGTATCGTGCTAAATTTTGGAATTATTCTGGGTTCGTTTGGCCTTTTTTATACATTAATTGAGTTTCTGGGCATTTAATGTGCATAATTCAAATTTCAACTACAAGCACATGTGCTAACCCACAAGTATAGGAGATCGCAACAGCTTTCGAGGGTAGAGTATTCAACCCAAATTTATTGATTCGACAAGAGGGGAGCCAAAGAATATTCTCAAGTATTAGTAGCTGAGTTGTCAATTCAACCACACCCGGAAACTTAGTATCTGCAGCAAAGTGTTTAGTAGCAAAGTAATATGATAGTGGTGGTAGCGGCAACAAAAATAAAAACAGGAAAAGTAATGTTTTTGGTATTTTGTAGTGATTGTAACAATAGCAGCGGGAAAGTAAATATGCGAGAACCAATATATGGAAAACTCGTAGGCACCGGATCAGTGATGGATAATTATGCCGGATGCGGTTCATCATGTAACAGTCATAACATAGGGCGACACAGAACTAGCTCCAATTCATCAATGTAATGTAGGCATGTATTCCGTATATAGTCATACGTGCTTATGGAAAAGAACTTGCATGACATCTTTTGTCCTACCCTCCCGTGGCAGCGGGGTCCTATTGGAAACTAAGGGATATTAAGGCCTCCTTTTAATAGAGAATCGAAACAAAGCATTAGCACATAGTGAATACATTAACTCCTCAAACTATGGTCATCACCGGGAGTGGTCCCAATTATTGTCACTTCGGGGTTGCCGGATCATAACACATATTAGGTGACTATAGACTTGCAAGATCGGATCAAGAACTCACATATATTCATGAAAACATAATAGGTTCAGATCTGAAATCATGGCACTCGGGCCCTAGTGACAAGCATTAAGCATAGCAAAGTCATAGCAACATCAATCTCAGAACATAATGGATACTAGGGATCAAACCCTAACAAAACTAACTCGATTACATGATAAATCTCATCCAACCCATCACCGTCCAGCAAGCCTACGATGGAATTACTCACGCACGGCGGTGAGCATCATGAAATTGGTGATGGAGGATGGTTGATGATGACGACGACGATGAATCCCCCTCTCCGGAGCCTCGAACGGACTCCAGATCAGCCCTACCGAGAGGTTTTAGGGCTTGGCGGCGGCTCCGTATCGTAAAACGTGATGATTTATTCTCCTTTATTTTCTCTCTCCGAAAGCAAATATATAGAGTTGGAGTTGGCGTCGGAGGGCATCCAGGGGGCCCACGAGGTAGGGGGACGCGCCCTAGGGGAGGGCGCCCCCACCCTTGTGAGAAGGGTGTGGGCCCCCTGGTCTTCATCTTTGGCGAGGATTTTTTATTATTTTTTTCTAAGATGTTCCGTGGCGTTTCAGGTCATTCCGAGAATATTTGTTTTCTGCACATAAAACAACACCATGGCAATTCTGCTGAAAACAGCGTCAGTCCGGGTTAGTTCCATTCAAATCATACAAGTTAGAGTCCAAAACAAGGGCAAAAGTGTTTGGAAAAGTAGATACGACGGAGACGTATCAACTCCCCCAAGCTTAAACCCTTTCTTGTCCTTAAGCAATTCAGTTGACAAACTGAAAGAAAGAAAGAAAAACTTTTACAAACTCTGTTTGCTCTTGTTGTTGTAACTATGTCAAGCCAGTATTCAATTTTTCAGTATAGATCATAACTAACCACATTTGCAATAATTCTCAGGTCTCATAATTACTCATATCAATAGCATAACCAACTAGCAAGCCATAATAATAAATCTCGGATGACAACATTTTCTCAAAACAATCATAATATGATATAGCAAGATGGTATCTCACTAGCCCTTTCTGAGACCGCAAAACATAAATGCAGAGCACCTTTAAAGATCAAGGACTGACTAGACATTGTAATTCATGGTAAAAGAGATCCAATCATAGTCATACCCAATATAAATTAACGGTGATGAATGCAAATGACAGCTGTGCTCTCCAGCTAGTGCTTTTTAATAAAAGGGTGATGACTCAACATAAAAGTAAATGGATAGGCCCTTCCCAGAGGGAAGCAGGGATTTGTAGAGGTGCCAGGGCTCAGTTTTGAAATAGAGATAAATTGTATTTTGAGCGGTATACTTTCATTGTCAATGTAACAACTAAGAGATGGCGATATCTTCCATGCTAAACACATTATAGGCGGTTCCCAAACAGAATGGTAAAGTTTATACTCCCCCTCCACCAACAAGCATAAATCCATGGCTTGCTCGAAACAATGAGTGCCTCCAACATACATCAGGTCCCAAGGGGAGCTTTGTTTGCAATTAATTTTGATTTAGTTTGCATAAAGCATGGGACTGGGCATCCCGGTGACCAGCCATTTTCTCGTGAGTGAGGAGCGGAGTCCACTCCTCTTGAGAATAACCCGCCTAACATGGAAGATAAGGACAACCTTGGTTGATACATGAGCTATTCGAGCATACAAAACATAATGTTTATTTGAAGGTTTAGAGTTTGGCACATACAAATTTACTTGGAACGGCAGGTAGATACCGCATATAGGAAGGTATGGTGGACTCATCTGGAATAACTTTGGGGTTTAAGGGATTGGATGCACAAGCAGTATTCCCGCTTAGTACAGGTGAAGGCTAGCAAAAGACTGGGCAGCGACCAACTAGAGAGCGACAACAGCCATGTACATGCATTAAAATTAATAAACATTGGATGCAAGCATGAGTAGGATATAATCCACCATGAACATAAATATCATGAAGGCTATGTTGATTTGTTTCAACTACATGCATGAACATGTGCCAAGTCAAGTCACTTAAATCATTCAAAGGAGGATACCACCCCATCATACCACATCATAATCATCTCAATAGCATGTTGGCACACAAGGTAAACCATTATAACTCATAGCTAATCAAGCATGGCACAAGCAACTACGATCTCTAATTGTCATTGCAAACATGTTTATTCATAATAAGCTGAATCAAGAACGAGGGACTCATCATATTTACAAAAACAAAAGAGGTCGAGTTCATACCAGCTTTTCTCATCTCAGTCAGTCCGTCATATATCAGCATAATTGCCTTTCACTTGCACGACCGAACGGTGTGAATAATAATAAGAGTGTACGTGCATTGTACTAAGCTGGAATCTACGAGCATTCAATAAACAGGAGAAGACAAGGCAATATGGGCTCTTGGTTAAATCAACAATAATGCATATAAGAGCCACTTCAGCAATTTAATTATGGTCTTCTCCTACTGACCCCCAAAGAAAAGAAAAGAAAAGAAATAAAACTATTTACACGGGAAAGCTCCCAACAAGCAAAAGAAGAACGGGAAATATTTTTGGGTTTTCTTTTTTAATTATTACTACTATAGCAGAAAAATAAATTACTACTATTTTTTTTGGTTTTCTTAAGGTTTAACAGACACACAAGAAGAAAGCAGGAAAAAGAACATAAACTAGCATGGATATTATAGTGAAAAAGTATGAGCACCGACATCTAGCAATGGGTGTGTGTGAACATAAATGTAATGTCGGTGAGAAATACGTACTCCACCAAGCTTAGGATTTTGGCCTAAGGTGGTCTATTGCCAGGGATAGCCTGGCGGATACCCGTAAGTGTAGCTGGGGTCGTACTGCGACGAAGAATAGTTGGGATCATACTGATGTGCGGCGGTTATCGCCTGCTGAGCTGCAGTGTGGAGTCGAGCTGCCTCCGCTCTCCTATCGTACTCTTCTGCCTCCTCTCTGGTAATAACATATCTTCTTTTTGTCTGTGAATCAAAGAAGGCAGGAGCATGGAGAGTAATACGGAAAACACGTCATTTATCAAAAATTAAACGATATAAGAGAGGTGATTCAGGACTCTCGACAAACTGGTGCGAAGCCATAGAGTCATAATCTAAATATGCAGGAGGCAACTCTGTATTACCCTCACGAATGTCTATTTCAAGAAAATGAGCTAAGTGGGTTGCATAAATTCCTCCAAAGAAATCTCCATTGTGTCTATTATGATGGAACCTACGAGCTACAATGGCTCCCATCTGATAAGATTGGTCTCCTAACACAGCACTCCTAAGAATGCTAAGATCAGGGACACACATGTGACATGCTTCATCCTTAGCATTTATGCATCTACCGATGAAGAGAGCAAAATAATGTATAACAAGAAAGTGAATGATTGTAACACCCCGGATTTAATTTACCTTATATGTACTCCAACTCTTGCCATTTCCGGCGCTAAGTTATTTTATTTTCCTCGGGTTCGGGTTTTTGTCTTCGTGTGTTGTTGCCTTTGTCATGCATCTCTTATCATGTCATCATGTGCATTGCATTTGTATACGTGTTCGTCTCATGCATCCGAGCATTTTCCCCGTTGTCTGTTTTGCATTCCGGCGCTCCTATCTCCTCCGGTGCTCCTTTCTACCTCTTTTCGTGTGCGGGTGCTAAACGTTTCCGGATTGGACCGAGACTTGTCATGCGGCCTTGGTTTACTACCGGTAGATCGCCTGTCAAGTTTCGTACCATTTGGACTTCGTTTGATACTCCAACGGTTAACCGAGGGACCGAAAAGGCCTCGTGTGTGTTGCAGCCCAACGCCCCTCCAAAGTGGCCCAAAACCCACCTAAACCTGCTCCATCATCTAGAGCGTTTGATCCCGATCGCATGGCCGAAAACCGCACCTCATTTGGAGCTACCTAGCCCCCTCCACCTCTATATATAGAACCCCCTCCAAAAATCTCGCGGATGAACCCGAGCCCCGCTCCCTCTCCGCCGCCGGACGCGTCCGAACCAGGCCGGACACGTCCGCGCAGCCGCTCCCCTCCAATCGCCCGGCGCCATGTGTCCCGCCGCCGTCCTCCCGCGCCGCCGGCCCGCGAGCCCAGGTCAGGCCCCCGCGAGGCCCAGCCGCTCGGCGCCGCCTCCTCTCGAACCCCCCCCCCCCCGCCGCCTCAGCTCCCGCGCCGCCGCCCGGAGTCCCCCGCCGGCCACCACCGCCATCGCAGCCGACTCGCCGCGCGCCGCCGCCCGGCCGCGTCGCGCCGCCCCATCCTCGCGGCCACCTCCGTCGCTAGCATCCTCCGGCGCCGCTCCGGTCTTCCGCCTTGTCTCTGGCGACCTCGTCCCTGTTCCGGTGAAGCTATGGTGAACTTTTGATTGCGTGCTGCTACAGTGCCCGATCTGGATCTGAGATCCGCGCGGTTGACTTTCCCCTGAAACCCTAGTTTTTTTCTTGCGTTTTTCATCATGTCGTATCTCTGCATCCGTAGCTCCGATTTGCGCGTGTAGCATATCAAAATGTTCGACTCAGAGAGTACATCATTTCATATCATTGCATCATTTTCATTTGAGCTCATCTTGATGCCCGAAATGCTGTTGGAAGAGGGTTATATGATATAATTGTCAGATCTGTTTCATCAAATAGATATTTGTCATTTTTGCCATCATTTATGTGTGCATGATATGCTCCTGAGCTCTACATGTGTTTTGTTATATGCCATGCCATCTTTACAGAGGTGCTTACCATGTATTTTTGTGACATGTGTGGCGACTAGCAAAAGCTTGCAAAGTAATGCAATCGGTAATGCTGATTTCAGGGACTTAGAATTTCTTCCTTGTCCTGATTTTGTCATTATGCCATATGTTCATGTTGTTTCCTAGTGATTCGTGCCTCTTTTGAGGATGATCAGTAAGGATGTTTGTTAACATTGTGGTGCTCTATCCATCCATGTCTTTGTTTGCATTTATGGAGCACCCTAGCTTGAGTCAATCGAGCTCTACTTTTGCTATTTCGTGAATCCTCGCAGATTGTTGACTTGTTAGCGGTTTTGCCGAGGATGTTGTTATTGATCCATGCATGCTATGTTGTTGTTCTTGCCATGTCTAGCTTCTATGATATGTATTCTTGATGGGTGTATTCTTAGTTTGTCATTCCATGCTCTGTAGTGAGTACATCGAGCTCGTGAACATGCCTACTCGCTAACTGATTTGCATGCTCCAGTTTTTCACTAAGTCTGTAATCTGATTATGTTTTTGCCATGTTCACATGCTTGCAATTGTATTTTCTGATCCCTTTTGGCTCAAGGTCACTAAGGGACTTTTGTTAAGTGCTTTGAGTAGCTTTATGCCATGCCTTTCTTTGCCATGTTAAGTTCCTGTATCATATAATTTTCATGCTCCAAAGTGTGCTACCTGATGTTAAATTCCAGACTTGTGTTAATTTCACGAAGTCTGAAACCTGTTATCATTTGCACTTTTGCCATGCTTGTTTGAACCTGTTAATGGATGAATTGGCCGTAACTCAGTTCTCATCTTTTGTCAAGCATCATGAGTGGATCCCTGCCATGTATTTTGTTGTCATGTTTGAGTGTTGTAGCATAATTATCTTAATGCATTTAGATGGCTACTTGCTGATTATCGCAGGCCGGTGCCATATTTGTTTTGCTTGCCATTTCCAAACCGTGCATCCGATTCCGGTGATCTTTATATCGATTTCAACCGAAATCACCTCACCTTTATAGTGGCACTCTTGGATTTCCATGTTGAGACCAGGTTCAATCATTCCTTGTCAAATCTTGCATATGCATCACATATCGCATCCCGCATAGCATACCATGTTTGCATCATGTTGTTCGAGCATTGCACGTGGTTGATTGTGTTCCTTTTGCTTGTTTGTCTTGTTTCGGTAGAGCCGGGAGACGAGTTTGCTAGCGAGGAGCCCGTTGAGTTTGCTTACAAGGATTAAGTTAACTCTGACAACTTTGCAGGCAAGATGATCATACCCTCGAAATCACTTCTATCTTTGCTTGCTAGATGCTCGCTCTTTTGCTATGCCTATGCTACGATATCTACCACTTGCTTATCATGCCTCCCAAATTGCCATGTTAAACTTCTAACCCACCATGTCCTAGCAAACCGTTGATTGGCTATGTTACCGCTTTGCTCAGCCCCTCTTATAGCGTTGCTAGTTGTAGGTGAAGATTGGAGATCGTTCCTTGTTGGAACATTGTTTATTGTTGGGATATCACTATATTATCTTGTTATATTAATGCACCTATATACTTGGTAAAGGGTGGAAGGCTCGGCCTTTTGCCTAGTGTTTTGTTCCACTCTTGCCGCCCTAGTTTCCGTCATATCGGTGTTATGTTCCCGGATTTTGCGTTCCTTATGTGGTTGGGTGATAATGGGAACTCCTTGACAGTTCGCCTTGAATAAAACTCCTTCAGCAATGCCCAACCTTGGTTTTACCATTTGCCACCTAGCCTCTTTTTCCCTTGGGTTTCCGGAGCCCGAGGGTCATCTTATTTAAACCCCCCCGGGCCAGTGCTCCTCTGAGTGTTGGTCCAAACTAGAGCCCTGTGCAGCGCCCCCTCGGGGAAACTCGAGGTTTGGTTTTAGTTGTATGGAGCGCTCATCTGAGTGTGCCCTGAGAACGAGATATGTGCAGCTCCTACCGGGATTTGTCGGCACATTCGGGCGGTGTTGCTGGACTTGTTTTACCATTGTCGAGGATGTCTTGTAGAACCGGGACGCCGAGTCTGATCAGAATGTCTCGGGAGAAGGAATATCCTTCGTTCACCATGAGAGCTTGTGATGGGCTAAGTTGGGACTCCCCTGCAGGGATTTGAACTTTCGAAAGCTGTGCCCGCGGTTATGGGCAGATGGGAATTTGTTAATGTCCGGTTGTAGATAACATGAAACTTAACTTAATTAAAATGAATCAACCGCGTGTGTAACCGTGATGGTCTCTTCTCGGCGGAGTCCGGGAAGTGAACATGGTGTTGGAGTAATGCTTGACGTAGGTTGTTCTAGGATCACTTCTTGATCATAGTTCTTCGTTCGTGCTTTGCCTTCTCTTCTCGCTCTCTTTTGCGAACAGGTTAGCCTCCTTATATGCTAGTCGCTTGTTGCAGCTCCACATATTACCTTGCCTTACCTATAAGCTTAAATAGTCTTGATCGCGAGGGTGCGAGATTGCTGAGTCCCCGTGACTCACAGATTACTTCCAAACCAGATGCAGGGACCGATGATACCATTCCAGATGATGTGCTTGAGCTCAAGTGGGAGTTCGATGAAGACTCTCGTCGTTACTATGTGTCTTTCCCAGATAATCAGTAGTGGTGCCCAGTTGGGGCGATCGGGGACCGTGTCGCAAGTTGGGGTTGATCTTTTATTTTGGTACCGTAGTCGGACCATGAGTGTATTGGATGATTGTAATGTTATTCATGTATTTGTGTGACGTGGCGAGTGTAAGCCAACTATGTACCTTTTTCCCCTATTATCTATTTACATGGGTTGTTGTGAAGATTACCTTACTTGCGACATTGCTTTCAATGCGGTTATGCCTCTAAGTCGTGCTTCGACACATAGGAGATATAGCCGCATCGAGGGCGTTACAAGTTGGTAATCAGAGCCTTCCCCGAGCTTAGGAGCCCCCCTGCTTGATCGAATAGCTGGCGTTGTTGAGTTTAGAAAAATGTTTTGAGTCAATTAGGATTATATATATCGGAGAGTTAGGAATTCTTTTTACTCCCCAGTCCCTTCATCGCTCTGGTAAGGCATCCTGACGTAGAGTTTTGACTCTTCTCTTCTCAAATTTCACTAAAAAAATTTAGGATCACGCGGGTATCTTGGAATTGTTTCGATCGATTTGTGACGAGAACATTGTTCTTGGTGCCTCCTGTCATTTAGGGGTTGTGGCAGTGTCCCGGGGAGTTGAGCTCCGAGGTGTTGTCGTCACAATTTTATCGTTGTAGTTCTGGAATACCTGAGTTTAGGTTCGCCGACATCGAAAATCTCTTTTATGCAGTTGTTGGTGAGATAACCTCGACGCCACCCAGTACTGGGGCGGGAGTTCGGGAGTATTGCCATAACTTGTATAACGGATGCTTTTCGAAGGTTGAGGTAGACGATTTCCGAAGTTTTTCTCGGTTATGTGTTGAAGGATGGATACAGCTGGATGTAGGATTTGCTAGATTTGGGTGAGATATTATGCTTCCCCTGTATCCCCAACACCTGATTGCATAACTGGAAAGGTTTGAGAGTTTCATAGGTGGGAATTCTTGTAGCTCTAGTTCTTCTTCCGCGGATATTTGGTTTGAGATTGGGTGATCCTTACCGAGTATTCGTTCTTGTTCCATACCTTGTTGATTTTATTCTTCTACCTCAATTCTAAGTGGCTTCTCAATTTATGGATATGTGACCATTTCAATTGGAATGCATTCGTTCATTTTGTTCGGATGTGAAGACTATATGTTGCAATTTCAACCCGTTTGATTCAGCTTCAATATTTATCTGTTAATGTGCTAATGGATGTCAACCTGTTCAGGATGGCTCCTCCAACGCGCACGACTCCGAATCCTGATCCGCCACCACCACCTCCACCTCCTGAGGCATGGCAAGCTATGATGGCCGCTACAAATGCAAACACGCAGCTGATCATGCAACTTCTTCAAGAGCGAAACCAAGGGAACCAGGGCCAAGGCAACAATCAGAATCACTTTGCTACACTCAACTAGTTCCTTGCTAACCAGCCAAAGACCTTCAGCAATTGTGTTGAGGCAACAAACGTTGATGATTGGCTCGTGGACATATGCAAGCATTTCGAGTGCAGTAACGTCAGGCCTGAGGACTTTGTCAAGTTCGCTTCCTTCCAACTCAAAGACCAAGCCGCAGAGTGGTTTCAGCAGTACAAATATTCCAGAGGAGGCCGTGTGATTACCTGGGATGAATTCCGTCAAGACTTCAAAGCTCATCATATTCCTCAGAGCATGGTTGAAAGCAAGCGTGAGGAATTCTGCAACCTGAAGCAAGGCTCTATGTCTGTCTACGAGTACAACAAGATGTTTCAGAAGCTCGCCTGTTTTGCTAAGCAGGACGTCCCTGACGAGAAGAGCATGATATACCAGTTCAGGGGTGGTCTCAGAGAAGAAATCCAGCTAGCTCTCGTTCTCTTTGAGCCCAAGAGGTACGATGAGTTTTACAACATGGCAATGAAGCAAGAGACTGCTCAACTGAAGTGCGATGCTTCCAAGAAGCGAGTCAGAGATGCTACTCCTTCTTCCTCAACTCAAGTGGCTAAGCAGCAGAAGTATTGGCTTCCTCCTCCTCCGTTCCGTCAGCCTTATCAGCAGAAGAGCAAAGGTGGCAGTGGATCTTCCCACCCACCCAACCCTGGCTTTCAGAACAAGACTTCATCTCAAGCTCCAAGATCGAGTGCTCCGTATCACCGTCCGCTTTCAGAGGTCACGTGCAACAAGTGCCAACATAAGGGTCGCTATGCGAACAAATGCTTCAATCAGAGGCGTCTCCCTCCTCCTCCTCCTGTGAGATCGGCAAGTACAGCTGTGGTCAAGCATAACCCCAAGTATGCCAAGGTCAACATGGTGAATGCAGCTCAGGCAGAGGACTCGTCAGATGTCATCATGGGTAACCTTCCTGTTAACGATGTTCCTGCAAAAGTTCTTTTTCACACTGGTGCGTCGCATTGCTTCATTTCTAAACCTTTTGCATCAAAGTATGAGTGCGATTATCAGTATTTGCAAAGATCTTTGCAAATCGTGTCACCGGGCAAGCAAATGACAGCTAATATCTGCGTCCCGGATGTTTCTATCACGTTGGGCGACTACAAATTTCTAGCTTCTCCTATTGTTCTGGGCGACTCGGATATTGATCTTATTCTCAGAATGGATTGGCTTTCTAAGCACAAGGCTCATCGTGATTGTGCTGCCAGGCAGATTCAATTGACTCATTCGTCTGAGGATGTAATTGTCTTTGCCACTCGTGATGATACCATCCGTCTGTTTTCTCTCAATGAGAAGGGTGAACTGGATGCCATCTCTCAAATTCCAGTCATTTGCGAATATCAAGACGTCTTTCCAGAAGAGCTTCCAGGAATTCCTCCGCACCGGCCAGTTGAATTCATCATCGTTCTTGAGCCGGGCACGTAACCTGTTTGCAAACGTCCTTACAAGCTTGGACCTAAAGAGTTGAAGGAGCTGAAGAAGCAACTCGATATTCAAGAGCGAATGGGTCTCATCCGACCTAGTTCTTCTCCGTGGGGTTGTGGAGTTCTTTTTGTGAAGAAGAAGGATGGAACGGACCGACTTTGTGTTGACTACTGTCCATTGAACAAGAAGACTATAAAGAACAAGTACCCACTTCCCAACATCAACGAGCTATTCGAACAACTCAAAGGTGCTCAAGTATTCTCCAAGCTTGATCTCCGTATGGGATATCACCAGATTCGAATCCGCGAGCAAGATATTCCCAAAAAGGCTTTCAGAACAAGCTATGGTTCATATGAATACACTGTCATGTCTTTTGGCCTCGTCAACGCTCCGCCGACTTTCTCTCGCATGATGAACTTCATATTCAACGCCTACACAAATGAATTCGTCTTGGTCTACCTCGACGACATTCTGGTCTTTTCGAAGAACAAGGAAGATCATGCCAAGCACTTGCGTTTGGTGCTCGATAAGGTCAGAGAACATCAGTTCTACGCCAAGTTCTCAAAGTGCGAGTTTTGGCTCGATGAGGTTCTTTACCTTGGGCATATCATCTCTGCCAAGGGCATAGCGGTGAATCCTGAGAAGGTGTCTGCAATTGTGAATTGGGAACCACCTCAGAACGTGAAGCAACTCTGCAGCTTCCTTGGTCTCACAAGCTATTGTCGAAGGTTCGTTGAGAACTTTTCAAAGATCGCGAAGCCTCTTTCAAACTTTCTCCAGAAGCGCGTCAAGTACGTTTGGTCTCCGGAATGTGACATCGCTTTCAACACCCTGAAAGATAAATTAGTCAATGCTCCAGTTCTGACTCCTCCTGATGAATCCAAACCGTTCGAGGTCTTCTGCGATGCCTCTCTTCAAGGTCTTGGTGCAGTGTTGATGCAAGAGAAGAAAGTTGTGGCTTATACCTCTCGCCAGTTGAAGCCCAACAAGAAGAACTACCCCACTCATGACCTCGAGTTGGTGGCAGTTGTGCATGCTCTTTTGACTTGGAGACATCTCTTATTGGGAAGAAAAGTGGACATCTTCACTAACCACAAGAGTCTCAAGTACATCTTCACTCAGCCTAATCTCAACCTCAGGCAGACTCATTGGGTCGAAATGATTCAAGAGTATAATTCGAGTATCGAATATACTCCAGGCAAGGCCAATGTGATTGCTGACGCATTGAGCAGGAAGGCGTACTGCAACAGTCTGATTCTCAAGCCTTACCAACCCGAGCATTATGAAGCTTTCCCCAAACTCAATTTGCAAGTTGTTCCTCAAGGTTTCCTCGCCAACCTTCAAGTCTCTCCTACTTTGGAAGATCAGATTCTTGAGGCTCAACTTCTTGATGCTATGGTGAATAAGGTGAAGATTGGGATTGCCAAGAGTCAACCCAAGTACAAGTGCTATCGCCTTGATGACAAGGATACTCTCTTCTTCGAGGATCGCATTGTTGTGCCTAAAGGTGACCTTCGTAAAGTTATTATGAATGAGGCTCACAATTCACTCCTCTCCATCCACCCTGGGAGTATGAAGATGTACCAGGACCTCAAGCAGGCTTATTGGTGGACTCGAATGAAGCGCGAGATTGCTCAGTTCGTGAATGAATGTGATGTCTGCAGAAGAGTGAAGGCAGAACACCAAAGACCAGCTGGTCTCCTCCAACCTCTTGCCATTCCAGAGTGGAAGTTTGACCACATTGAGATGGACTTCGTGACTGGGTTTCCAAAGTCCAAGCGTGGCAATGATGCTATATTCGTTGTCATCGACAAACTCACTAAAGTGGCTCATTTCCTACCTATCAAAGAGTCTATCACTTCAGCTCAATTAGCGGAGCTTTATACCTCTCGGATTGTCTCTCTGCACGGCATTCCACAGTTGATATCTTCAGACCGTGGCAGCATCTTTACCTCCAAGTTTTGGGATTCTTTTCAGAAGGCCATGGGCACCAACATCCGTTTTAGCACAGCTTTTCATCCTCAAACTAGCGGTCAAGTCGAGCGTGTCAATCAGATTTTCGAAGATATGCTTAGGGCTTGCATTATCTCCTTCTGTATGAAGTGGGAAGATTGTCTTCCATATGCCGAATTCTCCTACAACAACAGTTTTCAAGCAAGTTCGGGCAAGGCCCCATTCGAAATTCTCTATGGCAGGAAGTGTTGTACTCCTCTTAACTGGTCAGAGACCGGTGAACGTCAACTTCTTGGAAATGACTTGATCACAGAGGCAGAGGAAATGTGCAAAGTCATTCGTGATAACCTCAAAGCAGCGTAATCGCGCCAGAAGAGCTACTATGATAGTAAGCATCGTGATTTGGCTTTCGAGATCAGAGACCATGTTTACCTCCGCATCTCTCCAATAAAAGGTACTCGTCGCTTCGGTATCAAAGGGAAGCTTGCCCCTAGATACGTGGGTCCTTTCAAAATCGTCAGCAAGAGAGGCGATCTCGCCTATCAACTCGAGCTTCCTCCCAACTTTGCAAATGTGCACGACATGTTCCATGTCTCTCAGCTCCCCAAGTGCTTCAAGACTCCTGACCGCACCGTCAACTTCGAAGACATTGATCTCCAAGAAGACCTCTCTTATCGTGAGCACCCAGTTGCTATTCTTGAAGAGACTGAACACAAGACTCGCAATAAGTCAATCAAATTCCTCAAAGTCAAGTGGTCACACCATTCCGACCGTGAAGCCACCTGGGAACGCGAGGATCACCTCCGTTCTGAGTACCCGGCGTTTTTCCAGTCCTAGATCTCGGGATGAGATCCTTTCATAGTGGTGGAGTGTTGTAACACCCCGGATGTAATTTACCTTATATGTACTCCAACTCTTGCCGTTTCCGGCGCTAAGTTATTTTATTTTCCTCGGGTTCAGGTTTTTGTCTTCGTGTGTTGTTGCCTTTGTCATGCAACTCTTATCATGTCATCATGTGCATTGCATTTCCATACGTGTTCCTCTCATGCATCCGAGCATTTTCCCCGTTGTCCGTTTTGCATTCCGGCGCTCCTATCTCCTCCGGTGCTCCTTTCTACCTCTTTTCGTGTGCGGGTGCTAAACGTTTCCGGATTGGACCGAGACTTGTCATGCGGCCTTGGTTTACTACCGGTAGACCGTCTGTCAAGTTTCGTGCCATTTGGACTTCGTTTGATACTCCAACGGTTAACCGAGGGACCGAAAAGGCCTCATGCGTGTTGCAGCCCAACACCCCTCCAAAGTGGCCCAAAACCCACCTAAACCCGTTCCATCATCTAGAGCGTTTGATCACGATCGCGTGGCCGAAAACCGCACCTCATTTGGAGCTTCCTAGCCCCCTCTACCTCTATATATAGAACCCCCTCCAAAAATGTCGCAGAAGAACCCTAGCCCCGCTCCCTCTCCGCCGCCGGACGCGTCCGAACCAGGCCGGACACGTCTACGCAGCCGCTCCCCTCCAATCGCCCGCCGCCACGTGTGCCGCCGCCGTCCTCCCGCGCCGCCAGCCCGCGAGCCCGGGTCAGGCCCCCGCGAGGCCCAGCCGCTCGGCGCCCACCTCCTCTCGCCGCCCCGCCACCTCAACTCCCACGCCGCCGCCCGGAGTCCCGCGCCAGCCACCGCTGCCATCGCCGCCGACTCGCCGCACGCCGCCGCCCGGAGCTCCGGCGCCGCCCCATCCTCGCGGCCACCTCCGTCGCCGGCGTCCTCCGGTGCCGCTTCGGTCTTCCCCCTCGTCGCTGGCGAACTCGTCCCTGTTCCGGCGAAGCTCCGGCGAACTTTGGATTGCGTGCTGCTACAGTGCCCGATCTGGATCTGAGATCCGCACGGTTGACTTTCCCCCAAAACCCTAGTTTTTTTTGTGTTTTTCATCATGTCGTATCTCTGCATCCGTAGCTCCGATTTGTGCGTGTAGCATATCAAAATGTTCGCCTCAGAGAGTTCATCATTTCATCTCATTGCATCATTTTCATTTGAGGTCATCTTGATGCCCTAAATGCTGTTGGAAGAGGGCTATATGATATAATTGTCAGATCTGTTTCATCAAATAGATATTTGTCATTTTTGCCATCATTTATGTGTGCATGATATGCTCCTGAGCTCTACATGTGTTTTGTTATATGCCATGCCATCTTTACAGAGGTGCTTACCATGTATTTTTGTGATATGTGTGGTGACTAGCACAAGCTTGCAAAGTAGTGCAATCGGTAATGCTGATTTCAGGGACTTAGAATATCTCTAAGTCCTTGTCCTGATTTTGTCATTATGTCATATGTTCATGTTGTTTCCTAGTGATCCGTGCCTCTTTTGAGGATGATCGGTAAGGATCTTTTGTTAACATTGTGGTGCTCTATCCATCCATGTCTTTGTTTGCATTTATGGAGCACCCTAGCTTGAGTCAATCGAGCTCTACTTTGGCTATTTCGTGAATCCTGGCAGATTGTTGACTTGTTAGCAATTTTGCCGAGGATGTTGTTATTGATCCGTGCATGCTATGTTGTTGTTCTTGCCATGTCTAGCTTCTATGATATGTATTCTTGATGGGTGTATTCTTAGTTTGTCATGCCATGCTCTGTAGTGAGTACATCGAGCTCGTGAACATGCCTACTCGCTAACTGATTTGCATGCTCCAGTTTTTCACCAAGTCTGTAATCTGATTATGTTTTTGCCATGTTCACATGCTTGCAATTGTATTTTCTGATCCCTTTTGGCTCAAGGTCACTAAGGGACTTTTGTTAAGTGCTTTGAGTAGCTTCATGCCATGCCTTGATTTGCCATGTTAAGTTCCTGTAGCATATAATTTTCATGCTCCAAAGTGTGCTACCTGATGTTAAATTCCAGACTTGTGTTAATTTCACTAAGTCTGAAACCTGTTATCATTTGCACTTTTGCCATGCTTGTTTGAACCTGTTAGTGGATGAATTGGCCATAGCTCAGTGTTCATATTTTGCCAAGAATCATGAGTGGATCCCTTCCATGTATTTTGTTGTCATGTTTGAGTGCTGTAGCATAATTATCTTGATGCATTTAGATGGCTACTTGCTGATTATCGCAGACCGGTGCCATATTTGTTTTGCTTGCCATTTCCAAACTGTGCATCCGATTCCGGTGATCTTTATATCGATTTCAACCGAAATCACCTCACCTTTCCAGTGGAAATCTTGTATTTCCAAGTTGAGGCCAGGTTCAATCATTCCTTGTCAAATCTTGCATATGCATCACATATCGCATCCCGCATAACATACCATGTTTGCATCATGTTGTTCGAGCATTGCACGTGGTTGATTGTGTTCCTTTTGCTTGTTTGTCTTGTTTTGGTAGAGCCGGGAGATGAGTTCGCTAGCGAGGAGCCCGTTGAGTTTGCTTACGAGGATCAAGTCAACTCTGACAACTTTGTAGGCAAGATGATCATACCCTCGAAATCACATCTATCTTTGCTTGCTAGATACTCGCTCTTTTGCTATGCCTATGCTACGATACCTACCACTTGCTTATCATGCCTCCCAAATTGCCATGTTAAACCTCTAACCCACCATGTCCTAGCAAACCGTTGATTGGCTATGTTACCGCTTTGCTCAGCCCTTTTATAGCGTTGCTAGTTGCAGGTGAAGATTGGAGATCGTTCCTTGTTGGAACTTTGTTTATTGTTGGGATATCACTATATTATCTTGTTATATTAATGCACCTATATACTTGGTAAAGGGTGGAAGGCTCGGCCTTTTGCCTAGTGTTTTGTTCCACTCTTGCCGCCCTAGTTTCCGTCATATCGGTGTTATGTTCCCAGATTTTGCGTTCCTTACATGGTTGGGTGATAATGGGAACCCCTTGATAGTTCGCCTTGAATAAAACTCCTCCAGCAATGCCCAACCTTGGTTTTACCATTTGCCACCTAGCCTCTTTTTCCCTTGGGTTTCCGGAGCCCGAGGGTCATCTTATTTAAACCCCCCCCGGGTCAGTGCTCCTCTGAGTGTTGGTCCAAACTAGAGCCTTGTGCAGCGCCCCCTCGGGGAAACTCGAGGTTTGGTTTTAGTTGTATGGAGCGCTCATCTGAGTGTGCCCTGAGAACGAGATATGTGCAGCTCCTATCGGGATTTGTCGGCACATTCGGGCGGTGTTGCTGGACTTGTTTTACCATTGTCGAGGATGTCTAGAACCGGGATGCCGAGTCTGACCGGAATGTCTCGGGAGTAGGAATATCCTTCGTTGACCGTGAGAGCTTGTGATGGGCTAAGTTGGGACTCCCCTGCAGGGATTTGAACTTTCGAAAGTCGTGCCCGTGGTTATGGGCTGATGGGAATTTGTTAATGTCCGGTTGTAGATAACATGAAACTTAACTTAATTAAAATGAATCAACCGCGTGTGTAACCGTGATGGTCTCTTCTCGGCGGAGTCCGGGAAGTGAACATGGTGTTGGAGTAATGCTTGACGTAGGTTGTTCTAGGATCACTTCTTGATCATAGTTCTTCGTTCGTGCTTTGCCTTCTCTTCTCGCTCTCTTTTGCGAACAGCTTAGCCTCCTTATATGCTAGTCGCTTGTTGCAGCTCCACATATTAGCTTGCCTTACCTATAATCTTAAATAGTCTTGATCGCGAGGGTGCGAGATTGCTGAGTCCCCGTGACTCACAGATTACTTCCAAACCAGATGCAGGGACCGACGATACCGTTCCAGATGATGCCCTTGAGCTCAAGTGGGAGTTCGACGAAGACTCTCGTCGTTACTATGCGTCTTTCCCAGATGATCAGTAGTGGTGCCCAGTTGGGGCGATCGGGGACCGTGTCGCAAGTTGGGGTTGATCTTTTATTTTGGTACCGTAGTCAGACCATGAGTGTATTGGATGATTTTAATGTTATTCATGTATTGGACCACGAGTGTAAGCCAACTATGTACCTTTTTCCCCTATTATCTATTTACATGGGTTGTTGTGAAGATTACCTTACTTGCGACATTGCTTTCAATGCGGTTATGCCTCTAAGTCGTGCTTCGACACGTAGGAGATATAGCCGCATTGATGGCGTTACAATGCTCCCTATGGTAGCCTGCGTTATATCTGTAGATTCCCCCATAGTTATACTAGCAAGAAAGTTTCTAAATTCAGATTTAGGGGGATCCCTAATACTGCCCCATGATGGAAGTTTGCATGCAAGAGTGAAATCCTCTAGGTCCATGGTATAATATTTGTCATAAAGATCAAACATGACTGAAGGAGAATTACGCGAAGATGAATACTCAAACCTCTTCACAAATGAACTTGTGAGATCATGACACTGGGGGCATTTGTTAGCCTCAAAATCCTCAAGACCGGCATTGCACAAATATGCTTTGAATTCTTCTTTAATTCCCGCACAGTCCATAAAATTTTCTGACGGCCATTCGCAAGGCCGTACCGGAGTGTCTCTTGGTGGATCCTCGCCAGCATCGCGCATAGCAATCCTGGGTCCTTTCTTCTAAGAGGAACCACCTTGGAACATCTTCCTAAGCATAATGTTTTTCTCTGAAAAATTCTGAATTTTTTAGTAACTTCAAACAAAAGTGAACCAACTTCAATAAAACTCATAGCAACTACTCCTACAAGTACCTAGAGCCTATATCAAGCATTAGAACTTCTTGGAACCATATAAATTTGACATGCAAGCTCAAGAACATGGTCAACTATGCAGCACAAATTTGCAAAGAATAAAGCACTAGAACAAAAACTAATTGGACCAATGGAGGAGTCACATACCAAGGAACAATCTCCCCAAGCAGTTTTGCGCGAGGTGCTTTGAGCAAGGAGATCGAAAATCACAGCAAAAGTGGCTGGAACTCGTGCTTGAGTTGGTTTTTCGGGTTTGTGTGAGACAGAGGAAGAAGATGGGTGCTGGGATAAGTGGAGGAGGGCCACCGTGGGCCCACGAGGCAGGGGAGCGCGCCCTAGAGGGGGGCGCCCACCACCCTCGTGGCCAGGTGGCAGCTCCTCCCGCGGTAATTTTTGCACAGTAAATCCTCAAATATTCCTGAAAAATCATGTTAAATTGGCATGTCATTCTGAGGACTTTTATTTTCGGGATATTTTTATGTTGCACGGATAAGTCAGGAAACAGACAAAAAAATACTATTTTTACTTTATTTCTACTAATTAACAGAAAGTATAGAGAGGGTACAGAAGTTTGTGCTTCTAGCTTCATCCATATCATGCTCATCAAAAAGAATCCACTAACAAGGTTGATCAAGTTTTGTTAACAAACTTGTTCCGATAATCATGAAACCAGAGAAATTTCGAATAACACTAGGTTACCTCAATGGGGATATGCACATCCCCTATAATAAGTATATCATATTTCTTTTTGACAATAGGAAGAGGAAATTCAAAACCTCCAATTATAATCGATGGAATTTTTCCAATGGAGTTGATACTATGAACTTGAGGTTGTTTCCTCGGAAAGTGTACCGTATGCTCATTACCATTAACATGAAAAGTGACATTGCCTTTGTTGCAATCAATAACAGCCCCTGCAGTATTAAGAAAAGTTCTTCCAAGAATAATAGACATACTATCATCCTCGGGTATATCAAGAATAACAAAGTCCGTTAAAATAGTAATGTTTGCAACCACAACAGGCACATCCTCACAAATACCGACAGGTATAGCAGTTGATTTATCAGCCATTTGCAAAGATATTTCAGTAGGTGTCAACTTATTCAAGTCATGTCTATGATATAAAGAGAGAGGCATAACACTAACACCGGCTCCAAGATCACATAAAGCAGTTTTGATATAATTTCTTTTAATGGAGCAAGGTATAGTAGGTACTCCGGGATCTCCAAGTTTCTTTGGTATTCCACCCTTAAAAGTATAATTAGCAACCATGGTGGAAATCTCAGCTTCCGGTATCTTTCTTTTATAGTAATGATATCCTTCATATATTTAGCATAAGGATTTGTTTTGAGCACATCAGTTAATCGCATACGCAAGAAGATAGGCCTAATCATTTCAGCAAAGCGCTCAAAATCCTCATCATCCTTTTTCATGGATGGTTTTGGAGGAAAAGGCATGGGTTTCTGAACCCAAGGATCCCTTTCTTTACCATGTTTCCTAGCAACAAAGTCTCTTTTGTCATAACATTGATTCTTTGATTGTGGGTTATCAAGATCAACAACAGGTTCAATTTCTACATCATTATCATTACTGGGTTGAGCATCATTATGAACATCATCATTAATATTTTCGTTAGGTTCATGTTCATTACCAGATTGTGTTTCAGCATCAGACATAGAGATATCATTTGGATTATCAGGTGGTTCAGCAATAGGTTCACTAGAAGTTTGCACAGTTCTATCATTTTTCTTCTTCTTCTTTTTAGAAGAACTAGGAACATCAATATTATTTCTTTGAGAATCTAGCTCGATTCTCTTAGGGTGGCATTCAGGATACAAAGGTTCCTGAGTCATTCTACCAGTTCTAGTAGCCACTCTAACAGCATAATCATTTTTCTTACTATTCATTTCATCAAGCACTTCTTTGTGAGCCTTAAGTACTTGTTCTACTTGAGTGGTAACCATAGAAGCATGTTTGCTAACAAGTTTAAGTTCACCTTTAATATTAGCCATATAATCACCCAAGCGTCTAATCATATAAGCATTTTCTTTTAATTGTCTACCAAAATAAGCATTGAAGTCATCTTGCTTAAACATAAAGTTATCAAATCATCCAAGCACTGACTAGCAATTTTAGTAGGAGGGACTTCAGCTTTATCATATCTATAGAGAGAATTTACCTTTACTACCTGTGTCGGGATATCGGGATCAGGAGGTTCTTCAATAAATAAAGAATTAAGATCATATGTTTCTTCAACAGGCGGTATATTAAGACCATGTATTTCTTCAATAGGAGGTAAATTCTTAATGTCTTCAGCTTTAATACATTTTTCTTTCATAGATTTCTTTGCCTCTTGCATATCTTTGGGACTGAGGAATAGAACACCTCTCTTCTTCAGAGTTGGTTTAAGAATAGGCTCAGTAATTCGAGCAGGGGTTGGCTCAGGAGGTGCCCAATTATTTTCATTTGTCAACATATTATTCAATAGAATTTCAGCTTCATCCGGTGTTCTTTCCCTGAAAAGAGAACCAACACAACTATCGAGGTAATCTCTGGAAGCATCGGTTAGTCCATTATAAAAGATATCAAGTATTTCGGGTTTCTTAAGAGGATGATCAGGCAAAGCATTAAGTAACTTGAGAAGCCTCCCCCAAGCTTGTGGGAGACTCTCTTCTTTAATTTGCACGAAGTTGTATATTTCCCTCAAAGCAACTTGTTTCTTATGAACAGGGAAATATTTAGCAGAGAAGTAATAAATCATACCCTGGGGACTACGCACACAACCAGGATCAAGAGAATTAAACCATATCTTAGCATCACCCTTTAATGAGAACGGAAATATTTTGAGTATATAAAAGTAACGCGATCTCTCATCATTAGTAAATAGGGCAGCTATATCATTTAACTTAGTAAGATTTGCCACAACAGTTTCAGATTCATAGCCATAAAACGGATCAGATTCAACCAAAGTAATTATATCAGGATCAACAGAGAATTCATAATCCTTATCAGGAACACAAATAGGTGAAGTAGCAAAAGCAGGGTCGGGTTTCATTTTATCTCTAAGTGATTCTTTGTTCCATTTAACTAATAACCTCTTAAGCTCATACCTATCCCTACAAGCTAAAATAGCAGCAGAAGATTCCATATCAAAAAGATAGCCCTTAGGAATAACAGGCATATTTTCATCATCACTATCATCATCGTATTCAGATTCAATAATTTCTTTTTCTCTAGCCCTAGCAATTTGTGCATCAAGAAATTCACCAAGGGGCACAGTAGTATCAGGCATAGAAGCAGTTTCATCATAAGTATCATGCATAGCAGAAGTGGCATCATCAATAACATGCGACATATCAGAACGAATAGCAGAAGCAGGTGTAGGTGTCGCTAGCTTACTCATAACAGAAGGTGAATCAAGTGCAGAGCTAGATGGCAGTTCCTTACCTCCCCTCGTAGTTGAGGGATAGATATTGGTTTTTGGATCTCTCAAGTTCTTCATAATGATAAGTAGATATAAATCCCAAGTGACTCAAAGAATAGAGCTATGCTCCCCGGCAACGGCGCCAGAAATTAGTCTTGATAACCCACTAGTATAGGGGATCGCAACAGCTTTCGAGGGTAGAGTATTCAACCCAAATTTATTGATTCGACACAAGGGGAGCCAAAGAATATTCTCAAGTATTAGCAGCTGAGTTGTTAATTAACCCACACCTGGAAACTTAGTATCTGCAGCAAAGTGTTTAGTAGCAAAGTAATATGATAGTGGTGGTAGCAGCAACAAAAGTAAAGACAGCAAAAGTAATGTTTTTGGTATTTTGTAGTGATTGTAACAATAGCAGCGGGAAAGTAAATATGCGAGAACCAGTATATGGAAAACTCGTAGGCACAGGATCAGTGATGGATAATTATGCTGGATGCGGTTCATCATGTAACAGTCATAACATAGGGCGACATAGAACTAGCTCCAATTCATCAATGTAATGTAGGCATGTATTCCGTATATAGTCATACGTGCTTATGGAAAAGAACTTGCATGACATCTTTTGTCCTACCCTCCCGTGGCAGCGGGGTCCTATTGGAAACTAAGGGATATTAAGGCCTCCTTTTAATAGAGAATCGAAACAAAGCATTAGCACATAGTGAATACATGAACTCCTCAAACTATGGTCATCACCGGGAGTGGTCCCGATTATTGTCACTTCGGGGTTGCCGGATCATAACACATAGTAGGTGACTATAGACTTGCAAGATCGGATCAAGAACTCACATATATTCATGAAAACATAATAGGTTCAGATCTAAAATCATGGCACTCAGGCCCTAGTGACAAGAATTAAGCATAGCAAAGTCATAGCAACATCAATCTCAGAACATAATGGATACTAGGGATCAAACCCTAACAAAACTAACTCGATTACATGATAAATCTCATCCAACCCATCACCGTCCAACAAGCCTACGATGGAATTACTTACGCACGGCGGTGAGCATCATGAAATTGGTGATGGAGGATGGTTGATGATGACGACGACGACGAATCCCCCTCTCTGGAGCCCCGAACGGACTCTAGATCAGCCCTCCCGAGAGGTTTTAGGGCTTGGCGGCGGCTCCGTATCGTAAAACGTGATGATTTCTTCTCCTTTATTTTTTTTCTCTCCGAAAGCAAATATATAGAGTTGGAGTTGGCGTCGGAGGGCATCCAGGGGGCCCACGAGGTAGGGGGCGCGCCCTAGGGGCGAGGATTTTTTATTATTTTTTCTAAGATGTTCCGTGGACTTTCAGGTCATTCCGGGAATATTTGTTTTCTGCACATAAAACAACACCATGGCAATTCTGCTGAAAACAACGTCAGTCCGGGTTAGTTCCATTCAAATCATACAAGTTAGAGTCCAAAACAAGGGCAAAAGTGTTTGGAAAAGTAGATACGATGGAGACGTATCAGCATGCTCAAGTGCACTAAAGTTGGTTGAAAAATCACCTGTGTGTCCTTGGGGTGAATTTCTAGATCCCATGCAAGAAATGGGAATTAAATTCAAACATATGGGTATCGTGCCTTTCAGGTCATCTTTGGCGAGGATTTTTTATTATTTTTTCTAAGATGTTCCGTGGACTTTCAGGTCATTCCGAGAATATTTGTTTTCTGCACATAAAACAACACCATGGCAATTCTGCTGAAAACAACGTCAGTCCGGGTTAGTTCCATTCAAATCATACAAGTTAGAGTCCAAAACAAGGGCAAAAGTGTTTGGAAAAGTAGATACGACGGAGACGTATCAGCATGCTCAAGTGCACTAAAGTTGGTTGAAAAATCACCTGTGTGTCCTTGGGGTGAATTTCTAGATCCCATGCAAGAAATGGGAATTAAATTCAAACATATGGGTATCGTGCCTTGGCCATAAAGATTGAGAAACTTGGTTTTTTAATTCCTGTAAATCGAAAACAAGCCTGAAAATCATGAAACTTGGCACAGTTTCATGACATGGCAGCAACATGCCGCGGGAATTTTTTTGGCCGAATTGGTACAAGCTTTGGTGTAAGCTTCCTGCAAACTGGAGCTTTCCTCAGGAAAGCTCTTGGTTCCGAGAGGGAACGTGTCACCTCCTGTGCGAAATGACATACGTACACTGCCTTCTCTCGCCTTAATTTTTTTACACGGGTAGATTAGACCAAATAGAAGTATCGTGCTAAATTTTGGAATTATTTCGGGTTCGTTTGGCCTTTTTATACATTAATTGAGTTTCTGGGCATTTAATGTGCATAATTCAAATTTGAACTACAAGCACATGCTGCAGTGCACCAAAGTTGGTTGAAAAATCACATGTGTGTCCTTGGGTGAATTTCTAGGTCCCATGCAAGAAATGGGAATGAAATTCAAACATCTAGGCGTCGTGGCTCGACCAGAAAGATTGAGAAACTTGGTTTTTTAATTCCTGTAAATCTAAAACATGCCTGAAAATTATGAAACTTGGCATGGTGTCATGACATGGTGGTAATTTTTTTGTCCGATTTGCGAAGGGCACACATTAACAATCTACAAAGTCATTTTGGAACAAGTGCTGCCACGTTACAAATCAAAAACACAAGTATTATTGAAACCGTGGGCGTTCTACTTACCAATTATGTGCCGCCACACATCCCCTTTTTTATTGGCTATGAGGTGCCGTGCGGGGTAGCTATTTGAGTACGGGAGGTGTGCGACCAGACCCCCACGCGTGCTCATCGGGAGGAGAGCCCTTTGACCTCTACCCGCCGCGCACCTCCCACCCAACATCTCTATTAATGGCGCCCAAGCCCCAGTTCTACGGTGTGGCTATATGTCTCACTGGACTGAGATTTAAGAGAGAAAAATGAAAATCTGAAAAGAAATTTTTGCATGGATGTTGATGTAAGATCCGACGGACCTATATAGCATCGACTGCGGCTTATAGCAAGCATGATGAATATAAGGACGATGACAGTGGATAATAATTGCCTTACATATTTAGGAACATAATTAACAAAAGCCACATGCGGCAATGCTCTAAATACACAAGGGCAAAAGAAGAAGGAAGACAACGATCTAGCTCGTTGATCTCTACTTTCTTGATGCGTTGCTACAGGCCATGGGAACTAGTCTCCGCGGCGAGCGACATGAGCTCTTTCTTGTCCTCAAGATGCTGCTTGAGAGCATCCATGAATTCCTCCACCAGCCTTCTACACTAATGCGCAGCATGGCATTCTCGTCCATAAGTTTTTCGACGCTGACGTCGGTCCTCTTCAACAAGGCAGTGGTGTCCTCCTGCTGCTTCGCACTTCCAATGATGTTCACCCTCGGTTGGTCGCGCTCGGCCAGGAGCTTCACATTGCTCTCATTTAGTTGCCGAATGACATCGGTAGCCTGTTCAAAAGAGGCTTTCATATCGTCCTGCAACCTCGCCCAGCCAGAGATCTGATCCATCTGGCTATGGACGATTGCATGCATGCGCCTCTAAGAGTCCTTGCCTGCCCGGGAGATATTTTCCCAGGCCGCCGCGGCACGGGAGGACATCTCCGCTGCAAGGGGCTCTAGTTCGGACCAACACTTAGAGAAGCACTGGCCCGGGGGGGTTAAAATAAAGATGACCCTTGAGTCTGCAGAACCCAAGGGAAGGCGATAGGTTGTTAGTGCAAATGGTAAAACCAAGGTTGGGCCTTGTTGGAGTAGTTTTATTCAAGGCGAACTGTCAAGGGGTTCCCATTATAACCCGACCGCGTAAGGAACGCAAAATCAAGGAACATAACACCGGTATGACGAAAACTAAGGCGGCAAGAGTGGAACAAAACACTAGGCATAAGGCCGAGCCTTCCACTCTTGACCAAGTATATATATGCATTAATTAAATAAGAGATATTGTGATATCCCAACAAAATATCCATGTTCCAACAAGGAACAAACTCCAATATTCACCTGCAACTAGCAACGCTATAAGAGGGGCTGAGCAAAGCGGTAACATAGCCAAACAACGGTTTGCTAGGACAAGGTGGGTTAGAGGCTTGTCATGGCAATATGGGAGGCATGATAAAGCATGTGGTAGGTATCGCAGCATAGGGATAGCAATAGAGCGAGCATCTAGCAAGCAAAGATAGAAATGATTTCTAGGGTATGGTCATCTTGCCTGCAAAGTTCTCCGAGTAGACGAAAGCTTGATCCTCGCAAACATACTCAACGGGACCTCGATCACGAACTCGTCTCCCAGCTCTACCCAAACAAGAACACAAGCAAAAAGGGAGCACAATCAACCACGGGCAATGCACAAGCAACATGATGCAAAACATGGCATGATATGCGGGGTTCGGTATGCGATGCATATGCATGTTTCGGAAAGGAAAGATCGAACCTGTCCTCAACTTGGAAAACCAAGAGTGACACTGGAAAGAGTTGATTTCGGTCAAAATCGATATAAAGATCACCGGAATCGGATGCACGGTTTGCAAATGGCAAGCAAAACAAATATGGCACCGATCTATGATTAACAGCACGAGGCCATCTAAATGCATCAAGAACAACAAGCTACAGCACCCTAACATAGCAACAAATCACATGGCAGGGATCCACTCAAGATGCTTGACAAAAAATGAACACTGAGCTATGGATAATTCATTCAATAGCAGGTTCAAACAAGCATGGCAAAAGTGCAAAAGATATCAGGTTACAGACTTCATGAAAATAACAACATGCCAGGAATTTAACATCGGGAAGCAATGTTTAGAGCAAGATAACAACATGCTACAGGAACATATCATGGCAAAGCAAGGAATGGCATGAAGCTACTCAAAGCATACAACAAATGTCCCTTACTGACCATAAGCCAAAAGGGATTAGAAAATACAATGAAAACCATGTGAACATAGCAATTATCGTTAACAGATTTATACTTAGAAGAAAACTAGTACATGGCAAAACAGATATTAAGTAGGCATGTTTACGAGCTCGATGCACTCACCGCAAGGCATTGCATGACAGACTAAGCATACACCCAGCAAGTAGACATGGCATAGAAGCTAAACATGGCAAGAACAACCTCATAGAATGCATGGATCAACTACAACAACCTCGGCAAAAATGCTTAACACGTAAACATTCTGCCAGGAACATTTTATAGCAAAAGTAGAGCTTGATTGAGTCAAGCTAGCGTGCTCCATAATTGCAAACAAAGACATGGATGGATAGAGCACCACAATATCTACAGAACATCCTTACTGATCATGCTCAAAAGAGGCATGCATCACTCTGTAGCAACAAGAATACATGGCATAAAAATAACAGCAGGAAAAGGACTGAAATTCTAAGTCCCTGAAATCAGCAACATTACGGGAGCTACTTTGCATGCTTGTGTTAGTCACCACAAAGATCACAAAAATACATGGCATACACCCCTGTAAAAATGGCATGGCATACTTCAAAACACATGTAGGGCTCAAGTTCATAGGAGGCACACATCAATCATGGCAAAAATGACAAAAGTCCAATTACTGATAAGAATCTGAAACTAATATAAACTAGCACTCTTGCAACAGCATTTAGGGTATCAAGATGAACTCAAATGAACATGGTGCAATGGAATGAAATGAAGTACTCGTCGAGATGAACAATTCGGTATGCTACACACACGAAACGGAGCTACAGATGCAAAGTTATGGCGCGATGAAAAATGCATAAAATACTGGGATCTGGGGACTTAGAGAAATCCGGGGTCAACCTCGTGGATCTGGATCTGGCACGGTTTTCAAGGTCCACCGGAGTTGCTCGCCGGAGTTCGCGAGGGGAGGCGGCCAGAGTCGATGGAGGTCGCCGGAGAGGGATCAGGGCACCGGATCCGGGGCCTGCGAGGCCCGGGGTGGCGTGGACACGCGGAGCGAGGCGGCGCGGTGGCTGGTGGCGATGGGCGGCGGGGATCGCAGGCGGGAGGTGCGACGATGGCGCGGGGTGAGCGGGGACGCGCCGGCGAAGGGCGGCGACGGGAAACGTCAGCGGCGCGGAGCGCCCGAGGCGGCGGGGACGACCCTGCGCGGGGCGGCGACCGGATGGGCCGGGCGGGCCCGCGATGGGCTCCACCGGGCTGCGCAGTGGGAGGACGTCGGCGGGACAGGTGGCACTGCGGGATTGGGCGCGGGGGCGGCGGTGATGACGTGGCAGCTCGTCATTGGCCGGAGTGAGGTGGCTGCGGGGCGGTGGACATGTCGGGCGCGGTGGGGAGTTTTTGTCCGGCGGCGCGAGGAGCGGGGCTAGGGTTTCATCCACGAGATTTTCGGGGTAGATGACATATATATATATAGGTAGGTAGGTAGAGGGAGCTAGGAGAGTCCAAATAAGGTGCGGTTTTAGGCCACGCGATCGTGATCGAATGACCTAGATGATGGAGGGGGTTTAGGTGGGTTTTGGGCCACTTTGGAGGGGTGTTGGGCTGCAACACACATGAGGCCTTTTCGGTTCCTCGGTTAACCGTTGGAGTATCAAACGAAGTCCAAATGGCACGAAACTTGACAGGCGGTCTACCGGTAGTAAACCAAGGCTGCTTGGCAAGTCTCGGTCCAATCCGAGAACGTTTAGCACCTGCACACAAAAAGAGGTAGAAAGGGACACTGGGTGACATAGGAGCGCCGGATTGCAAAATGGACAACGGGGAAAATGCTCGGATGCATGAGACGAACATGTATGCAAATGTGATGCACAAGATGACATGATAAGAAATGCATGACATGCAAGCAAGAGACAAGGCAACAACCGCGAATAACTGGAAGACACCTCGCACATCGGTCTCGGGGCGTTACAACACTCCACCACTATGAGAGGATCTCGTCCCGAGATCTAGAATGGTACCGGAGGGAAAACGAAAGAGAAAAAGAAGAGGTAAAACTAAGTTGCTTCTTTGACAAATGAGTGAAACCAAAGAACCTTGCGAGGTTAAACCATTTCGAGAAAAGAATACAACGGAGATGAACGAAGTTGAAGACACTCCGTTAGGAAAGAGGAACAAGGAAGAACAAATTTGGGCAGCACTCCGATTAAGAAGGGATGCAAGACTTTTATAAGATGAAAAGAACTCGAAAGAAAACACGACAATCCGGTTAAAAAGGATAATCATGAAAAGAACACGATCCTGACAACACAAGAAGATGGGTTGAAGAGAGCAACACACAATGCCTCCGGAAGGAAGAAATAGAAGGTAGATAATTGAAATAAAAGAATGGAGAATAAAATGCTAACTTCTACCACAATTGAGCTTGAAAAAGCATACTTAGGAGAAGGGTCGAACAGAATTGTTGTAAAACCACCAACGAAAAGGATAGGCTTGATATGGACTTATAGAAGACATCCCAAATTTATGAGGTGACAACTTGCCACTCACGGAAAAGATTTTATTGGATTGCTAAGAACAAGGAGACGAGACACTTATTTCACCGGGAGGATAGATGAAGAACTTGGGTCATTTATGAGCACCATAAATAGCAACAATCCTTAGGAAAGGCTTTAGGTGAAACATGACACAAGATAACTGCAACGAAGAGGTTGATGGATTTAAAATACCTCATTCTTAACAAAATGTGTATCATGAAACATGAACTCAAATTATCAAGAATGACATAATACCACCTCCAATGATACGGTAGAAAGAATTGCACTCCGGATTGCAAGATGAAGAATGCTTGAGCTCCTTAAAAATAATCTCGATGAAAACTTGGAGAAGGAATTAAATCCTTTATGAACCATCATGTAGCGCCTCCATGAAGAACTCCGGTAAACAAAAGGATAACGAAAAGAACGAGAAGTTGAAAACACAAAGTGAAACCTTGTAATGATCTAGATGGATCTCCGTGATAATTAGAGCTTGGAACTCCGAGAAATAAAAGATGAACAAAAGAAAGTCAAGAATTTATCCATCATGAACAAACTCCGAAGGAAGGAATTATCACTTGGATGAAACGCGAATAAGAATTATGTTATGCGTATCCTTCACCAATTTAATTGATGACAATCAACGGATTTGGCATACTACTTATTCTCGTTGAAAAGGATTAAGAGAGATATATCATAACTTAAGAAAGTCTTCAACAAGCCACCGGTAGGATTGAAAAGAACGAATGAATTGATATGATAACGAATGACGAGAACTCTTGCACGAACCACCGTAAGAATTAAAATGACCGAAGAAAAGATAAAGGAACACCGGGAAGAATTATGAAATGAACGAGGATACTTGAGAGAATTTAGATACAAGTGAACGAAGAGATCCCGAATTGATTCGAGGATATTTGCACGATACACCGGTAAGATTTAGAGAAAAAGAGCTGAAAGCTGAGAATGAATAATTCTGAGAAGATGGCCTCCAGAGAATCAAACTGAAAAGAATCTTGAATTGCTCCAGATAGATGAAAAGAATTCTCACAACCAAAAACAATTATGAGAGGATAGCATAAAGCTAGCACAATGAATCTTCGAGAGAAAGCACAAGATTTAGAGGAAACACTTCTTCGTTCTTCAGATGCAGAGAAGGACGATGAGAAACACCACCATGAATTGTGGAGATACTCTGGGATGACGAATATAAAGGTTGAGCCAACGATGAAAATAATTTGAAAGCGATATTGGAGAAGGCAATTGACTGATGCAAAATCATTCTTATGTCAAACTTTGACATGAATTTGAAAAAGCTCCGGGAAAATTAGAAGAGTCAGGTAAGATCCTGGGAAAAGACCTATGGATTAGGGCCCACTCAAAAGAAACACCGTTGAATGATTTAAAAGATAGATTGCGCCGGTTGAGTTAAATGACTTGAATGAGATAACATTCTCGAAAGATCTTGAATGAATGAGAATAAACACTAGCATCTTCTGAGATATCTTCAGCACTCCGGAACAAATGAATAGCGAGAGGTGAATGATTAAGAATTGCACCGGCATGAGAAAGCATTGAAACAAGGAAAGGATATGATCAACAAAGCTTGGCTTGAATCCACCGGAGAAGAAAAAGAATGAAGAATGATGAACATGAAGGCTTCCTTAGCATCTTCCTGAGAATCACCGGATAAGAAATATTGACGGAAGAGAACGGAGAGACTTCCCATCAATAAAAGGATACTTGATTAAGACATCTGAGTCCTTGAAGAAACAAAGGGATGGAGGGAGGGACAACAAAGACAACTTGGGATGGATGAAACGAACACCGTTGAGAAGATTTAGAGTTGATCTTGGGAATGTTGAAATGATCAGATCCACTTGAAGAGAACCACGCCGGTTAAAAAGGATTGACATGACAATCTCGATGATCAAGAAGGATTGGTATTCACATAGGAGTATGAGAACACCGCTTAGGAAAAGTATGGAATCAACATTTGACATCGAAGAAACTCGAATACCACAAACGAAAACGAAAACAAAGGATTGGCTTGCAAAATAAGCCGGAACAAACATATGATAGAGATTTCGTCCGAAGTTTTCGTGGTGCGGCCCACACAGGCTCGACCGTATAGCACCATCATGTATAAGGCAGTGCACATGACATACGAAGCGTCCCCGAGTCAGCATAGCCAAGGACTCTTTAAGACACAACGAGACCACTGTAAAACCAACCGTGGATAGGCGGACTGTCGGTGTCAAAACCGGCGGATCTCGGGTAGGGGGTCCCGAACTGTGCATCTAGGCTGGATGGTAACAGGAGGCAAGGGACACGAAGTTTTACCCAGGTTCGGGCCCTCTTGATGGAGGTAAAACCCTACGTCCTGCTTGATTAATATTGATGATATGGGTAGTACAAGAGTAGATCTACCACGAGATCGGAGAGGCTAAACCCTAGAAGCTAGCCTATGGTATGATTGTTGTTCTATATGTTGTTCTATGGACTAAAACCCTTCGGTTTATATAGACACCGGAGAGGGTTAGGGTTACACAAAGTCGGTTACAATGGTAGGAGATCTACATATCCGTATCGCCAAGCTTGCCTTCCACGCCAAGGAAAGTCCCTTCCAGACACGGGACGAAGTCTTCAATCTTGTATCTTCATAGTCCAGGAGTCCGGCTGAAGGTATAGTCCGGCCATCCGGACACCCCCTAATCCAGGACTCCCTCAGTAGCCCCTGAACTAGGCTTCAATGACGACGAGTCCGCCGCGCAGATTGTCTTCGGCATTGCAAGGCGGGTTCCTCCTCCAAGTACTTCATAGAAGATTTTGAACACAAAGACAGTGTCCGTCTCTGCAAAATAAGTTTCCACATATTTCCATAGAGAGAATAATATTTACACAAATCTAATCTGCAGACGTATTCCGTAGTGTGACGCACCACGGCCAAGCCTTTATTCGAATCGTTTTATTATCCCACCTCAGCGCGTCATGCGAGGCGGTTTCCTTGGCATGTCTTGTTAGAGCAGAGATCGTGTCCCCTTATTCCGGGATTCTCATCAATACGGGCGTGGGTAACCCAACCGCGCCATTGATTATGGCGCTTGGAGATAAGCAAGTTTTACCAGGCTGGTGGGGACACGTAGTTGCGTCCACCCATATAAGGGGATAAGGATCCACCTTTTCCCCTACGCCTTGTTCCTCCTTTGCCTATCCATTTTCGCGCACTCGAGCTCCAGCGCCCAAGTCCGCACTCCCCACCTCAACCTTCTCCAGCCATGTTCGGAGCGGGAGGCAAGTGGATGGTCTCCTCCATCACGGAGGGACACATCAAAAAACTGAGGAAGGCCGGATACTTGTCTAACGACATCGCGTACCGGCTTCCCGAAGAGGGGCAGCTCCTCCCCACCCCAAGGCCCCATGAGAGGGTAGTGTTCCTTCCCCACTTCCTCCGCGGATTGGGCTTTCCTATCCACCCATTCGTCCGGGGACTCATGTTCTACTACGGCCTGGATTTCCATGATTTGGCCCCGAACTTCATCCTCAACATCTCGGCGTTTATCGTCGTGTGCGAGGCTTTCCTCTGCATCCGCCCCCATTTCGGCCTATGGCTCAAGACTTTCAATGTCAAGCCGAAGGTGGTGCGCGGCAACTAGGCGGAGTGCGGAGGCGCCATGGTGGGAAAGATGCCCAACGTCTTATGGATCGAGGGCTCCTATGTGGAGACCCTGAAGGGGTGGCAATCGGGGTGGTTTTACATCACCGAGCCACACGACCCTGAGTGGGTCGCAGCCCCCGAGTTCCGGTTCGGACCCCCAACGCGGCTCACGTCCTGGAAAGAGACGGGCCTGTCATGGGGCAGCAAAGGAGAGGTGACTGGACTGCAAACATGCATCCAAACCCTGGTGGACAAGCAGCTCAAGCTTGCCAATGTAGTCCAGGTTATGCTCATCCACCTGATCCTCCCGTGTCAACAACGGGCCTTCAATATGTGGGAGTTCAACCCGGCGCAGCACCGAACTCTGACCATCGAATACGAAGATGCCTGGAAGGTGCTTTTCAAGGGCGCCGAGGCTCCTGCATCCGCTACCGAGGATCGCGGATTCAGCGCGCAGCGTCACGCTAGCGCGGTAAGTTGTTTGTACCTTTTACAGGGTATTAGTTTTTCATAGTTTAACTCTATGCGGGATCTAAGCTCCCTTACCTTTGACAGGTTTGGCAGGTGAAGTCCGGACAGATCTGTTGGGGAACGTAGCATAAATTCAAAATTTTCCTATGTGTCACCAAGATCAATCTATGGAGTCATCTAGCAACGAGGGAGGATTGGATCTACATACCCTTGTAGATCGCATGCGGAAGCATTCAAGAGAACAGGGTTGATGGAGTCGTACTCGTCGTGATCCAAATCACCGATGATCCTAGCGCCGAACGGACGGCACCTCCGCGTTCAACACACGTACGGAGCAGCGACGTCTCCTCCTTCTTGATCCAGCAAGGGGGGAGGAGAGGTTGATGGAGATCCAACAGCACGACGACGTGGTGGTGGAAGTAGCGGGATTCCAATAGGGCTTCGCCAAGCGCTGTGGGAGGAGGGAGATGTGTCATGGGAGGGAGAGGGAGGCGCCAGGGCTTAGGTTTGGTTGCCCTCCCTTCCCCCCACTATATATAGGGCCAAGGGAGAGGGGGAGGGCGCAGCCTTGCCCCTTCCTCCAAGGAAGGGTGCGGCCAAGGGGGGAGGAGTCCATCCTCCCCAAGGCACCTCGGAGGTGCCTTCCCCCTTTAGGACTCTCCCTTTCCCTCTTCTCTTGGCGCATGGGCCTCTTGGGGCTGGTGCCCTTGGCCCATATAGGCCAAGGCGCACCCCCTACAGCCCATGTGGCCCCCGGGGCAGGTGGCCCCACCCGGTGGACCCCCCGGGACCCTTCCGGTGGTCTCGGTACAATACCGGTGACCCGAAACTTGTCCCGATGGCCGAAATAGCACTTCCTATATATAATTCTTTACCTCCGGACCATTCCGGAACTCCTTGTGACGTCCGGGATCTCATCCGGGACTCCGAACAACTTTCGGGTTACCTCATACTGATATCTCTATAACCCTAGCATCACCGAACCTGAAGTGTGTAGACCCTACGGGTTCGGGAGACATGCAGACATGACCGAGACGTTCTCCGGTCAATAACCAACAGCGGGATCTGGATACCCATGTTGGCTCCCACATGTTCCACGATGATCTCATCGGATGAACCACGATGTCAAGGACTTAATCAATCCCGTATACAATTCCCTTTGTCTAGCGGTACGATGCTTGCCCGAGATTCGATCGTCGGTATCCCGATACCTTGTTCAATCTCGTTACCGGCAAGTCTCTTTACTCGTTCCGTAACACATCATCCCGTGATCAACTCCTTGATCACATTGTGCACATTATGATGATGTCCTACCGAGTGGGCCCAGAGATACCTCTCCGTCACACGGAGTGACAAATCCCAGTCTCGATTCGTGCCAACCCAACAGACACCTTTCGGAGATACCTGTAGTGTACCTTTATAGCCACCCAGTTACGTTGTGACGTTTGGCACACCCAAAGCACTCCTACGGTATCCGGGAGTTGCACAATCTCATGGTCTAAGGAAATGATACTTGACATTAGAAAAGCTTTAGCATACGAACTACACGATCTTGTGCTATGCTTAGGATTGGGTCTTGTCCATCACATCATTCTGTGATCCCGTTATCAACGACATCCAATGTCCATGGTCAGGAAACCGTAACCATCTATTGATCAACGAGCTAGTCAACTAGAGGCTTACTAGGGACATGGTGTTGTCTATGTATCCACGCATGTATCTGAGTTTCCTATCAACACAATTCTAGCATGGATAATAAACGATTATCATGAACAAGGAAATATAATAATAACTTATTTATTATTGCCTCTAGGGCATATTTCCAACAGTCTCCCACTTGCACTAGAGTCAATAATCTAGTTCACATCTCCATGTGATTAACACTCACAGGTCACATCTCCATGTGACCAACATCCAAAGAGTTTACTAGAGTCAATAATCTAGTTCACATCACTATGTGATTAACACTCAATGAGTTCTGGGTTTGATCATGTTGCTTGTGAGAGAGGTTTTAGTCAACGGGTCTGAATCTTTCAGATCCGTGTGTGCTTTACAAATCTCTATGTCATCTCCCAGATGCAGCTACCATGTTCTATTTGGAGCTATTCCAAATAACTGTTCTACTATACGAATCCAGTTTACTACTCAGAATAATCTGGATTAGTGTCAAAGCTTGCATCGGCATAACCCTTTACGACGAACTCTTTTACCACCTCCATAATCGAGAAAATTCCTTAGTCCACTAGTTACTAAGGATAACTTTGACCGCTGTCCTGTGATCCATTCTTGGATCACTCTTGTACCCCTTGACTGACTCATGGCAAGGCACACTTCAGGTGCGGTACACAGCATAGCATACTGTAGAGCCTATGTCTAAGCATAGGGGATGACCTTCGTCCTTTCTCTCTGTTCTGCCGTGGTCGAGCTTTAAGTCTTAACTTCGTACCTTACAACTCAGGCAAGAACTCCTTCTTTGACTGGTCCATCTTGAACACCTTCAAGATCATGTCAAGGTATGTGCTCATTTGAAAGTACCATTAAGCTTTTTGATCTATCCTTATAGATCTTGATGCTCAATGCTCAAGTAGCTTGATCCAGCCTTTCCATTGAAAAACACTTTCCAAATAACCCTATATGCTTTCCAGAAATTCTATGTCATTTCTGATCAACAATATGTCAACAACATATACTCATCAGAAATTCTATAGTGCTCCCACTCACTTCTTTGGAAATACAAGTTTCTCATAAACTTTGTATAAACCCAAAATCTTTGATCATCTCATCAAAGCATACATTCCAACTCCGAGATGCTTACTCCAGTCCTTAGAAGGATTGCTGGAGCTTTGCATACTTATTAGCATCTCTTAGGATTGAAAAAACCTTCCGGTTGTATCACATGCAACCTTTCCTCAAGAAAATCATCGAGGAAACAATGTTTTGACATCCTATCTGCAAGATTTCATAAATAATGCAGTGATCGCTAATATAATTCCAACAGACTCTTAGCATCGCTATGAGTGAGAAAGTCTAATCGTAGTCAACTCCTTGAACTTGTTGGAAAACATCTTAACGACAAGTCGAGCTTTCTCAATGGTGACATTTACCATCATTGTCCGTCTTCCTTTTAAAATCCATCTGTACTCAATAGCATTACGACCATCGAGCCGTTCTACCAAAGTCTACACTTTGTTTTCATACATGGATCCTCTCTCGGATTTTATGGCCTCGAGCCATTTATCAGAATTCGGGCCCACCATCGCTTCTCCATAGCTCGTAGGTTCATTGTTGTCTAGCAACATGACTTCCAAGACAGAATTACTGTACCACTCTGAAGCAGTACGCATCCTTGTCACCCTACGAAGTACGGTAGTGACTTGATCCGAAGTTTCATGATCACTATCATAAGCTTCTACTTTAATTGGTGTAGGTGCCACCGGAACAACTTCCTGTGCCCTGCTACACACCAGTTGTAGTGACGGTTCAATAACCTCATCAAGTCTCCACCATCCTCCCACTCAATTCTTTCGAGAGAAACTTTTCCTCGAGAAAGGACCCGATTCTAGAAACAATCCCTTATTGCTTTCGGATCTGAGACATGAGGTATACCCAACTGTTTTGGGTGTCCTATGAAGATGCATTTATCCGCTTTGGGTTCGAGCTTATCAGCCTGAAACTTTTTCACATAAGCGTCGCAGCCCCAAACTTTTAAGAAATGACAGCTTAGGTTTCTCTAAACCATAGTTCATACGGTGTCATCTCATCGGAATACGTGGTGTCCTATTTAAAGTGAATGTGGTTGTCTCTAATGCCTAACCCATAAACTATCGTGGTAATTCGATAAGAGACATCATGGTATGCATCATGTCCAATAGGGTGCAGTTATGATGTTCGGACACACCATCACACTATGGTGTTCCAGGCTGTATTAGTTGTGAAACAATTTCCACAATGTCTTAATTCTGTGCCAAACTCGTAATTCAGATATTCATCTCTATGATCATATCATAGATCTTTTATCCTCTTGTCACGATGATCTTTCAACTTCACCCTGAAATTACTTGAACCTTTCAATAATTCAGACTCGTGATTCATCAAGTAAATATACTCAACATCTACTCAAATCATCTGTGAAGTAAGAACATAACAATATCCACTACACGCCTCAGCACTCATTGGACTGCACACATCAAAATGTATTACTTCCAACAAGTTGCTTTCTAGTTCCATTTTACTGAAAATGAGGCTTTCAGTCATCTTGCCCATGTGGTATGATTTGCATGTCTCAAGTGATTCAAGATCAAGTGAGTTCAAACGGTCCATTTGCATGGAGTTTCATGCATATACACCAATAGACATGGTTCGCATGTCTCAAACTTTTCAAAAACGAGTGAGCCCAAAGATCCATCAACATGGAGCTTCTTCATGCGTTTTATACCGATATGACTTACGTGGCAGTGCCACAAGTAGGTGGTACTATCATTACTATCCTATATCTTTTGGCATGAACATGTGTATCACTACGATCGAGATTCAATAAACCATTCATTTTAGGCGTAAGACCATTGAAGGTATTATTCAAATAAATAGAGTAACCATTATTCTCCTTAAATGAATAACCGTATTGCGATAGACATAATCCAATCATGTCTATGCTCAACGCAAACACCAAATAACAATTATTTAGGTTTAACACCAATCTCTATGGTAGAGGGAGCGTGCGATGCTTGATCATATCAACATTGGAAATACTTCCAACACATATCGTCAGCTCACCTTTAGCTAGTCTCCATTTATTCCGTAGCTTTTATTTCGAGTTACTAACACTTAGCAACCGAACCGGTATCTAATACCCTGGTGCTACTAGGAGTACTAGTAAAGTACACATCAACATAATGTATATCCAATATACTTCTGTCGACCTTGCCAGCCTTCTCATCTACCAAGTATCTAGGGTAATTCTGCTCCAGTGGTTGTTCCCCTTATTACAGAAGCACTTAGTCTCGGGTTTGGGTTCAACCTTGGGTTTCTTCACTAGAGCAGCAGCTGAATTGCCATTTCATGAAGTATCCCTTCTTGCCCTTGCCCTTCTTGAAACTAGTGGTTTCACCAACCATCAACAATTGATGCTCCTTCTTGATTTCTACTTTTATGGTGTCAAACATCGCGAATATCTCAAGGATCATCATATATGTCCCTGATATATTATAGTTCATCACGAAGCTCTAGCAGCTTGGTGGTAATGACTTCGGAGAAACATCACTATCTTATCTGGAAGATCAACTCCCACTTGATTCAAATGATTGTTGTACTCAGACAATCTGAGCACTAGCTCAACAATTGAGCTTTTCTCCTCAGTTTGTAGGCTGAGAAAATCGTCGGAGGTCTTATACCTCTTGACGTGGGCACGAGCCTGAAATCCCAATTTCAGTCCTCAAAACATCTCATATGTTTTGCGACGTTTCAAAAACGTCTTCGGTGCCTCAACTCTAAACCATTCAACGGAACTATCACGTAGTTATCAAAACGTGTATGTCAGATGTTCGCAACATCCACAGATGACGTTCGAGGTTCAGCACACTGAGCGGTGCATTAAGGACATAAGCCTTCTAAGAAGCAATGAGGACAATCCTCAGTTTATGGACCTAGTCCGCATAATTGCTACTATCAACTTTCAACTAAATTTTCTCTAGGAACATATCTAAACAGTATAACTAAAGCGCGAGCTACGACATAATTTGCAAAATCCTTTTTGACTATGTTCAGGATAATCAAGTTCATCTTATGAACTCCCACTCAGATAGACATCCCTCTAGTCGTCTAAGTGATTACATGATCCGAGTCAACTAGGCCGTGTCCGATCATCACGTGAGACGGACTAGTCAACATCGGTGAACATCTTCATGTTGATCGTATCTACCATACGACTCATGCTCGAACTTTCGGTCTTCTGTGTTCCGAGGCCATGTCTGTACATGCTAGGCTCGTCAAGTAAACCTAAGTGTTTGCATGTGTTCCGAGGCCATGTCTGTACATGCTAGGCTCGTCAACACCCGTTGTATTCGAACGTAAGAATCTATACACCCGATCATCACGTGGTGCTTCAAAACTACGAACTGTCGCAATGGTGCACAGTTAGGGGGAACACTTTCTTGAAATTTTAATGAGAGATCATCTTATTTACTACCGTCATTCTAAGCAAATAAGATGTATAAACATGATAAACATCACATGCAATCAAATAGTGACATGATATGGCCAATATCATATTGCTCCTTTTGATCTCCATCTTCGGGGCTCCATGATCATCATCGTCACCGGCATGACACCATGATCTCCATCATCATGATCTCTATCATCGTGTCTTCATGAAGTTGTCTCGTCAACTATTACTTCTACTGCTACAGCTAACGGTTAGCAATAAAGTAAAGTAATTACATGACGTTTATGTTGACACGCAGGTCATAAATAAATTAAGACAACTCCTATGGCTCCTGCCGGTTGTCATACTCATCGACATGCAAGTCGTGATTCCTATTACAAGAACATGATCAATCTCATACATCACATATATCATTAATCACATCCTTTTGGCCATATCACATCACATAGCATACCCTGCAAAAACAAGTTAGACGTCCTCTAATTGTTGTTTGCATGTTTTACGTGGCTGCTATGGGTTTCTAGCAAGAACGTTTATTACCTACGCAAAAACCACAACGTGATATGCCAATTGCTATTTACCCTTCATAAGGACCCTTTTCATCGAATCCGATCCGACTAAAGTGGGAGAGACAGACACCCGCTAGCCACCTTATGCAACTAGTGCATGTCAGTCGGTGGAACCAGTCTCACGTAAGAGTACGTGTAAGGTCGGTCCGGGCCGCTTCATCCCATGATGCCGCCGAATCAAGATAAGACTAGTAACGGCAAGCATATTGAACAAAATCAACACCCACAACTACTTTGTGTTCTACTCGTGCATAGTAACTACGCATAGACCTAGCTCATGATGCCACTGTTGGGGAACGTAGCATAAATTCAAAATTTTCCTACGTGTCACCAAGATCAATCTATGGAGTCATCTAGCAAAGAGGGAGGATTGGATCTACATACCCTTGTAGATCGCGCGCGGAAGCGTTCAAGAGAACGGGGTTGATGGAGTCGTACTCGTCGTGATCCAAATCACCGATGATCCTAGCGCCGAACGGACGGCACCTCCGCGTTCAACACACGTACGGAGCAGTGACGTCTCCTCCTTCTTGATCCAGCAAGGGGGGAGGAGAGGTTGATGGAGATCCAACAGCACGACGGCGTGGTGGTGGAAGTAGCGGGATTCCAACAGGGCTTCACCAAGCGCTGTGGGAGGAGGGAGATGTGTCATGGGAGGGAGAGGGAGGCGCCAGGGCTTAGGTTTGGTTGCCCTCCCTTCCCCCCACTATATGTAGGGCCAAGGGAGAGGGGGAGGGCGCAGCCTTGCCCCTTCCTCCAAGGAAGGGTGCGGCCAAGGGGGGAGGAGTCCATCATCCCCAAGGCACCTCGGAGGTGCCTTCCCCCTTTAGGACTCTCCCTTTCCCTCTTCTCTTGGCGCATGGGCCTCTTGGGGCTGGTGCCCTTGGCCCATATAGGCCAAGGTGCACCCCCTACAGCCCATGTGGCCCCCGGGGCAGGTGGCCCCACCCGGTGGACCCCCCGGGACCCTTCCGGTGGTCCCGGTACAATACCGGTGACCCGAAACTTGTCCCGATGGCCGAAATAGCACTTCCTATATATAATTCTTTACCTCCGGACCATTCCGGAACTCCTCGTGACGTCCGGGATCTCATCCGGGACTCCGAACAACTTTCAGGTTACCGCATACTAATATCTCTATAACCCTAGCGTCACCGAACCTTAAGTGTGTAGATCCTACGGGTTCGGGAGACATGCAGACATGACCGAGACGTTCTCCGGTCAATAACCAACAGCGGGATCTGGATACCCATGTTGGCTCCCACATGTTCCACGATGATCTCATCGGATGAACCACGATGTCAAGGACTTAATCAATCCCGTATACAATTCCCTTTGTCTAGCGGTACGATACTTGCCCGAGATTCGATCGTCGGTATCCCGATACCTTGTTCAATCTCGTTACCGGCAAGTCTCTTTACTCGTTCCGTAACACATCATCCCGTGATCAACTCCTTGATCACATTGTGCACATTATGATGATGTCCTACCGAGTGGGCCCAGAGATACCTCTCCGTCACACGGAGTGACAAATCCCAGTCTCCATTCGTGCCAACCCAACAGACACCTTTCGGAGATACCTGTAGTGTACCTTTATAGCCACCCAGTTACATTGTGACGTTTGGCACACCCAAAGCACTCCTACGGTATCCGGGAGTTGCACAATCTCATGGTCTAAGGAAATGATACTTGACATTAGAAAAGCTTTAGCATACGAACTACACGATCTTGTGCTATGCTTAGGATTGGGTCTTGTCCATCACATCATTCTCCTAATGATGTGATCCCGTTATCAACGACATCCAATGTCCATGGTCAGGAAACCGTAACCATTTGTTGATCAACGAGCTAGTCAACTAGAGGCTTACTAGGGACATGGTGTTGTCTATGTATCCACACATGTATCTGAGTTTCCTATCAACACAATTCTAGCATGGATAATAAACGATTATCATGAACAAGGAAATATAATAATAACTTGTTTATTATTGCCTCTAGGGCATATTTCCAACAAGATCGACTGTCCGGCTCCTTTGCTCGAAGACCCAGCCGATGCCCACTTGGCAAAATTGCTGGTTCCGGCACCCCATGTGGTGCCGGAGAAGAAGGCCGTGAAGAAGGCCACGGGGACTCGAAAAAGTGCCCGGCGCCAGGAGGTTTCGGGTTCATCATCCGACGGCTCCAAGGCGCATTCCTCCCGTGAAGACGAGGAGGAGGAAGAAGAGACCTCTCCCCCTCCAGCGGGGGGAGAGAAGAAAAGGAAGGCCGCCCTCACTGGGGAGGCCGAAGGGTCCAAGAAGGGGAAAACCCTTCCTCTGGACTACTCCACCGACGCCGACGACGGCGGAGAGGAGTGGCCGCTCAGGGCCAAGCCCTTGGCGAAATCATAAGTATCCGGATACCAGAGTAATTCATAGTATTCCTTTATTGCACAGCTTTCCCTTATGTCGAATATGATTATGCAGCCCACCCAAAGACCGACTCGACGCGTCGTCGAGCGGTTCACTGGACTCGTCGGATGTGAATTCGCTTCCGACGGCTACCTCCCCCCGCCCTACAGATGACGCCGAAGTGTTGTCCCAACAGGTTCCAAGCCAGGAGGAGGTGGTCCTGGAGGCACCGCAAGGCGACCTCCCGGACTCCAGGAGTAAAGGGGAAAAAACCCCAGGGCTCCAAGTCCGGTTCTAGGCCGGACACCACTCCAGAACCTTCAAAGGTTCCAGAGTCCGACGGGCGACCTCCTTCCAAGAGGAGCAAGCCCCCCGTGCCGGTGACCCCCGTCCAACCGGAGGCGCTGGACAATCTGTTAGAGGTGCTCAAAGGCGTCTCCATCGACGAGGAGCACCGCACCATTATGAGTGCGGTGGTCCAGAAGGTTCAGTCCGCCAAGAGAGGACTGACTGAAGCTTGTACTAGCCTTTTAACAGGCTTTGAGGTAAGTAAAGAATGTGTAAATAATATTACCGCATAGACAGTAGCCCCTGATGCTCTGTTTGGCGTTCGGGAAGAAAAGCCGAATAGAGGATCAAATAAAATTCGCAAGAGTCTAACAAAAAGGAGTCAATATGCGTATGCAGGCTTCTCTGCTGGCGTCCGCCGCACTGACTGCGGAAGTGGACACGCTAAAGCAGAACCTCGAGCAGTCCAAGCAAGAGCTCGGGCATGCCAAGAAGCAGCTTGAGGATAAGGAAGGTAAGAAATACCTTGTTTAAATATATATATAAAAGTGCAATTGCAAAAAATGACAGGATTATTGTGGCTATTGTAGGGGCCACGTCGGAGGTGGCGACCCTTAAGCAAGTGCTGGTCGAGGCCGAGAAGAGGGCGGCCACGGAGCGCACCGAGCGGGAGAAGTATGAGGACCAGGTTGGCAAGGTGCGGCAAGAGCTCCAAGCTCTCATGAAAAAACATGAGAGTTTGGAGCTTGACTCAAAGACGCGAGCGTCTGAGCTCGCGATGGCTATTGAAAATGCCAAGTCTGCCAAGGCCGAATCCCAGAAGACCCTCCAGGAGTTGGATGCGGTGAAAAAGATAGCGGCGTGTAAGGCATTCTTTATGCAAAGCAAACACATAAATGTGAGTTACTTGTTACTTACCCGAATCCGGAGCTCTCCAGGAGCATTCGCAGATCTTCCCCGTAGCGTGTCCGATGCCGCCGCATTCTATCGAGCCGAGGAGGGCAACTCGACAGAGAAGGTGTTCTGGTCTCAGTATGCTGAGGCCGGACACCCCGTGCCCCTAAGCGACCAGCTGAAGCAACTGGTCGAGCTCCACAAGGCGGCCGAACAGGCCATGAAGGGCCTCATAGTTCAGCTGTGGCCTGGAGAGGCTTTGCCTAGGAGCTATTTCGGGCTGGTGCGGCGGCTGGTGGGGGCCTGTCCAAGGCTCGAAGTCATCAAGCGCTCCGTCTGCATTGAAGGTGCCCGTAGGGCCCTTGCCCGTGCTAAGGTGCACTGGGGCAAGATGGATGCTGAGAAGCTTGTGAAGGACGGGCCACCGCCAGGGAAAGAGCATCGCAAGCCCGAGAATTATTATACGGATGTTCTGAAGGGTGCCCGCCTTGTGGCGGATGAATGTTCCAGGGATGTAATTTTTGAGTAAAACTCGCTCGTTTTGTCCTGTGCGCTGAAAACTTGTTCATATGCGCTAAGCAATGCTGTTGGAATTTAAAATATTACCTTCTGTGCGGCTGTTTATCAATTCTGAGAGATGGCAATTCGTCGGCTTCTGCCCCCGTGCCGCTAGTGCTGGGATGTTCGGGGATAAACCTGAGCGCTCTTTTTCCCATGTTTGGGTCCTTCGAGGGAGGCGCTCAGCACAACGAACAAGGCAATCGGACTATAATGCGTGAACACTCTCACTTAGCCATAGAATTCTATAATTTTAAATTTCGGCGAAGCCCCTGGTATTCGGAAGACCGAGTTCGGGGCACTATCCACGCCTTGGCCGGACAGAGCCGACTCCACGCTCTAAGCGGCATAAGTCTTTAGGGACTCGAAAAACCTCTCGAACAACGACCGGCTCTCGCTTCATCATGACAGTCAGTTTTTGCTTTCTCTACTGAGGTGCTCGACCCAGCTCAACTGGGGCACAATCGCAGTAGTTCTCCTAGTGCTACCTTAGCCGATATAGCGGAATGTAAGGCACCAAAACATAGGAGCCGGGCAAACCCAACTATTGACCCAAGACATGATTCGGAGCCGATGCATATAATGCTATAAGTTCAGGGTGCCGCACTTGTTAAAGTGTTCGGACTTCTCACACCATATTGAGGGGTACTAAAGCCCCTGGCGTATTTTGGCCTTACCAAAGTGTACGGGTGCAACATGTCGTTAAGGAACATATATTTGTAAAAAAAAGAATAATGCAAAAATAGACAAAAGCTATGCATTGTTTATTAAAAAGGGCTGCGATCAAAGCAGAACGATACAAATAATGCGATAAGCAAAAGGTAGAGGGAGCTAGGAGAGTCCAAATAAGGTGTGGTTTTCGGCCACACGATCGTGATCAAACGACCTACATGATGGAGGGGGTTTTTGTGGGTTTTGGGCCACTTTGGAGGGGTGTTGGGCTGCAACACACACGAGGCCTTTTCGGTTCCTCGGTTAACCGTTGGAGTATCAAACGAAGTCCAAATGGCACGAAACTTGACAGGCGGTCTACCGGTAGTAAACCAAGGCCTCTTGGCAAGTCTCGGTCCAATCTGAGAACGTTTAGCACCCGCACACGAAAAGAGGTAGAAAGGGACACCGGGTGACATAGGAGCGCCGGATTGCAAAACGGACAACGGGGAAAATGCTCGGATGCATGAGACGAACATGTATGCAAATGCGATGCACAAGATGACATGATAAGAAATGCATGACACGCAAGCAAAAGACAAGGCAACAACCACGAATAACTAGAAGACACCTGGCACATCGGTCTTGGGGCGTTACAGTCAAGCCACTCGAACATTCATAGGAGGATACCATATCATCATACTACATCACAATCATTTTGACACAATGTTGATATCCAAGATAAATCATTATCCACTCCCAGCTACTTATGCATGGCATGAGAAACTATAATCTCTAATTGTCATTGCAAACATGTTTAATCATAATGGGCCGAATCATGGATACTAGGTTAAATATATTTACACAAACAGAACAAGTCAAGTTCATACCAGTTTCTCTCTACCACGGCCAGTTCATCGAATATTGTCATTATTGCCTTTCACTTGCATGACCGAATGATATGAAAATAATAATGGTGCAAGAGTGTCATGGACTAAGCTGGAATCTGCAAACATTTTATTCAACGGGAGAAGACAAGGTAAAATGTGCTCTTTATTAGATCAACATTATTCATATGAGAGCCACTTAACATTTTCATCGTGGTCTTCTCCTCGGTACAACTTGAATAAAAAGAAAAGAAATTCAGAGGAACACACTGAAATATTTTTGGAGTTTTTGGTTTTCTTGAACAAGCAAATAAAAGGGAAAAGCAAAAACAAGAAAAACTATTTACACGGGAAAGCTCCCAACAAGCAAAAGAAGAACAAGGAAATCTTTGTGGGTTTTCTTTTTAATATTACTACTAAGCATGCATAGAAAGTAAATTAGCTACAACTATTTTTTGGTTTTTCTGAAGTTTTTCAAACACACAAGAAGAAAGCAAGAAAAATAAATATAAGCATGGATGATACAATGAAAAAGTGTGAACACCGACAAGATGAATAAGTGGACATGAATGTAAAGTCGGTGGGAAACACGTACTCCCCCAAGCTTAGGCTTTTGGCCTAACTTGGTAGTCAATCAGCGGCCTGGATAGTAGTTGGCATGGTAGCTCACGGAGGCTCTCGGTGCGGATGCCTCGGCCTGCTGTGCTGCCTCCACTGCTGCGTTGTGAGCTTGGGCCTCGCTCTCAAGAACAAAATATCTTGCTTTCTTGTGATAGTCAAAAAGAGCAGGTGCAGGAAAATATGTGTGCACAACAGATTTTTGGTTAAACAATAGATTATAAGTGAAGTTATCAACCTTTCCCTTGAGAATCTTATGATCTTTTAAGGTGTCAAAATCCAAATACTGCATGGGTAGGATAGGATCAAAGGGCAAAAGTGAAACATCCAACCCTCGTGCTCATGCGTGGCATATATTCCACCATAGAAATAGCCACTATTAGCGTTGTGCTGAAGTCTGCGTGCCACAATCGCTCCAAGGTTATAATTCCTTTCACCGGTGAGAGCAGTGCGAATGAGGCTCAAGTCTGGAGCACAGAGTTTACTACAGTCTTTCTTGACTACTATGCATTTCCCATTAAATAATGCGAAGTACTGAATTGCGGGAAAATGAATGCTCTTTGCTCTTTATTCTACCCTGTGTCCCTCCCCGCGTCTCACCGCAGCAAAGACTAGTTAAGAATGTTTGATACTCAACCCTTGGTGGTTTGTCAGCAAGAGCGACACCTATGGGATCATGGGGAACCCCTTCTATGGTCGGCGGGGGCAGGGCTGTGGAAACAGCGGATTTAGAAGATCAACATGGGGGAGTTTATCCAGGTTCAGGCCGCAAGTGATGCGTAATACACCACTCCTGCTAGTTTGTGTTTATCTGGTGTTCTTGGACTAGCTACACAGCGTGCAAGGTCCAAAAAGTTCGAATCCTTCTCCAGTATGCCTCGGGCCTCCTTTTATAGCCAAAGGGGTCGCCACAGTGGCACACAGGAGGTGGAAAGTTTGTAATATATACAAGTCTACCGCCTGGCACCATAGGACAAATGCATTTAATGTGCTGCCGACGTGCCCTCTCACTTTATCGAGGACGGCAAGGAAGCTTGTCTCATCCGTTGCCGCCTCGCCTCGCACTGACACGCGTCCAAGATGACTAGGCATGCAGCGCCATGCTGGCCAGCTGGCTGCTGAGTTGGTCCGGTGGTAGAGTCTTCATGAAGATCTGCATGCCACCACGCAGGTGCATGTTGAGTTGGCCTGGAAGCTGCACGTCGCCACGCAGGTGCATGCCTTGCTGGCGGGTTTGAATCTTGTGTTGGAACGGCGGTGGAGCCTTGGTAGGTGGGGGCATGGCTATGGCCCCGCAGATGTCCCCGACAAGGGTCTTGCCGGGGCCCCTGCAAGGGCCTTGCCGGGGTCTTGCAGGTGTCCACGACAAGGGTCTTCCGGGGGTATCGTGAGCGTCCCCAACAAGGATCTTGCCGGGGGGATTTCCGTCTTCTGGTCCTCATCTAGTCTTGAATGTTCTTGGTCTCCACAAAGATCTGCATGCCACCATGCAGGCACCACCCGAGCCTTGGTTCCAATGTTGTCGATGGTGTCGGAACTCTTAGGCTCAAGGGTGGTGGCCCTGCTGGTGTTGGGCAAGTTGCCCCAGCAAGTCTTGCCGGGGCTACGCAAGCTCCCCCAGCAAGGCTCTTGCCGGGAAAAGCCCACCTTGTCCCTATGCTTCTCGCGCCTTTGGCTTGGCGCTGCTCTGGTAGTCTTGTGTCTTCACTTCATCTGCTCCGCCAAGCGTGGCCGCAGGCATGTGGCTGCGACTCCCCGTGCACAAGTAAAGTGGTACAAAAAGGACCCCTCCTTTTGTGCACCGACATGAGCCCTCGGGTCTGGCCACGCACCATAACCGGGAACTCCCAGAAATTTTCCTCGCCCTCGCTTCTACCACGGTTTTTCCGTCATGGACGGCCCAAAGAATGTCATGCAGCTGCGTCTCCGGCCCGCCCAGGACGAAAACCCCATTTTTTGTCATGATTTTTTGTCATAGAAGTAGGAGCCCACCACATCTATGATGATACCGGGTTTTGTCACAATTATCGTCATAGAAGTGTCATATGTATGACAGAAAAAAAATTCGTTCGGCCCAAAATGTCACGGATGTGGCTTTTTTTGTAGTGTAAGGAGATGCAATTCTATTATTAACGTCATACTTAGCAAGCATTTTACGAAAGGCGCCATGAATAAAATGTGAACCAGCATCAATCATTAAATATCTAGGGACTCCAAACCTCGGAAAAATAACTTCTTTAAGCATTTTAATAGAGGTGTTATGATCAGCACTACTAGTTGGAATAGCTTCTACCCACTTAGTAACGTAATCAACAACGACTAAAATATGTGTATACCCATTAGAGGAAGGAAAAGGTCCCATATAATCAAAGCCCCAAACATCAAATGGTTCAATAACAAGTGAATAACTCATAGGCATTTCTTGACGTCTACTAATATTACCAATTATTTGACATTCATCACAAGACAAGACAAACTTACGGGCATCCTTGAAGAGAGTAGGCCAATAAAAACTGGATTGCAATACCTTATGTGCAGTTCTGTCTCCAGCATGGTGTCCTCCATAAGCCTCGGAGTGACACTTGCGTAGGATCTGTTCCTGTTCATGCTCAGGTACACAACGTCTAATAATACTATCTACTCCTTATTTATAAAGATGTGGGTCATCCCAAAAGTAATGTCTCAAATCATAGAAGAACTTTTTCTTTTGCTGGTATGTGAAACTAGGTGGTATAAATTTAGCAACAATATAATTAGCATAATCGGCATACCATGGAGCAGTACGAGAGGCATTTATGACATTTAATTGTTCATCAAGAAAGCTATCATCAATAGGTAGTGGGTCATCAAGAACATTTTCTAACCTAGACAAGTTGTCTGCAATGGGGTTCTCAGCCCCTTTTCTATCAATAATATGTAAATCAAATTCTTGTAGCAAGAGAACCCATCTAATAAGTCTAGGTTTAGCATCTTTCTTTTCCATGAGGTATTTAATAGCAGCATGATCAGTATGAATAGTTACTTTAGAATCAACAATATAAGGTCTGAACTTATCACAAGCAAAAACAACTGCTAAAAATTATTTTTCAGCAGTAGCATAATTTCTCTGGGCATTGTCTAGAGTTTTACTAGCATATTGAATAACATTTAATTTCTTATCAACTCTTTGCCCTAGAACAGCATGTACAGCAAAATCACTAGCATCACACATAATTTCAAAGGGTAAATTCCAATCAGGTGGCTGAACAATAGGTGTAGAAATTAATGCTTTCTTAAGTATTTCAAATGCTTCTACACAATCATCATCAAAGACAAAAGGAATTTCTTTTGTAATAGATTAGTCAGAGGACGAGAAATTTTTGAGAAGTCCTTAATGAACCTCCTATAAAAACCGACATGACCGAGGAAACTTCTTATACATTTGATGTCCTTGGGACACGACATCTTTTCAATAGCATCAACTTTAGCTTTATCAACTACAATGCCTCTTTTAGAAATTTTATGCCCTAAGAGAATACCTTCATTACCAATAAAGTGGCATTTGTCCCATTTCAGAACAAGATTAGTTTCTTCACATCTCTGCAAAACTCGATCAAGGTTGCTCAAGCAATCATCAAAAGAGGATCCATAAATGGAGAAATCGTCCATGAAAACCTCACATATCTTTTAACAAAAGTCAGAAAATATAGCCATCATGCATCTTTGAAAGGTAGCGGGTGCATTACATAAACCAAAAGGCATACGTCTATAAGCAAAAGTACCGAAAGAGCAAGTAAAAGTGGTCTTTGCTTGATCATCAGCTGACACAGGTATTTGAGAGAAGCCAGAGTAACCATCTAGAAAGCAAAAATGAGTATGTTTGGATAATCTTTCTAGCATTTGATCAATAAAAGGTAAGGGGTAATGATCTTTTTTAGTAGCCTTATTTAATTTGCAGAAATCAATTACCATCCTATAACCTATAATAATTCTTTGCGGAATCAATTCATCTTTATCATTAGGAACAACAGTAATACCTCCCTTCTTAGGGACACAATGGACATGACTTACCCACTGACTATCAGCAACGGGATAAATTATACCTGCCTCAAGGAGCTTTAATATTTCCTTTCTTATCACTTCTTTCATCTTAGGATTCAGCCGTCGTTGGTGATCAATAACTGGTTTGGCGTCTTTCTCCAAATTTATTTTGTGTTTACATAGAGTGGGACTAATGCCCTTAAGATCATCAAGAGTATATACAATAGCAGCATGGTGCTTCTTCAGAGTTTTCAATAATTTTTCTTTTTCATGCTCTGAAAGGTTAGCACTAATAATAACAGGATATATCTTATTTTCATCAAGATAAGCATATTTAATAGCATCAGGTAATGGTTTAAGCTCAAACACCGGATCACCCATGGGTGGAGGAGGATCCCCTAGGATTTCAACAGGCAAATTGTGTTTCAGAATGGGTCCTTGTTTAAAGAATACTTCATCTATTTCCCTTCTTTCATTCATAAACATATCATTCTCATGGTCTAGCAAATATTGTTCTAAAGGATCATTAGGAGGCACAGCAATAGAAGCAACACCAATAATTTCATCTTTGCTAAGCAATTCTTCATCACGGGGTTGTCTATGAAATTTAGAAAAATTAAACTCATGAGACATATCATCCAAACCAATAGTAACAACATCCTTCTTGCAATCTATCTTAGCATTAACAGTATTCAAGAAGGGTCTACCAAATATAATGGGAGGAAAGCTATCTTGAGGGGAACCAAGAACAAGGAAATCAGAAGGATATTTAGCCTTCCCACACAAGACTTCAACATCTCTAACAATCCCAATTGGTGAAATAGTATCTCTATTAGCAAGCTTAATGGTAACATCGATATCTTCTATCTCAGCTGGTGCAATATCATGCATAATTTCTTTGTATAAGGAAATAGTTATTGCACTAGCACTAGCACCCATATCACACAAGCCATGATAACAATGATATCCTATTTTAACAGAAATAATAGGCATGCCTACCACAGGTCTATGTTTATCTTTAGCACCAGGTTTAGCAATTCTAGCAGTCTCATCACAGAAATAAATAACATGCCCATCAATATTATCAGCCAAGAGATCTTTAACAATAGCAATATTAGGTTCAACTTTAACTTGCTCAGGAGGTGTATGAGTTCTAATATTACTTTTACGAACCATAGTTGAAGCTTTAGCATGATCCTTTATTCTAACAGGGAAAGGTGGTTTCTCAACATAAGCAGTGGGAACAATAGGATCATTATAAGTGATAGTTTTTTCTTCAACTTTAATAGGTGCAACTACCTTTGTTACAATGGGAGGATTATATTTAAACCACTTCTCCTTAGGGAGATCAACATGAGTAGCAAAGGATTCACAGAAAGAAGCTACTATCTCAGAGTCAAGTCCATATTTAGTGCTAAATTTACGTAAAACGGCGGTATCCATAAAAGATTTCACACAATCAAACTTAGGTGTTATACCTGACTCCTTACCTTCGTCGAGATCCCAATATTCAGAGTTGCGTTGAATTCTCTCCAATAAATTCCATTTGAATTCAATCGTCTTCATCATAAAGGAACCAGTACAAGAAGTATCGAGCATGGAGCGATTGTTGTCAGAAAGCCGAGCAAATTTTTTTGAATAATCATTTCTCTTGAGATATCATGATTGGGTCATGAATATAACATTGACTTAAGCCTCCCCCAAGCTTGAGCGATACTTTCTCCTTCGCTAGGCCAAAAATTATATATATAATTACAATCACGATGAACAAGATGCATAGGATAAAACTTCTGTTGGAATTCCATTTTCAATCGCTTATAATCCCATGATCCCATATCACCACATAGCCTATACCATGTCAATGCATCTCCCTTCAAAGATAAAGGGAAGACATTCTTCTTGATAACATCATCAGGCATACCTGCAAGCTTAAATAATCCACAAACTTCATCCACATAGATTAAGTGTAAGTCGGGATGCAATGTTCCATCTCCTGCAAAAGGATTAGCTAGCGGTTTCTCTATCATACCCGAAGGAATTTCAATGTAAATATTTTCATTTTCAGTAGGTTCAGTAGGTTGAGGAGCAACTATTTTCTCTACCGGTCGGGGTGAAGATACCCCGAACAAGCCCCTCAAAGGATTACTTTCCATAGTAACAAGTGACAGTAAATTTCAGCACACTATATAAATTTTTCCTTACCAAATTCCACCGACCAAAGGCGCTTCACTCCCCGGCAATGACACCAGAAAAGAGTCTTGATGAGCCACAAGTATAGGGGATCTATCGTAGTCCTTTCGATAAGTAAGAGTGTCGAACCCAACGAGGAGCAGAAGGAAATGATAAGTGGTTTTCAGCAAGGTATTCTCTACAAGCACTGAAATTATCGGTAACAGATAGTTTTGTGATAAGGTAATTGGTAACGAGTAACAAGTAATAAAAGTAAATAAGGTGCAGCAAGATGGCCCAATACTTTTTGTAGCAAAGGACAAGCCTGGACAAACTCTTATATAGAGAAAAGCGCTCCCGAGGACACATGGGAATTATCGTCAAGCTAGTTTTCATCACGATCATATGATCCGTGTTCGGTACTTTGATAATTTGATATGTGGGTGGACCGGTGCTTGGGTGTTGTCCTTACTTGGACAAGCATCCCACTTATGATTAACCCCCATTGCAAGCATCCGCAACTACAATAGAAGTATTAAAGTAAACCTAACAATAGCATGAAACATATGGATCCAAATCAGCCCCTTACGAAGCAACGCATAAACTAGGGTTTATGCTTCTGTCACTCTAGCAACCCATCATCTACTTATTACTTCCCAATGCCTCCCTCTAGGCCCAAAAAATGGTGAAGTGTCATGTAGTCGACGTTCACATGACACCACTAGAGGGATGACAACATACATCTCATCAAAATATCAAACGAATACCAAATTCACATGACTACTAATAGCAAGACTTTCCCATGTCCTCAGGAACAAATGTAACTACTCACAAAGCATATTCATGTTCATAATCAGAGTAGTATTAATATGCATAATGGATCTGAACATATGATCTTCCACCAAGTAAACCAACTAGCATCAACTACAAGGAGTAATTGACATTATTACCCACAGGTACCAATCTGAGGTTTGGATACAAAGATTGGATACAAGAGATGAACTAGGGTTTGAGATGAGATGGTGCTGGTGAAGATGTTGATGGAGATTGACCCCCTCCCGATGAGAGGATCGTTGGTGATGACGATGGTGATGATTTCCCCCTCCCGGAGGGAAGTTTCCCCGGTAGAACAGCTCCGTCGAAGCCCTAGATTGGTTCCGCCAAGGTTCCGCCTCGTGGCGGTGGAGTCTCGTCCCGAAAGCTTTCTTATGATTTTTTCCTCGGCGAAAGACTCCATATAGCAGAAGATGGGCATCAGAGGGCTACCAGGGGGCCCACGAGGTAGGGGGCGTACCCAGGGGTAGGGCGCACCCCCCACCCTCGTGGCTGGTGGGTGGCCCCCCTCTGGTACTTCTTGCACTCAGTATTTTTTATATATTCTGGAAATAAGTTCCATGAAGTTTCAGGACTTTTGGAGCTGTGCAGAATAGGTCTCTAATATTTTCTCCTCTTCCAGCCCAGAATCCCAGCTGCCGGCATTCTCCCTCTTCATGTAAACCTTGTAAAATAAGAGAGAATAGGCATAAGTATTGTGACATAATGTGTAATAACAGCCCATAATGCAATAAATATCGATATAAAAGAATGATGCAAAATGGACGTATCACCTCCTGGCACACAAAATGAGCCCGTGTGCGATCTGGCAAGGCATCGAAACCCAATCATTTCCGTCCTTATGCGCATCCCACACAGCGAATCCCAAAAAAGCATTTCCTTTCGTATGTATATCACATACAGTTTTTTGTGTGGAAACGTTTGTGCAAGGTGGCCTAACGCAAACAGTTCTCTGCCGGAAGCCATGTGTGATTGTTAATTGATCAAACACGCCTACTTTCTAGGAACCGTGTGGGTTGTTTGAGTTCATCGCCCACGATGATGTCTGAGTAAGCTTCTGCAATAGAAACCCCTAATAAACAGGGTAATTAACCTATTATTGATAATCCATGTAGTAATCGAGTTGATATTCTTATAAAACACACTAGATATTTCATATTCATATAACGACAACCAGGATTTCGTAATCGAATTACATCAGATAGCTTCGGCACTCAGTTGCGCCATTACACAATAGCACCAAGTTTCACATGCAACATCGAAAACCTTTGTAAAGTAGCATCATACATGGTAAATAGACAGATGAATCTCATCTAGGAAACTACAGAAGTGGAAGGCAAATATTGAGCCTTTAGTGATGTTGAATGTCCTTGCAACTTTAGGCCAGTGGCTATGGATAATTGCCCGCCCAACCTCCATCCTCTTTAGGAAGACTTCAATATTGTACCATGGATGTTGAATGAATACCTTCCTCGCCTCTTGACCATGCAGGTGGTTTGAGAGGTAATCATCAGTGAACTGCTTTGGAAAGTACTGAAAACAAAGATATGCATAAATCACTGTTATAAATTTTGAAATGGCGCAAGGGGTAGAAATAAGGTAAAAGAGTTTGTACCATCATATAGTTGACTGATGTCTTCTTCATTGTGCAAACAAAGATCTTGCTGTTATTCGTCGCAAGTTTTCATCCTAATAAACAAAGATCTTGACTGATATTCATGGACATCTCATTTCCCCATATGCAAAATGGGTCGAACAGTGGGTCTAAGCCTCTAACAGCATGACCTACATGTGCAAGACAAAATTGTAAGAAACCTAATTATTAGAATTATTCCTGTAACTGCACAATAATGTGCTATTAGCGAAAGGACCATGCATGAGCATACCTTGGTGGTAAACCGCAGTGTCTCCCATTGTTTCCCTACAACACACATAAGGAAGATCTTGATCAGGTTAACTAAGCGTTGCCATATTATCAGTAGAATATGTATTGAGTACAACCAAATTCGATTTATTTCACATGCATCACAATACAAAATTGTACCCACAGCAAATGAAAATCAAATTGCAGAATTGAACCAAATAGTTAAATGGACAACAGACCAAATGAACCAAAACAGTTAACTGAGCACGACATTGCAGAATAGAAACATGTACTAGAAGATAAGACAGTTAACAAAACAAAGAATGCTTGAGAACAGTGCTACGAAATGTAGCAATTGTTGGACCAAACTGTTAACTAAACACTATATTTCATAGTACCAAACTGTTAACTAAACATTACATTTCAGAGGACCAAACAGTTAACTGGACATCAGATTGCATATTAACATTACAGAGGACAAATCACTAGAAGGCACTGGCGGTGGCCTCGAGAAAACATCACAAACTCTGTTTTAAAGTAGACAACCGTGTGGTGGTGTCGACGGTGGCCTCGAAGATGAGGTGCTCCTCCAAGATCTGGCGGTCGGCACGCATGGCAGCCATAGCGACCTCGTGCACGCGTGCGGCCGCTATTTGCTTCTCCGCTGCCAGATGCTACTGAGCTCCACGTTATACTGCGTGCAAAATGGCTGTTGGCGGTGCTTAATTGGAGGAGGGGGACAGTGATTTCGGCGGAAGGTGTCACGCCGTCGGTAGGGGCATGTGGGATGGGGAAGGAGGAGGATGGTGTGGGTGGGGTGTGGATTACCTGACCATATAGATGAGGCCACGCAACAAGAAGAAGGGTCGCCGGCAAGGAGGCGGTGCTGCAAGAAGAAGGGACGCCGGAGAGGAGGCAGCGCTGCAAGAAGAAGGGTTGCCGGCGAGTAGGTGGCGCTGCAAGAAGAAGGGTCGTCGGCGAGGAGGCTGAGCTACCAGTAAGCAGCAGTGAATGTTTGAACTTGGAAAGCAAGGAGGAACAGTGGAAATGTGGCTTTTGGTGGGACATTTCCATGGTGGGGGCGGGGAGATAGATATTTCCATGGTGGCAGAAAAATTTCGCTCGGTGCCGTGAGAAACTACCGCGCAAGTGTTTTTCAAGTGGGGGAGGTGGACTGTAGATGATGAAGCTTCTTGCGTAAGCCAGAAAAGACGGTGTGCCAAGATATTTTATATTGCATCCCACATGATTCTTTCTAGTAAACTATTTGTGGTATACCTGATTTTTTCATTATGTTTTGAAAGACAAAATGGTGTTACGGAGGGAAAGGATTGTGAAGTTTATGCTAGAACATTTATGTACAGTGAACATGCAACTACATGAGTGTCGTGTTTAAATTTGGAATTATTCCAGGTTCGTTTGGCATTTTTCTGCATTAATTGAGTTGCTAAGCATTAAATGTGCATAATTCAAATTTGAACTACAAGCACATGCTCTAGTGCACCAAAGTTTGTTGGAAAATCACATGTGTGTCTTCGGTTGAATTTATAGGTCCGATGCAAGAAATGGGAATTAAATTCAAGCATCTGGGCATCGTGGCTTGGCCGGGAACATTGAGAAGCTTGGTTTTTAAATTCCTAGAAATTCAAAACTAGCCTGAAAATCATGAAACTTGGCATAGTGTCATTTCATGGCACCAACATGCTGTGGTAATTTTTTTGCCATATTGGGACTAGTTTTTGGGAATAAGCTTCTTGCAAACCGGAGCTTCTCTCGAGAAGACTCGTGGTTCCCAAGGGGGGACATGTCACCTTTGTGTGCAAAACGATATACGCTGCCTCCCCCCCGTTGATTTTTTACAGAGGCAACATAGAACTATATGAGTATCATGCTAAATTTTGGAATTATTCTGGGTTCGTTTGGACTTTCTTATACATTAATTGAATTTATGGTCATTTAATGTGCATAATTCAAATTTGAACTACAAGCACATGCTCCAGTGCACCAAAGTTGGTTGAACATCACAATGTGTCCTTGGGTGAATTTCTAGGTCCCATGTAAGAAATGGGAATGAAATTCAAACATCTAGGCATCGTGGCTCGGTCGGAAATATTGAGAAACTTGGTTTTTTAATTCATGTAAATCCAAAACATGGCTGAAAATCATGAAACTTGGCATGGTGTCATGACATGGCACCAACATGTTGTGGTAAATTTTTTGGCCTAATTGGGACAAGCATTGATACAAGCTTCTTGCAAATCGGAGCTTCTCTCAAGAAGGCTCATGGTCCGAAGAGGAAAAATGTCACCTCCGTGTGCGAAAAGACATACGTACACTGCCTTCTCCCTCCTTAATTTTTTTACACAGGCAGATTAGACCAAATAGAAGTATCGTGCTAAAATTTGAATTTCTCGGCATTTAATGTGCATAACTCAAATTTGAAATAGAACCACATGCTCCAGTGCACCAAAGTTGGTTGAAAAATCACATGTGTGTCCTTGGGTGAACTTCTAGGTCCCATGCAAGAAATGGGAATGAAATTCAAACATCTGGGCATCATTGCTCGGCCGGAAAGATTGAGAAACTTTGGTTTTTTAATTCCTGTAAATCCAAAACATGCCTGCAAATCATGAAACTTGGTATGGTGTCGTTACATGGCACCAACATGCTGCGGTAAATTTTTTAGCTGAATTGGGACAAGCTTTGGTATAAGCTTCTTGCAAACTGGAGCTTCTCTCAAGAAGGCTCGTGGTTCCGAGAGGGAACGTGTCACCTCCGTGTGCAAAACGACATACACTGTCTTCTCCCGCCTTAATTTTTTTTACACAGGTAGATTAGACCAAATAGAAGTATTGTGCTAAATTTTGGAATTATTCCGGGTTCGTTTGGCCTTTTTATACATTAATTGAATTTCCAGGCATTTAGTGTGCATAATTCAAATTTGAACTACAAGCACATGCTCCAGTGCACCAAAGTTGGTTGAAAAATCATATGTGTGTACTTGGGTGAATTTCTAGATCGCATGCAAGAAATGGGAATGAAATTCAAACATATGGGTGTCGTTGCTCGACCGGAAAGATTGAGAAACTTGGTGTTTTAATTCCTGTAAATCCAAAACAAGGCTGAAAATCATGAAACTTGGCATGGTCTCATGACATGGCTCCAACATGTTGTGGTAAATTTTTTGTTCAAATTGGGACAAGCTTTGGTATAAGATTCTTTTAAACCGGAGCTTCTCTCAAGAAGGCTCGTGGTTCCGAGAGGGAATGTGTCACCTCTGTGTGCGAAATGACATAAACTTCCTTCTCCCGCCTTAATTTTTTTACACGGGTAGATTAGACCAAATAGAAGTATCGTGCTAAATTTTGGAATTATTCCAGGTTCGTTTGGCCTTTTTATACATTAATTGAGTTTCTGGGCATTTAATGTGCATAATTCAAATTTGAACTACAAGCACACGCTCCAGTGCACCGAAGTTGGTTGAAAAATCACATGTGTGTCCTTGGGTGAATTTCTAGGTCCCATGCAAGAAATGGGAATGAAATTCAAACATCTGGGCGTCGTGGCTCGGCTGGAAATATTGAGAAACTTGGTTTTTTTAATTCCATTCAATCCAAAACGCGCCTGAACATTATGAAACTTGGCATGGTGTCATGACATGGCACCAACATGTTGTGGTAATTTTTCTGTCCGATTTGTGAAGGTGCACACATTAACAATCAAAAAAGTCAGTTTGTAACAAGTGTTGTCACATTACAAATCGGAAACACAAGTATTATTGAAACCGTTGGCGTTCTACTTACCAATTACGTGCCGCCACACGTCCCCTTTTTATTGGCTAGGAGGTGCCGTGCAGGGTAGCTATTTGAGTATGGGAGGCGTGTGATCAAACCCCTACGCGTGCTCATCGGGAGGAGAGCCCTTTGACCTCTATCCGCCACGCACCTCTCATCCAACGTCTCCAGTAATGGCGCCCGTGCCCCTGTTTCACGGTGTGGCTATGTCTCACTGGACTGAGATTTAAAAGAGAAAAAATCTAAAAAGAAAGTTTTGCATGGATCTTGATGTAAGATTCAACGGACCTATATAGCATCGAATGCGAATTATAGCAAGACTGATGAATATAAGAACGATGACAGTGCATAATAATTGTCTTACATAATTAGGAAGATAATTAAAAAAGCCACATGTGGCTACGCCCGAAATACACAAGGGAAAAAGAAGAAGGAAGATGCATACAACGATCTGGCTCGCTGATCTCTACTTTCTTGATGCGCTGCAGGTCGCGGAGACTAGTTCTCACGGCGAGTGACAATGATCTCTTTCATCAGTTTCATGTCCTTAACACGCTGCTTGGCAGCATCCACAGATTCCTACACTAGCCTTTTGCGCTCGATGCAGAGCATGTCATTATCGTCCATAAGTTTCTTGACGATGACGCCCGTCCTCTTCAACAAGGCAGCGGTCTCCTCCGCCTGCTTCACCCTTCCGGCCCGGAGCTTCACATTGCCCTCCCATAGTTGCCGGATGACGTCGGTAGCCTGTTCAAACGAGGCTTTCATGTTGTCCTGCACCCTCGCCTAGCCGGAGAGCTGATCCATCTAGCTATGGACGATCGCATGCATGCACCTGTAAGAGTCGTCGCCTGCCCGTGAGACATTTTCCCAGGCCGCCGCGGCATGGCAGGACATCTCTGCTGCATTCGCGGCGCGATGGGATAGCTCTTCTGCTTCCGCGGCGTGGCCGGACGAGTCTGCTGCATCGACGACGTGGTGGGAACTCCGTGCTGCTTCAGCGTCACGGCGGGACCTCTGTGCTGCTATGGTTGCGTGGCGAGACATGATGGCTGCTTTCGCGATGAGGCGACACATCTCCCGTGCTTCCGCTTCAATGCTCGCCTCTCCCTAGTGGCAATCTCTCGATCCAGAACTCACGCTGGCCATGGCAGACGCAAGGGAACGATGATGAATGACTTGTTTGTTTTTGTGGATGAGGAATTGAGGAGGAATGTGCAGTCATCTTGGAGTAGTAGTATTTATAATCAGGGTACTAATATGCTCCTAAGTGGGAAACCATTTAGGTTTTGATCGGTGTGAACAGGTTTGCAATTAAATATAGTGTGGTAGTAATTTGGAATGTGACGGGACGCAAGCTCAAAATTTATTGACGGTTCTAAGTGCGACACTATTCCCGGAAGGCGTAACGTGGGCACGCTTTGTCGGCCGCGTACGTGGCGTTTGCACCATAGGGTGCACCGCAATAGGCAATGTCAGCACACGTCTTGTTCCAACAACCGTGTGCACTCGTTATTACCATCGTGCATGCTTCTCTTAATTAGAATGTGTGCCCATCTAGCGCACACACATTGGTCTGTCTAACTGTTTCTGTTTGTTGTGGCTAATCGCAAACAGTTCATCCGTGTGAAGTGTATTCCATCAATCGCAGACACTTTGATCTGGCTGACCGTTTCTGTTCTGTTGCCTAATCGCAAACAGTTAATCCTTCTGAAGCGTATTCCCTCAATCGCACACACCTTTATGTAGCTACCCATTTCTGTTGTTCTTCCTCATCACAAACAGTTCATCTGAGTGAACTGTATGATGTATATCGCAGACACCTTCATCTGGCTGCCCGTTTCTTTTGTTCCTCCTCATCACAAACAGTTAATTGAACTGAACCGTATGCCCTACATCACACACGCAACTAAAATCTGAACTGTGTTTGATGCATCCGTCATCGCAAATGTTTTGCACCCTTTTTTGACGTTTTTTACACCATGGTTTGCGATTATTGCATCGCACACAATTTCATCGAAGGGTCTCTGATCATAGTGCCGCGTTAGCAGTATCCTGCAGTAGTGTTGAAGTCCCGATTCTAAGCCGTAAAGCATGGCACACTGAACTAATGAGTAGTCATCAGATCGAGCTTGCCATACGTTCATAACATCAACATATGCTCCTACAACAGGCCTTTCACCTAGCGGTGCATCAAGGACATAATTCTTCTGTGCAGCAATGAGGATAATCCACAAGTTATGGACCCAGTCTGTGTAGTTGCTACCATCATATTTCAACTTAGCTTTCTCTAGGAACGCATTAAAATTCAAGGGAACGGTAGCACGGGCCATTGATCTACAACATAGATATGCAAAAATTATCAGGACTAAGTTCATGATAAATTAAGTTCAATAAATCATATTACTTAAGAACTCCCACTTAGATAGACATCCCTCAAGTCATCTAAATGATACGTGATCCAAATCAACTAAACCATGTCCGATCATCATGTGAGATGGAGTAGTCATCAATGGTGAACATCTCTATGTTGATCATATCTAATATATGATTCACGTTTGACCTTTTGGTCTTTAGTGTTCCGAGGCCATGTCTGTACATGCCAGGCTCGTCAAGTTTAACCCGAGTATTCCGCATGTGAAAAAATGTCTTGCACCCGTGTGAACATAGATTCTATCACACCCGATCATCACCTGGTGTCTCAACACAATGAACTGTAGCAATGGTGCATACTTGGGGAGAACACTTATACCATGAAATTTTAGTAAGGGGTCATCTCATAATGCTACCGCTGTGCTAAGCAAAATAAGATGCATAAAAGATAAACATCACTTGCAATCAAAATATGTGACAAGATATGGCCATCGTCATCTTGTGCTTTTGATCTCCATCTCCAAAGCATCGTAATGATCTCCATCGTCACTGGCTTGACACGTTGATCTCCATTATGGCGTCGTGGTCGTCTCGCCAACTATTGCTTCTACAACCATCGCTAACGCATAGTGATAAAGTAAAGCAATTATATGGCATTTCCATTTCATACAATAAAGAGGCAACCATTAGGCTCCTGCCGGTTGCCAGTAACTTTTACGAAATATGATCATCTCATACAATAACGTATATCACATCATGTCTTGACCATATCACATCACAACATGCCCTGCAAAAACAAGTCAGACATCCTCTACTTTGTTGTTGCAAGTTTTACGTGGCTGCTATGGGCTTCTAGCAAGAACCATTCTTACCTATGCATCAAAACCACAACGGTGATTTATCAAGTTTGCTGTTTAAACCTTCAACAAGGACCGGCCACGATCAAATTCGATTCAACTAAAGTTGGAGAAACAGACACCCGCCAGCCATCTTATGCAAAACTAGTTGTATGTCTGTCGGTGGAACCGGTCTCATGAACATGGTCATGTGAGGTTGGTCCGGGCCGCTTCATCCAACAATACTGCCGAATCAAAATAGGACATTGGTGCTAAGGAGTATGATGATCATAGCCCACAACTCTTTGTGTTCTACTCGTGCATATCATCTACGCATAGACCTGGCTCGGATACCACTGTTGGGGAACGTAGTATGCAATTTCAAAAAATATCCTACGCTCACACAAGATCTATCTAGGATATGCATAGCAACGAGAGGGGGAGAGTGTGTCCATGTACCCTTGTAGACCAAAAGCAGAAGCACTTGACAATGTGGTTGATGTAGTCGAACTTCTTCTTGATCCGACTGATCAAGCATCGAACGAACGACACCTCCAAGTTCTGCACGCGTTTAGCTCGATGATGTCCATTGTCCAGTTGATCCAGCAAAGGTGTCGAGGAAGAAGATGAGTTTCGTCAGCACGACGGCATGGTGGCGGTGATGGTGAAGTGATCCGCGCATGGCTTCGTCTAAGCACTACGAAGATATGACCGGAGGCGTAAATTGTGGAGGGGGTGCCGAACATGGCTAAAAATTGTTGGTGTGTGTTCTAGGCACCCCCTCCCCAGATATATATAGGTGGGAGGGGGAGGGGAACAGCCTTGGGGTGCCCCAAGTAGGAGGAATCCTGCTTGGGGCCTATTCCGATTCGCCCCCCTTACCATATTTGCTGGAAGGGAAAAGGAAGAGAGGGGAGAGGAGAGGAAAGGAAGGGCGGGGACGACTCCCCCTTTCCTTCTCCCACTTGTCCGGCGGCCTAGGAGGGGTGCGCATGCCCCTTGTGGGCTGGTGTGCCCCTTCCCCTTTGGCCCATGTGTCCCATTAACCTCCCGGGGTGTCCGGTAACCCCTCCGGTACTCCGATAAATATCCCATACACTCCCGAACACTTCCGGTGTCCAAATACTATCGTCCTATATATCAGTCTTTACCTCTCGACCATTTCGATACTCCTCTTCATGCCCGTGATCTCATCCAGGACTCCGAACAACATTCGGTCACCAAATCACATAACTCATATAATACTAAATCGTCATTGAACGTTAAGCACGTGGACCCTGCGGGTTCGAGAACTATGTAGACATGACCGAGACACCTCTTCGGTCAATAACCAACAACGGGACCTAGATGCTCATATTGGTTCCTACATATTCTACGAAGATCTTTATCGGTTGAACCATAATGACAACATACATTATTACCTTTGTCATTGGTATGTTACTTGCCCGAGATTCGATCGTCTGTATCTTCATACCTAGTTCAATCTCATTACCAGCAAGTCTCTTTACTTGTTTCGTAATACATCATCCCACAAATAACTCATTAGTCACTTTGCTTGCAAGGCTTCTTATGATGTGTATTACCGGGAGGGCCCAGAGATACCTCTCTGATACTCGGAGTGACAAATTCTAATCTCAATATATGCCAACCCAACAAACACCTTCGGAGATACCTGTAGAGAATCTTTATAATCACCCAGTTACGTTGTGACGTTTGATATCACACAAGGTTTCCTTCGGTATTCAGGAGTTGCATATTCATAGTCAATGGAATATGTATATGACATGAAGAAAGCAATAGTAATAAAACTGAACATCAATATGATAAGCCAATGGATGGGTCTTGTCCATCACATCATTCTCCTAATGATGTGATCCCGTTCATCAAATGACAACACATGTCTATGGTTAGGGAACTTAACCATCTTTGATTAATGAGCTAGTCCAGTAGAGGCTTACTAGGGACACAATGTTTTGTCTATATATCCACACATGTATCAAGTTTCCGATTAATACAATTCTAGCATGAATAATAACCATTTATCATGAATAAGGAAATATAAAATAACAACTTTATTATGGCCTCTAGGGCATATTTCCTTCACAAACACCTTCGGAGATACTTGTAGAGAATCTTTATATTCACCCAATTACGGTGTGATGTTTGATAGCACGCAAGGTATTCCTCCTGTATCCGGGAATTGCATAATCTCATAGTCGAAGGAATATGTATTTGACATGAAGAAAGCAATAGCAATAAATCTGAACTATCATTATGCTAAGCTAACAGATGGGTCTTGTCCATCACAGCATTCTCCTAATGATGTGATCTCGTTATCAAATGATAGCTCATGTCTATGGTTGGGAAACCTTAACCATCTTTGATCAACGAGCTAGTCAAGTAGAGGCTCACTAGGGACATGGTGTTTGTTTATGTATTCACACATGTATTTAGGTTTCCAGTCGATATAATTCTAGCATGAATAATAAACCTTTATCATGAATAAGGAAATATAAAATAACAACTTTATTATTGCCACTAAGGCATATTTCCTTCAGTCTCCCACTTGCACTAGAGCCAATAATCTAGATTACATTGCAATAAATCTAATACCCATGGAGTCTTGGTGCTGATCATGTTTTGCTCGTGGAAGAGGCTTAGTCAACGGGTCTACTACATTCAGATCCGTATGTATCTTGCAAATTTCTAAGTATCCTTCCTTAACTTGTTCGCGAATGGAGTTGAAGCGTCTCTTCATGTGTTTGGTTCTCTTGTGAAATCTGGATTCCTTCGCTAAGGCAATTGCTCTAGTATTGTCACAAATAATTTCATTGGACCCGATGCACTAGGTATTACACCTAGATCGGATATGAACTCCTTCATCCAGACTCCTTCATTTGCTGCTTCCGAAATAGCTATGTATTCCGCTTCACATGTAGATCCCGCCACGATGCTCTGCTTGAAACTGCACCAACTGACAGCTCCACCATTCAATATAAATACGTATCCGGTTTGTGACTTAGAGCCATTCGGATCAGTGTCAAAGCTAGCATCAACGTAACCATTTACGATAAGCTCTTTGTCACCTCCATAAACGAGAAACATATCCTTGGTACTTTTCAGGTACTTCAGGATGTTCTTGACCGCTGTCTAGTGATCCACTCCTGGATTACTTTGGTACCTCCCTGCCAGACTTATGGCAAGGCACACATCAGGTCTGGTACACATCATAGCATACACGATAGAACCAATGGCTGAGGCATAGGGAATGACTTTCATTTTCTCTCTATCTTCTCAAGTGGTCGGGCTTTGGGTCTGACTCAACTTCACAACTTGTAACATAGGTAAGAACCCTTTCTTTGACTGATCCATTTTGAACTTCTTCAAAACTTTATCAAGGTATGTGCTTTGTGAAAGTTCTATTAAGTGTCTTGATCTATCTCGATAGATATTGATTCCCAATATATAAGTAGCTTCACCGAGGTCTTTCATTGAAAAACTTCTATTCAAGTATCCTTTTATGCTATCCAGAAATTATACATCATTTTCAATCAACAATATGTCATCCACATATAATATTAGAAATGCTATAGAGCTCCCACTCACTTTCTTATAAATACAGGCTTCTCCGAAAATCTGTATAAAACCATATGCTTTGATCACCTCATCAAAGCATATATTCCAACTCCGAGATGCTTGCACCAGTCCATAGATGGATCGCTGGAGCTTGCACACTTTGTTAGCACCTTTAGGATCAACAAAACCTTCTGGTTGCATCATATACAACTCTTCTTTAAGAAAACCATTAAGGAACACAGTTTTGACGTCCATTTGCCAAATTTCATAATCATAAAATGCAATAATTGCTAACATGATTCGGACCGACTTAAGCATCGCTACGGGTGAGAAGGTCTCATCGTAGTCAACCCCTTGAATTTGTTGAAAACCTTTCGCGACAAGTCGAGCTTTGTAGATGTTGACATTACCATCCGTGTCAGTCTTAATCTTGAAGATCCATTTATTCTCAATGGCTTGCCAATCATTGGGCAAGTCCACACTTTGTTCTCATACATAGATCCTATCTCAGATTTCATGGCCTCAAGCCATTTATCGGAATCTGGGCTCATCATAGCTTATTCATAGTTCGTAGGTTCGCCATGGTTTAGTAACATGACTTCCAGGACAGGATTACTGTACCACTCTGGTGCAGAACATGCTCTGTTCGACCTACGAGATCCAGTAGCAACTTGATCTGAAGTTTCATGATCAACATCATTAGCTTCCTCTCTAGTTGTTGTAAGCATCAGCATCATGGGAACGGATTTCTCTGATGTGCTACTTTCCAAATTGAGAGAAGGTACAATTACCTCATCAAGTTCTACTTTGCTCCCACTCACTTCTTCCGTGAGAAACTCCATCTCTTGGAATATTCCATTCTTGGCAACAAAGATCATGCCATTGGATCTATGGTAGAAGGTGTACCCAATTGTTTCCTTAGGGTATCCTATGAAGGCGCACTTCTCCGATTTGGGTTCGAGATTATCATGCTGAAGACTTTTGACGTAAGTGTCGAAACCCCAAACTTTAAGAAACAACAGCTTAGGTTTCTTGCCAAACCATAGTTCATACGGTGTCATCTCAACGGATTTAGACGGTACCCTATTTAACGTGAATGCGACTATCTCTAATGCATAACCCCAAAATGATAGTGGTAAATCGGTAAGTGACATCATAGATCGCACCATATATAATAAAGTACGGTTATGACGTTCAGACACACCATTACGCTGTGGTGTTCCAGGTGGCGTGAGTTGTGAATCTATTCCACATTGTTTTAAATGAGGGCCAAACTCGTAACTCAAATATTCGCCTCCGCGATCAGATCATAGAAACTTTATTTTCTTGTTACGATGATTCTCTACTTCACTATGAAATTCTTTGAACTTTTCAAATGTTTTAGACTTGTGTTTCATTAAGTAAATATACCCATATCTACTTAAATCATCTGTGAAGGTCAGAAAATAATGATACCCGTCGCATGCCTCAACACTCATCGGACCGCATACATCGGTATGTATTATTTCCAATAAGTCATTAGCTCGCTCCATTGTTCTGGAGAACGGAGTTTTAGTCATCTTGCCCATGAGGCATGGTTTGCAAGTATCAAATGATTCATAATCAAATGATTCCAAAAGTCCATCAGCATGGAGTTTCTTCATGTGTTTTACACCAATATGACATAAACGGCAGTGCCAGAAATATGTTGCACTATCATTATCAACTTTGCATCTTTTGGCATCAATATATGAATATGTGTATCACTACTATTGAGATTAAATAAGAATAGACCACTCTTCAAGGGTGCATGACCATAAAAGATATTACTCATATAAATAGAACAACCATTATTCTCTGATTTAAATGAATAGCCGTCTCACACTAAACAGGATCCAGATATAATGTTCATGCTCAACGCTCGCACCAAATAACAATTATTAAGGTCTAATACTAATCCCGAAGGTAGATGTAAAGGTAGCGTGCCGACGGCGATCACATTGACCTTGGAACCATTCCCGACGCGTCTCGTCACCTTGATATGTCTCCATCGTATCTACTTTTCCAAACACTTTTGACCTTGTTTTGGACCCTAACTTGCATGAGTTGAATGGAACTAACCTGGACTGACGCTGTTTTCAGCAGAATTGCCATGCTGTTATTTTTGTGCAGAAATAAAAGTTCTCGGAATGAACTGAAACTTCACGAAGAATACTTTTGGAATATATAAAAAATACCGGTGAAAGAATCAACGTCAGGGGACCCACACCCTGTCCATGAGGGTGGGGGCGCGCCCACCCCCTGGGGCGCGCCTGTCTCATGGGCCCCTTGAGGCTCCACCGACCTCAACTCCAACTCCATATATTCACATTCGGGGAGAAAAAATCAGAGAGAAGGATTCATCGTGTTTTATGATATGTAGCCGCCGCCAAGCCCTAATCTCTCTCGGGAGGGCTGATCTGGAGTCCGTTCGGGGCTCCGGAGAGGGGAATCCATCGCCATCGTCATCATCAACCTTCCTCCATCACCAATTTCATGATGCTCACCACCATGCATGAGTAATTCCATTGTAGGCTTGCTGGACGGTGATGGGTTGGATGAGATTTATCATGCAATCGAGTTAGTTTTGTTAGGGTTTGATCCCTAGTATCCATTATGTTCTGAGATTGATGTTGCTATGAATTTTCTATGCTTAATGCTTGTCACTAGGGCTCGAGTGCCATGATTTCAGATCTGAACCTATTATGTTTTCATGAATATATGCGAGTTCTTGATCCTATCTTGCAAGTCAATAGTCACCTACTATGTGTTATGATCCGGTAACCCTGAAGTGACAATAATCGGGACCACTCCTGATGATGACCGTAGTTTGAGGAGTTCATGTATTCACTAGGTGTTAATGCTTTGGTCCAGTACTCTATTAAAAGGAGGCCTTAATATCCCTTAGTTTCCAATAGGACCCCGCTGCCACGGGATGGTAGGACAAAAGATGCCATGCAAGTTCTTTTCCATAAGCACGTATGACTATATTCGGAATACATGCCTACATTACATTGATGAACTGGAGCTAGTTCTGTGTCACCCTTTGTTATAACTGTTGCATGAGGAATTGCATCCGACATAATTATCCATCATTGATCCATTGCCTACGAGCATCACTATGTTATAATCAACCTATGTTACTTTTCCGTTGCCACTGTTACAATCACTACAAAACCAATACTATTACTTTTGCCATCGTTACCGTTACTTCCATATTACTTTGCTGCAGATATTAAGTCTTTCAGGTGCGGTTGAATTGACAACTCAACTATTAATACTTGAGAATATTCTTTGGCTCCCCTTGTGTCGAATCAATAAATTTGGGTTGAATACTCTACCCTCGAAAACTGTTGCGATCCCCTATACTTAGGTGGGAGGGGGAGGGAAGAGGCCAGGAGGCGCCCCAAGTAGGAACTAATCCTATATATCAATCTTTACCTCTCGACCATTTCGAGACTCCTCGTCATGTCTGTGATATCATCTGGGACTCCGAACAACATTTGGTCACCAAATCACATAAATCATATAGTACTATATCATCATCAAACGTTAAGCATGCAGACCCTATGGGTTAGAGACTATGTAGACATGACCGAGACACCTCTCCCGTCAATAACCAATAGCGGAACCTGGATGCCCATATTGGCTCCTACATATTCTATGAAGATCTTTATCGGTCGAACCGTTATGACAACATACGTAATTCCCTTTATCTATCAGTATGTTACTTGCCCAAGATTCGATCATCGGTATCTTCATACCTAGTTCAATCTCGTTGCCGTAAAGTGTCTTTACTCGTTTCGTAATACATCATCTCGTGACTAACTCCTTAGTCGTTTTCTTGCAAGCTTATGATGTGTATTGCTGAGAGGGCCCAGAGATACCTCTCCGAAACTCGGCTCGATCTATGCCAACTCAACAAACACCTTCAGAGATACCTATAGAGCATCTTTATAATCACCCAGTTATGTTGTGACGTTTATTAGCACACAAGGTATTCCTTCGGTATCCAGCAGTTGCATAATCTCATAGTCGAAGGAATATGTATTTGAAATGAAGAAAGTAATAGCAAAAAAACTGAACGATCATTATGCTAAGCTAATGGATGGGTCTTGTCTATCAAATCATTATCCTGATGATGTGATCTCGTTATCAAATGACAACTCATGTCTATGGTTAGGAAACCTTAACCATCTTTGATCAATGAGCTAGTCAAGTAGAGGCTCACTAGGGACACAGTGTTTGTTTATGTATTCACACATGTATTTAGGTTTCCGATCAATACAATTCTAGCATGAATAATAAACCTTTATCACAAATAAGGAAATATAAAATAACAACTTTATTATTGTCTCTAGGGCATATTTCCTTCAATTTATAGCTAGCAGGTGATACGTCTCCAACGTATCTATAATTTTCTTTATTCCATGCTATTATATTATCTGTTTTGGATGTTTAATGGGCTTTATTATACACTTCTATATTATTTTTGGGACTAACCTACTACACCAAGGCCCAGTGCAAATTGCTATTTTTTTGCCTATTTCAGTGTTTCGCAGAAAAGGAATATCAAACGGAATCCAAATGGAATGAAACCTTTGGGAGAGTTATTTTTGGAACAAACGTGATCCAAGGGACTTGGAGTAGACGTCAAGAAAGAATCAGGGTGGCCACAAGGCAGGGAGGCGCGCCTGCCCCCCTGGGTGCACCCCCACCCTCGTGGGCCCCTCGCAGCTCCACCGACCTACTTCTTCCTCCTATATATATATCCATATACCCCGAAAACATTCAGGAGCACCACGAAACCCTATTTCCACCGCCGCAACTTTCTGTACCCAAGAGATCCCATCTTGGGGCCTTTTCCGGAGCTCCGCCAGAGGGGGAATTGATCACGGAGGGCTTCTACATCAACACCATAGCCTCACCGATGATGTGTGAGTAGTTTACCACAGACCTTCGATCCATAGTTATTAGCTAGATGGCTTCTTCTCTCGCTTTGGATCTCAATACAAAGTTCTCCTCAATCTTCTTGGAGATCTATTCGATGTAATTCTTTTTGCGGTGTGTTTGTCGAGATCCGATGAATTGTGGGTCTATGATCAAGATTATCTATGAACAATATTTGATTCTTCTCTAAAATATTTTATGTATAATTGGTTATCTTTGCAAGTCTCTTCGAATTATCAGTTTGGTTTGGCCTACTAGATTGATCTTTCTTGCAATGGGAGAAGTGCTTAGCTTTGGGTTCAATCTTGCGGTGTCCTTTCCCAGTGACAGCAGGGGCAGCAAGGCACGTATTGTATTGTTGCCATCGAGGATAAAAAGATGGGGTTTATATCATTTGCTTGAGTTTATCCCTTGCCTAATGCGTTACTCTGTTCTTATGAACTTAATATTCTAGATACATGATGGATAGCAGTCGATGTGTGGAGTAATAGTAGTAGATGTAGAATCGTTTCGGTCTACTTGTCGCGGACGTGATGCCTATATACATGATCATGCCTATATATTCTCATCATTATGCACTTTTCTATCAATTACTCGACAGTAATTTGTTCACCCACCGTAATACTTATGCTATCTTGAGAGAAGCCACTAGTGAAACCTATGGCCCCCGGGTCTATCTTTTATCACATAAGTTTCCAATCTATTTTACTTTGCAATCTTTATTTTCAATCTATATCATAAAAATACCAAAAATATTTATCTTATTATCTCTATCAGATCTCACTCTCGTAAGTGACCGTGAAGGGATTAACAACCCCGTTATTGCGTTGGTTGCGAGGTTCTTATTTGTTTGTGTAGGGACGAGGGACTTGCGTGTAGTATCCTACTGGATTGATACCTTGGTTTTCAAAACCGAGGGAAATACTTACGCTACTTTGCTGCATCACCCTTTCCTCTTCAACGGAAAACCAACGCAGTGCTCAAGAGGTAGCAAGAAGGATTTCTGGCGCCGTTGTCGGGGAGATCTACGCACAAGTCAAGACATACCAAGTACCTATCACAAACTCTTATCCCTGGCACTACATTATTTTCCATTTGCCTCTCGTTTTCCTCTCCCCATTTCACCTTTGCATTTGCCTTTTCTTTGCCCTCTTCCCGTATGTCTTTTTGTTTGTGTTTCCACGTGCCTTCTATTTGCTTGCATCTTTGCTCACTAAAAATCTATTGATATGGATCCACTTAAAGTGTTCTACTTGGATCATCTTCGGTCCTTATGCGCTCGTGCTGAAACCCCAACTAGCCTAGTTGATGGGAAATATTTAGATGAGCATGCTCAATTTGTGCGTCACCGTTTGTATGAAAAAGGGAAACTCTTATGGGATCAAATAAATAGATTGATGTGTTATGCTTGGAATCTTTGTGAAATTTGTGATTTTACTTGTTTCTCTAATAACCCTAAAAAAACACCTTCCCTACGTATGTGAGTTTAATAAAAATGAAATCTTATCTTCTTATGCAAAGGGTGTTTATAATTACTACGATATCGAACAAATTGAAGAATTTGTTGCTTTTAAGGGTGCTTATGAAGTTGCTTCTTTGATTTAAAAGTATGATATTACTCTCTACGAATCTGAAAATTTTGACATACTTAAATATTGCTATGAAAACTATGCGCATAATGTCTATGTCAAAGAGTTTATTGAAAGAATGACCGTTGCTTGGGAAGAAAATAATGATTTGCATGAATCTATAGATAATTATGGTTCCGATGATTTGATTGAAATATCCCTTGATGAACATGATGCTTGCTATTCTTGTGGCCATTATGTCAATATTCATGAAGATGAGTTTGCTATAGTTCCTTATGTTAAACATGAGATCATTACTATTGCACCCATACTTGACAGTTCCTTCGATGAAAAGCATGATTGTAATGATGTTATTATAAATTCTCTTAATGACAATTGTGTTAATGATATGCAAAACCTCAAGCTTGGGGATGCTAGTTTTGCTATGACTACTATTTGTTGCAATGATCATGATTGGGGTGATTCTTCTCATGATCTTGAAAATTTATTTAAGCACCATGATGAATATGAGATTGATAATAATGTTTGCAATAATATTTAAAGTGGGTTTGGAAGAGTGTCAACTTTAGATCCCACATATTTGGAAAATGATCAATCTTATGAAGTATTTGATAAAAGTGGGTTTGGAGAGGTCATGACTTTAGTTAATGTAAATCCCACTATTTCGGAAGAGTGTCAACTTTGCATGCATGTGGATCATATATAGAATATGTTTTGTGATAGATATATTGTTGAAATTGAGTATGATCCCACATGTAATTATTATGAGAGAGGAAAATATGATTGTAGAAATTTTCATGTTACCAAATTACCTCTCGTTATGTTGAGATTGCTATTGTTACTTTCCGCTTCCTTGCATATGCTAGTTTTTGCTTGCTATGATAATTTGTTTTCCTATAAGATAACTATGCATAGGAAGTATGTTAGACTTAGATGTGTTTGTCATGTGTTTTATCATGCTCTTTTTTGTGCTTCAATTCTTGTCTTTCATGTGAGCATCATTGAAATTATCAATGCCTAGCTAGGGGCCTTAAACGATAGCGCTTGTTGGGAGGCAACCCAATTTTATTTTTGTTTCTTGCTTTTTGGTTATGTTTAGTAATAAATAATTCATATAGCCCCTGTTTAGATGTGGTTTTATGCTTTTAATTAGTGTTTGTGCCAAGTAGAACCTTTGGGAAGACTTGGGAGAAGTTTTTGCGATCTTGCTGTAAAAAACAGAAACTTTAGCACTCACAAGATTTGCTGCCATTTTTTACTGGAGAGTGCGATTAGGTTGATTCTTTTTGCAGATGATTAATAGACAAATTCCTCACGTCCACCAATTTATTTCAGAATTTTTGGGGTTACAGAAGTATTCGAAACATACATATTACTACAGACTGTTCTGTTTTTGACAGATTCCATTTCTCATGTGTTGTTTGCTTATTTTGATGAATCTATGGCTAGTATCGGAGGGTATGAACCATAGAGAAGTTCGAATAAAGTAGGTTTAATACCAATATAAATAAAGAATGAGTTCATTACAGTACCTTAAGTGGTGGTTTGCTTTCTTATACTAACGGAGCTGATGAGATTTTCTGTTGAGTCTTGTGTTGTGAAGCTTTCAAGTTTTGGGTAAAGATTTGATGGATTATGGAATAAGGAGTGGCAAGAGCCTAATCTTGGGGATGAACAAGGCACCCCAAGGTAAAATTCAAGGACAACCAAAATCCTAAGCTTGGGGATGCCCCGGAAGGCATCCCCTCTTTCGTCTTCGTTCATCGGTAACTTTACTTGAGGCTATATTTTTATTCACCACATGATATGTGTTTTGCTTGGAGCGTCTTGTATGATTTGAGTTTTTGATCTTTAGTTTACTACAATAATCCTTGCTGTACACACCTTTTGGGAGAGACACACATGAATTGGAATTTATTAGAATACTCTATGTGCTTCACTTATATCTTTTGAGCTAGATAATTTTGCTCTAGTGCTTCACTTATATATTTTAGAGCACGGTGGTGGTTTCGAAATTATTGATCTCTCATGCTTCACTTATATTATTTTGAGAGTCCTTTAGAACAGCATGGTAATTTTCTTTGGTTATAAAATTAGTCCTAATATGATAGGCATCCAGGATGGGTATAATAAAAACTATCATAAAAAGTGCATTGAATACTATGAGAAGTTTGATACTTGATAATTGTTTTGAGATATAAAGATGGTGATATTAGAGTTGTGCTAGCTGAATAGTTGTGAATTTGATAAATACTTGTGTTGAAGACTGCAAGTCCCGTAGCATGCACGTATGGTAACCGTTGTGTAACAAATTTGAAACATGAGGTGTTCTTTGATTGTCTTCCTTATGAGTGGCGGTCGGGGATGAGCGATGGTCTTTTCCTACCAATCTATCCCCCTAGGAGCATGCGCGTAATGCTTGGTTTTTGATGACTTGTAGATTTTTGCAATAAGTATGTGAGTTCTTTACGACTAATGTTGAGTCCATGGATTATACGCATTCTCACCTTTCCATCATTGCTAGCCTCTTCGGAACCATGCATTGCCCTTTCTCACCTTGAGAGTTGGTGCAAACTTCGCCGGTGCATTCAAACCCCGTGATATGATACGCTCTATCAGACATAGACCTCCTTATATCTTCCTCAAAACAGCCACCATACCTACCTATTATGGCATTTCCATAGCCATTCCGAGATATATTGCCATGCCACTTTCCACCGTTTCATTTATGACATGCTTCATCATTGTCATATTGCCTTGCATGATCATGTAGTTGACATCGTATTTGTGGCAAAGCCACCATGCATAATCTATCATACATGTCACTCTTGATTCATTGCCCTTCCCGGCACACCGCCGGAGGCATTCATATAGAGTTATAGTATCAAGTTGTAATCATTGAGTTGTAAATAAATAGAAGTGTGATGATCATCATTAATAGAGCATTGTCCCAAATAAAAAAAGGTGGGAAGGCCAAATAAAAAAAGTCCCAAAAAATAAATAAAAAGGGACAATGCTACTATCCTTTTTTCCACACTTGTGCTTCACAGTAGCACCATGATCTTTATGATAGAGAGTCTCTTGTTTTGTCACTTTCATATACTAGTGGGAAATTTTCATTATAGAACTTGGCTTGTATATTCCAACAATGGGCTTCCTCAAATGCCCTAGGTCTCCGTGAGCAAGCAAGTTGGATGCACACCCACTTAGTTTCTCTTGTTGAGCTTAAATACATTTATAGCTCTAGTGCATCTGTTGCATGGCAATCCCTACTCCTTGCATTGACATCAATTGATGGGCATCTCCCTAGCACGTTGATTAGCCACGTCGATGTGAGACTTTCTCCTTTTTTATCTTCTCCACATAACCCCCATCATTATATTCTATTCCACCGATAATGCTATATCCATGGCTCACGCTTATGTATTGCGTGAAAATTGAAAAAAGTTTGAGATTACTAAAGTATGAAACAATTGCTTGGCTTATCATTGGGGTTGTGCATGATGAGAGAATTCTTGTGTGACGAAAATGGAGCATGACCAAACTATATGATTTTGTAGGGATGAACTTTCTTTGGCCATGTTATTTTGAGAAGACATGATTACTTAGTTAGTATGCTTGAAGTATTGTTATTTTTATGTCAATATTAAACTTCTTGAATCTCTTGGATCTTAATATTCATGCCACAATAAAGAAAATTACATTGAGAAATATGCTAGGTAGCATTCCACATCAAAAATTCTGTTTTTATCATTTACCTACTCGAGGACGAGCAGGAATTAAGCTTGGGGATGCTTGATACATCTCCAACGTATCTATAATTTTTTATTGTTCCATGCTATTATATTATCTATTTTGGATGTTTAATGGGCTTTATTATACACTTCTATATTATTTTTGGGACTAACCTACTAACCCAAGGCCTAGTGCAAATTGCTGTTTTTTTTGCATATTTCAGTGTTCCGCAGAAAAGGAATATCAAACGGAATCCAAATGGAATGAAACCTTCGGGAGAGTTATTTTTGGAACAAACGTGATCTAGGGGACTTGGAGTAGACGTCGAGAAACAAGCGAGGCGGCCACGAGGCAGGGAGGCGCGCCTGCCCCCCTGGGCGTGCCCCCACCGTCATGGGCCCCTTGTAGCTTCTCCGACCTACTTCTTCCTCCTATATATATCCATATACCCCGAAAACATCCAGGAGCACCACGAAACCCTATTTCCACCGCCGCAACCTTCTGTACCCAAGAGATCCCATCTTGGGGCCTTTTCCGGAGCTCCACCGGAGGGGGAATCGATCACGGAGGGCTTCTACATCAACACCATAGCCTCTCCGATGTTGTGTGAGTAGTTTACCATAGACCTTCGGTCCATAGTTATTAGCTAGATGGCTTCTTCTCTCTCTTTGGATCTGAATACAAAGTTCTCCTCGATCTTCTTGGAGATCTATTTGATGTAATTCTTTTTGGGTGTGTTTGTCGAGATCTGATGAATTGTGGGTTTATGATCAAGATTATCTATGAACAATATTTGATTCTTCTCTGAAATCTTTTATCTATGATTGGTTATCTTTGCAAGTCTCTTTGAATTATCAGTTTGGTTTGGCCTACTAGATTGATCTTTCTTGCAATGGGAGAAGTTCTTAGCTTTGGGTTCAATCTTGCGGTGTCCTTTCCCAGTGACAGCAGGGGCAGCAAGGCACGTATTGTATTGTTGCCATCGAGGATAAAAATATGGGTTTTATATCATATTGCTTGAGTTTATCCCTCTACATCATGTCATCTTGCCTAATGCGTTACTCTGGTCTTATGAACTTAATACTCTAGATGCATGCTGGATAGCGGTCGATGTGTGGAGTAATAGTAGTAGATGCAGAATCATTTCGGTCTAATTGTCGCGGACATGATGCCTATATGCATGATCATGCCTAGATATTCTCATAATTATGCAATTTTCTATCAATTGCTTGACAGTAATTTGTTCACCCATCGTAATACTTATGCTATCTTGAGAGAAGTCACTAGTGAAACCTATGGCCCCCAGTTCTATCTTTTATCATATAAGTTTCCAATCTATTTTACTTTGCAATCTTTATTTTCAATCTATATCATAAAAATACCAAAAATATTTATGTTATTATCTCTATCAGATCTCACTCTCGTAAGTGACCATGAAGGGATTGACAACCCCGTTATCGCTTTGGTTGCGAGGTTCTTATTTGTTTATGCAGGGACGAGGGACTTGCGTGTAGTCTCCTACTGGATTGATACCTTGGTTCTCAAAACTGAGGGAAATACTTACGCTACTTTGTTGTGTCACCCTTTCCTCTTCAAAGGAAAACCAACGCAGTGCTCAAGAGCAAGCAGCAGGAAACCCGACATGATATGTCCAAAATGACCCTGGGTCACTAAGGAACCGACACATGTCCAATGGTCGGCTTTCAAGCACACGCGGCAGCTTGACTTGGGCTACAAGCAAAGCTGACTCATCCAACTCTGGATAAGATTTACTCTCATTGTCTTCACTCGAAGACATAGGATTTGGGCTGAGCATCAGACCAGTCTTCTGACTTTGTTCACTTGGATCCCACTTAATTGTTCGGTGGTTCCTATGACTCAATAAAGAAGAAAATGAAACTACAAAAGAAACTCTGTCTTCGCACTCCATAGTCTTCACGTGAATGTCTTCACATGGCATTATCTTCGACGTGAATGTCTTCACGAACCACCATTGTCTTCAGTGTCTTCATACATTTTTAGGGGTCATCTCTGGTAGGTAAATCGAATCAATGAGGGACTTCTACCTATGTAATCCTGCAATTCTCACAAACACATTAGTCCCTCAACCACATTTTTCATCAATACTTCAAAACCAACTAGGGGTGGAACTAGATGCACTTACAGGAGCCGCCGCTGCCTCATGTTCTTCATCGGGAGGGATGATCCGGAGTTTGTTCGGGGCTCCGGAGAGGGGGATTCGTCGCCATCATCATCACCAACCTTCCTCCATCATCGATTTCATGATGCTCGCCACCGTGCATGAGTAATTCCATCGTAGGCTTGCTGGACGACGATGGGTTGGATGATATTTATCATGTAATCGAGTTAGTTTTGTTAGGGTTTGATCCCTAGTATCCATTATGTTCTGAGATTGATGTTGCTATGACTTTGCTATGCTTAATGCTTGTCACTAGGGCCCAAGTGCCATGATTTCAGATCTGAACCTATTATACTTTCATGAATATATTTGTGTTCTTCATCCTATCTTACAAGTTGTAGACACCTATTATGAATTATGGTCCACATACCCCAAAGTGACAACAACTGGGATTCTTTCCAGTGATTATCGTAGTTTGACTTCTTCTTCTCTGGCAGTGACGATGCTCGGCGGAGGGATGTGACTGGAGACCAGCTAGCTATTGTATATACTACAAAGTTAGTGAAGGATACAGACGACTGTCACCCTCGCTCCTTCGTCACCTTCTCGGCGACGGCGCCCGTCTCCATGGGCCAACCTGTCTCCCCGTCCTCCGCCTCGGTCGATGCTGCTGCGCGCAGGGGCCTGCCTTCCTACCGGGAGGCTCTGTTGAGCCCTGCGCCCTCCTCCACGGCATTGATGACGGTGGTTGGAGATTCCCCCGACGAGGCTGCCCAGATCTCTCTGCGTCCTCGCCTCAAGTCCATCATCACGGTACCTGAGCGGGACTGCGGCATTGATGGCGTGTGGCGACCCGACCCGAATGGATCAAGTCTACTGTGCTCGGGTGTCATCCCTGGATCAGTAATGCTGACACCACACAGTACATCGAAGGATTTATAGCAGAGTGGCAATCACACACTTATTACATCGTTGTCTCAAAGAGAACTTATTACAATAAATATGGCTTAAGGCCATCTAGTGTCGATAACAGCGGAAGACTCGGAAGATAAATGGGTCCATCAACTCCAACGGCATCACTGAGTATAGAACCACGACCTAAAAGCACCTTACTCGTCGTCTGAAAAGTCTGCAACATGAAACTTGCAGCCCGAAAACGGGTCAGCACATGGAATATGCTGGCAAAGTAACACATAGAGAGTAATGGAATGAAACAACTATACTATATGCATATATGGCTGGTGGAAAGCTCTATGGTTACAGTTTTGCGTAAAGCCAATTTTTCCCTACTACAAAGGAATAAATTTACTTAACTATCATGGTGGTTGTTAAACATCGAGAATGGTTGACAGCATTCCGATCCCAATTAAGTGAACAATTAAAACCCAACAACATTAATTAGAAGTAACATGTTGAGATTCACATGATATTCAAGTACTAGATACTCAAGTTGTCCATAACCAGGGACACGACTAATCATGATTAGTTTGTACACTCTGCAGAGGTTTGCGCACTTTTCCCCACAAGACTCGATCGCCTCCATTTGGTTTCTCGCACTACACGGTGTTTGAGAAGACGGATGACCGAGACACAGTCTTTCAGAAGCGCTAGCACCTTACATGTGGGTAGACCGTACCACCTACAACCCCTACATCTGCTAGTCTACCCGTAAGAGTTCGCACGACTTAATCAACTATGCCAGAGCCCATAATGGCTTGTGGCTACACACAGAAGTTTCTAGCATGAAAGATCTTATGATCCCTTTGAGCCTGGGTGGCGGTCCGAAAAAAAAGGGAAGTCCTGATAGACATCAGGTGCCTCAATCCACCCAGATGTGTGTTTAAGTTGCCACCTTAGATAAACCATTAAAATTATCAACTCACATCTGTCATGGATATCACTCACCCAATCCACGTCTACTAGCATAGCATGGCATAATAAGCAAACGTAGAAGTAACTCCCAAAGGTTTCATAATAAAACAGGTAATAGGTACTACCTCATCTACTTCCCATCCCACAATTTAATTAGATCCTAATCATGCAATGTGAGAGGATTGATCTAATGCAATAAAACATGGGTTGTAGAGAAGGTATGATCAAAGTGTTACTTGCCTTGCTGATGATCCGCGAGTCCTAGGGTTTCGAAGTAACAAGCGGCGCAATCCGGGTGATCTATCGCAGACAAACAACAAGCACACAATAAGTACTCGTCTAATGCACAGGTAAAACTCGAACAAGAGAACGAAACAGAAAGTTCAACTTAAGAACTCCGGTTGCAAAGAAAGAACGAACCGAACAAAGAAACGGAAAACAAACGACGGAAGAAAACAACTCGGTTCTAGCAAGTTGAATCTAGGTCAAATTTTACTGCAGCAAAGGCTTGTTCAAGTTGATTAGACGGAACGGCGGTTTCGAAACGAAACTCCAGGCGCTTGAATCACCTGATTCCGATAAACGAGCGGGCAGAAAAACTAGAACGAAGATCGGATCTGAGATCACGATCGCAGAATAAATCCGACGAAAAGAAAGAGACGAACGGTTAAACGAACGGGCGTCGTTAACCGGGAAAAATCGGTGATCACGTTCGTTAAGATGAACGGTCCGAAAGAAGAACGAAAACCGATCTAGGGTTTTCGGAAAAGAAACCGAAAAAGAAACGGAAAACCGATCTAGGGTTTCGGAAGAAAACCGAAACAAAAACCGGAAGAAAAAGAAAAGAATCGGAGAGAAAACGGAACGGTTCTTTTAGGAAAAACCGGACCGGGGAAGAAAAAGAGAGGCGCGGCTACCTCGGGAGGCGGGCTCCGGGCGGCGACGACTAAGGGCGGCGGCGGCGGCGCTAGGGCGGCGGCGGCAGGCGGCGGCGGCGGCGCGGCTGCGGCTACTGCTGCTTGGGGCGGCGGGGCTGGTGTGGGGAGGAGAGGGGGGGTGCTTGGGTATTTATACTAGGAGGGGGGGTTTCTTGGGGGAGGGGGCAAGAAAAAGGAGGGGGGGCGGCGGCCTAGAGTCCTTCTAGGACTCGGCCTGGGGGCGGCGGGGCTGGCGGCTGGCGCTGGGCCGGCCAGCTGGGCCCTTGGCCCAGGCGGGGCGCTGCTCTTTTTTTTAAATCGGTTTCGCGCGCAGAAAAAAAAAAGAAAAAGAAAACTAAACGGACTCCAAAATTCCTAAGGTAAATTTTCCCCGACTCCTAAAAATGAGTCGAACAAAATGAACTTTTCTCCGGGCCTAAAATGCAATTTTTTTGAAAACACGCATTTTTCCCTATCCAAATAAAATGCAAACAAAACTCCGGCAAAACCAAAAATTTGATTTATTCATTAGATCTTCATTTTTCCTAACTTTGAGAAAGTCATATTATTCCCTCTCTCATTTTTTTGATATTGGAAAAATAATTGAAGATGAAATAAAATAAATCAAATGATCCTCTTTTCCAAAATTTGAGAGAACTCAAATATGAAAATAACGAAATCTCCAACTCTCTCCGAGGGTCCTTGAGTTGCGTGAAATTTCTAGGATCAACCAAAAATGCAAGAAATATGATATGCATGATGATCTAGTGTATAACATACCAAATTGAAAATTTGGGATGTTACAAACCTACCCCCCTTAAAATGAATCTCGCCCTCGAGATTCGGGTTGGCTAGAAAATAGGTGAGGGTGGTCCTTGAACAAATCTTCTTCTCTTTCCCAGGTGGCTTCATCCTCTGAATGGTGGTTCCACTGAACTTTGCAAAACTTGATAACCTTGCTGCGAGTAACTCTGCTGGCAAACTCGAGAATCTTGACTGGCATCTCCTCATATGTTAAGTCGTCCTTCAACTAAATTGCTTCAAGCGGCACGGTATCTCTTAGCGGTATCTCCGCCATCTCGGCGTGACATTTCTTCAGCTGAGAAACATGGAATACATCATGAACTCCTGACAGTCCCTCTGGTAATTCCAACTTATAAGCGACTTCTCCCATACGTTGCAAGATCTTATATGGTCCAACGAAATGCGGTGCTAATTTTCCCTTAACTCCAAAGCGCTTAACTCCTCGAAGTGGGGATACTCGAAGATAAACTCTGTCTCCGGTTTCGTAAACTGTCTCCTTGCGTTTAGAATCTGCGTAGCTCTTTTGCCTGGACTGGGCTACCTTGAGCCTATCGCGAATCAACCTAACTTTCCGTTTAGACTCCTTAATCAAATCTGGTCCAAAGAACTGACGGTCTCCAACTTCGTCCCATGACAACGGTGTCATGCACCTCCTTCCGTATAAAGCTTCGAAAGGTGCCATCTTCAAACTGGTTTGGTAACTGTTGTTATAATAAAACTCCGCATACAGCAAGTTATCGTCCCAACTAGATCCATAATCTAGTGCACAAGCTCTCAGCATATCTTCCAAAATCTGATTGACTCTCTCGGTCTGTCCATCTGTCTGCGGATGAAAAGCTGTGCTGAACTCTAGTCTGGTACCCAAAGTTTCATGCAACTGATTCCAAAACTTTGAGGTAAATTGGGTTCCTCTATCTGATACGATACTCCTCGGAACTCCATGCAAACAAATGATCCTAGTCATGTATATCTTTGCCAACTTAGCACTGGTGTAAGTGGTCTTAACTGGAATAAAATGTGCTACCTTCGTCAAACGATCAATTACTACCCATATCGAGTCATAGCCTGCTTTTGTCCTGGGTAGTCCTGTGATAAAATCCATGCCTATCTTATCCCACTTCCATTCGGGTATCGGCAATGGTTGTAACAATCCTGCTGGCTTCTGATGCTCTGCCTTTACTCTCTGGCATACGTCACAAACTGCTACATATGCTGCAATATCCTTCTTCATTCCGGTCCACCAGAATGTTTCCTTCAAATCCAAATACATCTTGGTATTCCCTGGGTGAATCGAATATGGTGAATCATGTGCCTCTTGCAAAATCAACTTCCTGATCTCCGGGTCATTGGGCACATAAACACGGTCCTCAAACCATAAGGTATCGTGCTCATCCTCACGAAATCCCTTTGCTTTTCCTTCACTCAATTTCTCTTTTATAGCAGCAATCTCCTTGTCAGATTTCTGAGCTTCTCTGATCTTATCCATCAATGTTGACTGAATCTCCAATGCTGCTACATAGCCTCTCGGAACTATTTCCAAACATAGCTCACGAAGGTTTTTTGCTAACTCCTTTGGTACTTCTCCCGTCATTAAAGTATTGACATGGCTCTTACGGCTCAATGCGTCAGCTACTACATTAGCTTTTCCGGGATGGTAATGCAATCTCATATCATAATCCTTGATGAGCTCCAACCATCTCCTCTGTCTGAGGTTCAACTCCTTCTGCGTGAAAATGTACTTCAAACACTTGTGATCCGTGTACACCTCACAATGATTCCCAATGAGGAAATGTCTCCACGTCTTCAATGCATGCACTACGGCTGCTAACTCCAAATCATGCGTGGCATAATTCAACTCATGAGGCTTCAGTTGTCGTGAAGCATACGAAACAACTCTCCCTTCCTGCATAAGCATTGCTCCAAGTCCTCGACGTGAAGCGTCGCAATACACCTCATAATCCTTGGTCTGATCTGGCAAAATCAATACTGGTGAGGTAACCAAGCGTTTCTTCAACTCCTGGAAACTAGCCTCACACTCCTCAGTCCATTTGAACTTAGTATCCTTCTTCAACAACTCCGTCATAGGCTTCGCAATCTTTGAGAACTTCTCAATGAATCTCCGGTAGTAACTCTGGATCTCTCCAACTGTCTTTGGTGATTCCCATTCGGTTACTGTCTCAACCTTTGTGGGGTCAACTGCTATACCTTCTCCGGATATAACGTGTCCGAGGAATCCAACTTCCTTTAACCAAAACTCACATTTGCTGAATTTGGCGTATAATTTATGTTCCCTTAGTTTCTCCAAAACCAAACACAAATGTTCCTTATGCTCCTCTTCATTCTTTGAATAAACCAGAATGTCATCAATGAACACTACGACGAACTTATCCAAAAACTCCATAAACACTTTGTTCATCAGGTTCATAAAATAGGCAGGTGCGTTAGTCAATCCAAATGACATAACGGTATACTCATACAGTCCATATCTCATGGTGAATGCTGTCTTAGGTATGTCCTGCTCTCGAATCTTCAACTGATGGTACCCTGATCGCAAATCGATCTTGGAAAACACTTTAGCTCCTTGCAACCGATCAAACAGATCGTTGATCATTGGCAGTGGGTACTTGTTCTTGATGGTTACTTCATTCAATCCCCGATAATCTACAACCATCCTTAATGATCCATCCTTCTTTTCCACTAGAAGTACGGGTGATCCCCAAGGCGAAGAACTTGGGCGAATGTAACCTTTATCCAATAACTCCTTAATCTGATTCTTAATTTCCACCAAATCCTTTGCTGGCATCCGGTACGGTCGCTTCGATATTGGACCGATTACTGCATCGGGCTGATCTTCAACCTCCTCCACATTAATGTGGTTCACCTGTCCCCTATTGAAAGGGTTCGGCTTTTTCCTAGAGCTTCCATTGCCATTTCCATTCTGGCCTTCAGGACATTCATTGGCATAATGTCCGGTCTTGGAACACTTGAAACAGGTGACTTGACTCAGGTCTCTCTTGGTTGGGGTCGATGGGGTGGTCCGGTTCTGGCCGTTGCTTCCTCCATTCCCATTACCATTCTTGTGGCCATTATGGTTGTGCGAGATACCTCCTCCATGGGTGTGCTGAAACTGAAATCCCGGTTTAGGGGTAAAACGGGGCTTCTGCTGGGCTCCAGAGTTATACTTCCCCTGTCCATACTTCCTCTTACGGTTTTCAATCTACTGTTGCTTCCCTTCAATCATGATGGCACGATCTACCAACTCCTGGTAGTTGTTGAAACTCGCTACCATCAACTGCATGCTTAGTTCATCATTCAGTCCTTCCAGAAACTTCTCCTGCTTAGCTGCATCCGTAGCAACGTCATCTGGGGCATAACGTGCTAGCTTACTAAACTCCTCCACATACTGGCCAACTGTCCGTCCTCCTTGGCGCAAGTTACGAAACTCACGCTTCTTCATGGCCATAGCTCCTGCTGAAACATGGGCAGTGCGGAAAGCTTGCTGAAACTGATCCCATGTGACAGTGTCAACTGGGTAAGTGGCTATGAAATTCTCCCACCATGCTGCCGCGGGTCCGTCAAGCTGGTGAGCGGCAAACTTCACTTTCTCACCATCCGTGCATCCTGCAGTGGTCAACTCCCTTCCTATCTTGCGGAGCCAATCGTCTGCTACTACTGGCTCGGTGCTACTGGAAAACACCGGCGGATTCAACCTAAGGAAACGGGCTAAGTGGTCAACAGGTGGTGGTGGTGGGTTGTTGTTGTTCTGCTGGTTCTGGACTAACATTTGCATCAATTGATTCTGCTGCTGGATCAACTGAGTGAGCTCTGGTGGAAATCCATTGTCACGTCTCGGAGGCATCTGAGGGTTTAGAAAAGACGAGAATTAAGAATAGAGGGGGTCTAAAGGGAAAACACTACCCAAATGCACATGAGCAAATGCACACAGAATCACTTCATTCAATCAAAAAAGGGCTTACAAACGGTCTAACTATCGCAAAAGTTCTCGACTATTGTGTTTACATGGGGGAATACTACTACTATCTGGTGGTCATCTAGAAATTTGAACTGGTGGAAGACTCCATGATATCTGCTCCAGCTTCGTCTTCAAAGTCGGGTTCACTTGGATCCGAATCGGTGTCGTCGATGATGATGTAGTTGTCCGGACATGCGACGTACTCGTCTTCTTCTTTGGATGCTAACTTCCTCTTGAGTTCTTCAATATCCTGCTTAAGATCGTTATTGTGTCTTGCTAGAGCTACGATCTCGTCCATGTAGTCCTTGCGTGTAGACTTCAGTTCTCCTTCTAGCTCGATGATCCTTGCCTTCGCATTCTTCAACTCTATCATGTCATTGCACATCTGGTTCTCGTGGCGTTGAATGTGCTGGTTTAACTCCTGGATGAAAGATGCAATGGATCTATCCTTCTTGGTGCTGACTAACTCCCATTGTTCATCTCGGCGTCCGCAAATCTGGTAGATAGTGTCCTTGAGGTCTTCTTGATAAACTTCTCCAATGCGTCCTATGGTGATATGAGCTGCCATGCTCTTCCCCAGACTCCAGGTTGGTGCATTGAAAACACTATCTATGGGCTTCGTGATTGGCGCGAATGTTCTTCCCGGAACGTGAGCTTGAATCTTCCAGCGCTCCTCTTCAGGCAGAGTGGCGTTGAAGGTTCCCATGAAGCTTGGTAATCCAATGTTTAGGTACTTGGTGACTTCCTTCAGGTGAAATCCAAATGGTGTGCCTTCATCCGGTTGAGCGTACTTAATCTTCGCATTCGTCATCCTAAAAGAGTAGAAAAGATGAGGAGTTAGAAAATGAGAAGAGAATGGTAATCTATGGCTTTAACTTAGTGGTCGTGTCCTACAGTCACCGTGTGCTCTGATACCATCTCTGTGGCGACCCAACCCGAATGGATCAAGTCTACTGTGCTCGGGTGTCATCCCTGGATCAGCAATGCTGACACCACACAGTACATCGAAGGATTTATAGCAGAGTGGCAATCACACACTTATTACATCATTGTCTCAAAGAGAACTTATTACAATAAATATGGCTTAAGGCCATCTAGTGTCGATAACAGCGGAAGACTCGGAAGATAAATGGGTCCATCAACTCCAACGGCATCACTGAGTATAGAACCACGACCTAAAAGCACCTTACTCGTCGTCTGAAAAGTCTGCAACATGAAAGTTGCAGCCCGAAAATGGGTCAGCACATGGAATATGCTGGCAAAGTAACACATAGAGAGTAATGGAATGAAACAACTATACTATATGCATATATGGCTGGTGGAAAGCTCTATGGTTACAGTTTTGCGTAAAGCCAATTTTTCCCTACTACAAAGGAATAAATTTACTTAACTATCATGGTGGTTGTTAAACATCGAGAATGGTTGACAGCATTCCGATCCCAATTAAGTGAACAATTAAAACCCAACAACATTAATTAGAAGTAACATGTTGAGATTCACATGATATTCAAGTACTAGATACTCAAGTTGTCCATAACCAGGGACACGGCTAATCATGATTAGTTTGTACACTCTGCAGAGGTTTGCGCACTTTTCCCCACAAGACTCGATCGCCTCCATTTGGTTTCTCGCACTACACGGTGTTTGAGAAGACGGATGACCGAGACACAGTCTTTCAGAAGCGCTAGCACCTTACATGTGGGTAGACCGTACCACCTACAACCCCTACATCTGCTAGTCTACCCGTAAGAGTTCGCACGACTTAATCAACTATGCCAGAGCCCATAATGGCTTGTGGCTACACACAGAAGTTTCTAGCATGAAAGATCTTATGATCCCTTTGAGCCTGGATGGCGGTCCGAAAAAAAAGGGAAGTCCTGATAGACATCAGGTGCCTCAATCCACCCAGATGTGTGTTTAAGTTGCCACCTTAGATAAACCATTAAAATTATCAACTCACATCTGTCATGGATATCACTCACCCAATCCACGTCTACTAGCATAGCATGGCATAATAAGCAAACGTAGAAGTAACTCCCAAAGGTTTCATAATAAAACAGGTAATAGGTACTACCTCATCTACTTCCCATCCCACAATTTAATTAGATCCTAATCATGCAATGTGAGAGGATTGATCTAATGCAATAAAACATGGGTTGTAGAGAAGGTATGATCAAAGTGTTACTTGCCTTGCTGATGATCCGCGAGTCCTAGGGTTTCGAAGTAACAAGCGGCGCAATCCGGGTGATCTATCGCAGACAAACAACAAGCACACAATAAGTACTCGTCTAATGCACAGGTAAAACTCGAACAAGAGAACGAAACAGAAAGTTCAACTTAAGAACTCCGGTTGCAAAGAAAGAACGAACCGAACAAAGAAACGGAAAACAAACGACGGAAGAAAACAACTCGGTTCTAGCAAGTTGAATCTAGGTCAAATTTTACTGCAGCAAAGGCTTGTTCAAGTTGATTAGACGGAACGGCGGTTTCGAAACGAAACTCCAGGCGCTTGAATCACCTGATTCCGATAAACGAGCGGGAAGAAAAACTAGAACGAAGATCGGATCTGAGATCACGATCGCAGAATAAATCCGACGAAAAGAAAGAGACGAACGGTTAAACGAACGGGCGTCGTTAACCGGGAAAAATCGGTGATCATGTTCGTTAAGATGAACGGTCCGAAAGAAGAACGAAAACCGATCTAGGGTTTTCGGAAAAGAAACCGAAAAAGAAATGGAAAACCGATCTAGGGTTTCAGAAGAAAACCGAAACACAAACCGGAAGAAAAAGAAAAGAATCGGAGAGAAAACGGAACGGTTCTTTTAGGAAAGACCGGACCGGGGAAGAAAAAGAGAGGCGCGGCTACCTCGGGAGGCGGGCTCCGGGCGGCGGCGACTAAGGGCGGCGGCGGCGCTAGGGCGGCGGCAGGCGGCGGCAGCGCGGCTGCGGCTGCTGCTGCTTGGGGCGGCGGGGCTGGTGTGGGGAGGAGAGGGGGGGTGCTTGGGTACTTATACTAGGAGGGGGGGTTTCTTGGGGGAGGGGGCAAGAAAAAGGAGGGGGGGCGGCGGCCTAGAGTCCTTCTAGGACTCGGCCTAGGGGTGGCGGGGCTGGCGGCTGGCGCTGGGCCGGCCGGCTGGGCCCTTGGCCCAGGCGGGGCGCTGCTCTCTCTTTTTTTTTAAATCGGTTTCGCGCGCAGAAAAAAAACAAAGAAAAAGAAAACTAAACGGACTCCAAAATTCCTAAGGTAAATTTTCCCCGACTCCTAAAAATGAGTCGAACAAAATGAACTTTTCTCCGGGCCTAAAATGCAATTTTTTTGAAAACACGCATTTTTCCCTATCCAAATAAAATGCAAACAAAACTCCGGCAAAACCAAAATTTGATTTATTCATTAGATCTTCATTTTTCCTAACTTTGGGAAAGTCATATTATTCCCTCTCTCATTTTTTTATATTGGAAAAATAATTGAAGATGAAATAAAATAAATCAAATGATCCTCTTTTCCAAAATTTGAGAGAACTCAAATATGAAAATAATGAAATCTCCAACTCTCTCCGAGGGTCCTTGAGTTGCGTGAAATTTCTAGGATCAGCCAAAAATGCAAGAAATATGATATGCATGATGATCTAGTGTATAACATACCAAATTGAAAATTTGGGATGTTACATGGCGGTGGGTGGGTGACCGTTGGTCCTGGTGGTCGCCCTGTTCGTGACTCCCCTCAGCCGCGTTCCCATCCACAGGAGCGAGACGAGTGCTTCCGCGCTCTTCTATTTAAGCGGGCTAGGGGTTGCTGCTTCAAGTGCTTCTCCCCCAACCATCACATCGCTGACTGCAGAAACAAGGCCCGGTGCTTGCTATGTGGTGAGGCCGGTCACAAGGCGCGGTGGTGTGGGGACTGGGGTACGGGCTCGGCTAGGGCGGTGTCTTCTCGAAGGGCGGCCTCTCCTGTTCCGGTTGCGGTGCACGCCTCTTCCAGGATGGAGGCTCCTGGGCTAGCGCGGCGGGGATTGGTGCGGGCGGCGGCGCCGCGTCTGGCGGCGGTGGCAGAGACTGAGCGCGCCCTCTCGGGGCACGCGGTGATGGCGGTGGTGCTGGGCTGCGGTTCTCCGTTGGCTCTCTCTGAGGTGCAGCGCGCCTTCGCTGCTCGGTTCAGGGTGCCGGACGAGCAAGTCCATGCATCGCTGCTCGACCAGGGGGAGTTCCTCCTCTACTTCGAGGACCTGGAGGCTCGGAACGAGGCGGTGGCGGTGCCAGGCCTGCTCACCTTGGGAACGGTCTCCTTTCGGATCGCTCTGTGGACAAGGTTCAAGAATGCGACGGCGGCGACCATGCGGTTCAAGGCGCGGGTCTGCCTGGAACGTGTGCCACGCAACGCTTGGAGTCTGGAGGCGGTGGCCTCCCTCTTCGACCGGTCCATGATTCTGGACTCTTTGAATTTGTGCTCATCATGTTGTCCCAAGCTTTGCAAAGAAAGAATCAAAACATTGTTGAAGCCATGCGTTTCATCTTGGATGTGAAAGAAAGCTTGCAGAGCATGAGGGACAATGGGTGGGAGTCTTTATTCTGCCAAGCCAAGAACTTTTGTGAAACACATGGTATTTATGTGCCAAACATGGATGATCTTGTTGGAGCTATGGGTCAATCTGTTCGCACTAAGAATAAGGTGACTCGACTTCATTATTACAAGGTTAGCATATTCAATGTTGCCATTGATGCAACTATCACTGAGATGAATCACCGATTAAATGAAGTTTCCACCGAGTTATTGGATTGTATGTCTTGTCTTAATCCAGCAAACAACTTCTCAAAGTTTAACGTTGACAAACTTATTCGGCTTGCTGAAATTTATGATGAGGACTTCACAGAAGCTGATCGGTTAATGCTAGGAGTAGACCTCCCAAGATTTCTTATGAACATTAGGAGAAGTGAGGAGTTTAATGGATGTCGGGATGTGTCCACACTTGCTCGGTTGATGGTTGAAACAATGAAACACACATCTTTCCAGTTGGTATATCGCCTCATTGAGTTGACACTTATTCTTCCTGTGGCCACTTCATCCGTTGAGAGAATATTTTCAGCAATGAAGATAATCAAGACAGATTTGTGCAACAAACTATCAGATGATTGGCTAAATGATTTGATGGTGTGCTACTGCGAGAAAGAGATATTTAGAAGCATTCCTGATGACCAAATCATGATACAATTCCAGAAAATGAGGGATCGGAAAGGACATTTGCCTCATGAGTTTCATGTGATTTCTTAGAGGTATTGATGCCACTGTTACTAGTTTCAATACTTATTCGTTCATGACTTATTGTTATATCACTAACAAGTGTACTAATGTGAACAGATGGCTTGCAAGAGGTGCCTTACGCATACATTTCTATATTTTGGTGTGAAGGTGTTCTATAACTACAGTACTAGTTAGTAAGAGCAACATTTCATTGTCCTTTTGTTGTTATTTCTCTTGTACTTTGATACCTTGTGTATGAATTGTATTAACATTTCTAGTATGGTTAAACATGTTATTACTATTGCTCTTGAAAATTTTCATGTCTTTTTGAGCACTGGTTTGGCAGATATTGTCTTCGCAATACCAATATTAGTTTAAAATTCAATTGTTAAAACCTTTCAAAAAAATCCAGTAAATAGTACATGTTTCCAGTAATATTTCTGGAAAGCTTGAGCACATTTGCACAAATGGCCTAGAAAATAATGGCTATTTAGCTAAGCAGATTCAGAATCTAGTTCAAATTTAATATGTTTTAAACATTCCAAAAAAAATCCAATAAATACCACATGCCTCCAGTAGTATTCTGGAAAAGTTTGATCACATTTGGACAAATGGACTAGGAGATGATGTTGTTTTTCTTCAAACGGACGTTTGTTTTTTTTCTCTGTTAACTTTGAACCCACCCTCCATTTTCTTTCTGGATTCGCCACTGCCGGCATCTGAGGATGTCTCAGCAGCTGATTTCCTTCTCAATGTTAATTTGGGGACGGCTGCGCTGCCACTGGCCGAAGGGGATGGGCTGGCGCTGGCTCCGTCCCTAGTCAGCCTAGACGCACGCGAGAGCCAGCTTTTGGACGAGATCTCGGAAGTGCCTCTGGCCGCGCGCGTTGACCCTGGCCTCCTCTCTGGGACGCAGTCTGCACGCGACAAACGGGCGGGCCTTCCGGTTCAGCTGGGCCTCAACGTCGACTCTGGCCCAGCTCGCAGCGCTGCCCCGGCTCAGGCCCCGCACCCACCCCCGGTCTCGGAGCTGGGCCGTCTGCCCGCTGCAATGCCGTGTGTTGGCCCGGATGCTAGCATCGATGATAATACGCTGGCTGAGGCCCTCTCTGCTTTCCTGCTCGCCGCTTCACGGCCTTCCTCCTCTGCTCTGCTGCCGACGCCTAATTCCCAGCCACCCCCTCCCCCTCCACCGCCCCCGGTCAGCATGGCGGCCACGCATCCCCACCCCCTAGCCAGTGCGGAGACGACTGTTAGGTCCACTCGCAGCAGCGGCAGGCTCGCGGCTAAGCCCAATCGCGGTCTCTCGGCCGAGGACAAGGCGAGGTTGGTGCTCCTCAAGAGGGGAGGGATTGTTCTCCATGATGGGCCTCCAGCGCCGGAAGACCTACAGCGCTACCGGATGCTGTACAAGAAGGAACTGCCGGACTCATTCATTCAGGCGGTCTCGGCGTTGGTTGCCGCCACTTCATCGTTGTCCAGGTCCAAGGCTGCTAGGGGTCAGGCGGTCGGCCCCTGATCCTTGATCTGATTTTGATGTGTCTAAGTGCTTAGATTGGTTCCCCATGTTAGTACAACCTTTGATTATGCTGGGTGTATGGAGGATCGGCTGTAGTGCTCAAATTACTGAAGGTCCCTGTATTTGTTGCACTATGCTGTTTGGCCTGTCTGAGAGGCATAGGATGCTGGAGGTTCAGTTCATTGTGTCTACCCGGTATCAGTCTTGCAGCTGTTCTGCTCGGCAATGTGTGTTTGAGTCGCCCCAAGTTTCCACATGGATATAAACCTACTGAACTGGAATGTTAGGGGCCTAAACAACCCTGCCCGCCGTCGTGTCGTCCAAAATTTGTGCAATACCTGGAAGTGTAACATCGTGTGCCTACAAGAGACTAAGATCGCTGATCTGTCAAGAAATCTGGTGGTGGAGACATTGGGGCCCAGATTTGGGGATAATTTCTTGTTCAAAGGGGCTGACGGCACACGAGGTGGCATCCTGATCGCGTGCAGTCCAGACTTTGCTATCTCCCCTTTTCCAGCTGTGCCAGCTTCCTTCTCTCTGTCTGCCACCGTGACCAATAGAATGGATGGCTCTTCGTGGACACCGACAGTTGTATATGGGCCGCAGGATGATGATGACAAGATTGTATTTCTGCAGGAGCTTCGCAACCTCAAGCTCTTGGTGAAAAATGAATGGCTGCTTGCAGGCGATTTCAATCTGATTGCGAGAGCAAATGAGAAGAACAACCCCAATGTCAACATTCGGATGATGGGCCGGTTCAGAAGTGTCATCGAGGATCTTGAACTCCGTGAGTTTCAGCTAACTGGAAGGAAATTTACTTGGGCCAGTCACAATAGCAACCACACCTGCTCCAAGCTTGACCGCATCCTCATGTCTCGCGAATGGGAACTCAAGTTCCCCCAGTACCATTTGATGCCTGCCTCCACGGCCATTTCGGACCACAGCCCTTTGTTACTCAAGAGGATGGTGACCAAGCGCTATCATGGGTTCCGATTTGAAGCTTTTTGGGTTAATCTGCCTAGGTTTAGGGAGACGGTTCAGGAGGCTTGGGACAAGGATGTGCGCTCCAACAACGCCTTCAGAATTCTGCACACCAAGCTTTGTCGCACGGCTGCCGCCCTCAAGCGGTGGAGCAGAGCACACATGTCTGATTTGCGGATTCAGGAGCCTATCGCAAACGACGTCATTTTCCACCTAGACATGGCACAAGACGAGAGGGTGCTGTCCGACGCTGAGCTGAATCTGAGGCGGGTGTTGAAGGCAAAACTGCTTGGGTTGGCAGCCATCGACAGAGTGAGATGGAGACAAAAATCTAGATTGACCACAATCAGAGCGGGCGATGCAAATAAGAGACTTTTTCACCTGCGTGCAAATGGGAGATGTCGAAAGAATCACATTCCAATCCTGAAGAAACAATGCGGAACAGAGACTAATATTCATGAGGAGAAGGCTGAGATCTTGCTGCATCACTTCAAGGGCCTCATGGGGGTGCCTTTCAATGGCACATGCAAGCTTAACTGGGATTTTTTGCAACTGCCAAACCATGACCTGCAGCACCTCGATGCTCACTTCTCCATTGATGAGCTCAAGGAGGTGATTGATTCGATGCAGGCTGAGAAGGCACCCGGCCCTGATGGCTTCCCCGGACTTTTCTTCAAGATCTGTTGGGATATCTTGAAGAATGACCTCTTGAGGGCTATTGATCTTATTCACTCTCTCAGAACCGACCATTGGGATCTTTTAAACTCTGCTCATATTGTGCTTCTGCCCAAGAAAGATGCTCCTGGCACCCCTTTGGACTACAGGCCGATCAGCTTGATGCACAGCATAGCCAAGATCCTCTGCAAGTTGCTTGCCAATAGGCTGGCCCCGGAGCTTGACTCCCTCGTCTCTCCTTCTCAGAGCGCCTTCATAAAAAAGAGATGTATTCAGGACAATTTCCTTACGTGCACAATGTCGTTAGAGAGGCTCACACCAAGAAGAAGGCATTAGTCTTCCTCAAGCTTGACATTGCCAAAGCGTTTGATTCCGTTGGTTGGGGATTCTTGTTAGAGACCCTGTCTGCTTTTGGTTTCGGTCAGCGCTGGAGAAATATTGTGCCTACCATTCTGAGCTCCGCTTCCTCAAGAATTTTGTTAAATGGCACCCCCGGCACGCCCTTCAGGCATATGCGCGGCCTTCGCCAGGGAGACCCCCTGTCTCCAATGCTGTTCATTCTCGTCATGGAGCTGCTTCGGAGACTGTTGGATCTTGCGACAGAACGCGGGGTTCTATCTCAGTTGGGACCTAAGGCGGCCAGATTTCGGACAAGTATGTATGCGGATGATGCGGCCCTGTTTTTAAACCCTGTCAAGGAGGAAGTGCGTGCGGTCAGAGCAATACTGGACAGGTTTGGGGAGGCCTCTGGACTCAAGATCAACACCCAGAAATGCGTTGCCTATCCTGTTAGGTGTGAGGGGCTGGACTTCCAGGATATTATCCAAGATTTTGGTGGGACGACGGGCTCTCTCCCGTGTCGTTACCTTGGCCTACCACTCAGCTATCGCAAGCTTAGGCGAATCGAAGTCCTCCCTCTCTTGGATGGTATGGCTGGAAGACTCAAGGGATGGAAAGGCAAACTGATGACAAAACCGGGAAGACTCGGCCTAATAAATTCTGTGCTTACGTCCATGGCAACCTATTTCTTAACAAGTTTCGCAGTCGACAAATGGACGATAAAGAAGATGGAAAAGATTCAGTGCAACTTCCTTTGGAATGGTGATGAGGAGTGCAGTGGGGTCAAGTGCCTTGTTAGCTGGAAGAGGGTCTGCTCCCCAAAGGATGTGGGCGGCCTTGGAATCAAAGACATTGCTTGCTTCAGCAGGGCGTTGCGGCTGCGTTGGGCTTGGCTAGAGTGGAGCCTCACTTCTAGGCCTTGGCAGGGCTCCCCCATCCCATGCGATTGCACGGACATGCTACTTTTCTCTGCTTGCACGGAGATTACACTAGGGAATGGGGAGTGCATAAGCTTCTGGAATGATCGTTGGCTGTTGGGCATGGCCCCTATGGATGTAGCCCTTGGTCTATTTGGTCTGGCGTGACGGAAGAAGTTAACTGTGAAGGAAGCGCTTGCTGGTAATCGATGGATGAAGGGCCTGGAAAGAATTGCTTCTGAAGATTTGCTGGATCAACTTGTCAAGTTATGGGGACTGCCGCAACCCATTGTCCTCACAAATGTTCCTGACACCATCCGATGGAAGCTCACTAATGACGGAGGTTATTCCGTTGCGTCTGCTTACAATGCTCAGTTTGTTGGCCGGATCTCTCAGCCAGAGTTGCATGCCTCATGGAGGATTAAGGCCGAGCCGAAGGTGAAGTTCCATCTATGGCTATTGATCCAGAATAGGACCTGGACGGCTGATCGTCTTGCGACAAGGGGTTGGCCACACAAAGACAAATGTACTTTCTGTGATCAAGTTCTGGAGTCAGCTGCCCATATTACGCTCTCTTGCCCTTTTGCCCGAGAGGTCTGGTTCTCCTTCCAGCAGAGCGACCCAGAGGCTGCTGTTGTTGGTTCAACTTTGATGACAATCAAAGGCTGGTGGAAACGGACCTGGAACCTGCACAACAACCCGATTTTTCGCATGCAAATCACATCGGCTGCTTATGTTGCTTGGAATCTTTGGAAAGAAAGAAATAGGCGAACTTTTGAAGGAAAGAGATGCTCACCTGAAACAGTTGCTGCTATGGCCAGAGACGAGATTGCTTTGTTCAAGGAGGCTACTGCTTAGTTTTTCTCTTTCCTCTTCCTTTTTCTAGTTTCTTTGGCTGAGTATGTGTGCGTGGATGCTTGTTTCTCCATTTTATCTGTACACTTCCAGGGAACCTTGGTTCCCCTTCTTTCTTCTAATATGAAAAGGCAGAACTCCTGTCATTATTCCTCAAAAAAAAAAGATTATTGTAGTTTGAGGAGTTAATGTATTCAGTAAGTGATAATACTTTCTTCCGGTTCTCTATTAAAAGGAGGCCTTAATATCCCTTAGTTTCCATTGGGACCCTGCTGCCACGGGAGGGTAGGACAAAAGATGTCATGCAAGTTCTGTTCCATAAGCATGTATGACTATATACAGAATACATGCCTACATTATATTGATGAATTGGAGCTAGTTCTGTGCCACCCTAGGTTATAACTGCTACATGCTGAATATCATCCAATACAATTGTCATTTCGGATCCATTGTCTATGAGCTTTTCACATATTGATCTTTGCTAAGTAACTTTCGTTACTACTGCTATTACAATCACTACAAAACTGCTATTGTTACTTTTGCCACCGTTACCATTACTTCCATAGTACTTTGCTACCAAATACTTTGCTGCAGATATTAAGTCTTTCAGGTGTGGTTGAATTGACAACTCAACTTCTAATACTCGTGAATATTCTTTGGCTTCCCTTGTGTTGAATCAATAAATTTGGGTTGAATACTCTACCCTCGAGAGTTGTTGCGATCCTCTATGCTTGTGGGTTAACCTTTTTCTGGCGCCGTTCCCGGGGAGCATAGCTCTTTTCTTCAAGTCACTTGGGATTTATATCTATTGATCACTATGAAGAATTTGAAAGATACCCAAACCAAGATTTTTCCCTCTAGGACGAGGGGAGGTACGGAACTGCCATCTAGCTCTGCACTTGATTCACCTTCTGTTTTGAGTAAGCTTGCGACACCAACACCTGCTATTGATTATGATATGTCGCAAGTAATTGATGATGCTACTTCTACTGTGCATGATGCTTATGATGATATTACTACTTTGCTTGATAATACTTTGCCACTGGGTGAATTTCTTGATGAACAACTTGCTAGAGCTAAAGATATGGAGAATGCTAAAACTGATGATATTTCTAAAACTGATGAAATTATTGAAACTAAAAACTTTGAAACACATGTTAGACCAAGCTCTCCTAGATATGAATTGCTTATTATACCTAAGGGTTATGTTATGGATGGAGAGGTAGCTAGGGACTTTCTTGCTTGTAAGATAGAGAGGATCTTAAGAAATTGCTTGTCAAGTTGAAAGAAAAATCTTTGAATGCTAGAATGCAATATGATCCTAAGTTTGCTACTTAACCTATCTTTGTTACTGATAAGGATTATGAATAGTCTATCAATCATGAGTTAATTACTTTGGTTGAATCTGATCCTTTCAGTGGTTACGAATCTGAAGCTGTTGTGGCACATCTTACTAAATTGAATGATATAGCTACCCTATTTGCTCATCAGGAAAAAAAATCACGATTACCATATTCTTAAGTTGTTTCCTTTCTCATTAAAGGGTGATGCTAAGATATGGTTTAATTCTCTTGCTCCTAGTTGTGTGCGTAGTCCCCAGGATATGATCTACTACTTCTCTGAAAAATATTTTCCTGCTCATAAGAAACAAGTTGCTTTACAGGAAATATTTAACTTTGTGCAAATTGAAGAAGATTGTCTCCCACAAGCTCAGGCGAGGCTTCTCCAATTACTTAATGCTTTTTCTTGCTCATCCTCTCAAGAAAAATGAAATATTTGATATCTTTCATAATGGACTAACCGATGCTTCTAGGGACCACTGATACGTCTCCAACATATCTATAATTTTTGATTGCTCCATGCTATATAATCTACTGTTTTGGACATTATTGGGCTTTATTATCCACTTTTATATTGTTTTTGGGACTAACCTACTAACCGGAGGCCCAACCTAGAATTTTTGTTTTTTGCCTGTTTTAGGGTTTCGAAGAAAAGAAATATCAAACGGAGTCCAAACGGAATGAAACCTTCGGGAACGCAATTTTCTCACCGAATACAACTCAGGAGACTTGGACCCTACGTCAAGGCACGTAACAGGAGGCCACGAGGTAGGGGGCGCGCCCTACCCTACCAGGCGCGCCCCCACCCTTGTGGGCCCCCTGTTGCTCCACCGACGTACTTCTTCCTCCTATATATACCCATGTACCCCCAAACGATCAGATATGGAGCCAAAAAACCTAATTCCACTGCCGCAACTTTCTGTATCCACGAGATCCCATCTTGGGGCCTGTTCCGGAGCTCCGCCGGAGGGGGCATCGATCACGGAGGGCCTCTACATCATCATCCAAGCCTCTCCGATGAAGTGTGAGTAGTTTACTTCAGACCTACGGGTCCATAGTTAGTAGCTAGATGGCTTCTTCTCTCTTTTTGGATCTCAATACAATGTTCTCCCCCTCTCTCGTGGAGATCTATTCGATGTAATCTTCTTTTGCGGTGTGTTTGTTGGGATCGATGAATTGTGGGTTTATGATCAAGTCTATCTACGAACAATATTTGAATCTTCTCTGAATTCTTTTATGTATGATTGGTTATCTTTGCAAGTCTCTTCGAATTATCAGTTTGGTTTGGCCTACTAGATTGGTTGTTCTTGCCATGGGAGAAGCGCTTAGCTTTGGGTTCGATCTTGCGGTGTCCTTTCCCAGTGACAGAAGGGGCAGCAAGGCACGTATTGTATCGTTGCCATAGAGGATAACAAGATGGGGTTTTTATCATATTGCATGAAACTATCCCTCTACATCATGTCATCTTGCTTAAGGCGTTACTCTGTTTTTAACTTAATACTCTAGATGCATGCTGGATAGCGGTCAATGAGTGGAGTAATAGTAGTAGATGCAGGCAGGAGTCGATCTACTTGTCTCGGACGTGATGCATATATACATGATCATACCTAGATATTCTCATAACTATGCTCAATTCTGTCAATTGCTCAACAGTAATTTGTTCACCCACCGTAGAATACTTATGCTCTTGAGAGAAGCCACTAGTGAAACCTATGGCCCCCGGGTCTCTTTCTCATCATATTAATCTCCATAACTTTATTATTGCTTTGCTTTTACTTTGCTTTTACTTTTTACTTTGCATTTCTATACCAAAAATACCAAAAATATTATTTATTATCTCTATCAGATCTCACTTTGGTAAGTGACCGTGAAGGGATTGACAACCCCTAAGCGTGTTGGTTGCGTTGAGCTATTGTTTTTGTGTAGGTACGAGGGACTCGAGCGTAGCCTCCTACTGGATTGATACCTTAGTTCTCAAAAACTGACGGAAATACTTATGCTACTTTGCTGCATCATCCTCTCCTCTTCGGGGAAATCCAACGCAGTGCTCAAGAGGTAGCAAGAAGAATTTCTGGCGCCGTTGCCGGGGAGTCTGCGCAAAAGTCAACATACCAAGTAGCCATCACAATCCCTATCTCCCGCATTACATTATTTTCCATTTGCCTCTCGTTTTCCTCTCCCCCCAATTCACCGTTGCCGTTTTATTCTCCCTCTCTCTCTCTCTCTATCCTCCATCTCTTTCCGCTTGCCTTTCTTCCGCTATGTCTGAATCAAAAAGGGTTGGAAGTTCCCTCCAGAGTTTTAGTACTTTAGACAACCCCTCTATCCTCGCTAAACTTATAAATAAGGATACTATGGAAAAATCTACCAGAGTTATCAATGAGAGTCTTAATAATTTTGATGAAGAGGATTCTGGAATCTTTCGTTATTTACTTGATGAATCTTTGAAAGATGCTTGGTATAGACTATTAAGGATCAGGGGTAGCTATGTCCCTCAATATCAAATTGAAGTTTACCTAAAAAGCTTTTATATTGCCCTTCCTTCTTATTTTAAGCATGTCTTAGATTCTATATTTGAAGAAGGTTTCCTTGAAGGGGATGTCGTATACACTTATGAAAAAATGAAAACTATATTTGGGCACCCCATGAATGAGAAAGTTGAATCTACATCTCTTTTGCTCTCTTACCAAAATGAATCTATTAAAGAGATAAAGGCTAGCCTAGATACAAACTTCTATAACATGATTAATCTTTCTTCTACCATTAATAGCCATGTGCTTTATCAAAATATAAGGATTAATTATATAGATAGCAAGTTTGCTATTTTCTTTCCTAATACCAAAGATGGAAATACCTAAATCTATTCTTGCTTGTTATGCCTAGCTAGGGGCGTTAAACGATAGCGCTTGTTGGGAGGCAACCCAATTTTATTTTTATTCCTTGATTTTGATGCAATAAATAAATTATTTATCCTCTGTTTTAGTTGTGTTTTTTGTGTTTAATTAGTGTTTGTGCCAAGTAGAACCGTTGGGAAGACTTGGGGAAAGTCTGGTTGAACTTGCTGTAAAAAACAGAAACTTTAGTGCTCACGAGAACTGCTGTCATTTTTATTTGGAGAGTGCTATTTAGTTAATTCTTTTTGAAGATGATTAATAGATAAATTACTCACGTCCATCAATTTATTTTAGAATTTTAGGGGTTCCAGATCTTGCGCTAGCTACAGATTACTACAAACTGTTCTGTTTTTGACAGATTCTATTTTCCGTGTGTTGTTTGCTTATTTTAATGAATCTATGGATAGTAAAATAGTTTATAATCCATAGAGAAGTTGTAATACAGTAGGTATAACACCAATATAAATAAAGAATGAGTTCATTACAGTACCTTGAAGTGGTCTTTTGTTTTCTTTCGCTAACGGAGCTCGTGAGTTTTCTTCTTTAAATTTTGTGTTGTCAAGTTTTCAAGTTTTGGGTAAAGATTTGATGGATTATGGAACAAGGAGTGGCAAGAGCCTAAGCTTGGGGATTCCCATGGTACCCCCAAGATAATCTAAGGACACCTAAAAGCCAAAGTTTGGGGATGCCCCGGAAGGCATCCCCTCTTTCGTCTACTTCTATCGGTAACTTTACTTGGAGCTATATCTTTATTCACCACATGATATGTGTTTTTCTTGGAGAGTCTTTTATAGTTTGAGTCTTTGCTTGTTAGTTTACCAAAATCATCCTTGCTGTACACACCTTTTGAGAGATCCATACATAATTTCGAATTTGATAGAATACTCTATGTGCTTCACTTATATCTTTTGAGCTCTATAGTTTTACTCTATGTGCTTCACTTAGATCTTTTGAGTTATATAATTTTGCTCTAGTGCTTCACTTATATGTTTTAGAGCATGGTGGTGGATTTGTTTTATAGAAAATATTGATCTTTCATGCTTCACTTAGATTATTTTGAGAGTCTTAATAGCATGGTAAATTGCTTAATAATAACATGCTTGGTATTCAAGATTTGTAAAACTTTCTTTTGAGTGCGTTGAATACTAAGAAGAAATTGATGCTTGATAATTGTTTTGAGATATGAGGATGGTGATATAGAGTCATGCTAGTTGAGTAGTTGTGAATTTGAGAAATGCTTGTGTTAAAGTTTGTGATTCCCGTAGCATGCACGTATGGTGAACCGTTATGTGATGAAGTCGGAGCATGATTTATTTATTGATTGTCTTCCTTATGAATGGCGGTCGGGGACAAGCGATGGTCTTTTCCTACCAATCTATCCCCCTAGGAGCATGCGCGTAATACTTTGCTTTGATAACTTCTAGATTTTTGCAATACTTATATGAGTTCTTTATGACTAATGTTGAGTCCATGGATTATACGCACTTCCCTTCCTTCCACCATTGCTAGCCTCTCTAATACCGCGCACATTTTGCCGGTATCATACACCCACCAAATACCTTCCTCAAAACAGCCACCATACCTACCTATCATGGCATTTCCATAGCCATTCTGAGATATATTGCCATGCAACTTTCCACCGTTCCGTTCATTATGACACACTCCATCATTGTCATATTGCTAGCATGATCATGTAGTTGACATCGTATTTGTGGCAAAGCCACCATTCATAATTCTTTTATACATGTCACTCTTGATTCATTGCATATCCCGGTACACCGCCAGAGACATTCATATAGAGTCATAATTTGTTCTAAGTATTGAGTTGTAATTGTTGAGTTGTAAGAAAAATAGAAGTGTGATGATCATCATTTTTAGAGCATTGTCCCATGTGAGGAAAGGATGATGGAGACTATGATTCCCCCACAAGTCGGGATGAGACTCCGGATGAAAAATAAAAAAGAGGCCAAAAAAAGAGAAGGCCCAAAAAAGAGAGAAAAAGAGAGAAGGGACAATGTTAATATCCTTTTACCACACTTGTGCTTCAAAGTAGCACCATGATCTTCATGATAGAGAGTCTCTCATTATGTCACTTTCATATACTAGTGGGAATTTTTCACTATATAACTTGGCTTGTATATTCCAATGATGGGCTTCCTCAAAATGCCCTAGGTCTTCATGAGAAAGCGAGTTGGATGCACACCCACTTAGTTTCTTTTGTTGAGCTTTCATATACTTATAGCTCTAGTGCATCCGTTGCATGGCAATCCCTACTCACTCACATTGATGTCTATTGATGGGCATCTCCATAGCCCGTTGATACGCCTAGTTGATGTGAGACTATCTTCCCCTCTCTTTTGTCTTCTCCACAACCACCATTCTATTCCACATATAGTGCTATATCCATGGCTCACGTTAATGTATTGCGTGAAGATCGAAAAAGTTTTGAAAATGTCAAAAGTATGAAACAATTGCTTGGCTTGTCATCGTGGTTGTGCATGATTTAAATACTTTGTGTGGTGAAGATAGAGCATAGCCAGACTATATGATTTTGTAGGGATAGCTTTCTTTGGCCATGTTATTTTGAGAAGACATAATTGCTTTGTTAGTATGCTTGAAGTATTATTATTTTTATGTCAACATGAACTTTTGTCTTGAATCTTTTGAATCTGAATATTCATACCACAATTAAGAAGAATTACATTGAAATTATGCCAAGTAGCACTCCGCATCAAAAATTCTGTTTTTATCATTTACCTACTCGAGGACGAGCAGGAATTAAGCTTGGGGATGCTTGATACGTCTCCAATGTATCTATAATTTTTGATTGCTCCATGCTATATTATCTACTGTTTTGGACATTATTGGGCTTTATTACCCACTTTTATATTATTTTTGGGACTAACCTACTAACCGGATGCCCAGCCCAGAATTGCTATTTTTTGCCTGTTTTAGGGTTTCGAAGAAAAGAAATATCAAACGGAGTCCAAACGGAATGAAACCTTCGGGAATGTGATTTTCTCACCGAATACAACTCAGGAGACTGGGGCCCTACGTCAAGGCACGTAACAGGAGGCCACGAGGTAGGGGGCGCACCCTACCCTACCAGGCGTGCCCCCACCCTCGTGGGCCCCTTGTTGCTCCACCGACGTACTTCTTCCTCCTATATATACCCACGTACCCCCAAACGATCAGATACGGAGCCAAAAACCTAATTCCACCGCCGCAACTTTCTATATCCATGAGATCCCATCTTGGGGCCTGTTCTGGAGTTCCACCGGAGGGGGCATCGATCACGGAGGGCTTCTACATCATCATCCAAGCCTCTCCGATGAAGTGTGAGTAGTTTACTTCAGACCTACGGGTCCACAGTTAGTAGTTAGATGGCTTCTTCTCTCTTTTTGGATCTCAATACAATGTTCTCCCCCTCTCTCATGGAGATCTATTTGATGTAATCTTCTTTTTGCGGTGTGTTTGTTGAGACCTAAGAATTGTGGGTTTATGATCAAGTCTATCTATGAATAATATTTGAATCTTCTCTGAATTCTTTTATGAATGATTGGTTATCTTTGCAAGTCTCTTCGAATTATCAGTTTGGTTTGGCCTACTAGATTGGTTGTTCTTGCCATGGGAGAAGTGCTTAGCTTTGGGTTCGATCTTGCGGTGTCCTTTCCCAGTGACAGAAGGGGCAGCAAGGCATGTATTGTATCATTGCCATCAAGGATAACAAGATGGTTTTTTTATCATATTGCATGAAACTATCCCTCTACATCATGTCATCTTGCTTAAGGCGTTACTCTGTTTTTAACTTAATACTCTAGATGCATGCTGGATAGCGGTCGATGAGTGGAGTAATAGTAGTAGATGCAGGTAGGAGTCGATTTACTTGTCTCGGACGTGATGCCTATATACATGATCATACCTAGATATTCTCATAACTATGCTCAATTCTGTCAATTGCTCAACAGTAATTTGTTCACCCACCGTAGAATACTTATGCTCTTAAGAGAAGCCACTAGTGAAACCTATGGCCCCCGGGTCTCTTTCTCATCATATTAATCTCCATCACTTTATTATTGCTTTGCTTTTACTTTGCTTTTACTTTTTACTTTGCATCTCTATACCAAAAATATTATTTATTATCTCTATCAAATCTCACTTTCATAAGTGACCGTGAAGGGATTGACAACCCCTAAGCGCGTTGGTTGCATTGAGCTATTGTTTTTGTGTAGGTACGAGGGACTCGAGCATAGCCTCCTACTAGATTGATACCTTGGTTCTCAAAAACTGAGGGAAATACTTACGCTACTTTGATGCATCATCCTCTCCTCTTCGAGGAAATCCAATGCAGTGCTCAAGAGGTAGCAACCACCTAGATAGTTGTGCTAGTTGTGTTTTGAGGGAACGAACTGTTGAACAAGCTGAAGTGCTATTGAATAATATACTGAGTAATGATAATGATTGGACTCTTCCTGAACCATCTCCTAAGCCAACTCTAAAGAAAAAAGGTATTCTATTTCTCAGTCCTGAAGATATGCAAGAGGCAAAGAAATCTATGAAAGAAAAGGGTATTAAAGCTGAAGATGTTAATAATTTACCACCTATTGAAGAACTACATGGTCTTGATAACCCGACACGGGTAGTGAAGCTAAATTCTCTCTATAGATTCGATGAATGTGATATTCCTTGCAATAAGTCTGTTAGCTTTTCATTGCCTTTGTTATTCTTGACATTTCCTTGGTAGACCCTTTTTGAATACTGCAGGAGCTGGTATTGATTGCAATAAAGGCAATCTCACCTTTCATGTTAATGGTAATGAGCATACGGTACACTTTCCGAAGAAACAACCTCAAGTGAATAACATCAATTCTATTGGAAAATTTTCAACTATTGCTATTGGAGGTTTTGAATTCCCTATTCCTACTATTAAAAAGAAATATGATATTCTTATTGTTGGGGACATGCATATCCCATTTGAGGTAACATAGTGTTATACGAAGATTCTCCGGTTTTATATCATTCAGAAGAATTTTGTTAATAAGACTTGATGAACCTTATTAATGGATTCCTTTTGACGGGCATGAGATGGATGAATTTAGTAAACACAACTCTCTATACCCACTTTTTAATTGTTGTTATTTAGAATAAATAAAGTAGAAATGCTATTATTTTCCTGTTTTCTGTTTTATCTGTGCAATAAAAGAATGACAAGAAAATAAAAGTTCACCAAATCCCTGAAAATTTAGTATGATCTTTTCTATAATATTTATGAATTTTTGGCACTAAACACACCTCAGGGGGGTGCACCAGTGGGCCACAAGCCCACAAGGCGCGCCCATCGCCCAGGCGCGTCTATAGAGCTTGTGGTCCCATGAGGGTCCCTCTCCCTTATGCCAGCACCCATCCACTTTGTCTTCCTACTGAAAAAATCTCACCATTGCTCAAACCCGTGTTCTTGCTCATTTTGCTACCATTTTCGATCTCCTTGGTCGGAGCTTTGTTTCCAAAACTGTTTCGAGGGATTGTTCATTGGTATGTGACTCCTCCAATGGTCCAATTATTTTTTGTTCTAGTGCTTTATATATTGAAATTTTTTGTTGCTGTGGTGACCTTGTTCTTGAGCTTGCATGTCAAATTTATATGGTCAAAAGTAGTTTTGATGTATGATATAGCCTCTAGACACTTGTGGGAGTAGTTGCTATCAATCTTGTTGAGTTTTGTTCACTTTTATTTTGAGTCACTAAAAATTTCAAAAAAAATCAGAGGGGAGAAATGTTTAGGAAAATATACCAAGGTGGTTCCTTAACGAAGAAAGCCCCCAGGGTAGCGATACGTGAGCCAGACCTTGAACCGCCGAGGGAAGCGCTAGTGCGGCCTTGTGAATGGCCATCGGATCAGTTCATGTCTCATGCGGGTTTTAAGGAGGAATTTGATGCGTGCATGCAAAATGCTGGCCTTCAGGACTTCGTTTCGGATAAGTGTCGGCAATACTATCACCTCAATGATTCATTTGTCCAGAGATTTGAGTTTACATCCAAGCGCAATACTCATTCTGTTTTATTTGATCTATATGATAAATCATTTCGAATGGACCTTGAAGATTTTAATGAAATATGTAAAATCCCGCAATGGGCATTCATAGTGAGCCTCGTAAATCTGATTGTTTTGAGTTCCTTGCTAGCATTTCTATAGGAGGAACTAGAACCATAACCCAAGCCACTATAGCGAGCATTCACTTTCCTGCTATACACTATTTTGCTCTCTTTATATGTAGGTGCATAAATGGTAAACATGATCATAGCCACCTTTGTGCATCAGATCTTAGTGTCTTCAAGAGTTGGGTAATGGGTGATAGATGATATAACTTGGGGGCTATTGTTGCAAGGCGGTTACACAATAATGCTAAGGATGGAGATTTCTTTGGGGGGATTTATGCAACTCAATTAGCTAATTATCTCGGGGCACCCATAAGAGAAAATGACATTGAGTTACCACCCACTTACCTTGATAATGATGCTATGGTTCGTTACCAGTTTCTTGAGAGGAGCAAACAACCCCTCATGTACCGACTAATCTTTGACAGGGAGTGCATCTTCTATGTTACGCTTCTCGCTCTTGCCTTCTTTCACTTTTAGGTAAAATGGAGATATTTCATAACTAAAGAGGAGGCAGACGAGTATAAGAGAGAAGAGGAGGCCGCTCGCCTCCAAGCTGCAACCCTTCAAGCAGTAGCGGCCGCAGCTCAGTACAACCCCAACTACGACTTTGGATACTATCCAGGCCAACCGTGTCCCTAGACCAACTTAGGCCAAAAGCCTAAGCTTGGGGGACTACGTATTTCTCACCGACATTATATTCATGTTCACACATCCATTCTAGTTGTCGGTGTTCATCCTTTTTCATTGTATCATCCATGTTAGTTTATTTTTTTCTGGCTTTCTTCTTGTGTGTTTGAAAAACTTTGAGAAAATCCAAAAAAATAGTTCTCGTTTCTTTTTTGTTTTTCTTTCCAAGTTTATTTAGTAGTAGTATTAAAAAAGAAAACCCAAAAAGATTTCCCGTTCTTCTTTTGCTTGTTGGGAGCTTTCCCGTGTAAATAGTTTTTCTCGTTCTTGTTTTACTTTCATTAGAAAAACAAAAACTCCAAAAATATTTCAGTGTGTTTCTTTGAAATTCTTTTCTTTTCTCTGGATCTAAAGGAGAAGACCACAATGAAAATGTTGAGTGGCTCTCATATGCATTATTGTTGATCTAACAAAGAGCCCATATTACCTTGTCTTCTCCTTTGAATAAATGTTTGCAGATTCCAGGTTAGTCCAATGCACATGCACTCTTATTATTATCCAGACCATTTGGTCGTGCAGGTGAAAGGCAATAATGATGATATATGATGAAATGATTGAGATGGAGAAAAGCTGGTACGAACTCTACCTATTTTGTTTTTGTAAATATGATTAGCTCATCGTTCTTGATTCAACCCATTATGAATGAGACATGTTTGCAATGACAATTAGAGATTATAGTTACTCATGCCATGCTTAATTAGCTAGGAGTGGATAATGGTTTATGTTGCTTGCCAACATGCATTTAAAATGGTTATGATGTAGTATGATAGGATGGTATCCTCCTTTGAATGATTTAAGTGGCTTGACTTGGCACATGTTCACGCATGTAGTTGAAACAAAAACAACATAGTCTCCACGATATCCATGTTCATGGTGATTTATATCCTACTCATGCTTGCACTCAATGTTGGGTAACCTCAATGCATGTGTATGACCGTTGTCGCTCTATAGCTGGTCACTCCTCAATCTTTTTGCTAGCCTTCACTTGTACTAAGCAGGAACACTGCTTGTGCATCCACTTCCTTAAACCCAAAGTTGTTCCATATGAGTCCACCATACCTACCTATATGTGATATTTACCTACTGTTCTAAGTAAATTTGCATGTGCCAAACTCTAAACCTTGAAATTCTAATCTATTTTGTATGCCCGAATCGCTCATGTAGTGACTGGGGGTTGTCAGTATCTTCCATGCTAGGTGGGTTATTCTCATGACGAGTGTTTATTCACTTGTCATTCATGATAAAGTGGATTGTATTCGGGATACCCAATTCCATGCTCAAAATCAAATCAAAATGTAATAATCAAACAAAACTCCCCCAGGACTGTTGTTGGTATGGACGGTACCCGTGGATTCGGCTAGCCGTGTAGTGTGATTGTTGGTGGAGGGGGAGTAAAAACTTTACCATTCTGTTTCGGAACCGCCTATAATGTATCTAGCATGGAAGATAGTGATATATCTTGGTTGTTATGTTGAAAATGAAAGCATACCGCTCAAAATTATATTCATCTCTGTTCTAAAAGCTTGAGCTCTGGCACCTCTGCAAATCCCTGCTTCCCTTTGCGAAGAGCCTATCTATTTACTTTTATTGTTGTGTCATCATCTTCTTATAAAAAGCACCAGCTGGAGAGCACCACTGTCATTTGTATGCTCTATTTTCAATTGATGTTGAGTATGAGTGTGACTAGCTCTCTTTTGCCATGAATTATAATGTCTACTCTGTCCTTGATCTTCAGGGGTGCTCTACGTTTATGTTTTGCGGTCTCAAAAAGGGCTAGCGAGATACCATTTTGTCATATTGTATCATGATTTTTTTTGAAAAAGTGTTGTCATCTGAGATTTATTATTATTGTTTGCTAGTTGATTGTGCCATTGATATGAGTAAATGTGAGACCTAAATGTTATTGTGAATATGGTTAGTTCGTAATCTTTGCTGAAAACCTGAATATTGGCAAGACATTTTTGCAACAACAAGATCAGGCAGAGTTTGTAAAAGTTTTCTTAGTCACTTTCAGTTTGTCAACTGAATTGCTTAAGGACAAGCAATGGGTTAATCTTGGGGGATTTGATTCGTCTCCATCGTATCTACTTTTCCAAACTCTTTTGCCCTTGTTTTGGACTCTAATTTGCATGATTTGAATGGTACTAATCCGGGCTGACGCTGTTTTCAGCAGAATTGCCATGGTGTTATTTTTGTGCAGAAATAAAAGTTCTCAAATTGACCTAAAAATTCACGAAGAATTTGATGGAATATATAAAAAATACTGGCGCAAGAATTAACCAGAGGGGTGGTCCACCCAGAGGCCACAAGCCTGGGGGGCGCGCCCCTTTATGGCATGCCCAGAGGGCTTGTGGGCCCCCTGGACCTCCTCTCACCCAACTCCAACTCTATATAACCCTATTCGGGGAGAAAAAAAATCAGAGAGAAAGATTCATCGCATTTTATGATACGGAGCCGCCGTCGCCTCCTGTTCTTCATCGGGAGGGCTGATCTGGAGTCTGTTCGGGGCTCCAGAGAGGGGGATTCATCGCCATCATCATCACCAACCTTCCCCCGTCACGAATTTCGTGATGCTCACCGCCGTGCGTGAGTAATTCCATCATAGGCTTGCTGGACGGTGATGGGTTGGATGGGATTTATCATGTAATCGAGTTAGTTTTGTTAGGGTTTGATCCCTAGTATCCATTATGTTCTGAGATTTATATTGCTATGACTTTGCTATGCTTAATTCTTGTCCTTAGGGCCCGAGTGCCATGATTTCAGATCTCAACCTATTATGTTTTCATGAATATACTTGTGTTCTTGATCCTATCTTGCAAGTTGTAGACACCTATTTACGAATTATGATCCGCATACCCCAAGGTGAGAATAATTGGGATTCTTTCCGGTGATTACCATACTTTGAGGAGTTCGTGTATTCACTAAGTGCTAATGCTTTGTTCCAATTCTCTATTAAAACGAGGCCTTAATATCCCTTAGTTTCCATTAGGACCCCGCTGCTATGGGAGGGTAGGACAAAATATGTCATGCATGTTCTTTTCCATAAGCACGTGTGGCTATATACGGAATACATGCCTACATTATATTGATGAATTGGAGCTAGTTCTGTGTCACCCTAGGTTGTAACTGCTACATGATGAATATCATCCATAACAATTATCATTGTCGATCCATTGCCTACGAGCTTTTCACATATTGATCTTTGCTAAGTTACTTTCGTTGCTACTGCTGTTACAATCACTACAAAACTGTTGCTGTTACTTTTGCCACCATTACCATTACTTCCATTCTACTTTTCTACCAAATACTTTGCTACAGATATTAAGTCTTCCAGGTGTGGTTAAATTGACAACTCAATTGCTAATACTCGTGAATATTCTTTGGCTCCCCTTGTGTCGAATCAATAAATTTCGGTTGAATACTCTACCCTAAAAAATGGTTGCGATCCCCTATACTTGTGGGTTGTTAGGGCTCCTTCTTCTCTTCTCACCACCATCATCATCCTCATCTTCATAATCGACAACCAAGATCTTCTTCCTCGGAGCTTCAAAATGAACGGTTTTTATTCTTCTTCTTATTATTATTATTATTATTATTATTATTATCCTTGTTTCTCAGAACATATCTTGGGTAATCATTTTCTACACAATAAAAACAAAGAAACACCATTGATTTAGGAACGTATGCATACTTGGTTAATGTAGCATGAGAAAGCACTCAAAAGTAGCAAGCAATTACCATGTCTTTTTCATTACAACCACTAGGGTTCACGCGGTCAATATTGGCCAAGCAACCCACCCACTTTTGGCATTCAGTGTCGATGGTGCCTCATTGGAGTGAATAGAATCTCTCGATCAATAGTGGCCACTAGTGTTGCGCTCATCAAAGAAATCTTTGATGCGGTTCCAATATGTGGCTGCAGATTGTTCACTTCCCACGGATGTGTCAAGACAGACTCACTTCCACACGGTACAAATCAATACATCTTCGACGTCCGAATAATTTGTGGTTCTTCCCTTCACATTGTCAACAAGCCCTCCTCTTCCATGTTGACATTCTAATCATCAAGTTGAGTATCATATTCTTGCAATGCATATTCTTGAGAGACAAAATCGTCGGTCGTGAAATTTTTCCTACACATAAATATGTCATCATCAAGACTACAAATGCATGTACACACAATCTTCACATTCTATTCATATGGGGAATGAGAAAAGGAACCATAAAAAAAGGATTATTTTACCTTTGTGACATTTCGTCGAGCACGTTGGAGGCAGTGGCCACGGGCGTGGACGGGTCCTCCTCGACAGTCAGCGGCGTGGCTTGCAGTGGTGGGGGAGCAATCGTGCCATCACCGGGCGCACTTGCCACGGGCATCAACGGCAACGAAGGAGCCATGTCTGCCTTGGTCTTCTTCGACTGGGATGAAGCTGCAGCGGGGTCGCGCAGTGGCTGCTTCGCGCCTCCACCACGAGATTTGGCCACGGTCGCCTTCTTCGTCGGCGACACACCCATACCGGCGGCATCCATGGGATGGGCCCCAGCAAATCTGATGCGACAAGATGGGGGCGGCGTCGAGAAAGGTGGGAGCCGTGGAGGCCGCCATTGCGAGGTGTCTAAGACTAGCAGCGGCGGCCGCATGGTCGGGGGAGTCGGCCATGGGGTCTGGTAGGCAGTGAGCGGCGGGAGGGCGGGCGGGGTGCGGGAAATTTCTGCATGATAGTTGGGCTTCGTGCGATGCGTGGCTGTTTTACCCGGCTGCGCGGTTGATGATGTATATTTTACGTCTAGAGTAACACCTTAGAATTATTTTTTGCATCTATTATGTGTTGGAGGGATGTTTTGGGGCCTTGGTTTTTGCTTATATATATATATGTCATGTATTAGCGACGCTCTTATGAAAACATCATTATAGAAAATATAACAATATATTCAAATCTCTGAGTTCTCAAAAGGGGTTAACTCCATTACCCAAACCTTTAATTTTGGGTATAGGTGGAGATTGGGGAAGTTAGGTTTTGGGAGGACACTTGGTTTGGCACCTCTCCATTGTCTGTTCGGTTCTGGCCTATTTCCTCTATTTGCAATGAGCAATCTAAATGTGTGAATGAGATTTGGGATGGTCATCACTTGAATCTCTCCTTCAGAAGTAACTATGATGACAAGTTAATGGAACAATGGTACCAGCTAGTAGAAATACCTGTGAGTATTATGTAACACCATGTTAATTAATCTACAATAATCCCCTGTTAATGGTGCCATGTCATTATATTACTATTTCTAATCCTCATTTGATCCAAGGAACAATTCAAATTCAAGTTCAATTAAATTCCAAAATTCAGATTTCTCAAACATGCAAACTAAAAAGTTCAAAGTGTGGCAAAAAATCCATAACTAATTTTGGTGGTGGAACCAACATTTTACAATGTGTTTAAATGCCCTAAGCTAATTAAAACAGTGGCTAAAATAATTATTTAAATGCTTTTTAATTCATAAAAATATTAAACTAATTTATTTTAATGCTAAACTTAAAATGGTGGTGGACTAAATTATAGCACTAATTTAGAATCAAGTTTTATATTTTATAAAATTATTTTGTTTCAAAAGAATTAGAAAATAGAAAGAAAATGAAAAAAAGAAAAAGTCAAAGGACCCCCCTGTTCCCTGGGCCTTAGCCCACTAGAGCCGGCCGAGCCTATCTCTCCCACCCGCTTGGTCCCACCCCCACCTCTACAGTGGGCGACCGAAGCGCGCTCACTGTCGCCGTCGAACCAGCTCGCCGGCAGCATGGCTGGGGGATAAGGCCTCCATCGAGCCCCCCTAGATATTTCTCCCGCACTGCCCCATCTCTCCCTCGCCTCTCTCTTTATCTCTATCTCTCTCTTCCCCCTCCTCCAGATCCAACCACGCCCGACCGCACCGCCGCCATGACTGCCGACGCCGACGCGCTCTTCCCTGTTCCCGTCACCTAGGGTCACGCCAGGGCCTTCGCCGCCCTCCGCCTCGTTGCCCTCGACCACGAGCCGGGCTGAGGAGCACCATAGTGCTGCCCTAACTTTACTTCCTCCTTTGCATCCCCTAGAGCTCATCGACGACTCTTTCGCCTTCACTGCATTCCACACCTCCCCGAGTAGTTCCCCATCACCACTGTGAGCAGGCCCCGCCCCCTCTGTTTCCCTTTTGTTCAGCTACCCGGGGTTTGCCTTGCCGCTGCAGCCATAGCTCACTTAGCTCATGCTCGAGTTGTGCATCGGGCTCCTAGAACCCCTAGGAGACCAGCAAGCTCTCCAGCTCCTCCTGTCATGCACCGTGTCCCATCCCCGACTAGCATCCATGGCTGCCTCCGCCTCGCTCGTCGCCGGCGCTGCTATGCCTCACCTCCAGAGCTGCCACTGCCCAAATGGACGTGGTCCACCGCCCGCGTTCAAACGCGTCCTTCAGTGCAGCGAATGGGTGCCCGTGGCACAATCCCGACGAGCTCGAGCCCTTATCTCCGCCGTAGCACGTTGCTACCTCTTGAGCTTGTGTTGGTTTTGTCCTTGAAGAGGAAAGGGTGATGCAGCAGAGTAGAGTAAGTATTCCCTCAGCTTTTGAGAACCAAGGTATCAATCCAGTAGCAGACAATGCGACAAGCCACCAAATACCTGAACAACCAAACACCAACTTGCATCCAACGTGAAAAAGGGGTTGTCAATCCCTTCACGATTATTTGCAAAGTGAGATCTGATATAGATGGATTGTAGCGACCAGACCTCAAACAGTCTGATCTCTGTGCTCCGGTGTCATCCCTGGATCAGTAATGCTGACACCACACAGTACTCGGAGGATTTATAGCAGAGTAGCAATCACACACTTATTACATCAAGTGTCTCAAAAGAGAACTTATTACAATAAATAAGGCTTAAGGCCATCTAATAACGATAACAGCGGAAGGCTTGGAAGGTAAGTGAGTCCATCAACTCCAACGGCATCACTGAGTATAGAACCACGACCTACAACTCCTTAATCGTCGTTTGAAAAGTCTGTAACATTAACGTTGCAGCCTGAAAATGGGTCAGCACGTGGAATATGCTGGCAAGATAACACATAGAGAGTAATGGAATGCAACAGCTATACTATATGCATATTTGGCTGGTGGAAAGCTCTATGGTTACAGTTTTGCGTAAAGCCAATTTTTCCCTACTTCAAAGGAATAAAATTAATTACTATCATGGTGGTTGTTAAACATTGAGAATGGTTGACAGCATTCTCAATCCCAATTAAGTAACATCATTAAAACCCATCAAAATTAATTTAGAGTAACATGTTGAGATTCACATGATAATCCAGGTACTAGATACTCAAGATGTCCATAACCGGGGACACGGCTAACCATCATTAGTTTGTTACACTCTGTAGAGGTTTGCGCACTTTTCCCCACAAGACTCGATCGCCTCCGTTTGGTTTCTCGAACTACATGGTGTTTGAGAAGACGGATGACCGAGACACAGTCTTTCAGAAGCGCTAGCACCTTACGACGGATAGACCGGTACACCTACTTTCCCCTACATCTGCTAGTCTACCCTGTAAGAGTTCGCACGACTTAGTCAACTATGCCAGAGCCCATATTGGCTTGTGGCTGCACACGGAAGTTTCTAGTATGAATAATCTCATGATCCCTTTTGGCCTGGGTGGCGGTCCAAATAAAAACAGGCAAGTCCTGGAATCCCCATGTGCCTCAATCCCCCCAGATGTGTGTTAGGTTGCCACCTTAGATAAACCCTTAATTATCAATCTCACATCTGTCATGGATATCACTCACCCAATCCACGTCTACTAGCGTAGCATGGCATAATAAGAAAACGTAGAAGTAACTCCCAAAGGTTTGATAATAAACAGGTAATAGGTACTACATCATCTACTTCCCATCCCACAATTTAATTAGATCCTAATCATGCAATGTGTGAGGATTGATCTAATGCAGTAAAACTGGGTTGTAGAAAAGGTATGATCAAAGTGTGAACTTGCCTGCAATGTTGATGAAGATGATTCGCACTCAAAACTCTTGATAGTTCTACTCGTCACACTCCGGTCAATCTATCGTAAGCAAACAATAGTAACCACACATAAGCAATCAATCAAAAGATCAGAAAGAACAAAGAAGACGATTCGGAAAACTTCAAAACCAAGCAAATAACTCTTGCAACATAAAACAATTTCTAACAATACCAAAATTATGTGAATTTGGCCTTATTAGAATGTTTAGGTCAAGAGCTTCGATTTGCAAAAAGAATCAACTCAAACCGAGCTACGAAACTCAAGTTATGCTCAAACGAAGTTTGAATTCAAATCTGATCTAATTCAAATTTTAAAATTTTAAAAAACATGTTTGAGTTGGATTACTAGATAGAGGGGATCATAACGAAGATGTGGGCATTGGTTTCGTTGGATTTGGACTAACGAGCAAAAAGTAATGATAGATTGAAGTACAGGGACTAATCTGTGAAGAAAGTTATCACGAATAGGTCCCTGGCCGAAATTAAAACAGAAAAAGAAAAAGACTAAGTAACGAACGTTCACTCCTGAACCCTAAACTAATGAACGTCCACTAAATAAATCTAACTAAAAGAAAACCGATCTAAACCTAACTAACCGAAAAGAACCGGACTAAAATTCGAACTAAAGCAATAAACCGGACCGGGCAGTTCATTGCCGGTTAACCGGTGTTCGGCCGGTGGCGGTTAACGGTGAGGTGGGCGGCGACGCGAATTCCGGTGCGGCATCGGGGCGGCGGCGGCGTCCAGCGTTTTGGGGCGAGACGGTGGCGGCTTGCGCAGCGCGGGCGGGGTCAGCGCGGGGAGCGGCGCGGCGGCGGTGGTGCGGCAAGCGGCGCGGGACGCGGCGGAGCTACGCGGGGCGGCAGCAGAGCAGAAGCGGCGGTGCGGCAGCGGCGAGAAGCGGCGATGGCGGCGCGAGGAGAGAGAGGCGGCGGCGGATTTATAAGAAGGGGCGGCGGCCTTGGGGAAGGGGCCAAGGAGAGGCCGGGGCGGTCACGGCCGTCGAGGCCGGCGCTCGGGAGGCGTGCGGCGGCCGGTCTCCCGCTCGGGAGCTCGGGGATGGCGGCGGCGTGGGCTGGGCCGACCCAGTTCGGCGGAGGGAAGTATTTTTTTTAAAACATTTTCCAGATAAACATAATCATAAAAAACAAAAATAAAAGAAAATATTATATAGGCATATAATATATCAAAATTTTCAGAAAATTATTTTCTACGACATGAACATTTTCCTAGCGTTAAATAAAATTCACACAAATTCAGATAAATCAAAGAGTGCTACTGGTCTATTAAAAACCAACAAAAATCATTTTAAAAATACCAAAATGATTTCAAATTATTTTTTCTCCAATTTTCTAATGTAGGGAATCATGTTACCCTATTTTCCATATATTTTATTTTTGGAGAAAAATAATTTGAATAAAACTCAATTAAGTCCAAATTGAAAATTAACTCCAAAAGGACTTGAAATTGATCCTTTGAAACTCCCAACTCATATTTCATAATTTGAAGAAGTCATTTTATCTTCTCTCGTGAAAATCATTGAGTTGCATAAAGTTTCTGAATTGGAAAATATTTCCCAATGGAATTCAAATATTTTTCAAACACCCTTTTCTTTTTAAATGGAAGAAGTCATGTCATCTTCTCTCTAGGGTTTTGTGTTGAAAAGAATTTGAATTCATGGAGATCAGAAAGCAAATATGAAAGTTTGGGAAAGTCCTTTTATTCCCTCTCATTTAAGTTTCAAAAGTTTTGAATTCACTCACTTTCAGACAATCAATTCAAATCTATCTATTTATTATAACATTCCAAAATTTAGAATTTTGGGATGTTACATGGATAAACGGTAAGGTAATATTTTTGGTATTTTTGGTTTATGAAACGGAAAGTAAAAGATTGCAAAGAAAGTAAATCGGAAACTAAAATTATATATCGGAAACTTATATAATGGAAAATAGACCAGGGGGCATAGGTTTCACTAGAGGCTTCTCTCAAGATAGAAATTATTATGGTGGGTTAACAAATTACTTCCGAGCAATTGATAGAAAACCGCAAATTTATGACGATATGTAAGGCAATGATCATGAATATAGGCATCACGTCTGTGTCAAGTAGACCAAAACGATTCTGCATCTACTACTATTACTCCACACATCGACCAATGCTTGCCTGCATCGAGAGTATTAAGTTCATAAGAACAGAGTAACGCATTAAGTAAGATGACATGATGTAGCGGAATTAACTCAAGCAATATGATGAAAACCCCATCTTGTTATCCTCTATGGAAACAATACAATACATGTTGGTTCCCCTTCTATCACTAGGATCGAGCACCGCAAGATTGAACCCAAAGCTCATCACTTCTCCCATTGCAAGAAAAACCAATCTAGTTGGCCAAACCAAATCTATAGTTCGAAGAGACTTGCAAAGATATCAAATCATGCATATAAGAATTCAGAGGAGATTCAAATAATATTCATAGATAAGCTGATCATAAATCCACAATTCATCGGATCTCGGCAAACACACCGCAAAAGAGTATTAAATCGAATAGATCTCCAAGAACATCGAGAAGAACATGGTATTGAGAATCAAAGAGAGAGAAGAAGCCATCTAGCTACTAGCTATGGACCCGTAGGTCTGTGGTAAACTACTCACGCTTCATCAGAGAGGCAATGATGTTGATGTAGAAGCCCTCCGTGATCAAATCTCCCTCCAGCAGGATGTCGGAAAAGGTCCCTAGATGGGATCTCACGGGTACAAAAGGTTGCGGCGGTGGAAAAGTGGTTTCGTGGCTCCCCTGGAAGTTTTCGGGGTATATGAGTATATATAGGAGGAAGATCTAGGTCAGGGGGTCACCGAGGGGCCCATAAGGTTGGGGAGCGCGCCCTACCCCCTGGGCATGCCCTCCACCCTAGTGGCCGCCTCGTGGCTCTTCTGACTTGCACTCCAAGTCTCCCGGGTATCTTCTGGTCCAAGAAAAATCATCGCGAAAACTTTATTCCGTTTGGACTCCGTTTGGTATTCCTTTTCTGCGAAACTCTAAAACAAGGAAAAAACAGAAAATAACACTGGGCTCTAGATTAATAGGTTAGTCCCAAAAATCATATGAAATAACATAATAATTAATATAAAATATCAAAAACAGATAATATAATAGCATGGAACAATCAAAAATTATAGATACGTTGGAGATGTATCTAGCATCCCCAAGCTTAATTCCTGCTTGTCCTCGAGTAGGTAAATGATAAAAATAGATTTTTTTGATGTGGAATGCTACCTAACATATTTATCCATGTAATTCTGTTTATTGTGGCATGAATTTTCAGATCCGTAAGATTGATAACAAAAGTTTAATATTACCATAAAACAATAATACTTCAAGCATACTAACAAATAATTGTGTCTTCTCAAAATAACATGGCCAAAGAAAGGTTATCCCTAAAAAATCATATAGTCTGGCTATGCTCCATCTTCATCACACATAATATTCAAATCATGCACAACCCCAATGACAAGCCAAGCAATTGTTTCATATTTTTTATGTTCTCAAACCTTTTAAACTTTCACACAATACATGAGCGTGAGCCATGGACATAACACTATAGGTGGAATAGACGGTGGTTGTGGAGAAGACAAAAAGAAGGAGATAGTCTCACATCAACTAGGCATATCAACGGGCTATGGAGATGCCCATTAATAGATATCAATGTGGGTGAGTAGGGATTGACATGCAACGGATGCACTAGAGCTATAAGTTTATGAAAGCTCAAAAAGAAAACTAAGTGGGTGTGCATCCAACTTGCTTGCTCATGAAGACCTAGGGCGTTTTGAGGAAGCCCGTCGTTGGAATATACAAGACAAGTTCTATAATGAAAAATTCCCACTAGTATATGAAAGTGATATCATAGGAGACTCTCTATCATTAAGATCATGGTGCTACTTTGAAGCACAAGTGTGGAAAAAAGGATAGTAACATTGTCCCTTCTATCTTTTTCTCTCATTTTTTATTTTTCTCTCTTTTTTGGGGACTTCTCTTTTTTTATTTGGCCTTTCTCTTTTTTATTTCCTCACATGGGACAATGCTCTAATAATGAAGATCATCACACTTCTGTTTACTTACAACTCAAAGTTTACAACTCGATACTAGAACAAAAATATGACTCTATATGAATGCCTCCGACGGTGTACTGGGATGTGCAATGAATTATTTATTGCAAAACAGAACCTAAAATGCAAAAAACAAAAATAAAATTGGGTTGCCTCCCAACAAGCGCTATTGTTTAATGTCCATAACTAGGCATAAAACACGAATAGATCTAAGTATTCTCATCTTTGGCATGAAATCCATAAGTGGCTCTCATAATAGATTCATAAAGCAATTTAATTTTATTTCTAGGGAAGTGTTCCATGCATTTCCTTAACAGAAATTGAAATCTAATGTTTCCTACTTTCATATCAATAATTGCACCAATCGTTCTAAGGAAAGGTCTACCAAGAATAATAGGACATGTACGATTGCAATCTATATCAAGAACAATCAAATCTACAGGCAAATAATTCCTATTAGCAACAATAAGAACATCATTAATTCCTCCCATAGGTTTCTTAATAGTGGAATCCGCAAGATGCAAATTTAAAGAATAATCATCAAATTCACGGAAACCTAACACATCACATAAAGTTTTCAGAATCATGGAAACACTAGCACCCAAATCACACAAAGCATAGCACTCATAATCTTCAATTTTAATCTTAATAGTAGGTTCCCACTCATCATAAAGTTTTCTAGGGATAGAAACTTCCAATTCTAGCTTTTCTTCAAAAGATTTCATCATAGCATCAACGATATGTTTAATAAAAGCTTTGTTTTGATTATAAGCATGAGGAGAATTCAACATTGATTGCAACAAGGAAATACAATCTATTAAATAGAAATTATCATAATTAAATTCCTTAAAATCCAAAATATTGGGTTCATTGCTACCTAAAGTTTTGACCTCTCTGATCCCACTTTTATCAATTTTTGTATCAAGATCTAAAAACTCTGAATCATTGGGACGCCTTATAAATAAAGTTGAATCATATCCAGTCCCATCTTTATCAATATTTACATTGGAAAACAAAGATTCAATAGGAGTCACATCAATTACTTTAAGATCTTCATCCTTATTTTCACGGAAACTAGAAGAACACGCTTTTATAAAACAGTCTTTCTTAGTACGCATCTTAGCGGTACTTTCTTTGCACTCATCAATGGAAATTCTCATGGATTTTGGAGACTCATTTTTATATCATGCTTAGGTGGAATAGATATAAGTTTCAAAGAATCAACATCAAGAGAAATTCTATCCACATTCCTAGCCAACTCATCAATCTTAAGCAATTTTTCTTCAATCAAAGCATTGAAATTATTTTGCAAACTAATAAATTATTTAACACTATTCTCAAAATCAGAGGGCGTCTTATAATAATTTCCATGAGAATTGTTGTAGGAATTACCATAATTATTAGAGGAATTACTAGGAAACGGCCTAGGAGTAAAATTACCTCTATACGCGTTATTACCAAAATTGTTCTTACCAATAAAATTTACATCCATAGATTCATTATTGTTTTCAATCAAAGTAGACAAAGGCATATCATTAGGATCAATAGAAGCACTCTTGCTAGCAAATAATTTAATAAGATCATCCATCTTTCCACTCAAAACATTAATCTCTTCTATAGCATCCACCTTTTTACTAGTGGAAGATCTTTCGGTATGCCATTGCAAATAATTTACCATAATATTATCTAGGATTTTAGTAGCTTCTCCTAAGGTAATTTCCATAAAAGTGCCTCCCGTGGCCGAATCTAAAAGACTTCTAGAAGCAAAATTCAATCCAGCATAAAAAAAATTGTATAATCATCCACAAATTCAAACCATGCGTAGGGCAATTTCTAATCATCAATTTCGTCGTCTCCCAAGATTGTGCAACATGTTCATGATCAAGTTGCTTAAAATTCATAATATCGTTCCTAAGGGAGATGATCTTAGTGGAAGGAAAATACTTGGAAATAAAAGCATCTTTACACTTGTTCCATGAATCAATAATATTTTTAGGCAAAGATGAAAACCAAGTTTTAGCGCGATCCTAAGCGAGAACGGAAATAGCTTCAAATTAACAATATCATTATCCACATCTTTTTTCTTTTGCATATCACACAAATCAACCAAATTATTAAGATGGGATGCGGCATCTTCATTGGGAAGGCTGGAAAATTGATCTTTCATAACAAGATTTAGCAAAGCGGTGTTAATTTCACAAGATTTCGCATTAGCATCGGGAGCAATCGGAGTACTAATAAAATCATTGTTGTTGGTGTTGGAAAAGTCACACAATTTGGTATTATCTTGAGCCATCGTGACAAAGCAAGCAATCCAACACACAAGCACACAAAAAGCAAGCGGAGAAGACGAACGAAAGAGGGGCGAAGAAAAGGCAAATCTTTTCGAAAATCGTTTTAGAAGTGGGGGAGAGGGAAACGAGAGGCGAATGGCGAATATTGTAATGCGAGGGATGAGAGTTTATGATGGGTACTTGGTATGTCTCGGCTTGGCGTAGATCTCCCCGGCAACGGCGCAAGAAATCCTTCCTGCGACCTCTTGAGCTTGCGTTGGTTTCTCTCTTGAAGAGGAGAGGGCGATGCAGCATAGTAGAGTAAGTATTTCCCTCAGCTTTTGAAAACCAAGGTATTAATCTAGTAAGAGATAACACGACAAGCCACCGAATACCTGCACAAACAAACACCAACTTGCACCCAACGCGAAAAAGGGGTTGTCAATCCCTTCACGGTTATTTGCAAAGTGAGATCTGAAATAGATGGATAAACGGTAAAGTAATATTTTTGGTTTATGGAACGGAAAGTCAAAGATTGCAAAGAAAGTAAATTGGAAACTTATATGATGGAAAATAGACCTGGGGGCCATAGGTTTCACTAGAGGCTTCTCTTAAGATAGAAATTATTACGGTGAATGGACAAATTACTGCCGAGCAATTGATAGAAAAGCGCAAACTTATGATGATATGTAAGGCAATGATCATGAATATAGGCATCACATCTATGTCAAGTAGACCGAAATGATTTTGCATCTACTACTATTACTCCACACATCGACCGACTCCTGCCTGCATCTAGAGTATTAAGTTCATAAGAACAGGGTAACACATAAGTAAGATGACATGATGTAGTGGAATTAACTCAAGCAATATGATGAAAACCCCATCTTGTTATCCTCGATGGCTACAATACAATATGTGTCGGTTCTCCTTCTGTCACTAGGATCGAGCACCGCAAGATTGAACCAAAAGCTGAGCACTTCTCCCATTGCAAGAAAAACCAATCTAGTTGGCCAAACCAAATTGATAGTTCGAAGAGGCTTGCAAAGATATCAAATCACGCATATAAGAATTCAGAGGAGATTCAAATAATATTCATAGACAAGCTGATCATAAATCCACAATTCATCGGATCTCGACAAACACACCACAAAAGAGTATTACATCGAATAGATCTCCAAGAACATCGAGGAGAACATGGTATTGAGAATCAAAGAGAGAGAACAAGCCATCTAACTACTAGCTATGTCCCCGTAGGTCTGTGGTAAACTACTCACGCTTCATCGGAGAGGCGATGGTATTGATGTAGAAGCCCTCCATGATTGAATCCCCCTCCGGCAGGATGCCAGAAAAGGTCCCTAGATGGGATCTCACGGGCACAAAAGGTTGCGGCGGTGGATAAGTGGTTTCGTGGCTCCCCTGGAAGTTTTCGGGTATATGAGTATATATAGGAGGAAGATGTAGGTCAAGGGGTCACCGAGGGGCCCACAAGGTTGGGGGCGCACCGTACCCCCTGGGCGCACCCTCCACCCTTGTGGCCCCCTCGTGGCTCTTCTGACTTGCACTCCAAGTCTCCTGGGTGTCTTTTGGTCCAAGAAAAATCATCGCAAAAGTTTTATTCCGTTTGGACTCTGTTTGGTATTCCTTTTCTGTGAAACTGTAAAACAAGGAAAAAACAAAAACTGGCACTGGGCTGTAAGTTAATAGGTTAGTCCCAAAAATCATATAAAATACCATATCAATGCATGTAAAACATCCAAAACAGATAATATAATAGCATGGAACAATCAAAAATTATAGATACGTTGGAGACATATCACTCGTCGGCGGCCTCGAATCCGGTGAAACTTTGGACCAGCTCCACCACCATGAGATGCGCACGAGGACCAGCTCTCAAACGAGCCTAACCGTGCTCGTTTTGGACCATCGTGGCTCTTTTCCGACAAGGTTCAGTGCGTCGCCACCGCGCGTTTTGTCGCCGCCTCGCGTTTTGTCGCCGCTGGTGCGGCACCAGTTTTGAACTGGCCTGAGTCACTGACTCATGGGCCCGGTACTCTAGCACTTAGTTAAGGAATAATTGAATCACTAACTAAAATGTTAGCAGTCACTAACAGGCCGGTCCCACCCTTTTAATTAACTTTGCCTATTAAAAATAAGCCTGCTTAGGTCTACTATGTGTGACTTGTGGGCCCAGCCCACTATTCATATAGATAGGGTTGGCTGAGTCAGCCTGCTGACTCAACAGGGGGCCCACCAGTCAGGCTTTGCTGACTGGTCAGTTAACTCAGTCAACGGGCCCACTGGTTAGCCATTGTAGCAACCCCCTGGGTACACTTCTAGCAAATACCCCTTTTTATTTTTGAATTAATTTAAATAAAAATAATTCAGAAAATGTTTAAAACTATGAAAATTAATATAAAATAATCTATAATTCAGATGATAATAATTTATATATAAAAGTTGCTCAGAAAAATCCAACGAATCCATTTATGCAATCTGTTCACCTGTCAGATGCCTCTAGCATGCTGAACCTGGAACCGTCCCCCTCTTTTCATCTGTCCGAAAATTCCAAACGCCGGGAAACCCCTCCGGATGTTTTCCCTCTCCATCTGCAGCGTGTGGCACTACATTAGAACACCCCTAGCAATGCATATTGTCATGTCATGCTTAGTGTTGCACTTGCTTGCTTTATATTTATTGTTTCTTCCCCCTCATCTCTTCGGTAAACCCCGAGACCGATGCTACCCCTGTGCTAGGCCACGTCACCGACGACCCTTCATCCTTTTCAGCAAAGCTTCCAGGCAAGGAAAACCCCTTGATCATTCTGATATCGCACATTCTCTTCTCTCTTACGCTTGCATTAGAACTGCTACTACTTTCATATGATCCTATTCTGATGCATAGCCTGATTTCGTAAGCTGCTCTTGTACCTTACCTTCTTATCCTAAACTACTTAGTATAGGTTGGTTAGTGATCCATCAGTGACACATCACCTTGTCCCTCTTGCCCCCACTGGATTACTAGGCGACTCGATCAACGTGATCGACGTCCAGGGCCGGACACAGCACATCACACCCCTTAGTCGTACGACTCTACAGTACTACTATCAAGTGCCGAGGGTGATACCTCGTAACGCACTCCTGATGGTAACTTTGTAGTGTGGCTAATCGGTTGTGGTCTTCGAGGGTGATTCCTCCCGATACGACTCTGTCGTGCAACCCATCAAGTGTGAACCTCAAGGGTGATTCCTCCTAAGTTCACCTTGACGGTTACATCAAATGGAATCCATTGAGGGTGATTCCCGGGATTCCCCTTTGGTGTATGGACGGACAGTTACTTTGACTTTACCACTGGACCATGATGAGACCAGGTCAGCCCCGAGAGGTACCCGTGAGTGAATTTGGGTTGACCTGGAGGGTACCCGCGAGATAATTACGAGGTGCGGCCGGGCAGGTAGACCACCATGGAGTGGGATAGGCCTGGCCCTTGTTGCAAGTATTCGAGATGGAGCGACATGAGAACTGATCGTCACCGCGTGCTTCTAAGTCACTAACAAGGTTGGATATTTGATCTGAGTTGGTTTTGACCTATATGCACTAACTTTCATGCGGGACAAGTTTATGGGCAACCGACGTCGTATGTATCAGCTGAAACTCTTCAGACGTCAGCGATTTAGTGGCACATGCCTGGGTGGCCCGCGTAAGCACCTGCCTTGTTTAAGGAGGTTGCCAGGACTAACACCGGCCGTGTTCGCAACATGAAGGATTGCAGAGGGCGATTGGTCCAGGACCACTTCGCATTTAGGATGTAGACCGACGTGCTGGCCTCTCTGTTGAGCCTTAGGTGGGGCTACTGCGTGTTGATCTTCTGAGGCTAGGCATGACCCAGGAAAGTGTGTCTGGCCAGAGATGATTGAGCGTGTCAGGTAATGTGGTGCACCCCTGCAGGGAATTTAATCTATTCGAATAGACGTGTCCTCGGTAAAAGGACGACTTGGAGTTGTATCTGATCTATAAAACTAGAATTGGTTACTGGATATTGATGGGATATGATGGCTCTGAGATTGCTTTCTTGTAGGGAGTCGAGGAAGGATCTCTGGACATTAATACTACAACATGCTTGCTAATTAAAAATGTTATTCTGTACTCTTCTAAATACTGCAAGATGCTTGAAGATGCTAGTCTTCGATAGGCTAGCCTTTCCCTTCTCTTCTGGCATTCTGCAGTTCAGTCCACAGATACAACCCATTTCCTTTGAAACTGATGCATACTTAGTATAGTTCTGATGTAAGTCTTGCGAGTACTTTGGATGAGTACTCACGGTTGCTTTGCTACCTCTTTTCCCCTACACCCGATTGCTGCGATCAGATGCCGGAGTCTAGGAGCCAGATGCCACCACCGACGACTGCTACTACCCTGAGGGTGCCTACTACTACGTGGAGGCCGCCGACGACCAAGAGTAGTTGGGAGGCTCCCAGGCAGGAGGCCTTGTCTTTTCGATCGATGTTGCTTTTATGCTAGACTTCTTAAGGCAAACTTGTTTAACTTATGTCTGTACTCATATATTGTTGCTTCCGCTAACTCATTTGTATTCCAGCTGATCTATTCGAGCCCTCGATGCCTCTGACTTGTAATATAAAGCTTGCATGACTTAATTTGTGTTTAGAGTTGTGTTGTGATATCTTCTCGTGAGTCTATGATCTTGATCATACACATTTGCGTGTATGATTAGTGTATGATTGAATCGGGGGCGTCACATATTACTATGTCCTCAGAACTTGATGCTCTAATTTGGCAAATGGATAGTAAGGGCACGTACTCTTCTAGTTCTCTGTATCATGTGATTAATTTTAGAGGGGTCCAACCTATGTTTATCCCTGCTATGTGGAAACTTAGGGTTCCCCCTAAAATACATGTTTTTCTCTCGCTACTTTCTAACAAGCTAATGACTAGAGACAACCTGAGGATGAGACATATTATTAAGCCTCTTGATTGTGTTTATTACTTTGAACATGAATCCAACATGCGCCTGTCCTTTGACTATATTGTGGCCAAAAACATGTGGGCTTTCGTCAATGAGCACTTTGGTCTTCAAATGGGCCTCAACTTTGAGTCTGTTGCTAGATCCTGGATTTCTAACAACAAAAACTCAGCCTTGAATACAGTTAGGTCAACAGTGTTGTGGTGTCTTTGGAAATATAGAAATTCTATGATTTTCAATAACACTACTCGGATCTCTGTTAACCAGGTGCTGAGACTGATCTTGAACACAGTCAGGAATTGGGCTATTCTCTCTCCGGATTCATGCAAGGAAAGACTGATGGTCTTCGCGGCACAGCTAGAAAATTTCTTTAGAAATGTATGCTGATCACCTGTGGCTGAACCCACATAACTTGCTGGCGTCTGACCCTTGGAAGAACCTCAAGATCTTTGAAGATGATGGGGGCTTCTTGTCGCCCAAGAAACAAGACCTTGGTGGCAAGACGATTTCGACCAGCCCTGTGTCGACACTCATCACCTGCTGGTCTACACAAGCTGCTACGGCGCCACCTGTGAAGACCAGGAGGGCAACGTAGGAGGTCGCATGCACCGTGTAGGGGTTCTCCCGCACTCTAAGGCCATTTTTAGTTGTTCCCAAAACCCTTATCTTGTAATAAGGCACCCTAGTTTGAACCTTTTTCATTCTCTTGCTCTCGCTTTCCGAACAACTCCTCTTAGTGAGCAGATGTATGGACTTATGTTCGATGGTTTCATTTGAGTAATGGAACAGGGGAGGAGCCTCCATGTTCTTCTAAAAAAATATATTCAAATCTTTCAAGGTCCTTAAATCTTCTTGCTTCTGCATCCATCGATGACGCACCGTAAGCAAAGCTCATTGCGCTTTTGAACCTCTTCCAAAGGGAGCAAACTGGTTAAAGCTAGAAGTTTGTAGGAGCAGCAGCCAATAATGTCATCGATGTAGACCAAAATACACCAAAGCCACAATAAACTCATACGTACAATATAATGTAAAAAGGTAAATACAATTACTCTAAATAATTAGCACATGATATTGACATCGCTGGATGATCTTGCAATTAGGCAGTAATTGATCGCTTACCTTATCCTACCAAGTATTAACTTACTTCCATACTTAGCGGGGTTTTTTTTTTGCGATGATACTTAGCGTATTTCGCAGCCTATCCCGTCTACATGATCTACACCTTCTGCTGCCCTCTATAAATTGCATGCACAAGGATCAAATCCATCGAGAAGATCAGTTGTGCTCGCCACCATTTGTTCATGCGCCGCAGGTTCGGGGTGAAGATGAATCCCAAGGCAGCCACGCCCATCTTGCTCCTCCTGCTTCTTGTTGGATGCCACGTGTTCTCCGCACACGGTACTAATAAATACCTTCTGTCTTTCCGTCGGAAAAGAGGATTTTTCTTGATGCTACTGGTTTTAGTCGCATAGATAATCTGAATATCTGATGATACGATGAAGGTGATGACGCCGAGGGATCGGGCGGCGGTCGCCGTGAGCTAGGCGAGGGCGGCGGCAGCGGCCGCAAGGCTCAGGTCGCCGGGTTGTGCGTCGACAGCCCGTGCGACGCGGACCCGAACCGGACATGCTTCTGCTGCACGAGGCTGGCCAACGAGCCTTGCTACGACACGCTGAGGCAGTGCTTCAGCGTCTGCCCCAACTGCAACTTCCCCTTCTGCCCGCCGCCGGCGGCCTCAGCGGGCCGGCGTACTCGCTTCGTGTTAACTCCGGCGTCGGCGTGATCTGTATGCCGGCGATGGTTAGCTAATAAGGATTAATGTCGCGAGGCATCCAGAATGCAAAGTATGGAAAAGCGTATCATGTCTAACAGTGTAAGCGTGGAGTTAATTCTAAATCGACAGCGTCTTCTTTTCGGTGAATGACTGAATTTATTCTGATATCCTGAACTGCTACACATTCGACAAATTTCTTCCTTAGCGAACACATGACAAATTTCGGATACTTTCAGATGGATTTGGACAGAGTCAGGATCTTATTCCGCCCGCAGGACTTGCATGGTCTTCTTCGAGGGCTTGACACTCATGCCAGGCGCTGAGCATATGTGGACCTCAAAAGCACCCATGAGACTGAAATTTCCGGCATGGCCAGCTCTTTTTATGAGCATCTAGAGCCGGACTTTACACATCCGGCTGCTCAAACGTCCGCGAAAGCGTTCGGGCGCGTCGATGTGCACTGGCGAGGCATGTTTTAAATTAGCCATTTTGCATTCGCTTCTGTCAGATTTATCAAAAAGGCTTTTGTCCTGCTTTATATTATAAAGCAAATCGCCCGAGCCAAACATTCAACAAGGTTCACACACCCACACACAAGTCTCACATACAAATAAGGTAGCAGAAGGGTTAATGCTGAGGGCACAGCTCAACAAGCCCTGGAAACAAGCAACACACTCAGACACAACAAGACATGCAACATGTCTAATCGGGCTCCGGCGGAGGGGGCGGAAGCGGAGGCGCCACACGGAAGGCCATCGAGCGAAGGTCGGCGAGGAGGGTATTGATGACGTCCCGGTCCTAGGGGCGGCTAAGCGGTCACCATAGCTGCAAGTAACCACACATTTTGAAAATCGCGTCAGTCGCACGTCGAAGAGGCACCTTTTGAATAACACGCTTGTTGCGGATGGTCCAAAGCGTCCAGGCAAGGACCCCTACGCATATCCATCTAATATGGCGGTAGCGCGGGGCGAGGCATGGATCTCCGCAAGTAAGTAGGGGATGTTGGTGTTGCACCACTGTCCACCGACCGTCTCGCGGAAACAGGACCACATGAATTGGGCTGTGGAGCAGGAGAAGATGTGATTAGTATCCTCCACCGTGCCGCATAGGGGACACATCTCATCTCCTGGTCCATTACGCTTGAGGACCTCTACCTCCGAGGGAAGGCATCCCCGGATCCACTGCCACAGGAAGATCCTGATCTTTAGGGGAAGACGAATGTCCCAGATTAGGCTAAAGGGCTCAGGGGCCAACGAAGGAGCCATGGCCGCGTATAAAGACTTAGTGGAGAAGCAGCCGGATGGCTCCAGGCACCAAGAAATGAAGTCAGGGGCGCCCTCTGATACGTCTCCGTCGTATCTATGTTTCCAAACACTTTTGCCCTTGTTTTGGACTCTAACTTGTATGATTTTAATGGAACTAACCCGGACTGACGTTGTTTTCAGCAGAATTACCATGGTGTTATTTATGTGCAGAAACAAACGTTTTCGAAATAACCTGAAACTTCACGGAGCAACTTTTCAGAAAATATGAAAAATACCTGCAAAAGATGAAGGCCGGGGGGGGGGGGCACCACCTCTCCACGAGGGTGGGGGCGCACCCCCTACCTCGTGGGCCCCCTATTGCCTCTCCGACTCCAACTCCAACTCCATATATTGTGTTTCGGGGAGAAAAAAATCAGGGAGAAGAAATCATCGCGTTTTACGATATGGAGCCGCCACCAAGCTCTAAAACCTCTCAGGAGGGCTGATCTGGAGTCCGTTCGGGGCTCCAGAGAGGGGAATCCGTCGCCATCGTCATCATCAACCATCCTCCATCACCAATTTCATGATGCTCACCACCGTGCGTGAGTAATTCCATCGTAGGCTTGCTGGACGGTGATTGGTTGGATGGGATCTATCATGTAATCGAGTTAGTTTTGTTAGGGTTTGATCCGTAGTATCCACTATGTTCTGAGATTGATGTTGCTATGACTTTGTTATGCTTAATGCTTGTCACTAGGGCCCGAGTGCCATGATTTCAGATCTGAACCTATTATGTTTTCATCAATATATGAGAGTTCTTGATCCTATCTTGCAAGTCTATAGTCACCTATTATATGTTATGATCCGTTAACCCCGAAGTGACAATAATCAGGATACTTACCGGTGATGATCGTAGTTTGAGGAGTTCATGTATTCACTATGTGTTAATGCTTTGTTCCGGTTCTCTATTAAAAGGAGGCCTTAATATCCCTTAGTTTCCGTAAGGACCCCGCTGCCACGGGAGGGTAGGACAAAAGATGTCATGGAAGTTCTTTTCCATAAGCACGTATGACTATGTTCGGAATACATGCCTACATTACATCAATAAACTGGAGCTATTTCTGTGTCACCCTAAGTTATGACTGTTACATGATGAACCGCATTCGGCATAATTCTCCATCACTGATCCATTGCCTACGAGCTTTCCATATATTGTTCTCCGCTTATTTACTTTTCCGTTGCTATTGCTATCATCACTACAAAATACCAAAAACATTACTTTTACTAATGTTACCTTTTGCTACAGTTATCACTACTATCATATTACTTTGCTACTAAACACTTTGCTGCAGATATTAATTTTTCAGGTGTGGTTGAATTGACAACTCAGCTGCTAATACTCGAGAGTATTCTTTGGCTCCCCTTGTGTCGAATCAATAAATTTGGGCTGAATACTTTACCCTCGAAAACTGTTGCGATCCCATATACTTGTGGGTTATCACCCTCGACGTCCATGGGAAGAAGAGCGATATCCTGGAGGAGGGAGTCCCAAGCGGCCACCTCAAGGGGGCTAAAGGGGCGTCAGAAGGCGATACGCCCAAAGTCAATAAGGGCCGTCTCGACGGAGACCCGAGGGTCAACCGCTATGGCGAATAGGGCCGGGAAGCGAGCGGCCAGGGGAGAGGCCCTTAGCCAGCGGTCGAAGCAGAACATGGTCGAGGACCCGAAGCCGACCGTGATGGACGTGCCTATGCGGAGCACGGGTAAAAGCTGAATCGTAGCCTACCGAAACTGGGAGCAACCAGAGCGCTGACAGAAAGCTAGGGGTTAGCCCCGAAGGTACTTGTTTCTAATGATAGTAAGCCAAAGGCCGCCCTCCCCATTGGCGATACGCCAGAGCCAACGAGTTAGGAGAGCAATGTTCATGCGCCGAGAAGATAGGATCCCCAAACCCCCTGGTCCTTGGGTTTGCAAATGTCAGGCTAGCTTACCATATGGTATTTCTGCTTGTCCCCCTCGCCTGCCCAGCATCCCTAGATCCATACAAATCATGCAAAAAATCCTACGTACTACATCTACGTACTACTCTAACTACTCTTCATCTTCGGAGATGTCCACGACGATGGTGCCGAGCACCAACTGGACGGGCGGGTAGGAGGGCTCTGGCTCATCCTCCTTCTGCTCGACCTCATCCATGTAGGCGAACATCTCAGCCTCGTCCATGGCTTCTTGTACCCCCATCTCCTGCCGGCGACGGCGTCTTGCCTCTGCAGCCGACTCCGGCCAGAGGGAATCGAGGATAGTTTGCTCTCCGCCTGCAGATCCCCATCGTCAGCGTCCCCGACTGATGTCGCTTGAAGCTACGTCAGTATTTCCCCAAAGAGGAAGGGATGATGCAGCACATTGGCGGTAGGGATTTCCCTCAGATATGAAACCAAGGTTATTGAACTAGTAGGAGAACAAAGCAACACAACGTAAACAGCCTCTGTACACAGATAATAAATCCTTGCAACCCGACGTATTAAAGGGGTTGTCAATCCATTTCGGGTAACGGTGCTAGAAATTGGTGCATGATGGGAAAAAGTTGTAATAGATTGGATAAATAGATCGCAAATAAAATAAAGTGCAGCAACGTATTTTTGGATTAATAGATCTGAAAATAAATGCAAATAAAAATAGATCGCAAAGGCAAATAATATGAGAAAGAGACCCAGGGGCCGTAGGTTTCACTAGTGGCTTCTCTCGAGAAAAATAGCAAAGCGGTGGGTGAACAAATTACTGTTGGGTAATTGATAGAACTTCAAATACGCATGACGATATCCAGGCAATGATCATTATATAGGCATCACGTCCAAGATTAGTAGACCAACTCTTGCCTGCATCTACTACTATTACTCCACACATCGACCGCTATCCAGCATGCATCTAGTGTATTAAGTTCATGGAAAAACGGAGTAATGCAATACGAATGATGACATGATGTAGACAAGATCTATCTATGTAGAGATAGACCCCATCGTTTTATCCTTAGTAGCAACGATACATACGTGTCGGTTCCCTTTCTGTCACTGGGATCAAGCACCGTAAGATCAAACCCACTACAAAGCACCTCTTACCATTGTAAGATAAATAGATCAAGTTGGCCAAACAAAACCCAAATATCGGAGAAGAAATACGAGGCTATAAGATATCATGCATAAAAGAGATCAAAGAAACTCAACTACTTTCATGGATGTAAAAACATAGATCTGATCATAAACTCAAAGTTCATCGATCCCAACAAACACACCGCAAAAAGAGTTACATCATATGAATCTCCAAAAGACCATTGTATTGAGAATTAAGAGAGAGAGAGATGAAGCCATCTAGCTACTAACTACGGACCCAAAGGTCTACAAAGAACTACTCACGCATCATCAGAGAGGCACCAATGGAGGTGGTGAACCCCATTCAAGATGGTGTCTAGATTGGATCTAGTGGTTCTAGACTCTGCGGCGGCTGGATCAATATTTCATCAACTCCCCTAGGGTTTATGAAATATTGGGGTATTTATAAAGCAAAGAGGCGGTCCGGGGGGCACCCAAGGTGGGCACAACCCACCAGGGCACGCTTGGGCCTCCTGGCGCACCCTGATGCGTTGTGCCTCCCTCGGGGCTACCCCCCAGGCGCAGCCAGGGCATGTTGTGTTCCTTCTGGCCCATAAAAATTCTCCATAAAGTTTCATGGCATTTGGACTCCGTTTGATATTGATTTTATGAGATGTAAAAAACTTGGAAAACAGCAACTGGCACTTGGCACTATGTCAATAGATTAGTACCAAAAAATGATACACTAGTACGCGTCGATGCTAAACAAACGGTTTTGAACCCCTTTCCGCAATGGCATTCGGAACCGTCGCCAAGTGAGTGTGGGCGATAGGGGGGTCCTTCCCACATGACCCAGAAACCGTTGGGGATATGCCCTCCTGGCACACACGCTCGGCAAAATGAGCTCGTGTGCGACCGGCGAGCACTCAAATACAGAAATACATACAGTAGTGCTAAACATACAATTATACAGGCAAAATCATTTCCGGTCGTAAGTACATCCTACACAGTCAGTTACCGCTAAACGTTTTTGTTCGTATATACATCCGACACAGTCACTCCAAGGAAAACGTTTACGCAAGGTGGCGTAACGCAAACAGTTTTGAAGAGAATGTCGTGTGTGATTGTTCATTGATCCAACACTGTTTATTCCTAGAAACTATGTGCGTTACCTGAGGTCATCGCCCACGGTGTTTTCTCATTAACCGTTTGCAATAGGAGAACCCAATTAGCAAGCTAATTGCCCTATTATTAATAATCCATTTACTAATCTAATTGACATTCATATTAACCACATAATATATTCCATTTTCATATTAAGGAAGCAGGATTTCATAATTGAAATACATCGGAGTACAACATGATATAGCTTCAGCACTCAGCTACCCCATTACACAACTGCACCAGCAGCAAGTTTCACATGCAACATCTAGAACCTTTCAAAATTAGCATCATAGACGGTACATAGAGAGATGCATCTCATCTGGAAAACTGCTGAAGCGGAAGGCGAATATTGAGCCTTCATTCATGTTGAAGGTCTTTGCAACATTAGGCCAGCCTGTGGATGATTGACCGTCCATCCTTCGACCTCTTCAGGAACACTTAAATATTAAACCATGGGTGTTGTATGAAAAATTTCCTCACCTCCTGACCACAGAGGTGGTTTGAGAGGTAATCATCAGTGCACCTTGAAAGCAAGTATGTGCATAAATATCTTCTCTATATTGGAAATAGGGCAACGGAATAAAAAAAGGCAAGGTATAATAGCTAGTACCATCTTGTAAACCTCAGTGCTTCCCATTGTTTTCCTACAACACATATAAGGTAGTTAGTCATTAGGTTAAGTAAGGTTCGCATGCTATGAGTAAAATATGTTGATGAAAAATAAGCACATTGCAGATTCATCAGATTAATTCAAGCCACATGGAAAACCCATTTATCCAAACCAAGCATGATTAAGAACTAGGAAATATAGCACTTGTATATGTTTTTGATGTATTAAGTGCAGCCAAATTAGATTTATTCCTCACATGGTATACAATAACAGAATGCAGCCACATCAATTGAACATCGCATTGCAGAATAGAACCAAGCAGTTAACTAAACACCACAACAAATGAGCCAAACGTTAACTGGCTAATTTTTTTTAATAATACATTTTTTAATTAATTTTCACAAATATTACGCTTAAAAAAACAATTTCAGAAATAATACACTGTCGGCCCGCTGCGGACCGAATGGGCCTAGTCAGCCCATAGCAGGACTGGGTGCACTCGGCCAGTAGCTGGCCGACAGCTGGGCAGCCTGCCACGTGTCGCGCGCGGACTGGGCAGGCCACGTCGCGAGGGGGGAGAGAGGGAGCTGTCGGCACGGCGGTCACGGGGCGAGCCCCTGTCGGCTTACCGCAGGCCTATCGGCTTACCGCGGGCCGATCGGCCAGCTGCGGGCCGACAGGGTGTGGACCCACCTCACGCGCCACGGTAGGCTCCCTGCCTCTTCTTCCTCCTCCCACGCACGCGAGGTTCTTCTTCTGTTCTTTCCTTCTCCTCTCTGTATACCAAAATGCCCCCAATTTCTACACCTAAATGAAGCATTTATTTGCGGATTTGGCACCGTGAATGGATTCTACTCAGTTAGGGCAACCAAAAGAGACCTCGATCTACTGATGGGGTAGCTCGTGGCGGTCGTGGTGAGCATTTAGGTGGAGTTTTTTTCCAGCTCATTGGTGGAGCTTGTTGCGGCGGTGGAGGTGGAGGTGGTGGTGGAGAAGTTGGGGCAGTGTGGTGGAGGCGGTGGAGGTGAAGCTCTGGCAGTTTGGTGGAGTTTCCCGCTCCGATTCCGGTGATTGAAGGCCGTCGTTCGTCGTTCGCATGCACGCTTCAAGGGTATATTTCAACCAACATTTTATTTTTCGTAGGTGCTCCGGTAGTATTTGTTAATATGTTTCGATGTGAAATAAATTAGGTGTGTGATTATTGTTATTTGCTCCGGTAGTATACGTAAATATATTTAGATGTTAACTAATTAGTTGTGTAAAAATATTTTAGTTGCTCCAGTAGTATTAGTCAATGAAAAAAATAGCGCGCTACAGAAAATAGCGTCACCGCTGAAAATATGCTATTAGCGTGCTATAACGCGCTATAACGTGCTATTAGCGAGGCATTGTACATTGATTTATTTTAGCGAGACAATTCTCTATATGCTATAGCATGCTATTAGCGGCGATATAGCGCGCTATTTTTTCAGTGGTATTAGTTGCTCCGTTAATATTTTGTAATATATAGCTAGCTAATATATAGACATGTCTAATATTTATTAGTGGGGGTATATTAAGTTGTTGCTTAATACCTGTATTTCGTTGTTGAAAAAAATAGGTGAGCCGAGATGTTCGATGTAGTGAACTTCAGATTTTGCTATGGTCCTGGTACTGTCCAAACAACTAAGATGGGAGCAGATCTGAGTGAATTTACTCATATAGATGTGCCCATGAGCGCACCTCAAACATGGTCAGTCAGTCAGTCGAAAGAATGGATTGCGACAAGTTTAGGTCTTGATACTGAAACACACACCGTCGGTGTTCATGCATTATGGACACGGTCAAGTTCAATAATTTACTTTTATTTAAGGCCGATAGAGCGAGACTCCGAATGGGTGCGGTGGTTACAAGGTTGTGAACGAAGGGGATGCAATCCTGTTGCTTTAGTTCTTCCCGTCGTGAAGGAGGTCACTGCACATGAAGGCGAGGGTGGCTATGATCCTGGTCATAGCAGTGTAGGGAGGCAGTTATCTATGTCAAATGCTGGAGATGATGGTTACGAACAAGGACAGAGCAGTCAGGTAGAAGGAGGAAATGCTTATGGTTATGAACTAGGGCAGAGTAGTTAGGTAGAAGGAAGAAATGCCGATGGTGATTACAATGGCGAGGTGGACGCTGACGAGGTAGATGGGCACATGCAGGACCAGATGGAAGAAGAAGACACCGATGTTGAAAGGGGTCATGCCGATGATTCTGACGAGTCAGATGAAGAAGAAAATGCAGAGGAGGTCCCGAATCCTGCATCGTGGAATCATGACTTCTCATCTGCAATGACCGTGAATGATGGACATGATTCAGCCTGGCAATATCACCAGAACAATATTGCGACGGGTGCTGTGTATCCGAACAAGCAAGCCCTGAAAGATGCAATAATTAACTGGGCAATGTCCACGCAAAGGGTTTTCACAGCTCAGGTGTCCAGTTAGAAATTCCTGACAATGGTATGCAAGAACGCAGATTGTCCCGCCAGGGTGCACAACTTTCTCCCTAAGTATGGCACAAGTTGGGTGATAAGTGACTTAGTTAATCACAGTTGTCTTATTCCCTGCATCCCTCAGGATCATGCCAACCTTTCATCGACGCTTATTGTTCGGTTGTTTTATGATGAGATAGTGCAGGGCAAAGCTATGGAAGTGAAGGCAGTCCAGACAAAAGTCTTCGCCAGGTTCAAGTATAGAATTTCTTATGGCAAGGCTTGGAGGGCTAAGCATGCGGCGCTTGAGAGGAGATTTGGTTCTTATTTTGATGCATATGACTCTGTTGTCCAGCTCCTCCACACCCTGCAGCAGCGGAATCCAGGCACCTATATCGATATCCAAGACATGTTCATGCCAGAGTTCCCAACTGTGAGGGTGCTGCATCGTCTCTTCTTCTCTTTCGGTGTATGCATCGAAGCTTTCAGGCATTGCCGACTGGTGATATGTGTTGACGGTACTTTTCTCACAGGCAAGTACAAGGGTTAAATCCTGACAGCCATAGGTCAAGACGGCCAAAATCAAGTCGTCCCACTCGCATTTGCTTTTGTGGAGAGCGAGAACATTGAAAGTTGGACATGGTTGTTCAGGCAGTTGAAAATATCAGTTGTGAAGGAGAAGCCCAATGTGTGCATCCTTCATGACAGGCATGCAGGTATACTCAGTGCGATAAGGACACTGACAAACCCAGGCCCTGAGGAACAAGTTCCATGGCAGGACTTGCAGAGCCGTTGGTGCATGCGCCATCTGGGGGCTAATTTCTTCTCGCAGTTTAGAAATAAGAACCTGATGAATCTGTTCAAAAAACTCTGCAAGCAGAACCAGCTACGGAAGTACAATTTGATACGCGACAGACTTAATGTGTGCATGCAGAGACACGTGAGGGACAGGAAAGCTGCAAGAGATGCAGCGGTGAGGGCACATGTTGAAGCAGTAGCTGCACAATTGGCAACAGGAACAACGGCCGTGGAGGAGGAGCCTATTGGGCTATGTGACCCGCCAGGCTTTGACCCACCTGGTACTAGGAGAAGGCTTGGGAGGTCGATTAAAACCTTCGAGCAGTGGATAGATCATGAGCCTCTAGAGAGGTGGTCTTTGCTACATGACACACATGGAGCACGATACGGTGTCATGACAACAAACCTCGCAGAAACATACAACTTTGTCCTTAGAGGAAACCGGGCATTTCCACTTACAGCCATCGTTGAGGGTATTTTCTATGGCACCGTCAAGTATTTCAGAGATAGAGGTCAAAGAGAAGAACAACATATCTTCAACAACCCGAATACACGGTACTGTGAAAGAGTCACGAAGTACATGGACAACAAGATGCAAAAAGCTAGATCACACACTGTAGTCGCCATCGGTAATCAAGAAAGAAGGTTTGAGGTCTGCTTAGCCCACAACAAATTTGGATGTGCAAATGAGTTGATGACGCATGAGGTGAAAATTGGTAATGAAGCCTTGCCAACGTGTGAGTGCACATGCAACAAACCGAAATTGGTTCACCTACCTTGCTCACATGTACTTGCTGCTTGCGGGCAGCTTGGAATGGACGCAATATCGTTTGTGTCTCCATTTTTTCTGAAAGAGTCTGTCCTCAATACCTGGACAGGTGAGCTGATGGGTTTTCGATCAATGGGTAATTTCAACAACGTCAACCCCGCTGAAAGGCGTTACATTCCAAACCCAGAGCATATGCGTACAAGTAGAGGCAGACGGCATTGTCGGCGCATCCGAAATGATATGGATGAATCTGAAGCAGGAGGTCCGAAAAGGCAATGCATTCTGTGCAATGAATTTGGCCATAGGGACACTAATTGTCCCACTTTCGTCACTGGGCGTGGACGAGGCAACCGGGGAAGACGAGGAGGAAGAGGCAGTAGAGGAGTAAGGGCGAGAGGAAGAAGCTAAGCTAGCAGTAGTATGTTCTAAATTTGTATTAACTGTGGCACTATGTTCTGAATTTGTATTAAGTGTGGCACTATGTTCTATATTTGTATTAAGTGTGGCACTATGTTCTAAATTTGTATTAAGTGTAGCACTATGTTCTGAATTTTTATTAAGTGTGGCACTATGTTCTGAATTTTTATTAAGTGTGGCACTATGTTCTGAATTTATATTAAGTGTGGCACTATGTTCTGAATTTTTATTAAGTGTGGCACTATGTTCTGAATTTTTATTAAGTGTGGCACTATGTTCTAAATTTTTATTAAGTGTGGCACTATGTTCAGATTTTTTTATGTATAGGAATGTCGGAAATGTGGTTGCTGAATGGGGACATTGATAGGGGTCATCATGGTGCGATATGGTATGAGCGCAAGCTTGAGCCTCTGGTCACTCGCACTCCTAAAGAAAACTGGATGATACACCCAGGATGGCTTCAGTGGTACGTGTTTTATTAATTTGCACACTGACATGCATATTAATGGGAGACACTAACTGAAATGTTCTCTGATGAAGGTTGAAATGGGCCGGCCTTTTACCTTTCGCGCGTCTGGTTGAGTCTATCCCGGGTGAGAAACGCATCGCCATCGACGGGTCCTTGCTGAGCTGCTTAGTGGACTGTTGGAGGCCAGAGACCCACACGTTTCACTTCTGATGGGGAGAGATGGCTCCTACTCCGGAGGATGTGTCACCTTTGCTCGGACTACCGTTGGCAGGTCATGCCATAGGACCGTTGGATGCACCGGCTGGTTGGGAGCGAGCCCTTACACAACGTTTTCATGGTGTTTTTCCGGATGCTCCGGATCCGGTATGGGAGCATCACGGACCTAAGTATGAGTGGTTTCTCAATTTTCGGGTAATTTCCCTAACCTCTTATCTTCAAGTTATCGTGCATATGGTTTTACAGAAAATAATTGCGGCTAACTAAAACTTTCTCTTTGCTTAATGCAGATCCAAAACTTTCGGGTGCCGTTGACTGCAGAACAGATCACTCGGAGCCTGGAGGCCTACTTAATGTGGCTTTCCGGCAAGGTGATGTTCACAGAGAACCATGTCACCACTATTAACGTGCTCCACATCCCTATGGCACTCGATATAGCGAGCGCTCAGACGGCAGATCAGATCAGACAGAGGAGTTGGGGTTCGGCGGTCTTAGCGGCTACATACCGAGGTATGTGCAACGGTTGCCAGCTTACATCGAGAAAGCCAGCCCTTCTTGGATGCCCTCTATTCCTACAGCTATGGTCGTGGGAGAGGTTCTCTATAGGGAGACCAGATGTACGTGTTCGTGAGCCTATAGACGCCATGTTTGATGCTGACGGCATCGACATGCCTACTTTCGGTCTGTGTTGGACACGTCGCGAGGTATGCACCGTGTTATAGTTTAATGCAACTTTTTTCTGCACAAGAGATAGTTCGATGCTAGCGGCTACTAACTTTTGTTTTCTGCAGAGACGCTTTGCTAGTGATCAGACCAGGAAGGCATACACAGCATTGAACGAGCAGTTCGATGCGTACACCGGGGTCATCTAGCAGCCCTACACGGAAGCAGCCATACAAGCGAGATACCCTAGTGGCCTGTCTGTGCTATGCACAAGGGACCGAGATTACTGGATGACAAAATCAAAAATCATCTTCGATGTCTTTGTCGAGGAGATGGCACAATAGAGGGTTATGAGGCAATTTGGTCTTCTGTAGTTGGAGCTGCCTCCCCCTATAGAGAACCCAGTGCCAGCACACATCCACAGGTATTAACTAATTTTTCAATGTTGCATTATCTTTCATAGTACTCCATTCAAAGCTTTAGGTAATTGTTGAACACACACCACAATTTTAGGACGACAAGGAAGGGCATGACCAGGACAACTGCCGACTGGCTAGTTAGACTAGAGCCGTATGTTATAGAATGGGAGACAGCAAACACACATCTATGGCACGAGAATCACAATTTTGATCTCGATGAATTCAATCTCTATTTGCGGCGCTACATGACCGGAACACGATTACGCATCGTTGAGCACTCCCACCCAGAGGAGATACCGGATCCTACTCCGTCGGATATGTACCCGAGCTATGACACTTCGGGCTCTAGGCAGTACGTGGTAAGATATATTTTCTTTAAGTAATGTTGTCACATACTTTGACGTGCAAGAGACATACATTATTAATCATCATGGAAATTTGCAGGCTACCTTGACACATGAACTCTACCAGGACGTGACCACCTTTGGACGATCACTGTCGTCTGGACCTCTTCTTCAGCACCGTCCAGTGCTACAGCCCTTCTTGGAACGAATTCAGAACAAGATACGGACTGTGTACGAGGCTACCACGTGCACCCGGAGAACCGATGTTGTTCAGCACCAGCAGCAGCAGCCACGTCACTCCATGCACTGACATCAACCACGTCCACGTCTAGCACATCAGCCGACAACCAGGCCACCCCGTCCTGACCAACCTGGCAGTTCAACGTGGCAGCAACCACAGCAATATGGTCCCACGTCGAGCTTCGTGTTTTCTCCACAGCCACAGCAACACGGTCCCTCGTCGAGCTTCGTGTTTTCTCCACAGCCACAGCAGCACAGTCCCTCGCCGAGCTTCGTGTTTGAGCTAGAGCAGCCGTCACAACCAGCAGGTAAGTGTCTTCATTTTTATTGTTTTCAATATTAATTGAGGCGACCTCATTCTTAATGACTAAACGTTCCATCGTGCAGGAGCCTACGGATATCATGCGTCTATGTCAGCATCACATGATACGTGGGGGAGTGATCAACATCCCAAGGAGAACATACATGCTCAGATGTCGCAGCACACCCAGTGGATGAACATGTATTCGACTCCTCCACCAGGCCCCACACAGGATACACAGCATGACCAGGGAGAGTCTGAAATTCCTCCTCGTAACATTAGGCCACCTAACAGGTTGGGATGGTCGCCGCTTCCAGATCCGCCTCCTCGCCAGGCCAGACATCGTCACTGACGCTTCCATCTATCAGTAGAGACATGACCATCTACTTATGTATGAGACTTATGTCTATTCTATGTATGAGACAAATGACTATGTACTTATGTATGAGACATATGCCTACTCTATTTTAGTACTCTGTTATCCGAACTACAACATCATATTTAGATAGAACATAATGCTCGTACAACAAGACAGTATAAACAACTAGATAGAACTACATCTAAATTAACGGTACACACGACTAAACTTACAACATACATCATAAAAACTACATGAAGTCATCATCGTCATCCTCCGTCGATGCAAAACTCTTGCCCTTCGAGGATGCAGAACTCTTACCCTTGGACGATGCAGAACTCTTGCCCTTCGAGGATGTAGTACTCTTGCCCTTGGACGATGCAAAACTCTTGCTCTTTGACGATGCAGAACCAGGAAGCGGCGGCATGAAGATATCATCTTCGTCCTCGCTCTCCTCAGTCCATAAAAATGGATGCTTTTCTGCAGTCCTTCTGAAAGTTTCACTCTCCGGCTCCACTACCTTCTTCCACCTTGCATGCAACCTAAGAAGTTCTATACATACCTCCTCATAGGTCCTTTCAGGCCACCCAGACATACGTAATTCGTGAGCCAACTCATTCATTATGGTGTCACTACCGGTCAGTTCGTCCCATGGAACTATCCTATTGTCCACCCTGAAATCGGTAGCTAGCCTCAGAAGAGTCCTGCCATCTCAGGGTGAAAACTACGATCGAAAGGATAATGGGACATCTCAACTACACTACACTGGAATGCTTATCCTCCTCTGTCTGAAGGGGGTTTTATAGGTAGGGATGAGAAAATGGCGGGAAAGAACGACTGCGGTATGGCGGGAAATGGGTGGCGGGAAAGAGTTGGCGCGAACATATGGCGAGAAAATATTACGGGCAAAGGGTTGCACGAAATACGTCATAGTTTATAAAAAAAATCCAGGGAGCGTTCGGGAAAAAAAATGGTGGCATGCACCGGTCGGCCCACAGCAGGCCAATTAGTCCCTGTCGGCCCGCAGCTGGCCAATTAGTCATTGTCGGCCCACAGCAGGCCAATTAGGCTCTATCGGCCCACTACTGGCCGACTGGACCTGCACTGGTGGGCCAGCAGCTAGCCGATAGGGTCTCAGTCGGCCTGCCGTGGGCCGACTAGGTCCACTCGGCCGGCTGCGGGCCGACGGTGTATTATTTTCGAAAATTATTTTTTGTGCATAATATTTGTGCAAATTAATAAAAAAATGTATTATTTAAAAAATTAGCCGTTAACTGAGCACCACATTGCACAATATAACATACTCCTAATAGAAGATCAGACAGTTAACCAAACCAAGCATGCTTAACAACTTGAAAATATTGCACCCTGAAGAATTGAACATCACATTTGCAGAATTGAACCAAGCAGGTAACTGAACACCACATTGCACGACATATAGAACATATACACTATAGCAGAAGATTGCAAGGTAAAAGTAGATAGCACAATTCACTAGAATTTGTTAAGGAAAGGCAGTAGCTAGAAAACTAAACATTGGTCCTTATAGTGAGCTAATAAGACAAGCTACTCCTCATTGTCGGAGATATCAATGATGACTGGCTCCTTGGACATGGAAGAGGGCGAGGCCTCCGCGTCGTGGGTGCCCTTGTTGTAGTGGTGAGCTGCCTGAGCCGCTCCGGGCACCCACCTGCTAGCTCTCGAGATGAGGTAAGCACGTGCATGCTGAGAAAACACCTTGTAGTATTCATCGAAGGCACCGCCAGTTGCCTCAAGAAAACGCCACGAACTATCGTTTAAAGCAGCCAACGCGTTGCGGCGTTGGCGCGCGAGGCATCAACGATGGCCTCGACGGTGAGGTGCTCCTCCAAGATCTGGGGGTCGGCACGAATGGCAGCCATCACGACCTCATCCGCGCATGCAGCCGCGATTTGCTTCTCCGCTGCAAATGCTCCTTGAGGTCCTGGCTATACTGCGTGCACCATGGCTTAGGCCGGCGCTTATTTGGTGGAGGGGTCGATGATTTGGGTGGAAGGTGTCGTGCTCGTGCCGGCGGTCGGGGCATGTGGGATGTGGAAGGAGGAGGAGGAGGAGGATGGGGGTCGGCTGTGGGTTACCTGCCTAGATAGGCGAGGCCGAGCAGCGTGAAGGAGGGTCACCAGCGAGGAGGCGGCGCTGCAAGCAAGGAGGAAGGTTTCAACTTGGAAAGGAAGGCGAAAACAGGGGAAATATGGCTTTTGGTAAGGAGGGCGGGGAGGTAGATATTTCTGCCGAAGCCGAAAATTTGGAACCGCTTCAGTGCAAAACTGGTGCACAAAGTGTCATCAGACACGGTCCCTTATTCAGAGCGGGCTATGGAGTGTAGCCGTCGCACCTTCTCGCGTAAGCCGTATGCATACTATACTACGACGGTGCTCCAAGATATTTTGTGTTGCATCTCACACGGTTGGTTATAATAAACCATGTGGGATCTACTTAATTTTTCATCTTGATTTGAATTACATAACTACACTAAGCGACCATGGACGGTTTTTGAATTGCTAGGCCTTTTATCTGCAGTGATCATAAAAGAATTGGAGTTATTCAGTGTTCATTTGGACATTTTTATGCATTAACTGAGTTTTCAATGCATTTATGTACATAATTCAAATTTGAACTACATGCACATTCTCTAGTGCATATAAACTGGTTGAAAAATCAAATCTTTGTCCTTGGGTGCATGCTTAGGTCCAATGCAAGAAATGGGAATGAATGCCAAACATCCTGCCACCGTCACTTGGCCGCAAACATTGAGATACCTGGTTTTTAAATTCTATTAAATCCGAAACTCATCTGAAATTCATGAAACTTGGCATGCTATCATGGAGCGGCATCAACATGTCATGGTAAATTTTTTGTCCCATTTGGGGCAGGTTTGGGTATATGCTTCTCACAAACCATAGCTTCTCACAACAAGCATGATGGTCTCGGTAGGGAACCCCCCACCTTTGGGGACGAAACAATATCCATTGCCTCTTATTGCTTTCAAAAAATTCTCGCGTCAACATAGAACAACAAGAGTGTTGTGTTATTTTTTGTGATTTTTCAGGGTTCGTTTCGACATTTTTATGCATTAACTGAGTTTTCAATGCATTTATGTGCATAAGTGAAATTTGAACTACATGCACATGCTCCAGTGCATATAAATTGGTTGAAAAATCAAATATGTGTCCTTGGGTGCATGCAAGAAATGGGAATGAATTTCAAACACCAGGGCACTGTTGATTGCCAGCAAAATGTCGAGATACTTTATTTAAATTCTAGTAAATCTAAAACTCATCTGAAATTCATGAAACTTGGCAAGCTATCATGGAAGGGCACCCGACATGTTGTGGTATTTTTCGTGTCCATTTTGAGAGAAGGCGCACTCGAATAATGACAACCAACAAAGGCATTTGAAAAAATAGCTGCCACTTTAATATCTCAAACATTTGTATAATTCAAACCATGTGTGTTCTGTTAACCATTTATGTGACGCCACGTGTCTTGGTTTTAATGGCTATAGGAGGTGCCGTGTGGATAGCTGCTTGACTGGACGAGAGGCGTGCGAGCGCAGTCAGGTGCGCAGGCTCACCAGGAAGCGTACAAGTTGTTCAACACATGATCTGTGCATCTCTTCAATGCAAACGGTTCAGATTACGGTATACAAATTAAAGCCAGACTTCGGTGCTAAGTCAGGAGACACTGCGATTTGTCAAAATATACAGCTAAAAATCAATAGCACTATCTATTTTTTGCAACTAAAATTCAGTAATTAAGCATAGATTTCATTCATACTAGAGATTAAGCAGTTGTTCTCACCGGGAAGCAAGACAGCCTTGGACCGCCGCCCGCCTTGCTCCCACTGGTCTATATTAATGGTGCCGCCGAGTGGCTGTACCCCCATCCTCGCCACACACGCAATTCCTCTCTCTCCGCCCGCATCCTCGACGCCGCTCTGAGTCCTCAAAGCCGCTAGTGTACGAGGATGCCGCCGAAGTGCCCCATCGGAAGGAGTGGCAACGCCGGGGCTGCTGAAGCACCAGAGCATGGCATGAATATGGACACAGAGGTTTCCGTCGCCGACGACGAGGTGTAGAACGAGGCTGCCAACAAGCGGAGGCGGGTCGAGAAAGAACCGCAAGCGACTCCAGCAGGCCTAGACTTCATCAACAACCTCCCCGATGATATGTTGATAGTCATCATATCCCTCCTCCCAATCAAATATCGGGCGAGGACAGCCGCCCTTTCCCGGTGGTGGCACACCCTATGGCTGCGCACCCCTGTCGACCTCCTCGATGCCCACAAGCTCTTCCATGGCTATCGCCAAAGCTTGGATCCGTTATCCCAGATCCTCGGCAGTCACGATGGCCCAATCAAAGGCCTTATCATGGGCAAGTTCGGTTCCAAAGGCAAGGACCGAGCCAAGCTTGACGAGTGGTTCTGATCCCCCGCCATAGATCAGGTCGAGAAGCTAAGTTATAATGATGGGCATATGCGCTTGTTGCCAACGTTCGCGCTCCGCTTCGCGCCCACGCTGCGCATCGCCAAGTTCATGAACTGCCATCCCCCCTTAATGATGTGCCTGCTCTTTTTCTACCATGACTGAAGCACCTCGAGCTCGTCGCCGTCCACATCCCAAAGGATGACATGGAGCGCATGCTCCGCGACTGTACTGCACTCGAGTTCCTTCGTCTTTAGGTGATGAATTGGTCGAGTACCTTGCACATCACCTCCAGGACTCTCCAGACTATTTATGTGTGTTGCTGGTGCTGCAACGAGAGATCACAAAAGGTGGACCACAATATGGTCATCCAGGACACACCTTCACTTGAGAGATTACTTGTAGTTGATCAACAAGGTCCAACAAGAATCATTGTCATTTCTACGTTGAAATTGAAAGTGGTGGGCTACTCGTCTGTCAAATACTACAACTTTCAGGTACAACAGTCACCTTATATACCTCTCCTTCTTGATATCAACATTATTTCTAGTTTTTAAGATGAATGTTCGTCTGTCATCCAGCGAAGCTTCACCCAGACTCTGGGAACAGTGAAGGTCTTGGAACTAGAATCTGTTGGCCCCAACCTGGACCAAATTGTCAGTTGCCTGAGATGCTTTTCGTGCCTGTCGAAGCCGTATATCGAGGTGATGTTCCTTTCCCATTAAATGTTAACCATAAGGGAGTTCAATTTTTTTCACCTTTTCCCAAGTTTACAATGACAATGTACTATGATTTCTGAAGGAATTTTGGAGGATTTTAGGACATACACCCCCACCCCGTATTGGTTGCTTCATTCATATGGTTACAATCATCCATAAGCATTTCTCCTTTGGATTCATCTGTCCTAGTTTTCTTAGGGATTTTTTCATCCAATCAAACCTCTTGTGAAGAAGGCTACATGTTTCTAGATTGTAATCAAATGCCCATGTTAATCATGCCAGATTGAAGATGGCACATTGGTGCATTTTACAAATCCTGCAAACCAAACGGGCGTGTAGCAGTGTTCAAAACTGCATGTAGGCACTAACACGTTCTCTTCTTTTGCAGATAATAATAGGCCCGGAGGTGGACAATGTTTATGACGACAATCACATCGAATGCATGGATCTGCATCTCTCAAAAATTACTTTGAACTCCTACCAACGGACCTTACCGGAGATTACACTCGCCAGGTTCTTCCTTGCCAGAGCAAAGGTGCTGAGGGTACTGAGGTTGAACATGCATTTAATTAGGAAAGATCAATGGTATGATTATCAGAGCCAGCAGGTACTGCGGAATGGAAGTGCCTCAAAAATGCCAAACTTCGTATTGGAAGAGCATATGGCAAAGCAATTGGAAGTCATTGTGTCAAACCCATACATGACTTGTCAGTGGCTGATCCCTTTTCAAAAATGACGCGGTTTGCAATGTTTGAATTTGGGCATTGCAATCTTTGAATTTGAACCTTGCAATATTTATGGTATTTGTTATATTGAACCATTTATGTTCTCTTGTCTCAACACAAACAGTTTATCCGAGTGAACCGCATGTCATATATCGCACACACCTTGATCTGTCTGATCATTTCTTTTGTGTTGCCTAATCACAAACAGTTCATCCGAGTGAACTGTATGTTGTACATCGCACACACCTTTATCTGGCTGACCGTTTCTTTTGTGTTGCGTAATCACAAACAGTTCATCCGATTGAACCATATGATGTACATCGCACACACCTTCACCTGGCTGCCCATTTCTTTTGTTCCTCCTCATCGAAAACAGTTAATTGAACTGAATTGTATGCCCTGAATCACACACACAATTAAAATCTGAATCGTGTTTGATGCATCCTCCATCACAAATGTTTTGCACCTTTTTTGACGGTTTTTACACCATCGTTTGCGATTATTGCATCGCACACAGTTTCGTCGAAGGGTATCTGATCGTAGTGTCGCGTTAGCAGCATCCTGCAGTAGTGATATAAAATGACTATAAAATGATTATAAAACATCCAAGATTGATAATATAACAACATGGAATAATAAAAAATTATAGATACGTTGGAGACGTATCAGCATCCCCAAGCTTAACTCCTACTCGTCCTCGAGTAGGGAAGTGATAAAAACAGAATTTTTGATGTGGAATGCTTCCTAACATGTCATATCATATTTCTTTCTTTATAGCATGGACATTTGGAATTTTATATTGTTCAAATCAATAGTCTAGTTTTGACATGATAATTTAAATACCAAGCATATCAACAAACAACCATGTCTCTCAAAATATCAATGCTAAAATAAGCTATCCCTAGCCCATCATGCTCAACCATTGATCAATTCACGAAACACACTCGCATATTAGCTATGTCCAATACTCAAGTAAGATCATATTGCCTCCTAGTTGGTGCTTTTGTAAGAGAAGATGGAGACTCAAATTCAAAATAAAAATTGCATAAAGGAAAAGATAGGCCCTTCGCAGAGGGAAGTAGGGATTTGTAGAGGTGCCAGAGCTCAAAGCAAAAAACTTAGAGATAAAAACATTTTGGGAGGTGTATCCACCCCACCAACAAAAACGACTTAGAGTTCCCAATACTTTCCATGCTTAGATATATCATAGGCGGTTCCCAAACAGAAAATAAAGTTTATTCCTTTTGCCACCATACTTTCACTTTCCATGGCTAACCGTATCCACGGGTCCCTCCATACCAACACTTTTCAAGGAATTATTATTTGACAACATAAAGTCACTGGTGCACGTCGGTCCTAAACAAATGGTTTTTAAATCCTTTCCGCGACGGCCTTCGGAACTGTCACCAAGTGAGTGTGTGTGATATGGGGTCCTTCCCACACGACCCAGAAACCGTCGGGGATATGGAACAGTGATCCAGAGGCCTTCCAAAATGTAATCGTGTGCGATGCAGCACACACTAAATTCTTTCGCACGTGTGGTACTGGTATCGGTGATTAAGCGTTTCTAATGACGTAGTGAAACCATACGGTCTGTCGTAACAAACCGTTTGGGAAACAGTATGTAAGGCACATGGGCAAACATATGAACTGTGTGCGATTTGTGACCTATTACACATGAGTTTTCTGCGTAACCCGTCTGCCATGCTAGACTCCATCGCACATGTTTTCCAAAAATTATCGTCTACGATAATGTTCTATCACAAACGGTTCAGGAGCCCCTTTGTCGGTGTAAAAACCGGCGGATCTCGGGTAGGGGTCCCGAACTATGCGTCTAGGCGGATGGTAACAGGAGGTAGGGGACACGAAGTTTTACCCAGGTTCGGGCCCTCTTGATGGAGGTAAAACACTACGTCCTGCTTGATTAATATTGATGACATGGGTAGTACAAGAGTGGATCTACCACGAGATCAGAGAGGCTAAACCCTAGAAGCTAGCCTATGGTATGACTGTATGCTGTCCTACGGACTAAAACCGTCCGATTTATATAGACACCGGAGAGGGCTAGGGTTACACAAGGTCGGTTACAAAGGAGGAGATATACATATCCATATTGCCTAGCTTGCCTTCCATGCCAAGTAGAGTCCCATCCGGACACGAGATGAAGGATATCGTCCGGCTATCCGAAGACCCCCTAATCCAGGACTCCCTCAGTAGCCCCCGAACCAGGCTTCAATGACGATGAGTCCGGCGCGCAGTGTTGTCTTCGGCATTGCAAGGAGGGTTCTTCTCGAACTTTCAAGTGTTCGTAAGCAGTGTCCGGCTCCATAAATGTTGAACCTCTCGGCTTTTGTGCCCAATAAGGGCTATCTCCCACGCGTCGAATGAATACGAGGCGCCAGGGCATTTTTACATTCGCCCCCCTAGCCAAATAAATAAATTGTCTATTAAAGGGATGGGGATTCTTAGATCCGATCCATATCATCCTCCCCCAGCGAGAATTTATCAGAGCATGCTTCGGAAAGATCCATTCTAGCATGGCCGACCTCCGCAGCTCCTCCTCCCGCCCCCGTAGGCCTAAGCCCGGTGATTGGGAGAGGTGTTCAGTCCCGCAAAGTCGATTAGTCGAGCTGCAGACTAAGGGATTTCTCCCTCCAGCGTATATGGTGCCCGTTCGATCCGGGCTCGCCACCTACAATGGCGGGGCGCAAGCGGAGAGCCTTCCTTGTCCCTCCATGGGAGAATGGGTCTGCCTTGTTCCTTATTTACTAAGGGGACTCGGATTTCCAATTCATCCGTTCCTCCGTGGGCTCCTGGAGTTCTACGGCCTCCAATTACACAATCTCACCCCTGCCTCCATTCTACATATCGCCGGCTATGTTGCTCTCTGCGAGTTGTTCCTGGGCTGTGAGGCTCACTTCGAGCTGTGGAAAAGGCTATTCTGCCTTGTCCCTCGCACTCAGAGGGAATCACTTTATCAAGTGGGTGGAGCCGAAACATGGCGCATCGCCGATACCGGATACCTGTCCGGTACCCCAAAGAAGTCGTCCGAAGACTGGCCTTCAGAATGGTTCTACATGGAGGACGTCCCCCTTCCAGACCCTGTTCGGTGGGGTCTTCCTGAGTTCCACAATGCTCCTCTGAAGAAGCGCCGAAGTCCTTTATCTGATGACAACGGAGAAGTCCTTTATCTGATGAACTGGATCAAAGCACTGGCTCGATCAGGATTGACAATAATCGAAGTTATGTCGATTTTCATAATGCGGGGAGTTTAGCCACTTCAATATCGTGGGCACCCCTTGTGGTGTTATAATGGGGCGGATGACGCCACCCGTTGCGGGCGTAAGGGTCCGGACAATGCTGCCGCTCTAGCGAAGATTCTGTCCGAACTGTTCAAGGGTGAGGAGGAGGAGTTCACCCGCATCAAGCCACGGGATGGATTCTCCATGTATAATCCTCCAAGCTGGGTAAGTTATATCTCCCTGCTCCCATTTTTCCCGCATTCTTTGTCGTAAGTATTCACCTTGCCACTTTGCGGCAGGAACTGCGAAAAGCCATAAAGGAGGTCAGCAGCCCTTCTCCACAACCGGAGGACACTGACCGGGCCCTCGACTCCGGACTCGAAGAAGATTCAGTTATATCCGTGGAGCTGATAGACTGGCAGTTCTATCAGTTAAGCTGCGACGATGCCATGGTGGCAATTACAGCCGACTATCCCGGACTGCTCCCTGCATCGCACGTAAGAAAAACAAAAAATACCAACTCCAAAACTAGGATCCCATTTTAGACACTTCACCCACCATATAGACATGGCATTTTACAGGGAAGGCATTCGGGATGCCCTGCCAAACCCACGGCAACGCGCCAACAGGAGGCACCGAGGCCGGGTAGGCCAAAAAGGAAGGCGGTTAGGATGGAAACGCCAGTGCAAAGGTATAACAAACCCCGCTCCGTGGTTATCGTCTTTCTTGAAATATAATGACGCCCGCGTTTCTTTAACAGAAAAAATGCTTGCCGGAATATGTCCGGCGATGTCACTAATCATGCTTCCACCAGCCGGGCGCCAGGACCAGACATAGAGGCGGAAGACGATATGGGGCAGGCTCCGGATAATCCCCCTACGGAGGATGCGGATAGATTATCCGCTACTAACTCAGAAGTGGAAAGCGCCATGAACCATAGGCGCCACCGAGCCATACTCCGGGATGCTTGTTTCTCACCAGAGGCATTTGATGCCTTTAATTTTGGAGAGGCGTACCTCTGTGCTGCTCAAGATGTCCTAGCCAGAGCCATGGATCAATATGTAAAGGATGTACGGGTAAGTGAATCTGACGATTCATATGTATCAATAGCCCCTGAGACTTGAAACAGTTAGCAGAACTGATTTAAGGATCATCTTTATTGTGCAGGTTCTTACAGAGAAGAATACTAGGCTAACACAGGAGCTAGAGGAATGCAAGACCCAACTACGGGCTGCTGTGGCCGCATTGCAGGAACCGAAAAAGTCACCTGCTGGTAACATTTATTTTAAAGAGTGATAGTTACCATATAATGTGCGGCATGGCTGCACATCTAACAACAGATGTTGTAGATGAATCCGGAGAAAATCCGGAGGACCAACATGCTATGCAATAGCTAGAGGCTGGCAAACGTGTGCTGACTGAGGTTAGGCAGGAGAAAAACAATCTCCAGGACGCCAATATTAAGCTGAGCGTGGAACTAAAAGACGTTCGGGGCCAGCTTGCCGACTCTGAGAAGGAGAATAAGCGGCTTTGGCGCGGCATTTTCAGTAAGTGCTTGAATGAATCCTTTTAAAGGAATTCGGCGAAGAAGCCGACTAACAGCGTTATGTTTGTAGGTATGCTGACGGGTCGTCCTGCAGAGGAAATGCCCGGGTCTGCGGGTGATCTTCTATCCGAGCTGTCACATCTACACGAACAAGTTTGGCAGGTGATGCAAGGTGTTGCCCAGGCTTTGTGGCCATCCGTCTCCCTGCCAGAGGGCATTCCAGAGCTTACGGAGAAGCTCAAGGGAGCATGGCGGCGCCTCCGATTATGGAAGATATCGGCCTGCCGACAGGGTGCCAGAGAGGCCTAGGCCATGGTGAAGACTCGGTATACCAAGGCAGACCCAAATCACATGGCCGAGGTCGGACCTGTGGGGCCCGACGGAAAAGAGATCCCCGTTAGCTTAGTTTATGGGCAAGTAGAATTAGCTGGAAAGTATTCCCAACAGGATTGTAAGCTAGACCGCCTGTTGGATGGTATAGAAGAGGAATTTAGTCAGTCTGCATGACTATGTAATTAAAGTGACATGTATAATGCCTTCTAGCCGGATTGTAGATCATTTGTCGTTGTGGACCTTTTCGCTTCAACCTCCGGGCCCAATAGTCCGGAGTGTATCCGAATACCCGCTCAGTTATATAAGAACCGAGGTATGCGTGGAGACCAGGCAAGGGGTCATTAGTGCTTTATCAGACAAGTGCCTAACTAGTTATGTTATATTACATGGGTAGTAAGAAACATCTTCCAGGGAGAATAGTTCCGTTAAGGGTTCCTTTCCCTGGGTAAGCATGCCCTAAAGTGCATGTCCGGACTGCAATAATAAACGCAGAAAAAGCATCTGGGGGTAGATATGGACAATAAATAAAAATCATCGTTTGTTCACCGACCGAATATTCCCTTAAGAACGCTAGCTTTCGGCTTCACCCAGCCTGAGGTACATATCCGGCTGACCCGGCAGTAACAATCATAGAGGTGCTTCCCTTATGCCCTAGCCGAATTAATGGGAACGTAGGGCATAAATACAAGAGCCAGGCAACCCAGCTTGGCCAAAACTTAAGTCATATTGATGCATATAATGGTGAAAAAAGGTACATGCGGAAGTATAACACATGTGTTAGGCGTGAGGCCCAGATAAATAATTTAAGCTTCTGTGAAAGAAGCCCCCAGGTATGAAGAGTGCGGCTAGCGCATCTATAATGTACAAGTGAGGCACAAGGTGACCCTTGGAGGCCTAGAGAAATAATAAGAGAAAGAAAGAAAGGGAAACAAGATAGATGATGTATATGCAGAAAATGGACAAAGGGAGGGGACTAACATAGAGTCCGGTGCTAGGCGTAGAATCTTTGGAGCCTGTCCGCGTTCCGTGGGTTTGGCTCGAGTCAACTAGTCGATGCATCCCGCAGTCGGTATGCTCCACCGGTCAAAACTTGGTCAATAATGAAGGGATCTTCCCATTTGGGCTCGAGCTTGTTCATTTTCTTATCCGGCAGGCGTAGAACTAGTTCGCCAACGTTATAAGTTTTGGCCCGTACTTCTCTGCTTTGGTATCTGCGAGCCTGTGGCTGATAAAATGCGGAACGGGCTTTGGCTACGTCGCGCTCCTCCTCCAAGGTGTCCAGAGTGTCCTACCGATCGAGCTCGGCTTCTCTTTCTTCGTACATGCGCACTCAAGGTGAGTCATGAATTATGTCGCAGGGCAAGACTGCCTCTGCGCCGTACACCATAAAGAACGGTGTATATCCGGTACTACGATTCGGCGTGGTCCGCAGCCCCCAGAGTACGGAGTCGAGCTCCTCTACCCAGTGCGTGTCAGACTCCATTAAGGAATGCACTAATCTGGGTTTAATGCCGCTCATTATAAGACCGTTTGCTCGCTCGACTTGACCGTTGGTTTGTGGGTGATAGACTGAAGCATAATCGAGCTTGATGCCCATTTTGATGCACCAGAGTTTTACCTCATCGGCCATGAAGTTCGTGCCATTGTTAGTGATGATGCTGTGGGGGACGCCATAACAGTGTACAACCCCAGATATGAAGTCTATCACCGGTGCTAGGCGTAGAATCTTTGGAGACTGTCCGCGTTCCGTGGGTTTGGCTCGAGTCAACTAGTCGATGCATCCCGCAGTCGGTACGCCCCACCGGTCAAAACTTGGTCAATAATGAAGGGATCTTCCCATTTGGGCTCGAGCTTGTTCATTTTCTTATCCGGCAGGCGTAGAACTAGTTCGCCAACGTTATAAGTTTTGGCCCGTACTTCTCTGCTTTGGTATCTGCGAGCCTGTGGCTGATAAAATGCGGAACGGGCTTTGGCTACGTCGCGCTCCTCCTCCAAGGTGTCCAGAGTGTCCTACCGATCGAGCTCGGCTTCTCTTTCTTCGTACATGCGCACTCAAGGTGAGTCATGAATTATGTCGCAGGGCAAGACTGCCTCTGTGCCGTACACCATAAAGAACGGTGTATATCCGGTACTACGATTCGGCGTGGTCCGCAGCCCCCAGAGTACGGAGTCGAGCTCCTCTACCCAGTGCGTGTCAGACTCCATTAAGGAATGCACTAATCTGGGTTTAATGCCGCTCATTATAAGACCGTTTGCTCGCTCGACTTGACCGTTGGTTTGTGGGTGATAGACTGAAGCATAATCGAGCTTGATGCCCATTTTGATGCACCAGAGTTTTACCTCATCGGCCGTGAAGTTCGTGCCATTGTTAGTGATGATGCTGTGGGGGACGCCATAACGGTGTACAACCCCGGATATGAAGTCTATCACCGGTCCGGATTCGGCTGTTTTAACAGGTTTGTCCTCTATCCATTTGGTGGATTTATCCACCATGACCAGTAAGTATTTTTTCTTGTGGGTTCCCCCTTTAAGGGGTCCAACCATGTCAAGCCCCCAGACCACAAAGGGCCATGTAATGGGGATTGTTTGGAGGGCGGTGGGTGGCATGTGGCTTTGATTTGCAAAGAGCTGGCAACCGGCGCAACGTTGGACCAAGTCCTGTGCGTTTGCCCGGGTTGTTGGCCAATAGAATCCTGTGCGGAAGACCTTGCTTACAAGGGCCCGGGCTGCGGCGTGATGACCGCCGAGTCCGGCGTGAATTTTTGCCAAAAGATTCCGCCCTTCCTCTTCAGAGATGCACCTTTGAAGGACTCCGGTAGTGCTTTTTTTTACAATTCTCCCTCATGGACCCTGTAGGCCTTGGATCGCTGCACTATGCAGTGTGCCTCATTTTGGTCCTCTGGAAGTTCCTGTTTAGTTAGGTAGGCCAGGAATGGTTCTGTCCATGGGGCAATAATGGCCATTATTACATGGGTTGAAGGTGTTATTTCGGTGGCAGGGCCTCCGATTGTGTCAGAGTATTCGGTATTGGGCATTTTGGCCGGGTCCGGACTATTGTTACCGGTGTCTCCTTCCCATACTACGGATGGCTTGAACAGCCTTTCCAAAAATATGTTGGGGGGACCGTATCGCATTTTACGCCGATGCGGGCGAGGACATCCGCCGCCTGATTGTTTTCTTGAGCCACATGGTGAAATTCGAGCCCTCGAACCGAGCTGACATTTTTAGGACGACGTTTCGATAGGCCGCCATTTTCGGATCCTTGGCATCAAAGTCTCCATTTATTTGGGATATTGCGAGGTTTGAATCCCCACGCACCTCCAGGCGTTGAATGCCCATGGAGACTGCCATCCGAAGACCATGCAACAGAGCTTCGTATTCGGCTGCATTGTTGGAGTCTGTATACAATATTTGCAGTACGTACTGAACGGTATCCCCGGTAGGGGATGTCAGGACGACGCCAGCCCCTAGACCGGCTAGCAATTTAGAACCGTCGAAGTGCATGATCTAGTTGGAGTATGCGCCATACTCTTTAGGGAGTTCGGCCTCCGTCCATTCGGCGACGAAGTCGGCCAATACTTGCGATTTAATGGCTCGTCGGGGTTTGTATGTTATGTCGAACGGGAGGAGCTCAATGGCCCATTTGGTAATCCGGCCCGTAGCGTCGCGGTTGTTTATAATATCATTAAGTGGCACTTCCGAGGCTACCGTAATCGAACACTCTTGAAAGTAGTGTCGTAGCTTCCGGAACGCCATGAATACCGCATAGGCTATCTTTTGATAATGTGGGTACCGTGATTTGCATGGAGTGAGGACAGTTGATACATAGTATACCAGCTTTTGAAGAGGGAATTTATGTCCGGCGGTTTCTCGTTCGACGACGAGCACTACGCTTACAACTTGATGAGTTGCCGCAATTTACAATAGCATTGGTTCGCCAATGTTTGGCACGGCCAGGATTGGGTTTGTTGCCAAAATGGCCTTTATTTCTTCCAATCCGGCTGTGGCAGCATCCGTCCACTCGAAGTGTTCGGTGCGCCGAAGAAGGCGATAAAGGGGTAAAGCTTTTTCTCCTAAGCGGGAGATAAAGCGGCTTAGAGCCGCCACGCATCCAGTTAACTTCTAGATTTGTTTGAGGTCTGTTGGTGTAGCCAACTGTGACAAAGCTCAGATTTTGGCCGGATTAGCTTCGATACCTCTACTGGAGACAATGAAACCCAGGAGCTTTCCGGCTGGTACGCCGAAAATGCATTTTTCCGGATTGAGCTTGATGTCGTATGTTCGGAGGTTGTCGAATGTGAGCCTCAAGTCGTCTATCAAAGAGTCGACGTGTTTGGTTTTAACAACCACATCATCTACGTATGCCTCTATTGTTTTTGCCGATTTGATTCTCCAGACATGTCTGAATCATGCGCTGATATGTTGCGCCGGTGTTCTTGAGCCCAAAAGGCATTGTGTTAAAACAGAAGGGACCGTATGGTGTGATGAATGTCGTTGCGGCTTGGTCGGACTCCGCCATCTTGATTTGGTGGTAACTGGAGTATGTGTCGAGGAAACACAATGACTCGTGTCCTGCGGTAGCATCAATAATTTGATCGATGCGTGGGAGGGGGAAGGGATCCTTTGGGCAAGCTTTATTAAGGTCTTTGAAATCGAGACAAAGGTGCCAGGATTTGTCCTTCTTTGGTACCATCACCAGGTTTGCTATCCAGTCCGGGTGTTTTATTTCTTTGATGAATCCGGCCTCCAATAACTTGGCTAGTTCCTCTCCCATGGCATGTCTCTTAGGTTCGGAGAAACGCCGAAGAGCTTGCTTGACCGACTTGAATCCCTTTAGGATATTGAGGCTATGCTCGGCCAGCCTGCATGGGATTCCTGGCATGTCTGAGGGATGCCAGGATAATATATCCCAGTTCTCACGCAGGAACTCTCGTAGTGCGGCGTCCACAGCGGGGCTTAGCTGTGCCCCGATGGAGGCTGTTTTTGTAGGGTCCGTTGGGTGGACTTGGAATTTGACTATTTCATCCGCTGGTTTAAAAGAGGTGGACTTGGATCTCTTGTCGAGTATCACGTCGTCCCTGTCCACTGTGGAGCGTAGCGTGGTTAATTCCTCGGCCGAGAAGGCTTCGGATAATGCCTCGAGGGCCAATGCGGCTGTTTTGTTTTCAGTGCAGAGTGCTGTGTCCGGATCGCTGGCGAGAGTGATGATTCCGTTGGGCCCGGGCATTTTGAACTTCATGTACCCGTAATGGGGTACGGCTTGGAAGATTGTGAATGCCTCCCGTCCTAAAAGAGCGTGATAACCACTGCTGAACGGGGCCACTTGGAATGTAATTTCTTCGGACCTGTAATTATCCGGCGTGCTGAATACCACATCTAGTGTGATTTTCCCAGCATAGTGTGCTTCCCGACTGGGGATGATTCCTCTAAAGGTTGTGCTACTTTGCTCAATGCGGTTCCAGTCTATTTCCATCTTTTGAAGAGTTTCCTCATAGATGAGGTTTAATCCGCTGCCGCCGTCCATGAGTACTTTGGTGAGTCGAAAGCCGTCCACGATTGGACTGAGGACCAGTGCGGCTGGTGCTCGGGCTGTTCAGAATTTAGGTTCGTCACTGGCATTGAAGGTAATAGCCGTATCACTCCATGGATTTATTGCTGCTACGTGGCAGATTTCAGCCATGCTGCGGAGTGTTCGCTTGCGTCTATTATTTGACGCGAAGGTCTCAAAGACCATTAACACCGTATTGTTATCCACGGGATGGTGCTCTGTGGTATTTGGGAGAAGTAGATCCTCACCACTTTTGGCCACCTGCCGGAGTATCCAACATGCTCTAAGGCTGTGCGTTGGTATTGTATCCGCTGTACTATGAATTTTGCAGGGTCCATTGAGCCATCCTTCCAGTACGGTTCCATACCCTGTAGAGGGTTTTTGCTTTTTGGTAGTTGACCCGGGTGTATTATGATAATGCACCCTTTTGTTTCGGACTGGGTTTGTATTCAGGGCCGGATTATCCCAAAAGTTTATTTCGGTTTTCCAGGCACTTTCCATCGCACAGTACTTTCATACTATGGACGCCAAGTCAGCGAAGCGTGTTATCTCACGGTGATTTATGGCATTAAGGATTCCCTTGTCCGTGCAATTATTGCAGAAAAATAGGATTGTGTCTTCCTCGCGACAGTCCTTAGCCTTGTTCATCGCAAGGAGGAATATGGCCCAATAGTGATGTACTGTTTCCTGGGGCTCTTGCCTGATGTGGGAAAGATCGCTTATGTTTGGGTGGGTGGGTGGAATTGAATCCGAACCCTCACCTGATCTGGGATCCAGGGGCCGAGGAATTTCCAATTTTGGAAGTTCCGGTTCCGGGGTGTGACCCGATAATCCTGGCCCACCGCTTGACTCTAAGTTCAGGGATTGGAAGTTGTCCTCCCGCAAACGGGCGTCCGGCTCAGAGAGCTCGGGAATCCGGACATAGTTGGTCCTCAAGATGGAGGAAAGGTCGCCGCATTGTTCCTCCACCACTGCAATATGATGGGTGACCGGTGGAGAGTTAATCTCCCTTTGATCAGGTTTAAGCCCAATCCGATCATAGTCCGTAGCGACTCCCAAGGCGGCGATGCGATCTAAGAGCTCGTTTAAGGAGGCGAGCTCCATTGGATCCATCTGTTCGGCGAGTGCCGATTTGACGTGGAGGCTGTTTTCGATGACCCGAGAAGTCATCGTCGGCGCGGCGGCCGAACAGGCGGTCATGATGAAACCGCCTAGCCGGAGAGTTTGGCCGACAGCCAAAGCTCCCCCGATAGTAGTACCGTCTTTAAAGACGAGACGAGAAATCCTTCCTTCTGGCGATGGCACAGAGGAACCCTCAATGAAAGCACCAATGTCGGTGTCAAAACCGGCGGATCTCGGGTAGGGGGTCCCGAACTGTGTGTCTAGGCGGATGGTAACAGGAGGCAGGGGACACGAAGTTTTACCCAGGTTTGGGCCCTCTTGATGGAGGTAAAACCCTACGTCCTGCTTGATTAATATTGATGATATGGGTAGTACAAGAGTGGATCTACCACGAGATCAGAGAGGCTAAACCCTAGAAGCTAGCCTATGGTATGACTGTATGTTGTCCTACGGACTAAAACCCTCCGCTTTATATAGACACCGAAGAGGGCTAGGGTTACACAAGGTCGGTTACAAAGGAGGAGATATACATATCCGTATTACCTAGCTTGCCTTCCACGCCAAGTAGAGTCCCATCAGGACACGAGACGGAGGATATAGTCCGGCTATCCGGAGACCCCCTAATCCAGGACTCCCTCACCCTTCGCACAGATACAAGTGCTGCAAACGGTTTGTGATTTGTTAGGTATCACCGACGGTTGCCGCAAGAGTGGCGTGTGCTTTTCGTATGGTATCCCACATGTTTCCTGAAAAAAATACAACTGGGATTGTATTTTGCATTGGGCACGGTTTACTCCCAGTTCTCGTGTGCGATACGGCGATATCACAAATGGTTCCGGAGGACCTATGCACACGTAGTAGCACTGCAAATCGTTTGCGATTTGCTGTGTATCACCGACGGTTCTGCTACGATTGACGTATGCTTTCCGATGTGGATCACACACTCTCATTTAGTTGAACCGTGTGCAAGCAATTGCCAGGTTAAAACAAAAATATCCCATTTTGAATCGGCACGCAAAAAGCAAATTCGCCACAATATTCAAGTGAACAAATAAACAAAAATATCACATTTGAATCGGCATGCAAAAAGCAAATTCGCCACAATATTCAATTGAACAAATAGTGTCCACAGGAAGAACATTCATCAGATTTTGCAAAAATTGCAATTGAACATATGGTAGCTAAATTCCAATGATTTGTCCACACATATATGCATTGCATAATTAATCATAGTGTACGAATACGAAGACCTCATCATATGGAAAACAATGGATCCATGCGTTATATGTTTAGCGGCTAACTCTTACTAAATGTTTCAGGAGAAGGCATGCTGAAATCTTCATTATCACCAGTGGGATTGATGTAGTGATCCAGGAAGAAGTCACTGATAAATCTCTGAACCATCAACAATTCACTAGCCGGGAGCGGTTCAGGGGTCCTCGCGTTTAAGATGAGCTGCAGTGTTTTTAAGATCAAAATGTTCCATATGAGTGGAGTAGAAGATATTAATTAAGATAGACTTACTGGTACTAATTCGTGAGGATCGTCACAACTATCAGCAGATTAGCAGATGGAGATCATGTGTCTGCAAACATAGTATCCACAAAGGTTGGTCCCTGCTTCTTGCGGGGGACACTGATTTTTTTTTACAAAATTAGTCATGTATTTGTCATGTTAGGAACAACCTAACCCGTGTTAGATGTATTATTTTTTCTTTTGACAAAATAGAAAGAGGTTTATTTAGAAGCTTGAACATTAGACTAGTGTAAGGAAAGGTATTTGCAGACTGTTGGATAAATTTTCCAAAAATAACGGATTTCGGTGTGTTACTGGAGAAACGATCTCGTGCTGCACGGGTTGTTCCATCTTGAATAGATTCCCTGGTTTAGTTTTCCACAATGCGAGGACACTGCAAATGATGATGAATTTTGACAACATCAATTATTGAACCAGATATGAATGCAAATTAATTTCAACATCATAGAATTCAATACCTATCCAAGAATTGCTGAACATGCGTCAGATCCTGAGCGTTTGTTGACTCTTTGAGAGAATCGATGTAGTAAACTGTGTTCTTGTTTGGAACAATGAATACCAATATCCAGTGATTGCTACATGTTAAGAAAGACATCAACTTACGAATGATGTCGAAATCTGAAAGACAATCAGTGTATGCGTGGTTGTTTACTTGACTTACCGTTCATGATATGGCCAAAGAAATGATTGTGCATGGGACTTGTTTTTGAAGATATGGAGGACCATGTTAACGGCCCAGTCCCGTAGGTCCTTACCATCTAATGTTGTGTGATACGTCTCCGTCGTATTTACTTTTCCAAACACTTTACCCTTGTTTTGGACTCTAACTTGCATGATTTGAATGGAACTAACCCTGACTGACGCTGTTTTCAGTAGAATTGCCATGGTGTTGTTTTTGTGCAGAAATAAAAGTTCTCGGAATGACCTGAAAATCAACGGAGAATTATTTTGGAATATATAAAAAATACTGGAAGAAAGATCCACGCCAGGGGGCCCACACCCTGTCCACGAGGGTGGAGGCGCACCCTACCCCCCTGGGCGCGCCCCCAACCTCGTGGCCCCCCTGGAGCTCCACCGACCTCAACTCCAACTCTATATATTCATGTTCGGGGAGAAAAAAATCAGAGAGAAGGATTCATCGCGTTTTACGATACGGAGCCGCCGCCAAGCCCTAAACTCTCTCGGGAGGGCTGACCTGGAGTCCGTTTGGGGCTCCGGAGAGGGGAATCCGTCGCCATCGTCATCATCAACCTTCCTCCATCACCAATTTCATGATGCTCACCGCCGTGCGTGAGTAATTCCATCGTAGGCTTGTTGGACGGTGATGGGTTGGATGAGATTTATCATGTAATCGAGTTAGTTTTGTTAGGGTTTGATCCCTAGTATCCACTATATGTTATGAGATTGATGTTGCTATGACTTTGCTATGCTTAATGCTTGTCACTAGGGCCCGAGTGCCATGATTTCAGATCTGAACCTATTATGTTTTCATGAATATATGTGAGTTCTTGATCCTATCTTTCAAGTCTATAGTCACCTACTATGTGTTATGATCCGGCAACCCCGAAGTGACAATAATCGGGACCACTCCCGGTGATGATCGTAGTTTGAGGAGTTCATGTATTCACAATATGTTAATGCTTTGGTTCGGTACTCTATTAAAAGGAGGCCTAAATATCCCTTAGTTTCCAATAGGATCCCGCTGCCACGGGAGGGTAGGACAAAAGATGTCATGCAAGTTCTTTTCCATAAGCACGTATGACTATATTCGGAATACATGCCTACATTACATTGATGAACTGGAGCTAGTTCTGTGTCACCCTAGGTTATGACTGTTACATGATCGATCGCATCCGACATAATTCTCTATCACCGATCCAATGCCTACGAGCTTTCCATATATTGTTCTTCACTTATTTACTTTTCCGTTGCTATTGTTACAATCACTATAAAACCCCGAAAATATTACTTTTGCTACCGTTACTTCTGCTACCGTTACCACTACTATCATATTACTTTGCTACTAAATACCTTGCTGCAGATATTAAGTTTCCAGGTGTGGTTGAATTTTCAACTCAGTTGCTAATACTTGAGAATATTCTTTGGCTCCCCTTGTGTCGAATCAATAAATATGGGTTGAATACTCTACCCTCGAAAATTGTTGCGATCCCCTATACTTGTGGGTTATCAAGACCATTTTCTGGTGCCATTGCTGGGGAGAATAGCTCTATTCTTTGAGTCACTTGGGATTTATATCTGCTTATCACTATGAAGAACTTGAAAGATCAAAAAACCAAGATTTTTCCCTCAACTACGAGGGGAGGTAAGGAACTGCCATCTAGCTCTACACTTGATTCACCTTCTGTTTTGAGTAAACTTGCGACACCCAAACCTGGTTCTGGTATTAATTCTGGTATGTTGCATGTTATTGATGATGCCACTTCTGCTATGCACCTAGTCCTTCTAAAAGGAAGAAAAAGAAAAATGATAGGACTTTGCATGCTTCTAGTGAACCTGTTGTTGACACACCTGAGAATCCCAATGATATTTCTATTTCTAATGCTGAAACACAATCTGGTAATGAACATGAACCTAGTGATAATGTTAATGATGATGTTTATGTTGATGCTCAACCTAGAAATGACAATGATGTAGAGATTGAACCTGATGTTGATCTTGATAACCCACAATCAAAGAATCAACATTATGATAAGAGAGACTTTGTTGCTAGGAAGCACGGCAAAGAAAGAGAACCATGGGTTCGGAAACCCATGCCCTTTCCTCCTAAACCATCCAAGAAAAAGGATGATGAGGATTTTGAGCGCTTTGCTGAAATGATTAGACCTATCTTTTTGTGTATGTGTTTGACTGATATGCTTAAAATGAATCATTATGCTAAGTACATGAAGGATATTGTTACTAATAAAAGAAAGATACCGGAAGCTAAAATTTCCACCATTCTTGCTAATTATACTTTTAAGGGTGGAATACCAAAGAAACTTGGAGATCTAGGGGTACCCACTATACCATGCTCCATTAAAAGAAACTATGTTAAAACTGCTTTATGTGATCTTGGAGCCGGTGTTAGTGTTATGCCTCTCTCTTTATATCGTAGACTTGAATTGAATAAGCTGACACCTACTGAAATATCTTTGCAAATGGCTGATAAATCAACTGCTATACCTGTCGGTATTTGTGAGGATGTGCCTGTTGTGGTTGCAAACGTTACTATTTTAACAGACTTTGTTATTCTTGATATTCCCGAGGACGATACTATGTCTATTATTCTTGGAAGACCCTTTTTGAATACTGCAGGGGCTGTTATTGACTGCACCAAAGGCAATGTCAATTTTCATGTTAATGGTAATGAGCATATGGTACACTTTCCGAGGAAACAACCTCAAGTCCATAGTATCAATTCTATTGGAAAAATTCCAACTATTACTATTGGAGGTTTTGAATTTCATCTTCCTACTGTCAAGAAGAAATATGATATTTGTATTGTTGGGGACATGCATATCCCTGTTGAGGTAACATAGTGTTATTCGAATTTTCTCTGGTTCCATGTTATTCGGATTGAGTTTGTTAACAAGACTTGATCAACCTTGTTAGTGGATTCCTTTTGATGAGCATGAGATGGATGAAGTTAGAAAACACAACTCTCTGTACCCTCTTTTTACTTTCTGTTATTTATATTAAATAAAGCAAAAATAGTATATTCTATCTGTTTTCTGAGTTATCCATGTAATAAAAATACCCCGAAAACAAAAGTTCTCCAAATGCCCTGAAAATTAAATATGATTTTTTCTAGAATATTTGAGAATATCTGGCACTGAGAATACACCAGGGGAGCAAGCACCTGGCCACGAGGGTCCAGGGCGCGCCCCCTGCCTCGTGGGCCCATGGTGGCCCCCCTCCACTTATTCCAGCCACCACACACTCCTTCTTCCTCCCAAAAAAATCACCAACCAGCTCAAACCCGAGTTCTAGCTCATCTTGCTGCCATTTTCGATCTCCTTGATCAAAGCTCCATTCACAAAACTGCTTTGGGGGATTGTTCTTTGGTATATGACTCCTCCATTGGTCCAATTAGTTTTTGTTCTAGTGCTTTATTCATTGCAAATTTTTGCTTCTTAGGTGACCTTGTTCTTGAGCTTGCATGTCAAATTTATATGGTCAAAAGTAGTTTTAATGCATGATATGGCCTCTAGGCACTTGTAGGAGTAGTAACTATCAATTTTGCTGAGCTTGGTTCACTTTTATTTGAAGTTACTAAAATTTTCAGAAATTTTTCAGAGGAAGAAATATGTTTAGGAAAATGTATCAAGGTGGTCCTTCAAGGAAGCAAGGACCCAGGCTCGCAATACGTGATGCGGACGATGAACCACCGAGGGACGCTCAAGTGCGGCCTTGTGAATGGTTGTCAGAGGACTTCATGGTTTGAGCAGGAATCAAGGAGGAATTTAACGCATATGTGCGTAATGCTGATCTGGAGAGCTTCGAGGCAGATAAGTTCCATCAATACCTCTATTTAACTGATTCATTTGTGAGAAGGTTTAAATTTTCATCATCACGCAATTCTCTGACTGTCCTGTTTGATCTTTATGAAAATTCTTATACTATGGACTTAGAAGATTTTAGCACTGCTTGTAAACTCCCGCAATGGGGTAGTCCTAGTGAACCTCGCAATCTGAGTTTAGAGAATTTCTTGCTAGTATAACTGTGGGGGAATATAGAGATATAACACAAGCTACCATAGGGAGCATTCATTTTCCTGCTATACATTATTTTGCTCTCTTCATAGGTAGGTGCATAAATGGTAAGGATGAAGCATGTCACATGTGTGTCCCTGACCTCAGTGTTCTCAGGAGTGCCGTATTAGGAGATAAACATTATAATTTGGGAGCCATTGTTGTGCGTAGGTTGCATAATAATAGAATTAATGGGGATTTCTTTGGTGGAATTTATGCAACTCGTATAGCTAACTTTCTTCAGATACCCATACGTGGAGATGATATTGAGTTGCCACCTTCTTATTTAGATTATGAGGCTATGGTTCGTCATCAGTTTATTGAGAGGAACGATCAGTTCCTCCAGTACCGACTAATCTTTGACAGACGACACACCTATCACGTCGCTCTCCCTGCTCCCACTTTCTTTGACTTTCAGGCAAAATGGAGATATGTTATAACCAGGGAGGAGGCGTATGAGTATAAGAGGAGGACGGAGACAGCTCGCCTCCAAGCGGTAGCTCATGAGGCAATAGTTGCATCACAGTATGACCCCAGTTACAACTTTGGATATTCGTCAGGCCATCCGTGGCCATAGACCAACTTAGGACAAAAACCTAAGCTTGGGGGAGTACGTATTTCTCACCGACATTACATTTATGTTCACACACTCATGCTAGTTGTCAGCGCTCATACTTTTTCACTGTATCATCCATGCTAGTTTATTTTCCCTTTTTATGCTTTCTTCTTGTGTGTTTGATAAACCTTGAGAAAAACCAAAAAAAATTAGTTGTAGCTTTTAGCTAGTTTACTTTCTTGCTAGCAGTAGTTAAAAGAAAACCCACAAAGATTTCATGTTCTTGTTTGACTTGTTGGGAGCTTTCCCGTGTAAATAGTTTTACTTCTTTTCTTTTCTTTGGGGGTCGATAGGAGAAGACCATGATGAAATTGTTGAAGTGGCTCTCATATGCATTATTGTTGATCTAACAAATAGCCCATATTACCTTGTCTTCTCTCTTGAATTGAATGCTTGCAGATTCCAGCTAAGTCCGATGCACGTGCACTATTGTTATTATCCACACTATTCGGTCGTGCAAGTGAAAGGCAATAATGACGATATATGATGAACTTATTGAGATGAGAAAAGCTGGTATGAACTTGACCTCTCTTGTTTTTGTAAATATGATTAGTTCATCGTTCCTGCTTCAGCCTATTATGAATAAACATGTTTGCAATGACAATTAAAGATTATAGTTGCTTATGCCATTCTTAATTATCTAGGAGTTTATAATGGTTTACCTTGCGTGCCAACATGCTATTAAAATGGTTGTGATATGGTATGATAGGGTGGTATCCTCTTTTGAACGATTCGAGTGGCTTGACTTGGCACATGTTCACGCATGTACTTGAAACAAAATCAACATAGCCTCTACGATATTTATGTTCATGGTGCATTATATCCTACTCATGCTTGCATTCGGTGTTGATTAATTTTAATGCATGTTCATGACTGTTGTCGCTCTCTAGCTGTTCGCTTCCCACTCTTTTTCTAGCCTTCACCTGTACTAAGCGGGAATACTGCTTGTGCATCCAACTCCATAAACCCCAAAGTTGTTCCATATGAGTCCACCATACCTACCTATGTATGGTATCTACCTGTCGTTCCAAGTAAATTTGTATGTGCCAAACTCTAGACCTTCAAATAAACATTCTGTTTGGTATGCTCGAATAGCTCATGTATCAACGAGGGATGTCTGTATCTTCCATGTTAGGCGGGTTATTCTCAAGAGGAGTGGACTCCGCTCCTCACTCACGAGAACATGGCTGGTCACCGGGATGCCCAGTCCCATGCTTTATGCAAATAAAATCAAAATAACTGCAAACAAAACACCCCCAGGATCTTTGTTAGTTGGAGGCACTCGTTGTTTCGAGCAAGCCATGGATTGATGCTTGTTGGTGGAGGGGGAGTATAAACTTTACCATTCTGTTTGGGAACCGCATATAATGTGTGTGGCATGAAAGATATCGAGATCTCTCGGTTGTTATGTTGACAATGAAAGTATACCGCTCAAACTATTATTCATATCTATTTCAAAACCGAGCTCTGGCACCTCTACAAATCCCTACTTCCCTCTGCGAAGGGCCTATCCATTTACTTTTATGTTGAGTCATCATCCTCTTATTAAAAAGCACCAGTTGGAGAGCACCGTTGTCATTTGCATCCATTATTGTTAGTTTACATTGAGTATGACTTGACTGGATCTCTTTTACCATGAATTACAATGTCTAGTCAGTCCTTGATCTTTAAAGGTGCTCTGCATTTATGTTTTGCAGTCTTAGAAAGGGCTAGCGAGATACCATCTTGTTATATCATTCATGATTGTTTTGAGAAAGTGTTGTCATCCGAGATTTATTATTATTGCTCGCTAGTTGATTATGCCATTGATATGAGTAAACATGAGATCTAAGTGTTATTGTGAATATGGTTAGTCATAATCTTTGCTGAAAACTTGAATGCTGTCTTTACATATTTACAACAACAAGAGCAAACAGAGTTTGTAAAAGTTTTTCTATATCACTTTCAGTTTATCAACTCAATTGCTTGAGGACAAGCAAAGGTTTAAGCTCGGGGAGTTGATACGTCTTCGTCGTATCTACTTTTCCAAACACTTTTGCCCTTGTTTTGGACTCTAACTTGCATGATTTGAATGGAACTAACCCGGACTAACGCTGTTTTCAGCAGAATTGCCATGGTGTTATTTTTGTGCAGAAATAAAAGTTCTCGGAATGACCTGAAAATCAACGGAGAATTATTTTGGAATATATAAAAAAATACCGGAAGAAAGATCCACGCCAGGGGGCCCACACCCTGTCCACGAGGGTGGGGGCATGCCCCCTGCCTCGTGGGCCCCCTGGAGCTCCACCGACCTCAACTCCAACTCTATATATTCACGTTGGGGGAGAAAAATCAGAGAGAAGGATTCATCGCGTTTTACGATACGAAGCCATCGCCAAGCTCTAAACTCTCTCGGGAGGGCTGATCTAGAGTCCGTTCGGGGCTCCGGAGAGGGGAATCCGTCGCCATCGTCATCATCAACCTTCCTCCATCACCAATTTCATGATGCTCACCGCCGTGCGTGAGTAATTCCATCGTAGGCTTGCTGGACGGTGATGGGTTGGATGAGATTTATCATGTAATCGAGTTAGTTTTGTTAGGGTTTGATCCCTAGTACCCACTATGTTCTGAGATTGATGTTGTGTTGACTTTGCTATGCTTAATGCTTGTCACTAGGGCCCGAGTGCCATGATTTCAGATCTGAACCTATTATGTTTTTATGAATATATGTGAGTTCTTGATCCTATCTTGCAAGTCTATAGTCACCTACTATGTGTTATGATCTGGCAACCCCGAAGTGACAATAATCGGGACCACTCCTGGTGATGACCGTAGTTTGAGGAGTTCATGTATTCACTATGTGTTAATGCTTTGGTCCGGTACTCTATTAAAAGGAGGCCTTAATATCCCATAGTTTCCAATAGGACCCCGCTGCCACGGGAGGGTAGGACAAAAGATGGCATGCAAGTTCTTTTCCATAAGCACGTATGACTATATTCGGAATACATGCCTACATTACATTGATGAACTGGAGCTAGTTCCGTGTCACCCTAGGTTATGACTGTTACATGATCGATCACATCCGACATAATTCTCTATCACCGATCCAATGCCTACGAGCTTTCCATATATTGTTCTTCGCTTATTTACTTTTCCATTGCTATTGTTACAATCACTATAAAACCCCCAAAATATTACTTTTGCTACCGTTACCACTACTATCATATTACTTTGCTACTAAATACCTTGCTGCAGATATTAAGTTTCTAGGTGTGGTTGAATTGACAACTCAGCTTCTAATACTTGAGAATATTCTTTGGCTCCCCTTGTGTCGAATCAATAAATTTGGGTTGAATACTCTACCCTCGAAAACTATTGTGATCCCCTATACTTGTGGGTTATCACTGTGCCATTTGCTAATGTAGGATCTATGAAATACATGCTCTCCCTTATTCTTCTCCGTGCATTTAATCCCCTGATAGGAATAAAATGCAGTTAGCTGTTTATCATTTACAACATTGTATGGAGAAGTTGATAAGAGTTTGTTAAGTACTTACAAAATCAGGCATCTAACAAGAGTGGCATCGAGCACTTTGAAGTTGAACAAGAGATGTAAGTCCTTGAAACTCACAGTGATGGAACCAGCATCGTGTCAGAAATGATATCTATTGTAGTGAACTAGCAAAGCATGATAACCTGCTAACATTTGATCCATGCAATATTTATGTAACTCACGGCAACTGGAGCTGCACTTATCAAATTATTCGCCAACAAGAAATGGCTTGCCATAGACGTAATTGTGTGCTTCAAGTACATCTGCTTTCCTTTTAGCAAGCAACAATTCTACTTCTTCATCATCCATGGCATCAGAAATAATATTACTCCCCGATTCGAACAAGCTGCTGTTAATTTGGTTCTGTACGATGAGTGCTTTAAGTAAGATGCAATCGTTCTCTTTCCTCTTCACTCTCCCGCTGCACTTCCTCGTGGTCGTGGTTGTAGCCTTTTTGGCCACTTCCTTCTTGGTACTTGAAGCATTTCTGGCAGAACGTCTGGTTGCCTGCAAGGTACACTGCCGAGAAGAAGGTGAAGCTTGGATGGACTTCTTAGCAGACGGTTTATCTATGCCAGACCACTGAGTTGGCGGTGCTACTATGATGGACTGCTGGGCTGTAGGAGCAGATGCATCATACTTCTGACCATGCATTGAAGCTACGTCGGGTTTCTGTGCAGGTGGTGCCAACTTGTCGGTGTGCTGAGGAGGTCGTGCCAACGCGTTGGTTTGCTGAGCAGGAAGTGCTGACGCATTGGTATGCTAATCACGCGCCTGTGGACCAACGGGCTGATGAGCAGTCGGTTCTGTACCTACAGACTGCTTAGCAGGCGGTTCCGAAGCATCAGACTACTTAGCAGTCTGTTCCACCAGGTTGGTCTGCTGAGCATGTGCTGCAGCTGGGTCCCCCCCCGCTGCTTCAGTGACTGGCATCTGAACCGGTGGTGCATCATAAGCAGTTGTAGGCCTTGCCACTGGCTGCTTTGGGGCGGAGGATGACATGGCCTGTATGCCACAAAGTCGGGCCGGCTGATCACAGGTTGATGCATCAGCTCGCGAGAGCTACTGTGCCAAGGAGAGCATCACAGGTTGAGGGGCGACAGTGGTTGCTCTTGGCAGGGCTTCAGGAATCTCATCGATGAACTCTATTTCCTTTCGTGGCCACTTGATGTGATGTAACAATGTTTCTCCCAAGGTCCTTTGCTCATTGAAGTCTCCTAGGACATTCTTCAGGGAAAATTCATTGAATCCATGCTTTACTTCAGTCACGTAGCACTTCACACAGCCCGGATTCAATGGCACACTGTCCAAGAAGAGGCCATCTTCCAAGAAGGGTGGGAAAACCCAGGCTGTTGCACATTTTAATGTACCTTCATAATGTGTAAGCACGCCCTTCAGTCTATCTTTCATTCCAGATAGATCAGATATAGCAGCATCATGAGCAGCTGTAGTCTCAATGTCGCTGGGGTCAGCTGATGCACAGCTACTCTTGTGCAGTGTTGTCGTGCAATAAGCATCATCATCCATGCCCGCCTCCCCTCCCATCTACTGGCTATCTGTCAGTGTTAGAGTCTTCTACATCATCATTGACTCCTCAACATCCTTTCTAACAGCCGGATAAATCTCCTTCTTTAGCTTTTCAAACAATGCATTCTGCTTCATTTCACTCCTTGCTTTTTTCATGCCGAGCCTCTCTTCTTTGCTGTGTGAAAGCCCTCTTGTGCGGGACATTAACACCTATACCCCTTGCACGGCCAGGGGGCTCTTTAGTGTCCAGAGCAATGGACAGAATGTCACATGGCCCTGAGTTCCTCTAGAACCTTCCAGGGATCTTGGAAGCCTCTACCATCACTTCATACAGTTTGGTGTCACGTGTGTTTTCAAAGTAATAAGTTCCGTCATCACGCCTCTTTGCACGTGCCCGCAAGTAGTCTCTGGCACGTTCGCCCTTGATTTCACTAAACGCCAGATTCCCACCCGCCGCTACTACTTCTTTGTCCTCCTGTTCCCATATCAGTTTCATGCCGTAGTATCCTGCGACACCCATACGGTGGGGGTGTATGTTCTTCTTCTGAAGTTCTGATTACGTGAAAGTCTTCGCAGAAATCTCTGGAGTTGCCCTGACCCTTTTGAATTCTGCCCAGTCTGCCTTTGTAATTTGGGGGTATGCGGGGATTGGGTCCTTGCCTTCACTCAAGTACTTCTTGTACATCACGTGCTTCCTGTTTCTCCAAGCATCCCTAGCCTTCTTCAGTGCAGCGTGTTCCACCTACATTCTCCACTGCTTTGGAACGTTGAAGTGATCCATGATCTCCCAGACTATCCTTTGTCGTGTTTTTGTGTCAGCCTTCCGAAACCCCGAAAGATTAATGTTGAGCCTTGCCATGCCAAAAAATCCACACACACTCCTGAACCTCATGCGTGCTTTATCTGGTTTAGTTGGAGCCCAGGACTTTAAATCAATCTCGGTTACTTCATATACACCTTTAGGCTGGTGTGTGGCCTTCCTTGGAGCGTTCCTCCGTGTCCTGATCGGAAGGGTAATTGCTGCAGCTCTATCCCGTTCAAGACTACTTGATCCCTCACAATCTGCTAAAGACCTAGTGTTGTCTGAATCAGATGAAGATACATGGCCTGAATGAGTGATGTTGCTGCTACTCGGCATCTACAGAGAACACATGCGAAACTTAGGAAAGGAGGATAAGCATAAAACTAACAACTTGGTATCAAGCTTTCTAAACATGCCATGCAATAATTTAGAAAATGTACGGCTAATTTGTTAAGTTTGTGTGACTCAGGCGCCCGCGATCTGTAAATAGGCAGTAACTTATTGGAACAAATACAGCTTATATGTAGTAAGGAAGTGTAACGCCCCAGATGTAACTTGCCATATTTGTTAACTCCGACTCTGCCATTTTTGGCTTTAAGTTATGAGTTTCCCTTTGTGGTTGGGTTTTGTCTTCGTTTTGCATTTTGTCCATGTCATGCATTTCATATCATGTCATCATGTGCATCTCATTTTGCATACATGTTCGTCTCATGCATCCGAGCATTTTCCCCGTTGTCTGTTTTGTAATCGGACACTCCTACGTCCTCCGGCGCCCCCTTTTGTCTCTTTTCGTGTGTGGGTGTTAAACGTTCTCGGAATGGACCGAGATTTGCCAAGTGGCCTTGGCACACCACCGGTAGACCGCCTGTCAAATTTCGTGTCATTTGGAGTCGGTTTGATGCTCCAACGGTTAACCGGGGAACCGCAAAGGCCTCGTGTGTGTTTCAGCCCAACACCCCTCCAAAACGGCCCAATAACCCTTCCAAACCTCTCCCATCTCCTCCGTCGCCGGATCATGATCGTGTGGTCGAAAACTACACCTCATTTGGTTCTTGATCAGTAAGGGACTTTTGTTCCATGCTTTGAGTAGATTCATACCATGCCTTTGTTTGCTATGTTCTGTTCGTGTAGCATGTTGTTTGCTTGCTCTAAACATGGCTTCCTGATGTTAATTCCTGGCATGTTAGTAATTTTCACAAAGTCTGTGAAGCTGATATCTTTTGCACTTTTGCGATGCTTGTTTGAACCTGCTCTTGTGTGATTTAGCCGTAGCTCAGTGTTCATCTTTTGTCAAGCATCTTGAGTAGATCACTGCCATATGCTTTGTTGCTATGTTGGAGTGCAATAGCTTAGTTTCTTGTTGCATTCTAGATGGCATCGTGCTGTTAATCGCAGAATTATGACATTCTTGTTTTGCTTGCCATTTGCAAACCGTGCATCCGATTCGGCTGATCTTTATATCGATTTCGGCCGAAATCATCTCATCTTTCCAGTGGCACACTTGGTTTGCCAAGTTGATGCCTTGATCAATCATTTCCTTCCGGAGCACGCATATGCATTGCATATCACATCTCGCATATCATGCCATGTTTGCATCATGTTGCTTGCGCATTGCACCGTGGTTGATTGTTGTTTACTTTGCTTGTGATCTTGCTTTGGGTAGAGCCGGGAGACGAGTACATGATCGAGGAACCTGTTGAGTATGCTAACGAGGATCAAGCTTTCGTCAACTCTGAGAACTTTGCAGGAAAGATGACCATACCCTCAAAATCACTTCTATCTTTGCTTGCTAGTTGTTCGCTCTATTGCTATGCCATGATACCTACCACTTGCTATATCATGCCTCCATTATTGCCATGTAACGCCTCTAACCCACCTTTCCTACCAAACCGTTGTTTGGCTACATTACCGCTTTGCTCATCCCCTCTTATAGTGTTGCTAGTTGCAGGTGAAGTTGAAGTTTGTTCCAGGTTGAAACATGGATATTGTTGGGATATCATTATTATATCTTGTTTAATTTAGTACATCTATATACTTGTTAAAGGGTGGAAGGCTCGGCCTTATGCCTGGTGTTTTGATCCACTCTTGCCGCCCTAGTTTCTGTCATACGGTGTTATGTTCCTTGATTTTGCGTTCATTACGCGGTTGGGTGTTATGGGAACCCCTTGATAGTTCACCTTGAATAAAACTCCTCCAGCAAGGCCCAACCTTGGTTTTACCATTTGCCTACCTACCACCATATACCTTTCCCTTGGGTTCTGCAGACTCAAGGGTCATCTTTATTTTAAACCCCCCGGGCTAGTGCTCTGAGTGTTGGTCCGAAATGGGCAACCTGCGGGGCCACCTCGGGGAAACTTGAGGGTTGGTTTTACTCATACTTGACCTATCCGGTGTGCCCTGAGAACGAGATACATGCGACTCCTATTGGTATTTGTCGGCACATCGGGCGGCTTTGCTGGTCTTGTTTTACCATTGTCAAAATGTCTTGTAACCGGTATTCCGAGTCTGATCGGGTCTTCCTAGGAGAAGGAATATCCTTCGTTGACCGTGAGAGCTTGTGATGGGCTAAGTTGGGACACCCCTGCAGGGTTTTGAACTTTTGAAAGCCGTGTCCGCGGTTATGGGCAGATGGAATTTGTTAATGTCCAGTTGTAGAGAACTTGAAACTTAATTTAATTAAAATGAATCAACCGCGTGTGTAGCCGTGACGGTCTCTTTTCGCCGGAGTCCGGGAAGAGAACACGGTCTCGTGTTATGCTTGAACGTAAGTAGCTTCAGGATCACTTCTTGATCACAATTAGCTTCTCGACCGTGCTTTGCTTCACTTCTCGCTCTCTTTTGCGTAAGTTAGCCACCATATATGCTAGTGCTTGCTGCAGCTTCACCTCACTACCATGTCCTACCTTTAAGCTTAAATAGTCTTGATCACGAGGGTGTGAGATTGCTGAGTCCCCGTGACTCACAGATACTTCCAACCAGATGCAGGTGCCGATGATGCCAGTGCAGGGGACGCTACCGAACTCAAGTGGGAGTTCGACGAGGATTCGGGCCGTTACTATGTGTCTTTTCCGGATGATCAGTAGAGGAGCCCAGTTGGGGCGATCGGGGATCTAGAATTTGGGGTTGTCTTTCTTTATTTTGGTTCCGTAGTCTGACCTTGATTGTATTCTGGATGATGTATGATATATTTATGTATTGTGTGAAGTGGCGATTGTAAGCCAACTCTTTATCCCTTTCTTATTCAGTACATGGGATGTGTAAAGATTACCCCTCTTGCGACATGCCTACCATGCGGTTATGCCTCTAAGTCGTGCCCCGACACGTGGGAGATATAGCCGCATCGTGGGTGTTACAGGAAGGTAGATAATGAACATATATATGCTCTCCGTTATTTATAGCCAATTTGGGAACATACAGAACAAAATTGGAAGAGGGATTGCGAGGAAATATGCCTCATCGCGATGGAGAGCAGTGACTAACAGGCTTCTTAATGCAAACCCGGCCGGACCACAAGAGAGGCGAGGGTTACTTTATCGATATGCTCGAGGGTGGCTGGCGAGCAAACGAAGACGGCGAGGCGTGGGCCGCCATGTGTTGGGAACAGCAGTGGAGGTAGGCTTGACGCCGAAGAGCGGGCACACGGTCGGGGTGAGCACGGCGGCGCTGGAGAGGGTTCTGCTGTGGATCTGGGGGAGGGGGAGCTGGCGAAGAAGATTGGGTGGACTAGTTGAGTGAAACGTGGGCGGAGGGTACGGGGTGTTGGCGGCCTATGTGAAAAGGGTGAAAAATATCCCTGGTCACCACATGCACGGAAAGGCCTATGCAAACGGTTGCCTCTAAATGCTCGTGTGCACAAACAGAATAATTTCGTTTGAAACGAAGACGTACTAGTTTTGGAAAGACGTGAGTTCATCGTTTCGCCTCTAAATTTTTCGCACGTAAACCAATCACAATTTTACCACGGGTTTGATTTGATGGCACATTTCAGGTCTCGTGTGCTATATGTAAGACATTTTTTGGCATTTACCATGCATGTTGGCATATAAATCAATTCCTAGCCGGACTGCATTTCCTGTTGAAAGGGATGAGGATTGTCGTTTGATCTGGGAGCATCCAACGGTGCAGACGTACGATCCGTGGGGTTTGGGTTCTGGCCAATCACAACGCACGACTCAGATCGCACGTGCAGCGAGGGGGGCATCGGCCATGGATTGGTAGGCACACGGCTTCCGTGTGTGAATTGTGTGCTATTTGAAAACATTTTTGGAGGGCTATTTGAAAACAGGTACATGTGTTGTCGAAAGGGATGAGGATCGCCGTTCGATCAAGGAGAATCCAAGGGTGCAGACGTACGATCTGTGGGGTTTGGGTTCTGGCCAATCAGAACGCATGACTCAGATCACGCGCGTGGCAGAGAGGTGGGGGTGCATCGGCCATAGTTTAGTGGACACACGGCTTTCGTGAGTGAACCGTGTGCTCTTTGAAAACATTTACATTACCTAACATCATATTTATGTTCGAATGAAAACATGAGTTCATCATTTCGTCTCCATTTTTTTCCATGGTAAGAAATTGTGAGTATAGTGGAGAGTGTCATATACTAGTATCATAAATATACAGTACATATCATACTAGTGTATGATACTATCTTTAATTAATTATAGCGCATAGTATAATACATAGAGTATAGTATCATATATAGATCATATTTATTGCCATGCATGACACAAATTAGCATCACATTTAACATGATACAGTATCTACCTACTATATGTTACTCTAACCCTCTTTATATACATTTAATTCTTTGCCACATCATCATACTTGCTATTTCCGAGTGCATGACATCGTCAGCCACTATGGCCAGCCTTATATAGTGGGAGCATCATATACTATATATATAGTATCATGCATATGATACTAGTGTATGATACTACGTGCGTACCTTCATAGTGCATATATAGTATCATAGAGTAGTACTAGCTCCCACTGTAAACTAATATAAGAGCGTTTAGATTACTAAATAGTGACCTAAACGCTCTTATATTAGTTTGCGGAGGGAGTATATATCATAGATGACCGTATTTATGAATTGAGCCCTATAAGGCTGGTTGTAATGGGGAGTATTATATATATACTAGTAGTATCATGCATGCATATATATGATAGTGTAGCTAGGATACTACTTCCGTAATGCATAGTATCATAAGTTAACATCTTAGGTTGCCTTACTAATTGTCATGCATCACACAAAGTAGTAGTACAACATTTAATATGACACGGTATCATGATATGATACCACATCCTCTCTTGTGTGTCACATCATCCAGAAAGTCTAGTTGGCATGCATGATACCGGTTATGATACATTACAACCAGCCTGAACCGGAAAGGAGGGAGTATGAGACTAGCCACAGTGGAGAGTACTACACTAGTAACATACACATATCCCTAGACTATATATGTTACTACCTTCATAGTGGGTAGTAACATAAGTGTAGACTCATATTGCATTGGGACATGTGATGCTACAGTAACTAGCTAAGTTACTGAAACTACCTCTCTCCTCATTAACTTATTGTCACATAAGCGAGTTTGCTGAGTTGGAGTTGGTATTACTGCTGAAGTTACTCCCACTTTGGCTAGTCTGATACTAGCTAGTCGTCTATGATATACTAGCTACCTCACTAAGAGCATGCATGGTTAATAATACAGCCAAGGGTCGGCTATAAGAAGTTGCCATGTCATATACAGCCAACCCCTTAGCGGGCATGTACAATAATAAGTTTTACATACGTACTAGTTTATCCATAGTTGGCCCACCTTACATCCTCACAAAGTGTCTTGGGTCTCGTGTTGCAGCTGGCTCTACTAACCAAGAGTCCGCTTCTCTTCTCTTTCCTCCAACTAGTAAGCACATATATATTATTCTATTCCTTATAGCCAGACTACCCACAGTGGGAGTAACATAGGTAGTAACATCACACATATCTAGATAAAATAGATGATGTGGCAAGCAATTAATGAAGAAAGAGAGGAAAGTAGTAACATAGCTAGTTACTAGTAGTATGAGTAACATCACATGTACATATCAAGGCAAGATGTGTCTATAGCCTAATAAATGAAGTGTTGCATGTTACCACACATATATGTTACTCCCCACTATAGAGGTAGTAACATAGACTAGTAACACATGGGCATGTTACTAGTCTATGTTACTACCCATTGTGGCTAGTCTGAGTAACATCACACATCTCAAGGCAAGATGAGTCTATAGACTAATAAATGAAGTGTTGCATGTTACTACACATATGTTACTCCCCACTATAGAGGTAGTAACATAGACTAGTAACATTCTATGTTACTACCCATTGTCGCTAGTCTTATGTCACTCTATTGTGTAATTACTGGCTCTAATGCATAGTATCATAGAGTAGCTAGTATCATATGTAGTACTTTACTTATATTGTCATGCATGACACATAGTAGCATAACATTTATTATGATACAGTTTCATGATATGATACTTAACCCTCTCTTTCTCCATTTAATTAATTCTATGACAACTAATCAAAATTGCCTAGTTGGCATGCATGATACTAGCTATGATACCCCCTTACTATCAGCCTATCAAAGGTGTAAAGATCATTTGTGCGTCGCTTTGTGAGTTTTCATCCGTTTGTTCAAGAAGCGGGGAGAAGTTTCAAACATTTCGGCCGCAAGGTGCGGCCATTGGCGTAGGCCTAGTTGGTTTTTTAATTATAGAAAATCCAGATGGAGTTCGGACATCATCAAAATCGATGTGTGCCTGTGGCGTGCTCTCATGACCCCATGGAAAAAATTGGTAAAGTTTGGCACAAGTTTGATGACCGCTTATTCCAAACTGGAGCATCTCACATGAAGGATCATGGTTTTCCAAAAGGAAGCGTGTCAATTCAAACTCATGTGGTCGGTGACTTCATCGTTTGGCCTCATAAAAATTTCCATGGTACGCAATCACCATTATACCACGGGTTTGATTTTTTGGCGCATTTCAGGTATCGTTAGCTATATGTAAGGCATTTTTTGAGATTAACGTGCACTTTGTGCATAAAAATAAAATTACAACCGAAACTCCATGTGCTGTCAAAAGGGATGAGGATCACCATTCGATCTGGGAGCATCCAACGGTGCAGACGTGCGATCCGTGGGGTTTGGGTTTTGGCCAATCAAAAAGCACGACTCAGATCGTGGGCGGGGTGGCGGGGTTTGGTCGGCACACAGCTTTCATCAACGAACCATGTGCTATTCGCGAACCAGATTGCATATTTTTGTTCACACATACTATAGTGAGATCGATTGAGTGTGCTACCTCTATGATATAATAATAATAATAATAATAATAACAAAAATAAGTTCATATTCATTTCCTGAGCTGACAGCATATCAAGGTCAACATATTAACGGTTCTTACATCAACAGAAAACCGGGCATAACTCACAAATTGAGTACACGCGACAGTTCTAAATTGAATGAATTAAGTTGCAGGATAGGCACAAAGACTAGTCTTACGGCTTAATTCCCATGTACATGGGGGAACTGGGATCATTAAGTTGACCCTGAAGGAACTTGGGGTTTTTGATGATTTTACGCTTCTTTGTTGCACCGGTGCGCAATCCTTGGCTGGTAACTCATCTAATTCATCGTACTCATCTTGATCGGCAACATTATCGACACCCAGTACCCTTCTCTTATGCAAGGGGTCTTCCACAAAGAAAATCTGGGTAGCATCGCTGGCAAGAATGAATGGGTCCGCATGATATGCCATCGTTGTCCTGTTAACACATGTCTTCCTGTACTCATCAATCCTTACCTGACCAAGAGGGATCCATGCACACCTGAATAATGCCACCTTAACTTTCACATAGTCAAGCTCCCAAATCTCTTTAATGGTTCCATAGTATACCCTTTTATCAGCTTCATGTACAGTCATGCATTCTATTCAAACACAATTGTTCTGATACGAGGTCTTCTTATCACGTTCCTCAGTGTAGAACATGTATCCATTTATGTCATATGTTGGTACTTCAACACCATAGGTGATGGATTTGTGCCAACCACATAGCAATGTCATAGATGGATCCTTGTGCCAAACGGTTCTTCAGCCATTCAGCGTACTTCTTAGTGTGCTCCTTCATCTCCACTTCTGATGAAGGCACCATTGGTAAGAAGCTTTGGCGTATCTACGCCAAGTGTTCTTCGGCGTAAGCGATGAGAACTGGGATGTTAAGCAGTACCGTCAAATGGGCTTTCTCTGCCAATTCTTCGGGTGCAGCCATTTGCGTGCCAACAAGGATCGGCTTACCTTTCAGCCTTCCCTCGTGGCGAGAGAGGGGCAAACCTATAGGTCTTTGTTTCATGTATTCGGTGCAAAACTCAACCACCTCCTACGCAGTATAACCTTGTAGGACACTTGCCTCTGGATGGTTTTGGTTCCGACAAAAGTGCTCCAGTATTCCCATGAACCGCTTGAAGGGATACATGTTGCGAACAAACACAGGACCACAATACTTTATCTCGTCGACAAGGTGCATAGTGAGATGGACCATGACATCAAAGAATGATGGTGGGAAAAACATCTCTAGGTTGGACAATATTCTTGCAATATCATCTTGCATATTATCCAACTCTTCAGGATCTACAATTTTCTGCCATAGTTTGTTGAAGAAATCACAGAGGTCAATGAGTGTGTTTCTTATATCTTTGTCCATCAGATTCCTAATGGCCACCAGGAGGATTTGTGTCAACATTACGTGGAAACCATGTGACTTCATGTGTCCCAACTTCATTTTACCTGAGCTCACATCCATGAGACTTCTGATGTTTGCACAGTAGGAAGAGGGTGTCTTAACTGAAAACAAATAGGTGAAGAATTGTGTTGCTTCTTTTGTACTGAAATTGTAACTCTGGCGAGCTTTGATGAATTTGTCATCATCTTCTGCTTCACTCTTGCGTTGTGATTGATCAGCAAGCATATCGAGCCTTGAACCGTCACCATCCTTTCTTTTACCTTTAATCTTGAGCAGAGTACCAAGGATGCTTTCACATACGTTCTTCTCTACGTGCATGACATCGATGCAGTGACGTACACATAGAATCTGCCAGTAAGGTAATTTCCAGAACACCGATTTCTTCTTAAACACTTGATCCTTGGGTGCTAGTTTCACCGTCAAAGGGTGGTTCTTGCCAAGCACAACATTAATTTTTTAGCCATGTTGTGGACCACCTCCCCGTCATAGGGTCTTGGGGCCACACCTACCTCTGTCGTACCATCAAATTCAGCTTTCATCTTTCGGTATGGGTGATTCATCCGCAAGAAACTATGATGATGCAAATACACTTTTTTTGCGCGAGTTGGGAAGTCTTCTGCTAGCTGTCCTATCCATGCATGTGACACACCCTACATCTCCCTGTGACGCCCCCGATTTAATCGTACACTAATCATACACGCAAACGTGTACGATCAAGATCAGGGACTCACGGGAAGGTATCACAACACAACTCTACAAATAAAATAAGTCATACAAGCATCATATTACAAGCCAGGGGCCTCGAGGGCTCGAATACAAGAACTCGATCATAGACGAGTCAGCGGTAGCAACAATATCTGAGTACAGACATAATTTAAGCAAGTTTGCCTTAAGAAGGCTAGCACAAACTGGGATACAGATCGAAAGAGGCGCAGGCCTCCTGCCTGGGATCCTCCTAGCTACTCCTGGTCGTCATCAGCGGGCATCACGTAGTAGTAGGCACCTCCGGTGTAGTAGGAGTCGTCGTCGACGGTGGCGTCTGGCTCCTGGGCTCCAACATCTGGTTGCGACAACCAGGTAAAAGGGATAGGGGAAAAGAGGGAGAAAGCAACCGTGAGTACTCATCCAAAGTACTCGCAAGCAAGGAGATATACTACATATGTATGCAATGGTATCAAATGGAATAAGGGTATCATATGTGGACTGAACTGCAGAAAGCCGGAATAAGAGGGGGATAACTAATCCTTTCGAAGACTACGCTTCTGGCAGCCTCCGTCTTGCAGCATGTAGAAGAGAGAAGACTGAAGTCCTCCAAGTAGCATCGCATAGCATAATCCTAACCGATGATCCTCCCCTCGTCGCCCTGTGAGAGAGCGACCACCGGCTGTATCTGGCACTTGGAAGGGTGTGTTTTATTAAGTATCCGGTTCTAGTTGTCATAAGGTCAAGATACAACTCCAAGTCGTCCTGTTACCAAAGATCACGGCTATTCGAATAGATTAACTTCCCTGCAGGGGTGCACCACATACCCCAACACGCTCGATCCCATTTGGCCGGACACACTTTCCTGGGTCATGCCCGGCCTCGGAAGATCAACACGTCGCAGCCCCACCTAGGCACAACAGAGAGGTCAGCACGCCGGTCTAAACCTAAGCGCCCAGGGGTCTGGGCCCATCGCCCTTAGCACACCTGCACGTTGCGAACGCGGCCGAAAGCAGACCTAGCCTAGTGGCCTTCCAGTCCAATCCGGCACGCGCCACTCAGTCGCTGACGTCACGAAGGCTTCGGCTGATACCACGACGCCGAGATACCCATAACTACTCCCGCGTAGATGGTTAGTGCGTATAGACCAAATGGCCAGACTCAGATCAAATACCCAGATCTCGTTAAGCGTGTTAAGTATCCGCGAACGCCGACCAGGGCCAGGCCCACCTCTCTCCTAGGTGGTCGGAACCTGCCCTGTCGCTCCACCTCAAAGATCCACTCGCGGGTGCTCCTACGAGCCGACCCGTCTTTAATCACCACATGTATCATGTACAAAGTATATAGTATATACCCGTGATCAACTCCCGAGTGATCACGACCCGATAGTATAGCATGGCAGACGGACAAGGATGTAGGGCCACTGATGATAAACTAGCATCCTATACTAAGCATTAGGATTGCAGGTAAAAGTAACAACAGTAGTAGCAAGGACAGGCTATGCATCAGTATAGGATTAACGGGAAGCAGTAACATGCTACACTACTCTAATGCAAGCAGTATAGAGGAGAGTAGGCGATATCTGGTGATCAAAGGGGGGGGGGCTTGCCTGGTTGCTCTGGCAAGAGAGAGGGGTCGTCAACACCGTAGTCGTACGGGGTAGCAGCGGCGTCGGTCTCGGTGTCTAGCGAGAGAAGAGGGGGGAGAAACAATAAATATTTAAGCAAATAGATGCATAGCGATGCATGACATGACAAGTAGCGGTGCTAGGGGGTGCCCTAACGCGGTACGAGGGGGTACCGGTGAAGGGGGAAAACATCCGGAAAAGTATTCCCGGTGTTTCGCGTTCTCGGACAGATGAAACGGAGGGGGAAAGTTGCGTGTTCGCTATGCTAGGGATGCGTGGCGGATAAACGGGTTGCGTATTCAAATTCGTCTCGTCGTTCTAAGCAACTTTCATGTACAAAGTTTTTCCATCCGAGCTACGGTTTATTTTATATTAATTTTAAAAGATTTAAATCATTTTTAGGATTTATTTATTTAATTTAATCAACATTATCCAGAATGGTGTCTGCTGACGTCATCATGATGTCAGCAGTTGACTTGGTCAACCTGACAGGTGGGTCCCGATCATCATACTCTGGTTTAATTAACTAACAGTTAATTAGGTTAATTAGTGATTAGGTTAATCTAATTATAATTAATTAACTTAATTAATTCCTTAATTAATTAATTAATTAATTATTTTTATTATTATATTTTTTAAATTCTTTTCTTTTTTTTTATTAAAACGTTCTGGGGCGGTGGGGGCCCTCCTGTCAAAGGCCCATGGCCATAGTGGGTTCGGGCGATGGGTTACGGGCGCATTTTGAACGCCCGATAGGGCGTAGCGGGGCAAGGCCACCGCGGTGCAGCAGGGCGAGGCCAAAGGCGCATGCCGGCGGGAGGGCAGCTGCGGGCGCGGGCCCGGACTAGGGCGGATCCGAGCGCGGGCGGTGGCTGGCGATGCCGCACGGCGAGCAGCGGCTAACGGCGGACATGGGAGCCACCGGAGCCGTGTTGGGGCGGTGGCGCGCCAGCGGCGACGGGTTGGCCAGAGGAGGTTCGTGTCGATGACAACGACAAGCGGGGCGAGGCCCGGATCTCGGATGGGCGCGGGCGTGGTGCTGCGGCAGAGAGGCGACGCACGGGCGTGCGTGCGGCCATGTGAGCGCGTGCACGGGCACGGGACGGCCGTCACGGCGACGTCCAACACGGCGAGAGGGTAGAGGGAAGAGGCCGGAGCCTCACCGCGATTCGTAGGGACGGGGCAGCAGGGGTCGAGGAGGATGACGGAGACGACGCGTCGGGAAGGAGGCAGACCGGCGAGGAGGAGGAGGCACGCCGGCGAGGAGGTGGAGGCACGCCGGCGAGGAGGTCCGGCGAGGTCCTCGGGCGACTGCGCGGGCTCCGGGCGGCGTCCGTGGAGCTCCGGGCGGCGGTGAATCGAGGATGAGGCGGCGGCGAACGGCGGATCGGGCGCGGCGTCGGAGCTCCCGGATCGGGAGAGGGGGGAGGCGAGGAGGACGGCGGTGTTCGACGGGGGCGTGCGGCAGAGGGGTGGGATGGGGGCGCTCGTCCCTGATCCAGATCGGGACGAGGAGAGGAGAGATGTGGGAAGTGGGAGGAGTGGGTTAGGGTTCGGTGTCCCCTGGGGGGGTTAGTAGGTGTGGTGGGGTGGGCCGGTCCGGCCGGGCCGGCCTGTAGCTAGCTGGGCCGAATGGCCCAGGGGGAGGTTTTGTTTCCTTTTTTTTATTTATTTGTTTTCTGTTTATTAGTTTTCTATTTATTTTCTAGATATTTTTATTTTATAAAATATACAAGTAGTACCTAAATTAGTGTTACAAAATACCCCAATGCCACAAAAAGTCTGGTGACAAAATAAAATAGTTTAGTAATTTATTAATTGTAAAAGGTATTTAAATAATTGTTTTCACTATTGTTTTAATTGTTTTAGGGCCTTTAAACATTTTATCGAAGTTTGGTTTCTCCACCATAATTACCTATGTATTATTTGGTTCACTCCGAACATTTAACTTTTAATATTTGAAAACTTTTATTGTTTGCTTGATTTTGAATTTGAAATTCGAACTAGGTTCCGAACTAACGCGAGTTTATCCACAGTAACCGAGGTGACGTGGCATCATTAGTGGGGATTACTGTAGCTTAATTACCCGGGCGTCGCACTCCCCTTGTTTTCTGCCCCGATGTGTTGCCTAATGCTAGCATATCTTGAATGGTGTGCACAAGCATCGCATGTAGATCGAAAATCTCCTTTCTGTAAGCATCATAACATTTTACAGCAGGCGCATCTATCCACACTGTCAGCAGTTCTTCTACCAGTAGCTAAAAGTAAATGTAGATGTCATTTCCAGGTTGCTTCGAGCCTTGGATAATCATTGACATCATAATGTATTTTTTCTTCATACACAACCAAGGAGCTAGGTTATATATGCACAGAAGCACCGGCCATGTGTTGTGATTGGTGCTCATACCGCCAAAAGGATTCATCCTGTCAGTACACTCCTCGAGCCTTATACTTCTAGGATCCTTGGCAAATTTTTCAAACTTGTTGTCGATTAATTCCCATTGAGCCCCATCTTTCGGGTGCCTCATAAACCTATCCGCAATTCGCTCAGCATGATGCCACCGCAACCTCTTTGCCTCTCTAGGGTTTGCAAACAAACGCCTCAACCTTGGAATTAAAGGCAATACCAAACAACCTTGAATGGGATTCCTGTCTTGATCTCGTCGTCCAATTTGTACTTGTCCTTTGCTCTCCTGCGCTTGTATCGTGCATGCTTGCATGTGGGACATGCACGAAAATCTTTGTACTCACCACAGTACAATATACAATCATTCACACAAGTGTGTATCTTTTGTACTTCAAGTTCCAATGGGCAAACAATTTTCTTCGCTTCTTTCATGCTTCTGGGGAGCACATTATCTTTCGGAAGAATATCTTTGAAAATACCTAAGATCTCTGTGAAGCCCTTGTTTGATAGACCGTTTGCTACTTTAAATCTGAGAAGCACCAGGATGGCACTCAACCTGGAATTTTTCTTTTTGCAACCTGGATACAATTCTTTCTTGGAGTCCGCATCAATGGTTGGCAGATCCTTGTACCCAATCATATCCTTTTCTGGGCCCTCGAAATCTGCAATCATAGCAGCAAAATCTGGCATATCAAGATCGTCGTCATCTGCGTGGACATCTTGGTTTTCTAGTGGGCATTTCGGCTTTCCGGTGTTACATTGGTAGCTCGACGCCTCTGCCCCGATGTTAGATTCAACATCCATGTGACACTGATCGGGGTTTGGCATCTCGCTGCCCTGGGTATCTTCATCCATGACCTCCTCTTCACCGTGTCTGGTCCAACGTGTATATCCATCCATGAATCCCCTAGAGACTAAGTGCTTCTGGACATCTGCAACTTCATGTGACTCTGTATTGGCACAATCAGTACATGGACACAGGATTTAATCTGCATCATCGATTCTCTTCTTTGTACTTTCAGCCAAATTCATGAACTCTGTCACGCCACTGATAAAATCTACAGTTTTCCGATTCTTCATCCATCGAGATTGTTCCATCTGCAGCAGGCGAATGGTAACTAAAAACAAAATAGCAAAATTAATACACAGATTAACTACTACCCAGAGATGCGTGGATTAATCACAAGGTTTTATTTTAATAATTACTGAGGGTGCTCCATGTTGTTATCCGTACGTGCAATGACAAAAATTAATGGCCAGTCAATTTACACGCAGAGTACTAGTACACCACTACACTTAGGAATTGAATACCTTAATTAAGCCACTCACGAAAAGAATACCTTAATTAATTAGCCGCGCGGCGACCTCCACCCAGCAGACAGACAAGCGCGATGCGGCGGCACGCCGAGACAGCAAGGTCGAGGAGCAAAGCTTAGTGCGGCTACCGCCTGAAGTTCGACCTCCACTATCTCGCCATCGACCGCGATGGATGTGCTCGAATCACGCCGCCGCCGACCTTGATGTTTGAGCTCCTCCTATCTCCTGCCGCAGACCGAGGATTGACCTCCTATGACGCCGCCACCGCCAAACAGACCGAGGATTGACCTCTTCTCCGGTAGCCGTTGCCTATTTATAATCCCCAAGTGCAAGGAATCATTGTAGCAATTTCCAAATGTGGAAGTGATAAGTATGGAGTGTCGAACCCACAAGGAGCTAAAGGTAATATCAATATTCTCTCAAGCCCTATCTGCCACTGATACGACTCGACGTACAACGAACTTTTGCTTCCAACTAGCAACGAGAAATAAAACTATGTTGTGGGTATGAAGAGGATAACTTTGCATGATACCGGAGAGATAAAATATAAAAGTAGCTGATGTTATCATGAAGTGAGAATATATTACTAAATATTATAAATAGCGAGTGTGGAATAATGGTGGATCGGTGTGCGGAATTGTCCTAGGCAATCGTTAACAAGACCGGTAATCACTATTGCATTTTCATATGAGGGAGAGGCATAAGCTATCATACTTTCTCTACTTGGATCATATGCACTTATGATTGGAACTCTAGCAAGCATCTGCAACTACTAAATATCATTAAGGTAAAACCCAACCATAGCATTAAAGCATCAAGTCCTCTTTATCCCATACACAACAACCCCCTTACTCGGGTTTGTGTTTCAGTCACTCACGCAACCCACTATAAGCCAATCATAAACGTATTGCAACACCCTACAGCAGGAATCCCTCACACTTGCGCGACATGGAGGGCACCATAGGACAGCACCAAAGTAAAACATACAACTCATACCAATCTAGATAATCAATCAACCCAAAGATAAAGGATATCTACTCAAAACATCATAGGATGGCAACACATCATTGTATCATAATATGTGGCATAAGGCACCATGTTCAAGTAGGGATTACAGCGGGGTGCAGGAGAGTGGACGGCATAAAAGAGATGATGATGGTGATGTTGATGAAGACGATCACTGCGGCGATGATTCCCCTCTCGATGGCACTCTGGTGCCACCAAGAGAGAGGAGGAGAGGTTCTCCCCCTTGTGCTTCCTCCTCCATGGCCTCCCCCCTAGATGGGGAGAGGTTCTCCCTCTGGTCCTTGGCCTTCATGGTGATGATGGCCCCTCTGGGATCCTCCTCCATGCCCTCCGGTGATGATGGCCCCCTCCAGCAGGGTGCCAGAGAGGGCCTAGATTGGTTTTCGGTGGCTACGGAGGCTTCTAGCGGCGGAACTCCCGATCTAGGTTAATTTTCCAAGGTTTCTTTATTTATAGGAATTTTGGCGTCGGTCTCACGTCAAGGAGGTGCCCGAGGCGTCCACGAGGCAGGCCCACGCGCCTGGGGGGGCGCCCCAGACCCTCGTGGACGCCCCGGGACTCTCCTGGCCCAACTCTTTTACTCCGGGGTCTTCTTTTGGTACATAAAAAATCATCAAAAATTGGCACATCAATTGGACTCCGTTTGATATTCCTTTTCTGTAAAACTCAAAAACAAGGAAAAAACAGAAACTAGCACTGGGCACTAGGTTAATAGGTTAGTCCCAAAAATCATATAAAATAGCATATAAATGCATATAAAACATCCAAGGTTGATAATATAATAGCATGAATACTTCATAAATTATAGATACGTTGGAGACGTATCAGCATCCCCAAGCTTAATTCCTGCTCGTCCTCGAGTAGGTAAATGATAAAAGAAATAATTTATGAAGTGTGAATGCTAGCAAGTGCATAAGTTTCATCAATGATAGTTTCCATCACTTTTTCTAGCATCATTATGTGTCATAACAGTAGCTCATCTTCATAAAACTTTTCATGATCAAGTAACAAGCTATTCACATGTTAAAGTATAGATCATAAACTTTCTTGAAACTAACAAACTATATTCACAGTCATCAAACAATTGCAATTCATCTTATTTTCAGGAAGGGTCTATGTCAGAGATTTGATTTAGCAAACTCCACATACTCAACTATCATTTAATCTTTCATAATTGCTAACACTCATGTGATATTTATGGGTTCAAAGTTTTAATCGGACACAGAGAAAGATAGGGGCTTATAGATTCGCCTCCCAACCTTTTACCTCAAGGGTAATGTTAACAATAATAGTTCATGATAACTTACATCCAATTGGATATATACATATATATATATATATATATATATATATATATATATATATATCAGGATCTTTCCAACACAATGTGCTTGCCAAAGGATAAAATGTAAAAAGGAAAGGTGAAGATCGCCATGACTCTTGCATAAGGGTAGAAGATAAAAGTAAAAGATAGGCCCTTCGCAGAGGGAAGCAGAGGTTGCCATGCGCTTTTATGGTTGGATGCACAAAATCTTAATGTAAAAGAACGTCACTTTATATTGCCACTTGTGATATGGACCTTTATTATGTAGTCCGTTGCTTTTATTTCTTCCACATCACAAGATCGTATAAAGCTTATTTTATCCATATTAATAGATCATACATATTTAGAGGGCATTTTTTTATTGCACGCACCGATGACAACTTACTTGAAGGATCTTACTCAATCCATAGGTAGGTATGTTGGACTCTCATGGAAAAACTGTTTTAAGGAATGTTTGGAAGCACAAGTAGTATCTCTACTTGGTGCAAAGAATTTGGCTAGCATGAAGGGGAAAAGCAAGCTCAACAAGTTGGATGATCCTAGACAATATACTTTATTTCGGATATAAGAAAACATAACCCATTACGTTGTCTTCCTTGTACGACATCAACCTTTTAGCATGTCATATTTTAATGAGTGCTCAAAATTACAAAAGATGTCCAAGATAGTATATTTATATGTGAAATCTCTCTTCATTCAATATTCTTTCATGAATTGTTCAAGTGACCAATTCTACGTTTGCTATATTTCAATAAGTTTACTACCTATACTTATTCTATGTGAAGTCATTACCCCCCATGGTATAAGCATATTAAACATATATAAATTAAGATTTATGATATTCAATTATTCAACCATTTACTCATAGGTTATACATGAAGCACGTGAGTAAATGACAAACTACTCCAAAAGATAATAGTGTAGGACACTGAGTAGTCAAATAATTAACTAGCCATGAGAGGATTCTTTTTCATTTAATAATTCAGATCCAATGATTCTATTCAAACAGCAAGTAAAATTGAAAATACTCTCCAAGCAAAACACATATCATGTGACGAATAAAAATATAGCTCCGAGTAAGGTATACCGATAGTTTTGATGACGAAAGAGGGGATGCCTTCCAGGGCATCCCCAAGCTTAGGTGCTTGAGTATTCCTTGAATATTACCTTGGGGTGCCTTGGGAATCCCCAAGCTTAGGGTCTTTCCACTCCTTATTCTCCTCATATCGAAATCTCACCCAAAGCTTGAAAACTTCAATCACACAAAACTTAATGGAACTTCGTGAGATTGGTTAGTATGATAAAAAGTAAACCATTCACCTTGGTACTGTCAAAGACAAAGATCATAATTTTTATCACACAATCCCTATTGTACCATATCATTTCTACAATTTATATTGAGGAATATAAGTCATAGAAACTAGAAAACAAAAACTATGCAATGAAAACAGAATCTGTCAGAAACATAACAGTATGTAATGATCTGAACACTAACCATACTTCTGCTACTCAAAAAATTATTAAATAAATTGGTGGACATGAGCAATTTGTCTATTAATCTTTTTCAAAAAGAATCAGCACCAAAGCACTCTTCTGTAAAAAAATGGCAGCAAATCTCGTGAGCGCAAAGTTTCTGTTTTTTACAGCAAGATCACATTAACTTTCACCCAAGTCTTCCCAAAGGTCTTACTTGGCACTTTATTGAAACAAAAGCTATAATACATGATTAATACTGTAGCTTAATCATGATAACACACAAAAACATTAAGGGTAAATATTGGGTTGTCTCCCAACAAGCGCTTTTCTTTAATGCCTTTTAGCTAGGCATGATGATTTCAATGATGCTCACATAAAAGATAAGAATTGAAACATAAAGAGAGCATCATGAAGAATATGACTAGGAAATTTAAACCTAACCCACTTCCTATGCCTAGGGATTTTGTGAGTACACAACTTATGGGAACAAGAATCAACTAGCATAGGGGAAAACAAGGATAACTTCAAAACTTTAAGCACATAGAGAGGAAACTTGATATTATTGCAACTCCTACAAGCATATATTCCTCCCTCATAATAATTTTCAGTAGCATCATGAATGAATTAAACAACATAACCATCACATAAAGCATTCTTTTCATGATCTACAAGCATAGAAATTTTTCTACTCTCCACATAAGCAAAATTCTTCTCATTCGGAATAGCGGGATCACTAGTTCCTAGAGTTGACACTCTTCCAAACCTGCTTTAGATGATAGTATTATTCATACTCCAAACGATATAAGTGAAGTTCATGGAGCATTCTACAATTAATATAAACTAACCGATGTCCAAGCCCAAAATGTATAAGTGAAGCACACGAAGCATTCTATAAAACCATACTCAAAAGATTTAAGTGAAGCACAAAGAGCAATTCTATAAGATCATACTTAAAAGATATAAGTGAAGCACATGAAGCATTCTATAAATAAATGAAGGGCTATATCATACTAGCATGGTTCATAAAGGAAGAACAGAAAACACAAAGGACACAAATCATGTGAACGAAAGAAAAACCGAGGTATACCGATAATTGTTGAAGAAGAAAGATGGGATGCCAACCGGGGCATCCCCAAGCTTACATGCTTGAGTATCCTTATAATATTTACTTGGGGTGCCTTGGGAATCCCCAAGGTTCAGCTCTTGCCTCTCTTTATTCTTCTCACATCGGTAACTCCTAGTTCTTCGAACACTTCATCCACAAAAAACTTTAACAAAAACTTTGTGAGATCCGTTAGTATAATAAAGCAAATCACTACCTTTAGGTACTGTTGCAAACTTATTCCAATTTCATATTAGAACTATATCTACTATATTCCAACTTCACCAAGGTTCATACCCCCCCCCCCCCGATACTACCCATAGATTCATCAAAATAAGAAAACAACACATAGAAAACTGAATCAGTCTAAAACAGGACAGTCTGTAGTAATCTGGAGGTTTAGTAAATTTATGTAACTCCAAAAAATATGAAATAAATTTTACAGTTTGAAAAATTTATACATAAGTAATGTGAAAAAAATTTCAGACCCATTTGACTTTCCAGTAGAAAATTTAAAATCACGTGCTACAGCCAAAGTTTCTGTTTTTGTTTTGCACATAATAAACAAGCAATCTAATCATCCTAAAACCAAAGCTTGGCACATTATTTTTATAATACAATGGATATATATAAGGGGGTAATTATTTACATAGAAACTTCAATGAAAAATTCTACATTTTTCCATGAGCATGAACACAAGTGCTCAAGGTCGACCCTCACTTTTTCAATGCATAACTTTCCAATCACTTCTCTTTTTGAAAAACTTTTTAGGCATGAGAGGCAAGTAAATTTTTTTGTATTTTCATTCTTTAATTTTTTTTGTATGTTTCACCCACAACTAAACAGAAACAAAAAAGTAAAAACAAAATCTACTTAGTGAAGAAACCAAACAAGCACACACGAGAATATCAACCCCACACTATTGCTCCCCGGCAACGGCGCCAGAAAAGAGCTTGATAATCCCCAAGTGCAAGGAATCATCGTAGAAATTTCCAAAGGTGGAAGTGATAATTATGGAGTGTCGAACCCACAAGGAGCTAAAGGTAAGATCAATATTCTCTCAAGCCCTATCTGCCACTGATACGACTCTACGTACACCGAACGTTTGCTTCCAACTAGCAACGAGAAATAAAACTATGTTGTGGGTATGAAGAGGGTAACTTTGTATGATATTGGAGAGCAAAAATATAAAAGTAGGTGTTGTTATCATGAAGTTAGAATATATTACTAAATATTATAAATAGCGAGTGTGGAATAATGGTGGATCGGTGTGCGGAATTGTCCTAGGCAATCGTTAACAAGACCGGTAATCACTATTGTAGTTTCAAATGAGGGAGAGGTATAAGCTAACATACTTTCTCTACTTGGATCATATGCACTTATGATTGGAACTCTAGCAAGCATCCTCAACTACTAAAGATCATTAAGGTAAAACCCAACCATAGCATTAAAGCATCAAGTCCTCTTTATCCCATACGCAACAACCCCCTTACTCGGGTTTGTGTTTCAGTTACTCACGCCACCCACTATAAGCGAATCATAAATGTATTGCAACACCCTACAGCGGGAATCCCACACGCTTGCACAACACGGAGGGCACCATAGGACAGCACCAAAGTAAAACATACAACTCATACCAATCTAGATCATCAATCAACCCAAAGACAAAGGATATCTACTCAAAACATCATAGGATGGCAACACATCATTGGATCATAATATGTGGTATAAAGCGCCATGTTCAAGTAGGGATTACAGCGGGGTGCGGGAGAGTGGACCGCGTAAAAGAGATGAGGATGGTGATGATGATGGTGATGTTGATGAAGACGATCACCGCAGCGATGATTCCCCTCTCGATGGCACTCCGGTGCCACCAAGAGAGAGGAGGAGAGGTTCTCCCCCTTGTGCTTCCTCCTCCATGGCCTCCCCCCTAGATGGGGGGAGGTTCTCCCTCTGGTCCTTGGCCTTCATGGTGATGATGGCCCCTCCGGGATCCTCCTCCATGCCCTCCGGTGATGATGGCCCCCTCCGACAGGGTGCCAGAGAGGGCCTAGATTGGTTTTCGGTAGCTACGGAGGCTTCTGGCGGCGGAACTCCCGATCTAGGTTAATTTTCCGAGGTTTCTGTATTTATAGGAATTTTTGGCGTCGGTCTTACATCAAGGAGGTGCCCGAGGCGTCCACGAGGCAGGCCCATGCACCCGGGGGGGGGGGGGGGGGGCGCCCCCACCCTCGTGGACGCCCCGGGACTCTCCTGGCCCAACTCTTTTACTCCGGGGTCTTCTTTTGGTCCATAAAAAATCATCAAAAATTGGCATGTCAATTGGACTCCGTTTGATATTCCTTTTCTGTAAAACTCAAAAACAAGGAAAAAACAGAAACTGGCACTGGGCACTAGGTTAATAGGTTAGTCCCAAAAATCATATAAAATAGCATATAAATGCATATAAAACATCCAAGGTTGATAATATAATAGCATGAATACTTCAGAAATTATAGATACGTTGGAGACGTATCACCTAGGCTGCCACTGCCATCTCTATATGCAGAGCGACTATTTTTTTACAGATATCCGCGGAGCGGCTATTTACACGGTATCTCACCGCAACTCAATTATATGGACAGGGTAGTACATCACATACGGTTATGTAACGGCAACCGTGTCTAACCTACGTTGTCTTCTCACACGGTTTGGTGCGGAAATCGTGTGTGACGTTGTAATACCCAACACAAATGACATGTACAAATAGTGTGCCGTATACAACATATATATAGTGCCATTAGTAGTTCCCGACCGTTATCTTATCTCCACAGTTTCCCCATTTGCCCCAAATCCCTGCATAGCCTCCAAATTCCCTCGTGTGGCGCTGACATTGGGGGAATGCGGACGAGTGGTGCTGATGGTTTCGGTGCGGCTGCTCCTGCACGTATCACCGCCGAGCACTTGCCTAAGGTCATCAGAAGGCAGGTGTACTACGGATCTGAGTCCTGTCAGGTTCCAATCTATCCCGATGTTTTTTAGCATGTCCAAAGTATAGATCCTTGCTGAATCCATCCTGAATGACCCCCCACCCCCCAGGAAAGCAATCTGCTGCCGCATCCAAAGCTTGACTCCAGACTCCCGCAACACGAGTTTGACTCCGAGTTTTGAGCCACCGAGAAGTACCAAAACCTGAGTTGTGTGCACGGGCACACTCCCGCTCGACGTGTATGCACGGAGGGATTCGACATTGGCAGGTGGTTTGTCAGTTTCCCCTTAGAGGTTAGTGCTAATTAAGTTCATCATTTTACTTCAGTTAATGCTACCGCTCATCCAGAATACTATTTAACATTGGCAGGGATATGAGGCTTGTGCCTTTGTTAACTGGCTGGATGAAGAATGGCATGGCAGGGCTCGGAGTGTTATCACCAAGCTCGCAAAAGATAACGTAAATCTGAAGAAGAAACTGGCTAATCTGGAATGTACAATCAGTATGATGAAGTAAGAAAGAATCAATCACGGGCAACAGATGAAAGCAAGAGACGAGAAGGAACTAGCGTGTGTAGTTGTAGTTGTCGCATTAGCGATGTTCTATGCGCTGTTTGCAATGATGATTAGGGGTTTTGTTCGACAGTATTGCTAAAGCACATCTAGATGTGCTCTAAGTAATGCACATCTAGGTCCTATGCCGTTGATATTACGCGAAGATTTGTGCAGATATTTTTCTTTGTCTTTTTTCTTTTCCTTTCTAGTTTGATTATTACTGGCTTTATCAATAAGAAGAGATCAATGTATTGCTTGCCAACTGTGCTACTCCGTTCGTACCGGTACCGATGCATAATCCCAAAACTCGTTCCTTGTTTTTGTCCTGAAAAAGGAAACCAGCCAAATAGCCAATAGGCGTCCTGCGCAACCCCGGGAATTTGGAGCGACTGGGTACAAATAATTGCGGTTGATTATATCAGTGCTTAGATAATATATTAACCCCCGCTTCAATTGGCAGTTCCTCTTCTCTGCATACCCCGCTTAAGTGTCCACCATCTTCATCGTCCCTGGCAGGCCGCGCTACACACTGGCACACACTCTGCAGCCATGTCGAGCGATAGCAAGGACGATAGTTCGGCTAGTAGTCTGGCGCTCGATGATAGGTCAACATCGGAATGATCCCGCTCATCTTCCATGAGTCCGGCGTTGAGCCCAGACCTCGATTATATCTGGTTCATGGAAGGGACGCCGCCTCCGGAGTCGTCAGACGACAACCAGATGGACGAGGAGCCATCGGAGGACAAAGAAGAGGACGACGATGATGAGGAGGAGGAATGGTCGAACTAGGAGGAGGAGGACAACGACAGCAACGACGATGACGACGGCGGCAGCGATGAAAAGCCAACGGTCAGTGGCAAGAAGCGTCCTTGCCAACACGATGTCGCGGGGCCATCCAACAGGAACAACAAGAAGAAGAAGGACCAAATTAAGCAGACTGTATATATCTTTGTTTATCCTGTCAATCTCATCGCAAACGGTTAGTAATATGTATTCGACAGAGATCTTCTACATTATCGCTAACAGGTTGGTTTGTTGAACTGTGTGCCCTGATGAGCACACAATTCACAAAAAAAGACTGTATGGGCTGTCTATAACGATCGCACACAATTCTGATTACCGACCTGTTTGTCGGGTATCACACACATCTTGTTACACCGAATCGTTTGTGTTCACCTCACTCATCACAAACGATTCATCAGAGTGAACCGTATGCCGTATATCGCACACACCTTGATTTGGCTGCCTGTTTCTGTTGTTCTATCTCATCGCAAATAGTTCATACAGATCAACCGTATGCCCCTCATCACAAACGCAACTATAATATGAACCGTGTTTGATGTATCATTCATTGCAAACGTTTTGCATAATTTCTGACGGTTTTCATACAGCACCGTTTGCGATTATTGCATCGCACACAGTTTCTCGAAGGGTCTCTGATCGTAGTGTCGCGTTAGCAGCATCCTGCAGTAGTGAGTAAATTCATTTTTCTGCATTTCTGGACTGGGCATCCCTAATACATTTCCCTTACTCTCGTGCAATGACAAGTGAATAAACACTCATCTTGAGAATAACACATCTAGCATGGAAAATATTAGCCACCCCTCACCACTCCGCGAGCGAAACAAACACACAAAAGAGAAGTTTATTTTTGAAAATTATAGATGGCACAACTAAATTTGCTTAGAACGGCAAAAGAATACCACATATAGGTAGATATAGTGGACTCATGTGGCAAAACTGGTTTAAAGGTTTTTGGATGCACAAGTAGTGATCATACTTAGTGCAAAATGAAGGCTAGCAAAAGATTGAGAAGCGACCAACCAAGAAATGAATAATCTCATAAGCAAGCATTAAGCATAACTAACACCGAATAATGCACCATAAGTAGGATATAATTTCATTGCATAACTGTTGACTTTCGTGCTTGCAAAGGGAATCACAAACCTTAACACCGATATTCTTACTAAAGCATAATTACTCATCAAGATGACTCACATATCACATCATCATATCTCAAAACTATTACTAAGAATCAAGTTTATTTTGTCCAATGATCTTCATGAAAGTTCTTATTATATCCTTCTTGGATATCTATCGCTTTGGGACTAATTTTCATGTGTTGCTTTTGACAAGCTCAAACAAATATAAGTGAAGATCATGAGCATAATATTTCTTTCTCTCAAATTAATTTAAGTGAAGCAAGAGAGAATTTCTTGAAAATTTTACTAACTCTCAGATAAATCTAAGTGAAGCAAGAGAGCACTTCTTCAAAAATACTAAATCTCATCGTGCTCAAAAAGATATAACTGAAGCACTAGAGCAAGTCCATAGCTCATAAAAATTTAAGTGAAGCATAGAGAGCAAATCTAACAAGTCATAACATAAATTTGGCTCTCTCAAATAGGTGTGTCCAGCAAGGGATCAAGACTTAAAACACAAAATAAAACAAGCAAAGACTCATATCATACAAGACGCTCCAAGCAAAACACAAAGTATGTGACGAATAAAAATATAGCTTTGAGTAAAATAACGATGGTCGTTAGAAAAAAGAGGGGATGCCACTCGGGGGCATCCCCAAGCTTAGTTGGTTGCTCTTTCTTGGATACTAGCTTGGTATGCCGGGGCATCCCCAAGCTTAGGCTCTTCTACTCCTTATTCCTTCATCCATCATAAGATAACCCAAAACTTGAAAACTGCAATCACACAAAACTCAACAAAACCTTTGTGAGATCCGTTAGTATAAGAATAATAAATCACTACTATAAGTGTTGTATCAAACCAATTCATATTTTTTTCTTGTATTATATCTACTGTATTCCAACTTTTCTATGGCAAAAACTTATCAAAGAAAACCATAGAGCCATCAAAATAAGCACACAACACAAAGAATATAGAATCTGTCAAAAAAGAACAGTCTGTAGCAATCTCACTATTTCGAATAATTCCGTTACTCCAAAAATTCTGAAAATTTTGGAAGACCTGAGAAGTTTGTATATTGACCTATGCAAGTGGAATGGTTATTTTATCGCTCTCTGAAAAAAAATGATAAATATTTTTGTGAGCGCAAAAGTTTCTGTTTTTTCAGCAAGATCAAACAACTAACACCCAAGAAGAACCTAAAGGCCTTACTTGGCACAAACACTAATTAAAACATAAAAACACAATCATAACAGTAGCATAATTATTCTAACACTCATAAACAGGAAACAAAAGCAAAAATAAATTTTATTCATTGGGTTGCCTCCCAACATGCGCTATAGTTTTATGCCCTTAGCTAGGCATAAAGCAAGGGTCTAAGTTTTGTCGTCTTTGTCCTTAACCTTCTTAGAGGTGTTTTCATCATGGGGTTTGTAAACACAACATAAAACATATTATCCATATAAACCTTAGCATTCCTAAGTTGGTGTTCATCATAACCTCTTTGATTCCCCGCAACAATCCAAGAGCAATGTTGATTAACATTATTAAAAACTTGTTGTATTATATCTAAAACGGGGACTTCCTTTTTAAGATTCTCATCAAATTTTTTATTATACCCAAGCAAATGTCTTAAAGCATAGTCACTATTGTAAAGAATTTCATTTATCACAGGTTTTTCACAATTCATACCATAAAAATCAAAGATTTCACTGGCTTCCCATATTATGTAGTCAAACTCATTCATAAGGACGAGAGTGGCTAACTTTTTAGCCCTAAGATTCTTTATAACAGGAAGCTCAAAAACAATCTTTCCAAAGTAGGATGGGTACGAATAAATTTACTTTCAAGTTTCAGAACTAGTGCTGAAATAGCATCCGCATAAGATCTAGTAGTTTTAAGTATAGGGGCATCATCAAGACTTAGCTTCCAAACACAATTGAAAAAATCTTGGATACATTTTTTCCCATAACATTCCCTTGCCCCAAGATAAAAATTTTAGCATCCAGATTGCATGTACGTCCAATCTTAGGAGTTAGGCCATCATCTGTTGGTGCCATATCAAAATCATTCATGATTGCAAGCAAAGGATAGATCTGATAAGAAAACGGTGAATGGAAAAAAGGGTGAATAAAACGGTAAATTTTTGTGAAGTGGGGGAGAGGAAAACGAGAGGCAAATGGCAAATAATGTAAATTGTAAGGAGATGGGATTTGTGATTAGGAACCTGGTATATGTTGAAGATCCTCCCCGGCAATGGCGCCAGAAATTCCTTTTGATGTCGCTTGAAGCTACATCGGTATTTCCCCGAAGAGGAAGGGATGATGAAGCACAGCGGCGGTAGGTATTTCCCTCAGATATGAAACCAAGGTTATCGAACCAGTAGGAGAACCAAGCAACACAAGGTAAACATCCCCTGCACACAGATAACAAATCCTCGCAACCCGACGTTTTAAAGGGGTTGTCACTCCCTTTCGGGTAACGGTGCCAGAAATTGGTGCATGATGGGAAAAGTTGCAATAGATTGGATAAATAGATCGCAAATAATATAAAGTGCTGCAAAGTATTTTTGGATTTTTGGATTAATAGATCTGAAAATAAATGCAAATAAAAGTAGATCGCAAAGGCAAATAATATGAGAAAGAGACCCGGGGGCCGTAGGTTTCACTAGTGGCTTCTCTCGAGAAAAATAGCAAAGCGGTGTGTGAGCAAATTACTGTTGGGCAATTGACAGCAAATACTCATGACGATATCCAGGCAATGATCATTATATAGGCATCACATCCAAGATTAGTAGACCGACTCTGCCTGCATCTACTACTATTACTCCACACATCGACCACTATCCAGCATGCACCTAGTGTATTAAGTTCATGGAAAAACGGAGTAATGCAATAAGAACGATGACATGATGTAGACAAGATCTATCTATGTCGAGATAGACCCCATCGTTTTATCCTTAGTAGCAATGATACATACGTGTCGGTTCCCTTTCTGTCACTGGGATCAAGCACCGTAAGATCGAACCCACTACAAAGCACCTCTTCTCATTGCAAGGTAAATAGATCAAGTTGGACAAACAAAAAACAAATATCACAGAAGAAATACGAGGCTATAAGAGATCATGCATAAAAGAGATCGAAGTAACTCAAATACTTTCATGGATATGAAAACATAGATCTGATCATAAACTCAAAGTTCATCGATCCCAACAAACACACCACAAAAAGATTTACATCATATGGATGTCCAAGAGACCATTGTATTGAGAATCAATAGAGAGATGAAGCCATCTAGCTACTAACTATGGACCCAAAGGTCTATAAAGAACTACTCATGCATCAACGGAGAGGCACCAATGGAGGTGGTGAACCCCATCCGAGATGGTGTCTAGATTGGATCTGGTGGTTGTGGACTCTGCGGTGGCTGGATCAATATTTGATCGACTCCCCTGGGGTTTCTGGAATATTGGGGTATTTATAGTGCAAAGAGGCGGTTCAGGGGCACCCGAGGTGGGCACAACCCACCAGGGCGCGCCTGGGCCTCCTGGCGCGCCTTGGTGGGTTGTGCCTCCCTCGGGGCACCCCCAGGCGCAGCCAGGGCCCGTTGTGTTCCTTCTGGCCCATAAAAATTCTCCGTCAAGTTTTGTGGAATTTGGACTCCGTTTGATACTGATTTTATGCGATGTAAAAAACATGGAAAAACAGTAATTGGCACTTGGCACTATGTCAATAGGTTAGTACCAAAAAATGATATAAAATGATTATGAAACATCCAAGATTGATAATATAACAGCATGGAACAATCAAAAATTATAGATACGTTGGAGACCTATCAGCATCCCCAAGCTTAACTCCTACTCGTCCTCGAGTAGGGAAGTGATAAAAACAGAATTTTTGATGTGGAATGCTGCCTAACATGTCATATCATATTTCTGTCTTTATAGCATGGACATTTGGACTTTTATATTGTTCAATGCAATAGTCTAGTTTTGACATTATAATTTAAATACTCAAGCATATCAACAAGCAACCATGTCTTTCAAAATATCAACGCTAAAATAAGCTATCCCTAGCCCATCATGCTCAACCATTGATCCATTCATGAAACACACTCACATATTAGCTGTGTCCAATACTCAAGTACGGTCATATTGCCTCCTAGTTGATGCTTTTGTAAGAGAAGATGGAGACTCAAATTCAAAATAAAAATTGCATAAAGTAAAAGATAGGCCCTTCGCAAAGGGAAGTAGGGATTGGTAGAGGTGCCAGACCTCAAATCGAAAAACTTAGAGATAAAAACATTTTGGGAGGTGTATCCATCCCACTAACGAAAACGACATAGAGTTCCCAATACTTTTCATGTTTAGATATATCATAGGCGGTTCCCAAATAGAAAATAAAGTTTATTCCTTTTTCCACCATACTTTCACTTTCCATGGCAAACCGTATCCACGGGTGCCCTCCATACCAACACTTTCCAAGGAATTTATTATTTGACAACATAAAGTAAATTCATTTTTTTGCATTTTAGGACTGGGCATCCCTAATACCTTTGCCTTACTCTCGTGCGATGACAAGTGAATAATCACTCATCTTGAGAATAACACATCTAGCATGGAAAATATTAGCCACCCCTCACCGCCCCGCGAGCGAAACAAACACACAAAAGAGAAGTTTATTTTTGAAAATTAGAGATGGCACATCCAAATTTGCTTAGAACGGCAAAAGACACTACAAAAAAAGACACATCCGTGACATTTTGGGCCGAACGGAAAAAAATTCTGTCATACATATGACACTTATATGACGATAATTGTGACAAAACCCAGTATCATCATAGATGTGCTGGGCTCCTACTTGTATGACAAAAAATCATGACAGAAAATGGGGTTTTCGTCCTGGGCAGGCCGGAGACGCAGCTGCATGACATTCTTTGGGCCGTCCATGATGGAAAAAACCATGGTAGAAGCGAGGGGGAGGAAAATTTTGGGGAGTTCCCGGTTACGGTGGGAGGTCGGGGGCCGAGCGATGCGCGTTTCTCTCATACACGTACGCGCGTGTGTGCGAGGCGTTGGCTCTAACTAAACCCGAGCGAGGTGTTGGCCTCTAACTGAACCCGAGCGATCGATCGATGGCTGTTAACTGAACCCGATCGAGCGATTCTTTCGCTACTGCTGCTAACTGAAGCCGATCGATGCTGCCTCTGGGATGAACAGTGAGCGTTGCGGGGGGTTTGGATGAACAGTTAGCGGTGGCGTTGCCTCTGGATGAACAGGACCCGTGGTGTGGTGGAGGGCTGGATGAACGGTAGACGGTGGAGGGGTGCCCGTGGAAGGGTGGTTGAATAGGACCCCGTGGTGTGGAGGGCTGGATGAACAGTAGACGGTGGAGGGGTGCCCGTGGAGGGGTGGTTGAACAGTAACCGGTGGAGTAGCGCACGGTGGAGGCTGGATGAACAGGAGCTCGTGGAGGCTGGAGGAGGTCGACGGTGTAGATGAACAGTATCCCGTGGAGTCCCGTTTTGTGGTACTCCACACCCCTCCTGATGAACAGGACCCCCGTTTCGACCGTAGGAGGTCTGTTTCGTCCGTTTTGCGGTACGCCACACTCCTCCTGGTCAACAGGACCCCCGTTTCGACTGTAGGAGGTATGTTTCGTCCGTTTTGCGGTATGCCACACCCCTCCCGATCAACAGGACCCCGTTCCGAACGTAGGAGGTCCGTTTCCTCCGTTTTGCGGTATGCTATGTCACGACCGGGTTTTCCGGGTATAAATTTCCAGAAAAGACCGTCGTGCTCATCAGCCCCAGGATTACTGTTAGCTGATGAGGCTCCAACTTGATACAGAAATCTCAAGCAAAATACAAAATATGTAGTACAAGACCATTCTGGCCTGTGAGTACAACAATTGGGTTTCTAGTGGTTGATGGCGGAAGCGGTTTGTGAGACATCAGTGTCTATGGGACTCCATTTCCCACGGGAATAGCTGACCAGGTTAACTCCTATCTTTGCGAGGCTGCTATCACCGTTGCTTAAGTCTCGAGGCTGTCATCGCCACGCTCCTCTCCAAGCAAGCAATCTGGCCAAGACAATAGCCAGGGACAAGCCAGTGAGTACTTTGAAAGTACTCGCAAACATTAGGAACACAGGTATAATATAATTGATAATCATGCACGGAAAAATTTTATGATCACATCGTCAGTCATAAATAAAACATCTTTTATGCATGCAAGCAGGTTATTTATATGCAACATGAATAAGCAATAATGGAGTGGGAAATAAAATGCCGCAGTCGGGCATCTGTGCGACACCACATAAAGGGCTTAAAAGAAATGCCACAGTCGGGCGTCTAAGCGACACCACATAAAGGGCTTAAAAAGAAATGCCACAGTCGGGCATCTAAGCGACACCACATAAAGGGCTTAAAAGAAATGCCACAGTCGGGCGTCTGAGGGACACCACATAAAGGGCTTTAAAAGAAATGCCACAGTCGGGCGTCTGAGCGACACCACATAAAGGGCTTAAAAAGAAATGCCACAGTCGGGCGTCTGAGCGACACCACATAAAGGGCTTTAAAAGAAATGCCGCAGTCGGGCGTCTGAGCGACACCACATAAAGGGCTTTAAAAGAAATGCCGCAGTCGGGCGTCTGAGCGACACCACATAAAGGGCCTAAAAAGAAATGCCACAGTCGGGCGTCTGAGCGACACCACATAAAGGGCTTTAAAAGAAATGCCGTAGTCGGGCGTCTGAGCGACACCACATAAAGGGCTTACAAGATAATTAATCACAATGAATAACCAGGAGGTAGAACCGTCCAGGGATACTCGATAATATAAATAATGCAACGGGTTAGTCCATCACAAGATAATAATCATAATCTTCAAAAGTCACAAGTCACGGTCCAAGTTCTGGTTTAACAATTTCTCCTCCGAAGACCGACACTAAGACCAACACTTGACCCATCCTAGACTGTAATCCTTAACCATGGACACGGCTATTCGAATAGGTTTAATCTCTGCAGAGGGTGTACTCTTTACCCACGAGTAACGGATTCCTTTAGTCCATCGGGACTAATTCCGTCTACGGTCTTTTAGTTGAAAACACGCCTAACTTGCACACACCAGCTCAACTCACCGGTGTCTGGAATCACCCACGGCACTTGTCAAGCAAACTCTAAGTGGGGAGGCTACAACCTCGCGTAGCATGGGATCAAATTTATATCGCGCGCTCTAAGGGGTGGCCTCCCCTCTCGGTCTCAACCGGAAACACCCATGCCCCCGGACCAGGTGGCATGCCTACCGGCTACAACCGATATCTTCCACCATGGCCTCTCTGTACGGTGTGTGCTTGAAAGGGGTTGACGACTTACTGAACCATACCCTATCTGCGGCAGGGACAAGTGGTAGTACATAGCAAGTATGGGGGTTACTGGAAACAAGACTCGGTCTGCGGTCGACTCAGGAGGTTTATAAGTTCCCTGCATGACATGTATATCAAATATATTTCAATCAACAAAATCACCACTCAAAATACCTTACCATGCCATACCGGACATAACCGTCCCGACGGGGACCGGCGACAAGCTCACTCCTACTCAAGGCAGAGGCTTTCCCGGATTCCTTTCCGGCATGCATGCAAGGCACATGAGGATGATTACCATCACAAATATATTCATTTCCAACAGCAAGGAAATCACTAATATGCTTCCATGCAAATGATCATGTCACATGAAATAACAAGACCTCTGAAATAAGGTGGTGTTATAAACGTGTCAAATAACACACCAAAAACATTATGCCAGGGTTCAGAATGCTTGCCTTTAATGGTGTGGAGAGGTGGGGGTGCTCTCCAAATTTTTTGAAAGTTTCTTCTCTCTCTCCAAAATCCTATTTTGAAATATATTTGAATTAACACACATTTCAAAAACAGTACAAAAAAGTTGTTTGGAAAATTTTCAAATAAATCTTAAAATAAACTAGACAATATTTGAGAGATGTAGGAAAAAGAATTAATTCATTTGGAGTTATATTTAAAAAGTTATAGCCAGTCAAAGTTCTGGTCAAATCTGTTATATAAAATAAAACTGAAAAGAAAACGTTTCGGAGGGGAATACGCTTTCGGAGCGGGGAAAACGTACTGGGGGAAATACGCCTTCACTTAATCCCACGTGGACAGGCACGCGGTCGCTGACAGTGGGTCCAGAGGGCCCACTGGTCAGGTTTGACCAGTCTTCTCCCTCCTCTTTCTCTGTCCCGAGCGGAGGCGGGACTCCGGCGATCGTCGCCGGCGATTGGCGGCTCCGTTCGAGAAACCGAAGCCATCCACGGGCTCAGGGGGTCGAAGCGGTCCCGCCGGTGGGTGTTAGGGTCTCGGGGGTGGACGGGGTCGTCGGCGGTGAGCTTCGCGGCGGACGGAGAGCTTCGGGAGCAGAGTGTGATTGGGGCTATGGTGATTCCTGATCAACATCGAGTAGTGGGAATGGTTCACGAGAAGATGAGGAAGCTCTTGGTGGAGAGAACGCAGAGTGGGAGGTCCTGGTGGTGCCGAATTGGCCGGGGCAGTGGCGGCGGCTGCAGTTGCCGGAGATGAGGAAGGAGGCCTCCCCGGGTCGATTGGCTGCCACGGGAGAACTAGGGGAGCATTCTAAGATTGCCTGTGTGCTTGAATGGGTTCGGGGACCTCTTTTTATAGCTCGTCGAGGTCGGTTCCGCGGCGGCCGTGGATAAGCCCTCCGGCGAACCGCCTCTCTGTAGCCAGGGCGACGTGGCGGCGACGAGCGCTAGTGGACACACTCGCGGATGAGCACGCGCTGTTCCAGGGGCCAGGTGGCGAGCGGAGGAAGGTTCGGCGGCGCCGACATGGGCAGAGGCTGTCGGGCGGCGGCGGCGGCTAGCGCTTGGCCTGCCGGGCGCGGCGAGGGGCGGCTTGGCGCGTAGCTGTGAGAAGGGGAGCGCATGGCGTGATGCCGCGGAGCGAGCCAAAGCCGTGGGGTCAGCGTGTCGGCTCGGCGCATGGGTCGTGCAATACGCGCGCTCTGGGCGCGTCCCGTGCACGCACTGAGTGTGCTCGACGAAATTCCAGAGCATGCTAGAGGTCGCGGTTGAGGCTGGGGGTTAACAGGTCTAGGTTAGGAGTAACAGGGAGTCTAGTGGACATGCTTGTTTGATCAGAGGTGCAAGTTCACAGTGCAATGCCAAACCTCATGTCAAAACTGGTCATGCCCATAAGGTGTTTGAAAAAATGCTAAGGGCACTTAGGCAGGTCTTGGAGTGGCCAAAAACTCCAGATGGTGGTCTCTTTAGATGTACAAGAGGGTGGTGAGGTTAGTTTGCCAAAAGCAGAAACTTGTTAGTGCAAGTTTTGCAAAACTTCAATTCTGGACAGGAAATAAATGACATTATTTCATGAACCAAAAATAATCCAATGGGTGCATGCTCCTGGATTTAGAGGTTTGGTAGGGCTGTCCACAAGTAGGAGAAAGCACAAGGTCATTGGAGCAAAATTTAATAGGGTTGCAGTAGAAATCACAAGGCTGGACCAGAATGGAAAAGAGGTTGATTCACTCAAAATTTTCAAATAACAACACAGGGTTTTTGCATAAAGTTGAATCATGTGTTACTACCAATATCCCATAATTTTGGTGGAGGCTAGAAAGAATTATTTAAAAGGGTTGTAGTGCAAATAGCACTCTGGACCAGAGAAGGAAAAATTGTTGCGGAGCTCAAAATATTACATAAGTAAAAGATATTTTTGCATAAAAGTTATTGAATAACATCACATGACATCTCCAAATTTTTGTGAGAATTTTAAGTGAATTTATCAAATGGTTGTAGTTCAAAAATGGCCATATAACCTTGGAAAACCATTTTTCAAGAAAATAAGGATCAAGCAATTTAATTAGGTAATTAGTTATACTGATAAAAGAAAAGTTTTTCTTGAGAGGTTAAACAAGTCCAATAACATATTTGAAAAGTTTTTTCTCTTTGGGAAAAACTCATCATAACAGGGAAGGAAATGATTTAAAAAATCAAAATGGAGCTAAAAAATTCAAAGTTTTAATTCCTGGAAAAAAATTTAATTCATAAAACAAGGCCAAAAATTTGGGGTGTCACATGCTAGGCCTCGTTTCCATAGCCTGTTCCGTCCAAGCCCTCCCGATGAACACGACCACGCATTCCGTTCCGACCCAGCCGGTTGGCTCCCACGCATTCTATTGCCTCCCGATGAAGACGACGCATTCCTTTGCCTCCCCATGAACACGACGCATTCCGTTGCCTCCCCATGAACACGACGACGACGTTGTGTAACATCCCAAATTTTCAATTTGGAATGTTATACATTAGATCATCAATGCATATCCTATTTTATTTGCATTTTGGTTGATCCTAGAAATTCTACGCAACTCAATGACACACGGAGAGAGTTGGGGATTTCGTTATTTTCATATTTGAGTTTTCTCAAATTTTGAGAACAGGATCATTTGATTTTATTTATTTTATCATCAATTATTTCTATTACAAAAATATGAGAGAGGGAATAAAATGACTTTCCCAAAATAAAGAAATATTGAGGATGTAATAATAAAATCAAATAAGATTTTTTATTCCGGAGTTTTTCGGTGTTTTATTTGAATTTAGGAAAAATATGCGTTTTTCAAAATTGCATTTAGGTCCCAAATAAATGTTCAGCATACCCATGGAGGAGGTAGCTCGCACAATCCCAATGGCACCAAGAATGGTAATGGCAATGGAGGAAGCAACGGCCAGAACCGCACCAACCCCTCAACCCCAGCCAAGAAGGACTTGAGCCAAGTCACTTGCTTTATTCCAGAGTTTTTCGGTGTTTTATTTGAATTTAGGAAAAATGTGTGTTTTTCAAAATTGCATTTAGGTCCCAAATAAATGTTCACCTTGTGAGGCTTGATTTTAGAAGCCCGTGAAAATTTATTTCGGAATTTTTGGAGTCCGTTTAGTATTTTTTTTCTCTTCCGAGCGAAATAAAAAAAAAACGCGCCCGCGCGCCGACTGGGCCAAGGCCCAGCCGACGGCCCACCCCGCCGCCTGCCATCTCCCTCCAGGAGACTGGAGCCGCCGCCGCCGCCGCCCGAGTCCGGCTCGGAGCCGCCCCACCGTGCCCCCTTCCCCAAGGCAGCACACCCCCCTCCTTAAATACCGGACCCCGCCCCCCGCCGCCCTCACCCCACCCCGCCCCGAGCCGCCCGCCGAGCCGCGCCGCCGCAGCCGCCCCGCCGCCCGTGCCGCCGCCGCCCAAGCCGCGCGCCGCCGCCCGCCGCCTCCGGTCACCGCGCCGCACCCCGCCGACCCGCCGGAGCCCCGCCCCGCCCGTCGGAGTATCTCGCCGGAGGTATAGCCGCCGTCGTTCGCCGTTCGGTTTATTTTTTTTCGAAGCCCTAGATCGGGTGAGTGAAATCCATGACAGATGTGAGTTTCTTAATTAATGGTTTATCTAAGGTGGCAACTTAAACACACATCTGGGTGGATTGAGGCACCTGGGTATTCCAGGACTTGCCTGTTTTCTTTTGGACCGCCACCCAGGCTCAAAGGGATCATAAGACTATTCATACTAGGAACTTCCGCATGCAGCCACAAGCTATTATGGGCTCTAGCATAGTTGACTAAGTTGTGCGAACTCTTACAGTGGTAGACTAGCAGATGTAGGGGATGTAGGTGGTACGGTCTACCCGATCGTAAGGTGCTAGCGCTTCTGAAAGACTATGTCTCGGTCATCCGTCTTCTCAAACACCCTGTAGTGCGAGAAACCAAACGGAGGCGATCGAGTCTTGTGGGGAAAAGTGCGCAAACCTTTGCAGAGTGTAACAAACTAATCATGATTAGCCGTGTCCCCGGTTATGGACATCTTGAGTATCTAGTACTTGGATTATCATGTGAATCTCATCATGTTACTTTAATTAATATTGTTGGGTTTTAATGATGTTACTTAATTGGGATTGAGAATGCTGTCAACCATTCTCAATGTTTAATAACTACCATGATGGTTAAATAAATTTTATTCCTTTGCAGTAGGGAAAAATTTGCTTTACGCAAAACTGTAACCATAGAGCTTTCCACTAGCCAAATATGCATATAGTATAGCTGTTTCATTCCATTACTCTCTATGTGTTACCTTGCCAGCATATTCCATGTGCCGACCTGTTTTCGGGATGCAACGTTAATGTTGCAGACTTTTCAGACGACGATTAAGGAATTTTTGGTCGTGGTTCTATACTCAGTGATGCCGTTGGAGTTGATGGACTCACTTATCTTCCAAGCCTTCCACTGTTATCGTTATTAGATGGCCTTAAGCCATATTTATTGTAATAAGTTCTCCTTTGAGACACTCGATGTAATAAGTGTGTGATTGCTACTCTGTTATAAATCCCCCGAGTACTGTGTGGTGTCAGCATTACTGATCCAGGGATGACACCGGAGCACAGAGATCAGACTATTTGAGGTCTGGTCGCTACAGAGATGGTATCAGAGCACACGCTGACTGTAGGACATGACCACTAAGCTAAAAGACCTAGATCACTATTCACTCTCTTCTCTTCTGACCTCTCATCTTTTGTACTCTTTAAGATGGTGGATGCAAGGAACAAGTTCACACAACCGGATGAAGATACACCCTTTGGACGACACTTGAAGGAAGTCACTAGATACCTGAACATAGGAGTACCAAGCTTCACGGGAACCTACAACGCCACTTTACCTGAAGAAGAGCGCTGGATGATTCAAGTTCAAGTTCCAGGAAGGACGTTCATGCCAGTCACTAAGCCCATCGATTTTTCTGATGCACCAACTTGGAGTCTAGGAAAGAGCATGGCAGCTCACATCGCCATGGGACGCATTAGAGAAGTCTACCACAAGGATCTCAAAGATACTATCTACCAGATTTGTGGGTGCCGAGATGAGCACTGGGAGATGATCAGCACCAGAAAGGATAGATCAATTGCAGCTTTTATCCAGGAGTTAAACCAGCACATTCAACGACAGGAGATCCAGATGTGCGCCGACATGATAGATCTGAAGAAGGCTAAGACTAGAATCAAGGAACTGGAGGAAGAACTCAAGGCTACACGTGAAGATTATGAAGAGGAAATTGAAGTATTGGTGGAGAAGAATAACGACTTGATCAAGAAGATTGGAATATTTATGGGAGGCCCTACACCAGTAGATGAAGACGAAGAACCCAAGGAGATTAGCCTGGAAGACTACATCGTCATCAACGGCACCGACTCGGAACCAGACAGTAGCGATGATGACTATGTTGATGAAGCTGGAGCAGATATCATGGAGTCAACGACCGAAGAATATTTCTAGTAGATCACCTCATCGGTAGTAGTAGTCCACCATGTAAATATAGTAGTCCGAGCACTTTTGCGATAGATAGATCAATTGTATGCCTTGGTTTGATTGATTGAAGTGAATTGTTTGTTTTTGCCTCATGTGCATATGGGTAGTGTTTTGTCTTTAGACCCCCTCTATTCTTATATCTCATCTTTTCTAAACCCTCAGATGCCTCCGAGAAGTGACCCCGGATTTGCTTTCCCACCGGAGCTCACCCAGTTGATCCAGCAGCAGAACACATTGATGCAGTTGCTAGTCCAGAATCAGAATCAGGGGAACAACAACAACAACCCACCACCACCACCACCACCTGTTGACCACTTAGCTCGTTTTCTTAGGCTGAATCCGCCAGTGTTTTCCAGTAGCACCGAGCCGATAGTAGCAGATGATTGGCTCCGCAAGATAGCTAGGGAGCTGACCACAAAAGGACGCACAGATGCGGAGAAGGTGAAGTTTGCCGCACATCAGCTAGAAGGACCCGCAGCATCATGGTGGGAGAATTTCACAGCCACTTTCCCAGTAGACACTGTCACATGGGACCAGTTTCAGCAGGCCTTTCGTACTGCACATGTTTCAGCAGGAGCTATGCCCATGAAGAAGCGTGAGTTTCGCAACTTGCGCCAAGGAGGACGGACAGTTGGCCAGTATGTGGAGGAATTTAGTAAGCTAGCACGTTATGCCCCAGATGATGTCGCTACGGATGCAGCTAAGCAAGAGAAGTTTCTAGAAGGACTGAATGATGAGTTGAGCATGCAGTTGATGGTATCCACCTTCAACAACTACCAGGAGTTGGTAGATCGTGCTCTTATGATTGAAGGGAAGCATCAGCAAATTGAGAATCGCAAGAGGAAATATGGACAAGGAAAGTACAATTCAGGAGCTCAGCCGAAGCCATGTTTTACCCCTAGACCAGGAGGACATTTTCAGCATACCCATGGAGGAGGTAGCTCGCACAATCCCAATGGCACCAAGAATGGTAATGGCAATGGAGGAAGCAACGGCCAGAACCGCACCAACCCCTCAACCCCAGCCAAGAAGGACATTATGCCAATGAATGTCCTGAAGGCCAAAATGGCAATGGAAGTTCTAGGAAGAAGCCGAACCCTTTCAACAGGGGACAGGTGAACCACGTTAGCGTGGAGGAGGTTGAAGCTCAGCGCGATGCAGTAATAGGTAAGTTTTTGGTTAAGTCATTTACTGCATTCGTTCTTTTTGATACTGGTGCATCGCATTCATACATCTCAAGGGGATTTGTGGATAAGTATAACCTACCAACCCAAGCCCTTAGGTCACCCATGCTAGTAACCTCGCCCGGAGCAGAGTATGTGGCGAGTCTATGGTGTGATCGGTTACCATTAAGGATTGGTAACTATGTTTTTCCCTCAGACCTAATAGTATTGGAATCTCAAGGATTGGATGTGATATTAGGCATGGATTGGTTATCAAAGTATGAAGGGAATATTGAGTGTGCTGGTAAGTCAATTTTGCTTACTACCCCAGAAGGGAGAAGGATCAAGTATGTATCCCGGCATGTGCCAAAGAGGACTCAAATAAATTACCTAACAGGAGTTGTGCAGGAGGAAGTACCAGTGGTAAGGGATTTCTCTGATGTATTTCCAGAAGAGTTGCCAGGCATGCCACCGGATAGAGATATTGAGTTTTTGATTGAGCTATTGCCAGGCACAGGGCCAATATCAAAGAGACCATATAGGATGCCAGCAAAGGATTTGGTGGAAATCAAGAAGCAGATTAAGGAGTTACTGGATAAGGGGTATATTCGCCCAAGTTCTTTACCTTGGGGATCGCCAGTACTTCTAGTGGAGAAGAAGGATGGATCGTTAAGGATGGTTGTAGATTATCGAGGATTGAATGAAGTAACGATCAAGAACAAGTACCCACTACCAATGATCAACGATCTGTTTGATCGATTGCAAGGAGCTAAGGTATTTTCCAAGATCGATCTGCGATCAGGATACCACCAGTTGAAGATTCGAGAACAGGATATTCCGAAGACAGCTTTTACTACCAGATATGGGCTATATGAGTACACCGTTATGTCATTTGGTCTGACTAACACACCTGCCTATTTTATGAACATGATGAACAAAGTGTTTATGGAGTTTTTGGATAAGTTCGTCGTAGTGTTGATTGATGATATCCTGGTTTACTCGAAGAATGAAGAGGAGCATAAGGAGCATTTGCGTTTGGTACTTGGAAAGCTCAGAGAACATCAATTATATGCCAAATTCAGCAAATGTGAGTTTTGGTTGAAGGAAGTAGGATACCTCGGACATGTTATATCTGGAGAAGGTATAGTAGTAGATCCCGCTAAAGTTGAAACCGTGACCAAGTGGGAAGCCCCAACAACAGTTGTAGAGATCCGGAGTTTTCTTGGACTCGCAGGATACTATCGGAGATTTATTGAGAATTTCTCAAAGATTGCGAAGCCTATGACGGAGTTATTAAAGAAGGATACCAAGTTCATATGGACAGAGGAATGTGAGGCTAGTTTCCAGGAGTTGAAGAAACGCTTGGTTACCTCACCAGTGTTGATTTTACCAGATCAGACCAAGGATTATGAGGTGTATTGCGATGCTTCACGTCGAGGACTTGGAGCAGTGCTTATGCAGGAAGGGAGAGTTGTTTCATATGCCTCAAGACAACTGAAGCCTCATGAGTTAAATTATGCCACGCATGATTTGGAGTTAGCAGCCGTAGTGCATGCATTGAAAACATGGAGACATTTTCTCATTGGAAATCATTGTGAGTGTACACGGATCATAAGAGTTTGAAGTACATTTTCACACAGAAGGAGTTAAATCTCAGACAAAGGAGATGGTTGGAGCTTATCAAGGATTATGATATGAAATTGCATTATCACCTCGGAAAGGCTAATGTAGTAGCTAACGCATTAAGCCGTAAGAGCCATGTCAATACATTAATGACGGGAGAAATACCCAAGGAGTTAGCGGAAAATCTTCGTGAACTATGTTTGGAAATAGTTCCGAGAGGCTATGTAGCAGCATTGGAGATTCAGTCAACTTTGATGGATAGAATCAGGGAAGCTCAGAAAGCTGACAAAGAGATTGCCGCTATAAAGGAGAAACTGAGCAAAGGAAAAGCTAAGGGATTTCGTGAGGATGAGCACGACACCTTATGGTTTGAAGACCGTGTCTACGTGCCCAACGACCCGGAGATCAGGAAGTTGATTTTGCAAGAGGCACACGACTCACCGTATTCAATTCACCCAGGAAATACCAAGATGTATTTAGATTTGAAGGATATTTTTTGGTGGACCGGAATGAAGAAGGATATTGCGGAGTATGTAGCAGTTTGTGATGTATGTCAGAGAGTAAAGGCAGAGCATCAGAAGCCAGCAGGATTGTTACAACCATTGCCGATACCCGAATGGAAGTGGGATAAGCGAGGCATGGATTTTATCACGGGATTGCCCAGGACTCGTTCAGGCTATGACTCAATTTGGGTTGTAGTTGATCGATTGACGAAAGTAGCTCATTTCATCCCAGTAAAGACCACTTACACCAGTGCTAAGTTGGCAAAGATATACATGACCAGGATCGTATGTCTGCATGGAATTCCAAGGAGTATCGTATCAGATAGAGGAACCCAGTTTACCTCAAAGTTCTGGAAGCAGTTGCATGAAACTTTGGGTAGCAGGCTAGAATTCAGTACAGCTTTTCATCCACAGACAGATGGACAGACCGAGAGAGTCAATCAGATTTTGGAGGATATGCTGAGAGCTTGTGCGCTAGATTATGGATCTAGTTGGGACGATAATTTGCCATATGCAGAGTTCTCTTACAACAACAGTAACCAAACCAGTTTAAAGATGGCCCCTTTCGAAGCTTTGTACGGAAGGAGGTGCAGGACACCATTGTCATGGGATGAGGTTGGAGACCACCAGTTGTTTGGTCCTGACTTGATTAAAGAGTCTGAATAGAAGGTGAAATTGATTCGCGATAGGCTCAAGGTAGCCCAGTCCAGACAAAAAAGTTATGCGGATTCTAAACACAAGGAGACAGTTTACAAAGTCGGAGACAGAGCTTATCTTCGAGTATCTCCACTTCGAGGAACAAAGCGTTTTGGAGTTAAAGGGAAGTTAGCGCCACGATTTGTAGGACCATATCGAGTTTTGGAGCGTATGGGAGAAGTGGCCTACAAGTTGGAATTGCCCGAAGGATTGTCAGGAGTTCATGATGTGTTCCACGTTTCCCAGTTAAAGAAGTGTCACGCGGAGATGGCTGACATACCGTTGAGAGATACAGTGCCTTTGGAAACAATTCAGTTGGATAACGATTTGACCTACGAGGAGAAACCAATTAAGATCCTCGAATTTGCCAGCCGAGTTACTCGCGGCAAGGTTATCAAGTTTTGCGAAGTTCAGTGGAGCCACCACTCAGAGGATGAAGCCACCTGGGAGCGAGAGGAAGATTTGTTCAAGGACCACCCTCACCTATTTTCTAGCCAACCCGAATCTCGAGGGCGAGATTCATCTTAAGGGGGGTAGGTTTGTAACATCCCAAATTTTGGAATGTTATACATTAGATCATCAATGCATATCATATTTTATTTGCATTTTGGTTGATCCTAGAAATTCTACGCAACTCAATGACCCACGGAGAGAGTTGGGGATTTCGTTATTTTCATATTTGAGTTTTCTCAAATTTTGAGAACAGGATCATTTGATTCTATTTATTTTATCATCAATTATTTCTATTACAAAAATATGAGAGAGGGAATAAAATGACTTTCCCAAAATAAAGAAATATTGAGGATGTAATAATAAAATCAAATAAGATTTTTTATTCCGGAGTTTTTCGGTGTTTTATTTGAATTCAGGAAAAATATGCGTTTTTCAAAATTGCATTTAGGTCCCAAATAAATGTTCACCCTGTGAGGCTTGATTTTCGAAGCCCGTGAAAATTTATTTCGGAATTTTTGGAGTCCGTTTAGTATTTTTTTTCTCTTCCGAGCGAAATAAAAAAAACGCGCCGCGCGCCGACTGGGCCAAGGCCCAGCCGACGGCCCACCCCGCCGCCTGCCGTCTCCCTCCAGGAGACTGGAGCCGCCGCCGCTGCCTGAATCCTGCTCGGAGCCGCCCCGCCGTGCCCCCTTCCCCAAGGCAGCACACCCCCTCCTTAAATACCGGACCCCCCCCCCCCCCGCCGCCCTCACCTCACCCCACCCCGCCCCGAGCCGCCCGCCGAGCCGCGCCGCCGCAGCCGCCCCGCCGCCCGCCGCCTCCTGTCGTCGCGCCGCACCCCGCCGACCCGCCGGAGCCCCGCCCCGCTCGTCGGAGTGCCTCGCTGGAGGTATAGCCGCCGCCGTTCGCCGTTCGTTTTTTTTTTAAAAACCACCTCGGTTTATTTTTTTTCGAAGCCCTAGATCAGTTTATTTTTTTCTCTGGTTTATTTAATTAGTGAACGTTCACCGATCCGTTCATTTTAGCGAACGTGTTCACTGGTTAGTTTCAGTTAACGAACGTCCGTTTGATTAACCGTTCGTTAATTTTCTTTTTCTCGGATTAAATCCGCGATTTTTCTGATCGCGATTCCTGATCCGGTTTTCGTTTTAGTTTATCTTTTCGCTCGTTTATCGGAATCAGGCGATTCAAGCGCCTAGAGTTTCGTCTCGAAACCCTTTATCCGTTTAACCAACTTAAACAAGATTTTGCTACTGTAAAATTTGCCCTAGATCCAGATTACTAGAGCGAAGTTGTTTTCTTTCGCCGTTTGACTTTCCTTGCTTTGTTTGATTTGATTCTTTTTGCCAACCGGAGTTCTTAAGTTGAACCTTCTGGTTAGATTCTCTTATTTGAGTTTTACCTGTGCATTAGATGAGTACTTATTGTATGCTTGTTTGTTTGTCTGCGATAGACTACCCGGAGTGCGCTGCCTGTTACTTCGAATCGTTAGGTTTCGCGAATCATCAGCAAGGCAAGTAACATTGATCATACCTTTTCTACTACCCAGTTTTATTGCATTAGATAAATCCTCACACATTGCATGATTAGGATCTAATTAAATGGTGGGATGGGAAGTAGATGAGGTAGTACCTATTACCTGTTTATTATCAAACCTTTGGGAGTTACTTCTACGTTTTCTTATAATGCCATGCTATGCTAGTAGACGTGGATTGGGTGAGTGAAATCCATGACAGATGTGAGTTTCTTAATTAATGGTTTATCTAAGGTGGCAACTTAAACACACATCTGGGTGGATTGAGGCACCTGGGTATTCCAGGACTTGCCTGTTTTCTTTTGGACCGCCACCCAGGCTCAAAGGGATCATAAGACTATTCATACTAGGAACTTCCGCGTGCAGCCACAAGCTATTATGGGCTCTAGCATAGTTGACTAAGTTGTGCGAACTCTTACAGTGGTAGACTAGCAGATGTAGGGGATGTAGGTGGTACGGTCTACCCGATCGTAAGGTGCTAGCGCTTCTGAAAGACTATGTCTCGGTCATCCGTCTTCTCAAACACCCTGTAGTGCGAGAAACCAAACGGAGGCGATCGAGTCTTGTGGGGAAAAGTGCGCAAACCTCTGCAGAGTGTAACAAACTAATCATGATTAGCCGTGTCCCTGGTTATGGACATCTTGAGTATCTAGTACTTGGACTATCATGTGAATCTCATCATGTTACTTTAATTAATATTGTTGGGTTTTAATGATGTTACTTAATTGGGATTGAGAATGCTGTCAACCATTCTCAATGTTTAATAACTACCATGATGGTTAAATAAATTTTATTCCTTTGCAGTAGGGAAAAATTTGCTTTACGCAAAACTGTAACCATAGAGCTTTCCACCAGCCAAATATGCATATAGTATAGCTGTTTCATTCCATTAATCTCTATGTGTTACCTTGCCAGCATATTCCATGTGCTGACCTGTTTTCGGGATGCAACGTTAATGTTGCAGACTTTTCAGACGACGATTAAGGAGTTTTAGGTCGTGGTTCTATACTCAGTGATGCCGTTGGAGTTGATGGACTCACTTATCTTCCAAGCCTTCCGTTGTTATCGTTATTAGATGGCCTTAAGCCATATTTATTGTAATCAGTTCTCCTTTGAGACACTCGATGTAATAAGTGTGTGATTGCTACTCTGTTATAAATCCTCCGAGTACTGTGTGGTGTCAGCATTACTGATCTAGGGATGACACCGAAGCACAGAGATCAGACTTTTTGAGATCTGGTCGCTACACGTTGTTTCTTCGTTCTGACCCAGCCATGTACACATGCCCTGGCCATACGTATGCGCGAGTAGGCATTCGAGACCCCGCCCGTATGTACACATATGTGGCCGTATTTTCTTTCTTGCACCCTGGCCGTTGTACGTACGTGCATATGCTATGTGCGCGCCTCTACTACGACACGTACGCGCCTCTACTACGACACGTGCGCGCCTCTACATCCACCAGTATATATGTACGTACATGTTCGCGACCAGAATGACAACGCTACGTATGCTTCGACCAGGTGGGTCCTAACTGTCAGGCACTTCCTTGCGTGCGAAGATGTAGCTGGTGGGTCCCAGCAGTCAGGGGGGAATCCTTTTTTTTGCCCGGACGCACTTCCTTGCGTGCGAAGATGTAGCTGGTGGGTCTCAGCAGTCAGGGGCAAACGTTTTTTTTCACGAAATACGGTGGCCCGTCCGGTGGGTCCCCGCTGTCAGGTGGAGGAATAATTATTTTTTACGTAATAAGGAGGCACTTCCTTGCTGCGGCCGTGGACCCAGCTGTCAGCCTCTCCACGTACAGTCCACGTCCGATGGAAGCCGTTCCTTGACCATGTTGACCACGTCACGCCGAGAGCACCAGGGCGGTGGACGACGACGAGGCCTAGGAAGGGGACGACACAGAGCCGGGGAAGACGCGGCAGTGGATGCCCACCCGTAGAGGAGTACGAGGGTTCACTGGTTCGCTGCGGTGTGAGGCTGTCGTCGCTGCAGAATAACAAGGGGTGTGGGTGAGTAGAGGGATGGCCTGGCCAGCGGTGGGAGTAGTAGGGGCGGTGAGGCCTTCGCCACATCGCAGCCGGCCACGGGAGGCAGGAGCACGAGGCACGACCGGTGCTGGTTTGGGCGGCTGGAGCAAGAAGACCAGAGGTTGAAGAAGCACTACGGCCGTTGGATGGACATCGTACGGTCACTAGAGCTAGAATCGTGCATATTGACTAAGTTGACAAAGCCCTCCGTCCCCGTCAACTTAGTAGGCCCACAAGTCAGCCTGCCACTATACTGGGTCCCAGCTAACAGGGGGAGTATTCATTTTTTGTGCGTAATAAGGAGGCACTTCCTTGCGTGCGAAGATATAGCTGGTGGGTCCGAGCTGTCAGCGGCGGTAACGTTTTTTTCGCGAAATACAGAGGCCCTTTCGATGGGTCCCTGATGTCAGGTGGAGGAATCATTATTTTGCGCGTAATAAGGAGGCATTTCCTTGCGTGCGACCATGGACCTAGCTGTCGGCCTCTCCACATACAGTCCACTTCAGATGCATGTCGGTCGTTGACCACGTTGACCAGGCCGCGCCAAGAGCACCGGGGTGGTGGACGACAGCGAGGCCTAGGAAGGGAACGACACGGAGGCAGGGAAGACTCGGCAGTTGTTTCCCACGCAGAGGGGAGTACGACTGTACGAGGGTTTACTAGTTCGTCTGCCGTTGCCGGAGAATAACAGCAGGCGTGGGTGAGTAGAGGGATGGCTAGTCCAGCGATGGGAGTACGGTGGGGCGGTGAGGCCTACGCGGCAGCACAGCCGGCCGCGGGGAGGAGGGAGCAGGCAGTCCCGCCGGCGCTTGTTTGAGCGGCTGGAGCAGGAAGAGCAGAGATTGAAGAAGCACGACGGCCGTTCGATGGACATCCAACAGTCACTGCTTGTGCGTCAACCTTTTTTTAGGAAAGCCTCAAATCTATGGAAAACAGCATATAGCCCTTCTGCCATTATTTCTAATAATTTACAGCCCATTTGCTAATTCTTAAGGTTTTTTGGAGCCCATATTCTTTTTGTTAGCATTACAGCCCATATTGTGGCCACGGTTAAAAAATTATATGAAATTTTGCATATTTCGGTGCGGTCCGAACTGTTTTTAATCCCGAAATTTCGACTCACATTCAAACTGATTTTAAAAATAAATGTATATCAATATAAAATCCAACAAATTCTCCAGGCATAAAAATTAATGTAATTTAAAATCTCAAAATGAAAAAAAAGATATTTGAAACTAATTGCCGGTTTGATGTGTTTTAAAAATGCATAGCCCATTTCTCATTACTGATAGGCCATTTTCTCGGCCAACCGAATGAAGCTCTCCTCGTCTTGAAATATTAGCAGCCCAACAGGCCTGACAAAGCGACTTACTTGGCAAATCACAAAAAACTAGGCTGTGACCGTGGACCCAGCTGTCAGCCTCTCCACGTACAGTACTCTTCCGATGGAAGTCGGTCATTGACCACATTGACCACGCCGCGCTGAGAGCACCAAGGCGGTGGACGACAGCGAGGCCTAGGAAGGGGACGACGCGGAGCCGGGGAAGACGTGGTAGTGGATGCCCACGCGGAGTAGAGGGATACCCTGGGCCAGCGGTGGGAGTAGTAGGGGGCGGTGAGGCCTCCGCGGCATCACAACCGGCCACGAGAGGTAGGAGCACGCGGCACGACCGGCGCTACTTTGGGCGGCTGGAGCAAGAAGACCATAGGTTGAAGAAGCACTATGGCCGTTGGATGGACATCGTACGGTCACTGGAGCTAGAATCGTTCATATTGACTAAGTTGACAAAGCCCTCCGTCCTCGTCAACTTAGTAGCCCCACAAGTCAGCCACCCACTATGGCAGTTCCAACAGCGCTGGGGGAAGAAGATGAGAGATTGAAGAAGAATGTTGACCGTTGTATGTAAATCCAACGCCTTCTTAGTCTTCGACCTACTGGCCCACATGTCAGCCAGTCCATTTGTTTTTTTAGTCCATTTGATGGGCTGGGTGAAACAATGATTTAGCATCTATGCAGCCTGTTTAAATCCCATTTGCATTTTTCTCAAAATCCGTAGACTTGCTGGGCTGGGTGATAATATCATGTTGGGCTAGACGGAGAAATGTTATAAAAACATAAACACATGACTGCACGTCAGTAAAATCTTTGCAAGCTTATGTACGCAATCACTAGGAGTTAACTTGCCAAGTTATATATAAACAATTATTATTATTATTATTTTGTAAGAACTTTCAACTTACGAAATAAAATATCATTTTAATTTGATGGGTTAATAGTACGTGGGGTATTTTTATTTTTTAGGCTAGACATGGGACAGTTGAGTTGGTTCTAGGGGAAAGTACTAGGAGAAAACTCAGTTTACATCGAAAAAGAAAGTGGGAGAAAATTCAGAGACCTGCCGGGTCCACCTGAGGAGGGGAATATGTTGGGAGGAAGGAGATTCAAAGCATGGCAGCCGAGTGAACTAGTTGTTTTTACGGACAAGTGAACTAGTTTATATACATAAGCAAATAGCCACTAAAAAGCAATCAGGTTAATGGGTTCTTAAACGAAATATTTCAGACAAAACAGATAATTACGACACATAGGCTAATGCATGAAACACTCACATGATAAAGGTGCTTATAAATAGATAAAGTACAACATCTAGACCTTCCTGGCACGCTTGATCATGACGATGCGGCTGTCCATGTACTTGTCGGTTACGGGAAGCAGACACGCCCTCATGTCCAAGATCTGCCTGTACATGTTGTAGCATGCTTATGCGTCCTTGGTCGCGTAGGTTATGTAGGCTAGATTCAGAGGTACCTCCCATGTGTTCAGGTCGTCTTCTTTCATGTTGGCGTATCAGGGGTCGATGATGGTCTCAGCGAGGTCAACCACGGAGTCCTTCTCCTGCCCGTTGCTGATGATCTTGTATTGCTTCTAGATGTCGACAAGCTTGTTGCACCAGATGGCCGAATCGTCGCGTTCTTCCTTCTCTCCACCGTAGCGAAGGTGCAGTCGGTGCTGCCGATGAAATGGGCGAATGCTCTAGAACCTGGTGCAGCCATAGGACTGAGGCGAGGCAGAGCTTCACTGAGTCCGTATCGTTGGTGTACATCACATTCAACTTGGTGCAGCCATAGGACTGAACGGCGAACTCAAAGGGGAACTCCTTGCTGAAGTCCATATCCAGCAGGCTCACCCCTCGGATCGCCATTGGAGTCTCTTCGAGTGAACGAGTGTGTAGGCGGCGGCGGCAGTTCATTTTTCAGCTCTTGGGGAACTGGATTCAACAGTAAGTTGAGTGTGTACAGGCGACTGTTGGGGAACGTAGTAATTTCAAAATTTTCCTACACACACGCAAGATCATGGTGATGCATAGCAACGAGAGAGGAGAGTGTTGTCTACGTACCCTCATAGACCGAAAGCGGAAGCGTTAGCACACCATGGTTGATGTAGTCGTACGTCTTCACGGCCCGACCGATCAAGCACCGAAACTACGGCACCTCCGAGTTCTAGCACACGTTCAGCTCGATGACGATCCCCGGACTCCGATCCAGCAGAACGTCGGGGAAGAGTTCCGTCAGCACGATGGCGTGGTGACGATCTTGATGTTCTACTGTTGCAGGGCTTCGCCTAAGCACCGCTACAATATTATCGAGGATTATGGTGGAAGGGGGCACCGCACACGGCTAAGAGATCAATGATCAATTGTTGTGTCTTTGGGGTGCCCCCTGCACCCGTATATAAAGGAGCAAGGGAGGAGGAGGCCGGCCCTAGGAGGGGGCGCGCCAAGTGTGGAGTCCTACTAGGACTCCCTAGTCCTAGTAGGATTCCACCTCCCATATGGAATAGGAAAAGAGGAAGGGAAAAGGACAAGGAAGGAAGTGGGCGCTCCCTACCCTAGTCCAGTTCGGACCAGACCAAGGGGAGGGGTGCGGCCACCCTTGAGGCCCTTTTCCTTCTTTCCCGTATGGCCCAATAAGGCCCAATACGTATTCCCGTAACTCTCCGGTACTTTGAAAAATACCCGAATCACTCAGAACCTTTCCGATGTCCGAATATTGTCATCCAATATATCGATCTTTACGTCTCGAACATTTCGAGACTCCTCGTCATGTCCCCGATCTCATCCGGGACTCCAAACTCCTTCGGTACATAAAAACTCATGAACTCATAATATAATTGTCATCGAAACCTTAAGCGTGCGGACCCTACGGGTTCGAGAACAATGTAGACATGACCGAGACACGTCTCCGGTCAATAACCAATAGCGGAACCTGGATGCTCATATTGGCTCCCACATATTCTACGAAGATCTTTATCGGTCAGACCGCATAACAACATACGTTGTTCCCTTTGTCATCGGTATGTTACTTGCCCGAGATTCGATCATCGGTATCTCAATACCTAGTTCAATCTCGTTACCGGCAAGTCTCTTTACTCGTTCTGTAATACATCATCCTGCAACTAACTCATTAGTTGCAATGCTTGCAAGGCTTAAGTGATGTGCATTACCGAGAGGGCCCATAGACACCTCTCCGACAATCGGAGTGACAAATCCTAATCTCGAAATACGCCAACCCAACAAGTACCTTCGGAGACACCTGTAGAGCACCTTTATAATCACCCAGTTACGTTGTGACGTTTGGTGGCACACAAAGTGTTCCTCCGGTAAATGGGAGTTGCATAATCTCATAGTCATAGGAACATGTATAAGTCATGAAGAAAGCAATAGCAACAAACTAAACGATCAAGTGCTATGCTAACGGAATGGGTCAAGTCAATCACATCATTCTCCTAATGATGTGATCCCGTTAATCAAATGACAACTCTTGTCTATGGTCAGGAAACATAACCATTTTTGATCAACGAGCTAGTCAAGTAGAGGCATACTAGTGACACTCTGTTTGTCTATGTATTCACACATGTATTATGTTTCCGGTTAATACAATTCTAGCATGAATAATAAACATTTATCATGATATAAGGAAATAAATAATAGCTTTATTATTGCCTCTAGGGCATATTTCCTTCAGTCTCCCACTTGCACTAGAGTCAATAATCTAGTTCACATCGCCATGTGATTTAACATCAATAGTTCACATCACCATGTGATTAACACCCATAGTTCACATCGACATGTGACCAACACCCAAAGGGTTTACTAGCGTCAATAATCTAGTTCACATCGCTATGTGATTAACACCCAAAGAGTACTGAGGTGTGATCATGTTTTGCTTGTGAGAGAAGTTTAGTCAACGGGCCTGCCACATTCAGATCCGTAAGTATTTTGCAAATTTCTATGTCAACAATGCTCTGCATGGGGCTATTCTAGCTAATTGCTCCCACTTTCAATATGTATCCAGATTGTCAAAACTTGCATCTACGTAACCCTTTACGACGAACCTTTTGTCACCTCCATAAGCGAGAAACATATCCTTATTCCACTAAGGATAATTTTGAACAATGTCCAGTGATCTACTCCTAGATCACTATTGTACTCCCTTGCCAAACTCAGGGCAGGGTATACAATAGGTATGGTACACAGCATGGCATACTTTATAGAACCTATGGCTAAGGCATAGGGAATGACTTTCATTCTCTCTCTATCTTCTGTCGTGGTCGGGTTTTAAGTCTTACTCAACTTCACACCTTGTAACACAGGCAAGAACTTCTTCTTTGACTGTTCCATTTTGAACTACTTCAAAATCTTGTCAAGGTATGTACTCATTGAAAAACTTATCAAGCATCTTGATCTATCTCTATAGATGTTGATGCTCAATATGTAAGCAGCTTCACCGAGGTCTTTCTTTGAAAAACTCCTTTCAAATATTCCTTTATGCTTTGCAGAATAATTCTACATTATCTCCGATCAACAATATGTCTTTCACATATACTTATCAGAAATGTTGTAGTGCTCCCACTCACTTTCTTGTAAACACAGGCTTCACCGCAAGTCTGTATAAAACTATATGCTTTGATCAACTTATCAAAGCGTATATTCCAACTCCGAGATGCTTGCACCAGTCCATAGATGGATCGCTGGAGCTTGCATATTTTGTTAGTACCTTTAGGATTGACAAAACCTTCCGATTACATCATATACAACTCTTCTTTAATAAATCCATTAAGGAATGCAGTTTTGTTTATACATTTGCCAGATTTCATAAAATGCGGCAACTGGTAACATGATTCGGACAGACTTAAGCATAAATACGAGTGAGAAACTCTCATCGTAGTCAACACCTTGAACTTGTCGAAAAACTTTTTGCGACAATTCTAGCTTTGTAGATAGTAACACTACTATCAGCGTCCGTCTTCTTCTTGAAGATCCATTTAATCTCAATGGCTCACCGATCATTGGGCAAGTCAATCAAAGTCCATACTTTGTTCTCATACATGGATCTCATCTCAGATTTCATGGTCTCAAGCCATTTCGCAGAATCTGGGCTCATCATCACTTCCTCATAGTTCCTAGGCTCGTCATGGTCAAGTAACATGACCTCCAGAACAGGATTACCGTACCACTCTGGTGCGGATCTCACTCTGGTTTACCTACGAGGTTCGGTAGTAACTTGATCTGAAGTTACATGATCATCATCATTAGCTTCCTCACTAATCGGGGTAGTAGTCACAGGAACAGATTTCTGTGATGAACTACTTTCCAATAAGGGAGCAGGTACAGTTACCTCATCAAGATCTACTTTCCTCCCACTCACTTCTTTCGAGAGAAACTCCTTCTTTAGAAAGGATCCATTCTCAGCAATGAATAACTTGCCTTCGGATCTGTGATAGAAGGTGTACCCAACATTTTCTTTTGGGTATCCTATGAAGATTTACTTCTCCGATTTGGGTTCGAGCTTATCATGTTGAAACTTTTTTCACATAAGCATTGCAGTCCCAAACTTTAAGAAACGACAGCTTAGGTTTCTCGCCAAACCACAGTTCATACGGTGTCGTCTCAACGGATTTAGATGGTGCCCTTTTTAAAGTGAATGTAGTTGTCTCTAATGCATAACCCCAAAACGACAGTGGTAGATCGGTAAGAGACATCATAGATCGCACTATATCTAATAAAGTACGGTTATGATGTTCGGACACACCATTACACTGTTGTGTTCCAGGTGGCGTGAGTAGTGAAACTATTTCACATTTTTTTAACTGAAGGCCAAACTCGTAACTCAAATATTTTACTTCTGCGATCATATCGTAGAAACTTTTATTTTTGTTACGATGATTCTCCACATCACTCTGAAATTCTTTGAACTTTTCAAATATTTCAGACTTGTGTTTCATCAAGTAGATATACTCATATCTGCTCAAATCATCTGTGAAGATCAGAAAATAATGATACCTGCCACGAGCCTCAGTATTCATCGGACCACATACATCAGTATGTATGATTTCCAACAAATCTGTTGCCCGCTCCATTGTTCCGGAGAACGGAGTCTTAGTCATCTTGCCCATGAGGCATGGTTCGCAAGCATCAACTGATTCATAATCAAGTGATTCCAAAAACCCATCAGCATGGATTTTCTTCATGCGCTTTACACCAATATGACCTAAATGGCAGTGCCACAAATAAGTTGCACTATCATTATTAACTTTGCATCTTTTGGCTTCAATATTATGAATATGTGTATCACCACGATCGAGATCCAACAAACCATTTTCATTGGGTGTATGACCATAGAAGGTTTTATTCATGTAAACAGAACAACAATTATTCTCTAACTTACATGAATAACCGTATTGCAATAAACATGATCCAATCATATTTATGCTCAATGCAAGCACCAAATAACACTTATTTAGGTTCAACACTAATCCCGAAAGTATAGGGAGTGTGCGATGATGATCATATCAATCTTGGAACCACTTCCAACACACATCGTCACTTTACCCTTAACTAGTCTCTATTCATTCTACAACTCCCGTTTTGAGTTACTACTCTTAGCAACTGAGCTAGTATCAAATACTGAGGGGTTGCTATAAACACTAGTAAAGTACACATCAATAACATGTATATCAAATATACCTATGTTCAGTTTGCCATCCTTCTTATCCGCCAATTACTTGGGGTAGTTCCACTTCCAGTGACCAGTCCCTTTGCAGTAGAAGCACTCAGTTTCAGGCTTAGGTCCAGACTTGGGTTTTTCACTTGAGCAGCAACTTGCTTGCCGTTCTTCTTGAAGTTCCCCTTTCTTCCCTTTGTTCCTATACTTGAAACTAGTGGTTTTGTTTACCATCAACACTTGATGCTTTTCTTGATTTCTACCTTCGTTGATTTCAGCATCACGAAGAGCTTGGAATCGTTTCCGTTATCCCTTGCATATTATAGTTCATCACGAAGTTCTACTAACTTGGTGATGGTGACTAGAGAATCCTGTCAATCACTATTTTATCTGGAAGATTAACTCCCACTTGATTCAAGCGATTGTAGTACCCAGACAATCTGAGCACATGCTCACTGCTTGAGCTATTCTCCTCCATCTTTTAGCTATAGAACTTGTTGGAGACTTCATATCTCTCAACTCAGGTATTTGCTTGAAATATTAACTTCAACTCCTGGAACATCTCATATGGTCCATGATGTTCAAAACGTCTTTGAAGTCCCGATTCTAAGCCGTTTAAGCATGGTGCACTAAACTATCAAGTAGTCATCATATTGAGCTAGCCAAATGTTCATAACATGTGCATCTGCTCCTGCAATAGGTTTGTCACCTAGCGGTGCATCAAAGACATAATTCTTCTGTGCAGCAATGACGATAAACCTCAGATCACGGATCCGATCCGCATCATTGCTACTAACATCTTTCAACTTAGTTTTCTCTAGGAACATATCAAAAATAAAACAGGGGAGCTAAACGCGAGCTATTGATCTACAACATAGATATGCTAATACTACCAGGACTAAGTTCATGATAAATTAAAGTTCAATTAATCATATTACTTAAGAACTCCCACTTAGATAGACATCCCTCTAATCCTCTAAGTGATCACGTGATCCAAATCAACTAAACCATGTCCGATCATCACGTGAGATGGAGTAGTTTCAATGGTGAACATCACTATGTTGATCATATCTACTATATGATTCACGCTCGACCTTTTGGTCTCCGTGTTCCAAGGCCATATCTGTTATATGCTAGGCTCGTCAAGTTTAACCTGAGTATTCCGCGTGTGCAACTGTTTTGCACCCGTTGTATTTGAACGTAGAGCCTATCACACCCGATCATCACGTGGTGTCTCAGCACGAAGAACTTTCGCAACGGTGCATACTCAGGGAGAACACTTATACTTTGATAATTTTAGTGAGGGATCATCTTATAATGCTACCGTCAATCAAAGCAAGATAAGATGCATAAAAGATAAACATCACATGCAATCAATATAAGTGATATGATATGGCCATCATCATCTTGTACTTGTGATCTCCATCTCCGAAGTACCGTCATGATTACCATCGTCACCGGCGTGACACCTTGATCTCCATCGTCGCATCATTGTCGTCATGCCAATCTTATGCTTCCACGACTATCGCTACCGCTTAGTGATAAAGTAAAGCATTACAGCGCGATTGCAGTGCATACAATAAAGCGACAACCATATGGCTCCTGCCAGTTGCCGATAACTCGGTTACAAAACATGATCATCTCATACAATAAAATTTAGCATCATGTCTTGTCCATATCACATCACAACATGCCCTACAAAAACAAGTTAGACGTCCTCTACTTTGTTGTTGCGAGTTTTATGTGGCTGCTACAGGCTTAGCAAGAACCGTTCTTACCTACGCATCAAAACCACAATGATAGTTTGTCAAGTTGGTGTTGTTTTAACCTTCACAAGGACCGGGCGTAGCCACACTTGGTTCAACTAAAGTTGGAGAAACTGACACCCGCCAGCCACCTGTGTGTAAAGCACGTCGGTAGAACCAGTCTCACGTAAGCGTACGCGTAATGTCGGTCTAGGCCGCTTCATCCAACAATACCGCCGAACCAAAGTATGACATGCTGGTAAGCAGTATGACTTATATCGCCCACAACTCACTTGTGTTCTACTCGTGCATAACATCAACGCATAAAACCTAGGCTTGGATGCCACTGTTGGGGAACGTAGTAATTTCAAAATTTTCCTACGCACACGCAAGATCATGGTGATGCATAGCAACGAGAGAGGAGAGTGTTGTCTACGTACCCTCGTAGACCGAAAGCGGAAACGTTAGCACAACGTGGTTGATGTAGTCGTACGTCTTCACGGCCCGACCGATCAAGCACCGAAACTACGGCACCTCCGAGTTCTAGCACACGTTCAGCTCGATGACGATCCCCGGACTCTGATCCAGCAGAATGTCGGGGAAGAGTTCCGTCAGCACGACGGCGTGGTGACGATCTTGATGTTCTACTGTCGCAGGGCTTTGCCTAAGCACCGCTACAATATTATCAAGGATTATGGTGGAAGGGGGCACCGCACACGGCTAAGAGATCAATGATCAATTGGTGTGTCTTTGGGGTGCCCCCCTGCACCCGTATATAAAGGAGCAAGGGAGGAGGAGACCGGCCCTAGGAGGGGGCGCACCAAGTGTGGAGTCCTACTAGGACTCCCTAGTCCTAGTAGGATTCCACCTCCCATATGGAATATGAAAAGAGGAAGGGAAAAGGAGAAGGAAGGAAGGGGCGCCCCCTTCCCTAGTCCAATTCGGACCAGACCAAGGGGAGGGGTGCGGCCACCCTTGAGGCCCTTTTCCTTCTTTCCCGTATGGCCCAATAAGACCCAATACGTATTCCCGTAACTCTCCGGTACTTCGAAAAATACCCGAATCACTCAGAACCTTTCCGATGTCCGAATATTGTCGTCCAATAAATCGATCTTTACGTCTCGACCATTTCGAGACTCCTCGTCATGTCCCCGATCTCATCCGGGACTCCAAACTCCTTCGGTACATAAAAACTCATGAACTCATAATATAATTGTCATCGAAACCTTAAGCGTGCGGACCCTACGGGTTCGAGAACAATGTAGACATGACCGAGACACGTCTCCGGTCAATAACCAATAGCGGAACCTAGATGCTCATATTGGCTCCCACATATTCTACGAAGATCTTTATCGGTCAGACCGCATAACAACATACGTTGTTCCCTTTGTCATCGGTATGTTACTTGCCCGAGATTCGATCGTCGGTATCTCAATACCTAGTTCAATCTCGTTACCGGCAAGTCTCTTTACTCGTTCTGTAATACATCATCCTGCAACTAACTCATTAGTTGCAATGCTTGCAAGGCTTAAGTGATGTGCATTACCGAGAGGGCCCAGAGAGACCTCTCCGACAATCAGAGTGACAAATCCTAATCTCGAAATACGCCAACCCAACAAGTACCTTCGGAGACACCTATAGAGCACCTTTATAATCACCCAGTTACGTTGTGACGTTTGGTGGCACACAAAGTGTTCCTCCTGTAAACGGGAGTTGCATAATCTCATAGTCATAGGAACATGTATAAGTCATGAAGAAAGCAATAGCAACAAACTAAACGATCAAGTGCTATGCTAACGGAATGGGTCAAGTCAATCACATCATTCTCCTAATTATGTGATCCCGTTAATCAAATGAAAACTCATGTCTATGGTTAGGAAAAATAACTATTTTTGATCAACGAGCTAGTCAAGTAGAGGCATACTAGTGACACTCTGTTTGTCTATGTATTCACACATGTATTATGTTTCCAGTTAATACAATTCTAGCATGAATAATAAACATTTATCATGATATAAGGAAATAAATAATAGCTTTATTATTGCCTCTAGGGCATATTTCCTTCAGCGACAACAGTTACTACCCCTCCCTCGTCCGCTGCACGCCCGGCAGAAGATGCACCCTCGGCCACACGTCGGTTCACGAGCGGGTCTGTATTGGTACTGTAATAACATGAGTTAGTGGTCACCTTACTTAAATTTAATTAGCTTTAATAGAAATTTATACTTAAAACAAGCAATGCATTCACTCGTTCTATCAGTGCCACAGGATCAACATGCACAACAATTAGAATTATTATTCTCAGGACGCACACGATCAGCACATTTGTCGCACTTTCACAAAGATAATACTACCAAGTTTGAACGGTTTGTTATGGTTGTTGTCCTCTGCATCATCATGCTGTGTTTCCCAGCTTGCAAGATTCAGAACCAACAAATAAGATCCAAATAATAAGTACAACAAAGATGCCTACACATCTCATTGATTCCCAGCTTGCAAGATTCAAATAATAAGTATAACAAAGATGCCTACACATCTCACTAATTCCCAGCTTGCAAGATTCAGAACCAACCCATTAGAGCCTTTTGATAAAGTGAATATCGGGATTAAATCCATCTTGGCTAGCCATGTCAAACAATCGAAGAACCCGGCGAATGCTCTTGACCGTCACAACATCTGTAGTTGAGTATTCCTGTTTGCATAGCACAAACAAGGAGACAAGAGAGCATGATTTCACTTTAATAGCGGCCTCCCTGAACTCAACCTCCAGCTCTACTTGGATGAGGTCTGCATGGAGTTGCATGATTCAATTCATGCGCCTTTTTTTGCAGTTCACCTAAAATGAAGCAAATATTGCATCATTCAGCTAGCAAGAAGTACTTGCTCTTGTGAGCTGCCAGGTTCTTCTTTAGTAGTTGCACTAAAATTGAGGAACATTAAGGTTGGCTGTCCGGCTCATGTAAGGTGCAACTATAATTTTCTTATCCTTTTGTGCAGTTCCACTAAAATAAAGTGCCATTGTGGTGACAGTGACGACTCCTTCTTGCAAAGGCTAATAAAATGTTGCACGAGATTACCAGCAGAACTTGACGGAGATTTTGGAAACTCCAATCACCATTTTGTGCAGTTCCACCAAAATTGAGAGATGTTGCCCACGTGACATTTTAGTTGAACTACACAAGACACTCATTCCAAAAAAAGTTTTTTGTGCAGTTCACCAAAAGGTCACAATAGCAACAAGGTGAATTGGATATCCCTATCTGCATAAAAAGATAGAAAGTAAACAATTGCTGGTCAATAAGAATATATGAAACATATACAAAATGAAAAGAAGCATCTTAATTATGTTCATGGCAATCACGCAAGGACAGTAGAAATTTTAAAACGTCAGCAATGCTTCATGTTACCAGAAGCATTACGATCAACAATGAGATTCCTCAAATATGGGATTAATTTAATGGTGGCATTGCTTGTTTACCAGACATAGTAAATCAACAGCAGCTAAATAGTTGGTTTAAGGGCATGGGACCGTGGGGACACCAGGACACTCAGCAGCGTAAAGGAGCAACTAACTTATCATACTGGGGAAAACAGCAGGAGTGCCATTGTACTATGTGAGGGTAACAAATCTAATCCTGGAGACCTTGTACTATGTGAGGGCAGCAAATCTAATCCTGGAGACCTTTTACTATGTGAGGGCAGCAAATCTAATCCTGGAGACCTTTTACTATGTGAGGGCAGCAAATCTAATCCTGAGACCTTTCACTATGTGAGGGCAGCAAATCTAATCCTGGAGACCTTTTACTATGTGATGGCAGCAAATCTAATTCTGGACATACTCTGTTGACTTGTCCACCAGCCGCCACTTTCTATCCTTTTTTCAACCAATAATAGATATGTTCCTTATCCAGTTTGTACTGTGTTTTCCCATTATTTCCCTTTTCAACCAAGAGACCGGTTGGGTACCCAGTCTCTACTACTTTCACCATATTATTTCCTCTTTAAATCAAGTCCTAGATTCATGCTACAACTTTCCCCCTTTCTTCATTGTTTGAACAAAGCCCTAGATTCGAATGCATGGAGTAGCTTTACCTCTAATAATACTAAAAATTTAGGTGGCTTTGGAAGAGCTGATGGGAGTAGAAAAAGATGCACATGCAGACACGTGGGGAGCTGGGGAAGTAGAGCAAGGCCGCTTTTGAAGAACTTATACCTGAGGGTCGCCGGGATGTCAGCGGCGGCAGGTCGGATCTGCGGACAATACGACGGGGAGGAAGAAGGGTCGGAGGACCTCCCGAGCCGGCCATGTGTCGGAGAGAACGGCAGGGGCAGAGGATCGGGCCCCTCCGGCAGCTGTGGGTTTCCTCCCTCGGCGGCGATGACCGCGTGAACGATGCACCTTTTAGTCCTCTACACAAACCGACCGAAGGGATCGGCCGGATCTGTGACCAGCGGTGAGCAGAGAGAAAATGTCGCTACCGCTGTCTTGTTTATATCTGGGGAGGATGAGAGAATGAAGATAGCAACCCTAGTAAAGCAAGCGCTCAGGCCCCTGTGTCCATATATAGTGGAGTGATTATCTTTTTTTCTCTCCACAACAAGTGTTTCAATTTGTGTACGTGGCATTAAAGAAAAGAAACTCTTTATTTAAGGTGACTACTATACGACTCCTACTTACTACTAGTAGTACTACAGTATTGTTCACTTGTGCTCCCCGCCCCTCCATTCATTGAACAACCCCACGGGTGAATAAACATACAGTAAGTACTGTATTTATATAGAATGCACAAGCTCGAACTATTTTCGCGTAGTTAAAAGTTGAGGGCGGGGATTTTGCCGGGCAGTACGCGCGGCAGTTTTCGGGTAGGCCCAGAAGACTATTTTAATTTTTTTAAACTTCGAGACACCCACATCATGGAGCCGACCCCAACGATTTTAAGCTTACAGGCACAGTACATGCTATCCTAGACTACTCTACACATGAAACTGCCTCACGAGCGTCCGAGCTGCGCTTGGCTCTTCGCCTCTTCGGTAAGTCGAACAATGATGGAATACTACTGCACTGGAGGAGTACTACAGTACGCTTCTGGCCATCTGACACCGATTGAACTGCTGCATGTCCACCGCATGCGGGAGGGAGAGCGTGTAGCGAAAGCTTCTCCTAGTCTTGCCAGCCACCACGCTCATGGGCGAGGGAGGGACGCTCCTGCCTTTGCGCGTATGACAGGTGGGCCCGACAGGTGTGTGGCCAACCTGTCATACAGCCAAAGGCAGGTGCAGTTAAGTCCGCAAGGGAGAGGATAATCAAACTTCTCGTTGATGTACGAGTTGACGCGACACATCAAAGCACTACACTCGATATATTTCAATAATTTGCGTGTGTGACTCCCAGATGTAGAGGTCGGGGGTCATCATCCTCCTTTTCGAGAAAAAACAGACGCGTGTGTGAGAGGACGAGTGCGTGTGTATACCTCTTCTCTTCCTGTATAACGTACTACTAAACTCAGAGTACAAGTTTTTCTGGGTGGCATGATGGTGCGTGCGAGAAGTCCCGAGAGATAGGTTTAATGCGTCTGAAAAAAAGACTAGCCTAGAGCTCGCCATGCGGCTATTCCCGTTGAACGCCCCATTAACCGTAAGATATGTATATGACGGTGCCAGTTATTGCACGTACACAGCAGCACTCCCTCCTTTCCGGTTTATAGGGATTAATTCAAAAATCTCACCAACCAAGATGGTGAGTGGTGGAATATGTTTTGTAGTTTAAAAAAGCACCTAATTAATGCTCTTGTTTTTCTAAAAAATATGTTTATCAATGCATTAATTGCAATGCATGCATGCATAAAGTACATGCATTGGTCAATTTTCTCTTAATACTTGCATGCAATGATTTAATGCACCTTGGAATCTGAACATGTGTTGGGGAACAACCAAATTGAGCCTTATAAAATGGAAAAACTAAAATTTTGAGATAAGCCCTATAAAACCGGAAAGGAGGGAGTAGAAAAAGAAGTACTTCATTCGGGAATAGTGCCGCACTTCGAAACTAGAACCGTCAATAAATTTTGAGCTTGCGTCTCGTCACATTCCAAATTACTCCACGCTATATTGAATTGCAAACCTGTTCACACCGATCACAACCTAAACGGTTTCCCACTTAGGAGTGTATTAGTACTCGGTTATAAATACTAGTATGCCAAGATGACTGCACATTCCTCCTCAACTCCTCATCCACAAAAACAACCCAAGTCATTCAGCATCCTTCCCTTGCGTCTGCCATGGCCAGCGTGAGTTCTGGGTCAAGAGATTGCCACCAGGGAGAGGCGAGCATGGAAGCGGAAGCACGAGAGATGTCCCGCCTCGCTGGGAGAGCAGCCGACATCTCCCGTCGCGCGGAAGTAGCAGCACAGAGGTCCCACCGCACCGCTGAAGCAGCACGGAGGTCCAGCCGCGCCGTCGATGTAGCAGACTAGTCCGGCCGCGCCGTGGAAGCAGCAGAGATGTCCCGCCGCGCCGCAGCGGCCTGGAAAAATTTCTCGCGGGCAGGCGACGACTGTTACAGGCGCATTCATGCGATCATCCATAGCCAGATGGATAAGATCTCTGGCTGGGCGAGGTTGCAGGATGACATGAAAGCCTCGTTTGAATAGGCTACCGGCGTCATCCGGCAAGTAAGGGAGGGCAATGAGAGGCTCCGAGCCGAGCGCGCCCTGCCGAGGGAGAAGATCGTCTGAAGTGCAGACCAGCAGGAGGAGACCAGTGCCTTGTTGAAGAGGACCGGCGTCATCATCAAGAAACTTATGGACGAGAATGACATGCTCCGCAACGAGCGCCAAAGGCTGGTGGAGGAATCCGTGGATGTTCTGAAGCAGCGTCTTGAGGACACGAAAGAGCTCATCGCCGCTCGCTGCGGAGACTAGTTTCCTGGTTTCTTTTGATGTAATAATCGGTTTAGGATGTGGATTGTGTCGTTGGTTGTGAAATGTTGGGTTCTAGCGCGGATGTTTGGCCTTTGTTGGCCTCTTGGGATGTTGCAATTTCAATCTGGTAGCTTTTAGTCCTTCGTGTTAGGCTGGAGTTGTGTTAAACTTCTTGTGAATTGTGGTGGTTTTCAGTAATGAAAATCCGAAGGGGCAAGCCCTTCTTTGATCAAAAAAAATTTAATCGTCCTTATATATTCATCAGTCTTGCTATAAGTCGCAGTAGATGCTATATAGGTCCGTCGGATCTTACATCAAGATCCATGCTTTCAGATTTTCTTTTTTCTCTCTTAAATCTCAATCGAGTGATACATAGCCACGCCATTAAACAAAGGCTCGGGCGCCATTAATGGAGACCTTGGGATTGAGGTGGACGGCAGATGGAGGTCAAAGGGCTCTCCTCCCGATAAGCATGCGCAGGGGTCTGATCGCACGCCTCTCGTACTCAAATAGCTACCCTGCACGGCGCCTCCTAGCTAATAAAAAATGGGGATGCGTGGCGGCACGTAAATGGTACTAGTAAGTAGAATGCCCACAGTTTCAATAATACTTGTGTTTCCGATTGTAATGTGACAGCACTTGTTCCAAAATGACTTTGTTGATTGTTAATGTGTGCGCCTTCGCAAATCGGACTGCAAATTTACCACAGCATGTTGGTGCCATGTCATGGCACCAAGCCAAGTTTCATTATTTTCATGCGTGTTTTGGATTTATAGGAATTAAAAACTAAGTTTCTCAATGTTTCCAACCCAGCCACGACGCCCAGAATTTGAATTTCACTCCCATTTCTTGCATGGAACCTAGAAATTTACCCGAGTACACACATGTGGTTTTTCAACCAACTTTGGTGCACTGGAACATGTGCTTGTATTTCAAATTTGAATTATGCACTCAAAGGTGACACGTTCCCTCCCAGAACCACGAGCCTTCTTGAGAGAAGCTCCGATTTGCAAGAAGCTTATACCAAAATTTGTTCCTATTCGGCCAATTTTTTTTACCACGGCATGGTACTACCATGACATGACACCATGCCAAGTTTCATGATTTTAAAACCAAGTTTCTCAATGTTCTCGACCGAGCCACGATGCCCAGATGTTTGAATTTTATTCTCATTTTTTGCATTGGACCTACTCCCTCCTTCCATCTTTATAGGGCCTAATGTGTTTTTCAAGACAGCCTTTGACTATTGACAAGATTAATAGCACATGAGATGTATACTATGAAAATTATATTATTGGAAGCTCCTGTGACATACAAAATTGAAGGTATGCTTTGTGTAAGTTGCATGTCATATATTATTGCTCTAACGTTTGGTCAAAGTTAGCCTCGAAAAACGCATTAGGACCTATATAGATGGAAGGAGGGAGTAGAAATTCACCCAAGGACACAAATGTGATTTTTCATCCAACTTTGGTGCACAGGAGCATGTGCTTGTAGTTCAAATTTGAATTATTTACATTAAATGACCAAAAACTCAATTAATGTGTAAATAAGGCCAAATGAAGCCAGAATAATTCCAAAATTTAATAGGGCACTCATGTAGTTCTATGTTGCCTTTGTAAATAAACTCAAGGGGGACAACGTATATCGTTTCGCACTCAAAGGTGGCACGTTCCCTCTCAGAACCACGAGCCTTCTTGAGAGAAGCTTCGGTTTGGAAAAGCTTATGCCAAAATTTGTTCCTATTCGGCCAATTTTTTTACCACAACATGGTAGTACCATGACATGACATCCATGCCAAGTTTCATGATTTTCAGACGTGTTTTGGATTTACAAGAATTTTAAAACCAAGTTTCTCAATGTTCTCGGCCGAGCCACGATGCCCAGATGTTTTAATTTTATTCTCATTTCTTGCATGGGACCTAGAAATTCACCTGAGGACACAAATGTGATTTTTCAACCAACTTTGGTGCACGAGGGCATGTGCTTGTAGTTCAAATTTGACTTATGCACATTAAATGACCAGAAACTCAATTAATGTATAAAAAACGACAAATGAACCCGGAATAATTCCAAAATTTAACAGGGCACTAATGTAGTTCTATGTTGCCTTTGTTAAGAAACTCAAGGGGGGGCAGTGTATATCGTTTCACACTCGAAGGTGGCACGTTCCCTCTTAGAACCACGAGCTTCCAAATCGGCCCAATTTTTACCACAACATGTTAGTGCCATGACATGACACCATGCCAAGTTTCATGATTTCCAGGCGAGTTTTGGATTTACATGAATTTAAAATCAAAGTTTCTCAATGTTCTCGGCCGAGTCACGATGCCCAGATGTTTGAATTTCATTCTCATTTCTTCCATGGGACCTAGAAATTCAACCAAGGACACACATGTGATTTTTCAACCCACTTTGGTGCACCGGAGCACATGCATGCAATTCATATTTAGATTATGCACATTAAAAGTCCAGAAACTCAATTAATGTATAAAAAGGCCAAATGAACCCAAAATAATTCCAAAATTTAATAGGGCACTCATATAGTTCTATGTTGCCTCTGTAAATAAAATCAGGGGGAGGCGGCGTATATCGTTTCGCACACAAAGGTGACACGTTCCCTCTCGAAACCACGAGGCTTGTTGAGAGAATCTCTGGTTTTGCAAGAGGCTTATACCAAAACTTGTCCCAATTCAGCCAAAAATTATACGTATGAAAACATGGTTTAGATTATCCCAAACATCTCGCTACCTAGACCAATAATGTACTATGATTTGAATTCAACATAAAATGGATACAAATATTTGAATTGGACAGCATATGGTACATGTAGTTCATAGTGAAATATGATTATTGCTATATGTATGTTTTTTGTTATCAAGATAATATTTAAATTATTGTATAACTTGACAACAATCATATTCAAATAAGGAAAATTGATTCAAATTTAGTCCATATGGTAGACGACAATATATATGTTCACATGGTGGAGTAAAATGGTCATATACGATGGAAGATCAAAATGTACGACTACATCAATTATAAACCGCAAGGTCACCTAACGACATATTCGAATTCAACATAACGTGGATTCAAAAATTGAAATTCGAGATCATGGCATCTGTAATCATATAAAAAGGGACATTTCTCTTTCTTTGGTGGGAATTGATTTGTTTTTTGTTGTTGTTGAGGGAAGTGCGAATCGATTTGGTACTGTGCAGGGTAATCTTGTTCTCTCGATTTTTTTTACATTTTTCTTGTAGTTTTTTCAATGGCATCTATAGCAATATAGTAAAAGGGGACATGACTCTCTTGTGTCTTGTATGAATTGTTTTTTTTACACGTTAAGTTTGTTCTGCCGAACAAGGAATCCGCACCTTGTTATCCCGAAATTTTCAAGCTCGAGTATCTTTTGTCTCACCTACTTTGAAACTCCCGCTTCTTCAACCCGCGCCACGCCTTGTTATCCCGAAATTTGGACGCGCGTGAGAACTCCCTCCTCATCCGAAATCTCTCCCGCAACCCAGACACGTGAAATCCCCCTTCTACCCCTCAGCCGGAAATGAAGCTCCACGTCACGGTGTCAAAACCGGTGGGGGTACGCTAGTAACTTACCCTACATTTCGGACAAGCGCATCCCTAAGCTTGGCTCCCCCTCCCCCTTCGCCCCCCCCCATTCGTACACCGAGGCTGCCAAAACCCGCGAAACCCCACGCTCCTCCGTCGGCCTCCTGACCGCCGCCCAGCCAGAGACTCTTCCCCGACTACGTTGTCCACCGCAATAGCTCGCCGTCCCTCATCCACCGCATCGGATGAGGATCGTTGTCGATCTCGTCGTCCCGCCGGATCAGCCGCCCCGTCCTGCACCTCCAAGGAGCTGCCCCGACGTTCGCCTCATCTATCGCGCCACCTCAATCCCCACAGCGCCGTCTTGACCTGCCCCACCGGAACCGCAACACCCTCACCAATTCCTCCGATGAAGCCAAGGCCAACTCGGCGCCACCAAGGAGGTTCTGCACTCACCGCTGCATTTTATCTTTTATTCGATCTCACGGGGCTGCCGGTGCACGATACCGAGAAGACATGGCGTGTCTCCATCAACGGCGCCGTTGCCAGCCACATCATCCACGGCGTCTCTCCCCCATGTCGTTGCTTCCTTGGCGGCGAATTCCACAATGGCACTAGCTGCAGCTGCTCTGGCTCTCGCTCGCGCTACGGCTCTGTTCTTGCTGTCGGTCACGCTGCTGCACTGCTCCTGCTTTCGTTCATGCTGCTGATCTGCTCTTGCTCTCGCTTGTGTTGCTGCTGCTGCACGACCACCGGCAGCTACAGGAGTTGCTGCTTTAGCACTCGCTCGCGGTGCTACTGCACGACTTGCTCTCTGCTAGTGCATTCCCTGCTCGAGCATCTGCTGATTTAGATCACTGCTTCTCTGCTACTAGTGCTCGAACGCCGTAAACATCTATTGCAATGCTCTATTACTAGTTCAATCAGTTTCGACAGTAAAATTTAGTTTTGACTGTGAAGTTCATTTTTCTTCAGTTAAGTTCAGAGTGAACAGTACTTACAGCATCTGTCGGAGCGGCCGTGGCGCAGCTGATGCGTTTTACATCTAGCACTTTTTCATGATGTATTTTACATCATCTATTGCAAATGATATTAGGGTCCCGCTTCAGATTAACGTTGTCTGTCTTGTCATGCTTCAGCCTCGTCACCATACACCTTAGCGGAGCTGCTCCAACAACGAAACCGTCCATCACAGCGGAGTAGTACCCTCGGCGCCGTTTCCAGAGGCCTCGGATCTTCTTCCCCGCCTCCGATAGTCACACCAGCATCATCACCATCCTCCACGTCCAACCCAATGATGCTGAGGTCCACAAGGCTATGACAAAGAGGTTGTACACTCGTCGCATCACTTTGTTTCTCCATTCCTCTGTTCTTCCAATTCATGTGAGCCAAACACCCAGGTTGACTGAAATCATATGTTTCCAAATGCTCTATTTTGCACGTGCATTCCTATCCTATTCCTGTGTTTTTCCTGTCCCTGCGTTTATAGTATCCTCCAATTGTAAGGAGCCCTTACAGATTTACTTCATTTTTAGATATGCGTCAACAAAAACTCTATGTGTTATGTCCTGCTCCTGCCATGCCGTCATCCACCCCACCTGAGGTGCACCGTCGACAGAAGCGTTCACTGCAGCAGAGATCCCCCCTACAGACTTCCTTTCGCCGCCTCAGATCATCTTCCCCGTTGTCGGCAGCCACGCCAACTGCATACCATCATCGACTGAGCAGATGAACCTGAGGACTACACAGTTCCGGAAGAGAGATCGCAGTCTTTCGTGTTTGCTTACGTTATACATCGGTTATTATTACCTGCTACTTTATCATTCAATCTTGAGTTTTGAATTGCCCATGGGTCTCATATCGAGCCATCAACAAATAGTATATGTCTACTATCTGGTTCATCTGGAGTCTTCTATGTGGTTCATGTTGGGTGGGAAACAAACAATAGATGATCCATTGTCTATCTTTTTAAACTGAAGTTATAATCTACCTGCTATCATTCGTTTTAGATCTATCCACTCGTTTGCTACCATCAATCTTGATTTTTGCATGCACCCCTTAGGCCTTACAAAATCTAACTATTTTTTTATTATGCATGTCAGATATTTTACACAATCATACTGAACATGTAGAGAAAAAGAGAAGACCATTGCGTGCGAATATAATGTCATGCAGACGCCGCTCCATGGTGGGCGAAGTGCCCCCCTCCTGCATTTCCAGATTGTATTCCAGAGGAAGATAACTGTTCAGATGGAGATTCAGAAGGAGCCGACGACGCCTGTTTACCACCTGAGGTGTTTGCTCTAACCTGGCATGCTGATGTTGGTCATATCATGCATATGGCGTCTTGCATTGCTTACATTATCCATCTTATATGTCATCAGCTTAGTTTAGATTTGCTTTGTGTGAATGCCACCTGTTTGGTTTCTATATCATACTCCCACCATTCCTAAATATTTGTCTTTTTAGAGATTTCAACAAGTGACTACATACGGAACAAAATGAGTGAATCTACACTCTAAAATATGTCTATATACATCCGTATGTGGTAGTCCACTTGAAATCTCTAAAAATACAAATATTTAGGAACGGGGGGAGTATATGGGAATTATGCAATGCCATCTTCTTTAGCCAGGCATCATATACGTGAATCATGCAATGCCATCCTGTTTAGCCAGTCATCGTATATGTGAATTGTATCGTGCCATATTTTTTCCATAATGTATTCCATTTGTCAACAATTTTTATACATTCATCTACTCTTCATGTGCATCAGCCATTTGAGTCAGTCATGGGAAAATCTGGAGTGAAAACAAGGTCTTTTGAGCAGTCAGTGCTACCTGTCGATGCAAATTTCTTGCTGGTTATAGATAGCTCCTCAGAGGAGGATTCAGAGAGAGATGACCAGTCATATTTCCCCCCCCCCCCCGAGGTGCATGCTCTAACTTGGCTGGGTTATATTGATCATATCCTGCATATGGTGTCTTGCATTGCCATGCCATCTGCTTATATTAGACATGCTTTGTGTAAATGCCTCATGTTTGCTTTCTATATCAGATATGTGAATTATGCAATGCTATGTTTTTCAGCCAGTTATCATATATGTGAATTATGCACCGCCATGGAGCCAGGCATCATATATGTGAATTATCTCATGCCATCTTTGTTTTCATTACATATTCCATTTGTCGACAATCTGTGTATATTGAACTACTCTTCATGTGTATCAGCCATTTGAGCCGGTTATGGAAAAATCTGGAGTGAAAACAAGGTCTTCAAAGCAGGCAATGGTACCTATTGAAGCATATATCTCGATGGTTACAAGGAGCTCCTCAGAGGAGGATTCAGAGACAGATGACCAGTCCTATATCCCACCTGAGGTGTATGCTCTAAGTTGCAATGTTTATATTTCTCATATCATGCATATGGTGTCTTGCATTGCTTAGTTTAGACATCATATGCACAATATTGAATTCTATCTGCTTAGTTTAGAGATCATACATGCGAGTGCTAGCTGCTTAGTATATGAATCAATTATGTCAATTATATCATGCCATCCTGTATACTTAGACAACATGTATGTGAATTATTTCATCCCAACCTATTTTAGAAAGACATCATATAGTTTTGCCATGTCATCCTGTTTAGGTACTCATCATATGTTGAATTATGCCATAATATCCTGTTAAGTTGTCCATCATATATCTGAAACTGTGTCATGCTATCCTGTTTAGTTAGGCATCATATATGTGAAATTGTGTCATGTTGTCCTGTTTGGTTAGACAACATATATGTGAATTATCACATCTTTCTATCATACAATGTCTGTACGTTCAATTTCTTTTCTTGTTTATCAGCCATTTGAATTGGAGGGGGTGATGGCAGTATCTAAGGGAGCAAAAACCCGTTCACAAAAGATAGTGCTACCCATCAATGCAGATAGAACCATGGTTGTGCTGGCCCACAAACTAGCCCCACCACACATAATCGAGACTCTTCCAGATTGCGCACTTACACCATTGGGCAGAGAACCAGCTACAACACATCTAACCGCAACCCCAGTGGATAGTAACCCACTTATAGTTGACAAAGCACCATGTCCACCACAGAGTACCCCCACACGAGCACTTTGTAAAGCTACTGCAGTGCCCAACGCACGAAGACCACCACAGCTAACCCAAACTCCACGTTTAAAGCAGAAGAGCAACTGTTCTCAGGTCAGATTCCGTAGCTATGGTCCATACTCCTTTGCTGTTGCATCACTGTATTTACTCATACCAACTACTTTTGAATTTGAAGGATCCAATTGAAACTCCAATGGCGCAACAGGTATGTTTTAAACCTATTTCTTTAACTGGATTGTTGTTCTAACTTCTTGCTCTATGTTGATTTCAGTTTAAGTTTTATAAACAGTTATGTTCTCATGTGATGCACATTACAAGTGCTGCCAATGTTGTGTAGTTTCTCACACTTATATTCTGTCTATGTTGTTGTGTCTTAAAAATATATGAGTTGAACTGTGTCTCTATCTTGATTAGGGAACATAAACTAGAATGATATGGACAATACAGTGACCATGGTACATAGATATATGTTTGTTTCATGTTGTTATCCTATCCACCTTACTACTGAACCGGTTTATCAAAATGAGTTTCGTATACTACAAGCTAAACATGTGATGTGTCTGCTTGTTTCTCTTGTAGTATGCAAACGGAATATTGGAGAAGAGCACCCCACTATGCAATGGTAGAGAAAGTAATGCAGATAAGGTTCAAGATAGTGAGACAACCCCATTGGTCTCCAAGAAAGGTGATAAAAACGATCTTATAGACAGTGAGAAAACCCCACAGTCCTGCGTTGATGTAGTGTTCGAGTTACTGGCCAGTACCGCTGGCACAAGCTCTTCGAACTCGCTACCTGAATCAGTTCGGCTTCTTTAGTCTCAGCTACAAGCTGAAAGGCATCAGTCAGCTGTGCTGCGGCAAGAAGCCGAAGGACTGAGGAAGTCCCTGCAGAATTCAGATGCGTACTTTCTTGTTGAACAGCAAGCGCTGGAGGATTTAAGCGCCAAACAAGAGAAAGTTAATAAGCTTGCTAAGCATCTTGCCAGCATTATGGGTACCCAGGATATTGTTTCTTGAACTCTTCTGAAGTGGTTTCAGTTCTGGACTTGTTTTCCTGCGGCATTTATATGCTGCTTTGTTCCCTATATTTGCACTGGTGGCGAACTTTGATGCCCAGTGGATTTAATATGTGTAATAGCCGTGATAGCCTAGCATAAGTTGCTTGCTTGCTTATTTACTTGTTGTCTTGTTTATTTGTTTGCTTGTAGTCAGTGCAGTTCTTTTTCCGCGGTTTGCTAGTGGCTGCAATAACCTATTTTTTAAAACTAGGCCACAATAACCATGGGCTAATATTTACTGTAGTGACACTGGGCCTCCTACGGGCCATAGAAATAGTGGGCCTTCTATGGGCCGTAGAAACAGTAGGCCTTCTATGGGCCATAGAAACAATGGGCCTTCTACGGGCCGTAGAAACAATGGGCCTTCTACGGGCCGTATCATCAATGGGCCTTATACGGGCCGTATGATCGATTGGCCAAACATGGGCCAATAACAGGCTGCATTATGGCCATAAACGGGCTAGAATTGGAATCGTCCGTTCATGGGCCGATCATAACGGGCCATCATTAATAGGCCGTATTTGATGACGCTATGAAAATGGCCCAATGTATTAACGGACCACAAACGGGCCGACTGTAACCACGGGCAGAATTTGGCCCACAAGCAGAAAATGACAGTAACGGGCCGTAAGTAAACGAATGCTGGAAATGAGCCCAAGAATAAATGGGCTCTGAGAAGGCCGAAATATAACATGGGCTGGAAACGGCCCAACGGAATAACGGACCGTTAATGGGTATAAAGTGATACACTGTTCATTACGGGCCAGTTTCACCACGGGCCGTTAATGGGTGTAAAGTGATACACTCTTCATTACGGGCCAGTTTCACCACGGGCCATTAATAGGCCAAGAGTTACATAGGGCCTCATATGGGCCGAAAGACGTCATGGGCCATACATGGGCCAGAAGTGAAAACAGGCTGGAATCATATTGGATGGCCCAGATGACGCTACTGGGCCTAATTCGGATAGGGCGTAACAGGCCTTGGGTTAGCGGGCTGTAAATGGGCTATATTCGAACAGGCCGTTAACAGGCTTTCCATGGGCCGGCCCGCCACCTTTTGACCAAGTCAAATGGGCCGGCCTTTTCACAGGAATGGGCCTCTGTTGGGCCGTGCCACGTGTCGACGTATCATAGGCACCTTCTGTCCAATGAGTGGATGACATCTGTCCCAGCGATGAGCGGACACGTGTTTCCTCCAGCCAATGATGATTTTACACGTGGAAAATCCCCATTGGTCGGGGCTGTTAACGGGTTATCGGATCCAAAACCCGACCCGATAGCTTAACGGCGTTCCGTTACGGTGGATGCCACGTGTCGGTCACCCTTGACGAAAGCACTTCTGTGATGCGCGATTTATCGTCATGGAAGTGCACACTTCCGTGATGATAATTTTGGTAATGTCATGGAACACTTCTACGACAGCACAGGTATGACTATCTTGATTCTGTCATAAAATCGTCATGGATGTACATGCATGACAAAAAACACGACCTACTGTGAAAAACATGTATCATCACGGAAGTGTATTTTTTTGTAGTGAGAATACTGCATATAGGTAGATATAGTGGACTCATGTGGCAAAACTGGTTTAAAGGTTTTTGGATGCACAAGTAGTGATCATACTTAGTGCAAAATGAAGGCTAGCAAAAGATTGAGAAGCGACCAACTAAGAAACAAATAATCTCATAAGCGTGCATTAAGCATAACTAACACCGAATAATGCACCATAAGTAGGATATAATTTCATTGCATAACTATTGACTTTCGTGCTTGCATAGGGAATCGCAAATCTTAACACCAATATTCTTACTAAAGCATAATTACTCATCAAGATGACTCACATATCACATCATCATATCTCAAAACTCTTACTAAGAATCAAGTTTATTTTGTCCAATGATCTTCATGAAAGTTTTTATTATATCCTTCTTGGATATCTAACACTTTAATTTTCATGTGTTGCTTTTGACAAGCTCAAACAAATATAAGTGAAAATCATGAGCATAATATTTCTTTCTCTCAAATTAATTTAAGTGAAGAAAGAGAGGATTTCTTGAAAATTTTACTATATCTCAAATAAATCTAAGTGAAGCAAGAGATCATTTCTTAAAAAATACTAAAGCTCACCGTGCTAAAAAATATATAAGTGAAGCACTAGAGCAAGTCCATAGCTCATAAAAATTTAAGTGAAGCATAGAGAGCAAATCTAACAAGTCATAACATAAATTTGGCTCTCTCAAATAGGTGTATCCAGCAAGGGATCAAGACTTAAAACACAAAATAAAACAAGCAAAGCTTCATATCATACAAGACGCTCCAAGCAAAACACATAGTATGTGACAAAAAAATACCGATGGTCGTTAGAAGAAAGAGGGGATGCCACTCGGGGCATCCCCAAGCTTAGTTGGTTGCTCATTTTGGATAATAGCTTGGGATGCCGGGGCATCCCCAAGCTTAGGCTCTTCTACTCCTTATTCCTTTATCCATCGTAAGATAACCCAAAACTTGAAAACTTCAACCACACAAAACTCAACAAAACCTTCGTGAGATCTGTTAGTATAACAATAATAAATCACTATTATAAGTGTTGTATCAAACCAATTCATATTTTGTTCTTGTATTATATCTATTGTATTCCCACTTTTCTATGGCAAAAACTTATCAAAGAAAACCATAGAGCCATCAAAATAAGCACACAACACAAAGAAAACAGAATCTTTCAAAAAAGAACATTCTGTAGCAATCTGACTATTTCGAATACTTCTGTAACTCCAACAATTCTGAAAAACTAGGACGTCCTGAGAAATTTGTATATTGATCTATTGCAATTGGAATGAGTATTTTATCGCTCTCTGATAAAAATGATAATTATTTTCGTGATTGCAAAAGTTTATGTTTTTCAGCAAGATCAAACAACTAACACCCAAGAAGATCCCAAAGGCCTTACTTGGCACACACACACACTAATTAAAACATAAAAACACAATCATAATAGTAGCATAATTGTGCTGACACTCAGAAACAGGAAACAAAAAGCAAAAATAAATTGTATTCATTGGGTTGCCTCCCAACAAGCGCTACAGTTTTATGCCCTTAGCTAGGCATAAAGCAAGGATCTAAGTTTTGTCATCTTTGTCCTTAACCTTCTTAGAGGTGTTTTCATCATGGGGTTTTGTAAACACAGCATAAAACATATTATCCATAGAAACCATAGCATTCCTAAGTTGGTGTTCATCATAACCTCTTTGATTTCCTGCAACAACCCAACAGTAATGTTGATTAACATTATTGAAAACTTGTTGGATTATATCTAAAACGGGGACTTCCTTTTTAAGATTCTCATCAAAGTTTTTATTATCCCCAAGCAAATGTCTTTAAGAATTGTCACTATTGTAAAGAATTTCATCTATCACAGGTTTTTCACGATTCATACCATAAAAATCAAAGATTTCCCTGGCTTCTCGTATCATGTAGTCAAACTCATTCATAAGGACACGAGTGGCTAACTTTTTAGCCATAGGATTCTTTATAACGGGAAGCTAAAAAAACAATCTTTGCAAAGTAGGATGGGTACGAATAAATTTACTTTCAAGTTTCAGAACTAGTGCTGAAATAGCATCCGCATAAGATCTAGTAGTTTTAAGTATAGGTGCATCATCAAGACTTAGCTTCCCAACACAATTAAAAAATTCTTGGATAAATTCTTTTCCCATAACATTCCCTTGCCCCAAGATAAAAGTTTTAGCATCCAGATTGCCTGTACGTCCAATCTTAGGAGTTAGGCCATCATCTGTTGGTTCCATACTGAAAAATCACTCCTGATTGCAAGCAAATGATAGATCTGACAAGAAAACGGCGAACGGAAAAAAGGGTGAATAAAACAACAAATTTTTGTGATGTGGGGGAGAGGAAAATGAGAGGCAAATGGTAAATAATGTAAATTGCAAGGAGATGAGATTTGTGATTAGGAACCTAGTGTATATATATATATATATATGTATGTATGTCTATATATATATATAGGGTCACGCTATTCGTCATCCTCGGTGAGGAATAGTTATTCTTCACCCCTCTTTATTTTACCATCAATGCACCGTAATTTTACGTTTCGTAAGTTTTGTCTTATTTCCAACGCAAAAAGAGATCGTAAGAAAATATATAATCATCGTAAAAAATATTTTATGTTATGTAAAATTACAAACATAAAAACTTAGTCTAAAATACACATAAACTGCAAATTTTCTTGTCTTATGACCTATGTTTTTATTTTCTTATGTCAAATTTTACGTAGTGAATCAATAGAAATGTAACTATTTGAATTCCAAATGTAATTTAATTATGAAATGATCGTAAGATTACCTCGGATGAGGAATAACTTATTTTGCACCCTGCGTGATGAATAGTAACACTATATATATATTTAAGATCCTCCCCGCAACGGCGCCAGAAATTCCGATTGATGTCGCTTGAAGCTACGTCGGTATTTCCCCAAAGAGGAAGGGATGATGCAGCACAGCGGCGGTAGGTATTTCCCTCTGATATGAAACCAAGCTTATTGAACTAGTAGGAGAACCAAGCAACACAATGTAAACAACCCCTACACACAGATAGCAAATCCTTGCAACCCGACGTGTTAAAGGGGTTGTCAATCCCTTTCCGATAACGGTGCCAGAAATTGGTGCTTGACGGGAAAAAGTTGTAATGGATTGGATAAATAGATCGCAAATAAAATAAAGTGCAGCAAAGTATTTTTTATTTTTGGATTAATAGATCTGAAATAAATTCAAATAAAAGTAGATCACAAAGGCAAATAATTTGAGAAAGAGACCCGGGGCTGTAGGTTTCACTAGTGGCTTCTCTCGAGAAAAATAGCAAAGCGGTGTGTGAGCAAATTACTGTTGGGCAATTGACAGCAAATACTCATGACGGTATCCAGACAATGATCATTATATAGGCATCACGTCCAAGATTAGTAGACCGACTCCTGCCTGCATCTACTACTATTACTCCACACATCGACCGCTATCCAGCATGCATCTAGTGTATTAAGTTCATGGAGAAACAGAGTTATGCAATAAGAATGATGACATGATGTAGACAAGATCTATCTATGTAGAGATAGACCCCATCGTTTTATCCTTAGTAGCAACGATACATACGTGTCGGTTCCCTTTCTGTCACTGGGATCAAGCACCGTAAGATCGAACCCACTACGAAGCACCTCTTCCCATTGCAAGATAAATAGATCAAGTTGGCCAAACAAAACTCAAATATCGGAGAAGAAATACGAGGCTATAAGAGATCATGCATAAAAGAGATCAAAGAAACTCAAATACTTTCATGGATATAAAAACATAGATCTGATCATAAACTCAAATTTCATCGATCCCAACAAACACACCGCAAAAAGAGTTACATCATATGGATCTCCAAGAGACCATTGTATTGAGAATCAAGAGAGAGAGATGAAACTATCTAGCTACTAACTACGGACCCGAAGATCTACAAAGAACTACTCACGCATCATCGGAGAGGCACCAATGGAGGTGGTGAACCCCATCTGAGATGGTGTCTAGATTGGATCTGGTGGTTCTGGACTCTGCGGCAGCTGGATCAATATTTTGTCGAATCCCCTAGGGTTTCTGGAATATTGGTGTATTTATAGAGCAAAGAGGCAGTCCGGGGGGCACCCGAGGTGGGCACACCCCACCAGGGAGCGCCTGGGCCTCCTGGCGCACCCTGGTGGGTTGTGCCTTCCTCGGGGCACCCCCCAGGCGCAGACAGGCCCTGTTGTGTTCCTTCTGGCCCATAAAAATTATTCATAAAGTTTCATGGCATTTGGACTCCGTTTGATATTGATTTGCTGCGATGTAAAAAATATGAAAAAACAGCAACTGGCACTTGGCACTATGTCAATAGGTTAGTACCAAAAAAATATAAAATGATTATAAAATAACAGCATGGAACAATAAAAAATTATAGATACGTTGGAGACATATCACCCACATCCTCCTCTTTCGGCTCATCCCCCTCCTCCTCAAAGTCCTCCTCCTCGTCTCATCGTCGTTGCCCTCCTCCTCTCCCTCCTCCAACTCCTCCTCTGGATCCACTGCATCCGGAGGTAGTCCCGCGGCGATCCGAGTTTCACGCCTAGAACGGATCTGCTCAAGGAGCTTGAGCCGGCGCTCCAGTGTCAGAAATGGCTCGCTCCTCACCTGTCGGCGTGGGGGCATGGCTACTAGGCAGACGGGTGGAGTGGAAAGAGGAGGCGGCGGCGGATAGGAGGAGGAAAATGTGGATGGATGATAGTGTTTCGGTGCCGTCGGTCGACTTAAATAGCTGGGCAATGCATTACGCGGTCTGCCGGAGCTTCACCACATGGAGCCACCGGTCCGAAGGAGGAGACGAGCTTCAGACCGTCGGGTTTGAGGGCGTTTCCGGCTGGGACCCCTTTGTCAGTCTGACGTGGCGGGCATGCCCGGGCACCCCCATATTCGCCCCATATTTGGGCTGGATATGGGGGGTGCCGGTCAGCCTGAGCGTTTGAGGCCCTTTTGAGGCGTCCGTCTGGGTCGAAAAAACGTGACCAGTTAGTGAACGGGCGGCTTGCCCGGGCGTATGAGCCGGGTTTGAGATGTCCGGTTGTAGATGCTCTAACAGGTGCTGGATGCCAGACTAGCTGCAGGACCGATGAGTTCAGTATGCACGCTCTGTTCGTAGTTGTCGAAAATAGAGAGACATATGTATGTATTTGTTCCACGAATCAGCGACCGTGTCATAGGTAAGCATCCGCAATGCAGCGATGTACTTTTGGTAATCAGAGAATCCATTTTTCCCACGTCATCCTTGTTCAAGATAGTAATCATCATAGGATCGAACGCCATTGTAGAGACAATTAAAGACATTTTTTGCATATGAAAGCGGCAACGAAAATTGTCTGTGAATAGGGCATCTGGCACAAAGTACGTGTGCATGAGCATAAAATGGTTGCGCGCCCTGTTGCAGTTGAGCGCTCGATGACCCTTGATTGATCCCGTAAAATTGAGAACATTCTCTTTTGCGCGTTAGACATCTACAAGGACCGCCTGCATCATTGCAGTCTCATCCGTGTAGTCCCCCTTGCCGGACAAGCATTCAGACGACTTAACATAGTGCTCGTATATGTACTCCATATCTGAATCCATTGCTTCACAGAAGAAGGGACAAAAAAGTTTAGCACGAGCATTTTACCGAACACTTGCCGGTCATGGTGAGTTACCGTAGAGGCGGATGGAACCCATGCGGTGGATGAAGGAGAGGCATGGAACAGCGGTGGAGGACAAGTGGCGTGGAGCCCTGGTGTAGCAATGGAGGTGATGGAGTCGTCTTGTTCCAGCAAGGGTGTGTTGGGGAGGCTGGCGTGGTGGAGCGGTGGCAAAGGCAAGAGAGAAAACGAATGCAGAGAAAGATGGGAGGATGGAGGCGCGACGTTCGGGAGGGGTTTTGAGTGGGCCAAGGATGTCGGAATCCTGCGTGGTTGCTATTCCGACTCCCGCAAAGCCTCCCAAGTTTGTTTCGAGTTTTCAGGAAAAAGCACGTCTGAGCCGATCGATGGACCAATACAAGCCCGCGTTGATGGTTAAGGGCATCTGGACCATGCAGTTCGAATAGTTGCGGGCGGCTTGAGGGTTCGCATTGGAGATGCCCTAATTAATAGGATGGATGGATTCGGAGATTCGTGTTCCTTATCCACTAAATCTTAATGAATCAACATGCAAAGCTCTTGTGTGCTCTGGAAAAAGAACACAGGACAAAGCTACCTGCTATTTTATGTAGGGACTGTCGAACACTCATTTTACCCAATTCCCCTGTTTGTCATGACAATGAAAAGAAAATTCATTTAAGTTTCTTAACCATTGACCAGGAGGCATCCCACTTTATGGATAAAACAACACATCCACGTCGGCCAGGTAACTCTCCTAACACCTCGCCGTGGCCCCAATTCCCTCGTGTGTACTTCGAAACTCGCTTGCACCACCAGGAGGCACCCCGACGAAAGATGACCCAGTCACAGTAGGTCTAGGCACCACCATTTTTGAAAGAAGAGGACATGCCTAAGTGTTCCACCACTACACCCCTTGCAGCCCACACAACTAAAATGTAAAGCCATGACAGAGCCTGCAGGAAAGCCACACGGAGCCTGTCGGAAAGCCAACCCTATACCATGATAAAGCAACACAAAAAATTCCTCGCTTTATAATTGAAGCAACACGTTGAAGTATATGCCCAAATGATACAATATGGTGAGGAGGCCCTCATACGAAGCAGATCTACAAGTACAACATAAAGCATAGAACTAGCATAACAACTCACCGAGGCCTGATCATAGATGCCTGATCTACACGACAACACCCATAGGAGGGTGATGGCACCAAGCATCACCGCTGTAGAGCCCAGGAGCGTACCCACGTTGGGCTAGGGGGTGTCACAGGACACCGGGTAGATAGATATTTTGCCTATACATATATAGCCCATATACAGCTGGGACACCCCGTAATTTCATTACCTTGACACCGGGACAACAAGCTAGCCCATTCAACAACTACCTGCTGCGCGATGCAGCTAGCCAGTGCGAATCCGTCAAACAAAAAAAAAGCTAGCAGTGGGAGGCCCAGCCTTAGCAGCGAGCGAGGCAGCCAGGCGGCAGCTAAATCGATTGATGTCTTCTAAGGGCGCCGTTCTAATGGCGATGCACACAGTTTAGCAAAGTTTTCATGAAATTTAGCTCACGGGCGCCACATGTGGCTTTTGCATCCCATAACCCTCTCTGTATCCCATTAATTATGGTATTTGATGAATAATTTTTTTCATCCCTAAAAAAAGCTAAATCGATCTACCACCCTTAAAAAAAAGCTAAATCAATTGACCAGGCTCTCATCTAATTATTTCTAAAAAAAGGCTCTCATCTAATTCTCAAAAAAAGGCTCTCATCTAAAACAAATAATTCCTCAACAACAATAAAAATGTCGTACGCCTCTCCATGTCACTCTAATAAAATCAATCCATCGTTGGCTCGGCACTCGGGTCACCATACTCACTTTGACGCTGCCGTCCCCAAATCTTGTCAAGTGGCCGAAGCAGGAGAGGAAATATAAGGTAAATCATACGAAGTACAGACTCCAATGTGATGTGTTTCTTCTAGATTGTAATTCTTGTTCCTCAAACCCTTGAGGATTCCAGCAAGGCCTCTTAACTGTGTTAACGATTGGATCATTGAAATATTTCTAAAAACAATTGCATGAAATATTCAAAATTTATTCACAAAGTGGAGGTCAGATCACAATCCTTGAAGGTGATCGGCATTTGTGTTGGACGATTCTCAGAAGACTAGATGCACCAAAGTAAGCTTACTTTTATAACCGTGCAATTCAAGTATAACCCGGAAAAAAAATCCAAGTATTAGATACATATTCTTTCATGGTTTAATCTTCTGTGCGCAAATATAAATTATCAAGCGCAAATATCAAATAATAACTATCAAATCACATGTCATAGAAGGAACATTTCTAAAAAGGCAAGAGCGATCAATACATAATGAAAATGTTGATTGGTTTTAAATATAATGTTGTAGAATCATATGCAATAATATATATTTTTATTTTTATTTTTTTGTTTTGTTGGCCGTCGCGGCGAAGATGACTATTTTTATTTAATATGGTATGCATGTTTTATTGTACATGGGACACCGGGTAAATTTTGTCCTGGGTCCGCCCCTGGTAGAGCCCTATCATACAGACATGGGTTTTCACCTGGAGCCCTAGAACAAGGGTGAGACCACCGTTGTCGGCGCCAAAGCATGAAGCATTTGCTTGAAAACAAGCTTGCACAAGTAAGAGGTACCCCGACCACCACCATGATGAAGGACAACCCAGTCACACCAGATCTGAGTGTCACCACTTCCAAAGGAAGAGGACAGGCAAGAGCCTTCTGATACGTCCAAAACGTATCTACTTTTCCAAACACTTTTGCTCTTGTTTTGGACTCTAATTTGCATGATTTGAATGGAACTAACCTGGACCGACGTCGTTTTCAGCAGAATTGCCATGGTGTTGTTTTTGTGCAGAAATAAAAGTTCTCGTATTGAGCTAAAAATTTACGGAGAATTATTTAAGAATATATAAAAATATTGGTGGAAGAAACTACCAGAGGAGGGGGCCAGCAGGGTGCCACAAGCACAGGAGGCGCAGCCCCCACGGGACGCGCCCCTCAGGCTTGTGGGCCCCTGGCAGCTGATAACCCACAAGTATAGGGGATCGCAACATTTTTTGAGGGTAGAGTACTCAACCCAAATGTATTGATTTGACACAAGGGGAGCCAAAGAATATTTGCGAGTATTAGTAGTTGAGTTTTCAATTCGACCACACCTGAAAAACTTAATATCTGCAGCAAAGTATTATGGAAGTAATGGTAATAGTGGCAATAGTAACAATAACAGTTTTGTATTGATTGTAACAACAGCACAACAAAAGTAACTTAGCAAATATCATTATGTGAAAAGCTCGTAGGCATTGGATTGGTGATGATTATTATGTTGGATGATATTCATCATGTAGCAGTTATCACCTAGGGCGACACAAAACTAGCTCTAATTCATCAATGAAATGTAGGCATGTATTCCATATATAGTCATATGTGCTTATGAAAAAGAACTTGCATGACATGTTTTGTCCTACCCTCCCGTGGCAGCGGGGTCCATAAGGAAACTAAGGGATATTAACACCTCCTTTTAATAGAAAACCGGAACAGAGCATTAGCACTTAGTGAATACATGAACTCTTCAAACTACGGTAATCACTGGAAAGAATCCAAATTATTGTCACCTTGGGGTATGCGGATCATAACTCGTAATAGGTGTCTACAACTTGCAACATAGGATCAAGAACACACATATATTTATGAAAACATAATAGATTCAGATCTGAAATCATGGCACTCGAGCCCTAGTGAGAAGCATTGAACATAGCAAAGTCATAGCAACATCAAACTAAGAACATAGTGGATACTAGGGATCAAGCCCTAACAAAACTAACTCGATTACATGATAAATTTCATCCAACCCATCACCGTCCAGCACGCCTATGAAGAAAGTATTCACTCCCAGTGGTGAGAATCATGAAATTGGTGATGGACAAAGGTTGATGATGACGACAGTGTCGATTTTCACACTTCAGAGTTCTGAACGGACTCCGGATCAGCCCTCCCGATGAAGAACAGGAGGTGACGGCGGCTTCATATCATAAAACACGATGAATCCTTCTCTCTGATTTGTTTTCGCAAATAAGTATATATGGAGTTGGAATTAGGGTTGCCGGAGGTTCAGGGGGCTCACAAGCCTAGGAGGCGCCCCCCAGAGCTTGTGGCTCCTGGGTGGCCCCCCTCTGGTATCTTTTTCTACCATTATTTTTTATTTATTCCATAAAAACTCTTTGTAAATTTTCAAGTCAATGCAAGAACTTTGATTTCTGCACAAAAATAACACCATGGCAATTCTGCTGAAAACAGCGTCAGTCCGGGTTAGTTTCATTCAAATCATGCAAATTAGAGTCCAAAACAAGGGCAAAAGAGGTTGGAAAAGTAGATAATAAAGATTAGTTTCGAGTTGAGGGCTTTGCTTTCTTGCTTTGATCTTTGAAAAGAAAATTAATAAAAGAAATAAAAGATTGTATAATGATATTTTGGAGAGTGATGACTTCACATATAATAAGTATGATGCATGAAATTTGTTGAGGGTTGACAAACATAGTATTGGTCATTATTGCAATTAATAGGAAGTAATAAAGAAAGAGAGGCTTCACATATAAATACACTATCTTGGACATCTTTTATAATTGTGAGCACTCATTAAAATATTATATGCTAATAAGTTGACGTTGGACAAGGAACACAACATAATATGTTATGCTCCCTTATATCTGAATAGAAATTATATTGTCATGGACCCTCCAACATGTTGAGCTTGCTTCTCATCCTACGCTAATCAAATCTTGTGTACTAAGTAGAGATACTACTTGTGCATCGAAAAACCTTTAACCCAGTTTTTCCATGAGAATCCACTATATCTACCTATGGATTTAGTAAGGTCCTTCAAGTAGGTTGTCATCGGTGCAAGCAATAAAAATTACTCTCTAAATATGTACTATCTTTTAATGTGAGGAGAATAAGCTTTATACAAATTTGTGATATGGAAGAAATAAAAGCGACGGACTGCATAATAAAGTTCTCTATCACAAGCGGCAATATAAAGTGACGTTCCGTTGCATTAAGATTTAGTGCACCCAACCAAAAAGCGCATGACAGCCTCTGCTTCCCTCTGAGAAGGGTCTATCCATTATATTTACTTCCTACCTTTATGCAAGAGTCATGGTGATATTCACCCTTCCTTTTACACTTTCTCTTTTTGGCAAGCACTATGTGTTGGGGAAAGATCCAGACATACATATCCACTCGGATGTAGATGATCATAAACTATTATTGTTGACATTACCCTTGAGGTAAATGGTTGGGAGGCGAAACTATAAGCCCCTATCTTTCTATGTGTCTGATTGAAGCTTTGATCTCATAAGTATCGCGTGAGTGTTAGCAATTATGAAAAGACGAAAAGATGGTTGAGTATGTGGACTTGCTACATAAGAGCTCTTACATTGACTCTTTCCGATGTTATGATAAATTGCAATTGCCTCAATGACCGAGATCATAGTTTGCTAGTTTTCAATAAAGATTTTGGTTCATACTTTACCTTGTGAATGAATTATTACTTAGGCATAAGATGTTATATAACAATATATTGTTGTTTTAAAGATGATCATGATGCCCTCATGTCCGTATTTTTGACACATCTATCTCTAAACATGTGGAAATGATTATTGATTTCGGCTTTCGCTTCAGGACAAGCGAGGTCTAAGCTTCGGGAGTTGATATGTCCATTTTGCATCATACTTTTGTGTTGATATTTATTGCGTATGGACTGTTATTTCACATTATGGTACAATACTTATGCCTTTTCTCTCTTATTATATAAGATTTACATGAAGAGGGAGAATGCCGACAGGTGGAATTCTAGACCAGAAAGGAGCAAATCTGAAATACCTATTCTGCACAACTCCAAATGTCCTGAAACTTTACGAAGATTTTTTTTTGAAAGATAAAAAAATATTGGGCGAAGAAACAACAGAAGGAGACCCACTAGGTGGCCACAAGCCTGGGGGCGTGCCCTACCCCCTAGGGCGTGCCTCACGAGCTTGTGGGCCCCCTGGCCAGCCCCCAGTGTCCATCTACTATATGAAGGGTTTTGACCTAGAAAAACTCACAAGGGAGTTCTTGGGACGAAGCGCCGCTGTCTCAAGGCGGAACCTGGGCAGAAGCAATCTAGGGCTCCGGTGGAGCTATTCTGTCGGGGAAACTTCCCTCTGGGAGGTGGAAATCAAAGCCATCGTCATCACCAACAATCCTCTCATTGTGGGAGGGTCAATATTCATCAACATCTTCACTAGCACCATCTCCTCGCAAACCCTAGTTTATCTCTTGTATTCAATCTTTGCCTCAAACCTCAGATTGGTACCTGTGGGTTGCTAGTAGTGTTGATTACTCCCTGTAGTTGATGCTAGTTGGTTTATTTGGTGGAAGATCATATGTTTAGATCCTTAATGATATTTATTACCCCTCTGGTCTTGAACATGAACATGCTTTGTGAGTAGTTACTTCTGTTCCTGAGGACATGGGAGAAGTCTTGTTATAAGTAATCATGTGAATTTGGTATTCGTTCGATATTTTGATGAGATATATGTTGTCTTTCCTCTAGTGGTGTTATGTGATTGTCGACTACAGGACACTTCACCATGATTTGGGCCTAGGGAAAGACATTGGGAAGTAATAGGTACATGATGGATTGCTAGAGTGAAAGAAGCTTAAACCTCAGTTTTTGTGTTGCTTTGTAAGGGTCTGATTTGAATCCACATGTTTCATGCTATTATATTTATCTTAATTCTTCTTTCCTAGTTGCGGATGCTTGCGAAAGGGGTTAATTATAAGTGGGAGGCTTGTCCAAGTAAGGACATCACCCAAGCACCGGTCCACCCACATATCAAATTATCAAAGTAACGAACGCGGATCATATGAGCATGATGAAAACTAACTTGATGATAATTCCCATGTGTCCTCGAGAGCGCTTTGCTTTATATAAGAGTTCGTCCAGGCTTATCCTTTGCTACCAAAAGGATCAGGACACCTTGTTGCACTTTTGTTACACTTATTACTTGTTATCCGTTATGAATTATCTTATCACCAAACTATCTTTTACCGATAATTTCAGTGCCTGCAGAAAATACCTTGTTAGAAACCGCTTGTCATTTCCTTCTGCTCCTTGTTGGGTTCAACACTCTTACTTATCGAAAGGACTACGATTGATCCCCTATACTTGTGGGTCATCAGTATCAGACACCAACTTCTACCTTCGAAGATAATTAGCCAAATATTTGAAGATATGTGGCTCAATCCTAAATGCTACCCGACAGTTTTTGATGTGCCCTTTGAGTAACTCCTTAACAAACATCTCTCCTGTTAGCGATGATGTATGACACGGAATGCTCGGCTCCCTAGGAGCAACTCCACCGGTCTCTATCAAATGTAGTGTAGGGAAAATGAATAACATCATGTCATCATCCTCCTCCTCCCTCTTCTTAACATGATCCCTCATTTCCGGATCCATTCCAAGTCTAAAGAAGAAAAATGCCGCTAGTTATTAACACTACACCAAAATAGTAAGAGTGCAATTTGTACAAACAAACAATTCATATGTCTAGCATCAGACCATCATCTAACAAAAAGGACAACACCGAAAAAAAGGACAACTACAATGTCTAGTAATGTCAATAGGAAGGTGGTAGCACTTGAGCTCAAATTCCTAAACAACTACAATGTCTAGTAATGTCAGATATTAACATAGCTCTCGGCTTACCAAAAAAGAATAGTTTGTAACACAGATCTATTGACCAAGAAATAATAATCTACATTAATATGAATAAGGAGAAGATTAAAAAAAGATGATCAATCTAACTTGTCCTTCTCGATGCTGCCCAATTCAGGGTCTTCCTGTAGCTGTGAGGCGACGAGGCTAGCCTCTAGCTAGAAAATGAAGACAAAATGTAGATTTAGCTATATTTTCGTTATGTACAAACTGCACTGTGTGTATTTAGATAATCAAGAACAAGAATCAAGAATCAAGATTAGGTTCACATACTATATTTTGGGACGAACATCATACTGTACTATCAGCAACCAGCAACAAAAACAACATGCATTTTTGTTCCTTCGGATTAGTTAGTCCTTCTTTATACTAAGAAATAGACTAACAATTATACTAATTATGTCGAGAAAATAAAATAAACTGATGATAGTGTAGGAAAGTGCAGGGGCTATGCGTACAAGAGACAGCAGATGGTCCAATCATGCAAATCGAGATGATGACCCTAGTGACAATCCTCTCCCTTTCTCTCGACCTGTCATCTGTCTGTCTAACTACAAAATTAACACTAAAGCTAGAGTACTACCCACAAATCACAACATACATATACAAACAAATTACTGACACCAAATTGTACTGCTAACTCTAGTACAGAGTAACCTGTTGACTCCATTTACTAACACCAAATTGTACTGCTCACTCCACTATAATTTACTCCCTCCGTAAAGAAATAAAAAAAGTGATCTAAAGGCTCTTATATTTCTTTACAGAGGGAATACTAACAACGACATATTGAACACCCATCAACCAATGCATTACCTATCTAAATAACAATTGATGTTAGTTCCTTGGAAACCCCAAGAAAGTCTCGACCTTGGCGATCACATTCTGGAAGATAGATCAAGATTCGGCTAGGTTTTCATGGAGGGGCGAATCAGTGTTGCTAGAGAGAAAGACATTGGGAGGGGGAGGAGGAGGGAGAGCGAGAGAAAACCAGATATCTCCTCGCCTCCAGCAACTAGACGTCCCAGCTGCGGCAAGGGTGCGGCGAGGCAGATGGGACAATTGGTGGCTAGGGTTCCGGCGGGCTTCGTGACAACTCGTCAAAGCAGGAGAGTGCCCTCCTCCTCCAGGCAGGTTGCGCTGCCACGGTCCACTCGTCCCCACCTTCTCCGCTTTTGTCGCCTCGCTCGGGAGATATGAGATGAGCGCCTCACTCGGGGATTCCTTCCATGGGGTGCTGGTGGATGATTTTTTGCGCGTGAGTTTGGGGAGGTTTGGGCCGGGGAAATATCACACCGGGCTCAACCGACCAAAAAAACTGGGTGGGCCGGGTTTATTTCCCGGCGGGTGTAATCCCTGCGGACCCGCGTGGATTGGACCCAAAACCTTACGGGGTTGGGCGTAACCGAACACAGCCTCAAGAAGTCTTGAACCGACTATCGCGAATTCATAAGTATAAATGTATGTTATACTATATCAATGTCAAAATCGTTCTTCGAAACATTGACAAGAACAAAATACATAGTTGATCCTCTTAGAAGAAAACAAAAAAGATTACAAAATATATGTCTCATGCAGTCAGGAACTACACATTTTTAATAAGCTTATGCTTGTACTCATCTTCCACCACTATATGATGAGCCATAATAACTAACCATTCTCCATCACCTCTTGCAATTCTCATAATTTCCTATCCTTGATGCACTAAACTGACTTTCAACACGACGAGTTCTTTCCCTCATCGCCCTACTTAGATGAAATGGGGATTGAAAAGAAAGCGATATAAGTACATCAAGCAATCAGATGAGGCTATTGACAATCCATAAGTCCTGAGTCCTACTGGCGGTATATATGAATAACCAAATGCCATTTACAATTATACTGAAGGTGGGTAAACAGAAGGGACACTGGTGGTACTAATTATTCTGTTGTTATTAGCAAATCCTTTTGGAGACCGAGGGACAAGGGTGACAACCGCCTTCCCATGAGTGCCTACTGATTCTACCGGCGCTAATTCCATCGTGAGCCCACCAGTACCGCTCATGTGTTGCCATGTACAGAGAAACTATGAATTGAAATTTTCATCCAAAGCATGAAAAATGTTAATGTTCCTCTACTCTCCCCTCCCTCATGTGAACATACCCAATTCATGGTTTCCTCGCTACATTTAGCATAGCTCTGATGTGCAATATTGTCTCCTCCAACTCTTAGCAAATTTGTCGTACCTCACAACTAGATGGGCCTTGCGGTTGAAGGAAAATATCCAAACCTAAGTAGAAGCAACAAAATGAGGACAACTTATAAGAAAGGTAAAAGCGAGTCATATATGCACGTACTGTAGCTCGATGAATATTCGTCTTCAATCCCCTCTCTCCTTCATTTGCCCCTGGCCAGCGATGTGTTGGCTATTTGAAAATATAAATACCCACCACTAAACATATATCAAGAGGCTTCGTCCCCGACTTCACTCTGGCTTTGACAACAACAGCGGGCATTGGAAAGACCTTCACCTCTATTTCAATTGTGCATAATAATAATAATATAATTGGAAGAGAGGCGTATGCAAGAAGGGGCTTAGTGAGACCCTGAGGCCACTACACTATTGAACAGGTTTTTAGAAAGGTTTGGATACATGTGTTGTTGTTTATTTTCTTACCTGAATGCCAATGAAAGAACATATTTCAGAAAACAAATTTGATTCCAGGAAATGAACTGCAAGATGCTACATTTCCAAACCGAGCTAGGTACAGCCAAAGCTTCATGCCTGAGAGAAAAATAATATAACAACGAAATGCTCGCAAACTAAGCTAGGTACAGTCAAGGATTAATACATGTAAGAAAAATAAAAAAGTGTGAAATTAGGAATGAAAGATCAAGAAACTCACATGGGGGTAGTTCATCAGTCTCAAAAAAAGAACAGTTTATGTATGACTCTATGAGGAAGTTGATGACTTATGTTTCCATGTACATATACTGAACCAAACTAATGACATGAACACTTCATGCTTTCGTAGATTATACTACAACGGGTAGATCAAATTAACTTTCAGTACATGGCGGTAATGAACCGTGAATGGTGCAACAAATGAAAATATGAATTAATCACTTATACATATAAGATGAATTGAGTTATGTCCGTTTCACCATGCACTAATTTAGTATAAAAATATTATTTTATTTATTTTACAATTGAATTGAGTGTATATATTTGTAAGAAACAATGATATAGTGAGCATTTTGATCACAGATAAAATAAGACCCAAGAGCACAGTTGCAAATGCAGACTTCAAATTCAGCCGAAGATGGTTTCTACCACTTGTCAACTATCTCATGAATCATAAAGAAGGACCAATAGCCCCATGTACAGAACTACATTAAACCAGCTGTAGAAAGCATGAACATAAGAACTGGAATATATTGTTTGACAAAATAATGTATTGTATTGTATATAGTTTTTAAGGCGATTCAATTGCAGGAGTGATATTTATAAATGAATCGCATCATTGGTACATGGACAAAAAATATATCACATATTCGAACTTACTGCCAACTGAAGCATATATTCGGTTCACTCAAATCATTCAGTGGTGAATAGTGAGTGGCGCTTGAAACAAAATCTTCTAATCACACCTAAGACGGATAATTCTCTAAATGTGCACAAAAGAGTTTTGTGCTAATAACATCAAGATATGAAGAAGAAGGAGCAGGGAAATGACCTTAATTACTGAAGAAATGTTCATGTTGGTTGGCCTTGGTGGCAATCTTGATGGCTGCTTGTTTGGTCTCTTTGCACACCAAAAAACTCCAACAAGATCTGGAACTCCAAAAATTGGTATCATCTAGTTGAAAAGGTTTCTAAAATAAAATAGAAATTTTGTATGAATATAAATAGCAAATGTCATATATAGCTCAACGAAACTCCCAAATGAAATAGCTCTCCTGCACATCTTGCTAATAGAAAGTTCACCAAAACTAAAGGAAGAAATAGTAAGCATATTTCTTAATGCAAAACCTAGTGCATCCAAATATAACGCGTAGTAACGGGAGTGGACATATGAAAGGATCGAGAAGAGGTGTCTCGAGGGGGGTGAATAGACTCTTAGCAAAGAAAAGTAGCATTTTTTAATTTATTTAAGTTGAGGTGGAGTTTAAACATTCACAATACATTTCAAGCAAGCATGACAAGAGTATATGAGCAGCGGAAAGTAAAGCATGCAAGTTGCAAGAAAGTAAAGGAATGGGGGTGGAGTGTGCAAACGCAATTGGAGACTTGTAGATTTCTGGCGTGGTTCCGATAGGTGGTGCAATCGTACATCCACGTTGATGGAGACTTCAACCCACGAAGGGTAACAATTGCGCGAGTCCACGGAGGGCTCCACCCAGGAAGGGTCCATGAAGAAGCAACCTTTTCTATCCCACCATGGCCATCGCCCACGAAGGACTTGCCTCACTAGGGTAGATCTTCACGAATTAGGCGATCTCCTTGCCCGTACAAACTCCTTGGTTCAACTCCACAATCTTGTCGGAGACACCCAAGTGACACCTACCAATCTAGGAGACACCACTCTCCAAAAGGTAATAGATGGTGTGTTGATGATGAACTCCTTGCTCTTGTGCTTCAAATGATAGTCTCACCAACACTCAACTCTCTCTCATGGATTTGGATTTGGTGGAAAGATGATTTGAGTGGAAAGTAACTTGGGAAGGCTAGAGATCAAGATTCACATGGTTGGAATGGAATATCTTGGTCTCAACACATGAGTAGGTGGTTCTCTCTTAGAAAATGAATGTTGGAAGTGTAGGCACGTTACGATGGCTCTCCTTTCAAATGAAGAGTGGATGGAGGGGTATATATAGCATCCACACAAAATCTAACCATTACACACAATTTACCAAACTCGGTGGGACCGAATCATAAAACTCGGTCAAAATCTAACCATTACACACATCTAAGACTCCCCAACGTAGACTCATCCATCTTCCTCCAAAGGTGTTTAAACCAAAGCAATAGAGACCAATGCTCTGATACCAATTGAAAGGATCGAGAAGAGGTGTCTAGAAGGGGTGAATAGACTCTTAGCAAAGAAAAGTAGTATTTTTTTAATTTCTTTAAGTTGAGGTGGAGTTTTAGCACAATTTTAAACATTCACAATACATTTCAAGCAAATATGACAAGAGTATATGAGCAATGGAAAGTAAAGCATGCAAGTTGCAAGAAAGTAAAGGAATAGGATTGGAGTGTGCAAACACAATTGGAGACTCGGAGATTTTTGGCGTGGTTCCGATAGGTGGTGCTATCGTACATCCACGTTGATGGAGACTTCAACCCACGAAAGGTAATGGTTGCGCGAGTCTACGGAGGGCTCCACCCACAAAGGGTCCACGAAGAAGCAACCTTGTCTATCCCACATGGCCATCACCCATGAATGACTTGCCTCACTAGGGTAGATCTTCATGAAGTAGGCGATCTCCTTGCCCGTGCAAACTCCTTGGTTCAACTCCACAATCTTGTCGGGGGCTCCCAAGTGACACCTAACCAACCTAGTAGACACCACTCTCCAAAAGGTAATAGATGGTGTGTTGATGATGAACTCCTTGCTCTTGTGCTTCAAATGATAGTCTCACCAACACTCAACACTCTCTCACGGATTTGGATTTGGTGGAAAGATGATTTGGGTGGAAAGCAACTTGGGAAGGCTAGAGATCAAGATTCATATGCTTGGAATGGAATATCTTGGTCTCAACACATGAGTAGGTGGTTCTCTCTTAGAAAATGAATGCTGGAAGCGTAGGCACATTCTGATGGCTCTCCTTTCAAATGAAGAGTGGGTGGAGGGGTATATATAGCCTCCACACAAAATCTAACCATTACACACAATTTACCAAACTCCGTGGGACCGAATCATAAAAGTTGGTTAGACCGATTCAGTTCATAATGTGACCGTTAGTCATTTCGGTGGGACCAATGTGCTAGAGTTAGGGTAAAACCTCAACTCGGTTTGACTGATTACACAAACTCGGTGGGACCGATTTTGGTAATAAGAAAAATAGAGAGTTGGTCAAGCAAACTCGGTGGGACCGATTGCATATCTCGGTGAGACCGAAATAATTGCAACAGGCAACAGAGAGTTTGCAAGCCCATCTCGGTGAGACCAAGATCCCATCGGTGAGACCGAAGTGATTAGGGTTTCTGGCAGTGGCTATGTCAAATGAACTTAGTGGCGCCGGATAGATCAAATCGGTGGGGCCGAGTTTGACTTTTGGTTTGGGACATGTGTGGATATGAGAAAGTGGTTGAGGGCTTTGGAGCATATCACTAAGCACTTTGATCAAGCAAGCCATTAAGAAACACCTCATCCCCTTTTAATAGTATTGGCTTTCCTATGGACTCAATGGGATCTTGGATCACTAAAATGAAAACAGTAGAGTGTTGAGCTTTTGCCAATCTTCTCTCCTTAGCATCTAGAAGGGGTTCCACATCCTCTTGTCCAAGCCACTCCATTGTTGAACTCGTCTGAAATATACTAGATAAAAGTATTAGTCCAATAAGAGATATGTTGACATTTATTACCAAAACCACCCATGGAGCACTTGTGCTTTCAATCTCCCCCTTTTTGGTAATTGATGACAACATACATCAAAGCTTTAGATAAAGATATAGAGAATAGGAAGTAAAGCTTTGGAAAGACATGTAACATGCATAGGCTCCCCCTATATGTATTTAATCATGTAAATATAGAGTATAAGAGCATGTGAATGCATAATCATAACAGAGAAAGCAATGAGTTACATGTATCTTGGCTATATGCATCAGAGCAAATGATGTGAATATAGAAATTTTAGCTTCATGTTCATGATTCCTTCTTGCAAACAATATGTACATCAGCAAGAGATCATCATGCACATGAATGTGATGCATATACTTACCTTGTGGTCTTAAGCTGGCTTAGGAAGAGATGAACCTGAGTAAACAAGGTTATATAATGTAGATACATCTACTAAACATAGCAAGAACTCCAAACCACAATAGTACCAAGACTGGGATGACATGTAGATACTGAGTACTAGGTACTCGTATTGGATATAGACATGTCCCCAAAGGTAAAGATATGCAATGAATTCAAAGATTTCCTTCCCTAGAAGTCTTTCTCCCCCTGAATCTTATATGGGATAATGGGAGAAAATAGGGAAAAGAAACTTAGAGCAGAACAGATCAGAGCACAAGAAACATAACAAACTAGCATGTCTTTCCCCTCTAAAGACATGTGACTTCTCTCCTCTTGAACACCAAGCATCTGGGGTCTCTAGGGTCTCTCTCTCCATTTGATGCGATTAAGCATTCACCCCCTTTGAAGTACTCTCCCCCTTTTGAAGTAATTAAGCTTTGATGCGATCTCCCCCCCCCCCTTGACATCAATTTACAAGAAGGGATCTTCTGGATTGTGAGTCAAAATACGTTTGGTCCTTGAGTCACAGAGCAAAGTAGCATATAGAGTGTGATGCTGGTAGAGGACAAGAATCATTGAGTGGAGCTGGAGTAAAAAAGCAGGATGCAAGTGGCAAATTGTCTTCTCTGCAGTGAAATTGGTAACACCGAGTTGTATTCTTTGGTGGCACCGAAATGGTTTGGTTTGACCGAAAGCGACAGACCGGTGTGACCGAGTTCAACATAGAGAGAACATTTGTCACCTTAGATCACTAGGCAAATAAGATCTCACAAAGATTTGCAAGGAATTAACTGAAAGATTTGCAATGAATTAGATGCAGTGAATGCAGAACAAAACAAAGAAAAGAAGAACTAGGTGATTTTTTTTTTAAAAGAAGGGGAACAAATATGCAAGATACAAATGCAAGAACACAGAGAGACACTAGGGAACTTCATCTAGAATTGGTCGGCGACAAGGTCACCTATGTTAGAGTATTTTGACTGAGGAGTCAAGTGAGAACACTTGATCATAGGTCATACTCATCGTTTAAGCTCAAAACGGGGTTACCATTTTTCGTTTAGGCATTTGATGTATTCGCATCTTGGTGAGTTGCTTTGACCCATGACTTGGGTAAAGCTTCCCTAAGATGGAATAACATACCTTGGGTGGTGGTGTTGAACTTGATCATGTAGTTGAACTTGTGTGGGATGCTCAAGGTTGATGTAGCTCATCAATGATTGGGAGCACCACTTGTAGTTTGAGTTCATCTACCTACATGGGTTAGTCTAGCAAGGAAGAGCACTTGTGTATCAAAATGACAGTCATGAATTTGATACCAAGAGAAATTTGATATATAGAAATGGTCAAAGGATATGTTGAAGGGTTTCATGCTTCCTTGTCTTCAACCGCCATATTGTAGAGACTTGGTGATGTAGAGATTGCTCAAGATGTGAGTGATTTGCAATCTCATAGATTTTGATTCATCCAAGTACCTTGTAACGCCCCGGACACACCCGCCGGTGGTCGTTACTCCTAGCGGGATCTAGACTGGCCCCACAGATCAATACTAGTCTTTTCTGTGCACTTTGTCCTCACTCATGCACACCCGGGAGCAACTTCCCGGTTGGTCACCCATCCTCGCACTACTCCAAGCTGAGCACGCTTAACTTTGGAGTTCTGTCCGAATGGGCTCCCGGAAAAGAAGGAATTCCTTATTGATATGAGTAGTCTATCATCCCTAATAAGCCAGGCCATTACATACACCCCCACTCAGAGGAACCGATGTCCTCGTCGGGCCACAGGAACGTTCCCTCTTGGCACATACGTCTATGCTTCTAGTCCAGTACATGTGCCATGTCGTGTGCCACGACGAGTCACAAACGTCATGAACAACATGACCACACACCTGTCCGCAACCATCCATGTAACCGCGAGGGTCGGCTCTGATACCAACTTGTAACGTCCCGGACACACCCGCCGATGGTCGTTACTCCTGGCGGGATCTAGACTGGCCCCACAGATCAATACTAGTCTTTTCTGTGCACTTTGTCCTCACTCATGCACACCCGGGAGCAACTTCCCGGTCGGTCACCCATCCCGGCACTACTCCAAGCTGAGCACGCTTAACTTTGGAGTTCTGTCCAAATGGGCTCCCGGAAAAGAAGGAATTCCTTATTGATATGAGTAGTCTATCATCCCTAATAAGCCAGGCCATTACATACCTACAAGGGTTAGATAGCATGCAAGGGTGCAAATATATCCAAGAAATATGATCATCATCATAAGAGAAATATCAAGGATTAGTTGAAGGCTCATGCCTTTGTATCCAAATGGAGTTTCTACTCCAAGTTTGAAGCATCAACGATTTTCAATTCACCTCTCAAACGGCAAAATACTTTCTCATCAAGCGGTTTGGTGAATATATCTGCCAATTGCTTATTGGTACGAACATGCTTAAGATCAATGTCCCCTTTAGCAACATGATCTCGAATGAAATGATGACGGACTTCAATATGATTAGTTCGAGAATGTTGCACGGGATTGTGAGCGATCTTAATAGCACTTTCATTGACACGGAGCAATGGAATATGTTTCACATAGATCCCATAATATTTAAGAGTTTGGGTCATCCAAAGTAATTGAGCACAACATGAACCGACAGCAATGTATTCCACTTTGGCGATGGATAAGGATACCGAGTTTTGTTTCTTGGAGGACCAAGACACAAGAGATCTACCAAGGAATTGACAAGTACCCGAAGTGGACTTTCTATCAACCTTGTCACCGGCATAGTCCGAGTCGGAATAGCCAACTAGATCAAAAGAAGACCTCTTAGGATACCAAATGCCAAAATTTGGTGCATGAATTAGGTATCTCACTATCATTTTCACAGCCTTAAGATGACATTCTTTGGGGGCCGCTTGATATCATGCACACATGCACACACTTAGCATAAATATCGGGACGGGAGGCACATAGATATAGCAATGAACCAATCATAGAACGATAAACCTTTTGGTCAACCACTTTGCCATCCTTGGTTAAGTCAAGATGTCCACTAGTAGGCATGGCAGTTTTCATACCTTTGCTTTCTTGCATGTTGAACTTCTTGAATAAGTCCTTGGTGTACTTTGTTTGAGAAACAAAGGTGCCTTGCTTGGTTTGCTTGATTTGCAACCCAAGAAAGAACTTGAGTTCACTCATCATAGACATCTCAAACTTCTCTGACATTAGCTTTCCAAACTTTTCACTAAAATGAGGGTTAGTTGAACCAAATATGATATCGTCAACATAAATTTCGCACACAAATAATTCACCATTAACCCTTTTAGTGAAAGAGTAGAATCAATCTTTCCAATCTCAAAGCCTTTTTCAATAAGGAACTTGGTCAAGCATTTATACCACGCTCTAGGAGCTTGTTTAAGACCATAAAGAGCTTTGTGAAGTTTGTAAACATGATCAGGTTTCTTAGGATTAACAAAGTCGGGAGGCTGTTTAACATAAACTTCCTCCTCAATTTCACCATTTAGAAAAGCACTTTTAATGTCCATTTGGTACAAGGTGATATCATGATGATTAGCATAGGCAAGTAAGATGCGGATGGACTCAAGTCTACCAACGGGGGCATATGTCTCACCATAGTCCATACCTTCGACTTGAGTGTAGCCTTGGGAAATGAGATGTGCTTTGTTGCGAATGACTTGTCCATCTTCGTCTTGCTTGTTGTGAAACACCCATTTGGTACCGATGATGTTGTGGTTGTTGTCGGGCTTCTCGACCAATGTCCACACTTGGTTTCTCTCAAAGTTGTGTAGCTCTTCATGCATGGCATTTATCCAATCCAGATCTTCCAATGCTTCTTCAACCTTCATAGGTTCAATGCTAGAGATGAATGAATAATGTTCACAAAAATTAGCCAAACGAGTTTTAGAGAGAGTGATTCTCCCGGTTTGAATATCATTGAAGATTTGTTCAACAGGATGGTCTCGTGAAACCCTTGCTCAAACTCATGGGAGCTTTTGTTTGGGTCGGGGTGGAGTATCTTCTTCATCATCTCGTTCTTCTTCTTGGCCTTCTTCATTGTTGACGTTGTCGTTCTCTTGTCGCGGTGGAGAAGGAGGTTGATGAGGTTCATCTTGGTGTACTTCCTCATTTTCTTCATCTTGGCGTGTCCCACTTGTGGATGCTTCCATGTCAACTCTTGGTTCACCTTGTCGTGAGGTAGAAGCTTCCACTTAGATGGACGAGGTACTCTCCTTTACCTCCATTGGACGAATATTGCCAATAGACAAGTCTTGGATTGCTTTCAAAGGGTCTTTGTCTCTTACATCAATTGGCAATTGCTCTACTTGCGAGCCGTTAGATTCATCAAAGTTCACATCTATCGTCTCTTCAACCTTTCGGGTGAAATTGTTGTAGACGCGGTAAGTGTGAGAGTTTGAGCCATAACCAAGTAGGAAGCCCTCATGAGATTTAGGACCAAATTTAGAACGGCGATGCTTATCAAGAATGTATCACTTTGAGCTGAATACTCAAAAATATCCAACTTGGGGTTTGTTACCGGTGAGAAGCTCATATGACGTCTTGCCGAGTAGCTTCTGAAGATACAAGCGATTTGTTGCATGACAAGCTATCTCAACCTCTTCCGCCCCAAAGTGTTTTGGCGTCTTGTACTCATCAAGCATCGTTCTCACCATCTCAATAAGAGTCCGGTTCTTCCTCTCAACAACTCCATTTTGTTGAGGTGTGTACGTAGACGAGAACTCATGTGAAATCCCTTCTTCGTCAAGAAAGGTATCCACATTTGCGTTCTTGAACTCCCTTCCATTGTCGCTTCGAACCTTCTTGATCTTCACTTCAAATTGATTTTGGGCCTTCCTAGCGAACTTCTTGAAGATCTTTTGGACCTGTGATTTATCATCAAGAAAGAACACCCACGTAAATCTTGAAAAATCACCAACTATAACTAGACCAAATGAGTTTCCACCGAGACTTTTATAGGCATTGGGACCAAAGAGATCCATATGAAGTAGCTCGAGCGGTCTTCTCGTGGTCATAATGTTCTTCACGGGGTGACTTCCTCCAACTTGTTTTCCTGCTTGAAAAGCACTGCACAATCTATCCTTGTCAAATATAACATCTTCCACTCCAAGGATATGATCACCTTTAATAAGCTTATCAAGATTTCGCATGCCCACGTGACCTAACCTTCTATGCCACAACCAACCTTTAGAAGATTTAGCAATTAAGCAAGTTCTAGGTTGAGCCTTTTTAGTGAAATCTACAATGTAAAGATCACCTCTACGTAAACCGGTAAAACCATTTTATGATTATCTCTACGAAACACTTGGCAATTTACTTCAGTAAATAGGACATTGAAACCAAAGTCAGCAAGTCTAGATACGGAAAGCAAATTATAGCCAAGGGATTCAACGAGCATAACATTTTGTATGGAGCTATCATGTGAGATGGCCACCTTACCAATGCCAACCACCTTACCCTTTGAGTTGTCACCAAAAGTGACATACTTTCGAGGGCCGTCGTTTTCAGCGAGCTCACGAAACATATCCTTATCTCCGGTCATGTGATCGGTACATCCACTATCAAGAACCCATTCCTTTACTCCAGCCATGTAGCCGCGAAGATTTGCCATAAGACTAAAGTGTCTCATAGACTCGTCGAGATCAAAGTCACTATCATCATCCTCATCATAGTATCCATGTTCAACATCGTCTTGTGATGGATCAATTCCTAGAGAGGGTAATTCATTAGATAAATGGTCATCACAATAATCATATTTATGGATTTTAATGGCTTCGGAGATGATATTGCTAATGCTTCCAACATCTCCTTTGGCACACATGAGATTGGTAAGCTCAAATAGACAATCACCAAACTTAGGATCATTGGAATTCATCTTACTCAAGGCAATGGACTTATGAAGAATTTCATCTAAGTTTCGCAAGGAATAGTTTGGAAATCGTTCCTCAAGAAATCTCCATATGGTGTAAGCACAATCAAGAGCAGGCAAGCTAGCAATCAGGTTTCTATGTAATCCTCTAGTGATTAAATTGACGGTTCTAATATTATAGATCATGTCAATAGACTCATCAAGAGTAGGATGCAAGGGGTCAACAAGGCGCACACAAGGAGTAGTAATGTACTTGTTCAAGTGATATTCATTGAAAATATCAAGCATCTCAGTTTTCCATTCATGAAAGAACTTTCCATCAAGTATAGGCACTCTACATCTAAGACTCCCCAACGTAGACTCATCCATCTTCCTCCAAAGGTGTTTAAACCAAAGCAATAGAGACCAATGCTCTGATACCAATTGAAAGGATCGAGAAGAGGTGTCTAGAAGGGGTGAATAGACTCTTAGCAAAGAAAAGTAGTATTTTTTAATTTCTTTAAGTTGAGGTGGAGTTTTAGCACAATTTTAAACATTCACAATACATTTCAAGCAAACATGACAAGAGTATATGAGCAGCGGAAAGTAAAGCATGCAAGTTGCAAGAAAGTAAAGGAATGGGATTGGAGTGTGCAAACGCAATTGGAGACTCGGAGATTTTTGGCGTGGTTCCGATAGGTGGTGCTATCGTACATCCACGTTGATGGAGACTTCAACCCACGAAGGGTAACGGTTGCGTGAGTCTACGGAGGGCTCCACCCACGAAGGGTCCACGAAGAAGCAACCTTGTCTATCCCACCATGGCCATCGCCCATGAAGGACTTGCCTCACTAGGGTAGATCTTCACGAAGTAGGCGATCTCCTTGCCCGTGCAAACTCTTTGGTTCAACTCCACAATCTTGTCGGGGGCTCCCAAGTGACACCTAACCAACCTAGTAGACACCACTCTCCAAAAGATAATAGATGGTGTGTTGATGATGAACTCCTTGCTCTTATGCTTCAAATGATAGTCTCACCAACACTCAACTCTCTCTCACGGATTTGGATTTGGTGGAAAGATGATTTGAGTGGAAAGTAACTTGGGAAGGCTAGAGATCAAGATTCACATGGTTGAAATGGAATATCTTGGTCTCAACACATGAGTAGGTGGTTCTCTCTTAGAAAATGAATGTTGGAAGTGTAGGCACGTTACGATGGCTCTCCTTTCAAATGAAGAGTGGATGGAGGGGTATATATAGCCTCCACACAAAATCTAACCATTACACACAATTTACCAAACTCGGTGGGACCGAATCATAAAACTCGGTCAGACCGATTCAGTTCATAATGTGACTGTTAGTCATTTCGGTGGGGCCGATATGATCAACTCGGTGGGACCGATGTGCTAGGGTTAGGGTAAAACCTCAACTCGGTTTGACCGATTACACATACTCGGTGGGACCGATTTTGGTAATAAGCAAAATAGAGAGTTGATCAAGCAAACTCAGTGGGACCGATTGGATATCTCGGTGAGACCGAAATAATTGCAACAGGCAGCAGAGAGTTTGCAAGTCCATCTCGGTGAGAACAAGATCCCATCGGTGAGACCGAACTGATTAGGGTTTCTGGCAGTGTCTATGTCAAATGAACTCGGTGGTGCCGGATAGATCAAATCGGTGGGGCCGAGTTTGACTTTTGGTTTGGGACATATGTGGATATGAGAAAGTGGTTGAGGGCTTTGGAGCATATCACTAAGCACTTTGAGCAAGCAAGCCATTAAGCAACACCTCATCCCCTTTTAATAGTATTGGCTTTCCTATGGACTCAATATGATCTTGGATCACTAAAATGAAAATAGTATAGTCTTGAGATTTTGAGCTTTTGCCAATCTTCTCTCCTTTGCATCTAGAAGGGGTTCCACATCCTCTTGTCCAAGTCACTCCATTGTTGAAATCATCTGAAATATACTAGACAAAAGTATTAGTCCAACAAAAGATATGTACATTAATTACCAAAACCACCCAGGGAGCACTTGTGCCTTCAACATATTAAATTGAAAAAGATTTGCATCTGAAAAAAGAGATCAATCTCTGATTTTTGAGTAATTAACAAATCCGGTGTTGTTCTCTTTCGTCGACGGTCTGCAAGCTCCCCACCCATGTTCTCCCTTGGGCCACGTCCGTCTGCTCCCGTCTTACTCCCAGGCACTTTGTTGCTTCATGATCGCCCATGCATGCACTACCAGCTGGCTGCCCGCCCCCAATTCCCTTGGATCCGTCTGCTCAATGCTATTAGATTAGCACATGGGTGCATCTGCCGGCAATACCAACTGCCCATCAAAGAAAAATGGATTAGTACGTCGACCGGGATAATAAATATGAAACTCACACTAATGAAATTTACAGTTATCAACACACACTAATCAAAATACCTTCTAAATCTCACGTAGTGGACGGTTCCTCTGAACATCATTGTGTTACAGAAACAATGTACCTTTCTCAGCCTACTACCAAGTGTGGAATCCATAGACCACCATGATCCTCTATCACATCAAAGTTGTTGTACATCATTATATTAGAGTTGTGATCCCTTTGATAAATTGTGTAACACTCTAAAAAACAACAAATATTGTTATCCCGTTGTGAACAGAGAAAAGAAAGAACAAATTATCTTCATACTCCCATATTTATGAAAAATATTTATTCAGCAAGAGCATGCACTTGCCAACTTTATTGTAAACCAACTCAAGTGTGTAGCAAGGTTATTATTCATTTATGTGAAATATTTTTGCCACTTAGAAAAGCTTAGAACCAAATGAAAATTAAGAAGAAGCCCAAATACTTTTATTCCTTTTTGATTTCCCTTACATGGTGCGGACAGAGTATGATGCTTGTCTGAAATACCTAAAGGCACAACAAAAGCTACATCTTAATACTCAACTAATGTTATTCACTCAGATTGTTCTCCTCACCTTCTACCAATTTTTCTGTTCATGTTCGCTACACTATCCCCCACTCAAAAAAATTACACATCTGTGCAAAGGGATAACATAGGGAGGATAGAAAAATGATCGATACAACTCCCAACAACATCTCTCCCGAATTCATCTCCATCCTACCAAACACGAGTGCAAAATCTCCTGCTCCGTAGCCTCCGGACCATGACAGATGTAAAGAGAACAGTTGCATGTTGTCGCCTCTGCTTCCCCTATCCACCACAAAACATGCAGAGCACTTAGAAATTCCACATGATTTAGAGAACAACACGTACAAGATTAAGATAGCTACACCTTCATTCGGAGAAAAAAATCACCACGTTCCTCGCCCGCCGCTAGCAAACACCAAGCATGATTCGGAAGTGCTGGATTCGAATTTTGAAAATGAACTGGGAAAAGTGCTAATGAAGGGATAATGGGGGAGAGGGCAGCTAACTGATGTGGTTCTCTGGCCAGCGGTGGCCGGCGGGAGGAGACGATGAGTGGCGGCGCTCAGATTTGGGGAGGAGGCGGTAGAGAAATTGTATGGTCGTAGGGGAGTGGTGCACTGCCTAGGAGGCCAGCCTAACGGGAAGCTGCAAGGAGGTGAGGGAGCCGGCTAGAGCCCTAGCTCGTGCCCTTCTCTGTTGTGGTCCGTGGGGTGGCGGCGCACCACCGGGGAGGCCAGCCTGACGGGCAGTCAGAAGGAAGGCAGGGGAGCCGGCTAGAACCCTAGCTAGCTCGTGGCCTTCTCTGTCAAGGTCTGTGGGCTGGCGGCGACACCGGAGGAGGGCGCTTGAGGGAGATCATCACGAGGAGAGAGCGGAGGCTACGAGCAAGAACACGGGGATGGGCTAGGGCACGCGTTGTTTTTCTTTCCTTGACATGGGGCTGGCCTCGTTTTTTTGTTTGCCTTAGAACGTGTGTGCCCCCTAATAAAACGTGCGTGCCTAGGTGGTTTTCTTTCCCATTTTTTTGATGTGACGTGCGTGTGTTCATTTCCCGGCTTGGCTGTTGGTTCGATCGGAAAATAATCGGTGGAAATCGGCATGTGGGATTTGATAGCGAAAAATCGGGGCGAGGAGATCGTGCGATGGTGTGGAGATCGAGGTGAGTGCTGAGAGAGCGAACGAACAAAGTACCAACTACTCTAAGATTAAGTAGGTACATAAATGCTTTAATAATAAGATTTCTTTGTTATGATGTACACATTAATTTTTTTAATCGGTTATTTGTTTCCTAATTAATGTGATTGGGCGATTTAATGTATGGTTAATTAATTTATATTTGATCTTTAGAGATTGATCGTGATTGATTCTTTCATATAAAAACAATACTAATAACTTGCGCCAGCATGGAAAGTTCTGGTTCGGTCAGATTTTTTTTCGTTATGTGAGAGGGTGATGTGAAAATAAACCGATGGGGTGGAGTGGACGAAAAAATGGACAAAAGTGGGGGGACGAAAAAAAATCATGGATGCAATCCTACCAACTGCTCCATTAGGAGTAGAGATATTTTTTTGAAAAAAACCGTGCTATCCCTCACTTGGGGACGATTGATATTTTTTTGACCTATCTCTCACTTGGGGACAATTGATATTTTTTTGACCTAGCTCTCACTTGGGGATGATTGATTTGGCAGATTGAAAAACTGACGCAGACGAGGGGAAGGTTTCCTTTTCTCGGGCAAGGTAGCCGAGGGGGAGGTGGGACCTTGAGAGGGATGACGGCGGGGTGATTACTTCGGTCAATGGTGAGAGGATAAACGAACAAACGACACGTACTGCTCCATTAAGAGTAGAGAGATATTCCATTACAAGTTAATTCGGTACATAAATGCTTTGATAATGGTATTTCTTTGTTGTGATTTACACATTAATTTTCTTAAAATCGGTTATTTGTTTTCTAATTAATGTGATTGAGCGGTTTTTTGTAGCGACCTGACCTCAAACGGTCAAGTCTCTGTACTTAAGGGTCATCCCTGGATCGGTATGCTGACACACACAGTACTCGAGGATTTATAACAGAGGTAAATCACATGTATAAAGTAACGTAAATACTATTACCTCAGTCCATATAGCGGAAGTAACAACAAGGTTGTGGATTCCCATCAACACAAACGGCAAAGTTGAGTGTAGACATCGTAACCCTAACGTATCACTTACTCGTCGTAAGATTCCTGCAACATGAGAGGTTGCAGCCACAAAGGGTCAGTACATTGAATGTACTGGCAAATTCACACCATAGGATAAAAATGAGAATGACTATCTCTACATGCATATTTGGCTGGTGGAGACTCTATGGCTATTTTTGCAGAAAGCTAGTTTTTCCCTACAACAAATGAATAGATTTTATTTAACTACAAAGTTTGCTGAAAACATTGAGAAGGTAACCCCAACTCAATCCCAAATCATTAATAACCCAACAATTTCATTAAATAGAGTGATGAGATCAACATAATAATTCAAGTACCAGATACTCAAGAAGTCCATAAATGGGGACACGGCTAATCATGATTAGTTTGTACATTGCAGAGGTTTCTGCACTTTTCCCCACAAGACTCGAACTCCTCCGTGGGATTTCTCGCACTACATGCTGTTTGAGAAACGGATGACCGAGACACAGTCTTTCAGAAGCATTAACTCTTTACGACGGGTAGAGCGTACCACCTACATCCCCTACATCTTCTAGTCTACCACTGTAAGAGGTCACACAACATACTCAACTATGCCAGAGCCCATAATGGCTTATGATGCACACGGAAGTTTCCGGCATGAATAATCTTATGATCCCTTTGAGCCTGGGTGGCATTCCAATAGGATGATCACACGGATACCCTGGGATCTCCTAGGACAACACTAGGTTCCCTAGGTGTCCGGGCAATCCACTGGTATCCCCAGGGTGCCCCAACCAATCCACCCAGATGTGTATTAAAGTAGCCACCTTAAGTTTACCTTAGATAATATTACTCTCACAGCTTTCATGAATCTCACAAACCAATCCACATCCACGAGCATAGCAAAACAATATAAGCATAACGTAGTAACACCCGAGGTTTGAATAAATAGGCAATAGGTTCCTACCTCATCAACTACTTCCCAAATACCCACATGTTATCAAGTCCTACTCATGCAATGTTTGAGGGTTGAATCTAATGCATAAAAACTGGGTAATAAAGGAAGTATGATCAAAGTGTGAACTTGCCTTGTACTATTGATGAAGATGATTCACACTCATAACTCCTGATAATTCTACTCGTCACACTCTGGTCAATCTATCATAAGCAAGCAATAGCATACATAAGCACTCATGCAAAAGAATCGAAGAAAACATCTCGGAAAACTTCGAAAACAAGCAAACAACTCTTGCAACATAAAACAATTTATAATAGTACCAAAATTAGGTGAATTTGGCCTTATCAGAAATTTTAGGTCAAGAGCTTCAATTTGCAAAAAGAATCAATTAAATCAAAGTTATAAAACTCGAGTTATGAACAAAAGAAGTTTGAATTAAAATCTGTTTGAAAACCAAATTTTAAACTTTTAAAAACATTTTTAGTTTAGTTCTCTGGATAGATGAGATCAAGACGAAGAATTTGGCGTTGGTTTCATCGAATTTGGGCAAACGGTTGAAAAGTTGTGAGGGTTTGAAAACCAGGGGCTAATCTAAAAAAACTACATCTAGGTCCCTGGCCACGTGGCAGAAAACGACAGGCTGAAAAACCGTTCGCTGCGGGGCTAATAGAGCGAACGTTCGCTAACTAAAGCATACCGGTTCGGAAATAAAAAACAACTAAACCTAATCTCAGCCCTAGAGCTAGGATCGGACGGACGGGACGGAGCGATGGCTTACCACGGCAGTTGACGGCGCCGGCGGTGAGGAAGACGACGGCGATGGCTTCGGCTTCAGACAGGGACGGCTGCTCCGGGGTCGACGGCGACGGGCGGAGGCATGGGGAGGTCAGGCTCAGTGAGGCGAACACGACGGTGGCGTCGGCGGCGGTCGAGGGCGGCGGCTGCGCAAGCGGGCGGCGGTGCGGATCTCGTCGGAGTTCGAACTCCGGCGAGGGTGTGCGGCGGCTGCGAGGGGTTTCGGGCGCTGCAGTTTGAGGCAAAACGAGGTCGGGGTTGGAGCTATTTAAGGAGGGGGCTTCATAGAGGAGGGGCAAGGCTAGAGGAGAGAGTCCCGAGCGGGACTCGGCGTCGGCCGGCGACGGCGTACAGGAGCAGGACTCCTGCTTGGCTTGGAAAGGAAGAACCCGACAGGTGGGTCCCACCTATCGATGGCTCGGCGTGGCGGCGTGCGAGCAAGGGAACGAGCGGGCGTGCGAGGCATAGCTGGTTCGGCGGGGAAGGGAGGCCGTGGGCCGAAACTACTGCTGGGCTGGTTGGTGGGCGCTGGTCTAGCGCCGCTGGCCTCCTCTTTTTTTTAACAGAGACAAACAAAAATAATAAAAACAAAAGAAACAATAATTATATAGGCATATAATATATCAAAATTTTCTATAAAATGAACATTTCTCTAGCATCAAATAAAATCTACAAAAATTCAAATAAATCCAATAGTGCTACTGCTACAATAAAAACCTTATAAAAATCATTTTAAAAATACCAAAATAAATTCAAATTTATTTCTCTCCAATTTTCTAATGTATGGAATCATTTTACCCTAATTTCCATATATTTTATTTTTGGACAAAAATAATTTGAATAAAATCCAAATAACTCCAAAATGAGAATAATTTCAAAAGGGGCTTTCAATTTGATTTTTTAAACTCCCAACTCATATTTCATATGATTTGAAGAAGTCATTTTATCTTCTCTCATGAAAATCATTGAGTTGCTTAAAGTTTCTGAATTGAAAAAATATTTCCAAATAAAATTCAAATCTTTTCAAAACCCCTTACATTTATTTAAATGGAAAAAGTCATGTCATCTTCTCTCCAAGGTTTTGTGATGAAAAGAATTTGAATCCATGGAGATCATAAATGCAAAATGAAAGTTTGGGGAAGTTATTTTATTCCCTCTCATTTAACTTTCAAACGCTTCAAATTTCACTCAAGCAACTGCACCACAATCAAACAAACACTCAAAACTATTTATTTAATATAACATTCCAAAATTTAGAATTTTGGGATGTTACAAACCTACCACCCTTAAAATGAATCTCGTCCTCGAGATTCAGAGAGGCTAGAAAGAAATAGGTTAGGGTTTGGGGGTCTCCTCAAAATCCATCGATTGTCGCGGGAGGGGGTCTGGGGTGCTACCACCCTTAGAAGCAACGTTACGGTTCCATCAAAACTCATATACTCCGTCCTTTTGTTGGCAGTGTCGATCTCCTCAGATTCTCGGGAAAATTCCTACTCTGCTCTTCCGGTAGTGGCATAACCTTTACCTCAATTCTTCTGTCCTTTCATCATGGTAAGTTTCTTCTGTGACTGGGTCTTCTTAGCTAACAGGTCTGGTGCCAATACTAAACAACTATCGATATCTCATGGTGGTCAACCATTTACGGTTTCTCCTGCAGGAAATGGGTCTGGGTTGAACCTCACCGTATGACCTACGATGGGCACAGCTGCCCTGTACAAGGGGAAAATATTGTCATACCATTCTAAGTTTTCAACAAGGTTTTGATCGTCATATCTCTACTATAGGCAAGTCACTCAGATTTACCATCCCATATAGCAAGGCAAACAATAAGAGTAAGTCGGTATGGTGATCAATCCATCCCGCACCTAAATCATTACCTTGTATATGGTTTAGCGAATCTCGTATTCTAACACTCGGTCATCCTCACAAGCATTGAAGAATTTCTCTTTTCCACGAACTGGGTTCGGAAAAATATCCATTGATTTTGCAAGCCAAAGAAACATCTATCGTTCCTTCACAACTCTCAGGTTTTGCGTTACTCCTATAAGATCGTCTGTTGATAAAGTCGTATCTTCTTCCAGAGTTTTTCCTTCAGCAAGAGTGTGCTTGCTTCTTGGCAGGTCCTGGGGCCTGTGGGTTATGGCCCATCTCATCACTTGTAAACCTTGAACTCATCATTGGGGCAACTGCTCGTTATTCCAACATCCAGCTTCCTAGCATTCCATCCAATTATAATGTATCTCTTAATTCTATTGGTACCAAACTAAGACGTGATTACTCAAACTCATCATGGAGTTACAATGCTCCATATTACCAACATTGTACCTCCTTTATATCCAATAGTACTGCAGTCCTTCATACTCTTGGGGTATCCCACATATCGAGACAAAACTCGTACTTATTTTTTCCGAGGTCCACTCCGTGGAATATCATTATCTTTTCCAGGGGTCAAGGGTTCTCATAGGGTATAGCCACCCTTGAAATGCACAAATTCTTCCATAGACCATATTCTCATATCCTCGAAAACGGTCAAAATCTTTCTTCATAGAGTAACAACTCAATAAAATCCAAGTCGGTACCAACGATGCTAAATTTATTGATTCTCAAATTACTACAATCTTCTGCATTTCTCATTACATGCCTCAACTCAACACCTGAATACAAAAAGAAATGTTCCCATGACTACTACTATCTTTCTCACAGACTCAACTATTCAACACGCATATACTCATTGGGACAATCGCTGGCAAAGTGCCATGCTTCATTACAGCGGAAACATATTACTTCTGACAAAGCTCGTGGTTTCCTTGTGATTTCATAGCCTCCTTGGGTCACCGACTTCCTTTTTGGGCAACCGCTGAAGTAATGCCCTGAATCTTTGCAGCTGAAACATGTGATATGACTCGGGTCCTTCTTTGTAGAAGTTGAGTTGTTCCTGGAATCCAATCTATTTCTCTTCCTGGATTTGTCCGTTCCAATCGGGGTTTCTATTTCCTATGGGTCATACTATACTTCCTCTGTCGGGAATTTTACTACGTCTCCATTCAGACAATTCTGGGAGATGTGTCCTTCTTCTCCACATGAATAGCATGACTTGGTGCAGGGTTTAATTGGGTCTGCTTTGGATGTGTCCTCCATCTCTTCCTTCATCACTGGTTCTTCTAAAATTTCCATGAGGGCTCCTTTCATTGCTTCTTTCTTCTGCTGGATGGTTCTTTCGACTATGGGGTATATGTGACACTGAGCAGGGTAGTGGGTAGTCCCTTCATACAAGAAACAAGTAATCTGCCTAGTTGGGCATTCTTCAGCTGGGTGACTTTCTTCACAATGAGGGCATTCATCCTTATGTTCTTTATGGTTGTGTCATATTTCTCCACAAAGCTTGCATGCACAGGGTTTCTTCATATCATTTCCATAAGGCTTCGACTTCTGGGACACAAGCCAAGACTTTTTCAGAGTCAACTTAAATTCTTCCCAAGTGGTTACTCTTTGCCACCCATTGACGGTTTGGTACATCCTCCACCAAGTAGCAGCACCTCTTTCAAAGCACTGAATATCATGCTGGGTCATATCCTTTCTGGCTATAGGGTTATTCTTCATGTGATCTTCCATCTTCTGAATCCATCGGTCCGTCTCCAATTGACTTATCGGTCCCGGAAATGTGAGTTCATCTCCATTCATTCTCTATTGGTTCCAAGGGTTTTGGGGTGAGATAAGAGAGATAGGGAGGGATACACACAATACAAACAAAAGTTTTTGAAGAGACGGAATTTTATTTGTGGCTGTCGGAAAAACATCAAACAAATGACAGCTCACAAACGTCGCATCTAACGTAAGTATATAACAGGGGTTTGGTCTTCTAAAGGTCAATAAATCTTCAAAATCACCAAACTCTTCAAGTCTTGTTCATGTCTCCAATGGCTACTTCCGATCGTGCTTGCCCTTCTCAAGTTCTTTTGCCAGATCCTCTCTATTAACGCGAAGTCTCTCATGAAGTCCTTTAATACTCTGGAGTTGCATTCCAGACTTATGGGTTTCAACATCCTTGGCATGAACCATGGTACTACTGTCCTTCAGTTCCTGACGAATCTCCGGTATCTCGAGGTTTTGCTCCTCCCGATTGGTTATTTTCAGCTTCTGGGTCCTGAGTTCTTCACGAAATGCTTCCTTGTCAAATACAGCTTTCCTGAAGGTTCATCTTAAAATTCTTGATGTAATACTCCAGATCCTGGCGATACACCAGCTAAGGTTAAAACTTCATCTTTTGCTGATAGGTGCTCCATTAGCCCCTTTGTCATCCAATCCTTCCAAAGACATGCATGCTTAACTCAGCATGGTGACAGTACCATAAGCGGGCGATAACATCATGGATAGCCATGTTTATGCCCATGTCAGTGCCATGAGCTATCATTCCTTAGTTGGTATCTCATGTCTTAGGGGTTCCTTGACAAAAAATTTGAGTCTTTAGCTCTCCATGTTCCGGTGTTTCTCCGACACACCTTGATCTCGGTATTGACAACTTCAATAGTCTGACAAATTCCATAAGGGTAGTTTTCCTAGGTCATACCAATCTGGAAATTCTTCAGAGCCTTCAAATTCCCCTAGTCTTCGGAGTCTTCCACCATTGTAGTTTCCATTATTATAATGCATGGTAAAATCCTCTTCATTCCGAATGGTCTTAGTTGTCTCATATCTTGTCCTTCTCGGAGTGGTCTCGCCAGTAAAATCTTCATGTGGTCAAAAATAAAAGGGGTATAGTCTAACTAAAAGGGAATATTTTATAAAGCTTAGAAAAGAAGAGAGGTAAAAGATATTTTTGAAAAAAGAAGTCTTAGAGAAAATCTTTCCTATGGGCTGCCAGTTTCTAGGGGTCATGTCCTACAGTCAACATGTGCTCTGATACCATCTAGTAGCGACCTGGCCTCAAATGATCAAGTCTCTGTGCTTAAGTGTCATCCCTGGATCGGTATGCTAACACACACAGTACGCGAGGATTTATAACAGAGGTAAATCACATGTATAAAGTAACGTAAATACTATTACCTCGGTCCATATAGCGGAAGTAACAACAAGGTTGCGGATTACCATCAACACCAACAGCAAAGTTGAGTGTAGACATCGTAACCCTAACATATCACTTACTTGTCGTAAGATTCCTGCAACATGAGAGGTTGCAGCCACAAAGGGTCAGTACATTGAATGTACTGGAAAATTCACACCATAGGATAAAATGAGGATGACTATCTCTACATGCATATTTGGCTGGTGGAGGCTATATGGCTATTTTTGCAGAAAGCTAGTTTTTTTCCTACAACAAATGAATAGATTTTATTTAACTACAAAGTTTGTTGAAAACATTGAGAAGGTAACCCCAGCTCAATCCCAAATCATTAATAACCCAACAATTTCATTAAATAGAGTGATGAGATCAACATATAATTCAAGTACCAGATACTCAAGATGTCCATATCCGGGGACACGGCTAATCATGATTAGTTTGTACACTCTGCAGAGCTTTGCGCACTTTTCTCCACAAGACTTGATATCCTCCGTGGGATTTCTCGCACTACATGGTGTTTGAGAAACGTATGACCGAGACACAGTCTTTCAGAAGCATTAACTCTTTACGACGGGTAGATCGTACCACCTGCATCCCCTACATCTGCTAGTCTACCACTGTAAGAGGTCACACAACATACTCAACTATGCCAGAGTCCATAATGGCGTGTGGCTGCACACGAAAGTTTCCAGCATGAATAATCTTATGATCCCTTTGAGCCTGGGTGGCATTCCAATAGGATGATCACACGGATACCCCGGGATCTCCTAGGACAACATTGGATTCCCCAGGTGTCCGAGCAATCCACTGGTATCCCTAGGGTGCCCCAACCTATCCACCCAGATGTGTATTAAAGTAGCCACCTTAAGTTTACCTTGGATAATATTACTCTCACAGCTTTCATGAATCTCACAAACCAATCCACGTCTACGAGCATAGCAAAACAGTATAAGCATAACGTAGTAACACCCAAGGTTTGAATAAATAGGCAATAGGTTCCTACCTCATCAACTACTTCCCAAATACCCACATGCTATCAAGTCCTACTCATGCAATGTTTGAGGATTGAATCTAATGCATAAAACTGGGTAATAAAAGGGAGTATGATCTAAGTGAGAACTTGCCTTGTACTGTTGATGAATATGATTCGCATTCATAACTCATGATAGTTCTACTCACCACACTCCGGTCAATCTATCGCAAGCAAGCAATAGCATACATAAGCACTCATGCAAAGGAATCGAAGAAAAGATCTCGGAAAACTTAAAATAACAAACAACTCTTGCAACAGAAAACAATTTCTAACAGTACCAAAATTAGGTGAATTTGGCCTTATCAGAAAGTTTAGGTCAAGAGCTTCAATTTGCATAAAGAATCAATTAAATCGGAGTTATAAAACTCAAGTTATGAACAAAAAAGTTTGAATTCAAATCTATTTGAAAACCAAATTGTAAACTTTCAAAAACATTTTTAGTTTGGTTCTCTAGATAGATGAGATCAAGACAAAGAATTTGGCGTTGGTTTCATCGAATTTAGACAAACGGTTGAAAAGTTGTGAGGGTTTGAAAACCAGGGGCTAATCTGAAGGAAAAAAAACTACATCTAGGTCCCTGGCCACGTGGCAGAAAATGACAGGCTGAAAAACCGTTGGCTGCGGGGCTAATAGAGCGAACGTTCACTAACTAAAGCATACCGGTTCGGAAATTAAAAAAACAACTAAACCTAATCTTAGCCCTAGATCTAGAATCAGACGGACGGGACGGAGCGACGGCTTACCGCGGCGGTTAACGGCGCCGGCGGTGAGGAAGACGGCGGCGGCAGCGGCTTCTGCCTCGGACGGGGACGGCTGCTCCGGGGTCGGCGACGACGGGCGGAGGCACGGGGAGGTGCGGCTCGGCGAGGCGAAGATGATAGTGGCGTTGGCGGCGGTGCGGATCTCGTTCGAGTTCAAACTCCGGCGAGGGTGTGCGGCGGCTGCGAGGGGTTTCGGGCGCTGCAATTTGAGGCAAAACGAGGTCGGGGCGGAGCTATTTAAGGAGGGAGCTTCGTAGAGGAGGGGCAAGGCGAGAGGAGAGAGTCTCGAGCGGGACTCGGCGTCGGCCGGCGACGGCGTACAGGAGCAGGACTCCTGCTTGGCTTGGGGAGGAAGAACCCGACAGGTGGGTCCCACCTGTGGGTGGCTGGGCGTGGCGGCGTGCGAGCGAGGGAGCGAGCGGGCGCGCGAGGCGTAGCCGGTTCGGCGGGGAAGGCAGGCCACGGGCCGAAACTGCTGCTGGGCCGGTTGGTGGGCGCTGGTCTAGCGCGGCTGGCCTCCTCTTTTTTTTAACACAAACAAATGAAAATAATAAAGACAAAAATATATATTATATAAGCATATAATATATCAAAATTTTAAAAAAGATTTTCTATAAAATGAACATTTCTCTAGCATCAAATACTATCCACAAAAATTCAAATAAATCCAACAGTGCTACTGCTGCAATAAAAACCTTATAAAAATCAATTTAAAAATACCAAAATAAATTCAAATTTATTTTCTCCAATTTTCTAATGTAGGGAATCATTTTACCCTAATTTTCATATATTTTATTTTTGGAGAAAAATAATTTGAATAAAATCTAAATAACTCCAAAATGAGAATAATTTCAAAGGGGCTTTCAATTTGATTTTTTTAACTCCCAACTCATATTTCATATGATTTGAAGAAGTAATTTTATCTTCTCTCATGAAAATCATTGAGTTGCTTAAAGTTTTTGTATTGGAAAAATATTTTCAAATAAAATTTAAATCTTTTCAAAACCCCTTACATTTATTTAAATGGAAGAAGTCATGTCATCTTCTCTCCAGGGTTTTGTGATGAAAAGAATTTGAATCCATGGAGATCATAAATGCAAAATAAAAGTTTGAAAAAGTCATTTTATTCCCTCTCATTTAACTTTCAAAAACTTCAAATTTCACTCAAGCAACCACACCACAATCAAACAAACAATCAAAACTATTTATTTAATATAACATTCCAAAATTTAGAATTTTGGGATGTTACATTTTTTTTCTTAAAATTGGCTATTTTGTTTCCTAATTAATGTGACTGAGCGATTTAAGGTCATGTTTATTAATTTAAATTTGATTTTTAGAGATTGATCATGATTGATTCTTTCAAATAAAGACATTACTAAATAACTTGTGCCAGCATGAAAAGTTCTGACCCATTCAGTTTTTTTTTGTTGTGTGAGAGGGTGACACGAAAATAAACCGGTGGGGTTGGGGACGAAAAAACCAATCAAAAAAACCGGACGAAAGTGGAGGGACGAAAAAAACCATGGATGCAGTCCTACCAACTGCTCCATTAGGAGTAGAGATATTTTTTCTGAAATAAAAACCGTGCTAACCCTCACATGGGGATGATTGATTTTTTTTGACCTATCTCTCACTTGGGGATAATTGATTTTTTTTGACCTAGCCCCCACTTGGGGACGATTGATTTGGCATATTGAAAAACGGACGCACACGACTGGAAGGTTTCCTTTTCTAGTGCAGGGGAGTCGAGAGGGTGGTCGGACCTTGAGAGGGATGACGGGTGGGGTAATTACTTCGATCAATGGTGAGGGGATAAACAAACAAACGACACGTACTGCTTCTTTAAGAGTAGAGTAGAGATATTTCATTACAAATTATAGGTTTATAAATGATTTGGTAATGAGATTTCTTTGTTATGATTTACACATTATTTTTTTTAAATCGGTTATTTGTTTTTTAATTAACGTGACTGAGCAATGTTTTCTTAAAATCGATTATTTGTTTCCTAATTAACATGATTGAGCAATGTTTTCTTAAAATCGATTATTTATTTCCTAATTAATGTGATTGAGCGATTTAAGGTCAGGTTAATTAATTTCAATTTGATCTTTAGAGATTGATCGTGATTGATTCTTTCACATAAATACATTACTAAATAACTTGTGCTAGCATGAAAAATTCTGATAAGTTCAGATTTTTTTTCGTTGTGTGAGAGGGTGACGTGAAAATAAACCGATGAGGTGGGACGGAGATGAAAAAAAAACAGACAAAATGCTGAAGTTTTCATGCTCTTCATCCGTCACCAGTTGAACACGTGCTTCTTGGCAGCCCATGGTCAATAAACAAATGCAAGGCATCCACTACTAGCTAGCTACACGTACGCGCCTAACCTACCTGCTGCATAGTCCTACACTTCCACGCATGGTCAATATATCATGCATGGTTTGATACGTGTACGCCTATTGATCGTGGCCTATAAATACCCGGCGCAGCAAAAAGAGGAGGCATATATCGGTCGCCACCCGTTCATCCATTCCATCGATCGAATTAAGAGACTTGCAAAAACAGCTCGATCAGGTCGATCGACATCGAGAAGATGGTGCCAGAAACGCCTGCTCGTTCCAACACCGGACGAGCACGAAAGGCTCCGGTACCACCTCCTACGTTCCACCCTAGCCTCTGGGGTGGTTTCTTCCTCACTTACCAACCGCCTACTGCCCCTCAGGTAATTTTACTGACCACAAGAAAAGCATTTCGTATTCCTTTTTTTTCTTTTTTTCAAGGCAATAAGATTTTCATCATTTCTCTCTCTTGAAAAGGGGAGTACCCCGGCCTCTGCAAGATTTTCATCATTTATGAATAGGATATTATGATTACAATCAGATAATAACAACACAGAAACACACTCTGGCAAAGTATCCAGTGATCTTTCCGTATTTCACTAATTACTCATTCTATGCCCATTCCTGCTTAAACTATACCTTTTATTTAGTAAGATCAAGAAACATATATAACTAGATGATACCCCGGGAATTGTTGTGATAATCTTGTTAAAAGAGATGCATTATTAGGTGCTACATAAAGAACTACAACGAATGAAAATTAAGAGTATTTCTTAATATACACTTTAAAAACATTAAAACACATGAAGCATGTAACAAAAGCATGTATAAAAGAGAGAAAAATAGATTGTAGTTAAAAGAGTACTCCCTCCATCCAAAAAAAACTTGTCCCTCAAATGGATGTATGTAGCACCAAGTTAGTGCTAGATACATCCATTTGATAGACAAGCTTGGGACAAGTTTTTTCGGACGGAGAGAGTACCATTTATAAATAAAAATAAATAAATAAAATCAACTACTCCCTCCGTTTCTAAATATAAGTCTTTGTAGAGATTTCACTATGAACCACATACGGATGTATATAGATGCATTTTAAGTGTAGATTTATTCATTTTGCTCCGTATGTAGTCCATCTAGTGGAATCCCTACAAAGACTTATATTTAGGAACGGAGGGAGTATATATGTAGCATGGCAACGTTGTATGGATAAACAAAAATATAACATAGAACTTGCAGGCATGGCTTACTGAGGTGGCGTGGTTCCATGGTTAGGAAAAATAGGTAGTGGATTATATCATGATTAAATCTAATGTGATTTAAAGCCCATTTAATAAAATCCACTAATGCATGTTGAGGATTATCATGCTTAGATCGGATGGATGCTAGTGGCTCTAGCTAGTAAATCTAACGGCTACAATAATTTTGATGACGTGATAGCATGCATGTTGAGATAATTATAGGTAAGGGTGTCACTCTCTTAGGTATATAGATTTTTCCAAAGAAATATGTTATCCATCCATCATCTCATCACATGCATGTCAGTATAATTGGCATGTTTGATCCACCAATCGGTCTGTCGATCCACTAATCATAAACATTAACCCTTAAATTGCAGCGTGCATGCATGGAAGGAAAGGCTGAAGTGCTGAGAGAAGAAGTTAGGAATATCGTAAATAGCACACATGAATTACCAAAATTATTGGATCTTATAATGACATTGCAACGGCTCGGGCTGGACATCTACTATGAGAACGAGATCAACGAGCTGCTCCACCATGTCTACAAGTCTGGTTACAACGAGGAAGATCTACATTTAGTTTCACTCCGATTTTATCTTCTGCGGACAAATGGATATGATGTATCAGCTGGTAAGGCCAAAGTTGCTTGTAATTTTGGTGCATATATGCAATTGGTATGACCTTTAGGTGTTACAATCATTTAAATTTTGTCTCTTATTTTGTTGCTCGACTAATCCTTCACTTGCATAGCAGATATATGCTTACCCCATGATAATCAAAGCACTTTTTTGAATAATCAGAACATTCAGATGGCTTGATTCTGAAAACAAATGTAGTAAAATTAGTCAATTTACATTATAAATAGTTAATATGGTGCAAATCTGAGATCTAGATGTGTAATAAAGACCTAAAAACCCGCGTCTGCATTATCTATATTTGCCTGGAAGCTAAAAATAAAAATCATCTTTAAAACATAAATCTAGATAGTGTCGAGTGGACAAACACTAGTACTGCATATAAACTAGGATTACAAAAATGTGCATAAAACTTACATGGTAGATATCACTATATAATCCAAGTATTGCGGCAAAATATGAATATGATGGAAATTGTAATCCGCTATGTATATATGGCACATGTAGTTTAGAAATACTTGATATGTATTAACCACTAGACCAACTCCACATGCAGATGTATTCCTTTGTTTCAAAGACGATGAAGGGAATTTTATGTTCGACAATACAAGAAGTATTCTGAGCTTATATAATGCAGCATACCTTAGGACACATGGAGAACAGGTGCTCGATGAGGCCGTAATATTCACAACAAGCCACCTAGAAGGCGTATTACAACAATCATCACCACTAGCAAATGAAATATCTTTAGCCCTTGAAGCACCACTTTTCCGAAGGGCTCGCATAGTAGAAATGAGAAGCTACATCCATATTTATGATAATGGTGCTACAAAAAATGAAGCCATATTGGATTTCGCAAAATTGAATTTCAATCTTTTGCAACTTCTTTATTGTGAGGAGCTAAACAACATCACAGTGTAAGTTAATCATATTTTGCTCTCTTTTCCTTGCAAATAAAAGGTTCATTAGGGCTGCAAAGAAGTGATCCGAGCTCACTTGATTAGGAAACTAGATGTACAACCCAGCCACCTGGGTTCAAGTCCCCACGGACCTAGCGTTCCTTGTTTTCATTTGATTCTCACAAAGTATTAGCTGAAAACTTATTATGTGTGTGCCATTGCAGTTGGTGGAAGGAGCTCCATGAAGAATCAGAGTTAGGATTTTCTAGAGATAGAATAGTGGAAATGTATTTTTGGATGAATGGAGCATGTTATGAACCTCAATATTGTAACTCACGGATAATACTTACAAAGATGACAGCATTTATGACCATACTAGATGATATCTTTGACACATATGGTACCACCGAAGAGAGCATGCAACTTGCCGAAGCAATCAACAGGTCACGGTCCCTTAAGTAGCACTAGTTAGTTTTTAGTTTGCTTAAAAGTTATCATTACTGTTCAAAATTTCCTGGTTTTTAGCATCAATAAACATTTTAAGGACATGCACATGCATCATAATTAAACTTCTTTGATATAATAGAAGATGGATTTCGGTGGACTGAGATGTAAGGTACAATTACAAATCTAGTAATTATCAACTTTTCGTAAACTCGAATCTATAAGTTGGTATACATCATTTGGTATACCAAATATAACAATATTTGAAACATACATGTATATATTTTTACAAATAACTATATATCAATCATAATTAACTATAAGGCATTCAACTAGCTAGTAGATATTAATGGAATAATCACTGCTCGTATTTGTAGACAGATTTCACTACCATGTGAAATGCTTTTGTCATAAGCAATAAGATCCATGGTTGTCGTGCCACATTGTGGAATGTTGTTTAATTAGTCATGAAAATATTTAATAACTCCATTAAAAAATCTGTAACAGCCTATTGATTTATAATAACATAATTTCTAAAATGGTTCTACAACCGCAGAAATAATTGTGATGAGTAAGTGCTTTTGAAAAGTGAGCTGCAATGTCTAGCAAAGTATAATTAAGTTGGTGCTAGTGATTCTAATAAATATATTGTATATTATACAATGCAGGTGGGATGAAAGTGCAACAGAACTGCTTCCATCATACATCAAGGGGTTCTACTTGTATTTATTGAAGACATTTCATTCATTTGAGAATGAACTGGGACCTGGGAAGAGACACCATGTGCACTATCTAGAAGAAACGGCAAGTATTCTGCTAAAATTTATTAGAGCTCATAAATTTTACAATTGTGTTCTAAGACAAGGGATTATAGCAGCACGCCCAGCTAGCTAGATTCTAAAATGGGGCTTTTAAATTCACAAGCGTTCATATTCAACTCAACCTACCATGCAGTTGAAGCGATTAGTTCAAGCATACACGGAGGAGCTAAAATGGCGTGATGGAAATTATGTGCCAAAAACACTGGAGGAACATCTTGGGGTTTCAGCCAGAAGCAGTGGAGGCTTCACACTTGCGTCTGCTTCATTATTTGCTGGAGTAGGCGGCATAGCTACAACAGACACGTTCGAGTGGATTCTGAACTATCCGCAACCTTTCAAGACGTTTGATATGTTTGTACGGTTCTCCAATGACATCGTATCAAGCCAGGTCATTGTCTATCTTTAGTTCTTTACACATTTAATTTCATGTAATTGTATATGCATTTCTTCTTCTTGGTTGCCTATTGATCATCCAGCTAACATTGAATCTTGCTGCAGCGTGAGCAAACCGGGGACCACTACGCCTCTACGATCCAGTGCTACATGGAAGAGCACGGCGTGATGGTGCAGGACGCCCGCGATAAGATCAAAGACCTCGTCGAGGACTCGTGGAAAGACATGGTGCGACACTGCGTCGCGCCGACCGAGCAACAGCAGCCGCTGGCTGTGCCGCGGACGGTCGTCAACTTCGCGAGGACGGTGAATAACATGTACAAGCGCGGCGACGCCTTCACTTCCTCGCACGAGATCAAGGAGATGATCACGTTGCTCTACGTGGAACCAATTGCTTAATCGCAACGTCAAGTGCGAAACCCCACCCCCGCTGATAAGGCGAGGCACCATTACTTATTAATTCATTCATGCATGCATGTTGTGCTTTTGAAATAGGAACCTTGATTCGGCAGTGTGTGTGATGGTGAGGATTTTCCTTTTTGTGAAGGCGATGGGGAGGAAATTAATGGTAAACATAAATAAAAATGGGAATGGCGTGCTAGCTGCTTTGCTGATCAAGCGCACCTCTTGTCCGTTATTTGAAGTGCACAATTTCTCTATTCATTACTCATGATATATACAGTCTAGCTGCATTACCCTTGGTTCTCTGCTGAATATTTGTATTTCCACTATGTTGAGTAATGGAAAGGGGTTTACCCGGTTCAAAAACATTATTTATCTTACTCGTGTATTGTTTTAATGAAAATGGAAGCTTCATTACTACCGGCATCTGCATAAGGAATGCACACATTAAACTATTAAAAATATGATAACTCTATATCAACAATATCAAAGTATATGTAATGGAAGATTGTGAAAAAAATATAACGAGACTGGATTTTCTACTCTCGGGTGTACTACACCCAAGTTTGCAATTCTTTTTTGGAAAAACGTGATCAAACAGAGTCGAAGAAATCTGAAAATTTGAGACATCAAACTTTATCAAATGTTCGAGCTTCTTGCAAAATTTAAAATTTTAAAATCATGTTTTTTTCATATCTGTTTTTAGTTATTTTTGAAACTCATGATCTTCCAAATTTGTGGACTTTATAAAATTACACGAACATTTTTTTTGTATTCGCTAACTTTTTTTGAACTCGTGAACATTTTTTTCAAATTTTCTAATTCCTTTCTAATTTGCCAACTTTTTAAAAATTTGGAAACAATTTTTTATTTCACTAAAAAAATCAAAATTAACAGAAAGTTACTCCCTCCATCCCATAATATAAAAACACTTTTTATACTAGTGTAGTGTAAAAAACATTCTTATATTATGAGACAGAGAGGGTATCTTAATGCTGGTGAAGTTGTGGTGACGTATTTACACATGCATTGTTGGGTCGATTCGTACGTAGTGTTCAAATTAATCAAACACCACATCCAAGCTAAGTAATGCAACGTCGCCGGCCGTACGACGCTAGCATATACAGGTCTTAGAGCATCTTCACTCGTGTCCCCGATAGGCTCTTCCAAGGCATTTTTTTATTGCCGATATAAAAAAAGCAGCCCCGTTGCGTTCTCAAAAACCTATTTTTCACCGGTTAAGACCAAATTTGACGTCGGCAAATCCAGGCCGAACCCGGCACGCTGGGGCACTCGGAGGCGCCGGGGAAACGGTTTTCGCACGAATTCTTGTGGGCCCGCCGAGTCAGCGACTAGGCGCGTTTGTCGTTCTCATTGCCACGGTTTCCCGCGGGGAATCAATGCGAAAGATGTCGCCGGTCAGCCTTCCATTGATTCCTCACGGGCGACGCAGTGAAGGCGCGACAACGCACGCCTCGCCCCCTCCCGCCACGCATACACACGGCTGCCACCCGCTCGCCGCCCACCCGCGGCTATAAAAGCCGCCCCTCCGTCGCCGGTGGCCGCACACTTCCTCGCCACAGCCCCTCTCCCCCTCTTGCCGACGACGCCCTTTTTCCCTTTCTCCCCGTCTCAAAACCATGGCCGAGCGCTACCCCGATGACGGAGCGGCGGCCAATGGTTTCGGCTGCCGCCACCTGCACAAGGACGAAGCCCGCCTCCTCTACAAGGCGGACCACCGGACATGCGGATGCCGAGCTCCTGGAGGCTCAGCCCCGACGGCATCCCAGTGTCTCCGGTGCCCACCGGTGCTGATCGGCACGCCGGGATCACGCGCATCCGGTCGTCGCTGCCGAAGCACGCGCTGAACCAGCCGAGGTACGCCTCCGACAGCCACACACTGTGGATGGCGTAGTTCGACCGCCAACACGAAGAGCGGCTCGCCTCCACGAACAGCGTCGAGCCCCGCGGCCGCCTCAACTCTGAGAGGCCAATGGTGGGGTGTCCCCGGCCGCACGCTCGAAGCCGTCCTTGAGCACATCGAGGCCGGTAACTCGCCGCGCTAGGAGTACCCGGCGCCCCCTCCTTCTCTCGTCGCGGCGGCAGCACCTTGACACTGCGGCAAATCGAGTCGGTGTCCTCCTCGTCGTCGGGTTCCCACTCCTCCGGACCACTGGCGCTCCTTCCCGTCAAGCCGAAGCCACGGGAGACCGCTCGGGCGGCACACCCGCGGCTGTGCCCTCGTCATCAACGAGGGCGGCGTCCATTCTCCTCCCTCCTCCTGCTTCGTCAAGCCGAAGTTGTGACGCCCCCGATTCAATCGTACACTAATCATACACGCAAATGTGTATGATCAAGATCAGGGACTCACGGGAAGATATCACAACACAACTCTACAAATAAAACAAGTCATACAAGCATCATATTACAAGCCAGGGGCCTCGAGGGCTCGAATACAATAGCTCGATCATAGACGAGTCAGCGGAAGCAACAATATCTGAGTACAGACATAGGTTAAACAAGTATGCCTTAAGAAGGCTAGCACAAACCGGGATACAGATCGAAAGAGGCGCAGGCCTCCTGCCTGGGATCCTCCTAAACTACTTCTGGTCGTCGTCAGCGGGCTGCACGTAGTAGTAGGCACCTCTCGATTAGTAGTAGTCGTCGTCGACGGTGGCGTCTGGCTCCTGGGCTCCAACATCTGGTCGCAGCAAAACGAGTATAGAAAGGGGGAAAAGAGGGAGCAAAGCAACCGTGAGTACTCATCCAAAGTACTCGCAAGCAAGGAGCTACACTACATATGTATGCATTAGTATCAAGTGGAATAAGGGTATCATATGTGGACTGAACTGCAGAATGCCGGAATAAGAGGGGGATAGCTACTCTTATCGAAGACTATGCTTCTGGCCACCTCCGTCTTGCAGCATGTAGAAGAGAGTAGATGGTAAGTTCACCAAGTAGCATCGCATAGCATAACCCTAACCGATGATCCTCCCCTCGTCGCCTTGTGAGAGAGCGATCACCAGTTGTATCTGGCACTTGGAAGCGTGTGTTTTAATAAGTATCCGGTTCTAGTTGTCATAAGGTCAAGGTACAACTCCAAGTCATCCTATTACCGAAGATCACGGCTATTCGAATAGATTAACTTCCCTGTAGGGGTGCACCACATTTCCCAACATGCTCGATCCCCTTTGTCTGGACACACTTTTCTGGGTCATGCCCAGCCTCGGAAGATCAACACGTCGCAGCCCTACCTAGGCACAACAGAGGGGTTAGCACGCCGGTCTAAATCCTATGGCGCAGGGGTCTGGGCCCATCGCCCATTGCACACCTGCACATTGCATACGCGGCCGGAGAGCAGACCTAGCAACCTCCATTACAAAGGAAGTTGCGTTACGCGGTCCAACCCGGCGTGCGCCACTCAGTCGCTGACGTCACGAAGGCTTCGGCTGATACCACGATGTCGAGTGGCCATAACTGTCCCCGCGTAGATGGTTAGTGCGTATAGGCAGTAGCCAGACTCAGATCAAATACCAAGATCTCGTTAAGAGTGTTAAGTATTCGTGAACGCCGACCAGGGCCAGGCCCACCTCTCTCCTAGGTGGTCTCAACCTACCCTGTCGCTCAGCCACAAAGTAACAGTCGGGGGCCATCGGGAACTCAGGCCCACCACTACCTGGATGGAGCCACCTGCCCCTTCAGCTCCCATCTCCAAACAGTATCACCGGTAATGTAACAGTGTAAGTATATAGTATATGCCTGTGATCACCTCCCGAAGTGATCACGGCCCAGTAGTATAGCTTGGCAAACGGACAAGAGTGTAGGACCACTGATGGAACACTAGCATCCTATACTAAGAAGTAGGATAGCAGGTAAAGGTAACAATAGTAGTAGCAAGGACAGGCTATGCAGCAGTATAGGATTAACTGAAAGCAGTAACATGCTACACTAATGTAATGCAAGCAGTATAGAGAAGAATAGGCGATATCTGGTGATCAAGGGGGGGCTTACCTGGTTGCTCTGGCAAGAAGGAGGGGTCATCTTCGATGTAGTCGAAAACACGGACATCGGTAGCGGTCTCGGAGTCTACCGAAAATAAGTAACGGAGGGGGAACACAATAAATAACAGAGCAATCAAATGTAACACAAAGCAAGATGCAGAAATACGTTGTGCTAGGGGTGACGTAACATAGGGATAGGTGATACCGGTGAAGGGGGAAAACATCTGGGATAGTATCCCCGGTGTTTTGCATTTTTGGACAGATGAATCGAAGGGAGAAAGTTGTGTGTTCGCTATGCTAGGGATGTGTGGAGGACGAACGGGCTGAGTATTCGGACTCGTCTCATTGTTCTGAGCAACTTTCATGTATAAAACTTTTTCATCCGAGTTACGGTTTATTTTATATGATTTTTTAAAATTTTAACAATATCCTGGAATTCCTGGATTTAATTAATAAATCGAATTAAATAGTAAAATGGCCATGGGTACCCAAAAGTGTACCCAGCCAGAATGTGCATGAGGCTGACAGGTGGGGCCAGTCAGCAGTTGACTGGTCCACGTTTGACTAGTCAACGGTTTAGTGGGGCCCCTTGTCATACACTGTTTAGTTAATTAACTAGTTAATTAGTTTATTAAACAGAATTAGTTAAGATAATTAATTAATATTTTAAATGTTTTTTAATTACTATTATTTAAAAAAACATATTCTGGGCCATGGGCCCCGCCTGCCATAGGCCCAGGGGGCCATAGCGGGGCGGGCGCTAGTGGTTACGGAAGCCACCCGAGTGGGGGCTGTTAGCGCTAAGACAACAGGGAAAGGCCGGCTTGGCTCGCGCGAGCACAGGGCACCGGCGGCCTCGCCCAGCAGCGACTGGGGGCGGGGAGCAAGGGGAGGCCCCGGGTGGCGGCGGCCCTGGCGAGCGCGGCAAGCCGGCGGGAGCGGACGGGCTACGAGGCCGCGAGTAGCGCGGGGTTCGGCGTTGCGCGCGGTGGTGGCCGAAGCAGGCGCGGCGGGCCGCATCGAGCGGGGCGGCTGGCGGCGCAGCAGCAGTACCGGGTAGTAGCAGAAGTAGCAGGCAGCAGTGCATCTAGAGTAGGAGTCAGGGCCGGGAGCAGCAATAGCGTTTAGCAGCAGCAGCTCGCGCCAAGAGCATCGGCAGCACGCACGCAGGGAGGCGACAGACGACGGGGCAGCAAGGTCGGGCGGTGCGGTGGCTCACATAGGTGGGCACCGGCGTGGCGCTAGACCAGGGCGCGCGTGACGCGGGCACACACGGCCAAAGCGCGGCCTAGGCAAGGAAGGTGCGTAGGCAGGGCTAGCGGACGCGGAGCTCCGGCGGTCCGGCCACGGAAGCCGAAGTGCGGGGGGGCGGCGGCTAAACGACGGTGGAACGGGAAGGGTAAGTGGGGATCTGGAGGAGGGGCTCACAGCGGAGCCGGGGACAAGGTCGGAGAGGGTAGGGGTGGACCAGAACGGTGGGGGTCGACGGTGGACGATGATGACCGTGGCGGAGAAGACCGGGGATGGCGACGGCTACGTGGCGCCCCTACTTACTCTGATGCCCGGAACAGATGCGGATGAGCACGGCGAAACTCCCGGATGTGCTCCCGCCCGTCGGGGAGGCAGGTGGACGCGTCAATCAAGGGCGAGGCAGCAGTGACCGCGGATCTTCCGAGCTCGAATTCGAGTAGTAGAGGTAGGGAGCGAAGGGGGATTGAGGGGGGAAAGGAAGGGAGTGCTCTAGGGTTTCGGTCGACATCTATATAGGTCGTGGGGAGGGCGATGTGGAGGTCATCCATGGCCAAGGCGCCATGGATGCACGCCACGATCTCTCCGCCTCCTGTAGCTGGAGGGAAAAGGAGGCCTGCGTGGGCTGGGCCTGCTATGGTGCTAGATGGGACAAAACTTCCAGTAGAGTAGGTCCTCCTCTTTTCTATTTTCCTTTAGCTAGTCTTTTCTCGTTTTCTTTATTTCTTTATTACTCTTCATTTTAATTAAGTGACCAAATGAATTTAGTCGAAGGGGAAACTTCGCACAAAAATCCAGGGCAATATTGTTGAGCCACACACAAGTCTGTAGAATATTTGGAAAAGGATAATTATTTTAGATTTCAAAATGGCCAAGTTATGTGTTGTTGGACCACATATTAATTTGTTAAGGGCATTTTAATAATTGAAATGAGGTTGGTTAATTCATCAAAATTTCTTATTGAATATTTTCAACACAACGAACATTTTTGTTTTGACTTTTGAAAACTTTAATTGTTTTAACTTTAATTCAAATTTTGAATTTGAATCCGTTTCGAACTAACGCGAGATTATCAGCAATAACCGATGTGACATGGCATCATTAACACGGGATTACTGTAGCATGATTATCCGGGCGTTACAAAACTCCTCCACTACAAGAAATCTCGTCCCGAGATTTAGTAGCGGGAGTAAGGGGGAAGAGATTAGGTTACGAGATTCTAATGGATCTTCTCGGTTGCGGTTGCTCTTCTCGAAGAAGTTGACCGCTTCCGTTGATGTCGTCATTCCTTAGCTTCGTGTTATCACGAAAAGTCATCAACCTTTCTTGGTGAACTCCATCGTACTTAACAATAAGAAAGGGGCAGCCTGACAACGATAGTATGCTATCATGGGAAATCATCTGGGGTTTATCCCATGAATGATCACATGAGTAACTCTCGAATTGGTCAAATGGAACACATCGAGAGCCGATCAAGAAGGTGCGGTAAGAAGTTTCAAGTGGCTAGCCAATCGTTCGTGGCCTAAAACAGAGTGTGAAAGGGTTTTAGAGTAGCGGGAATAAGTATTATGTCTGATACCAGAATTGATGATTTCTTGAAAGGTGGCTTGTGAATTACATACGAAGCCAAGCATGAGGAATAGCCTTTAGGAGCTGGGGTGTACAGGAGAGTCAGGTTTCGATCCTGGGACCTGTGGGTTATGGGCCCACCATGTGGGTTGAAAGTAGGAGGAGCGGTGACATCTTGCATGGTCTAGATAGCAAGGCATGTCAGAGGGTAGCCTACCAGTTATGTCGGCAACAACGTCGTTACCAAGGGCGGGGAACGAAGAGAACCATCTTCCTACTCGTTGAACGAGGCGGACCAATAGGCAAAGTTCTCGTCCATCGATGGTTACCGGAATGTCAACAACAATAGTAACAGGGTCTTACTGACAGAGTTGTACACTGAGGTGCTTATAAAAGCAGTGACGTATTACCGCTTAGATCATATAAACCTCAAGAAGGTTAAATAGAACAATGGAAAGGAAAATGTGATTATCAGATTAAATAGAACATGGAAAGGAAAAATGTGTTTAAACACATATTTCAGGGGTATGTCCTTCCCAAGAACAAGCAGAGTATGATATCCAAGACCGGATAGAAGGTAGAGAACTCTCTAGGTAAGGGGAGAGAAATTTCATGACTTTACCCATACAGCGGTGTTTGGATAATTGATAAAGAAAAGTTTAGCGTTGTGGTTCAAATGTTCTTATTGAAAATCGGAGTACCACAGGCATGCTTCGGGATAGCATTGACATGGTCTTCAAGCAAGAATCGAACTTGGTTACACAAAGGATTCATCAGGAACAACATATAGAATAAGTCTTACGATTTCCTCATGGGAGAATGTTTAACCTTGCTAAATAGGAAACTGACAACAATAGGTCCACCGATCAGGTGTGCTAGGATGACATCACCTTATTGGGTTAAAGACCAATATTATAACTCTTGGGAATAAGTTCCAACCATCATATATGACCGAGATTCAGATCTGATTGGTGTCAGGATACCTCAGACTTAGGATACCTGAGAAGAAAAGGTGCAACACAAATTGATGAGATGACAATGTAAGATTCTCGGGAATTAACTATGGGAGCGAGTTCTGACACAAGAGTTCATCATTTAAAATAAGGAGAGGATGAGGGGGTAGCTGATGCAGTCAGCGGCAATCCTCGAGATTTCCAAAAAGGTGGATTTCCACAATTATTGCGAACAAGGAGATAAATTTGTCAGAACAAATGATGTAATGAGGTATGCTCGAGGAAAACATGCACAGTTAAACATTGGTTGAAAGGTGCACCCGAAATATGGGCTTAGGTAGCACGATCAAGGTTAGAATGGTGATTCATTATCCAATAGTCTAAGAATGATCTGTCGACCATTAACTCCAATGCAATAGGGTTGCTAGGAGTACAGAATACAAGCAACACCGTGCACTTGTTGGTATTCCGGTTAGAATCAACATTGGGACCAAGAAAGAATGGTGCTGGTGAGAAGTATCACAATACCAAGAATTTTTAAGAGGTGATGAAATTCTCACGACATTCCTGACATAAAAGATGGTAATACTCCAAGGTAAAGAAGATCAAATGCTTGATAACAAGGAACTCAAGGTATAACACAAAACACAAACAAGTTTGTGTTCGAGGGAAGGCAGTAAGGTGATCAATGATAACACAAATCATCGAGGGCAAGGATGATATTTCTCATCATGAATTCAATTGATATCCTGGAAGAGCTCGGAAGGATGATGATGATCTTACACATTAGTCGAGAGATTTCATGAAGATGTAACCGACCAGTTTTGACATGAAGTCCCAGGAATGATGAAGCGAAAAGTTATTGGAACCAAGGGTATGACACAAACTCGAAATCAAGCTTGTTGTTCAAGGCGAAATGATATGACGAGGAAAGTCAACGTGAGCTTAGCTCATCGTCGAAAATTGTGCTTCAGAAAGAAGGACCAGATAGCACAGTTAAAAAGTTGCACGATAATGATATAGCCGATAAGGCTAGGAATGACTTGAAGGACTAAACTCATAAGCAACAAAAATTACTTTAAGAGTTATCATACCGGAATGCGGAATTGGTTCACATATCGGTGTTCTTGAGCGACTAACAACTCAGAACCCATGAAAAATTGGAATCGGTGAGAAATAATAGCTGATGAAGAACTCATAAGATGCAACACAGTTCTTAGATATTCTCGAGATACCAGAGGGTAATACTCGACAGTAGATCAAAGTAGAGGTTGGACTGGTGTATTGATTAGCAAAAGACAAGTGCTTTAACTTGTCCGAGAAATGGTATTAAGGAGAAAATATGGTCGGAACCATGATTGCAAAGGACCAAACATAGATACAGGACGAACTTATAACAAGGGGATCATTATCATTTACAAGAAGCTTCGATGATAAGTTCCACATCGGGTCCATGGGCATGAGCACAGGGGCTCAAGGTCGACTCCCACTTCTTCAATGCATAACCTTTCATTTTACTTCCCGCTTTTGATGAGGCTGTAGTGTAGAAATTTTATCTGGCGAAACAACAGAAGAGTATGACTCGTGAAAACTTTCGAGTTCACACATATTAAGGAAGGCATAGGTTCAACCCATCGGGTATCATGGAAACATATACCACAAGCTTCAATAGTAAATACCAGCAGCTCGAAAACAGAGCATGGTTGAGAAAGCAGAGGATATATTTTACCAAAGGCTTTATATATCCATGGAAAGGCTCACAAGGTTATTTGAATATGAAGGACATGGTCGGATAAAATCCGACAACGGGTCTGGTGGTCCACAAGGGATCTGATGTGAGCATCGGTACTCAACCAAAGGAAGAAAGAATGCAAGGAGGTCAGATTACAGAAACAACTGACTAACTCAAAGCTCAAATGCAAAGGAATTATGAATTCCAAGACAAGGGATCAGAAGCAATATTCTGATTAAGGATGGATAAGTTGAATAGCCTTAGGGGTACAATTGATGGCAATTTGATTGGTCGAGATCCAGCTCATGTTTAAAATGACGTCTGAGCCAGAAGGACAAAACGAAGGATCTGATTAAGGAATGCGAGCATTCGCAACATATTGATTCAACAGACTCAAACTGATAATGACTAAGGATGCAAATAAGATTACCGGACTTATGAGGTTAATCATAATGCAAGCAAGCAAGAATTTCAAGAGCAATAGGCTGTTGAGGATTTTCGGGGATCGAATAGTATTTCGAAGACTTTTGTGAAATACATGAATCAACCGGGGATGAGCGGATACTCGATAAGTGCGAGAAATTATCCGTAAGGGTATGTCTGCGGCAAAGAGCTGCAAAGCGGTGGGCACAAGGGATTCTCGAATTATCAAAGAAATTTTCAGAGTATCAAGTAGTAACAGGGGCAACTAGGAACAAAGGTAAGAACGACAAGTGTAAGCAGTTATCCATAAGGATTTATCGGTGGTCGGGAATAGCAAAAGTGGTGGGCACAGGGTCTCAAGAGAATAACGAAGAGTATCTTCGAAATCTTCTAGTGAAGCAGGCCATCATATGGAATGAAGGGGCTCTTCGAGAGAAAGTATTTATGAGAACCTAGAGTTAGAGTTAGCAAAATCATTTAACCCGAATAGAAGGGAGATCAGAGTCCTAGAGTATAGACGAGGAGTAGAAGATCCTAATTTCACCCAATGGCAACGTGGGCCCATGGGCCGCACAACCATGTTAGTAAAACAATTTTCATCGACTAGACTCAACTTCGGCCAAAGAGTGTGGCAGGGGGATTCCTACAGGCAGTCGGCTCTGATACCAACTTGTGACGCCCCCGATTCAATCATACACGCAAATGTGTACGATCAAGATCAGGGACTCACGGGAAGATATCACAAAACAACTCTACAAATAAAACAAGTCATACAAGCATCATATTACAAGCCAGGGGCCTCGAGGGCTCGAATACAAGAGCTCGATCATAGACGAGTCAGCGGAAGCAACAATACCTAAGTACAGACATAGGTTAAACAAGTATGCCTTAAGAAAGCTAGCACAAACTGGGATACAGACCGAAAGAGGCGCAGGCCTCCTGCCTGGGATCCTCCTAAACTACTCCTGGTCATCGTCAACGGGCTGCACGTAGTAGTAGGCACCTCCCGAGTAGTAGTAGTCGTCGTCGACGGTGGCGTCTGGCTCCTGGGCTCCAACGTCTGGTCGCAGCAAAACGAGTATAGAAAGGGGGAAAAGAGGGAGCAAAGCAACCATGAGTACTCATCCAAAGTACTCGCAAGCAAGGAGCTACACTACATATGTATGCATTGGCATCAAGTGGAATAAGGGGATCATATGTGGACTGAACTGCAGAATGCCAGAATAAGAGGGGGATAGCTAGTCCTGTCGAAGACTACGCTTCTGGCCACCTCCGTCTTGCAGCATGTAGAAGAGAGTAGATGGTAAGTTCACCAAGTATCATCGCATAGCATAACCCTAACCGATGATCCTCCCCTCGTCGCCTTGTGAGAGAGCGATCACCAGTTGTATCTGGCACTTGGAAGGGTGTGTTTTAATAAGTATCCGGTTCTAGTTGTCATAAGGTCAAGGTACAACTCCAAGTCATCCTATTACCAAAGATCACGGCTATTCGAATAGATTAACTTCCCTGTAGGGGTGCACCACATTTCCCAACATGCTCGATCCCCTTTGTCTGGACACACTTTTCTGGGTCATGCCCAGCCTCGGAAGATCAACACGTCGCAGCCCTACCTAGGCACAACAGAGGGGTTAGCACGCCGGTCTAAATCCTATGGCGCAGGGGTCTGGGCCCATCGCCCATTGCGCACCTGCACATTGCATACGCGGCCGGAGAGCAGACCTAGCAACCTCCATTACAAAGGAAGTTGCGTTACGCGGTCCAACCTGGCGCGCGCCGCTTAGTCGCTGATGTCACGAAGGCTTCGGCTGATACCACGACGTCGAGTGCCCATAACTGTCCCCGCATAGATGGTTACTGCGTATAGGCCGGTAGCCAGACTCAGATCAAATACCAAGATCTCGTTAAGCGTGTTAAGTATCGGCGAACGCCGACCAGGACCAGGCCCACCTCTCTCCTAGGTGGTCTCAACCTGCCCTGTCGCTCCGCCACAAAGTAACAGTTGGAGGCCGTCGGGAACTCAGGCCCACCACTACCTGGATGGAGCCACCTGCCCCTTCAGCCGCCATCTCCAAACAGTATCACCGATAATGTAATAGTGTAAGTATATAGGATATGCCCGTGATCACCTCCCGAAGTGATCACGACCCAGTAGTATAGATTGGCAGACGGACAAGAGTGTAGGGCCACTAATGGAACACTAGCATCCTATACTAAGCAGTAGGATAGCAGGTAAAGGTAACAACAGTAGTAGCAAGGACATGTTGGAAATATGACCTAGAGGCAATAATAAATTAGTTATTATTATATTTCCTTGTTCATGATAATCGTTTATTATCCATGCTAGAATTGTATTGATAGGAAACTCAGATACATGTGTGGATACATAGACAACACCATGTCCCTAGTAAGCCTCTAGTTGACTAGCTCGTTGATCAATAGATGGTTACGGTTTCCTAACCATGGACATTGGATGTCATTGATAACGGGATCACATCATTAGGAGAATGATGTGATGGACAAAGACCCAATCCTAAGCCTAGCCCAAGATCATGTAGTTCGTATGCTAAAGCTTTTCTAATGTCAAGTATCATTTCCTTAGACCATGAGATTGTGCAACTCCCGGATACCGTAGGAGTGCTTTGGGTGTGCCAAACGTCACAACGTAACTGGGTGGCTATAAAGGTACATTACAGGTATCTCCGAAAGTTTCTGTTGGGTTGGCACGAATCGAGACTGGGATTTGTCACTCCGTGTAAACGGAGAGGTATCTCTGGGCCCACTCGGTAGGACATCATCATAATGTGCACAATGTGATCAAGGAGTTAATCACGGGATGATGTGTTACGGAACGAGTAAAGAGACTTGCCAGTAACAAGATTGAACAAGGTATCGGGATACCGATGATCGAATCTCGGGCAAGTATCGTACCGATAGACAAAGGGAATTGTATACAGGATTGTTTAAGTCCTTGACATCGTGGTTCATCCGATGAGATCATCGTGGAACATGTGGGAACCAACATGGGTATCCAGATCCCGCTGTTGGTTATTGGCCGGAGAGTTGTCTCGGTCATGTCTACGTGTCTCCCGAACCCGTAGGGTCTACACACTTAAGGTTCGGTGACGCTAGGGTTATAGAGATATTAGTATGCGGTAACCCGAAAGTTGTTCGGAGTCCCGGATGAGATCCCAGACGTCACGAGGAGTTCCGGAATGGTCCGGAGGTAAAGAATTATATATAGGAAGTGCTATTTCGGCCATCGGGACAAGTTTCGGGGTCACCGGTATTGTACCGGGACCACCGGAAGGGTCCCGGGGGTCCACCGGGTGGGGCCACCTGCCCCGGGGGCCACATGGGGTGTAGGGGGTGCGCCTTGGCCTATATGGGCCAAGGGAACTAGCCCCAAGAGGCCCATGCGCCAAGAGATAAGGGAAAGGAAGAGTCCTAAAGGGGGAAGGCACCTCCTAGGTGCCTTGGGGAGGATGGACTCCTCCCTGGCCGCACCCTTCCTTGGAGGAAGGGCCAAGGCTGCCCCCCCCCCTCTCTCTTGGCCCTATATATAGTGGGGGGAAGGGAGGGCAGCCTAACCCAAGCCCTGGCGCCTCCCTCTCCCTCCCATGACACATCTCCCTCCTCCCGCAGCGCTTGGCGAAGCCCTGTTGGAATCCCGCTACTTCCACCACCACGCCGTCGTGCTGCTGGATCTCCATCAACCTCGCCTCCCCCCTTGCTGGATCAAGAAGGAGGAGACGTCGCTGCTCCGTACGTGTGTTGAACGCGGAGGTGCCGTCCGTTCGGCGCTAGGATCATCGGTGATTTGGATCACGACGAGTACGACTCCATCAACCCCGTTCTCTTGAACGCTTCCGCGCGCGATCTACAAGGGTATGTAGATCCACTCCTCCCTCGTTGCTAGATGACTCCATAGATTGATCTTGGTGACACATAGGAAAATTTTGAATTATTGCTACGTTCCCCAACAGTGGCATCATGAGCTAGGTCTATGCGTAGATTCTATGCACGAGTAGAACACAAAGTAGTTGTGGGCGTTGATTTTGTTCAATATGCTTACCGTTACTAGTACAATATTGATTCGGCGGCATTGTGGGATGAAGCGGCCCGGACCGACCTTACACGTACTCTTACGTGAGACTGGTTCCACCGACTGACATGCACTAGTTGCATAAGGTGGCTAGCGGGTGTCTGTCTCTCCCACTTTAGTCGGATCGGATTCGATGAAAAGGGTCCTTATGAAGGGTACATAGCAATTGGCATATCACGTTGTGGTCTTTGTGTAGGTAAGAAACGTTCTTTCTAGAAACCCATAGCAGCCACGTAAAACATGCAAACAACAATTAGAGGACGTCTAACTTGTTTTTGCAGGGTATGCTATGTGATGTGATATGGCCAAAGGATGTGATGAATGATATATGTGATGTATGAGATGATCATGTTCTCGTAATAGGAATCACGACTTGCATGTCGATGAGTATGACAACTGGCAGGAGCCATAGGAGTTGTCTTAATTTATTTATGACCTGCGTGTCAACATAAACGTCATGTAATTACTTCACTTTATTGCTAACCGTTAGCTGTAGTAGTAGAAGTAATAGTTGGCGAGGCAACTTCATGAAGACACGATGATGGAGATCATGATGATGGAGATCATGGTGTCATGCCGGTGACGATGATGATCATGGAGCCCTGAAGATGAAGATGAAAAGGAGCAATATGATATTGGCCATATCATGTCACTATTTGATTGCATGTGATGTTTATCATGTTTATACATCTTATTTGCTTAGAATGACGGTAGTAAATAATATGATCCCTCACTAAAATTTCAAGAAGGTGTTCCCCCTAACTGTGCACCGTTGCGAAAGTTCGTCGTTTCGAAGCACCACGTGATGATCGGGTGTGATAGATTCTTACGTTCGAATACAACGGGTGTTGACGATCCTAGCATGTACAGACATGACCTCGGAACACATGCGAAACACTTAGGTTAACTTGACGAGCCTAGCATGTACAGACATGGCCTCGGAACACAAGAGACCGAAAGGTTGAGCATGAGTCGTATGGTAGATACGATCAACATGAAGATGTTCACCGATGTTGACTAGTCCGTCTCACGTGATGATCGGACACGGCCTAGTTGACTCGGATCATGTAATCACTTAGATGACTAGAGGGATGTCTATCTGAGTGGGAGTTCATAAGATGAACTTAATTATCCTGAACGTAGTCAAAAGATCTTCGCAAATTATGTCGTAGCTCGCGCTTTAGTTCTACTGTTTAGATATGTTCCTAGAGAAAATTTAGTTGAAAGTTGGTAGTAGCAATTATGCGGACTAGGTCCGTAAACTGAGGATTGTCCTCATTGCTTCATAGAAGGTTTATGTCCTTAATGCACCGCTCAGTGTGCTGAACCTCGAACGTCGTTTGTGGATGTTGCGAACATCTGACATACACATTTTGATAACTACGTGATAGTTCAGTTAAACAGTTTAGAGTTGAGGCACCGAAGACGTTTTAAAACGTCGCGAAACATATGAGATGTTTCGAAGGCTGAAATTGGGATTTCAGGCTTGTGCCCACGTCAAGAGGTATAAGACCTCTGACGATTTTCTTAGCCTGCAAACTAAGGGAGAAAAGCTCAATTGTTGAGCTTGTGCTCAGACTGTCTGAATACAACAATCATTTGAATCAAGTGGGAGTTGATCTTCCAGATGAGATAGTGATGTTTCTCCGAAGTCATTACCACCAAGCTGCTAGAGCTTCGTGATGAACTATAACATATCAGGGATGGATATGATGATCCTTGAAATACTCGCGATGTTTGACACCGCGAAAGTAGAAATCAAGAAGGAGCATCAATTGTTGATGGTTAGTGAAACCACTAGTTTCAAGAAGGGCAAGGGCAAGAAAGGGATACTTCATGGAACAACAAATCAGTTGCTGTTCTAGTGAAGAAACCCAAGGTTGAACCCAAACCCGAGACTAAGTGCTTCTGTAATAAAGGGAACAGCCACTGGAGCAGAATTACCCTAGATACTTGGTAGATAAGAAGGCTGGCAGGTCGATAGAAGTATATTGGATATACATTATGTTAATGTGTACTTTACTAGTACTCCTAGTAGCACCAGGGTATTAGATACCGGTTCGGTTGCTAAGTGTTAGTAACTCGAAATAAAAGCTACGGAATGAACGGAGACTAGCTAAAGGTGAGCTGACGATGTGTGTTGGAAGTGTTTCCAATGTTGATATGATCAAGCATCGCATGCTCCCTCTACCATCGAGATTGGAGTTAAACCTAAATAATTGTTATTTGGTGTTTGCGTTGAGCATAGACATGATTGGATTATGTCTATCGCAATACGGTTATTCATTTAAGGAGAATAACGGTTACTCTGTTTATTTGAATAATACCTTCAATGGTCTTGCACCTAAAATGAATGGTTCATTGAATCTCGATCATAGTGATACACATGTTCATGCCAAAAGATATAAGATAGTAATGATAGTACCACCTACTTGTGGCACTACCACTTAAGTCATATCGGTATAAAACGCATGAAGAAGCTCCATGTTGATGGATCTTTGGACTCACTCATTTTTGAAAGGATTGAGACATGCGAACCATGTTTGTTGGTAGATATGCATGAAGAAACTCTATACAGATGGATCGTTTGGACTCACTTGATTTTGAATCACTTGAGACATGCAAATCATACCACATGGGCAAGATGACTGAAAGCCTCGTTTTCAGTAAAATGGAACTAGAAAGCAACTTGTTGGAAGTAATACATTTTGATCTGTGCAATCCAATGAGTGCTGAGGCATGTACTGGATATCGTTATGTTCTTACTTCACAGATGATTTGAGTAGATGTTGAGTATATTTACTTGATGAATCACGAGTCTGAATTATTGAAAGGTTCAAGTAATTTCAGGGTGAAGTTGAAAGATCATCGTGACAAGAGGATAAAATGTCTATGATATGATCATAGAGATGAATATCTGAATTACGAGTTTGGCACAAAATTAAGACATTGTGGAAATTGTTTCACAACTAATACAGCCTGGAACACCATAGTGTGATGGTGTGTCCGAACATCATAACTGCACCCTATTGGATATGATGCATACCATGATGTCTCTTATCGAATTACCACGATAGTTTATGGTTAGGCATTAGAGACAACCACATTCACTTTAAAAAGGGGCACCACGTAATTCCGATGAGATGACACCATATGAACTATGGTTTAGAGAAAACCTAAGCTGTCATTTCTTAAAAGTTTGGGGCTGCGACGCTTATGTGAAAAAGTTTCAGGCTGATAAGCTCGAACCCAAAGCGGATAAATGCATCTTCATAGGACACCCAAAACAGTTGGGTATACCTCCTGTCTCAGATCCGAAAGCAATAAGGGATTGTTTCTAGAATCGGGTCCTTTCTCGAGGAAAAGTTTCTCTTGAAAGAATTGAGTGGGAGGATGGTGGAGACTTGATAAGGTTGTTGAACCGTCTCTTCAACTAGTGTGTGGCAGGGCACAGGAAGTTGTTCCTGTGGCACCTACACCAATTGAAGTGGAAGCTTATGATAGTGATCATGAAACTTCAGATCAAGTCACTACCAAACCTCGTAGGTCGACAAGGATGCGTACTACTTCAAAGTGGTACATAACCCTGTCTTGGAGGTCATGTTGCTAGACAACAATGAACCTACGAGCCATGGAGAAGCGATGGTGGGCCCGGATTCCGATAAATGGCTCGAGGCCATAAAATCCGAGAGAGGATCCATGTATGAAAACAAAGTGTAGACTTTGGTAGAACGGCTCGATGGTCGTAATGCTATTGAGTACAGATGGATTTTAAAAGGAAGACGGACAATGATGGTAAGTATCACCATTAAGAAAGCTCGACTTGTCGTTAAGATTTTTTCCGACAAGTTCAAGGAGTTGACTATGATGAGACTTTCTCACTCGTAGCGATGCTAAGAGTCTGTTGGAATTATATTAGTGATTACTGCATTATTTATGAAGTCTTGCAGATAGGATGTCAAAACATTGTTTCCTCGATGATTTTCTTGAGGAAAGGTTGTATGTGATACAACTGGAAGGTTTTGTCAATCCTGAAAGATGCTAATAAGTATGCAAAGCTCCAGCAATCCTTCTAAGGACTGGAGTAAGCATCTCGGAGTTGGAATGTACGCTTTGATGAGATGATCAAAGATTTTGGGTTTATACAAAGTTTATGAGAAACTTGTATTTCCAAAGAAGTGAGTGGGAGCACTATAGAATTTCTGATGAATATATATTGTTGACATATTGTTGATCAGAAATGACGTAGAATTTCTGGAAAGCATATAGGGTTATTTGAAAAATGTTTTTCAATGGAAAACCTGGATTAGGCTACTTGATTATTAAGCATTAAGATCTATAAGGATAGATCAAAACGCTTAATAGTACTTTCAAATGAATACATACCGTGACAAGATTTTGAAGGAGTTCAAAATGGATCGGCAAAGAAGGAGTTCTTGGCTGTGTTATAAGGTGTGAACATTGAGTAAGACTCGAAACCTGACCGCGGCAGAATAGAGAGAAAGGACGAAGGTCGTCCCCTATCCTTTGGACGTAGGCTCTAAAGTATGCTATGCTGTGTACCGCACCTGAAGTGTGCCTTGCCATGAGTCAGTCAAGGGGTACAAGAGTGATCCAAGAATGGATCACAGGACAGCGGTCAAAGTTATCCTAAGTAAATAGTGGACTAAGGGATTTTCTCGATTATGGAGGTGGTAAAAGAGTTCGTCGTAAAGGGTTACGCCGATGCAAACTTTGACACTAATCCAGATTATTCTGAGTAGTAAACTGGATTCGTATAGTAGAACAGTTATTTGGAATAGCTCCAAATAGAACGTGGTAGCTGCATCTAGGAGATGACATAGAGATTTGTAAAGCACACATGGATCTGAAAGATTCAGACCCGTTGACTATAACATCTCTCACAAGCATAACATGATCAAACCCAGAACTCATCGAGTGTTAATCACATGGTAATGTGAACTAGATTACTGACTCTAGTAAACTCTTTGGGTGTTAGTCACATGGGGATGTGACCTTGAGTGTTAATCACATATCGATGTGAACTGGATTATTGACTCTAGTGCAAGTGGGAGACTGTTGGAAATATGCCCTAGAGGCAATAATAAATTAGTTATTATTATATTTCCTTGTTCATGATAATCGTTTATTATCCATGCTAGAATTGTATTGATAGGAAACTCAGATACATGTGTGGATACATAGACAACACCATGTCCCTAGTAAGCCTCTAGTTGACTAGCTCGTTGATCAATAGATGGTTACGGTTTCCTAACCATGGACATTGGATGTCATTGATAACGGGATCACATCATTAGGAGAATGATGTGATGGACAAAGACCCAATCCTAAGCCTAGCCCAAGATCATGTAGTTCGTATGCTAAAGCTTTTCTAATGTCAAGTATCATTTCCTTAGACCATGAGATTGTGCAACTCCCGGATACCGTAGGAGTGCTTTGGGTGTGCCAAACGTCACAACGTAACTGGGTGGCTATAAAGGTACATTACAGGTATCTCCGAAAGTGTCTGTTGGGTTGGCACGAATCGAGACTGGGATTTTTCACTCCGTGTAAACGGAGAGGTATCTCTGGGCCCACTCGGTAGGACATCATCATAATGTGCACAATGTGATCAAGGAGTTGATCACGGGACGATGTGTTACGGAACGAGTAAAGAGACTTGCCGGTAACGAGATTGAACAAGGTATCGGGATACCGACGATCGAATCTCGGGCAAGTATCGTACCGATAGACAAAGGGAATTGTATACGGGATTGTTTAAGTCCTTGACATCGTGGTTCATCCGATGAGATCATCGTGGAACATGTGGGAACCAACATGGGTATCCAGATCCCGCTGTTGGTTATTGGCCGGAGAGTTGTCTCGGTCATGTCTACGTGTCTCCCGAACCCGTAGGGTCTACACACTTAAGGTTCGGTGACGCTAGGGTTATAGAGATATTAGTATGCGGTAACCCGAAAGTTGTTCGGAGTCCCGGATGAGATCCCGGACGTCACGAGGAGTTCCGGAATGGTCCGGAGGTAAAGAATTATATATAGGAAGTGCTATTTCGGCCATCGGGACAAGTTTCGGGGTCACCGGTATTGTACCAGGACCACCGAAAGGGTCCCGGGGGTCCACCGGGTGGGGCCACCTGCCCCGGGGGCCACATGGGCTGTAGGGGGTGCGCCTTGGCCTATATGGGCCAAGGGAACCAGCCCCAAGAGGCCCATGCGCCAAGAGATAAGGGAGAGGAAGAGTCCTAAAGGGGGAAGGCACCTCCTAGGTGCCTTGGGGAGGATGGACTCCTCCCTGGCCGCACCCTTCCTTGGAGGAAGGGCCAAGGCTGCGCCCCCCCCTCTCTCTTGGCCCTATATATAGTGGGGGGAAGGGAGGGCAGCCTAACCCAAGCCCTGGCGCCTCCCTCTCCCTCCCATGACACATCTCCCTCCTCCCGCAGCGCTTGGCGAAGCCCTGTTGGAATCCCGCTACTTCCACCACCACGCCGTCGTGCTGCTGGATCTCCATCAACCTCTCCTCCCCCCTTGCTGGATCAAGAAGGAGGAGACGTCGCTGCTCCGTACGTGTGTTGAACGCGGAGGTGCCGTCCGTTCGGCGCTAGGATCATCGGTGATTTGGATCACGACGAGTACGACTCCATCAACCCCGTTCTCTTGAACGCTTCCGCACGCGATCTACAAGGGTATGTAGATCCACTCCTCCCTCATTGCTAGATGACTCCATAGATTGATCTTGGTGACACGTAGGAAAATTTTGAATTATTGCTACGTTCCCCATCAGGACAGGCTATGCAGCAGTATAGGATTAACTAAAAGCAGTAACATGCTACACTAATCTAATGCAAGCAGTATAGAGAAGAATAGGCGATATCTGGTGATCAAGGGGGGCTTGCCTGGTTGCTCTGGCAAGAAGGAGGGGTCGTCTTCGATGTAGTCGAACACACGGACATCGGTAGCGGTCTCGGAGTCTACCGGAAATAAGTGACGGAGGGGGAACACAATAAATAACAGAGCAATCAAATGTAACACAAAGAAAGATGCAGAAATCCGCTGTGCTAGGGGTGACGTAACGTAGGGATAGGTAATACCGGTGAAGGGGGAAAACATCCGGGATAGTATCCCCGGTGTTCTACATTTTCGGACAGATGAACCGAAGGGAGAAAGTTGCGTGTTCGCTATGCTAGGGATGTGTGGCGGACAAACGGGCTGCATATTCGGACTCGTCTCGTTGTTCTGAGCAACTTTCATGTATAAAACTTTTTCATCCGAGTTACGGTTTATTTTATATGATTTTCTAAAGTTTTAACAATATTCTAGAATTCCTGGATTTAATTAATAAATCAAATTAAATAGTAAAATGGCCATGGGTACCCAAAAGTGTACCCAGCCAGAATGTGCATGAGGCTGACAGGTGGGGCCAGTCAGCAGTTGACTGGTCCACGTTTGACTAGTCAACGGTTTAATGGGGCCCCTTGTCATACACTGTTTAGTTAATTAACTAGTTAATTAGTTTATTAAACAGAATTAATTAAGATAATTAATTAATATTTTAAATGTTTTTTAATTACTATTATTTAAAAAAAACATATTCTGGGCCATGGACCTCGTCTGCCATAGGCCCAGGGGGGCATAGCGGGGCGGGCGCTAGCGGTTACGGAAGCCACCCGAGTGGGGGCTGTTAGCGCTAAGACAAGAGGGAAAGGTCGGCTCGGCTCGTGCGAGCACAAGGTACCGGCGGCCTCGCCCAGCAGCGACCGGGGGCGGGGAGCAAGGGGAGGCCCCGGGCGGCGGCGGCCTTGGCGGGCGCAGCAAGCCGACGGGAGCGGACGGGCTGCGAGGCCGTGAGTAGCGCGGGGTTCGGCGTTGCGCACGGTGGCGGCCGAAGCAGGCGCGGCGGGCGGCATCAAGCGGGGCGGCTGGCGGCACAGCAGCAGTACCGGGTAGCAGCAGAAGCAGCAGGCAGCAGTGCATCTAGAGTAGGAGTCAGGGCCGGGGGCAGCAATAGCGTTTAGCAGCAGCTCGCGCCAAGAGCATCGGTAGCACGCACGCAGGGAGGCGACAGACGACGGGGCAGCAAGGTCGGGCGGTGCGGTGGCTCACATAGGCGGGCGCCGGCGTGGCGCTAGACCAGGGCGCACGTGACGCGGGCACACACGGCCAAAGCGCGACCTAGGCAAGGAAGGTGCGTAGGCAGGGCTAGCGGATGCGGAGCTCCGACGGTCCGGCCACGGAAGCCGAAGTGCGGGGGCGGCGGCTAAACGACGATGGAACGCTAAGGGTAAGTGGGGACCTGGAGGAGGGGCTCACCGCAGAGCCGGGGACAAGGTCGGAGAGGGTTGGGGTGGACCAGAATAGTGGGGGTCGACGGCGGACGATGATTACCGTGGCGGAGAAGACCGGGGATGGCGACGGCTACGTGGCACCCTACTTGCTCCGATGCCCGGAAGAGACACGGATGAGCACGGCGAACCTCCCGGATCCGCTCCCGCCCGTCGGGGAGGCAGGTGGACGCGTCAATCAAGGGCGAGGCAGCGATGACCGCGGATCTTCCGAGCTCGAATTCGAGCAGTAGAGGTAGGGGCGAAGGGGGATTGAGGGGGGGGGGGAAGAAAGGGAGTGCTCTAGGGTTTCGGTCGACATCTATATAGGTCGTGGGGAGGGCGACGTGGAGGTCATCCATGGCCAAGGCGCCATGGATGCACGCCACGATCTCTCTGCCTCCTGTAGCTGGAGGGAGAAGGAGGCCAGCGTGGGCTGGGCCTGCTATGGTGCTAGATGGGCCAAAACTTCCAGTAGAGTAGGTCCTCCTCTTTTATATTTTCCTTTAGCTAGTCTTTTCTGGTTTTCTTTATTTCTTTATTACTCTTCATTTTAATTAAGTGACCAAATGAATTTAGTCGAAGGGGAAACTTCGCACAAAAATCCAGGGCAATATTGTTGAGCCACACACAAGTCTGTAGAATATTTGGAAAAGGATAATTATTTTAGATTTCAAAATGGCCAAGTTATGTGTTGTTGGACCACATATTAATTTGTTAAGGGCATTTTAATAATTCAAATGAGGTTGGCTAATTCATCAAAATTTCTTATTGAATATTTTCAACACAATGAACATTTTTTTTGACTTTTGAAAACTTTAATTGTTTTAACTTTAATTCAAATTTTGAATTTGAATCTGTTTCGAACTAACGCGAGATTATCAGCAGTAATCGATATGACATGGCATCATTAACGTGGGATTACTGTAGCATGATTATCCGGGCGTTACATCCAAGCCGGCGCTTCTTCCCGTGAAGAAGGAGCACGAGGCTGATACGTCCCTTTTGCATCATGCTTTTATACCGATATTTATTGCATTATGGGCTGTTATTACACATTATGTCACAATACCTATGCCTATTATCTCTTATTTTACAGGGTTTACATAATGAGGGAGAATGCCGGCAGCTGGGATTCTGGGCTGGAAAAGGAGCAAATATTAGAGACCTATTGTGCACAGCTCCAAAAGTCCTGAAACTTCACGGAAGACGTTTTCAGAATATATAAAAATACTGAGCGCAAGAAGTTCACCAGGGGGGCCACACCCTGCCCACGAGGGTGGGGGCGCGCCCCCTACCTCGTGGGCCCGCTGGTGGCCCTCTGATACGTCTCCAACGTATCTATAATTTTTGATTGCTCCATGCTATATTATCTACTGTTTTAGGCAATATTGGGCTTTTATTTTCCATTTTTATATTATTTTTGGTACTAACCTATTAACCGGAGGCCCAGCCCAGATTTGCTGTTTTATGCCTATTTCAGTGTTTCGAGGAAAAGGAATATCAAACGGAGTCGAAACGGAACGAAATCAACTGGAGAAGTTATTTTTGGAAGGAAACCTACCGGATAGACTTGGACCCTACGTCAGAAGATGAAGGAGCAGCTCACGAGGGTAGGGAGCGCGCCCCCTGCCTCGTGCCCCCCCCACTTCGGTCCACCGATGTACCTCCTGCACCCTTATATACCTAAGTAACCTAAAACTTCCAAAACGGAGGATAGATCGGGAGTTCCGCCGCCAGAAGCCTCCGTAGCCACCGAAAACCAATCTAGACCCGTTCCGGCACCCTGCCGGAGGGGGCAATCCCTCTCCGGTGGCCATCTTCATCATCCCGTTGCTCTCCATGACGAGGAGGGAGTAGTTCTCCCTCAGGGCAGAGGGTATGTACCAGTAGCTATGTGTTGATCTCTCTCTCTCTTGTGTTCTTGAGGTGATACGATCTTGATGTATCGCGAGCTTTGCTATTATATTTGGATCCTATGATGTTTTATCCCCCCTCTTCTCTCTTGTAATGAATCGAGTTTCCCCTTTGAAGTAATCTTATCGGGTTGAGTCTTTAAAGACTTGATAACACTTGATGTATGTCTTGCCGTGGATATCTGTGGTGACAATGGGATATCACGTGATTCACTTGATGTATGTTTTGGTGATCAACTTGCGGGTTCCGCCCATGAACCTATGCATAGGGGTTGGCACACGTTTTCGTCGTGATTCTCCGGTAGAAACTTTGGGGCACTCTTTGAGGTTCTATGTGTTGGTTGAATAGATGAATCTGAGATTGTGTGATGCATATCGTATAATCATGCCCACGGATACTTGAGGTGACATTGGAGTATCTAGGTGACATTAGGGTTTTGGTTGATTTGTATCTTAAGGTGTTATTCTAGTACAAACTCTAGGGCTGTTTGTGACACTTATAGGAATAGCCCAACGGATTGATTGGAAAGAATAACTTTGAGGTGGTTTCGTACCCTACCATAATCTCTTCGCTCGTTCTCCGCTATTAGTGACTTTGGAGTGACTCTTTGTTGCATGTTGAGGGATAGTTTTATGATTCAATTATGTTAGTATTGTTGAGGGAACTTACACTAGTGAAAGTATGAACCCTAGGCCTTGTTTCAACGCATTGCAATACCGTTTACGCTCACTTTTATCACTTGCTACCTTGCTGTTTTTATAATTTCAGATTACAAATACCTTTATCTACTATCCATATACCACTTGTTTCACCATCTCTTCGCCGAACTAGTGCACCTATACAATTTACCGTTGTATTGGGTGTGTTGGGGACACAAGAGACTTTTTGTTATTTGGTTGCAGGGTTGCTTGAGAGAGACCATCTTCATCCTATGCCTCCTACGGATTGATAAACCTTAGGTCATCCACTTGAGGGAAATTTGCTATTGTCCTACAAACCTCTGCACTTGGAGGCCCAACAACGTCTACAAGAAGAAGGTTGTGTAGTAGACATCAAGCTCTTTTCTGGCGCCGTTGCCGGGGAGGTTAGTGCTTGAAGGTATATCTTTAGATCTTGCAATCGAGTCTTTTACTTTCTTGTTTTATCACTAGTTTAGTTTATAAAAGAAAACTATAAAAAAATGGAATTGAGTTTGTCTCATACGCTTCACCTTTTTAATATCTTTCGTGAGTATGATGGAAAGGATAATTGTGCTCAAGTGCTAGAAGAAGAAATCCATAAAATGTTTGGCACTAAATCTTTGAATGATGAGCATGATTGCAATGTTGTTAGTATGAATTCCTTGAATATCCATGATGCTAATGATATGCAAAGCCACAAGCTTGGGGAAGCTATGTTTGATGAAGATGATATTTGTTGTCCCCCAAGTTTTAATGAGCAAATTTATTATGATGAAAGCATGCCTCCTATCTATGATGATTATTGTGATGACATGTATGCTTTAAAGAATAATGATAACCATGAAACTTGTCATCTTGATCTTAATTTTCAATCACATGATAGTTATTTTGTTGAGTTTGCTCCCACTATTATTCATGAGAAGAATTTTGCTTATGTGGAGAGTAGTAAATTTTGCATGCTTGTAGATCATGAAAAGTATGCTTTATGTGCTGGTTATATTTTTGAATTCATTCATGATGCTACTGAAAATTATTATGAGGGAGGAACTTATGCTTGTAGGAATTGCAATAATATCAAGTTTCCTCTCTATGTGCTTAAAGTTTTGAAGTTATGCTTGTTTTACCCTCCTATGCTAGTTGATTATTGTTCCCACAAGTTGTTTGCTCACAAAATCCCTATGCATAGGAAGTGGGTTAGACTTAAATGTGCTAGTCATATTCTTCATGATGCTCTCTTTATGTTTCAATTCTTATCCTTTCTGTGAGCATCATTGAAATCATCATGCCTAGCTAGGGGCGTTAAACGATAGCGCTTGTTGGGAGGCAACCCAACTTTATTTTTGTTCCTTGCTTTTTGTTCCTGTTTAGTAATAAATAATTCATCTAGCCTCTGTTTAGATGTGGTTTTATGCTTTTAATTAGTGTTTGTGCCAAGTAGAACCTTTGGGAAGACTTGGGGAAAGTCTTGTTGATCATGCTGTAAAAAACAGAAACTTTAGCGCTCACGAGAATTGCTGCCATTTTTATTTGGAGAGTGATATTTATTTAATTATTTTTTAAGATTATTAATAGATAAATTCCTCAGGTCCAGCAATTTATTTGAGAATTTTATAAGTTCCATAAGTATATGTTTGATCCAGATTACTACAGACTGTTCTGTTTTTGACAGATTCTGTTTTCATCGTGTTGTTTGCTTATTTTGATGAATCTATGAGTAGTATCGGAGGGTATCAACCATAGAGAAGTTGGAATACAGTAGGTTTAACACCAATATAAATAAAGAATGAGTTCATTACAGTACCTTGAAGTGGTGATTTATTTTCTTATACTAACGGAGCATACGAGTTTTCTGTTAAGTTTTGTGTTGTGAAGTTTTCAAGTTTTGGGTAAGGATTCGATGGACTATGGAATAAGGAGTGGCAAGAGCATAAGATTGGGGATGCCCAAGTCACCCCAAGGTAATATTCAAGGATAGCCAAGAGCCTAAGCTTGGGGATGCCCCGGAAGGCATCCCCTCTTTCGTCTTCATTCATCGGTAACTTTACTTGGAGCTATATTTTTATTCACCACATGATATGTGTTTTGCTTGGAGCGTCAATTTATTTTGTTAGAATTTGCTTGCTGTTATTTAGAACAATGTTTTGCATCTTTTATTTCAATAAAAGTGGCATTGATAGCCTTTACTATGCCTATGTTATAAGTCTTCATGTTGCTGTTTGAAAACAGAAAGTTTACCGCTGTTGCAATAATTCCCTAGAAAAGTCAGAATGTGATAAAATGTTGAAACCTTTTTAATATTAATATCTGATAAATTTAATACAGTGTGAATTTTATTTCATAATTTTTGGAGCTAGGGAAGTATGGATGTTGCTGCATTCTTTACAGACTATCCTGTTTAGGCAGATTGCTTTTATGTTTGCATTGTTTGCATATGTTTGCTTCTTTAATGATTCTATTTGAGGATAGGACTATTAAATATGCAGAGGCATTTAGTATGCAATGTTGAATAATAATTTTAGTGATTTTCTACAGTAGAGTATGATAAGGTTTTTGCAATGGTTTATACTAACTTATCTCACGAGTCCTTATTGAGTTTTGTGTGGATGAAGCTTTTGAGATTTAGGGAGACCGTGATATGAGAGGAATTAAGGAGACACAAAATCTCAAGCTTGGGGGTGCCAAAGGCACCCCAAGATAATATTTCAAGAAGTCTCAAGCATCTAAGCTTGGGGATGCCCCCGTTGGCATCCCACCTTTCTTCTTCAACAACTATCGGTTAGTACCGGTTGATCCTAAGTTTTTGCTTCTTCACATGATGTTTGCCATTCTTAGAATGTCATTTTATTTTGATTTTCCTGCTGTTTGAATAAAATACCAAGATCTGAAATTATTAAATGTTAGAGAGTCTTCACATAGTTGCATAATTATTCGACTACTCATTGATCTTCACTTATATCTTTCGGAGTAGTTTGTCATTTGCTCTAGTGCTTCACTTATATCTTTTAGAGCATGGTGGTAGTTTTATTTTGAAGAAATATATGAACTCTCATGCTTCACTTATATTATTTTGAGAATCTTAAATAGCATGGTAATTTTCTTAAAATCCTAATATGCTAGGTATTCAAGAATAATAAAATTCTCTTATGAGTGTGTTGAATACTAAGAGAAGTTTGATACTTGATGATTGTTTTGAGATATGGAGATGATGATATTAGAGTCATGCTAGTTGAGTAGTTGTGAATTTGAGAAATACTTGTGTTAAAGTTTGTGATTTCCGTATCATGCACGTATGGTGAACCGTTATGTGATGAAGTCGGAGCATGCTTTATTTATTGATTGCCTTCCTTATGAGTGGCGGTCGGGGACGAGCGATGGTCTTTTCCTACCAATCTATCCCCCTAGGAGCATGCGCGTAGTACTTTGTTTCGATAACTAATAGATTTTTGCAATAAGTATGTGAGTTCTTTATAACTAATGTTGAGTCCATGGATTATACGCACTCTCACCCTTCCACCATTGCTAGCCTCTCTAGTACCGCGCAAGTTTCGCTGGTACCATACACCCACCATATACCTTCCTCAAAACAGCCACCATACCTACCTATTATGGAATTTCCATAGCCATTCCGAGATATATTGCCATGCAACTTCCCACCATTCCATTATTATGACACGCTTCATCATTGTCATATTGCTTTGCATGATCATGTAGTTGACATCGTATTTGTGGCAAAGCCACCATTCATAATTCTTTCATACATGTCACTCATGCATCATTGCACATCCCGGTACACCGCCGGAGGCATTCATATAGAGTCATATTTTGTTCTAAGTATCGATTTGTAATTCTTGAGTTGTAAGAAAAATAAAAAGTGTGATGATCATCATTATTAGAGCATTGTCCCAGTGAGGAAAGGATGATGGAGACTATGATTCCCCCACAAGTTGGAATGAGACTCCGGACGAAAATAAATAAATAAAAGAGGCCAAAGAAGCCCAAATAAAAAAAGAGAAAAGAGGCCATAAAAAAGAGAAGGCCCAAATAAAAAAATAAAAAAAATTAAAAAATGAGAGAAAAAGAGAGAAGGGGCAATGCTACTATCCTTTTACCACACTTGTGCTTCAAAGTAGCACCATGATATAGCGAGTCTCATATATTGTGCTTCAAAGTAGCACCATGTTCTTCATATAGAGAGTCTCATATGTTGTCACTTTCATATACTAGTGGGAATCTTTCATTATAGAACTTGGCTTGTATATTCCAATGATGGGCTTCCTCAAAATTCCCTAGGTCTTCGTGAGCAAGCAAGTTGGATGCACACCCACTTTGTTTCTTTTGAGCTTTCATAAATTTATAGCTCTAGTGCATCCGTTGCATGGCAATCCCTACTCACTCACATTGATATCCATTGATGGGCATCTCCATAGCCCGTTGATACGCCTAGTTGATGTGAGACTATCTTCCCCCTTTTTGTCTTCTCCACAACCACCATTCTATTCCACCTATAGTGCTATGTCCATGGCTCACGCTCATGTATTGCGTGAAGATTGAAAAAGTTTGAGAACATCAAAAGTATGAAACAATTGCTTGGCTTGTCATCGGGGTTGTGCATGATTTAAATATTTTGTGTGGTGAAGATAGAGCATAGCCAGACTATATGATTTTGTAGGGATAACTTTCTTTGGCCATGTTATTTTGAAGAGACATAATTGCTTAAGTTAGTATGCTTGAAGTATTATTATTTTTATGTCAATATGAACTTTTATCTTGAATCTTTCGAATCTGAATATTCATATCACAAGTAAGAAGAATTACATTGAAATTATGCCAACTAGCATTCCACATCAAAAATTACCTTTTTATCACTTACCTACTCGAGGACGGGCAGGAATTAAGCTTGGGGATGCTTGATACGTCTCCAACGTATCTATAATTTTTTATCGCTCCATGCTATATTATCTACTGTTTTAGGCAATATTGGGCTTTATTTTCCACTTTTATATTATTTTTGGGACTAACCTATTAACCGGAGGCCCCACCTAGATTTGTTGTTTTATGCCTATTTCAGTGTTTCGAGGAAAATGAATATCAAACGGAGTCGAAACGGAACGAAATCAACTGGAGAAGTTATTTTTGGAAGGAAACCTACCGGATAGACTTGGACCCTACGTCAGAAGATGAAGGAGGAGCTCACGAGGGTAGGGGGCGCGCCCACCCCCCTGGGGCGCGCCCCCCTGCCTCGTGGCCCCCCCTTCGGTCCATCGATGTACCTCCTGCACCCATATATACCTACGAAACCTAAAACTTCCAAAACGGAGGATAGATCGGGAGTTCCGCCGCCATAAGCTTCCGTAGCCACCGAAAACCAATCTAGACCCGTTCCGGCACCCTGCCGGAGGGGGCAATCCCTCTCCGGTGGCCATCTTCATCATCCCGGTGCTCTCCATGACGAGGAGGGAGTAGTTCTCCCTCGGGGCTGAGGGTATGTACCAGTAGCTATGTGTTTGATCTCTCTCTCTCTCTCGTGTTCTTGAGGTGATACGATCTTGATGTATCGCGAGCTTTGCTATTATATTTGGATCCTATGATGTTTTCTCCCCCCTCTTCTCTCTTGTAATGAATCGAGTTTCCCCTTTGAAGTAATCTTATCGGATTGAGTCTTTAAAGACTTGAGAACACTTGATGTATGTCTTGCCGTGGATATCTGTGGTGACAATGGGATATCACGTGATTCACTTGATGTATGTTTTGGTGATCAACTTGCGGGTTCCGCCCATGAACCTATGCATAGGGGTTGGCACACGTTTTCGTCGTGATTCTCCGGTAGAAACTTTGGGGCACTCTTCGAGGTTCTATGTGTTGGTTGAATAGATGAATCTGAGATTGTGTGATGCATATCGTATAATCATGCCCACTGATACTTGAGGTGACATTGGAGTATCTAGGTGACATTAGGGTTTTGGTTGATTTGTATCTTAAGGTGTTATTCTAGTACGAACTCTAGGGCTGTTTGTGACACTTATAGAAATAGCCCAACGGATTGATTGGAAACAATAACTTTGAGGTGGTTTCGTACCCTACCATAATCTCTTCGTTTGTTCTCCGCTATTAGTGACTTTGGAGTGACTCTTTGTTGCATGTTGAGGGATAGTTTTATGATCCAATTATGTTAGTATTGTTGAGGGAACTTACACTAGTGAAAGTATGAACCTAGGCCTTGTTTCAACGCATTGCAATACCGTTTACGCTCACCTTTATCACTTGCTACCTTGCTGTTTTTATAATTTCAGATTACAAATACCTTTATCTACTATCCATATACCACTTGTTTCACCATTTCTTCGCCGAACTAGTGAACCTATACAATTTACCGTTGTATTGGGTGTGTTGGGGACACAAGAGACTTTTTGTTATTTGGTTGCAGGGTTGCTTGAGAGAGACCATCTTCATCCTACGCCTCCTATGGATTGATAAACCTTAGGTCATCCACTTGAGGGAAATTTGCTACTGTCCTACAAACCTCTGCACTTGGAGGCCCAACAACGTCTACAAGAAGAAGGTTGTGTAGTAGACATCACCCTCCGATGGCCATCTTCTGCTATATGGAGTCTTTCGATGAGAAAAAAATCATAAGCCATCTTCTCGGACGAAACTCCGCCGCCACGAGGCAGAACCTTGGTGGAACCAATCTAGGGTTCTGCGGAGCTGTTCTGCCGAGGAAACTTCCCTCCGGGAGGGGGAAATCATCGCCATCGTCATCACCAACGCTCCTCTCATCGGGAGAGGGCAATCTCCATCAACATCTTCACCAGCACCATCACCTCTCAAAACCCTAGTTCATCTCTTGTATCCAATTCTTGTCTCCAAGTCCAGGATTGGTACTAGTAGGTTGCTAGTAGTATTAATTACTCCTTGTAGTTGATGCTAGTTGGTTTATTTGGTGGAAGATCATATGTGCAGATCCTATATGCATATTAATACCCCTCTGATTATGAACATGAATATGCTTTTTGAGTGGTTACATTTGTTCCTGAGGACATGGGAGAAGTCTTGCTATTAGTAGTCATGTGAATTTGGTATTCGTTCGATATTTTGATGAGATGTATGTTGTCTCTCCTCTAGTGGTGTTATGTGAACGTCGACTACATAACACTTCACCATTAATTGGGCCTAGAGGAAGGCATTGGGAAGTAATAAGTAGATGATGGGTTGCTAGAGTGACAGAAGCTTAAACCCTAGTTTGTGCGTTGCTTCGTAAGGGGCTGATTTGGATCCATACGTTTCATGCTATGGTTAGGTTTACCTTAATACTTTTGTTGTAGTTGTGGATGCTTGCAATAGATGTTAATCATAAGTGGGATGCGTGTCCAAGTAAGGACAGTACCCAAGCACCGGTCCACCCATATACCAAATTATCAAAGTACCGAACGCGAATCATATGAACGTGATGAAAACTAGCTTGACAATATTCCCATGCGTCCTCGGGAGCGCTTTTCTCTATATAAGAGTTTGTCCAGGCTTGTCCTTTGCTACAAAAAGGATTAGGCCACCTTGCTGCACTGTATTTACTTTTGTTACTTGTAGCTTGTTACAAATTATCTTATCACAAAACTATCTGTTACCACTTATTTTAGTACTTGCAGAGAATACCTTGCTGGAAACCGCTTATCATTTCCTTCTGCTCCTCGTTGGGTTCGACACTCTTACTTATCGAAAGGACTACGATAGATCCCCTATACTTGTGGGTCATCAAGACTCTTTTCTGGCGCCGTTGCCGGGGAGTGAAGCGCCTTTGGTAGCTGGAATTTGATATGGAAACATTTATATAGTGTGCTGAAATTTACTGTCACTTGTTACTATGGAAAGTAATCCTCTGAGGGGCTTGTTCGGGGTATCTTCACCCCGACCAGTAGAGCAAAGAGTTGCTCCTCAACCTACTAAACCTACTGAAAATGAAAATGAAAATGAAAATGTTTGCTTTGAAATTCCTTCGGGTATGATAGAAAAACTGCTAGCTAATCCTTTTGCAGGAGATGGAACAATGCATCCTGATGAGCACATAATATATGTTGATGAAGTTTGTGGATTATTTAAGCTTGCAGGTGTACCCGGAGATGTTATTAAGAAGAAGGTCTTCCCTTTATCTTTAAAGGAAGATGCATTGACATGGTATAGGCTATGTGATGATACGGGGTCATGGAACTACAAACGATTGAAATTGGAATTTCATCAGAAGTTTTATCCTATGCATCTTGTTCATCGTGATCGCAATTATATATATATATATAATTTTTGGCCTCGCGAAGGAGAAATCATCGCTCAAGCTTGGGGGAGGCTTAAATCAATGTTATATTCATGCCCCAATCATGAGCTCTCAAGAGAAATGATTATTCAAAATTTATATGCTCGGCTTTCTGATAACAATCGCACCATGCTCGATACTTCTTGTGCTGGCTCTTTTATGACGAAGACTATTGAATTCAAATGGTATTTATTGGAAAGAATTAAATGCAACTCTGAAGATTGGGACCTCGACGAAGGTAAGGAGTCAGGTATGACACCTAAGTTTGATTGTGTTAAATCTTTTATGGATACCGATGTTTTCCGTAAATTTAGCACTAAATATGGACTTGACTCTGAGATAGTAGCTTCTTTCTGTGAATCTTTTGCTACTTATGTTGATCTCCCCAAGGAGAAGTGGTTTAAATATCATCCTCCCATAGAAGTAAAAGTAGCTGCACCTATTAAAGTTGAAGAAAATACTATCACTTATAATGATCCTATTGTTCCTACTTCTTATGTTGAGAAACCACCTTTCCCTGTTAGGATAAAGGATCATGCTAAAGCTTCAATTGTGGTTCGTAAAAGCAATATTAAAACTTATACACCTCCTGAGCAAGTTAAAGTTGAACCTAATATTGCTATTGTTAAAGATCTCTTGTCTGATAATATTGATGGGCATGCTATTCATTTCCTTAATGAGACTGCTAGAATTGCTAAACCTAGTGCTAAAGAGAAAAACAGACCTGTCGTAGGCATGCCTGTTATTTCTGTTAAAATAGGAGATCATTGTTATCATGGCTTATGTGATATGGGTGCTAGTGCTAGTGCAATACCTTACGACTTATACAAAGAAATTATGCATGATATTGCACCTGCTGAGATAGAAAATATTGATGTCACAATTAAACTTGCCAATAGAGACACTATTTCACCAATGGGAATTGTTAGAGATGTTGAAGTCTTGTGTGGGAAAACTAAATATCTTGCTGATTTTCTTGTTCTTGGTTCCCCACAAGATAGCTTTTGTCCCATTATATTTGGTAGACCCTTCTTAAACACTGTTAATGCTAAGATAGATTGCAAAAAGGATGTTGTTACTATCGGTTTATATGATATGTCTCATGAATTTAATTTCTCTAAATTTAGTAGACAACACCGTGAAGAAGAATTACCTAGTAAGGATGAAAATATTGGTCTTGCTTCTATTGTCGTACCTCCTAGTGATCCTTTAGAACAATATTTGCTAGACCATGAAAATGATATGTTTATGAATGAAAGAAGGGAAATAGATGAAGTATTCTTTAAATAGGAACCTATTCTGAAACACAATTTGCCTGTTGAAATCCTAGGGGATCCTTCTCCACCCAAGGGTGATCCTGTGTTTGAGCTTAAATTGTTGCCTGATACTCTTAAATATGCTTATCTTGATGACAAAAAGATATATCCTGCTATTATTAGTGCTAACCTTTCAGAGCATGAGGAAGAGAGATTATTGAAAACTCTGAAGAAGCACCGTGCTGCTATTGGGTATACTCTTGATGATCTTAAGGGCATTAGTCCCACTCTATGTCAACATAAAATAAATTTGGAAGAAGATACTAAACCAGTTCATGATCATCAACGATGGCTGAATCCTAAAATGAAAGAAGTGGTAAGAAAGGAAATACTAAAGCTCCTTGAGGCAGGTATAATCTATCCCGTTGCTGATAGTCAGTGGGTAAGTCATGTCCATTGTGTCCCTAAGAAGGGAGGTATTACTGTCATTCCTAATGATAAATATGAATTGATTCCTCAAAGAATTATTACAGGTTATAGGATGGTAATTGATTTCCGCAAATTAAATAAGGCCACTAAAAATGATCATTACCCCTTACCTTTTATCGATCAAATGCTAGAAAGATTATCCAAACATACACATTTTTGCTTTCTAGATGGTTATTCTGGTTTCTCTCAAATACTTGTGTCAGCCAAAGATCAATCAAAGACTACTTTTACTTGACCTTTTGGTACTTTTTCTTATAGACGTATGCCTTTTGGTTTATGTAATGCACCTGCTACCTTTCAAAGATGCATGATGGCTATATTCTCTGACTTTTGTGAAAAGATTTGTGAGGTTTTCATGGACGATTTCTCCGTCTATGGATCTTCTTTTGATGATTGCTTGAGTAACCTTGATCGAGTTTTGCAGAGATGTGAAGAAACTAATCTTGTCTTGAATTGGGAAAAGTGCCACTTTATGGTTAATGAAGGTATTGTCTTGAACATAAAGTTTCTGAAAGAGGTATTGAAGTTGATAAAGCCAAGGTTGATGCTATTGAAAAGATGCCATGCCCCAAGGACATCAAAGGTATAAGAAGTTTCCTTGGTCATGCCGGGTTTTATAGGAGGTTCATTAAGGACTTCTCCAAAATTTCTCGGCCTCTGACTAATTTATTACAAAAAGATATACCATTTGTCTTTGATGATGATTGTGTAGAAGCATTTGAAATACTTAAGAAAGCATTGATCTCTGTACCTATTGTTCAGCCACCTGATTGGAATTTACCCTTTGAAATTATGTGTGATGCTAGTGATTATGTTGCAGGTGCTGTTCTAGGGCAAAGAGTTGATAAGAAATTAAACGTTATTCAATATGCTAGTAAAACCCTAGAAAATGCTCAAAGAAATTATGCTACTACTGAAAAAGAATTCCTAGCAGTTGTATTTGCTTGTGATAAGTTTAGACCTTATATTGTTGATTCTAAAGTAACTATTCACACTGATCATGCTGCTATTAAATATCTTATGGAAAAGAAAGATGCTAAACCTAGACTTATTAGATGGGTTCTCTTGCTACAATAATTTGATTTACATATTGTTGATAGAAAGGGAGCTGAGAACCCCGTTGCAGACAACTTGTCTAGGTTAGAAAATATGCTTGATGACCCACTACCTCTTGATGATAGCTTTCCTGATGAGCAATTAAATGTCATAAATGCTTCTCATACTGCTCCATGGTATGCTGATTATGCTAATTACATTGTTCCCAAATTCATACCACCTAGTTTCACATACCAGCAAAAGAAAAAGTTCTTCTATGATTTGAGACATTACTTTTGGGATGACCCACATCTTTATAAATAAGGAGTAGATGGTGTTATTAGACGTTGTGTGCCTGAGCATGAACAGGAACAGATCCTACGCAAGTGTCACTCCGAAGCTTATGGAGGACACCATGCTGGAGATAGAACTGCACATAAGGTATTGCAATCTGGTTTTTATTGGCCTACTCTCTTCAAAGATGCTCGTAAGTTTGTCTTATCTTGTGATGAATGTCAAAGAATTGGTAATATTAGTAGACGCCAAGAAATGCCTATGAACTATTCACTCGTTATTGAACCATTTGATGTTTGGGGCTTTGACTATATGAGACCTTTTCCTAGCTCTAATGGATATACACATATTTTAGTTGCTGTTGATTACGTTACTAAGTGGGTAGAAGCTATTCCAACTAGTAGCGCTGATCATAACACTTCTATTAAAATGCTTAAAGAAGTTATTTTTCCAAGATTTGGAGTCCCTAGATATTTAATGACTGATGGTGGTTCACATTTTATTCATGGTGCTTTTCGTAAAATGCTTGCTAAATATGATGTTAATCATAGAATTGCATCTGTTTATCACCCCTCGGTCTAGTGGTCAAGTAGAATTGAGTAATAGAGAGCTCAAATTAATTTTGCAAAAGACTGTTAATAGATCTAGAAAGAATTGGTCCAAGAAACTTGATGATGCATTATGGGCCTATAGAACTGCATATAAAAATCCTATGGGTATGTCTCCGTATAAAATGGTTTATGGAAAAACATGTCACTTACCTCTTGACCTAGAACACAAGGCATATTGGGCTATTAAAGAGCTCAATTATGATTTTAAACTTGCCGGTGAGAAGAGGTTATTTGATATTAGCTCACTCGATGAATGGAGAACCCAAGCCTACAAAAATGCCAAGTTGTTTAAAGAAAAAGTTAAAAGATGGCATGATAAAAGGATACAAAAGCATGAGTTTAATGTGGTGATTATGTATTGCTATACAACTCTCATTTAGGATTTTTTGCAGGAAAACTTCTCTCTAAATGGGAAGGTCCTTACGTTATCAAGGAGGTCTATCATTCCGGTGACATAAAAATCAACAACTTCGAAGGCACAAATCCGAAGGGGGTGAACGGTTAAAGAATTAAGCATTATATCTCAGGTAATCCCATAAATGTTGAAACCAATGTTATTGAAACCGTAACCCCGGAGGAATACATAAGGGACACTTTCCGGAATGTTTCAGACTCCGAAAAGGAATAGGTATATGGTACGGTAAGTAAACCGACTCCAAAACAGTTCTAATGGCAATTTTCTTCCGTTTTGGAATATTTAGAAAACTAGAAAAATAAGAAGCAGTCCGGGAAGGACACGAGTGTTGGGGATCGTAGCAGAAATTTAAAATTTTCTATGCATCACCAAGATCAATCTATGGAGTAATCTAGCAACGAGGCGAAGGAGAGTGCATCTACATACCCTTGTAGATCGCTAAGCGGAAGCGTTCAAGTGAACGGGGTTGATGGAGTCGTACTCGTCGTGATCCAAATTACCGATGATCCTAGCGCCGAACGGACGGCACCTCCGCGTTCAACACACGTACGGAACGGAGACGTCTCCCACGCCTTGATCCAGCAAGGAGGAGGGAGAGGTTGAGAAAGAGAGTCCAACAGCAGCACGACGGCGTGGTGGTGATGGAGTGGCAGTTCTCCGGTAGGGCTTCGCCAATCTCACGCGAAGGAGGAGAGGTATTGGAGGGGAGGGGCTGCGCCAGGTTCAAGGGTGTGGCCGCCCTCCCACCCCTCCACTATTTATAGGTGGGGGAGAAGGGGGCCGGCCCCCCTAGATCCCATCTAGGGTTGGGGGCGGCGGCCAAGGGGGGAGGAGTGCCTCCCAAGTCAAGTGGAGGCCCTCCCCCTTAGGGTTTCCCCTCTCCCATGTGCATGGGCCTTGGGGGGGCTAGTGCCCTTGGCCCATTAAGGTTAGGGCGCCCCCCTACAGCCCATGCTGCCGTATTGGACGTGGTGGAACATTTTCCGGACCTCCGGACCCCTCCGGAATCCTCCGGAAGCTTCCCGGTACAATACCGGAAAAAACCGAACTTTTCCCGGAACCCAAACAACAACTTTCCATATATAAATCTTTACCTCCGGACCATTCCGGAACTCCTCATGACGTCCGGGATCTCATCCGGGACTCCGAACAACATTCGGTAATCACATACAAGTCTTCCTAATAACCCTAGCGTCATCGAACCTTAAGTGTGTAGACCCTACGGGTTCAGGAACCATGCAGACATGACCAAGACAACTCTCCAGCCAGTAACCAACAGCGGGATCTGGATACCCATGTTGGCTCCCACATGTTCCACGATGATCTTATCGGATGAACCACGATGTCGAGGATTCAATCAATCCCGTATTCAATTCCCTTTGTCCAGCGGTATTGTACTTGCCCGAGATTCGATCGTCGGTATCCCGATACCTTGTTCAATCTCGTTACCGGCAAGTCTCTTTACTCGTTCCGTAACACATCATCCCGTGATCAACTCCTTGGTCACATTGTGCACATTATGATGATGTCCTACCGAGTGGGCCCAGAGATACCTCTCCGTTACACGGAGTGACAAATCCCAGTCTCGATTCGTGCCAACCCAACAGACACTTTCGGAGATACCTGTAGTGAACCTTTATAGCCACCCAGTTACGTTGTGAAGTTTGGCACACCCAAAGCACTCCTACGGTATCCGGGAGTTGCACAATCTCATGGTCTAAGGAAATGATACTTGACATTAGAAAAGCTTTAGCAAACGAACTACATGATCTTGTGCTAGGCTTAGGATTGGGTCTTGTCCACCACATCATTCTCCGAATGATGTGATCCCGTTACCAACGACATCCCATGTCCATGGTCAGGAAACTGTAACCATCTATTGATCAATGAGCTAGTCAACTAGAGGCTTACTAGGGACATGGTGTTGTCTATGTATCCACACATGTATCTGAGTTTCCAATCAATACAATTCTAGCATGGATAATAAACGATTATCATGAACAAGGAAATATAATAATAACCAATTTATTATTGCCTCTAGGGCATATTTCCAACAGTCTCCCACTTGCACTAGAGTCAATAATCTAGTTCACATTGCCATGTGATTAACACTCACAGGTCACATCGCCATGTGACCAACATCCAAAGAGTTTACTAGAGTCTATAATCTAGTTCACATCACTATGTGATTAACACTCAATGAGTTCTGGGTTTGATCATGTTATGCTTGTAAGAAAGGTTGTAGTCATCGGGTCTTGCCATATTCAGATCCCTATGTATTTCGCAAAACTTTATATCGTAGATGCTGCTGCCACATTCCACTTGGAGCTATTCCAAATTGTTGCTCCATTATACATATCCGGTATCTCTACTCAGAGCTATCCGGATAGGTGTTAATCTTGCATCTACGTAACTCTTTATGTCGAACTCTTTATGACCTCCATAACCGAGAAACATTTCCTTATTCCTCTAAGGATAATTTTGACTGCTATCTGGTGATCTACTCCTAGATCACCTTTTTACCCTCTTGCCAGACATGTGGCAAGGCACACATCAGGTGCGGTACTTCAGCATGGCATACCGTATAGAGCCTACGACAAAAGCATAGGGGACGACCTTCGTCCTTCCTCTTTCTTCTGCCGTGGTCAAGCTTTGAGTCTTACTCAACTTCACACCTAACAACTCAGGTGAGAACCCCTTCTTTGACTGATCTATTTTGAACTCCTTCAAAAACATGTCAAGGTGTGTGTTCTTTGAAAGCACCATCAGGCGTCTTGATCTATCTCTATAGATCTTGATGCCTAATATGTAATCAGCTTTATCCAGGTCTTCCTTTGAAAAACACTCTTCAAACAACCGTTTATGCTTTCCAGAAATTCTACATTATTTCGGATCAACAATATGTCATACACATATACTTATCAGAAATGTTGTAGTGCTCCCACTCACTTTCTTGTAAATACAAGTTTCTAGCAAACATTGTATAAACCTAAAAGCTTTGATCACTCCATCAAAACATATATTCCGACTCCGAGATGCTTGCTCTAGTCCATAGAAGGATTGCTGGAGCCAGCATACCTTTTAGCATCCTTAGGATTGTCAAAACCTTTTATTGTATCACATACAACTTTTCTTACGAAAACTGGTAAGAAAACTTGTTTTGACATCCATCTGTAAGATTTCATAATCGAAAAATACCGCTAATGCTAACATGATTCCGACGGACTTAAGCATCGCTACGGGTGAGAAATTCTCATCGTAGTCAACTCCTTGAACTTGTGAAAAGACTCTTTCCCACAAGTCGAGCTTCATAGACGGTAACATTACCGCCCACGTCCGTCTTCTTCTTAAATATCCATTTATCTCAATGGCTTGCCGATCATCGGGCAAGTCCACCAAAGTCCATACGTTGTTCTGATATATGCATCCTATCTCAGATTTCATGGTTTCTAACCATTTCTCAGAATACGGGCCCACCATCGCTTCTCCATAGCTCATAGGTTCATTGTTGTCTAACAACATGATATCTAAGACAGGATTACCGTACCACTTAGGAGTAGTACATATCCTTGTCGACCTACGAGGTTCGATAGCAACTTGATCTGAAGCTTCATGATCACTATCATTAACTTCCTATTCAACAGACGTAGGCACCACAGAAAACATCTTTCTGTGTTGCATCACTCTCTGGTTGAAGTAAAGGTTCGACAACCTCATCAAGTTCTATCTTCCTCCCACTCAATTCTTTTGAGAGAAACTTCTTCTCGAGAAAGGACCCGTTCTTAGCGACAAACAATTTGCCCTCGGATCTGAGATAGAAGGTGTACCCAACTGTCACCTTTGGCTATCCTATGAAGATGTGTTTGTCCGCTTTGGGTTCGAGCTTCTCCAGTTGAAGCCTTAAGCATCACAGCCCCAAACATTAAGAAACGACAACTTTGGTTTCTTGCCAAACCAATGTTCATATGATGTCGTCTCAACGGACTTAGATGGTGTCATATCTAAAGTGAATGCAGCTGTCTCTAACACATAACCTCAAAATGAAAATGGTAGATCAATAAGAGACATCATAGATCGCACCATATCTCATAAGGTTCGATCACGACGTCCGGACGCACCATAACCCAGTGGTGTTCCAGGTGGCTTCAACTGTGAAACAATTCCACAATGTCTTAAGTGATTGCCAAACTCATAACTCAGAAAATCCCCTTTTTATCAGATCGTAGGAACATGATCTTATTGTTATGATGATTCTTAACTTCACTCTGAAATCGCTTGAACTTTTCAAATGTTTCAGACTTGTGCTTCATTAAGTAAATATACCTATATCTACTCAAATCGCCAGTGAAGATGAGAAAATAGCGATATCCACTGCACGCTTCAATTCTCATTGGATCACACATATCAGCATGCATGATTTCCAACAAGTCACTTGCCCATTTCATTGTACCTGAAAACGGGGTCTTAGTCATCCTGCCCATGAGGCATGGCTCTCATGTGTCAAGCGATTCAAAATCAAGTGACTCCAAACATCCATCGACATGGAGTTTCTTCATGAATCTTACGCCAATATGACCTAAGCGGCAGTGCCACAAGAAAGTGGTACTATCATTATTAACTCTACATCTTTTGGCGTGAACATGTGTATTACCACGACCGAGATTCAATGAACCATTCACATAGGGTGCATGACCATGAAAGGTATCATTCATGTAAACAGAATAACCATTATTCTCTAACTTAAATGAATGACCGTATTGCAATGAACATGATCTAATCATATTCATGCTCAACGTAGACACTTGATAACATTTATTTAGGTTCAATACTAATCCCGAAGGCAGATGGAGCATGCGATGGTGATCTCATCAACTTTGGAAACACTTCCAACACACATCGTCACCTCGCCCTTAGCCAGTCTCCGTTTAGTCCGTAGCTTTTGCTTCATGTCACCAATAATAGTAACTGAACCGGTATCCAATACCCAGGTGCTACCAGGAGTACAAGTGAGGTACACATTAATAACACGTATATACTTTGAAGTTGCCAGCCTTCTTATCTACCATGCATTTGGGGTAATTCCGCTACCAGTGACCGTTCCCCTTACAATAGAAGCATTTAGTCTCGGGTTTGGGTTCAACCTTGGGTTCCTTCATTGGAGCGGCAACTGGTTTGCCATCCATGAAGTTTCCCTTCTAGCCCTTGCCCTTCTTGAAACCAGTGGTCTTGTCAAACCATCAACACTTGATGTTCCTTCTTGATTTCTACCTTTTGCGGTCTTAAGCACCGCGAACAGCTCCGGGATCAACTCCATCCCTTGCATGTCATAGTTCATCACGAAGATCTAGTAGCTTAGTGATAGTGGCTAGAGAACTCTATCAATCACTATCTTATCTGGAAGTTTAACTCCCACTTGATTTAAGTGATTGTAGCACCCGGACATTCTGAGCACATGCTCACTAGCTGAGCTATTCTCCTCCATGTTGTTGGCAAAAGAACTTGTCAGAGGTCTCACACCTCTCAACACGGGCATGAGCCTGAAATCCCAATTTCAGCTCTTGGAACATCTCATATGTTCTATGGCATTCAAAACGTCATTGGAATCCCGATTCTAAGCCGTAAAGTATGGTGCACTAAACTATCAGGTAGTCATCAGAATGTGTCTGTCAGGTGTTCACAACATCCACAGACGACGTTGTAGGGGTTTGCATATCGAGCGATGCATCAAAGACGTAAGCCTTCTGTGTAGCAGTGAGGACACTCCTCGGACTACGGACCTAGTCCGCATCATTGCTTACAATATCTTTCAACTTAATATTTCTCTAGGAACGTATTGAAACAGGGAGCTACAACGTGAGCTATTTATCTACAACATATTTGCAATGACAATTTAGACTATGTTCATGATAATTGAGTTCATCTAATCAAATTATTTAATGAACTTCCACTCAGATAGACATCCCTCTAGTCATCTAAGTCAAACATGATCCAAATCGACTAGGCCGTGTCCGATCATCACGTGAGACGGACTAGTCATCAACGGTGAACATCTTATGTTGATCGTATCTTCTATACTGCTCATGTTCGACCTTTCGGTCTTCCGTGTTCCGAGGCCATGTCTGTACATGCTAGGCTCGTCAAGTCAACCTAAGTGTTTCGCATGTGTCCCGAGGCCATGTCTGTACATGCTAGGCTTGTCAACACCCGTTGTATTCGAACGTTAGAGTCTATCACACCCGATCATCACGTGGTGCTTCGAAACGATGAACCTTCGCAACGGTGCACAGTTAGGGGGAACACTTTTCTTGAAATTTTAGTGAGGTATCATCTTATTTAAGCTACCGTCGTTCTAAGCAAATAAGATATAAAACATGATAAACATCACATGCAATCAAATAGTGACATGATATGGCCAATATCATTTTGCTCCTTTTGATCTCCATCTTCGGGGCTCCATGATCATCGTTGTCACTGGCATGACACCATGATCTCCATCATCATGATCTCCATCATCGTGTCTTCTTGAAGTTTTCTCGTCATCCATTACTTCTACTACTATGGCTAACGCTTTAGCAATAAAGTAAAGTAATTACATGACGTTTATGTTGACACGCAGGTCATAAATAAATTAAGACAACTCCTATGGCTCCTGCCGGTTGTCATACTCATCGACATGCAAGTCGTGATTCCTATTACAAGAACATGATCAATCTTATACATCACATATATCATTCATCACATCCTTTTGGCCATATCACATCACAAGGCATATGCTGCAAAAACAAGTTAGACGTCCTCTAATTGTTGTTGCAAGTTTTTACGTGGCTGCTATAGGTTTCTAGCAAGAACGTTTCTTACCTACGCCAAAACCACAACGTGATATGCCAATTTCTATTTACCCTTCATAAGGACCCTTTTCATCGAATCCGATCCGAGTAAAGTGGGAGAGACAGACACCCGCTAGCCACCTTATGCAACTATAGCATGTCAGTCGGTGGAACCAGTCTCGCGTAAGAGTACGTGTAAGGTCGGTCCGGGCCGCTTCATCCCACGATGCCACCGAATCAAGATAAGACTAGTAACAACAAGTAAATTGACAAAATCGACGCCCACAACAACTTGTGTTCTACTCGTGCATAGAAACTACGCATAGACCTAGCTCATGATGCCACTGTTGGGGATCGTAGCAGAAATTTAAAATTTTCTATGCATCACCAAGATCAATCTATGGAGTAATCTAGCAATGAGGGGAAGGAGAGTGCATCTACATACCCTTGTAGATCGCTAAGTGGAAGCGTTCAAGTGAACGGGGTTGATGGAGTCGTACTCGTCATGATCCAAATCACCGATGATCCTAGCGCCGAACGGACGGCACCTCCGCGTTCAACACACGTACGGAACGGAGACGTCTCCCACGCCTTGATCCAGCAAGGAGGAGGGAGAGGTTGAGGAAGAGAGTCCAACAGCAGCACGACGACGTGGTGGTGATGGAGTGGCAGTTCTCAGGCAGGGCTTCGCCAAGCTCACGCGGAGGAGGGAAGGTATTGGAGGGGAGGGATTGCGCCAGGTTCAAGGGTGTGGCCGCCCTCCCACCCCTCCACTATTTATAGGTGGGGGAGAAGGGGGCCGGCCCCCCTAGATCCCATCTAGGATTGGGGGCGGCGGCCAAGGGGGGAGGAGTGCCTCCCAAGTCAAGTGGAGGCCCTCCCCCTTAGGGTTTCCCCTCTCCCATGCGCATGGGCCTTGGGGGGGCTGGGGCCCTTGTCCCATTAAGGTTAGGGCGCCCCCTACAGCCCATGCTGCTATATTGGACGTGGTGGAACATTTTCCGGACCTCCGGACCCCTCCGAAATCCTTTGGAACCTTCCGGAAGCTTCCCGGTACAATACCGGAAAAAACCGAACTTTTCCCGGAACCCGAACAACAACTTTCCATATATAAATCTTTACCTCCGGACCATTCCGGAACTCCTCGTGACGTCCGGGATCTCATCCGGGACTCCGAACAACATTCGGTAATCACATACAAGTCTTCCTAATAACCCTAGCGTCATCGAACCTTAAGTGTGTAGACCCTACGGGTTCGCGAACCATGCAGACATGATCGAGACAACTCTCCGGGCAATAACCAACAGCGGGATCTGGATACCCATGTTGGCTCCCACATGTTCCACGATGATCTCATCGGATGAACCACGATGTCGAGGATTCAATCAACCCCGTATTCAATTCCCTTTGTCCAGCGGTATTGTACTTTCCCGAGATTCGATCGTCGGTATCCCGATACCTTGTTCAATCTCGTTACCGGCAAGTCTCTTTACTCGTTCCGTAACACATCATCCCGTGATCAACTCCTTGGTCACATTGTGCACATTATGATGATGTCCTACCGAGTGGGCCCGGAGATACCTCTCCGTTACACGGAGTGACAAATCCCAGTCTCGATTCGTGCCAACCCAACAGACACTTTCGGAGATACCTGTAGTGAACCTTTATAGCCACCCAGTTACATTGTGACGTTTGGCACACCCAAAGCACTCCTACGGTATCCGGGAGTTGCACAATCTCATGGTCTAAGGAAATGATACTTGACATTAGAAAAGCTTTAGCAAACGAACTACACGATCTTGTGCTAGGCTTAGGATTGGGTCTTGTCCATCACATCATTCTCCTAATGATGTGATCCCGTTACCAATGACATCCAATGTCCATGGTCAGGAAACTATAACCATCTATTGATCAACGAGCTAGTCAACTAGAGGCTTACTAGGGACATGGTGTTGTCTATGTATCCACACATGTATCTGAGTTTCCTATCAATACAATTCTAGCATGGATAATAAACGATTATCATGAACAAGGAAATATAATAATAACCAATTTATTATTGCCTCTAGGGCATATTTCCAACACGAGGGCTCCACGAGGGTGGAGGGCGCGCCCTACCCTACTAGGCGCGCCCCCTACCTCATGGGCACCTCGTGTGCTCTCCGGACTCCGTTTTCTTACACGTTACGTATTTTGGTCGGTAAAAATTCATTATATAAGCTCTTGGGGGTTTTGACTCCCGTATCACGCAATTACCCTCTGTTTGTGTTTTGAGCTATTTTTCTGACAGATCCAGGACGTCATGTCATCTTCAAGTGCCCCCAAGGACCAGTTCTTCGAGAAGGTCATCAACCCCTACCTCGCGGAGGTGCTGCAACACCCTCAAACCATTGAGATGCGTGAGGGGTTGCTGCACATCCGCGATGTTGAGGGACCAAGCAAGACCGGAAGCACGGAGGCAAGGCTCGAGGCATTGGAGCAAGATGTTTTCAGGTGTCAGGAGATGGTGGAGCGTGGACTCGATTCCAATCACATTATGATCACGGAGTTCACCAACAACCACAAGCTGGACGTCAAGGACATTGGGGAGGCCATCTTCAAGCTTCATTAGAAAATCGAGCACCTCCAAGCCCAGATCTATGACCTGCAAAATCAAAACTGTGAGTATGAATATAGATTCAAGAGGATGAGTTTGGCTGAAGATTTAAGGTTTCAGGAGACTCGATCATCCTTCTATGATGGTGAGCCTATGCCTTGGAAGAAGGACGACAAGCCTACACCATCAACAAAATCATCACCTGCTCCACCAACAAAGAAGAATTGAGTATCTGGTATGGGCACTCCCCTTGGCAATTGCCAAGCTTGGGGGAGTGCCCCGGTATCGTATCACCATCACTTTTATCTTTACCGTTTTTCTTAGTTCGATCCTTTTGGTAATATCTTGATCTAGTAGAATAAAAGTCTTTAGTATGATCTAGTTGTGAGTTTTGCTTTATGATCCCTCTATGTAATCGAGTCCGTGAGCTATATATAATAAAGATTAGTGTTGAGTCAAGGGCTTGATTATTTTGCCATGATCCTAAGTGAATAAAAGAAAAGAGAAATAAATAAAAAAGGAAACAAAAAGATTATATGGATCTTATGGAGAGTAATGAGCTCACATAGAAACAATATGATAAATAAAAGTTGTTGAGAGTTGACAAACATAGTTTTGGTCATCGTTGCAATTAATAGGAATTAATAAAGAAAGAGAGGTCTTCACATATAAATATACTATCTTGGACATCTTTTATGATTGTGAAGCACTCATTAAAATATGACATGCTAAAGAGTTGACGTTGGACAAGGAAGACAACGTAATGGGTTATGTTTTCTTACATCTGAGATAAATTATATTGTCATGGATCATCCAACATGGTTGAGCTTGCATTTCCCCCTCATGCTAGCCAAATTCATCGCACCAAGTAGAGATACTACTTGTGCTTCCAAATACCCTTAAACCAATTTTGCCATGAGAGTCCACCATACCTACCTATGGATTGAGTAAGATCCTCCAAGTAAGTTGTCATCGATGCAAGCAATAAAAATTGTCCTCTAAATATGTATGACTTATTAGTGTGGGAGAAAATAAGCTTTATATGATCGTGTGATATGGAAGAAATAAAAGCGATAGACTACATAATAAAGGTCCATATCACGTTCTTTCACTTAAGATTTTGTGCATCCAACCATAAAAGCGCATGACAACCTCTGCTTCCCTCTGCGAAGGGTCTATCTTTTACTTTTATCTCCTACCTTGCATAAGAGTCATGGTGATCTTCACCCTTCCTTTTTACATTTTATCCTTTGGCAAGCACAGTATGTTGGAAATATCCTGGTATATATGGCTAATTGGATGTGAGTTTTCATGAACTATTATTGTTGACATTACCCTTGAGGTAAAACGTTGGGAGGCAAAACTATAAGCCCTCATCTTTCTTTGTGTCCGATTAAAACTCCATACCCATACGTATTGCGTGAGTGTCGGCAATTGTGAAAGACTATATGATAGTTGAGTATGTAGACTTGCTGAAAAGCTCTTATATATTGACTCTTTCCTATGTATGATAAATTGTAATTGCTCCAATGACTGAGATTATAGTTTGTTAGTTTTCAATGAAGTTTACGATTCATACTTGAAATTGTGATTGAATTATTACTCTAGCATAAGAAATTATATGACAAGAATTATGTAAGTTGTTATTCTAAGAACGATCATGATGTCCTCATGTCCGTATTTTACTTTTATCGACACCTCTATCTCTAAACATGTGGACATATTTTTCGATTTCGGCCAAGCGAGGTCTAAGCTTTGGGGAGTTGATACGTCCATTTTGCATCATGCTTTTATACCGACATTTATTGCATTATGGGCTGTTATTACACATTATGTCACAATACTTATGCCTATTCTCTCTTATTTTACAAGGTTTACATAAAGAAGGAGAATGCCGGCAGCTGGGATTCTGGGCTGGAAAAGGAGCAAATATTAGAGACCTATTCTACACAGCTTCAAAAGTCCTGAAACTTCACGGAAGACGTTTTCAGAATATATAAAAAATACTGAACGCAAGAAGTTCACCAAGGGGGCCACACCCTGCCCACGAGGGTGGGGGCGCGCCCTACCCCCTGGGAGCGCCCCCCTACCTTGTGGCCCCCCCTGGTGGCCCTCCGATGGCCATCTTCTGCTATATGAAGTCTTTCGATGAGAAAAAAAATCATAAGTCATCTTCTCGGACGAAACTCCGCCGCCACAAGGGGGAACCTTGGCGGAACCAATCTAGGGTTCTGCGGAGCTGTTCTGCCAGGGAAATTTCCCTCTGGGAGGGGGAAATCATCGCCATCGTCATCACCAACGCTCCTCTCATCGGGAGAGGCAATCTCCATCAACATCTTCACCAGCACCATCTCCTCTCAAAACCCTAGTTCATCTCTTGTATCCAATTCTTGTCTCAAGTCCGGGATTGGTACTAGTAGGTTGCTAGTAGTGTTAATTACTCCTTGTAGTTGATACTAGTTGGTTTATTTGGTGGAAGATCATATGTTCAGATCCTGTATGCATATTAATACCCCACCGATTATGAACATGAATATGCTTTGTGAGTAGTTACGTTTGTTCCTGAGAACATGGGAGAAGTCTTGCTATTAGTAGTCATGTGAATTTGGTATTCGTTCGATATTTTGATGAGATGTATGTTGTCTCTTCTCTAGTGGTGTTATGTGAACGTCGACTACATAACACTTCACCATTAATTGGGCCTAGAGGGAGGCATTGGGAAGTAATAAGTAGATGATGGGTTGCTAGAGTGACAGAAACTTAAATCCTAGTTTATGCGTTGCTTCGTAAGGGGCTGATTTGGATCCATATGTTTCATGCTATGGTTTACCTTAATATTTTTGTTGTAGTTGCGGATGCTTGCAATAGAGGTTAATCATAAGTGGAATGCTTGTCCAAGTAAGGATAGTACCCAAGCACCGGTCCACCCACATACCAAATTATCAAAGTACCGAACGTGAATCATATGAACGTGATGAAAACTAGCTTGACGATATTCCCATGTGTTCTCGGAAGCGCTTTTCTCTATATAAGAGTTTGTCCAGCCTTGTCCTTTGCTACAAAAAGGATTGGGCCACCTTGCTACACTTTATTTATTTTTGTTACTTGTAGCTCGTTACAAATTATCCTATCACAAAACTATCTGTTACCACTTATTTCAGTACTTGCAGAGAATACCTTACTGGAAACCGCTTATCATTTCCTTCTGCTCCTCGTTGGGTTCGACACTCTTACTTGTTGAAAGGACTACGATAGATCCCCTATACTTGTGGGTCATCAGAGGCCATGGCAGCCAACTATGAGATCGGCCTGAAATGGGTGCAGGACAACTACGTCCGGCAAGAGATGGAGCGCCAGCGCCGCGCCCTCAAGGAGATCGCCGCCCGGCGGTGCGGCCGCGAGGAGGGCGACGTCGTCATCCTCGACAGAGGCAACGAGGAGGCGCCCGGGTTGTCCAATCCCCCACGCATTGGCGACGCAGGTCAGGGCTGCAGCAAGGACAACGGCGGCATGCATGACGGCGCCGACGACGATGGCGGCGACTACACCCACTTCTACATACTCCTCGGGATGTAGAAGGGTGACGCGGCAGTGGCGGGCAGGTGGCAGTAGTAGTAGTTGTTGTCGTTTTTAAATTATGTTTTCAATTTATATAAATATCAATGAAATGCCTAAATTTTCTTCAAATGTGTGACTTGTTTAGCCGAGTTTTGGCCTGGTTTTATTTTTTTAAACGTTGTCTGGAGTGATCTTGGGGCGGCGGTTAGAAAAACCGGCTGCCCCTATGTCGATTTATTCGCCGGCGCGCTTTAGACGGCGCTATTTCAAGTCCCTAGAAGGATGAACGAGTGGAGATGCTCTTAGGTCAAACACATGCATGTGTATATAGAATTGGACATGCATGCGTACATAGAATTGCATGTCCAGTTGGTCTCTGATTTGGTCTCATCTCCATTCAATCGAGAAGCACACGTACGTTGCCAACAACCAGCGGTTTGCTCATCCGCGTCGCCAGGGTGCTGCATGTCTAAGCCGGCGGCTACGTCGCGTACAGGAGCCTGGCTCAGGACCGGAGCCTTGAGCCGAACGCTCTCCAAGTGCATGCACGCAGAGGAAGAGGAGGTAATATCGTAGAGTCATAAAATTTGCATTCGATGTTCAGTTTGATAGTAGATTTTTGAACATGTACACATACATATCATGTGCATGGGCCCACCTGTTAGTGAGGGATGGCTCTTGGTCAAGTTATTTTTGCACAAAACACCCCTATACTTTTTTTCATTTTTGGAAAAAGAGACCCGTGCGTTTTTCTATTTGCCGAATAGCCGATACAAAAGTTAAGACAAGAAATGACCGGATTTTGATTAATTAATAGAGCTCCATGATTCAGCGCAAAATTAAAAGCGGTACACGGGACCCGCGCTTACAATGCGATGCACCCTAGCGACTAACCCGTCAAGTTCTGATGTGAATTATGAATAACTAACGTACACTAGTAGAATGCCCGTGCGTTGCTACGGGCTATAATGCAAATACTTTAGGAAGCTGAACTCTTAGTCCAATTATGCCCCTTAATCAAAATTGTGTGCGTCTTAGGAGCTACTGTAGGTTTGCTCCTGTGGTTTCTGGCCGGTGGTTGGCATCTTATATTGAGATCAAAGCATCTTCTCTTTCGTTTTTCATTTTCTTTTCCAGTTACTTTATTTTCCCTATATGATTGGCATGCTCTCGCCCTTCTTCTATCAATGAAAACACAGCTCTCCTGGGCGTGCGATGGAGTGCGACGTACGTTGGCGTGTCTCCTTCGCACCGGACCTCACCGCGGCACGCACCGTCAACTTCGCCGACGAGGGGCTCTCCGGCCCGTGCTGATTGACCAGAGGGGGGTCACGGTGGATGCGCGCTATCTTCGTGAGGGCGAATGCATCGACATCGGGCAGATCATATCTTTCCCGTGCCATTTCGTGAGGGTACATGATCGGATTCCGGCGAACATCCCGGCGGTACACGGGGGCGCGGCTCGTTCCGGTGGGAACGGAGCGTATGCGCCGGGTCGACACGATGCGGGTCAGAGTTCCTGGGCCCCGGGCATCCTGGGTCCGCACCCGGGTGTGGTGCCGCCGCCCCCCGCGGATGAGAGACACGTGGATGGAGATCAGGGAATCCATGGCGGGGAGACCAGCGGTGCGTGGAGTACAAAACCCCGATCCCGTGCGGCTCGCCCCATTCTTGACCTAGACGCTGCCCTCTCTCATCTCTGGGCGGCACCACGAAACCCTAGATCGAAAATCTCGCCCTCCTTCCAGTGGTGGAAGGGAAAGATTGGAGGTGACCACAGATCGTTCGCGGAGGTGGTAGCTTCTTCCCCAAGAGCTCCGGCGATGGAGGAACAAGGCGGCCGCGGCTTCCGCAGGAATCGGCACGAGGGCTTCGGATCTGGACGGGTGGGGCGCGGCGCGGGTCGCTTCGATCGGGGGCACGGGAGAGGCCGCTTCTCCTGGTCCAGGGAGGCGGACGGCGACAACCACTCCACCAACAAACAAGCGGTGTCGGCGACGGACGACACCGAGCGCTGGGACGATGCGGCGGATCGAGCCAAGCGGGCCAGATCTGGGGGGTATGGGTGGAGAAAAACCCTAACCCCACTGGATCTGAGGCGACGAACTTCAGGAAGAATCAAGTCGTCTCCAACGATCAGCGTGCGGGGTCTTCTGCTCAGGTGATCCCAACCAATGCTCATGAACCTTGCATGATCTGCAAAGCTTCTACTCATGCCCCTGTTAGTTGTCCGCAAGCCTTTTGTGAGAGACGCAGTAAGATGGGTCACTTAGCATCAGTTTGCACTGCTTTTTTACCTTGGGAGTGTGTGGCACCCATGTGTGCTTTTCAAGCCAAAGGGCAGGGCTTCTTTTACATTCCTGATTCGTGCACAGCTAAGCAGCTCAAAGAGAGAGCTACTAGTGTGGTCATTACTGTGATCGAAGGAAGTGCAACTGTTAAGGAGTTAGAAGAAGATGCTTTTTCTGATTACATAGGAACTAAATGGCATTGTACTGCTCGTCCTATTGGGCCACAGACCTATGTGATGCGCTTTCCGAATCAGAGAGACGTTAAGAAAGCATGTTACAATGACAAAATGACACTTAGGTCTTGTGGTGTGGTAGTGAAAATTGTTCCATGGACAGCCAATATTGGGGCCAAGGGTGTGATGGAAACTACTTGGGTTAAAGTAATTAATGTGCCTCTGGAGAGAAGAAATGAGAGAAACCTGGCTTATGTTTCCTCATTGGTTGGTGTTCCTTTGGAGATCGACATGGCCACCCTGCATAAACCTGAATATGTGCGGGTCCGGCTTGGATGTCGCAATGTTGACGAGCTTCCTGAAATGGCTGAAGCTGTGCTTGGAACGCACTTTTTTGATTTCTTTTATGAGATAGAGAAGGTCTTGGTTCGAGATCCTGAAAGACAGATTGGCACATCTCAAGTGGACACTGCCAAAAAAACATGCCTATGGGAAAACAGACTCCAAGAAGAGCTGATCCCAAGGTTCCAGAAAAAGAGAGAGGTTGGGAGTCCAGCAAGTGTAACTTGTCTGGGAAAACTGCTCCTACAGACTCTATTGAGAGAGAGCATGAGGAATCAGATGAATCAGAGGAGGATAACACCCTACTTATTGAGACTATTGCTGAAGAGGCTTATAACAAGGAAGAGGAATTGAGATCTCAGGCACTCTTGGTTGTTGATAACAACAGGATATCTGCTAATGAGATCCAGGTATGCATTGATAACTCATCTCATACTGATGTTGACATCCAAGTTAAAAAAATATCTCATGTAGAGGTGGGCAACTCATATGTCCAGGTTGAAGAGATTGAAGGTGACCTAGAAGACAAGATGCAGGAAAAAGTGGAGTATATGGTACAGTACCCTGCCTCACCTGATGATATGGGGGAGGTGATACCTACTCCTCCACTTATATCTGAAGATGTGATAAGATTCAGCATGAGGAATTTGCAGAACATGGCTGGCAAAATGCAAGATAGGGCTGTGGCCTTATCTAAGAAGAGAAACTTAGAAGGTACTTCCTCATACCACAATTCTTTTGATGTGCTCACAAATAATGACCTTATGCTTAGGGCATCTAATATGGGTGTGATTATTCCTGAATCTAATTTCTCTAGTGTGGATATTTTTAGAGAATTAGAGAAAGTAAGGGGAAATAATAGTGATGTACATGCCTCCTCCTCTGACAATCAGGATGGGGGCTGTGTGATGTATATCACTAATGGAAAGGGTGATCAAACACCTATTAGTACTGAATGGGGGGATGAGGGAGATGATCTCGAGGCCAATTTTATATTAGTAAAGTCCAGGAGAAAGAAAAGCCCCAAGGTTAAAATTGCTATATCTAGACCTGTGACCAGGAGTCAAAAACCTGATATAGGGAAAGATAAGATCAAAGCTGGCAGTCATGTCCACCATTACAGGGCCACCAGAGGGGGGAGGAAAGTCATATTAAATGATAGGAATATTTTGGAATTGTAGGGGGTAGGAAAAAAGGGGATGAGTTCCTGCCTATCCCATATGATCAGAGATCATTCCCTGGACTTTGTTTGCCTGCAAGAGACCCATAAGAAAAACTTTCTGGAGAGTTACTTCAGAAAGATAGATCCTCATAGTGCATTTGACTGGGACTGGATCCCATCTATTGGGAAATCAGGAGGCATCCTCTGTTGAGTGAAAAAAGAGAGGTTTGAAGTTATCTCCTGGAGAAAAGGGAGATTCATTCTTCAAGTATGTTTCTTTGATGTCAAAATACAGAAAGTCTGGACCCTCTGTACAGTTTATGGTGCTGCTCATGAATGTGATAAAAATGATTTTGTAGTGGAGTTGGCAGATTTCTGTAGCCACATTCAAACCCCTTTCCTTATTGGGGGGGACTTCAATATCCTCAGACATAGTGGAGAGAAGAACAAGAACTGGCACCACTCCATTTATCCTGATATGTTTAATTCAGTTATAAATTCTATGTGCTTGAACGAGATTCACATGTGTGGGGGGATGTACACATGGACTAATAATCAAGCACACCCGACCCTAGAAAAACTAGACCATGTGTTGATGAGTAATGATTGGGAGAATCTGTTCCCTCTTGTTAATGTGAGAAAGTTGGTCAGGGATATTTCAGACCATAACGCTCTCTTGGTGTCCTCAGACAATCATGTTGTACGAGTTCCACACACAAGAGAGTTCAGATTTGAGTTGAGTTGGGTCAAATCTGAAGAGTTCCTTCCCCTGGTTGAAAAGATTTGGACTAAGAATGACAATACATCTGACCCTGTCGATGTCTTGAACATCAAGTTGAAGAGATTGAAAAAATTCTTCAAAGGATGGGGATCTAATAAATTTGGGAATGAGAGAATTAGAAAGAATAATATTAAAAAAGAATCGGAGAAGATTGAAGAGATGGAAGAAGATGGCAATCTCGACCCTGAGTTGCTATGTAAAAAACAAAGCCTGTTGGTGGAGCTCAGTGACATCCTTGTCAATGAGGAACTTTACTTACTGCAACAATCTAAGGAAAGGTGGTTGCTTAAAGGAGATAGTAACATAGCTTATTACCAGAAGATCGCTAATGGTAATAAGAGGAAAAACACCATTCATTCTCTGAATGTTGGTGACCGGGTCATTGAAGGGATTGAGAACCTTCTTAATCATGCAACTGATTTTTACAAAGAGTTATTTGGACCTGCCCCTGGAAATTTATTCCAAATGGACCCTGAGGTTTGGGATGAGAGGGAGAAGATTAGTGAGGATGATAATATGATGCTAACTAAACCCTTTTCTGAAGAGGAAGTTAAAAAAGCCTTGTTTTCTATGAACAGTAATAGGGCTCCTGGGTCGGATAGCATTCCGGCCGAGTTTTACCAACACTGTTGGGAGATAGTGAAGAATGATATTATGGGTCTGTTTCATGCTTTCCATGAAGGGAGCTTGGATGTATATAGGCCGAACTACGACATTATCACTCTCCTCCCTAAGATCTCTGGAGTAGATAAGATCCAACAATTCGGACCAATTTGTCTGTTGAGATGTCCCTATAAATTGATTACAAAGGTCTTAGATAATAGAGTGGCCCTTTTTGTTGACATTTTGTTTAGCAAACATCAAAATGCATTTATCAAAAACAGGAATATCATGGATGGGGTTTTATCTTTGCACGAAATTCTTCATCATACTTATGTTAAGAAAAAATGTGGGATTATCATTAAACTCGACTTCGAGAAAGTGTATGACAAGGTTAACTGGGATTTTCTTTTGAAGTGCCTTGATAATAGAGGGTTTGGGAAAACTTGGTGCGAGTGGATGAGAAAGATTCTACATAATGGCACAGTTTGTGTCAAGTTAAACAATACTATGGGCCCATACTTCCAAAGCTATAAAGGGGTCAGACAGGGAGATCCTATATCCCCGTTCCTGTTTAACATAGCAACTGAGTGCTTATGCAAAATGGTGCTGCAAGCACAAAAAAACAATCTCTATGTTGGGTTGGCTGCGGATCTGGTGGAGAATGGGGTAGCAATTCTGCAATATGCAGACGATAGTGTCCTTTGTATTGAGCACGATCCAGATAAAGCTGTGAATCTTAAGCCTCTTCTTTATATGTTCGAACTCATGTCAAGTTTGAAAATTAACTACCAGAAAAGTGAGATTCTTTGTGTTGGGGGGATGACAATATCTTGCAAACCTATGCTGACATTTTCAACTGTCAGATTGGCCACTTTCCTATGAAATATTTGGGGGTTCCAGTCAGTTATTCATCCATTTGAGGTGTTGATTGGGATTTTCTGGAAGATAAATATATACGTAGATGTGATTCTGGATTAGGCAGTAATGCCTCCTCGGGGGTAGACTGACGCTGCTTAATGCCAATATATCCAGTATCGCTTATTATTACATGTCTATGTTCCTCCTGTCGAAGACCATTATAGACAGGTTGGACAAACATCGGAGAAAGTTTTTTTGTTAAGTGTCCAAAAAGAGAAAGCACTACTATCTAGTGCGATGGGCTCGTATCTGTAGATCGAAGGAGAAAGGTGGTTTGGGTGTGAAGGATTTGCATAAGCAAAACTTAAGCCTCCTTACTAAGTGGTGGTGGAAATTGGAGACTAAAACTGGCCTTTGGCAGGAGATTATTAAAGCTAAATACCTTGGTAGAGACACGGTAGGTTCTGTCAAAACAAAGGTGAATGACTCACCTTGCTGGAAAGCTATCATGAAGGTGAAAGACCTTTATATGGCTGGTAGAAAAATCGTTATTCGATCTGGGGATATAGCAAGGATATGGACCGATCCTATAGGTGATCGGAAGCCATTTGAGGACCAGTTTCCTCAGTTATTCTCGACCTGCAACTCCCCTGAATGCACTATGAAAAAATGTTGGAAGGCGGATCCTTTATCTTTCTTTCGGAGGAGATTAAACAATGAGCTCATGGAGCAATGGCAACAGGTGGTTGATGCTGCTAAAGAAAGATGTATATCCGATGAATCAGATGGCATTAAGTGGGGCCTGGGTCATAAAAAGGTCTTTATGACCAAATCGGTCTATTCTTTCTTAGAAAGAAATATCACAGGGTGTAATTTTGCGTGGGTTTGGAGAGCTGGCATTCCTTTAAAGATCAAAATCTTTATGTGGCAGCTGTTCCAGGATGCTATCCTTACTTGGGATGTGATGAAAAAAGGGGTGGAAAGGAAACCCGAAGTGTTCTTTCTGTGGGGAGAATGAGACTTCCCAGCATCTCTTCTTTGCCTGCCCTGTAGCTAAGGTGACTTGGAGAAGTGTTGCCTGCATGCTCGGCACTGATCTGTGCCCGAACAGTCTGTGGCAGGCTTACTCCTGGTGTTATGTTTTCTTCCCAAATGGGGAGATTTTCTACACAGTTGGCATTGTTGCGCTTTGCTGGGCTATTTGGACATGTCGCAATGGTGTTACGTTCGAGTCTAAACGTTTGAAAACACCTTTTGAATGCTGCTTCTCCATGTGTGCTTTCGTTGGTTATTGGGCAGGACTGCTGAAGCAAGAGGATGCGGCTGATCTGCGAACAGGAGTGGACATGCTGAAGAACAATGCGATGAGGCTGATGCATAACTGCGCTGCGAACAAAGACTGAGAAGCCCCGCTGGAGAATTGCTGAAGCAAAGTGGTGGTGCGTCATCGAAGTTAGAGGCGTGCTTCTGATGGCTGTCTTTTGCATTGGTTTATGAGTTCGTTCATGGAGTCTCTCCCCTGTGTGGGATCGTCGTTTTGATGCTTGCCTGTGAGCTGTTTGGGGGGGGGGGGGGTTGCCCCATCTGAACTCCTTAATGATTTGGTGTCACCGGGTTTTTGCCCTACAGTGAGTTATCTCGATGGCGAGTGCTCATAGTAGGTTTCCCGGCGGTGCTTGAACTCGCTCTCCCCTCTCCCGTCCCATTCTGTGGACTTGTTGTATTTCCGTTATGTCGCAGTAATGGAAAGGGGTCATGCCCGGTTCAAAAAAAAAAGAAAACACAGCTCTCTTGTGTACTTCCTATGCTGCTTTCCTGTGTGCTTTTTTCTGTTAAAGATAAAGTTCTTGTGTTAGCGAGAGATGTAGAAATGGCTAATGGAAATGCAGTTGACCATTCAAAAGCAGCATAATAGATCAAAACTTAATAGAACTCCATTCCGAAGTATGTCTACAATCCACATCATTCATATATCTTCCAAAAAGCAGCATATAGCAAACCTAGATTTGCTGCATTCTATTTTCTTTAGTGCTCCCTCAACAGGACTATCTATACCTGAGACATTGGTGTCGATCGCTTGATAACAAATATCCTCTAATTAAATATCATGACATTTAACCTAATAGCATTCAGCATTCTGCAAAATCAGAAAAAGGTAGAATTAAGTATTAGCTATTTAAGTAATCATATATTTATTTAAATTTCAGATGAGCATAGACACCCTCTTGATATATTTCGGGGATACCAATGTCAATTCTTCTTCAATGTTAGCATCTAAATTAGCTAGATCTAGGCAGAAACTAAATCGTGCAATAAGTTTTAGAGTTCTCAAACTATATGGCTAGATATCTATCCTGGTTTCTTGCTACTCACCTCGGCATCAAGGAATCTATTTTGCTCTTCTATGTATCCATGTGCCAGATCTATACCACGGGCCACAAAATTGTAGGTGTCAAAAATTAAATTCTTCAAAGTACGGATCTAAGGATTGCACAAAGCAGTAATTGAATGATCTAGAAACTAAACTATGCCTTAGGAATTGGGGTGAGGAATTGGTTTATTACCTTCAATACATGCAAAGAATCTTATGGTCCTAGTGGAACACCAAGCATGCCGCCACAACCTACAGCCACCATCTTCATGAGGATGAGCCCTCATTGTTATGGGGCTTCTTCTGCAATTGCTCCTAGCTTGCTGCCCTAGCCTGTTTACCTCAGGTCCAAACAGCACCGTCATCGAGTCGCCGCCATTCGCAAACAACCTAACCGGTTGTAACACCCACGATGCGGCTATATCTCCCACGTGTCGGAGCACGACTTAGAGGCATAACCGCATAGTAGGCATGTTGCAAGAGGGGTAATCTTTACACATCCCATGTACTGAATAAGAAAGAGATAAAGAGTTGGCTTACAATCGCCACTTCACACAATACATAAATATAACATTACATCATTCAGAATACAATCAAGGTCCGAATACGAAACCAAAATAAAGACAACCCCAAATGCATAAGATCCCCGATCGCCACAACTGGGCTCCACTACTGATCGTCTGGAAAGGAAACATAGTAATGTCCTGAATCCTCATCGAACTCCCACTTGAGTTCGGTCGCGTCCCCTGCATTGGCATCATCGGCACCTGCATCTGGTTTTGGAAGTAATCTGTGAGTCACGGGGACTCAGCAATCTCACACCCTCGCGATCAAGACTATTTAAGCTTATGGGTAGGAAAAGGTAGTGAGGTGGAGCTGTAGCAAGCACTAGCATATATGGTGGTTAACTTACGCAAATGAGAGCGAGAAGAGGAGCAAAGCACGGTCGAGAAGCTATAAGATCAAGAAGTGAACCTAGAACTACTTACGTTCAAGCATAACACGAGACCGTGTTCTCTTCCCAGACTCCGACGAAAAGAGACCATCACGGCTACACACACTGTTGATTCATTTTAATTAAGTAAGTGTCAGGTTTTCTACAACCAGATATTAACAAATTCCCATCTGCCCATAACCACGGGCACGGCTTTCGAAAGTTCAAAACCCTGCAGGGGTGTCCCAACTTAGCCCATCACAAGCTCTCATGGTCAATGAAGGATATTCCTTCTCCTAGGACGGGCCGATAAGACTCGGAATCCCGGTTACAAGACATTTCGTCAATGGTAAAACAAGACCAGCAAAGCCGCCCGATGTGCCGACAAATCCCGATAGGAGCTGCACATATCTCGTTCTCAGGGCACACCGGATGAACACTACGTACAACTAAAACCAACCCTTAAGTTTCCCCGAGGTGGCGCTGCAAGTGGCTCTGTTTTGGACCAACACTCAGAGGAGCACTGGCCCGGGGGGTTTAAAATAAAGATGACCCTTGAGTCTGCGAAACCTAAGGGAAAAAGGCTTAGGTGGCAAATGATAAAACCAAGGTTGGGCCTTGCTGGAGGAGTTTTATTCAAGGCGAACTGTCAAGGGGTTCCCATTATAACCCAACCGCGTAAGGAACGCAAAATCAAGGAACATAACACCGGTATGACGGAAACTAGGGCGGCAAGAGTGGAACAAAACACCAGGCATAAGGCCGAGCCTTCCACCTTTTACCAAGTATATAGATGCATTAAAGTAAACAAGATATAATAATGATATCCCAACAATAAACAAGTTCCAACAAGGAACAAACTCCAATCTTCACCTGCAACTAGCAACATTATAAGAGGGGCTGAGCAAAGCGGTAACATAGCCAAACAACGGTTTGCTAGGACAAGGTGGGTTAGAGGTTTGACATGGCAATTTGGGAGGCATGATATAGCAAGTGGTAGGTATCGCGGCATGGCAATAGAGCGAGCAACTAGCAAGCAAAGATAGAAGTGATTTCGAGGGTATGGTCATCTTGCCTGCAAAGTTCTCCGAGTTGACGTAAGCTTGATCCTCGTAAGCATACTCAACGGGTTCCTCGATCACGAACTCATCTCCTGGCTCTACCCAAGGCAAGAACACAAGCAAAGGAAACCACAATAAACCACGGTGCAATGCACAAGCAACATGATGCAAAACATGGCATGATATGCGGGATGTTATATGCAATGCATATGCGAGCTCCGTAAGGAAAAGATTGAACCAAGCCTCAACTTGGCAAACCAAGAGCACTGCTGGAAAGATGAGTTGATTTCGGTCGAAAACGATATAAAGATCACCGGAATCGGATGCACGGTTTGCAAATGGCAAGAAAAACAAGAATGGCACGATTCTGCGATTAACAGCACGATGCCATCTAGAATGCAACACGAAACTAAGCTAATGCACTCCAACATAGCAACAAAGCACATGGCAGTGATCTACTCAAGATGTTTGACAAAATATGAACACTGAGCTACGGCTAAATCACACAAGAGCAGGTTCAAACAAGCATGGCAGAAGTGCAAAATATATCAGCTTCACAAACTTAGTGAAAATACTAACATGTCAGGAATTAACATCAGGAAGCAAAGTTTAGAGCAAGATAACGACATGCTACAGGAATAGGACATAGCAAAGCAAGGCATGGCATGAATCTACTCAAAGCATATAACAAAAGTCCCTTACTGACCATAAGAAAAAAAGGATCAGAAGATATGATGGCACCAATGTAAACATAGCAAGTTTCATTAACAGATTCAGACTTAGCAGAAACTGGACATGGCATCAACAGAATTACGAAGGCCTCTTTGCGAGCTCGATGCACTCAACACAAGGCATTGCATGACAAACTAAGCATACACCCAGAAAGAAGACATGATAAAGAAGCTAAACATGAATAGAACAATCTCATAGCATGCATGGACCAACTACAACAACCTTGGCAAAATCGATTAACACGTAAACAATCTGCCAGGAACATTTTATAGCAAAAGTAGATCAAGATTGAGTCATGCTAGGGTACTCCTTAAATGCAAACAAGGACATGGATGGATAGAGCATAACCATATGTCAAAATCATCCTTACTAAACATACTCAAAAGAAGCATGGATCTCTGTGTAGCAACATGAATACATGGCATAAAAATAACATCAGGGAAATGACAGTGAAAATCCAAGTCCTTGATATCAGCAACATCACGAGAGCTACTTTGCATGCTTGTCCTAGTAACCAAATTGATCACAAAAATACATGGCATACACCCCTGAAAAGATGGCATGGCATAGCCCAAAACACATGTAGAGCTCATGCTCATATACAGCACACAATAATCATGGAAAAAATGACAAATGCTCATGATCTGCTAAGAAACAGAAACTAACATTTTATAGCACTCTTGCAACAGTCATTAGGGCATCAAGATGGACTCAAACAAGCATGGTGAAATGGAACAAAATGAAGAGGACATCCAGATGAACATTTTGATATATGGCACGCCCAAAACAGAGCTACAGATGCGGAGTTATGATGCAATGAACAGGGCTATAAGAGCATCTCCAGCCGTTGGCCCCCCAGGGGGCGTCTAAAAGCGCCGCCTGGGGGTGACCGGCGCAAAAGTTGGCCCTGGGGGCGAGTCGGTCCCCAGCCGTTGGCCCCCAGGGCCGCCCCCAGGCGCGTATTAAAAAAATAAGGACCGTTCGGCGAAGTTATGATAAAAAGTAGTTAAATTTCGGCCAAACATGGCAAATTTCGGTGAAATTCGCGCATTTTCATTACATTAACCTAATCTAAAAAAGAAAGGGGCTGAAGTCGTCGCCGCCATCGTCGTCGTCGGCCTTCTCCTCCTTGACGCGGGCGCCCCTGCTAGACCCCTGCCCGGCGTCGCCATGGCGGACTGGCGGCGGCGCGTCGTCATCGTTGTCGCTGTCGCATAAGACGACGACCCCGTCTTCATCGCGGCCGCGTCGGCGCTCCTTGAAGCGGCGCAGGGCGGCGTGCTGGCGCTCCTTCTCCTTCTCCCGGTGCGCCTTCTCCATCGCAATGGAGTCCTGGCGCGCCCATTCTAGGGCCGCGTCGTCATCATCGAACTCCGCCTTCACCGGCGCCAGCCCCGGCTCCGTCTTCACCGGCGCCAGCCCCGGCTCCATATTTGGCTTGACGAAGCGTGGAGGAGCCGACGAGGAGGAGGCGCGCCGGCCGCCCTCGTTGATGACGATGCCGATGCTGCGAATGCACCGACCGATTGGCGTCTCCGCCGCAGGCTCGGCCTTGACGCCGAGAAGCGCCGGAGAACCGGAGGAGTGGGAAGATGAGGCGAGAGCAGGAAGACGAGGAGGAGGCGAACCTCCTTGGCGCCCATGCACGTCGGTGTTGCGATGGGGCAGCCCCCGTTGCAGGATAGGTCAACGGCGGGTTGTTGCCGCCGTCGAGGTACGCTAGCACGCCATCCAGCATGCGGCTGGGGACGCCCCACCACAGGTGGCGCCCCTCGTTGTTCTTCACGCCGCCGACCACCGACGCGCCATTGGTGGAGGCCAGGCGCTTCTGCTGGCGGCGCTGGAAGTACGCCGCCCAAGCCGCATGATTGTCGGCGGCGTACTGGGGGAGGGAGCGCTCGTCGTCGGTCAGGGAGGCGCGCGCGACCTCGACCTCCTCGGCGAAGTACCTGGGCTTCGCCACGGCGTCGGGTAACGGGGAACGGGCACTCCCCCGTCGCTGAGCCGCCACCCCGTCGGCCCGGTGCGCATGTCCGGCGGCGCCGGGATATTCACCTGGAACAGGAGCCAGGACTCCTGTTCGCGGAGCGAACGGCGGCCGAAGCCGTTCGCCGCCGCCTCGTCTCCGGGGAAGCTCTCTGCCATGGCGACGGGCTCGACGGTGGTAGAGAGGGAGAGAGAGGGGCTGCCGGTGGCGCTCGGGAGAGGAAGACGGAGACGGAGAGAGAGGGGCTGGGCGGCGGCGAGGGGCGAGTCTGGTGTGGGCACAGGCGACTAAGAGACCGCCGGCTTTTATAGCCGCTCTGCGCCCGTGTGTATGCATGCGAGGGAGGGGAGGCGTCGGCGCGCCGTCCCGTGATGCGCCGCGCGTGAGGAATCAATGGCAAGGCTGACCGGCGGCAGCCTTGCCATTGATTCCCCGCGGGAACCGAGGCAGTTGGGGGAAGACGAGCCGCCGTGTCCCTGACAAGGCTGGCCCGCGGCTTTTTCGCGCCAAAACAGTTCGCCCCAACGCCCCCGGGCGCCCCCAGCGCGCCGGGTTCAGCCTGGGTCCGTCGGCGCTGTTTTCGGCCCAGGCCGGCGAAAATCGGGCTCCTGGGGGCGCGACTGGGCCGTTTTTTCGGCGCCGGCGCAAAAAAAGCGCCTGGGGAGGCCTTCCTGGGGGCGCGGCTGGAGATGCCCTAAAATGAGAGGGGAAAAGACTTAGGGAAATTTAACCTCGCGCGAAAATCTCAGATCTAGGGTTACTATAGCACGAGATCCGAAGTTCACCGGAGGCGCTCGCCGGGGAGGAAGAAGAGGACGGCGGTGCCGGCACGGAGCTCGCCGGATCGGGGCTGGGGAGGGCCAGATCCGACTGGAGGAGAGGCGGAGCGAGGCAGTGGAGGAGCGACGGCGGCGGAGCTTGGCGGCGACCGGGCGGCGGAGCTTGCGCGGGCGGCGGTCGGCGGCGCCGGCGACTTGCTGCGGAGGCGGCCGGCGGGTGGAGGCGGCGAGGCGCGGGGCGGCGCGGCGCGAAGGCGGGCCGGTGGCGCGGGGGCGGCCCGGGGACACGTGGCAGGCGCGGGTTGGACGGGGCGCGGCGGCGGACGCGTCCGGCGCCGTCCGGACGTGTCCGGCGCGGAGGGAGAGGGAGGACTAGGGTTTCATCCGCGAATTTCGGAGGGGGGGCCTATTTATAGATTCTGGGAGCTAGGAGAGTCCAAATGAGGTGCGGTTTTCGGCCACGCGGTCGTTATCGGACGACCGAGAGGATGGAGGGAGTTTGGATGGGTTTTGGGCCACTTTGGAGGGGTGTTGGGCTGCAACACACACGAGGCCTTTACGGTTCCTCCGTTAACCGTTGGAGTATCAAACGGACTCCAAATGGCACGAAACTTGACAGGCGGTCTACCGGTGGTGTACCAAGGCCGTTTGGCAAATCTCGGTCCATTCCGAGAATGTTTAACACCCGCACACGAAAAGAGGCAAAAGGGGGCGCTGGAGGACATAGGAGCGCCGGAATGCAAAACAGACAACGGGGAAAATGCTCAGATGCATGAGACGAACACGTATGCAAATGCTATGCACATGATGACATGATATGAAATGCATGACATGGTCAAAATGCAAAATGAAGACAAAACCCAACCACGAGGGAATATCATAACTTAGAGCTGAAAATGGCAAGAGTTGGAATACAATTATGGCAATTTACATACGGGGTGTTACAACACTCCACCGATACGAAAGGATCTCGTCCCGAGATCTAGGACTGAAAGAACTCCGGATATTCGGAACGAAGGTGGTCGTCGCGTTCCCAGGGGGCCTCTCGGTCGGAATGGTGTGACCACTTCACTTTCAGAAATTTGATAGACTTGTTGCGAGTCTTGCGCTCAGTTTCTTCAAGAATAGCAACGGGATGCTCATGATAAGACATGTCTTCTTGGAGATGAATCTCTTCAAAGTTGATGGTGCGGTCAGGAGTCTTGAAACACTTGCGAAACTGAGACATGTGAAACACGTCGTGCACATTTGCAAAGTTGGATGGAAGCTCAAGTTGATAGGCGAGATTTCCTCTTTTGCCAATGATCTTGAAAGGACCCACGTATCTAGGGGCAAGCTTCCCTTTTATACCGAAGCGACGAGTGCCTTTCATTGGAGAGACGCGGAGGTAAACATGGTCTCCGATCTCAAAAGCCAAATCACAATGCTTGCTATCATAGTAACTCTTCCGGCGTGATTGCGCGACTTTGAGATTTTCACGAATGACTTTGCACATTTCTTCAGCCTCTGTGATCAAGTCATTGCCAAGAAGTTGGCGTTCACCAGTCTCTGACCAATTAAGAGGAGTACGACACTTTCTGCCATAGAGAATCTTGAATGGGGCCTTGCCCGAACTCGCTTGGAAGTTGTTGTTGTAGGAGAACTCGGCATATGGAAGACAATCTTCCCACTTCATACCGAAAGAAATGACACAAGCCCTGAGCATATCTTCAAGAATTTGATTTACTCGCTCGACTTGGCCACTAGTTTGAGGATGAAAGGTTGTGCTGAAGAGAATGCTGGTGCCCATGGCCTTCTGGAAGGAATCCCAGAACTTAGAAGTAAAGATGCTTCTGCTACCTCTTGAGCACTGCGTTGGTTTTCCCCGAAGAGGAAGGGATGATGCAGGAAAGTAGCGTAAGTATTTCCCTCAGTTTTTGAGAACCAAGGTATCAATCCAGTAGGAGGCTACGCGCAAGTCCCTCGTACCTGCACAAAAAAAATAAATCCTCGCAACCAACGCAAATAGGGGTTGTCAATCCCTATGAGGCCACTTACGAGAGTGAGATCTGATAAATATGATAAAGATAATATTTTTGGTATTTTTATGATAAAGATGCAAAGTAAAATAAAGGCAAATTAAATAGCAAAGTAGTAGGAGAACAATATGATGAAGATAGACCTGGGGACCATAGGTTTCACTAGTGGCTTATCTCGAGAGCATAAGTATTCTACGGTGGGTGAACAAATTACTGTTGAGCAATTGACAGAATTGAGCATAATTATGAGAATATCTAGGCATGATCATGTATATAGGCATCACGTCCGAGACAAGTAGACCGACTCATGCCTATATCTACTACTATTACTCCACTCATCGACCGCTATCCAGCATGCATCTAGAGTATTAAGTTAAAAACAGAGTAACGCCTTAAGCAAGATGACATGATGTAGAGGGATAAACTCATGCAATATGAAGAAAACCCCATCTTGTTATCCTTGATGGCAACAATACAATACGTGCCTTGCTACCCTTACTGTCACCGGGAAAGGACACCGCAAGATTGAACCCAAAGCTAAGCACTTCTCCCATTGCAAGAAAAATCAATCTAGTAGGCCAAACCAAACTGATAATTCGAAGAGACTTGCAAAGATAACCAATCATACATAAAAGAATTCAGAGAAGATTCAGATATTATTCATAGATAGACTTGATCATAAACCCACAATTCATCGGTCTCAACAAACACACCGCAAAAAGAAGATTACATTGACTAGATCTCCACAAGAGAGGGGGGGACATTGTATTGAGATCCAAAAAGAGAGAAGAAGCCATCTAGCTACTAACTATGGACCCGTAGGTCTGAGATAAACTACTCACACTTCATCGGAGGGGCTATGGTGTTGATGTAGAAGCCCTCCGTGATCGATGCCCCCTCCCCCCCCCCCCGACGGAGCTCCGGAACAGGCCCCAAGATGGGATCTCGTGGATACATAAAGTTACGGCAGTGGAATTACGGTTTTGGCTCCTGTTCTGATCGTTTGGGGGTATGTGGATATATATAGCAGGAAGAAGTATGTCAGTGGAGCAACAGGGGGCCCATGAGGGTGGGGGGCGCCCCCTACCTCGTGGCCTCCTATTACGTGCCTTGGCGTAGGGTCCAAGTCTCCCGGGTCTTATCTGTTGAGAAAATCACGTTCCCGAAGGTTTCATTCCGTTTGGACTCTGTTTGATATTCCTTTTCTTCGAAACCCTAAAATAGGCAAAAAAAACAACAATTCTGGGCTGGGCCTCCGGTTAATAGGTTAGTCCCAAAAATAATATAAAAGTGGATAATAAAGCCTAGTAATGTCTAAAACAGTAGATAATATAGCATGGAGCAATCAAAAATTATAGATACATTGGAGACATATCAAGCATCCCCAAGCTTAATTCTTGCTCGCCCTCGAGTACGTAAATGATAAAAATAGAATTTTTGATGCGGAGTGCTACTTGGCATAATTTTAATGTAATTCTTCTTAATTGTGGTATGAATATTCAGATCCGAAAGATTCAAGACAAAAGTTCATATTGACATAAAAATAATAATACTTCAAGCATACTAACTAAACAATTATGTCTTCGCAAAATAACATGGCCAAAGAAAGTTATCCCTACAATATCATATAGTCTGGCTATGCTCCATCTTCACCACACGAAATATTTAAATCATGCACAACCCCGATGATAAGCCAAGCAATTGTTTCATACTTTTGACATTCTCAAAACTTTTTCAATTTTCACGCAATACATGAGTGTGAGCCATGGACATAGCACTATAGGTGGAATAGAGTGGTGGTTGTGGAGAAGACAAAAAGGGAGAAGATACTCTCACATCAACTAGGCGTATCAACGGGCTATGGAGATTCCCATCAATAGATATCAATGTGAGTGAGTAGGGATTGCCATGCAACGGATGCACTAGAGCTATAAGTATATGAAAGCTCAAAAGGAGACTAAGTGGGTGTGCATCCAACTTCCTTGCTCATGAAGACCTAGTGCAATTTGAGGAAGGCCATCATTGGAATATACGAGCCAGGTTCTATAATGAAAAATTCCCACTAGTATGTGAAAGTGATAACATGAGATACTCTCTACTATGAAGATCATGGTGCTACTTTGAAGCACAAGTGTGGTAAAAGGATAGTAGCATTGCCCCTTCTCTCTTTTTCTCTCCTTTTTTATTTGGGCCTTTTCTCCTTTTTATGGCCTCTTTTCTTCTTCTTTTTTTCGTCCGGAGTCTCATCCCGACTTGTGGGGGAATCATAGTCTCCATCATCCTTTCCTCACTGGGACAATGCTCTAATAATGATGATCATCACACTTTTATTTTTCTTACAACTCAAGAGTTACAACTCGATTCTTAGAACAAAATATGACTCTATATGAATGCCTCTGGCGGTGTACCAGGATATGCAATGATGCATGTGTGACATGTATGAAAGAATTATGAACGGTGGCTTTGCCACAAATACGATGTCAACTACATGATCATGCTAAGAAATATGACAATGATGGAGTGTGTCATAATAAACGGAATGGTGGAAAGTTGCATGGCAATATATCTCGGAATGGCTATGGAAATGCCATAATAGGTAGGTATGGTGGCCGTTTTGAGGAAGGTATATGGTGGGTGTACGATACCGGCGAAAAGGTGCGCGGTATTAGAGAGGCTAGCAAAGGTGGAAGGGTGAGAGTGTTGGGGATCATAGCAGAAATTTAAATTTTCTACGCATCACCAACATCAATCTATGGAGTAATCTAGCAACGAGAGGAAGGAGAGTGCATCTGCATACCCTTGTATATTGCTAAGCGGAAGCGTTGCAAGAACGCGGATGAAGGAGTCATACTCGTAGCGATTCAGATCGCGGTTGATTCCGATCTAAGTGCCGAACCACGGCGCCTCCGCGTTCAACACACATGCAGTCCGGTGACGTCTCCTACGCCTTGATCCAACAAGGGGAGAAGGAGAGGTTGGGGAAGACTCCATCCAGCAGCAGCACGACGGCGTAGTGGTGAAGGAGGAGCGTGGCCATCCTGCAGGGCTTCGCCAAGCACCGCGGGAGAGGAGGACTTGGGAGAGGGGGAGGGCTGTGCCAGAACTTGGGTGCGGCTGCCCTCCCACCCCCCACATATATATAGGGGCAAGGGAGAGGGGGGCCGGCCCCCTCAGATCCAATCTGAGGAGGGGGCGGTGGCCAGGGGGGTCGCCTTGCCCCCCAAGGCAAGGGGGGCGCCCCCCCCCCTTTAGGGTTCCCCCAAACCCTAGGCGCATGGGCCCTAGGGAAGGCGCCCAGCCCACTAAGGGGCTGGTCCCTCTCAACACACAGCCCATAGGGCCCTCCGGGGCAGGTGGACCCTCCCGGTGGACCCCTGGAACCCCTCCAGTGGTCCCGGTACAATACCGGTAACCCCCCGAATTATTCCGGTGACCGTACGATGACTTCCCATATATAAATCTTTACCTCCGGACCATTCCGGAACTCCTCGTGATGTCCGGGATCTCATCCGGGACTCCGAACAACATTCGATGACCACGTACATACTTTCCCTATAACCCTAGCGTCATCGAACCTTAAGTGTGTAGACCCTACGGGTTCGGGAGTCATGCAGACATGGCCAAGACAACTCTCCGGTCAATAACCAACAGCAGGATCTGGATACCCATGTTGGCTCCCACATGCTCCATGATGATCTCATCGGATGAACCACGATGTCAAGGATTCAATCAATCCCGTATTCAATTCCCTTTGTCCAGCGGTATTGTACTTGCCCGAGATTCGATCGTCGGTATCCCGATACCTTGTTCAATCTCGTTACCGGCAAGTATCTTTACTTGTTCCGTAACACATCATCCCATGATCAACTCCTTGGTCACATTGTGCACATTATGATGATGTCCTATCGAGTGGGCCCAGAGATACCTCTTCGTTTACACGGAGTGACAAATCCCAGTCTCGATTCGTGCCAACCCAACAGACACTTTCGGAGATACCTGTAGTGAACCTTTATAGCCACCCAGTTACGTTGTGACGTTTGGCACACCCAAAGCACTCCTACGGTATCCGGGAGTTGCACAATCTCATGGTCTAAGGAAATGATACTTGACATTAGAAAAGCTTTAGCAAACGAACTACACGATCTTGTGCTAGGCTTAGGATTGGGTCCTGTCCATCACATCATTCTCCTAATGATGTGATCCCGTTATCAACGGCATCCAATGTCCATGGTCAGGAAACCGTAACCATCTATTGATCAACGAGCTAGTCAACAAGAGGCTTACTAGGGACATGGTGTTGTCTATGTATCCACACATGTATCTGAGTTTCCTATCAATACAATTCTAGCATGGATAATAAACGATTATCATGAACAAGGAAATATAATAATAACCAATTTATTATTGCCTCTAGGGCATATTTCCATCAGTCTCCCACTTGCACTAGAGTCAATAATCTAGTTCACATCACTATGTGATTAACACTCACTGGTCACATCGCCATGTGACTAACATCCAAAGAGTTTACTAGACTCAATGATCTAGTTCACATCACTATGTGATAAACACTCAAAGAGTTCTGGGTTTGATCATGTTATGCTTGTGAGAGAGGTTGTAGTCAATGGGTCTTGCCATATTCAGATCCCTATGTATTTCGCAAAACTTTATATCGTAGATGCTGCTACCACGTTCCACTTGGAGCTATTCCAAATTGTTGCTCCATTATACGTATCTGGTATCTCTACTCAGAGCTATCCGGACAGGTGTTAAGCTTGCATCGACATAACTCTTTACGTCAAACTCTTTATCACCTCCATAACCGAGAAACATTTCCTTATTCCTCTAAGGATAATTTTGACCGCTATCTGGTGATCTACTCCAAGATCACCTTTGTACCCTCTTGCCAGATATGTGGCAAGGCACACATCAGGTGCGGTATTTCAGCATGGCATACCATATAGAGCCTATGACAAAAGCATAGGGGACGACCTTCGTCCTTCCTCTTTCTTCTGCCGTGGTCAAGCTTTGAGTCTTACTCAACTTCACACCTTACAACTCAGGTAAGAACCCCTTCTTTGACTGATCTATTTTGAACTCCTTCAAAAACATGTCAAGGTGTGCATTCTTTGAAAGTATCATCACGCGTCTTGATCTATCTCTATAGATCTTGATGCCCAATTTGTAAGCAGCTTTATCCAGGTCTTCTTTTGAAAAACACTCTTCAAACAACCGTTTATGCTTTCCAGAAATTCTACATTATTTCGAATCCACATATACTTATCAGAAATGTTGTAGTGCTCTCACTCACTTTGTTGTATATACAAGTTTCTAGCAAACATTGTATAAACCTAAAAGCTTTGATCACTCTATCAAAGCATATATTCTGACTCCGAGATGCTTGCTCTAGTCCATAGAAGGATCGCTGGAGCCAGCATACCTTTTAGCATCCTTAGGATCGACAAAACTTTGATTGTATCACATACAACTCTTTCTTACGAAAACTGGTAAGAAAACTTGTTTTTGACATCCATCTGTCAGATTTCATAATCGAAAAATACAGCTAATGCTAACATGATTCCGACGGACTTAAGCATCGCTACGGGTGAGAAATTCTCATCATAGTCAACTACTCGAACTTGTGAAAAGACTATTTCCCACAAGTCAAGCATCATAGATGGTAACATTACCGCCCACATCCGTCTTCTTCTTAAAGATCCATTCATCTAAATGGCTTGCCGATCAACGGGCAAGTCCACCAAAGTCCATACTTTGTTCTGATACATCGATCCTATCTCGGATTTCATGGCTTCTAACCATTTGTCAGAATACGGGCCCACCATCGCTTCTCCATAGCTCGTAGGTTCATTGTTGTCCAACAACATGATATCTGAGACAGGATTACCGTACCACTCAGGAGTAGTACATATCCTTGTCGATCTACGAGGTTTGATAGCAACTTGATCCGAAGTTTCCTGATCACTATCATTAACTTCCTATTCAACAGACGTAGGCGCCACAGAAAACATCTTTCTGTGTTGCATCACTCTCTGGTTGAAGTAAAGGTTCGACAACCTCATCAAGTTCTATCTTCCTCCCACTCAATTCTTTCGAGAGAAACTCCTTCTCGAGGAAGGACCCGTTCTTAGCGACAAACAATTTGCCCTCGGATCTGAGATAGAAGGTATACCCAACTGTCACCCTTGGGTATCCTATGAAGATGTGTTTGTCCGCTTTGGGTTCGAGCTTCTCCGGCTGAAGCCCTAAGCATCGCATCCCCAAACATTAAGAAACGACAACTTTGGTTTCTTGCCAAACTGTAAGTGCATCTAGTGCCACCCCTAGTTGGTTTTGGAGTATTGACGACAAACCTAGTTGAGGGACTAATGTGTTTGTGAGAATTGCAGGATAACACAGGTAGAAGTCCCTCATTGATTCGGTTTTACTACCAGAGATGACCCCTAAAAATGTATGAAGACATTGAAGTCAAAAGTGGTATATGAAGATATTCACATTGAAGACTATGACAAGAGAAGACACTATATGAAGCCTATGGAGCTCGAAGACTTAGATCTTTTGTAGTTCTTTTTCTTTTGTGTTGAGTCATAGGAACCACCGTACTGTTAAGTGGGGTCCAAGAGAACCAGTCAGAATGACTGAAGTGATGCCTAAACCAAAAACCTATGTCTTCGAGTGAAGACTATGAGAGCGAATCTTGTCCAGAGTCGGACAAGTCAGCTTTGCTTGTAGCCCAAGTAAAGTTGCCGTGTGAGTTTGAAATCTGACCGTTGGAACACGTGTCAGTTCCTTAGTGACCCAGGGTCATTTCGGACAAATCAGGTCGGGTTGCCAAGTGGCTATAAATAGCCCACCCCCTACAACCATAAATGGTTGGCTGCTCAGATTGAGAGTACGGCTTTTGTCATTTGAGAGCAACCCACCTCGAAGCCTTTGAGAGAGAATTCCTTGCGAGGATAAAGCCCTAACCACCAGAGCCAGAGAGAATTGGGCATCACTTAAGTCTTCTTGTCTGTGTGATCTGAAGACTTATTACACTTGAGGACTGTGCATCCTCCAGCCGGTTAGGCGTCGCGTTCTGAGCATCCAAGAGACATTGTGGATTGCCGGTGAACGAAGTCTGTGAAGGTTTGGGAGTCTACCTTGAAGACTTACCAGAGTGATTGGGCGAGGTCTATGTGACCTTAGCTCAAGGAGAATACGGTGAGGACTGGGTGTCCTGAGCTGCGTGTTCAGGACTGGGTGTCCGGGACTGTGTGTCCTAAGGTTTAAATACCTAGCCGCTCCAACCAGGCGTACAGTTGTCACAGCAACTGGAACGGGTCCAACAAATCATTGTCTTCAATGAGTCACTGGTTTCATCTTCACTTCCCTTTACTTACTGTTACTCCTTGTGAAGTCATTGTATGTTTGCACTATCATTTGTCTTCACTGAGTGACTGCGTGTTCTGTTTGGCTTCACAATATCTTCCTACCAGATCCTTAATACCTAGCTGCTATTAGTCTTTGTGCTTTCACTTCATTGAATACTTGACTATGGTTTGCCTAGTGTAGTCTACCTTCCGCTGCATGGTAATAGGTTTATTTTTTATCGTTTGTCTTCAAAACTTCTATGTTCTGAAGACTTTCATAAAATCGTCGATTCACCCCCCCCCCTCTAGTCGATATAATGCACTTTCAATTGGTATCAGAGCTTGGTGCTCCCTTGTTCTATGTGATTCGGTTTAACCACCTGGAGTTTTAGCTATGTCGACTGCAGGGATAATTAAAGTCTCCGCTGTGTGCCCCGTCTTCGATGGAACTGAATATCCCTACTGGAAGAATAAGATGCGCATGCATCTTGAAGCCATTGACGTCGACCTATGGTATGTCGTCGAGAACGGCGTTCCCAAGGCTGGAGAAGGTGTCACTGCTGCTGATGTCAAGAAATTCGTTCAACTGGACTCTACTGCCAAGAATATCATCTGTGGTCATCTGACCAAAGGACAGTATGGCCGTGTGAGTGCTTTGAAGACATCCAAGCTGGTCTGGGACTGGCTCTCCAAGGTCAATGAAGGCATCTCAACCCAGAGAGATCAGAGAATCAGTGTCCTTCGCAACCTCTTCAACCGCTTCAAGCGAAATGACAATGAGAATGTCCAGCACACATTTGACCGACTCACTGACATCACAAATGAGCTTCAAGCCCTCGGCGCCACTGAGATTACCAAACACGAAGTCGTCAAGATGCTGGTGAGATCACTTGATAGTTCGTTTGACATCCTGGCCCTGATGACTCAAGAACGTCCTGATTTCAAGACACTCGATCCATCTGACATACTTGAGAGGCTCAACGCACATGAGTTTCAGCTTTCGGAGAAAAGAGATGTCTACGGTCCAAACTATGGGCGAACTCGTGCCTTGAAGGCAAAAGCTGTCTCCTCATCTAAAGAAGAATCTGACAGCAGTTCTGATGATCCTGAAGACATTGGAAGGGAACTTGCTATGCTTGTCAAGAAGTTCCAAAAATTCACCAAGAAGAAAGGCTTCAGAAAGTCTTCCCGATCAAGTTCAAGGAATGATGAAGCTCCTGCTCATGACTACAAGAAGAAAACATGTCACAAGTGCAAGAAACTTGGCCACTTCATCTCTGAGTGTCCACAGTGGGACAATGAGAACAAAAAGAAGAAGAAGAGCAAGGAATATGACTCTGATGACAAGAAGAAGAAGAAGAAGAAGAAGAATAAGAAGAAGAAATACTCAAAGTCTTCTTCCAAGTCTTCCTCAAAGTCTTCATCACACAAGAAGAGCTCATCTGGCAAGGCACGTGCGTTTGTTGGCAAGGAAATGGATTCAGAGGAGGAGTCTGCTTCTGAGGAGGCGGAGGTGGAGTCTGAGGAGGAATCCGACTCAGGCGTCGCAAGTCTGGCTACAGCATACATTGCCAAGTCCATCTTCAACACTGAAGACAATGACTTCATCACCGACACCGATGCAAATGACAAGGACTACTCCGCTTCTACCTACTGCTTCATGGCACACGGTGCCAAGGTAAACACACGCACTACTCACTATCAAACATCTAGTGACGATGACTCTGATTGTGGTTAACGTAGCTACAAAACACTTGCTAAAATTGCAACTGAACAACAGAAAGCTATGGAACATATTCAAAAACTGTTAGACAGAAGCGATGATCTGTTAGGTGCTGAAATGACTCGATCGGAATCCTTAATTGAAGACATAAAAAATCTTCACATTAAGTATCAGGAACTTGAAAGTCGTCATGAAACTCTCTCAACAACTCATGAAAAGCTTTCCTATGATTATCTTCAAAGGAAGCAAGATCTTGAGAAATTGAGAGCGGTTCATGAAGATCTTCAAACGGAAAACGAGTCACTTCGCGCCAAACAGATCAGTCCCGCTCAGGAAGGATTTGAACCACCATGTCTTAAATGCATTGAGCGTGATAATGCTACTTCTGTTGCTAAATGTTCTACTGCTACTGATGTTGCAATATCTTCAACTGTTGATGTGGTAACTAACCCCTCTGCTGAGGATACCACCGCTATTGCTGATGAGAATGCTAGGTTGAAGACATTGCTTGAAACAGGGGTGTACAAAAGTCTTCAAGGGCATCAGACACTATGTGATGTCCTCAAAAAGCAGATTCTGAACCGAAACCCTAGGAAAGAGGGTGTTGGGTTCGTAAGGAAAATGAATGTAGATGGCTCTTACTGGAAACCTGAGCAGTACCCCAAAACCATGTGGGTTGCTGCAAAGGAACCTTCAGCAGATCCATCCAATCTATCTGGCTTCACTTGTGCTAACCCCATTATCATTGATGAATCCTTTGATGCAAACTATATATTGTTTAAGAATCAGAATGGTGAAGTGTTTTCCAGGTACATTGGTACTAACTGCAGGAATGGACCGCCTATGAAGAAGATCTGGGTTCCGAAAAGGTGTCTGGAGAATCTTCCTGTGAATGTCATCATGACACCTCATGTGAAGAAGACAAACCTCAGACCAAAGGCTTCATACGGTCCAAAGGCTTCATACAGACAGAGGACTCACCTGAGTCGCACTAACGGAAATGCTTTGCAGGGAAACCATACTCAGGCATATGAATATGAGAGCGGTTCATCAAACCGCCATGTTCATAAGACCAAGAACTATTCTGCTTATTCTTATGAGTACTATTGTCCGCCTGCAAGACTGTTTGCTAGGGCTCCAAAGCCAAAATTCTCAGATGCTGCACTTAGACTTATTGCTTCTAAGCCACCCTTGAAGATGTGGGTGGCTAAGAAAGCTTAACTCTCTTTTGCAGGGAAAGGTCTCCAGCAGAAAACCAAAATCGTCTGACGCTATTGCTGGGGACCTTAAACATCTTGTAGGGCGCAAGATCAAATGCCCGAATGGTCTTACTATGTACTTTGTTCCTGAATCACTTTCTACTCTCCCTATTAGTCCTAATCTTGATCTAAGCTTTCATAACCCACTGGTTCGTCAAATGTTTTTGCTTCACAATGCTCTTGGTGAAGCCTATCCCCCTAACTGCACTGTAGGGTACGACACCAGCGTCTTCAGAATGGATTATTGACAGTGGGTGTACAAATCACATGACTGGCAAAAGAAGTCTTCTTATGGACTCAACCTTACGTCCATCCGACAAGAGCCACATCACATTTGCTGACACTGGTAAAAGTAAGGTATTGGGTCTAGGTAGAGTTGCAATCTCAAGGGATCAACACATGGATAAAGTCATGCTTGTTGAATCCCTTGGCTTCAACTTAATGTCTGTCTCAATGCTTTGCGATTTGAACATGATCGTAATATTTGGAAAATATCGTTGCCTTGTACTAATGGAATCTGACAAGTCTCTAGTGTTTGAAGGGTATCGAAAAGATGATTTGTACGTGGTAGATTTCTCAGCAGGACCACAGCTTGCAGTATGTCTTCTAGCAAAGGCTTCAGAATGCTGGCTCTGGCATCGAAGGCTTGGGCATGCTGACATGAGGAACCTCCACACCCTTGCGAAGAAGAAGCATGTCATAGGCATCGAGGGCGTCAAGTTCAAGAAAGACCACTTATGTGGTGCCTGTGAAGCAGGGAAGATGACGAGGGCCAAACATCCCTCGAAGACAATCATGACCACTACTCGACCCTTCGAACTGCTTCACATGGATCTTTTCGGTCCCACTCATTACTCAACTCTTACTACTACTGCTTGCCTCTATGGCTTCGTTATTGTTGATGATTATTCTAGATATACTTGGGTGCACATAATCCTTTACAAGACTGAAGTGCAGGATGTCTTCAGATGCTTCGCCAATCGAGCTATGAACAATTATGGCGCCAAGATAAAGCACATCAAAAGTGACAATGGCACTGAATTCAAGAACACTGGCCTTGATACATATCTTGATACCTTGGGCATCACACATGAATTCTCAGCCCCGTACACGCCACAGCAGAATGGCGTCGTCGAACGCAAGAACAGAACACTAATTGAGATGGCCAGAACAATGCTAGATGAATACAAGACCCCAAGAAAATTCTGGCCCAAAGCCATTGATACTGCATGCCATACAATCAATCGTGTTTATCTTCACAAGCTACTGAACAAGACATCTTATGAGCTCCTTACTGGCAAGAAGCCAAATGTCAGTTACTTCAGAGTATTTGGCGCAAGGTGCTGGATCAAGGACCCACATCACACCTCAAAGTTTGCACCAAAAGCACATGAGGGTTTTATGCTTGGATATGGAAAGGATTCGCACTCCTACAGAGTCTTCAATCTATTTCATTACAAAGTGGTTGAAACAGTGGATGTGCGGTTCGATGAGACCAACGGTTCACAAAGAGAGCAACTGCCAAATGTGCTAGATGAAGTTCCATCCAGTGAATCAATCAAGCTAATGGGAACTGGAGAAATTATACCTTCTGAAGCTCATCCTGAAGAAGAACTTATCATCTCAGCACCTGATCAACATGAAGACAATGCTCAGCCTGAAGACATTCCTTCTAACAACGACAATGAACAGCAAGAGCAAAGTCTTCGCCCTGTACATCCTCGCATTGCCAATGAAGTGCAGATTGAAAGAATAATTGACAGCATCAATGCACCTGGTCCACTCACTCGTTCAAGGGCAACTCAGCTAGCAAATTTCTGTGGGCACTTCGCATTCGTCTCAATAACAGAACCCAAGAAAGTTGAAGAAGCCTTCATGGAACCTGAATGGATTCAAGCTATGCAAGAAGAGCTTCAACAGTTTGAGCTGAATAATGTATGGGAACTGGTTAAGCGTCCTGATCCACGGAAGCACAATATAATAGGCACCAAATTGATATACTGCAACAAGCAAGATGAGCATGGTCAAGTTGTCAGAAACAAATCTCGTCTCGTTGCTCAAGGATATACTCAAGTGGAAGGCATTGACTTCGATGAAACATTTGCTCCTGTGGCTAGACTTGAAGCCATACGCATACTGCTGGCCTATGCAAATCATCATAACATACTCCTATATCAAATGGATGTGAAGAGTGCCTTTCTCAATGGCAAGATTGAAGAAGAAGTGTGTGTTGCACAACCGCCTGGCTTTGAAGATCCAAAACATCCTGACATGGTATACAAGCTCAACAAGGCACTGTATGGCCTCAAACAAGCCCCTCGGGCCTGGTATGACACACTCAAATACTTCCTGAAGAGCAAAGGCTTCATACCTGGTTCCCTAGACCCCACTCTTTTCACAAAGACATATGATGGTGAACTGTTTGTGTGCCAAATATATGTGGATGACATTATCTTCGGCTGCACCAATCAGAAGTACAGTGAAGAGTTTGGATATATGATGCAAGAGCAATATCAGATGTCTATGATGGGAGAGCTAAAGTTCTTCCTCGGTCTTCAAATACGACAACAACGCAATGGCATCTTCATATCTCAAGAGAAGTATCTCAAAGATTGCCTGAAGAAGTTCGGTATGCAAGACTGCAAAGGCTTCACAACACCAATGCCAGCCAAACATCATCTGGGTCCTGACGACAATGGTAAAGAGTTCGATCAAAAGGTATACCGCTCCATGATTGGTTCTTTACTTTATCTATGTGCATCTAGGCCAGATATTATGCTTAGTGTTTGCATGTGTGCTTGATTTCAAGCGGCACCAAAGGAGTCGCATCACTTAGCTGTGAAGCGAATTCTTCGATATTTGGCTCACACCCCAACTCTAGGATTATGGTATCCAAAGGGCTCAGAGTTTGATCTGGTTGGATTTTCGGATGCTGATTATGCTGGTGACAAAGTCGATCGCAAGTCTACATCAGGCACATGTCACTTTCTGGGACGATCACTTGTATGTTGGTCTTCAAAGAAGCAGAACTGTGTATCTCTCTCCATGGATGAATCTGAATACATTGCTGCTGGATCTTGCTGCGCTCAGCTTCTGTGGATGAAGCAAAAACTCAAGGACTATGGCATTCATCTGAAGCAAGTGCCACTTTACTGCGACAACGAAAGCGCCATCAAGATTGCCAACAACCCAGTTCAGCACTCGAAGACAAAGCACATTGAAATTCGTCATCACTTTCTCAGAGATCATGTTGTGAAGGAAGACATTGATATCATACACGTCAACACTGAAGAGCAATTGGCAGATATCTTCACCAAGCCCTTGGATGAGAAGAGGTTTTGCAAGTTATGGTGTGAGCTAAATATCCTGGAATCCTCAAATGTCCTGTGATCAGGCACACATCCTAACCCTTATGCATATTGATGACTTAGATGTGCAACACACGAAGTAAAGTATATCTTCAATCAATGAAGACATACATTCTAAGTGTGAATACATTAATGTGGAATTTGACTTCGGAGCACCACGATAATTGTGCGCCGTGTCTGGGTCTAATACTTCCTATACGGTGGGTAACGCCACCACCAAACGTTCTATTTTGAAGTGTTTCACTCATGGCGTTACCTTGCAATGTCTTCACATTTGGTTTGTCTTCGATCTCAACATATTTTCATGATTATCTTCACTATGTTGATTATAGATATATATATATATACTAGTGTTCTATCCTCTACAGCATTCACTTATAGCTATGTCTTCGTGTTGAATCTTTTGAACTAAGTGAATGTGATCAGACCCTAACCTCTCTATGCTTTCTATCTCAAACTCTATCTCTCCAAGTCATATGCATTCTATTGAAACTGTCGAATGTCTTCTCTGCGTCCTTGTCAGCAGAAGATACAGAGACAACCATTAAGTCCATTTTCAATGCTCATTCCTCCACATGAAATCCGGAGAAGTAGGAACTACCACCCGACAATCCAGGCGTGCGTGGGACGTGGAACAAACCCCAAAATTCCACATAATGGCCACGTGTTCCTCGAATGCGAATCACCAGGGGCACCTGTGTAATAGCACAGTGCCGCCCCTGTACCTATAAATACACACTCACAGCGGTCATTATCTCTTATTCCACCCTCGCATGAACCCTAGCGCCACCGCTAGCCCTCGACGACGCCGGCGACGAAGCACTTCGCTGCCGCAACCTCTCCGACGCCGTCTTCACGCCGACCGCGGACATCGTCCTCTCCGCCGTCACCATAGGTGTCCTCCGTCGCCAAGTTAGGGCACGGAAGATCGAACTGCTCGGCCTCATCTTACACTCCGTCTAGTAGTTCTTAGTGTGAATTCTTACAGCATCACATAAATTCCCCCGAAGCCAGTTCCTGTTGGTCCAGCAAGCGGAATCCTTTGAAGCCTTTGAACGTCTTGAAGCCTTTCAAGTTAAAGTTTATGGCTTCGAAGAAAGCAGCAAGGAAGGGTGGCAGAAAGCGTCGTGGTGAGACCTCCAGAGATCTGCCAGATGAACTCTCAGAAATGTACAAGACAGATCCTGAAGAGGATTACAGTCAGCGCAAGATCCGAATCCAATGGATTCGAAGATATTGGGCGGAACAATGGTTCAAATACAGATTTGTGACCCAGGAGTATGCTGAGAAAAACGCCATCAAGAGACCGTGGGGAGACATCCTATTCAAGAATCTTCTACCCAGGTCCAGAGATGAAGCCATTGCTCAAGGCTTCTATCCATGCATGGTCCGTGGACCACAGCCTGCTGATGCACACTCGTCGTCACTGCTATGGTGTCGTGACGACAATCTGTTCAAGCGCAACTTCCAGTTTGCTCAGAACTCAGCGAAGCAGAACAAGAAGACTTTTGGGTTAGACTTCAACCCTGGTCCCTCAGCACCAAGGGCAGATGGCACACGAGATGCTGAACACAATGTCATCGGTCCTTTCGCCAACCTTGAAGGCCTCATCACCTACATCTTAGTTCAAGGGACTGCAGTGAATGAGCCTGCAGCTCTGAAGACAAAGAAGCTGAAGAAGCCTAAAGCTTCAAAACCTGCCCATTCACCAAAAGTCTCAAGGACGAAGCCACTGGCAACTGCACCTCCTGAAGACAGTGTGCAGTCTGAAGACTTATCACGCGTCTCCAAGCCCCAGAAGGCCAAGATGCCTCTGCCTCACACTGGCCAAGAGCTAACAGCTGCTGCCATTCTGCGCAATGACGACATTGATCTGTCAAGTGATGAAGATCTTGCAAATGACGCTCTTGAGCAACTCATCAAGAGCAAAGAAGAAGCAGAAATCTTCAATGATCTGCCTCTCTTTGATGTCACCATCATCCACAACTTCATTGACGAGTGGTTTGACACGCCAAACATCAGCTTTGAAGATCTGCAGCTACCCATTGGCCTTAGTGTCGCCTTCCAAGACGCCATTGCTTCAGAACTTGCTATTGCCCAGCGCATTGTTGAACTGAAGCAGAAGATTGACTATGAAAAGGCTCAGTTCAAGAAGCATATGGCCAAGCTCAGCGTGCAAGAAGTGAAGAACTTCAAGACAATGATGCACGAGCTCAAGGAAGCCTTTGTGAAGAAGCATGCAGAAGCTCAGGGTTCGCGTGAGCGCATGAAGACTCTGGCTGACAGATGTGTGCAAGCCTATAATGAGGCTGAGAAGCGCAAGGCACTTGGGCGTCCTGGCATCGACCCCAGGATGGCCGCAAAGAAGAAGAAGAAAAAGCCTACTACGGCTGAACCTGATGCACCAAGGCAAGAAGCAGTTCCGATTGTCTTCCCAACTAGACTGACTGGCTCGAAGCCAAAAAGACGGTCAACAGCTTCAGAGCTCAAGAAGACAAGGACTGCTGAGGCTGAAGCCAGGAAGAGGAAACACTCTGAAGCCTCTCCTACTGCCCCCTCCAAGAAGAAGAGGAAGACCAAGAAAGCTCGGGCTGCTTCCACAGAGCCCTTGATAGTTGAACCCATTTCTATGGTCTATCCTGAAGCTGAACGACAACTGACAATTCATGAGCCTGCTTCCACAGAGGCTCATGAAGCTGAAGACATTCCAGCAGCTGATCCCATTGCTGCTGAAGACATTGGTCATCATGACAATGTAGTAGATGGTGCAGTCCTTCCTCAGTTTGAAAACAGCGAACTCATCAGCATTGGTCGTCCACTGACGCCAATTGCACAGGATGCTTCATGGGCGGATCGCCCACAAGAGGAAGAAGACTATGAGGCCCAGCCCACTCCAACTCCACAGGCGTCGTCTGCGTTCCGCAGGCTTCACAAAGGTCCAAGGCCTCAAGTCTCTGCTGAAGACATTCCGGCTGCATCAGCCGCAGAAGGAGTCCCACAAGATCCCACTCCCATGTCCCACCAAGAAGCAGTTCTCCAGGAGAATGTGCTTGTGACCGACCCTCCAGCTAGTCAAGTGGAGGATGAAAATCGTGAGGCTGCCACAATCACCAATGAAGCTAATGTGGAGCCCTCCCCAACAAAGGCATCAAAAGACAGCGAAGCCACTGATCCCGCCACTTATGTTCCTGAGTCGGCTGCCGGTCCTCAATTCGACTATCATGTTGAGCACAGGCCTCAGGTCCAGAAGCCAATCCCAAGACTGCCAAGGTTTCCAGGTCCTGCATCAGCACCTGGCTCCTTCAACATCAATGGCTTCAGGGCAGACAACACGTTCTTCAATAGCTCTAGGAACCCCTACTCAAGGGAAAGGATATCATCTGATCGGTTCTGGAGCTATTCTCAGCGAAGCTATTACTCTTGCATTCTTTACAACCAAGGTCGCATCTTCCCACACAAGCGCCTTGACGTTGAAGCTATAGCTGGTCTGCCCTGTCTGGAAGAAGCTTTAGATTGCTTCAAGGAAGTTGGACTGCTGCCGTTCATTACTGACGAAGAGCATTGGAATGAAGAGCTGCTGCTTCAATTCTATGCCACACTTCACATCAGAGGGTACAGCAGAGATCCGAAGACTTGGGTCCTGGAGTGGATGACTGGCAATGTTCATCACGAAGCCAATGCATTTGACATCATTGAGCTCACTGGCTTGCCCACTCCTGGCGATCTCTTCGAGCAAGGCTATCAGCTGCATACTGAAGCTATTGAGAGCATCTTTCAGCGGCCAGAACCTGATATGAGTCAGATGCTCAGCATGATGAAGCCATTGCCCCAAGATGCTGCTTATCCCACAGAGTTCTTTGTTGAAGACCTTGAGTATCTGCCAAGAACCATCTATCACATCATCGGGCAAACTCTCTGGCCTATCAAAGGGCACTCTCCAAATGCCAAGCTTCAGGGTGCAATGAAGACTTTGATCTTCTATATACTTCATGGAAAATGCTTCAATGCACAGGACTTCTTCATACGCCAACTTGCTGCATCAGGCATTGATCTGTTTGGTTTGAAGTTCTACGCCCCTTGGGTCATGCGGCTGATCAAGCTACACTCCGCCATCTCGTATCAGCCCTCAGCCCGCAACCATCGGATCTTCTTGCCTGACGTGGACATGTCTACTGAAGCCATATATTCTGAGCCTGCCAAGCAACCTCTAAGTCTTCAGAATGCAGAACATCAGAGTTTTACTCAGAACGTTGAAGGCGTTGAAGCAATTTCTCGGGTGTATCCTTTGGCTGGCACTACACGTGCACCACACCCTGCTTCCACTGAAGCCACTGACAGTGCCACTGCTCCAAGACCCAAGAAGCACACTCGTGTTCTCAACGACCGAGAGCTTCTTGTGGCTCTACATCAGAAACAGGATAGGCATCATGACTGGCTGAAGCGTCAGATGAAAAGCCTCTTGGTGGAAGTTAATCGCGTTCGCAATCTTGCCACCAAGAATGCTTTCGTTGCCCACGAAACCTGTCGCCGCACATGGAAAGGGCTCACGATGATGTGTTTTGAAGCTGATCTTCAAGAGGATGGCTTCACTGAGAGATTCAAGTTTGACTCCACACCTCCTCGAAGGGTTGTGCTGCTAGGAACTCCATCCCTTGAAGACTCTGAGTTCTCTTCCTCTGCTGCCACAGTGACTGCCAGAATTATTGAGGAAGAAGACGATGCTACTTCACCGCCACCTTCAGCACCTCCAAGCTCTTCTGCACCGCCAAACAACACCAACAACCCTGCTACTTCACCTACTCCTCATGGGAACGAGTAGAGGCTCTATGTCTTCAAACCTTTTTGGTCATTACTGACAAAAGGGGGAGAAGCATATGAGATTGATAGTCTTCAAGCGGGTCCATATGGGCGGGTGCTTTATATTTTGCTTCGTGCTTACAACTCTCGTTTTTGCTACATTTGGTTCTTATGAGTTGTAACACTTAAACTAGATGGTCGTCTGCTACTTATTTGCCACCTTGTTTTGCGAAGATAAATTCTGCATGTGCGACGATAAATTCCGCACTTAGTTCATTCTGCAGACGTCCATTTTCCATTATGCATGTCATTATCTTCATATACTTTCACATGCATAGTGGATTGTCATCATAAGTTGAAGTGGATCTCCACAAGTACAACCTGCCATGTGCATTTGCATTCCAAAAAGCAAATTAACTTATATGCACATCTTCAGGGGGAGCCCTTGCAACTTATGAAGACAATTCCTTATCCTTTACAATTTCACAGATTATATTCCCCATTGAAAACTTCAACTAGTTTGTCATCAATCACCAAAAAGGGGGAGATTGTAAGTGCATCTAGTGCCACCCCTAGTTGGTTTTGGAGTATTGATGACAAACCTAGTTGAGGGACTAATGTGTTTGTGAGAATTGCAGGATAACACGGGTAGAAGTCCCTCATTGATTCGGTTTTACTACCAGAGATGACCCCTAAAAATGTATGAAGACATTGAAGTCAAAAGTGGTATATGAAGATATTCACATTGAAGACTATGACAAGAGAAGACACTATATGAAGCCTATGGAGCTCGAAGACTTAGATCTTTCGTAGTTCTTTTTCTTTTGTGTTGAGTCATAGGAACCACCGTACTGTTAAGTGGGGTCCAAGAGAACCAGTCAGAATGACTGAAGTGATGCCTAAACCAAAAACCTATGTCTTCGAGTGAAGACTATGAGAGCGAATCTTGTCCAGAGTCGGACAAGTCAGCTTTGCTTGTAGCCCAAGTAAAGTTGCCGTGTGAGTTTGAAATCTGACCGTTGGAACACGTGTCAGTTCCTTAGTGACCCAGGGTCATTTCGGACAAATCAGGTCGGGTTGCAAAGTGGCTATAAATAGCCCACCCCCTACAACCATAAATGGTTGGCTGCTCAGATTGAGAGTACGGCTTTTGTCGTTTGAGAGCAACCCACCTCGAAGCCTTTGAGAGAGAATTCCTTGCGAGGATAAAGCCCTAACCACCAGAGCCAGAGAGAATTGGGCATCACTTAAGTCTTCTTGTCTGTGTGATCTGAAGACTTATTACACTTGAGGACTGTGCATCCTCCAGCCGGTTAGGCGTCGCGTTCTGAGCATCCAAGAGACATTGTGGATTGCCGGTGAACGAAGTCTGTGAAGGTTTGGGAGTCTACCTTGAAGACTTACCAGAGTGATTGGGCGAGGTCTATGTGACCTTAGCTCAAGGAGAATACGGTGAGGACTGGGTGTCCTGAGCTGCGTGTTCAGGACTGGGTGTCCGGGACTGTGTGTCCTAAGGTTTAAATACCTAGCCGCTCCAACCAGACGTACAGTTGTCACAGCAACTGGAACTGGTCCAACAAATCATTGTCTTCAACGAGTCACTGGTTTCATCTTCACTTCCCTTTACTTACTGTTACTCCTTGTGAAGTCATTGTATGTTTGCACTATCATTTGTCTTCACTGAGTGAATGCGTGTTCTGTTTGGCTTCACAATATCTTCCTACCTGATCCTTACTACCTAGCTGCTATTAGTCTTTGTGCTTTCACTTCATTGAATACTTGACTATGGTTTGCCTAGTGTAGTCTACCTTCCGCTGCATGGTAATATGTTTAATTTTTATCGTTTGTCTTCAAAACTTCTATGTTCTGAAGACTTTCATAAAAATCGCCTATTCACCCCCCCTCTAGTCGATATAACGCACTTTCACAAACCAATGTTCATATGACGTCGTCTCAACGGACTTAGATGGTGTCCTATAGTGAATGCAGCTGTCTCTAACACATAACCTCAAAATGAAAACGGTAGATTGGTAAGAGACATCATAGATCGCACCATATCTCATAGGGTTCGATTACGACGTCCGGACACACCATTACCTTGTGGTGTTCTAGGTGGCTTCAACTGTGAAACAATTCCACAATGTCTTAAGTGATTGCCAAACTCATAACTCAGAAAATCCCCTTTTGATCAGATCGTAGGAACATGATCTTATTGTTATGATGATTCTTAAGTTCACTCTGAAATCGCTTGAACTTTTCAAACGTTTCAGACTTGTGCTTCATTAAGTAGATATACCTATATCTGCCCAAATCGTCAGTGAAGATGAGAAAATAGCGTTATCCACTGCACGCTTCAATTCTCATTGGATCACACGCATCAGCATGCATGATTTCCAACAAGTCACTTGCCCGTTTCATTGTACCTGAAAACGGGGTCTTAGTCATCCTGCCCATGAGGCATGGCTCGCATGTGTCAAGTGATTCAAAATCAAGTGACTCCAAACATCCATCGACATGGAGTTTCTTCATGCATCTTACACCAATATGACCTAAGCGGCAGTGCCACAAGAAAGTGGTACTATCATTATTAACTCTACATCTTTTGGCGTGAACATGTGTATTACCACGACCGAGATTCAATGAACCATTCACATAGGGTGCATGACCATGAAAGGTATCATTCATGTAAACAGAATAACCATTATTCTCTAATTTAAATGAATAACCGTATTGCAATGAACATGATCTAATCATATTCATGCTCAACATAGACACCTGATAACATTTATCTAGGTTCAATACTAATCCCGAAGGCAGATGGAGCGTGCGATGGTGATCTTTCCAACACACATCGTCACCTCGCCCTTAGCCAGTCTCCGTTTAGTCCGTAGCTTTTGCTTCAAGTCACCAATAATAGCAACTAAACCGGTATCCAATACCCAGGTGCTACCAGGAGTACTAGTGAGGTACACATTAATAACACATATATACTTTGTTGAAGTTGCCAGCCTTCTTATCTACCATGCATTTGGGGTAATTCCGCTACCAGTGACCGTTCCCCTTACAATAGAAGCATTTAGTCTCGGGTTTGGGTTCAACCTTGGGTTCCTTCATTGGAGCGGCAACTGGTTTGCCATCCATGAAGTTTCCCTTCTAGCCCTTGCCCTTCTTGAAACCAGTGGTCTTGTCAAACCATCAACACTTGATGTTCCTTCTTGATTTCTACCTTTTGCGGTCTTAAGCACCGCGAACAGCTCCGGGATCAACTCCATCCCTTGCATGTCATAGTTCATCACGAAGATCTAGTAGCTTAGTGATAGTGGCTAGAGAACTCTATCAATCACTATCTTATCTGGAAGTTTAACTCCCACTTGATTTAAGTGATTGTAGCACCCGGACATTCTGAGCACATGCTCACTAGCTGAGCTATTCTCCTCCATGTTGTTGGCAAAAGAACTTGTCAGAGGTCTCACACCTCTCAACACGGGCATGAGCCTGAAATCCCAATTTCAGCTCTTGGAACATCTCATATGTTCTATGGCGTTCAAAACGTCATTGGAATCCCGATTCTAAGCCGTAAAGTATGGTGCACTAAACTATCAGGTAGTCATCAGAATGTGTCTGTCAGGTGTTCACAACATCCACAGACGACGTTGTAGGGGTTTGCATATCGAGCGATGCATCAAAGACGTAAGCCTTCTGTGTAGCAGTGAGGACACTCCTCGGACTACGGACCTAGTCCGCATCATTGCTTACAATATCTTTCAACTTAATATTTCTCTAGGAACGTATTGAAACAGGGAGCTACAACGTGAGCTATTTATCTACAACATATTTGCAATGACAATTTAGACTATGTTCATGATAATTGAGTTCATCTAATCAAATTATTTAATGAACTTCCACTCAGATAGACATCCCTCTAGTCATCTAAGTCAAACATGATCCAAATCGACTAGGCCGTGTCCGATCATCACGTGAGACGGACTAGTCATCAACGGTGAACATCTTATGTTGATCGTATCTTCTATACTGCTCATGTTCGACCTTTCGGTCTTCCGTGTTCCGAGGCCATGTCTGTACATGCTAGGCTCGTCAAGTCAACCTAAGTGTTTCGCATGTGTCCCGAGGCCATGTCTGTACATGCTAGGCTTGTCAACACCCGTTGTATTCGAACGTTAGAGTCTATCACACCCGATCATCACGTGGTGCTTCGAAACGACGAACCTTCGCAACGGTGCATAGTTAGGGGGAACACTTTTCTTGAAATTTTAGTGAGGGATCATCTTATTTAAGCTACCGTCGTTCTAAGCAAATAAGATGTAAAACATGATAAACATCACATGCAATCAAATAGTGACATGATATGGCCAATATCATTTTGCTCCTTTTGATCTCCGTCTTCGGGGCTCCATGATCATCGTTGTCACCGGCATGACACCATGATCTCCATCATCGTGTCTTCTTGAAGTTGTCTCGTCATCCATTACTTCTACTACTATGGCTAACGCTTTAGCAATAAAGTAAAGTAATTACATGACGTTTATGTTGACACGTAGGTCATAAATAAATTAAGACAACTCCTATGGCTCCTGCCAGTTGTCATACTCATCGACATGCAAGTCGTGATTCCTATTACAAGAACATGATCAATCTCATACATCACATATATCATTCATCACATCCTTTTGGCCATATCACATCACAAGGCATATGCTGCAAAAACAAGTTAGACGTCCTCTAATTGTTGTTGCAAGTTTTTACGTGGCTGCTATAGGTTTCTAGCAAGAACATTTCTTACCTGCGCCAAAACCACAACATGATATGCCAATTTCTATTTACCCTTCATAAGGACCCTTTTCATCGAATCCGATCCGACTAAAGTGGGAGAGACAGACACCCGCTAGCCACCTTGTGCAACTAGTGCATGTCAGTCGGTGGAACCAGTCTCACGTAAGAGTACGTGTAAGGTCGGTCCGGGCCGCTTCATCCCATGATGCCGCCGAATCAAGATAAGACTAGTAACGGCAAGTAAATTGACAAAATCGACGCCCACAACAACTTGTGTTCTACTCGTGCATAGAAACTACGCATAGACCTAGCTCATGATGCCACTGTTGGGGATCGTAGCAGAAATTTAAAATTTTCTACGCATCACCAAGATCAATCTATGGAGTAATCTAGCAACGAGGGGAAGGAGAGTGCATCTGCATACCCTTGTAGATTGCTAAGCGGAAGCATTGCAAGAACGTGGATGAAGGAGTCGTACTCGTAGCGATTCAGATCGCGGTTGATTCCGATCTAAGCGCCGAACCACGGCGCCTCCGCGTTAAACACACGTGCAGTCCGGTGACGTCTCCTACGCCTTGATCCAACAAGGGGAGAAGGAGAGGTTGGGGAAGACTCCATCCAGCAGCAGCACGACGGCGTGGTGGTGGTGAAGGAGGAGCGTGGCAATCCTGCAGGGCTTCGCCAAGCACCGCGGGAGAGGAGGAGGACTTGGGAGAGGGGGAGGGCTGCGCCAGAACTTGGGTGCGGCTGCCCTCCCACCCCCCACATATATATAGGGGCAAGGGAGAGGGGGGACGGCCCCCTCAGATCCAATCTGAGGAGGGGGTGGCGGCCAGGGGGGTTGCCTTGCCCCCCAAGGCAAGGGGGGCGCCCCCCTTTAGGGTTCCCCCAAACCCTAGGCGCATGGGCCCTAGGGGGGAGGCGCCCAGCCCACTAAGGGGCTGGTACCTCTCCACACACAGCCCATAGGGCCCTCCCGGGCAGGTGGACCCTCCCGGTGGACCCCTGGAACCCCTCCAGTGGTCCCGGTACAATACCGGTAACCCCCCGAATTATTCCGGTGACCGTATGATGACTTCCCATATATAAATCTTTACCTCCGGACCATTCCGGAACTCCTTGTGACGTCCGGGATCTCATCCGGGACTCCGAACAACATTCGGTGACCACGTACATACTTTCCCTATAACCCTAGCATCATCAAACCTTAAATGTGTAGACCCTACGGGTTCGGGAGTCATGCAGACATGGCCGAGACAACTCTCCGGTCAATAACCAACAGCGGGATCTGGATACCCATGTTGGCTCCCACATGCTCCACGATGATCTCATCGGATGAACCACGATGTCAAGGATTCAATCAATCTCGTATTCAATTCCCTTTGTCCAGCGGTATTGTACTTGCCCGAGATTCGATCGTCGGTATCCCGATACCTTATTCAATCTCGTTACCGGCAAGTCTCTTTACTCGTTCCGTAACACATCATCCCGTGATCAACTCCTTGGTCACATTGTGCACATTATGATGATGTCCTACCGAGTGGGCCCAGAGATACCTCTCCGTTTACACGGAGTGACAAATCCCAGTCTCGATTCGTACGAACCCAACAGACACTTTCGGAGATACCTGTAGTGAACCTTTATAGACACCCAGTGATGTTTGGCACACCCAAAGCACTCCTACGGTATCCAGGAGTTGCACAATCTCATGGTCTAAGGAAATGATACTTGACATTAGAAAAGCTTTAGCAAACGAACTACACGATCTTGTGCTAGGCTTAGGATTGGGTCTTGTCCATCACATCATTCTCCTAATGATGTGATCCCGTTATCAACGACATCCAATGTACATGGTCAGGAAACCGTAACCATCTATTGATCAACGAGCTAGTCAACTAGAGGCTTACTAGGGACATGGTGTTGTCTATGTATCCACACATGTATCTGAGTTTCCTGTCAATACAATTCTAGCATGGATAATAAACGATTATCATGAACAAGGAAATATAATAATAACCAATTTATTATTGCCTCTAGGGCATATTTCCAACAGAGAGTGCGTATGATCCATGGACTCAACATTAGTCGTAAAGAACTCATATACTTATTGCAAAAATCTACAAGTTATCAAAGCAAAGTATTACGCGCATGCTCCTAGGGGGTAGATTGGTAGGAAAATACCATCGCTCGTCCCCGGCCGCCACTCATAAGGAAGACAATCAAAAAATAAATCATGCTCCGACTTCATCACATAACGGTTCACCATACGTGCATGCTATGGGAATCACAAACCTCAACACAAGTATTTCTCAAATCACAACTACTCAACTAGCACAACTTTGATATCACCATCTTCATATCTCAAAACAATTATCAAGCATCAAACTTGTCATAGTATTCAACACACTCATAAGAAAGTTTTATTATTAATCTTGTATACCAAGCATATTAGGATTTTAAGCAAATTACCATGCTATTAAGACTCTCAAAATAATCTGAGTGAAGCATGAGAGATCAATAGTTTCTATAAAACAAATCCACCATCGTGCTCTAAAAGATGTAAGTGAAGCACTAGAGCAAAATTATATGACTCAAAAGATATAAGCGAAGCACATAGAGTATTCTAACAAATTCCAAATTATGTATGGATCTCTCAAAAAGTGTGTACAGCAAGGATGATTGTGGTAAACTAACAAATACAGACTCAAATAATAGAAGACGCTCCAAGCAAAACACATATCATGTGGCGAATAAAAATATAGTTCCAAGTAAAGTTACCGATAGAAGTAGACGAAAGAAGGGATGCCTTCCAGGGCATCCCCAAGCTTAGGCTCTTGCCACTCCTTGTTCCATAATCCATCAAATCTTTACCCAAAACTTGAAAACTTCACAACACAAAACTTAAAGTAGAAAATCTCGTGAGCTCCGTTAGCGAAAGAAAACAAAAGACCACTTCAAGGTACTGTAATGAACTCATTATTTGTTTATATTGGTGTTATACCTACTGTATTTCAACTTATCTATGGTTTGTAAACTATTTTATTAGCCATAGATTCATCAAAATAAGCAAACAACACACGAAAAACAGAATCTGTCAAAAACAGAACAGTATGTAGTAATATGTAGCTAGCGCAAGATCTGGAACCCCAAAAATTCTAAAATAAATTTATGGACGTGATAAATTTATCTATTAATCATCTGAAAAAATAATTAACTAAATAGCACTTTCCAAATAAAAATGGCAGTAGTTCTCGTGAGCGCTAAAGTTTCTGTTTTTTACAGCAAGTTCAACAAGACTTTCCCCAAGTCTTCCCAGCGGTTCTACTTGGCACAAACACTAATTAAACACACAAAAAACACAACCAAAACAGAGGCTAGATAATTTATTTATTACTAAACAGGAGCAGAAAGCAAGGAATAAAAATAAAATTGGGTTGCCTCCCAACAAGCGCTATCATTTAACGCCCCTAGCTAGGCATAACAAGCAAGAATAGATCTAGGTATTGCCATAATTGGTAGGCAATCCATAAGTGGATCTCATAATAGATTCATAAGGTAATTTAATTTTATTTCTAGGAAAGTGTTCCATGCCTTTCCTTAATGGAAATTGGAATCTAATATTTCCTTCCTTCATATCAATAATTGCACCAATCGTTCTAAGTAAAGGTCTACCAAGAATAATAGGACATGAAGGATTGCAATCTATGTCAAGAACAATAAAATCTATGGGCACATAATTCCTATTTGCAACAATAAGAACATCATTAATTCTTCCCATAGGTTTCTTAATAGTGGAATCCGCAAGGTGCAAGTTTAGAGAGCAATCATCAAAATCACGGAAACTTAACAAATCACACAAAGTCTTTGGAATCGTGGAAACACTAGCACCCAAATCACATAAAGCATAACATTCATGATCTTTAATTTTAATTTTAATAGTTGGTTCCCACTCATCATAAAGTTTTCTAGGGGTAGAACTTCCAATTCAAGTTTTTCTTCATAAGATTGCATCAAGGCATCAACGATATGTTTAGTAAACGCTTTATTTTGACTATAAGCGTGAGCAGAATTTAGCACGGATTGCAACAAGGAAATACAATCAATCAAAGAGCAATTTTCATAGTTAAATTCCTTGAAATCCATAATAGTGGGTTTAGCAACATCTAGGGTTTTAATTTCTTCAATCCCACTTTTATAAAATTTAGCATCAAGATCAATAGATTCCGAATTCTTAGAATGCCTTCTAGGTAAAGGTGGATCATATTCAGTCCCATCATTATCAAGATTCATATTGCAAAAAAAAGATTTAATAGGGGACACATCAATAACTTTTAGATCTTCATCATTATTTTCATAGGAACTAGAAGAACACGCTCTTATAAAGGCATCTTTCTTAGCACGCATCCTAGTGGTTCTTTCTTTGAACTCATCAATGGAAATTCTCATGGCTTTGAGAGACTCATTGATATCATGCTTAGGTGGAATAGATCTAAGTTTCAAAGAATCAACATCAAGAGAAATTCTATCAACGTTCCTAGCCAAATCATCAATCTTAAGCAATTTTTCTTCAATCATAGCATTAAAATTCTTTTGTGAAGTAATAAATTCTTTAATATTAGATTCAAAATCAGAGGGCATATTATTATAATTTCCATAAGAATTGTTAAAGGAATTACCATAATTATTAGAGGGATTACTAGGACAAGGCCTAGGATTAAAATTTCCTCTATACACGTTGTTACCAAAATTGTTCCTACCAACAAAATTCACATCCATAGATTCATTATTATTTTCAATCAAAGTAGACAAGTGCATAGCATTAGGATCGGAAGAAACACTCTTATTAGCAAATAATTTCATAAGTTCATCCATCTTTCCACTCAAAACATTAATTTCTTTTATCGCATGCACCTTTTTATTAGTAGATCTTTCAGTGTGCCATTGAGAATAATTAACCATACTATTATCTAGGAGTTTAGTAGCTTCTCCTAAAGTGATTTCCATAAAAGTGCCTCCCGCGGCCGAATCTAAAAGATTTCTAGAAGCAAAATTCAATCCGGCATAAATTTTTTGAACAATCATCCCCAAATTTAAACCATGAGTAGGGCAATTACGTATCATTAATTTCATTCTCTCCCAGGCTTGTGCGACATGTTCATGATCAAGTTGCTTAAAGTTCATAATATCATTTCTAAGAGAGACAATCTTAGCGGGAGGAAAATACTTAGAGATAAAAGCATCTTTGCACTTGTTCCATGAATCAATACTATTTTTAGGCAAAGACGAAAACCAAGCTTTAGCACGATCTCTAAGCGAAAAAGGAAATAGCTTCAATTTAACAATATCATTATCCACATCTTTCTTCTTTTGCATATCACACAAATCAACGAAGCTATTAAGATGGGTAGCGGCATCTTCACTAGGAAGGCCGGAAAATGGATCTTTCATGACAAGATTCAGCAAAGCAGTATTAATTTCACAAGATTCGGCATCGGTAAGAGGACCAATCGGAGTGCTAATAAAATCATTGTTGTTGGTATTGGTGAAGTCACACAATTTAGTATTATCTTGAGCCATTGTGACAAGCAAATAAACTAACAAACAAGCAAACAAAGAGGCAAACGGGCAAAAAGAGGCAAATAGAGAAAGAGAGGGAGGATAGAGAGAGAGGGCGAATAAAACGGCAAGGGTGAAGTGGGGGAGAGGAAAACGAGAGGCAAATGGCAAATAATGTAATGCGGGAGATAAGGGTATGTGATGGGTAATTGGTATGTTGACTTTTGCGAAGACCTCCCCGGCAACGGCGCCAGAAATCCTTCTTGCTACCTCTTGAGCACTGCGTTGGTTTTCCCCGAAGAGGAAGGGATGATGCAGCAAAGTAGCATAAGTATTTCCCTCAGTTTTTGAGAACCAAGGTATCAATACAGTAGGAGGCTACGCGCAAGTCCCTCGTACCTGCACACACAAAAAATCCTCGCAACCAACGCAAATAGGGGTTGTCAATCCCTATGAGGCCACTTACGAGAGTGAGATCTGATAGATATGATAAAGATAATATTTTTGGTATTTTTATGATAAAGATGCAAAGTAAAATAAAGGCAAAGTAAATAGCAAAGTAGTAGGAGAACAATATGATGAAGATAGACTCGGGGGCCATAGGGTTCACTAGTGGCTTCTCTCGAGAGCATAAGTATTCTACGGTGGGTGAACAAATTACTGTTGAGCAATTGACAGAATTGAGCATAATTATGAGAATATCTAGGCATGATCATGTATATAGGTATCAAGTCTGAGACAAGTAGACCGACTCCTGCCTGCATCTACTACTATTACTCCACTCATCGACCGCTATCCAGCATGCATCTAGAGTATTAAGTTAAAAATAGAGTAATGCCTTAAGCAAGATGACATGATGTAGAGGGATAGACTCATGCAATATGAAGAAAACCCCATCTTGTTATCCTCGATGGCAAAAATACAATACGTGCCTTGCTGCCCTTACTGTCACCGGGAAAGGACACCGCAAGATTGAACCCAAAGCTAAGCACTTCTCCCATTGCAAGAAAGATCAATCTAGTAGGCCAAACCAAACTGATAATTCGAAGAGACTTGCAAAGATAACCAATCATACATAAAAGAATTCAGAGAAGATTCAAATATTATTCATAGATAGACTTGATCATAAACCCACAATTCATCGATCTCAACAAACACACCGCAAAAAGAAGATTACATCGAATAGATCTCCACAAGAGAGGGGAGAACATTGTATTGAGATCCAAAAAGAGAGAAGAAGCCATCTAGCTACTAACTATGGACCCGTAGGTCTGAGATAAACTACTCACACTTCATCGGAGGGGCTATGGTGTTGATGTAGAAGCCCTCCGTGATCGATGCCCCCTCCGGCGGAGCTCCGGAACAGGCCCCAAGATGGGATCTCGTGGATAAAGAAAGTTACGGCGGTGGAATTAGGGTTTTGGCTCATGTTCTGATCGTTTGGGGGGTACGTGGATATATATAGGAGTGGATAATAAAGCCCAATAATGTCTAAAATAGTAGATAATATAGCATGGAGCAATCAAAAATTATAGATACGTTGGAGACGTATCAAGCTTCCACGATCTGAAGATATCAACTATGGAATGCCATGCAAGGAGACAATCCTGGAGGTATATAGCTCTGCCAACTGAGCTGCTGTGATAGATTCTTTGATAAGAAGAAAATGAGCCACTTTAGTAAGCTTGTCGATGACAACAAAGATAGCATCATTGCCACGCTTGGACTTGGGAAATCCAGTCACGAAGTCCATCTCAATATGGTCAAACTTCCATTCTGGAATGGCAAGGGGTTGGAGAAGACCAGCTGGTCGTTGGTGTTCTGCTTTCACTCTTCTGCAGACATCACATTCATTCACGAACTGAGCAATCTCGCGCTTCATTCGAGTCCACCAATACGACTGCTTGAGGTCATGGTACATCTTTGTACTTCCAGGATGAATAGATAGGAGTGAATTGTGAGCCTCGTTCATAATGACTTTACGAAGGTCACCCTTAGGAACAACGATTCGATCCTCGAAGAACAGAGTATCTTTGCCATCAAGGCGATAGCACTTGTACTTGGGTTGGCTCTTGGCAATCCCAATCTTCACCTTCTTCACCATTGCATCAAGAAGTTGAGCCTCACAAATCTGATCTTCCAAAGTAGGAGAGACTTGGAGGTTGGCAAGGAATCCTTGAGGAACAACTTAGAGATTAAGTTTGCGGAAAGCTTCACAGAGATCCGGTTGGAAGGGCTTGAGAATTAAGCTGCTGCAGTAAGCCTTCCTGCTCAAAGCGTCAGCAATGACATTGGCCTTACCTGGAGTATATTCAATAGTCGGATTATGCTCTTGAATCATTTTGACCCAACGAGTCTGCCTGAGGTTGAGGTTGGGCTGAGTGAAGATGTACTTGAGGCTCTTATGATCAGTGAAGATGTCCACTTTCCTTCCCAACAAGAGATGTCTCCATGTTAAAAGAGCATGGAAAACTGCCGCCAACTCAAGGTCATGAGTGGGGTAGTTCTTTTCGTTGGGCTTCAACTGGCGAGAGGTATAGGCCACAACTTTCTTCTCTTGCATTAACACAGCACCGAGACCTTGCAGGGAAGCATCACAGAAAACCTCGAATGGTTTGGATTCATCAGGAGGAGTCAGAACTGGAGCTGCGACTAACTTCTCTTTGAGGGTGTTGAAAGCGATGTCACACTCAATCGTCCAGACATACTTCACATGCTTCTGGAGGAGGTTGGAAAGAGGCTTCACGATCTTAGAGAAATTCTCAATGAATGTTCGACAATAGCTTGCAAGCCCAAGGAAACTGCGGAGCTGCTTCACATTCTGAGGCGGTTCCCAATTCACAATTGCAGACACCTTCTCAGGATTAATAGCTATGCCCTTGGCGGAGATGATATGCCCAAGGTATAGAACCTCATCGAGCCAAAACTCGCACTTTGAAAACTTCGCATAGAACTGATGTTCTCTGAGTTTTTCCAGCACCAATCCCAAATGCTTGGCATGATCCTCCTTGTTCTTGGAAAAGACCAAAATGTCATCGAGATACACCAAGACGAAATCATTTGTGTAAGGGTTGAAGATGAAGTTCATCATGCGAGAGAATGTTGGAGGAGTGTTGACAAGGCCGAAAGACATGACAGTATATTCATAAGAACCATAGCTTGTTCTGAATGCTGTCTTGGGGATATCTTGTTCACGAATGTGAATCTGATGATAGCCCATACGAAGGTCAAGCTTGGAGAATACTTGAGCACCTTTGAGTTGTTCGAAAAGCTCATTGATGTTGGGAAGTGGGTACTTGTTCTTTATGGTCTTCTTGTTCAATGGATGGTAGTCGACACAAAGTCAGTCCGTGCCATCCTTCTTCTTGACAAAAAGAACACCACAACCCCATGGAGAAGAACTCGGTCGGATCAGACCCATACGCTATTGTATATCGAGTTGTTTCTTCAGCTCCTTCAACTCTTCTGGTCCAAGCTTGTAAGGACGTTTGCAAACAGGTTCCGTGCCAGGCTCAAGATCGATGATGAATTCAACTGGCCGGTGAGGAGGCATTCCTGGAAGCTCTTCTGGAAAGACGTCTTGATATTCACAAACGAATGGAATCTGAGAGATGGCATTCAACTCGCCCTTCTCATTGAGAGAAAACAGTCGAATGGTATCGTCATGAGTGGCATAGATGATCACATCCTCAAACGAGTGTGTCAATTGAATCTGCCTGGCAGCACAATCAAGTTGAGCCTTGTGCTTAGAAAGCTAGTCCATGCCGAGAATGAGATCAATATCCGAGTTACCAAGAACAATTGGAGAGGACAGAAACTTATAGTCACCCATCTTGATAGAAACATCCGGGACGCAATTGTTAGATGTCATTTGCTTGCCCGGGGACACAATCTTCAACGGGAAAGGAATCTTTTCGGTCACAAACTCATGCTTGGCAACAAAAGGTCTTGAAATGAAAGAAAGCGAAGCACCAGTATCAAAAAGAACTTTTGCAGGAATATCATTAACAGGAAGGTTACCCATGATCACTTTTGAAGAGTCCTCTGCCAGAGCTGCGTTCATCATGTTGACCTTTGCAAACTTGGGATTATGCTTAACCACCGCATTGCTGGCAGATCTCACAGGAGGAGGAGGTGGAAGACGCCTCTGGTTGAAGCATTCGTTTGCATCTGAGAGCGGACGGTGATACGGAGCACTTGACCTTGGAGCATGAGGACGAAGCTTTGTTCTGAAAGCCTGGGTTGGGTGGGTGGGAAGATCCATTGCCACCTTTGCTCTTCTGCTGATAAGGCTGATGGAACGGAGGAGGAGGAGGAGGCAACCAGAACTTTTGCTGCTTAGCTGCCACTTGAGTTGAAGAAGAAGAAGAAGCAGTCGCATCCCTGACTCTCTTCTTAGAAGCATCGCACTTGAGCCGAGCAGCCTCTTGCTTTAGTGCCATGTTGTAGAACTCATCATACTGTTTCGGCTCAAAAAGCATGAGAGCTAGTTGCAGATCTTCTTTGAGGCCACCTCTGAATTGATAAATCATGCTCTTCTCATCAGGGATGTCTTGTTTGGCGAAGCGAGCGAGCCTCTGAAACATGATGTTGTATCGGTAAACAGACATACTGCCTTGCTTCAGATTGCGGAACTCCTCACGCTTACTCTCAACAACACTTTGAGGAATGTGGTGAGCTTTGAAGTCTCGGTGGAAATCATCCCAGGTAATCACACGACCTCCTCTGGAATCTTTGTATTGTTGATACCACTCAGCAGCTTGGTCTTTGAGTTGGAACGAAGCAAACTTGACAAAGTCCTCAGGCCTGACATTGCTACACTCAAAATGTTTGCATATATCCACGAGCCAATCGTCAGCGTCTGTGGCCTCGACACAGTTACTGAAAGACTTCGGCTGGTTTGCGAGGAACTGGTTGAGGGTAGCAAACTGAACTTGATTGTTGCCATGGCCTTGATTTCCTTGGTTACGCTCTTGCAAGAGTTGCATAAGCATCTGCGTGTTAGCGTTGGTAGCGGCCATCACAGCTTGCCATGCCTCCGAAGGTGGAGGTGGTGGCGGTGGTTCCGGATTCTGACGCGTTGGAGGAGCCATCCTGAAGAGGGTGACATCCGTTAGCATCTTGAAAGACATATATTCAAGCTGAATCAAATAGATCGAAATTGCAACATATAGCCTTAACATTCGAACAAGAATGAACGAATGAAATCCAAAGTAAATGATCACACTTCCATAAGTTGAGAAGCCACTTAGATAGAGGTAGATGAATAAAACGACAAGGTATGGACATGAACAAATAATTGGTAAGGATTACCCAATCACAAACCAAATATCTGCGGGAAGAAATACTAGAGCTACATGAATTCCCACCTATGAAACTCCTGAAATTTTCCGGTTATGCAATCAGGTGTTGGGGATACAGGGGAAGCATAATATCTCACCCAAAACAAGCAAATCCTACATCCAGCTGTATCCATCCTTCAACACATAACCAAGAAACCTTCGGAAATCATTTACCTCAACCATCGAAAAGCATCCGTTATACGAGTTATGGCAATACTCCCGAACTCCCGCCCCAGTACTGGGTGGCGTCGAGGTTATCTCACCAACAACTGCATAAAGGAGATTTTTTATGTCGGCAAACTCAGGTATTCCAGAACTGCAACGATAAAATTGTGACGACAACACCTCGGAGCTCAACTCCCCGGGACACTGCCACAACCCCTAAATGTCAGGAGGCACCAAGAACAATGTTCTCGTCACAAAACCATCGGAACGATTCCAAGATACCTGCATGATCCTAAAAAAAATTAGTGAAATTTGAGAAGAGAAGAGTCAAAACTCTACGTCACGAGGCCTCACCAGAGCGACGAAGGGACTAAGGAGTAAAAAGAATCCTACTCTCCGATATATATAATCCTATAAGACTCAAAACATTTTTCTAGACTCAACAACGCCAGCGATTCGATCAAGAAGGGGGTTCCTAAGTCGGGGAAGGCTCTGATTACCAACTTGTAACACCCACGATGCGGCTATATCTCCCATGTGTTGGAGCACGACTTAGAGGCATAACCGCATAGTAGGCATGTCGCAAGAGGGGTAATCTTTACACATCCCATGTACTGAATAAGAAAGAGATAAAGAGTTGGATTACAATCGCCACTTCACACAATACCTAAATATAGCATTACATCATCCAGAATACAATCAAGGTCCGACTATGGAACCAAAATAAAGACAACCCCAAATGCATAAGATCCCCGATCGCCCCAACTGGGCTCCACTACTGATCGTCTGGAAAGGAAACATTAGTAACGTCCTGAATCCTCGTCGAACTCCCACTTGAGTTCAGTCGCGTCCCCTGCACCGGCATCATCGGCACCTGCATCTGGTTTTGGAAGTAATCTGTGAGTCACGGGGACTCAGCAATCTCACACCCTCGCGATCAAGACTATTTAAGCTTATGGGTAGGAAAAGGTAGTGCGGTGGAGGTGCAGCAAGCACTAGCATATATGGTGGTTAACTTACGCAAATGGGAGCGAGAAGAGGAGCAAAGCACGGTCGAGAAGCTATAAGATCAAGAAGTGATCCTAGAACTACTTACGTTCAAGCATAACACGAGACCGTGTTCTCTTCCCAGACTCCGACGAAAAGAGACCATCACGGCTACACACACTATTGATTCATTTTAATTAAGTAAGTGTCAGGTTTTCTACAACCAGATATTAACAAATTCCCATCTGCCCATAACCACGGGCACGGCTTTCGAAAGTTCAAAACCCTGCAGGGGTGTCCCAACTTAGCCCATCACAAGCTCTCATGGTCAATGAAGGATATTCCTTCTCCTAGGACAGGCCGATAAGACTCGGAATCCCGGTTACAAGACATTTCGTCAATGGTAAAACAAGACCAGCAAAGCCGCCCGATGTGCCGACAAATCCCGATAGGAGCTGCACATATCTCGTTCTCAGGGCACACCGGATGAACACTAAGTACAACTAAAACCAACCCTTAAGTTTCCCCGAGGTGGCGCTGCAAGTGGCTCTGTTTTGGACCAACACTCAGAGGAGCACTGGCCCGGGGGGTTTAAAATAAAGATGACCCTTGAGTCCGCGAAACCTAAGGGAAAAAGGCTTAGGTGGCAAATGGTAAAACCAAGGTTGGGCCTTGCTGGAGGAGTTTTATTCAAGGCGAACTATCAAGGGGTTCCCATTATAACCCAACCGCGTAAGGAACGCAAAATCAAGGAACATAACACCGGTATGACGGAAACTAGGGCGGCAAGAGTGGAACAAAACACCAGGCATAAGGCCGAGCCTTCCACCTTTTACCAAGTATATAGATGCATTAAAGTAAACAAGATATAATAATGATATCCCAACAATAAACAAGTTCCAACAAGGAACAAACTCCAATCTTCACCTGCAACTAGCAACACTATAAGAGGGGCTGAGCAAAGCGGTAACATAGCCAAACAACGGTTTGCTAGGACAAGGTGGGTTAGAGGTTTGACATGGCAATTTGGGAGGCATGATATAGCAAGTGGTAGGTATCACGGCATGGCAATAGAGCGAGCAACTAGCAAGCAAAGATAGAAGTGATTTCGAGGGTATGGTCATCTTGCCTGCAAAGTTCTCCGAGTTGACGTAAGCTTGATCCTCGTAAGCGTACTCAACGGGTTCCTTGATCACGAACTCGTCTCCCGGCTCTACCCAAGGCAAGAACACAAGCAAAGGAAACCACAATCAACCACGGTGCAATGCACAAGCAACATGATGCAAAACATGGCATGATATGCGGGATGTTATATGCAATGCATATGCGAGCTCCGGAAGGAAAAGATTGAACCAGGCCTCAACTTGGCAAACCAAGAGCACCTCTGGAAAGATGAGTTGATTTCGGTCGAAAATGATATAAAGATCACCGGAATCGGATGCACGGTTTGCAAATGGCAAGCAAAACAAGAATGGCACGATTCTGCGATTAACAGCATGATGCCATCTAGAATGCAACAAGAAACTAAGCTAATGCACTCCAACATAGCAACAAAGCACATGGCAGTGATCTACTCAAGATGCTTGACAAAAGATGAACACTGAGCTACGGCTAAATCACACAAGAGCAGGTTCAAACAAGCATGGCAGAAGTGCAAAAGATATCAGCTTCACAAACTTAGTGAAAATACTAACATGTCAGGAATTAACATCAGGAAGCAAAGTTTAGAGCAAGATAATAACATGCTACAGGAACAGGACATAGAAAAGCAAGGCATGGCATGAATCTACTCAAAGCATATAACAAAAGTCCCTTACTGACCATAAGCCAAAAAGGATCAGAAGATATGATGGCACCCATGTAAACATAGCAAGTTTCGTTAACAGATTCAGACTTAGCAGAAACTGAACATGGCATCAACAGAATTACGAAGGCCTCTTTGCGAGCTCGATGCACTCAACACAAGGCATTGCATGACAAACTAAGCATACACCCAGCAAGAAGACATGATAAAGAAGCTAAACATGGCAAGAACAATCTCATAGCATGCATGGACCAACTACAACAACCTTGGCAAAATTGATTAACACGTAAACAATCTGTCAGGAATATTTTATAGCAAAAGTAGAGTAAGATTGGGTCATGCTAGGGTACTCCTTAAATGCAAACAAGGACATGGATGGATAGAGCATACCCATATGTCAAAATCATCCTTACTGAACATACTCAAAAGAAGCATGGATCTCTCTGTAGCAACATGAATACATGGCATAAAAATAACATCAGGGAGATGAATTAGTGAAAATCTAAGTCCCTGAAATCAGCAACATCACGAGAGCTACTTTGCATGCTTGTGCTAGTCACCACATTGATCACAAAAATACATGGCATACACCCCTGAAAAGATGGCATGGCATAGCCCAAAACACATGTAGAGCTCATGCTCATATACTTAGGGAAATTTGACCTCGCGCGAAAATCTCAGATCTAGGGTTACTGTAGCACGAGATCCGAAGTTCACCGGAGGCGTTCGCCAAGGAGGAAGAAGAGGACGGCGGCGCCGGCGCGGAGCTCGCCGGATCGGGGCCGGGGAGGGCCGGATCCGGCCAGAGGAGAGGCGGAGTGAGGCGGTGGAGGAGCGAGGGCGGCAGAGCTTGGCGGCGACCCGGCGGAGGAGCTCGCGCGGGCGGCGGGCGGCGGCGCCGGCGACTTGCTGCGGAGGCGGCCAGCGGGTGGAGGCGGTGAGGCGCGGGGCGGCGCGGCCGGCGGAGGAGGCGCGGGGCGGCGCGGCGCGAAGGCGGGACGCGGGGGCCGGCCTCGGGCCCGGGCGGGCCGGCGGTGCGGGGACACGTGGCAGGCACGGGTTGGACGGGGCGCGGCGGCGGACGCGTTCGGTGCCGTCCGGACGTGTCCGGCGCGGAGGGAGAGGGAAGACTAGGGTTTCATCCGCGAATTTCAGAGGGAAAGCCTATTTATAGTTCTGGGAGCTAGGAGAGTCCAAATGAGGTGCGGTTTTCGGCCACGCGATCGTGATCGGATGACCGAGAGGATGGAGGGCGTTTGGATGGGTTTTGGGCCACTTTGGAGGGGTGTTGGGCTGCAACACACACGAGGCCTTTACGGTTCCTCGGTTAACCGTTGGAGTATCAAACGGACTCCAAATGGCACGAAACTTGACAGGCGGTCTACCGGTGGTGTACCAAGGCTGCTTGGCAAATCTCGGTACATTCCGAGAATGTTTACCGCCCGCACACGAAAAGAGGCAAAAGGGGGCGCCGGAGGACATAGGAGCGCCGGAATGCAAAACGGACAACGGGAAAAATGCTCGGACACATGAGACGAACACGTATGCAAATGCGATGCACATAATGACATGATATGAAATGCATGACATGGTCAAAATGCAAAATGAAGACAAAACCCAACCACGAGGGAATATCATAACTTAGAGCCGAAAATGGCAAGAGTTGGAATACAATTATGGCAAGTTACATACGGGGTGTTACACCGGTTTCTTTCAAATAACCAAATGATCAATTAGCAAAAGAGTAAATAACTTTAGGGATCTTTAAAAAATGCAACAGTAAAAGTTACAAATCCATAATTGCATATCCTCTCCCAATATTATCCTTATGTTAAACATAATTCTTGACACAGCGTACAACTCTGAAAAACTTCTTTTAAAGATAAATTGTTATTCTGGGAGTCGATGCCACTTTTGCTTAATTAGCATAACAATATAGAGTATAGTAACATTCTAAGCACCATACAAAATGAAAATCAAGCAAATGAATGTTGTCTATTTATTCAGAAGTATAGATAGGATTATACTGAACTCCATATTTATTTGGCATATGACACCATAGTAATCATTATTTGCTGTCAATCCAAGAACCCACGTCAGCTTCCCATCTTTCCCATCCGCACCATCATCTCTACTAGGAATCTCAAGGCCTCAACCCACTGAATGAGTTCCCAAACTGCATTCACAGAGAAGCAGCAATCACTCTACCATGTAAACAAATGCAGCAAACATCATACATCGAGCGAGTAGTGTTAAGATCAGATAACAACGAGGAGAGCCTGTTCGAGGTAGAGGTACCTTTCTCAGTGTATAGAACCGAGTACTCGTCAGTGTCGACACATCCAAAACCGCACCACCTTGCATTGCAAGAGGCATAAATATTTTAATCTCCCTCCCCCCCCCCCCGCGCCGCCCGCTCGGGCGACAAGAGGGGCGAACCCTAGCCACGCCGCCGCCTGAGGCACCGCCGGGTAAGCCGGGGCCGCCAAGGATGGTGGCGGCGAGGCCTCAACTATCCTGCCTCTGCGTGGGGAGTCCCGGATCTGCAGCAGCGGCTCCTTTGGCGAGGCACGGCAGGCTCCGGCGAGCAGCCGTGTGGGCGGTGGATCTGGCGTCCTGGCCGCGCGGGCGGCGGGATCCCGATGGTCGTTGGCAGCGGGCGGCGGCTTCTGCGGTGGCCGGTGCGCGTGATCTGGTGCCTCCCCTCTTCCCATGTTCAGCATGCGGGCTAGCCTGGTCGGGCCGTGCTTTCCTTGGTCACCAGTTCTGTACAGGAGGCGCTGCTGGTGGCGGGGATCTAGTTCGGGCGAAATCCCTGGCCGGCCGCTCCGACAGCGTCGCCTGAGGGCGCGGTTCCCAACCTTGGAGGGTCGGTATTGACTGATCTCCTCACTTCCCCTTCCCCTAGGTCTCCCGGGCGAAATCCCTAACTTTGTTGGGCGGCGGTGGGGCTCACGGCGTCGTTCCCTTCTTGAAGGCGCCGCTTTGGGAACCTTGGGGTTGGGTGGCGCTTGTGGGTGGTGGGCGACGACGGTGGTGCGGCCCTATCCTAGCATGGATCTACGTCTGTTGCTTGGAGATGGACTCGCATAGGTGGAGGTCGTCGTTTGGCATCCTGGTGGCGTCAATGGCGGAGGACCTGCCAAGGTTAACACCTCAATCTGCTCTGAAGATGGACCAATGGAAGATGGTGGTGATGACACATGTGAGTGCGTCGGACCGGTTTATGCCCCGGACAAAGTATGTGGCTCGATCGGGGGGCCCGGCTTTAGATGTAGGTGAGAGGTCTGGGTATGTGGCCCAACTTGCATCCCTTCATCATGTGGATAGGAGTAGCGGCAGATGTTGCCAAGATGGCGGATCCAGACATATTGTTGTTCTACTTTGTAAGGTCCTCGAGAATAATCAATAAAATGGCCGCATGCATCTCCCAGATGCAGAGGCCGGTGGGTCATCCTCCTTTTCTAAAAATAAATAAATAAATAAATATTTTGATGGTTTAATATAAATCTTGTCGAATATATAGCCTTAGGATCTAATTGTGTTCATGCCAGACACACATCATATAGTTCCTTACACGAATACTATCTTTCTTCCGGTTCTCTGAGTCAGCCACAAGGAGAGACCAACGAAGAAGATATATGTGTGCCTTCGCAAAACATATTGTTGTTATTTAGCCTACCCCATCTTGTTTGGGACTAAAGGCTTTATTGTTGTTGTATGCAATTCTCGAGTGGTTTGTAAATTGCAAGGCACCCTAGTTAGTCCCATTCCACTGCCCACAAAAAAATAAATCACATTCCGCTGCCCATTAATGAACCCATTCTTTGTAGTAGCAACCCATAACTATGCAGGTATATTCTCATTTATTTGACATGGAATGTTAAAGAGAAAACCACGGCCATGTACTTTTCACTCAAACAAATTTGTGCTTCTATTCAGACCTCAGGATGATGAATCAAACTTGTGAGTGTCCAAGCCTATTTGTGTTTTTCAAATGCCAAAAAATGCATAATCTTGTTAGAAGACTTGCAATCATCGGCAACCTTCTACTGGTCTTTAATTTACAAACTGTTATTTCGGCTATACTTCAGTATATATCAAAGGCAAATTTTAAGATGGTCCCAACTGTTATGGACCATACATTCTTTTTTATCCTAGGGTCAAAATTAAGTGAGGTAATAGGTCATCCAGGAGAGGTAATAGTTCGGCCAACACTCATATTTCGTAAGTGTTACAAATAATAGGAAACACCAGAACTGGTAGTACTGGTTAGCACACTATGTGTATATTGTGAAGTTGTATGTTCAAAAACTGGTGGTTTTCTGCTATTTTTAGTTAATGTCATTGAACCTAATTTCTTTTCAAAAAATTTAAAAATATTCAAGATCCAAAGAAAGGATTCAGATGGGTGGGGATTCATGTGGGAGGATTTTAAGGGGCTGAGAGGTTCATGAGAAGATATTTTTTCCGTGATTTTCTCTCCTGTTGATTCGACGGGAGATATGGGAGGGGTGTTTCCTTATCTGCCCGAGGTAAGATGTGAATGGTTGCAACCTTCTTTATTTACACATGTTAATTACTTGGCCTGACTATTTAATAAAACTAGATGATACCCCGCGCGTTGCTGCGGGAATTTGTAGTGTGTAGGAGGGGATTTCATGGAGTGGGAAATAGTAGGGCATATGAAAAGAAATATAAATATATGTCCATTTTGAATGTTTGAATGATAACTTCCACCTCTAAACCAGGAACTGTTGAGCGCCCTTGATTGTCCTCGCACTTGTACATCCCAGGGAAGCATGTGCATGAGAACTGCATTCTCCACTGCAATAGGATATGAATGCAAACTCAAGGAGCAGCCAGGCCGAGAATTCAGCTGAAGAAACACTGGCACCTTAAAGCATATGTAAATTGCAATGTATAAAACCAAATTTAGGGAACAAAAACAGACCTTTAAAATCAGGAAGTACATTATTTGATCATGGACTACACTATCATATATCTGAAATTATGGATGTTCCGCTGTAAATTTATCCAAGGTGTTATGTTTGAACCAAATATTTATTAGCAAGCATAGTAGTGCTATAAAGGCACCATATACCTCGAATTTCAGAGAAATGCAAGCATGTTCGTAATAGTCGCTTTATATTTCCTTTCATTTATGTAGGTATCTGATTGTTGTGGCAACAGTAGAACACTACAGTGGGGGAAGAACAACAATGTCAACTCCATAACATTCACAATGGAATACTACTCCTGTGGAAAAAAATCACCTGAAAATGAACCCAAATATGCCATATGTTGTGATTCTACAAAATAATCAGAGGAGAGCAATAATAATAGTACATCCGACATCCATACTAAACTAACATGTGTGAGAGGAGAGGAGACACCGAGATGCACGATTGAAGTTGGGCACATTAAGTGGTAGCTTCATCTCTTTCTTCTTTCAAGATCACTAAAGAAACAAAACGAAGAAGAATATTGACCATCTAGCGCTTTCAATAAAAAACCAACTGGATTCGAGAAACAACAATAATCCATCACATCTAGACACATGTGTGTTAGCGGTAGTTGAGTTAGAGGAGTTTCGGGGAGAGAGACTAGACAGACTTGTTGCCACAGACGTCATTGTAGACGCCTGGATGGAATAGAGCATCGTACTAAGAAAAACTCTACCACACACAAATCAGAGTGTCAAATGAAGCTAACTCAAAAATTAAAAAACAGTCATAGGTTCAAAGGAAGGAGAGCCCCCACCTCTGGCACAATTGATGCTGGAGGATAGCAGTGGCGAAACGTGCAACTCGTCGAGTTGATGCCTGGGCGTAGGGCTTGAGCAATCATAGCCCACAACGGCAGGGATCAAGGGGCTCCGAGAGATGTAGAGATAGAGGAAGGATCATGAGGCTCCGATGCGGCAGCGATGTGTGGATCTTAGATTTTGCCGACTCAGATATTTCTATCTTTCTTATTACGAAGATAGACAATTAGAGCTTATTTTGCTTGCTGAAACAGACATAAATTATAATAAAAAAGTTATAATGAGCTATGTATGTAACATCAATCGCATGATCCACGAAGCTACTCTAATTAATACTATATGATTATCATGACAACATGCAGCTCGCACTTTAGACTTACAATAACTGAAACACATATTTTTTTTCACTTACGTGGATTGTGATTGGCTGTCCAAAAAGAAATTGAACTAATAATACACTTGGAGGAATGAAACAGTAGAAGAACAGACTCTTCATGTTACTCAGAATATCTGGTTGCAAGGTTTTGTGGCGAACCCAAGGCTGCAACGTGATATAGGAAATCGGATAGCATAATTTGACAATAGTTCAGAAAGACCAAAACAATAGGCATGCATAGATGGGATGGCCTATAATATAATACAAACATTCACTCTTCTGGTAACGAACATCCTATAGGATAACTTCCTGTTGAAGTGGCAAAATAGTGGAGGAGGGTTAGGAATGGATCCATGGAGGAATCACGAAAAACCTAAGACAGTGCGAGGATCGAAGCATGCCGAAGCAAAATGTCAGCATGTAACTTCTGCAAGAGCGGAAAAAGATTAAGGAAGAAGAAAAAATAACAGCACATCAAGGTTAATTAGGGGATTTAATCGGGGATTAACATAAAAGGGATCAGTTAACCTCTCATAAGTGAAATTCTCTGCACCTTTGAAGGCAAGGCAGGAGTAGTGAATATAGTATAGACACGTGTGTCTGGGACTCTGGGTACCTGAAAATTAAATAAAACCAAGAAAGGAAACACAAAAGTGAGTAAAATGTACTCAGCAAAGTACTCGGCAGATCTGAAACATCAACGAATATAATACCCATTATTATAGAGTTTAGTTTGCATATTGTGATAAAATCTCACAAAAACTTCGGGTGGCGCTAGTGATGTTGGGAGAGCAGACGAGACATGGGTAAGAAAGTAAGTTTGGCAGAGGCAACCAGATCCCTGGTGCAAATAGCCCCTCTTCCTCATCTCCAAAACTGTCGGGGATATACCCCGCGGTGTAAACCGGCCGGAAGTTAACCCGGCCAGGACTTGGCGGTTTATCTGAAGACCCCGCTGACACTTGGCGAGTCACCGGCGACCCGCCCTGACCTGGCGGTTTACAAGCAACCCACCTGGTCATTATGACTCACTGGTGATCCGGCGTGCGGGACAGACAGATGACGAGGCCCAAGACCCAGAAGGCCGGTTCACGTTTAATGGTGGGCCGGTTTAAGAGGAAGGCAGGAGGAATATTATCTTACAAGGAGTTAAGACCTGGACTTGTATCCGGTTTGTATTAGAGATAGACTAGTCCTAATCCTAATAGGACTATACATGTAACCCGCCCCTCCAACATATATAAGGAGGGGCAGGGCTCCCCAAAAGGGGAAAGGGGGACAAGATTCACAAGTTCCACAAGTTGGACAAATTAGGTTTAGACAATAGCTCTCAAGATAGAGCACTCTTGTAACCGTGATCATCATCATCAATATCAATGAAGCAGGATGTAGGCTTTTACCTCCACCGTGAGGGGCCGAACCTGGGTAAAACATCGCGTCTCTCGTCCCGCTTAACCCCTCTCAAGCTACCACATAGATGCGTTGGCCTCGCGACTAAGTCCTTACACTAGGACATCTGCCGTGACAATTCCACGACAAAAACCATGTCGTTTCAACCGGCTGGTCGCACTCCAGACCAGAGCGAAAGGAGTACGGGCTGAGGGCTGTACGATGGGCGGCGGCAAGGTTGCTGGTGGCGCCACGCCGTCTCCGGGTGGGGTGTGACGGGCAGCCGCCAGAGGGTGAAGCCAATGCAGACGTCGGATGGCGGACATCGACGGCCGATCGAACCCGATGTGGGGCGCCCTGGGGGCGCTGCGGGCGTGCGATATTTTCGTCAAAGCGCACCGCGGTGGAGGAGCATCGAGCCTGATCTGCCTGATTATGAGGTCGCGCGTGGTTTTGGTGGCTGCAGCCCCGTGAGATGATGTGGGAAGCGGGGAGATAAAAGAAGCGAAACTGAAGATCCATCTGGGATGCGATCGTCTGTTATTACATACAGAAGCCGAAGAGAAAACGATGGGTCATGAGACGTTTGGGTGACCAGATTATCTTGCTGCGTTACTACAGCTTTGGTGGTTCAGTTGACCCTGAGGCTGGTTGTAATGGCAAGTATCATACATTAGTATCATGCATATGATACTACTGTATGACACTACGTCCGTAGTGCATAGTATCATAAGTTAGTATCATAGCTAACTTTATTTATTGTCATGCAAGACACATAGTAGTACATCATTTAATATGATACGGTATCATGATATGATACTCAACAATCTCTTTCTTCATTTAATTCTATGCCACCTCATCAAATTTGCCTAGTTGGCATGCATGATACTACCTATGATACTACCATTACGACCAGCCTGAGGAGGCGGTCTGGTCTTGCCTCAGGTGGGTCAAGTATGGCTGACGTGGCTAAATTGCTGATGTGGACATGTTGCATGTTAAGATAAATAGGTTAGTGGGGATGAACTTCTTAGGTATATAGGATATATGGTTCAGATATACTCTTAGCACATACCTCTCCCTGAGGTAAGAGGGATCATGCTAAAACTGATCTATATCAAATGCATGAAAACTTGGACATCAATGCATGCCTTGAATCATCTCTGCATGGCTTGAGGTTGTGCTTTGTTGAATCAAGATTATCCAATGAACATTCCTACAGAAAAAAATACATCACAAGCCTTCTAATAATAGATTCATGTAATAAATATTATCCTAAAAATAATGCCAATACGTCAACTGAGACTTTGTCAGCAAAAGTTCCAAAGCATCTTAAATTAAAATATGCAAGTACATATTTGGTGGTACTATAGTGAGTAAAAAGTTTATCCGAGAAAGACATCTTCAATGGAATTGTACTTTTTGTGATACAAAAAACTGCAGAAAAAAATCATGGGTATAAACACGCTATTAATATCAATGTATATTTCAGAAAGAAAAAAGAAAATCATTACCTAGCGACCACTCCATTCATCAGAATCTGACAACAAAGTTGAGGGTTGAACATCACCAACATATTACAAAGTTGATGAAACATCATGTGTCGGTATGTCAAGTCACTGGAATTTAACCGGTTGCATACCCCAATCCCTTGGCCAAGAGTGTGATGCCGATTAAGCTGAAAAACAAAACACATCTTGTGATGAAGCATTTGAAGGAAGCAATTGTAGATATGGAAGGCATTAACAGGTCAGTCTTGCTGTTGCAAATAAATGTGGTGAAGATAGAAGAATATGCTAGGAAGGCAAGGTATCTTCAGCCTAATTATCTTACTTCAATACTTCAGTGTCAACGTCTGCAAAGCAAAAGAACTATTTATAAGACGGGTTAACTCATTTTCTCCAATATGGACATCAGACAGCTCCGGTTGAGTCAAAGTTCTTAAACCCCGTCTGACTGTTGGACAGAACATACATCAGGAAGGTTCAGATAACAAATCGAGTTTCCACCTTTAGATAGAACTGGCCATGGGAAGTGGAACTTTTCAGCTCAGACAATATCTTGCATTGGCATTATGAAACGTGTTATGACACCAGATGTCCAGCATGCACATAGTCCTATTAGCGATTTTACGTAACAAATATAGTGAACTCGTAGTAGCCTGTACATATTTACTATGAGTAAAACTACTCATCTGACATACAAGACAAAATCATGTACAAATTTGTTTACAGCAAAGTACTTCGACAGTGCAGCAAACTGAGCAAAGTATCCCACTTACGTCTTGGATGGATCGTTTTGCAAGGACACACATACAACATATGTGCAGAGAGGGCGAATGATCTAAGAGAGAGGCAGTGGCGGCTTACTATGGGCTCGCATTTGCATGCGGCGTTGCTCCGGCTACATGGAGATGAATTGCTTCAACCCCAGAAGCCCCTTGATTAGTACGCATATGACGACCATGACGTCGTGCTTAGGAGAGACATAAAATCATTTTCCTCGCTTCCTTTACATCTGTTGTAGCTGACCCTGTTAGTCTGTTCTTTTAAGATAAAGGAGATCGTGCAATCTATTTTCATGGAGTAAAAAACACGCCAGGATCTGAACGTCGATCTGGATCCAAGGTGATTAGAACGAGAAAAAAAAACATTCCTCTGTGAGGGGACGTAGTGCATACATATCAGATGTACTCGGTGAGGGTCGTGGTGTCATGTTCAGCAGCTGATCCATCGTTGCACGACCCTGTAGGCTTCCATGCCGAGGGCCACCTTGAACCCGGGTATGGTGCGGACGCTCCTCTTGATGCCCCACACCCTCATCGCTACCGGCCTCGCTCGAACGGCTGACTTGGCCCGCACGACGAGTTAGCCACTGCGTCATCTATGGGTGAGCAAAGAGGGACAAGAGGTTAATATGCGGATCTTGGTGGCGTCAGCTTGGAGAAATCGGGGTGGGAGAAACCATACCGGGCGAGAGGAAATCCAGCGGTGTCGATGACCTGTGCGACCAGACCCAACAATGACGAAGCTGCGAGGAGTATTCGCGATGGCGCAGCGGCGGCGGCGTCGTACCACGAAGATCCCCCGATGGCGGCGGCGTGGGCTTCGTCGTCGTCCCAGGAAGATCCCGCGATGGCGGCGGCGTGAGCTTCGTCGTTGGGCCAGGAAGATCCCGCTATTGGCAGCGGCGGCGTGCTTCAGGATCACCATAGGAACCGAGGAGAGGTCGGCGGCGTGATTTGATCTCTAATCATTGATGGTGATTGATTCTTTTTTGAAGGCATTACTAATTAACTTGTGTCAACATAGAAAGTGTTGATTCATTCAGATTTTTTTCGTTGTGTCAGAGGGTGAAGCGAAGCAAAACTGGTGAGGTAGAAGGAGACGAAAAAAACAAGACGAAAATGGTGGGATTATTTAACCAACTCGTTCATTAGAAATAAAGATGTGTATTAAACGCATATGTTTAAATGGACTGTAGAAGCCCATTTTGTACACGCCATGTTTTTCTTTTTTCTAGGGACTGACTCTGTGTATTTTATAAAAATATTTAGTTAATAGCGTTATTGAAAATGTTTATTAAATATTTTTAATGAATCCAAAAAAATTATACACTCACGGCTTATATTAATTTATACAAAATGATGAATACTAATGTTTACAGAAATACACTTGTGTATAATTTTACTAGTGACTTATATTCAGAAACCTATATAATTAAAATGTTAGTCACGATTGATTGTTCATATCAACAGTTTAAATTTTTATATTTTAATGATAGAAACATTGAACTATACAAATGTGTGAATAATTATTGAAATGTTTGTATAATGAACAATTTTAACTATGTGAATATTGTTAACAAAATACATGAACAATTTTAAATGTAGGTTATTCCATTTGTTTGTAACATAGTTATACCACATGAATATTTAAATGCTATTTTCATTACTGTAATTATAATTTACGTACTAAATACAAATTTCTAAAAAGAAACAAACACGTTCAAATTGGGCTGCACACACTATAGCCCATTTCAGGTCCATGAGCGCCTTTGTTATTTATAACCATAGTATAAGAGCGCCTCTGTTATACTCCCTCCGTCTCACAATATAAGAACGTTTTTACACTAGTGCAGTGTTAAAGACACATATATATGTTATGAGGCGGGAGGAGTACTTCATTAAGAACTAATTATCCCTTTTTTGGCAGCTACACTTGCAGTTTCAAATGGCTAGTTGGACTTGTGTGATATGCTTTTTTGGTGTTAATTTTCTCTATGTAATGACATGTGGGGCCCGTTGCTTTTGATGCGAAAAAATAAATGCCATTTTGTGTCAATAAATATAACATTGTTATCGGTATGTGATAGTTGAACTTAAGTGGTGTAGTGGGTAGCCGGCTCAAAAAAAAAGCTCTAGCCACCGCCAGGAGTTCCTTCCACCGCCAAGCTCCGGTGCCCCCCCACCCCTCCGCCGACGACCTCGGTCGTCGGTGGTGAGGGTAGTCGCCGGATCTACAAGTGTCGACCGTGTTGCTTTAGGTTAGACCCTAGTAGTTTATGTTGTTCGGTCGTTCATCGCCTTGGAAACCACTCTGTTCAAGCAAGGATGACGTAGCGACGGCGGCATCCTCGTAGTGGACTTGTGTCCTTGGGCCCCGCCGTTGCGACGGCGTTCGCTCCAGCATCGGCGTGGAGCTTCGGAGGTAGTCCAGGAGCAGATGCAGGATTGTGGTTTGCATTAACAACATCTGGAAGACAAAACGTGTGATGTGTTCGTGGTTGATAGCTAGCAGGTATGGTTTCCTCCTTCGGCATCTTAGTCATGGTGGGATGTCAGATCTGGAGTTCGATGGTGTGTCCGAAGTATTGCCCCAGTCTGATTCGTTCAACGGCAACGGCTTCGCCTTTGTTGAGCCACACTTGGAGGTCCGCAAAGCTTCGTATGAGCGATGTAGCCACGTCAAGCTCGGATGAGGAGGTGATCCATCATTTATTTTCCTTTCGTGGATGCTCTTGTTGAAGGAAATGTGCCCTAGAGGCAATAATAAAGTTATTATTTATTTCCTTATTTCATGATAAATGTTTATTATTCATGCTAGAATTGTATTAACTGGAAACTTGATACATGTGTGAATACATAGATAAATAGAGTGACACTAGTATGACTCTACTTGACTAGCTCGTTGATCAAAGATGGTTATGTTTCCTAGCCATAGATATGAGTTGTCATTTGATTAATGGGATCACATCATTAGGAGAATGATGTGATTGACTTGACTCATTCCGTTAGCTTAGCACGATGATCGTTTAGTTTGTTGCTATTGCTTTCTTCATGACTTATACATGTTCTTATGACTATGAGATTATGCAACTCCCAAATACCGGAGGAACACTTTGTGTGCTACCAAACGTCACAATGTAACTGGGTGATTATAAAGGTGCTCTACAGGTGTCTCCGATGGTACTTGTTGAGTTGGCATAGATCAAGATTAGGATTTGTCACTCCGATTGTCGGAGAGGTATCTCTGGGCCCTCTCGGTAATACGCATCACTATAAGCCTTGCAAGCATGATAACTAATGAGTTAGTTACGGGATGATGTATTATGGAACGAGTAAAGAGACTTGCCGGTAACGAGATTGAACTAGGTATTGGATACCGACGATCGAATCTCGGGCAAGTAACATACCGATGACAAAGAGAACGACGTATAGTGTTGTGCGGTTTGACCGATAAAGATCTTCGTAGAATATGTAGGAACCTATATGGGCATCCAGGTTCCGCTATTGGTTATTGACCGGAGACGTGTCTCGGTCATGTCTACATAGTTCTCGAACCCGTAGGGTCCGCACGCTTAAAGTTCTGTGATGATCGGTTTTATGAGTTTATATGTTTTGATGTACCGAAGGTAATTCGGAGTCCCGGATGTGATCACGGACATGACGAGGAGTCTCGAAATGGTCGAGACATAAAGATTGATATATTGGAAGCCTATATTTGGACATCAGAATAGTTCCAGGTGAAATCAGAATTTTACCGGAGTACCGGAGGGTTTACCGGAACCTCCCGGTGGCTAATGGGCCTTGTTGGGCCATAAGGGAAAGAGAGAGGGGCCGGCCTAGGGCAGGCAGCGCATCCCCTTCCCTTTGTCCGAATTGGACTAGGAGAAGGGGGGCGGTGCCCCCCTTTCCTTCTCTTTCTCTCCCTGCCTTTCCCCCTCCTAGTAGGAGTAGGAAAGGGAGGAATCCTACTCCTACTAGGAGGAGGATTCCTCCTCCTAGGCGCGCCAACAAGGGCCGGCCGGCCTCCCCCTTGCTCCTTTATATACAGGGGCGGGGGGCACCTCTAGACACAACAATTGATCTCTTGGATCTTTTAGCCGTGTGCGGTGCCCCTCTCCACCATAGTCCACCTCGATAATATTGTAACGGTGCTTAGGCGAAGCCCTGCGACAGTAGAACATCAACATCGTCACCACGCTGTCATGCTGACTGAACTCTCCCTCAAAGCTCGGCTGGATCGGAGTTCGCGGGACGTCATCGAGTTGAACGTGTGTAGAACTCGGAGGTGTCATGCGTTCGATACTTGATCGGTCGGATCGTGAAGACGTACGACTACATCAACCGCGTTGTGCTAACGCTTCCGCTTAACGATCTACGAGGGTATGTGGACGACACTCTCCCCTCTCGTTGCTATGCATCACCATGATCTTGCGTGTGCGTAGGAATTTTTTTTGAAATTACCGCGTTCCCCAACAGTGGCATCCGAGCCAGCTTTATGCGTAGATGTTATATGCACGAGTAGAACACAAGTGAGTTGTGGGCGATACAAGTCATACTGCTTACCAGCATGTCATACTTTGGTTCGGCGGTATTGTTGGATGAAGCGGCCTGGACCGACATTACGCGTACGCTTACGCAAGACTAGTTCTACCGACGTGCTTTGCACACAGGTGGCTGGCGGGTGTCAGTTTCTCCAACTTTAGTTGAACCGAGTGTGGCTACGCCTGATCCTTGAGAAGGTTAAAACAGCACTAACTTGACGAACTATCGTTGTGGTTTGATGCGTAGGTAAGAACGGTTCTTTCACAGCCCGTAGCAGCCACATAAAAGTTGCAACAACAAAGTAGAGGACGTCTAACTTGTTTTTGGAGGGCATGTTGTGATGTGATATGGTCAAGACATAATGAGATATAAATTGTTGTATGAGATGATCATGTTTTGTTAAAGTTATCGGCAACTGGCAGGAGCCTTATGGTTGTCTCTTTATTGCATAAGATGCAAGTGCCAAATAATTGCTTTACTTTATCGCTATGCGATAGCAACAGTTGCAAGAGCAATAGTTGGCGAGACGACCATGTGATGACACATTGATATAGATCAAGATGATGGAGATCATGGTGTCATGCCGGTGACAATGTAGATCATGACGATGCTTTGGAGATGGAGATCAAAGGCACAAGATAATGATGGCCATATCATGTCACATATTTTGATTGCATGTGATGTTTATCTTTTATGCATCTTATTTTGCTTAGTTCGACGGTGGCTTTATAATATGATCCCTTACCAAAATTTCAAGGTATAAGTGTTCTCCCTGAGTATGCACCGTTGTCAAAGTTCCTCGTGCCGAGACACCACATGATGATCGGGTGTGATAAGCTCAACGTTCATCTACAACGGGTGTAAGACAGTTTTGCACACGCAGAATACTCGGGTTAAACTTGACGATCCTAGCATATGCAGATATGGCCTCGAAACACTGGAGACCGAAAGGTCGAGCGTGAATCATATAGTAGATATGATCAACATAGTGATGTTCACCATTGAAAAATGCTCCATCTCACGTGATGATCGGACATGGTTTAGTTGATATGGATCACGTGATCACTTCGATGATTAGAGGGATGTCTATCTAAGTGGGAGGTCTTAAGTAATATGATTAATTGAACTTTAATTTATCATGAACTTAGTCCTAGTAGTATTAGCATATCTATGTTGTAGATCAATAGCTCGCATTTAGCTCCTCTGTTTTATTTTTGATATGTTCCTAGAGAAAACTAAGTTGAAAGATGTTAGTAGAAATGATGCGGATTGGATCCGTAATCTGAGGATTATTCTTATTGCTGCACAGAAGAATTATGTCCTTGATGCACCGCTAGGTGACAGACCTATTGCAGGAGCAGATGCAGGCGTTATGAACGTTTGGCTAGCTCAATATGATGACTACTTGATAGTTTAGTGCACCATGCTTAACAGCTTAGAATCGGGACTTCAAAGACGTTTTGAACGTCATGGATCATATGAGATGTTCCAGGAGTTGAAGTTAATATTTCAAGAAAATACCCGAGTTGAGAGATATGAAGTCTCCAACAAGTTCTATAGCTAAAAGATGAAGGAGAATAGCTCAAGCAGAGAGCATGTGCTCAAATTGTCTGGGTACTACAATCGCTTGAATCAAGTGGGAGTTAATCTTCCAGATAAAATAGTGATTGATAGAATTCTCTAGTCACCATCACCAAGTTAGTAGAACTTCGTGATGAACTATAGTATGCAAGGGATGACGAAAACGATTCGCGAGCTTTTCATGATGATGAAATCGATGAAGGTAGAAATCAAGAAAGAGCATCAAGTGTTGATGATTAACAAGACCACTAGTTTCAAGAAAAGGGCAAAGGGAAAGAAAGGGAACTTCAAGAAGAACGGCAAGCAAGTTGCTGCTCAAGTGAAGAAGCCCAAGTCTGGACCTAAGCCTGAGACTAAGTGCTTCTACTGCAAAGGGACTGGTCACTGGAAGCGGAACTGCCCCAAGTATTTGGCGGATAAGAAGGATGGCAAAGTGAACAATGCTATATTTGATATACATGTTATTGATGTGTACTTTACTAGTGTTTATAGAAACCCCTCGGTATTTGATACTGGTTCAATTGCTAAGAGTAGTAACTCGAAATGGGAGTTGCGGAATGAACAGAGACTAGTTAAGGGTGAAGTGACGATGTGTGTTGGAAGTGGTTCCAAGATTGATATGATCATCATCGCACACTCCCTATACTTTCGGGATTAGTGTTAAATCTAAATAAATGTTATTTGGTGTTTGCGTTGAGTATGAATATGATTTGATCATGTTTATTGCAATATGGTTATTCATTTAAGTTAGAGAATAAGTGTTATTTTGTTTACATGAATAAAACCTTCTATGGTCATACACCCAATGAAAATGGTTCGTTGGATCTCGATCGTAGTGATACACATATTCATAATATTGAAGCCAAAAGATGCAAAGTTAATAATGATAGTGCAACTTATTTGTGGCACTACCGTTTAGGTCATATTGGTGTAAAGCGCATGAAGAAACTCCATGCTGATGGGCTTTTGGAATCACTTGATTATGAATCATTTTGATGCTTGCGAACCATGCCTCATGGGCAAGATGACTAAGACTCCGTTCTCCGGAACAATGGAGCGAGCCACTGACTTATTGGAAATAATACATACCGATGTATGCGGTCCAATGAGTGTTGAGACTCACGGTGGGTATCATTGTTTTCTGACCTTCACAGATGATTTGAGCGGATATGTGTATATCTACTTGATGAAACATAAGTCTGAAACATTTGAAAAGTTCATATAATTTCAGAGTGAAGTGGAAAATCATCATAACAAGAAAATAAAGTTTCTACGATCTGATCATGGAGGAGAATATTTGAGTTACGAGTTTGGTCTTCATTTGAAACAATGCGAAATAGTTTCGCAACTCATGCCACCTGGAACAACACAGCGTAATGGTGTGTCCGAACATCATAACCGTGCTTTATTAGATATGGTACCATCTATGATATCTCTTACCGATTTACAACTATCGTTTTGGGGTTATGCATTAGAGACAGCTGCATTGATACGTCTCCGTCGTATCTACTTTTCCAAACACTTTTGCCCTTGTTTTGGACTCTAACTTGCATGATTTGAATGGAACTAACCCGGACTGACGATGTTTTCAGCAGAATTACCATGGTGTTATTTATGTGCAGAAACAAACATTCTCGGAATGACCTGAAACTTCACGGAGCAACTTTTTGGAAAATACAAAAAATACCTGCAAAAGATGAAGGCCAGGGGGGCCACCACCTGTCCACGAGGGTGGGGGGCGCGCCCCCTACCTCGTGGGCCCCCTGGAGCTCCTCCGACTCCAACTCCAACTCTATATATTGTGTTTCGGGAGAGAGAAAAATCAGAGAGAAGAATTCATCGCGTTTTATGATACGGAGCCGCCGCCAAGCCCTAAAACCTCTCGGGAGGGCTGATCTGGAGTCCGTTCGGGGCTCCGAAGAGGGAAATCCGTTGCCATCATCATCATCAACCATCCTCCATCACCAATTTCATGATGCTCACCGCCGTGCGTGAGTAATCCCATCGTAGGCTTGCTGGACGGTGATGGGTTGGATGGGATCTATCATGTAATCGAGTTAGTTTTGTTAGGGTTTGATCCCTAGTATCCACTATGTTCTGAGATTGATGTTGCTATGACTTTGCTATGCTCAATGCTTGTCACTAGGGCCTGAGTACCATGATTTCAGATCTGAACCTATTATGTTTTCATCAATATATGAGTGTTCTTGATCCTATCTTGCAAGTCTATAGTCACCTATTATGTGTTATGATCCGTTAACCCCGAAGTGACAATAATCGGGATACTTACCGGTGATGACCGTAGTTTGAGGAGTTCATGTATTCACTATGTGTTAATGTTTTGTTCCGGTACTCTATTAAAAGGAGGCCTTAATATCCCTTAGTTTCTGTAAGGACCCCGCTGCCACGGGAGGGTAGGACAAAAGATGTCATGCAAGTTCTTTTCCATAAGCACGTATGACTATATTCGGAATACATGCCTACATTACATCAATGAACTGGAGCTAGTTCTGTGTCACCCTAGGTTATGACTGTTACATGATGAACCACATCCAGCATAATTCTCCATCACCGATCCATTGCCTACGAGTTTTCCATATATTGTTCTTCGCTTATTTACTTTCCCGTTGCTATTGCTATCATCACTACAAAATACCAAAAACATTACTTTTACTATTGTTACCTTTTGCTACCGTTACCACTACTATCATATTACTTTGCTACTAAATACTTTGCTGCAGATACTAAGTTTCCAGGTGTGGTTGAATTGACAACTCAACTGCTAATACTTGAGAATATTCTTTGGCTCCCCTTGTGTCGAATCAATAAATTTTGGTTGAATACTCTACCCTCGAAAACTGTTGCGATCCCCTATACTTGTGGGTTATCAAGACTATTTTCTGGCGCCGTTGCCGGGGAGCATAGCTCTATTCTCTGAGTCACTTGGGATTTATATCTGCTTATCATTATGAAGAACTTGAAAGGTCCAAGAACCAAGATTTATCCCTCAACTACGAGGGGAGGTAAGGAACTGCCATCTAGCTTCGCACTTGATTCACCTTCTGTTTTGAGTAAGCCTGCGACACCTAAACCTGATTCTGCTATTCGTTCTGATATGTCGCATGTTATTGATGATGCCACTTCTACTATACATGATACTTATGATGAAGCTACTTCTATGCTTGATACTAATGTGCCACTTGGTGAATTCCTTGATGAACAACTTGCTAGGGCTAGAGAGATTGAAAATATTGAATCTGATAATACTGATGAAATTGATGATGAAGACTTGCCTGTTATTCCTGAGGGTTATGTTTTTGACAAAGAAGCTTCTTTAGCTATTTTAGCTTGCAAGGATAGACACGAACTTAAGAGATTATTAGCTAAATGGAATAAGCAATCTCTAAATGCTAGGATGAAACCCGACCCTGCTTTTGCTACTTCACCTATCTGTGTTACTGATAAGGATTGTGAATTCTCTGTTGATCCTGATATAGTTACTTTGGTTGAATCTGATCCTTTTCATGGCTATGAATCTGAAACTGTTGTGGCACATCTTACTAAATTAAATGATATAGCCACCCTGTTCACTACTGATGAGAGAACTTGTTACTTTTATATCCTTAAAATATTTCCGTTCTCATTAAAGGGTGATGCTAAGATATGGTTTAATTCTCTTGATCATGGTTGTGTGCGTAGTCCCAAGGATATGATTTATTACTTCTCTGCTAAATATTTCCCTGCTCATAAGAAACAAGCTGCTTTAAGGGATATATATAATTTTGTGCAAATTGAAGAAGAGAGTCTCCCACAAGCTTGGGGAGGCTTCTCCAATTACTTAATGCTTTGCCTAATCATCCTCTTAAGAAAAATGAAATACTTGATATCGTTTATAATGGACTAACCGATGCCTCCAGAGATTACCTGGATAGTTGTGCTGGTTCTGTTTTCAGGGAAAGAACACCGGATGAAGCTGAAATTCTATTGAATAATATGTTGACAAATGAAAATAATTGGACACCTCCGGAGCCTATTCCTAAACCAACTCCGAAGAAAAGGGGTATTCTATTTCTCAGTCCTGAAGATATGCAAGAGGCAAAGAAATCTATGAAAGAAAAAGGTATTAAAGTTGAAGATGTTAAGAATTTACCTCCTATTGAAGAAATACATGGTCTTAATTTACCACCTGTTGAAGAAACATACGATCTTAATCCTTTACCTATTGAAGAAACTCATGGTCTTGATAACCCGACACGGGTAGTAAAGGTAAATTCTCTCTCTATATATGATAAAGCTGAAATCCCGTTTACTAAATTTGCTAGCCCATGCTTAGATGAGTTTGATAAATTTATGGCCAAGCAAGAAGATTTTAATGCTTATTTTGGTAGACAATTGAAATACAATTCAAATATGCTTGAGCACTTGGGTGATTATATGGCTAATGTCAAAGGTGAACTTAAACTTATTAGTAAACATGCTTCTATGGTTACCACTCAAGTAGAACAAGTAATTGATGTCTACTACACAACCTTCTTCTTGTAGACGTTGTTGGGCCTCCAAGTGCAGAGGTTTGTAGGACAGTAGCAAATTTCCCTCAAGTGGATGACCTAAGGTTTATCAATCCGTAGGAGGCGTTGGATGAAGATGGTCTCTCTCAAGCAACCCTGCAACCAAATAACAAAGAGTCTCTTGTGTCCCCAACACACCCAATACAATGGTAAATTGTATATGTGCACTAGTTCGGAGAAGAGATGGTGATACAAGTGGTATATGGATAGTAGATAAATGTATTTGTAATCTGAAATTATAAAAACAGCAAGGTAACTAATGATAAAAGTAAACGTAAACGGTATTGCAATGCGTTGAAACAAGGCCCAGCGTTCATACTTTCGCTAGTGCAAGTTCCCTCAACAATAATAACATAATTGGATCACATAACTATCCCTCAACATGCAACAAAGAGTCACTCCAAAGTCACTAATAGCGGAGAACGAACGAAGAGATTATGGTAGGGTACGAAACCACCTCAAAGTTATTCTTTCCAATCAATCCGTTGGGCTATTCCTATAAGTGTCGCAAACAGCCCTAGAGTTCGTACTAGAATAACACCTTAAGACACAAATCAATCAAAACCCTAATGTCACCTAGATACTCCAATGTCACCTCAAGTGTCCGTGGGCATGATTATACGATATGCATCACACAATCTCAGATTCATCTATTCAACCAACACATAGAACCTCAAAGAGTGCCCCAAAGTTCCTACCGGAGAATCACGACGAAAACGTGTGCCAACCCCTATGCATAGGTTCATGGGCGGAACCCGCAAGTTGATCACCAAAACATACATTAAGTGAATCATGTGGTATCCCATTGTCACCACAGATACGCACAGCAAGACATACATCAAGTGTTCTCAAATCTTTAAAGACTCAATCCGATAAGATAACTTCAAAGGGGGAAACTCAATCGATTACAAGAGAGTAGAAGGGGAGGAGAAACATAAGATCCAACTATAATAGCAAAGCTCGCGATACATTAAGATCGTGCCAAATCAAGAACACGGGAGAGAGAGAGATCAAACACATAGCTACTGGTACATACCCTCAGCCCCGAGGGAGAACTACTCCCTCCTCGTCATGGAGAGCACCGAGATGATGAAGATGTCCACCGGAGAGGGATTGCCCCTCTGGCAGGGTGCCGGGACGGGTCTAGATTGGCTTTCGGTGGCTATGGAGGCTTCTGGCGGCGGAACTCCCAATCTATTGTGCTCTCGGATGTTTTTAGGGTATATGGAGATATATAGGCGAAAGAAGTACGTCAGGGGAGCCACGAGGGGCCCACAAGAGTGGAGGGCGCGCCCAGGGGGTGGGCGCGCCCCCCTACCTCGTGGCCTCCTCGAAGCTTCCCCTACGTGCACTTCAAGTCTTCTGGGTTTCTTTCCTTCCAAAAATGGGTTCCGTGAAGTTTCAGGTCAATTGGACTCCGTTTGGTTTTCCTTTTCTTTGAAACCCTAAAATAAGGTATAAACAGAAACTGGCACTGGGCTCTAGGTTAATAGGTTGGTCCCAAAAATGATATAAAAGTGTATAATAAAGCCCATAAACATCCAAAACAGTAGATAATATAGCATGGAGCAATCAAAAATTATAGATACGTTGGAGACGTATTAGCATCCCCAAGCTTAATTCCTGCTCGTCTTCGAGTAGGTAAATGATAAAAACAGAATTTTTGATGCGGAGTGCTACTTGGCATAATTTCAATGTAATTCTTATTAATTGTGGCATGAATATTCAGATCTGAAAGATTCAAGATAAAAGTTCATATTGACATAAAAATAATAATACTTCAAGCATACTAACTAAGCAATTATGTCTTCTCAAAATAACATGGCCAAAGAAAGCTATCCCTACAAAATCATATAGTCTGGCTATGCTCCATCTTCATCACAAAAAATATTTAAATCATGCACAACCCCGATGACAAGCCAAGCAATTGTTTCATACTTTTGATGTTCTCAAACTTTTTCAATCTTCACGCAATACATGAGCGTGAGCCATGGACATAGCACTATAGGTGGAATAGAATGGTGGTTGTGGAGAAGAAAAAAAGGAGAAGATAGTCTCACATCAACTAGGCGTATCAACGGACTATGGAGATGCCCATCAATAGATATCAATGTGAGTGAGTAGGGATTGCCATGCAACGGATGCACTAGAGCTATAAATGTATGAAAGCTCAATAAAAGAAACTAGTGGGTGTGCATCCAACTCGCTTGCTCACGAAGACCTAGGGGCATTTTGAGGAAGCCCATCATTGGAATATGCAAGCCAAGTTCTATAATGAAAGATTCCCATTATTATATGAAAGAGACAACATAGGAGACTCTCTATCATGAAGATCATGGTGCTACTTTGAAGCACACGTGTGGTAAAAGGATAGTAGCATTGCCCCTTCTCCCTTTTTATCTCATTTTTTTATTTTTTTTTATTTGGGCCTTTTCTCCTTTTTTTATGGCCTCTTTTTTTATTTTTTATTTTTTTTGTCCGGAGTCTCATCCCGACTTGTGGGGGAATCATAGTCTCCATCATCCTTTCCTCACTGGGACAATGCTCTAATAATGATGATCATCACACTTTTATTTACTTACAACTCAAGAATTACAACTCAATACTTAGAACAAAATATGACTCTATATGAATGCCTCCGGCGGTGTACCGGGATGTGCAATGACTCATGAGTGACATGTATGAAAGAATTATGAACGGTGGCTTTGCCACAAATACGATGTCAACTACATGATCATGCATAGCAATATGACAATGATGAAGCGTGTCATAATAAATGGAATGGTGGAAAGTTGCATGGCAATATATCTCGGAATGGCTATGGAAATGCTATAATAGGTACGTATGGTGGCTGTTTTGAGGAAGGTAAATTGTGGGTTTATGGTACCGGCAAAAGTTGCGTTGTACTAGAGAGGCTAGCAATGGTGGAAGGGTGAGAGTGCGTATAATCCATGGACTCAACATTAGTCATAAAGAACTCACATACTTATTGCAAAAATCTATTAGTTATCGAAACAAAGTATTACGTGCATGCTCCTAGGGGGATAGATTGGTAGGAAAAGACCATCGCTCGTCCCCAACCGCCACTCATAATGAAGACAATCAATAAATAAATCATGCTCCGACTTCATCACATAATGGTTCACCATACGTGCATGCTACGGGAATCACAAACTTCAACACAAGTATCTCTCAAATTCATAACTACTCAACTAGCATGACTCTTATATCACCATCTCCATATCTCAAAACAATTATCAAGTATCAAACTTCTCATAGTATTCAACACACTCATAAGAGAATTTTATTGTTCTTGAATACCTGGCATATTAGGATTTTAAGCAAATTACCATGCTATTTAAGACTCTCAAAATAATCTAAGTGAAGCATGAGAGTTCATCTATTTCTTCAAAATAAAACTACCACCATGCTCTAAAAAGATATAAGTGAAGCACTAGAGCAAACGACAAACTACTCCGAAAGATATAAGTGAAGATCAATGAGTAGTTGAATAATTATGCAACTATGTGAAGACTCTCTAAGATTTAAGATTTTCAGATCTTGGTATTTTATTCAAACATCAAGCAAAGCTAAATAAAATAAAATGACGCTCCAAGCAAAACACATATCATGTGGCGAATAACAATATAGCTCCAAGTAAAGTTACCGATGAACGAAGACGAAAGAGGGGATGCCTTCTGGGGCATCCCCAAGCTTAGGCTCTTGGTTGTCCTTGAATATTACCTTGGGGTGCCTTGGGCATCCCCAAGCTTAGGCTCTTGCCACTCCTTATTCCATAGTCCATCGAATCTTTACCCAAAACTTGAAAACTTCACAACACAAAACTTAACGAAAAACTCGTAAGCTCCGTTAGCGAAAGAAAACAAAACACCACTTCAAGGTACTGTAATGAACTCATTCTTTATTTATATTGGTGTTAAACCTACTGTATTCCAACTTCTCTATGGTTTATAAACTATTTTAGTAGCCATAGATTCATCAAAATAAGTAAACAACACATGAAAAATAGAATCTGTCAAAAACAGAACAGTCTGTAGTAATCTGGATCAAACGTATACTTATGGAACTCATAAAACTCTCAAATAAATTTGCTGGACCTGATGAATTTTTCTATTAATCATCTTCAAAAAGAATTAACTAAATAGCACTCTCCAAATAAAAATGGCAGCAATTCTCGTGAGCGCTAAAGTTTCTGTTTTTTACAGCATGATCAACAAGACTTTCCCCAAGTCTTCCCAAAGGTTCTACTTGGCACAAACACTAATTAAAAGCATAAAAACACATCTAAACAGAGTCTAGATGAATTATTTATTACTAAACAGGAACAAAAAGCAAGGAACAAGAATAAAATTGGGTTACCTCCCAATAAGCGCTATTGTTTAACGCCCCTAGCTAGGCATGATGATTTCAATGATGCTCACATAAAAGATAAGAATTGAAACATAAAGAGAGCATCATGAAGAATATTACTAGCACATTTAAGTCTAACATACTTCCTATGCATAGGGATTTTGTGAGCAAACAACTTGTGGGAACAAGAATCAACTTGCATAGGAAGGAAAAACAAGCATAACTTCAAAATTTTAAACACATAGAGAGGAAACTTGATATTATTGCAATTCCTACAAGCATATGTTCCTCCCTCATAATAATTTTCAGTAGCATCATGAATGAATTCAACAATATAACCAGCACCTAAATCATTCTTTTCATGATCTACAAGCATAGAAATTTTATTACTCTCCACATAAGCAAAATTCTTCTCATTCGGGATAGTGGGAGTATCATAAGAGACTTGAATACTATAAATTGTTTCCACATTAAAAGAATAATGTTTAGAAAAGGGGTAACCATAATCATGGCAAGTTTTGTAAATATATCATTACTTTTTATAGCATGAGTATCATCACAATAATCATCATAAGTAGGAGGCATGATATCATCATTATAAATTTGCATATCAAAACTTGGGAGACTAAAAATATCATCTTCATTAAACGTAGCATCCCCAAGCTTGGGAAAAACATTAATTTCAGCAAATATATTCTCAAATATGTCATCCTCATCAAACATAGCATCCCCAAGCTTGGGCCTTTTCGTATCATAAGCATAATCACTTTCATCATCAATAGTATGGATAGCACCAATAGTATAGAAATTATCATATTCTTCCAAGCAAGTGCCAAAAAGATTTTCAAGATCATAAGAAGTATCATTATCTTCCACAATTATATTTTCATGAGGCACAATAGTAATAGGAGCAGCATTATTTGGGAGAGATATCTTTTTACCTCTCTTCCTTTTTCTTTTCTTCTTCTTCACCACATCATGTGTGGGTTCAATCCTCTTTTTGGAGCTCCTTATTAATGAGATTGGTTGAATAGGAGGCTCCTCCTCGTTACCTGATTCATCATAAGAAATAATAGGAGGATATTGGGAAGTCTCTTCCCTTTCATTAGTGTTCTCTTCATCTTCTATTTGTTTTCTTTTCTTTATGTAGTTGGCAATATAAGGATTTTCAATACAATTCACCGCGCAACACATATAAATTTCCTCTAGATCAAATCCAAGAAGTTTATTTCCCGCAAAAAAATCCAAGAAGTTTATAACGGGCAAATTCTGGAAGATAATTAGTTATACGTTTCATTTCTTCGTAACCCATAAGCAAGCTAAGTTCATTATAATGTGAAAGGGAAATCAACCCATCACAATTTTTGGACACGATTAGATCATGAAACAATTTGCATCGGATAGCTAAATGACCACTTTCATTGCAAAGTCCACAAGTACGGCTAAGAAAATTTAAATTTTTAGCACAATCATCTAGCCTTTCTTGCAACAATTTAGTTTCTAAGTACTTATGCTTCTTGCAATATCTATCTTCCCTTTTTGGTGTGTACTTACAAACCCAATGCACTCCACAAAAATTGACATGTTTATAGGAGAAATTTTCATCATAACTAGTGCAATCATCATTAGTATCATGGATATTCAAAGAATTCGCACTAACAACATTGCAATCATGCTCATCATTCACATATTTAGTGCCAAACATTTTATAGATTTCTTCTTCTAGCACTTGAGCACAATTTTCCTTACCATCATACTTACGAAAGATATTAAAAAGGTGAAGCGTATGAGATAAACTCAATTCCATTTTTTATAGTTTTCTTTTATAAACTAAACTAGTGATAAAACAAGAAACTAAAAGACTCGATTGCAAGATCTAAAGATATACCTTCAAGCACTCACCTTCCCGGCAACGACGCCAGAAAAGAGCTTGATGTATACTACACAACCTTATTCTTGTAGACGTTGTTGGGCCTCCAAGTGCAGAGGTTTGTAGGACAGTAGCAAATTTCCCTCAAGTGGATGACCTAAGGTTTATCAATCCGTAGGAGGCATAGGATGAAGATGGTCTCTCTCAAGCAACCCTGCAACCAAATAACAAAGAGTCTCTTGTGTCCCCAACACACCCAATACAATGGTAAATTGTATATGTGCACTAGTTCGGCGAAGAGATGGTGATACAAGTGGTATATTGATAGTAGATAAAGGTATTTGTAATCTGAAATTATAAAAACAGCAAGGTAACTAATGATAAAAGTGAGTGTAAACGGTATTGCAATGCGTTGAAACAATGCCTAGGGTTCATACTTTCGCTAGTGCAAGTTCCCTCAACAATAATAACATAATTGGATCACATCACTATCCCTCAACATGCAACAAAGAGTCACTCCAAAGTCACTAATAGCGGAGAACGAACGAAGAGATTATGGTAGGGTACGAAACCACCTCAAAGTTATTCTTTCCAATCAATCCGTTGGGCTATTCCTATAAGTATCACAAGCAGCCCTAGAGTTCGTACTAGAATAACACCTTAAGACACAAATCAATCAAAACCCTAATGTCACCTAGATACTCCAATGTCACCTCAAGTATCTGTGGGCATGATTATACGATATGCATCACGCAATCTCAGATTCATCTATTCAACCAACACATAGAACCTCAAAGAGTGCCCCAAAGTTCCTACCGGAGAATCACGACGAAAACGTGTGCCAACCCCTATGCATAGGTTCATGAGCGAAACCCGCAAGTTGATCACCAAAACATACATCAAGTGAATCACGTGGTATCCCATTGTCACCACCGATACGCACGGCAAGACATACATCAAGTGTTCTCAAATCTTTAAAGACTCAATCCGATAAGATAACTTCAAAGGGGAAACTCAATCCATTACAAGAGTGTAGAAGGGGAGGAGAAACATAAGATCCAACTATAATAGCAAAGCTCGCGATACATCAAGATCGTGCCAAATCAAGAACACGAGAGAGAGAGAGATCAAACACATAGCTACTGGTACATACCTTCAGCCCCGAGGGAGAACTACTCCCTCCTCGTCATGGAGAGCACCGGGATGATGAAGATGTCCACCGGAGAGGGATTGCCCCCTCCGGCAGGGTGTCGAAACGGGTCTAGATTGGCTTTCGGTGGCTACGGAGGCTTTTGGCGGCGGAACTCCCGATCTATTGTGCTCTTGGATGTTTTTAGGGTATATGGAGATATATAGGCGGAAGAAGTACGTCAGGGGAGCCACGAGGGGCCCACGAGGGTGGAGGGCGCACCCAGGGGGGTGGGTGCGCCCCCTACCTCGTGGCCTCCTTGAAGCTTCCCCTACGTGCACTTCAAGTCTTCTGGGCTTCTTTCCTTCCAAAAATGGGTTCCGTGAAGTTTCAGGTCAATTGGACTCCGCTTGGTTTTCCTTTTCTTTGAAACCCTAAAACAAGGTAAAAACAGAAACTGGCACTGGGCTCTGGGTTAATAGGTTAGTCCCAAAAATGATATAAAAGTGTATAATAAAGCCCATAAACATCCAAAACAGTAGATAATATAGCATGGAGCAATCAAAAATTATAGATACGTTGGAGACGTATCAGTACTTAAAGCTCAAAATGATTTGCTCAATGAATTGAATAGTAAGAATAATGATAATGCTGTTAGAGTTATGACTAGAGGTGGTAAAATGACTCAGGAACCTTTGTATCCTGAAGGCCATCCTAGGAGAATTGAGCAAGATTCTCAGAGAAATAATATAGATGCACCTAATCCTTCTAAAAGGAAGAAAAAGAAAAATGATACGACTTTGCATGCTTCTAGTGAACCTATTACTGAAACACCTGAGAATCCAAATGATATTTCTATTTCTGATGTTGAAACTCAATCTGGTAATGAACCTGAAACTAGTGATAATGTTAATGATAATGTTCATGATGATGCTCAACCTAGTAATGATAATGATATAGAAATTGAACCTGCTATTGATCTTGATAACCCACAATCAAAGAATCAACGTTATGATAAGAAAGACTTTGTTGCTAGGAAACACGGTAAGGAAAGAGAGCCTTGGGTTCAGAAACCCATGCCTTTTCCTCCCAAACCATCCAAGAAAAAGGATGATGAGGATTTTAAGCGCTTTGCTGAAATGATTAGACCTATCTCTTTGCGTATGCGATTAACTGATATGCTCAAAATGAATCCTTATGCTAAGTATATGAAAGATATTGTTACAAATAAAAGAAAGATACCGAAAGCTGAAATTTCCACCATGCTTGCTAATTATACTTTTAAGGGTGGAATACCAAAGAAACTTGGAGATCCAGGAGTACCCACTATACCATGCTCTATTAAAAGAAACTATGTTAAAACTGCTTTATGTGATCTTGGAGCCGGTGTTAGTGTTATGCCTCTCTCTTTATATCGTAGACTTGATTTGAATAAGTTGACACCTACTGAAATATCTTTGCAAATGGCTGATAAATCAACTGTTATACATGTCGGTATTTGTGAGGATGTGCCTGTTGTAGTTGCAAACGTTACTATTTTAACGGACTTTGTTATTCTTGATATTCCCGAGGATGATAGTATGTCAATTATTCTTGGAAGACCTTTTTTGAACACTGCAGGGGCTGTTATTGATTGCACTAAAGGCAATGTCACTTTTCATGTTAATGGTAATGTGCATACGGTACACTTTCCAAGGAAACAACCTCAAGTTCATAGTATCAACTCTATTGGAAAAATCCCATCGATTATATTTGGAGGTTTTGAATTTCCTCTTCCTATTGTCAAGAAGAAATATGATATTCTTATTATTGGGGATGTGCATATCCCCGTTGAGGTAACATAGTGTTATTCAAAATTTCTCCGGTTCCATGTTATTCGGAATGAGTTCGTTAACAAGACTTGATCAACCTTGTTAGTGGATTCCTTTTGATGATCATGAGATGGATGAAACTAGAAGGCACAACCTTCTATACCCCACTTTTACTTTCTGTTATTTATATTAAATAAAATTAAAATAAATATTTTTTTGTCTATTATCTGATTATCCGTGCAATATAAAAATACTCCAAAAATAAAAGTTCTCCAAATGCCCTGAAATTTAAATATGATTTTTTCTGGAATATTTGAAAATATTTGGCACTGAAAACACAACAGGGGGGGTCAACCACCTGCCCACGAGGGTGGAGGGCGCGCCCTACCCCCCTGGGCGCGCCCCCTGCCTCGTGGGCCCACGGTGGCCCTCCTCCACTTATCCTTTCACCCACACACTCCTTCTTCCTCCCCCAAACATGAATAACCAGCTCAAACCCGAGTCCAAGCTCGCTTTGCTGCCATTTTCGATCTCCTTGCTCAAAGCACCTCCCACAAAACTGCTTGGGGAGATTGTTCCTTGGTATGTGACTCCTCCATTGATCCAATTAGTTTTTGTTCTAGTGTTTTATTCACTGCAAAATTTTGCTGCTTAGGTGACCCTGTTCTTGAGCTTGCATGTCAAATTTATATGGTCAAAAGTAGTTTTGATGCATGATATAGGCCATAGGCACTTGTAGGAGTAGTTGCTATCAATATTATTGAGTTTGGTTTACTTTTATTTTGAAGTTACTAAAAATTTCAGAATTTTTCAGAAAATGATGAAGAGACTTTTGAGGGGCTCATCGAGCCGAAGCTCGAAGGAAAAGGCACCAAAGCCTAGGTATAATCTGCCTCGCACCGCGGAGGTTCGGGCGTGTGAATGGCCTTCCGATGATTTCTTGAGAGCAGCCGGGATTTATGAAGACTTTCATGAATTGGCTAAGAATGCAGGCCTCACCGCTTTCCTCCACGACCAACGCGATCAGTATCTCTTACACACAAATCTCTTTGTGCAAAACTTTCATTTCCATTCTAGGAGCTCACCACCTACGGTGGAGTTTCATTTATATGATGAGCATAAGGAGATGTCACTTTATGATTTTTGTTGGGTTTGTTTAGTCCCTTTTGAGGGCAAGACAGAGGAACCACATCGCGAGGATGTGGATGGGTTTATTGATACTATCACTGTAGGGGAAACAAGGAAGGTTTCCGATGCACGAATCACTAGCATACATTTTCCTGTTTTACACTGTTTTGCATTATTTGCTAGTCGTTGTTTAATTGGTCGCGGAAACTATGCAAACCTTAGTGTCCCTGATATTATTATTTTGCTCCACGGTTTATACGGTGATAACTCTGTTAGTATGGGCGGCATTATTGCTAAACGGTTAAGTCTGAACCGTACAAAGGGGCCCATCTTTGGAGGCATCTATGCTTCACGCCTAGCTGCACATTTTAACATACCTATTAGGCATTATGAGAAGGAAGAAAAAGTGCTACCTCGTGTTTATTTAGATTATAAAAGTATGGTGGCACATGATTTTATTGTTAAGAATAGGGAAGGAGAGCTTAAATACAAATTGTTCTTTGATAAACATCATCCTGAGACTATTACCCTGCCTGCTCCTTCTTTGTTTGATTTATCTGCAGGCCAGTACCTTGTTTTGTTAGAGGCTATTCATGCCTACCGGAACCCTGCACCAGCCATGGAGCCAGAGCCGGAACCACAAGTTGATCCTTCACGACAGTCTAATTACCAGTGGGATCCGGAGATGATTGTCAACCAATGGCAATCGGAGTCTTCTTCCTCTTCACAGTACGACCCCAACTATTATTATGGATATCCGCCAGGCCAGCCGTGGCCATAGACCAACTTAGGCCAAAAGCCTAAGCTTGGGGGAGTATGTATTTCCCACCGACATTACATTTATGTTCACACACTCATTGCTAGATGTCGGTGCTCATACTTTTTCATTGTATCATCCATGCTAGTTTATTTCCTTTTTATGCTTTCTTCTTGTGTGTTTAATAAATCTTAAGAATAACAAAAAAATTAGTTGTAGCTTTTAATTAGTTTACTTTACATGCTTGTAGTAGTAATTAAAAAGAAAACCCAAAAAGATTTCATGTTCTTCTTTTGCTTGTTGGGAGCTTTCCCGTGCAAATAGTTTTACTTCTTTTCTTTTCTTTGGGGGTCGATAGGAGAAGACCATGATTAAATTGTTGAAGTGGCTCTTATATGCATTATTGTTGATCTGACAAAAGAGCCCATATTGCCTTGTCTTCTCCTGTTTATTGAATGCTTGCAGATTCCATCTTAGTCCAATGCATGTGCACTATTATTATTATTCACATCGTTCGGTCGTGCAAGTGAAAGGCAATTATGATGATATATGATGGACTGACTGAGATAAGAAAAGCTGGTATGAACTCGACCTCTTTTGTTTTTGTAAATATGACTAGTTCATCGTTCTTGATTCAGCCTATTATGAATAAACATGTTTGCAATGACAACTAGAGATCATAGTTTCTTGTGCCATGCTTGATTAGCTATGAGTTATAATGGTTTACCTTGCGTGCCAACATGCTATTAAAATGGTTGTGATGTGGTATGATAGGGTAGTATCCTCCTCTGAATGATTTAAGTGACTTGACTTGGCGCATGTTCACACATGTAGTTGAAACAAAATCAACATAGCCTTCACGATATTTATGTTCATGGTGGATTATATCCTACTCATGCTTGCATTCGGTGTTGATTAATTTTAATGCATGTTCATGACTGTTGTCGCTCTCTAGCTGGTCGCTTCCTAGTCTTTTTCTAGCCTTCACCTGTACTAAGCGGGAATACTGCTTGTGCATCCAATCCTTTAAACCCCAAAGTTATTCCACATGAGTCCACTATACCTACCCATATACGGTATCTACCTGCCATTCCAAGTAAATTTGTATGTGCCAAACTCTAAACCTTCAAATAAATATCCTATTTTGTATGCTCGAATAGCTCATGTATCAACTAGGGTTGTCTGTATCTTCCATGTTAGGCGGGTTATTCTCAAGAGGAGTGGACTCCGCTCCTCACTCACGAGATAAAATGGCTGGTCACCGGGATGCTTAGTCCCATGCTTTATGCAAACTAAATCAAAATAATTGCAAACAAAACTCCCCCTGGGACTCTTGTTAGTTGGAGGCACTTGTTGTTTCGAGCAAGCCATGGATTGATGCTTGTTGGTGGAAGGGGGAGTATAAACTTTACCATTCTGTTTGGGAACCGCCTATAATGTGTGTAGCATGGAAGATATTGCCATCTCTTGGTTGTTATGTTGACAATGAAAGTATACCGCTCAAAATATTATTCACCTCTATTTCAAAACCGAGCTTTGGCACCTCTACAAATCCCTGCTTCCCTCTGTGAAGGGCCTGTCTATTTACTTTCATGTTGAGTCATCATCCTCTTATTAAAAAGCACCAGTTGGAGAGCACCGCTGTCATTTGCATTCATTATTGTTAGTTTACATTGAGTATGACTTGACTGGATCTCTTTTACCATGCATTACAATGTCTAGTCAGTCCTTGGTCTTTAAAGGTGCTCTGCATTTATGTTTTGCGGTCTCAGAAAGGGCTAGCGAGATACCATCTTCTTATATCATATTATGATTGTTTTGAGAAAGTGTTGTCATCCGAGATTTATTATTATTGCTCGCTAGTTGATTATGCTATTGATATGAGTAAACTTGAGACCTAAGAGTTATTGCGAATGTGGTTAGTTATAATCTTTGCTGAAAACTTGAGTGCTGGCTTTACATATTTACAGCAACAAGAGCAAACAGAGTTTGTAAAAGTTTTTCTTTATCACTTTCAGTTTGTCAACTGAATTGCTTGAGGACAAGCAAAGGTTTAAGCTTGGGGGAGTTGATACGTCTCCGTCGTACCTACTTTTCCAAACACTTTTGCCCTTGTTTTGGACTCTAACTTGCATGATTTGAATGGAACTAACTCGGACTGATGCTGTTTTCAGCAGAATTACCATGGTGTTATTTATGTGCAGAAACAAACGTTCTCGGAATGACCTGAAACTTCACGGAGCAACTTTTTGGAAAATATAAAAAATACCTGCAAAAGATGAAGGCCAGGGGGCCCACCACCTGTCCACGAGGGTGGGGGGCGCGCCCCCTACCTCGTGGGCCCCCTGGAGCTCCTCCGACTCCAACTCCAACTCTATATATTGTGTTTCAGGAGAGAAAAAAATTAGAGAGAAGAATTCATCGCGTTTTACGATACGGAGCCGCCGCCAAGCCCTAAAACCTCTCGGGAGGGCTGATCTGGAGTCCGTTCGGGGCTCCGGAGAGGGGAATCCGTCGCCATCATCACCATCATCAACCATCCTCCATCACCAATTTCATGATGCTCATCGCCGTGCGTGAGTAATTCCATCGTAGGCTTGCTGGACGGTGATGGGTTGGATGGGATCTATCATGTAATCGAGTTAGTTTTGTTAGGGTTTGATCCCTAGTATCCACTATGTTCTAAGATTGATGTTGCTATGACTTTGCTATGCTTAATGCTTGTCACTAGGGCCCGAGTGCCATGATTTCAGATCTGAACCTATTATGTTTTCATCAATATATGAGTGTTCTTGATCCTATCTTGCAAGTCTATAGTCACCTATTATGTGTTATGATCCGTTAACCCCGAAGTGACAATAATCGGGATACTTACCGGTGATGATCGTAGTTTGAGGAGTTCATGTATTCACTATGTGGTAATGTTTGTTCCGGTACTCTATTAAAAGGAGGCCTTAATATCCCTTAGTTTCCGTAAGGACCCCGCTGCCACAGGGAGGGTAGGACAAAAGATGTCATGCAAGTTCTTTTCCATAAGCACGTATGACTATATTCGGAATACATGCCTACATTACATCAATGAACTGGAGCTAGTTCTGTGTCACCCTAGGTTATGACTGTTACATGATGAACCGCATATGGCATAATTCTCCATCACCGATCCTGAAAGTGCGTTATATCGACTAGAGGGGGGGTGAATAGGCGATTTTTATGAAAGTCTTCAAAACGTGGGAGTTATGAAGACAAACGATAGAAATAAACCTAATACCCTGCAGCGGAAGGTAGACTACACTAGGCAAGCCATAGTCAAGTATTCAATAGAGTGAAAGCACAATGACTAATAGCAGCAATGTAGTAAGGATCAGGTAGGAAGATATTGTGAAGCCAGACAGAACACGCAGTCACTCAGTGAAGACAAAAGATAGTGCAAACATACAATGACTTCACAAGGAGTAACGGTAAGTAAAGGGGAGGGAAGATGAAACCAGTGACTCGTTGAAGACAATGATTTGTTGGACCAGTTCCAGTTGCTGTGACAACTGTACGTCTGGTTGGGGCGGGTAGGTATTTAAACCTTAGGACACACAGTCCCGGACACCCAGTCCTGAACACGCAGCTCAGGACAACCAGTCCTCACCGTATTCCCCTTGAGCTAAGGTCACACAGACCTCGCCCATCACTCTGGTAAGTCTTCAAGGTAGACTCCCAAACCTTCACAGACTTCGTTCACCGGCAATCCACAATGTCTCTTGGATGCTCAGAACGCGACGCCTAACCGGCTGGAGGATGCACAGTCCTCAAGTGTAATAAGTCTTTAGATCACACAGACAAGAAGACTTAAGTGATGCCTAATTCTCTTTGGCTCTGGGTGGTTAGGGCTTTATCCTCGCAAGGAATTCTCTCTCAAAGGCTTCGAGGTGGGTTTCTCTCAAACGACAAAAGCCGTACTCTCAATCTGAGCAGCCAACCGTTTATGGTTGTAGGGGGTGGGCTATTTATAGCCACTTGGCAACCCGACCTGATTTGTCTGAAATGACCCTGGGTCACTAAGGAACTGACACGTGTTCCAACGGTCAGATTTCAAACTCACACGGCAACTTTACTTGGGCTACAAGCAAAGCTAACTTGTCCGACTCTGGACAAGATTCGCTCTCATAGTATTCACTCGAAGACATAGGTTTTTTTTGGTTAGGCATCACTTCAGTCATTCTGACTGGTTCTCTTGGACCCCACTTAACTGTACGGTGGTTCCTGTGACTCAACACAAAAGAAAGAGAACTACAAAAGATCTAAGTCTTCGAGCTCCATAGGCTTCATGTGGTGTCTTCTCTTGTCATAGTCTTCAATGTGAATATCTTCATATACCACCTTTGACTTCAATGTCTTCATACATTTTTAGGGGTCATCTCTGGTAGGAAAACCGAATCAATGAGGGACTTCTACCTGTGTTATCCTGCAATTCTCACAAACACATTAGTCCCTCAACTAGGTTTGTCGTCAATACTCCAAAACCAACTAGGGGTGGCACTAGATGCACTTACAATCTCCCCCTTTTTGATGATTGATGACAAACTAGTTGAAGTTTTCAACGAGGAATATAATCTGTGACATTGTAAAGGATAAGGAATTGTCTTCATAAGTTGCAAGGGCTCCCCCTGAAGATGTGCATATAAGTAATTTGCTTTTGGAATGCAAATGCACATGGCAGGTTGTATTGTGGAGATCCACTTCAACTTATGATGACAATCCACTATGCATGTGAAAGTATATGAAGATAATGACATGCATAATGGAAAATGGACGTCTGCAGAATGATCTAAGTGCGGAATTTATCGTCGCACATGCGGAATTTATCATCGCAAAACAAGGTGGCAGATAAGTAGCAGACGACCATCGAGTTTAAGTGTTACACTCAAAGAACCAAATGTAGCAAAACGAGAGTTGTAAGCACGAAGCAAAATATAAAGCACCCGCCCATATGAACCCGCTTGAAGACTATCAACCTCATATGCTTCTCCCCCTTTTGTTAGTAAGGACCAAAAACGTTTGAAGACATAGAGCATCTACTCGTTCCCATGAGGAGTAGGTGAAGCAGCAGGGTCGTTGGTGGTGTTTGGCGGTGCTGAAGAGCTTGGAGCAGAGTTGAAGCGTGCTGAAGGAGGTGGCGGTGAAGTAGCATCGTCTTCATCCTCGATAACTCTGGCAGTTACAGTTGCAGCAGAGGAAGAGAACTCAGAGTCTTCAAGGGATGGAGTTCCTAGCAGCACAGCCCTTCGAGGAGGTGTGGAGTCAAACTTGAATCGCTCAGTGAAGCCATCCTCTTGAAGATCATCTTCAGAACACATCATCGTTAGCCCTTTCCATGTGCGGCGACAGGTTTCATGGGCAACGAAAGCATTCTTGGTGGCAAGATTGCGAATGCGATTAACATCCACCAAGAGGCTTTTCATCTGACGCTTCAGCCAGTCATGATACCTATCCTGTTTCTGATGAAGAGCCACAAGAAGCTCTCGGTCGTTGAGAACACGAGTGCGCTTCTTGGGTCGTGGAGCAGTTGTACTATCAGTGGCTTCAGTGGAAGCAGGGTGTGGTGCACGTGTAGTGCCAGCCAAAGGATACACCCGAGTGACTGCTTCAACTCCTTCAATGTTCTGAGAGAAACTCTGATGCTCTACATTCTGAAGACTTAGAGGTTCCTCGGCAGGCTCAGGATAGATGGCTTCAATAGAGATATCCACATCAGGCAGAAAAATCCGATGATTGCGAGCGGATGGCTGATATGAGATATCAGAGTGAAGTTTGATTAGCCGCATTACCCATGGGGCGTAGAACTTCAAGCTAAACAGATCAGAGCCTGATGCAGCAAGTTGGCGAATGAAGAAGTCATGTGCATTGAAGCATTTTCCATGAAGAATATAGAAGACCAAAGTCTTCATTGCACCCTCAAGCTTGGCATTTGGAGAGTGCCCTTTGATGGGCCAGAGAGTTCGCCTGATGATGTGATAAATGGTTCTTGGCAGATACTCAAGGTCTTCAATGAAGAACTCCATGGGATAAGCAACATCTTGGAGCAATGGCTTCATCATGATGAGCATCTGACTCATATCAGGTTCAGGCTTCTGAAAGGTGCTCTCAATAGCTTCACTATGCAGCTGACAGCCATGCTCGTAGAGATCTCCAGGAGTGGGCAAACCAGTGAGCTCAATGATGTCAAAGGCTTTGGCTTCGTGATGAACGTTTCCAGTCATCCACTCCAGGACCCAAGTCTTCAGATCTCTGCTATACCCGTGGATGTGAAGTGTGGCATAGAATTGGAGCAGCAGCTCTTCATTCCAATGCTCTTGGCCAGTTACGAACGACAGCAGTCCAACTTCCTTGAAGCAATCCAAAGCTTCTTCCAGACAGGGCAGACCAGCTATAGCTTCAATGTCAAGGCGCTTGTGTGGGAAGATGCGACCTTGGTTCTAAAGAATGCATGAGTAATAGCTTCGCTGAGGATAGCTCCAGAACCGATCAGATGATATCTTTTCCCTTGAGTAGGGGTTCCTGGAGCTATCGAAGAATGTGTTGTCTGCCCTGAAGCCATTGATATTGAAGGAGCCAGGCGCTGATGCAGGACCTGGGAACCTTGGCAATCTTGGAATTGGCTTCTGTACCTGAGGCCTGTGCTCAACATGATAGTCGAACTGGGGACCGGCAGCAGACTCAGGAAGAGAAGTGGCGGGATCAGTGGCTTCGCTGTCTTCTGATGCTTTTGTTGGTGAGGGATCCACATTAGCTTCATTGGTGGTTGTGGTAGCCTCAAGATTTTCATCCTCCACTTGACAAGCTGGAGGGTCGGTCACAAGCACATTCTCCTTGAGAACTGCTTCTTGGTGGGACAGGGGAGTGGGAACTTGTGGGACTTCTTCTTCCGCGGCTGATGCAGCCGGATTGTCTTCAGCAGAGACTTGAGGCCTTGGACCTTTGCGAAGCCTGCGCAACACGGGCGACGCCTGTGGAGTTGGAGTGGGCTGGGCCTCATAGTCTTCTTCCTCTTGTGGGCGATCCGCCCATGTAGCATCCTGTGCAATTGGCGTCAGTGGATGACCAATGCTGATGAGTTCGCTGTTCTCAAGCTGAGGAAGGACTGCACCATCTTCTACATGGTCATGTTGACCAATGTCTTCAGCAGCGATGGGGTCAGCTGCTGGAAAGTCTTCAGCTTCATGAGCCTCTGTGGAAGCAGGCTCATGGATAGTCAGTTGGCGTTCAGCTTCAAGATAGATCATAGAAATGGGTTCAACTATCAAGGGCTCTGTGGGAGCAGCCCGATCTTTCTTGGTCTTCCTCTTCTTCTTGGAGGGGGTAGTAGGAGAGGCTTCGGGATGTTTCCTCTTCCTGGCTTCAGCCTCAGCAGTCCTCGTCTTCTTGAGCTCTGAAGCGGTTGACCGGCTTTTTGGCTTCGAGCCAGTCATTCTTGTTGGGAAGACAATAGGAATTGCTTCCTGTCTTGGTGCGTCGGGTTCAGCCGTAGCGGGCTTCTTCTTCTTCTTTGCGGCCATCCTGGGGTCGATGCCAAGACGCCCAAGGGCCTTGCGCTTCTCAGCCTCATTGTAGGCTTGCACACATCTATTAGCCAGAACCTTCATGCGCTCACGCGAGCCCTGAGCTTCTGCATGTTTCTTTACAAAGGATTTCTTGAGCTCGTGCATCATACTCTTGAAGTTCTTCACTTATTGCACGCTGAGCTTGGCCATATGCTTCTTGAACTGAGCCTTTTCATAGTCAATCTTTTGCTTCAGTTCAACAATGCGTTGGGCGACAGCTAGCTCTGAAGCAATGGCGCCTTGGAAGGCGACACTGAGGCCAATGGGTAGCTGCAGATCTTCAATGCTGATGTTTGGCATGTCAAACCACTCGTCAATGAAGTTATGGATGATGGTTACATCAAAGAGGCGCAGATCATTGAAGATTTCTGCTTCTTCTTTGCTCTTGATGAGTTGCTCAAGAGCGTCATCAGCAAGATCTTCATCACTTGACACATCGATGGCGTCATTGCGCAGAATGGCAGCAACAGTTAGCTCTTGGCCGGTGTGAGGCAGAGGCATTTTGACCTTCTGGGGCTTGGAGATGCGTGATAAGTTTTCGGACTGCACACTGTCTTCAGGAGGTGCAGTTGCCAGTGGCTTCGCCCGTGAGATTTTTGGTGAAGGGGCAGGCTTTGAAGCTTTAGGCTTCTTCAACTGCTTTGGCTTCGGTACTGCAGGCGCTTCATCTGATTCAGCGTCAGCTGCAGGCTCATTCACTGCAGTCCCTTGAACCAAGATGTGGGTGATGAGGCCTTCAAGGTTGTAGAAAGGACCGATGACATTGGGTTCTGCATCTCGTGTGCCATCAGCCCTTGGAGCTGAGGGACCAGGGTTGAAGTCTAGTCCCAATGTCTACTTGTTCTGCTTCGCCGAGTTCTGGGCAAATTGGAAGTTGCGCTTGAATAGATTGTCGTCACGACACCATAGTAGTGACGATGGGTGTGCATCAGCAGGCTGTGGCCCACGGACCATGCAGGGATAGAAGCCTTGTTCAATGGCTCCATCTCTGGACCTGGGTAGAAGATTCTTGTATAGGATGTCTCCCCACGGTCTCTTGATGGCGTTTTTCTCAGAATATTCCTGGGTTACAAATCGGTATTTGAACCATTGTTCTGCCCAATATCTTCAAATACATTGGATTCGGGTCTTGCGCTGATTGTAATCCTCTTCAGGATCTGTCTTGTACAGTTCTGAGAGTTCATCTGGCAGATCTCTGGATGTTTCTCCACGACGTTTTCTGCCACCCTTCCTTATTGATTTCTCTGAAGCCATAAACTTTAAACTGAAAGGCTTCAACACGTTCAAAGGCTTCAAAGGTTTTCGCTTGCTGGACAAACAGGAACTGGCTTCGGGAGAATTTATGTGATGCTGTAAGAATTCTGCAAATGAATGCAGACTATGAGAACCAAAGGATTCTCTCACGGACATGTACCTATGACAGCATTAAGGTGCGAGGGAAGGGGAAGAGGTCATATGCATTCTCAGAAGATTTTGAAGATAAATCAGTTTAGAAGACATTGACCTCATCGTGCGAAGACATTCACTCATAGATAAGGAGTTGGTTCCAGATTTGTACGAATCCATAGATCAGTACAAGTGAGGAATCTAACTACTTTGTGAAGCATAAGTGAATATACTAGGCATGTTATGAGATGCAGTTTGTGTGAATAGAAACTGCTTGTGGTAGAAAGTGACAAATCCATAGGATCAACGGTGCTGTAAAAAGGAAGTTTTATTTACCACACTAAGAACTGCTAGACGGAGTGGAAGATGAGGCCGAGCAGTTCGATCTTCCGTGCCCTAACTTGGCGACGGAGGACACCTACGGCGACGGCAGAGAGGACGATGTCTGCGGTCGGCGTGAAGACGGCGTCGGAGAGGTTGCGGCAGCGAAGCGCTTCGTCGCCAGTGCCATCGAGGGCCAGCGGTGGCGCTAGGGTTCGTGCGAGAGTGGAAGAAGAGATAATGACCGCTGTGAAGTGTGTATTTATAGGTACAGGGGTGCCCCTGGCGATTCGCATCTGAGGAACACGTGGCCATTATGCGGAATTTGGGGTTTGTTCCACGTCCCACGCACGCCTGGATTGTCGGGTGGTCATTCCTACTTCTCCGGGTTTCATGTGGAGGAATGAGCATTGAAAACGGACTTAATGGTTGTCTCTGTATCTTCTGCTGACAAGGACGCAGAGAAGATATTCGACAGTTTCAATAGAATGCATATGATTTGGAGAGATAGAATTTGAGATAGAAAGCATAGAGAGGTTAGGGTCCGATCACATTCACTTAGTTCAAAATATTCAACACGAAGACATAGCTATAAGTGAATGCTGTAGAGGACAGAACACGAGTATATATATATATCTATATAATCAACATAGTGAAGATAATCATGAAGATATGTTGAGATTGAAGCCAAACCAAATGTGAAGACATTGCAAGGTAACGCCATGAGTGAAACACTTCAAAATAGAACATTTGGTGGTGGCGTTACCCACCGTATAGGAAGTATTAGACCCAGACACGGCGCACAATTATCGTGGCGCTCCGAAGTCAAATTCTACATTAATGTATTCACACTTAGAATGTATGTCTTCATTGATTGAAGATATACTTTACTTCGTGTGTTGCACATCTAAGTCATCAATATGCATAAGGGTTAGGATGTGTGCCTGATCACAGGACATTTGAGGATTCCAGGATATTTAGCTCACACCGTAACTTGCAAAATCTCTTCTCATCCAAGGGCTTGGTGAAGATATCTGCCAATGGCTCTTCAGTGTTGACGTGTATGATATCAATATCTTCCTTCACAACATGATCTCTAAGAAAGTGATGACGAATTTCAATGTGCTTTGTCTTCGAGTGATGAACTGGGTTGTTGGCAATCTTGATGGCGCTTTCGTTGTCGCAGTAAAGTGGCACTTGCTTCAGATGAATGCCATAGTCCTTGAGTGTTTGCTTCATCAAGAGAAGCTGAGCGCAGCAAGATCCAGCAGCAATGTATTCAGATTCTGCAGTGGAGAGAGATACACAGTTCTGCTTCTTTGAAGACCAACATACAAGTGATCGTCCCAGAAAGTGACATGTGCCTGATGTAGACTTGCGATCAACTTTGTCACCAGCATAATCAGCATCCGAGAATCCAACCAGATCAAACTCTGAGCCCTTTGGATACCATAATCCTAGAGTTGGGGTGTGAGCCAAATATCGAAGAATTCGCTTCACAGCTAAGTGATGCGACTCCTTTGGTGCCGCTTGAAATCGAGCACACATGAAAACACTAAGCATAATATCTGGCCTAGATGCACATAGATAAAGTAAAGAACCAATCATGGAGCGGTATACCTTTTGATCGAACTCTTTACCATTGTCGTCGGGACCCAGATGATGTTTGGCTGGCATTGGTGTTGTGAAGCCTTTGCAGTCTTGCATACCAAACTTCTTCAGGCAATCTTTGAGATACTTCTCTTGAGATATGAAGATGCCGTTGCGTTGTTGTCGTATTTGAAGACCGAGGAAGAACTTCAGCTCCCCCATCATGGACATCTGATATTGCTCTTGCATCATATATCCAAACTCTTCACTGTACTTCTGATTGGTGCAGCCGAAGATAATGTCATCCACATATATTTGGCACACAAACAGTTCACCATCATATGTCTTCATGAAGAGAGTGGGGTCTAGGGAACCAGGTATGAAGCCTTTGCTCTTCAGGAAGTATTTGAGTGTGTCATACCAGGCCCGAGGGGCTTGTTTGAGGCCATACAGTGCCTTGTTGAGCTTGTATACCATGTCAGGATGTTTTGAATCTTCAAAGCCAGGCGGTTGTGCAACATACACTTCTTCTTCAATCTTGCCATGGAGAAAAGCACTCTTCACATCCATTTGATATAGAAGTATGTTATGATGATTTGCATAGGCCAGCAGTATGCGTATGGCTTCAAGTCTAGACATAGGAGCAAATGTTTCATCGAAGTCAATGCCTTCCACTTGAGTATATCCTTGAGCAACGAGACGAGCTTTGTTTCTGACAACTTGACCATGCTCATCTTGCTTGTTGCGGTATATCCATTTGGTGCCTATTATATTGTGCTTCCGTGGATCGGGACGCTTAACCAGTTCCCATACATTATTCAGCTCAAATTGTTGAAGCTCTTCTTACATAGCTTGAATCAATTCAGGTTCCATGAAGGCTTCTTCAACTTTCTTGGGTTCTGTTATTGAGACGAATGCGAAGTGCCCACAAAAGTTTGCTAGCTGAGTTGCCCTTGAACGAGTGAGTGGACCAGGAGCATTGATGCTATCAATTATTCTTTCAATCTGCACTTCATTGGCAACGCGAGGATGTACAGGGCGAAGATTTTGCTCTTGCTGATCATTGTCGTTGTTAGAAGGAATGTCTTCAGGCTGAGCATTGTCTTCATGTTGATCAGGTGCTGAGATGATAAGTTCTTCTTCAGGATGAGCTTCAGAAGGTATAATTTCTCCAGTTCCCATTAGCTTGATTGATTCACTGGATGGAACTTCATCTAGCACATTTGGCAGTTGCTCTCTTTGTGAACCGTTGGTCTCATCGAACCGCACATCCACTGTTTCAACCACTTTGTAATGAAAGAGATTGAAGACTCTGTAGGAGTGCGAATCCTTTCCATATCCAAGCATAAAACCCTCATGTGCTTTTGGTGCAAACTTTGAGGTGTGATGTGGGTCCTTGATCCAGCACCTTGCGCCAAATACTCTGAAGTAACTGACATTTGGCTTCTTGCCAGTAAGGAGCTCATAAGATGTCTTGTTTAGAAGCTTGTGAAGATAAACACGATTGATTGTATGGCATGCAGTGTCAATGGCTTCAGGCCAGAATTTTCTTGGGGTCTTGTATTCATCTAGCATCGTTCTGGCCATCTCAATGAGTGTTCTGTTCTTGCGTTCGACGACGCCATTCTGCTGTGGCGTGTACGGGGCCGAGAATTCATGTGTGATGCCCATGGTATCAAGATATGTATCAAGGCCAGTGTTCTTGAATTCAGTGCCATTGTCATTTCTGATGTGCTTTATCTTGGCACCATAATTGTTCATAGCTCGATTGGCGAAGCGTCTGAAGACATCCTGCACTTCAGTCTTGTAAAGGATTATGTGCACCCAAGTATATCTAGAATAATCATCAACAATGACAAATCCATAGAGACAAGCAGTAGTAGTAAGAGTTGAGTAATGAGTGGGACCGAAAAGATTCATGTGAAGCAGTTCGAAGGGTCGAGTAGTGGTCATGATTGTCTTCGAGGGATGTTTGGCCCTCGTCATCTTCCCTGCTTCACAGGCACCGCATAAGTGATCTTTCTTGAACTTGACGCCCTCGATGCCTATGACATGCTTCTTCTTTGCTAGGGTGTGGAGGTTCCTCATGCCAGCATGCCCAAGCCTCCGATGCCAGAGCCAGCATTCTGAAGCTTTTGCTAGAAGACATACGGCAAGCTGTGGTCCTACTGAGAAATCTACCACGTACAAATCATCTTTTTGATACCCTTCAAATACTAGAGACTTGTCAGATTCCATTAGTACAAGGCAACGATATTTTCCAAATAGTACGGTCATGTTCAAATCGCAAAGCATTGAGACAGACATTAAGTTGAAGCCAAGGGATTCAACAAGCATGACTTTATCCATGTGTTGATCCCTTGAGATTGCAACTCTACCTAGACCCAATACCTTACTTTTACCAGTGTCAGCAAATGTGATGTGGCTCTTGTCGGATGGACGTAAGGTTGAGTCCATAAGAAGGCTTCTTTTGCCAGTCATGTGATTTGTACATCCACTATCAATAATCCATTCTGAAGACGCTGGTGTCGTACCCTACAGTGCAGTTAGGGGGATAGGCTTCACCAAGAGCATTGTGAAGCAAAAACATTTGACGAACCAATGGGTTATGAAAGCTTAGATCAAGATTAGGACTAATAGGGAGAGTAGAAAGCAATTCAGGAACAAAGTACATAGTAAGACCATTCGGGCATTTGATCTTGCGCCCTACAAGATGTTTAAGGTCCCCAGCAATAGCGTCAGACGATTTTGGTTTTCTGCTGGAGACCTTTCCCTGCAAAAGAGAGTTAAGCTTTCTTAGCCACCCACATCTTCAAGGGTGGCTTAGAAGCAATAAGTCTAAGTGCAGCATCTGAGAATTTTGGCTTTGGAGCCCTAGCAAACAGTCTTGTAGGCGGACAATAGTACTCATAAGAATAAGCAGAATAGTTCTTGGTCTTATGAACATGGCGGTTTGATGAACCGCTCTCATATTCATATGCCTGAGTATGGTTTCCCTGCAAAGCATTTCCGTTAGTGCGACTCAGGAGTCCTCTGTCTGTATGAAGCCTTTGGACCGTATGAAGCCTTTGGTCTGAGGTTTGTCTTCTTCACATGAGGTGTCATGATGACATTCACAGGAAGATTCTCCAGACACCTTTTCGGAACCCAGATCTTCTTCATAGGCGGTCCATTCCTACAGTTAGTACCAATGTACCTGGCAAACACTTCACCATTCTGATTCTTAAACAGTATATAGTTTGCATCAAAGGATTCATCAATGATAATGGGGTTAGCACAAGTGAAGCCAGATAGATTGGATGGATCTGCTGAAGGTTCCTTTGCAGCAACCCACATGGTTTTGGGGTACTGCTCAGGTTTCCAGTAAGAGCCATCAGCATTCATTTTCCTTATGAACCCAACACCCTCTTTCCTCGGGTTTCGGTTCAGAATCTGCTTTTTGAGGACATCACATAGTGTCTGATGCCCTTTAAGACTTTTGTACATCCCTGTTTCAAGCAATGTTTTCAATCTAGCATTCTCATCAGCAATAGCAGTGGTATCCTCAGCCGAGGGGTTAGTTACCACATCAACAGTTGAAGATATTGCAACAGTAGTAGCAGTAGAACATTCAGCAACCAAAGTAGCATTATCACGCTCAATGCATTTAAGACATGGTGGTTCAAATCCTTCCTGAGCGGAACTGATCTGTTTGGCGCGAAGTGACTCGTTTTCCTTTTGAAGATCTTCATGAGCCGCTCTCAATTTCTCAAGATCTTGCTTCCTTTGAAGATAATCATAGGAAAGCCTTTCATGAGTTGTTGAGAGAGTTTCATGACGACTTTCAAGTTCCTAATACTTAACGTGAAGATTTTTTATGTCTTCAATTAAGGATTCAGATCGAGTCATTTCAGCACCTAACAGATCATCGCTTCTGTCTAACAGTTTTTAAATATGTTCCATAGCTTTTTGTTGTTCAGTTGCAATTTTAGCAAGTGTTTTGTAGCTGGGTTTGGAACCACAATCATAGTCATCGTCACTAGATGTTTGATAGTGAGTAGTGCGTGTGTTTACCTTGGCACCGCGTGCCATGAAGCAGTAGGTAGAAGCAGAGTAGTCCTTGTCATTTGCATCGGTGTCGGTGATGAAGTCATTGTCTTTAGTGTTGAAGATGGACTTGGCAACGTATGCTGTAGCCAGACTTGCGACGCCTGAATCGGACTCCTCCTCAGACTCCACCTCTGCCTCCTCAGAAGCGGACTCCTCCTCTGAATCCATTTCCTTGCCAACAAACCCACGTGCCTTTCCAGATGAGCTCTTCTTGTGTGATGAAGACTTTGAGGAAGACTTGGAAGAAGACTTTGAGTATTTCTTCTTCTTCTTGTCGTCAGAGTCATATTCCTTGCTCTTCTTCTTCTTTTTGTTCTCATTGTCCCACTGTGGACACTCAGAGATGAAGTGGCCAAGTTTCTTGCACTTGTGACATGTTTTCTTCTTGTAGTCATGAGCAGAAGCTTCATCATTCCTTGAGCTTGATCAGGAAGACTTTCTGAAGCCTTTCTTCTTGGTGAATTTTTGGAACTTCTTCACAAGCATAGCAAGTTCCCTTCCAATGTCTTCAGGATCATCAGAACTGCTGTCAGATTCTTCTTCAGATGAGGAGACAGCTTTTGCCTTCAAGGCATGAGTTCGCCCATAGTTTGGACCGTAGATATCTCTTTTCTCAGAAAGCTGAAACTCATGTGTGTTGAGCCTCTCAAGTATGTCAGACGGATCGAGTGTCTTGAAATCAGGACGTTCTTGAGTCATCAGGGCCAGGATGTCAAATGAACTATCAAGTGATCTCACCAGCATCTTGACGACTTCGTGTTTGGTAATCTCAGTGGCGCCGAGGGCTTGAAGCTCATTTGTGATGTCAGTGAGTCGGTCAAATGTGTGCTGGACATTCTCATTGTCATTTCGCTTGAAGCGGTTGAAGAGGTTGCGAAGGACACTGATTCTCTGATCTCTCTGGGTTGAGATGCCTTCATTGACCTTGGAGAGCCAGTCCCAGACCCGCTTAGATGTCTTCAAAGCACTCACACGGCCATACTATCCTTTGGTCAGATGACCACAGATGATATTCTTGGCAGTAGAGTCCAGTTGAACGAATTTCTTGACATCAGCAGCAGTGACACCTTCTCCAGCCTTGGGAACGCCATTCTCGACGACATACCATAGGTCGACGTCAATGGCTTCAAGATGCATGCGCATCTTATTCTTCCAGTAGGGATATTCAGTTCCATCGAAGATGGGGCACGCAGCGGAGACTTTAATTATCCCTGCAGTCGACATAGCTAAAACTCCAGGTGGTTAAACCGAATCACACAGAACAAGGGAGCACCTTGCTCTGATACCAATTGAAAGTGCGTTATATCGACTAGAGGGGGGGTGAATAGGCGATTTTTATGAAAGTCTTCAAAAATTGGGAGTTATGAAGACAAACGATAGAAATAAACCTAATACCCTGCAGCGGAAGGTAGACTACACTAGGCAAGCCATAGTCAAGTATTCAATAGAGTGAAAGCACAATGACTAATAGCAGCAATGTAGTAAGGATCAGGTAGGAAGATATTGTGAAGCCAGACAGAACACGCAGTCACTCAGTGAAGACAAAAGATAGTGCAAACATACAATGACTTCACAAGGAGTAACAGTAAGTAAAGGGGAGGGAATATGAAACCAGTGACTCGTTGAAGACAATGATTTGTTGGACCAGTTCCAGTTGCTGTGACAACTGTACGTCTGGTTGGGGCGGGTAGGTATTTAAACCTTAGGACACACAGTCCCGGACACCCAGTCCTGAACACGCAGCTCAGGACAACCAGTCCTCACCGTATTCCCCTTGAGCTAAGGTCACACAGACCTCGCCCAATCACTCTGGTAAGTCTTCAAGGTAGACTCCCAAACCTTCACAGACTTCGTTCACCGGCAATCCACAATGTCTCTTGGATGCTCAGAACGCGACGCCTAACCGGCTGGAGGATGCACAGTCCTCAAGTGTAATAAGTCTTCAGATCACACAGACAAGAAGACTTAAGTGATGCCTAATTCTCTTTGGCTCTGGGTGGTTAGGGCTTTATCCTCGCAAGGAATTCTCCCTCAAAGGCTTCGAGGTGGGTTGCTCTCAAACGACAAAAGCCGTACTCTCAATCTGAGCAGCCAACCGTTTATGGTTGTAGGGGGTGGGCTATTTATAGCCACTTGGCAACCCGACCTGATTTGTTTGAAATGACCCTGGGTCACTAAGGAACTGACACGTGTTCCAATGGTCAGATTTCAAACTCACACGGCAACTTTACTTGGGCTACAAGCAAAGCTGACTTATCCGACTCTGGACAAGATTCGCTCTCATAGTCTTCACTCGAAGACATAGGTTTTTTTTTGGTTAGGAATCACTTCAGTCATTCTGACTGGTTCTCTTGGACCCCACTTAACAGTACGGTGGTTCCTATGACTCAACACAAAAGAAAGAGAACTACAAAAGATCTAAGTCTTCGAGCTCCATAGGCTTCATGTGGTGTCTTCTCTTGTCATAGTCTTTAATGTGAATATCTTCATATACCACCTTTGACTTCAATGTCTTCATACATTTTTAGGGGTCATCTCTGGTAGGAAAACCGAATCAATGAGGGACTTCTACCTGTGTTATCCTACAATTCTCACAAACACATTAGTCCCTCAACTAGGTTTGTCGTCAATACTCCAAAACCAACTAGGGGTGGCACTAGATGCACTTACAGATCCATTGCCTACGAGCTTTCCGTATATTGTTCTTCGCTTATTTACTTTCCCGTTGCTATTGCTATCATCACTACAAAATACCGAAAACATTACTTTTACTATTGTTACCTTTTGCTACCGCTACCACTACTATCATATTACTTTGCTACTAAATACTTTGCTGCAGATACTAAATTTCCAGGTGTGGTTGAATTGACAACTCAGATGCTAATACTTGAGAATATTCTTTGGCTCCCCTTGTGTCGAATCAATAAATTTGGGTTGAATACTCTACCCTCGAAAACTGTTGCGATCCCCTATACTTGTGGGTTATCATGCATTCACGTTAAATAGGGCACCATCTAAATCTGTTGAGACGACACCTTATGAACTGTGGTTTGGCAAGAAACCCAAGTTGTCATTTCTTAAAGTTTGGGGTTGCGATGCTTATGTGAAAAAGTTTCATCCTGATAAGCTCAAACCCAAATTGGAGAAATGTGTCTTCATAGGATACCCAAAGGAGACTGTTCGGTACACCTTCTATCACAGATCCGAAGGCAAGACATTCGTTGCTAAGAATGGATCCTTTCTAGAGAAGGAGTTTCTCTCAAAAGAAGTGAGTGGGAGGAAAGTAGAACTTGATGAGGTAATTGTACCTTCTCCCGAATTGGAAAGTAGTTCATCATAGAAATCTGTTCCAGTGATGCCTACACCAATTAGTGAGGAAGTTAATGATGATGATCATGAAACTTCAGATCAAGTTACTATCGAAACTCATAGGTCAACCAGAGTACGTTCCGCACCAGAGTGGTACGGTAATCCTGTTCTGGAGGTCATGTTACTTGACCATGATGAACCTGCAAACTATGAAGGAAGCGATGATGAGCCCAGATCCTGCGAAATGGTTTGAGGCCATGAAATCTGAGATAGGATCCATGTATGAGAACAAAGTGTGGACTTTGGTTGACTTGCCCGATGATCGGCAAGCCATAGAAAATAAATGGATCTTCAAGAGGAAGACGGACACTGATAGTAGTACTATCTACAAAGCTAGACTCGTCAAAAATGGTTTTGACAAAGTTCAAGGTGTTGACTACGATGAGATTTTCTCACTCGTATCGATGCTTAAAGTCTGTCCGAATCATGTTAGCAATTGCCGCATTTTATGAAATCTAGCAAATGGATAACAAAACTGCAATCCTTAATGGATTTATTAAAGAAGAGTTGTATATGATGCAACTAGAAGGTTTTGTCAATCCTAAAGGTGCTAACAAAATGTGCAAGCTCCAGCGATCCATTTGTAGGCTGGTGCAAGCATCTCGGAGTTGGAGTATACGCTTTGATGAGTTGATTAAAGCATATAGTTTTATACAGACTTGCGGTGAAGCCTGTATTTACAAGAAAGTGAGTGGGAGCACTACAGCCTTTCTGATAAGTATATGTAAATGACATATTGTTGATCAGAAATGATGTAGAATTTTCTGGAAAAGCATAAAGGAGTATCTGAAAGGAGTTCTTCAAAGAAAGACCTTGGTGAAGCTGCTTACATATTGAGCATTAAGATCATAGAGATAGATCAAGACGCTTGATAAGTTTTTTCAATGAGTGCATACCTTGACAAGACTTTGAAGTAGTTCAAAATGGAACAGTCAAAGAAAGAGTTCTTGCCTGTGTTACAAGGTGTGAAGTTGAGTAAGACTCAAAGACCGACCATGCCAGAAGATAGAGAGAGAATGAAAGTCATTCCCTATGCCTAAGCCATAGGTTCTATAAAGTATGCCATGCTGTGTATCAGATCTATTGTATACCCTGCCCGAGTTTGGCAAGGGAGTACAATAGTGATCTAGGAGTAGATCACTGAACAGCGGTCAAAATTATCCTTAGTGGAATAAGGATATGTTTCTCGATTATGGAGGTGACAAAAGGTTCGTCCAAAAGGGTTACGTCGATGCAAGTTTTGACACTAATCCAGATGACTCTAAGTCTCAATCTAGATACATATTGAAAGTGGGAGCAATTAGCTAGAGTAGCTCCGTGCAGAGCATTGTTGACATAGAAATTTGCAAAATACATACGGATCTGAATATGGCAGACCCGTTGACTAAACTTCTCTCAGAAGCAAAACATGATCACACCTTAGTACTCTTTGGGTGTTAATCACATAGCGATGTGAACTAGATTATTGACTCTAGTAAACCCTTTGGGTGTTGGTCACATGACGATGTGAACTATGGGTGTTAATCACATGGTGATGCAAACTATTGGTGTTAAATCACATGGCGATGTGAACTAAATTATTGACTCTAGTGCAAGTGGGAGACTGAAGGAAATATGCCCTAGAGGCAATAATAAAGTTATTATTTATTTCCTTATTTCATGATAAATGTTTATTATTCATGCTAGAATTGTATTAACTGGAAACTTGATACATGTGTGAATACATAGACAAACAGAGTGTCACTAGTATGCCTCTAGTTGACTAGCTCGTTGATCAAAGATGGTTATGTTTCCTAGCCATAGACATGAGTTGTCATTTGATTAATGGGATCACATCATTAGGAGAATGATGTGATTGACTTGACCCATTCCGTTAGCTTAGCACGATGATCGTTTAGTTTGTTGCTATTGCTTTCTTCATGACTTATACATGTTCTTATGACTATGAGATTATTCAACTCCCGAATACCGGAGGAACACTTTGTGTGCTACCAAACATCACAACGTAACTGGGTGATTATAAAGGTGCTCTACAGGTGTCTCCGATGGTACTTGTTGAGTTGGCATAGATCAAGATTAGGATTTGTCACTCCGATTGTCGGAGAGGTATCTCTGGGCCCTCTCGGTAATACACATCACTATAAGCCTTGCAAGCATGATAACTAATGAGTTAGTTACGGGATGATGTATTACAGAATGAGTAAAGAGACTTGCCGGTAACGAGATTGAACTAGGTATTGGATATCGATGATCGAATCCTGGGCAAGTAACATACCGATGACAAAGAGAACAACGTATAGTGTTGTGCGGTTTGACCGATAAAGATCTTCATAGAATATGTAGGAACTAATATGAGCATCCAGGTTCCGCTATTGGTTATTGACCGGAGACGTGTCTCGGTCATGTCTACATAGTTCTCGAACCCGTAGGGTCCGCACGCTTAAAGTTCTATGACGATCGGTTTTATGAGTTTATATGTTTTGATGTACCGAAGGTAGTTCGAAGTCCCGGATGTGATCACAGACATGACGAGGAGTCTCGAAATAGTCGAGACATAAAGATTGATATATTGGAAGCCTACATTTGGACATCGGAATAGTTCCGGGTGAAATCGGGATTTTACCGGAGTACCGGATGTAACACCCCCAGTGTCATGCTACAGTAACCCTCTATGATTAAGCTAATCATTTTACTGAATAGTGCTTGATCACATTGGAATCATATCTCATTTCAAATTCCAACTCAAATTGAAATTCAAATATGAGGTGAAATATAAGTTGTCCAAATCCAGGAACTAAAAAGTTCATAATTTTGTAAATAATCCTTTGTGAATTATGTTCAGGGTAGCAACATCATCTAAAGTACCTGGATGACTCTATCATCTTGAAAACAGAGCCAACATCACCTTTTCGACTCTTTTAATACAATGCAAAAATTCAAAATGGAATTATATTGCTTCCAAACTTGATGTGGCAATGCAGTATATTGCATCATAATTATTTGGCCAGATTGGACATTTTTCAAAAATGTTTTGGTGGCCAAACAATTTGCAAACAGAAAGAAAATGGCAATGTAGTAAAAGAAAAGAGAAAGGGAAAAGGAAAAGAGAGCCCCCTGCCCACTGGGCTTTATACCACCCCAGCAAGCCAGCCCACCTCCCCCGGTCGCCTCCCTCCTCTCTGTTCCCCCGACCGAGCCACTACAGGGGCTCGTCCCCGCCGGATCACTTCGCTGGCGACGCCCCGAGGGGATAAGGATCCCCCGTCGCCTCGGTCCTCTCCCCCTCTCTCCACCGTCGCCTGCTCCGCCTCTCCCCCTCCCACCAGACCCCTCCTTGCACCCCCCCTCGTTCCCCACCTCAACCGAACGCCGTCGTCGCCATGGCGGTGCCGTAGCCGCGGCCACCGCCCACCCCGCGCCTCGCCAGCACGTCCACAAGACGCGCCGTCAACCTCTACCTCGACTACGCCTCGCCATCAAGCTCGAGGAGCACCGCAGGCCGTGGATCGAGCCGCCCCCTTCTGCCTCGGTCGCCGGCGATCTCCCTCCTCTCCGGCGACTCCCGCTGCTACTAAGCCTTCACCGGCCTCCGTGTGCCGCTCGATGAGATTCTACGTCTCCTGCTCCCCTCCATTAATATCTACATGTGCCGTAGCTAGCTGCCACCGCGTCCGTGCTCTGCTCGCCGCCGACGAGCTTGTGCCCGTCGATGTGGTCGATGTCACCGCCGCCTGAGGCCACGGTCGGACTCCTGGTGTCCCTAGGAGCCAAACACGCACGCGCATGCTTCCTCCCATGCCTCATAGTGCCGTCCCCGATGAGCATCCGAACGCATCGCCGCGGAGCTCGCCGCCGACAAGGCTCCGGTGACCTTTTGGTCACGGGCTCAAGCCCGTTGCACTCCCCGCACCGCGTAGATACCCCCAGCCTCTCCGTTTGCTCGATAGCGCGTCGTAGCTCCGTTTTCGTCGAGCACCTGTGCACGCCGCCGCCTCCACCGCTCGCCGGCGTCGATTCCGGCCAAGTCTGGCGATGCTACGGCCACCATTGGACGCGACGCTGAGAGCTCGTTCGAATGAGCCTAGCCCCGGTCCTTCCCGAGCCCCGTACGCGTTTTCCAGCGAGATCCGAGCAGCGCCGCCGCATTTGGCATCGCCGGCGTTGAGCCGCCAGCCATGCTAAGCTGGCACACCTGGGGCCACCCCCTGGGTCACTGCCAGTGGGGCCCCTGGCCCCCTGTTGACCAGTTGACCTGGTCAACTGAGCTGACTAGGCAGGCCCCAGTCACTGACGTGTGGGCCCCACTTGTTTAAAACGTTTTAAAAATAAATAAATCTACTAACTAAAATCTGTTAATTAATTAGTAATTAGTTAGTCACTGACAACCGGGGCCCACCCCTCTAATTAGCCTGTTAGTTTAGTATAAATTACTGTCAGACTAACAGAGGCTGACATGTGGGTCCCACTCGACCCACAGGTCAGGTTTGACCCTGGTCAGCGAGTCTGTTGACTGCTGACGTCATCCCCATGCAATGCTGACGTCATATTTCCGTTTCTGCTAATTTAAATAATTTCTGGAAATGCTAAAATCTTTAGAAATTCGTAGTAAATAAACCGTAACTCGGATGAAAAAGTTTTATACATGAAAGTTGCTCAGAAAAATACGCGGTCTGTTCATCTGTCACATGCCCCTAGCATGCTGAACATGGAACATTCCCTCTCCGGTCATCTATATGACACGGGTCCGGAACCGGGAAATCATTCCCGGTTGAATTCCCCCTTCACCTTTATCGTGTAGCCATACGTTAGGTCACACCCGGCATAGCATATTGCCATCTTATGCTTTGTGATGCTATGCTTGCTTTATATTTACTGTTTCTTCCCCCTCTTCTCTCCGGTAGATCCCGAGACCGATGCCGCCTGATACGTCTCCAACGTATCTATAATTTTTGATTGCTCCATGCTACTTTATCTACTGTTTTGGACTATATTGGGCTTTATTTTCCACTTTTATATTATTTTTGGGACTAACCTATTAACCGGAGGCCCAGCCCAGAATTGATGTTTTTTGCCTATTTCAGTATTTCGAGGAAATAGAATATAGAATGGAGTCCAAACGGAATGAAACCTTCGGGAACGTGATCTTCTCACCGAACGTGATCCAGGAGACTTGGACCCTACTCCAAGAAGTTTTCGGGGAGGTCACGAGGGTGGAGGGCGCGCCCCCCTGCCTCGTGGGTCCCTCGGAGCTCCACCGACGTGCTCCTTCCTCCTATATATACCTACGTACCATTAGACCAAAGACGGAGCCAAAAACCTAATTCCACCGCCGCAACTTCCTGTATCCACGAGATCCCATCTTGGGGCCTGTTCCGGAGCTCTGCCGGAGAGGGCATCCATCATGGAGGGCTTCTACATCAACACCATAGCCCTTCCGATGAAGTGTGAGTAGTTTATTTCAGACCTTCGGGTCCATAGCTAGTAGCTAGATGGCTTCTTCTTTCTTTTTGGATCTCAATACAATGTTCTCCCCCTCTCTCGTGGAGATCTATTCGATGTAATCTTCTTTTTGCGGTGTGTTTGTTGAGACCTATGAATTGTGGGTTTATGATCCAACTTATCTATGAATAATATTTGAATCTTCTCTGAATTCTTTTATGTATGATTGAGTTATCTTTGCAAGTCTCTTCGAATTATCCGTTTGGTTTGGCCAACTAGATTGGTAGTTCCTGCAATGGGAGAAGTGTTTAGCTTTGGGTTCAATCTTGCGGTGTCCTTACTCAGTGACAGAAAGAGTTGCAAGGCACATATTGTATTGTTGCCATCGAGGATAACAAGATGGGGTATTTATCATATTGCATGAATTTATTCCTCTACATCATGTCATCTTGCTTAAGGCGTTACTCTGTTTTTAACTTAATACTCTAGATGCATGCTGGATAGCGGTCGATGAGTGGAGTAATAGTAGTAGATGCAGGCAGGAGTCGGTCTACTTGTCACGGACGTGATGCCTATATACATGATCATACCTAGATAACCTCATAACTATGCTAAATTATATCAATTGCTCAACAGTAATTTGTTCACCCACCATACAATATCTATGCTCTTGAGAGAAGCCACTAGTGAAACCTATGGCCCCCGGGTCTATTCTCATCATATCAATCTCCATTACTTTATTTTACTTGTTTTGCTTTTACTTTTCACTTTGCATCTTTATACCAAAAATACCAAAAATATTATCTCTATCAGATCTCACTCTCGTAAGTGACCGTGAAGGGATTGACAACCCCTAAGCGTTGGTTGCGAGTTGCTACCGTTTTGTGCAGGTACGAGGGACTTGCGCGTGACCTCCTACTGGATTGATACCTTGGTTCTCAAAAACTGAGGGAAATACTTACACTACTGTGCTGCATCACCCCCTCCTCTTCGGGGAAAACCAACGCTAGCTTGAGACGTAGCAAGAAGGACTTCTGGCGCCGTTGCCGGGGAGGCCTACGCCAAGTCAAGTCAAGATTTACTCTCCCGTCAACGAGCCATTTCTGGCGCCGTTGCCGGGGAAGCCTACGCAAAAGTCAACATACCAAGTACCCATCACAATCTCTATCTCTCGCATTACATTATTTGCCATTTGGCTCTTGTTTTCCTCTCCCCCACTTCACCCTTGCCGTTTTATTCGCCCTCTCTTTCCCTTTGCCTTTTGTTTGCTCGTGTGTTAGTTTGCTTGCTTGTTCGTCATGATGGCCTTACCTAATTTTGGTGATCTTCACCTTAAAAGGCTAGAAGATATCGAAAACAATGTCAGGAAGTTTATGGTCTTGCAATTTGAGCATAATAATTTCTTTAGAAATGAGCTTAAGGAACAAAAGAGTTTTATGAGTTATATGAATAAAGAGCTCGATGATATGTCCAAAGAATTTGATGGTGTAAGAGCCCAAATTGCTCATCTTGAAAAAATGACCGCTGAAATTTCGGATATGCAAGCCACCTTAGTCAATAAGATGGCCGCTAAACCGAATTCCTATGAAAATCAAGATGAAGATCTGAAAGTTATTGATGTGTCCCCTATTAAATCGTTGTTTTGCAATGTGAATCTTGATGAATCTGATTATGATCTTCCCTTACCTAGAAGGCGTTCTAAGAATTCTGAGTTTTTAGATCCTGATGATGAAATTGATAAAAAAGGATTGAAAGAAATAAAAATCTAGATATTGCTAAACCCACTATTTTGGATCTCAAGGAATTTAACTATGAAAATTGCTCTTTAATTGATTGTATTTCCTTGTTGCAATCCGTGTTAAATTCTCCTCATGCTTATAGTCGAAATAAGGCCTTTACCGAACACATTGTTGACGCCTTAATGCAATCTTATGAAGAAAAGCTTGAGTTGAAAGTTTCTATCCCTAGAAAACTCCATGATTAGTGGGAAGCTACAATTAAGATTAAAATTAAAAATTACGAGTTTCATGCTTTGTGTGATTTGGGTGCTAGTGTCTCTACTATCCCCAAAGCTTTGTGTGATTTGTTAGATTTCCGTGACTTTGATGATTGCTCTCTAAACTTGCATCTTGCGGATTCCACTATTAAAAATCCTATGGGAAGAATTAATGATGTTCTTATTGATGCAAATAGGAATTATGTGCCCGTAGATTTTATCGTTCTTGATATAGATTGCAATCCTTCATGTCCTATTATTCTTGGTAGACCTTTCCTTGATTGGTGCAATTATTGATATGAAGGAAGGGAATATTAAATTCCAATTTCCCTTAAAGAAGGGCATGGAACACTTTCCTAGAAAGAAAATAAAATTACCATATGAATCTATCATGAGAGCCACTTATGGATTGCCTACCAAAGATGGCAATACCTAGATCTATCCTTGCTTTTATGCCTAGCTAGGGGCGTTAAATGATAGCGCTTGTTGGGAGGTAACCCAATTTTATTTTGTGTTTTTTGTTTTTGGTTCTGTTTAGGAATAAATAATCCATCTAGATTCTGTTTAGATGTGGTTTTATCTTTTAATTAGTGTTTGTGCCAAGTTAAACCTATTAGATCTTTTTGGAAGATAGTTATTTGATCTTGCTGTAATTTCCAGAATCTTTGCGCTCAGTGCCCGAATTGTCAAAAATCACCAGAACGTGATAAAATAGTGATTCCAATTGCTGCTGATCAATAAACAAATTGCCCAGGCCGTCTAATTTTGGTAGAATTTTTTGGGTTCCAGAAGTTTGCGTTAGTAACAGATTACTACAGACTGTTCTGTTTTTGACAGATTCTGTTTTGCGTGTGTTGTTTGCTTATTTTGATGAATCTATGGCTAGTAAAATAGTTTATAAACCATAGAGAAGTTGGAATACAATAGGTTTAACACCAATACAAATAAAGAACAAGTTCACTACAGTACCTTAAAGTAGTCTTTTGTTTTCTTTCTCTAACGGAGCTCACGAGATTTCTATTGAGTTTTGTGTTGTGAAGTTTTCAAGTTTTGGGTGAATTCTTTTGATGGATTATGGAACAAGGAGTGGCAAGAGCCTAAGCTTGGGGATGCCCATGGCACCCCCAAGATAATCCAAGGACACCAAAAAGTCAAACCTTGGGGATGCCCCGGAAGGCATCGCCTCTTTCGTCCACTTCCATCGGTAATTTACTTGGAGCTATATTTTTATTCACCACATGATATGTGTTTTGCTTGGAGCGTCTTGTATTATTTGTGTCTTTGCTTGTTAGTCTACCACAATCATCCTTGCTCTACACACCTTTTGAGAGAGCCATGTATGAATTGAAATTTGTTAGAATACTCTATGTGCTTCACTTATATCTTTTGAGCTTGATAGTTTACTCTATGTGCTTCACTTATATCTTTTTGAGCGTGATAATTTTTGCTCTAGTGCTTCACTTAGATCTTTTAGAGCACGGTGGTGGTTTGTTTTAAAGAAACTTGATCTCTCATGCTTCACTTAGATTATTTTGAGAGTCGTTAATAGCATGGTAATTTGCTTAATGTTAATATACTTAGTATTCAAGATATGTGAAACTTTCTTTTTAGTGGGTTGAATACTAAGATAAGTTTGATGCTTGACAATTTTTTTGAGATATGGAGGTGATAATATCATAGTCGTGCTAGTTGAGTAGTTGTGAATTTGAGAAATACTTGTGTTGAAGTTAGCAAGTCCCGTAGCATGCACGTATGGTTAAAGTTGTGTGACAAATTTGAAGCATGAAGTGTACCTGGCTTGTGCATCCTTATGAGTGGCGGTCGGGGACGAGCGATGGTCTTTTCCTACCAATCTATCCCCCTAGGAGCATGCACGTAGTACTTGATTTTTGATGACTTCTAAATTTTTGCAATAAGTATATGAGTTCTTTTGACTAATGTTGAGTCCATGGATTATACGCACTTTTACCTTTCCGCCATTTGCTAGCCTCTTCGGTACCGTGCATTGCCCTTTCTCACATTGAGAGTTGGTGCAAACTTCGCTGGTGCATCCAAACCCCGTGATATGATATGCTCTTTCACACATAAACCTCTCTATATCTTCCTCAAAACAGCCACCATACCTACCTATCATGGCATTTCCATAGCCATTCCGAGATATATTGCCATGCAACTTCCATCATCATCATCATCATGACATGCTTTACTTTTGTCATATTGCCATTGCATGATCTTGTAGTTGACATCGTATTTGTGGCAAAGCCACCATGCATTATTTTTCATACATGTCACTCTTGATTCATTGCACCATCCCGGTACACCGCTGGAGGCATTCATATAGAGTCATATCTTGTTCTAGTATCGAGTTGTAATCATTATGTTGTAATCAATAGAAGTGTGATGATCATCATTATTAGAGCATTCCCAATCAAAAAAAAGAAAGTCCAAAAAGAAAAAAAAGAAAGGCCCAAAAAAAGAGAAAATAAAAAGGGCAATGCTACTATCTCTTTTTCCACACTTGTGCTTCAAAGTAGCACCTTGTTCTTCATGTAGTGAGTCTCATATATTGTGCTTCAAAGTAGCACCATGATTTTCATATAGTGAGTCTCATAAGTTGTCTTGTTCATACTAGTGGGAATTTTTCATTATAGAACTTGGCTTGTATATTCCAACGATGGGCTTCCTCAAAATGCCCTAGGTCTTCATGAGCAAGCAAGTTGGATGCACACCCACTAGTTTTCTTTTGTTGAGCATTCTTAGCTCTAGTGCATCCGTTGCATGGCAATCCCTACTCCTTGCATTAACATCAATTGATGGGCATCTCCATAGCTCATTGATTAGCCTCGTTGATGTGAGACTTTCTCCTTTTTTGTCTTCTCCACACAATCCCCATCATCATATTCTATACCATCTATAGTGCTATGTCCATGGCTCGCGCTCATGTATTGCGTGAAGGTTGAAAAACTTTGAGATTATTTGAGTATAAAACAATTGCTTGGCTTGTCATCGGGGGTATAGAAGTTGGGAACATCTTTGTGTGACGAAAATGAAGCATAGCCTAACTATATGATTTTGTAGGGATGAACTTCCTTTGGCCATGTTATTTTGAGATGACATAATTGTTTGATTAGTATGCTTGAAGTATTATCATTTTTATGTCAATATGAACTTTTGTCTTGAACCTTTCGGATCTGAATATTCATACCATGATTAAGAAGATTTACATTGAAATTATGCCAAAGTATCACTCCGCATCAAAAATTCTCTTTTTATCATTTACCTACTCGAGGACGAGCAGGAATTAAGCTTGGGGATGCCTGATACGTCTCCAACGTATCTATAATTTTTGATTGCTCCATGCTACTTTATCTACTGTTTTGGACTATATTGGGCTTTATTTTCCACTTTTATATTATTTTTGGGACTAACCTATTAACCGGAGGCCCAGCCCAGAATTGCTGTTTTTTGCCTATTTCAGTATTTCGAGGAAACAGAATATCAAACGGAGTCCAAACGGAATGAAACCTTCGGGAACGTGATCTTCTCACCGAACGTGATCGAGGAGACTTGGACCCTACTCCAAGAAGTTTCCGGGGAGGTCACGAGGGTGGAGGGCGCCCCCCTGGGCGCGCCCCCCTGCCTCGTGGGCCCCTCGGAGCTCCACCGACGTGCTCCTTCCTCCTATATATACCTACGTACCATTAGACCAAAGACGGAGCCAAAAACCTAATTCCACCGCCGCAACTTCCTGTATCCACGAGATCCCATCTTGGGGCCTGTTCCGGAGCTCCGCCGGAGAGGGCATCCATCACGGAGGGCTTCTACATCAACACCATAGCCCTTCCGATGAAGTGTGAGTAGTTTACTTCAGACCTTCGGGTCCATAGCTAGTAGCTAGATGGCTTCTTCTCTCTTTTTGGATCTCAATACAATGTTCTCCCCCTCTCTCGTGGAGATCTATTCGATGTAATCTTCTTTTTGCGGTGTGTTTGTTGAGACCTGTCGGGTGGTAGGTGCGACATATGCCAACGGGTGGCTTATCATTGTGGGAGCCAGTAATACATCGCCGGTGCCTGGAAACGGGATAAGGCGAAGACATGCACGCTGGCGGATCTTACCCAGCTTCGGGGCTCTCCGTGGAGATAACACCCCTACTGCTGCTCTGCGGGGTCTCCGGATGATCACTCGATGAACAAGTAGCTACACAATGCTCCTTGAGCTGTTTGGTGGGAGGAGGAAGAAGGGCACGGCTAGCCTGCTTCCTCTCCTTGTATGGTGTCTAAGACTAGCAGGGGGTCGAACCCTTTGCATGGGTGCCTCGGGGGGTTTATATAGGCCTACTCCCCGGGGGTACAATGGTAATCCGACTGGGCGCGGGGCCCAGCCATCTGTGACTGCACTCGCCGGCTTCGGTGCCGGCTGCTGGGGCCCGCCGACTGGTGGGTCCCGCCGGCTCCCGGCCCCTTGGTCGACAGGCAGGCCCCACTGTCCAGGGCCTGGTCGGCGGCTGGTTACTGTGGCTCCATCTTGGTGACGTGGGCTTCGTCGTGGTAGGCGCGGCTACAGTGCCGTCGCCCGTCGGGCGATCGCTGTAGCCTCACCGCGTCTTGTCTCCTTAATGGGGCGTCTCCTTCGAGGGAGGTGGCAAGCCGGCTGCGGGGAGCCGACTCTGTCTTGGGCCGACTGGTTGGAGGCGTGGCCGCCTTCGGGCGTCTCTCTGCCCGAAGGGGTCCACCATCTGTGGGCCACGCTGGCAGCCCGTCGTGGGTGACATCAGGGTCAACGTGGCAACAGTGCCGCGCCGGATGGGTCATGGCTACTCCGTACGGCGCACTGTGCCAGGCGTGCTCCGGGATTCGGGGGTGGCAGGCTTTACTGTAACCACACCCCGTCGCACCGCTGTTAGGTGGGTGCAAACTTTGAGGGTACGGTCTCGACCGCTTTATGGGAGCCGGCTTCTTGGAGTCGGCCTTCTCATGGCCGGCTTCCCGAAGTCGGCCCTCCCGTGGCGTTCTTCATGAGGGCTAAAGTCGGGCCGCCTTCTGAAAGCCGGCCTGGATGGCAGCCAGCAAGGGGAAGGCGGCTCCATGTCTTGGATTCTTGAGAGCTGGACGGGCTCGTAATTTTTTCAGAAGGGCCAGGGGAAGCCGGCTAGGCTACCCATGGCTATTTACTCCGACAGTAGTCCCCGAAGCTGATCGAGCTCCAAGGCGGACAAAGGGACGAGAAGCTTGGTCAGCTTCCCATCCTGAAGAGCCGGCTTTGCGGGTGTATGCCGACTTCAGAGAGCTCCGCGCCTTGCAGGCGGGAAAGGGGGCGACCTGCGCGCTGACCGGGGGCCCTCCCGCGGCCACATGGCGGCGAGATCCTGCCAGCGCACGCGTGCGACGGGACGCCGCCGCAAGCCCGGGCCCGCCACTCGCAGGCCTTGGTCCGAGCGCGGATCTTCCGTGGCCCACATGGACCGCTCGCCTTCCCGCGGCGGTTTTATTTCGCCGTTAAGGCACAATAAGCGCGGGACGTGGGGGAGCGGGCACGATCGATCCCCACGTTTCCCCACGCCGCGCCTCCTCGGCTTCGCCACGCGAGCCTATAAGTAGGGGGGGAGGGGGAGCAGCAGAGGTTCGCACGCTCCCTCTCGCTTCGCCCCTTATCGTCTTCGTTTCTTCTTCTCGTTGCCGCCGCGGCCTCCCGTCTCAGCGTCGCCGCGCCTCCACATCGTCTCGCTCCCATGGCGCTGTCAAGCTCGTGGGACGGCTCCAACGTCCATGAGGACCACGTTGAGTTCCTCTGCCAGACTCGGCGCCTGCCCGACGCCAACCTCGTGCGGGTCCGCCTGGCGCCGAAGACGGAGATTTCGCCGGCGCCAGAGGAGGGCGAGCGGGTCGTCTTCCTCTCGCACTTCCTGCGCGGCATCGGTCTTCCGGCGAGCGGATTTCTACGCTCCTTCCTCGAGTTCTACAACCTTCAGCCGCATCACCTCACGCCCAATGCGGCAATGCTACTGTCGGCCTTCGTCTCCCTCTGCGAAGGTTTCTTGGGGCTGCTCCCCACGCTGGAGCTCTGGGGGGAGTTCTTCCAGAGCAAACTCGGCACCGTCGTCGCAGGCGTGCCCGCCCCCTGCGGGGCCTTCATCGCCATGAGGAGGGCGGGCAAGAACAACCCGTTCCCGCCCATCCCCCTGATCCAGTCGGTGAAGATCTGGCAGAAATCATACTTCTACGTGAAGAACGTCGCCGAGCAAGGAGACCACGTCAACCTGCTGGCTTACGTAGCCGGCGCGCCGGCTGGGAGGCAGCCTTCATGGAGTTTCCGGTCCCGGTCGCTGTCTCAGGCCGGGAACGCCGCCGTCTCCCGGCTTCGGGTGATGATCCAGTCGGAAGGCCTGAGCGGGGCCGACTTGGTGGCCGCCTTCGTGGAGCGCCGGATATCCCCTCTCCAAAGCCGGCCCCACATGATGTGCCAGATGAGCGGCCGCTTCGACCCAAGCCGGCTGAGCACCAGGGAGATGCCTCACGCGGAGGTATCGTATATGGTAAACTATATCTCCAATTGCAAGCTCGCCGAGGACTGGCGATACGGCAAGGCGCCATATTCTCGCGCCAACCCTCCGCCCGTGGTAAGCTTTCCTTTCTTTCTTCTTTTCATTGGTAGCCGGCTTCATGATGGCCGGCTTCTAATCAGTCGGTCCTTCTTAGCAGAACCCCCTTCTCCCGCCGACGACCGGGATAGCGGTGATAGAATGCCAGTATGCCCCCGACTGCACGGCGGACGACGTCGACGATCCGGACTTGGGGCGGCCGCCATGGAAGACGCCGTCGTGGGGGACGACGCCGAGCCCGGGGGCTCAAGGCTCACCGCGAGCTTCGAGGACTGGCCGGATGATGCTGAAGCCGAAGTCGCCCCGCGTCGCCAGCCGGCAGCCGACAATCGGGGCGCGGGCTCGTCCGTCGCGCCGGCTGCCGGCGGTGGCGCACAGAAGCGCCGGGCCGCTTCAGGCCTCTTCGGTAGTCGGCCAAAAAAGTCCAAAGCCTCCACCGCGGCGACCAAGCGAGACGAGGCGGCTGCGAAAGCGGCCCGCTTCCGCAAGGCGGTGAAGCAGCCTCAGGTGGTCTCAGCGTAAGTCGCCAATTGCCTTGTCGCATGCTCTTCATCATTCTCTTCTTGTTTGAGCATTCTTCTTAACTTCTTCCGCTTGCTGGACAGGGCGCCGCTTTCCCTTGAGCGTGGTCCGGGCGGCTCCGTAGTTGGGCCGACTGGAGGTTCTTCAAGCTCCCGCCGCGTGGACCCCCGCGCCGACCTCAGGGAGGCCACAGAGCGGAACGCCCATGAAGCGCGGGAGGAGCGTGAGGCGGAGGAGAAAGCGGCCGCCCAGGCGGCGAGGGAGCAGGCCGACGCGGCAGCCAAGGCCCAGGCGGAGGCGGCGACCACGGAGACGGAGGCGGAGGGTTCGCGCAACCAGCCTCCGCTGCTTGCCATTCCCCTCCGAGCCGTGGCCCCCGACACCCCATTGCCCTTGGCGGAGGAGATCGTCCAAGGCCTGTCGCTGATGGAGAGGGGGGAGGACCCCGTGGCCTTTGCGAGGAAAGCGCCGCCAGCAGCGCCAACCGGAGCGGGCCAAGGCGGCCAATCGTCAGCGGCGCCAGAGGGGCCGACCGGGGGTGAGCCGGAGAACAGAGCCGGCCTCGAGGTGCAGCCGGCGACGGGCCGGTGCGCAGGGGGAGGCGCCGCTCCGCCGGAGTTGCGCCGAGTCGCGGGCGCAGGCCAGTCGACAGAAGATCTGGAGGCGGCCAGCACTGCCACGTCTGAGTGGACTCCCAGCGGGGGGACTGGCGAGCTGAATGTGGCGGCTCAAGGGGTCCAGAGCCGGCTGCAAGCTCAGGCCGCCCTGCTGCAACAGTTCACCCAGGAGTTCTTGTCGACGCGAGCCACCATCCGGGTAAGTCCTTCATTCTTGGCCGCTTTGCTCTCTTGATTTCTTCCGTGGGGGCGCGTCAGCGCACCCACTGGGTGTAGTCCCCGAGATTCGGGCCGACTGCTGCGCAGTCGGGTCGGATCTTTCTTGACGGCTACCTTATTTTTGCCTCTTGTCTGAACTTCTAGGAATATCACAACTTCCGTGCTGCCGCCTTCAACTCCCAGGCTCGGGAGTTGAGCCGGAGGACCGACGACCTGTCCGACAGCCGAAGTAAGTCCTCAATCTTGTCTGTCTCCTGTGGGGGCGCGTCAGCGCACCCACTGGGTGTAGTCCCCGAGATTCGGGCCGACTGCTGAGCAGTCGGGTCGGATCTTTCTTGACGACTCTTTCCTTATTGATTTTTTTTTTCTTTGTCTTCAGGGGCCAACGCCGACTTGAGGAAGGAGCTCGGCGAAGTGAAGGCCGCCCTTCATACCAAGGACGCCAAGTACGCCGCCTTGGTCCAGGAACGTGATCAGCTGGCCAAGAAGCTGGCCGGCCAAGAGAAGAGCCACAAGGCGGCCCTGCAGGTGGCGCAGGATAGCGAAGCCGCCCTGAAGGCGGAGTATGAGACCGAGGCGGCGAGCTGGGCTGAGACCCGACGAGCTCTGGATGAAGGCTTCGGCCGGATCGAGGATTTGATCGACAGTAAGCCGCCTTCCTCGCCCCTCCCCTGCCCCTTGCCGCCTGGGTTTTTGGCTTAACTTGAGCCGCTGCTTTTTTTTGGTGCAGACTACTTCCCCGGCTACTCCGCCTTCGCCGCCCAAAGCATTGAGGCCCATCGCGAGGCGCGTCGTCAGGCGGGGGCCAACATCGCGCCGGATGCGAACCGGACGCTTGAGGAGCAGCTCTTGGCTGTCCAGGCGCGGTTGCAGCCGGCTCATCGGATGCTTCGCTGGCTCCAACGTGCCGGGGCGCAAGTGTTGGCCGCCCTCTGGCCCGGCGAGACGATCCCCCGCACCCCAAGCTGAACTGCCGACTGGCTGGAGGTCGCAGTCGGTCGCTTTGAGGCTTGGAAGGCGTCGGCGGCCCGCCTCGGAGCCGGGCGGGCGTTGGAGTTCGTTCAGGCTTGGTACCCAGGACTGAGCCTGGATCAGCTGCGCACTTGGCGGATGGAGGCCGACGCGGAGCTGGAGGAGGTGAGGCCGGCTATCGCCCAGCGGGCTTCGACGATCGCCGAGTGCACCGACATCAGTGTTTTCGCACCCGAAATCGATGATGACGGTGTTGCTCAGCTGGAGGAGTGGTTCGGGCTGAACCCGGCGGTGGGCGAGGACTCGGCGGAGGAGATTGCCTCCAGCGACGAGGGCGAGGATGACGAAGAGGAGGACGGCGAAGACGTCGAGCCGGCTGGTGGAACCACCGGCCGACCTCAGGCCGACCGTGCCTCCAGCAACGAGGCGCGTGGAAGCGCGCCCTCTACGGGAGGCGGTGACCAAGCCAAAGTTCGCCAGCCGGCCGCTCCTTCAGCCGGTACGACCATCTCTGCCAACCAGTCCGGCTCGTCGGTCGCTCCGCCAGCTTGACCTGCCGTCTTTATCTTTCCTGCTTGTTGTCTTTTGAACAATCTTCATTAAGTTTTCGCAGTTCTACCCACTGGGGGTGTATCCAAACTATGTTGAATGCTGGCCTCTCGGAGGTCTTTTATGTAAATATTGTTATGTGCATGTTTGGTTTCCATTCGCGTATGCTTTTTATCCTTAGGCCTTTTCCTTTGCCGCCTTCCCTCTTTGGGGAGGCAAGTACTTGAGCTTTCTTGGATTGAAGTGAAGTGAATGGAAACCGGCCGGCCGGCTACTCTGGTAGCCAGTCGGCGGTGGGAGAAAAAAACGGCTTTTGCTATATTAGTCCGTTAGTCCCTAGCCGTTTTTCGTGTGGGCGCTCGTTCCTGCCTTTAACTCTTGCCAGCCGGACAGCCGGTTCTTCGAACTGCGACTTTTGGCAAGAGAAGGCTTGGGAGCCGGCACACTACTTGTCTGACTGCGGGTAGGACTTCTAATATAACTCCAGTCGGCCAGTCCCCGAGCCGACTAGTCGAACTCGGTGCCGGACGGAACAAGTAAATGAAATGACAAGGTCATGAGCATGATACTTTTCATTCATAAATAAGGGATGGCAGTCCCCGAGCCCTCCTCGGGGAGCCTATTGTCTCGTATTTAATACAAAAGTTAGCGTGATACATACTGCATTTCAACTGTAAAATCTTCGAAGGAGGTTGGCGTTCCATGGTCGTTCCGACTCCTTGCCGGAGTCGTCTCTCTTGCGTGCCTTTGGCTTCTGTGCATCGATCAGGTAGTAGGAGTCGTTGCCTAGAGCTCTGCTGACGACGAAGGGGCCTTCCCAAGGGGCCGAGAGTTTGTGCTGGCCGGCTGTTCGCTGGATCAGCCGGAGCACAAGATCGCCCTCTTGGAAAGATCTTGGCCTGACTTTCCGGCTATGGTAGCGGCGCAAACCCTGCTGGTAGATGGCCGACCGGCTGAGGGCTAACAACCGGCTTTCTTCCAGCAGGTCGACGCCGTCTTCTCGTGCTTCCTTGGCCTCCGCTTCTGTGTACATGGTTACTCGAGGCGAGTCGAACTCGATGTCAGTTGGGATGACCGCCTCGGCACCATACACAAGGAAGAAAGGGGTGAAGTCGGTTGACTTGTTTGGTGTAGTGCGCAGACTCCAGAGGACAGCCGGCAGCTCATCGAGCCAACAGCCGGCTAAGCGCTCTAGAGGTACGACTAGCCGGGGCTTGATGCCGGAGAGGATGAGGCCGTTGGCTCGCTCGACCTGGCCGTTTGACTGCGGGTGGGCGACGGATGCTAAGTCCAGTCGGATACCTTGGGCTGTGCAGAAACGTGCCAAGGCTCCTTTGGCAAAATTCATGCCATTGTCGGTGATGATGCTGTGTGGCACGCCGTACCGAGTTGTTATGTCTGCGATGAACGTCACAGCAGTCGGCCCATTCAGCTTCTTGATCGGCTTTGCCTCAATCCACTTGGTGAATTTGTCCACGGCGAGAGCAAATGCGTCATGCCGCCGCGCGCCGTGTTGAATGGGCCCACCATGTCCAGTCCCCAAACGGCGAAGGGCCAAGTGAGGGGAATGGTCTTGAGTGCCGAAGCCGGCATGTGTTGCTTGGAGCTGAAGAGTTGGCACCCCTTGCAATGTTTAACTAATTCTTTGGCGTCATCCAAAGCAGTCGGCCAGAAGAAACCATGGCGGAAGGCTTTGGCGACAAGTGATCTTGAGGCCGCATGGTGGCCGCATTCTCCTTGGTGAATGTCTCTGAGGATTGCAATGCCCTTCTCTTGCTCGATGCACCGTTGGAGGATTCCAGTGACACTGCGCTTGACTAGTTCTCTGTTGACGATTGTGTATGCTCCGGCTCGACGTTGGACTTGTCTTGCTTCTGTTTTGTCAGCCGGCAGGTCTTGGTTTACTAGGAAGTTGAGGATGGACTGAGCCCATGATGGAGCCGCGACTTCTTCTACTGCTAATGTGGCTACTGCCACCAGGGTGGGCGGGCTGGGTGGTGAGATGCTGGAGTCGGCCGTCGGCTGTTGTGCTGGTGCAGTCCCCGGGCCGGCTATCGCAGTCCCTGAGCCGGGTGCGGCAGTCCCCGAGCCGGTTGCCGAAGTCCCCAGGCCGGCTGCGGGAGTCTCGGGGTCGCCCGCTTGGTTCTTCAAGCCGGACCCGGCCGCATCGGGGTCAGGCGGCACGAAGATGGAGTCAGACTCTGGAGACGGCTTGATGGATGGCTTGAGGAGGCGTTGTAGAGCTACGCCGGTTGGTATTGCTTGCCGAGTAGAGCCTATTCGAGCCAGGGCATCGGCTGGCTCGTTGTCGGCTCGCGGTACGTGGAGGAACTCACATCCTTCAAAGTATCCGCTGAGTTGTTGGACCAGGAAGCGGTAGCTCGCCATATTTGCGTCCTTGGCGTCCCAGTCGCCGGATGATTGCTAGACCACCAGGTCCGAGTCGCCATAACATAGGATCCGGCAAATGCCAAGTTCTTTGGCAAGCCAGAGCCCGTGTATGAGCGCCTCGTACTCGGCCACGTTGTTGGAGGCGGCAAAGTGGATCTGCAGCATGTATCTGAGCTTGTCGCCTTTGGGAGAGGTAAGGACGACGCCGGCTCCCAAGCCGGTGCGCATCTTGGACCCGTCGAAGTGCATGCGCCAATGGGTGGAGTCGGGAGCCGGCGGCAGGTACTGGGTCTCGGCCCAGTCGACGAGGAAGTCGGCCAGTGCTTGGGACTTGATGGCGGTGCGGGGCTGGTAGAAGATCGTGTAAGGGGCCAGCTCAATGGCCCATTTCGCCACCCGGCCGGATGCGTCCTGGCTGCCTATGATCTCGGCCAGCGGGGCGGTGCATACGACCGTGACGGGATGCTCTTGAAAGTAGGGCTTCAGCTTCTTGGCGGTGAAGTACACGCCGTAACACATCTTCTGGTAGTGCGGGTAGTTCTGCTTTGAGGCGGACAACACCTCGCTCAAATAATACACCGGCCTCTGGACCGGCTGGGCTCGGCCTTCTTCTGGGCGTTGGACTACGATGACGGTGCTGACCACCCGGCTGGTTGCGGCGATGTAGAGGAGCATGGGCTCTTTCTCAGTCGGCGCCGCCAGAACGGGCGGCGTGGCCAACATCTTCTTCAGCTCGTGAAAAGCTTGGTCGGCCTGGTCGTTCCACTCGAAGTGAGTACTCTTCTTCATGAGGCGGTAGAGGGGGAGAGCTTTCTCTCCGAGCCGGCTAATGAAGCGGTTCAAGGAGGCCAAGCACCCGGTGAACTTCTGAATGTCTCGAAGCTTGGTGGGGATCGCCATTCTCTCGATGGCCTTGATCTTCACCGGGTTGCATTCGATGCCGCGTTCGGAGACCAGGAAGCCTAGGAGCTGGCCGGCTGGCACTCCGAACACGCATTTCTCGGGGTTGAGCTTGATTTGGAACTGGCGTAAGTTCTCAAACGTTTCCTTGAGGTCTCCCAGCAAGGTGCCGCGCTTCTCCGTCTTCACCACGATGTCGTCCACGTAAACGTGAGCGTTTCTGCCGAGTTGCTTGAGGAGGCATTTCTGCATGCAACGCTGAAAAGTGGCACCGGCATTTCTCAAGCCGAATGTCATAGTCAGGTAGCAGAAGGCTCCAAATGGCGTGATGAAGGCGGTCTTCAGGCGGTCGTCCGGATCCAGCTTTATCTGGTGATATCTGGAGTAAGCATCCAAGAAACTCAACAGCTCGCATCCGGCTGTGGAGTCTATCACTTGGTCAATCCTTGGCAGGGCAAAGGGATCTTTGGGGCAGGCCTTGTTGAGGCTTGTGTAGTCTATGCACATGCGCCACTTGTTGTTCTTCTTTAGCACGAGGACCGGGTTGGCGAGCCACTCTGGAAAGAAAACTTCCATAATGAAGCCGGCTGCCAAAAGCCGGGCTATCTCCTCCCCTACAATCCTGCGTTTCTCCTCCGACAGTCGGCGAAGGGGTTGTTTGACTGGCCTTGCGTCTTCTCGAACGTGTAGTTTGTGCTCGGCGAATTTCCTCGGAACACCCGGCATGTCCTTGGGGGACCATGCAAAGATGTCCCGATTCTCACGGAGGAAATCGGCGAGCTCGCCTTCCTATTTGCTGTTCAGGTTTGCCCCGATGACTGCAAACCTCTCTGGGTGCTCGGGGTCAAGAGGCACCTTCTTCGTCTCCTTGGCCGGCTGGAAAGATCCTTGAGCATCATGCTCCTTGGGGTCGGGGGACACGGCCGACTGCTTGTCGGCTATGGCCATGACTCGGTCCAGCATCTTCTTTTCTTCGGCAATCACAAGGGACTCGGCTAGCCGGCTGCTGGCTGCCGCGCACTCAGAGGACTTCTTGTAATCGCCGACTACGGTGATGACGCCTTTGGTGCTTGGTATCTTCATCTTGAGGTATGCATAGTGGGGAACTGCCATGAATTTGGCCAAGGTAGGTCGGCCAAGCAATGCATGGTAAGGGCTCTCCAGGTCCACCACTTCAAACCAGATCGCTTCCCTGCGGAAATGCTCCTTGTCCCCGAAAAGTACATCAATCTTGATCTTGCCAATGGGGGCGCAGGACAGGCCGGGTACGATGCCATGAAACACTGTCCGAGTAGGCATGAGCTGCTTTGTCTTGACGTTTAGCTTCTCCAGGGTGTCACGGTACATGATGTTGATGCTGCTCCCACCGTCTATCAACACACGGGAGAAGCGGGCGGCGCGTCTGTCCGTTGCAAGGGTGGCTTCCAGGACCAAAGCATAAGAGCCGGGAGACGGCATCACCTCTGGATGGTCGGCCCGGCTCCAGCTGATAGGCTTTTCTGACTAATGCATGTGTCCGGCGGGGTTGGCAGCGACCATGCTGACTTCATGGTGCTCTCGGCGTTTGCTGCGCCGGTCTTCGGGCTGGATGGTAAATACGATGTAGGTTGCTTGCTCGTCGGGGAATTCGTCGTGCACGGCTCCGACTGCGGGCCGAGCGGCCGGAGGCGGCGGGGCCGGAGGCGGCGGGCCGGCAGGCGGAGGCGGCACGAGCCCCTCGCCTTTAGAGATTCGGGTGAGCCAATGGCACTTCCGGGTTGTGTGGTTGGACGGCTTCGCGCCGCTGTGGAACTTGCACGGGGCGTCGAGAGTTTGCTCATAGGAGAAAGCCGGCTGCCAAGCCGGCCGGCCGCCCTTGGGTTTCTTGGGCGCGGGCCGCCCTTCAGGCGGCACGTCTTCAACTGTGGCCACCTGCCGACTGGCGGGAGGCGGCGCGGGGCCCTTGCGCTTGTGGTCGTTCGAGTGGGGGCGTCGGCCGGAATCCCCAGCCGGCGTCTTGGGCGCCGGGTTGAGTACCTTTCTGGACGCGTCTACCCGAAGCTCGGTCTTCATCGAGGAGTCGGCGGTGGCGTACTTGTCCGCTATGTCCAAAAGCTCGTCGAGGGTAGCCGGCTCGTCGCAGAGGAGCTTGTGCTTGAGGAGGGTGCCTTCTCAGCATCCGGCTGTAAAGTACTCGATGGCTTGCACCTCGTGCACCCCTTCGCAAGAATTGCGGAGCTCGGCCCAACGCGTGAGGTAGTCACGAGTGGACTCGGTGGGGCCTTGTACGCACAAGGAGAGCTGTCTGGGCTTGGGAGCCCGCTTGTAGGTGCTGGTGAAGTTGCGGATGAAGGCTTCTGTGAAGTCCAGCCAGCTGTTGATGCTGCGCGGCTTGAGGCTGTTGAGCCAGGTCCGCGCCGTGCCTTGCAGCATGAGGGGCACGTACTTCACGGCAACGCGCCGGTTGCCGTTGGCTATGCTAACCGCCGTGGAGTAGTCGATCAACCAGTCTTCCGGCTTCACGGAGCCGTTGTACTTGGGCGTGTCTCTTGGGAGCGAGAACCCTTTGGGGAAGGGCTCGTCGCGGATGCGGGGGCCGAAACAAGGCGGGCCGACATCGTCTTCTTCTTCCAACGCCAGGGATCGCGCCAGGCGGTCGATCCGATGGCGGGCGTCGTTCTCGCCGACTCCCTCGCGGCAGCCTAGCCGGCCGCTGAGAGTCGGGTGCGCCACTGGCAGCGGGGCGGGATATCTCTCTCCATGGGGTGGAGGCGGAGGCGGGTTGCCCCGCCATTCCATGGCTCGAGGATGGCCGTCCGCGTCTCGCTCGATGGAGATTCGGGTCCGGCTACGGCTGGCAACCGGCTCTTTCTCGCGCCGCGCGCGGGTGTTGCTCGTAGCTGGTGTCCGGGACGTCGCGCCGTGATCTCGGCGCGGGGGAGGGATTCCCGCGCGGGCGTTTGCTTCATGTCGCTGCACGGCTGCGTCAATCAGTTGCTGGATGCGCCGGGTCATGTGGGGGAGGTCTTCGGCCTCCAAGCCGTCCAACTCGTCTACGGCCGCCTGGGCGGCACGCAAGTTCTCGAGCAGAGTGGCATAGACCGGGCGGTCGACTCCCAGCGTGTCAGCGATGACGGCGCCGCGTTGCTTGACAAGGCCGGGCCGGCTTGGCCCGCCCGGGGCCGGCGTGCCGCAGGCGGCGCGGTCAGCTTCGCGCTGATAGGCCTCAGTGAGGCGTCTCGCGGAGGCCAGCCTCCGGCCCTCTGCGAGGAGGGCGAGGCGGCGTGCCTCTAGTGCTTCGTCGTCGGCATTGGCCGGGAGGGGGGCGGACAAGTCGTGGGCGCTCTCCTCGGCCGGGCCGCCGTGGCCAACAACCATCACTTCGGTGGTGACAGCATCGCAGCCGTCGGCTCGAGGAAGCGGGTCGTTGTAGATCGTGACGTTGGTGGGGAAGGTGTCGTAGGAGGCCGTGTCGGAGTCGACAGGCATCGGGTCGGTGGAGCCAACCGACTCCAGGTCCACAGCGGGCTCGCTGGAGATATGGAGCTGGCCGAGAAGGTTGGCGAGGTGGTCGGTGCCCGCATCGGAGGCGAGCTCGTCGGAGATGAGGGTTTCGTCGAGGAGATCGGCGAGGCTGCTCGCCGCGCAGATGCTGGTGACGCCTTGCAGCGCGTCGTGGCAAGCGCCATCGGGCGTGCCGGGCTGGCTACGCTCGCTGGGGAGGAAGAGGGTTCCCGTCCAGAACAGGTCTCCGGACGACGGTGCACCTGGCCCCACGGTGGGCGCCAAATGTCGGGTGGTAGGTGCGACATATGCCAACGGGTGGCTTATCATTGTGGGAGCCAGTAAGACATCGCCAGTTCCTGGAAACGGGATAAGGCGAAGACATGCACGCCGACGGATCTTACCCAGCTTCGGGGCTCTCCGTAGAGATAACACCCCTACTGCTGCTCTGCGGGGTCTCCGCATGATCACTCGATGAACAAGTAGCTACACAATGCTCCTTGAGTTGTTTGGTGGGAGGAGGAAGAAGGGCACGGCTAGCCTGCTTCCTCTCCTTGTATGGTGTCTAAGACTAGCAGGGGGTCGAACCCTTTGCATGGGTGCCCCGGGGGGTTTATATAGGCCTACTCCCCGGGGGTACAATGGTAATCCGACTGGGCGCGGGGCCCAGCCGTCTGTGACTGCGCTCGCCGGCTTCGGTGCCGGCTGCTAGGGCCCGCCGACTGGTGGGTCCCGCCGGCTGCCGGCCCCTTGGTCGACAGGCAGGCCCCACTGTCCAGGGCCTGGTCGGCGGCTGGTTACTGTGGCTCCATCTTGGTGACGTGAGCTTCGTCGTGGTAGGCGCGGCTATAGTGCCGCCGCCCGTCGAGCGATCGCTGTAGTCTCACCGCGTCTTGTCTCCTTAATGGGGCATCTCCTTCGAGGGAGGTGGCAAGCCGGCTGCAGGGAGCCGGCTCTGTCTTGGGCCGACTGGTTGGAGGCGTGGCCGCCTTCGGGCGTCTCTCTGCCCGAAGGGGTCCACCATCTGTGGGCCACGCTGGCAGCCCGTTGTGGGTGACATCAGGGTCAACGTGGCAACAGTGCCGCGCCGGACGGGTCATGGCTACTCCGTACGGCGCACTGTGCCAGGCGTGCTCCGGGATTCGGGGGTGGCAGGCTTTACTGTAGCCACGCCCCGTCGCACCGCTGTTAGGTGGGTGCAAACTTTGAGGGTACGGTCTCGACTGCTTTATGGGAGCCGGCTTCTTGGAGTCGGCCTTCTCATGGCCGGCTTCCCGAAGTCGGCCCTCCCGTGGCGTTCTTCATGAGGGCTAAAGTCGGGCCGCCTTCTGAAATCCGGCCTGGATGGCAGCCAGCAAGGGGAAGGCGGCTCCATGTCTTGGATTCTTGAGAGCCGGACGGGCTCGTAATTTTTTCAGAAGGGCCAGGGGAAGCCGGCTAGGCTACCCATGGCTATTTACTCCGACAAGACCGATGAATTGTGGGTTTATGATCCAACTTATCTATGAATAATATTTGAATCTTCTCTGAATTCTTTTATGTATGATTGAGTTATCTTTGTAAGTCTCTTCGAATTATCCGTTTGGTTTGGCCAACTAGATTGGTAGTTCCTGCAATTGGAGAAGTGTTTAGCTTTGGGTTCAATCTTGCGGTGTCCTTACTCAGTGACAGAAAGAGTTGCAAGGCACGTATTGTATTGTTGCCATCGAGGATAACAAGATGGGGTATTTATCATATTGCATGAATTTATTCCTCTACATCATGTCATCTTGCTTAAGGCGTTACTCTGTTTTTAACTTAATACTCTAGATGCATGCTGAATAGTGGTCGATGAGTGGAGTAATAGTAGTAGATGCAGGCAGGAGTCGGTCTACTTGTCACGGACGTGATGCCTATATACATGATCATACCTAGATAACCTCATAACTATGCTAAATTATATCAATTGCTCAACAGTAATTTGTTCACCCACCGTACAATATCTATGCTCTTGAGAGAAGCCACTAGTGAAACCTATGGCCCCCGGGTCTATTCTCATCATATCAATCTCCATTACTTTATTTTACTTGTTTTGCTTTTACTTTTCACTTTGCATCTTTATACCAAAAATACCAAAAATATTATCTCTATCAGATCTCACTCTCGTAAGTGACCGTGAAGGGATTGACAACCCCTAAGCGTTGGTTGCGAGTTGCTACCGTTTTGTGCAGGTATGAGGGACTTGCGCGTGACCTCCTACTGGATTGATACCTTGGTTCTCAAAAACTGAGGGAAATACTTACGCTACTGTGCTGCATCACCCCCTCCTCTTCGGGGAAAACCAACGCTAGCTCGAGACGTAGCACCGCCCCTGTGATCGAGTACGTCGTCGACGACCCCTCCTTGCCAGAGCAACCAGGTAAGCAAAACCCCCCCTTGAGCATTCCGATGTCGCCCATTTCTTTCCCTCTCATGCTTGCATTAGAACTGCTACTGCTTTTTGTATGATCCTACTCTGATGCATAGCCTTTTTTTGTTACCTGCTTATTGTTAACTTACCTGCTTATCCTAAACTGCTTAGTATAGGTTGGTTAGTGATCCATCAGTGACCCCCACCTTGTCCCAGTTGCCTCGCTTTATGTTCGATGACTCGATCAACGTGATCTACGTCCAAGCCCCGACACTGCACATCACCCCCTAGTTGTACGACTCTGCAGAGTTACCATCGAGTGCCGAGGGTGGAACCTCTTACATCACTCCTGATGAGATCTCTGTAGTGTAGCTATACGGTCGAGGTCATCGAGGGTGATTTCCTCCTTAACCACTTCCGTTACGGCTCTGTCGTGCAACCCCTCAAGTGTGAACCTCGAGGGTGGATCCTCTTACGTTCACCTTGATGATAACATCGAGTGGAATTCACCGGGGGTGATTCCTCGGGTTTTCCCCTTGGTGTTAGACACACAGTTACTATGGTTACTATGACTTTGCACCAAGCCATAATTACTAAAGACGGGTCGGCCCTGAGGGGTACCCGCGCGAGCTTAATAGCGAGTGATGTGGAGTCGGGTTGACCTGGAAGGTGCCTGCGAGATACTTACGAGGCGTGGCCGGGCATTCTTAGCCCTTGCCGCAAGTACTCGAGACGGGACGACGGGGTCACATCTTTCGTGAGTCTCTGCTTGTTACCGCGCGTTCCTAATCCACTACGATTTGGATATTTGATCCGAGGGGGCCTCTGGCCTGATAGCACTAACCATCACGCGGGCATAGTATGGGCGTTCTGCGTCGTATGCATCAGTCGAAGCTTAATAGACGTCAGTGACTGAGCGGCACGCGCCGGGTTGGACTGCGTAAGCACCTGCCTTTTTGAAGGAGGTAGCTAGGTCTGCTCACCGGCCGCCCACGCAACGTGCAGGAGTTCCCGGGGCGATGGCCCATGACCCCTGGGGGCATAGGTTTAGTCCGGCGTGCTGACCTCTCTATTAAGCCTAGGTCGGGTTATGGCGTATTGTTTGGCCGAGGCCGGGCATGACCCAGGAAAGTGTGTCCGGCCGGAGTTAATCGAGCGTGGTGGGTAAGTTGGTGCACCCCTGCAGGGAAGAAAACATCTATCGATAGCCTATCCTACGGTAACGGACACTTGGAGTTGTATCCCGATCGATACAACTAGAACTGGATACTTGAGATGAGGAATGGATATGAGACATGGATATGAGAAATGGATAGTATGGCTCTGGGATTGCTTTCTCACAGGGAGTCGAGAAAGGATCTCTGGCCGGGGTTGATAACACTTCTACTACTTTACTTTATGCTACTCTACCCCCTCCTGTTGCTGCAAGATGGTGGTATCCAGAAGATGCTAGTCTGCGGTAGGCTAGGCTTTCCCCTTCTTTCTGGCATTCTGTAGTTTAGTCCACAGATACAGCCCATTTCCTTTGATACAGATGCATACTTAGTTTAGATCTGATGTAAGTCTTGCGAGTACTTTGGATGAGTACTCACGACTGCTTTGCTACCTCTTTTCCCCCATACCCGTTTGTTGCGACCAGATGACGGATCCCAGGAGCCAGACGACACCACTGATGACTACTGCTACCCCGAGGGTGCCTACTACTACGTGACGGCCGCTGACGACTTGGAGTAGTTAGGAGGCTCCCAGGCAGGAGGCCTTGCCTTTTCGATCGATGTTGCTTTTGTGCTAGCCTTCTTGAGGCAAACTTGTTTAACTCATGTTTGTACTCAATTAATGTTGCTTCCGCTGACTCTTTTGTTTTCGAGCTTATGTATTCGAGCCCTCGAGGCCCCTGGCTTATAAGATAAGGCATGTATTATTTTAATTTGTGTCTAGAGTTGTGTTGTGATATCTTCCCGTGAGTCCTTGATCTTGATCGTACATATTTGCATGTATGATTAGTGTACGGTCAAATCGGGGGCGTCACACCGGAAGGGTTACCGGAACCTCCCGAGGCTAATGGGCCTTGTCGGGCCATAAGGGAAAGAGAGAGGGGTCGGCCTAGGGCAAGCAGCGTGCCCCCTTCCCCCTGTCCTAATTGGACTAGGAGAAGGGGGGCGGCGCCCCCCTTTCCTTCTCTTTCTCTCCCTGCCTTTCCCCCCTCCTAGTAGGAGTAGGAAAGGGAGGAATCCTACTCCTACTAGGAGGAGGATTCCTCCTCCTAGGCGCGCCAACAAGGGCCGGCCGGCCTCCCCCTTGCTCCTTTATATACAGGGGTAGGGGGCACCTCTAGACACAACAATTGATCTCTTGGATCTTTTAGCCGTGTGCGGTGCCCCTCTCCACCATAGTCCACCTTGATAATATTGTAGCGGTGCTTGGGCGAAGCCCTGCGACAGTAGAACATCAACATCGTCACCACGTCGTCGTGCTGATGGAACTCTCCCTCAAAGCTCGGCTGGATCGGAGTTCGAGGGACGTCATCGAGTTGAACGTGTGCAGAACTCGGAGGTGCCATGCGTTCGGTACTTGATCGGTCGGATCGTGAAGATGTACGACTACATCAACCGCGTTGTGCTAACGCTTTCGCTTAACGGTCTACGAGGGTACGTGGATGACACTCTCCCCTCTCGTTGCTATGCATCACCATGATCTTGCGTGTGCGTAGGATTTTTTTTTGAATTTACTATGTTCCCCAACACTTGTGGTGCTGGAGGAAGGTGACGACATTGGTGTCAGCCTCAGAGGATTATTCGGTCTTGATTGTATTTTTACTTCTTGGCTGGTAGCCTTTTTTTCAAAGGCTAGTGTTTTGCTGTTTTTTCAGTTTTGTCACGTCGGTCATTACGTGATTTGTACTATGATTATCCCAAAGATAAGAATATGACGGATCCCACAAGACAACACCGTGTCCATCGCACCAGGGACTAAAAGGCAAAGTGGTAGTTCAGAGCGGAAGGGGCGGCCCCACCTTCTCTTTTTTTGAGGGGAAAACAATTGCTCTTTTATTCATAGTTTATATCTTCTACAACCTCGGAGCGGACACACTCCGGGGGTACATGAATCCAAGTTTTACAAAGAGATTTACAGCAACCCTCCCTAGCTAGGACATGTGCTATTTTATTTGCACTCCTACGCACCCAAACCACACGGTGCTCCTGGACAGCTCCATGCAAGTTTTTGATCTGCTGAACTAGATGCCCAGTATGAGAGAAATCTTTGTTGACGTCGACCAGTTTCTGGACCGCTTCCTTAGAATCCATCTCGAGGATGAGTTTCTGCACATTTAGTTCTTGAGCTAGCAATATGGCTCGGCAGCATGCATGCAACTCTGCCACTTCAGGATCCGTGATAGGCGGGAAAAAAATGGCAAGCTCCTGCCAAGAACTCACCATGGTAGTCCCTGAGGACTACACCTCCCGCTCCCGACCCTTTGCTCTTTGCCATTGCTCCATCCGCATTCGCTTCAACCCATCCCACATCCGGTTTCTTCCAAGTTTGCAGAATTCGCTGCTCTGGTTGTTGCATAGCCTTCACGTGGACAGATTTCCATTCCTCTCTCAGGTACAACACCCTGCTGGTGATTGTCGCTGGCTCCTCTATCTTCTTCGTCTCCCTAGCATTGTTCCTTGCTAGCCATAGCTCGTACCAGGCCATCATCATGAGCTTCCTTTCCTCCGCTGAGCCGTCAGCTAGCAACTCCAGGATCCATGATCACATGCTTCGGAATGATTCTATCCCCCTCGGCGGTCCCCACAGATGTGCCCCAACCTCCTCACGCATGATCTCCCAGAAGTGAGCCGAGTGCGGACAATGCCAGAAACGATGCACCAGCGATTTCTCGCGCCCGCAAGCTACACAGAATACTCCTACTTAATGCGTCGGTGTTGTAGTTCCATTCCAACCGCCAGCCCGTTCGAAATCATCCTCCAGGAGTGGATTTTGACCTTATTCGGCACATCGGCTGCCCATAGCTGCATGAAACTCCTGTGATCCGCCACTGAACTCGAGCTTGAGGCAGGAGCGCGACTTGCTTTTTTCATCGAGACACCGAGCTGATACGCCGACCTGACGGTGAACAGCCCCGACTTGGTGAAGTTCCAGGCTCTGTAGTCCTCGGTCCCCGGTCCCCCGATGACTATTGCTTTATGTCGTTGGCATCTAAGGTGGATAAAATACTCTCAAGCTTCGCCTCATTCCACCCTAACCCTTGCCCATTAAGTAAACCAACCACTTTAGTTGCACTCGGGTCAAACTCAGCACCCAGTGGTGTCAAGCTCCCGCGTCGGGGTATCTAGTTATCATGATATACTTTAATACTAGCTCTGTCTCCAACTCGCCAAATCAGTCCATGCATAAGAAAGTCCCTGCCATGCATCAGGCTGCGCCATGTATATGACCCTCCATTCGGGCAAGTGGCTGACATAATATCCATGTCCGGAAAATACCGAGCTTTGAGAACTCTCGCACATAATGAGGTTGGTACAGTTAGTATTCACCACACCTGCTTCGCAAGAAGAGCCTGATTGAAGACTTCAAAATCCCAGAAACCCATGCCACCCTCATGTCTACGAGTACACATTTTGTCCCATGCCACCCAATAGACCTTTTGCTCGTTGTCGGCCGCTCCCCACCAGAATTTCAAAGAGATAGATTTCAGGTTCTGACACATTTTCTTGGAGAGTTGGAAGGCACTCATGCAGAAAGTCGGCGTTGATTGCAGGCCAGACTTCACTAGCACCTCCCTGGCAGTCTTCGACAAGCCCTGTCCTTTCCACCCAGTCACCTTGCCCCTAGCAGCTTCTCTGACATGTTTAAAACATCCATCTTTAGATCTCCCAACCATAGTGGGTAAGCCCAGATATTTCTCATTGAGAGCTTCTGACTACACACCCAATGTATCTTTAAGTCTCTGCTTGTCCTCTCCACTATAGCCCTTTCCAAAGAATATGGAAGATTTTTGAAGATTCACCTTATGCCCTGAAGCATCCTCATAAACTTGCAAAATATTACGCAGGTATGTCAGATTATCCAAAGAAGCTTCCAAAAAAACAATACCATCATCGGCGAATAAGAGGTGTGTGATATTGGTGCCAGTGCGCCCAAAAGACACCCCCTGAAGCTCCCTATCTTGCTGAGCTTTCTTTGGTAGTGCTGAAAAACCCTCGACACAAAACAGGAAAGGGTACGGCGAGAGGGGGTCGCCTTGTCTAAGGCCACGAGAAGGCAAGAATCTCAGGGAAAGGTCCCCATTGAGCTTGACCGAAAACCTTGCCGAGGTAACACATCTCATCACCATGGTTGTCCAGGCATGAGAGAAACCATACTTGAGCAGCATGTTCTCAAGGAAACTCCACTCGACTCGGTCATACGCTTTCATCATATCTAGTTTTACCGCACATAAGGGTTTCTTCCTCCTTCGTTTCCTGATTGCGTGCACACATTCATAGGCCACAAGAACATTATCTGTAATCAGTCTCCCCGAGACAAACACACTTTGCTCTTCAGAGATCATAACCGGCAGACTCTTTTTCAACCTATTAGCCAACACCTTTGTGAAGGAAATATGCCCTAGAGGCAATAATAAAGTTGTTATTTATATTTTTTGTATATCATGATAAATGTTTATTATTCATGCTAGAATTGTATTAACCGGAAACTTAGTACATGTGTGAATACATAGACAAATAGAGTGTCACTAGTATGCCTCTACTTGACTAGCTCGTTGAATCAATGATGGTTATGTTTCCCGACCATAGACATGAGTTGTCATTTGATTAATGGGATCACATCATTAGAGAATGATGTGATTGACTTGACCCATCCGTTAGCTTAGCACGATGATCATTTAGTTTGTTGCTATTGCTTTCTCCATAACTTATACATGTTCCTATGACTATGAGATCATGCAACTCCCGAATACCGGAGGAACACTTTGTGTGCTACCAAACGTCACAACGTAACTTTGTGATTATAAAGGTGCTCCACGGGTGTCTCCGATGGTGTTTGTTGAGTTGGCATAAATCGATATTAGGATTTGTCACTCTGATTGTCGGAGAGGTATCTCTGGGCCCTCTCGGTAATGTACATCACTATAAGCCTTGCAAGCAATGTAGCTAATGAGTTAGTTACGGGATGTAACATTACGGAACGAGTAAAGAGACTTGCCGCTAACGAGATTGAACTAGGTATTGAGATATCGACGATCGAATCTCGGGCAAGTAACATACCGATGACAAAGGGAACAACGTATATTGTTATGCGGTTTGACCGATAAAGATCTTCGTAGAATATGTGGGAGCCAATATGAACATCCAGGTTCCGCTATTGGTTATTAACCAGAGATGTGTCTCGGTCATGTCTACATAGTTCTCGAACCCTTAGGGTCCGCACACTTAACGTTCGGTGACGATCGGTATTATGAGTTTATATGTTTTGATGTACCGAAGGTTGTTCGGAGTCCCGGATATGATCACGAACATGACGAGGAGTCTTGAAATGGTCGAGACATAAAGATCGATATATTGGGTGACTATGTGTGGACATCGGAGTGGTTTCGGGTAAGTTTGGGCATTAACCGGAGTATCGGGGGTTACCGGAACCCCCTCGGGGAGTATATGGGCCCTAATGGGCTTTACGGGAGAGAGGGAGGAGATGCCTAGAGCAGGCTACGCGACCCCCAAGGCCTAGTCTGAATTGGACTAGGGGGGAGGGGCGGCGCCCCCTCCTTCCTTCTCTTCTCTCTTCCCTTTTCTTCTCTCCTACTCCTAGTACATGGAAGGTGAAGGAAATATGCCCTAGAGGCAATAATAAAGTTATTATTTATTTCCTTATATCATGATAAATGTTTATTATTCATGCTAGAATTGTATTAACCGGAAACATGATGCATGTGTGAATACGTAGACAAACAGAGTGTCACTGGTATGCCTCTACTTGACTAGCTCGTTTATCAAAGATGGTTATGTTTCCTAGCCATAGACAAAGAGTTGTCATTTGATTAACGGGATCACATCATTAGGAGAATTATGTGATTGACTTGACCCATTCCGTTAGCATAGCACTTGATCGTTTAGTTTATTGCTATTGCTTTCTTCATGACTTATACATGTTCCTATGACTATGAGATTATGCAACTCCCGTTTACCGGAGGAACACTTTGTGTGCTACCAAACGTCACAACGTAACTGGGTGATTATAAAGGTGCTCTACAGGTGTCTCCGAAGGTTCTTGTTGGGTTGGCGTATTTCGAGATTAGGATTTGTCACTCCAATTGTCGGAGAGGTATCTCTGGGCCCACTCGGTAATGCACATCACTATAAGCCTTGCAAGCATTGCAACTAATGAGTTAGTTGCGAGATGATGTGTTACGGAACAAGTAAAGAGACTTGCCGGTAACGAGATTGAACTAGGTATTGAGATACCGACGATCGAATCTCGGGCAAGTAACATACCGATGACAAAGGGAACAACGTATGTTGTTATGCGGTTTGACCGATAAAGATCTTCGTAGAATATGTGGGAGCCAATATGAGCATCCAGGTTCCGCTATTGGTTATTGACCGGAGACGTGTCTTGGTCATGTCTACATAGTTCTCGAACCCGTAGGGCCCGCATGCTTAAAGTTCGGTGACATCGTAATAAGAGTTTTTGTGTTTTGATGTACCGAAGGTTGTTCAGAGTCCCGGATGAGATCGGGGATATGACGAGGAGTCTCTAAATGGTCGATACGTAAAAATTGATATATTGGATGACTATGTTTGGACATCGGAAGGGTTCCAAGTGGTTCAGGCATTTTTCCGGAGTACCGGGAGGTTACCGGAACCCCCCGGGAGAAGTTATGGGCCTTATGGGCCATAAGAAGGAAGCACACCAGCCCACAAGGGGCTGGTGCGCCCCCTTTGGGCAGGAGGCCGAATTGGAGAAGGTTTGGGGGGTGCGGCCCCCCTTTCCTTTTCTCCTACTCCTCCTTTCCTTCCTCTCCTACTCCAACTAGGGAAGGAAGGAATCCTACTCCCGGTGGGAGTAGGACTCCTCCAGGGCGCGCCATAGGGGCCGGCCCTCTCCCCCTCCTCCACTCCTTTTATATACGGGGGTGGGGGGCACCCCATAGACACACAAGTTGATCTTCGTGATCGTTCCTTAGTCGTGTGCGGTGCCCCCTTCCACCATATTCCACCTCGGTCATATCGTAGCGGGGGGGTGGGGGGCACCCCATAGACACACAAGTTGATCTTCGTGATCGTTCCTTAGTCGTGTGCGGTGCCCCCTTCCACCATATTCCACCTCGGTCATATCGTAGCGGTGCTTAGGCGAAGCCCTGTGTCGGTAGAACATCATCACCGTCATCATGTCGTCGTGCTGACGAAACTCTCCCTCAACACTTTGCTGGATCAGAACTCGAGGGACGTCACTGAGTTGAACATGTGTAGAACTCGGAGATGCCGTACGTTCGGTACTTGGATCGGTCGGATCGGGAAAACGTACGACTACTTCCTCTACGTTGTGTCAACGCTTCCGTTGCCGGTCTACGAGGGTACATAGACAAACACTCTCCTCTCTCGTTGCTATGCATCACCATGATCTTGCGTGTGCGTAGAATTTTTTTGAAATTACTATGTTCCCCAACAGAAGGGGGGAATCCTACTCCCGATGGGAGTAGGATTCCCCAGGGCGCGCCATAGTAGAGGGCCGGCCCTCCCCCTTCTCCACTCCTTTATATACGGGGGAGGGGGGCACCCCATAGACACAAGTTGATCATTGATTTCTTAGCCGTGTGCGGTGCCCCCCTCCATCATAATCCACCTCGGGCATACCGTAGCGGTGCTTAGGCGAAGCCCTGTTCCGGTAGCATCATCATCACCGTCATCACGTCGTCGTGTTGACGAAGCTCTCATTCGACACTCAGCTGGATCGTGAGTTTGTGGGACGTCACCGAGCCGAACGTGTGCAGATCGCGGAGGTGCCGTACTTTCGGTACTAGAATCGGTCGATCGTGAAGACGTACGACTACATCAACCGCGTTGTCATAACACTTCTGCTTACGGTCTACGAGGATACATGGACAACACTCTCCCCTCTCGTTTGCTGTGCATCACCAGATACATGGATAAATCTTGCGTGTGCGCAGATTTTTTTTTGAAATTACTGTGTTCCCCAACACTTTGCTGCAATTTTATAAAGAACATTACATTAGGCTAATGGGCCTGAATTGAGACATCAAATTCGATGATTTTGTCATCGGGGCCAAGACTATGATAGTGTCATTAAACCCTTCCGGAATCTCCCCTCCACCCAAGAACTCCCTCACAGCCTTGCATACTTTCTCCTTTACCAAAGACCAGTGTCGTTGGTAGAAAAGTGCCGGTAGCCCATCTTGCCCCGGAGCCTTGGTAGGCCCCACCTGGAAGAGGGCTCTCTCGATCTCGTCATCAGCAATAGGAGCTCCGAGCTCGTTATTCATATTATCCGTCACACAAACCGAATTGTCTAAGATTCTTTCCATATTAGATGCTCCTTGCAACGTGAACAGCTCAACATAAAAGTCCCTCGCCATCACACGCATGCCCTCATCATCCGAACATCTGGATCCATCCGACCGATGCAAACATTTTATCATCTGCCCGCAGCTAGTCTACTCTGGACTGCTGTCTTTGCATTATTTCTTCACGTAGATAGAGCTCATGCAGCTGATTGCTCACTTCACGTAACCTTGGTATGCGCCCTGGTGTTGGTTCATTTTTTTTTAATCTCTTGCATGCTGGCTTTGAGTTGTTTAATTTGTACTAGTAAATGCGCACGTGCAACGCACGTTAATATTTTGGAATATATTATTTGCATGCGAATATTAGGTATGTTATTATTTATGTGTTAATCTATGATTAATGCAATATTTTGTATGATATTAATTACACGTTAAACATGTTTAACGCTCGCCATTGGAGTAGTCTAAGTCGTTGGATTAACTTAGTTCGATGGCCGAGATTAATTGGATCTGCCCCTTTGGGTCTTTTTATATTGGTATCTCTACTCTTAATGTCTCAGTTGGTAGTATCCGTTTCGGGTTTATTCTCGTCCCACCATTTTCGTTCGGTTTTTTCTCGTAGATTTTTTTTCGTCGTTTTTTTTGTCTGGTTTTCTTTCCTATCTCAGGCCGCACGTAAGAAAACGAGGCTCATCAGATCTCGATTTGCTGCATCTCTCAAACGACACCCCAGCCCCGAAAGGAGCCGCCGCCGCCGCCGGGGAACGAGAGGAGCCGCCGCTTCCAGGTCACCGCTGCCCTCGCACTCGCATCCATACCTTCGCCGCCGCCCTCGCGCTCGCGGATCCCTGGAATGCCGCCGATCCGAGACGAGCCGCCGCCGCCGAGGAACGAGACGAGGCGCCGCCTTCATTGCGGACCTGGGCTAGGGTTCCATACGCCGCCGCCGGTGTCACGCCCCCTCACCACTCCTCCGCGGGCGCCACCCAACCACCGCCGCCCTCTCCACGCACCCGCACCCACTCACCCAACTCTCTCTCCGCCGCCCCATCTAGATCTCGGCCGGTTGATTCCGACGGCGCGCATCACACTCCTCCTGTGCTCGCCTCGCGCCGCTGCGTCCACCCATCCGGCTGGATTCGCCGCTCCCCGGTGGCAAGGGCTTCAGTCGCCTCCAACTCCGGGTTTCTGGCGGTTCATCTCCGATGTCTACCCAGCCCCCACGCGCAGCTCTGTCTCCTGGATGAATTTGTCCTGCTCGAGGACGACCGGTTCTTCCTCAACCTCCAAGGACGCCCGCCATCGTCGAGCTTCCCTCCGTGCGATGCCATGGAGATGAAACTCCCCTCGACCAGGGTAGGTACCAATCCCTCCTCCCCTACCCTTGTCTTCTTCTTCATCTCCAACATCTGATGTCTGCTTGTATTGTGTCAAGGAATTCAAGGGCATGTGGGAGAGAGAGGAGGTCCATGGAGAAGATGCTCTGCTCCAACCCTCCCTGCCTCCTACTACAAGATGTCTTTTTTGTGTGTGATTGTATTGCAGCAGCCATGTGCGTATCGAAAAAAGGGTCCAGTTTGCAGCAGTCACATGATGTGGACATGTTTTTTCATCACAATTGGATTTTTGGATTTACTAGGCTAATTGGTGGTGGTTGCTGTTGTTGTTGTTTTAGCAGCAGCAGCAGCAGGCCGAGTGACGGTGGTGGCTGTGTGCAGGCCATGGAGGCGATGATGAGCACGAGGGGAAGGCTGCTGCTTCAACCCCGTTAAGGTCTGCTGCTTCGAATTGTCCCAGATCGGTCGATTCCTTCTTGCTTTCCCGTTAAGGATTTCTTCTTGATGTTTATATCATTGGATTGCCTGTATATTTTGTAACCCGTGGAGTTAGTATGACCTGCCTGGCAACCTGTATTTTACTGGAGAAAATGTTGAACAGTAGGCTTGTTATTTTGAATGCTTACGGCAAAGGGATGGGCTTGCACCTTTTATGTTCTAGACTAGGCATGCTAATGAAAACATTCCCGTACATGTAGGTCATGTGCATATAAACTCCAGTCCGCCTCGTTCGTAATGCTTTGCCTGATTCTGTTATGGATTACCCTTTCTGTTTATAAGTTGATGTACTTTATTGAATTGGTTTCTTAGTAACCAACCATGCCGGAGTCTGTTGTTGTGTGGAGAAAGTTTGATTGAAATTTAACCATGCATAGAGTTCACTCTTATCGCCCTTTCATTCAGTACATTCTGATCATTGCAATTTGGAATGATAACCAGGTTCCGTAAGAAGCACAATAAAGTTGGTATGAAGGCTATGAGAGGGTGGGCAATACAGATATTGACAGGGCTGGAATATCTTCGGAGTCAGGAACCATCCATTATTCATAGGGATTTAAAGTGTGACAACATATTCATAAACGGTCATGATGGACAAGTGAAGATTGGCGACTTTGGTCTGGCGACATTTTTGCATCAACGGAAAACGAGAAGTATCGAAGGTGTGTGGAATTGTGTTTTTCTAACAGCTACAGATGTGTGAAATGTATACATATATTCTGTTTACAGTAGATTTACTCTTAATGATACGACACACTCACAGCGTACTTTGTCTTAGAAATAACATTTTTAGGAAGGTTTGTACTAACAAGAGTTGTGTCATCAAAATGCAGGCACATTAGAGTTTATGGCACCAGAACTCTTCACTGGGAATTACAACGAGTTGGTGGATATATATTCATTTGGGATGTGCATGCTTGAAATGGTGACATGTGAATAACCATACAGTGAATGCGAAGGCAAGCCATGGATATACAAGAAAATTTGTGAAGTAAGTGCTTTGGGGTCCACAAAGTACCCATCCTTTTTGAAAGATTATCTATCAAACAACAACTGATTTTCTTCCAATGCTTTTTTATATAGGGTATAAAACCAGCTGTGCTATCCAAGGTTGAAGATGCAGAAGTAAGAGGTTTCATAGAAATCTGTTTGGCTCCGGCAGCTGAAAGACTTTGTGCAAATGAGCTCTTGAAGAACTGTTTCCTCCAGAAAGACAAGCCTATCCCAGCGCCTCCTATTTCAGTCTCCCTGGTCTCGAGTGTGACTAAAGATGGGCGGCAGTCTGCCAGTTTCATGCTATGGAAGGGTGAATTCTCACTAAAAGGCGACATGCATGTCACCGACCATGTTAATTTATCGCTAAGATTTCCTGATCCCAGTGGTAAGTAGAGCACCCAAGAAACCTCTTTTCGATGAACTTGATACTTCATCCTACACCGACACGTCAAATTGTTTCAGGTTGTTTTAAGAATGCCGAGTTCCCGTTCGATGTGGACCAAGATACCAGCCTTTCTGTGGCTCTGGAAATGGTCGACACTTTTGGACGGTGGCGGCGGCGGCAGAGGCTATGGCTCGATAGCGAGACGAGTCTGCTGAGAATAGCCAGCGACGGGTTCTTTTCTTTCGCTTGCTCTGTTTTAAAAAAAGAAGAAGACAAGGGTTCTTTTTTTATACAGAGAATTTACCACAGTATTGGAAATACTAGCAAATGGTGAAATAAACTGAAGTATCCAAAACTGAAGTAATTTTGCCAGTAGGTATGAGATACCATGGTTTCATCAAAACACAATATTTTGAAGTATTCACAATACATAGAACCTGTTTGGTTGTTGTCGCACACCACTGTGAATTTTGTTGTCTAGCCATTGTGTTAGCAGTGCAAACAAGCACAGCTAGCTGGCCGTTCGAATATTTTTTCTGTTGCATTCGACTTATCTGCCATGCACATGCAGCTAGCTAGCATATAGCTTACCGTTAGCAGGGTAAACACGCCTAGCTGGCTTCTTTACAATTTCTGGTGCGTTATTCCCGGCAGCTAGCTAGGTGGCCCTTACCTTACCATACGCGTGCATAAGAACAGGAGAATACAAAAACTGAACAGGCAAGGTACGTACCAACCATCCACCACAAGGTACGTATGTACCCAGCCTAGCTAGCTCGTTTCTTTCCCTTGCTCTGTTTTGAAAAAAGAGGTCCAGGGTTCTTTTTTTTATGCAGAGAAATTACTACAGTTTCGAGAATACTCTAGTTTTAATAACACAATATTTAGTGCTAACCAAACAGGTCAGAGTAAATAAAACTATGATATTTGGAAAAACTGTAGTATTCTTAAAATACTTAGAAAATACTTTGCTATCAAACAGGGCCAACCAAACAGGTCACTGTAAATAAAACCATGGTAAGTAAAAAAAACTGCAGTATTCTAAGAATACTTAAAAAATACTTTGCTATCAAACAGGGCCTCAAAGTAATTAAGGCTATGTTTGGTAGCAAATTATTAGAAAAATCAAAGTATTGAAAACCACAGTATTTTTGTTAGTGGGTACAAGATACCACAGTTTTAATATACCAAAGTATATTGAAGTATTGAGATTACTGTGACCTGTTTGGTTGTTGCCGCAAAACACAGTATTGTTGTCTAGCCTAGCCGTTGCGTTCAAACACGCTACCTAGCTGTTAGCAGTGCAAGCGGCTGACCGGTTGAATACTATTTCTGTTGAGCTTTTGTAGCTAGCTAGCTGGATATCCCTAACCATCAGCCTGCATAACAACCGAACGGGTATCTTGTGTATACAAAAAAGACCGCCCAAGGCACGGCCTCACCTGTGACTCATCTGGTGGTGAAGCTACACACAGACGGAGAGGCTTGGCCTTCATTGCGTCACCATTGAGGCGCAGCCGAGCTACACGTGGAGGTGGCGACCCACCACGTGGCGTAGTTGGCCAGTCATCCGTCACTGTCGAGGGGCACGAAGAGCTGCGCCAGGACTGGAATCGCGCGGCCACGCTCGGCACATTCACTTGATATTTGGATCGTCTCTATCCTCTGTAAGTCATCCTAGTTGCTCCATCAATGTGGGGGGATTTTTTGAAGCGTAAACACTGAAAAGATGATGAGTTGGCCATCATCGAAGCCGTATACATTCTGATCACGAAATTTAGCAGCATCTGCATACTCTTTCATCATAGAAACGAGCAGGTCAAGTTGAGCAGTGGTCCATGATGCTCGTGTTTTTTTGTCTGCAAATGGAAAACAAAATGCATCAATTTAAGTGTTCGAATCAAAACAAACATCAGGAAAATTGATAAGGATACAACATGAAACCAAAAAATCTCTGACTTATTCCACAAATCAACTTCTGAGAGAACAAATAATAGTGCCATCACCAAACAATTCCCAGTGCTTACAGTTTGAAATTTATGCATAAATAAGGCAAGAGAAACCCGCAGCTGAGTTTCTTATTTGCATTAAAAGCCAACTTTGGGAGGAGTTTGAATTCAAGGCTCTAGGCCTGCATCTCCAGTAGTATCTAGTATGTCATTTGTTCATGCATATACAAGTTCATGACTGGACTTATCCAAAGCAATTGTTTAAAAATGGGACTGATCCAGAGCAAATATTCAGCTAACCAGCAACTAGCAAAACCATATTCTATACAAGGTCGGACAGTGAACCTATCTGATTCTAAAGACATGTATACAAGTCCTGGATAAGACTGCTAGCAGACTAGACGAACAGCTCGAGCAGTCTTCAATTAACAAGCATTGGGATCCAGCTAGCAGACTATACGAACAGCTCGAGCGGAGTTGAATTAATAAGCATAGAGATCCAGCTAGCAGTCTAGACGAACAGTTCGAGCGGAGCTGCACGACATCCATAGTTAGGAAAGGCACAGCCGTGCAGACTGCAGAGGAAGGGGCCGAGGGAGATATCTCCAAAGGCGACGGCGGCGGCGTGGGAGCGATGGCTCTGTTTTAGATCGAGCGAAGAAGATCGATAAGGACGTCCCATCCCTTCTTTCCAGCTGCTCTGTTTTAAAAAAAGAGGTCTTGGGCTCTTTTTTTTATGCAGAGAAAAAACTACAGTTTAGCAAATACTGCAGTTTGAAAACCACAATTATCAGAGGCAACCAAACAACTCATTGCAAATAAAACTATGGTAATCTTAAAAACTGCAGTATTCTTAAAATACTTAGAAAATACTTTGTTATCAAACAGGGCCTAAAACCATGGTAATCCTAAAAACTGTAGTATTTCCAAAATACTTAGAAAATACAGAGCTATCAAACAGGGCCTGAATCATCAATTGGAGGTGGTAGTATGAAATTTAAAAAATCGACGGTGTAGGAGATATCTAACTCCATGGCAATGTTCGATGGATGTTCTGCGAATTGCTCGCAAGCCATGAAAAATTACAGTTTAACACAGCATATATATTGTCTTACACACTCATGATCTGGTGATAGTTTTAATTGCCTTGATCTGGCAGGACGCCGCCGCCGCCGTCGCCTCGGATCACCAGGACGCCGCCATCGCCTCGGATCCCCACACGCCGCCAGCATGGCCATGACAACTGATGAGCACGCTCCGCCCCCATTCCTGCCACAGGTCTTCACAATCGAGGCTGCCTCCTCATTCCTTTCTCTAATCTTTCATTCAACCACTTGAAGTAAACAAACCATTTCTTCTCTTTTGTATGTAGATGAAGAAAAGTAGGCTCAATCAGGCCATGACCAGAGTTGAAGAAGGCTCAGGCAGATGGTGATACTCTCAAACCAGGTATGAGCATGTTCCCTTTTCACCCCTACAGCTCTTGCATGCCTTCAAAGCATCTGATCTTGGTCGTTGCAACCCTCCTTGTCCTTGATGCGGACAAAATTGATAGGGTTGTCCTGATTCCTTGTGTCTTATTTTTCATGTTCTACTTTGCCTTCATGTGTGCTTCAAGCAGATGGACTTTGAGATCCCGTTCAGAATTTTGGCTAAAATGTGGTTATATTATTAAAACTTCAATCAATTGTAAGACTGAGAAATATGTAGTTGGTCAAGCAGCCTCAGCTTATAGTTGAGAGCGCCCAGGGCTGATTGACAACTATGTAGGTCAGTTTAACCTCGGTTATGGATGCTCGCGCATAAACTTTGCCCTGGGAAGACACCATAGCATGTACAAGGATTAGGCTTGTTCTTTTCTGTACTGAAGACAGTATTCATGGTAGCATGCATTTTCACTCTTTTTTTTGTAGGAGACCCCAACCCGGTAACCACGATCTCCATATGGACGTGGGAACAAGAATGAGAAGTGCAGAGACATGGAAAAGTGGAGTGCGGCCGTAAAAAATGCTCATCAAATTGCTGGCTCCATGTTGCCTGTCCACTGTCATCATACTTGTCTGCATCAAAATGTCTCCGTTGGTGCTGAATATGAAACAGTTTCCACTGTCCCACCAGCAGCACCGAACACGAGCCCAGCAGCGACATGATGGAGACCAGCAGTACTTCTTGATCCGGTATCTGAACCATTGGTCGTCGGTGTTTCCGCGGAAGGCGTGTAGAGGGAGATGGTTCTGCCGATAACCGGCACACTGAGGTAGGTGTAGGTCTGGACGCTGGTACTGTTGGAGGCGCGCCGGTCAAGCTCAGCCATCACTCAGCCGGGCAGCACTTTGAGCTGTCATAGAAATATCATGATCATCTTTTAGCGAATACAAAGGTGTTTATAACTTCATAAGCAAAGACATGTAGTGCTGCTTGTATATTGAGAGATACTACAGGAATTGACACACTCATAGCTTTTTTTCACATGTAACAGGCTAGGTGGGCGGTCGATTTGCAGCGGGGTGGCGTGAGGGATATCTCATTTGGAAGAGCAGGTGGCGTACAAGGTCGCGTCGAGGTCCAACGACCGGAATATCGGCTCCATAGAGGACGCCATCACAGGTGCGTCGATCTCAATCTTCGTTACCCGTGTGTGTGGCAGGTGTGCTCTCACACTCAAGAATTTTCAGTACGTGATGGGTTCTTTCTAATTCAGATCTTGCTTGCCTTATCGTGACATCTTCTTTGCCATGGTAAGCACATCATGGTTCGTTCGCCCTCATGACTTTTTGTTATGACATTAATGGAGTTCAGAAAGCAGTTTTAGTGAAGATCGAATGGTTTTTAGATTAAGTAGATAATACAAGAGTACTCTTCTGTAGTGTATTGTTGTTCTACTGAGACATATGCAGTGGGTTTGATGGCCGCAGGATATTTAAAGCCAAGGTAAAGACTATACGTTCACAATTCCTATTGTTATAAACAGGAAAAAAAAAGATATAGGCAAATACTACTGTTTTAGATGCCGGTAAAATGGACTAGAATTTCTTGAGCTGTTTAGTCAGCATGCTACCGCTCATCAGTGGCGGAGGACCAAATTTTTTTGAGGTAGGTCAGCCGAGACTACAGCACGTGAGACTTCCTCGCTGCTAGCCTCTAGCGCCAGGGCGTGCGTCTTCACCGTCCACCTTGGCCTCTGGCACCAGCGCTCCTGCTGCCTGCTGCTAGCCGCTAGCCTGCTGGGGTTCGCGCGTGGCATGCGCCAGGGCTGGTGGTTTGTGTTCTGCTGTTCCTGTTCGTACCTTTGTGATGACTGGTTCGGTACGTCATGTGTGTGACGTGTGTGCAGCCATCAGGCAAGGGCATGACCCAAATAAGGAGCCTTCTCACAAGTCACGACCCAACATCAAAGAGAACTCTTCCTTTCATTGACTTATTGCACCTGTCATCCGTCGATCGAGCGTGTTTGCCGGAAATAAAGGTTGGGCGGACACCCTGCCTCGCCCTACCGAGAGCTCCGCCGGTGCTACCACTAATATCCTTGTACTGTAGTATCTTCAGTATTTCTCCCACTTTTTCTTCTACATTTGTAAATGTAGTTACAATCAAGGTTTCAGATCGCGGATTAAGGCATTTAGCGGCTGGCTCTGTGCCAACGCTACAGCCGCTATCGCCGGCTATAGCGGCCGCTAACCCATTTCGCGGCTACAGTATTTGCACATGTATATCACACATCCATACTAATACATGTGCATGTTTTTCTCAGAAAACAGGGTATTTTCAGTAGAAAAAAAGGATTCTCAAAATAAATTCGAACATAACAAGTATAGTAGAGATCTGCAGCAGTTCAACAGATAAATAGAAATACAAATTCAAGAGTTGCATCAAGCATAACATCAACAGTTCGGCGCTTACGTTCAGTAACAACAGCAGCATGTCCATAGTCCATTATATGCATCACAAAGTTTTCAGAATTCATTTGTCAAAAGCACACAGGAAAGGATAGAATCATGAGCGCCAAAAGGAACTTAATAGAGAAACCCACAAGCTCACATGACAGAACCAGAACTCATGTCGGTGTCCTCGTTGTCGTCGTCACTTTCTGAAGCAGAGGAAGCAGAGAGCAGATCTTCTTGAGGAGTAACAGGGATCATCTTCTTCTTCTTCCAATCAACAAACAAATCTGAATCCCTCCCAGAGCCTACAATCTGAATCAACAAACAAGTCTGAATATTCTACCAATGAACTATGGAATCGGAGGACTCATGTACCTCCTGGCGATGTGGTTGCCCCGGCTGCTGGAACCGTGTGAGAGTGAGACTAAGATGTCATCGTGGTCGCAGAGGCGGCGGCGTGCAGAGGCCCCTCGTCGTCGGTCGCCTTTCCACCTCCCCCGCATTCGAATCTGGCTTCCAAGGAAGCATCAGTCGGCGCTGGTGGGAAGAACGGCGCAGCCGCCGCAAACTTTTTGATGGGAGTGAGAGAAGGGAATGGGGGGACACGAGCTAGGTTTTCTGGAGGAGGTGCTATATACCATCGTGAAATTTGGGCCGTTTCTGGTCTGTTAGGGCCTTGTGTTTCAGTCTTTCGGCCCATAACCGCAAATTTGCAGCGACAGCAAAGTCAAATAGCGTCGTTTCGCGCGTGATCATGCGGTTAGCAGCAGATCGCGTTTTTTAAGGGATCGCCTCGCGGGAAGGCTTCCAGCACGCGATAGCGCCGTGATCGCGCTGTTTTCGCTCGTGATCTGAAACTTTGGTTACAATTGAGAAAGCGAGAAATATTTGTTTTGTGAAAAAAAGACATATCTTTGTTATCTGGATGCCCGTGCGTTTACAGGTGCGTGTGTGTTTAGCAATGGCGAGCTATATCCCAAGTGCATGTGTTTAGATAGAGAATTTAAGTACTACTCCTTATTTTGGCAAAGTGTCTTTTCCAATATGGTTTTGAATTCAGAATTGTTACATAGGAGCACCGGTGATTTCATTAATCTACAAAAATATAGATTGTTCCTTCGAACTACCTGTTTCTACTCTATTAGATGTTCGTAAGCGATATTATGCTATTAAGATGCCATTTTTTAAATTGCCTTTTGGCCTTGGGATCACAACTATTTTTGTTTTGCTTCATTTTTAAGTAAAATTGAGCAGGTTGTGTTTCCTGTTTTGCACACATTTTTGCTAGGGCAATGTAAGTCCATTAACCTTCAATTCTTCTATACTTTATATGATTATGCAATCTACCACTTACATGTAAAGAGTGTCATATCTTAGTTTACTGCAATTTATGCCCCTACAGAAGAAACGGTTTCAGGGCAAGGCAACAAAAGTTATTACAGCATAGAGCTTCTATCAAATAAATTTCCTGGCAAAGAAATGAGCACTTGCTTCCTGAAACATGTGTCAGACCCTGATGGCACGTTTCTTGACAGCAGCGCCATGGAAGTCTTGCTGGGGCTTGGCAGCCTTGCATGTGTATACCTTAAACATGTTCCAAGACTGCTCAACGACAAGTTGAATTTTGACCCTCCATGAATGGTCTCTACAAGGGGCTACATGGGCCATGGGCTGAAGTATATCATGAGATTTACCCAATCCACCTTACATTCAACTATGCGCAATAGCGATGCCATGTTTTTAAATAATCTATATATATGCTTCTACATTGAAATCAAATTTCATCATAATTTTGCTATTTGATAATAGTATAACACTGGTAGACGTATGGGTTGTCCCTCTAAAATTTAAGCTTCGTCTCCATGCTTGCTTTTGTCTATTGGGACCCTGATTTTCTTAGAAAGGTGGTCTTGTGATTACTGGGTTAACAGCTGCTGTCGGAATATTCAGAAAATTCAGTTTTGTTAGAGTCGTAGCTGTAGTTGTTTGAACTCAGTTTCGTCAGCTTTTTTTCTTCAGTTAAACTTTAGCAGAAACAAACCAAGTTGTGACGATGTCCTAGATTGTTAGGATAGATCGTCGCAATGATTGGATCATGGGATGGCACGGCACAACGGTCACGGCGACGATGCAGAGAGGTGTGCAAGGAGTTCTAGGATGGCGGCACTCACAACTCGGATATGTCATGCTTTTCTGTTTTTCAGTTAGCATTGTAATCGCTGAATAAATAGAGGAGGGAGAAGAAAAGTTGTAGACTGAACAATAAAAAAAATCTGAAACTTCGTGGAATTGATTATAAGAAAATGTTTTACAAACTTTCAAAGTTTGGTCACCAAATAACATCGAATGATCTCCATATGAAATGAAATACAAACTCTTGCTCTGCACCCACGTTTCAGATTTTATATTTGAGCACAATCTTTGATTTTTTTTTTGTACAGAGCTCTTCAGATGTCATTTGGCCACATAATTTTGCAAGCACCTAAAACATTTGCTCATAATTCTGCAAGCGCCATGTCATTATTCTGCAAAGTTTCAGATTTTTTTGATTTTTTTTTCTTGATTGTGTGTGTACCTGGGGTGCAATGTCCATGGGTGTAGAACAGCCACAATCTTTTCTCATAGTATTACCAGTATATCTTCTGGTTTATTTCATTATCATGCATGGAGCTGCTTGGATACCAGTGAATTTGTAGGGGAAGAAAAGGAGGATCCATGAGCTGCATATCTGATTAAATTCAGTCAGAAGATGGAGACTTGAAGGAAGGATTAGCGGAGAATGGGAAGGTGAATAAAACAGGGAAACCAATCAAATACATGTAGGTATGACCTGTTGCTTTTTGTAATCTCTTGTGGATGTCAATATTTTTCTACAGTTACATATATAAATTAAGGGGAAACTTTGATTAGGTACACCATAGAATAGTGTCACTTCTTGGTTTATTTATTACTCTCTTTTAATATCAACCAACATGCTTGTCAACTTTATAATTTGTTATTTGCTTACCTCACTGCAATATTCTCCTGAGAGATTTGTACGTGTACTCGGACAGAAACACTCCCCTACCTGAGGTCTTGGTTTACGTACTGCTGTTGATTTCTTGTGTCACTCCTGATACTCAGCTTGCTTCCATTTGCCAAGAAGATAAACTTGATAAAATGCAACAATTTAGTTACTTCCAGATTTTGTATTTTGTGAGAAGCAAGTACCTGGCACATGTGAACAAAAGGATCTTATCTCAGGTAATAGGCTAGGAAGTTTTATTTAAGATATCATCCGTGTCAACGAAAAATAGTACTACACGTGTGAATAAACGGCACCTATATATGAGATACAAAGTACTCCAATAAAATTGGAGGGTTGGGGGAGTGTTGGTCTGGAGCCTCGCCCCCATGCGGTATGCTCTGTCCAAGTATGTGCTCCTGTTCGCCGCATCTACATACTTGATGAAGCGTGTTTGCTAATTGCGAAGTATGTGCAAGTCAGCAGTGAACAGTTTGTATTGTTGTTTTCTATGTTCTAGAAAAGTAAGTTTCAGCAGTTTCCACGACATTTCATGTCTGTTCCATGTAGTAGTATATGCGGGAATTATATTGATGATTTCATTTTACCTTCATATCTGCTTAATTTTCTTACCAAACACAAAAGTTTTATGTCTTGATGTGTTCATAGAAGCGAAGATATAACTCATGATGGAAGCCTAATACGCTGATAATGTTTTTACGGTTCAATGTTCCTATGAGGGGAGTAGGTGGGGACGGCAATGAGTGTCTTAACATATCAAGCAGTTGCCGCCTATGAGGGGAGTGAGTGGAGATTGCCAGATCTGTGCGGCGGAGGGGCGATGGAAGCTCGAATGGAAGATTTCTCGCCAGCATCGGAGCAATTTATTGGCCGGATCGACCATAAAGTTCCTACATGGACGTGAAGGCACGTCATTATTAAGAAGTTCAATCTTTGGAAATTCTGCATGTGACACTGTAAAAATAGAAAGAAGCTAGAAAATTGTCTCAGGCCGATTTCGTATGTAGCTGTGAGCATTGCTAATTTCTGTCAACATGAACGAGATCTGGACTATTTATATAGCTACCATGTGCTCAACAAATTGTCTGATAATGTAACACTCCTGAATAGATTGATGTATGATAAGCACATGTGTTAATTTTGGAGCAGATGATAGATTGTCAGTTGTGCTGAATTGATATTTAATGACTATTCATATCAAAGTTTTAAATAGCCCGCTATAGGCCAGCTATAGCGTGTCTATAACGGTTTGATCAGCGAGAGACAATGGCATAACCTGCCAAACTTGCAAAATAGCTGGGTATAGCGGTCTATAGCGTCACAATAGCTGATAAGCGAGGGACAATGGATTAACCCGCTAAACTTGCAAAATAGCTGGGTATAGCGGTCTATAGCAGTCACAATAGCTGATATGGAGGGCCCCCGCTATTTAGAACATTGATTCATATCAGTTCATATCAATGTATGACTCCTACATGACATTTCTCTTTGTACTAGTAATAATGTACGTGTAATACACGTTTATATTAGATAGGATATTAGTTGCATGTTATATTAGGTAAGATATATCTGTTGCATGTTGGTATTTGGTAAGATATCAAATACTTTTTTCGCGGGAATGATAGGATATTAATTACATGACAGATTTCATGGGATATCATTGAGTCAAAACGTGTCTATAACCAATAGCAATGGCGGGTAATTAGAGTGTTAAACGTATCTGGTGCTTAACATTGAAGCGATTTGAACTGCTAAATAACATGATTTGACGGTCGAGATGGTTTGAATCTGCCCCTTTGGGTCTTTTTATATTGGTATAGATATACATTTTTGTTAACATATTTATCTTTTTCATATTTTTTGTTAGCCCATGACAACCCACGGGCAGTCTACTAGTAGATATAGATACGCAGAGAACTAAAAACCTCCTTGCCCCACAGCTGCATGCAGCCCGACACCTGACGCAACTTTTGCATTAACTCCTGCATGCAGCCAGCCTTGTGGCCGTCCGCCTCCCACGCCTCTTGCACCATTGCTTCATATGCGTCATGCCTCGTTCACATCTCCTCATACCGAAACCTGCGTTGGATGTTTGGCCTTCTATCCGCCTCTTCCCAAACACTGATGACTAGAGCCAGATGGTCCGACTCCTCCGTCATGACGTGTTGAACTGTCGAGCCAGATGGACCTTCTCTTCTAATTGAAATCCGTTGTGCATGCCCATCACGTATTACCATAAACATGTTGCAGATGAGCATTTAGAGAAAATGGGTTCAACCGTGATAAAAAAAAGAAGTTCGGTCCAATCAAATCAACCAGTCCCGTCCTCGGCTGGCAAAATGCCTGCAGCGACCCAGCAAAAGAGTTCCTCTACACGTTCCCGCAAAGAAAAAAAAATCGTCAACAGGTTCCATGGCCTCAGACCCAAAACGGTATTCGCTAGTACAAGTATGGCAAAGGCATGTTGACGTGGATGTTACGGAGGAAGATGGTAGAGTTTGGAGGCTCACAGGAATCTATGGAGAGTCTGAATCGGAGCGTAAGGCGGAGACATGGAGGCTGTTGAAGATCCTCGGCCAGCAACACCAGCACGGACGCCCTTGGCTTTGTGTGGGTGACTTCAACGAGATCCTCACATGTGATGAGAAGGTTGGTGGTGTTGGACGGAGCCAAAAATGCATGGATAACTTTAGAGAGGCTCTCGAGGCGTGTGAGCTAAGTGATCTGGGGTACGAGGGGGATAGATTTACTTGGAGGAACCACAGTAAGAGGGCGGACACTTATATCTGTGAAAGGCTGACAGGGTGACAGCAAATGCAACGTGGTGCGATTGGTTTCCGGAATTCACAGTTCTTAATGGCTCACCACGACACTCCGACCACCGACCGGTAATAGTTTCTACAAAGGGTGCTAGCAGGAAGAAGGTGGGAGGAGATTGCGGCTTTCGTTTTGAAGCGTGGTGGCTCCAGGAAGAAGGGTGTAGTGAGGAGGTGCAGGGGGCGTGGGAAGAAGGTTGTATGTTGGGTCAGGGGGATGTGGCCTCAGTCATGAAAAACGTGGCGGGGAGGATGAGAAGATGGGGTAAGGAGGTGGCGGGAGAGCTAGAAGGAAGACTGAGTGAGACTAGGAGAGCATTGGAGAGGTGTATGAGGGCGCCAGTCTCGAAAGGAAAAGTGAGGGAGGAAGGGAGGCTGCGAGGTTTGCTCGAGGATCTGGAAGGCAAAAAGAACACCAAAGCGAGACAACACTCACATGTTACATGGCTGAAGGATGGTAACAAGAGCACCAAGTATTTCATGGCAGTAGCTTCTGCGAAACGGAAGGCGAATAGAATCAAGAAGTTAAAGAAGGATGATGGGGTGGAAGTGAAGGAGGGGGAGGAACTAAATAACTGTCGGCGAACGTAGCATAAATTCAAAATTTTCCTACGTGTCACCAAGATCTATCTATGGAGTCATCTAGCAACGAGGGAGGAGTGCATCTACATACCCTTGTAGATCGCGCGCGGAAGCGTTCAAGAGAACGGGGTTGATGGAGTCGTACTCGTCGTGATCCAAATCACCGATGATCCTAGCGCCGAACGGACGACACCTCCGCGTTCAACACACGTACAGAGCAGCGACGTCTCCTCCTTCTTGATCCAGCAAGGGGGGAGGAGAGGTTGATGGAGATCCAACAGCACGACGGCGTGGTGGTGGAAGTAGCGGGATTCCAACAGGGCTTCGCCAAGCGCTGTGGGAGGAGGAAGATGTGTCATGGAAGGGAGAGGAAGGCGCCAGGCCTTAGGTATAGTTGCCCTCCCTTCCCCCCACTATATATAGGGCCAAGGGAGAGGGGGAGGGCGCAGCCTTTCCCCTTCCTCCAAGGAAGGGTGCGGCCAAGGGGGGGGGAGGAGTCCATCCTCCCCAAGGCACCTCGGAGGTGCCTTCCCCCTTTAGGACTCTCCCTTTCCCTCTTCTCTTGGCGCATGGGCCTCTTGGGGCTGGTGCCCTTGGCCCATATAGGCCAAGGCGCACCCCCTACAGCCCATGTGGCCCCCGGGGCAGGTGGCCCCACCCGGTGGACCCCCGGGACCCTTTCGGTGGTCCCGGTACAATACCGATGACCCCGAAACTTGTCCCGATGGCCGAAATAACACTTCCTATATATAATTCTTTACCTCCGGACCATTCCGGAACTCCTCGTGACGTCCGGGATCTCATCCGGGACGCCGAACAACTTTCGGGTTACCGCATACTAATATCTCTATAACCCTAGCGTCACCGAACCTTAAGTGTGTAAACCCTACGGGTTCGGGAGACATGCAGACATGACCGAGATGACTCTCCGGTCAATAACCAATAGTGGGATCTGGATACCCATGTTGGCTCCCACATGTTGCACGATGATCTCATCGGATGAACCATGATGTCAAGGACTTAATCAATCCCGTATACAATTCCCTTTGTCTAGCGGTACGATACTTGCCCGAGATTCGATCGTCGGTATCCCGATACCTTGTTCAATCTCGTTACCGGCAAGTCTCTTTTACTCGTTCCGTAACACATCATCCCGTGATCAACACCTTGATCACATTGTGCACATTATGATGATGTCCTACCGAGTGGGCCCAGAGATACCTCTCTGTCACACGGAGTGACAAATCCCAGTCTCGATTCGTGCCAACCCAACAGACACTTTTGGAGATACCCGTAGTGCACCTTTATAGTCACCCAGTTACATTGTGACGTTTGGTACACCCAAAGCACTCCTACGGTATCCGGGAGTTGCACAATCTCATGGTCTAAGGAAATGATACTTGACATTAGAAAAGCTTTAGCATACGAACTACACGATCTTGTGCTATGCTTAGGATTGGGTCTTGTCCATCACATCATTCTCCTAATGATGTGATCCCGTTATCAACGACATCCAATGTCCATGGTCAGGAAACCGTAACCATCTATTGATCAACGAGCTAGTCAACTAGAGGCTTACTAGGGACATGGTGTTGTCTATGTATCCACACATGTATCTGAGTTTCCTATCAATACAATTATAGCATGGATAATAAACGATTATCATGAACAAGGAAATATAATAATAACTAATTTATTATTGCCTCTAGGGCATATTTCCAACAGTCTCCCACTTGCACTAGATTCAATAATCTAGTTCACATCGCCATGTGATTAACACTCACAGAGTTCTGGGTTTGATCATGTTGCTTGTGAGAGAGGTTTTAGTCAACGGGTCTGAACCTTTCAGATCCGTGTGTGCTTTACAAATCTTTATGTCATCTCCTAGATGCAGCTACCACGCTCTATTTAGAGCCATTTCAAATAACTGTTCTACTTGGAGTTATTCTAAATTGTTGCTCCATTATACGTATCCGGTATCTCTACTCAGAGCTATCCGGATAGGTGTTAAGCTTGCATCGTCGTAACTCTTTACGTCGAACTCTTCATCACCTCCATAACCGAGAAAATTCCTTAGTCCACTAGTTACTAAGGATAACTTTGACCGCCGTACTGTGATCCATTCTTGGATCACTCTTGTACCCCTTGACTGACTCATGGCAAGGCACACTTCAGGTGCGGTACACAGCATATCATACTGTAGAGCCTATGTCTTAAGCATAGGGGACGTCCTTCGTCCTTCCTCTTTCTTCTGCCGTGGTCGAGCTTTAAGTCTTAACTTCATACCTTACAACTTAGGCAAGAACTCCTTCTTTGACTGATCCATCTTGAACATCTTCAAGATCATGTCAAGGTATGTGCTTATTTGAAAGTACCATTAAGCGTTTTGATCTATCCTTATAGATCTTTATGCTCAATGTTCAAGTAGCTTAATCCAGGCTTTCCATTGAAAAACAATTTCCAAATAACCCTATATGCTTTCCAGAAATTCTACGTCATTTCTGATCAACAATATGTCAACAACATATACTCATCAGAAATTCTATAGTGCTCCCACTCACTTCTTCGGAAATACAAGTTTCTCATAAACTTTGTATACACCCAAAATCTTTGATCATCTCATCAAAGCATACATTCCAACTCCGAGATGCTTACTCCAGTCCTCAGAAGGATAGCTGGAGCTTTGCATACTTATTAGCATCTTTCAGGATTGACAAAACCTTCCGGTTGTATCACATACAACCTTTCCTCAAGAAAAATCGTCGAGGAAACAATGTTTTGACATCCTATCTGCAAGATTTCATAAATAACGCAGTAATCGCTAATACAATTCCAACAGACTCTTAGCATCGCTACGAGTGAGAAAGTCTCACCGTAGTCAACTCCTTGAACTTGTCGGAAAACATCTTAACGACAAGTCGAGCTTTCTTAATGGTGATACTTACCATCATTGTCCGTCTTCCTTTTAAAATCCATCTGTACTCAACAGCCTTACGACCATCGAGCTGTTCCGCCAAAGTCTACACTTTGTTTTCATACATGGATCCTCTCTCGGATTTTATGGCCTCGAGCCATTTATCGGAATCCGGGCCCACCATCGCTTCTCCATAGCTCGTAGGTTCATTGTTGTCTAGCAACATGACTTCCAAGACAGGATTACGTACCACTCTGAAGTAGTACGCATCCTTGTCATCCCACGAGGTTTGGTAGTGACTTGATCTGAAGTTTCATGATCACTATCATAAGCTTCCACTTCAATTGGTGTAGGTGCCACAGGAACAACTTCCTGTGCCCTGCCACACACTAGTTGAAGAGACGGTTTAATAACCTCATCAAGTCTCCACCATCCTCCCACTCAATTCTTTCGAGAGAAACTTTTCCTCGAGAAAGGACCCGATTCTAGAAACAATCCCTTATTGCTTTCGGATCTGAGACAGGAGGTATACCCAACTGTTTTGGGTGTCCTATGAAGATGCATTTATCCGCTTTGGGTTCGAGCTTATCAGCCTGAAACTTTTTCACATAAGCGTCGCAGCCCCAAACTTTTAAGAAATGACAGCTTAGGTTTCTCTAAACCATAGTTCATCGGAATTACGTGGTGCCCTATTTAAAGTGAATGTGGTTGTCTCTAATGCCTAACCCATAAACTATCGTGGTAATTCGATAAGAGACATCATGGTATGCATCATATCCAATAGGGTGCAGTTATGATGTTCGGACACACCATCACACTATGGTGTTCCAGGCTGTATTAGTTGTGAAACAATTTCCACAATGTCTTAATTATGTGCCAAACTCGTAATTCAGATATTCATCTCTATGATCATATCATAGATATTTTATCCTCTTGTCACGACGATCTTTCAACTTCACCCTGAAATTACTTGAACCTTTCAATAATTCAGACTCGTGATTCATCAAGTAAATATACTCAACATCTACTCAAATCATCTGTGAAGTAAGAACATAACGATATCCACTACACGCCTCAGCACTCATTGGACTGCACACATCAAAATGTATTACTTCCAACAAGTTGCTTTCTATTTCCATTTTACTGAAAACGAGGCTTTCAGTCATCTTGCCCATGTGGTATGATTTGCATGTCTCAAGTGATTCAAAACCAAGTGAGTCCAAACGATCCATATGCATGGAGTTTCTTCATGCATATACACCAATAGACATGGTTCGCATGTCTCAAACTTTTCAAAAATGAGTGAGTCCAAAGATCCATCAACATGGAGCTTCTTCATGCGTTTTATACCGATATGACTTATGTGGCAGTGCCACAAGTAGGTGGTACTATCATTACTATCCTATATCTTTGGCATGAACATGTGTATCACTACGATCGAGATTCAATAAACCATTCATTTTAGGTGCAAGACCATTGAAGGTATTATTCAAACAAACAGAGTAACTATTATTCTCTTTAAATGAATAACCGTATTGCGATAGACATAATCCAATCATGTCTATGCTCAATGAAAACACCAATCTCGATGGTAGAGGGAGCGTGCGATGCTTGATCATATCAACATTGGAAACACTTCCAACACATATCGTCAGCTCACCTTTAGCTAGTCTCCGTTTATTCCGTAGCTTTTATTTCGAGTTACTAACACTTAGCAACCGAACCTGTATCTAATACCCTGGTGCTACTAGGAGTACTAGTAAAGTACACATCAACACAATGTATATCCAATATACTTCTATCGACCTTGCCAGCCTTCTTATCTACCAAGTATCTAGGGTAATTCTACTCCAGTGGCTGTTCCCTTTATTACAGAAGCACTTAGTCTCGGGTTTGGGTTCAACCTTGGGTTTCTTCACTAGAGCAGCAGCTGATTTGCCGTTTCATGAAGCATCCCTTTTTGCCCTTGCCCTTCTTGAAACTAGTGGTTTCACCAACCATCAACAATTGATGCTCCTTCTTGATTTCTACTTTTGTGGTGTCAAACATCGCGAATATCTCAAGGATCATCATATATGTCCTTGTAGTTCATCACGAAGCTCTAGCAGCTTGGTGGTAATGACTTCGGAGAACCATCACTATTTCATCTGGAAGATCAACTCCCACTCGATTCAAGCGATTGTTGTACTCAGACAATCTGAGCACAGGTTCAACAATTGAGCTTTTCTCCCTTAGTTTGCAGGCTAAGAAAATCGTCGGAGGTCTTATACCTCTTGACGTGGGCACTAGCCTGAAATCCCAATTTCAGCCCTCAAAACATCTCATATGTTTCGCGACGTTTCAAAAAACGTCTTCGGTGCCTCAACTCTAAACCGTTTAGCATTACGCACTGAACTATCATGTAGTCATCAAAACGTGTATGTCAGATGTTCGCAACATCCACAGACGACGTTCGAGGTTCAGCACACTGAGCGGTGCATTAAGGACACAAGCCTTTTATGAAGCAATGAGGACAATCCTCAGTTTACGGACCTAGTCCGCTTAATTGCTACTATCAACTTTCAACTAAATTTTCTCTAGGAACATAACTAAACAGTAGAACTAAAGCGCGAGCTACGACATAATTTGCAAAATCCTTTTTGACTATGTTCAGGATAAACAAGTTCATCTTATGAACTCCCACTCAGATAGACATCCCTCTAGTCATCTAAGTGATTACATGATCCGAGTCAACTAGGCCGTGTCCGATCATCACGTGAGACGGACTAGTCAACATCGGTGAACATCTTCATGTTGATCGTATCTACCATACGACTCATGCTCGACCTTTCGGTCTTCTGTGTTCCGAGGCCATGTCTGTACATGCTAGGCTCGTCAAGTCAACCTAAGTGTTTGCATGTGTTCCGAGGCCATGTCTGTACATGCTAGGCTCGTCAACACCCGTTGTATTCGAACGTAAGAATCAAACACCCGATCATCACGTGGTGCTTTAAAACAATGAACTGTCGCAACGGTGCACAGTTAGGGGGAACACCTTCTTGAAATTTTAGCGAGGGATCATCTTATTTACTACCGTCGTTCTAAGCAAATAAGATGTATAAACATGATAAACATCACATGCAATCAAATAATAGTGACATGATATGGCCAATATCATATAGCTCCTTTGATCTCCATCTTGGGGCTCCATGATCATCTTATCACTGGCATGACACCATGATCTCCATCATCATGATCTTCATCATCGTGTCTCCATGAAGTTGTCACGTCATCTATTACTTCTACTACTACAGCTAACGGTTAGCAATAAAGTAAAGTAATTACATGACGTTTATGTTGACACGCAGGTCATAAATAAATTAAGACAACTCCTATGGCTCCTGCCGGTTGTCATACTCATCGACATGCAAGTCGTGATTCCTATTACAAGAACATGATCAATCTCATACATCACATATATCATTCATCACATCCTTTTGGCCATATCACATCACATAGCATACCCTGCAAAAACAAGTTAGACGTCCTCTAATTGTTGTTTGCATGTTTTACGTGGCTGCTATGGGTTTCTAGCAAGAACGTTTCTTACCTACGCAAAAACCACAACGTGATATGCCAATTGCTATTTACCCTTCATAAGGACCCTTTTCATCGAATCCGATCTGATAAAGTGGGAGAGACAGACACCCGCCAGCCACCTTATGCAACTAGTGCATGTCAGTCGATGGAACCTGTCTCACGTAAGAGTATGTGTAAGGTCGGTCCGGGCCGCTTCATCCCACGATGCTGCCGAATCAATATAAGACTAGTAACGGCAAGCATATTGAACAAAATCAACGCCCACAACTACTTTGTGTTCTACTCGTGCATAGAAACTACGCATAGACCTAGCTCTGATACCACTATCGGGGAACGTAGCATAAATTCAAAATTTTCCTACGTGTCACCAAGATCTATCTATGGAGTCATCTAGCAACGAGGGAGGAGTGGATCTACATACCCTTGTAGATCGCGCGCGGAAGCGTTCAAGAGAACGGGGTTGATGGAGTCGTACTCGTCGTGATCCAAATCACCGATGATCCTAACGCCGAACGGACGGCACCTCCGCGTTCAACACACATACAGAGCAGCGACGTCTCCTCCTTCTTGATCCAGCAAGGGGGGAGGAGAGGTTGATGGAGATCCAACAGCACGACGGCGTGGTGGTGGAAGTAGCGGGATTCCAACAGGGCTTCGCCAAGCGCTGTGGGAGGAGGGAGATGTGTCATGGAAGGGAGAGGGAGGCGCCAGGCCTTAGGTATAGTTGCCCTCCCTTCCTCCCACTATATATAGGGCCAAGGGAGAGGGGGAGGGCGCAGCCTTGCCCCTTCCTCCAAGGAATGGTGCGGCCAAGGGGGGGAGGAGTCCATCCTCCCCAAGGCACCTCGGAGGTGCCTTCCCCCTTTAGGACTCTCCCTTTCCCTCTTCTCTTGGCGCATGGGCCTCTTGGGGCTGGTGCCCTTGGCCCATATAGGCCAAGGTGCACCCCCTACAGCCCATGTGGCCCCCGGGCAGGTGGCCCCACCCGGTGGACCCCCGGGACCCTTCCGGTGGTCCCGGTACAATACCGATGACCCCGAAACTTGTCCCGATGGCCGAAATAGCAGTTTCTATATATAATTCTTTACCTCCGGACCATTCCGGAACTTCTCGTGATGTCCGGGATCTCATCCAGGACTCCGAACAACTTTCGGGTTACCGCATACTAATATCTCTATAACCCTAGAGTCACCGAACCTTAAGTGTGTAGACCCTACGGGTTCGAGAGACATGCAGACATGACCGAGATGACTCTCCGGTCAATAACCAACAGCGGGATCTGGATACCCATTTTGGCTCCCACATGTTCCACGATGATCTCATCGGATGAACCACGATGTCAAGGACTTAATCAATCCCGTATACAATTCCCTTTGTCTAGCGGTACGATACTTGCCCGAGATTCGATCGTCGGTATCCCGATACCTTGTTCAATCTCGTTACCGGCAAGTCTCTTTTACTCGTTCCGTAACACATCATCCCATGATCAACACCTTGATCACATTGTGCACATTATGATGATGTCCTACTGAGTGGGCCCAGAGATACCTCTCCGTCACACGGAGTGACAAATCCCAGTCTCGATTCGTGCCAACCCAACAGACACTTTCGGAGATACCCGTAGTGCACCTTTATAGTCACCCAGTTACGTTGTGACGTTTGGTACACCCAAAGCACTCCTACGATATCCGGGAGTTGCACAATCTCATGGTCTAAGGAAATGATACTTGACATTAGAAAAGCTTTAGCATACGAACTACACGATCTTGTGCTATGCTTAGGATTGGGTCTTGTCCGTCACATCATTCTCCTAACGATGTGATCCCGTTATCAACGACATCCAATGTCCATGGTCAGGAAACCGTAACCATCTATTGATCAACGAGCTAGTCAACTAGAGGCTTACTAGGGACATGGTGTTGTCTATGTATCCACACATGTATCTGAGTTTCCTATCAATACAATTATAGCATGGATAATAAACAATTATCATGAACAAGGAAATATAATAATAACTAATTTATTATTGCCTCTAGGGCATATTTCCAACAATAACTACGTTTGCTCTTTTTTTCAGGACCTTTTCACCACCGCTGGGGTCAACCGCCTCCCTGAGCTCATTGATAAAGTGCAGCCCCGTGTCACGGCTGCCATGAGGGCGATCCTGGAAGCAGAAGTTACCAGGGAGGAAATTAAAGCTGCCCTTGATCACATTGGGGATTTTAAGGCCCCTGGGCCGGACGGTATGCCCTCGGTGGTCTACAAGAAACATTGGCACTTTATGGGGGAGAAGGTTATCGAGGAGGTCATGTCTGTTCTTAATGGTGGTGCCATGCCGGAGGGATGGAATGACACAACTGTGGTCTTGATTCCTAAAGTGAAATGCCCTAGCAGTATCAAAGATCTACGGCCGATAAGTTTATGCAATGTGATATACAAATTGGTCTCCAAGGTTATTGCTAATCGTCTCAAGATCATTCTCTCGGAGATTATTTCCTCCAACCAAAGCGCTTTTGTCCCCGGGAGAATGATAACGGACAATGTCTTAGTGGCGTATGAGATGTCACATTACCTCCTGAATAAGAAGAGAGGGAAGGAAGGGATAGCAGCTGTGAAGGCGGATATGAGTAAAGCATACGACAGGGTCGAATGGGATTTCCTCAGAGCCATGCTGACCAAGCTTGGCTTCGGGGCTAGGTGGATCGACCTGGTCATGTCATGTGTCTCTTCTGTCCGCCACCAGATTAAGGTGAACGGGGAGCTGACCGAACAGTTCTCACCATCCCGGGGCTTACGACAAGGAGACCCCGCCTCGCCCTATCTTTTTGTCATCTGTGCAGAGGGACTCTCGGCTTTGCTGCATGACGCGGAGGCGGCGGGGAGGATTAGCGGAGTCAGAATCTTTCAGGGGGCTCCCGTGGTGTCACACTTGCTTTTCGCAGACGATTCTCTTCTCCTTCTGAGAGCTAAGCAGGAGGAGGCCTATGAGCTGCGCAGGGTGCTTGATCTCTATGAGGCATGCTCGGGACAATGCATAAATCTCGAGAAGTCCGCCGTGATGTTCAGCCCAAATACAGAAGCTGGGGTTAGAACTGCTGTAAAGAACTCTCTGCAAATCCAAAGCGAAGAGTGGAATGACAAGTACCTGGGCCTGCCAGTGCATGTGGGCAAGTCACGGAAGAAAGCCTTTGCTTTCGTTAAGGGAGCTATGGCAGGCCGGGTTTATGGTTGGAAGGAACGACTTATTGCAAATGCGGGGAAGGATACCTTAGTTACTACTGTTGCCCAAGCTATACCCAGCTTCGCTATGTCGTGTTTTGACCTTACCAAATCTTTCTGCGGAGAACTCAGCTCGATGCTCGGGAACTATTGGTGGAGTCAGCAAGACAAGAAGAGCACCACCCACTGGATCGGATGGAAGACCCTTACACTGCCAAAATCCCAGGGTGGGCTTGGTTTCCGGGATATGTACGGGTTTAACATCGCCATGCTGTCCAGACAAATTTGGCATCTAGTCCAGTACCCGAATTCCTTATGTGCTCAATTGTTGCGTGCTCGGTACTACCCGGATGATCAACTCCTCGAAGCTGCCCCGAGAGATGGTATCTCCTACTCATGGAGAAGCCTGCTGCATGGGCTCCAACTTTTTCGGGAAGGATATATATGGAGGATTGGGGATGGCACTCAGGTCAACATCTGGTTGGATCCATGGATACCTAGGCCCTGGTCGCGCCGGGTCATCACAACTCGGGGCCCTAATCTCCCGGAAAGAGTCTGCGATCTCATAGATCCGTTAACGGGCCAGTGGGACGAGCGGCTAGTAAGGGACACGTTCTGGCCTGATGATGTTAAACACATTCTCCAGATCCTGTTGAGAGAGGGGGCGCAAGATTTCATCGCGTGGCATTATGACAGTAAAGGCATCCATTCAGTTAAATCGGCATACAAATTGTTTGGCCAGCTAGAAAAGACAAGGATGAACGGAGGCGTGGGTGGTAGCAACACAAACCCAGGTGGGCTCGATAGAGTTGATGATGAATCGTGGAAACGGATATGGAAGCTCCCTTGTCCAAAAACTATTCAGATGTTCACTTGGCGCGTCCAGCATGATTCTCTTGCTCTCAGGATGAATGTGGCTCGGCGAGGTATTCCAATTGCTGATACAAAATGCCTGTTTTGCGGCAATGCAGATGAAGACGGGGCCCACCTGTTCATTAAGTGTAAAATGGTCAAGGGTGGATGGAGAGAGCTGGCCATGGAGGGGGAGCGTCGTGCCCTTGAGCGTATAACGGGTGTGCATGCAACCATGGATTTCCTATGGGGGTTGGATGTAAGAAAGCGCCTCTTGGTGCTTACCTATTGGTGGTTATGGTGGACCAACCGGAACAAACTCCGAGAAGGGAATCTACCTGCTGCAGCTGACGAGTTGGCTAGAAGAGCTAGAAGCAGCGTCATCGAGTTCATGCAGATTTTTGTGGCTACTGCACCGAAGCCTTCCCCTGACAAGTGGCGACCCCCAGTCAACGGTGAGTACAAGATTAACGTCGACGACTCTTTTTCTCCGGGGCAGAGCCATGCTGGCTGGGGGGTCGCGGTGCGCTCACCTGAAGGCCACCTGCTATGCGCCCGGGCAGGGTGCCAAGATTATGTGCATGATGCTTTCGCTGCTGAAACCCAAGCTATGTCTCATGCGATTAACATTGAGCAGAGCTAGGCATGGTCAGGGTGGAGTTTGAAACCGATTCACAACTTCTAGCAGAAGCTCTCGACCTGGGAAAGGTGGACTCCTCGGCGTACGCAACGGTGATTGCGGATATGAAATATCAGCTTAAACTCTGGTTTTCAAAATTCTCGATCTCTGTTTGTAGAAGGAATGCCAATTCAGTAGCTCATGAGTTAGCAAATCTTGGACGTGTGTGTCCTTAACCACTGTATGCAGTGGGAGTCAGATGTACCAGCCCTTGTGGGCGCTTGTGTCTTGGGTGATATGCCCAGCCACTGTTGAGTAATAAAGCTTTGGTGCTTTAAAAAAACCCATAAAAAAGTATGGCAAAGACAAAAGAAAGGTTCCATTAGGGCATCTCCAGCCGCGCCGCGCCGGCTTAGGCCGAAAACAGCGCCGGCAGACCCAGGCCGAACCCGGCGCGCTGGGGGCACCCGGGGGCGTCGGGGCGAACTGTTTTGGCGCGAAACAGTCGCGGGCCCGCCGCGTCATCGACTCTACCCTCTTCTCGCCCCTCAGTCGTCCTCATCGCCTTGTTTCCCGCGGCGAATCAATGCCAAAGCTGCCGCGCTGCTGCGCCGGTCAGCCTGCGCCATTGATGCCTCACGGGCGGCGCAGTGAAGACCGGATGACGCGCGTCCCTCGCCCTCCCTCGCCCTCCACGCGTACTCACGGCGGCTCGCGCACGGGCGGCGCCTCGGCCTATATAAGACGCGCCCCAGCGCACTCGGCGACTCGCACTCTCTCGCCATCGTTGTTCCTCCCTCTCCTCTCTCTCGCCGTCTCCAGTTCATCACACCCATGGCCGAGCGCTTCCCAGGCGACGGCGAACGGCTTCGGCCACCGCCATATTCACGAGAACGAGGCTCGCCTCCTTTTCGAGGCCGAGTACCCGGTCCCGCCGGACATGCGGGTGCCCGACGCGTGGAGGATCAGCGCCGGCGGTGTGCCGGTGCCCCCGATACCCACCGGCGCGGCGCGGCGTGCGAAGATCGCACGCATCCGCTCGTCCCTGCCGCGTGCGGCAAGGGAGGGGCCACGGTACGTCCCCGACAGCCCGCTCTGGGAGCCTTATTTCCGCCGCCGTCACGCCGAGCAGCTCGAGGCCACCAACGGCGTCGAGCCCTCCGGCAGGCTCAACGCCGTCGGCCGGCGTCGGTGGTGGGGCGTGCCCGGGCGCACGTTGGAGGCCGTCCTCGAGTACATCGAGGGCGGCAACACGCCACGCCTCGAGTACCCCGCTCCTCCGTCCTTCCCACGTTACCGGGGAAGCTCCTGGACCCCAAGGCGCATGGAGACCGGGGGGTCCTCCTCCTCATCCGGCGGCTCCCCCTGCCTCCATCTCCGCCCCGTCAAGCCGGAGCCCCAGGGTACGCCTGTCAGCGCGCGCACCCGCAGCTCCGGCGTCCGCATCGGCGACAACGCCTCCCCACCGGCCGCTTCGTCCTCGTCGAGCCCAAGCCGGAGCCCGGCCTCCCCGCGGAGTACGAGGAGGTAGCCCGGCGTGGCTTCTCCGACGAGGACGCCCTGCGGTGGGCGCGGGACGACTACCTCCGCGACGAGATGGTCCGGCAGCGCCGGGCCCTGGAGAAGATCGCCGCCCGCAAGCGTGGGCGCGAGGACGAGCACGGCGTCGTGGTCCTCGACAGCGACGACGACGACGACGCCCCCGGACCGTCCAACCCGCCGCGCCAACCGGGGAAGGGATGCAGCAGGGATGGCGGAGGCGTCGGCGGGGGCGACGACGACGACGACGGCGGCGGTGACTACACGTGGTTCTACAGCCTCCTCCGCATGTAGAACCGCGTGGGCGGACGGCGAGGGAGACGGCGGGAGTAACCCGCGGTAGTTTTTTTCTTCTTTTTTTGTAAAATATGTTTAAATTTAGACAAAGTCGTCCGTGTTTGCGCCGAATTTAAACATTTTAAAAATCCGTGGGGGGCTGCGACTGGAGGGCATCATGCCTCCAGTGCGCGGTTTAACGCCGGTGCGCCCCCAGGGGGCGATTTTTTGCCCCTCCTGGGGGGCCAACGGCTGGAGATGACCTTAATTGTGAGTGCATTCCATTTCTTTTAACAAAATCAACGGCACCTTCGTACTGGTGGATCTGTTTATATTTAGCAAGTTATAATTACCAATTAATTGGGTGATGATCCTATTCTGCTTGGTCATCTCTATAAATAATGGATGCAAGGGCTTGGGTCGAGCACTACATCAGATCTATCTAACCATCCATCGAAAAGAAAATTCTAGGTAACCATGGCGTGCAACGGCTAGGTAACCATGGCGTGCAACGGCGGCCAGATGAATGCGAAAGCAGTCGCGATTCTACTCCTCATGCTCCTCGGATGCTACGCATACACCGCGCACTGTATGTATACACACTATTATCCATCGCATGTTTTTATATAGTACATGTATCTCCTCAGTTCCTTCGTATGTATGCCTTGAAATTATCTGATGCGTTTTACTCCTTTATGGGTGTTGCGAGATCAGGTGGTCGTGACCTGGCCGAAGACGTGGGCGGCATCAAGCTTAATCCAGGGGTGCTGTGCCTAAAGAGTTTATGCACTGATGGTGTGTTTGGCCACAAATGCTACTGCTGTGCAACGCTGCCCGATATGTTGGGACACCGCGGACGAGTGCAGGAAGGTCTGCCCCTGAGCCCGTCGTCGTAGCTCCATCGGATCGACACAAAATTCGTTGGGGCGATTAATAATGTAATACACAGCCGCATATTCTTGGATCCGTGATCATGCCCGTGTATGTCTTTTTCTATATTTGCAAAAAAAAACATGTCTTTTCCTAAACAAGGTTTTGTTCCTTTAATCCCCTCATCACTCATCCCCAAGATCGGGTGGCGGCGCAGCGCTTTCCTCGGGGCACGGCGGCGCGGCAGCAGCAGCAGGCGGCGGAGACGCGGGCTGCGGGTGGCGGCGTGAAGGGGCTGAGGCGTGGTGGGGCGCGGTGGGCTCCGGCGGCGTTGACCCTGTCGGCGTGCGGCTAGATCTGGGCCCAGGCGGCGCGGGCCGGGAGCGGCGTGGGCTGCGGCCGTCCGCCTCTGTCGTGGCCATGGCTGGTAGGGGCGGAGGCGCAGCGGCGGTGGCAGGTGGGCGGGCTGCTCGGTTTCCAGGCGTCCCGCCGGCTGGACGACGACGGCGGCGCAGTTGGACTCCCCGGCGAGCTTCCTCGGGGGTGGGCGGCGGTCCTGGTGGGAACTCCTTGCCGGTGGCTGGGGCTGTGTTGGTGGCCTTGCGCGGCTCTGCGCTGGGCGCCGAGGCGGGGCGGCACAGGGGTATGTCTGGGGGGAGGGATTTGGCTGGAGGGATGGGCGGCGCCAACGTGCTCGGGCCTCTGTCACCGGCACAGGGGTGTGCAGGTCTGGATGCGTCTGCTCCCCCACCTTCCCTTTCCCCGGCCGCGTGCGGGCGGCTATAGCGCCGGCGATATTCAAGGCGGGACACATTCTGCAGCTCGTCGGTCTGCTGTGTCCCCTTGGTCCAAAGTTGATCCTTTTGGATGATCTTGGGGGTGTTTGGATGTTGGGCGGCGGCCCTGGCGGCGGGAGGAGTGGCGTTCGTGGACGGAACCTATGTCTTGGGTGTGGGCGGGCAACCATGGCCTTGCGGGGGGCTTGGTTGCGGCTGGTTGGCAGAGCGAGGGTATGTCAGAGGGGTGCGAGCGCCGGAGTTCATCACTTGCCCAGTCCTTGTACTGGCCGACGGCGGCAGCGGCCGTGGTCGTCGTATCCTTCATGAAGGCGCCGTGGCGGTGCTCCCACCCCTCGCATGTGACTCCGGGTGAAAACTTGATCTACGGATCGGACGGTGGCGGCTATCCATGGGCATCCCCTTCTAGAAGGCACTGTCTTGGAGTCCCTGCTCTGTCATGACCGTATCCCCCTCCTCGTTTCTTCGTGGAGGTCTCCGTCCTCTTCAAGCGGTTATCCTTCGTCATTTTTAGTTAGCTTGGTTGGCGGTGGCATTAGGGGTCGGTGCTCGACACCTTTGTATCATGTCTTGGGTGTGTGTGTTGTGTGCGGTGGTGGTGTGCGTTGTATCGGTCTGTCCGAATGTTGTGATGATGTTGGCTTTATAATATAAAGCGGGGGAAACTCTTTTTGGGCAAAGGGGCTGATGAGGATTTGCGAGTGAATCATCTTCAAACCCCACAAAAATAGAACAAACATCCAAGTTAATAAAGGGCAGGGCTTGTCAACATGTCCATAATAGTTTTTCGTGTGTTCGCTCTTCCATTGGCTAGTATTTCATCATCATAATAATCATGCACCTAAAGAACAACCAATGTTTCGCACGTACAAGCCCCTATTTAGCCCCCAAGATCTAGATGTGTATCAATCGTCCTCTCCTTTTTCTTTTTAAAACGGAATTATGTCTTCTCTTACACACACGCGAGCGACTCGACGAACAGCACCAATGACAGCATAAAGATGTCGCCATCACAAAAAGGAGGCGGCGTGCCCCGTGGCTGGCGGCAGGAACGGTTTGTTGATTTTTTTCTCTCGATCATGTATCGATTATGGATCCATTGTTCCTCTGTTTTGTTGGTCGTTGGTCTGTTCCCGGAGCCTCGCATCACTATGTTTTTTGTTTTAGGAGAGATTTTGCACTATGCTCAAAATGCCTTTTCAAAGAATTGGCAATCGTGCACGTCTCAACTAGTATTACAAACATACATGAGAATTAACAGAGAGATGACTTGATTGCACTAGAAGGTTATCAATTAACATGCATATCTAATCTAATACCCCTCTGTTTCTAAATATAAGTCTTTTTAGTTATTTTAATATAAACTACATACAGATGAATATAGAGATATTTTTTATTGTAGATTCACCCCCTTATTGTAATCTCTAAAAACACTTAAATTTAGGAACGCAGGTATTTAGAAACATTACAACCGAGCACTTTCCCAGCCCTCTCAGGCCATTAGCATCCGTAGCCGTCCGATCATAACTCGAGGCGTTTTTTTGGCCGTCCGATTGTCCGACAATCCCACATTCGCTCCCTTCGATCGCTACCAACGAGCGCTCACCTTTGCTGGGCCGCTGCTCTGATGACATTTTTGGGCCTCTGGTATTAAACTGGGCCTAATGATAAGTAGCAGTCACCTGAGTCTGTTTCACCGTAGAGAGCCCATTACCCGGTTGCTCTGCAAGACCAGAACGACTCGCCGGTCGATGTTGTCGCCTGGGCGAAGAGGACGATGTGTGGTCGCACAACGCCACAATCTGAGCGAGGTCGTGTAGCTCGGGCCTTCCGGACCGCACGACGATCCAGAAAAAGGCAAAGTGACCGTGCAACTGTTTGGTGAATTAGACATGGGGATGAAATTCAGTCGCAGGATTGAAGGAAGCAATCATTCGTCAGTTTCTGGAAGCATTCATCATGGTTGAATTGCGCCACTCGTCGGTGGCCATTAATAGAGGTGTGCGTTTCCGTTTTTCCAATCTACATACAAGCTCCTGTATATACTTCGTCACCGGAACCCTTCTTCCTCCAGTAGCAGAAGCTAAGCACGCATAGTTGTCAGCCGCGTTGCCCACCGCTGGCGTCTTCCTCCTGCTGGCGTCCTCCTGACCCAGCCGACTGTCACTCTCCTTCGCCTTCTCGATACCGATTACAGCCGGGGCAGCGAGATCTATGCGGCGGCGATGATTAGGGAAGTAGAAGGGGCAAGAACTGGACCACCATCCTCACCCAGTGTCTGCGGCCAAGCACCGCAGAAACCGTCGGTCAGGAACAACAAGATGCCACAGTTGTGTTTGCTACCTTTTCTTCACTGTGGTCTCTACTCCGTTGCCCAACACCTTTTTTTTTCAAGAACACACAAGGCATGTGTCATTTGCATTAAGGGGCCGAAGCCACGAGGGAAAAGTTTTACAGGGTATCACAAAGAGAGAATATGGTAAAACGGCGACACAGCACGCTACCCTCCACCTACACACATGGGACAACTGCTAATTAGTGATATCTGTCAGATCCTCCACCCCCACCAGATCGTCATGAGGCTGTCGGGCCTCCTTCCACACAGCAAACTCTTCCTTGACACGCTTGGTTAGTATCGAAGGCAGAACCGCCACCTTATCAAACACCCTGCTATTGCGCTCAAGCCAGGTGAGACGCAACACACAGCAGACCAAAGCATTGAATTCTTTACGATTTGAAGCCGTGACCGCAGCGCTGATCGAAGGCCACCACTCCAACAGCATGGAGTCAGCTTGAGGAGTGAACCGATGCAATCTCCGATCTAGAAGGACCTTGTACCATACTTCCCGTGAGTAAGAGCACTGGAGGAGCATATGGTTGGCCGTCTCCTCCTCTTGACAGCATAGGGGGCATTGTGGCGGGTGTTGAAGGTTCCTCCTTGCCAGACGGTCCGCTGTCCATAGCCGATTGTGTAAGGCCAACCATACAAATATTTTGATTTCGAGCGGTGCCCACGATCCCCAAAGCTCATCCGCACACGGAAAATGCTCGCGGCCGAAGAAGAAACAGTCATACGTCGAGCGGGCAGAAAACTTGCCATCCGACGAGAGCCGCCATCTGAACCTATCCGGATGTGCCTCCAGCTCCATGCCCGAAAGGGTATTCCAAAGCAGCAGAATTTCTGCTAAAGCCGGCACGGACGGGGACCCCTTGATATCTCTAATCCACGCCGCCGCCGGCAGCGCGTCCACCACTAATCTCTGCATTGCCGAGGGCTTAACAAAAGACAATACTGCCGGAGCAATCTGCTTCACGCATCTCCCATTAATCCAGTGGTCAGACCAGAATTGCAATCTCTGACCATCCCCGAGCACACACTGCATTGCTGCCTCCCCCACAGCTTTAGCCTCCGATGGAACTGTAATGCGCAGCCCCTCCCATGGTTTGTCCTAGCCCACCTTCTCTAGCCATGACCACTTGAGCATTAGAGCATTATTCATAACCTTCAAGTTTTTCACCCCTAGGCCACCAAATTCTTTGGGCGTGTAGACAAGTTTCCAATTCACCAAGCAGCTGCCAGCCTTGGCTTCCTCATACCCGCGCCAGAAAAATCCCCTACATAGCTTATCGATACATGCCAGGAACCATTGCGGCAGATCAAGCACCAGCATTGGGTATATTGCCGTGGCTGTGAGCGTCGAGTTGATCAACACAAGCCGCCCCGCACGCCTCAGCATGGAGGCTTTCCACGTTGGTAGATGCCCCACTGCACTGTCCACGAACGGCTGGAGGTCCATCTTGGTCAGTCGCCTAGGTGACAACGGCAACCCCAAGTATCTAATTGGAAATTGTATAGCTAGGCATTCCAGAATTTGCAGCACCTCCTGAATTTGGCATCCTCGCCACGAATCATGGTTGCAGAACTCTTTGCCAGATTACAGTGGAGACCAGTGGCAGCACCGAAGGCTTTGAACAAACCCACCACTGCCTCGGCTTCGCTCGCAAGTGGTCTAATAAGCATGACCACGTCATCCGCATAAATAGATAATCGGTTCCGGATTCCCCATCGCTCAAATGAACCAAATAATCCTTCCTGGTCGCCCCGCTTGATGACCGCCGTAAGCACATCCATCACGAGAACAAACATCAGAGGCGAGAGGGGGTCGCCCTGTCGTAGCCCTTTGGCGTGCCAGAACTTATCGCCTGCTGCCCCATTAATCAGAATTCTCGAGCTGGAGGTAGACAGAATTACAGCCAGCTTAGCTAGCCACTTGGGCCCAAATCCACGATGGCGCAGAACCTTAAGGAGGAAATCCCAATCCACCGAGTCGAAGGCTTTGGCCATATCAAGTTTAAGCAGCACGACCTGCACATTCCGACGGTGCAAAGATCGGATGGACTGCTGGACCATGATGAAGTTATCAACGATCAACTGGCCGGCAATGAACGCGCTTTGATTGGCGTGAACCAGACTCTCGGCAAAGCGCGCCGTCTGGATCGCAAGTAGCTTAGAGACAATCTTACCAAAGCTATGCACCAGGCTCACCGGCCTGAACTCCTTAATATCCACCGCACCCACTACCTTAGGAATTAACGTGATGTAGGCCTCGTTTAAGAGCTGGAATCCTCTGCTATCCCCACTGTCAAAGGCGTTGATTGCCCTCATAACCGCATCTTTAATAATAGGCCAGCAACATTGATAAAAGCGGATTGAGAAGCCGTCCGATCCTGGTGCTTAATCAGGCGGGAGCTCTTTGATCACCGACCACACATCGTCGGCAGAAAAATTGCCCTCCAGAGAATCCAAATTCAGTCTAGGCAGATCAAGAGCATGCAAGTCAAGGCAGTGCTCCCTCACCCTTGGCATGCCAAGGAGGTCAACAAAGTGACCAACCGCCAGGATGTCCATCTCGTCCGGTGTCGTGGCTTCCACCTTTGCCGCCTTGAGCCTAAAAATCTGATTGTTCCTTCTCCTTGCCGAAGCGAAAGATTGGAAGAATTCAGTGTTGGCCTCGCCCTCTCTCAACCATTGAATCCTTGAGTGTTGTCTAGCGATAGTGCACTGCAATGATGCCAGCCCCAGAACTTTCCTCTTCAATTGGCTTCTAAGCCAGAACTCAGCTTCCGATAAGGGTCGATTATCCCGTGCTTGATCAAGCAGACGGATCACCTCATTAGCCATCAGTAATTGCTCCTTGATGTTTCCAATGGATCTGTGGTTCCACCTAGTAAGCTCTTTGGTCGTAGCCTTAAGCCCGCTCATGAGATCCATGAAGGGGTCCGCCCGAGGAGGTGCGTCATTCCACCCGGTCGCGACAGCCGCCTGAAACCCTCTCAACTTCGGCCAAAAGGACTGAAAATGAAAGCGTGCTTTCCTCTGAAAGCAGACGTTTGTAGAGAGAAGCAGGGGGCAGTGATCCGACATCGATGAGGACATAGCCTGCAGCAGGTGATCAGGATTGGCCGCTTTCCAGTCCAACGACATGAACCACCGGTCGATTTTCTCCAAAGTGGGGGCACGACGTTCATTACACCAAGTGTAGCGCCTGCCCAGCAGTGAGGCCTCCTTAAGTTCCAAATCATTCAGAAAGCGCCTAAATCGTCCCATCATCCTTCTGCTGACGAGAGCATTGTTCTTGTCAGAGGCCTCAACAATCAAATTGAAGTCCCCAGCGAGAGCCCATTGACCAGGAGTGCTGGCCCGAACATCCCGCAGCTCTTGAAGAAACATGGGCTTGAGCCCATCATCCGTAGGCCCATATACTACCGAGAGGAACCAGGATGGAGCACTGCCGAAACAAATCTCCACCGTGACCGAGAACCGATCCACCCTGGTGGAAGCGACTGACACTAGACTTGACTGCCAAGCCACCACAATACCTCCTGCCGTGTTAAGCGTTGGCAGGAAGACAAACCCATCATACTTATTGCCCAACATTTGGGTGATACCAAAACGGTCGACAGAGGCTAGCTTGGATTCCACCAAGCACACCACCGAAGCATTGGCGTCCTCCGCAGCCGCGCGAACCACGTTGCCACGACTAGGGTTATTTAGACCTCTCACATTCCACACAATGATATTATGATTGGGCACTATCATTAAAAAATCCCACAATCACCACGGCCAGCACTACTAGCACACCAGGGTCGGTGCTCCCGCAGTCTGATACTGTTCCAAAGAAAACAGTTTAATGAGCGCGTCAATGGCCGAAGCAGGTAGCGGCTCCTTGAACATCTCCGCATAACGCGCAAGGCAGTCCACATCAGGCTCGTCCTCGATCCCACAAAACCCCAACTTGGACACAAGAACGCTTTGAGCGCGTTTGATGTAGGAGGCAGGCTTCCCACGCGAGTTGAATGCTATGCGTGCACTACGTCGCAACTGATCTTCAGGCACCACAAGTTTTGCTCTCCGTGAACGCTGCACCGAAGGAAGGGGGAGCACCGGGTTGGCGATGTGAGCCCTGATCTGGTTCAGCACAGAGTGCAAAGCCACGTTGCTCGTCACCGGATCGGCATGGGGCAGCCGCGACGTGCAGGGCGAGCCAGGCACAACCGGCGTACAGGGCGAGGCATGCTCCCCCAGCGAGCAATGCGAGACCGGTACCGCAGGCGTGACTGATGCACCAGCCACCGGGGACGCATCCATGGGTGACAGGGGCACCTCGAAGTAGGCTGCTGGAGCGGCCTGATCCACCACCGGCAGGTCTAGCGAGCCAGATTCATGTAAGCCTCGAATGCGGTCCCTGAACGTCCCAGAAATAGACGTGCAACGTGCATGGCTGGGCCGCAGAGCACCAATGCATGGCAGTGACAGGCGTCCACCAATGAGAAGCGAGACTGGCAGCGCGGCTCTGTAGCTGGGGTCCGCCACTACCGGCGACCACCGCAGACGTCTCGCACCCGACAAGCACGGTCCCATGGGGTGCACGGGCCTCGAGCTCATAACCCGATAGTCACTTTCCACAATCAGACCATCATTGCTGCAAACATCCTGTCTCCACCAAGGAAGGGATACCGAAACGGGCGAAGTGTCGCCCGAGGCGCTGACCTCGGCTTGTCTCCCGTCCACCAAAAGCCCCGGCGAGCAAGAATCCGAAGAGGAAAGTTGTGCCCGGGCCACGGGTCGCCAGTAGCTGCGTGCAGACGGGACGGTCAGCTGTCCCACTGGCGCCAAAAGGTGGCCCGCAGCCTGCGCATCAGGCCCCACCTCAACGTCACATGTCGCAGCCGGAGCTGAAGCGGCCTCACCACCCGTCGCAGCCGCTGCATCTCCCGCCGCCGGCAGACCAGCCCGACCTCCACGATGAAGCACAGGAGCCCTACCGAGACCCCCCTCCGACCCGCCATGACCTGAGGAGGGGTCCGGGGGAGGCGGTGGAGGCGACGTAGGATTATGGCGGCGGTGAGCCGGCGGCGGAGGCAGATCGTCGGCCTCATCCGACACAACATCATCCACCACCTCCGCTACCCTGTGGATGGATATGGGGTAGCGGAGCGTCCTGTACCACCTGCGGCCCAGCGGGCCCCTATGGCGCCCCCTCGGCCTCTCCAGAACCGCCGGCTCCTCCACCAGCAGCAAGCGACGCACCGGGATGCGCTCGGGGCGATCCTCCGGAGCCAGACGCGAAAAAGGGACATGTCATGCCGTCGGGAAGTAGCCGCCGCAACGTCCACCACAAACCCACAACCACGGAGGATGACCTCCGCCGTCCGTCTGCACCAAGCTTGGGTCGGGACACCCACCAGGTCCAGCGGAACCAGGGTAGGAAGAGACACCGCCGTCGCCTGGGCCAAACGCGACCATGGTCGAAGTGAAAGCGAGAACCCAGGCCTCTCTGCCCGTCCGTCCGCCACCAGCCGATTGCGAGTATGCATGTTCTCGCATATCACCAGGAAGTCTTCCGGCCAGAATGCGCGGATAGACATGTCAGCCGGGCCAATATCGAACACTCGGTGAATCACGGCCGCCGCATCTGCAAGGTCGACCAGCGGTCGTGTACCAGTCACCAAGACCACCATAGCCCGGCCCAGCTCAGCCTCCGTGCAGAGGAGCTCATCAGACATCTCGAGGTAGCAGCACTCATCCTCTTCCCACCCCACCGGAGCCAAGCAAGACACCACCCGCGAGGCCCTAGAGCCCGGGGGAGGCGCTTCCTTGGGCAGTCGCACCGCTCGAGGACCCCTCCCGGACGACCCGGGACCAGGGCCGGACCAAGCGTACGGTGCCCGCCGGAGGAGGGCCCGGTGGCGGGGGAGGAAGCGCCGTGTCAGAGGCCGGCGAAGCAGACCGCACCGATAGCGGCGCAGAGGGCCCGCAGCGAGGCGATGCCGGATGCGCCGCCAAACCGAGGCGGAGCGCCGGGGGAGGCCGGAGTGGCTGCACCAGTAGAGAGGGCTGCGCGGCCTCTTGCAGTCCCTAGAGTGATGCCCCGGTAGGTTGCAGCGGACGCAGATGGTCTCATTGAAGCACTTGCGAGAGATGTGATCCAGCTGCCCGCAATTGTAGCAGCACCCAAAGAGTCGCGCAGGCATCCGCGACACCGGAGGGCGGTTGGAAGGGAGCTCGGCCTCGGGGACGAGCGTGGGCCGCCGCGCGGAGACGAAAGCGGAGAACGACGTTTCTCCCGCTGATTCCCCTGGGATCTCCACACCCTATCCACGCAAGCCCCCGGAGGCATCACCATCGCAGCGGGGTGGAGAGGGCCCATCGCCGAGCCCACGACAATGGACTGCAGCGATTGCCGTGGAGGAGGGGGTGGCAGAGAGGGGGGCGGCGGAGACGCCGACGAGGAAGCCCCTGAAGAGGAGCCAGATGCAGAGAAGTGGAGATGCGATGCCATGGCAGGAGAGGTGAGGTGGGCGCCGGGGCTGGAGCGGCGGCCGGCGCGAGATGTGGGCGCCGGGGCCGGAGTGGCCGCCGGCGAGATCAACAGGGAATAGTAAAGCTATGTCTGAAACATGCCTTTTGTCAAACGAGTTGCCCAACACCTTGGTCACAACCCTTCCGCACACCCTTTAATTTCGTAGCTTAATTATTTCATTTAAGTTTGAGGTTGTGGCGTTGACGGCGAGGAATAAGTGGACATGTTCTCTAACCTTCTCATGTAATATCTAGCAATTGCCACTTCAAAGTTTGCCATGTAGACTACCTTTTCCATCACGATGCATTTTGTGAGTACTCTCTCAAATTACAGTTCCGTGGGTGCAGCTTCGGCCATACACTTCAGCCACCAGAGGTCTCCATGATTGATGCTCCCTGATATATCGCTACCTGCATGCCATGGTGCAGAGTATGCAATGTTTTGGAATCAACATATGAAATTGGTTGAACTTTTGATTTGATTGGACTATCCATGCATATATAGGACTATAGTTGAGTAATTGGTCTCCAACTATTCCATGTTCTAGTTGACCTAATACTAATTTTTTGTGTTGTTTGTAGTGCTGAATTGTGATTCGAGATTATAAGAATACAACTGATGGAAGATTATGTGTCTTTTGTAATTTCTCACCACTATGAGGCTCCCTTGGGTTAGAGATAATATTAAAGAATAACATTGCTCAATAATGTGAGGTAAGTCAAAGAAAAAGTATTTTTCATGTATGTTCTGGAAAGTGCAACGTCATTTCTTTAGCATCATGACTACATGAAAAATACTTTTAGAGCTCGTCTTCAGGTTCACTACATGTGCCAGATCTCCACTTGGAAATACAGTTGGTGTGTTTCTGGTTTGGAAAACGGATGCTATCTTTCTCTATGCTTTTACACTTGAAACGTCCAGTGGCACGGTGACCATAATGGCCAGTGGCGCAACGGCCGAAATGACGGATGGCCTGCATCCTGCGACGGAAACGTCGGAGGCCACCAACGCTATGGTAGCGACGACCGTCCTCACGGATCAGGCGGAGAAAGAAGGAAACGAGGCTCGGCATCTCACCGGCGGCGAGTGCTCTTTCCCTCCTTTTCTTTTCTCCTTTGCTCTTCGCTGGTTGTTCTACGTGCTGATAACGTGTTTGAGATCGAAAGTAAAAATCTCTGTCTCGATTGATGCTTACATGCGCTACTTATACCATCCGGAGAGACACGATCGAAGGGAGGCGTCAGTTCCAGAGGGCATGAGCGAGAAGGCGTCTGTGCGGGACAAAACGCACGACGGTTTGGGCAAGGGGAGATTTTCCCTACTTACAAATTCTAATTAATTCTAACAAATTGTTCACATTATATTAAATGGATGCGATCAAATTCCATATTTGTGCTAGAGATGGATTTCTGGGCATGAACGAATGCTTATCTTCCTGGAAAAAAAATTGCACCTGTCAGAAATATCAAGTTTCTTCCTGCTCTTCATGAGGTAGATCATTCCCACATTTTGAAAACCTAAATGTAGTACCACTAGCTGGATGTATGATGCTCTTGCACAAATTGGTTTGAATATTTTTCTGGGTCCGCTCATCGATATAGAAGACTGTGATATTTAACTTTCATGTTTTATAATAATTTATGTACAAAATTTAATATCAACTTATTGTCAAAATAGATGGGCGCGGCAACGCGCGCCATTATTGATCTAGTAGTATTATAAACATAGGTCCGAATTAACATGCATAGAAAACATGGGCCTGTAGATTTTGGAATAAACCAAAATTCGATGGATTAATTATTATGTAGGATTAACATGCGAAGAAAAACTAAATTACTAATTGGTTTTTTCTGATAGTCAATCTTAGATTATTTTGCGGGATTAACATGCGAGATCATTTAGCGCTTGTTTCCATTTAAGCGTGCAGTTTTGAAAATAAAAAAAATCTCATTCAATATATACTCTCTCTGTTTTTTTATGTATGCACTTCCAGTCATTAGATACCGTTTTCCATTTTCCATACAGAAAACGTTTGGAAACTGTGCGCCGGCCGAGCATTCGGCCGGTCGCACGGGAATCGGGGAATCCATCACTATCTTGTGGACAGCAACAACGCGCGCCCCTCCCCTTCCTCATCCATGTGCTCAGATGCGCAACTCCCTTCGATCACCAATGCTTGAGGGGACTGATCCACTAATTCCCGACGGCCATCTCTCACCGCAGTTGAAAAGGACAGCACGCGGCACGGAACCGGCAGCATGCCAAAATGCTTGAACCAGAGGTGCCCAACCATGGCGACTAGCGGAGCTGCAACCGCGACGCAGGGACAAGGCGGTGCCTGTGCTACAACCATGGACGCAAAATGCTACTTTCTTCATTCCGAATTATTTGTCACAGGTATGAATGTATCTAGATGTATTTTAATTCTAGATACATCCATTTCTGCGACGAGTAATTTGAAACGGAGGAAATACATCTAATAGATAAAAAAGCTTTAATCAAACTTTAGAACACATGAAAAGTTGCAATTGTAAATATAAAAAAGCTTCAACAGATTGAAAAATCTTCAGCCAGCCATTAAAGTACTTCACCAATCATTGTCCTTTTTAGCTGACTTGGATAGTGAAGTACTAGCCTCATGCCTAGCGCTTAATGCCTTTTCGACAGCATATCATAGCAAAGAAAGAAAGTGCATTGTACTTTCTCCAATCCTTTTTACTCTGCATATTAGATTTAGATCAAGTCAAACTTTACAAAGTTTAATCAAATATATATTAAAAAATATCAATATCCATCATACTAAATATATATCCCATGAAATAACATTTCGTAATGAATCTAACAAAATTGATTTGGCATCGTAAATGTTAATATTTTTTCTATAAATTCGGTCAAAATAGAGATGCTTTGACTTCAGACAAAACTTATATGCAGACTAAAAAAGACCGGAGGGAATACTGATATATGACGGCGGGGTACCTTAGAGCATCTCCACTAGGGCCCACAAGACGCCCCCCAAGCACCTTTTTTTAGCACCGGCGGGTAAAAACGTCCCAGCCAGGCCCCCAGGACATCGTTTTCGCCGGATTTTATGAAAATTAGCGCCGGCACGCCTACCCCGTACCCAGCCCGCCGGGGGGCAGCTGGGGACGCCGGCATTGCTTTTTGCAGGCGCTGCCCCACTTGCCAGCCCCTCTGTCTCCCCTCTCATCTCCTTTCTCTCTATTTCTTTATTCTTTCTCCTCTCTCCTCTCCTTTTTCCTTCCGCCACCTACCACCCACCATCGCGGACTCCTCCTCGCCGCCGCACGCCAGGGGGCGCGCCTCCGCAGCCTCCCCTCGCCCTCCCCTCACCGGCCACCGCGGCCCCGCTCCCGCCGGTGGCCGCCTTCCCTGCCGCGGCCTCCTCTCGCCCTCCCCTCGCCGATCGACTTGCCGCCCCCGCCGCCCACTCCCCCTCCGCGGCGCAGCACCAGGGGCCGGTGCTCTCGCTGGCGTTCCTCTCCAAGCTGCTCGACGCCGTGGACGCCCTCGCCAGGCCCCCTGCCGACCGCCTGGCCCCCGACCTACTCGACCGCTCCGTCAAGGCACTCGACGTGCTCAACGCGGTCTCCCTCGCGCTCACCTCGCTCCGAAGCTCCCACCGCGCCGCGCTCACCGCCGCGTCCTGCTTCCTCGCCGCCGACGCGCTGCTGCTGCACCACCGAGGAGGCCTGGGACGCGCCGGGGAGGAAGCGGAAGGGCCCAGAGCTGGACGTCGCGAGGAGCATCGGCGGTAATGGTGGCAGCCCGTGGAGCTGCCCTCCTCCCTCGACGTGCTGCAGGAGCTCGGTTCGATGCCGGGGCCGGACGTGGCCTGGGGCGGGCGCGAACGGGACAGCCGTGGCCTGGACGGCGGGCGCAGCCTGGACGGCGGACGCGGCGGGCGAGGGCGCGGGCTCGCTGTGTCATTCCTCCCTTGAGGGTGGACACGGCTGGAAAGAAATTCATCCTTAAGCCAAAATTTCCGCCGGCAACCCCTTAAACGGCAAAAAAAATGCCTCTTGGAGGACACAACGGCTGGAGATGCCCTTACCAACAGACAACCGGCAACCGACCACCGGCAAACGTTATCTTCAAAGTGAGCCACAACCAAACTTAAGCATCACATACGGGGAATAATATATCATCATAATCATAGGGGGGTAGTACGTCTACACGTACGTACACATTGTGACGTCGTAGCGATAGTAGCCGAACTAAACTATTTACCAGTCCTAGTATCAAATAAATCTCTCATGCTTACGTAGAAGTTGACCGCCCATCACGCATCGGCGGCGGCGGCGGCGTCTTCATCCCAGATCCTTTGCAGACGGAGCATAACGCAGGCGACCAGAGCAGTGAAAGCCCACGCCAGCAAGGTAAGTACGCCGGAGGCCTTGTACCGCTCGCACGTCCCGGGATGCAGCCACGCGCAACGCCTCATGTTGTTCTGGACGAAGTCCTCCACGGCGAGGGAGCTCGACCCAGCAGCGGAAAGGAGGAGCATCATCACCTGCAATCCATGCATGCACGCACTCGTAGGTCGACAGATATGGTTGCGCGAGCCGGCGAGCACGAAAGAGAATACTACTGGACGGTACCCAGTCAGCGGCGACGAGCCCCATCATCTGCCAGCGGAAGGCCGGCAGCGGTTTCTGGAAGAAGACCTGCGCCGCGTCGTAGATCAGTCGCGCCGCGTTCAAGGCCAGCTCCGCCGCCAGGAGAGCTTTGAGGAATCTGCATGCCAAAGTGAAGTGGTGTTGGTTGAACAGATAGCTAGAAGAAGCCAGAGAGGTGGCATAGTAGCATACATGAACGTCGAGAACCAGAGGTCGCCTGCGAGCACAACGCAAGTCAAGGCCGCGGCCTGCAGAACGACCGCCATCATCCGGCAGACGAAAACTGTGGTGGCCAGTGGTCGTGGCGCCAGTGCCATCGATGCGTCGCTGGGGCAGAGGCCGCGATGATCCACTGGCTGGGCGTGAGATGGAGCCGTGAAGATGTGAAGTGTGGACTGTGCACAGCCTAATATATTGACAGCGCTCAGGTTGGCCGGGGAGTCGGGACTCAGGATTGCCTTTGGCCGGGGAGTCAGGACTCAGGAGTGCCTTCGTCCCGAAGAAATTTACTTGATGCTTCCTAGTGTGCTTTGCGCTACGCAGGACCTGGGGCCGCGCTTGCGCCCGCCTGCGCAAGTTGCGTCCTCGGGTTGCAAGGGCATGCCATCGGTGGGCCACAGGCGCAGCCACGACAGCGATGGCAGTGGCGGCTAGCGAAGGTCATGGAAGGACACGCTCCTCGGGCGAAGCCGCGGCAAGGAGCCGGTCGCGCCACGCCCCGCTTCTGTGCACCACCGCAGCCGCACCCCAACCTCGTGCCGTGGACATGGCCCCTCCAAGGACAGGCGCTCGGACCACGCCCCCAGGGGGCGCCGCTCTGGGGGAGGGGCTGGATCAAGCCGCTCCCGCGGTGTGTCCTCCTCGCGCACGCATGCGACCTCTTCCAATCCGTTGCTCGCGCCTCCCCGGTCTCTGCCACAGGCTTCGGGCACCGTGCAGGATGACGACCCGGTGGTCGCTTTCTTCAACGGGGTCGACAAGGAGCTGGCGCTCCCGCCGAGGGTGGACACGAGGGCGGAGACAGTGGACAGGGCGACATCGGCCACCATGGACAGGCCGCTTAGCTTCACCGACCAGGCAGGCGCTGGCAGCGGCATCAACGACGACATCGACATGGGCTCTGTTGGGGAACATTGCAGAAAACAAAAATTTTCCTACGGTTTCATCAAGATCCATCTATGAGTTCATCTAGCAACGAGTGATCGGATTGCATCTACATACCTTTGTAGATCACGCGCGGAAGCGTTCAAAGAACGGGGATGAGGAAGTCGTACTCGACGTGATCCAAATCACCGGAGATCCTAGCGCCGAACGGACGGCACCTTCGTGTTCAACACACGTACGGTCAGCGTGACGTCTCCTCCTTCTTAATCCAGCAAGGGGGGGAGGAGAGGTTGATGAAGATCCAGCAGCACGACGGCGTGGTGGTGGATGCAGCAATCACCGCAGCAGGGCCTCGCCGTTCTTCTGCGAGAGGGAGAGGTGTAGCAGGGGAGAGGGAGGCGCCAAGAGTCAAGGGTGCGGCTGCCCCTCCCCCCCCCTTTATATAGGCTCCCCAAGGGGGCGCGCCGGCCCTAGGAGATGGGATCTCCTAGGGGGGCGGCGGCCAAGGGTGGAGTGGCCCCCAAGGCAAGTGGGGCGTCCCCCCCACCCTAGGGTTTCCAACCCTAGGCGCAGGGGGTGGGCCAAGGGGGGCGCACCAGCCCACTATGGGCTGGTTCCCCTCCCCACTTCAGCCCATGGGGCCCTCCGGGATGGGTGGTCCCACCCGGTGGACCCCCGGGACCCATCCGGTGGTCCCGGTATAATACCGGTGACCCCGAAACTCTCCCGATGGCCGAAACTGCACTTTCTATATATAATTCTTCACCTTCGGACCATTTCGGAACTCCTCGTGACGTCCGGGATCTCATCCGGGACTCCGAAAAACTACTGCATATTCATATCTCTACAACCCTAGCGTCACCGAACCTTAAGTGTGTAGACCCTACGGGTTCGGGAGACATGTAGACATGACCGAGATGGCTCTCCGGTCAATAACCAACAGTGGGATCTGGATACTCATGTTGGCTCCCACATGCTCCTCGATGATCTCATCGGATGAACCACGATGTCGAGGATTCAAGCAACCCCGTATACAATTCCCTTTGTCAATCGGTACGTTACTTGCCCGAGATTCGATCGTCGGTATCCCAATACCTCGTTCAATCTTGTTACCGGCAAGTCACTTTATTCATACCGTAATGCATGATGCCGTGACCAGACACTTGGTCACTTTGAGCTCATTATGATGATGCATTACCGAGTGGGCTCAGAGATACCTCTCCGTCATACGGAGTGACAAATTCCAGTCTTGATCCGTGTCAACCCAACAGACACTTTCGGAGATACCCGTAGTATACCTTTATAGTCACCCAGTTACGTTGTGACGTTTGGTACACCCAATGCACTCCTACGGTATCCGGGAGTTACACGATCTCATGGTCTAAGGAAAAGATACTTGACATGGGAAAAACTCTAGCAAACGAACTATACGATCTTGTGCTATGTTTAGGATTGGGTCTTGTCCATCACATCATTCTCCTAATGATGTGATCTCGTTATCAATGACATCCAATGTCCATAGTCAGGAAACCATGACTATCTGTTGATCAACGAGCTAGTCAACTAGAGGCTTACTAGGGACATGTTGGTGTCTATGTATTCACACATGTATTACGATTTCCGGATAACACAATTATAGTATGAATAAAAGACAATTATCATGAACAAGGAAATATAATAATAATACTTTTATTATTGCCTCTAGGGCATATTTCCAACAGTCTCCCACTTGCACTAGAGTCAATAATCTAGTTACATTGTGATGAATCGAACACCCATGGAATTCTGGTGTTGATCATGTTTTGCTCTAGAGAGAGGTTTAGTCAACGGATCTGCTACATTCAGGTTCGTATGTACTTTATAAATATCTATGTCTCCATCTTGAACATTTTCACGAATGGAGTTGAAGCGACGCTTGATGTGCCTGGTCTTCTTATGAAACCTGGGCTCCTTGGCAAGTGCAATAGCTCCAGTGTTGTCACAGAAGAGTTTGATCGGCCCCGACGCATTGGGTATGACTCCTAGGTCGGTGATGAACTCCTTCACCCAAATTGCTTCATGCGCTGCCTCCGAGGCTGCCATGTACTCCGCTTCACATGTAGATCCTGCCACGACGCTCTGCTTGCAACTACACCAGCTTACTGCCCCACCATTCAAAATATACACGTATCCGGTTTGTGACTTAGAGTCATCCAGATCTGTGTCGAAGCTAGCGTCAACGTAACCCTTTACGATGAGCTCTTCATCACCTCCATAAACGAGAAATATTTCCTTAGTCCTTTTCAGGTACTTCAGGATATTCTTGACCGCTGTCCAGTGTTCCTTGCCGGGATTACTTTGGTACCTACCTACCAAACTTACGGCAAGGTTTACATCAGGTCTGGTACACAGCATGGCATACATAATAGAACCTATGGCTGAGGCATAGGGGATGACACTCATCTCTTCTATATCTTCTGCCGTGGTTGGACATTGAGCTGAGCTCAATTTCACACCTTGCAACACAGGCAAGAACCCCTTCTTAGACTGATCCATATTGAACTTCTTCAATATCTTATCAAGGTATGTGCTTTGTGAAAGACCTATGAGGCGTCTTGATCTATCTCTATAGATCTTGATGCCTAATATATAAGCAGCTTCTCCAAGGTCCTTCATTGAAAAACTCTTATTCAAGTAGGCCTTAATGCTGTCCAAAAGCTCTATATCATTTCCCATCAAAAGTATGTCATCTACATATAATATGAGAAATGCTACAGAGCTCCCACTCACTTTCTTGTAAATGCAGGCTTCTCCATAAGTCTGCATAAACCCAAACGCTTTGATCATCTCATCAAAGCGAATATTCCAACTCCGAGATGCTTGCACCAGCCCATAAATCGAGCGTTGGAGCTTGCACACCTTGTCAGCATTCTTAGGATCGACAAAACCTTCCGGCTGCATCATATACAATTCTTCCTTAAGGAAACCATTTAGGAATGCCGTTTTGACGTCCATTTGCCATATCCCATAATCATAGAATGCGGCAATTGCTAACATGATTCGGACGGATTTTAGCTTCTCTACCGGTGAGAAAGTCTCATCGTAGTCAACCCCTTGAACTTGTCGATAACCCTTAGCGACAAGCCGAGCTTTATAGATGGTCACATTACCATCCGCGTCTGTCTTCTTCTTAAAGATCCATTTATTTTCTATGGCTCGCCGCTCAACGGGCAAGTCAGTCAAAGTCCATACTTCGTTTTCATACATGGATCCTATCTCGGATTTCATGGCTTCCAGCCATTTGTCGGAATCCGGGCCTGCCATCGCTTCTTCATAGTTCGAAGGTTCACCATTGTCTAACAACATGATTTCCAAGACAGGGTTGCCGTACCACTCTGGTGCAGAACGTGTCCTTGTGGACCTACGAAGTTCAGTAGCAACTTGATCTGAAGTTTCATGATCATCATCATTAACTTCCTCTCTAGTCGGTGCAGGCACCTCAGGAACATTTTCTTGAGTTGTGCCATTTTCCGGTTCAAGAGGTAATACTTCATCAAGTTCTACTTTCCTCCCACTTACTTCTTTCGAGAGAAACTCCTTCTCTAGAAAGGATCCATTCTTGGCAACAAAGATCTTGCCTTCAGATCTGAGGTAGAAGGTATACCCAATAGTTTCTTTAGGGTATCCTATGAAGACGCATTTTTCCGACTTGGGTTTGAGCTTTTCAGGTTGAAGTTTCTTGACATAAGCATCGCATCCCCAAACTTTTAGAAACGACAGCTTTGGTTTCTTCCCAAACCATAATTCATACAGTGTCGTCTCAACGGATTTCGACGGAGCCCTATTTAAAGTGAATGCGGCAGTCTCTAAAGCATAGCCCCAAAATGATAGTGGTAAATCGGTAAGAGACATCATAGATCGCACCATATCTAATAGAGTGCGATTACGACGTTCGGACACACCATTACGCTGAGGTGTTCCAGGCGGCGTGAGTTGTGAAACTATTCCACTTTTTCTTAAGTGTGTGCCAAATTCATGACTCAAGTATTCTCCTCCACGATCTGATCGCAAGAACTTGATTTTCCTGTCACGTTGATTCTCAACCTCACTCTGAAATTCCTTAAACCTTTCAAAGGTCTCAGACTTGTGTTTCATTAAGTAGACATACCCATATCTACTCAAGTCATCAGTGAGGGTGAGAACATAACGATAACCACCGCGAGCCTCAACACTCATTGGACCGCACACATCAGTATGTATGATTTCCAATAAGTTGGTTGCTCGCTCCATTGTTCCTGAGAACAGAGTCTTGGTCATTTTACCCATGAGGCATGGTTCGCACGTGTCAAATGATTCGTAATCAAGAGACTCTAAAAGTCCATCTGCATGGAGCTTCTTCATGCGTTTGACACCTATGTGACCAAAGCGGCAGTGCCACAAGTATGTGGGACTATCATTATCAACCTTACATCTTTTGGTACTCACACTATGAATATGTGTAGCATTACGCTCGAGATTCATTAAGAATAAACCATTCACCATCGGAGCATGACCATAAAACATATCTCTCATATAAATAGAACAACCATTATTCTCGGATTTAAATGAGTAGCCATCTCGTATTAAACGAGATCCTGATACAATGTTCATGCTCAAACTTGGCACTAAATAACAATTATTGAGGTTCAAAACTAATCCCGTAGGTAAATGTAGAGGTAGCGTGCCGACGGCGATCACATCGACCTTGGAACCATTCCCGACGTGCATCGTCACCTCATCCTTAGCCAGTCTCCGCTTATTCCGCAGCTCCCGCTTTGAGTTACAAATGTGAGCAACTGCACCGGTATCAAATACCCAGGAGCTACTACGAGTACTGGTAAGGTACACATCAATTACATGTATATCACATATACCTTTCGTTTTGCCGGCCTTCTTGTCCGCTAAGTATTTGGGGCAGTTCCGCTTCCAGTGACCACTTTCCTTGCAATAAAAGCACTCAGTCTCGGGCTTGGGTCCATTCTTTGGCTTCTTCCCGGCAGCTTGCTTGCCGGGCGCGGCAACTCCCTTGCCGTCCTTCTTGAAGTTCTTCTTACCCTTTCCTTTCTTGAACTTAGTGGTTTTATTCACCATCAACACTTGATGTTCCTTTTTGACTTCTACCTCTGCTGATTTCAGCATTGCAAATACTTCAGGAATGGTCTTTTCCATCCCCTGCATATTGAAGTTCATCACAAAGCTCTTGTAGCTCGGTGGAAGCGACTGAAGGATTCTGTCAATGACCGCGTCATCCGGGAGATTAACTCCCAGCTGAGTCAAGCGGTTATGTAACCCAGACATAGTGAGTATGTGCTCACTGATAGAATTGTTTTCCTCCATCTTACAGCTGAAGAACTTGTCGGAGACTTCATATCTCTCGACCCGGGCATGAGCTTGAAAAACCATTTTCAGCTCTTCGAACATCTCATATGCTCCGTGTCTCTCAAAACGCTTTTGGAGCCCCGGCTCTAAGCTGTAAAGCATGCCGCACTGAACGAGGAAGTAATCATCGGTACGTGTCTGCCAAGCGTTCATAACGTCTTGTTCTGCAGGGAGAGCAGGTGCTTCACCTAGCGGTGCTTGTAGGACATAATCTTTCTTGGCAGCTATGAGGATGATCCTCAGGTTCTGGACCCAGTCCGTATAGTTGCTGCCATCGTCTTTCAGCTTGGTTTTCTCTAGGAACGCGTTGAAGTTGAGGACAACGTTGGCCATTTGATCTACAATACATGTTGTAAAGATTTTAGACTAAGTTCATCTAATCAAATTATTCAATGAACTCCCACTTAGATAGACATCCCTCTAGTCATCTAAGTATAACATGATCCGAGTTAACTAGGCCGTGTCCGATCATCACGTGAGACGGACTAGTCAACATCGGTGAACATCTTCATGTTGATTGTATCTTCTATACGACTCATGCTCGACCTTTCGGTCTTCTGTGTTCCGAGGCCATGTCTGTACATGCTAGGCTCATCAAGTCAACCTAAGTGTTTGCATGTGTAAATCTGTCTTACACCCGTTGTATGTGAATGTTGGAATCTATCACACCCGATCATCACGTGGTGCTTCGAAACAACGAACTGTCGCAACGGTGCACAGTTAGGGGGAACACTTTCTTGAAATTATTATGAGGGATCATCTTATTTACTACCGTCGTTCTAAGTAAACAAGATGCATAAACATGATAAACATCACATGCAATCAAATAATAATAGTGACATGATATGGCCAATATCACATAGCTCCTTTGATCTCCATCTTGGGGCTCCATGATCATCTTGTCACCGGCATGACACCATGATATCCATCATCATGATCTCCATCATCGTGTCTCCATGAAGTTGCTCGCCAACTATTACTTCTACTACTATGGCTAACACGTTTAGCTATAAAGTAAAGTAATTTACATGGCGTTTCTCAATGACATGCAGGTCATACAAAAAATAAAGACAACTCCTATGGCTCCTGCCAGTTGTCATACTCATCGACATGCAAGTCGTGATTCCTATTACAATAGCATGAACATCTCATACATCACATATATATCATTCATCATTCATCACAACTTTGGCCATATCACATCACAGAACACTTGCTGCAAAAACAAGTTAGACGTCCTCTAATTGCTGTTGCAAGTTTTACGTGGCTGCAATAGGGTTCTAGCAAGAACGTTTTCTTACCTACGTGAAAGCCACAACGTGATTTGTCAACTTCTATTTACCCTTCATAAGGACCCTTTTCATCGAATCCGCTCCAACTAAAGTGGGAGAGACAGACACCCGCCAGCCACCTTATGCAACTAGTGCATGTCAGTCGGTGGAACCGGTCTCACGTAAGCGTACGTGTAAGGTTGGTCCGGGCCGCTTCATCCCACAATACTGCTGAAGAAAAATAAGACTAGTAGCGGCAAGAAAGTTGACAACATCTACGCCCACAAAAAATTGTGTTCTACTCGTGCAAAGAGAACTACACATAGACCTAGCTCATGATGCCACTGTTGGGGAACGTTGCAGAAAACAAAAATTTTCCTACGGTTTCACCAAGATCCATCTATGAGTTCATCTAGCAACGAGTGATCGGATTGCATCTACATACCTTTGTAGATCATGCGCGGAAGCGTTCAAAGAACGGGGATGAGGAAGTCGTACTCGACGTGATCCAAATCACAGGAGATCCTAGCGCCGAACGGACGGCACCTCCGTGTTCAACACACGTACGGTCAGCGTGACGTCTCCTCCTTCTTGATCTAGCAAGGGGGGGAGGAGAGGTTGATGAAGATCCAGCAGCACAACGGCGTGGTGGTGGATGCAGCAGTCACCGCAGCAGGGTTTCGCCGTTCTTCTGCGAGAGGGAGAGGTGTAGCAGGGGAGAGGGAGGCGCCAAGAGTCAAGGGTGCGGCTGCCCCTCCCTCCCCCCTTTATATAGGCTCCCCAAGGGGGGGCTCCGCCCTAGGATTTGGGATCTCCTAGGGGGGCGGCGGCCAAGGGTGGAGTGGCCCCCAAGGCAAGTGGGGCGTCCCCCCCACCCTAGGGTTTCCAACCCTAGGCGCAGGGGGTGGGCCAAGGGGGGCGCACCAGCCCACTATGGGCTGGTTCCCCTCCCCACTTCATCCCATGGGGCCCTCTGGGATGGGTGGTCCCACCCGGTGGACCCCCGGGACCCATCCGGTGGTCCCGGTATAATACCGGTGACCCCGAAACTCTCCCGATGGCCGAAACTGCACTTCTTATATATAATTCTTCACCTCTGGACCATTCTAGAACTCCTCGTGACGTCCGGGATCTCATCCGGGACTCCGAACAACTTTCGGGTTACTGCATATTCATATCTCTACAACCCTAGCGTCACCGAACCTTAAGTGTGTAGACCCTACGGGTTCGGGAGACATGTAGACATGACCGAGATGGCTCTCCGGTCAATAACCAACAGCGGGATCTGGATACCCATGTTGGCTCCCACATGCTCCTCGATGATCTCATCGGATGAACCACGATGTCGATGATTCAAGCAACCCCGTATACAATTCCCTTTGTCAATCGGTACGTTACTTGCCCGAGATTCGATCGTCGGTATCCTAATACCTCGTTCAATCTCGTTACCGGCAAGTCACTTTACTCATACCGTAATGCATGATCCCGTGACCAGACACTTGGTCACTTTGATCTCATTATGATGATGCATTACCGAGTGGGCCCAGAGATACCTCTCCGTCATACAGAGTGACAAATCCCAGTCTTGATCCGTGTCAACCCAACAGACACTTTCGGAGATACCCGTAGTATACCTTTATAGTCACCCAGTTACGTTGTGATGTTTGGTACACCCAATGCACTCCTACGGTATCCGGGAGTTACACGATCTCATGGTCTAAGGAAAAGATACTTGACATTGGAAAAACTCTAGCAAACGAACTATACGATCTTGTGCTATGTTTAGGATTGGGTCTTGTCCATCACATCATTCTCCTAATGATGTGATCTCGTTATCAATGACATCCAATGTCCATAGTCAGGAAACCATGACTATCTGTTGATCAACGAGCTAGTCAACTAGAGGCTTACTAGGGACATGTTGGTGTCTATGTATTCACACATGTATTACGATTTCTGGATAACACAATTATAGCATGAATAAAAGACAATTATCATGAACAAGGAAATATAATAATAATCCTTTTATTATTTCCTCTAGGGCATATTTCCAACAGGCCCGGCCCTGTCGCTCGCCCGCCACACTCCCAGGCCGTCCACCACCCACTCCATGCAGCTCGGCGTGGTGACCTCCCAGGTGTGTCACCTATAGATTGCCGACGCGAACGGGGAGGGTGACGCGTGCCAGCTGTTTGTCAACACCGCGCCATCCGCGCTGGGCAAGCCTCCCGCCCGCGCCAAGACGGCTTCCCGCTCTAGGCCTACCGCGGCGCCGTCTCGCTAGAGCGCCCGTCAGGCGAAAAACCCGTCCACCATTTCGGTCAGCCAGCGGGCAACGCTCCGCATCGTCCACGGGCTCGGCATCCTCGGGCCCAAAGATACCATGACGGCCATGGCGGTGGAGGCGCTGATCCGCCGGTTCGACGAGCCCCTGTCTGACTCCGACATCAAGGCCATTGCAAAGCTCACCAACCTCGACGCCGCGGCGCTCAAGATAGCCGCGGGCATGAACGGTCTAGACGGAGAGGCCTCGCTGGCCACCACCTCTCCATGTTAGTGTTTCCTAATGGTATCAGTCTCCGGCGACCCCATGCACTAGGCTGGGTTGAGTTAGGTTTCATCATGCATTGTAATAGTATAGGCCTCCTTAGTGAGCGAGGTGTAGTTGTTCACTGACGGAATTTGGGGCCTGTTGGTGGCCGCCGGTGAGCCCCCGGCCCGATGGTGGTGTACCCGTGTTTAACTTCAAGTAGTACTAGTTGTCGGATCTATCTTTTGTTTCCCCATGAGTGATACAAACTTCCCGATAATGAGCTGGAATGTACGGGGTTTGAACTCGCCGGCCCGGCGAGAAGTAGTTCTGGAGACGGCGGAGGCACATAGACTCTCCATCCTCTGCCTACAGGAAACAAAGATCGATGAATGGACCAGGGCACTAGTTAGGGAAACTGGAGGAGCGCGGCTCGCCGACTGCGTCGTCCTCCCCACCGCGGGCATGAGGGGCGGCGTCGCAATCTTCTGGGACAAGAATCGAGTAGAGGTGCTATCGCATGCCATCGGCTGCTTCTCCATTACCGCCAAGATCACCATCATCGCTAGCGGTGCTACGTTCTGGCTGACGACAGTCTATGGGCCGGTCGACGACAGTAGTAAGGATGATTTCCTGGCCGAGCTAGCGCGGGCTGCTCCGCCCTCAAACGACCCCTGGCTCATCAACGGTGACTTCAACCTGATCTACGAGGCGCGCGACAAAAGCAACACCAACATAAACCGTAGGATCATGGGAAAATTTCATGTTGCGATCGACGTGGCAGGGCTGAAGGAGATCAAGTGCAAGAACTGAAGATTCACGTGGAGCAACGAGCGCGCGTCTCCAACCCTAGTTAGCATAGATAAATTCTTTTGTACCATGGCCTGGGCCTCCATGTTTCCCTCCTACCTTCTCCACGCCGCATCCACCTCGTGTTCGGACCACTGCCCGTTGCTGCTGTCGGAGGCGGCGGCCCCTCGCCGCACGGCTCGCTTCCGCTTCGAGTCCTTTTGGCCGAGATTTCCTCGTTTCCACACTATGGTGCAGAGGGCGTGGGATCGCCCGGTCGCCTCTAGCTGTGCTTTCAAGAGAATCAGGACAAAGCTCACGCGAGTGGCCCGAGACCTGAAGATTTGGGCTAGGGGCTTCTTCAATGAGACAAAGCTTCAAATGCATATCGCAATCGAGATCGTGCTACGCCTCGACATAGCTCAGGAGAGTAGGCAGCTGACAGTAGATGAGCTCCAGCTGCGGAAAAGGCTCAAGATGCGAGTCCTTGGACTCGCCGCCATCGAGAGGGCGCGTAAGAGACAGGCCTCGCACGTCACCTGGCTACGCGTGGGCGACGCCAGGATGGCGTTCTTCCAGGCAAAAATCAACTCACGACACCAAAAAAACTTCATCCATGCCCTTCACACCAGAGACTCCATCGTCACCTCCCACGGCGACAAGGAGCGAATCATTCATGAGCATTTCTGATCCTCGCTGGGCACAAAACCGCCTCGCAGCCGAACCATCAACTGGGAGGCCATTCACCTACCGTCCGTGCCCATAGCCAGCCTCGAAAACCCCTTCACCGAGGATGAGGTATGGGCGGCGATCTGCAAATCTCCGCAAGAGAAGGCCCCGGGGCCGGACGACTTCAATGGCACTTTCTTCCGCTCGTGCCGGTCCATCATCAAGACCGACGTCATGGCCGTCTTCCACCAATTCTACAATCTCTCAGGCGGTGACATGGCGGCGATCAACAATGCTACAATCATTCTCCTGCCAAAAAAGGATGGGGCAACGGAGATCACACACTTCAGGCCCATCAGCTTGATCCATTCAATAACCAAGCTCATCTCCAAGGTTCTCTCGATTAGATTGGCGTCAGTCATTGGCTCCATCATCTCACAGGCGCAAATGGCATTCCTAAGGTCGAAGTGCATCCACGACAGCTTTCTCTTCATTCAGAACTCCGTCCGCGCCCTTCACCGTCGCAAAACGCCGGGCCTGCTAGTAAAATTAGACATAGCAAAGGCATTCGACACCGTCTCCTGGGATTACCTGCTGGAATTACTCCAACAGCTAGGGTTTAGTGCGCGCTGGCGGGACTGGGTGGCTCGGCTACTCGTCGCGGCTTCTTCGGCGGTCTCTCTCAATGGTTCTGTCGGCCCAATCATCCTCCATCACCGTGGGTTGCGCGAGGGAGACCCGCTCTCCCTATTCCTCTTCATTTTGGCCATCGACCCACTGCACCACCTCATCACGGCGGCGGTAGACCAGTAGCTGTTGCATCTCCTCCCAGGTCGCGACCTGGCGCTTCGTGTAAGCCTCTACGCAGACGACGCGATTATCTTCATAAACCCTAGACGAGAAGAGGTAGACTCCCTGCTGCTCATCCTTAGTGATTTCGGCGAGGCAACGGGGCTCTGTATTAACCCAGCCAAATCCACGGTCTCGCTGATCCGTTGCGAGAACATCAACGTCGAGGAGGTGCTACAGGGTTTTGCAGGCTCCATCACCCCCTTCCCCATCAAATACCTTGGGTTGACGGTCTTGACGGGACGCCTGCGCTTGGTTCACCTCCAGTTCATCATCGACAGGATCAAGGCAAGGCTTGCGGGCTGGAAGGGAAAGCTGCTACCGATGGCCGGCCGCCGTGTCCTCGTCAGATGTGTGCTGAGTGCCATGCCAACCTTCATCCTCACCGTCCTTCGTGTCCCACAAAAAATTCTCAAAGAGATCGACAAGTGTAGATGTCGTTTCCTCTGGTGCCAGGACGACGAGGTTTCTAGCGCCAACTGCAAAGTCAACTGGCCAGCGGTTTGCGCCCCGACGGAGCACGGTGACCGGGGCATCCCAGACCTGCAGCGTTTTGGCAGAGCGCTACGGCTGCGCTGGCTCTGGACTGCCTGGCACCACCCGGAGCGGCCTTGGGTGGGCACCAAGCTGCCTTGCGACGGCGCGGACAAGGCGCTCTTCGCGGCCTCCACCAGCGTTGCGATCAGCGACGGGGCTCGGGCCTCTTTCTGGCTCTCTCCATGGATCAGCCAGGGCTGCCTCTCGCAACAGTTCCCAAGGCTGTTTAGCTACTCGCGGCGCAAGAACAGATTGGTGCGGGAGGCCCTAAGAGACGACACGTGGATCCGCGACCTCGCCCACGGCGACAACCGCCACCTCCTGCCGGATGCCCTCACCCTTCATCGTCTACTCCAGGGGACGGACGCGCAGCTGCAGCCAGGAGTGCCGGATGATCTATCGTGGAGTAGAGCGAGCTCAGGAAAGTACACAGCGAGGTCGGCCTACCTGGCACAGTTCCAGGGGAGAACAATGACCCCTTTCCACCGGCTGGTTTGGAAGGCCTGGGCGCCGGGCAAAATCAAGATCTTTGCCTAGTTGCTTCTCCAGGACCGGCTATGGTGCAATGACAGACTACAACGGCGGGGCTGGGCAAACGCTTATTTCTGCCAGCTCTGCGTCAGAAACCTGGAGTCGTCGCACCATCTCTTTTGGAGTTGCCAGGAAACCGGACGTGTGTGGGCCGAGCTGGGACTATGGCACAGCTGCTCGGCCCTCACCCCAGTCGAGAGCTGGCGCCATGACAGCTCCACCGCAATCGTGCAAGGCATCCTGGAGCAGACCCCGCACTGATGGCGAAAGGGAGTGCGGACGCTATGCTGGCTTGCTTGCTAGGAGATTTGGCGGGAGAGAAACAACAACACTTTCAGGCAGCAACTACCGTGCGTGGCGGGTATCATCAAGCGCATACGAGAAAGCATCGAGCTATGGTGAACCACAAGAGCTGCATGCTTAGAGAGCCCCTTCGGGGACCCCCCGTGAGAGATAAACCCACTCTTGTTGCTAGGGTTTTTGGCCGTGTGTGGCACTTCCAAAACCCTAAACCTTTGATCCTAGGATCCTCACCACCTTTGTTGTTTTTCCGTTGCTTTCTGCTATGATCAATGAAAACGCCAACATTGCTGGATCTTTCAAAAAAAATTATATATATTTGAACTCCTGGCACCAAGACCTTTAGAACAAGATCCCTCTCGAATACATTTCAAACATGTTTAAATTTGAACTTTTGAAATGAGATGAAATCGGTTTTCTGAAAGGAGTGAAATAGGTTTTTCGAATTGAGTGAAACAAGTTTTCTGAAATGAGTCAAATCTGTTTTGCATACATACGAATTTTTTTCCTGAAATAACTGAAATAGGTGTTTTGAATTCAGTGAGACCATTTTTTTTAAATGAGTGAAATCTATTTTGCATACATATGATTTTTTTTTTCTGAAATAAGTGAAATAGTTTTTTTAATTAACTGAAACCAATTTTATGAATTGAGTGAAATCATTTTTTTACATGAGTGAAATATAATTTTTTAAACGAGCGAAACCTGTTTTATGAGCAAGCGAATTTGATTTGTGAATTGATAATTTTTTGAATTGAGTGAAATCAGTTTTTCTGAAATACTTGAAATGAGTTATTTGTAACGAGTGAAATCAAATCAGTGAAGTTAGTTTTATGAAATAATTTTGAATGGGCCTAAATCCATCTTTACAAAATGACTGAAATATGTTTTCTCAAATCAGTTAAATATGTGTTCTAAAATTAGTGACATTAATTTTTTTCAAATGAGTGAAATTAGTTCGTGGTAAATGAGTGAAATACATTTTTATTAGTGAAATAATCAAAAAACACTTGTATGAAATAGCGAAACAATCTTATGCAATGTTCGGGAAAGCATTTTTAAGCGCCGCTTAATCGCGCTTAAGCGCCGAGCGCTGAGTAAACGCTTCGCTTCTGACCTTAGCGGTGATTTTAGCGTTTAGCGGTTTTTAGCGGCAATTAAGCGTCGCTTTAGCGCTAGGCACTGGTTAAGCGTGCGCTAAGCGCTCTTACTCGATGGAAAAGCGATGGAAAAGCTCTGAAAACGGTTGGGCTGGAGGGCCACAAGGGGTATAAAGGGCTTGGCCCAAAACAGGCCTGTTCGGCATGGGTTATAAGATCCACAAGAGGGGAACGAAGAGATTTTTGTGGCGGCTGCTCCTGCTCTGGATCCAGCGGCAACTCCTGGCGTTCTTCCTCCTCCTTGGCAGTTCACTGGATCTGGCCACGGGCAGCTCCTCCTCCTCCTGGACGTCCCCTCCTACCAGTTTAGGTGAGGATCTTCACCTCTCCTCTCCTCCTTCTCAGCTCCTCTTCTCCTCCTCTGTTCCTTAGATCCATAGATCCTCCTCTAATGTTTTCTTCAGTTCTCATCCATAAGCAGGCATGCAGCACTGCAACAGTAGTTTCTTTGTTGTTCTAGACTTCTAGTTCAGTTCTTTGTTTCATTCATTGCCTCATTGGTCTTTGCTTAAGCAGGGAGCAGACATCAACAACTTAGTGGTTTGTTTAGGAATAGCAAAGCTGCAAAGGTAGGCACTAAAGAGGAATTTTTCTAGTACTATTTTACTAGTATGGAGTCAGGAGGAGATGGTGCTGGTGCTACTGCTGCAGCAACAACAACAGAAGAGAGAGCAAAGATTCTGAAGAGGAATTCCGATGATATGGGTTGGGCTTATGGTCAGCTTGCTGATCCTAACAATCCTCAGAGAGTGAAGTGCAATTTCTGCAGTCAGATTTTCACGGGAGGTATTTACCGGCTGAAGCAACACATTGCGGCAAACTCAAATGTGGTGAGGACCTGCCTGCGGTGCCCACAAGAAGCTAGAGAAGCTTGCTTAAAAGCTTTTGAAGAAAAGGCATCAAAGAAGCAAAAAAAAGTATGAGCACAAGAAGGCTGTGAGAGATGCTGTTGTTATTGATGCATCTTCTACTCCTCAAGGTCAAGCTCGAGATGATGATGAACTCACTTGTATTGGTAGCTCACAACCTCATGTGTTAGGTCCTATAGATAAGTGGACACGTACAATTGACCCCAAGTTATCCGGAGAAGCAAGACTCAAGCAAATGAAGATTAACAAGGCAGCATGGGAGGAGAGATCACTTCGAGCACATGAGTACATTGCAAGATGGGTGTATACACATGGTAAGAGCTTGCTGCCCTGTTTTTTTCCAATTGAATTGTAGATTGTTTGCTGCCCTCCTATGCTAAGATGTGTCTCTGTTATATGCAGTGCAGCAATACCGTTCAATGCAATTGACAATGATGAGTTCAGGTAGATGGTTTAGGCCATTGGTCAATTTGGTGTAGATCTAGATCTTGTTGGAAATATGCCCTAGAGGCAATAATAAATTGGTTATTATTATATTATATTTCATTGTTCATGATAATCGTTTATTATCCATGCTAGAATTGTATCGATAGGAAACTCAGATGCATGTGTGGATACATAGACAACACCATGTCCCTAGTAAGCCTCTAGTTGACTAGCTCGTTGATCAATAGATGGTCACGGTTTCCTAACCATGGACATTGGATGTCGTTGATAACGGGATCACATCATTAGGAGAATGATGTGATGGACAAGACCCAATCCTAAGCATAGCTCAAAGATCGTGTAGTTCGTTTGCTATAGCTTTTCCGAATGTCAAGTATCATTTCCTTAGACCATGAGATTGTGCAACTCCTGGATACCGTAGGAGTGCCTTGGGTGTGCCAAACGTCACAACGTAACTGGGTGACTATAAAGGTACACTACAGGTATCTCCGAAAGTGTCTGTTGGGTTGGCACGAATCGAGACTGGGATTTGTCACTCCGTATGACGGAGAGGTATCTCTGGGCCCACTCGATAATGCATCATCATAATGAGCTCAATGTGACCAAGTGGTTGATCACGGGATCATGCATTACGGTACGAGTAAAGTGACTTGCCGGTAACAAGATTGAACGAGGTATTGGGATACCGACGATCGAGTCTCGGGCAAGTAACGTACCGACTGACAAAGGGAATTGTATATGGATTGATTGAATCCTCGACATCGTGGTTCATCCGATGAGATCATCAAGGAGCATCTGGGAGCCAACATGGGTATCCAGATCCCGCTGTTGGTTATTGACCGGAGAGTCGTCTCAGTCATGTCTGCGTGTCTCCCGAACCCGTAGGGTCTACACACTTAAGGTTCGGTGACACTAGGGTTGTTGAGATATTAGTATACGGTAACCCGAAAGTTGTTTGGAGTCCCGGATGAGATCCCGGACGTCACGAGGAGTTCTGGAATGGTCCGGAGGTGAAGATTTATATATAGGAAGTCAAGTTTCGGCCATCGGGAAAGTTTCGGGGGTAATCGGTATTGTACCGGGACCACCGGAAGGGTCCCGGGGGTCCACCGGGTGGGGCCACCTATCTCGGAGGTCCCCATGGGCTGAAGTGGGAGGGGAACCAGCCCCTAGTGGGCTGGTGCGCCCCCCTTGGGCCTCCCCTGCGCCTAGGGTTGTAAACCATAGGGGTGGGGGGGGGGCGCCCCACTTGGCTTGGGGGGCAAGCCACCCCCTTGGCCGCCGCCCCCCTTGGAGATTGGATCTCCTAGGGCCGGCGCCCCCCTAGGGACCCTATATATAGTGGGGGGGGGGAGGGAGGGAAGCCGCACCCTAGCCCATGGCCTCTCCCTCTCCCTCCCGTGACACTCCTCCCTCTCCCTGTGCTTGGCGAAGCCCTGCCGAGATCACTGTTGCTTCCACCACCATGCCATCGTGCTGCTGGATCTTCATCAACCTCTCCTTCCCCCTTGATGGATCAAGTTGGAGGAGACGTCTTCCCAATCGTACATGTGTTGAACGCGGAGGTGCCGTCCGTTCGGCGCTAGGTCATCGGTGATTTGGATCACGATGAGTACGACTCCATCAACCCCGTTCTCTTGAACGCTTCCGCGCGCGATCTACAAGGGTATGTAGATGCACTCCTTTCTCCCTCGTTGCTAGATGACTCCATAGATTGATCTTGGTGATGCGTAGAAAATTTTAAAATTATGCTACGTTCCCCAACAGTGGCATCATTAGCTAGGTCTATGCGTAGTTTCTATGCACGAGTAGAACACAAAGCAGTTGTGGGCGTCGATATTGTCAATTTACTTGCCGTTACTAGTATTATCTTAATTCGGCGGCATCGTGGGATGAAGCGGCCCGGACCGACCTTACACGTACGCTTACGTGAGACTGGTTCCACCGACTGACATGCACTAGTTGCATAAGGTGGCTAGCGGGTGTCTGTCTCTCCCACTTTAGTCGGATCGGATTTGATGAAAAGGGTCCTTATGAAGGTTAAATAGAAATTGGCATATCACGTTGTGGTTTTGGCGTAGGTAAGAAACGTTCTTGCTAGAAACCTATAGCAGCCACGTAAAAACTTGCAACAACAATTAGAGGACGTCTAACTTGTTTTTGCAGCATGTGCCGTGTGATGTGATATGGCCAAAAGGATGTGATGAATGATATATGTGATGTATGAGATTGATCATGTTCTTGTAATAGGAATCACGACTTGCATGTCGATGAGTATGACAACCGGCAGGAGCCATAGGAGTTGTCTTAATTTATTTATGACCTGCGTGTCAACATAAACGTCATGTAATTACTTTACTTTATTGCTAAAGCGTTAGCCATAGTAGTAGAAGTAATAGATGACGAGACAACTTCAAGAAGACACGATGATGGAGATCATGATGATGGAGATCATGGTGTCATGCCGGTGACAACGATGATCATGGAGCCCCGAAGATGGAGATCAAAAGGAGCAAATGATATTGGCCATATCATGTCACTATTTGATTGCATGTGATGTTTATCATGTTTTACATCTTATTTGCTTAGAACGATGGTAGCTTAAATAAGATGATCCCCCGTAATAATTTCAAGAAAGTGTTCCCCCTAACTGTGCACCGTTGCGAAGGTTCGTTGTTTCGAAGCACCACATGATGATCAGGTGTGATAGATTCTAACGTTCGAATACAACGGGTGTAAGCCAGATTTACACACGCAATACACTTAGGTTGACTTGACGAGCCTAGCATGTACAGACATGGCCTCGGAACACGGAAGACCGAAAGGTCGAGCATGAGTCATATAGAAGATACGATCAACATGAAGATGTTCACCGATGTTGACTAGTCCGTCTCACGTGATGATCGGACACGGCCTAGTTGACTCGGATCATGTTTCACTTAGATGACTAGAGGGATGTCTATCTAAGTGGGAGTTCATTAAATAATTTGATTAGATGAACTTAATTATCATGAACATAGTCTAAATTGTCTTTGCAAATATGTTGTAGATAAATAGCTCACGTTGTAGCTCCCTGTTTCAATACGTTCCTAGAGAAAGACCAAGTTGAAAGATATTGTAAGCAATGATGCGGACTGGGTCCGTAGTCTGAGGAGTGTCCTCACTGCTACATAGAAAGCTTACGTCTTTGATGAACCGCTCGATGTGCAAACCCCTACAACGTCGTCTGTGGATGTTGTGAACACCTGACAGACACATCCTGATGACTACTTGATAGTTTAGTGCACCATACTTTACGGCTTAGAATCGGGATTCCAATGACGTTTTGAACGCCATAAGACATACGAGATGTTCCAAAAGCTGAAATTGGGATTTCAGGCTCATGCCCATGTTGAGAGGTATGAGACCTCTGACAAGTTCTTTTGCCAACAAGATGGAGAGAATAGCTCAACTAGTGAGCATGTGCTCAGAATGTCTGGGTGCTACAATCACTTAAATCAAGTGGGAGTTAAACTTCCAGATAAGATAGTGATTGATAGAGTTCTCTAGTCACTATCACTAAGCTACTAGATCTTCGTGATGAACTATGACATGCAAGGGATGGAGTTGATCCCGAAGCTGTTCGCGGTGCTTAAGACCGCAAAAGGTAGAAATCAAGAAGGAGCATCAAGTGTTGATGGTTTAACAAGACCACTGGTTTCAAGAAGGGCAAGGGCTAGAAGGGAAACTTCATGGATGGCAAACCAGTTGCCGCTCCAGTGAATGAACCCAAGGTTGAACCCAAACCCGAGACTAAGTGCTTCTATTGTAAGGGGAACGGTCACTGGTAGCGGAATTACCCCAAATGCATGGTAGATAAGAAGGCTGGCAACTTCAACAGAGTATATACGTGTTATTAATGTGTACCTCACTAGTACTCCTGGTAGCACCTGGGTATTGGATACCGGTTCAGTTGCTATTATTGGTGACTTGAAGCAAAAGCTACGGACTAAACGGAGACTGGCTAAGGGCGAGGTGACGATGTGTGTTGGAAGTGTTTCCAAAGTTGATGAGATCACCATCGCACGCTCCATTTGCCTTCGGGATTAGTATTGAACCTAGATAAATGTTACCAGGTGTCTACGTTGAGCATGAATATGATTAGATCATGTTCATTGCAATATGGTTATTCATTTAAGTTAGAGAATACTGGTTATTCTGTTTACATGAATAATACCTTTCATGGTCATGCACCCTATGTGAATGGTTCATTGAATCTCGGTCGTGGTAATACACATGTTCACGCCAAAAGATGTAGAGTTAATAATGATAGTACCACTTTCTTGTGGCATTGCCGCTTAGGTCATATTGGCGTAAGATGCATGAAGAAACTCCATATCGATGGATGTTTGGAGTCACTTGATTTTGAATCGCTTGACACATGCGAGCCATGCCTCATGGGCAGGATGACTAAGACCCCGTTTCCAGGTACAATGAAACGGGCAAGTGACTTGTTGGAAATCATGCATGCTGATGCGTGTGATCCAATGAGAATTGAAGCGTGTGGTGGATATCGCTATTTTCTCGTCTTCACTGACGATTTGGGTAGATATAGGTATATTTACTTAATGAAGCACAAGTCTGAAACATTTGAAAAGTTCAAGCGATTTCAGAGTGAAGTTAAGAATCATCATAACAAGAAGATCATGTTCCTACGATCTGATCAAAGGGGATTTTCTGAGTTATGAGTTTGGAAATCACTTAAGACATTGTGGAATTGTTTCGCAGTTGAAGCCACCTGGAACACCACAGCGTAATGGTGTGTCCGGGCGTCATAATCGAACCTTATGAGATATGGTGCGATCTATGATGTCTCTTACCGATCTACCGCTATTATTTTGAGGTTATGCATTAGAAACAACTGCATTCACTTTAGATAGGACACCATATAAGTTCGTTGAGACGACGTCGTATGAACATTGGTTTGGCAAGAAACCAAAGTTGTTGTTTCTTAATGTTTGGGGCTGCGATGCTTAAGGCTTCAGCCGGAGAAGCTCGAACCCAAAGCGGACAAACACATCTTCATAGGATACCCAAAGGTGACAGTTGGGTACACCTTCTATCTCAGATCCTAGGGCAAATTGTTTGTCACTAAGAACGGGTCCTTTCTCGAGAAGGAGTTTCTCTCGAAATAATTGAGTGGGAGGAAGATAGAACTTGATGAGGTTGTCGAACCTTTACTTCAACCAGAGAGTGATGCAACACAGGAAGAAGTTTTCTGTGGCGCCTACGTCTATTGAATAGGAAGTTAATGATAGTGATCATGAAGCTTCGGATCAAGTTGCTATCAAACCTCGTAGGTCGACAAGGATATGTACTACTCCTGAGTGGTACGGTAATCCTGTCTTAGATATCATGTTGTTAGACAACAATGAACCTACGAGCTATGGAGAAGCGATGGTGGGCCCGTATTCCGACAAATGGTTAGAAGCCATGAAATCTTAGATAGGATCCATGTATCAGAACAAAGTATGGACTTTGGTGGACTTGCCCAATGATCGGCAAGCCATTGAGATAAATGGATCTTTAAGAAGAAGACGGACGTGGGCGGTAATGTTACCGTCTATGAAGCTCGACTTGTGGGAAAGAGTCTTTTCACAAGTTCAAGGAGTTGACTACGATGAGAATTTCTCACCCGTAGCGATGCTTAAGTCCGTCGGAATCATGTTAGCATTAGCTGTATTTTTCGATTATGAAATTTGACAAATGGATGTCAAAACAAGTTTTCTTACCAGTTTTCGTAAGAAAAAATTGTATGTGATACAATAAAAGGTTTTGTCGATCCTAAGGATGCTAAAAGGTATGCTGGCTCCAGCAATCCTTCTATGGACTAGAGCAAGCATCTCAGAATCGGAATATATGCTTTGATGGAGTGATCAAAGCTTTTAGGTTTATACAATGTTTGCTAGAAACTTGTATTTACAAGAAAGTGAGTGGGAGCACTACAACATTTCTGATAAGTATATGTGGATGACATATTGTTGATTTGAAATAATGTAGAATTTCTGGAAAGCATAAACGGTTGTTTGAAGAGTGATTTTCAAAGGAAGACCTGGATAAAGCTGCTTACATATTGGGCATCAAGATCTATAGAGATAGATCAAAACACCTAATGATACTTTCAAAGAACGCACACCTTGACATGTTTTTGAAGGAGTTCAAAATAGATCAGTCAAAGAAGGGGTTCTTACCTGAGTTGTAAGGTGTGAAGTTGAGTAAGACTCAAAGCTTGACCACGGCAGAAGAAAGAGGAAGGACGAAGGTCTTCCCCTATGCTTTTGTCATAGGCTCTATACAGTATGCCATGCTGAGTACCGCACCAGATGTGTGCCTTGCCACATGTCTGGCAAGAGGGTACAAAGGTGATCTAGGAGTGGATCACTAGATAGCGGTCAAAATTATCCTTAGAGGAATAAGGAAATGTTTCTCGGTTATGGAGGTGATAAAGAGTTCGATGTAAAGAGTTACGTCGATGCAAGCTTAACACCTATCCGGATAGCTCTGAGTAGAGATACCGGATACGTATAATGGAGCAACAATTTGGAATAGCTCCAAGTGGAACGTGGTAGCAACATCTACGTTATGACATAAAGTTTTGCGAAATACATAGGGATCTGAATATGGCAGACCCATTGACTACAACCTCTCTCACAAGCATAACATGATCAAACCCAGAACTCATTGAGTGTTAATCACATAGTGATGTGAACTAGATTAGTGACTCTAGTAAACTCTTTGGATGTTGGTCACATGGCGATGTGACCTGTGAGTGTTAATCACATGGCGATGTGAACTAGATTATTGACTCTAGTGCAAGTGGGAGACTGTTGGAAATATGCCCTAGAGGCAATAATAAATTGGTTATTATTATATTATATTTCATTGTTCATGATAATCGTTTATTATCCATGCTAGAATTGTATCGATAGGAAACTCAGATGCATGTGTGGATGTAGCGACCAGACCTCAAACAGTCTGATCTCTGTGCTCCGGTGTCATCCCTGGATCAGTAATGCTGACACCACACAGTACTCAAAGGATTTATAGCAGAGTAGCAATCACACACTTATTACATCGAGTGTCTCCATAGAGAACTTATTACAATAAATATGGCTTAAGGCCATCTAATAACGATAACAGCGGAAGGCTTGGAAGATAAGTGAGTCCATCAACTCCAACGGCATCACTGAGTATAGAACCACGACCTAAAAACTCCTTAATCGTCGTCTAAAAAGTCTGCAACATTATCGTTGCAGCCCGAAAACGGGTCAGCACATGGAATATGCTGGCAAGGTAACACATAGAGAGTAATGGAATGAAACAGCTATACTACATGCATATTTGGCTGGTGGAAAGCTCTATGGTTACAGTTTTTGCGTAAAGCCAATTTTTCCCTACTTCAAAGGAATAAATTTAATTACTATCATGGTGGTTGTTAAACATTGAGAATGGTTGACAGCATTCTCAATCCCAATCAAAGTAACATCATTAAACCCAACAAAATTTACTTTAGAGTAACATGTTGAGATTCACTTGATAATCCAGGTACTAGATACTCAAGATGTCCATAACCGGGGACATGGCTAACCATGATTAGTTTATTACACTCTGCAGAGGTTTGTGCACTTTTCCCCACAAGACTCGATCGCCTCCGTTGGATTTCTCGCACTACATGGTGTTTGAGAAACGGATGACCGAGACATAGTCTTTCAGAAGCGCTAGCACCTTACGATCGGGTAGACCGTACCACCTACATCCCCCACATCTGCTAGTCTACCCTGTAAGAGTTCGCACGACTTAATCAACTATGCCAGAGCCCATAATGGCTTGTGGCTGCACACGGAAGTTTCTAGTATGAATAATCTCATGATCCCTTTGAGCCTGGGTGGCGGTCCAAAAGAAAAACAGGCAAGTCCTGGAATACCCAGGTGCCTCAATCCACCCAAATGTGTGTTTAGGTTGCCACCTTAGATAAACCATTAATTAACAATCTCACATCTGTCATGGATATCACTCACCCAATCCACGTCTACTAGCATAGCATGGCATGATAAGCAAACGTAGAAAATAACTCTCAAAGGTTTGATAATAAACAGGTAATAGGTACTACCTCATCTACTTCCCATCCCACAATTTAATTAGATCCTAATCATGCAATGTGTGAGGATTGATCTAATGCAATAAAACTGGGTTGTAGAAAAAGGTATGATCAAAGTGTTACTTGCCTTGCTGATGATCCGCGAAACCTAGAGATTCAAAGTAACAGGCGGCGCACTCCGGGTATTCTATCGCAGACAAACAAACAAGCATACAATAAGTACTCATCTAATGCACAGGTAAAACTCAAATAGAAGATCTAACCAGAAAGTTCAACTTAAGAACCCTGGTTTGCAAAAAGAATCAAATCGAACGAAGCAAAAGAAATCAAACGGCGAAAGAAAACAACTTCGTTCTAGTAATCTGGATCTATGTCAAATTTTACAGTAGCAAAAACTTGTTTAAGTTGATTATTCGGAAAGAGGGTTTCGAGACGAAACTCCAGGCGCTTGAATCGCCTGATTCCGATAAACGAGCGAAAAGTTATACTAAAACGAAAATCGGATCAGAAATCGCGATCAGAAAATAATCGCGGAAAAATCCGATGAAAAAGAAAAGCGACGAACGGAATTTTTTTTCCTAAAAAACGGCACGGATTTCGAGGGCGGCGAACCTCGGGCGACGCGCGGCTCCGGCGGATCGACGGCGGGGCGGCGGTGGCGGCTGGCGACGGCTGGGCCTAGGGTTTCGGGGCGGCTGGCCTTCGGGCTGGCTTGCCCCGGCTTATAAAGGCCCCGGCCAGGGGAGTCCTGGCCGAGTACGGCCCATAGTCGGTTCCGCTCTTTTTTTAAATAATTACGCTCGGGAAAAAAAATAAAAAGAATTACTAAACGGACTCCAAAAATCCCGAAATAAATTTTTCCGGGTTTCTAAAATCAAGCCCGATAAAGTGAACATTTATTTGGGCCCTAAATGCAATTTTGAAAAAAACACGTATTTTTCCTAAATTCAAATAAAAATACCGAAAAACTCCGAAATAAATCTTATTTGATTTTTTTATTAAATCCTCAATATTTCTATATTTTGGGGAAGTCATTTTATTCCCTCTCTCATATTTTTGTAATAGAAATAATTGATGATAAAATAAATAAAATCAAATGATCCTGTTTACAAAATTTGAGAAAACTCAAATATGTAAATAACGAAATCCCCAACTCTCTCCGTGGGTCCTTGAGTTGCTTAGGATTTTCTAGGATCAAAACCAAAAGCAAAATAAAATATGATATGCATGATGATCTAATGTATAACATTCCAAATTGAAAATTTGGGATGTTACAAACCTACCCCCCTTAAGATGAATCTCGCCCTCGAGATTCGGGTTGGCTAGAAAATAGGTGAGGGTGGTCCTTGAGCAAATCTTCCTCTCGCTCCCAGGTGGCTTCATCCTCCGTGTGGTGGCTCCACTGAACTTTGCAAAACTTGATAACCTTGCTGCGAGTGACTCGGCTAGAAAACTCGAGAATCTTGACTGGTTTCTCCTCATAGGTCAAATCGTTATCCAACTGAATTGCTTCTAATGGCACTGTGTCTCTCAAAGGTATGTCAGCCATCTCCGCGTGACACTTCTTCAACTGAGAAACGTGGAACACATCATGAACTCCTATCAATCCTCCTGGCAATTCCAACTTTAGGCCACTTCTCCCATACGCTCCAAAACTCTATATGGTCCTACAAATCGTGGCACTAACTTCCCCTTAACTCCAAAGCGCTTAATCCCTTGAAGTGGGGATACTCAAAGATAAGCTCTGTCTCCGACTTCATAAACTGTCTCTTTGCGTTTAGAATCTGCGTAGCTCTTCTGCCTGGACTGGGCTACCTTGAGCCTATCGCGAATCAACTTCACCTTCTGTTCAGACTCTTTAATCAGATCTGGTCCAAACAACTGGCGGTCTCCAACTTCGTCCCATGACAACGGTGTCCTGCACCTCCTTCCGTACAGAGCTTCGAAAGGTGCCATCTTCAAACTGGTCTGATAGCTATTATTGTAAGAGAACTCTGCATATGGCAAATTATCGTCCCAACTAGATCCATAATCTAGCGCACAAGCTCTCAGCATATCCTCCAAAATCTGATTAACTCTCTCGGTCTGTCCATCTGTCTGCGGATGAAAAGCTGTACTAAATTCTAGCCTAGTACCCAAAGTCTCATGCAACTGCTTCCAGAACTTTGAGGTAAACTGGGTTCCTTTATCTGATACGATGCTCCTCGGAACTCCATGCAAACATACAATCCTGGTCATGTATATCTTTGCCAACTTAGCACTTGTGTAAGTGGTCTTTACTGGGATGAAATGAGCTACCTTCGTCAATCGATCAACTACGACCCAAATCGAGTCATAGCCTGAATGAGTCCTTGGTAATCCTGTGATAAAATCCATGCCTAGCTTATCCCACTTCCATTCGGGTATCGGCAATGGTTGCAACAATCCTGCTGGCTTCTGATGCTCTGCCTTTACTCTCTGACATACGTCACAAACTTGTACATACTCCGCAATATCCTTCTTCATTCCGGTCCACCAGAAAATATCCTTCAAATCCAAATACATCTTGGTATTTCCTGGGTGAATCGAATACGGTGAATCATGTGCCTCTTGCAGAATCAACTTTCTGATCTCCGGGTCATTGGGTACATAAACACGGTCTTCAAACCATAGGGTGTCGTGCTCATCCTCACGAAATCCTTTAGCTTTTCCTTTGCTCAGTTTCTCCTTTATAGCGGCAATCTCTTTGTCAGTTTTCTGAGCTTCTTTGATTCTATCCATCAAAGTTGACTGAATCTCTAGTGCTGCTACATAGCCTCTCGAAACTATTTCCAAACATAGTTCACGAAGATTTTCTGCTAACTCCTTGGGTATTTCTCCCGTCATTAAAGTATTGACATGGCTCTTGCGGCTTAATGCATCAGCTACTATATTAGCCTTCCCGGGATGATAATGCAATCTCATATCATAATCCTTGATGAGCTCCAACCATCTCCTTTGTCTGAGGTTCAACTCCTTCTGCGTGAAAATGTACTTCAAACTCTTGTGATCCGTGTACACCTCACAATGATTTCCGATGAGGAAATATCTCCATGTCTTCAATGCATGCACTACGGCTGCTAACTCCAAATCATGCGTGGCATAATTCAATTCGTGAGGCTTCAGTTGTCGTGAAGCATACGAAACAACTCTCCCTTCCTGCATAAGCACTGCTCCAAGTCCTCGACGTGAAGCATCGCAATACACCTCAAAATCCTTGGTCTGATCTGGCAAAATCAACACTGGTGAGGTAACCAAACGGTTCTTCAATTCCTGAAAACTTGCCTCACACTCCTCAGTCCATTTGAACTTAGTATCCTTCTTCAACAACTCCGTCACAGGCTTCGCAATCTTTGAGAAATTTTCAATAAACCTCCGGTAGTATCCTGCGAGTCCAAGAAAACTCCGGATCTCTCCAACTGTTGTTGGGGCTTCCCACTTGGTCACGGTTTCAACTTTAGCGGGATCTACTGCTATACCTTCTCCGGATATAACATGTCGGAGGAATCCTACTTCCTTCAACCAAAACTCACATTTGCTGAACTTGGCATATAATTGGTGTTCTCTGAGCTTTCCAAGTACCAAACGCAAATGCTCCTTATGCTCCTCTTCATTCTTTGAATATACCAGGATATCATCAATGAACACTACGACGAACTTATCCAAAAACTCCATAAACACTTTGTTCATCATGTTCATAAAATAGGCAGGCGCGTTAGTCAGACCAAATGACATAACGGTATACTCATACATCCCATACCTGGTGGTAAAAGCTGTCTTCGGAATATCCTGTTTTCGAATCTTCAACTGGTGGTATCCTGATCGCAAATCGATCTTGGAAAATACTTTAGCTCCTTGCAATCGATCAAACAGATCGTTGATCATTGGTAGTGGGTACTTGTTCTTGATCGTTACTTCATTCAATCCTCGATAATCAACAACCATCCTTAACGATCCATCCTTCTTCTCCACTAGAAGTACTGGCGATCCCCAAGGCGAAGAACTTGGGCGAATGTAACCTTTGTCCAGTAACTCCTTAATCTGCTTCTTAATTTCCACCAAATCTTTTGCTGGCATCCTATATGGTCTCTTCGATATTGGCCCAGTGCCTGGCAATAGCTCAATCAAAAACTCAATATCTCTATCTGGTGGCATGCCTGGCAACTCTTCTGGAAATACATCAGGAAAATCCTTTACCACTGGTACTTCCTCCTGCACAACTCCTGATAAGGAATTTACTTGGGTCCTCTTTGGCACATGCCGGGATACATACTTGATCCTTCTCCCTTCTGGTGTGGTAAGAAAAATTGACTTACTAGCACACTCAATATTCCCTTCATACTTTGATAACCAATCCATGCCTAATATCACATCCAATCCTTGAGATTCCAATACTACTAGGTCTGTTGGAAAAACATAGTTACCAATCCTTAATGGTAACCGATCACACCATAGACTAGCCACATACTCTGCTCCTGGCGAGGTTACTAACATGGGTGACCTAAGGGCTTGGGTTGGTAGGTTATACTTATCCACAAATCCCCTTGAGATGTATGAATGCGATGCACCAGTATCAAAAAGAACGAGTGCAGTAAATGACTTAACCAAAAACTTACCTATTACTGCATCGGACTGAGTTTCAACCTCCTCCACATTAACGTGGTTCACCTGTCCCCTGTTGAAAGGGTTCGGCTTCTTTCGAGAGCTTCCATTTCCGTTTTGGCCTTCAGGACATTCATTGGCATAATGTCTGGTCTTGGAACACTTGAAATAGGTGACTTGACTCAGATCTCTCTTGGCTGGGGTTGATGGGGTGCTGCGGTTCTGGCCATTGCTTCCTCCATTCCCATTACCATTCTTGGTGCCATTGTGATTGTGCGAGCTACCTACTCCATGGGTATGCTGAAAATGTCCTCCCGGTCTCAGGGTAAAACGTGGCTTCTACTGAGCTCCTAAATTATACTTTCCTTGTCCATACTTCCTCTTGCGGTTCTCAATTTGCTGCTGCTTCCCTTCAATCATAAGAGCACGATCTACCAACTCCTGGTAGTTGTTGAAGGTGGCTACCATCAACTGCATGCTCAACTCATCATTCAATCCTTCCAGGAATTTCTCCTGCTTAGCTGCATCCGTAGCAACGTCATCTGGGGCATAACGTGCTAGCTTACTAAACTCCTCCACATACTGGCCAACTGTCCGTCCTCCTTGGCGCAAGTTACGAAACTCACGCTTCTTCATGGCCATTGCTCCTGCTGAAACTGGTCCCATGTGACAGTGTCGACTGGGAAGGTGGCTGTGAAATTCTCCCACCATGATGCTGCGGGTCCTTCTATCTGATGTGCGGCAAACTTCACCTTCTCCGCATCTGTGCATCCTGCTGTGGTCAACTCCCTAGCTGTCTTGCGGAGCCAATCATCTGCTACTATCGGCTCAGTGCTACTGGAAAACACCGGTGGATTCAGCCTAAGAAAACGGGCTAAGTGGTCAACAGGTGGTGGTGGTGGTGGTGGGTTGTTGTTGTTGTTCCCCTGATTCTGATTCTGAACTAGCAACTGCATCAAGGTGTTCTGCTGCTGGATCAACTGGGTGAGCTCCGGCGGAAAGGCAAATCCGGGGTCACGTCTCCGAGGCATCTGAGGTTTTAGAAAAGATGAGATATAAGAATAGAGGGGGTCTAAAGAGAAAACACTACCCATATGCACATGAGGCAAAAGCAAACAATTCACTTCATTCAATCAAACAAGGACATACAATCGATCTAGCTATCGCAAGAGTGCTCGGACTACTATATTTACATGGTGGACTACTACTACTGATGAGGTGGTCTACTAGAAATATTCTACGGTTGTAGACTGCATGATATCTGCTCCTGCTTCATCAACATAGTCATCATTGCTACTATCTTGTTCCGAGTCGGTGCCGTCAGTGATGATGTAGTCTTCTGGGCTAATCTCCTTGGGTTCTTCGTCTTCATCTACTGGTGTCGGGCCTCCCACAAATATGCCAATCTTCTTGATCAGATCGTCATTCTTCTCCACCAATACTTCAATTTCTTCTTCATAATATTCGCGTGTAGCCTTGAGTTCTTCCTCCAGTTCCTTGATTCTAGTCTTAGCCTTCTTCAGATCTATCATGTCGGCGCACATCTGATTCTCCTGTCGTCGAATGTGCTGATTTAACTCCTGAATAAAAGCTGCAATTGATCTATATTTCCTGGTGCTGATCATCTCCCAGTGTTCATCTCGGCGCCCACAAATCTGGTAGATAGTATCCTTGAGATCCTTGCGGTAGACTTCGCCAATGCGTCCCATGGCGATGTGAGCTGCCATACTCTTTCCTAGACTCCAAGTTGGTGCATCAAAAGAAAACTCTATGGGCTCAGTGACTGGCATGAACGTCCTTCCTGGAATTTGAACTTGAATCATCCAGCGCTCTTCTTCAGGTAAAGTGGCGTTGTAGGTTCCCGTGAAGCTTGGTATTCCTATGTTCAGGTATCTAGTGAATTCCTTCAAGTGGCGTCCAAAGGGTGTATCTTCATCTAGTTGTGTGAACTTGTTCCTTGCATCCGCCATCCTAAAGAGTAGAAAAGAGGAGAAGTCAGAAGAGAAGAGAGTGAGTAGTGATCTAGGTCTTTAGCTTAGTGGTCGTGTCCTACAGTCAGCGTGTGCTCTGATACCATCTCTGTAGCGACCAGACCTCAAACAGTCTGATCTCTGTGCTCCGGTGTCATCCCTGGATCAGTAATGCTGACACCACACAGTACTCGAAGGATTTATAGCAGAGTAGCAATCACACACTTATTACATCGAGTGTCTCCATAGAGAACTTATTACAATAAATATGGGTTAAGGCCATCTAATAACGATAACAGCGGAAGGCTTGGAAGATAAGTGAGTCCATCAACTCCAACGGCATCACTGAGTATAGAACCACGACCTAGAAACTCCTTAATCATCGTCTGAAAATTCTGCAACATTAACGTTGCAGCCCGAAAACGGGTCAGCACATGGAATATCCTGGCAAGGTAACACATAGAGAGTAATGGAATGAAACAGCTATACTACATGCATATTTGGCTGGTGGAAAGCTCTATGGTTACAGTTTTTGCGTAAAGCTAATTTTTCCCAACTTCAAAGGAATAAATTTAATTACTATCATGGTGGTTGTTAAACATTGAGAATGGTTGACAGCATTCTCAATCCCAATTAAAGTAACATCATTAAACCCAACAAAATTTACTTTAGAGTAACATGTTGAGATTCACTTGATAATCCAGGTACTAGATACTCAAGATGTCCATAATCGGGGACACGGCTAACCATGATTAGTTTATTACACTCTGCAAAGGTTTGTGCACTTTTCCCCACAAGACTCGATCGCCTCCGTTGGATTTCTCGCACTACATGGTGTTTGAGAAACGGATGACCGAGACATAGTCTTTCATAAGCGCTAGCACCTTACGATCGGGTAGACCGTACCACCTACATCCCCTACATCTGCTAGTCTACCCTGTAAGAGTTCGCACGACTTAATCAACTATGCCAGAGCCCATAATGGCTTGTGGCTGCACATGGAAGGTTCTAGTATGAATAATCTCATGATCCCTTTGAGCCTGGGTGGCGGTCCAAAAGAAAAACAGGCAAGTCCTGGAATACCCAGGTGCCTCAATCCACCCAGATGTGTGTTTAGGTTGCCACCTTAGATAAACCATTAATTAACAATCTCACATCTGTCATGGATATCACTCACCCAATCCACGTCTACTAGCATAGCATGGCATGATAAGCAAACGTAGAAAATAACTCCCAAAGGTTTGATAATAAACAGGTAATAGGTACTACCTCATCTACTTCCCATCCCACAATTTAATTAGATCCTAATCATGCAATGTGTGAGGATTGATCTAATGCAATAAAACTGGGTTGTAGAAAAAGGTATGATCAAAGTGTTACTTTCCTTGCTGATGATCCGCGAAACCTAGAGATTCAAAGTAATAGGCGGCGCACTCCGGGTATTCTATCGCAGACAAACAAACAAGCATACAATAAGTACTCATCTAATGCACAGGTAAAATTCAAATAGAAGATCTAACCAGAAAGTTCAACTTAAGAACCCTGGTTTGCAAAAAGAATCAAATCGAACGAAGCAAAAGAAATCAAACGGTGAAAGAAAACAACTTCATTCTAGTAATCTGGATCTATGTCAAATTTTACAGTAGCAAAAACTTGTTTAAGTTGATTATTCGGAAAGAGGGTTTCGAGATGAAACTCCAGGCGCTTGAATCGCCTGATTCCGATAAACGAGCGAAAAGTTATACTAAAACGAAAATCGGATCAGAAATCGCGATCAGAACATAATCGCGGAAAAATCCGACGAAAAAGAAAAACGACGAACGGATTTTTTTTCCTGAAAAAAAATGGCACGGATTTCGAGGGCGGCGAACCTCGGGCGACGCGCGGCTCCGGCGGATCGACGGCGGGGCGGCGGCGGTGGCTGGCGGCGGCTGGCTGGCGGCGGCTGGGCCTAGTGTTTCGGGGCGGCTGGCATTCGGGCTGGCTGGCCCCAGCTTATAAAGGCCCCGGCCAGGGGAGTCCTGGCCGAGTACGCCCATAGTCGGTTCCGCTCTTTTTTCTAAAATAATTACGCTCGGAAAAAAAATAAAAAGAAATACTAAACGGACTCCAAAAATCCTGAAATAAATTTTCCCGGGTTTCTAAAATCAAGCCCGATAAAGTGAACATTTATTTAGGCCCTAAATGCAATTTGGAAAAAACGCGCATTTTTCCTAAATTCAAATAAAAATACCAAAAAACTCCGAAATAAATCTTATTTGATTTTTTTATTAAATCCTCAATATTTCTATATTTTGGGAAAGTCATTTTATTCCCTCTCTCATATTTTTGTAATAGAAATAATTGATGATAAAAAATATAAAATCAAATGATCCTGTTTACAAAATTTGAGAAAACTCAAATATGTAAATAACGAAATCCCCAACTCTCTCCGTGGGTCCTTGAGTTGCTTAGGATTTTCTAGGATCAAAACCAAAAGCAAAATAAAATATGATATGCATGATGATCTAATGTATAACATTCCAAATTGAAAATTTGGGATTTTACAGTGGATACATAGAAAACACCATGTCCCTAGTAAGCCTCTAGTTGACTAGCTCGTTGATCAATAGATGGTTACGGTTTCCTAACCATGGACATTGGATGTCGTTGATAACGGGATCACATTATTAGGAGAATGATGTGATGGACAAGACCCAATCCTAAGCATAGCTCAAAGATCGTGTAGTTTGTTTGCTATAACTTTTCTGAATGTCAAGTATCATTTCCTTAGACCATGAGATTATGAAACTCCCGGATACTGTAGGGGTGCCTTGGGTGTGCCAAACGTCACAACGTAACTGGGTGACTATAAAGGTACACTACAGGTATCTCCGAAAGTGTCTGTTGGGTTGGCACGAATTGAGACTGGGATTTGTCACTCCATATGACGGAGAGGTATCTCTGGGCCCACTCGGTAATGCATCATCATAATGAGCTCAATGTGACCAAGTGGTTGATCATGGGATCATGCATTACGGTACGAGTAAAGTGACTTGCCGGTAACGAGATTGAACGAGGTATTGGGATATCGACGATCGAGTCTCGAGCAAGTAACGTACCGACTGACAAAGGGAATTGTATACGGATTGATTGAATCCTCGACATCGTGGTTCATCCGATGAGATCATCGAGGAGCATGTGGGAGCCAACATGGGTATCCAGATCCCGCTGTTGGTTATTGACCGGAGAGTCGTCTCGGTCATGTCTGCGTGTCTCCCGAACCCGTAGGGTCTACACACTTAAGGTTCGGTGACGCTAGGGTTGTTGAGATATTAGTATACGGTAACCCGAAAGATGTTCGGAGTCCCGGATGAGATCTCGGACGTCACGAGGAGTTCTGGAATGGTCCGGAGGTGAATATTTATATATAGGAAGTCAAGTTTCGGCCATCGGGAAAGTTTCAGGGGTAATCAGTATTGTACCGGGACCACCGGAAGGGTCCCGGGGGTCCACCGGGTGGGGCCACCTATCCCGGAGGGCTCCATGTGCTGAAGTGGGAGGGGAACCAGCCCCTAGTGGGCTGGTGCGCCCCCCTTGGGCCTCCCCTGCGTCTAGGGTTGGAAACCCTAGGGGTGTGGGGGGGGGGGGGCGCCCCACTTGGCTTGGGGGGCAAGCCACCCCCTTGGCCGCCGCCCCCCTTGGAGATAGGATCTCCTAGGGCCGGCGCCCCCCCTAGGGACCCTATATATAGTGGGAGGGAGGGAGGGCAGCCGCACCCTAGCCTCTGGCCTCTCCCTCTCCCTCCCGTGACACTCCTCCCTCTCCCTGTGCTTGGCGAAGCCCTGCCGAGATCACCGTTGCTTCCACCACCACGCCGTCGTGCTGCTGGATCTTCATCAACCTCTCCTTCCCCCTTGCTGGATAAAGTTGGAGGATACGTCTTCCAACCGTACGTGTGTTGAATGTGGAGGTGCCGTCCGTTCGGCGCTAGGTCATCGAGGATTCGGATCACGACGAGTACGACTCCATCAACCCCATTCTCTTGAACGCTTCTGCGCGCGATCTACAAGGGTATGTAGATGCACTCCTTTCTCCCTCGTTGCTAGATGACTCCATAGATTGATCTTGGTGATGTGTAGAAAATTTTAAAATTATGCTACATTCCCCAACAGATCCACCTAGTCAATATGATCTTTGGGAGACTTTGCTGAAGTCTGAGTATGCAAGAACCAAGAGTGAACTCAAGGACTGAGAGGTTGAGAAAGGAAAGCATGGTTGCTCTCTCATGACTGATGCTTGGACTGACATGAAGAGGAGAAGCATTATGAATCTTGTTACACATTGCTCGGAAGGTGTTAGCTTCATCAAGTCAAAGGAAACATCAGACACACCACATACAAGTGAGATGATCTTCAATCTAGTTGACAAGACAATTGAAGAATTAGGTGTTGAACATGTGGTGCAGGTTGTGACTGACAATGCTTCAAACAACATGGGAGCTAAGGATCTCTTGAATGTGAAGAGGCCGAAGATATTTTGGAGCTCGTGTGCGAGTCACACTGTCAATTTGATGCTCCAAGGGATTGGCAACTTAGCTAAGTTCAAGAAGATAATTGATCAAGCCAAGGCTTTCACAATATTTTTGTATGGGCACCATCGCACCTTAGAGTGCATGAGATCATTCACCAAGAAGAGAGAAATCATAAGGCCGGGAGTAACTAGATTTGCTTCCCAATTCCTCACTTTGCAAAGCCTTGCAGACAAGGCTGATTCACTAAGAAAGACAGTGGTTTCCTCTAAGTGGGATAAGATCAAGATGTGCACTCAAAGAAAGGAAAGGATGATACAGCCATAATTCTCAAGAAGCCGTTCTGGAAGGGTGTGAATCTTTGCATCAAGGTGTTCGAGCCATTGGTGAAGGTCCTCCGGTTGGTTGATGGTGATGCATGTTGGGGAACGCAGTAATTTCGAAAAAATTCCTACGCACATGCAAGATCATGGTGATGAATAGCAACGAGAGGGGAGAGTGTTTTCTACGTACCCTCGTAGACCGTAAGTGGAAGCGTTATGACAACGCGGTTGATGTAGTCGTACGTCTTCACGATCGACCGATGCTAGTACCAAACGTACGTCACCTCCGCGATATGCACACGTTCAGCTCAGTGACGTCCCGTGAACTCACGATCCAGTAGAGCTTCGTGGGTGAGTTTCGTCGGCACGACGGCGTGATGACGGTGATGATGTTGCTACCGAAACAGGGCTTCGCCTAAGCACCGCTACGATATAACTGAGGTGGATTATGGTGGAGGGGGGCACCGCACACGGCTAAAAGATCAACTGATCAACTTCTGTGTCCATGGGGTGCCCCCTCCCTCGTATATAAAGGAGTGGAGGAGGGGGAGGTCCGGCCCTCTCTATGGCGCGCCCTGGGGGAGTCCTACTCCCTCCGGGAGTAGGATTCCCCCCTTTCCTAGTAGAAGTAGGAGCCCTTCCAAGTAGGAGTAGGAGAGGAAGGAAGGAGGAGAGAGGGAGGAAGGAAAAGGGGGGCCGACCCCCTTCCCAATTCGGATTGGGCTTGGGCGGCGCGCCTCCCTCTTTTCCCTTCCCTCTCCTCTATTCCACTAAGGCCCAATAAGGCCCATATACTCCCCGGGGGGTTCCGGTAACCTCCTGGTACTCCGGAAAAATGCCCGAACCACTCGGAATCATTCCGATGTCCAAATATAGGATTCCAATATATCGATCTTTATGTCTCGACCATTTCGAGACTCCTCGTCATGTTGTGATCAAATCCGGGACTCCGAACTACCTTCGGTACATTAAAACACATAAACTCGTAATACCGATCGTCACCGAACGTTAAGCGTGCGGACCCTACGGGTTCGAGAACTATGTAGAAATGACCGAGACTCATCTCCGGTCAATAACCAATAGTGGAACCTGGATGCTCATATTGGTTCCTACATATTCTACGAAGAACTTTATCGGTCAAACCGCATAGCGGTATACATTGTTCCCTTTGTCATTGGTATGTTACTTGCCCGAGATTCGATCGTCGGTGTCTCAATACCTAGTTCAATCTCGTTAACGGAAAGTCTCTTTACTCGTTCCGTAATGCAACATCCCGTAACTAACTCATTAGTCACATTGCTTGCAAGGCTTATAGTGATGTGCATTACCCAAAGGGACCAGAGACACCTCTCCAACAATCGGAGTGACAAATCCTAATCTCGATCTATGCCAACTCAACAAACACCATCGCAGACACCTGTAGAGCACCTTTATAATCACCTAGTTACGTTGTGACATTTGGTAGCACACAAAGTGTTCCTCCGGTATTCGGGAGTTGCATGATCTCATAGTCATAGGAACATGTATAGTTATGGAGAAAGCAAAAGCAACAAACTAAATGACCATCGTGCTAAGCTAACGGATGGGTCAAGTCAATCACATCATTCTCTAATGATGTGATCCCGTTAATCAATTGACAACTCATGTCTATGGTTTAGGAAACATAACCATCATTGATTCAGTGGGCTAGTCAAGTAGAGGCAAACTAGTGACACTTTATTTGTCTATGTATTCACACATGTACTAAGTTTCCGGTTAATACAATTCTAGCATGAATAATAAACATTTATCATGATATAAGGAAATATAAATAAAAACTTTATTATTGCCTCTAGGGCATATTTCCTTCAGTCTCCCACTTGCACTAGAGTCAATAATCTAGTTCACATCGTCATGTGATTTAACATCAATAGTTCACATCTTTATGTGATTAGTTCATATCTCCATGTGACTAATACCCAAAGGGTTTACTAGAGTCAATAATCTAGTTCACATTGCTATGTGATTAACACCCAAAGAGTGATCATGTTTTGCTTGTGAGAGAAGTTTAGTCTACGGGTCTGCAACATTCATATCCGTTTGTATTTCGCAAATTTCTGTGTCCACAATGCTCTGCACAGAGCTACTCTAGCTAATTTCTCCCACTTTCAATATGTATCCAGATCGAGACTTAGAGTCATCTAGATTGATGTAAAAAGCTTGCATTGACATAACTCTTTATGACGAACTCTTTTATCACTTCCATAACCAAGAAATAGTTCCTTAGTCTTTCAAGGATAATTTTGACCACTGTCCAGTGATCTACTCCTAGATCACTATTGTACTCCCTTGCCAGAATCATGCTAAGGTATACAATAGGACTGGCACACAACATAGTGATGTCTACTACTCAACCTTCTTCTTGTAGAAATTGTTGGGCCTCCAAGTGCAGAGGTTTGTAGGACAGTAGCAAATTTCCCTCAAGTGGATGACCTAAGGTTTATCAATCCGTAGGAGGCGTAGGATGAAGATGGTCTCTCTCAAGCAACCCTGCAACCAAATAACAAAGAGTATCTTATGTCCCCAACACACCCAATACAATGGTAAATTGTATAGGTGCACTAGTTCGGCGAAGAGATGGTGATACAAGTGGTATATGGATAGTAGATATAGGTTTTTGTAATCTGAAATTATAAAAACAGCAAGGTAACTAATGATAAAAGTGAGCGTAAACGGTATTGCAATGCGTGGAAATAAGGCCTAGGGTTCATACTTTCACTAGTGCAAGTTCTCTCAACAATACTAACATAATTGGATCACATAACTATCCCTCAACATGCAACAAAGAGTCACTAATAGAGGAGAACGAACGAAGAGATTATGGTAGGGTACGAAACCACCTCAAAGTTATTCTTTCCAATCAATCCGTTGGGCTATTCCTATAAGTGTCACAAACAGCCCTAGAGTTCATACTAGAATAACACCTTAAGACACAAATCAACCAAAACCCTAATTTCACCTAGATACTCCAATGTCACCTCAAGTATCCGTGGGTATGATTATACGATATGCGTCACACAATCTGAGATTCATCTATTCAACCAACACATAGAACCTCAAAGAGTGCCCCAAAGTTTCTACCGGAGAATCATGACGAAAACGTGTGCCAACCCCTATGCATAGGTTCATGGGCGGAACCCGCAAGTTGATAACCAAAACATACATCAAGTGAATCACGTGGTATCCCATTGTCACCGTAGATATCCACGGTAAGACATACATCAAGTGTTCTCAAATCTTTAAAGACTCAATCTGATAATATAACTTCAAAGTGGAAACTCAATTCATTACAAGAGAGTAGAGGGGGGAAGAAACATCATAGGATCCAAATATAATAGCAAAGCTCGCGATACATCAAGATCGTATCACCTCAAGAACACGAGAGAGAGAGAGATCAAACACATAGCTACTGGTACATACCCTCAGCCCCGAGGGAGAACTACTCCTCCTCATCATGGAGAGCACCGGGATGATGAAGATGGCCACCGGAGAGGGATTCCCCCCTCCGGCAGGGTGCCGGAACGGGTCTAGATTGGTTTTCGGTGGCTACAGAGGCTTCTGGCGGCGGAGCTCCCGATCTATTGTCTGTTCTGGAAGTTTTAGGATACGTAGGTATATATGGGTGCAGGAAGTACGTCGGTGGAGCTTCGGGGGCCCCACGACGCAGGGGGCGCGCCCTAGGGGGTGGGCGCGCCCCCACCCTCGTGAGCACCTCCCTTGGCTCCTAACGTGGGGTCCAAGTCCATCCGGTAGCTTTCCTTCCAAAAATAACTTCTCCAGTTGATTTCATTCCGTTTCAACTCCGTTTGATATTCCTTTTCTTCGAAACACCGAAATAGGCAAAAACAACAATTCTGGGCTGGGCGTCAGGTTAATAGAGTCCCAAAAATAATATAAAAGTGGATAATAAAGCCCAATATTGCCCAAAACAGTAGATAACATAGCATGGAGGAATCAAAAATTATAGATACGTTGGAGACGTATCAAGCATCCCCAAGCTTAATTCCTGCTCGTCCTCGAGTAGGTAAATGATAAAAGAAAGAATTTTTTATGTGGAATGCTAGTTGGCATAATTTCAATGGAATTCTTCTTAATTGTGGTATGAATATTCAGATCCGAAAGACTCAAGACAAAAGTTCATATTGACATAAAAATAATAATACTTCAAGCATACTAACTAAGTAATCATGTCTTCTCAAAATAACATGGCCAAAGGAAGTTCATCCCTACAACATAATAGTTTAGTCATGCTCCATTTTCATCACACAAGAATGCTCTCATCATGCACAACCCCGATTACAAGCCAAGCAATTGTTTCATACTTTAGTAATCTCAAACCTATAAACTTTCACGCAATATATGAGCGCGAGCCATGGATATAGCACTATGGGTGGAATAGAATAATGAGGGGGTTATGTGGAGAAGAAAAAAAAGGAGAAAGTCTCACATCAACGAGGCTAATCAATGGGCTATGGAGATGCCCACCGATTGATGTTAATGCAAGCAGTAGGGATTGCCATGCAACAGATGCACTAGAGCTATAAATGTATGAAAGCTCAACAAAAGAAACTAAGTGGGTGTGCATCCAACTTGCTTGCTCACGAAGACCTAGGGCACTTGAGGAGGCCCATTGTTGGAATATACAAGCCAAGTTCTATAATGAAAAATTCCCACTAGTATATGAAAGTGAAAACATGAGAGACTCTCTACTATGAAGATCATGGTGCTACTTTGAAGCACAAGTGTGGTAAAAGGATAGTAACATTGTCCCTTCTCTCTTTTTCTCTCATTTTTTTGGGCCTTCTCTTTTTTTATGGCCTTTCTCTTTTTTCGGGCCTTCTCTTTTTTATGGCCTTTCTATTTTTTGTTTTATTCCTCACTTGGGACAATGCTCTAATAATGATGATCATCACACTTCTATTTATTTACAACTCAATGATTACAAGTCGATACTAGAACAAAGATGACTCTATATGAATGCCTCCGGCGGTGTACCGGGATATGCAATGAACCAAGAGTGACATGTATGAAAGAATTATGAATGGTGGCTTTGCCACAAATACGATGTCAACTACATGATCATGCTAAGCAATATGACAACGATAAATGTGTCATGATGAACGGAATGATGGAAAGTTGCATGGCAATATATCTCGGAATGGCTATGGAAATGCCATAATAGGTAGGTATGGTGGCTGTTTTGAGGAAGATATAAGGAGGTTTATGTGTGACAGAGCGTATCATATCACGGGGTTTGGATGCACCGGCGAAGTTTGCACCAACTCTCAATGTGAGAAAGGGCAATGCACGGTACCGAAGAGGCTAGCAAGGATGGAAGGGTGAGAGTGCGTATAATCCATGGACTCAACATTAGTTAGAAAGAACTCACATACTTATTGCAAAAATCTACAAGTCATTAAAAACCTCGGCACTACGCGCATGCTCCTAGGGGGATATATTGGTAGGAAAAGACCATCGCTCGTCCCCGACCGCCACTCATAAGGATGCACAAGCCAGGTACACTTCATGCTTCAAATTTGTTACATAACGTTTACCATACGTGCATGCTACGGGACTTGCAAACTTCAACACAAGCATTTCTCAATTTCACAACTACTCAACTAGCGTGACTTTGATATTATTACCCCCATGTCTCAAAACAATCATCAAGCATCAAACTTCTCTTAGTATTCAAAACACTCATAAGAAAATTTTACTAATCTTGAATACCTAGCATATTAGGATTTTAAGCAAATTACCATGATATTTAAGACTCTCAAAATAATATAAGTGAAGTATGAGAGTTCATCTATTTCTTCAAAATAAAACTACCACCATGCTCTAAAATATATAAGTGAAGCACTAGTGCAAATGACAAACTACTCCGAAAGATATAAGTGAAGATCAATGAGTAGTCGAATAATTATGCAACTATGTGAAGACTCTATAACATTTAATAATTTCAGATCTTGGTATTTTATTAAAACATCAAGAAAAGCAAAATAAAATAAAATGACGCTCCAAGCAAAACACATATCATGTGGCGAATAAAAATATAGCTCCAAGTAAAGTTACCGATGAACGAAGACGAAAGAGGGGATTCCTTCCGGGGCATCCCCAAGCTTAGGCTTTTGGTTGTCCTTGAATATTACCTTGGGGTGCCTTGGGAATCCCCAATCTTAGGCTCTTGCCACTCCTTATTCCATAGTCCATCGAATCTTTACCCAAAACTTGAAAACTTCACAACACAAAACTTAAAGTAGAAAACTCGTAAGCTCCGTCAGCGAAAGAAAAAAAAACACTACTTCAAGGTACTGTAATGAACTCATTATTTATTTATATTGGTGTTAAACCTACTGTATTCCAACTTATCTATGGTTTATAAACTACTTTACTAGCCATAGATTCATCAAAATAAGCAAACAACACACGAAAAACAGAATCTATCAAAAACAGGACAGTCTGTAGTAATCTGGATCAAACGTATACTTATGGAACTCATAAAATTCTCAAATAAATTGCTGGACATGAGTAATTTATCTATTAATCATCTTCAAAAATAATTAACTAAATAGCATTCTCCAAATAAAAATGGCAGAAATTCTCGTGAGCGCTAAAGTTTCTGTTTTTTACAGCATGATCAACAAGACTTTCCCCAAGTCTTCCCAAAGGTTCTACTTGGCACAAACACTAATTAAAGACATAAAACCACATCTAAACATAGGCTAGATGAATTATTTATTACTAAACAGGAACAAAAAGCAAGGAACTAAAATAAAATTGGGTTGCCTCCCAACAAGCGCTATTGTTTAATGCCCCTAGCTAGGCATGATGATTTCAATGATGCTCATATAAAAGATAAGAATTCTAACATAAAGAGAGCATCATGAAGAATATGACTAACACATTTAAGTCTAACCCACTTCCTATGCATAGGTATTTTGTGAAAAAACAACTTACGGGAGCAATAATCAACTAGCATAGGAGGGCAAAACAAGCATAACTTCAAAATTTTAAGCACATAGAGAGGAAATTTGATATTATTGCAATTCCTACAAGCATATATTACTCCCTCATAATAATTTTAAGTAGAATCATGAATGAATTAAACAATATAACCAGCACCTAAAGCATTCTTTTCATGATCTACAAGCATAGAATTTTTATTACTCTCCACATAAGCAAAATTCTTCTCATTCGGAATAGTGGGAGTATCATAAGAGACTTGAATACTATAAATTGTTTCCACATTAAAAGAGTAATGTTCAGAAAAAGGGTAATCATAATCATGACAAGTTTTATAAATATAATCATCACTACTTTTTATAGCATATGTATCATCACAATAATTATTATAAGTAGGAGGCATGCTATCATCATTATAAATTTGCATATCAAAACTTGGGAGACTAAAAATATCATCTTCATTAAACGTAGCATCCCCAAGGTTGGGACAAACATTAATTGCAGCAAATATATTCTCAAAAACATCATTTTCATCAAACATAGCATCCCCAAGCTTGGGCCTTTTCATATCATAAGCATAATCACTCTCATCATTAATAGTATGGATAGCACCAATAGTATAGCAATTATCATATTCTTCCAAGCAAGTGCCAAAAAGATTTTCAAGATCATAAGAAGTATCATTATCTTCAACAATTATATTTTCATGAGGCACAATAGTAATAGGAGCAGCATTATTTGGGAGAGATATCTTTTTACCTCTCTTCCTTTTTCTTTTCTTCTTCTTCACCACATCATGTGTGGGTTCAATCCTCTTTTTGGAGCTCCTTATTAATGAGATTGGTTGAATAGGAGGCTCCTCCTTGTTACCTGATTCATCATAAGAAATAATGGTAGGATATTGGGAAGTCTCTTCCCTTTCATTAGTATTCTCTTCATCTTCTATTTGTTTTCTTTTCTTTATGTAGTTGGCAATATAAGGATTTTCAATGCAATTCACCGCACAATACATATAAATTTCCTCAAGATCAAAACCAAGAAGTCTATCAAGATTAAACTTTGGAATACCCTCAGTTATACGTTTCATTTCCTCATACCCCAAAAGAAGACTAAGCTCTTTATGATGCTCAAGGGTAATCAAATTATCATAATTTTTGGATACGATTCGGTCATGAAACAATTTGCATTGGAGATTTAAATGACCATGTTCATTGCAAAGTTCACAAGGGGCGCGAAAATATTGATTTTTTCAGCACAATCATCAAGACTTTCTTGCAACAATTTAGTTTCTTAGTACTTATGCCTCTTGCAATATCTATCTTCGCTATTTGGTGTGTACTTACAAACCCAATGCACTCCACAAAAATTGACATGTTTATAGGAGACATTTTCATCATAACTAGTGCAATCATCATTAGTATTATGGATATTCAAAGAATTCGTACTAACAACATTGCAATCATGCTCATCATTCACATATTTTATGCCAAGCATTCTATGTAATTCTTCTTCTAGCATTTGAGCACAATTTTCCTTTCCATCATACTCACGAAAGATATTAAAAAGGTGAAGCATATGAGACAAACTCAATTCCATTTTTTATTATAGTTTTCTTTTATAAACTAAACTAGTGATAAAACAAGAAACTAAAAGACTCGATTGCAAGATCTAAAGATATACCTTCAAGCACTCACCTCCCTGGCAACGGCGCCAGAAAAGAGCTTGATGTCTACTACACAACCTTCTTCTTGTAGACATTGTTGGGCCTCCAAGTGCAGAGGTTTGTAGGACAGTAGCAAATTTCCCTCAAGTGGATGACCTAAGGTTTATCAATCCATAGGAGGCGTATGATGAAGATGGTCTCTCTCAAGCAACCCTGCAACCAAATAACAAAGAGTCTCTTGTGTCCCCAACACACCCAATACAATGGTAAATTGTATAGGTGCACTAGTTCGGCGAAGAGATGGTGATACAAGTGGTATATGGATAGTAGATATAGGTTTTTGTAATCTGAAATTATAAAAACAGCAAGGTAATTAATGATAAAAGTGAGCATAAACGGTATTGCAATGCGTGGAAATAAGGCCTAGGGTTCATACTTTCACTAGTGCAAGTTCTCTCAACAATACTAACATAATTGGATCACATAACTATCCCTCAACATGCAACAAAGAGTCACTCCAAAGTCACAAATAGCGGAGAATGAACGAAGAGATTATGGTAGGGTACGAAACCACCTCAAAGTTATTCTTTCCAATCAATCCGTTGGGCTATTCCTATAAGTGTCACAAAGAGCCCTAGAGTTCGTACTAGAATAACACCTTAAGACACAAATCAACCAAAACCCTAATGTCACCTAGATACTCCAATGTCACCTCAAGTATCCGTGGGTATGATTATACGATATGCGTCACACAATCTCAGATTCATCTATTCAACCAACACATAGAACCTCAAAGAGTGCCCCAGAGTTTCTACCGGAGAATCACGACGAAAACATGTGCCAACCCCTATGCATATGTTCATGGGCGGAACCCGCAAGTTTATCACCAAAACATACATCAAGTGAATCACGTGAATATCCACGACAAGACATACATCAAGTGTTCTCAAATCTTTAAAGACTCAATCCGATAATATAACTTCAAAGGGGAAACTCAATTCATTACAAGAGAGTAGAGGGGGGAAGAAACATCATAGGATCCAAATATAATAGCAAAGCTCACGATGCATCAAGATCGTATCACCTCAAGAACATGAGAGAGAGAGATCAAACACATAGCTACTGGTACATACCCTCAGCCCCGAGGGAGAACTACTCCCTCCTCGTCATGGAGAGCACCGGGATGATGAAGATGGCCACCGGAGAGGGATTCCCCCCTCCGACAGGGTGCCGGAACGGGTCTAGATTGGTTTTCGGTGGCTACGGAGGCTTCTGGCGGCGAAACTCCCTATCTATTGTCTGTTCTGGAAGTTTTAGGATATGTAGGTATATATGGGTGCAGGAAGTACGTCGGTGGAGCTTCGGGGGCCCCACGAGGTAGGTGGCGTGCCCTAGGGGGGTGGGCGCGCCCCCATCCTCGTGAGCACCTCCCTTGGCTCCTGACGTGGGGTCCAAGTCCATCCGGTAGCTTTCCTTCCAAAAATAACTTCTCCAGTTGATTTCGTTCCGTTTCGACTCCGTTTGATATTCCTTTTCTTTGAAACAGTGAAATAGGCAAAAACAGCAATTCTGGGCTGGGCCTCAGGTTAATAGAGTCCCAAAAATAATATAAAAGTGGATAATAAAGCCCAATATTGCCCAAAACAGTAGATAACATAGCATGGAGCAATAAAAAATTATAGATACGTTGGAGACGTATCACATAGCATACTTTATAGAACCTATGACTGAGGCATAGGGAATGACTTTTCATTCTCTTTCTATTTTCTGCCGTGGTCGGGTTTTGAGTCTTTACTCAACTTCACACCTTGCAACACAGGCAAGAACTCCTTCTTTGACTTTTACATTTTGAACTATTTCAATATCTTGTCAAGCTATGTACTCATTGAAAAATCTTATCAAGCGTCTTGATCTATCTCTATAGATCTTGATGCTCAATGTGTAAGAAGCTTCACCGAGGTCTTTCTTTGAAAAACTCTTTTCAAACACTCCTTTATGCTTTCCATAAAATTCTACATTATTTCCGATCAACAATATGTCATTCACATATACTTATCAGAAATGATGTAGTGCTCCCACTCACTTTGTTGTAAATACAGGCTTCACCGCAAGTCTGTATAAAACCATATTCTTTGATCACTTTATCAAAGTATATATTCCAACTCCGAGATACTTGCACCAGTCCATAGATGGATCGCTGGAGCTTGCACACTTTGTTAGCACCTTTAGGATTGAAAAAACCTTCTTGTTGCATCATATACAACTCTTCTTTAAGAAATCCATTCAGGAATGCAGTTTTGACATCCATTTGCCAGATTTCATAAAATATGGCAATTGCTAACATGATTCAGACAGACTTAAGCATCACTACGAGTGAGAAAATCACATCATAGTCAACATCTTGAACTTGTCGAAAACCTTTTGCGACAATTCGAGCTTTGTAGATAGTAACACTACTATCAATGTCCGTCTTCCTCTTGAAAATCCATTTATTCTTAATGGCTCAACGATCAACGGGCAAATCAATCAAAGTCCATACTTTGTTCTAATACATGGATCTCATCTTATATTTCATGGCTTCAAGCCATTTCGCAGAATCTAGGCTCATCATCGCTTCCTCATAGTTCATAGTTCGTCATGGTCAAGTAACATGACCTCCAGAACAGGATTACCGTACCACTCAGGTGCGAAACATATTCTAGTTGACCTACGAGGTTCGGTAGTAACTTGATCTGAAGTTTCATGATCATCATCATTAACTTCCTCACTAATTGGTGTAGGAATCACTAGAACTGATTTCTGTGATGAACTACTTTCCAATTCAGAAGAAGGTACAATTACCTCATCAAGTTTTACATTCCTCCCAATCACTTCTTTTGAGAGAAACTTCTTCTCTAGAAAGGATCCATCCTTAGCAACAAATATCTTGCCTTCGGATCTGTGATAGAAGGTGTACCCAACAGTTTCCTTTGGGTATCCTATGAAGACGCATTTCTCCGATTTGGGTTCGAGCTTATCAGGTTGAAACTTTTTCACATAAGCATCATAGCCCCAAACTTTAAGAAATGACATCTTAGGTTTCTTGCTAAACCACAGTTCATATGGTGTCATCTCAATGGATTTAGACAGTGCCCTATTTAACGTGAATGCAGCTGTCTCTAATGCATAACCCCAAAACGAAGTGATAAATCGGTAAGAGACATCATAGATTGCACCATATCTAATAAAATACGGTTATGACGTTTGGACACACCATTACGCTGTGGTGTTCCAGGTGGCATGAGTTGCGAAACTATTCCGCATTGTTTGAAATGAAGACCAAACTCGTAACTCAAATATTCTCCTCCACGATCAGATCACAGAAACTTTATTTTCTTGTTACGATGATTTTCCACTTCACTCTAAAATTCTTTGAACTTTTCAAATGTTTCATACGTATGTTTCATCAAGTAGATATACCCATATCTGCTCAAATCATCTGCGAACATCAGAAAATAACGATACCCGCCGCGAGCCTCAACACTCATCAGATTGCATACATCAGTATGTATTATTTCCAATAAGTCGGTTGCTTGCTCCATTATTTTGGAGAATGGAGTTTTAGTCATCTTGCCCATGAGGCATGGTTCGCAAGCATCAAATGATTGATAATCAAGTGATTCCAAAAGCCCATCAGCATGGAGTTTCTTCATGCGCTTTACACCAATATGACCTAAACGGCAGTGCCACATATAAGTTGCACTATAATTATTTACTTTGCATCTTTTGGCTTCAATATTATGAATATGTGTATTACTATGTGTCGGTGTACTGGAGTAGGGGTACCCTAGTATCCCGAACTTGTGCACGGGCAGTCGCAGCACCCCGCGGCAAGGCTTGCCGCGGTGGCCGCCAAGACCCTCCGCGGCTACATTGAAGACCATTCAAGAACAAAGTACTCAAACCAAGGCCCCGGCAAGAGGAGCTTGCCGGGAAGGCTAGCAAAAGCATCCAAGGACCCCGGCAAGAGGAGCTTGCCGGGAAGGCCAACCAAGGCATACCAAGAAAACTTGCCGCGACGCGCCACGCGTCCCGGCAAGGCCCGGTGAGCGACAAGCTCCCGAACACGACAAGATGACGACCGCGGCAAGGAGCTTGCCGCGGGAAACCCCCACTTCGTGCCCGCGCTCCAGCACACCTGCCAACGTGTCGCTCTAGGACCCTCCCAAGCACACGTGGCAGGAGGCCGTGTAGCTAGGGGTGCGAGGTGGCAAGCAGGCGCTGACAAGATAACCACCGTGGCAAACGGTGGCGTCCCTAGCGGTCCCTTTCGGTATTGTTTAGGCGACACAGACGGGCAATTAATGCCCTTGTCCCCTGCCGCCAGGGTTAGGTATGATAACACTGTAGCAGGTAGCTGTACCTACCACAGCACCTTTCCATTTTTGCCCTTTACCTCCGTTGCCATGTCGGTAACCCCTTGAGCATATAAAAGGAGGCCCGTATGCAACGAGGGGGGGGATAGCCAGTTCGAACTCTCACGCTCGGTCTTGCTAGCTGCTGGAGTGTACTGTAGCACTCCGCGCTCCCGAGCTAGAAATCAATACAAACCACAAAGCAGGTGTAGGGTTTTATGCACCCGTGCGGCCCGAACCTGGGTAAATCGCCCGCGTGCTCCACCTCGATCTGCTCTTTGCGCGACCTCTGCCCCCACCGAACCGAAAGGGACCCGGTCCGCCGGTCCCATAGGTGCCCGTGGATCAGATACCCCGGCATCTCTGGCGCGCCAGGTAGGGGGCGTCGAAGTTGTGTGAACCAGATCCGGCGTTCCCGCGAGCTAGATCTTCATCATCTTCATCAACATGCCGCCGAAGAAGAAAGTTTCGGAGGCAGCTGCTCCGTCCGCGCCGAGCCAGCCACCGCCGGAGCAAACGGTTGGTGGGGCAGGCACCGGCGGAAGGACACGCGTCGACGAGGGAACTCACGGTGCTGCCAGGTCCCAGGACAAGGCTGCGCTGCCCATCGGCGGCGTAGCCGGCTCCCACAACGACCGGGCGCACTTCAAGACCTCGGCGTCCGTGCATGCACCGCGCCCATCTCAGGAGGCGCGGGACCGGCAGCGTCATGGTACCCATGGTACCATGCATTCGCTAGATCAAGATCGAGCTGGTGGATCTCGGAGCGCTCAGGACCACCATGCACGTCAACCTGCTGGCGCGAGCGAGACACGGTCGCCTGGACGAGATACTGCTCCTTCTAACGTAGTTAGAAGTCCGAGCATATCCCGCTCCTCGCACTGTTCGCCACCGCCACCCGCCACCGCAGCAGAAGCTTTGGTGCGAGCTCAGCTGCTCCTAGACTACCCTCCAGCGGCGGACAAGGTGGACGACTGGAGAGCCACTATCCAGAGTCTCATCGGCTTCGCCAACGGCGACACTCCACGGCAGCCGAGCACGTCTCAACCGCGGCAAGCCAGCCAGGCACGAGCCAGGGACGACAAGACTGGTGGGGGTGCAACTACTGTGCACTCTCCACCCCGAAGGCCAAGATCGACGACTCGCCGGGTCCACCTCGACAGCGACTCCACCGCGTCGTCAGATCTGCGAGCTCGCCGCGATCAGCGCCAAGTTCTTCAAGAACGACAACAAGAAGATGCTCGTACTCGCATCGAGCGCCGGAGAGAAGCGCGGCGTCAATCAGACCAGCGCGCTGGGCCCTCTATTGACATGCATGCGCCAGGGGAACCAGGCAACTTGCCGTACGCGGTAGGTTTCCCTGCGTTCACTCGTGAGCTGCGGCAAGTCCAGTGGCCCAGTACGAAGAATTTCAAACCAGATGTACCAGAGAAGTACGACGGCAAGTCGCATCCGTCGGAGTTCCTCAGCATCTACACCATCACGGTGTAGGCTGCTGGGGGGGGGACGATAAGATCCTTGCCAACTACTTCCCGTTGGTGCTCAAGCCCAACGTCAGGTCTTGGCTCATGCACTTGCCGGACAACTCCATATCCTCCTGGGCTGATCTATGCCATCAGTTTGTCGGCGCCTTCACAGGCGGCCACAAACCTCATGGCCAAGAGAGCGATCTCCATCTGCTCGTCTAGAAGGAAGGAGAGCCCCTACGCAAGTATATCCAGAGGTTCAGCCGTGTACAGCACAACATCCCAAATATCCACCCCGCCGCGGTAATCAGCGCGTTCCATCAGAACGTGCGTAACCGCAGGATGCGGGAAGAGATGGCGATGTGCAAGATTCGGGACGTCAGCGAGCTATATGCCCTGGCCGACAAGTGTGCACGCGCTGAGGAAGGGAGGAAATTCCCCGGAGAAAGCACTGGAGCAGGGGGATCTGACAGCGAGGATGCCGCCCCGGCAAAGAAAAACCGGCGGCGCAACAACAGGAAGAAGCAGAACAAAGAGGTGCTGGTCGTCGAGCAGTCCAGCAGCGACAGCGGCGCCAAGCGAGCCAAGGTCGGTAGCTCCGGCAAGGAGGTTGCCGCATGCACCAACTGCCAGGCTGTGGCGGCCACCGACAAGCAGGACAGCTCCGACAACCAATACTGCAAGATTCACCGCACCAAGGGCCACGACCTCTGGAGCTGCAAGAAAGTCGAGCAGCTCGTCCAGCAGCAAAGAGCTGAGTACGAACAGCGCGACAAGGAGAGGGCCCAAGGGGTTGCTGAAGAACCCAGCAAGAAGCGCGCCGGACGGGGAGGGCGCCGCGGCAAGGCCAAGCAGCGGCAAGGAGACAGGCCTCCCCGCAGCCGCGGCAACGATGAAGATGACGACGACGAAGACATGGATGATGTTGAGACCAGTGAACAGGAGTTTCAGAAAGCCACAGAGGTCTTGTGCGTTGACGGCGGTGCTTCTCTGCACACTTCACACCGCCAACTCAAGCAATGGGCGCGGGAAGTCAATGCAGCGGAACCGCCTATCGAATCATGCAAGCTTCTGAAATGGTCCAGCACGCCTATCATCTTTGACATTGAGGACCACCCTGATCGCACAACTGCGGTCGGGTTCCTGCCGATGTTGGTTTCGCCAACTATCCGCAACCTCAAGGTCACTAAGATGTTAGTTGACGGCGGGGCCGGCTTGAACCTGATCTCCTCCGCTGTGCTCCAGAAACTCCAAATCCCTGACAGCGAGCTCGAAGAGACCGACACATTCCAAGGAATCAACCCGGGAAGGAGCAAGCCGAAGGGGAAGATCACGCTGCCGGTAACATTTGGCAGCGAGCTAAACTTCAGGACTGAGAAGGTCACATTCGACGTTGCCGATATCCCATTGCCCTACAATGGGATACTTGGCTGTCCAGCACTCGCCAAGTTCATGGCAGCCTCTCACTACACATATAACATGCTGAAGATGCCAGGCCCGATAAGCATCATTTCTGTCCCTGGCGACAAGAAGGATGCTCTTATCTGTGCCGACAAGATCTACCGGGAAGCAGCAGCCACGGCAGATCGCAATCCACTTGCCGCTGGAGCTCCCGGGGGAAAGAAGACCAAGTCCGGCAAGAGTTCTGATGCCCACTCCGGCAAGCCCACCTCTTCGGAGTGCTGCGCTGCCATCGAGGACGCACCATCGAGCTCCACCGGCAAGTGCAAGAAGACGATGGCAGCTCCGCCAGAGACGAAGAAGGTATCCGCCAAGGAGGGCGGCACTGGTGGTACCTTCACCATCAGTGCCACGCTCGACCCTAAATAGGAAAGCGCGCTCGTTGATTTCCTGCGGGCGAATGTCGACGTGTTCGCGTGGCAACCGTCTGACATCCCCGGTGTTCCCAGGAAAGTGATTGAGCACCACCTTGCCGTTTGTCCTCATGCGCGGCCCGTCAAGCAGAAAGTCAGGAAGCAGGCAGTGGAACGCCAAGAATTCATTGCCGAAGAGATCAAGAAACTGGAAGCAGCAGGCCTTGTCAGAGGAGTGCTCCATCCCACATGGTTGGCCAATCCTGTAGTCGTGCGCAAGGCAAACGGGAAATGGAGACTTTGCATCGATTTCACCGATGTTAACAAAGCTTGTCCCAAAGACCCATTTCCTTTGCCGCGCATTGACCAGATTGTTGACTCCACAGCCGGATGTGATTTGCTTTCATTTCTTGACGCACACTCAGGATATCATCAGATCTTCATGGCAGAAGAGGATGAGGAGAAGACCGCATTTATTACTCCATGTGGCACGTACTGTTTCGTACGGATGCCTTTCGGATTAAAAAATGCTGGTTCGACATTTGCAAGAGTAGTCCATGTTGCTCTTGAGCCACAAATACACAGAAATGTGGAAGCCTACATGGATGATATAGTGGTCAAGAGCAAGGACAGAGCAACCCTGACTCAAGATTTAGGCGAGACCTTTGCAAATCTACGCAAGATCAGCCTCAAGCTCAACCCAGAGAAGTGTGTGTTTGGAGTTCCCTCCGGCAAGCTTCTCGGGTTCTTCGTGTCTCAGCGGGGAATTGAAGCCAATCCCGACAAGATCAAGGCCATTGAGCAGATTGAAGCACCAAAGCGCGTCAAGGATGTACAGAAACTTGCCGGTTGCGTGGCTGCTCTCAGGAGGTTTATCTCTCGGTCTGCTGAGCGCGCCCTGCCGTTTTTCAAATTATTGAAAAAAGCAGGTCCAATGAAATGGACTCCGGAAGCGGAGGCTGCGCTGCAAGACCTGAAGAGATACCTGTCCTCCCCTCCAATACTTGTCGCACCTAAGCCACAAGAGAAGTTGCTGCTGTACATAGCGGCAACCAATCAAGTGGTTAGTGCTGCGTTAGTAGCGGAGAGGGAGGAAGATGATGAGCCAGCAACCGCGGCAAGCGCATCCAGCGACAAGCAGGGGGCTTCCCCGGCAAGCTCTGATCCCGACAAAGATGGTTCTGCGTAGATACACGACGAGATACACAAGAAGATGGTGCAGCGCCCAGTTTACTTTGTCAGTTCCCTTCTACAGGGGGCTAGGTCAAGGTACTCTGGTGTGCAGAAATTGCTTTTCGGCCTTCTCATGGCCTCGAGAAAGCTGCGCCATTACTTCCAAGCACATGAGATCACAGTTGTCACTCGCTTTCCGCTGAAGAGGGTACTGCAGAATCCAGAAGCGACAGGCAGGATTGTTGAGTGGGCACTGGAACTGTCGAGCTTTGGCCTCAAGTTTGAAAGCACTTCAACTATCCAGAGCAGAGCATTGGCAGAATTTATAGCAGAATGGACGCCAACACCAGATGAAGAAATTCCAGAAACAAGCATCCCCGACAAGGAAGCAAGCAAAGAGTGGCTGATGTACTTTGACGGTGCCTTTTCGCTGCAAGGCGCCGGCGCTGGTGTGCTGCTTATCGCACCCACCGGAGAGCACCTCAAGTACATAGTCCAGATGCACTTTCCCAAGGAGCAAGCAACAAACAATACTGCAGAGTATGAGGGATTGCTTGCCGGTCTCAGGATCGCGGCAGACCTTGGGATCAAGAAGCTCATTGTCAGGGGTGACTCATAGCTTGTCGTCCGCCAAGTAAACAAGAATTATCAGAGTCCGTTGATGGAAGCTTACGTTGACGAAGTGAGAAAGCTAGAAGAGCGCTTTGACGGCCTACAAATGGAGCACGTTCCAAGAGCTCAGAACGCCATTGCGGACGGCCTGTCAAAGTGCGCCGCACTTAAGCTACCTGTGGAACCAGGGATCTTTGTGCTCAAGCTGACTCAACCGTCCGTAACACCATCAACTAGACAGAGCAAGAAGAGGAAGTTGATTCCTTGTGACTGCCTGCCGGCAGAGCTTCCCGAAGCCGCCGCCAAGAAGGTCCCTAGGATCAACACCGAAGGCGCTGAGGAGCAGTCTGCTCCGGCAAACCCTAGGGTTTGTTCTGTTGAAGCAGAAGCTCTCGATAAGTTTTGCTCCGGCAAGCTTGTCGGGGAACGTCAAGCTCCGGCAGAGGTGCAGCTCCTCGCCGTAGAAGCGGGCGTTCCCGCAGCAGCTGAGAACAACACCGAGAATGCTGAGGAGCAAAATGCTCCGGCAAGCCCTAGGGTTTGTTCCGTTGAAGCAGAAGCTCCTGATGAGTTTTGCTCCGGCAAGCTTGTCGGGGAACGTCAAGCTCCGGCAGAGCCGCAGGTTCTTGCCGTAGAAGCGGATGTTCCCGCAGCGGTAGATTTGCCTTTAGTCCTTGTTGTCGAGCCACAAGCTCCAACATGGGCGCAGCAGATTGTCCGTTTCCTTCAGACAGGAGAACTTCCCGAAGAGCAAGAAGAAGCGGAAAGAGTAGCCCGGCAGTCAAGTATGTACCAGTTTGTCGACAAGGCACTGTACAGAAGAAGACTCAACGGTGTGAAATTGAAGTGTATTCCCCGGGAAGACGGACAAAAGCTGTTGGCAGAGATACACGGAGGCATATGTGGTCACCACATTGGCGCAAGAGCACTTGTCGGCAAAGCGTTCCGGCAAGGTTTCTTTTGGCCAACAGCCCTCCAGGATGCAACTGCACAAGTAACCAAGTGTGAAGCGTGCCAGTTCCATTCCAAGCAGATACACCAGCCAGCTCAAGCTCTATAGACGATCCCTTTATCCTGGCCATTTTCGGTCTGGGGGCTCGACATCCTCGGCCCCTTTCCCCGAGCTGTCGGGGGCTTTGAGTACTTGTACGTCGCAATCGACAAGTTCACAAAGTGGCCGGAAGTGGAACCAGTGAGGAAGGTGACCGCACAATCAGCCGTCAAGTTCTTCAGGTCGATTGTTTGCCGCTTCGGGATCCCTAACAGGATAATCACCGACAACGGTACACAATTCACAAGCCACACCTTCATGCAATGCGTCCAAGATCTTGGCGCCAAGATCTGCTTCGCTTCTGTTGCTCACCCGAGAAGCAACGGTCAAGCGGAGAGGGCAAATGCTGAAGTGCTGCGCGGGCTCAAGACTAGAACTTTTGACAGGCTGCACAAGTGCGGAAGAAACTGGATCGAGGAGCTGCCGGTGGCTCTTTGGTCGATCAGAACGACGCCAAATCGAGCCACTGGACAGACACCTTTCGCTCTAGTCTATGGAGCAGAGGCAGTTACCCCCACGGAACTCGTATACGGGTCACCTCGAGTGCTCGCTTATGATGAGCTCGAGCAAGAGCAGCTGCGGCAAGATGACGCGCTGCTCCTTGAGGAAGACCGTCTTCAGGATGCTGTGCGAGCTGCTCGCTACCAGCAAGCTCTGCGCCGCTACCATAGCGGCAGAGTCAATGCCAGAAGTCTCAAGGAAGGCGACCTTGTTCTTCGGCGTGTTCAGTCCGCCAAGAATTCCAACAAGTTGACGCCGAAGTGGGAAGGCCCTTACCGGGTGAAGCGAGTCACAAGGCCTGGCGCTGTCCGCCTTGAGACCAAAGATGGCGTACCAGTGAGCAACTCCTGGAACATCGAGCATCTTCGTAAGTTTTGCCCGTAAGGCGCGGTTGTCGGACCCTGTCCGGCAACCACCCTTCTGTACAAGTCTTGCCGCTGTTGCATGTAATCCTTTGTACAGAGCCAGGCGCAGACCCTGAGCACAAGTAAATGAAGCGCCGACACCCCGGGGTTATAGCATGCATGCTAGGTCGAGTCTCATCCTTGGTTAGGGTTGACAGTGCCTAACAGCGGCTAACCCCTAGCCTAGAGGTCGAGTGTCCGTCCCTTTGCTTCTCTTCCGTTCGCAGGGCTCGCATATCCTGGCCAGACCGCTTGAGGACGAGAAGGAGAAGAAGGGCACGCCGGCACCTGGGCCCCGGCAAGCCAGAATTGCCGGGGGCTGCGATATCAGATAAGTCTTCCGTCCCTCATCATGCATCCTCTTATGGACTGGGGAATGCGAAACCCCGTTTCTTCCCGAAAACTGCCGAGGGAGGCCCTGGGGCTCGTTCCCGGGGCCAAGTTTGGTCGTAGTCGCGGCAGCAAAGGGATGAAACGAGGAGGCCGCACCCACCTCGTTCCCGTCTCCGTCAAGGGAGTGAGAAAGGTCGAGCGACGTGGGAAGGCGGCAGGGCCTGTTGCCGGGAGATGAAATGTCTGTCCGAGGGATACCAAGGATTTGCTCCTTGGCGTGGGTTCAACCCGCGAGACAAATAACCCGGCAAGCATCCCCTTTTCATTAAAAAACATCCCACTCAGGTACAGTCCATAGAGGATGAAAAACATGAAAGAGAGGATTACAAGTTTTAGATGCAGCTAAGGCCCGGAGGCTTACAAATTAAAAAGATAAGATGCCCGTAATCCCTTTCCTGTCCCTCTCTTCAGGAGGTAGGTCAAGGAGGCGAAAAGGGCAAAAGGGGCGCCTAGGCGAGCTACGGGTGCCAGAAGACACCAAGAGAACATCCCGGAGGCCGTCCGAAGGCTGGACGGTGATGGCGGCGCCGGAAGCGGGGCTCGAAGACGGGGCGGCAGGACATCAGCACGCTGTCGAGGGCACCACGCCCTCGTACTCCGACCTGACGGCCTTGTCGCCAGCCCTCTTCCCCTTCCGCAGCCTCCCTACGCCAGCCGCCCAAGGAGACGACCCCGGGGAGTTCAAGGAGCCGGCGACACGGATGATGGGGTCACCGGTGCCGCACGAAGCAGTGCCCGACGCCTAGTCGGACCCGCCATCCCGCCGCCCGCTACCCTCATCATCGCTGTCGCTCTCCTCCTCGTCACTCTCGCTCGAGGGGGAGCCTTCACTATCGGAGGAGCTATCCACGCAACACTTCGCCCGAGTGCCAAAGCACCCGAAGACCTTGACGGAGAGGAGATCGCCCTCCATCAACTTAAAATGGAGGGTAAACCCCTCCATTAGGCTGTGGATACGGGCGAATGTCTTCCACCCTCGATCAAGACACATCACATTAGGGGCTGGGAATACAACGCGGACCCGCGTGCCGCTGATCCCACAGCCCCTCATGTGTAGTCTCAGTGTCTCGGGCGGGTCCAACTCCATCGCGCTCGCAAATGGAGCTGGAAGCCGGAGGCGACGACGAGGCGCCCGGCGCAGCCTGACGAAGAACTCGCAAGGGTCGTCCCCTATATGGACCGCCGTGGGGGGAGGAACCGCCGGCGGAGGCGAAGCTGGCGCGCCGCCCCGTCCGCCTCTTCCCCGAGCGCCTCGACCTCGTCCTCGACCTCGTCCCCGACCTCGCCCCCTCCCTCTTCCCCTTATGGCTGGCTCTGCCACCACGAGCACAGGAGAGGGAGGGGTGCGCTGTCTAGCGGCGACCCTCGCCGCCACCGATGAAGGGCCAGGGTTCCCTTTCTCCATGGCGAATGAGAGAAAGGGGAGCAGAAGCTGAAGAAAGGAGGAGATGAGAAAGTGCGGGCTTCTGTGCCCCCCTCCCGCTCTTTATAAAGGAGCGAGGTGGGGGCTCGGCCGCCCCGCTCAGCAAATCAAGGCACGGGAAGAGCAGGGAGTCGGGGCTAACCCGCTGCCTCTGCTCGCGACGACCCAGATTCCCACTTCCACCGTCCGCGACCCCAAACGCATGGGAGCCGTGTGGCGGGGATACAGAACCGAGGCGACGGATGAGGCGGCCTCGCCCCACCCCGTGATCGCGGGGAGTGGACGCCTCGAAAAATCGCGCACCGGCCCCGTCCAGTAAATGCACCATGCCCCCACGCCTACCTCCGTTTAGGTAGGAGGGCGTGAACCGTTCCCTTCATCATGGCTTGGCGCATGCTCGCGGGGCTTAGCCCTGTGCACGCCGCCCACGTCACCCACGACGCCGCGTTTGACGCGTGCCATTCTGGGCGTGCGCGGTGGAAGCGGAGAGATATGCGGCGTGACCTAGGCCGCGCGTGCCCGTGCACTGTTTTGGGCCTGGCCCAACAGCGCTCGGCACCGTGTCTGGCCCAGGCCCGGGGGCTCCTGTCGGTGTACTAGAGTAGGGGTACCCTAGTATCCCGAACTTGTGCACGGGCAGTCGCAGCACCCCGCGGCAAGGCTTGCCGCGGTGGCCGCCAAGACCCTCCGCGGCTACATTGAAGACCATTCAAGAACAAAGTACTCAAACCAAGGCCCCGGCCAGAGGAGCTTGCCGGGAAGGCTAGCAAAAGGAGCTTGCCGGGAAGGCCAACCAAGGCATACCAAGAAAACTTGCCGTGACGCGCCACGCGTCCCGGCAAGGCCCGGTGAGCGACAAGCTCCCGAACACGACAAGACGACGACCGCGGCAAGGAGCTTGCCGCGGGAAACCCCCACTTCGTGCCCGCGCTCCAGCACACCTGCCAACGTGTCGCTCTAGGACCCTCCCAAGCACACGTGGCAGGAGGCCGTGTAGCTAGGGGTGCGAGGTGGCAAGCAGGCGCTGACAAGATAACCATCGTGGCAAACGGTGGCGTCCCTAGCGGTCCCTTTCGGTACTGTTTAGGCGACACAGACGGGCAATTAATGCCCTTGTCCCATGCCGCCAGGGTTAGGTATGATAACACTGTAGCAGGTAGCTGTACCTACCACAGCACCTTTCCATTTTTGCCCTTTACCTCCGTTGCCATGTCGGTAACCCCTTGAGCATATAAAAGGAGGCCCGTATGCAACGAGGGGGGGGGGATAGCCAGTTCGAACTCTCATGCTCGGTCTTGCTAGCTGCTGGAGTGTACTGTAGCACTCCGCGCTCCCGAGCTAGAAATCAATACAAACCACAAAGCAGGAGTAGGGTTTTACGCACCCGTGTGGCCCGAACCTGGGTAAATTTTCCGCGTGCTCCGCCTCGATCTGCTCTTTGCGCGACCTCTGCCCCCGCCGAACCGAAAGGGACCCGGTCCGCCGGTCCCATAGGTGCCCGTGGATCAGATACCCTGGCACTATGACCGAGATTCAATAAACCATTCACCTTGGGTGTATGACCTCAGAAGGTTTTATTTATGTAAACAGAATAAGAATTACCCTTGACTTAAATGAATAACCGTATTGCAATAAATATGATCCAATCATATTATGCTCTATGCAAACACCAAATAACATTTATTTTAGGTTCAACACTAATCCCGAAGGTAAAGGGAGTGTGCGATGGTGATCTTATCAACATTGGAATCACTTCCAACTCACATCATCACCTCGCCCTTAACTAGTCTCTGTTTATTTTGCAATTCCCATTTTGAGTTACTACTCTTAGTAACTGAACCAGTATCAAATATTGAGGTGTTGTTATAAACACTAGTAAAGTACACATCAATAACATGTATATCAAATATATACTTTTGTTCACTTTGCCATCCTTCTTATCCACCAAGTATCTAGGGCAGTTCCACTTCCAGTGACCATTTCCTTTACAGTAGAAGCACTTAGTTCCAGGCTTGGGTCTAGCTTTGAGCTTCTTCATGGGAGCAGAAACTTGCTTGCTATTCTTCTTTGAAGTTCCTCTTTCTTTCCCTTTGCCCTTTTTTTCAAACTAGTGGTCTTGTTAACCATCAACACTTGATGCTATTTCTTGATTTTTACCTTCACCGATTTCAGCATCGCGAAGAGCTTGGGAATTACTTCCGTCATCCCTTGCATATTATAGTTCATCACTAAGTTCTAGTAAATTGGTGATAGTGACTAGAGAACTTTATCAATTACTATCTTATCTGGAAGATTAACTCCCACTTGATTCAAGCAATTGTAGTACCCAGACAATCTGAGCACATGCTCACTGGTTGAGCTATTCTCCTCCACCTTGTAGGCAAAGTACTGTCAGAGGTCTCATACCTCTCGACACGGGCATGAGTATGAAATAACAATTTCAACTCTTAGAACATCTTATATGCTCCATGGCATTCAAAACATTTTTGAAGTCCCGGTTCTAAGCCGTAAAGCATGGTGCACTAAACTATCAAGTAGTCATCATACCGAGCTTGTCAAACGTTCATAATGTCTGCATCTGCTCTTGCAATAGGTCTGTCACCTAGCGGTGCATCAAGGACATAATTCTTCTATGCAACAATGAGGATAATCCTGAGATCACGGACCTAGCCCGCATCATCATTTTTCAACATAGTTTTTCTCTAGGAACATATCAAAAATAAATGGGGAGCTACATCGCGAACTATTGATCTACAACATAGTTATGCCAATACTATCAGGACTAAGTTCATGATAAAATAAAGTTCAATTAATCATATACTTAAGAACTCCCACTTAGACAGACATCCCCCTAGTCATCTAAATGATCACGTGATCCAAATCAACTAAACCATGTCCGATCATCACGTGAGATGGAGTAGTTTTCAATGGTGAACATCACTATGTTGATCATATCTACTATATGATTCACGCTTGACCTTTCGGTCTCCAGTGTTCCCAGGCCATATCTGCATATGCTAGGCTCGTCAAGTTTAACCTGAGTATTCCGCGTGTGCAAAACCGGCTTGCACCCGTTGTATGTGAACGTAAAGCTTATCACACCTGATCATCACGTGGTGTCTCGGCACGACAAACTATCGCAACGGTGCATACTTAGGGAGAACACTTATACCTTGAAATTTAGTGAGAGATCATCTTATAATGCTACCGCCGAACTAAGCAGAATAAGATACATAAAGGATAAACATCACATGCAATCAAAATATGTGACGTGATATGGCCATCATCATCTTGTGCCTTTGATCTCCATCTCCAAAACACCGTCATGATCTCTATCATCACCAGCATGACACCATGATCTCCATCATCTTGATCTCTATCAACGTGTCGTCACATGGTCGTCTCACCAACTATTGCTTTTGCAACTATTGCTATGGCATAGCGATAAATTAAAGAAATTATGTGGCGCTTGCATCTTATGCAATAAAGAGACAACCATAAGGCTCCTGCCAGTTGCCGATAACTTTAACAAAACATGATCATCTCATACAACAATTTATATCTCATCATGTCTTGACCATATCACATCACAACATGCGCTGCAAAAACAAGTTAGACGTCCTCTACTTAGTTGTTGCAAGTTTTATGTGGCTGCTACGGGCTTAGCAAGAATAGTTCTAACTTACGCATCAAAAACCACAACGAGGTACAGTGATTGCTTTTTGATCTTCAGAAAGAACTTTGTTCATTTAATCCGATTCAACTAAAGTTGGAGAAACTGACACCCACCAGCCACCTGTGTGCGAAGCATGTTGGTAGAACTAGTCTCGCGTAAGCATACGCGTAATGTCGGTCTGAGCCGCTTCATCCAACAATACCGCCGAATCAAGAATCAACTAGTGATGGAAAGCAATATATATATACCCACGCCCACAACTCCTTTGTGTTCTACTCGTGCATATAACATCTACGCATAAACCGGGCTCGGATGCCACTGTTGGGGAACACAGTAATTTCAAAAAAATACCTACGCACATGAAAGATCATGGTGACGTATAGCAACATGAGGGGAGAGTGTTGTCTATGTACCCTCGTAGACCATAAGCGGAAGCGTTATGACAACGCGGTTGATGTAGTCGTACGTCTTCACGATCGACCGATCCTAGTACCGAACGTACGGCACCTCCGCGATCTGCACACGTTCAGCTCGGTGATGTCCCGCGAACTCATGATCCAGTAGAGCTTCGTGGGAGAGTTTCGTTAGCACGACGATGTGATGATGGTGATGATTTTGCTACCGGAACAGGGCTTCGCCTAAGCACCGCTATGATATAACCGAGGTGGATTATGGTGGAGGGGGGCACCGCACACGGCTAAAAGATCAACTAATCAACTTCTGTGTCCATGGTGTGCCCCCCTCCCCCGTATATAAAGGAGTGGAGGAGGGGGAGGGCCGGCCCTCTCTATGGCGTGCCCTGGGGGAGTCCTACTCCCTCCAGGAGTAGGATTCCCCCTTTCCTTGTAGAAGTAGGAGCCCTTCCAAGTAGGAGTAGGAGAGGAAGGAAGGAGGAGAGGGGGAGGAAGGAAAAGGGGGTCCGGCCCCCTTCCCAATTCGGATTGGGCTTGGGGGGCGCGCCTCCCTCTTTTCCCTTCCCTCTCCTCTATTCCACTAAGGCCCAATAAGACCCATATACTCCCCGGGGGGTTCCAGTAACCTCCCGGTACTCCGGAAAAATGCCCGAACCACTCAGAACCATTCCGATGTCCAAATATATGCTTCCAATATATCGATCTTTATGTCTTGACCATTTCGAGACTCCTCATCATGTCCGTGATCAAATCCGGGACCCCGAACTACCTTTGGTACATCAAAACACATAAACTCGTAATACCGATCGTCACCGAATGTTAAGCGTGCGGACCCTACGGGTTCGAGAACTATGTAGACATGACCGAGACTCATCTCCGGTCAATAAAAAATAGTGGAACCTGGATGCTGATATTGGTTCCTACATATTCTACGAAGATCTTCATCAGTCAAACCGCATAACGGTATACGTTTTTACCTTTGTCATCGGTATGTTACTTGCCCGAGATTCGATCGTCGGTATCTCAATACCTAGTTCAATCTTGTTACTAAAAAGTCTCTTTACTTGTTCCGTAATGCAACATCCCATAACTAACTCATTAGTCACATTGCTTGCAAGGCTTATAGTGATGTGCATTACCGAGAGAGCCCAGAGATACCTCTCCGACAATTGGAGTGACAAATCCTAATCTCGATCTATGCCAACTCAACAGTCACCATCGGAGACACCTGTAGAGCACCTTTATAATCACCCAGTTACGTTGTGACCTTTGGTAGCACACAAAGTGTTCCTCCGTTATTCGGGAGTTGCTGATCTCATAGTCATAGGCACATTTATAGTTATGGAGAAAGCAAAAGCAACAAACTAAACGATCATCGTGCTAAGCTAACGGATGGGTCAAGTCAATCACATCATTCTCTAATGATGTGATCCCATTAATCAATTGACAACTCATGTCTATAGTTTAGGAAACATAACCATCATTGATTCAATGGGCTAGTCAAGTAGAGGCGAACTAGTGACACTTTTTTGTCTAGGTATTCACACATGTACTAAGTTTCCAGTTAATACAATTCTAGCAGTATAATAAACATTTATCATGATATAAGGAAATATAAATAACAACTTTATTATTGCCTCTAGGGCATATTTCCTTCAATGCACGACCCTCAATGGGCTTTGTGTATGGAGAGATTGTGAAGGCAAAGAAAGAAATCAAAGAGGCCTTTGGTAACGTTGAGGCGCGGTACAAAGATGTGTTAGCCATAGTTGAAAAGAAGATGAAAGATAGGCTTGATGCCCCACTGCAGTTGACTGCATATTTTTTGAATCCACACTATAGTTATGTAGATCACAACATATTTGATTCTGTTGACATCAATACAGCCTTTTATTCTTGTGTGGAGACATTCTATCATGGTGATGAAAACATGCAAGACCAAGTTGTGAACTATGAAATAAGCAACACTACAAAAAAAGACACATCCATGACATTTTCGGCCGAACAATTTTTTTTTCTGTCATACATATGACACTTCTATGACAATAATTATGACAAAACCCGGTATCATCATAGATGTTGTGGGCTCCTACTTCTATGACAAAAAATCATGACAGAAAATGGGCTTTTCGTCCTGGGCGGGCCGGAGACGCAGTTGCATGACATTCTTTGGGCCGTCCATGACGGAAAAAACCATGGTAGAAGCGAGGGGGAGGAAAATTTCAGGGAGTTCCCGGTTACGGTGGGAGGTCGGGGGCCGAGCGATGCGCGTTTCTCTCGTACACGTACGCGCGTGTGTGCAAGGCGTTGGCTCTAACTGAACCCGAGCGAGGCGTTGGGCTCTAACTGAACCAGAGTGATTGCACTGCAGGCTATGCGTTACTGAACTCGAGCGATCGATCGATGGCTGTTAATTGAACCCGATCGAGCGATTCCTTCGCTACTGCTGCTAACTGAAGCCGATCGATTGGATGAACAATGAGCGTTGTGTGTGTGTGGGGGGGGGGGCGGTTGGATGAACAGTGAGCGGTGGCGTTGCCTCTGGATGAACATGACCCCGTGGTGTGGTGGAGGGCTGGATGAACGATAGAAGGTGGAGGGGTGCCCGTGGAGTGGTGGTTGAACAGGACCCCGTGGTGTGGAGGGCTGGATGAACAGTAGACGGTGGAGGGGTCCCCGTGGAGGGGTGGTTGAACAGTAGCCGGTGGAGTAGCGCGCGGTGGAGGCTAGATGAACAGGAGCCCGTGGAGGCTGGAGGAGGTCGACGGTAGCCCGTGGAGGCTGGAGGAGGTCAACGGTGGAGATGAACATTATCCCGTGGAGTCCCGTTTTGCGGTACGCCACACCCCTCCCGATGAACAGGACCCCCGTTTCGACCGCAGGAGGTCCGTTTTGTCCGTTTTGCGGTACGCCACACCTCTCCCGATGAACATGACCCCCGTTTTGACCGTAGGAGGTCCATTTCCTCCGTTTTGCGGTACGCCACACCCCTCCCGATCAACATGACCCCCATTTCGACTGTAGGAGGTCCGTTTCCTCTGTTTTGCGGTACGCCAGACCCCTCCCGATCAACAGGACCCCATTCCGAACATAGGAGGTCTGTTTCCTCCGTTGTGCAGTACGCCAGGCCTTGTTTCCATCGCCTGTTCCGTCCAAGCCCTCCCGATGAACACAACCACACATTCCATTCCGACCTAGCCGGTTGGCTCCCACGCGTTCCGTTGCCTCGCGATGAACACGACGCATTCCGTTGCCTCCCCATGAACATGACGCATTCCGTTGCCTTCCCATGAACACGACGACGACGCTGTTTCTCCGTTCCGACCCAGCCATGTACACGAGCCCTGGCCATACGTATGCGCGAGTAGGCGTTCGAGACCCCGCCCGTATGTACACATATGTGGCCGTATTTTCTTTCTTGCACCCTGGCCGCTGTACGTACGTGTACATGCTACATGCGTGCCTCTACTACGACACGTACGCACCTCTACTATGACACGTACGTGCCTCTACATCCACCAATATATATGTACGTACACGTTCGCGACCAGAATGACAATGCTACATACGCTTTGACCAGGTGGGTCCCGAGTGTCAGGCACTTCCTTGCCTGTGAAGATGTAGCTGGTGGGTCCCAACAGTCAGGGGGGCGAATCATTTTTTTGCCCAGACGCATTTCCTTGCGTGCGAAGATGTAGCTGGTGGGTCCCAGCAGTCTGGGGGAAACGTTTTTTTCGTGAAATACAGTGGCCCGTCCGGTGGGTCCCAGCTGTCAGGTGGAGGAATCATTATTTTCCACGAAATAAGGAGGCACTTCCTTGCTGCAGCCGTGGACCCAACTGTCAGCCTCTCCACGTACAGTCCATGTCCGATGGAAGTCTATCCTTGACCATGTTGACCACGCCGTGCCGAGAGCACCAGGGCAGTGGACGACGGCGAGGCCTAGGAAGGGGACGACGGGGAGCTGGGGAAGACGCGGCAGTGGAAGCCCGCGCAGAGAGGAGTACGAGGGTTCACTGGTTCGGCTGCGGTGTGAGGCTCCCATCGCCGCAGGGCCTAGCCAGCGGTGGGAATAGTAGGGGACGGTGAGGCCTCCGCGGAAGCACAGCCGGCCACGGGAGGCAGGAGCATGCGGCATGACCGGCGCTGCTTTGGGCGGCTGGAGCAAGAAGACCAGAGGTTGAAGAAGCACTACGGCCATTGGATGGACATCGTATGGTCACTGGAGCTAGAATCGTTCATATTGACTAAAGTTGACAAAGGCCCCTGTCCCAGTCAACTCAGTAGGCCCACAAGTCAGCCTCCCACCATGGTGGGTCCCAGCTAACAGGGGGAGCATTCATTTTTTTGTGCGTAATAAGGAGGCACTTCCGGTGGGTCCGAGCTGACAGCGGGGGAACGTTTTTTTTCACGAAATACGCTGGCCTGTTCGGTGGGTCCCAGCAGTCAGGGGGAAATGTTTTTTGCGAAATAAGGTGGCCCGTCCGGTGGGTCCCTGCTGTTAGGTGGAGGAATAATTATTTTGCACGTAATAAGGAGGCACTTCCTTGCGGCCGCCTGGACCCAGCTGTCAGCCTCTCCACGTACAGTACTCTTCCGATGGAAGTCGGTCGTTGACCACGTTGACCACGCCACGCCGAGAGCACCAGGGCAGTGGTTTGGATGACAGTGAGGCCTAGGAAGGGGACGACGCGGAGCCGGGGAAGGCGCAGTAGTGTAAGCCCACGCGGAGAGGAGTACGAGGGTTCATTGGTTCGGCTGCGGTGTGAGGCTGCCGTCGCTTCAGAATAACAGGGGGTGTGGGTGAGTAGAGGGATGGCCTGGCCAGCGGTGGGAGTAGTACAGGGCGGTGAGGCCTCTGCGACATCACAGCCGGCCACGGGAGGCAGGAGCATGCGACACGACCAGCGCTGCTTTGGGCGGCTGGAGCAAGAAGACCAGAGGTTGAAGAAGCACTACGATCGTTGGATGGACATCGTACGATCACTGCAGCTAGAATCATTTATATTGACTAAGTTGACAAAGCACTTGGTACGCGTCAACTTAGTAGGCCCACAACTCGGATTTGGCAGAGAACATATAGCCCATTTGCGATTTGTAAGAATGTACAACCCATTTTTTAATTCTAATGGAATTTACTACAGCCCATTTACAGTTTGTTAAAAGTACAGCCCAACTTCTAGCTAGGACAACGATTAATAATTTCAAACAACCGCTCAAAACAGAATTCAAAAAAATTCCCACATTTTGATGGGATCCGAAATATTTTTATCCGAAATTTCTAGTCAGGTTAAATATAATTTCAAAATAAAGTTGTATTACGTTAAAATCCAACGAAATATTGCGCGCGCAACAAGTAATGAAATTAAAATTTTCAAATTCCAAAAATAATATATTTTTCAAACTAATTACGTGTTTGGTGCATAGTAACTGTCCAGTTATTATAATTACATCCCATTTATTATTTCTTAAAGTCCATTTTCTTGTTAAGCCTAATGCATACCTCCTAGGAAAGTTTGCATCCCAGCGGGGCGGAGAATAACAAGTTGACCCGGATATTGTGTACAACTGTCGGCCCAGTTGCATTGCTGATGTTGAAAAAAGGCATGTGTAGTACAGTACAACCTAACATGGTTACTCAGCCAACATTCAGCGACGCTGGAAAGGCCCAAACAAGGCTTCTGTACAACTTTTTGAAGTCACTGAGCTCAATTAATAACTTAAGAAAAAAGTTAGATTACAGCGGAACCTAATTAAAAGCTGTCACGAGCAAATAAATAATTCAATGGGTCCCACTTGTGCGTGTGCGTGTGTGCGTGTGTGTGTGTGAGAGAGAGAGACCCATCGGTCGATGCTCGTAAATACATCTTTCAGCCATATGCATTGCTGATGCTCAGTTAAAACTTATATAGTTGACACAATCATATAGAACATCATAGCACACTGAACTTGCATACAAAAATTTCACGCAGGTGGCACAATCAGGATGGAAGCACTGGATCGCTACGGGAAGGGCTATGTTGAAACCAACGAAGTCGTACATAACGGTTCATCGTCTTTATCAATGACGGGGAAATATCTTGAATGTTGTGCAAAGAAAACAGACAGACAACACAATAAGTTCTGCTAGCACATTAAGTTGACGTACAACCCTTTCTAAAAAAAGTTCAGGTACAAAATTAGAACAGGTCACAATCAAATGTACTGGCATATCAGTGCTTCACACCCATAGCTCGGATTTAACTAGTATCTGACAAGATTCAGTTGTTACCTCAAATTAGAGCACATCCAGGCAGCCAGCCCTGCCTCTTCTCCCAAAGAAGCAGTGGCCTCCGCCGCGCGATGGAGTAGGCCCTGTGCCATCCATCGTTCCGAGCAACACGGGGAAAGTCTGACGTTGACTCCTGTAATGGACGTCGTCGATGAACCCTGGCACCAGCGGTGGTGGCAGGACTTCGATTGATGGATTGACCACTTCTTCGACATGCATGAACACTCGATACAGGTACATCCCTAACATGGTCCGCGGCGGCCTTGGTGATGACGAATAGTACAACCCCGGTTCCTGCACCGGTATCTCAACACCAATCACCTTCGGTATGGTGGACGACTTCTTCATCCATGCCATAACCGTCAGAGCCCAGCTGTCTGGAGGAACAAACATACTTACGAACTCACCTCCAAGGTCGTTGATAAGCTCGTTCATGGACTCGTTGTTCCAAGCACGTCGAGGCATGCCGTGGAAGGTAAGCTTTGTTAAAAACTCAAGCTCAGAGGGCACCGAGCCCCATCCTGGGTGCCACCGATAAAAGCTCACCAGCGCACCATCGCAGAACGAACGAACGCCTGGAGGAACGCCTGGGTGCAGTCGAAAGTTGTCCGAAACCTGACAAAGAAATTAGCCGGTGGCGGACAGACTTCGACGAGCAAGTCACTTATTTGGATGCCGTGCGCAATGCCAAGAGCTTTGACAAGGTCGTCCAGCGAGATGGGAGGCCGGTCGCCGTTGATGGTTACCATCAACACTTTGCCGGCAAACTGGTCGTCAAGCGCCGCCATGCCACTATTGAGCGACAGCACGCAGCGACCAAAGGCAGGACGGACCTCAAGATCTCCAGCTCAGAGATCTGCGTTGCCCGGCGACATGATAGTGCGCTTGAGTACAGGGAGTACCGCAGGGGGATTTGGGGAAACTAGAGTAGGAATCGAGATTCCAGAGGTGGGGGAGGGGCGGGAGACTAGGGATGAAAAGGTAGCATGAATTTTGAGCACGCGCCAATATGCTCTCGGCGCGCAAGCGCACGAAAACACCGGTGGCGCCCACATGTCGGCCTAGGAGTCCTTATTCTTTATTTTTTGGAGAGCCCGGCCTTTTTTTCAGGATCTTTTGAGAGCCCAGCCTGAGAGTCATAATTGACCTGTTTGGCATTGCGTTACTACTCGGCCCATATCAAACGACACCTCACTGGCCCAAACAAGTGTACATCATCGAAAAGACACTGAGCTCAAATTATATAACTTAAAAAAAGGAGATATACTCTGAACACTGGAGAATGGTGATGCCCTCATTTAGCCCACCAGTAGTTCGAGACAATAAACAGTTTGAAACAATGATATATACAACATTCAAACACTGACTAGTGACTACTACTGACATAAACAACAAGACATGATAGTTCATAATAAGTCTTTCTACACCACCAAAACGCACCCATCTGCAGCGCTCAGACTCTCGTGATCCAGACGAGAATGACATTCTAAACAGAAGCAACTATTACATAGTAAGAGTGACATAGACGAGGATGACCAAATGACAAGGAATATGCATAACAAAAGAAAGAACTACCCATCCAGAACCAGCAGCAAAGACAACAAAGTCATTCGAAGAGATGATCCAACACCATCATAGTTTGCAGCCCCGCTTCAGTGACCAGTGATCCGGAGACACCAGTACTCCACCCTTTCAATGCAACAACCCCATTACCTATCAACCTGATGGCTTGAACCACATCACTGCCTGTCGTAATTGAGACATCCAAGGATCAAAGTTAATCCGGATGCCTTTGTCATTCTCACCTTCTTTTGGCCGCAAGCTGTATCATTGACAATCAGGGGAGTTTGCTCCCGAACTCCTAGGGTTCACAATGTAGACACAGTTTTCCATAGCAAATAGAGCCTCTCTGCCATCAAGGTCCTTGCCAACAGTGATCTCCTGGTTAATCGGATAATTGAGTCCGAGAAACAGAGAGTGTGAACTAAGGCTGTTTACTCGCCTCCAACTAAAAAATCCTAAAGGCCCCAACAAGCTGGTATCCTGCTCATAGACGTAATAGCCACTGTCTGGATACTCACGTATTACACGGTGCTTGTATACAGTGGGGTTTTTGCAATATAACTTTTCCGGCTCATGTGTCTGAATGATCATCAGTCTTTTGCCGTCGTCTGATCGAGCGAGGAACCAGTTGTGCTTCCCTGTTTTTGGCAAAGGTGGTTTGATTACAAAGGGCAGTAACTGTAGGGACACTGCATCAAAAAGGACATGCATTGTTAATGTAAGATCAGCATTGTTCAGAGTATGAGTAGGATAATGCAAGAAACAACATTGTATAGCGGAAATAGGTCTCCCGTGCTAGCATGCCTATTCACTTCATCGTTCAGGTATCATCCATATTGCGAGCAGAACCAAATTCTCGTGCATGCCCAATCAACGCCCTGCCGCAATGCATGCAATGGTCGTTCTGGTGCATCAAGGACAACATGCAGATCATTCCACAATTGAGAAGAGGAAAAATGAAAAGGTAGAACGTGGTAGCAGAGGAAGAGAACGCTGGCTAATGAGGCTAGGAGGGGATCGAGCAGGAAGTTAATGCTCCACGCCTAAAGGTTTTGGGAAAATCTGATTTTCATAAGGTGACTTATACTCACCTAAACGGAGGGAGTATTCCTTAACCAGAGAATGTCGTGTCTCCCACTCACGCCCTCAAAAAAAAACTATGACACGTTTTTTTATCTGTTTGCATAGGTCCCACCTATCAGGAAGGATGGGCACGTACACGAACAGGGACGACTCATCAGTCTACCCGCATAGCCTTTTCATTTAGTCTACCTAGCCATCTAATCAACTGCCTACACGTCACTTCTCCCATTTACTTCTCCATCGGGAACCGATTCTCCTCGGCTTCTTCACCTCCTCTTCGTCTTCATTTGCATCCAAACCCCACTGTGTTCACATTGTTTTAACCTCTTTAAATAATCACCTACTACTTTAGTTAGACTAGCCATCTAATCCTAATTCTCCAAACCATAGCCCTCCGTTCCAGCGGTTCCAAATGGCAAAAGAGATCGAGATGCAGGTTTTTAGCGTCCAACATGTCCTCGTCGAAGGCTCGATACGCATAGTTGCCACCGTCACCGTCCACCCAAGGGTTGTTCGGTAGTGGATCAACAATGTATCCAACTCCCTCGAAAAGGTAGAGACAAGGGTCATCGGTCTCGGTGCAGAGTACATGGAGCGTGCCCTTGGGAAGATCCAGCGCGCCGCCGTCCTTCAGCTGTGCTTCGAAGATGATGTTTTGGTGTACCACATCATACACTCGCCCTCCATACCAGGTGAGCTTCACGATTTCTTGTCTCGGGAGGACGTATACTTCTGTGGGGCAGCCATCGAAGGGGACAAACAGAAGCTGGAGCCGTACAACCTTGATTTGAAAAGCATCGCTGACCTACAAACCAGAATCAAAATTCCTGTAGAAGATTGTGATAAACAGACACCATCCCTATTCGACGTAGCAAATTTTGTGCTCGGTACAAATCTTCAGAAGGGTGACGAGACTGTGGCATTAAGGTCGTCTGGATGGGAGAATTATCCCTTGACGTACGAGCGGATAAAATATGCTGCCCTCGATGCCCGTGTGAGTTTCGAGATAGCTGCAAGGTCCAAAGAGCTTGTTGCGAAGCCATCTCCCACAGAGAATGAGAACAAGAAGAAGAAGAAGAAGAAAAGGCTGCACCAGCAGGAGGGCATTATGGATGGATGAACTATTTCCTCTCTTGTAAAAAAAGTTATTCCCTCTCGGTGTATATTGATATAGATGGACTATTTTGATGGTGTGCTTGTATTTGGAACAAAGTAGTAGCGTGGGTCCGCTTGACTATAAGGAACTATTTATCCGCATATATAGCTTTCTCTGCTACTCCTTCCAGTGATCGATATGCAGTGCATGTGTCCGTAGACATGACATCTTGTCCATGGAAGTTCAACTACGGCGACCATCATGTTTCATCTCACGATTCCCACGACGCCTCTCCAACCCACGGCACCACGCCCCCCGACGTGCGCCTCACCCCTCTCGGCCGCGCCGCCCCTCTGCCTTTGTGTGCATGACATGTGGGGCACCTAAAAATGCGGCGAGCTTCAAGTTTCTACCACAGCCACCCATGATTCCCACGACGCCCCTCGAACCCATGAAACCACACGTCCCTCGACCTGTGGCTCACCCCTCTTGGCCCCACTGCCCCTCTGCCTACGGGAGCATTACATGTGGACCAGTCACCTATCGGGTCCACATGTTATTGACTCAAAGGTAGGTGTAGTAAGGCGCTGAAGCTCAGTCCCGAGGGCCCTGAGAGGGAAATGTAACTCATGCGCCAGGGCTTGTGGTGCTCCCGCAGCATGATCTCGTGCCAAACTCGAGATTTGTTTCTTTAATATACATGCACGCAATGATTTAATGGAAATTGTAATCTCAACATGTGATGGGGAGCTCTAAATTTGAATTTGAAAATTCTAAAATGAAAAGATTCAAAACAAATAAACTAGGAGAGAGGAGTATATCGTAGGATGTGTCCCATACAAAATAAGTCCCCTGGTTTGTCACCGCGAAGATGCGGTTAGAAAGGAGCACAACGTCTTCCTACTCGTACGGCAACAAATCGGCCGCAGATAGCATGGTCCGCCTTTGACCGCCATGTGCAAGGTTCATGCTATCTTATTCAATCTCACCGTGGTTCCATCGTACCAATTCATGCGGTGGCCCGTTGCATGGCTGATCCCAATGTTGGACAAAGGTTCTACGGGAATGGTGTCACCGTTGTAAATGTTGTGCAAATTGATGTTGGTACCCTCCCGTACATATGCAAGCCAATCTCCACTCGCACCGAGCCTAACCTGTGAAACAATGGGCGGGGGGGGGGGGGATTAGGAAACGGACACGGAAGTAGTCTTTAGGATGCATTTACTACGTGATCAAACTCATCTTACCTGCTCATCGGAGGAAATCCGAGTGCCCCTCAACGTCGGCATCTCAAGGGGTGTCAACTTGCAACTACGGCCACGCCGTGCTGGAGAGACCCCCAAGGAAACATCCTTGTGCGTTCCACGGAACATCAAGATGCATTTGTATGAGTAGTTTATCTTGTGAGAGAAAAGGATGAACGAGGGAAGGCCTCTAGAGATAGAGATGGACACTACTACTACCAATGTGCTGGCCCGTGCGTTGCAATGGATCCAAAGTAGTAGAATAATACTTGTTCACGTTCTTGAAATATAAACACTCTAGTTTTGATATACATGTGTCAGCAGACATGACAACTTGTCCATGGAAGTTGAACCACGGCGACCATCACGTTTCTTGTTTCTACCACTGCCACACCCACACGCGATTCCCACGACGCCGCTCCAACCCACGGAACGATGTCCCCTGACGTGGACATGGATCCTCTGACGTGGCTATCACTGCCTTGCCCTGCCTTTCCTTCGCTGACAGGTGGGACCCACGCTTATGGGTCCCACATGTCAGTGACAGAATGGTAGGATTGTTCACGTCAGGGGATCCTCATCCCCCCGACGTTCCCTCATCCCTCTCGGCCCCACCGCTACCTCTTGAGCACTGCGTTGGTTTTCCCTGAAGAGGAAGGGATGATGCAGCAAAGTAGCGTAAGTATTTCCCTCAGTTTTTGAGAACCAAGGTATCAATCCAGTAGGAGGCTATGCACGAGTCCCTCATACATGCACAAAACAAATAAATCCACGCAACCAACGGTAAAGGGGGTTGTCAATCCCTATAAGGCCACTTACCAGAGTGAGATCTGATAGATATGATAAGATAATATTTTTGGTATTTTTATGATAAAAGATGCAAAGTAAAATAAAGGCAAAGTAAATAGCAAAGGAAATAACTAAGTAGTAGGAGATCAATATGATAAAGATAGACCCGGGGGCCATAGGTTTCAGTAGTGGCTTCTCTCGAGAGCATAAGTATTCTACGGTGGGTGAACAAATTATTGTTGAGCAATTGACAGAACTGAGCATAGTTATGAGAATATCTAGGTATGATCATGTATATAGGCATCACGTCCGAGACAAGTAGACCGACTCTTGCCTGCATCTACTACTTTTACTCCACTCATCGACCGCTATCCAGCATGCATCTAGAGTATTAAGTTAAAAATGGAGTAACGCCTTAAGCAAGATGACATGATGTAGAGGGATAGACTCATGCAATATGAAGAAAACCACATCTTGTTATCCTCGATGGCAACAATACAATACGTGCCTTGCTGCCCCTACTGTCACTTGGAAAGGATACCGCAAGATTGAACCCAAAGCTAAGCACTTCTCCCATTGCAAGAAAGATCAATCTAGTAGGCCAAACCAAACTGATAATTCGAAGAGACTTGCAAAGACAACAAATCATACATAAAAGAATTCAGAGAAGATTCAAATATTGTTCATAGATAGACTTGATCATAAACCCACAATTCATCGGTCTCAAGAAACACACCACAAAAAGAAGATTACATCGAATAGTTCTCCACAAGAGAGGGGGAGAACGTTGTATTGAGATCCAAAAAGAGAGAATAAGCCATCTAGCTACTAACTATGGACCCGTAAGTCTGAGATAAACTACTCACACTTCATCGGAGGGGCTATGGTGTTGATGTAGAAGCCCTCTGTGATTGATGCCCCCTCTGGCGGAGCTCCGGAACAGGCCCCAAGATGGCATCTCGTGGATACAGAAAGTTACGGCGGTGGAATTAGGGTTTTGGCTCCGTATCTGATCATTTGGGGGTACGTAGGTATATATAGGAGGAAGGAGTACATCGGTGGAGCAACAGGGGGCCCACGAGGGTGGAGGGCGCGCCTGGTGGGGGTGGGCGCGCCCCCCTACCTCGTGGCCTCGTGTTTCCTTTCTTGACATAGGGTCCAAGTCTCCCGGGTCTTGTTCGTTGAGAAAATCACGTTCCCGAAGGTTTCATTCCGTTTGGACTCCGTTTGATATTCCTTTTCTTCGAAACCCTAAAACAGGCAAAAAACAACAATTCTGGGCTGGGCCTCCGGTTAATAGGTTAGTCCCAAAAATAATATAAAAGTGGATAATAAAGCCCAATAATGTCGAAAATAGTAGATAATATAGCATGGATCAATCAAAAATTATAGGTACGTTGGAGACGTATCAAGCATCCCCAAGCTTAATTCCTGCTCGTCCTCGAGTAGGTAAATGATAAAAACAGAATTTTTGATGCGGAGTGCTACTTGGCATAATTTTAATGTAATTCTTCTTAATAGTGGTATGAATATTCAGATCCGAAAGATTCAAGACAAAAGTTCATATTGACATAAAAATAATAATACTTCAAGCATACTAACTAAGCAATTATTTCTTCTCAAAATAACATGGCCAAAGAAAGTTCATCCCTACAAAATCATATAGTTTAGTCATGTTTCATTTTCGTCACACAAGAATGATCTCATCATGCACAACCCCGATGACAAGCCAAGCAATTGTTTCATACTTTAGTAACCTCAAACCTATAAACTTTCACGCAATATATGAGCGCGAGCCATGGACATAGCACTATGGGTGGAATAGAATATAATGAGGGGGGTTATGTGGAGAAGACAAAAAGGAGAAAGTCTCACATCAATGAGGCTAATCAATGGGCTATGGAGATGCCCACCGATTGATGTTAATTCAAGGAGTAGGGATTGCCATGCAACAGATGCACTAGAGCTATAAATGTATGAAAGCTCAACAAAAGAAACTAGTGGGTGTGCATCCAACTTGCTTGCTCATAAAGACCTAGGGCACTTGAGGAGGCCCATTGTTGGAATATACAAGCCAAGTTCTATAATGAAAAATTCCCACTAGTATATAAAAGTGACAAAACAAGAGACTCTCTATCATGAAGATCATGGTGCTACTTTGAAGCACAAGTGTGGCAAAGGATAGTAACATTGTCCCTTCTCTCTTTTTCCCCGACATTTTTTTATAATTTTTTTTATTTTGGACTATTCTCTTTTTCTATGGTCTTTCTCTTTTTTGGGGGCCTTCTCTTTTTTATGGCCTTTCTTTTTTTTATAATTTCTCACTTGGGACAATGCTCTAGAAAATGATGATCATCACACTTCTATTTATTTACAACTCAATGATTACAACTCGATACCAGAACAAAGATGACTCTATATGAATGCCTCTGGCGGTGTACCGAGATATGCAATGAACCAATAGTGACATGTATGAAAGAATTATGAACGGTGGCTTTGCCACAAATACTATGTCAACTACATGATCATGCTAAGCAACATGACAATGATGAATGTGTCATGATGAACGGAATGATGGAAAGTTGCATGGCAATATATCTCGGAATGGCTATGGAAATGCCATAATAGGAAGGTATGGTGGCTGTTTTGAGGAAGATATAAGGAGGTTTATGTGTGAAAGAGCGTATCATATCACGGGGTTTGGATGCACCGGCGAAGTTTGCGCCAACTCTCAATGTGAGAAAGGGCAATGCACGGTACCGAAGAGGCTAGCAAGGATGGAAGGGTGAGAGTGCGTATAATCCATGGACTCAACATTAGTCATAAAGAACTCACATACTTATTGCAAAAAGCTACAAGTCATCAAAAACCTCGGTACTACGCGCATGCTCCTAGGGGGATAGATTGGTAGTAAAAGACCATCGCTCGTCCCCGACCGCCACTCATAAGGAAGACAATCAAATAACACCTCATGTTTCAAATTTGTTGCATAACGTTTACCATACGTGCATGCTACGGGACTTGCAAACTTCAACACAAGTATTTCTCAATTTCACAACTACTCAACTAGCACGACTTTGATATTATTACCTCCATATCTCAAAACAATCATCAAGCATCAAACTTCTCTTAGTATTCAAAACACTCTTAAGAAAATTTTACTAACTTTGAATACCTAGCATATTAGGATTTTAAGCAAATTACCATACTATTAATACTCTCAAAATAATCTAAGTGAAGCATGAGAGATCAATATTTTCTATAAAACAAATCCACCACCGTGCTCTAAAAGATATAAGTGAAGTACTAGAGCAAAATTATATAACTCAAAAGCTATAAGCGAAGCACATAGAGTATTCTAACAAATTCTAAATCATGTATGGCTCTCTCAAAAGGTATGTACAGCAAGGATGATTGTGGTAAACCAAAAAGCGAAGACTCAAATAATACAAGACGCTCCAAGCAAAACACATATCATGTGGCGAATAAAAATATAGCTCCAAGTAAAGTTACCGATAGAAGTAGACAAAAGAGGGGATGCCTTCCAGGGCATCCCCAAGCTTTGGCTTTTAGGTGTCCTTAGATTATCTTGGGGGTTCCATGGGCATCCCCAAGCTTAGGCTCTTTCCACTCCTTGTTCCATAATCCATCAAATCTTTACCCAAAACTTGAAAACTTCACAACACAAAACTTAAAGTAAAAAATCTCGTGAGCTCCGTTAGCGAAAGAAAATGAAAGTCCACTTCAAGGTACTGTAATGAACTCATTATTTATTTATATTGGTGTTATACCTACTGTATTCCAACTTCTCTATGGTTTATAAACTATTTTACTAGCCATAGGTTCATCAAAATAAGCAAACAACACACGAAAAACAGAATCTGTCAAAAACAGAACAGTCTGGAGTAATCTGTAGCTAGCGCAAGATATGGAGCCCCAAAAATTCTAAAATAAATTGCTGTACGTGAGGAATTTATCTATTAATCATCTTCAAAAAGAATTAACTAAATATCACTTTCCAAATAAAAATGACAGCAGTTCTCGTGAGCGCTAAAGTTTCTGTTTTTTACTGCAAGTTCAACAAGACTTTCCCCAAGTCTTCCCAACGGTTCTACTTGGCACAAATACTAATTAAACAAAAAAACACAACCAAGACAGAGGCTAGATAAATTATTTATTACTAAACAGGAGCAAAAAGCAAGAAATAAAAATAAAATTGGGTTGCCTCCCAACAAGCGCTATCGTTTAACGCCCCTAGCTAGGCATAACAAGCAAGAATAGATCTAGGTATTGCCATCTTTGGTAGGCAATCCATAAGTGGCTCTTTTAATAGATTCATAAGGTAATTTAATTTTATTTCTAGGAAAGTGTTCCATGCCTTTCCTTAATGGAAACTGTAATATAATATCTCCTTCCTTCATATCAATAATTGCACCAATCGTTCTAAGGAAAGGTCTACCAAGAATAATAGGACATGAAGGATTGCAATCTATGTCAAGAACAATAAAATCTACGGGCACATAATTCCTATTTGCAACAATAAGAACATCATTAATTCTGCCCATAGGTTTCTTAATAGTGGAATCCGCAAGGTGCAAGTTTAGAGAGCAATCATCAAAATAACGGAAACCTAACAAATCACACAAGGTCTTTGGAATCGTGGAAACACTAGCACCCAAATCACATAAAGAATAGCATTCATGATCTTTAATTTTAATTTTAATAGTTGGTTCCCACTCATCATAAAGTTTTCTAGGGATAGAAAATTCCAATTCAAGTTTTTCTTCATAAGATTGCATCAAGGCATCAATGATATGTTTAGTAAACGCTTTATTTTAACTATAAGCGTGTGGAGAATTTAGCACGGATTGCAACAAGGAAATACAATCAATCAAAGAGCAATTTTCATAGTTAAATTCCTTGAAATCCATTATAGTGGGTTTAGCAACATCTAGGCTATTAATTTCTTCAATCCCACTTTTATTAAATTTGGCATCAAGATCAACAAATTCCGAATTCTTGGAACGCCTTCTAGGTAAAGGTGGATCATATTCAGTCCCATCATTATCAACATTCATATTGCAAAACAAAGATTTAATAGGGGACACATCAATAACTTTTAGATCTTCATCTTTATTTTCATAACAATCCCGTTTAGCGGCCATCTTATTAACTAAGGTAGCCTGCCTATCCAAAATTTTAGCAGTTAATTTCTCAAGATGAGCAATTTGGGATCTTAAACCATCGAATTCTTTAGACATATCATCAAGTTCTTTATTCATAAAACTCATAGAACTTTTCTGTTCTTTAAGCTCATTTCTGAAGAAACTATTATGTTCAAATTGCAAGACCATGAAACTCCTGACATTGCTTTCGATCTCTTCTAATCTTTTAAGGTGAAGGTCACCAGATTTAGGTAGAGCCATCGTGACAAGCAAGCAAAGTAACACACAAGCAAACAAAAAGCAAGCGGGCAAAAAGAGGCAAATAGAGAAAGAGAGGGAGGATAGAGAGAGAGGGCGAATAAAACGGCAAGGGTGAAGTGGGGGAGAGGAAAACAAGAGGCAAATGGCAAATAATGTAATGCGGGAGATAAGGGTATGTGATGGGTACTTGGTATGTTGACTTTTGAGTAGACTTCCCCGGCAACGGCGCCAGAAATGGCTCGTTGTCGGTTGTCAGATCTTGACTTGCACGAACCTCCCCGGCAACGGCGCCAGAAATCCTTCTTGCTACCTCTTGAGCACTGTGTTGGTTTTCCCCGAAGAGGAAGGGATGATGCAGCAAAGTAGCGTAAGTATTTCCCTTAGTCTTTGAGAACCAAGGTATCAATCCAGTAGGAGGCTACGCGCGAGTCCCTCGTACCTACACAAAAGAAATAAATCCTTGCAACCAATGCAAATAGGGGTTGTCAATCCCTAGAAGGCCACTTACCAGAGTGAGATCTGATAGATATGATAAGATAATATTTTTGGTATTTTTATGATAAAATATGCAAAGTAAAATAAAGGCAAAGTAAATAGAAAAGGAAATAACTAAGTAGTAGGAGATCAATATGATAAAGATAGACCTGGGGGCCATAGGTTTCAGTAGTGGCTTCTCTCGAGAGCATAAGTATTCTACGGTGGGTGAACAAATTACTGTTGAGCAATTGACAGAGTTGAGCATAGTTATGAGAATATCTAGGTATGATCATGTATATAGGCATCACGTCCGAGACAAGTAGACAGACTCTTGCCTGCATCTACTACTACTACTCCACTCATCGACCGCTATCCAGCATGCATCTAGAGTATTAAGTTAAAAACAGAGTAACGCCTTAAGCAAGATGACATGATGTAGAGGGATAGACTCATGCAATATGAAGAAAACCCCATCTTGTTATCCTCGATGGAAAAAATACAATACGTGCCTTGCTGCCCCTACTGTCATTGGGAAAGGACATCGCAAGATTGAACCCAAAGCTAAGCACTTCTCCCATTGCAAGAAAGATCAATCTAGTAGGCCAAACCAAACTGATAATTCGAAGAGACTTGCAAAGATAACCGATCATACATAAAAGAATTCAGAGAAGATTCAAATATTGTTCATAGATAGACTTGAGCATAAACCCACAATTCATCGGTCTCGACAAACACACCGCAAAAATAAGATTACATCGAATAGTTCTCCACAAGAGAGGGGGAGAACGTTGTATTGAGATCCAAAAAGAGAGAAGAAGACATCTAGCTACTAACTATGGACCCATAGGTCTGAGATAAACTACTAACACTTCATCGGAGGGGCTATGGTGTTGATGTAGAAGCCCTCCGTGATCGATGCCCCCTCCGGTGTAGCTCCGGAACAGGCCCCAAGATGGGTTCTCGTGGATACAGAAAGTTACGGCGGTGGAATTAGGGTTTTGGCTCCGTATCTGATCGTTTGGGGGTATGTAGGTATATATAGGAGGAAGGAGTACGTCGGTGGAGCTACAGGGGGCCCATGAGGGTGGAGGGCGCGCCTGGTGGGGGTGGGCGCGCCCCTACCTCGTGGCCTCCTATTTCCTTTCTTGACATAGGGTCCAAGTCTCCCGGGTCTTGTTCGTTGAGAAAATCACGTTCCCGAAGGTTTCATTCCGTTTGGACTTCATTTGATATTCCTTTTCTTCGAAACCCTAAAACAGGAAAAAAACATCAATTCTGGGTTGGGCCTCCGGTTAATAGGTTAGTCCCAAAAATAATATAAAAGTGGATAATAAAGCCCATTAATGTCCAAAATAGTAGATAATATAGCATGGGGAAATCAAAAATTATAGATACGTTGGAGACGTATCACCCACCGCTCCTCTGCCTTTCTGTGCATGGCATGCGGGCCAGCTGAACTGTGGTGACCATCAACTTTCTACCACAGACACACCCGATTGGACGCGGTTTGCCTGCTCCGCTGCTGTGCTCCGATCTGTACTCCCGCACCATCAAATTTTCATCCAGCGGCTGTGATACATTTTGTCCCGGGCATCAATCCTCAACTGGAGTACTTATGTACTGTAGGTAGTACCCGCCGGTGTGGCCATCTATGCCTCATAACGCCCGGACGCCCAGCTGTGGCACCCTCACCACGGCCACACCACCACCGGCCGGTTCATCTCGAATGAGTGAGTCGTGAACCACGCCACCACCATGAGAATGACATGTGGGCCAGCCGCATTTAAGGTCCACTTGTCAATGACTCATAGGCCGGGCACTAAGCCACTGAAGTTCGGTCCTGTGGGCCCCGAGAGGGAAATGTAACTCCTGCGACAGGCCTTGTGGTGCTCCCGCAGTACGAGCTCGTGCCAAAACTGGAATTTGTTTCTTACTACTACCAACTAGTACTAGTAAGGTACACGTGCATTGCACGCATGAGATTCTGGTGGTTTGTGCATTATACTTCTACATGTGGAGCTTTCTGGATTCTAACATGTGGCAAAATCTGGTGGAATGTAAGGTTAGGCAAGTTTGATTAACTTAGGTGAGTGTTTGGTTCAAGCCACACCTTAGGCAAGCCACACTAAGGCCCCACATGACATACACACAAAAAATGTGGCAACATTCCCTTAGGCTTGCCAACTTGTGGCTCTCATTTTGAAGAACTAATAACTTTGCCTAAGCTTAGTTGTGGCAAAGTTAGTCATGAATTAAGTTCAACCATGGAGTCTTCTAGATTATACATGTGGCAGAATCTGGTGGATGATATCCAACGGCCAGTAGTGCTCGGATTTGCCATCTTTGTACCGTCGGATTGGCTTCATCCAACGACCAACTTTCAAAGTTTTTCACACACTATATAGGGGGTATAGATATAGATGTGACGGTCCGTTGCAATGGATCCAAAGTATATCTATTTAGTGGAGTGCACTCTAAACACATTATCTATTTATTTTTCTCTAACCTTCTGTAGCCATGCAACCAAGCCACATAAGCTTCATGGGTGCCGCCCACATCATATTATTCATACTACATTGATTGAAAAAAAAGATAAATCACCCAAAACAAGATCTTCCCATTTTTTGTTCCTACGATGTTGTGCCATGCACGTAGCTACTAGTTGTATAGTGGTAGTACTAGTAATATAGTATTAGGAGTACAAACTTGGTACTAGTAGGAGTAGTACTAGTACGAAATGCTCCTACTCTATCAACGAGCCCCGTTTGACACCAAATTTCTTGGCTTCTGTGCTACAACTAGATCTTCCCCTCGTTTCTGTTTTCCAACACGGCGGCGGGCGGGGTGTCGGTTTGCTCAACGGAGGTCCCACATGAAAGTAAAAATGCTAGGCAACACGCCTTCCCTAAGCTATGTGTCGTGCCGGACGGGCCGTGTTGTACTCCCGATTCCCAGGTGTGTGGGGGTGCGACGCGAACGCGACAGGCCTTTGCCTTTTACCAGCAATGTGCCCGTGCGTTGCGACGGATCCAAAGTAGTAGAATAGTAGTATTTGTTCACAAACTTGAAAGAAATCACTATTGTTTTGATATACTCCTAATATATTACTCCCTCCGTACCTAAATATTTGTCTTTTTTGAGATTTCAGATGGACTATCACATACGGATTATATAGACATATTCTAGTGTTTCTAGCAAGATGCCCGCGCGTTGCACGAAGTTGATGGAAAAGGTAAGCACAACTTATAAATTGACGGATGGAGTACTAGTTACAGTGATGCATATAATTAAGCAAAGGGATCGCACATGTCGGTATTGACTGGAACGAGAATGCAACAGCACAATAAGAATTAAGGCCACGATGATGCGATCGCAGTGGTGGTTACAGAAGGAAAGAATAAAGATGGATCCACGAACGTATGACCTCCTCCTCCTCAACTTAGTGCGCCGGGCCACCGACCGGCGGCTAAGTAGCGGCGGCTTTTGTGGCGAGGTCGAGGAGCTTCTCAGCAAAGGCATCCAAGGCTTCCAGCCGGTTGAGGAAGGCCAATGTTGTCGCGTCCTCACTGGCCTTGTAGATACCTATGTACATGATTTGCTCATACACGTGGATGTGTAGGTCGACGAATTCTTGCAGGGCGAGGCGCCTCGCAGCGAGCGCGACCTCCAAGTGGACATTCTTCATGGCGTCGGCGGGCAGTCGCAGGACCACCAGTGCTTGAAGGAGGTTCGGGCCATGGAGGCCGATTAGGGTGGCAGGCAATGAAGAGCCCGGGCGCGCGGGCTGGAGGAGTACGGCGATGTCGTCCGCGAGCTTCTTGAGGACGGTGAACTTGTTGCTGGTGGCAGCGATCATCTGGTCCAACTGAGAGTCATAGTTGGCGTCGACGGCGGCCATCCACCAGCCGGTCTCCAACACCGTCTGGAGACGATCCTCGGCACCATGCCGCATGCCAGCGTCGTGGACCATCTGGCGCAGCCGCTGGCCGCTCACACGCATCGCCGCCATGGGTCTGGAGTGAGCTCTTTTGCGCTTAGTGTTGGTGCTTAGGCAAATGCTTAGGTGCGTACGATGTGGTAGATGCATTGGAATGGAGGGGCGCCTTTATATGAGGGCAATAAGGGCAAACTGCGTTGCATTCACATCGTGCAGCCTCTTTTCCCGGACCTCCTCCCATTACTTCCCTCATGCATTAATTGAAGGAGGATGCATTGGCCGTTCAACATATCGGGAACTGCTACTCCCTCCCTCGTCTGCATTAAAGCCGTATCGAGAACTGGGCCGCCCGCTGTCAAATCGAATACTCCCTCCGTCTAGGTGAGTATTAAGTCATCTTACGAAAACCAAATAGTAAACACATAGGCGTGGTGCATTAACTCTCACATTGTTTCTTATTTTTTGACATAAATAGAGGAATCAACCAAGAAGAGATGTGGGGCTTGTATGCTTTTAATGACTTGAGACTATCAAACATGACATGCAGTCTTCAGTTCGTTGCACAAGAACAAATACAACCCACGTTAGCACACACACGCATCTTATATAGCATCACATCCAATGGCTATAAAAGATGAATGAGACCAAATTATATCTCATCTAGATGAGTTCTAGCAAAACTGTATTAATAATACTTAGTACTCCTGCGCCATGTATCATATATTAGTATCATGTAGTACTTTATTTATTGCCATGTATGACACATAGTACTCAACTCTCTCTCTTTCTTCATTTAATTCTATGACACCTCATCAAAATTGCTAAGGCTAGTACCATTACAACCAGCCTTAGCAAATACGAAGTACTAAACATTACGTTCTCTCGTTTTCCTCTCTACCTTGGTCACCTAGACGGAGGGAGTATACTGCGTGGGCTTTTCCTGCACGGTAGGCGGGGCAGTTCTGCCTAGTCGGTTCAATAGAGATGCCAGAAGACGAGGGAGTAGGCTGCTGCAAACATAGGGCTGTGTGATTTGACAGCGAGTTACTGCTGGACAGGTGGGGCCCCATGATTTGACTTTCCATTATCATTTTAACTGCGGCGCTATGACCAGCGTGAGTCTCCCGATTCCTGACCACCTCCATACAGGTGCCTCTCCCAATGCTCCACCATGTAGTAGAGGCTGGCTCTTGCATGAGAGCCCACTTCTCCACTTTTTCCTTGCCTCTCTTTACTCCACATATGCAAAAATGCCATGTAAAGCGCACTATTGTACTTACTTGCTCCTACAGGTGCTTAAGCTTGCCACATAGGCATAAAGTCTGATGTGGCAAGTTAATCACGAAGAGAGACCCTAGTTTGGTGACCCAGGAAGAAACGGTGCTAAGCGCATGTACCTAGGTGAAAAGACAATTTTGAGTCTATAGCTAATTAAATGAAGCAAACTTAGCAACACCATTTCATTGGAAGTGGTCACTCCTTGGCAAATGCAATAAATACTAGTACTCCCTGTGTCCCATAATATAAGAACATTTTTGGCACTACACTAGTGTCAAAAAAGTTCTTATATTATAGGACGGAGGGAGTACGAAGAAAGAGATAGAGAGAAGTAAAAAAATACACTTATAGCCAACCTTATAGCCAAAACCTTGTTGTAGTATGAGTGACTAAGTGATGACTATGTATGACATGCCAACATTAGATAGCCTAACGCACCGTGTTAAATCTCCAAGGGCGCGACCGCACGAGCGACGCGACGGTCGTGGTAGGCGCGACCATGATACGGGCTGCTGGCAGCCCTTGGATCTGAGATCAAACGGTCGCATGCTAAGTTGTTGAAAATTTGCAGAATAACCCTCCAGGATAGGATATTCACCCATAGGTCTAGAATCACGCCATGCAACTGTTCGATCTCAGATCCAAGGGCTCTCGAAAGCCCGTATCATGGGAGAATGGAAACCACTACCCTGCCGTTCGCACGCTGGCAGTTCGCTCCTACTCGTCCCCCACGTCCTTCAATACTACAGCGGTTCGCTCCTAGTTGTCCCGTCCTTTCACATTATGGCAGTTCCACTAATCCTAACCCTCCTCCAAATCCATGGCGTCCCAAATCTCCCTGATCGGCGGTGAGTACAAGGTTAGAACCATCACCAGCGATGAGTTCGACGTCATCTACACCCGTTCTTCCGCGACGGTGAAAGGATGCCTTTCTCGCTTCAGACGCATGTTTGAAGACTCAGATGATGAGTGGGTCATTGGGCTAGATGTTGTGTACACCACAGTCCTGGGAGACGAGAAGGATCTAAAGGACGAAGAGAGGAAGAAGCCCGCCGTGATCCAGGTTTGCGTGCATGACTTATGCTTGGTCTACCACATATGCCATGCCGACGTTGAGTGCCAGGATTTTAAGGACTTCCTCGAGAGCAACCTAGTCAAGTTCGTTACTGTAGACTTTGGTAACGACAAAGAAGTCCTGCGTCGAATAGGCCTCGTTGTAGGCAACACCTTCGACCTCCAGAAGAATCGGCTGGTGTCCTCTCGTCAGCCTTCAACGCTGACCCTGGCAGGAGCAATGGTTCATCCTTTGTACGGTAAACTGGAGAAACCTCCATACACGTTTCATCATCATGCATGGAAGCGGAATGTACTAGATATAGACCACATCCACTATGCTGCAATGGATGGCTACCTTTGCTTCAATATCTACAAGGGTTGGATGAAGAGCAACAGCCAAGTGTGCGGTTCAAGCAAAGAAGTATCGCCCAAGAGGAAGAGGGACAAGGACGAAGTCAAGGGCGTGGACGAGGACTCCGAGTAAGGTGGCAGTGTCATTGCTCATGGTGGTTCTAATGCAGTGTCTACCAGAATAGTTGCAAAGTTTAATTTCAGGTGTGCTTAATTTAATTTGAGGGGTGTGTTGTGCTGAGCCCCTAGTAGAATTATGTTATGTTTCTTCTTGTTACTTTAACTCTTCAGTACGTACATACTAGTATTTCTTACATTTCATCTTTTAGTTGGTATAGTACTAGCACTCGTTTCTTCACATTATATACGTACAATATATATGGCCAATATCATATAGCCAGCAGTTTAGTTGTCAAAGAATTTCAGGGTGCTTAGTTTTGTCAAAGAATTCCAGGGTGCTTAGTTTTATTTGAGGGGTGGGTTGTGCACTTGTGCTGGACACCATTATTGTGACAAGCCTTTTTAATAGTACTATATGCATAATTTGGCGACGAGCGCTCTCTATATGTACCACCTTTTATTTTTAATTTCAAGTTTTGCTCCATGGCGCAATCCATCGATAATACTACTGTACAAAAGTGGAGTATATACATTTTTTAAAAGGCTAGAGGGCGGGGCAGTCTAGCTCGGTCGGTTTCACGAGAGGTGAGGGCCTTTGTGATTTGACGGCTCATTACTGCTGTCAAATCGAATAGTACTGCGCCGCCCGCTGCATGCCTGACGCCTCCATTAAACCCCTCCGTTAAAAACGTGATGGAGGCGGCTCCGTATCATAAAACATGATGATTTCTTCTCTCCTATTTTTTTCTCCCCGAAAGCAGTTATATAGAGTTGGAGTTGGAGTCGGGAGGTCTCCAGGGGCCCATGAGGTAGGGGGCGCGCCCTAGGGGGGCGCCCCCCACCCTCGTGGCAAGGGTGTGGGCCCCCTGGTCTTCATCTTTGGTGAGGATTTTTTATTATTTATTGTAAGATATTCCGTGGAGTTTCAGGTCAGTCCGAGAACTTTTGTTTTCTACACATAAAACAACATCATGGCAATTCTACTAAAAACAGCGTCAGTCCGGGTTAGTTCCATTCAAATCATACAAGTTAGAGTCCAAAACAAGGGCAAAAGTGTTTGGAAAAGTAGATAAGACAGAGACGTATCAACTCCCCGAAGCTTAAACCCTTGCTTGTCCTCAAGCAATTCAGTTGACAAACTGAAAGAAATAAAGAAAAACTTTTACAAACTCTGTTTGCTCTTGTTGTTGTAAATATGTCAAGCTAGCATTCAAGTTTCCAGCAAAGATTATAACTAAACATATTTGCAATAATTCTCAGGTCTCATGATTACCCATATCAATAGCATAATCAACTAGCAAGCCATAATAATAAATCTCGGATGACAACACTTTCTCAAAACAATCATAATATGATATAACAAGATGGTATCTTGCTAGCCCTTTCTGAGACCGCAAAACATAAATGCAGAGCACCTTTAAAGATCAAGGACTGACTAGACATTGTAATTCATGGTAAAAGAGATCCAATCATAGTCACACCCAATGTAAACTAACAATAATGAATGCAAATGACAGCGGTGCTCTCCAACTAGTGTTTTAATAAGAGGATGATGATTCAACGTAAAAGTAAATAGATAGGCCCTTCGCAGAGGGAAGCAGGGATTTGTAGAGGTGCCAAAGATCGGTTGTGAAATATAGGTGAATAATATTTTGAGCGGTATACTTTCATTGTCAACATAACAACCAAGAGATGGCGATATCTTCCATGCTACACACATTATAGGCGGTTCCCAAACAGGATGATAAAGTTTATACCCCCCTCCACCAACAAACATCAATCCATGTCTTGCTCGAAACAACAAGTGCCTCCAACATACATTAGGTCCCAGGGGGAGTTTTGTTTGCAATTATTTTGATTTAGTTTGCATAAAGCATGGGACTGGGCATCCCGGTGACCAACCATTTATCTCGTGAGTGCGGAGCGGAGTCCACTCCTCTTGAGAATAACCCGCCTAGCATGGAAGATACATACAACCCTAGTTGATACACGAGCTATTCGAGCATACAAAACATGATATTTATTTGAAGGTTTAGAGTTTGGCACATACAAATTTACTTGGAATGGCAGGTAGATACCGTATATAGGTAGGTATAGTGGACTCATCTGGAATAACTTTGGGGTTGAAGGGATTGGATGCACAAGCAGTATTCCCGCTTAGTACAGATGAAGGCTAGCAAAAGACTGGGAAGCGACCAACTAGAGAGCGACAACAGCCATGTACATGCATTAAAATTAATAAACATTGGATGCAAGCATGAGTAGGATATAATCCACCATGAACATAAATATCGTGAAGGCTATGTTGATTTGTTTCAACTACATGCATGAACATGTGCCAAGTCAAGCCACTTAAATCATTCAGAGGAGGATACCTGTAACATCCCAGATGTAACTTTCCCAATTTGTACTCCAACTCTTGCCGTTTCAGCGTTAAGTTATTTTATTTTCTCGGGTTCGGGTCTTTGTCTCCGTGTGTGGTTGTCGTTGTCATGCATCTCATATCATTCCATCATGTGCATTGCATTTGCATACGTGTTCGTCTCATGCATTCGAGCATTTTCCCCGTTGTCCGTTTTGCATTCCGGCGCTTCGTTCTCCTCCGGTGGTCATTTCTAGCTTTCTTCCATGTGTGGGGATTAAACATTTCCGGATTGGACCAAGACTTGCCAAGCGGCCTGGGTTTACTACCGATAGACCGCCTGTCAAGTTTCATACCATTTGGACTTCATTTGATACTCCAACGGTTAACCGAGGGACCGAAAAGGCCTCGTGTGTGTTGCAGCCCAACACCCCTCCAATTTGGCCCAAAACCCACCTAAGCCTGCTCCATCATCTAGAGCGTTCGATCACGATCGCGTGGCCGAAAACCGCACCTCATTTGGACTCTCCTAGCTCCCTCTATGCCTATTTGAAGTCCCCTCCCGAAATTCGCGGATCTCCTCCCTCTCAAACCCTAGAAATCGCCCCCGCACCGGCCGGACACGTCCGAATCTGGCCGGACGCGTCCGCTCGTCACCTCCGCCAACCGCCGCCCGCCACGTGGCATCGCGCCTGCCCGCCGCCGCCGAGGCCCGGGAGCCCAACGCCGGCCCCCGCGGCCCACTCGCCCTCCGCCGCCGCCCGCTGCTTCTTCTCCCTCCTCCGCCCGAAGCCGCCTCGCCGCCCATCGCCGGTGACCGCTGCCGCCGCGCCACTCCGGCGACTGCCCGCCGCACCTCGCCGCTGCAACCTCGCCGTCGCTCTCCTCCGAAGGCGCCGCCTGGCCTCCTCTCCCTCCTATGCCGGCGACGAGCTCCGGCTTCTCCAACTCCGGCCGCCGCCTCCGGTGAACAGTGCGCGCGCCGCCGCCTCGGATTCCGTGCCACCGAAACCCTAGATCCGGAGGTTGATTTTTCTACTAAGTCCTCGGATTTTCAGATCCATGTTTCCCAGTTCATACCTACGTAACTTTGCATCTGTAGCTCCGATTCATGCATATAGCATATCAAATTGTTCATCTCAGAGAGAACATCATTTCATTCCATTGCATCATTTTCATTTGAGTTCATCTTGATGCCCTAAATGCTGTTAGAAGAGGGCTACTTGAGTTAATTGTCATATCTGCTGCTCCATTTAGCTTTTTATCATTTTTTCCATGATTAATGTGTGCATGATATGCCCTGATGTTCTACATATGTTTTGTTAAGGGTTTTGTCATCTTTCCAGAGGAGCAACCCATGTATTTTTGTGATGTGTGTGGTGACTAGTGCAAGCTTGCAAAGTGGTGCACTTGGTAATTCTGTTTTCAGGGACTTAGCAATTCCACTAAGTCCTTGATCTGTTTATCTCATGTTGCCTTATGTTCATGTTGTTTCCTAGTGATCCGTGCCTGTTTTGAGGATGATCAATAAGGATGTTTTGTTAATCTTGTAGTGCTCTATCCATCCATGTATTTGTTTGCAATTATGGAGCACCCTAGCTTGAGTCAATCGAGCTCTACTTTTGCTACTTTGTGAATCTGGGCAGATTGTCAACTTGTTTGCAATTTTGCCGATGATGTTGTAGTTGATCCGTGCATGCTATGCTATTGTTCTTGCCATTTCTAGCTTGCATTTTGTGCCTTCTTGATGGGTGTATGCTTAGCTTATCATGAATTGCACCGTAGGGAGTGCATCGAGCTCGTAAACATGCCTACTTGAGTTATGTTTTCAGCATGTGCCAGTTTTCACTAAGTCTGAAAACTGATTATGTTTTTGCTATGTTCACATGCTTGCAATGGTATTTTCTGATCCCTTTTGGCTCAAGGTCACTAAGGGACTTTTGTTAAGCTCTTTGAGTAGCTCCATGCCATGCTTTACTTTGGCATGTTCAGGTCCTGTAGCATATAGTTTTGTTGCTCCGAAGAGGGCTACGTGATCTGAAATTTCAGACAAGTGTTAATTTCACTAAGTCTGAGATCTGTTTGTCATATGCATTTTTGCCATGCTTGTTTGAACCTGTTAATGGATGAATTGGCCGTAGCTCAGTGCTAGACTTTTGTTAAGCATCTTGAATTCATACCTGCCATGTATTTTTTTATCATGTTTGGGTGCTGTAGCATGTCCATGTCATTGCATTTAGATGGCTACTTGCTGTAAATCGCAGACCGGTGTCATTTGAATCGCTTGCCTTTTCCAAACCGTAACCCCGATTCCGGCGTTCTTTATATCGTTTTCAAGCGATTTCATCTCATCTTTCCAGTGGCACACTTGGATTTCCAAGTTGAGGCCAGGGTCTTGCATTTCCTGTCATATCTTGCATTTTGCATCCCGCATCGCATCCCGCATAGCATATCATCATTTCATCATTTTGCTTGATCCTTGCACGTGGTTGATTGTGTCCTTGTTGCTTGTTTGTCTTGTTTGGGTAGAGCAGGGATACGAGTTCGCTAACGAGGAGCCTGTTGAGTTTGCTTTTGAGGATCCAGTCAACTCTGACAACTGTGCAGGCAAGATGATCATACCCTCGAAATCACTACTATCTTTGCTATGCTAGTTTGCTCGCTATTTTGCTATGCCAATGTTACGATGCCTACCATTTTCTTTCAAGCCTCCCAAATTGCCATGTCAAGCCTCTAACCCACCATGTCCTAGCAAACCGTTGATTGGCTATGTCACCGCTTTGCTCAGCCCCTCTTATAGCGTTGCTAGTTGCAGGTGAAGATTGGAGGCAGTTCCTTGTTGGAACATTTATTTACTTGTTGGGATATCATTATATTGCCGTGTTATATTAATGCATCTATATACTTGGTAAAGGGTGGAAGGCTCAGCCTCTCGCCTAGTGTTTTGTTCCACTCTTGCCGCCCTAGTTTCCGTCACATCGGTGTTATGTTCCCGGATTTTGCGTTCCTTACGCGGTTGGGTTATAATGGGAACCCCTTGATAGTTCGCCTTGATTAAAGCTTTTCCAGCAATGCCCAACCTTGGTTTTACCATTTGCCACCTAGCCTCTTTTTCCCTTGGGTTTCCGGAGCCCGAGGGTCATCTTATTTTAAACCCCCCGGGCCAGTGCTCCTCTGAGTGTTGGTCCAACCTAGAGCCCCTTGCAGCGCCACCTCGGGGAAACTTGAGGGCTGGTTTTAGTTGTACGGATTGCTTATCCGATTGTGCCCTGAGAAATAGATATGTGCAGCTCCTATCGGGATTTTTCGGCACATTCGGGCGGTGTTGCTGGTCTTGTTTTAACCTGTTGAAATGTCTTGAAGAACCGAGATACCGAGTCTGATCGGAACATCTTGGGAGGAGGTCTATTCCTTCGTTGACCGTGAGAGCTTGTCATGGGCTAAGTTGGGACTCCCCTGCAGGTATTTGAACTTTCGAAAGTCATGCTCGCGGTTATGGGCAGATGGGAATTTGTTAATGTCCGGTTGTAGATAACTTGAACCTTAACTTAATTAAAATGAAACAACTGAGTGTGTTACCGTGATGGCCTCTTCTCGGCGGAGTCCGGGAAGTGGACACGGTGTTGGAGTAATGTTTGCGCAGGTTGTTCTCTAGTTTCTCGCTCGCGCTTTGCCTCCTCTTCTCGCTCTCTTTTGCATATAAGTTAGCCACCATATTTTGCTAGTCGCTTGCTGCAGCTCCACATATATTTACCTTGCAATTCCTATAAGCTTAAATAGTCTTGATCGCGAGGGTGCGAGATTGCTGAGTCCCTGTGGCTCACAAATTACTATTACACCAGATGCAGGGCCTGATGATTACGCTCCAGGAGACGCGCTTGAGCTCAAGTGGGAGTTCGACGAGGACTCTCAATGATACTATGTTTCTTTTCCTGATGATCAGTAGTGGTGCCTAGTTGGGGGTGATCGGGACCGTGTAGCATGTTCGGTTGTCTTTTATTTTGGCGCCGTAGTCGGGCCATGAGTGTTTGGATGATGTAATGTTATTTATGTACTTGATTGACGTGGCGAGTGTAAGCCAACTATGTTATCTCCCCTTTTATTATCATATTACATGGGATGTTGTGAAGATTGCCTAACTTGCGACATATGCCTTCAATGCGATCATGCCTCTAAGTCGTGCCTCGATACGTGGGAGATATAGTCGCATCGAGGGTGTTACAAGTTGGTAATCAGAGCCTTCCCCGACCTTAGGAGCCCCATTGCTTGATCATTTTTAGCGGCCGAGTTGTGTCTAGAAAAATGTTTTGAGTCATTTAGGAATTATATATCGGAGAGTTTAGGAATTCTTTTTACTTCCCAGTCTCCTCATCGCTCTGGTAAGGCATCCTGACGTAGAGTTTTGACTCTTCTCTTCTCAAATTTCACTAAAAAAAAATTTAGGATCACGCGGGTATCTTGGAATCGTTCCGATGGTTTTATGAAGAGAACATTGTCTTGGTGCCTCCTGTCAGGGGTTTAGTGGAAGTGTCCCGGGGAGTTGAGCTCTGAGGTGTGGTCATCATAATTTTATCGTTGCAGTTCTGGAATACCTGAGTTTAGTACGCCGACATCGAAAATCTCTTTTATGCAGTTCGTTGGTGAGATAACCTCGACGCCACCCAGTACTGGGGCGGGAGTTCGGGAGTATCGCCATAACTTGTATAACAGATGCTTTTCGAAGGTTGAGGTAGATGGTTTCCGAAGGTTTCTTGGTTATGTGTTGAAGGATGGATACAGCTGGATGTAGGATTTGCTAGTTTGGGTGAGATATTATGCTTCCCCTGTATCCCCAACACCTGATTGCATAACCGGAAAGGTTCGGGAGTTTCATTGGTGGGAATTCTTGTAGCTCTAGTTCTTCTTCCACGGATATTGGTTTGAGATTGGGATTTCTTACCGATTATTCGTTCTTGATCCGTACCTTGTTGATTTATTTCTCTACCTTAATTCTACGTGGCTTCTCAATTTATGGATATGTGACCATTTCAAGAGGAATGCATTCGTTCATTTTGTTCGGATGTGAAGACTGTATGTTGCAATTTTCATTCCGTTGGATTCAGCTTCAATATTTGTCTATCAATGTGCTAATGGATGTCAACCTCTTCAGGATGGCTCCTCCAACGCGCACGACTCCGAATCCTGATCCGCCACCACCTCCCCCTCCTCCGGAGGCATGGCAAGCTGTGATGGCCGCAACCAATGCAAACACACAGTTGATCATGCAAATTCTCCAAGAGCGCAATCAAGGCAACCAAGGGAATCAAGGCAACAATCAGAATCACTTTACTACACTCAACCAGTTCCTTGCTAACGGGCCAAAGACTTTCAGCAATTGTGTTGAGGCAACCGATGCTGATGATTGGCTTGTGGATCTGTGCAAGCATTTCGAGTGCAGTAACGTCAGGCCTGACGACTTTGTTAAGTTCGCTTCCTTCCAACTCAAAGATCAAGCTGCAGAATGGTTCCAGCAGTACAAGGACTCCAGAGGTGGACGTGTTATCACTTGGGATGATTTCCGTCGAGATTTCCAAGCTCATCATATTCCTTAGAGCGTGGTTGAAAGCAAGCGTGAGGAATTCCGCAACCTGAAGCAAGGCTCTTTGTCTGTCTATGACTACAACAAGTTGTTTCAGAAGCTCGCCCGTTTTGCTAAGCAGGACGTCCCTGATGAGAAGAGTATGATATACCAGTTCAGGGGTGGTCTCAGAGAAGAAATTCAGCTAGCTCTTGTTCTATTTGAACCCTTGAGGTACGATGAGTTCTACAACATGGCACTGAAGCAAGAGGCTGCTCCGTTGAGGTGTGATGCTTCCAAGAAGCGAGTGAGAGATGTTACTCCTTCTTCCTCTACTCAAGTGGCCAAGCAGCAGAAGTATTGGCTTCCTCCTCCTCCATTCCGCCAGCCGTATCAGCAGAAGAGCAAAGGTGGCAGTGGTTCTTCCCACCCACCCAACCCTGGCTTTCAGAACAAGACTTCGTCTCAAGCTCCAAGATCGAGTGCTCCGTATCACCGTCCGCTTTCAGAGGTCATGTGCAAGAAGTGCCAACAGAAGGGTCACTATGCCAACAAGTGTTTCAACCAGAGGCGTCTTCCTCCACCTCCTCCTCCTGTGAGATCGGCAAGTACAGCTGTGGTCAAGCATAACCCCAAGCACGCCAAGGTCAACTTGATGAACGCAGCTCAGGCAGAGGACTCGTCAGATGTGATCATGGGTAACCTTCCTGTTAATGATATTCCCGCAAGAGTTCTTTTTGACACTGGTGCATCGCATTGTTTCATCTCGAGACCTTTTGCATCTAAGCATGATTTTGTTACTCAAGTGTTGCCGAAACCGTTGGCTATTGTCTCGCCGGCCCGTCAAATGACATCTCGAGTATGCGTTCCGGATGTTACAATCACTTTGGGTGACTATAAATTCTTGTCCTCTCCAAATGTTCTTGGTGACTCGGATATTGATCTTATTCTCGGAATGGATTGGCTTTCTAAGCACAAGGCTCATCTTGATTGTGCAGCCAGGCAGATTCAATTAACTCATTCGTCTGAGGATGTAATTGTCTTTGCCGCTCGTGATGATACCATCCGTCTGTTTTCTCTCAATGAGAGGGGTGAACTGGATGCCATCTCTCAAATTCTAGTCGTTTGCGAATATCAAGACGTCTTTCCAGAAGAGCTTCCAGGAATGCCTCCGCACCGGCCAGTTGAATTCGTTATTGATCTTGAGCCTGGCACAGAACCTGTGTGCAAACGTCCTTACAAGCTCGGACCTGAAGAGTTGAAGGAGCTGAAGAAGCAACTCGATATTCAAGAGAAAATGGGTCTCATCCGGCCTAGTTCTTCTCCGTGGGGTTGTGGTGTTCTTTTTGTGAAGAAGAAGGATGCCACGGACCGACTTTGTGTTGATTACCGTCCATTGAACAAGAAGACTATCAAGAACAAATACCCACTTCCCAACATCAACGAGCTGTTCGAACAACTCAAAGGTGCCCAAGTATTCTCCAAGCTTGATCTCCGTATGGGTTATTATCAGATTCGAATCCGTGAGAAAGATATTCCCAAGATGGCTTTCAGGACAAGCTTTGGTTCATATGAATACACTGTCATGTCTTTTGGTCTCGTCAACGCTCCTCTGATGTTCTCTCGCATGATGAACTTCATCTTCAACGCCTACACCAATGACTTCGTTTTGGTCTATCTCGATGACATTATGGTTTTCTCAAAGAACAAGGAAGATCATGCCAAGCACTTGCGTTTGGTGCTGGATAAGCTCAAGGAACATCAGTTCTATGCCAAGTTCTCCAAGTGTGAATTTTTGCTCGATGAGGTTCTTTATCTTGGTCATATCATCTCTGCCAAGGGTATTGCCGTGAATCCTGAGAAGGTGTCTGCAATTGTGAATTGGGAACCTCCTCAGAACGTGAAGCAACTCCGTAGCTTCCTCGGTCTTGCAAGCTATTGCAGAAGATTCGTTGAAAACTTTTCTAAGATCGCGAAGCCTCTCTCTAATCTTCTCCAGAAGCACGTCAAGTATGTTTGGTCTCCGGAGTGTGACATTGCTTTCAACACTTTGAAAGAGAAATTGATCACTGCTCCAGTTCTGACTCCGCCTGATGAATCCAAGCCGTACGAGGTCTTTTGTGATGCCTCTCTCCAAGGTCTTGGCGCAGTATTGATGCAAGAGAAGAAAGTTGTTGCTTATACCTCTCGCCAGTTGAAGCCTAATGAGAAGAACTACCCCACTCATGATCTCGAGTTGGCGGCAGTTGTGCATGCTCTTTTGACTTGGAGACATCTTCTATTGGGAAGAAAAGTGGACATTTTCACTGATCACAAGAGTCTCAAGTACATCTTCACTCAGCCTAATCTCAACCTCAGGCAAACTCGATGGGTCGAAATGATTCAAGAGTATAATCCGAGTATTGAGTATACTCCAGGCAAGGCCAATGTGATTGCTGACGCATTGAGCAGGAAAGCTTACTGCAACAGTCTGATTCTCAAGCCTTATCAACCCGAGCTTTGTGAAGCTTTCCGCAAACTTAATCTGCAAGTTGTTCCTCAAGGTTTCCTCGCCAACCTTCAAGTCTCTCCTACCTTGGAAGACCAGATTCGCCAAGCCCAGCTTCTTGATGCTATGGTGAAAAAGGTGAAGATTTGGATTGCCAAGAGTCAACCCAAGTACAAGTGCTACCGCCTTGATGACAAGGACACTCTCTTCCTCGAGGATCGTATTGTTGTACCCAAAGGTGACCTTCGTAAAGTGATCATGAACGAGGCTCACAATTCTCTCCTCTCCATCCACCCTGGGAGCACGAAGATGTATCAGGACCTTAAGCAAGCTTATTAGTGGACTTGAATGAAGCGCGAGATCGCTCAATTCGTGAATGAATGTGATGTCTGCAGAAGAGTGAAGGCAGAACACCAAAGGCTAGCGGGTCTCCTCCAACCTCTTGCCATTCCAGAATGGAAGTTTGACCACATTGAAATGGACTACGTGACTGGGTTTCCTAAGTCCAAGCGTGGCAATGATGCTATATTCGTTGTCATCGACAAACTCACTAAAGTGGCTCACTTTCTGCCTATCAAAGAGTCGATCACTGCAGCTCAATTGGCGGAACTCTATACCTCTCGAATTGTCTCTCTGCACGGTATTCCTCAAGTGATCTCTTCAGACCGTGGCAGCATCTTTACATCCAAGTTTTGGTATTCTTTTCAGAAAGCCATGGGCACCAACATCCGCTTCAACACATCTTTCCATCCTCAAACTAGCGGTCAAGTCGAGCGTGTCAACCAGATTCTTGAACATATGCTCAGGGCTTGTGTGATCTCTTTCGGCATGAAGTGGGAGGATTGTCTTCCTTATGCTGAATTCTCCTACAACAACAGTTTTCAAGCAAGTTCGGGCAAGGCCCCATTTGAAATTCTGTATGGAAGGAAGTGACGTACCCCTCTCAACTGGTCTGAAACTGGTGAACGTCAGCTTTTGGGTAATGACTTAATCACAGAGGAAGAAGAAATGTGCAAAGTCATTCGTGATAACCTCAAAGCAGCCCAATCCCACCAGAAGAGCTACTATGATAGTAAGCACCGTGATTTGGCTTTCGAGATCGGAGATCATGTTTACCTCCGCGTCTCTCCTATGAAAGGTACTCGTCGCTTCGGTATCAAAGGGAAGCTTGCCCCCAGATACGTGGGACCTTTCAAGATTGTCAGCAAGAGAGGCGACCTCGCCTATCAACTCGAGCTTCCTTCAAACTTTGCAACTGTTCATGACGTGTTCCATGTCTCTCAGCTTCGAAAGTGCTTTAAGACTCCTGACCGCACTGTCAACTTCGAGGACATTGAGCTCCAAGAAGATCTCTCCTATCGTGAGCACCCAGTTGCTATTCTTGAAGAGACTGAACGCAAGACTCGCAACAAGTCAATCAAATTTCTCAAAGTCAAGTGGTCACACCATTCCGAACGTGAAGCTACCTGGGAACGCGAGGATCACCTCCGTTCTGAGTACCCGGCGTTCTTTCAGTCCTAGATCTCGGGACGAGATCCTTTCGTAGTGGTGGAGTGTTGTAACACCCCGGATGTAACTTTCCCAATTTGTACTCCAACTCTTGCCGTTTCGGCGTTAAGTTATTTTATTTTCTCGGGTTCGGGTCTTTTTCTCCGTGTGTGGTTGTCATTGTCATGCATCTCATATCATGCCATCATGTGCATTGCATTTCCATACGTGTTCGTCTCATGCATTCGAGCATTTTCCCCGTTGTCCGTTTTGCATTCCGGCGCTTCGTTCTCCTTCGGTGGTCATTTCTAGCTTTCTTCCATGTGTGGGGATTAAACATTTCCGGATTGGACCGAGACTTGCCAAGCGGCCTGGGTTTACTACCGGTAGACCGCCTATCAAGTTTCGTACCATTTGGACTTCGTTTGATACTCCAACGGTTAACCGAGGGACCGAAAAGGCCTCGTGTGTGTTGCAGCCCAACACCCCTCCAATTTGGCCCAAAACCCACCTAAGCCTGCTCCATCATCTAGAGCGTTCGATCACGATTGCGTGGCCAAAAACCACACCTCATTTGGACTCTCCTAGCTCCCTCTATGCCTATTTAAAGCCCCCTCCCGAAATTCGCGGATCTCCTCCCTCTCAAACCCTAGAAATCGCCCCCGCACCGGCCGGACACGTCCGAATCCGGCCGGACGCGTCCGCTCGTCACCGCCGCCAACCGCCGCCCGCCACGTGGCATCGCGCCTGCCCGCCGCCGCCGAGGCCCGGGAGCCCAACGCCGGCCCCCGCGGCCCACTCGCCCTCCGCCGCCGCCCGCTGCTTCTTCTCCCTCCTCCGCCCGAAGCCGCCTCGCCGCCCATCGCCGGCGACCGCTGCCGCCGCGCCACTGCGGCGACTGCCCGCCGCCCCGCCGCGCGAGAGCGCCCGGATCCGGCCGCCCCTCGCCGCTGCAACCTTGCTGCCGCTCTCCTCCGAAGGCGCCGCCCGGCCTCCTCTCCCTCCTACGCCGGCGACGAGCTCCGGCTTCTCCAACTCCGGCCGCCGCCTCCGATGAACAGTGCGCGCGCCACCGCCTCGGATTCCGTGCCACCGAAACCCTAGATCCGGAGGTTGATTTTTCTACTAAGTCCACGGATTTTCAGATCCATGTTGCCCTGTTCATAGCTCTGTAACTTTGCATCCGTAGCTCCGATTCATGCATATAGCATATCAAATTGTTCACCTCAGAGAGAACATCATTTCATTCCATTGCATCATTTTCATTTGATTTCATCTTGATGCCCGAAATGCTGTTAGAAGAGGGCTACTTGAGTTAATTGTCAGATCTGCTGCTCCATTTGGCTTTTTGTCATTTTTGCCATGATTAATGTGTGCATGATATGCCCTGATGCTCTACATATGTTTTGTTAAGGGTTTTGTCATCTTTCCATAGGTGCAACCCATGTATTTTTGTGATGTGTGTGGTGACTAGTGCAAGCTTGCAAAGTGGTGCACTTGGTAATTCTGTTTTCAGGGACTTAGCAATTCCACTAAGTCCTTGATCTGTTTATCTCATGTTGCCTTATGTTCATGTTGTTTCCTAGTGATTCGTGCCTCTTTTGAGGATGATCAGTAAGGATGTTTTTATTAATCTTGTAGTGCTCTATCCATACATGTCTTTGTTTGCAATTATGGAGCACCCTAGCTTGAGTCAATCGAGCTCTACTTTTGCTACTTTGTGAATCTGGGCAGATTGTCAACTTGTTTGCAATTTTGCCGATGATGTTGTAGTTGATCCGTGCATGCTATGCTATTGTTCTTGCCATTTCTAGCTTGCATTTTGTGCCTTCTTGATGGGTGTATGCTTAGCTTATCATGAATTGCACCGTAGGGAGTGCATCGAGCTCGTAAACATGCCTACTTGAGTTATGTTTTCAGCATGTGCCAGTTTTCACTAAGTCTGAAAACTGATTATGTTTTTGCTATGTTCACATGCTTGCAATGGTATTTTATGATCCCTTTTGGCTCAAGGTCACTAAGGGACTTTTGTTAAGCTCTTTGAGTAGCTCCATGCCATGCTTTACTTTGGCATGTTCAGGTCCTGTAGCATATAGTTTTGTTGCTCCGAAGAGGGCTACGTGATCTGAAATTTCAGACAAGTGTTAATTTCACTAAGTCTGAGATCTGTTTGTCATATGCATTTTTGCCATGCTTGTTTGAACCTGTTAATGGATGAATTGGCCGTAGCTCAGTGCTAGACTTTTGTTAAGCATCTTGAATTCATACCTGCCATGTATTTTTTTATCATGTTTGGGTGCTGTAGCATGTCCATCTCATTGCATTTAGATGGCTACTTGCTGTAAATCACAGACCGGTGTCATTTGAATCGCTTGCCTTTTCCAAACCGTAACCCCGATTTCGGCGTTCTTTATATCGTTTTCAAGCGATTTCATCTCATCTTTCCAGTGGCACACTTGGATTTCCATGTTGAGGCCAGGTTCTTGCATTTCCTGTCATATCTTGCATTTTGCATCCCGCATCGCATCCCGCATAGCATATCATCATTTCATCATTTTGCTTGATCCTTGCACGTGGTTGATTGTGTCCTTGTTGCTTGTTTTTCTTGTTTGGGTAGAGCAGGGATACGAGTTTGCTAACGAGGAGCCCGTTCAGTTTGCTTTCGAGGATCCAGTCAACTCTGACAACTGTGCAGGCAAGATGATCATACCCTCGAAATCACTACTATCTTTGCTATGCTAGTTTGCTCGCTATTTTGCTATGCCAATGCTACGATGCCTACCATTTGCTTTCAAGCCTCCCAAATTGCCATGTCAAGCCTCTAACCCACCATGTCCTAGCAAACCGTTGATTGGCTATGTCACCGCTTTGCTCAGCCCCTCTTATAGCGTTGCTAGTTGCAGGTGAAGATTGGAGGCAGTTCCTTGTTGGAACATTTATTTACTTGTTGGGATATCATTATATTGCCGTGTTATATTAATGCATCTATATACTTGGTAAAGGGTGGAAGGCTCGGCCTCTCGCCTAGTGTTTTGTTCCACTCTTGCCGCCCTAGTTTCCGTCATATCGGTGTTATGTTCCCGGATTTTGCGTTCCTTACGCGGTTGGGTTATAATGGGAACCCCTTGATAGTTCGCCTTGATTAAAGCTTTTCCAGCAATGCCCAACCTTGGTTTTACCATTTGCCACCTAGCCTCTTTTTCCCTTGGGTTTCCGGAGCCCGAGGGTCATCTTATTTTAAACCCCCCCGGGCCAGTGCTCCTCTGAGTGTTGGTCCAACCTAGAGCCCCTTGCAGCGCCACCTCGGGGAAACTTGAGGGCTGGTTTTAGTTGTACGGATTGCTTATCCGATTGTGCCCTGAGAAATAGATATGTGCAGCTCCTATCGGGATTTGTCGGCACATTCGGGCGGTGCTGCTGGTCTTGTTTTAACCTGTCGAAATGTCTTGAAGAACCGAGATACCGAGTCTGATCGGAACGTATTGGGAGGAGGTCTATTCCTTCGTTGACCGTGAGAGCTTGTCATGGGCTAAGTTGGGACTCCCCTGCAGGGATTTGAACTTCCGAAAGCCATGCCCGCGGTTATGGGCAGATGGGAATTTGTTAATGTCCGGTTGTAGATAACTTGAACCTTAACTTAATTAAAATGAAACAACTGAGTGTGTTACCGTGATGGCCTCTTCTCGGCGGAGTCCGGGAAGTGGACACGGTGTTGGAGTAATGTTTGCGCAGGTTGTTCTCTAGTTTCTCGCTCGCGCTTTGCCTCCTCTTCTCGCTCTCTTTTGCATATAAGTTAGCCACCATATTTTGCTAGTCGCTTGCTGCAGCTCCACATATATTTACCTTGCAATTCCTATAAGCTTAAATAGTCTTGATCGCGAGGGTGCGAGATTGCTGAGTCCCTGTGGCTCACAAATTACTATTACACCAGATGCAGGGCCTGATGATTACGCTCCAGGAGACGCGCTTGAGCTCAAGTGGGAGTTCGACGAGGACTCTCAATGATACTATGTTTCTTTTCCTGATGATCAGTAGTGGTGCCTAGTTGGGGGTGATCGGGACCGTGTAGCATGTTGGGTTGTCTTTTATTTTGGCGCCGTAGTCGGGCCATGAGTGTTTGGATGATGTAATGTTATTTATGTACTTGATTGACGTGGCGAGTGTAAGCCAACTATGTTATCTCCCCTTTTATTATCATATTACATGGGATGTTGTGAAGATTGCCTAACTTGCGACATATGCCTTCAATGCGATCATGCCTCTAAGTCGTGCCTCGATACGTGGGAGATATAGTCGCATCGAGGGTGTTACAAGTTGGTAATCAGAGCCTTCCCCGACCTTAGGAGCCCCATTGCTTGATCATTTTTAGCGGCCGAGTTGTGTCTAGAAAAATGTTTTGAGTCATTTAGGAATTATATATCGGAGAGTTTAGGAATTCTTTTTACTTCCCAGTCTCCTCATCGCTCTGGTAAGGCATCCTGACGTAGAGTTTTGACTCTTCTCTTCTCAAATTTCACTAAAAAAAAATTTAGGATCACGCGGGTATCTTGGAATCGTTCCGATGGTTTTATGAAGAGAACATTGTCTTGGTGCCTCCTGTCAGGGGTTTAGTGGAAGTGTCCCGGGGAGTTGAGCTCTGAGGTGTGGTCATCATAATTTTATCGTTGCAGTTCTGGAATACCTGAGTTTAGTACGCCGACATCGAAAATCTCTTTTATGCAGTTCGTTGGTGAGATAACCTCGACGCCACCCAGTACTGGGGCGGGAGTTCGGGAGTATCGCCATAACTTGTATAACAGATGCTTTTCGAAGGTTGAGGTAGATGGTTTCCGAAGGTTTCTTGGTTATGTGTTGAAGGATGGATACAGCTGGATGTAGGATTTGCTAGTTTGGGTGAGATATTATGCTTCCCCTGTATCCCCAACACCTGATTGCATAACCGGAAAGGTTCGGGAGTTTCATTGGTGGGAATTCTTGTAGCTCTAGTTCTTCTTCCACGGATATTGGTTTGAGATTGGGATTTCTTACCGATTATTCGTTCTTGATCCGTACCTTGTTGATTTATTTCTCTACCTTAATTCTACGTGGCTTCTCAATTTATGGATATGTGACCATTTCAAGAGGAATGCATTCGTTCATTTTGTTCGGATGTGAAGACTGTATGTTGCAATTTTCATTCCGTTGGATTCAGCTTCAATATTTGTCTATCAATGTGCTAATGGATGTCAACCTCTTCAGGATGGCTCCTCCAACGCGCACGACTCCGAATCCTGATCCGCCACCACCTCCCCCTCCTCCGGAGGCATGGCAAGCTGTGATGGCCGCAACCAATGCAAACACACAGTTGATCATGCAAATTCTCCAAGAGCGCAATCAAGGCAACCAAGGGAATCAAGGCAACAATCAGAATCACTTTACTACACTCAACCAGTTCCTTGCTAACGGGCCAAAGACTTTCAGCAATTGTGTTGAGGCAACCGATGCTGATGATTGGCTTGTGGATCTGTGCAAGCATTTCGAGTGCAGTAACGTCAGGCCTGACGACTTTGTTAAGTTCGCTTCCTTCCAACTCAAAGATCAAGCTGCAGAATGGTTCCAGCAGTACAAGGACTCCAGAGGTGGACGTGTTATCACTTGGGATGATTTCCGTCGAGATTTCCAAGCTCATCATATTCCTTAGAGCGTGGTTGAAAGCAAGCGTGAGGAATTCCGCAACCTGAAGCAAGGCTCTTTGTCTGTCTATGACTACAACAAGTTGTTTCAGAAGCTCGCCCGTTTTGCTAAGCAGGACGTCCCTGATGAGAAGAGTATGATATACCAGTTCAGGGGTGGTCTCAGAGAAGAAATTCAGCTAGCTCTTGTTCTATTTGAACCCTTGAGGTACGATGAGTTCTACAACATGGCACTGAAGCAAGAGGCTGCTCCGTTGAGGTGTGATGCTTCCAAGAAGCGAGTGAGAGATGTTACTCCTTCTTCCTCTACTCAAGTGGCCAAGCAGCAGAAGTATTGGCTTCCTCCTCCTCCATTCCGCCAGCCGTATCAGCAGAAGAGCAAAGGTGGCAGTGGTTCTTCCCACCCACCCAACCCTGGCTTTCAGAACAAGACTTCGTCTCAAGCTCCAAGATCGAGTGCTCCGTATCACCGTCCGCTTTCAGAGGTCATGTGCAAGAAGTGCCAACAGAAGGGTCACTATGCCAACAAGTGTTTCAACCAGAGGCGTCTTCCTCCACCTCCTCCTCCTGTGAGATCGGCAAGTACAGCTGTGGTCAAGCATAACCCCAAGCACGCCAAGGTCAACTTGATGAACGCAGCTCAGGCAGAGGACTCGTCAGATGTGATCATGGGTAACCTTCCTGTTAATGATATTCCCGCAAGAGTTCTTTTTGACACTGGTGCATCGCATTGTTTCATCTCGAGACCTTTTGCATCTAAGCATGATTTTGTTACTCAAGTGTTGCCGAAACCGTTGGCTATTGTCTCGCCGGCCCGTCAAATGACATCTCGAGTATGCGTTCCGGATGTTACAATCACTTTGGGTGACTATAAATTCTTGTCCTCTCCAAATGTTCTTGGTGACTCGGATATTGATCTTATTCTCGGAATGGATTGGCTTTCTAAGCACAAGGCTCATCTTGATTGTGCAGCCAGGCAGATTCAATTAACTCATTCGTCTGAGGATGTAATTGTCTTTGCCGCTCGTGATGATACCATCCGTCTGTTTTCTCTCAATGAGAGGGGTGAACTGGATGCCATCTCTCAAATTCTAGTCGTTTGCGAATATCAAGACGTCTTTCCAGAAGAGCTTCCAGGAATGCCTCCGCACCGGCCAGTTGAATTCGTTATTGATCTTGAGCCTGGCACAGAACCTGTGTGCAAACGTCCTTACAAGCTCGGACCTGAAGAGTTGAAGGAGCTGAAGAAGCAACTCGATATTCAAGAGAAAATGGGTCTCATCCGGCCTAGTTCTTCTCCGTGGGGTTGTGGTGTTCTTTTTGTGAAGAAGAAGGATGCCACGGACCGACTTTGTGTTGATTACCGTCCATTGAACAAGAAGACTATCAAGAACAAATACCCACTTCCCAACATCAACGAGCTGTTCGAACAACTCAAAGGTGCCCAAGTATTCTCCAAGCTTGATCTCCGTATGGGTTATTATCAGATTCGAATCCGTGAGAAAGATATTCCCAAGATGGCTTTCAGGACAAGCTTTGGTTCATATGAATACACTGTCATGTCTTTTGGTCTCGTCAACGCTCCTCTGATGTTCTCTCGCATGATGAACTTCATCTTCAACGCCTACACCAATGACTTCGTTTTGGTCTATCTCGATGACATTCTGGTTTTCTCAAAGAACAAGGAAGATCATGCCAAGCACTTGCGTTTGGTGCTGGATAAGCTCAAGGAACATCAGTTCTATGCCAAGTTCTCCAAGTGTGAATTTTTGCTCGATGAGGTTCTTTATCTTGGTCATATCATCTCTGCCAAGGGTATTGCCGTGAATCCTGAGAAGGTGTCTGCAATTGTGAATTGGGAACCTCCTCAGAACGTGAAGCAACTCCGTAGCTTCCTCGGTCTTGCAAGCTATTGCAGAAGATTCGTTGAAAACTTTTCTAAGATCGCGAAGCCTCTCTCTAATCTTCTCCAGAAGCACGTCAAGTATGTTTGGTCTCCGGAGTGTGACATTGCTTTCAACACTTTGAAAGAGAAATTGATCACTGCTCCAGTTCTGACTCCGCCTGATGAATCCAAGCCGTACGAGGTCTTTTGTGATGCCTCTCTCCAAGGTCTTGGCGCAGTATTGATGCAAGAGAAGAAAGTTGTTGCTTATACCTCTCGCCAGTTGAAGCCTAATGAGAAGAACTACCCCACTCATGATCTCGAGTTGGCGGCAGTTGTGCATGCTCTTTTGACTTGGAGACATCTTCTATTGGGAAGAAAAGTGGACATTTTCACTGATCACAAGAGTCTCAAGTACATCTTCACTCAGCCTAATCTCAACCTCAGGCAAACTCGATGGGTCGAAATGATTCAAGAGTATAATCCGAGTATTGAGTATACTCCAGGCAAGGCCAATGTGATTGCTGACGCATTGAGCAGGAAAGCTTACTGCAACAGTCTGATTCTCAAGCCTTATCAACCCGAGCTTTGTGAAGCTTTCCGCAAACTTAATCTGCAAGTTGTTCCTCAAGGTTTCCTCGCCAACCTTCAAGTCTCTCCTACCTTGGAAGACCAGATTCGCCAAGCCCAGCTTCTTGATGCTATGGTGAAAAAGGTGAAGATTTGGATTGCCAAGAGTCAACCCAAGTACAAGTGCTACCGCCTTGATGACAAGGACACTCTCTTCCTCGAGGATCGTATTGTTGTACCCAAAGGTGACCTTCGTAAAGTGATCATGAACGAGGCTCACAATTCTCTCCTCTCCATCCACCCTGGGAGCACGAAGATGTATCAGGACCTTAAGCAAGCTTATTAGTGGACTTGAATGAAGCGCGAGATCGCTCAATTCGTGAATGAATGTGATGTCTGCAGAAGAGTGAAGGCAGAACACCAAAGGCTAGCGGGTCTCCTCCAACCTCTTGCCATTCCAGAATGGAAGTTTGACCACATTGAAATGGACTACGTGACTGGGTTTCCTAAGTCCAAGCGTGGCAATGATGCTATATTCGTTGTCATCGACAAACTCACTAAAGTGGCTCACTTTCTGCCTATCAAAGAGTCGATCACTGCAGCTCAATTGGTGGAACTCTATACCTCTCGAATTGTCTCTCTGCACGGTATTCCTCAAGTGATCTATTCAGAACGTGGCAGCATCTTTACATCCAAGTTTTGGTATTCTTTTCAGAAAGCCATGGGCACCAACATCCGCTTCAACACAGCTTTCCATCCTCAAACTAGCGGTCAAGTCGAGCGTGTCAACCAGATTCTTGAACATATGCTCAGGGCTTGTGTGATCTCTTTCGGCATGAAGTGGGAGGATTGTCTTCCTTATGCTGAATTCTCCTACAACAACAGTTTTCAAGCAAGTTCGGGCAAGGCCCCATTTGAAATTCTGTATGGAAGGAAGTGACGTACCCCTCTCAACTGGTCTGAAACTGGTGAACGTCAGCTTTTGGGTAATGACTTAATCACAGAGGAAGAAGAAATGTGCAAAGTCATTCGTGATAACCTCAAAGCAGCCCAATCCCACCAGAAGAGCTACTATGATAGTAAGCACCGTGATTTGGCTTTCGAGATCGGAGATCATGTTTACCTCCGCGTCTCTCCTATGAAAGGTACTCGTCGCTTCGGTATCAAAGGGAAGCTTGCCCCCAGATACGTGGGACCTTTCAAGATTGTCAGCAAGAGAGGCGACCTCGCCTATCAACTCGAGCTTCCTTCAAACTTTGCAACTGTTCATGACGTGTTCCATGTCTCTCAGCTTCGAAAGTGCTTTAAGACTCCTGACCGCACTGTCAACTTCGAGGACATTGAGCTCCAAGAAGATCTCTCCTATCGTGAGCACCCAGTTGCTATTCTTGAAGAGACTGAACGCAAGACTCGCAACAAGTCAATCAAATTTCTCAAAGTCAAGTGGTCACACCATTCCGAACGTGAAGCTACCTGGGAACGCGAGGATCACCTCCGTTCTGAGTACCCGGCGTTCTTTCAGTCCTAGATCTCGGGACGAGATCCTTTCGTAGTGGTGGAGTGTTGTAACACCCCGGATGTAACTTTCCCAATTTGTACTCCAACTCTTGCCGTTTCGGCGTTAAGTTATTTTATTTTCTCGGGTTCGGGTCTTTTTCTCCGTGTGTGGTTGTCATTGTCATGCATCTCATATCATGCCATCATGTGCATTGCATTTCCATACGTGTTCGTCTCATGCATTCGAGCATTTTCCCCGTTGTCCGTTTTGCATTCCGGCGCTTCGTTCTCCTTCGGTGGTCATTTCTAGCTTTCTTCCATGTGTGGGGATTAAACATTTCCGGATTGGACCGAGACTTGCCAAGCGGCCTGGGTTTACTACCGGTAGACCGCCTATCAAGTTTCGTACCATTTGGACTTCGTTTGATACTCCAACGGTTAACCGAGGGACCGAAAAGGCCTCGTGTGTGTTGCAGCCCAACACCCCTCCAATTTGGCCCAAAACCCACCTAAGCCTGCTCCATCATCTAGAGCGTTCGATCACGATTGCGTGGCCAAAAACCACACCTCATTTGGACTCTCCTAGCTCCCTCTATGCCTATTTAAAGCCCCCTCCCGAAATTCGCGGATCTCCTCCCTCTCAAACCCTAGAAATCGCCCCCGCACCGGCCGGACACGTCCGAATCCGGCCGGACGCGTCCGCTCGTCACCGCCGCCAACCGCCGCCCGCCACGTGGCATCGCGCCTGCCCGCCGCCGCCGAGGCCCGGGAGCCCAACGCCGGCCCCCGCGGCCCACTCGCCCTCCGCCGCCGCCCGCTGCTTCTTCTCCCTCCTCCGCCCGAAGCCGCCTCGCCGCCCATCGCCGGCGACCGCTGCCGCCGCGCCACTGCGGCGACTGCCCGCCGCCCCGCCGCGCGAGAGCGCCCGGATCCGGCCGCCCCTCGCCGCTGCAACCTTGCTGCCGCTCTCCTCCGAAGGCGCCGCCCGGCCTCCTCTCCCTCCTACGCCGGCGACGAGCTCCGGCTTCTCCAACTCCGGCCGCCGCCTCCGATGAACAGTGCGCGCGCCACCGCCTCGGATTCCGTGCCACCGAAACCCTAGATCCGGAGGTTGATTTTTCTACTAAGTCCACGGATTTTCAGATCCATGTTGCCCTGTTCATAGCTCTGTAACTTTGCATCCGTAGCTCCGATTCATGCATATAGCATATCAAATTGTTCACCTCAGAGAGAACATCATTTCATTCCATTGCATCATTTTCATTTGAGTTCATCTTGATGCCCGAAATGCTGTTAGAAGAGGGCTACTTGAGTTAATTGTCAGATCTGCTGCTCCATTTGGCTTTTTGTCATTTTTGCCATGATTAATGTGTGCATGATATGCCCTGATGCTCTACATATGTTTTGTTAAGGGTTTTGTCATCTTTCCATAGGTGCAACCCATGTATTTTTGTGATGTGTGTGGTGACTAGTGCAAGCTTGCAAAGTGGTGCACTTGGTAATTCTGTTTTCAGGGACTTAGCAATTCCACTAAGTCCTTGATCTGTTTATCTCATGTTGCCTTATGTTCATGTTGTTTCCTAGTGATTCGTGCCTCTTTTGAGGATGATCAGTAAGGATGTTTTTATTAATCTTGTAGTGCTCTATCCATACATGTCTTTGTTTGCAATTATGGAGCACCCTAGCTTGAGTCAATCGAGCTCTACTTTTGCTACTTTGTGAATCTGGGCAGATTGTCAACTTGTTTGCAATTTTGCCGATGATGTTGTAGTTGATCCGTGCATGCTATGCTATTGTTCTTGCCATTTCTAGCTTGCATTTTGTGCCTTCTTGATGGGTGTATGCTTAGCTTATCATGAATTGCACCGTAGGGAGTGCATCGAGCTCGTAAACATGCCTACTTGAGTTATGTTTTCAGCATGTGCCAGTTTTCACTAAGTCTGAAAACTGATTATGTTTTTGCTATGTTCACATGCTTGCAATGGTATTTTCTGATCCCTTTTGGCTCAAGGTCACTAAGGGACTTTTGTTAAGCTCTTTGAGTAGCTCCATGCCATGCTTTAATTTTTCATGTTCAGGTCCTGTAGCATATAGTTTTGTTGCTCCGAAGAGGGCTACGTGATCTGAAATTTCAGACAAGTGTTAATTTCACTAAGTCTGAGATCTATTTGTCATATGCATTTTTGCCATGCTTGTTTGAACCTGTTAATGGATGAATTGGCCGTAGCTCAGTGCTAGAATTTTGTTAAGAATCTTGAATGCATACCTGCCATGTATTTTTTTATCATGTTTGGGTGCTGTAGCATGTCCATCTCATTGCATTTAGATGGCTACTTGCTGTAAATCGCAGACCGGTGTCATTTGAATCGCTTGCCTTTTCCAAACCGTAACCCCGATTCCGGCGTTCTTTATATCGTTTTCAAGCGATTTCATCTCATCTTTCCAGTGGCACACTTGGATTTCCAAGTTGAGGCCAGGGTCTTGCATTTCCTGTCATATCTTGCATTTTGCATCCCGCATCGCATCCCGCATAGCATATCATCATTTCATCATTTTGCTTGATCCTTGCACGTGGTTGATTGTGTCCTTGTTGCTTGTTTTTCTTGTTTGGGTAGAGCAGGGATACGAGTTCGCTAACGAGGAGCCTGTTGAGTTTGCTTTTGAGGATCCAGTCAACTCTGACAACTGTGCAGGCAAGATGATCATACCCTCGAAATCACTACTATCTTTGCTATGCTAGTTTGCTCGCTATTTTGCTATGCCAATGTTACGATGCCTACCATTTTCTTTCAAGCCTCCCAAATTGCCATGTCAAGCCTCTAACCCACCATGTCCTAGCAAACCGTTGATTGGCTATGTCACCGCTTTGCTCAGCCCCTCTTATAGCGTTGCTAGTTGCAGGTGAAGATTGGAGGCAGTTCCTTGTTGGAACATTTATTTACTTGTTGGGATATCATTATATTGCCGTGTTATATTAATGCATCTATATACTTGGTAAAGGGTGGAAGGCTCGGCCTCTCGCCTAGTGTTTTGTTCCACTCTTGCCGCCCTAGTTTCCGTCACATCGGTGTTATGTTCCCGGATTTTGCGTTCCTTACGCGGTTGGGTTATAATGGGAACCCCTTGATAGTTCGCCTTGATTAAAGCTTTTCCAGCAATGCCCAACCTTGGTTTTACCATTTGCCACCTAGCCTCTTTTTCCCTTGGGTTTCCGGAGCCCGAGGGTCATCTTATTTTAAACCCCCCGGGCCAGTGCTCCTTTGAGTGTTGGTCCAACCTAGAGCCCCTTGCAGCGCCACCTCGGGGAAACTTGAGGGCTGGTTTTAGTTGTACGGATTGCTTATCCGATTGTGCCCTGAGAAATAGATATGTGCAGCTCCTATCGGGATTTTTCGGCACATTCGGGCGGTGTTGCTGGTCTTGTTTTAACCTGTTGAAATGTCTTGAAGAACCGAGATACCGAGTCTGATCGGAACATCTTGGGAGGAGGTCTATTCCTTCGTTGACCGTGAGAGCTTGTCATGGGCTAAGTTGGGACTCCCCTGCAGGTATTTGAACTTTCGAAAGTCGTGCTCGCGGTTATGGGCAGATGGGAATTTGTTAATGTCCGGTTGTAGATAACTTGAACCTTAACTTAATTAAAATGAAACAACTGAGTGTGTTACCGTGATGGCCTCTTCTCAGCGGAGTCCGGGAAGTGGACACGGTGTTGGAGTAATGTTTGCACAGGTTGTTCTCTAGTTTCTCGCTCGCGCTTTGCCTCCTCTTCTCGCTCTCTTTTGCATATAAGTTAGCCACCATATTTTGCTAGTCGCTTGCTGCAGCTCCACATATATTTACCTTGCAATTCCTATAAGCTTAAATAGTCTTGATCGCGAGGGTGCGAGATTGCTGAGTCCCTGTGGCTCACAAATTACTATTACACCAGATGCAGGGCCTGATGATTACGCTCCAGGAGACGCGCTTGAGCTCAAGTGGGAGTTCGACGAGGACTCTCAATGATACTATGTTTCTTTTCCTGATGATCAGTAGTGGTGCCCAGTTGGGGGTGATCGGGACCGTGTAGCATGTTGGGTTGTCTTTTATTTTGGCGCCGTAGTCGGGCCATGAGTGTTTGGATGATGTAATGTTATTTATGTACTTGATTGACATGGCGAGTGTAAGCCAACTATGTTATCTCCCCTTTTATTATCATATTACATGGGATGTTGTGAAGATTGCCTAACTTGCGACATATGCCTTCAATGCGATCATGCCTCTAAGTCGTGCCTCGACACGTGGGAGATATAGTCGCATCGAGGGTGTTACAATACCACCCTATCATACCACATCATAACCATTTTAATAACATGTTGGCACGCAAGGTAAACCATTATAACTCATTGCTAATCAAGCATGGCACAAGCAACTATGATCTCTAATTGTCATTGCAAACATGTTTATTCATAACATGCTGAATCAAGAACGTTGAACTCATCATATTTACAAAAACAAAAGAGGTCAAGTTCGTACCAGCTTTTCTCATCTCAGTCAGTCCATCATATATCATCATAATTGCCTTTCACTTGAACGAGCGAATGATGTGAATAATAATAAGAGTGCACGTGCATTGGACTAAGATGGAATCTGCGAGCATTCAATAAATAGGAGAAGACAAAGCAATATGGGCACTTGGTTAAATCAACAATAAAGCATATAAGAGCCACTTCAACAATTTAATTATGGTCTTCTCCTATCGACCCCCAAAGAAAAGAAAAGAAATAAAACTATTTACACGGGAAAGCTCCCAACAAGCAAAAGAAGAACATGAAATATTTTTGGGTTTTCTTTTTAATTACTACTTCAAGCATGGAAATTAAACTAATTAAAAGTTACAACTAATTTTTTCTTTTTTTCTTAAGGTTTATTAAACACACAAGAAGAAAGCATAAAAGGAAATAAACTAGCATGGATGATACAATGAAAAAGTATGAACACCGACATCTAGCAATGAGTGTGTGTGAACATAAATGTAATGCGGTGAGAAATACGTACTCCCCCAAGCTTAGGCTTTTGGCCTAAGTTGGTCTATGGCCACGGCTGGCCTGGCTGATATCCATAATAATAGTTGGGGTCGTACTGCGATGTAGCGACTATCGCCTCCTGAGCTGCAGGGTTCCGGTAGGCGTGGATAGCCGTCAACGGAACAAGGTACGTGCCTACAGTCAAATCAAACAAAGAAGGAGCAGACAAGGTAATAGTCTTAGGATGATGTTTATTAAAGAACAATTGATAGTTAAACTCTCCTGCCCTATTCTTAATAATAAAATCATGTGCCACCATACTTTTATAATCTATATAAACACGAGGCAGCACTTTTTCTTCCTTCTCAGCATGCCTAATAGGTATGTTAAAATGTGCACCTAGGCGTGTAGCATAGATGCCTCCAAAGATGGGGCCCTTTGTATGGTTCAGACTTAACCGTTTAGCAATAATACCGCCCATACTAAAAGTGTTATCACTGTATAAACCATGGAGCAGAATAATTATATAAGGGATACTTAGGTTTCCACAGTTTTCGCGTCCAATTAAGCAACAACTAGCAAATAATGCAAAGTAACGTAAAACAGGAAAATGTATGCTAGTGATTCGTGCATCGGAAACCTTCCTAGTTTCTCCTACAGTGATAGTATCAATAAACCCCTCCACATCATCATGATGTGGTTCTTCTGTCTTGCCCCCAAAAGGGACTAAACAAATCCGACAGAAATCATAAAGTGACATCTCCTTATGCTCATCATATAAATGAAATTCCACCGTAGGTGGTGAGTTCCTAGAATGAAAATGAAAGTTTTGCACAAAGGTATTTGTGAGTAAGAGATACTGATCGCATTGGTCGCAGAGGAAAGCGGTGAGGCCTGCATTATGAGCCAATTCATGAAAATCTTCATAAATCCCGGCTGCTCTCAAGAAATCCTCGGAAGGCCATTCACACGCCCGAACCTCCGCAGTGCGCGGCAAATTATACTTAGGCTTCGGTGCCTTTTCCTTCGAGCTTTGGCTCGATGTGACCCTCAATAATCTCCTCATCATTTTCTGAAAAATTCTGAATTTTTTAGTAACTTCAAAATAAAAGTAAACCAAACTCAATAATATTGATAGCAACCACTCCTACAAGTGCCCAGGGCCTATATCATGCATCAAAACTACTTTTGACCATATAAATCTGACATGCAAGCTCAAGAACAGGGTCACCTAAGCAGCAAAAATTTGAAATAAATAAAGCACTAGAACAAAAACTAATTGGACCAATGAAGGAGTCACATACCAAGGAACAATCTCCCCAAGCAGTTTTGTGAGAGGTGCTTTGAGCAAGGAGATCGAAAATGGCGGCAAAGAGGGCTGGAACTCGTGCTTGAGTTGGTTTTTCGTGTTTGTGGGAGGAAGAAGAAGAGGATGGGTGCATTAATAAGTGGAGGAGGGCCACCATGGGCCCAAGAGGCAGGGGGCGCGCCCTCCACCCTCGTGGCAAGGTGGTTGGCCCCCCTGGTGTGTTCTTTGTTGCGTAAATCCTCAAATATTCTATAAAAAATCATATTTAATTTTCAGGGCATTTGGAGAACTTTTATTTTTGAGGTATTTTTATATTGCACGGATAATCAGATAACAGACAGAAATTATTTATTTTTACTTTATTTAAACTAAATAACAGAAAGTATAGAGAGGGTACAGAAGGTTGTGCTTCTAGTTTCATCCATCTCATGCTCATCAAAAGGAATCCACTAACAAGGTTGATCAAGTCATGTTAATAAACTCATTCTGATTAACATGAAACCGAAGAAATTTCGAATAACACTAGGTTACCTCAACGGGGATATGCACATCCCCAATAATAAGTATATCACATTTCTTCTTAACAGTAGGAAGAGGAAATTCAAAACCTCCAAATATAATCGATGGAATTTTTCCGATAGAATTGATACTGTGAACTTGAGGTTGTTTCCTCGGAAAGTGGACCGTATGCTCATTACCATTAACATGAAAAGTGACATTGCCTTTGTTGCAATCAATAACAGCCCTTGCAGTATTAAGAAAAGGTCTTCCAAGAATAATAGACATACTGTCGTCCTCGGGAATATCAAGAATAACAAAGTCCATTAAAATAGTAACGTTTGCAACCACAACAGGCACATCCTCACAAATACCGACATGTATAGCAGTTGATTTATCAGCCATTTGCAAAGATATTTCAGTAGGTGTCAACTTATTCAAGTCAAGTCTATGATATAAAGAGAGAGGCATAACACAAACACCGGCTCCTAGATCACATAAAGCAGTTTTAACATAGTTTCTTTTAATGGAGCATGGTATAGTAGGTACTCCTGGATCTCCAAGTTTCTTTGGTATTCCACCCTTGAAAGTATAATTAGCAAGCATGGTGGAAATTTCAGCTTCTGGTATCTTTCTTTTATTTGTAACAATATCTTTCATGTACTTAGCATAAGGATTCATTTTGAGCATATCAGTCAATCGCATACGCAAAAAGATAGGTCTAATAATTTTAGCAAAGCGCTCAAAATCCTCATCATCCTTTTTCTTGGATGGTTTGGGAGGAAAAGGCATGGGTTTCTGAACCCAAGGTTCTCTTTCTTTACCATGTTTCCTAGCAACAAAGTCTTTCTTATCATAACATTGATTCTTTGATTGTGGGTTATCAAGATCAACAACAGGTTCAATTTCTACATCATTATCATTACTAGGTTGAGCATCATTCTGAACATCATCATTAACGTTTTCATTAGGTTCATGTTCATTGCCATATTGTGTTTCAGCATTAGACATAGAGATATCATTTGGATTATCAGGTGGTTCAGCAATAGGTTCACTAGAAGTTTTCACAGTTCTATCATTTTTCCTTTTCTTACTTTTAGAAGAACTAGGTGCATCAATATTATTTCTCTGAGAATCTTGCTCAATTCTCTTAGGGTGGCCTTCAGGATACAAAGGTTCCTGAGTCATTCTACCAGTTCTAGTAGCCACTTTAACAACATAATTATTTTTCTTACTATTCGTCTCATTAGGCAATTCCTTTTGAGCTTTAATTACTTGTTCTACTTGAGTGGTAACCATAGAAGCATGTTTGCTAACAAGTTTAAGTTCACCTCTAATATTAGCCATATAACCACCCAAGTATTTAATCATATCAGCATCTTGTTTTAATTGTCTACCAAAATAAGCATTGAAGTCTTCTTGTTTAAACATAAAATTATCAAACTCATCCAAGCGTTGACTAGCAATTTTAGCAGGAGGGATTTCAGCTTTATCATATCTATAGAGAGAATTTATCTTTACTACCTGTGTCGGGTTATCGGGGTCTAGAGGTTCTTCAATAAATAAAGGATCAAGATCATATGTTTCTTCGACAGGCGGTAAATTAAGACCATGTATTTCTTCAATACGAGGTAAATTCTTAACATCTTCAGCTTTAATACCTTTTTCTTTCATAGATTTCTTTGCCTCTTGCATATCTTCGGGACTGAGAAATAGAACACCTCTCTTATTCGGAGTTGGTTTAGGAATATGATCATTAATTGGAGCAGGAGCTGGCTCAGGAGGTGCCCAATTATTTTCATTTGTCAACATATTATTCAATAAGATTTCAACTCCATCCGGTGTTCTTTCCCTGAAAAGAGAACCAGCACAACTATCTAGGTAATCTCTAGAAGCATCGGTTAGTCCGTTATAAAAGATATCATATCAAGTATTTCATTTTTCTTAAGATGATGATCAGGCAAAGCATTAAGTAACTTGAGAAGCCTCCCCCAAGCTTGTGGGAGACTCTCTTCTTTAATTTGCACAAAGTAGTATATTTCCTTTAAAGCAGCTTGTTTCTTATGAGCAGGGAAATATTTAGTAGAGAAGTAGTAAATCATATCCTGGGGACTACGCACACAACCAGGATCAAGAGAATTAAACCATATCTTAGCATCACCCTTTAATGAGAACGGAAATATTTTAAGGATATAAATGTAGCGAGATCTCTCATCATTAGTGAACAGGGTGGCTGTATCATTTAATTTAGTAAGATGTGCCACAACAGTTTCAGATTCATAGCCATGAAAAGGATCAGATTCAACCAAAGTAATTATATCAGGATCAACAGAGAATTCATAATCCTTATCAGTAACACAAATAGGTGAAGTAGAAAAAGCAGGGTCAGGTCTCAGCCTAGCATTTTGTAACATCCCAAATTTTCAATTTAGAATGTTATACAATAGATCATCATTGCATATCATATTTTATTGCATTTTGGTTGATCCTAGAAATTTCACGCAACTCAAGGACCCTCAGAGAGAGTTGGGGATTTCGTTATTTTCATATTTGAGTTTTCTCAAATTTTGAAAATAGGATCATTTGATTTTATTTATTTTATCTTCAATTATTTCTATTACAAAAATATGAGAGAGAGAATAAAAAGGCTTTCCCAAAATAAAGAAATATTGAGGATTTAATAATAAAATCAAATACGATTTTATTTTGGTTTTATTTGCTATTTTATTTGAATTTAGGAAAAATACGCGGTTTTCAAAATTGCATTTAGGCCCCAAATAAATGTTCATCCTGTGTGGCTTGATTTTAGAAGCCTGGGAAAATTTATTTCAGGAATTTTGGAGTCCGTTTAGTATTTCTTTTTTATTTCTGAGTGTAATTATTAAAAAAAACGCGAACCGACCTACGGGCCGTGTTAGGCCCGAACTCCTCCAGGGGAGGCTTTATATAGCGCCGCTTCGAGCCCCGCAGCCCACCCGAGCCGCACCCCAAGCCCAAGCCGCCGCCGCCTAAACCCTAACTCTAGCCGCCGCCAGCTGTCGCCGCCGCCGCCCCGCCGCCGACGAGGTCAAACCGCCGCCGGCCGCCGGTTTTTTTAGAAAACCGTTGGTTTTCACTGGTTTTTTTTGGTTTTTTAGATTCGTTTTTTAGATAGATCGGTTTTTTTCTCGGTTTATTTAATTAGCGAGCGTTCGCTCGTTCGTTCGTTTTAACGAATGCATTCTTCGTTTAGATCCAGATAACGAACGTTCGTTCATTAGTCTGTTCGTCGTTTTCTTTTTCTCGGATTTGTTCCGCGAATTTTCTGATCACGATTCCTGATCCGATTTTCGTTCTAGTATAACTTTTTGCTCGTTTATCGGAATCAGGCGATTCAAGCGCCTGGAGTTTCGTCTCGAAACCCTCTTTCCATTTAACCAACTCAAACAAGTTTTTGTCTCTGTAAAATTTGACCTAGATCCAGATTAGTAAACGAAGCTTGTTTCTTTTGTCGTTTGTATTTTGTTGCTTCGTTCGATTTGGTTCTTTTTGCCAACCGGAGTTCTTAAGTTGAACTTTCTGGTTAGATCTCTTATTTGAGTTTTACCTGTGCATTAGTTGAGTACTTATTGTATGCTTGTTTGTTTGCGATAGAGTACCCGGAGTGCGCTGCTTGCTACTTCGAATCGCTAGGTTTTGCGGATCATCAGCAAGGCAAGTAACACTTTGATCATACCTCCTATTACCCAGTTCTTATTGCATTAGATCAATCCTCAAACATTGCATGATTAGGATCTGATTAAATTGTCGGTTTGGGAAGTAGATGAGGTAGAACCTATTACCTGTTATTATCAAACCTTTGGGAGTTACTTCTACGTTTGCTTATTATGCCATGCTATGCTAGTAGACGTGGATTGGGTGAGTGTATCCATGATATATGTGAGATTGTTAAATTAATAGTTTATCTAAGGTAGCAACTTAAATACACATCTGGGTGGATTGAGGCACCTGGGTATTCCAGCAATTGCCTGTTTTTCTTTTGGACCGCCACCCAGGCTCAAAGGGATCATGAGATTATTCATACTAGAAACTTCCGTGTGCAGCCACAAGCTACTATGGGCTCTAGCATTGTTGATTAAGTTGTGTGAACTCTTACAGTGGTAGACTAGCAGATGTAGGGGAAAGTAGGTGTAACGGTCTACCCGATCATAAGGTGCTAGCGCTTCTGAAAGACTATGTCTCGGTGATCCGTTTCTCAAACACCATGTAGTGCGAGAATTCCAACGGAGGAGATCGAGTCTTGTGGGGAAAAGTGCGCAAACCTCTGCAGAGTGTATAAACTAATCATGGTTATCCGTGTCCCCATTTATGGACATCTTGAGTATCTAGTACTTGGATTATCATGTGAATCTCATCATGTTACTCTAATTAATTTGTTGGGTTTTAATGATGATGTTCAATTGGGATTGAGAGGGTGTCTACACTCTCAATGTTTAACAACCACCATGATAGTTAAATAAAATGTATTCCTTTGCAGTAGGGAAAAATTGGCTTTACCCAAAACTGTAACCATAGAGCTTTCCACCAGCCAAATATGCATATAGTATAGCCTTATTCTTTCATTGCTCTCTACATGTTACATTGCCAGCATATTCCATGTGCTGACCCGTTTCGGGCTGCAACGTTCATGTTGCAGACTTTTTAGACGATGAGTAAGGTGCCTTTAGGTCATGGTTCTATACTGAGTGATGCCATTGGAGTTGATGGACTCACTTATCTTCCAAGCCTTCCACTGTTATCGTTATTAGATGGCCTTAAGCCATATTTATTGTAATAAGTTCTCTTTTGAGACTCTCGATGTAATAAGTGTGTGATTGCTACTCTGTTATAAATCCTTCAAGTACTGTGTGGTGTCAGCATTACTGATCCAAGGATGACACCGGAGCACAGAGATTGGACCGTTTGAGGTCTGGTCGCTACAAGATGGTATCAGAGCACACGCTCAATGTAGGACACGACCACTAAGCTAAAGCCCTAGATCACTACTCACTCTTCTCATTCTGACTCCTCATCTTTTCTACTCTTTTAGGATGGCGGATGCAAGGAACAAGTTCACGCAACCGGATGAAGATACACCCTTTGGACGTCACTTGAAGGAAGTCACTAGATATCTGAACATAGGAGTACCAAGCTTCACCGGAACCTACAATGCCACTTTACCTGAAGAGGAGCGTTGGACGATTCAAGTTCAAGTTCCAGGAAGGACGTTCATGCCAGTCACTGAGCCCATAGAGTTTTCCTTTGATGCACCAACCTGGAGTCTAGGAAAGAGCATGGCAGCTCACATCGCCATGGGACGCATTGGAGAAGTTTACCACAATGATCTCAAGGATACTATCTACTAGATTTGTGGGCGCCGAGATGAGCACTGGGAGATGATCAGCACCAGGAAGGATAGATCAATTGCAGCTTTTATCCAGGAGTTAAACCATCACATACGACATCAGGAGAACCAGATGTGCGCCGACATGATAGATCTGAAGAAGGCGAGGACAAGAATCAAGGAACTGGAGGAAGAACTCAAGGCTACACGTCAAGATTATGAAGAGGAAATCGAAGTACTAGTGGACAAGAATGCCGACCTAACAATGAAGATTGGAATATTTATGGGAGGCCCTACACCAGTAGAAGAAGACGAAGAACCCAAGGAGATTTGCCTGGAAGACTACATCATCATCGATGACACCGACTCGGATCCAGATGATAGCGATGATGACTATGTTGATGAAGCAGGAGCAGATATCATGGAGTCTGCAACCGAAGAATATTTCTAGTAGACCACCCCATCAGTAGTAGTAGTCCACCATGTACATATAGTAGTCCGAGCACTTTTGCGATAGTTAGATCGATTGTATGCCCTTGTTTGATTGAATGAAGTGAATTTTTTTGCTTTTGCCTCATGTGCATATGGGTAGTGTTTTCTCTCTAGACCCCTCTCTATTCTTAAATCTCATCTTTTCTAAACCCTTAGATGCCTCCGAGACGTGACCCCGGATTTACCTCCCACCGGAGCTCACTCAGTTGATCCACCAGCAGAACACGTTGATGTTGTTGCTAGTCCAGAATCAGAATCAGGGGAACAACAACAACAACCCACCACCACCACCTGTTGATCACTTAGCCCGTTTTCTTAGGCTGAACCCGCCGGTGTTTTCCAGTAGCACCGAGCCTATAGTAGCAGATGATTGGCTCCATAAGACAGTAAGGGAGTTGACCACAACGGGATGCACAGATGCGGAAAAGGTGAAGTTTGCCGCACATCAGCTTGACGGACCCGCAGCATCATGGTGGGAGAATTTCATAGCCACTTTCCCTATCGATACTCTCACGTGGGACCAGCTCCAGCAGGCTTTCCGTACTGCCCATGTTTCAGCAGGAGCTATGGCCATGAAGAAGCATGAGTTTCGCAACTTGCGCCAAGGAGGACGAACAGTTGGCCAGTATGTGGAGGACTTTAGTAAGCTAGCCCGTTATGCCCCAGATGACATTGCTACGGATGTAGCTAAGTAGGAGAAGTTTCTGGAAGGGCTGAATGATGAGTTGAGCATGCAGTTGATGGTAGATTGTGCTCTCATGATTGAAAGGAAGCAGCATCAGATTAAGAATCGCAAGAGGAAGTATGGCCAAGGAAAGTACAATTCAGGAGCTCAGCAGAAGCCATGTTTTACCCCTAAACCAGGAGGACATTTTCAGCATACCCATGGAGGAGGTAGATCGCACAATCATAATGTCCCCAAGAATGGTAATGGGAATGGAGGAAGCAACGGCCAGAACCGTACCAACCCATCAACCCCAGCCAAGAGAGACCTGAGCCAAGTCACTTTCTTTAAGTGCCAGAAGACCGGACATTATGCCAATGAATGTCCCGAGTCTCAGAATGGAAATGGCAATGGAAGCTCTGGGAAGAAGCCGAACCCTTTCAACAGGGGACAGGTGAACCACGTTAACATGGAGGAGGTTGAAGAGCAGCCGGATGCAGTAATCGGTAAGTTTTTGGTTAAGTCATTTACTGCACTCATTCTTTTCGATACTGGTGCATCGCATTCATACATATCAAGGGGATTTGTGGATAAGTATAACCTGCCCACCCAAGTTCTTAGAACACCCATGTTAGTAAGCTCACCAGGAGCGGAGTATATGGCTAGTAAGGGATGTTTTCAAGTGCCATTGAGTATAGGTAGGCATGTGTTTCCCTCAGATTTAATCATTTTGAAATCACAAGGTTTGGATGTAATTCTGGGTATGGATTGACTGTCGATGTATGGAGGAAACATCGATTGCGCCAGTAAGTCAATTTTGCTTACCACCCCAGAAGGGAGAAGGATCAAGTATGTATCCCAGCATGTGCCTAAAAGGACTCAAGTAAATTCGTTAACAGGAGTTGTGCAGGAGGAAGTACCAGTAGTGAAGGATTTCCCTGATGTATTTCCAGAGGAGTTGCCCGGCATGCCACCAGATAGAGATATTGAGTTTTTGATTGAGATTTTGCCAGGCACAGGGCCAATATGTAAGAGACCATATAGGATGTCCGCAAAGGATTTGGAAGAGATTAAGAAGCAGATTAAGGAGTTACTGGACAAAGGTTATATTCACCCAAGTTCTTTGCCTTGGGGATCGCCGGTACTTCTAGTGGAGAAGAAGGATGGATCGTTAAGGATAGTTGTTGATTATCGAGGATTGAATGAAGTAACCATCAAGAACAAGTACCCACTACCGATGATCAATGATCTATTTGATCGATTGCAAGGAGCTAAGGTATTTTCCAAGATCGATCTGCGATCAGGATACCATCAGTTGAAGATTCGAGAACAAGATATACCTAAGACGGCTTTTACCACCAGGTATGGGCTGTACGAGTATACCGTTATGTCATTTGGTCTGACTAACGCACCTGCATATTTTATGAACATGATGAACAAAGTGTTTATGCAGTTTTTGGATAAGTTCGTCGTAGTGTTCATTGATGATATCCTGGTTTACTCGAAAAATGAAGAGGAGCATAAGGAGCATTTGCGTTTGGTACTTGGTAAGCTCAGAGAACATCAGTTATATGCCAAATTTAGCAAATGTGAGTTTTGGTTGAAGGAAGTTGGATTTCTCGGACATGTCATATCCGGAGAACGTATAGCAGTAGATCCCACTAAGGTTGACACTGTGACAAATTGGGAAGCGCCAATAATGGTTGGAGAGATCCAGAGTTTTCTTGGACTTGCAGGATACTACTGGAGATTCATTGAAAATTTCTCGAAGATTGCGAAGCCTATGACGGAGTTGTTGAAGAAGGATACCAAGTTCATATGGACCGAGGAATGTGAGGCCAGTTTCCAAGAGTTGAAGAAACATTTGGTTACATCACCAGTGTTTATTTTGCGAGATCAGACTAAGGATTATGAGGTGTATTGCGACACTTCACATCGAGGACTTGGAGCAGTGCTTATGAAGGAAGGAAGAGTTGTTTCCTATGCCTCACGACAGCTTAAACCTCATGAGTTGAACTATGCCACCCATGATTTGGAGTTAGCAGCCGTAGTACATGCATTGAAGACTTGGAGACATTTTCTCATTGGAAACCATTGTGAGGTGTATACGGATCACAAGAGTTTGAAGTACATTTTCACGCAGAAGGAGTTGAATCTCAGGCAAAGGAGATGGTTGGAGCTCATCAAGGATTATGATATGAGATTGCATTATCACCCCAAAAAGGCTAACGTAGTAGCCGATGCGCTGAGACGTAAAAGTCATGTCAACACCCTAATGACGGGAGATTTACCCAGGGAGTTAGCCAAAAATCTTTGTGAGCTATGTTTGGAGATAGTCCCGAGAGGCTATGTAGCAGCATTGGAGATTCAGTCTACTTTGATGGATAAGATCAGAGAAGCTCAAAGGACTGACAAGGAGATTGCTTCTATTAAGGAGAAAATGAGCAAAGGAAAAGCTAAAGGATTTCATGAGGATGAGCACGATACCTTATGGTTTGAAGACCGTGTTTATGTGCCCAACGACCCGGAGATCAGGAAGTTGATTCTGCAAGAGGCCCATGATTCACCATATTCGATTCACCCAGGAAATACCAAGATGTATTTGGATTTGAAGGATACTTTCTGGTGGATCATAATGAAGAAGGATATTGCGGAGTATGTAGTAGTTTGTGATGTATGTCAGAGAGTAAAGGCAGAGCATCAGAAGCCAGCAGGATTGCTACAGCCATTGCCAATACTCGAATGGAAGTGGGATAAGTTAGGCATGGATTTTATCACGGGATTGCCCAAAACTCGTTTAGGCTATGACTCGATTTGGGTTGTAGTCGATCGTTTGACAAAGGTAGCTCATTTCATTCCAGTGAAAACTACCTATACTAGTGCCAAGTTGGCAAAGATATACATGACCAGGATCGTATGTCTGCATGGAGTTCCAAGGAGCATTGTATCAGATAGAGGAACCCAGTTTACCTCAAAGTTCTGGAATCAGTTGCATGAAACTTTGGGTACCAGGCTAGAGTTCAGTACAACTTTCCATCTGCAGACAGATGGACAGACCGAGAGAGTCAATCAGATTTTGGAGGATATGCTGAGAGCTTGTGCGCTAGATTATGGATCTAGTTGGGACGAGAATTTGCCATACGCAGAGTTTTCTTACAACAACAGTTATCAATCCAGTTTGAAGATGGCCCCTTTAGAAGCCTTGTACGGAAGGAGGTGAAGGACCCAATTATCGTGGGATGAAGTTGGAGACCGTCAGTTGTTTGGACCGGATCTGATTAAGGAGTCTGAATAGAAGGTAAAATTGATTCGCGATAGGCTCAAGTTAGCCCAGTCCAGGCAGAAGAGCTACGCAAATTCTAAACGCAAGGAGACAGTTTACGAAGTCGGAGACCGAGTTTATCTTCGAGTATCTCCACTTCGAGGAGTTAAGCGCTTTGGAGTTAAGGGAAAGTTAGCGCCATGTTTTGTAGGACCATACAAAGTTTTGGAGCGTATGTGAGAAGTAGCCTATAAGTTGGAATTGCCCGAAGGATTGTCAGGAGTTCACGATGTGTTCCACGTTTCCCAGTTAAAGAAGTGCCACACGGAGATGGTTGATATGCCGCTGAGAGATACAGTGTCGCTGGAAGCGATTCAGTTGGATAGTGATTTGACCTATGAGGAGAAACTAGTTAAGATTCTTGAGTATGCCAGCCGAGTCACCCGCAGCAAGGTTATCAAGTTTTGCAAAGTTCAGTGGAGCCACCACACGGAGGATAAAGCCACCTGGGAGCGAGATTCATCTTAAGGGGGGTAGGTTTGTAACATCCCAAATTTTCAATTTGGAATGTTATACAATAGATCATCATTGCATATCATATTTTATTACATTTTGGTTGATCCTAGAAATTTCACGCAACTCAAGGACCCTCGGAGAGAGTTGAGGATTTCGTTATTTTCATATTTGAGTTTTCTCAAATTTTGAAAATAAGATCATTTGATTTTATTTATTTTATCTTCAATTATTTCTATTACAAAAATATGAGAGAGGGAATAAAATGACTTTCCCAAAATAAAGAAAAATTGAGGATTTAATAATAAAATCAAATAAGATTTTGTTTTGGTTTTATTTGCTATTTTATTTGAATTTAGGAAAAATGCGTGTTTTTCGAAATTGCATTTAGGCCCCAAATAAATGTTCATCCTGTGCGGCTTGATTTTAGAAGCCAGGAAAAATTTATTTCGGGATTTTTGGAGTCCGTTTAATATTTCTTTTGTTTTTTTCTGAGCGTAATTATTTAAAAAAACGCGAACCGACCTACGGGTCGTGTTAGGCCCAGACTCCTCCGGGGGAGGCTTTATATAGCGACGCCCCAAGCCCCGCCCCAAGCCCAAGCCCAAGCCGCCGCCGTCTAAACCCTAACCCTAGCCGCCGCCAGCCGCCGCCGCCAGCCGCCACCGCCGCCGCCAGCGCTGTTGCGCCGCCGCCCCGCCACCGCCCGAGCCCCGCCGCCGCCCACCGGTTTTTTTAGAAAACCGTTGGTTTTCACTGGTTTTTTCGGTTTTTTTAGATTCGCTTTTTAGATAGATCGGTTTGTTTTCTCGGTTTAGTTAATTAGCGAGCGTTCGCTCGTTTGTTAGTTTTAACGAACGCGTTCTTCGTTTAGATCCAGATAACGAATGTTCGTTCGTTAATCTGTTCATCGTTTTCTTTTTCTCAGATTTGTTCCGCGATTTTTCTGATCACGATTCTTGATCCGATTTTCGTTCTAGTATAACTTTTCGCTCATTTATCGGGATCAGGCGATTCAAGCGCCTGGAGTTTCGTCTCGAAACCCTCTTTCCGTTTAACCAACTCAAACAAGTTTTTGCCTCTGTAAAATTTGACCTAGATCCAGATTAGTAAACGAAGCTTGTTTCTTTTGCTATTTGTCTTTCGTTGCTTCGTTCGATTTGGTTTCTTTCCAACCGGAGTTCTTAAGTTGAACTTTCTGGTTAGATCTCTTATTTGAGTTGTACTTGTGTATTAGTTGAGTACATATTGTATGCTTGTTTGTTTGCGATAGAGTACCCGGAGTGCGCCGCTTGCTACTTCGAATCGCTAGGTTTTGCGGATCATCAGCAAGGCAAGTAACACTTTGATCATACCTCATATTACCCAGTTTTTATTTCATTAGATCAATCCTCAAACATTGCATGATTAGGATCTAATTAAATTGTGGGTTTGGGAAGTAGATGCGGTATAACTTATTACCTGTTATTATCAAACCTTTGGGAGTTACTTCTACATTTGCTTATTATGCCATGCTATGCTAGTAGACATGGATTGGGTGAGTGTATCCATGACAGATGTGAGATTGTTAAATTAATGGTTTATCTAAGGTGGCAACTTAAATACACATCTGGGTGGATTGAGGCACCTGAGTATTCCAGCGATTGCCTGTTTTTCTTTTGGACCGCCACCCAGGCTCAAAGGGATCATAAGATTATTCATACTAGAAACTTCCGTGTGCAGCCACAAGCTACTATGGGCTCTAGCATAGTTGATTAAGTTGTGCGAACTCTTACTGTGGTAGACTAGCAGATGTAGGGGAAAGTAGGTGTAACGGTCTACCCGATCGTAAGGTGCTAGCGCTTCTGAAAGACTATGTCTCGGTCATCCGTTTGTCAAACACCATGTAGTGCGAGAATCCCAACGGAGGAGATCGAGTCTTGTGGGGAAAAGTGCGCAAACCTCTGCAGAGTGTATAAGCTAATCATTGTTAGCCGTGTCCCCGGTTATGGACATCTTGAGTATCTAGTACTTGGATTATCATGTGAATCACATCATGTTACTCTAATTAATTTGTTGGGTTTTAATGATGATGTTTAATTGGGATTGAGAGGGTGTCTACACTCTCAATGTTTAACAACCACCATGGTAGTTAAATAAAATGTATTCCTTTGCAGTAGGGAAAAATTGGCTTTACGCAAAACTGTAACCATAGAGCTTTCCACCAGCCAAATATGCATATAGTATAGCCTTATTCTTTCATTGCTCTCTATGTGTTACATTGCCAGCATATTCCATGTGCTGACCCATTTCGGGCTGCAACGTTCATGTTGCAGACTTTTCAGACGACGAGTAAGGTGCCTTTAGGTCGTGGTTCTATACTCAGTGATGCCGTTGGAGTTGATGAACTCATTTATCTTCCAAGCCTTCCGCTATTATCGTTATTAGAAGGCCTTAAGCCATATTTATTGTAATAAGTTCTCTTTTGAGACTCTCGATGTAATAAGTGTGTGATTGCTACTCTGTTATAAATCCTTCAAGTACTGTGTGGTGTTAGCATTACTGATCCAGGGATGACACCGGAGCACAGAGATTGGACCGTTTGAGGTCTGGTCGCTACACATTTAGAGATTGCTTATTCCATTTAGCTAATAACCTTTTGAGTTCATATCTATCTTTGCAAGCTAAAATAGCTAAAGAAGCTTCTTGATCAAATAAATAACTCTCAGGAATAATAAGTGATTCTTCATCATCACTTTCATCATCATAATCAGATTCAATATTTTCAATCTCTCTAGCCCTAGCAAGTCGTTCCTCGAGAAAATCACCAAGTGGGACAGTAGTATCAAGCATAGAAGTATATTCATCATAAGTATCATGTATAGCAGAAGTAGCATCATCAATAACATGCGACATATCAGAACAAATAGCAGAAGCAGGTTTAGGTGTCACAAGCTTACTCATAACAGATGGTTAATCAAGTGCAGAGCTAGATGGCAGTTCCTTACCTCCCCTCGTAGTTGAGGGATAAATTGTTGTCTGTAACATCCCAAAATTCTAAATTTTGGAATGTTATAATAAATAGGTAGATTTGATTGATTGTTTGATTGATTGTGTGAAATTGAGTGAAATTCGAAACCTTTTTGAAAGTTAAATGAGAGGGAATAAAATAAAAGGACTTTTCCAAACTTTCATTTTTCATTCGTGATCTCCATGAATTCAAATTCTTTTCACCATGAAACCCTGGAGATAAGATGACATGACTTCTTCCATTTATTTAAATGACAAGGGGTGTTGAAAATATTTGAATTTCATTTGGAAAATATTTCCAATTCTGAAACTTTATGCAATCAGTGATTTTCATGAGAGGAGATAAAATGAATTATTCAAATTATATGAAATATGAGTTGGCAGTTTCAAAGGATCAAATTCAAAGTCTTTTTTGAATTATTTTTCAATTTGGAGTTATTTGGATTTTATTCAAATCATTTTTCTCCAAAAATAAAATAAATGTAAAATAGGGTAACATGATTCCCTACAACAGAAAATTGGAGAGAAATAAATTTGATTTCATTTTGGTATTTTCAAAATGATTTTTGTTGGATCTTATTAGAGCAGGAGCACTGTTAGAATTATTAGAATTTGTGTGTATTTTATTTAATGCCAGAAAAATGTTCATGTCGTAGAAAATCTTTTTCTGAAAATTTGGATATATAATATGCCTGTATAAAAATTTTATTTTATTTTGTTATTCGGTATTCCTTCTGTTTCTATTTAAAAAAAACTATACATGCGGCCCATATTTATTTATCGCCTACATGCCCAGTATAGTAGCTTCTGGCGCCTCATTGTTTTTCTCTTAAATAGGCCAGGCGCAGCCAGCCTTTTCCTTTTTTTTCTCTTAGGCCGAATTTGGTAAAAAAAACTGCACCACAGCCTGCACGCGGCCGGCCGAAGGCCTTTAGGACCATCCGCCTCTTTTTTTCTCTGTTTCGTATATTTTCGTCTACGTTTAGTCCCATATTGCCTAGCCTTTAACCCCTAAGCCTCTTTTCCACCAATAAATATAGACCCATAGAGCCTCCAAAAATCATCCGATTCGGGTTAAATCAATATTTTGGTTTGACTAGATTCATTTAAGAAAAATATATTTCTCCTCTCCGGCGCGACTTTTGGAAATTATCTCCTTTCTCCAAAGTTGTCTTTTCTCTGCCTTATAAAGGTATCTTTCTTTGTTTTTTTTCTTCTTATACCTCCGTAGTTTATTATTTTTAGACTAATATGATAAAATAATTAGATTATCAATTAGTCTACGTATTTATACATTAGACCCTAGCCCGTAGCTATTTTTTCTTCCGTAAAATAGCTTGGCCCTGATTTTTCAAATAGCCATAACTTTTTACTCGTTTGCCCAAATCCAACGAAACCAACGCCCACTTCTTCGTTATGATCTCCTCTATCCAGTAATCCAACTCAAACTTGTTTTTGAAAATTTTAAAATTTAAATTAGAACAGATTTGAATTCAAACTTCTTTTGATCATAACTAGAGTTTCGTAGCTCCGTTTGAGTTGATTCTTTTTGCAAATCGAAGCTCTTGACCTAAACTTTCTGATAAGGCCAAATTCATATAATTTTGGTACTGTTAGAAATTGTTTTATGTTGCAAGAGTTATTTGCTTGGTTTTGATGTTTTCCGAATTGTCTTCTTCGATCTTTCTGATACTTTGAGTGATTGCTTATGTGTGGTTACTATTGCTTGCTTACGATAGATTGACCGGAGTGTGACGAGTAGAACTATCAAGAGTTTTGAGTGCGAATCATCTTCATCAACATTGCAGGCAAGTTCACACTTTGATCATACCTCTTTCATACCCAGTTTTTATTGCATTAGATCAAACCTCAAACATTGCATGATTAGGATCTAATTAAATTGTGGGATGGGAAGTAGTTGAGGTAGTACCTATTACATGTTTATTATCAAACCCTTGGGAGTTACTATTACGTTATGCTTACATTGCCATGCTATGCTCGTAGACGTGGATTGGGTTTTGAGAGAATTCATGACAGATGTGAGATTGTTAATTAATGGTTTACTTAAGGTGGCAACTTAAACACACATCTGGGTGGATTGAGGCACCTGTCTATTCCAGGATTGCCTGTCTAGGCACCTGGGTAGACCAGGATTGCCTGTTTTTTTATGGACCGCCACCCAGGCTCAAAGGGATCATAAGATTTTTCATACTAGAAACTTCCGTGTGCAGCCACAAGCTATTATGGGCTCTAGCATAGTTGATTAAGTCGTGCGAACTCTTACAGGGTAGACTAGCAGATGTAGGGGAAAGTAGGTGTAACGGTCTATCCATCGTAAGGTGCTAGCGCTTCTGAAAGACTATGTCTCGGTCATCTGTCTTCTCAAACACCATGTAGTGCGAGAAACCAAACGGAGGTGATCGAGTCTTGTGGGGAAAAGTGCGCAAACCTCTGCAGAGTGTATAAACTAATCATGGTTAGCCGTGTCCCCGGTTATGGACAACTTGAGTATCTAGTACCTGAATTATCATGTGAATCTCATCATGTTACTTTAAATTAATTTTGTTGGGTTTAATGATGTTAATTGGGATTGAGGCTGTCAACCATTCTCAATGTTCAACAACCACCATGATAGTTAAATAAAATTTATTCCTTTGCAATAGGGAAAAATTGGCTTTTCACAAAAACCTTATAACCATAGAGCTTTTCCACCAGCCAAATATGCATGTAGTGATAGCCTTTATTCATCATTATTTATCTACGGTGTGAATTTGCCAGTACATTCAATGTACTGACCCTTTGTGGCTGCAACGTCTCATGTTGCAGGATTATCTTACGACGAGTAAGTGATACGCTAGGGTTACGATTTCTACACTCAACTTTGCCGTTGGTGTTGATGGGAATCCACAACCTTGTTACTTCCGCTATTTGGATTGAGGTAATAGTATTTACGTTACTTTTACATGTGATTTACCTCTGTTATAAATCCTTGAGTACTGTGTGTGTCAGCATACCGATCCAGGGATGACACTTAAGCACAGAGACTCGATCCATTCGAGTCGAGTTGCTACATTGTCTTAGCGTCTTTCAAATTCTTCAGTGTCCAGCAGATATAAATCCCAAGTGACTCAAAGAATAGAGCTATGCTCCCCGGCAACGGCGCCAGAAATTAGTCTTGATAACCCACAAGTATAGGGGATCACAACATCTTTTGAGGGTAGAGTATTCAACCCAAATTTATTGATTCGACACAAGGGGAGCCAAAGAATATTCTCAAGTATTAGCAGCTAAGTTGTCAATTCAACCACACCTGGAAACTTAGTATCTGCAGCAAAGTGTTTAGTAGCAAAGTAATATGATAGTGATGGTAACGATAACAAAAGAGTAACGAAAGTAAAGTAATGTTTTTGGTATTTTATAGTGATTGTAACAATAGCAACGAGAAAGTAAATAAGCGTAAACCAGTATATGGAAAGCTCGTAGGCATCGGATCAGTGATGGATAATTATGCCGGATGTGGTTCATCATGTAACAGTCATAACATAGGGTGACACAGAACTAGCTCCAATTCGTCAATGTAATGTAGGCATGTATTCCGAATATAGTCATACGTGCTTATGGAAAAGAACTTGCATGACATCTTTTGTCCTACCCTCCTGTGGCAGCGGGGTCCTATTGGAAACTAAGGGATATTAAGGCCTCCTTTTAATAGAGAACCGGAACAAAGCATTAGCACATAGTGAATACATGAACTCGTCAAACTAAGGTCATCACCGGTTAGTATCCCAATTATTGTCACTTCGAGGTTAACGGATCATAACACATAATAGGTGACTATAGACTTGCAAGATAGGATCAAGAACTCTCATATATTGATGAAAACATAATAGGTTCAGATCTGAAATCATGGCACTCGGGCCCTAGTGACAAGCATTAAGCATAGCAAAGTCATAGCAACATCAATCTCAGAACATAGTGGATACTAGGGATCAAACCCTAACAAAACTAACTCGATTACATGATAAATCTCATCCAACCCATCACCGTCCAGCAAGCCTACGATGGAATTACTCACGCACGGCGGTGAGCAATCATGAAATTGGTGATGGAGGATGGTTGATGATGACGACGTCGACGAATCCCCCTCTCCGGAGCCCCGAATGGACTCCAGATCAGCCCTCCCGAGAGGTTTTAGGGCTTGGCGGCGGCTCCGTATCGTAAAACGCGATGATTTCTTCTCTCCTATTTTTTTTCTCCCCGAAAGTAGTTATATAGAGTTAGAGTTGGAGTCGGGAGGTCTCCAGGGGACCCACGAGGTAGGGGGCGCGCCCCCCTCCCTCGTGGCAAGGGTGTGGGCCCCCTGGTCTTCATCTTTGGCGAGGATTTTTTATTATTTATTGTAAGATATTCCGTGGCGTTTCAGGTCATTCTGACAACTTTTGTTTTCTGCACATAAAACAACATCATGGCAATTCTGCTGAAAGCAGCGTCAGTCCGGGTTAGTTCCATTCAAATCATACAAGTTAAAGTCCAAAACAAGGGCAAAAGTGTTTGGAAAAGTAGATACGATGGAGACGTATCACCCTGCTTCCCTCGCCGCCCGCAGCCATGCAGGCCTCGCCGTGCCACCACTGCCCATTCCCTGCATCCGGTCCAAGCCCGTGGCTTCACTCTGCTGCTCCTCCGCCGCCCAGCGCCCGCTGCCGGCGCTCGCTCCCGCATCGGCGCCCGTTCGGGCTGGGCGACAACGCCCCTGCGCTCGCACACCCGTAACCGCTGGGCCAATGATAGTGAGGCCCGCCCCCAAAATGTTTAAAAAGAAAATGTATTTTAAAAATAAAAAATGAGTAATTAGTTAATTAATTAAATAGGTAATTAATTAACTTAATTAACCTTGCTTCATTAACCTAATGAACTAGATTAGTTAATTTAATTCTATTAGTTAGTTAAGTCAATGACAGATGGGGCCCACTGCCCCTTTGACCAGTCAACCTAGTCAGAGTTGACTGTTGACCTTGCTGACATCAGCATGACGTCCTGCTGAGGTAATAACTCCATTTTAGAATTATTACTAATTTCAGAATAATGTTTAAACTTTGGAAAATCATTTAAAATAATCCGTAGCCCGGATGAAAATACTTTATACATGAAAGTTGCTCAGAATGACGAGACGATTCTGGATACGCAGCCTGTTCGTCCACCACACATCCCTAGCATAGAAAACACGCAACTTTTCCCCTTTGGTTCTTCTGTCCAAAAACGCGAAACACCAGGAATACTTTCCCGGATGTTTCCCCCCTTTTTGCCGGTATAACCTACTGCCGCGTTAGGTCACCCCTTAGCACCGCTTGTTGCCATGCTATGTTTGTGATGCCTTGTGTGCTCCGTATTTACTGTTTCTTCCCCCTCTTCTTCTCCGGTAGACCTCGAGACTGACGCTGATGCCTCTGAGTACGGCTACATAAACGACGACCCCCTCCTTGCCAGAGAAACCATGCAAGCAACCCCCCCCCCCTTGAGCATTCCAATATCGCCCATTTCTTTCCCTCTCATGCTTGCATTAGAACTGCTACTGCTTTCTGTATGATCCTACTCTGATGCATAGCCTGTTGTTGTTACCTGCTTTCATACCTTACCTGCTTATCCTAAACTGCTTAGTATAGGTTGGTTAGAGATCCATCAGTGACCCCCACCTTGTCCTAGTTGCCTCGCTTTATGTTCGATGACTCGATCAACGTGATTGACGTCCACGCCCCGACACCGCACATCACCCCCCTAGTTGTACGACTCTGCAGAGTTACCATCGAGTGCCGAGGGTGGAACCTCTTACATCACTCCTGATGAGATCTCCGTAGTGTAGCTATACGGTCGAGGTCATCGAGGGTTATTTCCTCCTTAACCACTTCCGTTACGGCTCTGTCGTGCAACCCATCAAACATGAACCTCGAGGGTGGATCCTCTTACGTTCACCTTGATGAAAACATCAATTGGAATCCACCGGGGGTGATTCCTCGGGTTTTCCCCTTGGTGTTAGACACACAGTTACCATGGTTACTATGACTTTACCCTGAGCCATGTTACTAAAGACGGGTCGGCCCTGAGGGGTACCCGCGCGAGCTTAATAGCGAGTGATGTGGAGTCGGGTTGACCTGGAAGGTGCCTGCGAGATACTTACGAGGCGTGGCCGGGCATTCTTAGCCCTTGCTGCAAGTACTCGAGATGGGGCGATGGGGTCACATCGATCGTGAGTCTCTTCTCGTTACTGCGTGCTCCTAATCCACTACGGTTTGGATATTTGATCTGAGGGGCCTCTGGCCTGATAGAACTAACCATCACGTGGGCATTGTATGGGCGTTCTGCGTCGTATACATCAGCTGAAGCTTAATAGAGGCCAGCGACTGAGCGGCGCGCGCCGGGTTGGACTGGTAAGCACCTACCTTGTTGAAGGAGGTAGCTAGGTCTTCTCACCGGCCGCCCACGCAATGTGCAGGAGTTCCCCTGGAGATGGCCCATGACCCCTGGGGGCATAGGTTTAGTCCGGCGTGCTGGCCTCTCTATTAAGCCTAGGTCGGGTTGCGGCGTATTGTTTGGCCGAGGCCAGACATGACCCAGGAAAGTGTGTCCGGCTGGAGTTAATCGAGCGTGGTGGGTAAGTTGGTGCACCCCTGCAGGGAAGAAAACATCTATCGATAGCCTATCCTACGGTAATGGACACTTGGAGTTGTATCCCGATCGATACAACTAGAACTGGATACTGATGATAGAACTGGATGGTGATGAGAATTGGATGGTGGTGATAACTGGCTAGTATGGCTCTGGGATTGCTTTCTCGCAGGGAGTCGAGAAAGGATCTCTGGCCGAGGTTGATGACACTACTACTACTTTACTTTATGCTACTCCACTTCCTCCTGTTGCTGCAAGATGGTGGTTTTCAGAAGATGCTAGTCTTCGATAGGACTAGGCCTTCTCTCTATTCTGGCATTTCTACAGCCGAGTCCACATATACAACCTTCCTTTGATAATGTTGCATATGTAGTATAGATCCTTGCTTGCTGAGTACTTCGGATGAGTACTCACGGTTTCTTTGCTCCCTCCTTTTCCCCTTTTCCTTTATTTCCGGATGTTGCAACCAGATGCTAGAGCCCAAGATCCAGACGACACCACTGACGATTACTACTACACCGAGGGTTCCTACTACTATGTGGAGGCCGCCGACGACCAGGAGTAGTTAGGAGGCTCCCAGGCAGGAGGCCTTGCCTTTTCGATCGTTGTTGCTTTTGTGCTAGCCTTCTTAAGGCACACTTGTCTAACTCATGTCCGTACTCAGATATTGTTGCTTCCGCTGACTCTTGTGTATTTGAGCCCATGTATTCGAGCCCTTGAGGCCCCTAGCTTGTAATATAAAGCTTGTATTATTTTATTTTGTGTCTAGAGTTGTGTTGTGATATCTTCCCGTGAGTCGTTGATCTTGATCGTACACATTTGCGTGTATGATTAGTGTACGATTGAATAGAGGGCGTCACAAGTTGGTATCAGATCCAACTGCCTGTAGGTAGCCCCTGTTCCAACTCCTTGGCTGAACTTGAGTCTAGTCACTGAAAAACTTTTACTAACATTGGCTGTGTGTCTTACGGGCCCACGTCGCCATTGGGTGGTATTAGGATCTTTTATTCCTCGTCTATACTCTGGGATTCTAGTCTCTCTTCTATTCGGGTTAAATGAATTTACTAACTCTAACATTAGGTTCTCGTAAATACTTCTCCTGGAGAGCCCCTCATTCCAGATGGTCGCTTGGTGCACCACAAGATTCTAAAGATACTCTCCGATGTTTTTCCGAGACCCTTGTACCCTTCGTCATTGCGATCCCTACCATCAATAAAATCCTTATGGGTAACTACCTACATTGTCGTTCATACTGTCATCCCCAGCTGCTCTTGTTATTACCAGATGTCCTGAAATACTCTCTGATGTTCCGAGAATCCTTTATGCTTACTGCCCTGCAGTTCCTTGCTGCATGAATACCCCTATGAATAATTCCTCACACTTTTCACGTATTTGTTCTTTCCTAGTTGATCAAATGATTCACAAGATACTTTGAAGTCTATCCGATCTTCCAATAATCCTCTCCAACTATTGTTGTACAATACTTATCTGCTTGCATTATGGTTACTTCCATATGTCTAGCAATACTTATTAGCATCCTTTGTCATCGTAATTTCGAGCATTTGATTTGATTTGGTTGTGAATACTCATGATCATCAGTGCTAGTCAGAATTCTTCCTTTCGGCTAAGACGTCACCCCGAACATGAGCTGGTGTTCGACAAATCAAACCTTGATTGATTGTCGATCTATGTCTTTTGTACTTAATTGTCTTTGATTAGAGCCTTTTCTTCCGATCCCCCATTTTGGAAATCATAATTCCCTTTGCATTCGAGCTTTGAATTAGTCAGTTGTTTCTATAATCTGAGATCCTTGCATTCTTTCTTCTACTGGCTGAGTACCGATGCTCACATCAGATTCCTTGTGAACCACCAGATCCTTTGTTGAATTATCATCCGACAGTGTTATTCATATACAAAAAAAACCTCAAGAAGTTCTTTCCCTGATACATAATGCCATTTGGTAAATCCTATTCTCTCATTTGGTCAACCATGCTCTACTATCAGGCTTTTGTTAATTACTCCTAAAGTTTGTGGTATATGTTCGTAAGATGCCCCTTTGGGTTGAACCTATGCCTTCGCTAATCCGTGTCAACCCGAGAGTTTTCTTGAGTCTTACCCTTCTAGTGTTTTGCCAGATAAAATTTTAACATTACAACTTAAAAAACGAGTAGTGAATGGGAGGTTATGCATTGAAGAAGAGGGAGTCGACCTTGAACTTTGTGTTCATGCCCATAGACACGATGTAGATCTTATCATGGAAGCTTTTCTTATAATAAAATGATCCCTTGGTATAAGCTCATCTTGCATCTGTAAATTGAATCTTTACAATCATGGTTGTGACCATATTTTCTCCTTGATCCCATTTTCCAGACAAGTTAAAATACTTGTCTTCTGCAGATCATTTTATCTGTCCAATCTCTATTTTGATCTACCTCGAGTATTGCCCCCTGTTATCTCGAGGATATTGTGTCATTGCACTACCTCTTGTGAATTCTCATTGGAATGATACTCCATCACATCATTCCTAGCCTGATCAGCTATATCATTAACGAGCTAATTTTAACTGTGTTGTCCGGTCCTTCTTCCCAGAGCACAACTTCCGACGACGAGCTAAGCTTACGTCGATCTTCCTCATCTTATCATTTCACCTCAAACAACAAGCTTGATTTCAAGCTTGTGTCGCATCCGTGGTTACAATAACCTTTCGCTTCATCATTCCTTTTGCTTGATGTCGTCGCTGTTTAATGGCCTCTTCTTAGTACCTCGACAAAATCTGTCATGATTCCCATCAATATACTGACTTGTCTCGGGCTATCAATCGAATTCATGATGAGAAATACCATCCTCCCCCTCGATGATTGTGTTATCATCGACAACGTCCTTGACTACCTGCCAACACAGACCTGATTGTGTTTGGTTATACCTTACGTTCCGAGATAATCTTGGAAATGTCCCTTTGAATCTCTTATGATCTACAGACCCAATCCTTAATTGAAACATGATACGGCTCCGTCGTATCTACTTTTCCAAACACGTTTGCCCTTGTTTTGGACTCTATCTTGTATGATTTGAATGGAACTAACCCGGACTGACGCTGTTTTCAGCAGAATTGCCATGGTGTTGTTTTATGTGCAGAAAACAAATATTCTCGGAATGACCTGAAACTCCATGGGAGGTCTTAGAAAAAATAATAAAATATCCTTGCCAAAGATGAAGACCAGGGGGCCCACACCCTTTCCACGAGGGTGGGGGGCATGCCCCCTACCTCGTGGGCCCCCTGTTGACCCTCCGACGCCAACTCCAACTCTATATATTTGCTTTCGGAGAGAAAAAAAAATCAGAGAGAAGAAATCATCACGTTTTACGATACGGAGCCACCGCCAAGCCCTAAAACCTCTCGGGAGGGCTGATCTGGAGTCCGTTCGGGGCTCCGGAGAGGGGGATTCGTCGCCGTCGTCATCATCAACCATCCTCCATCACCAATTTCATGATGCTCACCGCCGTGCGTGAGTAATTGCATCGTAGGCTTGCTGGACGGTGATGGGTTGGATGAGATTTATCATGTAATCGAGTTAGTTTTGTTAGGATTTGATCCCTAGTATCCATTATGTTCTGAGATTGATGTTGCTATGACTTTGCTATGCTTAATGCTTGTCACTAGGGCCCGAGTGCCATGATTTCAGATCTGAACCTATTATGTTTTCATGAATATATGTGAGTTCTTGATCCTATCTTGCAAGTCTATAGTCACCTACTATGTGTTATGATCCGGCAACCCCGAAGTGACAATAATCGGGACCACTCCCGGTGATGACCATAGTTTGAGGAGTTCATGTATTCATAATGTGCTAATGCTTTGTCCCGATTCTCTATTAAAAGGAGGCCTTAATATCCCTTAGTTTCCAATAGGACCCCGCTGCCACGGGAGGGTAGGACAAAAGATGTCATGCAAGTTCTTTTCCATAAGCACGTATGACTATATATGGAATACATGCCTACATTACATTGATGAATTGGAGCTAGTTCCGTGTCACCCTATGTTATGACTGTTACATGATGGACCGCATCCGACATAATTATCCATCACTGATCCGGTGCCTACGAGTTTTCCATAAACTGGTTTACACTTATTTACTTTCCTGCTACTACTGTTACAATCGCTACAAAATACCAAAAACATTACTTTTGCTGTCTTTACTTTTGTTGCTGCTACCACCACTATCATATTACTTTGCTACTAAACACTTTGCTGCAGATACTAAGTTTCCAGGTGTGGTTGAATTGACAACTCAGCTGCTAATACTTGAGAATATTCTTTGGCTCCCCTTGTGTCGAATCAATAAATTTGGGTTGAATACTCTACCCTCGAAAGCTGTTGCGATCCCCTACACTTGTGGGTTATCAAGACCTTTTTCTGGCGCCGTTGCCAGGGAGCATAGCTCTATTCTTTGAGTCACTTGGGATTTATATCTACTGGACACTATGAAGAACTTGAGAGATCCTAAACCAAGATCTATCCCTCAACTACGAGGGGAGGTAAGGAACTGCCATCTAGCTCTGCACTTGATTCACCTTCTGTTATGAGTAAGTTTGCGACACCTACACCTGCTTCTGCTATTCGTTCTGATATGTCACATGTTATTGATGATGCCACTTCTGCTATGCATGATACTTATGATGAAACTGCTTCTATGCCTGATACTACAGTGCCCCTTTGTGAATTTCTTGATGAACAAATTGCTAGGGCTAGAGAGAGAAATTATTGAATCTGAATACGATGATGATAGTGATGATGAAAATATGCCTGCTCTTCCTAAAGGTTATCTTTTTGATAGGGATGCTTCCTTAGCTATTTTAGCTTGCAGAGATAGATATGAGCTTAAGAGGTTATTAATTAAATGGAATAAAGAATCACTTAGAGATAAAATGAAACTCGACCCTACTTTTGCTACTTCACCTATATGTGTTCCTGATAAAGATTATGAATTCTCTGTTGATCCTGATATAATTACTTTGGTTGAATCTGATCCGTTTTATGGCTATGAATCTGAAACTGTTGTGGCACATCTTACTAAGTTAAATGATATAGCTGCCTTGTTCACTAATAATGAGAGATCACGTTACCTCTATTTACTCAAAATATTTCCGTTCTCATTAAAGGGCGATGCTAAGATATGGTTTAATTCTCTTGATCCTGGTTGTGTGCGTAGTCCCCAGGATATGATTTATTACTTCTCTGCTAAATATTTCCCTGCTCATAAGAAACAAGCTGCTTTGAGGGAAATATACAACTTTGTGCAAATTAAATAAGAGAGTCTCCATAAGCTTGGGGGAGGCTTCTCAAGTTACTTAATGCTTTGCCTGATCATCCTCTTAAGAAACCTGAAATACTTGATATCTTTTATAATGGACTAACCGATGCTTCCAGAGATTACCTGGATAGTTGTGCTGGTTCTCTTTTTAGGGAAAGAACACTGGATGAAGTTGAAATTCTATTGAATAATATGTTGACAAATGAAAATAATTGGGCACCTCCTGAGCCAGCTCCTGAGCCAACTCCTGCTCCAATTACTGAGCCTATTCCTAAACCAACTCCGAAGAAGAGAGGTGTTCTATTTCTCAGTCCCGAAGACATGCAAGAGGCAAAGAAATCTATGAAATAAAAAGGTATTAAAGCTGAAGACGTTAAGAATTTACCTCCTATTGAAGAAATACATGGTATTAATTCACCGCCTGTTGAAGAAACATATGATCTCAATTATTTATTCACTGAAGAACCTCCTGATCCCGATATCCTGACACATGTAGTAAAGGTAAATTCTCTCTATTGATATGATAAAGCTGAAGTCCCTCCTACTAAAATTGCTAGTCAGTGCTTGGATGAGTTTGATAACTTTATGTATAAGAAAGATGACTTCAATGCTTATTTTGGTAGACAATTAAAAGAAAATGCTTATATGATTAGACGCTTGGGTGATTATATGGCTGATATTAAAGGTGAACTTAAACTTATTAGCAAACATGCTTCTATGGTTACCACTCAAGTAGAACAAGTACTTAAAGCTCAAAAAGAAGTGCTTGATGAAATGAATAGTAAGAAAAATGATTATGCTATTAGAGTGGCTACTAGAACTGGTAGAATGACTCAGGAACCTTTGTATCCTGAAGGCCACCCTAAGAGAATCGAGCAAGATTCTCAAAGAAATAATATTGATGTTCCTAGTTCTTCTAAGAAGAAGAAGAAAAATGATAGAACTGTGCAAACTTCTAGTGAACCTATTGCTGAACCACCTGATAATCCAAATGATATATCTATGTCTGATGCTGAAACACAATCCGGTAATGAACATGAACCTAGTAAAAATATTAATGATGATGTTCATGATGATGCTCAACCTAGTAATGATAATGATGTAGAAATTGAACCTGCTATTGATCTTGATAACCCACAATCAAAGAATCAACGTTATGATAAAAGAGACTTTGTTGCTAGGAAACATGGTAAAGAAAGGGAACCTTGGGTTTAGAAACCCATGCCTTTTCCTCCGAAACCATCCAAGAAAAAGGATGATGAGGATTTTGAGCGCTTTGCTGAAATGATTAGGCCTATCTTTTTGCGTATAAGATTAACTGATGTGCTCAAAACAAATCCTTATGCTAAATATATGAAGGATATCATTACTAATAAAAGAAAGATACCGGAAGCTGAAATTTCCACCATGCTTGCTAATTATACTTTTAAGGGTGGGTGGAATACCAAAGAAACTTGGAGACCCCGGAGTACCTACTATTCCTTGCTCCATTAAAAGAAATTATATTAAAACTGCTTTATGTGATCTCGGAGCCGGTGTTAGTGTTATGCCTCTCTCGTTATATCATAGACTTGACTTGAATAAGTTGACACCTACTGAAATATCTTTGCAAATGGCTGATAAATCAACTGCTATACATGTCGGTATCTGTGAGGATGTGCCTGTTGTGGTTGCAAACGTTACTATTTTAACGGACTTTGTTATTCTTGATATTCCCGAGGATGATAGTATGTCTATTATTCTTGGAAGACCTTTTCTTAATACTGCAGGGGCTGTTATTGATTGCAACAAAGGCAATGTCACTTTTCATGTTAATGGTAATGAGCATACGGTACACTTTTCGAGGAAACAACCTCAAGTTCATAGTATCAACTCTATTGGAAAAATTCCATCAATTATATTTGGAGGTTTTGAATTTCCTCTCCCTACTGTCAAGAAGAAATATGATATACTTATTATTGGGGATGTGCATATCCCCGTTGAGGTAACTTAGTGTTATTCGAAATTTCTCCGGTTCATGATTATCAGAATGAGTTTGTTAATAAGACTTGATCAACCTTGTTAGTGGATTCTTTTTGATGAGCATGAGATGGATGAAACTAGAAGCACAAACTTCTGCACCTTCTTTATACTTTCTGTTATTTATATTAAATAAAGTAAAAACAGTATTTTTCTGTATGTTATCTGATTATCCATGCAATATAAAAATATGCCGAAAATAAAAGTCCTCAGAATGCCATGCCAAATTAATATGATTTTTTCGGGAATATTTGAGGATTTACTGTGCAAAAATTACCGCGGAAGGAGCTGCCACCTGGTCACGAGGGTGGTGGGCGCCCCCCTATAGGGCGCACCCCCTGCCTCATGGGCCCACGGTGGCCCTCCTCCACTTATCCCAGCACCCATCTTCTTCCTCTATCTCACACAAACCCGAAAAACCAACTCAAGCACGAGTTCCAGCCACTTTTGCTGCGATTTTCGATCTCCTTGCTCAAAGCACCTCTCGCAAAACTGCTTGGGGAGATTGTTCCTTGGTATGTGACTCCTCCATTGGTCAAATTAGTTTTTGTTCTAGTGCTTTATTCATTGCAAATTTGTGCTGCATAGGTGACCATGTTCTTGAGCTTGCATGTCAAATTTATATGGTTTCAAGTAGTTCTAATGCTTGATATAGGCTTTAGGCACATGTAGGAGTAGTTGCTATCAATATTATTGAGTTTGGTTTACTTTTATTTTGAAGTTACTAAAAATTTCAGATTGTTTTAGAAAAATGATGAGGAGATTATCGAGGGGCTCATCAAGCCAAAGCTCAAAGGAAAAGGCACCTAAGCCTAAGTATAATTTGCCACGCACCGTGGAGATTCGGGCGTGTGAATGGCCTTCTGAAGATTTCTTGAGAGCAGCCGGTATCTATGAAGATTTTCATGAATTGGATCTCAATGTAGGCCTCGCCGCTTTCCTCCACGACCAATGCGATCAGTATCTCTTACTCACAAATACCTTTGTGCAAAACTTTTATTTTCATCCTAGGAACTCACCACCTATGGTGGAATTTCATTTATATGATGAGCCTGAGGAGATGTCACTTTATGATTTCTGTCAGATTTGTTTAGTCCCTTTTGGGGGCAAGACAGAAGAACCACATCATGACGATGTGGCTGGGTTTATTGATAATATCACTGTAGGAGAAACCAGGAAGGTTTCCGATGCACGAATCACTAGCATACATTTTCCTGTTTTGCGTTACTTTGCATTATTTGCTAGTCATTGTTTAATTGGACGCGGAAATTCTGGAAACCTTAGTATCCCTGATTTAATTATTCTGCTCCAAGGTTTATATAGTGATAACACTTTTAGTTTGGGCGGTATTATTGCTAGACGGTTAAATATGAACCGTACTAAGGGCCCCATCTTTGCAGGCATTTATGCCACACGCCTAGCCGCACATTTTAACATACCTATTAGGCATGCTGAGAAGGAAGAAAAAGTGCTACCCCGTGTTTATCTAGATCATAAAAGTATGGTGGCACATGATTTTATTGTTAAGAATAGGGCAGGGGAGCTTAGATATCAATTGTTCTTTAATAAACATCATCTTGAGACTATTACCTTGCCTGCTCCTTTGTTTGATTTGACTGCAGGTACGTACCTTGTTCCGTTGGCAGCTGTTCACGCCTACCGGAACCCTACACCAGCCGAGGAGCCAGAACCGGAACCACAATTTGATCCTTCACGGCAGTCTAACTATCAGTGGGATCCGGAGATGATTGCCAGCCAGTGGCAATCGGAGCCTTCTTCTTCCTCATCACAGTACGACCCCAACAACTATTATTATGGATATCCGCCAGGCCAGCTGTGGCCATAGACCAACTTAGGCCAAAAGCCTAAGCTTGGGGGAGTACGTATTTCTCACCGACATTACATTTATGCTCACACACACTCATTGCTAGATGTTGGTGCTCATACTTTTTTCACTGTAATATCCATGCTAGTTTATTTTGTTTTTCCTGCTCTCTTCTTGTTTGCTTGTTAAACCTTAAGAAAAACCAAAAAAATAGTAGTAGTTTATTTTTCTGCTATAGTAGTAATAATTAAAAAGAAAACCCAAAAATATTTCCCGTTCTTCTTTTGCTTGTTGGGAGCTTTCCCGTGTGAATAGTTTTATTTCTTTTCTTTTCTTTGGGGGTCAGTAGGAGAAGACCATAATTAAATTATTGAAGTGGATCTTATATGCGTTATTATTGATTTAACCAAGAGCCCATATTGCCTTGTCTTCTCCTATTTATTGAATGCTCGCAGATTCCAGCTTAGTCGAATGCATGTGCACTCTTATTATTATTCACACTGTTCGGTCATGCAAGTGAAAGGCAATTATGATGATACATGATGGACTGACTGAGATGAGAAAAGCTGGTACGAACTCGACCTCTTTTGTTTTTGTAAATATGATGAGCCCGTCGTTCTTGATTCAGCGTATTATGAATAAACATGTTTGCAATGACAATTAGAGATCAGAGTTGCTTGTGCCATGCTTGATTAGCTATGAGTTATAATGATTTACCTTATATGCCAACATGTTATTAAGATGATTATGATGTGGTATGATGGGGTGGTATCCTCCTTTGAATGATTTAAGTGACTTGACTTGGCACATGTTCATGCATGTAGTTGAAACAAAATCAACATAGCCTTCACGATATTTATGTTCATGGTGGATTATATCCTACTCATGCTTGCATCCAATGTTTATTAATTTTAATGCATGTACATGGCTGTTGTCGCTCTTTAGTTGGTCGCTTCCCAGTCTTTTGCTAGCCTTCACCTGTACTAAGAGGGAATACTGCTTGTGCATCCAATCCCTTAAACCCCAAAGTTATTCGAGATGAGTCCACTATACCTTCCTATATGCGGTATCTACCTGCCATTCCAAGTAAATTTGTATGTGCCAAACTCTGAACCTTCAAATAAACATTCTGTTTTGTATGCTCGAATAGCTCATGTATCAACAAAGGCTGTCCTTATGTTCTGTGTTAGGCGGGTTATTCTCAAGAGGAGTGGACTCCGCTCCTCACTCACGAGAAAATGGCTGGTCACCGGGATGCCCAGTCCCATGCTTTATCCAAACTAAATCATAATTAATTGCAAACAAAACTCCCCCTGGGACCTGATGTATGTTGGAGGCACTCGTTGTTTTGAGCAAGCCATGGATTGATGCCTGTTGGTGGAGGGGGAGTATAAACTTTACCATTCTTATTGGGAACTGCCTATAATGTGTGTAGCATGGAAGATATCGCCATCTCTTAGTTGTTACGTTGACAATGAAAGTATACCGCTCAAAATACAATTTATCTCTATTTCAAAACCGATCTCTGGCACCTCTACAAATCCCTGCTTCCCTCTGTGAAGGGCCTATCCATTTACTTTTATGTTGAGTCATCACCCTCTTATTAAAAAGCACTAGCTGGAGAGCACAACCATCATTTGCATTCATCACTATTAATTTATATTGGGTATGAATATGATTGTATCTCTTTTACCATGAATTACAATGTCTAGTCGGTCCTTGATCTTCAAACGTGCTCTGCATTTATGTTTTGCGGTCTCAGAAAGGGCTAGCGAGACACCATCTTGTTATATCATATTATGATTGTTTTGAGAAAGTGTTGTCATCCGAGATTTATTATTATGACTTGCTAGTTGATTATGCTATTGATATGACTAATGATGAGACCTGAGAATTATTGCAAATGTGGTTAGTTATGATCTATGATGAAAACTTGAATGCTGGCTTGACATAGTTACAACAACAAGAGCAAACAGAGTTTGTAAAAGTTTTTCTTTCTTTCAGTTTGTCAACTGAATTGCTTGAGGACAAGCAAGGGTTTAAGATTGGGGGAGTTGATACGTCTCCGTCGTATCTACTTTTCAAAATACTTTTGCCATTGTTTTGGACTCTATCTTGTATGATTTGAATGGAACTAACCCAGACTGACGCTGTTTTCAGCAGAATTGCCATGGTGTTGTTTAATGTGCAGAAAACAAATATTCTCGGAATGACCTGAAACTCCACGGGAGGTCTTAGAAAAAATAATAAAAAATCCTCGCCAAAGATGAAGACCAGGGGGCCCACACCCTTTCCACGAGGGTGGGGGGCGCGCCCCCCCTAGGGCGCACCCCCTACCTCGTGGGCCCCCTGTTGACCCTCCGACGCCAACTCCAACTCTATATATTTTCTTTCGGAGAGAAAAAAATCAGAGAGAAGAAATCGTCACGTTTTACGATACGGAGCCGCCGCCAAGCCCTAAAACCTCTCGGGAGGGCCGATCCGGAGTCCGTTCGGGGCTCCGGAGAGGGGGATTCATCGCCGTCATCATCATCAACCATCCTCCATCACCAATTTCATGATGCTCACCGCCGTGCATGAGTAATTGCATCATAGGCTTGCTGGACGGTGATGGGTTGGATGAGATTTATCATGTAATCGAGTTAGTTTTGTTAGGGTTTGATCCCTACTATCCATTATGTTCTGAGATTGATGTTGCTATGACTTTGCTATGCTTAATGCTTGTCACGAGGGCCCGAGTGCCATGATTTCAGATCTGAACCTATTATGTTTTCATGAATATATGTGAGTTCTTGATCCTATCTGGGAGGTCTATAGTCACCTACTATGTGTTATGATCCGGCAACCCCGAAGTGACAATAATCGGGACCACTCCCAGTGATGACCATAGTTTGAGGAGTTCATGTATTCACTATGTGCTAATGCTTTGTTCCGGTTCTCTATTAAAAGGAGGCCTTAATTTCCCTTAGTTTCCAATAGGACCCCGCTGCCACAGGAGGGTAGGACAAAAGATGCCACGCAAGTTCTTTTCCATAAGCACGTATGACTATATACGGAATACATGCCTACATGACATTGATGAATTGGAGCTAGTTCTGTGTCACCCTATGTTATGACTGTTACATGATGAACCGCATCCGACATAATTATCCATCACTGATCCGGTGCCTACGAGTTTTCCATAAACTGGTTTACGCTTATTTACTTTCCCGCTGCTACTGTTACAATCACTACAAAATACCAAAAACATTACTTTTGCTGTCTTTACTTTTGTTGCTGCTACCACCACTATCATATTACTTTGCTACTAAACACTTTGCTGCAGATACTAAGTTTCCAGGTGTGGTTGAATTGACAACTCAGCTGCTAATACTTGAGAATATTCTTTGGCTCCCCTTGTGTCGAATCAATAAATTTGGGTTGAATACTCTACCCTCGAAAGCTGTTGCGATCCCCTATACTTGTGGGTTATCAAAACACCATATCAGTGCTATCTCGAAGCATGACTGTGGTATTCCAAATATCAACACGAACATTTGAAGCGAAATGCTAAATGCTTCTTGATCTATTATCCAAACACAGTTGTATGGGCAATATTCTAATTCTTTGTTCGCCCCTTTATCTAAATGCTTTTGCTCTTAATGTCCTATCATGTATAACATGCTCCGCTTTTTCTTTGGGAAGGATATACTCCCAATTCTTGTGCGAAACACATTTCCTTTCCATTGGTCTGTTTAATTCGATAATTTCATTTTCCTGTCCATTGGTTGTTTAAATTTTCTTGTGGTCTATATGACTTAAGCAGTATTAATTCTCTTCCCATGAAAGCACCTCGGTCTACAACTTTGTCAGTGTGACCCTATTATTATTGTTGTCGACATTCCGGTAACCACCGCTGGATGAGAACTTTGCCTATTGGTCCGCCTCGTTTCAACAAGCAGGGAAAATGGTTCTCTTCGTTCCTCGCCCTTGGTACCGATGTTGTCGCCGACATAATTGACCGACTATCCTCTGACCTGCCTTGCCATCATGACCGTGTGAAATGTTAGTGCCTTCCAGCTTTTAACCCACATGGTGGACCCATAACCCACAGTTCCATAGGATCGAAACCTAACTCTCCTGTATATCTTTGATTCCAAAATATTCTTGCATTTGGCTTCATATCATGTCACGAGCCACCTTCCGAGAGATGATCTATTCCCGATGCTCTGAACCCCTTTCTCACACTCTGTTCAGGTATCAATCGTTTGTCCATTCGGTTGGAACTTCCTATTGTACCTTCATACTTTGCTCTCGATGTATTATTAAGTTTCAACTCGAGAGATACTTCCGCCTCATTCCCTGAATTGTTCATCAGATAATTAGCCCTATAAGAGTCAGTTCTCCCAAAGATACTCTTTAATTCCCCACTTAAATCTCGGGATGAGATTTCTTGTAGTGGAGGAGATTTGTAACACCCCCAGTGTCATGCTATAGTAATCCCATGTTGAGGGTGCCATGTCATCACACTACTGTTGCTAATACTCACTTGATCCAAATCACTATTCATGTTTGGCAAACTAAAATTCAAAGTCAAAAATTCAATTTTCCAAACATGAAAACTAAAATGTTCAAAGTGTGGAAAATAATCACTAAGTAATTGTCATGTTGGAACCAACCTCTTCTAAATTCCCAAAATGCCCATGGGAATTAATTCAGTGCTCCAGCAGCATTTAAATTGGCCTTTTCAATTTCTAAAATTAATTAGGCAACTCCTTTTGACCCCAAACTTTTTATTCCATCTCAAGGTATGGTGTTAGATTTATGTGCCAAGTTTTGTTCAAAACAAAACTTATTTGGTACTAAAAGGAAATGAAAAACTGAGGCTAAAAATGTTAAACGGAAAAGATTTATAAAAAAAGGAAAAGAGAAACACCCCCCCATGCTGGGCCGAATGGCCCAGCTGGCCGCCGCACCGGCCGGCCCACCAGGCCCAGCCGGGCCTCCTTATCCACCCCACCCCACTCCCGAACCCTAACCTCTCCCGATCCCCACTCCTCCCACTCACTCCCCCGCACGCCTCTCTCCCCTTCCCTCGTCTGGATCGGGGCAGAGGGCCCCGAACCCCTTGCCAGTCCACCACCGCCCGACGCCTCTCGCCACCCCTCGTCGGCACTGCCCTACCGCCGTCCTCCTCACCTCCTCCCCCTCCGATCTGGGTGCCTCGCCGCGGCGCCCCGACGACGCCACCGCCCGATGTCGCCGTCATCGCCTCACCGCCTCGACCACGCCTCCTCGCCGGACCGCCACACCGTCGTCCTCCCTTGTGTCGCGCCGTCCTCATCCCCCTCCACGACAACCGCTGCCGTTTCCCTATGAGCCGCCGTGAGCCCCGGCCTCCGCTTCTCCTCTTCCCCCCCACTTGCTCCAAGGCGACCCGACATCACCACCGCGCCACTGGCCACTCCGGCGCGCCCCGATGGGTGCACACCGCGCCCAAGCCGTGCCCCACACCGTGCCACCTGCACGCGCCCAAGGATGCCTCGCCCCTGGCCTCCACTGCCTCCCGCTCTCGCTGCACGCACGCCGCGCTCCGCCCCTCCGCCACGGCCACGGCCAGCGCCGCCCTGCTCCCCTCGCCGCCCGCAGCCGCGCAGGCCTCGCCGTGCCACCACTTCCCGTTCCCTGCATCCGGTCCAAGCCCGTGGCCTCGCCCCGCTGCTCCTCCGAATGATTTCATATTCACTAGTAGTAACAAAGAAAAGGTTGCCTTGTTAATTAACAGAAAACAGGGTGAAAACTATCACATGAGGCCGGTAAAAACAAGGCACACTGGGTCCAGCGTCATCGTCACTACAGTTGTGCGCACGTGAGAAGTCTACATATCGAGGGGGCTACTGAGCGAGGCACCGAGACACAATGTTTGAGAGAGAAACCAATTGACATATTATGATCGGATCGAGTTGTCACCCTTCTGCTGTCATTGTTGGGGGGGGAGAGAAAGACGTATCGAGAGTGTGAACGGTAGGCATAGAGGCACAACTAGCGAGTGTGTGTGTGTGTGTTTGAAAGAGGAGTAGATAGATTATTATCAAGATCGATGTGATACCCTACTCCTTCGGTGTCGGGTAGTGTGTGTGTATGTTTGTGAGAGAAGATAGTCGATAGATTAGTATCAAGATCGAGGTGTCACCCTACTCCTTCGGTGTTGGGAAGTGTGGGTGTGTGGGGGGGGGCAGTGACACTCACATATCTCTACTCTTATAAAAAAAACAGAGTTGGTGATGATGGTGTTTCTGCCATTCTGCAATATAGGCCGTCCGATTTATATCCGACAGACAGGAAGGAAATTATGGCAATTTTGCAAAAAGATACCCACACCCCTCTCCGCATTTGCAAATAAGGCATTCCCTCGTTCATCCTTTTCTCCCACAAGATAAACTTCTCATACAAATGCATCTTGATGTTCCATGCAATGCATGGGCATCTTGCTAGTAGGGAGAAGGAGTTTGTGTGACACATATCTAGCTATATTAAGGGATAGGTAGATAGCATATGTGTGAGAGACATTATTATACTTTGAGACATTAGTGGCTGTGGGTGGGCGGAATTAAAGGGGTGGGCGTGTTAGACATAGAGAGCGTGTGTGTTTCTGTGCGAGAGACTTGTAGGACGGGGTAGAAAGACGAATTTAACCCTAATGGAGGGAGAGAAATACACGAAGTGCGCGTGTGTGATTCCGATGCCCACAGGGAAATGAGATATGTATGCCTGTGAGAGAGATTGCACAATTCATTCACGAATCACTATCTAGCGATCGTGGACATGCATCGCTTGAACATAAGTCAATATCTACTTCTTATCATGGCCAAAGGTACAATATCAATTCAACGCTATAAAGATTGGACAGTCACATATCACATTTTTTCTATTTAAATAAACCTTTTCAGTTGTGCATGCCAAAGTTACAGTGATGTTTCTTCAAACAACCAATGTAGCTATCATGTACATGCACCATTGTTACTCTTGCATTCAAATTCATTAGTCTTGGATGATTTAAGTTTCTATTTTGAAGTAATATATGTAATATTCATATATGAATTCAATGGGTATGCAATTTATGAAATGGAGGCTATGTAATCATATGAGGTAACACTTTTAAGTAGCTGACTACTATATCCATTTCTTTTTGTGTGCCTCTACACTAACACGTCAATGCATTATGTTTGAAGTAAATAACCAATGGAACTAAATTATCTATTTACACGAGAAATACATAGGCTGAGCATTTGATCCCTTTTTTGTGAACGCGCCACTACACCCGTACGATTGGCCGTGCCCGTATGAACGTCCTAGTTATTGGCGCATCATCCTGAGTTATTGTCTTTTTTTCTGGGGTGGACTTCACACCAGTTATTAACTACTGACGCGTGCCCCATGTACACAGTCTAGCAAGACCTTCCCACTAGCACGGGCCAAAATTAGTTGAAATTGGATATGAACGATCCCGCGGGCGGCAAAATCTCCTGCCTCCTTCTAAAATTTCCGCTACCTTAGTCTTTAGCATGCGAAATCCCCCTTTTGTCCTTGGTGCACGGAGACCAACAGTTACAATACCGCCCTCATCTACATGATAGGTCGGGGCTGCTTTGGTAACTTCCAGTTCCCCCACTACACGACACCCCCATTTCCTCTCCCCCTCCCGCAAAAACGACTAACTCCACAGCACTAGAGCATCTTACATCACACCGTCCGTACTTCATCGCCCTTTCTCCCCTCCCCTCTCGAAACCCTAGACTGCTCATCCACCGGCGTACCATAGCCCATTCCCTCTCGAAACCCTAGACTGCTCATCCACCGGCGTACCATAGCCCATTCACTGCCAGCGGCGTCCACCTCGCCGGATCTGCTTCTGCGGTCGCATCTACCCCTCCCACCTCCCCTAGAAATAAGTAGAGTGCTCATCCACCACTGTGCCACAGCCCATTCAGTGTCGGCCTTGTCCATGGCGCCGGATCTGCTTCGCCGGTACTCTCGTCAACCGCCGCGCATCTGCAGCGGCTCATTAGTACTCCCCACCGGAGACGCTTCGTCCACACCCCCCAGAGGCGCCCCACTGACGCCCCCGTCGACGGCCTCCGATCCTCTTCGCCGACACCTTCCTCAACCCTATCCGAGCCGCTTCGCCGACACCTTCCTCAAACCTACCGGAGCCGCCTCGCCGACACCATCGTCAACCCTACCGGAGTAGCTTCGCCTATACCATTCTCAACCCTACCGGGGCCGCTTTGCCAACTCACAAGTCCACGGCCTCAGATCCACTTCCTCGCACCCTCATCCAACCTACCGGAGCAGCTTCTGACGCCCCGTCCACAGCCGCAGATCTGCATCATCGACACCACCCTTAACCCAACCACCGGAGCAGCTTCTGACACCCCATCCACGGCCACAGATCCGCATCATCGACACCATCCTTAACCCAACCATCGGAGCAGCTTTTGATGCCCCATCCATGGCCGCAGATCCGCGTCATCGACACCATCCTTAACCCAACCCCCGGAGCAGCTTCACCTATGCCCTCGTCCACGTCCACAGATCCGCTTCGCCCACACCATAGTCCACCCTACTAGAGCTGCTCCACAAACACCCTACTCGACGGTTCTAGATCTCCTTACCAGACCCTGACAGCCAGCGCAGTGTCATCACCCTCGATGTTTCTACCCTAATTCCCATCATCTCGAGAGATGCCAAGCACCCGCCACGGCCTAGGTACTTGTCACCTTTAAACCCGTCCAGCATCACCTGCCCGATGTACTTCAAATATACTAACCAGTCGCTGTTACCTGTTATGCAACTGGCAAAAACTACAAGGACGATGTTTCTTCTGGATCTAACAGCTTGGCCAACCAAGATCCTGGACTGAGGCATTGCTATGATCTTGTAAGCGCGTCTCTCTATCTCTTGTATTGTTGTGTGCCTGCCAGCGTGCTTTGCTAGGATTTTCGACCAGTAATCCCTTTGTGCAGACAATGATTTCTACTACCGGCTGCTAAATTAGATATGTAGATGTCATACATGATACTACCTCGTACCTCCGTTCCTAAATATAAGTATTTATAGAGATTCCACTATAGGCTACATACGGAGCAAAATGAGTGAATCTACACTCGAAAATGCATCTATTTACATCTGTATGTGGTCCATACTGGAATCTCTACGAAGACATACATTTAGGAACAGGGGCAGTACATTACACAAAATCATAGGTGGCATGTACGAATTCCAGTGCACTACATTAGGCTCCCTTAGAGTGCCTGCTAGTCCAGCATACAGAGTCATGGCTAGTTTATGGTACGCACACAATCGTTAATTGGTGGTTTAAATATGCGCAAGGGATATGCAATGTAGTATCATGTAGAGATGTTTGAAATTAGCCGTGTCAACTTGAAGATAGGGTTACACAATGAAAAAGTACAAGATGTATGTGGCAATTTCATGGAACATCGCAAAAAAAGGAGAGGCAGCGGTGAGCCTATACAGTGTGCTATGGTACGTCACTCCTCCATTGCAATCATCGTGATATGTTATTTGTATGTCAGTTCTATTAGCCAAGTTTCTTAGGGACAGTTATTACGAGTTATCCTAAGAAAATAAGCACCCATGAATATAAGCTCCATGTAATTACCCAACCAGTTCTTTTCATTGCGTTTTCAGCTTATCTTTGGTATGATCAGTGGAAATTCTAGATTGCATTATATTTTTTCATTTTGCTTCCCATATGGAAATTAATTTAACTTACAAACATCACAAATTGAACCCAGTGCAGTAATTAATATGATAGGAAAACAGACCATCACTATTTGCTCAAAATGTAAATACAAAGATACCATCTACTTGGCATAATCTACTTTGGTCAATGTTTTCCATAGAGATCCCATTGCCTAATTTAAACGAAGAATGCATGACCCACATTTAAATGAAGAACAATTATTTATTGAAATTTGATGGTCCAAGTGGCTGGTTATTATCGTATAGCAGCACCACCTGAAAGCATCATATAGCAGCAGCAGCTCATAGCAACTCATCATACAGCAGCAGCAGTCTGCAGTTCATCATATACCAGCAGCAGCTCATAGCAATTCATCATATAGCAGTAGCAGGAGCATCTCATAGCAATTCATCATATAGCAGCAGCAGGAGCAGCTCATAGCAATTCATCATATAGCAGCAGTAGGAGCAGCTTGTAGCAACTCATCATATAGCAGCAGCAGCTCATAGCAATTCATCATATAGCAGCAGCAACAGCTCATAACAATTCATCGTATAGTGGATCAGAATGAAAATTTGGCAAAAAATTAGAGGAGATCCTCACCTTGTTGGATGAGCTCATCCTTCAACAGCACCTCAAGGCCATGGCCTGGGAGGAGGGGAGGGGGAAAAAGGTGCCTTCTGCCGCAGTGTGGCATCAGTCGTAGTTGTGCAGCGCCCACCGGAGTAGTTCATTGGACGAACCAGAGTGGAGCAGCTGCTGGAGACCATGAGAATGAGGGGCGGCACCAGAGGGAGGAGCAGCCAGGGAGATTTGCCCCTACCCGCCGGCCATGCAGCCTAGCTAGACATAGCATCATCGAGGACCAGGCCAGATGGGACCAGTGGCGAGGGCTCGCTGGAGGAACCCTAGTGATGCAGGCAGGGGATCAAGGTAGAGGGAAAGGGGAGAGGAGATGCAAGCGGGCAGGGCAATGAATGCTTGCGTGTTTGTTTTTACTTGAGGGTTAGGTGTGACACGGGCGTCAACAGTTGCATTTTGAGTGTAATATAGGCAGACAACAGAGTCATTTCAGTATTCCCCTTCCCTTCAATTTTTAGTGAGGTTCTACCCGAAACACCCCCTCCAAAGCGAAATTAGTTAAGCCCAAGCCCATAACTCAAAAATGACTTCTTTACATCTTTTATGGCTTATTTTGACAATATGCCCTGAAAAGGCGGAATCGAACTGGCCCTTAACCTGCAATTCAATTGTGTGTGCAATGATGAATCACTCCTGCCTGCTATCTGTACATTTAGGCATCATCATACATGGCATAACCTAATACATGTGCATTCCATTGTAGAATCTGGAATATGCAATGTTTATGTTAGTTCATAGATTGCACATGATGTTTAAATGCCCCTTAAATCTGGTCGGTCAAGTGATGGTCTTTAAGCCTCCTTCTTTGCTTCTTTTCTTGATATGTAAGATTTGCTCACACATCTGTTCAATTGCTTGTTTGCATCAGCCAGCCATACTAGGACTGTTTGCTTTGATTACTTGTTGTTCTTGACCTAACACTCTAATAGAGCTTGTCAACGATTTAAACACTAAGGGCTGCTGTAGTGGGGCCTTCTCTAACTCATAGGTGACATAAAGGTTTGGCTGTACACTACAGTAGGCTCTCCAAGAGTACCTGGAGATCCAGTTCGAATGTATGCCTAGTTTTTACATAGTGTGGACATAGTAAATGCTCATTTCATTGTGTGCAAGTGCAAGAGATGCGGCATGTTTCATTATGTGGTGTTGTTTTGTTATAATCTCATCCTTTTGTGTTCACAGACTGGAAAGTATGCATATTTATCTTCCAAGGAGACGAGTAACTAGTTTGTGTCACCTTGCAGAGGGGGTGCAATGAAGATAAGATTGAGGATTTCCAAGTACAAGATGTTAGGAAGGAGCCTTGCAAGAGAAGTAGGAGCTGTGCTGAGCCTCTTCAACATGCTAAGGTAAGTCATTGTATGCAACTGAACAGTTCAATTCCTTGTTTGTTTCAGGCATAGTTAATTTTCTCTTTTGAATTGCTTTATTTGTCCTCAGTTAATGAGATGCCCAAATAATCCTGCCTGATGTTCAGTACTTGTATCACTATTAGTTGACATAATTAAAGGCCTTACCATTTAATTACTCTGCCGAAGTGTGCCTGAAGCTTTGAAGTCTATTAACCAACTATTATTGCATGAGGCTCACAATCTAGTTTATACTACGCTAATGGTTGCATAGTTTTGCCTGTTGTAGTATGTTTGTATGAAACCCTCTATTGTTCATTATGCTCCCTAAGACTTTAATTGAGGCACAAAATGGCCAACTGCTTGCTTACTTATACGCAACGTGCTGTCTAAATTTGTAACTTGTCTGTGTTTTCGATTGGGCCCCAACATCGTGCTCCTCTAGTGAGCTAAGAGGGATTTCTGTATGCAGGCTGCACATACTATCTTTTTTATAATTTTTAAAATATCACCTGCTTATGCTTCATGACGTGTAACATTTTTTTAAAAGTGACGTGTAACATTATTGTTAGTCCTGTTTTGCCATGTAGTACAAAATAGTGTCTTGTTCGCTTCACTGTTGTAACTATATTTTTACCCTAGTCATGTGTACTTACAGAAACATTTCAGGATGAAGTGACATCAACACAAAGATCTGCGAGCAGTGCGGCATGGCCGTTACCGAATGATTATGGATTGGAATTGGAATGTGCTGATGTTCTCGAGCATCAACTAGAGGTGGCAAGACAATGTGTACATGATTGTCAACGTATAATCAACAAGTTGAGACTGGACATGCAAGTATTAGATGTAGGAGTCAAAAAATGAAACAAGACACTGAGGTAACCATGAAGGAATTGGAGATTTTGCAGACTGAAATTTGTGCTATCTGAATTTGACCAATCCTATTTTCTGAAGAGATTATAGTTCAAATGGAGTTAAGTTGATGCGCGTCCATGATGTATGAGATGTATTTGCCCAGTGTATCTAATTTGCTATTTGTGTATGCTTTATTATCACCTGTGCCGAACCATAATGCCTAGTGGGTATAATCGGCTGTAATTTTTTTATTGTATGGTGTAGGATTATTGTACCTTTATATGCCTTGATCTCTTTGTTGTATAGTGTATGCTTTTTAGAGGTGATAGTATTGAGTAGGATAATTCGTTGAATATGCTATATCGTTCAAACGGGGGCCAACTCGCCCGACCATGGCCCTTCACGGGCCGTCGGATCCATGGGCCTTCTACGTCTCGTAGGATCCATGGGCCTTCTACGTCTCGTAGGATCCATGGGCCTTCTACGTCTCGTAGGATCCATGGGCCTTCTATGTCTCGTAGGATCCATGGGCCGCTGACTCATTTATGGGTCTTGTACGGGCCTTTAATGGGCCGTAGACGGGCCTTTAATGGAAATCGTACGTTTTATGGGCTGACCATAACGAGCCATTAATAGGCCGTATTTGGTGATGCTATGAAAATGACCCAACAGACTAACGGTCCACAAACGAGCCGACTGTAACGACGGGCTGAATTTGGCCCACAAGCAGAAAATGACAGTAAAGGTCCGTAGGTAACCGAATGCTGCAAATGAGCCCAATAATAAATGGGCCCTCAGAAGGCCGAAAGTTAACTTGGGCTAGAAACGGCCCAACGGAATAACGGGCCGTTAATGGGTATAAAGTGGTACACTATTCATTATGGGCCAGTTTCACCACGGGCCGTTAATGGGTGTAAAGTAATACACTGTTCATTACGGGCCAGTTTCATCACAGGCCGCTAATGGGCCAAGAGTTACAAAGGGCCTCATATGGGCCGAAAGACGTCATGGGCTATACATGGGCTAGAAGTGAAACGGGCTGGAATCATATTGGATGGCCCAGATGATGCTACTAGGCCTAATTTGGATAGGGCGTAACGGGCCTTGGGTTAGCGGGCTGTAAATGGGCTATATGCAAACAGGCCGTTAACAGGCTTTCCATGGGCCGACCTGCCAGCTTTTGACCAAGTCAAACGGGCCGGCCTTTTCACAGGAATGGGCCACTGTTGGGCTGTGCCACGTGACGACGTATCATCGGCGCCTTCTGTCCAGTGAGTGGATGACATCTGTCCCAACGATGAGCCGACACATGTTTCCTCTAGCCAATGATGATTTTTCACGTGGAAAATCCCCATTGGTCAGGCCTGTTAACGGGTTATCGGATCCAAAACCCGACCCGATAGCTTAACGGCGTTCTGTTACGGTGGATGCCATGTGTCGGTCACCCTTGACGAAAGCACTTCTGTGATGCGCGATTTATCGTCATGGAAGTGGACACTTCCGTGATGATAATTTTGGTAATGTCATGGAACACTTCTACGACAGCACAGGTATGACTATCTTGATTCTGTCATAAATTTGTCATGGATGTACATGCATGACAAAAAACGCGACCTACTGTGACAAACACATATCATCATGGAAGTGTATTTTTTTGTAGTGCAAGTTCCAAAGCAGAGAGGGTTCCTTTGCAAAGAAACTTGCTTGGACTTGCCAAAACTTTGACTACAATCCTGGTTAGTCATTACTTGCAAAACTTTCACTTAGCTACATATTTTGTCCAGTACTCAAGTTCCTATAGTATTATTAGTTCCTAACTGTGAAAAATTCCTCTTCCTAGTGGCTTGGTGGAGAATGTATGGAGGTGAGACACCAGGGATGAAGGACATGGCTATGAAGATCCTTTCTTTGACCTCAGGTTCTTCCGGTTGTGAGAGAAATTGGAGTTGTTTTGAGTCGGTTAGTTTCCAAAGCTGAATTTGTTCTAATGCTTTGTCAAGTTCATATTAACTAGTTCTTGACTAGTAGCATTGGCACTTGTAGATACATACCAAGAGGAGAAATAGACTTACAACATAATCTGTAACATCCCAAATTTCCAATTTGGAATGTTATACATAGGTCATCTTATGCATATCATATTTTATTTGCATTTTGGTTTTTGATCCTAAAATCCTAAGCAACTCAAGGACCCACTGAGAGAGTTGGGGATTTTATTATTTTTGTATTTGAATTTTCTCAAATATTGAAAAGTGGATCATTTTGGTTTTATTATTTTTCTCTCCGAAAATATTTCATATCAAAAATATATGAGAGGCGATAATATGACTTCTTCAAAATAAATGAAATATTGGAGGAAAAATATTAAAATCAAATAAAGTTTTTTTGGATTTTATTTGAATTAGAAAAATATGCATTTTTAGGCCAAGAAAATGTTCACTAAGTTCTAAATATTTTATTTAGGCGATGAAAATTTGTTTTGGCATTTTTAGATTTTTATTTCTATTTATTTAGGATTTTTCTCAGCACCTAGGGATATACCATTGATGTCCTTTTTGGTTGGCCACCCAGGCTCAAAGGGATCATAAGATTATTCATGCTAGAAACTTCCGTGTGCAGCCACAAGCTATTATGGGCTCTAGCATAGTGGAGTAAGTTGTATGACCTCTTCGAGTGGTAGGCTAGCAGATGTAGGGATGTAGGTTGGTACTATCTACCCGGGGTTAGAGTTAATGCTTCTGAAAGACTGTCTCGATCATCAGTTTCTCAAACACCATGTAGTGCGAGAAATCCAACGAAGGAGATCGAGTCTTGTGGGGAAAAGTATGCAAACCTCTGCAGAGTGTACAAACTAATCATGGTTAGCCGTGTCCCTGGTTATGGACATCTTGAGTATCTGGTACTTGGATTATCATGTGGACCTCATCACCCTAAATTAAATTTGTTGGGATGTTAATTACTTTTAATTGGGATTGAGATGGGGTTTTACCATTCTCATTGTTTTTCAACTACCATGATAGTTAAATAAAATATATTCCATTGTTGTAGGAAAAAATGGCTTTTCGTAAAAACATTATAACCATAGAGCCTCCACCAGCCATATATGCATGTAGTGATAGCTTTTACTTGTTTCATTGCTCTACTGTGTTATCTTGCCAGCATATTCCATGTGCTAGCCTGTTTCGGTCTGCAACATATCATGTTGCAGACTTTTCAGACGAAGAGTAAGGTGCGCTAGGTCGTTGTCGTGCACTCAGCTATGCCATTGGAGTTGATGGACTCACTTTAACTTACAAGTCTTTCGTTGTTATCTTTTAGATGGCCTTAAGCCATATTTATTGTAATAAGTTCTCTTTTGAGACATTCGATGTAATAAGTGTATGATTGCCACTGTGTTATAAATCCTTCAAGTACTGTGTGTGTCAGCATTACCGATCCAGAGATGACACTTATGCACAGAGATTTGGCCGTTTGAGGTCGAATCGCTACAAGATGGTATAAGAGCACTCGCTGAATGTAGGACACGACCACTAAGATGAGCCATAGGTCACTCTTCTCTACCCATTTCTGACTCCTCTCCATTTTCTACTCTATAGGATGGCGAACGCAAGGAACAAGTTTACATAGCCGGATGAAGACACACCGTTTGGACGACACTTGAAGGAAGTCACTAGGTCCCTGAACATTGGAATACCAAGCTTCACGTGGACCTACACCGCCACTTTACCAGAAGAAGAGCGTTGGATGATTCAATTTCAAGTTCCAAGAAGGACATTCACGCAAGTAACAGAGCCCATAGAGTTTTCCTTCGATGCACCAACCTGGAGTCTAGGACAGAGCATGGCAGCCCACGTCGCCATAGGATGCATCAGTGAAGTTTATCATAAGAATCTTAAGGACACTATCTACCAGATATGTGGGCGCTGAGATGAGCAATGGGAGATGATCAGCACCAGGAAGGACAGGTCCATTGCAGCCTTCATCTAGGAGTTAAACCAGCACATTCGATGCCAGGAGAACCAAATGTGCGCAAGCATGATAGATCTGAAGAAGTTGATGACCTGACAATGCGACGCTAGAAGAGGAACTCAAGTCTACACGCAACGGATACGAGGAGGAAATCACAATACTAGTGGAGAAGAATGACGACCTGACAAAGAAGCTAGGAGTATTCATGGGGGACCCTGCGCCAGGAGGAGATGACGACCACCCCAAGGACTACATCATCGTCGACGACACCGACTCCGACCCCAGTGATGATGATTATGAAGACAAAGCTGGAGCAGATATCATGAAGTCTTCTATCGATCAAAAATTCTAGTAGACCACCATACTATTAGTAGTATTCCCCCCATGTATATATTAGTAGTCCGAGCACTGTAACGATAGTTAGATCGATTGTATGCCCTTGCTTGAAATTGTTTTGGTGTGATATGCTTGTGTTTGTCTCATGTGCATATGGGTAGTGTTTTCTCACTAGACCTCATTATATTCTAAGCTCTCCCCTCTAAACCATCAGATGCCTCTGAGATGTGACCCCAGATTTGCTTTCCCACCGGAGCTCACTCAGTTGATTCAACAGCAGAATACACTGATGCAATTGCTAGTCCATAACCAAGGCAACAACAACAACAATAACAACAACCCACCACCACCCCCTCCAGTTGACAACTTAGCCCGTTATCTGAGGTTACAACCGCCGGTGTTTTCCAGTAGCACCGAGCCAATAGTTGCTAATGACTGGCTACGCAGGATTGGAAGGGAGTTAACCACTACAGGTTGCACAAATGCTGAGAAGGTGCATTTTGCCGCACACCAATTGGATGGACCTGCAGCCTCATGGTGGGAGAATTACATAGCCACCTTCCCTATAGCCAATGTTACTTGGGAGCAGTTTCAGCAAGCGTTCCGCACTGCTCATGTCTCAACTAGAGCTATGAGCATGAAGAAGCATGAGTTTCGCAACTTACGCTAGGGCAACCGTACTGTGGGCAGTACGTGGATCAGTTTAGTAAGTTAGCATGCTATGCCCCAGATGATGTGGCCATGATACATCTCCGTCGTATCTACTTTTCCAAACACGTTTGCCCTTGTTTTGGACTCTAACTTGCATGATTTGAATGGAACTAACCCGGACTGATGCTGTTTTCAGCAGAATTGCCATGGTGTTATTTATGTGCAGAAACAAAAGTTCTCGGAATGACCTGAAACTCCACGGAGATTATTTTTGGAAATAATAAAAAATACTGGCAAAGAATCAAGGCCAGGGGTCCACACCCTAGCCATGAGGGTGGGGGCGCGCCTGCCCCCTGGGCGCGCCCTTGCCTCATGGGCCCCCTGGAGCTCCACCGACCTCAACCTTAACTCCATATATTCGTGTTCGGGGAGAAAAAAAATAAAGGAGAAGGATTCATCACGTTTTACGATACGGAGCCGCCGCCAAGCCCTAAACTCTCTCGGGAGGGCTGATCTGGAGTCCGTTCGGGGCTCCAGAGAGGGGAATCCGTCGCCATCGTCATCATCAACCTTCCTCCATCACCAATTTCATGATGCTCACCGCCGTGCATGAGTAATTCCATCGTAGGCTTGCTGGATAGTGATGGGTTGGATGAGATTTATCATGTAATCGAGTTAGTTTTGTTAGGGTTTGATCCCTAGTATCCACTATGTTCTGAGATTGATGTTGCTATGACTTTGCTATGCTTAATGCTTGTTACTAGGGCCCGAGTGCCATGATTTCAGATCTGAACCTATTATGTTTTCATGAATATATGTGAGTTCTTGATCCTATCTTGCAAGTCTATAGTCACCTACTATGTGTTATGATCCGGCAACCCCGAAGTGACAATAATCGGGTTCACTCCCGGTGATGACCGTAGTTTGAGGAGTTCATGTATTCACTATGTGTTAATGCTTTGGTCCGGTACTCTATTAAAAGGAGGCCTTAATATCCCTTAGTTTACACTAGGACCCCGCTGCCACGGGAGGGTAGGACAAAAGATGTCATGCAAGTTCTTTTCCATAAGCATGTATGACTATATTCGGAATACATGCCTACATTACATTGATGAATTGGAGCTAGTTCTGTGTCACCCTAGGTTATGACTGTTACATGATGAACCGCATCCTACATAATTCTCTATCACCAATCCATTGCCTACGAGCTTTCCATATATTGTTCTTCGCTTATTTACTTTTTCGTTGATATTGTTATCATCACTACAAAACACAAAAAATATTACTTTTTCTACCATTACCTTTTATCACCGTTACCACTACTATCATATTACTTTGCTACTAAACACTTTGCTGCAGATATTAAGTTATCCAGGTGTGGTTGAATTGACAACTCATCTGCTAATACTTGAGAATATTCTTTGGCTCCCCTTGTGTCGAATCAATAAATTTGGGTTGAATACTCTACCCTCGAAAACTGTTGCGACCCCCTATACTTGTGGGTTATGAGGCCACAGATGCCGTGAAGCAAGAGAAGTTTATGGAAGGGCTAAATGATGAGATGAGTATGTAGTTAATGGTGGCGACATTTAACAACTACCCGGGAGTTGGTAGATAAGGCTCTTATGATTGAAGGGAAGCAGCAGCAGATTGAGAGCCGCAAAAGGAAGAATGGACAAGGGAAGTACAATTCAGGGGCTCAGCAGAAACCTTGGTTCACCCAGAACTTGGGAGGATATACCCATAACCATGGAGGCCATAATCATAATGGAGGAAGTTTGCATAACCACAATGGCTCTACGAATGGAAATGAGAGTGGAGCAAGCAGTCAGAACCGCTCTAACCCAAGCACACCCGCTAAGAAGGACCAAAGTCATGTTACTTGTTTTAATTGCGGGAAGACTAGACACTATGCCAATGAGTGTCCTGAACTCAAGAATGGAAATGGCAATGGAAGCTCTGGGAAGAAGCCCAACCCTTTCAATAAGGGCCAAGTGAACCACGTGAACGTGGAGGAGGTTGAAGAGCAGCCAGCCACAGTTATCGGTAAGTTTTTAGTTAAGCCATTTACCGCTCTTGTTCTTTTCGATACTGGTGCATCGCATTCATACATTTCAAGGGGATTTGTGGACAAGTTTAAGTTACCCACCTTAGCCCTTAGGACACCCTTGTTAGTAAGCTCACCAGGAGCAGAGTATATGGCCAGACGATGGTGCGACCGGATACCCTTAAACATTGGCAGCCATATTTTCCCCTCAGACCTAATAATTCTAGAGTCACAAGGATTATATGCGATACTGGGTATGGATTGGCTATCGAAGTATGGAGAAAACATTGATTGTGCTAGTAGGTCAATTCTACTCACCGCCCCGGAGGAAAAAGATTAAGTATGTATCCAGGCATACCCCAAGGAGGACTCACCTAAATGCCCTCACGGGCGTTGTTCAGGAGGAAGTTCCTGTAGTGAAGGATTACCCGGATGTATTTCCAGAGGAACTACCAGGCATGCCGCCGGATCGAGACATTGAGTTTTTCATAGAGCTATTGCCAGGCACCAGACCAATATCGAAGAGACCATACCGGATGCTCGCGAATGATCTGGAGGAGATTAAGAAACAGATTAAGGAGTTACTGGAGAAAGCTTACATTCGACGAAGCTCGTCAGCATGGGGAGACCCAGTGCTCTTGGTTGAGAAGAAGGATAAATCTCTGAGAATGGTGGTTGATTATCGTGCATTGAATGAAGTGACGATCAAGAACAGGTACCCACTACCGATGATCAATGAATTGTTTGACCAGCTGCAAGGAGCTAAAGTATTTTCCAAGATCGATCTTCAATTAGGATACCACCAATTGAAGATCCGAGAACAGGATATACCCAAGACAGCCTTCACCACAAGGTACGGGCTATATGAGTACACGGTTATGTTATTTGGACTGACAAACGCCCCTGCCTATTTCATGAGTATGATGAATAAGGTGTTCATGGAGTTCTTGGATAAATTTGTCGTGGTGTTCATTGATGACATTTTGGTGTACTCGAAGAATGAAGAGGAACACAGGGAGCATTTAAGTTTAGTTCTCGAGAAGCTCAGGGAACATCAGTTATACGCCAAATTCAACAAATGTGAGTTTTGGTTGAAGGAAGTTGGATTCCTTGGACATGTTATATCAGGAGAAGGTATAGCAGTAGACCCTACTAAGGTTCAGTCAGTCACTGAGTGGTTGGCACCCACCTTAGTTGGAGAGATCCGCAGTCTTCTTGGACCCGTAGGATATTATCGGAGATTCATTGAGAATTTCTCTAAGATAGCGACGCCCATGACAGAGTTGTTGAAGAAAGACACCAAGTTCAAGTGGACATATGAATGTGAGGCAAGTTTCCAAGAGTTGAAGAAACGTCTGGTTACAGCCCCAGTGCTGATTCTGCCGGATATATGCAAGGATTTCTAAGTGTATTGTGACGCATCTCGCTTAGGACTTGGAGGCGTGCTTATGCAAGATGGAAGAGTTGTTCCATATGCCTCATGTCAGCTTCGACCGCATGAGTAAAATTATGCCATGCATGATTTGGAGTTAGCAGCTATAGTGCATGCACTCAAGACCTGGAGACATTTTCTTATTGGAAATCATTGTGATGTGTACACGGATCATAAGAGTTTCAAGTACATTTTCCCACAGAAGGAGTTGAATCTCAGGCAAAGGAGACGGTTGGAGCTTATAAAGGATTATGATATGAAGTTGCACTATTATCCAGGCAAGGCCAATGCCGTAGCAGAAGCTTTGAGCCGAAATAGTTACGCCAATAACCTCATAAGCGGAGGATTACCAACAGAGTTAGCTAAAGATCTCAGGGAACTATGTTTGGAGATAGTCCCTAGAGGTTTTGTTGCAGCATTGGAAATTTAGTCGACATTATTGGGAAAAATTTGAGAAGCTCAGAAGGATGATAAGGGAATTGCAGAGATAAAGGAGAAAATGAGCAAAGGAAAAGCCAAGAGTTTTCGTGAGGATGAGCACGACACCTTGTGGTTTGAGGACCGTGTTTATGTACCCAATAATGCAGAGATCAGGAAGTTGATACTCCAGGAGGCTCATGACTCGCCATACTTGATACACCCCGGAAACACCAAGATGTATTTGGATTTGAAGGAGCATTTCTGGTGGACTGGTTTGAAGAAGGATATTGCCGAGTATGTAGCCGTATGTGATGTATGTCAGAGAGTGAAGGCGGAACATCAAAAGCCAGCAGGATTACTGCAGCCTATGTCGATACCCAAATGGAAGTGGGACAAGCTTGGCATGGATTTTATCACCGGATTACCCAGGACCCGATCAGGATACGATTCTATTTGGGTAGTAGTGGATCGTTTGACCAAAGTGGCTCACTTTATCCCAGTTAAAACCACCTATATGAGTGCGAAGTTGGCCAAGATATATATGACCAGGATCGTATGTCTGCATGGAGTTTCGAGGACCATCATATCAGATAGAGGAACACAGTTTACTTCAAAGTTTTGGCACCAGCTGCACTAGACTTTCGGCACCAGGCTAGAGTTCAGTATAGCCTTTCATCCGTAGACAGATGGATAGACCGAGAGAGTCAATTAGATTCTGGAAGACATGTTGAGAGGTTGTGCGCTCGATTATGGATCTAGTTGGGATGATAATTTGCCGTACGCAGAGTTCTCATACAACAACCGTTATCAAGCTAGTCTGAAGATGGCACCTTTCGAAGCTGTGTATGGAAGAAGATGCAGAATGTCGTTGATGTGGGATGAAGTTGGAGACCGCCAGTTGTTTGGACCAGATTTGATCAAAGAGTCAGAAGAGAAGGTTAAGTTAATTCAAGACAGACTGAAGGTAGCTCAGTCCAGGCAGAAGAGCTATGCAGACTCAAAACGCAAGGAGGTAGTCTATGAAATCAGAGACAGAGCATATCTTTGTGTGTCACCACTGCGAGGAGTTAAATGTTTTGGAGTTAAGGGAAAGTTAGCCCCAAGATTTCTAGGACCATACCGAGTTTTGGAACGTATGGGAGAAGTAGCCTACAAGTTGGAGCTGCCCGAATGACTGTCAGGAGTTCATGATGTGTTTCACGTTTCCCAGTTGAAGAAGTGTCATGCTAATATGGCCGATATTCCTCGGAGAGATACTGTGCCCCTGGAAGCAATTCAGTTGGATAGTGATCTGACCTATGAGGAGAAACTAGTCAAGATTCTCGAGTTTGCCAGCCGAGTCACACACAGCAAGGTTATGAAGTTTTGCAAAGTTCAGTGGAGCTACCATACCGAGGATGAAGCCACCTAGGAACGAGAGGATGATCTACGGAAAGACCACCCAGACCTATTTTCTAGCCAACATGAATCTCAAGGGTGAGATTCACCTTAAGGGGGGGGGGGGTAGGTTTGTAACATCCCAAATTTCCAATTTGGAATCTTATACATAGGTTATCATATTTTATTTGCATTTTGGTTTTTGATCCTAAAATCCTAAGCAGCTCAAGGACCCACGAAGAGAGTTGGGGATTTTATTAATTTCATATTTGAATTTTCTCAAATATTGAAAAGTGGATCATTTTGGTTTTATTATTTTTTCTCTCCGAAAATATTTCATATCAAAAATATATGATAGGAGATAATATGACTTCTTCAAAATAAATGAAATATTGGAGGAAAAATATTAAAATCAAATAAAGTTTTTTTGGATTTTATTACTATTTTATTTGAATTAGAAAATATGCATTTTTTCAAAATTGCATTTTTAGGCCAAGAAAATGTTCCCTAAGTTCTAAATATTTTATTTAGACGGTGAAAATTTGTTTTGGCATTTTTAGATTTTTATTTTTATTTATTTAGGATTTTTATCGGCGGAACCGTATTTAAAAAAAAGTTTCAGACCGAACTGGGCCGAAGGCCCAGCCGGCCCATCCGAGCGCCGCCGCCTCCCCGAGTCTGGCGCGACACGGACTCGCCGGAGTCCGGCCGCGCCACACCGCCCGCGTCACCCCTCGCGCAAGTAGGAGCCGTCCCGCCCCCCCTTAAATACCGGAGCCCTCGCCGCCCTCATCCCCTCGTCCCGTGCTACCACCACCGAAGCCGCCAGCCGCCGCCGCCTACCGCCGCCGCCGCCCGGTGCGCCACCGCCGCTGCCCGCCGCTGCCACGCCACTGCCACCCCGCCGCCCCACGCCACCCTGCGCCTCGCCGGAGCTCCGCCGGAAACCGCCGCCGCCGGATTTGTCAGTTTTCGTCACGGTTTTTTTTCGGTTTAGGTAAAACCGCCAGTTTTTCTTTAAAACCCTAGATGCGTTTTTTTGGTTTTCGTCGGTTTATTTATTTAGTGGACGCTCGTCCGTTCTTTCGTTTTAACGAACGTTGTTCGCCGGTTAGGCTTAGACAGCGAACGTTTGTTTGTTAGTCTTTCCTTTTAATTTTCATTTTCATCCAGGGACCTATCCGCGATTATTTTTATCGCAGATTAGCCCCTGATCTTCAAACCCTCGCCGTTTCTTAACCGTTTGTCCAAATCCAGTGAAACCAACGCCAAAATCTTCATCGCAACCCCATGTTTCTGTTTAACCAACTTGAACAAGGTTTTGACAAATTTAAAGTTTGGTTTCAAGCAGATTTGATTTCGAAGTTCTTTTGACCGTAGTTTCAGTTCCGTAGCTCCGATTCGATCGATTCTTTTTGCAAATCGAACCTCTTTAGTTGAACTTTCAGTTTGGGTCTTCTTATCTGAAGTTTTACCCTTGCATCTTTTCCTAAGTGCTTATGTATCCTCTTGTTTGTTTGTGATAGAATTCCCGGAGTGCGCAACATGCTACTACGAGTCACTAGGTTTTGCGGATCATCCGCAAGGCAAGTAACACATTGATCATACCCCTTTATTACCCAGTTTTTATGCATTAGTTAGAACCCTCAAACATTGCATGAGTAGGATCTCTTAACATGTGGGTTTTGAGAAGTAGCTGATGAGGTAGAACCTATTGCCCTTTTATTATCAAACCCCTGGGAGTTACTTCTACGTTATGCTATTTATTGCCATGCTATGCTCGTAGACGTGGATTGGGTTTGAGTGTATCCATGACAGATGTGAGATTATTAATTAATGGTTTACTTAAGGTGGCTACTTAAACACACATCTGGGTGGATTGGTTGCGGGCACCTGGGGATCCTGTGCTGTCCTTTTTGGTTCGTGTAACACCCTCGATGCGACTATATCTCCCACGTGTCGAGGCACGACTTAGAGGCATAATCGCATTGAAGGCATACGTCGCAAGTTAGGCATTCTTCACAACATCCCATGTAATATAAATCATAAAGGGGAGATAACATAGTTGGCTTACACTCGCCACGTCAATCAAGTACATAAATAACATTACATCAACCAAACACTCATGGCCCGACTACGGCGCCAAAATAAAAGAGAACCCAACATGCGACACGGTCCCAATCACCCCCAACTGGGCACCACTACTGATCATCAGGAAAGGAAACATAGTAACGTTGAGAGTCCTCGTCGAACTCCCACTTGAGCTCAAGCGCGTCTCCTAGAGCGGAATCATCAGGCCTTGCATCTGGTGTAATAGTAATCTGTGAGCCACAGGGACTCAGCAATCTCGCACCCTCGCGATCAAGACTATTTAAGCTTATAGGTATGGCAAGGTAAATATGTGGAGCTTCAGCAAGCGACTAGCAAAATATGGTGGCTAACTTATTCGCAAAAGAGAGCGAGAAGAGGAGGCCAAGCGCGAGCGAGAAACTAGAGAACAACCTGCGCAAACATTACTCCAACACCGTGTCCACTTCCCGGACTCTGCCGAGAAGAGGCCATCACGGTAACACACTCAGTTGCTTCATTTTAATTAAGTTAAGGTTAAAGTGATCTACAACCGGACATTAACAAATTCCCATCTGCCCATAACCGCGGGCACGGCTTTCGAAAGTTCAAATCCCTGCAGGGGAGTCCCAACTTAGCCCATGACAAGCTCTCACGGTCAACGAAGGAATAGACCTCCTCCCAAGACGTTCCGATCAGACTCGGTATCTCGGTTCTTCAAGACAACTCCGGCAATGGTAAAACAAGTCCAGCAACACCGCCCGCTGTGCCGACAAATCCCGATAGGAGCTGCACATATCTCGTTCTCAGGGCACACCGGATAAGCTAAGCGTACGGGAACCAACGTAACCCAAGTTGCCAAGGGACGGCCCCGCACGGTGCTCTAGGTTGCACCAACACTCAGAGGAGCACTGGCCCGGGGGGTTTAAAATAAGATGACCCTTGAGTCCACGAAACCCAAGGGAAAAGGCTAGGTGGAAAATGGTAAAACCAATGTTGGGCATTGCTGGAGGAGTATTATTCAAGGCGGACCGTCAAGGGGTTCCCATTATAACCCAACCGCGTAAGGAATGCAAAATCCAGGAACATAACACCGATATGACGGAAACTAGGGCGGAAAGAGTGGAACAAAACACTAGGCGAGAGGCCGAGCCTTCCACCCTTTACCAAGTATATAGACGCATTAAGATAACAAGATAATATAATGATAACCCAACAAGTAAATAAATGTTCCAACAAGGAACGACCTCCAATCTTCACCTGCAACTAGCACACTATAAGAGGGGCTGAGCAAAGCGGTAACATAGCCAATCAACGGTTTGCTAGGACATGGTGGGTTAGAGGTTTGACATGGCAATTTGGGAGGCTTGAAAGCAAGTGGTAGGCATCGTAGCATTGGCATAGCAAAAGAGCGAGCAAACTAGCATAGCAAAGATAGTAGTGATTTCGAGGGTATGATCATCTTGCCTACACAGTTGTCAGAGTTGACCGGATCCTCGAAAGCAAACTCAACGGGCTCCTCGTTAGTGAACTTGTCTCCCGGCTCTACCCAAACAAGACAAACAAGCAACAAGGACACAATCAACCACGTGCAAGGATCAAACAAGATGATGCAAAGATGATATGCTATGCGGGATGCATATGCAAGATATGACAGGAAATGCAAGAACCTGGCCTCAACTTGGAAATCCAAGTGTGCCACTGGAAAGATGAGACGAAATCGCTTGAAACGATATAAAGAGTGCCGGAATCGGAGTTACGGTTTGGAAATGGCAAGCGATTCAAATACGACACCGGTCTGCGATTTACAGCAAGTAGCCATCTAAATGCAATGAGATGAACATGCTACAGCACCCAAACATGGCAACAAAACACATGGCAGGGATGCATTCAAGATGCTTAACAAAAGTCTAGCACTGAGCTACGGCCAATTCATCCATTAACAGGTTCAAACAAGCATGGCAAAAATGCATATGACAAACAGATCTCAGACTTAGTGAAATCAACACTTGTCTGGAATTTCAGATCAGATAGCACTCTTCGGAGCAACAAAACTACATGCTACAGGACCTGAATATGGCAAAGTAAAGCATGGCATGGAGCTACTCAAAGAGCTTAACAAAAGTCCCTTAGTGACCTTGAGTCAAAAGGGATCAGAAAATACAATTGCAAGGATGTGAACATAGCAAAAACATAATCAGTTTTCAGACTTAGTGAAAACTGGAGCATGCTGAAAACAGATATCAAGTAGGCATGTTTACGAGCTCGATGCACTCAATACAGAGCAAGTCATGACAAACTAAGCCTACATCCATCAATAATACACAAAATGCAAGCTAGACATGGCAAGAACAATAACATAGCATGCACGGATCAACTACAACATCATCGGCAAAATTGCAAACAAGTTGACAATCTGCCCCGATTCACAAAGTAGCAAAAGTAGAGCTCGATTGACTCAAGCTATGGTGCTCCATAATTGCAAACAAAGGCATGGATGGATAGAGCACTACAAGATTAACAAAACATCCTTACTGATCATCCTCAAAAGAGGCACGGATCACTAGGAAACAACATGAACATATGACAACATGAGATAAACAGATCAAGGACTTGGTGGAATTGCTAAGTCCCTGAAATCAGAATTAACAAGTGCACCACTTTGCAAGCTCGTGCTAGTCACCACACACATCACAAAAATACATGGGTTGCACCTCTGGAAAAGATGACAAAACCCTTACCAAAACATATGTAGAGCATCAGGGCATATCATGCACACATTAATCATGGCAAAAATGACAAATATCTAAACGGAGTAGCAGATCTGACAATTATCTCAAGTAGCCCTCTTCTAACAGCATTTCGGGCATCAAGCTGAACTCAAATGAAAATGATGCAATGGAATGAAATGATGTACTCTCTGAGATGAACATTTTGATATGCTATATGCATGAATCAGAGCTACGGATGCAAAGTTACGACGCTAGGAATATTGCAAAAAAATAACTAGGGCAGGCAAAAAGTCAACCGGCTAGGGTTTTCCAGATCTGGATCGGGTGACACGGAAAACGAGGATGGCCGGGGCACTGTTCACCAGCGCCGGAATCGGTGGAGCTTGCCGGCGTGTCTTGGGAGAAGGAGGAGGCCGGAGCCGGGGAGGTCGGCGGCGGAGCTCGGCTCCCGAGGGCGGCGAGGGGCGCGGACGGCGCGGCGGCTCGGCCGGGCGGCGAGGCGGCGCGGTGGCAGCGGAGAGGAACGGCGGCGGTGGGATCCGGACGTTGTCCGGCTCCGTCCGGACACGTCCGGCGGCGGCGGAGACAGATTTTTAGGGTTTCGGGGAGGGGGATCCGAGATTTTCGAGGAGGACTATTTATAGGCCTAGAGGGAGCTAGGAGAGTCCAAATGAGGTGCGGTTTTCAGCCACGCGATCGTGATCGAACGCTCTAGGTGATGGAGAGGGTTATGGTGGGTTTTGGGTCAAATTGGAGGGGTGTTGGGCTGCAACACACACGAGGCCTTTTCGGTCCCTCGGTTAACCGTTGGAATATCAAACGTAGTCCAAATGATACGAAACTTGACAGGCGGTCTACCGGTAGTAAACCAAGGCCGCTTGGCAAGTCTCGGTCCAATCCGGAAATGTTTAATCCCCACACACGAAAGAAAGGTAGAATTGGCCACCGGAGGAGAACGAAACGCCGGAATGCAAAACAGACAACGGGGAAAATGCTCGAATGCATGAGATGAACACGTATGCAAATGCAATGCACATGATGACATAATATGAGATGCATGCCAACGACAACAACACACGGAGACAAAGACCCGAACCCGAGAAAATAAAATAACTTAACGCCGGAAACGGCAAGTGTTGGAGTACAAATTGGGAAAGTTATATCCGGGGTGTTACAACACTCCACCACTACGAAAGGATCTCGTCCCGAGATCTAGGACTAAAAGAATGCCGGGTACTCAGAACGGAGGTGATCCTCGCGTTCCCAGGTAGCTTCATGGTCGGAATGATGTGACCACTTGACTTTGAGAAATTTGATTGACTTGTTGTGAGTCTTGCGTTCAGTCTCTTCAAGAATAGCAACTGTGTGCTCACGATAGGAGAGATCTTCTTGGAGCTCAATGTCCTCGAAGTTGACAGTGCGGTCAGGAGTCTTGAAGCACTTTCGAAGCTGAGAGACATGGAACACATCATGAACATTTGCAAAGTTCGAAGGAAGCTCGAGTTGATAGGCGAGGTCACCTCTCTTGCTGACAATCTTGAAAGGTCCCACATATCTGGGGGCAAGCTTCCCTTTGATACCGAAGCGACGAGTACCTTTCATAGGAGAGACGCGGAGGTAAACATGATCTCCGATCTCGAAAGCCAAATCATGGTGCTTACTATCATAGTAGCTCTTCTGACGGGATTGGGCTACTTTGAGGTTATCACGAATGACTTTACACATTTCCTCTGCCTCTGTGATTAAATCATTACCCAAAAGCTGACGATCACCGGTTTCAGACCAGTTGAGAGGGGTACGGCACTTCCTGCCATACAGAATTTCAAATGGGGCCTTGCCCGAACTTGCTTGAAAACTGTTGTTGTAGGAGAATTCAGCATAAGGAAGGCAATCCTCCCACTTCATGCCGAAGGAGATCACACAAGCCCTGAGCATATCTTCAAGAATCTGGTTGACACGCTCGACTTGACCGCTAGTTTGAGGATGGAAAGCTGTGCTGAAGCGGATGTTGGTGCCCATGGCCTTCTGAAAAGAATCCCAAAACTTTGAGGTAAAGATGCTGCCACGGTCTGAAGAGATCACTTGTGGAATACCGTGCAGAGAGACAATACGAGAGGTATAGAGTTCTGCCAATTGAGCTGCAGTGATCGACTCTTTGATAGGCAGAAAGTGAGCCACTTTAGTGAGTTTGTCGATGACAACGAATATAGCATCATTGCCACGCTTGGACTTTGGAAACCCAGTCACGAAGTCCATCTCAATGTGGTCAAACTTCCATTCTGGAATGGCAAGAGGTTGGAGGAGACCCGCTGGCCTTTGGTGTTCTTCCTTCACTCTTCTGTAGACATCACATTCGTTCATGAACTGAGCAATCTCGCGCTTCATTCGAGTCCACTAATAAGCTTTCTTGAGGTTCTGATACATCTTCGTGCTCCCAGGGTGGATGGAGAGGAGAGAATTGTGAGCCTCGTTCATGATCACTTTACGAAGTTCACCTTTGGGTACAACAATACGATCCTCGAAGAAGAGAGTGTCCTTGTCGTCAAGGCGGTAGCACTTGTACTTGGGTTGACTCTTGGCAATCCCAATCTTCACCTTTTTCACCATAGCATCAAGAAGCTGGGCTTGGCGAATCTGGTCTTCCAAGGTAGGAGAGACTTGAAGGTTGGCGAGGAAACCTTGAGGAACAACTTGCAGATTAAGTTTGCGAAAAGCTTCACAAAGCTCGGGTCGATAAGGCTTAAGAATCAGACTGTTGCAGTAAGCTTTCCTGCTCAATGCGTCAGCAATCACATTGGCCTTGCCTGGAGTATACTCGATACTCGGATTATACTCTTGAATCATTTCGACCCATCGAGTTTGCCTGAGGTTGAGATTAGGCTGAGTGAAGATGTACTTGAGACTCTTGTGATCAGTGAAAATGTCCACTTTTCTTCCCAATAAGAGATGTCTCCAAGTCAAAAGAGCATGCACAACTGCCGCCAACTCGAGATCATGAGTGGGGTAGTTCTTCTCATTAGGCTTCAACTGGCGAGAGGTATAAGCAACAACTTTCTTCTCTTGCATCAATACCGCGCCAAGACCTTGGAGAGAGGCATCACAAAAGACCTCGTACGGTTTGGATTCATCAGGCGGAGTCAGAACTAGAGCAGTGATCAATTTCTCTTTAAAAGTGTTGAAAGCAATGTCACACTCCGGAGACCAAACGTACTTGACGTGCTTCTGGAGAAGATTAGAGAGAGGCTTCGTGATCTTAGAAAAGTTTTCAACGAATCTTCGGCAATACCTTGCGAGACCGAGGAAGCTACGGAGTTGCTTCACGTTCTGAGGAGGTTCCCAATTCACAATTGCAGACACCTTCTCAGGATTCACGGCAATGCCCTTGGCAGAGATGATATGACCAAGATAAAGAACCTCATCGAGCCAAAATTCGCACTTGGAGAACTTGGCGTAGAACTGATGTTCCTTGAGCTTATCGAGTACCAAACGCAAGTGCTTGGCATGATCTTCCTTGTTCTTCGAGAAAACCAGAATGTCGTCGAGATAGACCAAAACGAAGTCATTGGTGTAGGCATTGAAGATGAAGTTCATCATGCGAGAGAACGTCGGAGGAGCGTTGACGAGGCCAAAAGACATGACAATGTATTCATATGAACCATAGCTTGTCCTGAAAGCCGTCTTGGGAATATCTTGCTCACAGATTCGAATCTGATGATAACCCATACAGAGATCAAGCTTGGAGAATACTTGGGCACCTTTGAGTTTTTCGAACAGCTCGTTGATGTTGGGAAGTGGATATTTGTTCTTGATGGTCTTCTTGTTCAATGGACGGTAATCAACACAAAGTCGGTCCGTTCCATCCTTCTTCTTCACAAAAAGAACACCACAACCCCACGGAGAAGAACTAGGCCGGATGAGACCCATTTTCTCTTGAATATCGAGTTGCTTCTTGAGCTCCTTCAACTCTTCAGGTCCGAGCTTGTAAGGACGTTTGCACACCGGTTCCGTGCCAGGCTCAAGATCAATAACGAATTCAACTGGCCGGTGCGGAGGCATTCCTGGAAGCTCTTCTGGGAAGACGTCTTGATATTCGCAAATGACTGGAATTTGCGAGATGGCATCCAATTCACCCTTCTCATTGAGAGAAAACAAACGGATGGTATCGTCATTCGCGGCAAAGAAAATTACATCCTCAGACGAATGTGTCAATTGAATCTGCCTGGCTGCACAATCAAGCTGAGCCTTGTGCTTAGTAAGCCAATCCATTCCGAGAATAAGATCAATATCCGAGTTACCAAGAACCATTGGAGAAGCCAGAAACTTGAAGTCACCCATCATGATAGAAACATCCGGGACTATTGAAGTAGCCCTCATAGACTTAGCCGGAGAAACCACTCCCATAGTTTTACCCAACATTCGTGAAACGAAGTCATGCTTGGAAACAAATGATCTTGACATGAAACAATGCGATGCACCAGTGTCAAAAGGAACTTTTGCTGGAAAAGAGTTAACTGGAAAGTTACCCATGATCACATCTGACGAATCCTCTGCCCGAGCTGCATTCAGCAAGTTGACCTTAGCGTGCTTGGGGTTATGCTTGACCACAGCTGTACTTGCCGATCTGACAGGAGGAGGAGGAGGAGGAAGACGCCTCTGGTTGAAACACTTGTTGGCATAGTGACCCTTCTGTTGGCACTTGTTGCACGTGACCTCTGAAAGCGGACGGTGATACGGAGCACTCGATCTTGGAGCTTGAGACGAAGTCTTGTTCTGAAAGCCAGGGTTGGGTGGGTGGGAAGAACCACTGCCACCTTTGCTCTTCTGCTGATACGGCTGACGGAACGGAGGAGGAGGAAGCCAATACTTCTGCTGCTTGGCCACTTGAGTAGAGGTAGAAGGAGTAACATCTCTGACTCGCTTCTTGGAAGCATCACACCTCAACTGAGCAGCCTCTTGCTTCAATGCCATGTTGTAGAACTCATCGTATCCCAAGGGCTCGAAGAGAACAAGAGCTAGCTGGATTTCTTCTCTGAGACCACCCATGAACTGATATATCATGCTCTTCTCATCAGGGACGTCCTGCTTGGCAAAGCGGGCGAGCTTCTGGAACAACTTGTTGTAGTCATAGACAGACAAAGAGCCTTGCTTCAGGTTGCGGAATTCCTCACGCTTGCTTTCAACCACGCTCTGACGGATATGATGAGCTCGAAAATCTCGACGGAATTCATCCCAAGTGATAACACATCCACCTCTGGAGTCCTTGTACTGCTGGAACCATTCTGCAGCTTGATCTTTGAGTTGGAAGGAAGCGAACTTGAAAAAGTCCTCAGGCCTGACGTTACTGCACTCGAAATGCTTGCATAGATCCACAAGCCAATCGTCAGCATCGGTTGCCTCAACACAATTGCTGAAAGTCTTTGGCCCGTTAGCAAGGAACTGGTTGAGTGTAGCAAAGTGATTCTGATTGTTGCCTTGATTCCCTTGGTTGCCTTGATTGCGCTCTTGAAGAATTTGCATGATCAACTGTGTGTTTGCATTGGTTGCAGTCATCACAGCTTGCCATGCCTCCGGAGGAGGGGGAGGTGGTGGCGGATCAGGATTCAAAGTCGTGCGCGTTGGAGGAGCCATCCTGAAGAGGTTGACATCCATTAGCACATTGATAGACAAATATTGAAGCTGAAGACAAAGGAATGAAAAATTGCAACATATAGTCTTCACATCCGAACAAAATGACCGAATGCATTCCTCTTGAAATGGTCACATATCCATAAATTGAGAAGCCACGTAGAATTCAGGTAGAGAAATAAATCAACAAGGTATGGATCAAGAACGAATAATCGGTAAGAAATCCCAATCTCAAACAAATATCCGTGGAAGAAGCACTAGAGCTACAAGAATTCCCACCTATGAAACTCCCAAACCTTTCCGGTTATGCAATCAGGTGTTGGGGATACAGGGGAAGCATAATATCTCACCCAAACTAGTAAATCCTACATCCAGCTGTATCCATCCTTCACCACATAACCAAGAAACCTTCGGAAACCATCTACCTCAACCTTCGAAAAGCATCCGTTATACAAGTTATGGCGATACTCCCGAACTCCCGCCCCAGTACTGGGTGGCGTCGAGGTTATCTCACCAACGAACTGCATAAAAGATATTTTCGATGTCGGCGTACTAAACTCAGGTATTCCAGAAGTAGAACGATAAAATTATGATGACAACACCTCAGAGCTCAACTCCCCGGGACACTTCCACTAAACCCCTGACAGGAGGCACCAAGACAATGTTCTCATCATAAAACCATCAGAATGGTTCCAAGATACCCGCGTGATCCTAAATTTTTTTTAGTGAAATTTGAGAAGAGAAGAGTCAAAACTCTACGTCAGGATGCCTTACCAGAGCGATGAGGAGACTGGGAAGTAAAAAGAATTCCTAAACTCTATGATATATAATTCCTAATGACTCAAAACATTTTTTTCTAGACACAACTCGGCTGCTAAAAACGATCAAGCAATGGGGCTCCTAAGGTCGGGGAAGGCTCTGATACCAACTTGTAACACCCTCGATGCGACTATATCTCCCACGTGTCGAGGCACGACTTAGAGGCATAATCGCATTGAAGGCATACATCGCAAGTTAGGCAATCTTCACAACATCCCATGTAATATAAATCATAAAGGGGAGATAACATAGTTGGCTTACACTCGCCACGTCAATCAAGTACATAAATAACATTACATCAACCAAACACTCATGGCCCAACTACGGCGCCAAAATAAAAGAGAACCCAACATGCGACACGGTCCCAATCACCCCCAACTGGGCACCACTACTGATCATCAGGAAAGGAAACATAGTAACGTTGAGAGTCCTCGTCGAACTCCCACTTGAGCTCAAGCACGTCTCCTGGAGCGGAATCATCAGGCCTTGCATCTGGTGTAATAGTAATCTGTGAGCCACAGGGACTCAGCAATCTCGCACCCTCGCGATCAAGACTATTTAAGCTTATAGGTATGGCAAGGTAAATATGTGGAGCTTCAGCAAGCGACTAGCAAAATATGGTGGCTAACTTATTCGCAAAAGAGAGCGAGAAGAGGAGGCCAAGCGCGAGCGAGAAACTAGAGAACAACCTGCGCAAACATTACTGCAACACCGTGTCCACTTCCCGGACTCTGCCGAGAAGAGGCCATCACGGTAACACACTCAGTTGATTCATTTTAATTAAGTTAAGGTTAAAGTGATCTACAACCGGACATTAACAAATTCCCATCTGCCCATAACCGCGGGCACGGCTTTCGAAAGTTCAAATCCCTGCAGGGGAGTCCCAACTTAGCCCATGACAAGCTCTCACGGTCAATGAAGGAATAGACCTCCTCCCAAGACGTTCCGATCAGACTCGGTATCTCGGTTCTTCAAGACAACTCCGGCAATGGTAAAACAAGTCCAGCAACACCGCCCGCTGTGCCGACAAATCCCGATAGGAGCTGCACATATCTCGTTCTCAGGGCACACCGGATAAGCTAAGCGTACGGGAACCAACGTAACCCAAGTTGCCAAGGGACGGCCCCGCACGGTGCTCTAGGTTGCACCAACACTCAGAGGAGCACTGGCCCGGGGGGATTAAAATAAGATGACCCTTGAGTCCGCGAAACCCAAGGGAAAAGGCTAGGTGGCAAATGGTAAAACCAATGTTGGGCATTGCTGGAGGAGTATTATTCAAGGCGGACCGTCAAGGGGTTCCCATTATAACCCAACCGCGTAAGGAACGCAAAATCCAGGAACATAACACCGATATGACGGAAACTAGGGCGGCAAGAGTGGAACAAAACACTAGGCGAGAGGCCGAGGCTTCCACCCTTTACCAAGTATATAGATGCATTAAGATAACAAGATAATATAATGATATCCCAACAAGTAAATAAATGTTCCAACAAGGAACGGCCTCCAATCTTCACCTGCAACTAGCACACTATAAGAGGGGCTGAGCAAAGCAGTAACATAGCCAATCAACGGTTTGCTAAGACATGGTGGGTTAGAGGTTTGACATGGCAATTTGGGAGGCTTGAAAGCAAGTGGTAGGCATCGTAGCATTGGCATAGCAAAAGAGCGAGCAAACTAGCATAGCAAAAATAGTAGTGATTTCGAGGGTATGATCATCTTGCCTACACAGTTGTCAGAGTTGACCGGATCCTCGAAAGCAAACTCAACGGGCTCCTCGTTAGTGAACTTGTCTCCCGGCTCTACCCAAACAAGACAAACAAGCAACAAGGACACAATCAACCACGTGCAAGGATCAAACAAGATGATGCAAAGATGATATGCTATGCGGGATGCATATGCAAGATATGACAGGAAATGCAAGAACCTGGCCTCAACTTGGAAATCCAAGTGTGCCACTGGAAAGATGAGACGAAATCGCTTGAAACGATATAAAGAGTGCCGGAATCGGAGTTACGGTTTGGAAATGGCAAGCGATTCAAATACGACACCGGTCTGCGATTTACAGCAAGTAGCCATCTAAATGCAATGAGATGAACATGCTACAGCACCCAAACATGGCAACAAAACACATGGCAGGGATGCATTCAAGATGCTTAACAAAAGTCTAGCACTGAGCTACGGCCAATTCATCCATTAACAGGTTCAAACAAGCATGGCAAAAATGCATATGACAAACAGATCTCAGACTTAGTGAAATCAACACTTGTCTGGAATTTCAGATCAGATAGCACTCTTCGGAGCAACAAAACTACATGCTACAGGACCTGAATATGGCAAAGTAAAGCATGGCATGGAGCTACTCAAAGAGCTTAACAAAAGTCCCTTAGTGACCTTGAGTCAAAAGGGATCAGAAAATACAATTGCAAGCATGTGAACATAGCAAAAACATAATCAGTTTTCAGACTTAGTGAAAACTGGAGCATGCTGAAAACAGATATCAAGTAGGCATGTTTACGAGCTCGATGCACTCAATACAGAGCAATTCATGACAAACTAAGCCTACATCCATCAATAATACACAAAATGCAAGCTAGACATGGCAAGAACAATAACATAGCATGCACGGATCAACTACAACATCATCGGCAAAATTGCAAACAAGTTGACAATCTGCCCCGATTCACAAAGTAGCAAAAGTAGAGCTCGATTGACTCAAGCTATGGTGCTCCATAATTGCAAACAAAGGCATGGATGGATAGAGCACTACAAGATTAACAAAACATCCTTACTGATCATCCTCAAAAGAGGCACGGATCACTAGGAAACAACATGAACATATGACAACATGAGATAAACAGATCAAGGACTTTGTGGAATTGCTAAGTCCCTGAAATCAGAATTAACAAGTGCACCACTTTGCAAGCTCGTGCTAGTCACCACACACATCACAAAAATACATGGGTTTTACTTCTGGAAAGATGACAAAACCCTTACCAAAACATATGTAGAGCATCAGGGCATATCATGCACACATTAATCAGGGCAAAAATGACAAATATCTAAACGGAGTAGCAGATCTGACAATTATCTCAAGTATCCCTCTTCTAACAGCATTTCGGGCATCAAGATGAACTCAAATGAAAATGATGCAATGAAATGAAATGATGTACTCTCTGAGATGAACATTTTGATATTCTATATGCATGAATCGGAGCTACGGATGCAAAGTTACGAGGCTAGGAATATTGCAAAAAAATAACTAGGATGGGCAAAAAGTCAACCGGCTAGGGTTTTCCAGATGTGGATCGGGTGACACAGAAAACAAGGATGGCCGGGGCACTGTTCACCGGCGCCGGAATCGGTGGAGCTTGCCGGCGCGTCTTGGGAGAAGGAGGAGGCCGGAGCCGGGGAGGTCGGCGGCGGAGCTCGGCTCCCGAGGGCGGCGAGGGGCGCGGACGGCGCGGCGGCGCGGCCGGGTGGCGAGGCGGCGCGGTGGCGGCGAGGCGGCGCGGTGGCAGCGGAGAGGAACGGCGGCGGAGCTCGCGGGCCATGCGGGGGCCCGACTCGGGCTCGCGCGGGCCGGCGGCGGGACAGGCGGCGGGGTGCCACGTGGCAGGCGGCGGTTGGCGGCGGTGGGATCCGGACGTTGTCCGGCTCCGTCCGGTCACGTCCGGCAGCGGCGGAGACGGATTTTTAGGGTTTCGGGGAGGGGGATCCGAGATTTTCGAGGAGGACCTATTTATAGGCCTAGAGGGAGCTAGGAGAGTCCAAATTAGGTGCGGTTTTCGGCCACGCGATCGTGATCGAACGCTCTAGGTGATGGAGAGGGTTATGGTGGGTTTTGGGTCAAATTGGAGGGGTGTTGGGCTGCAACACACACGAGGCCTTTTCGGTCCCTCGGTTAACCGTTGGAATATCAAACGAAGTCCAAATGATATGAAACTTGACAGGCGGTCTACCAGTAGTAAACCAAGACTGCTTGGTAAGTCTCGGTCCAATCCGGAAATGTTTAATCCCCACACACGAAAGAAAGGTAGAATTGGCCACCGGAGGAGAATGAAACGCCGGAATGCAAAACGGACAACGGGGAAAATGCTTGAATGCATGAGATGAACACGTATGCAAATGCAATGCACATGATGACATGATATGAGATGCATGCCAACGACAACAACACACGGAGACAAAGACCCGAACCCGAGAAAATAAAATAACTTAACGCCGGAAATGGCAAGAGTTGGAGTACAAATTGGGGAAGTTATATCCGGGGTGTTACAGTTCGCCACCCAGGCTCAAAGGGATCATAATATTATTCATGCTAGAAACTTCCGTGTGCAGCCACAAGCTATTATGGGCTCTAGCATAGTGGAGTAAGTTGCATGACCTCTTCTAGTGGTAGGCTAGCAGATGTAGGGGATGTAGGTTGGTACTGTCTACCCGAGGTTAGAGTTAATGCTTCTCAAAGACTGTGTCTCGGTCATCCGTTTCTCAAACACCATGTAGTGCGAGAAATCCAACGAAGGAGATCGAGTCTTTTGGGGAAAAGTGCGCAAACCTCTGCAGAGTGTATAAACTAATCATGGTTAGCCGTGTCCCCAGTTATGGACATCTTGAGTATCTGGTACTTGGATTATCATGTGGATCTCATGACCCTAAATTAAATTTGTTGGGATGTTAATTACTTTTAATTGGGATTGAGATGGGGTTTTACCATTCTTAATGTTTTCAACTACCATGATAGTTAAATAAAATATATTCCATTATTGTAGGAAAAACTGGCTTTTCGCAAAAACATTATAACCATAGAGCCTCCACCAGCCATATATGCATGTAGTGATAGCTTTTACTTGTTTCATTGCTCTACTGTGTTATCTTGCCAGCATATTCCATGTGCTAGCCTATTTCGGTCTGCAACATATCATGTTGCAGACTTTTCAGACGAAGAGTAAGGTGCGCTAGGTCGTTGTCGTGCACTCAGCTATGCCGTTGGAGTTGATGGACTCACTTTAACTTACAAGTCTTTCGCTGTTATCTTTTAGATGGCCTTAAGCCATATTTATTGTAATAATTTCTCTTTTGAGACATTCGATGTAATAAGTGTGTGATTGCCACTCTGTTATAAATCCTTCAAGTACTGTGTGTGTCAGCATTACCAATCCAGGGATGACACTTATGCACAAAGATTTGGCCGTTTGAGGTCGGATCGCTACAAGATTGCCTCAATCAGCTTGTGTACATCCAGTTCAACTCAAGGCTGTTATCCAAGAAGAGAAAGATCAAGCAGAGGAAGAACATTGATGTTCTCCTCACTACTCATGCATCCGAAGCACAATGCTTCTTGTTTGAGGGAGGAGATGATCATGCTTTCATGGTGTTTCCAGATGGAGATGAGGGAGCAGATGGCATACCTTGCAGTGTGGTTGGAGATGCTATGGGAACCAGTGAACAACTTGAGCTTCATCGAAGTGCAAGGGTTAGAGATCTCCATGATGAAGAGTTTGAGTCAGACGAAGAAGTAGAGGAGACAGATTCAGAGGAGGAAGACATAGAGTATGAGGATGATGAAGATGAAGTGGTGACTGGGCGCACTTATGTGGATGCAGACTAATCCATGAAGTCATGAACTATTACTTGCCTGCTGATGTTCGTTTGCTGTTGTTGCTGCTTGGCTATTGCTGCTGTTTTGTTGTTGCTGCTGCTTGTTTGGCTGCTGCTGCCGCCTTTTATCTTATATATGCTCTCAGACTATATTGTGCTTTTATGCTTGTTGTGTGAACCACTGAACCTTGTCCTTATGTGTTATTTGTCTATTTGTTGTGGTTTGTGAACCAGTGAACCTCAACCTTATATGCTATTTCATATTTTCAGTTGCCTATGTGCTATATTTCCTATTTTCTTGTGCATATTATTCAAAAGCAGCCAAATTCTGGCCAATTTTAAAAAACGCTTAATCCCGATTAAGCTGCGCTTAAGCGGCTATTGCTCTAAGCTGTTGCCTTCCGCTCTGCTTACGCTTATCGCTTTCTCAAACATTGATCTTATGTTTTATGAAAGTGATTCAAAAGATAATTGAAATATATAAAATAAAAAGTAGTTCAAATATAGCCAAGATTGATCTTGTTCTAAAGGTCTTGTGAACAAGATTTCAAATATATAAAAAGTTTCAAAAATGGACATTTGGTTTGAAATATAACAATCATTCAAAATACAGGGGTGAAATAAAATGCATGTCATTTGTGTGGGGAGAGAGAATCATTCATGCATCGGTCTCTCCATTCCAACTTTCTCTCTCTCTCTCTCTCCTAACAAAGGTCCATGTCATGCATGTACTTTGGTACGATGTGTCAGTGCATGTCAGTTGTATTTACCAGGTATAGGAGAGATAATAGATTTACATGTTTGTATGTGTCAGACAACACAGATCTTGATGAAATTGATTGACGGTGGATTGCCAACCGGTAGCTACCGGCTCCGGTAAATTTACTTATTCGTTCCTCGTAGGCTGCTCTTATTTCTTTTTGTTGTTAACTAGCTACTTCTCCTGCAAGAGCAAGCTTTGGTCTGCAAGCAATACTCCCTTTATACACGTCGATGTGGATAGTTGGGGCAGCACTCTACCGTGGAGAATTGGCCAACCGTTCTGTTCCTCTTATCCAGCTAGCTGGTCGCCCTTGTATTTCTTCTCATACAGAATGCCGCCCCTACAAGTCCATGACAAAAAATTTACTCCCATATCACTTCCGACATGGTCGAGTTAGACAAAAACAATTGAGGGGGTGAAACGTAAATGGCAAAGATCTAGAGGGGGATCTAAAAGCTAATTTTTCCTTCATCTAAGCCCTTAATGAACTAAAAAAATCAAACTTTTGACCGAAGTGCGCGCGCGGGGGGGGGGGGGGGGTGCCCCCCACCCCAACATGGTTTCGCCGGTGCCTCTAGGGCTCGAAGCTAGTAGAAAACCCCAAGGATCAACGTAGTTCAGCCGGTGTCTCTAGGGCAGTGGTTTCTGGAAGAAGACCTACGCCGCGTTCAAGGCCAGCTCCGCTGCAAGGAGAGCCTTGACGAATCTACATGCCAAAGTGAAGTGGTATTGGTTGAACAGATAGCTAGAAGAAGCCAGAGAGGTGGTATAGTAGCATACATGAACATCGAGAACCAGAGGTCACCTGCGAGCACAACACAAGTCAACGCCAACATCACCCGGCACACGAAAACTATGGTGGCCAGTGGTCGTGGCGCTAGTGCCAGTGATCATTTGCTTGCGTCATCGGGGAAGAGAGTAAGATGGACCCCGTGAAGGTGTGAAGTGTGGACTGTGCATGGCTTAATATATTACTAGAAGAGTTGGGCGCTTTGCTGTACCATTGGTGTTGTTGAGATTCTTAAAAATGTTTACTCATTTTGTTTTAAAATATAAGGTGTGTTATTTGTTTGAAAACTACAACCTCTTTAAGTGTGACCAAATTTATTAAGAAATATATCAAAATTCCTAATATCAAATTGGTGTTATTAGATTCACCATGAAATGAATTTTCATAATTTTTTGGGTTAATATTGAGGATGTCGATATTTTGGCTCTAAACTTGATTAAAGTTAAAGAAATTTGACTTTTCCAAAGAACTAATACCCTTTGTATTTTTGAACTGATGAAATATTTAGTTTGGCGGATGGGGAGAAGATGGAGTGTGTTTTATGTTTATTTATAATGCGGTTATTTGGTGATCCTTTCATGGTGTGATTTTGTGTTATGCGCTAATAAACTCATACTTTTGTGGGTAAATTTCTACATCGGTGGCTACATGTACTACATTGGTGCTATAGTATCATCACATGGTGGCGCTTTTTTCTAGGTGGTAAAAGGGTGCACGGGGTTGATATGTTTTTCTAGACGGCTGGTGTTGATTGATTTGAAAAATCATTGGCCCGATCAAAATCATAAACCAAATTCAAATTTGAATATCTCAATCGAATAAAAGTGCTTTAAAACTAGGAAGTATGGTGAATTAAAATAATTAAATGGGGGAGATCCTTGAGAAATTATTGATCCGGTAGAAATCAGATGACCAAGTTCTAAACTGAAGACCTCAATTAATTGTGAGAACTTGAAATAATTTGAAAGGAAATAGTAGAACAATCGTTCTACGGTATATGTATATTAAAAAGGAGTGTATATATACAATGAGAAAAAAACAAAAATCAAGAGCAAAAAGAACTATCCAGTGCCAACTCTAGGGAAACTCATGATGGATAAGATAAAATCTAACTTTAGTGTTGCTCAATCCAAATGTTGACTTGATCTTGAAAGTTATGCTTAACTCTGTGCTTGAGAAGCAACAGGTCTTTTCTAAGCAAAGTTCTCCAAGAAAGCACCGAAGGTGTCTGAGCTTTAAAAAGTTTTCCATTCCTCTGCATCCAGATATGCCAGCACCCCATTATAGTTATCTCCATTGCAATGGGTGAAGGTAAGGATTGGCTTATGGACATCATTTCATCATGACTGGAAATTCCTCTGTTTTTGTGGTAGACAATTGAGTCCCAGGAGGCCAGCGCAAATGGGCAGTCCCAAAACAAATGTAGAGTTGTTTCTTCCACATTATCTAGGCAGATTTGACATGAATATGTTCGCAGATGGAACTATTTTCTGTGAAGGAGGTTTCTGGTGTTGACCCTATCATATATAAGTAGCCTGAAGAATATCTTAAATTTGAGCATGGTTGCATTCTTCCATAACCTTTTGAAAATTGGATCTGTTGGTTCCCCTATGCATTTGTACATCTTCATGGGGGTATAGTTGGAGTTACCCCATGAGAATTTCCATCTATCCATGTTTGTTGATAGTTTTATGGTCTAAGTGTAGCTTTGTAGTTCTTCAAACTGTTTGAAAGCTTGAATTGAAAGAGGGGTATGAAATTTTTCGAGTGAATTGTTCGCCTGCATAAAGCCTTGAACAGATTGAAGCTCATTGATGACGAAGGAGAAAAGCTCAGGGAATTGAATTTTCATAGATCCATGTGTTGGGAAACGTTGCATGGAAAACAAAAAAATTATACGCACACGCAAGATCTATCCATGGAGATGCATAGCAACGAGAGGGTAGAGTGTGTCTATGTACCCTCGTAGACCGTAAGCGGAAGCATTTGTTAACGCTGTTGATGTAGTCGAACTTCTTCGCGCTCCAACCGATCAAGTACCAAACGTACGACACCTCCGCATTCAGCACATGTTCAGCTCGGTGACGTCCTTCGGATTCTTGATCCAGCATGACGGCGAGGTAGTGGATGTGTTCCGGCAGCACGACGGAGTTATGACGGTGATGGTGAAGCTATCTCCGCAGGGCTTCGCCTAAGCATTACAAAAATATGACCGGGGGTGTAAACGGTGGAGGGGGGCGCCGCACAAGGCTAAGCAATTGTCGTGGTTCTGCTAGGCGCCCCTCTCTCTCTCTCTCTCTCACACACACACACACACACACACACATATATACATACATAAACACTATTCTGATCACATGATCAGAATAATATTCTGATCACAACCTGACCTGCCCCGCTAGTAGTGCGTTGAACTTCCCTGTGAACTAGGTTGAACTTCTACCAACATTTCCCAAATGGGGCTTGCGATATACCTTTGGAAAGCTATGGACCCCAATATCATGACCCAACTTAAATTTTTTGCAAAATATAAGCGGTTCAAGAGCAGTTTTGAAAACCGTTTTTTCTTCGCACAAAAAACGTGAATCGTATTTTTGATCGCATTTCTAAACCGTTTATCGGAATGAGGCATGTAATATGGCATTGGAAAGCTGCTACAAAACCGCTCCTTCCACATGTTGAAAGTTTTCTCTAATTCCCTATGGTTAAAGAGTAATTTGAAAAAAAGTAAAATTTCGTAAACCGAACAGCTGAGTTCGTATTTTCGATGTCATTTCTAAATGGCTAATCCAATGGAGGCATATGATATGGCATTGGGAAGCTTATGAAAATGTGCTACTTTTTCATCTTGAAAGTTTTTTTTCTAATTTTGAATGGTTTAAGAGTAATTTAGAAAATGGTCCAAGTCCTACCGAGTTCATATTTTTGAGCTAATTTTTTAACCGCGCGTCCGAATGCAGCAAATGATATGGCGTTGGAAAGCTTGAACAAATGCGAAACTTTTTGGTATGTATTGTTTCTCCCAATTCTTTACGGTTTTAAGTCGGTTTAGAAAATGGCGAAAAACGTATTTTCGCCGTAATTTCTATAAACTTTATCGGAATTGGGCAAATAATATACCGTTGAAAAGCTACGGAAAATGCAAAACTTTTTCATGTTATTGGTTTTCTCTGATTCTTAGCCATTTTCAAGTAATTTCGAAAATGGCGGGATCATTCGTTCTGCCTCTATCGCGAAACAGATTCTTCAAAAATGCACCGTGTGAAGAACCTGAACTTCTTAGCATGTCTACCTGAACTTCACTCTGATTTCGACATGCTTTTTTTGCTCGCAGATCTCCATCCACTACTCGTAGTTCTCCATGCACTCCCCAGAATTCAACGAGTGATATACCGATGGAAAGCTGCTGTAAACACGCAACTTTCCCGTGTTGATTATTTTCTCATACTCGCGATGGTTTTAAAAGTTTTTCATCTGAAATTCATTCAGTGTAGTAGTTGAACGTCTTGCTGTTTTCACGTTGAACTTCTATGACGTATTTTTCCTTTGTAATTTTCCCATCCATTTTCGTCAGTGTTACACAAATGATATTCCTTTTGTACAAAACTCTCTCACAATAATTTTTTTAACTTTCTTTGACCGAGGACTTGAACTTATAACAACAAAACTTTTAGCCTTTGTTTTTTATTCCTTTTTAATACAAAATGCACACCGTGTAATACGTGAACTTCTGGCAGTTATCAATCTGAACTTCTCTAGGTTACGTGAATATATTTGAGTTTTTTTTTATGATTTTTAATCTGATTTTCTTAATCCTTTTTATGAAATTTTGAAGCGCTCTATTATTAAAAGTTGAACATCTTGTTATTTAATTTCTGAACTTCTAGTTTCCATTCTTTAATAATGAGAAAAATCTAAGTTTTCTATAATCATCAAACTTCTCCATCTTTTTTATGGACTTCCTGGTTTTATTTCTTAATCTTCTTTCACGAAATTTTGAGGCCCTCTATTATTAAAAGTTGAACTTCATGTTATTTAATTTTTGAACTTCTTGTTTTCATTCTTTAATAACGAGGAAAATCTGAGTTTCCTATAATCATCGAACTTCTCCATCTTTTTAATATGGACTTCCTGGTTTTATTTTCTTAATCTTTATAATTTGAATTTTTTATTTTCTTTTTGAAATCAAATTGCTCCCAAATAATAACTGAACTTCTTTGTGGATTGAGAGAATTATTTTAAAATGCAATTTTTTTTGTTTTCGAACATGGAAATACAAGGTGAACATATCTCGCAAGAATTTTTGAACTTCCCCGGACAGAGCACATGAACTTCTTGAAACAAACCTTCTAAGCTTTTAGTTTTATATTCTTATATTCTTATCTAAAACGCATTTCGTGTAGTAGTTGAACTTCCCATTGTTTTCACCTTGAACTTCTGTCACGTATTTTTGTTCAACCTCTCTCACAAGAATTGTTGAACATTATCGGGCCGAGCACTTGAACTTCTAGCAACACAAATTTTGGACTTTGCCTTTTTACACTTTTTCTCATATAAAACACACACCATGTAGTACATGAACTTTTGATTGTTTTCACTTTGGTTCTTGGTTGTATTCTTTTAGTGATGAGAAAAATCTAATTTTTTATAGACATGGAACTTCATCATTTTTAAAATTTGAATTTCTTAGTTTCATTAGTTAGTAACAGGGAAAGTCTTATAAACATCGAACCGCACCGTTATTTTAATTTGAACTACTAGTTTTTTTATAATTGGGCAAACTTTTTTTTAAAATTATTTTGAAATGTTCCTCTTTTTTAATTTGAACTTCTCTGATTTTTTATGAATGGGAGAAATCCCTTTTTTACAAAGATTTTTGAAGTACATTTTTATTTTAACTTCTTGCTTAATTTATTTTGAACTTTCAGATTTTCTAAATATTAACGTCCTCGTAAGTTTTTGTAAATCTCTATTTTTTTAAATGCACATGAAAACACACACCATGTAGTACGTGAACTTCTGATTGTTTTCACTTTGAACTGATCTCTAACTTTTTAGAAAAATCATGACGGGTTAAGAGCATCTTTTCAACACGGTAAAACTTGTTTTGAACGATATACAAAAAACATTCAAATTATATTATGGAAATTACATGTATGACATACTGTTGGAAAGCTTATTCTTTTTACAAGCAATTTTCCTTCTCTATTAGTATTAGCAGGACTTCACACATTCACCAAACATGCTAGTAAATATAGAGAAAAACCATGCATGCTCAAGGAGCAATGTGTGTGTGTAGCGCTACCGGTGTGAATGCCACATTGCGGAGCTCAACCTTACACAGCTTGTAATTTTTTTGTACACACATAATATTTTCCTCGAGCTCTGTAATTTATTAAATTTGAACTGCAAGAGTTAACATTTTTCTAGGTAATGCTTGTTTTCTTCCTTGTATATAAACATCGAACTACTCTGTGATTTTAATTTGCACTTCTAGATTTTATTATTTATTAACGGGAAAGCCGAGTTTCGTAGTAAACATCGAACCACTTTTGTTATTTTTAATTTGAACTTTTAATTCTTTTTATATAGAAATGGTGAAAATTCATTTTTATAAACTATTATTTTCGTCAATTTTTTTGGGTTCACAGGTTAAAGTTACTCAAAAATAATATTTTTTTATTCTTCAAACTTACTATGTTTCATTGGGTGATCCTTTTTTAGTTTTTGTGCCGTGATAGTTTCTTCCTTTTGGTTCTCGTTTGAACTTCGTCATTTTTAATGCTGAACTTCCTGTGTGAATCTCCTGTGCCTCTCCCTTTGTTTCCCCGAATGGTGTTGATGCCATAGCCCACACTGCACAGCGAAAATGTTGATGTTGCCGGTGCACCGCGAGCTGAACTTTCATCCGCCGCAAAGCTGAACCTCATTTTTGAACCTGAAGATATGGTAGAAGAAGAGCAGCGTCAACCAAGATCTCTCTGTCATCCTTTGTGGTGTGGAGGAGAGAATACTAGGATCTAGGGGTAGAGGATGATGGTCACCACCTCAAAAGGCTACGGCAGCGGCCGCAGGCCACCCCGCCGATGATACGGAGCAGTCCACTCCGACGGCTCGATGTAGTCCGCAGCGACCACAACACTCGCGGAGGTCATCCCTGGCCTAGTCCGGTCTGGATCCTGCCGGATACATGCGCTGACGCTCACGGGGGGAGGCAGTTGCGTCGGCGGCGCGCTGGATGGTGGCGGCGATGGCGACGTGAGGTTGGTGGTGAAGAGGTCGCGTTGGGTGGTGGACCGAAGACGCGCTAGGTGCTGGCGGGGTCTGGGGAGGCACGCCGGGTGCTGGTGATGTTCGGGGCGGCGCCGGCAAGCTGGGATCAATGGCGGGGATGGTGGCGGCGCGCGGGGTCAGGGCGGTCGCGGCGACACGAGGGGTCAAGGGCGGCCACGGCAGGGCGCGGGGTCAGGGGCGGGGGCGGTTGCGGCGGGTGGGGTCAGGTCGGTCGCGGCGGGGCGATGGGTCAGGAGCGGCGGCAGCGATGGATTGGTCGGGAGTTTCTGGGGGCGATGGTTGGGACAGGATCGAGGGGTGAGAGAGGTGCGGGAGGTGGTGGACGTCGGGATCGAGGTGGATACCTTTTTCTTGTAGCGATTCGGTAGTTCAGGAACACCTCCTCGCGCCCTATATAGGCTGACCGTGATCCAAATAGTTATTCTAATCCTGGGATTAGAATAGTGCCACCCTCTATATATATATAGAGTGACACTATTCTGATCCTGGGATCAGAATAGTTATTCTGATCACAGCGGCCCTATAAGGACTCGAACAGTGTTCCCGAGATTGAGAAAACGAAATAGATCAGCGCCAAACCGGCCCACCAGCACAGTCCTGAACAGCCTAATAAAACACACATGACCTTCCCCGTCGCACCCGTTTCTAACCTCCCTCGATTCCATCCGGCCTCCTCCGGCGCCCCGCCGCCGGCCTCCACCCGAGACCCGCCGCCGCACAGCGCTTCCTCCCCCGCCACGGCCGCGGCGTTTCCTCCCCATCACCCCCACCATCGTCGGGATCCTCGCTCCCCTGCTCCACCACCGCTGTGGCGACCTGCCCAGATCCCTGCCACCGGGCGACCTCCCAGACCTCCCCGCAGCCGCGCCATGACCGGACCCCCGACCTCCCTACCTCCGCCGCGGTCGCACCTCGCCTCCAACCACCTGCTCCGCGCCGCACCCCGCCTCCTTCACCGCCGCCGGAGCGCCACCTCCCTAGGCGCCTCACTCCTCCAACCCCGACGCGCGCGACCCACCGAGCGGCGCACCTGCATCTCGCTGCTCCACTCCCCGGCCGCCGGCAAGCCATCCGCCCCGCTCCATGATGGTCGACATCTCCTCGCACGCTGGCGCGCCATCCTCTCCCCGGCCGAAACCCAGGACCCCCGTTTCTCCTCCCTCGGACCGACCTTCCATCTGCTTGTGCCAGCGACCCCTCTGTCCTGTCGGACGACAGTAGGTGGGCAAAACGGGGCGATGTTCTCGTCTTTTTTTTGGTGGCTGTAGATAAGCGCAGAAACGCATTCGTTTCTGAAGATTGTTGTGTGTATACAGGTGATTGATGTTCTCGTCTCCTTCCAGCGCCAATCTTCCCTTTGCGACGTCGGCTACCACTCGTGGCAGAGCGGCTACTTCCCTTCCCACTGTGCCAGCAGCTAGCGCTCGTTCGCCCCCTATCCTGTTCTTCCGTTGTTGTCTTCAGAAGTTCAGGTCACTGTTTGTTGTTAGTTCAAAACGTCCCGCGTGCACGTATCCGGTGGTGCTTGACTGCAGTGAGCCATCGACGCTGGCACAGCACCCGATGGAAGCCGTGAGCTGTCGACGCTGGCACAGCACCCGATGGAAGCCGAGTCAATTGTAGCCAACGCGAGGAGGGATTAGTATAGCTGTTTGCGGAGTTCATATCCATACATGACGTGTTCTTGGTGGAATCGGCCAACATATATTTGCTACAAGTTAATACTACAAGCACTTCACTTTACTGGTCCCTTCAACTTGTAGTTGTTGTTGTCAACTCTTACTCATTCGCTTCTGCAAAAAGTGCTGATCTTTTTCCTATTGCATGAGTAGCTCAGTGGTGGTGGCTTTGGAGATGGATGAGAACAAAGGTGTGTGTGTGGTAGAAAAAAGGGTCCACGAAACTTGTATTTTCTTCATATATACTCTCGTTATTTTGGTCGATGGACTATGGATGTTTACGACATTGGACTGCTCTGATTTTATTGAACATATAAAAAATGGAAGCACAGGATAGGGCAAATGCATGTTCTGGTCGCTTGAGAAGGTAAGGACATGATTGCGATGAAAACATGTGGTGGTAAAAATTCCACAGTTTTTTAGTTTAAAAGAAACATTCTCAACTTTTGTAGTTGTATATTTTGCTTTGTTCAGCCTATGCAAAAAAAGGAAGCAAGCTGATGCATCTTGTTACAAAACAGTTTTTCATTAAATAGGTTGCAAAAAAAATTGTAAGCATATTTGTTTACCATGCCGCACCAGGCCCATCATTTATTTGTGCCCCCTTTTGAGGAATACTTGTTAAATGGCTACTTGTTTGTACATATGTTAAATAATATTCACTTGCTCTCATGTGTTCAAAATACTGGCAACTCTGAACCTAAGTTCAACTATGAGAACACACGAAATTCAAAAAGTACATGTTAAAAGAAGCCACTCTTGTAGTTACAAAACAAGCATGCACTATATTAAAGCCTACCGACAAAATCAATCATTGTGAAAAAGTAGTGCACCGATCAAAAAAATTAGTTTATAAACAATATAACCAAAATTTAAATTAAAAAACACAAAGATGATTGATCTTTGTTCAAAAAATATATTTTCTGATTTCTAAAAAACAGAAAAGGTCAGATTAAAACAAAATAGAAATAATTCAAAAAAGTTTCAAACTAAAAAGGGTTTTCCTTGTTTCAAAACTTAGAAGTTCAAATTTCAATAACTCGGCGGTTCGATGTTTATTAGAACACAAAGGGTTTCCTCCATTACTAAATAATAAACATAGAAGTTTAAATTAAAAAGATAGGGAAGTTCAAAACTTTTTGACGGGAATTTCATAAGAAGTTCAAACCAAAATGACAAAGTATTTCAAAAATAAGACAACACTTTCAAGCAAGTATTTCACCGTCTCTAGAAAACATAAATTTTCAGGTTTTTGATTAAATCTCAACAAGTTCAGATTAAAATAACAGAATAGTTCAAATTGTGGATTAAAAATACATTTTCTCTGTTTATAGCAAAAACCTAGAAGCTTAACTTTAAATAACGAAGCAATCCAAATTTTAATAATGAAGCGATTACAAAACCCCAAATTCCTTATTAATAAAAAATAAACTAAGAAGTTCAAATTCAAATAACAGAGCAGTGCGATTTTTATAATTCATGAAGAAAACAAAAGGCGTCACCTCCAATTACATGTTTTAAAATGGGAAAAAATGACGTCCGACCTTCAATTACGAGTAATTTGATGTATACACAAAAATGTGACAGAAGTTCATAATGAAAACAACGAGAAGTTCAAGTACTCCAAGGAATGCATTTCAGGTGAGAATAAAAAGTATAGAAAAATAAAAGCTTAAAAAGTTTGTTGAAAGAAGTTCAAGTGCTCTATCCGGAGAAGTTCAAAAATTCTTGCGAGAGAGGTTCACCTTGTATTTCCATGTTCGATTTTTTCCGTATAAAAATCGAATACAATTATTTACTCAAAAATATAAAAAGGTGAATCTCATATTGAAATAATAGAGAAGTTCGGAGTTTATTAAAACCTAGGATTTACATGTTTAAAAAAATAAAAACACAACGCCATTTTTGTAATTTTATAAACAACTCATAAAAAAATGGTTGCTAGAAGTTCAAGGGCTCGGTGAGGAAAAGTTCAAAAAATTCTTTTGAGAGAGGTTCACCGTGTATTTAGATGTCCAAAATACGTAAAAAAATATGTTGTTTTTTGGGTTTTAAAATAATTCTCTCAAACCAGAGAGAAGTTCAAAGTGATAATAATCGGAAGTTCACGTACTACATGGTGTGTATTTCATACAAGAAAAAAATAATAAAGTGAAACAGAATGAAGTTCAAACAGACATGCCCCAGAAGTTCAACTAATTCACACAGTGCAAAAAACGGCACGTCAAAAACAAAGTGATGTTCAAACAGACATACCCGAGAAGTTCAACTACTTCACGCAGTGCATTTCCATTCGCAATGAAGGCAGAAATCATGATCTTGTCATTTCTCTAATTTACTTCAAAACGACAGGAATATCATCTGTGTAAGTTCGAGTCCTCGATCGAAGAAAGTTAAAAAAAATATTGTGAGAGAGGTTTGTACCAAAAGAGTATCATTTGTGTAACACTGACGAAATGGATGAGAAAATTACAAAGGAAAATACGTCATAGAAGTTCAACGTGAAAACATCAGGAAGTTCGACTACTATAGTGAATGAATTTGAGATGAAAAAATTTTAAAATCGTCGCGAGTATGAAAAAATGATCAACACGGGAAAGTTGCGTGTTTACAATAACTTTCCATCGGTATATCACTTGCTCTCCACACAGTGCATTTTCGAAGAATCAATTTCGCGATAAAGACAGAACAAATGATCTCACCATTTTCGCAATTACTTGAAAACGGCTTGGAATGAGATAAAACCATCAACACGAAAAAGTTTCGCATTTTTCGTAGCTTTTCAACGGTATATTATTTGCGCCTTTCCGTTAAAGTTTGTAGAAAATACGGCGAAAATACGTTTTTCGCCATTTTCGATACTGACTTAAAACCGTAAAGAATTGGGTGAAACAGTACATACCAAAAAGTTTTGCATTTGTTCAAGCTTTCCAACGCCATATCATTTTCTGCATTTGGACGCACGGTTAAAAAATTAGCTCAAAAATACGAACTCGGTAGGACATGGACCGTTTTTAAATTACTCTTAAACAGTTTAAAATTAGGAAAAACTTTAAAAATGAAAAAGTAGCGCATTTTCATAAGCTTTCCAACACCATACCATATGCCTCTATTGGATTAGCCGTTTAGAAATGACATCGAAAATACGAACTCAGCTGTTCGGTTTACGAAATTTTACATTTTTTCAAATTACTCTTTAACCATAGGGAATTAGAGAAAACTTTCAACATGTGGAAGGAGCGATTTTGCAGCAACTTTCCAACGCCATATTATATGCCTCATTCCGATAAATGGTTTAGATATACGATCGAAAATACGATTCACGTTTTTTATGTGAAGAAATAACGATTTTCAAAACTGCTCTTAAACCGCTTACATTTTGCCAAAAAATTAACTTGGGTCATGATACTGATGTCCATAGCTAATCAACGGTATATCACAAGCCCCATTTGGACACCTTTTAGCTGAAGTTCAACCTAGCACATGAGGAAGGTCAGGCGCGTTACTCGGGAAGTTCATGTTGTGATCAGAATATTATTCTGATCCCGTGATCAGAATAGTGTTTATATATATATATGTAGGTGGGGGAGGAGGGAGCAGCCAGGCGGCTCCCCCAAGTAGGCCGAATCCTACATGGGGTCCTTCCCAAGTGGCGCTCCCCTTTCCTTATTGGAGTGCGGGAGGAAGGAAGGAGGAGGTGGCACCCCCCCTTTCCTTCCTCTCCTGAGGAGGGAAAGGCAGGAGGGGCCACCCCTCCCCTTTCCTTCCCCTAGGGTCGGCCGACCATGTAGAGGGGCGCACCAGCCCCCTAGTGGGATGGTATGCCCCCCTTTTGGCCTATTAGGCCCATACACTTACTCCGGTTGTCTGGAACCCTTTCGGTGACCCGATGACTACCCGGTGCACTCCAAAACTCTTCCGGTGTCTGAATACCATCGTCCTATATATCAATCTTTACGTATCAGCCATTTCGAGACTCCCCGTCATGTCCGTGATTTCATCCGTGACTCCGAACAACATTCGGTCACCAAATCATATAACTCATATAAAACTATATCGTCAGCGAACGTTAAGCGTGCGGACCCTACGGGTTCAAGAACTATGTAGACATGACCGAGACACCTCTCCGGTCAATAACCAATAGCATAACCTGGATGCCCATATTTTCTCCTACATATTCTATGAAGATCTTTATTGGTCGAACCTTATGACAACATACGTAATTCCCTTTGTCCATCAGTATGTTACTTGCCTAAGATTCGATTGTCAGTATCTGCATACCTAGTTCAATCTCGTTACCAGCAAGTATCTTTACTCGTATCATAATACATCACCTCGTCACTAACTCCTTAGTCATTTGCTTGCAAGTTTATGATGTGTATTACCGAGAGGGCCCAGAGATACCTCTTTGATACTCAGAGTGACAAATCCTAATCTTGATCTATGCCAACTCAACGAAAACCTTCGGAGATACCTATAGAGCATCTTTATGATCACCTAGTTACGTTGTGACATTTGATAGCACACAAGGTATTCCATCGGTATCCGGGAGTTGCATAATCTCTTAATCGAAGGAATATATATTTGACACGAAGAAAGCAATAGCAATAAACTGAACGATCAATATGCTAAGCTAACGGATGGGTCTTGTCCATCATACCATTCTCGTAATGATGTGATCCCGTTATCAAATGACAACACATGTCTATGGTTAGGAAAGCTTAACCATCTTTGATCAACGAGCTAGTCTAGTAGAGGCTTATTAGGGACACGGTACTTCTTTATGTATTCACACATGTATTTAAGTTTTCGGTCAATGAAATTCTACCATGAATAATAAACGTTTGTCGTGATTAAGGAAATATAATAATAATCATTTTATTATGCCTCTAGGGAATATTTCCATCAGTCTCACACTTGCACTAGAGTCAATAATCTAGTTCATATCGCCATGTGATTAACACCCATAGTTCACATCGCCATGTGACCAACACCCAAAGAGTTTATTTGAGTCAATAATCTAGTTCACATCACCATGTGATTAACACCCATAGTTCACATCGCCATGTGACCAACACCCAAAGAGTTTACTAGAGTTAATAATCTAGTTCACATTGCCATGTGATTAACACCCGAAGAGTACTAAGGTGTGATCATGTTTTGCTTGTGAGAGAATTTTAGTCAACGGGTCAGTCACATTCAGATCCGTATGTATTTTGCATATTTCTATGTCTATAATGCTCTGCATGGAGCTACTCTAGCTAATTGCTCCCACTTTCAATACGTATCCAGATTGAGACTCAGAGTCTTTCAGATCAGTGTCAAAGCTTGCATCGACATAACTCTTTACGACGAACTCTTTATCACCTCCATAACCGAGAAACATTTCCTTAGTCCTCTTTTAGACACCTAAGGATAATTTTCACCGCTATCTAGTGATCCACTCCTGGATCACTATTGTACCCCCTTGCCAAACTCATGGCAAGGCACACAACTGGTCTGGTACATGCTACCTCTTCAGCTTGTGTTTGTTTTTCCCTTGAAGAGGAAAGGGTGATGCAGCAAAGTAGCGTAAGTATTTCCCTCAATTTTGAGAACCAAGGTATCAATCCAATAGGAGACAACGCGCAAGCCACGGAATACCTGCACAAACAAACACCAACCTTGCACCCAATGCGATAAAGGGGTTGTCAATCCCTTCACGGTTATTTGCAATGTGAGATCTGATAGAGATGGATAAATGAGAAAGTAATATTTTTGGTATTTTTGATTTATGGAACAGAAAGTAAAGGATTGCAAAGAAAGTAAATAGGAAACTAGAATTGTAGAACGGAAACTTATATGATGGAAAATAGACCCGGGGGCCATAGGTTTCACTAGAGGGTTCTCTCAAGATAGAAAATGTTACGGTGGGTGAACAAATTACTACCAAGCAATTGTTAGAAAAGCGCAAAGTTATGACAATATCTAAGGCAATGATCATGAATATAGGCATCAAGTCTGTGTCAAGTAGACCAAAACGATTCTGCATCTACTACTATTACTCCACACATCGACCGCTATCCAGCATGCATCTAGAGTTTTAAGTTCATAAAGAACGGAGTAATGCCTTAAGCAAGATGACATGACGTAGAGGAATTAACTCAAGCAATATGATGAAAACCCCATCTTTTTATCCTCGATGGCAACAATACAATACGTGTCGGTTCCCCTTCTGTCACTAGGATCGAGCACCACAAGATTGAACCCAAAGCTAAGCACTTCTCCCATTGCAAGAAAAACCAATCTAGTTGGCGAAACCAAATCGATAGTTCGAAGAGACTTGCAAAGATATCAAATCATGCATAAAGAATTCAGAGGAGATTCAAATAATATTCATAGATAAGCTGATCATAAATCCACAGTTCATTGGATCTCGGCAAACACACCGCAATAGAGTCAAGAACACCGAGGAGAACTTTGTATTGAGAATGAAAGAGAGAGAAGAAGCCATCTAGCTACTAGCTATGGACCTGTAGGTCTGTGGTAAACTACTCATGCTTCATCGGAGAGGCAATGGTGTTGATGTAGAAGCCCTCCGTGATCGAATCACCCTCAGGCAGGATGCCGGAGAAGGCCCCAAGATGGGATCTCACGGGTACAGAAGGTTGCGGCAGTGGAAAAGTGGTTTCGTGGCTCCGCTGGAAGTTTTTGGGGTACATGTGTATATATAGGAGGAAGATCTAGGTCCGGGGGTCACCGAGAGGTCCACAAGGTTGGGGGGCGTGCCCTACCCCTTAGGCACGCCCTCACCCTTGTGGCCGCCTTGTAGCTCTTCTGACTTGCACTCCAAATCTCTTGGGTGCCTTATGGTCCAAGAAAAATCATCACGAAAGTTTTATTCCGTTTGGACTCCGTTTGGTATTCCTTTTTTGCGAAACTCTAAAACAAGGAAAAACAGAAACTGGCACTGGGCTCTAGGTTAATAGGTTAGTACCAAAAATCATATAAAATAGCATATTAATGCATATAAAACATCCAAAATAGATAATATAATAGCATGGAACCATCAAAAATTATAGATACGTTGGAGACGTATCAATACACAGCATGACATACTTTACAGAACCCATGGCCGAGGCATAGGAAATGACTTTCATTCTCTCTCTATCTTCTGCCACGGTTGGGATTTGAGTCTTACTCAATTTCACACCTTGCAACACAGGCTAGAACTCCTTGTTTGACTGATCCATTTTTAAACTCCTTTAATATCTTGTCAAGGTATGTACTCATTGAAAATCTTATCAAGCGTCCGGATCTATCTCTATAGATCTTGATGCCTAATATGTAAGCAGCTTCACCAAGGTCTTTTATTGAAAAATTCTTATTGAAGTACCCTTTTATGCTATTCAGAAATTCTATATCATTTCCAATCAACAATATGCCATCCACATATAATATCAGAAATGCTACAGAGCTCCCACTCACTTTCTTGTAAATACAGGCTTCACCGTAAGTCTGTTTAAAACCATATGCTTTGATCACCTCATCAAAGCGTATATTCCAAATTTGAGATGCTTGCACCAGTCCATAGATGGATCGCTACTGCTTGCACACTTTGTTAGCAGCTTTAGGATCGATAAGAACTTCTGGTTGCATCATATACAACTCTTCTTTAAGAAATCCATTAAGGAATGCAGTTTTGACGTCCTTTTGCCAGATTTCATAAAATTCGACAATTGCTAACATGATTCCGACAGACTTAAGCATCGCTACGGGTGAGAAAGTCTCATTGTAGTCAACTCCTTGAACTTGTCGAAAACCTTTTGCGACAAGTCGAGCTTTACAGACAATAACTTTACCATCAGCGTCAGTCTTCTTCTTGAAGATCCATTTATTTACTATGGCTTGCGGATTAACGGGCAAGTCCACCAAATTCCACACTTTGTTCTCACACATGGATCCTATCTTAGATTTCATGGCCTCAAACCATTTATCAGAATCTGGGCTCATCATAGCTTCTTCATAGTTCGTAGGTTCGCCATGGTCTAATAACATAACTTTCAGAATAGGATTACCGTACCACTCTGGTGCGGAACGTGCTCTGTTCGACCTACGAGGTCCAGTAGTAAATTGATTTGAAGTTTCATGACCATCATCATTAGCTTCCTCTCTAGTTGGTGTAGGCATCACGGGAACGGATTTCTCTGATGTGTTACTTTCCAATTCGAGAGAAGGTACACTTACCTCATCAAGTTCTACTTTCCTCCCACTAAATTCTTTCGAGAGAAACTCCTTCTCTATAAAGGATTCATTCTTAGTAACAAAGATCTTGCCTTCAGATCTGTGGTAGAAGGTGTACCCAATAGTTTCTTCAGGGTATACTATGAATACGCACTTCTCCTATTTAGGTTCGAGCTTATCAGGCTGAAGCCTTTTGACATAAGCATCGCATCCCCAAACTTTAAGAAATGACAGCTTAGGTTTCTTGCCAAACCACAGTTCATATGGTGTCGTCTCAACAGATTTAGATGGTGCCCTATTTAACATGAATACGGCTGTCTCTAATGCATAACCCAAAACTATAGTGGTAAATCGGTAAGAGACATCATAGATCACACCATATCTAATAAAGTACGGTTACGACGTTCGGACACACCATTACGCTGCGGTGTTCCAGGTGGCATGAGTTGTGAAACAATTCCACATTGTTTTAAATGAAGGCCAAACTTGTAACTCAAATATTCGCCTCTACGATCAGATCATAGAAACTTTTATTTTCTTCTTACGATGATTCTCTACTACACTTTGAAATTCTTTGAAATTTTCAAATGTTTCAGACTTATGTTTCATCAAGTAGATATACCCATACCTACTCAAATCATCTATGAAGGTTAGAAAATAATGATGCCCGCCGCGTGCTTCAATACTCATCGGACCGCATACATCAGTATGTATTATTTCCAATAAGTCATGAGCTCGCTCCATTGTTCCAGAGAACGGAATTTTAGCATCTTGCCCATGAGGCATGGTTCGCAACTATCAAATGATTCATAATCAAGTGACTCCAAAAGTCCATCAGTATGGAGTTTCTTCATGTGCTTTACACCAATATGACCTAAACGGCAATGCCACAAATACGTTGCACTATCATTATCAACTTTGCATATTTTGGCATCAATATTATGAATATGTGTATCACTACGATCGAGATTCAATAAACCATTCACATTGGGTGTATGACCATAGAAGATTTTACTCATGTAAATAGAACAACAATTATTCGCTGACTTAAATGAATAACCGTATTGCAATAAACATGATCCAATCATATTCATGATCAATGCAAACACCAAATAACATTTTATTTAGGTTCAACAGTAATCTCGAAGGTAGAGGTAGTGTGCGATGTTGATTGTATCAACCTTGGAATCATTTCCAACATGTCACCTTGCCCTTAACTAGTCTCTATTTATTCTGCAACTCCTGTTTCGAGTTACTAATCTTAGCAACCGAACTGGTATCAAATACCTAGGGGTTACTACGAACACTAGTAAAGTACACATCAATAACATTTATATTAAATATACCTTTGTTCACTTTGCCATCCTTCTTATCCGCCAAGTATTTGGGGTAGTTCCGCTTCTAGTGACCATTCCCTTTGCAGTAGAGGCACTCAGTTTCAGGCTTTGGTCCAGCTTTGGGCTTCTTCACGGGAGTGGTAACTTGCTTGCCATTCTTCTTGAAGTTTCCTTTCTTTCCCTTGCCCTTTTCTTAAAACTAGTGGTCTCTTTAACCATCAACACTTGATGCTCTTTCTTGATTTCTACCTTCACCGATTTCAGCACCACGAAGAGCTCAGGAATCATTTTCGTCATCCCTTGCATATTATAGTTCATCACGAAGTTCTAGTAGCTTGGTGATAGTGACTAGAGAAGTCTGTCAATCACTATCTTATCTGGAAGATTAACTCCCACTTGATTCAACTGATTGTAGTGATACGTCTCCAACGTATCTATAATTTTTGATTGCTCCCTGCTATTATATTGTCTATTTTGGATGACAATGGGCTTTATTTTACACTTTTATATCATTTTTGGGACTAACCTACTAACCGGAGGCCCAGCCCAAATTGCTGTTTTTGCCTATTTTAGGGTTTCGCCAAAAAGGAATATCAAACGGAGTCCAAACGGAATGAAACCTTTGGGAACGTGATTTTCTCAACAAACATGATCTAGGAGACTTGGAGTGGGCGTCAAGAAACAAAGGAGGAAGCCACGAGGCAGGGGCGCGCCTACCCCCCTGGGCGCGCCCTCCACCCTCATGCCCCCCCCGTTGCTCCACCGACGTACTTCTTCCTCCTATATCTATCCACGTACCCCCAAAACATCCAGGAGAACCATGAAAACCTAATTCCACCACCGCAACCTTCTGTACCCAAGAGATCCCATCTCGGGACCTTTTCCAGAGCTCCGCCGGAGGGGGCATTGATCACAGAGGGCCTCTACATAAACTCCATGGCCTCTCCGGTGATGTGTGAGTAGTTTACCTCAGACCTACGAGTCCATAGTTATTAGCTGGATGGCTTCTTCTCTCTCTTTGGGTCTCAATACAAAGTTCTCCTCGATCTTCTTGGAGATCTATTCAATGTAATCTTCTTTTGCGGTGTGTTTGTCGAGATCCGACGAATTGTGGGTTTACGATCCACTTTGTCTATGAACAATATTTGATTCTCCTCTGAATTCTTTTATGTATGATTGGTTTATCTTTGCAAGTCTCTTCGAATTATCAGTTTGGTTTGGCCTACTAGATTGATCTTTCTTGCAATGGGAGAAATGCTTAGCTTTGGGTTCAATCTTACGGTGCTCGATCCCAGTGACAGAAAGGGAAATGACATGTATTGTATTGTTGCCATCGAGGATAAAAAGATGGGGTTTATATCATATTGCATGAGTTTATCCCTCTACATCACATCATCTTCCTTAAAGCATTACTCTGTTCTTATGAACTTAATACTCTAGATGCATGCTGGATAGCGGTCGATGTGTGGAGTGATAGTAGTAGATGCAGAATCGTTTCGGTCTACTTGTCACGGACGTGATGCCTATATACATGATCATACCTAGATATTCTCATAACTATGGTCAATTCTATCAATTGCTCGACAGTAATTCGTTTACCCACCGTAATACTTATGCTCTTGAGAGAAGCCACTAGTGAAACCTATAGCCCCCGGGTCTATCTTTCATCATATTAATCTTCCACTACTTAGTTATTTCCTTTGCTGTTTATTTTACTTTGCATATTTATTTCTCTTTATCATAAAAATACCAAAAATAGTATCTTATCATATCTATCAGATCTCACTCTCGTAAGTGACCGTGAAGGGCTTGACAACCCATTTATCGCGTTGGTTGCGAGGTTCTTATTTGTTTGTGTAGGTGTGTGGGACTTGAGCATGATCTCCTACTGGATTGATACCTTAGTTCTCAAAACCTGAGGGAAATACTTATGCTACTTTGCTGCATCACCCTTTCCTCTTCAAGGGAAAACCAACGCAGTGCTCAAGAGGTAGCAACAAGGATTTCTTATGCCGTTGCCGGGGAGATTCACGCCAAGTCAAGTCAAGATTTCACTCCCAACAACGAGTCATTTCTGGTGCCATTGCCAAGTCAAAACATACCAAGTACCCATCACAAACTCTTATCCCTCGCATTACATTATTTGCCATTTGCCTCTCGTTTTCCTCTCCCCCACTTCACCCTTGCCATTTTATTCGCCCTCTTTCTCCATTCCCCTTTTCTTTCCCTATTTGCCTCTTTTGCCCGTCTCTTGTTTGCTTGTGTGTCGGATTGCTTTCTTGTCACGATGGCTCAAGATAATACTAAATCGTGTGACTTTGCCAATACCAACAACAATGATTTTCTTAGCACTCCGATTGCTCCTCTTACCGATGTTGAATCTTGTGAAATTAATGCTGCTTTGTTGAATCTTGTCATGAAAGATCAATTCGCCGGCCTTCCTAGTGAAGATGCCGCTACCCATCTAAACAACTTTGTTGATTTGTGTGATATGCAAAAGAAGAAAGATATGGATAATGATATTGTTAAACTTAAGCTATTTTCATTTTCTCTTAGAGATCGTGCTAAAGCTTGGTTTTCGTCTTTGCCTAAAAATAGTATTGATTCATGGAATAAGTGCAAAGATGCTTTTATCTCTAAGTTTTTTCCTCCCGCTAAGATCATCTCTCTTAGGAACGATATTATGAATTTTAAGAAACTTGATCATGAACATGTTGCGCAATCTTGGGAGAGGATGAAATTAATGATACGTAATTGTCCTACACATGGTTTGAATCTTTGGATGATTATACAAAACTTTTATGCCGGATTGAATTTCGCTTCTAGAAATCTTTTAGATTCGCCTGCGGGAGGCACTTTTATGGAAATCACTTTAGGAGAAGCTACTAAACTCCTGGATAATATTATGGTTAATTATTCTCAATGGCACACCGAAAGATCTACTAATAAAAAAGTGCATGCAATTGAAGAGATTGATGTTTTGAGTGGAAAGATGGATGAACTTATGAAGTTGTTTGCTAATAAGAGTGCTCCTACCGATCCTAATGATATGTCTTTATCTACTTTGATTGAGAATAATAATGAACCTATGGATGTGAATTTTGTTGGTAGGAACAATTTTGGTAACAACGCGTATAGAGGTAATTTTAATTCTAGGCCGTTTCCTAGTAATTCCTCTAATAATTATGGTAATTCCCACAACAATTCTTATGGTAATTTTAATAAGATGCCCTCTAAATTTGAGACTAGTGTTAAGGAGTTTATGAATTCACAAAAGAATTTCAATGTTTTGCTGGAAGAAAAATTGCTTAAGATTGATGAATTGGCTAGGAACGTTGATAGAATTTCTCTTGATATTGATTCTTTGAAAATTAGATCTATTCCACCTAAGAATGCTATAAATGAGTCTCTCAAAGCCATGAGAATTTCCATTGATGAGTGAAAAGAAAGAACCGCTAGGATGCGTGCTAAGAAAGATTGCTCTATGAAAGCAAGTTCTTCTAGTTTTCATGATAATAAAGATGAAGATCTAAAAGTTATTTATGTGTCTCCTATTAAATCTTTATTTTTCAATATGAATCTTGATAATGACAGGACTGAAGATGAGCCACCTTTACCTAGAAGGCGTTTCGAAAATTTGGAGTTTTTAGATCTTGATGCAAAAATTATTAAAAGTGGGATTGAAGAGGTTAAAACTTTAAATAGCAATGAACCCACTATCTTGGATTTCAAGGAATTTAATTATGATAATTGCTCTTTGATAGATTGTATTTCCTTGTTGCAATCCATGCTAAATTCTCCTCATGCTTATAGTCAAATGAAGCTTTTACTAAACATATCGTTGATGCTATCATGCAATCTTATGAAGAAAAAGTTGAGTTGGAAGTTTCTATCCCTAGAATACTTTATGATGAGTGGGAATCTACAATAAAAATTAAAATTAAAGATCATGAGTGCTATGCTTTGTGTGATTTGGGTGCTAGTGTTTCCACGATTCCAAACACTTTGTGTGATTTGCTAGGTTTCCGTGATTTTGATGATTGTTATTTAAACTTGCACCTTGCGGATTCCACTATTAAGAAACCTATGGGAAGAATTAATGATGTTCATACTGTTTCAAATAGGAACTATGTGCCCGCAGATTTCATTGTTCTTGATATAGATTGCAATCCTTCATGTCCTATTATTCTTGGTAGACCTTTCCTTAGAACGATTGGTGCAATTATTGATATGAAGGAAGGGCATATTAGATTCCAATTTCCATTAAATAAAGGCATGGAACACTTCCCCGGAAAGAAAATTAAATTACCATATGAATCTATTATGAGAGCCACATATGGATTGCCTACCAAAGATGGCAACACCTAGATCTATCCTTGCTTTTATGCCTAGCTAGGGGTGTTAAACGATCGCTTGTTGGGAGGCAACCCAATTTTATTTTTATTCATTGATTTTTGCTCCTGTTTAGTAATGAATAATTTATCTAGCCTCTGTTTTGGTTGTGTTTTTTGTGTTTAATTAGTGTATGTGCCAAGTAGAACCATTGGGAAGACTTGGGGAAAGTCTTTTTGATCTTGCTGTAAAAAACAGAAACTTTAGCGCTCACGAGAATTGCTGCCATTTTTATTTGGAAGGTGATATTTAGTTAATTATTTTTAATATGATTAATAGATAAATTCCTCACGTCCAGCAATTTATTTAGAATTTTTGGGGTTCCAGAAGTTGTGTTAGCTACAGATTACTACAAACTGTTCTGTTTTTGACAGATTCTGTTTTTTTTGTGTTGTTTGCTTATTTTGATGAATCTATGGCTAGTAAAAGAGTTTATAAACCATAGAGAAGTTGGAATACATTAGGTTTAACGCAAATATAAATAAATAATGAGTTCATTACAGTACCTTGAAGTGGTGTTTTGTTTTCTTTCGCTAACAGAGCTCACGAGATTTTCTATTTTGAGTTTTGTGTTGTGAAGTTTTCAAGTTTTGGGTAAAGATTTGATGGATTATGGAACAAAGAGTGGCAAGAGCCTAAGCTTGGGGATGCCCATGGCACTGCAAGGTAAAATTCAAGGACACCAAAAAGCCTAAGCTTGGGGATGCCTCAGAAGGCATCCCCTCTTTCGTCTTCGTCTATCGATAACTTTACTTGGAGATATATTTTTATTCACCACATAATATGTGTTTTGCTTGGAGCATATTGTATGATTTGAGTCTTTGCTTTTTAGTTTACCACAATCATCCTTGCTGTACACACCTTTTGAGAGAGACTCACATGATTTTAAATTTATTAGAATACTCCATGTGCTTCACTTATATCTTTTGAGCTATATAGTTTTTGCTCTAGTGCTTCACTTACATCTTTTAGAGCACGGGGGTGGTTTTGTTTTATAGAAACTATTGTTCTCTCATGCTTCAATTATATTATTCTGAGAGTCCTTTAGAACAACGTGGAAATTTGCTTTTAGGAATAAATATAAAAACTTCCATAGAAGTGCATTGAATACTATGAGAAGTTTGATACTTGATAATTGTTTTGAGATATGGAGATGGTGATATTAGAGTCATGCTAGTTGAGTAGTTGTGAATTTGAGAAATACTTGTGTTGAAGTTTGTGATTCCCGTAGCATGCACGTATGGTGAACCATTAGGTGATCAAGTCGGAGCATGATTTATTTATTGATTATCTTCCTTATGAGTGGCGGTCGGGGACGAGCGATGGTCTTTTCCTACCAATCTACCCCTAGGAGCATGCGCGTAATACTTTGTTTCGATAACTAATAGATTTTTGCAATAAGTATGTGAGTTATTTATGACTAATGTTGAGTCCATGGATTATATGCACTCTCACCTTCCACCATTGCTAGCCTCTCTTATATCGTGCAACTTTCGTCGGTACCATAAACCCACCATATACTTTCCTCAAAACAGCCACCATACCTACCTATTATGGCATTTCCATAGCCATTCCGAGATATATTGCCATGCAACTTTCCACCGTTCCATTATTATAAAACGCTTCATCATTGTCATGTTGCGTGCATGATCATGTAGTTGACATCGTATTCGTGGCAAAGCCACCATTCATAATTCTTCATACATGTCACTCATGCATCATTGCACATCCCGGTACACCACCGGAGGCATTCACATAGAGTCATATTTTGTTCTAAGTATCGAGTTGTAAGTAAATAAAGTGTGATGATCATCATTATTAGATCATTGTCCCAGTAAGGAAAGGATGATGGAGACTATGATTCCCCCACAAGTCGGGATGAGACTCCGGACGAAAAAAAGAGATAAAAGAGGCCAAAAAGAAAAAAAAGGCCCAAATAAAAAATGAGAGAAAAAGAGAGAAGGGACAATGCTACTACACTTTTTCCACACTTGTGCTTCAAAGTAGCACCATGTTCTTCATACAGAGAGTCTCCTATGATATCACTTTCATATACTAGTGGGAATTTTTCATTATAGAACTTGGCTTGTATATTCCAATGATGGGCTTCCTCAAAATGCCCTAGATCTTCGTGAGCAAGCAAGTTGGATGCACACCCACTTAGTTTCTTTTGTTGAGCTTTCATATACTTATAGCTCTAGTGCATCCATTGCATGGCAATCCCTACTCACTCACATTGATATCTATTGATGGGCATCTCCATAGCCCGTTGATACGCCTAGTTGATGTGAGACTATCTTCTCCTTTTTGTCTTCTCCACAACCACCATTCTATTCCACCATAGTGCTATATCCATGGCTCACGCTCATATATTGCGTGAAGATTGAAAAAGTTTGAGAACATCAAAAGTATGAAACAATTGCTTGGCTTGTCATCGGGGTTGTGCATAATTTAAATATTTTGTGTGGTGAAGATAGAGCATAGCCAGAGTATATGATTTTGTAGGGATAACTTTCTTTGGCCATGTTATATTGAGAAGACATAATTGCTCAGTTAGTATGCTTGAAGTATTATTATTTTTATGTCAATATTAAAATTTTATCTTGAATCTTTCGGATCTGAACATTCATGCCACAATAAAGAAAAATTACATTGAGAAATATGTTAGAAAGCATTCCACATCAAAAATTCTTCTTTTATCATTTACCTACTCGAGGACGAGTAGGAATTAAGCTTGGGGATGCTTGATACGTCTCCAACGTATCTATAATTTTGATTGCTCCATGCTATTATATTATCTATTTTGGATATCAATGGGATTTATTTTACACTTTTATATCATTTTTGGGACTAACCTACTAACCGGAGACCCAGCCCAAATTGCTGTCTTTTTGCGTATTTTACAGTTTCGCCGAGAAGGAATATCAAACGGAGTCCAAACGGAATGAAACCTTCGGAACGTGATTTTCTCAACAAACATGATCTAGGAGACTTGGAGTGGGCGTCAAGAAACAACGGAGGAAGCCACGAGGCAGGGGGCGCGCCTACCCCCCTGGGCGTGCCCTCCATCCTTGTGGGCCCCCCGTTGCTCCACCGACGTAATTCTTCCTCTTATATATATCCACGTACCCCCAAACATCCAGGAGCACCACAAAAACCTAATTCCACCACCGCAACCTTCTGTACCCGAGAGATACCATCTCGGGGCCTTTTCCGGAGCTCCGCCGGAGGGGGCATTGATCACGGAGGGCCTCTACATCAACTCCATGGCCTCTCCGGTGATGTGTGAGTAGTTTACCTCAGACCTACGGGTCCATAGTTATTAGCTAGATGGATTCTTCTCTCTCTTTGGATCTCAATACAAAGTTCTCCGCGATCTTCTTGGAGATCTATTCGATGTAATCTTCTTTTGTGGTGTGTTTGTCGAGATCCGATGAATTGTGGGTTTATAATCCAGTTTATCTATGAACAATATTTGATTCTCCTATGAATTCTTTTATGTATCATTGGTTTATCTTTGCAAGTTTCTTTGAATTATCAGTTTGGTTTGTGTCATGGAGTTCACACGGCAGATGTCCTAGAGCAAGGACTTAGTCGTAGGGCCATCGCACTATGAAGCTTAAAGGGGTTAATCGGGACAAAGGACACACAGAGAGTTTTTATACTAGTTCGGCCCCTTACGATGAAGGTATAATCCTACGTCTAGTTGGGATTGGTATTGCTGAAGTTTCAATCTCCAAGAGGCTTAACTCGCTGGCTTGGTTATCGACTTGGTTGTTTATTGTCCTAAACTGCCACCGAGTCGTCCCCTTATATACACAGGTTGACGCCTGGTGGCCAATAGAGTCCCGACCGGCTCATAATCGTGTTCGGCTCGGTGACTTCCTTTACATGCCTTTCTTTACAAGTCTTTCCTTACATATGATGGTTTACAATATCAGGCCTTAAGCCGGCCCCAGGCCTTTCGGCCTTCTATATGTTTAGTAAACTATCATCTTCAATGTTTATCGGGCTTCTTATGTAACCCGCCATTAGGGCTGACCCGGCCCCTCCTGGGCGGGTCATACTGGTAGTAATATCCCCAACATTAGGCCCCAGGTTGACTTTGAACTTTGTTCTTTGTCAATCTTCAATACTTAGGTGGAATCCATCCTCTGTGTGAAAACTTCTGTAACCCGCCGTGACGTCATCTTCTGAAAACACCAAAAACTTTCATGACGTCATCTTCCAATGGAACTTTCATTTTTAATGCCTTCCGAGAATCGAGGCGTCCGTTTATTTGGATAATCATTATTCGGGTCTCCTTGATTTTCGCGCCCGCCTGTTCGCGCACTCCCTTATAAATAGGTACGACTTAGGTCTTTTTCATTCTCCTCCTTCGGTCGCCTTCCTCCTCTCACTGTTTCGCTACCGCTCGAGCTCTGCCGCCGCCACTGCCGCAGACCTCCTCGTCTTCTTCACCTCAGGCCGCTGCATCGACCTGATTTGACCAGAGGAACGCGACGAACCTCCGCAGTAGCCCTGCATCTGTAAGTCCCTTTCCTTCTCTGCCTTAGATCTGCATTACGGCTTCTCGAGTTCGTCGGTGTTCATCACAGACTCTTGGTAGATTTCACCTCCGATGTCCTTTCCTGATCGTCCGATAGTGTAGAACTGCTACGGTAGCTGTTTGGCATTCATTTTAGATAGCAGTAGATCTCTTTCTCCTGTATAGATGCTTTGTTAGCTGATAAACTCATCTGTGCTGGAGTTTTAGGTCTAGAATATTTTCTTTTTGGGACAGCCATTTGATCCAAAATAGTAATGATAGCTTGGTGAAACTTGTTTATGCCAACACTTAGCTGAATCTGTTTTCTGAGAAAATCTGTAGTCATGGTGGCTTACCACTCCGGCTTTCTTTTCCTTATATGTCATTAGCCCTTAGTTTAAGCCGTCGTTACTTGTTTTACAACTTCAACCTTTAACTGTAAATTGAACCGGCATGTTGTTTTTCCTTTTTCAGTCCCTTACACGTCATGCCGTCAAAGACACCCACCGTCTGTAATTGGGTCCCCTCATCCATAACTTAGCAACGGTTAAAAGAGTTCTTCCTCATTGGGTTTCTGCCTTCAAAAACTTTCATGTCTTATCGTGCTCCTGACCCGGAGGAAGAACGCCCCAATCCAAAAGACGGAGAAGTGATTGTCTTCACTGACCACATGAACCGTGGCTTCTCACCGCCCGGTTCAAAATTCTTCAGAGAGGTCCTTCATTTTTTCAAACTCCATCCTCAGGACCTTGGACCCAATTCCATATCTAATATTTGTAATTTCCAAGTGCTTTGTGAGGTGTATCTTCAGCAAGAGCCGACCGTAGAGCTGTTTAGAGAGTATTTTTATCTGAACCGGCAGAACGAATGCACCAACGGTCCCAGCTTAGAACTTGGAAGCATCTCAATTCAGCGCCGTCAGGGTGCTGTCTTCCCTCTCATAGTTTTACCAAGGCACCCAAAGGACAAGAACCAAACTTGGTTTTACTGTCAGGATATCTCTCCAGCAAACGAGAAGCCGCTACCGGGTTACCGCCCCGGTCGTCTTGACTTCAAGTTCACCCTTCCGGATAAACTCACCGTTGCTGAACGCAAGATGCTGCTTCCATCCATCAGAAGAATCAACGCTTTGTTGGGGAACGGTTTAACCGGAGTAGATCTGACCCGCTGCTGGATCTCATGGCGGGTTATTCCATTAAGCCGTCGATCAAAACTGATGTATGAATACGGTGGAGGCCCGGACGACTCTCTTCATCACAGCCCAGTTGAACTCACCGAAGAAGACATTGTTTCAATGTCAAACCTTTTGGTGAATGGGAAATATGAAGACTGCAACATTGTTGGGTTAAATCCCTTCTGCAAGCTTAACCCAGTACCAGAAGTAAGTATATTTTGATCTCTTTTCCTTTGTGTTTTGCCCAGCTATACTACTTTAGCACCGATCTTTCTTCTTGTCTTTGCAGGCCAATTCTGACTTTTGGAAGGTGAAATATGACCACGAGGCTGCCAAGAAGGCGAAAACCGCCGCCATGAACACCAAGAAGACGACCCGGAGAACGAAGAAGAAGAAGAAGAAGAAAGCCACTGTTGAAGATTTAATGAAACTTGATGACACGTCTGACTTGGAGGTAGCCCTTGATTCCCTTGGCCAATTTTTTAACAATCCTATTGACACTGATCCTTACCAAGATGACACTAGGGCTAGTCAGGCCGGGGAAGCAGAGGTAACTATCATTTCCTCCGACTCAGAGCCCTTACCAAGACACAAAGTTCGACGAGTGATCCGTAAAGTAAGGTTTTCTAACCCCTTAGCTCACTTGGATCCCAACTTTCATTTGAAAAAGCAGCAACAAGAAAGCCGCCGTGAAGTTGAGATTGAAGATGAACCGGTTGTCGTCCTTCAACAGACCCCTCAGAAACACCCGAACGAGGTTTACTTATTACTGTCCTTAACTTGTTTACTGAATCCTGCTCCTTGTATTTATTTTAACTCCTTTCTTTTACCTCTTCAGGAGGTGTCTCGTTCCTCAGGCGACTCATCACAGACACAATTTCTGGCTTTCAAGACTGCTCCTGGGTAATTAGAAATCCTCTTTTCTTCCGGGTTGATCAATTGTATCTTGATGTTGACTATCCTGCAATATTCTTTCCTTAGCGGCCAGGCTAAATCCAAGAAGGCGAAGGCAGCAAAACCGGCGGAAGACCCGCCAGTACTAGCATCTAACCCGGCTAGGCTGCCTTCCATTAACTGTCGCCCCAGAAGACCCGCCTATTGTCAATGAAGCAAATCCTCCGGAGCCGTCCCTTGACAAAGCCACTATGAATCCTTCTACAGCTGGACCGTCAAGCTCAACCGACCCGCCGTCTCCACGTGTTCAAGATGTTCAAATTACTGGGAGCCGCTTTATTGAGCCGGGGAACCCAACGGTGTTGGCTCGGTGCCCAACAAAGCAAGAAGCATTGGAGAGGCAGAAGGTTCACTTTGATGTTGCCAATTATGACCGTCTCAATGCCAGTGATATCTTATCCGTCTATCTCAGTCATGTACACTCCAGTCGTGAGTCTGAGATTGAGATGGTCAAGCAGCTTCAGTTGAAGTATGAGGTATGTTGTTTCTGGTTTACTAATATTCCTTCAGCCCCCAAGTCTACAGATTATGAGGGAAACAGAATAACCTATAGGCTTAAAGTATAGTCCGAGACTTTTACCTCTGAATCTTTGCCTGATATTGATAGAAACAAAAACTTCACCCATAGTCCCCAAGGACCGGTTTATTTTGACCATCAATGAATCGGTACTTTAGAATTTAAAACCGTCTTCAAAATACTTAATCCTTTGGTTTAACCTTGATAAATGTGTTGAACTGCGTACATTAGCCCCCAAGTGCCAAGTGTTGTTACTTTGTAACGGACTTGGGACTTTAAATATGTTTGTAGAGTCGTAAAAAATTGATTTGGCATACATTAGCCCCCAAGTGTCAAGTGGTTTACTCGTAAAGTACTTTGAGACTTGAATCTTGAATTTGGATATTTGAATTTGAAACCAAGTCTTGACTTAACCGGACGTTTCACAGAATGCCTTGTCGGAATTGAACTCTCAATTATCGGACGCAAAGAGCCGGCTAGCAAGTCAAGAGTCCAAAATCAAATCTTCCACTTCCAAAGTGCAAATGAGCCTTTTTGCAATGGAAAATTTGAAGACCAGCTTTGCTACCAAGGAGAAGGCTTGGGAAAATGAGAAAACACTCCTGACCCGACGAGCTAAGATAGCCGAAACAACTCTGAAAGAAATTCAACAGAGCTGAACAGTTTGAAGGGCCGGGTGTCTCAGATGGTCGCTGCTATCTTTGGTAAGCTGCCTGATTTAACCTTTTGTATAATTTTTGCCAAACCGGAATATGATCAACCAACTTACTCTATTAAAAATATATGCAGGTCCGTGAAGTAAAAATTTGAGCCAAGACCCGTTGATTAAACTGAAAGCAGTATATATCTTGGTTGAATAATTGTATATTGGTGCATAACGGGCTCTGGCTGCAATCTCTCCTGCAAATCAAGGACCCAACCGGCTTAGCAATGTCCTGAAGAAGCTATCCATCCTTCCGGCTAGATTCCAAGAAGTAAAACACTCCTGCGTGCGAGCCGGAGCTTTAACCGCCCTAAGCCGCTCCAAGGCTTGGGTTCCAGACCTAGACCCGGCGGACATAGCAAGAGGTTACCCTACTGTGAAGGAGGACAGGTCTCCATTTGATCAGGATGATTTCATAGCGTGTGTACGCGAAGTCCGGCCTCAGGCGACTAGTCTTGGAGATGACACCAATGTTGACAAGTACCAGCCGGGTTTTGATAGTGAAAATAAGAAGATGGCCACTCCTTCATACAAAGTAGCAGATCTGATCCCACCTGTGAGAGAAGATACCTTTGCCCTGGAAATTGACCCGGTCGGCCTGATCGACGATGAAGCCGAATTTGTCGCCATGAACGGCTTTGATTGGTCAAAATCCAACTTCCAGCAAACAGAAGGTGGTGAACAGGCGAGGGAGGGACGATGATCATCTTCATAGGCTTATAAAGCCTTGTAATAACTTTAGTTGCTAAAACACCGCATGTTTGCTTATGCCATCATGCATAAAATACTTCTATGTGAATCTGCTTCCAGATGTCAATGTGTGCATCGTTTAATGTTTGTCTCTGCGATATTTGAACTCTGTTCCTGTGAATACAAGAAAAAGACTTGCAAGGCGGTTTAGAACCAAACGGCTTAAACACCCTAATTTACAGCCAATATATTTACCTCAATAAAAAACAGAGACAAATATAAAGAAAGGATAAGGGTTAAAACTGATTCTTGAGTTAACGCAGCGGGTAAGCGCGTATAAGTAAGAACCATACCTTGTCCTTGTTGATCCTTAGATCGCCGGTTTTAATAATCCGGGTGGTGAACTTGATAATTCAATATGTATGAAATGCTAATACTTCTTGAACACTCAATGATCATCATATCTTAGTAGCTCGTACTTTTGGATCCTTGAGCCACCGGCTTGAATAACTCGGGCGGCTGTGTTGTTCAATAATTGAGCCGGTGAAGAAAACTAGGCTATCTTATTTGTAATATTGAAACTACAAAAGATAAAAGGCAAGCAACAGATAATAAACATAATTTTAACTCTGTATTCAAAAGGCTGGGGGTTTCTGATTCAAATACGATCAGTAAACCGGACCAAAGGGGTTAAGCTAAGGTTCGAATACGACCATATAGCCCCCAGTGGCTTTGGTGTTGCGCCGATCAAGAGGGTACCAACAACTATGTTCTCTTTGGTTCGAATACGACCTATGTTTGAACAGGAAGCCCCCAAATGACCTTGAGAGGTTTTTAACGACCCTGATTTGAATAGATCCAAGTCGGACTCAAAAGGGGTTAAGCTGTGATTCGAATACGATCAAGAAGCCCCCAAGTGAGTTTGGCCTTGAGCCGATCAAGAGGGTTACGACAGCTATGTTCTCTTTGGTTCGAATACGACCTATGTTTGAACAGGATGCCCCCAAGTGACCTTGAGATTTGCAACTAGATTCGGATACGATCATAAGCCGGACTAAAAAGGTTAAACTTGATTCAAATATGATCAGCTCCTTAATAGTCATTTGTATGTAATAAATAATAAAGATGTATAGTCTGTGAAAAGAAAAGAGACCGATGGTCTTACTTTATTGCTTATCATAGGATATACAACGTGAACGTATGTACATGTTGAGATCCGGTAGCTCAGGTGTAATATGGCCGAAGTTGAGCAATGTTCCATGACCGGCGGGTCTCCTCTTCCGACTTACGTGAGTCTGCATGCTCTCAAACGTCAATGAGGTAGTATGACCCATTGTTTAAATTTTTACTGACCATAAAGGGTCCCTCCCAAGGTGGGGATAACTTGTGTGCATCTGAAAGATCCTGGATGAGCCGGAGCACCAAGTCGCCTTCCTGAAAAGTCCTGGACTTAACCCGGCGGCTATGATAATGATGCAGGTCATGTTGATAAATTGCTGACCGTGCCGCTGCTAAGTCTCTTTATTCATCCAACAAGTCAAGCACATCCTGTCTGGCTTTTTCATTGTTAGCTTCAACATAAGCTGCCACACGGGGCGAGTCATGACAGATGTCACTAGGCAACACTGCCTCTTCTCCATAAACCATGAAGAAGGGTGTGTAACCCGTAGACCTGTTGGGCGTAGTATTGATGCTCCATAACACTGAGGGTAACTCCTTTACCCAACAACCCGGCGTTCGCTGTAAAGGAACCATAAGCCGGGGTTTTAGCCCTTTCAGGATTTCCTGATTGGCTCTCTCAGCTTGACCATTGGATTGAGGATGAGCTACAGAAGAAACATCAAGCCAGATGTGCTCTCGCTGACAAAACTCATCCATAGCCCCTTGGGACAGATTAGTGCCATTATCTGTGATAATACTGTGTGGAAATCCGAAACAGAAGATTACTTTTTTTATGAACTAAACTGCCGTGGCTGCATCACACTTACTCACAGGCTCCGCCTCAACCCATTTGGTGAACTTATCAACTGCCACCAAGAGATGTGTCTTTTTATCCTTAGACCTTTTGAAAGGTCCCACCATGCCAAGCCCCCAGACCGCAAACGGCCAAGTGATTGGAATCATCCGGAGCTCTTGAGCCGGCACATGCGCTCGTCGTGCAAATTTTTGACATCAATCACATCTACTGACCGGATCTTCTGCATCAGCGTGAGCCGTCAACCAGTAAAAATCGTGACGAAACACCTTGGCCACTAAAGATTTTGACCCGGCGTGATGGCCGCAATCGCCTTCATGGATCTCACGAAGGATTTCTTGACCTTGTTCGGGGGAAACACACCATTGAAACGCTCCGGAAACACTGCGATGAAATAACTCTCCATCCGAAATCGTCATGGACTTAGATCGCCGGGTTATCTGCCGAGCCAGGGTCTCATCTGCTGGCAACTCTCTCCGGGTCAAGTAAGCCAAGAACGGCACCGTCCAATCCGGGATGACATGAAGATCCGCTACCAACTGCGCCTCCGGGTCAGGAACAACTAAATCTTCTTCTATGGGCAACTTGACAGAGGGGTGATGCAAAATATCCAAAAAGGTGTTGGGTGGCACCGGCTTACGCTGAGACCCTAGCCAGCTTAAAGCATCAGCCACTTCGTTCTTTCGACGGTCAATATGTTCCACCTGATAACCTTTAAAATATCCTACAACAGCATCGACCTCTCGGCGATAAGCTGCCATGAGAGGGTCTTTGGAATCCCACTTGCCCGATACCTGCTGAGCCACTGGATCTGAGTCACCAAGACATCTGACCCAGCTCAAGCTCATCTCCTTTGCCACTCGCAGACCATGGAGCAAGGCTTCATACTCTGCTGCGTTGTTAGTGCATGGAAACATCAACCGTAAAACATAACAAAATTTATCACCTCGTGGCGAAGTTAATACGACTCCAGCCCCCGATCCTTCCAATTGCCTGGATCCATCAAAATGAATAGTCCAATATGTGTTCTCCGACTTCTCTTTCGGCATCTGCATCTCTGTACAGTCATTGATAAAGTCAACCAGGGCTTGAGACTTAATTGCAGTACGTGGAACATACTTCAACCCATGAGATCCAAGCTCAATTGCCCACTTGGCGGCTCGCCCCGTAGCTTCTCTGTTTTGAATAATGTCTCCCAAAGGAGCAGAGCTAACCACAGTGATTGGATGTCCTTGAAAGTAATGCTTAAGCTTCCGGCTTGCCATGAATACCCCATAAACAAGCTTCTGCCAATGTGGATATCGTTGCTTAGACTCAATTAGCACTTCACTGACATAATAAACCGGCCGCTGAACCGGATGCTCTTTGCCAGCCTCTTTGTGCTCTACCACCATAGCCACACTAACAAGCCGTGAGTTGGCAGCCATGTATAACAGTAGCGGCTCTTTTTGAATCGGAGCAGCCAAGACCGGCGGCTCAGCCAGTTGTGCCTTTAGATCCTCAAAAGCAACGTTCGCAGCATTGCTCCAAACAAAAACATCCGTTTTCTTCATCAACTAATACAGATGCATAGCCTTTTCCCCTAACTGGCTTATGAACCGGCTCAAAGCAGCCACACGACCCTCCAGTCGCTGAACATCATTGATGCAGGTTGGTTTGTCTAGAGATGTAATTGCCTTGATTTTCTCCGGGTTAGCTTCAATGCCTCGGTTAGACACCAGAAAACCCTAGAGCTTGCCGGCTGGCACTCCAAAAACACACTTGGCTGGGTTAAGCATCATTTTGTAAACCCGAAGATTATCAAAAGTCTCTTTCAGGTCTATGACCAAGGTTTCCTCTTCCCTAGATTTCACCACTATATCATCCACATAAGCATGAACATTGCGCCCAATTTGATCGTGAAGACAATTCTGAACACACCGCTGGTAAGTCGCCTGGGCACTCTTAAGCCCAGAAGGCATAGACACATAGCAGAAAGCTCCAAAAGGAGTTATAAAAGTTGTCTTTTCTTGATCCTTGACTGCCATCTTAATATGATGATAACCAGAATAAGCATCTAAGAAACTCAACCGTGCGCAACCCGCCATAGCATCAATGATCTGATCAATACGGGGGAGAGCAAAAGGATCAGCCGGACAAACCTTGTTCAAATCTGTGTAATCCACACACATACGCCAGGTGCCATTCTTCTTGAGTACCAGCACCGGGTTAGCTAACCATTCGGGGTGAAAGACCTCCACAATGAACTCGACTGCCAAGAGCCGGGCCACCTCTTCTCCGATGGCCTTGCGCCTCTCTTCATTGAACCGTCGGAGAAACTGTCTGACAGGTTTGAACTTTGGATCGATATTACGAGTGTGCTCAGCGAGTTCCCTCGGGACACCCGGCATGTCTGAAGGTTTCCATGCAAAGATGTCCCGGTTCTCACGGATGAACTCGATGAGCGCGCTTTCCTATTTCGGATCCAAGTTTGTGCTGATGATGAACTGTTTGGATGAGTCACCAGGTACAAAGTCAACCATCTTAGTGTCATCAGCTGATTTGAATTTCAACTCCGGGTCATGCTCTGTTGTTGGTTTCTTTAATGACGTCATGTCCGCCGGGTCAACATGATCCTTGTAGAATTTTAACTCCTCTGTCGCACAAACAGATTCAGCATAGGCGGCATCACCTTCTTCACATTCCAAGGCTATCTTCCGGCTCCCATGTACTGTAATGGTGCCCTTGTGACCCGGCATCTTGAGCTGTAAATATACGTAACATGGCCGAGCCATGAACTTGGCATAAGTCGGCCGCCCAAATAGAGCATGATATGGGATTTTGATCTTAACCACTTCAAAGGTTAATTTTTCTGCTCTGGAGTCATACTCATCCCCAAAGGCTACTTCCAGCTCAATCTTACCAACTGGGTATGCCGATTTTCCATGAAAAACAGTGTTGGATTGTTTAAGATTTTTATCCGTCAATCCCATCCGGCGGAACGTCTCATAGTAGAGGATGTTGATGCTGCTGCCTCCATCCATGAGCACCTTAGTAAACTTGTACCCACCAACTTGAGGTGCCACCACCAAAGCCAAGTGAACCGGATTATCAACCCGGGGCGGGTGATCCTCTATGCTCCACACAATAGGCTGCTCTGACCAACGTAGATAACGTGGAATTGCCGGTTCAACGGCATTGACGGCCCTCTTGTGGAGTTTCTGGTCCCTCTTACATAAACTGGTAGTAAAGACATGATACTGTCCGCTACTCAATTGCTTCGGGTTGCTCTGATAGCCGAATTGTTGCTGTTGTTGATTCCCTTGGCTGTGTTGCTGATTATATCCTCCCTGGTGACCAGGATAACCCTGACCGTGAGAACCTCCTCCGCTTGAACCGGCTCCCGGGCCCTGAAAGCCGCCTCCACCTGAGCCGCCACCTGGGCCATGACCCCCGTCAAATGCATTTGAATTTTTAAATGCCTTCATGATCGTGCAATCCTTCCACAAGTGGGTGGCTGGTTTCTCCCGGGTGCCGTGTTTTGGACAAGGTTCATTCAACAACTGCTCAAGGGTGGGGCCTGACCCGCCCGATAGAGGGGGTTGTCTGCCCTTCCGCTGCTGATTACCACCCTGCGCATTAGTATTAGCAACAAACTCATCAGCCTTACGTTCATTACCTCCCTGATTCGCCGGGTTATGCTGGTGACCCTTGCCATTGCCATTCTTCTTTCCCTTCGTTGCCTTTTCTTCATCAGACACTGGGTCCTTGGTGGTATCAGAATCGGCATACTTGACAAGAGCTGCCATCAACGTCCCCATGTCATTACAGTCACGTTTAAGCCGCCCCAACTTCTGCTTCAGAGGTTCAAAACGGCAATTTTTCTCCAACATCAAAACTGCTGAGCCGGCATCCATCTTATCAGATGAATGTATTATCTGCTTGACCCGGCGCACCCAATGGGTTGTAGATTCACCATCCTCTTGCTTGCAATTGGTCAGGTCCACAATCGACATTGGCTGCTCACACGTGTCCTTAATGTTCTGGATGAATCGTGCTTTCAACTCTGCCCATGAGCCTATAGAATTGGGTGGCAATCCCTTCAACCAGGTCTGAGCCGTTCCATCCAACATCATGGTAAAATACTTGGCCATTGCCGCATCGCTAACCTCCAACAGCTCCATAGCCATCTCATAACTTTCAATCCAAGCCTCCGGCTGTAGATCCGCCGTGTAATTAGGCACCTTACGAGGCCCCTTGAAATCCTTAGGCAACCGCTCATTGCGTATGGCTGGCACCAGGCAAGGTACGCCTCCGGTTCTTGTGGCCACTCCTGCCTCAACCGAGGTTGCTGGATAAGCCGTAAAGACTTGGTGAGCCGCCTGCTCTGCCGCTATCTGAGCCGCCCATTCCGCTTCTTGTCGAATCCTTTCCTGATCCGCCAAGTTAAGGGCTACAGCCCGCACCGGCTCATGCCTATATGGCTGGTTGTGGCGTTGAGCATTACTTGACATCTCTGCAGACTCCATGTGCCTACTGTAACTCGGGCTCCGGCTTGGGCGAGGAGCTGAATGAATCCTGTCTCGACTGTAGGAGTATGCATCCTGCTGGGCCAAAGCTCTCTGAAGTAGTTCTCTTACCCTTCGGGTTTCAATTGCTGCTGGCGAGTCGCCTTCCATTGGGAGAGCTGCCAAACGAGTCGACGCCGTGATGAGATTCTCCATAGGGTTGGAGAAGTGACCCGGAGGTGTTGATACATAACGAGGAGGGGCCGTATTCATGCGAGGCGGCTCCATGGTGCGTGGCTGAACTGGTGCACCAGGTGTCGTGACCCGGTTTGCCTCTGGCGGGTTGCTCCCCCCAGCTCCGGGTGTATGGAACAGGTTCCTCGGATCCAGCATTAGAGGCAGACGCGACTGAGTTTTCTGATGCCTCCTCCTCATGACCTCGTTTGATGCATTAAGATCCACCGAGAGCCAGAAAGTTTTTGCTTGAAGCTGCTGGGCACGAGCATCCAGAGCTGCTCGTTCTGCTGCCATCCGGGTTTCCTCCGCGGCTAGATTTTCTTTAGCTTGCACCATCTCCTCCCGCACGCGTGCCACTTCTGCGTTGTGCTGGGCTTTATCCGCCGGTTCTACCACATCGGTTAACAGAGTCGTTAGCTTATCCATGAGGTCCATTAGAACCTGAGCCGGGGTGCGCAGGGGGTCTCCTGACCCGGCTGCTACAGACCCGGTAGCTGCTACTGCGGTGGAGTTCTGCCCGGGCTGCGTCCCCGCCATGAAGACTCTGGGCCAATTCGGCGGCTCAAGGGGGTCTGGTATACCGTGCCATCGGAACAGCCCCCGAGCATGCCGTCTTGCAGTTGGTACAACAAGTCCGTCTCACCTGTTGATGATGCAGTATCAGAGCAGATGGCCGTCTCCCCGCCTCCATCGATCCTTCGGAGTATTCATCGCCATGGATGCAGCCTACGAAGGCATGTTTCATGACAGATTGAACACGGGCGGACCCGGCGCGCTGAGCCGTTTCGATGAGGTTGATGTGGACGTCCGGCTCAGGGCCTGACTCGCCGATCCGGCCGATGAAGACGTGAATTACGCCAAGGGGGCCCGGTACCCGTACTCGATCGAGCCGGCCTCGGGGCCCCAGCCTTCGTCATCGATGTAGAGTTTACCGCGACGACTCTTGGTCTTCTGGCCCACAGCGTATCCCTTGAGCCCTTCGAAGTTGCCCTTCAAGAACTCAAATCCACCGTGTGCTGGCCCCACGGTGGGCGCCAACTGTCATGGAGTTGACACGGCAGATGTCCTAGAGCAAGGACTTAGTCGTAGGGCCATCGCACTATGAAGCTTAAAGGGGTTAATCGGGACAAAGGACACACGAGAGAGTTTTTATACTAGTTCGACCCCTTACGATGAAGGTAAAAGCCTATGTCTAGTTGGGATTGGTATTGTTGAAGTTTCAATCTCCAAGAGGCTTAACTCGCCGGCTTGGTTATCGACTTGGTTGTTTCTTGTCCTAAACTGCCACTGGGTCGTCCCCTTATATACACGGGTTCACGCCTGGTGGCCTACAGAGTCCCGGCCGGCTCATAATCGTGTCTGGCTCAGTGACTTCCTTTACATGCCTTCCTTTACAAGTCTTTCCTTACATACGGCGGTTTACAGTATCAGGCCTTAAGCCGGCCCCAGGCCTTTGGTCCTTCTATACGTTCAGTAAACTATCATCTTGAATGTTTATCGGACTTCTTATGTAACCCGCCATTAGGGATGACCCGGCCCCTCCTGGCTGGGTCATACTGATAGTAATATCCCCAACAGTTTGGCCTACTAGATTAATCTTTCTTGCAATGGGAGAAGTGCTTAGCTTTGTGTTCAATCTTGCGGTGCTCGATCACATTGACAGAAAGGGAAACGACACGTATTGTATTGTTGCCATCGAGGATAAAAAGATGGGGTTTATATCATATTGCATGAGTTTATCCCTCTACATCACGTCATCTTCCTTAAAGCATTACTCTGTTCTTATGAACTTAATACTCTAGATGCATGCTGGATAGCGGTCGATGTGTGGAGTAATAGTAGTAAATGCAGAATTGTTTCGGTCTACTTGTCGCGGACGTGATGCCTATATACATGATCATACCTAGATATTCTCATAACTATGCTCAGTTCTATCAATTGCTCGACAGTAATTCGTTTACCCACCGTAATACTTATGGTCTTGAGAGAAGCCATTAGTGAAACCTATGGCCCCCGGGTCTATCTTTCATCATATTAATCTTCCAATACTTAGTTATTTCCTTTTCCGTTTACTTTACTTTGCATCTTTATTTATCTTTATCATAAAAATACCAAAAATTGTATCTTATCATATCTATCAGATCTCACTCTCGTAAGTGATCGTGAAGGGCTTGACAACCCCTTTATCACGTTGGTTGCGAGGTTCTTATTTGTTTGTGTAGTTGCGTGGGACTTGAGCGTGATCTCCTACTAGATTGATACCTTGGTTCTCAAAAACTGAGGGAAATACTTACGCTACTTTGTTGCATCACCCTTTCCTCTTCAAGGGAAAACCAACGCAGTGCTCAAGAGGTAGCATGTAGTACCCACACATTCAGAGCAGATGCTCATTGGCTGAGCTATTCTCCTCCATCTTGTAGGCAAAGTACTTGTCAGAGGTCTCATACCTCTCGACATGGCTATGAGTCTGAAATACCAATTTCAACTCTTGGAACATCTCATATGCTCCGTGGCATTCAAAACATTTTTAAATCCCAGTTCTAAGCCATAAAGTATGGCGCACTAAAATATTAAGTAGTCATCATATCGAGCTTGCCAAACTTTCATAACATCTGAATTTGCTCATGCAATAGGTGTGTCACCTAGCGGTGAATCAAGGACATAATTCTTCTGTGCAACAATGAGGATAATCCTCATATCGCGGACCCTTTCCACATCATTTCTACTATCAACTTTCAACTTAGTTTTCTCTAGGAATATATCAAAATAGGGAAGCTATATCGCGCAATATTGATCTATAGATATGCAAAAACTATTAAGACTAAGTTCATGATAAATTTAAGTTCAATTAATCAAATTACTAATGAACTCCCACTTAAATAAACATCCCTCAACTTATCTAAGTGATACCTGATCCAAATCAACTAACCCTTGTCCGATCATCATGTGAGATGGGGTAGTCTTGAATGGTGAACATCTCTATGTTGATCATATCTACTATATGACTCACGTTCGACCTTTCGGTCTCCAGTGTTCCGAGACCATGTCTGTACATGCTAGGCTCATCAAGTTTAACCCAAGTATTCTGCATATGCAAAATTATCTTACACCCGTTGTATGTGAACATATAGTCTATCACACCCGATCATCACGAGGTGCTTCAAAATGATGAACTTTAGCAATGGTGCATACTCGGGGAGAACACTTTTATCTTGAAATTTAGTGAAGGGATCATATTACAATGCTACCGTAGTTCTATGCAAAATTAAATACATAAAGGATAAACATCACATGCAATCAAAACATGTGACATGATATGGCCATCATCATCTTGTGCTTTGATCTCCATCTCCAAAGCATCATCATGATCTCCGCCGTCACCGGCTCGACGCCTTGATCTCCATCATTGCGTCGGGGTCGTCTCACCAACTATTGCTTCTACAACTATTGCTAACGCATAGCGATAAACTAATGCAATTACATGGCACTTGCACTTCCTACAATAAAGAGACAACCCTAAGGCTCCTGCCGGTTGTTGATATTACAAAACATGATCATCTCATGCATCAACATAAATCACATCACGTCTTGACCATATCACGTTGCAACATGCCCTGCAAAAACAAGTTAGACATCCTCTACTTTGTTGTTGCAAGTTTTACGTGGCTGCTACGGGCTTCTAGCAAGAACCGTTCTTACCTACGCAAAAACCACAACCGTGATTCATCAAGTTTGTTGTTTTAACCTTCTTCAAGGACCGATCATAGTCAAATTTGATTCAACTAAAGTAGGAGAAACAGACACCCGCCAGCCACCTTTATGCAAAACTAGTTGCATGTTTGTCGGTGGAACCGGTCTCATGTGCGTGGACATGTAAGGTTGGTCCGGGACGCTTCATCCCACAATACCACCGAATCAAAATAATACGTTGGTGGTAAGCAGTATGACTATCACCGCCCACAACTCTTTGTGTTCTACTCATGCATATCATCTACGCATAGACCTGGCTCTAATGCCACTGTTGGGAGACGTTGCATGGAAAACAAAAAATTTCTACGCACACACAAGATCTATCCATGGAGATGCATAGCAATGAGAGGGGATAGTATGTCTACGTACCCTCGTAGACCGTAAGTGGAAGCATTTGTTAACGCAGTTGATGTAGTCGAACTTCTTCGCGCTCCAACCGATCGAGTACCAAACGTACGACACCTCCGCGTTCAGCACATGTTAAACTCGGTGACGTCCTTCGCCTTATTGATCCAGCAAGACGGGGAGGTAGTGGATGAATTCCGGCAGCACGACAAAGTGGTAACGGTGATGGTGAAGCTATCTCCGTAGGGCTTTCCCTAAGCACAACGAAAATATGACCGAGGGTGTAAACGGTGGAGGGGGGCGCCGCACATGGCTAAGCAGTTGTCGTGGTTGTGATAGGCACCCCCTCCCACATATATATAGGTGGGGGAGGAGGGAGCAGCCAGGAGGCGCCCCCAAGTAGGCCGAATCCTACATTGGGTCCTCCCGAAGTGGCGCCCCCTTTCCTTATTGGAGTGCGAGAGGAAGGAGGAGGTGGAGCCCCCCCTTTCTTTCTCATCTGAGGAGGGAAAGGCAGGAGGGGCCACCCCTCCCATTTCCTTCCCCTAGCGCCGGCCAGCCATGTATAGGGTGCACTAGCCCCCTAGTGGGCTGGTGTGTCCCCCCTTTTGGCCCATTAGGCCCATACACTTATCGAGGTTGTCAGGGACCCCTTCCGTTGACCCGGTGACTACCCAGTGCACTCTGAAACTCTTCCGGTGTCCGAATACCATCGTCCTATATATCAGTCTTTACCTCTCGGCCATTTTGAGACTCCTCATCATGTCTGTGATCTCATCCGGGACTCTGAACAACATTCGGTCACTGTCGGTCTCAAAACCGGCGGATCTCGGGTAGGGGGTCCCGAACTGTGCGTCTAAGGTCGATGGTAACATGAGACAAGGGACATGGTGTTTACCCAAGTTCGGGCCCTCTTGATGGAGGTAAGACCCTACGTCCTGCTTGATTGATCTTGATGGGTATGAGGATTACAAGAGTTGATCTACCACGAGAACATTGTAGCTAAACCCTAGAAGTCTAGCCTGTATGATTATGATTGCCCCTACGGACTAAACCCTCTGGTTTATATAGACACTGGAGGGGCCTATGATTGTACAAAGTTGGTTATAGAGAAGGAAATAATACATCTGGACGCCAAGCTTGCCATCCATGCAAAGGAGAGTCCCATCCGGACACGGGGAGAAGTCTTCTGTCTTGTATCTTCATAGCCCATTAGTCCGGCCCATGTTACATTGTCCGGACGCCCGAGGACCCCTTAATCCAGGACTCCCTTAGTAGCCCATGAACCAGGCTTCAATGACGATATGTCCGGCGCGCAAATTGTCTTCGGCATACAAGGCGGGTTCCTCCTCCGAATACTCCAAAACAGCCTTCGAACAAAGAAAACATGTCCGGCTCTACAAAATAACTACCACACACACACGTAGAGAATATGATATTTCATGAGTCCAATATACTGACAACTTTTGTAGCGTGACATCATGTCATTGCCCGATCATTATTTCGAACCATTTTTTAGCCTCCCGCTCCATGTTTCAAGATGCGGTTTTATTGGCACGTCTTGCCGAAGCAAAGATCGTGTCCGCTTATTGCGGGATTCTCATCAATACGGGCCTGGGTAATTCAACCACGCCGCCTGCACGGCCCTTTGGGAATAGGCGGGTTTTAAGGCGAGCAGGGAGGCGCTTGATATTCGCAGCCTTTATAAAGGGATAAGGATTTCACCTTTTCACCCATGCCTTCTTTCTCTCTGCCCATCCATTCTCGAGCTCCAGCGCCCAAGCTTCCATCCTTTCCACCTCAAAAAAGCACTCCAGCCATGTCCGGATCTGGAGCGCAGGGCAAGTGGATTGTTTCCTCCGTCAAGGAGAAGGACATCGCCAAGCTTTGGGAGGCTTGGTACTTAGCCCGGAAAATCGTCCACCGGCTTCCAGCAAAGAGGCAGATCATCCCTACCCGGAGCCCCATGAGAGGGTGGTATTCATCCCCCACTTCGTCCACGGATTGGGATTCCCTCTCCACCCATTCGTCCGTCGACTCATGTTCTACCACGGGCTGGATTTCGACGATCTGGCCCCCAATTCCTTCCTCAACATCTCAGCATTCATTGTCGTGTGCGAGGCCTTCCTCCGCATCCCATCCCACTTTGGATTGTGGTTAAAGATCTTCAATGTGAAGTCTAAGGTGGTGGGTGGTCAACACGCAGAGTGCGGAGGCGGCATGGTGAGCAAGATGCCCAACATCTCATGGCCCAAAGGTACCTTCGTGGAAACCGTCAAACGGTGGCAACAACAATAGTTCTACGTCATAGAGGCTCGCGACGCCACCTGGGCCGCGGCTCCCGAATTCCAGTCCGGCGCCCCGATGCGGCTCACCTCCTAGCTAGAGAAGGGCCTGGACTGGTCTTCGTCAGACGAGCTGACAGCGCTTCAGACGTGCATCAGGAGCATGGTAGACAAGAACAGCAAGCTTGTCAATGTGATCCAGGTGATGCTTGTTCGCCGGATCCTTCCATGCCAAAGCCGGACTTGCCATTTGTGGGAGTTCGATCCGGTCGAGCACCAGACCTTCCAACAGTTCTTCGACACTACGCACGAAGATATCTGGAAGGTGCTCTTTAAGGCCAACGAGACGTGGCCGGCGACGACCGAGGACCGTGGGCACGACCTGGCCCATCCCGCCAGTTCGGTAAGTTTTTCGTATTTCAAGGTGTATCCTTTACTTGCATACTCAAGGAAGACGCTTAAGCTTCCCTATTTGTTTGTTCAGGGCTGGACAAAGAAGGTGGAGCGGATCCAGTGTTCGGCTCCACTGCCCGAAGACCCAGCAATCCCACTTCTAACGAAGATGCTGGTTTTGACGCCTTACCAGGCGCCGGAGAAGAAGGGCAAGAAGAAGACCAAGGTGACCCGAAGTGGCCTCCTCATCAAGGCACTTCGGACATGACGTCTGAAGACGCCGAGACCCACTCCTCCCACACCGATGATGATGATGAGGAGGAAAGCAGCTCTCCCCTGGAGGGGGAGGAAGAAAAGGGCGGCCTCCACACATGTGAAGGCAGAGGCGTCCAAGAAGGGGATGGTCTCCCCCGCGGACAATTCCGCGTGGGACATCGATAGCAGCTCCGAGTGGCGCCCCAGGGATAAGCCCCTGGCCGAATCGTAAGTACTCAAAGACGCACACATATATCCAGCTCATTTACTTCATGGTTTTAACATGTTGATTATGCGCTACAGTCCATCTCGTTCCGACCTCCAGCGATCCACATCTTCGGGGAATTCGCTGGATCCGAAGGTGATGGACAGCGGATCCCTTCTGGCAGCCTCTTCTCCCAAGGCCATGGATGACATCGAGGCGCTGTCCCGAAGGACCTCCCCAGGCCAGGGAGAGATGCAGGATGCCATCAGGGTGGCGCCAGAGGGTGAACCCTCGGCCGCCGGAGACATGGGAGAGCAAATCCCCATGGATACTGGCGATGGGGGCCATATCCAATCCGGCCCCCAGCTGAATACAATTCTGGAGACCTATACGGCTCCGGAATCCAGCAAGCAGTCTCCTTCGAAAGAAGGAGGTGCACCGATTCCACCGGTGACCTCTGTCCATCCAGAGGCATCGGATACTCTACTAGAAGCACTGCGAAGTGCTTCCATTGTTGAGTAACACCGGACCATCATGGGTACGGTGGCTGAGAGGATTCAGTCTGTGAAGAGCGGACTGGCCGAAGCCTGAACAAGCCTTCTAATAGGCTTTGAGGTATGAAACGCAATTTATGCAAAAGGAATGCCATAGTATAGACAGTAGCCCATGAGACACTATCTGGTGTTCGAAAAGAAAAGTCGGATAGAGGATCAAATAGTTTTCGTAGGAGGCTAACCATACGTGTCTATGTGAATAAGCAGGCGTATTTGCTGGCTGCGACCTCTCATGCTGCTGAGGTCTCCGGACTGAAGCAGAGTCTGGAGCGGACCGAGGAAGTGCTCGGCCGTGTGAAAAAACAGCTGGAGGACCATCAAGGTATGCAATGACCTTGTGTAGGTCTAGAAAGGACGAATGATTTGTGTTGACCATAGTGACGTGATATTTTGTAGGATCGGAGACCGAGGTGGAGACCCTCAAGAAGGCACTGGCCGAAGCCCAGGAGAGAGCAGCAAAGGAACAAGCCGCTCGCAAGAAACACGAGGCTAGGGTTGGTGAGGTCCAGCAGGAGCTCTAGGACGCCGTGCATAAATGTGAGTCCTTGGAGCGCAATATTGTGGAGCAAGAGTCCAAACTTGCTAAGGCCTGCCAAAGCACACACGATGCCCGGGTTGAAGCCCATGGCACCCTCCAGGAAATCCACGAGGCCATAAAAATCACGACGGGTAAGGCCTTTATTATGCAGTGCAAGTATGTGAAGAAAAGGTTTCTCTTACCGACCCGGATTTGGAGTTCTCCAGGGGCGTTTGCGGATCTGCCGCATAGTATTGCCGATATTATGGAATTCTTCCGAGCCGAAGAGGGGAGCTCAACGGAGAAGCTGTTCTAGTTGCAATACCTTGCGCCAGAGCATCCGGTGCCCTTTAGCGAGCAACTGAAATAGCTGACCGAACTGGCCATGAAGGATTTGATAATCCATCTATGGCCTGCCGACGCCATACCCTGTAGCTACTTCGGGCTCGTGAAGCGGCTGGTCGATGCCTGCCCTCGGCTTGATGCCATCAAGTGGTCGGTCTACATTGAAGGTGCACGGATGGCCTTTGCCCGTGTCAAGGTGCAGTGGGCGAAGATGGACGCCATCAAGCTCGCCACTAAGGGACCGCCCGCGGGCAAGGAGCACCGCATGCCCGAGCGGTATTTTGATGATGTCCTGAAGGGATCCCGCATTGTAGAGGGCCAGTGTTCAAAAGACATTATCTTTGAATGAAGTCATTCATGTTATCCCTTCCTGTATTATGAAACAAAGTTTTATGTAATATAATGTTTGATGTTTGAAAATTTATCTCCTGTGCGGCCGTTTTGTTAAATCTGAGAGTTGGCGAGTCGTCGGCTTTAGCCCCCATGTAGGTAGTACGGGGGTGTTCGGGATGAATCTAAGCACTCTTGATCCAATAGTTTGGTCCTTGAAGGAGGTGTTTAGCGCAATGAACCAGGCAATCGGACTATGTGGCTTTATCACTCTCACTTAGCCATAGGAGTTTGACAACAAAAATGTAGGCGTAGCCCCTAGTTAGTATTTAATCCGGACTAGGGTGTTGTAGACACCTGATCGGGTAGAGGCCGATTTGTCGCACATTGCGGAAAAAATTGCAAAAGATTTTTAACCTCCGAATAGCTGACCAGCTCTCGCCGTATCATGACAGTCGCTTTTCGGCTTTCTTTACTAAGGTGTTTGCTTTGATAAACCAGAAACACAATCGCAGTCAAGGTTGTCAGAATCGCGATTCTGTTGTATGATTCTATGACTTCACGATCCAGACTAACCCCTCTGATTCTACGATTTTGGTTCATAGAATCTACGTTTTTACGATCCTGATAGTGAAGATTCTACGATTTGTGATCCTACCATTGGAGCTCTGATCTGATTTAGAATCTTGATTCTGACAACCTTGATCGCAGTAGTTCTCCCTTTACTACCCTAGCCGATAGGACGAAACGTAAGGTAGCAAGCACAAGAGCCGGGCAACTCAACTATTGACCAAAGATATGATTCAGAGCCAATGCGTATAATGCTAAAATTCGGGTGCCGAACTCTAGTGTACAAAGTGTTCGGTCTTTGTTGCTGTAGTACGGAGCACAATGAAGCCCCTAGCGAATTAAAGCGTAGAAAAGTGTACAGGTGCAATCGATAATAATAGCGAAATAAAATGAAGGAGTAAGCTAGTGCCACACAAACTGGGCCGAAAACTGTTTCCATTATACTTTGATTGATACGTCAAAGCGTATTTGTACAAATAGTGCGATAAGCAACCTGGCTATTTAACATGCCAAGACCAAGGGGGAGCTGCGTGAGGGCCCCGAAAACAGGTAGAATGATCTTCAATAAGAACATCTAGAGATTCCCCCACATCTCTGTACTGCTTGCCGCCTTGGTGTATCTGTCCTTTGAAAGGACTGATGATCAGGTCGTCGAGAGGGGCCTGTAGAGAAGAGACCAAAAATGGTAAAAAAGGAAAAAGGAAAAGTATGTGTGGGTGCCGTATGATGGGCCACGATAAAGTTACGCCTCCGTCTATGCCCATGGTATTTTGAGTGTGTAGTTATGTACGTGCGGTACGTACGCCGCCATTTGGTCAGGACTGAGATAGAGGCCAAATTGCTAGTCGAGCTCCTGGCAAGCGGGACTGTCCTGCTATAGAGTAGTTCGGACTCGTTTGACAGTGTCCGGGAGCTTGGCCGCCGAATTGAGGTTCTGCTTGGTAAGGCCGCTCTGTACTTCTGCTGCCAGGGCTGCGGTGTGCTCCTCAGTACGGAGGGAGCACTTCGTATTTCCATTGACTATTATGACACCGCGTGGTCTGGGCATCTTAAGTTTGAGACAAGCATAGTGTGGCACCGCATTGAATTGGGCAAATGCAGTTCATCCAAGTAGTGCGCGATAGCCATTGCGTAAGGGGATGATGTCGAAGATCAATTCTTCGCTTTAGAAGTTGTCCGGGGATCCGAAGACAACTTCCAATGTGATTGAACCCATCTAGCAGGCCTCTACACCTGGTATTACTCCTTTAAAGGTAGTTTTTGTGGGCTTGATCCTTGATTGATCGATGCCCATTTTGCGGACTGTATCCTGATAGAGCAGGTTGAGGCTGCTGCCACCATCTCGCGTGAGGTGGAATCCATCAATAATTGGGTCAAGGACCAGTTCGGCTGAACTGCCGTGACGGATACTAGTCGGATGGTCCCTGCGATCGAAGGTGATTGGGCAGGACGACCATGGGTTGAATTTTGGGGCGACTGGCTCTATCGCATAGACGTACCTGAGTGCACGTTAGCGCTCCCTCTTGGGGATATGGGTAACATATATCATGTTCACCGTTTTAACCTGGGGGGGGGGGGGGACTTCTTCTGTCCCCCTGTGTTCGGTGGACGGGGCTCCTGGTCGTCATTCTCACTTTGCGACCCCTTCTCCTTGTCTTCGGCATTTAACTTGCCAGCCTGTTTAAAGACCCAACAACTCCGACAGGTATGATTGGCTGGTTTATCAGGGGTGCCGTGGATCTAGCATGGGCGATCGAGTATGCGGTCTAAGCTGGAACAGCCCAGATTGTTCCTGTTATATGGCTTCTTCCGCTGACCGGACTTGGAGCTACTGAGTCTGGCGTTGACCGCCGTGTCATCAGTATTGTCACCATTGTTTCGACGCTGATGCCTATTGAATCGGGGCTTGCTGTTGTTGTTCTTGGCTTCAGAGGTGCCAGGTTCGCTTCCATTATGATTGCTACGGCCTAGCCAACTATCTTCATCCACACAGAAGTGGGTCATAAGTGCCATGAGGGCCGCCATGGATTTCGGCTTTTTTGGCCGAGGTGTCGGGCGAGCCATTTGTCGCGGATGCTATGCTTAAAGGCCGCTAGGGATTCAGCATCTGGGCTGTCGACGATCTGGTTCTTTTTAGTTAAGAACCTGGTCCAGAATTTCCCGGCTGACTCTCCGGGCTGTTGAACTATGTGACTTAAGTCATCGGCATCCGGAGGTCTGACGTATGCGCCTTGGAAGTTGTCGCGGAAGGCGTCTTCTAGGTCCTCCCAGCTGCCAATAGAGTTTTCAGGTAGGCTGTTCAACCAGTGCCGAGCTGGTCCCTTGAGTTTTAGGGGGAGGTATTTGATGGCATGAAGATCATCACCGCGGGCCATATGAATATGGAGAAGAAAGTCCTCAATCCATGCCGCGGGATCTGTTGTTCCATCATATGATTCAATATTCACGGGTTTGAACCCTTCTGGGAATTCATGTTCCATTACTTCATCAGTGAAGCAGAGGGGGTGTGCGGCGCCTCTATATCGGACCAGGTCATAACGTAGTTCATATGGAGTCCGTTTGCGGTTTTCGGCCCGGACGTGATTATGCTTGTCATGTTCGGCTTGATAGCCATCACCGCGCGTCGGGGCACGCCCCCACGATCCATAGATCGATCTAGCCGGACCTCCTGCAGGTCATATGTGTATCCCCGAGCTATTGTGTCTCTACCTTTACAGTGAGATAGTATGGGCCGGTGTTCGGCTTGAGTTGCCTTTTTGTCCCGGCCACGTGGTTGTCGATCAGCCACATTACGTGCCGCTGGTACGGGCTCAAGTACCTTGTCGTCGAATTGAGGTAGCAATTTACGCTTTGGGTAACTTTTGGTTGGGCGCACGAGGCCGTATTCCTTGGCTGCCAGGACATTAGTCCATCTGCTGTTGAGTAGATCTTGATCATCTTGAAGCTTCTGCTATTTCTTTTTCAGGCTCCTTGCAGTGGCTATTAGCCGTTGCTTAAAGCACTCTTGTTCGAGAGGTTCCTCAGGCACGATAAAGTCTTTGTCGCCGAGGCTCACCTCCTCCTCGGAGAGTGGAAGGTAATTACTATCCTCTGAGTGTTCGTTTGCAGCCTGTTCATCAGGGCTAACTTGCCCATCCTCCCGATCGTCTTGTTCAGAGCTTTGCTCGACGGGGTTTTCTTGGTCTTCTACATCGTCCAGAGTATTGTTGTCTCTCGTGCCGGTATTCTTGTCTTTGCTGTGGCGTTATTTAGAGCGGCGTCGTCGGCGTTTTGGTTGTATCTTGGGAGGTTTATCCTCTACTGGATTTTTCTCATTATCACCGTCAGCCTCCTTGGGTGTATCCACCATGTACACGTCATACGAAGAGGTGGCCGTCCAGCGTCCAGTAAACGGCGGATTTTGGGCCTGTTCTTCTCTGGCACCGTCGTCCATATTGTCGATGTCTTTGGAGTCGTAATCGAGCATGTTAGTTAAGTCCTCGACAGTGGCGATGAAGTGGGTGGTGGGTGGGACGTAAAATTCCCCGCTCTCAGCCCCTAGTATGGGATCACATCAAGTCCAGAGCCTCGCTTAAAGGCGAGGTTTGGCCAGGGAGAAGAGAATCCGTGGAGTACAGCGGGAAGGGGATTCCTCGGCCGAGCTCACACGAAGCTGACTCTGAGAGTTCGGAGCCAGTGTCCGGGGAAGAGTCCGGCTTTGTGATGGTTGCCAGTGACATTGCTTCCTCCGGCTCTCCCGTACTGGGCTTAGTGGCCACAGATAGTCCGACGGGTTTAGAAATCCCGTCTTCGGACATGGCGATGCGCTCCGGCTCTAAGGCCAGAGCGGAGGTTGGGGTCATTAATTCTTGGAAGAACAAGTCTCCTCGGATGTGAGCGACATAATCCAAGTTTCCAAAACTAATCTGGTGACCTGGGGCGTAGCTGTCGATCTGCTCTAGATGGCCAAGCGAGTTGGCCCGCAGTGCAAAGCCGCCAAACACAAAGATCTGGCCGGGGAGGAGAACCTCCCCCTGGGCAGCATTGTTGTAGATGATTGATGGAGACATCGAACCTTCTGGCGATGATGGAGCGGAACTCTCAATGAAAGCACCAATGTTGGTGTCAAAACCGGCGGATCTCGGGTAGGGGGTCTCGAACTGTATGTCTAAGGTCGATGGTAACAGGAGACAAGGGACACAGTGTTTACCCAGGTTCGGGCCCTCTTGATGGAGGTAATACCCTACGTCCTGCCTAATTGATCTTGATGAGTATGAGGATTACAAGAGTTGATCTACCGCGAGATCGTTGTAGCTAAACCCTAGAAGTCTAGCCTGTATGATTATGATTGCCCCTACAGACTAAATCCTCCGGTTTATATAAACACTGGAGGGGCCTAGGGTTGTACAGAGTCGGTTACAGAGAAATGAAATAATACATTCGGATGCCAAGCTTTCCATCCACGCAAAGGTGAGTCCCATCTGGACACCAGGAGAAGTCTTCTGTCATGTATCTCCATAGCCCATTAGTCCGACCCATGTTACATAGTCCGGACACCTGAGGACCCCTTAATCAAGGACTCCCTCAGTCACCAACTCATATAACACTATACGAAATAGGCTTGCGCCCCGCTATATTAAGATAACAACCACCCTATACAACAAGAAGTTGGACGCTGGGGAAAACAACACAATCACGCCCAAAGAAAAACAATACAAAAGCAATTGAAAGAAATGCTGATAGCATCAGATCAACGAAAGCTAAAGCATCCCGCAACCGCTGCACCCACCGGAAACATCCACCACACTCTAATGCCATCAGTCGCAGTGAACCAAGCAACACCTTCAAGAAGGACTGCGACGACGACAACGCTGTCGCCCGAACGAATCCTAGGATTTCTCCCGGTACACGGAGGGAAGCGGAGGAGAGGTACTCCCGACGCCCTTCAAGAAGGTTGATGGTGCCTGTAGGCGTCACCGCGTCGGTGCCGGGCAGACCCGGGAGGGATTTCGCCCTACACCTTCATACCCATAACCCAGGACCAACCGGCGGCTCCACCATGCCAACCGCCCACCAACCTGCATCACCACAGTCACGAGGAAACCACCATAGTCTCTCCACCGCAGATGCTGCGAGGCCGGCCGAACCAAACGAGACCATTAATGATAGGGACCGGGAGAACCATAGCCATGTGGGAGGGGACAACCTCCACTAGCACAAGCAGTAGCAGACCGGACGTAGGCGTAGGAGCACGCTGGACCCCCTGCCCAGCCGGGCCCAGATTGGGCCTGTTAAGCTCCAGCCAAGCGCTACAGCCGACAAAGCGCAGAGCCACCGATCCCAATGTCCGCATCCCGCTAGTCCAACCGGAGGCCAGACCAACCCGCCCTGACCCAGATCGGGCCCAAAAGGGCCTAGATATGGGCCTGCAGGGCTCCGCCGGCCAACCCCCGCCGTCAGCTGCCACTGCCGCTTACTTGTGGCCGATCTACACCAGAGCACCACACGTCGAGGCGCGCCGTCGCGGGAGACCGCCGCTCTTTCCGAGAAACCGCGAGGGAAAGAGGAAAAGGGCCGCCACCGCCGGCCTCGCCACGGCGCCGCGCGGGCAACGCCCGACCATGCCAGCCAGCGGCAGCGGCGGGAGGAGGGGTGGGAGGTGGGGGCTGGGCGGCGCGGGGAGGGAGGGTCGCCCCGTTCGCCCCACTCGGGGAGGGGGGGGGGGTTACGGGGAGGGAGGGAGTAGATCCCATATAACACTATATTCTCAATGAACATTAAGCATGGGAACCCTATGGGTTCGAGAACTATGTAGACATGACCGAGACACCTCTCCGGTCAATAACCAATAGTGGAACCTGGATGCCCATATTGGATCCTACATATTCTACATAGATCTTCATCGGTCGAACCTTATGACAACATACGTAATTCCCTTTGTCCATCAGTAGTTCAATCTCGTTACCGACAAGTCTCTTTACTCATTTTGTAATACATCACCTCGTAACTAACTCCTTAGTCATTTGCTTGCAAGCTTATGATGTGTATTACCGAGAGGGCCCAGAGATACCTCTCCGATACTCGGAGTGACAAATCCTAATCTTGATCTATGCCAACTCAAAAAACACCTTCGGAGATACCTGTAGAGAATCTTTATAATCACTCAGTTACGTTGTGATGTTTGATAGCACACAAGGTATTCCTTCTGTATCTGGGATTTGCATGATCTCATAGTTGAAGGAATATGTATTGGACATGAAGAAAGCAATAGCAATAAACTGAACGATCAATATGCTAAGCTAACAGATGGGTCTTGTCCATCACATCATTCTCCTAATGATGTGATCCCGTTATCAAATGACAACTATGTCTATGGTTAGGAAACCTTAACCATCTTTGATCAACGAGCTAGTCTAGTAGAGGCTCACTAGGGACACGATATTTGTTTATGTATTCACATGTGTATTTAAGTTTTCGATCAATACAATTCTAGCATGAATAATAAACCTTTATCATGATTAAGGAAATATAATAATAACCATTTTATTATTGCCTCTAGGGCATATTTCCATCACCATGACCCCAATCATATTGCTAGAAGGAAATAGTATTGCCTTGTCCAACAATCCCTTGTGCCTACTGTTTGAATTCGGGAACGAGCTCGGAAATAGCTTTCCACCAGAAAGAGCCCTATTGTTTGTATAAGAGCTCCAGATCAAATTTACCCAGGGAAGATCAGAGCTGAAGAATTTGTGGATGTGTTTCATAAGGAGACATTTGTTGTGGATTGCCAAATTGAGAACTCCTAGACCCCCTATGTCTTTGGTAAGCAGACTTTATCCTAGGAAATGAGAGCATGACCTCTATTGTCCATACCATATTTTCTCCAAAAGCATGATCTCATGTATTTATTGATCTTTTCCAAAATGCCAACAAGAGGGATAAAGTGCTCATGAAGAAAGTGGGGAGGCTTGTGAAGATAGCTTTAATAAGGATCAGTTTATCTCCATAAGAGAGTAGAGTTGAGCATCCCATCAGTCTTTTGTCAATCCTTTTCAAAACCGGAGAAAAATCCTCTAGCCTTGGTTTTGTAAGTGTCAAAGGAAGCCCCGGATAGCTAAAAGGGAAAGAGCCAATAGCACATCCCAGGCTATTGGTGCAAAAACGCTCCAATAAAGCCATATTTGATGTGTCCAGATAACACGAGGCATATCCTCCTCGGGATCTGCTCGGCAGCAGGGCAGCCAATCCACCTCGGGATCCACAATGCATGCAAGCACGTGTGATTCCCTGGTGACAGGTGCGGCAGGCGCCCGCGCGACCTCCTCCAACTCGGCACGCGACACACGGCTGCCCTCAACTAGTTGCGGTGCACCCACGGCTCTGCGCCAATCTCTGCTCACCACGCGGCCACCTGCCGCTGGCCCGGGCGGCTCCTGTTTCCGCGCCCAACCTGCATGATACAAGCGTCATGATCCGAGTCACCCGACCGGCATGGGGTCCGGGGCTGACGCGGGATTCGGTGCTGATTCCTGCGTGCACCCTTGCCCGGCCGGCGTGGGGGGCGATGTTGATGCACCATTGATAACACACAAGTATAGGGGATCAGTTGTAGCCTTTTTTTGATAAGTAAGAGCGTCGAACCCAACGAGGAGCTAAAGGTAGAACAAATATTCCCTCAAGTTCTATCGGCCACCGATACAACTCTACGCACGCTTAACGTTCGCTTTACCTAGAACAAGTATGAAACTATAAGTACTTTGTAGGTGTTGTAGGATACATTTGCAAGATAATAAAGAGCACGTAAATAAAATCTAGGGGCTGTTTATATAAAGACACAACTAAGTTAGTTTGAGTAGAGAGCTTTTTGTCAGAAGAAAGTTATTGGTCCCTAGGCAATCGATAACTAGACGGTAATCATTATTGCAATTTTATATGAGGGAGAGGTATAAGCTAATATACTTTCTCTTCTTGGATCATTCGCACTTATGGTTGGAACTCTAGCAAACATCCGTAACCACTAAAGATCATTAAGGTAAACCCAACCATAGCATTAAAGTATCAAGTCCTCTTTACTCCCATACGCAAACAACCTACTTACTCGGGTTTGTGGTTCTGTCACTCACGCCACCCACCATAAGCAAATCATGAACATATTGCAAACACTACAACGGGGATCCCTCGCGCTTGCGTGATATGGATAGCACCATACGACATCACCAATAATAAAACATGCAACTCAAACCAATCACGATCATCAATCAACCCATAGGACAAAACAGATCTACTCAAACATCATAGGATAGCCATACATCATTGGGAAATAATATATAGCGTTGAGCACCATGTTTAAGTAGAGATTATAGCGGGGAGAAGAGGTGTTACACCGCTGCATAGAGGGGGGAGAGTTGGTGATGACGGTGGCAAAGTTCTTGGTGTAGATTGCCGTCACGATGATGGCCCCAGCGGTGTTCCGGTGCCACCGGGAGAGAGGGGGAGAGAGCCCCCTCCTTCTTCTTCTTCTTCCTTGACCTTCCCCCTAGATGGGAGAAGGGTTTCCCCTCTGGTCAATGGCCTCCATGGCGGCGGAGGGAAGGGAGCCCCTCCGAGATTGGATCTCTCTCTGTTTCCTTCTGTTTCTGCGTTCCCAGATTCTGCCATTTCACTGTTTCCTAAATTCCCGGAGATCCGTAACTCCGATTGGGCTGAAATTTTAACACGATTTTTATCCGGATATTAGCTTTCTTGCCGCAAAAGAAGGGCACCAACTGCCTTACAGGGTGGCCACAAGGTCCCAGGGCGTGCCCTACCCACTGGGGCGTGATCCCTGCATTGTGGACTCCTCGGACATCTTCTCGCGTTGATTCTTTTTTTTCAAAAGTCACATATATCCCAAAAAAATCACCGTAAATTTTTATCGCGTTTGGACTTTGTTTGATATGGATTTTCTGTGAAATGAAAAACATGCAACAAACAGGAACTGACACTGGGCACTGGATGAATACGTCAGTACCAAAAATAGTATTAAAAGTTGCCAAAAGTATATGAAAGTTGTAGAATATTGGCATGAAACAATCAAAAGTTATAGATACGATGGACATGTGTCAACCATCATTGTGCCATGATGGGCCAGTCTCCAAGATGAGATCCTCTATGGATTCTGCAGTAGACACGTTGAGCTTTCCAGCCACAGAAAATCCACCAAGAGCTGCACCTAATGACTCCAAATCTTCCCCGGGATCTCTAGCGACAGGAACCCTGTTCAGCCTATGGGGTCCTCTGCGGCCACAGATTTGTCTGCACCACCATTACGACGCATACGACTACAAAAAGGGGTAATTGATACGTCCATTTTGCATCATGTTTCCTTACTGTTATTTATGATGTTTTTGTGCATAATAATGCTTTTTGGAGTAATTCTAATGCATTTTCTCTCATAATTTACAAGGTACACACAAAGAGGGAGAATTCCGGTAGTTGGAAATGTGGACCTGGAAAAGCTATGTCAGGTCACCTATTCTGCACAACTCCAAACAAGATGAAACTTTACGAAGATTTTTTTATCAAAATTATGATGAATATTGGAGCAAATAACTACCAGAGGGGGCCCACCAGGTGGGCACAACCCACCTGGGCATGCCAGGGAGCCCAATCGCGCCCTGGTGGGTTGTGCTCACCCAGGCCCACCTCCGGTGCCCATCTTCTGGTATACAGGTCATTTTGACCTAGAAAAAACTAAGGAGAGGACTTTTGGGATGGAGCTCCACCGTCTCGAGGTGGAACTTGGGAAGGAGCACTTTTGCCCTCCGACGAAGCGATTCCGCCGGGGGAACTCCCCTCTCGGAGGGGGAAATCATCGTCATCATCATCACCAACAACTCTCCCATCTTGGGGAGGGCAATCTCCATCAACATCTTCAACAACACCATCTCATCTCAAACCCTAGTTCATCTTTTGTGTTCAATCTTATTACCGGAACTATAGATTGGTGCTTGTGGGTGACTAGTAGTGTTGATTACATCTTGTAGTTGATTACTATATGGTTTATTTGGTGGAAGATTATATGTTCCGATCCAATATGCTATTTAATACCCCTCTGATCTTGAGCATGATTATCATTTGTGAGTAGTTACTTTTGTTCTTGAGGTCACGGGAGAAATCATGTTGCAAGTAATCATGTGAACATGATATGTGTTCGATATTTTGATAGTATGTATGTTCTGATTCCCTTAGTGGTGTCATGTGAACGTAGACTACACGACACTTCACAACATTTGGGCCTAAGGGAATGCATTGTGGAGTAGTAACTAGATGATGGGTTGCGAGAGTGATACAAGCTTAAACCCCAGTTTATGCGCTATTCCGTAAGGGACCGATTGGATCCAAAAGTTTAATGCTATGGTTAGAATTTATTCTTAATACTTTTCTCGTAATTGCGGATGCTTGCGGGAGGGTTAATAATAAGTAGGAGGTTTTTTCAAGTAAGAACAACACCTAAGCACCGGTCCACCCACATATCAAATTATCAAAGTAGCGAACACAAATCAAACCAACATGGTGAAAGTAACTAGATGAAATCCCGTGTACCCTCAAGAACGCTTTGCTTATCATAAGATACCGTTTTGTCCTGTCCTTTTCCTCAAAAGGATTGGGCTACCTTGCTGCACTTTTATTGCTACTATCGTTACTTGCTCGTTACAAATTATCTTGCTATCATACTACTCTGCTACTTACAATTTCAGCACTTGCAGACATTACCTCACTGAAAACCACTTGTCATTTCCTTCTGCTCCTCGTTGGGTTCGACACTCTTACTTATCGAAAAGATCTACAATTGATCCCCTATACTTGTGGGTCATCAAGGCTATTTTCTGGCGCCGTTGTCGGGGAATGAAGCGCCTTTGGTAAGTGGAATTTGGTAAGGAAACATTTATATAGTGTGCTGAAACTTATTGTCACTTGTTACTATGGAAAACAATCCTTTGAGGGGTTTGTTCGGGGTATCTTCACCTCGATCAAAACCACAATTAGCTACCCCTCAACCTGCTGCACCTACTGAAAATATTGAATATGAAATTCCTTCGGTTATGATAGAACATCTGCCAACTAATCCTTATGCAGGAGATGGAACCGAACATCCTGATATGCACTTGATATATGTAGAACAAATTTGTGGATTGTTCAAGCTTGTAGGTTTACCCGGGGATGAAGTTATGAAAAAGGTTTTCCCTTTATATTTAAAGGGAAAAGCATTGGCATGGTATAGGCTATGCGATGATATTGGATCTTGGAACTGGGATCGTTTGAAATTGGAGTTCCACCAAAAAAATTATCCTATGCATCTAGCTCATCGTGATCAGAATTATATATATAATTTTTGGCCTCGTGAAGGAGAAAGTATCGCTCTAGCTTGGGGGAGGCTTAAGTCAATGTTATATTCATGCCCCAATCATGAGCTCTCAAGAGAAATTATTATCCAGAACTTCTATGCTCGGCTTTCTTGTAATGATCAAACCATGCTCGATACTTCTTGTGTTGGTTCTTTTATGAAGAATACTATTGAATTCTGGTGGGATCTTTTGGAAAGAATTAAAGGCAACTCTGAATATTGGGAACTTGATGAAGGTATAGAGTCAGGTATTAAACTTTAGTATGATTATGTTAAATCTTTTATGAATACCAATGCTTTTCAAAAGTTTAGCACTAAATATGGACTTGACTCTAAGATAGTAGCTTCCTTTTGTGAATCATTTGCTACTCATGTTGATCTCCCTAAAGAGAAATGGTTTAAATATCACCCACCTATTAAATAAGAAATCAAAGAACCGGTACCAGTTAAGGAAGAAACTATACTTTACAATGTTGATCCAGTTGTCCCTTTTGCTTATATTGAGAAACCACCTTTCCTTGTTAGGATAAAGGAACATGCTAAAATTTCAACTTTGGTTAACAAGAGTTACATTAGAACACCTAAACCTGATGAACAAATTGAAGTGGAACCTAGTATTTCTATGGTTAAAGATCTGTTGGAAGAAAATGTGGATGGGCATGTAATTTACTTCTGTGAAGAAGCTACTAGAATTGTGTAACGCCCCGTGACTGATGTGCCAGGTGTCTTCTAGTTATTCTCTGTTGTTGCCTTGTCATTGCTTGCATGTCATGCATCTCATATCATGTCATCATGTGTATTTCATTTGCATACATCTTCGTCTCATGCATCCGAGCATTTTTCTTGTTGTCCGTTTTGCATTCCGGCGCTCCTATGTTCCCCGGTGTCCCTTTCTACCTCTTTTCGTGTGCGGGTGTTAAACATTTTCGGATTGGACCGAGACTTGTCATGCAGCCTTGGTTTACTACCGGTAGACCGCCTGTCAAGTTTCGTGCCATTTGGACTTCGTTTGATACTCCAACGGTTAACCGAGGGACCGAAAAGGCCTTGTGTGTGTTGCAGCCCAACACCCTTCCAAAGTGGCCCGAAACCCACCTAAACCCCCTCCATCATCTCGGTCGTTTGATCACGATCGCGTGGCCACAAACCGCACCTCATTTGGACTCTCCTAGCTCCCTCTACTTTGCTCTCCTCCGAAAATTCCGCGCAGATGAAACCCTAGATCCAACTCCCTCCGCGCCGCCAGACGCGTCCACGTCGCGCCGGACATGTCCACCGGAGCCAGCCACCTCACCCCGACCAACCAGGGGATGCCACATCAGCGAGCCGCCTCCTTCCTCCACTCACGTCGCGCCACATCTCCTTCTCTCTCCTCCCACCGCGCCTCGGCCCGCCGCAGCCCACGGCCGGCCCGCCCCGGGCCGTGCCGGGCCCGACCGTGCCTCGCCGCCCGCCCGCGCCTTGCCGCCCGCGCGCCTCCGTCGCCAGCCGCCGCACGCTGCCATCGCCGGCCACCGCCGCGCCTGCACTCCGCCGCTCGCGCGTCGCCCGCACCCCGCCGCCGTTGCGCACCACCTCTGCGCCCGCGGCGTCTTCCCGTGAGCTCGCCACCCTGCCATGGCAGCTCATCGGCGGCCACCTCCACCGCGGGATCCGCCGGACCTCCGCGGCCTCATCCTGGCCGGTTTTGGCGCCGCCCTCCTCGGACCCACGGCCCCCTCCTCCGGCCTCCTCCTCGTCTCCGGCCTCCTCCATCCACTCCGGCGAGCTTCGAGAACTCCGACCACTTCTCCGGCGAGATCCGGGCTGGAGTGGATCAGATCCACCGGGAGATGAACCAAACGGCTCCTCCCCACGTCCCGGATATCCTTGCCCCGTTGACTTTTCGGGAGGTGAAATATGTCTAAGTCCCCAGATCTGCTTTGTTTTTATGCAATCTTCATCGCATCATAACTCTACACCCGTTGCTTCGATTCGTGCGTCTAGCATATCAAAATGTTTGTCTCAACGAGTACATCATTTCATCTCATTGCATCATTTGCATTTGAGCTCATCTTGATGCCCGAAATGCTGTTGGAAGAGGGCTATGTGATGATTATGTCAGATCTGTTTCAGCAAATGCACTTTTGTCATTTTTGCCATGATTAATGTGTGCATGCTATGATCCTGAGCTCTACATGTGTTTTTGTAGAATGCCATGCCATCTTTACATGGGTGTATGCCATGTATTTTTGTGATCTTTGTGGTGACTAGCACAAGCATGCAAAGTAGCTTACTCAATGATGCTGATTTCAGGGACTTAGAATCTCACTAAGTCCTTGCCATGTCTTTATTTTTATGCCATATGTTCATGTTGTTTCCTAGTGATCCATGCCTCTTTTGAGCATGATCAGTAAGGATGTTTTGTAGATATTGTGGTGCTCTATCCATCCATGTCTTTGTTTGCAATTTTGGAGCACCCTAGCTTGAGTTAATAGAGCTCTACTTTTGCTATAAAATGTTCCTGGCAGATTGTTAATCGACCTCTACTTTCCGGTGTTGCTTCTTCGGGTTGGTTCCGATCACGTCGCCTTTGTGAGGATCCGTTCGGTTACGTCCGTTTGCCTTCTTCGTGGACTCGTTCTTCTTCCTTGCGGGATTTCAGGCAAGATGACCATACCCTCGAAATCACTTCTATAGTTGCTTGCTAGTTGCTCGCTCTTTTGCTATGCCTATGCTGCGATACCTACCACTTGCTTATCATGCCTCCCATATTGTTAAGCCAACCCTGTAACCCACCTTGTCCTAGCAAACCATTGTTTGGCTATGTTACCGCTTTGCTCAGTCCCTCTTATAGCGTTGTTAGTTGCAGGTGAAGATTGGAGTTTGTTCCTTGTTGGAACATGGATATTTTATTGGGATATCACAATATCTCTTATTTAATTAATGCATCTATATACTTGGTAAAGGGGGGAAGGCTCGGCCTTATGCCTGGAGTTTTGTTCCACTCTTGCCGCCCTAGTTTCCGTCATATCGGTGTTATGTTCCCGGATTTTGCGTTCCTTACACGGTTGGGTTATAATGGGAACCCCTTGACGGTTCGCTTTGAATAAAACTCCTCCAGCAAGGCCCAACCTTGGTTTTACCATTTGAACTAACAACCTAGCCTTTTCCCTTGGGTTCCGCGGACTCAAGGGTCATCTTTATTTTAACCCCCCCGGGCTAGTGCTTCTCTAAGTGTTGGTCCGAAGTGAGCTACCTGCGGGGCCACCTCGGGGAAACTTGAGGGTTGGTTTTACTCGTAGCTAGTCTCATCTGAGTGTGCCTTGAGAACAAGATATGTGCAGCTCCTATCGGGATTTGTCGGCACATTTGGGCGGCTTTGCCGGACTTGTTTTACCATTGTCGAGGATGTCTTGTAACCGGGATGCCAAGTCTGATCGGATTGTCTTGGGAGAAAGAGTATCCTTCGTTGACCGTGAGAGCTTGTGATGGGCTAAGTTTGGACACCCCTGCAGGGATTGATCTTTCGAAATCCGTGCCCGCGGTTATGGGCAGATGGGAATTTGTTAATGTCCGGTTGTAGAAAACCTGAAGTTGACCTTAATTAAAATACATCTACCGCGTGTGTTACCGTGATGGTCTCTTCTCGGCGGGGTCCGGGAAGTGAACACGGTGTTGGAGTAATGCTTGACGTAGGTTGTTCTAGGATCACTTCTTGATCATAGTTGTTCGACCGTGCTCTTGCCTTCTCTCCTCACTCTCATTTGCGTATGTTAGCCACCAAATATGCTAGCCGCTTGCTGTAGCTCCACCTCATACCTTTTACCCTAGCTATAAGCTTAAATAGTCTTGATCGCGAGGGTGTGAGATTGCTGAGTCCCTGTGACTCACAGTTACTTCCAAAACCAGTTTTCAGGTGCCGATGTTATCCTGCAGGTGAGGCAACCAAGTTCAAGGAGGAGCTCGATGAAGATCTCGTTCTTTGTGTTGTTTCCGTTTCCAGTTGATCAGTAGTGGAGCCCAGTTGGGACGATCGGGGATCTGTGTAGCATTTGGGGTAGTCTTCTTTTATTTTGGGTTCTGTAGTCGGACCTTGGTTGTATCTGGATGATGTAATGCTTTATTCATGTATTGTGTGAAGTGGCGAGTGTAAGCCAATTATGTATCCTTTTCCCTTATGTATTACATGGGTTGTTGTGAAGATTACCTCACTTGCGACATTGCTTTCAATGTGGTTATGCCTCTAAGTCGTGCTTCGGCACGTGGGAGATATAGCTGCATCGAGGGCGTTACAAGTTGGTAATAAGAGCCTTCCCCGACCTTAGGAGCCCCATGCTTGATCGAATCGCTCGCTTGTTGAGTCTAGAAAAAATGTTTTGAGTCTTTTAGGATTATATATATATCGGAGAGTAGGATTCTTTTTACTCCTCAGCCCTTCGTCGCTCTGGTGAGGCATCCTGACGTAGAGTTTTGACTCTTCTTTTCTCAAATTTCACTAAAAAAAATTTAGGATCACGCGGGTATCTTGGAATCGTTCCGATGGTTTTGTGACGAGAACATTGTCTTGGTGCCTCCTGACATTTAGGGGTAGTGGCAGTGTCCCGGGGAGTTGAGCTCCGAGGTGTAGTCGTCACAATTTTATCGTTGCAATTCTGGAATACCTGAGTTTTTGTCGACATCGAAAATCTCTTTTATGCAGTTGTTGGTGAGATAACCTCGACGCCACCCAGTACTGGGGCGGGAGTTCGGGAGTATTGCCATAACTCGTATAACGGATGCTTTTCGGAGGTTGAGGTAAACGATTTCCGAAGGTTTCTTGGTTATGTGTTAAAGGATGGATACAACTGGATGTAGGATTTGCTAGTTTTGGGTGAGATATTATGCTTCCCCTGTATCCCCAACACCTGATTGCATAACCGGAAAGTTTTGGGAGTTTATAAGTGGGAATTCAAGTAGCTCTTAGGATATCTTTCCGACAGATGTATGATATGAAATTGGGGTGCGACGTCAAGTGGTCCACCTATCCACAGTTGGTTTTACAGTGGTCTCGTTGTGTCTTAAAGAGTCCTTGGCTATGCCGACTCGGGGACGCTTCGTATGTCATGTGCACTGCCTTGTACATGATGGTGCTGTACGATCGAGCCCGAGTAGGCCCCACCATGAAAATTTCAGATGAAATCTCTATCATATGTTTTTCCGGCTTATTCTACAAGCCAATCCTTTGTTTTGTTAGGAGTTGTGGTATTCGAGTTGCTTCAAAGTCAAATGTTGATTCCATACCTTTCCTAAATGGTGTTCTCATATTCCTATGTGAATACTAATCCTTCTGGATCATTGAGATTGTCATGTCAATTCTTTTCAACCGGTGTGCTTGTCTTCTAGTGGATCCAATCTTGTCAACATCCGCAAGATCACCTCTTGATTTTTCCAACGGTGTTTGCTTCATCCGTCCCAAGTTGTCTTTGTTTTCCCTCCCTCCCACCTTTGTTTCTTCAAGGACTCAGATTTCTTATTCAAGTATCCTTTTATTGATGGGAAGTCTCTCCATTCTTTTCTGTCAATATTCTTATCCGGCGATTCTCATGAAGATTCTAATGGAGCTTCAAGCTCTTCATTCTCGGTTTTCTTTCTTCTCCGGTGGATTCAATTCAAGATTTGGTGTTGATCATATCCTTTAACTCCTTTCAAATGTTTTCCATGTCGGTGCACCTTATTATGTTTCCACTTCTCGCTATTCATTATTCCGGAGTGCTGAAGATACCTCAGAAGGCTCGTCTTGTCATTCAAGATCCATTCAAGCTCTTTTTGAGGATGTTATCTCACTCAAGTCATTTAATTCAACCGGTGGAATCTCTCTTTTCAAGCAATCATTTCAACGGTGTTTCTTTTGAGTGGGCCCATAACCCACAGGTCTTTTCCCAGGATCTTACCTGACTCTTCTTATTTTACCGGAGCTATTCTTAAATTCATTTCAATGTTTGATGTAAGAATGAGTTATTATCACACAAATGCCTTTTCTCCAAGATCTTTCAAATCCTATTCATTGTGAATTCAACCTTTATATTGTTCATGATTCCGGAGTGCCTCTACAATTCATGGTGGTGTTTCTCATCATCATACTCTGCGTTTGAACACCGAAGAAGAGTTTTAGCTCCATATCTTAGTCGTTCTCTCAGAGATTCATGGTTCTAGTTCGAGGCCATCCTCTCTTAATTGTTTTGATTGTGAAAATTCTTTTCACCTATCCGGAGCAATTCAAGAGTCTGCTCAGTTTGTTTATCCGGAGCCCATCAGCTAAGATTTATTCATTCCAGCCTTCTGCACTCATACTCTAAATCTCACCGGTGCATCATTCAAGTATTCTCTTATCAGCTTGTAATCTCTTCGTTCTCATGGATCTAAATTCTCTCAAGCATCTTCATTTATTTGCTAATTCTTACTGGTGATTCATCCTTTTACTTCATTCGTTGTTCAATTCTTAGGGTAGTTCTTCCAGGATTCTCTTCCGCTGTTATCATATCAATTCATTCGTTGTTCCAATCCTACCAACGGTTCATTAAAGACCTTCCCAAGTTGACGCTATATCTATTTTAATCCTTTCTATGAGAATAAGTAGTATGCCAAATCCATTGTTTATCATCAATTAAATTGATGAAGGACAAGCATAACATAATTCTTATCCTTGTTCGTCCAATTGATTAATTCTTTATTCCAAAGCCTCATCAAAATTCTCGGTTTCACTTGTTTCATCTTTTCTTTTCCGGAGTTCCAAGTTTCCACTTTATCTTGTCCCAAAGCTTCATCTAGTCATTGCAAGGCTTCAACCTTACTCTCTTCATCTTTCTTTTCGTTGGAACATTCCTTTGTTTACCGGAGTTCTTCATGAAGGTTCTACATGATGGTTCATCAAGGATTAATTCCTTTTCGAAGTGTTCATCAACATTTTTTTGCTAAGGAGCTCAAGTTTCTTCATCTTGTAATCCGGAGCGCAATTCTTTCATGTATATCTTTTGAGGTGGTGCTATGTCATTCTTGATAATTTGAGTTCATGTTCCATGATTCACATGTTGTTAAGAATGAGATATTTTAAACCCATCAATCTCTTCATTGGAGTTATCTTGGGTTATAGTTCACCTAAAGCCTTCCCTAAGGATTGTTGCTATTTATGGTGCTTATAAGTGACCCAAGTTCTTCATTTATCCTCCCGGCGAAATAGTCTCGTCTCTTTGTTTATATCATTCCAATCTATCGTTTTCCGTTAGTGGCAGAATTTCACCTCATAGTTTCGAGAAGTTTTCCGTAAGCCCACAACAACCTTATTCTTTTGTTGTTTAATTTTCAACTACTCCATTCAATCTTTGTTTCTAAGGACGCTTTCAAATTCATTCGACATAGAAGATGTCGTTTTCTTCTTTGTTACTTTCAGTCCGTTCTATCATTTGTTCCGGAGGCATTGTGATGTTGCTCTCTTCAACCAATCTTCTTGTCTTGTCAGGATCGTGTTTGATTCGTGCTTATCCTTTTAACCGGAGTGTGTGCCTGCTGCTCAAGTTCTTTCATTTTATCAAGCCTTGCATATCTTTCCAACCGTAGTGCTGTTCGAATTTGTTCTTCCTTATTCCTTTTCCTAACGGAGCGCTTTCAACTTCGTTCATTCTCGTTGTTGTCTTTCTTTCAATTTTCTCAACCTCACAAGGTTCCTTGGTTTCACTCTTTGGTCAAAGAAGCAACTTAGCCTTACCTCTTCTCTTTCTCTTCCGTTGTCCCTCCGGTGCCATTCTAGATCTCGGGACGAGATCCTCTTATAGTGGTGGAGTGTTGTAACGCCCCATGACCGATGTGCCAGGTGTCTTCCAGTTATTCCCTGTTGTTGCCTTGTCATTGCTTGCGTGTCATGCATCTCATATCATGTCATCGTGTGCATTTCATTTCCATACATGTTCGTCACATGCATCCGAGCATTTTCCCCGTTGTCCGTTTTGCATTCCGGCGCTCCTATGTTCGCTGGTGTCCCTTTCTACCTCTTTTCGTGTGCGGGTATTAAATGTTTTCGGATTGGACCGAGACTTGTCATGCGGCCTTGGTTTACTACCGATAGACCGCCCGTCAAGTTTCGTGCCATTTGGACTTCGTTTGATACTCCAACGGTTAACCGAGGGACCGAAAAGGCCTCGTGTGTGTTGCAGCCCAACACCCTTCCAAAGTGGCCCAAAACCCTCCTAAACCCCCTCCATCATCTCGGTCGTTCGATCACGACCGCGTGGCCGAAAACCGCACCTCATTTGGATTCTCCTAGCTCCCTCTACCTATAAATATGTGCTCTCCTCCGAAAATTCCACGCAGATGAAACCCTAGATCCAACTCCCTCCGCGTCGCCAGACGCGTCCACGCCGCGCCGGACATCTCCACCGGAGCCGGCCACCTCACCTCGACCAACCAGGGGATGCCACGTCAGCGCGCCGGCTCACTCCTCCACTCACGTCGCGCCACATGTCCCTCTCTCTCCTCCCACCGTGCCTCGGCTCGCAGCAGCGCACGGCCGCGCCGGGCCCGATCGCGCCTCGCCGACCCCCCGCGCCTGCACTCGCCAGCCCCCGCGCGCCTGCACGTCACCGGCCACCGCCGCGCCTGCACGTCGCCGGCCACCGTCGCGCCTGCACTCCGCCGCCCACGCGCCGCCCGCACCCCGCCGCCGTTGCGCACCACCTCCGCGCCCGCGGCGCCTTCCCGCGAGCTCGCCGCCCCGCCATGGCAGCTCGTCGGCGGCAACCTCCACCGCGGGATCCGCCGGACCTCCGCGGCCTCATCCTGGCCGGTTCCGGTGCCGCCCTCCCCGGATCCGTGGCCCCCTCCTCCGACCTCCTCCTCGTCTCCGGCCTCCTCCATCCACTCCGGCGAGCTTCGAGAACTCCGGCCACTTCTCCGGCGAGATCCGGGCTGGAGTGGATCAGATCCACCGGGAGATGAACCAAACGGCTCCTCCCCACGTCCCAAATATCCTCGTTCCGTTGACTTTTCAGGAGGTGAAATATGTCTAAGTCCCCAGATCTGCTATGTTTTTATGCAATCTTCATCGCATCATAACTCTACACCCGTTGCTCCGATTCGTGCGTGTAGCATATCGAAATGTTCGCCTCGACGAGTACATCATTTAATCTCATTGCATCATTTGCATTTGAGCTCATCTTGATGCCAAAAATGCTATTGGAAGAGGGCTATGTGATGATTATGTCAGACCTGTTTCAGCAAATACACTTTTGTCATTTTTTCCATGATTAATGTGTGCATGCTATGATCCTGAGCTCTACATGTGTTTTGTAGAATGCCATGCCATCTTTACATGGGCGTATGCCATGTATTTTTGTGATCTTTGTGGTGACTAGCACAAGCATGCAAAGTAGCTTACTCAATGATGCTGATTTTAGGGACTTAGAATCTCACTAAGTCCTTGCCCTCTCTTTATTTTTATGCCATATGTTCATGTTGTTTTGATATTGTGGTTCTCTATCCATCCATGTCTTTGTTTGAAATTTTGGAGCACCCTAGCTTGAGTCAATCGAGCTCTACTTTTGATATAAAATGTTCCTGGCAGATTGTTAACATATTTAGCGATTTTGCCGAGCTTGTTGTTGTTGATCCATGCATGCTATGTTGTTGTTCTTGCCATGTCTAGCTTCTATGCCATGTCTATTTGCTTTGTGTATACTTAGTTTGTCATGCAATGACTCGTAGTGAGTGCATCGAGCTCGTAAACATGCCTACTCGTTATCTGTTTTGCCATGCTCCAGTTTTTCACTAAGTCTAAATCTGTTTATGTTTTTGCTATGTTCACATGCTTGCAATTGTATTTTCTGATCCCTTTTGTCTCATGGTAACTAAGGGAATTTTGTTATATGCTTAGAGTAGCTTCATGCCATGCCTTGCCTTGCCATGATATGTTCCTGTAGCATGTAGTTTTCATGCTCTAAAGTTTGCTTCCTGCTGATAAATTCCTGACATGCTGTTAATTCCACTAAGTCTGAAACCTGTTATCTTTTGCACTTTTGCCATGCTTGTTTGAACCTGTTAGTGAGTGAATTAGCCGTAGCTCAGTGTTCTTCTGTTGTCAAGCATCATGAGTGGATTCCTGCCATCTCTTTTGTTGCCATGATTGAGTGCAGTAGTTTATTTATCTTGATGCATTTAGAAGGCCACGTGCTGCTTATCGCAGACCGGTGCCATATTTGTTTTGCTTGCCATTTCCAAACCGTGCATCCGATTCCGGTGATCTTTATATCGATTTCGACCGAAATCACTTCACATTTCCAGTGGCACTCTTGGATTTCCAAGTTGAGGCCAGGTTCAATCATTCCTTTCCAAATCATGCATATGCATCACATACCGCATCCCGCATATCATGTCGTGTTCATGTGTTGGTTGTTTACTATGTTGTGTGCTTCTTTCCGGTGTTGCTTCTTTGGGTTGGTTCTGATCACGTCGCGTTTGTGAGGATCTGTTCGGCTACGTTTGTTTGCCTTCTTCATGGACTCGTTCTTCTTCCTTGCGGGATTTCAGGCAAGATGACCATACCCTCGAAATCACTTCTATCTCTGCTTGCTAGTTGCTCGCTCTTTTGCTATGCCTATGCCGCGATACCTACCACTTGCTTATCATGCCTCCCATATTGTTAAGCCAAGACTCTAACCCACCTTGTCCTAGCAAACCATTGCTTGGCTATGTTATCGCTTTGCTCAGCCTCTCTTATAGCGTTGTTAGTTGTAGGTGAAGATTGAAGTTTGTTCCTTGTTGGAACATGGATATTTTGTTGGGATATCACAATATCTCTTATTTAATTAATGCATCTATATACTTGGTAATGGGGCAAGGCTCGGCCTTATGCCTGGTGTTTTGTTCGACTCTTGCCGCCCTAGTTTCCGTCATATCGGTGTTATGTTCCCCGATTTTGCGTTCCTTACACGGTTGGGTTAAAATAAGAACCCCTTGACAGTTTGCTTTGAATAAAACTCCTCCAGCAAGGCCCAACCTTGGTTTTACCATTTGAACTAACAACCTAGCCTTTCCCTTGGGTTTCGCGGACTCAAGGGTCATCTTTATTTTAACCCAACCCCCCCGGGCTAGTGCTTCTCTAAGTGTTGGTCCGAACTGAGCTGTCTGCGGGGCCACCTCGGGGAAACTTGAGGGTTGGTTTTACTTGTAGCTAGTCTCATCTGAGTGTGCCCTGAGAACGAGATATGTGCAGCTCCTATCGGGATTTGTCGGCACATTCGGGCGGCTTTGCTGGACTTGTTTTACCATTGTCGAGGATGTCTTGTAACCGGGATGCCGAGTCTGATCGGATTGTCTTGGGAGAAGGAATATCCTTCGTTGACCGTGAGAGCTTGTGATGGGCTAAGTTGGGACGCCCCTGCAGGGATTGATCTTTCGAAAGCCGTGCCCGCGGTTGTGGGCAGATGGGAATTTGTTAATGTCCGGTTGTAGAAAACCTGTAGTTGACCTTAATTAAAATACATCTACCGCGTGTGTTACCGTGATGGTCTCTTCTCAGCAGGGTCCGGGAAGTGAACACGGTGTTGGAGTAATGGTTGACGTAGGTTGTGCTAGGATCACTTCTTGATCATAGTTGTTCGACCGTGCTCTTGCCTTCTCTTCTCGCTCTCATTTGCGTATGTTAGCCACCAAATATGCTAGCCGCTTGCTGCAGCTCCACCTCATACCTTTTACCCTACCTATAAGCTTAAATAGTCTTGATCGCGAGGGTGTGAGATTGCTGAGTCCTTGTGACTCAAAGTTACTTCCAAATCCAGTTTGCAGGTGCCGATGTTATCCCTCAGGTGACGCAACAAAGTTCAAGGAGGAGCTCGATGAAGATCTCGTTCTTTGTGTTGTTTCCGTTTCTAGTTGATCAGTAGTGGAGCCCAATTGGGACGATCAGGGATCTGTGTAGCATTTGGGGTAGTCTTCTTTTATTTTGGGTTCCGTAGTCGGACCTTGGTTGTATCTGGATGATGTAATGCTTTATTCATGTATTGTGTGAAGTGGCGAGTGTAAGCCAACTATGTATCATTTTCCCTTATGTATTACATGGGTAGTTATGAAGATTACCTCACTTGCGACATTGCTTTCAATGCGGTTATGACTCTAAGTCGTGCTTCGACACGTGGGAGATATAGCCGCATCGAGGGCATTACAAGTTGGTAATCAGAGCCTTCCCCGACCTTAGGAGCCCCCTGCTTGATCGAATCGCTGGCGTTGTTGAGTGTAGAAAAAATGTTTTGAGTCTTTTAGGATTATATATATATCGGAGAGTAGGATTCTTTTTACTCCTCAGTCCCTTCGTCGCTCTGGTGAGGCATCCTGACATAGAGTTTTGACTCTTCTTTTCTCAAATTTCACTAAAAAAATTTAGGATCATGCGGGTATCTTGGAATCGTTCCGATGGTTTTGTGACGAGAACATTGTTCTTGGTGCCTCCTGACATTTAGGGATTGTGGCAGTGTCCCGGGGAGTTGAGCTCCAAGGTGTTGTCGTCACAATTTTATCGTTGCAATTCTGGAATACCTGAGTTTTCACTGACATAGAAAATCTCTTTTATGTAGTTGTTGGTGAGATGACCTCGACGCCACCCAGTACTGGGGCGGGAGTTCGGGAGTATTGCCATAACTCGTATAACGGATGCTTTTCGAAGGTTGAGGTAAACGATTTCCGAAGGTTTCTTGGTTATGTGTTGAAGGATGGATACAGCTGGATGTAGGATTTGCTAGTTTTGGGTGAGATATTATGCTTCCCCTGTATCCCCAACACCTGATTGCATAACCGGAAAGTTTTGGGAGTTTATAAGTGGGAATTCAAGTAGCTCTTAGGATATCTTTCCGACAGATGTATGATATGAAATTGGGGTTCGATGTCTAGTGGTCCGCGTATCCACGGTTGGTTTTACAGTGATCTCGTTGTGTCTTAAAGAGTCCTTGGCTATGCCGACTTGGGGACGCTTCGTATGACATGTGCACTGCCTTGTACATGATGGTGTTGTACGATCGAGCCCGTGTAGGCCCCACCACGAAAACTTCGGACAAAATCTCTATCATATGTTTGTTCTGGCTTATTCTGCAAGCCAATCCTTTGTTTTGTTAGGAGTTGTGGTATTAGAGTTTCTTCGAAGTCAAATGTTGATTCCATACCTTTCCTAAACGGTGTTCTCATATTCCTATGTGAATACTAATCCTTCTGGATCATTGAGATTGTCATGTCAATTCTTTTCAACCGGTGTCCTTCTCTTCTAGTGGATCCAATCTTGTCAACATCCGCAAGATCACCTCTTGATTTTTCCAATGGTGTTTGCTTCATCCGTCCCAAGTTGTCTCCCTCCCACCCTTGTTTCTTCAAGGACTCATATTTCTTATTCAAGTATCCTTTTGTTGATGGGAAGTCTCTCCATTCTGTTCTGTCAATATTCTTATCCGGCGATTCTCATGAAGATTCTAATGGAGCTTCAAGCTCATCATTCTCGGTTTTCTTTCTTTGCCGGTGGATTCAATTCAAGATTTGGTGTTGATCATCTCCTTTAACTCGTTTCAAATGTTTTCCATGCCGGTGCACCTTATTATCTTTCCACTTCTCGCTATTCATTATTCCGAAGTGCTGAAGATACCTCGGAAGGCTCGTCTTGTCATTCAAGATCCATTGAAGCTCTTTTCGATGATGTTATTTTGCTCAAGTCATTCAATTCAACCGGTGGAATCTCTCTTTTCAAGAAATCATTTCAACGGTGTTTCTTTTGAGTGGGCCCATAACCCACAGGTCTTTTCCAGGATCTTACCTGACTCTTCTTATTTTACCGGAGCTATTCTAAAAATCATTTCAAAGTTTGACGTAAGAATGAGTTATTATCAGACAAATGCCTTTTCTCCAAGATCTTTCAAATCCTATTCATTGTGAATTCAACCTTTATATTCTTCATGATTCCGGAGTGCCTCTACAATTCATGGTGGTGTTTCTCATCATCATTCTCTGCATTTGAAGACCGAAGAAGAGTTTTACCTCCATATCTTTTCCGTTCTCTCAGAGATTCGTGGTTCTAGTTCGAGGCCATACTCTCTTAATTGTTTTGATTGTGAAAATTATTTTCACCTATCTGGAGCAATTCAAGAGTCTGCTCAGTTTGTTTATCCGGAGCCCATCAACTAAGATTTATTCATTCCAGCCTTCTGCTCTCATACTCTAAATCTCACCGGTGCATCATTCAATTATTCTCTTATCAGCTCGTAGTCTCTTCGTTCTCATGGATCTAAATTCTCTCAAGCATCTTCGTTTATTTGCTAATTCTTACCGGTGATTCATCCTTTTACTTCATTCGTTGTTTAATTCTTAGGGTGGTTCTTCCAGGATTCTCTTCCGCCATTATCATATGAATTCATTCGCTGTTCCAATCCTACCGGCGGTTCATTAAAGACCTTCCCAAGTTCACGCTATATCTATCTTAATCCTTTCTACGAGAATAAGTAGTATGCCAAATCCATTGTTTATCATCAATTAAATTGATGAAGGACAAGCATAACATAATTCTTATCCTTGTTCATCCAAGTGATTAATTCTTTATTCGGGAGCCTCATCAAAATTCTCGGTTTCACTTGTTTCATCTTTTATTTTCCGGAGTTCCAAGTTTCCACTTTATCTCGTCGCAAAGCTTCATCTAGTCATTGCAAGGCTTCAACCTTACTCTCTTCATCTTTCTTTTCATTGGAACGTTCCTTTGTTTACCGGAGTTCTTCATGAAGGTTCTACATGATGGTTCATCAAGGATTAATTCCTTTTCGAAGTGTTCATCAACATTTTTTTCTAAGGAGCTCAAGTTTCTTCATCTTGCAATCCGGAGTGCAATTCTTTCACACATATCTTTTGAGGTGGTGCTATGTCATTCTTGATAATTTCAGTTCATGTTCCATGATTCTCATGTTGTTAAGAATGAGATATTTTAAACCCATCAATCTCTTCATTGGATTTATTTTGGGTTATAGTTCACCTAAAGCCTTCCCTAAGGATTGTTGCTATTTATGGTGCTTATAAGTGACCCAAGTTCTTCATTTATCCTCCCGGTGAAATAGTCTCGTCTCTTTGTTTATATCATTCCAATCTATCATTTTCCGTTAGTGGCAGAATTTCACCTCGTAGTTTCGAGAAGTTTTCCATAAGCCCACAACAACCTTATTCTTTTTTTGTTTAATTTTCAACTACTCCATTCAATCTTTCTTTCTAAGGACGCTTTCAAATTCATTCGACGTAGAAGATGTTGTTTTCTTCTTTGTTACTTTCAGTCCGTTCTATCATTTGTTCCGGAGGCATTGTGATGTTGCTCTCTTCAACCAATCTTCTTGTCTTGTCAGGATCATGTTTGATTTGTGCTTATCCTTTTAACCGGAGTGTGTGCCCGTTGCTCAAGTTCTTTCATTTTATCAAGCCTTCCATATCTTTCCAACCAGAGTGCTGTTCGAATATGTTCTTCCTTGTTCCTTTTCCTAACGGAGCGCTTTCAACTTTGTTCATTCTCGTTGATTTCTTTCTTCCAATTTGCTCAACCTCTCAAGGTTCCTTGGTTTCACTCTTTGGTCAAAGAAGCAACTTAGCCTTACCTCTTCTCTTTCTCTTCCGTTGTCCCTCCGGTGCCATTCTAGATCTCGGGACGAGATCCTCTCGTAGTGGGGGAGTGTTGTAACGCCCCATGACCGATGTGCCAGGTGTCTTCCAGTTATTCGATGTTGTTGCCTTGTCATTGCTTGCGTGTCATGCATCTCATATCATGTCATCATGTGCATTTCATTTGCATACATGTTCGTCTCATGCATCCGAGCATTTTCCCCGTTGTCCGTTTTGCATTCCGGCGCTCCTATGTTCCCCGGTGTCCCTTTCTACCTCTCTTTGTGTGCGGGTGTTAAACATTTTCAGATTGGACCGAGACTTGTTATGCGGCCTTGGTTTACTACCGGTAGACCGCCTGTCAAGTTTGGTGACATTTGGACTTCGTTTGATACTCCAACGGTTAACCGATGGACCGAAAAGGCCTCGTGTGTTTTGCAGCCCAACACCCTTCCAAAGTGTCCCAAAACCCTCCTAAACCCCCTCCATCATGTCGGTCGTTCGATCACGATCGCGTGGCCGAAAACCGCACCTCATTTGGACTCTCCTAGCTCCCTCTACCTATAAATATGTGCTCTCCTCCGAAAATTCCGCGCAGATGAAACCCTAGATCCAACTCCCTCCACGCCGCCGGACTCGTCCACGCCGCACCGGACATGTCCACCGGAGCCGGCCACCTCACCCCGACCAACCAGAGGATGCCACGTCAACGCGCCGGCTCCCTCCTCCACTCACGTCGCGCCACATGTCCCTCTCTCTCCTCCCACCGCGCCTCGGCCCGCCGCAGCCCACGGTCGGCCCGCCCGGGCCATGCCGGGCCCGACCGCGCCTCGCCACCCGCCCACGCGCCTCCTCCTCCAGCCGCCGCAAGCCGCCATCGCCGGCCACCGCCGCGCCTGCATTCCGCCGCCCGCACCCCTCCGCCGTTGCGCACCACCTCCGCGCCCGCGACGTCTTCCCGCGAGCTCGCCGCCCCGCCATGGCAGCTCGTCGGTGGCCACCTCCACCTCGAGATCTGCCGGACCTCCGCGGCCTCATCCTGGCCGGTTCCGGTGCCGCCCTCCCCAGACCCGCGGCCCCCTCCTCCATCCACTCCGGCGAGCTTCGAGAACTCCGGCCACTTCTCCGGTGATATCCGGGCTGCAGCGGATCAGATCCACCGGGAGACGAACCAAACGGCTCCTCCCCACGTCCCGGATATCCTCGTCCCGTTGACTTTTCAGGAGGTGAAATATGTCTAAGTCCCCAGATCTGCTATGTTTTTATGCAATCTTCATTGCATCATAACTCTACACCCGTTGCTCCAATTCGTGTGTGTAGCATATCCAAATGTTCGTCTCGACGAGTACATCATTTCATCTCATTGCATCATTTGCATTTGAGCTCATCTTGATGCCCGAAATGCTGTTGGAAGAGGGCTATGTGATGATTATGTTAGATATGTTTCAGCAAATGCACTTTTATCATTTTTTCCATGATTAATGTGTGCATGCTATGATCTTGAGCTCTACATGTGTTTTGTAGAATGCCATGCCATCTTTACATGGGTGTATGCCATGTATTTTTGTGATCTTTGTGGTGACTAGCACAACCAAGCAAAGTATCTTACTCAATGATGCTGATTTCAGGGACTTAGAATCTCACTAAGTCCTTGCCCTGTCTTTATTTTTATGCCATATCTTCATGTTGTTTCCTAGTGATCCGTGCCTCTTTTGAGCATGATCAATAAGGATGTTTTGTAGATATTGTGGTGCTCTATCCATCCATGTCTTTGTTTGAAATTTTGGAGCACCCTAGCTTGAGTCAATCGAGCTCTACTTTTGCTATAAAATGTTCCTAGCAGATTGTTAACATGTTTAGCGATTTTGCCGAGCTTGTTGTTGTTGATCCATGCATGCTATGTTGTTGTTCTTGCCATGCCTAGCTTCTATGCCATGTCTATTTGCTGGGTGTATGCTTAGTTTCTCATGCAATGACTCTTAGTGAGTGCATCGAGCTCGTAAACATGCCTACTCGTTATCTGTTTTGCCATGCTCCAGTTTTTCACTAAGTCTAAATCTGTTTATGTTTTTGCTATGTTCACATGCTTGCAATTGTATTTTCTGATCCTTTTGGCTCATGGTCACTAAGGGACTTTTGTTATATGCTTAGAGTAGCTTCATGCCATGCCGTTCCTTGCCATGATATGTTCATGTAGCATGTAGTTTGCATGCTCTAAAGTTTGCTTCCTGCTGATAAATTCCTGACATGCTGTTAATTCCACTAAGTCTGAAACCTGTTATCTTTTGCACTTTTGCCATGCTTGTTTGAACCTGTTAATGAGCGAATTAGCCGTAGCTCAGTGTTCTTCTTTTGTCAAGCATCATGAGTGGATTCCTTCGATGTATTTTGTTGCCATGATTGAGTTCAGTAGTTTATTTATCTTGATGCATTTAGAAGGCTTCGTGCTGCTTATCGCAGACTGGTGCCATATTTGTTTTGCTTGCCATTTCCAAACCGTGCATCCGATTCCGGTGATCTTTGTATCGATTTCAGCCGAAATCACCTCACCTTTCCAGTGGCACTCTTGGATTTCCAAGTTGAGGCCAGGTTCAATCATTCCTTTCCAAATCATGCATATGCATCACATACCGCATCCCGCAAAGCATGCCATGTTCATGTGTTGGTTGTTTACTATGTTGTGTGCTTCTTTTCGGTGTTGCTTCTTCGGGTTGGTTCCGATCACGTCGCGTTTGTGAGGATTTGTTCGGATACGTCCGTTTGCCTTCTTCATGGACTCGTTCTTCTTCCTTGCAGGATTTCAGGCAAGATGACCATACCCTCAAAATCACTTCTATCTTTGCTTGCTTGTTGCTCGCTCTTTTGCTATGCCTACGATGTGATACCTACCACTTTCTTATCATGCTTCCCATATTGTTAAGCCAAGCCTGTAACCCACCTTGTCCTAGAAAACCATTGTTTGGCTATGTTACCGCTTTGCTCAGCCCCTCTTATAGCGTTGCTATTTGCAGGTGAAGATTGGAGTTTATTCCTTGTTGGAACATGGATATTTTGTTGGGATATCACAATATCTCTTATTTAATTAATGCATCTATATACTTGGTAAAGGGTGGAAGGCTCGGCCTTATGCCTGGTGTTTTGTTCCACTCTTGCCGCCCTAGTTTCCATCATATCGGTGTTATGTTCCCGGATTTTGCGTTCCTTACACGGTTGGGTTATAATTGGAACCCCTTGATAGTTCGCTTTGAATAAAACTCCTCCAGCAAGGCCCAACCTTGGTTTTACCATTTGAACTAACAACCTAGCCTTTTCCCTTGGGTTCCACGGACTCAAGGGTCATCTTTATTTTAACCCCCCCCCCCCCCGGGGCCAGTGCTTCTCTAAGTGTTGGTTCGAACTGAGCTGCCTGCGGGGCCACCTCGGGGAAACTTGAGGGTTGGTTTTACTCGTAGCTAGTCTCATCTGAGTGTGCCCTGAGAACGAGATATGTGCAGCTCCTATCGGGATTTTTTGGCACATTCGGGTGGCTTTGCTGGACTTGTTTTACCATTGTCGAGGATGTCTTGTAACCGGGATGCCGAGTCTGATCGGATTGTCTTGGGAGAAGGAATATCCTTCGTTGACCGTGAGAGCTTGTGATGGGCTAAGTTGGGACACCCCTGCAGGGATTGATCTTTCGAAAGCCGTGCCTGCGGTTATGGGCAGATGAGAATTTGTTAATGTCCGGTTGTAGAAAACCTGAAGTTGACCTTAATTAAAATACATCTACCGCGTGTGTTACCGTGATGGTCTCTTCTCGGCAGGGTCTGGGAAGTGAACACGGTGTTAGAGTACTGCTTGACGTAGGTTGTTCTAGGATCACTTCTTGATCATAGTTGTTCGACCATGCTCTTGCCTTCTCTTCTCGCTCTCATTTGCGTATGTTAGCCACCAAATATGCTAGCCGCTTGCTGCAGCTCCAGCTCATACCTTTTACCCTACCTATAAGCGTAAATAGTCTTGATCGCGAGGGTGTGAGATTGCTGAGTCCCCGTGACTCACAGTTACATCCAAAACCAGTTTGCAGGTGCCGATGTTATCCTGCAGGTGACGCAACCAAGCTCAAGGAGGAGCTCAATGAAGATCTCGTTCTTTGTGTTGTTTCCGTTTCCAGTTGATCAGTAGTGGAGCCCAGTTGGGACGATCGGGGATCTGTGTAGCATTTGGGGTAGTCTTCTTTTATTTTGGGTTCCGTAGTCGGACCTTGGTTGTATCTGGATGATGTAATGCTTTATTCATGTATTGTGTGAAGTGGCGAGTGTAAGCCAACTATGTATCCTTTTCCCTTATGTATTACATGGGTTGTTGTGAAGATTACCTCACTTGCGACATTGCTTTCAATGCGGTTATGCCTCTAAGTCGTGCTTCGACACGTGGGAGATATAGCCGCATCGAGGGCGTTACAAATTGCCAAACCTGATAAAAAGGATAAACATAGACCTGTTGTTGGCATGCCTGTTGTCTCAGTTAAAATAGGATATCACTGTTATCATGGTTTATGTGACATAGGTGCTAGTGTGAGTGTTATTCCTTATATCAAGAAAATATAAATGACATAGCACCCGCAGAGATAGAATACATAGATGTTACTATTAAACTTTTTAATATAGACACTATATCACCAATTGGGATTGTTAGAGATATTGAAGTCTTGTGTGGGAAAATAAAATACTCTACTGTTTTTCTTGTTCTTGGTTCCCCACAAGATGACTTTTTCCCCCATAATATTTGGTAGACCTTTCTTGAACACCGTTTAATGCTAGAATACACTGTGAGAAACAAATTGTCGATATTAGTTTTGGTGATGAATCTCATGAGTTTAATTTTTCCAAGTTTAGTAGAAAGCTTCATGAAAAAGAATTTCCTAGTGAGGATGAAATAATTGGTCTTGCTTCTATTGCTATACCACCTACTGATCCTTTAGAACAATATTTGCTAGACCATGAAAATGATTTATATATGCATGAAAGAAATGAAATAGATAAGATATTCTTTGAACAACGTCCTCTGCTTAAAACACAACTTGCCTATTGAAACTCTAGGAGGTCCTCCTCCACCTAAAGGCGATCATGTGTTTTAATTAGAACAATTGCCAGACACTTTGAAATATGCTTATCTTGATGAAAAGAAGATATATCATGTTATTATTAGTGCTAACCTTTCAGAACATGAAGAAGAAAGATTATTGAAAGTTCCAAGGAAGCACTAAGATGCTATTGGATATACTCTTGATGATTTAAAGGGCATTAGTCCCACTCTATGTTAGCACAAAATTAATATGGAACCTAATGCTAAACCCGTTGTTGATCACCAACATCGATTAAATCCAAAAATGAAGGTAGTGGTAAGAACGGAAATCTTAAAACTTCTGGATGCAGGTATAATCTGTCCCATAGCTAATAGTAGATGGGTAAGTCATGTTCATTGTGTTCCTAAGAAAGGAGGTATAATTGTTGTTCCTAATGATAAGAATGAACTTATTGCACAAAGAATTGTTACAGGCTATAGAATGGTAATTGATTTTAGAAAAATAAAAAAAGCAACTAGAAAAGATCATTACCCTCTGCCTTTTATTGATCAAATGCTTGAAAGATTATCTAAGCACACACATTTTTGCTTCCTTGATGGATATTCTTGTTTTTCACAAATACATGTCTCTCAACATGATCAAGAAAAGACCACTTTTACTTGTCCTTAGAACCTATCCTTATAGACATATGCCTTTCGGTTTATATAATGCACATGCTACCTTTCAAAGATGTATGAATGCTATATTCTCCGACTTTTGTGAAAAGATTGTTGAGGTTTTCATGGACGACTTCTCTGTTTATGGGAAGTCTTTTCATGATTATTTAAGCAATCTTGATCGAGTTTTGCAGAGATGTGAACAAACAAATCTTGTCTTGAATTGGGAGAAGTGCCACTTTATGGTTATTGAAGGCATTGTCTTGGGTCATAAAATTTCTGAAAGAGGTATTGAACTGGACAAAGCTAAGGTTGATGCAATTGACAAAATGCCATGCCCTAAAGATATAAAAGGTATTCGTAGTTTTTTAGGTCATCCTCGTTTCTATAGGAGATTTATCAAAGACTTTTCTAAAATTTCTACGCCTCTTACGAACCTTTTGCAAAAGGATATTCCTTTTGTTTTTTATGATGATTGTTTAGAAGCCTTTGAAACACTCAAGAAAGCCTGAATTTCTACACCTATTGTTCAACCACCTGATTGGAACTTGCCTTTTGAAATTATGCTGTCGGTGTTGTTCTAGGATAAAGAGTTGATAACAAACTAAATGTTATTCATTATGCTAGTAAAACTCTAGACAGTGCTCAACGAAACTATGCTACTACTGAAAAAGAATTCTTAGCCGTGGTGTTTGCTTGTGATAAATTTAGACCTTATATTGTTGTTTCCAAAGTAATTTTTCGCACGGACCATGCTGCTATCAAATATCTTATGGAAAAGAAAGATGCTAAACCTAGACTTACTCGATGGGTTCTCTTGTTACAAGAATTTGATTTACATATCATTGATAGAAAAGGAGCTGAGAACCCCATAGCTGATAATTTATCTAGGCTTGAAAATGTGTCTGATGACCCACTACCTATTGATGATAGTTTTCCTGATGAGTAGTTAGCTGCAATAAATGTTGCTCATAGTACTCCTTAGTATGCTGACTATGCTAATTACATTGATGCTAAATATTTACCACCTATCTTTACATACCAATGAAAGAAAAAATTCTTCTATGGTTTAAGACATTACTTTTCGGATGAACCACATCTTTATAAGGAAGGAGTAGATGGTATTATTAGACATTTTGTACCTGAGTATGAACAGGGACAAATCCTACGGAAATGTCACTCCGAAGCTTATGGAGGGCATCATGCTGGAGATAGAACTGCTCACAAGGTATTACAATCTGGATTTTATTGGCCTACTCTCTTCAAGGATGCCTGTAAGTTTGACTTATCTTGTGATGAATGTCAAAGAATAGGTAATATCAGTAAGCATCAAGAAATGCCTATGAACTATTCACTTGCTGTTGAGCTATTTGATGTTTGGGGATTTGATTACATGGGACCTTTTCCTTCCTCTAATGGGTATACACATATTTTGGTTGTTGTTCATTATGTAACTAAATGGGTAGAAGCTATTCCAACCAGTAGTGCTGATCACAACACCTCTATTAAAATGCTTAAGGAAGTTATTTTCCCAAGGTATGGAGTCCCTAGACATTTAATGACTGATGGTGGTTCACACTTTATTCATGGTGCTTTCCGTAAAATGCTTGCCAAGTATGATGTTAACCATAGAATTGCATCACCTTCTAATCCTCAGTCTAGTGGTCAAGTTGAACTTAGCAATAGAGAAATAAAATTAATTTGCAAAAGACTGTCAATAGGCCCAGGAAGAATTGGCCTAAGATTTTAGATGATGCACTTTGGGCTTATAGAATAGCATATAAAATCCTATGGGTATGTCTCCTTATAAAATGGTTTATGGAAAAACTTGTCATTTGCCTCTTGAGTTAGAACATAAAGCATATTGGGCCAACAAAGAACTCAATTATGATTTCAAACTTCCTGGTGAAAAGAGGTCATTTGATGTTAGCTCATTAGATGAATGGAGAACCCAAGCTTATGAAAATGCAAAATTATTTAAAGAAAAAGTTAAAAGATGGCATGACAAAAGAATCCAAAAGTGTGAGTTTAAAGTCGGAGAATATTTTCTTTTGTACAACTCTCGTTTTAGATTCTTTGCAGGAAAACTCCTATCAAAATGGGAAGGCCCTACGTTATCGAGGAGGTTTATCGGTCTGGAGCCATGAAAATAAATAATGCTGAAGCTACTAACTCGAAGGTTGTCAATGGTCAACGAATAAAACAATATATCTCAGGTACGCCCATTAATGTTGAAAGTAATATTATCCAAACTTTGACACCGGAAGAACACATAAAAGAGTCATTCTGGAACACTCCATAATCGTGAAAATAAGGAGGTACATGATACGGTAAGTAAATAGACTCTGAAAAATCCGCAAAAATATTTTTTGTCAGTTTTGGAATATTTAGAAAAATAGGAAAATAAGAAACTTCCAGGAAGCGTACCCTGGTTGTGCCCGCCTGGGACACCTTCCGGACTCCGTTTTTCTACGGCTTGCTTGTTTCCCAAAATAAAAAAATCTATATATACTCCCCGAACCTGTTGATCATCATATCGCGAAGAAATCTTCTGTTTTCTTTTCCTTGCTGTTTTCTGTCAGATCCCATCTACCATGGCCACCTCCAGCTCCTCCAAGGACAAGTTCTTCAAGAACGTCATCAACCCATATTTGCGGGAGGTGGTGCAGCACCCTCAGGTCATCCAGATTCATGAGGGGTTGCTCCACATACACGATGTGCAAGGTCCCAAAGGGATAGGAACTGTGGAGGCTAGGCTCAAAGCTATGGAGCAGGACGTTGATACGTCTCCAACGTATCTATAATTTTTTATTGTTCCATGCTATTATATTATCAACCTTGGATGTTTTATATGCATTTATATGCTATTTTATATGATTTTTGGGACTAACCTATTAACCTAGAGCCCTGTGCCAATTTCTGTTTTTTCCTTGCTTTTGAGTATCGCAGAAAAGGAAAACCAAACAGAGTACAATTGACCAGAAATTTCACGGAGATTATTTTTGGACCAGAAGAAGCCCACGGAGTACCAAAGATGGACTAGAGGAGTCCCGAGGCCACCACGAGGGTGGGGGGCGCCCTACCCCCTGGGCGCGCCCCCTATCTCGTGGTCGCCTTGGGGACCCCTGACTTGTTCCCAACTCCAACACCTCTTATATATACCCAAACTTCCAGAAAGAAACCTAGATCAGGAGTTCCGCCGCCGCAAGCCTATGTAGCCACTGAAAACTAATCTAAACCCGTTCCGGCACCCTGCCGGAGAGGGGAATCCCTCTCTGGTGGCCATCTTCATCATCCCGGCGCTCCCCATGACTAGGAGGGAGTAGTTTTCCCTCGGGGCTGAGGGTATGTACCAGTAGCTATGTGTTTGATCTCTCTCTCTCTCTCGTGTTCTTGATTCGGCCCGATCTTGATGTATCGCGAGCTTTGCTATTATAGTTGGATCTTATGATGTTTCTCCCCCTCTACTCTCTTGTAATGGATTGAGTTTTCCCTTTGAAGTAATTTTATCGGATTGAGTCTTTAAGGATTTGAGAACACTTGATGTATGTATTGCATGTGCTTATCTATGGTGACACTAGGATATCACGTGATCCTCTTGATGTATGTTTTGGTGATCAACTTGAGAGTTCCGTGACCTCGTGAACTTATGCATAGGGGTTGGCACACGTTTTCGTCTTTACTCTCCGGTAGAAACTTTGGGGCACTCTTTCAAGTTCTTTGTGTTGGATGAATAGATGAATCTGAGATTGTGTGATGCATATCGTATAATCATACCCACGGATACTTGAGGTGACATTGTAGTATCTAGGTGACATTAGGGTTTTGGTTGATTTGTGTCTTAAGGTGTTATTCTAGTACAAACTCTAGGATAGATTGAACGGAAAGAATAGCTTCATGTTATTTTACTATGGACTCTTGAATATATCGATCAGAAAGGATAACTTTGAGGTGGTTTCGTACCCTACCATAATCTCTTCGTTTGTTCTTCACTATTAGTGACTTTGGAGTGACTCTTTGTTGCATGTTGAGGGATTGTTATATGATCCAGTTATGTTATTATTGTTGAGAGAACTTGCACTAGTGAAAGTATGAACCCTAGGCCTTGTTTCCTAGCATTGCAATGCCGTTTATGCTCACTTTTACCACTTGCTACATTGCTGTTTTTATATTTTCATATTACAAAAATCTATATCCACCATCCATATTGCACTTGTATCACCATCTCTTCGCCGAACTAGTGCACCTATACAATTTACCATTGTATTGGGTGTGTTGGGGACACAAGAGACTCTTTGTTATTTGGTTGCAGGGTTGTTTGAGAGAGACCATCTTCATCCTACGCCTCCCACGGGTTGATAAACCTTAGGTCATCCACTTGAAGGAAATTTGCTGCTGTCCTACAAACCTCTGCACTTGGAGGCGCAACAACATCTACAAGAAGAAGGTTGTGTAGTCGACATCAAGCTCTTTTCTCGCGCCGTTGCCGGGGAGGTTAGCGCTTGAAGGTATATCTTTAGATCTTGCAATAGAATCTTTTAGTTTCTTGTTTTATCACTAATTTAGTCTATAAAAGAAAAATAAAAAAAATTGGAATTGAGGGTACCTCATATGCTTCATCTTTTTAATGTCTTTCATGAAAATAAGGATTCCGATAATTATGCCAAAGTGTTAGAAGAAGAATGCATTAAAATGTTTGGCACCAAATATTTGGATGATGAGCATGATTGCAATGTTGTTAGTATGAATTCTTTGAATATCCATGATGCTAATGATATGCAAAGCTACAAGCTTGGGGAAGCTATGTTTGATGAAGATGATATTTTTTGTCTCCCAAGTTTTGATGAGAAAATTTATTTTGATGATAGCATGCCTCCTATTTATGATGATTATATTGATGAAAGTGGGTTTGGAAGAGTGTCAACTTTAGGAATTAATGATCCCACTATTTTGTAGGGTGTTGAATCTTATTGTGATAATTATGAAAGTGGGTTTGGAGAGGTCATGACTTTATTAATGTTAATCCCACTATTTTGGAAGAGTGTCAACTTTGCATACATGTGGATCGTGTTAAGAATATGTTTTGTGATAGCTATATTGTTGAATTTTCTTATGATCCTACATGTAATTATTATGAGAGAGGAACATATGCTTGCACGAATTGCAATAATATCAAGTTTCCTCTCTATGTGTTGAAAATCTTGAAGATTTGCTTGTTTTACCTTCCTATGCAAGTTGATTCTTGTTCCCACAAGTTGTTTGCTCACAAAATCCCTATGCATAGGAAGTGGGTTAGACTTAAATGTGCTAGTCATATTCTTCATGATGCTCTCTTTATGTTTCAATTCTTATCTTTTATGTGAGCATCATTGAAATCATCATGTCTAGCTAGGGGCGATAAACGATAGTGCTTGTTGGGAGGCAACCCAACTTCATTTTTGTTCTTTGCTTTTTGTTCCTGTTTAGTAATAAATAATTAATCTAGCCTCTGTTTAGATGTGGTTTTATGTTTTAATTAGTGTTTGTGCCAAGTACAACCTTTGGGAAGACTTGGGTGAAGTCTTTGCGATCTTGCTGTAAAAAATAGAAACTTTTGCACTCACGAGATTAGTTGTCATATTTACTGGAGAGTGCGTTTAGGTTCATTATTTTTGCAAATGATTAACAGACAAATTGCTCAGGTACACCAGTTTATTTCAGAATTTTTGGAGTGACAGAAGTATTCGAATGATACAGATTACTACAGACTATTCTGTTTTTGACAGATTCTGTTTTCATTGTGTTGTTTTCTTATTTTGATGAATCTATGAGTAGTATCGGAGGGCATGAACCATACAGAAGTTGGAATACAGTAGATATTACACCAATATGAGTTTATAATGAGTTCACAACAGTACCTAAGTGGTGATTTATTTTCTTATACTAACGGAGCTTACAAGTTTTCTGTTAAGTTTTGTGTTGTGAAGTTTTCAAGTTTTGGGTAAAGTTTCGATGGACTATGGAATAAAGAGTGGCAAGAGCCTAAGCTTGGGCACGCCCAAGGCACCCCAAGGTAATATTCAAGGACAACTAAGAGCCTAATATTGGGGATGCCCCGGATGGCATCCCCTCTTTCGTCTTCGTTCATCGGTAACTTTACTTGGAGCTATATTTTTATTCACCACATGATATGTGTTTTGCTTGGAGAGTCATTTTATTTTATTTTGTTTCGCTTGCTGTTTGAATAATATCCCAAGATCTGAAATTCTTAAATGTTAGATAGTCTTCACATAGTTACATAATTATTCAACTACTCATTGATCTTCACTTATATCTTTTGGAGTAGTTTGTCATTTGCTCTACTGCTTCACTTATATCTTCTTAGAGCATGGAGTTGGTTTTATTTTGAAGAAATAGATGAACTCTCATGATTCACTTATATTATTTTTAGAGTCTTTAGAATAGCATGGTAATTTGCTTGGGTTATAAAATTAGTCCTACTATGATGGGCATTCAAGATGGGTATCATAAAAACATTCATATAAAGTGCATTGAATACTATGTGAAGTTTGATTCCTTATGATTGTTTTGAGATATGAAGATGGTGATATTAGAGTCATGCTAGTTGAGTAGTTGTGAATTTGAGAGATACTTGTGTTAAACTTTGTGATTCCCGTAGCATGCACGTATGGTGAACCATTATGTGACGAAGTCAGAGCATGATTTATTTTTTGATTGTCTTCCTTATGAGTGGCGGTCGGGGACGAGAGATGGTCTTTTCCTACCAATCTATCCCCCTAAGAGCATGCACGTAGTACTTCGTTTCGATAACTAATAGATTTTTGCAATAAGTATGTGAGTTCTTTATGACTAATGTTGAGTCAATGGATTATACACACTCACCCTTCCACCATTGCTAGCCTCTCCTGTGTCGCGCAACTTTCGCCAGTACCATACACCCACCATTACCTTCCTCAAAACAGCCACCATACCTAGCAATTATGGCATTTCCATAGCCATTCCGAGATATATTGCCATGCAACTTTCCACCGTTCCATTTGTTATGACACGCTCCATCACTGTCATATTGCTTTGCATGATCATGTAGTTGACATCGTATTTGTGGCAAAGCCACCGTTCATAATTCTTTCATACATGTCACTCATGAGTCATTGCACATCCCGGTACACCGCCGGAGGCATCCACATAGAGTCATATTTTGTTCTAAGTATTGAGTTGTAAGTAAATAAAAGTGTGATGGCCATCATTATTAGAGCATTGTCCCATGTGAGGAAAGGATGATGGAGACTATGATTCCCCCACAAGTCGGGATGAGACTCCGGACGAAAAAAAGAAAAAAAGAGGCCATAAAAAAAGAGAAGGCCCCAAAAAACAAAAAATGAGAGAAAAAGAGAGAAGGGGCAATGCTACTATCGTTTTACCACACTTGTGCTTCAAAGTAGCACCATTATCTTCATGATAGAGAGTATCCTATGTTGTCACCTTCATATACTAGTGGGAATCTTTCATTACAGAACTTGGCTTGTATATTCCAGTGATGGGCTTCCTCAAAATGCCCTAGGTCTACATGAGCAAGCGAGTTGGATGCACACCCACTTAGTTTATTTTTGAGCTTTCATACACTTATATCTCTAGTGCATCCGTTGCATGGCAATCCCATCTCACTCACATCGATATCTATTGATGGGCATCTCCATAGCCCATTGATACACCTAGTTGATGTGAGACTATCTTCTCCTTTTTGTCTTCTCCACAACCACCATTCTATTCCACCTATAGTGCTATGTCCATGGCTCACGCTCATGTATTGCGTGAAGATTGAAAAAGTTTGAGAACATCAAAAGTATGAAAGAATTACTTGGCTTGTCATCGGGGGTGTGCATGATTTAAATATTTTGTGTGATGAAGATAGAGCATAGCCAGACTATATGATTTTGTAGGGATAGCTTTCTTTGGCCATGTTATTTTGAGAAGACGTGATTACTTTGTTAGTATGCTTGAAGTATTATTATTTTTATGTCAATATTTAAAAAAAATTGTCTTGAATCTTTCGGATCTGAATATTCTTGCCACAATAAAGAGAATTACATGGATAAATATGTTAGGTAGCATTCCACATCAAAAATTCTGGTTTTATCATTTACCTACTCGAGGACGAGCAGGAATTAAGCTTGGGGATGCTTGATACGTCTCCAACTTATCTATAATTTTTGATTGTTCCATGCTATTATATTATCAACATTGGATGTTTTATATGCATTTATATGCTATTTTATATGATTTTTGGGACTAACCTATTAACCTAGAGCCCAGTGCCAGTTTTTGTTTTTTTTCCTTATTTTTGAGTATCGCGGAAAAGGAAAACCAAACGGAGTCCAATTGACCTGAAATTTCACGGAGATTGTTTTTGGACCAGAAGAAGCCCACGGAGTACCGGAGATGGACCAGAGGAGTCTCGAGGCCACCACGAGGGTGGGGGCGCCCTACCCCTTGGGCGCGCCCCCCCCTATCTCGTGGCCGCCTCGGGGACCCCCCGACTTGTTCCTGACTCCAACACCTCTTATATATACCCAAAATTCCAGAAGGAAACCTAGATCGGGAGTACCATTGTCGCAAGCCTCTGTAGCCACCGAAAACCAATCTAGACCCATTTCGGCACCCTGCCGAAGGGGGAATCCCTCTCCGGTGGCCATCTTCATCATCCCGGCGCTCTCCATGACGAGGAGGGAGTAGTTTTCCCTCAGGGCTGAGGGTATGTACCAGTAGCTAAGTGCTTGATCTCTCTCTCTCTCTCTCATGTTCTTGATTCGGCCCGATCTTGATGTATCGCGAGCTTTGCTATTATAGTTGGATCTTATTATGTTTCTCCCCCTCTACTCTCTTGTAATGGATTGAGTTTTCCCTTTGAAGTTATTTTATCGGATTGAGTCTTTAAGGATTTGAGAACACTTGATGTATGTCTTGCATGTGCTTATCTGTGGTGACAATGGGATATCATGTGATCCTCTTGATTTATGTTTTGGTGATCAACTTGTGAGTTTCGTGACCTTGTGAACTTATTCATAGGGGTTGTCACACGTTTTTGTCTTGACTCTCCGGTAGAAACTTTGGGGCAGTCTTCGAAGTTCTTTGTGTTGGATGAATAGATTAATCTGAGATTGTATGATGCATATCGTATAATCATACCCACGGATACTTGAGGTGACATTGGAGTATCTAGGTGACATTAGGGTTTTGGTTGATTTGTTTCTTAAGGTGTTATTCTAGTACGAACTCTAGGATAGATTGAACGAAAAGAATAGCTTCGTGTTATTTTACTATGGACTCTTGAATAGATCGATCAGAAAGGATAACTTTCAGGTGGTTTTGTACCCTACCATAATCTCTTCGTTTGTTCTCCGCTATTAGTGACTTTGGAGTGACTCTTTGTTGCATGTTGAGGGATTGTTATATGATCCAATTATGTTATTATTGTTGAGAGAACTTGCACTAGTGAAAGTATGAACCCTAGGCCTTGTTTCCTAGCATTGCAATACCGTTTACGCTCACTTTTACCACTTGCTACCTTGCTGTTTTTATATTTTTAGATTACGAAAACCTATATCCACCATCCATATTGCACTTGTATCACCATCTCTTCGCCGAACTAGTTCACCTATACAATTTACCATTGTATTGGGTGTGTTGGGGACACAAGAGACTCTTTGTTATTTGGTTGCAGGGCTGTTCGAGAGAGACCATCTTCATCCTACGCCTCCCATGGATTGATAAACCTTAGGTCATCCACTTGAGGGAAATTTGTTGCTATCCTACAAACCTCTGCACTTGGAGGCCCAACAACGTCTACAAGAAGGTTGTGTAGTAGATATCAGACGTCTTCCGGTGCAAGGGGATGGTGGAGCGTGGACTTGACGCCAATCACCTCATGATCACGGACCTCTCCCATGATCTCAAGGTGGATGGCAAGCCCATGAAGAACATTGTCTTCACCCTCAACGAGCAAATCAACTTCCTTCAAATCCAGATCTATGATCTCCAAAACCAAGTCTTTGAATATGAGGCGAGGTTTAAAGGTATGAGTTTGGCTGCTAGTTGTAGGACCCGTGAGACTCACTCCTCCTCTTATGATAGTGGACCCCTGCCATGGAAATTCGAGGACAAGATTTCATCACCACCACCACCTTCTTTTCATCACCAAAAGAGAATTGAGTATCAAGTATGGGCACTCCCCTTGGCTTCCGCAAAGCTTGGGGGAGGTGCCCCTGTATCGTAACATCCCACTATATTTTTGCCTTTACTTATTTTAGTTCGATCTTTTGCTTTAGATGAATAAAAGTTTAGTTTGATCCTTTCTTCTTTGAGAGTTTGCTTAGTGATCTATCCTTGTAATCATGTGCAAGATACATAATAAAGTTTAGTTTGAGTTTTTGCTTTCTTTACTTTCATGTTGAAAATAAAAGAAAAGAAATAAGAAAAAAAGAGAAAGGAAATAAATCAAGAAGATCATATACTAATCTTATGGTAGGTGATGACACCACATAAGGAAAAGTATAAGTAGAAATTTTTATTAGAGATTGACAAACATAGCATTAGTTAATGATACAACTCATGAAAGAATTAATAAGGGAAGTGAAGATTCAGACGTAAATATACTATCCTAGAAATCTTTTCTGATTGTGAGCCCTCATCAAAATATTATATGCCAAAATTGTTGACGTTGGACAAGGAAGACAACTTAATGGTTTATGTTTGTTTATATTCACATAGAAGTCATATTGTCATGGATCCTTTAACATGTGTTGCTTGCCCCCTATCTTCACTAGACAAAAATTCCGCACTAAGTAGAGATACTACTTGTGCATCCAAAAACCCTTAAACAGAAATATTATTTCAAGAGTCCACCATACTACCTCGGGATTGAGAAAGATCCCTCAAGTAAGTTGTCATCGGTGCAAAAAAGGCAATAAAAATTCTTCTAAAAGTGTGAGATCATTTAGTGTAAGAGAAAATTGAGCGTTGTACGAACTTGTGATGCTGAAGAATAAAAGCGACAGACTGCATAATAAAGGTCGCTATCACAAGGGGCAATGCAAAGTGACGTTCTTTTGCACTAAGGGGTTGAGCATACAAACTAATAAGTGCATGGCAACCTCTGCTTCCCTTTGCGAATGGCCTATCTTCTACTTTTATGTATTTACTTTAATGCAAAGAGTCAAAGTTTTCCTTCTATTCCTTTTTATTTTTCTCCTTTGGTAAGCATCATGTTGTGAGGAAAGATCTAGGCACATATGTCCAGCTGAATATAGATAGCGTGAGTTATTATTGTTGACATCACCCTTGAGGTGAATACGTTGGGAGGCGAAACTATAAGCCCCTATCTTTCTATGTGTCTGGTTGAAATGTTTTTCTCATGTGTACGCGGTGAGTGTTAGCAATCATAGAAGACTATATGATGGTTGAGTATGTGGACTTGCCTAAAGGCTCCGATACGTGACCCTTCCTCAAAGATGATGAATTGTAGTTGCTAAGTTGACTGAGACCATAGTTTGTTGGTTTTTTATAGAGTTTTTGCTTTATACTTCAATAGTGTGATGAATTGTCACTTATTCGTGAGAAGTCTATGATAAGAGCTTTATGATAAGAGTCTTATGTTTAAGTTTGTTGCTGTTGTAATAATGAACATGACGCTTCTATGTCTGTATTTTGTTTTTATCGATAGTCTGTATTTTGTTTTTATCGACACCTCTCTCTCTCTCCCTCTCTCTAAGCATGTGGACATGTTTTTCGATTTCGGTTTTTCGCTTGAGGACATGAGAGGTCTAAGCTTGGGGGAGTTGATACATCCATTTTGCATCATGTTTCCTTACTGTTATTTATGATGTTTTTATGCATAATAATGCTTTTTGCAGTAATTCTAATGCCTTTTCTCTCATAATTTACAAGGTACACACAAAGAGGGAGAATTCCGGCAGCTGGAAATCTGGACCTCAAAAAGCTACGTCAGACCACCTATTCTGCACAACTCCAAACAAGCTGAACTTTCACGAAGATTTTTTATCAAATATATGATGGATATTGGAGCAAATAACTACCAGAGGGGGCCCACCAGATGGGCACAACCCACCTTGGCGCGTCCTGGTGGGTTGTGCTCACCCAGGCCCACTTCTGGTATATAGTTCATTTTGACCTAGAAAAAAAATAAGGAAAGGACTTTCAGGACGGAGCGCCGCCGTCTCGAGGCGGAACTTGTGCAGGAGCACTTTTGCCCTCCAGCGGAGTGATTCCGCTAGGGGAACTTCTTTCCCGGAGGGGGAAATCATCATCATCATCATCACCAACAACTCTCCCATCTTGGGAGGGTAATCTCCATCAACAGCTTCAACAGCACCATCTCATATCAAACCCTAGTTCATCTCTTGTGTTCAATCTTGTTACCAGATATAAGGGCATATTTATCCCTTAGTGGTTTTGGTGATTGATGACAATGCATTTGCGGACTAATCGTGTGCATTGAGCATTTCAGATATCTCATGTTTAGGCACAAGATGATTCGTTGCCCCTCGGAGTCTAGTGAAGACGAAGTTTTCCCTACGTTTCTTTTCGGTGGATTTGAGTCGTAGGAAAGCCGTACTATTAAGAGGGGGTCCGTTGTGGAAAGGTTTGGGTGGAATCATCACGTACACGTCTGTTCCTTTTGCACCACATTTCCTTTGGCTCTTTGGAGCATCCTCCGTTTTTCCGTGTCTCTACAAAATGAACGACTCTTAGTGTTGTTGTGCTGGGGCGTGCGGTAGTACTGCTCATGGGAGCAGTAGTACCGCAGGCCCTTGCGGTAGTACTGACCAGGGACATGGTAGTACCACAGGCCCTTGCGGTAGGACCGCCCCACGGGTGCGGTAGTACCGTGGCCTCAGGCCGGGCACAGCAGCATGAGCGGAAGTGGGGGCAGATGTAATTTTTTACATCCGTGCCCTACGCGGTAGTACCTCTCAAGGTTCGCGGTAGTACCGTGTCAGATTTTTGCACAGATCGAAACTCAGCGGAAGTAGCCACAGATGTATTTTTATATGTCTGTGCCTTCCCAGCCTAGACAAATCCTGCCTTGCGGTAGTACTGCAAGGGGGAGCGGTAGTACCGCTCTTTGCTTCAACGCATCAGGGCCGGTCTAGCTCCTGCCGCGCATGCGGTAGTACCACAATGCCTCGTGGTAGTACCGCAGGCCCTTGCGGTAGTACCGCATGGCTGGTGCGATAGTACCGTGCGTCGCAGGCTGGGTAAGTGGATAACGGTTGGATTTGTCCTACCACTATATAAGGGGAGTCTTCTTCTCCGAGTTGACTACCTATTCCCTCCCTACACTCCATTGTTACTCTAAGCTCCATTTTCGCCCGATCTCTCTCCCTAGCCATTCAAACTTGTTGATTTTCTAGGGATTGGTTGAGAAGGCTCCGATCTACACTTCCACTAAGAGAAATTTGATTCCCCCACTAATCCCTTGCAGATCTTGTTACTCTTGGGTGTTTGAGCACCCTAGACGGTTGAGGTCACCGCGGAGCCATATTCCATTGTGGTGAAGCTTTGTGGTGTCGTTGGGAGCCTCCAATTAAGTTGTGGAGATTTCCCCAACCTTGTTTGTAAACCGGTCGCCGCCTCCAAGGGCACGAATAGTGGAATCACGGCCTCCCGCATTGTGTGATGGCGTGAGGAGAATACGGTGGCCCTAGTGGCTTCTTGGGGAGCATTGTGCCTCCACACTGCTCCAACGGAGACGTACTTCCTCTCAAAGGGAAGGAACTTCGGTAACACATCCTCGTCTCCACCGGCTCCACTCTTAGTTATCTCATACCTTTACTTGTGCAAGCTTACTTTGTGTTGCATCCCTTGCTTGCTTGTGTGCTTGTTGTTGTTGCATCATATAGGTTGCTCACCTTGTTGCATATCTAGACAACCTACTTTGATGCAAAGTTTAAACTGTTAAAGAAAAGCTAAAAATTGTTAGTTGCCTATTCAACCCCCCCCCCTCTAGGCAACTATATCGATCCTTTCAATTGGTATCAGAGCCTCGTCTCTTTATTAAGGACTTTGCCATCCCAAGAGTATGATTGACACCGTAGACGATGAGGAGGAGCACCCGAGTGTGATTCTGTCCTCGTCTACGGCCGATGGGGGAAACTCGGTCTCATGTGAGGAGTTCAGTGTGACCTTGGACACAATGAAAACCTCCATGACGGCCGAGGTCAGAGGCATGCTTAAGAACTTTCTTGATGGTCTTAAATTATCCACCACACCGTTGGAAGTGGTCGATCCCACTAACAAGGTGACGGATGCTAAGCCCGACAAGAGGGAAGCTATGAGTGAGAAAGTTCCTACTTCGAGTGGTAGAAGTGGAAATGGCATCTACGCTCATGTTGAACCTCCACTTACTTATGGAGGACAAGTTCCCTCCACTCATTTGAATCATGCCTGTTCTCCCCTAAGATTGTGAAAAATGAGGATTTTGACTCTTGGGTTTGTCGCTTTAAACGTCATTGAAATCATGTCAATACTAATCTCTGGAAAATCATTGAGCAAGGTTTCTATCCGCATGACCCAAGAAACTTCACCCCTCGAGAAGCTGTGGATCATCAATTCAACGAGAATGCTCTCTTCATCATCCAAGATGCAATTCCACCCAAAGATATTGCGCATCTCCGACCTTTCACCATGGCAAAGGAACCATGGCACCATGTTGTTTCCCTTTAAAAGGGAAGTGCAAGCATTCAACACCCAAACTATGAAGTGGTGCAAGATGAAGCCAATGAATTTGCAATGAATGAAGGTGAAGAACCTCGTGAGCTTTACTGGAGATTAACCACTCTCGCGGTCTCACTCTAAGATCATGGGAGCAAGGACACAAATGACAATTGGATCAAGCGCAAGTTTCTCAAAGCCATGATGCCTTATCATAAGGCCATGTCCTCCGTCATCCGTCAAAGGCCGTGAGGTAGTCCTGGATAGGGGGTCTCCGGACAGCCGCACTATATCCTTTGGCCGGACTATTGGACTATGAAGATACAAGATTGAAGACTTCATCCCGTGTCCGTATGGGACTCTCCTTGGCGTGGAAGGCAAGCTAGGCAATACGGATAAGAAGATCTCCTCCCTTGTAACTGACTCTGTGTAACCCTAGCCCCCTCCGGTGTCTATATAAACCGGAGGGTTTAGTCCGTAGGACAACATATACAATCATACCATAGGCTAGCTTCTAGGGTTTAGCCTCTACGATCTCGTGGTAGATCAACTCTTGTAATACTCATATCATCAAGAACAATCAAGCAGGACGTAGGGTATTACCTCCATCAAGAGGGCCCGAACCTGGGTAAACATCGTGTCCCCTGCTTCCTGTTACCATCCTCCTTAGACGCACAGTTCGGGACCTCCTACCCGAGATCCGCCAGTTTTTACACCGACATTGGTGCTTTCATTGAGAGTTCCACTGTGTCGTCACCATAAGGCTTGATGGCTCCTTCGATCATCGGTAGCGATGCGGTCTAGGGTGAGGTTTTCCTCCCCGGACAGATCTTTGTATTCGGGGCTTCGCACTGCGGGCCAATTCGCTTGGCCATCTGGAGCAAATCGAGAGCTACGCCCCTGGCCATCAGGTCAGATTCGGAAATTTAAACTACACTGCCGACGTCCACGGAGGCTTGATCTTCGAAGGATTCGAGCCCGTGTTAGGTGCGCTGCACAGTCACGACGAGCACAACGTAACACTACTGTCGGACAGCGTTCGGGAGATTGCATCTGCAACTACTCCGGCCGTCAATCTGGAGAAAATCGTGCCATTCAAGAGCGGAGGGATAGACCCCGCCATGGAGACCGCACTCTCAGTGGTGATGGAGCCGGATACTAACTGCACCCCTTACAAGAGCCGTGTCGCCGAGCCACTGGATTCACCTCCGGCCACGGACTCCGAGCCGCTTACATCCGTGCCCGTCGAATCCGACTGGGCGCCAATCATGGAGTTCACCTCCGCGGATATCTTTCACCACTCGCCCTTCGGTGATGTGCTAAATTCATTGAGGTCCCTCTCCCTGTCAGGAGAACCTTGGCCGAACTATGTCCGGCTAGAATGGGATGCGGACGATGAAGAAATTCGCTGCCCACCCACCACCCACTTAGTAGCCACTGTCGACGATTTAACCGACATGCTTGACTTCGACTCCGAAGACATCGTTGGTATGGACGACGATGCAGGAGACGAGCAGGAACCACCGCCCACAGGGCGCTGGACCGCCACATCATCATACGACATATATATGGTGGACACCCCTAAAGAAGGCAATGGCGATGAGACAACGGAGGATGACCCCTGCAAGAAGCAACCCAAGCACCGACGTCAGCAGCGCCGCTCTAAGTCCCGCCACAACAAAAGTAGTGATACCAGCATAGGAGATAATAACACTCCGGATAGTGCCGAAGACAATCACAATCTGCTCCAGCACGATGTAGAGCCTGAGGATGAACAAGCCAGCCCTCTAGAGCAGGCAGCAGATGGAGAACCGGAGGAGGACAATTACATGCCTCTCTCCGAAGACGAGGCGAGCCTCGGCGACGAAGAATTTATCGTGCCTGAGGACCCCGTCGAGCAAGAGCGCTTCAAGCGCCGTCTTATGGCCACGGCAAATAGCCTAAAGAAAAAGCAGCAACAGCTTCAAGCTGATCAAGACTTGCTAGCAGACAGATGGACCGAAGTTCTTGCGGCCGAGGAGTACGAATTCGAGCGCCCCTCCAAGAGTTACCCAAAATGCAGGTTGCTACCTCACCTCGAGGAGGAAGCATTGAAACCTCATTCACCAGTGTACGATGCGGCTGACCGGCCACTACGTGGCCGAGCCAGAGAGGCGTTTCAGCCTGAAGTTCAGCCTCCACCCCACCGCCACTCAATCAAAAATACTAAGGCGCGGGGCAACACAGGGGACCTGCGAGACGTATTGGACAGTAAGGCAAAAATCGCAAGGTCAATATACGGGTCACGGGCACGCGCGCCAACACGGGACGATGATCGTCGCGTCGGATACACCAAGAGTAAATCCGGCCAGGCCGAATACAGCAGACAAGACTCATACGAACTGCGTCGGGATATAGCCCGGCACAGAGGCACCGCACACCCCATATACTTCACTGATGAAGTTATAAATCATGAATTCCCGGAGGGTTTCAAACCCGTAAATATCGAATCATACGATGGCACAACAGATCCCGCTGTATGGATTGAGGATTTCCACCTCCACACCCACATGGCTCACGGTGATGATCTACATGCCATCAAGTACCTCCCACTAAAACTCAAAGGGCCAGCTCGGCATTGGCTGAACAGCTTGCCAGCAGACTCCGTAGGCAGTTGGGAGGATCTGGAAGACGCATTCCTGGACAACTTCTAGGGCACTTACATGCGGCCACCAGATGCTGACGACTTCAGCCATATAACCTAGCAGCCAGGGGAATCGGCCAGACAATTTTGGACACGGTTCCTGACTAAGAAAAACCAAATTGTCGACTGTCCGGACGCAGAGGCCCTAGCAGCATTCAAGCATAACATCTGTGATGAATGGCTGGCTCGCCACCTTGTCCAGGAGAAGCCGAAATCTATGGCAGCCCTCACAACACTCATGACCCGCTTTTGCATGGGCGACGATAGCTGGCTGGCTCGCAGCAACAACATATCAAGGAATTCGGGCACTTCGGATACGAAAGATGCCAATGGTAGGCAACATCGTAACAGACCAAAGCGCCGCAAAACACACAAGATACGGCAGTCAATGCCGGATTCAGAGGCTCTACATCCGGTTAGCGGAAAAAGCCATTTAAAAGAAGTACTCCGGCTTCGTCCATTTTGGATCGCATACTGGATCGCTCGTGTCAAATCCACGGCACCCCCGACAAGCCAGCCAATCACACCAACAGAGAATGTTGGGTGTTCAAGTAGGCCGGCAAGTTAAACGCCAAAAACAAGGACAAGGGGTTGCATAGTGATGACGAGGAGGAGCCCCGGCCGCCGAACATAGGAGGACAAAAGGGGTTCCCCCACAAGTGAAGACGGTGAACATGATATACGCAACCCACATTCCCAAGAGGGAGCGGAAGCATGCACTAAGGGACGTCTATGCGATGGAGCCCATCGCCCCAAAGTTCAACCCATGGTTAGCTTGCCCGATCACCTTTGATCGCAGGGACCACCCCACTAGCATCTGTCATGGCGGATCCACCGCACTGGTCCTAGACCCCATCATCGATGGATTTCACCTCACTCGAGTCCTTATGGGTGGCGGCAGCAGCCTGAACCTGCTCTATCAAGATACAGTGCGAAAAATGGGTATCGATCCCTCGAGGGTCAAACCCAGCAAAACCACCTTTAAAGGCGTCATCCCAGGTGTAGAGGCCCATTGCACAGGCTCAATCACACTGGAAGTGGTCTTCAGATCACCGGACAACTTCCGAAGCGAGGAGTTAATCTTCGATATCGTCCCGTTTCGCAGTGGCTATCACGCACTGCTCGGACGAACAACATTCACAAAATTTAATGCAGTGCCGCATTACGCATACCTCAAGCTCAAGATGCCAGGACCTAGGGGGTCATAACAGTAAATGGAAACACAGAACACTTGCTCCGCACAGAAGAGCACACTGCGGCCCTTGCAGCAGAAGCAGAAAGCAGCCTTTTAAGGCAGACCACTAATTCGGCGTCACAGCCCCCGGACACCTTCAAGCAAGTCCGGAACAAGCTGCAACAGGATCGCCTGGCACGTTCAGAGCTCGCCTAGCAATTCGGCCCCCGTCCCAGTCCCAGTCAAGCGACGAAATCCGTGCCGCGCGTACATAACTACGCACTGAAAATACCATGGACATAGGCGGGGGCACGATCAGGGCACATCCGGCAATGCGGCTTAACCGCCCTAGGGGTTGTATACCTTTATCATTTCTTTTCTCTTTCAGGGCCTAACTCTCTGGAAGCCCTTTCCGGCAGTACGATTGCCGGACACATTCCGGAAGCAACAACCAAGGCGGCAAGAAGCTAAGTTGAACACGGGAACCCAGAGGTGGTCTCTAATAATAATTGATATACCCGTTTTTCACTATCTATGTGCAGCTTGCCCTGGGATAGGACATTTCGAATTGTCCTACTTTCTGCTTATTGCACTACTTGTACCAGTACACTTCGATGTATTATTTAAATAACAATGCATATCATTAGTCTATCATTGCATTATTTAAGCTTTTTTTCTCTCTCTTATATGTCCATTTACGACAATCCGCACCCGCACGTTCGGGTACGGTCAGTACGCAAGGGGCTTTCGTTTACCCCATAATACGGCGCAAGAAGTCCGAACACTTTCGACAGTGCAGCACCCCGAACTTATAGCTTTATATGCATCAGCCCCGAATCATGTCTTTGGTCAAATGTTGGGTTTGCCCGCCTCCCATGCTTTGGTACCTTATGTTCCGCTATATCGGCTAAGGTAGCGATTGGAGAACTACTGCGATTGTGTCCCGGTTCTTCCAGACGAGCACCTCAGTAGAGAAAGCCGAAAACTGACTGTCATGATAAGGCGAGAGACTGGTCGCTGTTCGAGAGGTCTCAAGTCCTTAAATACTTTTCCGCTTCGGGCGAGGAGTCGGCCTTGTCCGGCTTAGGCGTGTATAGCGCCCCAAATTCGGCCTTCCGAATACCAGGGGCTTCGCAAAAATTTAAAATTATAGACTTCTATGGCTAAGTGAGAGTGATAAAGCATTATAGTCCGATTGCCTGGTTCGTTGCATTGAACACCTCCCTTGAAGGACCCAAAATTGGGGTAAAGAGTGCTCAGGTTTATCCCGAACACCCCAGTACTAGTTACATGGGGGCAGAAGCCGACGACTGGCCAACTCTCAGATTTTATAAACGGCCGCACAGAAGGTAATATTTTAAATTAAAAAAGTGCCACATGGCGCAAATGAACTCGTTTCATATTACAGGATCACATGAGCATGTTCATTCAAAAATTACATCCTTGCCACACTCATCCGCCACAAGGCGGGAACTCTTCAGGACACTCTCATAGTACATCTCGGGGTGGCGATGCTCCTTGCCCTCCGACGGCCTCTCCTTCATCAGCTTCACGGCGTCCAGCTTCGCCCAGTGCACCTTCGCCCGGGCAAAAGCCTTGTGCGCACCCTCGATGCAGACGGACCGCTTTATGACTTCAAGTCATGGGCAGGCTTCCACAAGCCGCCTCACCGGACAGGGGCTCGCCAGGCCACATCCGGACTATAAGGCCCCTCATGGCATGTTCGGCTGCCTTGTCAAGCTCGACCAATTGCTTCAGCTGGTCGCTCAAAGGCATCGGGTGTTCGGTCCCAGTATACTGAGACTAGAACAACTTCTCCGTCGAGCTTCCCCCCTCAGCCCGGTAAAACTCCGCGGCATCCAGTACACTGCGGGGAAGATCTGCAAACGCTCCTGGAGAGCTGCGAACTCGGGTAAGAAAAAGGAAAGTTTCCTTTAGATGCTTTCTTTGCATAATGAATGCCTAACCTACTGCTATTTTCTTTGCCGCCTCAATTTCCTGGAGGGCCTTGTGGGCTTCAGCCTTGGCGCTTCGGGCGCTTTCAAGCGCTTGTGCGAGCTCGGACTCTTGCGTCTTAGAGTCAAGCTCCAAGGACTCGTGTTTTTTGGCGAGAGCCTTGAGCTCTTGTTGCACCTCGCCCACTCGGGCTTCTTGCTTCTCCCGCTCGATGTGCTCCTTTGCCGCTTTGTCTTCGGCCTCGAACAGCGCCTTCTTTAGGGTCGCCACCTCGGTCGTGGCCCCTGCCAAATTCATGATGATCCTATTATTTTGCAACCAAACTTCTTTTCCAAAGCGTAGACAAGGTATTGCTTACCTTTTCTCTCCTCGAGCTGCCTCTTGGTTAGGCCAAGCTCGTTCTCGGACCGCTCGAGGTCCTGCCTCAGTGCAGAAACCTCCGCAGTACGTGTGGCAGCGGCTAGCAGGGAAGCCTGCACTTACACATAGACATATTATTATTAGACTCCTGACTCATCATTTGATCCTCTATTCAGCCTTTCTTCTCGAACACTAAACAGAGCATCAGGGGCTACTATCTATGCGGTAACATTTTCTTATATATGTTTTGATTGCTTACCTCAAAGCCTGTTAGGAGGCTGGTGCAAGCTTCGGTCAGCCCATTTTTAGCGGACTGAACCTTCTCGACCACCGCACTCATGATAGTGCAGTGCTCTTCATCGATGGAAGCGCTGCGAAGCACTTCTAGCAAGTTGTCCGGTGCCTCTGGATGGACAGAGGACACCGGCATAGGTGGTTGGCCCCACTTAACGAGGGACCGCCTACCGGAGTCCGGAACCATCGAAAGTTCCGGCGCAGTGTTCGACTAAGGGCCGAACTCGAAGCCCGTAGGAGCCTCGCTCCCTTGGTACCCAGGGTCCGGGAAGTCGCCTCGAGGCGTGCTACCTCTTGAGCACTGCGTTGGATTTCCACGAAGAGGAGAGGATGATGCAACAAAGTAGCGTAAGTATTTCCCTCAGTTTTTGACAACCAAGGTATCAATCCAGTAGGAGGCTACGCGCGAGTCCCTTGTACCTATACAAAAACAATAGCTCAACACAACCAACGCGCTTAGGGGTTGTCAATCCCTTCACGGTCACTTACGAAAGTGAGATCTGATAGAGATGATAAATAATATTTTTGGTATTTTTGGTATAGAGATGCAAAGTAAAAAGTAAAAGCAAAGTAAAAGCAAAGCAATAATAAAGTGATGGAGATTGATATGATGAGAAAGAGACCCAGGGGCCATAGGTTTCACTAGTGGCTTCTCTCAAGAGCATAAGTATTCTACGGTGGGTGAACAAATTACTGTTGAGCAATTGACAGAATTGAGCATAGTTATGAGAATATCTAGGTATGATCATGTATATAGGCATCACGTTCAAGACAAGTAGACCGACTCCTGCCTGCATCTACTACTATTAATCCACTCATCGTCCGCTATCCAACATGCATCTAGAGTGTTAAGTTAAAAACATAGTAACGCCTTAAGCAAGATGACATGATGTAGAGGGATAGTTTCATGCAATATGATAAAAAACCCGTCTTGTTATCCTCGATGGCAACAATACAATATGTGCCTTGCTGCCCCTTATGTCACTGGAAAAGGACACCGCAAGATCGAACCCAAAGCTAAGCACTTCTCCCATGGCAAGAACAACCAATCTAGTAGGCCAAACCAAACTGATAATTCGAATAGACTTGCAAAGATAACCAATCATACATAAAAGGATTCAGAGAAGATTCAAATATTATTCATAGATAGACTTTATCATAAACCCACAATTCATCGATCTCAACAAACACACCGCAAAAAGAAGATTACATCGAATGGATCTCCACGAGAGAGGGGGAGAACATTGTATTGAGATCCAAAAAGATAGAAGAAGCCATCTAGCTACTAACTATGGACCCGTAGGTCTGAAGTAAACTACTCACACTTCATCGGAGGGGCTTGGATGATGATGTAGAAGCCCTCCGTGATCGATGCCCCCTCCGGCGGAGCTCCGGAACAGGCCCCAAGATGGGATCTCGTGGATACAGAAAGTTGCGGCGGTGGAATTAGGTTTTTGGCTCCGTATCTGATTGTTTGGGGGTACGTGGATATATGTAGGAGGAAGAAGTATGTCGGTGGAGCTTTGAGGGGCCCACGAGGCAGGGGGGCGCGCCCTCCACCCTCGTGAATGCCTCGTGGCTTTCTTGACGGAGGGTCCAAGTCTCATGGATCTTATCTGATGAGAAAATCACGTTTCCGAAGGATTCATTCCGTTTGGACTCCAATTGATATTCCTTTTCTTCGAAACCCTAAAACAGGCAAAAAACAGTAATTCTGGGCTGGGCCTTCGGTTAATAGGTTAGTCCCAAAAATAATATAAAAGTGGATAATAAAGCCCAATAATGTCCAAAACAGTAGATAATATAGCATGGAGCAATCCAAAATTATAGATACGTTGGAGACGTATCAAGCATCCCCAAGCTTAATTCCTGCTCGTCCTCGAGTAGGTAAATGGTAAAAAAAGAATTTTTGATGCGGAGTGCTACTTGGCATAATTTCAATGTAAATCTTATTAATTGTGGTATGAATACTCAGATTCAAAAGATTCAAGACAAAAGTTCATATTGACATAAAAATAATAATACTTCAAGCATACTAACAAAGGAATTATGTCTTCTCAAAATAACATGGCCAAAGAAAGCTAACCCTACAAAATCATATAGTCTGGCTATGCTCTATCTTCACCACACAAAGTAATTAAATCATGCACAACCCCGATGACAAGCCAAGCAATTGTTTCATACTTTTGACATTTTCAAAACTTTTTCGATCTTCACGCAATACATGAGTGTGAGCCATGGATATAGCACTATATGTGGAATAGAATGGTGGTTGTGGAGAAGACAAAAAGAGGGGAAGATAGTCTCACATCAACTAGGCGTATCAACGAGCTATGGAGATGCCCATCAATAGATATCAATGTGAGTGAGTAGGAATTGCCATGCAACGGATGCACTAGAGCTATAAGTATATGAAAGCTCAACAAAAGAAACTAAGTGGGTGTGCATCCAACTTGCTTGCTCATGAAGACCTAGGGCATTTTGAGGAAGCCCATCATTGGAATATACAAGCCAAGTTCTATAATGAAAAAATTCCCACTAGTATATGAAAGTGACAAAATGAGAGACTCTCTATCATGAAGATCATGGTGCTACTTTGAAGCACAAGTGGGGTAAAAGGATAGTAACATTGTCCCTTCTCTCTTTTTCTCTCATTTTTTTGGGCCTTCTCTTTTTTTATGGCCTCTTTTTTTAATTTTTCGTCTGGAGTCTCATCCCAACTTGTGGGGGAATCATAGTCTCTATCATCCTTTCCTCACTTGGGACAATGCTCTAAAAATGATGATCATCACACTTTTTATTTTTCTTACAACTGAAAAATTACAACTCAATACTTAGAACAAAATATGACTCTATATGAATGCCTCCGGCAGTGTACCAGGATATGCAATGAATCAAGAGTGACATGTATGAAAGAATTATGAATGGTGGCGTTGCCACAAATACGATGTCAACTACATGATCATGCTAGCAATATGACAATGATGGAGCGTGTCATAATGAACGGAACAGTGGAAAGTTGCTTGGCAATATATCTCGGAATGGCTATGGAAATGCCATGATAGGTAGGTATGGTGGCTGTTTTGAGGAAGGTATTTGGTGGGTGTATGATACCGGCGAAAAGTGCGCGGTATTAGAGAGGCTAGCAATGGTGGAAGGAAGGGAAGTGCGTATAATCCATGGACTCAACATTAGTCATAAAGAACTCATATACTTATTGCAAAAATCTAGAAGTTACCAAAGCAAAGTATTACGCGCATGCTCCTAGGGTGATAGATTGGTAGGAAAATCCCATCGCTTGTCCCGACCGCCACTCATAAGGAATATAATCAATAAATAAATCATGCTCCGACTTCATCACATAACGGTTCACCATGCGTGCATGCTACGGGAATCACAAACTTTAACACAAGCATTTCTCAAATTCACAACTACTCAACTAGCATGACTCTAGTATCACCATCCTCATATCTCAAAACAATTATCAAGCATCAATTTTTTTTTCTTAGTATTCAATGCACTCAAAAGAAGGTTTTACAAATCTTGAATACCAAGCATATTTATTATTAAGAAAATTACCATGCTATTAAGACTCTCAAACTAATCTAAGTGAAGCATGAGAGATCAATAGTTTCTATAAAACAAATCCACCACCGTGCTCTAAAAGATATAAGTGAAGCACTAGAGCAAAATTATATAACTCAAAAGATATAAGTGAAGCACATAGAGTATTCTATCAAATTCCAAATTATGTATGGCTCTATCAAAAGGTGTGTACAGCAAGGATGATTGTGGTAAACTAATAAGCAAAGACTCAAATCATAAAAGATGCTCCAAGCAAAACACATATCATGTGGTGAATAAAAATATAGCTCCAAGTAAAGTTACCGATAGAAGTAGACGAAAGAGGGGAAGCCTTCCGGGGCATCCCCAAGATTTGGCTTTTAGGTGTCCTTAGATTATCTTGATGGTGCCATGGGCATCCCCAAGCTTAGGCTCTTGCCACTCCTTGTTCCATAATCCATCAAATCTTTACCCAAAACTTGAAAACTTCACAACACAAAACTTAAAGTAGAAAATCTCGTGAGCTCCGTTAGCGAAAGAAAACAAAAGACCACTTCAAGGTACTGTAATGAACTCATTCTTTATTTATATGGGTGTTATACCTACTGTATTCCAACTTCTCTATGGATTACAAACTATTTTACTAGCCATAGATTCATCAAAATAAGCGAACAACACACGAAAAACAGAATCTGTCAAAAACAGAACAGTCTGTAGTAATCTGTAGCTAGTGCAAGATATGGAACCCCAAAAATTCTAAAATAAATTGATGGACGTGAGGAATTTATCTATTAATCATCTTCACAAAAGAATTAACTAAATAGAAGTCTCCAAATAAAAATGACAGCAGTTCTCGTGAGCACTAATGTTTCTGTTTTTTACAGCAAGTTCAACAAGACTTTCCCCAAGTCTTCCCAACGGTTCTACTTGGCACAAACACTAATTAAACACAAAAAACACAACCAAAACAGAGTCTAAATAATTTATTTATTAAATAATAGCAAGTATAAATATTTGGTTGTCTCCCAACAAGCGCTTTTCTTTACATCCTTAAAGCTAGGCATTGATAATTTTAATGATGCTCACATGAAAGACAAGAATTGAAGCACAAAAGGAGCATCATAAAGCATGTGACAAACACATCTAAGTCCAACATACATCCTATGCATAGGCATATTATAGGAAAACAAATTATCAAGGCAAGCAAAAACTAGCATATGCAAGGAAGAGGAAAGAAACAATAGCAATCTCAACATAACGAGAGGTAATTTAGTAACATGAAAATTTCTACAACCATATTTTCCTTTCTCGTAGTAATTACATGTAGGATCATAAGAAAATTCAACAAAATAGCTATCACATAAAATATTTTCAACATGATCTACATGCATGAAAAGTTGACACTCTTCCAAAATAGTGGGATTAACATTAACTGAAGTCATGACTTCTCCAAACCCACTTTTATCAAGATTTTCATAAGATTGAACATTCTCCAAATATGTGGGATCTAAAGTTGACACTCTTACAAACCCACTTTCAATAATATTGCAAACAATATTATCAATCTCATATTCATCATGGGGCTTAAATAAATTTTCAAGATCATAAGAAGAATCACCCCAATCATGATCATTGCAACAAGTAGAGGACATAGCGAAACTAGCATCCCCAAGATTAGGGTTTTGCATATTATTAGCACAATTGACATTAATAGAATTTATAATAACATCATTTCAATCATGCTTTTTATTCAAATATCTATCATGAATCACTTCATAAAATACTTCATCGCAATTTTCAGATTCACGAATTTCGAGCAAAACTTCATAAAGATAATCTAGTGCACAAAACTCACTAGCAATTGGTTCAACATAACTGGATCTCTTAAAAAGATTAGCAAGCGGATGAGGATCCATAAATCTTAGGTTCTCTGTTTAGTAATAAATAAACGACTATTCCAACCATACGAGCAAACAAGAAATGGGCAAAAAGAGGCAAATAGAGAGGGAGGATAGAGAGAGAGGGCGAATAAAACGGCAAGGCTGAATTGGGGGGAGAGGAAAACGAGAGGCAAATAGAAAATAATGTAATGCGGGAGATAGGGATTGTGATGGGTACTTGGTATGTTGACTTTTGCGCAGACTCCCCGGCAATGGCGCCAGAAATTCTTCTTGCTACCTCTTGAGCACTGCGTTGGATTTCCCAAAGAGGAGAGGATGATGCACCAAAGTAGCGTAAGTATTTCCCTCAGTTTTTGAGAACCAAGGTATCAATCCAGTAGGAGGCTATGCGCGAGTCCCTCGTACCTACACAAAAAAAATATCTCAACACAACCAACGCGCTTAGGGGTTGTCAATCCCTTCACGGTCACTTACGAAAGTGAGATCTGATAGAGATGATAAATAATATTTTTGGTATTTTTGGTATTTTTGGTATAGAGATGCAAAGTAAAAAGTAAAAGCAAAGCAATAATAAAGTGATGGAGATTGATATGATGAGAAAGTGACCCGGGGGCCATAGGTTTCACTAGTGGCTTCTCTCAAGAGCATAAGTATTCTACGGTGGGTGAACAAATTACTGTTGAGCAATTGACAGAATTGAGCATAGTTATGAGAATATTTATATATGATCATGTATATAGGCATCACATCCGAGACAAGTAGACCGACTCATGCCTGCATCTACTATTATTACTCCACTCATCAACCGCTATCCAGCATGCATCTAGAGTATTAAGTTAAAAACGGAGTAATGCCTTAAGCAAGATAACATGATATAACGGGATAGTTTCATGCAATATGATAAAAAAACCATCTTGTTATCCTCAATGGCAACAATACAATACGTGCCTTGCTGCCCCTTCTGTCACTGGGAAAGGACACTGCAAGATCGAACCCAAAGCTAAGCACTTCTCCCATGGCAAGAACAATCAATCTAGTAGGCCAAACCAAACTGATAATTCGAAGAGACTTGCAAAGATAACCAATCATACATAAAAGAATTCAGAGAAGATTCAAATATTATTCATAGATAGACTTGATCATAAACCCACAATTCATCGGTCTCAACAAACACACCGCAAAAAGAAGATTACATCGAATAGATCTCCACGAGGGAGGGGGAGAACATTGTATTGAGATCCAAAAAGAGAGAAGAAGACATCTAGCTACTAACTATGGACCCGTAGGTCTGAAGTAAACTACTCACACTTCATCGGAGGGGCTTAGGTGATGATGTAGAAGCCATCCGTGATCGATGACCCCTCCGGCGGAGCTCCGGAACAAGCCCCAAGATGGGATCTCATGGATACAGAAAGTTGCGACGGTGGAATTAGGTTTTTGGCTCCGTATCTGATCGTTTGGGGGTACGTGGATATATATAGGAGGAAGAAGTACGTTGGTGGAGCTTTGAGGGGCCCACGAGGCAGGGGCGCGCCCTAGTGGGGGGCGCACCCTCCACCCTCGTGACCGCCTCGTGGCTTTCTTGACGGTGGGTCCAAGTCTCATGGATCTTATCTGATGAGAAAATCACGTTCCGAAGGTTTTATTCCGTCTGGACTCCGTTTGATATTCCTTTTCTTCAAAACCCTAAAACAGGCAAAAAACAACAATTCTGGGTTGGGCCTCCGGTTAATAGGTTAGTCCCAAAAACAATATAAAAGTGGATAATAAAGCCCAATAATGTCCAAAACAGTAGATAATATAGCATGGAGCAATCAAAAATTATAGATACGTTGGAGATGTATCAAGGCGCTCCCAGGACCACCTCCCCTTGGCTTGGTGCCTTTTGAGACAACACCTCGCCGTTGTCCGTAGGGCGAGGGGTGGAAGCGGTCGGAAGAGAACCACTGTTCATATCCGACGAGTCCAATGAGCCGCTCGATGAGGATGCGTCAAGATGAGCTCGGGACGGACTGTATAATCATGTTTGGCATGAGGAGAAGTAGTGCAATAAAACATACCATGAAGTACTAGAGTGTTCGAACACTTACGACTTCGCCAGGGGCTTGACCCTGGGTAGCCACTCGTCGCCGCTATCGGCGGCCATCGTGGAACAGTCCGGAGCACGGGTCCTTCCCTTCTTCGACCCTTCGGCCTCCCCGGATGGGTCGGCCTTCCTTTTCTTGTCTCCCCCATCCGGGGGGAGAGAACTTTCCTCCTCCTCCTCGTTTTTATGGGAGGAGGGCGCGTCAGAGTGGTCGGACGACGAGCCCGATACAACCTTGCGTCGGAGACCCTTTCGGGTCCCCGTGGCCTTCTTCGCCGGCACCTCGTAAGGTGTCGGAGTCAGCATCTCCGTCAGGAGAGCAACTGTGGGATCTTCAGGCAGAGGGGCTGGGCAATCGAGCTGCTCCATTGTCTTTATCCAGTCCTGTTAATGGCATGAGAGCTTAGATCCCGCACAACATTTAACAGGGGAAATAAGCGCCCTGCAAGATACGAAAACTTACCGGATTAGCACGGCGCTTTGCGCTAAGTCCGCGGTCCTCGGTGAGAGAAGGGGGAACCTCGGCGCCTTTAAACGGCACCGTCTAGACGTCCTCGTGCGTCGTATCAAAGAGCTCTCGCAGCGTTTGGTGCTGGTCCGGTCGAACTCCGACAAATCGAATGCCCGTCGTTGACACAGGAGAATCCGGCGGAATAGCATGACCTGGACCACATTGACGAGCTTGATTTTCTTGCTCATCATGTTCCTGATGCAGGTCTGGAGTCCTGTCAGCTCTACCAAAGAACCCCAGGACAGGCCCTTCTCTTTCCAGGAAGTGAGCCGCGTGGGGATTCCGGATCGGAATTTGGGGGCCGCCACCCAGTTGGTGTCGCGTGGCTCGGTGATGTAGAACCACCCCGATTGCCACCCCTTTATGGTCTCCACATAGGAGCCTTCTAGTCAGGTGACGTTGGGCATTTTGCCCACCATGGCGCCTCCGCACTCTGCTTGCTGGCCTACCACCACCTTCGGTTTGACATTGAAGGTTTTTAGCCACAGGCCGAAGTGGGGCCTGATGCGTAGGAAGGCCTCGCACATGACGATAAACGCCGAGATGTTGAGGATGAAATTGGGGGCCAGATCAAGAAAATCCAGCTCGTAGTAGAACATGAGCCCGCGGACAAATGGTTGGAGAGGAAATCCCAGTCAGCGGACAAAGTGGGTAAGAAAAACTACCTTCTCATGGGGTTCGGGCGTTGGGATGATCTGCCCTGCGTCTGGCAGCCGGTGCGCGATATCCACGGCCAGATATCCAGCTTCCCATAACTTTATGATGTTCTCCTCCGTGACAGAGGAGACCATCCACTTGCCTCCTGCTCCGGACATGCTTGGAGTGGTTTGAGAAGAAGAACGCGAGCTTGGGCCCTAGAGCTCGAGAGTGCATGAGAATGGATAAGCGAGGAGGTAGAAAGCGTGGCTAAAAGGGGGTAAATCCTTGTCCCTTTATAAGGGCGAAAGAGGCGATGCGTCTCCCCAATTTCCTGGTAAAACCGCTTATTCCCCAGGCGCCGTAATTGATGGTGCGGTTGGGTTACCCACGTCCGTATTGATGAGAATCCCGTAATAAGGGGGACACGATCTTTGCTTTGACAAGACGTGTCAAGAAAACCGCCCCATGTTATGTGTGGTGCTGGTTGAGAAAAACGGTTCGAATAATGACCAAGCCATGACATAACGTTGTGATGTCAGAACGCGTCAGCAGATTAGATTTGTGCAAATATTATTCTCTCTGCGGTAGTATGTGGAACTTGTTTTGCAGAGTCGGACACTATTCTGGTGTTCAAAATCTTCTGTGGAGTATTCGGAGGAGGAACCCGCCTTGCAATGCCGAAGACAATACAGCGCGCCGGACTCATCGTCATTGAAGCCTGGTTCAGGGGCTACTGAGGGAGTCCTGGATTAGGGGGTCTCCGGACAGCCGGACTATATCCTTTGGCCCGACTATTGGACTATGAAGATACAAGATTGAAGACTTCTTCCCGTGTCCGGATGGGAATCTCCTTGGCGTGGAAGGCAAGCTAGGCAATACAGATAAGAAGATCTCCTCCCTTGTAACCGACTCTGTGTAACCCTAGCCCCCTCCGGTGTCCATATAAACCGGAGGGTTTAGTCCGTAGGACAACATATACAATAATACCATAGGCTAGCTTCTAGGGTTTAGCCTCTATGATCTCGTGGTAGATCAAATCTTGTAATACTCATATCATCAAGAACAATCAAGCAGGACGTAGGGTATTACCTCCATCAAGAGGGCCCGAACCTGGGTAAACATCGTGTCCCCTGCTTCCTATTACCATCCGCCTTAGACGCACAGTTCAGGACCTCCTACCCGAGATCCGCCGGTTTTGACACCGACAGGCCGGACTTCCACACCTTGTCCTCAAGTGAAGTGTTGGATGAGTTTGTGGCAATGAGTATCTTGGACAAGACCGCCGATAATGCGGTGTTGCATTATCAAAGAGCAAAGAAGACCAACCTTGCCTTGAAGGCCAAGGCTAGTGTGGAAGAAGAGGATGAAGAGGAAGAAGAGGAGAGCAACCCCGAAGATACAAATATCCTTATCATGAGCACATGGCTCTCGCTTCAAGGCAATTTTGGAGCAAGAAGAACACAAGGCCCAACTTCAACAAGAACAACTCAAGTGGAACGAAGGGCAAGCAACATGTTAGGACTTGCTATAATTGTGGCAATGTGGGCCACTTTGTTGCGGAGTGCCCATATGAGAAGAGGGAAGACAATGGTGGCAAACTCATCCGAAAAGACAAGGCCAAGTCCTTCCCCAACAAGAGAAACTTCACCAAGAAGACTCCTCCCAAGGGGTTGGTGGCACAAGAAGAGTAAAATGAGGATGACGATGATGAAGAAAGTGAGTCGGTTGCTATGGCCTCCGTTGCCATTGCGACGACTCCATGGGAGTCCCTCTTCGACTCACCCAATGAGAACATCACCGCCAAGTGCCTCATGGCTAAAGCCACCAACAAGGTAACCCCCAACATCAGAACTACCATCATTAATAATCCTACTTTGGCGGATTGCATTGATGAAAGTGAGGGGTCTAATGAGGAGGAAAATGAATTTGAGTCTTTTATGAGTAAGTTCAAGGGTATATCCAAGAATGAAGAAGCCATCTCTAAGATGGAGGGGCATAGTCGTGATTATGCCGATGAGATATCAGATCTCTCTAATGCGCTTGAGGAAGAACGCAGTCATCGTTTGGCTCTTGGGGAGTCACACAACGATGACCATGCTAAATTAAAGAAAGATCTTGATCATGCTCTTGTTGTATCTCGTGTGCAAAATTCCGAGAAGGGAAAACTTGGGGTTGATCTTGCTAGACTCAAGGAGGAGTTTGATATACTCGAAAAGGCTCACAAGGCCTTGTAGGGTGCTCATGCTAGCCTCAAAGAGTCTCATGATCAACTCCAAGTGAAGCTAACTAAAGAAATATCCACTTTTCCTCATATGGTCTTAATTGATAATGCAAATGCTACTAACCCTTATTGTGAGCATGTGCATCTTGTGGAGGAGAATGCAAAGTTGAAGGAGAAACTTGAGAAAGGCCGTGTGTCTTGCATAGAAGGTGAGAAGAATCTCGACAACCTTTTGAGCAATCAAAAGGAAGTTGTGGCCAAGGAGGGAATTGGGTTCGCACCCAAGTCCAAGAACAAGAAGAAGAATGACAAGGCCAAACGACCTCCTCCTCTCAAGCAAACTTTTGTGAAGGAGGGAGAGGGTGCTTCCAAGGAGAATAAGAACAATGTGAAGGGTGGTGATGTCAAGAAGGACAATGCCACTCCTTCCAACAAAGCCGGCGACTTTAACCCCTCTTATGTGTTATGATGTGCTAGTGATGGGCATGTTTATGCTAAATTTGTTGGTTCTCCTTATGAGTACATTGAATGGTCTATTTGGGTTCATAAGACCCTTGTTACTAACATCAAAGGACCCATTACAAAATGGGTACCTAAAACCAAGCATTGATCTCTTGTAGGTGTTTGCTTCCGGTGGGGGATCATGGTTGATTGATAGTGGAGCCACTAATCATATGACTGGAAACAAGGACTTGGTGGTGGACGTGCACAAGATTCCATATATGCCCACCAATATCGAGTGGGTGACACCTCGTCTTCTAAGGTATTGGGGCTTGGCAAGGTTGTCATTTCTGATGATCTCACGATCGAGAAAGTCATGCTTGTTGAGTCCCTTGCATAAAATTTACTTTCCGTTCGTTAACTTGCACTCATGGGCTTTGCCACTTTCTTTGATATTGATATAGTAGCTCTCTTGTGGAGCAAGACTCTTAAAGTAGACATTGTTGGGCATGTCGAGAATGGTATATATGTGATTAACTTTTCAGAGCGACCCACTAAGACCGCGACATGCTTAATGGCTAAAGTTGACGTGGGATGGCTTTGGCATCGCCGCTTAGCCCATGTCAATATGATATCTTTGCAAAGTCTTCTCAAGGGGGACCATGTCCATGGACTAACAAATGTTAGTTTTGCCAAAGATCATGCTTGAAGTGCTTGTATCGAAGGAAAGCTACATGAGAAGGCTCACCCTCCCATGACTATCATTTACTCGAAGAGGCATTTGGAGCTCCTTCACTTGGATCTCTTTGGGCCTCCATCCTTTCATAGTCTTGGGGTAGAAAGTATTTCTTGGTGATTGTGGATGATTATTCAAGATACACTTGGGTATACTTCTTCAAGAGGAAGAGTGAGACCCATCAAACCGTCATTGACTTTGCAAACAAAGCTCAATGCCAACACAATGCAAAGATCTTGACGATAAGAAGTGACAACGGCACCGAGTTCAAGAACTACACCTTGGATGAATTTCTTAGTGATGAGGGGATGAAGCATCAATATTCCGCACCTTACACCCCTCAACAAAATGGTGTAGCAGAGAGGAAGAACCGGATGTTGATGGATGCGGCAAGGACCATGATGGCGGAGTTCAAGTCTCCATATAACTTTTGGGCTGAAGCCATCAACACCGCATGCCATGCATCCAATCGGCTCTATCTCCGTAAAGGCTTGAACAAAAATCCATATGAGATATTCACCTTTAACAAGCCCAACCTCAAGTACTTTCGGGTATTTAGGTGTAAGTGTTTCATTCTCAAGAAAGGTGTTTGTTTGTCTAAATTTGAGGCTAGAGCTTATGAGGGCATATTTTTTGGTTATACTACAAACTCTAATGCTTACCGTGTCCTCAATAAATCCACATGACTTACTGAGGAGACGTGTAACGTGGAGTTTGATGAGAATAACGGCTCCCATGTGGAGAAAAGTGGTACTTGTGATGTAGGTGATGAAATTCCTCCCCAAGCCATAAGAAGAATGGGTGTTGGTTTTATCCTACCCATTGAGGAACCCCTTGTGGCCGAAGGAGAAGGACAATATTCCACTCAAGTGGAACCATCACCAACCCAAGACCCACACGCTTCCGACGAACAAAGTGAAGGCTCTCAACCAAATGAACAAGATCAAGGGCAAGATCAACCTCAAGATGGTGTTGAACCACCAAGTGATTCCCAAGGTCAAGTTCTCTCTTCCGAGCGAGTTCAAGATCAAGATCAAGCTCAAGATCAAGAACAAGCTCAAGACGACGCTCAAGATGATCAAGTTACCGCTCCTCAACTCACTTCTAAGGAGGAATTGGAGCATCGTGCCGCCAAGATTGCTTCCAAGCTCACTACCAAGGGTCATATCATGAAGAATATGCTTGGAAGCTTAAGAAAGGGGATAAGCACTTGTAGACAATTCGAAAACTATTGTGCACATCACGCGTTTGTTTCTTCTGTTGAACCCCAAAAGGTCTATGAGGTGCTCGAGGATCCGGATTGGCTTAATGCCATGCATGAAGAACTCAACAACTTCGAGCACAACAAGGTGTGGAGATTGGTTCCAAGGCCAACAGGGAATCATAATGTCATTGGAACCAAGTGGATATTCAAGAACAAGAAAGATACTCATGGGATTATCGTTCGCAACAAGGCTCGGTTGGTAGCACAAGGCTACTCCAAAATCGAGGGTATCGACTACGGTGAAACGTGTACTCCCATTGCTCTCCTTAAATCCATCCATTTGTTGATTGCTTATGCTTCTCATCATAACTAAGTTACAACAAATGGATGTGAAGAGTGATTTTCTTAATGTTCCTATTAATGAGTTGGTGTATGTCAAACAACCCCCCGGGTTCGAGGATCCCTATTTCCCCGATCATGTGTACCAACTCGATAAGGCAATCTATGGCCTTAAACAAGCCCCACGTGTGTGGTATGACCACCTTACCAAGTTGTTGCAAGATTGTGGGTTTGAAATTGGGAAAATCGACCCCACTCTTTTTACCAATAAGGTCAAAGGGAAGTTGTTTGTCTGCCAACTATATGTTGATGATATTATCTTTGGCTCCCCTAACAAAGCTTTAAATGAGGAGTTTGCTGCTCTCATGACCTCAAAGTTCAATATGTCCATGATGGGAGAGTTGAAGTTCTTTCTCGGGTTCGAAATCAAGCAAAGAAGAGAAGTAACCTTCATCAACCAAGCCAAATACACTCAAGAGATTCATGCTAAGTGATGTCAAGCCGGCTTCCACTCCAATGCCCGTCAAATGCCAACTTGACATAGATCGCAATGGTAAAGCGGTGGATCAAAAGGTATGTCGCTCCATGATTGGCTCCTTGCTTTACCTTTGTGCACCTAGACCGGATATCATGTTGAGTGTGGGAATTTGTGCACGATTTCAAGCCGCACCTAAGGAAATCCACTTTGTGGCGGTCAAGCTAATCTTTCAATATTTGGCTCATACCCCAAACTTTGGCTTATGGTACCCAAGAGGAGCAAAATTCAACCTTGTAGGCTACTCGGACTTTTATTGGGTGGGAGACAAAGTGGATAGGAAGTCAACTTCTGGTGGGTGCCAATTCCTTGGTTGCACTTTGGTGAGTTGGTCTTCTAAGAAGCAAAGTTGTGTGTGTCTCTCGTCCACCGAAGCAGAGTATCTGGCCACCGGTAGTTGTTGTGCACAACTTCTATGGATGAGGCAAACTTTAAAGGATTATGGTGCCATTTGTGACAAAGTGCCTCTTTGGTGTGACAATGAAAGTGCCATCAAGATTTATCTCAACCCGGTGCAACACTTCAAGATGAAGCATATTGAGATTCGGTGTCATTTCATCCGGGATCATATTAGGCGAGGGGAGATCGAGCTCAACTATGCCAACACTCATGATAACCTTGCAGATATCTTCACGAAGCCCTTGGATGAAGCAAGATTTCGTGAGTTATGGCATGAGCTAAATATAATTGATTCGAGCAATGTGGCTTGAACCCTTGCACACCACACCATACTCATCTTGATATCTTGTTTAGGTGTAGGCATGGACATAGGGGGAGTGTTGTTCTCTCAATGAACTCTCCCTTCCCCCATTATGCATAAATGATTAACTCTTTCACATTAGCCATTTTTATGGTACTTGTGATGTAAAGACGAGTTTTGGTCATGGGCCCAAGGATAATTCTTCGCGGTGCCATACCAATTGACTCAAACATAGGTGGCTCCGGCGACTGCCCTCTCCTTGGAGAGGTTGTGTTTCGCATTTGGTCCTTGTTGTCTTTTGCCTTCTTCTTTGTGTCGTGTGTGTGTCTGAGTTGCCTCGTGTGCGTGTGTGTGTGTGTGTGTGTGTGTGTTTGCGTGTCCGGTCGCTTGAAGGCTGCTGTGCAAAGGCCATGTTTTTCTCTTTGTCGAAACATGCACTTTCTTGGGTCTACGGTACTACCGTGGCTAGCCACAGTACTACCGCAGGGGATGAGAACCGTACTACCGCAACCCGCACGGCGGTAATTTTTTACTGCCGCTGGATGAGCGGTACTACTGCCCTGCGTGTGGTACTTCCGCCCGGGCGGTACTATCGCGACGACCCGTGATACTACCGCACCATCCAAGCGGGTGGGGGTTAAGAGCCGGCAGGGGGAGTTCCAACTCCCCCATACCCATTCAACTCCGTCTCCCCACTTCGTCTCTCTCTCTCTCTCCTGCCCAAGAACGGCGCTGGAGGACCTCACCGGATCTCCATCTCCATCCGCTCTCCTCGCATTCCGACCGGTGGGATCGATCCCTACCCCGTCCTCTTGCCATGGAACAAGGTTTCTCACCAAATCCCTCTCTCTTTGCTTTGTTGTTTTGCCTCTAGGTTTTGGGGACATGCATGTTGTTCTTGAGATTTTAGGCCAAATCTTTGCAAGATTAGGATGTAGGAGAGTTGTAGTGTAGTAGAAATGCTATTTGGTATGTTGCCACTCGATATTTTTGATCAACCATAGTACCACTCCAATGTTGTGGATGTGCCTAGATCTGTTCATCTCGGATCTAACCCTGAGCAGTACTACCTATTGGGAAATGCAGTAATTTCAAAAATTTCCTACGCACACGCAAGATCCATCTACGTGATGCATAGCAATGAGAGGGGAAGAGTATGTCTACGTACCCTCGTAGACCGAAAGCGGAAGCGTTATGAAATGTGGTTGATGTAGTCGAACGTCTTCGTGATCCAACCGATCAAGTACCGAATGCACGGCACCTCCGGGATCTGCACACATTCATCTCGGTGACATCCCTCGTGCTCTTGATCCAGTTGAGGCCGAGGGAGAGTTTTGTCAGCATGACAGCGTGATGACGGTGATGATGAAGTTACCGGCGCAGGGCTTGTCCTAAGCACTACAACGATATGACCAAGGTGGAATTCTATGGAGGGGGCACCGCACACGGCTAAACAATCAACTTGTGTGTCTATGGGGTGCCCCCTCCCCCGTATATAAAGGGGAGAAGGAGAGGGCCGTCCTAGGAGGAGGCGCGCCCAAGGGGGGCAATCCTACTCCAAGTAGGTTTGCCCCCCCCCCCCCTTCCTATTCCTACTAGGAGAAGGAGGAAGGAGGAGGAGAGGAGAAGGAAAGGGGGGCGGGCCCCCAAACCCTAAACCAATTTGGTTTGGGACTACGGGGCGTGTCCCACCACTTGTGTGCTGCCCTCTTTCTCCACTAGGGCCCATTAAGGCCCATTGACTCCCCGGGGGGTTCCGGTAATCTCCCGGTACTCCGGAAAATGCCCAAACTCATCTGGAACCATTCTGATGTCCAAACATAACCTTCCAATATATTGATCTTTTTGTCTCGACCATTTTGAGACTTCTCTTCACGTCCGTGATCACATCCGGGACTCCGAACTACCTTCGATACATCAAAACACATAAACTCATAATACCGATCGTCATCGAACGTTAAGCGTGTGGACCCTACGGGTTCGAGAACTATGTATACATGACCGAGACTCACTTCTGGTCAATAACCAATAGAGGAACCTGGATGCTCATATTGGTTCCTACATATTCTACGAAGATCTTTATCGGTCAAACCGCATAACAGCATACGTTGTTCCCTTTGTCATCGATATGTTACTTACCCGAGATTCGATCGTCCGTACACTAGTGCGCGTCCGTCATAAACAAACGGCTTAAAACCCCTTTCTGCGATGGCATTTGGAACCATTGCCAAGTGAGTGTGGGTGATAGGGGGGTCCTTCCCACACAACCCAGAAACTGTCGGGGATAGGGCACCTACAATACTCCTACTCATTTCTGCTCGCATTGCCATCGCAGTCTTTATTCTGTGGTGCTACGTTTAAGATGCGCAGCCCATCACAAACGGTTCACTACTATAGAACGTGTATGATGCGCGGCCCATCACAAACAGTTCAACGTTAAGAAGATTAGCTAATCACCGTACGAGTGTCAGACAGGATTACAAAACGTTAGACCGTCGTAACATCATCGTACACGACAACTATCACACACGCTATTCTGTGGTGCAACGTTTACAATGCATACTTCATCAGAAACAGTTCATGGTTGCAAATCGTGTACGATAAGGCAACTAACACAAACGTTTAGTTTGCTCGCACCGTTTGTTATATTGTCTGACATCGCACATGCTTTGCAAACGGCAACTGTGTGCATTCTTGCACACGTTTCCTCTTTGTGAACCGTCTCCGATTATGGTGCATATCGCAAATGTTTGTGTTTTACCAACCGTGTGTGCCGTAACAACCTGGAGAGCGTAATTTGACCGTAATTTAATTGCTGCTTTACCAAATTGTACTAGATTTGGATTTGAATTTGAATGTATGCTACACTTTATTCATATCCATCATGTTCAAACAACCAATGCATTATTTGATTCATAGGTACATATGTTTAAGAATTACATAAGAACCAAATAAAGAATGATGAACCACAGTTGTATACTTGTACTATTAAAGACGGTAAAGAAAGAGGCGAAATATATTCTGGTTCCTGAACAAGGTGAAGCGGAATGCTCATATTGTGCCCTCCTCCATGCAGAAGGCACGCACAACTCTAGTCCAACCCCTTGTGATGGCCGACCACCCATCCTTCACGGTCTTCATGAAATCATCTAGATAATCATCATGTTCTGGTAGAAATACTTTAACCTTTGCATGCCCACCAATCATGTAGTTTGAGAGGTAATCTTGAGTAAACTGCTTTGGCAACCACTGCAAAGGAAAAAGATTCACACATTGTCATCTAACACAACTCATTATGCGCAGTAAAAAGAAGGCTGTGGAGTTCTTACTTACCATCATGTAGTTTGTTGTTGTCTTGGATAAAGTGTAAACAAATAGTTTAATTGCCATATTTGGACCCATTTTACTAACAATCTTTATCAGCTTCCTCACTTGATGCTGGTTCATTGATATCTCCTTGCCCCATATGCAGAAAGGGTCGAAACGCGGATCTTTACCAATGACATATGTACCTAAAAGCACCAAGTTAATATTAGAAGCTAAACAACAATTGCACAATGATGTAGTACAACACTCTTTTATAATATGTCTATATACATCTGTATGTGGTAGTCCATTTGAAATCTCTAAAAATACAAATATTTAGGAATGGAGGGAGTATCTTATAACATCCAATATACTTAGATGAATTAACATATTATATTATGGGCCGAAGGGGTTTAGTTCATTCTTACAAATTATCTGCTATTGTATCCACGGGTTACAGTTAGTTTGAGCTAGTTCGGGCTCAAATAACCCTAAAGTATATCTAAACATGAGGGATAGTTTGAGCTAGTTGCATCTATAACCCACCCAAAAAAACTACTATCCAAACCAAGATGTGCTAACTGGAGCTAGTTCTCCTAGTGCATTTATTGTCAATCTAACCCTGCCATCCAAACAACTCTTTGGATGGAGTTAGTTCAGGGTTAGTAATGAGCTAGAAACTAACTCTAACCTCTAGCTAAGTTGAATATCCAAACAAGGTTGTGTTGTTGCTGTTGCTGCTGCTGCTCTTCTACGTATACCTAGACATCATTAGAACATTAATGTAACACTCTTCCTTGTTGCTATGTAGCCTAGGATTGCATATTTAGACATTAAGTACAGTGCATGTTGCTATGTAGCCTCAGATATATTACATATGGCCCTAGTTAACCTAAGGAAAAATGGATTGCAGATATATTCAGTTAAAAGTCCGATTCACCGATTAGTCCCTTATCAGTCGCCGGCCTATATGGTACCAGCTACTGATATCCTGAATAGTGAGCAGATATAAGCCATGGGATGAAACTAACCTCAATGGAAAACAGCAGTCGTTCCCAAAATTGTCCTGTGTAGGTACATCAAGAAGCATGTTAAGCACAACAGGCTAAACATCAACTAAAATTACACATGGAAGACAAAATAATCTCCAAAAGATAGCTTCAGTGTGCAGGTTTAAGCATGCTAGTAAAGCAAAACAAGTGGAAAGGTGTGCTAACTGCAACAGGCCAAACATTTAAAAACAAGCAAACATGGTCATTCAAACTGGTATTGTGCCAGTCTAAGTACACTGGTTATGGTTAAATAAAAATGGAAAGGCGTGTTAACTACAAGATGCAGCAACCAAATGTAGTCACTCATAGTGGTATTGTTGAAACTGGTATTGATGAAATTGAACCGCACAGTTCATACTTGCACATATAGAACATCACTTGTGAATAATTGGAATAACAAGGCATACTATGAACAACCAAAGATAGCATTTGAAATTGAACATATGCTAACTACAAACAACCGAACAATCAAAAAACTTTAAAAGAGGCATATGCTAGCTATAACAGGCTTAACAACAAGCAAATATATGCATTCCTATTGGTATGTTTAAAACCGGATTGATGAAATGTACTGCACGATAAATAATTGCACATATACAGCATCACATTGTGAACAACTGAAATAAACAAGGCATACTGCAAACAACCAGATATAGCAATTAAAACTGGACATATTCTCACAACACTACAAAAGGGACTCGACAAAACAAATCATGGGTTTCCCCTTGTGAAGAGGCATGGCAAAACAAATCATGGGTTTCCTCACTTGTCACGGATGGGCTCGTTCCCGTGGGAAGAGCACAGACCCGGGATGCGCTCCATGTTGTCGCAGATGGACTCCTTCCCCTTGGAAGAGCACGGCTGTAGGATGCCCTCCCTGATGTTGCCGACAGGCGCTTTCCCCTTGGAAGAGCAGATGGGCTCTTTCCCCTTGGAAGAGCCAGAGAGGGTGCCCTCCTCGTGGTCGCCGTTGATGAGGTCTGACTTGGATGCTGTGGATCCCAAGCCAGCGTCGCAGAACATGTCCTTCAAAAATGACAAAAGGGGCTCGATGGCGATGTAGAATGGCAAATTGTTGACAGCAAGCCAGAGGAGATCAGCGGCGGGCCCATGGATGAGATCGACGGCAGTTGAACCCGAGGGGTTGGGGGTGGGCCACATAACCTGTGACACAGCCCGCCTCAGGACGTCGCTGTCGATGACCTCGATGTCGTAGTCGGCGGACGAGACATGCCCGCATACTCTAGCCCACTGCTTGAGTGCCTGCCGCCAGTAATGGTCATCAGCTTCCTCGGCGACGTCAGGCGAAGAGACGGCTATACACCTCTTTTGGGCCAGTCGCTCCTCGAGCTCCACGGGAAGCTTAGCCGGGCTTAGGCCGCGACGCTCTGGAGTGGGGGATGGGGATCTGTGGGAAAGGGGGTGTTTGGCAGACGTCATCTAAGAAACTCAGGGAGGCCTATGTATGGAGATTGGTGGGTAAGCAGCACAGGCAAACCGGCAGATGTTGACAATGGAGGCCTTGCGGCGGCAGCAGCGGTGGCGGGGACTTTGCTAGGGTTTCGAGCGAGGGAGGGTGTGTGTGTGTGCCGCACGGGCATGCCCGAGGAGGTTTTGGTGTGTGTGTGTGGAGGGAGTGCGGGGTGTTTGAGGAAATGACGCGGGTACTGAAAATTTTACTACGAAGGATTCAAAGGCAGGAGTGAAATTCCGGGCTATTGAAAATTTTGATGATAGTGCATCGCACACGGTCCAGAGATAACAACCGTGTGTTATGAAACAGAAAAACCCTCGAGGCAAGCAGATATTTTCTAGGGATGCAGGCGGGATTGGGAACAAGAAACATCGCACACGGTCCGGAGATAACAACCGTGTGTTATGAAATAGGAAAACCCTCGAGGCGGGCAGATATTTTTGAGAGGGGGAGCCACATGGAGCCCAATATACTGTGCGGATGTGTGCATGACAGGTGCACCAGCGTGGCACATGGTTAGTTTGAGTGAACCGTGTCTGTTGAGTCATCCGACTTGTCTAATGTTCATAAATTTGGTGAAAAATGATGCGGGGGAGGGTCAGAACATGAACACACTTGCATGTGGACCAAATTTATGTATCAAAGGGGTGGTTTGCTTTTCAAATACCAAATGCAACTTCGATGTGGCACCTCTCTCGCAAAGCGCACGGTATTGCTTGCCCCCCCCCCCCCCCCCGTGTCGGCACGAAGGGAATCCTAAGCTATGAATGCATGCCCCCTCCCCCTCAACCGAGGTTCACCTATCAAAGTGCGAAGTAGCTAGCAGCCTGCCTCCTCCCTCGTGTCAGCACGAAGGGAATCCTAAGCTATGAATGCATGCCCCCCCCAACCGAGGTTTACCGTAGCAAAGTGCGAAGTAGCTAGCAACTCCCCTCCCTCGTGTCGGCACGAAGGGATTCCTAAGCTATGAATGCATCCCCCCCCCAACCGAGGTTCACCTAGCAAAGTGCGAAGTAGCTAGCAGCCCCCTCCCTCATGTCGGCATGAAGGGAATCCTAGCTAAGCTATGAATCCATGCCCTCCCCCCCCAACCGAGGTTCACCCTAGCAAAGTGCGAAGTAGCTAGCAGCCACCCCTCCCTCGTGTCGGCACAAAGGGAATCCTAATCTATGAATGCACATGCCCCCCCCCCCAACCGAGGTTCACCTAGCAAAGTGCGAAGTAGATAGCAGACCCCCTCCCTCATGTCGGCACGAAGGGAATCCTAAGCTATGAATGCATGCCCTCCCCCCAACCGAGGTTCACCCCAGCAAAGTGCGAAGTAGCTAGCAGCCACCCCTCCCTCGTGTCGGCACGAAGGGAATCCTAAGCTATGAATGCACATGCCCCCCCCAACCAAGCTTCACCTATCTAGCAAAGTGCAAAGTAGCTAGCAGCCCCCCCCCTTGTGTCGGCACGAAGGGAATCCTAATCTATGAGCATGCCCCCCTCCCCCCAACCGAGGTTCACCTAGCAAAGTACGAAGTAGCTAGCAGCCCCCACCCCCCCCCCTCGTGTCGCCACAAAGGGAATCCTAATTAAGCTATGAATGCATGCCCCCCCAACCAAGGTTCACCTAGCGAAGTGCGACGTAGCAACCCCCCCCCCCCCCACACACACACACACGCGCACACACTTTCAGCCGGCGGGCCAGAGAGGCATATATCTCACCAAGATGGAGCATAAAACAGACCAAGAATAATCCACCTTGGTCGTACAACCTCTCTCTTGTTGTTGGTTAAAGTGATGGCCGTCCATGCGACCCCGGAGATCGACTAGCTCGCCAATAATCACGAAGTAGCTAGTCCCCGAAGACAACCACTGCATGTGTGTGGCACAAACATATGTATGGAGAGGTGTGTTTTTGAGTAACAATGGAACAACTTTGATGTGGCACCGTGATTTCGAATTAGAAATCCCCACACTGAGTGAGGGTTAGGTTGACGATGCATATGTATGTTACACCACACTTCAAGCCAACGATGGGGGTTCATATATGCATGCATGTGTGCATAGTATATGCGCTCAAACGTAATTAGGTTTGAATCTCACCATGACCTATACTACGATAACACGAACCAAATGAAGAATCCGCCATGGTAACCTATCTTGTTGTTGGTCAAGGTGATCATGGATGTCCAAGCGGGCCCATGAATATATAGGCTTGTCGCCGATAACCACGCGAGGGAGTGTATCGTTCGAAGGCAACCACTACATGCATATGTATGGAGGTGATGCGTGCATGCATGTTTGAATACAAAACATTGATCTGGCGCGTGTGTCAAAAATCGTACACTAGCTCCCCACACAGAGCGAGATCGGTTCATGATGGTGTCGTTGTACTAGCCACTTCGACACGGTGGGAGGGATTCATGCGTACACATGCATGTGTGTGTGCTCAAAGTGTATCATGCATGTCATCCGAGAGCAAAAATAATAATCCCCTCCTAAGTCAAATTAACCTCTCTTGTTGTCAGGCAAAAAGAAGTGATGGACCAAGTGGGCCCACAGATGGAAAGCATCGATATCGCTCATAACCGCTTAAGTGGGTGCGAGAGGACAACCACCACCGCTTTGCATGTGGGACAAACATGTATATGTTGAATACCCAAAATGCACAACTTTGATGTGCCACATGCCTAAAAACCGTAAACCATGCATGCACACAGAGCGAGGTTCATATCAAGCGTACTACATATGATGGTCCCCTTCCCCCCTCTTCACCACATACCATATGCTCCTGCTGTAATATATGTACAACCCAAAAGAATCCTCATTGATGGTGAAATTAATTAACCTCTCCCAATGTACGTCAAAGTGATGCATGCATGCATGCATCGATGATGGCCTCGTGGGCCCACAGATGGAAGCATCACATGTGAGTGTCCTAGCTAGGATATATATGCATGTGGCCCAAAAAGGTGTTGTGTGATGTTTGAATAACCAATTTCACAATTTTGATGTGGCATGTGCCTCAGTAACCAAAAAGTCCCGACACTGAGTGAGGTGTACTTGTTCATGGACGCATACGTATAGTATATATGCTAGTCCCCTCCCACCTCTTCGACGCGTACTATATACCACCATAACACAAACAAAAAAGATTCTACCTTGCTGGTCAAATTAACCTCACTAATGGTTTTTCGTCAAAGTGATGGACGACGACCTCGCAGGCCCACAGAAAGCATCACACGTGAGTATTGAGTGTCGTTTAGGACAACCATCGACTGCCTGTGGCCAAAACATTTATGTATGAAAGGGTTGTGTAATGTTTTAAATAACGATTTCACGACTCTAGTGTGCCACCAGCTTGCCTAACAAAACGGCCAACCCACACGGTGGCTCACAACTCGTAGTGTACTACGAGCCACCCGCCACCCCCAGACGCACACACCCACACACACACCGCGAATCCACTGCAACTACGATGCATGTTTAATTAATTATCCCGCAGTGAACATACATGTTACCAAAGGAGGGATGTTTTAATTTCAAAAAAATCATAGAGATCATTAAGACGTTTTAGTACATTGATTGATTGATTTTCTATGGGTATAATGTGCAAAAATCAAATTTGAGCTACATGCACACATGACAGTGCACCTAAATGGATTGCAAAAACACATGTGTCTCACTGGGTGCATGTTTACTCCCCGTGCAACAAATTTCAAACATTGAGAATCTTGATTTTTAAATTCTAGTACATCCAAAACTTATTTGAAGTTCATGAAACTTATCGTTTTGTCAAATGGACTCCAATACAAAGTGGCATTGTACTTTTTTGTCAAATTTGAGACCAGTTTTGATGTAATCTTTATCTAATTACAGACGGGAGATTATTAATAATTGGGAACCAATATCCCAAACGGATTATTTATTCGAACCGTGAGTGTTAGACCAACAATGGATATGTGCCATGCTTCGGTTAAGCAATAAAGCGGCAGCATTAATCATCCAAATAGAAAAACAATATACGTGCCGCCGCGCGACCCATGTGGCATGCGAGCAGGCGTGAGTTGACGGGACGCATGCTAGCAGTCCGCCGCGCAAGCAGACGGGGAGGCGTGCGTGCAGGTGTGTGAATTGACGGGGGCATGCTCGCTGCGCAGTGTCATCGGGAGGTGTGCGAGTAGCTGTGTGAAACTTTGGTAGGCATGCCAGCAGTCCGATGCGCAGGCTCACCGGGAGGCGAGCCATTGGTTTGACCGCCACCCGCCTCTCTCACACGACTCCCACTACTCCATATTAATGGTGCGCCCGAGCGGCCGCACCCCCCATCCTCGCTACGCACACACAATCCTCTATCTCCGCTTGCATCCTCGACGCCGCTCTCTCAGTCCTCAAAGTCGTCAGTGTATGAGGATGCCGCCGAAGCGCCCCATCGGAGGGAGTGGCGATGTTGGGGCTACTAAAGCGCCATAGCATGGCGTGGAGATGGAGACAGAGGTTGCCGTCACCGCCGGCGAGTTGTCGCTGCATCCTGACGTCGTCGACGGCGTCGAGCTTCCACAGCTGGAGGCGGAGTTCCACACCGACTCCGACGACCACTCCGACGACGACTCCGATGACCACTCCTGCGACGACTCCAATGACGATGGACGGCTGGTTAGTCATCTATATCCATTTATGTGTCAAATAGATCATAGGGTTTCTCTGGTTACTCCTGCCTCCCACTTTAATAGAAATCGTGTGGTTATGTTCTCCCAATCCATGAAATCTGAGTAAGTTTCGTTAGATCCGTGTAGTTTATTGATTGTTTGAATGGTACACGTGATAAGTGATTAGTTGTTTCATCTGTGCAAATGATATCTGCTAATAATCCGACTAGGGTTAGTGTTCGTGCTAATAATTCCTAGCTAAGACATGACAATTGATTTTGAATGACCTACCTATGTTTGTGCCATTATTTTCTTCAAGATTGGTCTGTACGTAGACGACTGTGCTTAAAAATCAAACTATAATCTCTGGATATGTATAAATAAATAGCCATAAATTCCTAATCCTACATTCCTACTTCACGGCATGTAATCAGTGATTTGAAGCCAAATTTGTTTTACTATTTGTATAGGTGCTATCTGAGGATGTGGATAGCCAGGATAAAGATGCCCAGAGGAGGTACAAGAGGCGAATCCTGAGGGAGCTTTATGCGGGAATGCATAACAGGCGTATTAGGACCTGGAACAACGGCTATGGATGCCCATTTTGCAACCACAAGATTCATGACGCATATCTAAGTGTTCTGGTGCATGCAAGAGGACGGGTCGTTGGCTCCTTCAACCAGAAGTATTCTCGCAGGTTGGCGCACGGCGCGTACGCTGAGTACCTGGAGAAGCTTCAGGATCGTGTCGGTCGCATGTGAGATGAGATGTGGGATGGATGAACTATGTACGCTTGAGTATGCTTAATAACAGTTGATGAAGGAAATATGCCCTAGAGGCAATAATAAAGTTATTATTTATTTCCTTATTTCATGATAAATGTTTATTATTCATGCTAGAATTGTATTAACCGGAAACATAATACATGTGTGAATACATAGACAAATAGAGTGTCACTAGTATGCCTCTACTTGACTAGCTCGTTGAATCAAAGATGGTTAAGTTTCCTAGCCATAGACATGAGTTGTGATTTGATTAACGGGGTCACATCATTAGAGAATGATGTGATTGACTTGACCCATTTCGTTAGCATAGCACTTGCTCGTTTGGTTTGTTGCTATTGCTTTCATGATGACTTATACATGTTCCTATGACTATGAGATTATGCAACTCCCGTTTACCGGAGGAACACTTTGTGTCCTACCAACCGTCACAACGTAACTGGGTGATTATAAAGGTGCTCTACAGGTGTCTCCAAAGGCACTTGTTGGGTTGGCGTATTTCGAGATTAGGATTTGTCACTCCGATTGTCGGAGAGGTATCTCTGGGCCCTCTCGGTAATGCACATCACTATAAGCCTTGCAAGTATTGCAACTAATGAGTTAGTTGCGGGATGATGTGTTACGGAATGAGTAAAGAGACTTGTTGGTAACGAGATTGAACTAGGTATTGAGATACCGACGATCGAATCTCGGGCAAGTAACATACCGATGACAAAGGGATCAACGTATGTTGTTATGCGGTTTGACCAATAAAGATCTTCGTAGAATATGTAGGAGCCAATATGAGCATCCAGGTTCCACTATTGGTTATTGACCGGAGACATGTCTCGGTCATGTATGCATAGTTCTCGAACCCGTAGGGTCCGCACGCTTAACGTTAAGATGACAGTTATATTATGAGTTTATATGTTTTGATGTACCGAAGGAGTTCGGAGTCCCGGATGAGATCGGGGACATGACGAGGAGTCTTGAAATGGTCAAGACGTAAAGATCGATATATTGGACGACTATATTCGGACATCGGAAAGGTTCCGAGTGATTCGGGTATTTTTCGAAGTACCGGAGAGTTACGGGAATTCGCCAGGGAGTATATGGGCCTTATTGGGCCATACGGGAATAGAGGAGATAGGCCAAAAGGAAGGAGGCGCCCCCCCCCCTCTGGTCCGAATTGGACAATGGGTGCAGCCCCCTTTTCCTTCTCCCTCTCCTCCTCTTTCCTTCACTCCTACTCCAACAAGGAAAGGAGGAGTCCTACTCCCGGTGGGAGTAGGACTCCCCCTTGGCGCGCCCTCCTCCTAGGCCGGCCGCCTCCCCCTTGCTCCTTTATATACAGGGGCAGGGGGGCACCTCTAGACACACAAGTTGATCAAGTTGATCGTCTCTTAGCCGTGTGTGGTGCCCCCCTCCACCATAGTCCACCTCGATAATACTATAGCGGTGCTTAGGCGAAGCCCTGCATCGGTAGAACATCAACATCGTCACCACACCGTCGTGCTGACGAAACTCTCCCTCAACAATCGACTGGATCGGAGTTCGAGGGACGTCATTGGGCTGAACGTGTGCTGAACTCGGAGGTGCCGTACGTTCGGTACTTGATCGGTCGGATCATGAAGACGTACAACTACATCAACCGCGTTGTGCTAAAGCTTCCGCTTTCGGTCTATGAGGGTACGTAAACATTACTCTCCCCTCTCGTTGCTATGCATCACCATGATCTTGCGTGTGCGTAGGAATTTTTTTGAAATTACTACGTTCCCCAACAGTGGCATCCGAGCCTGGTTTTATGCGTTGATGTTATATGCACGAGTAGAACACAAGTGAGTTGTTGGCGATATAAGTCATACTACTTACCAGCATGTCATACTTTGGTTCGGCGGTATTGTTGGATGAAGCGGCTCGGACCGACATTACGCGTACACTTACGCGAGACTGGTTTTACCGTCGTGCTATGCACACAGGTGACTAGTGGGTGTCAGTTTCTCCAATTTTAGTTGAACCGAGTGTGGCTACGCCCGGTCCTTGATAAGGTTAAAACAGCACCAACTTGACAAACTATCGTTGTGGTTTTGATGCGTAGGTAAGAACGGTTATTGCTCATCCCGTAGCAGCCACGTAAAACTTGCAACAACAAAGTAGAGGACGTCTAACTTGTTTTTGCAGGGCATGTTGTGATGTGATATGGTCAAGACGTGATGAGATATAAGTTGTTGTATGAGATGATCATGTTTTGCTGAAGTTATCGGCAATTGGCAGAAGCCTTATGGTTGTCTCTTTATTGCATAAGATGCAAGTGCCAAATAATTGCTTTACTTTATCGCTATGCGATAGCAATAGTTTCAAGAGCAATAGTTGGCAAGACGAACATGTGACGACACATTGATATAGATCAAGATGATGGAGATCATGGTGTCATGCCGGTGACGATGGAGATCATGACGATGCTTTGGAGATAGAGATCAAAGGCACAAGATGATGATGGCCATATCATGTCACATATTTTGATTGCATGTGATGTTTATCTTTTATACATCTTACTTTGCTTAGTTATGACGGTAGCATTATAAGATGATCTCTCACTAAATTTTAAGATAAAAGTGTTCTCCCTGAGTATGCACCGTTGCAAAAGTTCGTCGTGCCCAGACACCACGTGATGATCGGGTGTGATAAGCTCTATGTCCATCTACAACGGGTGCAAGCCAGTTTTGCACACACAGAAATACTCGGGTTAAACTTGACGAGCCTAGCATATGCAGATATGGCCTCGGAACACTGGAGACCGAAAGGTCGAGCGTGAATCATATAGTAGATATGATCAACATAATGATGTTCACCATTGAAAACTACTCCATTTCACGTGATGATCGGTTATGGTTTAGTTGATTTGGATCACGTGATCACTTAGAAGATTAGAGGGATGTCTTTCTAAGTGGGAGTTCTTAAGTAATATGATTAATTAAACTTTAATTTATCATGAACTTAGTCCTGGTAGTATTAGCATATCTATGTTGTAGATCAATAGCTCGCGATGTTGCTCCCAGTTTATTGTGTTCCTAGAGAAAAATTATGTTGAAAAATGTTAGTAGCAATGATGCAGATTGGATCTGTGATATGAGGATTATCCTCATTGCTGCACAGAAGAATTATGTCCTTGATGCACCGCTAGGTAACAGACCTATTGCAGGAGCAGATGCAGATGTTGTGAACGTTTGGCTAGCTCCATATGATGACTACTTGATAGTTTAGTGCACCATGCTTAACGGCTTAGAATCGGGACTTCAAAAACGTTTTGAACGTCATGGACCATATGAGATGTTCCAGGAGTTGAAGTTAATATTTAGAGCAAAGACCCGAGTTGAGAGATATGAAGTCTCCAACAAGTTCTATAGCTAAAAAGATGGAGGAGAACAGCTCAAGCAGTGAGCATGTGCTCAGATTGTCTGGGTATTACAATCACTTGAATCAAGTGGGAGTTAATCTTCCAGATAAGATAGTGATTGACAAAATTCTCTAGTCACAATCACCAAGTTAGTAGAACTTCGTGATGAACTATAGTATGCAAGGGATGACGAAAACGATTCCCGAGCTTTTCATTATGATGAAATCGATGAAGGTAGAAGTCAAGAAAGAGCATCAAGTGTTGATGGTAGACAAGACCACTAGTTTCAAGAAAAGGGCAAAGGGAAGAAGGGGAACTTCAAGAAGAATGGCAAGCAAGTTGCTGCTCAAGTGAAGAAGCCCAAGTCTGGTCCTAAGCCTGAGACTAAGTGCTTCTACTGCAAAGGGATTGGTCACTGGAAGCGGAACTGCCCCAAGTTTTGGCGGATAAGAAGGATGGCAAAGTGAACAAAGGTATATTTGATATACAGATTATTGATGTGTATTTTACTAGTGTTCATAGCAACCCCTCGGTATTTGATACTGGTTCAATTGCTAAGAGTAGTAACTCGAAACGGGAGTTGCAGAATGAACAGAGACTAGTTAAGGGTGAAGTGACGATGTGTGTTGGAAGTGGTTCCAAGATTGATATGATCATCATCGTACACTCCCTATACTTTCAGGATTAGTGTTGAACCTAAATAAGTGTTATTTAGTGTTTGCATTGAGCATGAATATGATTTGATCATTTTTATTGCAATACGGTTATTCATTTAAGTAAGAGAATACGGTTTCTAGTTCCATTTTACTGAAACCGAGGCTTTCAGTCATCTTGCCCATGTGGTATGATTTGCATGCCTCAAGTGATTCAAAATCAAGCGAGTACAAAACGGTCCATTTGCATGGAGTTTCTTCATGCATATACACCAATAGACATGGTTCGCATGTCCCAAACTTTTCAAAAACGAGTGAGCCCAAAGATCCATCAACATGGAGCTTCTTCATGCGTTTTATACCGATATGACTTACGTGGCAGTGCCACAAGTAGGTGGTACTATCATTACTATCTTTTGGCATGAACATGTGTATCACTATGATCGAGATTCAATAAACCATTCATTTTAGGTGTAAGACCATTGAAGGTATTATTCAAATAAACAGAGTAACCGTTATTCTCCTTAAATGAATAACCGTATTGCGATAGACATAATCCAATCATGTCTATGCTCAACGCAAACACCAATCTCGATGGTAGAGGGAGCGTGCGATGCTTGATCATATCAACATTGGAAACACTTCCAACACATATCGTCAGCTCACCTTTAGCTAGTCTCCGTTTATTCCGTAGCTTTTATTTCGAGTTACTAACACTTAGCAACCGAACCGGTATCTAATACCCTGGTGCTACTAGGAGTACTAGTAAAGTACACATTAACATAATGTATATCCAATATACTTCTATCGACCTTGCCAGCCTTCTAATCTACCAAGTATCTAGGGTAATTCTGCTCCAGTGGCTGTTCCCTTTATTACAGAAGCACTTAGTCTCGGGTTTGGGTTCAACCTTGGGTTTCTTCACTAGAGCAGCAGCTGAATTGCCGTTTCATGAACTATCCCTTCTTGCCCTTGCCCTTCTTGAAACTAGTGGTTTCACCAACCATCAACAATTGATGCTCCTTCTTGATTTCTACTTTGGTGTTAAACATCGCGAATATCTCAAGGATCATCATATATGTCCCTGATATATTATAGTTCATCACGAAGCTCTAGCAGCTTGGTGGTAATGACTTCGGAGAAACATCACTATCTCATTTGGAAGATTAACTCCCACTCGATTCAAGCGATTGTTGTACTCAGACAATCTGAGCACAAGCTCAACAATTGAGCTTTTCTCCCTAGTTTGCAGGTTAGAAAAATCGTCGGAGGTCTTATACCTCTTGACATGGGCACGAGCCTGTAATTCCAATTTCAGCCCTCAAAACATCTCATATGTTTCGTGACGTTTCAAAACCGTCTTTGGTGCCTCAACTCTAAACCGTTTAACTGAACTATCATGTAGTTATCAAAACGTGTATGTCAGATGTTCGCAACATCCACAGACAACGTTCGAGGTTCAGCACACTGAGCGGTGCATTAAGGACATAAGCCTTCTATGAAGCAATGAGGACAATCCTCAGTTTACGGACCTAGTCCGCATAATTGCTACTATCAACTTTCAACTAATTTTTCTCTAGGAACATAACTAAACAGTAGAACTAAAGCGTGAGATACGACATAATTTGCAAAATCCTTTTTGACTATGTTCAGGATAATTAAGTTCATCGTATGAACTCCCACTCAGATAGACATCCCTCTAGTCATCTAAGCGATTACATGATCCGAGTCAACTAGGCCGTGTCTGATCATCACGTGACACGGACTAGTCAACGTCGGTGAACATCTTCATGTTGATCGTATCTTCTATACGACTCATGCTCGACCTTTCGGTCTTCTGTGTTCCGAGGCCATGTCTATGCACATGCTAGGCTCGTCAAGTCAACCTAAGTGTATTGCGTGTGTAAATCTGTCTTACACCCGTTGTATGTGAACGTAAGGATCTATCACACCCGATCATCACGTGGTGCTTCGAAACGACGAACTGTAGCAATGGTGCACAGTTAGGGGGAACACTTTCTTGAAATTATTATGAGGGATCATCTTATTTACTACCGTCGTTCTAAGCAAATAAGATGTATAAACATGATAAACATCACATGCAATCAAATAGTGACATGATATGGCCAATATCATGTAGCTCCTTTGATCTCCATCTTGGGGATCCATGATCATCTATTACAAGAACATGATCAATCTCATACATTACATATATCATTCATCACATCCTTTTGGCCATATCACATCACATAGCATACCCTGCAAAAACAAGTTAGACGTCCTCTAATTGTTGTTTGCTGTTTTTACGTGGCTGCTATGGGTTTCTAGCAAGAACATTTCTTACCTACGTAAAACCACAACGTGATATGCCAATTGCTATTTACCCTTCATAAGGACCCTTTTCATCGAATCCGATCCGACTAAAGTAGGAGAGACAGTCACCCGCTAGCCACCTTATGCATCTAGTGCATGTTAGTCGGTGGAACCAGTCTCACGTAAGAGTACGTGTAAGGTTGGTCTGGGCCGCTTCATCCCACGATGCCGCCGAATCAAGATAAGACTAGTAACGGCAAGCATATTGAACAAAATCAACGCCCACAACTTCTTTGTGTTCTACTCGTGCATAGAAACTACGCATAGACCTAGCTCATGATGCCACTGTTGGGGAACGTAGCAGAAATTCAAAATTTTCCTACGTGTCACCAAGATCTATCTATGGAGAGACCAGCAACGAGGGGAAGGAGAGTGCATCTACATACCCTTGTAGATCGCTAAGCGGAAGCGTTCAAGTGAACGGGGTTGATGGAGTCGTACTCGTCGTGATTCAAATCACCGATGATCAAGTGCCGAACGCACGGCACCTCCGCGTTCAACACACGTACAGCCCGGAGACGTCTCCCATGCCTTGATCCAGCAAGGGGAGAGGGAGAGGTTGATGAAGATCCAGCAACACGACGGCGTGGTGGTGGATGCAGGGCGTCACAGTAGCAGGGCTTCGCCTATACTACGAGAGAGAGACGTAACGGGGAGAGAGGGAGGCGCCAGGGGCTGGTGTGTTAAGTTCCTCCTCTCCCCCACTATATATAGGAGGGCCAAGGGGGGTGGTGCGCCAGCCTAGGAGATCCAATCTCCTAGGTGCGGCTGCCCAAGGGAGGTTTCCCTCCCCCCCCAAGGCACCTAGGGGTGCCTTCCACTAGTGGGACTCCTCCCCATGGAAACCCTAGGCGCATGGGCCTAGTAGGGCTGGTGCCCTTGGCCCATGTAGGCCAAGGCGCACCCCCTACAGCCCATGTGGCCCCCCCGGGACAGGTGGCCCCACCCGGTGGGCCCCCGGGACCCCTCCGGTGGTCCCGGTACAATACCGATAACCCCGAAACTTGTCCCGATGGCCGAAACAGCACTTCCTATATATAATTCTTTACCTCCGGACCATTCCGGAACTCCTCGTGACGTCCGGGATCTCATCCAGGACTCCGAATAACATTCGGGTTACTGCATACACATATCTTCATAACCCTAGCGTCACCGAACCTTAAGTGTGTAGACCCTACGGGTTCGGGAGACATGCAGACATGACCGAGACGTTCTCTGGTCAATAACCAACAGCGGGATCTGGATACCCATGATGGCTCCCACATGTTCCACGATGATCTCATCGGATGAACCATGATGTCAAGGACTTAATCAATCCCGTATTCAATTCCCTTTGTCTAGCGGTATGTTACTTGCCCGAGATTCGATCGTCGGTATCCAATACCTAGTTCAATCTCGTTACCGGCAAGTCTCTTTACTCGTTCCGTAACACATCATCCCGTGATCAACTCCTTGGTCACATTGCGCATATGATGATGTCCTACCGAGTGGGCCCAGAGATACCTCTCCGTTTACACGGAGTGACAAATCCCAGTCTCGATTCGTGCCAACCCAACAGATACTTTCGGAGATACCTGTAATGCACCTTTATAGTCACCCAGTTACGTTGTGACGTTTGATACACCCAAAGCACTCCTACGGTATCCGGGAGTTGCACAATCTCATGGTCTAAGGAAATGATACTTGACATTAGAAAAGCTTTAGCATACGAACTACACGATCTTTGTGCTAGGCTTAGGATTGGGTCTTGTCCATCACATCATTCTCCTAATGATGTGATCCCGTTATCAACGACATCCAAATGTCCATGGTTAGGAAACCATAACCATCTATTGATCAACGAGCTAGTCAACTAGAGGCTCACTAGGGACATGGTGTTGTCTATGTATCCACACATGTATCTGAGTTTCCTATCAATACAATTATAGCATGGATAATAAACGATTATCATGAACAAGGAAATATAATAATAACTAAATTATTATTGCCTCTAGGGCATATTTCCAACAGTCTCCCACTTGCACTAGAGTCAATAATCTAGTTCACATCGCCATGTGATTAACACTCACAGGTCACATCGCCATGTGACTAACATCCAAAGAGTTTACTAGAGTCAGTAGTCTAGTTCACATCACTATGTGATTAACACTCAATGAGTTTTAGGTTTGATCATGTTGCTTGTGAGAGAGGTTTTAGTCAACGGGTCCGAACCTTTCAGATCCGTGTGTGCTTTACAAATCTCTATGTCATCTCCTAGATGTAGCTACCACGCTCTATTTGGAGCTATTCCAAATAACTATTCTACTTGGAGCTATTCTAAATTGTTGCTCCATTATATGCATCCGGTATCTCTACTCAGAGCTATCCGGATAGGTGTTAAGCTTGCATCGACGTAACCCTTTACGACGAACTATTTTACCACCTCCATAACCGAGAAACTTCCTTAGTACACTAGTTACCAAGGATAACTTTGACCGCTGTCCCGTGATCCGTTCTTGGATCACTCTTGTACCCCTTGACTGACTCATGGCAAGGCACACTTCAGGTGCGGTACACAGTATAGCATACTGTAGAGCCTATGTCTTAAGCATAGGGGACGACCTTCGTCCTTTCTCTCTATTCTGCCGTTGTCGAGCTTTAAGTCTTAACTTCATACCTCACAACTCAGGCAAGAACTCCTTCTTTGACTGATCCATCTTGAACACCTTCAAGATCATGTCATGGTATGTGCTCATTTTGAAAGTACTATTAAGCGTTTTGATCTATCCTTATAGATCTTGATGCTCAATGTTCAAGTAGCTTATTCCAGGTTTTCCATTGAAAAACACTTTCCAAATATCCCTATATGCTTTCCAGAAATTCTATGTCATTTCCGATCAACAACATATATTCATCAGAAATTCTATAGTGCTCCCACTCACTTCTTTGGAAATACCAGTTTCTCATAAACTTTGTATACACCCAAAATCTTTGATCATCTCATCAAAGCATACATTCCAATTCTGAGATGCTTACTCCAGTCCTCAGAAGGATTGCTGGAGCTTCGCATACTTATTAGCATATTTCAGGATTGACAAAACCTTCCGGTTGTATCACATACAACCTTTCCTCAAGAAAATCATCGAGGAAACAATGTTTTGACATCCTATCTACAAGATTTCATAAATAATGCAGTAATCGCTAATATAATTCCAACAGAATCTTAGCATCGCTACGAGTGAGAAAGTCTCATCGTAGTCAACTCCTTGAACTTGTCGGAAAACATCTTAACGACAAGTCGAGCTTTCTTAATGGTGACATTTACCATCATTGTCCGTCTTCCTTTTAAAATCCATCTGTACTCAACAGCCTTACGACCATCGAGCCGTTCCGCCAAAGTCTACACTTTGTTTTCATACATGGATCCTCTCTCGGATTTTATGGCCTCGAGCCATTTATCGGAATCCAGGCCCACCATCGCTTCTCCATAGCTCGTAGGTTCATTGTTGTCTAGCAACATGACTTCCAAGACAGGATTGCGTACCACTCTGAAGTAGTACGCATCCTTGTCATCCCACGAGGTTTGGTAGTGACTTGATCTGAAGTCTCATGATCAATATCATAAGCTTCCACTTCAATTGGTGTAGGTGCCACAGGAACAACTCTTTGTGCCCTGCTATACACTAGTTGAAGTAACGGTTCAATAACCTCACCAAGTCTCCACCATCCTCCCACTCAATTCTTTCGAGAGAAACTTTTCCTCGAGAAAGGACCCGATTCTAGAAACAATCCTTTATTGCTTTCGGATCTGAGACAGGAGGTATACCCAACTGTTTTTGGGTGTCCTATGAAGATGCATTTATCCGCTTTGGGTTCGAGCTTATCAGCCTGAAACCTTTTTCACATAAGCGTCGCAGCCCCAAACTTTTAAGAAATGACAGCTTAGGTTTCTCTAAACCATAGTTCATACGGTGTCATCTCATCGGAATTACGTGGTGCCCTATTTAAAGTGAATGTGGTTGTCTCTAATGCTTAACCCATAAACTATTGTGGTAATTCGATAAGAGACATCATGGTATGCATCATATCCAATAGGGTGCAGTTATGATGTTCGGACACACCATCACACTATGGTGTTCCAGGCTGTATTAGTTGTGAAACGATTTCCACAATGTCTTAATTTTGTGCCAAACTCGTAATTCAGATATTCATCTCTATGATCATATCATAGATCTTTTATCCTCTTGTCACGACGATCTTTCAACTTCACACTGAAATTACTTGAACCTTTCAATAATTCAGACTCGTGATTCATCAAGTAAATGTACTCAACATCTACTCAAATCATCCGTGAAGAAAGAACATAACGATATCCACTACATGCCTCAGCACTCATTGGACTGCACACATCAAAATGTATTACTTCCAACAATTTGCTTTCTAGTTCCATTTTACTGAAACCGAGGCTTTCAGTCATCTTGCCCATGTGGTATGATTTGCATGCCTCAAGTGATTCAAAATCAAGCGAGTACAAAACGGTCCATTTGCATGGAGTTTCTTCATGCATATACACCAATAGACATGGTTCGCATGTCCCAAACTTTTCAAAAACGAGTGAGCCCAAAGATCCATCAACATGGAGCTTCTTCATGCGTTTTATACCGATATGACTTACGTGGCAGTGCCACAAGTAGGTGGTACTATCATTACTATCTTTTGGCATGAACATGTGTATCACTATGATCGAGATTCAATAAACCATTCATTTTAGGTGTAAGACCATTGAAGGTATTATTCAAATAAACAGAGTAACCATTATTCTCCTTAAATGAATAACCGTATTGCGATAGACATAATCCAATCATGTCTATGCTCAACGCAAACACCAATCTCGATGGTAGAGGGAGCGTGCGATGCTTGATCATATCAACATTGGAAACACTTCCAACACATATCGTCAGCTCACCTTTAGCTAGTCTCCGTTTATTCCGTAGCTTTTATTTCGAGTTACTAACACTTAGCAACCGAACCGGTATCTAATACCCTGGTGCTACTAGGAGTACTAGTAAAGTACACATTAACATAATGTATATCCAATATACTTCTATCGACCTTGCCAGCCTTCTAATCTACCAAGTATCTAGGGTAATTCTGCTCCAGTGGCTGTTCCTTTATTACAGAAGCACTTAGTCTCGGGTTTGGGTTCAACCTTGGGTTTCTTCACTAGAGCAGCAGCTGAATTGCCGTTTCATGAACTATCCCTTCTTGCCCTTGCCCTTCTTGAAACTAGTGGTTTCACCAACCATCAACAATTGATGCTCCTTCTTGATTTCTACTTTGGTGTCAAACATCGCGAATATCTCAAGGATCATCATATATGTCCCTGATATATTATAGTTCATCACGAAGCTCTAGCAGCTTGGTGGTAATGACTTCGGAGAAACATCACTATCTCATTTGGAAGATTAACTCCCACTCGATTCAAGCGATTGTTGTACTCAGACAATCTGAGCACAAGCTCAACAATTGAGCTTTTCTCCCTAGTTTGCAGGTTAGAAAAATCATCGGAGGTCTTATACCTCTTGACATGGGCATGAGCCTGTAATTCCAATTTCAGCCCTCAAAACATCTCATATGTTTCGTGACGTTTCAAAACCGTCTTTGGTGCCTCAACTCTAAACCGTTTAACTGAACTATCATGTAGTTATCAAAACGTGTATGTCAGATGTTCGCAACATCCACAGACAACGTTCGAGGTTCAGCACACTGAGCGGTGCATTAAGGACATAAGCCTTCTATGAAGCAATGAGGACAATCCTCAGTTTACGGACCTAGTCCGCATAATTGCTACTATCAACTTTCAACTAATTTTTCTCTAGGAACATAACTAAACAGTAGAACTAAAGCGTGAGATACGACATAATTTGCAAAATCCTTTTTGACTATGTTCAGGATAATTAAGTTCATCGTATGAACTCCCACTCAGATAGACATCCCTCTAGTCATCTAAGCGATTACATGATCCGAGTCAACTAGGCCGTGTCCGATCATCACGTGACACGGACTAGTCAACGTCGGTGAACATCTTCATGTTGATCGTATCTTCTATACGACTCATGCTCGACCTTTCGGTCTTCTGTGTTCCGAGGCCATGTCTATGCACATGCTAGGCTCGTCAAGTCAACCTAAGTGTATTGCGTGTGTAAATCTGTCTTACACCCGTTGTATGTGAACGTAAGGATCTATCACACCCGATCATCACGTGGTGCTTCGAAACGACGAACTGTAGCAACGGTGCACAGTTAGGGGGAACACTTTCTTGAAATTATTATGAGGGATCATCTTATTTACTACCGTCGTTCTAAGCAAATAAGATGTATAGACATGATAAACATCACATGCAATCAAATAGTGACATGATATGGCCAATATCATGTAGCTCCTTTGATCTCCATCTTGGGGATCCATGATCATCTATTACAAGAACATGATCAATCTCATACATTACATATATCATTCATCACATCCTTTTGGCCATATCACATCACATAGCATACCCTGCAAAAACAAGTGAGACGTCCTCTAATTGTTGTTTGTTGTTTTTACGTGGCTGCTATGGGTTTCTAGCAAGAACGTTTCTTACCTACGCAAAACCACAACATGATATGCCAATTGCTATTTACCCTTCATAAGGACCCTTTTCATCGAATCCGATCCGACTAAAGTAGGAGAGACAGTCACCCGCTAGCCACCTTATGCATCTAGTGCATGTTAGTCGGTGGAACCAGTCTCACGTAAGAGTACGTGTAAGGTTGGTCTGGGCCGCTTCATCCCACGATGCCGCCGAATCAAGATAAGACTAGTAATGGCAAGCATATTGAACAAAATCAACGCCCACAACTTCTTTGTGTTCTACTCGTGCATAGAAACTACGCATAGACCTAGCTCATGATGCCACTGTTGGGGAACGTAGCAGAAATTCAAAATTTTCCTACGTGTCACCAAGATCTATCTATGGAGAGACCAGCAACGAGGGGAAGGAGAGTGCATCTACATACCCTTGTAGATCGCTAAGCGGAAGCGTTCAAGTGAACGGGGTTGATGGAGTCGTACTCGTCGTGATTCAAATCACCGATGATCAAGTGCCGAACGCACGGCACCTCCGCGTTCAACACACGTACAGCCCGGAAACGTCTCCCATGCCTTGATCCAGCAAGGGGAGAGGGAGAGGTTGATGAAGATCCAGTAACACGACGGCGTGGTGGTGGATGCAGGGCGTCACAGTAGCAGGGCTTCGCCTATACTACGAGAGAGAGACGTAACGGGGAGAGAGGGAGGCGCCAGGGGCTGGTGTGTTAAGTTCCTCCTCTCCCCCACTATATATAGGAGGGCCAAGGGGGGTGGTGCGCCAGCCTAGGAGATCCAATCTCCTAGGTGCGGCTGCCCAAGGGAGGTTTCCCTCCCCCCCAAGGCACCTAGGGGTGCCTTCCACTAGTGGGACTCCTCCCCATGGAAACCCTAGGCGCATGGGCCTAGTAGGGCTGGTGCCCTTGGACCATGTAGGCCAAGGCGCACCCCCTACAGCCCATGTGGCCCCCCCGGGACAGGTGGCCCCACCCGGTGGGCCCCCGGGACCCCTCCGGTGGTCCCAGTACAATACCGATAACCCCGAAACTTGTCCCGATGGCCGAAACAGCACTTCCTATATATAATTCTTTACCTCCGGACCATTCCGGAACTCCTCGTGACGTCCGGGATCTCATCCGGGACTCCAAACAACATTCGGGTTACTGCATACACATATCTTCATAACCCTAGCATCACCGAACCTTAAGTGTGTAGACCCTACGGGTTCGGGAGACATGCAGACATGACCGAGACGTTCTCTGGTCAATAACCAACAGCGGGATCTGGATACCCATGATGGCTCCCACATGTTCCACGATGATCTCATCGGATGAACCACGATGTCAAGGACTTAATCAATCCCGTATTCAATTCCCTTTGTCTAGCGGTATGTTACTTGCCCGAGATTCGATCGTCGGTATCCAATACCTAGTTCAATCTCGTTACCGGCAAGTCTCTTTACTCGTTCCGTAACACATCATCCCGTGATCAACTCCTTGGTCACATTGCGCATATGATGATGTCCTACCGAGTGGGCCCAGAGATACCTCTCCGTTTACACGGAGTGACAAATCCCAGTCTCGATTCGTGCCAACCCAACAGATACTTTCGGAGATACCTGTAATGCACCTTTATAGTCACCCAGTTACGTTGTGACGTTTGATACACCCAAAGCACTCCTACGGTATCCGGGAGTTGCACAATCTCATGGTCTAAGGAAATGATACTTGACATTAGAAAAGCTTTAGCATACGAACTACACGATCTTTGTGCTAGGCTTAGGATTGGGTCTTGTCCATCACATCATTCTCCTAATGATGTGATCCCGTTATCAACGACATCCAAATGTCCATGGTTAGGAAACCATAACCATCTATTGATCAACGAGCTAGTCAACTAGAGGCTCACTAGGGACATGGTGTTGTCTATGTATCCACACATGTATCTGAGTTTCCTATCAATACAATTATAGCATGGATAATAAACGATTATCATGAACAAGGAAATATAATAATAACTAATTTATTATTGCCTCTAGAGCATATTTCCAACATGAACGTGTGCTGAACTCGGAGGTGCCGTACGTGCGGTACTTGATCGGTCGGATCGTGAAGACGTACGACTACATCAACCGCGGTGTGCTAACGCTTCCGCTTTCGTTCTACGAGGGTACGTAAACATTACTCTCCCCTCTCGTTGCTATGCATCACCATGATCTTGCGTGTGCGTAGGAATTTTTTTGAAATTACTATGTTCCCCAACAGTTGAACTATGTACTTATGGTTGAACTATGCTTATGTACATGTACGCTTATTATCTATGTCTGAGTATGTTAAATATTTCGCCAAATTTTGGTAAAAATTACAACGGGGGACCAATAAACCAGGAAGGAGGTAGTATGTAAATCACACACGGTTCCCAAAATTGGAACCGTGTGCAATGACTTTCATTTTGCCTGCTACGTCAATCACACACGGTTCGCTCTAGCAAACCGTCGCCCCCAAATTTCTTTGTGGGACAGAAAACCGTCACCACCCAATTCAAAAACGAAAAAAGAAAACCCTCACCATCCCCACGTCAAAAAAACCCTCACCCCGCCCGCCACCCCCTCAGCCCCTCCGGTACATTCCCCATTCACACCTGCACAAGCTCCTCCGCGTCTATGCCATGGCACTGCCTATTGCAGCGGTAAACACTTATCTCGACGCCTGCCGCCGCCAGGCTGCTGGCAAAGCCCTCGCCACTTCCGCTTGTCGTCTTCTACCGCCATCGACTTTCTCGACGCTGCTCGCGGTCAACCCAGCTCTGCTCGGTTGGGGAATCTACCATACTGAGGGTTCTTTCTCATGGACAACAAGGTAACTAATTTAACGAGATATTATCTCATCTCTTATCCCAGTTCATCTGCCTCCTTTAATCACCCGGTGGAAATCACCGTGAATTCATTTTTATTCGAGCTGATTTGAGGGTTTTCTTTCATTCAAAGAATGTATAGTGTGCTGACACTTCAGGACTTGGCGACTACCGCTAGAGATTCCATCTCATCGTACCAGATAACTTGAGGATGTGCGCGGATGTTCAATATCACCCTAAATCGGTTGGCATGGCCTACTTTCCTGAACAGATTCTAAATATTGCTACATTTGAATAAAAGGTTCCACATGCACCATATATGTCAAAGGGGTTTGTTTTCCCTCTTCTTTCTATATTAGGCAATTTAATGATGTATTTTTCTTTCGATTACTCTCATATTTCCATGACATCATGTTTACCCTATCTGTTTAATTATAGACTTTTGTCCTTCGATTTCAACTGTTGTATAGTTCTTTAAATTTGGGCCCATATTTGCATGTTACCATATTTTCTTTAATAATCCTACCATTTTCTACAGGACATCCATCGCTATGCAATAGATTATGTAGTGCACAATTTTTCCCTTTACATACATCAAGGCTCCACGAATGTCATACTGCACACAAACCATGGATTTACAATCGTTGCTACTGTAAGACTTGATGAACGTGGTGACTTCTATTTTGGCACTGGCTTTTGGAATGAAATTGCAAAGTTTTATGTACTGAAAGTTGGCACTAAAATTGCACTGCACATAGAAGGGCCTAGTCATGAGATATATGCTAACTTCCTCGACAAAACCATCCATCCGGACTTTGTTTGAAGTAAGTTTTCTTTTCAACTATCTGCATATGTTGACTTACCCAGCAATGTCAAATGAATTGTGTAGTATTTAAGCAACCAATTGTTATTCCCTTTTCTTACTATATCCCTACCTAATAACTTCTAGTTACGAATACACTTTTCTATTGCCCTGTTTTAACTAAATATTCCATGTAGTCCCATTTCTATCAGAAAGTGCCGCTGACAAGGAGACTCCGGAGGTGGAGAACGGAGATGCCAACAAGCGAAGGTGGGGCGAGCTAGAACCACAAGCGAGTCCAGCAGGCCTAGACTTAATCAGCAGCCTCCCCGATGATATGTTGAGAGTCATCATCTCCCTCCTCCCAATCAAATATGGGGCGCGAACAACCCTCCTTTCTCGGCGGTGGCGCCCCCTATGGAACTCCAGCCCTCTCGACCTCATCGACACCCACGAGCTCTGCCATGGCTATCACAAAAGCTTGGATGCGTTCTCCAAGATCCTTGGCAGTCACCTTGGCCCAACCAAAGGCCTTAGAATGGGCAAGTTCTGTTCCAACGGCAAGGACCGAGCCAAGCTAGACGACTGGTTCTGATCCCCCGCCCTAGATCAGCTAGAGGAGCTCACTTTTGATGATGGGAATATGTGATCGCTGCCAACATCTGCACTCCGCCTCACGCCCACTCTACGCGTCGCCAAGTTCAGGAACTACCATTTCCCGCCCCTTAATGACGCGCCCGCTCTTATTCTACCATGACTGAAGCACCTCGAGCTCATCGGCGTCTGCCTCTCAAAGGGTGACATGGAGCACCTGCTCAGTGGCTGTACTGCACTCGAGTACCTTCGTCTTCAGGCGATCAATGGGTTGAGTACCTTCCACATCACCTCCATGACTCTCCGGACTATTTATGTGTGTTGTTGGTGCGGCAGGAAGACATCACAAAAGGTGGACCACGGTATGGTCATCCAGGACACACCTACACTTGAGAGATTACTTGTAGTTGATCAAGAAGGTCCAACAAGAATCAATGTCATTTATGCGCCGAAATTGACAATGGTGGGCTACTCGTCTGACAAATACTCCGAACTTGTTATTGGATCCACACCCGTTCAGGTACAACAGCCGCCTTCTACCTCTCCTTCTACAAATTAACATTATATCTAATTTTGAAGATGTTTGTTTGTCTGTCATTCAGAAAATGATTCCAACAAGCTTGACCCTGAAACTGCGCATAGTGAAGGTCTTGGCACTAGAATCTATCAGGCCCAACCTGGAGCAAGTTGTCAGTTTCCTGAGATGCTTTTCGTGCCTGGAGAAGCTATATATCGAGGTGATGTTCCTTTCCTATTAAATGCTAACCATAAGGGAGTTCAATTTGTGACACATTATTCCAACTTTAGAATGACAATGTACTACGATTTCTGAAGGTTCTTTTGGAGGATTTCAGTACATACATGCCCCCCCATATTGGTTGCTTGATCCATATGGTTACATTCAATAAGCATTTATCCTTTGGATTCATCTGTACTAGTTTTCTTAGGGAACTTTTCATCCACTCCAACCTCTTGTGAAGAAGGCTACATTTTTCTAGAATGTAATCAAATGCCCATGTTAATCATGTCAGATCGAAGATGGCATGTTTGTGCATTTTACAAATCCTGCAAACCAAATAGCTAGGCCTGTAGTAATGTTCAAAACTGCATGTAGGCACTAACACATTTTCTTATTTTGCAGATAAGATTAGGCCCAGTGGTGGATAATGTGATACAATATAACAATCACGTCGAATGCCTAGATCTGCATCTCTCGGAAATTACTTTGAACTCCTACCGAGGGACCTTACCAGAGATTATATTCGCCATGTTCTTTGTTCTCAGAGCAAGGGTGCTGAAGGAAATGAGGTTTTCCCTACATTTATTTCACAAAAATGAATGGTTTGTTGATCAGCACCAGCGCCTGCGGCAGACTGGAGTAGGCTCCAAAAATGTTGAATTTCATTTTGGAACTACAGATGACAGAGTAATCGAAAGTCATCGGGTCAACCCCATACATGACTTCTCAGTGGCTGGCCCCTTTGCAAAAATTGTGAGGTTTCGAAGCCAGACTTAGAAGCGGTGATATTAGTTTGAACCCCTCTGATATCCATGTTCGGCGCATGAGCGCGAGCGTTTGCAGCTGATGAGCTGAATTTCATTTCTAATATCAGTTTGAACCGTGTAATCTTCGAAGTTGAGCCATATAACACTGGAACTTGAACCTTGTAACATTTTGAGCTTTGTTGGTACAATCATTGAAATGGCATATTATGAGACTCGTATGTTGCTAGCACTATTTTGACCTTAATATGCAATGGTCTTAGTTTTTATTAACCATTCTCGAATCAGTTTACCTTGTCGATCTCATAGCACACGATCTGTATAGCTAACTTGACTACGATCTTCGACAATATTGCACATAGTTGGTTTCTTCCACCGTGTGCACTGTAGAGCGCAGAATTAATTATCGCACTCGAGTGTCCATCATCACCCTTCTGTGTAACTTTGACCTCATCACCCAAGGGTGAACTTATGACCGAAGTCATTCCACACACTTCGTTTTTACAAAGCTTTTTGCCAATAAACGCCGACGATTTGTCCCTCTTCTAGCCGACGCGTGGCCGAACTAGCCGGGCGGGAAGCTTGCACGGTAAACAGTGCGGTAGCGCGGGAATAGGCTCTTCGAGTCGACGCCTGGGGTGCGGTGTTGTCAAGCGTGCATTGGATTCTGGAATCCTCCGCTATGAACGTCGTGACAAGACGTGAGGATTACAGGCCGTTCGGCCCCCATTTATTACAGCGGCCATTTAACCTACCCTTGTGTCTCTTCAACCTTTCGATCGTGCCCCACCATTGCAAGAAGTACACCCACCACGAGAAATTCTTAGAGGGTATCCTGCGCGGCTCCAATGGCGCTCCGAGCAGTTGCCGCTGACGAGCAGCAGTTCACCATGCGTGCCGTGGTGGACACCCACAGAAGGTTCATGGACCTCTCGGTGGTGTACACCAACGACCCGGTTTGGGCGGAGCACTCCATCCACATCATGGAGTTGTTGCTTGCCGAGGAGAAGTACAAGGTGGTCGGGTTCGACCTCGAGTACACCCGCGCTCGTGCCGGGTCTCGTCCCAAGGTCGTCGTTGCCCAGATGTGCGTACGCCACCACGTCCTCGTCTACCACTACTTCCTGGCCACAAGGCCTTGCGAGCGTTTCGCCAAGTTTGTCAACAGCCCCCACTACATGTTCGCTGCGGTGGACATCACCAACGATGTAAAGGCGCTCGAGAATCCGGGCATCGCCTGCCAGAGTCTTGTCGACATCCAGGGCCAATACAAGATCAGGGGAAGGAAGGAGCATGAGAAGGACTCACTGGTTCACCTCGTTGAGGCCATCATCGACCCCTACTACAGAGATATGAAGGATTCATGCAACAAGGACAAGCGTACCCGGCACTCGGCCTAGATGGAGAAACTCGACAAAGCTCACGTCGTGTACGCGGCCAAGGAGGCGTACACGAGCTACGACATGTACAGGCGGATCGTTGACATGAGGAAGTCCCTCCTTCCCCAAAACAGCCAGGGATCCAGCCAGAAGCAGAGCAATGGCAAGCATCCTCGCAACAATAAGTAGATGATTAGATCTTCGTTTCTCCTTCTTTAGTATGCATGTAATTGCTTTCTTTGGTGTGTGGAAATGTTATGTGTGTAGTCACTTGTGTAATTGTATGCTTAATTTGGTTATGAAATGTTGTCTTTTGAAGTATATATGTTGATGTTGTAGACAGAGCGTAGATGTTGTGCGGACAAAGAAAATCACATCGCACACGGACTAAACAATGGAACCCGTCGGTGATGTTTTCATCAATCACTTACAATTGTATACCAGCAATTGTTTTCTCACAACACACACGGCTTGTTAGCAGTAATCGTATGTGTTGTTATTGGTCTTCGCACACGTCTCCGATTATAGACCTGTTTGCCTCGTATCACACACATCCTGTTCATTTGAACCGTTTTTGTTCCCATGTCTCAACGCAAACAGATCATCCGAGTGAACGCATGCCATATATTGCACACACCTTTGATCTGACTCACCGTTTCTTTTGTGTTGCCTAATCACAAATAGTTCATCGTAGTGAACTGTATGTTCTGTATCGCACACGCCTTCATCTGGCTTCCCGTTTCTTTTGTTCCTCCTCATCGCAAACAGTTCATTGAACTGAACTGTATGCCCTTCATCGCAAACGCAAATAAAACCTGAACCGTGTTTGATGCATCCGTCATCGCAAATGTTTTATACATTTCTGATAGTTTTCATACAGCACCGTTTGCAATTATTGCATCGCACACAGTTTCTCGAAGGGTCTCTGATCGTAGTGTCGTGTTAGTAGCATCCTGCAGTAGTGGTATCTCAATACCTAGTTCAATCTCATTACCGGCAATTCTCTTTACTCGTTCTGTAATGCATCATCCCGTGACTAGCTCATTAGTCACATTGCTTGCAAGGCTTACGGTGATGTGCATTACTGAGAGGGCCCCGAGATACCTCTCCGATACACGGAGTGACAAAACCTAATCTCGATCTATGCCAACTCAACAAACACCTTCGGAGATACCTGTAGAGCATCTTTATAATCACCCAGTTATGTTGTGACGTTTGATAGCACACTAAGTGTTCCTCCAGTATTCGGGAGTTGCATAATCTCATAGTCGTAGGAACATGTATAAGTCATGAAGAAAGCAATAGCAATAAACTAAACGATCATAGTGCTAAGCTAACGGATGGGTCTAGTCCATCACATCATTCTCTAATGATGTGATCCCGTTTCATCAAATGACAACACATGTCCATGGCTAGGAAACCTAACCATCTTTGATTAATGAGCTAGTCAAGTAGAGGCATACTAGGGACACCCTGCTTGTCTATGTATTCACACATGTACTAAGTTTCCGATCAATACAATTCTAGCATGAATAATAAACATTTCTCACGATATAAGGAAATATAAATAACAACTTTATTATTTCCTCTACGGCATATTTCCTTCAGTCTCCCACTTGCACTAGAGTCAATAATCTAGTTCACATCGTCATGTGATTTAACACCAATAGTTCACATCGTTATGTCATTAGTTCACATCTCCATGTGAATAATACCCAATGGGTTTACTAGAGTCGATAATCTAGTTCACATCGCTATGTGATTAACACCCAAAGAGTGATCATGTTTTGATTGTGGGAGAAGTTTAGTCTATGGGTCTACAACATTCAGATACGTACGTATTTTGCAAATTTCTATGTCTACAATACTCTGCACGGAGCTACTCTAGCTAATTTCTCCCACTTTCAATATGTATCTAGATCGAGACTTAGACTCATCTAGATCGGTGTCAAAATCTTGCATCGACATAACTCTTTACGATGAACTCTTTTATCACCTCCATAACCTAGAAATATTTCCTTAGTCCTATAAGGATAATTTTGACTGTTGTTCAGTGATCTACTCCTAGATCACTATTGTACTCCCTTGCCAAAATCATGCTAAGGTATACAAGAGGTCTGGTACACAGCATAGCATACTTTATAGAACCTATGACTGAGGCATAGGGAATGACTTTTTCATTCTCTTTCTATTTTCTGCCATGGTCGGGTTTTGAGTCTTTACTCAACTTCACACCTTGCAACACAGGCAAGAACTCCTTCTTTGACTGTTCCATTTTGAACTACTTCAAAATCTTGTCAAGGTATGTACTCGTTGAAAAATATATCAAGCATCTTGATCTATCTCTATAGATCTTGATGCTCAATATGTAAGTAGCTTCACCGAGTTCTTTCTTTGAAAAACTCCTTTCAAACACTCCTTTATGCTTTCCAAAAAATTCTACATCATTTCTGATCAACAATATGTCATTCACATATACTTATCAGAAAAGCTGTAGTGCTCCCACTCACTCTTGTAAATACATGCTTCACTTTATCAAAGCATATATTCCAACTCCGAGATGCTTGCACCAGTCCATAGATGGATCGCTGGAGCTTGCACACTTTGTTAGCACCTTTACGATTGACAAAACCTTCTTGTTGCATCATATACAACTCTTTTTTAAGAAATCCATTAAGGAATGCAGTTTTGACATCCATTTGCCAGATTTCATAAAATGTGGCAATTGCTAACATGATTGGGACAGACTTAAGCATCGCTACAGGTGAGAAGGTCTCATCGTAGTCAACTCCTTGAACTTGTCGAAAACCTTTTGCAACAAGTCGAGCTTTGTAGACAGTAACGTTACCGTCAGCGTCAGTCTTTTTCTTGAAAATCCATTTATTCTCTATGGCTTGCTGATCATCGGGCAAGTCAACCAAAGTCCACACTTTGTTCTCATACATGGTTCCCATCTCAGATTTCATGGCCTCAAGCCATTTTGCGGAATTTGGGCTCATCATCGCTTCCTCATAGTTTGTAGGTTCGTCATGGTCAAGTAACATGACCTCCAGAACAGGATTACCATACCACTCTTGTGCGGATCTTACTCTGGTTGACCTATGAGGTTCGGTAGTAACTTGATCTGAAGTTTCATGATCATCATCATTAGCTTCCTCACTAATTGGTGTAGGAATCACTGGAACTGATTTCTGTGATGAACTACTTTCCAATAAGGGAGCATGTATAATTACCTCATCAAGTTCTACTTTCCTCGCACTCACTTCTTTCGAGAGAAACTCCTTCTCTAGAAAGGATCCATTCTTAGCAACGAATATCGTGCCTTCAGATCTGTGATAGAAGGTGTACCCAACAGTTTCCTTTGGGTATCCTATGAAGACATGTTTCTCCGAGTTGGGTTCGAGCTTATCAGGTTGAAGCTTTTTCACATAAGCATCGCAGCCCCAAACTTTAAGAAACAACAACTTGGGTTTCTTGCCAAACCACAGTCCATAAGGTGTCGTCTCAACGGATTTCGATGGTGCCCTATTTAACGTGAATGCAGCCATCTCCAAAGCATAACCTCAAAACGATAGTGGTAAATCAGTAAGAGACATCATAGATTGATCCATATCTAATAAAGTCCGGTTATGATGTTCAGATACACCATTACGCTGTGGTGTTCCCAGTGGCGTGAGATGCGAAACTATTCCGTATTGTTTCAAATGAAGACCAAACTCGTAACTCAAATATTCTCCTCCACGATCAGATCGTAGAAACTTTATTTTCTTGTTACGATTATTTTCCACTTCACTCTAAAATTCTTTGAACTTTTCAAATGTTTCAGACTTATGTTTCATTAAGTAGATATACCTATATCTACTCAAATCATCTGTGAAGGTCAGAAAATAACGATACCCGCTGTGAGCCTCAACATTCATCGGACCGTATACATCGGTATGTATTATTTCCAATAAGTCAGTGGCTCGCTCCATTGTTCCGGAGAACGGAGTCTTAGTCATCTTGCCCATGAGGCATGGTTCGCAAGTATAAAGTGATTCATAATCAAGTGATTCCAAAAACCCATCCGCATGGAGTTTCTATATGCGCTTTACACCAATATGACCTAAACAGCAGTGCCACAAATAAGTTGCACTATCATTATTAACTTTGCATCTTTTGGCTTCAGTATTATGAATATGTGTATCACTACGATCGAGATTCAATAAACCACTTATTTTAAGTGTATGACCATAGAAGGTTTTATTCATGTAAACAAAACAACAATTAGTCTTTGACTTAAATGAATAACCGTATTGCAATAAACATGATCCCATCATATTATGCTCAACACAAACACCAAATAACATTTATTTAGGTTCAACACTAATCCCGAAGGTAGAGGGAGTATGCGACGGTGATCTTATCGACCTTGGAATCTCTTCCAACACACATCGTCACTTTGCCCTCAACTAGTCTCTGTTCATTTTGTAACTCCTGTTTCGAGTTACTAATCTTAGCAACTGAATCGGTATCAAATACCTAGGGGTTACTATGAACACTAGTAAAGTACACATCAATTATCTATATATCAAATATACCTTTGTTCACTTTGCCATCCTTCTTATCCGCCAAGTATTTGGGGTAGTTCCGCTTCTAGTAACCATTTCCTTTGCAATAGAAGCACTCAGTTTCAGGCTTGGGTCTAGCTTTTGGCTTCTTCATGGGAGTGGCAACTTGCTTGCCATTCTTCTTGAAGTTCCCTTTCTTTCCCTTGCCCTTTTACTTGAAACTAGTGGTCTTGTCAACCATCAACACTTGATGCTTTTCTTGATTTCTACAGTCGCCGAATTCAGCATCGCGAAGAGCTCTGGGAATTGTTTTCATCATCCCTTGCATATTATAGTTCATCACGAAGTTCCAATAACTAGGTGATAGTGACTAGAGAACTCTATCAATCACTATCTTATCTAGAAGATTAACTCCCACTTGATTCAAGCGATTGTAGCGCTCAGACATTCTGAGCACATGCTCACTGGTTGAGCTATTCTCCTCCATCTTGTAGGCAAAGTATTTGTCAGAGGTCTCATACCTCTCGACTCGGGCATGAGTCTGAAATACAAATTTCAGCTCTTGGAACATCTTATATGTTCCATGGCATTCAAAACATTTTTGAAGTCCCAATTCTAAGCCTTAAAGCATGGTGCACTAAACTATCAAGTAGTCATCATACCGAGCTTTGATAAACGTTCATAATGTCAGCATATGTTCCTGCAATAGGTCTGTCACCTAGCGGTGCATCAAGGACATAATTCTTCTGTGCAGCAATGAGGATAATCCTCAGATCATGGACCCAGTCCGCATCATTGCTACTATCATCTTTCAACTTATTTTTCTCTAGGAACATATCAAAAATAAAACAGGGGAGCTATACGTGAGCTATTGATCTACAACATAGATATGCAAAAAAACTACCAGGACTAAGTTCATGATAAATTAAAGTTCAATTAATCATATTACTTAAGAACTCCCACTTAGATAGACATCCCTCTAATCATCTAAGTGATCATGTGATCCATATAAACTAAACCATGCCTAATCATCACGTGAGATGGAGTAGTTTTCAATGGTGAACATCACTATGTTGATCATATCTACTATATGATTCATGCTCGACCTTTCGGTCTCAGTGTTCCGAGGCCATATCTGCATATGCTAGGCTCGTCAAGTTTAACCTGAGTATTCCACATGTGCGAAACTGGCTTGCACCCATTGTATGTGAATGTAGAGCTTATCACACCTGATCATCACGTGGTGTCTTGGCACAACAAACTGTAGCAACGGTGCATACTCAGGGAGAACACTTATACCCTGAAATTTAGTGAGGGATCATCTTATAATGCTACCACCGTACTAAGAAAAATAAGATGCATAAAAGATAAACATCATATGCAATCAAAATATGTGACATGATATGGCCATTATCATCTTGTTCCTTTGATCTCCATCTCCAAAGTATCGTCATGATCTTCATCGTCCCCGGCATGACACCATGATCTCCATCATCTTGATCTCTATCAACGTGTCGTCACATGGTCATCTCGCCAACTATTGCTTTTGCAACTATTAATATCGCATAGCGATAAAGTAAAGCAATTTTACGGTGCTTGCATCTTTATGCAATAAAGAGACAACCATAAGATGATCATCTCATACAACAAATTATATCACATCATGTCTTGACCATATCACATCACAACATTCCCTACAAAAACAAGTTAGACGTCCTCTACTTTGTTGTTGCAAGTTCTACGTGGCTGCTACGGGCTTCTAGCAAGAACCGTTCTTACCTACGCACCAAAACCACAACGTAGTATAGTGATTGCTTTTTGATCTTCAGAAAGAACCCTGTACATTGAAACCGATTCAACTAAAGTTGGAGAAACAGACACCCACTAGCCACATGTGTGCGAAGCACGTCGGTAGAACCAGTCTCGCGTAAGCGTACACGTAATGTCGGTCTGAGCCGCTTCATCCAACAATACCGCTAAATCAAGAATCAAGCAATATGTATATACCCACGCCCACAACTCCTTTGTGATCTACTCGTGCATATAACATCTACGCATAGACCTAGCTCCGATGCCACTGCTGGGAAACGCAGTAATTTCAAAATTTTCCTACGCACACGCAAGATCCATCTAGGTGATGCATAGCAATGAGAGGGGAAGAGTATGTATACGTACCCTCGTAGACCAAAAGCGGAAGCATTATGAAACGTGGTTGATGTACTTGAATGTCTTCGCGATCCAACCGATCAAGTACCAAACGCATGACACCTCCGCAATCTGCACACGTTCAGCTCGGTGATGTCCCTCGTACTCTTGATCCAGTTGAGGCCGAAGGAGAGTTTCGTCAGCATGACGGCGTGATGATGGTGATGATGAAGTTACCGACGCAGTGCTTCGCGTAAGCACTACAACGGTATGACGGAGGTGGAATTCTGTGGAGGCGGGCACCGCACACGGCTAAACAATCAACTTGTGTGTCTATGGGGTGCCCCCCTCCCCCATATATAAAGGGGGAGAAGGAGAGGGCCGGCCTAGGAGGAGGCGTGCCCAAGGGGGGGCAATCCTACTCCAAGTAGGTTCCCCCCCCCCCACTTCCTATTCCTACTAGGAGAAGGAGGAAGGAGGAAGAAAGGAGAAGGAAAGGGGGGCGGCCCCCCAAACCCTAAACCAATTCGGTTTGGGCCTAGGGGGCGTGCCCCACCACTTGCCTGCTGCCCTCTTTCTCCACTAGGGCCCATTAAGGCCCATTGACTCCCCGGGGGGGTTCCGGTAACCTCCTGGTACTTCGGAAAATGCCTGAACTCATCCGGAACCATTCCGATGTCCAAACATAACCTTCCAATATATCGATCTTTATGTCTGAACCATTTCGAGACTCCTCGTCATGTCCGTGATCACATCCGGGACTCCGAAATACCTTCGGTACATAAAAACACATAAACTCATAATACCGATCGTCATCGAACGTTAAGCATGCGGACCCTACGGGTTCGAGAACTATGTAGACATGACCGAGACTCACTTTTGGTCAATAACCAATAGCGGAACCCGGATGCTCATATTGGTTCCTACATATTCTACGAATATCTTTATTGGTCAAACCGCATAACAACATACATTGTTCCCTCTGTCATCGGTATGTTACTTGCCCAAGATTCGATCGTCAGTATCTCAATATCTAGTTCAATCTCATTACCGGCAAGTCTCTTTACTCCTTCCGTAATGCATCATCATGTGACTAGCTCATTAGTCACATTGCTTGCAAGGCTTATAGTGATGTGCATTACCGAGAGGGCCCAGAGATACCTCTCCGATACACGGAGTGACAAATCCTAATCTCGGTCTATGCCAACTCACCAAACACCTTTGGAGACACCTGTAGAGCATCTTTATAATCACCCAATTACGTTGTGACGTTTGATAGCACACTAAGTGTTCCTCCGGTATTTGGGAGTTGCATAATCTCATAGTCATAGGAACATGTATAAGTCATGAAGAAAGCAATAGCAATAAAGTAAACGATCATAGTGCTAAGCTAACAGATGGGTCTAGTCCATCACATCATTCTCTAATGATGTGACCCCATTTCATCAAATGACAACACATGTCCATGGCTAGGAAACTTAACCATCTTTGATTAACGAGCTAGTCAAGTAGAGGCATACTAGGGACACTCTGTTTGTCTATGTATTCACACATGTGCTAAGTTTCCGGTTAATAAAATTCTAGGATGAATAATAAACATTTATCATGATATAAGGAAATATAAATAACAACTTTATTATTGCCTCTAGGGCATATTTCCTTCACTACCGCACCTCATGTATGGTACTATCGCTCAGGCCGCTTCCGCATCGTACGGTACTACCGCTCCTCTGGAGCGGTACTACCGCGAGCGGCGCAGAAGTAAAATTTTACTTCCGCTCTAGGTGCGGTACTACCATGACATCCAGGCGCGGTACTATCACGGCTAGAGCAGCAGTAAAATTTTAGTTCCGCTTAGAGGTGCGGTACTACCGTTGACTTCGAACCTTCCTTGTGGCAACTACCCAATCCTATTTCTACGTGTTCCATGTGTTTTTGTTGTGGTCTTTGCATTGATCCTTCTCATTTCTCTTGTGTGTTCTTGTGTTGTGTGTCATAGGTGGTGGCTCTGATTCCAATGTTCGTCGCTCGAACCCAAGCCGCGACACAAGCTCCAAGCGTCTTCGCAATCAAGAAGCTCTGGAGGGCTCCAATGCCCCACAACGCAATGTCAAGAAGACTTCCAACCGGTACAAGGAGCCAATTCAGGGCATGGATGAGCTGCCTCAGTCAGAGTTCATCATTCGAAGGAGGATTATCCCTATGTGAATCCCCGTGAGAATGTCAGAGGATGTGAGTTGTTCTAGACCAATTAGGAGAATCTCATATACATTTATGTCATAAAGTCCAAGCACAACCTTTATGTTCCAATGTAGTGGATTGATATGAATCATCTGAGGAAGGACCGGAACTACTTTGGTGAGGCACTAGACTTGGTGGAGCAATTTGGCATTGAAGACTTCATCACGTTCCATATGGACTTTAACCGGAGCTAGTGGCATAGTTCTTTGCCTCCGTCCACTTTCACACGGACGGGGAGCGGACTATGACTTGGATGACCAATGGGAAGAAGTTGTCTGCTACTTGGAAGGAATTCATGATGCTCCTACATGTCCGTGATGATGGGCCCGATGTGCCCGTTGGTGCCCGCCCCCACGGCAACACCGAGTCTGCCAACATGGACAAGCTTCTACCGTTTCTTGTGGATAAGAAGCTTCCCAATGGCACTCAGACTTGGGTGCTCAACCCCTTCCTAGATGTCATGCACCGAATCTTCCACAACACTCTCTTTCCACGCATCGGTGACAAAGATAAGGTGCATTCTTATGTCGTGGACATGTTGCTTCTATGTGAGGAGGTGCGTCGTCATGCCACCCAGCCTCTGGACATATCTCATATCATGTGGAATGAGCTCATGTTTGTGGTCTACAATCGCAAAGTTCCCATCTATGGTCCATACCTGCACCTTCTGATCTCGAAGACTTGGGACAAGATGTTTCCGGAGGAAGACTTTTCTGCTCCAAACTGGACCTACCACGAGCCTATCAAACTGCGCATCAAGAACAAGTGGGCTAACACCACTACCCATGCTGAGGCAGAGGCTGCTAAGATGGACGTGGATGAGGATGAGATTGAGGAGGAGGAAGCATATGAGGACAGCTTTGATGGATACTCGCCTTCATCTTATGAGCCCTCTTGGGCTAAGAGGCTGAAGAACAAGATGAAGGCTCTGTTTTGCATGAAGGCCAAGGGCCAGTACCAGTCTCATGTTGCTCAGAAGGAGAGTCGCCGGCGCGACAATAGGATCTTGAGAACGTTCAGCGAGCAGGTATCAAGCAGGTCCGAGAAGCACATCACCCCAGAGGCTGAATGGATGGCGAAGCAGGGCTACCAGTGGACTGAATCTGAGGAGGAGACCATCCCCCCCCCCCCGCCGCCAGCCGAGACCGAGGAGGAGCGTGACGAGTGATCGCTTCAGCTTGAGCTACCACCTGTGTCGTAGGTGTCATCTCTGCATTTTTGGTGTCTCGATGCCAAAGGGGGAGAGAGTGTAGGATTTGCGAGTTTGGTGTCGTTGTGTCTCGCTCTTTGCTTTCATCTTGTTGAACCTCGTTTGCTTTTGCTTGTTGGTTTGTGTTTGGTTTCATCTGGATCTAGGAGAGTATCATATAGTGTAAGACATATGTCCTCAGCGTATCTTATTGTCTTGTCATGTTATCTAGTTTGCCTAGTAGATTGTGAGCTTAGTATGTCTTGTGCTCTCATTACTTTATGCTCATATTTATTATCCTGCTTCCTTGCTTAGTGTTAGACATTTTGTTGCAAGATTTGCCTCGTCTATAAAATATAGGGGGAGTGTTGATCCTAGTATGTGTGTCGTGCAGTCCAAAGCATTTCTCTAGAGAGCACACATCTAGGGGGAGCCCGTCTACATTTTATAGAGGTTGGGTTTGCCTATGTTTCAGTTTATTTCCCTATGTGCAAATCCCGTATTGTTGTTCTCGGTGTCAAAACCGGCGGATCTCAGGTAGGGGGTCCCGAACTGTGCGTCTAGGCCGGATGGTAACAGGAGGCAAGGAACATGATGTTTTGCCCAGGTTCGGGCCCTCTTGATGGAGGTAAAACCCTACGTCATGCTTGATTAATATTGATGATATGGATTGTACAAGAGTAGATCTACCACGAGATCAAGGAGGCTAAACCCTAGAAGCTAGCCTATGGTATGATTGTTGTATGATGAAGTTGTCCTACGGACTAAAACCCTCCGGTTTATATAGACACCAGAGAGGGTTAGGGTTACACAAAGTCGGTTACAATGGTAGGAGATCTTGAATATCCGCATCGCCAAGCTTGCCTTCCACGCCAAGGAAATTCCCATCCGGACACGGGACGAAGTCTTCAATCTTGTATCTTCATAGTCCTGGAGTCCGGCTGAAGGTATAGTCCGGCTACCCGAACACCCCCTAATCCAGGACTCCCTCAGTAGCCCCTGAACCAGGCTTTAATGACAACGAGTCTGGCGCGTAGAATGTCTTCGGCATTGCAAGGCGGGTTCCTCCTCCAAATTCTTCATAAAAGTTTATAAACACCAAGAGTAGTGTCCGGCTCTGCAAAATAAATTTCCACGTATTGCCACAGAGAGAATAATATTAACACAAATCTAATCCGTTGACGTATTCCGCAGCGTGACATCACACTACGGCCAAGCCTTTATTCGAATCGTTTTCACTTTTCCACCTTAGCGTGTTTTGCGAGGCGGTTTCCTTGGCACGTCTTGTCAAAGCGGAGATCGTGTCCCCTTTATTTACGGGATTCTCATCAATACAGACATGGGTAACCCAATCGTGCCCGTTAGCATGTCTTCTCGATTAAAGGCGAGTCCCAAATGGTTACGGGGAGGGCTCCTGGTATTCAACCTCTTATAAAGAGACCAAGGCCTTACTCCTTTTCTCCAATCTCAAAACAAGTTCGCCCATCGCCTCGAGTTCCAACACCCTAGGCTCCAGATTCCAGGCGCTTCGGACCTTCGACAATGTCCGGTTCCGACCTTCAAGGCCGATGGATGCCACGGAGGAGGACGTTGTAAAGTTGAGAGAGGCTAAGTTCTTGACCGCCGAAATTTTGCATAGGTTGCCTGCTCAAAGGCAGGCTATTCCCAGTCCCTAGCCCGGTGAGAGCGTAGTGTTCATGTCTCACTTCCTTCGGGGGTTAGGCTTCCCGATGGATCCCTTCATGAGGGGGCTGATGTTCTATTATGGGCTGGAATTTCATGACTTAGCTCCGGAGTCCATCCTCCACATTTCCTCATTCATCATTGTGTGCGAAGCGTTCCTCCGTGTTACTCCTCACTTCGAATTATGGCTCAAGACTTTTGGAGTGGAGCCGAAGATGATCGAGGGACGGCACGCAGAGTGCGGAGGCGCTGTCATAAGTAAGAATGTTGATGCTCCATGGCCCGAGGGCTCCTTTCAAGAGGTGCTTTGCTTGTGGCAACGAGAGTGGTTCTATATCACCGCTCCCAGGAGCACCAAGTGGGTGGCGCCTCCTGCCTTTCACTTGGGTCCCCCACCACGGCTAGCGTCATGGGTCAACAAAGGATTAGATTGGGGGTTATCCAAAGACGTGCCCTTGTTGCAGGGCCGCATTAGGGATCTCTTAGAAAGAGACCTCAACCTGGTCAAGGTGACGCAGGTCATGCTGATTCGCCGAACACTGCCCGGCAAACGTCGCTCCCTTTGTCTGTGGGAGTTTAATCCGGAGGGACCACGAGCTCTCCAGCATTTTATGGGCGCAACGCCCGTGGAGATGTATAAAATGTTCTTCGGATCACAAGCAATGTGTCCGGATTTGACTGAGGACGCAGGTTTAAGCTGCAATCGCCCGGATACTAAAGTAAGTAACCTTGTGCCCGGACTCGCTATCCGTAAAATTGTCATAAATTCGCCCCTAAAAGAGCTGTCCTTTTAAACAGGAGTGGATAGCGAAGGCAAAGCTGATCAGGTGTCCGGCTCCCCTTCCTGAAACCAGGCCGGATCCCGTGCTAGTCAGGATGTTGAAGATCGTGCCTTTGGAGGGAAGTGAGGGGGAGGACAAGGAAACTATGGCCTCCTCGAAGGAGGCTGCTCCGAAGGGAAGAACCGACAATTCCTCTCCTAAGGGGAAGAAGAGGGCCGCCTCTGACGACCCGGAGACCATGGCCTCAAAGCGGGGGGAAAAGTCCTCGTCAGAGGGTCTGACGCCGGGGAGATCCTCGGCCGAACTACGCCCTCAAAGGGATCAGCCCTCCAGCGAGCCGTAAGTAGAGAAAGATTTTCCTTTAGAGGGATGAGAGAAATCCTTGCTTTTTATCTGAGAAGATTAACCAAAATTTTACTTTGTAGCTCGGACCTCAGCCCTTCTCTGCAGAGCTCGTCTTCGGGGGATCTTCTTCCGGAGATGATGGAGAGTGGAACGCCTCCCCCTGCCGTACCGCCTGGCGAGGCGGGCGACCCTGAGGTGTCGTCGCAGAGGGTTTCTCCGAATCCGGTAGGGGTGGAAGGTAGCCATATGTCCCCCCAAGGTTCTCCGCGTCCGGCCTTCGATGGAGGTCATAGGACGAGTCCGGCACCGTCCGATGCGCGGTCGGAGGAGCTGATGATTCTGCTGGGGCGAGCTTCTATCTCAGAGGAGCATCGTGCATTGATGGGTACGGTGATTGGAAGGATTTTGTCCGCGGAAAGCGGATTGCATGAGGCCGTTAGAAGTTTGCTGACGGGTTTTGAGGTACGTTTGATAATGTACTTCTTTGTCAGTTGCGCATAAACAAGATGCGCCCTGTGTAGATAGTAGCCCCTGAGACTCTGCGCGTTGTCAAAATTGACGGCGCGCAGAGGATCATAATCCCAGGTCTAAAATGTCGCCTTTGTATACAGGTGGCGAAGTGTCCGGAATCAAGCCGAACTGATGATTTTGCCGAACTAAAGCGGCAACTTGACGTGGCAGATGCCGACATCGCGCTCGTCAACGAGCGGCTTGATGAGGCTCAAGGTATGCAATTCCTCGGGCGGCATCTGGTAAGAGGAGCTTTATGCCAGTATCTTACAATGTGTGTGCTTGACGCAGATGGTGCGGCCGCCGTGGAGAGTCTTCGGGCGGAACTTGCCCGAGCTAAGGAACAAGCCAGGAAAAGTGATGCGGCTGCCGAGAAGGCCCTTGAAGAGCTGAGAGCCGAACAGGCTGCTCACTGCCGAAGCAAGAAGGAGATGGCCGTGAAGTTAAAAAGTGGTGCTGACCATTGCAAGTTTCTTGAGAAAGAAGACCGGGCGAGATAGACGGACTTAGAGAAGGCCGTTGCTGATGCCAAGGACGCTCGCTCTGCGATGAGAGATGCGAAGGAGGAGCTGCGTCAGGCCGGACAGATTGCGGCTGGAAAGCCCTTTATGCTGCGGAGGAAGTTTTGCGATCCGAAGTTTGCTCCTTTGGACCGGATGTGGAGTGCGGAGGACACCTATCTGGATTTGGCAGCGAGTGCTGCTGATGCGACCGAATACTTTCGAGATCAAGAAGATCGCGAAGTGGAAAGGCTTTTCTGGTCGCAGTTCCAGAATCCAGAGCGTCCACTGGCAATGGACGATCGTCTGGCTCAATGGGCCAAACTGAATAGATTGTCCAGACTCGCCATGAAGTACGTCATGGGTCATATGTGGGCGGGGAGATCGGAGCCAAAGAGTTATTTCAGCTTGGTGCAGCAATTCCTTGACACGGTGCCACGTATCAATGCGATGAAGAGGTCAGCATGCATAGAGGGCGCACGGATGGCTCTTGCCCGTGTCAAGACATACTGGGCAGAGATGGAGACCACCGTTGTTGCATCCCGAGATTCGGACAAAAGCCGAGTACCCTCCGAGCATTATTTTCAGGAAGTCCTTGAAGGTGCTCGTGTAATAGAGACGCAGTGCTCGAAGGATGATATGTTCTGATAGCATATGTAATTATAAAGCAATATTTTGATGAATTGTAGTAGCCTTTTATACTTGTGCCTTCAAGTATTTGGAACACCTCCTGTGCGGCCGTTTTAAGATATATATACAAAATCTGAAAGATTGCAGTCGTTGGCTTCAGCCCCCACACACATAGTGCGGGGGTGCTCGCAGAAGGCGCATTTTCACACTTAATCCAACGTCTTGGTCCTACAAAGGAGGTGATAGCGCAGCGAGCTAGGCAACCGGACTATAATGCTTTAACACTTTCACTTAGCCATAGGAGCTTGACAATGGGATTATTTAGGTAGCCCCTAGTGGCGACTGCGCTCGCCCGAATTCGGGGCGCGTATGTGCCTGGCCGGGAAACGGCCCTTCGTTAATGTGGAGGAATCCTACAGATTCCGGAGAGTCATCGAGTGGTTGACCAGTCTCACGCCATATCATGACAGTCGGTTTTCGGCTTTCTCTACTGAGGTGCTCGCCTGGCCGAACCAGGGCACAATCGCAGTAGTTCTCCTGGTGCCGCCTTAGCCGATAGAGCGGAACGTAAGGCGGCCGAACACAGGAGCTAGGCAACCCAACATTTGACCAAAATCATGACTCGGAGCTGATCCATATAAGGACAAACTCGCGACGCCGAACACTCCCTAAGGTATTCGGTCTTTATGAGAGCGGGCGAGGTAACACTCTGAGGTATAAGCCCCTAGTGTCTAGGTACGCGCAAGAATTCTGACGTGGCCACATGCCAAGACGCCAGCCTCCTCCTTGGTCATAGAACCAGGGGATGTGTATCAACAAGAGACAGTAAAAAAGGTTTACGCAGGGTCTTAATCTGAAAAGAATCCTTGGAACGGGTCCCTACTGCACGTCTGCGCCTATGTCTCCATTGTGCCGTATCCTGGACGGGCGCAGCACGACGTTCATCTGTAAAAAGAGAGCAACTAAGTTGAAAAAGGGGCGTGCCGAACAAAAGTTATATGAAATAAACAAAGTGTAAAGTAAAATATGAAAAATTGAGCTTTATTGTCTCTTATTTTATACGTGTGAAGCCCCTAGTGCAGGGGTATATGGCCACTAAGCCTTTATCAACGATACTTTTGTGCCGGACTCGTCTATCCATGTCTGTGGTCTTAATGACCTGTTCCGATGTTCTGGCTGGTGAAGCCATTGTATTGTGGGGCTGTTAAAGCGGCCGCGCAATCCTCCGCTTGGGGGAGGTGTTCTCACTGCTTCCCCTTTAAGGAGATGATGCCGCGTGGACCGGGCATCTTAAGCGTAAGAGATGCATAATGTGGTATTGCGTTAAAGCGGGCGAAAGCTTCGCGTCCCAGTAGTGCTTGATAGCGACTTGAGAATGGGACGATGTGGAAAGTCAGCTTTTCGCGACGGAAGTTATCGGCAGAGCCGAAAATAACCTCGAGCCGGAGAAAACCCATGCAATGGGTATCCGGACCTGGCGTTACTCCTTGAAAGGAGGTTTTGCTGTGGCAAATTCTTTTTGGGTCGATCCCCATGTGGCGGATTGAGTCCTGATATATCAGGTTGAGTCCGCTGCCACCGTCCATAAGGACATTTGAAAACTGGAGTCCGCCAATTATTGCATCGAGTACCAGGGCAGTCCAGCCTGGGTTCTTGACACTTCTAGAATAATCCAGATGATCAAAGATGATTGGTTTTGACAACCAGTGGCGGGATTCCTTTGGGATAGGCCGTGGGGCGCATACCTTTATGGGCGCCGCACGTTTTGTTATGTGGAGTAAGTTTACTGTTTTTACTTCTTGTGGGAAATTCTTTTGTTTCCTGGTACTCTGCTTTTGGGGTTCGTCCTCGTCTTCGCTTGGTGTGTCGAGCCCCTTGTGTTCAGCGTTGAGTCTACCGAATTGTTTGAAAACCCAACAATCTCTGTGGGTATGGTTAGCAGGCTTTCCGGGAGTGCTGTGTATTTGACATATCCTATCCAAGATTTTGTTTAGGTTGGATAGGTCGTCCCTGTTATCTTGGAGGGGCGGCTTTTTCTGATTTTGTCGTGAGCTTTTGAATCCGGCGTTGACTGCCGTGCTCTTCGGACTTTTTTCCTTAGTCCAGCGACGGTCCTTATTGTGTCGCGGTTTTTCGTTTCCATCCCTAGTTTCGGATGTACTTGGGTCACTGGTGCTGCATCTTGCCAACCAGCTGTCCTCTCCTGCGCAAAAGCGGGTCATGAGGCTTGTTAGTGCGGCCATTGTTCTTGGCTTTTCTTGGCCGAGGTGTCTGGCGAGCCATTCGTCTCAGACATTATGCCTGAAAGCCGCTAAGGCTTCAGCGTCCGGACAGTCGACTATCTGATTCTTTTTAGTAAGAAATCTATTCCAGAATTGCCGAGCTGACTCTCCGGGCTGTTGAGTTATGTGACTAAGATCGTCTGCATCCGGAGGGTGGACATAGGTCCCTTGAAAATTTGCTCGGAAAGCGTCCTCGAGCTCTTCCCAACTTCCGATTGTGTTTTCAGGAAGGCTTTTGAGCCAATGTCGGGCTGGCCCTTTAAGCTTGAGGGGTAAGTATTTTATGGTGTGGAGGTCATCTCCTCTAGCCATATGTATGTGGAGGATATAATCCTCGATCCAGACTCCAGGGTCTGTTGTTCCATCATATGCCTCTATGTTTACGGGTTTGAATCCCGCTGGAAATTCATAATCCAGGACCTCATCGGTGAAACATAGGGGGTGTGCGGCACCCCTATATTTGGGTGTGCCGGATTCTGATAATGGCTTTATTGCATTGCTTACGAGAGCTTGCTTTCTTGGCCCGTAAATGGACCTGGCTGGGCCATGATGCGAATCCTTAAGTGGGTCGCATGCCGGCTTAAGTGCGGCGCTGCTTGTCACTTTATGCTGGCCATGGGGTCGTCTATCCGACCGTGTGGCTTTCTCACTTTTGGAATGCGAGGGCTCTAAGGCCTCCTCGTCGAATTCAGGTAGTAGCTTTCTCTTCGGATAGCTTTTAGTGCGGCGACTGTCGCCGTATTTGTCTACGGTATTGATTACTTTACTCCATCTGATCCTGAGTGCATCTTCCGCAGTTTTTAGCTTCCGCTTCTGCTTTTTCAGGCTGCGTGCGGTTGCAACGAGCCGTTTTGGAGGTTCTTCTGCTTCGTGGTCTTGTCCGGCGTAGGGTCGTCCGGAATGCCATTTTCGCCGGGGGAGGGATGTTCGGTTTCTCTATCCGGGTTGTCCTGTTGGGACGGTTGCTCTAAGGCATGCTCGTCGTCTACCGGCTCATCCTGCTCTATGGCTGGGTCTTTATCGAGGCGGGGCTTGGGTCGGCATTTACGCCGACGCTTTGATTGTTTTTCGAGAGATCGATCCCTCTTTCCATCCCCGTTTTCCTCGTTGTTGCTTCCTTTAGGGGTATCCACCATGTACACATCGTGAGATGAGGTGGCTGTCCAATGCCCTATAGGCGTTGGTTCTTGGTTGTCTCCTGCATCGTCGTCCATACCGTCGATGTCTTCGGAGTCGAAGTCGAGCATGCCGGTTAAGTCGTCGACAGTGGCTATGAAGTGGGTGGTGGGTGGGTTTTGAATTTCTTCATCATCTGAATCCCATCCTTGCTGACTGTAGTCCGGCCAGGGCTCTCCTGATAAAGAGAGAGACTTTAGCGAATTCAAGATGTCGCCGAAGGGCGAGTGCTGAAAGATGTCTACGGTGGTGAACTCCATTATCGGCGCCCAATCGGATTCGATCGGCAGGGGCGCGGGGGGCTCGGAGTTCGGAAAGGAATCCGGCTCCTCGGAGTCACGGGCCATGCGGAGTGCGGGGATGGAGTTCGGCTCGATCGCCTCTGAGATCACAGCCCCTGAGGCAGCGTCCAACCACTGATCCTCGATCGGCGCAGTAGGCTCCAAATCAATGGTCAGAACCGATGCGTGTGCGGCCTCCAAGGCGCTGTTCGGCGGCAGAGCTATATCATGCCCATCGAGACAGTGCAGCGCGCTTGGCTGTGGCTCGAATCCGTCGAAGATCAAATCCCCGCGGATGTCAGCCGTGTAGTTTAGGCTTCCAAACCTGACCTGATGGCCAGGGGCGTAGCTTTCGATCTGCTCAAGGTGGCCAAGCAACTTGGCCCACAGTGCGAAGCCGCCAAAGACGAAGATCTGTCTGGGGAGAAAAGTCTCACCCTGGACTGCATCATTGTTGATGATCGAAGGAGCCATCGGGCCTAAAAGCGACGACACAGAGGAACTCTTAATGAAAGCACGAATGTCGGTGTCAAAACCGGCGGATCTCGGGTAGGGGGTCCCGAACTGTGCGTCTAGGCCGGATGGTAACAGGAAGCAAGGAACACGATGTTTTACCCAGGTTCGGGGCCTCTTGATGGAGGTAAAACCCTACGTCCTGCTTGATTAATATTGATGATATGGATTGTACAAGAGTAGATCTACCACGAGATCAAGGAGGCTAAACCCTAGAAGCTAGCCTATGGTATGATTGTTGTATGATGAAGTTGTCCTACGGACTAAAACCCTCCGGTTTATATAGACACCAGAGAGGGTTAGGGTTACACAAAGTCGGTTACAATGGTAGGAGATCTTGAATATCCGCATCGCCAAGCTTGCCTTCCACACCAAGGAAAGTCCCATCCGGACACGGGACGAAGTCTTCAATCTTGTATCTTCATAGTCCTGGAGTCCGGCTGAACGTATAGTCCGGCTACCCGAACACCCCCTAATCCAGGACTCCCTCAGTCGTCAATTCACCAAAAAGGGGGAGACTGTAAGGGCATATTTATCCCTTAGTGGTTTTGGTGATTGATGACAATGCATTTGCGGACTAATCGTGTGCATTGAGCATTTCAGATATCTCATGTTTAGGCACAAGACAATTCTTTGCCCCTCGGAGCCTAGTGAAGACAAAGTTTTCCCTACGTTTCTTTTCGGTGGATTTGAGTCGTAGGAAAGCCGTACTATTAAGAGGGGGTCCGCTGTGGAAAGGTTTGGGTGGAATCATCATGTACACGTATGTTCCTTTTGCACCACCTTTCCTTTGGCTCTATGGAGCATCCTCCATTTTTTCGTGTCTCTGCAAAATGAAGGACTCTTAGTGTTGTTGTCCTGGGGCATGCGGTAGTACTGCTCATGGGAGCGGTAGTACCGCAGGCCCTTGCAGTAGTACCAGCCAGGGATGCGGTAGTACCGCAGGCCCTTGCGGTAGTACCGCTCCACGGGTGCGGTAGTACCATGGCCTCAGGCCAGGCAGAGCAGCACGAGCGAAAGTAGGGGTAGATGTAATTTTTTTACATCCGCGACCTACGCGGTAGTACCGCTCCAGGTTCACAGTAGTACCATATCGGATTTTTGCAGAGACGAAACTCAGCGGAAGTAGCCACGGATGTATTTTTATATGTCCGTGCCTTCCCAGCCTAGACAAACCCTGCCTTGCGGTAGTACCGCAAGGGGGAGCGGTAGTACCACTTCGGCGGTTCTACCGCTCTTTGCTTCAACGCATCAGGGCCGGTCTGGCTCCTACCGCGCATGCGGTAGTACCGCAGTGCCCCGCGGTAGTACCACATGCCCTTGTGGTAGTACCGCATGGCTGGTACGGTAGTACCGCGCGTCGCAGGCTGGGTAAGTGGATAACGGTTGGATTTGTCCTATCACTATATAAGGGGAGTCTTCTTCTCCGAGTTGACTACCTCTTCCATCCCTACACTCCATTGTTGCTCCAAGCTCAATTTTCACCCGATCTCTCTCCCTAGCCAATCAAACTTGTTGATTTTCTAGGGATTGGTTGAGAAGCCTCCGGTCTACACTTCCACCAAGAGAAATTTGATTCCCCCCACTAATCCCTTGAGTATCTTGTTACTCTTGGGTGTTTGAGCACCCTAGACGGTTCAGGTCATCGCGGATGTCGGGTTACGGGTTCCGGCAAACCCTTGAGATTCGAACACTGGGGTGCGCACGAAGATCTCTCTCCCCATAGCTCGCGCCCTCGCAACGATCGCAAATCCTAGCTTGTCGAACCCAAGGAACAAGGGACACAAGAGTTTATACTAGTTCGGGCCACCATTGCGGTGTAATACCCTACTCTAGTGTGGTGTGGTGGATTGCCTTGTAGGCTGGGGATGAACAAGTACAAGGGAAGAACAACCTCCTGAGGAGAGGTGCTCTTGAGCTCGATGAGCTTGTGTGGTTAGGGGTGATCTGAATGATCTGTCTCCAGATGAGCCTCCTGTCTCTCGATGAGCCGATCCCTGGCTACGGCGGTGGCTAGCCCTATTTATAGAGGCCCGGATCCTCTCCCCAAATATTAGGCGGGAAGGGATCCCACAATAGCCAATTTGAAGGGAGACAACGAGTACAAGTTATCCTGACAAAAGGTGGTCTTCGCCTGCCAAAGGCTCTGGTGGTGACGCCGTCGTGGGCTCCGTGGTGACCTCTATCTTGCCGCCCAGCTGGTCTTGGTCTCCTTGCACTGATATGGAAACCTTTGCCTGACGCTTCGAGACTCCTCGCCTGCGCCTGCCTCTTTAGCACCGAAGAGGAAACTGGCACTTTGTGCCCGCTAGTGCCCGCCTGGCCTTGGTCGTCATGGCTCACGTCATGGAAACCTCATGAGGTGCCCCTTGCCTTGATCTCTCCACTCCTCGCAAGACAGCCTAGTGAGGCTGCCCCTGAGGAGGTCTTGTGTCGTCCGCCTCGCAAGGCTTGGCCCCTCGCGAGGGTCTTGGGTGTTGGTAGATGAAGATGGGTCGTACCAGGCCGCCGGTGGAGCCACGCCCTGGGCCGCAGGTAGGCAAGTCTGGGTACCCCCGTTCCCAGGACGCCGACAGTGGCCCCCGGGCCCAAGGCATGCTCGTGCTTGGCTTCGCGGTGAAGCCAAGGGGCAAATGCAGAGCGCCACAGGCCCTAACAGCCTGTGGCCTTGATTGATGCGTGGCGATTGATGGGTCGTTGGCATCTCCGCTTCCCCACGCTGCCTCGGCAGCTGCCCAACTTGACGAGTCGCTGTTGCATGCAGAAAAAGGTCATTATTACCTCAGATCATGGTGGCCAGCGGTTGGCCTCCTCCTGGCTATAAATGGGAAGGGGGCGGAGCCCCCGTCACCCATCTCTTCTTCCACTCCTCCTGCTTCTCCCTCTTCTTCCTTGCCGCGACACCCATGGCGCCGATGAAAAGGTTCTCGGCCGCTGAGAAGGGGAAAGCTCGCCAGGAGGGGCCTGGCTCGCCACCGCCTAAGAGGGGGCACGGCCGCCCACACAAGCACGCCACGACCCCCGCTGCGGTCCCATGGGCATTGGCAGACTCCTTCGGGGTCCGGCGTTGTCCTTGGCGGCCGCGTCGGCGCTCCTTCGTGCGGCGGGAGCCACCTAGGTCGGGGCAGCCCCGTCGATGAGGGGAGGCGCGCCATAGTCGCCCAGCCTCCCCGGTCGCGCTTCCACTCGGCGGAGGTGCTGTCGGAGTTTATCGTGTGGTCCGCGAACCCGGCCGGCACTTGGCTTCAACTTCCGTGCTCCTTCGCCGGTGAACTACCGACCCCAGGTCCCGGTGGCCTCTGGATGCAGGCGGACGACTGCTGCAGCAAGGCTTCGTGGGTCGCGGTGGAGGTCACTGCTGTGGGCTATGTTGCCCTGGCCCGTGGCTGGCAGACGTTTGCCCGCGCGCGCGTCCTGAGCAGGCGGTGCACCCTCCACTTCAAGTATGATGGCGCAACGATCCTCTTAGTGAGGGTGTTCGGGGAAGACGGTCGCCGCGCCGGGTGCTGCCGTGAAGACGATGACGATGGCGGCGAGGTGCTTGGCTTTGGCGACGGCCGCGAAGAGCACGAGGGTGACCTTGCCCGCGGCAGCGACCGCGGTTCTCCCAGCTACGGCAGCTCCTCCTCCGGCAAAAGCTCCAGCAGCGGAGGCTACGACCAGCCGTCGGGCCTGCTTCGGGGATGGTGGCGGATCATCCCGTCGCCACGCCCTCGTGAAGCGCGAGGAGGGCTCTGGCTGAGTCCAGGGGCCGACCCTCATGAGCATCCGCACCGTAGGGGCTGCTTTTGCTTGTCCTCTCTTTCCCTTTCCCCTGCATTGTTAGAAACGAATTCGGGGCCCTGCGAGGGCGTGTAATGAATCGTGGTGCTTATGTTGCTTTTATGGTGCGTTTATTGTTTCCAGGTTGTGTTGTGAGATCTATGCCTTATACGGGTGAAAAGGCGGAACTTAGCTCGATGCATATAGGGTCTCTGGGCACCTGGTGGGGCTTCCCCACAGTTGATTCGGGTAACATCACGAAGCTGCATCGCGAAGCTGCAAAAACTTGTCAAGAGATCTTTAATCCTTCCTGCGCGGGGCCTCAGGTATGGGCTGGTTATGGCCAAACGCACCGCGTCGCGGCACCCGTGGGGCATAGACTAAAGGGGGGTGCACCGATCAAAAACTCAGTCGAGAACGCCCCGCGGAGACCAAGGGAGTGCGCACGCGCATACTACCTGTCTTGCCCCCCTCACGGGGCGTGCGAGGGAGAGCATCGGGCAACTGCCGCCCTCCTTGGCAAAAAACGAAGAATCGATGGAAGAAACAGAAAGAAGAGGCAAGCCATCGAGTAATGCTGGAACTCCAAATTTCATTAAAGGGAAAGAGGCAAGCCAACTGCAGAAAGCAAATGAACAGTAGCGTCCGGCACCTAGTCTAGTCTCCTCACCAGTGCGGAGCTAAGTGTTGCCACTAGGCGTGGGAGGGAGCCCCCGATGCCCGAGGGCGGCACTCCTGAGACTCCGGAGTGTGTACAGCCCCACTCATTATTATGTGAGAGTGTCACGAGCGGAGACCTTCACATGCACTGGGCCTTGCTTCATGGGTAGAACTTCCGGAGGTGTTGGATGTTCCAGGCGTTCTGGATGGGGACCCCGTCCTGCGTCTCCAGACGCGCGGCTCTAGGCCTGGAGACGCCGGCAATCCTAAACGGGCCCTCCCACACAGGTGAGAGCTTATGCAGCTCTTCCCTGGAGAGCACCCGCCTTAGAACGAGATCCCCCACCTCAAGCGTCCTGGAGCGGACGCTGCGAGAGTGGTACCGTTGCAGTGACTGTTAGTATCTTGCCGCTCGGAGTGAGGCTTCACGGCGGCGTTCCTCCCCCTGCACGAGGTCCATCCCCCACATGGCGTCCTGTTGCGTCTCATCAAACGTCAGGACCCGCGTGGAGCAATGCCTGACCTCGTGAGGGAGAACCGCTTCTGCTCCGTAGACGAGGAAGAACGGGGTCTCGCCTGTTGGCTTGGTGGCGGTGGTGCAGATGGACCACAGCACGGACTGGAGCTCATCGTGCCAGCCCCTGCCGCAGGCCTCGAGCTTCTTCTTGAAGGTCCGGGTCTTGAGGCCTCTCAGGACCTCAGCATTGGTGCGCTCAGATTGGCCGTTGCTCCTGGGGTGTGCCACCGAAGCGTAGCAAATCTGCGTTCCAAGGTTAGCACAATAGGTCTTGAAGAGATTGCTAGTGAACTGCGAGCCGTTGTCGGTGATGATGCGGTTAGGGACCCCGAACTGGCTTACGAGGCCTTTGTCGGTGTCAAAACCGGCGGATCTCAGGTAGGGAGTTCCGAACTGTGCGTCTAAGGTCGATGGTAACAGGAGACAAGGGACACGATGTTTACCCAGATTCGGGCCTTCTCTATGGAGGTAATACCCTACGTCCTGCTTGATTGATATTGATGAATACTAGTATTACAAGAGTTGATCTACCTTGAGATCATAATAGCTAAACCCTAGAGGTCTAACTTATATGGCTATGATACTGAATCTCCCCTACCCGAACTAAGTACTCCGGTTTATATAGACACTGGAGGGATCTAGGGTTACACAAGGTCAGTTACAAAGAAGGGAATCTACATATCCGGTCGCCAAGCTTGCCTTCCATGCCAAGGAGAGTCCCATCCGGACACGGGTACAGTCTTCGGTCTTCATATCTTCACAACCCATCAGTCCGGCCCATGGCTAATAGGCCAGACGCCCGAGGACCCCTTAGTCTAGGACTTCCTCAGTAGCCCCTGAACCTGGCTTCAATGACAAGATATCCGGCTCGTAGTTCTGTCTTCAGCATTGCAAGGCGGGTTCCTCCTTCCGAACTCCAAAATAGTCTTTGGACGAATTGATCGTGTCCGGACCTGTAACATGCACCACACACAACCGTAGAGAGAATATAATAATACACGAGACCAATCCGCTGACAACTTTTACAACATGACATCACGTCCATCCGGTCATAATTTCGAACCGTTTTTTGCCTGCCGCTCCACGTTTGGAGACACGGTTGTCATTGGCACATCTTGCAAAGCAGAGATCGTGCCCCCTTATCGCGGGATTCTCATCAATACGGGTGTGGGTAACCCAATCGTGCCGTTTATACAGCCCTTGGGAGCAGGCAAATTTTGAGGCGAGTGGGGTGGTGTTCAATATTCACTGCCCTTATAAGGAGATAAGATTCCTCCTTCTTCCCCCACGCCTTCTTCCTGCCTTTCCACTCTTGAGCTCCAGCGCCCAAGTTCTCATCTGTTTCCCACTCGAGAAAGCACTCAACCATGTCCGGATCCGGAGGTCAAGGCAAGTGGATGGCTTCCTCCGTCAAGGAGGAGGACATCGCCGAGCTTCGGGCGGCCGGGTACCTGGCGAAGGAAATCGCCCACCGTCTTCCAGCCCAAGGACAAATCATTCCCACGCTGAAGCCCGACAATAGGGTAGTGTTCCTCCCCCATTTCCTCCGCGGGCTAGGGTTTCCACTCCACCCCTTCATCCGCGGGATAATGTTCTACTATGGGAAAGACTTCCATGATCTATCCCCGAACTCCTTCCTCAATATCTCGGCGTTCATCATCGTGTGCGAGGCCTTCCTCCGCATCCAACCCCACTTTGGGCTGTGACTCAAAACCTGTAACGTGAAGCCCAAGGTGGTGGATGGACAACACGCGGAGTGCGGGGGCGCCATGGTAAGCAAGCTCACCAATGTCTCTTGGCCAAAAGGCACATTCGTGGAGTCTGTCAAGGAATGGCAGAAACAATGGTTCTACATTACTGAACCCCGCAGTGCCACCTGGGCCGCGGCTGCCACATTCAACTTCGGCGCTCCCGTGCGACTCACCTCCTGGGTCGAGAAGAGCCCGAACTGGTGTTCGTTAGACGAGTTGATTGCGCTGCAAACGTGCATTCAAAGCATGATCGATAGGGACATCAAGCTTGTCGACGTAGTCCAAGTGATGATGGTGCGCCGGATCCTCCCCTGGCAGAGCCGAAGCCGCCCTCTATGGGATTTCAACCCGAAAAAGCACCACACCCTGGAAAGGCTCTTCAAAATAGCTCACGAAGATGCCTGGAAGTTGCTCTTCAAGGGCAATGAGATACCGCCGGCCACAGATTCAGACCATGGTCACAACATAGATCACCTCCCCAACGAGGTATGTTATTTTCAACACATCCCCTACTTGCTTGTTTCAAGGGTGATATCCAAGCTTTTATTATCATTGCTTTTTTAGTACTGGTTGAAGAAGGTGAAGCAGATCCGGTGTCCGGCTCCCCTGCCTGAAGAACCAATCATCCCGTGTTTAGCGAAGATGCTGAAGCCGGCGCCTTATAAGGCACCAGAAAAGAAGGCCACGGGAAAGGCCAAGGGGGTCCAGAGTGGCCCCCGCCGCAAGGGCACTTTGGACGTGACGTCCGAAGACAAGACCCGTTCTCCTGCCGCCGAAGACGATGAGGATGAGGAGGCGGAGGAAAGCGACTCTCCCCCTAATGGGGGGAGGAAGAAGAGGGCGGCCTCCACAACTCTGGAGGCGGAGGAACCCAAGAAGGGGAAGGGCTCCCTTGCGGATAACTCCGCATGAGACATCGACAACAGTCTGGAGAAATGCCCCCGTGCTAAACCTCGGGGCGCATCGTAAGTACTTAGACTTGTATCCACCCATAAAGTTTCTCCTCCTCACTACATTGAGATGATTGGTTATGTTTATTGTAGTCCGGCCCACAATAGCTCCCCGCGATCCTCGTTAGGAGGCTCGCTGGATTCCAAGGCGATGGCCAGCGATTCACCGCCAGCCGCTCACTCCCCCAAGGCCAAGGATGATCCAGAGATGATGTCCCGAAGGACTATTCCAGGCGGGGGAGAGGCTCAGGAAGCGCCAGAAGGCGAAATCCCCATTGTCGGACACCAAGGGGAATCAATCCCCATGGAGACAGGTGGGGAAGGCCATACTCTGTTCGACCCTCAGCCGGACTCAATTCCGGAGACCGAGGCTGCTCTGGAATCTGGCACGCGACCTCCTTCGGAAGAAGGGGGATGCCTGTTCCCCCGGTGACCCCTGTCCAACCAGGGGCACCGGATAATCTGCTGGAAGCGCTGCGAGGCGCTTCCATTGTGGATGAGCATCATGTCCTTATGGGAACGGTAATTGAAAGGGTTCAGTCTGCCAAGAGCATACTAACCGAAGCCAGCAGCATCCTATTAACAGGTTTTGAGGTAAGCAACGCAAAAAAGGAGAAAAACTCAATATAGACAGTAGCCCCTGAGACACTGTCCGGTGTTCGAAAAGAAAAAACCGGACAGAGGACCAAACTCCTATTGCAGGAAACTAACTAAAGTTGTCTGAAATGTATGCGCAGGCGTCGCTGTTGGTCGCGGCCTCGCATACTGCCGAAGTCTCTGGACTGAAGCATAAACTGGCGGAGGCCGAGGAGGAGCTGGGCCAGGTGAAGAGGCAGCTCTAGGAAAAACAAGGTAAGTAATACCTGTTATGGATTCGAAAAAGGGGAAATGGTATGCAATGACCGAAATACCATGATGTGAACAGAGGCGATGACCGAGGTCGAGGCCCTGAAAGCGGCCCTGGTTGAAGCCGAGGGGAAGGCTGTCAAGGAGTAGGCCATCCGTAAGAGGCTCAAGGCCCGGGTCAATGAAGTCCAACAGGAGCTCCAGGACGCGGTGAGGAAGTGCGAGACCTTGGAGCACAATGCGTCGGCTCAAGAGGCCGAACTCGCCAAGGCTCGTAAGAGTGCGGAGGCGGCCCGGATTGAAGCCCAGGTCGCCCTTCATGAGATCCAGGAGGCCCGGAAGATCGCGGCGGGTAAGGCATTCAATATGCAAAGCAGGAGTGTGAAGAGGAAATTTCTTTTACTAACCTGGATTCGGAGTTCTCCAGGGGCCTTTGTTGATCTGCCACGCAGTGTGACCGACGCTGCAGGGTTCTTCCGAGCCGAAGAAGGGAGCTTCGCGGAGAAGCTATTCTGGTCACAATATTGTGCGCTAGAACATCCGGTGCCCTTCAGTGATCAGCTGAAACAGCTGGTCGAGCTGCACAGGGTGGCCAAACTAGCCATGAAGGATATGATAATCCGGTTGTGGCCAGCTGAAGCTATTCCAGCAGCTACTTCAGCCTCGTGAAGAAGCTGGTGGATGCCTGTCCTCGGCTGGATGTCATCAAGCGGTCCGTCTGCATCGAGGGCGCGCGCCTGGCCTTCGCTTATTGCAAGGTCTGGTGGGCGAAGCTGGACGCTGTCAAGTTAGCGACCGGGGGGCCGCCGGAGGGTAAGGAGCACCGCACACCTGAGCGATACTTCGGCGATGTCTTAGAGGGGTCACGCATTGTTGCGGATCATTGTGCAAAGGAAACCATCTTTGAACGAATGTATTCGAGCTCCCTCTGCCTTGTATGATCAAACAAAGTGTTTATGCAATATAATGCTTATTATGTTTTTAAATTTTTACTTCCTGTGCGGCCGTGTTGTATGAAATCTGAGGGTTAACCAGTCGTCGGCTTCTGCCCCCACGTAGGTAGTACAGGGGTGTTTGGGATGGAATCTAAACAATGTTGATCCAATTAGATGGTCCTTGAAGGAGGTGTTTAGCGCAACGAACCAGGCAACCAGACTATGCGGCTGTAACGCCCTCACTTAGCCATAGGAGTGCGACAATAAAAACATGGGTGCCTAGTATTCGAACTAGAGTGCTATAAGCGTCTGATCGGGAAGTACCAATACTTCGTGTAATGCGGAAGAAATCTCCAACGATTTGCAACCTCCGAACAGCTGACCAGCTCTCGCCGCATCATGACAGTCAGTTTTCGGCTTTCTCTACTGAGGTGCTCCTTTGGATAAACCAAGGCACAATCGCAGTAGTTCTCCCTTTACTACCTTAGCCGATATAGCGGAACGTAAGGTAGCAAGCACATGAGCCGGACAACCCAACTATTGACCAAAGACATGATTCGGAGCCAATGCATATAATGCTAAATTCAGGGTGCCGAACTATACTTATAAAAAGTGTTCGGACTTTTGTTGCCATAGTGTGGGTGCTGTGTAGCCCCTGGCGAACATGAAACGTGCCAAAGTGTACGGGTGCTACCTGATAGGGTTATCCATAGGGGAGCTGGAAAAAAAGGAAAGAAAACAGAAAAGGTACGAAGGTAAAAAGCTGGAGTCCTACAGCTCCAGCCGCAGACTGTTCTCATTGTAATTTACTTAGTACGTCAAGGTGCATTGATACAGGTAGTGCAATAAGTAACAGGCTATTTGACATGCCGAAACCAAGGGAGAGCTGCATGCGGGTCCTGAAAAACAGGTAGAGTTATCGTTAACGGAATCACCTAAAATGTCCCCCATATGACCGCGTTTCTCGTCGTCTTGGTGTGTTTATCCTTTGAGGGGACCGATGACCAGACCACCAGATGGTGCCTGTGGCATTGAGACCTGAAAAGGAAACAAGTAAATGTGAAAGTATGTGTGTATCCGATGTCGATTGAGCTGTACTACGGACCACAAGCTAGCTATGCCTCCATCAATGCCCATGGGATTTTGAGTGCGTAGTTATATATGCGCAGCACGAATGCCACCACTTGATCAGGACTGAGACAGAGGCCGGATTGCTAGTAGAGCTCCTGACGAGCCGAGCTCTCCTGCTGCAGAGTAGTTTGGACCCTCTTAACGGTGTTCGTGGGCTCGGCAGCCGAATTAAGATTCCGCTTGAGAAGGCCGCTCTGTACTTCTGCTACTAAGGCAGCTGTGTGCTCTTCTGTACAGAGGGAGTGTTCTGTATTTCCGTTGACTGTTATGACGCCATGTGGACCGGGCATCTTGAGCTTGAGATAAGCATAGTGTGGTACTGCGTTGAATCGAGCGAACACAGTTCGTCCGAGCAGTGCGTGATAGCCACTGCGGAAAGGAACGATATCGAATATTAACTCCTTGCTTCGGAAGTTGTCCGGAGACCCGAAGACAACCTCTAGTGTGATTGAGCTCGTACAGCGGGCCTCTACACCTGGTATGACTCCTTTGAAGATAGTCCTGGTGGGCTTGATCCGAGATGGGTTAATGCCCATTTTTCGCGTTGTATCCTGATAAAGCAGATTGAGGCTGCTACCTCCGTCCATAAGGACGCGAGTTAGGTGGAACCCATCAATTATTGTGTCTAGGACCAGTGCGGCTGAGCCACCGTGACGGATATTTGTCGGATGATCCCAGCGATCAAAAGTGATCGGGCATGACAACCATGGATTAAATTTTGGGGCGACTGGCTCTATCACATAAACGTCTGAGGGAGTCCTGGATTAGGGGGTGTTCGGGTAGCCGGACTATACCTTCAGCCGGACTCCTGGACTATGAAGATACAAGATTGAAGACTTCGTCCCATGTCCGGATGGGACTTTCCTTGACGTGGAAGGCAAGCTTGGCGATGAGGATATTCAAGATCTCCTACCATTGTAACCGACTCTGTGTAATCCTAACCCTATCCGGTGTCTATATAAACCGGAGGGTTGTAGTCCGTAGGCAATCAACTCCATACACAACAATCATACCATAGGCTAGCTTCTAGGGTTTAGCCTCCTTGATCTCGTGGTAGATCTACTCTTGTACTACCCATATCATCAATATTAATCAAGCAGGAGTAGGGTATTACCTCCATCGAGAGGGCCCGAACCTGGGTAAAACAAAGTGTCCCCTGTCTCCTGTTACAATCCGGCCTAGACGCACAGTTCGGGATCCCCTACCCGAGATCCGCCGGTTTTGACACCAACATTGGTGCTTTCATTGAGAGTTCCTATGTGTCGTCGCCTTTAGGCCCGATGGCTCCTTCGATCATCAACAACGATGCAGTCCAGGGTGAGACTTTTCTCCCCGGACAGATCTTCGTCTTCGGCGGCTTCGCACTGCGGGCCAATTCGCTTGGCCACCTTGAGCAGATCGAAAGCTACGCCCCTGGCCATCAGGTCAGGTTTGGAAGCCTAAGCTACACGGCTGACATCCGCGGGGACTTGATCTTCGATGGATTCGAGCCACAGCCAAGCGCACCGCACTGTCTCAATGGGCATGATATAGCTCTACCACCGAACAGTGCCTGGGAGGCCGCACACGCATCGGTTCCGACCATTGATTTGGAGCCTACTGCACCGATCGAGGATCAGCGGTTGGACGCTGCCTCAGGGGCTGTGACCTCAGAGGCGATTGAGCCGAACTCCAGCCCCGCACTCCGCACGGCCCGTGACTCCGAGGAGCCGGATTCCTCTCCGAGCTCCGAGCCCCCCGCGCCCCTGCCGATCGAACCCGATTGGGCGCCGATCATGGAGTTCACCGCCGCGGACATCTTTCAGCACTCTCCCTTCGGCGATATCCTGAATTCTCTAAAGTCTCTCTCTTTATCAGGAGAGCCCTGGCCGGACTACGGTCAGCAAGGTTGGGATACGGACAACGAAGAAATTCAAAGCCCACCCACCACCCACTTCATAGCCACTGTCGACGACTTAACCGACACGCTTGACTTCGACTCCGAAGACATCAACGGCATGGACGACGATGCAGGAGACAAACAAGAACCAGCACCTGTAGGGCACTGGAAGGCCACCTCGTCATATGACATATATATGGTGGATACTCCAAAAGATGGAGATGGCGATGGAACAGTGGGGGATGACGCCCCCAAGAAACAGCAAAAGCGCCGACGTCAGCGGCGCCGCTCTAAATCCCGCCAAAGCAAAAACGGTGATTCCGGCACGGGAGATAATACTACCCCGGATAGCGCCGAAGAACACCCACCTCAGCAAAATTCGGCACAGGAAGATGGAGAAACCAGCCCTCATGAGAGAGCGGAAGACCGAGAGGTCGAGGATGATAACTATACGCCTCCCTCCGAAGACGAGGCTAGCCTCGATGACGACGAATTCGTCATACCATCAGGCCCCGCCGAACAAGAGCGTTTTAAACGCAGGCTTTTAGCCACGGCAAGCAGCCTCAAGAAAAAGTAGCAACAGCTTAGAGCTGCCCAAGAATTACTAGCTGACAAATGGACTGAAGACCTTGCGGCCGAAGAATATGAACTCAAACGCCCCTCCAAGAGTTACCCGAAGCGCAGGCCGCTACCCCGATCAGAGGAGGAAGCACCTACATCACTAGCGCATGACATGGCAGACCGGCCACCTCGCGGTCGCGACAGAGAGGCCTGTCGGCCCTCCACCCAAGCCATGCCCCGACGCCGCTCAACTAAGGCACGGGAAAGTGCGCCCAACCTATGAGACATACTGGAGGATAAGGCAAGACAAACAAGATCTATCTACGGATCGCGCAGGCGCCCCACGGCATGTGATAATGATCTTCACTCCGGATACAACAAATCCGGCCGGGCCGAACACAACAGACATAGCTCTTCCGAGCTGCGTCGTGATATAGCCCAGTACAGAGGCGCCGCACACCCGCTATGCTTCACGAATGAAGTAATGGATCATAAAATCCCAGAGGGTTTCAAACCCGTAAACATTGAATCATACGATGGCACAACAGACCCGGCAGTATGGATCGAGGATTATCTCCTTCACATCCACATGGCACGCGGCGATGATCTACACGCCATCAAATACCTCCCGCTCAAACTTAAAGGACCGGCCCGGCATTGGCTTAACAGCTTGCCAGCAGACTCAATCGGTTCTTGAGAGGACCTGGAAGCCGCATTCCTCGACAACTTCCAGGGCACTTATGTGCGACCGCCGGATGCTGACGACTTAAGCCACATAATTCAGCAGCCAGAGGAATCGGCCAGACAATTCTGGACACGGTTCCTAACAAAGAAAAACCAGATAGTCGACTGTCCGGACGTAGAGGCCCTAGCAGCCTTCAAGCATAACATCCGCGACGAGTGGCTTGCCCGGCACCTGGGATAGGAAAAACTGAAATCCATGGCAGCCCTCACGACACTCATGACCCGCTTTTGCGCGGGAGAAGACAGCTGGCTAGCTCGTAGTAACAACTTATCAAAAAAACCTGGTAATTCGGATACCAAGGACAAAAGTGGCAGGACACGTCGGAATAAGCAAAAACGCCGCGTTAACAGCGACAGCAATGAAGACACGGCAGTCAATGCCGGATTCAAAGGCTATAAATCCGGTCAGCGGAAAAAGGCATTCAAAAAGAATACTCAGGGCCCGTCCAGTTTGGACCAAATACTCGATCGCTTGTGCCAGATACATGGCACCCCCGAAAGGCCAGCCAATCACACTAACAGGGATTGTTGGGTGTTCAAGCAGGCAGGCAAGTTAAGGGCCGAAAACAGAGACAAGGGGCTGCACAGCGACGATGAGGAGCCCAAGCCGCCGAACAACAATGGACAGAAGGGCTTTCCCCCACAAGTGCGGACGATGAACATGATATACGTAACCCACATTCCCAAGCGGGAGCGGAAGCGTGCGCTACGGGACGTATACGCGATGGAGCCAGTCGCCCCAAAGTTCAACCCATGGTCCTCCTGCCCGATCACTTTTGATCGAAGAGACCATCCCACTAGCATCCGTCATGGCGGCTTCGCTGCATTGGTTCTCGACCCAATCATCGACGGATTTCATCTCACAAGAGTCCTCATGGACGGCGGCAGTAGCCTGAACCTGCTTTATCAGGATACAGTGCGGAAAATGGGCATAGATCCCTCAAGGACTAAGCCCACAAGAACGACCTTTAAAGGCGTCATACCAGGTGTAGAAGCCAATTGTACAGGCTCAGTAACACTTGACGTGGTCTTCGGATCCCCGGACAATTTCTGAAGCGAAGAGTTAATCTTCGATATAGTCCCGTTTCGCAGTGGCTATCACGCCCTACTCGGACGAACCGCATTCGCAAAGTTCAATGCGGTGCCGCACTACGCATATCTCAAGCTCAAAATGCCAGGCCCTCGAGGAGTAATTACGGTCAACGGAAACACCGAACGCTCCCTCCGTACGGAGGAGCATACGGCGGCTCTCGCAGCGGAGGTACAAAGTAGCCTTCTCAGGCAATTCTCCGGTCTGGCCATTAAAAAGCCAGACACTGCCAAGCGCGCCCGGAGTAATCCACAGCAGGACCGCCTGGCACGCTCTGAGCAAGCGTAGCAATGCGTCCCCAACCCCAGCTTCCGCAACATAGCGAAACCAGTACCTCGCGTACATAACTACGCCCTGGAAATACCATGGGCACAGGGGAAGGGGCACAATAACGGCACACCCAAAATACGGCTTAAAACATACTAGGGGCTGCCGGATTCTTTTTTAATTTTTCTTACTTTCAGGACTCCATACTTCAGACGACCTGTTCGGCAATTCGACTGCCGCACAAATGATGCAAGATCCAGGGAGGCAGACAAGCCATGCCGCATTATGGAACTCCCAGGTGGTCTCTGTTACGAGCGGTATACCTGTTTTAAATACAATTCCGCGGCCTGCCCCTGGTCAGGACATACTGAATAGTCCAATATCTTTTGCTTACCACACTATTTGTATCGTTCGGCTTTGATAAATAGCCTCTCTATAAACAATGCATAGCTTTTTGTCTATTTTTTGCATCACTCTCTTTTATATATGTTCATTTATGACATGTTGCACCCGTACACTGTGGTACGGCAAGTACGCCAGGGGCTTCAGTACCCTTTAATATGGTGTGAGAAGCCCGTACACTTTCACAAGTGCAGCACCCCGAACTTATAGCACTATATGCATCGACTCCGAATCATGATTTGGGTCAATAGTTGGGTTTGCCCGGCTCCTATGTTTTGGTGCCTTACGTTCCGCTATATCGACTAAGGTAGCACTAGGAGAACCACTGCGATTGTGCCCCGGTTGAGCTGGGTTAAGCACCTCAGTGGAGAAAGCTAAAACTGACTGTCATGATGAGGCGAGAGACCGATCGCTATTCGAGAGGTTTCTCGAGTCCCTAAAGACTTATGTCGCTTCAAGCGAGGAGCTGGATAACCCCAGCCAAGGCGTGGATAGCGCCCCGAGCTCGGTCTTCCGAACTAGGGGCTTCGCCGAAATTTAAAATTATAAAGTTCTATGGCTAAGTGAGAGTGTTCAAGCATTATAGTCCGATTGCCTGGTTCATCGTGCTGAGCGCCTCCCTCGAAGGACCCAAACATGGGAAAAAGAGCTCACAGGTTTATCACCAAACACCCCAGCACCAGTGGCATGGGGGCAGAAGCCGACGACTGGCCATCTCTCAATTTTTGATAAACGGCTGCACAGAAAATAATATTTTAAATTCAATAAGCATTGCTTAGCGCATATGAACAAGTTTTCAGCGCACAGGATAAAATCGAGCGAGTTCATTCAAATATTACATCCTTGGTACATTCGTCCGCCACAAGGCGGGCACCCGCAAGAACATCCTTATAGTTGTTCTCGGGCTTGCGATGCTCCTTCCCCGGCGGCGGCCCGTCCCTCACAAGCTTCTCACCGTCCAGCTTACCCCAGTGCACCTTTGCATGGGCAAGGGCCCTACGGGCACCTTCGATGCAGACGGAGCGCTTGATGGCCTCGAGCCTTGGACAGGCCTCCACCAGCCGCCGCACCAGCCCGAAGTAGCTCCCAGGCAGGGCCTCTTCGGGCCATAGCCGAACTATGAAGCCCTTCATGGCCTGTTCGGCCGCCTTGTGGAGCTCGACCAGCTGTTTCAGCTGGTCGCTCAAGGGCACAGGGTGTCCGGCCTCAGCATACTGAGACCAGAACACCTTCTCCGTCGAGCTGCCCTCTTCAGCTCGGTAGAATGCGGCGGCGTCGGATACGCTGCGGGGAAGATCTGCGAATGCCCCTGGAGAGCTCCGGATTCGGGTAAGTAACAAGTAGTTTACTTTTATATTTCTGCTTTGCATAAAGAATGCCTTACCCGCTGCTATGTTTTTCACCTCCTCCAACTCTTGGAGGGCCTTTTGGGCTTCGGCCTTGGCAGACTTGGCAGTCTCAAGGGCCGCCGCGAGCTCGGACGCTTGGGTCTTTGACTCAAGCTCCAAACTCTCATGTTTTTTCATGAGAGCCTGAAGCTCTCGCTGCACCTCGCCGGCCTGAGCCCCAAGTTTCTCTCGCTCGGTGCGCTCCGCGGTCGTCTTCTTTTCGGCCTCAGATAGCGCCTGCTTGAGGGCCGCCACCTCAGTCGTGGCCCCTACAATAAGCAGTACAATCCTGTTATTTTTTGCAATCACGCCTCTCTATAGGCACCTTTTTTTGTAAGGTATTTCTTACCTTCTTTCTCCTCGAGTTGCTGCTTGGCAAGGCCGAGCTCTTGCTCGGTCCGCTCGAGGTCCTGCTTTAGGATGCCCACCTCCGCAGTCAGTGCGGCGGTGGATAGCAGCGAAGCCTGCATACGCATATTGAATCTTTATTGTTAGACTCCTGCGAAATTTAATAGATCCTCTATTCGGCTTTTCTTTCCGAACGCCAAACAGAGCATCAGGGGCTACTGTCTATGCGGTAATATTTTTACATATTTTTTACTTACCTCGAAGCCTGTTAGGAGGCTAGCACAAGCTTCACTCAGTCCGCTCTTGGCGGACTGAACCTTCTGGATCACCGTACTCATAATAGTACGGTGCTCCTCGTCGATGGAGGCGCCTTCAAGCACCTCCAGCAGATTGTCCGGCACCTCCGGTTGGACGGAGGCTGCCGGCTCAGAAGGCTTGCTCCTCTTGAAAGGAGTTCGCCTCCCGCGGTCCGGAATCGTTGAAGATTCTGGCACGGTGTCCGGATCAGAGCCGGACTTGGAGCCCTGGGGGGTCTTGTCCCATTTACTCCTGGAGTCTGGGAGGTCGCCTTGCGGCTCCTCCAGGACCACCTCCTCCTGCCCCGGAGCTCGTTGTGACGCCACTTCGGCGTCATCCGTAGTGCGGGGGGAGACAACAAGCGGAACTGAGTTCACGTTCGATGAATCCAGGGAGCCGCTCGACGACTCGTTGAGTTCGGCCCGGGGCGGGCTGCATGATTATATCTGACATTAGGGAAAGCTGTGCAACAAAAGGAATATCATGAGTTACTCTGGTATCCGAACACTTACGATTTCGCCGGACGCCTGGCCCTGTCCGGCCACTCCTCTTCGTCCTCGTCGGCGTCGGGGGCGTAGTCCGGCGGAGGGGTCTTCCTCTTCTTGGACCCTTCGGCCTTCCCCCTTGGGGCGGCCTTCCTTTTCTTTCCTCCCTCCGCTGGGGGGGGAGCTTTCTTCTTCCTCCTCCTCGTTTTCACGGGAGGAGGGCGTCTCGGACTCGTCGGATGATGAGTCCGACAACACCATGTTGCGGGTACTCTTTCAAGTCCCCGTGGTCTAATTCTTCTTGGCTATGAAAAAAGCTGAACATCCTGTAAAAGGTGAAAATAGCTTACCTCGCTAGCGTGACGCTACGAGCTGTATCCGCAGTCGTCGGAAGCAGATGCGGGAGCCTCGACACCTTTGATTAGCGCCTTCCAGACGTCTTCATACGTCGTGTCGAAGAGCCTGTTAAGGGTTCGGTGCTGTGCCGGGTCGAACTCCCACAGGGTAAAGTCCCGTTGTTGACACGGGAGGATTCGGCGAACGAGCATGACCTGGACTACATTTACAAGCCTGATTGACTTGTTTACCAGGGACTGGATGCATGTCTTCAGTCCGGTCACCTCTTCCTCGTTACCCCACGATAGGCCTGTCTCTTTCCAGGACATGAGCCGCGTGGGGGGTCCGGATCGGAACTTAGGGGCTGCGATCCATTTCGGATCGCGTGGCTCGGTGATGTAAAACCACCCGGCTTGCCACCCCTTTAGGGTCTCTACGAAGGAGCCCTCGAACCACAGGACATTGGCAATCTTGCCCGCCATGGCGCCTCCGCACTCCGCCTGGTTGCCGCGCACCACCTTGGGCTTGACGTTGAAGGTCTTGAGCCAGAGGCCGAAATGGGGGCGGACGTGGAGGAAAGCCTCGCACACGACGATAAACGCCGAGATGTTGAGGATGAAGTTCGGGGCCAGATCATGAAAATCCAGGCCGTAGTAGAACATGAGCCCTCGGACGAATGGGTGAAGTGGAAAACCCAGTCCGCGGAGGAAGTGGGGAAGGAATACTACCCTCTCATGGGGCCTTGGGGTGGGGAGAAGCTGCCCCTCCTCGGGAAGCCGGTGCGCGATGTCTTTGGACAAGTATCCGGCCTTCCTTAGCTTTTTGACGTCGCCCTCCATGATGGAGGAGACCATCCACTTGCCTCCCGCTCCGGACATTGCTGGAGAAGGTTGAGGTGGGAAGTGCGGGCTTGGGCGCTGGAGCTCGAGTGCGTAGGAGATGGATAGGCAAAGGAGGAAGAAGGCGCAGGTAAAAAGGTGGATCCTTATCCCCTTATATGGGCGGATGCGGTTGTGCGTCCCCACCTGCCTAATAAAACTCGCTTGCCTCCCAAGCGTCGTGGTAAATGGCGCGGTTAGAGTTACCCATGTTCGTATTGATGAGAAACCCGTAAAAAAGGGCACGCGATCTCTGCTTTGACAAGACATGCCAAGGAAACCGCCTCGCAAAAACATGCTGAGGTGGAAAAGTAAAAATGATTCGAGTAAAGGACTTGGCCGTAGTGTGATAGCGCACTGCAGAATACGTCAGCAGATTTGATTTGTGTCAATATTGTTCTCTCTATGGCAATATGTGGAAACTTATTTTGCAGAACCGGACACTACTCTTGGTGTTTACAAATCTTCTATGAAGGACTTGGAGGAGGAACCCTCCTTGCAATTCCGAAGACAATTTGCGCGCCGGACTCGTCGTCATTGAAGCCTGGTTCAGGGGCTACTGAGGGAGTCCTGGATTAGGGGGTGTTCGCGTAGCCGGACTATACCTTCAGCCGGACTCCTGGACTATGAAGATACAAGATTGAAAACTTCGTCCCGTGTCCGGATGGGACTTTCCTTCACGTGGAAGGCAAGCTTGGCAATGCGGATATTCAAGATCTCCTACCATTGTAACCGACTCTGTGTAACCCTAACCCTATCCGGTGTCTATATAAACCGGAGGGGTGTAGTCCGTAGGCAACCAACTCCATACACAACAATCATACCATAGGCTAGCTTCTAGGGTTTAGCCTCCTTGATCTTGTGGTAGATCTACTCTTGTACTACCCATATCATCAATATTAATCACACAGGAGTAGGGTATTACCTCCATCGAGAGGGCCCGAACCTGGGTAAAACAAAGTGTCCCCTGTCTCCTGTTACCATCTGGCCTAGACACACAGTTCGGGACCCCCTACCCGAGATCCGCCGGTTTTGACACCGACAACGTCCCGGAGCGCACGCTTGCGCTCCCTCTTGGGGATGTTGGTAGTGTATATCATGTTCATTGTTTTGACCCGAGGGGTAAACTTCTTCTGTCCCCCTCTGTTCGGTTGTTGGGTCTCTTCGTCATCCTCCTCGCTTTGCGATCCCTTTTCCCTGTTGTCGGCGTTTAATTTGCCGGCCTATTTAAAAACCCGGCAATCTCTATTTGTATGATTGGGTGGTTTGTCTAGGGTGCCATGAATCTGGCACGGACGATTAAGTATGCGGTCCAAGCTGGATGGACCTGAATTGTTCTTTTGGAACGGCTTCTTCTACTGACCGGACTTAGAGCCCCTGAATCCAGCATTGACTGTCGTGTCCTCGGTGTTATCACTGTTGTTTCGACACTTGTATCTGTTGCGTCGAGACTTGTGTTTGCTAGTTTTAACTTCAGGGGTGCCGGCGTCACTTGCATTGTTTTTGCTACGGGCCAAGCAACTGTCCTCGCCCGCACAAAAGCAGGTCATGAGTGTCGTGAGGGCTGCCATGGATTTTTTTTCTTTTCTTGGCCGAGATGGCGAGTGAGCCATTCATCATGGATGCTGTGTTTGAAGGCTGCTAGGGCTTCGGCATCCGGGCAATCAACGATTTGGTTCTTTTTAGTTAGGAACCTAGTACAGAATTTCCTGGAAGACTCTTCGGGCTGTTGAACTATATGGCTTAAGTCATCGACGTCCAGAGGTCGAACATATGTGCCTTGGAAGTTATCGAGGAAGGCCTCTTCCAAGTCCTCCCAGCTGCCAATAGAATTTGCAGGCAGACTGTTGAGCCAGTGCCGAGCTGGCCCCTTGAGTTTTAAAGGGAGGTATTTGATGGCGTGGAGGTCATCACCGTGGGCCATATGAATGTGGAGAATGAAGTCTTTGATCCACACCGTGGGGTCCAGGGTTCCATCGTATGATTCTATATTCACGGGTTTGAACCCCTCTGGGAATTCATGATCCAGTACCTCATTAGTGAAGCAATGAGGGTGTGCAGCGCCTCTATATCGGGCCGTATTGCACGTAGCTCTGATGGAGTCCGTCTGCGGTTTTCAGCCCGCGCATGACTAAGCTTGTCACGTTCGAACAGGTGGTCGTCGTCGCGTGTCGAGGCACGTCCTCGCGATCCATAGATTGATCTAGTATGTCCTGCTTTATTGTTCAGGTTTTGCCGGAGGTCATATGTATGACCGTGGGCTAATTTACCTCTATCTGTGCGATGAGGCGGGGCTGGCAGGTGTTCGGCGTGATTTGCCGTTTTGTCCCAGCCACGTGGTGGTCGGTCAGTCGCATTGTGTGATGGAGGTATGTATTTCGGTGCCTCCTCGTCAAACTGAGGTAGCAATTTGCGCTTTGGGTAGCTTTTGTTTGAGCGTTTGAGGCCGTATTCTTCTGACGCTAGGACATCAATCCATTTATCATTGAGCAGATCTTGGTCAGCTTGAAGATGCTGCTGCTTCTTTTTCAGACTCCTTGCAGTGGCGATTAGCTAGCGCTTGAAGCGCTCCTGCTCAAGAGGTTCCTCAGGCACGATGAAATCGTTGGTGCCGAGGCTCACCTCATCCTCGGAGAGCGGAAGATAACTTCCGTCCTCTAAGTCTTCGTGTGTGGCCTGCTTGCTAGGGCTAGTCTGCCCATCTTCCCATTCATCTTGTTCGTTAGCTGTTTCGACGGGGTCTTCGTTGTCTTCGGCACCTTCTAGAGTATTATCTTCTCCTGTGTCGGTGTTGCTTTCTTTACTGCGGCATGACTTAGAGCGGTGCCGCTGACGCCGGCGCTTGGATTGTATTTCGGAAGGTTTATCCTCGGCTGGATCTTCCTTGTCATCGCCGTTGTTCTCCTTTGGTGCATCCACCATGTATACATCGTACGAGTAAGTGGCCATCCAGCGTCCGGTGAACGGTGGGTTCTGGGCCTCTTCTTCTCCGGCATCGTCGTCCATACCGTCGATGTCCTCGGAGTCGTAATCAAGTGTGTCGGTCAAATCCTCGACCATGGCGATGAAGTGGGTGGCGGGTGGGAAGCAAAATTCTCCACCATCAGCCCCTAGTTCGAACCAAATATAGTTCGGCTGTGAGTCCTTTGCCAAGGACAGGTTTTTAACGAGTTTAGCACATCGCCCAAAGGCGAGTGCTGGAAGATGTCTGCGGCGCTGAACTCGAAGATCGATAAACGATCAAGTTCGGCGTCCCGTGGGCTCACGTGGCTCGGAACTTGCAGCCGGAGACGAGTCCAGAGTTCCGGTGACAAAGATGTTGTGAGAGGTTAAGTCTATGTGCGGCTCCAACGCCGCAGGGCGGGGGTGAAGGCCCTGTGCCCCCTGGCGCCGCCAAGGTCGCTCGCCGATCCAGTCGGAGGAGCCGCGCTGGCCATGGGGACCGGTCGGAGAGGCGGAGCCGACGGAGGGATGGAACTCCGGCGCACCTCTACCTAGCGCGCCAAATGTCGGATTACGAGTTCCGGCAAACCCTTGAGGTTCAAACACTGGGGTGCGCACAAAGATCTCTCTCCCCCTAGCTCACGCCCTCGCAACGATCACAAAGCCTAGCTCACCGAACCCAAGGAACAGGGGACACAAGAGTTTTTACTAGTTTGGGCCACCGTTGCGGTGTAATACCCTACTCCAATGTGGTGTGGTGGATTGCCTTGTAGGCTGGGGATGAACAAGTACAAGGGAAGAACAGCCTCCTGAGGAGAGGTGTTCTTGAGCTCGATGACCTTGTGTGGCTGGGGATGATCTGAATGATCCGTCTCCAGATGAGCCTCTCGTCTCTCAATGAGCCGATCCCTGGCTACGGTGGTGGCTAGCCCTATTTATAGAGGCCCGGGTCCTCTCCCCAAATATTAGGTGGGAAGGGATCCCACAACGGCCTATTTGAAGGGGGACAACGAGTACAAGTTATCCTGACAAAAGTTGGTCTTCGCCTACCAAAGGCTCTGGTGGTGACGCCGTCGTGGGCTCCGTGGTGACTTCTGCCTTGCCGCCCTGCTGGTCTTGGTCTCGTTGCTCCGATATGGAAACCTTTGCCTGATGCTTCGGGACTCCTCGCCTGCGCCTGCCTCTTTAGCACCGAAGAGGAAACTAGCACTCTGCGCCCGCTGGCGCCCGCCTGGCCTTGGTCGTCATGGCTCACGTCACGGAAACCTCACGAGGTGCCCCTTGCCTTGATCTCTCCACTCCTCGTGAGCCAGCCTAGTGAGGTTTCCCCTGAGGAGGTCTTGTGTCGTCCGCCTCGCGAGGCTTGGCCCCTTGCGAGGGTCTTGGGTGTTGGTTGATGAAGATGGGTCGTACCAGGCCGCTGGTGGAGCCATGCCCTGGGCCGCAGGCAGGCAAGTCTGGGTACCCCCGTTCCTAGGACGCCGACAGCGGAGCCATATTCCATTGTGGTGAAGCTTCGTGGTGTCGTTGGGAGCCTCCAATTAAGTTGTGGAGATTGCCCCAACCTTGTTTGTAAAGGTCCGGTCGCCGCCTCCAAGGGCACCAATAATGGAATCACGGCCTCTCGCATTGTGTGAGGGGGTGAGGAGAATACGGTGGCCCTAGTGGCTTCTTGGGGAGCATTGTGCCTCCACACCGCTCCAACGGAGACGTACTTACTCTCAAAGGGAAGGAACTTAGGTAACACATCCTCGTCTCCACCGGCTTCACTCTTGGTTATCTCGTACCTTTACTTGTGCAAGCTTACTTTGTGTTGCATCCCTTGCTTGCTTGTGTGCTTGTTGTTGTTGCATCATATAGGTTGCTCACCTTGTTGCATATCTAGACAACCTACTTTGATGCAAAGTTTAAATTGTTAAAGAAAAGCTAAAAATTGTTAGTTGCCTATTCAACCCCCCCCCCTCTAGTCAACTATATCGATCCTTTCACCGAAACTATAGATTGGTGCTTGTGGGTGACTAGTAGTGTTGATTACATCTTGTAGTTGATTACTGTATGGTTTATTTGGTGGAAGATTATATGTTCAGATCCAATATGCTATTTAATACCCCTCTGATCTTGAGCATGATTATCATTTGTGAGTAGCTACTTTTGTTCTTGAGGTCACGGGAGAAATCATGTTGCAAGTAATGAACTTGATATGTGTTCGATATTTTGATAGTATGTATGTTGTGATTCCCTTAGTGGTGTCATGTGAACGTCGACTACACGACAATTCACCATATTTGGGCCTAAGGGAATGCATTGTGGAGTAGCAATTAGATGATGGGTTGCGAGAGTGACAGAAGCTTAAACCCCAGTTTATGCGCTATTCCGTAAGGGACCGATTGGATCCAAAAGTTTAATGCTATGGTTAGAATTTATTCTTAATACTTTTCTCGTAACTGCGGATGCTTGCGGGAGATTTAATCATAAGTAGGAGGTTTGTTCAAGTAAGAACAACACCTAAGCACCGGTCCACCCACATATCAAATTATCAAAGTAGCGAACACAAATCAAACCAACATGGTGAGAGTGACTAGATGAAAATCCCGCATACCCTCAAGAACGCTTTGCTTATCATAAAGAGACTATTTTGGCATGTCATTTGCCTCAAAATGATTGGGCTACCTTGCTGCCCTTTTATTGCTACTATCGTTACTTGCTCGTTACAAATTATCTTGCTATCAAATTACTCTGCTACTTACAATTTCAGCACTTGCAGACATTACCTTGCTGAAAACCACTTGTCATTTCCTTCTTCTCCTCATTGGGTTCGACACTCTTACTTATCAAAAAGATCTACAATTGATCCCCTATACTTGTGGGTCGTCAGTAATCTAACTTGTCAATTATAAACATGTAACCAAATATGGCATGGTTTGTTCCATAGGTGAACCACATACACTTGAAGAGGAACTTGGTGATGAGAAGTGGAAGAAAGCCATGACCGAAGAATACGTGACACTAAAGAAAAATAAAACATGGTATTTGGTTCCACTAGAGCAAGGTAAAAATTTGATTGATTGCAAGTGAGTATTCAGAATTAAAAGAAAATCTGATGGAACCATTGATTGTTATAAGGCTAGGCTTGTTGCAAAGGGTTTCAAACAGCGGTATGGCATAGATTATGAGGACACGTTCAGTCCAGTTGTATAAGCTGCCACCATCCCTCTTGTTTTGTCCATTGTTGTTTCCAAGGGCTGGAGTCTCAGATGGCTAGATGTACAAAATGCATTCCTTCATGGTGTTCTGTAGGAGGAAGTGTACATGAAATAACCTCCTAGGTTTGAAAGTAAACATGCTCCCTCTTATGTGTGCAAGCTTGATGAAGCACTATATGGATTGAAGCAAGCTCCAAGGACATGGTACTCTCCTCTCTATCACAAAATGCAGGCACTCAGTTTTGTCCCTTCTAAGTCTAACACATCGTTGTTTATTTACAACAAGCACAATACTTGCATGTTTGTTCTCATATATATTGATGACATCATTGTGACAAGCTCATCTGATGAAGCAATCACAGGACTTTTGAAGGACTTGAGTGCAGATTTTGCTCTAAAGGATCTTGAACATTTGCATTATTTCCTTGGGATTGAGGTGAAGAAACACAAGGATGGACTTCATCTCTCGCAATAGAAGTATGCATCTGATCTAGTTAAAAAGGTTGGCTTACAAGGTTGTAAACCCTCACCCACTCCATTATCCAGATCAGAAAAGTTATCCCTTGCAGAAGGTAAACTTCTGAATCAAGATGATAGCACAAAATATAGAAGCCTGGTAGGAGCACTTTAGTACTCGACTCTCACGAGGCCTGACATTTCTTTTGTTGTTAACGAAGTATGCCAGTTTCTTCATACACCCACTACTGTTCACTTGACTGCTGCTAAATGCATAGTAAGATATATTAAGAATACCTTGAGTATTGGTCTAAATTTTAGCAAGTCATCCTCTATCCTTGCTAGTGCCTTCTTTGACTCTGATTCGGCAGGATGTCTGGATGACAGGCGCTCCACTGGTGATTTTGCAGTATTTTTTGGACCCAAATTAATATTGTGGTGTGCATGAAAACATGCTATAGTTTCTAGATCAAGCACAGAGGTAGAATATAAGGCATTAGCCAATGCCACAACTGAGGTCATTTGGGTTCAATCCATGCTCAAAGAACTTGGTGTGAAGAGTGCACAAGCTCCATGTTTGTGGTATGACAATCTTGGTGCCACCTATCTCTCTCCAAATCCAGTTTTTCATGCCAAAACAAAGCATATCGAGATAGACTTTCATTTTGTCAGAGTAAGAGTTGCACAGAAGCAACTTGACATTCGTACCATGCATTCCAGAGATCAGATTATAGATGGATTCACAAAGGCTTTACCTATACGGAGCTTCGAAAACTTCAAGCATAATCTCAACTTGACGAAGTTGTGATTAAGGGAGGGTGTTAAACACATGTTGCCACACCCATCCATCCTGTTATGTCTTCTGTTGGAGTTATGCCGTGGCCTGGGAGTAGTATTGAGATAGGATTGGTTGTTAGGTTATCTCTATCTCTATGTAACCAACTTCTCTCTTTCTCTCCAAGTTATACTCTTGTAATCTTATCTCTCCAACAACCTTTGTATGCACTGTGCGAGGGAGGTGCACCCCTACCATATAACACGAACCTGTCGCCTCACATCGAGATAAGACGTTTCTGCCATCGCACACTGGAGTCTTTACTTCGCATTCCTGTGTATTTTAACCTGCATTCCTGTGTAGTTTAGTAGAGTATATGTCACTATGCGATTGCATACTACTAATGCATATGAGCTACTTTTTTCTTCTTTTTGGAAGGGATTTTAGGTTTATTTTAAGTCAAACTATTGTATGTTTGACTGAATTTATAGGATATATTTCATCATTTAGAATATCAAAATTGTATCATTAGATTCCCCGTGAAATATAGTTTCATACCATATGTACTTTGTGTCTGAAATATTAATGATTTCTTCTATCTATTTTGTAAAACTAACAACTATTTGGCTTAGGATAAACCAAGATCCCTTCTAAAAAGAAGGGAGCATTAGATTTTCCAGAATACGTAATATCTATGAATAATGTAGTTGTGTTTATTAAAGAACTTGTCCGACGACTAGCACAAATATTTAAATATATATAATAGATTTTTCAACATACTTACTATTATTTTAATGATAATATGTCATTTTGTATTATTTTTATAAAACTAAAAATGTACACTACCAATCTGCCACGAAAAAGGCCATCGGGCGAAAATGCCCATAAGTGACGGGTTTTCTATCCGTCACATGGGCTACCTCAGCGATGCCTCGGGGCATCGTTGATGGGCGAAGGGCCCTCACTCATGCTTGTCCTTTAAGTGGCGGTTAATTATGGAGGGGCCGCCATTTATGAAGCATAGGACATGAGTGACAGACAATTGGTACGTGTTAAGTTCTGCTTAGTGCATCAACTACGGTCGAACGCTTCAAACAAGCCCGCCACTTACCTTAGCAACCATCTATAACAGACAATTGTAGGAACCGTCACTTCTTTTACAAAATAATGTCGCGGGTCTTTTCTTAGAGCCCGTAACATATAGCTCATGTCCCCAAAAAAGATATTTTTTTGTTTTCACAGTGCAATAAATAGTATTCTGTTTTCCGAAGACATTTATACAAATTAATATAATGCGTCGGCACATTCACATTTCATGACATTATAGATCACATGCAAATTAAAAACTACACATCACCATTTGATAACGATGAAGTCATAGTGTTTACAAACATTAACAAATAAATGAAGTCTAAGGTGCCGGCGGGTTGTTGCCCGGATCGCTCCCAGGTGCCGTTCCAGGGCAACAACATGACGAGCTTCAAATCAATCACCTGGAAGGTGTGGGCTCCGGGGAAGATGGGATCAAACCACACTATGAAAAGGCGACAAAAAGGGCATTCAATCAGCGATCATTCTGATCTGTTGGGAGCTACGGCAGGAACGTAACAATTGCACGTTCAGGGGCAAGATTCAGTCTAAGAGCTATGTTATCGGAGCTATCAGAAGGAGCATGGAGCAATGGCGCCTAGCTAGAGCCAAGCACATCGAGAGCCCCATTGGGGACATGACAGGAAAAGTTATCCTGCTACCTGACCCCCTGTAATTTTCTCTTCGCATACATTGATCACTTGATCGAACATTGTTTTTCATATGCTCTCTGCTAAATCAATGATAAGCTAGCGAACGCTGGATATTTCAAAAGAAAAAACGCTGCAATGGCTTTGCACAAAGGGCAATGTACTCCAACCACACACAAAAAACACCAAAAATTCATTGAAAAAGAAAATGTAGAACAAACTATTCTCAATAATCTAAAGATTCATAAAAAGTAAATGAAACATCTGAAAAGAAGTGTTGCATTTCTCAAAATTAGAAAAACAAAACTATTTATAATCAATAAGAAAACAGAAATAAATAAATAAATTTGACAAGCAATCCAGAAAAGCCAGTATTATTTTTGGGAATGTTTAAAATGAATAAGTTCAAAAAATGAGAACATTGAAATCTTTACTGAAAAGCAAGGGATTAGTGATAACTCACATATACTCCCTCCGTCCCATACTATAAGAGCGTTTTTGACACTGGCGCTCTTATATTATGGGACGGAGGGAGTACTTTACGAACATTCACGAAACCTAAAATCATCATATTTCGTAATTTTTCATGAATGTCCATAAACTATTTCATTTTCAAATCATATTTAGGATACTCAGTTACGTTTTTTGTGTCAAATTTTTTATTTTGTTTTCAAGTTACCTAACTTCAAATATATTTCTTATCATTTCTTATCATTTCCTTATCCCTGAGTTCTTCAGTGACATGTATCTAATAATCTAAAGCTACACCTTCCATAGTCCAAAGTCCAAACTCATTTGAAGCCTTAAAGCTACATGCATTGCCAATTTGCCACACGACGATATTTCTGAAGCTGCAACTGTGATGAACTGCAAACAGTGACTCTTCTGGGCTGGACTATCTTGCCGATCAGGTGACAGAGGATGCCTCGCTCTCCTTGGCAACTCTGATGAACACATCCTCCAGAGTCGTATCAGCCAGGCCCCACGCAAGAACGGTCATCCTGCTCTTCGCACTCTCCATGACATGGAACACCGCCGATATCCTCACCTCCTGCTTCGGCATCTCGAACTTCTGCGTCCCAGAGATGCGGTACACCCTGCTCACCGCCGGCGAGATGGACTGGACTAGCTTCGCCACCTCCTCCTCAGCCTCCTCACCCGCAGTGGTCGTTATCGTCAGCACATATGAGCCTCCGTACTTGGTTTTCAGCTGGAAAAGGCGGATTGGGTGGCTGCGTTAGCATCTGAAATCATGTGCGAAGATATGATCAACTTATTGGCGTACGTTAATTGTACCTCTCTTGAGTTTCCAATGCACTGCAAGGTACCATCCGCGATTATTCCTATCCGATCGCACAGAACTTCGGCTTCTTCCATTGAATGTGCTGCGAGATTTGTGGAAGTATGTTTTGAACTTTGGTCATGTGATGTCAAGTTCAACATGCACACACACAAAAATGCAGCGATGAACTGATATACTGCTATATGAGAATTGAAGGTAAAGTACTGTACTCGTGAGAATTATGGCCCTGTCCTGTTTGGCAGACTTGACGGCTTTCCATAGGTCTTTCCTTGATGCCGGATCTAAGCCAGAACTTGGTTCATCCATATAAACAACCTACAAATTTCTCCAAGCATGAATGCTCAGAAGCTTATCGAATCGTGAATGAATTCAGTTTATAAATACAAGTACCTTAGGGTCACCAATTAGAGAGATAGCGACGCTGAGACGACGTTTCATGCCACCGCTGTATTTTTGTACAAGCTTATCGGGAACACCACCGTCAAACAAACGCACACTTTTCAGAGATTGTTCGATAGCCTGGAAAGAATTTATGTGTGGTTTTTATTAGTTTTTTCTGTACGGAATGATAATTTGGTTTTTATCCAAAAAAACTGGCAATATGTGATGATAAAACAGCGAGTTCTCTGCACAATATGTGAAGATAAATCGAGTTCCAGAAAAAAGTACATGAGTTGAATATGATAATTCTTGCCTGGAAATCATGGCTGCATCTGTACACTAAAATCTGTATCAGTTATTTTGGTTTCCACCTTTATATTGAGCCTAGGTATATACTGACTTCTAAATTTTCCAACAAAAGATTTTATATCTTAGATTTTGCATTGGCAAATTTGTACAAGTGTACAGGTTGGCTCAGAACATATCAGCCCTATAGGAAAATGATGTGTTCAGCTTTAATCAGCTGGTCAGGGAAATGACATTATGGTGCTTCAATGTTAAGTGGTAAATGGTGACAGAAGTCAAGTTCATCATATCCATGCATGGAAAATATCACTATATTAGATATATTGTAACACATTACCTGAGCTAATTTTGCACCCTTCAGTTTCTTGAGCCTGCCGTAGAACATCAAATGTTCTCGGCCAGTCAGATTTTCCCAAAGCAAGCTGCATGGTGATATTCGAAGGAGGGTAAAGCAATCAATCACAAGTTCAAAACTACATGGTCTTACACTAACCTAGAATAAAACTCGAAATAATCTGAGTGAGAGAGATAAGAAAATACTCATGCTGGGGACAAACACCAATTCCTGTATAAATTTTGTCCATGTCCAACCTTATGTCCATTCCTTCGATGTACGCGGTGCCAGACGTAGGTTTAGTAAATCCAGTGAGCTGTTGTCAGGTTAGAAGTCCTTAGTACCGTTTGGGATAGACAGCAAATTCCTCAGTGCAGTCCTACTAGTTCATGAACCCCTAGACATGTTCTTTGTTGCTGTAAAGAAATGTATGGCTGCACTTTTGAATGGTCATATTTCCTGGAAGGGATGTGCTAGGAATGATTTACCTACTACTCCATCCGCTTCACTATATCTGTCCAGTTCATATTTCTAGGAGGCACAATATCTATAATGATATATAATAAAATCAGACTATGCTTTACCCCAGTTGGATTCTGATGAAGGTAGCCCTATAGTAAATTATGGTATCTATAAAGTTCATGCTTACCATGTTGATGAGAGTGGTTTTTCCAGCACCATTTGGACCAAGAACACCAAAGCACTGCCCACGTGCCATTGAAAGGGACAACTCTCTGACAGCAATTTTCTTTGAATTGCCATCTTTTCCAGGGTACACTTTCTTAAGGTTGTCACATATGACTGAATAACTACCATTTGGTTCTTGTAAGAGCTGTCCAACCATCACTCTCTGTAAGGAAATATGCAAAGCTACGTTAGTATGCCATTGCGATTCGGCAAAAAAAACATACAGACACATTCAAGCAGGACTAGAATTTCAACCTATATGATTACACTCTAGGTTAAGCAGTTATAACACAGTATACAGCAATGATCATAAGGCTAACAGCAATGAAGTTTGTTACGATGTAGAAAAGGAGAAAAAAAATATCGACACGACAATGTTAACAAACTGTCCTACTAGTTCGTGTCGATATTTTTGTTAACCTTATAACAAAATCAATCAGAGAACCAAGAGCTATTTTTTGTAAGGAACAAAGATAGCACACCTCTTTGATAACATCTGTCCTCTCCATTTCAACGGAAGCATTGAACTCTTGAATCTGTGTGGTCTGCTGTTGAGCAGATTGAGAACGGTTCCCAGCCCGGCGAGAGTGAAGAAGTAATACTGCTTTTCTAATTCCACTTTGAAAGGAACCAAAGTGATCCAGATAGAATGATAATAAAAGGAATAGGATCCATTCAAGTACCATTATGGTTAAAACACTCGCCATTCCATTTTTGGGATCATTCAGGTCACTCCACTGCATCCCCGTGCGGTCAATCTGACTTACCAGCAATGCAGATTGAGAAAACTCGTAGACAATGCGGTACAAAGAAAATGGAGGGAAAAGTTCCAAAAGTATAATCCAGCTTCCTTGAAATGAACAAATATAAAATTGCCACACAAATTATTTGAGTGATGGAATAAAAGCTTACGATCAAAGAAGCCCTAAAATCATAATGTCAACTGCATGATGAACTTTTACAAAGATAAACTTGCATGCATACTTGAGATGAAAATGTCTTCGATATAGGGCTTGAAAAAATAATCTGCTATAAGGCCGGACCCAAATACGTAGAAATATCCTGTCACTGCAGCGTGGTATGTCAACTAATCAGTGTAGATAATTTCATGCCATCTGATGTACTGGATGTTACTCTTTATGGAAGCATACCAGCAGCTGTTCTCACATTTGAGAAGCATGTTGCCATAAGAAATGCAAATGAAATTTGCAAGCTCATATAAGCAAGGTAGAACACAAACTGTACGCCATAACTATTCAGTCGAAAGAATGTAAAACCTGAAAAATAGAGATGGAACTATCAGAAATGTCCTTGTAATTTATAACTGTTCGACGACATTCCTTTATAAATGAAATTAGCACATTGATCAACCTAACCATGAACAACAAAACTTGGTTCAATACCAATTCCCAGATTATCAAAGAGAAGTAATTCTTATATTTTATTGCACAAAAAATACATCCATCGTAATAGAAGTATTATCTTACCAAACACAGTACCAAATACCATGAAGGACAGCAAGTATAGCATGGACAGAAGAATAAAATAGCAATAGGATATAGTCCAATATGGCAAATCACCAAGACCATGCATCTTCATCATAATCCTAAGCTTCTTTTGCTTCTCATATACAATGTTGGTCAAAATTACCTGTAGCAACAATTCATTCTTCTATAAGCTAAAAGTTGTTACCGTATTTATTTCCTTGTACAACTGTCAGAAAACAACATTCCAAAATATTCAAATCGACTGACGTTAAAAATAAATTCATAAAGACCTGCCATACCGGGAAAAGGAGCTGGATAGTCAATACATAAGGCAGCGGTCCTATCATTGAAGTTAGATCGAATGTACCCCATGATCGACCTGCTCTAGGCATTTCTTTAACAAAATCGAATGATATCTTCAGACCATTGCCTATTAAACGAAGGTATGCATTTGAAGCCTGCAAAATGAAACTTTGTGAAGTGGTCTCAAAAATAATTTAACAATGAAGGCAATAGTACGTGAACCGAGTCTGTGACATGAAGAACCAAGAACACATGTATGTTAGTATGACAATAAATTATTTGTAGAGAACTGAAAGGTTGCGATACACAATTAAGCAATCAAAAAGGTTATCGCAAGAGATAGTGTGTACTAGTCTTCTCTACATTGAGAAAAATCGTACCATATTTGTTAACCGTGGAACTTGAAGCAGTCTAGGTATATTCCCTCCAAAAAATTGGAAGGCAGGGATTGGAAGGCCATTATAAGCATCAAACTCGTACGTCGAGTTATATGAAATGATCAAGTTGAAGTTGCCCTGATCAGAGCTTAAGAAGTCATATGCTGCAGACAGTGTAACTTGATGTCAGCGACTAGTAGAGTAGAAGAACTGATTCATGTACACAATCTAAGATGGAAATTTCTGACCTGCAGCGATTTCATTGCTCCTGTTCGTGTAGCCACTATATAGGTCATCACTGATGAGCCACGAACTGTCGCGCCAGAGCATTAATCCCTCCGTGCAATCCACATCTATTCATGGTCTCAGTAAACATCAGAAATAACTAGAATGCACTACACATGGGTGAAATTGCCAGATGCCATGACAGGACACTAATAATCCAGTTATGTATGCTAATATCAGAACAGCTGAAGTCGTTGGTGCTGTGAGTTTTTCTACTAAGCCATCATGTGTTCATTGTTCAGTAAGTGGTACAACGTTTTACCTTGGACGAGAAGAATTCTTTTTACCTCGGGTCTCAATTTCATTGCCGTGTACAAATGAGTATGAAAGCGTCAGGTTTGGAGTGCATTTGTTCTGAAGAAAGGAGTCCGCTAGAGAACTGCCTGAATACCCCGGATAGCTTGCCTGCAGTTTTCGATACGACACGGAATTGCCTGAACATCAAGTATTATCATTCAAAACACATGGCTCAGGGAATCGAAGCTACCAGCACGAAATCGGCTAACGCGGAGATGTCGTCGGCCGACACGTTCACCGATGCGTCGTGAACCGGGATCATGTTATCCATCGCACCTGCGATGAGCAAAAATCATGTCAAAAAACCACTCACCAAGTAACAGAAACAGAGTTACGGCATACTTCCGACGAAGGACTGGTTGGTGCCGGTGACGAGGAACTTTGCGGCGCACAACCCCAGCGACCCGCACGACGCGCCGGGGGGACCGCCGCCGAACTGGCTCGTCGACGACGGCGGGATCTGCACCACGGGTGGCCATTTGGACGCGCGAGGCTGCGGGCAGTCATCCGAGCACGCCGGGCCTCCCGTGGTGTTCGCCGGCACGACGGCATTGCTGCAGCTGCAGTTGAGAGGGGTGGTGTCTCGTTTGACCGCGCGGTTGATGGCGATCTGCAGGCCTCCGATGCCCGCGCACAGGATCAGCGGGAAGAGGATGAGGCAGCAGTTGGTCTTGCAGGCGCGCCTCTGCCGATTCGATTTAGTAATCAGAGAAAAATAATATTTTTATCCCAAAGAATTACTACTCCCTCCGTCCCATAATGTACTAATGTGAAAAAAAATACAAATTTCCCAAATAAACATACAAATGATATGTCATGGAGCAGTACTGCAGAATTCTACAGGAGTTTAGACACGACTTTTTAAAAAAATGGTTTAAAGAAAAATTGAACTTGTCCTTGTTAAATAACTGTAGAATCCCACAGTACAAGCTACAGTACTCTAGATTCCTAGAATTATACAGGAGTTTAAAGAAAAAAATGTTTTGAATTATCCTTGTTAATTGCTGGGCTCTTGGCATAGAAATTTGAGAGCTGTAGTTGTATGATCCATAGTTCCAAACAACGGCCATAGCATAAATTCTGATTCTCTATAAAAAAAGAAAATTGTACTCCTACGTGTGAAAGAGGCTGAATCATCTAAATCGCTGGTTTGGGGTTTGAAAGCAAGATTTCTCTGATTGCAGCGGAACTGAATCTTGAAACCAAAACGATGCAGTATGTATTTACTGGAGTACAGTTTTTCCGTTTGCGGAATTAATTGCTTGATAGTAGGCACAATTAGGATTGATGCTACGCTGAACATTTGTGTCCTTCCCACCAAAAAAAACATCACGAAAGATGCATTTCTGTCACAGATTCCTGGTGCATGGCACCCTCCCAGTCCCATCTCACGGCCAATTGCGCACGCAACGCAAAGAGCACAAGAAGAAGGCAAGATAATTCTGCGCGATGGGATTCGAGTTCCACACGAAACTACTCCACGGAGAAGGAGAAGAGAAAGATGGCATGGGGCGCGTCACCTGGATCACGAGGTTCTTCCTGAAGAGCGCGTTGGTCTGCTGGAGGCTGCTGGAGCCCATGTCGCCTCGCCTCTCCTCTCCTCGGAGAACTCGACGAGACAGACGGAGGGGAGCCACCGCACCTGTGCTGGTTTTTAGAGTGTCCAGCCGGCCGTGTGGAATGGCGAGTCTGCCCTCTCTACGGAGTTTACCGTGGTCGTGGTCGTCACCGTCGAGGGGGAGACCGTCCTTTCTTCCAGCCGGAGGTCAAGGCCCGGTCTGTCTCGTTCGCTACCGAGTGGCACATTTGGCATCTTGCGTTGAGTCTGCATTGGGTTCTCTGTTCGTTTTCGTCAGACCTCGAAAGGAAATCCTCCAAAGGATGTCTCCGTATTGATTGTATAGGAGATAGTACTATATGGTATTTAATGAATGCTAATTTGTCCTAGTACAAGAACAACATAGTACGAGCTCAGCAGGGGTGGGGCGCCGTATTTTATTGTGATGGTTTGCTGATGGTCACGGCCGTGGCAAATAAATTACCGAACCGCCATGGACATGCAGGTTCCTCGTCAGAAGGATTAAACAAAAGTTTATTTGAACCTAGATTTAGCCGATGAGTAGTCATTTAAGCTATGTGCTTCCTTCCAGGCGAAGGTCTCTCTTTCACACCCTTATGTTGATTTGGTAAATCAAGAAATCCTTTCGTCCTAAAATAAATGTTTCAACTTTTGTACTAGTATAAAGTTGTACTTGTATTAAAGTTGAGATACGTATTTATTTTGGGTCGAAGAAAGTGGTACTATAATTGATTTGGATTATAGTGTAGTACTTTCATAGCTTTATATTATAAATAGAATAGTATATGAAACGGCCAATAAAAATCAACCCATTATAAGAATGGCGAATTGGCGAGTGCTAGGCCCCGGTCAGCCGTCCCAAACTTTTGGCCAGCCACCAGTCAGCCGCACAATGCGCTGTACGAGAGCCGTTCGATTTTGTGTGTTCACCTTCGTCGCATCGCGCACCACAAGCCCACTGCCCCAAGTTCACCGTGCCCCCGCGCATCACCAGCTCGCTTCTCCCCATGCACCGGCGGCTCGTCGTCGTCGGACTTGCGTCACCACCTGCTCGTGTTGTAGCACCCCATCCGTGCCGCCATCCTCTCACAGCTCCGCCCGCGCAGTATGTTACAGCTATGGCAGATGCAGTTGCAGCTTTGCGGCCTTTGGTTGTAACATCGCGGTGCGGACTCCGTCGACCTCGTAGCACCGCCGCGCCATGGACGCTGTTGAGAAACCTTGCATGGAAAACAAAAAAAATTCTACGCACACGCAAGATCTATCCATGGAGATGCATAGCTACGAGAGGGGAGAGTATGTCTACTTACCCTCGTAGACCGTTTAGCGGAAGTTTTTATCAAAACGTTTGATGTAGTCATACACCTTCACGATCCGCCCGATCAAATATCAGACGTACGACACCTCCGTGTTCAGCACACGTTTAGCTCGATGACGTCCTCGCCTTCTTGATCCAGCAAGACGGGTGAAGTAGTAGATGAGTTTCGGCAACACGACGGCGTGGTGACATTGATGATGCAACTATCTCCACATGGCTTCACCGAGCACTACGAAAATATGACCGGGGGTGAACTAGAGGGGGAGGAGTGCCGCACACGGCTTGGAGATCGTGGTGTGTCTTGCCCCTCTCCATCCACACACACACATATATATATAGGTGGGGGGAGGAGCCGAGGCAGCCTAGGGTTCCCCAAAGGGGCCGGTGGCCACCTTGGGCGTCTGCCCTGCCCTGCCCACCCCCCTTGCCTTCTCAAGCGCGGGAGGAGGCAGGAGGGGGTTGCCCCCCCCCCCTTTTCCTTTCTCCCATGTGGAGGGGAAGGCAGAAGGGGCTAGCCCTCCTCCCTTTCCTTCCCTAGGGCCGGCGGCCAGGGAGAGGGCTCGCCAGCCCCTTGTGGGCTGGTGTGTGCCTCCCCTTGGCCCATTAGGCCCATATACTCCCCGTAGGTTTCCCGGAACCCCTTCCGGTGACCCGATGACTACCCGATACATTCTTAAACCTTTCTGTGACCAAATAGCATCGTCCTATATTGTTGGGAATCGTTGCATGAAAAATATAAAATAATCTACACACACACAATGATCTATCCATGCAGATGAATAGCAACAAGGGGGAGAGTGTGTCTACGTATCCTCGTAGACTATAAGCGGAAGCGTTTCACAACGCGGTTGATGTAGTCGAACTTCTTCGCGCTTCAACCGATCAAGTACCGAACGCACGGCACCTCCGCGTTCTGTACACGTTCAGCTCGGTGACGTCCCTCGCCTTGTTGATCCAGCAAGACGCCGAGGTAGTAGATGAGTTCCGTCAGCACGATGGTGTGGTGACGGTGATGGTGAAGTGATCCTCGTAGGGCTTTGCCTAAGCACTATGAAAATATGATCGGCGGTGTAAACGGTGGAGGGGGGCGCCACACACGGCTAAACAATTGGGTGGGTTGTGCTAGGCGCCCCCTGTCGTGGTTCCAAGACTGACAGTAGAATAGGGGGGTAGGAATGTAGAGGCAAGATCCTAGCTATGGAGGAGTTGTACACACGAGTTTTACGAGTTCAGGCCCTTCTCGGAGGAAGTAACAGCCCTACGTCTCGGAGCCCGGAGGCGATCGACTGAATATATATGTGTGAATTACAGAAAGTGCGAACCCTTGTCCCAAAGGAGGGGGTGGCTTATATAGAGTGCACCAGGACCCCAGCTCCCCTCCGTTACACAAGGTTCAATGCTCATAAAGGAGGGGCGTTACTGGTAACGTCTGCAGTAAAGTGTTGTAAATGCCCATAAAGCTATGGTTTAAGTCCTGACCATTGCAGAGTGGAGGGTTTCTCATCTTCTGGTGGTCGAGTGTCTTCAAGGTGGTCGAGTGAGCACATCTTCTTGGTCGAGTGGATGATGGTTTCTCTTCGACTGCTTATGATTCTTTGTAGAGATGTCCTTGGGGAGGGTATGTTGGACAGATCCATGACCCTACCCTAGGTACATAGCTTCATCATTAGCCCCCGAATGGATCAGGGTTTGAGTGAGGAAGGAGTTGGGAACACTTCTGACCCATTCTTTGCTATGAGTATATCTTGTTCTGGAACAATGAGTTGAGGTGACGACGTCGACTCCTTTCTCAGTCGCCTTGGTCCATTCTTGGTTTTTGTCGAGTGAATTTTCATGGTAGAATTCCAAATGATGATGTAGAGGATGTTTGTCTTCAGTCTGACAGGTCGCTCTGCTCTCCGCGGATTTCGCGGGATTCGAATTTTGGGAAGCGCGCCAGACGGACGGAACCGAGGTTATCGAGATGGATTAGGCAAGTCTCCTCGATCCCCGCGCCACCTTTTTCGCCACGTACTGCGCGCGCGACTGTTGCAGGATTTGTTTATATTGTCTGGGTCCACCAGCCAGTCACTCGGGTGACGACCTTATAAAAGGCCCCGGATTAGGCCTCTGCCCCGTGCGCTCCCATTCTCTCTTCTTCTTCTCCCGATCTCTCCGCCATGCTCGCTTCCGCTCTCTTCGCCGGACTCTCACTCGAGCTCGACCCGTTGCCATGGGGAAAGAGAAGACGGTGGCGCTGGAACGCGCGAAGAAGGCGACCGCGAAGGCGGAGGGCAAGCGGACCAGCCGGGGCGGATCCTCGTCGAGATCCGGCCTGCCGCCGGGCTGGATCCAGGGCGACTGGATCCGCTCGACAATCACCCAGGACGACCTCGACGACCTGGTGGAGGGGGGACTGAGCCCCCACAAGTCGGCATGGCTCCCGGGGAACGAAACCGAGCCGCAGCCAAGGGAGGGTGAGTGTGTTCTCCTTGCCACCCACTAGATCGCGAATTCTCACTGCCTCCCCATCCTTTCTTCCGGGGTTTTTTGAACTTCTTTGGGGCTCAACTTCACCATTTCACTCCAAACACCATAGTCTATCTGGCCGCTTTCGTGTTGGTGTGTGAAAATTTCTTGGGCTGTCGACCGCACTGGAGTCTTTTCAAACACATCTTCACCTGCCGCTCCCAGTCGGTCAAAAAGGCCAAATCGAGTGACGAGAAGACACAAGTGATCCAGATGTGCGGGGGTCTGGGGATCCAGATGAGGAGCAAGAGTACTTTCCCAGCCATGATCCTTCTCGACTCGGTCCGGGGCTGGCAGTCGACTTGGTTCTACTGCAAGGATCAGCCGACCCCGGGTCAGTCGACTGGACTTCCTCCCTTTTCCTTGGCTCGAGTGGAGAAGCCCGCCCCCCTGAAGGTAGTTCCAGAAGAGAAGGCGCAGGTCAAGGTGCTGGTCGAGCGGGTCGTCCAACTTGTCCGCGACGGGGTGACCGGGATGGACCTGCTGGAGATCTTTCTCGGTCGACGCATCCAACCGCTTCAGGCGTGTGATCATCCGATGTGGATGTACTCTGGGCTCGAGGATTCCACTCGGATCCACCCGGAGGATGTCAGCGAGGATACCTTGGAGAAGTGGTTGACGGGGATCACCAGCAACAAAGACAACCCTCGGGGGTCTAGGAGGGTGATTCCATTCGACAACTCGCACCAGCCGGAGCAGGTATAATTCTGTTTTATCAAGTATCTTTCCGATTCACCGTGTGATATCTTGTTTATGGTCGACCGAATTTCCTTTGATCGTTGTCTTTTCAGGCCCTCATCGACATGTACTCAATGCCCAACGGAGTGCAGGACCAAGACGCCGAGGAAGAAGCGAGCGGGGGCGAGAGCGAAGAGGAGCATTCGGATGCCGAGGAGGACGAGGAGAGCGACGAATCGACTGATGACGAAGAAGTCGACTCGCCTCCTCGCAGGGAGAGGAGATCCAAACACGCTCACGACCCGGCGAGCGCTCCGAACTTGGTGGCCGCGCCAATTGGACAGTCTTCGAAGCGTCCCAGGATGTCTTCCCCAACGCCGACTGAGAAGGCTCCAAAGCAGTCCAAAGTTGCGCCGCCTCCAGCGCCGAAAGCCACCTCCTCCAAACTGCCAAAAGCTTTGCCCAGGATCAAAGTGACCGTTCCTACTATCTCCGGGTAACCATCTGACTTGTCCCTTTCGTCGACTCGATTAACCGGACGTAACCGATTGAATGCGGGTCTTTGCAGTGCTGCTACGTCAGGAACCTCTTCTTTCCAGTACCGGGATGAGGAAATGGAAGATGCGGTAACCTCCAACCCAGGTATAAACTCTTGTGATTTTGTTCTTGATTCTTTGGTCGATTGCGTTCGAGTGGTTCACTTGGGGTCGAATGATCTGCCTTGCAGCTCCACCCAACGTCATCGATCTTCCAGATGACGATGAAGATGTGGCTCTTAAGCCCAGGAAGAGCAAGAAGGTAGCAGCTGGTAGGATGTCTCGGCAAGAACCCACTACGACACCTCCCGTCCGTCAACCTGAAGACGTGGGCAGGGCCTCTGTGACCTTCGCTGCGCCCTTGTCGAGTGAGCGCCCCACACTGCTGACTGCGCCTGTGATTCCTTCAGTCGTCCAACTCCACACCACAGAGCTCCAAGCCGCCGCACCTGGGTCGTCTGCTCACTTTTTCACCAGCTATCCCATCCCGGACAACCAGTCGGAAGCGGCTACAGAAGCCATCCGACAGGCTGGCATGATGATGGAGCGGGTGAAGACGGTGCATGAGAACAGCCAGGCTGCCTACGACGCCAGTGCTGCTCTTCGGGCCAATGTCCAGGTGAGTAGACTTTCTGACTGTTTTTGCTCTGTGAGGAAATGTTACTCGAAAAAAATCTTCTTCTACACAATCTGCTGTTGTTTGCGTCGAATTAGAGCACCCACTGGGTGTTTTTTTTTGTTTTTGGTAGTTTCGTTCTTCCACTCGGTCTCGGCGAGTGGTATCTGAACCGGTGGGGGCACGCTAAGTGCACCCACTGGGTGTAGTCCCCGAGACCGCGGTCGACTGCTGGCAGTCGACTGGGGTCTGAGTTCTTCTTTCCTTTCTTTTTAACTCTTTACACTCGACTCAGGTGGACCGATCGAGTAGTTTCATTCTTCCACTCGGTCTGGGCGAGTGGGATGTGAACCGGTGGGGGCACGCCAAGTGCACCCACTGGGTGTAGTCCCCGAGACCACAGTCGACTGCTGGCAGTCGGCCGGGGTCTGAACAGCTTTTTTTGGTCCAGGCGGACCGGTCGAGTTGAGTCTTAGTCAGCGGGGGCACGCCAAGTGCACCCGCTGGGTGTAGCCCCTGAGACCGCAGTTGAATGTGTGCAGTCGGCTGGGGTCTAAGCGAACTTCTTTAGGTTATATTCACTCGGAAGTAAACAACCTTTGATCTTATCGACTGATCCGTCTTTTGCCTTCTGCAGAAGTCTTGCACTCTTATTTCTAAGTTTGCTAAACTTGAGGAGAAGCAGAGGAAACTCAACCTCGACTTGGAATTAGCCCAGCAGAATCTGAAGAAAGCTCAAGACGAAGCCGCTGGTATGGAAGGTAACTGACTGTCGACTGACTTTCGATATATTTCTTTGATCTCTTCTTTGATTTGATTGTTTCTTTTGTAGAGAAAATGAAGTTGGCTCTAGAGAAGAAGGACTTGGACCTCGCCGCCGCACAAAAAGCAGTCCAAGATAAAACTGCTCTCGCACACCAGAAGCTTGCTTCAATCAGAACGCTGGAAGGAGAGGTGAACAAACTGAAATCTTGTCTTAATGAAGCTAACCGCAAAGTGACCAGTCTGAAGAAGGACAAGGTCGCCCTGAATGAAAAGTTGGAGTCTGCGATCCGCAAGAGGAATGACATGGAAGCTTATCTGAGGACTCTTGCCAAGAAGCTTTATCTCACGCTGGAAGGTATTTCTTTAATCCGACTGTGTTGATGCTTGCGATCGGATCTTGCTCGATCGATTGACTAATTTTTGGCTGCAGAATTCTGTCAAGACTTCGACGAGGAAACTGGAAGGGTCGAGACGGGTCTGGACCCTATCGCTTCTCTAGTCTGCGACGAAACTGCAATGAACGTGCTCCGACTGGAGTCTCGTATCGCCAGCGCCACAAGCTACCTCGCGCGCCTGAAGGAGGTAGTCTCCCGAATCGACTCATCGCTTTGGCCGAGGGTGATGCTCCAAAATGACCTGGAATCTCTGATGACTCGACTGAACGAGATCCCTGACTGAGTGCAAGAATGGAAGAAATCCTCCGCCCGGTGTGGTGCTGATGTGGCGCTATCCTTGGTGCGAGTCCATTGCAAGGAGGCTCGTGTAGACAAGCTGGCTGCGATCAAAGTCGGTAACACCAAAAAGCATGACTTCCAGTCCTTCATGGAGACTTTCATTGCTGCCGCCACTCGGATCGCTGATGGGATCGATCTGGACTCATTCGTGGAGCCTGCCAGCCCTCCTCCGGCCGAGTGAACAAACTTATGAAACTTGAATCTGCTTTAAATTTGCCTCGGAATGTCGAGTGATTGTTGTAACCGTTGAACTCCTTCGGGCTTGATGCCCGAGTACTTTTGATTTTCTGCTTGGAACTTTTAGGATTTATCTGAATTTGGTTTATCTCTGAATGTGCTTGTGTTTGCCTTCGAATGGACTTTGCTCACTGCTTGGAATAGTCTTTGTGCTGGAGACGCAGCTCTGAGGTGGCGGCTCCAGTCGACCTGCGCTTCATCGTCCTTGCAGATAGGGATGGAGCGGACATTGTACTTGTGTGGTAGCTCCGAAGGAGAAGGTTGCAGTCGACCTGCACCTCGTCGTCCTTGTGGACAGGGATGGAGCGGACGTTGTACTTCTGCCGTAGCTCCGAAGGAGAAGGTTGCAGTTGACCTGCACCTCATCGTCCTCACGGATAGGGATGGAGCTGACGTTGTACTTGTGCCGTAGCTCCGAAGGAGAAGGTTGCAGTCGACCTGCACCTCATCATCCTTGTGGATAGGGATGGAGCGGACGTTGTACTTGTGCCGTAGCTCCGAAGGAGAAGGTTGCAGTCGACCTGCACCTCGTCGTCCTCGCGGATAGGGATGGAGCGGACGTTGTACTTGTGCCGTAGCTCCGAAGGAGAAGGTTGCAGTCGACCTGCACCTCGTCGTCCTCGCGGATAGGGATGGAGCGGACGTTGTACTTGTGCCGTAGCTCCGAAGGAGAAGGTTGCAGTCGACCTGCACCTCGTCGTCCTTGTGGATAGGGGTATGTTTCAGACTTAGGAGAGTACTCGACTGCAGCTAAGACCTCCGAGTGGGAGGACTTCTCTCCACTCGGTAGGATTTTTTCAAACTTAGGCGAGTACTGGACTGCAGCTAAGCCTCCTAGTGAGAGAACTTAGGCGAGTACTGGACTGCAGCTAAGCCCCCGAGTGGGAGGATTGCTCTCCACTCGGTAGGATTTTTTCAAACTTAGGCGAGTACTGGACTGCAGCTAAGTCTCCTAGTGAGAGAACTTAGGCGAGTACTGGACTGCAGCTAAGCCCCCGAGTGGGAGGATTGCTCTCCACTCGGTAGGATTTTTCAAACTTAGGCGAGTACTGAACTGCGGCTAAGCCCCCGAGTGGGAGGATTGCTCTCCACTCGGTAGGATTTTTTTCAAACTTAGGCGAGTACTGGACTGCAGCTAAGTCTCCTAGTGAGAGAACTTAGGCGAGTACTGGACTGCAACTAATCCCCCGAGTGGGAGGATTGCTCTCCACTCGGTAGGATTTCTTCAAACTTAGGCGAGTACTGGACTGCAGCTATGTCTCCTAGTGAGAGAACTTAGGCGAGTACTGGACTGCAGCTAAGCCCCCAAGTGAGAGGATTGCTCTCCACTCGGTAGGATTTGTTCAAACTTAGGCGAGTACTGGACTGCAGCTAAGTCTCCTAGTGAGAGAACTTAGGCGAGTACTGGACTGCAGCTAAGCCCCCGAGTGGGAGGATTGCTCTCCACTCGATAGGATTTTTTCAAACTTAGGCGAGTACTGGACTGCAGCTAAGCCCCCAAGTGAGAGGATTGCTCTCCACTCGGTAGGATTTGTTCAAACTTAGGCGAGTACTGGACTGCAGCTAAGTCTCCTAGTGAGAGAACTTAGGCGAGTACTGGACTGCAGCTAAGCCCCCGAGTGGGAGGATTGCTCTCCACTCGATAGGATTTTTTCAAACTTAGGCGAGTACTGGACTGCAGCTAAGCCTCCTAGTGGGAGAACTTAGGCGAGTACTGGACTGCAGCTAAGCCCCTGAGTGGGAGGATTGCTCTCCACTCGGTAGGATTTTCTTTCGAACTTAGGCGAAACGGATTCGCGACTAAGCCCACCCACTGGGGGATTTCAGAAGTAAATAAGAACACACCAATCGAATGATAGGACCATAAGCTTTTGTCTTTGATAAACAAATTACAAAGGTGTTTCTTATTACATTTTATTCGAACGAGTGCTTAACTATAAAAGAGGCGGAGCAGCTCCGCGTTCCAAGCCCGTGGCTCGTCTTTCTGATGCTCAATACTGTAAATATGGTATGCTCCATTGTGGAGAACTTTGGTGATGATGAAGGGGCCCTCCCAAGTCGGGGCAAGCTTGTGCGGTTTCTGTTGATCCACTCGGAGAACCAGGTCTCCTTCTTGAAAGGCTCGACCCCTCACATTTCTGGCGTGGAATCGACGTAAGTCTTGTTGATAAATGGTCGACCGGATCAAGGCCATCTCTCTTTCCTCCTCTAAGAGATCGACTAAATCTTGCTGGGCCTGTTCTGCTTCCTCTTCGGAGAAGAGCTCGACTCGGGGTGCGTTGTGGAGCAGGTCACTTGGTAGAACAGCTTCGGCTCCATAGACTAAGAAGAAAGGAGTTCGTCCAGTCGACCGATTAGGAGTTGTCCTTAAACCCCACAGAACTGACAGAAGTTCATCAACCCAAGCGCCTGCTGCGTGTTTGAGATCACGCATCAGTCAGGGTTTCAGCCCTTTGAGAATTAGGCCATTGGCTCTTTCTGCTTGTCCGTTCGACTGCGGGTGAGCGACTGAAGCATAGTCGACTCGAGTGCCCTGAGAGGCGCAGAAAGCTCTGAACTCATCGGAATCAAAGTTCAACCCGTTGTCCGTGATGATGCTGTGTGGGACCCCATATCTGAATGCCAATTCTCTGATAAAACTGACAACGGTGCTAGCATCAAGGTTCTTGATAGGTTTAGCTTCGATCCATTTGGTAAACTTGTCGACTGCAACGAGCACATGAGTGAAGCTGTTCCTGCCAGTTCTCAGTGGTCCAACCATATCCAGTCCCCAAACAGCAAAGGGCCAGACGAGGGGGGTGGTCTTCAGGGCTGACGCTGGCTTGTGAGACATGTCGGAGTAAAACTGGCAGCCTTCACATCTGTCGACTATATCTTTCGCCATTTCATTTGCTCATGGCCAATAGAATCCAGCTCGATATGCTTTAGCCACGATGGCCCGAGAGGATGCATGATGACCACAGGTCCCCGAGTGGATGTCATTGAGGATCATTCGACCTTCTTCTGGTGTTATGCATTTCTGGCCAACTCCAGTCACGCTTTCCCTGAACAGTTGTCCTCTTATCACAGTAAAGGCCTTGGATCGACGGACGGTCTGTCGAGCCTCTTCTTCATCCTCTGGGAGTTCTTTCCTGAGGATGTACGCAATGTAGGGCACCGTCCAGTCGGGAGTAATGGTCAGAACCTCCATGATCAGGTCGACCACGGCTAGGACCTCGACTTCAGTCGGATCTGTGGCGCTCTTAGGTTGCGGGGGCTCCTCAGTAAAAGGATCTTCCTGAACTGTCGGCGAGTGGATATGCTCCAAAAACACATTGCTGGGAATGGCTTCTCTCTTGGAACCTATCTTTGCTAAGTCATCGGCTGCTTGATTTTCAGTCGGGGTATGTGGTGGAGTTCTAACCCCTCAAACTTCTTCTCAAGCTTTCTCACCGCGTTGCAGTAACCAGTCATGCCCGGGCTTCTGACGTCCCACTCCTTCATCACTTGATTAACCACCAAATCTGAGTCGCCATAGACCATGAGGTGATGGACACCGAGTGAGATGGCCATGCGCAACCCATACAGGAGTGCTTCATATTCTGCTTCATTGTTGGAGGAATCAAAGTGAATCTGGAGGACATATCTGAGCCTGTCTCCTTGGGGGATACCAGAACTACTCCAGCATCAGAACCGTTTAGCATCTTGGATCCGTCAAAAAACATGGTCCAGTGCTCGGAGTGAACTTGAGTCGGCAGTTGTTGTTCGATACACTTGGCGAGGAAATCTACTATTGCTTGGGACTTGATAGCTTTCTTTGCGTCAAACTTGATATCCAAGGGAAGGAGTTCAATCGCCCATTTGGCCACTCGACCAGTTGCATCTCTGTTGTGCAGAATCTCTGACAATGGAGCGTCGCTGACGACTGTAACAGAGTGATCCGAGAAATAGTGTGCAATCTTCTTCGTGGTCATGTAAATCCCATAGACAAGCTTCTGATAATGAGGATATCTCTGCTTTGACGGGGTCAGGACTTCAGAAATATAATAAACTGGGCGTTGAACCTTATAAGCTTTTCCTTCTTCCCGCTCGACCGTAAGTACTGTACTGATGACTTGTCCAGTGGCTGCTATATAAAGCAGTAGAGGCTCTTTGCTGATTGGAGCAGAAAGCACCGGATGGGTGGAAAGCAGGGCTTTTAGCTCTGCAAATGCTGCATCAGCTTCTGGGGTCCACTCGAACTTGTCTGATTTCTTCATCAGTCGGTAAAGAGGCAACGCCTTTTCACTGAGGCAAGAAATGAATCGACTTAGGGCGGCCAAGCAACCAGTAAGCTTCTGGACATCATGCACATGCACAGGGCGTTTCATTCGGAGTATAGCGCCTACTTTCTCTGGGTTAGCATCGATTCCTCGTTCGGAAACAAGGAAACCGAGTAACTTTCTGCCTGGAACTCCAAACGTGCACTTTGATGGATTGAGCTTGATATCATACCTTCTGAGGTTGGCAAAGGTTTCAGCAAGGTCAGTCAGTAGGTCGGAACCTTTACGTGACTTGACCACAATGTCATCCATGTATGCTTCCACATTCTGACTGATCTTAGTGAGCAGGCACTTCTGAATCATCTGCATGAATGTGGCTCCGGAATTCTTCAAACCGAATGGCATTGTGACATAACAGAAGCACCCAAACGGGGTGATAAAAGCTGTCTTTATTTCGTCGGGTCCATACAGACGGATCTAGTGGTACCCGGAGTAGGCGTCCAAAAAGGACAAACGCTCGCACCCTGCAGTCGAGTCGACTATCTGATCGATGCGAGGGAGAGGGAAGTGATCTTTCGGGCAAGCCCGATTGATGTGCTTGAAATCAATGCACATGCAAAGTGAGTCGTCTTTCTTTGGGACCATGACAACATTGGCTAACCACTCGGAGTGATAAATCTCTCGGATAAACTTAGCTGCCAAAAGCCGAGCCACCTCTTCACCGATTGCCTTTCTTTTCTGGACGGTGGACCGTCGAAGATGCTCTTTGACTGGTTTCACCTTAGGGTCGACTCGCAAACGATGCTCTGCCAGTTCCCTGGGAACACCCGGCATGTCAGAAGGCTTCCATGCAAAGATGTCCCAGTTCTCAGGGAGGAACTGGGTGAGCGCTTCTTCCTATTTGGAGTCGAGTGTAGTTGAAATGTGAGTCGGAGCTGCATTGGGATTTGTCGGGTGAATGTGAATCGACTTCGTTTCACCAGACGACTGGAATGCTGAATCTGTGGCTGGCTTCTTGGCTCATAGCAAGTCACTCGGATCTGCATTTTTCTGGTATTCTTGCAATTCTACCACAGCCATCTGGGCATCGGCGATCTTTGAGCCCTTCTGGAAGCACTCTTCTGCCTTCTTCCGATTACCATAGATAGTGATCACTCCTCTGGGACCAGGCATCTTCAGTTTGAGGTACACGTAACATGGTCGAGCCATAAATCGTGCATAAGCTGGCCTGCCCAGAATTGCATGATAAGCACTCTGGAAATCCATAACTTCAAACGTTAACTTTTCTTTGCGGTAATTTTTGGAATCACCAAAAACCACGTCGAATGCAATCTGACCGAGGGATGCAGCCTTCTTGCCTGGAATGACCCCATGGAAACTCATATGGCTTTCGCTGAGTCTGGACATCGGAATGCCCATTCCCTTCAACGTCTCTGCATACAGTATGTTCAGGCCACTGCCACCGTCCATCAGGACCTTTGTCAGTCGAGTGCCTTCGACCACCGGGTCGACCACCAGTGCTTGCCTCCCAGGGGTGGCTATGTGCGCTGGATGGTCAGACTGGTCGAATGTAATGGCAGTCTGTGACCACTTCAAGTAACTGGGTGTCACCGGAGCGACCATGTTCACTTCCCTGTTGATGACTTTCAATCGATTTTTGCTCTCAACGTCAGAAAAAATCATCAGAGTGGAATTCACGTGGGGATAACCATCATCATCCGCTTCCTCATCCTCAGCCTTGTCTGCTTCTTTCTCCTTTTCCTTGGGCTATTTCTCTTGGAACTGCTGGATTAGGAGCCGACACTGCCGAGTGGTGTGCTTTGGGTAAATGAGATTACCTTCTTCATCTTTTTTGGTGTGGATATGGCACGGCAGATCCAACACGTCATTTCCATCTTGATCTTTTACTTTCTTGGGGTTCCACGGCCCGTTGGGCTTCCCCTTGAACTTTCCTTGAACTACAGCCAAGGCTTCACCCGGAGCAGCTGGCTCGGCCTTGAGCTTCTGTTTCCGACTGGAGTTTCCTCCTCGGGCTTCATGGGTGACTGCTTTGTGCTTGCCGCTCCGGAATTTCTCTTCTTCTTCACCATTGGCATACTTGGTGGAAATTTCCATCATCCGAGCCAGAGTCATATTTCCTGTCCGGTCGAATTTCATATTCAACTCCCTATACCTGACGCCTTCCTTAAAGGCACAAATTGCCTGATGATCTGACACATCTTCTACCGTGTGGTGTAGGGTGATCCATCTCTGGATATAATCCCTCAAAGTTTCATTCGGTTTCTGAACACAACACTGTAATTCTGTCAAACCTGTCGGCCGTTTGCAAGTGCCCTCGAATGTTCTGACAAACACTCGGGTGAGATCTTCCCAAGTATAGATGCTGCCAGGCGCTAACTGCTTCAGCCATGCTCTAGCCGAGCCCTTCAACATCAGAGGAAGGTGTTTCATGGCCACTTCATCATTGCTGCCACCAATCTGGACAGCCACTCGGTAGTCTTCAAGCCAAGTGTCAGGCTTGGACTCTCCGGTGAACTTACTAACTCCAAACGCCAACCTGAAGTTGGGGGGAATCACTGCAGCTCTGATAGCTCTGCTGAAGCACTCTGGACCAGATACATGCACCCTGTTGCTGGTTTGCGGATCTCTGTCATGGCCCTCTCGGTGAGCTTTGTTTCTATCGACCAAGCCCTGCATGAGAATAGATCTCGCATCAAAGCCCGGCTCCCTGGGGTCGACTGGAATACCTTGCCCAACACTGTGAGGGCGTCTGTCTTCATATTGTCGAGGCACGTACGACCCGCTCCTTGGAGGAGGCGTGGGCACTCGACGACGATCATCACGATCGACTCGGTGATCATACTGCTCTCGGTTTCTGTACTGATCTCGTCGATCTCCACGTCCCTCATGCCTCGGAGGCGATCTTGGGCTATGGGCCGACTGAACTGTGTCTGCAATCACGAATCTGCTGTGGATCCTATTCCACAACTGAGATACAACCGTATTATGTTCTCCCGCCGCCCGGAGCAAGGCTCGGATCTGCACCAGACCTTGACCAGCTTCTGATTGGGAAGGTTGGATCGACTCTGCTATCCGGGCAGCAGCTGCTAGATTCTGGATTGGTGTTCGGTATACCTGAGTCGGAGGTGGAAAAAGATGGCGTCGACTGGACTCAGGAGCACATTGTCGAGCGCGATCGTCGAGTACGCGCTGGAGATTCTCCAGTCGAGTGCGCTCAGCCAGGTTGGCCAAGCGCGCCTGCTCCAAGGCCTGGGCCTCAGGGGTTTCTCCAACTATAGGAGCAGGCAATGCATCCATGTTCCGACGGCGAAGTTCCTCCCTCTGCTGCAAGGAGAGGGGTTCGGGGCGGTACTCCTCGTGAACGCGCGACAGATCACCATTCCCGTCGCCTCCGTCTTCACGGTTGAAGCCAGGAGGGCTGCGTGGTCCGTTGACCATCAAAACTTCCGCCGCCGGGTCGCTGCTGTCGCACTCGGATGCGGTCTCTATGGAGCCAGTCGACAGATCAAACAGGCCGTAGAGAGTTTCGTCGGGCTCGATCGCCGCGCCTTGAGGGGTGGCCGACTGGCAGGCCACCGCATGCTTCACCCACCGCTGAAGCCTCAACCGACCGTAGTGTTTGCTCCGGCAGGTCGCAGGGAGGGGGAAAGCTGCTGGAGTCGACTGGTACTAGGTCAACGGTTGCCGCAGGAGGACGCCACAGACGCACGCGCGAAAGTGCATCGCCCCGCGGGCGGGGAGCGCGTCGGCGTCGAGTGGTGCCTCCTGAAGCCAAGCGGAGTCGTCGGCGACAAACACGAGCGCGCCGAGACGGATGTCGCGGCCCTCAGCCAAACCTCCGCCTGGAACCATGATGAAGGGGATCGGAAAAATTGCAACTTCTCCAACAAGTCGCTAAGACACCTGCCCCATGGTGGGCGCCAATTGTCATGGTTCTAAGACTGACAGTAGAATAGGGGGTAGGAATGTAGAGGCAAGATCCTAGCTATGGAGGAGTTGTACACACGAGTTTTACGAGTTCAGGCCCTTCTCGGAGGAAGTAACAGCCCTACGTCTCCGAGCCCGGAGGCGGTCGACTGAATATATGTGTGTGAATTACAGAAAGTGCGAACCCTTGTCCCAGAGGAGGGGGTTGGCTTATATAGAGTGCACCAGGACCCCAGCTCCCCTCCGTTACACAAGGTTCAATGCTCATAAAGGAGGGGCGTTACTGGTAACATCTGCAGTAAAGTCTTGTAAATGCCCATAAAGCTATGGTTTAAGTCCTGACCGTTGCAGAGTGGAGGGTTTCTCATCTTCTGGTGGTCGAGTGTCTTCAAGGTGGTCGAGTGAGCACATCTTCTTGGTCGAGCGGATGATGATTTCTCTTCGACTGCTTCCGATTCTTTGTAGAGATGTCCTTGGGGAGGGTATGTTGGACAGATCCATGACACTACCCTAGGTACATAGCTTCATCACCCCCCTCATATATATATAGGTGGGAGGGAGAGGGGAGAGGCCAGGGGGCGCCCCAAGTAGGTCCAAATCCTACTTGGGCTCCTGCACTTGGCCGTGCCCCCCTGCCATGTTTGTCGGAGGGGGGGAGAGGGGGGAGAGGGAAGGAAGTGGGAATCCTAATCCACACTTACATTTCCCTTCTCTCCTTTCCTTCTCCTCCTTAGGCCAGCCCATATGGGAGGCGCACCAGCCCCTTGTGTCTGGTGTGTTTCCCCTCTTGGCCCATAAGGCCCATATCTTTTGCCGGGGGTGCCCGGAACCCCTTTCGGTGACCCGATAAGTACCTGGTACCCCCAAAACACTTCCTGTGTCTAAATACCATTATCCTATATATCAATCTTTACCTCTCGACCATTTCGAGACTCCTCGCCATGTCTGTGATCTCATCCGGGACTCCGAACAACATTCGGTCACCAAATCACATAACTCATATAATACTATATCGTCATATAGCGTTAAGCGTGAGGACCCTACGGGTTCGAGAACTATGTAGACATGACCGAGACACCTCTCCGGTCAATAATCAATAGCAGAACCTGGATGCCCATATTGACCTCTACATATTCTACGAAGATCTTTATTGGTCGAACCGTTATCACAACATATACGTAATTCCCTTTGTCCATCGGTATGTTACTTGCCCTAGATTCGATCATCGGTATCTTCATACCTAGTTCAATCTCATTACCGCAAGTCTCTTTACTCATTCCGTAATACATCGCATTGTGACTAACTCCTTAGTCATTTGCTTGCAAGCTTATGATGTGTATTACTGAGAGGGCCCAGAGATACCTCTCTGATACTCGGAGTGACAAATCATAATCTCGATCTATGCCAACTCAACAAACACCTTCAGAGATACCTGTAGAGCATCTTTATAATCACCCAGTGACGTTGTGACGTTTGATAGCACATAAGGCATTCCTCCGGTATCCGGAAGTTGCATAATCTCATAGTCGAAGGAATATGTATTTGACATGAAGAAAGCAATAGCAATAAAACTGAACGATCATTATGCTAAGCTAACGAATGGGTCTTGTCCATCACATCATTCTCATGATGTGATCCCGTTATCAAATGACAACACATGTCCATGGTTAGGAAACCTTAACCATCTTTGATCAACGAGCTAGTCAAGTAGAGGCTCACTAGGGACACGGTGTTTTTAGGGGTCTACACGGTGTTTGTTTATGTATTCACACATGTATTTAGGTTTTCAATCAATACAATTCTAACATGAATAATAAACCTTTATCATGAATAAGGAAATATAAAATAACAACTTTATTATTGCCTCTAGGGCATATTTCCTTCAGTCTCCCACTTGCACTAGAGTCAATAATCTAGTTCACATCGCCATGTGATTAACACCCATAGTTCACACCGGCATGTGATTAACACCCAAAGAGTACTAAGGTGTGATCATGTTTTGCTTGTGAGAGAGGTTTAGTCAACGGGTCTGTCATATTCAGATCCGTGTGTATTTTGCAAATTTCTATGTCTACAATGCTCTGCATGGAGCTACTCTAGCTAATTGTTCACACTTTCAATATGTATCCGGATTGAGACTTAGAGTCATTTGGATCGGTGTAAAAGCTTGCATCGACGTAACCCTTTACGACGAACTCTTTATTACCTCCATAACCGAGAAACATTTCCTTAGTCCTCTTTAAGGTACCTAAGGATAATTTTGACCATTTTCTAGTGATCTACTCCTGGATCACCATTGTGCCCCCTTGCCAAACTCATGGCAAGGCACACAATAGGCCTGGTACATAGCATGGCATACTTTATAGAACCTATGGCTGAGGCATAGGGAATGACTTTCATTCTCTCTCTATCTTTTTCCATGGTCGGGCTTTGAGTCTTACTCAACTTCACACCTTGTAACACAGGCAAGAACCCTTTCTTTGACTGATCCATTTTGAACTTCTTCAAGACTTTATCAAGGTATGTACTCATTGAAAATCTTATCAAGCGTCTTGATCTATCTCTATAGATCTTGATGCCTAATATGTAAGCAGCTTCATTGAGGTCTTTCATTGAAAAATTCTTATTCAAGTATCCTTTCATGCTATCCAGAAATTCTATAACATTTCCAATCAACAATATGTCATCCACATATAATATCAGAAATGCTACAGAGCTCCCACTCACTTTCTTGTAAATATATGCTTCACCATAAGTCTGTATAAAACGATATGCTTTGATGACCTCATCAAATTGTATTTTCCAACTCCGAGATGCTTGCACCAGTCCACAGATGGATCGCTGGAGCTTGCACACTTTGTTAGCACCTTTAGGATCGACAAAACCTTCTGGTTGCATCATATACAGCTCTTCTTTAAGAAATCCATTAAGGAATGCAGTTTTGACGTCCATTTGCCAAATTTCATACTTATAAATGCGGTAATTGCTAACATGATTCGGACTGACTTAAGCATCGTTACGGGTGAGAAGGTATCATCGTAGTCAACTCCTTGAACTTATCGAAAACCTTTTGTGACAAGTCGAGCTTTGTAGATGGTGACATTACCATCAGCGTTTGTCTTCTTCTTGAAGATCCATGTATTCTCAATGGCTTGTCGATCATCGGGCAAGTCCACCAAAGTCCATACTTTGTTCTCATACATGGATCCTATCTCAGATTGCATGGCCTCAAGCCATTTATTGGAATCTAGGCTCATCATAGCTTCTTCATAGTTCGTAGGTTTTCCATGGCCTAGTAACATGACTTCCAGGACAGGATTACCATACCACTCTGGTGCGGAACATTCTCTGTTCGACCTACGAGGTCCAGTAGTAACTTGATGTCTACTACACAACCTTCTTCTTGTAGACGTTGTTGGGCCTCCAAGTGCAGAGGTTTGTAGGACAGTAGCAAATTTCCCTCAAGTGGATGACCTAAGGTTTATCAATCCGTAGGAGGCATAGGATGAAGATGGTCTCTCTCAAGCAACCCTACAACCAAATAACAAAGAGTCTCTTGTGTCCCCAACACACCCAATACAATGGTAAATTGTATAGGTGCACTAGTTCGGCAAAGAGATGGTGATACAAGTGGTATATGGATAGTAGATAAAGGTATTTGTAATCTGAAAATATAAAAACAGCAAGGTAACTAATGATAAAAGTGAGCGTAAACGGTATTGCAATGCTAGGAAACAAGGCCTAGGGTTCATACTTTCACTAGTGCAAGTCCTCTCAACAATAATAACATAATTGGATCACATAACTATCCCTCAACATGCAACAAAGAGTCACTCCAAAGTCACTAATAGCGGAGAACAAACGAAGAGATTATGGTAGGGTACGAAACCACCTCAAGGTTATTCTTTCCAATCAATCCATTGGGCTATTCCTATAAGTGTCACAAACAGCCCTAGAGTTCGTACTAGAATAACACCTTAAGACACAAATCAACCAAAACCCTAATGTCACCTAGATACTCCAATGTCACCTCAAGTATCCGTGGGTATGATTATACGATATGCATCACACAATCTCAAATTCATCTATTCAACCAACACATAGAACCTCAAAGAGTGCCCCAAAGTTCCTACCGGAGAATCACGACGAAAACGTGTGCCAACCCTTATGCATAGGTTCATGGGCGGAACCCGCAAGTTGATCACCAAAACATAAATCAAGTGAATCACGTGACATCCCATTGTCACCACAGATACGCACGACAAGACATACATCAAGTGTTCTCAAATCTTTAAAGACTCAATCCGATAAGATAACTTCAAAGGGGAAACTCAATCCATTAAAAGAGAGTAGAGGGGGAGAAACATCATAAGATCCAACTATAATAGCAAAGCTCGCGATACATCAAGATCGTGCCAAATCAAGAACACGAGAGAGAGAGAGAGAGATCAAACAGATAGCTACTGGTACATACCCTCAGCCCCGAGGGAGAACTACTCCCTCCTCATCATGGAGAGCACCGGGATGATGAAGATGGCCACCGGAGAGGGATTCCCCCTCCGGCAGGGTGCCAGAATGGGTCTAGATTGGCTTTCGGTGGCTACGGAGGCTTCTGGCGGCGGAACTCCCGATCTATTGTGCTCCCCGAAGTTTTTAGGGTATATGGAGATATATAGGCGGAAGAAGTACGTCAGGGGGGACCACGAGAGGCCCACGAGGGTGGAGGGCGCGCCCAGGGGGTGGGCGCGGCCCCCTGCCTCGTGGCTTCCTTGTTGCTTCCCTTACGTGGACTCCAAGTCTCCCGTGTTGCTTTCCTTCCAAAAATAAGTTCCGTGAAGTTTCAGGTCAATTGGACTCCGTTTGATTTTCCTTTTCTGTGATACTCTAAAACAAGGAAAAAACAGAAACTGGCACTGGGCTCTGGGTTAATAGGTTAGTCCCAAAAATAATATAAAAGTGTATAATAAACCCCATAAACATCCAAAGTTGATAATATAATAGCATGGAACAATCAAAAATTATAGATATGTTGGAGATGTATCAGCATCCCCAAGCTTAATTCCTGCTCGTCCTCGAGTAGGTAAATGATAAAAACAGAAACTTTGATGTGGAATGCTACCTAACATATTTATCCATGTAGTTCTCTTTATTGTGGCAAGAATATTCAGATTCATAAGATTCAAGACAAAAGTTTATATTGACATAAAAATAATAATACTTCAAGCATACTAAGCAATCATGTCCTCTCAAAATAACATGGCCAAAGAAAGTTCATCCCTACAAAATCATATAGTTTAGGCATGCTCCATTTTCGTCACACAAGAATGCTCTCATCATGCACAACCCCGATGACAAGCCAGGCAATTGTTTCATACTTTAGTAATCTCAAACTCATAAACCTTCACGCAATACATGAGCGCGAGCCATGGATATAGCACTATGGGTGGAATAGAATATAATGAGGGGGTTATGTGGAGAAGACAAAAAGGAGAAAGTCTCACATCCACGAGGCTAATCAATGGGCTATGGAGATGCCCATCGATTGATGTTAATGCAAGGAGTAGGGATTGCCATGCAACGGATGCACTAGAGCTATAATGTATGAAAGCTCAACAAAAGAAACTAAGTGGGTGTGCATCCAACTTGCTTGCTCAAGAAGACCTAGGGCACTTGAGGAGGCCCATTGTTGGAATATACAAGCCAAGTTCTATAATGAAAATTTCCCACTAGTATATGAAAGTGACAAAACAAGAGACTCTCTATCATGAAGATCATGGTGCTACTTTGAAGCACAAGTGTGGCAAAGGATAGTAGAATTGTCCCTTCTCTCTTTTTCTCTCATTTTTTGGGCCTTTTTTTGCCTTTCTCTTTTTTTATTTTTTTTGGGCCTTTTATTTTTTTATGGCCTTTCTCTTTTATCTTTTTTTATTATTCCTCACTTGGGACAATGCTCTAGAAAATGATGATCATCACACTTCTATTTATTTACAACTCAATGATTACAACTCGATACTAGAACAAAAGATGACTCTATATGAATGCCTCCGGTGGTGTACCGGGATATGCAATGAACCAAGAGTGACATGTATGAAAGAATTATGAACGGTGGCTTTGCCACAAATACTATGTCAACTACATGATCATGCTAAGCTATATGACAATGATGAATGTGTCATGATAAACAGAATGGTGGAAAGTTGCATGGCAATATATCTCGGAATGGCTATGGAAATGCCATAATAGGTAGGTATGGTGGCTGTTTTGAGGAAGATATAAGGAGGTTTATGTGTGAAAGAGCGTATCATATCACGGGATTTGGATGCACCGGCGAAGTTTGCACCAACTCTCAATGTGAGAAAGGGTAATTCATGGTACCGAAGAGGCTAGCAATGGTGGAAGGGTGAGAGTGCGTATAATCCATGGACTCAACATTAGTCATAAAGAACTCACATACTTATTGCAAAAATCTATAAGTCATCAAAAACCAAGCACTACGCGCATGCTCCTAGGGGGATAGATTGGTAGGAAAAGACCATCGCTCATCCCCGACTGCCACTCATAAGGAAGACAATCAAATAACACCTCATGTTTCAAATTTGTTACATAACATTTACCATACGTGCATGCTACGGGACTTGCAAACTTCAACACAAGCATTTCTCAAATTCACAACTACTCAACTAGCACGACTTTGATATTATTACCTCCATATCTCAAAAACAATCATCAAGCATCAAACTTCTCTTAGTATTCAAAACACTCATAAGAATTTTTTTACTAATCTTAGATGCCTGCCATATTAGGATTATTTAAGCAGATTACCATGATATTTAAGACTCTCAAAATAATAGAAGTGAAGCACGAGAATTCATCTATTTCTTCAAAATAAAACCACCACTGTGCTCTAAAAAGATATAAGTGAAGCACTAGAGCAAATGACAAACTATATAACTCAAAAGATATAAGTGAAGATCAATGAGTAGTCAAATAATTATGCAACTATGCGAAGACTCTCTAACATTTAATAATTTCAGATCTTGGTATTTTATTCAAACAGCAAGCAAAACTAAATAAAATGACGCTCCAAGCAAAACACATATCATGTGGTAAATAAAAATATAGCTCCAAGTAAAGTTACCGATGGACGAAGACGAAAGAGGGGATGCCTTCCGGGGCATCCCCAAGCTTAGACTTTTGGTTGTCCTTGAATTTTACCTTGGGTGCCTTTGGCATCCCCAAGCTTAGGCTCTTGCCACTCCTTATTCCATAGTCCATCGAATCTTTACCCAAAACTTGAAAACTTCACAACACAAAACTTAACAGAAAACTCGTAAGCTCCGTTAGTATAAGAAAGCAAATCACCACTTCAAGGTACTGTAATGAACTCATTATTTATTTATATTGGTGTTAAACCTACTGTATTCCAACTTATCTATGGTTTATAAACTCTTTTACTAGCCACAGATTCATTAAAATAAGCAAACAACACATGAAAAACAGAATCTGTCAAAAACAGAACAGTCTGTAGTAATATGGATCAAATGTATACTTCTGGAACTCATAAAATTCTCAAATAAATTTATGGACCTGATTAATTTATCTATTAATCATCTGAAAAAAGAATTAACTAAATAGAGCTCTCCAATAAAAAATGGCAGCAATTCTTGTGAGCGCTAAAGTTTCTGTTTTTTTACAGCATGATCAATAAGACTTTCCCCAAGTCTTCCCAACGGTTCTACTTGGCACAAACACTAACTAAAACATGAAAACTCAATCATAACAGAGTATAGATAAATTATTTATTACTAAACAGGAGCAAAAAGCAAGGAACGAAAATAAAATTGGGTTGCCTCCCAACAAGCGCTATCGTTTAACGCCCCTAGCTAGGCATGATGATTTGAATGATGCTCACATAAAAGATAAGAATTGTAACATAAAGAGAGCATCATGAAGAATATGACTAGCACATTTAAGTATAACCCACTTCCTATGCATAGGGATTTTGTGATCAAACAACTTGTGGGAACAAGAATCAACTTGCATAGGAAAGCAAAACAAGCATAACTTCAAGATTTTAAGCATGTAGAGAGGAAACTTGATATTATTGCAATTCTTACAAGCATATGTTCCTCCCTAATAATAATTTTCAGTAGCATCATGAATGAATTCAACAATATAACTATCACATAAAGCATTCTTTTCATGATCTACAAGCATAGAAAATTTACTACTCTCTACATAAGCAAAATTCTTCTCAATCGGAATAGTGGGAGCATCATAAGAGACTCGAATACTATAAATTGTTTCCACATTAAAAGAGTAATGTTCAGAAAAAGGGTAATCATAATCATGACAAGTTTTATAAATATAATCATCACTACTTTTTATAGCATATGTATCATCACAATAATCATCATAAGTAGGAGGCATGCTATCATCATTATAAATTTGCATATCAAAACTTGGGAGATAAAAATATCATCTTCATTAAACGTAGCATCCCCAAGCTTGGGACAAACATTAATTGCAGCAAATATATTCTCAAAAACATCATCTTCATCAAACATAGCATGCCCAAGCTTGGGCCTTTTCATATCATAAGCATAATCGCTCTCATCATTAATAGTATGGATAGCACCAATAGTATAGCAATTATCATATTCTTCCAAGCAAGTGCCAAAAAGATTTTCAAGATCATAAGAAGTATCATTATCTTCTGATGAAGCTATGTACCTAGGGTAGGGGCATGGACCTGTCCTAAGAGCCCTACCCAAGGACATCCCTGGAAGAAGTCACCTTTCAATCGACTTGAAGGTATCCCACTCGACGGATTCAAGACACTCGACCAGGAAGCTACCACTCGACTACGAAGCCAACCACTCGACTGACAGGAGATCTAAAGTCACTCCGCAAGCAAACGGTCGGCCATTAAGTAGTCTTTATGGTCATCATAGCACTTTATTAGGGACGTTACCAGTAATGCCCAGTCTTAATGTATTTTAACCCTGCATTACTGAGGACTGGAGGGGTCTGGCGAACTCTATATAAGCCACCCCTCCTCAGTAGCAGGGGTTGGCACCCCTGTAATTCATAGACACATAATCCAGTCGACCGCCTCCGGGCACCGAGACGTAGGGCTGTTACTTCTTCCGCGAAGGGCCTGAACTCATACATCCTGGTGTATTTACAACTTCTCCATAGCTGAGATCTAGCCTCTCCATACATACCCCCCTACCTCACTGTCAGAGTTAGAACCACGACAGTTGGCGCCCACCATGGGGCAGGAGTCTTAGCGCCTAGTTGGAGAAGTTGCGATTTTTCTGATCCCTTTGATCATGTTTTCGTGTGGAGATTTGGTGGAGGGCCGCGAGATCCGTCTCGGCGCACTCACGTTCATCGCCGACAACTCCGCTTGGCTTCAGGAGGCTCCACTCGACATCGACGCCCTCCCCGTCCGTGGTGCGACGCACTTCCGCGCATATGTTCGTGGCGTCCTCCTGCGGCAGTCGTCGACCCAGTATCGGTCGGCTCCCGTGTCATCTTCCCGCCCTGTCTCCCACCGGCGCAAGCGCTCCGGCCGGTCGAGACTTCAGAGGTGGGTGAGGCATGCTGTGGCCCGCCAGTCGGCAGCCCCACAAGTCGCGGCAATCGAGCCCGACGAATCCCTCTACGGCCTGTTCGACTGGCTCCGCGAAGACCGCATCCGAGTGCGACAGCAGCGACCCGACGGCTGAGGTTCTGGCGGTCGATGGAACACACAGTCCTCCCGTTTTCCGTTCGCACCGATGGAGGCGCGGGTGGAGGCGACCCGTCGCATCCCCACGATGAGTATCTCCCCGAACCTCTCACGTCATTGCAGCGAGAGGAGCTTCGCCGCCGGAACTTGGATGCACTCCACACTCCTATCGTCGGAGAAACCCCCGAGGCCCGGGCCTTGGAGGACGCGCGCTTGGCTAACTTGGCCAAGCGCACTCGATTGGAGAATCTCCAGCGAATACTCGACGAGCAAGCGCGTCAGCGAGCTCCCGAGTCCAGTCGATGTCAGCTCTTCCCACCTACGCAGGTATATCGAACCCCAGTTCAGAATTTGGCAGCCGTGGCCCGTATAGCAGAATCGATTCAGCCCTCCCAGTCGGAGGCTGGCAGGGGCTTGTTGGAAATCAGAGCGTTGCTCCGGGCAGCGGGAAACCAGAATTCCGCTGTTTCTCAGTCGCGGAATAGGATCCACGGTCGATCCGTTGCAACGGATACAGTCCAGTCGGCTCACAGCCCAAGATCACCCCCGATGCGTGAGGGACGCGGAGACTGGCACGATCAGTATAGAAGAAATGAGCAGTATGACCACCGGTTCGATCGACGTCGAGTGCCAACCCCTCCCCCGAGGAGTGGGTCATATGCGCCTCGACAGCAGGATGACAGACACCCTCACAGTGTTGGGCGGAGAGTTCCAGTCGACCCCAGGGACCCAGGCTTTGATGCGAGATCCATCCTCATTCAGGGTCTGGTTGACAGGAACAGAGCTCACCGAGAAGGCCACGACAGGGATGCGCCTGCCAGCAGCAGAGTACGTGTTTCGGGGCCAGAGTGTTTCAGTCGAGCCATCAGGGCCGCAGTGATTCCTCCCAACTTCCGGTTGGCGACTGGAGTCAGCAAGTTCACCGGCGAGTCTAAGCCTGACACTTGGCTCAAAGACTACCGAGTGGCTGTCCAGATTGGTGGCGGCAATGATGAGGTGGCTATGAAGCATTTGCCTCTCCTGTTAGAGGGCTCAGCCAGAGCGTGTCTGAATCAGTTAGCACCCAGCAGCATCTACACTTGGTAGGATCTCTCTCGAGTGTTTGTCACGACCTTTGAAGGAACATGCAAGCGACCGGCAGGCCTTACAGAATTGCGGTCTTGCGTGCAGAAACCGAGTGAAACTCTTAGGGATTACATCTAGAGGTGGATCACTTTGCATCACACAGTTGAGAATGTACCAGATCACCAAGCAGTTTGTGCCTTTAAAGAAGGCGTCAAGAACAGAGAGTTGAACCTGAAGTTCGGTCGGACCGGAGAAATGTCTCTGAATCGGATGATGGAAATTGCCGCCAAATACCCTAACGGAGAGGATGAAGATCGACTCCGGAGTGGCAAGCAGAAAGCAGTCGCCCAGGAAACCGGAGGCAATTTCAGTTGGAAGCAGAAGCGGAAGGCCGAGCCAGCCGCTCCTGGGGAGGCCCTGGCCGTAACCCAGGGAAAATTCAAGGGAAAACCCAAGGGGCCCTGGAACCCCAAGAAAGTCAAGGATCAAGATGGAAATGATGTTTTGGATCTGCCATGTCACATCCACACCAAGAAAGATGAAGAGGGTAATCTTATTTACCCAAAGCATACCACTCGACAGTGCCAGCTCCTGATCCAGCAGTTTCAGGGCAAGCAGTCCAAAGACAAGGAAAAAGAGTCAGACAGAGTTGAGGACAAAGAAGATAGTGACGATGGATACCCCCAAGTCAATTCCACCTTGATGATTTTTGCTGATGTCAAAAGCAAAAGTCGACTGAAAGTCATTAACCGTGAAGTGAATATGGTTGCCCCGGCAACACCCAGCTACCTGAAGTTGTCTCAGACTGCCATCACGTTCGACCAGTCCGATCACCCTGCGCACATTGCCACCCCTGGGAGGCAAGCTCTGGTGGTCGATCTAGTTGTCGAAGGCACTCGACTGACCAAAGTCCTGATGGATGGTGGCAGCGGCCTGAACATACTGTATGCAGAAACGTTGAAAGGGATGGGCATTCCGATGTCCAGGCTCAGTGCCAGCAACATGAGTTTCCATGGAGTCATTCCTGGAAAGAAAGCCGAGTCACTCGGCCAGATTGCTCTCGATGTGGTTTTCGGTGATTCAAAGAATTACCGCAAGGAAAAGTTGACATTTGAGGTTGTGGACTTCCAAAGTGCTTATCATGCTATTCTGGGCCGGCCAGCTTATGCACGCTTCATGGCTCGACCGTGCTATGTGTATCTCAAGTTGAAGATGCCCGGCCCCAGAGGTGTGATCACCGTTACAGGCAATCGGAAGAAAGCAGAGGAGTGTTTTCAGAAAGGATCAAAGATCGCTGATGCTCAGATGTCAGTAGTCGAGCTGCAAGAGTACCAGAAGACTGCTGATCCGAGTGAATTGCTGCGAGCCAAGAAGCCAACTTCAGAATCAGCTTTTCAGTCATCCGGTGAAACTAAGCCAGTTCACATGCACCCGACCGACCCCAATGCTGCTCCGACTCACATCTCAACGACGCTCGACTCCAAATAGGAAGAAGCGCTCATCCAGTTCCTCCGTGAGAACTGGGACATCTTCGCATGGAAGCCTTCTAACATGCCTGGAGTTCCCAGGGGGCTAGCTGAGCACCGTCTACAAGTCGACCCGAAGTTCAAGCCTGTGAAAGAACATCTTCGACGGTCCACCGTCCAGAAGAGGAAAGCTATTGGCGAGGAGGTGGCTCGGCTCTTAGCAGCGGAGTTCATCCGAGAGATTTACCACTCCGAGTGGCTCGCCAATGTTGTCATGGTCCCTAAGAAGGACAAGTCACTTCGCATGTGCATTGACTTTAAACATATCAATCGGGCCTGCCCGAAAGATCATTTCCCTCTCCCCCGCATCGACCAGGTAGTCGACTCGACCGCGGGGTGTGAGCGTTTGTCTTTTCTAGATGCTTATTCAGGGTACCATCAGATCCGTCTGTATGGACCCGACGAGATCAAAACGGCTTTCATCACCCCATTCGGGTGCTTCTGTTATGTCACCATGCCCTTCGGCCTCAAGAATGCTGGAGCCACGTTCATGAGGATGATTCAGAAGTGTTTGCTCACTCAGATCAGTCGGAACGTAGAAGCATACATGGATGATATTGTGGTTAAGTCACGGAAAGGTTCCGACCTGCTGACTGACCTTGCCGAAACCTTTGCTAACCTCAGGGGATATGATATCAAGCTCAATCCATCAAAGTGCACATTCGGAGTTCCAGGTGGAAAGTTACTCGGTTTTCTCATTTCCGAACGAGGAATTGACGCCAATCCCGAGAAAGTTGGCACCATATTCCGGATGAAGCACCCTGTGCGTGTGCACGATGTCCAGAAGCTTACAGGTTGCTTGGCCGCTCTAAGTCGATTCATTTCTCGTCTCGGTGAAAAGGCGTTGCCTCTTTACCGACTGATGAAGAAGTCTGACAAGTTTGAGTGGACTCCAGAAGCTGATGCAGCGTTTGCAGAAATCAAAGCTCTGCTCTCCACCCAGCCGGTGCTTTCTGCCCCAATCAGTAAAGAGCCTCTGCTGCTTTACATTGCGGCCACGGGACAAGTTGTCAGTATAGTACTTACGTTCGAGCGGGAAGAAGAAGGAAAGGCCTTCAGAGTTCAATGCCCAGTATATTATGTGTCTGAAGTTTTGACTCCTTCGAAGCAAAGATATCCCCATTACCAGAAGCTTGTATATGGGATTTACATGACCATGAAGAAGGTTGCACACTACTTCTCTGACCATTCCATTACAGTCGTCAGCGACGCTCCACTGTCAGAGATTTTGCACAACAGAGATGCAACTGGTCGAGTGGCGAAGTGGGCGATTGAACTCCCTCCCCTAGATATCAAGTTTGAAGCAAAGAAGGCTATCAAGTCCCAAGCAATTGCAGATTTCGTCGCCGAGTGGATTGAACAGCAGCTTCCGACTCAAGTTCACTCGGAGCACTGGACCATGTTCTTCGATGGATCTAAGATGCTGAATGGTTCCGGTGCTGGGGTAGTATTGGTCTCCCCCCGAGGAGATAAGCTCAGATATGTTCTCCAGATTCACTTCGATTCCTCCAATAATGAAGCAGAATATGAAGCACTCTTGTATGGGTTGCGCATGGCCATTTCACTCGGCGTCCGGCGCCTCATGGTCTATGGCGACTCAGATTTGGTGGTTAATCAGGTGATGAAGGAGTGGGACGTCAGAAGCCCAGCTATGACTGGCTACTGCAACGCAGTAAGAAAGCTAGAAAAGAAATTCGAGGGGTTAGAGCTTCATCACATCCCCCGACTGAAAAATCAAGCAGCTGATGATCTGGCAAAGGTAGGCTCCAAGAGAGAAGCCGTTCTCAGCAATGTGTTTTTGGAGCACATCCGCTCGCCGTCAGTCCAGGAGGATCCTTTTACAGAAGAAGCCCCGCAACCGAAAAGTGCCACAGATCCGACTGAAGTCGAAATTCCTGCTGTGGTTGACCTAGTCATGGAGGTCTTGGCAATTACTCCCGACTGGACGATACCATACATCACGTATATCTTGAGGAAAGAACTTCCAGAGGACGAAGAAGAGGCTCGACAGATCGTCCGTCGATCTAAAGCTTTCACAGTCATAAAAGGACAGTTGTATAGAGAAAGCGCAACTGGAATCGGTCAGAAGTGCATAACGCCAGAAGAAGGTTAGATAATCCTTGATGATATCCACTCGGGGACCTGTGGTCACCATGCGTCCTCTCGGACCATCGCGGCCAAAGCATACCGAGCGGGTTTTTACTGGCCCAGGGCAAACGAAATGGTGAAAGAGATAGTCGACAAGTGTGAAGGCTGCAAATTCTACTCCAACATGTCGCACAAGCCAGCATCAGCTCTGAGGACCATTCCACTCGTCTGGCCCTTCGCTGTTTGGGGACTGGACATGGTTGGTCCACTGAGAACAGGCAGGAGCGGATTCACACATGTGCTTGTGGCAGTCGACAAGTTCACCAAATGGATTGAAGCCAAGCCTATCAAAAATCTTGATGCTAGCACTGCTATCAGTTTCATCAGAGAGTTGATATTCAGATATGGGGTCCTGCATAGCATCGTCACTGACAATGGGTCAAACTTCGATTCAGACAAGTTCAGAGCTTTTTGCGTCTCTCAAGGCACACGAGTCGACTACGCGTCGGTCGCGCATCCCCAGTCGAATGGACAAGCTGAAAGAGCAAATGGTCTGATTCTCAAAGGACTGAAGCCTCGACTGATGCGTGATCTCAAGCACGCAGCAGGCGCTTGGGTCGACGAGCTTCCGTCAGTTTTGTGGGGACTGAGGACCACCCCGAACCGGTCGACTGGAAGAACGCCGTTCTTTCTGGTTTACGGAGCCGAAGCCGTCCTGCCGAGTGATCTACTTCCCAACGCCCCCAGAGTCGAGCTTTATAACGAAGAAGAAGCAGAGCAAGCCCGGCAAGACGCAGTCGACCTCCTAGAGGAGGAGAGGGAAATGGCTATGATCAAATCGACCATCTATCAGCAAGACTTGCGTCGATTCCATGCCAGAAATGTGAAGAGCCAAGCCTTCTAAGAAGGAGATTTGGTCCTCCGAGTGGATCAAAAAAAACCACACAAACTTTCTCCTACTTGGGAAGGCCCCTTCATCGTCACCAGAGTCCTCCACAATGGAGCATATCATCTCTACAACGTTGATCGCCGGATCGACGAGCCACGAGCTTGGAATGCGGAACTACTCCGTCCATTTTACACTTGAATTCTCACTCGGATGAGGTGTAATAAGAAAAACTTCTGTAGTTTATATTTATCAAAGACAAGAGTGTCCCGGTTCTTCCTGTAATTGCTATCACTTTTGTTTGCGTACGAAATCCCCCAGTGGGTAGCTTAGCTGCGAATCCGTTTCGCCTAAGTTTGCAAAAAAGTCCTACCGAGTGGTGAGCCAGACTCCCACTCGGGGGCTTAGCTGCAGCCAAGTGCTCGCCTAAGTGTTTGAAAATCCTACCGAGTGGTGAGCCAGACTCCCACTCGGGGGCTTAGCTGCAGCCCAGTGCTCGCCTAAGTATATAAAAATCCTACCGAGTGGAGAGCAAACCTCCCACTCGGGGGCTTAGCTGCAGTCCAAGTACTCGCCTAAGTATTTGAAAATCCTACCGAGTGGTGAGCCAGACTCCCACTCGGAGGCTTAGCTGCAGCCCAGTGCTCGCCTAAGTGTTTGAAAATCCTACCGAGTGGAGAGCAAACCTCCCACTCGGGGTCTTAGCTGCAGTCCAAGTACTCGCCTAAGTATATGAAAACCCTACCGAGTGGCGAGCCAGATTCCCACTCGGAGGCTTAGCTGCAGCCCAGTGCTCGCCTAAGTATATAAAAATCCTACCGAGTGGAGAGCAAACCTCCCACTCGGGGGCTTAGCTGCAGTCCAAGTACTCGCCTAAGTATTTGAAAATCCTACCGAGTGGTGAGCCAGACTCCCAGTCGGAGGCTTAGCTGCAGCCCAGTGCTCGCCTAAGTGTTTGAAAATCCTACCGAGTGGTGAGCCAGATTCCCACTCGGAGGCTTAGCTGCAGCCCAGTGCTCGCCTAAGTGTTTGAAAATCCTACCGAGTGGTGAGCCAGACTCCCACTCGGGGGCTTAGCTGCAGCCCAGTGCTCGCCTAAGTATATAAAAATCCTACCGAGTGGAGAGCAAACCTCCCACTCGGGGGCTTAGCTGCAGTCCAAGTACTCGCCTAAGTATTTGAAAATCCTACCGAGTGGTGAGCCAGACTCCCACTCGGAGGCTTAGCTGCAGCCCAGTGCTCGCCTAAGTGTTTGAAAATCCTACCGAGTGGAGAGCAAACCTCCCACTCGGGGGCTTAGCTGCAGTCCAAGTACTCGCATAAGTATATAAAAATCCTACCGAGTGGAGAGCAAGCCTCCCACTCGAGGCTTAGCTGCAGCTCAGTGCTCGCCTAAGTGTTCAAAAATCCTACCGAGTGGAGAGCAAACCTCCCATTCGGAGGCTTAGCTGCAGCCCAGTGCTCGCCTAAGTGTTCAAAAATCCCACCGAGTGGAAAGCAAACCTCCCACTCAGGGGCTTAGCTGCAGCCCAGTGCTCGCCTAAGTTCGGAACACGTCCCAATCCATAAGGACGGCAAGATGCGAACCGACTGTTACCTTTTCCTTCAGAGCTGCACCACAAATACGAAGTTATTCCGAGTGAAGGCCAAGTTCCACTTGGCAGATAATTCCCAAAGATATTCAACGATAAATCAAGTTTGGATAAAACCCAAAGGTCCAAGACCTCAGATCAAAGTACTCGAGCCCTCGACTCGACAGAGTTTAACGGTTATAGAATCCACTCGGCATTCCGAGGCAAATTTAAAGTGAAGCATAAAAGTTTTTTCATTCCTCAAGCGGAGGACTGGAAGGGGCGACGAACTCGTCCAAGTCGATCCCGTCTGCAATACGAGTAGCAGCAGCAATGAAAGTCTCCATGAAGTCTTGAAAGCTGTGCTTCCTGGTATTGGCAACTTGGATGGCGGCCAGCTTTTCTTCTCGCGCCTCCTTGCAATGGACGCGGACCAGAGACAGAGCGACATCAGCACCACATGTAGCAGAAGATTTCTTCCATTCCGCCACTCGACCCGGGACTTCATCCAGTCGAACCATCAGGTACTCGAGGTCGTTCTGAAGTGTCGTTCCAGGCCAGAGTGATGTGTCGATCCGCGACATCGCAACCTTCAGCCAAGCAAGATAATCAACAACGCTAGTAACACGAGACTCCAGTCGGAGCACGTTCATAGCAGCCTCGTCCTTCACGAGAGAATTGGCGGGATCCAAGCCTGGCTCCACTCGACTGGTTTCCTCTTTGAAGCTCTGGCAGAATTCTGCAAACACGATTCAAGAATAAGACAGTGGCCTTACGCGGGCTTGGTAACTGCAAGACAGCCGGGTCGGAATAATTACCTTCGAGCATGACGAACAGCTTCTTGGTGAGTCCATCGAGATAAGCCTCCAGATTGTTTACCTTCCCCGCCAGCTCACCCGCCTGGTCGTGCAGAACCATCTTGTCGTTCTTCAGTCGGCTGACCCCTCGATTAGCTGTCTCGAGAGCAGTTTTCAGTCTGGAGTTCTCCTGTTCAAGAGTTCCGACTGAAGCCAGTTTCTCTTCTGCAAGCTTCATTTTGCTCGAGGCCTCCTTCTGTGCTTCGGCAAGATCTTGATCCTTCTTCTTCAGAGCTTCCTCCAGTTTATCTACAGAACGTTGAGTGAACTCAACATCAAGAATGGGCAAGAAAGGGAAGTCACTCGTCAAGAATGAGAAACCTCGCCAGCCATACCTTTTGCTTCGTCTCGCGCCTTCTGCAGGTTCTGTTGAGCGAGCTTCAAGTCAAGGTCGAGCTGGATCTGTTTGTTCTCCAACTCAGTGTAGAGAGCCACAAGTTCACAGGATTTCTGCAAAAGTCAGTCGACAGAGGTCCAAGATAAGTTGCTTCCGAGTAACCAAGAGACAATGATGACGTTTCTAAGACTACAGCTGAATCAAAAACATTCAACAGTAGTCTCGGGGACTACACCCAGTGGGTGCACTCAGCGTGCCCCCACTGTTTTTTTAAAAAAATCGACCGCCCGTAGTCGACCGGATACAGTTTCATTCGACATGGCCTGGCCAGACCGAGTGAAGGAGTAAAACTACAGCAACACAATATAAAGACTACAGTCGACTGCCAGCAGTCCACCGTAGTCTCGGGGACTACACCCAGTGGGTGCACTCAGCGTGCCCCCACTCGACCAAAAAACTTAACAGAAACACCCAGTGGGTGTACAGATTTAAAAGATCTTCGGAAAAGAGATTCTTCAGACAGCATACCCTAACAGAACAAGCAGTGAATCGACTGACCTGGACGTTACTCTGAAGAGCTAAACTCGCGTCATAAGCCGCTTGGCTGGCTTCTCGAACCACCTTGACTTGCTCCATCATGATGCCTGCCTGGTGTATAGCTTCCTTAGCTGCACCCACTTGGTCCTCAGGGACATGGTGTGTGGCGAAGAGCGAAGGCGGATTTACAGTCGACGTCGAGGGCCACACACTCGTCAGAGGATTGGCGAAAGTCACAGAAGCCCGGGTGGTATCGCCACCGTCTCGAGCTACGGCCTCAGGCGCCGGAGTGGATTGTGGAGTCTCGCCAGCCGACGCTTTCCTGTTCCGCCTCACTCTCAGCGGCGCTTCGTCTTCGTCATCAGGAAGGTTAATAACATGAGGAGGAGCTACGGGAAAAATTCAATCGACCAGAGTTATAAGAAATCGTCAGTCGATTCAAGGCAGAACATCAGTAATCATACCAGGGTTGGAAGTAACAGCATCTTCCATCTCTTGATCATCGTCCTTGGTGGAGATCTCAGAAGTAGCAACGCTGCAAATTTTGAAAGACCGTCAGTCGGCTCAGTGGATCGACCAAGGATCCGTCCACGGTCGACAAAGGAGAACAAGTTCTATCATTACCCAGAAATGGTGGGGACAGTCATCCTCATCTTGGGCAGAGCCTTGGGTGGCTTGGACGGCGCCGCGCGGGGGTGCTTGGGAGCTTTTTCAGTCGGCGCTGGAGAAGAGGTCCGAGGGCGCTTCGACGACTGCCCAATGGGAGCAGTCGCCTTACCACGTTCCCGTGCAGGGTCGTGTGTAAGCTTGGATCGCCTTTCCGAGCGGGGAGGTTCAGCTTCCTCCTCCTCCTCCTCCTCTTCGCTGGAGTCGACGTCGTCGTCTCCCTCTCCTTCACCGTCAGACTCCCACTCCCCCTGTTCGTCTCTGCTTTCGCCTCCGCTCGCCTCCCCTTCCTCGGCCTGCCCCTGTGCTCCGTTGGGTGTCGAGTACATCTCTGTAGTTTCCTGGAGAATAGCAGACAAGTCGAAAGTCAGTCGACCGATTCAAAGAGAGCAAATGAAGAAAGCAAGATCTCAGTCGGGAACACAAGGTCAGACCTGGTCCACGTCGTATGTACTGTCAAGCGGGGGAACCCTCCTGGCTCCTCGGGGGTTGTCTTTGTTCCCTGTGATGCTCGACAGCCACCCTTCCAGCATCTCGTCGGTGATCTCCTCTGGGTGAACCCGAGTGGTGTCGTCGAGACCCGAGTACAGCCACATAGGGTGGTCACGAGCCTGAAGCGGTTGGATGCGCCTCCGAAGGAAGACCTCCAGCAAGTCCATGGCGGTCACGCCCTCTCAGACAAGCCGAACCACTCGACCAACCAGCACCTTGACTTGCGCCTTTTCCTCCGGCAGCACTTTCAGAGAGGCAGGCTTTTGAGCTCGGTCCAGAGAGAAAGGGGGAAGACCAGTCGACTGCCCTGGGGTCACCTGGTCTTGGCAATAAAACCAGGTCGACTGCCAACCACGGACCGACTCGGGAAAAGTGATAGACGGAAAAGAACTTTTACCCCTCATCTGGATCGCCAGGCCCCTGCATAGCTGGATCACTTGCGTCCGTTCGTCACTCGACTTGGCTTTCTTTACCGATTGGGAACGACAAGTGAAGATGTGTTTAAAGAGTCCCCAATGAGGGCGGCAACCCAAGAAACTTTCGCACAAGGAAACAAAAGCCGCAAGATACATGATGGAATTGGGAGTGAAATGGTGGAGCTGCGCTCCAAAGAAGTTCGAAAAGCTCCGGAAAAAAGGATGAGGAGGTAGAGAAAATCCGTGATTGATATGGGTGGCGAGGAGGACGCACTCACCGTCACGAGGTTGGGGTTCGACTTCTCTCCCTGGGAGACGCGCAGCTTCATGGGGAATGACTCCCCCTCGACCATGTCGTCAAGATCTTCCTGCCGAATCACCGAGGGCATCCAGTCGCCCTGGATCCAATCCATGGGCAGAGCAGTCCTCGAGGAAGATCCGCCCCGAGCGGACTTCTTCCCCTTCCCCTGCACCGCCGCCTTCTTCGCGTGCTCCAAAGCCGACGTCTTGTCCTTCACCATCATCACCGGCGAGGCTCGAACGGACCTACGGCGCTAGGGTGAGAGCGGAGGTGGCAGAGGACCTTGCAGGGGGAGAAGGAAAGGCGAGAGCACATTGTTGGGGAGCCCCGAGCCGGCAACTTATAAGGAGCCGCTTCCGAGTGGCTGACCGGTAGGCCCAGGCGATCCCATCAAATCCCGCAACAGGCGCGCGCGTGGTACATGGTGAAAAAGGTGGCGCGGAGATCGAGGAGCTTCCATCCTATCCCATCCGATTACTTCGGCCGCCCCCGTCCCGCTCGCTTCCCGAAATTCAAATCCCAAAAAATCCGCGGGCCGCAGAACAACTCATCAAACTGAAGAGCCCGCTCGCGCCGGCACTCGGTATTCCGCAAGTAAGGAAATTCACTCGACGAGAGACCAAGAATGGATCAAGGTGACCGAAAGAAGTTGACAACGTCATCCATGACGATTGATCTAGTACAAGACATTCATATAACGCTAAGAACCAGTCGGAAGGACCCCCAACTCCTTCCCCACTCGAACCTTGATCCATTCGGGGGCTAATGATGAAGCTATGTACCTAGGGTAGGGGCATGGACCTGTCCTAAGAGCCCTACCCAAGGACATCCCTGGAAGAAGTCACCTTTCAATCGACTTGAAGGTATCCCACTCAACGGATTCAAGACACTCGACCAGGAAGCTACCACTCGACTATGAAGCCAACCACTCGACTGACAGGAGATCTAAAGTCACTCCGCAAGCAAACGGTCGGCCATTAAGTAGTCTTTATGGTCATCATAGCACTTTATTAGGGACGTTACCAGTAACGCCCAGTCTTAATGTATTTTAACCCTGCATTACTGAGGACCGGAGGGGTCTGGCGAACTCTATATAAGCCACCCCCTCCTCAGTAGCAGGGGTTGGCACCCCTGTAATTCATACACACATAATCCAGTTGACCGCCTCCGGGCACCGAGACGTAGGGCTGTTACTTCTTCCGCGAAGGGCCTGAACTCGTACATCCTGGTGTATTTACAATTCTCCATAGCTGAGATCTAGCCTCTCCATACATACCCCCTACCTCACTGTCAGAGTTAGAACCACGACATCTTCCACAATTATATTTTCATGAGGCACAATAGTAATAGGAACAACATTATTTGGGGGAGATATCTTTTTACCTCTCTTCCTTTTTTTTCTTCTTCCTCACCACATCATGTGTGGGTTCAATCCTCTTTTTGGAGCTCCTTATTAATAAGATTGGTTGAATAGAAGGATCCTCCTCGTTACCTGGTTCATCAAAAGAAATAATAGGAAAATATTGGGAAGTCTCTTCCCTTTCGTTAGTATTCTCTTCATCCTCTATTTGTTTTCTTTTCTTTATGTAATTGGCAATATAAGGATTTTCAATGCAATTCACAGCACAATACATATAAATTTCCTCTAGATCAAAATGAAGAACTCTATCAAGGGAAAATTTCAGAATATCTTTAGTTATACATTTCATTTCTTCATAACCCAAGAGCAAACTAAGTTCATTATGATGTGCAAGGGAAATCAAGTCATCACAATTTTTGGACATGGTACGATCATGAAACAATTTGCATTGGGTACTGAAATGATCATGTTCATTACAAAGTTCACAAGTACGGCTAAGAAAATTTAAATTTTTAGCACAAACATCTAGCCTTTTGTCGGTGTCAAAACCGGCGAATCTCGGGTAGGGGGTCCCGAACTATGCGTCTAGGTCGGATGGTAACAGGAGGCAGGGGACACGATGTTTTACCCAGGTTCGGGCCCTCTTGATGGAGGTAAAACCCTACGTCCTGCCTGATTAATATTGATGATATGGGTAGTACAAGAGTAGATCTACCACGAGATCAGAGAGGCTAAACCCTAAAAGCTAGCCTATGGTATGATTGTTGTTCGTCCTACAGACTAAAACTCTCCGATTTATATAGACACCGGAGAGGGCTAGGGTTACACAGAGTCGGTTACAATGGTAGGAGATCTACATATCCGTATCGCCAAGCTTGCCTTCCACGCCAAGGAAAGTCCCTTCCGGACACGGGACGAAGTCTTCAATCTTGTATCTTCATAGTCCAGGAGTCCGGCCGAAGGTATAGTCCGGCCATCCGGACACCCCCTAATCCAGGACTCCCTCAGTAGCCCCTGAACCAGGCTTCAATGACGATGAGTCCGGCGCGCAGATTGTCTTCGACATTGCAAGGCGGGTTCCTCCTCCAAGTACTTCATAGAAGATTTTGAACACAAAGGTAGTATCCGGCTCTGCAAAATAAGTTTTCACATATTGCCATAGAGAGAATAATATTTACACAAATCTAATCTGCTGACGTATTCCGTAGCGTGACATCACACCACGGCCAAGTCTTTATTCGAATCGTTTTACTGTCCCACCTCAGCGCGTTTAGCGAGGCGGTTTCCTTGGCACGTCTTGTTAAAGCAGAGATCGTGTCCCCTTATTCCGGGATTCTCATCAATACGGGTGTGGGTAACCCAACTGCGCCATTGACTACGGCGCTTGGGAGATAAGCGAGTTTTACCAGGCTGGTGGGGGCGCATAGTCGCGTCCACCCATATAAGGGGATAAGGATCCACCTTTTCATCCACGCCTTCTTCCTTCTTTGCTTATCCATTTCCGCGCACTCGAGCTCCAGCGCCCAAGTCCGCACACCCCACCTCAACCTTCTCTAGCCATGTCCGGAGCGGGAGGCAAGTGGATGGTCTCCTCCGTCACGGAGGGACATATCAAAAGACTGAGGAAGGCCGGATACTTGTCTAACGACATTGCGCACCGGCTTCCCGAGGAGGGGCAGCTCATCCCCACCCCTAGGCCCCATGAGAGGGTGGTGTTCCTCCCCCATTTCCTCCGCGGACTGGGCTTCCCTCTCCACCCATTTGTCCGGGGGCTCATGTTCTACTATGGCTTGGATTTCCACGATCTGGCCCCGAACTTTGTCCTCAACATCTCGGCGTTTATCATCGTGTGCGAGGATTTCTTCCGCATCCGCCCCCATTTCGTCCTATGGCTCAAGACTTTCAATGTCAAGCCGAAGGTGGTGCGCGGCACCCAAGCGGAGTGTGGAGGCGCCATGGTGGGCAAGATGCCCAACGTCCTATGGTTCGAGGGCTCCTTCGTGGAGTCCCTAAAGGGGTGGCAATCGGGGTGGTTTTACATCACCGAGCCGCGCGACCCTGAATGGGTCGCAGCCCCCGAGTTCCAATCCGAACCCCCTACGCGGCTCACCTCCTGGAAAGAGACGGGCCTATCGTGGGGTAAAGAAGGAGAGCTGACCGGACTCCAAACATGCGTCCAAACCCTGGTGGACAAGAATCTCAAACTTGTCAACGTAGTCCAAGTTATGCTCATCCGCCGGATCCTCCCGTGTCAACAATGGGCTTTCAACCTGTGGGAGTTTGACCCGGCGCAACACTGAACTCTGAGCAGGCTCTTTGACACGACGTACGAAGATGCCTGGAAGGTGCTTTTCAAGGGCGCCGAGACCCCTGCATCCTCTACCGAGGATCGCGGATTCAGCACGCAGCGTCGCGCTAGTGCGGTAAGCTGTTTTTACCTTTTACAGGGTATTAGTTTTTCACGGTTTGACTATATGCGGGATCTTAAGCTCCCTTACCTTTGACAGGATTGGTAGGAGACGTCCGGACAGATCAACTGTCCGGCTCCTTTTCCCGAAGGCCCAGCGGACGCTCGCTTGGCGAAGCTGCTGGTTCCGGCACCCTATGTGGTGCGGGAGAAGAAGGCCAAGAAGAAGGCCACGGGGACTCGGAAGAGTGCCCGACGCCTGGGGGTGTCGGATTCATCATCCGACAACTCCAAGACGCATTCCTCCCGTGAAGACGAGGAGGAGGAAGAAGAGACCTCTCCCCCTCCAGTAGGGGGAGAGAAGAAAAGGGAGGCCGCCCCAACTGGGGAGGCCGAAGGGTCCAAGAAGGGGAAAACCCTTCCTCCGGACGGCTCCACCAACACCGACGACGGAGAAGAGGAGTGGCCGCACAGGGCCAAGCCCCTGGCGAGATCGTAAGTGTCCGTATACCAGAGTGATTCATAGTATTCCTCCATTGCACAACTTTTCCTTATGTCGAACATGTTTATGTAGGCCACCTAAAGACCGGCTCGACGTGTCGTCGAGCGGTTCCCTGGATTCGTCGGATGTGAATTCGCTTCCGACGGCTACCTCCCCCCACCCTACGGACGACGCCGAGGTGCTGTCCCAACAGGTTCCAAGTCAGGAGGAGGTGGTCCTGGAGGCGCCGCAAGGCGACCTCCCGGACTCCAGGCGCAAAGGGGATAAAACCCCCAAGGGATCCGAGTCCGGCCTTGAGCCGGACACCGTGCCGGAACCTTCAATGGCTCCAGACTCCAGTAGGCAGCCTCCTTCCAAGAGGAGCAAGCCTACCGAGCCGGTGACCTTCGTCCAACCGGAGGCACCGGACAATTTGCTGGAGACGCTTAACGGCGCCTCCATCGACGAGGAGCACCGCACTATTATGAGTGCGGTGATCCAGAAGGTTCAGTCCGCCAAGAGCGGACTGACTGAAGCCTGTGCAAGCCTTCTAATAGGCTTTGAGGTAAGTAAAGAATATGTAAAAATATTACCGCATAGACAGTAGCCCCTGATGCTCTATTCGGCGTTCGGAAAGAAAAGCCGAATAGAGGATCTAATAACATTCGCAGGAGTCTAACATAATCAAGTCAATATGCGTATGCAGGCTTCGCTGCCGGCCTCCGCCGCACTGACTGCGGAGGTGGATACGCTGAAGCAAAACCTTGCGCGGTCCGAGAACGAGCTCGGCCATGCCAAGAGGCAACTTGAGGAGAAGGAAGGTAAGTAATACCTTGCGCAAGTTTATAGAGAAGATGTGGTTGAAAAAAATGACAGGATCAATGTGCTATTATAGGGGCCATGACCGAGGTGGCAACCCTTAAGCAAGCGCTGTCCAAGGCCGAAAACAGAGCGGCCGCGGAGCGCACGGAGAGAGGGAAGCAGGAGGCGCGGGTGGAGGAGGTGCAGAAAGAGCTCCAGGCTCTTGTGAAAAAACACGAGAGTTTGGAGCTTAACTCAAAGACGCAAGCGTCCGAGCTTGCGGCAGCCCATAAAAGTGCGAAGTCTGCCAAGGCCGAAGCCCAGAAAGCCCTCAAAGAAATTGAAGCGATGAAGATAGAGGCGGGTAAGGCATTCATTATGCAAAGCAAGCACGTGAAAGTGAATTAATTGTTACTTACCCGAGTCCGGAGCTCTCCAGGAGCATTCGTAGATTTGCCCCGCAGTGCGTGGGATGCCGCCGCCTACTACCGAGCCGAAGAGGGGAGCTCGACGGAGAAGGTGTTCTGGTCTCAGTATGCTGAGGCCGGACACCTGGTGCCTTTGAGCGACCAGCTGAAGCAAATGGTCGAGCTCCACAAGGTTGCCGAACAGGCCATAAAGGGCCTCATAGTTCGGCTGTGGCCTCGAGAGGCTCTGCCTGGGAGCTACTTCGGGCTGGTGAGGCGGCTGGTGGATTCCTGTCCATGGCTTGAAGTGATCAAGCACTCCGTCTACATCGAAGGTGCCCGTAGGGCGCTTGCCCGTGCTAAAGTGCACTGGGGCAAGATGGATGCATAGAAGCTGGTGAAGGATGGGCCGCCGCCGGGCAAGGAGCACCGCGTCCCAGAAGCGTATTATGAGGGCGTCCTGAGGGGTGCCCGCCTTATAGCGGGTGAATGCTCCAAAGATGTAATTTTTGAGTAAACTCGCATTTGTGATCCTGTATGCTGAAAACTTGTTCATATGCGCTAAGCAACGCTTTTGAATTTAAAATATTACCTTCTGTGCGGCTGTTTATCAAATTTGAGAGATGGCGAGTCATCGGCTTCTGCCCCCATGCCACGAGTGCTGGGGTGTTCGGGATAAACATGAGCGCTCTTTTTCCCATTCTTGGGTCCTTCGAGGGAGGCACTCAACACAACAAACAAGGCAATCGGACTATAATGCTTGAACACTCTCACTTAGCCATAGAATTCTATAATTTTAAATTTCAGCGAAGCCCCTAGTGTTCGGAAGACCGAGTTCGGGGCGCTATCCATGCCTAGGCCTGACAAAGCCGACTCCTCGCTCTAAGCGGCATAAGTCTTTAGGGACTCGAAAACCTCTCGAACAGCGACCAGCTCTCGCCTTATCATGACGGTCAGTTTTAGATTTCTCTACTGAGGTGCTTAGCCCAGCTCAACTAGGGCACAATCGCAGTAGTTCTCCTAGTGCTACCTTAGCCGATATAACGGAACGTAAGGTACCAAAACATAGGAGCCGGGCAAACCCAACATTTGACCCAAGACATGATTCGGAGCCGATGCATATAATGCTATAAGTTTGGGGTGCCGCACTTGTGAAAGTGTTCGGACTTCTCACGCCGTATTGTGGGGTACTTGAGCCCCTGGCGTATTGGCCGTACCAAAGTGTACAGGTGCAACATGTCATTAATGAACATATATTCGTAAAAAAGGTAATGCAATAATAGACGGAAGATATGCATTGTTTATTTAAAAAAGCTGTGATCAAAGCAGAACGATACAAATAGTGCGATAAGCAAAAGATGGGACTATAAAATATGTCCTTTCCAGGGGCGAGCTGCGGAATGTTATGCGAAACAGGTATACTGCTCGTTATAGATACCACCTTAGAGTTCCGTAGTGCAGCGTAGCTTTCTGCTTCCCTGGTTGTATCGTTTGTGCGGCAATTGTACTGCCGGACAAGCCTCCCGAAGAATGGAGTCCTAAAAATAAGAGAAAATTAAGAAATCGGCAACACCTAGTGCGGTTTAAGCCGCGTTTCGGGCGTGCCGTGATGGTGCCCCTCCCCCTGTGCCCATGGTATTTCTAGAGCGTAGTTATGTACGCGCAACACTGGTTTCGCAAGTTCGCGAGGGCTGGGGTTGGGGCCGCATTGCTACGCTTGCTCGGAACGTGCCAGGCGGTCTTGTTGTAGGTTACTCCGGGCGCGCTTGACGGTGTCCGGACGTTTAATGGCCGGACTGGAGAATTGCCTTGAGAGGCTGCTTTGTACTTCCGCTGTGATAGCCGCCGTATGCTCCTCCGCTCGGAGAGAGTGTTCGGTGTTTCCATTGACCATGATGACTCCTCGAGGGCATGGCATCTTGAGCTTGAGGTATGCGTAGTGCGGCACCGCATTGAATTTGGCAAATGCGGTTCACCCGAGCAGTGCGTGATAGCCACTGCGGAACGGGACTATGTCGAAGATTAACTCCTCGCTTTGGAAATTATCCGGAGATCCGAAGACCACTTCAAGTGTAACTGAGCCTGTACAGTTGGCTTCTACACCTGGTATGATGCCTTTAAAGGTCGTTCTGGTGTGTTTAATCCTCGAGGGATCGATGCCCATGTTCTGCACTGTATCCTGGTAAAGCAGGTTCAGCCTGCTGCCGCCGTCCATAAGGACTCTAGTGAGGTGAAATCCGTCAATAATTGGGTCTAGAACCAATGCGGCGAATCCGCCATGACGGATGCTAGTGGGGTGGTCCCTTCGATCAAAAGTGATCGGGCAGGAAGACCATGGGTTGAACTTTGGGGCGATTGGCTCCATCGTGTATACGTCCCTTAGCACAAGCTTCCGCTCCCTCTTGGGAACGTGGGTTGCGTATATCATGTTCACCGTCCGCACTTGTGGGGGAAAACCTTTCTGTCCACTGTTGTTCGACGGTCGGGGCTCCTCCTCGTTATCGCTATGCAGTCCCTTGTCTCTGCTTTCGGCATTTAACTTGCCTGCCTGCTTGAACACCCAACAATCCCTGTTGGTGTGATTGGCTGGTTTTTCGGGGGTGCCATGTATCTGGCATGAGCGGTCGAGTATTTGGTCCAAACTAGACGTGCCCAGAGTATTTCTTTTGAATGGCTTTTTCTGCTAACCGGGTTTAGAGCCTTTGAATCCGGCATTAACTGCCGTATCCTCAGCATTGTCGCCGTTAATGCGGCGCTTTTGCTTGTTGCGACGCGACCTGCCACTGCTGTCCTTGGTATCCGAATTACCAGGGCTCTTGGTCATGTTATTGCTGCGAGCTAGCCAGCTGTCTTCTCCCGCGCAAAAGCGGTTCATAAGTGTCGCGAGGGCTGCCATAGATTTCGGCTTTTTCTGTCCTAGGTGCCGTGCAAGCCACTCGTCGCGGATGTTATGCTTGAAGGCTGCTAGGGCCTCTGCGTCCGGACAGTCGACGATTTGATTTTTCTTGGTTAGGAACCGTGTCCAGAATTGTCTGGCCGATTCCTCTGGCTGCTGAATTATGTGGCTTAGGTCATCGGCGTCTGGTGGTCGCACATAAGTGCCCTGGAAATTGTCGAGGAATGCGGCTTCCAGGTCCTCCCAACAACCAATTGATTCTGCTGGCAAGCTGTTAAGCCAATGCCGGGATGGTCCTTTAAGCTTGAGTGGGAGGTATTTGATGGCGTGTAGGTCATCACCGCGGGCCATGTGGATATGAAGGAGATAGTCCTCGATCCATACCGCAGGATCTGTTGTGCCATCGTATGATTCGATGTTCACGGGTTTGAAACCCTCGGGGATTTGATGATCCATTACTTCATTTGTGAAGCATAGTGGGTGTGCGGCGCCTCTGTATTGGGCTACAGCACGACGCAGCTCAAACGAGCTTTGTCTACTGTGTTCGGCCCGGCCGGATTTACTGTATCCGGCATGACGAGTACCGTCTCGTGCCGTGGGGCGCCCACGTGATCCGTAGATCGATCTTGTTTGCCTTGCCTTGTCCTTCAATATATCTCACAGGTCTGGCGCATTTTCCCATGACTTGGTGGTTTTTGAGCGGCGCCGGGGTGCGGCTTGAGTGGAGGGCCGAGAGGCCTCTCTGTCGCGGCCACGGGGTGGCCGGTCGCCCGCATCATGCGTTGGTGATGTAGGTTTAATTGCTTCCTCCTCTAATTGGGGTAGCAACCTGCGCTTTGGGTAGTTCTTGGAGGGGCGTTCGAGTTCATACTCTTCGGCCGCAAGGACTTCAGTCCATCTGTCGGCTAGCAAATCTTGATCAGCTCTAAGCTGTTGCTGTTTTTTCTTGAGGCTGCTCGCCATGGCCATAAGCTTGCGTTTGAAACGCTCTTGTTTGACAGGATCCTCCGGCATGACAAATTCGTCGTCGTCGAGGCTTGCCTCGTCTTCGGAGGGAGGCATATAATTATCGTCCTCGACCTCTCTGTCTGCCGCTCTCTCATGAGGGCTGGCTTCTCTATCCTCCTATGCTGAATCTTGCTGGAGGTGGTTGTCTTCGGCACTGTCTGGGGTGTTATTATCCCCCGTGCCGGAATCACCGTTTTTGTTTTGGCGGGATTTAGAGCGGCGCCGCTGACGCCGGCGCTTAGGCTGCTTCTTGGAGTGGTCATCCTCCGCTTTTCCATCGCCATTGCCTTCTTTTGGGGTGTCCACCATGTATATATCATACAATGAGGTGGCTTTCCAGTGCCCTATAGGCGCTGGTTCTTGATCGTCTCCTGCATCGGCGTCCATACCGTCAATGTCTTCAGAGTCGAAGTTGAGCATGTCGGTTAAATCATCATCAGTGGCTATGAAGTGGGTGGTGGGTGGGCTTTGAATTTCTTCATCATCCGCATCCCAACCTTGCTGACCATAGTCCGGCCAGGGCTCTCCTGACAAAGAGAGAGACTTTAGTGAATTCAGAATATCACTGAAGGGCGAGTGCTGAAAGATGTCCGCGGCGGTGAACTCCATGATCGGCGCCCAATCGGGTTCGATCGGTCGGGGCGCGGAGGGCTCGGAGTCTGGAGAGGAGTCCAGCTCCTTGGAGTCACGGGCTTCGCAGAGAATAGGGCTGGTGTTCGGCTCGATCGTCATAGAGATTGCAGCCCCCGAGGCGGTGTCTAACCACCCATCCTCGGTTGGTGTGATCGGCTCCGAGCTAGGGGCCGGAGCAGACACAGATGCGGCCTCCAGGGCACTGTTCTACGGTAGAGCTAAATCATGCCCATCGTGATAGTGCGACGCGCTTGGCTGTCGCTCGAATCCGTCGAAGATCAAGTCTCTGCCGATGTTGGCCGTGTAGTTCAAACTTCCAAATCTGACCTGATGGACAGGGGCGTAGCTTTCGATCTGCTCCAGATGACCAAGCGAATTGGCCTGCAGTGCAAAGCCGCCGAATACGAAGATCTGTCCGGGGAGAAAAGTCTCACCTGGATCGCATCGCCGTTGGTGATCGGAGAAGCCATCGGGCCTAAAAGTGACGACACAAAGGAACTCTCAATGAAAGCCCCAATGTCGGTGTCAAAACCGGTGGATCTCGGGTAGGAGGTCCCGAACTGTGCGTCTAGGTCGGATAGTAATAGGAGGAAGGGGACACGATGTTTTACCCAGGTTCGGGCCCTCTTGATGGAGGTAAAACCCTACGTCCTGCTTGATTAATATTGATGATATGGGTAGTACAAGAGTAGATCTACCACGAGATCAGAGAGGCTAAACCCTAAAAGCTAGCCTGTGGTATGATTGTTGTTCGTCCTACGGACTAAAACTCTCCGGTTTATATAGACACCGGAGAGGGCTAGGGTTACACAGAGTCGGTTACAATGGTAGGAGATCTACATATCCATATTGCCAAGCTTGCCTTCCACGCCAAGGAAAGTCCCTTCCGGACACGGGACGAAGTCTTCAATCTTGTATCTTCATAGTCTAGGAGTCCGGCCGAAGGTATAGTCCGGCCATCCGGACACCCCCTAATTCAGGACTCCCTCACCTTTCTTTCAACCATTTAGTTTCTAAATGCTTATGCCTCTTGCAATATCTATCTTCCCTATTTGGTGTGTACTTGCAAACCCAATGTACTCCACAAAAATTGACATGTTTATAGGAGATATTTTCATCATAACTAGTGCAATCATCATTAGTACTATGGATATTCAAGGAGTTCATACTAACAACATTGCAAACATGCTCATCATTCAAAGATTTAGTGCCAAACATTTTAATGCATTCTTCTTCTAACACTTTGGCACAATTTTCCTTTCCATCATACTCACAAAAGATATTAAAAAGATGAAGCGTATGAGGCAAACTTAATTCCATTTTTTTGTAATTTTCTTTTATAAACTAAACTAGTGATAAAACAAGAAACTAAAAGACTCGATTGCAAGATCTAAACATATACCTTCAAGCGCTAACCTCCCCGGCAATGGCGCCAGAAAAGAGCTTGATGTCTAATACACAACCTTCTTCTTGTAGATGTTGTTGGGCCTCCAAGTGCAGAGGTTTGTACGACAGTAGCAAATTTCCCTCAAGTGGATGACCTAAGGTTTATCAATCCGTAGGAGGCATAGGATGAAGATGGTCTCTCTCAAGCAACCCTACAACCAAATAACAAAGAGTCTCTTGTGTCCCCAACACACCCAATACAATAGTAAATTGTATAGGTGCACTAGTTCAGCAAAGAGATGGTGATACAAGTGGTATATGGATAGTAGATAAAGGTATTTGTAATCTGAAAATATAAAAACAGCAAGGTAACTAATGATAAAAGTGAGCGTAAACGGTATTGCAATGCTAGGAAACAAGGCCTAGGGTTCATACTTTCACTAGTGCAAGTCCTCTCAACAATAATAACATAATTGGATCACATAACTATCCCTCAACATGCAACAAAGAGTCACTCCAAAGTTACTAATAGCGGAGAACAAACGAAGAGATTATGGTAGGTTACGAAACCACCTCAAAGTTATTCTTTCCAATCAATCCGTTGGGCTATTCCTATAAGTGTCACAAAAAGCCCTAGAGTTCGTACTAGAATAACACCTTAAGACACAAATCAACCAAAACCCTAATGTCACCTAGATACTCCAATGTCACCTCAAGTATCCGTGGGTATGATTATACGATATGCATCACACAATCTCAAATTCATCTATTCAACCAACACATAGAACCTCAAAGAGTGCCCCAAAGTTCCTACCGGAGAATCACGACAAAAACATGTGCCAACCCCTATGCATAGGTTCATGGGCGGAACCCGCAAGTTGATCACCAAAACATACATCAAGTGAATCACGTGATATCCCATTGTCACCACAGATACACATGGCAAGACATACATCAAGTGTTCTCAAATCTTTAAAGACTCAATCCGATAAGATAACTTCAAAGGGGAAACTCAATCCATTACAAGAGAGTAGAGGGGGGGAAACATCATAAGGTCCAACTATAATAGCAAAGCCCGCGATACATCAATATCGTGCCAAATCAAGAACACGAGAGAGAGAGAGAGAGAGATCAAACACATAGCTACTGGTACATACCCCCAGCCCCTAGGGAGAACTACTCCCTCCTCGTCATGGAGAGCACCGGGATGATGAAGATGGCCACCGGAGAGGGATTCCCCCTCCGGCAGGGTGCCGGAACGGGTCTAGATTGGCCTTCGGTGGCTACGGAGGCTTCTGGTGGCGGAACTCCCGATCTATTGTGCTCCCCGAAGTTTTTAGGGTATATGGAGATTTATAGGCGGAAGAAGTACGCTAGGGGGGCCACGAGAGGCCCACGAGGGTGGAGGGCGTGCCCAGGGGGGTGGGCGCGCCCCCCTGCCTCGTGGCTTCCTCGTTGCTTCCCTTACATGGACTCCAAGTCTCCCGTGTTGCTTTCCTTCCAAAAATAAGTTCCGTGAAGTTTCAGGTCAATTGGACTCCATTTGATTTTCCTTTTCTGCGATACTCTAAAACAAAGAAAAAACAAAAACTGGCACTGGGCTCTGGGTTAATAGATTAGTCCCAAAAATAATATAAAAGTGTATAATAAAGCCCATAAACATCCAAAGTTGATAATATAATAGCATGGAACAATCAAAAATTATAGATACGTTGGAGACGTATCATAACTTGATTTGAAGTTTCATGATGATCATCATTAGCTTCCTCTCTAGTTGGTGTAGGCATCACGGGAACAGATTACTCTGATGTGCTACTTTCCGAATTGAGAGAAGGTACAATTACCTCATCAAGTTCTACTTTCCTCCCACTCACTTCTTTCGAGAGAAACTCCTTCTCTAGAAAAGTTCCATTCTTGGGAACAAAGATCCTGCCTTCAGATCTGTGGTAGAAGGTGTACCCAATTGTTTCCTTAGGGTATCCTATGAAGATGCATTTCTTCAATTTGGGTTCGAGCTTATCAGGCTGAAGCCTTTTGACATAAGTGTCGCAACCCCAAACTTTAAGAAACGACATTTTTAGGTTTCTTGCCAAACCACAGTTCATACGGGGTCGTCTCAATTGATTTAGATGGTGCCCTATTTAACGTGAATGCGGCTGTCTCTAATTCATAACCCCAAAACGATAGTGGTAAATCGGTAAGAGACATCATAGATCGCACCATATCTAATAAAGTGCGTCTATGACATTCGGACACACCATTACGCCATGGTGTTCCAGGTGGCCTGAGTTGTGAAAAAATGTACATTGTTTTAAATAAAGACCAAACTCATAACTAAAATATTCGCCTTCATGATCAGATCATAGAAACTTTTATTTTGTTGTTACGATGATTCTCCACTTCACTCTGAAATTCTTTGAACTTTTCAAATGTTTCAGACGTGTGTTTCATTAAGTAGATATACCCATACCAACTCAAATCATCTGTGAAGGTTAGAAAATAACGATACCCGCTGCATGCTTCAACACTAATTGGACCGCATACATCAGTATGTATTATTTCCATTAAGTCATTAGCTCACTCCATTGTTCTGGAGAACAAAGTTTTAGTCATCTTGCCCATGAGGCATGGTTCGCAAGTTGTCATGGACTTAACACGGCAGATGCCCAAGCAAAAGGACTTAGGTGTGGAGCCATCACAACTAGGTTAGCTTGAAGGGGTTGAACGGGACAAAGGACACATAGAGTTTACCCAGGTCTGGCCCCTCTCAATGAGGTAAAAGCCTACTCCTGCTTTAGGTTGTATTGCTTGGGTTTCGATTACTATGGAGTGAATACGCTTGACCTAGCTCTCGATCGATTGCTTCTTGAGTTAACCCGCCGCCGGGTCACCCTCCTTATATACAGGTTGATGCCCGGCGGCTTACAGAGTCCCGGCTAGCTCACACAAATGTGACTGACTCAGTTTATAACTAAGCTTGCCTTATAGAACAAGTTTAACATATGGCGGCTCACACCTTTGGGCCTCAAGTCTCCTCCGGGTCTTGGGCCTTCAACAAGCTTGTCCCATGAACCGCCATCTTCATGTTTAATTTGCCAATGGTATGACCCGACCCCTCCTGGGCGGGTCATACCTAGTAGTTATATCCCCAACATTAGGCCCCAGGTTGATTTGAACTTGTTCACATCAATCTTCACCTCTTGACTTAGCAGAATCTTCCATATCAATTCCTCATCAATTCATTGTAACCCGCCATGATGTCACATTTTAGAACCATGATAACCCGCCATGACATCACTGCGCATTAACTTCGCACAAAGTCTAGGACATCTCAATAGATCTTTAGCTTAATGGACCTCCCGAAAATCGAGGCGTTCATATAGCCACATGATCATTTTCAGCCTCCTCGATTCCCGCGCCTGCCATCTTATCTTTTCCTTATAAATAGGGACATGGGTCCTTCCTTTCACTTTTTACCCTTGCCCTCTCGTCTTCGGCTTCCTCCTTGCGACGCCTCTACAAACCCGAGCTCTGCGACCGCCGTCTTCCTCCAGTGTCCTCAACTACGGCCGCTACATTGACCTGAATGGACCAGAGAAACACGGCGCTCTTCCGCTGTTCATCACCATCAGTAAGCACTCCACTTCCCTCATAGCAAATCTGCACTAGGGTTTCCGTCGTTTGCCGGTGTTCTTCACTGTTCTTCATTTACCTCTTTAGAACACATAGTTTGATCTGAACACGTCACTGAAGTTGTGCGGTAGTAGTTTAGCATCCCTTTCAAATCACAGAAAGCACATTTTCTATACAAGATTCCACCTAAGAAGATGAGTTCTTCCGCTGCTGCCACCTTAGGTTTAAGATTTTTTTTCTGAACTGTTGTAGATCCAAAATAATAGAACTAATTTGTGAAACCTGTTTGTTCGGTACTTAGCCAAATCTCATTTATAGGCCTCTGGGCTCTGGGCACTTGTAACTGCAGCCGCGCTGGTGGTTTATATGATAGGCCGTAACCCGCCAGACACCATTGGCCCCATTTTAAGCCGCCAGTATGTGTTCAGAATCTGTATAACCCAGCATCATCTTCCGGTTTAATTAATGTCAACCTTTATAGCACATATTCTCTGCATACGAATTGGCATAGCGTAATGCAATTATTTTTTGATCACTGGATGGCTTAATAGCATAACCTTAATCCGGCAATTTTTTCCTTTCTAGGCTTTTCATCAACAAAAATGACCAAAACCATCACTTCCTGCAACTGGGTCGCCTCCTAGGTTACAGAGCAAACGCTGAATGAGCATGTCCAAGTGGGTGTCTTAGCCGCAGAGAATGTTATCCATTGGAGAGTCCCAGGAACAGAGACCACACCTGACCCCAAAGAGGGTGAAGTCATAGTTTTTACTAATCATATGCTTCGTGGGTTCACTCCACCTGGCTCAAAATTCTTTCGTGATGTGCTGCATTTCTTCCGACTCCATCCTCAAGATATCGGGCCCAACTCCATTTCAAACATCTGCAACTTCCAAGTTTTTTGCGAAGTATACCTTCAACAAGATCCCACTATAGAACTATTTAGGGAATTCTACTACTTAAACCGCCAGACCAAGTTCATAGACGGGCCCAACCTAGAACTAGGTAAAATTTCAATTCAGAGGCGAAAAGAATCTACTTTTCTTGCCGCCACACCTCCCAGTCATCCTAAGGACTGGAACCAGACTTGGTTTTATTGCAAAGACACATCTCCAGAGGGTGAAATTCCACTGCCGGGTTACCGTGAAAACCGGCTTAGCAACAAACATCCTCTCCCGAAATGGATCAACACAGAAGAACGAGCCAAATATATATATTCCCATTTTTTCAAAGGTTAGAGCCTTAATGGCCAATGGTTTGACTGGAGTCGATCTGGTTCGATGCTGGGTCGCATGGAGAATCTTTCCCTTAAGCCGCCGATCCAGCTTAATGTGTGAGTGTACCGGCGATGTCAAAGATCTGCTGCGTTACTCTCCAATCCGTCTGGAAGATAAACAGATCAATGATATGATGAAGACTCTTGAAAGTGCAACTATCCCTAGGTGGTTTTGGTAATTCATAACAACATATAGCTCATTGAGCTAATGCTATTCCAAGATGACTATTTCAGGAAAGCTCAATGATTGGCATGGCATGGATGTGAAAGTGGAACCCTCAAAATGCTAAGGACAAAGGATTGGCTCAAGCTAAAAAGCTCAAGACTCTTCATTTTATATTTTAGTGATCCAAGATCACATTGAGTCTTTAGGAAAATCCAATACTATCAAGGAGGGATGAGGTGTTGCTTAATGAGCCTCTTGCTTCATGTGCTTAGTGATATGCTCCAAAACCCTCAACTACTTTCCCATATCCACATATGACCTAAACCCTAAGCCAAACTTGGTCCTACCGATTCTTTCTATCCGGCGCCACCGAGTTTCACTTGTCATAAGCCACTGCCAAACCCTCGCAATTCGGTTCTACCGATAGGGATCTCGGTCTCACCGAGATGGGATTGCAAACTCTCTGTTTCCCTTTCGTAAATTTTCGGTCTCACCGAAAGAGCGGATCGGTCCCACCGAGATTGCAATGTAAATTCAGTGTTTCCTTTTTGTAACTTTTCGGTCTCACCGAAAGAGCAAATCGGTCCCACCGAGTTTGCCTGACTAACTCTCTGGTTAGCTAATTACCAAAATCGGTCTCACCGAGTTTGTGTAATCGGTCTCACCGAGATTACGTTATGCCCAAACCCTAACCATATCGGTCCTACCGAGTTGCATGTCAGTCCCACCGAAAATCTCTAACGGTCACTAGGTTTACCTTTTCGGTCTGACCGAGTTTGTTGATTCGGTCCCACCGAGATTGGAAAACTGTGTGTAACGGTTGGATTTTGTGTGGAGGCTATATATACCCCTCCACCTCCTCTTCATTCGTGGAGAGAGCCATCAGAACACATACACAATTCCAACTCATATGTTCTGAGAGAGAACCACCTACTCATGTGTTGAGACCAAGATATTCCATTCCTACCATATGAATCTTGATCTCTAGCCTTCCCAAGTTGCTTTCCACTCAAATCTTCTTTCCACAAAATCCAAATCCTATGAGAGAGAGTTGAGTGTTGGGGAGACTATCATTTGAAGCACAAGAGCAAGGAGTTCATTACCTACACACCATTTGTTACTTCTTGGAGAGTGGTGTCTCCTAGATTGGCTAGTTGTCACTTGGGAGCCTCCGACAAGATTGTGGAGTTGAACCAAGGAGTTTGTAAGGGCAAGGAGATCGCCTAATTCGTGAAGATCTACCGCTAGTGAGGCAAGTCCTGTGTGGGCGATGGCCATGGTGGGATAGACAAGGTTGCTTCTTCGTGGACCCTTTGTGGGTGGTTGCTTCTTCGTGGACCCTTTGTGGGTGGAGCCCTTTGTGGACTCGCGCAACCGTTACCCTGTGTGGGTGGAGCCCTCCGTGGACTCTCGCAACCGTTACCCTTTGTGGGTTGAAGTCTCCATCAACGTGGATGTAGGATAGCACCACCTATCCGAACCACGGGAAAAACATCCGTGTCTCCAATTGCATTTGAAATCTCCAAACCCTTCCCCTTACATTCTTGCAAGTTGCATGCTTTACTTTCCGCTGCCAATATACTCTTTGGATGCTTGCTTGAATTGTGTGATGATTGCTTGACTTGTCCTATAATAACTAAAATCTGCCAAGAACTAAAATTGGGAAAAGGTTAAATTTTTATTTGGTCAAGTAGTCTAATCACCCCCCCTCTAGACATACTTTTGATCCTACAAGTGGTATCAGAGCTTTGGTCTCCATTTGCTTTGATCTCCATAGCTTTTGGTGGTCATAGCCTTGGTTTCACAACCTAGGAGAGTATGGCGTCTAGCGAGGGAAATTATCACCATAGAGGTCCTTACTTTGATGGTACTAATTTTGCTAGTTGGAAGCATAAAATGAAAATGCATATTCTTGGACATAACCCCGCCGTTTGGGCTATTGTGTGTGTTGGTTTGCAAGGTGACTTCTTTGATGGGAAAGAACCAAACCGTGAAGCTACCGCGGAAGAGTTGAAGATGTTGCAATACAATGCTCAAGCTTGTGATATTCTCTTCAACGGATTGTGCCCAGAAGAATTCAACAAAATCAGCCGTCTTGAGAATGCAAAGGAAATTTGGGACACTTTGATTGATATGCACGAAGGTACCGACTCCGTCAAGGAATCCAAGTTGGATGTGCTTCAAAGTCAACTTGACAAGTTCAAAATGAAGGATGGTGAAGGTGTCGCTGAAATGTACTCTAGGCTTGCTCTCATCACAAATGAGATTGCCGGCTTAGGAAGTGAGGAGATGACCGATAGATTCATCATTAAGAAGATTCTAAGAGCCTTGGATGGAAAATATGATACCGTGTGCACATTGATCCAAATGATGCCCAATTACAAAGATCTCAAGCCAACGGAGGTGATTGGAAGAATTGTTGCTCATGAGATGTCACTTAAGGATAAAGAGGAACTTCACAACAAGTCAAGTGGTGCCTACAAAGCCTCATGTGAAGCCCCTACATCATCAAGTGAGAAACAAAACTTCAATGAAGAATTGAGCTTAATGGTGAAGAACTTCAACAAGTTCTACAAGAGTAGAAGCAAAGGTAGAAGCTTCAAGTCAAGGTCCTACAATGACAAAAGATCTTCTAGTCGAGAGTGAAACTGCTACAGTTGTGGAAGACCAGGACACTATTCCAATGAGTGTACGGCTCCCTACAAGAGAAGAGAAGATTCTCCAAAAAGAAGAAGCAAAGAATCACCACCAAGAGAGAGAAGGAGTAGAGATGATCGTTATGAACGAAGATACTCACGGAGAAGCAAGGATTCGGAAAGGAAGGAAAAATCATCAAGGAGCTACACAAAACAAAGACATCAAGATCATGTTGGTAATGGGTATCCGGCTCCGACTCCGACAGCCACTCCGAGAGAAGTTATCACTCCGACTCCGAAGATACTCAAGATGAAGGTGCTGCCGGTCTAGCACTTGTGTCAACCAACTCCTACGACATATTTGACTCACCAAATGAAGGAATTGGAAGATGCTTCATGGCCAAAGGTCCTAAGGTAACACACCCCGAGTATGTTGATTTCAATAGTGATGAAGATGACTTGTTAGGTGATGATTTGCTTGTTGACAACTCCAGTGATGAATACTATGATGAAACGTCAATTAATCATGCTAATCAAGATAAAACGAATGACAATGATAAGGAGAAGATTGAGGCTCTAACTAAAGAACTAAACACTCTTAAGTTAGCTCATGAAACTATCTTCAAAGATCATCGAGAACTTTTAAGAGCTCATGAGAAATTACGCTTTGAAAAGCTCAATCTTGAGCAAGAGCATGAGTTCTTAAAAGCAATCAATGATGATCTCCGCAAGAAAAGTTCTTCTTACATTGCCAAGCGTTTACTCTTATCCACTTACATGCCTCAAGTCAAGTCTAGTAACAAGAACAAGAAAGATTCTTCCTCTAGCAGTAACAATGATCATGCTAAATCCAATATTGTTGCTTCTAGTAGTTCTCTTGATTCCACTAATGATTCTCTTAGCCAAGTTACACTTGAGCAAGAAAATAGCTTATTGAAGGGAATTATAGAGAAAGGAGTGTACAAAAGCCTTGCCGGGAGTAAGCAATTCGAGGAAATTGTGCGCAAGCAAGGAATGCACCGGAAGAATCAAGGTGTTGGTTTTGAACGGAAGTTCAATGCCAATGGAGTTGAGTGGGAAGAAGATCAATACCCCAAGACAAAGTTTGTTCCTCAACAAGAGAAGTATGATACTTCTTTCAAGGGGACACAAGCTCAAGATGATCTTCCACCACAAGACTACAAGCAAAAAGGCAAGGACAAGCTTCAAGAGGAAATTGATGCATTTGAAGAAGCTCCTAAGACGTTATTCAAGTGGATTCCCAAGACTACTTCAAGTTCCACTTCATCAAGTATGACTACAACTCCAAGGATTCCCATCAAGATGGTGTGGATCCAAAAGAAGAAGAACTAGAGAGTTCTTGAGGGTGACTCCGCCAACATACTTCACTCTTATCATTTTGGCAAGAACAAGTGCAATCAACTTCCACATCTTGCACTAGTTCAAGGAGTCACAAACCCTCTTGTTGGTAAGTCAAGGGACAAGTTAACCTAAAAGTTTTCATGGACATCATCTTGTGTGTGCATCACTCTATGTCTATGGATATCCTTGTTTGTTCCTTGTGGGACTAATCCATGTAGGTATTGAAAGTGCAATTCACTCAAATGGATAGCTCCAAGTGATCTACATCAACATTGAGCATCCACATCTTCAACATCTACATGAAGTCATCATCGACAAAACCCGAGGTTAGTTCATCCCTCTAAGGGGGGATATCACATCTAGGGGGAGCTTTACTCTAAGACTTGAGCTAAAGCAACTCTAAAGATGTGAACACAACAATGCTTTATGTAAAAGTGGTAACCCCACTTGAGCTTAAACGATGAGTATGACCTATGATCAAGTGTTCTCACTTGACTCCTAAGTCAATATACTCATATATAGATGACCTTGTCATCGCAAATTGCTTGATAGATGCTAGAATTGGTTGTGCATGCCTTGTCACATATTTCATTTGCCATCTTATTGTGTGAGCATGCTGGTTGCATATTTTACTCATTCGAGGACATCCACTTGTTGTTTTGATTGTTTGGTTTTATTTCCTTTTGCCAAGTGGATGGACAAGAATGCCTAAGAACCTCCTCTAGCTATCTATGCTTTTCTCGTCTCAAACTCTATTCATGCTACATCACAAAATTTGATCAAGTCAGATTCGAACCACTCTGTGTGAGGAGCGCTCGGAGTCCCCAATTCGTCATAGACAAACTTCCAAAACCTCTTTATGATTATTGGTCTGACCGATACCCTACTTTCGGTCCTACCGAGACCATTAAGTTGATCTAGGTTTTCGATCTCGGTGCAACCGATTTGAACCATTCTGTCACACCGAGTTGCAACAACTGTATACAGTTTTGCATCTCGGTGCCACCGAGTTGTTCCACTCGGTCACACCGACAGGGTCGGGCTATATATAGTCACGGGAAAAAATTTGGAAATTTCTTCGAACCCCTTTGCCCGCGTGATAGCCTACTCTGCCAACTTGGTCTCTGGATCGTCTCCTCACCGCCAGCCGCCTCCAGTCGCTGGTCTCCGTCGCCGTCAACGGAAATTCAACCCCGCCGTTGCCGCCGTAGCGAGTCTCCGCCGAACTATGGTATGGACTCGATCTTTGTGCTATTCCCCAATCCGATTCTTAGCACATTGTGATCATCATAATTCTTGCCACATTTGTTAAACTTCTATCCAGTCAATGAACTCGTAGATTAGGTTTAATTCGAAAATTTTAGGGTTAGGTTTCCACCGAAACCATCTCGGACCCACCGAGTTGAAAAACTCAGTCCCACCGATTTGGCTTATGCCATTGCACAAGTGAGACTCGGTCTGACCGAGAATTACTTATCGCTGTGACTGATTTTGGAACTCTGTGAAACCCTAGCAGTCTCGGTGCCACCGAACTGTGACTCGGTCTGACCGAGTTCACTAGTTTAGGTGCCAAAACTGCTTCGGTATCACCGAGTTTAGAAATCGGTAGATCCGAGATGCTTTTAGTGGGAAACTAAAACTAAGTTTTTGAATTATTCTTTTGCAAAAATCTCTGCATTTTGTGATGCTCATCCACTCTATCTCATCTATAACCTATTCACAGGGTCAGCAGTTAGAGTTTGCATCATGTCAGACCAAAGTGATAGCCAGAACTTGTCAGAGCAGCAAGTGCAGATGAGTGAGGGCACTAGTCCCTCAAGTTCCTCAGATGATGGCAGCAGGAGCACCCCTAGCAATCTGCCTAAAGCTGCCACAAGACAGAGAAAGAAGAGAACCTCAGACTCAGAAGATGAGGATTATGTGGCAGAAGAGGAAGCAACTTCCAAGAGAGTTGAGCCAGCACAGGGCATAAAACCAGGGATGAAGATCAAAAGGCCAGCAGGCAGGCAGCCTATGTCAAAGGCCAGAGCTTCAACTGAGAAGCCCACTCCCATTGAGCCAGTTGCTGCTGAAGGCAAGAAGAGGAAAGAAAGGGTGAAGAAAACTGTAGCCAGAGTGCTTGGCAAGGCTTCCATCATGGAAGATGAGGAGAAAGAAGAAGAGGTTGCTGCACCAGCACCTAAGGCACCTAAGCTTATGGGTGATGCTATTAGGACAGGGGCTGCTGCATCCAAGCCCAAAGAAGCACCCAAAGCTGCCTCCAAGCCCAAGTCTGCCCCAAAGAGAAATACGAGGAGCATACCTGCAACTGAGAAGAACAAGGCCCCAGTGCCTAAAGCTGCTGAAGAAGATGATGAAGAGCATGTTCTGAGAAAGCTTAAGCCCAAGATCCCAGACCACAACGATGCTCATCCTGTGGCTAAGGATATGAAACTCAGGAGAGATTCAGGGCTCCGGAAGTGGAGAGAAGCAGACCCATATGCTTCAAGGAGAAGGACTGCAGTTGACTACAGGTTTCACACCAAGGAGCAGCAAGACTTTTATGAGACAGTGCTGCTAGACAAGAAGCCAATTGTCTGTGATATGAGATGGGTTGATTGGCAGTATATCAAGGACAATGAAGAACACTACCCTGGAGTGTATGATAGCTTCAATGCTTGTGGAGTAGTAGACTTTGTTGGGCAGAAGCTCACAAAGTGGAACGAGGAACTCATTATGCAATTCTACTCCACAGCACATTTCTACCCAGATGGAAAGATCACATGGATGTTTGAAGGTACGAGGTACCAGTCTACCGTTGCTGAATGGGCTCAGCTGATTAATGCCCCAGAAGAGCATGACGATGACTTGGACATTTATGCCAAGAAGAAGATGGACCACAACTCTATGTCCAACATGTACAAGGAAATTCCAAATGAAGCACTTGATACTTTCAAGTTTGGCTCAGTGCATTATCTTGTGTCAGGGCTGCCAACTATCAACTGGATCCTTAGGCACACCTTGTTGCCCAAGTCAGGTGATCACAAGATGATCAGAGGCCATGCGATCAATTTGCTTCATATATTTGATGTGCCACAGAAGTTCAAAGTGATGAGCCTCATGGTAGAGACCATTAAGAGGACAGCAGCTGATCAGAAGAGGAGCTGTGGATATGCCCCACAAATTCAAGAGTTAATCAACTCCAAGATGGGCACAGGCATATACTTATTGGACAAGGAACACCTGCCCATTCGTCCAGATTTTGAAGATAATCAAGTTGTCATGAATGAGAATGAACCATCATCTGCACAAGCACAAGCAAAGAAGGAGAAGGCAAGGAAGGAGAAAGCTGCCAAGATGCCAACTCAAGAGGAGGCATCTGAGTATTTCTTGAAAACCAAACAAGAGCATCTTGGTTACTTGATTGCATCCACACTGAGGATTGAGCAAGGACTGGCCACCCTCACTCAGAATCAGCAGAGCTTAGAGAGGATCATGGAACAAAAGTTCTATGACTTGGATGTCAAAGTAACAGAGATTCAGTCTGCAGTGGAACAACTTCAGGATGACATGCAGGAGAGGAGAGGCAAGACTACAACTGATGCATTTGCCAGAGTGCCAAGAGCTCAGAGATCACATGCAGTGCCAGTTGCTGACACCAGAGCCACCACTTCTGCACCAGCTACAGCTTCAGTTCCACCAGCTCCAGCATCTACTTCAGCCTCAACTCCAACCACGTCTACAGAAGGCTTCGTCCTTGGAGTGCTCCAGACTCCACCACCACCTGAAGATCAAGCCTGAGTGTCGACTTAGCACTATGCATTTTCTAGGAACTTTTTGGTAACTTGTTGCCAAAGGGGGAGAAAATGTATAGATCATAGGCTTCGAGAGAGAGTGTTGCTTTTATTCTCTCTTGTTTTATTTGGTGGTTTTTCGAACTTTGTTTGCTTTTGTGTGAGATACTATGTCATTGCTCGTGAGACATTGATGATCATGTGTTTGATCATAAGCTACACTTAATGTTTGCTTAATATTATCATCTTATCTATCTTATGTGATCATTCACTATTCTTGGGGATGAGTGCATGTATTTCATTCTTATCATTTTAAGCGCTCCACCAAGATGTATGTGACATGGAAGAGTAACCCATGACTCTAACTCTTTGTGCATTTGCAGTCCAAAGCAAATTTTAAATATGCACAAATTTAGGGGGAGCTCTTACTTGTCACATACTTCTCAAAGCGACGATATATTTCATGCTTATTATCATTTGTTGAAGCTTTGATCTATATGTTGTCATCAATTACCAAAAAGAGGGAGATTGAAAGTGCAACTATCCCTAGGTGGTTTTGGTAATTCATAACAACATATAGCTCATTGAGCTAATGCTATTCCAAGATGACTATTTCAGGAAAGCTCAATGATTGGCATGGCATGGATGTGAAAGTGGAACCCTCAAAATGCTAAGGACAAAGGATTGGCTCAAGCTCAAAAGCTCAAGACTCTTCATTTTATATTTTAGTGATCCAAGATCACATTGAGTCTTTAGGAAAAGCCAATACTATCAAGGAGGGATGAGGTGTTGCTTAATGAGCCTCTTGCTTCATGTGCTTAGTGATATGCTCCAAAACCCTCAACTACTTTCCCATATCCACATATGACCTAAACCCTAAGCCAAACTCGGTCCTACCGATTCTTTCTATCCGACGCCACCGAGTTTCACTTGTCATAAGCCACTGCCAAACCCTAGCAATTCGGTTCTACCGATAGGGATCTCGGTCTCACCGAGATGGGATTGCAAACTCTCTGTTTCCCTTTCGTAACTTTTCGGTCTCACTGAAAGAGCGGATCGGTCCCATCGAGATTGCAATGTAAATTCAGTGTTTCCTTTTTGTAACTTTTCGGTCTCACCGAAAGAGCAAATCGGTCCCACCGAGTTTGCCTGACTAACTCTCTGGTTAGCTAATTACCAAAATCGGTCTCACCGAGTTTGTGTAATCGGTCTCACCGAGATTACGTTATGCCCAAACCCTAACCATGCCGGTCCTACCGAGTTGCATGTCAGTCCCACCGAAAATCTCTAACGGTCACTAGGTTTACCTTTTCGGTCTGACCGAGTTTGTTGATTCGGTCCCACCGAGATTGGAAAACTGTGTGTAACGGTTGGATTTTGTGTGGAGGCTATATATACCCCTCCACCTCCTCTTCATTTGTGGAGAGAGCCATTAGAACACATACACAATTCCAACTCATATGTTCTGAGAGAGAACCACCTACTCATGTGTTGAGACCAAGATATTCCATTCCTACCATATGAATCTTGATCTCTAGCCTTCCCAAGTTGCTTTCCACTCAAATCTTCTTTCTGCAAAATCCAAATCCTATGAGAGAGAGTTGAGTGTTGGGGAGACTATCATTTGAAGCACAAGAGCAAGGAGTTCATTACCTACACACCATTTGTTACTTCTTGGAGAGTGGTGTCTCCTAGATTGGCTAGGTGTCACTTGGGAGCCTCCGACAAGATTGTGGAGTTGAACCAAGGAGTTTGTAAGGGCAAGGAGATCGCCTACTTCGTGAAGATCTACCGCTAGTGAGGCAAGTCCTTCGTGGGCGATGGCCATGGTGGGATAGACAAGGTTGCTTCTTCATGGACCCTTCGTGGGTGGTTGCTTCTTCGTGGACCCTTCGTGGGTGGAGCCCTCCGTGGACTCGCGCAACCATTACCCTTCGTGGGTGGAGCCCTCCGTGGACTCGCGCAACCATTACCCTTCGTGGGTTGAAGTCTCCATCAACGTGGATGTAGGATAGCACCACCTATCCGAACCACGGGAAAAACATCCGTGTCTCCAATTGCGTTTGAATTCTCCAAACCCTCCCCTTTACATTCTTGCAAGTTGCATGCTTTACTTTCCGCTGCCAATATACTCTTTGCATGCTTTCTTGAATTGTGTGATGATTGCTGGACTTGTCCTACAATAGCTAAAATCTGCCAAGAACTAAAATTGGGAAAGGTTAAGTTTTTATTTGGTCAAGTAGTCTAATCACCCCCCTCTAGACATACTTTCGATCCTACAACTCTGCTCAACGAGAGTTTAGAGACTTGCAGTAAAGTGGGGTTGAATCCCTTCTGTACCCTCAACAAATCGCCAGCTGTAAGTATTCAAACAACTTTCACTAAATCATTATTTGTCAATCTGCCTTCTTATTATTATTTGAACTTCTGCAGGCTGACTCCCCCTTTTGGAATAAGAAACTCCAAGATAATTCGGCCAAGAAGGTCAGAAACAAGACCAAGGTGACCAAGAAACCTGCCAAGAAGAAGCAGATGCAATTGATCTTTTTTACTCTAGATGATGAGTCAGAGGTAGAACTTGACTCCCTTGGCTCTTTCTTTGTTCATCTTATTGACATTGATTACTATCAGGATGACGCGGAGGCCAGCAATGCAGATGGTGAAGAGGTAACTATCCTTTCCTCCGACTCAGAACCTCTACCAAGACAGGAAGTTCGTCAAGCGAGCCGGAAAGTAAGGTTTTTTCACCCTTTAGCTTACTTGGATCCCAACTTTATTTTGAAGAAGCAGCAGCACGAAGTTCGCCGCACGACCCAGAACAACGGCGGTGGGAATCTCTCCTCCGACTTACCCAACACGCCAGTTCCTCTAAAGCGCTGAGCAGAGGTTTCACAGATTTCCGACTTAGCTTTTTTGAAGGCGGACCTTTTTCTACAACCTCTTAACCCTTCTGACTCAAACTATCAGGGAACTCCTCACTCCTCATCTGGTGACTCCACTGGGACTCAGATCCCCCTCTTCAAAGTCGCCCCAGGGTGAGATCATTGAATTTCTTTGCTTTTAAACCCCTTTTAAATCATCATGCTAATGTCTTTCTATCTCATTGCCAGTGGTAAAGCCAAGCCAAGCAAGAAAGCTAAGACAAGTAAGCCGGGCGATGACACCAACACCACTAAGCCGGAGAAGCAAATGATGTCAAAGGCTTCCCATCAGACTCTTGAAACTGCCACCGATGATCCGCCGCCAGAAGAGCACAACGTCACCATGGATTCTACGGATGTTAACCCGTCCAATTCTAAGTCGCCAAGTCCCATCAAGCCTACTGAACAAGAGGCTGAAGAAGTTATTGTCACTGGGGTTGTCTTCACATAGTCGGGCAATCCCACTGTCTTATCCAAACATCGTGCCAAAGAAGATTTCTCAGTTGCTGACAAGGGCAAGTGGAAACTGGATTTGGAAAGCTATGCCTAGTTTAATGCTCATGAGATTCATGCGGGCTATTTGAACCGCCTTCACACTAGCCGCGGCTTTGAAGCCGGCTGTAGCGACCTGACCTCAGACGGTCAAGTCTCTGTGCTTAAGTGCCATCCCTGGATCGGTATGCTGACACACACAGTACTCGAGGATTTATAACAGAGGTAAATCACATGTATAAAGTAATGTAAATACTATTACCTAAATCCAAATAGAGGAAGTAACAACAAGGTTTTGGATTCCCATCAACACCAACGGCAAAGTTGAGTGTAGAAATCGTAACCCTAACGTATCACTTACTCGTCGTAAGAATCCTGCAACATGAGACGTTGCAGCCACAAAGGGTTAGTACATTGAATGTACTGGGAAATTCACACCATAGGATAATGTTGAATAATAGCTATCACTACATGCATATTTGGACTGGTGGAATGCTTTAAGTTTATTTTTGCATAAAGCCAATTTTTCCCTACAGCAAAGGAATATATTTTATTTAACTACAAAGTTTGTTGAAAACATTGAGAAGGTTCCTCCAACTCAATCCCAAAATAATAGTTATAACCCAACAAATTAATTAAGTAAAGTGATGAGATCAAATCAATAATTCAAGTACTAGATACTCAAGATGTCCATAACAGGGGACACGGCTAATCATGATTAGTTTGTACACTCTGCAGAGGTTTGCGCACTTTTCCCCACAAGACTCGATCTCCTCCATTGGATTTCTCACACTACATGGTGTTTGAGAAACGGATGACCGAGACATAGTCTTTCAGAAGCATTAACTCTTTACCCTGGGTAGACAGTTACACCTACTTTTCCCTACATTTGCTAGCCCACCATTGAAAGAGGTCATGCAACATACTCAACTATGCTAGAGCCCATAATAGCTTGTGGCTGCACACGGAAGTTTCCAGCATGAATAAACTTATGATCCCTTTGAGCCTGGGTGGCAATCCATAGGGTGATCACACGGGTACTCCGGGATCCCCTTGGGTAAGCACTGGGTTCTCCAGGTGCCCGGGCAAACCACTGGGTGCTCCAGGGTGCCCCAACCAATCCACCCAGATGTGTATTAAAGTAGCCACTTGAAGTTAACCATTAATAATAACTCTCACATATGTCATGAATCACTCAAACCAAACCATGTCTACGAGCATAGCATAGCAGTATAAGCATAACATAGAAGTAACTCCCAAGGGTTTGATATAAAGGACAATAGGTTCCTACCTCATCAGCTACTTCCCAATACCCACATGTTATCAATTCCTAACCATGCAATGTTTGAGGGTGAAACTAATGCATAAAAACTGGGTATGAAAGGGATATGATCAAAGTGTGAACTTGCCTGTACTGTTGATGAAGATGATACACACTCATAACTCTTGATAGTTCTACTCGTCACACTCCGATCAATCTAGCGTAAGCAAGCAATAGTAACCACACATAAGCAATCACTCAAAAGATCAGAAAGAACGAAGAAGACAATTTAGAAAACATCAAAACCAAACAAATAACTCTTGCAACATAAAAATTTTTCTAACAGTACCAAAATTATGTGAATTTGGCCTTATCAGAAAGTTTAGGTCAAGAGCTTCGATTTGCAAAAATAATCAACTAAATCGGAGTTATAAAACTTGAGTTACAATCAAACGAAGTTCAAATACAAATCTGTTTGAATTCAAATTTTCAAACTTTCAAAAATATGTTTAAGTTGTTTTTCTGGTTAGAGGAGATCATAACGAAGAAGTGGGCGTTGGTTTCGTTGGATTTGGACAGGCAAGTAGAAAGTAGCGAAGGTTTGAAAATCAGGGACTAATCTGTAAATAAAATATTCATGGATGGGTCCCTGGCCGAAATTAAAAAGGAAAATAAAAAACTAAACAACGAACGTTTGCTACCGAATGCTAATGAAGGAACTCATTCACTACAGAGGCTAAACTGATGAACGTTCACTAAATAAATTAACTAAATAAATAAACTGGGTTTAACAAAAAAACCGAAAACTGAAAAAAACGGATCGGGTTTGGTTTATACCTGCTCGACGGTTTAGGCGGAGAAAACCATCAGCGAATGGGATGGTGGACAGCGGGCGGCAGGTGGCGGCTCTGGCGACTGCGGGCGGGGTTCGGCGCGGCGGTGAGCGGCGCGTGGGGCGGCGCGACGTGGGGAAGCGGCGCCGGGAGCGGTGGCGAGATGCAGCGGCGACGGTGGGGCGTTGAAGTGTGGCGGCGAGCAGCAGGCGGCGGCGACGCAAAGGGCGGCGGCTGTGAGGGGAGAGAGGGGGTCGGGCCTCGCCTTTTATAGGCGGGGAGGCGAGGGGAGGAGGCAAAGGGGGCGACGGCCGGCGGAGTCCGCGTCGGGGACGGCGGCGGTGTCCGGCACGCGCACACGAGGTAGGCGGCGGCATCGTGGGCCGGCTGGGCCTTCGGCCCAGTTCGGTCCGCGGGGAGTTTTTTTAAACCCGACTTTATTTATTTTCACACTTTGATCATATCCCTTTCATACCCAGTTTTTATGCATTAGTTTCACCCTCAAACATTGCATGGTTAGGAATTGATAACATGTGGGTATTGGGAAGTAGTTGATGAGGTAGGAAACTATTGTCCTTTATATCAAACCCCCGGGAGTTACTTTTATGTTATGCTTATACTGCTATGCTATGCTCGTAGACGTGGTTTGGTTTGAGTGATTCATGACAGATGTGAGAGTTATTATTGATGGTTAACTTAAGGTGGCTACTTTAATACACATTTGGGTGGATTGGTTGGGGCACCCTGGAGCACGCCCAAGGGGATCCCGGAGTACCCGTGTGATCACCCTATGGATTGCTACCCAGGCTCAAAGGGATCATAAGATTATTCATGTTGGAAACTTCTGTGTGCAGTGATGACCCACAAGTATAGGGGATCTATCGTAGTCCTTTCGATAAGTAAGAGTGTCGAACCCAACGAGGAGCAGAAGGAAATGATAAGCGGTTTTGAGCAAGGTATTCTCTGCAAGCACTGAAATTATAGGTAATAGATAGTTTTGTGATAAGATAATTTGTAACGAGCAACAAGTAATAAAAGTAAATAAAGTGCAGAAAGGTGGCCCAACCCTTTTTGTAGCAAAGGACAAGCCTGGACAAACTCTTATATAAGGAAAAGCACTCTCGAGGATACATGGGAATTATCGTCAAGCTAGTTTTCATCACGTTCATATGATTCGTGTTCGGTACTTTGATAATTTGATATGTGGGTGGACCGGTGCTTGGGCACTATCCTTACTTGGACAAGCATCCCACTTATCATTAACCTCTATTGCAAGCATCTGCAACTACAACAAAAGTATTAAGGTAAACCTAACCATACCATGAAACATATGGATCCAAATCAGCCCCTTACGAAGCAATGCATAAACTAGGGTTTAATCTTCTGTCACTCTAGCAACCCGTCATCTACTTATTACTTCCCAATGCCTTCCTCTAGTCCCAAATAATGGTGAAGTGTCATGTAGTCGACGTTCACATAACACCACTAGAGGAGAGACAACATACATCTCATCAAAATATCGAACGAATACCAAATTCACATGACTACTAATAGCAAGACTTCTCCCATGTCCTCAGGAACAAATGTAACTACTCACAAAGCATATTCATGTTCATAATCAGAGGGGTATTAATATGCTTATAGGATCTGAACATATGATGTTCCACAAAATAAACCAACTAGCATCAACTACAAGGAGTAATCAATACTACTAGCAACCTACAGGTACCAATCCCGAACTTTGAGACAAGAATTGGATACAAGAGATGAACTAGGGTTTGAGAGGAGATGGTGTTGGTGAAGATGTTGATGGAGATTAGCCCCCTCCCGATGAGAGGAGCGTTGGTGATGACGATGTCGATGATTCCCCCCTCCCGGAGGGAAGTTTCCCCGGCAGAACAGCTCCGCTAGAGCCCTAGATTGGTTCTGCCAAGGTTTCGCCTCGTGGCGGCGGAGTCTCGTCCCGAAAGCTTGCTTATGATTTTTTCCTCAACAAAATACTCCATATAGCAGAAGATGGGCATCGGAGGGCCACCAGGGGGCCCCCGAGGAAGGGGCATGCCAAGGGGGGTAGGGTGCGCCCCCCACCCTCGTGGCTAGTGAGTGCCCCCCTCTGGTACTTCTTGCGCTCAGTATTTTTTATATATTCTGAAAATAACTTCCGTGAAGTTTCAGGACTTTTGGAGCTATGCAGAATAGGTCTCTAATATTTGCTCCTTTTCCAGTCCAGAATCCTAGCTGCCGGCATTCTCCCTCTTTATGTAAATCTTGTAAAATAAGAGAGGATAGGCATAAGTATTGTGACATAATGTGTAATAACAGCCCATAATGCAATAAATATCGATATAAAAGCATGATGCAAAATGGACGTATCAACTCCCCCAAGCTTATACCTCGCTTGTCTTCAAGCGAAAGCCGGAATCGAAAAATATGTCCACATGTTTAGAGATAGAGGTGTCGATAAAAATAAAATACGGACATGAGGTCATCATGATCATTCTTAGAACAACACCTTATATAATTATTGTCATATGATCTCTTATGCTAGAGTAACAATCCAATCACAATTTCAAGTATGAATCATAAACTTCATTGAAAACTAACAAACTATGATCTCAGTCATTGAAGCAATTGCAATTTATCATAACATAGGAAAGAGTCAATATAAGAGCTTTTCAGCAAGTCCACATACTCAACCATCATATAGTCTTTCACAATTGCTAACACTCACACAATACTTATGGGTATGGAGTTTTAATCGGACACAGAGAAAGATAGGGGCTTAAATTTGCCTCCCAACGTTTTACTTCAAGGGTAATGTCAACAATAATAGTTCATGAAAACTCACATCCAATTAGCCATATATACTGGGATCTTTCCAACATATTATGCTTGCCAAAAGATAAAATGTAAAAAAGGAAAGGTGAGGATCACTGAGGGAGTCCTGGATTAGGGGGTGTTCGGGTAGCCGGACTATACCTTCAGCCGGACTCCTGGACTATGAAGATATAAGATTGAAGACTTCGTCCTGTGTCCGGATGGGACTTTCCTTGGCGTGGAAGGCAAGCTTGGCGATACGGATATTCAAGATCTCCTACCATTGTAACCGACTCTGTGTAACCCTAACCCTATCCGGTGTCTATATAAACCGGAGGGTTGTAGTCCGTAGACGATCAACTCCATACACAACAATCATACCATAGGCTAGCTTCTAGGGTTTAGCCTCCTTGATCTTGTGGTAGATCTACTCTTGTACTACCCATATCATCAATATTAATCAAGCAGGAGTAGGGTTTTACCTCCATCGAGAGGGCCCGAACCTGGGTAAAACAAAGTGTCCCCTGTCTCCTGTTACCATCCGGCCTAGACGCACAGTTCGGGACCCCCTACCCGAGATCCGCCGGTTTTGACACCGACAACCATGACTCTTATGTAAGGTGGGAGATAAAAGTAAAAGATAAGCCCTTCGCAGAGGGAAGCAGAGGTTGTCATGCACTTTTATGGTTGGATGCACAAAATCTTAATGCCAAAGAACGTCACTTTATATTGCCACTTGTGATATGGACCTTTATTATGCAGTCCGTCGCTTTTATTTCTTCCATATCACAAGATTGTATAAAGCTTATTTTCTCCCACACTAATAGTCATACATATTTAGAGAGCATTTTTTATTGCTTGCACTGATGACAACTTACTTGAAGGATCTTACTCAATCCATAGGTAGATATGGTGGACTCTCATGGCAAAACTGGGTTTGGGGATATTTGGAAGCACAAGTAGTATCTCTACTTGGTGCAAAGAATTGGCTAGCATGAGAGGGAAAGGCAAGCTCAATCATGTTGGACGATCCATGACAATATAATTTATCTCAGATGTAAGAAAACATAACCCATTATGTTGTCTTCCTTGTCCAACGTCAACTCTTTAGCATGTCATATTTTAATGAGTGCTCACAATCATAAAAGATGTCCAAGATAGTGTATTTATATGTGAAGACCTCTCTTTCTTTATTACTTCTTATTAATTGCAATGATGACCAGAACTATGTTTGTCAACTCTCAACAACTTTTAATCATCATACGCTTTATATGTGAGCTCATTACTCTCCATAAGATCCATATGATCTCTTTTATTTCTTTTTATTCTTTCTCTTTTATTTTATTCACTCAAGATCATAGCAAAAACATCAAGCCCTTGACTCAACACTAATATTTATTATATATAGCTCACGGACTCGATTACATAGAAGGATCATAAGGCAAAACTCACAACTAGATCATACCGACACTTTATTCTACTAGATCGAAATATTATCAAAAGGATCGAACTAAGAAAAACGGTAAAGATAAAAGTGATGGTGATACGATATCGGGGCACTCCCCCAAGCTTGGCAGTTGCCAATGGGAGTGCCCATACCCATGTGGTTATATCTCTTTTGCCGGTGAAGGAGTTGGAGTTGTTGATGATGTAGGCTTGTCGTCCCTCTTCCAAGGCATAGGCTCACCATCATAGAAGGATGATCGAGTCTCCTGGATCCTCAGATCTGCAGCCAAACTCATCCTTTTGAATCTATATTCATACTCACAGTTTTGATTTTGCAGGTCATAGATTTGGGCTTGGAGGTGCTCGCTTTTATCGTGAAGCTTGAAGATGGCCTCCCCAATGTCCTTGACGTCCAGCTTGTGGTTGTTGGTGAACTCCGTGATCATAATGTGATTGGAGTCGAGTCCACGCTCCACCATCTCCTGACACTTGAAAACTTGTTGCTCCAATGCCTCGAGCCTCGCCTTCGTGCTTCCGGCCTTCCTTGGTCCCTCAACATCGCGAATGTGCAACAACCCCTCACGCATCTCAATGGTTTGAGGGTGTTGCATCACCTCCGCGAGGTAGGGGTTGATGACCTTCTCGAAGAATTTGTCCTTGGGGGCACTTGAAGATGACATGACGACCTGGATCTATCAGAAAAACAGCTCGAAACAAAGACGAGAGATATTTGCGTGATACAAGAGTCAAAACCTCCGAGAGATTATATAATGAATTTTACCGACCAGAATACGTATCGTGCAAGAAAACGAAGTCCGAAGAGTGCACGAGGTGCCCACGAGGTGCTCACGAGGTAGGGGGGCGCACCCAGGGGGTAGGGCGCGCCCTCCACCCTCATGTCCTTCCCGGACTGCTTCTTATTTTTCTATTTTTCTAAATATTCCAAAACGGAGAAAAATTGCCATTAGAACTGTTTTGGAGTCGGTTTACTTACCGCACCACATACCTATTCCTTTTCGGAGTCTGAAACGTTCCAGAAAGTGTCCCTTATGTATTCCTCCGGGGTTACGGTTTCAATAACATTGGTTTCGACATTTATAGGATTACCTGAGATATAATGTTTGATTCTTTGACCGTTCACCACCTTCAAATTTGTGCCTTCGAAGTTGTTGATTTTTATGGCACCGGAAGGATAGACCTCCTCGATAACATAAGGACCTTCCCATTTAGAGAGAAGTTTTCCTGCAAAAAATCTTAAAGGAGAGTTATATAGCAATACATAATCACCTACATTAAACTCACGCTTTTGTACCCTTTTGTCATGCCATCTTTTAACTTTTTCTTTAAACAATTTGGCATTCTCATAGGCTTGGGTTCTCCATTCATCAAGTGAGCTAGTGTCAAATAACCTCTTCTCACCGGCAAGTTTGAAATCATAGTTGAGCTCTTTAATAGCCCAATAAGCCTTATGTTCTAGTTCAAGAGGTAAGTGACATGTTTTCCCATAGACCATTTTATACAGAGACATACCCATAGGATTTTTATATGCAGCTCTATAGGCCCATAATGCATCATCAAGTTTCTTGGACCAATTCTTTCTAGATCTATTAACAGTCTTTTACAGAATTAATTTAAGTTCTCTATAACTCAATTCTACTTGACCACTAGACTGTGGGTGATAAGGAGATGCAATTCTATGATTAACATCATACTTAGCAAGCATTTTACGGAAAGCACCATGAATAAAATGTGAACCACCATCAGTCATTAAATATCTAGGGACTCCAAACCTCGGAAAAATAACTTCTTTAAGCATCTTAATAGAGGTGTTATGATTAGCACTACTAGTTGGAATAGCTTCTACCCACTTAGTAACGTAATTAACAGCAACTAAAATATGTGTATATCCATTAGAGGCAGGAAAAGGTCCCATATAATCAAAGCCCCAAACATCAAATGGTTCAATAACAAGTGAATAATTCATAGGCATTTCTTGACGTCTACTAATATTACCAATTCTTTGACATTCATCACAAGATAAGACAAACTTACGGGCATCCTTGAAGAGAGTGCGTAGGATCTGTTCCTGTTCATGCTCAGGTACACAACGTCTAATAACACCATCTACTCCTTTATAAAGATGTGGGTCATCCCAAAAGTAATGTCTTAAATCATAGAAAAACTTTTTCTTCTGCTGGTATGTGAAACTAGGTGGTATAAATTTAGCAACAATGTAATTAGCATAATCAGCATACCATGGAGCAGTATGAGAAGCATTTATGACATTTAATTGTTCATTAGGAAAGCTATAATCAATAGGTAGTGGGTCATCAAGAACATTTTCTAACCCAGACAAGTTGTCTGCAATGGGGTTCTCAGCTCCCTTTTTATCAATAATATGCAAATCAAATTCTTTTAGCAAGAGAACCCATCTAATAAGTCTAGGTTGAGCATCTTTCTTTTCCATAAGATATTTAATAGCAGCATGATCCGTGTTAATAGTTACCTTAGAATCAACAATATAAGGTCTGAACTTATCACAAGCAAATACAACTGCTAAGAGTTCTTTTTTAGTAGTGGCATAATTTCTCTGGGCATTGTCTAGAGTTTTACTAGCATATTGAATAACATTTAATTTCTTATCAACTCTTTGCCCTAGAACAGCACCTACAGCATAATCGCTAGCATCACACATAATTTCAAAAGGTAAATTCCAATCAGGTGGCTGAACAATAGGTGAAGAGATCAATGCTTTCTTAAGTATTTCAAATGCTTCTACACAATCATCATCAAAGACGAATGGTATATCTTTTGGTAATAAATTAGTCAGAGGCCGAGAAAATTTTGAGAAGTCCTTAATGAACCTCCTATAAAAGCCGGCATGGCCAAGGAAACTTCTTATACCTTTGATGTCCTTGGGACACGACATCTTTTCAATAGCATCAACTTTAGCTTTATCAACTTCAATGCCTCTTTCAGAAATTTTATGCCCCAAGAAAATTCCTTCATTAACCATAAAGTGGCACTTCTCCCAATTCAAGACAAGGTTAGTTTCTTTGCATCTCTGCAAAACTCGATCAAGGTTGCTCAAGCAATCGTCAAAAGAGGATCCATAAACGGAGAAATCATCCATGAATACCTCACATATCTTTTCACAAAAATTAGAAAATATAGTCATCATGCATCTTTGAAAGGTAGCAGCTGCATTACATAAGCCAAAAGGCATACGTCTATAAGCAAAAGTAACAAAAGGGCAAGTAAAAGTGGTCTTAGATTGATCATCAGCTGATACAGGTATTTGAGAGAAACCAGAATAACCATCTAGAAAGCAAAAATGTGTATGTTTGGATAATGTTTCTAGCATTTGATCAATAAAAGGTAAGGGGTAATGATCTTTTTTAGTAGCCTTATTTAATTTGCAAAAATCAATTACCATCCTATAACCTGTAATAATTCTTTGCGGAATCAATTCATCTTTATCATTAGGAACGACAGTAATACTTCCCTTCTTAGGAACACAATGGACATGACTTACCCACTGACTATCAGCAACGGGATAAATTATACCTGCCTCAAGGAGCTTTAGTATTTCTTTTCTTACCACTTCTTTCATCTTAGGATTCAGTCGTCGTTGGTGATCAATAACTGGTTTGGCATCTTTTTCCAAATTTATTTTGTGTTTACATAGAGTGGGACTAATGCCCTTAAGATCATCAAGAGTATATCCAATAGAAGCACGGTGCTTCTTCAGAGTTTTCAATAATTTTTCTTCCTCCTTCTCTGAAAGGTTAGCACTAATAATAACAAGATATATCTTCTTTTCATCAAGATAAGCATATTTAAGAGTATCAGGCAATGGTTTAAGCTCAAACACGGGATCACCCTTGGGTGGAGGAGGATCCCCTAAGATTTCAACAGGCAAGTTGTGTTTCATAATAGTTCCTTGTTTAAACAACACCTCATCTATTTCCCTTCTTTCATTCATAAACATATCATTTTCATGGTCTAGCAAATATTGTTCTAAAGGATCACTAGGGGTTACAGCAATAGAAGCAAGACCAATAATTTCATCTTTACTAGGCAATTCCTATTCACGGTGTTGTCTACGAAATTTAGAAAAGTTGAACTCATGAGACATATCACCTAAACCAATAGTAACAACATCCTTTTTGCAGTCTATCCTAGCATTAACAGAGTTTAAGAAGGGTCTACCAAGTATAATGGGACAAAAGCTATCAAGAAAATCAGCAGGATATTTAGTTTTCCCACACAAGACTTCAACATCTCTAAAAATCCCCATTGGTGAAGTAGTATCTCTATTGGCAAGTTTAATTGTGACATCAATATCTTCTAACTCAGCAGGTGCAATATCAAGCATAATTTCTCTGTATAAGTCAATAGCTATTGCACTAGCACTAGCACCCATATCACACAAGCCATGATAACAATGATCTCCTATTTTAACAGAAATAACAGGCATGCCTACCACATGTCTATGTTTATCTTTAGCACAAGGTTTAGTAATTCTAGCAGTTTCATCACAGAAATAAATAACATGCCCATCAATATTATCAGCCAAGAGATCCTTAACAATAGCAATATTAGTGATACGTCTCCAACGTATCTATAATTTTTGATTATTCCATGCTATATTATATTCTGTTTTGGACATTATTGGGCTTTATTATACACTTTTATATTACTTTTGGGACTAACCTATTAACCGGAGGCCCAACCCAGAATTGCTGCTTTTGCCTATTTTATGGTTTCGCAGAAAAAGAATATCAAACGGAGTCCAAATGGAATGAAACCTTCGGGAACATGATTTTCGGAACGAACATGATCCAGAGGACTTGGACCCTACGTCAAGACATCAACCAGGAGGCCACGAGGTAGGGGGCGTGCCTAGCCCCCTGGGCGCGCCCTCCACCCTCATGGCCCCCCTGTTGCTCCACCGACGTACTCCTTCCTCCTATATATATACCTACGTACCCCCAAACTACCAGATACGGAGCCAAAACCCTAATTCCATCACCGTAACTTTCTGTATCCACGAGATCCCATCTTGGGGCCTGTTCCGGAGCTCCGCCGGAGGGGGCATCGACCATGGAGGGCTTCTACATCAACACCATAGCCCTTTCGATGAAGTTTCAGTAGTTTACCTCAGACCTACAGGTCCATAGTTATTAGCTAGATGGCTTGTTCTCTCTTTTTGGATCTCAATACAAAGTTCTCCTCCTCTCTTGTGGAGATCTATTCGATGTAATCTTCTTTTGCGGTGTGTTTGTTGAGACCGATGAATTATGGGTTTATGATCAAGTTTATCTATGAACAATATTTGAATCTTCTTTGAATTCTTTTATGTATGACTGGTTATCTTTGCAAGTCTCTTCGAATTATCAGTTTGGTTTGGCCTACTAGATTGATATTTCTTGCAATGGGAGAAGTGCTTAGCTTTGGGTTCAATCTTGCGGTGTCCTTTCCCAGTGAAAGTAGGGGCAGCAAGGCAAGTATTGTATTGTTTCCATCGAGGATAACAAGATGGGGCTTGCATCATATTGCATGAGTTTATCCCTCTACATCATGTCATCTTGCTTAAAGCGTTACTCTGTTCTCTTGAACTTAATACTCTAGATGCATGCTAGATAGCGGTCGATGTGTGGAGTAATAGTAGTAGATGCATGCAGGAGTCGGTCTACTTGTCTCAGACGTGATGCCTATATACATGATCATACCTAGATATTCTCATAACTATGCTCAATTCTGTCAATTGCTCAACAGTAATTTGTTTACCCACCGTGAATACTTATGCTCTCGAGAGAAGCCACTAGTGAAACCTATGGCCCCCGGGTCTATCTTCTATCATATTAATCTTCCAATACTTATTTATTTCCTTTGCATTTTATTTTACTTTGCATATTTATCATAAAAATACCAAAAATATTATCTTATCATATCTATCAGATCTCATTCTCATAAGTGACCGTGTAGGGATTGACAACCCCTTATCGCATTGGTTGCGAGGATTTATTTGTTTGTGTAGGAGTGAGGGACTCGTGCGTGGCCTCCTACTGGATTGATACCTTCGTTCTCAAAAACTGAGGGAAATACTTATGCTACTTTGCTGCATCACCCTTTCCTCTTCAAGGGAAAACCAACGCAAGTGCTCAAGAGGTAGCAAGAAGGATTTCTAGCGCCGTTGCCGGGGAGGTCTACGCAAAAGTCAACGTACCAAGTACCCATCACAACCCTTATCTCCCGCATTACATTATTTGCCATTTGCCTCTCGTGTTCCTCTCCCCCACTTCACTCTTGTCGTTTTATTCGCTCTCTCTCTCTCTATCCTCCCTCTCTTTCTTTATTTGCCTCCTTTTGCCCGTTTCTTATTTGCTTGTGTGTTGGACTGCTTGCTTGTAACGATGGCTCAAGATAATACCAAATTGTGTGACTTTACCAATACCAACAACAATGATTTTATTAGTACTCCGATTGCTCCTCTTACTGATGCTGAATCTTGTGAAATCAATGCTGCTTTGCTGAATCTTGTCATGAAAGATCCGTTTTCCGGCCTTCCTAGTGAAGATGCCGCTACCCATCTAAAGAGATTAGTTGATTTGTGTGATATGCAAAAGAAGAAAGATGTGGATAATGATATTTTTAAATTGAAGCTATTTCCTTTTTCGCTTAGAGATCATGCTAAAGCTTGGTTTTCGTCTTTGCCTAAAAATAGTATTGATTCGTGGAATAAGTGCAAAGATGCTTTTATCTCTAAGTATTTTCCTCCCGCTAAGATCATCTCTCTTAGGAACGATATTATGAATTTTAAGCAACTTGATCATGAACATGTTGCACAAGCTTGGGAGAGGATGAAATTAATGATACATAATTGCCCTACGCATGGTTTGAATTTGTGGATGATTATACAAAAAATTTATGCCGGATTGAATTTTGCTTCTAGAAATCTTTTAGATTCGGCCGCGGGAGTCACTTTTATGGAAATCACTTTAGGAGAAGCTACTAAACTCCTAGATAATATTATGGTTAATTATTCTCAATGGCACACTGAAAGATCTACTAATAAGAAAGTGTATGCGATAGAAGAAATTAATGTTTTGAGTGGAAAGATGGATGAACTTATGAAATTATTTGCTAATAAAAGTTTTTATTCTGATCCTAATGATATTCCTTTGTCTACTTTGATTGAGAATAATAATGAATCTATGGATGTGAATTTTGTTGGTAGAAATAATTTTGGTAAGAACGTGTATAGAGGAAACTTTAATCCTAGGCCGTATCCTAGTAATTCCTCTAATAATTATGGTAATTCCTACAAAAATTCTTATGGAGATTATAATAAGATGCCCTCTGATTTTGAATCTAATATTAAAGAATTTACTACTTCGCAAAAGAATTTCAATGCTTTGATTGAAGAAAAATTGCTTAAGATTGATGAGTTGGATAGGAACGTTGATAGAATTTCTCTTGATGTTGATTCTTTGAAACTTAGATCTATTCCACCTAAGCATGATATCAATGAGTCTCTCAAAGCCATGAGAATTTCCATTGATGAGTGCAAAGAAAGAATCGCTAGGATGCGTGCTAAGAAAGATTGCTTTATAAAAGCGTGTTCTTCTAGTTTCCATGATAATAAAGATGAAGATCTAAAAGTTATTGATGTGTCCCCTATTAAATCTTTGTTTTGCAATATGAATATTTATAATTATGGGACTGAATATGATCCACCTTTACCTAGACGGCATTCCAAGAATTCGGAATCTTTGGATCTTGATGCTAAAATTGTTAAAAGTGGGATTGAAGAAGTCAAAACTTTAAATATTAATGAACCCACTATTTGGGATTTCAAGGAATTTAATTATTATAATTTATCTTTGATAGATTGTATTTCCTTGTTGCAATCCATGCTAAATTCTCCTCATGCTTATAGTCAAAATAAAGCTTTTACTAAACATATCGTTGATGCTTTGATGCAATATTATGAAGAAAAACTTGAGTTGGAAGTTTCTATCCCTAGAAAACTTTATGATGAGTGGGAACCTACTATTAAAATTAAAATTGAATATCATGAATTCTATGCTTTGTGTGATTTGGGTGCTAGTGTTTCCACGATTCCAAAGACTTTGTGTGATTTGCTAGGTTTCTGTGATTTTGATGGTTGCTCTTTAAACTTGCACCTTGCGGATTCCACTATTAAGAAACCTATGGGAAGACTTAATGATATTCTTATTTTTGAAAATAGGAATTATGTGCCCGTAGATTTTATTGTTCTTGACATATATTGCAATCCTTCATGTCCTATTATTCTTGGCAGACCTTTCCTTAGAACTATTGGTGCAATTATTGATATGAAGGAAGGAAATATTAGATTCCAATTTCCATCAAGGAAAGGCATGGAACACTTTCCTAGAAATAAAATTAAATTACCTTATGAATCTATTATGAGAGCCACTTATGGATTGCCTACCAAAGATGGCAACACCTAGATCTATCCTTGCTTTTTATGCCTAGCTAGGGGCATTAAACGATAGCGCTTGTTGGGAGGCAACCCAATTTTATTTTTATTCCTTGAATTTTGCTCCTGTTTAGTAATAAATAATTTATCCAGCCTATGTTTTGGTTGTGTTTTTTTGTGTTTAATTAGTGTTTGTGCCAAGTAGAACCGTTGGGAAGACTTGGGGAAAGTCTTGTTAATCTTGCTGTAAAAAACAGAAACTTTAGCGCTCACGAGAACTGCTGCCACTTTTATTTGGAAAGTGCTATTGAGTTAATTATTTTTTCAGATTATTAATAGATAAATTCCTCACATCCATAAATTTATTTTAGAATTTTTGGGGTTCCAGATCTTGCGTTAGCTACAGATTTGTATAGACTGTTCTGTTTTTGACAGATTCTGTTTTTCGTGTGTTGTTTGCTTATTTTGATGAACCTATGGCTAGTAAAATAGTTTATAAACCATAGATAAGTTGGAATACAGTAGGTTTAACACCAATATAAATAAAGAATGAGTTCATTACAATACCTTGAAGTGGTGTTTTGTTCTCTTTCGCTAATGGAGCTCACAAGATTTTCTACTTTAAGTTTTGTGTTGTGAAGTTTTCAAGTTTTGGGTAAAGATTTGATGGATTATGGAACAAGGAGTGGAAAGAGCCTAATCTTGGGGATGCCCATGGCACCCCAAATATAATCTAAGGACATCCAAAAGACAAAGCAGCTTGGGGATGCCCCAGAAGGCATCCCCTCTTTCGTCTACTTCTATCGGTAACTTTACTTGGAGCTATATTTTTATTTACCATATGATATGTGTTTTTCTTGGAGCGTCTTGTATTATTTGAGTCTTTATTTGTTAGTTTTCCACAATCACCCTTGCCGCACACACATTTTTGAGAGAGACACACATGATTCGGAAATTATTAGAATACTCTATGTGCTTCACTTATATCTTTTGAGTTATGTAGTTTTTGCTCTAGAGCCTCACTTATATCTTTTAGAGCACGGTGGTAGATTTGTTTTATAGAAACCATTGTTCTCTCATGATTCACTTAGATTATTTTGAGAGTCCTACAAAACAGCATGGTAATTTGCTTTAATTATTTGAGGCATTCAAGATTAATAAATAAAATTTTCTTACGAGTGTGTTGAATACTATGAGAAGTTTGAAACTTGCTAATTGTTTTGAGATATGGAGATGGTGATATTAGAGTTGTGCTAGTTGAGTAGTTGTGAATTTGAGAAATGCTTGTGTTGAAGTTTGTGACTCCTGTAGCATGCACGTATGGTGAACCGTTATGTTAAGAAGTCAGAGCATGATGTATTTATTGATTGTCCTCCTTATGAGTGGTGGTCGGGGACGAGCGATGGTCTTTTCCTACCAATCTATCCCCCTAGGAGCATGCGTGTAGTACTTTGCTTCGATAACTAATAGATTTTTGCAATAAGTATGTGAGTTCTTTATGAATAATGTTGAGTCCATGGATTATACGCACTCTCACCCTTCCATCATTGCTAGCCTCTCTAATACCACACACCTTTCGCCGGTATCGCACACCCACCATATACCTTCCTCAAAACAGCCACCATACCAACCTATCATGGCATTTCCATAGCCATTCCGAGATATATTGTCATGCAACTTTCCACCATTCCGTTTATCATGACACACTCCATCATTGTCATATTTCTTTGCATGATCATGTAGTTGACATTTTAGTTGTGGCAAAGCCATCGTTCATAATTCTTTCATATAATTCACTCATGCATCATTGCTATCGTGGTACACCGCTGGAGGCATTCATATAGAGTCATACTTTGTTCCAGTATCGAGTTGTAATCATTGAGTTGTAAATAAATAGAAGTGTGATGATCATCATTCATAGAGTATTGTCCCAAATAAAAAAAAGAGAAAGGCCAAAAAAAAGAAGGCCCAAAAAATATAAAAAGATGCAATACTATTATCCTTTTTCCACACTCGTGCTTCAAAGTAGCACCATGATCTTCATGATAGAGAGTCTCCTATGTTATCACTTTCATATACTAGTGGGAATTTTTCATTATAGAACTTGGCTTGTATATTCCAATGATGGGCTTCCTCAAAATGCCATAGGTCTTCGTGAGCAAGTAAGTTGGATGCACACCCACTTAGTTTGTTTTTGTTGAGCTTTCATATACTTATAGCTCTAGTGCATCCGTTGCATGGAAATCCCTACTCACTCACATTGATATCTATTGATGGGCATCTCCATAGCCCGTTGATATGCCTAGTTGATGTGAGACTATCTTCCCCCTTTTGTCTTGTCCACAACCACCATTCTATTACACCTAAAGTGCTATGTCCATGGCTCACGCTCATGTATTGCGTGAAGATTGAAAAAGTTTGAGAACATTAAAAGTATGAAACAATTGCTTGGCTTGTCATCGGGGTTGTGCATGATTTGAATACTTTGTGTGGTGAAGATGGAGCATAGCCAGACTATATGATTTTGTAGGGATAACTTTTGTCTTGAATCTTTCAGATCTGAATATTCATACCACAATTAAGAGAATTATATTTAAATTATGCCAAGTAGCATTCCACATCAAAAATTCTGTTCTTACCATTTACCTACTCGAGGACGAGCAGGAATTAAGCTTGGGGATGCTTGATACGTCTCCAACGTATCTATAATTTTTGATTGTTCCATGCTATATGATATTCTGTTTTGGACATTATTGGGCTTTATTATACACTTTTATATTACTTTTGGGACTAACCTATTAACCGGAGGCCTAGCCCAGAATTGCTGTTTTTTTGCCTATTTTAGGGTTTCGCAAAAAAATAATATCAAACGGAGTCCAAACGGAATGAAACCTTCAGGAACGTGATTTTCGGAACGAACATGATCCAGAGGACTTGGACCCTACGTGAAGACATCAACCAGGAGGCCACGAGGTAGGGGGCGCGCCCTCCACCCTCGTGGGCCTCCTGTTGCTCCACCGACGTACTCCTTCCTCCTATATATACCTATGTACCCCCAAACTACAAGATACAGAGCCAAAACCCTAATTCCACCGCCGTAACTTTCTGTATCCACGAGATCCCATCTTGGGTCCTGTTCCGGAGCTCCGCCGGTGGGGGCATCGATCACAGAGGGCTTCTACATCAACACCATAGCCCTTCGGATTAAGTGTGAGTAGTTTACCTCAGACCTACGGGTCCATAGTTATTAGCTAGATGGCTTCTTCTCTCTTTTCGGATCTCAATACAAAGTTCTTCCCCTCTCTTGTGGAGATCTATTCGATGTAATCTTCTTTTGCGGTGTGTTTGTTGAGACCGATGAATTGTGGGTTTATGATTAAGTTTATCTATGAACAATATTTGAATCTTCTCTGAATTCTTTTCTGTATGATTGGTTACCTTTGCAAGTCTCTTCGAATTATCAGTTTGGTTTGGCCTACTAGATTGATCTTTTTGCAATGGGAGAAGTGCTTAGCTTTGGGTTCAATCTTGCGGTGTCCTTTCCCAGTGACAGTAGGGGCAGCAAGGCACGTATTGTATTGTTGCCATCGAGGATAACAAGATGGGTTTCCATCATATTGCATGAGTTTATCCCTCTACATCATGTCATCTTGCTTAAAGTGTTACTCTGTTCTCTTGAACTTAATACTCTAGATGCATGCTGGATAGCGGTCGATGTGTGGAGTAATAGTAGTAGATGCAGGTAGGAGTCAGTCTACTTGTCTCGGACATGATGCCTATATACATGATCATACCTAGATATTCTCATAACTATGCTCAATTCTGTCAATTGCTCAACAGTAATTTGTTTACCCACCGTGAATACTTATGCTCTCGAGAGAAGCCACTAGTGAAACCTATGGCCCCCGGGTCTATCTTCTATCATATTAATCTTCCAATACTTATTTATTTCCTTTGCATTTTATTTTACTTTGCATCTTTATCATAAAAATACCAAAAATATTATCTTATCATATCAATCAGATCTCACTCTCGTAAGTGACCGTGTAGGGATTGACAACCCCTTATTGCGTTGTTTGTGAGGATTTATTTGTTTGTGTAGGTTCGAGGGACTCATGCGTGGCCTCCTACTAGATTGATACCTTGGTTCTCAAAAACTGAGGGAAATACTTATGCTACTTTGCTGCATCTCCCTTTCCTCTTCAAGGGAAAACCAACACAAGTGCTCAGGAGGTAGCAAGAAGAATTTCTGGTGCCGTTGCCGGGGAGGTCTACGCAAAAGTCAACATACCAAGCACCCATCACTACCCTTATCTCCTGCATTACATTATTTGCCATTTTCCTCTCGTTTTCCTCTCCCCCCACTTCACCCTTCCCGTTTTATTCGCTCTCTCTCTCTCTCTCTATCCTCCCTCTCTTTCTCTATTTGCCTCTTTTTGCCCGTTTCTTGTTTGCTTGTGTGTTGGATTTCTTGCTTGTCACGATGACTCAAGATAATACCAAATTGTGTGACTTTACCAATACCAACAACAATGATTTTATTAGTACTCCGATTGCTCCTCTTACTGATGCTGAATCTTGTGAAATTAATGCTGCTTTGCTGAATCTTGTCATGAAAGATCCGTTTTCCGGCCTTCCTAGTGAAGATGCCGCTACCCATCTAAAGAGATTAGTTGATTTGTGTGATATGCAAAAGAAGAAAGATGTGGATAATTATATTTTTAAATTGAAGCTATTTCCTTTTTCGCTTAGAGATCGTGCTAAAGCTTGGTTTTCGTCTTTGCCTAAAAATAGTATTGATTCGTGGAATAAGTGCAAAGATGCTTTTATCTCTAAGTATTTTCCTCCCGCTAAGATCATCTCTCTTAGGAACGATATTATGAATTTTAAGCAACTTGATCATGAACATGTTGCACAAGCTTGGGAGAGGATGAAATTAATGATACGTAATTGCCCTACGCATGGTTTGAATTTTTGGATGATTATACAAAATTTTTATGCCGGATTGAGTTTTGCTTCTAGAAATCTTTTAGATTCGGCCGCGGGAGGCACTTTTATGGAAATCACTTTAGGAGAAGCTACTAAACTCCTATGCAATATTATGGTTAATTATTCTCAATGGCACACCGAAAGATCTACTAATAAGAAAGTGCATGCGATAAAAGAAATTAATGTTTTGAGTGGAAAGATGGATGAACTTATGAAATTATTTGCTAATAAAAGTGTTTCTTCTGATCCTAATGATATGCCTTTGTCTACTTTGATTGAGAATAATAATGAATCTATGGATGTGAATTTTGTTGGTAGGAATAATTTTGGTAACAACGCGTATAGAGGAAACTTTAATCCTAGGCCGTATCCTAGTAATTCCTCTAATAATTATGGTAATTCCTACAACAATTCTTATGGAAATTATAATAAGATGCCCTCTGATTTTGAATCTAATATTAAAGAATTTATTACTTCGCAAAAGAATTTCAATGCTTTGATTGAAGAAAAATTGCTTAAGATTGATGAGTTGGCTAGGAACGTTGATAGAATTTCTCTTGATGTTGATTGTTTGAAACTTGGATCTATTCCACCTTCTCTCAAAGCCATGAGAATTTCCATTGATGAGTGCAAAGAAAGAACCGCTAGGATGCGTGCTAAGAAAGATTATATTTAAACCACTTCTCCTTAGGGAGATCAACATGAGTAGGAACAATAGGATCATTATAAGTGATAGTCTTTTCTTCAACTTTAATAGGTGCAACTACTTTTACTTCAATGGGAGGGTTATATTTAAACCACTTATCCTTAGGGAGATCAACATGAGTAGCAAAAGATTCATAGAAAGAAGCTACTATCTCAGAGTCAAGTCCATATTTAGTGCTAAATTTATGGAAAACATCGGTATCCATAAAAGATTTAACACAATCAAACTTAGGTGTCATACCTGACTCCTTACCTTCATCGAGATCCCAATCTTCAGAGTTGCGTTTAATTCTTTCCAATAAATCCCATTTGAATTCAACAGTCTTCATCATAAAAGAGCCAGCACAAGAAGTATCGAGCATGGTCCAATTGTTATCAGAAAGCCGAGCATAAATTTTTTGGATAATCATTTCTTTTGAGAGCTCATGATTGGGGCGTGAATATAACATTGATTTAAGCCTCCCCCAAGCTTGAGCGATGATTTCTCCTTCGCGAGGCCAAAAAAAAAATAATTACGATCACGATGAACAAGATGCATAGGATAAAACTTCTGATGAAATTCCAATTTCAATTGTTTGTAGTTCCATGATCCCATATCATCACATAGCCTATACCATGTCAATGCATCTCCCTCCAAAGATAAGGGAAGACCTTCTTCTTGATAACATCATCGGGCATACCCGCAAGCTTAAATAATCCACAAACTTCATCCACGTATATTAGGTGCTCATCAGGATGTAATGTTCCATGTCCTGCAAAAGGATCAGCTAGCAGTTTTTCTATCATACCCGAAGGAATTTCAAAGTAGACATTTTCATTTTTAGTAGGTTTAGTAGGTTCAGTAGGTTGAGGAGCAACTCTTTGCTCTACTGGCCGGGGTGAAGATACCACGAACAAGCCCCTCAAAGGATTACTTTCCATAGTAACAAGTGACAGTAAATTTCAGCACACTATATAAATTTTTCCTTACCAAATTCCACCTACCAAAGGCGCTTCACTCCCCGGCAACGGCGCCAGAAAAGAGACTTGATGACCCACAAGTATAGGGGATCTATCATAGTCCTTTCGATAAGTAAGAGTGTCGAACCCAACGAGGAGCAGAAGGAAATGATAAGCGGTTTTCAGCAAGGTATTCTCTGCAAGCACTGAAATTATAGGTAATAGATAGTTTTGTGATAAGATAATTTGTAACGAGCAACAAGTAATAAAAGTAAATAAAGTGCAGCAAGGTGGCCCAATCCTTTTTGTAGCAAAGGACAAGTCTGGACAAACTCTTATATAGAGAAAAGCGCTCCCGAGGACACACGGGAATTATCGTCAAGCTAGTTTTCATCATGTTCATATGATTCGAGTTCGGTACTTTGATAATTTGATATGTGGGTTGACCGGTGCTTGGGTACTGTCCTTACTTGGACAAGCATCCCACTTATGATTAACCTCTATTGCAAGCATCCGCAACTACAACAAAAGTATAAGGTAAACCTAACCATAGCATGAAACATATGGATCCAAATCAGCCCCTTACGAAGCAACACATAAACTAGGGTTTAAGCTTCTGTCACTCTAGTAAACCATCATCTACTTATTACTTCCCAATGCCTTCCTCTAGGCCCAAATAATGGTGAAGTGTCATGTAGTCGACGTTCACATAACACCACTAGAGGAGAGACAACATACATCTCATCAAAATATCGAACAAATACCAAATTCACATGACTACTAATAGCAAGACTTCTCCCATGTCCTCAGGAACAAACGTAACTACTCACAAAGCATATTCATCTTCATAATCAGAGGGGTATTAATATGCATATAGGATCTGAACATATGATCTTCCACCAAATAAGCCAACTAGCATCAACTACAAGGAGTAATCAACACTACTAGCAACCTACAGGTACCAATACCAAACTTAGAGACAAGAATTGGATACAAGAGATGAACTAGGATTTGAGAGGAGATGGTGATGGTGAAGATGTTGAGGGAGATTAGCCCCCTCGCGATGAGAGGAGCGTTGGTGATGACGATGGCGATGATTTCCCCCTCCCGGAGGGAAGTTTCCCCGGCAGAACAGCTCCGCCAGAGCCCTAGATTGGTTCCGCCAAGGTTCCGCCACGTGGCGGTGGAGTCTCGTCCCGAAAGCTTGCTTATGATTTTTTCCTCAACGAAAGACTCCATATAGCAGAAGATGGGCATCAGAGGGCCACCAGGGGGCACACGAGGCAGGGGGCGCGCCCCCCACCCTTGTGGCTGGTGAGTGCCCCCCCTCTGGTACTTCTTGCGCTCAATATTTTTTATATATTCTGAAAATAACTTCCGTGAAGTTTCAGGACTTTTGGAGCTGTGCAGAATAGGTCCCTAATATTTGCTCCTTTTCCAACCCAGAATCCCAGCTGCTGGCATTCTCCCTCATTATGTAAACCTTGTAAAATAAGAGAGAATAGGCATAAGTATTGTGACATAATGTGTAATAACAGCCCATAATGCAATAAATATCGATATAAAAGCATGATGCAAAATGGACATATCATGCAGCCACAAGCTATTATGGGCTCTAGCATAGTTGAGTATGTTGCATGACCTCTTTTAGTGGTGGGCTAGCAGATGTAGGGGAAAGTAGGTGTAACTGTCTACCCAGAGTAAAGAGTTAATGCTTCTGAAAGATTGTGTCCTCGGTCATCCGTTTCTCAAACACCATGTAGTGCGAGAAATCCAACGGAGGAGATCGAGTCTTATGGGGAAAAGTGCGCAAACCTCTGCGGAGTGTACAAACTAATCATGATTAGCCGTGTCCCCGGTTATGGACATCTTGAGTATCTGGTACTTGAATTATTGATTTGATCTCATCACTTTACTTAATTAATTTTTTGGGTTATAACTATTATTTTGGGATTGAGTTGGAGGAACCTTCTCAATGTTTTCAACAAACTTTGTAGTTAAATAAAATATATTCCTTTGCTGTAGGGAAAAATTGGCTTTATGCAAAAATAAACTTAAAGCTTTCCACTAGCCAAATATGCATGTAGTGATAGCTATTATTCAACATTATCCTATGGTGTGAATTTGCCAGTACATTCAATGTACTGACCCTTTGTGGCTGCAACGTGTCATGTTGCAGGATTCTTACGACGAGTAAGTGATACGTTAGGGTTACGATTTCTACACTCAACTTTGCCGTTGGTGTTGATGGGAACCCACAACCTTGTTGTTACTTCCGCTATTTGGATTGAGGTAATAGTATTTACGTTACTTTATACATGTGATTTACCTCTGTTATAAATCCTCGAGTACTGTGTGTGTCAGCATACCGATCCAGGGATGACACTTAAGCACAGAGACTTGACCGTCTGAGGTCGGATTGCTACACCGGCTTAGTCAATCTGATGAAGGAACGCTTTGAGGTAAACACTATAAAACTCTTCTCACGTATATAATTGTCAGCCGCCAAGTCTACTGAATATGAAAGGAGTGAACATGTTGTAGACATAAATAGCATTTTTGACCTTTGCAGCTACTTCATAGAAATTGTTAACTCTACCGAATCAAAACGAGTAGCCCCCAAGGGCCGGCTTAAACTGGATGGTTAAGCCAGGTCTTCAAATTGTAGTGCTAAAATCTGCATATGTAGCCCCCACGAGCCGTCTTAAGCAGCATAGCTAAGCCGAGAGTTATCACCATATTTATGAACAAATCCTCATGCGTAGCCCCCATGGGCCGGTTCCATTGAATAAACTAACCGGGCCATTAAAGAATTGCCTTAAAAAAGAGCAATACGCATTAGCCCCCAAGTGCCAAGTAAAATACTTGTATTACACTTGGGACTTCAAATTAGATGATTATCATAACCACATACTGCTGCTTAATCTCTTTGTCTCGCATGCGGAGTTAAATATGAAAGAATCCTAAGTGGTGGATCTACGACACAACATCCAAACACAGCAATCTAGAACTTCCAAGGCCAAAACAGAACTAAAAACCGCTTTGAAAGACATTGAGAAGCTGAAGAAGGATTTCAACGCTGAGAGGAACAGCTGGGATACGGAGAAGGCAGCGCTATCGAAAAGAGCTGAAGATGCTGAGGCTGCTCTTAATCCAGTGACTGACGAGTTATCCGGCTTGAAGCGTCAGATTAATAGCATGACAACCGCCATCTTTGGTAAGTAACATTTTACTTCAATATTTCACCACCAACATATAATAACCCTCAGCCAATTTATCAATATCTTTGCCAACGCAGGTTCCAGAAGCTCCAACCTCGACGAAGATATGCGTGTGAAGCTCAAAGTTGCGTATACCCTTGTAGAGCAGTTATACACCGGCGCTCAATGGGCTATATCCGCTATCTCACATAAGAAGCAACCACCTTCACTCATCAAGGAAGTGCTAGAGAAATTATCTTTGCTGCCTCAAAGAGTTGAAGAGCTAAAGTGATCAGCCGCCAGAGCCAGTGCCATCACCGTGCTGAGCCGGGCAAAGGAATGGCAAGCACAACTGGACCCAGAAGAGTTGGCCACCGGCTGCCCAAGCTTGAAAGAGGACGGGTCTCCCTTTGAAGCAGCAGATCTCACCAAGTGTGTAAGGGAAATGCGCCCTTTGGCAAGCAAGCTAGTGAAGGAAATATGCCCTAGAGGCAATAATAAAGTTGTAATTTTATATTTCCTTATATCATGATAAATGTTTATTATTCATGCTAGAATTGTATTAAATGGAAACTTGATACATGTGTGGATACCTAGACAAAACACCGCGTCCCTAGTAAGCCTCTACTAGACTAGCTCGTTAATCAAAGATGGTTAAGTTTCCTAACCATGAACATGTGTTGTCATTTGATGAACGGGATCACATCATTAGGATAATGATGTGATGGACAAGACCCATCTGTTAGCTTAGCATAATGATCGTTAAGTTTTATTGCTATTGCTTTCTTCATGTCATATACATATTCCTTTGACTATGAGATTATGCAACTCCCGGATATCGGAGGAATACCTTGTGTGCTATCAAATGTCACAACATAACTGGGTGATTATAAAGATGCTCTACAGGTATCTCTGAAGATGTTTGTTGGGTTGGCATAGATCGAGATTAGGATTTGTCACTCCGAGTATCAGAGAGGTATCTCGGGGCCCTCTCGGTAATGCACATCATGATAAGCCTTGCAAGCAATGTAAATAATGAGTTAGTTGCGGGATGATGCATTACAGAACGAGTAAAGAGACTTGCCGGTAACGAGATTGAACTAGGTATGAAGATACCGACAATCGAATCTCGGGCAAGTAACATACCGATGACAAAGGGAATAATGTATGTTGTCATTACGGTACGACCGATAAAGATCTTCATAGAATATGTGGGAACCAATATGAGCATCTAGGTTCCACTATTGGTTATTTACCGGAGAGGTGTCTCGGTCATGTCTACATAGTTATCAAACCCGTAGGGTCCACATGCTTAACATTCGATAACAATTTTGTATTATATGATTTATGTGATTTGGTGACCGAATGTTGTTCGGAGTCCCGTATGAGATCACGGACATGATGAGGAGTATTGAAATGGTCGAGAGGTAAAGATTCATATATAGGACGATAGTACTTGGACACCAGAAGTGTTCCGAGGGTACCGGGTACGTATCGGGTCACCGGAAGGGGTTCCGGGCTACCCCCGACAAACTATATGGGCCTATTGGGCCAAGAGGGGAAATGTAGCAGCCAGCATGGGCTGCTGCGCCTCCCATGTTGGCCGATAGGAAGGGGAAGGGAAAAGGGGAAGAGAGAAGGATGGGAGGCAATTCGGCCTCCCCCTTCCTTCCCTCCTCTCTCCCCTTTCCTTCCCTCTACGGAAAAGATGGTAAGGGGGCCGAATTGGACAAGGCCCCCAAGTAGGATTCCTCCTACTTGGGGCGCCCCATGGCTGTTCCCCTCCCCCCCCACCTATATACATGAGGGGAGGGGTGCCTAGAACACATAACAATCATTGTTAGCCGTGTGCGGCGCCCCCTCCACAGTTTACGCCTCCGGTCATATTCATGTAGTGCTTAGGCGAAGCCCTGCGCGGATCACTTCACCATCACCGTCACCACGCCGTCGTGCTGAAAAAACTCTCCCTCGACACTCTACTGGATCAAGAGTTCGAGGGACGTCATCGAGCTGAATGTGTGCAGAACTCGGAGGTGTCGTAAGTTTGGTACTTGATCGGTCGGAACAAGAAGAAGTTTGACTACATCAACCGTGTTGTCAAACGCTTCCACTTTCAGTTTGCGAGGGTACGTGGACACACCCTCCCCTCTCTCGTTGCTATGCATCTCCTAGATAGATCTTGCGTGAGCGTAGGATTTTTTTTGAAATTGCACGCTACGTTCCCCAACAGTGGCATCCGAGCCAGGTCTATGCGTAGATGATATGCATGAGTAGAACACAAAGAGTTGTGGGCAATCATAGTCATACTGCTTACCACCAACGTCTTATTTTGATTCAGTGGTATTATTGGATGAAGCGGCCCGGACCAACCTTACATGACCACGTTTATGAGACCAGTTCCATCGCCAGACATGCAACTTGTTTTGCATAAAGGTGGCTGGTGGGTGTCTGTTTCTCCAACTTTAGTTGAATCAAATTTGACTACGACCGGTCCTTGTTGAAGGTTAAAACAGCATACTGGATGAAACATCGTTGTGGTTTTGATGCGTAGGTAAGAACGGTTCTTACTAGAAGCCCATAGCAGCCACATAAAACTTGCAACAACAAAGTAGAGCACGTCTAACTTGTTTTTGCAGGGCATGTTGTGATGTGATATGGTCAAGACATGATGTGATATACGTTATTGTATGAGATGATCATGTTTTGTAAAAGTTATTGGCAACTGGCGGGAGCCTTATGGTTATCGCTTTATTGTATGAAATGCAAACGCCATGTAATTGCTTTGCTTTATCACTATGCGTTAGCGATGGTTGTAGAAGCAATAGTTGGCGAGACGACAACGACGCTACGATGGAGATCAAGGTGTCAAGCCAGTGACGATGGAGATCATGAAGGTGCTTTGGAGAAGGAGACCAAAGGAACAAGATGATGGTGGCCATATCATGTCACATATTTTGATTGCATGTGATGTTTATCTTTTATGCATCTTATTTTGCTTAGTATGGCGGTAGCATTATAAGATGATCCCTCACTAAAACTTCCAGGTATAAGTGTTCTCCTTGAGTATGCCCCATTGCGACAGTTCATCGTGCCGATATGATGTCTACTACACAACCTTCTTCTTGTAGACGTTGTTGGGCCTCCAAGTGCAGAGGTTTGTAGGACAGTAGCAAATTTCCCTCAAGTGGATGACCTAAGGTTTATCAATCCGTAGGAGGCGTAGGATGAAGATGGTCTCTCTCAAGCAACCCTGCAACCAAATAACAAAGAGTCTCTTGTGTCCCCAACACACCCAATACAATGGTAAATTGTATAGGTGCACTAGTTCGGCGAAGAGATGGTGATACAAGTGCAATATGGATGGTAGATAAAGGTATTTGTAATCTGAAATTATAAAACAGCAAGGTAACTAATGATAAAAGTGAGCGTAAACGGTATTGCAATGATAGGAAACAAGGCCTAGGGTTCATACTTTCACTAGTGTAAGTTCCCTCAGCAATGATAACATAATTGTATCACATAACTATCCCTCAACATGCAACAAAGAGTCACTCCAAAGTCACTAATAGCGGAGAATGAACGAAGAGATTATGGTAGGGTACGAAACCACCTCAAAGTTATTCTTTCCAATCAATCCGTTGGGCTATTCCTATAAGTGTCACAAACAGCCCTAGAGTTCGTACTAGAATAACACCTTAAGACACAAATCAACCAAAACCCTAATGTCACCTAGATACTCCAATGTCACCTCAACTATCTGTGGGTATGATTATATGATATGCATCACACAATCTTAGATTCATCTATTCAACCAACACAAAGGACCTCAAAGAGTGCCCCAAAGTTCTACCGGAGAATCATGATGAAAACTTGTGCCAACCCCTATGCATAGGTTCATGCGCGGAACCCGCAAGTTGATCACCAAAACATACATCAAGTGAATCACGTGGTATCCCATTGTCACCACAGATATGCACGGCAAGACATACATCAAGTGTTCTCAAATCTTTAAAGACTCAATCCGATAAGATTACTTCAAAGGGGAAACTCAATTCATTACAAGAGAGTAGAGGGGGGAGAAAACATCATAGGATCCAACTATAATAGCAAAGCTCGCGATACATCAAGATCGTACCACCTCAAGAACACGAGAGATAGAGATCAAACACATAGCTACTGGTACATACCCTCAGCCCTGAGGGAGAACTACTCCCTCCTCGTCATGGAGAGCACCGGGATGATGAAGATGGCCACCGAAGAAGGATTGCCCCCTCCGGCAGGGTGCCGGAACGGGTCTAGATTGATTTTCGGTGGCTACGGAGGTTTCTTGGTGGCGGAACTCCCGGTCTATCATCCATTCTGGAAGTTTTAGGATACGTAGGTATATATGGGTGAAAGAAGAACGTCGGTGGACCGAAGGGGGGCCACGAGGCAGGGGGCGCGCCCTAGGGGGGTGGGCGCGCCCTTGGGGGGTGGGCGCGCCCCCCACCCTTGTGGGAACCTCCCTTCTTTCCTGACGTGCACTCCAAGCTTTTCCGGTAGCTTTCCTTCCAAAAATAACTTCTCTAGTTGATTTTGTTCCGTTTCGACTCCGTTTGATATTCCTTTTCTTCGAAACACTGAAATAGGCAAAAAAACAACAATTCTGGGCTGGGCCTCCGGTTAATAGGTTAGTCCCAAAAATAATATAAAAGTGGATAATAAAGCCCAATATTGTCTAAAACAGTAGATAATATAGCATGGAGCAATCAAAAATTATAGATACGTTGGAGACGTATCAAGCATCCCCAAGCTTAATTCCTGCTCGTCCTCGAGTAGGTAAATGATAAAAACAGAATTTTTGATGCGGAGTGCTACTTGGCATAATTTCAATGTGATTCTTCTTAATTGTGTTATGAATATTCAGATCCATAAGATTCAAGACAAAAGTTCATATTGACATAAAAATGATAATACTTCAAGCATACTAACTAAGCAATTATGTCTTCTCAAAATAACATGGCCAAAGAAAGTTCATCCCTACAAAATCATATAGTTTAGTCATGTTTCATTTTCGTCACACAAGAATGCTCTCATCATGCACAACCTCGATGACAAGCCAAGCAATTGTTTCATACTTTAGTAATCTCAAACCTATAAACTTTCACGCAATACATGAGCGTGAGCCATGGATATAGCACTATGGGTGGAATAGAATAATGAGGGGTTATGTGGAGAAGACAAAAAAGAGAAAGTCTCACATCAACGAGGCTAATCAATGGGCTATGGAGATGCCCACTGATTGATGTTAATGCAAGGAGTAGGGATTGCCATGCAACAGCTGCACTAGAGCTATAAATGTATGAAAGCTCAACAAAAGAAACTAAGTGGGTGTGCATCCAACTTGCTTGCTCGCGAAGACCTAGGGCACTTGAGGAGGCCCATTGTTGGAATATACAAGCCAAGTTCTATAATGAAAAATTCCCACTAGTATATGAAAGTGATAACATGAGAGACTCTCTACTATGAAGATCATGGTGCTACTTTGAAGCACAAGTGTGGTAAAAGGATAGTAACATTGTCCCTTCTCTCTTTTTCTCTCATTTTTTGGGCCTTCTCTTTTTTATGGCCTTTCTCTTTTTTTTGGGCCTTGTCTTTTTTTATGGCCTTTTTTTATTCCTCACTTGGGACAATGCTCTAATAATGATGATCATCACACTTCTATTTATTTACAACTCAATGATTACAACTCGATACTAGAACAAAGATGACTCTATATGAATGCCTCCGGTGGTGTACCGGGATATGCAATGAACCAAGAGTGACATGTATGAAAGAATTATGAATGGCGACTTTGCCACAACTACTATGTCAACTACATGATCATGCTAAGCAATATGACAATGATGAATGTGTCCTGATGAACGGAAAGATGGAAAGTTGCATGGCAATATATCTCGGAATGGCTATGGAAATGCCATAATAGGTAGGTATGGTGGCTGTTTTGAGGAAGATATAAGGAGGTTTATGTGTGACAGAGCGTATCATATCACGGGGTTTGGATGCACTGGCGAAGTTTGCGCCAACTCTCAATGTGAGAAAGGGCAATGCACGGTACCGAAGAGGCTAGCAAGGATGGAAGGGTGAGAGTGCGTATAATCCATGGACTCAACATTAGTCATAAAGAACTCACATACTTATTGGAAAAATCTACAAGTCATCAAAAACCTCGGCACTACGCGCATGCTCCTAGGGGGATAGATTGGTAGGAAAAGACCATCGCTCGTCCCCGACCACCACTTATAAGGAGGACAATCAAATAACATCTCATGTTTCAAATTTTTTACACAAAGTTTACCATACGTGCATGCTACGGGACTTGCAAACTTCAACACAAGTATTTCTCAAATTCACAACTACTCAACTAGCACGACTTTGATATTATTGCCTCCATATCTCAAAACAATCATCAAGCATCAAACTTCTCTTAGTATTGAAAACACTCATAAGAAAATTTTACTAATCTTGAATACCTAGAATATTATGATTTTAAGAAAATTACCATGCTATTTAAGACTCTCAAAATAATCTAAGTGAAGCATGAGAGTTCATCTATTTGTTCAAAATAAAACTACCACCATGCTCTAAAAGATATAAGTGAAGTACTAGAGCAAACAACAAACTACTCCGAAAGATATAAGTGAAGATCAATGAGTAGTCAAATAATTATGCAACTATGTGAAGACTCTCTAACATTTAATAATTTCAGATCTTGGTATTTTATTCAAACAGCCAGCAAAACAAAAGTAAATAAAATGACGCTCCAAGCAAAACACATATCATGTGGCGAATAAAAATATAGCTCCAAGTAAAGTTACCGATGAACAAAAGCGAAAGAGGGGATGCCTTTCGGGGCATCCCCAAGCTTAGGCTCTTGCTATCCTTATTCCATAGTCCACCGAATCCTTACCCAAAACTTGAAAACTTCACAACACAAAACTTAACAGAAAACTCGTAAGCTCCGTTAGTATAAGAAAATAAATCACCACTTCAAGGTACTGTAATGAACTCATTCTTTATTTATATTGGTGTTAAACCTACTGTATTCCAACTTCTCTATGGTTTATAAACTATTTTACTAGCCATAGATTCATCAAAATAAGTAAACAACACATGAAAAACAGAATCTGTCAAAAACAGAACAGTCTGTAGTAATCTGGATCAAACGTATACTTCTGGAACTCATAAAATTCTCAAATAAATTTCTGGACCTGAGTAATTTATCTATTAATCATCTGCAAAAAGAATTAACTAAATAGCACTCTCCAAATAAATATGGCAGCAATTCTCGTGAGCGCTAAAGTTTCTGTTTTTTACAGCATAATCAACAAGACTTTCCCCGAGTCTTCCCAAAGGTTCTACTTGGCACAAACACTAATTAAAAGCATAAAACCATATCTAAACAGAGGATAGATGAATTATTTATTACTGAACAGGAACAACAAGCAATTAACAAAAATAAAATTGGGTTGCCTCCCAACAAGGGCCATCGTTTAACGCCCCTAGCTAGGCATGATGATTTCAATGATGCTCACATAAAAGATAAGAATTGAAACATAAAGAGAGCATCATGAAGAATATGACTAGCACATTTAAGTCTAACCAACTTCCTATGCATCGGGATTTTGTGAGCAAACAACTTGTGGGAACAAGAATCAACTTGCATAGGAAAGTAAAACAAGCATAACTTCAAAATTTTAAGCACATAGAGAGGAAACTTGATATTATTGCAATTCCTACAAGCATATATTCCTCCCTCATAATAATTTTCAGTAGCATCATGAACGAATTCAACAATATAACCAGCACCTAAAGCATTCTTTTCACGATCTACAAGCATAGAAATTTTATTACTCTCTACATAAGCAAAATTCTTCTCAATCGGAATAGTGGGAGTATCATAAGAGACTCGAATACTATAAATTGTTTCCACATTAAAAGAGTAATGTTCAGAAAAGGGGTAACCATAATCATGACAAGTGTCAAATTTCGGGTTCCGGTAGACCCTTGAGGTTCGAACACTGGGGTGCGCGCGGAGATTTCGCCTTCTACCTTCCTGCACCCCTCCGCCTCGCTAAGATCTAAGCTATGGAAAGAACAACACAAGAGACACAGGGTTTATACTGGTTCGGGCCACCGTTGTGGTGTAATACCCTACTCCAGTGTGTGGTGTCGTGGATTGCCTCTTGGGCTGATGATGATGAGCAATACAAGGAAGAACAGCCTCGCGAGGGTCTGTTCTTGGCTGGGGGGATGAACTGCTAGGAGGAGTTCAGTCGCCCCTCTCTCTCTCTCTCTGTGATGCTACTCGATCCGATCCTAGCTAGTTTCTCTCTTGGCTTCTAGATTCTCCCTTCTTGATTGCCCCCCCTACCCTGGGGGTGGCTAGTCCTATTTATAGGCAAAGGCCCTGGGCCTCTTCCCAAATATTGAGCGGGAAGGGCGCCAACAATTGGCCATTTTGAAGGGGAACATCTAGTACACTTATCCTGACTAAAGTTGGTCCTCGCCTGCCAAAGGCTCTGGTGGTGACGCTGGCTTGGGCTCCACAATGACTTCCTCCCTGCCGTTGGACTGGTCTTGGTCTCGTTGCACCGAAACGGGTGCCTTTGCTTGATGCTCTCGCCTGCACTTGCTCCCTTTACACCAAAGAGGAAAAGAGGACACTGCGCGGCTGGCGCCCGCCTGGCGCCTTTGGTCGTCATGGCTTGCGTCACGGGCACCTCGCGAGGTACCCCGCCTTGATCTCTCCGCCTCCTCGCGAGCCAGCCTGATGAGGCCGTGCCTGAGGAAGTTCCGTGTCGTCCGCCCCGCAAGGCTTGGCCCCTCGCGAGGGTCTTGGGTCTGTGTTGACGAAGATGGGCCGTGCTGGGCCCCCCTTTGAGCCACGCCGCAGGTCGCAGGCAGGCAAGTCTGGGGACCCCCGTTCCCAGAACACCGATAGTAGCCCCCGGGCCCAAGGCGCGCCCGGACTTGGCCGTGCAGGGAGGCGAAAGGGCAAGAGCGAAGCGCCGCGGGCCCTAACAGCCTGCGGCCTTGGGCGCCGCGTGGCGGTTGATTGGACGTGGGCGGCACTGTTCCCCCACGCCCCCTTATTTTGCGCCATGCTAGGCGGACTCGTAGTCGTACACAGCCGCTCCCCTTTCTGTTGCTCGAGCGCCCTCTGTCCTTCCTCCTCTCGAACTCCAGCTTCTGTTTTCAACCCAATCTCGAACCTTCCCCCCCCCTTCCCATCGCCATGGCTCCGACGAAGAAGGGAAGAGGGAAGAAACCCATGCCTCCGCCTTGCTCGCCGCCGTTGGTGGCCCCCGCCGAGGGCTTGGGCAAGGTCAGCTCGGCTCTGGCCACTATCTTCAACGAATGTGGGAGGACGACGGCCTGGCCCGCATCCCACTTCTCCATCGACAGGTTAGTCACCGAGGTCCAATATTTTGACGACGCCCTGTGGGCGGGTCTGGTTCCCCCCTTTTCTGATTTCTTCAATGCCGTGCTTTCCCACTATCAGATCCACATGATGCATCTGGGTCCTGAATCCATCACCCTCCTTTCGGTCTTCGCCTTTGTTTGCGAGGCAATGATGCGCATCCTTCCTTCGGTTGCCTTGCTGCGCCACTTCTTCTCTCTGCGCCTTGTCGACCCTACCCAATGCCGAGCATGCGTGAGCTTCGTTGCCGCATCTGAGACAGCGGCCTCAGGGATTGACTTCAGGCTCCCTCTTCCTGCGGCTGGGTTCCGCGAGCGGTGGCTGTATGTGGATGCAGGGGTGCCCAGCCCTCTATCGGAGCCAACTTCGCCTGCCGTCCCCAATTTGGGCTGGGGCCAGGAGACGCTTGAGAGCCCCCGGCTCGTCTTCGTCTGGTACCGCTTCACGTTCTTGAGGTCGCTTGGCGTGATAGCGCCCAAGGTGGTGAAGGAGTTCCTGCTTCGCTGCATTGCTCCTCTCCAATGCCACTCCCGCCGGATGTGGGCCTTCAGTGGGCGTGATGATCATATGAGGGTCCAGGAAGAGGACCTGACACCTGAAGTGCTGAGGACAGTGCTCTTGATCCTGACTGGGGACCCCAACCCTGGCAGCATCCAGCAGGGAGGGGCCTTGCTGTACCTCTGCCAGAACAGGGGCGATTTTGTGAATCAGATGCCTATCTTTGATGAGTGGGGGCCGTGCCCCTCCGGCCCCCGGGGGCCTCGCGAGAACCCAGTGATGGTGACTGCCCTTCCAGTCGGCCAAGGCGACTCTTCCTCGGGTGGCGGAGCAGGGAGGCGTGAGGCGCCATAGGCCGAGGGGGCTCCCAGCGGGGTGATAGCGCTGGGCGATGCTCATGAGGGAGCAGCTCTTGGGGCCCGTGCCACTGAGGCTGAGGGCGGCAAGCAGCGGCCCTCAGCGCCTGCGGCTGAGGCCCCTGAGGCTCCAGCCGCTTCTCTTGGCGAGGCGACTGGCAGTGCGCATCAGGCAGGCGCCCCTGACGCGGATCGCCTTGACGCTTCATCCTCGTCGCAGGTTGATCCCTGCGCTCAACTCTTGGGCCGCTTCCGCGTGGAATTTGAGGCCCTCCGGAAGAGAAGGGAGGCCCTGAGCGACGATTACCCTTGTCACCTGCTGAAGCGTAGGAAGTACTTCGCCACTGATGAGTAAGCCTTCTCCTTTTCCAGCTCCCGATCCTTCTGTTGCTTTTACTGATCCTTGCTCCGCAGGCCCCTTCCAGCCGAGCTCGCGGAGATGGCTGAGGTGCCGTCCCCCTTGGCTTCGCCCCCTCTACCATTCTCAAGCGCTCCGAGCAGCAGAGCCCTTGTGGTGAGGGCGATCGGAGAGGCGAACCGTCCCGAGGTGCATCAAGGCCCTGCGCCTCGCGATCCTCCTTCGCGGGCCTTCTCGTGGCATAGCCAGCCTGCCGTGGGCTTCTCGCCTGGTTGCGGACTGCGATTGGCTGAGGCGCTCCCTACGCTCTTCATCTGGGGACGAGCTGGCTCCAGGCCAGGCTTCTGGCGTGGCGTACCCGGCCGTCGCGAGGGTGCCAGCCCCCAGCCCCCTGCCCAGAGGGGGAGTCCTGATTCGTGGCCCCCGGCGCTTGCTTGGGGCAGATGATGGTGTGGAAGACGTGCTCGAGCGTGCCCGGGAGCGTCGCGCTCTTCGCCAAGGATTCCTTCGAAGGGCGGCTGACGCGATGAGCCTGCTTGGTGAGGAGCTTGCTGATGAAGACGCGCGCCTTGAGGCCGAGGGCCTGCGCCTGGCTGCAGAGAGGCGTGAGCTGGAGGGTGCCATTGCCCTTGCGCGCCATCAGCGCGATCTTGACGACGAAGAGGCCAAGGCGTCGCTGGTGGCCTCTCGGGAGGCCTGATCTTGGGCCGCTGAGGAGGCCCGGGAAGCTGACCAGCGGTGAGAGGCGGCGGAGTAGAGGGCTCGGGAGCTCCTGGCCTGGTGCCACTCACTGGAGGAGCAAGTGGAGCTGCGCGATGCAGCCCTCTCGTCGATGAAGGTGGCCTCTGGCGACCCAGCAGAGCTCCAGAAGCGTGAAGAGGCGCTGACGCTAGAAGCCGCCGAACGTACCCATGAGTACGAGCGTCTGGAGACGAGGGAGCACTTGGTGACGCAGGCGGAGGATGATGTCGCTGCATGGGAAGCCCATGTCCTGGAGGAGGTCGGACGTCGGGTGGCGATGGCGCGCTTGGACCTCGAGCGCGAGTCCGAGGAGAGGCTCGGGTTGATTCGGGCCGAGGCTGAAGGTAGGACTGCTGCCTTGAAGGCCAAGCTGGAGGAAGCGATGCGGCGGGCTGATGCTCTTCGGGACGCCCTTGAAGTAGCGCAAGGGGAGTCAACCACCTCCCAGGCCGAGGTGCTCCTTCTTCGCCATCGGGTGGAGGAGGCTGTAGCCGTCGCGCGCCAGAATGCAGACGAGATACGTCAGCGGCGGATCCTGGAGCATGAGCACGACCCCATGCTCAACACGCTCCGGGAGAGAGCCAACACAGCCTTGGGCAACATCTGCGAGGCGGCTGTTGGCGAGCCGCACGCAGTCAACTACGCCGACAACCTTCAGTTCTTCACCGACGTGGTGACGCAGCTAGAGGTGCGGTCGGTCAGGGCTGATAGGTTGGTGGAGGGGAGGAGCCGCGCCCTGCTCGGGCGCGCCTTTTCTCGCGTCTTCAGCCATCTCCGGAACATGGATCCCCACTTCGATTTCGACACCGCCATCGCCCAGTCCCCCAGGCCGTCCGAGACCACCTGGCGCACTGGGTGGAAGACAATGTGGATGCTCTTGTCAGGGCCTTCGCTTCAGACGACGATGACGTGATCGTGGCTGCCGACGAGGGCGGTGTGTTGAACGGCCCTGACGCCGCTGGCGGCGACGCAGACAGCGATGGCGAGTCCAGCAACGCTAGCAACGGTTCGGGTGGTGCTCCTGAGGACACATTGGGGGATTTATCCGACTGATCACGCATCGTTCCTGTTTCCTTACCCTGCATGAATAGAACTCAGGTTTTGGCCTGATGGCTGTGAGAGCATTTTGGGAGGGGGATCCCCTCATGTAAAACTTGTGTTCATCGTATTAGTAGATGTTACATTGCACATGCGCCCGCGCCAAGTGGTTGGCTAAGCGACGCGCTGGTTGGCTAGTTTACCTTCGTCCCGTGCGGGCCCTGAGGTAGCCTGTGGGAGGCTGTGGTGTCCCGAGTTTTCCCTGATCGAATCCGTAGGATCTGCAGTAAAAAAACCCTCCTGAGAGGACACAGCGGCGGCAGTCTGGGCTGCGCACAAGCTAGGCCTGACCCGACTCGCGAGGGGCTCACAAGGGGAGGCAGCTGAGGTGAAGTGGTAATCAAAACGCGAGAAATTGCTTGAACGAGACTCAGCACCCCTTCCCCGAACACACGCAAATCTCAAATTCGAATCCAACTTGAATCCAGCGGGGGAAAGTGACAACCAAAGGGAAAAGCGACGAAAGCAGACAAAAGGCCGCGTCCGGCACCTAATCTAGTCTTGGACGTCTTCTCACCAGCGCGGAGCTAAGTGCTGCCACTGGGCATGGGAGGGAGCCCCAGGGCCTGAGGCCGGCACCCCTGAGACTCCGGGGCGTGTACAGCCCCACTCATTATTATGTGAGAGTGTCACGGGGCGGTGAGCTTCACAGGCACTGGGCCTTCTTCACAGGTACCGGCCTTGCTTCATATCGCCAGACGAGGGCCCCGCCTTGCGCCACACTCTAGTGCTATCAACGACGACCGGAAACCAGGACGCCGCCGATGGGGTAGAGCGGTCGCCAGCGGTTCCCCCGACGACCACGGGTCCTTCGCCAGGGGCAGGCCCTGAGGCACCTCCCCAGCAGAGGGCCTACCTCCTAAGAACACCTTGCTCCGAACGCCGCGGTGGTGATGTCGGATCTCGGCCCCTCTCCTGCAGCCCCCCGCGCCCTCCTCCCGAGGGGTAGGAGACTGTGGGAGCGGGGCAGCTGCTCGCTGTGGCGACCTGCACCTCCTGCGATCCATGATTAGCGTATGCCTGCTCCTGAGGAATTAGCGGTACCCGATAATCGTTGCACCAGCATGGCCAGTGGGACCGTCCCGGGGCTCGTGGAAGGGCTCAGCTTCTGGCGCCTCGTCCCCCCAGCTTGGGCTGAGGAGCAAGCCTTGTTCGCCCTCGTGAGGGTGTCCTTGGTCCATCATGAGGGGCACGTATTCTTCTGGCGTCGTCATCCCGAAGGCCACGCCGTAGTGCTCCGCGTGCCACACAGTCCTACTTGACGCGCCCACCGTGGGGTGGTAGCGCGGCTGTCCACTGGGGCCGTGGGTCGCGTCGAGTCCTTCTTCTTCGCGGACCGGGAGCAGGGGCAGCGCCTCCGCCGGTCTGGTGCCAACAGCTTCGCCGGCGTTGGGGTAGCCTTGGAGCCCGCGGGCGCGCGCGGAGCCCCCCCGCGGGCCGCCCTGGGCTTGAGATGGGAGCTGGGTGCAGAAGGGGTGAGCCCCCGAGGCAGCGAAGCCCAGGAGCTCTGCCACCCGCTCCAGCAGCACGTCGCGGCCACCCTCCAGCAGCCTGCACTGCAGCAGCTCTCGGGCCACCGTGAGCGCGGCCCTCGAGTTCGCCTGCTCCCGGCGGGTGTACGGTGTTGTGGTCGCTGCGTGATTGGAGGCCCTTGCTGCCGACCGCGCCTACCGCGGTGTGAGAGCTGTCGAAGCCTGTCCGCGTCACCCGCGGCCCGCAGCGCACTACGGACCGCGAGCTGCCTAGGGCACGGGGTCGCCCGAGGCGAGCGGCTCTGCGTGGGCGGGCCACGCCGCCCATGGATCTGGGTTGCCCGCCTGGTCGCCGGACATGGTGATGACGATGCGACGGGACACGAAGCGGTAGAAGGTGGATTCCAGCGCACCCCTACCTGGCGCGCCAAATGTCGGATTTCGGGTTCTGGCAGACCCTTGAGGTTCGAACACTGGGGTGCATGTGGAGATTTCGCCTTCTACCTACCTGCACCCCTCCACCTCGCTAAGATCTAAGCTATGGAAAGAACAACACAAGAGACACAGGGTTTATACTGGTTCGGGCCACCGTTGTGGTGTAATACCCTACTCCAGTGTGTGGTGTGGTGGATTGCCTCTTGGGCTGATGATGATGAGCAATACAAGGAAGAACAGGCTCACGAGGGTCTGTTCTTGGCTGGGGGGATGAACTGCTAGGAGGAGTTCAGTCGCCCCTCTCTCTCTCTTTGTGTGTGATATTACTCGATCCGATCCTAGCTAGTTTCTCTCTTGGCTTCTAGATTCTCCCTTCTTGATTGTCCCCCTACCCTGGGGGTGGCTAGTCCAATTTATAGGCAAAGGCCCTGGGCCTCTTCCCAAATATTGAGCGGGAAGGGCGCCAACAATTGGCCATTTTGAAGGGGAACATCTAGTACACTTATCCTGACTAAAGTTGGTCCTCGCCTGCCAAAGGCTCTGGTGGTGACGCTGGCTTGGGCTCCACAATGACTTCCTCCCTGCCGTTGGACTGGTCTTGGTCTCGTTGCACCGAAACGGGTGCCTTTGCTTGATGCTCTCGCCTGTGCTTGCTCCCTTTGCACCAAAGAGGAAAGGAGGACACTGCACGGCTGGCGCCCGCCTGGCGCCTTTGGTCGTCATGGCTTGCGTCACGGGCACCTCGCGAGGTACCCCGCCTTGATCTCTCCGCCTCCTCGCGAGCCAGCCTGATGAGGCTGTGCCTGAGGAAGTTCTGTGTCGTCCGCCCCGTGAGGCTTGGCCCCTCGCGAGGGTCTTGGGTCTGTGTTGATGAAGATGGGCCGTGCTGGGCCCCCCTTTGAGCCACGCCGCAGGCCGCAGGTAGGCAAGTCTGGGGACCCCCGTTCCCAGAACGCCGACAACAAGTTTTATAAATATAATCACTACTTTTTATATCATAAGTATCATCACAATAATCATCATAAGTAGGAGGCATGCTATCTTCATTATAAATTTGCATGTCAAAACTTGGGAGACTAAAAATATCATCTTCATTAAATGTAGCATCCCCAAGCTTGGGACAAACATTAATTTCAGCAAATATATTCTCAAATATGTCATCCTCATCAAACATAGCCTCCACAAGCTTGGGCCTTTTCATATCATAAGCATAATCACTCTCATAATTAATAGTATGGATAGCACCAATAGTATAGCAATTATCATATTCGTCCAAGCAAGTGCCAAAAAGATTTTCAAGATCATAAGAAATATCATTATCTTCCACAATTATATTTTCATGAGGCACAATAGTAATAGGAGTAGCATTATTTGGGAGAGATATCTTTTTACCTCTCTTCCTTTTTCTTTTCTTCTTCTTCACCACATCATGTGTGGGTTCAATCCTCTTTTTGGAGCTCCTTATTAATGAGATTGGTTGAATAGGAGGCTCCTCCTCGTTACCTGATTCATCATAATAAATAATAGGAGGATATTGGGAAGTCTCTTCCCTTTCATTAGTATTTTCTTCATCTTCTATTTGTTTTCATTTCTTTATGTAATTGGTAATATAAGGAATTTCAATGCAATTCACCGCACAATACATATAAATTTCCTCTAGGTCAAAATGAAGAACTCTATCAGGGGCAAATTTTGGAATATCCTTAGTTATACGTTTCATTTCTTCGTAGCCCATAAGCAAACTAAATTCATTATAATGTGCAAGGGAAATCAAGTCATCACAATTTTTGGACATGATTAGATCATGAAACAATTTGCATCGGATAATTAAATGACCACGTTCATTACAAAGCTCACAAGTATGGCCAAGAAAATTTAAATTTTCAGCACAATCATCTAGCTCTTCTTGCAACAATTTAGTTTCTAAGTACTTATGCTTCTTGCAATATCTATCTTCTCTATTTGGTGTGTACTTACAAACCCAATGCACCCCCGTTCCCAGAACACCGATAGTAGCCCCCGGGCCCAAGGCGCGCCCGGACTTGGCCGTGCAGGGAGGCGAAAGGGCAAGAGCGAAGCGCCGCGGGCCCTAACAGCCTGCGGCCTTGGGCGCCGCGTGGCGGTTGATTGGACGTGGGCGGCACTGTTCCCCCACGCCCCCTTATTTTGCGCCATGCTAGGCGGACTCGTAGTCGTACACAGCCGCTCCCCTTTCTGTTGCTCGAGCGCCCTCTGTCCTTCCTCCTCTCGAACTCCAGCTTCTGTTTTCAACCCAATCTCGAACCTTCCCCCCCCTTCCCATCGCCATGGCTCCGACGAAGAAGGGAAGAGGGAAGAAACCCATGCCTCCGCCTTGCTCGCCGCCGTTGGCGGCCCCCGCCGAGGGCTTGGGCAAGGTCAGCTCGGCTCTGGCCACTATCTTCAACGAATGTGGGAGGACGACGGCCTGGCCCGCATCCCACTTCTCCATCGACAGGTTAGTCACCGAGGTCCAATATTTTGACGACGCCCTGTGGGCGGGTCTGGTTCCCCCCTTTTCTGATTTCTTCAATGCCGTGCTTTCCCACTATCAGATCCACATGATGCATCTGGGTCCTGAATCCATCACCCTCCTTTCGGTCTTCGCCTTTGTTTGCGAGGCAATGATGCGCATCCTTCCTTCGGTTGCCTTGCTGCGCCACTTCTTCTCTCTGCGCCTTGTTGACCCTACCCAATGCCGAGCATGCGTGAGCTTTGTTGCCGCATCTGAGACAGCGGCCTCAGGGATTGACTTCAGGCTCCCTCTTCCTGTGGCTGGGTTCCGCGAGCGGTGGCTGTATGTGGATGCAGGGGTGCCCAGCCCTCTATCGGAGCCAACTTCGCCTGCCGTCCCCAATTTGGGTTGGGGCCAGGAGACGCTTGAGAGCCCCCGGCTCGTCTTCGTCTGGTACCGCTTCACGTTCTTGAGGTCGCTTGGCGTGATAGCGCCCAAGGTGGTGAAGGAGTTCCTGCTTCGCTGCATTGCTCCTCTCCAATGCCACTCCCGCCGGATGTGGGCTTTCAGTGGGCGTGATGATCATATGAGGGTCCAGGAAGAGGACCTGACACCTGAAGTGCTGAGGACAGTGCTCTTGATCCCGACTGGGGACCCCAACCCTGGTAGCATCCAGCAGGGAGGGGCCTTGCTGTACGTCTGCCAGAACAGGGGCGATTTTGTGAATCAGATGCCTATCTTTGATGAGTGGGGGCCGTGCCCCTCCGGCCTCCGGGGGCCTCGCGAGAACCCAGTGATGGTGACTGCCCTTCCAGTTGGCCAAGGCGACTCTTCCTCGGGTGGCGGAGCAGGGAGGCGTGAGGCGCCATAGGCCGAGGGGGCTCCCAGCGGGGTGATAGCGCCGGGCGATGCTCATGAGGGAGCAGCTCTTGGGGCCCGTGCCACTGAGGCTGAGGGCGGCAAGCAGCGGCCCTCAGCGCCTGCGGCTGAGGCCCCTGAGGCTCCAGCCGCTTCTCTTGGCGAGGCGACTGGCAGTGCGCATCAGGCAGGCGCCCCTGACGCGGATCGCCTTGATGCTTCGTCCTCGTCGCAGGTTGATCCCTGCGCTCAACTCTTGGGCCGCTTCCGCGTGGAATTTGAGGCCCTCCGGAAGAGAAGGGAGGCCCTGAGCGACGATTACCCTTGTCACCTGCTGAAGCGTAGGAAGTACTTCGCCACTGATGAGTAAGCCTTCTCCTTTTCCAGCTCCCGATCCTTCTGTTGCTTTTACTGATCCTTGCTCCGCAGGCCCCTTCCAGCCGAGCTCGCGGAGATGGCTGAGGTGCCGTCCCCCTTGGCTTCGCCCCCTCTACCATTCTCAAGCGCTCCGAGCAGCAGAGCCCTTGTGGTGAGGGCGATCGGAGAGGCGAACCGTCCCGAGGCGCATCAAGGCCCTGCGCCTCGCGATCCTCCTTCGCGGGCCTTCTCGTGGCATAGCCAGCCTGCCGTGGGCTTCTCGCCTGGTTGCGGACTGCGATTTGCTGAGGCGCTCCCTGCGCTCTTCATCTGGGGACGAGCTGGCTCCAGGCCGGGCTTCTGGCGTGGCGTACCCGGCCGTCGCGAGGGTGCCAGCCCCCAGCCCCCTGCCCAGAGGGGGAGTCCTGATCCGTGGCCCCCGGCGCTTGCTTGGGGCAGATGATGGTGTGGAAGACGTGCTCGAGCGCGCCCGGGAGCGTCGCGCTCTTCGCCAAGGATTCCTTCGAAGGGCGGCTGACGCGATGAGCCTGCTTGGTGAGGAGCTTGCTGATGAAGACGCGCGCCTTGAGGCCGAGGGCCTGCGCCTGGCTGCAGAGAGGCGTGAGCTGGAGGGCGCCATTGCCCTTGCACGCCATCAGCGCGATCTTGACGACGAAGAGGCCAAGGCGTCGCTGGTGGCCTCTCGGGAGGCCTGATCTTGGGCCGCTGAGGAGGCCCGGGAAGCTGACCAGCGGCGAGAGGCGGCGGAGTAGAGGGCTCGGGAGCTCCTGGCCTGGTGCCACTCACTGGAGGAGCAAGTGGAGCTGCGCGATGCAGCCCTCGCGTCGATGAAGGTGGCCTCTGGCGACCCAGCAGAGCTCCAGAAGCGTGAAGAGGCGCTGACGCTAGAAGCCGCCGAACGTACCCATGAGTACGAGCGTCTGGAGACGAGGGAGCACTTGGTGATGCAGGCGGAGGATGATGTCGCTGCATGGGAGCCCATGTCCTGGAGGAGGTCGGACGTCGGGTGGCGATGGCGTGCTTGGACCTCGAGCGCGAGTCCGAGGAGAGGCTCGGGTTGATTCGGGCCGAGGCTGAAGGTAGGACTGCTGCCTTGAAGGCCAAGCTGGAGGAAGCGATGCGGCGGGCTGATGCTCTTCGGGACGCCCTTGAAGTAGCGCAAGGGGAGTCAACCACCTCCCAGGCCGAGGTGCTCCTTCTTCGCCATCGGGTGGAGGAGGCTGAAGCCGTCGCGCGCCAGAATGCGGACGAGATACGTCAGCGGCGGATCCTGGAGCATGAGCACGACCCCATGCTCACCACGCTCCGGGAGAGAGCCAACACAGCCTTGGGCAACATCTGCGAGGCGGCTGTTGGCGAGCCGCACGCAGTCAACTACGCCGACAACCTTCAGTTCTTCACCGACGTGGTGACGCAGCTAGAGGTGCGGTCGGTCAGGGCTGATAGGTTGGTGGAGGGGAGGAGCCGCGCCCTGCTCGGGCGCGCCTTTTCTCGCGTCTTCAGCCATCTCCGGAACATGGATCCCCACTTCGATTTCGACACCGCCATCGCCCCAGTCCCCCAGGCCGTCCGAGACCACCTGGCGCACTGGGTGGAAGACAATGTGGATGCTCTTGTCAGGGCCTTCGCTTCAGACGACGATGACGTGATCGTGGCTGCCGACGAGGGCGGTGTGTTGAACGGCCCTGACGCCGCTGGCGGCGACGCAGACAGCGATGGCGAGTCCAGCAACGCTAGCAACGGTTCGGGTGGTGCTCCTGAGGACACATTGGGGGATTTATCCGACTGATCACGCATCGTTCCTGTTTCCTTACCCTGCATGAATAGAACTCAGGTTTTGGCCTGATGGCTGTGAGAGCATTTTGGGAGGGGGAGCCCCTCATGTAAAACTTGTGTTCATCGTATTAGTAGATGTTACATTGCACATGCGCCCGCGCCAAGTGGTTGGCTAAGCGACGCGCTGGTTGGCTAGTTTACCTTCGTCCCGTGCGGGCCCTGAGGTAGCCTGTGGGAGGCTGTGGTGTCCCGAGTGTTCCCTGATCGAATCCGTAGGATCTGCAGTAAAAAAACCCTCCTGAGAGGACACAGCGGCGGCAGTCTGGGCTGCGCACAAGCTAGGCCTGACCCGGCTCGCGAGGGGCTCACAAGGGGAGGCAGCTGAGGTGAAGTGGTAATCAAAACGCGAGAAATTGCTTGAACGAGACTCAGCACCCCTTCCCCGAACACACGCAAATCTCAAATTCGAATCCAACTTGAATCCAGCGGGGGAAAGTGACAACCAAAGGGAAAAGCGACGAAAGCAGACAAAAGGCCGCGTCCGGCACCTAATCTAGTCTTGGACGTCTTCTCACCAGCGCGGAGCTAAGTGCTGCCACTGGGCATGGGAGGGAGCCCCAGGGCCTGAGGCCGGCACCCCTGAGACTCCGGGGCATGTACAGCCCCACTCATTATTATGTGAGAGTGTCACGGGGCGGTGAGCTTCACAGGCACTGGGCCTTCTTCACAGGTACCGGCCTTGCTTCATATCGCCAGACGAGGGCCCCGCCTTGCGCCACACTCTAGTGCTATCAACGACGACCGGAAACCAGGACGCCGCCGATGGGGTAGAGCGGTCGCCAGCGGTTCCCCCGACGACCACGGGTCCTTCGCCAGGGGCAGGCCCTGAGGCACCTCCCCAGCAGAGGGCCTACCTCCTAAGAACACCTTGCTCCGAACGCCGCGGTGGTGATGTCGGATCTCGGCCCCTCTCCTGCAGCCCCCCGCGCCCTCCTCCCGAGGGGTAGGAGACTGTGGGAGCGGGGCAGCTGCTCGCTGTGGCGACCTGCACCTCCTGCGATCCATGATTAGCGTATGCCTGCTCCTGAGGAATTAGCGATACCCGATAATCGTTGCACCAGCATGGCCAGTGGGACCGTCCCGGGGCTCGTGGAAGGGCTCAGCTTCTGGCGCCTCGTCCCCCCAGCTTGGGCTGAGGAGCAAGCCTTGTTCGCCCTCGTGAGGGTGTCCTTGGTCCATCATGAGGGGCACGTATTCTTCTGGCGTCGTCATCCCGAAGGCCACGCCGTAGTGCTCCGCGTGCCACACAGTCCTACTTGACGCGCCCACCGTGGGGTGGTAGCGCGGCTGTCCACTGGGGCCGTGGGTCGCGTCGAGTCCTTCTTCTTCGCGGACCGGGAGCGGGGGCAGCGCCTCCGCCGGTCTGGTGCCAACAGCTTCGCCGGCGTTGGGGTAGCCTTGGAGCCCGCGGGCGCGCGCGGAGCCCCCCCGCGGGCCGCCCTGGGCTTGAGATGGGAGCTGGGTGCAGAAGGGGTGAGCCCCCGAGGCAGCGAAGCCCAGGAGCTCTGCCACCCGCTCCAGCAGCACGTCGCGGCCGCCCTCCAGCAGCCTGCACTGCAGCAGCTCTCGGGCCACCGTGAGCGCGGCCCTCGAGTTCGCCTGCTCCCGACGGGTGTACGGTGTTGTGGTCGCTGCGTGATTGGAGGCCCTTGCTGCCGACCGCGCCTACCGCGGTGTGAGAGCTGTCGAAGCCTGTCCGCGTCACCCGCGGCCCGCAGCGCACTGCGGACCGCGAGCTGCCTAGGGCACGGGGTCGCCCGAGGCGAGCGGCTCTGCGCGGGCGGGCCACGCCGCCCATGGATCTGGGTTGCCCGCCTGGTCGCCGGACATGGTGATGACGATGCGACGGGACAAGAAGCGGTAGAAGGTGGATTCCGGCGCACCCCTACCTGGCGCGCCAAATGTTGGATTTCGGGTTCTGGCAGACCCTTGAGGTTCGAACACTGGGGTGCATGTGGAGATTTCGCCTTCTACCTACCTACACCCCTCCACCTCGCTAAGATCTAAGCTATGGAAAGAACAACACAAGAGACACAGGGTTTATACTGGTTCGGGCCACCGTTGTGGTGTAATACCCTACTCCAGTGTGTGGTGTGGTGGATTGCCTCTTGGGCTGATGATGATGAGCAATACAAGGAAGAACAGCCTCACGAGGGTCTGTTCTTGGCTGGGGGGATGAACTGCTAGGAGGAGTTCAGTCGCCCCTCTCTCTCTCTTTGTGTGTGATGCTACTCGATCCGATCCTAGCTAGTTTCTCTCTTGGCTTCTAGATTCTCCCTTCTTGATTGTCCCCCTACCCTGGGGGTGGCTAGTCCAATTTATAGGCAAAGGCCCTGGGCCTCTTCCCAAATATTGAGCGGGAAGGGCGCCAACAATTGGCCATTTTGAAGGGGAACATCTAGTACACTTATCCTGACTAAAGTTGGTCCTCGCCTGCCAAAGGCTCTGGTGGTGACGCTGGCTTGGGCTCCACAATGACTTCCTCCCTGCCGTTGGACTGGTCTTGGTCTCGTTGCACCGAAACGGGTGCCTTTGCTTGATGCTCTCGCCTGTGCTTGCTCCCTTTGCACCAAAGAGGAAAGGAGGACACTGCACGGCTGGCGCCCGCCTGGCGCCTTTGGTCGTCATGGCTTGCGTCACGGGCACCTCGCGAGGTACCCTGCCTTGATCTCTCCGCCTCCTCGCGAGCCAGCCTGATGAGGCTGTGCCTGAGGAAGTTCTGTGTCGTCCGCCCCGTGAGGCTTGGCCCCTCGCGAGGGTCTTGGGTCTGTGTTGATGAAGATGGGCCGTGCTGGGCCCCCCTTTGAGCCATGCCGCAGGCCGCAGGTAGGCAAGTCTGGGGACCCCCGTTCCCAGAACGCCGACAAAAAGTTTTATAAATATAATCACTACTTTTTATATCATAAGTATCATCACAATAATCATCATAAGTAGGAGGCATGCTATCTTCATTATAAATTTGCATGTCAAAACTTGGGAGACTAAAAATATCATCTTCATTAAACGTAGCATCCCCAAGCTTGGGACAAACATTAATTTCAGCAAATATATTCTCAAATATGTCATCCTCATCAAACATAGCCTCCACAAGCTTGGGCCTTTTCATATCATAAGCATAATCACTCTCATAATTAATAGTATGGATAGCACCAATAGTATAGCAATTATCATATTCATCCAAGCAAGTGCCAAAAAGATTTTCAAGATCATAAGAAATATCATTATCTTCCACAATTATATTTTCATGAGGCACAATAGTAATAGGAGTAGCATTATTTGGGAGAGATATCTTTTTACCTCTCTTCCTTTTTCTTTTCTTCTTCTTCACCACATCATGTGTGGGTTCAATCCTCTTTTTGGAGCTCCTTATTAATGAGATTGGTTGAATAGGAGGCTCCTCCTCGTTACCTGATTCATCATAATAAATAATAGGAGGATATTGGGAAGTCTCTTCCCTTTCATTAGTATTTTCTTCATCTTCTATTTGTTTTCATTTCTTTATGTAATTGGTAATATAAGGAATTTCAATGCAATTCACCGCACAATACATATAAATTTCCTCTAGGTCAAAATGAAGAACTCTATCAGGGGCAAATTTTGGAATATCCTTAGTTATACGTTTCATTTCTTCGTAGCCCATAAGCAAACTAAATTCATTATAATGTGCAAGGGAAATCAAGTCATCACAATTTTTGGACATGATTAGATCATGAAACAATTTGCATCGGATAATTACATGACCACGTTCATTACAAAGCTCACAAGTATGGCCAAGAAAATTTAAATTTTCAGCACAATCATCTAGCTCTTCTTGCAACAATTTAGTTTCTAAGTACTTATGCTTCTTGCAATATCTATCTTCTCTATTTGGTGTGTACTTACAAACCCAATGCACTCCACAAAAATTGAAATGTTTATAGGAGACATTTTCATCATAACTAGTGCAATCATCATTAGTGTCATGGATATTCAAAGAATTCGTACTAACAACATTGCAATCATGCTCATCATTCAAATATTTAGTTCCAAACATTCTAATGCATTCTTCCTCTAGGACTTGAGCACAATTTTCCTTTCCATCATACTCACGAAAGATATTGAAAAGATGAAGCGTATGAGGCAAAATTAATTCCATTTTTTAATTTTCTTTTATAGACTAAACTAGTGATAAAACAAGAAACTAAAAGACTCGATTGCAAGATCTAAAGATATACCTTCAAGCAGTCACCTCCCCGGCAATGGCGCTAGAAAAGAGCTTGATGTCTACTACACAACCTTCTTCTTGTAGACGTTGTTGGGCCTCCAAGTGCAGAGGTTTGTAGGACGGTAGCAAATTTCCCTCAAGTGGATGACCTAAGGTTTATCAATCCATAGGAGGCGTAGGATGAAGATGGTCTCTCTCAAGCAACCCTGCAACCAAATAACAAAGAGTCTCTTATGTCCCCAACACACCTAATACAATGGTAAATTGTATAGGTGCACTAGTTCGGCGAAGAGATGGTGATACAAGTGCAATATGGATGGTAGATAAAGGTATTTGTAATCTGAAATTATAAAAACAGCAAGGTAACTAATGATAAAAGTGAGCGTAAACGGTATTGCAATGATAGGAAACAAGGCCTAGGGCTCATACTTTCGCTAGTGCAAGTTCCCTCAACAATGATAACATAATTGGATCACATAACTATCCCTCCACATGCAACAAAGAGTCACTCCAAAAGTCACTAATAGCGGAGAACGAACGAAGAGATTATGGTAGGGTACGAAACCACCTCAAAGTTATTCTTTCCAATCAATCCGTTGGGCTATTCTTATAAGTGTCACAAACAGCCCTAGAGTTCGTACTAGAATAACACCTTAAGACACAAATCAACCAAAACCCTAATGTCACCTAGATACTCCAATGTCACCTCAAGTATCCGTGGGTATGATTATACGATATGCATCACACAATCTCAGATTCATCTATTCAACCAACATAAAGGACCGCAAAGAGTGCCCCAAATTTCTACCGGAGAATCACGATGAAAACTTGTGCCAACCCCTATGCATAGGTTTATGCGCGGAACCCGCAAGTTGATCACCAAAACATACATCAAGTGAATCATGTGGTATCCCATTGTCACCACAGATACGCACGGCAAGACATACATCAAGTGTTCTCAAATCTTTAAAGACTCAATCCGATAAGATTACTTCAAAGGGGAAACTAAATTCATTACAAGATAGTAGACAGGGAGCAAACATCATAGGATCCAACTATAATAGCAAAGCTCGCGATACATCAAGATCGTACCACCTCAAGAACACGAGGGAGAGAGAGATCAAACACATAGCTACTGGTACATACCCTCAGCCCCGAGGGAGAACTACTCCCTCCTCGTCATGGAGAGCACCGGGATGATGAAGATGGCCACCGGAGAAGGATTGCCCCCTCCGGCAGGGTGCCGGAACGGGTCTAGATTGGTTTTCGGTGGCTACAGAGGCTTCTTTGTGACGGAACTCCCGATCTATCGTCCGTTCTAGAAGTTTTAGGATACGTAGGTATATATGGGTGAAAGAAGCACGTCGGTGGACCGAAGGGAGGGCCACGAGGCAGGGGGCGCGCCCTAGGGGGGTGGGCACGCCCCCACCCTCGTGGGCACCTCCCTTCTTTCATGACGTGCACTCAAAGCTTTTTCGGTAGCTTTCCTTCCAAAAATAACTTCTCTAGTTGATTTCGTTCCGTTTTGACTCCGTTTGATATTGCTTATCTTCGAAACACTGAAATAGGCAAAAAATAGCAATTCTGGGCTGGGCCTCCGGTTAATAGGTTAGTCCCAAAAATAATATAAAAGTGGATAATAAGGCCCAATATTGTCTAAAACAGTAGATAATATAGCATGGAGCAATCAAAAATTATTGATACGTTGGAGACGTATCACGAGACACCATGTGATGATCGGGTGTGACAAGCTCTAAGTTCACATACAATGGGTGCAAGACAGTTTTGCACATGCGGAATACTTGGGTTAAACTTGACGAGCCTAGCATGTACAGAAATGGCCTCGGAACACGGGAGACTGAAAGTTCGAACGTGAATCATATAGTATATATGATCAACATAGAGATGTTCACCATTGAAAACTACTCCATCTCATGTGATGATCAGACATGGTTGTCACACCCTAGCTAGTTCAAGCATTAGAGTGTGCATCATGTTTAAATTTCTCTTAAATTTGAAATGGGGAAAGCAGAAACCCCCAACACCCCCCTGGAAACAACTAGGGTTTACTAAAATTATTTTCAATGAACCTGAAATGCCCTTCTAAAAAGTTCACCCTCCTTGTCTTGGGTTAAAACCTCTGGCAAAATTGGTGCACAATTTTCTAGGTCAACAGAAGGTCATTGAATTAAATCATAAGTATTTGAATTTGGGCATTTAAATGCTATAAAATAATTTAAATGCTCAAATAATCCTGGAAATAAATGTTTGCTGTTGGAAATAATCTAAACAGAGCCCACAATTATCTTCAGGATTTTTGGAAACGTTTTAGTATTTTATTTAAAGCCCAACAGTTGTAGTTAATTAGAAAAACAGAAACAAATAAAGAGAGAGAGAGAGAGAGAGAGAGAGAGAGAGAGAGAGAGAGAGGGAAGCCCACCCGGGCCTTACCTGTGCTGGCCCAGCCACCTGGCTCGGCCCAGCCTACTGGCTCTGCCAGTCGTCGTCCTCCTCGCGCCAGAAGGACGCGGAGCGCGTGACCGGCGCCCGCGGCCACACGCCGGCCACCTCCTGCTTCCGCCGACGCCTGGAGACGCCTAGGGGTGCCACGCGACCCCCACGTCCCCCTCTCATCCTCGCTCACTCTCCCCTCGTCTCCCTCACCCTCTCCTGCACCATGGCCGACGAGCTTGTCGCCGTCTCACCGCCGTAGTCGCGCTCTCCGTCACCCCTTCGCCTCTCTGACCTCTCCAGAAGCTCCGCCGCGACGCCCTCGCCCTCCCCACCGAGCCACGCATCGCCGCAGGCCATGCATCGCCACTATCGGATCGTCTTCAACCTCGGTACCCGCCGGACGCCGTTCATCGATTCGCCTCGCTCCGGTCGCCCCCGAGCCCACTGAGCTACTCATCGACCTCCCTGTGAGCTCCGCCGCCTTTCCCCTCTTCTTTCCCACGTGTTTGCACCCTCTAGGCCATAGTTCCACCAAGGCCGAAGCTCGTCTCCGCTCGCGCTCGTCGCTGGCGTTGCTCCAGCGACCATTTGGTCCTCCCGTGCTATGCAACGTGCTTGCCGCATTGCATAGTGCCTTGCTAGCGCTTCAGTTTCCGTGTTTGCACGCCGCAGCCCACTCCCCGCACATGGCCGAACTCCGGCCGCCGCCTTGGAGCTCGCCGTCGTCGTCTCCGGCCACCGTAGGCCCGGCCTCCACCACCACTAGATGCGCGACTGCAAGAGCTCTCCAACGAGCCCAAGAACGGCCTCGCCCGTGCCCTGTGGGCGTTTTCCGAGCTGCGCCACCGTCTCGGGCCTCGCCGGCGTCGAGTCGCCGGCGAGTTTGACCCAGTTTGACTCCTGGGTGGGCCCAGGTAGACCCCCCTGAGTCTATGATAGGTGGGGCCGGTCTGCTAACTAATTTAGGATTAGTTTTAATTAATTTTAATTAAATCAGTCACTGACATGTGGGCCCATGCCCCACTGGCAGCTAATTAGTGTTAATCTAATCCTATTAATTAGCTGAGAGGCTGACAGAAGGGGCCCACCAGTCAGGTTTGACCTGGGCTGGCGCCTTTGACCTGCTGAGGTCAGCATGACACAGTAATGCATTTTCTGGATTTATTTTTACTCAGGAATTTCCAGAAAATAGTTAAAACTTCGAAAAATCATAGAAAATCAACCATAGCTCCAAATGCAAAGATTTATATATGAAAAATGATCAGAAAAATTCAATCTATCCATCTGTAATGGTTTTATGCATGACAAAACAAGTTTACCTTGCTGTTTAAGCAGAATAAGGAAATGCACTATTAAGGCCATGTTTAATGAGCTAATATTTGAATCTTTGATTCAAATGAGTTCATTCCTTTCTGTTATAGCTTGCATTAGGCCAAGACACATTCATATTGCCATGTCATAGCATGCATCATATTGTTGCATATCGTCATGTGTTGATTGTGTTCCGATGTGTTCTTCGTGGTAGGTTCTGCCTCCGAGGATATTCATGAGTATCGAACTGAAGGGCAGTATCCCACTACCACTCCATCAGGCAAGAAACCATTGATCATTCCGATACAAACCCATGTTCTCGCTTCTGCTCTTGTTTACTGCATTAAGACAACGCGATTCAAACTGCTGTGTGCTACGGTAGTTGAACCTTATCCTCTGCATGACCTGTCATTGCCACATTAACTAGATGAAACCCACTAGCATGTGTAGGAGTTGATTGAGCCATGTATGTGATTCCTACCTTGCTATGCCTGCTATGCTTAGAGTTGTGTCAGGTCTGGTTCATCTGGGTGATGGGCCAGAGTGAAATGCTTATGCCGGTAATGTGAGGGATGTGTTGAACATGTTTTGGTAAAGGTATCGATGAGAGGCCATGTAGGAGTACATGGTGGGTTGTTTCATTGAGGCCGTCCCTAAGAACTGAGGTCTGTATGTGTGATTTAAGATTCAGCTACTACCATGCATTGGGATCCTTAATTGACCCTCTCGGCTTCTTAACCACCCTAGTACTCTGTCCAGGAGTTGCAAATAGTTTCTGGTGTTTGTAGGTTATGTGTTGGCGGCCGTGCGTAGTGCTGACCCTAGGGGTGGGCTATGTTGCGGTAGATACACCATGGCACGGTGTACCGAGTCACCCGTTTGGTGTCTCGGGATCCCTGTTCACATTGTTCGGGGCCGTATGTGGAAACCTCGGCCGGACTCCCTACGGATGGAACCTGGATAGGCGATAAACCTGGACTAGAGACTTAAGTGTTTAGGTAGGCCGTGGCCGACACCCTCGCTGGGCTTCCGCTTGAAGGTTGCCGAGTACATGTCGTGTAAACGACGGTAAGTGCTGAAAGCGTGTATGAAGAAGTACACCCCTGCAGGGTATAAAAATATTCGAATAGCCGCGTCCGCGGTAAAGGACTACTTGGTTGCCTATACAGTTCATAGACAAGTTAATGGGTACAAATAAAAGACTCAAGATAAGTGTGAGTACCGAGGATGGCCCTCTCGTAGGATGACGAGGGAGGATCCCCGGTGGAGTATTGTGTTGGTGAGTAGTGGACTCGTGTGCGAAAACTATTTTTACTGGTGAAGTTCTGTAGGATAGCTTAGCCAAGAGTCAAAGCTGGCTTGCTTGCTGGGCTAACAGGACTCCGGGGAACCCGGGCTGTAGCAGGCTAGCCAGGATAGTTCTGTAGGTTCTGATGTAAGACTTGCTGAGTACCTTTGTACTCATGTTTGCTTAAGTACTGTTTTCAGACGACAACACTGCCCCCTCCGATGGGTTCTACGTAGACCTTGACATCGATGAGTGACTAGCCACCCAGGTGGTGATCCTGGCCATGGAGGGCCCTATGTAGATAGACAGGCTTCGAGAAGCTTTCTTTCTTTCTAGAGTCTGTACTCAGACTAGTTGCTTCCGCATGTGCTTGTATGTTTGTATGACTTGAGTGTCGGGTCATGTGACCCCTATCTGTATGAACATGTTATGTATGGCTCCCTGGAGCCTTTAAATAAAGTACTTGAGTTGTAGAGTTTTGTTGTGATGCCATGTTGTATGTCCTCATATCGGGCATATTGTGTGTATGATTGAAATGCTTGGTATGAGTGGGATCCGACAATCTAGTTGTTTATCCTTGGCAGCCTTTCTTATGGGGAAATGTAGTCTAGTGTTCCTCGAGCCATAGTAGTCTGCTACAGCCCGGTTCACCGGAGTCCTGCTAGCCTAGCACTACTGTTCAGGACACTTGACTGGCCGGCATGTGTTTCACTTCGTTCCTATGTCTGTCCCTTCGGGGAAATGTCACGTTGTGACTTCCAGAGTCCTGCCTAGCCTGCTACAGCCCGGGTTCCCCGGAGTCCTGTTAGCCCAGTGCTACAGCCCGGAATCAATCGCTGATGACCAACATGCTCGATGTGATTCATGTATGCCTGTCTCCATAGGTCTGTGCCGCTTTGGGTTCATGACTAGCCATGTCGGCCCTGGTTCTCTGTCATATGGATGCTAGCGACACTATCATATACGTGAGCCAAAAGGCGCAAATGGTCCCGGGCCATGGTAAGGCGACACCCGTGGGATACCGTGCGTGAGGCCGCAAAGTGATATGAGGTGTTACCGGCTAGATCGATGTGACTTGGAATCGGGGTCCTAACAGCGTTGGCATCAGAGCTGGACTGCCTGTAGGTTCGTTGAGCCAAACTGGTCAATGTCGAGTCTAGAAATGCTTTAGTTATATGTAGGGGAATTGATTGTGGGATGGAACGTAAGGCTCTTTTACTCCTTTACCCTATGCCTCTGATCTGAGTCATTCTCTTCTCATTCAACGTGGGTTAAGGACTAGGCTCTCTCCTTCTATCAGGTTCACATGTTACTAATCCGTAGTAGCTTATAGGATTGATGCTAGAAGCCCCAGTTTAGTTTCTACTATTTTAGTATGTTGCTAATTGGATCAGAATCTTGATATGATGTTGTTGAGTGGTATTGCGAACTGTTGTGGATGTCTCAAATCTTTTTCTGAGCATTTACAGCTGTTATGCTGTCCAATTTTCCCTAGAAATTCTGATGTCTTTGCATTGTGGTTGTGCTTTCAGATGGCCAACCGTGTTCAAAACCAAGTGGTTCGCCTGACCCGGTGCCTCGACGTGCCCGGTCATACTGCTATGTTAGTCCGGGTAATGATCGAGACGGGCTACCGTTGGTATCCCGAATACACCGTCGAAGAGCAGTTCCGCGACTTTAATCAAAGCCAATATCTCTGCACCGTCAGGATATTTCCTTCTTATCCTAGATCTACCGAGCCCCTTCACTGTTCCTATGGACTCGGGGTTACTGTTGAGATGGCTGTGTAGGATGCTGCCTATTCCATGATGACCATCTTGCGAGTCCGGACTGGCCTGCTTCGGAACACCGACTTCCGTTACATGCCAGCTTCACTTCCGGGAGCGCAAGGGTATCTTCAGGCTATCTATGCTGACTCCACTCAGGAGGACTCATTAACTCGTACCACTGCCGAGATGCTCGAAGATAAGGACCGAGAGAATCGGGCCTTGAGGCTGGAGCTTTTCAATACCCGTGCTGATCATTGGGCCACATTGACTTGGTTTGCACCTGCGGTGCAAGCTGGATGTATGGATACAAGGGATCTGTATCCTGTGAGATCAGCTCTGCCAGACATGGTGGATTGGCGTGATGTGGGAGGCATCACCCCACCCCGTGGTTCCCGCAGGCCACCGTTTGTTGGTCCAAGACCTCATCCTAGCCCCTATGGTCCACAGGCTCCTCTGGACCGTCTGTTCCCGGATGGTCACGTTGAACTTCTAGGCTATGGAGGTGACTTCTATGAGGACTACTACAGAGCTGTCTGAGTTAGTAGTAGTACCACTAGTATTGTAGTAGTTGTATCTCCACTGTCCTGCGAGACTTGTGGAATATGACTTTGTGTGTAATCAAATCCGGAGGTGTAGACAAATACTGTATAGGAGCTTGGAATGCCTCCGATGAGATATAACGTCTTTCATCATAGTTGTACTGTAGCCTGGGCTTGTACTAAACTATGTATGATGTGTATGACCGTTGGTATATATATGGGAGTTTTATATTACCATGACATATGGATGAACATCTCTGCATTCCGCGTTACCCATTACATTCTGCACTCCTTGCTAAGTTTGAGCCATCCTTATCTAAACCATTGTCTTGTTTTCTCCTAGGATGGTCAACACCCGCAGCAACCCTGCTGCCTCGGAGCAGGGGGAAGCCAGTGCAGCTAGACGTGAAAATCTGCCTCACCCGCCTTCTCTGGCCGAAGTAATGCTGGAGGCGGAAAGAAACAAGCGTGAGACTAACCGCCTGCTAGAGTGGATTGAGCAGAACACTGCACGCCACCCACGAAATGACTTGGTGTCAATTAATGACTTTATCAAGCTGTACCCACCAAAGTTTAACCATTCCGTCGAACCCCTCGACGCGGATGACTGGCTTCGCAGCATCACTCACAAGCTACGTTCTGCCAACGTAGCCGAAGCCGACAAGGTTACCTATGCTGCCTATCACCTCGAAGGCCCTGCTAGCCTTTGGTGGGAAAACTTCGAAGCTATGCGCCCGGTCGGCCAAGTTACTACTTGGGCTGAGTTCAGTGAGGCTTTCCGCGAGCATCACATTCCAGAAGGTCTCATGGATCGCAAGAGGGAGGAGTTCTGCAACTTCATTCAAGGAAGACTGACTGTGGATGCTTATAGTCGTGAATTTGGAAATCTGGCACGCTATGCTCCCGAAGAGGTATCTACTGACGCTAAGAAGCAAGCAAGGTTCCGCAAGGGACTTAGCCCTGAGCTTCGCCACGATCTTCGTCTGCACGAGTGCACCTCCTTTCAGAAGTTGGTCAATAAAGCCATCAGTGCTGAGACAGGCCAGACTGATTATGACGCTTCGCGCAAGCACTCCTGTGACTTTGGCTCTTCATCCGGCTCTGGAGCTCAGAAGCACCGGGTGTGGATCCCAAGCACGGCACTGCCACCCAGGTTCATCCCGAGGCCATCCTTTGAGGCGCCTCGTCCCAACCAGCAATTTGCACCGCCCAAGCCCTATGGTGGCCCCGCTGCTAATGCTGCTCCACGCCCCAATGTGGTGACATGCTTTAAGTGTGGAGAGCCGGGTCACTATAGCCGAGAGTGTCCCCAGAACAACAGCCCCAATCAAACTGGAAAGTCCGTTGGCCGTGGTAAGCCCGCGGGAAAAACATTCTACGCCAAGCCGGCCACCACTGCACGTGGCCATGTCAACTATGTTTCAGCCGAGGAGGCTCATGAGGATCCCAACGTCGTCCTTGGTACGCTCCTTGTTAACTGCCATCCGGCATCTGTTCTTTTCGATACTGGAGCATCTCATTCATTCATATCCGAGAGCTATGATCTATTGCATAACACGACATTCTGTGACATGCCCACTTCCATGGTAATTCAAACTCCGGGTTCCGAATGGCAAACTTCTAGAGTAAGTCATGGGAACGAAATTCTTGTCGATAGACTTGTCTTCCTTGCATCCTTGATAGCTCTCAAGTCCACGGACATAAACATCATCTTGGGTATGGACTGGATGTCAGCTCATTACGCTAAGATTGATTGTGCCACTAGAACCGTTCAGCTTACTCACCCATCGGGCAAGACAGTCAATGTCTTAACTCGAGTGGCCAAGCGCCAGCTTTACTCCCTAAATGCCAACCCCCTTCCAGACCTTGAGGATGTTCTGATAGTCCGAGACTTTCCGGATGTCTTTCCAGAAGAACTGCCAGGTGTTCCACCTGACAGGGATGTCGAGTTTGTGATAGACCTTGTTCCAGGAACCGTGCCAATTTCTAGAAGACCCTACAAGATGGCACCCTTAGAACTAGCCGAGCTTAAGAACCAACTCGATGAGTCCTTGAAAAAGGGTTTCATCCGTCCTAGTTCCTCTCCTTGGGCTTGCCCCGTCCTCTTCGTCAAGAAGAAGGATGGAACGGATCAAATGGTTGTGGACTACCGCCCTGTCAACCTAGTCACCGTCAAGAACAAATAACCGCTTCCTAGGATTAACGATCTGTATGATCAGCTCGCTGGATCCTCAGTCTTTTCCAAGATGGATTTGAGGTTGGGCTACCATCAAATCAAAATCAGAAACGGGGACATTCCCAAAACGGCCTTTGTTACTCGTTATGGCCAATACGAGTACACCGTCATGTCCTTCGGTTTAACTAATGCCCCAGCTACCTTCTCTCGGTTAATGAACTCGGTTTTCATGGAGTACTTGGATAAATTCGTCGTGGTATACCTCGATGACATACTCATCTACTACAAGAATGAAGAGGAACATGCCGAACATCTAAGGCTGGTATTGATGAAACTTCGAGAGCATCGCCTTTATGCCAAATTCTCCAAGTGTGAATTTTGGTTGCCAGAAGTGACCTATCTAGGCCATGTAATCTCTGGCAAGGGTATTGCTGTCAATCCCGAGCGAGTTCAAGCCGTCCTTGATTGGACTCCACCTGAGACGGTCAAGCAAGTTCGGAGTTTCCTTGGCTTAGCGAGCTATTGCCGCCGCTTCGTCGAGAATTTCTCCAAGGTTGCTAAACCTCTAACTGAACTCCTCAAGAAGGATAAAAAGTTCGAGTGGACTCCACAGTGCGAGTTCAGCTTTCAGGAACTGAAAAGACGCCTGACATCTGCTCCCGTACTGGTACCACCAGATTTCTCCAAGGACTTTATTATCTATTGCGACGCCTCGCGACAAGGACTAGGTTGCATACTCATGCAGGATCGTCAGGTAATTGCCTATGCTTCACGGCAATTACACCCACATGAGGAAAATTATCCCACACATGATCTAGAGCTTGCAGCTGTAGTCCATGCACTTAAAACCTGGCGACATTACCTCCTCGGTAATCGTTGCGAGATCTTCACCGATCACCAAAGTTTGAAATATATCTTCACCCAACCAGACTTGAATCTCAGGCAAAGACGTTGGGTTGAGTTGATCTCGGATTACGACTTAGGAATAACTTACACCCCGGGCAAAGCCAATGTCATGGCTGATGCACTAAGCCGTAAATCCTATTGTAACAACCTGATGTTACAACAGAGTCAACCACCTCTCCATGAGGAATTCCGTAAGCTTAACCTTCACATTGTTCCTCGAGGATTCCTATCCACCCTGGTGGCGAAACCTACCCTTATGGATCAAATCATAACCGCCCAGCGGTATGATAAGGGCATATCCCGGATTAAGGAAAACATCGCTAGCGGAGTTGCTAAATGTTTCCCCATGGATGAGCGAGGTGTTGTCTTCTTCGAGAACCGTTTGGTGGTTCCCAAGAAACAACATCTGCGCCAGTTGATCCTTAAGGAAGCTCATGGATCCCCTCTCACCATTCATCCCGATAGTACTAAAATGTATCAAGACCTACGCCAGAGGTTTTGGTGGACTAGGATGAAGAGAGAAATCGCTCAATACATTGCTAATTGCGACGTTTTTCGTCGTGTTAAAGCAGAGCATCAACGGCCTGCTGGCACTCTTCAACCTTTGGCTATTCCCGAATGGAAATGGGATAAAATCAGTATGGATTTCATCACTGGGTTTCCTAGGACCAAGAGAGGGAATAATGCCATCTTCGTCGTGATCGACCATCTTTCCAAAGTAGCCCACTTTCTACCTGTTCGTGAGAGTATCACCGCTAGCCAGCTAGCCGATTTATACATCTCCCGAATAGTGTCTCTTCATGGTGTTCCATTGGAAATTAACTCAGACCGTGGGAGTCTCTTTACCTCTCGATTTTGGGAAAGTTTCCAAAATGCTATGGGAACTCGTCTCTCTTTTAGTACTGCCTTCCATCCTCAATCAAGTGGTCAAGTAGAGCGAGTCAATCAAATTCTGGAAGATATGCTCCGAGCTTCTGTCATCTCGTTCGGAATGAGTTGGGAGAAATGCCTTCCATTCGCGGAGTTTGCTTATAACAATAGTTATCAAGCCAGCTTCGGCAAGGCTCCTTTCGAAGTTCTCTATGGACGAAAATGTCGAACGCCTCTTAACTGGTCAGAAACCAGGGAAAGACAACTCTTTGGCCCGGATATGATTCAGGAAGCAGAAGAGCAGGTTCGCGTTATTCGTGAGAAATTGAAAACAGCCCAATCTCGTCAAAAGAGTCAATATGATCGTAAACATAAGCCTATGACTTATGAAGTCAACGAGAAGGCTTACCTTCGGGTTACTCCGTTAAAGGGAACCCATCGTTTCGGTATCAAAGGCAAATTGGCCCCTCGTTACATTGGACCCTTTCACATTCTTGCCAAACAAGGAGAAGTTGCCTAGCAATTGGAACTACCTCCGCATCTTTCCAGAGTTCACAATGTCTTCCACGTTTCACAACTCAGGCGTTGCTTCGCGGATCCTATCCGTGGAGTGGACCACGAAACGCTTGATCTACAAGATAACCTCTCCTATCGGGAATATCCCGTTCGTATCCTTGATCAGGCCGAGCGTACCACTCGACGTCAGAATATCAAGTTTCTCAAGGTTCAATGGTCACACCATTCCGAGAAAGAAGCCACTTGGGAAAGGGAGGATCGTCTTCGACTTGAGTACCCCACCTTCTTCCCGGAGGATCCTAAATCTCGGGACGAGATTCTTTTGAGTGGGTGTGAGTTGTCACACCCTAGCTAGTTCAAGCATTAGAGTGTGCATCATGTTTAAATTTCTCTTAAATTTGAAATGGGGAAAGCACAAACCCCCAACACCCCCCTGGAAACAACTAGGGTTTACTAAAGTTATTTTCAATGAACCTGAAATGCCCTTCTAAAAAGTTCACCCTCCTTGTCTTGGGTTAAAACCTCTGGCAAAATTGGTGCACAATTTTCTAGGTCAACAGAAGGTCATTGAATTAAATCATAAGTATTTGAATTTGGGCATTTAAATGCTATAAAATAATTTAAATGCTCAAATAATCCTGGAAATAAATGTTTGCTGTTGGAAATAATCTAAACAGAGCCCACAATTATTTTCAAGATTTTTGGAAATATTTTAGTATTTTATTTAAAGCCCAACAGTTGCAGTTAATTAGAAAAACAGAAACAAATAAAGAGAGAGAGAGAGAGAGAGAGAGAGAGAGAGAAAGGGAAGCCCACCCGGGCCTTACCTGTGCTGGCCCAGCCACCTGGCTCGGCCCAGCCTACTGGCTCTGCCAGTCGTCGTCCTCCTCGCGCCAGAAGGACGCGGAGCGCGTGGCCGGCGCCCGCGGCAACACGCCGGCCACCTCCTGCTTCTGCCGACGCCTGGAGACGCCTAGGGGTGCCACGCGACCCCCACGTCCCCCTCTCATCCTCGCTCACTCTCCCCTCGTCTCCCTCACCCTCTCCCGCACCATGGCCGACGAGCTTGTCGCCGTCTCACCGCCGTAGTCGCGCTCTCCATCACCCCCTCGCCTCTCTGACCTGTCCAGAAGCTCCGCCGCGACGCCCTCGCCCTCCCCACCGAGCCACGCATCGCCGCAGGCCCTGCATTGCCGCAATCGGATCGTCTTCAACCTCGGTACCCGCCGAACGCCGTTCATCGATTCGCCTCGCTCCGGTCGCCCCAGAGCCCACTGAGCTGCTCATCGACCTCCCTGTGAGCTCCGCCGCCTTTCCCCTCTTCTTTCCCACGTGTTTGCACCCTCTAGGCCATAGTTCCACCATGGCCGAAGCTCGTCTCCGCTCGAGCTCGTCGCCGGCGTCGCTCCGGCGACCATTTGGTCCTCTCGTGCTATGCAACGTGCTTGCCGCATCGCATAGTCCCTCGCTAGCGCTTCAGTTTCCGTGTTTGCACGCCGCAGCCCACTCCCCGCACATGGCCGAACTCCGGCCGCCGCCTTGGAGCTCGCCGTCGTCGTCTCCGGCCACCGTAGGCCCGGCCTCCACCACCACTAGATGCGCGACTACAAGAGCTCTCCAACGAGCCCAAGAACGGCCTCGCCCGTGCCCTGTGGGCGTTTTCCGAGCTGCGCCACCGTCTCGGGCCTCGCCGGCGTCGAGTCGCCGGCGAGTTTGACCCAGTTTGACTCCTGGGTGGGCCCAGGTAGACCCCCCTGAGTCTATGATAGGTGGGGCCGGTCTGCTAACTAATTTAGGATTAGTTTTAATTAATTTTAATTAAATCAGTCACTGACATGTGGGCCCATGCCCCACTGGCAGCTAATTAGTGTTAATCTAATCCTATTAATTAGCTGAGAGGCTGGCAGAAGGGGCCCACCAGTCAGGTTTGACCTGGGCTGGCGCCTTTGACCTGCTGAGGTCAGCATGACGCAGTAATGCATTTTCTGGATTTATTTTTACTCAGGAATTTCCAGAAAATAGTTAAAACTTCGAAAAATCATAGAAAATCAACCATAGCTCCAAATGCAAAGATTTATATATGAAAAATGATCAGAAAAATTCAATCTATCCATCTGTAATGGTTTTATGCATGACAAAACAAGTTTACCTTGCTGTTTAAGCGGAATAAGGAAATGCACTATTAAGGCCATGTTTAATGAGCTAATATTTGAATCTTTGATTCAAATGAGTTCATTCCTTTCTGTTATAGCTTGCATTAGGCCAAGACACATTCATATTGCCATGTCATAGCATGCATCATATTGTTGCATATCGTCATGTGTTGATTGTGTTCCGATGTGTTCTTCGTGGTAGGTTCTGCCTCCGAGGATATTCATGAGTATCCAACTGAAGGGCAGTATCCCACTACCACTCCATCAGGCAAGCAACCATTGATCATTCCGATACAAACCCATGTTCTCGCTTCTGCTCTTGTTTACTGCATTAAGACAACGCGATTCAAACTGCTGTGTGCTACGGTAGTTGAACCCTTATCCTCTGCATGACCTTTCATTGCCACAGTAACTAGATGAAACCCACTAGCATGTGTAGGAGTTGATTGAGCCATGTATGTGATTCCTACCTTGCTATGCCTGCTATGCTTAGAGTTGTGTCAGGTCTGGTTCATCTGGGTGATGGGCCAGAGTGAAATGCTTATGCCGGTAATGTGAGGGATGTGTTGAACATGTTTTGGTAAAGGTATCGATGAGAGGCCATGTAGGAGTACATGGTGGGTTGTTTCATTGAGGCCGTCCCTAAGAACTGAGATCTGTATGTGTGATTTAAGATTCAGCTACTACCATGCATTGGGATCCTTAATTGACCCTCTCGGCTTCTTAACCACCCTAGTACTCTGTCTAGGAATTGCAAATAGTTTCTGGTGTTTGTAGGTTATGTGTTGGCGGCCGTGTGTAGTGCTGACCCTAGGGGTGGGCTATGTTGCGGTAGATACACCATGGCACGGTGTATCGAGTCACCCGTTTGGTGTCTCGGGATCCCTGTTCACATTGTTCGGGGCCGTATGTGGAAACCTCGGCCGGACTCCCTACGGATGGAACCTGGATAGGCGATAAACCTGGACTAGAGACTTAAGTGTTTAGGTAGGCCGTGGCCGACACCCTCGCTGGGCTTTCGCTTGAAGGTTGCCGAGTACATGTCGTGTAAACGGCGGTAAGTGGTGAAATAGTGTATGAAGAAGTACACCCCTGCAGGGTATAAAACTATTCGAATAGCCGTGTCCGCGGTAAAGGACTACTTGGTTGCCTATATAGTTCATAGACAAGTTAATGGGTACTAATAAAAGACTCAAGATAAGTGTGAGTACCGAGGATGGCCCTCTCGTAGGATGATGAGGGAGGATCCCCAGTGGAGTATTGTGTTGGTGAGTAGTGGACTAGTGTGCGAAAACTATTTTTACTAGTGAAGTTCCGTAGGATAGCTTAGCCAACAGTCAAAGCTGGCTTGCTGCATTAACCCCACCACCTTCTTGAGAATAAGCATGTATAGTAGGTTCTAATGTAAGACTTGCTGAGTACCTTTGTACTCATTTTTGCTTAATTACTGTTTTCAGACGACAACATCGCCCCCTCCGATGGGTTCTACGTAGACCTTGACATCGACGAGTGACTAGCCACCCAGGTGGTGATCCTGGGCATGGAGGGCCCTATGTAGATAGACAGGCTTCAAGAAGCTTTCTTTCTTTCTAGAGTCTGTACTCAGACTAGTTGCTTCCGCATGTGCTTGTATGTTTGTATGACTTGAGTGTCGGGTCATGTGACCCCTATCTGTATGAACATGTTATGTATGGCTCCCTGGAGCCTTTAAATAAAGTACTTGAGTTGTAGAGTTTTGTTGTGATGCCATGTTGTATGTACTCATATCGGGCATATTGTGTGTATGATTGAAATTCTTGGTATGAGTGGGATCCGACAATCTAGTTGTTTATCCTTGGCAGCCTTTCTTATGGGGAAATGTAGTCTAGTGTTCCTCGAGCCATAGTAGTCCGCTACAGCCCGGTTCACCGGAGTCCTGCTAGCCTAGCACTACTGTTCAGGACACTTGACTGGCCGGCATGTGTTTCACTTCGTTCCTATGTCTGTCCCTTCGGGGAAATGTCACGTTGTGACTTCCGGAGTCCTGCCTAGCCTGCTACAGCCCGGGTTCCCCGGAGTCCTGTTAGCCCAGTGCTACAGCCCGGAATCAATCGCTGATGACCGACATGCTCGATGTGATTCATGTATGCCTGTCTCCATAGGTCTGTGCCACTTTGGGTTCATGACTAGCCATGTCGGCCCGGGTTCTCTGTCATATGGATGCTAGCGACACTATCATATACGTGAGCCAAAAGGCGCAAACGGTCCCGGGCCATGGTAAGGCGACACCCGTGGGATACCGTGCGTGAGGCCGCAAAGTGATATGAGGTGTTACCGGCTAGATCGATGTGACTTGGAATCGGGGTCCTGACAATGGTTTAGTTGATATGGATCACGTGTCATTTAGATGACTCGAGGGATGTCTATCTAAGTGGGAGTTCTTAAGTAATATGATTAATTGAACTTAATTTATCATCAACTTAGTCCTGGTAGTACTTGCATATCTATGTTGTAGATCAATAGCTCGTGTATAGCTCCCCTGTTTTATTTTTCATATGTTCCTAGAGAAAACTAAGTTGAAAGATGATAGTAGCAATGATGCGGACTGGGTCCGTGATCTGAGGATTATCCTCATTGCTACATAGAAGAATTATGTCCTTGATGCACCGCTAGGTGACAGACCTATTGCAGGAGCAGATGCAGGCGTTGTGAATGTTTAACAAGCTCGGTATGATGACTACTTGATAGTTTAGAGCACCATGCTTTACGGCTTAGAACTGGGACTTCAAAAATGTTTTGAATGCCATGGAGCATAAGAGATGTTCCAAGAGCTAAAAATGATATGTCAGACTCATGCATGTGTTAAGAGGTATGAGACCTCTGACAAGTACTTTTCCTACAAGATGGAGGAGAATAGCTCAGTTAGTGAGCATGTGCTCAGAATGTCTGGGTACTACAATCGCTTGAATCAAGTGGGAGTTAATCTTCCAGATAAGTTAGTGATTGACAGAGCTCTCTAGTCACTATCACCAAGTGACTAGAACTTCGTGATGAACTATAATATGCAAGGGATGACGAAACGATTCTCAAGCTCTTCGTGATGCTGAAATCGACGAAGGTAGAAATCAAGAAAAAACATCAAGTGTTGATGGTTGACAAGACCACTAGTCTCAAGAAAAAGGGCAAAGGAAAAGAAAGGGAACTTCAAGAAGAATGACAAGCAAGTTGACACTCCCGCGAAGAAACCCAAAGCTAGACCTAAGCCTGAAATGGAGTGCTTCTAGTGCAAGGGGAATGGTCTCTGGAAGCGGAACTGTAGCGACCCGACCTCAAATGATCAAGTCTCTGTGCTTCAGTGTCATCCCTGGATCGGTAATGCTGACACACACAGTACTCGAAGGATTTATAACAGAGTGGCAATCACACAATTATTACATCGAATGTATCAAGAGAGATCTTATTAGAATAAATATGGCTTAAGGCCATCTAATACGATAACAACGGAAGGCTTGGAAGATAAAGTGAGTCCATCAACTCAAGCAGCATAGCTGAGTGGATGACAAACGACCTACCGCACCTTACTCCTCATCTGAAAAGTCTGCAACATGATACGTTGCAGCCCGAAAACGGCTCAGCACATGGAACATGCTGGCATTGTAACACAGGAGAGTAATGAATAGATAAAAACTATCACTACATGCATATATGGCTGGTGGAGGCTCTATGGTTAAAATGTTTTGCGAAAAGCTAATTTTTCCCTACAACAAAGGAATATATTTTATTTAACTATCATGGTAGTTGAACAACATTGAGAAGGTTCCTCCAACTCAATCCCAATTAAAAGTAATTATCAACCCAACACAATAATTTAGAGTGATGAGATCCATATGATAATCCATGAACCAGATACTCAAGATGTCCATAATTGGGGACACGGCTAACCATGATTAGTTTGTACACTCTGTAGAGGTTTGCGCACTTTTCCCCACAAGACTCGATCTCCTGTGTTGGATTTCTCGCACTACATGATGTTTGAGAAACGGATGACTGAGACACAATCTTCCAGAAGCATTTGCTCTCTACTCCGAGCAGACCGGTACACCTACAATCCCCTACATCTGCTAGTCCACCTCTTCAAGAGCTCACACAACTTACTCAACTATGACAGAGCCCATAATGGCTTGTGGCTGCACACGGAAGTTTCTAGCATGAATAGTCTTATGATCCCTTTGAGCCTGGGTGAAGGACCGTAGGATTATCACACGGGTACTCCGGGATATCCTAGGACAACACTGGATTCTCTAGGTTCCCACAAGCAATCCACCCAGATGTGTATTAAAGTAGCCACCTTAAGTTGAACCATTAATTAACAACTCACATCTATCATGGATACACTCAAACCCAATCCACGTCTACGAGCATAGCATGGTAATATAAGCATAACATATAAGTAACTCCCAGGGGTTTGATAATACAACAGGTAATAGGTTGTACCTCATCATCTACTTCCCAAACCCACATGTTAAGAGATCCTATTCATGCAATGTGTGAGGGTTGAAACTAATGCATAAAACTGGGTGATAAAGGGGTATGATCAAAGTGTTACTTGCCTTGCTGACGATCTGCAAATCCTAGGGACTCGTAGTAGCACGTTTCGCACTCCGGGTGTTCTATCGTAAACAAACAATAGCATACATAAGCAATCAAGCAAAGATGCATCGGTAAAACTCAAATAAGAAGAACTAACCAGAAAGTTCAACTGAAGAACTCTGGTTTGCAAAAAGAATCAAATCAAACGGAGCAACGAAACTCAAACCGCGAAAGAAACAAGATCCGATTACTAATCTAGACTAAAGTCAAATTTTACAGTACCAAAATCTTGTTCAAGTTGGTTAAAATGAAAGAGGGCTTAGAGACGAATATCTAGGCGCTTGAATCGCCTGATTCCGACTAACGAGCGAAAAGATAAACTAGAACGAAAAACAGGGTGAAAAATCGCGATCAAAAATAATCGCGGAAACCATGGAAAAAGGAAAAGTGACGAACAGGCTAACGAACGAACGTTCGCTGTCTGTGACTAACGGATGAATGACGTTCATTAAAACGAACATGCGGAGGAACGTCCGCAAAATAAATAAACTGATGGAAAAACCGAACCAATCTAATCAAAAAAACGAATCTAGGTTTTCAAAATAAAACCGAACGGTTTTGAAAAAACAGCGACTACCTCGACAAACGTGACGGCGGTGGCAGCGGCAACTTCGGCGGGGTCGGCGGCAACTTCGGCGGGGTCGGCGGCACGACGGCGCGGCGCAGCGGGCGACGGCGGCTGGGGTACTGGGCTTGGAGCAGCTAGGGTTTGGGGGGGGGGGGCTGGCGGGCCGCGGCTTATAAGAGGCCGGCCGGGTCGGTGTCCTAGGCGGACACTGCCCGGTAGGTCGGTTTCCTTTTTTTTAATCATGTTGCAGAAAAACAAAGAAAAGAAATACTAAACGGACTCCAAAAATTCCGAAATAAATTTTCCCCGTCCTCCAAAAATATGTCGGACAAGGTGAACATTTATTTAGGACTCTTATGAAATTTTGAAAAACACATATTTTTCCTAATTCAAATAAAATAGCATTAAAATCCAAATAAAAATGTTTATTTGTTTTTAATATTTTTCCTCCCATATTTCCTTTATTTTGGAGAAGTCATATTATCTCCTCTCTTATATTTTAATATGAAATATTTTCGAAGAGATAAATAATTAAAATAAATGATCCTCGTTTCGATATTTGATAAGATTCAAATATGAAAACAGTGAAATCCCCAACTCTCTCCGTGGGTCCTCGAGTTGCGTAGAATTTCGAGGATCGCAAAGCAAATATGCAAATGAAAATATGATATGCATGAATGATCTATGTATAACATTCCAAATTGAAAATTTGGGATGTTACAAACCTACCCCCCTTAAGATGAATCTCGCCCTCGAGATTCGGGTTGGCTAGAAAATAGGTGTGGGTGGTCCTTGCGTAGATCATCCTCTCATTCCCAGGTGTCTTCGTCCTCGGTATGGTGGCTCCACTGAACTTTGCAAAACATGATAACCTTGCTGCAGGTAACTCAACTGGCAATTCGAGAATCCTGACTGGTTTCTCCTCATATGTCAAATCACTGTCTAACTAAATTGCTTCCAGGGGCACTGTATCTCTCAGAGGAATATTGGCCATCTCGGCATGACACTTCTTCAACTGGGAAACGTGAAACACATCATGTACTCCTGACAGTCCTTTGGGTAGTTCCAACTTGTAGGCAACCTCTCCCATGCGTTCCAAAACTCGGTAGGGTCCTAAAAATCTTGGGGCTAACTTTTCCTTAACTCCAAAATGTTTAACTCCTCACAGAGGTGACACTCGTAGATATACTCTGTCTCCGATTTCCTAGGCTACCACCTTGCGTTTTGAGTCGGCATAACTCTTATGCCTGGACTGAGCTACCTTCATTCCATCTCGAATCATCTTAACCTTTTCTTCAGACTCCTTAATCAAATCCGGTCCAAACAACTGGCGGTATCCAACTTCATCCCACATCAACGGTGTTCGGCATCTTCTTCCTTGAAGGGCTTCAAACGGTGCCATCCTCAAACTGGCCTGGTAGCTGTTGCTGTACGAGAACTCCGTGTAGGGTAAATTATCATCCCAACTAGAACCGTAGTCTAGCGCACAAGCTCTCAACATGTCCTCCAGAATCTGATTGACTCTCTCGGTCTGTCCATCTGTCTGCGGGTGAAAAGTTGTACTAAACTCCAGCCTGGTTCCCAAAGTCTGGTGCAGTTGGTGCCAAAACTTTGAAGTAAACTGTGTTCCTCTATCTGATACGATGGTCCTTGAGACTCCGTGCAGACATGCGATCCTGGTCATGTATATCTTGGCCAACTTCGCACTTGTATATGTGGTTTTCACTGGGATAAAGTGAGCTACTTTGGTCAAGCGGTCCACTACTACCCAGATAGAATCGTATCCCGATCGGGTCCTAGGTAATCCGGTGATAAAATCCATGCCAAGCTTATCCCACTTCCATTCGGGTATCGACATAGGCTGCAATAATCCTGCTGGCTTCTGATGTTCTGCCTTCACTCTCTGACACACATCACATATGGCTACATACTCGGAAATATCCTTCTTCATACCAGTCCACTGGAAACGCTCCTTCAGATCCAAATACATCTTGGTGTTTCCGGGGTATATCGAGTATGGCGAGTCATGAGCTTCCTGTAGTATTAACTTCCTGATATTTGCATTATTGGGCACATATATACGGTCCTCGAACCACAAGGTGTCATTCTCATCCTCATGAAAACCTTTGGCTTTGCCTTCACTCATCTTCTCCTTTATCTCGACAATTTCTTTGTCCTCCTTATGGGCTTCTCGAATCTTTCCCAACAATGTCGACTGAACTTCCATGGTTGTAACAAAACCTCTAGGAACAATCTCTAAACGTAGCTCCCTGAAATCTTCTGCTAACTCCCTTGGCAAACCTCCTGTTACTAAGGTATTGGCATAACTCTTCTGGCTCAAAGCGTCTGCTACAACATTGGCCTTGCCTGGATGGTAGTGCAATTTCATATCGTAATCCTTTATAAGCTCCAACCATCTCCTTTGCCTGAGGTTCAACTCCTTCTGTGTGAAAATGTACTTCAAACTCTTATGATCCGTGTACACATCACAATGGTTCCCAATAAGAAAATGTCTCCAGGTTTTTAGCGCATGCACTACCGTTGCCAACTTCAAATCATGTGTGGCATAATTCAACTCATGCGGTCTAAGTTGTCGTGAGGCATATGAAACAACTCTTTCGTCTTGAATAAGTACTCCTCCAAGTCCTAAGCGAGATGCGTCGCAATACACTTGGAAATCCTTGCGTATATCCGATAGAATCAGCACTAGAGCCGTAGTCAAACATTTCTTCAACTCCTGGAAACTTGCTTCACATTCTTCGGTCCAATGGAACTTAGTGTCATTCTTCAACAACGTCGTCATAGGCTTCACAATCTTAGAGAAATTTTCAATGAATCTTCGATAGTATCCCCTGAGTCCAAGAAAACTTCGGATCTCTCCAACTGAGGTGGGTGCCAACCACTCAGTGACTGATTTAACCTTGCTAGGATCTACTGCTATACCTTCTCCTGATATAACATGTCCAAGAAATCCAACTTCCTTCAACCAAAACTCACATTTGCTGAACTTGGCATATAACTGATGTTCCCTGAGCTTCTCGAGAACTGAACGCAAATGTTCCTTGTGTTCCTCTTCATCCTTTGAGTATACCAAGATATCATCAATGAACACCACAACAAACTTATCCAAGAACTCCATGAACACCTTATTCATCATACTCATGAAATATGCAGGGGCATTAGTCAATCCAAATGACATAACCGTGTACTCATATAGCCCATACCTTGTGGTAAAAGCTGTCTTAGGTATATCCTTTTCTCGAATCTTCAGCTGGTGATATCCTGATCGCAGATCGATCTTCAAAAACACTTTAGCTCCTTGCAGTTGGTCAAACAGATCATTGATCATTGGCAGTGGGTACTTGTTCTTGATTTTCACTTCATTCAATGACCGATAATCAACAACCATTCTCGGAGACTTATCCTTCTTCTCAACCAATAGCACTAGGCTCCCCATGGTGATGAACTTCGTCGAATGTAACCTTTCTCCAATAACTCCTTAATCTTTTTCTTGATCTCCTCCAGATCATTCGCGGGCATATGGTATGGTCTCTTTGATATAGGCCCGGTGCCTGGCAACAGTTCTATCAAAAACTCTATGTCTCGATCTGGCGGCATTCCTGGTAACTCCTCTGGAAATACATCTTGGGAATCCTTCACAACAAGCACTTCCTCCTGAACAACTCCCGTGAGAGAATTTACTTGGGTTCTCCTTGGCACATGCCTGGATACATACTTGATCCTTTTTCCCTCCGGGGTGGTAAGTAGAATTGACTTACTGGCACAATCGATGTTTCCTCCATACATCGACAACCAATCCATTCCTAGTATCACATCCAATCCTTGCGACTCCAAAATTATCAAGTCAGAGGGGAAAACATGACTACCTATGGTTAATGGCATCTGAAAACATCCACTGCTTGCCATATACTCGCTCCGGGTGAGGTTACTAGCATAGGTGTCTTAAGAACTTTAGTGTGCAACTTATACTTATCCACAAATGCCCTTGATATGTATGAATGCGATGCACCAGTATCAAAAAGAATGATTACGGTAAACGACTTAACTAAAAACTTACCGATAACTGCATCTGGTTGCTCTTCAACCTCCTCCATGTTCACGTGGTTCACTTGCCCTTTGTTAAATGGATTGGGCTTCTTCCCAGAGCTCCCATTACCATTTCTGTTCTTTGCTTCAGGGCACTCAGTGGCATAGTGTCCAGTCTTCCCGCACTTGAAAAAAGTAACGTGGCTTAGGTCCCTCTTGGCGAGTGTGGCTGGATTGGAGCGGTTCTGATTGCTGCTTGCTCCATTCCCATTCCCATTCCCATTCCCATTCTTTGGGCCATTATGATTATGAGAACTTCCTCCATTGTGAGTGTGGCCTCCATGGTTATGGGTAAGCCCTCCCGAGTTCGGGGTAAAGTGAGGCTTCTGCCGAGCTCCTGAATTGTACTTCCCTTATCCATATTTCCTCTTGCGGCTCTCTATCTGCTGCTGCTTCCCTTCGATCATGAGAGCTTTATCTACCAACTCCTGGTAGTTGTTAAATGTGGCCACCATTAACTGCATACTCATCTCATCATTCAGCCCTTCCATAAACTTCTCCTGCTTCGTGGCATCTGTGGCCACATCATCTGGAGCATAGCGGGATAACTTACTAAACTCCTCCACGTACTGGCCTACAGTACAGTTCCCTTGGCATAAGTTGCGAAACTCACGCTTCTTCATGCTCATTGCTCCAGTGGATACATGGGTGGTGCGGAATGCTTGCTGAAATTGCTCCCAAGTGACATTGGCTATAGGAAAAATGGTTGTGTAATTCTCCCACCATGCGGCTGCGGGTCCATCCAATTGGTGTGCGGCAAAATGCACCTTCTCAGCATCTGTGCAACCGGCAGTGGTTAACTCCCTTCCAATCCTACGTAGCAAATCATTAGCAACTATTGGCTCGGTGCTACTGGAAAACACCGGCGGCTGCAATTCAGAAAGCGGGCTAAGTTGTCAACTGGTGGTGGTGGCGGAGGGTTTTTGTTGTGTGTTGTTGCCTTGGTTCTGAACTAGCAACTGCATCAATGTATTCTGCCGCTGGATCAACTGTATGAGCTCCGGTGGGAAGGCAAACCCAGGGTCACATCTCGGAGGCATCTGATGGGTTTAGAGGGAAGAGATTAGAATAGAATGAGGTCTAATGAGAAAACACTACCCATATGCACATGAGACAAACACAATCATATAATATCACTCAATCAATCAAGCAAGGGCATACAATCGGTCTAACTATCGTTACAGTGCTCGGACTACTAATATTTACATGGGGAAGTACTACTAATAGTATGGTGGTCTACTAGAAATTTTGATCGGTGGAAGACTACATGATATCCGCTCCAGCTTCGTCTTCATAGTCATCATCACTACTATCAGGGTCAGAGTCGGTGTCGTCGATGATGATGTAGTCTTCAGAACGAATCTCCTTAGGTTCATCGTCTTCTCCTCCTAGCGCGGGGTCTCCCATGAAAACTCCTAGCTTCCTGGTCATGTCATCATTCTTCTCCACAAGTATCATCATTTCCTCCTCATATCCATCGCGTGTAGACATAAGCTCTTCTTCTAGCTCTGTGATCCTGATCATCGCCTTCTTCAAATCTATCATGCTTGCGCACATCTGGTTCTCCCGACAACGAATGTGATGGTTTAATTCCTGGATGAATGCTGCAATGACCTGTCCTTCCTGGTGCTGATCATCTCCCATTGCTCATCTCGGTGCCCACATATTTGGTAGATAGTGGCCTTAAGCTCCTTGTGGTAAACTTAGACGATGCGTCCTATAGCAATGTGGGCTACCATACTCTTGCCTAGACTCCAAGTGGGTGCATCAAAGGAAAACTCTATGGGTTTAGTGACTAGCGTGAACGTCCTTCCTGGAACTTGAACTTGAATCATCCAGCGCTCCTCTTCTGGTAAAGTGGCGGTATAGGTCCCGGTGAAGCTTGGTATTCTGATGTTCAGGTACCTAGTGACTTCCTTCAAGTGTCGTCCAAAAGGTGTGTCTTCATCCGGTTGTGCAAACTTGTTCCTCGAGTCCGCCATCCTAAAGAGTAGAAAGTGGAGAGGAGTCAGAAATAAGTAGAGAAGAGTGTCCTATGGCTTTTCTTAGTGGTCTTGTCCTACATTCAGCATGTGCTCTGATACCATCTTATAGCGACCCGACCTCAAACGGTCAAGTCTTTGTGCTTTAGTGTCATCCCTGGATCGGTAATGCTGACACACACAGTACTCGAAGGATTTATAACAGAGTGGCAATCACACACTTATTACATCGAATGTCTCAAGAGAGATCTTATTACAATAAATATGGCTTAAGGCCATCTAATACAATAACAGCGGAAGGCTTGGAAGATAAAGTGAGCCCATCAAGTCCAACAGCATAGCTGAGTGCATGACAAACAACCTATCGCACCTTACTCCTCATCTAAAAAGTCTGCAACATGATACGTTGCAGCCCGAAAACGGGTCAGCACATGGAATATGCTAGCATTGTAACATATGAGAGTAATGAGCAGATAAAAACTATCAGTACATGCATATATGGCTGGTGGAGGCACTACGTGGTGTTTGAGAAATGGATGATCGAGACACAATCTTTCAGAAGCATTTGCTCTCTACTCCGGGCGAACCGGTACACCTACAATCCCCTACATCTGCTAGTCCACCTCTTCAACAGCTCACACAACTTACTCAACTATGCCAGAGCCCATAATGGCTTATGGCTGCACAGGGAATTTTCTAGCATGAATAGTCTTATGACCCCTTTGAGCCTGGGTGGCGGACCGTAGGATGATCACACGAGTACTCTGGGATATCCTAGGACAACACTGGATTTACCAGGTGCCCACAAGGAATCCACCCATATGTGTATTAAAGTAGCCACCTTAAGTTGAACCATTAATTAACAACTCACATCTGTCATGGATCACTCAAACCCAATCCACGTCTACGAGCATAGCATGGCAAAATAAGCATAACGTAGAAGTAACTCACAGGGGTTTGATAATAAAACAGGTAATAGGTTCTACCTCATCATCTACTTCCCAGACCCACATGTTAATAGATCCTACTCATGCAATGTGTGAGGGTTGAAACTAATGCATAAAACTGGGTGATAAAGGGGTATGATCAAAGTGTTACTTGCCTTGCTGATAATCTGCAAATCCTAGGGACTCGTAGTAGCAAGCTTCGCACTCTGGGTGTTCTATCGCAAACAAACAATAGAATACATAAGAAATCAAGCAAAGATGCATGCGTAAAACTCAAAATAAGAAGATCTAACCAGAAAGTTCAACTGAAGAACTCCGGTTTGCAAAAAGAATCAAATCAAACGGAGCAACGAAACTCAGACTGCGAAAGAAACAAGACCCGATTACTAATCTGGACTAAAATCAAATTTTACAGTACCAAAATCTTGTTCAAGTTGGTTAAAAATAAAGAGGGCTTCGAGACTAATATCCAGGCGCTTGAATCGCCTGATTCCGACTAACGAGCGAAAAGATAAACTAAAACGCAAAACAGGGCGGAAAATCGCGATCGAAAATAATCACGGAAAACCCTGGAAAAAGGAAAACTGACGAACATGCTAATGAACGAACGTTCTCTATCTGTGACTAATGGATGAACGGTGTTCGTTAAAACGAACGTACGGACGAACGTCCGGAAAATAAATAAACCGATGGAAAAACCGAACTGATCTAATCAAAAAAACGAATCTAGGTTTTCGAAATAAAACCAAACGCTTTTAAAAAACGGCGGCTACCTCGGCAAACGTGACGGCGGCGGTAGCGGGAACTCTGGTGGGGTCGGCGAGGCGGCGAGGCTGCGGCGACAGTGGGCGACGGCGACAACAGTGGGCGATGGTGGCGCGAGGTGGCGGCGGCGCGGCGCAGCGGGCGACGACGGCGGCACAGTGGGCGGCAACGGTTGGGGTGCGGGGCTTAGGGCGGCTAGGGTTTGGGGGGACTGGCGGGCCGCGGCTTATAAGAGGCCGGCCAGACCGGTGTCCCAGGCGAACACGGCCCGGTAGGTCAGTTTCCTTTTTTGGAACATGTCGCAGAAAAACAAAGAAAAGAAGTACTAAACGGACTCAAAAAAATCCGAAATAAATTTTCCCCGTCCTCTAAAAATATGCTGAACAAGGTGAACATTTATTTAGGACTCTTATGCTATTTTGAAAAACGCATATTTTTCCTAATTCAAATAAAATAGCATTAAAATCCAAATAAAAATGTTTATTTGTTTTTAATATTTTTCCTCTCATATTTCCTTTATTTTTGAGAAGTCATATTATCTCCTCTCTTATATTTTAATGTGAAATATTTTTGGAGAGAAAAATAATTAAAACAAATGATCCTCGTTTCGATATTTGATAAAATTCAAATATGAAAACGGTGAAATCCCCAACTCTCTCCGTGGGTCCTTGAGTTGCGTAGAATTTCGAGGATCCCAAAGCAAATATGCAAATGAAAATATGTTGTGCATGAATGATCTATGTATAACATTCCAAATTGAAAATTTGGGATGTTACAGCAAGTACCCCAAATACTTAGCGGATAAGAAGGATGGCAAAGTGAACAAAGGTATATTTGATATACATGTTATTGATGTGTACTTTACTAGTGTTCATAGTAACCCCAGGGTATTTGATACCGTTTCAGTTGCTTAGATTAGTAACTCAAAAGAGGAGTTGCAAAATGAACAAAGACTAATTAAGGGCGAGGTGACGATGTGTGTTGGAAGTGATTCCAAGGTTGATAAGATCACCATCGCACACTCCCTCTACCTTAGGGATTAGTGTTGAACCTAAATAAATGTTATTTGGTGTTTGCGTAGAGCATGAATATGATTGGATCATGTTTATTGCAAATACAGTTATTCATTTAAGTGAGAGAATAATTGTTGTTCTGTTTACATGAATAAAACCTTCTATGGTCATACACCCAGTGTAAATGGTTTGTTGAATCTCAATCATAGTGATACACATATTCATAATATTGATGCCAAAAGATGCAAAATTAATAATGATAGTGCAACATATTTGTGGCACTGCCATTTAGATCATATTGGTGTAAAGCGCATGAAGAAACTCCATGCGGATGGACTTTTGAAATCACTTGATTATGAATCATTTGATGCTTGCAAACCATGCCTCATGGGCAAGATGACTAAAACTTCGTTCTACGGAACAATGGAGCGAGCCACTGACTTATTGGAAATAATACATACCGATGTATGTGGTCCGATGAGTGTTGAGGCTCGCGGCGGTATCATTATTTTCTGACTTTCACAGATGATTTGAGCAGACATGGGTATATCTACTTAATGAAACACAAGTCTGAAACATTTGAAAAGTTCAAAGAATTTCAGAGTCAAGTGGAGAATCATCATAGCAAGAAAATAAAGTTTCTACCATCTGATCGCGGAGGCGAATATTTGAGTTACGAGTTTGGCCTTCATTTAAAACAATGTGGAATAGTTTCACAACTCATGCCACCTGGAACACCACAGCGTAATGGTGTGTTCGAACGTCATAACCGTACTTTATTAGATATGGTGCGATCTATGATGTCTCTTACCGATTTACCACTATCATTTTGGGGTTATGCATTAGAGACAGTTGCATTCACGTTAAACAGGGCAGCGTGTAAATACGTTGAGATGACACCGTATGAACTATGGTTTGGCAAGAAACCAAAGATGTTGTTTCCTAAAGTTTGGGGTTGCGACGCTTATGTGAAAAGGTTTCAAACTGACAAGCTCGAACCCAAATCAGAGAAGTGCGTCTACATAGGATACCCAAAAGAAACTATTGGGTACACCTTCTATCACAGATCTGAAGGCAAGATTTTTGTTGCTAAGAATGGATCCTTTCTAGAGAAGGAGTTTCTCTCAAAAGAAGTGAGTGGGAGGAAAGTAGAATTTGATGAGGTAATTGTACCTTCTCTCTAATTGGAAAGTACCTCATCATAGAAATCAGTTCCAGTGATGCCTACAACAACTATAGAGGAAGCTAATGATAATGATCATGAAACTTCAGATCAAGTTACTACCGAACCTCGTAGGTCAACTAGAACACGTTCCGCACCAGAGTGGTACGGTAATCCTCTTCTGGAAGTCATGTTACTAGACCATGATGAACCTACGAACCATGACGAAGCGACGATGTGCCCAGATTCCGATAAATGGCTTGAGGCCATGAAATCTGAGATAGGATCCATGTATGAGAACAAAGTGTGGACTTTGGTTGACTTGCCCGATGATCGGCAAGCCATTGAAAATAAATGGATCTTCAAGAGTAAGACAAACACTAATAGTAGTGTTACTATCTACAAAGGTCGACTTATCGCAAAAGGTTTTTAACAAGTTCAAGGTGTTGACTACGAAGAGATTTTCTCACTCGTAGCGATGCTTAAGTCTGTCCGAATCATGTTAGCAATTGCCGCATTTTATGAAATCTGGCAAATGGATGTCAAAACTGCATTCCTTAATGGATTTCTTAAAGAAGAGTTGTATATGATGCAACCAAAAGGTTTTTTCGATCCTAAAGGTGCTAACAAAGTGTGCAAACTCCAGCAATCCATCTATGGACTGGTGCAAGCATCTCAGAGTTGGAATATACGCTTTGATAAGATGATCAGAGCATAAGGTTTTATATAGACTTATGGTGAAGCCTGTATTTACAAGAAAGTGAGTGGGAGCTCTGTAGCATTTCTGATATTATACGTGGATGACATATTGTTGATTGGAAATGATGCAGAATTTCTGGATAGCATAAAAGGATATTTGAATAAGAATTTTTCACCTCGGTGAAGCTACTTATATATTGGGCATCAAGATCTATAGGGATAGATCGAGACACTTAATAGAACTTTCACAAATCACATACCTTGACAAATTTTTGAAAAGTTCAAAATGGACCAGTCAAAGAAGGAGTTCTTTCCTGTATTGTAAGGTGTGAAGTTGAGTAAGACTCAAAGCCCGACCACAACATAAGATAGAGAGAGAATGAAAGTCATTCCCTATGCCTCAGTGCAACCTCTTGAGCATGCGTTGGTTTTCCCTTGAAGAGGAAAGGGTGATGCAGCAAAGTAGCATAAGTATTTCCCTCAGTTTTTGAGAACCAAGGTATCAATCCAGTAGGAGACTACACGCAAGTCCCTCGTACCCGCACAAACAATCAAGAACCTTGCAACCAACGCGATAAAGGGGTTGTCAGTCCCTTCACGTCCACCTGCAAAAGTGAGATCTGATAAGATAAATATTTTTGGTATTTTTGTTGTATAGATTGAAAAGTAAAGATTGCAAAATAAACGGCGACAGAAATAACTAGTTGACGGGAAAATAATATAATGGAGAATAGACCCGGGGCCATAGGTTTCACTAGTGGCTTCTCTCAAGATAACATAATCTACGATGGGTGAACAAATTATTGTCGAGCAATTGATAGAAAAGCGAATAGTTATGAGAATATCTAGGCATGATCATGTATATAGGCATCACGTCCGTGACAAGTAGACCGAAACGATTCTGCATCTACTACTATTACTCCACACATCGGTCGCTATCCAACATGCATCTAGAGTATTAAGTACATAAGAACAGATTAACGCATTAGGCAAGATGACATGATGTAGAGGGATAAACTCAAGCAATATGATATAAACCCCATCTTTTTATCCTCGATGGCAATAATACAATATGTGCCTTGCTGCTCCTGCTGTCACTAGGAAAGGACACCGCAAGATTGAACCTAAAGCTAAGCACTTCTCCCATTGCAAGAAAGATCAATATAGTAGGCCAAACCAAACTGATAATTCGAAGAGACTTGCAAAGATATTTAAATCATGCATAAAAGAATTCAGAGAAGAACCAAATATTGTTCATAGATAATCTTGATCATAAATCCACAATTCATTGGACCTCGACAAACACACCACAAAAAGAATTACATCGAATAGATCTCTAAGAGAATTGAGGAGAACTTTGTATTGAGGTCCAAAGAGAGAGAAAAAGCCATCTAGCTAATAACTATGAACCCGAAGGTCTGTGGTAAACTACTCACACATCATCAGAGAGGCTATGGTGTTGATGTAGAAGCCCTCCGTGATCGATTCCCCCTCCGGCAGAGCATCGGAAAAGGCCCCAAGATCGGATCTCATGGGTACAAAAGGTTGTGGCGATGGAAATAGGGTTTCGTGATGCTCCTGGATGTTTTCAGGGTATATGGGTATATATAGGAGGAAGAAGTAGGTCGGTGGAGCTGCGAGGGGCCCATGAGGGTGGGGGCGCGCCTGGCCCCCCTGGGCAAGCCCTCCCGCCTCGTGGCCTCCTCGCTTCTTTCTTGACGTCCACTCCAAGTCTCCTGGATCACGTTTGTTCCAAAAACAATCCTCGAGAAGGTTTCATTACGTTCGATATTCCTTTTCTGCGAAACACTGAAATAGGCAAAAAACAGCAATTTGCACTTGGCCTTTAGTTAATAGGTTAGTCCCAAAAATAATATAAAAGTGCATAATAAAGCCCATTAAACATCCAAAACAGATAATATAATAGCATGGAACAATAAAAAATTATAGATACGTTGGAGACGTATCAAGCATCCCCAAGCTTAATTCCTGCTCGTCCTCGAGTAGGTAAATGATAAAAAACAGAATTTTTGATGTGGAATGCTTCCTAACATAATTCTCAAAGTAATTCTCTTTATTGTGGCATGAATGTTCAGATCCAAAAGATTCAAGATAAAATTTTAATATTGACATAAAAATAATAATACTTCAAGCATACTAACTAAGCAATTATGTCTTCTCAAAATAACATGGCCAAAGAAAGTTATCCCTACAAAATCATATAGTATGGCTATCCTCTATCTTCACCACACAAAATATTTAAATCATGCACAACCCCGATGACAAGCCAAGCAATTGTTTCATACTTTTGACATTCTCAAACTTCTTCAATCTTCACGCAATACATGAGCATGAGCCATGGATATAACACTATAGGTGGAATAGAATGGTGGTTGTGGAGAAGACAAAAAGGAGAAGATAGTCTCACATCAACTAGGCGCATGGGCGGATCTGGGCCCCAGGCAGCCCAAGCCATTGCCTGGGGCGTGGGGATTTTTCTCAGCCCATATTTTAAAAAAAAAATAGGTTTGGCCTGGGGAGCAGCCCACTTATAAGTGCAGCCAGCCCAGGCCAACTAGCCCAGCCGCGCAGGCCTACCGCTTCGCTCCCGCACGACGGGAACAGAGAGGCAGCGATGTGAGCGAAAACGGATGAACTGGCCGCCACTTTTCCCCCGAATTGGACGAGTGATACGTCTCCGTCGTATCTATATTTTTTGATTGTTCCATGCCAATATTATTCAACTTTCATATACTTTTGGCAAACTTTTATACTATTTTTGGGACTAACATATTGATCCAGTGCCCAGTGCCAGTTCCTGTTTGTTGCATGTTTTTTGTTTCGCAGAATATCCATATCAAACAGAGTCCAAACGGAATAAAAACTGACGGAGATTTTTTTGGAATATATATGATTTTCGGGAAGAAGAATCCACGCGAGACGATGCTCGAGGGGCCCACGAGGTAGGGGGGCGCTCCAGGGTGTCAGGCGCACCCCTGACCCTCGTGGCCACCCTGTAAGGCAGTTGGTGCCCTTCTTTCGCCGCAAGAAAGCTAATTTCTGGATAGAGATTGTGCCAAAATTTCAGCCCAATCGGAGTTACGTATCTCCGGGAATATAAGAAACGGTGAAAGGGAAGAATCTGAGAACGTAGAACCAGAGAGAAACAGATAGATATATCCAATCTCGGAGGGGCTCTCACCCCTCCCATGCCATGGAGGCCAAGGACCAGAGGGGAAACCCTTCTCCCATCTAGGGAGGAGGTTAAGGAAGAAGAGGAAGAAGGGGGCCCCTCTCCCCCTCTCCTTTGGTGGCGCCGGAACGCCGCCGTGGCCATCATCATCATCACCACGATCTTCACCAACACCTCCGCCATCTTCACCAACATCTCCATCACCTTCCCCCCTCTATCTACAGCGGTCCACTCTCCCGCAACCCGTTGTACCCTCTACTTGAACATGGTGCTTTATGCTTCATATTATTATCCAATGATGTGTTGCCATCCTATGATGTCTGAGTAGATTTTCGTTGTCCTATCGGTGGCTGATGAATTGCTATGATTGATTTAATTTTCTTGTGGTTATGTTGCTGTCCTTTGGTGCCCATCATATGATTGCGCGTGTGGATCACACCCTAGGGTTAGTTTGTATGTTGATAGGACTATGTATTGGAGGGCAAGAGTGAGAGAAGCTTCAACCTAGCATAGAAATTGATGCATACGGGATTGAAGGGGGACCAATATATCTTAATGCTATGGTTCGGTTTTACCTTAATGAACATTAGTAGTTGCGGATGCTTGCTAATAGTTCCAATCATAAGTGCATAGAATTCCAAGTAAGGGATGACATGCTAGCAGTGGCCTCTCCCACATAATACTTGCTATCGGTCTAGTAAAGTAGTCAATTGCTTAAGGGACAATTTCGCAACTCCTACCACCACGTTTCCACACTCGCTATATTTACTTTAGTTGCTTCTTTACCTTAACAGCCCCTAGTTTTATTTACGTACTCTTTATTATCTTGAAAACCTATCCAACAACACCTACAAAGTACTTCTAGTTTCATACTTATTCTAGGTAAAGCGAACGTCAAGCGTGCGTAGAGTTGTATCGGTGGTCGATAGAACTTGAGGGAATATTTATTCTACCTTTAGCTCCTCGTTGGGTTCGACACTCTTACTTATCGAAAACTGTTGTGATCCCCTATACTTGTGGGTTATCAAGACCTTTTTCTGGCGCCGTTGTCGGGGAGCAATAGCGTGGGGTGAATATTCTCGTCTGTGCTTGTTTGCTTTATCACTAAGTAATTTTTATTTGCTGTTCTTAGTTGTTCTTTATCTTTAGTTATGGATATGGAACACGAAATACCAAAAAAAATTAGTTGTACTTGCTACTCATGGAGATGGGGAACCTCCTAAAACCCTCGATGCTGATTATGTGAAAGATATTATGTACTACTTTAATAATCCTGAGAATACCCCATTTAATTATGTAATGGGAGTAACGTTGGATCAACGTGAATACTTTAGGGATTATCGCTTGACACAAAAAGGGAAACTATTATGGGATCAAATTTATATATTGAAGTGGTATGCTAGACAACTATGCTCGGAATATGATTATACTTGTTGCTCTAGGATGAATTCTCCACACCTCCCCTTTTCATGCAGATTTAATGATAATGAAACCTTGGCTTCTTATGCTAGAGGTATATATGTTTACTATGATGTGGAACAAATAGAAGAATTTGTTGCTTTTATGGGTGCTTATGAAATTGAATCTATGTTTAAAGAGTTTGATGATATTGATGATGCTTGTTATAGATCTGAAAATTTAGCTATCCTCAAATATTGCTATGAGAATTATGAATACAATTATGAAATTAATGCACTTATTAAGAAAGTCTCCGCTGTCCAAGAAGAGACTAATATGTTGCAGGAATCTATGGAAGAAGAAGTTGATGACACTATGAGCTCATTGGATGAAAGAGATGAGGAGAGAGAAGAACAAAAGGAGGAAGAGCGGATTGATCACCCATGTCCACCTTCTAATGAGAGTAACTCTTCAACACATACATTGTTTAATTCCCCTTCGTTCTTACCGAAGGATGATTGCTATGATGACTGTTATGATCCCTATGATTCTTTTGAAATATCCCTTTTTGATGATGCTTGCTATACTTGTGGCCAAGATGCCAATATGAATTATGCTTATGGAGATGAAGTTGCTATAGTTCCTTATGTTAAACATGAAATTGTTGCTATTTCACCCACACATGATAGTCCTACTATCTTTTTAAATTCTCCCGACTACACTATATCGGATAAGTTTGCACTTATTAAGGATTATATTGATGGGTTGCCTTTTACCGTTGCACATGATGATTTTGATAGATATAATATGCATGTGCTTGCTGCTCCTACTTGCAATTATTATGAGAGAGGAACTATATCTCCACCTCTCTATGTTTCCCACACGATAGAATTGCAAGAAACTGTTTATACTATGCATTAGCCTTTACTAGGTGTGCATGAATTGTTCTTTTATGACATGCTGATGCATAGGAAGAGAGTTAGACTTCGTCATTACATGATATATGTTACTTTGTGCTCACTACTAAATTACAAACCATTGCTAATTAAAATTGGCTTTGATATACCTTGGGATCCGGGTGGATTCACTACTTGAGCACTAGATGCCTAGCTTAATGGCTTTAAAGAAAGCGCTGCCAGGGAGACAACCCGGAAGTTTTAGAGAGTCATTTATTTCTGTTGAGTGCTTTCATATAGTTTAAAAACAACAAAAATAAAGAGGGGAACTCAAAACTTTTCAAAAAGGAAAGTGAAAGTGAGAAAGACAAGCATTGTTGAAGTGGGAGAGCTCCTTCAACTTTGTTCATGCTCACGGCAACTTTGTGAATCTTGATTATAGAAACTTTTCAACAAAAATAATTATCCCCTTGTACAATTCCATTGTATTATAAAAATAATGTGCCAAGGTTTGCCTTTAGGATGTTTACATTTGCTTGATGGTTTGTATGGTGCAAGACAGAATTTTTGGCTGTAGTGCGCGATTTTACATTTTTAGCTGGAACGTCAAATGGTTCTGATTATTTTTGCACTGTCTTACTATACAAATTTTTTATTTTTCCTAATTTTGGCAGAAGTTTTCAAGTATCAGAAGTATGGTGAATGTTCAGATTATTACAGACTGTTCTGTTTTAGACAGATTCTGTTTTTGATGCATAGTTTGCTTGTTTTGATGAAACTGACAATTTATATTAGTGGATTAAGCCATGAAAAAGTTATATTACAGTAGACACAATGCAAAAACAAAATATGAATTGTTTTGCAACAGTACTTAGAGTAGTGATTTGCTTTATTATACTAACGGATCTTACCGAGTTTTCTGTTGAAGTTTTGTGTGGATGAAGTGTTCGATGATTGAGAAGGTCTCGATGTGAGAAGAAGGAAGAGAGGCAAGAGCTCAAGCTTGGGGATGACCGATGCAAACCAAGTAAATATTCAAGGAGACTCAAGCGTCTAAGCTTGGGGATTCTGGGGAGGCATCCCCTCTTTCTTCAACAAATAGCGGTATGTTTTCGGATTCATTTCGTTCATGCGATATGTGCAATCTTGGAGCGTCTTTTGCATTTAGTTTTCATTTTTCTTTTATGCACCATGCTGGTATGACATAGTCCTTGGTTGATTTATAGAATGCTCTTTGCACTTCACTTATATCTTTTGAGTATGGCTTTATAGAATGCTTCATGTGCTTCACTTATATCATTTGAAGTTTGGATTGCCTGTTTCTCTTTACATAGACAACCGCCATTTGTAGAATGCTCTTTTTCTTCACTTATATTTGTTAGAGCGTGGGCATATCTTTTGTAGAAAGAATTAAACTCTCTTGCTTCACTTATATCTATTTAGAGAGATGACATGAACTGGTCATTCACATGGTTAGTCATAAAATCCTACATAAAACTTGTAGATCACTGAATATGATATGTTTGATTCCTTGCAATAGTTTTGCGATATAAAGATGGCGATATTTGAGTCATGCTAGTGGGTAGTTGTGGATTGTAGAAATACTTGTGTTGAGATTTGTGATTCCTGTAGCATGCACGTATGGTGAACCGTTATGTAATGAAGTCGGAGCATGATTTATTTATTGATTGTCTTCCTTATGAGTGCCGGTCGGGGACGAGCGATGGTCTTTTCCTACCAACCTATCCCCCTAGGATCATGCGTGTAGTACTTTGTTTCGATGACTAATAGATTTTTGCAATAAGTATGTGAGTTCTTTATGACTAATGTTGAGTCCATGGATTATACGCACTCTCACCCTTCCACCATTGCTAGCCTCTCTAGTACCGCGCAACTTTCGCCGGTACCATAAACCCACCATATACCTTCCTCAAAACAGCCACCATACCTACCTATCATGGCATTTCCACAGCCATTCCGAGATATATTTCCATGCAACTTTCATCATCATCATATACATGACTTGAGCATTCATTGTCATATTGCTTTGCATGATCGTAAGATAGCTAGCATGATGTTTTCATGGCTTTTCCGTTTTTTGATGTCATTGCTATGCTAGATCATTGCACTTCCCGGTACACCGTCGGAGGCATTCATATAGAGTCATATCTTTGTTCTAGTATCGAGTTGTAATATTGAGTTGTAAGTAAATAAAAGTGTGATGATCATCATTATTAGAGCATTGCCGAAAAAAGGGGAGAGGCCAAAGAAGCCTAAAAAAAGGGGGGGCCAAAGAAGCCCGCAAAAAAGGGGAAATGTTACTATCCTTTTACCACACTTGTGCTTCAAAGTAGCACCATGTTCTTCATGTAGAGAGTCTCTTGAGTTATCACTTTCATATACTAGTGGGAATTTTCATTATAGAACTTGGCTTGTATATTCCGAAGATGGGCTTCCTCAAATGCCCGAGGTCTTCATTAGCAAGCAAGTTGGATGCACACCCACTTAGTTTCAGTTAGAGCTTTCATACACTTATAGCTCTAGTGCATCCGTTGCATGGCAATCCCTACTCACTCACATTGATATCTATTGATGGGCATCTTCATAGCCCGTTGATACGCCTAGTTGATGTGAGACTATCTTCTCCTTTTTGTCTTCCCCACCATCATATTCTATTCCACCTATAGTGCTATGTCCATCGCTCACGCTCATGTATTGCATGAAAGTTGAAAAGGTTTGAGAACGTCAAAAGTATGAAACAATTGCTTGGCTTGTCATCAGGGTTGTGCATGATGTGAATATTTTGTGTGGTGAAGATGGAGCATAGCCAGACTATATGATTTTGTAGGGATAACTTTCTTTGGCCTTGTTATTTTGAAAAGACATGATTGCTTTATTAGTAGGCTTGAAGTATTATTGTTTTTATGTCAAATGATAGACTATTGCTTTGAATCACTCGTATCTTAATATTCATGCCATGATTAGCCATATGATCAAGATTATGCTAGGTAGCATTCCACATCAAAAATTATCTTATTTATCATTTACCTACTCGAGGACGAGCAGGAATTAAGCTTGGGGATGCTGATACGTCTCCGTCGTATCTATAATTTTTGATTGTTCCATGCCAATATTATTCAACTTTCATATACTTTTGGCAACTTTTTATACTATTTTTGGGACTAACATATTGATCCAGTGCCCAGTGCCAGTTCCTGTTTTTTGCATGTTTTTTGTTTCGCAGAATATCCATATCAAACGGAATAAAAACTGATGGAGAATTTTTTTGGAATATATATGATTTTTGGGAAGAAGAATCCACGCGAGACGATGCTCGAGGGGCCCACGAGGTAGGGGGGCGCGCCCCAGGGTGTCAGGCACGCCCTGACCCTCGTGGCCACCCTGTAAGGCAGTTGGTGCCCTTCTTTCACCGCAAGAAAGCTAATTTCCGGATAAAGATCATGTCAAAATTTCAGCCCAATCGGAGTTACGGATATCCGGGAATATAAGAAACGGTGAAAGGGAAGAATCTGAGAACGCAGAACCAAAGAGAAACAGAGAGATAGATCCAATCTCGGAGGGGCTCTCGCCCCTCCCATGCCATGGAGGCCAAGGACTAGAGGGGAAACCCTTCTCCCATCTAGGGAGGAGGTCAAGGAAGAATAGGAAGAAGGGGGCCCCTCTCCCCCTCTCCTCCGGTGGCGTCGGAACGTCGTCGTGGCCATCATCATCATCATCACGATCTTCACCAACACCTCCGCCATCTTCACCAACATCTCCATCACCTTCCCCCCCCCTCTATCTACAGCGGTCCACTCTCCCGCAACCCGCTGTACCCTCTACTTGAACATGGTGCTTTATGCTTCATATTATTATCCAATGATGTGTTTCCATCCTATGATGTCTGAGTAGATTTTCGTTGTCCTATCGGTGGTTGATGAATTGCTATGATTGATTTAATTTGCTTGTGGTTATGTTGCTGTCCTTTGGTGCCCATCATATGATTGCGCGCGTGGATCACACCCTAGGGTTAGTTTGTATGTTGATAGGACTATGTATTGGAGGGCAAGAGTGAGAGAAGCTTCAACCTAGCATAGAAATTGATGCATACGGGATTGAAGGGGGACCAATATATCTTAATGCTATGGTTCGGTTTTACCTTAATGAACATTAGTAGTTGTGGATGCTTGCTAATAGTTCCAATCATAAGTGCATAGAATTCCAAGTAAGGGATGACATGCTAGCAGTGGCCTCTCCCACATAATACTTGCTATCGGTCTAGCAAAGTAGTCAATTGCTTAAGGGACAATTTCGCAACTCCTACCACCACTTTTCCACACTCGCTATATTTACTTTAGTTGCTTCTTTACCTTAACAGCCCCTAGTTTTATTTATGTACTCTTTATTATCTTGCAAACCTATCCAACAACACCTACAAAGTACTTCTAGTTTCATACTTGTTCTAGGTAAAACGAACGTCAAGCGTGCGTAGAGTTGTATCGGTGGTCGATAGAACTTGAGGGAATATTTATTCTACCTTTAGCTCCTCGTTGGGTTCGACACTCTTACTTATCGAAAATTGTTGCGATCCCCTATACTTGTGGGTTATCAACGAGCCCTAGGCGACTGCTCGCCGCGACGCTGCCACCGCCCGCCGTCTCCTTGCCAGCCTCCGCCACCGGCCGCCCGCCGTCGTGTCGTGCCCATCCAGCCGGCATGCTCCATAGGAAGCTCCACTTCAATCTCTTTTGCGCTTCTGCTACGTCAGGTTGTGCCGCTGCGCCTGTTGCCTGGCGAGGCATCAGGCTGCCGGCGTCTCATGAGGGGGGCATTCGTCCTCAGAAGCCAGCCGAGCAACAGTAGAGGCAGAGAGCAAAGCAAAGGTATTGCTTGATGTTGATGTCACTATAAACTGTTTGATGATGATTTTCATTGCTAGATGCAGTAGATGTCAACGTTGTTGCCTGATGCCATTGTTTGATGACGATTTTCGTTGGTAGAAATTTAGTAATTTTTGTTTCTATATAATATTACAGGGAGTCAAGATGAGTAAAAGAAACAAGACAATGAATTCTTTTTTCAAGTTCGAACCACAAGAACGGCGGAGACATGTCCTTCAATTTGTTAGTATTGAAGAATCAAATATCATCGAGCGATTTCAAGATTAACGCACACGTAAAGGCATTTTGCCTCATCCTGCACATAAGTTTTCACATTTTGCATCTATTATTAACAAGTTGTACCTGCTATATTATGCACTAATTTGCATTTCGAAATTTATGATTGAGGATGTACTCATGAGAGGCTCTGATCAACCAATCCTTTGACTTGGTGTCAATCTTTTGTATCATCTATATATGCTACATATTGTGTTCTGATTTGTCTTGCTTTATTAGTTGGCCCATCATGGAACAAATACTGACATTGAATATCTTTGGTTTCTTGTTAGTTATGCAACATAGATTGACTTTGGTATGCTTTGAAACTGAAGTTTTTATAGATTGTTTTTGGTCCTTAGTTTCTCGCCTGGGGCGTCAGCCAATCCTGGCTCCGCCACTGACTAGGCGTATCAACGGGCTATGGAGATGTCCATCAATAGATATCAATGTGAGTGAGTAGGGATTGCCATGCGACGGATGCACTAGAGCTATAAGTGTATGAAAGCTCAAAAAGAAACCAAGTGGGTGTGCATCCAACTTGCTTGCTCACGAAGAGCTAGGGCATTTTGAGGAAGCCCATCATTGGAATATACAAGCCAAGTTCTATAATGAAAAATTCCCACTAGTATATGAAAGCAACAACATAGGAGACTCTCTATCATGAAGATCATGGTGCTACTTTGAAGCACAAGTGTGGTAAAAGGATAGTAGCATTGTCCCTTCTCTCTCTTTTCTATTTTTTTATTTGGGCCTTTTCTCTTTTTTTATGGCCTCTTTTTTCTTTTTTCTTTTTTTCGTCCGGAGTCTCATCCCGACTTTTGGGGGAATCATAGTCTCCATCATCCTTTCCTCACTGGGACAATGCTCTAATAATGATGATCATCACACTTTTATTTACTTACAACTCAAGAATTACAACTTGATACTAGAACAAAAATACGACTCTATGTGAATGCCTCCGGCGGTGTACTGGCATGTGCGATGAATCAAGAGTGACATGTATGAAAAAATTATGAATGGTGGCTTTGCCACAAATACGATGTCAACTACATGATCATGCAAGGCAATATGACAATGATGAAGTGTGTCGTAATAAACGGAGCGGTGGAAAGTTGCATGGCAATATATCTCGGAATGGCTATGGAAATGCCATAATAGGTAGGTATGGTGGCTGTTTTGAGGAAGATATATGGTGGGTTTATGGTACCGGCGAAAGTTGCGCGGTACTAGAGAGGCTAGCAATGGTGGAAGGGTGAGAGTGCGTATAATCCATGGACTCAATATTAGTCAAAAAGAACTCACAGACTTATTGCAAAAATCAATTAGTTATCGAAACAAAGTACTATGCACATGCTCCTAGGGGGATATATTGGTAGGAAAAGACCATCTCTTGTCCCCGACCGCCACTCATTAGGAGGATAATCAATAAATAAATCATGCTCCGACTTCATCACATAATAGTTCACCATATGTGCATGCTACGGGAATCACGAACTTTAACATAAGTATATCTCAAATTCACAACTACTCAACTAGCATGACTCTAATATTACCATCTTCATATCTCAAAACAATCATCAAGTATCAAACTTCTCATAGTATTCAATGCACTTTATATGGGAGTTTTTTTATTATACCCATCTTGGATGCCTATCATATTAGGACTAATTTTATAGCCAAATAAAATTACCATGTTGTTATAAGGACTCTCAAAATGATATAAGTGAAGCATGAGAGATCAATAATTTCTATAAAATAAAACCACCACCGTGCTCTTAAAAAGATATAAGTGAAGCACTAGAGCAAAATTATCTAGCTCAAAAGATATAAGTGAAGCACAAAGAGTATTCTAATAAATTCCGATTCATGTGTGTCTCTCCCAAAAGGTGTGTACAGAAAGGATGATTGTGGTAAAATAAAAAGCAAAGACTCAAATCATAGAAGATGCTCCAAGAAAAACACATATCATGTGGTGAATAAAATATAGCCTCAAGTAAAGTTACCGATGGACGAAGACGAAAGAGGGGATGCCTTCCGGGGCATACCCAAGCTTAGGATTTTGGTTGTCCTTGGATTTTACATTGGGGTGACTTGGGAATCCCCAAGCTTAGGCTCTTGCCACTCCTTATTCCAAAATCCATCAAATCTTTACCCAAAAACTTGAAAACCTCACAACACAAAACTCAACAGAAAATCTCATGAGCTCTGTTAGTATAAGAAAACAAACCCCCACTTCAAGGTACTGTAGTGAAATCATTATTTATTTATATTCGTGTTAAACCTACTGTATTCCAACTTCGTATGGTTCATACCCCCCGATACTAGCCATAGATTCATCAAAATAAGCAAACAACACACGAAAAACAGAATCTGTCAAAAACAGAATAGTCTGTAGTAATCTGTAGGTTTCGAATACTTATGTAACTCGAATAATCCTACCAAATTAGGAGGACCTAAATAAATTTTATATTGATCTACTTCAATTGGAATCAGTATTTTATCACTCTCTGGTTTAAAACTAAAATAATTCTCGTGAGCGCATACTTTCTGTTTTTTTCAGCAAGATCAAACAACAATCATCCAAGAAGATCCTAAAGGCTTTACTTGGCACAAACACTAATTAAAACATAAAAAACACAATCATAACAGAGGATAGATGATTTATTTATTTCTAAACAGGAACAAAAAGCAAGAAACAAAAATAGAATTGGGTTGCCTCCCAACAAGCAATATCGTTTAACGCCCCTAGCTAGGCATAAAAACAAGAATAGATGTAGGTATTATCATATTTGATATGCAATCCATAAATGTCTCTCATGAAGATTCATAAGGTAATTTAATTTTCTTCCTAGGATCCATGCCCTTCCTTAATGGAAATTGGAATCTAATATTTCCTTTTTTTTCATATCAATAATTGCACCAATCATTCTAAGGAAATGTCTACCAAGAATAATAGGACAAGTAGGATTGCAATCTATATCAAGAACAATGAAATATACGGGCACATAATTCCTATTTGCAACAATAAGAACATCATTAATTCTTCCCATAGGTTTCTTAATGGTGGAATCCGCAAGGTGCAACTTTAAAGAACAATCATCAAATTCACGGAAACCTAACACATCACACAAAGTTTTTGGAATCGTGGAAACACTAGCACCCAAATCACATAAAGCATAACACTCATGATCTTTAATTTTAATTTTAATAGTAGGTTCCCACTCATCATAAAGTTTTCTAGGGATAGAAACTTCTAATTTAAGTTTTTCTTCATAAGATTGCATTAAAGCATCAACGATATGTTTGGTAAAAGCTTTGTTTTGATCATAAGCATGAGGAGAATTTAGCACGGATTGCAACAAGGAAATACAATCTATCAAAGAGCAATTATCATAATTAAATTCCTTGAAATCCAAAGTAGTGGGTTCATTGCTATGTAGAGTTCTGACCTCTTCCATCCCACTTTTATTAATTTTTGCATCAAGATCTAAAAACTCCAAATCATTGGGACGCCTTTTAACTAAAGTTGAATCATATCCAGTCCCATCTTTATCAAGATTAATATTTGAAAACAAATATTTAATAGGGGACACATCAATCACTTTTAGATCTTCATCATTATTATCATGAAAACTAGAAGAACGCACTTTTACAAAGCAATCCTTTTTAGCACGCATCCTAGCGGTTCTTTCTTTGCACTCATCAATGGAAATTCTCATGGCTTTGAGAGACTCATTGATACCATGCTTAGGTGGAAAAGATCTAAGTCAAAGAATCAACATCAAGAGAGATTCTATCCATGTTCCTAGCCAACTCATCAATCTTAGGCGATTTTTCTTCAAGCAAAGCACTGAAATTCTTTTGAGAAATCATAAATTCTTTAACACTAGTCTCAAAATCAGAGGGTGTCTTATTAAAATTTCCATAAGTGTTGTTGTAGGAATTACCATAATTATTAGAGGAATTACTAGGGAAAGGCCTAGAATTAAAGTTTCATCTATACGCGTTGTTACCAAAATTGTTCCTACCAACAAAATTCACATGCATAGATTCATTATTATTCTCAATCAAGGTAGACAAAGGCATATCATTAGGATAAGAAGAAACACTCTTATTAGCAAACAATTTCATAAGTTCATCCATCTGTCCACTCAAAACATTAATCTCTTCCATCGCATGAACTTTTTACTAGTAGATCTTTTGGTGTGCCATTGAGAATAATTAACCATAATATTATCTAGGAGTTTAGTAGCTTCTCCGAAAGTGATTTCCATAAAAGTGCCTCCCGCGGCCGAATCTAAAAGATTTCTAGAAGGAAAATTCAATCCAGCATAAAAAAATCGTATAATCATCCATAAATTCAAACCATGTGTGGGGCAGTTACATATCATTAATTTCATCCTCTCCCAAGCTTGTGCAACATGCTCATGATCAAGTTGCTTAAAATTCATAATATCGTTTCTAAGATAGATGATCTTAGTGGGAGGAAAATACTTAGAGATAAAAGCATCTTTGCACTTATTCCATGAATCAATACTATTTTTAGGCAAAGAGGAGAACCAAGTTTTAGCACGATCTCTAAGCGAAAATGGAAATAGCTTCAATTTAACAATATCATTATCCACATCTTTCTTCTTTTGCATATCACATAAATCAACAAAGCTGTTTAGATGGGTAGCGGCATCTTCACTAGGATGGCCAACGAATTGATCTTTCATGACAAGATTCAGCAAAGCAGTATTAATTTCACAACATTCATGTGACGCCCCCGATTTGACCATACACTAATCATACACGCAAATGTGTACGATCAAGATCAAGGACTCACGGGTAGATATCACAACACAACTCTAGACACAAATTAAAATAATACAAGCTTTATATTACAAGCCAGGGGCCTTGAGGGCTCGAATACAAGAGCTCAATCATAGACGAGTCAGCGGAAGCAACAATATCTGAGTACAGACATAAGTTAAAAAAATTGCATTAAGAAGGCTAGCACAAAAGTAGCAACGATCGAAAAGGCAAGGCCTCCTGCCCAGGACCTCCTAACTACTCCTCGAAGTCAAACTCCACATAGAATCATCCTCGGGATCCTCTGGCTCCTGGACACCAGCATCTGTTTGCGACAACCAGGTATAGAAAAGGGGAAAAAGGGGAGCAAAGAAACCGTGAGTACTCATCCAAAGTACTCGCAAGCAAGGAACTACACTACATATGCATTGGTATCAATGAAAGGGGTAGTATATGTGGACTGAACTGCAGAATGCCAGAATAAGGGGGGGATAGCTAGTCCTAGCGAAGACTACGCTCCTGGCAGCCTCCATCTTGAAGCAAAAGAAGAGAGTGATGGTAAGTTAACCAAGTATCATCGCATAGCATAATCCTACCCGGGGATCCTCCCCTCATCGCCCTATGAGAGAGCGATCACCGGGTTGTATTTGGCACTTGGAAGGGTGTATTTTATTAAGTATCCGGTTCTAGTTGTCATAAGGTCAAGGTACAACTCTAGGTCGTCCTCTTACCCAGGGACACGGCTATTCGAATAGATAAACTTCCCTGCAGGGGTGCACCACATTTCCCAACATGCTCGATCCCCTTTGGCTAGTCACACTTTCCTAGGTCATACCCGGCCTCGGAAGATCAACACGTCGCAGCCTTACCTAGGCACAACGGAGACGTCAGCACGCCGGTCTAAATCCTATGGCGCAGGGGTCTGGGCCCATCGCCCATTGCACACCTGCACGTTGTGAACGCGGTCGGCGAGCAGACCTAGCCTCCCTTATACAAGAGCAGGCATTCCTGTCCAACCCGGCGTGCGCCGCCCAGTCACTGACGTCAAGAAGGCTTAGGCTGATACCACGACGTCGAGTGCCCATAACTGTTCCCGCGTAGTTGGTTAGTGCGTATAGGCCAATGGCCAGACTCAGATCAAATACCCAGATCTCGTTAAGCGTGTTATTTTGAAATAACCGCGGACGCCGACCAGGGCCAGGCCTACCTCTCTCCTAGGTGGTCTCAATCTACCCTATGGCTCCGCCACAAAGATCCACTGAGAGGGCCGTCGGGACAAACGTCCTTTCGGACCCAATCCGTGAATCACTCGCGGGTACTCTACAAGCCGACCCGACTTTAGTCACCACAGGTATCATATAATATGTATATAAGTATATACCCGTGATCACCTCCCAAGTGATCACGACCCGATAGTATAACATGGTGATGTCTACTACACAACCTTCTTCTTGTAGATGTTGTTGGGCCTCCAAGTGCACAGGTTTGTAGGACAGTAGCAAATTTCCCTCAAGTGGATGACCTAAGGTTTATCAATCCGTGGGAGGCGTAGGATGAAGATGGTCTCTCTCAAGCAACCCTGCAACCAAATAACAAAGAGTCTCTTGTGTCCCCAACACACCCAATACAATGGTAAATTGTATAGGTGCACTAGTTTGGCGAAGAGATGGTGATACAAGTGCAATATGGATGGTAGATATAGGTTTTTGTAATCTGAACATATAAAAACAGAAAGGTAACTAATGATAAAAGTGAGCACAAACGGTATTGCAATGCTAGGAAACAAGGCCTAGGGTTCATACTTTCACTAGTGTAAGTTCTCTCAACAATAATAACATAATTGGATCATATAACTATCCCTCAACATGCAACAAAGAGTCACTCCAAAGTAACTAATAGCAGAGAACAAATGAAGAGATTATTGTAGGGTACGGAACCACCTCAAAGTTATCCTTTCTGGTCGATCTATTCAAGAGTCCGTAGTAAAATAACACGAAGCTATCCTTTCCGTTCAATCTATCATAGAGTTCGTACTAGAATAACACCTTAAGACACAAATCAACCAAAACCCTAATGTCCCCTAGATACTCCAATGTCACCTTAAGTATCCGTGGGTATGATTATTCGAGATGCATCACACAATCTCAGATTCATCTATTCAACCAACAAAGAACTTCAAAGAGTGCCCCAAAGTTTCTACTGGAGAGTCAAGATGAAAACTTGTGCCAACCCCTATGCATAAGTTTACGAGGGAACTCGCAAGTTGATCACCAAAACATACATCAAGTGGATCACGTGATATCCCATTTTCACCACAGATAAGCACATGCAAGACATACATCAAGTGTTCTCAAATCCTTAAAGACTCAATCCGATAAGACAACTTCAAAGGGCAAACTCAATTCATCACAAGAGAGTAGAGGGGGAGAAACATCATAAGATCCAACTATAATAGCAAAGCTCGCGATACATCAAGATCGTACAACCTCAAGAACACGAGAGAGAGAGAGAGATCAAACACATAGCTACTGGTACATACCCTCAGCCCTAAGGGAGAACTACTCCCTCCTCGTCACGGAGAGCACCAGGATGATGAAGATGGCCAGCGAGAGGGATTCCCCCCTCCGGCAGGGTGCCGGAACGGGTCTAGATTGGTTTTCGGTGGCTGCGGAGGCTTCTGGCGGTGGAACTCCGGATCTATTCTGTTCCCCGATGTTTTTAGGGTATATGGATATATATATATATATAGGCGAAAGAAGTCGGTCAGAGGAGCCACGAGGGTGGGGGCGCTCCCAGGGGGGCAGGCACGCCTCCCTACCTCATGGCCGACATCAACTCCAAGTCTCCTGGATCATGTTCGTTCCAAAAATCACGCTCCCGAAGGTTTCATTCCGTTTGGACTCCATTTGATATTCCTTTTCTGCGAAACACTGAAACAGGGGAAAAAACAGGAACTGGCACTGGGCTCTGGGTTAATAGGTTAGTCCCAAAAATAATATAAAATTGTAAAATAAAGCCCATAAACATCCAAAACAGATAATATAATAGCATGGAACAATCAAAAATTATATATACATTGGAGACGTATTAAGCATCCCCAAGCGTAATTCCTGCTCGTCCTCGAGTAGGTAAATGATAAAAAAAGAATTTTTGATGTGGAATGCTTTCTAACATATTTCTCAATGTAATTTTTCTTTATTGTGGCATGAATGTTCAGATCCGAAAGATTCAAGATAAAAGTTTAATATTGACATAAAAATAATAATACTTCAAGCATACTAACTAAGCAATCATGTCTTCTCAAAATAACATGGCCAAAGAAAGTTATCCCTATAAAATCATATAGTCTGGCTATGCTCTATCTTCATCACACAAAATATTTAAATCATGCACAACCCCAATGACAAGCCAAGCAATTGTTTCATACTTTTGATGTTCTCAAAAATTTTCAATCTTCACGCAATACATGAGCGTGAGCCATGGACATAACACTATAAGTGGAATAGAATGGTGGTTGTGGAGAAGACAAAAAAGGAGAAGATAGTCTCACATCAACTAGGCGTATCAACGGGCTATGGAGATGCCCATCAATAGATATCAATGTGAGTGAGTAGGGATTGCCATGCAACGGATGCACTAGAGCTATAAATGTATGAAAGCTCAACAGAAGAAACTAAGTGGGTGTGCATCCAACTTGCTTGCTCATGAAGACCTCGGGAAATTTTGAGGAAGCCCATCATTGGAATATACAAGCCAAGTTCTATAATGTAAAATTCCCACTAGTTTATGAAGGTGACAACATAGGAGACTCTCTATCATGAAGATCATGGTGCTACTTTGAATCACAAGTGTGGAAAAAGGATAGTAGCATTGTCCCTTCTCTCTTTTTCTCTCATTTTTTTGGGCCTTCTCTTCTTTTATGTCCTTTGTTTTTTTGTTTTTTTTCGTCCGGAGTCTCATCCCGACTTGTGGGGGAATCATAGTCTCCATCATCCTTTCCTCACATGGGACAATGCTCTAATAATGATGATCATCACACTTTTATTTACTTACAACTCAAGAATTACAACTCAATACTTAGAACAAAATATGACTCTATGTGAATGCCTCCGGCGGTGTACCGGGATGTGCAATGATGCATGAGTGACATGTATGAAGATTTATGAACGGTGGCCTTTGCCACAAATATGATGTCAACTACATGATCACACAAGCAATATGGCAATGATGAAGCGTGTCATAATAACGGAACGGTGGAAAGTTGCATGGCAATATATCTCGGAATGGCTATGGAAATGCCATAATAGGTAGGTATGGTGGCTGTTTTGAGGAAGGTACATGGTGGGTTTGATACCGGCAAAAGGTGCGCGGTATTAGAGAGGCTAGCAATGGTGGAAGGGTGAGAGTGCGTATAATCCATGGACCCAACATTAGTCATAAAGAACTCACATACTTATTGCAAAAATCTATTAGTTATCGAAACAAAGTACTACGCGCATGCTCCTAGGGGGATAGATTGGTAGGAAAAGACCATCGCTCGTCCCCGACTGCCGCTCATAAGGAAGACAATCAATAAATAAATCATGCTCCAATTTCATCACATAACGGTTCACCATACGTGCATGCTACGGGAATCACAAACTTCAACACAAGTATTTCTCAAATTTACAACTACTCAACTAGCATGACTCTAATATCACCATCTCCATATCTCAAAACAACCATCAAGTATCAAACTTCTCTTAGTATTCAATGCACTTATATGAAAGTTTTTATTATGCCTAAAAGCAAATTGCCATGTTGTTCTGAAATACTCTCAAAATAATATAAGTGAAGCATGAGAATTCATCTATTTCTTCAAAATAAAACCACCGCCATGCTCTAAAAGGATATAAGTGAAGCACTAGAGCAACAACAAACTACTTCGAAAGATATAAGTGAAGATCAATGAGTAGTCGAATAATTATGCAACTATGTGAAGACTCTCTAACATTTAATAATTTCAGATCTTGGTATTTTATTCAAATAGCAAGAAAAAATAAAATGAAATAAAATGACGCTCCAAGCAAAACACATATCATGTGGTGATTAAAAATATAGCTCCAAGTAAAGTTACCGATGAACAAAGACGAAATAGGGGATGCCTTCCGAGTCATCCCCAAGATTAGGCTCTTGGTTGTCCTTGAATATTACCTTGGGGTGCCTTGGGAATCCCCAAGCTTAGGATCTTTCCACTCCTTATTCCATAGTCCATCAAATCTTTACCCAAAACTTGAAAACTTCACAACACAAAACTTAACAGAAAACTCGTAAGCTCTGTTAGTATAAGAAAATAAATCACCACTTAGGTACTGTTCTGAACTCATTCTTTATTTATATTTGTGTGATATCTACTATATTCCAACTTATTTATGGTTCATACCCTCCGATACTACTCATAGATTCATCAAAATAAGCAAACAACACATAGAAAACAGAATCTATCAAAAACAGAACAGTCTGTAGTAATCTGTATCAAACATATACTTCTGGAACCCCAAAAATCCTGAGTAATTAGGAAGTCCTAGGAAATTTGTTTATTAATCTACAGCAAGTGGAATTGGTATTTTATCGCTCTTTGGTAAAAATGAAAATTATTCTCGTGAGCGCATACTTTTGTTTTTTCCAGCAAGATCAAATAACAATCACCCAAGAAGATCCTAAAGGCTTTACTTGGCACACACACTAATTAAAACATAAAAAACATAATGATAACAGAGGATAGATGAATTATTTATTACTAAACAGGAACAAAAAGCAAGGAACAAAAATAAAAATGGGTTGCCTCCCAACAAGCGCCATCGTTTAACGCCCCTAGCTAGGCATGATGATTTCAACGATGCTCACATAGAAGATAAGAATTGTAACATAAAGAGAGCATCAAGAAGAATATAACTAGCACATCTAAGTCTAACCCACTTCATATGCATAGGGATTTTGTGAGCAAACAACTTGTGGGAACAAGAATCAACTTGCATAGGAAGGTAAAACAAGGATAACTTTAAAACTTTAAGCACATAGAGAGGAAACTTGATATTATTGCAATTCCTACGAGCATATATTCCTCCCTCATAGTAATTTTCAGTAGCATCCGATGTCTACTACACAACCTTCTTCTTGTAGAAGTTCTTTGGCCTCCAAGTGCAGATGTTTGTAGGACAGTAGCAAATTTCCCTCAAGTGGATGACCTAAGGTTTATCAATCCGTAGGAGGCGTAGTATGAAGATGGTCTCTCTCAAGCAACCTTGCAACCAAATAACAAAGAGTCTCTTGTGTCCCCAACACACCCAATACAATGGTAAATTGTATAGGTGCACTAGTTCGGCGAAGAGATGGTGATACAAGTGAAATATGGATAGTAGATAATAGTATTTGTAATCTGAAATTATAAAAACAGCAAGGTAACTAATGATAAAAGTGAGCGTAAACGGTATTGCAATGTGTTGAAACAAGGCCTAGGGTTCATACTTTCGCTAGTGTAAGTTCCCTCAACAATACTAACATAATTGGATCACATAACTATCCCTCAGCATGCAACAAAGAGTCACTCCAAAGTCACTAATAGCGGAGAACGAATGAAGAGATTATGTTAGGGTATGAAACCACCTCAAAGTTATTCTTTCCAATCAATCCGTTGGGCTATTCCTATAAGTGTCACAAACAGCCCTAGCGTTCTTACTAGAATAACACCTTAAGACACAAATCAACCAAAACCCTAATGTCACCTAGATACTCCAATGTCACCTCAAGTATCCGTGGGTTTGATTATATGATATGCATCACACAATCTCAGATTCATCTATTCAACCAACACAAAGGACCTCAAAGAGTGCCCCAAAGTTTCTACCGGAGAATCACGACGAAAACGTGTGCCAACCCCTATGCATAGGTTCATGGGCGGAACCCGCAAGTTGATCACCAAAACATACATCAAGTGAATCATGTGGTATCCCATTGTCACCACAGATACGCACGGCAAGACATACATCAAGTGTTCTCAAATCTTTAAAGACTCAATCCGATAATATAACTTCAAAGGGGAAACTCAATCCATTACAAGAGAGAAGAGGGGGAGGAGAAACATAAGATCCAACTATAATAGCAAAGCTCGCGATACATCAAGATTGTATCATCTCAAGAACACGAGAGAGAGAGATCAAACACATAGCTACTGATACATACCCTCAGCCCCGAGGGAGAACTACTCCCTTCTCGTCATGGAGAGCACCGGGATGATGAAGATGGCCACCAGAGAGGGATTGCCCCCTCCGGCAGGGTGCCGGAACGGGTCTAGATTGGCTTTCGGTGGCTACGGAGGCTTCTGGCGGCGGAACTCCCGATCTAATCTCTCTTCTGGAAGTTTTAGGGTAGGACGATATATATGGGTGTAGGAAGTATGTCGGAGGAGCTACGGGGGCCCCACGAGACAGGGGGGCGCGCCCCCACCCTCGTGAGCACCTCCCGTGTCTCCTGACGTGGAGTCCAAGTCTATCCGGTGGCTTTCGTTCCAAAAATAACTTCTCCAGTTGATTTCGTTCCATTTCGACTCCGTTTGATATTCCTTTTCTTCGAAACACTAAAATAGGCATAAAACAACAAATCTGGGCTGGGCCTTCGGTTAATAGGTTAGTCCCAAAAATAATATAAAAGTGGAAAATAAAGCCCAATATTGCCCAAAACAGTAGATAATATAGCATGGAGCAATCAAAAATTATAGATACGTTGGAGACGTATTAGCATCATGAATGAATTCAACAATATAACCAGCACCTAAAGCATATTTTCATGATCTACAAGCATAGAAAATTTACTACTCTCCACATAAGCAAGATTCTTCTCATTCGGAATAGTGGGAGTATCATAAGAAACTCGAATACTATAAATTGTTTCCTCATTAAAAGAGTAATGTTCAGAAAAAGGGTAATCATAATCATGACAAGTTTTATAAATATAATCCTCACTACTTTTTATAGCATAAGTGTCATCACAATAATCATCATAAGTAGCAACTTTGTTCTCATCATAATCAATTGAAACCTCTTCCAAGATAGTGGAATCATTACTAAATAAAGTCATGACCTCTCCAAATCCACTTTCATAATTATCACAATAAGATTCAACATCCTCCAAAATAGTGGGATCATTACTTCCTAAAGTTGACACCCTTCCAAACCCACTTTCATCAATATAATCATCATAAGTAGGAGGCATGCTATCATCATAATAAATTTGCATATCAAAACTTGGGAGACTACAAATATCATCCTCATTAAACATAGCTTCCCCAAGCTTGGGACTAACATTAATTGCAGCAAATACATTCTCAAAAACATCATCTTCATCAAACATAGCATCCCCAAGCTTGGGCCTTTTCATATAATAAGCATAATCACTCTCATCATTAATAGTATGGATAGCACCAATAGTATAGCAATTATCATCATCACAATGAGAAATAGGAGCAACATCATTTGGGAGAGATACCTTTCTACCTTTACTTCTTCGTCTTTTCTTTTTCTTCTTCACATATTGTGTGGGTTCAATCCTCTTTTTGGAGCTCCTTATTAATGAGATTGGTTGAATAGAAGTGTCGGTGCCAAAACCGGCGGATCTCGGGTAGGGGGTCCCGAACTGTGCATGCGTCTAAGGCGGATGGTAACAGGAGGCAGGGGACACGATGTTTACCCAGGTTCGGGCCCTCTTGATGGAGGTAATACCCTACGTCCTGCTTGATTGTTCTTGATGATATGAGTATTACAAGAGTTGATCTACCACAAGATCAAAGAGGCTAAACCCTAGAAGCTAGCCTATGGTATGATTGTATGTTGTCCTACGGACTAAAACCCTCTGGTTTATATAGACACCGGAGGGGGCTAGGGTTACACAAGGTCGGTTACAAAGGAGGAGATATACATATCCGTATTGCCTAGCTTGCCTTCCACGCAAAGTAGAGTCCCATCCGGACACGGGACGAAATCTTCAATCTCGTATCTTCATAGTCCAACAGTCCGACCAAAGGATATAGTCCAGCTGTCTGGAGACCCCCTAATCCAGGACTCCCTCAGTAGCCCTGAACCAGGCTTCAATGACGATGAGTCCGGCGCGCAGTGTTGTATTCGGCATTGCAAGGCGGGTTCCTCCTCCGAATACACCATGGAAGAGTTTGAATACAAGGATAGTGTCCGACCCTTCAAAATAAGTTCCACATACCACCATAGAGAGAATAATATTTCTACAAATCTAATCTGCTGACACATTTTGACAGCATGACATCACGCCATGGCCCGGTCATTATTTGAACCATTTTTCTCAACCAGCTCCGCACATAACGCGAGGTGGTTTTCTTGACACGTCTTGTCAAAGCAGAGATCGTGTTCCCCTTATCACGGGATTCTCATCAATACGGACGTGGGTTACCCAACCTTGCCTGTTGGTATGACTCCTAGATCTTAGGCAAGTCCCAAACGGCCACGAGGAGGACGCTTGATATTCACCCTCTTTATAAAGGGGACGAGGCTTTTTCTTTTTTTTCCCTCCCGTGCTCAATCGAATCCTTCCCCCGCCTCGAGTTCTAACACCCAAAGCTCAGGTCAGGTGCTTCGAACCTTCAACTATGTCCGGATCCAACCTTCAAGGTCAGTGGATTCCTTCCTCCGTCACAGAGGAGGACATCAAGAAGTTGAGAGAGGCCAGATATTTGACCGCCGAATTTCGCATAGGCTGCCTGCCCGAGGGCAGGTTGTCCCTACTCCCGAACCCAATGAGAGTGTCGTGTTCATCTCCCACTTCCTCCGAGGACTAGGCCTCGCTCTGGATCCCTTTGTTAGGGGTCTTATGTTCTATTATGGGCTGGATTTTCATGATCTGGCCCCGGATTCCCTTCTTCACATCTCGTCATTTATTGTCGTATGTGAGGCCTTCCTCCGCATTACCCCTCACTTCGGCCTGTGGCTCAAGACCTTCAATGTGAAGCCGAAGATGATCAAGGGGAGGCATGCAGCGTGCAGAGGTGCTTTAATAAGCAAAATCGCTGACGCTCCATGGCCAGAGGGTTCCTTCCCAGAGGTGTCCAGATTGTGGCAACGGGAATGGTTTTACATCACAGCTCCCCGAAGTGCCAAGTGGGTAGCTGCCCCCACCTTTCGCTCGGGCTCCCACCGCAACTGATGTCATGGATCAGCAGGGGGCTGAGCTGGGGTCCAACAAAGGACGTGCCAATACTACAAAGCCGTATCCGAGATCTCTTTGAGAGAGATTTCAGTCTGGTTATGGTAATGCAAGTTATGCTAGTTCACCGAGTCCAGCCTTGCAAACGCCGGCCCCTCCGCATGTGGGAATTCAACCCGGAAGGACCGCGAGCTATTCAGCATTTCCTCGACATGACGCTCGAAGAGATGTACAAATCGTTCTTCGGACCCCAAATAGAGTGTCCGGACACCACCGAGGACATGGGTCTGAGCTGCAACCGCCCCGCTGCCCAAGTAAGTAATCCCATGTCGAATCTACTGTCCTTTTATTTATCATGGCATCATTCTAAAGAGCCGCTCTTTGACCAGGACTAGATAACAAAGGCGATGATGATCAGGTGTTCGGCCCCCCTTCCTGAGGGCTTGGACAATCCGGTACTGGACAAGATGCTCGAGCCGGTGCCTTATCCAGTGCCCTCAAAGGAAGATGATGGGGGAATAGAGGGGGCGAAAGCGGGCCTCACTCGCTACTTATTCCAGCCGGGGGAATGAGCGCCTCCACGAGGGAGGACAACCAAAGGGAAGAATCTGACATTCTCTCTCCCCGGGGAAGGAAGAGGACTACCTCTGAAGATCCGGAAACTAAGGTTTCCAAACGGGAGAAGAAATCTTCATCAGAGGGTCCTGCCTCGGAGTGTATTCTTGCCGCACAATGTCCGCGCGGGGATCAGCCCTCTACCGAGCTGTAAGTAATCGAAAAGTACTTAATAGGGGAAACATCCTACCTTACTTCCGAATGCAATAACTGGTGCTTATAAATTGTAGTCTGGATCGTAGCCCTTCTCGACAGAGTTCGTCTTCGGGGGATCTTCTTCCGGAGATGATGGAGAGCGAAACGCCTCCCCCTGACACCCCGCCTCATGAAGCAGGCGACCTTGAAGTGTCGTCGCGAAGGGTATCTCCGGATCCACTAAGGCCAGAGGATAACCCTTTGGCTACCCGGAATCCCCAGTATCCGGCTCCTAAGGAGAGCGACAGCAAGGGTCCATACAGTGTGCGGTCGGACGCGCTGAAGGATCTTCTGGGGCAAGCGGCCATCTCGGAAGCGCATCGTACGCTAATGGGTACGGTAATTGGAAGGATTTCATCCGCTGAAAGCGGTTTGCATGAATCCTTTATGAGTCTGCTGAAAGGCTTTGAGGTACGTGAAATAGTGTATGTTTTTGACAGTACCGCACACGTTAGGTGTGCCCTATGCAGATAGTAGCCCCTGAGACTCTGGTTGTCATCGAAAACGGCGGCAAACAGAGGATCATAGTCCCAGGTAATAACCAGACCGCCTTTATGTGCAGGTGGCTGAAGCTCCGATGGCTAGCCGGACTGATGGGTTTGCCAAGCTAAAGCGGCAACTTGATGCGGCAGATGCCGACATCGTTCTTGTCAACAAGCAGCTTGACGAGGCACAGGGTAAGTGATTTTTCCGGTGATCAACACATAGTAAGAGGAGCATGATGCCAGTATCTTTAATATGTTGTGACTGCAGATGGAGCTGCTACCGTGGAGACCCTTCGGGCGAATCTTGCCCGAGCCAAGGAGCAAGCAAGGAGTAACAATGCGGCCACTCTAAAGGCGACCAAAGAGTTAAGGGCTGAACAGGCCGCGCATTGCGAGAGCAAGGAAAAAATAGCCAAGAGGCTATAGAGTTAAAAGATGCCGCTGACCGTTACCAGCTTCTTGAAGAAGAAAACCGGGCAAAGGCGACGGACCTGGAGAAGGCCCTGGTGGCTGCCAAGGAAGCCCACTCCAAAATTAGAGCGACGAAGGAGGAGCTGAATCAAGCTGCGGATATCGTGTCTGGGAAGCCCTTCTTGTTGCGGACTAAGTTCGGATATCCGAAGTATGCTCCTCTGGACCAGCTATGGAGTTCTGCGGACACCTACATGGATTTGGTAGCAAATGCTGCTGATGCGGCCGAGTACTTCAAGGATCAGAAAGGTCCCGAAGTGGAAAAGCTGTTCTGGTCATAGTTTCATGCTCCAGTCCGTCCGCTGTTGTTGAATGAGCGAATGGCCGAGTGGGCCGAGCTCCATAGGTTGTTCGGACTTGCCATGAGGTCCGTTGTGGATCACCTGTGGCCGGGAGGGCCAAGGCCGAATAGCTACTTTAGTTTAGTGCAACAATTCCTTGGTGCTGTGCCACGCATCGATGCTGTAAAGAGATCGGCATGCATAGAGGGTGCGCGGATGGCCTTTTCCCGTGTCAAGACATACTGGGCGGAGATGTAGGCCACCATTGTTGCGACACAGGGTTCAGCCGTAGGCCGAGTGGCTGCCGAGCACTACTTTGAAGAAGTTCCTGAAGGCGCTCGTTCGATAGAGGCTCAGTGCTCGAAGAATATTATGTTCTAGTGACATGTATTCCCATTGTAAAAACAATGTTTTATTGAATTATCAAGGCTGTATTTATACTTTTGCCCGAAAGTACTATGATGCCTCCTGTGCGGCCGTTTATGTATATATGTATATAACCTGAAAGTTTGCAGTCGTCGGCTTCCGCCCACACGCATATAATGCGGGGGTGTTCGCAGAAATTCATATGCACACTTGATCCAACGTCTTGGTTCGTTAAGGAGGTGATAACATAGCGAACGAGGCAATCAGACTATATTGATTTAACACTTTCACTTAGCCATAGGAGTTTGACGGTGGGGCTACTATATAGCCCCTGGTACTTATGCGCTCGTTTGAATACGGGGCGCGTACGTACATGACCGGGAAATGGCCCTTCGTTAATGCGGAGGAATCCCAAAGATTCCGATTAGTCATCGAGTGGTTGACCAGTCTCTTGCTATATCATGACAGTTAGTTTTCGGCTTTCTCTACTGAGGTGCTCATCCGGATGAACCAGGGCACAATTGCAGTAGTTCTCCCAGTGCTACCTTAGCCGATACAACGGAACGTAAGATACCAAAACGTGGGAGCTGGGCAAACCCAACATGTGACCAAAGACATGATTCGGAGCTAATGCATATAGGGCCAAACTCGCGACGCCGAACACTCCCTAAGGTGTTCGGTCTTTATAACATATAACGGGCTAAAAAATGCCCTTAATAAGAAACCCCATGTGTCCAGGTACGTGCAAAATCCTGATGTGGCCACATGCCAATAACGCCAGCATCCTTCTCGGTTGTGTGGTATATCCGGAGGATGTGAGAAACAAGAGACAGTAAAAAAAGGTTTACGCAGGGTCTTAATCTAAAAAGAAACCTTTTGGCGGGTCCCTACTACACGTCTGCGCCTGTGTCTCCGTTGTTCCGTGTCCTGGACGGGTGTAGCGTGATTATCATCTGTAAAAGGAAAGAACTTAGGTGAAAGTTGCCGTGCCAAAAAGAAAAATTGGTTATTATCAATGAACTATCAAAATTCAAGAGAAGCCAAGTTGAGCCGGGCTGGCCCTGATTACACGAGGGAAGCCCCTGGTATCGTTTATGAGGGTTTGATCATCAAACCAATCTCATGTATATATTATGGAACGCCGGATTCGTTTAACCGTGTCCGTGGTCTTGATGACCTGCCATTTTTCTGGTTGGTGAGGCCGTCTAGTTTGCAGCTATTAGAGCCACCGCATCCTCTTCCGTACGTAAGAAACGTTTGGTATTTCCGCTAACTGAGATGATGCCACGTGGACCGGGCATCTTAAGTTTGAGAAAAGCATAATGCGGTATTGCGTTAAAACAAGCGAAAGCCGTTCTTCCGAGTAGTGCTTGATAACCACTTCAGAATGGGGCGATGTGAAAAGTTAACCTTTCCCTCCGGAAGTTATCGGGAGAACCGAATACCACCTCTAGTAGTAGAGAGACCGTACAGCGGGCCTCTTGGCCTGGTATTACTCCCTTGAAGGTAGTATTACTGTGGTTATCTGTGTCGGGTCTATCCCCATTTTGCGGACTGTGTCCTGATATATTAGATTTAGATCACTGTCGCCGTCCATGAGGACTCGTGTGAAATGGTACCCATTTATTATTGGGTCTAACACCAAGGTCGTCAGTCCTTCATGCCAGATATTTGTCTCATGATCCCTATGATCAAAAGTGATCGGGCCGGCCAACCAGGGTTGAACCTAGGGGTGACGGGCTCTATAGCGCGTGTGCCTCGGAGAGCATGCTTGCTTCTCCTCTTTGTCACATGGATCACGTTTACTGTTTTGACCTCTGGTGGGAACTTTTTCAGTCCTCCGGCGCTTTGCTGGCGAGGTTCATCCTCGTCTTAGCTTGGTGTCTCTTCCCCTTTGTGTTCGACGTTTATCTTACCGGCCTGCTTGAAGACCCAATGTTCTCTGTGGGTATGATTTGCAGGTTTGTCTGGGGTGCCGTGAATCAGACAGAGTTTGTCAAGAATTTTGTTTAGGTCAGATTGTCCTTCTCTGCTGCCTTTGAAAGGCTTTTTCCGCTGACCTGGTCGGGAGCCCCTGAATCCGGCGTTTACCACCATGTTATCTGGGCTACCTTCTTTATTTCGACGCTTGTTTTTATTGCGTCGTGGTTTACCATTGCCATCCCTGACTTCAGATGTGCTTGGGTCGCTGGTGCTGCTACGGGCCAACCAGCTGTCCTCGCCAGCACAAAAGCGGGTCATGAGGCTTGTTAGGGCTGCCATTGTTCTCGGTTTTTCTTGGCCGAGGTGTCTGGCGAGCCATTCATTTCAGACGCTGTGTTTAAAAGCTGCTAAGGCTTCGATGTTCGGACAGTTGACGATTTGGTTCTTCTCGGTGAGGAACCTGTTCCAAAGCATTCGGGCGGACTCTCCGGACTGTTGGATTATATGACTTAAATCGTCTGCATCCGGAGGTCGTACATAAGTCCCTTGAAAATTGGCCCAAAAAGCGTCCTCGAGCTCCTCCCAACTTCCAATTGAGTTTTCGGGGAGGCTTTTCAGCCAGTGCCGAGCTGGCCCTTTTAAGCTTGAGGGGCAAGTATTTAATGGCATGGAGATCATCTCCACAAGCCATATGAATATGGAGGATCAAGTCCTCTATCCAGACTCCAGGGTCTGTGGTCCCATCGTACGCCTCTAAGTTCACCGGTTTGAATCCCTTTGGGAATTCGTGATCCAGCACCTCATCAGTGAAACATAAGGGGTGTGTGGCACCCCTGTATTGGGATGTGCCATGGTGTTCGGACGGTTGTAGTATTCGGTGTTGGTTTTGTACCGTAGCGCGCTTCCTAGATCCATAGATGGATCTGGTCATGCCGGATTTTTAACGCAGGTTCTCACGTAGATCGTGTGTTGACTTATGCACGACTTTGTTAACCGCTCTATCGCATTCACAAGGTGGTGGATCCAACCGGTTGGCCGTATCATTCTTCGGCTGTATGGGCTCTAAGGCCTCATCGTCGAATTCCGGTAATAGCTTGCGCTTTGGATAGCTATTTTTATGGTAACTTCCACCATACTTTGTTACTTTGTTCCACCTGCTGTTGAGCGTATCTTGTGCGACCTTGAGCCTTTGCTTCTGTTTCTTCAGGCTCCTCGCTATGGCAATAAGCCTTCTGCGGAGGTTCTCTTGCTCCAAGTGAGTTTTCGGGATGATGTGTGCATCTTCGTCCGGACTGTTTTCTTCCCTAGACGGGGTTTGATGAGGCTTATCCTTGGCGTCGTCATGTTCGGACGTCGGATCCGTACTATGTTTGTAGTTTGCATCTTGATCGTGCTCTGCCACCGGGGTGGTGCAGTCGTCGTTTCTTCTAGAGTCGACTGGACTGTTATTTCCTCTTGCGCTGTTATTGCTGTTTTTGCTATGGCGGGACTTAGAGCGGCGCCGGTGATGTCGGCGCTTGGATTGCTTGGAGGGGGCATCCTCCGCTATCTCTTTGCCATTGCCCTCTCTGGGTGTATCCACCATCTATACGTCATGTGATGAAGTGGCGGTCCAGCGCCCTGTGGGCGGTGGTTCCTGTTCGTCTCCTGCATCGTCGTCCATACCGTCGATGTCTTCGGAGTCGAAGTCGAGCATGTCGGTTAAGTCGTCGACAGTGGCTACTAAGTGGGTGGTGGGTGGGCCGCGAATTTCTTCGTCGTCCGCATCCCATTCTAGCCGGACATAGTTCGGACAAGGTTCTCCTGACAGGGAGAGAGACCTTAATGAATTTAGCACATCTCCGAAGGGTGAGTGCTGAAAGATATCCGCGGAGGTGAACTCCATGATCGGCGCCCCGTCCGATTTGACGGGCACGGATGTGGGAGGCTCGGAGTCCGTGGCCGGAGGTAAATCCAGTGGTTCGGCGACGCAGCTCTCGAAAGGGGTGAAGTCAGCATCTGGCTCTATCGCCACTGAGAGTGAGGCCTCCATGGCGGGTTCTATCCCTCCGCTTTCGGATGGCACGATTTGATCCGGATTAATGGCCAGAGTAGTTGCGGATGCGATCTCCCGAATACTGTCCGACGACAGAGTTACTTCATGCTCGTCGCGACTATGCAGCGCGTCCGACATGGGCTCGAATCCTTCGAAGATCAAGTCTCCGTGGATGTCGGCCGTGTAGTTCAAGTTTCCAAATCTGACCTGATGGACAGGGGCATAGCTCTCGATCTGCTCCAGATGGCCAAGCGAATTGACCCGCAGTGCGAAGCCGCCGAATACGAAGATCTGTCCGGGGAGGAAAACCTTGCCCTAGACCACATCGCTAGCGATGATCAAAGGAGCCATCAAGCCTTATGGTGACGGCACAGTGGAACTCTCAATGAAAGCACCAATGTCGGTGTCAAAACCAGTGGATCTCGGGTAGGGGGTCCCGAACTGTGCGTCTAAGGCGGATGGTAACAGGAGGCAGGGGACACGATGTTTACCCAGGTTTGGGCCCTCTTGATGGAGGTAATACCCTACGTCCTGCGTGATTTTTCTTGATGATATGAGTATTACAAGAGTTGATCTACCACGAAATCAAAGAGGCTAAACCCTAGAAGCTAGCCTATGGTATGATTGTATGTTGTCCTACGGACTAAAACCCTCCGGTTTATATAGACACCGGAGGGGGCTAGGGTTACACAAGGTCGGTTACAAAGGAGGAGATATACATATCCGTATTGCCTAGCTTGCCTTCCACGCCAAGTAGAGTCCCATCTGGACACGGGACGAAGTCTTCAATCTCATATCTTCATAGTCCAACAGTCCGGCCAAAGGATATAGTCTAGCTGTCCGGAGACCCCCTAATCCAGGACTCCCTCAAGAAGGCTCCTCCTCGTTACCAGATTCATCATAAGAAATAATAGGAGAATATTGGGAAGTCTCTTCCCTTTCGTTAGTATTCTCTTCATCTTCTATTTGTTTTCTTTTCTTTATGTAATTGGCAATATAAGGATTTTCAATGCAATTCACCGCACAATACATATAAATTTCCTCTAGATCAAAATCAAGAACTCTATCAAGGGAAAATTCTGGAATAACCTTAGTTATATGTTTCATTTCTTCATAACCCAAGAGCAAACTAAGTTCATTATGATGTGCAAGGGAAATCAAGTCATCACAATATTTGGACACGATACGATCATGAAACAATTTGCATTGGGTACTGAAATGATCACGTTCATTGCAAAGTTCACAAGTACGACTAAGAAAGTTTAAATTTTTAGCACAAACATCTAGCCTTTCTTGCAACCATTTAGTTTCCAAATACTTATGCCTCTTGCAAAATCTATCTTCCCTGTTTGGTATGTAATTGCAAACTCTATGCACACCACAAAAATAGATATGCTTATAAGAGATATTTTCATCATGACTAGTGCAATCATCATTAGTACTATGGATATTCAAAGAGTTCATACTAATAACATTGCAATCATGCTCATCATTCAAAGATTTAGTGCCAAACATTTTAATATATTCTTCCTCTAACACTTTGGCACAATTTTCCTTTCCATCATACTCACGAAAGATATTAAAAAGATGAAGCATATGAGGCAAACTTAATTCCATTTTTTTGTAGTTTTCTTATATAGACTAAACTAGTGATAAAACAAGAAACTAAAAGATCCTATTGCAAGATCTAAATATATACCTTCAAGCACTAACCTCCCCGGCAACAGCGCCAGAAAAGAGCTTGATGTCTACTACACAACCTTCTTCTTGTAGATGTTGTTGGGCCTCCAAGTGCAGAGGTTTGTAGGACAGTAGCAAATTTCCCTCAATTGAATGACCTAAGGTTTATCAATTCGTGGGAGGCGTAGGATGAAGATGGTCTCTCTCAAGCAACCCTGCAACCAAATAACAAAGAGTCTCTTGTGTCCCCAACACACCCAATACAATGGTAAATTGTATAGGTGCACTAGTTTGGCGAAGAGATGGTGATACAAGTGCAATATGGATGGTAGATATAGGTTTTTGTAATCTGAAATTATAAAAACAGCAAGGTAACTAATGATAAAAGTGAGCACAAGCGGCATTGCAATGCTAGGAAACAAGGCCTAGGGTTCATACTTTCACTAGTGCAAGTTCTCTCAACAATAATAACATAATCGGATCATATAACTATCCCTCAACATGTAACAAAGAGTCACTCCAAAGTAACTAATAGCGGAGAACAAACGAAGAGATTATTGTAGGGTACGAAACCACCTCAAAGTTATCCTATCTGATCGATCTATTCAAGAGTCCGTAGTAAAATAACACGAAGCTATTCTTTCCGTTCAATCTATCATAGAGTTCGTACTAGAATAACACCTTAAGACACAAATCAACCAAAACCCTAATGTCACCTAGATACTCCAATGTCACCTCAAGTATCCGTGGGTATGATTATACGATATGCATCACACAATCTCATATTCATCTATTCAACCAACACAAAGAACATCAAAGAGTGCCCCAAAGTTTCTACCGGAGAGTCAAGACAAAAACGTGTGCCAACCCCTATGCATAAGTTTACAAGGGAACTCGCAAGTTGATCACCAAAACATACATCAAGTGGATCACGTGATATCCCATTGTCACCACAGATAAGCACATGCAAGACATACATCAAGTGTTCTCAAATCCTTAAAGACTCAATCCGATAAGACAACTTCAAAGGGAAAACTCAATTCATCACAAGAGAGTAGAGGGGGAGAAACATCATAAAATCCAACTATAATAGCAAAGCTCACGATACATCAAGATCATACCACCTCAAGAACATGAGAGAGAGAGAGATCAAACACATAGCTACTGGTACATACCCTCAGCCCCGAGGGAGAATTACTCCCTCCTCGTCATGGAGAGCACAGGGATGATGAAGATGGACACTTGAGAGGGATTCACCCCTCCGGCAGGGTGCCGGAACGGGTCTAGATTGGTTTTCGGTGGCTACAGAGGCTTCTGGCAGCGGAACTCCCGATCTATTCTGTTCCCCGATGTTTTTAGGGCATATGGATATATATAGGCAAAAGAAGTCGGTCAGAGGAGCCACAAGGGGCCCACGAGGGTGGGAGCGCGCCTCCCTGCCTCGTGGCCACCTCAAAGCTTCCTTGACTTCAAGTCCAAGTCTCCTGGATCACGTTCGTTCCAAAAATCACGCTCCCAAAGGTTTCATTCCGTTTGGACTCCGTTTGATATTCCTTTTCTGTAAAACATTGAAACAAGGAAAAAAATAGGAACTGGCACTAGGCTCTGGGTTAATAGGTTAGTCCCAAAAATAATATAAAAGTGTAAAATAAAGCCCATAAACATCCAAAATAGATAATATAATAGCATGGAACAATAAAAAATTATAGATACATTGGAGACGTATCACATGGCAGATGGACAAGAATGTAGGGCCACTGATGATAAGCTAGCATCCTATACTAAGCATTTAGGATTGCAGGTAAGGTATCAACAACTGTAGCAACAATGACATGCTATGCATCAGGATAGGATTAACGGAAAGCAGTAACATGCTACACTACTCTAATGCAAGCAGTAAAGAGAAGAATAGGCGATATCTGGTGATCAAGGGGAGGGCTTGCCTTGAAGCTCTGTAGACTGGTACGTATCCTCGACGGTGAAGTAGTCGAGCACTGGTTCAACCGCGGTCTTGGGGTCTGCCGGAAAGAAGTAACGGAGGGGAAACACAATAAACAATAGAGAAATCAAAGCATCACAAAGCATAACAAGACAATACGCGGTGCTAGAGGTGACCTAACGCGATACTAGGTGATACCGGCAAAGGGGGGAAACATCCGGGAAAGTATCCCCGGTGTTTTGCGTTTTCAGACAGATGAACCGGAGGGGGAAAGTTGCATGTTCGCTATGCTAGGGATGTGTGGTGGACGAACGGGCTGCGTATTCGGATTCGTCTCGTCATTCTGAGCAACTTTCATGTACAAAGTATTTTCATCCGAGTTACGGTTTATTTTCTATGATTTATCAAAGCTTTAATTCATTTTTAGAATTAACAGAATTAACTAAATAGAAAAGCATTTATTACGTCATCATGACATCAGCATGACATCACGGTCAAAGTTGACCGTTGACCAGTCAACTGACAGGTGGGGGTCTGTTTGTCATTGCCTCTACACTAATTAATAGAGTAAATTTTTGCTAATAAAGTTGATTAGGCTAATCTAAGCAATGTTAATTAATTTAATTACATTACTAATTAATTAATTCATTCATTCATATTATTATCCCTTTTTCAGTTTCTTTTTTCTCTACTCCTTTTCTTTTTATTTGACTTACAGGGGGAGGGCCCCACATGTAACTGGCTCAGGCCACCTCCCTCCTGTGCACGAACAGAGGGGAGGGGCAGGGGCACGGTGGCCGGACCTGGCCCCAACGAGGCAATGGACGATGCCGGCAGCGGGGTAGCCGGCCAGTAGCATCACCAGCAGGTGGCGGGCGATAGTGAGTGAGGGCGGCGGGGAGTAGCAGCTACGGCGCATGCCGGGAGACGGGCGCCGGTGTTCGGGCACGAGGGCGACGGCCGCACGGGGTTGCAGCATGCGTGGGAAGGTTGGCCGCGGGGGGTGCGGTCAGCGTGGGGGGAGGGGTCGACACGAGGGCGACGGGCACGGCCAGACAGAGCAGGACACGACCCGACGGCGGTGAGCGCGGGGCCGGAGCGCGAGAGGCGGGTGCGGGTGCAGCCAGCTGCGGGCGGGCGCGGGATTGGGCCAGCAGGAGAGGGGGGAACGGCGGAGAGCTCACCCCCGATGCAGGGGTACGGGCGGTGAGGGTTGACGGAGTCCATCGAGGGGGAGGTCGATGAAGCGGTTCCGGCGAACGGCGATGGCGGCGACAGTGAGCGCCGGCAGAGGCTTCGGGCAAGGGCGGGGGCGACCGCATTAGGGCGAGGCGTGCGCCCGATCCAGATCGCTCGGGGAGGGGATAAGGGGTTGTGGGGGGCGACTGGGTAGTGGGGACGAGTGGGGAGGGAACCCCTAGGGTTCCGGTCGCCCAGGAGTGTTAAGGGAGCGATGGGGGCGGCTGGGCCAGCCTAGTGGCCTGGTGCCCTGCTGGGCCGAGGCCCAGTTGAGGGTGGGGGGTTGGTTTCTCTTTTTTGTTTTTCTTTGTTTTTCTTTTTATGTTTATTAGTTTTATAATTCATTTTAATAATAATAATAATAATAATAATAAAACAATTTCTCCATTAGTATAACTAATTATACTACTGCCACAGATAATTCGGCACGAATTAATTTAGTTGTTTACTCTATAATTTATAAAAGGTATTTAATAAATTGCTATAGCCATTGTTTTGTTTATTTTAGAGTATTCAAACACTTTATAAAAATGTGGTGTGTCCACCATTATTACCTATGCAATATTTGGTTCACTCCGAACATTTTAGTTTTAATATTTGAAAACTTTTATTGTTTGTTTGATTTTGAATCTCGGTTTCGAACTAACACGAGATTAGCAACACTAATCGAAGTGACATGGCATCATCAGCAGAGAATTATTGTAGCTTAATTATTCGGGCGTCACAATTCTCCTCCACTACAAGAAATCTCGTCCTAAGATTTAAGAGGTAGTGAAAGGGGGAAAGGTTTGGTTACGAATCTAGCGGGTCTTCTCATCCTGGCTTGCTCTTCTCGAAGAGGCCGGTGCAATACATGGATGTCTTCATTTCTCTGCTTCAGGTCATCATGATGAAGTCGGTGTCCTTTCTTCAGGAACTCCATCGTACTTATGAAAGAATAAAGGGTGGGAATTCTGGGAGAACAGACCTCTGCAAGGTCGATTATCTGGTCGATAACATCAAGGAAGGTGGCGGAAGTAACTCTCGAATTGAAACTTATGAAAATATCGAGAGCAAAGTAAGGAGGTGTCATGGGAAGTTTCGAGCGGGCAGGCAATCATTTGATGCCCGAGACAGGGCGTGAAAGGGGTTCAAAGCAACGGGAATAAGTATTAAGTCTGACACCAGAATTGATGATCTCTCGAAGGGTGGCTCGTGAATTACACCAGAATTGATGACTTACGAGGTCACGCGTGAGGAATAACTTTGGAAACTGGGGGTGTACAGGAGAGTCAGATTTCGATCCTGTGGGACTGTGGGTTATGGGCCCACCATGTGGGTTAAAAGTAGAAAGGGTGGTGATATTTTGCACAGTCATGATAAAAAGGCATGTCAGAGGATAGCCTATCAATTATGTCGGCAATGTCGATACCAAGGGCGAGGGATGGAGAGAACCATCTTCCTGCTCGTTGAACGAGGCGGACCAATAGGTAAAGTTCTCATCTATCGGTGGTTACCGGAATGTTATCAACAATATTAACAGGGTCTTACTGACTGAGTGGTATAACGAGGTGCTTACCTAAGCAGGAGAATATTACTGCTTAGATCATATAGATCACAAGAAACGTTATACCAACCAATGGAAAGGAAAATATGATTATCATATTAAACAGAACAATGGAAAGGAAAATGTGTTTACACACATATTTCATGGGTATATACTTCCCAAGGACAAGCAGGGCATGATATCCATGAGAGGATATAACATAGAAAACCCTTTAGGTAAGAGGAGAGAAATTTCATGACATTACCCATACAAAGGTGTTTGGATAATTGATAAGGAAGATTTAGCATTGTGCTTCAAATGTTCTTATTGATGATAGGAGTACCACATGCATGCTTCGAGATAGCGTTGACATGGTCTTCAAGAAAAGGTTAGACTTTGCAGACACAAAGGATTCATCAGGAACAACTTATAAAATAAGTCTTACAATTTCCTCATGGAAGAATTGCTAAGCTTGTTAAAAAGGAAAATATAACAATAGGTCCTCCGGCTAGGTGTGCTAGGCATGACATCATCTTACCGAGTCATATAAATACCAATGTTATAACTCTTGGATACATGTTCCAACCATCATATCTGACCGAGATTCAGATATGATTGGTGTCGGGATACCTCAAACTTAGGATGCTCGAGGAGAAAAGGTGCGACACAATTTGACGAGATGACATCGAAGATTCTCGAGAAATAAACTATGGAAGCAAGTTTCGAAACAAGAGTTCATCAGTAAACCAACGAGAGGATGAGGAGGTGGCTGATGGAATCAACAACAACTCATCGAGGTTTCCAAAAAGATGGATTTCCACAATTATGTGAACAAGGAGATAATATTGGACATATCAAAGTATATAACGAAGTATGTTCGAGGAAAACATCCACGAGTAAACATTGATCAAAACGTGCACCTGGAAGGACGGACTAAGTAGCCCGATCGATGTTAGAATGGTGATTCAATAACCAATAGACTAAGAATCAAGCTATCAACCATTAACTTCAAGCAATAGTGTTGCTAGAAGTTTTGAAATTACACATCAAAGTTAAATGGCTCGTATCCCGGTTAGAAACAACATGGGGACCAAGATGTGAACGGAGATGGCGAGAAGTCTTACTATAACAAGAATTCTTAGGAGGTGGTGAAATTCTCACCACATTTTTGACATAAAAGATGGTAATACTTCCAGGATAAAGAAGGAAAAATGCTGGGTAGCAAGGATCTCAAGGTATAACACAAAACACGAACAAGTTTGTGTTGAACGAAGGCAATAAAGTGGTCGATGCTAACACAAATCATCGAGGGGCAAGGATGGTATTTTTCATCAAGAATTCGATATATATATCTTGGAAGAGCTCCGAATGTTGATGATGATCATGACACAGTTGTCGAGAGATTTCATGAAGATGTAATCGGTCAGCGCTGCCATCAAGTCAAATGATGATGAAGCAAAAGGTTAAGGGAACCAAGGGTATGACACAAAATCGAAATCAAGTTTGATGTTCAAGGAGAAATGATATGACAAGGAAGATCGACGTAAGATTAGCTCATCGTCGAAAATTTTGCTCCGAGAAGGACCCGGTAGCACAATTAAAATTTAGCACGATAATGATATAGCTGATTGGGCTATAAATGACTTGAAGGATTCTTAAACTCATAAGCAACGAAAATTACTTAGAGTTAATGAATTGGATTACAGACTCAATTCACTATCGGTGTCCCTGAGTGTCTAACAACTCAGACCCCGGGGGAAAATTGGAATCGATGAGAAATAATACTTGAAGAAGAACTCATAAGAAGTATTATGGTTCTGTGATATTATCGAGATACCATGGGGTAATACTCGAAGGTAGAACATAATAGAGGTTGCAGAGGTGTATGGATCTACAGAAGACAAGTGCTTTAACTTGTCCGAGAAATGGAATCAAGGAGAAAATATGATTGGAACCAAGATTGCAAAGGATCAATTCAGAGATACCAAATGATATTATATCAAGGGAATAGTTATTATTACAAGAAGCTTCCATGATAGGATATACATCGTGTCCATGGGCATGAACACAAAGTTCAAGGTCGACTCCCACTTCTTCAATGTATAACCTTCCATTCACCTCTCGCTTTTAGAAAATGACATTAGTTGTTGAAAGTTTTACCTGGTGCAATACGAGATAAGTATGACCCGTGAAATCTTTCAGGCTCACACAGAGTAAGGGAGGCAGAGGTTTAACCCATCGGGGCATCTTATGAACCCATACCACAAACTTCGGAGTAGGTAATACAAGTTCGAAAGTAGAGCATGGTTCACAAAGCAGAGGATACAATTTACCAAAGGTATTATATACCCATGGAAAGGCTCCCAAGGTTATTCAATATGAAGGACACTGTCAGATAAAATCCGACAAAGGGTCTGGTGGTCCATAAGGGATCTGATGTGAGCATCGGTACTCAACCAGAGGAAGAAAGAATGCAAGGAGGTCCGATTATAGAAACAACTGACTAACTCAAGGCTCAAATGCAAGAGAATTATGATTTCCAAATCAAGGGATCAGAAGCAAACACTCTGATTAAGGATGGATAAGTGATAACCCACAAGTATAGGGGATCGCAACATTTTTCGAGGGTAGAGTATTCAACCCAAATTTATTGATTCGACACAGTGGAGCCAAAGAATATTCTCAAGTATTAGCAGCTGAGTTGCCAATTCAACCACACCTGGAACTTAATATCTGCAGCAAAGTGTTTAGTAGCAAAGTAATATGATAGTAGTGGTAATGGTGTTAAAAGGTAATGGTAGCAAAAGTAAATTTTTGGTGTTTTATAGTGATGGTAACAATAGCAACAAAAAAGTAAATAAGCGAAGAACAATATATGGAAAGCTCGTAGGCAATGGATCGTTGATTGAGAATTATGCCGAACACGGTTCATCATGTAACAGCCATAACCTAGGGTGACACAGAACTAGCTCCTGTTCATCAATGTAATGTAGGCATGTATTTCGAATATAGTCATACATGCTTATGGAAAAGAACTTGCATGACATATTTTGTCCTACCCTCCCGTGGCAGCGGGGTCCTATTGGAAACTAAGGGATATTAAGGCCTCCTTTTAATAGAGTACCAGAACAAAGCATTAACACATTGTGAATACATGAACTACTCAAACTACGGTCATCACCGGTAAGTATCCCGATTATTGTCACTTCGGGGTTAACGGATCATAACACATAATAGGTGACTATAGACTTGCAAGATAGGATCAAGAACTCTCATATATTGATGAAAACATAATAGGTCCAGATCTGAAATCATGGCACTCGAGCCCTAATGGCAAGCATTAAACATAGCAAAGTCATAGCAACATCAATCTCAGAACATAGTGGATACTAGGGATCAAACCCTTACAAAACTAACTCGGTTACATGATAAATCTCATCCAACCCATCACCGTCCAGCAAGCCTATGATGGAATTACTCACACACGCGGTGAGCATCATGAAATTGGTGATGGAGGAAGGTTGATGATGACGATGGCAATGGATTCCCTCTCCGAAGCCCCGAACGGACTCCAGATCAGCCCTTCCAGGACAGTTTAGGGCTTGGCGGTGGCTCCATATCGTAAAACGTGATGAATCCTTCTCCCTGGTTTTTTTCTCCCTGAGAGTGAATACATGGAGTCAAGGTTGAGGACGGTGGAGCATCAGGGGGCCCATGAGGTAGGGGCACGCCCCCCCACCCTCGTGGACAGGTGGAGGCCCCCCCTGACGTGGATCTTCCTTCCAATATTTATTATATATTCCAAAATAATTCTCCGTTGATATTCAGGTCATTCCGATAACTTTTGTTTCTGCACAAAAATAACACCATGACAATTCTGCTGAAAACAACGTGAGACCGGGTTAGTTCCATTCAAATCATGCAAGTTAGAGTCCAAAACAAGGGCAAAAGTGTTTGGAAAAGTAGATACTATGGAGACGTATAAACTCTCCCAAGCTTAAACCTTTGCTTGTCCTCAAGCAATTCAGTTGATAAACTGAAAGTGATAAAGAAAAACTTTTTCAAACTCTGTTTGCTCTTGTTGTTGTAGATATGTAAAGCCGGCATTCAAGTTTTCAGCAAAGATTATGAACTAACCATATTCACAATAACATTTAGGTCTCATGCTTACTCATATCAATGACATAATCAACTAGCGAGCAATAATAATAAATCTCGGATGACAACACTTTCTCAAAACAATCATGACATGATATAACAAGATGGTATCTCGCTAGCCCTTTCTGAGACCGCTAAACATAAATGCAGAGCACCTTTAAAGATCAAGGACTGACTAGACATTGTAATTCATGGTAAAAGAGATCCAGTCAAGTCATACTCAATGTAAACTAACAGTAATGAATGCAAATGACAGCGATGCTCTCCAACTAGTGCTTTTTAATAAGAGGATGATGACTCAACATAAAAGTAAATAGATAGGCCCTTCGCAGAGGGAAGCAGGGATTTGTAGAGGTGCCAGAGCTTGGTTTTGAAATAGATATGAATAATATTTTGAGTGGTATACTTTCATTGTCAACATAACAACCAAGAGATGGCGATATCTTCCATGCTACACACATTATAGGCGGTTCCCAAACAGAATGGTAAAGTTTCTACTCCCCCTCCACCAACAAGCAACAATCCATGGCTTGCTCGAAACAACGAGTGCCTCCAACTAACAAGAGTCCCGGGGGAGTTTTGTTTGCAGTTATTTTGATTTGATTTGCATAAAGCATGGGACTGGGAATCCCGGTGACCAGCCATTTTCTCGTGAGTGAGGAGCGGAGTCCACTCCTCTTGAGAATAACCCGCCTAACATGGAAGGTATGGACAACCCTAGTTGATACATGAGCTATTTGAGCATACAAAACAGAATGTTTATTTGAAGTTTTAGAGTTTGGCACATACAAATTTATTTGGAACGGCAGGTAGATACCGTGTATAGGTAGGTATGGTGGACTCATATGGAGTAACTTTGAAGTTTATGGAATTGGATGCACAAGAAGTATTCCCGCTTAGTACGGGTGAAGGCTAGCAAAAGACTGGGAAGCGACCAGCTAGAGAGTGACAACAGTCATGAACATGCATTAAAATTAATCCACACCGAATGCAAGCATGAGTAGGTTATAATGCACCATGAACATAAATATCATAGAGGCTATGTTGATTTTGTTTCAACTACATGCGTGAACATGTGCCAAGTCAAGCCACTCGAATCGTTCAAAAGAGGAAACCACCCTATCATACCACATCACAACCATTTTAATAGCATGTTGGCACGCAAGGTAAACCATTATAAGCTCCTAGCTAATTAAGCATGGCATAAGAAACTATAATCTCTAATTGTCATTCCAAACATGTTTATTCATAATAGGCTGAATCAGGAACGATGAACTAATCATATTTACAAAAACAAGAGGGGTGGAGTTCATACCAGCTTTTCTCATCTCAATAAGTTCATCATATAATCATCATTATTGCCTTTCACTTGCACGACCGAACGATGTGAATAATAATAATAGTGCACGTGCATTGGACTAAGTTGGAATATGCAAGCATTCAATTCAAGAGAGAAGACAAGGTAATATGGGCTCTTTTGTCAGATCAACAATAATGCATATAAGAGCCACTTTAACATTTTAATTATGGTCTTCTCCTCTCGACACCCCAAAGAAAAGAAATAAAACTATTTACATGGGAAAGCTCCCAACAAGCAAAAGAAGAACGAGAAATCTTTTTGTTTTTTTAATTTCTACTACAAGCATGGAAAGTAAAATAATTAAAGGCTACAACTAATTTTTTATAAGGTTTATTAAACACACAAGAAGAAAGCATAAAAAGGAAAATAAACTAGCGTGGATGATACAATGAAAAAGTGTGAGCACCAACAACTAGCAATGAGTGTGTGAACATGCATGTAATGTCGGTGAGAAATACATACTCCCCCAAGCTTAGGATTTTGGCCTAAGTTGGTCTATGGCCACGGCTGGCCTGGCGGATATCCATAGTAATAGTTGGGGTCATACTGTGAAGAAGCCTCGGATTGCCACTAGTTGGCAATCACCTCCGGATCCCACTGGTAATCAGACTATCGTGGATGATCGAATTGTGGTTCCGGCTCTGGCTCTGTAGCTGATGTAGGGTTCCGGTAGGCGTGAATGGCCTCCAACAGAACAAGGTACTTGCCTGCAGATAAATCAAACAAGGAAGGAGCAGGCAAGGTAATAGTCTTAGGATGATTTTTACCAAATATTAATTTGTACTTAAGCGCATTTTCCCTATTCTTAACAATAAAATCATGTGCTACCATACTCTTATAATCTAGATAAACAGGAGGTAACAACTTTTCTTCTTTCTCATAATGCCTGATAGGTATGTTAAAGCATGCAGCGAGGCGCGAGGCGAAGATGCCTCCAAGGACGGGGCCCTTAGTACGGTTAAGATTTAACCGCTTTGCAATAATAGTGCCCATATTGAATGTGTCATCATGATGTAACATCCCAAATTTTCAATTTGGAATGTTATACACTAGATCATCATTGCATATCATATTCATTGCATTTTGGTTGATCCTAGAAATTTCACGCAACTCAAGGACCCTCGGAGAGAGTTGGGGATTTCGTTATTTTCATATTTGAGTTGTCTCAAATTTTGAAAATAGGATCGTTTGATTTTATTAATTTTATCTTCAATAATTTCTGTTACAAAATTATGAGAGAGGGAATAAAATGACTTTCCCAAAATAAAGAAATATTGAAGATTCAATAAAAAATCAAATAATATTTTATTTTGGTTTTATTTGCTATTTTATTTGAATTTAGGAAAAATGCGTGTTTTTAAAAATTGCATTTAGGCCCCAAATAAATGTTCATCCTGTGCGGCTTGATTTTAGAAGCCGGGGAAAATTTATTTCGGGATTTTTGGAGTCCGTTTAGTATTTCTTTTGTTTTTTTCCCGAGCGTAATTATTTTTTTTAAAGGGTCTGAACCGAGCTTGGGCCGTAAGCGGCCAGGACTCCCCTAGCCGGTCCTCTTATAAGCGCCCCGAGGCCCCCGGCCGAAGCCCAATCCGCGCCCCGCCCTAACCCTAACCCTAGCCGCCGCCGCCGCTCGCGCCGCCGCCTGCCCGCGCCGCCGCCCCGCCGCCGCCGCCACCGGACCGCTGCCGCCGTTCGCCGGAGTCGCCGGAGGTAGTTTTTTCTTTTCTTTTTTCACCTCCGGTTTTCCCCGAACAACCGTTCGGTTTTCTGACGGTTTTGTTCGTTTTTTTAATTTTGGGTTTTTTAAATAGATTGGGTTTTAGAGTTTATTTAATTATCAAGCATTCGCCCGTTCGTTCGTTTTAACGAACGTTCGTCGTTTTTCTTTTTCTCGGATTAAATCCGTGATTTTTCTGATCGCGATTTCTCATCCGATTTTTGTTTTAGTCTAACTTTTTGCTCGTTTATCGGAATCAGGCGATTCAAGCGCCTGGAGTTTCATCTCGAAACCCTCTTTTCGTTTAACCAACTCAAACAAGTTTTTGCCACTGAAAAAATTGCCCTAGATCCAGAATAGTAAACGAAGCCTGTTTCTTTTGCCGTTTGTCTTTCGTTGCTTCGTTCGTTTTGATTCTTTTTGCCAACCGGAGTTCTTAAGTTGAACTTTCTGGTTAGATCTCTTATGTGAGTTTTACCTGTGCATTAGTTGAGTACTTATTGTATGCTTATTTGTTTGCGATAGAGTACCCGGAGTGCGCCGCTTGCTACTTCGAATCGCTAGGTTTCCCGGATCATCAGCAAGGCAAGTAACACTTTGATCATGTTTTCCCTCTACCCAGTTTTATTGCATTAGATCAATCCTCACACATTGCATAATTAGGATCTATTAAATTGTGGGTTTGGGAAGTAGTTGAGGTAGTACCTATTACCTGTTATTATCAAACCTTTGGGAGTTACTTCTACGTTTGCTTATTATGCCATGCTATGCTAGTAGACGTGGATTGGGAGAGAGTATCCATGACAGATGTGAGATGTTAATTAATGGTTTACTTAAGGTGGCAACTTAAATACACATCTGGGTGGATTGAGGCACCTGGGTATTCCAGCGATTGCCTGTTTTTCTTTATGGACCGCCACCCAGGCTCAAAGGGATCATGAGATTATTCATGCTAGAAACTTCTGTGTGCAGCCACAAGCTATTATGGGCTCTAGCATAGTTGACTAAGTCATGCGAACTCTTACAGTGGTAGACTAGCAGATGTAGGGGATGTAGGTTGGTACGGACTACCCGTTCGTAAGGTGCTAGCGCTTCTGAAAGACTATGTCTCGGTCATCTGTTTCTCAAACACCATGTAGTGCGAGAATCCCAACGGAGGAGATCGAGTCTTGTGGGGAAAAGTGCGCAAACCTCTGCAGAGTGTATAAACTAATCGTGATTAGCCGTGTCCCCGGCTATGGACATCTTGAGTATCTAGTACCTGAATTATCATGTGAATCTCAACATGTTACTCTAAAATTAATTTTGTTGGGTTTTGTTTAATGATGATGCTTAATTGTGATTGAGAATGCTGTCAACCACTCTCAATGTTTAACAACTACCATGATAGTTAAATAAAATTTATTTCTTTGCAGTACGGAAAAATTGGCTTTCCGCAAAACTATAACCATAGAGCTTTCCACTAGCCAAATATGCATATAGAATAGCCTATTTCATTCCATTACTCTCTATGTGTTATTTTGCCAGCATATTCCATGTGCTGACCCATTTCGGGCTGCAACGTTAATGTTGCCGACTTTTCAGACGACGATTAAGGAGTTTTAGGTCGTGGTTCTATACTCAGTGATGCCGTTGGAGTTGATGGACTCACTTATCTTCCAAGCCTTCCGCTGTTATAGTTATTAGATGGCCTTAAGCCATATTTATTGTAATAAGTTCTCTTTTGAGACTCTCGATGTAATAAGTGTGTGATTGCTACTCTGCTATAAATCCTTCAAGTACTGTGTGGTGTCAGCATTACTGATCCAGGGATGACACCTGAGCACAGAGATTGGACTGTTTGAGGAAGGCAAGGATATGAATCAAGGAACTGGAGGAAGAACTCAAGGCTACACATGAAGATTATGAAGAGGAAATAGAAGTATTAGTGGAGAAGAATGACGATCTGATCATGAAGATCAGAATATTTATGGGAGGCCCTACACCAGTAGAAGAAGATGAAGAACCCAAGGAGATTCGCCTGGAAGACTACATCATCATCGACGACACCGACTCGGATCCAGATGATAGCGATGATGACTATGTTGATGAAGCTGGAGCAGATATCATGGAGTCTACAACCGAAGAATCTTTCTAGGAGACCACCTCATCAGTAGTAGTAGTCCACCATGTAAAGTCCGAGCACTTTTGCGATATTTAGATCGATTGTATGCCCTTGTTTGATTGATTGAATGAAGTGAATTGTTTGCTTTTGCCTCATGTGCATATGGGTAGTGTTTTCTCTTTAGACCCCTCTCTATTCTTAAATCTCATCTTTTCAAAACCCTCAAATGCCTCCGAGACGTGACCCCGGATTTACCTTTCCACCGGAGCTCACTCAGTTGATCCAGCAGCAGAACACATTGATGCAGTTGCTAGTCCAGAATCAGAACCAGGGGAACAACAACAACAACAACAACCCACCACCACCACCACCACCTGTTGATCACTTAGCCCGTTTTCTTAGGCTGAATCCGTCGGTGTTTTCAAGTAGCACCGAGCCGATAGTGGCAGATGATTGGCTCCGCAAGACAGCTAGAGAGTTGACCACAACAGGATGCACGGATGCGGAAAAGGTGAAGTTTGCCGCACATCAGCTTGAAGGACCCGCATCATCATGGTGGGAGAATTTCACAGCCACTTTCCCTGTCGACACTGTCACGTGGGACCAATTTCAGCAGGCTTTTCGTACTGCCCATGTTTCAGCAGGAGCTATGTCCATGAAGAAGCGAGAGTTTCGCAACTTGCACCAAGGGGACGGACAGTTGGCCGGTATGTGGAGGACTTTAGTAAGCTAGCACGTTATGCCCCAGATGACGTGCTACGGATGCAGCTAAGCAGGAGAAGTTTCTGGAAGGACTGAATGATGAGTTGAGCATGCAGTTGATGGTAGCAACCTTCAACAACTACCAGGAGTTGGTAGATCGTGCTCTTATGATTGAAGGGAAGCAGCAGCAGATTGAGAATCGCAAGAGGAAGTATGGACAAGGGAAGTACACTTCAGGAGCTTAGCAGAAGCCAAGTTTTACCCCTAGAACGGGAGGACATTTTCAGCATACCCACGGAGGAGGTAGCTCGCACAATCACAATGGCACCAAGAATGGTAATGGGAATGGAGGAAGTAACGACCAGAACCGCACCAGCCCATCGACCCCAGCCAAGAGAGACCTGAGCCAAGTCACTTGTTTTAAGTGCCAGAAGATCGAACATTATGCCAATGAATGTCCTGAATCACAGAATGGAAATGGCAATGGAAGTTCTGGGAAGAAGCCGAACCCTTTCAATAGGGGACAGGTGAACCACGTTAAGGAGGAGGTTGAAGAGCAGCCAGATGCAGTAATCGGTAAGTTTTTGGTTAAGTCATTTACTGCACTCGTTCTTTTTGATACTGGTGCATCGCATTCATACATATCAAGGGGATTTGTGGATAAGTATAAACTGCCAACCCAAGCCCTTAGGTCACCCATGTTAGTAACCTCGCCTGGAGCAGAATATATGGCTAGCCTATGGTGTGATCGGTTGCCATTAAGGATTGGTAACTACGTATTTCCCTCAGACCTAATAGTGTTGGAATCTCAAGGGTTGGATGTGATATTAGGCATGCATTGGTTGTCGATGTATGGAGGAAACATCGATTGCGCCAGTAAGTCGATCTTGCTTACCACCCTAGAAGGGAGAAGGATCAAGTATGTATCCCGGCATGTGCCGAAGAGGACTCAAGTAAATTTTTTAACAGGAGTTGTGCAGGAGGAAGTACCAGTAGTGAAGGATTTCCCTGAAGTATTTCCAGAAGAGTTGTCAGGCATGCCACCGGATAGAGATATTGAGTTTTTGATTGAGCTTTTGCTAGGCACAGGGCCAATATCAAAGAGACCATATAGGATGCCTGCAAAGGATTTGGTGGAAATTAAGAAGCAAATTAAGGAGTTACTAGATAAAGGATATATTCGCCCAAGTTCTTCGCCTTGGGGATCGCCAGTACTTCTGGTGGAAAAGAAGGATGGATCGTTAAGGATGGTTGTTGATTATCGAGGTTTGAATGAAGTAACCATCAAGAACAAGTACCCACTACCGATGATCAATGATCTGTTTGATTGATTGCAAGGAGCTAAGGTATTTTCCAAGATCGATCTGCGATCAGGATACCACCAGTTGAAGATTCGAGAACAGGATATATCTAAGACGGCTTTTACCACCAGGTATGGGCTGTACGAGTATACCGTTATGTCATTTGGTCTGACTAACGCACCTGCATACTTTATGAACATGATGAACAAAGTGTTTATGGAGTTCTTGGATAAGTTCGTCGTAGTGTTCATTGATGATATCCTGGTTTACTCGAAGAATGAAGAGGAGCATATGGAACATTTGCGTTTGGTTCTTGGAAAACTCAGAGAACATCAATTATATGCCAAGTTTAGCAAATGTGAGTTTTGATTGAAGGAAGTTGGATTTCTAGGACATGTTATATCCGGAGAAGGTATAGCAGTAGATCCCACTAAAGTTGATACCGTGACCAAGTGGGAAGCGCCAACCACAGTTGGAGAGATCCGAAGTTTTCTTGGACTCGCAGGATACTACTGGAGGTTTATTGAGAATTTCTCAAAGATTGCGAAGCCTATGACGGAGTTGTTGAGGAAGGATACCAAGTTCAAATGGACTGAGGAATGTGAGGCTAGTTTCCAGGAGTTGAAGAAATGTTTGGTTACCTCACCAGTGTTGATTTTACCGGATCAGACCAAAGATTATGAGGTGTATTGTGACGCTTCACGTCGAGGACTTGGAGCAGTTCTTATGCAGGAAGGAAGAGTTGTTTCATATGCCTCACCACAGCTTAAGCCTCATGAGTTGAATTATGCTACGCATGATTTGGAGTTAGCATCCGTAGTGCATGCATTGAAGACTTGGAGACATTTTCTGATTGGAAACCATTGTGAGGTGTACACGGATCACAAGAGTTTGAAGTATATTTTCACACAGAAGGAGTTGAACCTCATACAAAGGAGATGGTTGGGGCTCATCAAGGATTATGATATGAAATTGCATTATCACCCCGGAAAGGCTAACGTAGTAGCTGACGTGTTAAGCCGTAAGAGCCATGTCAACACCCTAATGACAGGAGATTTACCCAGGGAGTTAGCCAAAAATCTTCAAGGGCTACATTTGGAAATAGTCCCGAGAGGCTATGTAGCAACATTGGAGGTTCAGTCTACTTTGATGGATAAGATCAGAGAAGCTCAAAAGGCTGACAAGGAGATTGCCTCTATTAAGGAGAAAATGAGCAAAGGAAAAGCTAAGGGATTTCATGAGGATGAGCACGATACCTTATGGTTTGAAGACCGTGTCTATGTACCAAATGATTCGGAGATCAGGAAGTTAATTTTACAAGAGGCCCATGATTCACCGTATTCGATTCACCCAGGAAATACCAAGATGTATTTGGATTTGAAGGATATTTTCTGGTGGACCGGAATGAAGAAGGATATTGCAGAATATGTAGCAGTTTGTGATGTATGTCAGAGAGTAAAGGCAGAGCATCAGAAGCCAGCAGGATTGCTACAACCATTGTCGATACCCAAATGGAAGTGGGATAAGCTAGGCATGGATTTTATTACAGGATTGCCCAGAACACGTTCAGGCTATGACTCGATATGGGTTGTAGTCGATCGTTTGACAAAGGTAGCTCATTTCATTCCAGTAAAGACTACCTATACCAGTGCAAAGTTGGCAAAGATATACATGACTAGAATCGTTTGTCTACATGGAGTTCCAAGGAGCATAGTATCAGATAGAGGAACCCAATTTACCTCAAAGTTCTGGAATCAGTTGCATGAAACTTTGGGTACTAGACTGGAGTTTAGCACATCTTTCCACCCCTAGAAAGATGGACAGACTGAGAGAGTCAATCAGATTTTGGAGGATATGCTAAGAGCTTGTGCGCTAGATTATGGATCTAGTTGGGACGAGAATTTGCCATATGCAGCGTTCTCTTACAACAACAGCTATCAATCCAGTTTGAAGATGGCCCCTTTTGAAGCCTTGTACGGAAGGAGGTGCAGGACCCCATTGTGTTGGGATGAAGTTGGAGACCGCCAGTTGTTTGGACCGGATCTGATAAAGGAGTCTGAACAGAAAGTGAAATTGATTCGCGATAGGCTCAAGGTAGCCCAGTCCAGGCAGAAGAGTTACGCAGATTCTAAACGCAAGGAGACAGTTTACGAAGTCGGAGACCGAGTTTATCTTCGAGTATCACCACTTCGAGGAGTTAAGCGCTTTGGAGTTAAAGGAAAGTTAGCGCCCTATTTTGTAGGCCCATACAATGTTTTGGAGCGTATGGGAGAAGTTGCCTATAAGTTGGAATTGCCCGAAGGATTGTCAGGAGTTCACGACGTGTTCCACGTATCACAGTTGAAGAAGTGCCACGCAGAGATGGCTGACATACCACTGAGAGATATGGTACCACTGGAAGCGATTCAGTTGGATAGTGATTTGACCTATGAGGAGAAACCAGTTAAGATTCTAGAGTATGCCAGTCGAGTCACCCGCAGTAAGGTTGTCAAGTTTTGCAAGGTTTAGTGGAGCCACCTCACGGAGGATGAAGCCACCTGGGAGCGAGAAGAAGATATGCTGATGGACCACCCTCACCTATTTTCTAGCTAACCCGAATCTCGAGGGCGAGATTCTTCTTAAGGGGGGTAGGTTTGTAACATCCCAAATTTTCAATTTGGAATGCTATACACTAGATCATCATTGCATATCATATTTATTGCATTTTGGTTGATCCTAGAAATTTCACGCAACTCAAGGACCCTCGGAGAGAGTTGGGGATTTCGTAGTTTTTCTTTTTCTCGGATTAAATCCACAATTTTTCTGATCACGATTTCTGATCCGATTTTCGTTTTAGTCTAAATTTTCGCTCGTTTATCGGAATCAGGCGATTCAAGCGCTTGGAGTTTCGTCTCGAAACCCTCTTTCCGTTTAACCACCTCAAACAAGTTTTTTCCACTGTAAAAATTGCCCTAGATCCAGAATAGTAAATGCAGCTTGTTTCTTTTGCCGTTTGTCTTTCGTTGCTTCGTTCGTTTTGATTCTTTTTGCCAATCGGAGTTCTTAAGTTGAACTTTCTGGTTAGATCTCTTATGTGAGTTTTACCTGTGCATTAGTTGAGTACTTATTGTATGCTTATTTGTTTGCGATAGAGTACCCGGAGTGTGCCGCTTGCTACTTCGAATCGCTAGGTTTCCTGGATCATCAGCCAGGCAAGTAACACTTTGATCATGTTTTCCCTCTACCCAGTTTTATTGCATTAGATCAATCCTCACACATTGCATGATTAGGATCTATTAAATTGTGGGTTTGGGAAGTAGTTGAGGTAGTACCTATTACCTGTTATTATCAAACCTTTGGGAGTTACTTCTACGTTTGCTTATTATGCCATGCTATGCTAGTAGACGTGGATTGGGAGAGAGTATCCATGACAGATGTGAGATGTTAATTAATGGTTTACTTAAGGTGGCAACTTAAATACACATCTGGGTGGATTGAGGCACCTGGGTATTCCAGCGATTGCCTATTTTTCTTTATGGACCGCCACCCAGGCTCAAAGGGATCATGAGATTATTCATGCTAGAAACTTCCGTGTGCAGCCACAAGCTATTATGGGCTCTAGCATAGTTGACTAAGTCGTGCGAACTCTTACAGTGGTAGACTAGCAGATGTAGGGGATGTAGGTTGGTACGGTCTACTCGTTCGTAAGGTGCTAGCGCTTCTGAAAGACTATGTCTCGGTCATCCATTTCTCAAACACCATGTAGTGCGAGAATCCCAACGGAGGAGATCGAGTCTTGTGGGGAAAAGTGCGCAAACCTCTGCAGAGTGTATAAACTAATCATGATTAGCCGTGTCCCCGGTTATGGACATCTTGAGTATCTAGTACCTGGATTATCATGTGAATCTCAACATGTTACTCTAAAATTAATTTTGTTGGGTTTTGTTTAATGATGATGCTTAATTGGGATTGAGAATGCTGTCAACCATTCTCAATGTTTAACAACTACCATGATAGTTAAATAAAATTTATTCCTTTGCAGTAGGGAAAAATTGGCTTTCCGCAAAGCTATAACCATAGAGCTTTCCACCAGCCAAATATGCATATAGAATAGCCTATTTCATTCCATTACTCTCTATGTGTTATTTTGGCAGCATATTCCATGTGCTGACCCGTTTCGGGCTGCAACGTTAATGTTGCCGACTTTTCAGACAACGATTAAGGAGTTTTAGGTCGTGGTTCTATACTCAGTGATGCCGTTGGAGTTGATGGACTCACTTATCTTCCAAGCCTTCCGCTGTTATCGTTATTAGATGGCCTTAAGCCATATTTATTGTAATAAGTTCTCTTTTGAGACTCTCGATGTAATAAGTGTGTGATTGCTACTCTGCTATAAATTCTTCAAGTACTGTGTGGTGTCAGCATTACTGATCCAGGGATGACACCTGAGCACAAAGATTGGACCGTCTGAGGTCTGGTCGCTACACACGAAATAAGACATGGCACAAAATAACAATATCAGGGGCACTCAGGTTTCCACAGTTTCCGCGCCCAATTAAGCATCTACTAGCAAATATAGCAAAGTAACGTAGAACAGGAAAGTGTATGCTAGTAATTCGTGCGTAGGAAACCTTCCTCGTTTCCCCTACAGTAATGGTATCAATAAAACCATCCACATCGTCACGATGTGGTTCCTCTATGCTGCCCTCGAAAGGGATCGAAAAAAACCGACAAAAATCTTGAAGTAACATCTCCTTATGCTCATCATATAAATAAAATTCCACCATAGGTGGTGAGCTCCTAGCATGGAAATGAAAATTTTGCACAAATATATTGGTGAGTAAGAGATATTGTTCATGTTGGTCGTGGAGGAAGGCGGTGAGGCCTGCATTCTCAGCCAATTCATATAAATCATCATAAATCCCAGCTGCTCTCAAGAAATTATCACAAGGCCATTCACACGGCCGGACCTCCGTGGTACGAGGGAGATTATTCTTGGGCCTCTTATCCTCCTTACTTTGCTTATCCTTCGAGGTTTGGCTCGATGAGCCCCTCAAAAATCTCTTCATCTTTTTCTGAAATTTTTTGAAATTTTTAGTAACTTCAAAATAAAGTAAACCAAACTCAACAAAATTGAAAGCAACTACTCCCACAAGTGCCTAGAGGCAATATCATGCATCAAAACTACTTTTGACCATATAAATTTGACATGCAAGCTCAAGAACAGGGTCACCTAAGCAGCAAAAATATGCAATGAATAAGGCACTAGAACAAAAACTAATTGGACCATTGGAGGAGTCACATACCAAGGAACAATCTCCCAAAGCAGTTTTGTAAGAGGTGCTTTGAGCAAGGAGATCGAAAATGGCAGCAAGATGAGCTTGGGCTCGGGTTTGAGCTGGTTGGTGGTGTTTGTGAGAGGAAGAAGGAGTGTGTGGTAGCTAGAATAAGTGGAGGGAGGCACCGTGGGCCCACGAGGCAGGGGGCGTGCCCAGGGGGTAGGGCGCGTCCTAGAACCTCGTGGCCATGTGCTTGCTCCCCCTGTTGTCTTCTCAGTGCCAGATATTCTCAAATATTCTAGAAAAAATCATAATTAATTTTCAGGGCATTTGGAGAACTTTTATTTTCAGGGTATTTTTATTGCATGGATAATTCAGAAAACAGACCAAAATTGCTATTTTTGCTTTATTTAATATAAATAACAGAAAGTAAAAAGAGGGTACAGAGAGTTGTGTTTTCTAAATTCATCCATCTCATGCTCATCAAAAGGAATCCACTAACAAGGTTGATCAGGTCTTGTTAACAAACTCACTCCGAATAACATGGAACCGGAGAATTTTTGAATAACACTAGGTTACCTCAACGGGGATATGCACATCCCCAACAATAAGAATATCATATTTCTTCTTGACAGTAGGAAGAGGAAATTCAAAACCTCCAAAAAATCGATGGAATTTTTCCAATAGAATTGATACTATGAACTTGAGGTTGTTTCCTCTGAAAGTGTATCGTATGCTCATTACCATTAACATGAAAAGTGACATTGCCTTTGGTGCAATCAATAACAGCCCTGCAGTATTCAAAAAGGGTCTTCCAAGAATAATAGACATACTATCGTCCTCGGGAATATCAAGAATAACAAAGTCCGTTAAAATAGTAACGTCTGCAACCACAACAGGCACATCCTCACAAATACCGACAGGTATATCAGTTGATTTATCAGCCATTTGCAAAGATATTTCACTAGGTGTCAACTTATTCAAATCAAGTCTACGATATAAAGAGAGAGGCATAACACTAACACCGGCTCAGAGATCACATAAAGCAGTTTTAACATAGTTTCTTTTAATGGAGCATGGTATAGTTGGTACTCCAGGATCTCCAAGTTTCTTTGGTATTCCACCCTTAAAAGTATAATTAGCAAGCATGGTGGAAATTTCAGCTTCCGGTATCTTTCTCTTATTAGTAACAATTTCCTTCATATATTTAGCATAAGGATTCATTTTGAGCATATCAGTCAAATGCATACACAAGAAGATAGGTCTAATCATTTCAGAAAAGCGCTCAAAATCCTCATCATCCTTTTTCTTGGATGGTTTAGGAGGAAAAGGCATGGGTTTTTGAACCCATGGTTCTCTTTCCTTGCCATGCTTCCTAGCAACAAAGTCTCTCTTATTATAACGTTGATTCTTTGATTGTGGGTTATCAAGATCAACAGCAGGTTCAGTCTCTACATCATTATCATTTCTAGGTTGAGCATCAACATGAACATCATCATTAACATTATCTCTGGGTTCATGTTCATTACGAGATTGTGTTTCAGCATCAGAAATAGAAATATCATTGGGATTCTCAGGTGTGTCATAAACAGGTTCACTAGAAGCATGCAAAGTCCTATCATTTTTCTTTTTCTTCCTTTTAGAAGGACTAGGTGCATCCATATTATTTTTCTGAGAATCTTGCTCAATTCTCTAAGGATGGCCTTCAGGATACAAAGGTTCCTGAGTCATCTTACCAGTTCTAGTAGCCACTTTAATAGCAAAATCATTATTTTTACTATTCAACTCATTGAGTAAATCATTCTGAGCTTTACGTACTTGTTCTACTTGAGTGGTAACCATAGAAGCATGTTTACTAATAAGTTTTAGCTCACCTTTAACGTTAGCCATATAATCACTCAAGTGTCCAATCATATAAGCATTGCGTTTTAATTATCTACCAAAATAAGCATTGAAGTTTTCTTGCTTAACCATAAAGTTATCAAACTCATCTAAGCATTGTCTAGCAAACTTAGTAGGAGGAATTTCAGCTTTATCATATCTGTAGAGAGAATTTACCTTTACTACCTGTGTCAGGTTATCAAGACCATGTGTTTCTTCGATAGGTGATGGATTAAAGCCATGTATTTCTTCAACAGGTGGTAAATTAAGACCATGTATTTCTTCAATAGGAGGTATATTCTTAACATCTTCATCTTTAATACCTTTTTCCTTCATAGACTTATTTGCCTCTTGCATATCTTCAGGACTGAGAAATAGGAATCCCCTTTTCTTCGGAGTTGGCTTAGGAGTTGGTTCAGGAAGTGTCCAATTATGTTCATTGGCCAACATATTATTCAACAAAATTTCAGCTTCATCTGGTGTTCTTTCCCAGAAAACACAACCAGCACAACTATCCAGGTGCTCTCTGGAAGCATTGGTTAGTCCATTATAAAAGATATCAAGTATTTCATTTTCTTAAGAGGATGATCAGGCAAAGCATTAAGTAATTGGAGAAGCCTCCCCCAAGCTTGTTGGAGACTCTCTTCTTCAATTTGCACAAAATTATATATTTCCCTTAAAGCAGCTTGTTTCTTATGAGCAGGGAAATATTTAGCAGAGAAGTAATAAATCATATCCTGGGGACTACGCACACAACCAAGCTCAAGAGAATTAAACCATATCTTAGCATCACCTTTTAATGAGAACAGAAATAACTTAAGGATATAATAGTAGCGAGTTTTCTCATCATTAGTGAACAGGGTAGCTATATCATTTAATTTAGTAAGATGTGCCACAACAATTTCAGATTCATAACCATAGAAAGGATCAGATTCAACCAAAGTAATTATATCAAGGTCGACAGAGAATTCATAATCCTTATCAGTAACAAAGATAGGTGAAGTAGCATAAGCAGGATCATATTTCATTCTAGCATTCGGAGTTTTTTGTTTCAGCTTAGCTAATAGTTTCTTAAGATCACTCCTATCATTGCAAGCAAGAAAATCTCTAGAAGTTTCTTCATCCATAACATAGCCCTCAGGAACAAAAGGCAGTTCATATCTAGGGGGAGAATCTTCATCATCACTTTCATCAATATTATTAGTTTCAATAATTTCATTCTCTCTAACCCTAGCAAGTTGTTCATCAAGAAATTCACCAAGTGGCACAGTGGTATCAAGCATAGAAGTAGTTTCATCATAAGTATCATGCATAGCAAAAGTGGCATCATCAATAACATGTGACATATCAGAATTAATAGTAGAAGCAGGTATAGGTGTCGCAAGCTTACTCAGAATAGAAGGTGTATCAAGTGTAGAGCTAGATGGCAGTTCCTTAGCTCCCCTCGTAGTTGAGGGATAATTTTTTGTTTTATTGTCTTTCAAGTTCTTCATAATGATAAGCAGATATAAATCCCAAGTGACTCAAAGAGTAGAGCTATGCTCCCCGGCAACGGCGCCAGAAATAGTCTTGATAACCCACAAGTATAGGGGATCGCAACAGTTTTCGAGGGTAGAGTATTCAACCCAAATTTATTGAATCGACACAAGGAGAGCCAAAGAATATTCTCAAGTATTAGCAGCTGAGTTGTCAATTCAACCACACGTGGAACATAATATCTACAGCAAAGTGTTTAGTAGCAAAGTAATATGATAGTAGTGGTAATGGTGGTAAAAGGTAATGGTAGCAAAAGTAATTTTTTTGGTGTTTTATAGTGATGATAACAATAGCAACGAAAAAGTAAATAAGCGAAGAACAATATATGGAAAGCTCGTAGGCAATGGATCGGTGATGGAGAATTATGCCGGATGCGATTCATCATGTAACAGTCATAACCTAGGGTGACACAGAACTAGCTCCAGTTCATCAATGTAATGTAGGCATGTATTCCGAATATAGTCATACGTGCTTATGGAAAAGAACTTGCATGACATCTTTTGTCCTACCCTCCCGTGACAGCGGGGTCCTATTGGAAACTAAGGGATATTAAGGCCTCCTTTTAATAGAGTACCGGAACAAAGTATTAACACATAGTGAATACATGAACTCCTCAAACTACGGTCATCACCGGTAAGTATCCCAATTATTGTCACTTCGGGGTTAACGGATCATAACACATAATAGGTGACTATAGACTTGCAAGATAGGATCAAGAACTCTCATATATTGATGAAAACATAATAGGTTCAGATCTGAAATCATGGCACTCAGTCCCTAGTGACAAACATTAAGCATAGCAAAGTCATAGCAACATCAATCTCAGAACATAGTGGATAGTAGGGATCAAACCCTAACAAAACTAACTCGATTACATGATAAATCTCATCCAACCCATCACCGTCCAGCAAGCCTACGATGGAATTACTCACACACGGCGGTGAGCATAATGAAATTGGTGATGGAGGAAGGTTGATGATGACGATGGCGACGGATTCCCCTCTCCGGAGCCCCGAACGGACTCCAGATCAGCCCTTCCGAGAGAGTTTAGGGCTTAGCGCCGGCTCCGTATCGTAAAACGCGATGAATCCTTCTCCCTGGTTTTTTCTCCCCGAAAGTGAATATATGGAGTCAATGTTGGGGTCGGTGGAGCGTCAGGGGGACCACGAGGCAGGGGGGCGTGCCCAGGGGGGTAGGGCGCGCCCCCCACCCTCGTGGATAGGTGGGGCCCCCCTGACGTGTGATACGTCTCCAACATATCTATAATTTTTGATTGTTCCATGCTATTATATTATCTGTTTTGGATGTTTATGGGCTTTATTATACACTTTTATATTATTTTGGGGACTAACCTATTAACCCAGAGCCCAGTGCCAGTTTCTGTTTTTTCCTTGTTTTAGAGTATCGCAGAAAAGGAAAATCAAACATAGTGCAATTGACCTGAAATTTCATGGAACTTATTTTTGGACCAGAAGAAGCCTACGGAGTATCAGAGATGGACCAGGAGAGTCCCGGGCTGCCCACGAGGGTGGGGGCGCGCCCACCCCCTGGGCGCGCCCCCCTGCCTCGTGGACAGCCCGGAGGTCCACCGACGTACTTCTTCCTCCCGTATATACCCATATACCCTAAATACTTCGAGGACGACAATGGATCAGGAGTTCTGCCGCCAGAAGCCTCCGTAGCCACCGAAAGCCAATCTAGACCCATTCTGGCACCTTGCCGGAGGGGGAATCCCTCTCCGGCGGCCATCTTCATCAGTTCGGTGCTCTCCATGACGAGGAGGGAGTAGTTCTCCCTCGGGGCTGAGGGTATGTACCAGTAGCTATGTGTGTCTCTCTCTCTCGTGTTCTTGAGGTGATATGATCTTGATGTATCGCGAGCTTTGCTATTATAGTTGGATCTTATGATGTTGCCCCCCTCTACTCTCTTGTAATGGATTGAGTTTTCCCTTTGAAGTTATCTTATCTGATTGAGTCTTTAAGGATTTGAGAACACTTGATGTATGTCTTGCGTGGGATACCCGTGGTGACAATGGGGTATTCTATTGATCCACTTGATGTATGTTTTGGTGATCAACTTGCGGGTTCCGTGACCTTGGGAATCTATGCATAGGGGTTGGCACACGTTTTCGTCTTGACTCTCTAGTAGAAACTTTGGGGCACTCTTTGACGTACTTTGTGTTGGTTGAATAGATGAATCTGAGATTGTGTGATGCATATCGTATAATCATACCCATGGATACTTGAGGTGACATTGGAGTATCTAGGTGACATTAGGGTTTTGGTTGATTTGTGTCTTAAGGTGTTATTCTAGTACGAACTCTATGACAGATTGAATGGAAAGAATAGCTTCATGTTATTTTACTACGGACTCTTGGATAGATCGATCAGAAAGGATAACTTTGAGGTGGTTTCGTACCCTACCATAATCTCTTCGTTTGTTCTCCGCTATTAGTGGCTTTGGACTGACTCTTTGTTGCATGTTGAGGGATAGTTATATGATCCAATTATGTTATTATTGTTGAGAGGACTTGCACTAGTGAAAGTATGCACCCTAGGCCTTGTTTCAACACATTGCAATACCATTTACGCTCACTTTTATCATTAGTTACCTTGCTGTTTTTATATTTTCAGATTACAAAAACCTTTATCTACCATCCATATACCACTTGTATCACCATCTCTTCGCCGAACTAGTGCACCTATACAATTTACCATTGTATTGGGTGTGTTGGGGACACAAGAGACTCTTTGTTATTTGGTTGCAGGGTTGCTTGAGAGAGACCATCTTCATCCTACGCCTCCCACAGACTAATAAACCTTAGGTCATCCACTTGGGGGAAATTTGCTACTGTCCTACAAACCTCTGCACTTGGAGGCCCAACAACGTCTACAAGAAGAAGGTTGTGTAGTAGACATAAATGTGGATCTTCCTTCCAATATTTATTATATATTCCAAAATAATTCTCCGTTGATTTTCAGGTCATTCCGAGAACTTTTATTTCTGCACAAAAATAACACCATGGCAATTTTGCTGAAAACAGCGTTAGTCCAGGTTAGTTCTATTCAAACCATGCAAGTTAGATTCCAAAACAAGGGCAAAAGTGTTTGGAAAAGTAGATACGACGGAGACGTATCAATAAGCTGAGCATGCTTAGGGGTACAATCGATGGTAATTTGATTGGGCGAGATCCAGCCCATGTTAAAAATGATGTCTGAGCTGGAAGGGTGAGTTCTAGGATCTGATTGAGGATTGCGAGAATTCGCAACATATTGAATCAACAGACTCAAAATGACAATGACAAAGGATGCCAATAAGATTACCAAAGTGATGGGATTAATCATAATGCAGGCAAGCAAGAATTTCAAGAGCAATTGGCTGTTGAGGATTTTTGAAAGATCGGATTGTATTTCATAGACCTTTGTGAAACACATTAACAACTTGGGATGAGAGGATACTCGGAAAGTGTGAAGAATTATCCGCAAGGGTATTCATGTGGCAAAGAACTGCAAAGCAGTGGTACACAGGATTCTTAAGAGTCGGAGAGCAATTCGATGCATCTTGTAATAACAAGAGAAACTCAGAGTAGTTGTATGAACAACAAGTGTATGTCGTTATCCATATGGATATATCGGTAATAGGGAATTGAAAAGGAAGAGGGCACAAGGGTCTTGGGAATGATCAAAGAGTATCTTCAAAATCTTCTGGTGCAGTAGGTGATCATCTGTGATAAGGGGCTCTTCGAGAGAAGTAGTTACGAGAACCTAGAGTCAGATTTAGTAAAACCATTTAACCCGAATAGAAGAGAGATTAGAGTCCCAGAGTAAGGATCGAGGAGTAAAAGATCCTAATACCACCCAATGGCGACGTGGGCCCGTAAGCCACACAACCATGTTAGTAAAAGTTTCACAATGACTAGACTCAACTTCGGCCAAGGAGTTTGGAAAGGGGATTCCTATAGGCAGTCGGCTCTGATACCAACTTGTGATGCTCCCGATTTAACCATACACTAATCATACACGCAATTGTGTACGATTAGATCAAGGACTCACGGGAAGATATCACAACACAACTATAGACACAAATTAAAAAAATATAAGCTTTATATTACAGGCTAGGGGCCTCGAGGGCTCGAATACAAGAGCTCGATCATAGACGAGTCAGCGGAAGCAACAATATCTGAGTACAGACATAAGCTAAACAAGTTTGCCTTAAGAGGGCTAGCACAAAAGTAGCAATGATCGAAAAGGCAAGGCCTCCTTCCTGGGACCTCCTAACTACTCCTCGAAGTCAAACTCCATGTAGAATCATCCTCGAGATCCTCTGGCTCCTGGACTCTAGCATCTGTTTGCGACAACCAGGTACAGAAAGGGGGAAAAGGGGGAGCAAAGCAACCGTGAGTACTCATCCAAAGTACTCGCAAGCAAGGAACTACACTACATATGCATTGATATCAATGAAAGGGGTAGTATATGTGGACTGAACTGCATAATGCCAGAATAAGAGGGGGATAGCTAGTCCTAGCAAAGACTACGCTCCTGGCAGCCTCCATCTTGAAGCAGAAGAAGAGAGTAGATGGTAAGTTAACCAAGTATCATCACATAACATAATCCTACCTGACGATCCTCCCCTCGTCGCCCTATGAGAGAGCGATCACCGGGTTGTATCTGGCACTTGGAAGGGTGTATTTTATTAAGTATCCGGTTCTAGTTGTCATGAGGTCAAGGTACAACTCCGGGTCGTCCTTTTACCGAGGGACACGGCTATTCGAATAGATAAACTTCCCTGTAGGGGTGCACCACATTTCCCAACACGCTCGATCCCCTTTGGCCGGTCACCCTTTCCTGGGTCATACCCGGCCTCGAAAGATCAACACGTCGCAGCCCTACCTAGGCCCAACGGAGAGGTCAGTAGGCCGGTCTAAATCCTATGGCACAGGGGTCTGGGCCCATCACCCATTGCACACCTACATGTTGCGAACGCGGCCGGCGAACAGACCTAGCCTCCCTTATACAAGAGCAGGCGTTGCAGTCCAACCCGGCGCGCGCCGCCCAGTCGCTGACGTCAATAAGGCTTCGGCGGATACCACAACGTCGAGTGCCCATAACTGTTCCCGCATAGTTGGTTAGTGCATATAGGCCAATGGCCAGACTCAGATCAAATACCCAGATGTCGTTAAGCATGTTATTTTGAAATAACCACATACGCCGACCAGGGCCAGGCCCACCTCTCTCCTAGGTGGTCTCAACCTACCCTGTCGCTCCGCCACAAAGATCCACTCAGAGGGCCGTCGGGACAAACGTCCTTTCGGACCCAATCCATGAATCACTCGCGGGTACTCTACGAGCCGACCCGACTTTAGTCACCACAGGTATCATATAATATGTATATAAGTATATACCCGTGATCACCTCCCAAGTGATCACGGCCCGATAGTATAGCATAGCAGACAGACAAGAATGTAGGGCCACTGATGATAAACTAGCATCCTATACTAAGCATTTAAGATGGCAGGTAAGGTATCAACTACTGTAGAAACAATGACAGGCTATGCATCATGATAGGATTAACGTAAAGCAGTAACATGCTACACTACTCTAATGCAAGCAGTAGAGAGAAGAATAGGCGATATCTGGTGATCAAGGGGAGGGCTTGCCTGGAAGCTCTATAGACTGGTACAGATCCTCGACGGTGAAATAGTTGAGCACTGGTTCAACCATGGTCTTGGGGTATACCGGAAAGAAGTAACGGAGGGGAAACACAATAAACAACAGAGCAATCAAAGCATAACAAGACAATACATGGTGCTAGAGGTGATCTAACGCGGTACTAGCTGATACCGGCAAAGGGGGGAAACATCTGAGAAAGTATCTCTGGTGTTTCGCATTTTCGGACAAATGAATCGAAGGGGGAAAGTTGTGTGTTCGCTATGCTAGGGATGTGTGGTGGACGAACGGGCTGCGTATTCGGATTCATCTCATCATTCTGAGCAACTTTCATGTACAAAGTATTTTCATCGGAGTTACGATTTATTTTCTATGAGTTATCAAAGTTTTAATTCATTTTTAGAATTAACAGAATTAATTAAATAGAGAAGCATTTATTACGTCATCATGATATCAGCATAACGTCAGTGGTCAAAGTTGACCATTGACCAGTCAACTGACAGGTGGGGGTCTGTTTGTTATTGCCTCTACACTAATTAACAGAGTTAACTTTTGCTAATCAAGTTAATTAGGCTAATCTAAGCAAGGTTAATTAATTTAATTACAGTACTAATTAATTTAATTAATTAGTACATATTATTATCCCTTTTTCAATTTCATGTTTCTCTACTCTTTTTCTTTTTATTTGATTTACAGGGGGAGGGCCCCACATGTAAGCGGCTCAGTCCACCTCCCTCATGTGCACAAACAGAGGGGAGGGGCAGGGGCACGGTGGCCGAACCTGGCCCCAGCGAGGCAATGGCCGACACCGGCAGCGGGGTAGCCGGCCAGCAGCAGCACCAGCAGGTGGCGGGCGATAGCGAGCGAGGGCGGCAGGGAGTAGCAGCTGCGGCGCATGTCGGGAGCCGGGCGTTGGGTGGCGCACGCGCCGAAGGCAGGCGCCGATGTTCGGGCACGAGGGCGACGGCCGCACAGGATCACAGCATGCGCGGGCAGGTCGGCCGGGCGAGTGCAATCAGCATGGGGGGTGCGGTCGGCACGAGGGCGACTGGCACGGCCGGACGGAGCAGGACGCGACCCGACGGCGGTGAGCGCGGGGCCAGAGCACGAGAGGCGGGCGCGGGGTTGGGCGAGCAGGAAAGGGGGAACGGCGGAGAGCTCACCCCCGATGTAGGGGTACGAGCGGTGAGGGTTGACGGAGTCTGTCGAGGGGGAGGTCGAGGACGCGGTTCCGGCGAACAGCGATGGCGAGGCGGTCCTGGGGCATTGGGGATGGCGGCACGGCGGCAAGGTATCCCTGGGCGGGGTGGCAAGGGCGAGGTGGCGACAGGACGAGGCGGCGACGGTGAGCACCGGCAGAGGCTTCGGACGAGGGCGGGGGCGACCGCGTCAGGGGCGGGGCGTGCGCCCGATCCAGATCGCTCGGGGAGGGGAGAAGGGGTCCGGGGGGGTTGGTTTCTCTTTTTTTATGTTTATTAGTTTTATAATTCATTTTTGATAAGAATAATAATAAAACAATTTCTCCATTAGTATAACTAATTATACTACTGCCACGAATAATTTGGAACTCATTAATTTAGTTGTTTACTCTATAATTTATAAAAGGTGTTTAATAAATTGTTATAGCCATTGTTTTGTTTATTTTAGAGTATTCAAACACTTTATAAAAATGTGGTGTGTCCACCATTATTACCTATGAAATATTTGGTTCACTCCGAACTTTTTAGTTCTAATATTTGAAAACTTTTATTGTTTGTTTGATTTTGAATTTGAATCTAAATCGGTTTCGAACTAACATGAGATTAGCAACAGTAATCGAAGTGACGTGGCATCATTAGCAGAGAATTATTGTAGCTTAATTATCCGGGCGTCACAATTCAGCATCGGTAAGAGGAGCAATCGGAGTGCTAATAAAATCGTTGTTGTTGGTATTGGAAAAATCACACAATTTAGTATTATCTTGAGCCATCGTGACAAACAATCAATCCAACACACAAGCAAACAAGAGGCAAGCGAAAAGAGACGGGCGAAAAAAGAAGGGCGAACGGAAAAGAGGCGAATAAAACGGCAAGGATGAAGTGGGGGAGAGGAAAACGAGAGGCAAATGGCAAATAATGTAATGCGGGGGATAAGAGTTTGTGATGGGTACTTGGTATGTCTTGACTTGTGCGTATATCTCCCTGGCAACGGCGTCAGAAATCCTTCTTGCTACCTCTTGAGCATGCGTTGTTTTTCCCTTGAAGAGGAAAGGGTGATGCAGCAAAGTAGCATAAGTATTTCCCTCAGTTTTTGAGAACCAAGGTATCAATCCAGTAGGATACTACACGCGAGTCCCTCGTACCTGCACAAACAATCAAGAATGTTGCAACCAACGCGATAAAGGGGTTGTCAGTCCCTTCACGGCCACTTGCAAAAGTGAGATCTAATAAAGATAATAAGATAAATATTTTTGGTATTTTTGTTGTATAGATTGAAAAGTAAAGATTGCAAAATAAATGGCGACACAAATAACTAGTTGACAGGAAAATAATATAATGGATAATAGACCCGGGGGCCATAGGTTTCACTAGTGGCTTCTCTCAAGATATCATAATCTATGGTGGGTGAACAAATTACTATCGAGCAATTGATAGAAAAGCGAATAGTTGTGAGAATATCTAGGCATGATCATGTATATAGGCATCACGTCTGTGACAAGTAGACAGAAATGATTCTGCATCTACTACAATTACTCCACACATTGACCGCTATCTAGCATGCATCTAGAGTATTATGTTCATAAGAACATAGTAACGCATTAGGGAAGATGACATGATGTAGAGGGATAAACTGAAGAAATATGATATAAACCCCATCTTTTTATCCTCGATGGCAACAATACAATACGTGCCTTGCTGCCCTGCTGTCACTGGGAAAGGACACCGCAAGATTGAACCCAAAGCTGAGCACTTCTCCTATTGCAAGAAAGATCAATCTAGTAGGCCAAACCAAACTGATAATTCGAAGAGACTTGCAAAGATATTTAAATCATGCATAAAAGAGTTCAGAGAAGAACCAAATATTGTTCACAGATAATCTTGATCATAGACCCACAATTCATCGGATCTTGACAAACACACCACAAAAAGAATTACATTGAATAGATCTCCAAGACAATCGAGGAGAACTTTGTATTGAGATCCAAAGAGAGAGAAGAAGCCATCTAGCTAATAACTATGAACCCGAAGGTCTATGGTAAACTACTCACACATCATCGGAGAGGCTATGGTGTTGATGTAGAAGCCCTCCGTGATCGATTCCCCCTCCGCTGGAGCGCCGGAAAAGGCCCCAAGATGGGATATCATGGGTACAGAAGGTTGCGGCGGTGGAAATAGGGTTTCATGGTGCTCCTGGATGTTTTTAGGGTATATGGGTATATATAGGAGGAAGAAGTAGGCCGGTGGAGCTGCGAGGGGCCCACGAGGGTGGGGGCGCACCTGGCCCCCCTGGACGCACCCTCCTTCCTCGTGGCCTCCTCGCTTCTTTCTTGACATCCACTCCAAGTCTCCTAGATCACGCTTGTTCCAAAAACGATCCTCGCGAAGGTTTCATTCCGTTTGGATTCTGTTTGATATTCCTTTTCTATGAAACACTGAAATAGGCACAAAACATCAGTTTGCACTGGGCCTTTGGTTAATAGGTTAGTTCCAAAAATAATATAAATGTGCATAATAAATCCCATCAAACATCCAAAACAGATAATATAATAGCATAGAACAATCAAAAATTATGTTGGAGACGTATCACTCAGCCATAGGTTCTATAAAGTATGCCATGTTGTGTACCTTGCCATGAGTTTGGCAAGGGGGTACAATAGTGATCTAGGAGTAGATCACTAACCGCGGTCAAAATTATCCTTAGAGGACTAAGGACATATTTCTCGATTATGGAGGTGATAAAGAGTTCATCGTAAAGAGTTACATCGATGCAAGCATTGACACCGATCTGGATGACTTTGACTCTTGATTTGGATACATATTGAAAGTGGGAGCAATTAGCTAGAGTAGCTCCATGCAGAGCATTGTAGACATAGAAATTTGCAAAATACATACGGATCTGAATGTAACAGACCCGTTGACTAAACTTCTCTCACAAGCAATACATGATCACACCTTAGTACTCTTTGTTGGGGAACACAGTAATTCCAAAAAAATTCGTACGCACACGCAAGATCCACCTAGGTGATGCATAGCAACGAGAGGGGAGAGTGTTGTCCACGTACCCTCATAGACCATAAGCGGAAGCATTATGACAATGTGGTTGATGTAATCGTGCGTCTTCATGATTCGACCGATCCTAGCACTGAAGGCATGACACCCCCGTGATCTGCACACGTTCAGCTCGGTGACGTCCCACGAACTCTAGATCCAGCTGATGTCGAGGGAGAGTTTCGTCAGCACGACGGCGTGATGACGGTGATGATGAAGTTACCAACGCAGGGCTTCGCCTAAGCTCTACAACGATATGACCGAGGTGGAAATCTGTGGAGGGGGGTACCACACACGGCTAAACAATCAACTTGTGTGTCTATGGGGTGCCCCCTCCCCGCATATGAAGGAGTGGAGGAGGGGGAGGGCCAACCCTCTCATGGCGCGCCCAAGGGGGGAGTCCTACTCCCGGTGGGAGTAGGATTCCCCCTTCCCTAGTTGGAGTAGGAGAGGAAAGAAGGGGGAGAGAGAGGGAAGGAAAGGGGGGGGGCGACCCCCACCCAATTCAGATTGGGATTGGGGGGGGGGGCGAGCCCTCCACCATGGCCGCCTCCTCCTCTCTCCCACTAAGGCCCAATAAGGCCCATACACTCCCCGGGAGGTTCCAGTAACCCCCCGGTACTCTGGTAAATGCCCGAACTCACCCGGAACCATTCCAATGTCCAAACATAGCCTTCCAATATATCAATCTTTATGTCTCGACCATTTCGAGTCTCCTAGGCATGTCCGTGATCTCATCCGGGACTCCGAACAACCTTCGGTACATCGAAGCACATAGCTCATAATACCGATCGTCATCGAACGTTAAGCGTGCGGACCCTACGGGTTAGAGAACTATGTAGACATGACCGGGACTCATCTCTGGTCAATAACCAATAGCGGAACCTGGATGCTCATATTGGTTCCAACATATTCTACGAAGATCTTTATCGGTTAAACAGCATAACAACATACGTTGTTCTCTTTGTCACCGGTATGTTACTTGCCCGAGATTCAATCGTCGGTATCTCAATACCTAGTTCAATCTCATTACCGGCAAGTCTCTTTACTCGCTCCGTAATGCAACATCCCATAACTAACTCATTAGTTACATTGCTTGCAAGGCTTATAGTGATGTGCATTACCAAGAGGGCCTAGAGATACCTCTCCGATACACGGAGTGACAAATCCTAATCTTGATCTATGCCAACTCAACAAACACCATCGAAGACACCTATGGAGCATCTTTATAGTCACCCGGTTACGTTGTGACATTTGATAGCACACTAAGTGTTCCTCCGGTATTCGGGAGTTGCATAATTTCATAGTCATAAGAACATGTATAAGTTATGGAGAAAGCAATAACAGTAAACTAAAATATCAAAGTGCTAAGCTAACAGATGAGTCAAGTCAATCACAACCTTCTCTAATGATGTGATCCCATTCATCAAATGACAACTGAGGGAGTCCTGGATTAGGGGGTCTCCGGACAGCCAGACTATATCCTTTGGCCGGACTGTTGGACTATGAAGATACAAGATCGAAGACTTCATCCCGTGTTCGGATGGGACTTTCCTTGGCGTGGAAGGCAAGCTTGGCAATACGGATATGTAGATCTCCTCCCTTGTAACCGACTCTGTGTAACCCTAGCCCCCTCCGGTGTCTATATAAACCGGAGGGTTTAGTCTGTAGGACAACATACAATCATACCATAGGCTAGCTTCTAGGGTTTAGCCTCTACGATCTCTTGGTAGATCAACTCTTGTAATACTCATATCATCAAGATCAATCAAGCAGGATGTACGGTATTACCTCCATCAAGAGGGCCCGAACCTGGGTAAACATCATGTCCCCCGCCTCCTGTTACCATCTGCCTTAGACGCACAGTTCGGGGCCCCCTACCCGAGATCCGCCGGTTTTGACACCGACATTGGTGCTTTCATTGAGAGTTCCACTATGTCGTCAGTGTAAGGCTTGATGGCTCCTTCGATCATCGGTAACGATGCTGTCTAGGGTGAGGTTTTCCTCCCCAGACAGATCTTCGTATTCAGCGGCTTCGCACTGCGGGCCAACTCGCTTGGCCATCTGGAGCAGATCGAAAGCTATGCCCTTGCCATCAGGTCAGGTTCGGAAACTTAAACTATGCTACCGACATCCGCGGAGACTTGATCTTCGACGGATTCAAGCCCATGTCAGGTGCGCCGCACAATCACGACGAGCATGACGTAACTCTGCCGTCGGACAGTGTTCGGGAGATCACACCTGCAACTACTCCGGCCCTCAATCCGGAGAAAATTGCGCCATTCGAGGACAGAGGGATACACCCCACCATGGAGGCCGCACTCTCAGTGGCGATGAAGCCAGATACTGACTTCACCCCTTACGAGAGCCGTGTTGCCGAACCACTGGATTCGTCCCCGGCCACGGACTCCGAGCCGCCTGCGTCCGTGCCTATCGAATCTGATTGGGCGCCGATCATGGAGTTCAACTCCATGGATATCTTTCAGCACTCACCTTTCGGCGATGTGCTAAATTCTTTAAGGTCTCTCTCCTTGTCAGGAGAACTGTCGGTGTCAAAACCGGCGGATCTCGGGTAGGGGGTCCCGAACTGTGCGTCTAGGCTGGATGGTAACAGGAGGCAGGGGACACGATGTTTTACCCAGGTTCGGGCCCTCCTGATGGAGGTAAAACCCTACGTCCTGCTTGATTGATATTGATGATATGGGTAGTACAAGAGTAGATCTACCACGAGATCAGAGAGGCTAAACCCTAGAAGCTAGCCTATGGTATGATTGTATGTTGTGGTTCTTGTCCTACGGACTAAAGCCCTTCGGTTTATATAGACACCAGAGAGGGTTAGGGTTACACAAGGTCGGTTACAAAGGAGGAGACATCCATATCCGTATTGCCTAGCTTGCCTTCCACGCCAAGTAGAGTCCCATCTGGACACGAGATGAAGTCTTCAATCTTGTATCTTCATAGACTAACAGTCCGGCCAATGGAGATAGTCCGGCTGTCCGGAGACCCCCTAATCCAGGACTTCCTCAGTAGCCCCTGAACCAGGCTTCAATGACGATGAGTCCAGCGCGCAGTATTGTCTTCGGCATTGCAAGGCAGGTTCCTTCTCCAAATATATCACAGAAGAATTTGAATACGAGGATAGTGTCCGACCCTGCAAAATAAGTTCCACATACCGCCGTAGAGAGAATAATATTTTCGCAAATCCAATTTGCTGACTCATGTTGGCAGCATGATGTTGTGTCATGGCCCGGCGATTATTTGAACTGTTTTTCTTCAACCAGCTCCACACATAACGCGAGGCGGTTTCTTGACACGTCTTGTCGAAGTGGAGACCGTGTTCCCCCAAGTACGGGATTCTCATTAATGCGGTCGTGGGTAACCCAACCGTGTCTAGGACTCCTAGATTATAGGCAAGTCCTAAACGGGTACAGAGAGGACGCTTGATATTCACCCTCTTTATAAAGGGACAAGGTTTTCGCTTTTTCCCTCTCGTGCTCAATCGAACCCTTCCCCCGCCTCGAGTTCTAACACCCAAAGGCCAGGTTAGGTGCTCCGGATCTTCAATCATGTCCAGATCCAGCCTTCAAGGCTGATGGATGCCCTCCTCTGTTACGGAAGAGGACATTAAGAAATTGAGGGAGGCCAGATACCTGACCGCCGAGGTTTCGCATCGGCTGCCTGCTCGAGGGCAGATCGGCCCTACTCCCGAACCCAACGAGAACGTCGTGTTCGTCTCCCACTTCCTCCGAGTTCTAGGCCTCACTCTGGATCCCTTCGTCAGGGGTTTGATGTTCTATTACGGGCTAGATTTCCATGATCTAGCTCCGGACTCCTTTCTCCACATCTCGACATTCATTGTCGTGTGTGAGGCCTTCCTCCGCGTTACCCCTCACTTCAGCCTGTGGCTCAAGACCTTTGAAGTAAAGCCGAAGATGATCGAGGGGCAACATGCGTGCGGAGGTGCATCAATAGGCAAGATGGCAAGAGCTCCATGGACGAAAGTTTCCTTTCCAGAGGTGTCCGAATTATGGCAACGGGAGTGGTTTTACGTCACAGCTCCCAGAAGTGCCAAGTGGGCGGCTGCCCCCGCTTTCCGCTCGGGCCCCCACCACAACTGATGTCATGGATTAGCAGAGGTCTGAGCTGGGGTCCAGCCAAGGACGTGCCTATACTGCAAAGCCGCATCCGAGATCTCTTTGAGGGAGATTTTAGTTTGGTTGTGGTAATACAAGTTATGCTGGCTCGTCAAGTCCAGCCTTGCAAACGCCGGCCCCTTCGCTTGTGGGTGTTCAACCCAGAGGGACCACGTGCCATTCAAAGTTTCCTCGGCCTGACGCACGAGGAGATGTACAAGTCATTCTTCGGTCCTCAAGTAGAGTGTCCGGATATTACCGAGGACGTGGACCTGAGCAGTAACCGCGCCGCCGAACAAGTAAGAAATCCTCTGGCCGAACACACTGTCTTTTATTCGTCATGAAGTTATTTCCGAGATTTCACTTTTTTAACCAGGACTGGCTAACAAAGGCGAAGATGATTCGTGTTTGGCCCCCCTCCCTGAGGGTTTGGAAAATCCGGTATTGGAAAAGATGCTCGAGGTCGCACCTTGCCCGGAGCCCTCGAAGGAAGATACAGGAGGGGGGGGATAATACGAGCAGACGCCGGCCCCCATCTCTGCCCGTTCCAACCGAGGGAATGAGGATAATACGAGCAGACGCCGGCCCCCATCTCTGCCCGTTCCAACCGAGGGAATGAGCGTCTCCATGAAGGAGGATAACCGCGGGAGGAAAAGGACTGCTTTCGAGGATCCGGAAGCCGAAGCCTCCAAACGGGAGAAGAAGTCTCCCACAGAGGGTCCTGCCTCGAGGGGTGCTTTTGCCGCACAAAGTCCGCGGGGGGTCTGCCCTCCAACGAGTCGTAAGTGATCCAAAATACTTTAATAGTAAACTTAGCCCCTCTCAGCTGAGCTCGTCTTCGGGGGATCTTCTTCCAGAGATGATGGAGAGCGAAACGCCTCCCCCGGACTCCTCCGCTCAAGAAGCGGGCGACCCCAAAGTGTCGTCATGGAGGGCCTCTCCGGATCCGGTGAGGCCAGAAGACAAACCCATAGACCCCCGAATTCCCCAGCATCCGGCTCCCGAAGAGAGCAGACAAAAGAGTTCGGCACCATCTGGTATGCGGTCGGACGTTCTGAGGGAGCTGGTGGGGCGAGCGGCCATCTCAGAAGAACACCATACGCTGATGGGTACGGTGATCGAGAGAATTTCGTCCGCCGAAAGCGGATTACATGAAGCCTTTATGAGTCTACTGACAGGCTTTGAGGTACGTGAGATAATATGTGATAGTACTGCACATGTTAGGTGTGCCCTGTGTAGATAGTAGCCCCTGAGACTCTGGTTGTCGTCGAGAATGGCGGCGAACAGAGGATCATATTCCCAGGCAATAACCAGACTCCCCCTATGTGCAGGTGGTGGAAGCTCCGGTGGCTAGCCGGACTAGTGAGTTTGCCAAATTAAAACGACAACTGGATGCGGCAGACGCCGACATCGAGCTTGTTAACAAGAGGCTTGACGAGGCACAAGTAAGTGTTATTATCTGGTGAATGCCACGTAATAAGAGCAGCATGATGCTAGTATCTTTAATATGTTGTGACTACAGATGGAGCTGCCACCGTGGAAACCTTGCGGGCAGAACTTGCCCAAGCCAAGGAACAAGCGAGGATTAGTAATGCGGCTGCTTTGAAGGCGGCCGGAGAGTTGAAAGCCGAGAAGGCCGTGCATTGCGAGAGCCAAGAGAAGGTGGCCAAGATGGCTGTAGAATTAAAAGACACTGCCGACCGTTGCCGGGTCCTTGAAAAAGAAAATTGAGCGAAGGCAACGGACCTTGAGAAGGCCACGATGGCGGACAAAGACACCCGTTCTGCTATGAGAGCGAAGAAGGAGGAGCTCCGGGAAGCCGGGGATATCGCGGATGGGAAACCCTTCATGTTATGAAGGAAGTTCGGAGATCCACGGTATGCCCCTCTGGATCGGCTGTGGAGTTCGCCAAATGCGTATATGGATTTGGCGGCGAGCGCTGCCGATGCGGCCAAGTACTTCCAAGGTCAGACAGATCGTGAAGTGGACAAGCTGTTCTGGTCGCAATTCAACGTTCCAGAGCGTCCGCTTTCATTGACTGACCAGCTAGCCGAATGGGCCGAACTGAATAGGTTGTCCGGACTCGCCATGAGGTCTGTTGTGGATCGGCTATGGCCGGAAAAGCCAAAGCCGAACAGCTATTTCAACTTAGTGCATCAGTTCCTTGGTGCGGTGCCGCACATTAATGCGATGAAGAGGTCGGCGTGCATAGAAGGCTCGCAGATGGCCCTTGCCCGTGTTAAAGCATACCGGGCAGAGATGGACGCTACCACTGTTGCGGCGCAGGGTTCGGCCATAGGCCGAGTGGCTGCCGAGCACTATTTCGAGGAGGTTCTCGAGGGTGCTCGTTTGATAGAGGCCCAGTGCTCGAAGAATATTATGTTTGAGTGATATGTATTTTCATTGTAAACACAATGCTTTTATGAAATTTTATAAGGCTATGTTTATAATGCAGAGGTGCTCGCAAAAAACACGTGTTCACACTTAACCCAACGTCTTGGTCCTGATAAGGAGGTGATAGTGCAGCGAGCGAGGCTACCGGACTATAATGCTTTAACACTTTCACTTAGCCGTAGGAGTTTGACAGTGGGGCTACTAGATAGCCCCTGGTGGCTCTGCACTCTCCCGATCGCGGGGTGCGTATATGCCTGGCCGGAAAACGACCCTTCGTTAAGGCGCAGGAATTCTAACATTCCGATAGGTCATCGAGTGGTTGACCAGTCTCACGCTATATCATGACAGTCAGTTTTCGGCTTTCTCTACTGAGGTGCTCGTCCAGATGAACCAGGGCACAATCGCAGTAGTTCTCCTGGTGCTACCTTAGCCGATAAAGTGGAACGTAAGGCACCAAAACACAGGAGCCGGGCAAACCCAACATTTGACCAAAGACAATGATTCGGAGCTGATGCATATAAGGCCAAACTCGCGACGCCGAACACTCACTAAGGTATTCAGTCTTTATGGTATAAACCGGGCCTAAATAGTGCCCTTTGTAAGAAGCCCCTTGTGTCCAGGTACGTGCATTATTCTGACGTGGCTAAATGCCAAGACGTCAGCATCCTTCTCAACTGTGCTGAGAATTCGGTGGATGTGTATCAACAAGAGATAGTAAAAAAGGTTTACGCAGGGTCTTAATCTAAAAAGAATCCTTGGAGTGGGTCCCTGCTGCACGTCTGCGCCTGTGTCTCCGTTGTGCCGTATCCTGGACGGGTGTAGCACGATGATCATCTGTAAAAGAGAGGAACTTAGGTGAAAAAGTTGTCGTGCAAAAAGATAGTTTTTAAAGAAACCATGTATAATTCAAGATGAGTAAAAATTGCCACTTGTCTGCACGCGTTGAGCCCCTTGTATTTGTAATAGGGGTGTGACCCTTGATCCGGTATGAATTACATATAGCTGCGCCAGACTCGTCTAACCGTGTCCGAGGTCTTGACGACCTGTTAAATGCTTTAGTTGGTGAGGATACCGCGGTGATAGGCCCTTGGGCATATTTTTCTGGGAGTGCCATTTTGTTTCTTCCCTTGATCCCGTGTAACATGTTTACTGTTTTGACTTCTGGTGGAAATTTCTTTTGTTCCCCAGTGTCTTGCTTGAGAGGCTCATCCTCGTCTTCGCTTGGTGTATCCTCCCCCTTGTGTACGGCGTTGAGCTTGCCGGACTGCTTGAAGACCCAACATTTTTTGTGGGTATGATTAGCAGGTTTACCAGGGGTGCTATGGATCTGACATATTTGGTCCAAAATTTTGTTTAGGCTGGACAGTTCGTCTCTGGCACCTTTGGAGGGCGGCTTTTGCTGACCTGGCCGAGAGCTTTTGAATCCGGCGTTTACTGTCGTGCTCTTCGTGCTGTCTTCTTTATTCCGGCGTTTGTTATTGCTGTTGCGCCGTGATTTCCCATTTCCATCTCTAACTTCGGATGTACTGGGGTCGCTGGTGCTACATCTGGCTAGCCCGCTATCCTCGCCCGCGCAAAAGCGGGTCATGAGGCTTGTTAATGCTGCCATTGTTCTCGGCTTTTCTTGGCCGAGGTGTCTGGCAAGCCATTCATCACGGATGCTATGCTTAAAAGCTGCCAAGGCTTCGGCGTCCGGACAGTCGACAATTTGGTTCTTTTTAGTAAGAAACATGTTCCAAAGCTTTCGGGCTGACTCTCTGGGCTATTGAGTTATATGACTCAAATCATCCACGTCCGAAGGTCGGACATAAGTCCCTTGAAAATTTTCCCGAAAGGCGTCTTCGAGCTCTTCCCAACTTCCAATGGAGCTTTCGGGGAGGCTCTTAAGCCAGTGCCGAGCTGGCCCTTTGAATTTGAGGGGTAAATACTTAATGGCGTGGAGATCATCTCCCTGAGCCATGTGGATATGGAGGATATAGTCCCCAATCCAGACCCCAGGGTCTGTTGTTCCATCGTATGCCTCTATGTTTACGGGTTTGAATCCCTCTGGAAATTCATGGTCCAGCACCTCATCGGTGAAACATAGGGGGTGTGCGGCACCCCGATATCTGGGTGTACCGCGTTGTTTGGATGTTTGTTGTGTTGCATCGTATGCTAGAGCACGCTTGCGTGGTCCATAGATGGATCTGGTTTCGCCCTCCTTTTGATGCGATCCCTCGCATAGACTGTGTATTGGCTTATGTGCGGCGTTGCTTGCCACTTTATGTTGGCTGTGAGGTTGTCTATCCGGCCAGATGGCTGTTTTAATTTTTGGTTGTGGGGGGTCTGAGGCCTCCTCATCGAATTCAGGTAGCAACTTCCGCTTTGGGTAGCTCTTGGTGGGGCGATTGCCGCCGTACTTTGCTGCTGTGTTGAGTATATTACTCCATCTGATTTGGTGTGTGTCCTGCGTAGCCTTGAGCCTTTGCTTCTGCTTTTTCAGACTCCTCGCGGTGGCAACAAGCCTTTGGCGGGCATTCTGCTGCTCCGGGTGCTTGTCCGGCGTTATGTCATCCGGACTATCATCTTTGACAGAATTGGTTTGTCCGGTTTGATTCTCCGTATTGCCATGGTCCGGCGGTGGTTCGCCCTGCTCCAACGATGGGTCTGTATGATCGTTATTTCTGCCAAGGCGGGATTTGGGGCGGCTCTTGCGCTGCCGCTTTGACTGCTTCTCGAGGGAACAAGCATCCTTCTGTTCCTCCTCGTCGTCTTCTTTTGGTGTGTCCACCATGTATACGTCATATGATGATGTGGACATCCAGCGCCCTGTGGGCGGTGGTTCCTCTTTGCCTCCCGCATCGTCGTCCATACCGTCGATGTATTCGGAGTCGAATTCGAGCATGTCGGTTGAGTCATCGACAGTGGCTATTAAGTGGGTGGTGGGTGGGCGTCGAATTTCTTTGTCGTCCGCATCCCAATCCTGTTGGCCATAATCCGGCCAGGGCTCTCCCGACAAAGAGAGAGACTTTAGTGAATTCAGAATGTCGCCGAAGGGCAAGTGCTGAAAGATATCCGCGACGGTGAATTCCATGATCGGCACCCAATCAGATTCGATTGGCCGGGGCGCGGGCGGTTCGGAGTCAGAAAAAGAGTCCGGTACCTTGGGGTCACGGGCTGTGCGGTTAGGCTGGTGTTCGGCTCGATCGTCGTTGAGACTGCAGCCCCTGAGGTGGTGTCTAACCACCCGTCCTCGATTGGCGCAGTTGGCTCCGAGCTAAGGGTCGGAGCTGATGCGGGCGCGGCCTCTGGGGTACTGTTCAGCGGCAGAGCTAGGTCATACCCATCGTGACAGTGCGGCGCGCTCGGCTGTGGCTCGAATCCGTCGAAGATCAAGTCTCCGCGGATGTCGGCCGTGTAGTTCAAACTTCCAAACCTGACCTGATGGCCAGGGGCGTAGCTTTCAATCTGCTCCAGATGGCCAAGGGAATTAGCCCGCAGTGCAAAGCCGCCGAATACGAAGATCTGTCCGGGGAGAAAAGTCTCACCCTGGACCGCATCGCTATCGATGATAGTAGGAGCCATCAAGCCTAACGGCGACGACACAGAGGAACTCTCAATGAAAGCACCAATGTTGGTGTCAAAACCGGCGGATCTCGGGTAGGGGGTCTCGAACTGTGCGTCTAGGCCGGATGGTAATAGGAGGCAGGGGACACGATGTTTTACCCAGGTTCGGGCCCTCTTGATGGAGGTAAAACCCTACGTCCTGCTTGATTGATATTGATGATATGGGTAGTACAAGAGTAGATCTACCACGAGATCAGAGAGGCTAAACCCTAGAAACTAGCCTATGGTATGATTGTATGTTGTGGTTCTTGTCCTACGGACTAAAACCCTTCGGTTTATATAGACACCGGAGAGGGTTAGGGTTACACAAGGTCAGTTACAAAGGAGGAGACATCCATATCCGTATTGCCTAGCTTGCCTTCCACGCCAAGTAGAGTCCCATCCGGACACGAGACGAAGTCTTCAATCTTGTGTCTTCATAGACTAATAGTCCGGCCAATCGAGATAGTCCGATTGTCCGGAGACCCCCTAATCCAGGACTCCCTCAAGAACCTTGGCCGAACTATGTCCAGGTAGAATGGGATGCAGACGACGAAGAAGTTCGCTCCCCACCCACCACCCACTTAGTAGCCACTGTCGATGATTTAACCGACATGCGCGACTTCGACTCCGAAGACATCGACGGTATGGACGACGATGCAGGAGACGAGGAGGAACCAGTGCCCACAGGGCGCTGGACAACCACTTCATCACATGACATATACATGGTGGATACACCCAAAGAAAACAATGACGAAGAATGGCAGGATGCAGCGAAGAATAGCTCCCTCGAGAAGCAACCAAAGCGTCGGCGTAGGCGCCACTCAAAATCCCGCCTCGGCAAAAACAGTGATAACAACGCAAGATAAAATAACACTCCAATCGACTCCAGAGGAAACGACGACCACATTGACCCAGCGGCAGAGCACGATGAAACTACGAACGGCGAACATAGTACGGATCCGATGTCCGAACACGGCGACGCCAAGGATAAACCTCACCAAACCCCCTTTGGGGAGGAAAACAGTCCGGATGAAGATGCACACATCATCCCGAAAACGCACTTGGAGCAATAGAACCTCCGCAGAAGGCTTATTTCCACAACGAGGAGTCTGAAGAAGCAAAAGCAAAGGCTTAAGGCCGCATGAAATACGCTCAACAGCAGGTGTAACAAAGTGCTCGACAACGAAGAAAAGTATGGTGGAAGTTACCACACAAAGAGCTATCCAAAGCACAAGCTATTACCTGAATTCGACGATGAGGCCTTAGAGCCCACACAGCCGAAAAATAAAATGGCCAACCGGCCGGATCAACCACCTTGTGACCGCGATAGAGCGGCTAACAAGGCCACACATAAGTCAACACATGATCTACGTGAGGACTTGCGCCAAAAATCCAGTATGACCAGATCCATCTATGGATCTAGGAAGCGGGCTCCGGCACAAAACCAAAACCGAATACTATAACCGTCTGAACGCCATGATACATCCAAATACAGGGGTGCCGCACACCCCCTATGTTTCACCGATGAGGTGCTGGACCACGAATTTGAAGAAATATACCCTAGAGGCAATAATAAAGTTATTATTTATTTCCTTATATCATGATAAATGTTTATTATTCATGCTAGAATTGTATTAACCGGAAACATAATACATGTGTGAATACATAGACAAACAGAGTGTCACTAGTATGCCTCTACTTGACTAGCTCGTTAATCAAAGATGGTTATGTTTCCTAACCATAGCCATGAGTTGTCATTTGATTAACGAGATCACATAATTAGGAGAATGATGTGATTGACATGACCCATTCTGTTAGCTTAGCACACGATCGTTTGTATGTTGCTATTGCTTTCTTCATGACTTATACATGTTCCTGTGACTATGAGATTATGCAACTCCTGTTTACTGAAGGAACACTTTGTGTGCTACCAAATGTCACAACGTAACTGGGTGATTATAAAGGTGCTCTACAGGTGTCTCCGAAGGTACTTGTTGGGTTGGCGTATTTCGAGATTAGGATTTTTCACTCCGATTGTCGGAGAGGTATCTCTGGGCCCTCTCGGTAATGCACATCACTTAAGCCTTGCAAGCATTGCAACTAATGAGTTAGTTGTGAGATGATGTATTACGGAACGAGTAAAGAGACTTGCCGGTAACGAGATTGAACTAGGTATTGAGATACCGACGATCGAATCTCGGGCAAGTAACATACCGATGACAAAGGGAACAACGTATGTTGTTATGCGGTCTGACCGATAAAGATCTTTGTAGAATATGTAGGAGCCAATATGAGCATCCAGGTTCCCCTATTGGTTATTGACCGGAGACGTGTCTCGGTCATGTCTACATAGTTCTCGAACCCGTAGTGTGTGCACGCTTAACGTTAGATGACAGTTATATTATGATTTTATATGTTTTGATGTACCGAAGGTTGTTCGGAGTCCCGGATGTGATCATGGACATGACGAGGAGTCTCGAAATGGTCGAGACATGAAGATTGATTATTGGAAGCCTATGTTTGGATATCGGAAGTGTTCCGGGTAAAATTGGGATTTTACCGGAGTACCGGGAGGTTACCGGAACCCCTCGGGAATCAAATGGGCCTTAGTGGGCCTAGGTGGAAGAGAGGAGAGGAGGCAAGGGCTGGCCGCGTGCCCCTCCCCCCTAGTCCGAATAGGACAAGGAGAGGGGGGCGGCGCCCCCCTTCCTTCCTTCTCCTCCACTCCTTCCCCCTCAAGTCCTAATCCAACTAGGAAAGGGGGGGAGTCCTACTCCCGGTGGGAGTAGGACTACTCCTGGCGCGCCCTCTCCCTTGGCCGGCCGCACCCCCCTTGCTCCTTTATATACAGGGTAGGGGGGCACCCTAGAGACACAACAATTGATCATTGATCTCTTAGCCGTGTGCGGTGCCCCCCTCCACCATAGTCCACCTTGATTATACTATAGCGGTGCTTAGGCGAAGCCCTGCGTCAGTAGAACATCAACATCGTCACCACGCCGTCGTGCTGACGAAACTCTCCCTCACCACTCGACTGGATCGGAGTTCGAGGGACGTCATCGGGCTGAACGTGTGCTGAAGTCGGAGGTGCCGTACGTTTGGTACTTGATCGGTCGGATTGTGAAGACGTACGACTACATCAACCGCGTTGTGCTAACGCTTCCGCTTTCGGTCTACGATGGTACGTGAAAACACTCTCCCCTCTAGTTGCTATGCATCACCATGATCTTGCGTGTGCGTAGGAATTTTTTTGAAATTACTACGTAAACCAACAGTGGCATCCGAGCCAGGTTTTATGCGTTGCTGTTATATGCACGAGTAGAACACAAGTGAGTTGTGGGCGATATAAGTCATACTGCTTACCAGCATGTCATACTTTGGTTCGGCGGTATTGTTGGATGAAGCGGTCCGGACCGACATTACACGTACTCTTACGCGAGACTGGTTCTACCGACGTGCTTTGCACATAGGTGGCTGGCGGGTGTTAGTTTCTCCAACTTTAGTTGAACCAAGTGTGGATACGCCTGGTCCTTGCGAAGGTTAAAACAACACCAACTTGACAAACTATCATTGTGGTTTTGATGCATAGGTAAGAACGGTTCTTGCTAAGCTCGTAGCAGCCACGTAAAACTTGCAACAACAAAGTAGAGGACATCTAACTTGTTTTTGCAGGGCATGTTGTGATGTGATTTGGCAAGACATGATGCTAAATTTTATTGTATGAGATGATCATGTTTTGTAACCGAGTTATCGGCAACTGGCAGGAGCCATATGGTTGTCGCTTTATTGTATGCAATGCAATCGCCCTGTAATGCTTTACTTTATCACTAAGCAGTAGCGATAGTCGTGGAAGCATAAGATTGGCGAGACGACAACGATGCTACGATGGAGATCAAGGTGTCGCACCGATGACGATGGTGATCATAACGGTGCTTCGGAGATGGAGATCACAAGCACAAGATGATGATGACCATATCATATCACTTATATTGATTGCATGTGATGTTTATCTTTTATGCATCTTATCTTGCTTTGTTTGACGGTAGCATTATAAGATGATCTCTCACTAAATTTCAAGATAAAAGTGTTCTCCCTGAGTATGCACCGTTGCCAAAGTTCGTCGTGCCCAGACACCACGTGATGATCGGGTGTGATAAGCTCTACATCCATCTACAACGGGTGCAAGCCAGTTTTGCACACGCAGAATACTCAGGTTAAACTTGACGAGCCTAGCATATGCAGATATGGCCTCGGAACACTGAGACCGAAATGTCGAGCATGAATCATATAGTAGATATGATCAACATAGTTATGTTCACCATTGAAAGCTACTCCATTTCACGTGATGATCGGTTATGGTTTAGTTGATTTGGATCACGTGATCACTTAGAGGATTAGAGGCATGTCTTTCTAAGTGGGAGTTCTTAAGTAATATGATTAATTGAACTTAAATTTATCATGGACTTAGTACCTGATAGTATCTTGCTTGTCTATGTTTGATTGTAGATAGATGGCCCGTGCTATTGTTACATTGAATTTTAATGCGTTCCTTGAGAAAGCAAAGTTGAAAGATGATGGTAGCAATTACAAGGACTGGGTTCGTAACTTGAGGATTATCCTCTTTGCTGCACATAAGAGTTACATCCTGGAAGCACCGCTAGGTGTACCTCCTGCGCCAGCAACTACAGACATTGTGAATGCCTGGCAGTTGCTTGTTGATGACTACTCGATAGTTCAGTGTGCCATGCTTTACGGCTTAGAACCGGGACTTCAACGACGTTTTGAACATCATGGAGCATATGAGATGTTCCAGGAGTTGAAGTTAATATTTCAAGCAAATTCCCGAATTGAGAGATATGAAGTCCCCAATAAGTTCTAAAGCTGCAAGATGGAGGAGAATAGTTCTGTCAATGAACATATACTCAGAATGTCTGGGTACCATAATCACTTGACTCAGCTGGGAGTTAATCTTCCAGTTGATAGTGTCATTGACAGAGTTCTTCAATCACTGCCACCAAGCTACAAGAGCTTTGTGATGAACTATAATATGCAAGGGATGAATAAGACAATTCCCGAGCTCTTCGCAATGCTGAAAGCTGCGGAGGTAGAAATCAAGAAGGAGCATCAAGTGTTGATGGTCAACAAGACAACTAGTTTCAAGAAAAAGGGCAAAGGGAAGAAGAAGGGGAACATCAAGAAGAACAGCAAGCAAGTTGCTGCTCAGGAGAAGAAACCCAAGTCTGGACCTAAGCCTGAAACTGAGTGCTTCTACTGCAAGCATACTGGTCACTGGAAGCGGAACTGCCCCAAGTATTTGGCGGATAAGAAGGATGGCAAGGTGAACAAAGGTATATGTGATATACATGTTATTGATGTGTACCGTACTAGAGCTCGCAGTAGCACCTGGGTATTTGATACTGGTTCTGTTGCTAATATTTGCAACTCGAAACAGGGACTACGGATTAAGCGAACACTGGCAAAGGACGAGGTGACGATGCATGTGGGAAAAGGTTCCAAAGTCGATGTGATTGCGGTCGGCACGCTACCTCTACATCTACCTTCGGGATTAGTATTAGACCTAAATAATTGTTATTTGGTGCCGGCGTTGAGCATGAACATTATATCTGGATTTTGTTTGATGCGAGACGGTTATTCATTTAAATTAGAGAATAATTGTTGTTCTATTTATATGAGTAATATCTTTTATGGTCATGCACCCTTGAAGAGTGGTCTGTTTTTGATGAATGTCGATAGTAGTGATACACATATTCATAATGTTGAAGCCAAAAGATGCCGAGTTCATAATGATAGTGCAACTTATTTGTGGCACTGCCGTTTAGGTCATATCGGTATAAAGCGCATGAAGAAACTCCATACTGATGGACTTTTGGAACCACTTGATTATGAATCACTTGGTACTTGCGAACCGTGCCTCATGGGCAAGATGACTAAAACGCCATTCTCCAGTACTATGGAGAGAGCAACAGATTTGTTGGAAATCATACATACAGATGTATGTGGTCCGATGAATGTTGAGGCTCGTGGCGGATATCGTTATTTTCTCACCTTCACAGATGATTTAAGCAGATATGGGTATATCTACTTGATGAAGCATAAGTCTGAAACATTTGAAAAGTTCAAAGAATTTCAGAGTGAAGTTGAAAATCATCATAACAAGAAAATAAAGTTTCTACGATCTGATCGTGGAGGAGAATATTTGAGTTACGAGTTTGGTCTACATTTGAAACAATGCGGAATAGTTTCGCAACTCACGCCACCCGGAACACCACAGCGTAATGGTGTGTCCGAACGTCGAAATCGTACTTTACTAGATATGGTGCAATCTATGATGTCTCTTACAGATTTAGCGCTATCGTTTTGGGGTTATGCTTTAGAGACGGCGGCATTCACGTTAAATAGGGCACCATTGAAATCCGTCGAGACGACGCCTTATGAACTATGGTTTGGCAAGAAACCAAAGTTGTCATTTCTGAAAGTTTGGGGCTGCGATGCTTATGTGAAAAAGCTTCAACCTGATAAGCTCGAACCCAAATCGGAGAAATGTGTCTTCATAGGATACCCAAAGGAGACTGTTGGGTACACCTTCTATCACAGATCCGAAGGCAAGACATTCGTTGCCAAGAATGGATCCTTTCTAGAGAAGGAGTTTCTCTCGAAATAAGTGAGTGGGAGGAAAGTAGAACTTGATGGGGTAACTGTACCTGCTCCCTTATTGGAAAGTAGTACATCACAGAAATCGGTTTCCGTGACACCTACACCAACTAGTGAGGAAGCTAATGATGATGATCATGAAACAACAGATCAAGTTGCTACTGATCTTCGTAGATCAACCATAGTAAGATCCGCACCAGAGTGGTACGGTAATCCTGTTCTAGAAGTCATGCTACTAGATCATGATGAACCTACGAACTATGAAGAAGCGATGGTGAGCCCAGATTCCGCAAAATGGCTTGAAGCCATGAAATCTGAGATGGGATCCATGTATGAGAACAAAGTGTGGACTTTGGTTGACTTTCCAGTTGATCGGCAAGCAATTGAGAATAAATGGATCTTCAAGAAGAAGACTGACGTTGACGGTAATGTTACTGTCTACAAAGCTCGACTTGTTGCGAAAGGTTTTCGACAAGTTCAAGGGATTGACTACGATGAGACCTTCTCACCCGTAGAGATGCTTAAGTCTATCTGAATCATGTTAGCAATTGCCGCATTTTATGATTATGAAATATGGCAAATGGATGTCAAAACTGCATTCTTGAATGGATTTCTGGAAGAAGAGTTGTATATGATGCAACCGGAAGGTTTTGTTGATCCAAAGTGAGCTAACAAAGTGTGCAAGCTCCAGCGATCCATTTATGGACTGGTGCAAGCCTCTCGGATTTGGAATAAATGCTTTGATAGTGTGATCTAAGCATTTGGCTTTATACAGACTTTTGGAGAAGCACGTATTTACAACAAAGTGAGTGGGAGCTCTGTAGCATTTCTGATATTATATGTGGATGACATATTGCTGATGGGAAATGATATAGAATTTCTGGATAGCATAAAGGGATACTTGAATAAGAGTTTTTCAATGAAAGACCTCGGTGAAGCTGCTTATATATTTGGCATTAAGATCTATAGAGATAGATCAAGACGCTCAATTGGACTTTCACAAAGCACATACCTTGATAAAGTTTTGAAGAAGTTCAAAATGGATCAAGCAAAGAAAGAGTTCTTGCCTGTGTTACAAGGTGTGAAGTTGAGTAAGATTGAATGCCCGACCACTGCAGAAGATAGAGAGAAAATGAAAGATGTTCCCTATGCTTCAGCCATAGGCTCTATCATGTTTGCAATGCTGTGTACCAGACCTGATGTGTGCCTTGCTATAAGTCTAGCAGGGAGGTACCAAAGTAATCCAGGAGTGGATCACTGGACAGCGGTCAAGAACATCCTGAAGTACCTGAAAAGAACTAAGGATATGTTTCTCATTTATGGAGGCGATAAAGAACTCATCGTAAATGGTTACGTTGATGCAAGCTTTGACACTGATCCGGACGATTCTAAATCGCAAACTGGATACGTGTTTACATTGAACGGTGGAGCTGTCAGTTGGTGCAGTTCTAAACAAAGCGTCATGGCTGCTTCGGAAGCAGCAAATGAAGGAGTCTGAATGAAGGAGTTCATATCCGATCTACGTGTCATATCCTAGTGCATCGGGTCCAATGAAAATCTTTTGTGACAATACTGGAGCAATTGCCTTAGCGAAGGAATCCAGATTTCACAAGAGAACCAAGCACACCAAGAGACGCTTCAATTCCATCCGGGATCTAGTCCAGGTGGGAGACATAGAAATTTGCAAGATACATACGGATCTGAATGTTGCAGACCCGTTGACTAAGCCTCTACCACGAGCAAAACATGATCAGCACCAAGGCTCCATGGGTGTTAGAATCATTACTGTGTAATCTAGATTATTGACTCTAGTGCAAGTGGGAGACTGGAGGAAATATGCCCTAGAGGCAATAATAAAGTTATTATTTATTTCCTTATATCATGATAAATGTTTATTATTCATGCTAGAATTGTATTAACTGGAAACATAATACATGTGTGAATACATAGACAAACAGAGTGTCACTAGTATGCCTCTACTTGACTAGCTCGTTAATCAAAGATGGTTAAGTTTCCTAACCATAGACATGAGTTGTCATTTGATTAACGGGATCACATCATTAGGAGAATGATGTGATTGACATGACCCATTCCGTTAGCTTAGCACATGATCGTTTAGTATGTTGCTATTGCTTTCTTCATGACTTATACATGTTCCTATGACTATGAGATTATGCAACTCCCGTTTAACGGAGGAACACTTTGTGTGCTACCAAACATCACAACGTAACTGGGTGATTATAAAGGTGCTCTACAGGTGTCTCCGAAGGTACTTGTTGGGTTGGCGTATTTCGAGATTAGGATTTGTCACTCCGATTGTCGGAGAGGTATCTCTGGGTCCTCTCAGTAATGCACATCACTTAAGCCTTGCAAGCATTGCAACTAATGAGTTAGTTGCAGGATGATGTATTACGGAACGAGTAAAGAGACTTGTCGGTAATGAGATTGAACTAGGTATTGAGATACCGACGATCGAATCTCGGGCAAGTAACATACCGATGACAAAGGGAACAACGTATGTTGTTATGCGTTCTGACCGATAAAGATCTTCGTAGAATATGTAGGAGCCAATATGAGCATCCAGGTTCCGCTATTGGTTATTGACCGGAGACATGTCTTGGTCATGTCTACATAGTCCTCGAACCCGTAGGGTCCGCACGCTTAACGTTATGATGATAGTTATATTATGAGTTTATATGTTTTGATGTACCGAAGGTTGTTCGGAGTCCCGGATGTGATCACGGACATGACGAGGAGTCTCTAAATGGTCGATACATGAAGATTGATATATTGGAAGCCTATGTTTGGATATCGGAAGTGTTCAGGGTAAAATTGGGATTTTACCGGAGTACCGGGAGGTTACCGGAACCCCCCGGGAATCAAATGGGCCTTAGTGGGCCTAGGTGGAGGAGAGGAGAGGAGGCAAGGGCTGGCCACGCCCCCCTAGTCCGAATAGGACAAGGAGAGGGGGGCGGCGTCCCCCTTCCTTCCTTCTCCTCCACTCCTTCCCCCTCAAGTCCTAATCCAACTAGGAAAGGGGGGGAGTCCTACTCCCAGTGGGAGTAGGACTCCTCCTGGCACGCCCTCACCCTTGGCCGGCCGCACCCCCCTTCCTCCTTTATATACAGGGGAAGGGGGCACCCTAGAGACACAACAATTGATCATTGATCTCTTAGCCGTGTGCGGTGCCCCCCTCCACCATAGTCCACCTCGATTATACTGTAGCGGTGCTTAGGCGAAGCCCTGCGTCGGTAGAACATCAACATCGTCACCACGCTGTCGTGCTGACAAAACTCTCCCTCAACGCTCGGCTGGATCAGAGTTCGAGGGACGTCATCGGGCTGAATGTGTGCTGAACTCGGAGGTGCCGTACGTTTGGTACTTGATCAGTCGGATCGTGAAGACGTGCGACTACATCAACCGCATTGTGCTAACGCTTCCGCTTTCGGTCTATGAGGGTACGTGGACAACACTCTCCCCTCTAGTTGCTATGCATCACCATGATCTTGCGTGTGCGTAGGATTTTTTTTGAAATTACTACGTTCCCCAATATAATTTCCCGAAGGATTCAAACCAGTGAACATAGAGGCGTACAACGGGACCACAGACCCTAGGGTATGGATTGAGGACTTTATCCTTCATGTCCATAAGGCTCGTGGAGACGATCTCCACGCCATCAAGTACATGCCCCACAAGCTTAAAGGACCAGCTTGGCATTGGCTGGAAAGCCTCCTCAAAAACTCAATTGGAAGTTGGGAGGAGCTCGAGGATGCTTTTCGGGCTAATTGTCAAGGGACCTATGTCCAACCTCCGGATGCAGACGATGTAAGTCATATACTTCAACAGCCCGAAGAGTCAGCCCAAAAGCTTTGGAACATGTTTCTCACTAAGAAGAACCAAATCATCGACTGCCCAGACGCCGAAGCTTTAGCAGCTTTCAAGCACAGCGTCCGAGACGAATGGCTCGCCAGACACCTTGGCCAAGAAAAACTGAGAAAAATGGCAGCCCTGACAAGCCTCATGACCCGCTTTTGTGCGGACGAAGATAGCTAGTTAGCCCGCAGTAGCACCAGCGACCCAAGCACATCCGAAGTCAGGGAAGGTAATGGAAAGCCACGACGCAGTAAAAGCAAGCGTCGAAATAAAGAAGACAGCCCAGATAATACGGCGGTAAACGCCGGATTCAGGGGCTCTCGACCAGGTCAGTGGAAAAAGCCTTTCAAAGGCAGCAGAGATGGACCGTCCAGCCTAAAAAAGATTCTAGACAAACTATGTCAGATTCATGGCACCCCCGATAAACCTGCAAATCACACCCACAGAGAATGCTGGGTCTTCAAGCAGGCCGGTAAGCTAAACGCCGAACACAAGGGGAGGGAGACACCAAGCGAAGACAAGGACGAACCTCGCCAGCAAAACACTGGAGGACAGAAAAAATTCCCACCAGAGGTTAAAACAGTAAACATGATCCATGTGGCGAAGAGGAGAAGCAAACACGCACTCCGAGACATACGCGCCGTAGAGCCCGTCACCCCTAAGTTCAACCCCTGGTTGGCCTGCCCGATCACTTTTGATCACAGGGATCACCCGACAAGCATCCGGCATGAAGGATTAGCTGCCTTGGTGTTAGACCCAATAATAAACGGATACCATCTCACACAAGTCCTTATGGACGGCGGCAGTGGTCTAAATCTGATATATCCGGACATAGTCCGCAAAATGGGGATAGACCCGACAAAAATCAGCCACAGTAATACTACCTTCAAGGGAGTAATACCAGGCCCAGAGGCCCACTCCACGGGCTCTCCAATACTAGAGGTTGTATTCGGTTCACCCGACAACTACCAAAGTGAGAAGTTAGACTTCGACATTGCTCCATTCCGAAGCGGCTATCAAGCACTACTCGGAAGAACAACTTTCGCTCGTTTTAATGCGGTACCACATTACGCTTGTCTTAAGCTTAAGATGCCTGGTCCACATGGCACCATCACAATTGGTAGAAATATTGAGCGTTCTCTACGCGCGGAAGAACGTGCGGCGGCTTTTAACAGCCGAGCAGTAGACGGCCTCACCAACCAGAATAAATGACAGGTCGTCAAAGACCGCGGACACGGCTAGACGAGTCCGGCGCATCACTCGATATACCTGAGATTGGTTTGATGGTTTAACCCTCATAGATGGTACCAGGGGCTTCCCGCGTGTAATCAGGGCTAGTTTGGCTCAACTTGACTTATCTTGAATTTTAACGGTTTATCCAGAATAACCAATTTTTTGGCACGAAAACTTTCAGCTAAGTTCTTCTCTTTTACAAATGACAATCGTGCTACACCCGTCTAGGACACGGCACAATGGAGATACAGGCGCAGACGTGTAGCAGGGACACGCTCAAAGGTTTCTTTTCAGATTAAGACCCTGTGTAAACCTTTTTTCCTATCTCTTGTTGTTCACATCCTCCGGATACTCAATACAACCGAGAAGGATGCTGGCGTTATTGGCATTTCGCCACGTCAGAATATTGCACGTACCTGGACACTCGAGGTTTATTATTAAGGGCATTGTTCAGCCCGAGATATGTTATAAAGACTGAATACCTTAGGGAGTGTTCGGCATCGCGAGTTTGGCCTTATATGCATCAGCTCCGAATCATGTCTTTGGTCAAATGTTGGGTTTGCCCGGCTCCCGTGTTTTGCTACCTTACGTACCGCTCTATCGGCTAAGGCGGCACCGGGAGAACTACTGCGATTGTGCCCTGGTTCATCCGGATGAGCACCTCAGTAGAGAAAGCCGAAAACTGACTGTCATGATAAAGCGCGAGACTGGTCAACCACTCAATGACTTAGCAGAATCTTCGGGATTCCTCCACATTAATGAAGGGCTGTTTCCTGGTCATGTACGTACGCGCACCGTATTCGTACAAGCGCGGAAGTACCAGGGGCTCTATAGTAGTCCCACCGTCAAACTCCTATGGCTAAGTGAAAGTGTTAAAGCAATATAGTCTGATTGCCTCGTTCGCTATGATACCACCTCCTTAATGCACCAAGACATTGGATCAAGTGTGAATACGCGTTTTTTGCGAACACCCCCGCATTATATGCGTGGGGGCTGAAGCCGACGACTGCAAACTTTCAGGTTATATACATATATACATAAACGGCCGCACATGAGGCATCATAATACTTTCAAGAAAAAGTATAAACACAGCCTTTACAATTCAATAAAACATTGTTTTTACAATGGGAATACATGTCACTAGAACATAATATTCTTCGAGCACTGAGCCTATATTGAACGAGCGCCTTCAAGTACTTCTTCAAAGTAGTGCTCGGCAGATACTTGACCCACGGCCAAACTCTGGGTTGCAATAGTGGTGGCCTCCATCTCTGCCTAGTATGTCTTGACACGGGCAAGTGCCATCCGCGCACCCTCTATGCACGCCGACCTCTTCATAGTGTCGATGTGCGGCACAACACCAAGGAATTTTTGCACTAAACTAAAATAACTATTCGGCCTTGGCCTTCTGGCCACAGATGATCCACAACAGACCTCATGGCAAGTCCGGACAACCTATGGAGCTCGGCCCACTCGGCCATTCGCTCATTCAACAGCAACGGACGCACTGGAACATTGAACTGTGACCAGAACAACTTTTCCACTTCACGATCTTTTTGATCCTTGAAGTACTCGGCCGCATTAGCAGCACTTGCTGCCAAATCCACATATGCGTCTGCAGAACTCCATAGTTGATCAAGAGGGGCATACTTCAGATCTCCGAACTTCGTCCGCAACAAAAAGGGCTTCCCAGCCGCGATATCTCCAGCTTGACGCAGCTCCTCCTTCGCCGCTCTGATTTTGGAGCGGGCTTCCTTGGCTACTACCATGGCCTTCTCCAGGTCCGTCGCCTTCGCTCGGCTTTCTTTTTCAAGAAGCTGGTAACGGTCGGCTGCATCTTTCAACTCAACGACCATTTTGGCTATTTTTTCCTTGCTTTGGCAATGCGCAGCCTGTTCAGCCCTCAGCTCTTTGACCGCCTTTAGAGCGGCCGCATCACTATTCTTGGCTTGTTCCTTGGCTTGGGCAAGTTCCGCTCGAAGGTTCTCCACGACGGCAACTCCATCTGAAGTCACAACATATTAAAGATACTGGCATCATGCTCCTCTTACTATGTGTCGATCACCGGAGAAATCACATACCATGTGCCTCATCGAGTCGCTTGTTGACAAGCACAATGTCGGCATCTACCACATCAAATTGTCGCTTTAGCTCGGCAAACTCTTCAGTCCGGCTAGCCGCCGGACCTTCAGCCACCTGCACATGCCGGCGGCCTGATTATTACCTAGGACTATGATCCTCTGTTTGCCGCCGTTCTCGATGGCAACCAGAGTCTCAGGGGCTACTATCTGCATAGGGCACACCTAACGTGTGCGGTACTGTCAAAAACATACACTATTTCATGTACGTCAAAGCCTTTCAGCAGACTCATAAAAGCTTCGTGCAACCCGCTTTCGGCGGATGAAATCCTCTCAATCACCGTACGCATTAGCGTACGATGCGCTTCTGAGATGGCCACTTGGTCCAAAATATCCTTCAGTGCGTCCGATCGCACACCGGACGGTTTTGGACTCTTTCTGTTGCTCTCTTTAGGGGCCGAATACTGAGGACTTCGGGTGGCCGAAGAATTACCCTCTGGCCTTGGCGGATCAGGAGAAACCCTCCACGACGACACTTCAGGGTCGCCCACCTCATGAGGCGGGGTGGCATGGGGAGGTGTTTCGCTCTCCATCATCTCCCGAAGAAGATCCCTCGAAGATGAACTCTGTCGAGAAGGGCTACGATCCGATCCACAAAGATATATGCTTCGGTTATTGTCTTCAGAAGTAATGTAGGATATTCTTACTATTAAGTGCTTTTTGGTTACTTACAGCTCGGTACAGGGTTGATCCCCTTGCGGGCACTGTGCGGCAAAAGTACCCTTCGTGGTAGGACCCTCTGGCGAAGATTTCTTCCCCCGTTTGAAAACCTTTGTTTCCGGGTCTTCAGAGGTGGTCCTCTTCCTTCCTTGAGGAGAGTAAATTTCAGATTCTTCTCCCTGGTTATCCCCCTTCGCGGAGGTGCTAATTCCCCCGGTTTGGATGAATAATGAGTGAGGCCTGCTTTCAACCTCTTTATTCCCCCATTTATCTTCCCCTGAGGGCGCGTGATAAGGCGCCAGCTCGAGCATTCTGGCTAGTACTGGATTTGCTGAGCCTTCGGGAAGGGGGGCCGAACACCTGATCATCTTCACCTTTGTTACCCAGTCCTGGTCAAGGATCGAATTTTTAGAATGATGTTATGATAAATAAAAAGACAGCATGTTCGGCCACGGGATTACTTACTTGGGTATCTAGGTGATTACAGCTCAGACCCGCATCCTCGGTGGTGTCCGGACACTTTATTTGTGGTCCGAAGAACAATTTGTACATCTATTCGAGCATCATGTTGAGGAAGTGCTGAATAGTTCGCGGTCCTTCCGGGTTGAATTCCCACATACGGAGGGGTCGACGTTTGCAAGGCGGGACTCGACGAACTAGCATGACTTGCACGTGACCAGGCTGACATCTCTCTCAAGGAGATCTCGGATGCGACTCTGCAATATCGGCACATCATTTACTAGCCCCCAGTTCAGCCCCTTGTTGTGGTGGGGGGCCCGAGCGAAAGGCAGGGACGGCTACCCACTTGGTACTTTGGTGAGTTGTGATAGAAAACCACTCCCGTTGCCATAAACCGGACACCTCTGGGAAGGAACCCTCTGGCCACGGAACATCAGCACTTTTGCTTATTACGGCACCTCCGCACTCTGTGTGTCGCCCCTCGATCATCTTCTTCTTCACATTGAAAGTCTTGAGCCACAGGCCGAAGTGTGGGGTAATGCGGAGAAAGGCCTCACATACGACGATGAACAACGAGATGTGAAGGAGGGAATCCGGGGCCAGGTCATGGAAATCTAGCCCATAATAGAACATGAGCCCCCCAACAAAGGGATCCAGAGCGAGGCCTAGCCCTCTGAGGGAGTCCTGGATTAGGGGGTCTCCAGACAGTCGGACTATCTCCATTTGCCGGACTGTTAGACTATGAAAACACAAGATTGAAGACTTCACTCTACTTGGCGTGGAAGGCAAGCTAGGCAATACGTATATAGATATCTCCTCCTTTGTAACCGACCTTGTGATAGAGGTGTACCCAACAGTCTCCTTTGGGTATCCTATTAAGACACATTTCTTCAATTTGGGTTCGAGCTTATCAGGTTGAAGCTTTTTCACATGAGCATCGCAGCCCCAAACTTTAAGAAACGACAACTTGGGTTTCTTGCCACAGTTCATAAGGTGTCATCTCAATGGATTTCGATGGTGCCCTATTTAACGTGAATGCAGCCGTCTCTAAAGCATAACCCCAAAACGATAGCGGTAAATTAGTAAGAGACAACATAGATCGCACCATATCTAATAAAGTGTGGTTACGACATTCAGACACACCATTACGCTATGGTGTTCCAGGTGGCGTGAGTTGCGAAACTATTCCAAATTGTTTCAAATGAAGACCAAACTCATAACTCAAATATTCACCTCCACGATCAGATCGTAGAAACTTAATTTTCTTGTTACGATGATTTTCCACTTCACTCTGAAATTCTTTGAACTTTTCAAATGTTTCAGACTTATGTTTCATTAAGTAGATATACCCATATCTGCTCAAATCATCTGTGAAGGTGAGAAAATAACGGTACCCGCCGTGAGCATCAACACTCATCGGACCGCATACATCAGTATGTATTATTTCCAACAAGTCTGTTGCTCGCTCCATTGTTCCGGACAATGGAGTCCTATTCATCTTGCCCATGAGGCATGGTTCGCAAGCATCAAGTGATTCACAATCAAGCGATTTCAAAATCCCATCAGCATGGAGTTTCTTCATGCGCTTTACACCAATATGACCTAAACGGCAGTGCCACAAATAAGTTGCACTATAATTATTGAACTTATATCTTTTGGCATCAATACTATGAACATGTGTATCACTACTATCAAGATTTAGTAAAAATAGACCACTCATCAAGGGTGCATGACCATAAAAGATATTACTCATATAAATAGAACTACCATTATTCTCTGATTTAAATGAATAACCGTCTCGCATCAAACAAGATCCAGATATAATGTTCATGCTCAACGCTGGCACCAAATAAGAATTATTAGGTCTAAAACTAATCCTGAAGGTAGATGTAGAGGTAGCGTGCTGACGGCAATCACATCGACTTTGGAACCATTTCCTATGCGCATCGTCACCTCGTCCTTAGCCAATCTTCACTTAATCCGTAGCCCCTGTTTAGAGTTGCAAATATTAGCAACAGAACCAGTATCAAATACCCAGGCGCTACTGCGAGAATTAGTAAGGTACACATCAATAACATGTATATCAAATATACCTTTCCCTTTGCCATCCTTCTTCTCCGCCAAATACTTGCAGCAGTTCCGCTTCCAGTGACCAGTCCCTTTGCAGTAGAAGCACTCAGTCTCAGGCTTAGGTCCAGACTTGGGCTTCTTCACTTGAGCAGCAACTTGCTTGCCGTTCTTCTTGAAGTTCCCCTTCTTCCCTTTACCCTTTTTCTTGAAACTGGTGGTCTTGTTGACCATCAACACTTGATGCTCCTTCTTAATTTCTACCTCCGCAACCTTCAGCATTGCGAAGAGCTCGGGAATTGTCTTATCCATCCCTTGCATATTATAGTTCATCAGGAAGCTCTTGTAGCTTGGTGGCAGTGATTGAAGAACTCTGTCAATGACACTATCATCAGGAAGATTAACTCCCAGCTGAGTCAAGTGGTTGTGGTACCCCGACATTCTGAGTATATGTTCACTGATAGAACTATTCTCCTCCATTTTGCAGATGTAGAACTTATTGGAGACTTCATATCTCTCAATCCGGGCATTTGCTTGAAATATTAACTTCAACTCCTGGAACATCTCATATGCTCCATGAGGGAGTCCTGGATTAGGGGGTCCCCGGACAGCCGGACTATATCCTTTGGCCGGACTGTTGGACTATGAAGATACAAGATTGAAGACTTCGTCCCGTGTTCGGATGGGACTCTACTTGGCATGGAAGGCAAGCTTGGCAGTATGGATATGGATATCTCCTCCTTTGTAACCGACCTTGTGTAACCCTAGTCCCCTCCGGTGTCTATATAAACCGGAGGGTTTTAGTCCGTAGGACAACAGACAATCATACCATAGGCTAGCTTCTAGGGTTTAGCCTCTCCGATCTCGTGGTAGATCAACTCTTGTAATACTCATCTCATCAAGAATAAGTCAAGCAGGACGTAGGGTTTTACCTCCATCAAGAGGGCCCGAACCTGGGTAAAACATCATGTCCCCTGCCTCCTGTTACCATCCGCCTTAGACGCACAGTTCGGGACCCCCTACCCGAGATCCACCGGTTTTGACACCGACATTAGTGCTTTCATTGAGAGTTCCTCTGTGTCGTCGCCGTTAGGCTTGGTGGCTCCTAGTATCATCGATAGAGATGAAGTCCAGGGTAAGACTTTTCTCCCCGGACAGATCTTTGTGTTCGGTGGCTTCGCACTGCGGGCCAACTCGCTTGGCCATCTGGAGCAGATCGAAAGTTATGCCCCTGGCCACCAAGTCAGGTTTGGAAGCTTAAATTACACAGCCGATATCCGCGGAGACTTGATCTTCAATGGATTCGAGCCCCTGCCTTGTGCGCCACGCGGTCACGATGAGTACGATTTAGCTCTACCATCGGACCGTATTCAGGAGATCGCACTGGCAGCCGCTCTGAGCCTCAATTCGGAGCCAGTTGTGCCATCCATGGACGGGTGGATAGACCCCGTCACGGAGGCCGTATCCTCAGCAGCGATCGAGCCGAATATCGACCTTACCCTTCACGAGAGCCGTGTTGCCAAACTGCCGGATCCTTCTCCGGCCATGGACTCCGAACCGCCTGTGCCCGTTCCTATCAAATCCGACTGGGCGCCGATCATGGAGTTTACCTCCGCGGATATTTTTCAGCACTCGCCCTTCGGCGACATACTGAACTCATTAAGGTCTCTCTCCTTGTCAGGAGGATCCTGGCCGAACTATGTCCGGCAGGATTGGGATGCGGATGATGAAGAAATTCGCCGCCCACCCACCACCCACTTAGTAGCCACAGTCGACGACTTAACCGACATGCTCGACTTCGACTCCGAAGACATCGATGGTATGGAGGACGATGCGGGAGACGAAGAGGAACCACTGCCCACAGGGCACTGGACAGCCACCTCATCATATGATATATACATGGTGGACACACCCAAAGAAGGCAATGGCGACGAGACAACGGAGGATGACCCCTCCAAGAAGCAACCCAAGCACCGGCGTCAGCGGCGCCACTCTAAGTCCCGCCAAGTTAAAAGTGGTGATACCAGAACCGGAGATAATAGCACTCCGGACAGTGCCGAAGACAACAACAATCCCCTCCAGCAAGATCTAGAGCAGGAGGATGGAGGAGCCAGCCCTCCCGAGAGAGCGGCAGCTCGAGAGGCGGAGGATGATAATTACATGCCTCCCTCCGAAGAAGAGACAAGCCTCGACGAGGCAAGCCTCGACGATGACGAATTAGTCGTGCCAGAGGATCCCGTTGAACAAGAGCGCTTCAAGAGCCGGCTTATAGCCACGGCAAATAGCCTTAAGAAAAAGCAGCAGCAGCTTCAAGCTGATCAAGAGTTGCTAGCTGACAGATGGACTGAGGTCCTGGCGGCCAAGGAATATAAACTCGAACGCCCCTCCAAGAGTTACCCGAAGTGCAGGTTGCTACCCCGACTAGAGGAGGAAGCACCATCCCTGGCGTATGATGCGGCTGATCGGCCACCTCGCGGCCGCGACAGAGAGGCATTCTAGCCAAAAGCTCAGCCCGCACCCTGACGCCATTCAAATAAAAAGGCAGGGGGAAATACGCCAGACCCGTGAGACGTATTGGAGGACAAAGCAAAACACCCAAGATCGATCTACGGATCACGAAGGCGCGCTACTATGCGAGACGATAATCATCACGCAGGATACAGTAAAAGTAAGTCCGGCCGGGCTGAACACAGCGGGCAAGACTCATTTGAGCTGCGTCGCGATATAGCCCAGTAAGAGGCGCCACACACCCCTTATGCTTCACAGACGAAGTAATGGATCATCAAATTCTAGAGGGTTTCAAACCCGTAAATATAGAATCATATGACAGCACAACAGATCCTGCGGTATGGATCGAGGATTTCCTCCTGCACATACACATGGCCCGCAGTGATGACCTACACGCCATCAAATACCTCCCACTCAAACTCAAAGGACCAGCTCGGCATTGGCTCAATAGCTTGCCAGCAGAGTCCATCGGCTGTTGGGAAGATCTGGAAGCCGCATTCCTCGACAACTTTCAGGGCACTTATGTGTGACCACTAGATGCTGATGACTTGAGCCACATAATTCAGCAGCCAGAGGAATCGTCCAGGAAATTCTGGGCACGGTTCCTAACAAAGAAAAATCAAATTGTTGACTATCCGGATGCAGAGGCCCTAGCAGCTTTCAAGCACAACATCCGCGACGAATGGCTAGCCCGGCACCTTGGCCAGGAAAAGCCGAAATCTATGGCATCCCTCATGACACTCATGACCCGCCTCTGTGCGGGAGAAGACAGCTGGCTGGCTCGCAGCAATAATATATAAAAGAACCATGGTACTTCGGATACCAAGGATGGCAATGGTAGGTCACGTTGCAACAAACATAAGTGCCGTATTAACAACGACAATACCGAGGATACGGCAGTCAATGCCAGATTCAAGGGCTCTAAACTCGGTCAGCGGAGAAAGCCATTCAAAAGAAGCACTCCGGGCCCGTCCAGTTTGGACTGTATACTCGATCGCTTGTGCCAAATACACGGCACCCCCGACAAGCCAGCCAACCACACCAACAGGGATTGTTGGGTGTTCAAGCAGGCCGGCAAGATAAATGCCGAAAACAAAGATAAGGGGTCACATAGCGATGACGAGGAGGAGCCCCGGCAGCCGAACATCGGAGGACGAAAGAGGTTCCCCCCACAAGTGCGGACGGTGAACATGATATACGCAACCCACATCCCCAAGAGGGAGCGGAAGCGTGCGCTCAGGGACGTATATGTGTTGGAGCCAGTCGCCCCAAAGTTCAACCCATGGTCTTCCTGCCCGATCACCTTCGACCGCAGGGACCACCCCACTAGTATCCATCATGGCGGATTCGCCGCATTGCTCTTAGACCCAATCATTGACGGATTTCACCTCACTCGAGTCCTGATGGACGGCGGCAGCAGCCTGAACCTGCTTTATCAGGACACAGTGCGCAAAATGGGTATAGACCCCCCAAGGATCAAACCCACTAAAACGACCTTTAAAGGCATCATACCAGGTGTAGAGGCCCATTGCATAGGCTCAGTAACACTGGAAGTGGTCTACGGATCTCTGGATAACTTCCGAAGCGAAGATTTAATCTTCGACATAGTCACGTTCCGAAGTGGCTACCATGCACTACTCGAGCGAACCGCATTTGCGAGATTCAATGCGGTACCGCATTACGCATATCTCAAGCTCAAGATGCCAGGACCCCGGGGGGTCATACAGTCAATGGAAACACAGAGCGCTCTCTCCGCACGTAGGAGCACACTGCGGCCCTTGCAGCAGAAGCGCAAAGCAGCCTCTTAAGGCAATCCACTTGTTCAGCGATTAAAGACCCGGACACCTTCAAGCATGCCTGGAGTAATCGGCAACTGGACCGCCTCGCACGTTCTGAGCTCGCATAGCAATGCGGCCCCCACCCCGGTCCCAGCCAAACGGCGAAATCCATGCCACGCGTACATAATTACACATTAAAAATACCATGGGCACAGGCGGGGAGGGGGCACGACTGCGGCACACTCCAAGTCGCGTCTTAAACCGCACTAGGGGCTTCCCGCTTTGTTATTTTTCTCTTTCAGGACTTTAGTCTCTGGAAACCCTGTCCGGCAGCATGATTGTCGAACACATGATGCAGCAACCAAGGAGGCAGAAAGCTACGTCACACCACGGAACTCCCAGGTGGATTACGATAACGAGTGAAATATTTGCTTTAATACTATTCCTCAGCTTGCCCTTGGAAGGGACATGTCAAACAGTCCTACTTTTTGCTTATCGCACTACTTGTATCATTCTGCTTTAACGGACCTTTTTGAATAAAAAATGCATAGCATCAAGACTATTATTGCATTCTTCCTTTACATATATATGTTCATTCATGACATCTAGCACCTGTACACTCTGGTACGGCCAATACGCCAGGGGCTTAAGCATACCCCATAATGCGGCGTGAGAAGTCCGAACACTTTCGACAGTGCGGCACCCCAAACTTATAGCATTACATGCATTAGCTCCGAATCATGTCTTGGGTCAATAGTTGGGTTTGCCCGGCTCCCATGTTTTGGTACCTTACGTTCCGCTATATCGGCTAAGGTAGCACTGGGAGAACTACTGCGATTGTGCCCCGGTTCTGCTGGGCTAAGCACCTCAGTAGAGAAAGCTAAAACTGACTGTCATGATAAGGCGAGAGACTGGTCGCTGTTTGAGAGGTTTCAAGTCCCTAAAGACTTATGCCGCTTAGAGCGAGGAGTCGGCCCTGTCCGGCTTAAGGCGTGTATCGCACCCCGAATTTGTCCTTTCGAATACTAGGGGCTTCGCCGAAATTTAAAATTATAGAATTCTATGGCTAAGTGAGAGTGATAACGCATTATAGTCTGATTGCCTTGTTCGTTGTGCTGAGCACCTCCCTCAAAGGACCCAACAATGGGAACAAGAGTGCTCAGGTTTATCCCGAACACCCCAGCACTTGTGGCGTGGGGGCAGAAACCGACGACTAGCGATCTCTCAGATTTGATAAACAGCCGAACAGAAGGAAATATTTTAAATTCAAACAAGCGTTGCATAGCGCATATGAACAAGTTTTCATAATACAGGATTACACGAGCAAGTTTACTCAAATATTATATCTTACGCACACTCGTCCACTACAAGACGGGCAACCTTCAGGAAACCCTCATAGTACATCTCGGGGTGGCGATGCTCCTTTCCCTGCGGCGGCCCTTCCTTCACCAGCTTCACAACGTCCATCCTGGCCCAGTGCACCTTTGCACGGGCGAAAGCCCGGCGTGCACCTTCGATGCAGACGGACCGCTTGATGACTTCCAGCCGTGGGCAGGCATCGACAAGCCACCTCACCAGGCTGAAGTAGCTGTTGGGAAGGGTGTCACCAGGCCACATCCGGACTATAAAGCCCTACATGGCCTGTTCGGCCGCCTTGTGCAGCTCGACCAGTTGCTTCAGCTGGTCGCTCAGAGGCATCGGGTGTTGGGTCCCAGTATACTAAGACTAGAATAGCTTCTCCGTTGAGCTTCCCTCCTTGGCCTGGTAAAACTGTGTGGCATCCGACATGCTGCGGGGCAAATCTGCGAATGCTCCTGGAGAGCTCCGGATTCGGGTAAGTAACAAGTAATCTACTTTCACATGCTTGCTTTGCATATAGAATGCCTTACCTGCTGCTATCTTCTTCATCGCATCAATCTCCTGGAGGGCCTTTTGGGCTTCGGCCTTGGCACTCTGTCGGTGTCAAAACCGGCGGATCTCGGGTAGGGGGTCCCGAACTGTGCGTCTAGGCCGGATGGTAACAGGAGACAGGGGACACTTTGTTTTACCCAGGTTCGGGCCCTCTCGATGGAGGTAATACCCTACTCCTGCTTGATTAATATTGATGATATGGGTAGTACAAGAGTAGATCTACCACGAGATCAAGGAGGCTAAACCCTAGAAGCTAGCCTATGGTATGATTGTTGTGTATGGAGTTGATTGCCTACGGACTACAACCCTCCGGTTTATATAGAAACCGGATAGGGTTAGGGTTACACAGAGTTGGTTACAATGGTAGGAGATCTTGAATATCCGCATCGCCAAGCTTTCCTTCCACGTCAAGGAAAGTCCCATCCGGACACGGGACGAGGTCTTCAATCTTGTATCTTCATAGTGTAGGAGTCCGGCCGAAGGTATAGTCCGGCTACCCGAACACCCCCTAATCCAGGACTCCCTCAGTAGCCCCCGAACCAGGCTTCAATGACGACGAGTCCGGCGCGCAAATTGTCTTCGGCATTGCAAGGCGGGTTCCTCCTCCAAGTCCTTCATAGAAGATTTGTAAACGCCAAGAGTATGTCCGGTTCTGCAAAATAAGTTTCCACATATTGCCATAGAGAGAACAATATTGACACAAATCAAATCTGCTGACGTATTCCGCAGTGCACTATCACACTACGGCCAAGTCCTTTACTCGAATCGTTTTTACTTTTCCACCTCAGCATGTTTTGCGAGGCGGTTTCCTTGGCATGTCTTGTCAAAGCAGGGATCGCGTGCCCTTTTTACGGGTTTCTCATCAATACGGACGTGGGTAACCCTAACCGCGCAATTTACCATGGTGCTTGGGAGGCAAGCGAGTTTTATTAGGCAGGTGGGGACGCACAACCGCATCCGCCCATATAAGGGGATAAGGATCCACCTTTTTACCTGCGCCTTCTTCCTCCTTTGCCTATCCATCTCCTGCACACTCGAGCTCTAGCGCCCAAGCCCGCACTTCCCACCTCAACCTTCTCCAGCAATGTCCGTAGCGGGAGGCAAGTTGATGGTCTCCTCCGTCACGGAGGGCGACGTCAAAAAGCTAAGGAAGGCCGGATACTTGTCCAAAGACATCGCGCACCGGCTTCCCGAGGAGGGGCAGCTTCTCCCCACCCCAAGGCCCTATGAGAGGGTAGTATTCCTTCCCCACTTCCTCCACGGACTGGGCTTTCCACTTCACCCATTCGTCCGGGGGCTCATGTTCTACTACGGCCTGGATTTTCACGATCTGGCCCCGAACTTCATCCTCAACATCTCGGCGTTTATCGTCGTGTGCGAGGCTTTCCTCCGCGTCCGCCCCCATTTCGGCCTCTGGCTCAAGACCTTAAACGTCAAGCCCAAGGTGGTGTGCGGCAACTAGGCGGAGTGCGGAGGCGCCATGGCGGGCAAGATTGCCAACGTCCTGTGGTTCGAGGGCTCCTTCTTAGAGACCCTAAAGGGGTGGCAAGACGGGTGGTTCTACATCACCGAGCCACGCGATCCGAAATGGATCGCCGCCCCCGAGTTCTGATCTGGACCCCCACGCGGCTCATGTCCTAGAAAGAGACGGGCCTATCATGGGGTAACGAGAAAGAGGTGACCGGACTAAAGACATGCATCCAGTCCCTGGTAAACAAGTCAATCAGGCTTGTAAATGTAGTCCAGGTCATGCTCGTTCGCCGAATCCTCCCGTGTCAACAACGGGACTTTACTCTGTGGGAGTTCGACCCGGCACGACACCGAACCCTTAACAGGCTCTTCGACACGACGTATGAAGACATCTGGAAGGCGCTAATCAATGGTGCCGAGGCTCCCGCATCTGCTTCCGAGGACCGCGGATACAGCTCGCAACGTCACGCTAGCGAGGTAAGCTATTTTCACCTTTTACAGGATGTTCAGCTTTTTTCATAGTTTAACTCTATGCGGGATCTAAACTCCCTTACCTTTGACAGGCTTGGCGGGTGGTATCCGGACCGATTAACTGTCCGGCTCCGCTGCCCGAAGACCCAGCCCCAGATCTACTAGTGAAGCTGCTGGCTCCGGCGCCTTATGTGGTGCCGGAAAAGAAGGCCAAGAAGAAGAAGAGCACGGGGACTCGAAAGAGTACCCGCAACATGGTGTTGTCGGACTCGTCATCCGACGAGTCCGAGATGCCCTCCTCCCGTGAAAACGAGGAGGAGGAAGAAGAAAGCTCTCCCCCCAGCGGAGGGAGGAAAGAAAAGGAAGGCCGCCCCAAGGGGGAAGGCTGAAGGGTCCAAGAAGAGGAAGACCCCTCCGCCGGACTACGCCCCCGACACCGACGAGGACGAAGAGGAGTGGTCGGACAGGGCCAGGCGTCCGGCGAAATCATAAGTGTTCGGATACCAGAGTAACTCATGATATTCCTTTTGTTGCACAGCTTTCCCTAATGTCGAATATAATCATGCAGCCCACCCCGGGCCGAACTCAACGAGTCGTCGAGCGGCTCCCTGGATTCATCGGACGTGAACTCAGTTCCGCCTGTTGTCTCCCCCCGCACTGCGGATGATGCCGAAGTGGCGTCGCAATGAGCTCCGGGGCAGGAGGAGGTGGTCCTGGAGGAGCCGCAAGGCGACCTCCCGGACTCCAGGAGTAAAGGGGACAAGACCCCCCAGGGCTCCATGTCCGGCTTTGATCCGGACATCGTGCCGGAATCTTCAACGATTCCGGACCGCGGTAGGTGAACTCCTTCCAAGAGGAGCAAGCCTTCTGAGCCGGCAGCCTCCGTCCAACCGGAGGTGCCGGACAATCTGCTGGAGGTGCTTGAACGCGCCTCCATCGACGAGGAGCACCGTACTATTATGAGTATGGTGATCCAGAAGGTTCAGTCCGCCAAGAGCGGGCTGAGTGAAGCGTGTGCTAGCCTCCTAACAGGCTTCGAGGTAAGTAAAAAATATGTAAAAATATTACCGCATAGACAGTAGCCCCTGATGCTCTGTTTGGCGTTCGGAAAGAAAAGCCGAATAGAGGATCTATTAAATTTCGCAGGAGTCTAACAATAAAGAGTCAATATGCGTATGCAAGCTTCGCTGCTATCCACCGCCGCACTGACTGCGGAGGTGGGTGTCCTAAAGCAGGACCTCGAGCGGACCGAGCAAGAGCTCGGCCTTGCCAAGCGACAACTCGAGGAGAAAGAAGGTAAGAAATACCTTACAAAAAAAGGTGCCTATAGAGAGGCATGATTGCAAAAAATAACAGGATTGTACTGGTTATTGTAGGGGCCACAACTGAGGTGGCGACCCTCAAGCAGGCGCTGTCCGAGGCCGAAAATAAAACGGCCGTGGAGCGCACTGAGCGAGAGAAACTTGGGGCTCAGGTCGGCGAGGTGCAGCAAGAGCTTCAGGCTCTCATGAAAAAACATGAGAGTTTGGAGCTTGAGTCAAAGACCCAAGCATCCGAGCTCGCGACGGCCCTTGAGACTGCCAAGTCTGCCAAGGCCAAAGCCCAAAAGGCCCTCCAAGAGTTGGAGGAGGTGAAAAAGATAGCAGCGGGTAAGGCATTCTTCATGCAAAGCAGAAATATAAAAGTAAACTACTTGTTACTTACCCGAATCCGGAGCTCTCCAGGGGCATTCGCAGATCTTCCCCGCAGCGTATCCGACGCCGCCGCATTCTACCAAGCTGAAGAGGGCAGCTTGACAGAGAAGGTGTTCTGGTCTCAGTATGCTGAGGCCGGACACCCTGTGCCCTTGAGCGACCAGGTGAAACAGCTGGTCGAGCTCCACAAGGCGGCCGAATAGGCCATGAAAGGCTTCATAGTTCGGCTGTGGCCCGGAGAGGCCCTGCCTGGGAGCTACTTCGGGCTGGTGCGGCGGCTGGTGGAGGCCTGTCCAAGGCTCGAGGTCATCAAGCGCTCCGTCTGCATCGAGGGTGCCCGTAGGGCCCTTGCTCGTGCGAAGGTGCACTGGGGTAAGCCAGATGGTGAAAAGCTTGTGAGGGATGGGCCGCCGCTGAGGAAGGAGCATCGCAAGACCGAGAACTATTACAAGGATGTTCTTGCAGGTGCCCGCCTTGTGGCGGATGAATGTACCAAGGATGTAATTTTTGAATGAACTCGCTCGATTTTATCCTGTGCGCTGAAAACTTGTTCATATGCACTAAGAAATGCTTATTGAATTTAAAATATTATTTTCTATGCGGATGTTTATCAAAAATTAAGAGATGGCCAGTCGTCGGCTTCTGCCCCCATGCCACTAGTGCTGGGGTGTTCGGTGATAAACCTGTGCGCTCTTTTTCCCATGTTTGGGTCCTTCGAGGGAGGCGCTCAGCACGACGAACCAGGCAATCGGACTATAATGCTTGAACACTCTCACTTAGCCATAGAACTTTATAATTTTAAATTTCATCGAAGCCCCTAGTTCGGAAGACCGAGTTCGGGGCGCTATCCACGCCTTGGCTGGGGTTATCCATCTCCTCGCTCGAAGCGGCATAAGTCTTTAGGGACTCGAAAAACCTCTCGAACAGCGACCTGTCTCTCGCCTCATCATGACAGTCAGTTTTAGCTTTCTCCACTGAGGTGCTTAACCTAGCTCAACCGGGGCACAATCGCAGTGGTTCTCCTAGTGCTACCTTAGCCGATATAGCGGAACGTAAGGCACCAAAACATAGGAGCCGGGCAAACCCAACTATTGACCCAAATCATGATTCGGAGCCGATGCATATAGTGCTATAAGTTCGGGGTGCTGCACTTGTGAAAGTGTACGGACTTCTCACACCATGTTAAAGGGTACTGAAGCCCCTGGCGTACTTGCCGTACCATAGTGTACGGGTGCAACATGTCATAAATGAACATATATAAAAGAGAGTGATGCAAAAAATAGACAAAAAGCTATGCATTGTTTATAGAGAGGCTATTTATCAAAGTCGAACGATACAAATAGTGCGGTAAGCAAAAGATATTGGACTATTCAGTATGTCCTGACCAGGGGCAGGCCGCGGAATTGTATTTAAAACAGGTATACCGCTCGTAACAGAGACCACCTGGGAGTTCCATAATGCGGCATGGCTTGTCTGCCTCCCTGGATCTTGCATCGTTTGTGCGGCAGTAGAATTTCCGAACAGGTCGTCCGAAGTATGGAGTCCTGAAAGTAAGAAAAAAAAGAATCCGGTAGCCCCTAGTACGTTTTAAGCCGTATTTTGGGCGTGCCGTTATTGTGCCCCTTCCCCTGTGCCCATGGTATTTCCAGGGCGTAGTTATGTACGCGAGGTACTGGTTTCGCTATGTTGCGAAAGCTGGGGTTGGGGCCGCATTGCTACGCTTGCTCAGAGCGTGCCAGGCCGTCCTGCTGTGGATTACTCCGGGCGCGCTTGGCAGTGTCTGGCTTTTTAATGGCCAGACTGGAGAATTGCCTGAGAAGGCTACTTTGTACCTCTGTTGAGAGAGCCGCCGTATGCTCCTCCGTACGGAGGGAGCGTTCGGTGTTTCCGTTGACCGTAATTACTCCTCGAGGGCCAGGCATCTTGAGCTCGAGATATGCGTAGTGCGGCACCGCATTGAACTTTGCGAATGCGGTTCGTCCGAGCAGGGCGTGATAGCCACTACGAAATGGGACTATATCAAAGATTAACTCTTCGCTTTGGAAATTGTCCGGGGATCCGAAGACCACGTCAAGTGTTACTGAGCCTGTACAGTTGGCTTCTACACCTGGTATAACGCCTTTAAAGGTCGTTCTTGTGGGCTTAATCCTTGAGGGATCTTTGCCCATTTTCCGCACTGTATCCTGATAAAGCAGGTTCAGGCTACTGCCGCCGTCCATGAGGACTCTTGTGAGATGAAATCCGTCGATGATTGGGTCGAGAACCAATGCAGCGAAGCCGCCATGACGGATGCTAGTGGGATGGTCCCTTCGATCAAAAGTGATCGGGCAGGAGGACCATGGGTTGAACTTTGGGGCGACTGGCTCCAGCGCGTATACGTCCCGTAGCGCACGCTTCCGCTCCTGCTTGGGAATGTGGGTTGCGTATATCATGTTCACCATCCGTACTTGTGGGGGAAAGCCCTTCTGTCCATTGTTGTTCGGCGGCTTGGGCTCCTCCTCATCGTCGCTGTGCAGCCCCTTGTCTCTGTTTTTGGCCCTTAACTTGCCTGCCTGCTTGAACACCCAACAATCCCTGTTAGTGTGATTGGCTGGCCTTTCGGGGGTGCCATGTATCTGGCACAAGCGATCGAGTATTCGGTCCAAACTGGACGGGCCCTGAGTATTCTTTTTGAATGGCTTTTTCCGCTGACCGGATTTATAGCCTTTGAATCCAGCATTGACTGCCGTGTCTTCATTGCTGTCGCTGTTAACGCGGCGCTTTTGCTTATTCCGACGTGTCCTGCCACTTTTGTCTTTGGTATCAGAATTACCAGGGTTCTTCGATAAGTTTTTACTCCGAGCTAGCCAGCTGTCTTCTCCCGCGCAAAAGCGGGTCATGAGTGTCATGAGGGCTGCCATGGATTTCGGCTTTTCCTGTCCCAGGTGCCGGGCAAGCCAATCATCGCGGATGTTATGTTTGAAGGCTGCTAGGGCCTCTGCGTCCGGACAATCGACTATCTGGTTTTTCTTTGTTAGGAACCGTGTCCAGAATTGTCTGGCCGATTCTTCTAGCTGCTGAATTATGTGGCTTAAGTCATCGGCATCCGGCGGTCGCACGTAAGTGCCCTGGAAGTTGTCGAGGAACGCGGCTTCCAGGTCCTCCCAAGAACCGATTGAGTCTGCTGGCAGGCTGTTCCTTTAAGTTTGAGCGGGAGGTATTTGATGGCGTGTAGATCATCACCGCGTGCCATGTGGATGTGAAGGAGATAATCCTCTATCCATACTGCCGGGTCTGTTGTGCCATCGTATGATTCGATGTTTACGGGTTTGAAACCCTCTGGGATTTTATGATCCATTACTTCATTCGTGAAGCATAGCGGGTGTGCGGCGCCTCTGTACTGGGCTATATCACGACGCAGCTCGGAAGATCTATGTCTGTTGTGTTCGGCCCGGCCGGATTTGTTGTATCCGGAGTGAAGATCATTGTCACATGCCGTAGGGCGCCTACATGATCCGTAGATCGATCTTGTTTGTCTTGCTTTATCCTCCAGTATGTCTCGCAGGTCGGGCGCATTTTCCCGTGCCTTAGTTGAGCGGCGTCGGGGCATGGCTTGGGTGGAGGGCCGACAGGCCTCTCTGTCGCGGCCGCGAGGTGGCCGGTCTGCCATGTCATGCGCTGGTGATGTAGGTGCTTCCTCCTCTGATCGGGGTAGCGGCCTGCGCTTCCGGTAACTCTTGGAGGGGCGTTCGAGTTCGTACTCTTCGGCCGCAAGGTCTTCAGTCCATCTGTCAGCTAGCAATTGTTGGGCAGTTCTAAGCTGTTGCTGCTTTTTCTTGAGGCTGCTTGCCGTAGCTAAAAGCCTGCGTTTAAAACGCTCTTGTTCGGCGGGGTCTGATGGTATGACGAATTCGTCGTCATCGAGGCTAGCCTCGTCTTCGGAGGGAGGCGTATAGTTATCATCCTCGACCTCTCAGTCTGCCACTCTTTCATGAGGGCTGGTTTCTCCATCTTCCTGTGCCGAATTTTGCTGAGGTGGGTGTTCTTCGGCGCTATCCGGGGTAGTATTATCTCCCGTGCCGGAATCACCGTTTTTGCTTTTGGCGGGATTTAGAGCGGCGCCGCTGACGCCGGCGCTTTTGCTGTTTCTTGGGGGCGTCATTCCCCACTGTTCCATCGCCACCTCCATCTTTTGGAGTATCCACCATATATATGTCATATGACGAGGTGGCCTTCCAGCGCCCTACAGGTGCTGGTTCTTATTCGTCTCCTGCATCGTCGTCCATGCCGTCGATGTCTTCGGAATCGAAGTCAAGCGTGTCGGTTAAGTCGTCGACAGTGGCTACGAAGTGGGTGGTGGGTGGGCTTTGAATTTTGTCGTCGTCCGTATCCCAACCTTGCTGACCATAGTCCGGCCAGGGCTCTCCTGATAAAGAGAGAGACTTTAGAGAATTCAGGATGTCGCCGAAGGGCGAGTGCTAAAAGATGTCCGCGGCTGTGAACTCCATGATCGGCGCCCAATCGGATTCGATCGGCAGGGGCGCGGGGGGCTCGGAGCTCGGAGAGGAATCCAGATCCTCGGAGTCATGGGCCATGCGGAGTGCGGGGCTGGAGTTCGGCTCAATCGCCTCTGAGATCGCAGCCCCTGAGGCAGCGTCTAACCGTTGATCCTCGATCGGTGCAGTAGGCTCCGAATCAATGGTCAGAACCGATGCGTGTGCGGCCTCCAAGGAGCTGTTCGGTGGCAGAGCTATATCATGCCCATCGAGACAGTGCGGCGCGCTTGGCTGTGGCTCGAATCCGTCAAAGATCAAGTCCCCGCGGATGTCAGCCGTGTAGTTTAGGCTTCCAAACCTGACCTAATGGCCAGGGGCGTAGTTTTCGATCTGCTCAAGGTGGCCAAGCGGATTGGCCCGCAGTGCGAAGCCGCCGAAGATGAAGATCTGTCCGGGGAGAAAAGTCTCACCCTGGACTGCATCGTTGTTGATGATTGAAGGAGCCATCGGGCCTAAAAGCGACGACACAGAGGAACTCTCAATGAAAGCACCACTGTCAGTGTCAAAACCGGCGGATCTCGGGCAGGGGGTCCCGAACTGTGCGTCTAGGCCGGATGGTAACAGGAGACAGGGGACACTTTGTTTTACCCAGGTTCGGGCCCTCTTGATGGAGGTAATACCCTACTCCTGCTTGATTAATATTGATGATATGGGTAGTACAAGAGTAGATCTACCACGAGATCAAGGAGGCTAAACCCTAGATGCTAGCCTATGGTATGATTGTTGTGTATGGAGTTTACTGCCTACGGACTACAACCCTCCGGTTTATATAGACACCGGATAGGTTTAGGGTTACACAGAGTCGGTTACAATGGTAGGAGATCTTGAATATCCGCATCGCCAAGCTTGCCTTCCACGTCAAGGAAAGTCCCATACGGACACGGGACGAAGTCTTCAATCTTGTATCTTCATAGTCTAGGAGTCCGGCCGAAGGTATAGTCCGGCTACCCGAACACCCCCTAATCCAGGACTCCCTCACACTCTTTGCACTCTCAAGGGCCACGGCAAGCTCGGACTCTCGTGTCTTCAAGTCAAGCTCCAATGCCTCGTGCTTCGTCACGAGAGCGTGGAGCTCTTGCTGCACCTCGCCCACCCGTGCCTCCTGTTTTTCCCGCTCGGTGCGCTCCTGGGCCGCTTTGTTTTCGGCCTCGGATAGCGCTTTTCAGGGTTGCCACTTCGATCGTGGCCCCTGGCAAATCACAGATAGTCCTGTCATTTTGCAATCGTATCCCTTATATATATATATGTATCTACGTACTAGGTATTACTTACCTTTGTTCTCCTCGAGCTGCCTCTTGGCAAGGCCGAGCTCTTTCTTGGACCCATCGAGGTCCTGCTTCAGTGCGGCGACCTCCGCAGTCAGTGCGGCAGAGGCCAGCAGCGAAGCCTGCATACTCATATAGACATACTTATATTAGACTCCTGCGATATTGTTTGATCCTCTATTCGGCTTTTCTTTGTGAACACCGAACAGAGCATCAGGGGCTACTGTCTATGCGGTAATATTTTTCCTATATTTCAAATACTTACCTCAAAGCCTATTAGAAGGATGGCACAGGCTTCAGTCAGTCCGCTCTTGGCGGACTGAACCTTCTGGATCACCGCACTCATAATAGTGCGGTGCTCTTCGTCGATGAAAGCGCTGCGAAGCGCTCCCAGTAGATTGTTCGGTGCCCCTGGATGGGCAGAGGTCACCGGCACATGCGTCTTGCCCCTTTTGGAAGGAGGCCGCCTGCCCGAGTCTGGAACCACTGCAGGTTCCGGCGCGGTGTTCGGCTGAGGGCCGAACTCGGAGCCCTCGGGAGCCTTACTCCCTCTGCTCCTGGAGTCCGGAAGGTCGCCTTGAGGCACCTCCGGGATTGTCTCCCCTCGACCCGGTGCCTCTTGAGACAATACCTCAGCATTGTTCGTAGGGCAAGGGGAGGTGGCGGTCGGAAGTGGATCGCTATCCATATCCGACGAGTCCAAGGAGCCGCCCGACGAAGATACGTCGATACGGGCTTGGGGCGGTCTGCATAATCATATTCGGCGTTAGGAGAAGCAGTGCGACAAAGGTATGCTATGAGGTACTCTGGTATACGAATACTTACAACTTCGCCAGGGGCTTGGCCCTGAGCAGCCACTTGTCTTCGCCTTCGACGGCGGTGGTGTAGTCCATAAGGAGGGTCCTCCCCTTCTTGGACCCTTCGGCCCCCACGGTCGGGGCGGCCTTCCTTTTCTTGTCTCCCCCGGCTGAAGGGGGAGCATCTTCATCTTCCTCCTCGTCTTTGGGGGAGGAGTGTGTCGCGGAGATATTGGACGATGAGTCCGATACCACCTGGCGCCGGGAACTCTTTAGGGTTCCCTTGGCCTTCTTGGTCTTCTCCGGCACCTTGTAAGGAGCCGAAGTCAGCATCTCCGTCAGGAGAGCGTCCGCAGTGTCTTCGGGCAGAGGGGCCGGACAGTTAATCTGCCCCGACGTCTCCACCCAGTCATGTCAAAGGCATGGAGCTCAGACCCCGCACATGGTTAAGCTAGGGGAAATAAATATACTATCGGATGTATAGAACTCACCAAATGCGCTAGGCGCTTCGCGCTTAGCCCGCAGTCCTCGGTAAGAGAAGGAGGGACCTCAGCGCCCTTGAACAGCACCCTCCAGACGTCCTTGTGCATCGTGTCAAAGAGCTCGCTTAGAGTCTGGTGCCGGGCCGGGTCGAACTCCCATAAGTTAAAATCCCGTTGTTGACACGGGAGGATCCAGCGGAAGAGCATGACCTGGACTATGTTGACAAGCTTGAGCTTCTTGCTTGCCATATTCCGGATACATTTCTGGAGTCCGTCCAGCTCCACCGATGAACCCCAGGACGGGCCCTTCTCTTTCCAGGAGGTGAGCAGCGTGGGGATTCCGGATCGAAACTCGGGGGCCACCACCCAGCTGGTGTCGTGCGGCTCGGTGATATAGAACCATGCCGATTGCCACCCCTTTATGGTCTCCACGAAGGAGCCTTCAAGCCATGTAACATTGGGCATCTTGCCCACCATGGCTCCATCGCATTCGGCTTGTTGGCCTCCCACCACATTCGGCTTGATATTGAAGGTCTTCAGCCACAGGCCGAAGTGGGGCCGGATGCGGAGGAAAGCCTCACACACGACGATGAATGGCGAAATGTTGAGGATGAAGTTCGGGGCCAGATCATGAAAGTCCAGCCCATAGTAGAACATGAGACCGTGGACGAATGGATGGAGGGGAAACACCAGCCCGCGGAGGAAGTGGTGGAGGAAAACTACCCTCTCGTGAGGTTCCGGGGTAGGGACGATCTGCCCCGCAGCGGGCAGCCGATGCGCAATATTCGCGGCAAATTATCTGGCCCCACGCAGCTTTTTGATGTCTCCCTCCATAACGGAGGAAGCCATCCATTTGCCTCCTGCTCCGGACATGTTTGGAGAAGGTTGAGGGGAAGGATGTGGACTTGGGCGTTGGAGCTCGAGTGCGCGAGAATGGATGAGCAAGGAGGAAGAAGACGTGGGTAGAGAAAGGTTAAACCTTATCCCCTTATAAGGGCGGCCGAAACTATGCGCCCCCACTAGCCTGGTAAAACTCGCTTATCCCCCAAGAGCCGTAATTGATAGCGCGGTTGGGTTACCCACGCCCATATTGATGAGAATCCCGTAATAAGGGGACACGATCTCTGCTTTGACAAGACGTGTCAAGAAACTGCCTCGCGTTATGTGCGGGGCTGGTTAAAGAAAAAGGGTTCGAATAATCACCGAGCCATGGCATGCTGTCATGTTGCCAAAACATGTCAGTAGATTAGATTTGTGGAAATATTATTCTCTCTACGGTGGTATATGGAACTTATTTTGCAGGGTCGGACACTATCCTGTTATTCAAACTCTTCTGTGGTGTATCCGGAGGAGGAACCCGCCTTGCAATGCCGAAGACAACACTATGCGCCGAACTCATCGTCATTGAAGCATGGTTCAGGGGCTACTGAGGAAGTCCTGGATTAGGGGGTATCCGGACAGCCGGACTATATCCTTTGGTCGGACTGTTGGACTATGAAGATACAAGATTGAAGACTTCGTCCCGTGTCCGGATGGGACTCTACTTGGCGTGGAAGGCAAGCTAGGCAGTACGGATATGTATATCTCCTCCTTTGTAACCGACCTTGTGTAACCCTAGCCCCCTCCGGTGTCTATATAAACCGGAGGGTTTTAGTCCGTAGGACAACAGACAATCATACCATAGGTTAGCTTCTAGGGTTTAGCCTCTCCGATCTCGTGGTAGATCAAATCTTGTAATACTCATATCATAAAGAATAAATCAAGTAGGACGTAGGGTTTTACCTCCATCAAGAGGGCCCGAACCTGGGTAAAACATCGTGTCCCCTGCCTCCTGTTACCATCCGCCTTAGACGCACAGTTCGGGACCCCTACCCGAGATCCGCCGGTTTGACACCGACACTGCATGATGTTCAAAACGTCGTTGAAGTCCCGGTTCTAAGCCGTAAAGCATGGCACACTGAACTATAGAGCAGTCATTAGCTTTGCTCCGCCAGACGTTCATAACATCTGGTGTTGCTCCTATAGCGGGTTTGTCACCTAGCAGTGCTTCCAGGACGTATTTCTTCTGTGGAGCAATGAGGATAATCCTCAAGTTACGGACCCAGTCCGTGTAATTGCTACCATCATCTTTCAACTTAGCTTTCTCTAGGAACACGTTAAAATTCAACGGAACAACAGCATGAGCCATCTATCTACCACAACATAGACATGCAAAAATACTATTAGGTACTAAGTTCATGATAAATTAAAGTTCAATTAATCATATTACTTAAGAACTCCCACTTAGATAGACATCCCTCTAATCATCTAAGTGATCAAGTGATCCATATCAACTAAACCATGTCCGATCATCACCTGAGATGGAGTAGTTTTCCATGGTGAACATCACTATGTTGATCATATCTACTATATGATTCACGCTCGACCTTTCGGTCTCAGTGTTCCGAGGCCATATCTGCATATGCTAGGCTCATCAAGTTTAACCTGAGTATTCTGCGTGTGCAAAACTGGCTTGTACCCGTTGTATGTGAATGTAGAGCTTATCACACCCGATCATCACGTGGTGTCTTGGCACGACGAACTGTAGCAATGGTGCATACTCAGGGAGAACACTACTACCTTGAAATTTAGTGAGAGATCATCTTATAATGCTACCGCCGAACTAAGAAAAATAAGATGCATAAAGGATAAACATCACATGCAATCAATATAAGTGATATGATATGGCCATCATCATCTTGTGCCTTTGATCTCCATCTCCAAAGCACCATCATAATCACCATCATCACCGGCTTGACACCTTGATCACCATCGAAGCATCCACTTGTACGCGTCGGTCCAAAACAAACGGTTTTTTACCCCTTTCCGCGACGACATTTGGAACCGTCGCCAAGTGAGTGCGGGCAATAGGCAGGTCCTTCCCACACGACCCAGAAACCATTGGGGATATGCCCTCCTGGCACACACGCTCGGCAAAATGAGGTCGTGTGCGACCGGCGAGCACTCAAACACAGAAATACGTACAGCAGTGCTAAAAAATACAATTATACATGCAAAATCATTTCTGGTCGTAAGTACATCCCACACAGTCAGTTACCACTAAACGTTTCCATTCGTATATACATCCCACACAGTCACTACAAGGAAAACGTTTGCGCAAGGTGGCGTAACGCAAACAGTTTAGAAGAGAATGTCGTGTGTGATTGTTCATTGATCCAACACGATTTATTCCTAGAAATTGTGTGTGTTGCCTTAGGTCATCGCCCATGGTGTTTTCTCATTAACCGTTTGCAATAAGAAAACCCAACTAGCAAGCTAATTGGCCAATTAGCGGGCTAATTGGCCTATTATTAATAATCCATTTACTAATATAATTGACATTCATATTAAGCACATAATATATTCCATTTCCATATTAAGGAAGCATGATTTCATAATTGAAATACATCGGAGTACGACATGATATAGCTTCAGCACTCAGCTACCCCATTACACAACTACACCAGCAGCAAGTTTCACATGCAACATCTAGAACATTTCAAAATTAGCATCATAGATGGTACATAGAGAGATGAATCTCATCTGGAAAACTGCTGAAGCGGAAGGCGAATATTGAGCCTTCATTCATGTTGAAGGTCTTTGCAACTTTAGGCCAGTGCCTGTGGATCATTGACCGTCCATCCTTCGACCTCTTCAGGAACACTTCAATATTGAACCATGGGTGTTGTATGAAAACTTTCCTCGCATCCTGACCACAGAGGTGGTTTGAGAGGTAATCATCAGTGAACCCTGAAAACAAGGATGTGCATAAATATCTTCTCTATATTGGAAACGGGGCAAAGGAATAAAAAAAGGCAAGGTATAATAGTTAGTACCATCTTGTAATCCTCAGGGCATCCCATTGTTTCCTTGCAACACATATAAGCTAGTTAGTCATCAGGTTAAGTAAGGGTTTGCATGCTATCAGTAAAATATGTTGATGAAAAATAAGCACATTACAGATTCATCAGATTAATTCAAGCCACATGGAAAACCCATTTATCCAAACCAAGCATGATTAAGAACTAGGAAATATAGCACTTGTATATGTTTCTCATGTATTAAGTGCAGCCAAATTCAATTTATTCCTCACATGGTATACAATAAGAGAATGCAGCCACATCAATTGAACATCGCATTGCAGAATTGAACCAAGCAGTTAACTAAACACCATAACAAATGAACCAAACGTTAACTGATCACCACATTGCACAATATAACATACTCCTAATAGAAGATCAGACATTTAACCAAACCAACACTAAAAAAAATACACTTCCGTGATGATACGTGTTTGTCACAGTAGGTCGCGTTTTTTGTCATGCATGTACATCCATGGCGATTTTATGACATAATCAAGATAGTCATACCTGTGCTGTCGTAGAAGTGTTCCATGACATTACCAAAATTATCATCATGGAAGTGTGCACTTCCATGACGATAAATCGCGCGTCACAGAAGTGCTTTCATCAAGGGTGACCGACACATGGCATCCACCGTAACGGAATGCCGTTAAGCTATCGGGTCGGGTTTTGGATCCGATAACCCATTAACAGCCCCGACCAATGGGTATTTTCCACATGTAAAATCATCATTGTCTGGAGGAAACACGTGTCGGCTCATCGTTGGGACAGATGTCATCCACTCATTGGACAGAAGGCACCTATGATACGTCGACACGTGGCACGGCCCAATAGAGGCCCATTCCTGTGAAAAGGCCGGCCCGTTTGACTTGGTCAAAAGGTGGCGGGCCGGCCCATGGAAAGCCTGTTAATGGCATGTTCGCATATAGCCCATTTACAGCTCGCTAACCCAAGGCCCGTTACGCCCTATCTGAATTAGGCCTAGTAGTGTCATCTGGGCCATCCAATATGATTCCAGCCCATTTTCACTTCTAGCCCATGTATGGCCCATGACGTCTTTCGGCCCATATGAGGCCCTATGTAACTCTTGGCCTATTAACGGCTCGTGGTGAAACTGGCCCGTAATGAACAGTGTATCACTTTACACCCATTAACGGCCCGTGGTGAAATTGGCCCGTAATGAACAGTGTATCACTTTATACCCATTAACGGCCCGTTATTCCGTTGGGCCGTTTCTAGCCCATGTTATCTTTCGGCCTTCTCAGAGCCCATTTATTCTTGGGCTCATTTCCAGCATTCGTTTACTTATGGCCTGTTACTGTCATTTTCTGCTTGTGAGCCAAATTCAGCCCGTGGTTACAGTCGGCCTGTTTGTGGTCCGTTAATACGTTGGGCCGTTTTCATAGCGTCATCAAATACAGCCTATTAACGATGGCCCATTATGGTCGGCCCATGAACGGACGATTCCAACTCTAGCCCATTTACGGCCATAATGCGGCCTGTTATTTGCCCATGTTTGGCCAATCGATCATACGGCCCGTATAAGGCCCATTGATGATACGGCCCGTAGAAGGCTCATTGTTTCTACGGCCCATAGAAGGCCCATTGTTTCTACGACCCGTAGAAGGCCTACTGTTTCTACGGCCCGTAGAAGGCCCACTGCTTCTATGGCCCGTAGGAGGCCCAGTGTCACTACAGTAAATATTAGCCCATGGTTATTGTGGCCTAATTTTAAAAAAATAGGTTATTGCAGCCACTAGCAAACCGCGGAAAAAGAACTGCACTGACTACAAGCAAACAAATAAACAAGACAACAAGGAAATAAATAAGCAAGCAACTTATGCTAGGCTATCACGGCTATTACACATATTACATCCACTGGGCATCAAAGTTCGCCACTAGTGCAAATATAGGGAACAAAGCAGCATATAAACGCCACAGCAAAACAAGTCCAGAACTGAAACCACTTCAGAAGAGTTCAAGAAACAATATCATGGGTACCCATAATGCTGGCAAGATGCTTAGGAAGCTTATTAACTTTCTCTTGTTTGGCGCTTAAATCCTCCAGCGCTTGCTATTGCACAAGAAAGTATGCATATGAATTCTGCAGGGACTTCCTCAGTCCTTCGGCTTCTTGCCGCAGCACAGCTAACTGATGCCTTTCAGCTTGTAGCTGAGACTGAAGAAGCCGAAGTGATTCAGGCAGCGAATTCGAAGAGCTTGTGCCAGCGGTACTGGCCAGTAACTCGAAGACTACATAAATGCAGGACTGTGGGGTTTTCTCACTGTCTACAAGATCGTTTTTATCACCTTTCTTGGAGACCAACAGGGTTGTCTCACTATCTTAAACCTTATCTGCATTACTTTTTCCACCATTGGATAGTGGGGTGCTCTTCTCTAATATTCTGTTTGCATACTACAAGAGAAACAAGCAGACACATCACAGGTTTGGCTTGTAGTATACGAAACTCATTTTGGTAAACCGGTTCAGTAGTAAGGTGGACAGGATAACAGCATGAAACAAACATATATCTATGTACTATGGTCACTGTATTGTCCATATCATTCTAGTTTATGTTCCCTAATCAAGATAGAGACACAGTTCAACTCATATATTTTTAGGACACAACAGCATAGACAGAATATAAGTGTAAGAAACTAAACAGCATTGGCAGCACTTGTAATGTGCATCACATGAGAACATAACTGTTTATACAACATAAACTGAAATCAATATAGAGCAAGAAGATAGAATAGCAATCCAGTTAAAGAAATAGGTTTAAAACATACCTGTTGCGCCATTGGAGTTTCAATTGGATCCTTCAAATTCGAAAGTAGTTGGTATGAGTAAATACAGTGATGCAACAGTGAAGGAGTATGGAACATAGCTACGGAATCTGACCTAAGAACAGTTGCTCTTCTGCTTTAAATGTGGAGTTTGGGTTAGCTGTGGTGGTCTTCGTGCTTTGGGCACTGCAGTAGCTTTACAAACAGCTCATGTGGGGGTACTCTATGGTGGACATGGTGCTTTGTCAACTATAAGTGGGTTACTATCCGCTGGGGTTGCGGTTAGATGGGTTGTAGCTGGTTCTCTGCCCAACGGTGTAAGTGTGCAATCTGGAAGAGTCTCGATTATGTGTGGTGGGGCTAGTTTGTGGGCCAGTACAACCATGGTTCTATCTGCATCGACGGGTAGCACTGTCTTTTGTGAAGAACGGGTTTTTGCTCCCTTAGATACTACCATTACCCCCTCCAATTCATATGGCTGATAAACAAGAAAAGAAATTGAACGTACAGACATTGTATGATAGACAGATGTGGTAATTCACATATATGTTGTCTAACCAAACAGGACAGCATGACATAATTTCACATATATGATGCCTAACTAAACAGGATAGCATGACACAATTTCAGATATATGATGGATAACTTAGCAGGATATAATGGCATAATTCAACATTTGATGAGTACCTAAACAGGATGACATGACAAAACTATATGATGTCTTTCTAAAATAGGTTGGGATAAAATATTTCACATACATCTTGTCTAAGTATACATGATGGCATGTTATAATTGACATAATTGATTCATATACTAAGCAGCTGGCACTCGCACGTATGATCTCTAAACTAAGCAAATAGAATTCAATACTGTGCATATGATGTCTAAACTAAGCAATGCAAGACACCATATGCATCATATGAGAAATATAAACATTGCAACTTAGAGCATACACCTCAGGTGGGATATAGGACTGGTCATCTGTCTCTGAATCCTCCTCTGAGGAGCTCCCTGTAACCATCGAGATATATCCTTCAATAGGTACCATTGCCTTCTCTGAAGACCTTGTTTTCCCTCCAGATTTTTCCATAACCGGCTCAAATGGCTGATACACATGAAGAGTAGTTCAATATACACAGATTGTCGACAAATGGAATACGTAATGAAAAAAATATGGCATTAGATAATTCACATATATGATGCCTGACTCCATGGCAGTGCATAATTCACATATATGATAACTGGCTGAAAAACATGGCATTGCATAATTCACATATCTGATATAGAAAGCAAACAGGAGGCATTCACACAAAGCATGTCTAATCTAAGCAGATGGCATGGCAATGCAAGACACCATATGCATGATATGAGCAATATAACCTAGCCAAGTTAGAGCATGCACCTCGGGGGGGGGGGGAGGAATACAACTGGTCATCTCTCTCTGAATCCTCCTCTGAGGAGCTATCTGTAACCAGCAAGAAATCTGCATCGACAGGTAGCACTGACTGCTCAGAAGACCTTGTTTTCACTCCAGATTTTCCCACGACCGACTCAAATGGCTGATGCATAGGAAGAGTATGATATAGAAATCAAACAGGTGGCATTCACACAAAGCAAATCTAAACTAAGCTGATGACATATAAGATGTATAATGTAAGCAATGCAAGGCGCCATATGCATGATATGACCAACATCAGCATGCCAGGTTAGAGCAAACACCTCAGGTGGTAAACAGGCGTGGTCGGCTCCTTCTGAATCTCCATCTGAACAGTTATCTTCCTCTGGAATACAATCTGGAAATGCAGGAGGGGGGGGCACTTCGCCCACCATGGAGCGGCGTCTGCATGACATTATATTCGCACGCAACGGTCTTCTCTTTTTCTCTACATGTTCAGTACGATTGTGTACAATATCTGACATGCATAATAAAAAAAATAGTTAGATTTTGTAAGGCCTAAGGGGTGCATGCAAAAATCAAGACTGATGGTAGCAAACGAGTGGATGGATCCAAAACTAATGATAGCAGGTACATTATAGCTTCAGTTTAAAAAGATAGACAATGGATCATCTATTGTTTGTTGCCCACCCAACATGAACCACATAGAAGACCCTAGATGAACCAGATAGTAGACAGATACTATTTGTTGTTGGCTCGATATGAGACCCATGGGCAATTCAAAACTCAAGATTGAACGATAAAGTAGCAGGTAATAATAACCGATGTATAACGTAAGCAAACATGAAAGACTGCGACCTCTCTTCCAGAACTGTGTAGTCCTCAGGTTCATCTTCTCAGTCGATGATGGTAATGCAGTTGGCGTGGCTGCCGGCAACGGGGAAGATGATCTGAGGTGGCGAAAGGAAGTTTGGAGGGGGATCTCTGCTACAGTGAACTCTTCTGTCGATGGTGCACCTCAGGAGGGGTGGATGACGACATGGCAGGAGCCGGACATAACACACAAAGTTTTCTTTGACGCCTATCTGAAAATGAAGTAAATCTGTAAGGGCTCCTTAGAATTGGAGGATTCTATAAACGCAGGGACAGGAAAAACACAGGAATAGGATAGGAATGCACGTGCAAACCAGAGCATTTGGAAACATAGGATTTCAGTCAACCTGGGTGTTTGGCTCACATGAATTGGAAGAATAGAGGAATGGAGAAACAAAGTGATGTGACGAGTGTACAACCTCTTTGGCATAGCCTTGTGGACCTCAGCATCATTGGGTTGGACGTGGAGGATGGTGATGATGCTGGTGTGACTGTCGGAGGCGGGGAAGAAGATCCGAGGCCTTTGGAAACAGCGCCGAGGGTATTGCTCCGCTGTGATGGATGGTTCCATCGTTGGAGCAGCTCCGCTAAGGTGTACGGCGACGAGGCTGAAGCATGACAAGACGGACAATGTTAATCTGAAGTGGGACCCTAATATCATTTGCAATAGATGATGTAAAATACATCACCAAAAAGTGCAAGATGTAAAACGCATCAGCCGCGGCACGGCCGCTCCGACAGATGCTGTAAGTACTGTTCACTCTGAACTTAACTGAAGAAAATGAACTTCACAGTCGAAAATGAATTTTACTGTTGAAACTGATTGAACTAGTAACAGAGCATTGCAATAGATGCTTAGGGCGTTCGAGCACTAGTAGCAGAGAAGCAGTGATCTAAATCAGCAGATGCTCGAGCAGGGAACACACTAGCAGAGAGCAAGTCGTGCAGTAGCACCGCGAGCGAGTGCTAAAGCAGCAACTCCTGTAGCTGTCGGAGGTCGGTAGCAGCAGCAATAGCAGCGCAAGCGAGAGCAAGAGCAGAGCAGCAGCACGAACGAAAGCAGGAGCAGTGCAGTAGCACGACCGACAGCAAGAACAAAGCGGCAACTTGAGCGAGAGCCGGAGCAGTTGCAGCTAGTTCCGTTGTGGAAGTCGCCGCCGAGGAAGCAACGACATGGGGGAGAGACGCCATGGATGATGTGGCCGGCGACGGCGCCGTCGATGGAGACACGCCATGTCTGCTCGGTATCGAGCACCGGCAGCCCCATGAGATCGAATAAAAGATAAAATCTAGTGATGAGTGCAGAACCTCCTTGGTGGCTCCGAGTTGGCCTCGGCTTCGTCGGAGGAATTGGTGAGGGTACTGCGGTTCCGGTGGGGCAGGTCAAGACGGCGCTTTGGGGATTGTGGTGGCGCGATAGACAAGGTGAACGTCGGGGCAGCTCCTTGGAGGTGGAGGATGGGGCGGCTGATCCGGCAGGACGACGGGATCGACAACGGATCCTCATCCAGTGCAGTGGATGAGGGACGGCGAGCTGTTGCGGTGGACGACATAGTCGGGGAAGAGTCTCCGGCTGGGCGGCGGTCGGGAGGCCAACGGAGGAGCGTTGGGTTTCGTGGGTTTTGGCGGCCTCGGTGTACGAAAGGGGGGGCAAAGGGGGAGGGGGAGCCAAGCTTAGGGACGCGCTTGTCCGAAATGTAGGGTAAGTTACCAGCGTACCCCCACCGGTTTTGACACCGCGACGTGGAGCTTCATTTCCGGCTGAGGGGTCGAAGGGGGATTTCGCGTGTCTGGGCTACGGGAGCGATTTCGAATGAGGAGGGAGTTCTCGCGCGCGTCCAAATTTCGGGATAACAAGGCGCGGTGCGGGTTGAAGAAGCGGGAGTTTCAAAGCAGGTGAGACAAAAGATACTCGAGCTTGAAAATTTTGGGATAACAAGGTGCGGATTCCTTGTTCGGCAGAACAAACTTAACGTGTAAAAAAACAATACAAGACATAAGAGAGTCATGTCCCCTTTTACTATATTGCTATAGATGCCATTGAAAAAACTACAAGAAAAATGTAAAAAAAATCGGGAGAACAAGATTACCCTGCACAGTACCAAATCGATTCGTACTTCCCTCAACAACAACAAAAAACAAATCAATTCCCACCAAAGAAAGAGTAATGTCCCTTTTTATATGATTACAGATGCCATGACCTCGAATTTCAATTTTTGAATCCACGTTATGTTGAATTCGAATATATCGTTAGGTGACCTTGCGGTTTATAATTGATGTAGTCATACATTTTGATCTTCCATCATATATGAACATTTTACTCCACCATGTGAACATATATATTGTCGTCTACCATATGGACTAAATTTGAATCAATTTTCCTTATTTGAATACGATTGTTGTCAAGTTATACAATAATTTAAATATTATCTTGATAACAAAAAACATACATATAGCAGTAATCATATTTCACTATGAGCTACATGTACCATACACTCTCCAATTCAAATATTTGTATCCATTTTATGTTGAATTCAAATCATAGTACATTATTGGTCTAGGTAGCAAGATGTTTGGGATAATCTAAACCCTGTTTTCATACGTATAATTTTTGGCTGAATTGGGACAAGTTTTGGTATAAGCCTCTTGCAAAACCGGAGATTCTCTCAACAATCCTCGTGGTTCCGAGAGGGAACGTGTCACCTTTGTGTGCGAAACGATATACGCTGCCTCTCCCCTGATTTTATTTATAGAGGCAACATAGAACTATATGAGTGCCCTGTTAAATTTTGGAATTATTTCGGGTTCATTTGGCCTTTTTATACATTAATTGAGTTTCTGGACTTTTAATGTGCATAATCTAAATATGAATTGCATGCACATGCTCCGGTGCACCAAAGTGGGTTGAAAAATCACATGTGTGTCCTTGGTTGAATTTCTAGGTCCCATGGAAGAAATGAGAAAGAAATTCAAACATCTGGGCGTCATGACTCGGCCGAGAACATCGAGAAACTTTGATTTTAAATTCATGTAAATCCAAAACTCGCTTGGAAATCATGAAACTTGGCATGGTGTCATGTCATGGCACTAACATGTTGTGGTAAAAAATTGGGCCGATTTGGAAGCTCGTGGTTCTATGGGGGAACGTGCCACCTTTGAGTGTGAAACGATATACGCTGCCCCCCCTTGAGTTTCTTAACAAAGGCAACATAGAACTACATTAGTGCCCTGTTAAATTTTGGAATTATTCCGGGTTCATTTGTCGTTTTTTATACATTAATTGAGTTTTTGGTCATTTAATGTGCATAAGTCAAATTTGAACTACAAGCACATGCTCTCGTGCACCAAAGTTGGTTGAAAAATCACATTTGTGTCCTCGATTGAATTTCTAGGTCCCATGCAAGATATGAGAATAAAATTAAAACATATGGGCATCGTGGCTCGGCCGAGAACATTGAGAAACTTGGTTTTAAAATTGTTGTAAATCCAAAACACATCTGAAAATCATGAAACTTGGCATGGATGTCATGTCATGGTACTACCATGTTGGGGTAAAAAATTGGCCGAATAGGAACATATTTTGGTATAAGCTTCTTGCAAACCGAAGCTTCTCTCAAGAAGGCTCGTGGTTCTGAGAGGGAACGTGCCACCTTTGAGTGCGAAACGATATACGTTGTCCCGCTTGAGTTTAGTTACAAAGGCAACATAGAACTACATGAGTGCCATGTTAAATTTTGGAATTATTCCGGCTTCGTTTGGCCTTATTTACACATTAACTGAGTTTTTTGTCATTTAATGTGCATAATTCAAATTTGAGCTACAAGCACATGCTCCCGTGCAACAAAGTTGGTTGAAAAATCCCATTTGTGTCCTCGGGTGAATTACTACTCCCTCCTTCCATCTATATAGGTCCTAATGCATTTTTCGAGGCTAACTTTTACCAAACGTTAGAGCAATAATATATGACATGCAACTTACACAAAGCATACCTTCAAATTTGTATGTCAAAGGAGCTTCCAATAATATAATTTTCATAGTATACATCTCATGTGCTATTAATCTTGTCAATAGTCAAAGGCTTTCTTGAAAAACACATTAGGCCCTATATAGATGGAAGGAGGGAGTAGGTCCCATGCAAAAAATGAGAATAAAATTCAAACATCTGGGCATCGTGGCTCGGTCGAGAACATTGAGAAACTTGGTTTTAAAATCATGAAACTTGGCATGGTGTCATGTCATGGTACTACCATGCCGTGGTAAAAAAAATTGGCCAAATAGGAACAAATTTTGGTATAAGCTCCTTGCAAATCGGAGCTTCTCTCAAGAAGGCTCGTGGTTCTGGGAGGGAACGTGTCACCTTTGTGTGCATAATTCAAATTTGAACTACAAGCACATGTTCCAGTGCACCAAAGTTGGTTGAAAAATCACATGTGTGTCCTCGGGTAAATTTCTAGGTTCCATGCAATAAATGGGAATGAAATTCAAAATTTTGGGTGTCGTGGCTGGGTTGGAAACATTGAGAAACTTAGTTTTTTCATTCCTGTAAATCCAAAACACGCATGTAAATAATGAAACTTTGCTTGGTGCCATGACATGGCACCAACATGCTGTGGTAAATTTGCAGTCCGATTTGCGAAGGAGCAGACATTAACAATCAACAAAGTCATTTTGGAACAAGTGCTGTCATGTTACAATCGGAAACACAAGTATTATTGAAACTGTGGGCGTTCTACTTACTAGTACCATTTACATGCCGCCACGCGTCCCCATTTTTTATTAGCTAGGAGGTGCCGTGTAGGGTAGCTATTTGAGTACGAGAGGCGTGCGATCAGACCCCTGCGCGTGCATATCGGGAGGAGATCCCTTTGACCTCCATCTGCCGTCCACCTCTCTCCCAAGGTCTCCATTAATGGCGCCCGAGCCTCTGTTTAATGGCGTGGCTATGTCTCACTCGACTGAGATTTAAGAGAGAAAAAAGAAAATCTGAAAGCACGGATCTTGATGTAAGATCCGACGGACCTATATAGCCTCTACTGCGACTTATAGCAAGATTGATGAATATATAAGGACGATTAATTTTTTTATCAAAGAAGGGCTTGCCCCTTCCAATTTTCATTACTGAAAACCACCACAATTCACAAGATGTTCAGCACAACTCCAGCCTAACACGAAGGACTAAAAGCTACCAGATTGAAATTGCAACATCCCAAGAGGCCAACAAAGGCCAAACATCTGCGCTAGAACCCAACATTTCACAACCGACGACACAATCCACATCCTAAACCGATTATTACATCAAAAGAAACCAGGAAACTAGTCTCCGCGGCGAGCGGTGATGAGCTCTTTCATGTCCTCAAGACGCTGCTTGAGAACATCCATGGATTCCTCCACCAGCCTTTGGCGCTCTTTGCGGAGCATGTCATTCTCGTCCATAAGTTTCGTGACGATGACGCCGGTCCTCTTCAACAAGGCACTGGTCTCCTCCTGCTGGTCTGCACTTCGGATGATCTTCTCCCTCAGCAGGTCGCGCTTGGCCCGGAGCCTCTCATTGCCCCCCCCCTAGTTGCTGGATGACGCCGGTAGCCTGTTCAAACGAGGCTATCATGTCGTCCTGCAACCTCGTCGAGCCGGAGATCTGATCCATCTGGCTATGGATGATCGCATGCATGCGCCTGTAACAGTCGTCGCCTTCCCGCGAGAAATTTTCCTAGGCCGCCGCGGCGCGGCGGGACATCTCTGCTGCATTCGTGGCGCGGCGGAACATCTTTGCTGCTTCCGCGGCGCGGCCGGACTAGTCTGCTGCATCGACGACGCGGCGGGACCTCTGTGCTGCTTCAGCGGCGTGGCGGGACCTCTGTGCTGCTACTTCCGCACGGCGGGAGATGTCGGCTGCTCTCGCAGCGAGGCGAGACATATCTCGTGCTTCCGCTTCCATGCTCGCCTCTCCCTGGTGTCAATCTCTCGACCCAGAACTCACGCTGGCCATGGCAGACGCAAGGGAAGGATGCTGAATGACTTGTTTATTTTTGTGGATGTGGAGTTGAGGAGGAATGTGTAGTCATCTTGGCATACTAGTATTTATAACCGAATACTAATACGCTCCTAAGTGGGAAACCGTTTACGTTGTGATCGATGTGAACAGGTTTGCAATTCAATATACTCCCCTTTTGTAAGGCCCCGCTTTGGAAAGGTGCATGCATGCAACCATTTCATTGGTTGCATTGAAAGCCAATGTTGTTGGTGCCATGGCTGAAAAATTAATATAGTTCATATGTGCTTTTTCATTGGCTGCATGCATGTGAGAGAGCGCATTGGGAGTGAAATGAAAGAATTAATGTGAGCAAATTACTATGTGTCTTGGTCTAAGAGAAATTGTCTTTAGGCCTAATAAACCCGGACGGAGGGAGTAGCGTGGTACTAATACGCTCCTAAGTGGGAAACCGTTTAGGTTGTGATCGGTGTGAACAGGTTTGCAATTCAATAGAGCGTGGTACTAATACGCTCCTAAGTGGGAAACCGTTTAGGTTGTGATCGGTGTGAACAGGTTTGCAATTCAATATAGCGTGGAGTAATTTGCAATTCAAATTTTAGTTTTTCCATTTTATAAGGCTCAATTTGGTTGTTCCCCAACACATGTTCAGATTTCAAGGTGCATTAAATCATTGCATGCAAGTATTAAGAGAAAATTGACCAATGCATGTACTTTATGCATGCATGCATTGCAATTAATGCATTGATAAACATAATTTTTTGAGAAAAACAAGAGCATTAATTAGGTGCTTTTGCAAACTACAAAAAATATTCCACCACTCACCATCTTGGTTGGTGAGATTTTTGAATTAAGCCCTATAAACCGGAAAGGAGGGAGTACTGCTGTGTACATGCAATAACTGGCACCATCGTATACATATCTTACGGTTAATGGGGCGTTCGACAAGAATAGACGCGCGGAGAGCTCTAGGCTAGTCTTTTTTTCAGACGCATTAAACCTATCTCTCGGGACTTCTTGCACGCACCATCGTGCCACCCACAAAAACTTGTACTCTGAGTTTAGCAGTACGTTATATAGGAAGAGAAGAGGTGCACGCACGCACTCATCCTCTCATACACGCGTCTGTTTTTTTCTCGAAAAGGAGGATGATGACCCCCAGCCTCTGCATCTGGGAGTCACACACGCATCTGTAGCTCTGAATTTTAGTGTTCTCAACCATCCGATTAGCTCTATCATGGATGTACCTATATACTAAAACATGTCTAGATACATCTATATTTTGACAAATGGAAGGCATGTATTGTGGAACGGAGGGAGTGCTTGTCATCAAAATGGATAAAAAGGGACGTATCTAGAACTAAAATACGTCTACATACATCTCCTTTTATCCATTTTGATGACAAGTAGTACTTCTTACCCAAAGGAACTTTATATCCAATAGACACAAAAATATTTGTTTGACTGTTGGAAATTACTGATCTGATGTCGAAGTAATTGCTGCATCGCCACCAAAACCCACCATTTCTTAAGCTAAAGTAGACCAAGGTTATCCCTATATTAGAATATTACTAAGATAAACAGAAGGCACTGTAGAAACATTTAGGATGTGAGCTTGTCAATCTGAATGTGGAGGGACACAAGCTTAGCCCCGGCCAGCAGCTTGGGTGGAACTGTCAAGAAGGTCAGCTCCTGCACGTCGATGTCGCCTGGATCCTTGCTGCTTGTCACCTCCATTTCCACCGTGACGGCGTCAGTCGTGCCTTTGGGCTCCCCCGGCGGGCCGATCGCCCATAGCTTGGCCACGTAGTGCGGCAGTGGGGACGCCCCCGCTCTGATGCAGACGACCGACACAGCGATAGGCGCGCCGATGTTGAGCACGCCGCCGACCAAGAAAAATGCGCGGCGGTCCTCCTCCGCGAACAGCAAGAGCCGTGGCTCCGATAGTGGCACTTGCAGCTGGAGCACCTTGCCGTACTAGATCCTGTGCATGGGCATGGGATGCGCGTTGCTGATGTGGTGGTAGCGCGCCGGCGGCGGGCCTTCGTAGCCGCAGACGGGCCCGGGGCATTTGCATGGCGCGAGCGGACACACGCTTTGGTGATCAGCGAGCTTGTGGTAAGTAACGTAGAGCCTACAGCCTTCGTGCGGGCACTCCACCCTCACCGACGAAAGGACGGAGTCCACCGCCGTGTTCCGCACGTCGAAGCCACCGCCGCGCTCGCACTTCTGGCACTGCCGCTGGTTCCCGGGGCGCTCGACGCGGCAGTCCGCACAGGCCAGGTGCCCTCCCTTGCACTACAGAAATCAATCGAATAGCACATCAATCAAGAAACCTACACCTTGCTCAATCAGCCGAACGGACGAGGTGTATTCGAACCTCATACACTGGAGGCGTCAAGGGGCGGAGGCACAAGGGGCAGTGGAGCACGGTGAGGTCCATCGAGACCTTAGAGAGCTGCATCATCGGGTCCTGTTCGGTCTGCATGATCTCGCCCTCCTCGTGCACAACCATCTCTCGACTTGGGCCGGGGTATTACAAAGCTTTACCATCACATATTTTATACTACTTCAAGGTGCATTAAATCAACACATGCAAGTACTCCCTCCGGTCCTTTTTACTCCGCACATTAGCTTTGTCTGAAATCAAAGTTTGCTAAGTTTGACCAAATTTATATTAAAAATATTAACATCTAATAAATATAATATGAAAATATATTTCGAGATGGATCTAATAATAAATATGTTGTTATGAGAATGTTAATAAGTTTTTTGTATAAATTTGGTCAAAGTTGGATGAGATTGACTTCAGACAAACCTAATATGCAGAGTAAAAAGGACCGGAGGGAGTATCAAAAGGAGAGTCACGGCATGCATGCATGCGTTGTAATTAATGCATCGGTAAACGCAAATTATTGAAATATGTCAAGTGCAGTGCTTTGATGTGTCGCGTCAACTCGTACATCAATGAGAAGTTTGATTATCCTCTCCCTCGCGGACTTAATTGCACCTGCCTTTGGCTGTATGACAGGTTGGCCACACACCTGTCGGGCCCACCTGTCATACACGCAAAGGCAGGAGCGTCCCTCCCTCGCCCATGAGCGTGGTGGCTGGCAAGACTAGGAGAAGCTTTCGCTACATGCTCTCCCTCCCGTGTGGTGGACATGCATCAGTTCAATCGGTGTCAGATGGCCAGAAGCGTACTGTAATACTCCTCCAGTGCAGTAGTACTCCATCATTGTTTGACTTCCCGAAGAGGGGAAGAGCCAAGCGTAGTCCGGACGCTCGTGTGGCAGTTTCATGTGTAGAGTAGTCTAGGATAGCAGGTACCATGCATGTAAGCTTAAAATCGTTGGGTTCGGCTCCATGCTATGTGGCCGTCTCGAAGTTTTTTTAAATAAAATAGTCTTCTGGCCCTACCTAAAACCCTGGTGATTGTAGTTTGCACGCTCACCCGGTAAAGATGGGAATATATATTTTAATTTGTATTTTTTCAGAAAGGGGGGACTCCCCGGCCTCTGCATCAGAACGATGCATACGACCACATATATTTTAATTTGTGGTGGGTAAATGTTAGAGGTTGTAGCAAATATATTGTACACTGCGGGTCTTTTAGCCAAGTTTAGAGGCAAGCATGTGTGGCCAGTGCTATGATGTGTCGCGTCAACTCGTACAACGAGGAGAAGCTTGATTTTACTACACGCCTTCTCCCTCACCCCATGCACGTGGTTGCTCGCAAACGAGGACAGGCTTTTTCTTAGTAGTACTTCTACAACAAGCTATCCATCCCGCTCGCGGTGGACAGACATGCAGCAGTGGATTCGACACTGTAGAAGCGGTAGTAGTAACATCATTGTTCGTCTTCTCGAAGAGGCGAAGAGCCAAGCGCAAACCAAACGTTGCAGTTGCGAACATTGGAGCACACATATAGCCAGGCTCTTGCATGAGACAAAATTGTTATGTGAGCCCACTATTGTACTAGTACGTTCAACTACTTGCTACTATAGCCCCACCACTCCAATCCATCTACTCCCAAGTCTCTGTGCAACACTGCTCACTCCAATCCAAGACCAAGTGACCAGAAGCCACAAGCACCTATGGAGGCGATGGACGCGAGTGGCAGTCGGCTGTGCCAAATCATCCAATCCACCGGCCTGTGGCCCCGCACCGTGCAGCGTTTCCAGACGGTGCTGGCGACCGCAGGCATCGTTCACGCGATCATCACTGCCGAGGGAGGAAACCCACAACTGCCGGAGGGGCCCGATCCTCTGCCCGTGCTGTTCTCTCCGACACAGTGCCGGCTCGGGAGGTCCTCCGACCCTTCTTCCTCCCTGTCGTATTGTCCGCAGATCCGACCTGCCGCCGCCGACATCCCGGTGACCCTCAGGTATAAGTTCTTCGAAAGCGGCCTTGCTCTACTGCCCCAGCTCCCCACGTGTCTGCATGTGCATCTTTTTCTACTCCCATCATCTCTTCCAAAGCCACCTAATTTTTTAGTATTATTAGAGGTAAAACTACTTCATGCATTAGAATCTAGTGCTTTGTTCAAACAACGAAGAAAGGGGGGGGAGTTGTAGCATGAATCTAGGACTTGATTCAAAGAGGAAATAATATGGTGAAAGTAGTAGAGACCGGATACCCAACCGGTCTCTTGGTTGAAAAGGGAAATAATGGGAAAACGCAGTACAAGCTGGATAAGGAACAGATCTATTATTGGTTGAAAAAAGGATAGAAAGTGGCGGCTGGTGGACAAGTCAACAGAGTATGTCCAGGATTAGATTTGCTGCCATCACATAGTAAAAGGTCTCCAGGATTAGATTTGCTGCCCTCACATAGTAAAAGGTCTCAGGATTAGATTTGCTGCCCTCACATAGTAAAAGGTCTCAGGATTAGATTTGCTACCCTCACATAGTAAAAGGTCTCAGGATTAGATTTGCTGCCCTCACATAGTAAAAGGTCTCAGGGTTAGATTTGCTGCCCTCACATAGTAAAAGGTCTCAGGATTAGATTTGCTGCCCTCACATAGTAAAAGGTCTCCAGGATTAGATTTGCTGCCCTCACATAGTAAAAGGTCTCCAGGATTAGATTTGCTGCCCTCACATAGTAAAAGGTCTCTAGGATTAGATTTGCTGCCCTCACATAGTACATGGTCTCCAGGATTAGGTTTGCTGCCCTCACATAGCATGAACAAACTCGGCATCACCACTTTATGCCTCCTTGTAGGTACATTGTGCTGATGCGTCCACTATCGCATGTCCTTATACCAACCTTTTGTTGTTGTTAATGTAAGGGCGCATGTAAAATTAAGCGATCACACTGTTACCTTAGGGACATGTCTAACCAGTGTTATTGTTAATCTAATGCCTCCAGTGATAAGATGCAATTAAACTGTGTTACAAATGGCACTCCTGCTGTTTCCCCCAGTATGATAAGTAAGTTGCTCCTTTACGCTGCTGAGTGTCCTGTTGTCCCCACGATCCCATGCCCTTAAACCAACTCTTTAGCTGCTGTTGATTTACTGTGTCTGGTAAACAAGAAATGCCACCATTAAAGTAATCCCATATTTGAGGAATCTCATTGTTGATCGTAATGCTTCTGGTAACATGAAGCATTGCTAACGTTTTAAAATTTCTACTGTCCTTGCGTGATTGCCATGCACATAATTAAGATGCTTCTTTTCATTTTGTATATGTTTCATATATTCTTATTGACCAGCAACTGTTTACTTTCTATCTTTTTGTGCGGATAGGGATATCCATTTCACCTTGTTGCTATTGTGACCTTTTGGTGAACTGCACAAAACACTTTTTTTTGAATGAGTGTCTTGTGCAGTTCAACTAAAATGTCACGTGGGCAACATCTCTCAATTTTGGTGGAACTACACAAAATGGTGATTGGAGTTTCCAAAATCTCCGTCAAGTTCTGCTGGTAATCTTGTGCAACATTTTATTAGCCTTTGCAAGATGGAGTCGTCACTGTCACCACAATGGCACTTTATTTTAGTGGAACTGCACAAAAGGATAAGAAAATTATAGTTGCACCTTACATGAGCCGGACAGCCAACCTTAATGTTCCTCAATTTTAGTGCAACTACTAAAGAAGAACCTGCAGCTCATAAGAGCAAGTACTTCTTGCTAGCTGAATGATGCAATCTTTGCTTCATTTCAGGTGAACTACAGAAAAGGCGCATGAATTGAATCATGGAACTCCAGGCAGACCTCATCCAAGTAGAGCTGGAGGTTGAGTTCAAGGAGGCCGCTATTAAAGCGAAATCATGCTCTCCTATCTCCTTGTTTGTGTTGTGCAAACATGATGTGCAAACAGGAATACTCAACTACAGATGTTGTAACGGTCAAGAGCATTCGCCAAGTTCTTCGATTGTATGACATGGCTAGCCAAGATGGATTTAATCCCGATATTCACTTTATCAAAAGGCTCTAATGGGTTGGTTCTGAATCTTGTAAGCTGGGAATCAGTGAGATGTGTAGGCATCTTTGTTGTACTTATTATTTGAATCTTATTTGTTGGTTCTGAATCTTGCAAGCTGGGAATCAATGAGATGTGTAGGCATCTTTGTTGTACTTATTATTTGGATCTTATTTGTTGGTTCTGAATCTTGCAAGCTGGGAATCAATGAGATGTGTAGGCATCTTTGTTGTACTTATTATTTGGATCTTATTTGTTGGTTCTGAATCTTGGAAGCTGGGAAACACGACATGATGATGCAGAGGACAACAACCATAACAAACAGTTCAAACTTGGTAGTATTATCTTTGTGAAAGTGCGACAAATGTGCTGATCATGTGTGTCCTGAGAATAATAATTCTAATTGTTGTGCATGTTGATCCTGTGGCACTGATAGAACGAGCGAATGCATTGCTTGTTTTAATTATAAATTTCTATTAAAGCTAATTAAATTTAAGTAAAGTGACCACTAACTCCTGTTATTACAGTACCAATACAGACCCGCTCGTGAACCGACGTGTGGCCGAGGGTGCATCTTCTGCCGGGCGTGCAGTGGACGAGGGAGGGGTAGTAACTGTTGTCGCCTGTACACACTCAGCTTACTGTTCAATCCAGTTCCCCAAGAGCTGAAAAACGAACTACCGCCACCGCCTACACACTCGTTCACTCGAAGAGACTCCAATGGCGATCCGAGGGGTGAGCCTGCTGGATATGGACTTCAGCAAGGAGTTCCCCTTTGAGTTCGCCGTTCATTCCTATGGCTGCACCAAGTTGAATGTGATGTACACCAACGATACGGACTCGGTGAAGCTCTGCCTCGCCTCAGTCCTATGGCTCCACCAAGTTCTGGAGCATTCGCTCATTTCATCGGCAGCGCCGACTGCACCTTTGCTACGGTGGAGAGAAGGAAGAACACGACGATTCGGCCATCTGGTGCAACAAGCTTCTCGACATCCAGAAGCAATACAAGTCATCAGCAACGGGCAGGAGAAGGACTCCTTGGTTGACCTCGCTGAGACCATCATCGACCCCTGATACGCCAACATGAAAGAAGACGACTTGAACACGTGGGAGGTACCTTTGAATCTAGCCTACATAACCTACGCGGCCAAGGAGGCATACAGATGCTACGACATGTACAGGAAGATCTTGGACATGAGGGCGTGTCTGCTTCCCGTAACTGACGAGTACACGGACAGCCGCAGCGTCATGATCAAGCGTGCCAGGAAGGTCTAGATGTTGTACTTTATCTGTTTATAAGCACCTTTATCATCTGAGTGTTTCATGCATTAGCCTATGTGTCGTAATTATCTGTTTTGTCCGAAATATTTCTTTTAAGAACCCATTAACCTGATTGCTTTTTTTAGTGGCTATTTTCTTATGTATGTAAACTAGTTCACTTGTCCGTAAAAAAAACTAGTTCACTCGGCTGCCATGCTTTGAATCTCCTTCCTCCCAACATATTCCCCTCCTCAGGTGGACCCAGCAGGTCTCTGAATTTTCTCCCACTTTCTTTTTCGATGTAAACTGAGTTTTCTCCCAGTACTTTCCCCTAGAACCAAATCAACTGTCCCACGTCTAGCCTAAAAAATAATAATACCCCACGTACTATTAACTCATCAAATTAAAATGATATTTTATTTCGTAAGTTGAAAGTTCTTACAAAATAATAATAATAATTGTTTATATATAACTTGGCAAGTTAACTCCTAGTGATTGCGTACATAAGCTTGCAAAGATTTTACTGACGTGCAATCATGTGTTTATGTTTTTATAACATTTCTCCGTCTATCCCAACATGATATTTTCACCCAGCCCAGCAAGTCCGCGGATTTCGAGAAAAATGCAAATGGGATTTAAACGGGCTGCATAGATGCTACATCATTGTTTCACCCAGCCCACCAAATGGACTAAAAAAACAAATGGACTGGCTGACATGTGGGCCAGTAGGTCGAAGCCTAAGAAGGCGTTGGATTTACATCCAACTGCCGACATTCTTCTTCAATCTCTCGTCTTCTTGCTCCACCCGCCCAAAGCAGCGCCGGTCGTGCCGCGTGCTCCTGCCTCTCGTGGCCGACTGTGATGCCGCGGAGGCCTCACCGCCCCCTACTACTCCCACCGTTGGCCCAGGGTATCCCTCTACTCACCCACACCCCTGTTATTCTGCGGCGACGGCAGCCTCACGCCGCAGCCGAACCAGTGAACCCTCGTACTCCTCTCCGCGTGGGCATCCACTGCCGCGTCTTCCCCGGTTCCGCGTCGTCCCCTTCCTAGGCCTCGCCGTCGTCCACCGCCTTGGTGCTCTCGGCGTGGCGTGGTCAATGTGGTCAATGACTGACTTCCATCGGAAGAGTACTGTATGTGGAGAGGCTGACAGCTGGGTCCACGGCCACAGCCTAGTTTTTTTGTGATTTGCCAAGTAAGTCGCTTTGTCAGGCCGGTTGGGCTGCAAATCTTTCAAGACGAGGAGAGCTTCATTCGGCTGGCCGAGAAAATGGCCTATCAGTAATGATAAATGGGTTGTACATTTTTAAAACACATCAAACCGGCAATTAGTTTCAAATATCTTTTTTTCATTTCGAGATTTTAAATTACATTAATTTTTATGCGTGGAGAATTTGTTGGATTTTACATTGATATACATTTATTTTTAAAATCAGTTTGAATGTGAGTCAAAATTTCGGGATTAAAAACAGTTCGGACCGCACCGAAATATGCAAAATTTCATATAATTTTTTAACCGTGGCCACAATATGGGCTATAATGCTAACAAAAAGAATATGGGCTCCAAAAAAACCTTAAGAATTAGCAAATGGGCTATAAATTATTAGAAATAATGGCAGATGGGCTGTATGCTGTTTTCCACAGATTTGAGGCTTTCCTAAAAAAAGGTTGATGCACAAGCAGTGACTGTTGGATGTCCATCGAATGGCCATCGTGCTTCTTCAATCTCTGCTCTTCCTGCTCCAGCCGCTCAAACAAGCGTCGGCGGGACTGCCTGCTCCCTCCTCCTCGCGGACGGCTATGCTGCCGCACAGGCCTCACCGCCCCATCGTACTCCCATTGCTGGCCTAGCCATCCCTCTACTCACCCACACCTGTTGTTATTCTCCGGCGATGGCAGACGAACCAGTAAACCCTGATACAGTCGTACTCCCCTCCGCGTGGGAAACAACTGTCGAGCCTTCCCTGCCTTCGTGTCGTTCCCTTCCTAGGCCTCGCCGTCGTCCACCGCCCTGGTGCTCTCGGCGCGGCCTGGTCAACCTGGTCAACGACCGACATGCATCTGAAGTGGACTGTACGTGGAGAGGCCGACAGCTGGGTCCATGGCCTCACACAAGGAAATGCCTCCTTATTACGCGCAAAATAATGATTCCTCCACCTGACATCAGGGACCCACCGAAAGGGCCTCTGTATTTCGCGAAAAAAACATTACCGCCGTTGATAGCTCAGACCCACCAGCTATATCTTCACACGCAAGGAAGTGCCTCCTTATTATACACAAAAAATGAACACTCCCCCTGTTAGCTGGGACCCAGTATAGTGGCAGGCTGACTTGTGGGCCTACTAAGTTGACGGGGATGGAGCGCTTTGTCAACTTAGTCAATATGCATGATTCTAGCTCCAGTGACCGTACGATGTCCATCCAACGGTCATAGTTCTTCATCAACCTCTGGTCTTCTTGCTCCAGCCACCCAAACCAGCGCCGGTTGTGCCTCGTGCTCCTGCCTCCCGTGGCCGGCTGCGATGCGGCAGATGCCTCAACACCCCCTACTGCTCCCATCGCTGGCCAGGCCACCCCTCTACTCACCCACACCCCTGTTATTCTGCGGCGATGGCAGCCTCACACCGCAGCGAACCAGTGAACCCTCGTACTCCTCTACGCGTGAGCATCCACTGTCGCGTCTTCCCCGGCTCCGCGTCGTCCCCTTCCTAGGCCTCGCCGTCGTCCACCGCCCTGGTGCTCTCGGCGCAGCGTGGTCAACATGGTCAAGGAACGCCTTCCATCGGACATGGACCGTACGTGGAGAGGTTGACAGCTGGGTCCATGGCCGCAGCAAGGAAGTACCTCCTTATTACATGCAAAATAATTATTCCTCCACCTGATAGCGGGGACCCACCGGACGGGCCACCATATTTCATGAAAAAAATGTTTGCCCCTAACTGTTGGGACCCACCAGCTACATCTTCGCACGCAAGGAAGTGCGTCCGGGAAAAAAACGATTCGCCCCCCTGACTACTGGGACCCACCAGCTACATATTCGCAGACAAGGAAGTGCCTGACAGTCAGGACCCACCTGGTCGAAGCATACGTAGCGTTGTCATTCTGGTTGCGAACGTGTACGTACATATATACTGGTGGATGTAGAGGCGCGCACGTGTCGTAGTAGAGGCACGTACGTGTCGTAGTAGAGGCGCGCACGTAGCATGTACACGTACGTACAGCGGCCAGGGTGCAAGAAAGAAAATACGGCCACGTATGTGTACATGCGGGTGGGGTCTCAAACGCCTACTCGCGCATACGTACGACCAGGGCTCATGTACATGGCTGGGTCGAAACAGAGAAACAACATCGTCGTCGTCTTCATGGGGAGGCAACGGAATGCGTCGTGTTCATGGGGAGGCAACAGAATGTGTCATGTTCATCGGGAGGCAACGGAACGCGTGGGAGCCAACCGGCTGGGTCGAAATGGAATGCGTGGTCGTGTTCATCGGGAGGGCTTGGACGGAACAGGCGATGGAAACAAGGCCTGGCGTACCGCACAACGGAGGAAACGGACCTCCTACGTTTGGAACGGGGTCCTGTTGATCGGGAGGGGTCTGGCGTACCGCAAAACGGAGGAAACGAACCTCCTATGGTCGAAACAGGGGTCCTGTTGATCGGGAGGGGTGTGGCGTACCGCAAAACGGAGGAAACAGACCTCCTACGGTCGAAACGGGGGTCCTGTTGATCGGGAGGGGTGTGGCGTACCGCAAAACGGACGAAACGGACTTGTGTTGGAGCGCCACGGTCGAAACGGGGTCCTGTTCATCGGGAGGGGTGTGGCGTACTGCGAAACGGGACTCCATGGGATACTGTTCATCTCCACCGTCGACCTCCTCCAGCCTCCATGGGCTACCGTCGACCTCCTCCAGCCTCCATGGGCTCCTGTTCATCCAGCCTCCACCGCGCACTACTCCACCGGCTACTGTTCAACCACCCCTCCACCGTCTACTGTTCATCCAGCCCTCCACACCACAGGGTCCAGTTCAACCACCCCTCCGCGGGCACCCCTCCACCGTCTACTGTTCATCCTGCCCTCCACCACACCACGGGGTCCTGTTCATCCAGAGGCAACGCCACCGCTCACTGTTCATCCACCCCCCCCCCCCACAACGCTCACTGTTCATCCCAGAGGCAGCATCGATCGGCTTCAGTTAGTACCAGTAGCGAAGGAATCGCTCGATCGGGTTCAGTTAACAGCCATCGATCGATCGCTCGGGTTCAGTAACGCGTAGCCTGCAGTGCAATCGCTCGGGTTCAGTTTGAGCCCAACGCCTCGCTCGGGTTCAGTTAGAGCCAACGCCTCGCACACATGCGCGTACGTGTACGAGAGAAACGCGCATCGCTTGGCCCCGACCTCCCACCGTAACCGGGAACTCCCTGAAATTTTCCTCCCCCTCACTTCTACCACGGTTTTTTCTGTCATGGACGGCCCAAAGAATGTCATGCAGCCGTGTCTCCGGCCTGCCCGGGACGAAAAGCCCATTTTCTGTCATGATTTTTTGTCATAGAAGTAGGAGCCCACCACATCTATGATGATACCGGGTTTTGTCACAATTATCGTCATAGAAGTGTCATATGTATGATAGAAAATAAATTCGTTCGGCCCAAAATGTCACGGATGTGTCTTTTTTTTGTAGTGCAAGCATGCTTAACAACTTGCAAATATAGCAATTGTATTTGTTTCTCATGTATTTAGTACAACCAAATTCGATTTATCCCCCACATGGTATAGAATAAGAGAATGCAGCCACATCAATTGAACATCGCATTGCAGAATTGAACCAAGCAGTTAACTAAACACCACAACAAATGAACCAAATGTTAACTAAGCACCACATTGCACAATATAACATACTCCTAATAGAAGATCAGACAGTTAACCAAACCAAGCATGCTTAACAACTTGGAAATATAGCAATTGTATTTGTTTCTCATGTATTTAGTATAGCCAAATTCAATTTATTCCTCACATGGTATACAATAAGAGAATGCAGCCACAACAATTGAACATCACATTGCAGAATTGAACCAAGCAGTTAACTAAACACCACACAAGTGAACCAAGCCACAACAAATGAACCAAGAAGTTAACTAAACACCAATTGAACAATATAACATACTCATAATAGAAGATCAGACAGTTAACCAAACCAATCATACTTAACAACTTGGAAATATTGCACCCTGAAGAATTGAACATCACATTTGCAGAATTGAACCAAGAAGTTAATTGAACACCACATTGCAAGACATATAGAACATATACACTATAGTAGAAGATTGCATGGTGAAAGTAGATAGCACAATTCACTAGAATTTGTTAAGGAAAGATAGTAGCTAGCAAACTGAGCATGGGTCCTTATAGTGAGCCAATAAGACATGCTACTCCTCATTGTCGAAGATATCGATGACGATTGGCTCCTTGGACATGGAAGATGGCGAGGCCTCTGCATCATGGGTGCCCTCGTTGTAGTGGTGAGTTGCTTGAGCCGCTCCGGGCACCAACCTGCTGGCTCTCGAGATGAGGTAAGCACGTGCACGCTGAGAAAACACCTCGTAGTCTTTGTCGAAGGCACCGATGGTGGCCTCGAGAAACCGCCGCGAACTATTGTTTAAAGCAGCCACTCGCGTCGCGGCGTTGGCCTGTGAGGCATCAACAGTGGCCTCGATGGCGAGGTGCTCCTCCAGGATCTGGGGGTCGGCACGAATGGTAGCCATCGCGACCTCATCTGTGCGTGCGGCCGTGATTTGCTTCTCTGCTGCCAAATGCTCCTTGAGGTCTTGGCTATACTTCATGCACCATGGTTTAGGCCGGCGCTTATTTCGTGGAGGGGTCGGTGATTTGGGTGGAAGGTGTCGCGCTCGCGTCGGCGGTCGGGCATGTGGGTTGTGGAAGGAGGAGGAGGATGGGGGTCGGATGTGGATTACATGCCTGGATAGGCGAGGCCGAGCAGCGTGAAGGAGGGTTGCTGGCGAGGAGGCGGCGATGCTGCAAGCAAGGAGTGAAGGTTTAAACTTGGAAAGGAAGGCGGAAAGGGGGTAAATGTGGCTTTTGGTAAGGGGGAGGGGGCGGGGAGGTAGATATTTCCACGGAAGCCGAAAATTTGGAATCGCTTCAGCCAAAAAACTGGCACGCAAAGTGTCATCAGACACGGTCCCTTATTCAGACACGGTCCAAAGATATTTTGTGTTGCATCTCACATGGTTGGTTATAATAAACTGTGTGGGATCTACTTGATTTTTGTCTTGATTTGAATTACATAATGGGATCACAGCGGCCATAGACGGTGTTTGAATTGCTAGACCTTTTATCTGCAATGATCATAAAAAGAATTGGAATTATTCAGGGTTCGTTTGGACATTTTTATGCATTAAGTGAATTTTCAATGCATTTATGTGCATAATTCAAATTTGAACTACATGCACATGATCCAGTGCATATAAATAGGTTGGAAAATCAAATCTTTGTCCTTGAGTGCATGCTTAGGTCCGATGCAAGAAATGGGAATGAATGTCAAACACCCTGCCACCGTCACTCGGTCGCAAACATTGAGATACCTGGTTTTTAAATTCTAGTAAATCCAAAATTCGTCTGAAATTCATGAAACTTGGCATGCTATCATGGAGCGGCATCAACATGGCATGGTAAAGTTTTTGTCCCATTTGGGGCAGGTTTGGGTATATGCTTCTCACAAACCAGAGCTTCTCACAACAAGCATGATGGTTTCGGTAGGGAACGCCCCAACTTTGGGGACGAAATGATATCCATGACTCTAATTGCTTTCAAAAAAAAATTCATGTCAACATAGAACAACATGAGTGTTGTGTTATTTTTTGTGATTTTTCGGGTTCGTTTGGACATTTTTATGCATTAAGTGAGTTTTCAATGCATTTATGCACATAATTCAAATTTGAACTACATGCACATGCTTCGATGCATATAAATTGGTTGAAAAATCAAATCTTTGTTCTTGGGGTGCATGCTTAGGTCCCATGCAAGAAATGGGAATGAATGTCCAGCATCGTGCCACCGTCACTCGGCCGCAAACATTGAGATACTGGGTTTTTAAATTCTAGTAAATCCAAAACTCATCTGAAATTCATGAAACTTGGCATGCTATCATGGAGCGGCATCAACATGTCGTGGTAAAGTTTTTGTCCCATTTGGGGCAGGTCTGGGTATATGCTTCTCACAAACCAGAGCTTCTTACAAAAAGCATGATGGTTCCGTAGGGAACGCCCCAACTTTGGGGTGAAACGATATCAATTGCCTCTAATTGCTTTCAAATTTTTTCTCCTGTCAACATAGAACAACAGGAGTGTTGTGTTATTTTTTGTGATTTTTCGGGGTTTGTTTGGACATTTTTATGCATTAAGTGAGTTTTTAATGCATTTATGTGCATAATTCAAAATTGAACTACATGCACATGCTCTGGTGCATATAAATTGGTTGAAAAATCAAATCTTTGGTCCTTGGGTGCATGCTTAGGTCCCATGCAAGAAATGGGAATGAATGTCAAGCACCGTGCCACCGTCACTTGGTCGCAAACATTGAGATACCTGGATTTTAAATTCTAGTAAATCCAAAACTCGTCTGAAATTCATGGAACTTGGCATGCTATAATGGAGCGGCATCAACATGGCGTGGTAAAGTTTTTGTCCCATTTGGGGCAGGTTTGGGTATATGCTTCTCACAAATCAGAGCTTCTCATGACAAGCATGATGGTTTCGGTACGGAACGCCCCAACTTTGGATGCGAAACGATATCCATTGCTTCTAATTGCTTTCAAATTTTTAATCATGTCAACATAGAACAACAGGAGTGTTGTGTTATTTTTTGTGATTTTTCGGGGTTCGTTTGGACATTTTTATGCATTAAGTGAGTTTTCAATGCATTTATGTGCATATTCAAATTTGAACTACATGGACATGCTCCAATGCATATAAGTTGGTTGAAAAATCAAATCTTTGGTCCTTGGTGCATGCTTAGGTCCCATGCAAGAAATTGGAATGAATGTCAAACACCCTGCCACCGTCACTCGGCCGCAAACATTGAGATACCTGGTTTTTAAATTCTAGTAAATCCAAAACTCGTCTGAAATTCATGAAACTTGGCATGCTATCATGGAGGGGCATCAACATGCCGTGCTAAAGTTTTTGTCCCGTTTGGGCCAGGTTTGGGTATATGCTTCTCACAAACCAGAGCTTCTCACAACAAGCATGATGGTTTCATATAGAACACCCATATGCAAAGTGAGAGAAGGATTTGTGCGTCTCTTGAACACAAACGGTTCTTTTGGATGGCCCGTGTGAATCAGTAGCGGGGCGGCACAATACTATTCGATTTGACAGCGGGCGGCGTAGTTCCCGATACAGATTTAATGTAGATGAGGGAGAGGGTAGTGGTTCCCAAAATGTTTAATGGGAAATGATGCATCCTCCTTCAATTATCATCGTGTGAATGCATGAGGGAAGTAATGGGAGGACCGGGAAAAGAGGCAACACTATGTGAATGCAACGCAGTTTGCATTCATATAAAGGCACCCGTTCATTCCAATGCATCTACCACGTCGTATGCACCTAAGCATTTGCCTAAGCACCTACACTAATAAGCATCCACGACACCGGCCTGCGGCATGGCACCATGGATCGTCTCCATACGGTGTTGGAGACCGGCTGGTGGATGGCCGCCGTCGACGCCAGCTACGACTCTCAGTTGGACCAGATGATCATTCGCAGCACCAATAGGTTCACCGTCGTCAAGAAGCTCACGGACGACAATGCCGTACTCCTCCAGCCTGCGCGCTCGAGCTCCTCATTGCCTGCCACCCTAATCGGCCTCCATGGTCAGAACCTCTTCGAAGCACTGGAGGCCGCGCTCGCCACGAGGCACCTCGCCCTGCAAGAAACCGTCGACCTACACATCCATGTGTACGAACGGATCGTGTACATAGGTATCTACAAGGCCAGTGAGGAAGCTACGACATTGGCCTTCTTCAGCCGGCTGGAAGCCTTGGATGCCTTAGTTGAAAAGCACCTTGACCTCGCCACACAAGCAGGCGCTCCTTAGCCACCGGTTGGTGGCCCGGCCGGTGCACTGAGTTGAGGAGGAGGAGGTCATACGTTTATGGATGCATCTTTCTTCTTTACTCCTGTAACCACCACTGCGATTGCATCATCGTGGCCTTAATTCTGATTTTGCTATTGCATTCTCGTTCCAGTCAATACAGACATGTGCGATCCCTTTGCTCAATACAGAACTGTCCGTTCCAGTCTTATTTTGATTGGCTTGAATGAAGGTCTATCCCGCTGTTAGGCGCCGCAACGCGATGTGCTCGTCGTTAGGCGTCACGGCGCGCTCTGCTCGCCTCCATCGGTGTGCTCGGCTTATAGACAGCTTTTCCTTGCGTATTCAACTACTATATGCATATATACATGGTTGCTTGCCGTTGAGGCAACCGCGGAGCGCTCGGCTCGCGTCCTTCCGCGCACGCTCTGCCAACGGTTGGGCGTGCACACAATCATGTCGGGGGGCCCGTATGCATGCGGTTGCGCCGCGCACGTTGCCACGCGATGCAGTTACATGCGGCACGACGGAGTTATGCGCTGCAAATTAGAACTACCATCAGGGCCTGCCAATATTCCTGGCTGTCCAGCTTCCCCTTTAATTCCTGCGGCCATTATAACCTTAGCCTCTTCAACCTTTCGATCGCGCACCATAACACAACAAGCACACCCACGACGACACATAGAGAGGGGATGTCCGACGGCACTCCAATGGAGTTTGGCGAGCATAGAGTGGAGACCCACGCGAGGGAGACGGATCTCTCGGTGGTGTATACCATCGACCCGGCCGTGGTGAACGACTACATCAATAGCGTTGAGCAGTTGCTTTCTGGAGACAAGTACAACGTTGTCGGCATCGACCTCCAGTACATCGCCGATCGTCCCGGCATAGATCAGAAGGTTGTCATCGCCTAGTTGTGAGTGCACCATCATGTCCTCATCTACCACTACTGCATGGCCACAGAGCCTTGCGGTCGGTTTGTCAACAGGACCGACTACAAGTTCGCCACGGTGGATACCAAAGACGATGTAAAAGTGCTTAGCATTACGGGCCTGGCCTGCAAGAACCTTGTCGAAATCCGTGACCACTACAAGGTCTGGGGCGGCACGAAGTAGGACTCCCTGGTCGAACTTGCCTCGGCCATCATCGACCCCTACTACGAAAAGATGAAGCAGGATGCCCAGAGAACAAGTCCCGTATCCTGGCACAAGGCCTGGATGCGGCAACTGGATGAACCTCACCTTAGGTTCATGGCCAAGAGTGTGTACACATGCTACGAGATGCACAGGCGGATCATTGAGATGAGGAAGTGCCTCGTTACCCAAATCGACGAGCCCGGATCAAGCCACAAGAAGAGCAAGCGTCACAAGAAGTAGATGATGATCAGATGATCGTTTATGCTAGTTAATCATGCATGTAATATATAGTTTACTTTATTGGTGTGTGTGGAAATGTCATGTGTGTAGTAGCCACCTATGTAATTATGCATGTAATAGTTTATTTTGGTGTGTGCAAATGCCATGGTTGTAGTAGGCACCTATGTAAGTGGATGTTTAATTTGGTTATGCAAGCATGTCCTTATAAGTGTGTATGTGTATATATATGTGTTGTTGTTCTGTATGCAATCCCATCGCAGAACACACACGTCCTATTAGCAGCAACCGTCTGTGTTCTTATCGGTCTACAGACACATTTCTGATTACAGACATGTTTTTCGCATATCACACACATCTTGTTAAGTTGAACCGTTTCTGTTCTCATGTCTCAATGCTAACAATTCATCCGAGTGAACCGCATGCCGTATATCGCACACACCTTTGATCTGGCTGACCGTTTCTTTTGTGTTGCCTAATCACAAATAGTTCATCCGAGTGAACCATATGTTGTGTATCGCACATGCCTCTATCTGGCTGCCCGTTTTTTGTTCCTCCTCATCGCAAACAGTTCATTGAACTGAACCGTATGCCCTTCATCACACACACAACTAAAACCTGAACCGTGTTTGATGCATTCATCATCGCAAACATTTTACACATTTCAGACGGTTTGCATACAGCACTGTTTGCAATTATGGCATTGCACACAGTTTCTCGAAGGATCTCTGATCGTAGTGTCGCGTTAGTAGCATCCTGCAGTAGTGATCATTGTCGTCTCGTCAGTTATTTCTTCTACGACTATGGCTACCGCTTAGTGATAAAGTAAGGCAATTATATGGTGATTGCATTTCATACAATAAAGCAACAACCATATGGCTCCTGCCAGTTACCGATAACTCTGTTACAAAACATGATCATCTCATACAATAAAATTTAGCATCATATCCTGACCATATCACATCACAACATGCCCTGCAAAAACTAGTTAGACGTCCCCTACTTTGTTGTTGCATGTTTTACGTGGCTGCTACGGGCTTAACAAGAACCGTTCTTACCTACGCATCAAAAACCACAACATCCATTGAATCTTCAGAAAGAACCTTGTTTGTTGAATCTGATTCAACTAAAGTTGGAGAAACAGACACCCACTAGCCACCTATGTGCGAAGCAAGTCGGCAGAACCAATCTCACGTAAGCGTACGCGTAATGTCGGTCTGGGCCGCTTCATCCAACAATACCGCTGAATCAAGAATCAACTAGTGACGATAAGCAATATGTATATACACGCGCCCACAACTCCTTTGTGTTCTACTCGTGCATATAACATCTACGCATAGACCTGGCTCTGATACCACTGTTGGGGAACGCAGTAATTTCAAAAAAATTCCTATGCACACGCAAGATCCATCTAGGTGATGCATAGCAACGAGAGGGGAGAGTGTTGTCCACGTACCCTCGTAGACCGTAAGCGGAAGCGTTATGACAATGCGGTTGATGTAGTCGTACGTCTTCACGATCCGACCGATCCGAGCACCGAAGGCACGCCACCTTCGTGATCTGCACACGTTCAGCTCGATGACGTCCCACGAACTCTAGATCTAGCTGAGGTCAAGGGAGAGTTTCGTCAGCACAACGGCGTGATGATGGTGATGATGAAGTTACCGATGTAGGGCTTCGCCTAAGCTCTACAATGATATGACCGAGGTGGAAATCTGTGGAGGGGGGCACCGCACATGGCTAAACAATCAACTTGTGTGTCTATGGGGTGCCCCCTCCCCGTATATAAAGGAGTGGAGGAGGGGGAGGACCGGCCCTCTCATGGCGCGCCCAAGGGGGGAGTCCTACTCCCGATGGGAGTAGGATTCCCCCTTCCCTAGTTGGAGTAGGAGAGGAAGGAAGGGGGAGAGAGAGGGAAGGAAAGGGGGCCCACCCAATTCGGATTGGGCTTGGGGGTGCCCTCCACCTTGGTCGCCTCCTCCTCTCTGCCACTAAGGCCCAATAAGGCCCATACACTCCCCGGGGGGTTCCGGTAACCCCCCGGTACTCCGGTAAATGCCCGAACTCACGCGGAACCATTCCGATGTCCAAACATAGCCTTCCAATATATCGATCTTTATGTCTCAACCATTTCAAGACTCCTTTTCATGTTTGTGATCTCATCTAGGACTCCGAACAACTTCGGTACATCAAAACACATAAACTCATAATTCCGATCATCATCGAACGTTAAGCGTGCGGACCCTACGGGTTCGAAAACTATGTAGACATGACTGAGACTCATCTCCGGTAAATAACCAATAGCGGAACCTGGATGCTCATATCAGTTCCTACATATTCTATGAAGATCTTTATCGGTCAAACCACATAACAACATATGTTGTTCCCTATGTCATCGGTATGTTACTTGCCCGAGAATTGATCGGCGGCATCTCAATACCTAGTTCAATCTCATTACCGGCAAGTCTCTTTACTCGTTCCATAATGCAACATCTTGTAACTAAGTCATTAGTTACATTTCTTGCAAGGCTTATAGTGATGTGCATTACCAAGAGGGCCCAAAGATACCTCTCTGATACACGGAGTGACAAATCCTAATCTCGATCTATGCCAACTCAACAAACACCATCGAAGACACGTGTAGAGCATCTTTATAGTCACCCAGTTACGTTGTGACGTTTGATAGCACACTAAGTGTTCCTCCGGTATTCGGGAGTTGCATAATCTCATAGTCATAGGAACATGTATAAGTTATGGAGAAAGAAATAGCAATAAACTAAACGATCAAAGTGCTAAGCTAACGGATGGGTCAAGTCAATCACATAATTGTCCAATGATGTGATCCTGTTCATCAAATGACAACTCTTGTCCATGGCTAGGAAACTTAACCATCTTTGAATAATGAGCTAGTCAAGTAGAGGCATACTAGTGACACTCATTTTGTCTATGTATTCACACATGTACTAAGTTTCTGGTTAATACAATTCTAGCATGAATAATAAACATTTATCATGATATAAGGAAATATAAATAACAAATTTATTATTGCCTCTAGGGCATATTTCCTTCACTCTTTGGGTGTTAATCGCATAGTGATGTGAACTAGATTATTGACTCTAGTAATCCTTTTGGGTGTTGGTCACATGGCGATGTGAACTGTGGGTGTTAATCACATAAAGATGTGAACTATTGATGTTAAATCACATGGCGATGTGAACTAGATTATTGACTCTAGTGCAAGTGGGAGAACGAAGGAAATATGCCCTAGAGGCAATAATAAAGTTATTATTTTATATTTCCTTATATCATGATAAATGTTTATTATTCATGCTAGAATTTTATTAAATGGAAACTAGATACATGTGTGAATACAAAGACAAAACACCGTGTCCCTAGTAAGCCTCTACTAGAGTAGCTTGTTAATCAAAGATGGTTAAGTTTCCTAACCATGGGCATGTTTTGTCATTTGATGAACGGGATCACATCATTAGGAGAATGATGTGATGGACAAGACCCATCTATTAGCTTAGCAAAATGATCGTTAAGTTTTATTGCTATTGCTTTCTTCATGTCATATACATATTCCTTTGATTATGAGATTATGCAACTCCCGGATACCGGAGGAATACCTTGTGTTCTATCAAATGTCACAACGTATCTGGGTGATTATAAAGATTTTATATAGGTATGTCTAAAGGTGTTTATTGGGTTGGCATAGATCGAGATTAGTATTTGTCGCTCCGAGTATCGGAGAGGTATCTCTGGGCCCTCTCGGTAATGCGCATCATGATAAGCCTTGCAAGCAATGTAACTAACGAGTTAGTTGCGGGATGATGCATTACGGAATGAGTAAAGAGACTTGCCAGTAACAAGATTGAACTAGGTATGAGGATACCGATGATCGAATCTCAGGCAAATAACATACCGATGACAAAGGGAATAACGTATGTTGTCATTATGGTATGACCGATAAAGATCTTCGTAGAATATGTGGGAACCAATATGAGCATCCAGTTTCCGCTATTGGTTATTGACCGGAGAGGTGTCTCGGTCATGTCTACATAGTTCTCGAACCCATAGGGTCCGCACGCATAACGTTCGATGACGATTTTGTATTATATGATTTGGTGATCGAATGTTGTTCGGAGTCCCAGATGAGATCACGGACATGACGAGGAGTCTCAAAAATGGTCGAGAGGTAAAGATTCATATATAGGATGATAGTATTTGGACACCGGAAGTGTTCCGGGGGTACCGGGTACGTATCAAGTCACCGGAAGGGGTTTCGGGCTACCCCCGGCAAACTATATGGACCTATTGGGCCAAGAGGGGAAACGCAGCAGCCAGCATGGGTTGCTACGCCCCCCATGTTGTCCAAATAGGAAGGGGAAGAGAGAATGAAGGGGAGGCAATTAGGCCTCCCCCTTCCTCCCCTACTCTCTCCCCTTTCCTTCCCTCTCGGGAAAAGATGGTAAGGGGGGCGAATTGGACAAGCCCCCCAAGCAGGATTCCTCCTACTTGGGGCGCCCCATGGTTGTTCCCCTCCCATTCCCACCTATATATATGTGGGGAGGGGGAGCCTAGAACACATAGCAAACATTGTTAGCCATGTGCGGTGCCCCCCTCCACAGTTTACGCCTATGGTCATATTCAAGTATTGCTTAAGCGAAGCCCTGCGCGAATCACTTCACCATCACCGTTACCACGCCATCATGTTGGCAAAACTCTCCCTCGACACTTTGCTAGATCAAGAGTTCGAGGGATGTCATCGAGCTGAACGTGTGTAGAACTCGGAGGTGTCGTACATTCGGTACTTGATCGGTCGGAACGACAAGAAGTTCGACTACATCAACCGCGTTGTCAAACACTTCCGCTTTCGGTCTGCGAGGGTACGTGGACATACTCTCCCCTCTCTCGTTTCTATGCATCTCCTAGATAGATCTTGCATGAGCATATGAATTTCTTTTAAATTGCATTCTATGTTCCCCAATAGCTAGATGCAGAGACTGATTTGTCAAAATATCAGGCGGCTTACACAAAAGAAAACTCAAGAATATCAACACCCATTCATGATGACGTGGATCTTATTCCACCAACACGTAAGTACACCTTTGCTCCTAATATTGATCCCTTGACCCTTATAGATGATGAAGCTATATTTAGAGCTTTGATTGGGATCAACTAGGCCACATCTGACTTCCAGCCAATGAGTGAAGAAGAAGAAGAAGAAGAACCGGCGCAAGATGACCTGGAGTCTTTGATACGTCTCCAACGTATCTATAATTTTTGATTGTTCCATGCTATTATATTATCTGTTTTGGATGTTTAATGGGCTTTAATATACCTTATTTATATTATTTTTGGGACTAACCTATTAACCTAAAGCCCAGTGCAAATTGCTGATTTTTTGCCTATTTCAGTGTTTCATAGAAAAGGAATATCAAACGGAATCCAAATGGAATGAAACCTTCGCGAGTACCTTTTTTTGGAACAAACGTGATCCAGGAGACTTGGAGTGGACGTCAAGGAAGAAGCGAGGCGGCCATGAGGTAGGAGGGCCCGCCCAGGGGGGCCAGGCGCTCCCCCCACCCTCGTGGGCCCCTTGCAGCTCCACCGACCTACTTCTTTTGCCTATATATACTCTTATACCCTGAAACCTTCGGGGAGAGCAACTAAACAGCTTTTCCACCGCCGCAACCTTCTGTACCCATGAGATCCCATCTTGGGGCCTTTTCCTGCGATCTGCCAGAGGGGGATTCGATCATGAAGAGCTTCTACATCAACACCATAGCCTCTCCGATGATGTGTGAGTATTTTAGCACAGGCCTTCGGGTCCATTGTTATTAGCTAGATGGCTTCTTCTCTCTCTTTGGATCTCAATACAAAGTTCTCCTCGATGTTCTTGGAGATCTATTCGATGTAACTCTTTTTGCGGTGTGTTTGCCAAGATCTGATGAATTGTGGGTTTATGAACTTGATTATCTATGAATATTATTTGATTCTTTTCCGAATTCTTATATGCATGATTTGATATGTTTGCAAGTCTCTTCGAATTATCGGTTTAGTTTGGCCTACTAGATTGATATTTCTTGCAATGGGAGAAGTGCTTAGCTTTGGGTCCAATCTTGCGGTGTCCTTACCCAGTGACAGCAGGGGCAGCAAGGCACGTATTGTATTGTTGCCATCGAGGATAAAAAGATGGGGTTTATATCATATTGCTTGAGTTTATCCCTCTACATCATGTCATCTTGCCTAATGCGTTACTCCATTCTTATGAACTTAATTCTTTATATGCATGCTGGATAGCAGTCGATGTGTGGAGTAATAGTAGTAGATGCAGAATCGTTTCGGTCTACTTGTCACGGAAGTGATGCCTATATTCATGATCATTGCCTTAGATATCATCATAACTATCGCTTTTCTATCAATTTCTCAACAGTAATTTGTTCACCCACTGTAATACATGCTATCTTGACAGAAGCCACTAGTGAAACCTATGGCCCCCGGGTCTACTTTACATCATATAAGTTTCCAATCTACAATTCTAGTTTACTATTTATTTTGCAATCTTTATTTTCCAATCTATATCACAAAAATACCAAAACTATTTATCTTATTATCTCTATCAGATCTCACTTTCGTAAGTGACCGTGAAGGGATTGACAACCCCTTTATCACGTTGGTTGCGAGGTTCTTGTTTGTTTGTGCAGGTACTAGGCGACTTGCGTGTAGTCTCCTACTGGATTGATACATTGGTTCTCAAAAACTGAGGGAAATACTTACGCTACTTTGCTGCATCACCCTTTCATTTTCAAGGGAAAACCAACGCATGCTCAAGAGGTAGCAAGAAGGATTTCTGGCGCCGTTGCCGGGGAGATCTACGCACAAGTCAAGACATACCAATTACCCATCCCAAACTCTTATCCCTCGCATTACATTATTTGCCATTCGCCTCTCGTTTTCCTCTCCACCACTTCACCCTTGCCGTTTTATTCGCCTCTTTTCCATTCGCCCTTTTTCCGTTCGTCTTTTTTTCGCTTGCCTCTTGTGTGCTTGTGTGTTGGATTGATTGTTTGTCATGATGGCTCAAGATAATACTAAATTATGTGACTTTACCAATACCAACAACAATGATTTTATCAGCACTTCGATTGCTCCTCTTACCGATGTTGAATCTTGTGAAATTAATACTGCTTTGCTGAATCTTGTCATGGAAGATCAATTTGCTAGCCTTCCTAGTGAATATGCCGCTACCCATCTGAGGGAGTCCTGGATTAGGGGGTGTCTGGATAGCCGGACTATACCTTCGGCCGGACTCCTAGACTATGAAGATACAAGATTGAAGACTTCGTCCCGTGTCCGGAAGGGACTTTTCTTGGCGTGGAAGGCAAGCTTGGCGATACGGATATGTAGATCTCCTACAATTGTAACCGACTCTGTGTAACCCTAGCCCTCTCCGGTGTCTATATAAACCGGAGGGTTTTAGTCCATAGGACGAACAACAATCATACCATAGGCTAGCTTCTAGGGTTTAGCCTCGTTGATCTCATGGTAGATCTACTCTTGTACTACCCATATCATCAATATTAATCAAGCAGGACGTAGGGTTTTAACTCCATCAAGAGGGCCCGAACCTGGGTAAAACATTGTGTCCCCTGCCTCCTATTACCATCCTCCTAGACGCACAGTTCGGGACCCCCTACCCGAGATCCGCCGGTTTTGACACCAACATTGGTGGTTTCATTGAGAGTTCCTCTATGTCGTCACTTTTAGGCCCGATGGCTCCTCCGATCATCAACAGCGATGCGATCCAGGGTGAGACCTTTCTCCCCGGTCAGATCTTCGTATTTGGCGGCTTTGCACTGCGGGCCAATTCGCTTGGCCATCTGGAGCAGATCGAAAGCTACGCCCCTGGCCATCAGGTTAGATTTGGAAGTTTAAACTACACAACGGACCTCCGCGGAGACTTGATCATCGACGGATTCGAGCCGCAGCCGAGCGTGCCGCACTGTCACGATGGGAATGATCTAGCTCTACCGCCGAACAGTGCCCTGGAGGCTGCACCCGCATCAGCTCCGACCCTTAATTCGGAGCCAACTGCGCCAATCGAGGATGGGTGGTTGGACACCGCCTCGGGGGCTGCAATCTCTACGGCGATCAAGCCGAATATTAGCCCTATTCTCTGCGAAGCCCATGACTCCAAGGAGCCGGACTCCTCTCCAGACTCCGAGCCCTCCGCGCCCCTACCGATCGAACCCGATTGGGCGCCGACCACGGAGTTCACCGCCGCGAACATCTTTCACCGCCGCGAACATCTTCGGCGATATTTTGAATTCACTAAAGTCTCTCTCTTTATCAGGAGAGCTCTGGCTGGACTATGGTCAGCGAGGTTGGGATGCAGATGATGAAGAAATTCAAAGCCCACCCACCACCAACTTCATAGCCACTGTCGATGATTTAACCGACATGCTCGACTTCGACTCCGAAGACATCGATAGTATGGACGCTGATGCAGGAGACGATCAAGAACCCGCGCCTATAGGGCACTGGAAAGCCACCTTGTCGTATGATATATACATGGTGGACACCCCAAAATAAGGTAATGGCGATGGAACACCGGAGGATGACCCCTCCAAGAAGCAGCCTAAGCGCCGACGTCAGCGGCACCGCTCTAAATCCCGCCAAAGCAAAAACGGTGATTCCGACACGGGAGATAATAACACCCCGGACAGTGCCAAAGACAACCACCTCCACCAAGATTCAGCACAGGAGGATGGAGAAACCAGCCCTCATGAGAGAGCAGCAGAAAGAGAGGTTGAGGACGATAATTATATGCCTCCCTCCGAAGACGAGGCAAGCCTCGATGACGACGAATTTGTCGTGCCGGAGGATCCCGTCGAACAAGAGCGTTTCAAACGCAGGCTTATGGCCACGGCGAGCAGCCTCAAGAAAAAACAGCAACAGCTTAGAGCTGATCAAGATTTGCTAGCCGACAGATGGACTGAAGTCCTTGCGGCCGAAGATTATGAACTCGAACGCCCCTCCAAGAGCTACCCAAAGCGCAGGTTGCTACCCCGATTAGAGGAGGAAGCACCTAAACCTACATCACCAGCGCATGATGCGGCCGACCGGCCACCCCGTGGCCGTGACAGAGAGGCCTCTTGGCCCTCCACTCAAGCCTCACCCCGGCGCCGCTCAAACAATACCAAGGCACGGGAAAATGCGCCAGACCTGCGAGATATATTGGAGGACAAGGCAAGGCAAACAAGATCAATCTACGGATCGCGTGGGCGCCCCACGGCACGAGACGATAATCATCACTCCGGATACAGTAAATCCGGCCGGGCCGAACACAGTAGACAAAGCTTGTTTGAGCTGCGTCGTGATATAGCCCAATACAGAGGCGCCGCACACCCACTATGCTTCACAGATGAAGTAATGGATCATCAAATCCCCGAGGGTTTCAAACCCGTGAACATCGAATCATACGATGGCACAACAGATCCTGCGGTATGGATCGAGGACTATCTCCTTCATATCCACATGGCCCGCGGTGATGACCTACCCGCCATCAAATACCTCCCACTCAAGCTTAAAGGACCAGCTCGGCATTGGCTTAACAGCTTGCCAGCAGAATCAATTGGTTGTTGGGAGGACCTGGAAGCCGCATTCCTCGACAATTTCCAGGGCACTTATGTGCGACCACCAGACGCCGATGACCTTAGCCACATAATTCAGCAGCCAGAGGAATCGGCCAGACAATCCTGGACACGGTTCCTAACCAAGAAAAATCAAATCGTCGACTGTCCGGACGCAGAGGCCCTAGCAGCCTTCAAGCATAACATCCGCGATGAGTGGCTTGCACGGCACCTAGGACAGGAAAAGCCGAAATCCATGGCAGCCCTCACGACAATTATGACCCGCTTTTGCGCGGGAGAAGACAGCTGGCTAGCTCGCAGCAATAACATGACCAAGAGCCCTGGTAATTCGGATACCAAGGACAACAGTGGCAGGTCGCGTCGCAACAAGCAAAAGCGCCGCATTAACGGCGACAATGCTGAGGATACGACAGTTAATGCCGGATTCAGAGGCTCTAAACCCGGTCAGCGGAAAAAGGCATTCAAAAGAAATACTCCGGGCCTGTCCAGTTTGGACTGAATACTCGACTGCTCATGCTAGATACATGGCACCCCCGAAAAACCAGCCAATCACACCAACAGGGATTGTTGGGTGTTCAAGTAGGCAGGCAAGTTAAAAGCCGAAAGCAGAGACAAGGGGCTGCATAGCGATGACGAGGAGGAGCCCTGCCCACCGAACAACAGTGGACAGAAAGGTTTTCCCCCACAAGTGCGGACGGTGAACATGATATACGCAACCCACGTCCCCAAGAGGGAGCGGAAGCGTGCGCTAAGGGACATATACGCAATGGAGCGAGTCGCCCCAAAGTTCAACCCATGGTCTTCCTGCCCGATCACTTTTGATCGAAGGGACCACCCCACTAGCATCTGTCATGGCGGATTCGTCGCATTGGTTCTAGACCCAGTTATTGACGGATTTCACCTCACTAGAGTCCTTATGGACGGCGGCAGCAGCCTGAACTTGCTTTACCAGGATACAGTGCGGAAAATGGGCATCGATCCCTCAAGGATTAAACCCACTAAAACAACCTTTAAAGGCGTCATACCAGGTGTAGAGGCCAACTGTACAGGCTCAGTTACACTTGAAGTGTTCTTCGGATCTCCGGATAATTTCCGAAGCGAGGAGTTAATCTTCGACATAGTCCCGTTCCGCAGTGGCTATCACGCACTGCTCGGGCGAACCGCATTTGCCAAGTTCAATGCGGTGACGCACTACGCATACCTCAAGCTCAAGATGCCAGGCCCTCGAGGCGTCATCACGGTCAATGGAAACACCAAACGCTCTCTCCGAACGGAGGATCATACGGCGGCTATCGCAGCGAAAGTACAAAGCAGCCTCTCAAGGCAATTGTCTAGTCCGGCCATTAAACGTCTGGACACCGTCAAGTGCACCCGGAGTAACCTACAACAAGACCGCCTGGCACGTGCCGAGCAAGCGTAGCAATGCAGCCCCAACCCCAGCCCTCGCGAACTTGCGAAACCAGTGTTGCGCGTACATAACTACGCTCTGGAAATACCATGGGCACAGGGGGAAGGGCACCATCACGGCACGCCCGAAACGCGGCTTAAACCGCACTAGGGGCTGCCGATTTCTTAATTTTCTCTTATTTTCAGGACTCCATTCTTCGGAAGGATTGTCCGGTAGTACAATTGCCGCACAAACAATACAACCAGGGAAGCAGAAAACTACGTCGCACTATGGAACTCTAAGGTGGTCTCTATAACGAGTAGTATACCCGTTTCACATAACATTCCACAGCTTGCCCCTGGAAAGGACATGTTAAATAGTCCCATCTTTTGCTTATTGCAGTATTTGTATCGTTCTGCTTTGATCGCAGCTTTTTTTAATAAACAATGCATAGCTTTCGTCTATTATTGCATTACTCTTTTTTATGAATATATGTTCATTAATGACATGTTGCACCCGTACACTTTGGTACGGCCAATACGCCAGGGGCTTAAGTACCCCACAATACGGTGTGAGAAGTCCGAACACTTTCACAAGTGCGGCACCCCGAACTTATAGCATTATATGCATCGGCTCCTAATCATGTCTTGGGTCAATAGTTGGGTTTGCCCGGCTCCTATGTTTTGGTACCTTACGTTCCGTTATATCGGCTAAGGTAGCACTAGGAGAACTACTGCGATTGTGCCCCAGTTGAGCTGGGCTAAGCACCTCAGTAGAGAAAGCTAAAACTGACCGTCATGATGAGGCGAGAGTTGGTCGCTGTTCGAGAGGTTTTCGAGTCCCTAAAGACTTATGCCGCTTAGAGCGAGGAGTCGGCTTTGTCCGGCCTAGGCGTGGATAGCGCCCCGAACTCGGTCTTCCGAACACTAGGGGCTTCGCCGAAATTTAAAATTATAGAATTCTATGGCTAAGTGAGAGTGTTCAAGCATTATAGTCAGATTGCCCTGTTCGTTGTGTTGAGCGCCTCCCTCGAAGGACCCAAGAATGGGAAAAAGAGCGCTCATGTTTATCCCGAACACCCCAGCACTCGTGGCATGGGGGCAGAAACCAACGACTCGCCATCTCTCAAATTTGATAAACGGCCGCACAGAAGGTAATGTTTTAAATTCAAAAGTGTTGCTTAGCACATATGAACAAGTTTTCAGCGTACAGGATCACAAATGGGAGTTTACTCAAATATTACATCTTTGGAGCATTCATCCGCTATAAGGCGGGCACCCTTCAGGACGCCCTCATAATACACTTCCGGGACGCGATGCTCCTTGCCGGCGGCGGCCCGTCCTTCACCAGCTTCTCCGCATCCATCTTGCCCCAGTGCACTTTAGCACGGGCAAGCGCCCTACGAGCACCTTCGATGCAGACGGAGCGCTTGATTACTTCAAGCCATGGACAGGCATCCACCAGCCGCCTCACCAGCCCGAAGTAGCTCCCAGGCAGAGCCTCTCCAGGCCAAAGCCGAACTATGAGGCCCTTTATGGCCTGTTCGGCCACCTTGTGGAGCTCGACCATTTGCTTCAGCTGGTCGCTCCAAGGCACCAGGTGTCCGGCCTCAGCATACTGAGACCAGAACACCTTCTCTGTCGAGCTCCCCTCCTCGGCTCGGTAGTAGGCGGCGGCATCAGACGCACTACGGGGCAAATCTGCAAATGCTCCTGGAGAGCTCCGGACTCGGGCAAGTAACAAGTAATTCACTTTCACATGCTCGCTTTGCATAATGAATGCCTTACCCGCCGCTATCTTCTTCATATCTCCAATTTCTTGGAGGGCTTTCTGGGCTTCAGCATTGGCAGACTTCACGCTTTTGAGGGCTGCCGCAAGCTCGGACGCTTGCGTCTTCGAGTCAAGCTCCAAACTCTTGTGTTTTTTCACAAGAGCCTGGAGCTCTTTCTGCACCTCCTCCACCCGCGCCTCCTGCTTCCCTCTCTCTGTGCGCTCCGCGGCCGCTCTGTTTTCGGCCTCGGACAGCACTTTCTGAAGGGTTGCCACCTCGGTCGTGGCCCCTATAATAGCACGTTGATCCTGTCATTTTTTGCAACCACATCTTCTCTATATACTTGCGCAAGGTATTACTTACCTTCCTTCTCCTCGAGTTGCCTCTTGGCATGGCCGAGCTCGTTCTCGGACCGCGCGAGGTTTTGCTTCATCTTATCCACCTCCGCAGTCAGTGCGGTGGAGGCTAGCAGCGAAGCCTGCATACGCATATTGACTTGATTATGTTAGACTCCTGCGAATGTTATTAGATCTTCTATTCGGCTTTTCTTTCTGAACGCCGAACAGAGCATCAGGGGCTACTGTCTATGCGGTAATATTTTTACATATTCTTTACTTACCTCGAAGCCTGTTAGAAGGCTAGCACAGGCTTCAGTCAGTCCGCTCTTGGCGGACTGAACCTTCTGGATCACCACACTCATAATAGTGTGGTGCTCCTCGTTGATGGAGGCGCCGTTAAGCACCTCCAACAAATTGTCCGGTGCCTCCGGTTGGACGGAGGTCGCCGGCTCGGTAGGCTTACTCCTCTTGGAAGGAGGCTGCCTACCGGAGTCCAGAACCGTTGAAGGTTCCGACGCGGTGTCCGGCTCAAGGCTGGACTTGGAGCCCTTAGGGGTTCTATCCCCTTTACGCCTGGAGTCCGGGAGGTCGCCTTGCGGCGCCTCCAGGACCACCTCCTCCTGGCTTGGAACCTGTTGGGATGCCACCGCGGCGTCGTCCGTAGGATGGGGGGAGGTAGCCGTCGGAAGCGAATTCACATCCGACGAATCCAGGGAACCGCTCGACGACACGTCAAGCCGGTCTTTGGGTGGACTGCATAGACATGTTCGACGTAAGGAAAAGCTGTGCAATGGGGGAATACTATGAATCACTCTGGTATCCGGATACTTACGATCTCGCCAGGGGCTTGGCCCTATGCGGCCACTCCTCTTCGCCGTCGTCGGCGTTGGTGGAGTAGTCCGGAGGAGGGGTCTTCCCCTTCTTGGACCCTTCGGCCTCCCCAGTTGGGGCGGCCTTCCTTTTCTTCCCTCCCCCCGCTGGAGGGGGAGAGGTCTCTTCTCCCTCCTCCTCGTCTTCATGGGAGGAGTGCGCCTTGGAGTCGTCGAATGATGAATCCGACACCTCCTGGTGCCGGGCACTCTTTCGAGTCCCCGTGGCCTTCTTCTTGGCCTTCTTCTCCGGCACCACATAGGGTGCTGGAACCAGCAGCTTCGCCAAGAGAGCGTCCGCTGGGCCTTCGGGCAAAGGAGCCGGACAGTTGATCTATCCGGACGTCTCCTGCCAATCCTGTCAAAGGTAAGGGAGCTTAGATCCCGCATGGAGTCAAACTATGAAAAACTAATACCATGTAAAAGGTAATAACAGCTTACCGCAGGAGCGTGACGCTGCGTGCTGAATCCGTGATCCTCAGTAGCGGATGCGGGGGCCTCGGCGCCCTTGAAAAGCACCTTCCAGGCATCTTCGTACATCGTGTCGAAGAGCTTGCTCAGAGTTCGGTGCCGCGCCGGGTCGAACTCCCACCGGTTGAAAGCCCGTTGTTGACACGGGAGGATCCGGCGGATGAGCATAACCTGGACTACGTTGACAAGTTTGAGCTTCTTGTCCACCAGAGTTTGGACGCATGTTTGGAGTCCGGCCAGCTCTCCTTTTTTACACCATGATAGGCCCGTGTCTTTCCAGGAGGCGAGCCACGTAGGGGGTCCGGATCGGAACTCGGGGGCTGCGACCCATTCAGGGTCGCGTGGCTCGGTGATGTAAAACCACCCCGATTGCCACCCCTTTAGGGACTCCACGAAGGATCTCTCGAGCCATAGGACGTTGGGCATCTTGCCCACCATGGCGCCTCCGCACTCCGCCTGGGTGCCGCGCACCACCTTCGTCTTGACATTGAAAGTCTTGAGCCATAGGCCGAAATGGGGGCGGATGCAGAAGAAAGCCTCGCACACGATGATAAACGCCGAGATGTTGAGGACAAAGTTCGGGGCCAGATCGTGGAAATCCAGGCCATAGTAGAACAAGAGCCCCCGGACAAATGGGTGGAGAGGGAAGCCCAGTCTGCGGAGGAAATGGGGGAGGAACACCACCCTCTCATGGGGCCTAGGGGTGGGGATGAGCTGCCCCTCTTCGGGAAGCCGGTGCGCAATGTCGTTAGACAAGTATCCGGCCTTCCTCGGTTTTTTGATGTGTCCCTTTGTAACGGAGGAGACCATCCACTTGCCTCCCGCTCCAGACATGGCTGGAGAAGGTTGAGGTGGGGTGTGCGGACTTGGGCGCTGGAGCTCGAGTGCGCGGAAATGGATAGGCAAAGGAGGAAGAAGGCGTGGATGAAAAGGTGGATCCTTATCTCCTTATATGGGTGGACGCGACTATGCATCCCCACCAGCCTGGTAAAACTCGCTTATCTCCCAAGCGCCGTAATCAATGGCACGGTTGGGTTACCCACGCCCGTGTTGATGAGAATCCCGAAATATGGGGACACGATCTCTGCTTTGACAAGACGTGCCAAGGAAACCACCTCGCTAAACGCGCTAAGGTGGGACAGTAAAACGATTCGGATAAAGACATGGCCGTGGTGTGATGTCATGCTATGGAATACGTCAGCAGATTAGATTTGTGTAAATATTATTCTCTCTATGGCAATATGTGGAAACTTATTTTGCAGAGCCGGACACTACCTTTGTGTTCAAAATCTTCTATGAAGAACTTGGAGGAGGAACCCGCCTTGCAATGCCAAAGACAATCTGCGCGCTGGACTCGTCATCATTGAAGCCTGGTTCAGGGACTACTGAGGGAGTCCTGGATTAGGGGGTGTCCGGATAGCCGGACTATACCTTCAGCCGGACTCCTGGACTATGAAGATACAAGATTGAAGACTTCGTCCCGTGTCCGGAAGGGACTTTTCTTGGCGTGGAAGGCAAGCTTGGCGATACGAATATGTAGATCTCCTACCATTGTAACTGACTCTGTGTAACCCTAGCCCTCTCCGGCGTCTATATAAACTGGAGGGTTTTAGTCCATAGGACAAACAACAATTATACCATAGGCTAGCTTCTAGGGTTTAGCCTCCTTGATCTCGTGGTAGATCTACTCTTGTACTACCCATATCATCAATATTAATCAAGCAGGACGTAGGGTTTTACCTCCATCAAGAGGGCCCGAACCTGGGTAAAACATTGTGTCCCCTGCCTCCTGTTACCATCCGCCTAGACACACAGTTCAGGACCCCCTACCCGAGATCCGCTGGTTTTGACATCGACACCATCTAAACAGCACTGTTGATTTATGTGATATGCAAATGAAGAAAGATGTGGATAATGATATTGTTAAATTGAAGCTATTTCCGTTTTCGCTTAGGGATCATGCTAAAACTTGGTTCTCTTCTTTGCCTAAAAATAGTATTGATTCTTGGAATAAGTGCAAAGATGCTTTTACCTCTAAGTATTTTCCTCCCGCTAAGATCATCTCTCTTAGAAACGATATTATGAATTTTAAGCAACTTGATCATGAGCATGTTGCACAAGCTTGGGATAGGACACATGGTTTGAATTTATGGATGATTATACAAATTTTTTATGCTGGATTGAATTTTGCTTCTAGAAATCTTGTAGATTCGGCCGCGGGAGGCACTTTTATGGAAATCACTTTGGGAGAAGCTACTAAACTCCTAGATAATATTATGGTTAATTATTCTCAATGGCACACCGATAGTTCTACTAGTAAAAAGTTTCATGTGATAGAAGAGATTAATGTTTTGAGTGGAAAGATGAATGAACTTATGAAGTTGTTTGCTAATAAGAGTGTTTCTTCTGATCCTAATGATATGCCTTTGTCTACTTTGATTGAGAATAATAATGAATCTATGTATGTGAATTTCGTTGGTAGGAACAACTTTGATAACAATGCGTATAGAGGAAACTTTAATTCTAGGCCGTTCCCTAGTAATTTCTCTAATAATTATTGTAATTCCCACAACAACTCTTATGGAAATTTTAATAAGATGCCCTCTGATTTTGAGACTAGTGTTAAAGAATTTATGAATTCGCAAAAGAATTTCAAGGCTTTGCTTGAAGAAAAATTGCTTTAAGATTCATGAGTTGGCTAGGAACGTGGATAGAATTTCCCTTGATGTTGATTATTTGAAACTTAGATCTATTCCACCTAATCATGATATCAATGAGTATCTGAAAGCCATGAGAATTTCCATTTATGAGTGCATAGAAAGAACCACTAGGATGCGTGCTAGAAAGATTGCTTTGTAAAATCGTGTTCTTCTAGTTTTCATGATAATAATGATGAAGATCTAAAAGTGATTGGTGTGTCTCCTATTAAGTCTTTGTTTGCCAATATGAATCTTGATAAAGATGGGACTGGAGATGAGTCAACTTTAGTTAGAAGGCGTCCCAATCATTCAGAGTTTTTAGATCTTGATGCAAAAATTAATAAATGTGGGATTGAAGAGGTCAAAACTTTCCATAGCAATGAACCCACTATTTTGGATTTCAAGGAATTGAATTATGATAATTGCTCTTTTATAGATTGTATTTCCTTGTTGCAATCCATGATAAATTCTCCTCATGCTCATGATCAAAACAAAGCTTTCACTAAACATATCGTTGATGCTTTAATGCAATCTTATGAAGAAAACTTGAATTAGAAGTTTCTATCCCTAGAAAACTTTATGAAGAGTGGGAACCTACTATTAAAATTAAGATTAAAGATCATGAATTCTATGCTTTATGCGATTTAGGTGCTAGTGTTTCCACAATTCCAAAAACTTTGTGTGATGTGCAAGGTTTCCATGAATTTGATGATTGTTCTTTAAATTTTCATCTTGCGGATTCCACCATTAAGAAACCTATGGGAAGAATTAATGATGTTCTTATTGTTGCAAATAGGAATTATGTGCCCATAGATTTTATTGTTCTTCATATAGATTGCAATCGTACTTGTCCTATTATTCTTGGTAGACCTTTCCTTAGAACGATTGGTGCAATTATTGATATGAAAGAAGGAAATGTTAGATTCCAATTTCCATTAAGGAAAGGCATGGAACACTTTCCTATGAAGAAAATTAAATTACCTTACGAATCTATTATGAGAGCCACTTATGGATTACATACCAAAGATGACAATACCTATATCTATTCTTGTTTATATGCCTAGCTAGGTGCGTTAAACGATAGTTCTTGTTGGGAGGCAACCCAATTTTATTTTTGTTCCTTGCTTTTTGTTAATGTTTAGTAATAAATAAATTATCTAGACTCTGATATGATTGTGTTTTTTTTATGTTTTAATTAGTGTTTGTTCCAAGTAAAGCCTTTAGGATCCTCTTGGATGATTGTTATTTGATCTTGCTAGAAAAAACAAGAAAGTATGCGCTCACGAGAATAATTTTAACCAGAGAGTGATAAAATACTGATTACAACTGAAGTAGATTAATGTACTATGTTTTTAGGTCGTCCTAATTTGGTAGAATTTTTGGAGTTACATAAGTATTCGAAACCTACAAATTACTACAGACTGTTCTGTTTTTGACAGATTCTGTTTTTTCGTGTGTTGTTTGCTTATTTTGATGAATCTATGGCTAGTATCAGGGGGTATGAACCATAGAGAAGTTTGAATAAATTAGGTTTAACACCAATATAAATAAATAATGAGTTCATTACAGTACCTTAAGTGGTGATTTGTTTTCTTATACTAATAGAGCTCATGAGATTTTCTGTTGAGTTTTGTGTTGTGAAGTTTTCAAGTTCTTGGGTAAAGATTTGATGGATTTTGGAACAAGGAGTGGCAAGAGCCTAAGCTTGGGGATGCCCAAGGAACCCAAGGTAAAATACAAGGACAACCAAATGCCTAAGCTTGGGTATGCCCCGGAAGACATCCACTCTTTCGTCTTCGTCTATCGGTAACTTTACTTGAGGCTATATTTTTATTCACCACATGATATGTGTTTTTCTTGGAGCGTATTGTATGATTTGAGTATTTTCTTTTTAGTTTACCACAATCATCCTTGCTGTACACACCTTTTGGGATAGGCACACATGAATCGAAATTTATTAGAATACTCTATGTGCTTCACTTATATCTTTTGAGCTAGATAATTTTGCTCTAGTGCTTCACTTATATTTTTTAGAGCACGGTGGCGGTTTTATTTTGTAGAAATTATTGATCTCTCATGCTTCACTTATATTATTTTGAGAGTCTTTTAGAACATCATGGTAATTTGCTTTGGCTATAAAACTAGTCCTAATATGATAGGCATTCAAGATGGGTATGATAAAAACTTTCATATATATAGTGCATTAAATACTATGATTGTTGATAGATGTTTCGAGATATAAAGGTGGTAATGTTAGAGTCATGCTAGTTGGGTAATTGTGAAATTGAGAAATACTTGTGTTAAAGTTGGCAAGTCCTGTAGCATGCATGTATGGTAAACGTTGTGTGACAAATTTGAACAATGGGGTGTTCTTTGAGTGCTTTCCTTATGAGTGGCGGTCGGGGACGAGCGATGGTCTTTTCCTACCAATCTATCCCTCTAGAGGCATGCATAGTAGTACTTTTCTTCGAGGGCTAATAAACTTTTTCAATAAGTATATGAGTTCTTTATGACTAATGTGAGTCCATTGATCATACACACTCTCACCTTTCCGCAATTTTCTAGCCTCTTCGGTACCTGTACATTGCCCTTTCACACCTTGAGAGTTGGTGCAAACTTCGCCGGTGCATCCAAAACCTATGATACGATACGCTCTATCACACATAAGACTCCTTATATCTTCCTCAAAACAGCCACGATACAAACCTATTATGGCATTTCCATAGCCATTCCGAGATATATTGCCAAGCAACTTTCCACCGTTCCATTCATTATGACACGCTCCATCATTGTCATATTGCTTTGCATGATCATGTAGTTGACATCGTATTTGTGGCAAAGCCACTTTCATAATTCTTTCATACATGTCTCTTGATTCATCGCATATCCCGGTACACCGTCGGAGGCATTCACATAGAGTCATATTTTTGTTCTAGTATCGAGTTGTAACATTCAGTTGTGAGTAAATAAAAGTGTGATGATCATCATTACTAGAGCATTGTCCCATGTGAGGAAAGAAAAAAAGAACAGGCCAAAGAAGCCCAAATAAAAAAATGAGAGAAAAAGAGAGAAGGGACAATGTTACTATCATTTTTCCACACTTGTGCTTCAGAATAGCACCATGGTCTTCATGATAGAGAGTTTCTTATTTTGTCACTTGCATATACTAGTGGGAATTTTTCATTATAGAACTTGACTTGTATATTCCAATGATGGGCTTTCTCAAAATTCCCTAGGTCTTCGTGAGCAAGCAAGTTGGATGCACACCCACTTAGTTTCTTTTGATGAGCTTTAATACACTTATAGCTCTAGTGCATCCGTTGCATGGCAATCCCTACTCCTTGCATTGACATCAATTGAGGGGCATCTTCATAGCCTGTTGATTAGGCACGTCAATGTGAGACTTTCTCCTTTTTGTCTTCTCACATAACCCCCATCATCATATACTATTCCACCTATAGTGTTAGATCCATGGCTTGCGCTCATGTATTGCGCAAGGGTTGAAAAGGCTGAAGCACGTTAAAAAGTATGAACCAATTGCTCGGATTGTCATTGGGGTTATGCATGAGGGGAGCATTTTGTGTGACAGAAATGAAGCATGGCCAAACTATATGATTTTGTAGGGATAAGCTTTCTTTGGCAATGTTATTTTGATAAGACATAAGTGCTTGGTTAGCATGCTGGATGTATTACTATTTTTATGTCAATATTAAACTTTTATCTTGAATCTTTTGGATATGAACATTCATGCCACAATAAAGAGAATTACATTGAAAATTATGTTAGGGAGCATTCCACATCAAAAATTCTGTTTTTATCATTTACCTACTCGAGGACGAGCAGGAATTAAGCTTGGGGATGCTTGATACGTCTCCAACGTATCTATAATTTTTGATTGCTCCATGCTATTATATTATCTGTTTTGGATGTTTAATGGGCTTTAATAAACCTTTTTATATTATTTTTGGGACTAACCTATTAACCGAAAGCCCAGTGCAAATTGATGTTTTTTTGCCTATTTCAGTGTTTCGCAGAAAAGGAATATCAAACGGAATCCAAATGGAATGAAACCTTCACAAGGATCTTTTTTGGAACAAACGTGATCTAGGAGACTTGGAGTGGACGTCAAGGAATCAGCGAGGCGGCCATGAGGTAGGAGGGCGCGCCTAGGGAGGCCAGGTGCGCCCCCCATCCTCGTGGACCCCTCAAAGCTCCACCGACCTACTTCTTTCGCCTATATATACTCTTATACCCTGAAACCTTCGGGGAGAGCAACGAAACACCTTTACCACCACCGCAACCTTCTATACCCGTGAGATCCCATCTTGGGGCCTTTTCCGGCGATCTGCTAGAGGGGGATCGATCACGGAGGGCTTCTACATCAACACCATAGCCTCTCCGATGATGTGTGAGTAGTTTACCACAGACCTTCGGGTCCATAGTTATTAGCTAGATGGCTTCTTCTCTCTCTTTGGATCTCAAGACAAAGTTCTCCTCGATGTTCTTGGAGATCTATTCAATGTAACTCTTTTTGCGGTGTGTTTGCTGAGATCCGATGAATTGTGGGTTTATGAACTTGATTATCTATGAATATTATTTGATTCTTCTCTGAATTCTTATATGCATGATTTGATATCTTTGCAAGTCTCTTCGAATTATCAGTTTAGTTTGGCCTAAAAGATTGATCTTTCTTGCAAAGGGAGAAGTGCTTAGCTTTGGATTCAATCTTGCGGTGTCCTTTCCAAGTGACAGTAGGGGCAGCAAGGCACGTATTGTATTGTTGCCATCGAGGATAAAAAGATGGGGTTTATATCATATTGCTTGAGTTTATCCCTCTACATCATGTCGTCTTGCCTAATGCGTTACTCCATTCTTATGAACTTAATACTCTAGATGCATGCTGGATAGTGGTCGATGTGTGGAGTAATAGTAGTAGATGCAGAATCATTCCGGTCTACTTGTCACGGACGTGATGCCTATATTCATGATCATTGCCTTAGATATCATCATAACTATGCGCTTTTCTATCAATTGCTCGGAAGTAATTTGTTCACCCACTGTAATACATGCTATCTTGAGAGAAGCCACTAATGAAACCTATGGCCCCCGGGTCTACTTTACATCATATAAGTTTCCAATCTACAATTCTAGTTTACTATTTATTTTGCAATCTTTATTTTCCAATATATATCACAAAAATACCAAAAATATTTATCTTATTATCTCTATCAGATCTCACTTTCGTAAGTGTTCGTGAAGGGATTGACAACCCCTTTACCGCGTTGGTTGCGAGGTTCTTGTTTTTTTGTGTAGGTACTAGGCGACTTGCATGTAGTCTCCTACTGGATTGATACCTTGGTTCTCAAAAACTGAGGGAAATACTTACGCTACTTTGCTGCATCACCCTTTCCTCTTCAAGGGAAAACCAACACATGCTCAAGAGGTAGCAGTCTTCAACACGGCAAGCTAAGAACAATTGACTCAAAGGGCGGCTCTTAAACTGCGGCATAGTGTTTTTTTCTGAAAAAACAATTTAATCAACTTGGGCCTTGGAGAGCCTTGTAATAGGATAGTTTGAAAACCATGATCTGCCATGCCATCGTGCATGTTTTTTGCCTTTAAACTGCCGATGCATTTTCTATGTGCCTTTGATAAGTTTGCAAGGAAGATTATACTACTTTGCAATGCTCCTGCACACATAATAAACAGTATATGCCCTGGCGGTTTACACCAGCATGGGTCATAATGCCCAACAAATTTTTTTTGGTGAGTTTAACGTCTATAACCAGGGCGGGTTATCAAACTTCGCATATTCATATAACAAGTAAAAACACACCTATGAAATTATTTCACACTGCCGGCTTACATCGCCGAATCCATCGAGGGTGATAGCCCGAAGACTTATAGCGCATCACTCCAATTGTGCAATCAAAGTATACTGGCAACGTAACGTCTAAAGCCACAACGGGTTATCAAAACCCCAAATATTCTCAAATATGAGTCATAAAGATCAAGGCTACATGACCTGAATTGTTATAAACCATATGTTAATATGGAACAAAGATATGAACCCAAACAGTGTTCAGAGAAAATAACAAATCATAAAAAACGAGGTTTTGATAGGCCACCAAGCCAAAATTTCAAGTGCTTTCATGGGCAGCACAGCCACTAAGTTAATCCTTCATTCAACTCTGTAAGCCGGCCCTCACATGACCAACCACCGTTTTAACCTCGACAAGTTCAGGGTCTTTTACAAGATTGACTATTGAGAGTACGACGGGTCATTATAGGATTACCTGGGCAGAGTGACAAGGACATACAGGCAGGATAACCCGAAATTTGGTGAATACAGCTGGCATACAAGTAGAGGGTAAACAAAGCTATGTTCATTGAACAGGAAGCCCCCAAGTGACCTATAATTAGCCATCAAGGCAGGATACCTATGTTTGAACTGCACACTGTAGCAAGTTCTCTTTGGTAACCTTTTAACTTGGGTAGGAAACCCCCAAGTCATTTGCAACAAGGCGTATAAGCCGGATCAAAAGGGTAGTTGTCGGTGTCAAAAGCGGCGGATCTCGGGTAGGGGGTCCCGAACTGTGCGTCTAGGCCGGATGGTAACAAGAGACAGGGGACACTTTGTTTTACCCAGGTTCGGGCCCTCTCGATGGAGGTAATACCCTACTCCTGCTTGATTAATATTGATGATATGGGTAGTACAAGAGTAGATCTACCACGAGATCAAGGAGGCTAAACCCTAGAAGCTAGCCTATGGTATGATTGTTGCGTATGGAGTTGATTGCCTACGGACTACAACCCTCCGGTTTATATAGACACCGGATAGGGTTAGGGTTACACAGAGTCGGTTACAATGGCAGGAGATCTTGAATATCCACATCACCAAGCTTGCCTTCCACGCCAAGGAAAGTCCCATCCGGACACGGGACGAAGTCTTCAATCTTGTATCTTCATAGTCCAGGAGTCCGGCCGAAGGTATAGTCCGGCTACCCGAACACCCCCTAATCCAGGACTCCCTCAGTAGCCCCTGAACCTGGCTTCAATGACGACGAGTCCGGCACGCAGATTGTCTTCGACATTGCAAGGTGGGTTCCTCCTCCAAGTCCTTCGTAGAAGATTGTAAACACCAAGAGTAGTGTCCGGCTCTGTAAAATAAGTTTCCACATATTGCCATGGAGAGAATAATATTAACACAAATCAAATCTGCTGACGTATTCCGCAGTGCACTATCACACTACGGCCAAGTGCTTTACTCGAATCGTTTTTTCCACCTCAGCATGTTTTGCGAGGAGGTTTCCTTGGCACGCCTTGTCAAAGCAGAGATCGTGTGCCCCCCTTTACGGGATTATCATCAATACGGACGTGGGTAACCCAATCGTGCCCGTTAGCATGTTTTCTCAATTAAAGGCGAGTCCCAAATGGTTACGGGGAGGGCTCCTGGTATTCAACCTCTTATAAAGAGACCAAGGCCTTACTCCTTTTTCCAATTTCAGACGAGTTCGCTCGTCACCTCGAGTTCCACCCTAGGCTTCAGATTCCAGGCGCTTTGGACCTTCGACAATGCCCGGTTCCGACCTTCAAGGCCGATGGATGCCCTCCTCCGTCACGGAGGAGGATGTGCTAAAGTTGAGAGAGGCTAAGTTCTTGACCGCCGAAATTCCGCATAGGTTGCCTGCTCAAGGGCAGGCTATTCCCAATCCCTAGCCCGGTGAGAGTGTAGTGTTCATGTCTCACTTCCTTCGGGGGTTAGGCTTCCCGATGGATCCCTTCGTGAGGGGGCTGCTGTTTTATTACGGGCTGGAATTTCATGACTTAGCTCCGGAGTCCATCCTCCACATTTCCTCATTCATCGTTGTGTGCGAAGCGTTCCTCCGCGTTACCCCTCACTTCGGATTATGGCTCAAGACTTTTGGAGTGGAGCCGAAGATGATCGAGGGACGGTACGCAGAGTGCGGAGTTGCTGCCATAAGTAAGAATGCTGACGCTCCATGGCCCGAGGGCTCCTTTCAAGAGGAGCTCGGCTTGTGGCAACGAGAATGGTTCTATATCACCGCTCCCAGGAGCGCCAAGTGGGAGGCGCCTCCTGCCTTTCGCTCGGGTCCCCCATCACGGCTAGCGTCATGGGTCAACAAAGGATTAGATTGGGGTCTGCCCGAAGACGTGCCCCTGCTACAGGGCCGAATTAAGGATCTCTTGGAAGGAGACCTCAGTTTGGTCAAGGTGACGCAGGTCATGCTGATTCGCCGAATATTGCCCGGCAAACGTCGCTCCCTTCGTCTGTGGGAGTTTAATCCGGAGGGACCACGAGCTCTCCAGCATTTTATGGGCGCAACGCCCGCGGAGATGTATAGACTGTTCTTCGGATCACAAGAGATGTGTCCGGATTTAACCGAGGACGCAGGCCTAAGCTGCAATCGCCCGGATACTCAAGTAAGCAACCTTGTGCCCGGACCTTCTATCCATATAATTGTCATAAACTTTCCCCTAAAAGAGCTGTCCTTTTGAACAGGAGTGGATAGCGACGGCAAAGTTGATCAGGTGTCCGGCTCCCCTTCCTGAAACCAGGCCGGATCTCGTGCTGGTCAGGATGCTGGAGAAAATGCCTTTGGAGGGGGAGGACAAGGAAGCTATGGCCTCCTCAAAGGAGGTTGCTCTGAAGGGAGGAACCGACAATTCCTCTCCTAAGGGGGAGAAGAGAGCCGCCTCTGATGACCCGGAGACCATGGCCTCGAAACGGGGGAAACAATCCTCATCAGAGGGTCCGACGCCAGGGAGTTCCTTGGCCGGACTACGCCCTCAAGGGGATCATCCCTCCAGCGAGCCGTAAGTGGAGAAAAGATTTTCCTTTTGAGAGATGAGAGAAATCCTTGATTTTATTTCTGAGAAGATTAACCGAAATTTTACCTTGTAGCTCGGACCTCAGCCCTTCGCAGCAGAGCTCGTCTTCGGGGGATCTTCTTCCGGAGATGATGGAGAGCGGGACGCCTCCCCCTGCCATGCCGCCCAGCAAGGCGGGCGAACCTGAGGTGTCGTCGCGGAGGGTTTCTCCGAATCCGGCAGGGGCGGAAGATAGCTATGTGGCCCCCCGAGGTTCTCTGCGTCCGACCTTCGAAAGAGGTCATAGGGCAAGTCCGGCACCGTCTGGTGCTCGGCCGGAGGAACTAAAGATTCTGCTGGGGTGACTTCTATCTCAGAAGAGCACCGTGCATTGATGGGCACGGTGATTGAAAGGATTTCATCCGTAGAAAGCGGATTGCATGAGGCCGTCAAAAGTTTACTGACGGGTTTTGAGGTACGTTAGATAATGTACACTTTTGTCAGTTGCGCATAAATAAGATGCGCCCTGTGTAGATAGTAGCCCCTGAGACTCTGCGCGTTGTCAAGAAATGATGGCACGCAGAGGATCATAATCCCTGGTCTAAGATGTCGCCTTTGAGTGTAGGTGGCGAGGTGTCCGGAATCAAGCCGAACTGATGATGTGGCCGAACTAAAGCGGCAACTGGACGTGGCAGATGCCGACATCACGCTTGTCAACAAGTGGCTTGATGACGCTCAAGGTATGTAATTCTTCGGGCGGCATTAGGTAACAGGAGCTTCATGCCAGTGTCTTACAATGTGTATGCTTGACGCAGATGGTATGGCCGCTGTGGAGAATCTTAGGGCAGAACTTGCCTGAGCTAAGGAGCAAGCCAGAAAAAGCGATGCGGCTGCCAAGAAGGCCCTTGAAGAGCTGAGAGCTGAACAGGCTGCTCACTGCCGAAGAAAAGAAGAGATGGCCGAGATGGCCGAGAAGTTGAAGAGTGCTGCAGACCGTTGCAAACTTCTTGAGAAAGAAGACCGGGCAAGATAGACCGATTTAGAGAAGGCCGTTGTCGGTGCCAAGGACGCTCGCTCTGCGATGATAGCTGCGAAAGAGGAGCTGCGTCAGGCCGAACAGATTGCGGCTGGAAAGCCCTTTATGCTGCGGAGGAAGGTTTGTGATCCGAAGTTTGCTCCGTTGGACCGGATGTGGAGTGTGGAGGACACCTATCTGGATTTGGCAGCAAGTGCTGCTGATGCGACCGAACACTTTCGAGATCTGGAAGATCGTGAAGTGGAAAAGCTTTTCTGGTCACAATTTCACAATCCAGAGCGTCCACTGGTAGTGGACGATCGCCTGGCTCAGTGGGCCGAGCTGAATAGATTGTCCGGACTCGCCATGAAGTATGTCATGGGTCATCTGTGACCTGGGAGATCGGAGCCGAAGAGTTATTTCAGCTTGGTGTAGCAATTCCTTAACGCGGTGCTGCGTATAGATGCAATGAAGAGGTCAACATGCATAGAGGGCGCTAGGATGGCTCTTGCCCGTGTTAAGACATACTGGGCAGAGATGGAGACCACCGTTGTTGCATCCCGAGATTCGGACAAAAGCCGAGTATCTTCCGAGCACTATTTTTAGGAAGTCCTTGAGGGCGCTCGTGTAATAGAGACGCAGTGCTCGAAAGATGCTATGTTATGATATCATATGTAATTGAAAAGTAGTATTTTGATAAACTGTAGTGGCCTTTTTTATACTTGTGCCTCCAAGTATTATTAACACCTTCTATGCGGCCGTTTTAAGATATATATATATATACATGTATAGAATCTGAAAGATGGCAGTCGTTGGCTTCAGCCCCCACGCACATAGTGCGGGGGTGCTCGCAGAAGACGCATTTTCACACTTAACCCAACGTCTTGGTCCTACAAAGGAGGTGATAGCGCAGCGGGCCAGGCAACCGGACTATCATGCTTTAACACTTTCACTTAGCCATAGGAGTTTGAAAATGAGACTCTTTAGGTAGCTCCTTGGTGGCAACTGCGCTCGTCCGAATTCGGGGCGCGTATGTGCCTGACCGGGAAGCGGTCCTTCGTTAAAGCGGAGGAATCTGATAGATTCCGATCGGTCATCGAGTGGCTGACCAGTCTCACGCTACATCATGACAGTCAGTTTTCGGCTTTCTCTACTGAGGTGCTCGCCCTGGCCGAACTGGGGGCACAATCATAGTAGTTCTCCTGGTGCTACCTTAGCCGATAGAGCGGAACGTAAGGTAGCCGAACTCAGGAGCCGGGCAACCCAACATTTGACCAAAGACATGATTCGGAGCTGATGCATATAATGCCAAAACTCGCGATGCCGAACACTCCCTAAGGTGTTCGGTCTTTATGAGTGCGGGCCAAACAGCACTCTTTATTAAAAAAGCCCATAGTGTCCAGGTACGTGCAAAAATTCTGACGAGGCCACATGCCAAGACGCCAGCCTCCTCCTTGGTTATACTAGAAAGAAAAAACCAGGGGATGTGTAGCAACAAGAGACAGTAAAAAAGGTTTACGCAGGGTCTTAATCTAAAAAGAATCCTTTAGGACGGGTCCCCACTGCACGTCTGCGCCTGTGTCTCCGTTGTGCCGTATCCTGGACGGGCACCGCACGATGTTCATCTGTAAAAGAGAGGAACTGAATTTAAAACGGGTCGCGCCGGAAAAGTTTAAAATAAGCAAAGTATAAAGTAAGATATATGAGATTGAGCTTTATTATCTCTTATTGTATATGCATGGAGCCCCTAGTGCGGGGGTATATGGCTTCTAGGCCTGCATCAATGATGATTTTGCACCGAACTCGTCTATCCGTGTTCGTGGTCTTGAATGACCTATTTTGAAGTTTATTGGCCAGTGAGGCCATTTCGCTGTGGGGCTGTCAAAGCGGCCGCACATTCCTCCGCTTGGGGAGGCGCACTTTAGTGCTTCCCCTTCAAAGAGATGATGCCTCGTGGACCGGGCATTTTGAGCGTAAGAGATGCGTAATGCGGTATTGCATTAAAGCGAGTGAAAGCTTCGCGTCCCAGTAGTGCTTGATAGCGACTTGAGAACGGGACGATATGCAAGGTCAGCTTTTCGCGGCGGAGGTTATCGGCAGAGCCGAATGAGACTGTGAGCCGGAGAAAACCCGTACAATGGGTGTCCGGACTAGGTATTACCCCTTGAAAGGAGGTTTTACTGCGGTGGATTCTTGCTGGGTTTATCCCCATGCGCTGGATTGTATCCTGATATATCAGGTGTAGTCCACTACCGCCGTCCATAAGGACATTTGAAAACTTGAGTCCGCCAATTATTGGATCGAGTATCAAGGCAGTCCAGCCTACATTCATGATATTCCTAGAATAATCTAGCTGATCGAAGATGATCGGTTTTGACAACCAGTGGCAGGACCCTTTGGGCCGTGTGGTGCGTACCTTTACGGGCGCCGCACATTTTGTTATGTGAAGTGAGTTCACTGTTTTTACTTCTTGTGGGAAGTTCTTTTGTTTCCTGGTGTTCTGCTTTTGGGGTTCGTCCTCGTCTTCGCTTGGCGTGTCGAGCCCCTTGTGTCCGGCATTGAGTCTGCCGGATTGTTTGAAAACCCAACAGTCTCTGTGGTATGGTTAGCAGGTTTCCCGGGAGTACTGTGTATTTGACATATCCTGTCCAGGATTTTATTTAGGTTGGATGGATCATCCCTGTTATCCTGGGGGGGCGATTTTTCCTGATTTTGCCGTGAGCCTTCGAATCCGGCATTGACTGCCGTGCTCTTCGGACTTTTGCCCTTAGTCCAGCGACGGTCCCTGTTGCGTCGCGATTTTCCGTTTCCATCCTTGGTTTCGGATGTACTTGGGTCGCTGGGGCTGCACCTTGCCAACCAGCTGTCTTCCCCCGCACAAAAGCGGGTCATGAGGCTTGTTAGTGCGGCCATTGTCCTTGGATTTTCTTGGCCGAGGTGTCTGGTGAGCCATTCGTCTCGGACATTATGCCTGAAAGCTGCTAAGGCTTCGGCATCCGGACAGTCGATTATCTCATTCTTTTTAGTGAGGAATCTATTCCAGAATTGCCGACCTGATTCCCCAGGTTGTTGAGTTATGTGACTAAGATCGTCTGCATCCGGGGGAAGGACATAGGTCCCTTGAAAGTTTGCTCGGAAAGCATCCTCGAGCTCTTCCCAGCTTTCGATTGTGTTTTCTGGAAGGCTTTTAAGCCAATGCCGAGCTGGCCCTTTAAGCTTAAGGGGTAGATATTTTATGGCGTGGAGATCATCTCCTCTAGCCATGTGTATGTGGAGGATATAATCCTCGATCCAGACTCCAGGGTCTATTGTTCCATCATATGCCTCTATGTTTACGGGTTTGAATCCCTCTGGGAATTCATAGTCCAGGACCTCATCGGTGAAACATAGAGGGTGTGCGGCGCCCCTGTATTTGGGTGTGCCGGATTCTGATGATGGCTTCATAGCGTTGCTTACGAGAGCTTGCTTTCTTGGCCCGTAAATGGACCTGACTGGGCCATGATGCGAATCCTCAAGAGGGTCGCATGCCGATTTAGGTGCGGCGCTGCTTGCCGCTTTATGGGGTCGTCTATCCGACCGTGTGGCTTTTTCATTTTTTGAATGCGAGGGCTCTAGGGCCTCTTCGTCGAATTCAGGCAGTAGCTTTCTTTTCGGATAGCTTTTAGTGCGGCGACTATCGCCGTACTTATCTGTTGTATTGGTTACTTTGCTCCATCTAATCCGGAGTGCATCTTCCGCTGTTTTTAGCTTCCGCTTCTGCTTTTTTGGGCTGCATGCAGTTGCAACAAGCCTCTCGTGGAGATTCTTCTGCTCCATAGGTTTATTCGGCGTGAGGTTGTCTGGGATGCTGTTTTCGCCGGGGGAGGGATGTTCGGTTTCTCTATCCGTGTTTCCCTGTTCGGATGGTTTCTCTAAGGCCTGCTCGTCGTCTACCAGCTCGTCCTGCTCTATGGCTGGGTTTTTGTCGAGGCGGGGCTTGGGTCAGCGTTTACGCCGACGCTTTGATTGCTTTTCGGGGGGTCGATCTCCCGTCCCATCCCCTTTTTCCTCGTTGTTGCTTCCTTTAGGGGTATCCACCATGTACACATCGTGGGATGAGGTGGCTGTCCAATGCCCTATGGGCGCTGGTTCGTCGGTATCTCCTGCATCGTCATCCATGCTGTCGATGTCTTCGGAGTCGAAGTTGAGCACGTCGTGTAAATTGTCGACAGTGGCTACCAAGTGGGTGGTGGGTGGGCTTTGAATTTCTTCATCGTTTGTATCCCATCCTCGCTGACCGTAATCCGGCCAGGGCTCTCCTGATAAAGAGAGAGACTTTAGAGAATTCAGGATGTCGCCGAAGGGTGAGTGCTGAAAGATGTCCTCGGCGGTGAACTCCATTATTGGTGCCCAATCGGGTTCGATCGGCAGGGACGCGAGGGGTTCGGAGTTCGGAAAGGAACCCGGCTCCTTGGAGTCACGGGCCGTGCAGAGTGCGGGGCTGGCGTTTGGCGCGATCGCCTTTGAGATTACAGCCCCCGAGGTGACGTCCAACCGCTCACCCTTGATTGGCGCAGCTGGCTCCGGATTAGGGGTCAGAGCCAGTGCGTTTGCGGCCTCCAGGGTACTGTTCGGCGGCAGAGCTAGATCATGCCCCACGAGACAGCACGGCGCGCATGGCTGTGGCTCGAATCCGTCGAAGATCAAGTCTTCGCAGATGTCAGCCGTATAGTTTAGGCTTCCAAACCTGACTTAATGGCCAGGGGCGTAGCTTTCGATCTGCTCAAGGTGGCCAAGCAAATTGGCCCGCAATGCGAAGCCGCCGAAGACGAAGATCTGTCCGGGGAGAAAAGTCTCACCCTGGACTGCATCGTTGTTGATGATCGAAGGAGCCATCGGTCCTAAAGGCCTGTCCGGCTGATCCTTTTGCTCTCCCTAAAAGTAATCCTAAAGGCAACATGTGTGGATTACCAACATGCGCATCCTAAAAGTAATCCACACACATGCGCCAAGTGCCGTTTTTCTTAAGTACCAACACTGGGTTAGCCAACCATTAAGGATGAAAAACTTTAATTATAAACCCGGCCGCCAAGAGTTGGGCCACTTCTTCACCAATGGCCTTGCGACCCTCTTCATTAAAACGACGAAGGAATTGCTTGACCGGTTTAAACTTTGGATCAACATTGAGAGTGTGCTAAGAGAGTTCTCTCGGTACACCTGGCATGTCTGAAGGCTTCCATGCAAAGATGTCCCGTTTCTCACGGATGAACTCGATGAGCTCGCTTTCCTATTTTGGATCCATACTAGCACTGATACTGAACTACTTGGATGAATTGCCAGGAACAAAATAAACCTGCTTGGTGTCATCTGCCTATTTAAACTTCAACAAAGGGTCATGCTCTGTGGTTGGATTCTTCAAGGGGGTCATATCCGCCGGGTCAACATTATCTTTGTAGAACTTTAACTCCTCTATTGCACAAACAGACTCAACATAGGCAGCATCGCCCTCTTCACACTCCAAAGCTATCTTCCTATCACCATGCACCATGATGGTACCCTTACGACCCGACATTTTAAGCTGCAGATAAACATAACAAGGCCATTCCATAAACTTGGAATAAGCCGGGCGTCCAAACAAGGCGTGATAAGGGTCTTGATCTTGACCACCTCAAAAGTCAATGTTTCAGCCATGTAGTCATGCTCATTGCCAAAAGCCACTTCTAAGGCTATCTTACCCACCGGATATGCAGACTTACCGGGCACCACCCCATGAAAAACAGTAGAAGACGGCTTAAGGTCTTTGTTAGTCAAATTCATATGGTGAAAAGTATCATAATAAAGGATATTGATACTGCTGCCCCTGTCCATAAGCACCTTTGTGAACTTGTATCCTCCAACCCGAGGAGGAACCACCAAAGCCAGCCGACCCGGGTTGTCAACTCGGGGCAAGTGATCCTCATGGTTCCATACAATAGGCTGCTCTGAGCATCGCAAGTATCGAGGGACAGCCGGCTCAACCGCGCTCACCGCTCGTTTATGAACCTTCTGGTCTTGCTTGCATAAGCTTGTGGTAAAAACATGATGCTGGCCACTATTCAGCTGCTTTCGATTACTCTGAGAACCAGACTGCTGCTGCTGATTACCTTGACTGGGCTGCTGACTAAAACCACCTTGATTGCCCTGGCCTTGAAATCCAGAGTTTGAGACGCCACCTTCAAAGTCGGGCCCGTGATTGCTGGATCCTGACCCACCATGCGGGCCATGCTTGTCCTGATAAAAGCCAGAATTTCTATACTCCCTGATGATGAAGCACTCTTTCCATAGATGAGTGGCCGGCTTCTCTTGAGAACCATGCTTTGGGAAAGGCTGATTCATTATCGCCTCAAGGTTGAACTTTGGCCCGCCAAACTGGGGCATTGATGATTTCCCCTTACGATGCGGATTATTATTCTGCGTATTGGTATTTGCCACAAAGTCTGAACTGCCGTCAGTTTGCATGCGCTTACCATTATTACCTTGACCCGCCGGATTATGCTGATGTCCCTTTGCATTGCCGTTCTTCTTCCCCTTGCTAGCCTTCTCCTCATCAGACTTAGGGTCTTTAGTATTATCAGAGTCGGCGTATTTGATGAGAGCCTCCATGAGCTCTCCCATATCATTGCAGTGGCGCTTAAGCCGCCCCAGCCTCTGTTTGAGGGGAAGGAAGCGGCAATTTTTCTCTGAAATCAGGACGGCTGAGCCGGCGTTGATGCTATCCTATGAGTGGATAATAGTCAAAATCCGGCGTACCCAATGGGCGGTTGACTCAACCTCACTCTGAATACAAGTGTCTAAATCAAGAATCGACAGAGGCTACTTGCATGTGTCCTTGAAATTCCGAATAAAGTGCGTCTTCAATTCAGCCCATGATCTGATGGAGTTAGGGAGCAGTCCTTTTAGCCAGGTGTGAGCCAGCCCATCCAACATCATGGTGAAATACTTAGCGCACACAGTGTCATTGACGTCCAACATCTCCATGGCTAGCTCATAGCTCTCAATCCATGCCTCCGAGGGTTGATCCGCTGTGTAATTGGGCACCTTGCGGAGGCCCTTAAAATCCTTGGGTAGGCGCTCATTATGCAAAGCCGGCACTAAGCATGGCACACGAATGGTTCTAGAAGTCATCCCAGCCTCCACAGACACCGACGGGTTAAGCTGAGGTTGCTGATGAGCTGCTAACTGAGCCACCAACGCAGCCTCCCGATGTGCCCTGGCCTGGTTCACCAAAACCTGAGCGTGGTTATCAGCATGTGGCGGGTCACGCCCATGAGGCTAGTTATGGCGCCACTCATTGCTGGAAACCGCCGGTGACTCAATATGTTGGGTATAACTTCGAATGGGGCGTGGAGTCAAATGAATTCGCTCGAGGTTGTATGAATACGCCGCTTGTTGAGCTACCGCGGTTTGAAGAAGCTCCCTGCCCTTCGTATCTCGACCACCGCGGGAGACTCGCCTTGCGCCTAGAGAGCTGTCAGCCATGACGCCACATCAATCATGTTATCTAGAGGGTTAGAATAATGACCTGGCGGTGTCGGCACCTGCTGAGGCGGGGTCAACTTCAGACGAGGCGGGTCTGCGAGACGTGGTTGAGCCATTGCCCCGGTCACGGGCCCCTCGACAGCCCGGTTTACCTTAGGCGGATTACTCGGCCCAACTCTAGGCGTGTTAAAAAGATTCCTCACATCGTACTCCAAAGGTAGATGAGTCTAGTGCCTTCTTTACAGAACGGCGTTGGATGCATTCTGGTCTAGCTTAACTGGAAATTTTATGCTTGAAGACTCAGCGCCCAGGGGGGCTCATTCTGTCTCCATTCTAGCATTCTTAGCGTTTAGCTCCTCCTTGGCATGTGCTATCTCATCTTGCAGTTTCGTGACGTCCACCTTATGTTGTGCTTGAGTCTCTAGTGTTACCTATGCAGCTAATAAGGTTGCCAAAGCATCCAAAAGCTCGGATAAAACTTGAGCCGGCGGGCGCACCGAACCGCTCGCCCTGGTCGTCACTGCAGCTGCTGAACTGGAAGTCATAGCCGCAGCGGTTGAGGAATTGAGCACCGGTTGGGTGCCAGCCATGAAGATCGTGACCCTGTTCCGTGACTCATAGGGGTCCGGAATACTGTTGCCATCGGAATAGCCCCCAAGCCCTCCGTCTTACAGTTGATACATTGAATTGGTCTCACCGGTTGAGGAATCATCATCAGAGTAGATGGTCGTCTCTCCACCGGATATAGATCCTTCCTCAAGATCTACTCCATGAATAAAGCCAACAAAGGTGTGTGTGCTTCATGGCGGCTTGAACCTTGGCGGGTTGTGCGCGCCGAGCCGTCTCGATGATGCATGTCGGTGTAGGCGTCCGGCTCAGGCTCCGGTTCATCGATCTTGCTGATGAAGACGTGGATTCCGCCAAAGGGGACCCGGTACCCGTATTCGATTGAATCGGCCTCGGGTCCCCAGTCTGCATCATCGATGTAGATCTTGCCGCGGCGACTCTTGGTCATCCGGCACACGACATATCACTTGATCCCTGAGAAGATGCCCTTCAAGAACTCGAAACCACCGTGCGCTGGCCCCATGGTGGGTGCCAACTATCATGGACTTAACACGATAGATGCCCTAGCAAAAGGACTTAGGTGTGGAACCACCGCAACTACGTTAACTTGAAGGTGTTGAACGGGACAAAGGACACAAAGAGTTTACCCAGGTTCGGCCCCTCTCAGTGAGGTAAAAGCCTACTCCTTCTTTAGATTGTATTTCTTGGGTTTCGATTACTAGGGAGAGAATACACTTGACCTTGCTCTCGATTGATTGTTTCTTGAGTTAACCTGCCGCCGGGTCACCCCTTTATATTCAGTTTGATGCCCGGCGGCTTACAGAGTCCCGGCCGGCTCACACAAACGTGACCGACCAGCTCACACAAACAGAACAAGTTTAACATATGGCAGCTCACACCTTTGGGCCTCAAGTCTCCTTCGGATCTTGGGCCTTCAACAAGCTTGTCCCATGAACCGCCGTCTTCATGTTTAAGTTGCCAATGGTATGACCCAGCCCCTCCTGGGCGGGTCATACCTAGTAGTTATATGCCCAACACAAGTATCAAATGACTCATAATCAAGTGATTCGAAAAGTCCATCTGCAAGGAGTTTCTTCATGCGCTTTACACCAATATGACATAAACGGCAGTGCCACAAATATGTTGCACTATCATTATCAAGTTTGCATCTTTTGGCATCACTATTATGAATATGTGTATCACTATGATCGAGATTCAATAAACCATTGACATTGGGTGTATGATCATAGAAGGTTTTATTCATGTAAAGAAAACAACAATTGTTCTCTGACTTAAATGAATAATCGTATTGCAATAAACATGATCTAATCACATTCATGCTCAAAGCAAACACCAAATAACATTTATTTAGGTTCGACACTAATCCCGAAGGTAGAGTGAGTGTGCAATGTTGATCATATCAACCTTGGAATCAATTCCAACACTCATCGTCACCTCGCCCTTAACTAGTCTCTTTTTATTCTTCAACTCCTGTTTCGAGTTACTAATCTTAGCAACTAAACTGGTATCAAATACCCAAGGGCTACTACGAATACTCGTAAGTTACACATCAGTAACCTGTATATCAAATATACCTTTGTTCACTTTGCCATCCTTCTTATCAGCCAAATGTTTTGGGCAGTTCTGCTTCCAGTGACCATTTCCTCTGTAGTAGAAGCACTCAGTTTCAGGCTTGGGTCCAGATTTGGGCTTCTTCACGGGAGTGGCAACTTGCTTGCCATTCTTCTTGAAGTTCCCTTTCTTTCCCTTTGCCCTTTTTCTTGAAACTAGTGTTTTTGTTACCATCAACACTTTATGCTCTGGAAGATTAACTCCCACTTGATTCAAGTGATTGTAGTACCCAGACATTCTGAGCACATGCTCACTGGTCAAGCTATTCTCCTCCATCTTGTAGGCAAAGTAATTGTCATAGGTCTCATACCTCTCGACACGGGCATGAGTCTGAAATACCAATTCCAGCTCTTGGAACCTCTCATATGCTTCGTGGCATTCAAAACTTTTTTGAAGTCCCGGTTCTAAGCCGTAAAGCATGGTGCACTAAACTATTAAGTAGTCATCATATCGAGCTTGCCAAACGTTCATAACATCTACATCTGCTCTGCAATAGGTCTGTCACCTAGCGGTACATCAAGGACATAATTCTTCTGTGCAGCCATGAGGATAATCCTCAGATCATGGACCCAGTCCGCATCATTGCTACTATCATCTTTCAACTTATTTTTCTCTAGGAACATATCAAAAATATATAGGAGCTATACCGCGAGCTATTTATCTACAACATAGATATGCAAAACTAGCAAGACTAAGTTCATGATAAATTAAGTTCAATTAATCAAATTACTAATGAACTCCCACTTAAATAAACATCCATCAAGTTTATCTAAGTGATACATGATCCAAATCAACTTACCCGTGTCCGATCATCACGTGAGATGGGGTAGTCATCAATGGTGAACATCTCTATGTTGATCATATCTACTATATGATTCATGTTCGACCTTTCGGTCTCCAGTGTTCTGAGGCCATGTCTGTACATGATAGGCTCGTCAAGTTTAACCCAAGTATTCCGCATGTGCAAATTTGTCTTGCACCCATTGTATGTGAATGTAGAGTCTATCACACCCGATCATCATGTGGTGTCTCAACATGATGAACTGTAGCAACAAGGCATACTCAGGGAGAACACTTTTACCTTGAAATTTAGTGAAAGGATCATCTTATAAAACCACAATGGTGTTTCGTCAAGTTTGTTGTTTTAACCTTCTTCAAGGACCGTCCACAGTCAAATTCGATTCAACCACCTTTAAGCAAAACTAGTTGCATGTCTGTCTGTGGAACCGGTCTCATGTGCGTGGACATGTAAGGTTGGTTGGGGCCGCTTCATCCCACAATACCGCCGAATCAAAATAAGACGTTGGTGGTAAGCTGTATGACTATCACCTCCCACAACTCTTTGTGTTCTACTCATGCATATCATCTACGTATAGACCTGGCTCTGATACCACTATTGGGAAACATTGCATGGAAAACAAAAAACTTCTACACACATGCAATGATCTATCCATGGAGATGTATAGCAACAAGGGGGAGAGTGTGTATATGTTCCCTCGTAGACCGTAAGCGGAAGCATTTCACAACGCAGTTGACGTAGTCGAACTTTTTCGCGCTTCAACTGATCAAGTACCAAACGCACGGCACCTCCGCGTTCTGCACACGTTCAGCTTGGTGATGTCCCTCGCCTTCTTGATCCAGCAAGACGTCGAGGTAGTAGATGAGTTCCGTCAGCATGATGGTGTGGTGACGGTGATGGTTAAGTGATCCTCGGAGGGCTTCACCAAAGCACTACAAAATATGACCGGGGGTGTAAACGGTGGAGGGGGGCACCGCACAGGGCTAAACAATTGTCTGGGTTATGCTAGGCGCCCCTCCTCATATATATAGGTGGGAGGGAGAGGGAAGAGGCCAAGGGGCGCCCCAAGTAGGTCTGAATCCTACTTGGGCTACTGCCCTTGGTCGCGCCCCGTGCCATGTTTGTTGGAGGGGGAAGCAAAGAGGGGGGAGGGAGAGGGAAGGAAGTGGGAATCCTAATCCACACTTACCTTTCCCTTCTCTCCTTTCCTTCTCCTCCTTAGGCCGGCCCATATGGGTGGGCGCACCAGCCCCTTGTGGCTAGAGCGTTTCCCCTCTTGGTCCATAAGGCCCATATCTTTTGCCGGTGGTGCCCGGAACCCCTTGCGGTGACCCGATAAGTACCCGGTACCCCCAAACACTTCCGGTGTCCGAATACCTTCGTCCTATATATCAATCTTTACCTCTCAACCATTTCGAGACTCCTCGTCATGTCCGTGATCTCATCCGGGACTCCGAACATCATTCGGTCACCAAATCATATAACTCATATAATACTATATCGTCATCAAACGTTAAGCGTGCGGACCCTACGGGCTCGAGAACTATGTATACATGACCGAGACACCTCTCCGGTCAATAAACAATAGAGGAACCTGGATGCCCATATTGGCTCCTACATATTCTATGAAGATCTCTATCGGTCAAACAATTATGACAACATACGTAATTCCCTTTGTCCATCGGTATGTTACTTGCCCGAGATTCGATCGTTGGTATCTTCATACCTAGCTAGTTCAATATCGTTACTGGCAAGTCTCTTTACTCGTTCCGTAATACATCACCTTGTGACTAACTACATAGTCATTTGCTTTCAAGCTTATGATGTGTATTACCGAGAGGGCCCACAGATACCTCTCTGATACTCGGAGTGACAAATCCTAATCTCGATCTATGCCAACTCAACAAACACCTTCAGAGATACCTGTAGAGCATCTTTATAATCACCTAGTTATGTTGTGACGTTTGATAGCACACAAGGCATTCCTCCGGTATCCGGGAATTGCATAATCTCATAGTCGAAGGAATATGTATTCGACATGAAGAAAGCAATAGCAATAAAACTGAACGATCATTATGCTAAGCTAACGAATGGGTCTTGTCCATCACATCATTCTCCTAATGATGTGATCCTGTTATCAAATGACAATTCATGTCCATGGTTAGGAAACCTTAATCATCTTTCATCAACGAGCTAGTCAAGTAGAGGCTCACTAGGGACACGGTGTTTGTTTATGTATTCACACATGTATTTAGGTGTCCAATCAATAGAATTGTAGCATGAATAATAAACCTTTATCATGAATAAGGAAATATAAAATAACAACTTTATTATTGACTCTAGGGCATATTTCCTTCATATATATCAATATTTACCTCCGGAGCTCCTCGTCATGTCTGTGTTCTCATCCGGGACTCCGAACAACATTTGGTCACCAAATCACATAACTCATATAATATTAATGGTCTACGGCATCTTGACGTGCTTGCTCCGCCTGAGCCTCTGAATAAAGTTCCACTCGGGGTGCATTGTGAAACAGATCGCTAGGTAGCACGGCTTCAGCTCCATACACCATGAAGAGAGGGGTTCGGTTAGTGGATCGATTGGGAGTAGTCCTCAATCCCAACAAAACAGACGGCAGTTCATTCACCCAAGATCTAGCTGCGTTTTCAAGGTCACACATGAGTCGAAGTTTCAACCCTTGGAGAATCAGACCATTTGCTATTTCTGCTTGACCATTCGACTGCGGGTGTGCAACGAATGCGTAATCTACCCGAGTGCCCTGGGAAGCGCAGAACTCTCTGAACTCTTCTGAATCGAAGTTTGAGCCATAGTCTATGATAATGTTGTGTGGAGCTCCATATCAGAATACCAACTCTTTTATAAACTTGATGGCTGTGCTTGAATCTAACTTATTGATAGGCTTGGCTTCAATCCACTTGGTAAATTTTTCGACTGCTATAGGTAGATGAGTGAAACCACTTCTGCCGGTCCTGAGGGGCCCAATCATGTCCAATCCCCACACAACAAATGGCCAGACGAGTGGAATGCTTTTCATGGCAGATGCCGGCTTGTGGGACATGTTTGCGTAGAACTGGCAACCTTCACACTTCTGAATGATTTCCTTTGCAGCTTCATTGGCCCGTGGCCAGTAGAATCCGGCTCGGTATGCTTTGGCCATGATGGTTCGAGAGGATGCATGGTGACCACAGGTCCCCGAGTGGATCTCATCCAAAATCATTCGACCCTTTTCTAGAGAAATACACCGCTAAGATACGCCAGTAACACTCTCTCTATAGAGCTGTCCGCCTATCACTGTGAAGGCCTTGGACCTACGAATGATCTGACGTGCTTCTTCATCTTTTGGAAGCTCCTGCCTGAGCAGATACGCAATGTACGTCGCTGTCTAGTCGGGGGTGATTACTAGGATCTCCATAACCAGATCAATAACTGCTGGTACCTTGATTTTTAGTCGGATTGGTAGGACTCATTGCTTGGGGAGGTTCTTCAGTAAAAGGACCCTCTTGCAATGATGGGGAATGGAGTTGCTCAAGAAACACATTGCTGGGGATAGTATTCCGAGTGGAACCTATTTATGCCAGATTGTCGGCTGCTTGATTCTTGATTCGGGGAATGTGGTGGAGTTCCAATCCCTCAAACTTTTCCCCTAACTTCCTCACTGTGTTGCAGTATCCAGTCATGGCAGGGTTCCTGACATCCCACTCCTTCATCACCTGATTGACCACCAACTCCGAGTCACCGTAGACCATCAGGGGACAAACGCCGAGTGAGATGTCCATACGCAACCTGTCGTGGTTTTGTCATGGCAGATGTCCTAGAGAAAGGACTTAGTCGTGGAGCCATCGCGATGGGTTAGCTTGAAGGGGTTAAAGCGGACACAAGGACGCAAGAGAATTTATACTAGTTCGGCCCCTTCGAGGAAGGTAAAGCCTACGTCTAGTTGTGATGGAATTGATGGGGTTTCGATGACTAGGGAGCAAACAAGCTTCGCCTATGTCTCGAGTTGTTGTCAGTCGTCCTTGAACCGCCGTCGGGTCGTCCCCTTATATACATGGGTGACGCCTGCCGGTTCAGAGAGTCCCAACAACAGTTCATACTCGTATCTGGGTTGGTCTCTCCTTGTTCCTAACTTATATTACAAGTATATGCACAAAGCTGATGTACGGCTACAGGTTGTAAAACCGCCTACGGGCCCTGGGCCTTTATCTGCCTCTTTGGGCTTTAACATCTTTAAACTACTGATGGAGTTTTTCCGGCCCAGGTAGGCCGGTTTATGCCCAGTAGTAATATCCCCAACATTAGGCCCCAGATTGATTTGAACAGGTTCATGTCAATCCTTAGCAAAAAATCTCTGTCTTCAACATCTTCTTGTAGTTGTTGAACCGCCGTGACGTCATCTTCTCTGTTTGCTATAAACCTGCGTGACATCATCTGTCATAAAGAAAACATCCATGATATCTTCTTGTTTAATAGATTCGCAATGACCGAGGTGACCGCCCTACTTCCAAAATCTGCGGTCCCTTGATTCCCGCGCCTGACACATGTCCTTTGCCTTATAAATAGGTCCGAAGGGTCATTTCGTTTCTCCCCTTCATGCCCTTCCTCTTCGTCTTCTTCGCGTCGCCAGTCTCAGAGCTCCGCCGCCGTCGTCGTCTTCTGCATCATCTTTGGCCGCTGCATCAACCTGAACGCACCAGAAAACCGCGGCGACCTTCCGCGTCTTCCTCAGCTCTGGCAGGTCTTCTGCTCTTCTCAACATAGATCTGATTTAGGGCTTCGTGTTCTTGCGGTGTTCATCACCTGTTCATACGCATGTACTAGCTCCTGGATCCACATGTGAACCCTTGCTTTGTGTAGCGGTAACTTTTAGTATCCGTCGTTAGTTTCCTTCCCAAAACCGTAGATCTCACATATACTTCTGCCCATTGATTCAATACTGTTCTACTTTGATCTTCGACTATTTTTCTTATTTTCTGAACTTGCTTCAGATCCAACGTCGTAACAAGACCTAGTGAAACCTGTTTCTGCATACTTAACCATCCGCAATCTCAATTGCTTCAATGTTTAGATCAGGCGGTTTAACCTGATAGAAAATTTTCCAAACCGGTATATGCCATTAGTCCCCTTGTTGAACCGCCATATGTTGTTGCTTCATAAAACTCCGGTTTAGATAGATCTGCTTCCGGTTGAACGTTGCACATATCAATGTACCTTGTAGATTTCATCATGGCCAAGCAAGTGTATGAGTGCAACTGGGTCCCTTCTCGCGTCACAGAGGATCAACTGGACGATTTAGTCCTGATTGGTGCCTTGGGAAGCAAAGACACCATCCATTGGAGGGCTCCTGGCAAAGAATGCCCCCCCACACCTCGAGAAGGAGAGGTTGTTGTCTTCGTAGACCACTTAGCCTGGGGTTTTAAACTGCCCGGTTCTAAATTTTACCGGGATGTTCTAGCTGATTTCCAACTCCATCCGCAAGACACTGGCCCCAACTCTGTTACAAATATGTGCCACTTCCAAGTGCTCTGTGAGGTGTTCTTTCAAGAGGAGCCCACAGTGGAATTATTCAGAGATCTTTTCCATCTAAACCGCCGTACTGAGTTTACTGATGGCTCTAATACGGAGTTGGGTGGCATGGCGATTCAAAAAAGGAAAGAGGTCACATACCCTCACGCCAAGCTGCACAGTCACCCCAAGGAGTGGAATCAGACATGGTTCTACTGCAAAGACACCTCCCCTGCTGGTGAGAATCCCTTGCCTGGTTTTCGTCCGGAGCGGCTCAGCAATACCCATCCTTTTCCTCAACGATTGACTGCCCAGGAGAGAAGCAAATATGCTCCCCAGCTGTCAAAGCTCAAAGCCTTTATGGCCAACGGTTAAAAGGGGTTGACCTTGCTCGCTGTTGGATATCATGGAGCATACTGCCCCTTAATCAGCGCTCCGGTTTGATGTGCGAATATACTGATAGTGTGGATGACCCACTGCGACATTCAAGACTCCAGCTGTCCGGTGAAGAAATCATGGAGGCTGTGCGTAAGATACTAAATGAACCAGAGCACATCTACGCTAGAACCGGCCTGCTTCCCTTCTGCGCCACCAACAAACCGCCAGCTGTAAGACTTTGATTTTTCTCTTTGCTGAATCTGTTATCGATATGTCTGGCCATTGTTTCTAATATTAGTGTCTGCATAATCAGGGTGATGATCCGTTTTGGAGCAAAAAGCTACCGCAGGAAAAACTAGAGAAAACAGATAAACCAGAAAGAGTAACCCGGCAAAAAACTAAAGCTGTGAAGAAGACTGCCCATCGGAAAAGAACCACTGCATCTTCTAATCTGGCCCCTGATGACGAGGTGGATAATCCGGACTTTGAGGTAGAGCTTGACTTACTTGGTTTATTTTTCATGCATCTTATTGATGATGATATTTGTCAGGATGATGCCGAAGCCAGCCATGCGGATGTTGCAGAGGTAATTATTCTCTCTTCCGATTCAGAAACTTTGCCTTCACAAAAAATCCATCAGGTAAACCAGAAAGTTAAATTTTCTCATCCTCTTTCTTATTTGGATCCTAAACTTCTTATGAAGACTCAACAACACGAAGCTCGCCGCACCACTCGGCACAGCAGCCAGGTAGTTACCTCTGCCGGTTTACCGAACAGTATGGTTCGGAAACGTCATTCCGAGGTTCTAATTCGCTTGTCAGTACTTGTCCTAAAGAGGGCTGCTTTCGTCAACCTCTTAATCCGTCTGACTCCAATTATCAGGCTATTCCCCACTCATCTTCCAGCGAGTCGTCGGCTACTCAGCTCCCACCGCTCAAAACGGTGCTTGGGTAAGCTATATTTTTTGTGATGTTTGCAGTATATTGCCTTAGAACATATGCTGTATTTAATTTGTTATTTTTCTCAGGGCCAAACCTAGGCCGAGCAAGAAGGCCCGCCTGGATAAATCGGCCGAAGAAGATGTCATTCTTGAACCAGGCACAACACCCAATCTTGTAGCGGCTATTCCTGAGGATATTCCCAATGATCCACCACAGCCAGATGATGATCTTACTGCTGAGGAAAGACCTACTGATACCTCAGGTCCTATCCATCAGCCCACAGGTTCCCTCCGGGTTGAAAGCTCCACCGGTCTCGCGAAACCTACTGACCAGCCAACAGCTCTAGTGCAAACCGGCGGTACAAATGATGATGAAGTTGTCATTACTGGCACTGGCCATACTGAGCCAAGCGACCCTGTCGCTTTATCCAAACATTCTGCCAAGGAGGAATTAGCTTCTTTTGGCAAAGGCAACTGGAATGCTGATCTGACGGCTTACGCTGCTCTGAACGCCTGAGATATGCATTCCGGCTATCTGAACCGGCTATATACCAGCCGTGACTATGAAGTCGGTCTGGTTAATATGATGAAGGATAAATATGAGGTAACTTCCATATGCTCCTTTTTGCTTGTATGCTTTCATTCTTGTTGACTCTCCTAGCCCCTAAGGACCGATTTGAAATACTCTTTCAAACCGGGACTTAATAATATGAATCTTGATGCTTTGAAATTTGCTGATGTAGTCCCCAAGGGCCGGTTCAACTTAGCGTAATTAAACCGGTACTTTAAGTAAATGAAACTGCCGCATCAGAATACATATGATCAAATAGCCATTAGCCCCCAAGTGCCAAGTTGAATACTTGTATTGAGCTTGGGACTTTGTAAACAATTGAAAGATGAAGATCGAATATGCATTAGCCCCCAAGTGCCAAGTTGAATACTTGTATTGAGCTTGGGACTTTGTAAACCATTGAAAGATGAAGATCGAATATGCATTAGCCCCCAAGTGCCAAGTTGAATACTTGTATTGAGCTTGGGACTTTGTAAACCATTGAAAGATGAAGATCGAATATGCATTAGCCCCCAAGTGTTAAGCTCATAACTTGTTATGTGGTTGGCACTTGAATCCTTCTGCCGATTTGTTGAAACATATATCTGCCTGCCTGCAGGCGGAGCTGAAGGCGAAAGAAAACCAAGTCATCGATCTTCAAGAAAACTTGAAAACCCAACAAGCTGAAACCTCCAAAGCAAAAGAGGAATTGGCCAGGGCCTTAAGCGCCATGGAACAACTTAAGGAGAACTTCAAGAAGAAACGGGCGGATTGGGCCACTGAAAAGTCCGCTTTGACCAAACGAGCAGAGGATGCCGAGGCTGCATTAAAACCAGTGACAGATGAACTGACCAGCATAAAGCGGCACGTTCATGCCATGACCACTGCTATCTTTGGTAAGCCATCTTGTCTTCTGAATTGGTTCTGCCTTCTTTACAGGGTCGCCGGTTTATTAACCCTTTATGGTATTTCAGGGACACGCATTGGTCACTTGGGGTCAGATGTCTGGAGGAAACTGAAAGCCGCCTATACCTTAGTTGAACAATTGTACACTGGTGCCCAGCGGATCATCTGCACCGCATCTCATAACAAACCGGCGCCCAATTTGATTCAAGATACTCTGATGAAACTGTCAGTGCTTCCTGCCCGGGTTGAAGAGCTGAAGAAATCTGCTGTTCGAACTGGTGCAATCAACACTTTAATCCGGGCAAAAGCCTGGGTGCCGGATTTTGATCCTATTGAAGCGGCTCAGGGTTATCCCAGCTTGAAGGAAGACGGGTCAGAATTTGGTGAAGCAGATTTGCGAGCCATAAACCGGGAGGTACGTCCGCTAGCTTGTCAACTGGCTGAGGAGGCAGATTTGTCTCATTATCAAGCCAAATATGACAGCCAGAACAAGCGAATAGCTGCACCAATCCATGAATCGGAAAACCTGATCCCTCCAATCCGTAAGCATACTTACGCTCCCGATATTGATCCATCTTTGCTAATACATGACGAAGCTATTTTTCAAGCATTAATGGGAATTGACTGGACAACTGTGGATTTCCAGCCACTGGGTAGAGAAACGGAAGCTGAAGCGGCGCAAGATGACCCACAACCATCAGGCCAGGCTGGTGGCCAATCTTAAACCGGAAGCCGGTTTTAAAACTGTCTCTCCTTTGTGAAAAACAATTATGTTATTATGGGCACCATGTTGCCTTGTAATAGGCTAGCTGATACCTTTGACGTTGATATGCCTTCGTGCATAACGTGTTCTTCCTGCGGTAATGAACTTTCCAAAATACTTTCTGAAATAAGAAATTCGTTAAGTGCCACCGCGGTTGTACCGTCAGGCGGAATATGATGTATGTACGTATAAAGTCAAAACATCCAAAAAAAATTTTTAAGTATATATGATCAAAAAAATTGCAATACATAATACCTGCCACCGTTGAGTGTGAAGTTGGCTTGGCCAACCTTGAAGCGGAGTTTTGTAAACCCGCACTGTTGGAGGAAATAACGACTCCTGTATATATGTATAGTCAAATATGAAATATATCATACCTGTGACATTGAATCACATCGTTGGTTTTACCAACTTTTTGTAGTAAGGGTGATAACCCAAAATTTGAGTACTGATAATTCCTTCCATATTGTGCCGGTTTATAATAAAACCGTGCCGGGTTGTGATAAACACTATGTTACTCCGTAAGAGGATGTTAACAACAAGGATCAAACCGGGCAAATAGTCTCCGGATTGACGTGAACTGTGTTCCATCAATTGATTGGTTAAAAAACTTTGCTGGTTTAAAGAACACAATAAAAAGCAAACACCCCCCTTCAAAGAAAAGTATGAAGCAAAAGCAACGGCAAAAACGTTGGCCAAAAAAGATTTATTTAAGGTGATCAAATGGCGTAACCATGGTCAAACATGATCAAGCTCCCGTTAGGTGTAACTATGGTTCTAGTTAGCCAGGTCCCCAAGTGATTCTTGTGGCATTTATGCCGACCAAATGGCGTGGTCATGGTTCGGGTTCGACCAAGCCCCCAAGTGATTCTGTGGCCTTAGGCCGACCAAGAGGCGTGACTGGTTCAGACATGACCAAGTCCCCAAGTGATCTGGTGGCTTTCGCCTATCAAGAGGCATGGTATTGGTTCGGACACGACCAATCCTCCAAGTGATATAACACGATGCTGTTAGCAAAGCGAACTCAAGGGGTAAACCGGAGGCCATTTTAGAGCAACTCTGTGTAACCTCACATGATGTAAAAGAAGAGATACCCCGCTTTAGCTGAGGTTCCGGTTTATTATACTTAATCATAATATATACATTGTATGTACATAAGTATAGCCAATGGCTCAGGTATAGTAAGGCCGAAGATGAGCTATATTCCACGGCATGTTAGTCTCTTCCTCTGATGTACGTGAGTCCTTATGCTCTCAAATATCGATCAGATAGTATGACCCAATGTGCAAATTCTTGCTGACCACGAAAGGCCCCTCCCAAGGTGGGGATAGCTTATGCATATCAGTCTGATCTTGGATGAGCCGAAGCACCAAATCTCCTTCCTAGAAGGCTCTGGTTCTGACTCGGCGACTATGATAACGATGGAGATCCTGCTGGTAAATCGCCGACCGGGCGGCTGCGATGTCACGCTCTTCATCCAACCGGTCCAAAGCATCTTGCCGTGCTGTCTCGTTGTCCTCTTCAACATAAGCCGTGACACGAGGTGAGTCATGACGGATATCACTGGGGAGAACCGCCTCGGCTCCATAAACCATGAAGAACGGTGTGTATCCTGTTGATCTGTTGGGTGTTGTATTGATGCTCCATAACACAGATGGTAATTCTTCTACCCAACAACCCGGTGTTCTCTGCAAAGGAACCATGAGCCGGGGCTTGATGCCTCTCAAGATCTCTTGATTAGCTCTTTTTGCTTGACCATTGGACTGTGGATGTGCCACTGATGAAACGTCGAGCCGGATGTGCTCCCGTTCGCAAAACTCCTTCATAGCACCTTTGGACAAATTGGTACCGTTGTCTGTGATAATACTGTCCGGAAATCCAAACCGGAAAATCACCTTTTTGATGAACTGAACCGCCGTGGCCGCATCACATTTGCTAACAGGTTCTACCTCCACCCACTTTGTAAACTTGTCCACCGCCACCAGGAGGTGGGTCTTCTTATCTTTGGACCTTTTGAAAGGCCCAACCATATCCAGCCCCCAAGTCGCAAACGGCCAAGTAATTGGAATCATCCTCAATTCTTGAGCCGGTACATGAGCACGTCTTGAAAACCTTTGGCAACCATCACATCGTCTGACCAGATCCTTCGCATCAGCATGAGCAGTTAACCAATAGAAACCATGGCGAAACGCTTTAGCCACCAGAGACTTTGAACCGGAGTGGTGACCACAATCTCCTTCGTGGATCTCACGCAAAATTTCAAGGCCTTCTTCAGGAGACACGCAACGTTGAAAAGCTCCTGACACACTGCAATGATGCAACTCACCGTTGATGATAGCCGTGGACTTGGATCGCCGGATTGTCTGCCGGGCCAGAATCTCATCTTCTGGCAACTCACCCCGGTTCTTATACGCCAGGTAAGGAAGTGTCCAATCTGGAATAACATGAAGAACTGCCACCAATTGAGCCTCCGTATCAGGAATAACCAAATCCTCTTCACCAGGGATCTTCACCGACGGATTGTGCAGCACATCCAGAAAAACATTGGGCGGGACCAGTTTGCGCTGAGAGCCCAGCCGACTTAAAGTGTCCGCCGCTTCATTTTTCCGCCGGTCCACGTGGTCCACCTGATAGCCTCGGAAATAACCTGCAACAATATCCACCTCTCGACGACATGCTGCCATGAGTGGGTCCATTGAATCCCAAGTGCCAGACACTTGCTGAGCCACAAGGTCCGAGTCACCGAAGCACTTAACTCGACTTAGATTCATCTCTTTAGCCATCCGGAGACCATGGAGCAAGGCTTCATACTCAGTTGCATTGTTAGTACAAGGGAACATTAAACGGAGAACATAACAAAACTTATCTCCTCATGGGGAAGTTAATACGACTCCAGCCCCCGAGCCTTCGAACTGCCTGGATCCGTCAAAATGAATGGTCCAATACGTATGATCCGGCTTTTCTTCAGGTGCTTGCATTTCCGTCCAATCATTGATGAAATCAACAAGTGCTTGAGACTTAACCGTTGTTCGAGGCACATACTTTAAACCGTACGGTCCCAGCTCTATAGCCAACTTTGCAATCCGGCCCGTTGCTTCCTGGTTCTGGATGATATCCCCCAAAGGAGCAGAACTGAGCACTGTAATTGGGTGCCCTTGGAAGTATTGCTTAAGCTTCCGGCTTGCCATAAAAACTCCGTACACCAGCTTCTGCCAATGTGGATACCTTTGCTTGGACTCAATGAGTACCTCGCTGATATAATAGACCGGATGTTGAACCGGATGCTCCTTACCTGTCTCCTTTCGCTCCACCACAATAGCCACGCTGACCGCACGAACATTAGCAGCAACATATAGCAGTAACGGCTCCTTGTCAATGGGAGCGGCGAGCACAGGCGGATTGGCCAATTGCCGCTTTAAGTCCTCAAATGCTTCATCCGCAGCAGAACTCCAGATGAACTGATCCGTCTTCTTTAACATCTGATATAAAGGAATCACCTTCTCCCCAAGGCGGCTGATAAACCGGCTTAACGCGGCAATCCGGCCTGCCAGGCGTTGAACATCATTGATACACTTTGGTTTAGCCAGGGAGGTGATGGCTGTGATCTTCTCCGGATTAGCCTCAATTCCCCTATTGGACACCAGAAAACCCAATAACTTGCCCGCCGGTACACCAAAGACACACTTGTCCAGATTGAGCATCATCTTGTACGTCCTTAGGTTATCAAAGGTTTCCTTCAAATCATCAATTAGAGTCTCCTTCTCCCTGGATTTAACTACGATATCATCCACGTAAGCATGTACATTATGGCCAATCTGCTTGTGAAGACAATTTTGTACACACCGTTGATAAGTTGCTTGGGCACGTTTGAGCCCAAAAGGCATAGACACATAGCAGAAGGCTCCAAAGGGAGTTATGAATGCCGTCTTCTCTTGGTCCTTAACTGCCATCTTGATCTGATGATAGCCAGAATATGCATCCAAAAAACTTAAACGCTCACAACCCGCCGTAGCATCAATGATTCGATCAATACGGGGGAGGGCAAAAGGATCTGCTGGACAAGCCTTATTAAGATCTTTGTAATCTACACACATGCGCCAGGTGCCGTTTTTCTTAAGGACCAGCACCGAATTGGCAAGCCACTCAGGGTGAAAAACTTCAATAATAAAGCCAGCTGCTAAGAGCCTGGCTACCTCTTCTCCAACTGCCATACGTCTTTCTTCGTTAAACCGGCGGAGGAACCGTTTCACCGATTTATATTTACGATCCAAATTAAGTGTGTGCTCAGCGAGTTGCCTCGGTACACCTGGCATGTCAGAGGGTTTCCATGCAAAAATGTCTCGATTCTCATGGATGAACTCGATGAGCGCGCTTTCCTATTTTGGATCCAAGTTGGCACTGATGTTGAACTGTTTGGACGAATCACCAGGTACGAAGTCAACCAGCTTAGTTTCTGCTGCCGATTTGAACTTCAGGGCCGGATCGTGCTCCGTAGTTGGCTTCTTCAACGGAGCCATGTTCGCCGGATCAACATTGTCTTTATAGTATTTCAACTCCTCAGTGGCACAAACCGACTCTGCATAAGCCGCATCTCCTTCCTCGCATTCCAAAGCGATTTTGCGGCTTCCGTGAACTGTTATTGTCCCCTTGTGACTCGGCATCTTGAGCTGCAAATACACATAACAGGGCCGAGCCATAAACTTGGCGTATGCCGGACGCCCAAACAGGGCATGATATGGACTTTGGATTTTCACCACCTCAAACGTTAATGTCTCCGACCTGGAATCATGATCATCCCCAAAGGCCACTTCAAGAGCTATCTTACCAACGGGATATGCTGATCTGCCAGGCACTACACCGTGGAATACTGTATTGGATGGTTTGAGATTCTTATCTGTTAGTCCCATATGACGAAAGGTCTCATAGTATAGGATGTTAATGCTGCTCCCTCCATCCATGAGCACCTTGGTGAACTTGTAACCTCCCACCTGAGGCGCCACCACCAGAGCCAACTGACCCGGATTATCGACCTGGAGTGGGTGATCCTCTCTGCTCCATATGATTGGTTGTTCAGACCAACATAGATAACGGGGTGTGGCCGGTTCAACAGAGTTGACTGCCCGCCTCTGAACCTTCCGGTCTCGCTTGTCCAAGCTAGTGGTAAAGACAAGGTACTACCCACTACTCAACTGCTTTGGGTTGCTTTGGTAACCTGACTGTTGCTGCTGTTGGTTGTAACCACCCTGGTTGTTCTGACTATTTTGACCATTATGCCCGCCCGGATTACCATTAAATCCTGAACCGGAACTTCCTGCACCATAACCCGGCCTGGATCCTGAGCCGCCGCCAGATCCGTGATCATACCGGAAATTATTAGAATTCTTGAACTCCTGCATAATAAAACAATCCTTCCAAAGGTGGTTTGCAGGCTCCTCCTTCGTCCCATGTTTTGGACAGGGCTGGTTTAGCAAATAGTTCAGGCGGTTTGGGTTGGGGTTGGGCGCTCCACTACAATTTTTCGGCCTGCCCTTGCACCGCTGGCCATTGTCCTGTACGTTGGTATTAGCCACAAAATCCATGTTGCCATCCGCTTTACGCTTGCCTCCTCCGCCATTGCCTACCCAGTGATGCTGGTGACCTTTGGAGCTGCTGTTCTTCTTCCCCTTCCCTGTCTTGTCATCATCAGACTCGGGATCCTTGGTACTATCAGAATCAGCATATTTTACCAAAGTGGCCATGAGGGTTCCCATGTCGGTGCAATGACGCTTCATCCGTCCCAATTTCAACTTTAGGGGCCCAAACCGGCAGTTTCCTTCTAGGGTTAATACTGCAGTGTCAGTGTTGATGCGGTCTGAGGAGTGCAACACTTGTGAAACCCGGCGCACCCAATGAGTCGTTGACTCTCCTTCCTCCTGGACGCATGCAGCTAAGTCCACTATCGACATAGGCTATTTACAGGTATCCTTGAAATTGTTGATAAACCGGGCTCGTAATTGGGCCCATGAGCTGATAGAATTAGCGGGCAAGCTTTTTAGCCAAGTACGGGCCGTTCCTTCAAGCATCATGGTGAAGTATTTCGCACATGCCGTGTCGTCCACATCAAGCATCTCCATGGACATCTCATAGCTCTCTACCCATGTCTCCGGTGGTTGATCCGTCGTATAATTTGGTACCTTGCGTGGGCCTTTGAAATCCTTGGGCAGGCGCATGTTGCATAAAGCGGGGACGAGGCAAGGCACCCCCAAAGAACTAGAAGTAACACCAGGTTCGATTGAAATGGTTGGACGAACCGGCATGAGCTGCCGAGCCTGATGTTGTGCGGCTAACTCAGCCTCCCTGCGCGCTCGGGCCCGGTTCACCACTTCCTGAGCGTCATCAGCACCACCCGTCGGGTTGTTACCACGGGGTGCTCCACGTCGTTCATTACTCGACACTGCTGGTTCATCCATATGTCTGCTATAACTCCGGCTTGGACGTGGGGTCGAGTGGATCCGGTCGCGGCTGTACGAGTACGCTTCCTGTTGGGCCAAAGCTTTCCTCAGAAGTTCCTTGACCCGTCGCGTCTCTACTGCCTGTGGTGAGTCACCTTCAACTGGAATGGCCTCCAGCCGTGCAGCAGCGGCAACAAGATTGTCCATTGGGTTGGAGTAGTGACCCGGAGGTGTTAAAGCATCCCAAGGTATAACAGTGTTTTGACGAGGCGGGTCGATCTGACGAGGCTGAACCGGTGCACCGGTCCCAGGGGCTTCTGCCCGATTCCCCTCCAGCGGATTGCCGGCTCTCGGCCCTGGAGTGTTGAAAAGGACTCTGGCCTCGAAAACCGGAGGTAAGCGGGATCGGTGCTTCCTTCTCATGACTTCATGTGATGCGCTCTGGTCTAACATAAGCCTGTAGGCCTGTGCGTCTAAAGCAGCCCGCTCTGCGGCCATCCTGGTGTCCTCAGCCGCCAGATCCGCCTTGGCCTGGGTGATCAGTTCCTTTACCTTTACAATCTCCGTATTGTGAACGTCCTGATCTGGCGGATTAACTTCCGCCATAAGCACAGCCAACGCATCAAATAGCTCTGATAGAACCTGAGCCGGCGGGCGCACAGGGCCTCCTGCCCCGGCGGCCGTTGCTGCTGCTGAACCGGAAATCATTGCCACAGCTGTCGAAGAATGAAGCGCTGGTTGTGTTCCGGCCATGAATATTCCAACCCGGTTGGGCAGATCAGAGGGGTCCGGAATACTGTCGCCATCGGAACAGCTCCCAATCCGGCCATCTTGTAGCTGATAAAGAGATTCGGTTTCTCCGGTCGAAGATTCGTCACCGGAACAAATGACAGTCGCCCCGCGAAATCCCGATCCATCCTCATGACTCCCTCCATGGATGACTCCCACGAAGGCATGTTTCATGGCCGGTTTAACCCGGGCGGATTGCACACGCTGAGCCGTCTCGACGAGGTCGGTGCAGATGTCCGGCTCAGGGCCCGATTCACCGATCTTACCAATGAAAACGTGAATGCTACCAAAGGGGACCCGGTACCCGTACTCAACTGAGTCGGCCTCGGGGCCCCAGCCTGCATCGTCGATGTAGAGCCTGCCGCGACGACTCTTATTCATCCGGCCTACAGCATAGCCCTCGAGTCCTTCAAAGCGGCCCTCCAAGAACTGGAAACCATCGTGCGATAGCCCCACGGTGGGCGCCAACTGTCGTGGATTTGTCACGGCAGATGTCCTAGAGAAAGGACTTAGTCGTGGAGCCATTGCGACGGGTTAGCTTGAAGGGGTTAAAGCGGAGACAAGGACACAAGAGAATTTATACTAGTTCGGCCCCTTCGAGGAAGGTAAAGCCTACGTCTAGTTGTGATGGAATTGATGGGGTTTCGATGACTAGGGAGCAAACAAGCTTCGCCTATGTCTCGAGTTGTTGTCTGTCGTCCTTGAACCGCCGCCAGGTCGTCCCCTTATATACATGGGTGACGCTTGCCGGTTCAAAGAGTCCCAACACCGGTTAATACTCGTATCCGGGTTGTCTCTCCTTGTTCCTAACTTATATTACAAGTATATGCACAAAGCTGATGTACGGCTACATGTTGTAAAACCGCCTACGGGCCCTGGGCCTATATCTGCCTCTTTGGGCTTTAACATCTTTGAACTACTGATGGAGTTAATCCGGCCCAGGTAGGCCGGTTTATGCCCAGTAGTAATATCCCCAACACAACCCGTAGAGGAGTGCTTCATACTTAGCTTTGTTATTGGAGGAATCAAAGTGAATCTGGAGGACATAACTGAGTTTATCACCTCTTGGGGACACCAGAACCACTCCGGTGCCAGAACCATTCAACATCTTAGATCCATCGAAGAACATAGTCCAGTGTTCCCAGTGAACTTAAGTCGGTTGTTGCTGTTCAATCCACCCGGCCAAGAAATTTGCGAGCGCTTGATATTTGATCTCCTTCTTCACTTCAAACTTGATATCCAGAGGGAGAAGTTCAATTGCCCACTTAGCCACTCGACCAGTTGCGTCTCGATTGTTCATGATCTAAGACAATGGAGCATCACTGACGACTGAAACCGAGTGGTCTTGGAAATAATGTGCAACTTTCTTCGCGTTCAAGTAAATTCCATAAACAAGCTTTTGGTAATGTGGATACCTCCGCTTAGTTGGAGTCAAGACTTTAGAGATATATTATACTGGGCGTTGAACTTTATAGGACTTGCCTTCTTCTTCTCACTCCACTGTGAGCACAATGGTGACAACTTGACCAGTGGATGCGATGTATAATAGTAGAGGATCTTTGTTGTTCGGAGCAAAAAGCACCAGCTGGGTGGAGAGTAGGGCTTTGAGCTCCACAAACGCTGCTTCAGCTTCAGGAGTCCACTCAAACGTGTCAGACTTTTTCATCAGTCGGTAAAGAGTGCGGTGCCTTTTCACCGAGATGAGAAATGAACCAACTCGGTGCAGTGAGACAACCTGTGAGCTTCTGAACATCATGGACATGCACCGGGCATTTCATTCGGAGAATTAAACCGATTATCTCGGGATTGGCATCTATCCCTTGTTTGGAAACGAGAAAATTGAGTAACTTTCCTCCGGGTACTCCGAATGTGCACTTGGGCGGATTCAACTTAATGTCATACCTTTTCAGATTGGCAAAGGTTCTAGCGAGGTCAGTCAGCAGGTCGGAACATTTCTGTGACTTAACCACAATACCATCCATATACGCCTCCACATTACGACTGATCTGAGTGAGTAGGCACTTCTGAATCATGCACATGAATGTGGCACCAGAGTTTTTGAGACCGAATGGCATGGTGACATAGCAAAAACACCTGGACTGGGTGATGAAGGCCGTTTTTATTTCATCTGGCACATATAGTCGGATCTGACGGTATCCGGAATATGCATCAAGAAAAGACAAATGCTCACACCCCACACTCGAGTTAACTATCTGATCGATGCGAGGGAGCAGAAAATGATCTTTCGGGCAGACCCAACTGATATTGAAGTCAATGCAAATACGGAGTCAATTATCCTTCTTAGGGACCATGACGACGTTGGCAAGACTACTCGGAGTGGTATATCCCGCGGATGAACTCAGCTGCCAGGAGCCGAGTCACTTCCTCGCGAATCGCCTTCCTCTTCTCCATGGCGGACCGACGGAGATGCTCTTTAACAAGTTTGGCTTTGGAGTCGACACGAAAATGGTGCTCGGCCAGCCCCCTGGGTACACCCGGCATGTCTGATGGTTTCCATGCGAAGATGTCATAGTTCTCATGGAGGAACTAGATGAGCGCAGCTTCCTATTTATTGTCGAGTGTCATTGAGATGTGGGTCGGAGCAGTTGTGGGATCTTCTGGGTGAATGTGAACTGGTTTCGTCTCGCCAACTGACTGAAATGTGGACTTAGGAGCAGGCTTCTTGGAATCGAGCAAATCACTCAGATTGGCATTCTTCTTGTACTCTTCCAATTCCACCACTGCCATTTGCTCGTCAGCTATCTTGGAACCTTTCTGGAGGCATTCCTCTGCTCTCTGTCTATTCTCAGTGACCATGATCACACCATTAGGCCCGGGCATCTTTAGTTTGAGATACACATAACATGGACGAGCCATGAAACGAGCATATGCCGCCCTGCCCAGGATAGCATGATAGGCACTGTGAAAATCTACCACTTCAAACATCAACTTTTCCTTACGAAAATTCTTTGAATCACCGGAAACCACATCCAAAGCAATTTGCTCAAGTGATTTTGCTTTCTTTCCTGGGATGACTCTGTGGAATTGCATGTTGCTCTCACTGAGTCGGTACATCAGAATGCCCATCCCCTAGAGGGTTTCAGCATACATAATGTTCAAACACACTACCACCATCCATGAGAACTTTGCGCAGTCGAGTGCCTCCAACAACCGGGTCGACCACCAAAGCCTGCCGCCCGAGGGTAGCAATGTGAGCTGGGTGATCCGACTAGTCGAAGGTGATAGGAGTTTTTGACCACTTGAGGTATGTTGCAGTTGCCGGAGCAACCATGTTCACCTCTGTGTTGATGACTTTCAGTCGAATTTTGCTCTCAACGTTAGCAAAAATCACCAGGGTTGCATTGACTTTTGGGTAATCATCTGCCTTTTCTTCATCTTCATCCTTATCAGAGCCTTTCTCACTCTGCTAACCTTCACAGAACTGCTGAATAAGGAATCTGCACTGTCGAGTGGTGTGCTTGGCCAAAATCAAATTACCCTCTTCATCTTTCTTTGTGTTGATGGCACACGGTAAATCCAGGACATCCTAGCCCAACTGGTCCTTGATCTTCTTGGGTATCCATGGCCCCTTGGGATTTCCCTTGAACTTTCCTTGGGTATTCACTACTGTAGCTTCAGACTGACCTATGGCTTTAGCTTTGCGCTTTTGCTTCCGACTGGGATTTCCGCCCCCAGCGTCGGGGTCGACTATCTTCCCTTTGCCATTACGGAGTCGGTCTTCTTCTTCGCCATTCGCGCACCGAGTGGCCATCTCCATCATCCGATTTAGAGTCATGGCCCTAGAGCGACCAATTTTCAGAGTGAGCTCTCTGTACCGTACGCCTTCCTTGAAACCACAGACTGCTTGGTGCTCTGAAACATTCTCCACCAGATGGTGAAGTGTAGTCCAACGCTGGATGTAATCTCTTAAACCTTCATTCGGCTTTTGGACACAATGTTGCAACTCGGACAACCCAACGGGACGCTTGCAAGTGCCTTCAAATGTCTTGATAAACCCTCGGGCCAAGTCTTCCCAACAGTATATGCTAGCGGGAGCCAACTGATTCAACTAGGCCCTGGCCGAGCCTTCAACCATCAAAGGTAGGTGCTTCATGGCCACTTCATCAATACCTCCACCAATCTGCACTGCCACTCAGTAATTCTCTAACCATGTGTCTGGCTTTGACTCGCTAGTAAACTTGCTCACTCATGCGGCCAATCTGAAGTTGGGAGGAATCTCAGCAGCTCGAATGGCTCTGCTGAAACACTCGGGTCCTGAGACGAACGTTCTTCTCCTACTTGGGTGATCTCTGTCCAGAACTTCTCTGTTAGCTCTGCCTCTGTCAACCAAGCCTTGTACGAGGACTAACCTTGCATCAAACCCGAGCTCTTGGGGGTAGACTGAATCATCTGCTCGTCGTCATATGGGCGCCTGTCATCATACCACAGGGGCGCGTATGAACCACCCCTCGAAGGGGGCGTGGGCACTCGATGGCGGTCATCACGGTGGTATCAAGGATCAAACTGTCTATGGCCTTGACCCAGGTACTGGTCCCGGCAATAACCATGATCTTCACGCCGTGGAGGTGATATTGGGCTATGCGTCGATTGAACTGTGTCTGCCATGACGGACCTGCTGTGGATCCTATTGCGCGACTCAGAAACAACCAAGTTTTGTTCTCCCGCAACCCTGAGCAGTGCCTGAATCTGCTGTAAGCCTCTACCATCCTCGGAACGGGACGGCTTGATTGAATCTGCAATACGCGCAGCTACTAGAACATTTTGGATCAGAGTACGGTATACCTGACACTCTTCCCGAGGTCCAGTCGGGAACAATTGCTGCTGCCGTCGACTAGAACTTGGGAGTTGCCTGTAGGCGCGGTTGTTGAGTGCTTGCTGAAGATTCTACAGGCACGCACGCTCAGCCATAGTGGCTACGCACACAGCTTCCAAGGCCTGAGCCTCGGGGGTCTCCCTGAAGATGGGGGTCTGGAGAGCTTGATCGTTTCTATGCTGCAGCTCTTCCCTCTGCTTTGTAGTGAGAGCTTAAGGATAGTACTCATCATTGTCACGCGATAGACTGCTGCTGTCACCCCCGCCACAGGGAAATTCGGGCGGGCTGCGCTGGGGCGAACCATGAGGACCTCCGCCATGGGGTCGTTGCTTTCGCACTTGGAGAGGGTATCCGGGTAGCCAATAGACAAATCGAACAATCCATAGAGAGATTCATAGGGCTCGATTGCTGCAATTTGAGGAGTGGCCAACTGAAGGTCCACCGTGTGCTTTACCCACCTCTGGAGCTGCGAGCGACCGGATCTCTTGCGGCAACGGGCAGCGGGAAGCGAAGACGCCGCGGGAGCCGACTGATACTGAGTCGACGGCTGCCGCAGGCACTCGCACGAAAGTGCGCCGCCCCATGAATGGGGAGCGCCTCGACGTCGAGGGGGGCCTCTTGGAGCCAAGCCGAATCATCAGCGATGAAGGTGAGGGTGCCGAGACGGATCTCACGACCCAAGGACAATCCACCACCGAAAACCATGTTGACGAAGATCGAAGATTGCACCCTCACTGGAAGTCGCTTAGACGCATGCCCCATGGTGGGTGCCAACTGTCGTGGGAACAGATCTGATAGTAGAGATAGGGGGTACGTAGGAGGAGGCAGTGCCTAGCTACGGCGAGGTTGTATGCTCAGATTTACGAGTTCAGGCCCCTCTCAGAGGAGGTAACATCCCTACGTCTCGATGCCACAGAGGATCTATAGATTGGGGTGTTGAGTTACAGGGGGTGCGAACCCTTGTGCAAGAGGGGGGTAGCTTATATAGAGTACACCGACCCCTCGCAGCCCTCAGTTACACAGGGGTCCAATGAGAGAATAAACTCACGTATGTTACTGGTAACGCCCACGTTTAATGATCTTTAAGGTGACGGAGTGAATGTCCGACCGTTGCCATCCAGGGGTGGCTCTTAGTCTTTTGTCCTTCGAGTGGATTCTTGTCTTCTGAGTGAATGACGCTGGTCGAGTGGAATTGGGTTATCCGAGTGAATCTTCTGTCGAGTGGGTTGCACTCTGAGATGATTCCAGTTGGTATCTTCTTTCTATCTTCATAGGTCATGGCCTCTTGTGTAATGTCTTTGGATAGGGCATATGGGTCAGGCCTAGGACCCTACCCTAGGTACATGTCCTCATCACATGATCTGCCCGATCAAGTACCGAACATACGGCACCACCGCATTCGGCACACTTTCAACTCGATGACGTCCTCGCCTTCTTGATCCAGCAAGACGGGCGAAGTAGTAGATGAGTTCCAGTAGCACGACGGTGTGGTGACGGTGGTGATGTAGCTATCACCGCAGGGCTTCGCCGAGCACTACGAAAATATGACCGAGGATGAAATAGAGGGAGAGGGGCACCGCACACGGCTTGGGGATCATGGTGTATGTTGCCCCTCTCCCACCTCACATATATAGGTGGAGGGGGGCAGCCCTAGGCACACCCCCAAGGGGCTGGCGGCTGCCCTGGCCGCCCCCCTTCCATATTTTTGCATGGGGGGAGGCAAGAGGGTTGGCTGCCATAGGGCGCCTCCCCCTTCCTTCCCTCCATCCTTTGGTGCGTGGGTAGGGGTGGAGAGCGCATGCTAGCCCCCTTGTGGGCTGGTGTGCTTCCCCCCTGTCGGTGTCAAAACCGGCGGATCTCGGGCAGGGGGTCCCGAACTATGCGTCTAGGCCGGATGGTAACATGAGGCAAGGGACATGAAGTTTTACCCAGGTTCGGGCCCTCTCAATGGAGGTAAAACACTACGTCCTGCTTGATTAATATTGATGATATGGGTAGTACAAGAGTAGATCTACCACGAGATCAGAGAGGCTAAACCCTAGAAGCTAGCCTATGGTATGATTGTTGATGTGTATGTTGTCCTACGGACTAAAACCCTCCAGTTTACATAGACACCGGATAGGGTTAGGGTTACATAGAGTCGGTTACAATGGTAGGAGATCTGAATATCCGTATCGCCAAGCTTGCCTTCCATGCCAAGGAAAGTCCCTTCCGGACACGGGACGAAGTCTTCAATCTTGTATCTTCATAGTCCTGGAGTCTGGCTGAAGGTATAGTCCGGCCGTCCAGACACCCCCTAATCCAGGACTCCCTCAGTAGCCCCCGAACCAGGCTTCAATGACGATGAGTCCGGCGCGCAGATTGTCTTCGACATTGCAAGGCGGGTTCTCCTCCAAATTCCATGTACCTATTGAATAAAGTCCGGTTTCTTGTAGATGTTGCGCTCCTTGGCTTCTGCGCCCAATAATGGCCGCTCCCCACGTGTCAAACGAATAAGAAAGGTCTGAGTGTTTTTACATTCACACCCCTAGCCGCGTAAACAAGCTGACCCATTTAAGGAGACGAGGATTTAGATCCAAACTACACCTTCCACTTCGCGAGTGTTCATCAGAGCGCATTCGACAAAGATCCATTCCACCATGGTCAGCCGTCGCAACTCCTCCTCCCGCCCTAAGCCTAGATATTGGGAAAGATGCTCCATCCCGCATAGCGAGTTAGTGACGCTCCAGACCAAGGGATTTCTTCCCCCGGCCTATATGATCCCGGTTTAAGCCGGTCTTGCCGTCTATAACGGCGGAGAGCAAGCAAAGAGCAACCCTAATCCCTCCAAAGGAGAGCGGGTGTGCCTCATCCCTTATTTAATAAGGGGGCTCGGATTTCCAATCCATCCATTTCTCCGGGGGCTGCTGGAGTTCTACGGCCTCCAGCTACATCATCTCACGACTGCCTTAGTGTTGCATATCGCGGGCTTAGTAGCCCTCTGCGAGCTGTTCTTGGGTGTTGAAGCTCATTTCGGATTGTGGAGGGATCTATTTTTCCTCGTGCCCCGTTCCAAGAAGGGGTATATGTATCAAGTGGGCGGAGCCGAAGTATGGCGCATCGCCGGGACCGGCTATCTGTCCGGAACCCCAAAGAAGGCGTGCGAAGACTGGCCCTTGGAATGGTTTTACATAGAAGATGTCCCGCTACCGGATCCTATCCGGATCGGCCTCCTTGAATTCAACAATGCTTCCTTAAAGAAGCGCCTAAGCTGGCGCCCACAGAGCCCTCAGAGGGAAAGTGACAGGGATGTTGTTTACCTGATGGGCCGGATAAGATTGTTAGCTCATTCCGGACTAACCATGATCGGGATCATGGCCGCATGCATCATGTGAGGGGTGCAGCCGCTACAGTATAGAGGCCACCCCATGTGGGATTTCAAGGGGGAGGACGACACCACCCGCTACGGCCGTAAGGGGCCGGATTCGGCTGCGGCTGTAATAAAGACCTTGTCCGCTTTGTACAAGGGAGAAGAGGAGGATTTTCTCCGCGTTGACCCAAAGGGTGGATTTTCCATGTACAATCCTCCAAGCTGGGTGAGTGATCACATCTTGCCCATCCGTTTTATATCCCCATTGTTAAATATTTAATCTTAGTGATTTCGACGCAGGAACTACGCCAGGCTGTTAAAGAAATAAACAACCCTCCTCCACAACCCGAGGATCCAGGACGGTCCCTCGACCCGGACTCGCAAGAGGATCCGGAGCTTTCGGTGGATCTGATTGATGGAGTGTTCCATCAATTGAGCAAGGACAATGCCCTGGTGGCCATTACGGCCGATTATCCAGGGATAATCCCGGCCTCCCAGAAATGGGAGGCCGAACCTGCGGCGACAAGCCAACGAGGGGCCGCAGGGCCCCGTGGGCAGAAAAAAGGTGCACTCCGGACCGGGGCGTCATTGCAAAGGTATGGCGCACCCCCTTATCCCAGGTGTCGTACCTTCAGGGCATATTAACACTTGTGCCCTCTTCAGGACAAAGAGACCTCGCCGAACTATATTCGGAGAGACCGCCAATCACGCCTCCACCATCCAGGCTCCAAAGCCTGGCCCGGAAGCGGGGCCAAACACAAGGCGCACACCGGACGCTCCTCCGACGGAGGATGTGGACAGGTTGTCTGCCACCAACTCTGAGGTGGAGAGTGCCATGAACCACAGGCGTCGCCGGACAATTTTTCGCAACGCTTGTTTCTCCCAAGAGGCGTTAGATGCCTTTAAGTCGGGAGATGCGTACCTCCGTGCCGCTCAAAATGGTCTAACCAGAGCCACGGAGCAATATGTAAAAGACATACGGGTAAGAAAATTTTGGTAATTATATATATGTACCAGTAGCCCCCGAGACTTGAAACAGTTAAAATAACTGATTTAAGGATCATTTGTTATGCAGGTTCTTACAGAAAAGAATTCCCTACTATCCAAGGAGCTGGAAGAGTGCAAAGCCCAACTTGAGGCCGCACTAGCCGCGGCAGGGGAGCCTAAGGAGGCCCCCTCTGGTAATATACACTTCGAAAGATAAGTATTTTGCGAAGCACGACTTTGGTGCGAATCTGAAAAATGAAATTGCAGATGGCGCCGGATTGGATCCGGAAAGGCAACACCTCCTACGCCAGCTAAAGGCTGGTGAGAGGGTGCTGTTGAAGGTGATGGGGGAGAGGACCGATCTCCGAGATGCCAACACCAAGCTGGGCGTCGAGCTTTTGAAAGAAAGTTCGGCGGGGAAGTCGACTAACAGAGCAATGTCTATAGGTGTGCTGACAGGCCGTCCTACAGAGGAGATGCCCGGTTCTACGGGTGACCTTCTTCTCGAGCTCTTGCAACTGCTCGATCGAGTTCGGCAGGCGATGCGAGGCGTCGCCCAGGCCCTGTGGCCATCCGTCTCCATGCCCGAAGGTCTTGGAGAGCTTGCGGAGAAGCTAAAAGGAGCACGGCGGCGCTTCCGATTGTGGAAGACATCAGCCTGCCGTCAAGGCGCTAGGGAGGCCTGGGCCATGGTGAAGACGCGGTACGCAAAGGATGACCCCAACCACATGGCCAAGGTCGGTCCTATAGGGCCCGATGGGAAGGAGATCCCTGTAAGCTTAGTATACGGCCAAGTAGAGTTGGCTACAAAGTATTCCCAGCAGGACTGTAAATTAGACAGCCTGTTAGATGGTATTGAAGAGGAATACGATCAGTCAAAATGACTATGTAATTTAGTTGACATTTATAATGCCTTCTAGCCGGATTGTAGATCATTTGTCATGGCCAAACTTTTCGCTTCAGCCTCGGGACCTGACGGTCCGGAGTGTGTCCGAATTCCCATGCGGTTATATAGGAACCGGGGAATGCATGGAGACCAGGCGTAGGGGTCATTAAACAGACAAGTGCCCGACTAGTTATGTTATATTACATGGTTAGTAAGAAACATCTTCCAGGGAGAATAGTTCCGTTAGGGGTTCCTTTCCCTGGGAGGCATGCCCTAAGGTGCATGTCCATGCTGTGATAAGAAATGCAGGAAAAACATCTAGGGGCATATAGATAAAAATAAAAAAGATCATCTTTAGTTCATCGACCAAATATTCCCTTAAGAACGCTAGCTTTCGGCTTCACCCAGTCTAAGGTACACGTCCGTCTGACCCGACAGAACAATCGCAGAGGTGCTCCCTTTACCACCTAGCCGAACAATCGAGAACGTAGGGGGTAAGCACAGGAGTCAGGCAACCCAACTTGGCCAAAACTTAAGTCATATCGATGCATATAATGGTGAATAAAAGGTACATGCGGAAGTGTGACGCATGTGTTGGGCATGAAGCCCGTATGAATAAGCTTCTTCTTAAAGAAGCCCCCAGGTTTAATGAGCGCGGATGGCGCGTCACTTTATGAGCCTTTAAGGGCTATAAGAGAGAGAGAGAGAAGAAGAAGAGAAATGCAAGACAGAAAATATATAAAAAATGGGCAGAGGAAGGAGACGAACATAGAGTCAGGCGCTAGGCATAGAATCGTCGGAGATGGGCTGCGTTCCATGGGTTCGGCTCGAGTCGGTTATCCGATGCATCTCGCAGGCGGTACGCTCCACCAGTCAGGACTTGGTCAATTATGAAGGGACCTTCCCACTTGGGCTTGAGTTTGTCCTTTTTCTTGTCCGCTAGTCATAGAACTAATTCGCCAACATTGTAATTTTTGGCCCGTACTTCTCTGCTTTGGTATCTTCGAGCCTGCTGTTGATAGAATGCGGATCGGGCTTTTGCCACGTCACGCTCCTCCTCCAATGCCTCTAAGTTGTCCTGCCGATCGAGCTCGGCTTCTCTTTCTTTGTACATGCACACTCGAGGTGAGTCATGAATTTTTTCGCAGGGCAAAACTGCCCCTGCGTCGTACACCATAAAGGATGGTGTGTATCCGGTGGTGCGATTCGGCGTGGTCCGCAGCCCCCAGAGTACGGAGTCGAGCTCCTCTACCCAGTGTGTGTTAGAGTCCTTGAGGGACCACACTAATCTGGGTTTAATGCCACTCATGATAAGACCATTTGCACGTTCGACCTGGCCGTTAGTTTGTGGGTGATAGACGGAAGCATAGTCGAGCTTGATGCCCATGTTTTTGCACCAGAGTTTTACCTCGTCGGCCGTGAAGTTCATGCCGTTATTAGTGATAATGTTGTGGGGAACGCCGTAACGGTGTACGACCCTGGATATAAAGTCTATCACCGGTCCGGATTCGGCCGTCTTAACAGTCTTGGCTTCTATCCATTTGGTGAATTTATCCACCATGACCAGTAAGTATTTTTGCTTGTGGGTTCGCCTTTAAGGGGTCCAACCATGTCAAGCCCCCAGACCGCGAAGGGCCAAGTAATGGGGATAGTTCGGAGGGCGGTGGGTGGCATATGGCTTTGGTTTGCAAAGAGCTGCCAACCGGTGCATCATTGGACTAAGTCCTGAGCGTCTGCCCGGGCCGTCGGCCAATAAAAGCCTATACGGAAGGCCTTGCTTACAAGGGACCGAGCTGCAGCGTGATGACCGCCCAGTCCGGCATGAATTTCAGCCACGAGGTTCCGCCCCTCCTCTTCGGAGATGCACCTTTGAAGGACTCTGGTAGTGCTTTTCTTATAAAGCTCTCCCTCGTGGACTCTGTAGGCTTTGGATCGCCACACTATGCAGCATGCCTCATTTTGGTCCTCGGGGAGTTCCTGCCTAGTGAGGTAGGCGAGGAATGGTTCTGTCCATGGGGCGATGACGGCCATTACTACGTGGGCTCAAGGTGTTATTTTATTGGCAGAGCCTCCGATTGTGTTAGAATGTTCGGTGTCGGGCAGTGCGGTTGGGTCCGTTGTGTTATTGTTTGGCTCCCCTTCCCATACTACGGATGGCTTGAACAGCCTTTCCAAGAAGATGTTGGGGGGGGGATTACATCGCGTTTTGCACCGATGCGTGCCAGGACATCTGCCGCCTGATTATTTTCCCGGGTTATATGGTGAAATTCAAGCCCCTCGAACCGAGCTGACATTTTTAGGACGGCGTTGCGGTAAGCTGCCATTTTTGGATCCTTGGCATCAAACTCTCCATTTATTTGGGATATTGGGAGGTTCGAGTCCCCGCGCACCTCTAGGCGTTGAATGCCCATGGATACTGCCATCCGAAGACCATGTAAAAGGGCCTCATATTCGGCTATGTTGTTGGAGTCCGTGTACATAATCTAGAGTACGTATTGAACTGTGTCTCCTGTGGGGGACGTCAAAACGATGCCAGCCCCCAGTCCGGCCAACATCTTGGAGCCGTCGAAATGCATGATCCAATTTGAATATGTGCCATACTCTTTAGGGAGTTCGGCCTTCGTCCATTCTGCGACGAAGTCGGCCAAGACTTGTGACTTGATGGCTCGCCGTGGCTTATAAGTTATGTCGAACGGGAGGAGCTCAATGGCCCATTTTGCAATCCGGCCCGTTGCGTCACGGTTGTTTATAATATCATTAAGTGGTACTTCCGAGGCTACTGTTATTGAACACTCTTGAAAGTAGTGTCGTAGCTTCCGGGATGCCATGAATACTGCGTACGCGATCTTTTGATAATGCGAGTACCGTGATTTGCAAGGAGTGAGGACAGTGGACACATAATAGACCCGCTTTTGAAGGGGGAATCTGTGTCCGTCCGCTTCTCGTTCGACGACGAGCACTGCGCTTACAACCTGATGTGTTGCTGCAATATATAATAGAATTGGTTAGCCAATATTTGGCGCGGCCAGGACTGGGTTTGTTGCAAGTATGGCTTTTATCTCCTCGAGTCCGGCCATGGCTGCATCCGTCCATTCAAAGTGTTCGGTGCGCCGAAGGAGGCGGTAAAGGGGTAGGGCCTTTTCTCCCAAGCGGGAGATAAAGCGGCTTAGAGCCGCCATGCATCCGGTTAACTTTTGTATTTGTTTGAGGTCCTTTGGGATATCCAGTTGCGATAGAGGTCGGATCTTGGCTGGATTTGCTTCGATTCCTCTACCTAATACAATGAAGCCCAAGAGCTTTCCGGCTGGAACGCCAAAAACGCATTTTTCCGGGTTGAGCTTGATGTCGTATGTTCGGAGGTTATCAAATGTGAGCCTCAAGTCGTCTACTAGAGATTCGACATGTCTTGTTTTAACGACCACATCATCTACATATGCCTCCACTGTTTTGCCGATCTGGCTTGCCAGACATGTCTGAATCATGCGCTGATATGTTGCGCCGGCGTTTTTGAGCCCGAAGGGCGTTGTGTTGAAGCAGAATGGGCCATATGGTGTGATAAATGCCGTTGCGGATTGGTCAGATTCTGCCATCTTGATTTGATGGTAGCCGGAATATGCGTCGAGGAAACTCAACGAATCGTGTCCTGTGGTAGCGTCGATAATTTGATCGATGCGGGGGAGGGGGAAGGGATCCTTTGGGCAAGCCTTGTTAAGGTCTTTAAAATCAACGCACAGGCGCCATGATTTGTCCTTCTTTGGTACCATCACCAGGTTTGCTAGCCAGTCCGGATGTTTTATATCTCTGATGAATCCGGCCTCCAATAGCTTTGCTAGCTCCTCTCCCATAGCATGTCTCTTAGGTTCGGAAAAACGCCGAAGAGCCTGTTTAACATGTTTGAATCCTGTTTGGCTATTTAAGCTGTGCTCGGCCAGCCTGCGTGGGATTCCTGGCATGTCTGAAGGGTGCCAGGCGAAAATGTCCTAGTTTTCTCGTAGGAACTCTCGCAGTGCAGCGTCCACATTAGGGTTTAACTGTGCCCCGATGGAAGCTATTTTATTTGGGTCTGTTGGATGGACTTGGAATTTGACTATTTCGTCCGCCAGTTTAAAGGAGGTAGACTTGGATCTTTTGTCGAGTACCACATCATCCCTATTCACCGTAGAGCGCAGCGCAGTCAGTTCCTCAGCCGCTAGGGCTTCGGATAGTGCCTCGAGGGCCAGTGCGGCTGTCTTGTTTTCGGCGCGGAGTGCTATGTCTGGATCACTAGCGGGAGTGATGATCCCGTTAGGCCCGGGCATTTTGAGCTTCATGTACCCGTAATGGGGTATTGCTTGGAAGATTGTAAACGCTTCCCGCCCTAGCAGAGTGTGATAACCGCTGCTGAACGGAGCCACATGGAACATGATCTCTTCGGACCTGTAATTATCCGGCGTGCCGAACACCACATCTAGTGTGATTTTTCCTGTACAACGCGCTTCCCGACTGGGGATTATTCCTCTAAAGGTTGTGCTGCTTCGCTCAATGCGGTTCCAGTCTATTTCCATTTTTTGAAGGGTTTCCTCGTGAGTGAGGTTCAATCCGCTGCCGCCGTCCATGAGTACCTTGGTAAGACGAAAGCCGTCCACTATTGGGATCAGGACCAATGCGGCTGGTGCTCGGGCTGTTCGGAATTTAGGTTCATCACTGGCATTAAAGGTAATAGACGTGTCACTCCATGGGTTTATTGTTGCTACTTGGTAGACTTTGGCAAGGCTGCGGAGTGTCCTTTTTCGCATATTATTTGATGCGAAAGTCTCGAAGACTGTTAATACCGTATGGGTGTCTCTGGGGTGGCTTTCTGTGGCCTCCGGAATTAGGAGGTTTTCGCCAATTATGGCCACCTGCCGGAGTATCCAACATGCTCTAAGGCTGTGAGTTGGTGTGGCCTCCTCTGTACTGTGAATTTTACAGGGTCCGTTAAGCCATCCTTCCAGTACGGTTCCATGCCCTATAGAGGGTTTTTGCTTTTTGGTATTTGACCTGCGTGTCTGGTTATGCTGCACCCTTTTATTTCGGACTGGGTTTGTATTTAGGGCCGGATTGTCCCAAAATTTTATTTTGGTTTTCCAGGCGCTTTCCATCGCACAATACTTTTGTACAATGGACGCCAAGTCAGTGAAGCGTGTGATATCACGGCGACTTATGGCATTGAGTACTCCCTTGTCCGTGCAATTATTGCAGAAGATTAAGATTGCGTCTTCCTCGCGGCGGTCCCTTAGCCTGTTCTTAACCAAGAGGAATCTAGCCCAGTAATGATGTACTGTTTCGTCGGGCTCTTGCCTGATTTTGGATAGATCGCTTATGTTGGGGTGGGTGGGTGGAGTTAAATCCGAAGCCTCACCCCGTCTGAGGCTCAGAGGCCGAGGAATTTCTAAACTCGAAAATTTGGATCCCTGGGTGTTGTCCAATGAATCCAGCCCATCGCCTGACTCTAAGTTCAGGTCTTGAGTGATATTCTCCCCTCCGCGGGTATCCGGCTTGGAGGGATCGGGAATCCGGATGTAGCGAGTCCTTAAGATAGACGAAGGGTCGCCGCACTGTCCCTCTACCATGGTAACGTGATGGGTGACTTGGGGAGAGTTAATCTCTCTCAGATCGGTTTTAGGCCCAATTTGGTCGTATTCTGTAGCGACTCCCAGGGCGGCGAAGCGATCCAAGAGCTCGTTTATGGAGGAAAGCTCCATTGGATCTAACTGCTCGGCGAGTTCCGAACTAACATGAAGATTGTTTTCGATGGCTTGAGAGGTCATCGTCGGCGCAGAAGCCGAACAGGTGGTCATAAGAAAACCACCTAGCCGGAGGGTTTGGCCGACAGCCAAAGCTCCCTTAGCAACGGTGCCGTCTTTAAAGACGGGGCGATACATCCTTCCTGATGGCGACGACACAGAGGAACTCTCAATGAAAGCACCAATGTCGGTGTCAAAACCGGCGGATCTCGGGTAGGGGGTCCCGAACTGTGCGTCTAGGACGGATGGTAACAGGAGGCAAGGGACACGAAGTTTTACCCAGGTTCGGGCCCTCTCGATGGAGGTAAAACCCTACGTCCTGCTTGATTAATATTGATGATATGGGTAGTACAAGAGTAGATCTACCATGAGATCCGAGAGGCTAAACCCTAGAAGCTAGCCTATGGTATGATTGTTGATGTGTATGTTGTCCTACGGACTAAAACCCTCCGGTTTATATAGACACCGGATAGGGTTAGGGTTACATAGAGTCGGTTACAATGGTAGGAGATCTGAATATCCGTATCGCCAAGCTTGCCTTCCACGCCAAGGAAAGTCCCTTCCGGACACGGGACGAAGTCTTCAATCTTGTATCTTCATAGTCCTGGAGTCCGGCTGAAGGTATAGTCCGGCCATCCGGACACCCCCTAATCCAGGACTCCCTCACCCCCCCTTTGGCCCATAAGGCCCACCACTTATTGGTGGCCTCCCAGAACCCCTTCCGGCACTCCGATAAATACCCGGTACTTTCCGAAAGCTTTCCGGTGACTGAATAGCATCGTCCTATATATCAATATTTACCTCCAAACCATTCCGGAGCTCCTCGTCATGTCCGGGATCTTATCTGGGACTCCGAACAACATTCGATCACCAATTCCCATAACTTATATAGTACTATATCGTCAACGAACGTTAAGTGTGCGGACCCTACGGGCTCGAGAATGATGTGGACATGACCGAGACGCTTCTCCGGTCAATAACCAATAGCGGGACCTAGATGCCCATATTGGTTCCTACATATTACACTAAGATTGAGGGAGTCCTGGATTAGGGGGTGTTCGCTTAGCCGGACTATACCTTCAGCCGGACTCCTGGACTATGAAGATACAAGATTGAAGACTTCGTCCCGTGTCCGGATGGGACTTTCCTTGGCGTGGAAGGCAAGCTTGGCGATGCGGATATTCAAGATCTCCTACCATTGTAACCGACTTTATGTAACCCTAACCCTATCCGGTGTCTATATAAACCGGAGGGTTGTAGTCCGTAGGCTATCAACTCCATACACAACAATCATACCATAGGCTAGCTTCTAGGGTTTAGCCTCCTTGATCTCGTGGTAGATCTACTCTTGTACTACCCATATCATCAATATTAATCAAGAAGGAGTAGGGTATTACCTCCATCGAGAGGGCCGAACCTGGGTAAAAAACATTGTGTCCCTTGTCTCCTGTTACCATCCAGCCTTGACGCACAGTTCGGGACCCCCTACCCGAGATCCGCTGGTTTTGACACCGACAAAGATCTTTATCGGTCGAACCTATATGACAACATACCTAATTCCCTTTGTCTGTCGGTATGTTACTTGCCTGACATTCGATCGTCGGTATCTCTATTATGGTGGGCGCATGGCAGATGCCAAGGGATGGCTAAAGAGAGGAGGAGGCTCGAGGGCACTGGTGGGCTCCAGAGGCGAGGTCGGCACGAGCGAGCGCGGGACGAAAGAGATACCCAGGTTCGGGGCTCTCCGGAGAGATAACACCCCTAGTCCTGCCAAGTGTGATTTATATGTAACAGTACAGGGTTGCTCCTAGAGTTGTTTGGAGGGAGAAGGAAGGCTGGCCAAGGCTTAGGCAACTCCCTCTTCCAGGGTGTTGCTACCTAGGTGTGTGTGAATGATCGCCTGTGCGAGTGAAGGAGTTTATCTCCCTGTATGCATGAGGGCTCCTGGGGGGTTTGTAGGTCAACCCCCCAGGGGTAAAATGGTAATGTTACAAGGCCGTAGAGCCGGGTCGTCAATGTCCAGGAACCCGGTGCTGGGACCCGCCGATTACCAGGCCTCGCCAGGTTCCCTGGGCATGGGACCCGCCGGGTACGGGGGCACTGTTGGCCGTCTTGTCGATCGTCACGGAGTGGCTGGGTTGAGTTGGCTATAGTGGCTCTCCGTTAGGTCGCCGCTTGCTGGCGTCATTGGTGACGATGGGTGCACTGTTTCCATGCCGACCCTGGTCAGCGGGTTGTAGTCCGTAGGCAATCAACTCCATACATAACAATCATACCATAGGCTAGCTTCTTGGGTTTAGCCTCCTTGATCTCGTGGTAGATCTACTCTTGTACTACCCATATCATCAATATTAATCAAGCAGGAGTAGGGTATTACCTCCATCGAGAGGGCCCGAACCTGGGTAAAAAACATCGTGTCCCTTGTCTCCTGTTACCATCTGGCCTTGACGCATAGTTCGGGACCCCCTAGCCGAGATCCGCCGGTTTTGACACCGACATTGGTGCTTTCATTGAGAGTTCCTCTGTGTCATCGCCTTTAGGCCCGATGGCTCCTTTGATCATCAACAACGATGCGGTCTAGGGTGAGACTTTTCTCCTCGGACGGATCTTCGCTCTGCGGGCCAATTCACTTGGCCACCTTGAGCAGATCGAAAGCTACGCCCCTGGCCATCAGGTCAGGTTTGGAAGCCTAAACTACACGGCTGACATCCACGGGGACTTGATCTTCGACGGATTCGAGCCACAGCCAAGCGCGCCGCACTGTCTCGATGGGCATGATATAGCTCTGCCGCAGAACAACGCCTTGGAGGCCGCACACCATCGGTTCCGACCCCTAACTCGGAGCCTATTGCGCCAATCGAGGATGAGCGCTTGGACGTCACCTCGGGGGCTGCGAACCCAAAAGCGATCAAGCCGAACGCTAGCCCCGCACTCTGCATGATCCGTGACTCCGATGATCCGGACTCCTGCCCGGACTCCGAACCCCCCGTGCCCCTGCCAATCGAATCCGATTGGGCGCCGATAATGGAGTTCACCGCCGCAGACATCTTTCAACACTCGCCTTGTGGCGATATCCTGAACTCTCTCAAGACTCTCTCCTTATCAGGAGAGCCCTGGCCGAACTACGGTCAGCGAGGATGGTATACGGACGATGAAGAAATTCAAAGCCCACCCACCACCCACTTGGTAGCCACTGTCGACAATTTAAACGACGTGCTCAACTTCGACTCCGGAGACATCGACAACATGGATGACGATGCAGGAGATACCGACGAACCAACGCCCATAGGGCATTGGACAGCCACCTCATCTCACGATGTGTACATGGTGGATACCCCTAAAGGAAACGACAACGAGGAAAAAGGGGATGGGACGGGAGATCGACCCCCCGAAAAGCAGTCAAAGCGTCAGCATAAACGACGACCCAAGCCCCGCCTTGACAAAAACTCAGCCATAGAGCAGGACGAGCCGGTAGACGACGAGCAGGTCTTAGAGCAACCGTCCGAAGAGGGCAACACGGATAGAGAAACCGAACATCCACCCTCCGGCGAAAACGGCATTCCGGACGACCTCACGCCGAATAAACCTATGGAGCAGAAGAATCTCCACGAGAGGCTCGTTGCAACTACACGCAGCCTAAAAAAGCAGAAGCGGAAGCTAAAAACAGCGGAAGATGCACTCCGGATTAGATGGAGCAAAGTAATCAATACCACAGATAAGTACGGTGACAGTTGCCGCACTAAAAGCTATCCTAAAAGAAAGCTACTGCCTGAATTCGACGAAGAGGCCCTAGAGCCCTCGCATTCAAAAAATGAAAAAGCCACACGGTCGGATAGACGACCCCATAAAGCGGCAAGCGGCGCTGCACCTAAATTGGCATGCGACCCACTTAAGGATTCACATCATGGCCCAGTCAGGTCCATTTATGGGCCAAGAAAGCAAGCTCTCGTAAGCAATGCTATGAAGCCATCATCAGAATCTGGCACACCCAAATACAGGGGCGCCGCACACCCCCTATGTTTCACCGATGAGGTCCTGGACTATGAATTCCCAGAGGGATTCAAACCCATAAACATAGAGGCATATGATGGAACAACAGACCCTGGAGTTTGGATCGAGGATTATATCCTCGACACACACATGGCTAGAGGAGATGATCTCCACGCCAAAAATATCTACCCCTTAAGCTTAAAGGGCCAGCCCGACATTGGCTTAAAAGCCTTCCCGAAAACAAAATTGGAAGCTGGGAAGAGCTCGAGGATGCTTTCCGAGCAAACTTTCAAGGGACCTATGTCCGCCCTCTGGATGCAGACGATCTTAGTCACATAACTCAACAACCCGGAGAATCAGCTCAGCAGTTCTGGAATAGATTCCTCACTAAAAAGAATTAGATAGTGGACTGTCCGGACGCCGAAGCCTTAGCAGCTTTCAGGCATAACGTCCGAGATGAATGGCTCACCAAATACCTCGGCCAAGAAAAGCCAAGAACAATGGCCGCACTAACAAGCCTCATGACCCGCTTTTGTGCAGGGGAGGACAGCTGGTTGGCAAGGTGCAGCCCCAGCGACCCAAGTACATCCGAAACTAGGGATGGAAACGGAAAACCGCGACGCAACAAGGACCGTCGCTGGACTAAGGACAAAAGTCCGAAGAGCACGGCAATCAATGCCGGATTCAAAGGCTCACGACAAAATCAGGAAAAATCGCCCCCCCCCCCCCCCAGGATAACAGGGACGATCCATCCAACCTAAATAAAATCCTGGACAGGATATGTCAGATACACAGTACTCCCGGGAAGCCTGCTAACCATACCCACAGAGACTATTGGGTTTTCAAACAATCCGGCAGACTCAATGCCAAACGCAAGGGGCTCGACACACCAAGCGAAGACGAGGACGAACCCCAAAAGCAGAGCACCAGGAAACAAAAGAACTTCCCACAAGAAGTAAAAACAGTGAACTCACTTCACATAACAAAACGTGCGGCGCCCGTAAAGGTACGCACCACACGGCCCACCCCCAAAGGGTCCTGCCACTGGTTGTCAAAACCGATCACCTTCGATCAGCTAGATTATTCTAGGAATATCAAGAATGTAGGCTGGACTGCCTTGATACTCGATCCAATAATTGGCGGACTCCAGTTTTCAAATGTCCTTATGGACGGCGGCAGTGGACTAAACCTGATATATCAGGATACAATCGAGCACATGGGGATAAACCCAGCAAGAATCCGCCGCAGCAAAACCTCCTTTCAAGGGGTAATACCTGGTCTGGACACCCATTGTATGGGTTTTCTCCGGCTCGAAGTCATATTCGGCTCTGCCGATAACCTCCGCCGCGAAAAGCTGACCTTCCATATCGTTTCGTTCTCAAGTCGCTATCAAGCACTACTGGGACGCGAAGCTTTCGCTCGCTTTAACGCAATACCGCATTATGCATCTCTTACGCTTAAGATGCCCGGTCCACGAGGCATCATCTCTTTGAAGGGGAAGCACTAAAGTGCGCCTCCCCAAGCGGAGGACTGTGCGGCCGCTTTGACAGCCCCACAGCAAAATGGCCTCACCGGCCAAAAGAAACTTCGAAATAGGTCATTCAAGACCACGAACACGGATAGACAAGTTCGGTGCAAAATCATCATTGATGTAGGCCTAGAAGCCATATACCCCCGCACTAGGGGCTCCACGCATATACGATAAGAGACAATAAAGCTCAATCTTATATATCTTACTTTATACTTTGTTTATTTTAAACTTTTGTTCGGCATGACCCGTTTTCAACTCAGTTCCTCTCTTTTACAGATGAACGTCGTGCGGCACCCGTCCAGGATACGGCACAATGGAGACACATGCATAGACGTGTAATAGGGACCCGTCCTAAAGGATTCTTTTTATATTAAGACCCTGCGTAAACCTTTTTTACTGTCTCTTGTTGCTACACATCCCCTGGTTTTTTCTAATATAACCAAGGAGGAGGCTGGCGTCTTGGCATGTGGCCACGTCAGAATTTTTTGCACGTACCTAGACACTAGGGGCTTTTTTAAGAAAGAGTGTTGTTTCGCCCGCACTCATAAAGACGGAACACCTTAGGGAGTGTTCGGCGTCGCGAGTTTTGGCATTATATGCATCAGCTCCGAATCATGTCTTTGGTCAAATGTTGGGTTGCCCGGCTCCTGAGTTCGGCTACCTTATGTTCCGCTCTATTGGCTAAGGTAGCACCAAGAGAACTACTGTGATTGTGACCCCGGTTCGGCCGGGCGAGCACCTCAGTAGAGAAAGCCGAAAACTGACTGTCATGATGTAGTGTGAGACTGGTCAGCCACTCGATGACCTATCGGAATCTATCGGATTCCTCCGCTTTAACGAAGGGCCGCTTCCCAGTCAGGCATATACGCGCCCCGAATTCGGACGAGCGTAGTTGCCACCAAGGAGCTACCTAAAGAGTCTCATTGTCAAACTCCTATGGCTAAGTGAAAGTGTTAAAGCATTATAGTCCGGTTGCCTGGCCCGCTGTGCTATCACCTCCTTTGTAGGACCAAGACGTCGGGTTAAGTGTGAAAATGCGTCTTCTGTGAGCACCCCCGCACTATGTGCATGGGGGCTGAAGCCAACGACTGCCATCTTTCAGATTTTGTATATATATATATATATATATATCTTAAAATGGCCGCATAGGAGGTGTTCCTAATACTTGAAGGCACAAGTATAAAAAGGCCACTACAGTTTATCAAAATATTACTTTATAATTACATATGCTATCATAACATAGCATCTTTCGAGCACTGCGTCTCTATTACACGAGCGCCTTCAAGGACTTCCTAAAAATAGTGCTCGGAAGGTACTCGGCTTTTGTCCGAATATCGGGACGCAACAACGGTGGTCTCCATCTCTGCCCAGTATGTCTTGACACAGGCAAGAGCCATCCTTGCGCCCTCTATGCATGCTGACCTCTTCATTGCATTAATACGCGGCACCGTGTCAAGGAATTGCTGCACCAAGCTGAAATAACTCTTCGGCTCCGATCTCCCCGGCCACAGATGACCCATGACATACTTCATGGCGATTCCGGACAACCTATTCAGTTCGGACCATTCATCCAAATGATCATCCACTGCCAGTGGACGCTCTGGATTGTGAAACTGCGACCAGAAAAGCTTTTCACTTCGCGATCTTTCTGATCTCAAAAGTGTTCGGTCGCATCAGCAGCACTCGCTGCCAAGTCCAGATAGGTGTCCTCCACACTCCACATCCGGTCCAACGGAGCAAACTTCGGATCACAAAACTTCCTCCGCAGCATAAAGGGCTTTCCAGCCGCAATCTGTTCGGCCTGACGCAGCTCCTCCTTCGCAGCTCTCATCACAGAGCGAGCGTCCTTGGCATCGGCAACGGCCTTCTCTAAGTATGTCTGTCTCGCCCGGTCTTCTTTCTCAAGAAGTTTGCAACGGTCTGCAGCGCTCTTTAACTTCTCGGCCATCTCGGCCATCTCTTCTTTGCTTCGGCAGTGAGCAGCCTGTTCGGCTCTCAGCTCTTCAAGAGCCTTCTCGGCAGCCGCATCACTTTTTCTGGCTTGCTCCTTAGCTCGGGCAAGTTTTGCCCTAAGATTCTCCACGGCGGCCGTACCATCTGCGTCAAGCACACACATTGTAAGACACTGGCATGAAGCTCCTCTTACCTGATGCCGCCCGAAGAATTACATACCTTGAGCCTCATCAAGCCGCTTGTTGACAAGCTCGATGTCGGCATCTGCCACGTCCAGTTGCCGCTTTAGTTCGGCCACGTCATCAGTTCGGCTTGATTCCGGACACCTCGCCACCTACATTCAAAGGCGACACCTTAGACCTGGGATTATGATCCTCTGTGTGCCGTCATTTCTTGACAACGCGCAGAGTCTCAGGGGCTACTATCTACACAGGGCGCGTCTTACTTATGCGCAACTGACAAAAGTGTACATTATCTAACGTACCTCAAAATCCGTCAGTAAACTTTTGACGGCCTCATGCAATCCGCTTTCTGTGGATGAAATCCTTTCAATCACCGTGCCCATCAATGCACGGTGCTCCTCTGAGATAGAAGCTCGCCCCAGCAGAATCTTTAGCTCCTCCGGCCGAGCACCAGACGGTGCCAGACTTGTCCTATGGCCTCCTTCGAAGGCCGGACGCGGAGATCCTTGGGGGGCCACATAGCTATCTTCCGCCCCTGCCGGATTCAGAGAAACCCTCCGTGACGACACCTCAGGGTCGCCCGCCTCGCTAGGCGGTACGGCAGGGGGAGGCGTCCCGCTCTCCATCATCTCCGGAAGAAGATCCCCCGAAGACGAGCTCTGCTGAGAAGGGCTGAGGTCCGAGCTACAAGGTAAAATTTCAGTTAATCTTCTCAGATATAAATCAAGGATTTCTCTCATCCCACAAAAGGAAAACCTTTCTCTACTTACGGCTCGCTAGAGGGCTGATCCCCTTGAGGGTGTAGTCCGGCCGAGGAACTCCCCGGCGTCGGACCCTCTAACGAGGATTTTCTCCGCCGTTTCGAGGCTGTGGTTTCCGGGTCGTCAGAGGCGGCTCTCTTCTTCCCCTTAGTAGAGGAATTGTCGGTTCCTCCCTTCGGAGCAGCCCCCTTCGAGGAGGCCATAGCTTCCTTGTCCTCCCCCTCCAAAGGCATTACCTCCAGCATCCTGACCAGCACGGGATCCGGCCTGGTTTCAGGAAGGGGAGCCAGACACCTGATCAGCTTTGCCTTCGCTATCCACTCCTGTTTAAAAGGACGGCTCTTTTAGGGGCAAGTTTATGACAATTATACAGATAGAAGGTCCGGGCACAAGGTTGCTTACTTGAGTATCCGGGCGATTGCAGCTTAGGCCTGCGTCCTTGGTTAAATCCGGACACATCTCTTGTGATCCGAAGAACAGTTTATACATCTCCGCGGGCGTTGCGCCCATGAAATTCTGGAGAGCTCGTGGTCCCTCTGGGTTAAACTCCCACAGGCGAAGGGAGCGACGTTTGCTGGGCAATATTCGGCGAATCAGCATGACCTGCGTCACCTTAACTAGGATGAGGTCTCCTTCCAGGAGATCCTTAATGCGGCCCTATAACAAGGGCACGTCTTTGGGCAAACCCCAATCTAACCCTCTGTTAACCCATGACGCTAGCCATGGTGGGGGACCCGAGCGAAAGGCAGGAGGCGCCGCCCACTTGGCGCTCCTGGGAGCGGTGATATAGAACCATTCTTGTTGCCACAAGCCGAGCTCCTCTTGAAAGGAGCCCTCGGGCCATGGAGCATCGGCATTCTTACTTATGACAGCACCTCCGCACTCTGCGTGCCGTCCCTCGATCATCTTCGGCTCCACTCCAAAAGTCTTGAGCCATAATCCAAAGTGAGGAGTAACGCGGAGGAACGCTTCGCACACAGCGATGAATGAGGAAATGTGGAGGATGGACTCCGGAGCTAAGTCATGAAATTCCAGCCCGTAATAAAACAGCAGCCCCCTCACGAAGGGATCCATCGGGAAGCCTAACCCCCGAAGGAAGTGAGACATGAACACTACGTTCTCACCGGGTTGGGGACTGGGAATAACCTGCCTTTGAGCAGGCAACCTATGCGAAATTTCGGCGGTCAAGAACTTAGCCTCTCTCAACTTTAGCACATCCTCCTCCGTGACGGAGGAGGGCATCCATCGGCCTTGAAGGTCGGAACCGGACATTGTCAAAGGTCCGAAGCGCTTGGAACTGGAGCCTAGGGTGTTGGAACTCGAGGCGACGGGCGAACTCGTTTGAGATTGGAAGGAGTAAGGCCTTGGTCTCTTTATAAGAGGTTGAATACCAGGAGCCCTCCCCGTATCCGTTTGGGACTCGCCTTTAATCGAGAAAACATGCTAACGGGCACGGTTGGATTACCCACATCCGTATTGATGAGAATCCCGTAAAGGGGGTACACGATCACTGCTTTGACAAGACGTGCCAAGGAAACCGCCTCGCAAAACATGCTGAGGTGGAAACGTAAAAACGATTCGAGTAAAAGACTTGGCCGTAGTGTGATGACGCACTGCGGAATACGTCGACAGATTTGATTTGTGTCAATATTATTCTCTCTATGGAAATATGTGGAAACTTATTTTGCAGAGCCGGACACTACTCTTGGTGTTTACAATCTTCTATGAAGTACTTGGAGGAGGAACCCGGCTTGCAATGCCGAAGACAATTTGCACGCCGGACTCGTCATCATTGAAGCCTGTTTCAGGGGCTACTGAGGGAGTCCTGGATTAGGGGGTGTTCGGGTAGCGGGACTATACCTTCAGCCGGACTCCTGGACTATGAAGATACAAGATTGAAGACTTCGTCCCGTGTCCGGATGGGACTTTCCTTGGCGTGGAAGGCAAGCTTGGCGATGCGGATATTCAAGATCTCCTACCATTGTAACCGACTTTATGTAACCCTAACCCTATCCGGTGTCTATATAAACCGGAGGGTTGTAGTCCGTAGGCTATCAACTCCATACACAACAATCATACCATAGGCTAGCTTCTAGGGTTTAGCCTCCTTGATCTCGTGGTAGATCTACTCTTGTACTACCCATATCATCAATATTAATCAAGAAGGAGTAGGGTATTACCTCCATCGAGAGGGCCGAACCTGGGTAAAAAACATTGTGTCCCTTGTCTCCTGTTACCATCCAGCCTTGACGCACAGTTCGGGACCCCCTACCCGAGATCCGCTGGTTTTGACACCGACAAAGATCTTTATCGGTCGAACCTATATGACAACATACCTAATTCCCTTTGTCTGTCGGTATGTTACTTGCCTGACATTCGATCGTCGGTATCTCTATTATGGTGGGCGCATGGCAGATGCCAAGGGATGGCTAAAGAGAGGAGGAGGCTCGAGGGCACTGGTGGGCTCCAGAGGCGAGGTCGGCACGAGCGAGCGCGGGACGAAAGAGATACCCAGGTTCGGGGCTCTCCGGAGAGATAACACCCCTAGTCCTGCCAAGTGTGATTTATATGTAACAGTACAGGGTTGCTCCTAGAGTTGTTTGGAGGGAGAAGGAAGGCTGGCCAAGGCTTAGGCAACTCCCTCTTCCAGGGTGTTGCTACCTAGGTGTGTGTGAATGATCGCCTGTGCGAGTGAAGGAGTTTATCTCCCTGTATGCATGAGGGCTCCTGGGGGGTTTGTAGGTCAACCCCCCAGGGGTACAATGGTAATGTTACAAGGCCGTAGAGCCGGGTCGTCAATGTCCAGGAACCCGGTGCTGGGACCCGCCGATTACCAGGCCTCGCCAGGTTCCCTGGGCATGGGACCCGCCGGGTACGGGGGCACTGTTGGCCGTCTTGTCGATCGTCACGGAGTGGCTGGGTTGAGTTGGCTATAGTGGCTCTCCGTTAGGTCGCCGCTTGCTGGCGTCATTGGTGACGATGGGTGCACTGTTTCCATGCCGACCCTGGTCAGCGGGTAGGCGGGGGCACTGTTGCCTCGCCCGGCTGACCAGAGGCATGGGCGGGGTACTACGGCTTCGGTCATCAGTTGGTGGAGACTCGTCCCATCATACGATTGGCATGGGACAGGAGCTGACCCTCGGCTGGGTTGGAGAACACGCCAAGGGAGGAGCTGGCTTGTTGGAGAAGTCTTGGAATGTTGGGCTCGGCTGTCTTGAGCTGGTTGTTGGGGCTGAGTTGAGGATTAGGCCAGGTCAAGGGGCTTGGCCGGGTCGATCGACCCGGCCAAGCACAAACCGGCTTGAGGGGCGATGTTGGCCCCGTCATTTTTTAAAAGGATCCGGGTTCCGTTGCCTGCCCAGGGTTCATCCCCCCGAAAGTAGTCCCCGAAGCTGTGAAGGTCCGCCGTCTTTGGATGGGAGGGCCTTCGTAGTTTCCCCCTTTGAAGGAGGCGGATTTTGAGACCGTCGGGTCCGGCAACACCCACTGTGTGCCGACTTCCAAACGCCGAATTGTGGCATCCCGGTAGTGGCGGGAAATCGAGGAGTCTACCGAATCTTTGAGGCGATCTTTTAGGCTTCGCGCGGGCGCCACGTGGCGTGTGGGAGCCGGAGGGGCCTGACAAGCCACGTGCGTGATGGGACGGGGCGACGCGCTGGCGCCCGCCGCCGCGCGCCCTCGTCCCACGGGCACGGATTTATTGCGACGTTTGCGAGTCGGTTGCCATTCTCGAGACAGTTATTGCACACGTATGTGCGCAGTTATTGCGGGGAAGTGGGATAGGCGAGCGCAAACGATCCAGCTCCCCCATGTTTTGAACCATAGCTTACAAATTGGGACGAGGAGGGGGCAGCGAAAATCATTCTCGCTCGCGCCCCTGCCTTCGTCTTTCTTCCTCTACTTCTTGCGACCGCCGCGCACCATGATGCCCATTGCTTCGAGCAGAGCCTTGTAGCCATCTTCTTCTTCTTCCTCTCATATCTTCATCGATGGCATTGTCGCCGGGCTCGTGGATGGGCTCGACCGTCACCCTCGATGACATCACCTATCTCCGCACCACCAGGCGCCTGCCAGGGGAGACGGAGGTCTCCGCGCGCCTCCCACGGGGCGAGCGGGAGCCGTGGCCCGAGGGCACGGAGCGTGTCGTCTTCTTCCCGCACTTCAAGCGCGGGTTTGGGCTTCTCGCGAGCGGCTTCTTCTGCGACTTCCTGGAGTTTTTCGGGCACTAGCCCCATCATCTGGGCGCCGGCGCTATCATGCAGTTGTTGGGCTTCGTCACCCTCTGCGAGGGGTACCTGGGGGTCGAACCTTTGATCGACCTCTGGGTGCGTTTCTTCTCCCTGAAGTAGCAGGTGCCGAGGGCCAGAGAGATGTCCGAGTGTGGGGCCGCCGTCATCTCCAAGCGGTCGGGCGCTGATTTCCCGAAGATGCCACTGGAGGTTCTGAGAATTCTTTCTTCTACGTCCGCAACCTCGATGCGGACCGCATCAACTTGCCCAAGCGTCCGTCGCAGGAGGTGTTCAACCTGTGCGAGCGGGTGTCGGTGATGACAGAGTGATAACCCACAAGTATAGGGGATCGCAACAGTTTTCAAGGGTAGAGTATTCAACCCAAATTTATTGATTCGACACAAGGGGAGCCAAATAATATTCTCAAGTATTAGCAGCTGAGTTATCAATTCAACCACACGTGGAAACTTAATATCTGCAGCAAAGTGTTTAGTAGCAAAGTAATATGATAGTAGTGGTAACGGTAGCAAAAGGTAACGATAGCAAAAGTAATGTTTTTGGTATTTTGTAGTGATGATAGCAATAGCAACGGAAAAGTAAATAAGCGAAGAACAATATATGGAAAGCTCGTAGGCAATGTTTCGGTGATAGAGAATTATGCCGATGCGGTTCATCATGTAACAGTCATAACCTAGTGTCGGTGTCAAAACCGGTGTATCTCGGGTAGGGGGTCCCGAACTGTGCGTCTAGGCCGGATGGTAACAAGAGATAGGGGACACTTTGTTTTACCCAGGTTCGGGCCCTCTCGATGGAGGTAATACCCTACTCCTACTTGATTAATATTGATGATATGGGTAGTACAAGAGTAGATCTACCACGAGATCAAGGAGGCTAAACCCTAGAAGCTAGCCTATGGTATGATTGTTGTGTACGGAGTTGATTGCCTACGGACTACAACCCTCCAGTTTATATAGACACCGGATAGGGTTAGGGTTACATAGAGTCGGTTACAATGGTAGGAGATCTTGAATATCCGCATCGCCAAGCTTGCCTTCCACGCCAAGGAAAGTCCCATCCGGACATGGGACGAAGTCTTCAATCTTGTATCTTCATAGTCCAGGAATCCGGCCGAAGGTATAGTCCGGCTACCTGAACACCCCCTAATCCAGGACTCCCTCAGTTGCCGCTGAACCAGGCTTCAATGACGACGAGTCCGGCGCGCAAATTGTCTTCGGCATTGCAAGGCGGGTTCCTCCTCCAAGTCCTTCGTAGAAGTTTTGTAAACACCAAGAGTAGTGTCCGGTTCTGCAAAATAAGTTTCCACATATTGCCATAGAGAGAACAATATTGACACAAATCAAATCTGCTGACGTATTCCGCAGTGCGCTATCACACTACGGCCAAGTCCTTTACTCGAATCGTTTTTACTTTTCCACCTCAGCATGTTTTGCAAGGCGGTTTCCTTGGCATGTCTTGTCAAAGCAGAGATCGTGCACCCTTTTTACGGGTTTCTCATCAATACGGACGTGGTAACCCTAACTGCGCCATTTACCATGGTGCTTGGGAGGCAAGCGAGTCTTATTAGGCAGGTGGGAACGCACAACCGCATCCGCCCATATAAGATGATAAGGATCCACCTTTTTACCTACGCCTTCTTCCTCCTTTGCCTGTCCATCTCCTGCGCACTCGAGCTCCAGTGCCCAAGCCCGCACTTCCTACCTCAACCTTCTCCAGCAATGTCCGGAGCGGGAGGCAAGTGGATGGTCTCCTCCGTTACGGAGGGCCATGTCAAAACGCTAAGGAAGGTCGGATACTTGTCCAAAGACATCACGCACCGGCTTCCCGAGGAGGGGCAGCTTCTCCCCACCCCAAGGCCCCATGAGAGGGTAGTATTCCTTCCCCACTTCCTCCGCGGACTGGGTTTTCCACTCCACCCATTTGTCCGGGGGCTCATGCTCTACTACGGCCTGGATTTCCACGATCTGGCCCCGAACTTCATCCTCAACATCTCGGCGTTTATCATCGTGTGCGAGGCTTTCCTCCGCATCCACCCTCATTTTGGCCTCTGGCTCAAGACCTTCAACGTCAAGCCCAAGGTGGTGCGCGGCAGCCAGGCGGAGTGCGGAGGCGCCAAGGCGAGCAAGATGGCCAACGTCCTATGGCTCGAGGGCTCCTTCGTGGAGACCCTGAAGGGGTGGCAATCGTGGTGGTTTTACATCACCGAGCCGTGCGATCCGAAATGGATCGCAGCCCCCGAGTTCCGATCCGGACCCCCCACGCGGCTTATGTCCTGGAAAGAGACGGGCCTGTCATGGGGCGACGAAAAAGAGCTGACCGGACTGCAGACATGCATCCAGTCCCTGGAGAGCAAGCCGATCAAGCTCGTCGATGTAGTCCAGGTTATGCTCGTCCGCCGGATCCTCCCGTGTCAACAACGGGATTTTAATCTGTGGGAGTTCGACCCGGCGCAGCACCGAACCCTTAACAAGCTCTTCGACACGACGTATGAAGACGTCTGGAGGGTGCTAACCAAAGGCGCCGAGGCTCCCACATCCGCTTCCGAGGATAGCGGATACAGCTCGCAGCGTCACGCTAGCGAGGTAAGACATTTTCACCTTTTACAGGATGTTAAGTTTTTTCATAGTTTGACTCTATGCGGGATCTAAGCTCCCTTACCTTTGATAGGCTTGGCGGGCGAAGTCTGGATCGATTAACTGTCCGGCTCCCTTGCCCGAAGACCAAGCCCCCGCTCTACTAGCGAAGCTGCTGGTCCCGGCACCTTATGTGGTGCTGGAGAAGAAGGCCAAGAAGAAGAAGGCCACGGGGACTCGAAAGAGTTCCCGGCATATGGTGGTGTCGGACTCGTCGTCCGACGAGTCCAAGACGCACTCCTCCTGTGGAGACGAGGAGGAGGAAGAAGAAACCTCTCCCCCTCCAGCGGGGGGAGGAAAGAAGAGGAAGGCCGCCCCAGTAAGGGGGCCGAAGGGTCCAAGAAGAGGAAAACCCCTCCGCCGGACTACGCCCCCGACGCCAACGAGGACAAAGAGGAGTGGTCGGACAGGACCAGGCGTCCGGCGAAATCGTAAGTGTTCGGATACCAGAGTAACTCATGATATTCCTTTTGTTGCACAACTTTCCCTAATGTCGAATATAATCATGCAGCCCGCCCCGGGCCGAACTCAACGAGTCGTCGAGCGGCTCCCTGGATTCATCGGACGTGAACTCAGTTCCGCCCGCTGTCTCCCCCCGCACTGCGGATGACGCCGAAGTGGTCCTGGAGGAGTCGCAAGGCGACCTCCCGGACTCCAGGAGTAAAGGGGACAAGACCCCCTAGGGCTCCAAGTCCGGCTCTGATCCGGACACCATGCCGGAATCTTCAACGATTCCGGACCGCGGTAGGCGAACTCCTTCCAAGAGGAGCAAGCCTTCTGAGCCGGCAGCCTCCGTCCAACCGGAGGTGCCGGACAATCTGCTGGAGGTGCTTGAAGGCGCCTCCGTCGACGAGGAGCACCGTACTATTATGAGTACGGTGATCCAGAAGGTTCAGTCCGCTAAGAGCGGACTGAGTGAAGCTTGCGCTAGCCTCCTAACAGGCTTCGAGGTAAGTAAAAAATATGTAAAAATATTACCGCATAGACAGTAGCCCCTGATGCTCTGTTTGGCGTTCGGAAAGAAAAGCTGAATAGAGGATCTATTAAATTTCGTAGGAGTCTAACAATAAAGAGTCAATATGCGTATGCAGGCTTCGCTGCTATCCACCGCCGCACTGACTGCAGAGGTGGGTGTCCTGAAACAGGATCTCGGGCGGACCGAGCAAGAGCTCGGCCTTGCCAAGCGGCAGCTCAAGGAGAAAGAATGTAAGAAATACCTTACTGAAAAGGGTGCCTATAGAGAGGCGTGATTGCAAAAATAACAGGAGTGTACTGCTTATTGTAGGGGCCACGACTGAGGTGGTGACCCTCAAGCAGGCGCTATCTGAGGCTGAAAAGAAGACGGCCGCGGAGCGCACCGAGCGAGAGAAACTTGGGGCTCAGGTCGGCGAGGTGCAGCGACAGCTTCAGGATCTCATGAAAAAACATGAGAGTTTGGAGCTTGAGTCAAAGACCCAAGCGTCCGAGCTCACGACAGCGAGTGAGGGACGGGCCGCCGCCGGGGAAGGAGCATCGCAAGCCCGAGAACTACTATAAGGATGTTCTTGCGGGAGCCCGCCTTGTGGCGGACGAATGTACCAAGGATGTAATTTTTGAATGAACTCGCTCGATTTTATCCTGTGCGCTGAAAACTTGTTCATATGCGCTAAGCAATGCTTATTGAATTTAAAATATTATTTTCTGTGTGGCCGTTTATCAAAAATTGAGAGATGGCTAGTCGTCGGCTTCTGCCCCCATGCCACTAGTGCTAGGGTGTTCGGTGATAAACCTGTGCGCTCTTTTTCCCATGTTTGGGTCTTTTGAGGGAGGCGCTCAGCACGACGAACCAGGCAATCGGACTATAATGCTTGAACACTCTCACTTAGCCATAGAACTTTATAATTTTAAATTTCGGCGAAGCCCCTAGTTCGGAAGACCGAGTTCGGGGCGCTATCCGCGCCTTGGATGGGGTTATCCAGCTCCTCGCTCGAAGCGGCATAAGTCTTTAGGGACCCAAAAAACCTCTCGAACAGCGACCGGTCTCTCGCCTCATCATGACAGTCAGTTTTAGCTTTCTCCACTGAGGTGCTTAACCCAGCTCAACCGGGGCACAATCGCAGTGGTTCTCCTAGTGCTACCTTAGCCGATATAGCGGAACGTAAGGCACCAAAACATAGGAGCCGGGCAAACCCAACTATTGATCCAAATCATGATTCGGAGCCGATGCATATAGTGCTATAAGTTCGGGGTGCCGCACTTGTGAAAGTGTACGGACTTCTCTCGCCATATTAAAGGGTACTGAAGCCCCTGGCATACTTGCCGTACCATAGTGTACGGGTGAAACATGTCATTAATGAACATATATAAAAGAGAGTAATGCAAAAAATAGACAAAAAGCTAATCATTGTTTATAGAGAGGCTATTTATCAAAGCCGAACGATACAAATAGTGCGGTAAGCAAAAGATATTGGACTATTCAGTATGTCCTGACCAGGGGCAGGCCGCGGAATTGTATTTAAAACAGGTATACCGCTCGTAACAGAGACCACCTGGGAGTTCCATAATGCGGCATGGCTTGTCTGCCTCCCTGGATCTTGCATCGTTTGTGCGGCAGTCGAATTGCCGAACAGGTCATCCGAAGTATGGGGTCCTGAAAGTAAGAAAAAAAGGAATCTGGCAGCCCCTAGTACGTTTTAAGCCGTATTTTGGGGGTGCCGTTATTGTGCCCCTTCCCCTGTGGCCATTGAATTTCCAAGGCGTAGTTATGTACGCGAGGTACTGGTTTCGCTATGTTGCGAAAGCTGGGCTTGGGGCCGCATTGCTACGCTTGCTTAGAGCATGCCAGGCGGTCCTGCTGTGGATTACTTCGGGCGCGCTTGGCAGTGTCTGGCTTTTTAATGGACGGACTGGAGAATTGCCTGAGAAGGCTACTTTGTACCTCTGCTGCGAGAGCCGCCGTATGCTCCTCCGTACGGAGGGAGCATTCGGTGTTTCCGTTGACCGTAATTACTCCTCGAGGGCCTGGCATCTTGAGCTTGAGATATGCGTAGTGCGGCACCGCATTGAACTTTGCAAATGCGGTTCGTCCGAGCAGGGCGTGATAGCCACTGCAAAACGGGACTATATCGAAGATTAACTCTTCGCTTCGGAAATTGTCTGGGGATCCGAAGACCACGTCAAGTGTTACTGAGCCTGTACAGTTGGCTTCTACACCTGGTATAACGCCTTTAAAGGTCGTTCTTGTGGGTTTAATCCTTGAGGGATCTATGCCCATTTTCCACACTGTATCCTGATAAAGCAGGTTCAGGCTACTGCCGCCGTCCATGAGGACTCTTGTGAGATGAAATCCGTCGATGATTGGGTCGAGAACCAATGTGGCGAAGCCGCCATGACGGATGCTAGTGGGATGGTCCCTTCGATCAAAAGTGATCGGGCAGGAGGACCATGGGTTGAACTTTGGGGCGACTGGCTCCATCGCGTATACGTCCCTTAGCGCACGCTTCCGCTCCCGATTGGGAATGTGGGTTGCGTATATCATGTTCACCGTCCGCACTTGTGGGGGAAAGCCCTTCTGTCCATTGTTGTTCGGCGGCTTGGGCTCCTCGTCGTCGCTGTGCAGCCCCTTGTCTCTGTTTTCGGCCCTTAACTTGCCTGCCTGCTTGAACACCCAACAATCCCTGTTAGTGTGATTGGCTGGCCTTTCGGGGGTGCCATGTATCTGGCACAAGCGATCGAGTATTCGTTCCAAACTGGACGGGCCCTGAGTATTCTTTTTGAATGGCTTTTTCTGCTGACCGGATTTATAGCCTTTGAATCCGGCATTGACTGCCGTGTCTTCATTACTGTCGCTGTTAATGTGGCGCTTTTGCTTATTCCGACGTGTCCTGCCACTTTTGTCCTTGGTATCCGAATTACCAGGGTTCTTCGATAAGTTCTTACTGCGAGCTAGCCAGCTGTCTTCTCCCGCGCAAAAGCGGGTCATGAGTGTCGTGAGGGCTGCCATGGATTTCGGCTTTTCCTGTCCCAGGTGCCGGGCAAGCCACTCGTCGTGGATGTTATGTTTGAAGGCTGCTAGGGCCTCTGCGTCCGGACAGTCGATTATCTGGTTTTTCTTTGTTAGGAATGTTGGAAATATGCCCTAGAGGCAATAATAAATTGGTTATTATTATATTTCCTTGTTCATGATAATCGTTTATTATCCATGCTAGAATTGTATTGATAGGAAACTCAGATACATCTGTGGATACATAGACAACACCATGTCCCTAGTAAGCCTCCAGTTGACTAACTCGTTGATCAATAGATGGTTACGGTTTCCTGACCATGGACATTGGATGTCATTGATAACGGGATCACATCATTAGAAGAATGATGTGATGGACAAGACCCAATCCTAAGCCTAGCACAAGATCATGTAGTTCGTATGCTAAAGCTTTTCTAATGTCAAGTATCATTTCCTTAGACCATGAGATTGTGCAACTCCCGGATACCGTAGGAGTGCTTTGGGTGTGCCAAACGTCACAACGTAACTGGGTGGCTATAAAGGTACACTACAGGTATCTCCGAAAGTGTCTGTTGGGTTGGCACGAATCAAGACTGGGATTTGTCACTCCGTGTAAACGGAGAGGTATCTCTAGGCCCACTCGGTAGGACATCATCATAATGTGCACAATGTGACCAAGGAGTTGATCACGGGATGATGTGTTACGGAACGAGTAAAGAGACTTGCCGGTAACGAGATTGAACAAGGTATCGGGATACCAACGATCGAATCTCAGGCAAGTATCGTACCGCTAGACAAAGGGAATTGTATACGGGATTGATTAAGTCCTTGACATCGTGGTTCATCCGATGAGATCATCGAGGAGCATGTGGGAGCCAACATGGGTATCCAGATCCCGCTGTTGGTTATTGACCGGAGAGCAATCTCGGTCATGTCTACATGTCTCCCGAACCCGTAGGGTCTACACACTTAAGGTTCGGTGACGCTAGGGCTGTAGGGATATGTATATGCAGTAACCCGAATGTTGTTCGGAGTCCCGAATGAGATCCCGGACGTCACGAGGAGTTCCAGAATGGTCCGGAGGTAAAGAATTATATATAGGAAGTGCTATTTCGGCCATCGGGACATGTTTCGGGGTCACCGGTATTGTACCGGGACCACCGGAAGGGTCCCGGGGGTCCACCGGGTGGGGCCACCTGCCCTGGGGGACCACATGGGCTGTAGGGGGTGCGCCTTGGCCTATATGGGCCAAGGGCACCAGCCCCAAAAGGCCCATGCGCCAAGAGATAAGGAAGGGAAGAGTCCCAAAAGGGGAAGGCACCTCCTAGGTGCCTTGGGGAGGAGGGATTCCTCCCTTGGCCACCGCCCCCCCTAGGAGATTGGATCTCCTAGGGCCGGCGCCCCCCTAGGCTCCCTATATATAGTGGAAGAAGGAGGGCCTCTCAAGACACGCCTTTGGTGCCTCCCTCTTCCTCTCCAACACATCCTCCTCCTCCATAGAGCTTGGCGAAGCCCTGCCGGAGTACTGCAGCTCCACCACCACCACGCCGTCGTGCTGCTGCTGGAGCCATCGTCCATCAACCTCTCCTTCCCCCTTGCTGGATCAAGAAGGAGGAGACGTCACTGCTCCGTACGTGTGTTGAACGCGGAGGTGCCGTCCGTTCGGCGCTAGGATCATCGGTGATTTGGATAACGACGAGTACGACTCCATCAACACCGTTCTCTTGAACGCTTCCGCGCGCGATCTAGAAGGGTATGTAGATCCACTCCTCCCTCGTTGCTAGATGACTCCATAGGTAGATCTTGGTGACACGTAGGAAAATTTTGAATTTGTGCTACGTTCCCCAACAGTGGCATCATGAGCTAGGTCTATGCGTAGTTTCTATGCACTAGTAGAACACAAAGTAGTTGTGGGCGTTGATTTTGTTCAATATGCTTACCGTTACTAGTCCAATCTTGATTCGGTGGCATTGTGGGATGAAGCGGCCCGGACCGACCTTACACGTACTCTTACGTGAGACTGGTTCCACCGACTGACATGCACTAGTTGCATAAGGTGGCTAGCGGGTGTCTGTCTCTCCCACTTTAGTCGGATCGGATTCGATGAAAAGGGTCCTTATGAAGGGTAAATAGCAATTGGCATATCACGTTGTGGTTTTTGCGTAGGTAAGAAACGTTCTTGCTAGAAACCCATAGCAGCCACGTAAAACATGCAAACAACAATTAGAGGACGTCTAACTTGTTTTTGCAGGGTATGCTATGTGATGTGATATGTCCAAAGGATGTCATGAATGATATATGTGATGTATGAGATGATCATGTTCTTGTAATAGGAATCACGACTTGCATGTCGATGAGTATGACAACCGGCAGGAGCCATAGGAGTTGTCTTAATTTATTTATGACCTGCGTGTCAACATAAACGTCATGTAATTACTTTACTTTATTGCTAACCGTTAGCTGTAGTAGTAGAAGTAATAGTTGGCGAGGCAACTTCATGGAGACACGATGATGGAGATCATGATGATGGAGATCATGGTGTCATGCCGGTGACGATGATGATCATGGAGCCCCGAAGATGAAGATCAAAAGGAGCAATATGATATTGGCCATATCATGTCACTATTTGATTGCATGTGATGTTTATCATGTTTATACATCTTATTTGCTTAGAACGACGGTAGTAAATAAGATGATCCATCACTAAAATTTCAAGAAGGTGTTCCCCCTAACTGTGCACCGTTGCGAAAGTTCATCGTTTCGAAGCACCACGTGATGATCGGGTGTGATAGATTCTTACGTTCGAATACAACGGGTGTTGACGAGCCTAGCATGTACAGACATGGCCTCGGAACACATGCAAAACACTTAGGTTGACTTGATGAGCCTAGCATGTACAAACATGGCCTCGGAACACAAGAGACCGAAAGGTCGAGCATGAGTCGTATAGAAGATACGATCAACATGAAGATGTTCACCGATGTTGACTAGTCCGTCTCACGTGATGATCGGACACGGCCTAGTTGACTCGGATCATGTAATCACTTAGATGACTAGAGGGATGTCTATCTGAGTGGGAGTGCATAAGATGAACTTAATTATCCTGAACATAGTCAAAAGGTCTTCGCAAATTATGTCGTAGCTCGCGCTTCAGTTCTACTGTTTAGATATGTTCCTAGAGAAAATTTAGTTGAAAGTTGATAGTAGTAATTATGCGGACTAGGTCCGTAAACTGAGGTTTGTCCTCATTGCTTCATAGAAGGCTTATGTCCTTAATGCACCGCTCAGTGTGCTGAACCTCGAACATTGTCTATGGATGTTGCGAACATCTGACATACACATTTTGATAACTACGTGATAGTTCAGTTAAACGGCTTAGAGTTGAGGCACCGAAGACATTTTGAAACGTCGCGAAACATATGAGATGTTTCGAGGGCTGAAATTGGGATTTCAGGCTCGTGCCCACGTCAAGAGGTATAAGACCTCCGACGATTTTCTTAGCCTGCAAACTAAGGGAGAAAAGCTAAATTGTTGAACTTGTGCTTAGATTGTCTGAGTACAACAATCGCTTGAATCGAGTGGGAGTTGATCTTCCAGATGAAATAGTGATGGTTCTCCGAAGTCATTACCACCAAGCTGCTTGAGCTTCATTATGAACTATAATATATCAGGGACATATATGATGATCCTTGAGATATTTGCGATGTTTGACACCACAAAAGTAGAGATCAAGAAGGAGCATCAATTGTTGATGGTGGTGAAACCACTAGTTTCAAGAAGGGAAAGGGAAAAAAGGGATGCTTCACGAAACGGCAAATCAGCTGCTGCTCTAGTGAAGAAACCCAAGGTTGAACCCAAACCCGAGACTAAGTGCTTCTGTAATAAAGGGAACAGCCACTGGAGCAGAATTACCCTAGATACTTGGTAGATAAGAAGGCTGGCAAGGTCGATAGAAGTATATTGGATGTATTATGTTAATGTGTACTTTACTAGTACTCCTAGTAGCACCAGGGTATTAGATACCGGTTCGGTTGCTAAGTGTTAGTAACTCGAAATAAAAGCTACGGAATAAACGGAGACTAGCTAAAGGTGAGATGACGATATGTGTTGGAAGTATTTCCAAGGTTGATCAAATATCGTACGCTCCCTCTACCATCGAGATTGGTGTTTGCGTTGAGCATAGACATGATTGGATTATGTCTATCGCAATACGGTTATTCATTTAAAGAGAATAATTGTTACTTTGTTTATTTGAATAATACCTTCAATGGTCTTACACCTGAAATGAATGGTTTATTGAATCTCGATCGTCGTGATACACATGTTCATGCCAAAAGATAGTAATGATAGTACCACCTACTTGTGGCACTGCCACGTAAGTCATATCGGTATAAAACGCATGAAGAAGCTCCATGTTGATGGATCTTTGGACTCACTCATTTTTGAAAGGATTGAGACATGCGAACCATGATTGTTGGTAGATATGCATGAAGAAACTCTATACAGATGGATCGTTTGGACTCACTTGATTTTGAATCACTTGAGACATGCAAATCATACCACATGGGCAAGATGACTGAAAGCCTCATTTTCAGTAAAATGGAACTAGAAAGCAACTTGTTGGAAGTAATACATTTTGATGTGTGCAATCCAATGAGTGCTGAGGCATGTAGTGGATATCGTTATGTTCTTACTTCACACATGATTTGAGTAGATGTTGAGTACATTTACTTGATGAATCACGAGTCTGAATTATTGAAAGTTTCAAGTAATTTCAGGGTGAAGTTGAAAGATCGTCGTGACAAGAGGATAAAATATCTATGATATGATCATAGAGATGAATATCTGAATTACGAGTTTGGCACAGAATTAAGACATTGTGGAAATTGTTTCACAACTAATACAGCCTGGAACACCATAGTGTGATGGTGTGTCCGAACATCATAACTGCACCCTATTGGATATGATGCATACCATGATGTCTCTTATCGAATTACCATGATAGTTTATGGGTTAGGCATTAGAGACAACCGCATTCACTTTAAATAGAGCACCACGTAATTCCGATGAGATGACACCGTATGAACTATGGTTTAGAGAAACCTAAGCTGTCATTTCTTAAAAGTTTGGGGCTGCGACGCTTATGTGAAAAAGTTTCGGGCTGATAAGCTCGAACCCAAAGCGGATAAATGCATCTTCATAGGACACCCAAAACAGTTGGGTATACCTCCTATCTCAGATTCGAAAGCAATAAGGGATTGTTTCTAGAATCGGATCCTTTCTCGAGGAAAAGTTTCTCTCGAAAGAATTGAGTGGGAGGATGGTGGAGACTTGATGAGGTTATTGAACCGTCTCTTCAACTAGTGTGTGGCAGAGCACAGGGAGTTGTTCCTGTGGCACCTACAACAATTGAAGTGGAAGCTTATGATAGTGATCATGAAACTTCAGATCAAGTCACTACCAAACCTCGTGGGATGACAAGGATGCATACTACTTCAGAGTGGTACGTAATCCTGTCTTGGAAGTCATGTTGCTAGACAACAATGAACCTACGAGCTATGGAGAAGCGGTGGTGGGCCTGGATTCCGATAAATGGCTCGAGGCCATAAAATCCGAGAGAGAATCCATGTATGAAAACAAAGTGTAGACTTTGGAAGAACTACTCGATGGTCGTAAGGCTGTTGAGTACAGATGGATTTTTAAAAGGAAGACGGACAATGATGGTAGGTATCACCATTAAGAAAGCTCGACTTGTCGTTAAGATGTTTTCCGACAAGTTCAAGGAGTTGACTACGATGAGACTTTCTCACTCATAGCGATGCTAAGAGTCTGTTGGAATTATATTAGCAATTACTGCATTATTTGTGAAATCTTGCAGATAGGATGCCAAAAACCATTGTTTCCTCAACGATTTTTGAGGAAAGGTTGTATGTGATACAACCGGAAGGTTTTGTTAATCCTGAAAGATGCTAATAAGTATGCAAAGCTCCAGCAATCCTTCTAAGGACTGGAGTAAGCATCTCGGAGTTGGAATGTATGCTTTGATAAGATGATCAAAGTTTTGGGTGTATACAAAGTTTATGAGAAACTTGTATTTCCAAAGAAGTGAGTTGGAGCACTATAGAATTTCTGATAAATATATGTTGACATATTGTTGATCAGAAATGACGTGGAATTTCTGGAAAGCATATAGGGTTATTTGAAAAGTGTTTTTCAATGGAAAACCTGGATTAGGCTACTTGAGTATTGAGCATTAAGATCTATAAGGATAGATCAAAACGCTTAATAGTACTTTCGAATGAGCACATACCTTGACATGATCTTGAAGGTGTTCAAGATGGACCAGTCAAAGAAGGAGTTCTTGCCTGAGTTGTAAGGTATGAAGTTAAGACTTAAAGCTCGAGCACGACAGAAGAAAGAGGAAGGACGAAGGTCGTCCCCTATGCTTTTGTCATAGGCTCTATATGGTATGCCATGCTATGTACCGCACCTGAAATGTGCCTTGCCATGAGTCAGTCAAGGGGTACAAGAGTGATCCAAGAATGGATCACAAGACAGCGGTCAAAGTTATCCTTAGTAACTAGTGGACTAAGGAATTTTCTCGATTATGGAGGTGGTAAAAGAGTTTGTCGTAAAGGGTTACGCCGATGCAAACTTTGACACTAATCCAGATTATTCTGAGTAGTAAACTGGATTCGTATAGTAGAATAGTTATTTGGAATAGCTCCAAATGTAGCGTAGTAGTTGCATCTACAAGATGACATAGAAATTTGCCAAGTACATACGGATCTGAAAGATTCAGACCCGTTGACTATAACATCTCTCACTAGAATAACATGATCAAACCCAGAACTCATCGAGTGTTAATCACATATCGATGTGAACTAGATTATTGACTCTAGTAAACTCTTTGGGTGTTAGTCACATGGGGATGTGACCTTGAGTGTTAATCACATATCGATGTGAACTGGATTATTGACTCTAGTGCAAGTGGGAGACTGTTGGAAATATGCCCTAGAGGCAATAATAAATTGGTTATTATTATATTTCCTTGTTCATGATAATCGTTTATTATCCATGCTAGAATTGTATTGATAGGAAACTCAGATACATGTGTGGATACATAGACAACACCATGTCCCTAGTAAGCCTCTAGTTGACTAGCTCGTTGATCAATAGATGGTTACGGTTTCCTGACCATGGACATTGGATGTCATTGATAACGGGATCACATCATTAGAAGAATGATGTGATGGACAAGACCCAATCCTAAGCCTAGCACAAGATCATGTAGTTCGTATGCTAAAGCTTTTCTAATGTCAAGTATCATTTCCTTAGACCATGAGATTGTGCAACTCCCGGATACCGTAGGAGTGCTTTGGGTGTGCCAAACGTCACAACGTAACTGGGTGGCTATAAAGGTACACTACAGGTATCTCCGAAAGTGTCTGTTGGGTTGGCACGAATCAAGACTGGGATTTGTCACTCCGTGTAAACGGAGAGGTATCTCTGGGCCCACTCGGTAGGACATCATCATAATGTGCACAATTTGACCAAGGAGTTGATCACGGGATGATGTGTTACGGAACGAGTAAAGAGACTTGCCGGTAACGAGATTGAACAAGGTATCGGGATACCGACGATCGAATCTCGGGCAAGTATCGTACCGCTAGACAAAGGGAATTGTATACGGGATTGATTAAGTCCTTGATATCGTGGTTCATCCGATGAGATCATCGAGGAGCATGTGGGAGCCAACATGGGTATCCAGATCCCGCTGTTAGTTATTGACCGGAGAGCAATCTCGGTCATGTCTACATGTCTCCCGAACCCGTAGGGTCTACACACTTAAGGTTCGGTGACGCTAGGGTTGTAGGGATATGTATATGCAGTAACCCGAATGTTGTTCGGAGTCCCGGATGAGATCCCAGACGTCACGAGGAGTTCCAGAATGGTCCAGAGGTAAATAATTATATATAGGAAGTGCTATTTCGGCCATCGGGACAAGTTTCGGGGTCACCGGTATTGTACCGAGACCACCAGAAGGGTCCCGGGGGTCCACCGAGTGGGGCCACCTTCCCTAGGGGACCACATGGGCTGTAGGGGTTGCCCCTTGGCCTATGTGGGCCAAGGGCACCAGCCCCAAAAGGCCCATGCGCCAAGAGATAAGGAAGGGAAGAGTCCCAAAAGGGGAAGGCACCTCCTAGGTGCCTTGGGGAGGAGGGATTCCTCCCTTGGCCGGCGCCCCCCTAGGAGATTGGATCTCCTAGGGCCGGCGCCCCCCCCCCCTAGGCTCCCTATATATAGTGGAAGAAGGAGGGCCTCTCAAGACACGCCTTTGGTGCCTCCCTCTTCCTCTCCAACACATCCTCCTCCTCCATAGAGCTTGGCGAAGCCCTGCCGGAGTACTGCAGCTCCACCACCACCACGCCGTCGTGCTGCTGCTGGAGCCATCTTCCATCAACCTCTCCTCCCCCCTTGCTGGATCAAGAAGGAGGAGACATCGCTGCTCCGTACGTGTGTTGAACACGGAGGTGCCGTCCGTTCGGCGCTAGGATCATCGGTGATTTGGATCACGACGAGTACGAATCCATCAAGCCCGTTCTCTTGAACGCTTCCGCGTGCGATCTACAAGGGTATGTAGATCCACTCCTCCCTCGTTGCTAGATGACTCCATAGATAGATCTTGGTGACACGTAGGAAAATTTTGAATTTATGCTACGTTCCCCAACAAGGAACCGTGTCGAGAATTGTCTGGCCGATTCTTCTGGCTGCTGAATTATGTGGCTTAAGTTGTCGGCATCTGGCGGTCGCACGTAAGTGACCTGGAAGTTGTCGAGGAACGCGGCTTCCAGGTCCTCCCAAGAACCGATTGAGTCTGCTGGCAGGCTGTTAAGCTAATGCCGGGCTGGTCCTTTAAGTTTGAGCGGAAGGTATTTGATGGCGTGTAGATCATCGCCGCGTGCCATGTGGATGTGAAGGAGATAATCCTCTATCCATACCGCCGGGTCTGTTGTGCCATCGTATGATTCGATGTTTACGGGTTTGAAACCCTCTGGGATTTTATGATCCATTACTTCATTTGTGAAGCATAGCGGGTGTGCGGCGCCTCTGTACTGGGCTATATCACGACGCAGCTCGGAAGAGCTATGTCTGTTGTCTTCGGCCCGGCCGGATTTGTTGTATCTGGAGTGAAGATCATTGTCACATGCCGTAGGGCGCCTGCGCGATTCGTAGATCGATCTTGTTTGTCTTGCCTTATCCTCCAGTATTTCTCGCAGGTCGGGCGCATTTTCCCATGCCTTAGTTGAGCGGCGTCGGGGCATGGCCTGGGGGGAGGGCCGACAGGCCTCTCTGTCGCGGCCGCGAGGTGGCCGGTCTGCCATGTCATGCGCTAGTGATGTAGGTGCTTCCTCCTCTGATCGGGGTAGCGGCCTGCGCTTCGGGTAACTCTTGGAGGGGCGTTCGAGTTCGTACTTTTCGGCCGCAAGGTCTTCAGTCCATCTGTCAGCTAGCAATTCTTGGGCAGCTCTAAGCTGTTGCTGCTTTTTCTTGAGGCTGCTTGCCGTAGCTAAAAGCCTGCATTTAAAACGCTCTTGTTCGCCGGGGTCTGATGGTATGACGAATTCGTCGTCATCGAGGCTAGCCTCGTCTTCGGAGGGAGGCATATAGCTATCATCCTCGACCTCTCGGTCTGCCACTCTTTCATGAGGGCTGGTTTCTCCATCTTCCTGTGCCAAATTTTGCTGAGGTGGGTGTTCTTCGGCGCTATCCGAGGTAGTATTATCTCCCGTGCCGGAATCACCGTTTTTGCTTTGGCGGGATTTAGAGCGGTGCCGCTGACGCCGGCGCTTTTGCTGTTTCTTGGGGGCGTCATCCCCCACTGTTCCATCGCCATCTCCATATTTTGGAGTATCCACCATATATATGGCATATGACGAGGTGGCCTTCCAGTGCCCTACAGGTGCTGGTTCTTGTTCGTCTCCTGCATCGTCGTCCATGCCGTCGATGTCTTCGGAGTCGAAGTCAAGCGTGTCGGTTAAGTCGTCGATAGTGGCTACGAAGTGGGTGGTGGGTGGGCTTTGAATTTCTTCGTCGTCCGTATCCCAACCTTGCTGACTGTAGTCCGGCCAGGGCTCTCCTGATAAAGAGAGAGACTTTAGAGAATTCAGGATGTCGTCGAAGGGCGAGTGCTGAGAGATGTCCGCGGCGGTGAACTCCATGATTGGCACCCAATCGGATTCGATCGGCTGGGGCGCGGGGGGCTCGGAGCTCGGAGAGGAATCCGGCTCCTCGAAGTCGCGGGTCATGCGGAGTGCGGGGCTGGAGTTCGGCTCAATCACCTCTAAGATCGCAGCCCCTGAGGCAGCGTCCAACCGCTGATCCTCGATCAGTGTAGTAGGCTCCAAATCAATGGTCGGAACCGATGCGTGTGCGGCCTCCCACGCACTGTTCGGTGGCAGAGCTATATCATGGCCATCGAGACAGTGCGGCGCGCTTGGCTGTGGCTCGAATCCGTCGAAGATCAAGTCCCCGCGGATGTCAGCCGTGTAGTTTAGGCTTTCAAACCTGACCTGATGGCCAGGGGCGTAGCTTTCGATCTGCTCCAGGTGGCCAAGCGGATTGGCCCGCAGTGCGAAGCCGCCGAAGACGAAGATCTGTCTGGGGAGAAAAGTCTCACCCTAGACTGCATCGTTGTTGATGATTGAAGGAGCCATCGGGCCTAAAAGCGACGACACAGAGGAGCCCTCAATGAAAGCACCAATGTCGGTGTCAAAACCGGCGGATCTCGGGTAGGGGGTCCCGAACTGTGCGTCTAGGCCGGATGGTAACAGGAGACAGGGGACACTTTGTTTTACCCAGGTTCGGGCCCTCTCGATGGAGGTAATACCCTACTCCTGCTTGATTAATATTGATGATATGGGTAGTACAAGAGTAGATCTACCACGAGATCAAGGAGGCTAAACCCTAGAAGCTAGCCTATGGTATGATTGTTGTGTATGGAGTTGATTGCCTACGGACTACACCCCTCTGGTTTATATAGACACCGGATAGGGTTAGGGTTACACAGAGTCAGTTACAATGGTAGGAGATCTTGAATATCCGCATCGCCAAGCTTGCCTTCCACGCCAAGGAAAGTCCCATCCGGACACGGTACGAAGTCTTCAATCTTGTATCTTCATAGTCCAGGAGTCCGGCCGAAGGTATAGTCCGGCTACCCGAACACCCCCTAATCCAGGACTCCCTCACCTAGGGTGACACAGAAATATCTCCAATTCATCAATGTAATGTAGGGATGTATTCTGAATATAGTCATACGTGCTTATGGAAAAGAACTTGCATGACATCTTTTGTCCTACCCTCCCGTGGTAGCGGGGTCCTAGTGGAAACTAAGGGTTATTAAGGCGTCCTTTTAATTGAGTACCGGACCAAAGAATTAACACATAGTGAATACATGAACTCCTCAAACTACGGTCATCACCGGTAAGTATCCCGATTATTGTCACTTCGGGGTTAACGGATCACAACACATAATAGGTGACTATAGACTTGAAAGATAGGATCAAGAACTCTCATATATTTATGAAAACATATAAGGTTCAGATCTGAAATCATGGCACTCGGGCCCTAGTGACAAGCATTAAGCATAGCAAAGTCATAGCAACATCAATCTTAGAACATAGTGGATACTAGGGATCAAACCCTAACAAAACTAACTCGGTTACATGATAAATCTCATCCAACCCATCACCGTCATGCAAGCCTAAGATGGAATTACTCACGCACGGTGGTGAGCATCATGAAATTGGTGATGGAGGAAGGTTGATGATGATGATGATGGCGACGGATTCCTCTCTCTGGAGCCCCGAACGGACTCCAGATCAGCCCTCCCGAGAGGTTTTAGAGCTTGGCGGCGGCTCCGTATCATAAAACGCGATGAATCCTTCTCTCTGATTTTCCCCGAAAGCAAATATATAGAGTTGGAGTCGAGGACGGAGGAGCTCCAGGGGGGCCACGAGGTAGGGGGCGTGCCCCCACGCTCGTGGCTAGGGTGTGGGCCCCCTGGTCTTCATCTTTTGCAAGGATTTTTTATTATTTCCAAATAGACGTTCCATGAAGTTTCAGGTCATTCCGAGAACTTTTATTTCTGCACATAAATAACACCATGGCAATTCTGCTGAAAACAGCGTCAGTCCGGGTTAGTTCCATTCAAATCATGCAAGTTAGAGTCCAAAACAAGATCAAAAGTGTTTGGAAAAGTAGATACGACGGAGACGTATCAACTCCCCCAAGCTTAAACCTTTGCTTGTCCTCAAGCTATTCAGTTGATAAACTGAAAGTGATAAAGAAAAACTTTTCCAAACTCTGTTTGCTCTTGTTGTTGTAAATATGTCAAGCCAGCATTCAAGTTTTCAGCAAAGATTATGAACTAACCATATTCACAATAACGCATAGGTCTCATGTTTACTTATATCAATGGCATAATCAACTAGCGAGCAATAACAATAAATCTCCGATGACAACACTTTCTCAAAACAATCATAATATGATATAACAAGATGGTATCTCGCTAGCCCTTTCTGAGACCACATAACATAAATGCATAGCACCTTTAAAGATCAAGGACTGACTAGACATTGTAATTCATGGTAAAAGAGATCCAGTCAAGTCATACTCAATGTAAACTAACAGTAATGAATGCAAATGACAGCGGTGCTCTCCAACTTGTGCTCTTTAATAAGAAGATGATGACTCAACATGAAAGTAAATAGATAGGCCCTTCGTAGAGGGAAGCAGGGATTTGTAGAGGTGCCGGAGCTCGGTTTTGAAATAGAGGTGAATAATATTTTGAGCGGTATAATTTCATTGTCAACATAACAACCAAGAGATGGCGATATCTTCCATGCTACACACATTATAGGCAATTCCCAAACAGAATGGTAAAGTTTATACTCCCCCTCCACCAACAAGCATCAATCCATGGCTTGCTCGAAACAACGAGTGCCTCCAACTAACAAGAGTCCCAGGGGGAGTTTTGTTTGCAATTATTTTGATTTGATTTGCATAATGCATGTGACTGGGCATCCCGGTGACCAGCCAATTTCTCATGAGTGAGGAGCTTGAGTCCACTCCTCTTGAGAATAACCCGCCTAACATGGAAGATACGGAATGCCCTAGTTGATACATGAGCTATTCGAGCATACAAAACAGGATATTTATTAGAAGGTTTAGAGTTTGGCACATACAAATTTACTTGGAACGGCATGTAGATACAGTATATAGGTAGGTATAGTGGACTCATATGGAATAACTTTGGGTTTATGGAGTTGGATGCACAAGCAGTATTCCCGTTTAGTACAGGTGAAGGCTAGCAAAAGACTGGGGGCCGACCAGCTAGAGAGCGACAACATTCATGAACATGCATTAAAATTAATCAACACCGAATGCAAGCATGAGTAGGATATAATCCACCATGAACATAAATATCGTGAAGGCTATGTTGATTTTGTTTCAACTACATGCATGAACATGTGCCAAGTCAAGTCACTTAAATCATTCAGAGGAGGATACCACCCTATCATACCACATCACAACCATTTTAATAGCATGTTGGCATGCAAGGTAAACCATTATAAGCTCCTAGCTAATCAAGCATGGCACAAGAAATTATGATCTCTAATTGTCATTGCAAACATGTTTATTCATAATAGGCTGAATCAGGAACGATGAACTAATCATATTTACAAAAACAAGAGAGGTCGAGTTCATACCAGCTTTTCTCATCTCAATAAGTTCATCATATAATCATCATTATTGCCTTTCACTTACACGACCGAACGATGTGGATAATAATAATAGTGCACGTCCATTGGACTAAGATGGAATATGCAAGCATTCAATAAACAGGAGAAGACAAGGCAATATGGGCTCTTTTGTCAGATCAACAATAATGCATATAAGGCCACTTCAACAATTTAATCATGGTCTTCTCCTATCGACCCCCAAAGAAAAGAAAAGAAATAAAACTATTTACACGAGAAAGCTCCCAACAAGCAAAAGAAGAACAGGAAATCTTCTTGGGTTTTCTTTTTAATTACTACTACAAGCATGGAAATTAAAACTAGCTAAAAGCTACAACTATTTTTTTGGTTTTTCTTAAGGTTTATTAAACACACAAGAAGAAATCTTAAAAAGGAAATAAACTAGCATGGATATTACAATGAAAAAGTATGAGCACCGACATCTAGCAATTAGTGTGTGAACATGAATGTAATGTCTGTGGGAAATACGTACTCCCCCAAGCTTAGGCTTTTGGCCTAAGTTGGTCTACGGCCACGGTTGGCCTGGCGGATATCCATAGTAATAGTTGCGGTCGTAATGAGATGCTGCGGCTATCGCCTCCTGAGCTGTAGCATGGCAACGAGCGGCCTACGCCCTCCTCTCATACTCATCTGCCTCCTCTCTGGTAATAACATATCTTCCTTTTGCCTGATAATCAAAGAAGGTAGGAGCAGGGAGAGTAATACGGACAGCACGGCGTCTGTCAAAGATTAAGAGATACTAGAGGGGTGATTCATTCCTCTCGACAAACTGGTGGTGAACCATAGCCTCATAATCCAAATAAGCAGGAGGCAACTCAATATCATCTTCACGTATGGCTATACCAAGAAAATTAGATATGCGGGTTGCGTAAATTCCACCAAAGAAATCTCCATTAAATCTATTAAGATGCAACCTACATGCAACAAGGGCTCCCAAATTATAAGATTTATCTCCCAACACAGCACTCCTAAGAATACTGAGGTCAGGGATACACATGTGACATGCCTCATCTTTACCATTAATGCATCTACCTATGAAGAGGGCAAAATAATGTATAGCAATAAAGTGAAAGCACCCTATGGTAGCTTGTGTTATATCTCTAGATTCCCCCATAGTTATACTAGCAAGAAAATCTCTAAATTCATATTTGCGAGGTTCCCTGACACTACCCCATTGTGGAAGTTTGCAAGCAGTGGTAAAATCCTCTAAGTCCATAGTGTAAGAATTCTCATAAAGATCAAACAGGACAGTTGGAGAATTACGTGAAGATTAAAATTCAAACCTCCTCACAAAGGAACTAGTGAGATAGTGGTACTGGTGGCATTTTTCTTCCTCGAAGCTCACAAGATCAGTGTTACGCAAGTATGCATTAAATTCTTCCTTAATCCCCGCTCGATCCATGAAGTCCTCTGAAGGCCATTCACATGGCCGCACTGGAGCGTACCTTGGTGGCTCATCATCAGCATCATGCATTGCAAGCCTGGGCTCTTGTTTCCTTGAAGAGCCACCTTTGTAAATTTTCCTAAACATATTTCTTCCTCTGAAAAATTTCTGAAATTTTTAGTAACTTAAAAATAAAAGTAAACCAAACTCGACAAAATTGATATCAACTACTCCTACAAGTGCCTAGAGCCTATATCATGCATCAAAACTACTTTTGACCATATAAATTTGACATGCAAGCTCAAGAACAGGGTCACCTAAGCAGCAAAAATTTACAATGAATAAAGCACTAGAATAAAAACTAATTGGACCAATGGAGGAGTCACATACCAAGGAACAATCTCCCCAAGCAGTTTTGTGAGAGGTGCTTTGAGCAAGGAGATCGAAAATCGCAGCAAAATGAGCTAGAACTCGTGCTTGAGCTAGATATTCATGTTTGTGGGAGGAAGAAGAAGTGTGTGGGTGCAGGAATACATGGAGGAGGGCCACCATGGGCCCACGAGGCAGGGGGCGCGCCCAGGGGGGTCGGGCATGCCCTCCACCCTTGTGGCTAGGTGGATGCCCCTCCTACTGTGTTCTTAGTGCCAAATATTCTCAAATATTCCAAAAAATCATATTTAAATTTCAGGGCATTTGGAGAACTATTTTTATATTGCACAGATAAATCAGATAACAGATGGAAAATACTTATTTTTATTTTATTTAATATAAATAACAGAAAGTAAAAGGAGGGTACAGAGAGTTGTGTTTTCTAAATTCATCCATCTCATGATCATCAAAAGGAATCCATTAACAAGGTTGATCAGGTCTTGTTAACGAACTCATTCCGAATAACATGGAACCGGAGAAATTTCGAATAACACTAGGTTACCTCAACGGGGATATGCACATCCCCAACAATAAGAATATAATATTTCTTCTTGACAGTAGGAAGAGGAAATTCAAAACCTCCAATAGTGATTGTTGAAGTTTTCCAATAGAATTGATACTGTGGACTTGAGGTTGTTTCCTCGGAAAGTGTACCGTATGCTCATTACCATTACATGAAAAGTGACATTGCCTTTAGTGCAATCAATAACAGCCCCTGCAGTATTCAAAAAGGGCCATCCAAGAATAATAGACATACTATCGTCCTCGGGAATATCAAGAATAACAAAGTCCGTTAAAATAGTAACGTTTGCAACCACAACAGGCACATCCTCACAAATACCGACAGGTATAGCAGTTGATTTATCAGCCAATTGCAAAGATATTTCAGTAGGTGTAAACTTATTCAAATCAAGTCTACGATATAAAGAGAGAGGCATAACACTAACACCGGCTCCAAGATCACATAAAGCAGTTTTCACATAGTTTCTTTTAATGGAGCATGGTATAGTGGGTACTCCTGGATCTCCGAGTTTCTTTGGTATTCCACCTTTAAATGTATAATTAGCAAGCATGGTGGAAATTTCATCTTCCGGTATCTTCCTTTTATTAGTGACAATATCTTTCATGTACTTAGCATAAGGATTCATTTTAAGCATATCAGTTAATCGCATACGCAAAAAGATAGGTCTAATCATTTCAGCAAAGCGCTCAAAATCCTCATCATCCTTTTTCTTGGTTGGTTTGGGAGGAAAAGGCATGGGTTTCTCAACCCATGGTTCCCTTTCTTTACCATGTTTCCTAGCAACACAGTCTTTCTTATCATAACGTTGATTCTTTGATTGTGGGTTATCAAGATCAACAACAGGTTCAATTTCTATATCATTATCATTACTAGGTTGAGCATCATCATGAACATTATTATTAGCATTATCACTAGTTTCAGGTTCATTACCAGATTGTGTTTCAGCATCAGAAATTGAAATATCATTTGGATTCTCTGGTGTTTCAGCAATAGGTTCACTAGAAGCATGCAAAGTCCTATCATTTTACTTTTTCTTCCTTTTAGAAGAACTAGGTTCATCTATATTGTTTCTCTAAGAATCTTGCTCAATTATCTTAGGTGGCCTTCAGGATACAGAGGTTCCTGAGTCATTTTACCACCTCTAGTCATAACTCTAACAACATTATCATTATTCTTACTATTCAATTCATTGAGCAAATCATTTTGAGCCTTAAGTACTTATTCTACTAGAGTAGTAACCATAGAAGCATGTTTACTAATAAATTTAAGTTCACCTTTGACATTAGCCATATAATCACACAAGTGTTCAAGCATATTTGAATTTTATTTCAATTGTCTTCCAAAATAAGCATTAAAATCTTCTTTCTTAACCATAAATTTATCAAACTCATCTAAGCATGGGATAGCAAACTTAGTAAATGGGACTTCAGCTTTATCATATCTATAGAGAGAATTTACCTTTACTACTTGTGTCGGGTTATCAAGACCATGTGTTTCTTCAATAGGAGGTAGGTTAAGATCATATGTTTCTTCAACAGGTGGTACATTAAGACCGTGTATTTATTCAATAGGAGGTAAATTCTTAACATCTTCAGCTTTAATACCCTTTTCTTTCATAGATTTCTTTGCCTCTTGCATATCTTCAAGACTGAGAAATAGAATACCCCTCTTCTTCGGAGTTGGTTTAGGAATAGGCTCAGGAAGTGTCCAATTATTTTCATTTGTCAACATATTATTCAATAGAATTTCAGCTTCATCCGGTGTTCTTTCCCTGAAAATAGAACCAGCACAACTATCCAGGTAATCTCTGGAAGCATCGGTTGGTCCATTATAAAAGATATCAAGTATTTCATTTTTATTAAGAGGATGATCAGACAAAGCATTAAGTAACTTGAGAAGCCTCCCCCAAGCTTGTGGGAGACTCTCTTCTTCAAGTTGCACAAAATTATATATATATCCCTTAAAGCGGCTTGTTTCTTATGAGCAGGGAAATATTTAGCAGAGAAGTAATAAATCATATCCTGGGGACTACGCACACAACCAGGATCCAGAGAATTAAACCATATCTTAGCATCACCCTTTAATGAGAACGGAAATATTTTAAGGATATAAAAGTAACGAGTTCTCTCATAATTAGTGAACAGGGTAACTATAGCATTTAATTTAGTAAGATGTGCCACAACAGTTTCAGATTCATAGCCATGAAAAGGATCAGATTCAACCGAAGTAATTATATCAGGATCAACAGAGAATTCATAATCCTTATCAGTGACACAGATAGGTGAATTAGCAAAAGCAGGGTCAGGTTTCATTCTAGCATTAAGAGATTTCTCCTTCAATTTAGCTAATAACCTCTTGAGCTCGTATCTATCTTTGCAAGCTAAAATAGCTAGAGCAGCTTCTTCTTCAAAAACATAACCCTTAGGAATAACAGGTGATTCATATTAATTAGAGGGAGAGTCTTCATCATCAGTTTCATCAATATTATCAGATTCAATATTTTCATTCTCTCTAACCCTAGCAAGTTGTTCATTCAGAAATTCACCAAGTGGCACCGTAGTATCAAGCATAGAAGTAGTTTCATCATAAGTATCGTGCATAGAAGAAGCGGCATCATCAATAACATGCGACATATCAGAACGAATAGCAGAAGCAGGTTTAGGTGTCGCAAGCTTACTCAAAACAGAAGGTGAATCAAGTGCAGAGCTAGATGGCAGTTCCTTACCTCCCCTCGTAGTTGAGGGATAAATCTTGGTTTTTGGATCTCTCAAGTTCTTCATAATGATAAGCAAATATAAATCCCAAGTGACTCAAAGAATAGAGCTATGCTCCCCGGAAACGGCGCCAGAAAATAGTCTTGATAACCCACAAGTATAAGGGATCGCAACAGTTTTTGAGGGTAGAGTATTCAACCCAAATTTATTGATTCGACACAAGGGGAGCCAAAGAATATTCTCAAGTATTAGCAGCTGAGTTGTCAATTCAACCACACCTAGAAACTTAATATCTGCAGCAAAGTGTTTAGTAGCAAAGTAATATGATAGTAGTGGTAACGATAGCAAAGGTAATGTTTTTGGTATTTTCTAGTGATGATAACAATAGCAATGGAAAAGTAAATAAGCAAAGAACAATATATGGAAAGGTCGTAGGCAATGGATCGGTGATAAAGAATTAGGCCGGATGCGGTTCATCATGTAACAGTCATAACCTTGGGTGACACAGAACTAGCTCCAATTCATCAATGCAATGTAGGCATGTATTCCGAATATGGTCATACGTGCTTATGGAAAAGAACTTGCATGACATCTTTTGTCCTACCCTCCCGTGGCAGCGAGGTCCTAGCGGAAACTAAGGGTTATTAAGGCCTCCTTTTAATACAGTACCGGACCAAAGCATTAACACATAGTGAATACATGAACTCCTGAAAATACGGTCATCACCGGTAAGTATCCCGATTATTGTCACTTCGGGGTTAACGGATCACAACACATAATAGGTGACTCTAGACTTGCAAGATAGGATCAAGAACTCTCATATATTGATGAAAACATAATAGGTTCAGATCTGAAATCATGGCACTCGAGCCCTAGTAACAAGCATTAAGCATAGCAAAGTCATAGCAACATCAATCTCAGAACATAGTGGATACTAGGGATCAAACCCTAACAAAACTAACTCGATTACATGATAAACCTCATCCAACCCATCACCGTCCAGCAAGCCTACGATGGAATTACTCACGCGCGGCGGTGAGCATCATGAAATTGGTGATGGAGGAAGGTTGATGATGACGATGGCGACAGATTCCCCTCTTAGGAGCCCTGAACGGACTCCAGATCAGCCCTCCCGAGAGCTTTTAGGGCTTGGCGGTGGCTCCATATCGTAAAACGCGATGAATCCTTCTCTCTGATTTTTTTTCTCCCTGAAAGCAAATATATAGAGTTGGAATCGAGGATGGAGGAGCTCCAGGGGGCCCACGAGGTAGGGGCGCACCCTAGGGGGGCAGGTGCACCCCCACCCTCATGGCTAGGGTGTGGCCCCCCTGGTCTTCATCTTTTGCAAGGATTTATTATTATTTCCGAATAGATGTTCCGTGAAGTTTTAGGTCATTCCGAGAACTTTTGTTTCTGCACATAAATAGCACCATGGCAATTCTGCTGAAAACATCGTCAGTGAGGGTTAGTTCCATTAAAGTCATGCTAGTTAGAGTCCAAAACAACGGCAAAAGTGTTTGGAAAAGTAGATACAACAGAGACGTATCAAGGAGCGGGAGGGTCTCACCGACACCGACCTCATCACCGCCTTCGTCGTCCACCGGGTGCTGCCGCTACAGCAGTGCAGCCACCTCATCGGTCAGATGAGCGGCCTCCAGGACCCCAACCGCATGGCTAACACGCGGCTGGGCGCGGACCAGGTTGCGCACCGGGCCAACGACATCTCCAAGGCCAACCTGTAGGTTGACCGGAAGTTCGGGAAAGCACCGAACAGCCACGCAAACCCAACACCATTGGTCAGTCCTTGGTCTCCATATTTCGCTGCTGCTTGTCTTCTTGTCCGCGGGAGGTGCTTCTGAACGCCATTCGGCATCCTTACGACCAGGCGCGGGTGGTGCGCGTCGCCTCGGAGGAGCTCGAGGCCCACGGCGGAGAGGAGGAGGCGACCGCTCACGCGGGCGCAGGGCGCCGAGCCGATAAGTCTTGTGTTTATTTCTTGAGTCGCCGGTCACGGGACGGTCTTGAGGGGCTGACGCGAGTCGTTGATGTAGCAACGTCAGGTGGAGGAGGTGGTGGCGAGGCCGCAACCAGGTCGTCTCGGGGGGCACCGGCGGCGAGGCGGCCGCACAAGAAGGACAGTGTGGCATCATGGGCCCGACCATGAAGCGCGCGGCGGACCCGGCTGGGGTGGCGAAGCCGCCCGCCAAGAGGAGGCACGCCGCGCCGCAAGAGAGGGTGGCGAGGCCCGCCGTTCCGGTGGTGCCGGGGTGAGTTTCTTTTTCGGTTTGAACCATGTTGCCTAGCGGCTCTGCTTGGCCTGTATTTAGTTTGTCTTGCGTTTCAGGTCGCTGATCTCGCTGGCGCTGGCGGCGATGGATGCAGCGTCCGTCGAGGGTGCCGTGTTCCGGAGGAGCCGGTCTAGCACCGTCAACCGGGACGAGGAGGAAGAGGAGCGGGCGAATCCGGACCTCGGTCTGGATCCGGCCGACGCCGAAGGCCTAGCCTAGCGGGACTGGAACCGGGCCGAGGCGGATTTGGAGGCGGCGTCGACCCATGCCTACGTTAGCGCCACGGCGACATGGGTGCGAGCCCGCGTGGCCGGAGATGCCGGCTGGGACGGTGGCGGCGACGACGGTCTTCGTGCCATCGTCGGAGGGGAGCACGGCCAGGGCAGCCATGCAGACACGACACCCCGCCACGGAGCAACGTGGCCGAGCGGGCGGGGGCCGATGGAGGCGGCGGTGACGCCGTCTTGGGGGAGGCGTCGCGGGCGGCCCCGGCGAAGGTGGCTCAGGCGCCGACGAGCGAGGCGCCGCCGGTGGTGCAGTAGCAAGCCACTCGGCCCACCAAGCCGGCGTCGGTGCTGGAGAGGGTGCCCGAGGGGCACCGGCCCCAGGGGAGGCGGCCAGCGGGGAGCACGCCCTGGTGCTCAGGCCTGGTGATAACCCACAAGTATAGGGGATCACAACAGTTTTCGAGGGTAGAGTATTCAACCCAAATTTATTGATTCGACACAAGGGGAGCCAAAGTATATTCTCAAGTATTAGCAGCAGAGTTGTCAATTCAGCCACACCTGGAAACTTAATATCTGTAGCAAGGTATTTAGTAGCAAAGTAATATGATAGTAGTGGTAACGATAGCAAAAGTAACTGTAGCAAAAGTAATATTTTTGGGTTTGATAGTGATTGTAACAGTAGCAGCGAAAAAGTAAATAAGCGAAGGACAATATATGGAAAGCTCGTAGGCAATGGATCGGTGATGGAGAATTATGCCGGATGCGATCGATCATGTAACAGTCATAACCTAGGGTGACACAGAACTAGCTCCAGTTCATCAATGTAATGTAGGCATGTATTCCGGATATAGTCATACATGCTTATGGAAAAGAACTTGCATGACATCTTTTGTCCTACCCTCCCGTGGCAGCGGGGTCCTAATGGAAACTAAGGGATATTAAAGCCTCCTTTTAATAGAGTACCAGACCAAAGCATTAGCACATAGTGAATACATGAACTCCTCAAACTACGGTCATCACCGGTAAGTATCCGATTATTGTCACTTCGGGGTTAATGGCTCATAACACATAATAGGTGACTATAGACTTGCAAGATAGGATCAAGAACTCTCATATATTGATGAAAACATAATAGGTTCAGATCTGATATCATGGCACTCGGGTCATAGTGACAAGCATTAAGCATAGCAAAGTCATAGCAACATCAATCTCGCAACATAGTGGATACTAGGGATCAAACCCTAACAAAACTAACTCGATTACATGATAAATCTCATCCAACCCGTCACCGTCCCGCAAGCCTACGATGGAATTACTCACACACGGCGGTGAGCATCATGAAATTGGTGACGGAGGAAGGTTGATGATGACGATGGCGATGGATTCCCCTCTCCGGAGCCCCGAACGGACTCTAGATCAGCCCTCCTGAGAGAGTTTAGGGCATGGTGGCGGCTCCATATCGTAAAACACATTGAATCCTTTTCTCTATTTTTTCTCCCCGAAAGTGAATATATGGAGTCAAGGTTGAGGTCGGTGGAGCGTCAGGGGGCCCACGAGGCATGGGGCGCGCCAGGGGGTAGGGCGCGCCCCCACCCTTGTGGACAGGGTGTGGGCCCCCTGACGTGGATCTTTCTTCCAGTATTTTTTATACATTCCAAAATAATTCTCCGTTGATTTTCAGGTCATTTCGAGAACTTTTATTTCTGCACAAAAATAACACCATGGTAATTCTGCTGAAAACAGCGTCAGTCCGGGTTAATTCCATTCAAATCATGCAAGTTAGTGTCCAAAACAAGGGCAAAAGTGTTTGGAAAAGTAGATATGACGGAGACGTATCAACTCCCCCAAGCTTAAACATTTGCTTGTCCTCAAGCAATTCAATTGATAAACTGAAAGTGATAAAGAAAAACTTTTACAAAATCTATAGGCTCTTGTTGTTGTAAATATGTAAAGCCAGCATTCAAGTTTTCATCAAAGACTATGAACTAACCATATTCACAATAACATTTAGGTCTCATGTTTACTCGTATCAATGGCATAATCAACTAGCGAGCAATAATAATAAATCTCGGATGACAACACTTTCTCAAAACAATCATGATATGATATAACAAGATGGTATCTCGCTATCCCTTTCTGAGACCGCAAAACATAAATGCGGAGCACCTTTAAAGATCAAGGACTGACTAGACATTGTAATTCATGGTAAAAGAGATCCAGTCAAGTCATACTCAATGTAAACTGATAACCCACAAGTATAGGGGATCGCAACAGTTTTCGATAAGTAAGAGTGTCGAACCCAACGAGGAGCTAAAGGTAGAACAAATATTCCCTCAAGTTCTATCGACCATCGATACAACTCTACGCACGCTTGACGTTCGCTTTACCTAGAACAAGTATGAAACTAGAAGTACTTTGTAGGTGTTATTGGATAGGTTTGCAAGATAATAAAGAGCAAGTAAATAAAAGGTAGGGGCTGTTTATATTAAGAAAAAATAAAGTAAATATAGCGAGTGTGGAAAAGAGGTGGTAGGAGTTGCGAAATTGCCCCTAAGCAATTGACTACTTTACTAGACCGATAGCAAGTATTATGTGGGAGAGGCAACTGCAAGCATGTAATTCCTGACTTGGAATTTTATGCACTTATGATTGGAACTATTAGCAAGCATCCGCAACTACTAACGTTCATTAAGGTAAAACCCAACCATAGCATTAAGATATATTGGCCCCCCTTCAATCCCGTATGCATCAATTTCTATGCTAGGTTGAAGCTTCTGTCACTCTTGCCCTCCAATACATAGTCCTATCAACATACAACTAACCCTAGGGTGTGATCCATGCGCACAATCATATGATGGGCACCAAAGGACAGCAACATAACCACAAGCAAATTAAATCAATCATAGCAATTCATCAACCACCGATATGGCAACGAAAATCTACTCAGACATCATAGGATGGCAACACATCATTGGATAATAATATCAAGCATAAAGCACCATGTTCAAGTAGAGGGTACAACGGGTTGCGAGAGAGTGGACCACTGTAGATAGAGGGGGGAAGGTGATGGAGATGTTGGTGAAGATGGCAGAGGTGTTGGTGTAGATCACGGTGATGATGATGGCCCCCGGTGGCACTCCGGTGCCACCGGAAGCGAGGGGGAGAGAGCCCCTCTCCTTCTTCTTCTTCCTTGACCTCCTCCCTAGATGGGAGAAGGGGTTCCCCTCTGGTCCATGGCCTCCATGGCACAGGAGGGGTGAGAGGCGCTCCGAGATTGGATCTATCTCTCTGTCTCTCTTTGTTTCTGCGTTCCCAGATTCTTCCCTTTCACCGTTTCTTATATTCCCGGAGATCTGTAACTACGATTGGTCTAAAATTTTGACACGATCTCTATCCGGAAATTAGCTTTCTTGCGGAGAAAGAAGGGAACCAACCGCATTACGGGTGGCCCACGAGGGTCAGGGGCGCACCTGGGGCACCGTATCGCGTGGATTTTTCTTCCCAAAAATCATATATATATATTCCAAAAAAAATCTCCGTCAGTTTTTATCCCGTTTGGACTCCATTTGATATGGATATTCTGTAAAACAAAAAACATGCAACAAACAGGAACTGGCACTAGGCACTGGATCAATATGTTAGTCCCAAAAATAGTATAAAAAGTTGCCAAAAGTATATGAAAGTTGTAGAATATTGGCATGGAACAATCAAAAATTATAGATACGACGGAGACGTATCAGCATCCCCAAGCTTAATTCCTGCTCGTCCTCGAGTAGGTAAATGATAAAAAAGATAATTTTTGATGTGGAATGCTACCTAGCATAATCTTGATCATATGTCTAATCATGGCATGAATATTAAGACACGAGTGATTCAAAGCAATAGTCTATCATTTGACATAAAAACAATAATACTTCAAGCCTACTAATAAAGCAATCATGTCTTTTCAAAATAACAAGGCCAAAGAAAGTTATCCCTACAAAATCTTATAGTCTGGCTATGCTCCATCTTCACCACACAAAATACTCACATCATGCACAACCCCGATGACAAGCCAAGCAATTGTTTCATACTTTTGATGTTCTCAAACCTTTTCAACTTTCACGCAATACATGAGCGTGAGCCATGGACATATCACTATAGGTGGAATAGAATATGATGGTGGAGAAGACAAAAAGGAGAAGATAGTCTCACATCAACTAGGCGTATCAACGGGCTATGGAGATGCCCATCAATAGATATCAATGTGAGTGAGTAGGGATTGCCATGCAACGGATGCACTAGAGCTATAAGTGTATGAAAGCTCCAACTGAAAATAAGTGGGTGTGCATCCAACTTGCTTGCTCATGAAGACCTCGGGCATTTGAGGAAGCCCATCATCGGAATATACAAGCCAAGTTCTATAATGAAAATTCCCACTAGTATATGAAAGTGATAACTCAAGAGACTCTCTATATGAAGAACATGGTGCTACTTTGAAGCACAAGTGTGGAAAAAGGATAGTAGCACGGCCCCTTCTCTCTTTTTCTCTCATTTTTTGTTTTTATTTTTATTTTATTTTTAATTTTTCTGGTGGGCTTATTTGGCCTCTTTTTTTATTTGGGCTTCTTTGGCCTCTTTTATTTTTTTTGTAAAGTCCGGAGTCTCATCCCGACTTATGGGGGAATCATAGTCTCCATCATCCTTTCCTCACTGGGGCAATGCTCTAATAATGATGATCATCACACTTTTATTTACATACAACTCAATATTACAACTCAATGTATATAACAAAGTATGACTCTATATGGATGCCTCCGGCGGTGTACCAGGATGTGCAATGATCTAGCGTAGCAATGACATCAAAAAATGGACAAGCCATGAAAACATCATGCTAGCTATCTTACGATCATGCAAAGCAATATGACAATGAATGCTCAAGTCATGTATATGATGATGATGGAAGTTGCATGGCAATATATCTCGGAATGGCTATGGAAATGCCATGATAGGTAGGTATTGTGGTTGTTTTGAGGAAGATATATGGTGGGTTTATGGTACCGGTGAAACTTGCGCGGTACTAGAGAGGCTAGCAATGGTGGAAGGGTGAGAGTGCGTATAATCCATGGACTCAACATTAGTCATAAAGAACTCACATACTTATTGCAAAAGTCTATTAGCTATCAAAACAAAGTACTATGTGCATGCTCCTAGGGGGATAGATTGGTAGGAAAAGACCATCGCTCGTCCCCGACCGCCACTCATAAGGAAGACAATCAATAAATAAATCATGCTCCGACTTCATCACATAACGGTTCACCATACGTGCATGCTACGGGAATCACAAACCTCAACACAAGTATTTCTACTAATCCACAACTACCCACTAGCATGACTCTAATATCACCATCTTTATATCACAAAACTATTGCAAGGAATCAAACATATCATATTCAGTGATCTATAAGTTTTATGTAGGATTTTATGACTAACCATGTGAATGACCAATTCATGTCATCTCTCTAAATAGATATAAGTGAAGAAAGAGAGTTTAATTCTTTCTACAAAAGATATGCCCACGCTCTAACAATATAACTAAAGCAAAAGAGCATTCTACAAATGGCGGTTGTCTATGTTAAGAGAAACAGGCAATCCAAACTTCAAATGATATAAGTGAAGCACATGAAGCATTCTATAAAGCCATACTCAAAAGATATAAGTGAAGTGCAAAGAGCATTCCATAAATCGACCAAGGACTATCTCATACCAGCATGGTGCATAAAATAAAAATGAAAACTAAATGCAAAAGACGCTCCAAGATTGCACATATCGCATGAACGAAATGAATCCGAAAACATACCGATACTTGTTGAAGAAAGAGGGGATGCCTTCCGGGGCATCCCCAAGCTTAGACGCTTGAGTCTCCTTAAATATTTACTTGGGGTGCCTCGGGAATCCCCAAGCTTGAGCTCTTTCCTCTATTCCTTCTTCTCACATCAAGACCTTCTCGATCATCGAACACTTCCTCCACACAAAACTTCAACAGAAAACTCGGTAAGATCCGTTAGTATAATAAAGCAAATCACTACTCTAAGTACTGTTGCAAACCAATTCATATTTTTTTTGCATTGTGTATACTGTAGTATAACTTTTTCATGACTTAATCCACTAATATAAATTGATAGTTCCATCAAAACAAGCAAACTATGCATCAACAACAGAATCTGTCTAAAACAGAACAGTCTGTAATAATCTGAACATTCACCATACTTCTGATACTTGAAAAATTCTACCAAAATTAGGAAAAATAAAAAATTTGTATAGGAATACAGTGCAAAGAGAATCAGAACCATTTGACATTCCAGCTAAAAATGTAAAATCGCGCACTACAGCCAAAGTTCCTGTCCTGCACCGTACAAACCATCAAGCAAATGTAAACATCCTAAAGGCAAACCTCGGCACATTATTTTTATAATACAATGGAATTGTACAAGGGGATAATTATTTTTATTGAAAAGTTTCTGTAATAAAGATTCACAAAGTTTCCGTGAGCATGAACAAAGTTCAAGGCTAGCTCCCACTTCAACAATGCTTGTTTTTCTCACTTTCGCTTTCCTTTTTGAAAAAGTGTTGGGTTCCCCTCTTTATTATTGTTGTTTTTAAACTATATAAAATCACTCAACAGAAATAAATGACTCTCTAAAACTTCCGGGTTGTCTCCCTGGCAGCGCTTTCTTTAAAGCCATTAAGCTAGGCATATAGTGCTCAAGTAGTGAATCCACCCGGATCCCAAGGTATATCAAAGCCAATTTTAATTAACAATGATTTATAATTTAGTAGTGAGCACAAAGTAAGATATATCATGTAACTACGAAGTCTAACTCTCTTCCTATGCATCGGCATGGCATAAAAGAACAATTCATGCACACATAGTAAAGGCCAATGCATAGTATAAATAGTTTCCTCCAATTTTATCGTATTGGAAACATAGAGAGGTGGAGATATAGTTCCTCTCTCATAATAATTGCAAGTAGGAGCAGAAAGCACATGCATATTATATTCATCAAAATCATCATGTGCAACGGTAAAAGGCAACCCATCAATATAATCCTTAATAAGTGCAAACTTCTCCGATATAGTGTAGTCGGGAGAATTCAAAAAGATAATAGGACTATCATGCGTGAGTGCAATAGCAACAATTTCATGTTTAACATAAGGAACTATAGCAAGTTCATCTCCATAAGCATAATTCATATTGGCATCTTGGCCACAAGCATAGCAAGCATCATCAAAAAGGGATATTTCAAAAGAATCAATGGGATCATAACAATCATCATAGCAATCGTCCTCCGGTAAGCACGAAGGGAAATTAAACAATGTATGAGTTGAAGAGTTACTCTCATTAGAAGGTGGGAACGGGTAGCTAATCCGCTCTTCCTCCTTTTGTTCTTCACTCTCCTCCTCATCTTTTTCATCCAATGAGCTCACAGTTTCATCAATTTCTTCTTCCATAGACTCCTCCAAAATATTAGTCTCTTCTTGGACAGCGGAGTAGTACTCAATATATGGTTCAACATAGTCATTAGAAGCATAATTATCATAGAAGTATTTAAGTATGGCAAAATTTTCAGATTTGTAAAGGGTAGCATCATACTTTTCAATCAAAGAAGCAATTTCATAAGCACCCTTAAAAGCAACAAATTCTTCAATTTGTTGAACATCATAGTAACTATAAACACCCTTAGCATACGAAGATATGATTCCATTATCACTAAACAAACATTGGTAGGGAAGGTGTTTCTCAGGGTCTTCAGAACAACAAGTATAATCATATATTTCACATAAATTCCAAGCATAGCATTGCAAACGATGAATTTGATCCAGTAAAGTTTTCCCTTTTTCAGATATTCGGTGTCGCACATAACAAGCATGATCATCTAAAGATTTGCCCTCAACTAAGCTAGTTGGGGATTCAGCACGAGCACATAGGGGTCGAAGATGATCCAAGTAATAAGCTTCAGCACTGTAATAGATTTTGAGTGGTTCTTCAACCATTGGTTCAGTAGGTACAACTAATTTTTTTTGGTATTTTGCATTTCCTACCCATAACTAAAGATAGAAAACAACTAAGAACAGTAAATAAAAATTACTTAGTGATAAAGCAAACAAGCACACACGAGAATATTCACCCCACGCTATTGCTCCCTGGCAACGGCGCCAGAAAAAGGTCTTGATAACCCACAAGTATAGGGGATCACAATAGTTTTCGATAAGTAAGAGTGTCAAACCCAACGAGGTGCTAAAGGTAGAACAAATATTCCCTCAAGTTCTATCGACCACCGATAAAACTCTACGCCCGCTTGACGTTCGCTTTACCTAGAACAAGTATGAAACTAGAAGTACTTTGTAGGTGTTATTGGATAGGTTTGCAAGATAATAAAGAGCAAGTAAATAAAAGGTAGGGGCTAATTAGATTAAGAAACAATAAAGTAAATATAGCGAGTGTAGAAAAGTGGTGGTAGGAGTTGCGAAATTGCCCCCAAGCAATTGACCATTTTACTAGACCGATAGCAAGTATTATGTGGGAGAGGCCACTGCTAGCATGTAATCCCTGACTTGGAATTCTATGCACTTATGATTGGAACTATTAGCAAGCGTCCGCAACTACTCACGTTCATTAAGGTAAAACCCAACCATAGCATTAAGATATATTGGTCCCCCTTCAATCCTGTATGCATTAATTTCTATGCTAGGTTGAAGCTTCTGTCACTCTTGCCCTCCAATACATAGTCCTATCAACATACAACTAACCCTAGGGTGTGATCCACGCACGCAATCATATGATGGGCACCAAAGGACAACAACATAACCACAAGAAAATTAAATCAATCATAGCAATTCATCAACCACCGATAGGACAACGAAAATCTACTTAGATATCATAGGATGGCAACACATTATTGGATAAAAATATGAAGCATAAAGCACCATGTTCAAGTAGAGGGTATAGCGGGTTGCGGGAGAGTGGACCACTATAGATAGAGGGGGGAAGGTAATGGAGATGTTGGTGAAGATGGCAGAGGTGTTGGTGTAGATTGCGGTGATGATGATGGCCCCCGATGGCACTCCGGTGCCACCGGAAGCGAGGGGGAGAGAGCCCCCCTCCTTCTTCTTCCTTGACCTCCTCCCTAGATGGGAGAAGGGTTTCCCCTCTGGTCCATGGCCTCCATGGCACGAGAGGGGCAAGAGCCCCTCCGAGATTGGATATGTCTCTCTCTGTTTCTGCGTTCCTAGATTCTTCCCTTTCACCGTTTCTTATATTCCCGGAGATCCGTAACTTCGATTGGGCTGAAATTTTGACACGATCTCTATCCAGAAATTAGCTTTCTTGCGGCGAAAGAAGGGCACCAACTGCCTTACGGGTGCCCCATGAGGGTCAGGGGCGCGCCTGGGGCACCGTCTCGCGTGGATTTTTCTTCCCAAAAATCATATATATTCCAAAAAAAAATCTCCATCAGTTTTTATCCTGTTTGGACTCCGATTAATATGGATATTCTGTGAAACAAAAAACATGCAACAGACAGGAACTGGCACTGGGCACTGGATCAATATGTTAGTCCCAAAAATAGTATAAAAAGTTGCCAAAAGTATATGAAAGTTGTAGAATATTGGCATGAAACAATCAAAAATTATAGATACGACGGAGACGTATCATAAACTAACAGTGATGGATGCAAATGACAAAGGTGCTCTCCAACTGGTGCTTTTTAATAAGAGGATGATGACTCAACATAAAAGTAAATAGATAGGCCCTTCGCAGAGGGTAGTAGGGATTTGTAGAGGTGCCAGAGCTCGTTTTTGAAATAGATATGAATAATATTTTGAGCGGTATACTTTCATTGTCAACATGACAACCGAGAGATCTCGATATCTTCCATGCTACACACATTATAGGCGGTTCCCAAACAGAATGGTATATTTTGTACTCCCCTTCCACCAACAAGCATCAATCCATGGCTTGCTCGAAACAACGAGTGCCTCCAACTAACAAGAGTCCCGGGGGAGTTTTGTTTGCAGTTATTTTGATTTGATTTGCATAAGGCATGGGACTGGGCATCCCGGTGACCAGCCATTTTCTCGTGAGTGAGGAGCGGAGTCCACTCCTCTTGAGAATAACCCGCCTAGCATGGAAGATACAGACAACCCTAGTTGATACATGAGCTATTCGAGCATACAAAACAGAATGTTTATTTGAAGGTTTAGAGTTTGGCACATACAAATTTACTTGGAACGGCAGGTAGATACCGTATATAGGCAGGTATGGTGGATTCATATGGAACAACTTTGGGTTTTATGGAATTGGATGCATAAGCAGTATTCCCGCTTAGTACAAGTGAAGGCTAGAAAAAGATGGGGAAGCGACCAGCTAGAGAGCGACAACAGTCATGAACATGCATTAAAATTAATCAACACCGAATGCAAGCATGAGTGGATATAATGTACCATGAACATAAATATCATGGAGGCTATGTTGATTTTGTTTCAACTACATGCGTGAACATGTGCCAAGTCAAGCCACTCGAATCGTTCAAAGCAGGATACCACCCTATCATACCACATCACAACCATTTTAATAACATGTTGGAACTCAAGGTAAACCATTATAAACTCCTAACTAATTAAGCATGGCATAAGCAACTATAATCCCTAATTGGCATTGCAAATATGTTTCTTTCATAATAGGCTGAATCAGGAATGATGAACTAATCATATTTACAAAAACAAGAGAGGTCGAGTTCATACCAGCTTTTCTCATCTAAATAAGTTCATCATATAATCATCATTATTGCCTTTCACTTGCATGACCGAATAGTGTGGATAATGATAACAGTGCACGTGCATTGGACTAAGCTAGAATCTGCAAGCATTCAATTCAAAAGAGAAGACAAGGTGATATGGGCTCTTTGTTAGATCAAGAATAATGCATATAAGAGATATAAGAGCCACTCAACATTTTCATTATGGTGTTCTCCTCTCGACCCCCAAAGAACAAGAAAAGAAATAAAATATTTACACGGGAAAGCTCCCAACAAGCAAAAGAAGAACGAGAAATCTTTTTGGGTTTTCTTTTTAGCTACTCCTACTACAGGCATGGGAAGCAAACTAGCTAAAAGCTACAACTAATTTTTTTGGTTTTCTTAAGGTTTATCAATCACACAAGAAGAAAGCATAAAAAGGGAATAAACGAGCATGGATATTACAGTGAAAAAGTATGAGCACCAACAACTAGCATGAGTGTGTGAACATAAATGTAATGTCGGTGAGAAATACGTACTCCCCCAAGCTTAGGCTTTTGGCCTAAGTTGGTCTATGGCTACGGCTGGCCTGGCGGATATCCAAAGTTATAGTTGGGGTCGTACTGAGATGCAGCAGCAATTTCCTGATGAGCTGCAGCTTGGAGGCGAGCTGTCTCTGCCCTCCTCTCGTACTCGGTCGCCTTCTCCCTAGTTATAACATATCTCCCCTTTGCCTGAAAGTCAAAGAAAGTAGGAGCAGGGAGAGCGACGTGATAGGTTCGTCGTCTGTCAAAGATTAGTCGGTACTGGAGGAACTGATCCTTCCTCTCAACAAACTGATGAAGAACCATAGCATCATAATCTAGATAAGAAGGAGGCAACTCAATATCATCTCCACGTATGGGTATCTCAAGAAAGTTAGGCATACGAGTTGCATAAATTCCACCAAAGAAATCTCCATGAATACGATTATTATGAAACCTACGTGCAACAATAGCGCCCAAGTTATATTCTTTATCTCCTAAAGCAGCGCTCCTGAGAATGCTAAGATCTGGTACACACATGTGACATGCTTCATCTGTACCGTTAATGCATCTACCTATGAAGAGAGCAAAATAATGGATAGCAGGAAAATGAATGCTCCCTATGGTGGCTTGTGTTACATCTCTAGATTCCCCCACTGTAATACTAGCAAGAAAATCTCTAAATTCAGATTTGCGGGTTCACTAACATTACCCCACTGTGGGAGTTTACAAGCAGTGTTAAAATCTTCTAAGTCCATGGTATAAGATTTATCATAAAGATCAAACAGGACAATGTGAGAATTACGTGAAGATGAAAATTTGAACCTTCTCACAAAGGAATCAGTTAGGTGATAGTATTGAGGGCACTTATCTGCCTCGAAGCTCTCAAGATCGGCATTATGCACATATGTTTCAAATTCCTCCTTGATTCCTGCTCCAACCATGAAGTCGTCTGACGGCCATTCACAAGGCCGCACTTGAGCTTCTCTTGGTGGTTCCTCGTGGGCCGAACAAATTTTTTTGTCATACATATGACACTTCTATGACGATAATTGTGACAAAACCCGGTATCATCATAGATGTGGTGGGCTCCTACTTCTATGACAAAAAATCATGACAGAAAATGGGCTTTTCGTCCTGGGCGGGCCGGAGACGCAGCTGCATGACATTCTTTGGGCCGTCCATGACGGAAAAAACCATGGTAGAAGTGAGGGCGAGGAAAATTTCAGGGAGTTCCCGGTTACGGTGGGAGGTCGGGAGCCGAGTGATGCGTGTTTCTCTCGTACACGTACGCGCGCGTGTGTGAGGCGTTGGCTCTAACTGAACCCGAGCAAGGCGTTGGGCTCTAACTGAACCCGAGCGATTGCACTGCAGGCTACGCGTTACTGAACCCGAGCGATCGATTGATGGCTGTTAACTTAACACGATCGAGCGATTCCTTCGCTACTGCTGCTAACTGAAGCCGATCGATGCTGCCTCTGGATGAACAGTGAGCGTTGCAGGGGGGGTGGGGGGGTGGATGAACAGTTCCCGGTGGGGGTGGATGAACAGGACCCCGTGGTGTTGCCTCTGGATGAACATGACCCCGATTGATCAAGCCGGTTGGGGATGGATGAACAGGACCCCGTGGAGGGCTGGATGAATAGGACCACCCCGTGGAGGGCAGGATGAACAGTAGACGGTGGAGGGCAGGATGAACAGTAGCCCATGGAGGGGTGGTTGAACAGGAGCCCGTGGAGAGGGCTGGTTGAACAGTAGCCGGTGGAGTAGCGCGCGGTGGAGGCTGGATGAACAGGAGCCCGTGGAGAACAGTCGCAGGTGGAGGCTGGAGGAGGTTGACGGTGGATGAACAGTAGCTCGTGGAGGCTGGAGGGGGTCGACGGTGGAGATGAACAGTATCCCGTGGAGTCCCGTTTTGCGGTACGCCACACCCCTCCCGATGAACAGGACCCCCGTTTCGACCGTAGTGCTCCAACACAACTCCGTTTCGTCCATTTTGCGATACGCCACACCCCTCCCGATGAACAGGACCCCCGTTTCAACAGTAGGAGGTTCGTTTCCTCCGTTTTGCGGTACGCCAGACCCCTCCCGATCAACAAGACCCCGTTCCGAACGTAGGAGGTCTATTTCCTCTGTTGTGCGGTACGCCAGGCCTCGTTTCCATCGCATGTTCCGTCCAAGCCCTTCCAATGAACACGACCACGCATTCAGTTCCGACCCAGCCGGTTGGCTCCCACGCGTTCCGTTGCCTCCCCATGAACACGACGCATTCCGTTGCCTCCCCATGAACACGACGATGACGTTGTTTCTCCGTTCCGACCCAGCAATGTACACGAGCCCTGGCCGTACGTATGTGCGAGTAGCCTTCGAGACCCCGCCCGTATGTACACATACATGGCCGTATTTTCTTTCTTGCACCCTGGCCGCTGTACGTACGTGTACATGCTACGTACGCGCCTCTACTACGACACGTGCACGCCTCTACTACGACACGTGTGCGCCTCTACATCGACCAGTATGCACGTACACGTTCGTGACCAGAATGACAACGCTACGTACGCTTCGACCAGGTGGGTACCGACTGTCAGGAACTTCGTTGCCTGCGAAGATGTAGCTGGTGGGTCCCAGGAGTCAGGGGGCGAATCGTTTTTTTTTGCCCAGACGCACTTCCTTGCGTGCGAAGATGTAGCTGGTGGGTCCCAGCAGTCAGGGGGAAACGTTTTTTTCATGAAATACAGTGGCCCGTACGGTGGGTCCCAGCTGTCAGGTGGAGGAATCATTGTTTTCTGCGTAATAAGGAGGCACTTCCATGCTGCGGCCGTGGACCCAGCTGTCAGCCTCTCCACGTACAGTCCATGTCCGATGGAAGTCGTTCCTTGACCACGTTGACCACGCCGCGCCGAGAGCACCAGGGCGGTGGACGACGGCGAGGCCTAGGAAGGGGACGACACGGAGGCAGGGAAGACTCGGCAGTTGTTTCCCATGCGGAGGGGAGTACAACTGTACGAGGGTTTACTGGTTCGTCTGCTGTCGCTGGAGAATAACAACAGGTGTGGGTGAGTAGAGGGATGGCTAGGCCAGCGATGGGAGTACGGTTGGGCGGTGAGGCCTGCGCGGCAGCATAGCCGGCCAAGAGGAGGAGGGAGCAGGCAGTCCCGCCGGTGCTTGTTTGAGCGGCTGGAGCAGGAAGAGCCGAGATTGAAGAAGCACGACGGTCGTTGGATGGACATCCAACAGTGAGTGCTTGTGCGTCAACCTTTCTTTTAGGAAACCCTCAAATCTATGGAAAACAGCATACAACCCATCTGCCATTATTTCTAATAATTTACAGCCCATTTGCTAATTCTTAAGGTTTTTTGGAGCCCATATTCTTTTTGTTAGCATTACAGCCCATATTGTGGCAACGGTTAAAAAAATATACAAAATTTTCCATATTTCGGTGAGGTCCGAACTGTTTTTAATCCTGAAATTTCGACTCACATTCAAACTGATTTTAAAAATAAATGTATATCAATATAAAATCCAACAAATTCTCCATGTATAAAAATTAATGTAACTTAAAATCTTGAAATGAAAAAAAAAAGAGATTTGAAACTAATTTCTGGTTTGATGTGTTTTAAAAATGTACAACCCATTTCTCATTACTGATGGGCCATTTTCTCGGCCAGCCGAATGAAAGTTCTCCTCGTCTTGAAAGATTTGCAGCCCAACAGGCCTGACAAAGCGACTTACTTGGAAAATCACAAAAAAACTGGGCTGTGGCTGTGGACCCAGCTGTCAGCCTCTCCATGTACAGTACTCTTCTGATGGAAGTCGTTCCTTGACCATGTTGACCACGCCGCGCGGAGAGCACCTCGGCGGTGGACGACGGTGAGGCCTAGGAAGGGGACGACGCGGCAGTGGAAGCCCGCGTGAGGAGGACTATGAGGGTTCACTGGTTCGGCTGTGGTGTGAGGCTGCCGTCGCCGCAGGGCCTGGCCAGCGGTGGGAATAGTAGGGGGCGGTGAGGCCTCTGCGGCAGCACAGCCGGCACGGGAGGCAGGAGCATGCGGCACGACCGACGCTGCTTTGGGCGGCTGGAGCAAGAAGACCAGAGGTTGAAGAAGCACTACGGCCGTCGGATGGACATCGTACGGTCACTGGAGCTAGAATCGTTCATATTGACTAAGTTGACAAAGCCCTTCGTCCCCATCAACTTAGTAGGCCCACAAGTCAGCCTCCCAGCAAGGTGGGTCCCAGCTAGCCGGGGGAGTATTCATTTTTTGTGCGTAATAAGGAGGCATTTCCGGTGGGTCCGAGCTGACAGCGGGGGGAACGTTTTTTTTGCGAAATACGGTGGCCCGTCCAATGGGTCCCAACAGTCAGGGGGAAGGATTTTTTCGCAAAATACTGGTGGCCCGTCCGGTGGGTCCCTGCTGTCAGGTGGAGGAATCATTATTTTCCACGTAATAAGGAGGCACTTCCTTGCTGCCACCGTGGACCCAGCTGTCAGCCTCTCCACATACAGACCATGTCCGATGGAAGTCGTTCCTTCCACGTTGACCACGTCGTGCCGAGAGCACCAGGGCGGTGGACGATGGCGAGGCCTAGGAAGGGGACGACGCGGAGCCAGTGAAGACGCAACAGTGGATGCCCACGCGGAGAGGGGTATGAGGGTTCACTCGTTTGGCTGCGTTGTGAGGCTGCCGTCGCCGCAGGGCCTGGCCAGCGGTGGGAATAGTAGGGGGCGGTGAGGCCTCCACGACAGCACAGCAGGCCACGGGAGGCAGGAGCAGGCGGCATGACCGGCGCTGCTTGGGCGGCTGGAGCAAGAAGACCAGAGGTTGAAGAAGCACTACGGCCATTCGATGGACATCGTACGGTCGCTGCATCTAGAATCGTTTATATTGACTAAGTTGACAAAGCCCTTGGTACGTCAACTTAGTAGGCCCACAGGTCAGCTTCCAAAACGGTGCGCCCCAGATGTCAGGGGGAGGAATCATTTTTTGCGTGGGTGAAGCTAGAATATCCGAGATTGAAGAAGAAGCACGGCATCCGTTGGATGGACATCCAACGGCCACTACTGCTAGAACCGTGTGTTGACTATAAGTTGACAAAGCCTTGCATACGCGTCAACTCTGTTTTTTTAGGGGACGCGTCAACTTAGTAAGGCCAGAAGTGTGTGGCAGAGAACTTATAGCCCATTTGGGATTTGTAAGAATGTGTGGCCCATTTATAGTTTGTTAAAAGTACAACCCATTTCAACCAACCGTTCAAAACAGAATTCAATAAAATTTCCCACATTTTGATGGGATCCGAAATATTTTTATCCCGAAATTTCTAGTCAGATTAAATACAATTTCAATATAAATTTATATTACGTAAAAATCCAATGAAACATTGCGCTTGCAAAAATTAATGAAATTGAAATTTTCAATATCCAAAAATAATATTTTATAAAGTAATCACGTGTTTGGTTCATTTTTTTATAGTTACTGCCCAGTTTTTATAATTACATCCCGTTTATTATTTCTTAAAGCCCATTTTCTTGTTAAGCCTAATGCATCCCTCCTAGGAAAGATTTGCAGCCCAGCGGGGCGGAGAATAACAACTTGACCTTGCCTGGTTATTCCTAAAAAAAAGTATAGCTGGGCTAGCCATTTTCAGCTTGAAAAAAATTAATATCTGGGCTAGATATTTGGCCTGGGCTAGACGGGCCACAGCCCACCTAGTTAATACCTGCAGTGATGTTTTCGTTGTTGTTCAGAGGAGAAAAATTAATATATGAGCTAAACATTGAAAAACTCTGCAGTGCTCACACCTCAAAAACACAAATACTGCTCGAGCTGCTTGGTCCCAGCTGTCGGCCGCTTCTTGTGCAATTCTCTTGTTTATTGACTAGTACTACATAGGTTGACAATGGTGTGGGACTGTGATGTCAGGAAACCAGGGGGGAGCAAAATAAATAACTCCAGCGAGCGCTTCCACCTCTGCCTCGTTGTCTCCCATGGAAATCCCTTTCCTCCTTTTTTTTGCTCGGGCAAGGACCAATGCATGCAGCACGTCCATGCGGTTATTAGGCAAGAAATAAAAGTGCTTTGCATGCTATGAATTACGATGGCCTGCATGGGTAGCTAATAAGGCATCCTCTTAACTGCTGTGATTAAATGTTGTGTTTAGAAGAGAGAAATATTCTTCTTTTCCACCAATCTGCTTGCACCTAGGTCGTGATGCACCCTCTAATACGACTTATTCACCTAGATGGAGGGAGTATAGTTTTATACATATATATATAATAAGGAGGCACTTGCGTACGTGAGGCTATGGACCTGGTGGGTCCCCATTGTCATCCTCTCCAAGTACAGTCATCTCCTCACCCGCGCGCGCTTTCCGCCTGAAACAGTCAGCGCCGCCCGCCCCGCTTCCCGGTGCAGGCGATTGCTGCGCCTTCAGACGACACAATTGTCGTCCGTCCGTCCATCTGCCACCCACATTAATGATACGCGGTTGCCGAGGCGGCTACTCCGGCGCCACACGTTCGTCTCTCTGCCCGCCCACCATTGCTATATAAACTGCTGCGCCGGCCATAGCTGCAGTCATCCGCATCCGTTCCCTTTCTCCTGTCCACACCACTATTTCCCACCATGGCTTCCTCGCGCTCCAGCGCTCTTCGGGACGGGCGGACGACGGACCACAAGGATATGGTAGCCATTGCTGCAGACCGGCTGGCCGGCAGGCAGCCGGAGGATGACGATGTCCCAATGGAGAACATGGTAGTCGACGATCCGGCGCCAACCCCCTCCTCCGCGCCATCCTCGCCGGTGCATTGCACCATGACCATCGGCGAGGCCCGTGCCCAATATATGGACAGTGTGAGGCAGAAGCGTCAGGAGCAGTTCCGGGAGGCGCAGGACGACGCCGCCTACAAACACCATCTCCTCCAGGAGCACCTGTAGGCGGAGGAGCAGATCGCCGCGGAGCGGGCGGAGCAGGAGGCGCTGCTCGACTCGCACCACTCCGCCAGCAAGGGCCGCCTCGAGCGCTGGCAGGACTGCATGCAGGAGGCGGAGGCTGCGGCCGCCTACAAAGAGGCTAGCAAAGAGGGCGATGAACCGGGCGAGGCGCTGTTTGGCGAGACCGAGGACGAGGCAGAGGACAATGCCGGCTCCGACGAGTCCCCGCTCCGCTGGCGTCGACGAGGCCCTGCTCCGCCGAGGCCCGCGGCTCCAACAACGAGGCAGAGGACACCACCAGCTCCACCGAGGCCCCGTCCCGCCAACAACGAGGCAGAGGACATCGCTGGCTCAGCCGAGGCCCCACCCTGCCGGCAATGCAGGGGAGGATTTCCACCGCTCCGCTGAGGCGCCGTCCGCCGGCAACGAGACAGAGGACATCGCCGGCTCTGCCGAGGCCCCGCCCCGCTACCAACGAGGCCGCGCCACACAGAAAACGAGGAAGAGTAGAACACGGTAGGTCGCCACCGCTCGGGTCCAAGTAAGGCCACCGCTGCTACCCTCCTGTTGAAGCCAAGCTAGGCGGGTTGGCCATTGACGGCCGGTTAGCTTCTTGGCGGCGACGTGGAGTCGGGGATTTCTGCTGGAGAATAACGCTGCGTCTACTTAACTGCTGGTGCAGTTGGCTGACTGACACGTGGGCCCAACAGGCCACATGTCAGTTACGCAACTGCACCTGCAGTTAAGTCATTGAAGCTTCTGTTCGGCTCAGTGGGACACAGGTGGGTAGCTTCGGTTAATTAATTATACCTCCAGCGCACCCCTTTTTAGTTGAAGAATGTATGAAATGTAACGAAATCTGGCATGTTTATATGAAATCCGACCGTGTATGAATGAATTTATTCCAGTTAGTTCGAATTCCTGTATCACTGGCATTGGATGAACATGCAAAGCAATATGTGCTAGCATTATTCCCAGGGTGATCACCTCGTTTGCGGCAGTTTCACATGTACTCCCTCCGGTCCTTTCTAGTCTGCATACAAGTTTTGTCTATAGTCAAAGTATCTCTACTTTGACCAATCTTATACAAAAAAGTATGCACTTTCACAATGTGCGAAGTAAAAATGAACAGAAGGAGTACAAAGAGTTTGAGCTGGTTTTTAGCGTTTCGGTACATTGCAATCAAACACACAGGCCTGGCAATTCATAGAGAACATTCAAAACAATCGATGATTATGCATCTTAGCGACTCACATGTCAGAGGCAATATTTACTTCACAATTAAAAAATAAATAAAAAAATTTACCGATGCTGCTGACAGCAAGGGCGTCCCATTCGAAAATATGAAACGCATGTCTTGCTAAAATCAATGACCAAAATTTGACAAGGTTGTCCCATTCCAAAATATCAAATGCCTACGATTGTGCAATGGGCAGGGTTTGCCATCAGTTTGGACATTGACATGGCACCTCGTGATAAATAAACCAGCTGTTCTTTTTGTGTAGTTCCACCAAAATCAACAAAATTCGCGTGTAGCTTGTATGATTTCGCCCTTATATGTTGCAACACCTTAAACTTATCGGCACCTCCTTTCTTGTGGTGGAAATGAATGATTCGATGTATTCATGAACATTTTGTGCAGTTCCCATTGAAATCAAGCTGAGCACCCCTGTTTGCACAAATACAAAAAAGTGATTAGTATAGAGCAAACTGTACTATGAATTGACAGTTTCAACAGGCACATACATGGTCCATGTAGAGCACACTTTTAGAAAAATGGAACTCACCAGAAAGAATCCTGGAACAACATTGTACTCGCGTATCACAGCAAAAAATGGAGATTTTGTCAGTCCTTCTGAGCTGAAGTTAGTTTGGTCTTGTGGGGAGTAATGTAACCATCCTTCAACTGCTCCTTCTGATGATAAGATAGACAGTGCTTCTTCATCCTGGCATAATCGGAACTAGTCACTTCACGTACTCCATATTCTTCTTCAGAGGAAGATGATCCTGTTGTGCAAAGACAAGAGGACTACTAAATGCTAGCATCACTGTTTGCTCGGAAAAAAGGAAAGGAAATATTTAAAACATCACAGACGAAGCACTTCTCAAGGACAATACCACTTTTTCATGACAGTATCTAAACAGTAGCACAAAACCAATAGAGATGACAAAGCTCAATCATATGGATGAAATCAGTGGGCGAGTACCAACCTTTGTCAGGAGGCTTATTGTGTACAGCATACAGATGAAGCAATTCTCCGGAACCATCTGTTGCAATCTACGGTGGTGGCCATGCTTACTATATACTCCTCGATTAGTTTAATGTTTCCAACATCTTCTTGTGCAGTTCCACTAAAATATATGGTATCTTCAAAGAAGATCCCTTTTTGCACAAGTAGAGATAATTACATATTACATTAAGAGTGGCATCAAATCAGTGGCAAAACAATTGCTTGTTCCAGCCATAGCAATAAATTAAGATGCAAAACTATATCATTACTTGTGTCATCACAGTTCCAGTGCTTCATTACAGCATCGGGAGTTGATTTTTGTTTTTCTTCCCCTTGTTCTTCCCCTTCATCACTTGGTTCAATAACAAACAAGCTTCGCCTTCAATGTAAGATTTGGCATGTTAATTAGGGAGCACAAGTATAGTACTAAACTTAATTTTCTGATGAAAGTGGCAAAATACAGGCCAACAGTTGTGAAATATCCTTATATTACCTCAATGGGATATTATGGTGCACATACAGATTGGAAGTCTTGTCTCCATTTGTGTAGTTCACTAAAATCAAGCAATATTATCGTACAAGTAGCACAACATATGAAAGCACACTGCAGAATCATGTGAAAGAAGGCTAGTACTGACCTCTCATGATGCGGAATTCAAATAACTCACAAGAAGAAGATCTGAACCAAATTCGCCTTAACGGATAGGAAGTAAGATCTCCTCTTGTGCAGTTCCACTAAGATCAAGCAATCAAGCAACATTGTCGGTGTGACATTTTGGTTGAACTGCACAAAACACTCTTAAAACAAAAGTGTTTTGTGCAGTGCAACAAAAGGTCACAATGGCAACGAGGTGAAGCAGATAACCCTGTTTACACAGAGGTGCAAAGGAAACAATTAGTGGTCAATAATGGTGGATGACACAGAAGCCAACAAAAAGAAGCATCTACCTTATCTAAATGGGAAAGAAAGCAAGACAGTAGCATTTGTCAAACGGTGGCATTGATTAATATTAACATAGAGATTATATTAACAATAAAATTCGTTAAACATGTAATTTGCTTTTAACTGTGGCATTGCATCAATTTTCCAGCGGCATTATTAGAGGGTGTTTGTTTAGAGGGACATTTTGGTGTAGGGACTAAAAAACCTCCGTGTCAGTCCCATCTAAACCAAAGAGGAGGGACTTTTAGGGACTAAAAGTGGGCATTTGGGACTAAAGAAAGAAGACCCCGAGGGAGTCTTTTTGGGACTTTTTCCAACAGTTCCCCTGCCACGCATCGTACCTTGTCTCTATTAGTTCATTACTAGGGGCAACATGGTATTTTAGCATGTCATTTAATAACCTCTAGTCCATGTTTAGTCCCTGGAACCCAGCAGGTAGGGACTAGGGAGTTTTTAACCAAACGGGGCCTTAGATTAACAACAACTAATGAGTTGCACGGGATAGTGGACGCAACACCACCATGTGCATCTACCGATGTACTGTGGTCATGCACAGTCTGTTGCAACAAAGAACAAGCAACCAAGGAGCATATTTGTGTTGGTCACAGTTTTTTTTATCTTTAGACGCCTTTCCCTATGTGAGCACAGCAAATCTAGTCCTTCTCAAACTCTATAGCCTTGTCCCTTCCTTTCCTTTTTGAACTAGTACTTTCGCCCCTTCCTTTCCTCTTTGAACCACGTCCTAGATTTATGCGATACAACTTTCCCCATTCCTTTCCTCTTTGAACCACGTCCTAGATTAATGCTATACAACTTTCCCCCTTCATTTCCTCTTTGAACCACGTCCTAGATTCATGGTATACATGCAGCTAGAGCAATGCATGTGGAGTAAGTAAATTATACCTTAAGGTTCTTGGGGCGTGGTTCGGTGGGCGATGGGACGTCGGCGAAGAAGAAGGGGTCGGAGGCCCTCCCACGCCGCCGCTAGGTGGAAAGTGAACAGCTACGCCGGTAGTACCTCGCCGACAGCGACAGCATTAAGCCTCCTTCCCTTCCCGGCGGACGGATCCTGCCGGCTCGTTGAGCAGCAGTGAGGGGAGAGAGAGGCCAACGAAGTCTTGTTTAGATCTGGAGAGGGTGAGAGAGTGTGAAGAGAGCAACTACAAGCGCTGAGGCTCCAGCGGGAGAGGGCGAGAGAGTGAGCGAATAGGCTAACCAGCTACACAACCCTCCTGTTATGTTCAATGAGAGGGAAATAACCTTTTATACATTCCTGCATTCGTGTGACAAGCATGCCGTGTTTTTTGTGTGTGTGGGAGTCATTGGGATTTCAATCATAATCGTGTCATGTGGCTTTGGTGGTAAGACTATCCACAATGGTGCAGAAATAATGCAGCCTTAGTCACCTTACCTCTCTCCACGTAGTATGTTGGGTCCCACCAGTCAGAGGGTGAAACAAACAAATTAATAAGAAAAATGAAAAGTGCCAGCGGTGTATCTTACCTCACACATCTCGCTACTGCTCGGGAACACTGTCCAATTGATCCCTCTGTTCACTCACGTATTATTTTAAGTGAATCCTTATTATAACATGCACACAAATTTTGGGCACTTGTATTCGACTTAAGTCAGTGTGCCACCGTATCTCGTATACTTACTACTCCCTCCGTCTAGGTGTAGTAAGTCACGTTAGAAGGTTCAACGGGACCAAGGTGCGTGTGTGTGTGTGTTTAACACCATGTTTGTGTTAGAGAGAGCGACAGATCGACCTACTCCTACAGAGAGATGTTGTGTAGTGTACGATTTTAGCCGCGAGAGTCGGTGCATCCTCTCTTTTCCGGGCGTGTCTGGTAGGGACATGCAGACAGCTGCCACGCCCGCTCCTGACCAGCCTGGCCCACCCAAAGCCCCTCCATCGCCCGCGCGCGCTTCCCGCCCGAAACAGTCAGCGCCGCTCCAAAGAATCGGTGCCGCATTCATGCCCGGGCAGAGCGGACGCGACCTCTCACTGGCGCAAGAGTGATGGTTGCTTCGTCCATCCAACTTACTGCTGGGTCTCTGTGATTTGATGGCTCATTGGTCTTTATTACTGAGGTGGTAGGACTGCTGGATGTCCCATGCTTTCAGCGAAAGGAGGTATACTACTACTACTAGATTACAATATTCTCCATTCTTACAGCGGAGGCGTGCAAGAGCAGTGAAAACGCGCAGGCTCAGTGATTACATGGCCCACCTCACACTATCACCGTGTGACACCTAACTCTTTACATAGTACTCCCTCCATTCCTAAATATTAATAGATGAGTCCCCATGCGTTGGCGCGGAACAGCGGTATATCTCTCTGCGCAAAATTATCGATTTCATAGAACAAAAAAAACTCTATAACCGCATGACAAATGTGGTAGCCAAACTAAATAAACTCCCATCATCATTTAGATCATCCCACATAAGGAAAAAAGATCAGCCAACTCCTACTGCGTAATGGGATTATATTTTTCTTTTTGACATGTTAATGGGACTTAAAAGCTCACTTACATGCATGCTACCGGTGCATGCTTGCATGCATACATGTTGATGTGATTTAAAGCCCACTCACATGCATGTGGCACGGTATTTCTGCATGCTTGCATGTGGCTTAGTGCGGAGCCTCTCAACATCAAAATCAGACGGCTATTATGGATTGATTTACTTCATCTAACAGCTATGTCAATTTTGATGACGTGGCTCAAGGAGAGGATAGAGAATTCCTAGTAGTGGGGGCTAGCTATTACTAGTAGATATAAGTCTTTGTAGAGATTCCACTACATACGGAACAAAATGAATGAATCTACACTTAAAATGCATCTATATACTTCCGCATGTGGTTCATGGTGAAATCTCTACAAAGACTTATATTTAGGAACGGAGGAAGTACTAGTATAGTACGTACTGTAATTTATCAGCGAGATAAATTTGTACAATGTTATGAAGCTTCCAGCTTCTGTTACATGTATCTTGCATCCAAGGTTGCCCGTTGCAACATTTCATCAAATACAAAGGAGACTAACATGCATGCTATTGCATCTCAATGATTGACACATCATAGCAAATATGTACTCCCTCTGTTCCAAAATAAGTTTCTCAACTTTGTGCAAACTTTAGTACAAAGTTGTAATACTAATAAAGTTGACACTTATTTTGGAACAGAGGCAACTAAAGAAAAAATGATCCATGCAGTCCCAAGCCCTTGAACCGTGAACCCTGACCAGGCTTCAATTTGCTGGCAACGTTCAAGCTTCCTAATAAATGAAGTTGGCAAGCTTTTGACCATCGGATCATTTTGTGCAGTTTCACCAAAATCGAGATGAGCATCCCTGTGGCAAAGAAATTGAACAAGCGTGATTAGAATAAGATTACTGGGACTAGTTGATGAGACATAAAATCATCACAAATACAGTACGTATAAGCCAGTAGAGGTATGTGTGGGGCAAAGAAGTAGAGAAATATCCACAAGGAGTGATGTGGGCAGCTGGAGCAGTGGTGCAAGCCGGCTGTAAAGGGAGTTGTACCTGAGGGACGTAGCTCAACCTTGAGGAGGGCGGCGGGAGGCGCAACTGCCCACGTCGCGGCAATGAGCAAGGGACGAAGGCAACCTCACCGGCTTTGTGAGAGAGAATGGCGGGGACCCCTGATCATGACGTGCCGACAGTGGGTTTTCGCCGTCGGCGACGGCCACCGCATCTACACTAAGCATCCACCCCTTCCCCAAGCGGACGTGATCCACCGGGATGTTAGAGATGTGGCCATAGTCGTTTTGTGCGAGAGAGTGTGAAGAGAGCAACCCCAGCAAGCAACCATGTAGGCTGGCCCGTCCTGACTATGTATATAGTGGAGCGGTTTCCTTTTCTCTCCATATGAACCTATCATATTGCGTACGTGCCACTGAAGAATAAAAACTTTATTTATAAATGATGTGGCACCTACTACTCGTTCTCCTATAACCTTACGCTTGGCATCTCCACAATATTGACCTTGCGATTGGCTCTTCGCCTCTTCGGGAAGTCGAGGAATAATGGTAGTGCAGTATATATCGTTCTGGCTATATGAGACCGAATGAATTGCTGCACATCCACCATGTGGGCGAGGGTCGAGGGGCGAGGGAGAGTGCTACATACAGAGCAAAATGAGTGAATCTACACTCTAAAATACGTCTATATACATCAGTGTTTGGAGTATGTACTAGTAGTTCATATTGAAATCTACTAAAGGACATATATATTCCAAACAATATGATATAATCTCTATAACCAAGGTAGTAGGGACGAGGAGTAAACAGAGGGAGTAGTAAATTTTTCTCCTCGTCCTGCAAGCCACCGCGCTCATGGGTGAGGGAGCGGGCGTAAGGCGTAGTAAGCAAGCTTCACCTCATCCTGCGAGCCACCGCGCCCATGGGCGGGGGAGACGGCGTACTAAGCAAGCTTCTCCTCATTCTGTGAGTTGACGCGACACATCAAAAGTACTCCAGCGTATAGAGCCTTGACTCTAAGGTAGGCCCCACATGGTTTGCCTCTTTTTTTTAACATAGCACGTCAAGTCGCAATTTGTTTGTTCACCCGTGGTAGACGATCCTCCCTCCACCAAGTGGACAACCAGTACACGTGCCAAATTACCATGTGGGCTGCCTTTTTCGTACAGAAATGAGCTCCACCATGTACCCGCGTGGGTGTGGTTGGGAAAGAGACAGGAGTACGTGCGCCGTGCATGCACCTCTTCTCTTCGTGCACGTCCCCCACCTACGTGGGTGTGTGTGAGAGATACAAACCGCGTTTGTGAGTGTTTTTTGTTTTGGGGTGGGGGTGGGGTGGGGGGTTGATTTCGTGAATTATTTGTGGGAATATGTGTCGATGACATCTCAAACAAAATTTTGCATGCAATGTGTGTGAAATGGAGGCCTATCCATATCATACATAGAGGGTTGGGCAATCCACGAGAAGAGAGGGAGGGGTCATAGCTATCAATAGAGTCGAAGAGAGGATCAAGTGGGTGGGTGAGAGATCGATTAAGAGAGCCATCGAAATTGTGTGTGTGTACAAGTCAAAGATATAGGGCGACTGGCCTACCGGAACGTTAGAGGGCGCACGTCAAGTTTGTGTGTGGCAGGGAGACATGACTAGAGCGCTTTATGTATCGGTGTGTGGGGGGGGGAGGGGGTGGTGGGAGGGGTAGGCAGAGGCCTAACTATAGAGGTAGAATGACTCGTATATGTGTTGAGAAGGAGAGACCCAGCTATGTCTTGAGGGAGATTGGTCGACATCCATACATAACTGAAGGACGGGAAATATGATGGGAGAGAGAGAGGAGAGAGAGAGGAAGGGAGAGGGGTAGAGTGTTGGATGGGTGATGGAGTTGCTTCTCGAAGATGGTGGGAGAGGCCTACTAGACAAACTGAGGGTGGAACTACAATGTTATCAATAAGAGTGGGGATGTGTTTATGTGTGTGCCTGTGCGTGATAGATTTGTCGGGACGCATCCATGGATGATGAAGGGGAACCATGTGTTTGGTAAGCAAACCTAACTAGATCAGTAGATCAATTGTTGTTTGTCGGAGGAAGGGAGAGACACAACTAATGAGGTAGATCAATTGACGTGTGGGTAAAAACGAGTTATAAGGACCTAGCTAGCTATATGTATAGCGAGAGATCGGTCAGTGTACGTCCATTTGTTAGAGGCAAATAAGGCCCAGCGAGACGGATAGACAGAGAGAATGGACCTAGGAGGTGGTGCGAGAGTCCCAACTACTAGCTAGATAGGGGGAGGAGTGTGCGGTTGTGAGAGCGATGAAAAGAGGGGCGAGAGTTTACACGTGTGTCTGACTGTATGAGAGACACGAGGCAAGGACACATAAAGGAGGAGATTGAAGGTGTGTTTGTATGTTGTAGGCAGGCATTGCTGGAGAGGTTTATCGATCGGTGTGTGTCGGAAAGGAGTTGTGGAGACTCTGGGAGAACGACCTAAAGAAAAAAATGAATGTGCCCGGTGGATAGAATGCCGAGGGAGGGGGAGGGCGAGGAGGGCGTGTGCATGCACGAGAGAAAGTTAGTGGTAGCTACAAAGGTTAGAGGATTGTGTGGGTGTAAGAGACTAACAAAGATCATAATTTGATATGAAAGCAGATTCATATATTTGAATAGGAGATCATAGTGTTTTAAACATTGCATGCATGAATAAAGCAGTGATACACGTGCTGTGCACATGTTATACCATAATGTGATAATGCATGGTGTTTGCAACTCACAGCTAAATGCCGAACAATCTAAACCATACTATACATCAAACAATCTCACATTTTATTTGAATTTGTGATAATGTGTGGCGTTTGCAGCTTACAACTAAATATCGAACAATATAAACAACACTATATATCGAACATTCTCACATTTTATTTGAATTTGTGGTAATGTGTGGTGTTTGCAACTCACATCTAAATACTTGTAGGCGTAGGGGGCGGGGCACCATACATAATGTGATAAACACATTATACATATGAGACATGGTTTAGATTATGAAGATATAGCTAGAGCTAGAAATGTAATGTGATTTGAAATCAAAATAAAGTGGATTCAAAAAATCTAGTTCGAGTTCGTATAGTACACATAGTTCATATGTAACTCGAGACTAATCATGTGGTGTGCTGTGAAGATAATACACAAACGATGGTTTAACTTGACAATAATGATGATTATAGATCTTACTAAAACAGAGAAATGAATTCAAATGCTTTGACTTCACAACAATCATTACTGTAGATCTTATTCAAATAGAGAAACGAATTCAAATTTAGTTCATATTGAAGCGGTAGTATATACGTTTGGAATGCACTAAAACGTTCATTTGAGTAGTAGGTTGCATGCATTATACACGTAGCGAAATATTTTAATTGAACATAACATGAATTCATAGTTTTGAATGGCATTTGTAGGGCGCATTGATTTGGTACAGTACACGTTAGGCTTGTCCGGAAATTTCATCCCGCGCCTTGTTAGCCTGAAATATTTAAGATATATCTTTGTCTCGTTGTGCTCCGACAACTCCCTCCATCTCAACTCGCGCCTTGCTATTCCGAAATTAAAACGCGTGCGAAAACTCCCACCTCCTGTGAAATCCCGACACGTGAAATGCACGTGGTACCCCTAAACGGAAAGAACCGCCTCAAATTAGTGGGGGTACTTTCGTAATTTACCCCACATTTCAGACAAGCGCGTCTCTAAGCCATGGTTCCCCACTGCCATCCCATCCGCCCACCCATTCGTACACCGAGGCCGCAAAAACCCGCGACGAAACCCCACACCCTGCTCCGTCCGCCACCCAGCCGGAGCCTCTTCCCCAACGACGTCGTCCACAGCAACACCTCGACGTCCCTCATCCACCGTACCAGATGAGGATCCGTCGCCGATCTCATCGTCCCGCCGGTTCAGCCACCCCGTCCTCCACCTCCAAGGAGCTACACCGATGTTCCCCTCGTCTTTCGTGCCACCTCCATTCCCACACGCCGTCTTCACCTGCACCACCGGAAGAGCATCATCATCACCGTTTCCTCCGATGAAGCTGCGGCCTAATCAGCGCCTCCAAAGAGGTTGTACACTAATCGCCGCATTTTCTTCTTGATTCGATCTCACGGTGCTGCCCGCGCTCGGCCCCGAGCCGACATGGCGCGGCTCGATCCACGGTGGCGTCGCTGGCCACTTCCTCCACGGCGTCGCTCCCTCAGCGGCGACGTCCACATCAGTAGGACCTGCTGTTGCTTTAGCTCTCACTCGCGCTGCTGCTCTGCTCTTTCTCTCGGTCCCCTGCCTGGTCCGCTCTTGCTATTGCTCTTGCTCGCGCTGCTGCTCTCGCTCTTGCTCTTGCTTGCGATGCTGCTCCGATTTAGCTACAGTTCACTCCGATGCCGCCGGGGTGAAGGAAGAACCAGCCGCAGCGGGGAGGGGGGCTCGCCGGAGAGGTACCGCACTATCTATCTTAGGGTTTAGGATGGGGGCGGTGGTCGCCGGCGGTGGCGGGGTGTTGGCGGGGCTGTGGCGTGGGGATCGCCAGAGAAAAATCTCAGCACGGGGGGGGGGCCTAGAGGGATGGCCGGGGCGGCGGCGGACCGGCGGTGGGGAGTGTTTTCGGGGCGGGCGGGGCGGCGCACCGCCGGCCGCGGGCAGCAGGGGGCTGCTGTTTGGCCGGCTCAGGGGGGTGGAGGTTGAAGATGAACCGTAGGCCCTTGATTTCGTATCCAACAGCTGCAAAATCGACTGACCAGAGATGAAAAGGTCAGTCGACCGACGTGTAGCCTCACCTTGCTAGTGCGTTCAGTTTCAACAGCAAAATTTAGTTTCGACAATTAAGTTTAGTTTCGACAGTTATGTTCAGTTTCGACAGTTAAATTCAGTTTCGAGAGTTAAGTTCAGAGATGAGCGGCTGATGTATTTTACATCTAGCACTTTGTGGTTATGTATTTTACGTCATGTATTGGAGATGCTATTAGAATTCCACTCTGGTTAACGTTGTTTGTTGTCTCTCTTGTCCTGCTTCAGCCTCAGCGTCGTACAACTCACCGGAGCTGCTCCAACGACGAAACCCTCCATCACAGCGGAGCAGTACCTTGGACTCCATCTCCAGACGCCTAAGATCTTCTTCCCCTCCTCCGACAGCCAAGTCAGCCGGAGCATCCTCACCGGCCAAACCAATCACGCTGAGATCGACATGGCTTCGCCAAAGAGGTTGTACACTTGTTGCATCTCTTTTTACTCTACATATTATATATATTGTCCACTGAGCACACGGATTTGTTCCTTTAGTGTCTCCTTGAAAGAAAAAACGTCGAAATTTTAATTTTCACTTGTCCTCCTTTTCAAATTCCTATTCATGAAGCACAAGACTAAGAGATAGTAGCATAATAGCATTATAACCGTACATTTTCTTGTGGTTTGACTTAATCTCACCATGCTTCGTTGCATCCTGTGATCTTCCAATTGTTGTGAATCAAACACCCAGATTGGCAGAAATCCTGTGTTTTTAAATTCTCTGTTTTGCACGTGCATTCCTATCCTATTCATGTCTATTTCCTATCCCTGCATTGTTGGAATCCTCCAATTCAAATGAGCCCTTACAGAATTACTTCTCTTACAGATAGTTGTCAAAGAAAACCTTGCGTGGTTTGTCCCGCTCCTGCTGCATCGTCGTCCACCCCAGCTCAGCTGCTCCAATGACAGAAGGGTCCAGCACAGCAGGGATCCGGCCTCCAGATTGTCTTTCGCCGCCTCAGATCTTCTTCCCCGCCACTGGCAGCCATGAAAAATGCACTACCATCATCAACCGAGCATATGACCTCGAGGACTACACGGGTCCGCAAGAGAGGTCACACTCTTTCGTGTCTGCTTACGTTATGCATCGTTTAATATTACATGCTACTTTATCGTCCTCTTCACCGATTAGACTCTGAGTCAGCTCCAAATTAATGGTCAAACTTGAGTTTTTAAATGGTTGTGGGGTACATATCGGGGGCGCTATCAATAGTATATATCTACTATCTGGTTAATCTCCGGTGTCTACTATGAGTTTCATGTTTGGTGGGAAACAAACAGTAAAGAAGCCATTATCTATATTTTTAACGGAAGCCATTATCTGCCTGCTATTATTGGTTTTGGGTCTATCCACAGGTTGCTACCATCACTCTGGATTTCTGCATGCACTCCTTACATAATCTCACTATGTTTTATTCCTATGCATGACAGTTATTGTAAACAATGGAACTGAACATGTAGAGCAAAAGAGACGAGCCTTGTGTGGCAATAAAATTTCATGCAGACGTCGCTCCATGGTAGGCGCAAAGGCAGCCCCCCCTCCACGCATTTCAGATTGTAATCGAGAGGAAGATATCTGCTCTGAGGGGGATTTAGAAGGAGAAGACAACTCCTATTTACCCCCTGAGGTCTTCGCTCTAACTTGGCATGCTGATGTTGGTTATATCATGCATATGGTGTCTTGCATTGCTTACTTTATACATCAAATATGTCATCTGCTTAGTTTAGACATCCTTTATGTGAATGCCATCTGTTTAGTTTATTCATCATTTATGTGAATTATGCAACACCATCTTGTTTAGCCAGGCATCATATATGTGAATTTTGCAATGCCATCCTGCTTAGCCAGTCATCTTATATGTAAATTATATCAGGCCATCCTTTTTTCGTTACCTATTACATTTGTCAACAATGTTATTACATTCAACTGCTCTTCGTGTGCATCAGCCATTTGACACGGTGATGGCAAATTCTGGAGTGAAAACAAGGTCTTCAGAGCAGACTATGCTATCTGACGAAGCGCATATCTCGCTGGTTACGGATAGCTCCTCAGAGGAGGATTCAGAGACAGATGAGCAGTCCTACCCCCCCCCCCCACGAGGTGTATGCTCTAACTTGGCAAGGTTATGTTGCTCATATCGTGCGTACGGTGTCTCACATTGCTATGTCATTTGATTAGTTTAGACATGCTTTGTGTGAATGCCACCTGTTCAGTGTCTAATGACCATATATGTGAATTATGCATTGCCATCTTGTTGCAAGACATTATATATGTGAATTATACAATGCTATCTTGTTGCAAAGGCAATATATATGTGAATTATGCAATGCCATGCTGTTTAGCCAATCATCATGTATGTGAATTATATCATGCTATCATTTTTTTGTATTACATGTTCCATTTGGCGACAATGTTTGTATATTCAACTACTCTTCCTGTGCATCAGCCATTTGTAGCGGTGATGGAAGTATCTGGAGTGAAAACAAGGTATTCAGAGCAGACAATGCTACCTGCTGAAGCAGACATCTTGCTGGTTACAGAGAGCTCCTCAGAGGAGGATTCAGAGACTGATGACCAGTCCTATTTTCCCCCTGAGGTCTATGCTCAAACTTGGCAGGGTTATATTACCCATGTCATGCATGTTGTCTTGCATTGCTTAGTTTTTACATCATATATGGATTGCCATCTGCTTACTTGCTTACTATATAAATCATATATTTGAATTATATCATGCCATCATGTTTACATAGTACATACACATCATCTATCTGAATTATGGCATGGTAACCCATTTAATAAAGACATCATATAGTTATATCATCTCATCCTGTTTAGTGTTTACAGTCACCATATTTTGAATTATGGCATTCTATCCGTGAATGTATGTGAATTATGGCATGCCAACCTATTTAATAAACACATTATATAGTTATGTCATGTCATCCTGTTTACATAGTCTCATATTTTGAACTATGTCTTTCCATCTTTTTTAGTTAGCCATCATAATGTGAAATTGTGTCATGCTATCCTATTTAGTTAGCCATCATATATGTGAAATTGTGTCATGCTATCCTGTTTGGTTAGACAACATAAATATGAATTATTTCATGCCCTCTTTTATTCCCCACTATCCATTGCACTTGTCTATCATACAATGTCTATATTTTCAATTACTTTTCTTGTTTATCAGCCATTTGAATTGGAGAGCGTGATGGCAGTATCTAAGGGAGTAACAACACGGTCTTCAGAAAAGATAGTGCTACCAGTCGATGTAGATAGAACCACGGTTGTACTTGCCCAGGGACCAGATCCACCACACATAACCCAGACTCTCGCAGATTGTACCCTACCCAGTTGGACAGAGAACCAGCTACACCCCTTCTAACCCCAACCCCGGCAGATAGTAACCCAGTTCTAGTTGACACATCACCGTCTCCACCACAGAGCACCCAAACACGAGCAGTTAGTAAGGGAACTGGAGTGCCCAAAGCACGAGGACCACCACTCCGAATCCCAACTCAACGCTTAAAGGAGAAGAGGATTTGCTCTCAGGTCAGGTTCTGTAGCTATGGTTCATACTCCTTTGCTCTTGCATGACTGTATTTACTCATACCAACTATTTTCAAATTTGAAGGATGGAATTGACACTCCAATGGCACAACAGGTATGTTTTAAACCTGTTTCTTTAACTGGTTTGCTGTTGTAACCTGCTCTATGTTGATTTCAGTTTCAATTGAATAAACAGTTATGTTCTCATGTCATGCACATTACAAGTGTTGTTATTGCTCTATAGTTACCCACACTTATATTCTGTATATTCTGCTTTGTCTTGAACAAATATTATTTGAGCTGTGTCTCTATCTTGATTTGGCAACAAAAACTAGAATGATATAGACCATAAAGTGACCATGGTACATAGATATATGTTTGTTTCATGCTGTTATCCTGTCTACTTTACTACTAAACTCATTTACCAAAATGAGTTTCATATACAACATGGTAAACATGTGATGTGTCTGCTTGTTTCTCTTTTAGAATGCGGACAAAATATTGGAGAATAGTACCGCGTTATCCAATGGTAAAGGAAGTAATGCAGATAAGGTTCAAGATAGTGAGACATCCCTGTTGGTCTCCAAGGAAGCTGATAAAAACTATCTTGACGACAGTGAGGGAACCCAAAAGTCCTATCTTGATGTAGTGTTCGAGTTACTGGCCACTACTGCTGGCACAAGCTCTTCGAACTCGCTGCCTGAATCAGTTCGTCTTCTTGAGTCTCAACTTCAAGTTGAAAGACATCGATCAGATGTGCTGCGACAGGAAGCTGAAGGACTGAGGAAGTCCCTGCAGAATTCAGATGCATATTTTCTGGTGCAACAGCAAGCGCTGGAGGATTTAAGCGCCAAACAAGAGAAAGTTAATAAGCTTGCTAAGCATCTTGCCAGCATTATGGGTACCTAGGATATTGTTTCTTGGGATCTTCGGAAGTAGTTTCAGTTCAGGAGTTGTTTTGCTGCGGCGTTTATTTGCGCTGGTCGCCAACTTTGACAACTAGTGTATATGATATGCTACTTTGTTCCCTATATTTGCACTAGTGGCAAACTTTGATGCCCAGTGGATGTAATATGTGTAATAGCCGTGATAGCCTAGCGTTAGTTGCTTGCTTATTTATTTCCTTGTTGTCTTGTTTATTTGTTTGATTGTAGTCATTGCAGTTCTTTTTCCGCGGTTAGCTAGTGGCTGCAATAACCTATTTTTTTAAACTAGGCCACAATAACCATGGGCTAATATTTACTGTAGTGACACTAGGCCTCCTACTGGACGTAGAAACAGTGGGCCTTCTACGGGTCGTAGAAACAATGGGCCTTCTACGGGCCGTAGAAACAATGGGCCTTCTGCGGGCCGTATTATCAATGGGCCTTATACAGGCCATATAATCGATTGGCCAAACATGGGCCAAACAGACCGCATTATGGCCGTAAACGGGCTAGAGTTGGAATCGTCCGTTCATGGACCGACCATAACGGGCCATCATTAATAGGTCGTATTTGATGATGCTATGAAATCGGCCCAACGTATTAACCGACCACAAACGGGCCGACTATAACCACAGGCTGAATTTGGCCCACGAGCAGAAAATGACAGTAACGGGCCATAAGTAAACGAATGCTGGAAATGAGCCCAAGAATAAATGGGCTCTGAGAAGGCCGAAAGATAACATGGGCTGGAAACGGCCCAATGGAATAACGGGCTGTTAATGGGTATAAAGTGATACACTGTTCATTACGGGCCAGTTTTACCACGGGTCGTTAATGGGTGTAAAGTGATACACTGTTCATTACGGGCCAGTTTCACCACGGGCCGTTAGTAGGCCAAGAGTTACATAGGGCCTCATATGGGCCGAAAGACGTCATGGGCCATACATGGGCCAGAAGTGAAAACGGGGTGGAATCATATTGGATGGCCTAGATGACGCTACTGGGCCTAATTCGGATAGGGCCTAACGGGCCTTGGGTTAGCGGGTTGTAAATGGGCTATATGCGAACATGCCGTTAACAGACTTTCCATGGGCCGGTCCGCCACCTTTTGACCAAGTCAAACGGGCGGGCCTTTTCACAGGAATGGGCCTCTGTTGGGCCGTGCCACATGTCGACGTATCATAGGCGCCTATCTGACCCACTGACGAGCTGACACAAGTTTCATCCGACCAATAAGAATTTTATACGTGGAAATTTCCCATTGGTCGGGGCTGTTAACGGGTTATCGGATCCAAAACCCGACCCGATAGCTTAACGGCGTTCCGTTACGGTGGATGCCACGTGTCGGTCACCCTTGACGAAAGCACTTCTGTGACGCGCGATTTATCGTCATGGAAGTGGACACTTCCGTGATGATAATTTTGGTAATGTCATGGAACACTTCTACGACAGCACAGGTATGACTATATTGATTCTGTCATAAATTTGTCATGGATGTACACGCATGACAAAAAAAGCGACCTACTATGACAAACATGTATCATCACGGAAGTGTATTTTTTTGTAGTGAGAACTACTTTTGACCATATAAATTTGACATGCAAGCTCAAGAAAAGGGTCACATAAGTAGCAAAAATTTACAATGAATAAAGCACTAGAACAAAAACTAATTGGACCATTGGAGGAGTCACATACCAAAGAACAATCCCCCAAAGAAGTTTTGTGAATGGAGCTTTGAGCAAGGAGATCGAAAATGGCAGCAAGATGAGCTAGAACTTCGGGTTTGAGATGGCTAGTGATTTTTTGGGAGGAAGAAGGAGTGTGTGGTGGCTGGAATAAGTGGATGGGAGCCACCATGGGCCCACGAGGTAGGGGGCGCGCCATGTACCCTCGTGGTTAGGTGCTTGCTCCCCCTGGTGTGTTCTCAGTGCCAGATATTCTCAAATATTCTAGAAAAAATCATATTTAATTTTCAGGGCATTTGGAGAACTTTTATTTTTGGGGTATTTTTTAATGCACGGATAGTTCAGAAAACAGACAGAAAAATACTATTTTTGCTTTATTCTATATGAATAACAGAAAGTAAAAAGAGGGTACAGAGAGTTGTGTTTTCTAAATTCATCCATCTCATGCTCATCAAAAGGAATCCACTAACAAGGTTGATCAAGTCTTGTTAACAAACTCATTCCAAATTGCATGAAACCGGAGAATTTTTGAATAACACTAGGTTACCTCAACGGGGAAGAGTGCCTTATTAAGCAACAGTAAAGGAAGTAATTCAGATAAGGTTCAGGATAGTGATACATCCTGTCTTGGTTTAGTGTTGGAGTTACTAGCCACTACCGCTTGCACAAGCTATTCAAACTCACTGTCTGAATCAGTTCGTTTCTTGAGTCTCAACTACAAGCTGAAAGACATCGATCAGCTGTGCTGCGACAAGAAGCGGAAGGACTGCGGAAGTCCCTGGATCATTCAGATGCATACTTTCTGGTGCAACAGCAAGCGTTGGAGGATTTTAGCGCCAAACAGGACAAAGCTAATCAGCTTGCTATGCTTATTGCCAGCATGGTGGATACCCAGGATAACGCTTCTTGAGCTCTTCTGAAGTTGTTTCAGTTATGCTCTTGTTTTGCTGTCGCGTTTATTTGCACTGGTGGCCAATTTTGACGGCCAGTGTATATGATATGCTGCTTTGTTCCCTATATTTGCACTGGTGGCGAACTTTGATGTCTAGTGGATGTAATATGTGTAATAGCCATGATAGCCTAGCATTAGTTGCTTGCTTATTTATTTCCTTGTTGTCTTGTTTATTTGTTTGCTTGTAGTCATTGCAGTTCTTTTTCCGCGGTTAACTAGTGGTTGCAATAACCTATTTTTTAAAACTAGGCCACAATAACCATGGGCTAATATTTACTGTAGTGACACTGGGCCTCCTACGGGCCATAGAAACAGTGGGCCTTCTACGGGCCGTAGAAACAGTAGGCCTTCTACGGGCCGTAGAAACAATGGGCCTTCTATGGGCCGTATCATCAATGGGCCTTATACGGGCCGTATGATCGATTGGCCAAACATGGGCCAATAACAGGCCGCATTATGGCCATAAACGGGCTAGAGTTGGAATCGTCCGTTCATGGGCCAACCGTAATGGGCCATCGTTAATAGGCCGTATTTGATGATGCTATGAAAACAGCCCAACGTATTAACGGACCACAAACGGGCCGACTGTAACCACGGGCTGAATTTGGCCCACAAGCAGAAAATGACAGTAACGGGCCATAAGTAAAAGAATGCTGGAAATGAGCCCAAGAATAAATGGGCTCTGAGAAGGCCGAAAGATAACATGGGCTGGAAACGGCCCAACGGAATAACGGGCCGTTAATGGGTATAAAGTGATACACTGTTCATTACGGGCCAGTTTCACCACGGGCTGTTAATGGGTGTAAGGTGATAGACTGTTCATTACGGGCCAGTTTCACCACGGGCCATTAATAGGCCAAGAGTTACATAGGGCCTCATATGGGTCGAAAGACGTCATGGGTCATACATGGGCCATAAGTGAAAACGGACTGGAATCATATTGGATGGCCCAGATGACGCTACTGGGCCTAATTCGGATAGGGCGTAACGGGCCTTGGGTTAGCGGGCTGTAAATGGGTTATATTCAAACATGTCGTTAATAGGCTTTCCATGGGCTGGCCCGCCAGCTTTTGACCAAGTCAAACGGGCCGGCCTTTTCACAGGAATGGGCCTGTGTTGGGCCATGCCACGTGTCGACGTATAATAGGCGCCTTCCGTCCAATGAGTGGTTGACATCTGTCCCAACAATGAGCCGACACATGTTTCCTCCAGCCAATGATGATTTTACACGTGGAAAATCCCCATTGGTCAGGGCTGTTAACGGGTTATCGGATCCAAAACCCGACCCGACAGCTTAACGGTGTTCCGTTACGGTGGATGCCACGTGTCGGTCACCCTTGACGAAAGCACTTCTGTGACGTGCGATTTATCGTCATGGAAGTGGACACTTCCGTGATGATAATTTTGGTAATGTCATGGAACACTTCTACGACAGCACAGGTATGACTATCTTGATTCTGTCATACATTTGTCATGGATGTACATGCATGACATAAAAAGCGACCTACTGTGACAAACACGTATCATCACGGAAGTGTATTTTTTTGTAGTGAGAACTACTTTTGACCATATAAATTTGACATGCAAGCTCAAGAACAAGGTCACATAAGTAGCAAAAATTTTCAATGAATAAAGCACTAGAACAAAAACTAATTGGACCATTGGAGGAGTCACATACCAAAGAACAATCCCCCAAAGCAGTTTTGTGAATGGAGCTTTGAGCAAGGAGATCGAAAATGGCAGCAAGATGAGCTAGAACTTCGGGTTTGAGATGGCTAGTGATTTTTTGGGAGGAAGAAGGAGTGTGTGGTAGCTGGAATAAGTGGATGGGAGCCACCATGGGCCCATGAGGCAGGGGGCGCGCCATGTACCCTCGTGGTTAGGTGCTTGCTCCCCCTGGTGTGTTCTCAGTGCCAGATATTCTCAAATATTCTAGAAAAAATCATATTTAATTTTCAGGGCATTTGGAGAACTTTTATTTTCGGGGTATTTTTTAATGCATGGATAATTCAGAAAACAGATAGAAAAATATTATTTTTGCTTTATTCTATATGAATAACAGAAAGTGAAAAGAGGGTATAGAGAGTTGTGTTTTCTAAATTCATCCATCTCATGCTCATCAAAAGGAATCCACTAACAAGGTTGATCAAGTCTTGTTAACAAACTCATTCCAAATTGCATGAAACCAGAGAATTTTTGAATAACACTAGGTTACCTCAACGGGGATATGCACATACCCAACAATAAGAATATCATATTTCTTCTTGACAGTAGGAAGAGGAAATTCAAAACCTCCAATAGTGATTGTTGAAATTTTTCCAATACAATTGATACTGTGGACTTGAGGTTGTTTCCTTGAAAAGTGTACCGTATGCTCATTACCATTAACATGAAAAGTGACATTGCCTTTGGTGCAATCAATAACAGCCCCTGCAGTATTCAAAAAGGGTCTTCCAAGAATAATAGACATACTATCGTCCTCAGGAATATCAAGAATAACAAAGTCCGTTAAAAAAGTAACGTTTACAACCACAACAGGCACATCCTCACAAATACGACAGGTATAGCAGTTGATTTGTCAGCCATTTGCAAAGATATTTCAGTAGGTTGTCAACTTATTCAAATCAAGTCTACGATATAAAGAGAGAGGCATAACACTAACACGGGCTCCAAGATCACATAAAGCAGTTTTAAGAATAGTTTCTTTTAATGGAGCATGGTATAGTTGGTACTCCTGGATCTCCAAGTTTCTTTGGTATTCCACCCTTAAAAGTACAATTGGCAAGCATGGTGGAAATTTTAGCTTCCGGTATCTTTCTTTTATTAGTAACAATATCCTTCATATATTTAGCATAAGGATTCATTTTAAGCATATCGGTCAAACGCATACGCAAAAAGATAGGTCTAATCATTTCAGCAAAGCGCTCAAAATCCTCATCATCCTTTTTCTTGGATGGTTTAGGAGGAAAAGGCATGGGTTTCTGAACCCATGGTTCTCTTTCTTTACCGTGCTTCCTAGCAACAATGTCTCTCTTATCATAACGTTGATTCTTTCATTGTGGGTTATCAAGATCAACAGCAGGTTCAATCTCTACATCATTATTATTGCTAGGTTGAGCATCAACATGAACATCATCAGTAACATTATTACTAGGTTCATGTTCATTACCAGATTGTGTTTCAGCATTATAAATAGAAATATCTTTGGGATTCTCAGGTGTGTCTACAACAGGTTCACTAGAAGCATGCAAAGTCCTATCATTTTTCTTTTTCTTCCTCTTAGAAGGACTAGGTGCATCAACATTATTTCTCTGAGAGTCCTGCTCAATTCTCTTAGGGTGACCCTCAGGATACAAAGGTTCCTGAGTCACTTTATCTCCTCTAGTTGCAACTCTAACAGCAAAGTCAGTATTCTTACTATTCAATTCATTGAGCAAATCATTCTGAGCTTTAAGCACTTGTTCTACTTGAGTGGTAACCATAGAAGCATGTTTACTAATAAGTTTAAGTTCACCTTTAACACTAGCCATATAATCATTCAAGTGTTCAATCATATAAGCATTATGTTTCAATTGTGTACCAACATAGGCATTAAAATCTTCTTGCTTAACCATAAAGTTATCAAATTCATCCAAACATTGGCCAGCAAACTTAGCAGGAGGGATTTCAGCTTTATCATATCTATAGAGAGAGTTTACCTTTACCACCTGTGTTGGATTATCGAGACCGTGTGTTTCTTCAATAGGTGATGAATTAAGACCATGTATTTCTTCAACAGGCGGTAAATTCTTAACATCTTCAGCTTTTATACCTTTTTCTTTCATAGATTTCTTTGCCTCTTGCATATCTTCGGGACTGAGAAATAGAATACCCCTTTTCTTCGGAGTTGGCTTAGGAGTTGGTTCAGGAAGTTTCCAATTATTTTCAATAGTCAACATATTATTCAATAGAATTTCAGCTTGATCAACTGTTCTTTCCCTGAAAACACAACCAGCACACTATCCAGGTAATCTCTGGAAGCATCGGTTAGTCCATTATAAAAGATATCAACTATTTCATTTTTCTTGAGAGGATGATCAGGCAAAGCATTAAGTAATTGGAGAAGCCTCCCCCAAGCTTGTGGGAGACTCTCTTCTTCAATTTGCACAAAATTATATATTTCCCTTAAAGCAGCTTGTTTCTTATGAGCGGGGAAATATTTAGCAGAGAAGTCGTAAATCATATCTTGGGGACTACGCACACAACCAGGATCAAGAGAATTAAGCCATATCTTAGCATCACCCTTTAATGAGAACAGAAATAATTTAAGGATATAATAGTAGCGAGTTTTCTCATCATTAGTGAACAGGGTAGCTATATCATTTAATTTAGTAAGATGTGCCACAACAGTTTCAGATTCATAGCCATAGAAAGGATCAGATTCAACCAAAGTAATTAACTCAGGATCAATAGAGAAATCATAATCCTTATCAGTAACAAAGATAGGTGAAGTAGCATAAGCAGGATCATATTTCATTCTAGCATTCAGAGATTTTACTTTCAGCTTAGCTAATACTCCCTCGGTTCCACAATACATGTCTTCCATTTGTCAAAATATAGATGGATCTAGACATGTTTTAGTATATAGGTACATCCATTTTTGGACAAATGGAAGTCAAGTATTTTGGAACAGAGGGGTAGTTTCTTAAGATCACTTCAATCATTGCAAGCTAAGAAGTCTCTAGCAGTTTCTTCATCCATAACATAACCCACAGGAACATCAGGCAATTCATATCTAGGGGGAGAATCCTCATCATAACTTTCATCAATATTATCAGTTTCAATAATTTCATTCTCTCTAGCCCTAGAAAGTTGTTCATCAAGAAATTCACCAAGTGGCACAGTAGTATCAAGCATAGAAGTAGTTTCATCATAAGTATCATGCAAAGCAGAAGTGGCATCATCAATAACATGCGACATATCAGAATTAATAGCAGAAGCAGGTTTAGGTGTCGCAATTTTACTCAAAACAGAAGGTGAATCAAATGCAGAGCTACATGGCAGTTCCTTACCTTCCCTCGTAGTTGAGGGAAAATTTTTGTTCTTTGATCTTTCAAGTTCTTCATAATGATAAGCAGATATAAATCCCAAGTGACTCAAATAATAGAGCTATGCTCCCCGGCAACGGTGCCAAAAAATGTTCTTGATAACCCACAAGTATAGAGGATCGCAACAGTTTTCGAGGGTAGAGTATTCAACCCAAATTTATTGATTCAACACAAGGAGAGCCAAAGGATATTCTCAAGTATTAGCAGCTGAGTTGTCAATTCAACCACACCTGGAAACTTAATATCTGCAGTAAGGTATTTAGTAGCAAGGTAATATGATAGTAGTGGTAACGATAGCAAAAGTAACAGTAGCAAAAGTAATATTTTTGGGTTTGATAGTGATTGTAACAGTAGAAGCGGAAAAGTAAATAAGCAAAGAACAATATATGAAAAGCTCGTAGGCAATGGATCGGTGATGGAGAATTATGCCGGATGCGATCGATCATTTAACAGTCATAACCTAGGGTGACACAGAACTAGCTCCAGTTCATCAATGTAATGTAGGCATGTATTCCGGATATAGTCATACGTGCTTATGGAAAAGAACTTCCATGACAACGGGGTCCTAATGGAAACTAAGGGATATTAAGGCCTCCTTTTAATAGAGTACCGGACCAAAGCATTAACACATAGTGAATGCATGAACTCCTCAAACTACGGTCATCACCGGTAAGTATCTCGATTATTGTCACTTCGCGGTTAATGGATCATAACACATAATAGGTGAATATAGAATTGCAAGATAGGATCAAGAACTCTCATATATTGATGAAAACATAATAGGTTCAGATCTAAAATCATGGCACTCGGGCCCTAGTGACAAGCATTAAGCATAGCAAAGTCATAGCAACATCAATATCAGAACATAGTGGATAGTAGGGATCAAACCCTAACAAAACTAACTCGATTACATGATAAATCTCATCCAACCCATCACCGTCCAGCAAGCCTACGATGGAATTACTCACACACGGCGGTGAGCATCATGAAATTGGTGATGGAGGAAGGTTGATGATGACGATGGCAAAGGATTCCCATCTCTGGAGCCCCGAACGGACTCCAGATCAGGCCTCCCGAGAGAGTTTAGGGCTTGGCGGCGGCTCTGTATCATAAAACGCGATGAATCCTTTTCTCTGATTTTTTTTCTCCCCGAAAGTGAATATATGGAGTCAAGGTTGACGTCGGTGGAGCGTCAGGGGCCCCACGAGAAAGGGGGCGCGCCCAGGGCGGTAGGGTGCGCCCACGTTCCAGTATTTTTTATATATTACAAAATAATTCTTCGTTGATTTCAGGTCATTTCGAGAACTTTTATTTCTGCACAAAAATAACACCATGGCAATTCTGCTGAAAACAGCATCAGTCTGGGTTAGTTCCATTCAAATCATGCAAGTTAGAGTCCAAAACAAGGGAAAAGTGTTTGGAAAAGTAGATACGATGGAGACGTATCACCCAGCGGTCGCCAGGTCGCCAGGTCACAGCCGATGCGGAGCGGGACCGGTGAGGTCTTCTTCAGGCCTCCAACCCAGGAGGAGGCAGCGATGGCCGCCGTGACCCGGTGCCTGCGAGGGCGGGCAGACCGGATCCAGGCCTTCGCCCAGGCCGAGGTCGAGGCGACGTAGGAGCTGGAGCGCGCCGTGTTCGTAAATTTCCCTTGCATTCTTTTTTTCGTTTTCATTGCTTCTTCTTCGTGGGGGCCAGCCAGCGCACCCACTCAGTGTAGCCCCCGAGATTCGGGCCAACTGTGTAGCGGTTGGGTCGAATCTTATCTTGCTGGCTTGTATTGATCGTTGCTTTCTGCAGCAAATGGACTCCTACCGGGTCGACGTCTTCAACCGGCTCCTTGGGACGCACCCGCGTCTCAAGGAAAGGCTCGCCGCCAAGGAGGAGGAGCTCTGCTTCGTGGCAGGTACTTGTCTTGCATGCTCTTTTTTAGTGGGGGCACGCTAGCGCACCCACTGGGTGTTGCCCCCGAGATTCGGGCCAACTATGTAGCAGTTGGGTCGAATCTGAAAGTAGTACTTTGTTTCCGAGTCTCTCTTCTACAACCGAGGTGCTGTCTTGGAGGACCCGACTGATTCGGGCCGGCTTCCACTATGACTGGGTCGTTGTTGACGCCGGTCGGCTTGGAGCTGAGGTGGAGAGGGCGAGGGCGAGGGCGAGGGCGGAGGCAACGGGAGCCCGGCGGGCGCTCGACGAAGCCAGCCGACTGTAGGAGCACCTGGGGAGCGACAAGGGCCGCCTCGAGGCCGAGGTGGAGCGCCTCAAGGCGGAGGCCGCCAAAGTTGTCACTACAAAAAAAGACACATCCGTGACATTTTGGGCCGAACGAAAAAAATTTCTGTCATACATATGACACTTCTATGACGATAATTGTGACAAAACCCGGTATCATCATAGATGTGGTGGGCTCCTACTTCTATGACAAAAAATCATGATAGAAAATGGGCTTTTCGTCCTGGGCGGGACGGAGATGCAGCTGCATGACATTCTTTGGGTTGTCCATGACGGAAAAAACCATGGCAGAAGCGAGGGGGAGGAAAATTTCGGGGAGTTCCCGGTTACGGTGGGAGGTCGGGGGCCGAGCGATGCGCGTTTCTCTCGTACACGTATGCGCGTGTGTGCGAGGTGTTGGCTGTAACTGAACCCGAGCGAGGCGTTGGGCTCTAACTGAACCCGAGCGATTGCACTGCAGGCTACGCGTTACTGAACCCGAGCAATCGATCGATGGCTATTAACTGAACCCGATCGAGCGATTCCTTCGCTACTGCTGCTAACTGAAGCCGATCGATGGGATGAACAGTGAGCGTTGCGGGAGGTTTGGATGAACAGTGAGCGGTGGCGTTGCCTCTGGATGAACAGGACCCCGTGGTGTGGTGGAGGGCTAGATGAACAATAGACGGTGGAGGGGTGCCCGTGGAGGGGTGGATGAACAGTACCCGTGGTGTGGAGGGGTGCCCGTGGAGGGGTGGTTGAACAGGACCCCGTGGTGTGGAGGGATGGATGAACAGTAGACGGTGGAGGGGTGCCCGTGGAGGGGTGGTTGAACAGGACCCCGTGGTGTGGAGGGCTGGATGAACAGTAGACGGTGGAGGGGTGGTTGAACAGTAGCCGGTGGAGTAGCGCGCGGTGGAGGCTGGATGAACAGGAGCCCGTGGAGGCTGGAGGAGGTCGACGGTGGAGATGAACAGTATCCTGTGGAGTCCCATTTTGCGGTACGCCACACCCCTCCCGATGAACAGGACCCCCGTTTCGACCGTAGCGCTCCAACACAAGTCCGTTTCGTCTGTTTTGCGGTACGCCACACCCCTCCCAATCAACAGGACCCCTGTTTCGACCATAGGAGGTCCGTTTCCTCCGTTTTGCGGTACGCCAGACCCCTCCTGATGAACAGGATCCTGTTTCGAACGTGGCCGGTCGAACACAAGGCCGTTTCCTCCGTTCTGCGGTACGCCAGGCCTCGTTTCCATCGCCGGTTCCGTCCAAGCTCTCCCGATGAACACGACGCATTCCGTTGCCTCCCCATGAACACGGCGCATTCCGTTACCTCCCCATGAACACGACGCATTCCATTGCCTCCCCATGAACACTACGACGACGCTATTTCTCACTTCCGACCCAGCCATGTACACGAGCCCTAGCCGTACGTATGCGCGAGTAGGCATTCGAGACCCCGCCCGTATGTACACATGCGTGTCCGTATTTTCTTTCTTGCACCCTGGCTGCTGTACGTACATGTAAATGCTACGTGCGCGCCTCTACTATGACACGTGCGCGCCTCTACTACGACACGTGCGCGCCTCTACTACGACACGTGCGTGCCTCTACATCGACCAGTATGTACGTACACGTTCGCAACCAGAATGACAACGCTACGTACGCTTCGACCAGGTGGGTCCCGTCTGTCACGCACTTCCTTGCCTGCGAAGATGTAGCTGGTGGGTCCCAGCAGTGAGGGGGCGAATCGTTTTTTTTTGCCCAGACGCACTTCCTTGCATGCGAAGATGTAGCTGGTGGGTCCCAGCAGTCAGGGGGAAATGTTTCTTCGCGAAATACAGTGGCCCGTCCGGTGGGTCCCAGCTGTCAGGTGGAGGAATCATTATTTTCCGCGTAATAAGGAGGCACTTGCTGCGGCCGTGGACCCAGCTGTCAGCCTCTCCACGTACAGTCCACGTCCGATGGAAGTCGTTCCTTGACCATGTTGACCATGCCACGCCGTGAGCACCAGGGCGGTGGACGATGGCGAGGCCTAAGAAGGGGACGACACGGAGGCAGGGAAGACTCGGCAGTTGTTTCCCACGCGGAGGGGAGTACGAACGTACAAGGGTTTACTAGTTCGTCTGCCGTCGTCGGAAAATAACAGCAGGTGTGGGTGCGTAGAGGGATGGCTAGGCCAGCGATGGGAGCATGGTCGGGCGGTGAGGCCTGCGCGGCAGCATAGCCGGCCGCGAGAAGGAGGGAGCAGGAAGTCCCGCCGGCGCTTGTTTGAGCGGTTGGAGCAGGAGGAGCAGAGATTGAAGAAGCACGACGGCCATTGGATGGACATCCAATAGTCAGTGCTTGTGCGTCAACCTTTTTTAGGAAAGCCTCAAATCTGTGGAAAACAGCATACAGCCCATCTGCCATTATTTCTAATAATTTACAGCCCATTTGCTAATTCTTAAGGTTTTTTTGGAGCCCATATTCTTTCTGTTAGCATTACAGCCCATATTGTGGCAACGGTTAAAAAATTATACGAAATTTTGCATATTTCGGTGCGGTCCGAACTGTTTTTAATCCCGAAATTTTGACTCACATTCAAACTGATTTTAAAAATAAATGTATATCAATATAAAATCTAACAAATTCTCCACGCACAAAAATTAATGTAATTTAAAATCTTGAAATGAAAAAAAAGATATTTGAAACTAATTGCCGGTTTGATGTGTTTTAAAAATGTACAACCCATTTCTCATTACTGATGGGCCATTTTCTCGGCCAGCCGAATGAAAGCTCTCCTTTTCTTGAAAGATTTGCAGCCCAACAGGCCTGACAAAGCGACTTACATAGCAAATCACAAAAAAACTGGGCTGTGGCCGTGGACCCAACTGTCAGCCTCTCCACATACAGTACTCTTCCGATGGAAGTCCTTCCTTGACCATGTTGACCACGCCGCGCGGAGAGCACCACGGCGGTGGACGACGGCGAGGCCTGGGAAGGGGACGACGCGGCAGTAGAAGCTCGCGCGGAGAGGACTACGAGGGTTCACTGGTTCGGCTGCGGTGTGAGGCTGCCGTCGCCGCAGGGCCTGGCCAGCGGTGGGAATAGTAGGGGGCGGTGAGGCCTCTGTGGCAGTACAGCCGGCCACGGGAGGCAGGAGCATGCGGCACGACCGGCGCTGCTTTGGGCGGCTGGAGCAAGAAGACCATAGGTTGAAGAAGCATTACGGCCGTTGGATGGACATCGTACGGTCACTGGAGCTAGAATTGTTCATATTGACTAAGTTGACAAAGCCCTTTGTCCCTGTCAACTTAGTAGGCCCACAAGTCAGCGTCCTAGCAAGGTGGATCCCAGCTAGCCGGGGCAGTATTCATTTTTTTGTGCGTAATAAGGAGGCACTTCCGGTGGGTCCCAGCTGACAGCGGGGGGAATGTTTTTTTAGCGAAATACGGTGGCACGTCCAGTGGGTCCCAGCAGTCAGGGGGAAACGATTTTTTTCACAAAATACTGGTGGCCCGTCCGGTGGGTCCCCGCTATCAGGTGGAGGAATAATTATTTTCCGCGTAATAAGGAGGCACTTCCTTGCGGCTGTCGTGGACCCAGCTGTCAGCCTCTCCACGTACAGTACTCTTCTGAGGGAAGTCGGTCATTGACCATGTTGACCACGCCGCGCCGAGAGCACCAGGGCGGTGGACGACGGCGAGGACTAGGAAGGGGACGACTCGGAGCCAGGGAAGACGCAGCAGTGGATGCCCACGCGAAGAGGAGTACGAGGGTTCACTGGTTCGGCTACGGTGTGAGGCTCCTGTCGCCGCAGAATAACAGAGGGTGTGGGTCAGTAGATGGATGGCCTGGCCAGCGGTGGGAGTAGTAGGGGCGGTGAGGCCTCCGCGGCATCACAGCCAGCCACGGGAGGCAGGAGCACGCGGCACGATCGGCGCTGGTTTGGGCGGCTGGAGCAAGAAGACCAGAGATTGAAGAAGCACTACGGCCGTTGGATGAACATCGTACGGTAACAGGAGCTAGAATCATTCATATTGACTAAGTTGACAAAGCCCTCCATCCCCGTCAACTTGGTAGGCCCACAAGTCAGCCTCCCACTATGCTAGGTTCCAGCTGGCAGGGGGAATATTCATTTTTGTGCTTAATAAGGAGGCACTTCCTTGCATGCGAAGATAGCTGGTGGGTCCGACATGTCAGCGGGGGGCACTTTATTTCGCGAAATACAGAGGCCCTTCCGGTGGGTCCCAGATGTCAGGTGGAGGAATCATTATTTTGCACGTAGTAAGGAGGCATTTCCTTGTGTGCGGCCGTGGACCCAGCTGTCAGCCTCTCCACGCACAGTCTACTTCCGATGGTGTCGTTCGTTGACCATGTTGATCACGCCGCGCCGAGCGCATCCAAGGTGGTGGACGACGGTGAGGCCCCGGACAGCAACGAGCCGGAGATGGGAAGACGCGGGAGTAGAGTCGCAGACAGAGAGGTGTACGAGGGTTAACTGGTTCTAGTGCGGTGTGGTTCGGCAGTCGGTGGAGAAGAACAAGAGGTGTGGAGGGGTGGAGGGATGGCCTGGCCAACGATGGAGTAGCGCTTCATAGCGAAGCGTGCTAAGCAGAGCTGCTAGCAGCAGGAGGCGGGAGGTGGTCCCGGCGGCGCTGGAGGAAGAAGATGAGAGATTGAAGATGGATGCCGGTCGTTGGATGTAAATCCAACGGCTAACATGTCAGAATCATTTGTTGACTAAATTGACAATGACTTGCATTGGCTTCGACCTATTGGCCCACATTTCAGCCTCCAAAAATGTGGCACCTATTCAACCCATTTTTTCAGAATTTACAGTCTTTTTTTGCGCAGTACAATTTATAGTCAATTTGATCTTTCTTTTTTGAATTACAGCCATTAGTTGGGCTGGGTGAACAAATAATGTAGCGTCCATGCGGCCCGTTTATTTTATTTCCTAAAAAATTACAGCCCATTTGCACTTTCTTGAAATACATGATTTTGCTGGGCTGATTCTAATTATAATGTTGGGTTGGGCCAGCAATGTTATCAAAAAATAAAAAGGGGCTGAGCATTTTGTTATAAATATATTTAAATATTAAGTGATATTATTACATTCGTCCTTAAATCATACCAAGCTTTTGTACACAATCACTAGGATTTTTGTGCCAAAACAATCCAGGATTTTATTTGTTAAGAAATTATTTTTATAAGTTAATAAGATGTGAGATATTGTTTTCTTACATATGTAAGTATTTGTTAAATATATGATGACAATAAAAATAATATAAAATAACATATAAAATATTTTTTTAGAAAAACAGGGAGCATCTCCCCGGTTCCATTGTTGAGAACGAAACCACAACATATTCTGATACAGCAGCTCAAAGTGTAGTTCGAAAGCAAAGGTAGAAAAGCCACAAACTAGGGGGGGTGGATGAACAAGTTCTCTGAATAACACAAATCACCCGAGCGGTGCCAAAAGCAGAGCGGATAGAGCACTCAAATGACACAAGGAGGGTCCAGCGAAGCCTTCATGTTCTTCAACCGAGGGGCCGTGTCAGCCTGCGGCGACCAGTAAGCAAGCGGAAACACCGGGCTGGAAGGCGTAGCATGGTGGATGTCCCTCTTTTTCGGCGCCAGGTTCCCATCATCTTCATCAGAGATCTTGAGACGAGCCCACGGGTCCAGCCCTAGAGCAGGTCGAGCCTTGTTTAGCCACAAGTGATCGCCAACGGTTTCTGGATGGATCTTGTTAGGGTTTCCACGAAGCTCATCAACTTGTCCTTGTCCGATCCGGAGGAGAGAATCGCCCAGTTCCTCACCATGTTCCTGATCAACCTCAAGACCCGCGAGATGGAAATCCAGGAGGTGTTACTGAAAATCATAGCATTTCTATATTTCCAGAGGCACCAAAGGACAACTGAGCTAACAGTGTTTAAAACTAAGCACTTTTTGGTAGCAATCCAGAATCTGGCGACAGATTCGAAGGATGATCCAATCTGACTAGAGAAATATTCCTCAATGTGGGCCCAGAGATGTTTAGCAACTATACATTCAAAAAATTGGTGAGAACAAGACTCTTGTTCCAAGCAGTAAACACAATCAATTTGTTTTTGGAGAGAAGCCAGAGAAATACATGAATTTTAGGGGGAAACAAGAAGGGAATCCCATCAGGACCAGGAGCCCCATCAGGATAAGAGCTAAAAATGGCTTCCTTCACCTCTGTCTCTGAAAAAGGGGCTTCTAACAGCTCATTTTCAGCAGGAGAGACTTTTCCAGAAGCAGAGAAAAAATTGTTTTGTAGAGAGAACCCAGAAGGGTTTTCTTTCTTAAATAGTTCTTTGTAGAAGTCACTAGCCACTTTCAGCATCTCATCTACCTCAGTAATAGGGCCATTAGGGCCATCAAGGGAGTGAATGAGGGTTTTCATCCTCCTCTGGTTAGCTACTGCATGGAAGTAAGCAGTATTTCTACCACCCTCCTTAATGTTCCTATCTCTAGACCTTTGTTTGGCTTTGATTTCTTCTTGAAGCCAAATTTTCTTGAGCTCTCCATGGACAAAGTTTAATCTATTAGTCTCAGCCTCAGAGAGGTCAGTGGTTTCTGCCTTAATATCTAGAGAATCAAACTCAAGGAGGATAAGCCTTTTGTATCTTCTAAGATTAGCTTCCTCATTGGAGTTCCACCCTTTGATAGTTCTTCTAAATCACCTGATTTTGATCTCCCAGTTTTCTAGGGGCAGCTGCTCCCAGTAGGCTCATTCCAGATTTTCCTGACTAGCTCAGTAAAATCTTCTCTAAGCAACCACCACTTTTCAAATTTAAAACTATTGCTCTTTGGAGTTTGGTTAAGACCAGAGTCCCAAAGCAAAGGAGTGTGGTCACTACCACATCTGGGCAGAGCTCTACAACTAGAAAGGAGAAAGAAACTATCTAATTTTGTGTCACAGAAAATTCTGTCAATGGTGGACATAATCCTGGAGCAGCACTTCCAACATATCTAGCAGAACTGTGGGTTTTCCTTCTGACAGGGCAATTCTCAACTTTATGGGTAACCATTTTGCAGATAAAACAACTCTTGCGCATGACACATTTATCCAAATGATGCCCTGGTTCCCCACAGTTGTAGCAGATTGCCTCAGAGTATGCCATAAGGCCCGAAGCAGGGGCAGGAGCAGTTTTCTGGATGTCCTATCTCTTCTTTTGCTGATTCTTGCCTTGAGATTTCCCACTGATCTGAGAATCAGAACCACCAGCAGATTGATCTTGGGCAATTACAGGAGCCTGCCCAGATTGTGCCCCCACTTGGGGCGGAGTGGGCCGTACCACTGCCCAACCGGTGCTCCCCCCATTGTGATAGGGGAAATTCATCGGAGTTCCTGGTTCCTTCTCATCCTCCAGCCAGATGTTGTCTCTCAGGAAGCAGAAATAACCACCAGACAACTCAATTGAAGTAGATTGCAAGCCTAATTTCAATCTTCTGCAGGTTTGGGGGAGAGGTAAGGTAGGGGATCCACCTGCTCCGGCTCCGGTGGCGTGCTGGTGGGCAGGAGTCCAGTCAAGCATTCCCATCTCGCAGCACGGCGTGGATCTCCTGAGTTCACTTCTCCTTTCTCCCATCGAACGAACGCAATCGGCGGCTCAATGGGGTGGGGCATCCTGTGCTTCTCCGAGAAATCTCCTTCAAAGTAGATCCGCAGGGCTATATTCAGCAGCTCCGAATCCACATGATCCTTGCACATCCGAGCATCCTGCATGAGTGAGAGAACGGATTCGGTCCCTCCTCGACTTCCTCCCTCGCAGCTTCCTCCTCTGCTTCCCTCCATTCACGCGTGCACTGGGTCCAGGAGAGAGCGTTGTCGCGGATCCGCATCGCTCGCTCCCTCCATCTCCTCCCTCGAGTCTCCCGCAACACCGCCGGCGCGACAGAGTCGAGCGGCTAGAGCATCCGTGGGAAGGCTTTCTAGACATGTGGGAGATGCATCTTGTACATCTGCCTGTCTTCCAGCCATTCCCTCGTGGATATGGCCGGCGACTCCATGGGGCGCGCGAGCGGACTTGCTGAGGGGGGCAGGCGCGCCCGGAGTCAGGAGGCGGGGGGTGGCGGCGAGATCTATGGCAGCGGCGAGGGTGGAGGTAGTGGCGGGGGTGGCGGCGAGGGTGGAGGTGGTGGCGGGGGCGAAGGGGATCACGAGAGCGGTCATCTATTTGCCAATTATGTGAACTAAACAGTCAACATATAAAATAATTTAAATATATATAATATAGTTAAGTTGGACCTGGCGTTCCTATTCTTATATAGAAAAATAGAACAGACCTCTGTGTTTTCTTCAAAAAAAAACATAAATTGGGCTGCCAATAATAAAACCTCGGATGGGAGGTCCATAGGCCGGTCGATACATGACGGCCCTAAGAAAATACAAACAGGCCTATGGACCTCCCATCCGAGGACGTGGGCTGCGCATGTTAAAAATGAAAGCCTAGACGGGGCAGCCCAAAACCACGTCCAACACTTGCCAAAACTTCGTCCCTCGTTTTCTCTATGTTTCGCACACTCGACATTGTGTGGGCATTTTGACTGTGCATCATATGAAGATGTGCTATGCATGAATGTTGATCAGCATGATGTTAACTGGCTGGTAGTTCCATTTTCGACCATGAATAAAACTTCCAACATGACGTTAACCCTGTTTGAAAAGGTCGTGTTAATATAAATGCTCTGCCTCTGAAAGTTGCAGTTTCTTATCTGAAACTGAACTTGCAGTTTCTTATCTGAAACTGAAACTTGCAGTTTCTTCTCTGAGAATCACATTGTCTGCACTTTTATACTCCTATGAAACTACATTTTTTTAAGTGCTAAAAATCGATATCTAGAATTCATAAAATACTTCATATGCTCAATACTGCAAATCTGAAATTCAAAAGACATTCATATCTGAAAGTACTCTCAAAATACACAACACAAAACACAATTCACAACCTGCAAATACTGACAACCCTAAGCTACTCCTGACAATTCACAACATGCCCGACTATTGGGCTGGGGGGGCAGCCCCCTCCTATTCCTCGGTGGCAGACAGCCGCCCCATGAGACGATGTGAACGGTGAGGGAGACGATGGCGGGGAAGCATCGTCGGGCCAACTGCTTTTCTCCTCTTGTAGTTGGGTTCGGTCGACGAAGACTCCACCAGCTCGCTCTGGCAGGACACCCTCACAAACGGCACTCTGTAGATGCTCGATCCTTCAATCTCTGGTGGATGCCCCATCTGGGATCGATACTCCGACCACCGCTCCCTCATGATCGGATTTGGTGAATCTGTTTGCTCCATGGCCCAGAGGAGCATCTCTATGTACTCCGGTGCGACTCCCTCCGGGAGTATCGCCGCCTTTTCGCTCTGCTGCAGATATTTGGCCATGGATGTCGCTGTCGCCGCTAGTTGGTCCTTGTTGTCAAACCAAGACTGTATCTCCAACATCCTAGCTAGCTTCACAGGGTCGCCGTCTGCGATCCTCACGTATCGGTTGTACTCCTCCATCGATCTACTTCTCCACAGCACCTTCACTCGCCGGCGGTGGTTTTTGAATGGAAGAGGAGAGGAGCAGCACTGGTTTTGGACTAGAACGGGAGAGGAGCGACGCTGGTTTTGGACTAGAACAGGAGAGGAGGGGCGGTGGTTTGGAAATGGAAGAGGAGAGGAGCGGCGCTGCATTTATATTGGAACAGGAGAGGAGCGGCGGTGGTTTAAGAGGAGAAGAGCGGAAGAGCGGCGCTGGTCTTGGAAGTAGTTTTTTGTTGTTTCGCGTATTTTGGGTCAAAGTTTGACCACGTACTGTATTTGACAAGAAAAATGTGAATGCATGTCACCAAAAATTGTATCGTTTGGTTCATATCTGAATGTACTTTCAAATTATACTCCCTCCATTTTTGTATACAAGGCCACAAACTCATATTACAGGTACCAAGGTAAAAATCAATGCTATGTTGAAGTCAATGTTGCAAGCTAGCTTGTCACCTTGATTGTCGTGTTAATTAATGTGGTTTTTCTCTCCCAAGCACAACAAGCCAACCCTCTTACTCCTCATTGGTTGATTAATGTTGGGAATCCAAGCTAACCTTCTCACTCCCGCATGCACACAAGGGATATTAATGTCCTCGGGTGCTAGTACCAGGCAAACACCATCATTTTTGCCTCGATTAATGTTAGTGGCCTTGTATAGTTGCAAATTGTAATTTTGATAGTGGCCTTGTATACAACGTATAACATATATTTTATGTGCGAAAATCATGGTCAATTATGACCAAGAATAAAAGGGAGACTAGTTAATGTGGGGTCTCTTTCTTAATTGAAGGGTAAATTGATTTTGATTTTGATCCAGTCAGAGCGCGCCGGCCCTCTCGTCCAATCCTAAATCGCTGCCGCACGCTCATCTCCCTCTTCTCCATTGCAAAACCACCTCCTCTCCTCTCCTCTCCATCATCTCCATTCCAAAACCACCGTCTCGCCTCTCCCTCTTCTCTATTGCAATACCACCGTCTCTCCTCCGTTTTCTAGACGCTTTGCTCCATGGCACGGGCGCAATCCATGGATACAAAATTAGTATACTGTATACTATTTGAAAGTCGAGGGCGGGGATTTTCCTGCACGGTAGGTGGCGGGGCTGTTCCTCCTAGTTGGTTCGACAGAGACGTGAGAAGACGAGGGAGTAGGCTGCTGCAAACGTAGGGCTATGTGATTTGACAGTGAGTTACTGCTGGACAGGTGGGGCCCTGTGATTTGACTTGCCATTATCATTTTAACTGCGGCGCTACGACCGGCGTGAGTCTCCCAGATTCCTGACCACCTCCATACAGGTGCCTCTCCCAATGCTCCACCATGTAGTAGAGGCTGGCTCTTGCATGAGAGCCCACTTCTCCACTTTTTTCCTTGCCTCTCTTTCCTCCACATATGCAAAAATGCCATGTAAAGCGCACTATTGTACTTACTTTTACTTGCTCCTACAGGTGCTTAAGCTTGCCACATAAGCATAAAGTCTGATGTGGCAAGTTAATCAAGAAGAGAGAGACTAGTTTGGTGACCCAAGGAAGAAACGATGCTAAGCGCGTGTACCTAGGTGAAAAGACAATTTTGAGTCTATAGCTAATTAAATGAAGCAACTTAGCAACACCATTTCATTGGAAGAGGTCACTCCTTGGCAAATGCAAATGCTTAGCACCGTTTCTTCCTTGAGTACAAAGAAAGAGATAGAGAGGAGTAAAAAATACACTTATAGCCAACCTTGTTGTAGTATGAGTGACTAAGTGATGACTATGTATGACATGCCAACATCAGATAGCCTAACACACCGTGTTAAATCTCCAAGGGCGCGACCACGCGAGCGACGCGAAGGTCGTGGTAGGCGCAACCATGATACAAGCTGCTGGCAGCCCTTGGATCTGAGATCAAACGGTCGCATGCTAAGTTGCTGAAAATTTGCAGAATAACCCTCCAGGATAGGATATTCACCCATAGGTCTAGAATCACGCCATGCAACCGTTCGATCTCAGATCCAAGGGCTCTCGGAAGCCCGTATCATGGGAGAATGGAAGGCCACTACCCTGCCATTCGCACGCTAGCAGTTCGCTCCTACTCGTCCCCGCACGTCCTTCAATACTACAGTGGTTCGCTCCTAGTCGTCCTATCCATTCACATTACGGCAGTTCCACTAATCCTAACCCTCCTCCCAAATCCATGGTGTCCCAAATCTCCATGATCGGCGGTGAGTACAAGGTTAGAACCATCACCGTCGATGAGTTCGACGTCATCTACACCCGTTCTTCCACAACGGTGAAAGGATGACTTTCTCGCTTCAGACGCATGTTCGAAGACTCAGATGATGAGTGGGTCACTAGGCTAGATGTTGAGTACACCATAGTCCTGGGACGAGAGAAGGATCTAAAGGACGAAGAGAGGAAGAAGCCCGCCGTGATCCAGGTTTGCGTGCATGACTTATGCATGGTCTACCACATATGCCATGCCGACATTGAGTGCCAGGATTTTAAGGACTTCATCGAGAGGAACCTAGTCAAATTCGTTACTGCAGACTTTGGTAATGACAAAGAAGTCCTGCATCGGATAGGCCTCGTTGTAGGCAACACCTTCGACCTCCAGAAGAATCGGCTAGTGTCCTCTCGTCAGCCTTCAATGCCGACCCTGGCAGGAGCCATGGTTCATCCTTCGTACGGTAAACTGGAGAAACCTCATTACACGTTTCATTGTCATGCATGGCAGCAGAATTTACTAGATATAGACCACATCCACTATGCTGCAATGGATGGCTACCTTTGCTTCAATATCTACAAGGGTTGGATGAAGAGCAACAGCCAAGTGTGCGGTTCAAGCAAAGAAGTATCGGCCAAGAGGAAGAGGGACAAGGATGAAGTCGAGGACGTGGACGAGGACTCCGAGTAAGGTGGCAGTGTTGTTGCTCATGGTGGTTCTAATGCAGTGTCTACGGGAATAGTTGCAAAGTTTAATTTCAGATGTGCTTAATTTAATTTGAGGGGTGTGTTGTGCTGAGCCCCCAGCCGAACTATGTTATGTTTCTTCTTGTTACTTTAACTCTTCAGTACGTACATACTAGTATTTCTTACATTTCATCTTTTAGTTGGTATAGTACTACCACTCGTTTCTTCACATTATATACATACAATATATATGGCCAACATCATATAGCCAGCAGTTTAGTTGTCAAAGAATTTCAGGGTGCTTAGTTTTGTCAAAGAATTCCAAGATGCTTAGAGGGTGCTTGGATCTAAGGGACTTATTTTAGTCTGACTAAAAATAGTCTCTTTAAGAGGCTAAAGTTCCAAGCACCCCTGACTAAAGAGGGGCTAAAACTAGTCTTGAGACTAAAAAAATTTAGTCAGGGGTACCCCTACTAAAATGTGGATTAGTCCTCTCTCTACTCATTTAACTCCTCTCCTTTAACACACGCGAGTTCTGGATTGGAGGGTTTGGAGGATAATACATGCTCATTAACTTGATTTTAGCCTTTTTAGTATTTGGATCCAAGCATGGGTGAGGCTAGCATGTTTTAGTCCCACTACTTTTAGTCATGGGACTAAAACGTATCCAAGCACCCTCTTAGTTTTATTTGAGGGGTGGGTTGTGCTAGACACCATTATTGTGACTAGCCTTTTAATAGTACTATATGCATAATTTGGCGACGAGCGCTCTCTATATGTACCACCTTTTTTTAATTTCAAGTTTTGCTCCATGGCGCAATCCATCGATACTATTGTTGTACAAAAGTATACATTTTTTAAAAGGCTAGAGGGCGGGGCAGTCTAGCTTGGTCGGTTTCACGAGAGGCGAGGGCCTTTGTGATTTGACGGCTCATTACTGTTGGAAGGCGGGGCCTTGTGATTTGACTGCTCGTATAAATGCGCCGACGACCTGATCGAGGAGGAGCAAAGAACCGTGCGGTATACTCAAGTTTTCCACTGGAGTAGTACTGCGATGGAGGAGCACGAAACACTGCAACCCAGTGCCATATGGCGATAAAAAATGATCTAATTTGCTAGTCATCTCATTGTTATCATTGTTCAATTCATTCCCTCAAAAAAACATTGTTCTATTCATGCCTCGCAGAGGACGTGACACGTGCGGCGAAACACCCGAAGCAAAAGATGAAACACAGGAGCAAAAGAAGAAGGAAGATTATCACCCCAAATGATCTAATTCGCCGCAGAGTCGTAACTGCTTCTTCATCGCCTCCATGACCTCCATCTCCTTGCGCGTCTCCTCCGCCATCTTCATCATTGTGTCCATGACGCAGCATTTCTTGACGCAAGCCTTCATCATCTGTTCCACGGCCATATTACGTACCTTGACAGCAGTCGGGTGCTCGATGCGGAGCTTCGCCAACTCTTCCTTCTATTCCATGGCGAGGGCCTGTAGCATGTTCATCGAGGAACTACTATTCTCATGCCGCTTCTTCCAGCCGGCGTTCTTCTCCTTCAATAGGTCGATCTCGTGGCAGAGCTTCGCATTGTCCTCCCGAAGTCACAGGATTTCGCCGGTCGCCTTCTTCTCCGAGGCAATGCTCTTCTTCAGCAGCATCACCATGCCGGCGGTCAACTCCCCCTACTGATTCAGCTCAGCGTACATGTCGTCGAGGCTCTCCTTCAGCAACTCCATAAAGCCTTGGATGAACTCCTTCTGCTTATTGAGCTGATCGGGCATGCCGTGGAGGGATAACGACTCCAGCTCCGCCGGCTCGGCATGTTCGCCTCCGCGGCTAGGGCGCTCCTGGGAGCCATCGCCTGCCCGTGAGAGATCTTTCGAGGTCTCTGCGTGGCGGCGAGCCCTCTTTTTTTCCACAGCCTTGGTTGCCGCTCCCTTGTTACGAGTAGTTCTCGACCTAGAGCTCTGCTCACCGGCCATGGCAACGACGGATGAAGAAGAAGCACTTATGAGGAGGAAAGGTAGAGTGATTTTCGGTTAGGTAGTTCCCCTTTTTATATCCTAAGTACTAGCACTAGTACTAATACCTGCATAGTGGGAACACGTTCAGGTTTCGTACGTACTACTAGTAGGTGTGAGCAGGCTTTCGAATGTGATGGGAACAAGGTAAAGATTAATTGATGGTTTTGGTTTCGAGGCCCGAAACGGCTCCCGATGAGTTTAGCGAAACATAAATTTCAAGTACTACACTGCTCAAATGCGTAAATATTATGTTACTGTCAAAAATTGGCACAAAATACGAAGGAGACCAATGGAAGTACTACTAGCAACCCATGATTTAACTACTCGCATGCGCGCAGTGGAGTAATAATGTCTTTCTTCCTCCCTCACGTCCACTCAATTTGCATGCGCTATATTAATTGACCATCAATGAAGTGAACGACTGTACATGCGTCAAATTATCACATGGGGTGGATCTTGGTACAAAATTGCATCCGCCCGTGTACCCGCGTGTGCGTGCGAGGAATGAGTGCGTGCATGGCGTGCGTGCACATCTTTGCTTCGTGCATGTACCGTCAGTATGGCTCAAGGAGGACGAGTACATTCTTCTGGAACCAGCAGCACGTCACTGTGACCAATCCACGCAAGGAGGTCGAGACAACGCCTACACATGTGCCACGTGGCTTCATGAACTGTAAGAGAGACACTGTGTAGCGTGCCATTGGTATTCTAATTTACCTGTTTTGCACATACTCGAAGTACTAGTAAGGTACACGTGCATTGCACGCATCAGATTTTGCAACCAAATTATGAATAAATACCACACTATAGCATGTAAGCTCTGAGTCATATATGCGTGATGTAGCCCTTCGTTTAATTCTTATAGTTCATCTCATTCAAAATCAATTAGTTTTTATAAAAAAGCTAAGAACGCGGGAATAGGAAAAACATGGGATTATAGTGGAATGTCGTCTTGAATCCTACAGGATTGTACGAGTGTTTAATTGTGCATAGAAAAAACGCAGAATTCTTTCAAAGATGTTTGAGTGGATGGGATGTTTCCTATGAAATCTAGTGCAAACGAATCATATGGAAAAATCCTATGGTTTACAATCCTACGAATCAAACAACCAAGATAGGAAAAATTCCTAATGATTAGAATCCTCCAAAATTCCTTTGAGAATCCTTTGAATCAAAGAAGCCCTTAATCTATTTTATGATTCATGGAATTGTGCGTTGTAAAGCATAAAGTAAAAACAAATAATGGCAATTCAACTAGAAAAAAGTTTGGGCAGTTATGATACGGAAAATTCTAGAACAAAAGAGAACCACTGTTGTTTTGAGGTTTGTGCATTATGCTTAAGTTCAACCATGGGTCTGCTAGATTGTACATGTGGCAAAATCCGGTGGGGGGCTAGAAGATGGTGCGAGGGGCCGAGTGGAGGGAGACTATGAAGGAATGCACAAGTGTGAGATCGATATTTAGAGAGAGGGGGCGAACACGTGCGCTGATGCGCGCAGTGGCGGAGCCACGAAAAATAAATGAGCTAGGGGCCAAGCATTGCTAATCCTTTACGAGGAGGGTCAATTCATGAACTTAAACCATTTTTAGCAGCAATTGTCTAATGATCACATTCATATTAGCCTTGATATACAGTGATGTTAGGGGGGAGGGGGGCAGGGCCCTTACTGCCCCCTATCTTCGCCATTGTGCACGCGTCTGAGAGATGAAGTGGAAGGCATGGATGATGAGAGGGGGACGTTGGATACATAATTAATGTGGATGTATTAGCTATATATGTTAATCCTATATAGAGAGGTATAGATTGATCGATGTGGACGTGGGAAAGAGGGTGAGACCTCACTGGATATATCGATTGATTGGTTTGTGTGGAAAACTATGAAAGACCTAGCTATATACACACATACATAGAGGAACATCGATTGTTGCGCATCCACGCGTGAGAGATAAAGAATGCCCGATATGATGGAGAGGGGGATTTCTGTTGGTGTGTGCCTTCATGGGAGACCGACCTGAAGAAAAAGATTGCATGCGTGCGATGGATAATGCCGACTGGTAGTGTGTGTGCATGCATGCACGAGAGAAAGTTAGTGGTACAATTATAAAGAGAAGACTACTGTGTGGGTGTAAAAGAATAGCTGAATAGGTGAGGTAACAATTAATGTAAAGTTGAATTCAAATATTTGAATAAGAGATCCTGATGTTTGAAACCCATGCATGCATGAATATAACGGAGATCTGCGCGGTGTGGTTTGGAAACGAGCTTGTTGTAATGTATACACATTGAACAAGGTCAGACTGATTTGAATTTGAGATACCGATGGCAGACATCATTTGGCCACGTCACATCCGTGCATGGACACACTATTCTAATTGGAGATGATGGGCGGCTTTTGCATCACATATCTATATCTATACCCCTATATATATTATATTTTATATTCTTTTTATATTGTGTGCGGGTAACTTTAACTTTGAAAGATGGTCGTTGGATGAGGCGAATCCGACGGTCCAAAGATGGCAAATTTGAGCACTACTGGCCGTTGGATATCATCTAGATTCCACCAGATTTCGCCACATGTATAATCTAGAAGACTCCATGGTTGAACGTAAGCATAATGCACAAACATCAAAACACAAGCACTTCTTATTTGTTCTAGAATCTTCCGTATCAGAATTGCCCAAATGTTTTTCTACATGATTTTCCATTATTTGTTTTTACTTTATGTCTTACGACGCACAATTCCATGAATCTTAAAATAGATTAGCTTTCTTATAAAAACTAGATGATTTTGAATGAAATGAACTATAAGAATTAAACGAACATCTACATCATGCATATATGACTCAAAGCTTGCATGCTATAATGTGGTATTTATTCATAATTTGGTTGCCAAATCTCATGCGTGCAATGCAAGTGTACCTTACTCTAGTCTAAATGGTGTTTGTGTGTGTTGAGGTGCAAATTGTCTTTTTTGGGTACACGTTAAGCTTGTTCTTCCGAAATTTCAAGCCGCGCCTTGTTATGCCAAAAAATTCAAGCTAGCGTCTCTGTCTATCATGCTGCGAAACTCCCGCTTCTTCAACCCGCGCCTTGTTAGCCCGAAATATTTAAGATATATCTTTGTCTCGTTGTGCTCCGACAACTCCCTCCATCTCAACTCGCGCCTTTGCTATTCCGAAATTACAACGCGCGCGAAAACTCCCACCTCCTGTGAAATCCTGACATGCAAAATGTCCGTGGTACCCCTGAACCGAAAGAACCGCCTCAAATCGCTGGGGGTACTTTTGTAACTTACCCCACATTTCAGACAAGCGCGTCTCTAAACCATGGTTCCCCACTACCATCCCATCCGCCCACCCATTCATACACCGAGGCCGTGAAAACCCGCGACGAAACCCCACACCCTACTCCGTCTGCCACCCAGAAGGAGCCTCTTCCCCAACAACGTCGTCCACAGCAACACCTCGACGTCCCTCATCCACCGTACCGGATGAGGATCCGTCGTCGATCTCATCGTCCCGCCGGTTCAGCCACCCCGTCCTCCACCTCCAAGGAGCTGCCCTGACATTCCCCTCGTTTTTTGCGCCACCTCCATTCCCACACCGCCATCTTCACCTGCACCACCAAAAGAGCATCATCATCACCGTTTCCTCGGATGAAGTTGTGGCCTAATCGGCGCCACCAAAGAGGTTGTACACTAATCGCCGCATTTTCTTCTTGATTCGATCTCACGGTGCTGCCGGCGCTCGGTCCCGAGCAGACACGGTGCGGCTCCATCCAGGGCGGCGTCGCTGGCCACTTCCTCCACGGCGTCGCTCCTTCGGTGGCGACGTCCACATCAGCAGGACCTGCTGCTGCTTTAGATCTCGCTCGCGTTGCTGCTCTGCTCTTGCTCTCGGTCCCCTGCCTGGTCTGCTCTTGCTATGGCTGTTGCTCGCGCTGCTGCTCTCGCTCTCGCTCTTGCTTGCGATGCTGCTCCGATTTAGCTACACTTCACTCTAATGCCGCCGGGGTGAAGGAAGAACCAGCCGCAGCGGGGAGGGGGGCTCACCGGAGAGGTACCCCACTATCTATCTTAGGGTTCAGGATGGGGGCGGTGGTCGCCGGCGGTGGCGGGGCGGTGGCGTGAGGATCACCGGAGAAAAAGCTCAGCATGGGGGGGCCTAGAGGGATGGCCGGGGCGGCAGCGGACCGGCGGTGGGGAGTGTTTTCGGAGCAGGCGGGGCGGCGCACCGCCGGCCGCGGGCGGCGGGGGGCTGCTGTTTGGTCGGCTCAGGGGGTGGAGGTTGAAGATGAACCGCAGGCCCTTGATTTCGTATCCAACGGCTGCAAAATCGACTGACCAGAGATGAAAAAGTCAGTCAATCGACATGTAGCCTCACCTTGCTAGTGCGTTCAGTTTCGACAGCAAAACTCAGTTTCGATAGTTAAGTTCAGTTTCGACAGTTAAGTTCAGTTTTGACAGTTAAATTCAGTTTCGACAGTTAAGTTCAGAGATGAGTGGTTGATGTATTTTACATCTAGCACTTTGTGTTTATGTATTTTACGTCATGTATTGGAGATGCTATTAGAATTCCACTCAGGTTAAAGTTGTTCATTGTCTCTCTTGTCCTGCTTCAGCCTCGGCGTCGTACAACTCACCGGAGCTGCTCCAACGATGAAACCCTCCATCACAGCAGAGTAGTACCTCGGGCTCCATCTCTAGACGCCTAAGATCTTCTTCCCCTCCTCCGACAGCCAAGTCAGCCGGAGCATCCTCACCGGCCAACCCAATCACGCCGAGATCGACATGGCTTCGCCAAAGAGGTTGTACACTTGTTGCATCTCTTTTTTACTCTACATGTTATATATATTGTCCACTGAGCACTCGTAGTAACGGGAAATACTATTATTTTATCCTACTATATGACAAGCAGTGAGGTACCAGGCAACTTAGCTATCCGTGATGGACTCTCTTGAACGCCATCATTATTTATCTCTACGCGTTTGAGCTGTGCATTTGTCGATGGGCCTGGGAGATGAGCTAGTATGGCAGTGGCCTGGGTCCAAAGTAATAGAAGTAGCACAAAAACATTTTTTTAGTGTAGGATTTTCCTTGCTCAAGCCTGCCTACTAGAATCACCAGTGCTTGAAAGGAAAAGTGAATGAAAAACATCGGAATTGGAAAGTTTCCTATGGTACTACTTTTCTTGAATTTGGTGCAAAGGAATGGAGCAAAGGAAAAATGTAGGTTTTGTTCCTTTAGTGTCTCGTTGAAAGAAAAACTGTAGGAATTCTAATTTCCACTTCTCCTCCTTTTCATATTCCTATTCATCAAGCACAAGACTAAGAGATAGTAGCATAATAGCATTATAACTGTACATTTTCTTGTGGTTTGACTTAATCACACCATGCTTTTTTGCATCCTGTGATATTCCAATTGTTGTGAATCAAACACCCAGATTGGCAGAAATCCTGTGTTTTTAAATTCTCTATTTTGCACGTGCATTCCTATCCTATTCCTGTCTATTTCCTATCCCTGCAATGTTAGAATCCTCAAATTCAAACAAGCCCTTACTCAATTACTTCTGTTACAGATATGTGTCAAAGAAAACCTTGTGTGGTTTGTCCTGCTCCTGCGGCGCTGTGTTCCACCCCAGCTCAGCTGCTCCAATGACGGAAGGGTTCACCATAACAGGGATCCGCTCTCTAGACTGTCTTTCGCCGCCTCAGATCTTCTTCCCCGCCGCCGGCAGCCACGGCAACTGCTTTACCATCATCAACTGAGCAGATGACCTTGAGGACTACACGGGTCTGCAAGAGAGGTCGCACTCTTCCGTGTCTGCTTACGTTATGCGTCGCTTAATATGATGACATGCTACATTATCGTCGTGTTCACCTATTAGACTCTGAGTCAGGTCCAAACTAATGCTGAAACTTGAGTTTTTAAATGGTTGTGGGGTACATATTGGGGCAGCAATCAGTACTATCTATCTACTATCTGGTTAATCTCCAGTGTCTACTATGAGTTTCATCTTGGGTGCAAACAAACATTAAAGGAGCCATTATTTGTATTTTTTAACTAAAGCTATTATCTGCCTGCTATCATTGGTTTTGGGTCTATCCATAGTTTGCTACCATCACTCTGGATTTGGGCATGCACTCCTTACATAATCTCACTATGTTTTATTCCTATGCATGCCGGTTATTGTACACAATGGAACTGATCATGTAGAGCAAAAGACACGAGCCTTGCGTGGCAATAAAATTTCATGCAGACGCCGTTCCATGGTGGCCGCAAAGGCAGCCCCCCTCCACCCATTTCGGATCATAATCAAGAGGAAGATAACTGTTATGAGGGGGATCCAGAAGGAGAAGACCAATCCTATTTACCCCATGAGGTCTTCGCTCTAACTTGGCATGTTGATGTTGGTAATATCATGCATATGGTGCCTTGCATTGCTTACTGTATACATTAAAGATGTCATCTACTTAGTTTAGACATGCTTTGTGTCAATGCCATCTGTTTAGTTTCTTTATCGTATATGTGAATCATGCAATGCCATCTTGTCTAGCCAGGAATCATATATGTGAATTTTGCAATGCCACCCTGGTTAGCCAGTCATCTTATATGTGAATTATATCATGCCATCATTTTTTATTACGTGTTAAATTTGTCAAAAATTTTAGTACATTCAATTACTCTTCCTGTGCATCAGCCATTTGGCACGGTCATGGAAAAATCTGGAGTGGAAACAAGGTTTTCAGAGCAGACAATGCTATCTGACGAAGCGCATGTCTTGCTGGTTACCGATAGCTCCTCAGAGGAGGATTCAGAGATAGATGACCAGTCATATCCCCCCCTGAGCTGCATGCCCTAACTTGGCAGGGTTATGTTGCTCATATCACTGCAAAAAAACACTTTTGTGATGATACGTGTTTGTCACAGTAGGTCGTTTTTTTTGTCATGCGTGTACATCCATGACAAATTTATGACAGAATCAAGATAGTCATACCTGTGCTGTCGTAGAAGTGTTCCATGACATTACCAAAATTATCATCATGGAAGTGTCCACTTCCATGACGATAAATCGCGCATCACAGAAGTGCTTTCGTCAAGGGTGACCGACACGTGGCATCCACCGTAACGGAACGCCATTAAGCTATCGGGTCGGGTTTTGGATCCGATAACCCGTTAACAGCCCCGACCAATGGGAAATTTCCACGTGTAAAATTCTTATTGGTCGGATGAAACTTGTGTCAGCTCGTCAGTGGGTCAGATAGGCGCCTATGATACGTCGACACGTGGCACGGCCCAACAGAGGCCCATTCCTGTGAAAAGGCCAGCCCGTTTGACTTGGTCAAAAGGTGGCGGACCGGCCCATGGAAAGCCTGTTAATGGCATGTTCGCATATAGCCCATTTACAACCCGCTAACCCAAGGCCCGTTACGCCCTATCCGAATTAGGCCCAGTAGCGTCATCTAGGCCATCCAATATGATTCCAGCCCGTTTTCACTTATGGCCCATGTATGACCCATGACGTCTTTCGGCCCATATGAGGCCCTATGTAACTCTTGGCCTATTAACGGCCCGTGGTGAAACTGGCCCGTAATGAACAGTGTATCACTTTACACCCATTAACATCCCGTGGTGAAACTGGCCCGTAATGAACAGTGTATCACTTTATACCCATTAACGGCCCGTTATTCCATTGGGCCGTTTCCAGCCCATGTTATCTTTCGGCCTTCTCAGAGCCCATTTATTCTTGGGCTCATTTCCAGCATTCGTTTACTTACGGCCCGTTACTGTCATTTTCTGCTTGTGGGCCAAATTCAGCCCGTGGTTACAGTCGGCCCATTTGTGGTCCGTTAATACGTTGGGTTGTTTTCATAGCATCATCAAATACGGCCTATTAACGATGGCCCGTTACGGTCGGCCCATGAACGGACGATTCCAACTCTAGCCCGTTTATGGCCATAATGCGGCCTGTTATTGACCCATGTTTGGCCAATCGATCATACGGCCCGTATAAGGCCCATTGATGATACGGCCCATAGAAGGCCCATTGTTTCTACGGCCCGTAGAAGGCCTACTGTTTCTACGGCCCGTAGAAGGCCCACTGTTTCTATGGCCCGTAGGAGGCCCAGTGTCACTACAGTAAATATTAGCCCATGGTTATTGTGGCCTAGTTTTAAAAAATAGGTTATTGCAGCCACTAGTTAACCGCGGAAAAAGAACTGCAATGACTACAAGAAAACAAATAAACAAGACAACAAGGAAATAAATAAGCAAGCAACTAATGCTAGGCTATCACGGCTATTACACATATTACATCCACTGGACATCAAAGTTCGCCACCAGTGCAAATATAGGGAACAAAGCAGCATATCATATACACTGGCCGTCAAAATTGGCCACCAGTGCAAATAAACGCGGCAGCAAAACAAGAGCATAACTGAAACAACTTCAGAAGAGCTCAAGAAACGTTATCCTGGGTATCCACCATGCTGGCAATAAGCATAGCAAGCTGATTAGCTTTGTCCTGTTTGGCGCTAAAATCCTCCAACGCTTGCTGTTGCACCAGAAAGTATGCATTTGAATGATCCAAGGACTTCCGCAGTCCTTCCGCTTCTTGTCGCAGCACAGCTGATCGATGTCTTTCAGCTTGTAGTTGAGACTCAAGAAACGAACTGATTCAGACAGTGAGTTTGAATAGCTTGTGCAAGTGGTAGTGGCTAGTAACTCCAACACTAAACCAAGACAGGATGTGTCACTATCCTGAACCTTATCTGCATTACTTCCTTTACTGTTGCTTAATAAGGCACTCTTCCCCAATATTCTGTCAGCATTCTAAAAGAAGAAACAAGCAGACACATAACAAGTTTAGCATGTACTAGTATATGAAACTCATTTCGGTGAACCAGTTCATTAGTAAGGTGGACAGGATTAAACTACCAAGTCTTCTATTGCCAAGTACTAGTACATAATAAAAGCATCAAACAAACATATTTCTATGTCCTATGGTAGCAATGGAATCTTAAATTAGAACAGTTGTTCTTCAGGTTTAGGCACTTGTTCTACATGAACAGAGTACAGTAAGACGCAAGAATATAATACTTAAAAATAGAAAATGAGCTCATAGACCTTACCACATTCTTGGTTTGGGACCAGTACAGAACAAGGCGTTCCCAGTCATCGTCCAGTAAATGTGTCTCAGGAGAACGTAAGGGAATTTGATGAGTTTCTTTGTCGGTGAAGTACGTTTTCTTCAGGTAATTCCGATACTGCCACCAAGCATTCTTGAAGATAGCAGAGGTATTAGCACAGGTTACCTCATCCTGAGTTTCCAAATCGGTCCTTCTCTATAGAGAAAAATGGGAAATTTTGTTGTATTATAACCATCATGGAGGTAGGATGTATGGGACGAAGCAAAGTAATTGCCATGAATAACATTACTTACACATAACTCCTGGACAAACACCTGCAACTGGAATTTTCCTTCATCTTCAGTATAATATTTCCAAGATGGGAAGATACGCACATACGATTTAACAACATCAAATGCGATAGATGCTAAACTACGACTAGGTGGTTGTGCTTCCTCCACAGGAATAAGCGTACTAACTGGTGGAGTTGGGGTTCGTCGTGATAGTACTGGCCCTTTGGGCACTGGAGCTGCCTTACTAACTGCTCTTGTTTGGGAGCTCTGTGGTGGAGATGGTGTTGTGTCAACAGGAACTAGGTTACTATCGGCTGGGGTTGGGGTTAGATTGGGTGAAGCTGGTTCTTTGTCCATCATAGTAGGGGTACAATCTGCGAGAGTTTGGGTTATGTGTGGTAGGGCTGGTTCTTGTGCATGTACAACCGGGGTGCTATCTCCACCAAGAGGTAGCACTGTTTTATTTGAAGACCGTGTTTTTAGTCCGCTAGATACTGGCATCACCCACTCCAATTCAAATGGCTGATAAACAGGAAACAGAGTTGAATGTACAGACATTGTATGAGAGACAGATGCAATAGACAGTGTGGAAAAAAGAGGGCATGAAATAGTTGACATGTATATTGTTTAAATAAAATGGATAGCATGACATAATTTCACATATATGATGTCTATCTAAACTGGATAGCATAGCATAACATAATTCAAAGATATGATGAATAACTAAACATGATCGTATGACATAATTCACCTACATGTTATCTAAGTAATCAGGATCGCATCATTTAATTCACATATGTGATTTATATGCTAAACAGAGGGCATTCCATATGATGTCTGAACTAAGAACATGGTGTTGAATATTGTGTATATGATGTCTAAACTATGCAATGCAAGACACCGTATGCATGATATGAGCAGTATAACCGTGCCAAGTTAGAGCATACACCTCAGTGGGGGAATAGGACTGGTCATCTGTCTCTGAATCCATCTCTGAGGAGCTATCGGGACCCAACAAGAGATCTGGTTCGACAGGTAGAACTATCTTCTCTGAAGGCCTTGTTTTCACTCTAGATTTTTCCATCTCCCACCCAAATGGCTGATTCACAGGAAGAGTAGTTTAATGTACAAACATTGTCGACAAATGGAAATGTAATGAAGAAAAGGATGGGCAAGATATCATTCAAATATATGATTCCTGGTTAAACAGGATGGCATTGCACATTTCACATATATTATGGCTGGCTAAAAGACATGAGACTGCATAATTCCCATATATGATATAGAAACTAAACAGGTGGCATTACAAAACATGTCTAAACTAAGCAGATGACATATATGATGTCAAAAGTAGGAACTGCAAGGCAACATATGCATGATATGACTAACATCATCATGCCAAGGTAGAGCAAACACCTTGGGGGTAAATAGGAGTGGTCAACAGCGTCCGAATCCGCCTCAGAACAGATATCTTCCTCTGGATTACAATCTAGAGAGGGGTGGGGAGGGTTTGTCATTGAACCCACCATGGAGCGATGTCTGCATGACATTGTTTTGCCGCACAAAACTCTTCTCTTTTTCTCTACATGTTCAGCATGACTGTGTACAATATCTGACATGCATACGAAAAAAATATGGTGAGATTATGTAAGGAGAGCATGCAGAAATTTAGAGTGATGGTAACAACTAGTGGATCAATGTTTTGATGAACCAAAATAGCCCTAATGGATCGACGTGAATGTATAGTAATAAGTGATGCAACAAGTGTACAACCTCTTTGCCGTAGCCGTGTCGACCTTGGCATCATTGGGTTGGTCGCTGAAGCAGTTGAGGCAGAGGTGGCTGTCGGAGGTGTGGAGGAAGATCTGAGGGCGATGTAGACGGCGTCCAGGGCACTGCTCTGTTGAGACGGATCGTTCTATCATTGGAGCAGCTCCGGTGAGCCGTAAGACGTCAAGGCTGAAGCAGCACAAGACAGACATCGTCAATCTCAAGTGGGATTGTAATAGCATCTCCAATAGATGATGTAAAATGGATGTAAAATTAACATCACCAAAAACCACATGACTACAACAGATGAGGTAAAAAATGTTGACTCTGAACTTAACTGTCGAAACTGAAATTTACTGTGGAATCTGAATGCTACTGTCGAAACTGAATGCAATGGTAGCAGAGAGGCACTTGACATGTAGTTTAGGGAGGGCCTGCAGTTCATCTTCAACCTGCACCCCCCTGAGCCGCCAGCCACCACCGGCCGAACCGCCGGCCCCAGTGCCGCCTCGCCACCCCGAAACAACTCGCCACCGCCGCCCCGGCCAGCCCTCTAGGCCCCCCACCCCCACCCTGAACCCTAAGATAGATAGTGGGGTACCTCTCCGGCGAGCCCCTATCCCCGCTGCGGGTGGTTCTTCCTTAACTCCGACGAGCCCCCCCCCCAACCCCTGAAAATCGACTGACCCAAAAGTCGATTCAGTCGACTGAAGTGTGGCTTAATCGAAGCAGAGCAGCAGCACGAGCGAGGGGAGAGAAGCAGCAGCAGCTGGGCGAGCAAGCGATCGAGCGAGAGCCAGAGCAGTAGCAGCAGATCCGGCTGGTATGGATGCCGCCGCCGAAGGGGCCTCGCACTGGGGGAGAGCCGCCGTGGAGATGTCGCCCGCGGTGCCGGCTTCAAGGTAGCCGCTCCATGGGGGTGCGGGATGGAGCACTGTCGGCGCCGGGAGGTCGAGTTAAGGAGAAGGTGCAATGCGATGAGTGTACAACCTCTTTGGTGGCGCCGAGTAGGCCTCAGCTTCGTCCGAGGAGTCGGTGAGGATGCTGCGGTTTCGATGGAGCAGGTTAAGGCGGCGCTGTGGGGATGGAGCAGCTGCGATAGACGAGGCGATCGTCAGAGTAGCTCCTTGGAGGTGAAGGACGGGGCGGCTGAACCGGTGGGACGGCGAGATGGACGACGGATCCTCATCCGGGGAGGTGGATGAGGGACGTCGAGCTGTTGCGCTGGACGACGTCATCGGAGAAGAGGCTCCGGCTGGGCAGCGGTGACATGGCGGACAGAGGAGGGTGGGGTTTCGCGGCCAGAGCGGAGAGGTTATGGCGGCCTGGGATTTCGAATGGCGAAAAGGGGGCGATGGGAGGGGGTGAAGCATGACTTACGAACGCGCTTGTCCAAAATGTAGGGTGTGTTACAAAAGTACCCCCCACCGATTTGAACTAGCGGCCCTTTCGGCTCAGGATTAGAAGGGGGATTTTGCGTGTCGGGATTTGGCAGCTGGAGGGAGTTTTCACGCGCGTTGTAATTTCGGGATAGCAAGGCGTGGGTTGTGAAGGCGCCTGTTTTGGGAGCACGATATCTGAATTTTTGGGATATAACAAGACGCGGGTTGAATTTTAGGGACAAGCCTAATGTGTAGTAATATTGTACTTGTACGTACCAAATCAATTCGCACTTCCCTCAACCAAAAAGAAAATGAAAAAAATAAAACTATTCACACCACACAAAGAGAGAGTCTTGCCCCGTTTTACTATACAAATGCTATTCAAAGCTACTCCCTCCTTCCATCTATATAGGGCCTAATGTGTTTTTCGATGCTAACTTTGACCAAATATTAGAGCAATGATATATGACATGCAACTTACACAAAGCACACCGTTAAATTCGTCTGTGAAAGGTTCTTTCAGTGATATAATTTTCACATTGTGCATGTCATGTACTATTAATCTTGTCAATAGTCAAAGGCGGTCTTAAAAATCTCATTACGCCCTATATAGATGGAAGGAGGGAGTATGAATCCATGTTATGTCCGATTAAATTTTTTCGCTTGCTGTATAATGCATGTAACCTACTCATACCAACATTTTAGTGCATTCCAAATGTCTATACTACCGCTGCAATTCGAACTAAATTTGAATTCGTTTCTCTATTTCAATAAGAATCTACAATCATGATTGTTGCCAACTTCAACCATCATAGTTTCCTTGCTATCCGCTAGATATAAATCAGACGGCCTATAATGCAGGATGGGAGGCACACCATCATCAACAACTCCGTTTTTTATAAGAGTAGAGATAAAACATATTAAATGTAGTATACCATGTTCATAACCACACCATGTGTATCACCATTATATATATTCACACATCCGTCGGTTTGAAACACTATGATAAATTCTACAAATATCCGAATTCTCTTTTTATAATGAAGTATATATGATCTCTATTCGTCTTTTACACCCACACAACCCTGTTATCTTTGTAGCTAGCGCTAACTTTCTCTTGTGCATGCACACGCCCGCATCCCTCTCACCCTCCCTAAGCATTCCCTAGCTCCATCATGCAAATTCGTCTTTTCACTTTAGGCCGTTCACCCACGGTGTGTGTAGGCCCCCCAGCTCCTTCTTTACGGCACACATCGATCGATATGCCTCTCTAGCCAGGTGTGCCTAGCACAAACACAATCTTCCCCTCTTCTCTTGTCACCGTCCATGCCTCACTCCCACCACTCTTTTCATCGTTCTCGTACTCGCACACTCCTCCCCCTCGATATAGTATGCCTCTCGTACCACCTCCTACATGCATCCCTCTCTCTCTATCCTTCTCCTCGTGCCTCATTTGCTTCTAACACACACATGCATGTATACCGATTGATCTCCCAACATATACCTAGATCAACTTTAACTACCCCCCCATCAATCGACGTACCTCACAAGTTATGTCTCTCGTTTATCTTACAAAGGGCGATTGATCTTCCTATGTAGTTACGTCTGCTTACCACAGCCACATCGTCCCCCCTCATCATTCGTGCATGCCTCCTGGCCCGCCTCTCACACGCACGTGCACAGAGAACAAGCAGCCATCTCCTCTCTTATTGATATTGCGGGCGTGCCCTCCGTTTGTCTAGCAAGCCTATCCCACCATTTGTTAGAAGCAACTCCACTACCACCCCCTCCAACACTCTAGCTCTGTCTCTCTCCCAACCTTATTCATCTCCAGCACATATGCATGGATGCCGATCGATCTCCCTTAATACATGAGGCAGATCGATCTCCTTAATACATGAGGTAGGCCTCTCTCCTCCTCCACACATATACCAGCCATTGTACCACTATAGTTAATTGGGCCTCCCTCTTCCCCCACCACACACCGATAGTCGAGCGCTGCAGGTAGGTATCCATGCCATAGAGACAAACTGCACATGTCCCATCTCACGTTCCAGTAGGCCAGCCACTCTATATCTTTGACGCGGGCACACACAAATTCGATGGCACTCTTTATCGATCGCGCGCGCGCACACACACACACATCATCATCCCTCTCTTCGATTCTATGGACACCTCAAGCCGATGATACCTCCACTCTCTTCTCGTGGATCGCCCCCTCTATATATATGTTATATCCAGGACTCTATTTCACACACATTGCATATGTTAAATTTTTTGATTGACCCCCCCCCCAAAAAAAAACTCTCAAGAACCCACACACTATATCTCTCTAGGTTTGTATCTCTCTCACACAACCCCGCGTAGGTGGTGTACGTATACAAGAAGAGAATAGGTGCACCGTGCACGTACTCACGCTTCGTGCCCAGCCACACCCGCGCGGGTACACGGTGGAGCTCATTTCTCCGCAGAAGCTGAATTTGTTTTTGAAACATCAAGTGGCCAGAGACTCGAAAACTTATTTGCCCATTAGTGACTTGTCAGGGCAGTGGATTTTAGTTTGTACGATAATGCTGAATCCACCTAAAGTAACGAAAGTTCTTACATAAACTTCCTAGTAATTCCCTCTTCGTAGGTGCAGCATTACTCCTAACATTTGTAATATCAGTTTGAAACTTGTAATATTGCCGTGTCCTATTCCTGCATTTTCAAAATCCTGCGAATCAAACAGGTCCTGAGTTGGTGATGATGTTGTGCCTCCCATCTTTCACCAATATCCGTCGGATCTAGATCTGACGCATACAAACCAAGCTTCTCCATTTTGGCAAAAAGATGCCCGCACTTGTTCCCTATTTACAAACAACTCCTTGTCTCTCACAATCTAGGAGTACAAGGCCATGGAAAAATCTGGCGCGATGGCCGCTGCCGAAGCCGTCCACCCCCAATCTTGGTGTTTCGTGCAATGCACGGGCATCTACGCACGGGAAATTATGTCGAACAGGGCTAGTTGTAAGCAGGCTAGCTCTACAGCCATGATGATAGTGACTGCAGACGGTGAGGCTGACTATGGTATGCCGAACACGGCGCCTATACTCAGGTGTCATCTCCGGCGCAGGGTCTTGTCACTTCACTGTGAGGAGCAGCACGTAATAATTTGACCAACGGGTAGTACAGTGCTAGTACTCCTACTACTACATTGGTAGTACTACTAGTAGTAGTAGTAGCACCATCGTCTGGATTTAGGAGTACTACCATGTCCACCAGCACCAAGGAACGTCTCCAGGTAGTATTTCTTGAGGCCGCCAGGGCGAGGGGCCGCTTGGACGACAACTTCATCTCCTTGTTCGGCGAGGTCCTCGTCGGTTTTCTCGACAAGTTCACCGTCGTCAAGAAGCTTGCGGACGACTTTGATGTAAGCCTCCAGCCGACGCGGCCAGGCTCTGCGATGCCCGCCACCCTCAACGGCCACTATGGTAACAACCTCTTCGACGCACTAGTGGCCCTGCGACTGCCCGCCGTCGCGCCGGAGAATGTCCACCTCGAGGTCGCGCTCGCCGCATAGCGCCTGGCGCAGCAAGACAACATCGACATAATCACCCATGTCTACGCGCAAATCATCCACAAGGACTACTACATGCAAGAGGAGGACGATAGGACGCTGGCCTTCTTGGAGCGCAGGGCAACCTCGGACGGCACTGTTCAGAAGCACGTTGAGCTCGCCGCCAACGCCGCTGCTCCTCACACGTCAGTTGGTGTAACATCCCAAATTTTCAAATTGGAATGTTATACACTAGATCATCATTGCATATCATATTTCATTGCATTTTGGTTGATCCTAGAAATTCTACGCAACTCAAGGACCCTCGGAGAGAGTTGGGGATTTCATTATTTTCATATTTGAGTTTTCTCAAATTTTGAAAATAGGATCATTTGATTTTATTTATTTCATCTTCAATTATTTCTATTATGAAAATTATGAGAGAGGGAATAAAATGACTTTCCCAAAAAAAGAAATATTGAAGGTTTAATAAAAAATCAAATAAGATTTTATTTTGGTTTTATTTGCTATTTTATTTGAATTTAGGAAAAATTGCATTTAGAGCAAAATAAATGTTCATCCTGTCCTAAATATTTTATTTAGACGGAGAAAATTGTTTTGGCATTTTTAGAATTTTATTTGTTTTTTCTAGAATTTTTTTAGTCGCGGTGAAACTCTTTAAAAAAAAGAGAGAGACCCCGCGCCCGACTGGGCCAAGGGCCCAGCCGAGCGGGCCGGCCCAGCCAGCCGCCGCCGCCGGGTCGGGACAGAGTCCCGACCAGCGCCGCCGCCGCCCAAGTCCAGTGAGGACTCTGCCTCCCGAGGCTGACCCCTCCCCCAAGTCGCCTCTCCCCGCCCCCTTTATAACCGCCCCCCTTGCAGCCCACACCGCCGCCGCCGCCGCACGCAGCCGCACCACCTGCCACCTGCCGCCACGCCGCGCCGCCTGCAGCCGCCACGCCGCCGCCTCGCGCCACCCGCCGCCCTGCCGGAGTCTCACCAGAGCGTCGCCGCCAAGGTAGCCGCCGGACGGTTTTTGAGAAAGAGTCGTTTCGGGTTTTTTTGAAAACCCTAGTTTTCGTTTTTTTAAATAGATCGGTTTTTCTCCGGTTTATTTACTTAGCGAGCGTTCGCTCGTCCGTTCGTTTTAACAAACGCGTTTTTCGTTTAGTTCCTGTTAAAGAACGTTCGTTCGTTAACCTGTTCGTCGTTTTTCTTTTTCTCGGATTAAATCCGCGATTTTTCTGATCGCGATTCCTCATCCGATGTTCGTTTTAGTTTAACTTTTCGCCCGTTTGTCGGAATCAGGCGATTCAAGCGCTTGGAGTTTCGTCTCGAAACCCTCTTTCCGTTTAACCAACTCAAACAAGTTTTTGCCTCAGTAAAAATTTGCCCTAGTTTCAGATTAGTAAACGAAGCTTATTTCTTTTGCCGTTTGTCTTTAGTTGCTTCGTTCGATTTGATTCTTTTGCCAACTGGAGCTATTAAGTTGAACAATCTGGTTAGATCTCTTATTCGAGTTTTACCTGTGCATTAGATGAGTACTTATTGTATGCTTGTTTGTTTGCGATAGAGTACCCGGAGTGCGCCGCTTGCTACTTCGAATCGCTAGGTTTCACGGATCATCAGCAAGGCAAGTAACACTTTGATCATACCTCATATTACCCAGTTTTACTGCATTAGATCAACCCTCACACATTGCATTGTTTTGGATCTAATTAAATTGTGGGTCTGGGAAGTAGATGAGGTAGTACCTATTACCTGTTATTATCAAACCTTTGGGAGTTACTTCTACGTTTGCTTATTATGCCATGCTATGCTAGTAGACGTGGATTGGGTGAGTGTATCCATGACAGATGTGAGATTGTTAAATTAATGGTTTATCTAAGGTGGCAACTTAAACACACATCTAGGTGGATTGAGGCACCTGGGTATTCCAGCGATTGCCTGTTTTCTTTTGGACCGCCACCCAGGCTCAAAGGGATCACGAGATTATTCATGCTAGAAACTTCCGTGTGCAGCCACAAGCTAATATGGGCTCTAGCATAGTTGACTAAGTCGTGCGAACTCTTACAGTGGTAGACTAGCAGATGTAGGGGATGTAGGTTGGTACGGTCTACCCGATCGTAAGGTGCTAGCGCTTCTGAAAGACTATGTCTCGGTCATCCGTTTCTCAAACACCATGTAGTGCGAGAATCCCAACGGAGGAGATCGAGTCTTGTGGGTAAAAGTGCGCAAACCTCTGCAGAGTGTATAAACTAATCATGGTTAGCTGTGTCCCCGGTTATGGACATCTTGAGTATCTAGTACTTGGATTATCATGTGAATCTCATCATGTTACTCTAAAATTAATTTTGTTGGGTTTTTAATGATGATGCTTAATTGGGATTGAGGATGCTGTCAACCATTCTCAATGTTTAACAACTACCATGATAGTTAAACAAAATTTATTCCTTTGCAGTAGGGAAAAATTGGCTTTACGCAAAAACGGTAACCATAGAGCTTCCCACCAGCCAAATATGCATATAGAATAGTGTCGGTGTCAAAACCGGCGGATCTCGGGTAGGGGGTCCCGAACTGTGCGTCTAGGCCGGATGGTAACAGGAGGCAAGGAACATGATGTTTTACCCAGGTTCGGGCCCTCTTGATGGAGGTAAAACCCTACGTCCTGCTTGATTAATATTGATGATATGGATAGTACAAGAGTAGATCTACCACGAGATCAAGGAGGCTAAACCCTAGAAGCTAGCCTATGGTATGATTATTGTATGATGAAGTTGTCGTACGGACTAAAACCCTCCGCTTTATATAGACACCGGAGCGGGTTAGGGTTACACAAAGTCGGTTACAATGGTAGGAGATCATGAATATCCGCATCGCCAAGCTTGCCTTCCACGCCAAGGAAAGTCCCATCCGGACACGGGACGAAGTCTTCAATCTTGTATCTTCATAGTCCTGGAGTCCGGCTGAAGGTATAGTCCGGCTACCCGAACACCCCCTAATCCAGGACTCCCTCAAATAGCCTTATCCTTTTATCATTCTCTATGTGTTACATTGCCAGCATATTCCATGTGCTGACCCGTTTCGGGCTGTAACGTTAATGTTGCAGACTTATCTTCCAAGCCTTCCGCTGTTATCGTTATTAGATGGCCTTAAGCCATATTTATTGTAATAAGTTCTCTTTTGAGACACTCGATGTAATAAGTGTGTGATTGCTACTCTGTTATAAATCCTTCAAGTACTATGTGGTGTCAGCATTACTGATCCAGGGATGACACCTGAGCACAGAGATTGGACCGTTTGAGGTCTGGTCGCTACAAGATGGAATCAGAGCACACGCTGACTGTAGGACACGACCACTAAGATAAAGCCCTAGATCACTACTCTCTCTTCTCATTCTGACTCCTCATCTTTGCTACTCTTTTAGGATGGCGGATGCAAGGAACAAGTTCACGCAACCGGATGAAGATACACCCTTTGGACGTCATTTGAAGGAACTTACAAGATACCTGAACATAGGAGTACCAAGCTTCACCAGAACCTACAACGCCACTTTACCTGAGGATGAGCGCTGGATGATTCAAGTTCAAGTTCCAGGAAGGACGTTCATGCCATTCACTGAGCCCATAGAGTTTTCTTTTGATGCACCAACCTGGAGTCTAGGAAAGAGCATGGCAGCTCACATCGCCATGGGATGCATTGGAGAAGTTTACCACAATGATCTCAAGGATACTATCTACCAAATTTGTGGGTGCCGAGATGAGCAATGGGAGATGATTGTAACGCCCCGAGACCGATGTGCCAGGTGTCCTCCAGTTATTCGTTGATGTTGCCTTGTCTTTGCTTGCATGTCATGCATTACATATCATGTCATCATGTGCATTTCATTTGCATACATGTTCGTCTCATGCATCTGAGCATTTTTTTCTCATTGTCCATTTTGCAATCCGGTGCTCCTATGTCACCCGGTGTCCCTTTCTACCTTCTTTTCATGTGTGGGGGTTAAACATTTCCGGATTGGACCGAGACTTGCCAAGCGGCCTTGGTTTACTACCGGTATACCGCCTGTCAAGTTTCGTGCCATTTGGACTTCGTTTGATGCTCCAACGGTTAACCGAGGGACCGAGAAGGCCTCGTGTGTGTTGCATCCCAACACCCCTCCAAAGTGGCCCAAAACCCACCTAAACCCTCTCCATCATCTAGAGTGTTCGATAACGATCGCGTGGCCGAAAACCGCACCTTATTTGGACTCTCCTAGCTCCTCCTATGCCTATATATAGCCCCCCTCCGAAATTCACGTTTTCCTTCTTCCCCGAAACCCTAGTTCTCCACCTCGCGCGCCGCCGGACACTTCTCCTCTGCCAACGGACATGTCCGTTTCGTCCCGCCGCCGCGTCCAGCCAACCCGCGTGCGACATGTGTCGGCCGGACGCGTCACTCCGACGAATCTCAGCGCGCCAAGTCAGCTTCGCCGCCCCGCTCGACCTCTCCCGCATCGCCACCTGTCAGTGCCGCGCCCTCATCTCTCCTTCGCCGCCGCGGGCCCGCGCGGCCCAGATCCGGCCCGCGGGGCCCGAACCGCCCGCGCCTCCGCCTGACGAGGCCGCGCCATCCGCGCGAGGGAGCCGCCCGCTCCAGCCTCGCTTCGCCGCACGCTATCTCATCGTCGGCGCACTGGTCACCGCGCCGCTTCGCCATTGCTCCGGCCCCGCCGCCGCCGCCGGGTGCTCACCGGCCACCGCGGTACCTGCCGGAGTCGTGCACCGCGCCGCAGCCGGCCACCGCCGCCTCCATCCGCGCCTTCCCCGGCAGCTCCGGCGACCCCTCCCTTCCATCTCCGGCGAAATCAAGCTCTTCCGGCGACGTCTCCGATGAGCCTCGGTTCGCGTGCATGAACCCTAGATCTGACATCTGAGAGAGGTTGACTTTTTCCCTAAGTCCCCGATTTTTCCATGTTTCATATGCACATGTTCATCGCATCGTAACTTTGCATCCGTAGATCCGTTTTGCGCATATAGCATATCAAAATGTTCGTCTCAGAGAGCACATCATTTCATCTCATTGCATCATTTTCATTTGAGCTCATCTTGATGCCCAAAATGCTGTTGGAAGAGAGCTATTTGAGTTAATTGTCAGATTTGCTGCTCCAATTAGATATTTGTCATTTTTGCCATGATTATTGTGTGCATGATATGCCCTGAGCTCTTCATGAGTTTTGTTATATGCTTTGCCATCTTTCCAGAGGTGCAACCCATGTATTTTTGTGATGTGTGTGGTGACTAGCACAAGCTTGCAAAGTGGTGCTTTCGTAATGCTAATTTCAGGGACTTAGCAATTCCACTAAGTATTTGATCTGTTTATTTCATTATGCCATATGTTCATGTTGTTTCCTAGTGATCCGTGCCTCTTTTGAGGATCATCAGTAAGGATGTTTTGTCAATCTTGTAGTTCTCTATCCATCCATGTCTTTGTTTGCAATTATGGAGGACCCTAGCTTGAGTCAATCGAGCTCTACTTTTGTCATTTCGTGAATCTGGGCAGATTGTCTACTTGTTAGCGATTTTTCCGGGGATGTTGTAATTGATCCGTGCATGCTATGTTATTGTTCTTGCCATGTCTAGCTTGTATAATGTGTATTCTTGATGGGTGTATGCTTAGATTGTCATGACATGATCTGTAGTGAGTGCATCGAGCTCGTAAACATGCCTACTTGATATCTAATTTGCATGTTCCAGTTTTCACTAAGTCTGAGAGTCTGATTATGTTTTTGCCATGTTCACATGCTTGCAATTGTATTTTCTACTCCCTTTTGGCTCAAGGTCACTAAGGGACTTTTGTTAAGCTCTTTGAGTAGCTCCATGCCATGCTTTGCTTTGCCATGTTAGGTTCCTGTAGCATCTAGTTTTAATGCTTCAAAGTGTGCTACCTGATCTGAAATTCCAGGCTTGTGTTAATTTCACTAAGTCTGAAATCTGTTTACCAATTGCACTTTTGCCATGCTTGTTTGAACCTGTTAGTGGATGAATTGGCCGTAGCTCAGTGTTCCTCTTTTCGTAAGCATTATGAATGGATCCCTGCCATGTATTTTGTTGCCATGTTTGGGTGCTGTAGCATGTTCATCTTGTTGCATTTAGATGGCTACTTGCTGTATATCGCAGACCGGTGCCATATTTGAATGGCTTGCCATTTCCAAATCATGACTCCGATTCCGGCGTTCTTTATATCGTTTTCAAGCGATTTCATCTCACCTTTCCAGTGGAACACTTGGATTTCCAAGTTGAGGCCAGGTTCATTCATTCCCTTACAAATCATGCATATGCATCGCATACCGCATCCCGCATATCATATCATGTTCATGTGTGGTTTGTTTACTATGTTGTGTGCTTCTTTCCGGTGTTTGCTTCTTCGGGTTGGTTCCGGTAACGTCACGTTTGTGAGGATCCGTTCGTCTACGCCCGTTTGTCTTCTTCATGGACTCATTCTTCTTCCTTGTGGGATTTCAGGCAAGATGATCATACCCTCGAAATCACTTCTATCTTTGCTTGCTAGTTGCTCGCTCTTTTGCTATGCCTATGCCGCGATACCTACCACTTGCTTATCATGCCTCCCATATTGTTGAACCAAGCCTCTAACCCACCTTGTCCTAGCAAACCGTTGTTTGGCTATGTTACCGCTTTGCTCAGCCCCTCTTATAGCGTTGTTAGTTGCAGGTGAAGATTGAAGTTTGTTCCTTGTTGGAACATGGAGATGTTGTTCCTGGTTGGAACATGGATATTTTGTTGGGATATCATGATATATTTTATTTAATTAATGCATCTATATACTTGGTAAAGGATGGAAGGCTCGGCCTTATGCCTGGTGTTTTGTTCCACTCTTGCCGCCCTAGTTTCCGTCATATCGGTGTTATGTTCCCAGATTTTGCGTTCCTTACGCGGTTGGGTTATAATGGGAACCCCTTGACAGTTCACTTTGAATAAAACTCCTCCAGGAAGGCCCAACATTGATTTTACCATTTTCCACCTAGCCTCTTTTTCCCTTGGGTTAGGCCAGCCCAAGGGTCATCTTATTTTAAACCCCGGGCCAGTGCTTGTCTAAGTGTTGGTCCAACCCAGAGCACCGTGCGGGGCCGTCCCTTGGCAACTTGGGTTATGTTGTCTCCCGTACGCTTAGCTTATCCGATGTGCCCTGAGAACGAGATATGTGCAGCTCCTATCAGGATTTGTCAGCACAGCGGGTGGTCTTGCTGGACTTGTTTTACCATTGTCGAGGATGTCTTGTAGAACCGGGATACCGAGTCTGATCGGAATGTCTCGGGAGGAGGTCTATTCCTTCGTTGACCATGAGAGCTTGTCATGGGCTAAGTTGGGACACCCCTGCAGGGATTTGAACTTTCGAAAGCCGTGCCCGCGGTTACGGGCAGATGGGAATTTGTTAACGTCCGGTTGTAGAAAACCTGAAGTTAACCTTAATTAAAATGCATTAACCGCGTGTGTAACCGTGATGGTCTCTTTCCGGCGGAGTCCGGGAAGTGAACACGGTGTTGGAGTTATGTTTGACGTAGGTTGTTCTAGGATCACTTCTTGATCATAGTTTCTCGACCGTGCTTTGCCTTCTCTTCTCGCTCTCATTTGCGTATGTTAGCCACCATATATGCTAGTCGCTAGCTGCAGGTCCACCTCATACCTTTACCTTACCCATAAGCTTAAATAGTGTTGATCGCGAGGGTGCGAGATTGCTGAGTCCCCGTGACTCACAGATACTTCCAAAACCAGCTTGTAGGTGCCGATGATGCCATTCCAGGTGACGCAACCAAGCTCAGGAGGAGCTCGATGGAGATCTTGTCCTTTGTGTTGTTTTCGTTCTAGTTGATCAGTAGTGGAGCCCAGTTGGGGTCGATCGGGGACCTTTGTCGCATTTGGGGTTCTTCTTTTATTTTGGTTCCGTAGACGGACCTTGAGTGTATTTGGATGTTGTAATTCTTTATTCATGTATTGTGTGGAGTGGCGATTGTAAGCCAACTATGTATCTCTTTCCCTTATGTATTGCATGGGTTGTGTGAAGATTACCTCACTTGCGACATTGCTTTCAATGTGGTTATGCCTCTAAGTCGTGCTTCGACACGTGTGAGCTATAGCCGCATCGAGGGCGTTACAATGATCAACACCAGGAAAGACAGATCAATTGCAGCTTTTGTCCAGGAGTTGAACCAGTACATTTGACGTCAGGAGAACCAGATGTGCGCCAACATGATAGATCTAAAGAAGGCAAGAACAAGAATCAAGGAACTGGAGGAAGAACTCAAGGCTACACGTGAAGATTATGAAGAGGAAATCAAAGTATTAGTGGACAAGAATGATGATCTGATCAAGAAGATTGGAATATTCATGGGAGACCCTACACCAGTAGAAGAAGACGAAGAACCCAAGGAGATTTGCCCGGAAGACTACATCATCATCGACGACACCGACTCGGACCCAGATGATAGCGATGATGACTATGTGGATGAAGCTGGAGCAGATATCATCGAGTCTTCCACCGAGGAATATTTTTAGTAGACCACCCCATCAGTAGTAGTAGTCCACCATGTAAATATAGTAGTCCGAGCACTTTCGCGATAGTTAGATCGATTGTATGCTCTTGTTTGATTGAGTGAAGTGAATTGTTGTGCATATGGGTAGTGTTTTCTCTCTAGACCCCTCTCTGTTCTTAAATCTCATCCTTTCTAAACCCTCAGATGCCTCTAAGACGTGACCCCGGTTTCACCTTCCCACTGGAGCTCACCCAGTTGATCCAGCAGCGGAACACATTGATGCAGTTGCTAGTCCAGAATCAGAATCAGGGGAACAACAACAACAACCCACCACCACCACCACCTCCTGTCGATCACTTAGCCCGTTTTCTTAGGCTGAATCCGCCGGTGTTTTCCAGTAGCACCGAGCCGATAGTAGCAGATGATTGGCTCCGCAAGACAGCAAGGGAGTTGACCACGGCAAGATGCACAAATGCGGAAAAGGTGAAGTTTGCCGCACATCAGCTTGAAGGACCCACAGCATCATGGTGGGAGAATTTCACAGCCACTTTCCCTGTCGATACTATCACATGGGACCAGTTCCAGCGGGCTTTCCATATTGCCCATGTTTCAGCAGGAGCTATGGCCATGAAGAAGCGGGAGTTTCGCAATTTTCGCCAAGGAGGAAGGACAGTTGGCCAGTATGTGAAGGATTTTAGTAAGCTAGCACGTTATGCCCCAGATGACGTGCCACGGATGCGGCCAAGCAGGAGAAGTTTCTAGAAGGACTGAATGATGAGTTGAGCATGCAGTTGATGGTAGCAACCTTCAACAACTACCAGGAGTTGGTAGATCGTGCTCTCATGATTGAAGGGAAGCAGCAGCAAATTGAGAACCGTAAGAGGAAGTATGGACAAGGGAAGTACAATTATGGAGCTCAACAGAAGCCACGTTTTACCCCTAGACCGGGAGGACATTTTCAGCATACCCATGGAGGAGGTAGCTCGCACAATCATAATGGCACCAAGACTGGTAATGGGAATGGGGGAAGCAACGGCCAGAACCGTACAAACCCATCGACCCCAGCCAAGAGAGACCTGAGCCAATTCACTTGCTTTAAGTGCCAAAAGACTGGACATTATGGCAATGAATGTCCTGAAGCCCCGAATGGAAATGGCAATGGAAGCTCTGGGAAGAAGCCGAACCCTTTCAACAGGGGACAGTTGAACCACATAAATGTGGAGGAAGTTGAAGCCCAGCCCGATGCAGTAATAGGTAAGTTTTTGGTTAAGTCATTTACTGCACTCGTTATTTTTGATACTGGTGCATCGCATTCATACATATGAAGGGGATTTGTGGATAAGTATAAACTACCAACCCAAGCCCTTAGATCACCCATGATAGTAACTTCGCCTGGAGCAGAGTATATGGCTAGTCTATGGTGTGATCGGTTACCATTAAGGATTGGTAACTACGTTTTTCCCTCAGACCTAATAGTATTGGAATCTCAAGGATTGGATGTGATATTAGGCATGGATTGGTTATCAAAGTATGAAGGAAATATTGAATGTGCCAGTAAGTCAATTTTGCTTACCACGCCAGAAGGGAGAAGGATCAAGTATGTATCCCGACATGTGCCGAAAAGGACTCAAGTAAATTGCTTAACAGGAGTTGTGCAGGAGGAAGTAGCAGTGGTAAAAGATTTCCCTGATGTATTTCCAGAAGAATTGCCAGACATGCCACCGGATAGAGATATTGAGTTTTTGATTGAGCTTTTGCCAGGCACAGGGCCAATATCTAAGAGACCATATAGGATGCCCGCAAAGGATTTGATGGAGATTAAGAAGAAGATTAAGGAGTTACTAGATAAAGGTTATATTCGCCCAAGTTCTTCACCTTGGGGATCGCCAGTACTTATAGTGGAGAAGAAGGATGGATCGTTAAGGATGGTTGTTGATTATCGAGGATTGAATGAAGTAACCATCAAGAACAAGTACCCACTACCGACGATCAATGATCTGTTTGATCGATTGCCAGGAGCTAAGGTATTTTCCAAGATCGATCTGTGATCAGGGTACCACCAGTTGAAGATTCGAGAATAGGATATACCCAAGACAGCTTTTACCACCAGGTATGGGTTGTACGAGTATACCGTTATGTCATTTGGTCTGACTAACGCCCCTGCATATTTTATGAACATGATGAACAAGGTGTTTATGGAGTTTCTGGATAAGTTCGTTGTAGTGTTCATTGATGATATCCTGGTATACTTGAAGAACGAAGAGTAGCATAAGGAGCATTTGCGTTTGGTACTTGGAAAGCTCAGAGAACATCAGTTATATGCCAAGTTTAGCAAATGTGAGTTTTGGTTGAAGGAAGTTGGATTTCTCGGACACGTTATATCCGGAGAAGGTATAGCAGTAGATCCCACCAAGGTTGACACTATGACAAATTGGGAAGCCCCAACAACAGTTGGAGAAATCCGGAGTTTTCTTGGACTTGCAGGATACTACCGGAGATTCATTGAAAATTTCTCGAAGATTGTGAAGCCTATGACGGAGTTGTTGAAAAAGGATACCAAGTTCATATGGACTGAGGAATGTGAGGCCAGTTTCCAGGAGTTAAAAAAACATTTGGTTACATCACATGTGTTGATTTTGCCAGATCATACCAAGGATTATGAGGTGTATTATGACGCTTCACGTCAAGGACTTGGAGCAGTGCTTATGCAGGAAGGAAGAGTTGTTTCATATGCCTCATGACAGCTTAAGCCTCGTGAGTTGAATTATGCCACACATGATTTGGAGTTAGCAGCCGTAGTGCATGCGTTGAAGACCTGGAGACATTTTCTCATTGGAAATCATTGTGAGGTGTACACGGATCACAAGAGTTTGAAGTACATCTTCACGCAGAAGGAGTTAAATCTCAGGCAAAGGAGATGGTTGGAACTCATCAAGGATTATGATATGAGATTGCATTATCACCCTGGAAAGGCTAATGTAGTAGCAGACGCGTTGAGCCGTAAAAGTCATGTCAACACCTTAATGACGGGAGGTTTACCAAGAGAGTTAGCCGAGAAACTTCGTGAGCTATGTTTGGAGATAGTTCCGAGAGGCTATGTAGCAACATTGGAGATTCAGTCTACTTTGATGGATAAGATCAGAGAAGCCCAGAAGACTGACAAGGAGATTGCCTCTATAAAGGAGAAAATGAGCAAAGGAAAAGCTAAGGGATTTTGTGAAAATGAGAACGATACCTTATGGTTTGAAGACCGTGTTTATGTGCCTAATGATTCAGAGATCAGGAAGTTCATTCTGCAAGAGGCCCATGATTCACCCTATTCGATTCACCCAGGAAATACCAAGATGTATCTGGATTTGAAGGATATTTTCTGGTGGACCGGAATGAAGAAGGATATTGCGGAGTATGTAGTAGTTTGTGATGTATGTCAGAGAGTAAAGGCAGAGCATCATAAGCCAGCAGGATTGCTACAGCCATTGCCGATACCCGAACGGAAGTGGGATAAGTTAGGCATGGATTTTATTACAGGTTTACCCAGAACTCGTTCAGGCTATGACTCAATATGGGTTGTAGTGGATCGTTTGACGAAGGTGGCTCATTTCATTCCAGTGAAGACTACCTATACTAGTGCAAAGTTGGCAAAGATATACATGACCAGAATCGTATGTCTGCATGGATTTCCAAGGAGCATTGTATCAGATAGAGGAACCCAATTTACCTCAAAGTTCTGGAATCAGTTGCATGAAACCTTGGGTACCAGATTGGAGTTTAGTACAGCTTTCCATCCGCAGACAGATGGATAGACCGAGAGAGTCAACCAGATTTTGGAGGATATGCTAAGAGCTTGTGCGCTAGATTATGGATCTAGTTGGGATGAGAATTTGCCATATGCAGAGTTCTCTTACAACAACAGTTATCAATCCAGTTTGAAGATGGCCCCTTTCGAAGCCTTGTACGGAAGGAGGTGCAGGACCCCATTGTCGTGGGATGAAGTTGGAGACCGCCAGTTGTTTGGACCAGATCTGATTAAGGAGTCTGAATAGAAAGTGAAATTGATTCGCAATAGGCTCAAGGTAGCTCAATCCAGGAAGAAGAGCTACGCAGATTCTAAATGCAAGGAGGCAGTTTACGAAGTGGGAGACCGAGTTTATCTTCGAGTATCTCCCCTTCGAGGAGTTAAGCGCTTTGGAGTTAAGGGAAAGTTAGCGCCACATTTTGTAGGACCATACAAAGTTTTGGAGCGTATGGGAGAAGTAGCCTACAAGTTGGAATTGCCTGAAGGATTGTTAGGAGTTCACGACGTGTTCCATGTTTCCCAGTTGAAGAAGTGCCACGCCGAGATGGCTAATATACCGCTGAGAGATACAGTACCACTGGAAGCGATTCAGTTGGACAGTGATTTGACCTATGAGGAGAAACCAGTCAAGATTTTAGAGTATGCCAGTCGAGTCACCCACAGCAAGGTTATCAAGTTTTGCAAAGTTCAGTGGAGCCACCACACGGAAGATGAAGCCACCTGGGAACGAGAGGAAGAATTGCTGAAGGACCACCCTCACCTAATTTCTAGCCAACCCGAATCTCGAGGGCGAGATTCATCTTAAGGGGGGTAGGTTTGTAACATCCCAAATTTTCAATTTGGAATGTTATACACTATATCATCATTGCATATCATATTTCATTGCATTTTGGTCGATCCTAGAAATTCTACGCAACTCAAGGACCCTCGGAGAGAGTTGGGGATTTCGTTATTTTCATATTTGAGTTTTCCCAAATTTTGAAAATAGGATCGTTTGATTTTATTTATTTCATCTTCAATTATTTCTATTATGAAAATTATGAGAGAGGGAATAAAATGACTTTCCCAAAATAAAGAAATATTGAAGGTTTAATAAAAAATCAAATAAGATTTTGGCTTTATTTGCTATTTTATTTGAATTTAGGAAAAATTGCACGTTTTTAAAAATTGCATTTAGAGCCAAATAAATGTTCATCCTATTCTAAATATTTTATTTATACGGAGAAAATTGTTTTGCCATTTTTAGAATTTTATTTATTTTTTCTAGAATTTTTTTAGTCACAGCAAAACTGTTTAAAAGAAGAGAGAGACCCCGCGCCCGACTGGGCCAAGGGCCCACCCAGCCGCCGCCGCCTACCGCCGGGTCGGGACAGAGTCCCAACCAGCGCCGCCGCCGCCCGAGTCCGGGGAGGACTCCGCCTCCCGAGGCCGGCCCCTCCCCCAAGTCACCTCTCCCCGCCCTCTTTATAACCGCCCCCCTGCAGCCCACACCGCCGCCGCCGCCTCCTGCAGCGCACACCGCCGTTGTTGTCGCACGCCCCCAGCGCCGCCGCCGCATGTAGCCGCTCCCCACCGCCTCACGCCACCCGCCGCCGAGGTAGCCGCCGGCCGGTTTTGAGAAAAAGTCGTTTTGATTATTTTTGAAAACCCTAGTTTTCATTTTTTTTTAAATAGATCAGTTTTTCTCTGGTTTATTTATTTAGCGAGCGTTCGCTCATCCATTCATTTTAATGAACGTGTTTTTTGTTTAGTTCCCTTTAACGAACGTTCGTTCGTTAACCTGTTCGTCGTTTTTCTTTTTCTCGGATTAAATCCGTGATTTTTCTGATCGCGATTCCTGATCCGATGTTCGTTTTAGTTTAACTTTTCGCCCGTTTGTCGGAATCAGGCGATTCAAGCGCCTGGAGTTTCGTCTTGAAACCCTCTTTCCGTTTAACCAACTCAAACAAGTTTTTGCCTCAGTAAAAAATTGCCCTAGTTTCAGATTAGTAAACGAAGCTTATTTCTTTTGTCGTTTGTCTCTCGTTGCTTCGTTCGATTTGATTCTTCTGCCAAACGGAGTTCTTAAGTTGAACAATCTGGTTAGATCTCTTATTCGAGTTTTACCTGTGCATTAGATGAGTACTTATTGTATGCTTTTTTGCTTGCGATAGAGTACCCGGAGTGCGCCGCTTGCTACTTCGAATCGCTAGGTTTCACAGATCATCAGCAAGGCAAGTAACACTTTGATCATACCTCCTATTACCCAGTTTTACTGCATTAGATCAACCCTCACACATTGCATTGTTTAGGATCTAATTAAATTGTGGGTCTGGGAAGTAGATGAGGTAGTACCTATTACCTGTTATTATCAAACCTTTGGGAGTTACTTCTACGTTTGCTTATTATGCCATGCTATGCTAGTAGACGTGGATTGGGTGAGTGTATCCATGACAGATGTGAGATTGTTAAATTAATGGTTTATCTAAGGTGGTAACTTAAACACACATCTGGGTGGATTGAGGCACCTCGGTATTCCAGCAATTGCCTATTTTCTTTTGGACCGCCACCCAGGCTCAAAGGGATCATGAGATTATTCATGCTAGAAACTTCCGTGTGTAGCCACAAGCTACTATGGGCTCTAGCATAGTTGACTAAGTCGTGCGAACTCTTACAGTGATAGACTAGCAGATGTAGGGGATGTAGGTTGGTACGGTCTACCCGATCGTAAGGTGCTAGCGCTTCTGAAAGACTATGTCTCGGTCATCCGTTTCTCAAACACCATGTTGTGCGAGAATCCCAACGGAGGAGATCGAGTCTTGTGGGTAAATGTGCGCAAACCTCTGCAGAGTGTATAAACTAATCATGGTTAGTTGTGTCCCCGGTTATGGACATCTTGAGTATCTAGTACATGGATTATCATGTGAATCTCATCATGTTACTCTAAAATTAATTTTGTTGGGTTTTTAATGATGATGCTTAATTGGGATTGAGGATGCTGTCAACCATTCTCAATGTTTAACAACTACCATGATAGTTAAACAAAATTTATTCCTTTGCAGTAGGGAAAATTTGGCTTTATGCAAAAACTATAACCATAGAGCTTCCCACCAGCCAAATATGCATACATAATAGCCTTATTCTTTTATCATTCTCTATGTGTTACATTGCCAGCATATTCCATGTGCTGACCCTGTCGGCGTTCTGGGAACGGGGGTCCCCAGACTTGCCTGCCTGCGGCCTGCGGCGTGGCTCAAAGGGGGGCCCAGCACAGCCCATCTTCATCAACACAGACCCAAGACCCTCACGAGGGGCCAAGCCTCGCGGGGCGGACGACACAGAGCTTCCTCAGGCACGGCCTCACCATGCTGGCTCGCGAGGAGGCGGAGAGATCAAGGCGGGGTACCTCACGAGGTGCCCGTGACGCAAGCCATGACGACCAAGGGCGCCAGGCGGGCGCCAGCCCGCGCAATGTCCTCCTTTCCCCTTTGGTGCAAAGGGGGCAAGCGCAGCCGCGGGGTACCGAGGCATCAGGCAAAAGTTGCCATTTCGGTGCAACAAGACCAAGACCAGGAGGACTACAAGACAGAGGTCATCGTGGAGCCCAAGACGGCATCACCACCAGAGCTTTGTGCAGGCGAGGACCAACTTTAGTCATGATAACTGTACCAGATGTTCCCCTTCAAAGTGGCCAATTGTTGGCGCCCTTCCCGCTCAATATTTGGGAAGAGGCCCAGGGCCATTGCCTATAAATAGAACCCGCCACCCACAGGGAGGTGGGAGATCGAGATCGAGGATCAAGGGTCGGACCGAAATCAGAGAGAGAAGGGTGACTGAACTCCTCCTAGCAGTTCGTCCCCCCAGCAAAGAACAGACCCTCGCGAGGTTGTTCTTCCTTGTATTGTTCATCATCATCAGCCCAAGAGGCAATCCACCACACCACACACTGGAGTAGGGTATTACACCACAACGGTGGCTCGAACTAGTATCAACCCTGTGTCTCTTGTGTTGTTCTTTCCACAGCTTAGATCTTAGCGAGGCGGAGGGGTGCAGGTAGGTAGGAGGCGAAATCTCCGTGCGCACCCCAGTGTTCGAACCTCAAGGGTCTGCCGGAACCCGAAATCCGACATTTGGCACGCCAGGTAGGGGTGCGCCGGAATTCATCTTCCACCACCCCGTTCTCCTCCGACCATCACGCCCATGTCTGACGCTCGTCGGGCCCACGCCGAGCGCCGGGCCGCTCTCGCTTCCCGCGTCGCCCAGACGGCTCCTATCGGTGGGCGTCCTCGCCGTTCCCCGTCACCTGCCGTCAACGCCGCCACCGGCCCGGCGGGGGACGAGCAGCAAGCATCGTCTCAGCATCCGTTAGTGCGGCAAGACGGCCGCACCAGCTGGTTCTTCGTCCCGCGCACTCCGCGCACCCATGGAGGCTCGAGCTGCGCTCATCGCGGCAAACGAGCTCCTGCGCTACTGTCCCGTCGACGACGTCTACGAAGAATGGCTCGACCGCGTCGCCGAGCTCGTCCGCGCCGCAGGGGGCTCTCCTGTGCCGTCCGTTCCGCTGCACCGCACCCCGCCCCGCGCGGGCGATGAAGCTCCGGCAGTGTCCCGGCCGCCTCCTCCTCAAGAAGGCACCATGGCTCCAAGGCGCGTGGCCCCTGGGCGGAACCCGCTCCGTCAGGTGCCAGCGCGGCAAGAGCAGAGCTGCCAAGAAGTCCCTCGCCCGCAAGAAGCTGCCCGGGCGCTCCATGCTCCAGCACGTCGCGACCATGCTCCTGCTCCCGCATGCCAAGACCCCGCGCTGCTCCCAGCTGCAGTTTGTGGGGACATGAAAGACCAAGCTCTCCGTCACCCGAGGCCTCCCGTGGCCACAGCAGGCTACCGTGCCTTCACCACCGAGCTACACAGCGTCGCGTGGCCCGGCAAGTTCAAGCCAAACCTGCCTCCTCGTTACGATGGCACGGCCGACCCTGCGGAGTTCCTCCAGCTCTATGAGCTGGGCATCGAAGCTGCCAACGGAGACGAGAAGGTCATGGCGAACTGGTTTCCCATGGCGCTCAAGGACGGGGCCCGCACCTGGCTCCTGAACCTGGCTCCAGGCACGATCTCCTCCTGGGACGAGATGCGCACCCGCTTCATCGCCAACTTCCAAGGTACTCGCAACCGGCCACCCGCCGTGAGCGACATGCGCCGCATCAAGCAACAACCCGGGGGGACCCTGCAGAAGTACATCCAGCACTTCAACAACGCACGCCTCAAGATTCCCAAGGTGACTGAGGAGGCCATCATCTCAGCCTTCTCCGACGGCGTGCGCGATGTCAAGATGAAGGAGGAGCTGGCGATGCAAGAAGACATGTGCACTTCCTTGGAGCTGTTCAACTTGGCAACCAAGTGCGCCAGGGCTGAGGAAGGGCGTCTCTCCCTCCTCGACCTGCCTGCCGCAGACCCAGAAGAGAAGAAACCCAAGGCCAAGGATGTGAAGCGCAAGGGGGCAGCCGTGCTCGCGGCAGAACCAGACACCAAGCGGGGCAGAGATCAGCCCGAACCTTCCAAGGGCAGTCGATACTGTGTGTACCACGACCTCCACACCCACAACACCAACGAATGTCAAGAGCTCCGAGCCGTGTGAGAAGGAAGGATCGGCCGTCGCCCCGACCACGGTGACTGGGGCTACGGTCGAGGAGGAGGAAGGAATGCAGGACGCTGGGAAGACCGTGGCCCGCGCCAAGGGTGGCGCGATCAACCTCGCGAGGATCACTGGCAAGATCCGCCTCGCGAGGGAGACTGGAGGGATCAGCCTCGTGAGGATCGCCCGCAAGGCAACGCAGGCCTCCCTCCGTTGCCGCCGCAGCCAAGGAGAAACTAGGACCGCCACCAGGACGAGGGGGCTGGGGGCTTCCAGGAGCCGCGCGCGATCGCCTGCATCCTGGGCGGGGCTCAAGCCCCAGCCTCTCAATGCATCTTCAAGCAGTTCGCCCGTGAAGTGAATGCAGTCCTCCCCAAGCTCAAAGCCACGCGCCCTCTCAGGTGGTCGGCGTGCGCCATCACGTTCAGCTCAACAGATCAGCTCAAGTGTGCGGCTACAGTCGGAGTCCTCCTGATGCTTTGTTCCCCAATCATCAGCAACATGGTGGTCACCAGGACCCTCATCGATGGCGGGGCAAGGCTCAACGTCCTGTCCGTGGAAACATTCAACAATCTCCAAGTGCCCTACAGCCAGCTTCAGCCAACCAAGCCTTTCTTCGGAGTCACCGACGGCTCCACGGTCCCGATTGGGTAGGTCCGCCTCCCTGTCACCTTCGGGGCACGCGACAACTACCGTACCGAGCTCATCGACTTTGATGTCGCTCACATTCACCTGCCATACAACGCCATCCTTGGGTACCCAGCGCTGGCCAAGTTCATGGCCGCAACTCACCACGGCTACAACGTCCTCAAGATACCAGGAAGTGGCGGAGTCATCACGGTGCCCTGTGAAGAGAAGGACGCGGTGTGTTCCCTGGAGCGAGCCTTTCAGGCCACGTCATTAGAAGACCCAGATCGCGGAAGCAGGAGGCTTCCCGAGACCGCCCCCAAGAAGAAGAAGACATCGTCCGGCCCGGCCCCTCAGGAGGCAGGCCCCTCTAGGCCCGCGCCTGCCCAGGGGTAACCTCCTTCCATCGCATAGGAAAGTGCGCCCGGCGCCCTCCTCAGGCAGGGCTCGGGGGCTCTCCCCTGGAGGGCCACCGACCTAGCTAGGGTCACGAGGGAGGCGCTTGGGCACCACATGGAGGCGTGCTTCGAAGCACGTTTCCCTCAAGAAGGAGTAAGGCAAGGAGAGCCAGACCCTCAGGAGTTCGTCAGCAAGGCCATTCAGGAGCTACAGGAGTCAAGAGTCATGAAAGGCGGCCGCCGCCTACCAGGCGAGGATGGTGGGCTGCGCGTCTGCATCGACATACCAGGGCTCAATCGAGTCGCCTCTCTGGAGCGCCTCTGGCCCTCGCGAGTGGGGCGCTGCGGAGGTCCACCCCACAGCTACGTTCGCATGCCTTACGGCTTGCCGAACGCGGCTGCCACGTACCAGCGCCTCATGAGGGGCATCATGGAGGCACAAGAGGCCAGGCATTCCGCAGCCCTGGCGGAGATGGAGATGGTCCGCGAGGAGCCACCAGCGCCTCCGGAGCCTCCCGAGGCCCCTAGGCCTGGGGGCTCGTGAGGATCGGCTTCCGCAGCCCACCGGGTCTGCTACACCAACAGTCCTTCGTCCTCAACATCATCAGTTGACATCTTTCAAGTTTCATTTCCAGCTGGGAGTGCCCCCCCCCCAGGGCTGCATTATTCCCAGGCCGCGTGGGTCCGTCCCTGAGGCATGTATCCCTTTTATTTCATGTTGTTAGCTTACCTTGTTTGGGGCGCCCCTCGGGCCGCATCATCCCCAAGTCGCTCGGGCTTGACCCAGTGATGTCCGCCTTCCCAGCATCTATCTGAATGAATCCACTCCTTCGCGGCTAATGTGTTTGACCTAGTTGCCCGCTCAACTAACGCCAACTGACGGAACTGCTCCCAAACGGCACGACGCTTGCGCATGGGTCCATCCCTGCAACACCGACAAACCTGAATGGCTGAGCTCTGGCTGCGGCAGCCCCGCATGGCGCCACCTCGTCAAGCCTTCAGTGCCTCATCGCCCCTCAGAAGCAACCAACAGCTGACTGTCAATTGTCATGGAAACCCCTCGTTCTTTCTATGATGGGTTTACAGGATCTCCTAAAGGAGCCGCGTCAGGTGAGGCCCTTGCAGTGTCTCCTTCACTCTCATCCGCGCGAACCTCTTCCACATTAAAGGGGGGGTGCCTGAGCATCGCGACTCAGGGCTCCTACTGGCTCTCCAGCCCTCACCCTCTGGCCTTGTCCACCGCATCGCGACCTGGCATACCAGCGACGGCTGAGACTCGCTCGAGGGCCGGGACCCGAGGACGTAGAGCAGAAAGGGGAGCAAAGGCGAGAGGGGAGGGACACGCGAGGACCTCGCCGAGCAACCTCACGCCTGCCGATGCACGGACCTGGCGACACACCAGAGAGCGACCCCTGAGCATCACGACTCAGGGGCTCTTACCGGATCCCGGGTCGCTCACCTCCTGGCCTTGACCACGGCATCGCGACCTAGCATATCAGCGACGGCTAAAGCTGCCTTGGGACTGGGACCTGTCAGCGCAGAGCACCAAGCCCTCGTGAGGTTCGAAAGGGAGAACTAAGCTAAAACGGAATGAGCAACTCGCACAATTCTACGACAAGGGTTATATTAACAAAGCAGGATCACATGCACCTTACAAGCCCCCACGGGACGCGTCTTTGATTCCTCGCAGGGAACAGATCCTAAAAGGATGCTAACTACGCGCGCCCCTACAAAATACGCCATCATCAACAGTGGGCCGTCAAGCACCGGTGCCAACCCCATCCAGATCAGAGTCGGCGACGGCCTGACGAGCCCGCCCTGCTCCAGGAGCGGCACTGGCTCGGGAGCTCGTAGCTGTCGTCGCTCGTCTCCGGAGTCGCGAAGAGCTCGCCGGAGTCGCTGGAACTTCCGCCGCCTCCGCCGCCTGAGGAGCCGCCAAGGGAGCGGTCGGCGGGCCCAGTCCTTGCCATAGCAGGGTCCCGACCACCTCTCCCGGGGCAACACTCTAGCCGGCGCCCGTTCGCATTGAAGACCTTGAAGAACATCACCGAAGCACCGTCGTACTCCAAGTGGATCGCGAAGGCGCCTCTTGTCCTGCAAACCCGGGCGATCTCGCTCCAGCCCCGAGTCATGAAGACCTCGCCCGGAGCAACGACCGCGACCTCTACTTCGGTCGCGAGGGTGCTGCAGCTGGCGTGCTGCAGCCAAAGCTCCAGGAGTTCTCCCTGCGGGATGATGGAGGCGAAGAAGGGAGGAAGGCGAATCCAAGACCGAGGAGGCATGGCGACGCGGAGCACGAACTCTCGGGAGGAGCCCTCGGTGTGGACCCCAGGGGGGACGACCCACACCTTCGTGACCCGTCGGCGCCGCCCATGGCGATTGGCATCAACTCCTTCAGGGCCCTCGATTTGGGCGTAAGAGGGAAGCGGGAACCCCGGCGATGCCCGCTCACACCAGGGCCTCGACACCACCTGATGGGCCCCCTTGTCCCGGCCCCGGAGGGCGAGCCGTTTCTTCGGCGGGAGCGGGTCTGGTTCCTCTCAGGGAGCCTTTCCCTTCTCTGTCGACGAGAACCGGCGGATCGGAGCCATCGCAGCAAGACGAAGCAAGGACTAGGAAGAAGGAGAAGCAAGGAGGGATGGACTGGAAGGGCGCGCGTCGTTCCGTACTTACGGCCGGCCTCCACGATCGCAGGTAATCATGACCTGCTTTGCATGCAGGGACTTGTCCGATCTGCGCAGTTGCCGAGGCGCCATGGGGAAGTGGAGACGCCCACGTCCAATCAACCGCCACGCGGCGCCCAAGACCGCAGGCTGTTAGGGCCCGCGGCGCTTCGCTCTTGCCCTTCCGCCTCCCTGCATGGCCAAATCCGGGCGCGCCTTGGGCCCGAGGGCTACTGTCGGCGTTCTGGGAACGGGGGTCCCCAGACTTGCCTACCTGCGGCCTGCGGAATGGCTCAAAGGGGGGCCCAGCACGGCCCATCTTCATCAACACAGACCCAAGACCCTCGCGAGGGGCCAAGCCTCGCGGGGCAGACGACACGGAGCTTCCTCAAGCACGGCCTCACCAGGCTGGCTCGCGAGGAGGCAGAGAGATCAAGGCGGGGTACCTCACGAGGTGCCCGTGAAGCAAGCCATGACGACCAAGGGCGCCAGGCGGGCGCCAGCCCGCGCAGTGTCCTCCTTTCCCCTTTGGTGCAAAGGGGGCAAGCGCAGCCGCGGGGTACCGAGGCATCAGGCAAAGGTTGCCATTTCGGTGCAACAAGACCAAGACCAGGAGCACGGAGGTCATCGTGGAGCCCAAGACGGCGTCACCACCAGAGCTTTGTGCAGGCGAGGACCAACTTTAGTCAGGATAAGTGTACCAGATGTTCCCCTTCAAAATGGCCAATTGTTGGCGCCCTTCCCGCTCAATATTTGGGAAGAGGCCCAGGGCCATTGCCTATAAATAGGACCAGCCACCCACAGGGAGGGGGAGATCGAGATCGAGGATCAAGGGTCGGACCGAAATCAGAGAGAGAGAAGGGTGACTGAACTCCTCCTAGCAGTTCGTCCCCCCCAGCAAAGAACAGATCCTCGCGAGGCTGTTCTTCCTTGCATTGTTCATCATCATCAGCCCAAGAGGCAATCCACCACACCACACACTGGAGTAGGATATTACACCACAACGGTGGCCCGAACCAGTATAAACCCTGTGTCTCTTGTGTTGTTCTTTCCATAGCTTAGATCTTAGCGAGGCGGAGGGGTGTAGGTAGGTAGGAGGCGAAATCTCCGCGCGCACCCCAGTGTTCGAACCTCAAGGGTCTGCCGGAACCTGAAATCCGACAGACCCGTTTCGGGCTGTAAAGTTAATGTTGCAGACTTTTCAGACGATGAGTAAGGTGCTTTAGGTCGTGGTTCTATACTCAGTGATGCCGTTGAGGTTGATGGACTCACTTATCTTCCAAGCCTTCCACTGTTATCGTTATTAGATGGCCTTAAGCCATATTTATTGTAATAAGTTCTCTTTTGAGACACTCGATGTAATAAGTGTGTGATTGCTGCTCTGTTATAAATCCTTCAAGTACTGTGTGGTGTCAGCATTACTGATCCAGGGATGACACCTGAGCACAGAGATTGGACCGTTTGAGGTCTGGTCGCTACAGTTGGTAACGCGGCACACTAGGGCATGAGGATGTCGTTGAATGTTGATGGATTCGTATGTATTTTTATCTTTCCGTCAAATCCATGTAGTAGTATATGATACTACAGTAATTATCTTTGTCGGATGGCTGAGAAAACAGGAGGGAGAACAGATGGTTTTAGCATGGACTCCAAGAAAATTGGTGTCGGATGGGACTCGTGTGGGTGGTGTGTGCCGTACTGCTAGACGTGAATGCTACTGAGTTATGGCCCATGCCACCCCACTATATCGAGCCTATGGCCCTGTTAGAGTTAGAGTTATTTTCTAATCCACTCTAACCCAAATAAGCACCTCTCCACCGGGATAGTTGGGTTAGATGAAACTAACCCACTCTAACCCTCCCTGTTTGGATACTTTTGGGTTATTCGAGCCTTCAACTAACCCAAACTAGCTCTAACCCCATGATCCAAACAGGGCCATGTCGAGGTACGTAGAACAAATTTCCTGCAGTCCGTGCTCAGCCCTCCTCTATCTATCTTCTCAGCCAGCCAGCGGATGCGCGGAGCCCATCATCTGTTTGCTCACATGCGGCCCCACATGTCAGTGAACACGCAAGAGGACCCACTGAACCTGCACATCTTTCACCTCGACGTGCTGGTGATGAAAAACAAATCCAATAAAGATCTTTGGTGGCCTCTTTTGGAGTTACTCAAGAGTAGTAAGATTCTATTTACAGTTTAACCCAAGATGCACATCTCGTGTCTTCAACTACCACTCTATTTTCTTTCATGACATGACCTGGATGCTGGATGTCCCACGTGTCAGCAAAAGGAGGAAGAACCCAACCAAATCTTCGGTTCTGCTATCGGATGAGATTAGTGCACTTGTTGATACTCCTACTAGAATAGAGGCTAGACATGAGACTAGATGCGAGGAAGCAACGTCTACTTCTTTACACTCGAAGAAGAAAGAAGCACACAAGATCGAGCCTCCGCAGATCAACAATGAATGCATCGAGAAGGCACTAATCCAACTCACAGGAGTAGTAAAATGTATTCTTGTGGTTCTTGTTTTCTTCAGTCTTGCTTTTCTAGTCAAAATTATCGTTGGAGTTCATGCAAAACGGAGGTCCATTTGGGGTCGTGCGTTGGAGTTGGCCTTACAAGTGGGACCGCGGTTAAGGAAACCGACTATCGGCAAGCCCCCACCTCGCCCGCCGCGCAATGGCTGAAGTTAGAGAAACAACGAGGTTGAAGAGATTGCTCTAGCACGGACTCCAAGAAATAATATGGTGTCAGATGGATGTCGTGGTGGTGGCGTGTGCCGTACTCCTGGACATGAATGCTTGTTCTGGCCCATGCCACCCTACTACTCCTACTACTTACTCCTACTAGTATATATAGCATACTAGTATCGAGGATTCGAGGTGCTGGTTATGTACAACGAACACATTAACATATGGCTACAGTAAAAACACCCGCCCGATGCGCGAAGCATGTGAAGCTAGTACAAATTTAGAGAAGCGACTCGAAAGCCATTCATAAATTTAGTAAGTTTATCACACGCATATCATTTTATTACATACAACAGGTCATCAACCCACATCGACAACGAGGATACATTATAAATACTAAAGTTTTGGCCACACAACAAATAACAAGCCATGAAATGAACTTCAACTCAACCATTCTGCGGCGTTGGAAACACTTGCTTTGAACCACAAGTGATTCTCTGGGATGGGCCATCTGTTGTCGATCTGGAGACCAACGCAGGACCGATCATCCAGGCTAAAGCAGCCTACTATATTAGTACGAGGGTAGGGAACCACCCAAATGTCCGAGGTATAGACACAGTTGCTTCTCATAAATGTGTCAACAGCAGTTGGATTGCCTTTCACCATCATCGGATAGTTTTGTCCAAGGAAGAGCGAGTTTTTTCCAAGACTATCAATTCAGTGCCAGGGAAAGGAGTTCGCGCTTGCACACTAGTATCCATCCCGAATACCATGCAACGGGTGTTGGAATAGGTCCGGAGAGTGTGACCATGGGAGACACCTGCTTCCTTAGCAGTAACATCATCAGTGCGTTGTATACACAGAAGAAGAGGTGATCCATCGGAATTAGTTGCCAGGCGCCACAGAGTATATCGGCGCTGCTCGTCCTCATGCTCGTGATCATCACCATCGTCATCTCCCCCTTGGTTATAAATATTTTCAAGTTTAGGTGGTGGGATGTTCATAGGACCTTGGAAACACAAGAAGAAGGTTAATTAGTAAAGGGAAACTTGCTAACCCGCATGCATGTGGATGAAACAATTATAATTACGATGGAAGACAAACGTACCGAAACTACTAGGATGCCATGCAAAAACAGTGCCACGAGTGGTGGCAGCAAACACAAGGCCCTCGTATTGAATTACATCACAGTACTCATCCGTGTACAGAAACTGATTTTTGAGCAATATCCATCGAGCCGAACCACGAAGGATGGCAACAAGCTTGCTGAAGATAGCAACAACTAGATAGTTGTTGTAATTCCAAGAGCGGTTGGGAACTCGACAAATTGCTATCTTCCGTAGAAGACAGTCACCATGATTGTATTTGAACGTGCGTACATTACCGGTGTGCTCAACCTCTAGGCAGTGTGCTGAGATTTTTGGAAGTGGAACCCAGTGACGAGTGTACACATTCACAAGTTCCCACTCGCAGCTGGACCCAATGTAAACAACCCAATCTCCATTTGCGCCCGCCCAAGCCTTGCCCTCGAGCAATGGCATCTTAACATCATACGTATCATTATCAAGCGGCATCAACTGGCACAGGGCGAGGCCTCCGTCGTGTTGGCGCCAGTCATCAGGGTCACGGCGAAGAAGATAGGGGAGATCAAACCGCTCCTTGACTCTTGGCTTCTTTGTAATGATGTTATTAGTTGAGTCGAGAATGGGCTTGAATGAACCTGCCATGCTAGCCGAGGTGATGACGTCGCACCGATCAATGAGTTCCTCGAGCACGTCATCTTTCAGATCGGGGCAAGAATAACGGGGTCATTTCCGGCATGTTCCCTCCATGGAGAAGACGATCGAACAATGGCAGAAGAAAGGCTGAAGGGCTGAAGGAACATGGAGGAGGGAGAGGAAGAGCGTGCGACAGCACTTCCAAATCGAGAGGGAAAGGCGAAGAGTCGGTGGACGGTTGCGAGTTTGCCACGGTTCATGAAGAGGCGCCCCGGCCTACACGTCCGTTTGGAAATACTCCTACTACTCGCCGTCGTCTCACTGATATGTTGGAACGGGGCCACATGTCAACGAAACATGGTGTGTAATTTCTCGTGCAAAATTTGATCTGGCCGCGTTCGCCCGAGGTGTCGCATTAGTTATCGACAGTTATTTTTTTAATGGCGTGTCGATCAGTTTTGAAGCATGACTAACTGGTACTGTACGTGGAGAGGATGACAGCAGGGACCCACCAAGGTCATGGAAGTACGCAAGCAAGTGCCTCCTTATTTCAAGCCAATAAAAAAATGGCTCCTCATAGTGGATTTCGGACATCCGGGTCCCATGCCATTGTCAACGTAGTCAATAAACGAGAGAATTCCACAACGAGCGGCTGACACCAGGGACCCAGCAGCTCGCCCAGTTATTTTTGTTTTGGGTTAATTTGATAAATGCCACTCCAAATCTGGTGTATCCGAGAAATGCCACTCCAATTTCCAAACTTTGAAAAATGCCATTTCATGCCATTTCTAGTGGCATTTTTCGAAGTCTGGAGTGGCGTTTTTCAAAGTTTGCAAACTGCAGTGGCGTTTTTCAAAGTTTGCAAAAATTGCAGTGGCATTTTTCAAAGTTTGGAAATTGCAGTAGCATTTTTATGAATCGCCATAATTGGAGTGGCATTTATCTAATTTGTTTTTGAGACGGAAGCAGTGTGTCAACTGGGCTGTGCGGGACACTCTGGCCTGTCTAGACAGCCTTTTCTTTTATGTTTACCACAGACCAGCCCAGTAGTTTTTTGTTCTTTCTGAAAATGGCTAGCCCAGTTCTTTTGTGATTTGTCAAGTCAGTCGCTTTATCAGGCCTGCTGGGCTGCAAATCTTTCAAGACGAGGAGAGCTTCATTCGGCTGGCCGAGAAAATGGCCAACCGGTAATAAGAAATGGGTTGTATATTTTTAAAACACATCAAACCGGCAATTATTTTCAAATATATTTTTTTCATTTTGAGATTTTAAATTGCATTGATTTTTATGCGTGGACAATTAATTGGATTTTATATTGATATACATTTATTTTTAAAATCAGTCTGAATGTGACTCGAAATTTTGGGATTAAAAATAGTTCAGACCGCACCGACATATGCAAAATTTCATATAATTTTTTAACCATGGCCACAATATGGGCTGTAATGCTAACATAAAGAATATGGGATCCAAAAAACCCGTAAGAATTAGCAAATGGGTTGTAAATTATTTGAAATAATGGCAGATGGGATGTATGCTGTTTTCCACAGATTTGAGGCTTTCCACAGATGGCATGTATACTGTTGGATGTCCATCCAACGGCCGTCGTGCTTCTTCAATCTCTGCTCTTCCTGCTCCAGCCGCTCAAACAAGCGCCGGCGGGAATGCCTGCTCCCTCCTCCCCGTGGCCGGCTGTGCTACCGAGCAGGCCTCACCGCCCCATCGTACTCCCATCGCTGGCCTAGCCATCCCTCTACTCACCCACACCTGATGTTATTCTCCGGCGACGGCAGACGAACCAATAAACCCTCGTACAGTCGTACTCCCCTCCGCGCGAGAAACAAAAACAACGACCGAGTCTTCCCTGCCTCCGTGTCGTTCCCTTCCTAGGCCTCGCCGTTGTCCACCGCCCTGGTGCTCTCGGCGTGGCGTGGTCAGCGTGGTCAACGACCGACATGCATCTGAAGTGGACTGTACGTGGAGAGGCTGACAGCTGGGTCCACGGCCACACGCAAGGAAATGCCTCCTTATTACGCGCAAAATAATGATTTCCTCCACCTAACATCTGGGACCCACCGAAACGGACTCTGTATTTTGTGAAAAAAACATTACCGCCGCTGACAGCTCGGACCCACCAGCTATATCTTCGCATGCAAGGAAGTGCCTCCTTATTATGCACAAAAAAATGAATACTCCCCCTGCTAGCTGGGACCCAGTATAGTGGGCCTACTAAGTTGACGGGGACGAAGGGCTTTGTCAACTTAGTCAATATGCACGATTCTAGCTCGACTGACCGTACGATGTCCATCCAACGGCCGTAGTGCTTCTTCAACCTCTGGTATTCTTGCTCCAACCGCCCAAAGCAGCGCCGGTCGTACTGCCTACTCCTGCCTCCCGTGACTGGCTGTGCTGCCGCAGAGGACTCACTGCCCCCATACTACTCCCACCGCTGGCTAGGCCATCCCTCCACTCCACTCACCCACACCCCTTGTTATTCTGCGGCAACGACAGCGCAGCCAAACCAGTGAACCCTCGTACTCCTCTCCGCGTGGGCATCCACTGCCGCGTCTTCCCCGGCTCCGCGTTGTCCCCTTCCTAGGCCTCGTCGTCGTCCACCGCCGTGGTGCTGTCGGCGCGGCGTGGTCGATGTGGTCAACAACCGAATTCCATCGGAAGAATATTGTACGTGGAGAGGCTGACAGCTTGGTCCACGGCAACCGCAAGGAAGTGCCTCCTTATTACGCGGAAAATAATTATTCCTCCACCTCACAGCAGGGACCCACCGGACGCCCGCTAGTATATCACGAAAAAAACATTTTCCCCTGACTGCTGGGACCCACCCGACGGGCCACCGTATTTCGCGAAAAAAACGTTCCCCCTGCTATCAGCTCGGACCCACCGGAAGTGCCTCCTTATTATGCACAAAAAAATGAATACTCCCCCTGCTAGCCGGGACCCAGTATAGTGGGCCTACTAAGTTGACGGGGACGAAGGGCTTTGTCAACTTAGTCAATATGCACGATTCTAGCTCGACTGACCGTACGATGTCCATCCAACGGCCGTAGTGCTTCTTCAACCTCTGGTATTCTTGCTCCAGCTGCCCAAAGCAGCGCCGGTCGTGCCGCCTACTCCTGCCTCCCGTGGCCGGCTGTGCTGCCACGGAGGCCTCACCGCCCCCATACTACTCCCACCGCTAGCCAGGCCATCCCTCCACTCCACTCACCCACACCCCCTGTTATTCTGCAGCGACGGCAGCGTAGCCGAACCAGTGAACCCTCGTACTCCTGTCCGTGTGGGAATCCACTGCCGCGTCTTCCCCGGCTCCGTGTCGTCCCCTTCCTAGGCCTCGTCGTCATCCACCGCCGTGGTGCTGTCAGCGCGGCGTGGTCAATGTGGTCAACGACCGAATTCCATCGGAAGAATACTGTACATGGAGAGGCTGACAGCTTGGTCCACGGCAGCCGCAAGGAAGTGCCTCCTTATTACGCGGAAAATAATTATTCCTCCACCTCACACCAGGGACCCACCGGACGCCCACTAGTATATCACGAAAAAAACATTTGCCCCTGACTGCTGGGACCCACCCGACGGGCCACCGTATTTCGTGAAAAAAATGTTCCCCTTGCTGTCAGCTCGGACCCACCGGAAGTGCCTCCTTATTATGTACAAAAAAATACATACCCCCCTGCTAGCTGGGACCCACCTTAGTGGCAGGCTGACTTGTGGGCCTACTAAGTTGACGGGGACGGAGGGCTTTGTCAACTTAGTCAATATGCATGATTCTAGCTCCAGTGACCGTACAATGTCCATCCAACGGCCATAGTGCTTCTTCAACCTCTGGTCTTCTTGCTCCAGCCGCCCAAACCAGCGCCGGTCGTGCCTCGTGCTCCTGCCTCCCGTGGCCAGCTGCGATGCGGCGGAGGCCTCACCGCCCCCTACTACTCCCACCGCTGGCCAGGCCATCCCTCTACTCACACACACCCCCTGTTATTCTGCGGCGACGGCAACCTCACACCACGACGAACCAGTGAAACCTCATACTCCTCTACGCGTGGGCATCCACTGCCGCGTCTTCCCCGGCTCCGCGTCGTCCCCTTCCTAGGCCTCGCCGTCGTCCACTGCCCTGGTGCACTCGGCGCGGCGTGGTCAACGTGGTCAAGGAACGGCTTCCATTGGACGTGGACTGTACGTGGAGAGGCTGACAGTGGGTCCACGGCCGCAGCAAGGAAGTTCCACCTTATTACGTGCAAAATAATTATTCCTCCACCTGACAGCGGGGACCCACCGGACGGGCCACCAGTATTTTGCGAAAAAAATCTTTTCCCCCTGACTGCTGGGACCCACCGGACGGGCCACCGTATTTCACGAAAAAACATCCCCCCCCCCCCCCCGCTATCAGCTCAGACCCACTGGAAGTGCCTCCTTATTATGCACAAAAAAATGAAATACTCCCTCGGCTAGCTAGGACCCACCTTGCTGGGAGGCTGACTTGTGGGCCTACTAAGTTGACGGGGACGAAGGGCTTTGTCAACTTAGTCGATATGAACGATTCTAGCTCCAGTGACCGTACGATGTCCATCCAACGGCCATAGTGCTTCTTCAACCTCTGGTCTTCTTGCTCCAGCCGTCCAAAGCAGCGCCGGTTGTGCCGCATGCTCCTGCCTCCCGTGGCCTGCTGTGCTGCCGCAGAGGCCTCACCGCCCCCTACTATTCCCACCGCTGGCCAGGCTCTGCGGCGACGGCAGCCTCACATCGCAGCCGAACCAGTGAACCCTCGTAGTCCTCTCTGCACGGGCTTCCACTGCCGCGTCGTCCCCTTCCTAGGCCTCGCCGTCGTCCACCGCCGTGGTGCTCTCCGCGCGGCGTGGTCAACGTGGTCAAGGAACGACTTCCATCGGAAGAGTACTGTACATGGCGAGGCTGACAGCTGGGTCCACGGCCATAGCCCAGTTTTTTGTGATTTACCAAGTAAGTCGCTTTGTCAGGCCTGTTGGGCTGCAAATCTTTCAAGACGAGGAGAGCTTTCATTCGGCTGGCCGAGAAAATGGCCCATCAGTAATGAGAAATGGGTTGTACATTTTTAAAACACATCAAACCGGCAATTAGTTTCAAATATCTTTTTTTTATTTCAAGATTTTAAATTACATTAATTTTTATGCATGGAGAATTTGATGGAATTTATATTGATATACATTTATTTTTAAAATCAGTTTGAATGTGAGTCAAAATTTCAGGATTAAAAACAGTTCGGACCGCACCGAAATATGCAAAATTTCGTATAATTTTTTAACCGTTGCCACAATATGGGTTGTAATGCTAACAAAAAGAATATCGGCTCCAAAAAAACCTTAAGAATTAGCAAATGGGCTATAAATTTTTAGAAATAATGGCAGATGGGATGTATGCTGTTTTCCACAGATTTGAGGATGTCCTAAAACAAGGTTGAAGCACAAGCACTGACTGTTGGATGTCCATCCAACGGCCGTCGTGCTTCTTCAATCTCTGCTCTTCCTGCTCCAGCCGCTCAAACAAGCATCGGCGGGACTGCCTACTCCCTCCTCCTCGCGGCCGGCTGTGCTGCCGCGCAGGCCTCACCGCCCGACCGTACTCCCATCGCTGGCCTAGCCATCCCTCTACTCACCCACACCTGCTGTTATTCTCCGACGACGGCAGATGAACCAGTAAACCCTCGTACAGTCGTACTCCCATTCGCATGGGAAACAACTGCCGAGGCTTCCCTGCCTCCGTGTCGTCCCCTTCCTAGGCCTCGCTGTCGTCCACCGCCCTGGTGCTCTTGGCACGGCGTGGTCAACGTGGTCAAGGAACGACTTCCATCGGACGTGGACTGTACGTGGAGAGGCTGACAGTTGGGTCCACGGACGCAGCAAGGAAGTGCCTCCTTATTACACGGAAAATAATGATTCCTCCACCTGACAGCTGGGACCCACCGGATCGGCCACTGTATTTTGCGAAAAAAAACGTTTCCCCCTGACTGCTGGGACCCGCCAGCTACATCTTCGCACGCAAGGAAGTGCGTCCGGGCAAAAAAAACGATTCACCCCCTGACTACTGGGACCCACCAGCTACATCTTCACAGGCAAGGAAGTGCATGACAGTCGGGACCCACCTGGTCGAAGCGTACGTAGCGTTGTCATTCTGGTCGCGAATGTGTACGTACATACTGGTCGATGTAGAGGCGTGCACGTGTCGTAGTAGAGGCGCGCACGTGTCGTAGTAGAGGCGCGCACGTAGCATGTACACGTACGTACAGCTGCCAGGGTGCAAGAAAGAAAATACGGCCATGTATGCGTACATACAGGCGGGGTCTCAAACGCCTACTCGCGCATACGTACGGCGAGGGATGGTGTACATGGTCGGGTCGGAACGGAGAAACAGCGTCGTCGTCATGTTCATGGGGAGGCAACGGAATGTGTCATGTTCATGGGGAGGCAACGGAATGCGTCGTGTTCATGGGGAGGCAACGCAATGCGTCGTGTTCATCGGGAGGCAATGGAACGCATGGGAGCCAACCGGCTGGGTCGGAATGGAATGCGTGGTCGTGTTCATCGGGAGGGCTTGGACGTAACAGGCGATGGAAACGAGGCCTGGCGTACCGCACAACGGAGCAAACAGACCTCCTACGTTCGGAATGGGGTCCTGTTGATCGGGAGGGGTCTGGCGTACCGCAAAACGGAGGAAACGGACCTCCTACGGTCGAAACAGGGGTCCTGTTCATCGGGAGGGGTGTGGCGTACCGCAAAACGGAGGAAACGGACTTGTGTTGGAGCGCTACGGTCGAAACGGGGGTCCTGTTCATCGGGAGGGGTGCGGCGTACCGCAAAACTGGACTCCACGGGATATTGTTCATCTCCACCGTCGACCCCCTCCAGCCTCCACGAGCTACTGTTCATCCACCATCGACCTCCTCCAGCCTCCACCTGCGACTGTTCATCCACGGGCTCCTGTTCATCCAGCCTCCACCGCGCGCTACTCCACTGGCTACTATTCAACTAGCCCTCTCCACGGGCTCCTGTTCAACCACCCCTCCACGGGATACTGTTCATCCTGCCCTCCACCGTCTACTGTTCATCCTACCCTCCACGGGGTGGTCCTGTTCATCCAGCCCTCCACGGGGTCCTGTTCATCCAGCCCCAACCGGCTCGATTGATCGGGGTCCTGTTCATCCAGAGGCAACACCACGGGGTCCTATTCATCCACCCCACCGGGAACTGTTCATCCAACAACCCCCCCCCCCCCCCGCAACGCTCACTGTTCATCCAGAGGCAGCATCGATTGGCTTCAATTAGCAGCAGTAGCGAAGGAATCGCTCGATCGGCTTCAGTTAACAGCCATCGATCGGTCGCTCGGGTTCAGTAACGCGTAGCCTGCAGTGCAATCTCTCGGGTTCAGTTAGAGCCCAACGCCTCACTCGGGTTCAGTTAGAGCCAACGCCTCGCACACATGCGCATACGTGTACGAGAGAAACGCGCATCGCTTGGCCCCCGACCTCCCACCGTAACCGGGAACTCCCTGAAATTTTCCTCCCCCTCGCTTCTACCATGGATTTTTCCATCATGGACGGCCCAGAGAATGTCATGCAGCTGCGTCTCTGGCCCGCCCAGGACGAAAAGCCCATTTTCTGTCATGATTTTTTGTCATAGAAGTAGGAGCCCACCACATCTATGATGATACCGCGTTTTGTCACAATTATCGTCATAGAAGTGTCATATGTATGACAGAAAAAAAATTCGTTCGGCCCAAAATGTTACGGATGTGTCTTTTTTTTGTAGTGTATCGTGCGTATAGTATCTTGCATTGCTATGTCATTTGCTTAGTTTAGACATGCTTTGTGTGAATGCCACCTATTTAGTGTCTAATTACCATATATGTGAATTATGCAATGCCATCTTGTTGCAAGACATTATATATGTGAATTATGCAATGTTATCTTGTTGCAAGGCATTATGTATGTGAATTATGCAATGCCATGTTGTTTAGGCAGGCGGCATATATGTGAATTATATCATGCCGTCCTTTTTTTGTATTTCCCATTGCTTTTGTCGACAATGTTTGTATATTCAACTGCTCTTCCTGTGCATCAGCCATTTGAATTGGTGATGGAGAAATCTGGAGTGAAAACAAGGTCTTCAGAGGAGACAATGCTACCTGCTGAAGCAGATATCTTGTTGGTTACAGATAGCTCTTCAGAGGAGGATTCAGAGGCAGATGACCAGTCCTATTATCCCCCTGAGGTGTATGCTCAAACTTGGCAGGGTTATATTACTCATGTAATGCATATGTTGTATTGCAATGCTTAGTTTTTACATCATATACACAATATTGAATGCCATCTCCTTAGTTGACACATCATATATGCGATTGCCCTCTGCTCACTTCCTTAGTATATAAATCATATATTTGAATTATGTCATTCATGATGTTTACGTAGACAGCATGTATCTGAATTATGGCATGCCAACCCATTTTCTAAAGACGTAATATAGTTATATCATCTCATCCTGTTTACATAGTCATCATATTTAAATTATGTCATTCTATCCATGAATTATATCATGCCATCATGTTTCCATCGACGGCATGTTTGTGATTTAGGGCATGCCAACCACTTTAATAGACACATCGTATAGTTATATCATGTCATCCTATTTACATAGTCATCATATTTTGAAGTATGTCATTCTATCCTGTTTAGTTAGCCATCATACATGTGAAATTGTGTCATGTTATCCTGTTTAATTAGCCATCATATATGTGAAATTATGTCCTGCTATTCTATTTGCTTAGACAACATAAATGTGAATTATTTCATGCCCTGTTTTCTTCCCTACTATCCATTGCACCTGTCTATCTTATAATGTCTGTACATTCAATTACTTTTCTTGTTAATCAGCCATTTCAATTGGAGGGAGTGATGGCAGTATCTGTGGGAGTAAAAACACGGTCTTCAGAAAAGATCGTGCTACCTGTCGATGCAGATAGAACCACGGTTGTACTTGCCCAAGAACCAGCCCCACCACACATAACCCACACTCATGCAGATTGTACCCCTACCCAGTTGGACAGAGAACCAGCTACACCCCTTCTAACCCCAACCCCAGCAGATAGACACCCAGTTCCCATTGAAACAACACCGTCTCCACCACAGAGCACCCAAACACGAGCACTTAGTAAGGCAACTGCAGTGCCCAAATCACGAGGACCACCACTCCAAACCTGAAGTCAACGCTTAAAGCAGAAGAAGAATTGTTCTCAGGTCAGGTTCCGTAGCTATGGTTCATACTACTTTGCTCTTGCATCACTGTATTTACTGATACCAACTAATTTCAAATTTTAAGGATGCAATTGAAACTCCAATGGCGCAATAGGTATGTTTTAAACCTATTTCTTCAACGTGTTTGGCTGTTTGCTGTTGTAACTTGCTCTATGTTGATTTCAGTTTCAATTGAATAAACAATTATGTTCTCATGCCATGCACATTACAAGTGTTGTTATTGCTGTGTAGTTTCCCACACTTATATTCTGTCTATGCTGCTTTGTCTTAAATAGATATGATTCGAACTGTATCTATCTTGATTTGGCAACATAAACTAGAATGATATAGACCATACAGTGACCATACTACATAGATATATGTTTGTTTCATGCTGTTATCCTATCCACCTTACTACTGAACTGGTTTACCAAAATGAGTTTCATATACTACATTGTAAACCTGAGATGTGTTTTTTTGTTTTTCTTTTAGAACACGGATAAAATATTGGAGAAGAGTACCCTGTTATGCAATGGTAAAGGAAGTAATGCAGATAAGGTTCAAGATAGTGAGACATCCCTGTTGGTCTCCAAGAAAGCTGATAAAAACTATATTGAAGACACTGAGACAACCCCAAAGTCCTGTCTTTATGTAGTGTTCGAGTTACCGGCTACCACTGCTGGCACCAGCTCTTCGAACTCATTACCTGAATCAGTTTGGCTTCTTGAGTCTCAACTTCAAGTTAAAAGACATCAATCAGATGTTATGCGACGGGAAGGCGAAGGACTGAGGAAGTCCCTGCAGAATTCAGATGCATACTTTCTGGTGCAACAGCAAGCGCTGGAGGACTTAAGCGCCAAACAAGAGAAACTTAATAAGCTTGCTAAGCATCTTGCCAGCATTATGGGTACCCAGGATATAGTTTCTTGAGCTCTTCTGAAGTGGCTTCAGTTCTGGACTTGTTTTGCTGCGGCGTTTATATGCTGCTGTGTTCCCTATATTTGCACCGGTGGCGAACTTTGATGCCCACTGGATGTAATATGTGTAATAGTCGTGATAGCCTAGTGTAAGTTGCTTGCTTATTTATTTCCTTGTTGTCTTGTTTATTTGTTTGCTTGTAGTCAGTGCAGTTCTTTTTCTGCGGTTTGCTAGTGGCTGCAATAACCTATTTTTTAAAACTAGGCCACAATAACCATGAGCTAATATTTACTGTAGTGACACTGGGCCTCCTACGGGCCGTAGAAATAGTGGGCCTTCTACGGGCCGTAGAAATAGTGGGCCTTCTACGGGCCGTAGAAACAGTGGGCCTTCTACGGGCCGTATCATCAATGGGCCTTCTACAGGCCGTATCATCAATGGGCCTTCTACGGGTTGTATGATCGATTGGCCAAACATGGGCCAAACAGACCGCACTCTGGCTGTAAACGGGCTAGAGTTGGAATCGTTCGTTCATGGGCCGGCCATAATGGGCCATCGTTAATATGCCGTATTTGGTGACGCTATGAAAACGGCCCAACGTATTAACGGACCACAAACGGGACGACTGTAATCACGGGCTGAATTTGGCCCACAAGTAGAAAATGACATAAATGGGCCGTAAGTAAACGAATGCTGGAAATGAGCCCAAGAATAAATGGGCTCTGAGAAGGCCGAAAGATAACATGGGCGGGAGACGGCCCAACGGAATAACGGGCCGTTAATGGGTATAAAGTGATACACTGTTCATTACGGGCCAGTTTCACCACGGGCCATTAATGGGTGTAAAGTGATACACTGTTCATTACGGGCTAGTTTCACCACGGGCCGTTAATAGGCCAAGAGTTACATAGGGCCTCATATGGGCCGAAAGACGTCATGGGCCATACATGGGCCAGAAGTGAAAATGGGCTGGAATGATATTGGATGGCCCAGATGACGCTACTGGGCCTAATTCGGATAGGGCGTAACGGGCCTTGGGTTAGCGGGTTGTAAATGGGCTATATGCGAACAAGCCGTTAACAGGCTTTCCATGGGCCGGCCCGCCACCTTTTGACCAAGTCAAACGGGCCGGCCTTTTCACAGGAATGGGCCTTTGTTGGGCTGTGCCACGTGTCAATGTATCATAGGCGCCTTCTGTCCAATGAGTGGATGACATCTGTCCCGACGATGAGCCGACACGTGTTTCCTCCAGCCAATGATGATTTTACACGTGGAAAATCCCCATTGGTCGGGGCTGTTAACGGGTCATTGGATCCAAAACCCGACCTGATAGCTTAACGGCGTTATGTTACGGTGGATGCCACGTGTCAGTCACCCTTAACGAAAGCACTTCTGTGACGCGCGATTTATCGTCATGGAAGTGGACACTTCTGTGATGATAATTTTGGTAATGTCATGGAACACTTCTACGACAGCACAGGTATGACTATCTTGATTCTGTCATAAATTTGTCATGGATGTACATGCATGACAGAAAACACGACCTACTGTGCAAACACGTATCATCATGGAAGTGTATTTTTTGTAGTGTGTGGAGGCGCAGGAGGCCCTTGCCGAGGTGGACCTGCAACATGGCATGCTAGCCGACAACAAGGGGCAGCTCCAGGCCGAGGTGGAGCGCCTGAAGGCGCTGGTGGCCACGGCGGAGGAGACCCGGCGCTGCGAGGAGGACGTGAAGGCGGCCGAGGACAAGGATGCCGAGCTGAAGGCAGCCCTTGCCAAGGTCGCCGATCTGGAGAAGATGCTCCAGGAGTGTGACCGCACCATCGCCCGGGAGAAGCGCAGTACATTGCTCGAAGCGCAGCACGTGGAAGAGTCCTTCTCCAGTAAGTGCTTTCCTTCGATTTTGTTGTTACCGGGTTGGGACTCCGGCTTTTCTTCCTTAGCGACTTTCTTCTGACTCGCTTTTCTTTTCGACAGGGGCCTTCTCGGACACGCGCCAGCTGGCGGAGGAGGCGGTCCGCTTTCATTGTGACCTGCAGGGGATCGTCGGCTCCAGAACTGACCCGCTGGTGGCCTGGACCTTCCCGGAGATCGTGACCGCTGCCGAGGACCGTCTGCGAGTCTTGAGCGAGCAGATGGGGCGGCTCTCTGAGGCCAACGCGGCGATGACGGCGGCCCTCTGGCCAGGTGCCGTCGCGCCGACTAGCTTCACGCGGCTGGCGCGGTGGTTGGAGGCGGGCCCAGACCGTCTTCATGAGTGGCGGGTTTCCGTCGCTCGTGCTGGCGCCGAGATGGTGCTAAGGTTCGTGGTGTTTCGCTCGCTCCCCGGCATCTGGACCTGGCGCTGGATGCGTTGATGGGCCAGCGGGCCGTCTAGGAGAGCCAGCTACAGGCGGAGGCGAGACGGATCACCGCCCGGGCCAGCTACATCGCCGGGTTCACCTTCCATGACGAGTTCCAGCCGGAGCGGGCGGAGGATGGCGGAGTCGTGCCTGCTGACGACTATGGCCTACTTCTGGACGACCCGGAGGGCAGCTCTGAGGAGACGGACATCTACCACGACATGGATGCCGGGGAGGAGGACACCGGCACCTCGGCAGACCCGGGAGCTGCGCGATCCGGCGGCGGGAATGCCTGATTTTTCACTTAGTGAAAATCTTTGTTAGGTAGCAGGTCCACCCACCCACTGGGGATTAACTTCGTGTAATGAACTCCAGCCTTGGGCCTATTTCTGAATTTATGATGTATAAGCCTTGTGAATGTTTGCGCCTTTGCTTTTCGTTTTTTTGAGCCGTTTTCCTGCACTTTCCCCTCCTAGGCTTCTCCCCGGCGAGTCTGATGGCCGAGGCTTCGGCCTTTGAGAAGAGCGTGCAGTACTTAGGCTTTCGCAACATTGAGTGCGAGCGAAACACCCACTGGGCCGGCTGGCGGCAATCCGGCGGGGCCGGGTTGGCGTGCAGCCGGTCGTGCGGCAACTTAAAGCGGCGAGGTCGGGTTGAGCGACCCGGCGGTATGCAAAAACTTCGTTGATGCCTACGCTCTTGCTTTTCGTCTTTGGAGCCGTTTTTTCACAACTTTTCCCCCTTTGGGTTCCCCCCTGCAAGTCTGACGGTCGAGGCTCCGGTCCGTGACAAGGGGTTCGGCCTTTGGGAGGAGCGTGCGATACTTAGGCTTTTGAAATATTGAGCGTGAGCGAAACACCCACTGGGCCGGCTAGCGGCAATCCGGCGGGGCCGGGTTGGCGAGCAGCTGGTCGTGCAGCAACTTAGACCGGCGAGGCCGAGTTGGGCGACCCGGCGGTTCTTGACTTAGTGCTCGTGGCGCGCTGGTGCTTTGGTCTCATGTGCTTGCCAGCCAACAGCCGAAGCCGGTTCTGCGGCTTAGGGCGAAGTGAGAGGCCGTGGCGATCCAATGCGTCAGGAGCCGCTAAGGGAAACAGCGGGTGCCCAAGCCGGCCAACCCCCGAGCCCCCGGGTCGAGCGAGTCGACCTGGTGGTCGGGTTGGTTTTAAGAGGAAAGTAAGACACAGATGTAGGAGACACAATAGCTTGGTCGAAAAGGGCATCCCCCAAGCATCGTTCGGGGATCCCATAGTTTAGATGATTACAAAAGGCAACAATACATATGTGCATACGGCTAACTGTAAAACAGGCGGAGGAGCTCTGCATTCCATGGCCGGATTGTCTCTTCACCGGCGGTATCCCTCTTGCGCTTGTTTGACTTGCGGGCGTCGATGAGGTAGTACGCGTTGCGATCGCACAAGGCCTTACTGATGATGAAGGGGCCCTCCCATGGGGAGGACAGCTTGTGTTGGCCGGTCTACTCTTGGACGAGCCGGAGGATGAGGTCTCCCTCCCGGAAAGCGAGGAGCTTGATCTTCTTGTTGTGGTAGTGCCTCAGACCTTGCTGGTGGATGGCTGAGCGGCTGAGCGCTAGGAGACGTGCTTCTTCGAGTAGGTCGACGCCGTCTTCGCGAGCTTCCTTGGCCTCGGCTTCTGTGTATATCGTGATGCGCGGCGAGTCAAACTCGACGTCGGTCGGGATGACGGTTTCTGCGCCGTAGATGAGGAAGAACGGGGTGAACCCGGTCGGCCAGTTTGGCGTGGTGCGGAGACTCCAGAGGACGGCCGGCAACTCTTCAAGCGAGATGCCAGGCGAATGGATGAGCGGTTCGACGAGTCGCGGCTTGATGTCGGATAGGATGAGGCCGTTGGCTCGCTCGACCTGGCCGCTGGACTGTGGATGTGCAACGGAAGCTAGGTCGAGGCGGATGCCGGAGACGGAGCAGTACTACACGAGAACGCCCTTGGCGAAGTTGGTGTCGTTGTCCGTGATGATGTTGTTCAGCATGTCGTAGCTCACCGCGGTGTCCTTGACGAATCGATTAGCCGTTGGCCCATCCAGCTTCTTGATTGGCCTTGCTTCGATCCATTTGGTGAACTTGTCCACCGCCACCAGCAAATGCGTCATGCTGCCTCGAGCGGTCTTGAAGGGCCCCACCATGTCGAGTCCCCAGACCGCGAAGGGCCAGGCGATCGGGATGGTCCGGAGTGCCGACGCCTGCTGGTGGCTATGCTTGCTGAAGTGCTGGCACCCCTCGCACTTGAGGACGAGCGACTCTGCGTCTGCGAGGGTTGTGGGCCAGTAGAAACCATGGCGGAAAGCCTTGGCCACCAGGGACCGTGAGGCATCGTGGTGCCCGCACTAGCCCTGGTGTATGTCGAGGAGGACCTCAATGCCCTTGTCTTGCTCGATGTAGCATTGGAATATGTTGATGGAGCTGCGCTTGACGAGCTCGTTGTTGATGATGCTGTTGGGGGACGCTCGGCGCTGCACTTGCCGAGCTTCGGTCTCGTCCATGGGGAGGACCCCATTCTCCAGGAACTCTGAGATGGGCAGGGCCCATGATGGCGCCGTCACCACGGCGAAGACGGCCACTATTTCAGGTTCTGGGGCGGCAGCCCCCGAGCCGAGTTCAGCAGCCCCCGGGTCGGGTTCGGCAGTCCCCGAGCCGGGTTCGACAGTCCCGGGGCCAGGTTGAGGCGCGGCCGGGTCGAGTGGAGCAGCCCCCGGGCCGGGTTGAGGCACGGCCGGGTCGGACGGAGCAGTCCCCGGGTCAGGTTGGCTGGGACGTGGATGGACTCGGAGTCCGGAGACGGCTTGACTGACGGCTTGTGCAGATGCTCGAGGGAGACGCCGGGTGGAATGGACTGCCGAGACGAGGCGATCTTGGCGAGTGTGTCGGCCGCCTCATTCTCTGCGCGCGGGACATGGAGGAACTCACAGCCCGCGAAGAATCCAGACAGCTTCTGGACGAGGAAACGGTAGCTTGCCATGTTGGAGTCGTGGGCGTCCCACTCGCCGGAGCACTGCTGCACCACCAGGTCCGAGTCGCCGTAGCATAGGATGCGCCAGGTGCCGAGTTCCTGGGCAAGCCGGAGGCCGTGCACAAGGGCTTCATATTCGGCGACGTTGTTGGAGGCGGCAAAGTGGATTTGGAGTGCATACTTGAGCCGGTTGCCCTTGGGGGAGGACAGCACGATGCCGGCCCCTAGGCCGAGTTGCCTCTTCGAGCCGTCGAAGTGCATGCACCAGTGCGTCGAGTCCGGTGGCGGCGGCATGTACCGGGTCTCTGTCCAGTCGACGAGGAAGTCGGCCAAAGCTTGGGACTTGATTGTAGTATGGGGCTCGTAGAGGATGGTGTAGCCGGCTAGCGCGAGCGCCCACTTGGTGACCCGGCCAGAGGCATCCCGGCACCCGATGATTTCGCCGAGAGAGGCCGCGCTGACCACGGTAACGAAGTGCTCTTGTAAGTACTGCTTCAGTTTCTTGGCAGTGAAGTACACACCGTAACACATCTTCTGGTAGTGCGTGTAGTTCTGCCTCGAGGCGGAGAGCACCTCGCTCAGGTAGTAGACGGGACGCTGGAATGCTTGGACCTTGTCCTTCTCTGGTCGCTCGACCACCATCACCGTGCTTACCGACCGCGAGGTCGCGACGATATAGAGCAACAGCACTCCTTCTCGGCTGGTGCGGCCAGGACTGGTGCGGTGGAGAGCATGCGCTTGAGATCCCGGAAAGCCTCGTCCGCCTGATCGTTCCATTCGAACGGCGTTGTCTTCTTCATCAGCTGATATAGGGGCAAGGCCCTCTCGCCCAGCCGGCTGAGAAACTGGCTAACCGAGGCCAAGCAGTCGGTGAATTTCTGGACATCGCGCAGCCGAGCCAGCTTGCGCATGCGCTCGATGGCCTCGATTTTCTCCGGGTTTGCCTCAATGCCGCGATCCGAGATGAGGAAGCCGAGTAGCTTTCCGGCCAGGACACCGAAAATGCACTTTTCCGGGTTGAGCTTGACCTTGTACTTGCGCTGGTTGGCGAAGGTCTCCTTCAAGTCGTCGAGGAGCATGAGGTGCTTCTTGGTCTTCACCACGATGGCATCCATGTAGACGTGGATATTGCGGCCGAGTTGCGGCAGCAGGCACTTCTGCATGCAGCGCTGGAAGGTGGCGTCGGTGTTCTTCTAGCCGAACGACATGGTGATGTAGCAATACGCCCCAATGGGCGTGATGAAGGACGTCTTCAGGGCGTCGGCCGGGTCCAGCTTGATCTGATGATAGCCGGAGTAAGCATCCAGGAAGGACAGGAGCTCACACCCGGCAGTGGAGTCGATGACTTGGTCGATCCGCGGGAGGGCGAATGGGTCTTTGGGGCAGGCCTTGTTCAGGCTGGTGTAGTCGATACGCATGTGCTAGGTCTTGTTCTATTCCAGGATGAGGACTGGGTTAGCCAGCCACTCGAGGTGAAACACTTCCATGATGAAGCCGGTCGCCAAAATCTTCACCGATGGTCCTTCTCTTCTCTTCGGAAAAATGTCGCAGGGGTTGAACGACGGACTTGGCGTCCTTGCGGACATGGAGTTTGTGCTTGCCGTACTTCCTTGAGATACCCGGCATGTCCTTTCGGGTCCATGCGAAAATATCCCGATTCTCACGGAGGAAGTCGATGAGCTCGCCTTCCTATTTGCTGTCGACGCGGGTACCCAAGATAACGTACTTGCTGCAGCTGGGGTCCTCCGGGTTTAGCTTCACTTTCTTGGTCTCCTTGGAGGGCTTGAATGAGGCCTCGTCGGCCGGGTCCTCGACTGGGACTGGTCCGGCCAACTCTTCTTGGGCCAAGGCGACGATCCGGTCGAGCTGGCACCGCTCCTCGGCTACGACCAACGACTCGGCCAGCTTGGCGCTGTCTCGGGTGCACTCTATGGAATTGCCGTAGTCGCCAATGATGGTCATGAGGTCCTTCGGACCCGGCATCTTTATCTTCAGGTAGGCATGAATTTGGCGAGCGCGGGCCGGCCCAGCAGCGCGTGATACGCGCTGGGCACGTCCACCACCTCGAACCAGATCGGCTCGCGTCAGAAGTGGCTGCTGTCGCCGAACAGGACGTCGAGCCGGATCTAGTTGATCAGGGAGCAGGAGAGGCCGGGAATGATGCCGTGGAAGACCGTCCGGGTCGGCTCCAGGTCCTTGGCCTCGAGGCTGAGCTTGGTCATGGTGTCGCGGTAGAGGATGTTGATGCTGCTGCCGCCGTCGATGAGAACCCGGGAAAACATGCACGTGCGCCGAGGCGTGACGATGGTGGGATCAAGGACGAGGGTGTAACCACCCGGGTTCGGCATGATGGCCGGGTGTTCCTCCTGAGTCCAGGTGACTGGGTGCTCCGACCAGTGCGTGTATTCTGCCATGGCCGGGATGACGGTGTTCACCTCTTGCCGAAGGAGGCGCTCGCTGCGCTTGTCGTCGCCGAGGCTGGTGAAGACGACGTAGGTCGCGTTCTGGGCTGGGTAGGCGTCGTCGCGCATCACACCGCCGGCCAGGGGCGGCGGTGGAGGTGGAGGCGGCTGCCCTGCTCCTGGAGCCGGCGCCGGAGGAGGCAAGACATCTCCCCTCATGATGCGCTTGGTGATGGCACACTACCGAAGCATGTGCGTGGATGGCCTTGCGCCACTGTGGTGCTTGCAGGGAGCGTCGAGCATCTCCTAGAAACTCATGGTAGGTTGCCACGTCATCTTGCCGGTCTGTCGGTGCTTGGCGGCCTGGTCGGCCGCGGGCACCTGCTCGGCGGCCGCGATAAGCCGGTTGTCGCAGCGCTGGGCTGGTTTATTGGCCTTGCGCTTGTTGTTCTGCTGGTTGTGCTGTTGCCGGCTGCCTTCGCCGGCCGGCTTCGGTGGGTGGCTTTGCTTTGCTGGCTTCGTCCAGCGCCACCTGGATCTTCATGGCGGAGTCGGCGTTGGTGTACTTGTCCGCCGTCACCATGAGCGCGGCCATGGTGGCCGGCTCGGAGCGCAAGAGCTTGTGCTTGAGGAGGGTGCCATCCCGGCACCCGTTGACGAAGTATTGGATTGCTTGGACTTCGTGGATGCCCTCACAGCTGTTCCGGAGCTTGGTCCAGCGTGCGAGGTACTCGCGGCCGGTCTCCGCCGGTCCCTGCACGCACATGGTGAGCTGACTGGGGCGGCCGCGTCGCTTGTACGTGCCGGTGAAGTTGTGCACGAAGGCTTGCTTGAAGTCGACCCACGCGTTGATGCTGCCCTCCGGCAGACTATTCAACCAGGTGCGGGCCGAACACTGGAGCATGAGAGGCGCGTAGCGCATGGCGAGGCGGCGGTTGCCGCCGGCGATGCCAATGGCGGTGGTGTAGTCGGTGAGCCAGTTGATACGTCTCCAACGTATCAATAATTTTTGATTGCTCCATGCTATTATATTATCTATTTTGGATGTTAATGGGCTTTATTTTACACTTTTATATCATTTTTGGGACTAACCTACTAAACAGAGGCCCAGCCCAAATTGTTGTTTTTTTGCCTATTTTAGGGTTTCGACGAAAAGGAATATCAAACAGAGTCCAAACGGAATGAAACCTTCGGGAACGTAATTTTCTCAACAAATGTGATCCAAGAGACTTGGAGTGGCCGTCAAGAAACAAGGGAGGAAGGCACGAGGCAGTGGGGCGCGCCTACCCCCTTGGGCGCACCCTCCATCCTTGTGGGCCCTCCGTTGCTCCGACATACTTCTTCCTCCTATATATATCCACGTACCCCCCAAACATCCAGGAGCACCACGAAAACCTAATTCCACCACTGCAACCTTCTGTACTCGAGAGATCCCATCTCGGGGCCTTTTCCGGAGCTCCACCGGAGGGGGCATTGACCACAGAGGGTCTCTACATCAACTCCATGGCCTCTCTGGTGATGTGTGAGTAGTTTATTTCAGACCTTCGGGTCCATAGTTATTAGCTAGATGGCTTCTTCTCTCTCTTTGAATCTCAATACAAAGTACTCCTCGATTCTCTTGGAGATCTATTCGATGTAATCTTCTTTTGCAGTGTGTTTGTCGAGATCCGATGAATTGTGGGTTTATGATCCACACTATCTATGAACAATATTTGATTCTCCTCTGAATTATTTTATGTATGATTGGTTTATCTTTGCAAGTTTCTTCGAATTATCAGTTTGGTTTGGCCTACTAGATTGATCTTTCTTGCAATGGGAGAAGTGCTTAGCTTTGGGTTCAATCTTGCGGTGTTCGATCCGAGTGACAGAAAGGGAACCGATACGTATTGTATTGTTGCCATCGAGGATAAAAAGATGGGGTTTATATCATATTGCATGAGTTTATCCCTCTACATCATGTCATCTTCCTTAAAGCATTACTCTGTTCTCTTGAACTTAATACTCTAGATGCATGCTGGATAGCGGTCGATGTGTGGATTAATAGTAGTAGATGCAGAATCGTTTTGGTCTACTTGCCTCGGACGTGATGCCTATATACATGATCATACCTAGATATTCTCATAACTATGCTCAATTCTATCAATTGCTCAACACTAATTCGTTTACCCACTGTAATACTTATGCTCTTGAGAGAAGCCACTAGTGAAACCTATGGCCCAGGGTCTATCTTCCATCATATTAATCTTCCAATACTTAGTTATTTCTATTGCTTTTTATTTTACTTTGCATCTTTTATTTCTCTTTATCATAAAAATACCAAAAATATTATCTTATCATATCTATCAGATCTCACTCTCGTAAGTTACCATGAAGGGATTGACAACCCTTTTTCGCGTTGGTTGCGAGGTTCTTATTTTTTGTGTAGGTGCATGGGACTTGAGCGTGATCTCCTACTGGATTGATACCTTGGTTCTCAAAAACTGAGGGAAATACTTACGCTACTTTACTGCATCACCCTTTCCTCTTCAAGGGAAAACCAACGCAGTGCTCAAGAGGTAACAAGAAGGATTTCTGGCGCTGTTGCCGGAGAGATTCGCGCCAAGTCAAGTCAAGTCAAGACATAGCAAGTACCCATCACAAACTCTTATCCCTCGCATTACATTATTTTCCATTTGCCTCTCGTTTTCCTCTCCCCCACTTCACCCTTGCCGTTTTATTCATCCTCTTTTCCTCTCTCCCTCTCTCTCTGTTCCCCTTCTCTTTTTCTATTTGCCTTTTTTGCCCGTTTCTTGTTTGCTTGTGTGTTGTATTGCTTGCTTGTCACGATGACTCTACCTAGATTTGGTGACCTTCACCTTAAAAGGTTAGAAGAGATCGAAAGCAACATCAGGAGTTTTATGACTTTACAATTTGAGCATAATAATTTCTTTAGGAACGAGCTTAAGGAACAAAAAAAGCTTTATGGGTTATATGAATAAAGAGCTCGATGATATGTCCAAAGAATTTTATGGTTTGAAATCTCAGATTGCTCATCTCGAAAAATTAATTGCTGAAGTCTCGGATAAGCAGGCCACCTTAGTTAATAAGATGGCCGCTAAGCTGGAAAATTTTCATGATAATAAAGATGAAGATCTAAAATTTATTGATGTGTCCCCTATTAAATCTTTGTTTTGCAATATGAATATTGATAATGATGGGGCTGAAGATGAGCCATCTTTACCTAGAAGGCGTTCCAAAAATTTGGAGTCTTTAGATCTTGATGCTAAAATTGTTAAAAGTGGGATCGAAGAGATTAAAACGTTAAATATCAATGAACCCACTATTTTGGATTTCAAGGAATTTAATTATGATAATTGCTCTTTGGTAGATTGTATTTCCTTGTTGCAATCCGTGCTAAATTCTCCTCATGCTTATGGTCAAAATAAAGCTTTTACTAAACATATCGTTGATGCTTTGATGCAATCTTATGAAGAAAAACTTGAGTTGGAAGTTTCTATCCCTAGAAAGCTTTATGATGAGTTGGAACCTACAATAAAAATTAAAATTAATGATCATGAGTGTTATTCTTTGTGTGATTTTGGTGCTAGTGTTTCCATGATTCCGAAAACTTTATGTGATTTGCTAGGTTTTCGTGATTTTGATGATTGTTCCCTAAACTTGCACCTTGCGGATTCCACTATTAAGAAACCTATGGGAAGAATTAATGATGTTCTAATTGTTGCAAATAGGAACTATGTGCCCGTAGATTTCATTGTTCTTGACATAGATTGCAATCCTTCATGTCCTATTATTCTTGGTAGACCTTTCCTTAGAACGATTGGTGCAATTATTGATATGAAGGAAGGGAACATTAAATTCCAATTTCCATTAAGGAAAGTCATGGAACACTTCCCTAGAAAGAAAATTAAATTACCATATGAATCTATTATGAGAGCCACTTATGGATTTCCTACCAAAGATGGCAATACCTAGATCTATCTTCGCTTTTATGCCTAGCTAGGGGCGTTAAACGATAGCGCTTGTTGGGAGGCAACCCAATTTTATTTTTATTTCTTCCTTTTTGTTCCTGTTTAGTAATAAATAATTTATCTAGCCTCTGTTTTGGTTGTGTTTTTGTGTTTAATTAGTGTTTGTGCCAAGTAGAACCGTTGGGAAGACTTGGGGAAAGTCTTTTTGATCTTGCTGTAAAAAACAGAAACTTTAGCGCTCACCAGGATTGCTGCCATTTTTATTTGAAAGGTTCTATTGAGTTAATTCTATTTTCCGATGATTAATAGATAAAGTCCTCACGTCTAGAAATTTATTTAAGAATTTTTGGGGTTCCAGAACTTGCGTTAGCTACAGATTACTACAGACTGTTCTGTTTTTGACAGATTCTGTTTTGCGTGTGTTGTTTGCTTATTTTGATGAATCTATGGCTAGTAAAAGGGTTTATAAACCATAGAGAAGTTGGAATACAGTAGGTTTAACACCAATATAAATAACGAATGAGTTCATTACAGTACCTTGAAGTGGTGTTCTGTTTTCTTTTGCTAACGGAGCTCACGAGATTTTCTATTTTGAGTTTTGTGTTGTGAAGTTTTCAAGTTTTGGGTAAAGATTTGATGGATTATGGAACAAGGAGTGGCAAGATCCTAAGATTGGGGATGCCCATGGAACCCCAAGGTAAAATTAAAGGACGCCAAAAAGCCTAAGCTTGGGGATGCTCCGGAAGGAATCCCCTCTTTCGTCTTCGTCTATCGGTAACTTTACTTGGAGCTATATTTTTATTCACCACATGATATGTGTTTTGCTTGGAGCGTCTTGTATGATTTGAGTCTTTGCTTTTTAGTTACCACAATCATCCTTGCTGTACACACATTTTGAGAGAGACTCACATGATTGGAAATTTGTTAGAATACTCCATGTGCTTCACTTATATCTTTTGAGCTATATAGTTTTTGCTCTAGTGCTTCACTTACATCTTTTAGAGCATGGCGGTGGTTTTGTTTTATAGAAGCTATTATTCTCTCATGCTTCACTTATATTATTTTGAGAGTCCTTTAGAACAACATGGCAATAATAAAAACTTTCATGCAAGTGCATTGAATACTATGAGAAGTTTGAAACTTGATAATTGTTTTGAGACATGGAGATGGTGATATTAGAGTCATGCTAGTTGAGTAGTTGTGAATTTGAGAAATACTTGTGTTGAAGTTTGTGATTCCCGTAGCATGCATGTATGGTGAACCGTTATGTGACGAAGTCGGAGGATGATTTATTTATTGATTGTCTTCGTTATGAGTGGCGGTCGGGGACGAGCGATGGTCTTTTCCTACCAATCTATCCCCCTAGGAGCATGTGCGTAATACTTTGCTTTGATAACTTGTAGATTTTTGCAATAACTATGTGAGTTCTTTATGACTAATGATGAGTCCAAGGATTATACACACTCTCACCCTTCCACCATTGCTAGCCTCTCTAATACCGCGCACTTTTCGCCGGTATCATAAACCCACCATATACCTTCCTCAAAACAGCCACCGTACCTACCTATAATGGCATTTCCATAGCCATTCCGAGATATATTGACATGCAACTCTCCATTGTTCCCTTATTATGACACGATTCATCATTGTCATATTGCTTGCATGATCATGTAGTTGAGATCGTATTTGTGGCAAAGCCACCGTTCATAATTCTTCATACATGTCACTCATGCATCATTGCACATCCCGGTATGCCGCCGGAGGCATTCACATAGAGTCATATCTTGTTAGAGCATTGTCCCAGTGAGGAAAGGATGATGGAGACGATGATTCCCCCACAAGTCGGGATGAGACTCCGGACGAAAAAAAGAGAAAGGCCATCAAAAAAAGAAGGCCCAAAAAAATGAGAGAAAAAGAGAGAAGGGACAATGTTACTATCCTTTTTCCACACTTGTGCTTCAAAGTAGCACCATGATCTTCATGATAGAGATTCTCCTATGATATCACTTTCATATACTAGTGGGAATTTTTCATTATAGAACTTGGCTTGTATATTCCAATGATGGGCTTCGTCAAATTGCCCTAGGTCTTCATGAGCAAGCAAGTTGGATGCACACCCACTTAGTTTCTTTTGTTGAGCTTTCATACACTTATAGCTCTAGTGCATCTGTTGCATGGCAATCCCTACTCACTCTCATTGATATCTATTCACAGGCATCTCCATAGCCCGTTGATACGCCTAGTTGATGTGAGGGTATCTTCTCCTTTTTTTTCTTCTCCACAACCACCATTCTATTCCACCATAGTGCTATATCCATGGCTCACGCTCATATATTGCGTGAAGATTGAAAAAGTTTGAGAACATCAAAAGTATGAAACAATTGCTTGGCTTGTCAACGGGGTTGCGCATGATTTAAATATTTTGTGTGGTGAAGATGGACCATAGCCAAACTATATGATTTTGTAGGGATAACTTTCTTTGGCCATGTTATTTTCAGAAGACATAATTGCTAGTTAGTGTGCTTGAAGTATTATTGTTTTTATGTCAATATTAAACTTTTGTCTTGAATCTTATGGATCTGAACATTCATGCCACAATAAAGAAAAATTACATTGAGACATATATTAGAAAGCATTCCACATCAAAAATTATTCTTTTTATCATTTACCTACTCGAGAATGAGCAGGAATTAAGCTTGGGATGCTTGATACGTCTCCAAGGTATCTATAATTTTTGATTGCTCCATGCTATTATATTATCTATTTTGGATGTTAATGGGCTTTATTTTACACTTTTATATCATTTTTGGGACTAACCTACTAACCGGAGGCCCAGCCCAAATTGTTGTTTTTTGCGTATTTTAGGGTTTTGAAGAAAAGGAATATCAAACGGAGTCCAAACGGAATGAAACCTTCGGGAACGTGATTTTCTCAACAAATGTGATCCAGAAGACTTGGAGTGGCCGTCAAGAAACAAGGGAGGAAGGCATGAGGCAGGGGGCGTGCCTACCCCCCTGGGCGCACCCTCCACCCTCGTGGGCCCTCCGTTGCTCCACCAACATACTTCTTCCTCCTATATATATCCACGTACCCTCCAAACATCTAGGAGCACCATGAAAACCTAATTCCACCGCTGCAACCTTCTATACTCAAGAGATCCCATCTCGGGGCCTTTTCCGGAGCTCCACCGAAGGGGGCATTGATCATAGAGGGCCTCTACATCAACTCCATGGCCTCTTCGGTGATGTGTGAGTAGTTTACTTCAAACCTTCGTGTCCATAGTTATTAGCTAGATGGCTTCTTCTCTCTCTTTGGATCTCAATACAAAGTTCTCCTTGATTCTCTTTCAGATCTATTCGATGTAATCTTCTTTTGCGGTGTGTTTGTCGAGATCCAATGAATTGTGGGTTTATGATCCAGATTATCTATGAACAATATTTGATTCTCCTCTGAATTCTTTTATGTATGATTGTTTTATCTTTGCAAGTCTCATCGAATTATCAGTTTGGTTTGGCCTACTAGATTGATCTTTCTTGCAATGGGAGAAGTGCTTAGCTTTGGGTTCAATCTTGCGGTGTTCAATCCCAGTGACAGAAAGGGAACCGATACGTATTGTATTGTTGCCATCGAGGATAAAAAGATGGGGTTTATATCATATTGCATGAGTTTATCCCACTACATCATGTCATCTTCCTTAAAGCATTACTCTGTTCTCTTGAACTTAATAGTCTAGATGCATGCTGGATAGCGGTCAATGTGTGGAGTAATAGTAGTAGATGCAGAATCGTTTCGGTCTACTTGTCTTGGACGTGATGCCTATATACATGATCATACCTAGATATTCTCATAACTATGCTCAATTCTATCAATTGCTCGACACTAATTCGTTTACCCTTCGTAATACTTATGCTCTTGAGAGAAGCCACCAGTGAAACCTATGGCCCCCGGGTCTATCTTCCATCATATTAATCTTCCAATACTTAGTTATTTATATTGCTTTTTATTTTAGTTTGCATCTTTTATTTCTCTTTATCATAAAAATACCAAAAATATTATCTTATCATATATATCATATCTCACTCTCGTAAGTGACCGTGAAGGGATTGACAACCCCTTTTCGCGTTGGTTGCGAGGTTCTTATTTGTTTGTGTAGGTGTGTGGGACTTGAGCGTGATCTCCTACTGGATTGATACCTTGGTTCTCAAAAACTGAGGGAAATACTTACGCTACTTTACTGCATCACCCTTTCCTCTTCAAGGGAAAACCAACGCAGTGCTCAAGAGGTAGCACCAGTCCTCCGGCTTCACGGTGCCGTTGTACTTGGGGTGTTGCGGGGGAGCGTGAACCCTTTAGTAAAGGGCTCACCTCGGATGCGTGGCCCGAAACACGCCGGTCCGAGGGGGCCGGTCTCCTCCAACTCTTGGGAGAGGGTGAGTCAGTCGAGGCGGTGACGTGCGTCGGTGTCGTCGATGGCGCGCGGGCCCAGTCGGTCGGTGACCGCGCCATGGGGGGCCGGGTCGCCTCCAGTCAGACGTCGGCTGGATAGGAGCAGAGGGTCGAGTCGGCGTCGGGCCTCCAAGGCCGGCTCGTCACCCAAGCTGCCGACGATCATCGGGGCGGGGTTGCGCCGGGTCCGGGTGCGGCCGAAGTGTGCCTCGCTGGGTGGCGAGGATGTCGTGTGCTGGAAGTTACCGGGTGCGGGTGCGGCATCCGGCCGGCTTGGCGAGTTGGTTGAGGCGGTCCTGCTGCGCGTTGGCCGCAGCGAGGTGATCGTTCACCCTCTTGAGGTGGTCCTGCAGCTCTTCGCCTACGAGTTGGTCCAGGCAGACCGCGGCTGCCAGGGCAGCGTGCATGTTCTTCATGGGAGTCTTGTAGACGGGAGGGACGGCGCCGAAGGCGCGCCCAATCGCACCGCCCCGGGCTCGTACATCGACGAGCCAGCTTGGCTCAGGCGCGTCTGGCGTGAAGCCGTAGGCAGTGTTGCGCTCCAGCTGAGCGGAGTCGAGGCGGCGCTGCATGGCAGCGAGCGTCTCGGTGAGGTCCAGCAGGCGCTGGTGGTCTTCGTCGAGGCGAGTCCGGGCCTCGGCGATGTCGGAGGGGTCGATGAGCACTGATGTCTACTACACAACCTTCTTCTTGTAGACGTTGTTGGGCCTCCAAGTGCAAAGGTTTGTAGGAAAGTAGCAAATTTCCCTCAAGTGGATGTCCTAAGGTTTATCAATCCGTGGGAGGCATAGGATGAAAATGATCTCTCTCAAACAACCCTACAACCAAATAACAAAGAGTTTCTTGTGTCCCCAACACACCCAATACAACGGTAAATTGTATAGGTGCACTAGTTCGGCGAAGAGATGGTGATACAAGTGCAATATGGATGGTAGATAAAGGTTTTTTAATCTAAAAATATAAAAACAGCAAGGTAGATAGTGGTAAAAGTGAGCGTAAACGATATTGCAATGTGTTGAAACAAGGCCTAGGGTTCATACTTTAACTACTGCAAGTTCTCTCAACAATAATAACATAATTCGATCATACAACTATCCCTCAACATGCAACAAAGAGTCACTCCAAAGTCACTAATAGAGGAGAACAAACGAAGATATTATTGTAGGGTACGAAACCACCTCAAAGTTATTCTTTCTGATCGATCTATTCAAGAGTTCGTACTAGAATAACACCTTAAGACACAAATCAACCAAAACCCTCATGTCACCTAGATACTCCAATGTCACCTCAAGTATCCGTGGGTATCATTATACGATATGCATCACACAATCTTAGGTTCATCTATTCAACCAACACAAAGAATTTCAAAGTGTGCCCCAAAGTTTCTACCGGAGAGTCAAGATGAAAACGTGTGCCAACCCCTATGCATAAGTTCACGAACTTACGGAACTCGCAAGTTGATCACCAAAACATACATCAAGTAGATCACGTGATATCCCATTGTCACCACAGATAAGCACATGCAAGACATACATCAAGTGTTCTCAAATCCTTAAAGACTCAATCCGATAAGATAACTTCAAAGGGAAAACTCGATTCATCACAAGAGAGTAGAGGGGGAGAAACATCATAAGATCCAACTATAATAGCAAAGCTCGCGATACATCAAGATCGTGCCGAATCAAGAACACGAGAGAGAGAGAGAGATCAAACACATAGCTACTGGTACATACCCTCATCCCCGAGGGTGAACTACTCTGTCCTCGTCATGGAGAGAGCCGGGATGATGAAGATGGCCACCGGAGAGGGATTCCCCCTCCGGCAGGGTGCTGGAACGGGTCTAGATTGGTTTTCGGTGGCTACGGAGGCTTGCGGCGGCGGAACTCTCGATCTAGGTTATTTTTTGGATGTATTTATAGGAATTTTTGGCATCGGTCTCACGTCAAGGGGGTCTCCGAGTCGTCCATGAGGGTGGAGGGCGCACCCTACCCCCCGGGCTCGCCCTCCTATCTCGTGGACGGCTCGGGACTCTTTTGGCCCAACTATTTTACTCCGGGGGCTTCTTTTGGTCAATAAAAATCATCAAAAATTGGCACGTTAATTGGACTCCGTTTGGTATTCCTTTTCTGTAAAACTCAAAAACAAGGAAACAAACAGAAACTGGCACTGGACTCTAGGTTAATAGGTTAGTCCCAAAATTCATATAAAATAGCATATAAATGCATATAAAACATCCTAGATGGATAATATAATAGCATGGAACAATCAATAATTATAGATACATTGGAGAAGTATCAGGGATGCGAAGGCTCTGCATCGTGGCGCGCAACGGGTTGGGCGGGCTGGCCCGCTCCGCTGCGACCCTGGCTTCAGCAGCTGTGACGCTCCGAGACCGATGCGTCGGGTGTCTTCCAGTTATTCGTTGTTGTTGCCTCATCATTTTCTTGCGTGTCGCTTGTTGCCATATCATCATGTGCATTGCATCATCATGTTTTCAAACTTGCATCCGTCCGGGTTCTCCTTGATCTTTCTGTTGTCCGTTCTGAGCCCAAACACACTTGCACGCGCCCGCGGCACGTCCAAAATATTATTTTATAAGTGGCCGTAAAACGTTCTCGAAGTGGGATGAGAGTTGGCATGCAGTGTTGTTATGTTGGCAGTAGACCGCCTGCCAAGTTCCATCGCATTCGGAGTCCGTTTAGCGCCCCAACGGATAACTATAGCGACATTATAGTCGGTCAAACGTCAGATGTTTTCGGCCTCCGGAAACAGTCGCCGGGTCTCTCTCTTCTCTTCTCTCAGCCCTAGGCTTTCTGCACAGCCCACTACCACTCACCGCCAGGCCCTACCTAACCTCTCTCGTCAGCCCACGACCCTCCTCGCGCACGCGTCCAAAAGCTGTCCCGGACCCGACCTGGGCAGTCGTCACCGTTGGGTCCGGATCATCCCCAAACATCTACAAAACATCTCCTTTTTTGTTAATTGGACTTCCTAACCTATATTTTTATCGGCCGTACGATTTTAATCATAGGGACGAGATAGCCCTACCCTAATCCCTACCTATATATATAGTCAAACCCTAGTCCGAGCCGTCCCATCCATTCCATCCATCCCATCCGCCGCCACTAGCTCCACCTGGTCTCCCCTTTTCCTCAGGATCTTGCCCAATCCACCCAATCGATCCTGCCTTCTCCTCTTTTTCCCCACCGAGCCAACCACTGATCACCACCAGCCAGATCCATCTAATCACCAAGCGCCTAGCCTCCCTCGCTTTTGGATCGGCAGGAACCGTGTCTGGATCCCCTCTCGAGCACTTCCATGGAGCCAAGCTCCCGTGCCTCCCGTTCGTCTTTCCCGAAGACCAACAGCACCGACTCCTCGCAGCCGCGTTCGAGCGCTCCCGAGGCCGAGCTCCTCCAACCTCACGACCCCGCAGGACCTCCTCCTCGCCTAGCCACTCCGGTGACCTGCAAGTCGACCTTCGCGCCCTGCCATCTCCTTCTTCCTCTCGCTCTCTCCCTCACCTCACCTCTCTCCCTCTCTATCTTCAAGGACATGAACCAGCAAGCCGCCATGGGCGCCCGAAGCATGGACTCCTGCTGCTGACGCCGCCGAGCTCCTCTGCCACCAAAAACGGACTCACCATGTTCGGATCTGACCACCCTCGCCTGCATCCGCATGTTCCTGGCCATGCTTTGTCGTCCTTCATGCCGGTTCTCTGCACCTGCTGGTCTCCCTGCTTCTGTCGCGCCTGCATCGCCATGTTGTCGCGTCTGCACCGCCTGAAGCCGTCGCCTTCCACCGCCGCCCTTGCCTCGGATCCGGCCGGTTCCCGTGGCCCCTTGCCCCGCCAAGTCCCTCTACTGCTTCTCTGCTTCGTGCCGCTGCCTCCCCTGCGTCCAGAGGAGGACGAACACCTCCAGGCCGTGCTTCTCGTTCTATCCAGGAACGAGCGACTGCGCCCGTTGACCTGGCCTCGTGGGCCTCGTCCCTGCCCAGCATCCTCCAAGCCCAGTTCCTCCACCGACTCAGGCCTTGGGCCTTGGTGAGCGCCCAGCCGCCCACTGTTTCAGCCTAGTACCTGTTTTTTTTTCGCGACCGAATTTGCTATTTATCCTGAGAATTGCCAGTTTTGCAGAAACACCCTTGCACTTCATGCATATCCTAACTAATTAACCGTGCATTGGATTAAAACAAACTTTATATGTAAAATGCCTAGAATTTTGTCTAGTTTAATAATATACAACTTTCATCTATGTTTAAAATGTTTAAAATGTTGTTTGTGTAATTTTGCCCATATGCCATGTTAAAATGCCATAATCCATAACTTAATAACCGTAGCTCCATTTTAAATAAACTTTATATGTAAATGGGGTAGAAAAATGCCTAGTTTAACATGGTGGCTTTACTTTGCATGCTTAACAACTCTAAAATATGCTTTAGGGCAGAACAGTACCAAACCTAATATATGCACATGAGGAGTTTCCGGACTTGTTGTTTGTTGTTCCGGCCTCATTTAAACTTGCCTAGATAGGTAGTTTTCTTTTGCTCCAGCTCTTGCCATGCTAACCAACATTTAATATTGTTGAGTACATAAACAGGAGAGAACTAAATAAGTCACATGGTGTTTCGTCAATATGCAACTCATTGCATATTGAGCTCCACTTAATTTGTAGGATTGCTTGTGCACTTTGCCATGCCATGCTTCTTTAAACCGGACATGCATCATACTTGGTTGTGCATCATGCCATATTTATGTGATGGTTGTTTACTATGTTGTTTGCTCCTTTATGTTGTTGCTTCTTCGGGTTGGTTCCGATAACGTCGCGTTTGTGAGGATTCGTTCGACTACGTCCGTTTGTCTTCTTCATGGGCTCGTTCTTCTTCCTTGCGGGATCTCAGGCAAGATGACCATACCCTCGAAATCACTTGTATCTTTGCTTGCTAGTTGCTCGCTCTATTGCTTTGCCGCAATACCTACCACTTGCTACATCATGCCTCTTATATTGCCATGTCAAGCCTCTAACCCACCTTTCCTAGGAAACCGTTGTTTGGCTATGTTACCACTTTTGCTCAGCCCCTCTTATAGCATTGCTAGTTGCATGTGAAGTTGAAGTTTGTTCCATGTTGGAACATGGATATGTTGGGATATTACAATATCTCTTATTAAATTAATGCATCTATATACTTGGTAAAGGGTGCCAGGCTCGGCCTTATGCCTGGTGTTTTGTTCCACTCTTGCCGCCCTAGTTTCCGTCATACCGGTGTTATGTTCCTTGATTTTGCGTTCCTTACACGGTTGGGTGTTATGGGAACCCCTTGATAGTTCGCTTTGAATAAAACTCCTCCAGCAAGGCCCAGCCTTGGTTTTACCATTTGCCTCACCTAGCCTTTTTCCCTTGGGTTTCCGGAGCCCGAGGGTCATCTTTATTTTAACCCCCCCGGGCCAGTGCTTCTCTAAGTGTTGGTCCAACCTGAGCAATGTCCGGCGCCCCCTGGACAACCAGGGTCTATGCCAACCTGACGTCAGGCTCATCCGATGTGCCCTAAGAACAAAGATATATGCAGCTCCTATCGGGATTTGTCGGCACATCCGGGCGGCTTTGCTGGTCTTGTTTTACCATTATCGAAATGTCTTGTAACCAGGATTCCGAGTCTGATCGGGTCTTCCTGGGAGAAGGAATATCCTTCATTGACCGTGAGAGCTTGTGATGGGCTAAGTTGGGACACCTGTCGGTGTCAAAACCGGCGGATCTCGGGTAGGGGGTCCCGAACTATGCGTCTAAGGCGGATGGTAACAGGAGGCAGGGGACACGATGTTTTACCCATGTTAGGGCCCTCTTGATGGAGGTAAAACCCTACGTCCTGCTTGATTATTCTTGATAATATGAGTAGTACAAGAGTTGATCTACCACAAGATCGGAGAGGCTAAACCCTAGAAGCTAGCCTATGGTATGATTGTATGTTGTCCTACTGACTAAAACCCTCCGGTTTATATAGACACCGGAGGGGGCTAGGGTTACACAAGGTCGGTTACAAAGGAGGAGATATCCATATCCGTATTGCCTAGCTTGCCTTCCACGCCAAGTAGAGTCCCATCCAGACATGGGATGAAGTCTTCAATCTCGTATCTTCATAGTCCAACAGTCCGGCCAAAGGATATAGTTCGGCTGTCCGGAGACCCCCTAATCCAGGACTCCCTCAGTAGCCCATGAACCAGGCTTCAATGACGATGAGTCCGGCGCGCAGTGTTGTCTTCAGCATTGCAAGGCGGGTTCCTCCTCCGAATACATCACAGAAGAGTTTGAATACAAGGATAGTGTCTGACCCTGCAAAATAAGTTCCACATACCACCATAGAGAGAATAATATTTCCACAAATCTAATCTGCTGACACGTTTTGGCATCATGACATCATGCCATGGCCCGGTAATTATTCGAACTGTTTTGCTTTAACCAGCCCCACACATAACGCGAGGCAGTTTCTTGACACGTCTTGTCAAAGGAGAGATCGTGTCCCCCTTATTACGGGATTCTCATCAATACGGGCGTGGGTAACCCAACCGCGCCATCAATTATGGCGCTTGGGGGATAAGTGAGTTTTACTAGGCTAGTGGGGGCGCATAGTTTCGTCCGCCCTTATAAAGGGATAAGATCTCACCTTTTTCTACCCACGCCTTCTTCCTCCTTGCTCATCCATTGTCACGCACTCGAGCTCCAATGCCCAAGTCCACATCCTTCTCCTCAACTCTCTCCAAACATGTCCGGAGCGGGAGGCAAGTGGATGGCCTCCTCTGTCATGGAGGGACACATCAAAAAGCTACATGGAGCCGGATACTTAGCCGCGGATATCGCGCACCGGCTGCCAGCCGCGGGGCAGATCGTCCCTACCCCGGAACCTCACGAAAGGGTGGTCTTTCTCCCCTATTTCGTCCGCAGATTGGGGTTTCCCCTCCATCCATTCGTCTGTGGCCTCATGTTCTATTATGGGCTGGACTTTCATGATCTGGCCCTGAATTTCATCCTCAACATCTCGGCGTTTATCGTCGTGTGCGAGGCTTTCCTCCACATCCGGGCCCACTTCGGCTTATGGCTGAAGACCTTCAATATCAAGCCGGAGGTAGTAGGCGGCCAACAAGTGGAATGCGGCAGAGCCATGGTGGGCAAAATGCCCAACGTTATATGGCTCGAGGGCTCCTTCATGGAGACCATAAAGGGGTGGCAATCGGGGTGGTTCTACATCACCGAGCCACGCGACACCAACTGGGTGGCGGCCCCCGAGTTTCGATCCGGAATCCCCTCGCGACTCACTTCCTGGAAGGAGAAGGGCCTGTCCTGGGGTTCATCGGTGGAGCTGGACGGACTCCAGAAGTGTATCCGGAACATGACAAGCAAGAAACTTAAGCTTGTCAACATAGTCCAAGTCATGCTCTTCCGCCGGATCCTCCCGTGTCAACAACGGGATTTCAACTTATGGGAGTTCGACCCGACCCAGCACCAGACTCTAAGCGAGCTCTTTGACACGACGCATAAGGAAAGCTGGAGGGTGTTGTTCAAGGGCGCCGAGGTCCCTCCTTCTCTTACCGAGGACCGCGGGCTAAGCGCGAAGCGCCCTGCGAATCCGGTAAGTTCTGTACATCTGGTAGGGTTTTATTTCCCATAGCTTAACCATGTGCGGTGTCTGAGCTCCCATGCCTTTGACAGGACTGGGTGGAGGCCTCGGAGCAGATTAACTGTCCGGCCCCTCTGCCCGAAGACACTGCGGACGCTCTCCTGACGGAGATGCGGACTCCGGCTCCTTATGAGGTGCCGGAGAAGACCAAGAAGAAGGCCAAGGGAACCCGAAAGGGTTCCCGACGCCAGGTGGTATCGGACTCATCGTCTGATAACACCGAGACACACTCCTCCCGTGAAAAGGAGGAGAAGGATGATGAAGATTCTCCCCCTCTAGCCGGGGGAGACAAGAAAAGGAAGGCCGCCCCAACCGGGGAGGCCGAAGGGTCCAAGAAGGGAAGGACTCTCCTTCCGGACTGCTCCACCACTGCCGCCAACGGCGAAGACGAGTGGCTGCTCAGGGCCAAGCCCTTGGCGAAGTCGTAAGTATTCGGATACCAGAGTAACTCATAGCATACCTTTGTCGCACTGCTTCTCCTAACGTCGAATATGATTATGCAGTCCGCCCTAAGCCCGTATCGATGTATCATCGTCGGACGGTTCCTTGGACTCATCGGACATGAATAGTGATACACTTCCAACCGCCTCCTCCCCTTGCCCTACAGACAATGCCGAGGTATTGTCTCAAGGGGCATCGAGCCGGGGGGAGATAGTCCCGAAGGCGCCTCAAGGCGACCTTCCGCACTCCAGGAGCAAAGGGAGCAAGGCTCCCAGGGGCTCCAAGTTCGGCTCTCAACCGAACACCGCGCCGGAACCTCCAGTGGTTCCGGACTCGGGCAGGCGGCCCCTTTCCAAAAGGGGCAAGTCGCCCGTGCCGGTGACCTCTGTCCATCCAGAGGCACCAGAAAACCTGCTGGGAGCACTTCATGGCACTTCCATCAACAAAGAGCACCGCACTATTATGAGTGCGGTGATCAAGAAGGTTCAGTCCGCCAAGAGCGGACTGACTGAAGCCTGTGCCAGCCTTCTAACAGGCTTTGAGGTAAGTATTTAAAATATAGGAAAAATATTACCGCATAGATAGTAGCCCCTGATGCTCTATTTGGTGTTCACAAAGAAAAGCTGAATAGAGGATCAAATAATATCTGTAGGAGTCTAATATAAGTATGTCTGCATGCGTATGCAGGCTTCGCTGCTGACCTCTGCCGCACTGACTGCGAGGTCGCCGCACTGAAGCAGGACCTCGAGGGGTTCGAGAAAGAGCTCGGCCTTGCCAAGAGGCAGCTCAAGGAGAACAAAGGTAGGTAATACCTTGTCTATATAAAAAAGAAAATGTGGTTGCGAAATGACAGGATCATCATGAATGTGCCAGGGGACACGACCGAAGTGGCGACCCTGAAGCAAGCGCTGTCCGAGGCCAAGAACAAAGCAGCCAAGGAGCGCACCGAGCGAGAAAAGCAAGAGGCACGGGTGGGCGAGGTGCAGCAAGAGCTCCAGGCTCTCGTGAAGAAGCACGAGGCTTTGGAGCTTGACTCGAAGACGCGAGAGTCCGAGCTTGCCGCGGCCCTCAAGAGCACAAAGAATGCCAAGTCTGAAGCCCAAAAGGCCCTCCAGGAGATTGAGGCGATGAGAAAGATAGCGGCGGGTAAGGCATTCAATATGCAAAGCAAGCATGTGAAAGTAAATTACTTGTTACTTACCCGAGTCCAGAGCTCTCCAGGAGCATTCGCAGATTTGCCCCGCAGCGTGTCGGATGCCCTGAAATATTACCAGGCCGAGGAGGGAAGCTCGACAGAGAAGTTGTTCTGGTCTCAGTATACTGGGACCGAACACCCGATGCCTGTGAGCGACCAGCTGAAGCAACTGGTCGAGCTGCATAAGGCGGCTGAACGGGCCATGAAGGGCTTTATAGTCTGGATGTGGCCTGGCAACTCCCTTCCCAACAGCTACTTTGGCCTGGTGAGGCGGCTTGTGGATGCCTGCCCACGGCTGGAAGTCATCAAGCGGTCTCTCTGCATCGAAGGTGCACGCCGAGCCTTTGCCCGTGCGAAGGTGCACTGGGCCAAGATGGACGCCGAGAAGCTGGTGAAGGAGGGGCCGCCGCAGGGCAAGGAGCATCACCACCCTGAGATGTACTATGAGGGTGTCCTGAAGGGTGCCCGTCTTGTGGCGGACGATTGTGTGAAGGATGTAATTTTTGAATGAACTTGCTCGTGTGATCCTGTATTATGAAAACTTGTTCATATGCGCTATGCAACGCTTGTTTGAATTTAAAATATTACCTTCTGTGTGGCTGTTTATCAAATCTGGGAGATGGCCAGTCGTCGGCTTCTGCCCCCATGCCACGAGTGCTGGGGTGTTCGGGATAAATCTAAGCACTCTTTTTCCCATTGTTGGGTCAGTCGAGGGAGGTGCTCAGCTCAACGAACAAGGCAATCGGACTATAATGCTTTATCACTCTCACTTAGCCATAGAATTCTATAATTTTAAATTTTAGCGAAGCCCCTAGTATTCGGAAGGCCGAATTCGGGGCGCTATACACGCCTTAAGCCGGATAAAGCCGACTCCTCGCTCTAAGCAGCATAAGTCTTTAGGGACTCGAGACCTCTCGAACATCGACCAGCTCTCGCCTTATCATGACAGTCAGTTTTAGCTTTCTCTACTAAGGTGCTTAGCCCAGCTGAATCGGGGCACAATCGCAGTAGTTCTCCAAGTGCTACCTTAGCCAATATAGCGGAACATAAGGTACCAAAACATGGGAGCCGAGCAAACCCAACTATTGACCCAAGACATGATTCGGAGCTGATGCATATAATGCTATAAGTTCGGGGTGCCGCACTGTCTAAAGTGTTTGGACTTCTCCCGCCGTATTATGGGGTATGCTTAAGCCCCTGGCATATTGGCCGTACTAGAGTGTACGGGTGCTGAATGTCATGAATGAACATATATATATAAAGAAGAATAGAGAATGTGATAATAGTCTAGTGCTATGCATTGTTTATTCAAAAAGGTGCGTTAAAGCATAATGATACAAGTAGTGCGATAAGCAGAAAGTAGGACTATTTGACATGTCCCCTCCAAGGGCAAGCTGAGGAATGGTATTTAAAGCAAGTATTTCACTCGTTATCGGAATCCACCTGGGAGTTCAGTGGTGCGACGTAGCTTTCTGCCTCCTTGGTTGCTGCATCATGTGTCCGGCAATCATACTGCCGGACAGGGTTTCCAGATATTAAAGTCCTGAAAGAGAGAAAAGTAACAAAGCGGGAAGCCCCTAGTGCGGTTGAGCCGCATCTTGGGGCGTGCCGTAGTCGTGCCCCCCTCCCCACCTGTGCCCATGGTATTTTCAATGCGTAATTGTGTACGCATGGCACGGATTTCACCGTTTGGCTGGGACTAGGGCGGGGGCCGCATTGCTATGCGAGCTCGGAACGTGCCAAGCGGTCTTGTTGTCGATTACTCCGGGCGCGCTTGAAGGTGTCCGGATCTTTAATCGCCGAACTGGTGGATTGCCTTAAGAGGCTGCTTTGCGCTTCTGCTGAGAGGGTTGCAGTGCGCTCCTCCATGCGGTGAGAGTGCTATGTGTTTCCATTTACTGTGATGACCCCCCGAGGTCCTGGCATCTTGAGCTTGAGGTATGCATAATGTGGTACCGCATTGAATCTCGCAAATGCGGTTCGCCCGAGCAGTGCATGATAGCCGCTGCGGAACGGGACTATATCGAAGATTAACTCCTCGCTTCGGAAGTTATCCGGGGATCCGAAGACCACTTCCAGTGTGACTGAGCCTGTGCAATGGGCCTCTACACCTGGTATGACGCCTTTGAAGGTCGTTTTTGTGGGTTTGATCCTTGAGGGGTCTATACCCATTTTACACAATGTGTCCTGATAAAGCAGGTTCAGGCTGCTGTCGCCATCCATAAGGACTCGAGTGAGGTGAAATCCATCGATGATTGGGTCTAGGACCAGTGCGGCGAATCCGCCATGACAGATACTAGTGGGGTGGTCCCTGCGATCGAAGGTGATCTGACAAGAGGACCATGGGTTGAACTTTGGGGCGAGTGACTCCAACGCATATACGTCCCTTAGCGCACGCTTCCACTCCCTCTTGGGGATGTGGGTTGCGTATATCATGTTCACTGTCCGCACTTGTGGGGGGAAACTCTTTTGTCCTCCGGTGTTCGGCTGCCGGGGCTCCTCCTCGTCATCGCTATGTGACCCCTTATCTTTGTTTTCGGCATTTAACTTGCCGGCCTGCTTGAACACCCAACAATCCCTGTTGGTGTGGTTGGCTGGCTTGTCGGGGGTGCTGTGTATTTGACACGAGCGATCAAGTATACGGTCCAAACTGGACGGTCCCGGAGTGCTTCTTTTGAATGGCTTTTTCCGCTGACCGGGTTTAGAGCCTTTGAATCTGGCATTGACTGCCGTATCCTCGGTATTGTCACTGCTAATGCGGCGCTTGTGTTTGTTGCGACGTGACCTGCCATTGCCATCCTTGGTATCCGAAGTACCATGGTTCTTTGATATGTTATTGCTGCGAGCCAGCCAGCTGTCTTCTCCCGCGCAAAAGCGGGTCATGAGTGTCGTGAGGGCTGCCATGGATTTCGGCTTTTCCTGGCCAAGGTGCCGGGCGAGCCACTCGTCGCGGATGTTGTGCTTAAAAGATGCTAGGGCCTCTGCATCCGGACAGTCGATGATTTGATTTTTCTTTGTTAGGAACTGTGTCTAGAATTGCCTGGCCGATTCCTCTGGCTGCTGAATTATGTGGCTCAAGTCATCAGCATCTGGTGTTCACACATAAGTGCCCTGGAAGAAGTCGAGGAATGCGGCTTCCAGATCTTCCCAACAGCCAATGGATTCTGCTAGCAGGCTGTTGAGCCAATGCCGATCTGGTCCTTTGAGTTTGAGTGGGAGGTATTTGATGGCGTGTAGAGCGTCACCGCGGGCCATGTGGATGTGCAAGAGGAAGTCCTCGATCCATACCGCAGGATCTGTTGTGCCGTCGTATGATTCGATTTTACGGGTTTGAAACCCTTTGGGATTTGGTGATCCATTACTTCGTCTGTGAAGCATAGGGGGTGTGCAGCGCCTCTACACTAGGCTATATCGCGACGCAGCTCAAATGAGTCTTGTCCACTGTGTTCGGCCCGGCCGGACTTACTTTTACTGTATCCGGCATGACGGTTATCATCTCACATAGTGGCGCGCCCTCGCGATTCGTAGATCGATCTTGCGTGTTTTGCTTTGTCCTCCAATATGTCACGCAAGTCTGGCATATTTCCCCATGTCCTGACATTTTTATTTGAGTGACGTCGGGGTGCGGGCTAAGCTTTTGGCTGAAATGCCTCTCTGTCACGGCCACGAGGTGGCCGATCAGCCGTGTCATACGCAGGAGATGTAGGTTTTGGTGCTTCCTCCTCCAGTCGGGGTAGCAACATGTGCTTTGGGTAACTCTTGGAGGGATGTTCGAGTTTATATTCCTCGACCGCAAGGACTTCAGTCCATCTGTCGGCTAGCAAATCTTGATCAGCTTGAAGCTATTGTTGCTTTTTCTTAAGGCTATTTGCCGTGGCTATAAGCCGGCGCTTAAAGCGCTCTTGTTCGACAGGATCCTTAGGCACGACAAATTCATCATCGTCGAGGCTTGCCTCATCTTCGGAGGGAGGCATGTAATTATCATCCTCCGCCTCTCCATCTGCCGCTCTCTCGGGAGGGCTAGCTTCTCCATCCTCCTGCTCTACATCTTCCTGAAGGGGATTGTTATTATCTTCGGCACTGTCCGGAGTGTTATTATCTCATGTGCCGGTATCACCGCTTTTGCCTTGGTGAGACTTAGAGCGGCGCCGCTGACATCGGCGCTTGGGTTGCTTCTTGGAGGGGTCATCCTCCATTGTCCCGTCACCATTGCCTTCTTTGGGTGTGTCCACCATGTATATGTCATATGACGAGGTAGCTGTCCGGTGCCCTATGGGCAGTGGTTCTTGTTCGCCTCCTGCATCATCGTCCATACCGTCGATGTATTCGGAATCGAAGTCGAGCATGTCGGTCAAATCGTCGACAGTGGCTACTAAGTGGGTGGTGGGTGTGCGGCGAATTTCTTCGTCATCCGCATCCCAATCTTGCCGAACATAGTTCGGCCAGGACTCTCCTGACAGGGAGAGAGACCTTAATGAGTTCAGTATGTCACTGAAGGGCGAGTGCTGAAAGATATCCGCAGAGGTGAACTCCATGATCGGCGCCCAGTCAGATTCGATAGGCACGGGCGCAGGCGGTTCGGAGACCGTGGCCGGGGAAGAATCCGGTAGTTCGTCATGGCTCCCGTGAAGGGTAAGGTCGATATTCGGCTCGATCGCCGCTGAGAATACGGCCTCCGTGGCGGGGTCTATCCCCCCGTCCATGGATGGCGCAATTGGCTCCTAATTGAGGGTCAAAGCGGTTGCCGGTGCGATCTCCTGAACATTGTCCGACGGCAGAGCTAAATCATGCTCATCGTGACCGTGTGGCGCACTCGGCAGGGGCTCGAATCCGTCGAAGATCAAGTCTCCACGGATGTTGGCCGTGTAGTTTAAGCTTCCAAACCTGACCTGGTGGCCAGGGGTGTAACTCTCGATCTGCTCCAGATGGCCAAGCGAGTTGGCCCGTAGTGCGAACCCGCCGAATACAAAGATCTGTCCGGGGAGAAAAGTCTCACCCTGGACTGCGTTGCTATCGATGATCGAAGGAGCCATCAAGCCTAACAGCGACGACACAGAGGAACTCTCAATGAAAGCACCAATGTTGGTGTCAAAACTGGCGGATCTCGGGTAGGGGGTCCCGAACTGTGCGTCTAAGGCAGATGGTAACAGGAGGCAGGGGACACGATGTTTTACCCAGGTTCGGGCCCTCTTGATGGAGGTAAAACCCTACGTCCTGCTTGATCATTCTTGATAATATGAGTAGTACAAGAGTTGATCTACCACGAGATCGGAGAGGCTAAACCCTAGAAACTAGCCTATGGTATGATTGTATGTTGTCCTACGGACTAAAACCCTCCGGTTTATATAGACACCGGAGGGGGCTAGGGTTACACAAGGTCGGTTACAAAGGAGGAGATATCCATATCTGTATTGCCTAGCTTGCCTTCCACACCAAGTAGAGTCCCATCCGGACACGGGACAAAGTCTTCAATCTCGTATCTTCATAGTCCAACAATCCGGCCAAAGGATATAGTCCAGCTGTCCAGAGACCCCCTAATCCCGGACTCCCTCAACACCCCTGCAGGGTTTTGAACTTTCAAAAGCCGTGCCCGCGGTTATGGGCAGATGGGAATTTGTTAATGTCCGATTGTAAAGAACTTGACACTTAACTTAATTAAAATGCATCAACCGCGTGTGTAGCCGTGATGGTCTCTTCTCGGTGGAGTCCGGGAAGTGAACACGGTTCTTGTGTTATGTTTGTGCGTAAGTAGTTTCAAGATCACTTCTTGATCACTTCTAGTTCACGATTGTTGCTTTGCTTCTCTTCTCACTTATTTGCGTAAGTTAGCCACCTTATATGCTTAGTGCTTGCTGCAGCTCCACCTCACTACCCTTTCCTTCCCATAAGCTTAAATAGTCTTGATCTCGCGGGTGTGAGATTGCTGAGTCCTCGTGGCTCACAGATACTTCCAAACAGTTGCAGGTGCCATTGATACCAGCGCAGATGACGCAACCGAGCTCAAGTGGGAGCCCGATGAAGATCGTGTTCATTGTGTTGTTTCGTTTCCAGTTGATTAGTAGTGGATCCCAGTCGGGACGATCGGGGATCTATGCATTTGGGGTTGTCTTTCTTTATTTGGTTCCGTAGTCAGACCTTAATTGTATTCTGGATGATGTATTGCTATATTTATGTATTGTGTGAAGTGGCTATTGTAAGCCAACTCTTTATCCCTTTCTTATTCAATACATGGGATGTGTAAAGATTACCCCTCTTGCGACATGCCTACTATGCGGTTATGCCTCTAAGTTGTGCTCCGACACGTGGGAGATATAGCCACATCGTGGGTGTTATAGCAGCGTTCCTTGCTGCGCTGGACGAGGAAGCGGCACCGGTGTCGGTGAAGAAAACCTCCACGCAAAGGTCCATCGCCCCGGCGGAGCGCCGCCGTCGAGGGAAAGGGGGAGTCGGGAAAGTCAAGTACCTCGCTGGGGTACTCGTTGGCCGCAGGCACGTCGGAGATGCGCAGTGCGGCGAAGGAGGTGGCGAGTGCGTCGATGACATCGTTCGCCAGCATGACGGGCTCATCGGAGTCGGAGTAGAGCCCCGTCTGAAGCATGCTCCCAGCCAGGACCTCGAGCTGCCCCATGGTGGGCGCCAACTATCGTGGTGGGCGCACAACGGATGTGTAACACCCACGATGCGGCTATATCTCCCACGTGTCGGAGCACGACTTAGAGGAATAACCGCATGGTAGGCATGTCGCAAGAGGGGTAATCTTTACACATCCCATGTACTGAATAAGAAAGGGATAAAGAGTTGGCTTACAATCGCCACTTCACACAATACATAAATATAGCATTACATCATCCAGAATACAATCAAGGTCCGACTAAGGAACCAAATAAAGAAAGACAACCCCAAATGCTAGATCCCCGATCGTCCCGATTGGGCTCCACTACTAAAGAACTGGAAACGAAACAACACAACGAACACGATCTTCATCAAGCTCGCCGGGTTGCGTCACCTGCACTAGTATCATCGGCACCTGCAATTGTTTGGAAGTAATCTGTGAGTCACGGGGACTCAGCAATCTCACACCCTCACGATCAAGACTATTTAAGCTTATGGGTAGAAAAAGGTAATGAGGTGGATTGATACATCTCCAACGTATCTATAATTTTTGATTGTTCCATGCTATTATATTATCAACCTTGGATGTTTTATATGCCTTTATATGCTATTTTATATGATTTTTGGGACTAACCTATTAACCCAGAGCCCAGTGCCAGTTTTTATTTTTACCTTGTTTTAGGGTTTCGAAGAAAAGGAAAATCAAACGGAGTCCAAATGACCTAAAACTTCACGGAACCTATTTTTGGATCAGAAGAAGCCCAGAAGACTTGGAGTCTATGTAAGGGAAGCTTCAAGGAGGCCACGAGGTAGAGGGGGGCGCCCACCCCCCTGGGCGCGCCCTCCACCCTCGTGGGCCCCTCGTGGCCCCCCTGACGTACTTCTTCCGCCTATATATCTCCATATACCCTAAAAACATCGGGGAGCATAATAGATCAGGAGTTCCGCCGCCAGAAGCCTCCATAGCCACCGAAAACCAATCTAGACCCGTTCCGGCACCCTGTCGGAGGGGGGAAGCCCTCTCCGGTGGACGTCTTCATCATCCCGGTGCTCTCCATGATGAGGAGGCAGTAGTTCTCCCTCAGGGCAGAGGGTATGTACCAGTAGCTATGTGTTTGATCTCTCTCTCTCTCTCTCTCTCGTGTTCTTGAGGTGATACGATCTTGATGTATCGTGAGCTTTGCTATTATATTTGGATCTTATGGTGTTTTCTCCCCCCTCTACTCTCTTGTAATGAATTGAGTTTCCCCTTTGAAGTTATCTTATCAGATTGAGTCTTTAAAGATTTGAGAACACTTGATGTATGTCTTGCCGTGCGTATCTGTGGTGACAATGGGATATCATGTGATTCACTTGATGTATGTTTTGGTGATCAACTTGCGGGTTCCGCCCATGAACCTATGCATAGGGGTTGGCACACATTTTCGTCGTGATTCTCCGGTAGGAACTTTGGGGCACTCTTTGAGGTTCTATGTGTTGGTTGAATAGATGAATCTGAGATTGTGTGATGCATATTGTATAATCATACCCACGGATACTTGAGGTGACATTGGAGTATCTAGGTGACATTAGGGTTTTGGTTGATTTGTGTCTTAAGGTGTTATTCTAGTGCGAACTCTACGACTGTTTGTGACACTTATAGGAATAGCCCAACGGATTGATTGGAAAGAATAACTTTGAGGTGGTTTCGTACCCTACCATAATCTCTTCGTTTATTCTCCGCTATTAGTGACTTTGGAGTGACTCTTTGTTGCATGTTGAGGGATATTTATGTGATCCAATTATGTTATTATTGTTGAGAGGACTTGCACTAGTGAAAGTATGAACCCTAGGCCTTGTTTCAACGCATTGCAATACCGTTTACGCTCACTTTTATCATTAGTTACCTTGCTGTTTTATATTTTTAGATTACAAAAACCATTATCTACTATCCATATACCACTTGTATCACCATCTCTTCGCCGAACTAGTGCACCTATACAATTTACCATTGTATTGGGTGTGTTGGGGACACAAGAGACTCTTTGTTATCTGGTTGCAGGGTTGCTTGAGAGAGACCATCTTCATCATATGCCTCCTATGGATTGATAAACCTTAGGTCATCCACTTGAGGGAAATTTGCTACTGTCGTACAAACCTCTGCACTTCGAGGCCCAACAACGTCTACAAGAAGAAGGTTGTGTAGTAGACATCAAGCTCTTTTCTGGCGCCGTTGCCGGGGAGGTGAGTGCTTGAAGGTATATCTTTAGATCTTGCAATCGAGTCTTTTAGTTTCTTGTTTTATCACTAGTTTAGTTTATAAAAGAAAACTATAAAAAATGGAATTGATTATGTCTCATACGCTTCACCTTTTTAATATCTTTCGTAAGTATGATGGAAAGGATAATTGTGCTCAAGTGCTAGAAGAAGAAATCTGTAAAATGTTTGGCACTAAATCTTTGAATTACGAGCATGATTGCAATGTTGTTAGTACGAATTCTTTGAATATCCATGATACTAATGATGATTGCACTAGTTATGATGAAAATGTCTCCTATAAACATGTCAATTTTTGTGGAGTGCATTGGGTTTGTAAGTACACACCAAATAGGGAAGATAGATATTGCATGAGGCATAAGTACTTAGAAACTAAATTGTTGCAAGAAAGGCTAGATGAATGTGCTGAAAATTTAAATTATATTGGCCATACTTGTGAGCTTTGCAATGAACATGATCATTTCAATACCCAATGCAAATTGTTTCATGATCGTATCGTGTCCAAAAATTGTGATGACTTGATTTCCCTTGCATATCATAATGAACTTAGTTTGCTTATGGGTTACGAAGAAATGAAACATATAACTAATTATCTTCCAGAATTTGCCCGTTATAAACTTCTTGGATTTGATCTAGAGGAAATTTATATGTATTGTGCGGTGAATTGTATTGAAAATCCTTATATTGCCAACTACATAAAGAAAAGAAAACAAATAGAAGATGAAGAGAATACTAATGAAAGGGAAGAGACTTCCCAATATCCTCCTATTATTTCTTATGATGAATCAGGTAACGAGGAGGAGCCTCCTATTCAACCAATCTCATTAATAAGGAGCTCCAAAAAGAGGATTGAACCCACACATGATGTGGTGAAGAGGAAGAAAAGAAAAAGGAAGAGAGGTAAAAAGATATCCCCCCCAAATAATGCTGCTCCTATTACTATTGTGCCTCATGAAAATATAATCGTGGGAGATAATGATACTTCTTATGATCTTGAAAATCTTTTTGGCACTTGCTTGGAAGAATATGATAATTGCTATACTATTGGTGCTATCCATACTATTAATTATGAGAGTGATTATGCTTATGATTTGAAAAGGCCCAAGCTTGGGGATGCTATTTTTCATGGAGATGATGTTTTTGAAAATATATTTGCTGAAATTAATGTTTATCCTAAGCTTGGGGAAGCTATGTTTAATGAAGATGATATTTTTAGTCTCCCAAGTTTTGATATGCAAATTTATAATGATGATAGCATGCCTCCTACTTATGATGATTATTGTGATGATACTTATGCTATAAAAAGTAGTGATTATAATTATAAAACTTGTCATGATTATGATTACCCCTTTTCTGAACATTACTCTTTTAATGTGGAAACAATTTATAGTATTCGAGTTTCTTATGATACTCCCACTATTCCGAATGAGAAGAATTTTGCTTATGTGGAGAGTAATAAAATTTCTATGCTTGTAGATCATGAAAAGATTGCTTTAGGTGCTGGTTATATTGTTGAATTCATTCATGATGCTATTGAAAATTATTATGAGGGAGGAATATATGCCTGTAGGAATTACAATAATATCAAGTTTCCTCTCTATGTGCTTAAAATGTTGAAGTTATGCTTGTTTTGCTTTCCTATGCAAGTTGATTCTTGTTCCCACAAGTTATTTGCTCAAAAAATCCCTATGCATAGGAAGTGGGTTAGACTTAAATGTTCTAGTCATATTCTTCAAGATGCTCTCTTTATGTTTCAATTCTTATCTTTTATGTGAGCATCGTCGAAATCATCATGCCTAGCTAGGGGCGTTAAACGATAGCGCTTGTTGGGAGGCAGCCCAATTTTATCTTTATTCCTTGATTTTTGATCCTGTTTAGTAATAAATAATTTATTTAGCCTCTGTTTAGGTTGTGTTTTTTTGTGTTTAATTAGTGTTTGTGCCAAGTAGAACCGTTGGGAAGACTTGGGGAAAGTCTTGTTAATCTTGCTGTGAAAAAAAAACAGAAACTTTAGCGCTCACGAGAATTTCTGCGATTTTTATTTGGAGAGTGATATTTAGTTAATTCTTTTTGAAGATGATTAATAGATAAATTACTCACGTCCAGAAATTTATTTAAGAATTTTATGAGTTCCATAAGTATACGTTTGATCCATATTACTACAGACTGTTCTGTTTTTGACAGATTCTGCTTTCATTGTGTTGTTTGCTTATTTTGATGAATCTATTAGTAGTATCAGAGGGTATGAATCATAGAGAAGTTGTAATACATTAGATATTACACCAATATGAATTTATAATGAGTTCATTACAGTACCTTATGATGGCGATTTGCTTTCTTATACTAACGGAGCTTACGAGTTTTCTGTTAAGTTTTGTGTTCTGCAGTTTTCAAGTTTTGCGTAAAGATTCGATGGACTATGGAATAAGGAGTGGCAAGACCCTAATCTTTGGTATTACCAAGGCAACCCAAGGTAATATTCATGGACAACCAAGATCCTAAGCTTGGGGATGCCCCGGAAGGCATCCCCTCTTTCGTCTTCGTTCATCGGTAACTTTGCTTGGAGCTATATTTTTATTCACCACATGATATGTGTTTTGCTTGGAGCATCATTTTATTTTATTTAGTTTTGCTTGATGTTTGAATACCAAGATCTGAAATTCTTAAATTTTAGAGAGCTTCACATATTTGCATAATTATTCAACCACTCATTGATCTTCACTTATATCTTTCGGAGTAGTTTGTTGTTGCTTTAGTGCTTCACTTATATCTTTTTAGATCATGGTGGTAGTTTTATTTTGAAGAAATAGATGAACTCTTGTGCTTCACTTATATTATTTTGAGAGTCTTTATAACAGCATGGTAGTTTGCTTTGGCTATGAAACTAGTCCTAATATGATAGGCATCCAAGTGGGATATAATAAAAACTTTCATATAGAGTGCATTGAATACTATGAGAAGTTTGATACTTGATAATTGTTTTGAGATATGAAGATGGTGATAGTAGAGTCATACTAGTTGAGTAGTTGTGAATTTGAGAGATACTTGTGTTGAAGTTTGTGATCCCCGTAGCATGCACGTATGGTGAACCGTTATATGATGAAGTCGGAGCATGATTTATTTATTGATTTCCTTCCTTATGAGTGGCGGTCGGGGACGAGCGATGGTCTTTTCCTACCAATCTATCCCCCTAGGAGCATGTGCGTAGTACTTTGTTTTGATAACTAATAGATTTTTGCAATAAGTATGTGAGTTCTTTATGACTAATGTTGAGTCCATGGATTATACGCACTCTCACCCTTCCATCATTGCTAGCCTCTCTAGTACCGCGCAACTTTCGCCGGTACCATTAACCCACCATATATCTTCCTCAAAACAGCCACCATACCTACATATTATGGCATTTCCATAGCCATTCCGAGATATATTGCCATGCAACCTTCCACCGTTCCGTTATTATGACACGCTTCATCATTGTCATATTGCTTTGCATAATCATGTAGTTGACATCGTATTTGTGGCAAAGCCACCGTTCATAATTCTTTCATACATGTCACTCATGAGTCATTGCATATCCTGGTACACCGCCGGAGGCATTCATATAGAGTCGTATCTTGTTCAAAGTATCGAGTTGTAATTCTCGGGTTGTAAGTAAATAAAAGTGTGATGATCATCATTATTAGAGCATTGTCCCAGTGAGGAAAGGATGATGGAGACTATGATTCCCCCACAAGTCGGGATGAGACTCCGGACGAAAATAAATAAATAAAAGAGGCCAAAGCAGCCCAAATAAAAAAAGAGAAAAGAGGCCATAAAAAAGAGAAGGCCCAAATAAAAAACTAAAAAATTGAGAGAAAAAGAGAGAAGGGGCAATGCTACTATCCTTTTACCACACTTGTGCTTCAAAGTAGCACCATGATCTTCATGATAGAGAGTCTCCTATGTTGTCACTTTCATATACTAGTGGGAATCTTTCATTATAGAACTTGGCTTGTATATTCCAATGATGGGCTTCCTCAAAATGCCCTAGGTCTTCGTGAGCAAGCAAGTTGGATGCACACCCACTAGTTTCTTTTGTTGAGCTTTCATACACTTATAGCTCTAGTGCATCCGTTGCATGGCAACCCCTACTCACTCACATTGATATCTATTGATGGGCATCTCCATAGCCCGTTGATATGCCTAGTTGATGTGAGACTATCTTCTCCTTTTTTTCTTCTCCATAAACACTATTCTATTCCACCTATAGTGCTATGTCCATGGCTCACGCTCATGTATTGCGTGAAGATTGAAAAAGTTTGAGAACATCAAAAGTACGAAACAATTGCTTGGCTTGTCATCGGGGTTGTGCATGATTCAAATACTTTGTGTGGTGAAGATGGACCATAGCCAGACTATATGATTTTGTAGGGATAGCTTTCTTTGGCCATGTTATTTTGAGAAGACATGATTGCTTGGTTAGTATGCTTGAAGTATTATTATTTTTATGTCAATATTAAACTTTTGTCTTGAATCTTATGGATCTGAATACTCTTGCCACAATAAAGAGAACTACATGGATAAATATGTTAGGTAGCATTCCACATCAAAAATTCTGTTTTTATCATTTACCTACTCGAGGACGAGCGGGAATTAAGCTTTGGGATGCTGATATGTCTCCAACGTATCTATAATTTTTGATTGTTCCATGCTATTATATTATAAACCTTGGATGTTTTATATGCCTTTATATGCTATTTTATATAATTTTTGGGACTAACCTATTAACCCAGAGCCCAGTGCCAGTTTCTGTTTTTACCTTGTTTTAGGGTTTTGAAGAAAAGGAAAATCAAACGGAGTCCAAATGACCTAAAACTTCACGGAACCTATTTTTGGATCAGAAGAAGCCCAGAAGACTTGGAGTCTACGGAAGGGAAGCTTCGAGGAGGCCATGAGGTAGGGGGGCGCGCCCACCCCCTGGGCGCGCCCTCCACCCTCGTGGGCCCCTCGTGGTCCCCCTGACGTACTTCTTCCGCCTATATATCTCCATATACCCTAAAAACATCGGGGAGCACAATAGATCGGGAGTTCCACCGCCAGAAGCCTCCGTAGCCACCGAAAACCAATCTAGACCCGTTCCGGCACCCTGCCGGAGGGGGGAAACCCTCTCTGGTGGACATCTTCATCATCCTGGTGCTCTCCATGACAAGGAGGGAGTAGTTCTCCCTCAGGGCTGAGGGTATGTACCAGTAGCTATGTGTTTGATCTCTCTCTCTCTCATGTTCTTGAGGTGATACGATCTTGATGTATCGCGAGCTTTGCTATTATATTTGGATCTTATGATGTTTTCTCCCCCCTCTACTCTCTTGTAATGAATTGAGTTTCCCCTTTGAAGTTATCTTATCGGATTGAGTCTTTAAAGATTTGAGAACACTTGATGTATGTCTTGCCGTGCGTATCTGTGGTGACAATGGGATATCACGTGATTCACTTGATGTATGTTTTGGTGATCAACTTGCGGGTTCCGCCCATGAACCTATGCATAGGGGTTGGCACACGTTTTCGTCGTGATTCTCCGATAGGAACTTTGGGGCACTCTTGAGGTTCTATGTGTTGGTTGAATAGATGAATCTGAGATTGTGTGATGCATATCGTATAATCATACCCACGGATACTTGAGGTGACATTGGAGTATCTAGGTGACATTAGGGTTTTGGTTGATTTGTGTCTTAAGGTGTTATTCTAGTACGAACTCTAGGGCTGTTTGTGACACTTATAGGAATAGCCCAACGGATTGATTGGAAAGAATAACTTTGAGGTGGTTTTGTACCCCACCATAATCTCTTCGTTTGTTCTCCTCTATTAGTGACTTTGGAGTGACTCTTTGTTGCATGTTGAGGGATAGTTATGTGATCCAATTATGTTATTATTGTTGAGAGGACTTGCACTAGTGAAAGTATGAACCCTAGGCCTTGTTTCAACGCATTGCAATACCGTTTTATCATTAGTTACCTTGTTGTTTTTATATTTTCATATTACAAAAACCATTATCTACTATCCATATACCACTTGTATCACCATCTCTTCGCCGAGCTAGTGCACCTATACAATTTACCATTGTATTGGGTGTGTTGGGGACACAAGAGACTCTTTGTTATTTGGTTGCAGGGTTGCTTGAGAGAGACCATCTTCATCCTATGCCTCCTACGGATTGATAAACCTTAGGTCATCCACTTGAGGGAAATTTGCTACTATCCTACAAACCTCTGCACTTGGAGGCCCAACAACGTCTACAAGAAGAAGGTTGTGTAGTAGACATCATGGATCTGCAGCAAGCACTAGCATATATGGTGGCTAACTTACGCAAATGAGAGCGAGAAGAGAAGCAAGGCACGGTCGTGAACTAGAAGTGATCAAGAAGTGATCCTGTGTCTACTTACGTTCAAGAATAACACAAGAACCGTGTTCACTTCTCGGACTCCACCGGAAAGAGACCATCACAGCTACACATACGGTTGATTCATTTTAATTAAGTTAAGTGTCAAGTTTTCTACAACCTGACATTAACAAATTCCCATCTGCCCATAACCGCGGGCACGACTTTGGAAAGTTCAAAACCCTGCAGGGGTGTCCCAACTTAGCCCATCACAAGCTCTCACGGTCAATGAAGGATATTCCTTCTCCCAGGAAGACTCGATCAGACTCGGAATCCCGGTTACAAGACATCTCGACAATGGTAAAACAAGATCAGCAAAGCCACCCGATGTGCCGACAAATCCCGATAGGAGTCGCACGTATCTCGTTCTCAGGGCACACCGGATGAGCGCTCCGTACAACTAAAACCAAACCTTGAGTTTCCCCGAGGTGGCGCTGCAAAGAACTCTAGTTCGGACCAACACTCAGAGGAGCACTGGCCCGGGGGGCTTAAAATAAAGATGACCCTTGAGTCTGCAGAACCCAAGGGAAGGTATATTGTGGTAGGTAGGCAAATGGTAAAACCAAGGTTGGGCCTTGCTAGAGGAGCTTTATTCAAAGCGAACTGTCAAGGGGTTCCCATAACACCCAACCGTGTAAGGAACGCAAAATCAAGGAACATAACACCGGTATGACAGAAACTAGGGCGGCAAGAGTGGAACAAAGCACCAGGCATAAGGTCGAGCCTTCCACCCTTTACCAAGTATATAGGTGCATTAAAGAAACAAGGTATAATAATGATATCCCAACAATATCCATGTTCCAACAAGGAACAAACTTCATCTTCACCTGCAACTAGCAACGCTATAAGAGGGATTGAGCAAAGCGGTAACATAGCCAAACAACAGTTTGCTAGGAAAGGTGGGTTAGAGGCTTGACATGGCAATATGGGAGGCATGATAAAGCAAGTGGTAGGTATCGCGGCATAGCAAAAGAGCGAACAACTAGCAAGCAAAGATAGAAGTGATTTCGAGGGTACGGTCATCTTGCCTGAGATCCCGCAAGGAAGAAGAACGAGTCCATGAAGAAGACAAACGGACGTAGTCGAACGGATCCTCACAAACGCGACGTTATCGGAACTAACCCGAAGAAGCAACACCGGAAAGAAGCAAACAACATAGTAAACAACCATCACATAAACATGGCATGATGCACAACCAAGTATGATGCATGTCCGGATTAATGAGGCATGGCATGGCAAAGTGCACAAACAAAACTACAAATTAGCTCAATATGCAACTCCGTTGCATATTGACGGAACACCACATCAATTATTTAGTTCGCTCTTGGTTATGTACCCAACAATATTAAATGTTGTCAAACATGGCAAGAGGTGAAGCATATGAAAACTACCTATCTAAGCAAGTTTAAATGAGGCCGGAACTAGGCAATTTTCTACCCCATTTACATATAAAGATTATTTAAATCCGAGCTATGGTTAATTAGTTATGAATTAAATCATTTTAGCATGTTATTTAAGCAAATTAAAGCAAACATCATTTTAAACATGTCAAACATGATTGAAAGTTGGATATTATTAAACTAGATGAGATTCTAGTCATATTTCATATATAAAGTTTTTACATGTGATGCATAGTTGGTGAGATTTTAAATGTATGAACATCAGGGTCTTTTCTGTAAAACTAACATCTCTGGAAAAAATAGGAAAAATAGTTGAGGAAAAAACATGTGTTGGGCCGAATCTGGCGGCGCAACAGTGCAGGGGGAGCTCGGGTGCTGTCTCACCCATGGGCCGAGGCTCGGTCGAAATCAGAGGAGGCCTAGCTATGGCTTACGGCCCAGGAGGCTGGCCACGCTGGCGCTGGGCTTCGCGCGGTCGACGTTGAGGTCAACGCGCGTCTGGACGAGCGGGCGATGCAGAGGACAACCGCGACGGCGGCAGAAGATCTCCGGCGAGCAAATCAGCGGTGGGGTTCGTGAAGCACAAGGACGGATGGATCCACTTTAGATCTGGTGAGGGGAACCGGTTCCCGGCAGTGGGAGGCAGATTCGACGCGGTGGAGCTCGAGGACCTCCATGGCGGGGGCGGAAGAAGATCTCCTTGCTCCTGCGCAGGAGACAGAGAGTGAGGTGAGGGAGAGGGAGGACGGAGGGGAAGGAGAGAGAGGCGGGTCTAGCCTGCTGGATCCGGTGCCGTCGGGCGACTCCGGTGGCCTGTTGGCCGGTGCGGGGCTGGACGGAGAGAGAGGCTCGGCCCCCTCCCGTGGCTGCGGGCACAGTGCTGCGAAGCGGCGGCGCACGGGCCCGGGCGGGCCCCGGATGGGCTTCGTGGGTGGCGGCGGCTGGGAGGTGGTGGAGGAGGCGCCAAGTGGCGGCAGAACTGTGGAGGGGTGCGGAAAATGAGGGGGTGATGGCTAGGGTTTCCAAAATTGGAGGAGGGAATATCCATTTATAGGAATGGGCAAGGAGAGGGGGGTTTTAGTCCGTTTTCGGACCCTCGGATCGCGATCGGACAGCTCCGGACGGAGGGGGGACTAGGTGGGGTTTGTGGGCTGTGTAGGAGCGTTAGGCTGAGAGGAGAGGGGAGAGATGCAGTCCGACACGGTTTTCGGAGACCGAAAACGTCCGACGAAAAGCCCGGCTACTATTGCCGCTATATTTATCCGTTGGGGCATCAAACGAACTGCGAATGCGATGAAATTTGGCAGGCGGCCTACCTACAGCATAAAAACACCGCATGCCAACTTTCAACCCATTCCGAGAACATTTTCCGGCCACTTATAAAATAATATTTCGGACGTGCCGCGGGCGCGTGCAAGTGTGGACGGGCTCAGAACGGACGACGGAAAGAACTGGGAGACCCGGACGGATGTAAGTTTTGAAAACAAGATGATGCAATGCACATGATGACATGACAAGATGCAACACGCAAGCGAATGACATGGCAACGACAGCGAATAACTGGAAGACACCCGGCGCGTCGGTCTCGGGGCGTCACAACACTCCACCACTACGAGAGGATCTCGTCCCGAGACCTATGATGGCACCGGAGGGAAAACGGAAGAGGAAGAGGTAAAACAAAGTTGCTTCTTTGGCAAATGAGTGAAACCAATGAACCTTGAGAGGTTGAACAAATTGAAAGAAAGGATACAATGAAAACGAACAAAGTTGACAACACTCCGTTAGAAAAGAGGAACAAGGAACATTACGAGAACCTTGTAGGTTGAAAAACATAAGAAAAAGGGTTGCAATGGGCAAGAAGTACATGCAAGCACTCCGGTAAAAACGAGATGTACAAGGAACGATAAGGATCAATTATGACAACACTCTGGTTGGAAATGGAAGGTAAAGAATATGAGCTTAGCAAAATGAAAGCACGTGGATGAGAGTCCGGTTAGAAGAGGAATGATAGACACCACACTCTGGTTAAAACAAGATAGGGAAGGGATAAGAATGATATAATTTGGGCAGCACTCCAACTGTAAATGGAAGGAATTGAACATGAACTTGACAAGATGAGAGGATACTTGACGAAATCAACAAGACATTGCCTCCGGAACTATTGAAAGGAAGGCACAAGGGGTAAGAAAGATTGCAAACAGCACTCCGGTTGAGAAGGGAGGCAAAACTTGATAAGATGAGAGAGATCGAATGAAAACACGACACTCTGGTTGACTGGATAAGCAAAGGAAAGAGCATGATCTTCACAATACGAGATGATGAGTGAAGAGAGCATCATCACAATGCCTCTAGAAGAAATGAAAGAATGCAATGAAAAGAATGGAGAAGAAAACAACATGTTCTACCTCAAATGAATTTGAGAGAGCATCCTTAAAAAGAAGGATTGAACGGAGTTGTTGGGAAATCAACAACGAAAAGAACAGGCTTGTTGAGGGCTTATGGAAAACATCTCAAAAACTTGAGGTGAAAACCTTCCACAAACGAAAACAATTGCTTGCTTAAGAGAGACGGAGAGATGAAAACATTTTCATTGCGAGAATAGGAGGAAACTTGGATCATCGATAAACACCATAAATAGCAACATTCCCAATGGAAGGCTTTACGTGAAATCTATACCAAGATAACTCCAAGAAAGAAGGTGATGGGTTTAAATATCCCATTCCTAAACTTGTGAATCGTGAAACACACAGAAATTGTCAAAAATAACATAACACCATCTCAAAAGATAAGGTAGAAAGAATTGCACTTCGGAATGCAAGATGAAGAATACTTGAAGTATAGTTTGGCAGATCATAGCTTCGAGAGAAATCTTGAAGAACAAATGAATAATGAGAAGAATCCTTGATGAACCACCATGTAGAGCCTCCATGAAGAACTCCGGTAATAAAAGGATGATAGAAAGAAAGAGAAGTGGAGAACATAAGGTGAAGCCTTGCGATGATTTAGATGGAGCTTCATGACAAGATAATGCGGAAAAACTTGGAACTCCGGAAAAGAAAGATGAACAAGAGAAATCAAGAATTTTGATGAACCTCTGGAATAAGGAATTTAATTTACTCTATGAAACAAGAATAAGAATTACATTATGCTTATCCTTCATCAATTTAGATTGATGACAAGCAACGGACTTGGCATACTACTTATTCTCATAGAAAGGATTAAGATAGATATTGCGCAAACTTGGGAAGGTCTTCAACGAGCCACCGGTAGGATTGAAACAATGAATAAATTAGTACAATAAGAACGGAAGAGAATTCTTGAATGAACCACCATAAGAATTGAACAAGAAAGTATCAAAAGCACACTTCACCGGGAAGAATTGGAAAATGAATGAAGATACTTGGGGAAATTTAGATACAAGAGAATGAAGAGATCATGAGCTGATTAGAGGAAACTTGACCAATGCACCGATAAGATTTGGAGAACGATAGCTGAAAGCTGGAATGAATAATTCTAAGATGATGGGCTCCAAAGAATCAAACTAAAAAGACTCTTGAATTGCTCTGTATGGGTGAAAAGCATTCTCACAATCGAATACAATTATGAGAGGATAGCATCAAGCTAGAATCCATGAATCTTTGAAAGAACAGGTAAGGATGGAAGAGAAACTCTTCTTCGGTTTTCAAATACAGAGAAAGACGATGCAAAAGACCACCATGAATTGTTGAGATACTCCGGGATGAAAATTGGAAAGGTTGAACCAATTATGAAAAGAATTTGAAAGATCTTAGAGAAAGACATATGACTGATGACAATTCATTCTTACGTCAAACTTTGAGAGAATTTGAGAATAGCTCCGGGAAAAATTAGAAGAGTCAGGTAATACCCTAGAAAAGACCTGTGGGTTAGGGCCCACTCAAAAGATACACCGTAGAACGATTTAAAAGATAGATTGCGCTGATTGGATTAAATGGCTTGAATGAGATAACATCCTCGAAATAGCTTGAAAAGATTATGAATAGAAACTTGAACCTTCTAGGATATCTTCAGCACTCCAGAACAATTGAATAGCAAGCGGGGAATGATTAAGAGGTGCACCGGCATGAGAAGACATTTGGAACGAGGACAAGATATAGTTGACAAAGCTTGACTTGAATCCACCGAAGAAGGAAGATAATGGATAGTGATGAACTTGAAGCTCCGTTAGAATCTTCATGAGAATCGCCGGATTAAAACTTGAAAGAAAAGGATGAAGAGACTTCACATGAATAAAATGGATACTTTATTAAGAAATCTTAGTCCTTGAAGGAAAAGGGTGGGAGGGCGGGAAAAACAAAGACAACTTGGGTAGATGAAAAGGATACCATTAAGAAAACTTAGACTTGATCTTGCGGATGTTGAAATGATCGGATCCACTTGAAAAGAAAACACGCCGATTGAAAAGGATTGACATGAAAATCTCGATTATCATGAAGGATTAGTATTCACATAGAAATATGATAACACCGCTTAGGAAAGGTATGGAATCCACATTTGACTTCGAAGCAACTCCAATACCACAACTGAAAACAAAAACAAAGGATTGGCTTGCAAAATAAGCCAGAACAAACATATGATAGATCCCATATCGTATCATGTTTCTGTTGGAAGGATATCCTACGTGATACTTGAATTCCCACTTATAAACTCCCGAAACTTTCTGGTTATGCAATCAGGTGTTGGGGATACAGGGGAAGCATAATATCTCACCCAAACTAGCAAATCCTACATCCAGCTGTATCCATCCTTCAACACATAACCAAGAAACCTTCGGAAATCATTTACCTCAACCTTCGAAAAGCATCCATTATACGAGTTATGGCAATACTCCCGAACTCCCGCCCCAGTACTGGGTGGCGTCGAGGTTATCTCACCAACAACTGCATAAAAGAGATTTTCGATGTCGGCGAGCTCAGGTATTCCAAAACTGCAACGACAAAATTGTGACGACAACACCTCAGAGCTCAACTCCCCGGGACACTGCCACAACCCCTAAATGTCAGGAGGCACCAAGAACAATGTTCTTGTCACAAAACCATCGGAACGATTCCAAGATACCCGCGTGATCCTAAAAAAAATTCGTGAAATTTGAGGAGAGAAGAGTCAAAACTCTACGTCAGGAGGCCTCACCAGAGCGACGAAGGGACTGAGGAGTAAAAAGAATCCTACTCTCCGATATATATAATCCTATAAGACTCAAAACATTTTTCTAGACTCAACAACGTCAGCGATTCGATCAAGCAGGGGACTCCTAAGTCGGGGAAGGCTCTGATTACCAACTTGTAACACCCACGATGCGGCTATATCTCCCATGTGTTGGAGCACGACTTAGAGGCATAACCGCATGGTAGGCATGTTGCAAGAGGGGTAATCTTTACACATCCCATGTACTGAATAAGAAAGGGATAAAGAGTTGGCTTACAATCGCCACTTCACACAATACATAAATATAGCATTACATCATCCAGAATACAATCAAGGTCCGACTACGGAACCAAATAAAGAAAGACAACCCCAAATGCTAGATCCTCGATCGTCCCGACTGGGCTCCACTACTGAACACCTGGAAACGAAACAACACAACGAACACGATCTTCATCGAGCTCCCACTTGAGTTGGGTTGCGTCATCTGCACTGGTATCATCGGCACCCGCAACTGTTTGGAAGTAATCTATGATTCACGGGACTCAGCAATCTCACACCCTCGTGATCAAGACTATTTAAGCTTATGGGTAGAAAAAGGTAGTGAGGTGGATCTGCAGCAAGCACTAGCATATATGGTGGGTAACTTACGCAAATGTGAGCGAGAAGAGAAGCAAGGCACGGTCGTGAACTGGAAGTGATCCTGAGTCTACTTACGTTCAAGCATAACACAAGAACCGTATTCACTTCCCAGACTCCGCCGGAAAGAGACCATCACGGCTACACACACGGTTGATTCATTTTAATTAAGTTAAGTGTCAAGTTTTCTACAACCGGACATTAACAAATTCCCATCTGCCCATAACCGCGAGCACGGCTTTCGAAAGTTTAAAACCCTGCAGGGGTGTCCCAACTTAGCCCATCACAAGCTCTCACGGTCAATGAAGGATATTCCTTCTCCCAGGAAGACCTGATCAGACTCGGAATCCCAGTTACAAGACATCACGACAATGGTAAAACAAGACTAGCAAAGCCACCGATGTGCCGACAAATCCCGATAGGAGTCGCACGTATCTCGTTCTCAGGGCACACTGGATGAGCGCTCCGTACAACTAAAACCAAACCTCGAGTTTCCCCGAGGTGGCGCTGCAAAGGACTCTAGTTCGGACCAACACTCAGAGGAGCACTGGCCCGGGGGGGCTTAAAATAAAGATGACCATTGAGTCTGCAGAACCCAAGGGAAGGTATATGGTGGTAGGTAGGCAAATGGTAAAACCAAGGTTGGGCCTTGCTGGAGGAGTTTTATTCAAAGCGAACTGTCAAGGGGTTCCCATAACACCCACCGTGTAAGGAACGCAAAATCAAGGAACATAACACCGGTATGACGGAAACTAGGGCGGCAAGAGTGGAACAAAACACCAGGCATAAGGCCGAGCCTTCCACCCTTTACCAAGTATATAGGTGCATTAAAGTAAACAAGATATAATAATGATATCCCAACAATATCCATGTTCCAACAAGGAACAAACTTCATCTTCACCTGCAACTAGCAACGCTATAAGAGGGGCTGAACAAAGCGGTAACATAGCCAAACAACGGTTTGCTAGGAAAGGTGGGTTAGAGGCTTGACATGGCAATATGGGAGGCATGATAAAGCAAGTGGTAGGTATCACGGCATAGAAAAAGAGCGAGCAACTAGCAAGCAAAGATAGAAGTGATTTCGAGGGTATGGTCATCTTGCCTGAGATCCCGCAAGGAAAAGAACGAGTCCATGAAGAAGACAAACGGACGTAGTCGAACGGATCCTCACAAACGCGACGTTATCGGAACTAACCTGAAGAAGCAACACCGGAAAGAAGCAAATAACATAGTAAACAACCATCACATAAACATGGCATGATGCACAACCAAGTATGATGCATGTCTGGATTAATGAGGCATGGCATGGCAAAGTGCACAAACAAAACTACAAATTAGCTCAATATGCAACTCCGTTGCATATTGACGGAACACCACATCAATTATTTAGTTCGCTCTTGGTTATGTACCCAACAATATTAAATGTTGTGAAACATGGCAAGAGGTGAAGCATATGAAAACTACCTATCTAGGCAAGTTTAAATGAGGCCGGAACACCAAACAACAATTCCGGAAAATCCCCATGAGCATATATTAGATTTGGTACTGTTCTTCCCTAAAGCATATTTTAGAGTTGTTGAACATGCAAAGCAATGCCACCATGTTAAACTAGGCAATTTTCTACCCCATTTACATATAAAGATTATTTAAATCCGAGCAACGGTTAATTAGTTATGAATTAAATCATTTTAGCATGTTATTTAAGAAAATTAAAGCAAACATCATTTTAAACATGTCAAACATGATTGAAAGTTGGATATTATTAAACTAGATGAAATTCTAGTCATATTTCATATATAAAGTTTTTACATGTGATGCATAGTTTGTGAGATATTAAATGTATGAACATGAGGGACTTTTTTGTAAAACTGACATCTCTGGAAAAAATAGGAAAAATCGTCTAGGAAAAAAACATGTGTTGGGCCGAATCTGGCGGCCCAACAGTGCAGGGGGAGCTCGGGTGTTGTCTCACCCATGGGCCGAGGCCCGGTCGAAATCAGAGGAGGCTGGCCACGCTGGCGCTGGGCTTCACGTGGTCGACGCTGAGGTCAACACGCGTCTGGACGAGCGGGCGATGCAGCGGACAACCGCGGCGGCGGTAGAAGATCTCCGGCGAGCAAATCAGCGGTGGGGTTTGCGAAGCACGAGGACGGATGGATCCACTTTAGATCTGGTGAGGGGAACCGGTTCCCGGCGGTGGGAGGCGGATTCGACGCGGTGGAGCTCGAGGACGTCCATGGCGGCAGCGGCAGATCTCCTTGCTCCTGTGCAGGAGACAGAGAGTGAGGTGCGGGAGAGGGAGGACGGAGGGGAAGGAGAGAGAGGCGGGTCTGGCCTGCTGGATCCTGCGCCGTCGGGCGACTCCGGTGGCCTGTCGGCCGGTGCGGGGCTGGACGAAGAGAGAGAAGCTCGACCCCCTCCCGTGGCTGCGGGCACAGTGCTGCGAAGCGGCGGCGCACGGGCCCGGGCGGGCCCCGGATGGGCTTCGCGGGCCCAGCCTACTCCTCCTCGTGCCTGGAGCCGTCCGATCGCGATCCGAGGGTCCGAAAACGGATGAAAACCCCTAACCCTAGACCCCTGCCTATTTAAGAAGCCCCACTTGCCATTTTTGGGCATCCCTAGCCTTCCACCTACCTCTAGCCCCCTCCCCCATCAATTTCCGTGCCGCTCCAGCCCCTCCTCGCCACTTGGCGCCGCCCAACAGGGCCGGCCGCCACCTGCGCCGCCGCTCAGGACCGCTCCCGCGCCTCCATGTCGCCCCTGGTCTCTCCGCGCCGCCGCGAAGCCCGCGGGCCCACCAGGACCCAGATCGAGGCCCTGGAAGCCCATCTGCGCCCGATCCCGAGTCAGCGCCTACTCGCTCCCGCTGCACCTCCTCGATCTGATCTGGATCGGGAGGGAGGCCGCCGCTCGATGCTCCCGCAAGGCCCGCCGGCCACTGGAGCCCACCGCATCGCCGGCGACCCTTACTCCGCGACGTCGCCCAGGTCGCGTTCCCGGCCGCCAGCTCCTCCCTTCCTCCGTTTCTATTCCTCCTTCCCTTATAGCTTGCTCTCTCTCTATGGTCATACACAGCGCCGCCGCTCGGAGTTCCTCGCTGCCGCCCAGCTTCCAGCGTCGTCCGGATTCGCCGGATCTGGCGTCCCCCGCCCCGGATCCGCCTCCCGCTCCAATCCCCGGCCTCCGCTTCATCCCATGCTGCCCTCGTCGTAGAACCACACCGCCGGCTCATCTTGCATCGTGGGGAGGACGACAACCGCGCTAGCGCTCCCCTGTCTCGTCTTCGCCATGGACCTCCACCGCCATGGCCAGTTCGCCCCGGCCCAGTTCCACAGCGCCAGCCGGATTTGGCCTCAAGGCCGATGTGAGCCGCCCTCCAAATCCCCTCTTCCTGTTGGGCCAACAGGATTCGGCCCATGTAGCATTTTTTTCCCTCGAGACGAATTTAGCTAATATTCCTGAGACGGTTGTTTTGCAGAAAACCCCTTCATGATCATTCATTTAATAACTTCACAACCGTGCATCGGATCTAAACAATTTATATATGTAACCTGATTAGAATTTCATCTAGTTTCACAATATCCAACTTTCATGCATGTTTAAAATGTTTAAAATGTTGTTTGTGTAACTTTGTCCATATGCCATGCTAAAATGGTTTAATTCATAACTAAATAACTGTAGCTCCGTTTTTAACAAACTTTATATGTAAATGGGGTAGAATTTTTCCTAGTTTAACATGGTGGCATCATCTTGCATGTTTAATAACTATAAAGTATGGTTTAGGGTAGAACAGGACAAAACCTAATATATGCACATGGGGATTTACCAGAATTGTTGTTCGTTGTTTCCGGACTCATTTAAACTTGCCTAGATAGGTAGTTTTCTTTTGCTTCACCCTCTTGCCATGTTTAACAACATTTAATATTGTTGGGTACATAAACGAGATCGAACTAAATAACGTGTCGTGGTGTTTCGTCAATATGCAACTCGTTGCATAATGAGCTCCACTTAATTTGTAGGATTGTTTGTGCACTTTGCCATGCCATGCTTCATTAAACCGGACATGCATCATACTTGATTGTGCATCATGCCATGATTATGTGTTGGTTGTTTACTATGTTGTGTGCTCCTTTCCGGTGTTGCTTCTTCGGGTTGGTTCCGATAACGTCGTGTTGTGAGGATTCGTTCGACTTCGTCCGTTTATCTTCTTCATGGACTCGTTCTTCTTCCTTGCGGGATTTCAGGCAAGATGATCATACCCTCGAAATCAATTCTATCTTTGCTTGCTAGTTGCTCGCTCTTTTGCTATGCCTATGTTACGATGCCTACCACTTGCTTGTCATGCCTCCCATATTGTTGAACCAAGCCTCTAACCCACCTTGTCCTAGCAAACTGTTGATTGGCTATGTTACCGCTTTGCTCAGCCCCTCTTATAGCGTTGTTAGTTGCAGGTGAAGATTGAAGTTTGTTCATTGTTGGAACATGGAGATGTTGTTCCTTGTTGGAACATGTTTACTTGTTGGGATATCACCATATATCTTATTTAATTAATGCATCTATATACTTGGTAAAGGGTGGATGGCTCGGCCTTATGCCTGGTGTTTTGTTCCACTCTTGCCGCCCTAGTTTCCGTCATATCGGTGTTATGTTCTCGGATTTTGCGTTCCTTACGCGGTTGGGCTATTATGGGAACCCCTTGACAGTTCGCCTTGAGTAAAACTCCTCCAGCAATGCCCAACATTGGTTTTACCATTTGCCACCTAGCCTTTTCTTTTCCCTTGGGAGTCGCGCTCCTGAGGGTCATCATTATTTTACCCCCCCCCCCCCCGGGCCAGTGCTCCTCTGAGTGTTGGTCCAACCTGTCAGCTGCCGGTGGCCACCAGGGGAAACTCTGGGCTGGCCTACCTGTACCTAGGACAATCTGAGTGTGCCCTGAGAAAGAGATATGTGCAGCTCCTATCGGGATTTGTCGGCACATTCGGGTGGTGTTGCTGGTTTAGTTTTACCTTGTCGAAATGTCTTGTAACCGGGATTCCGACTCTGATCGGACCTTCCCGCTAGAACGAATATCCTTCGTTGACCGTGAGAGCTTGTCATGGGCTAAGTTGGGACACCCCTGCAGGGTTTTGAACTTTCGAAAGCCGTGCCCGCGGTTATGGGCAGATGGGAATTTGTTAACGTCCGGTTGTAAAAAACCTGAAGTTGACCTTAATTAAAATACATCAACCGCGTGTGTAACCGTGATGGTCTCTTTCCGGCGGAGTCCGGGAAGTGAACACGGTGTTGGAGTTATGCTTGACGTAGGATCACTTCTTGATCATACTTTTATCGACCGTGCTTTGCCTTCTCTTCTCGCTCTCATTTGCGTATGTTAGCCACCATATATGCTAGTCACTTGATGTAGCTCCACCTCATACCTTTTACCTTACCCATAAGCTTAAATAGTCTTGATCGCGCGGGTGTGAGATTGCTGAGTCCCTGTGACTCACAGATACTTCCAAAACCAGCTTGCAGGTGCCGATGAGTCCGTGCAGATGACGCAACCAAGCTCAGGAGGAGCTCGATGAAGATCTTGCCCTTTGTGTTGTTTCGTTCTAGTTGATCAGTAGTGGAGCCCAGTTGGGGTCGATAGGGGACCTTGTCGCATTTGGGGTTCTTCTTTTATTTTGGTTCCGTAGTCGGACCTTGATTGTATCTGTTTAACGTAATGCTTTATTCATGTAATTGTGTGAAGTGGCGATTGTAAGCCAACTATGTATCCCTTTCCCTTATGTATTACATGGGTTGTCTGAAGATTACCTCACTTGCGACATTGCTTTCAATGCGGTTATGCCTCTAAGTCGTGCTTCGACACGTGGGAGATATAGCCGCATCGAGGGCGTGACAAGTTGGTATCAGAGCCTTCCCCGACCTTAGGAGCCCCCACTGCTTGATCGGATTAGCAGCCGTTGTTGAGTCTAGAAAAATGTTTTGAGTCATTTAGGAATTATATATTGGAAAGTTTAGGAATTCTTTTTACTCCCCAGTCCCTTCATCGCTCTGGTAAGGCATCCTGACGTAGAGTTTTGACTCTTCTCTTCTCAAATTTTCACAAAAAAAATTTAGGATCACGCGGGTATCTTGGAATCGTTCCGATGGTTTTGTGACGAGAACATTGTTCTTGGTGCCTCCTGACATTTAGGGGTTGTGGCAGTGTCTCGGGGAGTTGAGCTCCGAGGTGTTGTCGTCACAATTTTATCGTTGCGGTTCTGGAATACCTGAGTTTAGTTTCACCGACATCGAAAATCTCTTTTATGCAGTTGTTGGTGAGATAACCTCGACGCCACCCAGTACTGGGGCGGGATTTCGGGAGTATTGCCATAACTCGTATAACGGATGCTTTTCGAAGGTTGAGGTAGACGATTTCCGAAGCTTTCTTGGTTATGTGTTGAAGGATGGATACAGCTGCATGTAGGATTTGCTAGTTTTGGGTGAGATATTATGCTTCCCCTGTATCCCCAACACCTGATTGCATAACCGGGAAAGTTTCAGGAGTTTATAAGTGGGAATTCAAGTAGCTCTTAGGATATCTTTTCGATGGATATATGATATGAAATTGGGGTTCGACGTCTAGTGGTCCGCCTATTCACGATTGGTTTTACAGTGGTCTCGTTGTGTCTTAAAGAGTCCTTGGCTATGCCGACTCGGGGACGCTTCGTATGTCATGTGCACTGCCTTGTACATGATGGTGTTGTACGATTGAGCCTGTGTAGGCCCCACCACAAAAACTTCGGACGAAATCTCTATCATATGTTTGTTCCGGCTTATTCTGCAAGCCAATCCTTTGTTTTGTTTTGAGTTGTGGTATTCGAGTTGCTTCGAAGTCAAATGTTGATTCCATACCTTCCCCAAATGGTGTTCTCATACTCTGATGTGAATACTAATCCTTCTTGATAATTGAGATTGTCATGTCAATCCTTTTCAACCCGGCGAGTTTTCTCTTCAACTGGATCCGATCACTTCAACCTTTGCAAGATCAATTATCAGTTCTTCTCAACGGTGTTTGCTTCATCCGTTCCAAGTTGCCTTTGTTTTTCCCGCCCACCCACCCTTTTTCCTCAAGGACTAGGATTTCTTTTTCAAGTATCCTTTTATTGTGTGAAGTCTCTCCATTCCTTTTCCGTCAATGTCCTTATCCGGTGATTCTCATGAGGATTCTAACGGAGCTTCAAGTGTTGTATTCTTCGATCTTTTCTTCTCCGATGGATTTAATTCAAGCTTTATGGATCTTATCCTTTCCTCATTTCAAATGCCTTCTCATACTGGTGCACCTCATAATAATTCACTTCTCGCTATTCATTTGTTCCGGAGTGCTCAAGATATCTCGAAGATTCATGTTTCTACTCTGCTTTCGTTCAAGATCTTTCGAGGATGTTATCTCATTCAAGCCATTTAAATCAACCGGCGCAATCTATATTTTAAATCATCAACGGTGTTTCTCTTGAGTGGGCCCTAACCCACAGGTCTTTTCCCAGGATCTTACCTGACTCTTCTTATTTTCCCGGAGCTATCCTTAATTCGTTTCAAAGTTTGACGTAAGTATGAATTATCATCAGTCAAATGCCTTTCTCCAAGATCTTTAAATCGTTGGCTCAACCTTTCCATTTTTTTCATTCCGGTGTGCCTCAGTAATTCATGGTGGTGTTTCTCCTCGTCATTCTCAACATTTGAAGACCGAAGAAGAGTTTCTCTCAGTTTTGCTCCATTCTCTTCAAGATTCGTCATTCTAGCTTGTTGCCATCCTCTCATAGTTGTTTTTGGATTGGGAAAATTCTTTTCACCTATCCGGAGCAATTCAGGAGTCTTCTTAGTTTGATTATCTGGGAGTCCATAAATTCAGGTTTATTCATTCTCAATTGTCAGCTCTCATTCTCCAAATCTAACCAGTGCATCATCCAAGTATATTCTCTAATCAATTCATGATCTCTTTTCTCTCTTGTATCTAAACTCTCTCATGTATTTTCGTTCATTTTAATTCTTACGGTGGTTCGTTCAAGATTTCTCTTCCTTGTTTATCATATCAATTCATTCGTTGTTCCAAATCCCACCGGCGGTTCCATCAAGTCCTTATCAAGTTATCGATATCTCTCTTAATCTTTTCTACGAGAATAAGTAGTATGCCAATTCCATTGCTTGTCATCAATTTTAATTGGTGAAGGATACGCATAATGTAATTCTTATTCTTGTTTCATCGAGTTTATTCAATTTCTATTTTCCGGAGTGGTTCATCATACTTATTCTTGGTTTCAAGTGCTCATCTTTCTTTCCTGGAGTTCCAAGCTCTCGCAATTATGTAATCACGGAGATCTATCAAAAATCTTTACAAGGATTCACCTTGTGTTTTCAACTTCTTTTTCCTTTCGTTTGATCATCCTTTTGTTTAACGGAATTCTTCATGGAGGCTCTACATGATGGTTCACCAAGGATTTAATTCCTTCTCGAACTGTTCATCGAGATTCTTTTCAGAGGAGCTCAAGTATTCTTTATCTTGCATTTTAAAGTGCAATTCTTTCAACCGTATCATTCGAGGTGGTATTATGTCATTCTTGATAATTTGAGTTCATGTCTCATGATTTACATGTTGTTAAGAATGAGGTATTTTAAATCCATCAATCTCTTCTTTGGAGTTATCTTGGGTTTATTTTTCACCTAAAGCCTTCCCTTAGGATTGTTGCTAATTATGGTGCTTATAAATGACCCAATTTCTTCATTTATCCTTTTCCGACGCGATATAGTTTCTCGTCTCCTTGTTGATATCAATCCAATTCTGCTTCCCGTGAGTGGCAGGTTGACACCTCATAATTTGAGTTGTATTCCATAAGACCATATCAAGCTTATTCTTTTCGTTGTTGGTTTTCCAACAACTCCGTTCTAGCGTTTGTGGTAAGCATGCTCCCTCAAGACCTTGTTTCCCTTCGTTCACTTCATTCCATTCTTACTTTTGTTCCGGAGGCCTTGTCATGTTGCGCTTTTCAACCCATAATCTCGTTTTGGCAAAGACCATGTTTTGATCGTGTTTATCCTTTTAACCGGAGTATTGTGTCCCTTTTTCTCAAGCTCTTTCATGTTATCTAGTTTTTCATCTCTTCTAAACCGGAGTGATGTCCGAGATCTTTCTTACCCCTTGTTCCATTCATTCAATAGTTACAGAGGCAGTGTATTGTGATTTCATCAAGTATCTTCTCATCTTATCAAGTTCTTATTTAATTCCTTTTCTTTTCAATCAGAGTGCTGCCCGAAGTTGTTCTCCCTTGTTCCTCTTTTCTAACGGAGTGTTTTCAGCTTCGATCATCTCCGTTGTTTCTTTTCTCAAAATGGATTAACCTTTTCAAGGTTCATGGTTTCACTCATTTGTCAAAGAAGCAACTTAGTTTTACCTCTTCTCTTTCTCTTCCGTTTTCCCTCCGGTGCCATTCTAGATCTCGGGACGAGATCCTCTCGTAGTGGTGGAGGGTTGTGACGCCCCGAGACCGATGTGCCAAGTGTCTTCCAGTTATTCGCCGTCGTTGCCATGTCATTCGCTTGTGTGTTGCATCTTGTCATTGGATCATATGCATTGCATCATCATGTTTTCAAAACTTGCATCCGTTCGGGTTTCCCCAGTTCTCTCTGTTGTCCGTTCCGAGTCCAGACACACTTGCACGGGCCCGCGGCATGTCCGAAATAGTATTTTATAAGTGGCCGGAAAATGTTCTCGGAATGGGATGAGAGTTGACGTGTGGTCTTATTTTAGTGTAGCTAGACCGCCTGTCAAGTTTCATCGCATTCGGAGTTCGTTTGATGCCCCAACGGTTAACTATAGCGACATTATAGTCGGTCATACGTCGGACGTTTTCGTTCTCCGAAAACTGTTGCCGGGTTTTCCCTCTCTTTCCTCTCTAGCCCTTCTACACAGCCACCTAGGCCCAGCCTACTCCTCCTCATGCCTGGAGCCGTCCGATCGCGATCCGAGGGTCCGAAAACGGATGAAAACCCCTAACCCTAGACCCCTGCCTATTTAAGAAGCCCCCCTTGCCATTTTTGGGCATCCCTAGCCTTCCACCTACCTCTAGCCCCCACCCCCATCAATTTCCGCGCCGCTCCAGCCCCTCCTCGCCACTTGGCGCCGCCCAACAGGGCCGGCCGCCACCTGCGCCACCGCTCAGGACCGCTCCCGCGCCTCCACGTCGCCCCTGGTCTCTCCACGCCACCGCGAAGCCCGCGGGCCCACCAGGACCCAAACCGGGGCCCTGGAAGCCCATCTGCGCCTGATCCCGAGTCAGCGCCTACTCGCTCCTGTTGCAACTCCTCGATCCGATCTGGATCGGGAGGGAGGCCGCCGCTCGATGCTCCCGCAAGGCCCGCCGGCCACCGGAGCCCACCGCATCGCCGGCGACCCTTACTCCGCGACGTCGCCCAGGTCGCGTTCCCGGCCGCCAGCTCCTCCCTTCCTCCGTTTCTATTCCTCCTTCCCTTATAGATTGCTCTCTCTCTCTGGTCATACACAGCGCCGCCGCTCGGAGTTCCTCGCTGCCGCCCAGCTTCCGGCGTCGTCCGGATTCGCCGGATCTGGCGTCCCCCGCCCCGGATCCGCCTCCCGCTCCAATCCCCGGCCTCCGCTTCATCCCATGCTGCCCTCGTCAGAGAACCACACTGCCGGCTCGTCTTGCATCGTGGGGAGGACGACAACCGCACCAGCGCTCCCCTGTCTCGTCTTCGCCATGGGCCTCCACCGCCAAGGCCAGTTCGCCCCGGCCCAGTTCCACAACGCCAGCCGGATTCGGCCTCAAGGCCGATGTGAGCCACCCTCCAAATCCCCTCTTCCTGTTGGGCCAACAGGATTCGGCCCATGTAGCATTTTCTCCCTCGAGACGAATTTAGCTAATATTCCTGAGACGGTTGTTTTGCAGAAAACCCCTTCATGATCATTCATTTAATAACTTCACAACCGTGCATCGGATCTAAACAATTTATATATGTAACCTGATTAGAATTTCATCTAGTTTCACAATATCCAACTTTCATGCATGTTTAAAATGTTTAAAATGCTGTTTGTGTAACTTTGTCCATATGCCATGCTAAAATGGTTTAATTCATAACTAAATAACCGTAGATCCGTTTTTAACAAACTTTATATGTAAATGGGGTAGAATTTTGCCTAGTTTAACATGGTGGCATCATCTTGCATGTTTAATAACTATAAAATATGGTTTAGGGCAGAACAGGACCAAACCTAATATATGCACATGGGGATTTACCGGAATTGTTGTTCGTTGTTTCCGGCCTCATTTAAACTTGCCTAGATAGGTAGTTTTCTTTTGCTTCACCCTCTTGCCATGTTTAACAACATTTAATATTGTTGGGTACATAAAAGAGATCGAACTAAATAACTTGTCGTGGTGTTTCGTCAATATGCAACTCGTTGCATAATGAGCTCCACTTAATTTGTAGGATTGTTTGTGCACTTTGCCATGCCATGCTTCATTAAACCGGACATGCATCATACTTGATTGTGCATCATGCCATGATTATGTGTTGGTTGTTTACTATGTTGTGTGCTCCTTTCCGGTGTTGCTTCTTCGGGTTGGTTCCGATAACGTCGTGTTGTGAGGATTCGTTCGACTTCGTCCGTTTATCTTCTTCATGGACTCGTTCTTCTTCCTTGCGGGATTTCAGGCAAGATGATCATACCCTCGAAATCAATTCTATCTTTGCTTGCTAGTTGCTCGCTCTTTTGCTATGCCTATGTTACGATGCCTACCACTTGCTTGTCATGCCTCCCATATTGTTGAACCAAGCCTCTAACCCACCTTGTCCTAGCAAACTGTTGATTGGCTATGTTACCGCTTTGCTCAGCCCCTCTTATAGCGTTGTTAGTTGCAGGTGAAGATTGAAGTTTGTTCGTTGTTGGAACATGGAGATGTTGTTCCTTGTTGGAACATGTTTACTTGTTGGGATATCACCATATATCTTATTTAATTAATGCATCTATATACTTGGTAAAGGGTGGATGGCTCGGCCTTATGCCTGGTGTTTTGTTCCACTCTTGCCGCCCTAGTTTCCGTCATATCGGTGTTATGTTCTCGGATTTTGCGTTCCTTACGCGGTTGGGCTATTATGGGAACCCCTTGACAGTTCGCCTTGAGTAAAACTCCTCCAGCAATGCCCAACATTGGTTTTACCATTTGCCACCTAGCCTTTTCTTTTCCCTTGGGAGTCGCGCTCCTGAGGGTCATCATTATTTTACCCCCCCCCCCCCGGGCCAGTGCTCCTCTGAGTGTTGGTCCAACCTGTCAGCTGCCGGTGGCCACCAGGGGAAACTCTGGGCTGGCCTACCTGTACCTAGGACAATCTGAGTGTGCCCTGAGAAAGAGATATGTGCAGCTCCTATCGGGATTTGTCGGCACATTCGGGTGGTGTTGCTGGTTTAGTTTTACCTTGTCGAAATGTCTTGTAACCGGGATTCCGAGTTTGATCGGACCTTCCCGCTAGAAGGAATATCCTTCGTTGACCGTGAGAGCTTGTCATGGGCTAAGTTGGGACACCCTTGCAGGGTTTTGAACTTTCGAAAGCCGTGCCCGCGGTTATGGGCAGATGGGAATTTGTTAACGTCCAGTTGTAGAAAACCTGAAGTTGACCTTAATTAAAATACATCAACCGCGTGTGTAACCGTGATGGTCTCTTTCCGGCGGAGTCCGGGAAGTGAACACGGTGTTGGAGTTATGCTTGACGTAGGTTGTTCTAGGATCACTTCTTGATCATACTTTTATCGACCGTGCTTTGCCTTCTCTTCTCGCTCTCATTTGCGTATGTTAGCCACCATATATGCTAGTCGCTTGCTGCAGCTCCACCTCATACCTTTTACCTTACCCATAAGCTTAAATAGTCTTGATCGTGAGGGTGTGAGATTGTTGAGTCCCCGTGACTCACGGATACTTCCAAAACCAGCTTGTAGGTGCCGATGAGTCCGTGCAGATGACGCAACCAAGCTCAGGAGGAGCTCGATGAAGATCTTGCCCTTTGTGTTGTTTCGTTCTAGTTGATCAGTAGTGGAGCCCAGTTGGGGTCGATAGGGGACCTTGTCGCATTTGGGGTTCTTCTTTTATTTTGGTTCCGTAGTCGGACCTTGATTGTATCTGTTTGATGTAATGTTTTATTCATGTAATTGTGTGAAGTGGCGATTGTAAGCCAACTATGTATCCCTTTCCCTTATGTATTACATGGGTTGTGTGAAGATTACCTCACTTGCGACATTGCTTTCAATGTGGTTATGCCTCTAAGTCATGCTTCGACACGTGGGAGATATAGCCGCATCGAGGGCGTGACAGCAGCTCCCTCTTCCCGGGCGTTGCTAGCTAGGTGTGTGTGAGTGATCGCCTGTGCCAGTGAAGGAGTTTATCTGCCTGTATGCATGAGGGCTCCTGGGGGGTTTTATAGGTCAACCCCCAGAGGTACAATGGTAATGTTACAAGGTCGTAGGGCCGGGTCGTCAGTGTCCAGGAACCCAGTGCTAGGACCCGCCGAGTACCAGGCATCACCGGGTTCCCCGAGCATGGGACCCACCGGGTACGGGGGCACTGTCGGCTGTCTTGTCGATCGTCAGGGAGTGGCCGGGTTGAGTCGGCTACAGTGGCTCTTCATCAGGTCGCCGCTTGTTGGCGTCATTGGTGACGATGGGTGCACTGTTGCCACGGCGGCCCTGGTCAGCGGGTAGGTGGGGGCACTGTTGCCTTGTCCGGCTGACCAGAGGCATGGGCGGGGTTCTGCGGCTTCGGTCATCAGTTGGTGGAGACTCGTCCCATCGTACGGCTGGGATGGGACAGGAGCTGACCCTCGGCTGGGTTGGAGAACACGCCAAGGGAGGAGCTGGCTTGTTGGAGAAGTATTGGTATGCCGGGCTCGGCTGTCTTGAGCTGGTTGTTGGGGCCGAGTTGAGGATTAGGTCGGGTCGAGCAACCCGGCCAAGCGCAAGCCGGCTTGAGGGGCGATGCTGGCCACGTCGTTTTTGAAAAGGATCCGGGTTTCATTGCCTGCCCGGGGTTCATCCCCCCGACAATCTCCATACCTAGTTCAATCTCATTACCGGCAAGTCTCTTTACTCGTTCTGTAATACATCATCTTGCAACTTACTCCTTAGTCACTTTGCTTGCAAGCTTTTTGTGATGTGTATTACTGAGAGGGCCCAGAGATACCTCTCCGTCATACAGAGTGACAAATCCCAATCTCGATTCATGCCAACTCAACAGACACTTTCGGAGATACCTGTAAAGCATATTTATGATCATCCAGTTACGTTGTGACGTTTGATAGCACACAAGGTATTTCTACGATATCCCGGAGTTGCATTATCTCATGGTCGAAGGAATATGTATTTGACATTAAAAAAGCATTAGCAATAAACTGAACGATCATATGCTAAGCTAATAGATGGGTCTTGTCCATCACATCATTCTCCTAATGATGTGATCCCGTTATCAAGTGACAACTCATGTCCATGGTTAGGAAACCTTAGCCATCTTTGATCAACGAGCTAGTCTAGTAGAGGCTCACTAGTGACACGGTATTTGTTTATGTATCCACACATGTATTTAAGTTTCCGATCAATACAATTCTAGTATGAATAATAAACCTTTATCATGAATAAGGAAATATAATAATAATAACTTTATTATTGCCTATAGGACATATTTCCATCAAACTCTGTCATCATTCTTCCACAACAAACTTCTTAATGAGTGTAATGCACACTTGTACCAACGTCGTCAACTCCAGCTTAAAAGCAAGGCAAGGATTTCAACATCGTCGGTATCAGTGCAAAGATAACATCTTCAATAAGGAGATGATGGAAGTCTATCATTGTTGATTCCAACTAGGTAAGACTAGAATATGGGTTTTCACCCCGAATACAGAGTGGTGCTCTAGTAACCAACTTGATAATTGTTCCACCCATTAAGGCTTCTCCGACGCGGACCCCTAAAACGAACGCGGCTTCCGTGGACAGTGATACAGGAGCCGGTCGTCCAACCATGAGCGCATACATTTCAAATGTGATTTGAACAAACTAGATGATTTTCATTTAAACCGAAATAAAATCATTATATTTTTGACATATTTCAACTAAGAAAAAACGGACGACATTTTTAACCTAGTGTAAATGACTGTCAGTCGTGGCAGTGTTCGTGCCCCACGTCATGTCTTTCCCATGTCGGTAAGCTCACAGATTATGAGCCCAGGGAAGTGAAGTTGCGGGAGGGGAAGAATAAGACATGGGGTGTGGTCGTCCTAGGACCCAAGCCATGGTGGCGTCCCATGGCCTACTCTTCCTCGTCAGAGTCCACCGTGTCAACGGCGTCGGACGTGGATAGATCGGCCTCGTGGTTGTTGCAGCGGGGAGCAAACCGTGGTGGGGGCATGGTCGATACGGAGCTGGCGGCGTCTGCGGTCACCTGTGCCTCCTCTTCGTTTGCCTCCGTGCATATCCCCAGAAAGAGGGTGTCTCTATCCGCCCATAGGACACGTAGCCGCCAGCGCCCGTATGGCGCATCCGTGATGGATGTCATGAGCGCTACGCATGAACTGGTACAAGGCCCGCTGCTCATCTAGGAAGCCCGGATCTTCTGCGACCATGGCCGCGAGAGCATCATCCTTCTTGTGCTCGCCCGTGATTTTCCCCTCCATGAGCCGGTGCTCGTCAAGAAGCCGAAGATTGTTGCCCTGCTCCTCCTATGCCTGCCGGAATGCTAACACAGTAACACGGACGGCACCGGCTGCTGTTCCACCGTGACAGCGTTGAAGTGTGCCTTCGTGGGCAGGATGCCAGCTCATCCTCAGGTGCCTCCTTCGTCGTTTAGTACTCGTCGCCGACCTCGAGCGAGCTCGTCGATAAGCTAACCTCTGTCCATCGTGTGGCTCAGCGGCTAACATGCAGGGGTTCGGCCCAATGCTCCTATCCTGAGCCAGGCTCCCGTACGCCACGCCCTGGGCGACGGCCGGCCCTGGCGGGTGTGCCACGCCATGGAAAGCAAGTGAAATAAGAGGTCCCCAAGGTCCGCACGTGTGTCACCACGACATCGATCGATCGATCGATTGTACCCTACCTATGCTTCTCGATCGGATGGAGACCAGACCAGAGACTAGCTGGACATGCAATTCCACGTCTTTTCTGCACGCGTGCATGTGTTTGAGTCGTGCAGACCAGGACGTACGGCGGCCGGCGACGCTGATCGAATTACTTTGCTTCGACGTGGTGCTTAAAAAACAGTTCACATACGCCTAAACTCAGGCACAAATTTCAGCCGGAAATCTTAGCCACGTAAAGTACATAAGGAGATTCTCGATAAAAAAGAGAGGAACACACAAGTCCCAAGAGAATATTAATAGAGATTGATACCCAATACTAAGAATTTTCCCTGTCGCAAGGAAAGAAAATCCACTCCAGCCCATGTGGGGATGCTACTCTGCATAGCAGATTACTGCTACGAGTCCACGTCACACGTACAGCACACACGTCACTCTCGATTGGACGAGTTCATGGCGTCGACCGATCGATCACCAGCCAAGCGCCGGCAAGGCCCGAGGACGGCCGGGCGCGACCATGTTGCCGGCGGGGTCGTAGTTGATGACGCCGGAGAAGTCCGGCAGCTGGCACTTCCCTCCCATGAGGATCCCTTTCTGCCAGACGCAAGGCGGCGGGGACGCGTCGGCCCCTACGCCGCCGGGCTGCACCTGGTGGATGCTGATGACCGGGTCCGTCCTCCGGCGGCTCACGCTCGCCAGCGCGCGCCGCAGCCGCTCTGTCGCCGCCGCCCCCGCCCCCGAGTGCGACGCGCACAGCGCCAGCGCCAGCGCGCACACGGCCAGGAACGCCGCCGCCGCCGGCACCGCGGCCGCGATCACGCCGCTGTGGTGCAGGGCGAGGTGGCGCGATGCGCCGGCGGCGATCACGCCGTGAAGGCCGAGGTGGCGCGGCATTGCGTACTTGACAGTGCGGTGCTTTCCTGCCTGGAGTGACGAGAGACAGAGCTGCCTGGGCTGTGAGTGCTTCTTGGAGCGTGCCGGATTCTGTGCTTGTATATATAGAGGTGTGGCTGAGCAGAAGCAGATTGTTTGACTTTTTTTTCGGAGTGGAGTTGTTTACGTGAGTGCAATCAACAGCTGCATTAGCATGGAGCCATGGAGCCGGTGGTGTTTGGAGAGTGGTTTGCCAGCTCTGCGTCTGCGAGGCCCAACTTCTACAAGTACTTGCTCCTAACTGAACCATCAGATGCAAAATCCAGTGGATTGCCAGGATAGGTATGCAGCAGATGCCGATTAAAAGATGTACACCGATCAATATCCAAACTGAACGGATTCAAACTTCTAAGTTTCCGGTGTGAAATCCAAAAAATATGTAATTCAAAGGAAAAATGAATTCGAGGCATGCGCCGGACAAGCTTATTGTATGCAGACCGAACTTGTTTTTCTTTACCGGGAACAGCTATGCTCTCTCGAATTAACTCAACATGTCTATGTTTGGAAAGCATTTCCATTTAAGAAGTCAAATGCAGTTCAGTCTCTTTTTTTTGGAAGAAGAAGAAGAAGATCCTGATCTATTAATATTCATCAGAAGTATAAAATATAATAATAAAATTTACCACCGAACGACCACCGCCTCCGCGCCAGAACGAGCCGTCAATGTGCCGCTATTGTCGCTCCCCTACCGGAGCCAGGTTGACCTTGCTAGTGTTAGTCGGGAAGTCTTTGCGTGCATGCTCCAAGGACCAGTTCCCTCGAACCATAGTCGTCGTCATTGAACCCTTGAATAGATCTGAAGCAACTGACACCAAATCTCCTCATCGCACACATACAACCAGAAACTCTAACCTAACCACCCCAAGGAGACGGCAAATCTAAGGCGGAGCTTTATCGACTACGTCCAGATGAACGAACTTGAGGAGGATCGGATGCCGAAAAATAAACTTGAAGAAGAAGTGCCGACATCTGCCAGAAAAAACCTAAGCTAAACGACTAGCCAGAGTGAAGGCCCTGGAATTCTTCTCCCCACCACTGACAGCTAAAGCGGTAGGTAGAGGGGAGGCGAATCCACAGGCTCGCCGGTAAAGTCTGGAGAAAAGAATTTGCCCTAGCCGACGAAGGAGAGAAAAGGAACACTTGAAGCAATTTAGTCTTTCTAAAGAGTTTAGAACTTTTCTTAGACTAATAAGAAGCTCACGTTCCCATAGAAGGACCTCGGGTGAACGAACGTTCCCTCAGCAAAGCTCACGAGCGAACGACGATTTTCCTCGGCGTTTGCTCAAAAAATAGCTCGTAGGGAACGTTTAAGAGTTGTCATGCTAATTGTCGTCCTATGACAGATGGATTTTTCACGCTAATAAAAAAATGACATGCTATAGAAGGAAGTTGACATACTACAGGAGAGAAAATTGCCATATGTTTCAAAGTATGACATGTTGTAGTAGTGATAATTACTTTTTTTAACACAGTACAGAAAAAAAACACAATTATCCCTACTATAGCTGTCATGTGTTAGGATAAAAAGAAAAGAAAGTAGCCCTCATATTTAAAAATTGTCATGCTGCAACACAAGAGAACTGTCATGTTAGCAGAAGAGGATTATCATATTACAACAATAAATTGCTATGATACTATAGAGAAAGTTTCCATGCAATTTGCCATGATACAAGACGGTTTCCTTACTACGCAGAAGCTTTCATACATGATTTTAGTAATTGTCATGCTTATATCATGGACGGATGCAAGAGAGGGAACATTGTACCTATGGGGATAGGCATGTATCACACTTTAAGATTCCTGCACAGGATCAAACCCATTAGAGCAACTCTAGCAGATTCGCTATATTGCCCCGTACCGTAAAATAACCCCACTTTACTTGACCGGGACAAAAATTCATCCCGACCAGGTCTTGTAAAACGGGTCGTCCCGATTTTTTTTGCGGCAAGCTCTAAAATTCGACCCGCAACCGGCAAATATTCACACCCCCCCCCATTTTGCCGCTCACTCTATCACACGCGCGATTTGGCGGGAGGGAAACTTCCGCCCCTTCCGTGCTGCCCCTCCATCAGAGGGCATGGGTTCAATGACAAGAGAATCTTGGGAGATGAAAAGAATGGAGACTATGTGCTGGAGGAGGATGGAGCTTCAAAATCTTACGGCCAGTGATGGTGGTCTCGAACATGGTGATGGTTGTGGGTTTTTTTCTTTCTGAAATACGCATGAGTGTGCGTATCATTCATTAATAGAGGGGAGGGAAGAGATTCTCTAAGTCCGCAGATTTATAATAGCGGTGCATCCACACGTCGGATGATCCGTCCACGGCACCTAAGAGCATATAGCGACTACTCCCGAATTACCCACCTCGACAGGCCCACAAAGAATTCCCTCAAGATCTCCTTTGAGCAGCCCGGTGAGCTCCGGTGGTGGGGGTTTTGGAGGTGGTAGATGTTTCTGCAATGGTGGTGGTGGTGGTTTTGGAGGTGGAGGTGGTGGTGCTTCGGCCAATGGAGTTGATGTTGATGCTCCGGCCAACGAAGATGGCGGTGCTTCCTGGAAGCAAAGTGATCATTCTTTGGTCAATTTTGATGAAGATGATGATTGTAGTGCTATGGCCAGTGATGGTGGCGACGATCTTGGCAACAATGATATTGCTTGATTTGATCATGGCCGGTCATGGTTTGATCATGTATTCTTGTGTTTGATTGCACATTCATAGGGGCAAACTTGCTACCTCTTTATATTCTTTATATTACGCATGATTTTGAATGTGAACTATTGCAGCATGCTTATGTTATGTGAATTTCATGCATTTATATAATCTGCTAGAGGGGCACTTAAAGAGTGTTCCCTAAAAAAACATTCGTAGAGAACGTCATCTCTATAGCTTTTTCGGGGTTTTTTTTGAATAAGCGTCGCCTGTCATCTAGGCCTCAAAAAATTCTTTAGAAAATCCACATGTATTAATAAATATATTTTACATATGAACATAATTTCATTACAAGATACTTTAGCATATGAGCTGAAAAAAAGAAAAAAACTGGATTTGTAATACTTTAGCATATGATTAGCAAACAGTGCTTTGCTATTTTCAAAACACAAAGTTTTTTTTGTAGATCGCATTTAAAAGTATCTCATAATAACATTTTACAGATACATAGAATGCATCTATATATACATGTGGAATTTGTTAAGATATTTTGGAAACTTTTTCATTTCATTTTTCTAAAATAAAATATGGGTTCCATGGAGCCCAAGCTCAATGACACATTTTCATCATGGATTCCACCATGAATCGAATGTTAGATTTCTTTTAGCATGGCAAATTTTTTTAAGGGAAAACTTGCTCGGCCCTATATTATGAGTTAATGAGAATTACATCATGCAAAACATGTGGTAAAAGGAAACTAGGGGGATCATCTTCCCAACTAAACATCAGGTTTGAATCAAAAGCATGTCTTGCTAAGAAATGTGCCAAGCCATTTGCCTCCCTCGGACAATGCTGAAACTGAATTGAAGCAATGTCATGGGCATACCCAAAGCAATCTGCTAAGATCGCAGAATATGGTGCCAAAATGTCAACCTCGCCTCTACATGCCGAAATAATCTCCAAACAATCTGACTCAACCGTCACCCTGAAGCAGCCCATTTGATTGACAAGTTGTAGACCTCGGCGAAGAGCCAACGCTTCTGCTGTAGTCACGCTATCAGCATATGTGAACGGTTCTGCCACTGCTTCTCCTCGACAGTTCCTGATGATCGCAGCAATTGCTCCGACGCCGTTTTCAAAGAACAAGGTGTCAGTGTTTAGTTTGTATGATCCTTGGCCTGTTTTTCCCACGTAAACTTCACATCAATGTTGTCCCTTGGCTTAGCTGTCAAATTGCCTGTTATTGCATGAACGGCAAAAGTTGTGTTGCTTGGAGTTTTGACCATTTGCCCCTTGCTTGATCCTCTCCTTTCCCACCAGATATTTAGCATGGCAAATTATGTTGTCACGAGGATGATAAATTATTTTAGCAAGCATGGCAAATCCTTACTGGTGAGGACATGACTACCTTGAATACGACCAAAAATATTGCATACATGCATATTTGTTAGGTGATTTCTAGTGCAAACTATTCAATAATCTATTTATATTATCCAGAACAAAAATACTTCACACACTTTTGTGTTTTGTCTAATTGCAGGTGTATGGGACATTTATACAATCCACATATGAAGATAAGGGAAAAGGAGAAGTTTATGTTCTGTTCAAAAAGTCCTCTCACGTCATTTTTGGGCCAAGAGAAGATAGAGTCCAAATCTTTTACGTTCTGGATTCAGATTCGGACTGCACAGACATACCTGACTCAAAACGTCAACAACTTTTTCATACGGACTCCGAATTGGGTGATTCTTTTTTGTTGGAAAGTAGATTTCGTGCTCTTTCCAACCCATTTGGAATCACCTTCAAATTCGTCCGGAGCGTTGAGATATCGATGAAACAATCTGACGCTGCAGTAGAATCTGAGTCAAACAACAAGTCCAAAGGTGTTGCACCACCTCCACTTGGGCCCATGAGCCTTGTACGACCTAGGGTTAGTTTTAGGCTGCCTTGGGACGTCCTTCCACCTCCTTGGCCGCCACCCCTTGCTCCTATATAAGTAGATCCATCTAGTAGCTTTTTACTGGGGATTTGTTTAGTTAAAAGTTAGCCATTGCAACTTCGTGTACTTCGTTTGTGTCCAACGACCAGACCAAGACCACTTACGGATCCCCACCATTATCAATACTTCATATATATTCGCAATATTCAGATTGCATTATCATATTCTTGCTTGTTCTTCGATTGCGTGCAGGAATAGACCTTCATGGTCAGGCTGATCATGCTTCCAGCATCGTCAGTAACCTCGAGAGATTGGTCTAGCGATTGCTAAGACACAACGTCGTGCACGTTTGTAGTCGGATCGTCAAAGTCGTCTCCAGCAAATCGATAATTATCATCTCATCGAAATATCGGGGCCCTCGCCTCTATCACTTGCCATGTTCTTTTTTTTTCTGTCAGAAATTGTCATGCTAGCTAAAAGAAAATTGCCATCCTTGCAACAATAGAATTTGCCATAAAAAAAACCTTTGATATGCCATGCCTAAAAAATCTGACGTCAGATGTCAGATTTTTAGCATTCCATCATTTATGCTGCTATATCAGAAAAGAGTGCAAGTTCCGCTGCTAAAAATGTGTAGTTTCCTGATAAATAAAAAACATGCAGTCCAAGTTCTGTTTTTGTGAAGGAAAACGAATATGATCGTTACTCCCTCCGTTTACAAAAGAGAGATATTTTGGATATTTCAATATGGACTACATACAGAGTGAAACGAGTGAACAAACAACTAAAACATGTTTATATACATCTGATTCAGAAAAAAGTTACTAGAACATCTTATATTTGTGATCGGAGGGAGTACATATTTCAGTGCTCCAAGACAATGGCAAGAAATCAATGGGGGCACACACAAAATCTACGCTTGGTAAAACTATTTTTGCATGGTTTTTAGTTCTCGGTATATCTTCCTCTTCTTACTGCTCAAATTTTATTTAAGGCAAAACTTTCTCCTTCAAGATCCTGAGGGCTTCACCAATCCCATCCTGGAATGATATCAATGCGAGAATTTTTTTACTCTCAGCCTTTCTAAAACAAAGTGCTCAAATGTTATGGATACAACAATCGGAGAAAACACACCTCGGAAGCAAGTCTCTGAGCAATTACAGTTGCCTGAGCTTTAATTTCTGGTGATAATGCTGATCTGATAGCTCCAAGGAGCACATCTGCGGCTTTGTTAACGCTCGCGGCATCATCTATATCTGGGATTAGATGTTGTCTTTTAAGGGGCTCAGGTGCCACCCCTAACCAGTGTAGTCTCTCCGCCCAGTAAAACTGGTCCAGCAGGAAAGGGCATGCAACCTGCATGATGATATTCTTTAGTACAACGTGTAACCTCCAAAAGCAACTGGTAGCATAATTTTACAACAGTCAATACTTCTAGAAGATAACACATTGTTTGAATAAACATATAACTGTCAGCTTTCGCACACAAATACTGAGTGCATGTTATTTCTTGCTGGAAACAAGGGATGGATGTTATAAGCATGAAACTTCAGCTTTGCTACATAAATGTTTCATAAATGAGACTTCTTGCTGAAAACAAGATGGACGTTACTTTGATTCAGGGGTTTTAACTACTTCCATCTTGTTATCAAAAAGGATAAATGCCAACGATGTAATGTCAGTTGCATGCTACATCACAAGAATTTTTAGCACCTGCAAGCACAAGAATTACTAATATTCCTTATTTTTCATTGTGCTCAGGATGAATTGTCACTTTAGATCGATGGTGACATTTTGCTGGTATCTTGGCAAGCTGTCATTTGTTTTCAAAACTAGATGCTATTACGATGAGCTACAAAAGGTGAAACAAATGTCTGTCCTTTTTTTCCCATAGCACTGGGTTAACCAGTCGTTGTTCTTAATTAAAAAGCAAAGTCACAACACGACTCTCAAGTGGAACAATTGCGTTATTTCTTTTGAGTATGCACTTATCTAGCTAGCCTATGAACTGTCTCAACGATACTGATATGGAAGATATCTACAGCATATCAACTATCAGCACATAGCACTGCCACAGCAATTGAACAAAAAAAAATATTCTTCATATCTAAGTACATCAGATGTTGTAATCACCTGAGGGGTTCCAGCAAATAGTGCAGCAGCTGTAGATCCACTGTGAAGCACAAACCGAAGTAAATTATTTTGTGGAAGACTATATTATTCAGAAACTTGGTCGCTGAAAAATTGAGAACTTTATTACCTGCCAGCATGATGAATAGCAGCTGCACATTTAGGGAAAAGCCAGCTATACGGTATTGATCTGAAATAGTAGTCATATACTCATACAGTTGACCAAAATATCTGTCGATTTCGCCAAGATGAATGGGCGCCATCACGTTAGAACTCACCCAGATAAGCAAAAGAGTCGATTATTGAAAAGGAGAGTGCTGTCATTACTAAGAGCAGGTGCCTCAACACTTGATTCTACAGCTGAAGAAGCAACAGATCTGATTGCTGAATCCAATGGCTGGTATCCAGATGAGAAAAGGATAAATCTGTAATCTGTTGACTCTATGACAGCTTTAATCACCATTAGAAATGATTTAGGACTTCTAAGAAACCCCATGCTGCAGCAGATTGATAGCATGAACCAAAATGGTTAGAAATCACTTACACATTATAGAAATCATTTAATTCAACTGTAACAACACTAATATAAAAATATCAACGGTAAGAGACATGACCATGCATAATATAGAAAATAAAAATTTCCATGATAAGAAACACACCTGCCAATGGAACTTAATCCTATAAATATAGGTAAAGACGAATAAGAACTTCCCATGAGGAAGTCTTCCAGGCCAGCATGATTTGCACATAGAATACCCTCAAATGGAGAATTGAAATCTCCAGAGAATAACTCCCTGCATTTATCACAAGAAAACTGCCAAGCCATAGGAAGAAACCAAAAGCCACAAATATGAGCACTTGAGGGCCAATATCCTGCCATTATATGATGGAAATTAGTATGGAAAGTTCTCGATCTATGAGCTACAGTATAAACAACTGAAGGGAGATCCAGGACTAATCAGAATTTACCTGGGCGCTCGACAATTTCCTTGCTGAAACCATACCTGCTCAAGTAGCAACCAAATTGCTAGAATTATTTATCAAGTATAACTATAATTGAAGGAAGTTGTAACACTTCATTTTTTTTTTGTATTTACTAATTTTTCCTAGTCCAATTAATAAGTACCATCACTTCTCGCTGACGTAGGGTTTACAAATAATCCGCTGACGATAACAAGATTTTAGACAAAAGCGTCAACGCAAGCCTTATTGGAAGCCGAAGTTTCAGAGCATAAAATATGAAAGTGTCATTTAATACATATTATTATTGATTTACAGGGTCAATATTAATACTCAAAAGGTGATATATTGCAAATCTTACAACAACAATGGCGACTCTGCACGTACATGCCACAAAGGAAGATTTGTTACTGGATCCTGTAGTTACAAGAAAAGCTAACCTCAGTAATGTCCCTGCGGTAATCAGTTAATCACATTCGCATATGAGCTGAACAGGTTTGCATTCCAGGTATATAAACAAAAGAAACATCATTAAACACATTCACTCACTGTATAAGGAATAGGACTAAGATTTAGGCAATCATTTCTCCACAATCCCCAACTTTCCATGAAAAGCGCCCACATCCAATGGGTAATGTCAGTCCAGCAGACCTGCCATTATTTACATCATTAAAACACCAATGACAAATGCAAAGCAGGCAATGCATCAGCAGGTCAGTTCCCCACCAATAAAAAAAACAGAAGGTCATCAAAAGAAAGACAGAAACACTCATGGATATCAAAGCACTACCACTCGAGAACCCGCAATCTTTGTGCTGGAGAACTAGTATGGTAGAAACTGGCATGGTCCCATGTAATTGGATACGTGATGGCTAGTATAGTTGTAAGAATCTGGTTAACATACTGATCAATCTGCAGGAACTGCTAGTGACAGGTTTGCTCTGCAGTTTATTCTTCCATGACATACGATGCTGAATTTTAGGCTTTAGTAAATGATAAAGTGGTCATGAAATTATCCTCCATGGAGAAGAAGATAATGTGCCCCAGCAGACAGGTTAAATAGAGTTGCAAATTTAATATTGTTTGCAGTTGAGATAGTCACCAAATCCAAACCAAACCAAACAATAATTCAAGAGGGATATATGCTTAAGCATCATCATGACTAGAGGAGCGAATTTGTACTGTGTTGGGGGGAGCTTCTTGAAAGTACTTGTACAGAAGAGGAAAACTTTGCTTAAATTGGCGTTCAAATGATGAAGGGGCACTGCACAAAGAAATGAAAGCACGTAAACAAACAGGAGTCAAGAAGAAGACACCAAAATGAGTGTGCAATCCCTCATAAAATCAATACAAGATAACAGCTTCGATGTGAAATTGAAGCAAATATAAGCCAAATTACCTATATGGAAGAAAATAAGAAGCAGCAATGATGCACTTAACTTGAAACAATTCTGCAAGATGCCAACCTTCCTAAAGCATGAGATAAACCCATATTATAACCACACAACGCATTTCATAGCTGCATTAGTTCCTACATAGAACTGACTAACTGATATTCTCAAGGATCTGTTCTAGTGAATGATGCTTGCTGAAATTCTTTAGTTTCGACATCAATTGTGCATCAAAATTTCTGTCTTATTCCAGTGCAAATCACTATCAGAGCATTAAATTGCACAACTTGTAGCTGAAACTTGAACAAGGAGCCCCGCCACTTAACTTTTAGCAAACATGATAATTATGCTGTTAGTGAGGTCCTCACCAGGGCAAAGAAATTGATCACAATGAAGTCACTGTGAATGCTCGGATCATTTCCAAACACTTCTTCGACAGAAGCTAAACATGCTTTCCTATGCTCCGTCTGAATGATCTCTTTCCGCCGTGAAAATGACATAGGACCAGCGTTCGATTGAACAGAATCATCTAAGAAAGAGATTTCCATGATAAATCACATTGGAAATAAACTTAAGGTAGAAAATTTGTATTTGACAGCGGAGTACTTAAATTCATAGCGCTTACATGAAATATTATCAAGTTGTTCGGCAGCAAGGGCAGGTGGGCTTGCCACAGGCATGTACCTAACTTTACTGGCTGCTAGATGTGTGGATAAACTCTGCATCAAATTTAATGCATGAGGTCAAACATGAACTAGTTTTATCACAGTTTGACAGTTCTAATTTCACAAGATCCAGACCTGGTGTGCTGAATGAGTGATGAACACCACAGTATACTGCCGTTGGTCATTAGCAAACGCTGCAGCAAGGCCCTAAGAAGAAGAAAAGGAGTAGTGAAATTCAAGGTATAGTGCTCTGAGAAGGTTAAAATTGTCATGTTTCTTGAGTATTCATCTTTACATCACTCAACATTTAGTATATAAATGTGGTATACCAAAGCTATATCGATTTTCCATCTAGAGAAACAGAAAACTATATCGATCTGATGGATTGGTGTGGCTCAACTTCTCAGTAATAGGTGCATCGAATGCAACAGCAATCATGTGCTAGATGCTCTAGAATCAGGTGGAATTTCATCGCTCCCCTCTTCACTTGATGTCAGCGGCAAAGAGGGTTGTCTTATACGCCCGAGTCCGAATACACGCACCACACAGAGAGAGAGGGGAGGAGCATACAGCGATTGGGAAGACGTCGCCGTGGGTGCCGAAGGCCATGAAGACGGCGCGAGGCCGGCGGCCATCGCCGCCGCAGCCGTCCATCGTCCTCGCCGAAGCTTCGGGGGGCTCTGTGCGAGCGTCCACGTTGGGCCGTCAAGACTTGGTCGGAGCGCAGCGGATGAAGCCCGTGAGTAAGGCGCGGGCCGAAAGATGTCGCTGGGCCTGAATTTGGGTTTTTGTACTTAATGGTAATTCTCTTTTTTTGAGTGAAATGCACCAAGGGATACGAGAACTTGTTCCGACCACTCAAAAAAAAAAACAGAACTTGTTCCGTATGCTCACTTTAGCCCACGCACTCGCATATCGTAAATTTATCCCCATGTTCACTTTGGTCCTAATCACCCCCAAAAGAGGCTAGGTTGGACATTTTTCACGCGTGTCGTGCTGATTTCGTGAGAGGGTGGTCTAGCAGGATAGTACAAACATTAGGTTTTAGCCGTGTAGTAAAAACATTAGCCAAATACCCCTGCGTTTCAACAAGACAATTTTATTCTAGTGGTTCAACGTGGTAAAGCATTAACAGAAATGTTAAACAACTGACGTTAGATTTTTAAGATTTCCTAGCGAATGCTCAGAACTGCAATACGAAAACAGATAAATTGTCATGTTTTCTTTTTTGGAATACTTTTAATCTATCCATCTTCAATCATGGTACTATAATAAACATCAGAAATAATAAAAATTACATCCATATCTGTCGACCACCTAGCGACAAGTACAAGTACTGAAGTGAGAAGAAGGTGTGCCGCCGTCATTGCCCCACCCTCACCGAAGCCGGGCAAAACTTGTTGTAGTAGACACTTGAAAAGTCATCATCGTGTTAAGGCCCCGTAGGACCAGCGCACCAGAACAACAACTGTCGACGTTGAAGAATAGGGTAGATCGAAAGGAACCAACGTGAAGACACCCGAACGAAGACGAACTACGACCAGATCCGAGCAAATCCACCAAGAACAAATCCACTGGGGACACACCTCAACACATCCACCAACGATATTAGACGCACCACCAGGATAAGGGCTGGACCAAAAGCTCGTAGCTCGTGAGCTTAATGAACACTCGGTAGCTCGACTCGTTAAGCTGGTAGCTCACTTCTTAATGAATAGAGCCAATCATAGGTTTCAACTCGTTAAACTTAACAAGCTTAATGAGCGAGCTAACATTTTTTGGCACCTCAACCCATCTGTTCCATCTAATTGATCCAACCTAGCACACAAGAGACAATAATTAGGATACCCACTCATGTGGTCACTTTTTTCTTCATAAAAAACACATCATAACTAAAGCAAAAGAAGGTAATGTCTGTTAACGAGTACTCGCAATCGCTTGTGGGCTTAATGAGCTATTAATGAACAGAGCTGATCAGAGTTTTTTGCTCGTTAAGCTTAATGAATTGAGCCTTAATAAGCATAATCTTGATGGAGCCGCCACCGTCTCGTCTTCCTGAGCAGGACATAAACCCTAACAAAACTCAAAAAACATAAAAAAACGAAGCTCTCCCACCAGCAAGGGCCGGGATTCACCGCACCGTCATGACCCTAAGGCCACAGAAGATGAGGCGGACCGGCGGCGGTGCCAGCAGGAGGCAGAGGAACCTTAGATTTGTTTGGGGAATGAGGTAACTGCGTCACACGTCTTGGTAAATCGTCATGTTGTTGTAAGGGATTTGCCATGCTCTAACAAAATTGCCATGTAGTACAAGAAAATGACAGAAAAATGCCAACATTGCGCACAGTAATTGTCATGTGTTCGATTGGGATTTGATATCCCGAGGACATTCGCTGAGATTGCTTAAAAACGAACATTTGCTGGTTAGTGGCTTCCTTTTAACGATAATGTTAAAAAGCTAACGACAGATTTCTAATTGTTTTGAGATTGAGATATGTTGTGTGGAGGAAATTCATAGGAAAAGGTAAGGAAATATATGATGTGATGGCATACATACAATACACGAGTTGATTTTTTTTATCTCAAGAAATGTCTTCTCTAGCACTAATTGATGTATGATATTTGCTTCATTAAGTCCTAATGTTGTTTCTCCGGTACCATGCATTGCTTAGTATGGCTGAGTAGTGCAATACTTCATTAGTTTTTGTTATATTTGTGTTGAATATATTATATACGCAAGGGGTTATGTGGACTTGGAGTTGTAATTGGTGTGGTTAGGTACGGGTTGTGTAGGAGTCGGACACTTGTATTCTAGGCCTCTTATATACGGAGGGGCACCACACGTTGTAACCTATAATGACGACTTGATAGCAACAGGTATGCGGGGGAGCCGACGGCTTGTGCCGGCGCCCAGGCGGCTGGTGTCGCGGTATCTTGGGAAGGAGCGCCCGTAGTCATGCCCCGGGGATGTAGCCATATCGGTGAACCTCATTAGCAAATATCGTGCCTCGGTGTGTCGTCTATGATCTTGCATTAGCGTTTTATTCTAACAAGTGGTATCAGAGCAAGGTTGCGAGAAGGCTATGCGGAAAATCATTCGGAGGTACGAGGATCATGCTCGACGGGTGCTAGGGAACGTCCGACTGGTGCAAGGTGGAGCATGGCAGCGATCGCGGATGCAGTCGGTGGTGTCGGACACTTCGGGCAGAAGGTGTGACGACCTCGATTCAATCGTACACTAATCATACACGCAAATGTGTACGATCACGATCAAGGACTCACAGGAAGATATCACAACACAACTTTAGACACAAATAAAAAATAATACAAGCTTTATATTACAAGCCAGGGGCCTCGAGGGCTCGAATACATAAGCTCGAAAACACAAGAGTCAGCGGAAGCAGCAATGTCTGAGTACAGACATGAGTTAAACAAGTTTTGCCTTAAGAAGGCTAGCACAAAAGCAACAATGGTCGAAAAGGCCAGGCCTCCTGCCTGGGAGCCTCCTAACTACTCCAAGTCGTCAGCAGCCGTCACGTAGTAGTAGGCACCCTCGGGGTAGCAATAGTCATCAGTGGTGTCATCTGGCTCCTGGGATCCATCATCTGGTCGCAACAATCGGGTATGGGGGAAAAGATGAAGACCAGGGGGGGCACACCCTGCTCACGAGGGTGGGGGGCGCGCCCCCCTACCTCGTGGGCCCCCTGGTGGCTCTCAGACGTCCATCTTCTGCTATATGAAGTCTTTCGATGAGAAAAAAATAAGAAGGAACTTTTCGGGATGAGACTCCGCTGCCACGAGGCGGAACCTTGGCGGAACCAATCTAGAGCTCCGGCAGAGCTGTTCTGTCGGGGATACTTCCCTCCGGGAGGGGGAAATCATCACCATCGTCATCACCAACGCTCCTCTCATCGGGAGAGGGCAATCTCCATCAACATCTTCACCAGCACCATCTCATCTCCAAACCCTAGTTCATCTCTTGTATCCAATTCTTGTCTCAAAGTCCGGGATTGGTGCTAGTAGGTTGCTAGTAGTGTTGATTACTCCTTGTAGTTGATGCTAGTTGGTTTATTTGGTGGAAAATCATATGTTCAGATCCTATATGCATATTATTACCCCTCTGATTATGAACATAAATATGCTTTGTGAGTAATTACGTTTGTTCCTGAGGACAAGGGAGAAGTCTTGCTATTAGTAGTCATGTGAATTTGGTATTCGTTTGATATTTTGATAAGATGTATGTTGTCTAGCCTCTAGTGGTGTTATGTGAACGCCGACTACATAACACTTCACCATTATTTGGGCCTAGAGGAAGGCATTGGGAAGTAATAAGTAGATGATGGGTTGCTAGAGTGACAGAAGTTTAAACCCTAGTTTATGTGTTGCTTCGTAAGGGGCTGATTTGGATCCATATGTTTCATGCTATGGTTAGGTTTACCTTAATACTTTTGTTGTAGTTGCTGATGCTTGCAATAGAGGTTAATCATAAGTGGGATGCTTGTTCAAGTAAGAACAGCACCCAAGCACCGATCCACCCACATATCAAATTATCAAAGTACCGAACGCGAATCATATGAACATGATGAAAACTAGTTTGACGATATTCCCATGTGTCCTTGGGAGCGCTTTTCCTATTATAAGAGTTTGTTCCGGCTTGTCCTTTGCTACAAAAAGGATTGGGTCACCTTGCTGCACTTTATTTACTTTTTTTACTTGTTGCTCGTTACAATTTATCTTATCACAAAACTATCTGTTACCACTTATTTCAGTACTTGCAGAGAATACCTTGCTGAAAACCGCTTATCATTTCCTTCTGCTCCTTGTTGGGTTCGACACTCTTACTTATCGAAAGGACTACGATAGATCCCCTATACTTGTGGGTCATCAAGACTCTTTTCTGGCGCCGTTGTCGGGGAGTGTAGCGCCTTTGGTAGGTGGAATTTGGTAAGGAAAAAATTATATAGTGTGCTGAAATTTACTGTCACTTGTTACTATGGAAAGTAATTCTCTGAGGGGCTTGTTCGGGGTATCTTCACCCCGTCCAGTAGAGCAAAGAGTTGCTCCTCAACCTACTGAACCTATTGAAAATTAAACTCCTTTTGAATTTCCTTCGGGTATGATGGAAAAACTGCTAGCTAACCTTTTTACAGGAGATGGAACAAAACATCCTGATGAGCACTTAATATATGTGGATGAAGTTTGTGGATTATTTAAGCTTGCAGGTATACCCGGTGATGTTGCTAAGAAGAAGGTCTTCCCTTTATCTTTGAAGGGAGACGCATTGATACGGTATAGGCTATGTGATGATATGAAATCATGGAACTATAAAAAGATTGAAACTGGAATTTCATCAAAAGTATTACCATATGCATCTTGTTCATCGTGATCGCAATTATATATATAATTTCTGGCCTCGCAAAGGAGAAAGCATCGCTCAAGCTTGGGGGAGGCTTAAATCAATGTTATATTCATGCCCCAATCATGATCTCTCGAGAGAAATCATTATGCAAAGTTTTTATGCTCGGCTTTCTCATAATAATCAAACCATGCTTGATACTTCTTGTGCTGGCTCTTTTATGATGAAGACTATTGAATTCAGATGGAATTTATTGGATAGAATTAAATGCAACTCTGAAGATTGGGACCTCGACGAAGGTAAGGAGTCAGGTATGACACCTAAGTTTGATTGTGTTAAATCTTTTATGGACACCGATATTTTCCGTAAGTTTAGCACTAAATATGGACTTGAGTCTGAGATAGTAGCTTCTTTCTGTGAATCTTTTGCTACTTATGTTGATCTCCCTAAGGAGAAGTGGTTTAAATATCATCCTCCCATAGAAGTAAAAGTAGCTCACCTATTAAAGTTGAAGAAAAGACTGTCACTTATAATGATCCTATTGTTCCTACTTCTTATGTTGAGAAACCACCTTTCCCTGTTAGAATAAAGGATCATGCTAAAGCTTCAACTGTTGTTCATAAAAGCAATATTAGAACTTATACACCCCCTGAGCAAGTTAAAGTAGAACCTAATATTGCTATCGTTAAAGACCTCTTGTCTGATAATATTGATGGGCACGTTATTCAGTTCGATGGTGAAACTGCTAGAATTGCTAAACCTTGTGCTAAAGATAAACTGCTACGTCTTGAGCTTGCATTGGTTTTCCTTGAAGAGGAAGGGATGATGCAGCAGAGTAGCGTAAGTATTTTCCTCATTTTTTGAGAACCAAGGTATCAATCCAGTAGGAGCCCATGCTCAAGTCCCTCGTACCTGCACAAAGCGATAGCTACTCGCAACCAACGCGATTAGGGGTTGTCAAGCCCTTCACGGTCACTTACGAGAGTGAGATCTGATAGATAGAATATTTTTGGTATTTTTGATATAAAGATGCAAAGTAAAAAGTAAAGACAAAGTAAAAAAACAAAACAATATAAAAGTGATGGAGATTGATATGATGAGAATAGTGTAATGCCCCGGACACACCCGCCGGTGTTCGTTACTCCTGGCGGGATCTAGACTGGCCCCACAGATCAATACTAGTCTTTTCTGCGCAATTTATCCTCACTCATGCGCACCCGGGAGCAACTTCCCGGTCGGTCATCCATCCTGACACTAATCCAAGCTGAGCACGCTTAACTTTGGAGTTCTGTCTGAATGGGCTTCCGAAAAAGAAGGAGTTCCTTATTGATATGAGTAGTCTATCATCCCTAGTAAGCCAGGCCATCACATACACCCCCAGTCAGAGGAACCGACGTCCTCGTCGGGCCACAGGAATGTTCTCTCTTGGCACATACGTCTGTGCTTCCAGTCCAGTACATGTGCCAGGTCGTGTGCCATGACGGGTCACAAACGTCATGAACAACATGACCACACACCTGTCCGCAACCATCCGTGTAACCGCGAGGGTCGGCTCTGATACCAACTTGTAACGCCCCCAGTCACACCCGCCGGTGGTCGTTACTCCTGGCGGGATCTAGACTGGCCCCACAGATCAATACTAGTCTTTTCTGTGCAATTTGTCCTCACTCATGCGCACCCGGGAGCAACTTCCCGGTCGGTCACCCATCCTGACACCAATCCAAGCTGAGCACACTTAACTTTGGAGTTCTGCCCGAATGGGCTTCCGGAAAAGAAGGAATTCCTTATTGATATGAGTAGTCTATCATCCCTAATAAGCCAGGCCATCACAAATAGACCCGGGGGCCATAGGTTTCACTAGTGGCTTCTCTCAAGAGCATAAGTATTCTACCGTGGGTGAACAAATTACTGTTGAGCAATTGATAGAATTGAGCATAATTATGAGAATATCTAGGCATGATCATGTATATAGGCATCACGTTCATGACAAGTAGATCGAAATGATTCTGCATCTACTGTTATTACTCCACTCATCGACCGCTATCCAGCATGCATCTAGAGTATTAAGTTAAAAACAGAGTAACGCCTTAAGCAAGATGACATGATGTAGAGAGATAAATCCATGCAATATGAAATAAACCCCATCTTGTTATCCTCGATGGCAACGATACAATACGTGACTTGCTGCCCCTTCTGTCACTAGGTAAGGACACCGCAAGATCGAACCCAAAGCTAAGCACTTCTCCCATGGCAAGAACTACCAATCTAGTTGGCCAAACCAAACGGATAATTTGAAGAGACTTGCAAAGATAACCAATCATGCATAAAAGAATTCAGAAAAGATTCAAATATTATTCATAGTTAGACTTGATCATAAACCCACAATTCATCGATCTCAACAAACACACCACAAAAAGAAGATTACATCGAATAGATCTCCACGAGAGAGGGGGAGAACTTTGTATTGAGATTCAAAGAGAGAGAAGAAGCCACCTAGCTACTAACTATGGACCCGAAGGTCTGAGGTAAACTACTCACACTTCATCGGAGGGCTAGGATGACGTAGAAGCCCTCCGTGATGACGGCCCTCTTCCGGCGGAGCTCCGGAACATGCCCCAAGATGGGATCTCATGGATACAGAAAGTTGCGGCGGTGGAATTAGGGTTTTGGCTCCTGTTCTAATCGTTTGGGGGTATGTGTGTATATATAGGAGGAAGGAGTACGTCGGTGGAGCACCGAGGGGCCCACGAGGCAGGGGGCGTGCCCTAGGGGGGGCGCCCCCACCCTCGTGACCACCTCTTTGATCCCTTGCAGTAGGGTCCAAGTCTCCTGGATCACGTTCGGTGAGAAAATCACGTTTCCGAAGATTTTATTCCGTTTGGACTCCGTTTGATATTCTGTTTATCCGAAACACTGAAATAGGCAAAAAATAGCAATTTTGGGCTGGGCCTCCGGTTAATAGGTTAGTCCCAAAAATAATATAAAAGTGAAAAATAAAGCTCAATATAGTCCAAAATAGTAGATAATATATCATGGAGCAATCAAAAATTATAGATACGTTGGAGACGTATCAGGCATCCCCAAGCTTAATTCCCGCTCGTCCTCGAGTAGGTAAATGATAAAAAGAGAATTTTTGATGCGGAGTGCTACTTGGCATAATTTCAATGCAAATCTTCTTAATTGTGGTATGAATATTCAGATTAGAAAGATTCAAGACAAAAGTTTATATTGACATAGAAAATAACAATACTTCAAGCATACTAACAAAGCAATTATGTCTTCTCAAAATAACATGGCCAAAGAAAGTTATCCCTACAAAATCATATAGTCTGGCTATGCTCCATCTTCCCCACACAAAGTATTTAAATCATGCACAACCCCGATGACAAGCCAAGCAATTGTTTCATACTCTAACTTTTTCAAAACCTTTTCAATCTTCACGCAATACATGAGCGTGAGCCATGGATATAGCACTATAGGTGGAATAGAATGGTGGTTGTGGAGAAGACAAAAAGAAGAAGATAGTCTCACATCAACTAGGCGTATCAACGGGCTATGGAGATGCCCATCAATAGATATCAATGTGAGTGAGTAGGGATTGCCATGCAACGGATGCACTAGAGCTATAAATGTATGAAAGCTCAACAAAAGGAACTAGTGGGTGTGCATCCAACTTGCTTGCTCACGAAGACGTAGGGCAATTTTAGGAAGCCCATCATTGGAATGTACAAGCCAAGTTCTATAACGTAAAATTCCCACTAGTATATGAAAGTGACAACATATGAGACTCTCTATATGAAGAACATGGTGCTACTTTGAAGCACAATATATGAGACTTGCTATATCATGGTGCTACTTTGAAGCACAAGTGTGAAAAAAAGGATAGTAGCATTGCCCCTTTTTTGGGCCTTCTTTTTTTTCTTTGGCCTTTCTCTTTTTTTGGGGACAATGCTCTATTGAATGATGATCATCACACTTTTATTTATTTACAACTCGATACTAAAACAAAGTATGACTCTATATGAATGCCTCCGGTGGTGTACTAGGATATGCAATGAATCACGAGTGACAAGTATGAAATAATTATGAACGGTGGCTTTGCCACAAATACTATGTCAACTACATGATCATGCTAAGCAATATGACAATGATGGATGTGTCATGATGAACTAGATGGTGGAAAGTTGCATGGCAATATATCTCGGAATGGCTATGGAAATGCCATAATAGGTAGGTATGGTGGCTGTTTTGAGGAAGGTATATGGTAGGTGTATGATACCGGTGAAAGTTGCGTGGTATTAGAGAGGCTAGCAAGGGTGGAAGGGTGGGAGTGCGTATAATCCATGGACTCAACATTAGTCATAAAGAACTCATATACTTATTGCAAAAATTTAGAAGTTATCAAAGCAAAGTATTACGCGCATGCTCCTAGGGGGATAGATTGGTAGGAAAAGACCATCGCTCGTCCCCAACCGCCACTCATAAGGAAGACAATCAATAAATAAATCATGCTCCGACTTCATCACATAACGGTTCACCATACGTGCATGATACGGGAATCACAAACTTCAACACAAGTATTCTTTAAATTCACATCTACTCAACTAGCATGACTTTAATATTATCACCTCCATATCTCAAAACAATTATCATGCTTCAATCTTTTCTTAGTATTCAACACACTCAAAAGAAAGTTTCACAAATCTTGAATACCAAGCATATTATTATTAGGCAAATTACCATGCTATTAAGAGACTCTCAAATTAATTTAAGTGAAGCATGAGAGATCAATAGTTTCTTTAAAACGAATCCACCACCGTGCTCTAAAAGATCTAAGTGAAGCACATAGAGCAAAATTATAACGCTCAAAAGATATAAGTTAAGCACATAGAGCAAAATTATCTAGCTCAAAAGATAAAAGTGAAGCACATAGAGCAAAATTATCTAGCTCAAAAGATATAAGTGAAGCACATAGAGCGTTCTATCAAATTTTAATTCATGTATGGCTCTCTCAAAAGTTTTGTACAGCAAAGATGAGTGTGGCATACTAACAAACAAAGACACAAATAATAAAAGACGCTCCAAGCAAAACACATATCATGTTGGTGAATAAAAATATAGCTCCAAGCAAATTACCGATGGAAGTGGACGAAAGAGGGGATGCCTTCCGGGGCATCCCCAAGCTTTGACTTTTTGGTGTACTTGGATTATCTTGGGGGTGCCATGGGCATCCCCAAGCTTAGGCTCTTGCCACTCCTTGTTCCATGATCCATCAAAAGAATTCACCCAAAACTTGAAAACTTCACAACACAAAACTCAAAATAGAAAACTCATGAGCTCCGTTAGCGAAAGAAAACAAAAGACCACTTCAAGGTACTGTAATGAACTCATTCTTTATTTATATTGGTATTAAAACTACTGTATTCCAACTTCTCTATGGATTATAAACTATTTTACTAGCCATAGATTCATCAAAATAAGCAAACAACACACGAAAAACAGAATCTGTCAAAAACAGAACGGTCTGTAGTAATCTGTAGCTAGCGCAAGATCTGTAACCCCAAAAATTCTAAAATAAATTTTTGGACGTGAGGAATTTATCTATTAATCATCTGCAAAAAGAATTAACTAAATAGAACTCTTCAAATAAAAATGACAGCAGTTCTTGTGAGCGCTAAAGTTTCTATTTTTTATAGCAAGTTCAACAAGACTTTCCCCAAGTCTTCCCAACGGTTCTACTTGGCACAAACACTATTTAAACACAAAAAACACAACCAAAACAAAGGATAAATAATTTATTTATTACTAAACAGGAGCGAAAGGCAAGGAATAAAAATAAAATTGGGTTGCCTCCCAACAAGCGCTATCGTTTAACGCCCCTAGCTAGGCATAACAAGTAAGGATAGATCTAGGTATTGCCATCTTTGGTAGGTAATTCTTCAATTAGGCATCTACCATCTTTAGGAATTTCTTTCTCTTTATTAATTATCAAACTTTTAGGCACAAGATCGAAAAATTCATTTGTAATAAATGGTTCTTTAATGATAGCAAAAAGATTGGGATGAATACTTATAGATTTAAGATCAGCAGTTTCCTTACTAGATGATTCACCCTTATTTTTAGGAACATACATAAGCTTGGCAATTTTAGTAGGAGGACTAGGAGTATTATTTACGTAAGAAAAGGTGGTTCCAAAATTTGCAATGATACCCTCAAGTTTATCAATTCTAGTAGAATATAAGTTCATCTTCTCATTAACTATGGGTTCCTTTTCCTTAATATTTTTCAATGTCATTCCTACCTTAGATCCATATTGAGTAATTTGATTGTGGATCTTTTTATCTAGATTTTCAATTGATTCAATAGTAGCAACTTTATTTTCAATAATTTCAAGTCTTTGCATAACATGCTCCAAAGTTAACATGGTTCCATTAACCAAAAGAGGTGGTGAGCCAAATAAATCTATCATAGCATTATAAGAATCAAAAGTATGGCTACCCAAGAAGTTCCCTCCGGTAATGGTATCAAGGATATATCTATACCAAGGATTAACACCTACATAAAAATTTCAAAGAAGAACTAAGGTAGATTGTTTCCTGGTAGATCTATTTTGAGCATTACAAATTCTATACCAAGCATCTTTTAGATTTTCTCCCTCCCTTTGTTTAAAATTTAGAACTTCACTCTCGGGAGACAACGGAGAAGATATGAGACTATCCATGACGAAAAGCAAATAAACTAGCACACGATCAAACAAAAAGGCAAACAGAGAGGGAGGATAGAGAGAGAGGGCGAATAAAACGGCATGGGTGAATTGGGGGGAGAGGAAAACGAGAGGCAAATGGCAAATGATGTAATGCGAGAGATAGGGATTGTGATGGGTACTTGGTATATTGACTTTTTGCGTAGACTCCCCGGCAATGGCGCCAGAAATCCTTCTTGCTACGTCTTGAGCTTGCGTTGGTTTTCCCCGAAGAGGAAGAGATGATGCAGCAGAGTAGCGTAAGTATTTCCCTCGGTTTTTGAGAACCAAGGTATCAATCCAGTAGGAGCCCACGCTCAAGTCCCTCGTACCTGCACAAAGCGATAGCTACTCGCAACCAACGCGATTAGGGGTTGTCAAGCCCTTCACGGTCACTTACGAGATGAGATCTGATAGATAGAATATTTTTGGTATTTTTGATATAAAGATGCAAAGTAAAAAGTAAAGGCAAAGTAAAAAAACAAAACAATATAAAAGTGATGGAGATTGATATGATGAGAATAGACCCGGGGGCCATAGGTTTCACTAGTGGCTTCTCTCAAGAGCATAAGTATTCTACCGTGGGTGAACAAATTACTGTTGAGCAATTGATAGAATTGAGCATAATTATGAGAATATCTAGGCATGATCATGTATATAGGCATCACGTCTGTGACAAGTAGATCGAAACGATTCTGCATCTACTACTATTACTCCACCCATCGACCGCTATCCAGCATGCATCTAGAGTATTAAGTTAAAAACAGAGTAACGCCTTAAGCAAGATGACATGATGTAGAGAGATAAATTCATGCAATATGAAATAAACCCCATCTTTTTATCCTCGATGGCAACGATACAATACGTGCCTTGTTGCCCCTTCTGTCACTGGGTAAGGACACCACAAGATCGAACCCAAAGCTAAGCACTTCTCCCATGGCAAGAACTACCAATCTAGTTGGCCAAACCAAACGGATAATTCGAAGAGACTTGCAAAGATAACCAATCATGCATAAAAGAATTCAGAAAAGATTCAAATATTATTCATAGATAGACTTGATCATAAACCCACAATTCATCAGTCTCAACAAACACACCGCAAAAAGAAGATTACATCGAATAGATCTCCACGAGAGAGGGGGAGAACTTTGTATTGAGATTCAAAGAGAGAGAAGAAGCCATCTAGCTACTAACTATGGACCCGAAGGTCTGAGGTAAACTACTCACACTTCATCGGAGGGGCTAGGATGATGTAGAAGCCCTCCGTGATGACGACCCTCTTCCGGCGGAGCTCAGGAACATGCCCCAAGATGGGATCTCATGGATACAGAAAGTTGCGGCGGTGGAATTAGGGTTTTGGCTCCTGTTCTGATCGTTTGGGGGCACGTGTGTATATATAGGAGGAAGGAGTACGTCGGTGGAGCACCGAGGGGCCCACGAGGCAGGGGGCGCGCCCTAGGGGGGCCCCACCCTTGTGACCACCTCTTTGATCCCTTGCAGTAGGGTCCAAGTCTCCTAGACCACGTTCGGTGAGAAAATCACGTTTCCGAAGATTTTATTCCGTTTGGACTCCGTTTGATATTATGTTTATCCAAAACACTGAAATAAGCAAAAAACAGCAATTCTAGGCTGGGCCTCCGGTTAATAGGTTAGTCCCAAAAATAATATAAAAGTGAAAAATAAAGCCCAATATAGTCCAAAACAGTAGATAATATAGCATGGAGCAATCAAAATTATAGATACGTTGGAGACGTATCATAAACATAGACCTATGGTAGGCGTGCCTGTTATTTCTGTTAAATAGGAGATCATTGTTATCATGGCTTATGTGATATGGGTGCGAGTGCTAGTGTTATACCGCATACTTTATACGAAGAAATTAAAAATGAGATTGCACCTGCTGAGTTAGAAGGTATTGATGTCACAATTAAACTTGCCAATAGAGATACTATTTCACCAATTGGAATTGTTAGAGATGTTGAACTCTTGTGTGGGAAAACTAAATATCCTGCTGATTTTCTTGTTCTTACTTCTCCGCAAGATAGCTTTTGTCCCATTATATTTGGTAGACCCTTCTTGAACACTGTTAATGCTAGGATAGATTGCAAAAAGAATGTTGTTACTATTGGCTTGGATGATATGGTTCATGAGTTTAATTTCTCTAAATTTAGTAAACAACATCGTGAGGAAGAATTACCTAGTAAGGATGAAATTATTGGTCTTGCTTCTATTGCCGTACCTCCTAGTGATCCTTTAGAACACTATTTGCTAGACCATGAAAATGATATGTTCATGAATGAAAGAAGGGAAATAGATGAAGTATTCTTTAAACAGGAACCTATTCTGCAACACAATTTGCCTGTTGAAATTTTAGGGGATCCTCCTCCACCCAAGGGTGATCCCGTATTTGAGCTTAAACCTTTGCCTGATAATCTTAAATATGCTTACCTTGATGAAAAGAAGATATATCCTGTTATTATTAGTGCTAACCTTTCAGAGCATGAAGAAGAAAGATTATTGAAAACTCTGAAGAAGCATCGTGCTGCTATTGGATATACTCTTGATGATCGTAAGGGCATTAGTCCCACTCTATGTCAACATAAAATAAATTTGGAAGCAGATGCCAAACCAGTTTGTGATCCTCAACGACGTCTGAATCCTAAAATGAAAGAAGTGGTAAGAAAAGAAATACTCAAGCTTCTGGAGGCAGGAATAATCTATCCCGTTGCTGATAGTCAGTGGGTAAGTCATGTCCATTGTGTCCCTAAGAAGGGAGGTATTACTGTTGTTCCTAATGATAAAGATGAATTGATTCCACAAAGAATTATCATAGGTTATAGAATGGTAATTGATTTCCGCAAATTAAATAAAGCTACTAAGAAAGATCATTACCCCTTACCTTTTATTGATAAAATGCTAGAAAGACTATGCAAACATACACATTACTGCTTTCTAGATGGTTATTCTGGTTTCTCTCAAGTACCTGTGTCGGCTAGAGATCAATCAAAGACTACTTTTACATGCCCTTTTGGTACTTTTGCTTATAGACGTATGCCTTTTGGTCTATGTAATCCACCTGCTACCTTTCAAAGATGCATGATGGCTATATTCTCTGACTTTTGTGAAAAGATTTGTGAGGTTTTCATGGATGATTTTTCCGTCTATAGTTCCTCTTTTGATGACTGCTTGAGCAATCTTGATCGAGTTTTGCAGAGATGTGAAGAAACTAATCTTGTCTTGAATTGGGAAAAGTGCCACTTTATGGTTAATGAAGGTATTGTCTTGGGGCACAAAGTTTCTGAAAGAGGTATTGAAGTTGATAAAGCCAAGGTCGATGCTATTGAAAAGATGCCATGTCCCAAGGACATCAAAGGTATAAGAAGTTTCTTTGGTCACGCCGGATTTTACAGGAGGTTCATTAAGGACTTCTCAAAAATTTCTCGGCCTCTGACTAATTTATTGCAAAAAGATATACCATTTGTCTTTGATGATGATTGTGTAGAAGCATTTGAAACACTTAAGAAAGCATTAGTCTCTGCACCTGTTGTTCAGCCACCTGATTGGAATTTACCCTTTAAAATTATGTGTGATGCTAGTGATTATGCTGTAGGTGCTGTTCTAGGGCAAAGAGTTGATAAGAAATTAAATGTTATTCATTATGCTAGTAATACTCTAGACAATGCTCAAACAAATTATGCTACTACTGAAAAAGAGCTTTTAGCAGTTGTATTTGCTTGTGATAAGTTCAAACCTTATATTGTTGATTCTAAAGTAACTATTCATACTGATCATGCTGCTATTAAATATCTTATGGAAAAGAAAGATGCTAAACCTAGACTTATTAGATGGGTTCTCTTGCTACAAGAATTTGATTTGCATATTGTTGATAGGAAAGGAGCTGAGAACCCCGTTGCAGACAACTTGTCTAGGTTAGAGAATGTTCTTGATGACCCACTACCTATTAATGATAGCTTTCCTGATGAACAATTAAATGTTATAAGTACTTCTCGTAGTACTCCATGGTATGCTGATTATGCTAATTATATTGTTGCTAAGTTTATACCACCTAGCTTCACATACCAGTAAAAGAAAAAGTTTTTCTATGATTTAAGACATTACTTTTGGGATGACCCACATCTTTATAAAGAAGGAGTAGATGGTGTTATTAGACGTTGTGTACCTAAGCATGAACAGGAACAGATCCTACGCAAGTGTCATTCCGAGGCTTATGGAGGACACCACGCTGGAGATAGAACTGAAGGAAATATGCCCTAGAGGCAATAATAAAGTTATTATTTATTTCCTTATATCATGATAAATGTTTATTATTCATGCTAGAATTGTATTAACCAGAAACATAATACATGTGTGAATACATAGACAAACAGTGTCACTAGTATGCCTCTACTAGACTAGCTCGTTAATCAAAGATGGTTATGTTTCCTAACCATGGACAAAGAGTTGTTATTTGATTAACGGGATCACATCATTAGGTGAATGATCTGATTGACATGACCCATTCCATTAACTTAGCACCTGATCGTTTAGTATGTTGCTATTGCTTTCTTCATGACTTATACATGTTCCTATGACTATGAGATTATGCAACTCCCGTTTGCCGGAGGAACACTTTGTGTGCTACCAAACGTCACAACATAACTGGGTGATTATAAAGGTGCTCTACAGGTGTCTCCAAAGGTACATGTTGGGTTGGTGTATTTCGAGATTAGGATTTGTCACTCCGATTGTCAGAGAGGTATCTCTGGGCCCTCTCGGTAATGCACATCACATAAGCCTTGCAAGCATTGCAACTAATGAGTTAGTTGTGAGATGATGTATTATGGAACGAGTAAAGAGACTTGTCGATAACGAGATTGAACTAGGTATTGAGATACCGACGATCGAATCTCGAGCAAGTAACATACCCATGACAAAGGGAACAACGTATGTTGTCATGCGGTCTGACCGATAAAAGATCTTCGTAGAATATGTAGGAGCCAATATGAGCATCCAGGTTCCGCTATTGGTTATTGACCGGAGACGTGTCTCGGTCATGTCTACATTGTTCTCGAACCCGTAGGGTCCGCACGCTTAAGGTTTCGATGACAGTTATATTATGAGTTTATGCATTTTGATGTACCGAAGTTTGTTCGGAGTCCCGGATGTGATCACGGACATGACGAGGAGTCTCCAAATGGTCGATACATAAAGATTGATATATTGGAAGCCTATATTTGGATATCGGGAGAGTTCCGGGTGAAATCGGGATTTTACCGGAGTACCGGGAGGTTACCGGAACCCCCCGGAGGTATATGGGCCTTAGTGGAAGAGAGGAGAAGTGGCCAGGGCTGGGCCGCGCGCTCCTCCCCCCTAGTCCGAATAGGACAAGGAGAGGGGGGCGGCGCCCCCCTTCCTTCTCTCTCTCCTCTTTCCCCCCTCCCGAATCCTATTCCAACTAGGAAAGGGGGGGGGGATCCTACTCCCGGAGGGAGTAGGACTCCTCCTGGCGCGCCCTCTCCTGGCCGGCCGCACCCCCCTTTGATCCTTTATATACGGAGGCAGGGAGCACCCCTAGAGACACAAGTTGATCCACGTGATCATATTCTTAGCCGTGTGCGGTGCCCTCTTCCACCATAGCCCTCGATAATATTGTAGCGGTGCTTAAGCAAAGCCCTTCGATGGTAGTACATCAAGATCGTCACCACGCCGTCGTGCTGACGGAACTCTTCCCCGACACTTTGCTGGATCGGAGTCCGGGGATCGTCATGGAGCTGAACGTGTGCTAGAACTCGAAGGTGCCGTAGTTTCGGTGCTTGATCGGTCGGGCCATGAAGACGTACGACTACATCAACCACGTTGTGCTAACGCTTCCGTTGTCGATCTACAAGGGTACGTAGATCACACTCTCCCCTCTCGTTGCTATGCATCACCATGATCTTGCGTGTGCGTAGGCAAATTTTTGAAATTACTACGTTCCCCAACAGTGGTATCAGAGCCTAGGTTTTATATGTTGATGTTATATGCACGAGTAGAACACAAGTGAGTTGTGGGCGATATAAGTCATACTGCTTACCAGCATGTCATACTTTGGTTCGGCTGTATTGTTGGACGAAGCGGCCCGGACCGACATTACACGTATGCTTACGCGAGACCGGTTCTCCCGACATGCTTTGCACAAAGGTGGCTAGCGGGTGACAGTTTCTCCAACTTTAGTTGAACCGAGTGTGGCTACGCCCGGTCCTTGCGAAGGTTAAAACAACACCAACTTGACAAACTATCGTTGTGGTTTTGATGCGTAGGTAAGGTTGGTTCTTGCTTAAGCCCGTAGCAGCCACGTAAAACTTGCAACAACAAAGTAGAGGACGTCTAACTTGTTTTTGCAGGGCATGTTGTGATGTGATATGGTCAAGACATGATGCTAAATTTTATTGTATGAGATGATCATGTTTTGTAACCGAGTTATCGACAACTGGCAGGAGCCATATGGTTGTCGCTTTATTGTATGCAATGCAATCATGCTGAAATGCTTTACTTTATCACTAAGCGGTAGCGATAGTCGTGGAAGCATAAGATTGGCGAGACGACAACGATGCTACGATGGAGATCAAGGTGTCGCGCCGGTGACGATGGTGATCATGACGGTGCTTCGAAGATGGAGATCACAAGCACAAGATGATGATGGCCATATCATATCACTTATATTGATTGCATGTGATGTTTATCTTTTATGCATCTTATCTTGCTTTGATTGACGGTAGCATTATAAGATGATCTCTCACTAATTATCAAGAAGTGTTCTCCCTGAGTATGCACCGTTGCGAAAGTTCTTCGTGCTGAGACACCACGTGATGATCGGGTGTGATAGGCTCTATGTTCAAATACAACGGGTGCAAAACAGTTGCACACGCGGAATACTCAGGTTATACTTGACGAGCGAAGCATATACAGATATGGCCTCGGAACACGGAGACCGAAAGGTCGGGCGTGAATCATATAGTAGATATGATCAACATAGTGATGTTCACCAATGAAGCTACTCCATCTCACGTGATGATCGGACATGGTTTAGATGATTTGGATCACGTAATCACTTAGAGGATTAGAGGGATGTCTATCTAAGTGGGAGTTCTTTAAGTAATATGATTAATTGAACCTAAATTTATCATGAACTTAGTACCTGATAGTATCTTGCTTATTCATGTTTTATTGTAGATAGATGGCCGGTGCTGTTGTTCCGTTGAATTTTAATGCGTTCCTTGAGAAAGCAAAGTTGAAAGATGATGGTAGCAACTACACGGACTGGGTCCGTAACTTGAGGATTATCCTCATTGCTGCACAGAAGAATTACGTCCTGGAAGCACCGCTGGGTGCCAGGCCTGCTGCTGGAGCAACACCAGATGTTATGAACGTCTGGCAGAGCAAAGCTGATGACTACTCGATAGTTCAGTGTGCCATGCTTTACGGCTTAGAATCGGGACTTCAATGATGTTTTGAACGTCATGGAGCATATGAGATGTTCCAGGAGTTGAAGTTAATATTTCAAGCAAATGCCCGGATTGAGAGATATGAAGTCTCCAATAAGTTCTATAGCTGCAAGATGGAGGAGAATAGTTCTGTCAGTGAGCATATACTCAAAATGTCTGGGTATATTAATCACTTGATTCAATTGGGAGTTAATCTTCCAGATGATTGCGTCATTGACAGAATTCTCCAATCACTGCCACCAAGCTACAAGAGCTTCGTGATGAACTATAATAAGCAAGGGATGAATAAGACTATTCCCGAGCTCTTCGCAATGCTGAAAGCTGCAGAGGTAGAAATCAAGAAGGAGCATCAAATGTTGATGGTCAACAAGACCACTAGTTTCAAGAAAAAGGGCAAAGGGAAGAAGAAGGGGAACTTAAAAAAGAACAGCAAGCAAGTTGCTGCTCAAGAGAAGAAACCCAAACCTGGACCTAAGCCTGAAACTGAGTGCTTCTACTGCAAGCAGACTGGTCACTGGAAGCGGAACTGCCTCAAGTATTTGGCGGATAAGAAGGATGGCAAGGTGAACAAAGGTATATGTGATATACATGTTATTGATGTGTACCTTACTAATGCTCGCAGTAGCACCTGGGTATTTGATACTGGTTCTGTTGCTAATATTTGCAACTCGAAACAGGGACTACGGATTAAGCGAAGATTGGCTAAGGACGAGGTGACGATGCGCGTGGGAAATGGTTCCAAAGTCGATGTGATCGCAGTCGGCACGCTACCTCTACATCTACCTTCGGGATTAATATTAGACCTAAATAATTGTTATTTGGTTCCAGCGTTAAGCATGAACATTATATCTGGATCTTGTTTGATGCGAGACGGTTATTCATTTAAATCAGACAATAATGGTTGTTCTATTTACATGAGTAATATCTTTTATGGTCATGCACCCTTAAAGAGTGGTATATTCTTATTAAATCTCGATAGTAGTGACACACATATTCATAGTGTTGAAACCAAAAGATGCAGAGTTGATAATGATAGTGCAACTTATTTGTGGCACTGCCATTTAGGTCATATCGGTATAAAGCGCATAAAGAAACTCCATACTGATGGGCTTTTGGAACCACTTGATTATGAATCACTTGGTACTTGCGAACCGTGCCCTATGGGTAAGATGACAAAAACACCGTTCTCCGGTACTATGGAGAGAGCAACAAATTTGTTAGAAATCATACATACAGATGTATGTGGTCCGATGAATGTTGAGGCTCATGGCGGATATCGTTATTTTCTCACCTTCACAGATGACTTAAGCAGATATGGGTATATCTACTTAATGAAACACAAGTCTGAAACGTTTGAAAAGTTCAAAGAATTTCAGAGTGAAGTTGAAAATCATCGTAACAAGAAAATAAAATTCCTACGATCTGATCGTGGAGGAGAATATTTGAGTTACGAGTTTGGTGTACATTTGAAACAATGTGGAATAGTTTCGCAACTCACGCCACCCGGAACACCACATCGTAATGGTGTGTCCGAACGTCGTAATCGTACTTTACTAGATATGGTACGATCTATGATGTCTCTTACTGATTTACCGCTATTGTTTTGGGGATACGCTCTAGAGACGGCCGCATTCACGTTAAATAGGGCACCATCAAAATCCGTTGAGATGACGCCTTATGAACTGTGGTTTGGCAAGAAACCAAAGTTGTCGTTTCTGAAAGTTTGGGGCTGTGATGCTTATGTGAAAAAGCTTCAACCTGATAAGCTCGAACCCAAATCAGAAAAATGTGTCTTCATAGGATATCCAAAGGAAACTATTGGATACACCTTCTATCACAGATCCGAAGGCAAGACTTTTGTTGCTAAATTCGAAAACTTTCTGGAGAACGAGTTTCTCTCAAAAGAAGTGAGTGGGAGGAAAGTAGAACTTGACAAGGTAACTGTACCTACTCCCTTATTGGAAAGTAGTACATCACAGAAACCTGTTTCTGTGACACCTACACCAATTAGTGAGGAAGCTAATGATAATGATCATGAAACTTCAGAACAAGATACTACCGAACCTCGTAGATCAACCAGAGTGAGATCCGCGCCAGAGTGGTACGGTAATCCTGTTCTGGAAGTCATGCTACTAGATCATGATGAACCTACGAACTATGAAGAAGCGATGGTGAGCCCAGATTCCGCAAAATGGCTTGAAGCCATGAAATCTGAGATGGGATCCATGTATGAGAACAAAGTATGGACTTTGGTTGACTTGCCCAATGATCGGCAAGCAATTGAGAATAAATGGATCTTCAAGAAGAAGACTGACGCTGACGGTAATATTACTGTCTACAAAGCTCGACTTGTCACGAAAGGTTTTCGGCAAGTTCAAGGGATTGACTACGATGAGACCTTCTCACCCGTAGCGATGCTTAAGTCTGTCCGAATCATGTTAGCAATTGCCGCATTTTATGATTATGAAATTTGGCAGATGGATGTCAAAACTGCATTCCTGAATGGATTTCTGGAAGAAGAGTTGTATATGATGCAACCAGAAGGTTTTGTCGATCCAAAGGGAGCTAACAAAGTGTGCAAGCTCCAGCGATCCATTTATGGACTGGTGCAAGCCTCTCAGAGTTGGAATAAACGTTTTGATAGTGTGATCAAAGCATTTGGTTTTATACAGACTTTTGGAGAAGCCTGTATTTACAAGAAAGTGAGTGGGAGCTCTGTAGCATTTCTGATATTATATGTGGATGACATATTACTAATTGGAAATGATATAGAATTTCTGGATAGCATAAAGGGATACTTGAATAAGAGTTTTTCAATGAAAGACCTCGGTGAAGCTGCTTACATATTGGGCATTAAGATCTATAGAGATAGATCAAGACGCTTAATTGGACTTTCACAAAGCACATACCTTGACAAAGTTTTGAAGAAGTTCAAAATGGATCAAGCAAAGAAAGGGTTCTTGCCTATGTTACAAGGTGTGAAATTGAGTAAGACTCAATGTCCGACCACTGCAGAAGATAGAGATAAAATGAAAGATGTTCCCTATGATTCAGCAATAGGCTCTATCATGTATGCAATGCTGTGTACCAGACCTGATGTGTGCCTTGCTATAAGTCTAGCAGGGAGGTACCAAAGTAATCCAGGAGTGGATCACTGGACAGTGGTCAAGAACATCCTGAAGTACCTAAAAAGGACTAAGGATATGTTTCTCGTGTATGGAGGTGACAAAGAGCTCATCGTAAACGGTTACGTTGATGCAAGCTTTGACACTGATCCGGACGATTCTAAATCGCAAACCGGATACGTGTTTACATTAAACGGTGGAGCTGTCAGTTGGTGCAGTTCTAAACAAAGCATCGTAGCGGGATCTACATGTGAAGCGGAGTACATAGCTGCTTCGGAAGCAGCAAATGAAGGAGTCTGGATGAAGGAGTTCATATCCGATCTAGGTGTCATACCTAGTGCATCGGGTCCAATGAAAATCTTTTGTGACAATACTGGTGCAATTGCCTTGGCAAAAGAATCCAGATTTCACAAGAGAACCAAGCACATCAAGAGACGCTTCAATTCCATCCGGGATCAAGTCCGGGTGGGAGACATAGAGATTTGCAAGATACATACGGATCTGAATGTAGCAGACCCGTTGACTAAGCCTCTTCCACGAGCAAAACATGATCAGCACCAAGGCTCCATGGGTGTTAGAATCATTACTGTGTAATCTAGATTATTGACTCTAGTGCAAGTGGTAGACTGAAGGAAATATGCCCTAGAGGCAATAATAAAGTTATTATTTATTTCCTTATATCATGATAAATGTTTATTATTCATGCTAGAATTATATTAAACGGAAACATAATACATGTGTGAATACATAGACAAACAGAGTGTCACTAGTATGCCTCTACTTGACTAGCTCATTAATCAAAGATGGTTATGTTTCCTAACCATGGACAAAGAGTTGTTATTTGATTAACGGGATCACATCATTGGATGAATGATCTGATTGACATGACCCATTCCATTAGCTTAGCACCCGATCGTTTAGTATGTTGCTATTGCTTTCTTCATGACTTATACATGTTCCTATGACTATGAGATTATGCAACTCCCGTTTGCCGGAGGAACGCTTTGTGTGCTACCAAACGTCACAACGTAACTGGGTGATTATAAAGGTGCTCTACAGGTGTCTCCAAAGGTACATGTTGGGTTGGCGTATTTCGAGATTAGGATTTGTCACTCCGATTGTCGGAGAGGTATCTCTGGGCCCTCTCGGTAATGCACATCACATAAGCCTTGCAAGCATTGGAACTAATGAGTTAGTTGTGAGATGATGTATTACGGAATGAGTAAAGAGACTTGCCGGTAACGAGATTGAACTAGGTATTGAGATACCGACGATCGAATCTCGGGCAAGTAACATACCGATGACAAAGGGAACAACGTATGTTGTCATGCGGTCTGACCGATAAAAGATCTTCGTAGAATATGTAGGAGCCAATATGAGCATCCAGGTTCTGCTATTGGTTATTGACCGGAGACGTGTCTCGGTCATGTCTACATTGTTCTCGAACCCGTAGGGTCCGCACGCTTAAGGTTTCGATGACAGTTATATTATGAGTTTATGCATTTTGATGTACCAAAGTTTGTTCGAAGTCCCAGATGTGCTCACGAACATGACGAGGAGTCTCGAAATGGTCGAGACATAAAGATTGATATATTGGAAGCCTATATTTGGATATCGGAAGAGTTCCGGGTGAAATCGGGATTTTACCGGAGTACCGGGAGGTTACCGGAACCCCCCGGAGGTATATGGGCCTTAGTGGGCCTTAGTGGAAGAGAGGAGAAGTGGCCGGGGCTGGGCCGCGCGCCCCTCCCCCCTAGTCCGAATAGGACAAGGAGAGGGGGCCGGCGCCCCCCTTCCTTCTCTCTCTCCTCTTTCCCCCCTCCCGAATCCTATTCCAACTAGGAAAGGGGGGGAATCCTACTCCCGGAGGGAGTAGGACTCCTCCTGGCGCGCCCTCTCCTGTCCGGCCGCACCCCCCCTTTGATCCTTTATATACGGAGGCAGGGAGCACCCCTAGAGACACAAGTTGATCCACATGATCATATTCTTAGCCGTGTGCGGTGCCCCCTTCCACCATAGCCCTCGATAATATTGTAGCGGTGCTTAAGCGAAGCCCTGCGACGGTAGTACATCAAGATCATCACCACGCCGTCATGCTGACGAAACTCTTCCCCGACACTTTGCTGGATCGGATTCCGGGGATCGTCATCGAGCTGAACGTGTGCCAAGAACTCGGAGGTGCCGTAGTTTCGGTGCTTGATCGGTCGGGCCGTGAAGACGTACGACTAAATCAACCACGTTGTGCTAACGCTTCCTTTGTCGATCTACAAGGGTACGTAGATCACACTCTCCCCTCTCGTTGCTATGCATCACCATGATCTTGAGTGTGCGTAGGCAAATTTTTGAAATTACTACGTTCCCCAACAAGAACTGCACATAAGGTATTGCAATCTGGTTTTTATTGGCCTACTCTCTTCAAGGATGCCGGTAAGTTTGTCTTGTCTTGTGATGAATGTCAAAGAATTGGTAATATTATTAGACGTCAAGAAATGCCTATGAATTATTCTCTTGTTATTGAACCGTTTGATGTTTGGGTCTTTGATTATATGGGGCCTTTTCCTGCCTCTAATGGATACACACATATTTTAGTTGCTGTTGATTACATTACTAAGTGGGTAGAAGCTATTCCAACTAGTAGTGCTGATCATAACACTTCTATTAAAATGCTTAAAGAAGTTATTTTCCCAAGGTTTGGAGTCCCTAGATATTTAATGACTGATGGTGGTTCACACTTTATTCATGGTGCTTTCCGTAAAATGCTTGCTAAATATGATGTTAATCATAGAATTGCATCTCCTTATCAACCACAGTCTAGTGGTCAAGTAGAGTTGAGCAATAGAGAGCTCAAATTAGTTTTGCAAAAGACTGTTAATAGGTCTAGAAATAATTGGTCCAAGAAACTTGATGATGCATTATGGGCTTATAGAACAGCATACAAAAATCCTATGGGTATGTCTCCATATAAAATGGTTTATGGAAAAGCATGTCACTTACCTCTCGAACTAGAACATAAGGCGTATTGGGCTATTAAAGAGCTCAACTATGATTTTAAACTTGCCGGTGAGAAGAGGTTATTTGATATTAGCTCACTTGATGAATGGAGAACCCAAGCTTATGAAAATGCCAAGTTGTTTAAAGAAAAAGTTAAAAGATGGCATGACAAAAGGATACAAAAGTGTGAGTTTAATGTAGGTGATTATGTATTGCTATAAAACTCTCGTTTAATATTTTTTGCAGGAAAACTTCTCTCTAAATGGGAAGGCCCCTCTGTTATCGAAGATGTCTATCGTTCCGGTGCCATAAAGATCAACAACTTTGAAGGCACAAATCCGAAGGTGGTAAACGGTCAAAGAATCAAACATTATATCTCAGGTAATCCCATAAATGTTGAAACCAATATTATTGAAACCGTAACCCCGGAGGAATACATAAGGGACACTTTCCAGAACGTTTCAGACTCCGAAAAGGAATATGTATGTGGTACGGTAAGTAGACCGACTCCAAAACAATTTTTAAGGCAATATTTCTCCGTTTTGGAATATTTAGAAAAATAGAAAAATAAGTAGCAGTCCGGGAAGGACACGAGGGTCCCACGAGGGTGGTGGGCGCCCCCCCTAGGGCGCACCCCCTACCTCGTGAGCACCTCGTGTGCCTTTCAGACTCCGTTTTCTTGCACGATACGTATTTTGGTCGGTAAAAATTCATTATATAACCTCCCAAAGGTTTTGACTCCCGTATCACGCAAATTTCCTCTGTTCTTGTGTCGAGCTATTTTTCTGACAGATCTAGGTTATCATGACGGCCCCAAGCGCCTCCAAGGATAAGTTCTTTGAGAAGGTCATCAACCCTTACCTTGCGGAGGTGCTGCGACACCCTCAAACCATTGAGTTGCGTGATGGGTTGCTGCACATCCGCGATGAAGAGGGACCAAAGGGGACCGGAAGCATGGAGACGAGGCATGAAGCAGTGGAGCAACAAGTTTTCAAGTGCCAAGGGATGGTGGAACGTGGACTCAACTCTAACCACATGATGATCGCGGAGTTCACTAGCAACCACAAGTTGGATGCTGACAACATCGGGGAGACTATCTTCAAGCTTCATGAGAAGATCGAGCACCTCCAAGCCCAAATCTATGACCTGCAAAACCAAAACTGTGAGTATGAATATAGATTCAAAAGGATGAGTTTGGCTGCAGATTTGAGGATCCCGGAGACTCGATCATCTTTCTATGATGGAGAACCTATGCCTTGGAAGATGGACGCAAGGCCCGCATCATCTACAACACCTCCACCTTCTTCACCGACAAAGGAGATATAATCACATGGGTATGGGCACTCCCCTTGGCAACTGCCAAGCTTGGGGGGGGTGCCCCGGTATCGTATCACCATCACAACTCCTATCTTTATCGTTTTTTAGTTCGATCCTATTAGTAGTATCTTGATCTAGTAGAATAAAGTTTATGGCATGATCTAGTTTTGAGTTTTGCTTTTTGATCTCTCTATGTAATCGAGTCCGTGAGTTATATATAATAAATATTAGTGTTGAGTCAAGGGCTTGATTATTTTGCCATGATCTTGGGTGAATAAAAGAAAAGAGAAAAAGAATAAAAAGAAACAAAGAGTTCATATTGATCTTATTGAGAGTAATGACTTCACATAGAAAGAGTATGATGATTAAAAGTTGTTGGGAGTTGGCAGACATAGCTTTGGTCATTGTTGCAATTAATAGGAAGTAATAAGGAAAGAGAGGTTTTCACATATAGATATATTATCATTGACATCTTTTATGATTGGGAGCACTCATTAAAATATGACATGCTAAAGAGTTGATGTTGGACAAGGTAGACAACGTAATGAGTTATGTCTTTCTTATATCTGAGATAAAGTATGTTGTCATGGATCCTCTAACTTGTTGAGCTTGCCTTTCCCCCTCATGCTAGCCAAATTCTCAGCACCAAGTAGAAATACTACTTGTGCTTCCAAATACCCTTAAACCAGTTTTGCCATGAGAGTCCACCATATCTACCTATGGATTGAGTAAGATCCTTCAAGTAAGTTGTCATCAGTGCAAAGCAATAAAAATTGCTCTAAATATGTATGATTGATTGGTGTGGGAGAAATAAGCTTTATACGATCTTGTGATGTGGAAGTAATAAAAGCGACAGACTGCATAATAAAGGTTCATATCACAAGGGGCAATATAAAGTGACGTTCTTTCGCATTGAGATTTTATGCATCCAACCATAAAAGCGCATGGCAACCTCTGCTTCCCTCTGCGAAGGGCCTATCCTTTATCATTATCTTCTACCTTATGCAATAGTCACGGTGATCTTCACATTTCCCTTTTCATTTTATCCTTTGGCAAGCTCAGCATGTTGGAAAGAGCATGATATATATATCTAATTGGATGTAGGGGAGCATGAACCATTATTGTTGACATTACCCTTGAGGTAAAAGGTTGTGGGGCAAAACTATAAGCCCCTATCTTTCTCTGTGTCCGATTAAAACTTCATAACCACAAGTATTGCGTGAGTGTTAGCAATTATGAAGGACTAAATGATAGTTGAGTATGTGGACTTGCTTTTTTAGCTCTAACATAGACTCTTTCCGATGTTATGATAAATTGCAATTGCTTCAATGACTGAGATTATAGTTTGTCGGAGCCCATTAAGGTTTATGATTTATACTTTTGCATTGTGAATAGATCATCACTTGAACATAAGTAATCATATGAAAAAATCTATATATGTTGTTGTTATGAGAATAATCATGATGCCTTCATGTCCATATTTTATTTTTATCGATGCCTCTACCTATAAACATGAGGACATATTTATTGTTATCGGCTTTTCGCTTGAGGACAAGCGAGGTCTAAGCTTGGGGGAGTTGATACGTCCATTTTGCATCATGCTTTTATATCGATATTTATTGCATTATGGACTATTATTTCACTTTATGTCACAATACTTATGGCTATTCTATCTTATTTTACAAGGTTTACATAAGGAGGGAGAATGCCAGCAGCTGGAATTCTGGGCTGGAAAAGGAGCAAATATTAGAGACCTATTCTGCGCAACTCCAAAAGTCCTGAAACTCCACGGAACATCTTAAAATAAATAAAGAAAAATACTCGCCAAAGATGAAGGCCAGTGGGGCCACACCCTGCTCATGAGGGTGGGGGGCGCGCCCCCTACCTCGTGGGCCCCCTGGTGGCTCTCAGACGTCCATCTTTTGCTATATGAAGTCTTTCGATGAGAAAAAAATAAGAAGGAACTTTTCGGGACGAGACTCCGCCGCCACGAGGCGGAATCTTGGCGGAACCAATCTAGAGCTCCGGCAGAGCTGTTCTGCCGGGGATACTTCCCTCCAGGAGGGGGAAATCATCACCATCGTCATCACCAGTGCTCCTCTCATCGGGAGAGGGCAATCTCCATCAACATCTTCACCAGCACCATCTCATCTCCAAACCCTAGTTCATCTCTTATATCCAATTCTTGTCTCAAAGTCCGGGATTGGTGCTAGTAGGTTGCTAGTAGTGTTGATTACTCCTTGTAGTTGATGCTAGTTGGTTTATTTGGTGGAAGATCATATGTTCAGATCCTATATGCATATTATTACCCCTCTGATTATGAACATGAATATGCTTTGTGAGTAATTACGTTTATTCCCGAGGACAAGGGAGAAGTCTTGCTGTTAGTAGTCATGTGAATTTGGTATTCGTTTGATATTTTGATAAGATATATGTTGTCTAGCCTCTAGTGGTGTTATGTGAACGTCGACTACATAACACTTCACCATTATTTGGGCCTATAGGAAGGCATTGGGAAGTAATAAGTAGATGATGGGTTGCTAGAGTGACAGAAGCTTAAACCCTAGTTTATGCGTTGCTTCGTAAGGGGCTGATTTGGATCCATATGTTTCATGCTATGGTTAGGTTTACCTTAATACTTTTGTTGTAGTTGTGGATGCTTGCAATAGAGGTTAATCATAAGTGGGATGCTTGTTCAAGTAAGAACATCACCCAAGCATCGGTCCACCCACATATCAAATTATCAAAGTACCGAACGCGAATCATATGAACATGATGAAAACTAGTTTGACGATATTCCCATGTGTCCTCGGGAGCGCTTTTCCCATTATAAGAGTTTGTTCCGGCTTGTCCTTTGCTACAAAAAGGATTGGACCACCTTGCTGCACTTTATTTCCTTTTGTTACTTGTTGCTCGTTACAATTTATCTTATCACAAAACTATCTATTACCACTTATTTCAGTACTTGCAGAGAATACCTTGCTGAAAACTGCTTATCATTTCCTTTTGCTCCTCATTGGGTTCGACACTCTTACTTATCGAAAGGACTATGATAGATCCCCTATACTTGTGGGTCATCACCAGACACACTTTCCTGGGTCATGCCCGGCCTCGGCCAAACAATACGCCGCACCCGACCTAGGCTTAATAGAGAGGTCAGCACGCGGGACTAAACCTATGCCCCCAGGGGTCATGGGCCATCGCCCCGGGAACTCCTGCACATTGCGAGGGTGGCCGGTGAGCAGACCTTGCTACCTCCTTAAACATGGCAGGTGCTTACGCAGTCCAACCCGGCACGCGCCGCTCAGTCGCTAACATCTATTAAGCTTCGACTGATGCATACGACGCAGAACGCCCATACAATGCCCACGTGATGGTTAGTGCTATCAGGCCAGAGGCCCCTCGGATCAAATATCCAAACCGTTAGTGCGTTGGTAGTGCGGTCACGAGCAGAGACTCACGAAAGATGTGACCCCGTCGCCCCATCTCGAGTACTTGCGACAAGGGCTAAGAATGCCCGGCCACACCTCGTAAGTATCTCGCGGGCACCCTCCAGGTCAACCCGTCTCCACATCACTCGCGGGTACCCCTCAGGGTCGGCCTGCCTTTCCAAGTAACAGCTGTAAAGTCCAAGTATCCGTGTGTCTAAACATCAAGGGGAAAACTCGAGGAATCACCCCTGGTGAATTCCACTCGATGTGATCATCAAGGTGAACGTAAGAGGATCCACCCTCGAGGTTCACACTTGAGGGGTTTCACGACAGAGCCATATTGGAAGTGGTTAAAGAGGAAATCACCCTCGATGACCACAACCGAATAGCTACACTACAGAGGTCTCATCAGGAGTGATGTAAGAGGTTCCACCCTCGACACTCGATGGTAACTCTGCAGAGTCGTACAACTAGGGGGGTGATGTGCAGTGTCGGGGCCTGGACGTCAATCACGTTGATTGAGTCATCGAACATAAAGCGGGGCAACTGGGACAAGGTGGGGGTCACTGATGGATCACTAACTAACCTATACTAAGAAGTTTAGAATAAGCAGGTAGGGTATGAAAGCAGGTAACAAAATCAGGTTATGCATCAGAGTAGGACCATACATAAAGCAGTAGCAGTTCTAATGCAAGCATGAGAGGGAAAGAAATGGGCGATATCGGAATGCTCAAGGGGGGTTTGCTTGCCTGGAAGCTCTGCTGAAAAAGAAGAAGTGTCTTCGACGACGTAGTCGATCACAAGGGCAGCATCGGTCTCGGGGTCTACCGGCGAGAAGAGGGGGGAAGAAACAGTAAATATAAAGCAAACATAGCACCACAAAGCATAACATGGCAATAAGATGTGTCGGGTTTGACCTAACGCGGTAGGAGGTGATACCGGCGAAGGAGGGAAACATCCGGGAAAGTATCCGCAGTGTTCCGCGTTTTCGAACAGATGAACCGAAGGTGAAATGTTGCACGTTCGCTATGCTAGGTACGTGTGGCTGACAAACGGACCGCGTATTCGGATTCGTCTCGTCGTTCTGAGCAACTTTCATGTACAAAGTATTTTCATCCGAGTTATGGATTAATTTCTACGATTTTCTAAAGTTTTAGCAATATTCTGAAATTATTATTAACTAAAAAGATAATGAGGTTTTGATGTAATTACACTGGTGGTGTCACAACTTGGCGTGGATGGTCATTTTGGTGCCACAAGTTGTGGCGTACATTAATGTGGTGAAAAAACTTGGCTCTGGCGTGCACATACGGTGCTTTTCTCGTTTTGATACGGATTAAGTGCTGATTAAGCAAGCCAGCTGGGCGGGGGTCCCGCTGTCAGTGACCATAGGGCTCGGGCGCGGGCTTGTGGCCGGAGATTTTTCAAAAAAACCTTAGATTTAATATTTTTTCGCAAATAGGCCCCTGCCTTGGCTGTACAGTGCTGCCCTTTCGTTTTTGCCTATCGATCCCAAATCTTGCATCCAAATCTGTGTACTGAAAGTTCTAAAGAGAATGTATTGGAATTGGTATTTAGAAATGTTGCTTCATATCAAATTCTTATTTAACCAAGTCTTGCAATTGACACTGCTGGTTGTTCTAAAGAGAGTGTGAAGCTGAATGTTTAATTTAATAAATGAAACAACACTCAACATTACATAAGTATACTTGCTAAAAAAGTAAGTGGTACATTTGATCACCAAGATGGACAGGAAACCGACAGTAACATGAACATAATATAACTGAAGATATGTCAAAACTTAGATAACTGACAGAAATGTGCTAACTGAAGTAAAATCACAGAAACATTCAGTTTGAGAGAAACCATTCATTTTAGAGTCAGCTAAACTTGAAAATCATATAACAGAGTCATAAATGAACTTGACCAAAAGGGAAATATGCATTGTAGCATAACACTAAAGCAGAAGGTAAATTTAGTTCTAACATTTCAGAGAACAAAAGTTCATAAATGAACTTGATTGCATTTCTTCGAGTTCATTGATGAACTAGTCTACTATCCAGCTTGGTCTACAAGGTTTGGAAATCATCATGCCACTCTTCAGTTGGTGCATTTTGTGTCATTGGGACCTCCTCTGCTTGCACATATGATCTGGGTTCATCTGGTGGAAACATGATGTTCCATAGTCCAGCTCCTGGTCCTGTCCTTCCTCCAGTGTGACTTCTCCCAGTCCCACTCCCAGCTCCTCTCCCAGTCCCTCTTCCAGACCCTCTTCCAGTCCCACTCCCAGCTCCTCTCCCAGTCCCTCTCCCAGTGCCTCTTCCAAGTCCTCTCCCAGTTGCACTCCCAGTCCCTCTCCCAGCTCCTCTGCCTACTCCAGTTGCTTTCCTTTTCCTCCCTCTTGCATTTTTAGTTGCCTGGTAGCTAGCTTCAGGTACATCTTCAGGTATATCTTCTGTCACTCCTCTTCTTCTAACCCTGCCTACTGCCATAGCAGTTGTAACCCTTGGAGGGGGTATGTTATCTCTTGCATTTGCAACAAAAGATGATTCTGGAAGAGGTCCATGATCCATAGATGGCACATCTGCTTTCCTCTCCTAAGTAGGAACAAAATTTCAGAGATAGTATCACAAGCAGAATTGAAGTTCTGAAGAAAAATATAGTTTTGCATAACAAAGGCCTTACCATTTGCTGCATGAGAAACACCATTGACCCTGGTGTTTGAGTTGGGTCCATGTGTGGGTGCACTGTGTGTGGCATTATGTTCTGAAAAAAGGGAAAGAAATTGTCAACTCTATCTGTCAGTGTGTAAAATTCAGAAAACATTCCAGTAAATTTAATATTTTTTTCATCTTACAGAAATGACAGAAGGATCATCATATTCCTCTTCACCATCATCATCTGCATCAGTACGAACAGGCTGTGGTGCATCTCTGTTGTTCTCCTCCCACTTGTTGTGCCCTTTCTTGTTGTGATTAGCTCTTCCACACACAGAGCAGTGCATGGACACACCATGCTTTGTTAGTTTCTTCCCTCCATCTTTCATGATCTTCTCCTCTGGATCTTTTTTTTGGTTCCTCCTTGGTCTGCCCATCACCTTAGTGTACATCGGTGGATAGACATCAACACCGTTCATCTTTCTCCAATGTTCCCTGTCTCTAACTGGCTTTATGTTGTACCCATAAGCTTTCTTGTAAGTTTGTACAGAATAGCACTCGTGCACTAGACTTGCAGGATCTAGTCTCTCCTCTCTAGCACATGCTATTGCATGGTGGCATGGAATTCCTGACAAGTCCCATCTTCCACAGTCGCAAGTTTCCATGTTCAGATCCACTATGTAGGAATGGTTCATTGAGACCACTTTGAAAACCTTTTGACCAGCTCCAAATACCATGCAGTGAGCAGCCCAATCAGTAAATTTGTCTAGTTTTTTCTTAATCTTGGGGCATAGTCTACCACTCCATTTCCTATCCACTGCCACTTCCTTCTGCTTGTTGTATATCCTTGCTGTTATCTTGTTGTTTATGTTCTCCACCATGGATAAAATTGGCAATTCCCTTTCTGGCAAAATCCAACTATCAGAAGAACAAACATACCCGTTAGTGCAGCAATACAACAAGACAAACTCAAAGAGCCATATTGCAATGTTAAAGTTGAAGCATATTAGTACATAACATGCCTACCTATTAAATACTTCAGACATGTTATTCAGCAGGATGTCACACTTCGGAAAAGGATTAAAAAAGGCTTTAATCCATGACCTTGGAGGCCATTTCTCCACCCATTTATATGCACCCACACTGTCTGCCAGCATCTTATCCATAGCTTTGACATATGTTGGATTGTTTGTTGCTCTTGCAATTGCCCATAGATTGTTCTTCAATTGTTCCCCCTTGTGAAGCTTGTGGAAATTCTGGTACATATGTCTCACACAAAATCTGTGTTCAGCATCTGGCCAAACCTTTGAAACTGCTGCTATGAGACCCTGCAAATCACATAAATAGTGCCCCTCACATAAATATATGGTCTAAACACTTCAGAGTAGGTATAACTATATGAATTAGATGAATGAGCAGAATGTCACATACCTTTTGCTTATCACTCATGATTGTGTATGGAGAGGTGTTAAAAATGTTAAGATCATCTTTCAGACTTGCCAGAAACCACTCCCAGCTGCTAGTAGACTCCACTTCGACAACCCCAAATGCTATGGGGTAGATGCAATCATTAGGGTCAATACCCACTGCTGTCAGCAAATTTCCTTTGTACCTGGTCTTAATGTGACATCCATCTATAAAAATGATGGGCCTACCTCCCAATAGCCAAGCTCTCTTGCATGCATCCAATGACCAATATAGTGTAGAGAAGTGTTCTTTTGTCTACTTAAGCTTTTCATCAAATATCTCCTTTGTGCATAGATAGAACTTGCTGCCAGGGTTTGTGTTCCTCAACTCCTCTGCATAATCCCACAAGTGATTGTACTGGTCATCATCGTCACCTCTGATCTGCTTCACTGATTCTCTTCTAGCTCTACCCAGTTTGGTCCTACTTGGTATGAGATTGTATTCTTGCTGAACCTTCTCCTCAAACTTTTTCAAAGGCATCTTCTCATTGTCCCTAAACTCATCTCTGAATTTTTTGGTTAAAAATGGAGCAGTTAGACATTTAAGTTTCCATGTCTTAGGGCAAGTGTGCTCATCACAGTACTTCTTTACAATAAAGCTGTCTTTCCTGCTGTCCTTCACTGCTTTCAGATACCATGGGCAACCATCAGTGCATATAACTTCAACTGTCTTTGATGTGTTTCTTGTCTTTTTAATTGAAACTCTGTTCCTAATGCTATAAGAAGTTATAGCATGTCTTAGCTCTTGCACACTACCAAACACCATGCCCAACCTAAATACAGGAGCATTCAAATCAGTCTCTGGATTGAAACCTTTGAAGTGGTACTTCAACTTTTCCCTCTCTTCTTTGGATAACATGATGTGGGGGTCATCAAGAGCATCTTCTGCTAACTCTGTTTCATAGTCACATGTTGTAACCTTTTCTCTATGATCATCCACTTCTTTGTCAACATGATCTTCAAATAGATCATCATCTCCATCCTCTACATCAAAGTCATTGTCAAAGAATTCCTCATCAGTTTCTGAATCTGAACCAGCTGCTGCATCTTCTTCCTCAAATTCCTCATCAACACATCCTGAACTTGATCCTTCAGAAAACAATCTCCTGGCCCTTGTTTTCCTCCCCGTACTTGGCTCGGTGACAACTGTAGGTGAGCTAACATTTTCTTTGCCCTTGTTTTCTTTCCTTGGAGTTATGATCTTTGGCAATTCAGGAACACCTTCACCTAGTACATCATCTCTCAGCAAACTATTCAGTGTCTCTCCATGATCTATGATCAGCAACAAATTCTTGTGTTGTGTCGTAGCAGCTACCATTGCAAGGCTGTCAGCATCACATTTCATTTCTTTCATTCCTTCACTAAGTGTCCTTCCAGGCTGGCACCACAACACATCATGCTGATGTCCACTAGCTTTGTCATAACCTAGCTGTTTCAGAAAATCTTCAATCCACAATATAGACCATGTGTCACTATCACAATTGTCAAACCAATCCACTGCATAATCCATGTAGGTACTATTACTGCCAGTTCCACAGAAAAATCCCTTGTGGTGAATCTCAACTGTGAATAGTCCATCAAAATCACCTGCAATGTATGCAGTGCAATAATATTCAGATAACAAGACACATACATATTCAGTGAATAGTGAACCAGCTATTAGAGCTAAAATTCAGTTAAAAAAAACAATGCAAACACATAGTGTTTCAGTCAGCATTACCAAACAATCTAATATAGTCATGTTAAGGCCTAACTTGGCCTACATGTTCACCTATTTTGAAAGACAATAGCCACCAAATTAGTGCACACTGCCTAAAAACAGCAGATAAATACATACAGTCCCAACTTTCAATTAACAGTTGCAATGCAGATCTTCAGTTAAGAAATGTCGAAAAATTCAATAACAACTGTTCACATCTTCAGTTAACTGTTCACATCTTCAGTTAAAAAAGCAGGGGCCTACTAAACCTGGGCTTAACCCTATCCTACAAACAAATGCGTAGGGGGATTTCAACATCATCTGCAGACTAAATTCCATCCGCAGGCAAAATCATCAAGAAACCATAGATTTTTTGTGGCCGATCGAACTGACAAAAACCCTATGAAAAACAGGGACGACAAGGGATTGTGCAGGGGGAAACAAGGTCTTGCTCACCGTAGACAGGAGCTGCCTCGCCGGGAGCGCGGCGACGGGGCTCCATCGTTGTCGACGCCGCCGATCCACGCCTCCAGATCAACGCCGCCTCTGCCTTCAAACGCTTGGGAGGAGAGACATAGGAGGAGAGCTCGAGGCAAGGGAGTCGAAGCGGCAGGGTCTGCGCACTCTTTTCGCGATACGTGAGGTCATATAGGCAAAAACGAAAGGGCAACACTGTACAGCCAAGGCGGGGGCCTATTTGCGAAGAAAATATTAAATCTAAGGAGTTTTTGAAAAATCTCCGGCCACAAGCCCGCGCCCGAGCCCTCTGGTCACTAAAAGCGGGACCCCCGCCCAGCTGGCTTGCTTAGTCAGCACTTAATCCGTATCAAAACGAGAAAAGCACCGTATGTGCACGCCAGAACCAAGTTTTTTCACCACATTGTTGTACGCCACAACTTGTGGCACCAAAGTGACCATCCACGCCAAGTTGTGACACCACCAGTGTAATTACCTCAAAGATAATATTGCATCAGCATGACGTCATCCTGATATCAGCAGTCAACCAGCCAGTTGACTGGTCAAACTAACGCCAGGGACCCACCTGTCATTGACCTAACTAAACCAACAGGGTTGTATTAACTAAATTAGTTGATTAGACTAATTAAGCAAGGTTAATTAAGTTAATTAATTACCTATTTAATTAATTGATTAATTAATTAGTTTCATTATTTACTTATTTTTAATCTTTAAAAAAATAGGGGCTGGGCCCCGTGTGCCTGTGGGCCATAGGCCTTAGCAGGCACTGGCTATCGGGCGGGTGCCCGTGGAGGCCAGCCCCGGGCACGCACGGCACCAGGGGGTGTCGGGCACCGCGGCTGGGCGCGGTCTCCGGCGAGGCCACCGGCGGGCGCGGAGTGGAGGGGGCCGCGCCCAGCGGCAGGAGGCCGGGACGTCGAGGAGCGGCGACGGCGGCTTCAGAGCGTGGCCGGGCGGAGGCGAGGCTACACGCGGCGGCCGACAGCAGCAGGGTAGCAGCGGCGGGGGCGGTCGGTGCAGCTAGGCAAACGCGAGGCGTGGTCGGGGGCTCCGGTGGGGGGGGGTGAGCAGGCGCAGCGGAGCAGAGGGAGGGAGAAGGCGGCAACAGTCGTCGGGCGGAGGCCGGTGCGGGGCGCGGCCAGTGGAGTGGCTGTGGGGGAAGCAGGCGAGGAGGCTGGGGCGCGCAGGCACGCGCGTACAACGAGCAAGGCACGACGACGGGCGCGGCCAAAATGGCCAGGGGGCGCGCGGGACGGGGCCGGAGCAGGGAAGCGCGGCTGCGGTGGCAGGCAGCAGCAGTCGGCGGCAACGACAGCGAGCAGCGGCAGGAGCAGTGCGGTAGCAGCCAGGGCCGCAGGGGGACGCGGGCGTCTGCAGGGGGCGCGGGGTCGTCGGGACGGGCCGGGGTAGTGGGAGTGAGCGAGCGCGTGTGTTGGGTGCGGCCGGAGGTGCTGAGCACGCACGCGGGCTTGGGTGCGGGCTGCGGCCACAGGGGCCATGCCGGCGAGCTCGACCGCGGCGGCGGAAGCGCGAGTGCATCGGGGGCGAACTACGTCTTACGAGGAGGGCGGGGGGAGAGGGGCCGGACGTGGTGCTCATCGGGCTCCTGCTGATGTGCTAAAGCGGGCTCGGGGAAGGCCTAGAGGAGCAAGACGACGGCGGCAGCACGGCGACTGGAGGTTGACGAAGGGGAGGCAGCGAGCGTTTCGGTGTCTCCCAGCCCGCGCACGTGGTCAGAGTCGGGGTAGCGGACGCAGGTGGTGCTCATGGGCACGGAGGTGCGGCGGGTAGCTGCCAGTGGCCAAGGTGATGGTGAGGTGGCGACGATGGCTGCACCGGGAGCTCTCCAGATCGAGGAGAGGAGCGAGGGGAGAGGGAGTGGTGGATCTAGGAGGGGAGCGTGTAAGGGAGAGGGAGGCAAGTGGGAGCCCGAGGCGTCGCCCTTATCCCCTCGGGGCGGCGCCGGCGAGGCTGGTCCGACGGGGACGAGCTCCTGTTCGGGCGCGGTCGTGAACATGAGAAGACGACCGGGAGGGGGAAGATGGGCTGGGCCTGGTTAGGTTAGAGGCCAGCTAGGCCGAGGCCCAGCGAGGGGGAGGGTTTCCCCCTTTTTATTATTTTTGTTTAGTTTTTACCTTTTGTTTATTTTCCTTCGGCCGCTAAAAGAGGTTTGTTTAAAACAAAACTTGGCACAAACATACAAGGCAATAACCTGGGTTGGTACACAAAGTTTCAAAGCATTTGGGAGTGTTCAACTATTTTTAGAAATTGAAAAGCTCAAATAATTGGTTGTTGGTCCATTGGATAAATTTTCAGGGGCACTGTGGGAATCCAAAAGAGGCTGGTTCCAACATGACAATGACCAGGTGAATTTATATAATATTGTGAACATTTTAGATTTGATATCTGAAAACTTTTATTTTCGATTTTGTTTTAGATTTGAATTTGAACTGGGTGGAATCAAAGGAGGATTTAGCCATGGTGAAAATGATGACATGGCACCATTAACATGGTATTACTGTAACTTAATTATCCGGGCATCACAGAAGGCCTGGACCATTCGATGGGCTGCGGTCGGTAAGGATCAGCTAGACGTGGCGATCAGACCGGCGTCGTGGCTGTTGAAGACGTCGTGGGAGACGACGGATTCGACTCGCGATCAGACCGTCGACCAGACGTGGGGGACGGCCGGATAGATTGGAGTGTGACAGCATCGAGATGATGCACTCGGTGTTGTACAAGGGCGACGGCGCAGCACTACAGACGGATTGTGTCGGCGACGCGGGTGGCCAGGGTACGACACGGCTCGTGCACAGACGATGCGCGAGGTGACGACTGTCACAACAGGGTTGGCGTCGATGAGTACGTGCGACAGGGCTGAATAGATTGCTGGCAAAGAATCAAGATCAGAGATAAGGCATGAGCTGTTCGTCGGAATTTGTGGCGAGTTTTTCTGAGGTGAGCGGATCGAGAAAAGGAAAGTTACTGTGCTGCATACGAGAGACGCGCCAGACACTTGGTGGCATGCAGCAGCAGGTCTCCGTGGATGGCATGCATCGCGCAAGGAAGGAAATAATCAGCAGTACATGTTAGCGCAGGAGTCCAGGAGATACATGCATGAGCGGTTCAAAAAAAAGGAAATATATGTGTGTCGCCAGAGGACAAGCCTACCTACACGAGAGTTATGATTAAAATCTGGAAGTATGTGCGCATACGTGTTCGGTTCTGTGCTGGTCTGGTGGACTGCTGGTCTGGTGGACTTGCTTGGACTTTGGAGATTCCTGGTAAACGGTGACAGTTCGAACTCGATTTCCGTATCAGGCAAGGAAAAGTAGCGCCCGGGTGATCCAGCGAAAATAAAAATCTGGCGACAGAGGCTAGCAGACACAACAGAAATTGTTTGCGAGTTCAGGGAAAAGGTGGAGCAGACGAGTTGCTGTGGGCGGAATTAATCCGCGCGTTGCGGTAAGAGGCTTCAAGTGATTTTCTAAAGGGCAGATGGGAAGGTTGTGCGAGTCATATTTCTTGGTAGATCGCGGGCTGTAGCGTGGCTTCAGATGAGGAATACGGGATCAGCGATCTTTTTCATGAGGGAGTCGCAGAGGAAAACAAGGGCGGTCAGACAGGCGGTAACAGGTCGGTTAGATCGTGGCTCGATCGACATGGCGCCGGGGTTCACCAAATTTGATGTGGAGAAATTCGATGGCACGGATAACTTCGGTCTATGGCAGACAAGAGTCAAGGATATTCTGGCGCAGCAGGGAATCTTGAAGGGTTTGCAGGAGACGAAGCCGACCAAGGTTGACAACAATGCGTGGGAGGATATGCAAGTGCAGGCGGCCGCTACCATACGGCTTTGTCTTGCGGATCAGGTCATGTATCATGTCATGGACGAAGATACTCCTAAGGGAATTTGGGACAAGTTGGCAAATCGTTATATGTCCAAGTCAGCGACCAATAAGCTGTATTTGAAGCAAAAGTTCTATGGGCAGAAGATGCAGGAGGGGTCGGATCTTGTGGAGCATGTGAATGCCTTTAATCAGTTGGTCACGGATCTGGCGCGTCTGGATGTGAAGATTGAGGACGAGGATAAGGCACTACTTCTTCTTGTTTCGTTGCCACCGTCCTATGAGCATTTGGTCATTACATTGACACATGGAAAGACAACCGTTAATAATAAGGAAGTCACTGCAGCGTTGCTTGGACATGAGTTGAGAAAGCAAAAGAATCCTACAGAGGAGAGTACTCAAGGTTTGGGGTTGGCAGTTAAAGGTTATCAGCTCAGGAAGGGACAAGAGACGGAGAAGAAAAAGGTGCAGTGCTATAGGTGCAAGGATTGGGGACATATAAAGAGGGAATGCCCAGAACTTAAGGGTGGGGCAAGTGCTAATGCGGCTACTCGTGGTGATGACTTAGACAGCAGTAGTGATGTTCTCGTAGTATCAAACATGCGGTCAACAAAAGCAGAAGCATGGATGTTGGATTCAGCTTGCTCTTTTCATGCGACGCCCAACAGGGAGTGGTTCTCTTCGTACAAGTCTGCTGAGTTTGGTTTAACCTATGTGGGCGATGACACAGGTTATCGTGTTGCTGGAGTAGGTGACATCAAAATCAAGATGTTTGACAGAGTTGAGTGGATGCTTCGGGGAGTCAGGCATGTGAAGGAAATATGCCCTAGAGGCAATAATAAAGTTATTATTTATTTCCTTATATCATGATAAATGTTTATTATTCATGCTAGAATTGTATTAACCGGAAACATAATACATGTGTGAATACATAGACACACAGAGTGTCACTAGTATGCCTCTACTTGACTAGCTCGTTGATCAAAGATGGTTATGTTTCCTAACCATAGACATGAGTTGTCATTTGATTAACGGGATCACATCATTAGGAGAATGATGTGATTGACTTGACCCATTCCGTTAGCTTAGCACTTGATCGTTTAGTTTGTTGCTATTGCTTTCTTCATGACTTATACATGTTCCTATGACTATGAGATTATGCAACTCCCGTTTACCGGAGGAACACTTTGTGTGCTACCAAACGTCACAACGTAACTGGGTGATTATAAAGGTGCTCTACAGGTGTCTCCAAAGGTACATGTTGGGTTGGCGTATTTCGAGATTAGGATTTGTCACTCTGATTGTCGGAGAGGTATCTCTGGGCCCTCTCGATAATGCACATCACATAAGCCTTGCAAGCATTGCAACTAATGAATTAGTTGTGAGATGATGTATTATGGAACGAGTAAAGAGACTTTCCGGTAACGAGATTGAACTAGGTATTGAGATACCGACGATCGAATCTCGGGTAAGTAACATACCGATGACAAAGGGAACAACGTATGTTGTTATGCGGTCTGACCGATAAAGATCTTCGTAGAATATGTGGGAGCCAATATGAGCATCCAGGTTCCGCTATTGGTTATTGACCGGAGACATGTCTCGGTCATGTCTACATTGTTCTCGAACCCGTAGGGTCCGCACGCTTAAGGTTTCGATGACAGTTATATTATGAGTTTATGCATTTTGATGTACCGAAGTTTGTTCGGAGTCCCGGATGTGATCACGGACATGACGAGGAGTCTCTAAATGGTCGAGACATAAAGATTGATATATTGGAAGCCTATATTTGGATATCGGAAGTGTTCCGGGTGAAATCGGGATTTTACCGGAGTACCGGGAGGTTACCGGAACCCCCCGGGAGGTATATTGGCCTTAGTGGGCTTTAGTGGAAGAGAGGAGAGGTGGCCAGGGCTGGGCCGCGCGCCCCTCCCCCCTAGTCCGAATAGGACAAGGAGAGGGGGCCGACGCCCCCCCTTCCTTCTCTCTCTCCTCTTTCCCCCCTCCCGAATCCTATTCCAACTAGGGAAGGGGGGGAATCCTACTCCCGGAGGGAGTAGGACTCCTCCTGGCGCGCCCTCTCCTGGCCGGCCGCACCCCCCCCTTTGATCCTTTATATACGGAGGCAGAGGGCACCCCTAGAGACACAAGTTGATCCACGTGATCATATTCTTAGCCGTGAGCGGTGCCCCCTTCCACCATAGTCCTCAATAATATTGTAGCGGTGCTTAGGCGAAGCCCTGCGACGGTAGTACATCAAGATCGTCACCACGCCGTCGTGCTGACGGAACTCTTCCCCGACACTTTGCTGGATCAGAGTCCGGGGGTCGTCATCGAGCTGAACGTGTGCCAAGAACTCGGAGGTGCTGGAGTAACAGTGCTTGGATCGGTCGGATCGGGAAGACGTACGACTACTTCCTCTACGTTGCGTCAACGCTTCCGCTTCTGTCTACGACGGTACGTAGACAACACTCTCCCCTCTCGTTGCTATGCATCACCATGATCTTGCGTGTGCGTAGGAATTTTTTTTGAAATTACTACGTACCCAACAGTGGCATCCGAGCCTAGGTTTTATGTGTTGATGTTATATGCACGAGTAGAACACAAGTGAGTTGTAGGCGATATAAGTCATACTGCTTACCAGCATGTCATACTTTGGTTCGGCGGTATTGTTGGACGAAGCGGCCCGGACCGACATTACGCGTACGCTTACGCGAGACCGGTTCTCCCGACGTGCTTTGCACAAAGGTGGCTAGCGGGTGACAGTTTCTCCAACTTTAGTTGAACCGAGTGTGGCTACGCCCGGTCCTTGCGAAGGTTAAAACAACACCAACTTGACAAACTATCGTTGTGGTTTTGATGCGTAGGTAAGGTTGGTTCTTGCTTAAGCCCGTAGCAGCCACGTAAAACTTGCAACAACAAAGTAGAAGACGTGTAACTTGTTTTTGCAGGCAATGTTGTGATGTGATATGGTCAAGACATGATGCTAAATTTTATTGTATGAGATGATCATGTTTTGTAACCGAGTTATCGGCAACTGGCAGGAGCCATATGGTTGTCGCTTTATTGTATGCAATGCAATCGTGCTGTAATGTTTTACTTTATCACTAAGCGGTAGCAATAGTCGTGGAAGCATAAAATTGGCGAGACGACAACGATGCTACGATGGAGATCAAGGTGTCGCGCCGGTGACGATGGTGATCATGACGGTGCTTCGAAGATGGAGATCACAAGCACAAGATGATGATGGCCATATCATATCACTTATATTGATTGCATGTGATGTTTATCTTTTATGCATCTTATCTTGCTTTGATTGACGGTAGCATTATAAGATGATCTCTCACTAAATTATCATAGTAAAAGTGTTCTCCCTGAGTATGCACCGTTGCGAAAGTTCTTCGTGCTGAGACACCACGTGATGATCGGGTGTGATAGGCTCGACGTTCAAATACAACGGTGCAAAACAGTTGCACACGCGGAATACTCAGGTTATACTTGACGAGCCAAGAATATACAGATATGGCCTCGGAACACGGAGACCGAAAGGTCGAGCGTGAATCATATAGTAGATATGATCAACATAGTGATGTTCACCAATGAAACTACTCCATCTCACGTGATGATCGGACATGGTTTAGTTGATTTGGATCACATGATCACTTAGAGGATTAGAGGGATGTTTATCTAAGTGGGAGTTCTTAAGTAATATGATTAATTGAACTTTAATTTATCATGAACTTAGTCCTGGTAGTATTAGCATATCTATGTTGTAGATCAATAGCTCGCGTTGTTGCTTTCATATGTTTATTTTGATATGTTCCTAGAGAAAATTGTGTTGAAAGATGTTAGTAGCAATGATGCGGATTGGATCCGTAATCTGAGGTTTATCCTCATTGCTGCACAGAAGAATTATGTCCTTGATGCACCGCTAGGTGACAGACCTATTGCAGGAGCAGACGCAGACGTTATGAACGTTTGGCTAGCTCAATATGATGACTACTTGATAGTTTAAGTGCACCATGCTTAACGGCTTAGAATCGGGACTTCAAAGACGTTTTGAACGTCATGGACCATATGAGATGTTCCAGGAGTTGAAGTTAATATTTCAAGCAAATACCCGAGTTAAGAGATATGAAGTCTCCAACAAGTTCTATAGCTAAAAGATGGAGGAGAATTGCTCAACTAGTGAGCATGTGCTCAGATTTTCTGGGTACAACAATCGCTTGAATCAAGTGGGAGTTAATCTTCCGGATAAAATAGTGATTGACAGAATTCTCTAGTCACCATCACCAAGTTAGTAGAACTTCGTGATGAACTATGATATGCAAGGGATAACGGAAACGATTCCTGAGCTTTTCATGATGAAGAAATCGATGAAGGTAGAAATCAAGAAAGAGCATCAAGTGTTGATGGTTGACAAGATCACTAGTTTCAAGAAAAGGGCAAAGGGAAAAAGGGGAACTTCAAGAAGAACAGCAAGCAAGTTGCTGCTCAAGTGAAGAAGCCCAAGTCTGGTCCTAAGCCTGAGACTAAGTGCTTCTACTGCAAAGGGACTGGTCACTGGAAGCGGAACTACCCCAAGTAATTGGTGGATAAGAAGGATGGCAAAGTGAACATAAGTATATTTGATATACATGTTATTGATGTGTACTTTACTAGTGTTTATAGCAACCCCTCAGTATTTGATACTAGTTCAGTTGCTGAGATTAGTAACTCGAAACGGGAGTTGCAGAATAAACAGAGACTAGTTAAGGGTGAAGTGACGATGTGTGTTGGAAGTGGTTCCAAGATTGATATGATCACCATCGCACACTCACTATACTTTCGGGATTAGTGTTGAACCTAAATAAGTGTTATTTGGTGTTTGCGTTGAGCATGAATATGATTTGATCATGTTTATTGTAATACGGTTATTCATTTAAGTAAGAGAATAAATTATTGTTCTGTTTACATGAATAAAACCTTATATGGTTACACACCCAATGAAAATAGTTAGTTGGATCTCGATCGTAGTGATACACATATTCATAATATTGAAGCCAAAAGATGCAAAGTTAATAATGATAGTGCAACTTGTTTGTGGCACTGCCGTTTAGGTCATATTGGTGTAAAGCGCATGAAGAAACTCCATGCTGATGGGTTTTTGGAATCACTTGATTATGAATCACTTGATGCTTGTGAACCATGCCTCATGGGCAAGATGACTAAAACGCCGTTCTCCGGAACAATGGAGCGAGCAACTGACTTATTGGAAATAATACATACTGATGTATGCAATCCGATGAGTGTAGAGGCTCGCGGCGGGTATCGTTATTTTCTGACCTTCACAGATGATTTAAGTAGATATCTACTTGATGAAACATAAGTCTGAAACATTTGAACAGTTCAAAGACTTTCAGAGTGAAGTGGAAAACCATCGTGACAAGAAAATAAGGTTTCTACGATCTGATTGCGGAGACGAATATTTGAGTTACGAGTTTAGTCTTCAATTAAAACAATGTGGAATAGTTTCACAAATTCATGCCACCTGGAACACCACAGCATAATGGTGTGTCCGAACGTCATAACCGTACTTTATTGGATATAGTGCAATCTATGATGTTTCTTACCGATTTACCACTATAGTTTTGGGGTTATGCATTAGAAATAGCTGCATTCACATTAAAAAGGGCACCATCTAAATCCATTGAGACGACACCGTATGAACTATGGTTCGGCAAGAAACCAAAGTTGTCGTTTCTTAAAGTTTGGGGTTGTGATGCTTATATGAAAAAGTTTCATCCTGATAAGCTCAAACCCAAATCGGAGAAATATGTCTTCATAGGATACCCAAAAGAAAATGTTGGGTACACCTTCTATCACAGATCCGAAGGCAAGATATTCGTTGCTGAGAATGGATCTTTTCCAGGGAAGGAGTTTCTCTCGAAAGAAGTGAGTGGGAGGAAAGTAGAAAACTTGATAAGGTAATTGTACCTTCTCCCTTATTGGAAAGTAGTTCATCACAGAAATCTGTTCTTGTGACTACTACACCAATTAGTGAGGAAGCTAATGATGATGATCATGTAACTTCAGATCAAGTTACTACCGAATCTCGTAGGTAAACCAGAGTGAGATCCGCACCAGAGTGGTACGGTAATCCTGTTCTGGAAGTCATGCTACTAGATCATGATGAACCTACGAACTATGAAGAAGCGATGGTGAGCCCAGATTCCGCAAAATGGCTTGAAGCCATGAAATCTGAGATAGGATCCATGTATGAGAACAAAGTATGGACTTTGGTTGACTTGCCCAATGATCGGCAAGCAATTGAGAATAAATGGATCTTCAAGAAGAAGACTGCCGCTGACGGTAATATTACTGTCTACAAAGCTCGACTTGTCGCAAAAGGTTTTCGACAAGTTCAAGGGATTGACTACGATGAGACCTTCTCACCCGTAGCGATGCTTAAGTCTGTCCGAATCATGTTAGCAATTGCCGCATTTTATGATTATGAAATTTGGCAGATGGATGTCAAAACTGCATTCCTGAATGGATTTCTGGAAGAAGAGTTGTATATGATGCAACCAGAAGGTTTTGTCGATCCAAAGGGAGCTAACAAAGTGTGCAAGCTCCAGCGATCCATTTATGGACTGGTGCAAGCCTCTCAGAGTTGGAATAAACGTTTTGATAGTGTGATCAAAGCATTTGGTTTTATACAGACTTTTGGAGAAGCCTGTATTTACAAGAAAGTGAGTGGGAGCTCTGTAGCATTTCTGATATTATATGTGGATGACATATTACTAATTGGAAATGATATAGAATTTCTGGATAGCATAAAGGGATACTTGAATAAGAGTTTTTCAATGAAAGACCTCGGTGAAGCTGCTTACATATTGGGCATTAAGATCTATAGAGATAGATCAAGACGCTTAATTGGACTTTCACAAAGCACATACCTTGACAAAGTTTTGAAGAAGTTCAAAATGGATCAAGCAAAGAAAGGGTTCTTGCCTATGTTACAAGGTGTGAAATTGAGTAAGACTCAATGTCCGACCACTGCAGAAGATAGAGATAAAATGAAAGATGTTCCCTATGATTCAGCAATAGGCTCTATCATGTATGCAATGCTGTGTACCAGACCTGATGTGTGCCTTGCTATAAGTCTAGCAGGGAGGTACCAAAGTAATCCAGGAGTGGATCACTGGACAGTGGTCAAGAACATCCTGAAGTACCTAAAAAGGACTAAGGATATGTTTCTCGTGTATGGAGGTGACAAAGAGCTCATCGTAAACGGTTACGTTGATGCAAGCTTTGACACTGATCCGGACGATTCTAAATCGCAAACCGGATACGTGTTTACATTAAACGGTGGAGCTGTCAGTTGGTGCAGTTCTAAACAAAGCATCGTGGCGGGATCTACATGTGAAGCGGAGTACATAGCTGCTTCGGAAGCAGCAAATGAAGGAGTCTGGATGAAGGAGTTCATATCCGATCTAGGTGTCATACCTAGTGCATCGGGTCCAATGAAAATCTTTTGTGACAATACTGGTGCAATTGCCTTGGCAAAAGAATCCAGATTTCACAAGAGAACCAAGCACATCAAGAGACGCTTCAATTCCATCCGGGATCAAGTCCGGGTGGGAGACATAGAGATTTGCAAGATACATACGGATCTGAATGTAGCAGACCCGTTGACTAAGCCTCTTCCACGAGCAAAACATGATCAGCACCAAGGCTCCATGGGTGTTAGAATCATTACTGTGTAATCTAGATTATTGACTCTAGTGCAAGTGGTAGACTGAAGGAAATATGCCCTAGAGGCAATAATAAAGTTATTATTTATTTCCTTATATCATGATAAATGTTTATTATTCATGCTAGAATTATATTAAACGGAAACATAATACATGTGTGAATACATAGACAAACAGAGTGTCACTAGTATGCCTCTACTTGACTAGCTCATTAATCAAAGATGGTTATGTTTCCTAACCATGGACAAAGAGTTGTTATTTGATTAACGGGATCACATCATTGGATGAATGATCTGATTGACATGACCCATTCCATTAGCTTAGCACCCGATCGTTTAGTATGTTGCTATTGCTTTCTTCATGACTTATACATGTTCCTATGACTATGAGATTATGCAACTCCCGTTTGCCGGAGGAACGCTTTGTGTGCTACCAAACGTCACAACGTAACTGGGTGATTATAAAGGTGCTCTACAGGTGTCTCCAAAGGTACATGTTGGGTTGGCGTATTTCGAGATTAGGATTTGTCACTCCGATTGTCGGAGAGGTATCTCTGGGCCCTCTCGGTAATGCACATCACATAAGCCTTGCAAGCATTGCAACTAATGAATTAGTTGTGAGATGATGTATTACGGAACGAGTAAAGAGACTTGCCGGTAACAAGATTGAACTAGGTATTGAGATACCGACGATCTAATCTCGGGTAAGTAACATACCGATGACAAAGGGAACAACGTATGTTGTTATGCGGTCTGACCGATAAAGATCTTCGTAGAATATGTGGGAGCCAATATGAGCATCCAGGTTCCGCTATTGGTTATTGACCGGAGACGTGTCTCGGTCATGTCTATATTGTTCTCGAATCCGTAGGGTCCACACGCTGAAGGTTTCGATGACAGTTATATTATGAGTTTATGCATTTTGATGTACCGAAGTTTGTTCGGAGCCCGGATGTGATCACGGACATGACGAGGAGTCTCGAAATGGTCGAGACATAAAGATTGATATATTGGAAGCCTATATTTGGATATCGGAAGTGTTCTGGGTGAAATTGGGATTTTACCGGAGTACCGGGAGGTTACCGGAACCCCCCGGGAGGTATATGGGCCTTAGTGGGCTTTAGTGGAAGAGAGGAGAGGTGGCCAGGGCTGGGCCGCGCGCCCCTCCCCCCCTAGTCCGAATAGGACAAGGAGAGGGGGCCGGCGCCCCCCTTCCTTCTTTCTCTCCTCTTTCCCCCCTCCTGAATCCTATTCCAACTAGGAAAGGGGGGGAATCCTACTCCCGGAGGGAGTAGGACTCCTCCTGGCGCGCCCTCTCCTGGCCGGCCGCACCCTCCCTTTGATCCTTTATATACGGAGGCAGAGGGCACCCCTAGAGACACAAGTTGATCCACGTGATCATATTCTTAGCCGTGAGCGGTGCCCCCTTCCACCATAGTCCTCGATAATATTGTAGCGGTGCTTAGGCGAAGCCCTGCGACGGTAGTACATCAAGATCGTCACCATGCTGTCGTGCTGACGGAACTCTTCCCCGACACTTTGCTGGATCGGAGTCCGGGGATCGTCATCGAGCTGAACGTGTGCCAAGAACTCGGAGGTGCCGGAGTAACGGTGCTTGGATCGGTCGGATCGGGAAGATGTACTACTACTTCCTCTACGTTGCGTCAACGCTTCCGCTTCGGTCTACAGGGTACGTAGACAACACTCTCCCCTCTCGTTGCTATGCATCACCATGATCTTGCGTGTGCGTAGGATTTTTTTTTTTGAAATTACTACGTTCCCAACAGCATGTGCCAGGGCTAAGGAGGAATCTAATTTCGCTTGGTGTTCTTCATGATGGTGGTATGAAATTCCGTTTTGATTAGAATAAGAAGACCATGAAAATCATGGAAGATGGGGTGACCGTGATGATAGGAGAGAGGACGGATTCGCATCTTTACAAGTTGCAAGGGAGCACTATTGCAGGTGGAGCCATAGAGAGTGGAGCTGCAAGAGTAGCAGTGGAGTCTCACGGTGGCGGCGGGTCTGGCCCATTGGGTAGCTCTCAGTAAGCTACAAAGAAGACAACCCAAGTCCGGAGTACATGAAGGTTCGAGTATGGATGACTTCTAGATGATGGAGGATATTCGTCAAGGTGGAGTTTGTTATATTTGTGTCGAATATATTATGTACGCAAGGGGTTACGTGGACTTGGAGTTGTAATTGGTGTGGTTAGGTACGCGTTGTATAGGAGTCGGACACTTGTATTCTAGGCCTCTTATATACGAAGGGGCACCACACGTTATAACCTATGATGACGACTTGATAGCAACAGGTACGCGGGGGAGCCGATGGCTTGTGCCGGCGCTCGGACGGCCAGTGTTGCGGTATCTTGGGGAGGAGCGTCAATAGTCATGCCTCGGAGATGTAGCCATATCGGTGAACCTCGTTAACAAATATCGTGCCTCGATGTGTCGTCTATGATCTTGAATTAGTGTTTTATTCTAACAGTTTTTGTGCTATTCTTTCATATTTTATTTGTGCACATTATTTATTAAAAAACTTATTATTCTAGCGAAACAGCAATGGGCTTGGCAACACGCGCCATCAACGATTTACTAGTACTACCTACTAGTAATTATAGACGAACAATTTTGCTATGTTTTAGTCGACTGGGGCTAATTATGTCTCAATTAACGTTATATGTCATTGATTTTGCATGAAGATCGATGTAAAATTTTCTTTTTAGTTTTTCTTTTCTCTTTTTTATATAGAAGTACTATGTCACTAGATTGAAACTTGGGCTAAGTCTTAGTTGACTAAGACCTAGCTGCACCCACAGACGAACCTTAAAAAAAGTAATTATGGACGTGGCGCCACCGTGCGAGACATCCAGCCGTGCATGCCGCACGTTGGTCTTGTCCCCGCGTTCCCTGCACCCAGTCAACCCGGATGGACTTGTACCTCTCCGCACGTCCATTTCCATTCCCTTGGATGCCAGAGAGGTCGTGACTCGTGAGTGTTCTTCTCCCCCCGCCAATTGGCACCCTTCACTCCCTCCCCTCCTCATCTCTCGTTGCCACAGCTCCTGAATTTGTAATGCTGTGCTACACTTGTCGCCGCATTAGTTGGTGTCACGATGGAGGAATTAAGAAGGCCATAAGCCGGCGGCGCCATTGCTCCTGTCCCCTATAGCCAGCTAGCTCGGTTTCTCGCCGCACCGCCTCTGCTCTTGCTCTGCCGGCTGCTCAGCTCCATCGATCTCTGCCTGGTGTTCCGAGATGAACGACCTCTTCTCGTCGAGCTCGTTCAAGAAGTATGCCGACCTGAAGGACCAGGTGGCGCTGGACGAGATGGAGGCCGGCAGCGGCAGCGAGAGCGCCAACCTCGACAAGTTCTTCGAGGACGTGGAGGGCGTCAAGGAGGACATCAGCGGCCTCGAGTCCATGCACCGCCGGCTGCAGTCGGTGAACGAGGAGAGCAAGACCGCACACGACGCCCGCGCCGTCAAGTCGCTCCGCGCCCGCATGGACGGCGACGTCGTGCAGGTCCTCCGCCGCGCTAAGGTCGTCAAGGCTAAGCTCGAGGCCCTCGACCGCGCCAACGCCGCCAGCCGTAAGCTCCCCGGCTGCGGCGCCGGCTCCTCCACCGACCGCACCCGCTCCTCCGTCGTCTCCGGCCTCGGCAACAAGCTCAAGGACCTCATGGACGACTTCCAGGTAAAACATTGAGTTTTCTTGGTTCATTGCCTCGCCCCGCGCGAGCCAGCTACCTGACCGGAGAGAGCGCAGGGCCTTCGGACGCGGATGGCGGCGGAGTACAAGGAGACGGTGGCGCGGCGGTACTACACGGTGACGGGTGAGACGGCGGAGGAGAGCACGATCGAGGCGCTCATCGCGTCGGGGGAGAGCGAGACGTTCCTGCAGAAGGCGATCCAGCGGGACCAAGGGCGCGGGCAGGTGATGGCCACGGTGTCGGAGATCCAGGAGCGGCACGACGCCGTGAAGGACATCGAGCGCAGCCTGCTGGAGCTGCACCAGGTGTTCCTGGACATGGCGGCGCTGGTGGAGGCGCAGGCCCACCAGCTCAACAACATCGAGACCCACGTCGCGCGCGCCAGCTCCTTCGTGATCAGGGGCACCGTGGAGCTCGAGTCCGCGCGCGTCTACCAGAAGAGCAGCCGCAAGTGGGCCTGCATCGCCGTCGTCGCCGGCGCCGTGCTCGTCCTCGTCATCGTGCTGCCGATACTCGTCAACCTCAAGCTCTTGAGCGGCAGATAGATGCAGCATGGCGCGCGGTGAATTGGTTGATCGATGACGTATCCGTTCGCCTCCATCGATCTCTTCTTCCGCGCTGCATCTTCTTGATGTATGTGTTGTCTCGTTCCTTTGGATTGAGATGGGGATTCTTTTATCATAGTTAGCCTTTCGATTTGATCTAAAAAATGGAAAACTTGTCATGGATCAGATCAGAAGTGTTACTTTAGGATGGTTATTATCTGTTATATCAAATATTTAAATTCCCTCTTGAGCCGGTTGTGCGAGAAGTATGGCCGGCCGGCATCCTTGTGGATTGATTCACGACGAGGGCGACAACGTGCAGGTCATGCTGTGTTCGTGACCTCAATTTCATTCTCGAATCTAACTATCTAGGGGCAGGTTCCTCCACAAATACAGTATGGTAGAGTAATACAAGAAAGCACCTTGGCGTAAGGCTACGCTGGCAGATCCCATGTATACATGCGGCGTGGTAGATTTGGCAGTTTGGAATTGACGACCGTGACGGTGAGAGCATTTCTTCTCGAGGTTTTAGAAACAATGCTCTTCCTTCGGACAGCAACACGAATCTTTCTGCTTAATTAAAGATTAAGGTATCGTGCATTCTGAAATACATGAAGCACCAGTGGTCTAGTGGTAGAATAGTACCCTGCCACGGTACAGACCCGGGTTCAATTCCAACTTTAGACCCCTGGGTCGATAACTTCTGTTCCTCCCTTGTCCTCGCCTCTCTGACCGCACGAGCTGCTGCCGCTGTAGCTAGAGCCACGGGCTGACGTCAGCCATAATGGCGGCTTTTTACACTTAGCCCCCTGCCTTTTTGCATTTTCAACCCGCACTTCAGCACAATGTGGCACCTGAATAAATGTTGTCTCCCCTGGGTCAATAACTCATGTTCCTCCCTTGTCCTCGCCTCTCCGACCGCACGAGCTGCTGCCGCTGGAGCTGGAGCTGGAGCCGCGGGCCGATGTCAGCCATAATGGCAACATCGTCGGAGCTCACCGGCGGTGTGCAGCCGCCTCCTTCCATCCATCAAGTTAGGCCGCACGACGTCTTTCCTCCTGATTACGGTTCGTGTTCTTCATCTCCTCTGTTGGTCCTCTTCTGCTTTGCTGCTCCTCCGTTGTCGGCTGTAGCACCGGCGGATCGGTCTGTTTTGAGAGCGATTCTTGTACATCCAGTGGTACCTATTGCCTATTGTTCTTGCAGCGGATTAAAGAACTGATTTTGACCACAAATTTTGGCCTAGGGTTTATGTATTTCTATTTTTGGCAAAGGTTTAGGGTTCATGTGCTGCTGTGTATTTAGTGACCCTGTGTAGCCACTGCAAAGTGTGTTGAATAGGTAAGAGATCACGACTGTAACATAAATATCCAATTGTTACTAGATTTGTTCAGTTAATCTGCAAGATGCAGTTAGCTGAACTTTTCTGCAGTTAACTGAACTTTTCTTCAGTTTACTATATTGCTGCACTCGAAGATGCAGTAGCTGACTTTTGTTCAGTTAACTATATTGCTGCACTTGATTTTGATTTCTCAAGGGGTGCATATATCTTTGTTGTAGTGGCTTGGTCCCTAAATCTGTAAGAGACAGTTAACTGAATGTTTGCAGTTATTAACTGAATTTGTGCTTATATTCTGCTGTATACTTGTTATGTTGATGTTTGTGCTTATATTATTCTCTATGTGGGTGCAGTGTGTGATTCAGCAATGGGACAGAGTGTGGATACTCCTTTATTTACACTAGAACTTGAGCATGGTGGAATCTTCTGTGGACCAAGAAATAGCATGGAGTATTACAATCCATCTGTGGAGGTGATTGATTATGTTGATGCTCGGTCATTCTCATATGCATTCATTGAAGAGCATCTAAAATGGCTGGGATATCCTGTCCATGAACATATAATTTACTGGCCAAGACCTGGAAAAGCAATTTCAGATGGGATGGTGAGAATTAGAGGTGATGAGGATGTGCAGCAAATGATCACAGAAAGTGCTAAGCAGAAAGTGCTTGTAATCATGGTGGACCATTCAGATTTCATCAGTAACTTCAGGGAAGATTTGATAGTGTCATCATTTCAGAGCCTAAACACATTGCCCATCTCAAATGTTGTTGTAGCCAATGCAACATCATCTCACAGCATCATTTCAGTCAATGTTGAATGCCCCCTTTCAGAGGTTGCAGCAGATTTGCAGTCTGAAGATAATTTGCTTAGTTATGGTGCACAGCCTGAAGATACAGTTCTGTCAGATTCAGATTTCAGTGACAGTGATTATGACATAGATGATGGTGATGATGATCTTTATGAAGAGAACATTGACTTGGATGTTAATGAACAAGCTCAGATAGAGGAGGAAGAGGTTGAGCCTGACTATCTACTTGAAGATGAAGACCTTGACATCTCCACTGAAGAACACGAGCAACTTAAGAACAAGTTCAAAGCTTTCAATTCCAAGGTGGACATGAAATCCCCTGTTTTTAAAGTGGGCATGGTCTTTGCTGATTTGGTTTTTACCTCTGTGCTTTGAACGTGGAAGTAGTACTGTTATGCACATCACACATAACTGAATTCTTCCACTCTTTGTGCAGCTACATCCTTGATGGCAGAGAGATGCCAGTGCTTAGTATGATTGAATACATTTTTACATGATCATGCACAGGCTAGTGAGTAAGTGATACGTCCATTTTGCATCATGCTTTTATATCAATATTTATTGCATTATGGACTGTTATTTCACTTTATGTCACAATATTTATGGCTATTCTCTCTTATTTTACAAGGTTTACATAAGGAGGGAGAATGCCGGCAGCTGGAATTCTGGGCTGGAAAAGGAGCAAATATTAGAGACCTATTCTGCGCAACTCCAAAAGTCCTGAAACTCTACGGAACATCTTAAAATAAATAAATAAAAATCCTCGCTAAAGATGAAAGCCAGGGGGTTAATCATAAGTGGGATGCTTGTTCAAGTAAGAACAGCACCCAAGCACCGGTCCACCCACATATCAAATTATCAAAGTATCGAACGCGAATCATATGAACGTGATGAAAACTAGCTTGACGATATCCCCATGTGTCCTCAGGAGCGCTTTTCCTATTATAAGAGTTTGTTCCGGCTTGTCCTTTGCTACAAAAGGATTGGGCCATCTTGCTGCACTATATTTACTTTTGTTACTTGTTGCTCGTTACCATTTATCTTGTCACAAAACTATCTGTTACCACTTATTTCAGTACTTGCAGAGAATACCTTGCTGAGAACCGCTTATCATTTCCTTCCGCTCCTCGTTGGGTTTGACACTCCTACTTATCGAAAGGACTATGATAGATCCCCTATACTTGTGGGTCATCAAGACTCTTTTCTGGCGCCGTTGCCGGGGAGTGTAGCGCCTTTGCTAGGTGGAATTTGGTAAAGAAAAATTTATATAGTGTGCTGAAATTTACTGTCACTTGTTACTATGGAAAGTAATTCTCCGAGGGGCTTGTTCGGGGCATCTTCACCCCGTCTAGTAGAGCAAAGAGTTGCTCCTCAACCTACTGAACCTATTGAAAATGAAACTCCTTTTGAATTTCCTTCGGGTATGATGGAAAAACTGCTAGCTAACCCTTTTACAGGAGATGGAACAAAGCATCCTGATGAGCACTTAATATATGTGGATGAAGTTTGTGGATTATTTAAGCTTGCAGGTATACCCGATGATGTTGCTAAGAAGAAGGTCTTCCCTTTATATTTGAAGGGAGATGCATTGATATGGTATAGGCTATGTGATGATATGAAATCATGGAACTATAAAAGATTGAAGTTGGAATTTCATCAAAAGTATTACCCTATGCATCTTGTTCATCGTGATCGCAATTATATATATAATTTCTGGCCTCGCGAAGGAGAAAGCATCGCTCAAGCTTGGGGGAGGCTTAAATCAATGTTATATTCATGCCCCAATCATGAGCTCTCGAGAGAAATAATTATGTAAAGTTTTTTTTGCTCGGCTTTCGCATAATAATCAAACCATGCTCGATACTTCTTGTGCTGGCTCTTTTATGATGAAGACTATTGAATTCAGATGGAATTTATTGGATAGAATTAAATGCAACTCTGAAGATTGGGACCTCGACGAAGGTAAGGAGTCAGGTATGACACCTAAGTTTGATTGTGTTAAATCCTTTATGGACATCGATATTTTCCGTAAGTTTAGCACTAAATATGGACTTGACTCTGAGATAGTAGCTTCTTTCTGTGAATATTTTGCTACTTATGTTGATCTCCCTAAGGAGAAGTGGTTTAAATATCATCCTCCCATAGAAGTAAAAGTAGCTGCACTTATTGAAGTTGAAGAAAAGACTGTCACTTATAATGATCCTATTGTTCCTACTTCTTATGTTGAGAAACCACCTTTCCCTGTTAGAGTAAAGGATCATGCTAAAGCTTCAACTGTTGTTCGTAAAAGCAATATTAGAACTTATACACCTCCTGAGCAAGTTAAAGTAGAACCTAATATTGCTATTGTTAAAGATCTCTTGTCTGATAATATTGATGGGGATGCTATTCAGTTCGAAGGTGAAACTGCTAGAATTGCTAAACCTTATGATAAAGATAAACATAGACCTATGCTAGGCGTGCCTGTTATTTCTATTAAAATAGGAGATCATTGTTATCATGGCTTATGTGATATGGGTGCGAGTGCTAGTGTTATACCGCATACTTTATACGAAGAAATTAAGAATGAAATTGCACCTGCTGAGTTAGAAGGTATTGATGTCACAATTAAACTTGCCAATAGAGATACTATTTCACCAATTGGAATTGTTAGAGATGTTGAAGTCTTGTGTGGGAAAACTAAATATCCTGCTGGTTTTCTTGTTCTTAATTCTCCGCAAGATAGCTTTTGTCCCATTATATTTGGTAGACCCTTCTTGAACACTGTTAATGCTAGGATAGATTGCAAAAAGAATGTTGTTACTATTGGCTTGGATGATATGGTTCATGAGTTTAATTTCTCTAAATTTAATAAACAACATCGTGAGGAAGAATTACCTAGTAAGGATGAAATTATTGGTCTTGCTTCTATTGCCGTACCTCCTAGTGATCCTTTAGAACACTATTTGCTAGACCATGAAAATGATATGTTCATAAATGAAAGAAGGAAATAGATGAAGTATTCTTTAAACAGGAACCTATTCTGCAACACAATTTGCCTGTTGAAATTTTAGGGGATCCTCCTCCACCCAAGGGCGATCCCGTGTTTGAGCTTAAACCTTTGCATGATAATCTTAAATATGCTTATCTTGATGAAAAGAAGATATATCCTGTTATTATTAGTGCTAACCTTTCAGAGCATGAAGAAGAAAGATTATTGAAAACTCTGAAGAAGCATCATGCTGCTATTGGATATACTCTTGATGATCTTAAGAGAATTAGTCCCACTCTCTGTCAACATAAAATAAATCTGGAAGCAGATGCCAAACCAGTTCATGATCCTCAACGACGTCTGAATCCTAAAATGAGAGAAGTGGTAAGAAAAGAAATACTCAAGCTTCTGGAGGCAGGTATAATCTATCCCGTTGCTGATAGTCAGTGGGTAAGTCATGTCCATTGTGTCCCTAAGAAGGGAGGTATTACTGTTGTTCCTAATGATAAAGATGAATTGATTCCACAAAGAATTATTACAGGTTATAGGATGGTAATTGATTTCCGCAAATTAAATAAAGATACTAAGAAAGATCATTACCCCTTACCTTTTATTGATCAAATTCTAGAAAGATTATGCAAACATACACACTATTGCTTTCTGGATGGTTATTCTGGTTTCTCTCAAATACCTGTGTCGGCTAAAGACTACTTTTACATGCCCTTTTGGTACTTTTGCTTATAGACGTATACGTTTTGGTTTATGTAATGCACCTGCTACCTTTCAAAGATGCATGATGGCTATATTCTCTGACTTTTGTGAAAATATTTATGAGGTTTTCATGGATGATTTTTCCGTCTATGGTTCCTCTTTTGATGATTGCTTGAGCAATCTTGATCGAGTTTTGCAGAGATGTGAAGAAACTAATCTTGTCTTGAATTGGGAAAAGTGCCACTTTATGGTTAATGAAGGTATTGTTTTGGGGCACAAAGTTTCTGAAAGAGGTATTGAAGTTGATAAAGCCAAGGTCGATGCTATTGAAAAGATGCCATGTCCCAAGGACATCAAAGGTATAAGAAGTTTCCTTGGTCACGCCGGATTTTACAGGAGGTTCATTAAGGACTTCTCAAAAATTTCTCGGCCTCTGACTAATTTATTGCAAAAAGATATACCATTTTTCTTTGATGATGATTGTGTAGAAGCATTTGAAACACTTAAGAAAGCATTAGTCTCTGCACCTGTTGTTCAGCCACCTGATTGGAATTTACCCTTTGAAATTATGTGTGATGCTAGTGATTATGCTGTAGGTGCTGTTCTAGGGCAAAGAGTTGATAAGAAATTAAATGTTATTCATTATGCTAGTAATACTCTAGACAATGCTCAAAGAAATTATGCTACTACTGAAAAAGAGCTTTTAGCAGTTGTATTTGCTTGTGATAAGTTCAGACCTTATATTGTTGATTCTAAAGTAACTATTCATACTGATCATGCTGCTATTAAATACCTTATGGAAAAGAAAGATGCTAAACCTAGACTTATTAGATGGGTTCTCTTGCTACAAGCATTTGATTTGCATATTGTTGATAGAAAGGGAGCTGAGAACCCCGTTGCAGACAACTTGTCTAGGTTCGAGAATTTTCTTGATGACCCACTACCTATTAATGATAGCTTTCCTGATGAACAATTAAATGTTATAAGTACTTCTCGAAGTACTCCATGGTATGCTGATTATGCTAATTATATTGTTGCTAAGTTTATACCACCTAGCTTCACATACCAGCAAAAGAAAAAGTTTTTCTATGACTTGAGACATTTCTTTTGGGATGACCCACATCTTTATAAAGAAGGAGTAGATGGTGTTATTAGACGTTGTGTACCTGAGCATGAACAGGAACAGATCCTATGCAAGTGTCACTCCGAGGCTTATGGAGGACACCACGCTGGAGATAGAACTGCACATAAGGTATTGCAATCTGGTTTTTATTGGCCTACTCTCTTTAAGGATGCCCGTAAGTTTGTCTTGTCTTGTGATGAATGCCAAAGAATTGGTAATATTAGTAGACGTCAAGAAATGCCTATGAATTATTCTCTTGTTATTGAACCATTTGATGTTTGGGGCTTTGATTATATGGGACCTTTTCTTGCCTCTAATGGATATACTCATATATTAGTTGCTGTTGATTACGTTACTAAGTGGGTAGAAGCTATTCCAACTAGTAGTGCTGATCATAACACTTCTATTAAAATGCTTAAGGAAGTTATTTTCCCGAGGTTTGGAGTCCCTAGATATTTAATGACTGATGGTGGTTCACACTTTATTCATGGTGCTTTCCATAAAATGCTTGCTAAATATGATGTTAATCATGGAATTGCATCTCCTTATAACCCACAGTCTAGTGGTCAAGTAGAGTTGAGCAATAGAGAGCTCAAATTAATTTTGCAAAAGACTGTTAATAGGTCTAGAAAGAATTGGTCTAAGAAACTTGATGATGCATTATGGGCTTATAGAACTGCATATAAAAATCCTATGGGTGTGTCTCCGTATAAAATGGTTTATGGAAAAGCATGTCACTTACCTCTCGAACTAGAATATAAGGCGTATTGGGCTATTAAAGAGCTCAACTATGATTTTAAACTTGCCGGTGAGAAGAGGTTATTTGATATTAGCTCACTTGATGAATGGAGAACCCAAGCTTATGAAAATGCCAAGTTGTTTAAAGAAAAAGTTAAAAGATGGCATGACAAAAGGATACAAAAGCGTGAGTTTAATGTAGGTGATTATGTATTGCTATACAACTCTCGTTTAAGATTTTTTGCCGGAAAACTTCTCTCTAAATGGGAAGGCCCCTACGTTATCGAAGAGGTCTAACGTTCTAGTGCCATAAAAATCAACAACTTCGAGGGCAAAAATCCGAAGGTGGTAAACGGTCAAAGAATCAAACATTATATCTCAGGTAATCCCATAAATGTTGAAATCAATATTATTGAAACCGTAACCCCAGAGGAATACATAAGGGACACTTTCCGGAACATTTGAGACTCCGAAAAGGAATAGGTATGTGGTACGGTAAGTAAACCGACTCCAAAACAATTTTTAAGGCAATATTTCTCCATTTTGGAATATTTAGAAAAATAGAAAAATAAGTAGCAGTCCAGGAAGGACACGAGGGTCCTACGAGGGTGGTGGGCGCGCCCTACCCCTCTGGGAGCGCCCCCCTACCTCATGAGCACCTTGTGTGCCTTCAGGACTCCGTTTTCTTGCATGATACGTATTTTGGTCGGTAAAAATTCATTATATAACCTCCCGAAGGTTTTGACTCCCGTATCACACAAATATCCTCTATTTTCGTTTCGAGCTGTCCCGTTGCAGATTAAATCAACATGTCTTCCCAGGATTCAGAAGGAGAAAGCTATGTGGATGATTACTTAGCAAATCCCAAGGTCTATGGAGATGTGGAACACGATAGATGGACTACGGAGGAAGAAGAGGACTATGAACCCAAGGGGAAGGAGGAGACGAGCTCAGATGAAGATGAAGCACCATTACCTCAACCTGGGGACATGCACGTGGAGTTCAAAAAGTCAAGTCTCCCTGATAGGGTAAAGAAACCCAAGTTCGAGTTTATCCCTTTTCGTCTCTTGCAGGAAAATAAGCAGGACCTATGCAAAAAGATATTAACTCTGGAGTGGGAGATTGATGATCTGAGGGATCAAAATGCCGTCCTCAAGCGCAAATTAAGGGAGAAGCCTAAGCCATCAACTAAGCCAACATAACCACCACCTTCTTCATCGACAAAGGAGATAGAATCACATGGGTATGGGCACTCCCCTTGGCAACTGCCAAGCTTGGGGGAGGTGCCCTGGTATTGTATCACAATCACATCTCCTATCTTTACCGTTTTTCTTAGTTCGATCTTATTAGTAGTATCTTGATCTAGTAGAATAAAGTTTATGGCATGATCTAGTTTTGAGTTTGCTTTATGATCTCTTTTTGTAATCGAGTCCGTGAGCTATATATAATAAAGATTAGTGTTGAGTCAAGGGCTTGATTATTTTGCCATGATCTTGGGTTAATAAAAGAAAGGAGAAAAAGAATAAAAAGAAACAAAGAGTTCATATTGATATTATTGAGAGTAATGACTTCACATAGAAAGAGTATGATGATTAAAAGTTGTTGGGAGTTGGCAGACATAGCTTTGGTCATCATTGCAATCAATAGAAAGTAATAAGGAAAGAGAGGTTTCACATATAGATATATAATCATTGACATCTTTTATGATTGGGAGCACTCATTAAAATATGACATGCTAAAGGGTTGATGTTGGACAAGGAAGACAACGTAATGAGTTATGTCTTTCTTATATCTGAGATAAAGTATGTTGTCATGGATCCTCTAACTTGTTGAGCTTGCCTTTCCCCCTCATGCTAGCCAAATTCTCAGCACCAAGTAGAAATACTACTCGCGCTTCCAAATACCCTTAAACCAGTTTTGCCATGAGAGTCCACCATATCTACATATGGATTGAGTAAGATCCTTCAAGTAAGTTGTCATCGGTGCAAAGCAATAAAAATTGCTCTAAATATGTATGGTTGATTGGTGTGGGAGAAATAAGCTTTATACGATCTTGTGATGTGGAAGTAATAAAAGCGACGGACTGCATAATAAAGGTTCATATCATAAGGGGCAATATAAAGTGACGTTCTTTCGCATTGAGATTTTATGCATCCAACCATAAAAGCGCATGGCAACCTCTGCTTCCCTCTGCGAAGGGCCTGTCCTTTATTATTATCTTCTATCTTATGCAAGGGTCACGATGATCTTCACCTTTTCTTTTTCATTTTATCCTTTGGCAAGCTTAGAATGTTGGAAAGAACATGATATATATATCTAATTGGATGTAGGGGATCATGAACCATTATTGTTGACATTACCCTTGAGGTAAAAGGTTGTGGGGCAAAACTATAAGCCTCTATCTTTCTCTGTGTCCGATTAAAACTCTGTAACCACAAGTATTGCGTGAGTGTTAGCAATTATGGAGGACTAAATGATAGTTGAGTATGTGGACTTGCTTTTTAGCTCTGACATAGACTCTCTCCGATGTTATGATAAATTGCAATTGCTGCAATGACTGAGATTATAGTTTGTCGGAGCCCAATAAGGTTTATGATTTATACTTTTGCATTGTGAATAGATCATCACTTGAACATAAGTAATCATATGACAAAATCTATATATGTTGCTGTTATGAGAATAATCATGATGCCTTGATGTTCGTATTTTATTTTTATCGACGCCTCTACCTCTAAACATGAGGACATATTTATTGTTATCGACTTTTCGCTTGAGGACAAGCGAGGTCTAAGCTTGGGGGAGTTGATACGTCCATTTTGCATCATGCTTTTATATCGATATTTATTGCATTATGGACTGTTATTTCACTTTATGTCACAATACTTATGGCTATTCTCTCTTGTTTTACAAGGTTTACATAAGGAGGGAGAATGCCGGCAGCTGGAATTCTGGGCTGGAAAAGGAGCAAATATTAGAGACCTATTCTGCGCAACTCCAAAAGTCCTGAAACTCCACGGAACATCTTAAAATAAATAAAGAAAAATCCTTGCTAAAGATGAAGGCCAGGGGGCCCACACCCTGCTCACGAGGGTGGGGGGCGCGCCCCCTAAGGGTGCGCCCCCTACCTCGTGGGCCCCCTGGTGGGTCTCCGACGTCCATCTTCTCCTATATGAAGTCTTTTGATGAGAAAAAAAATCAGAGGGAACTTTTCCGGATGAGACTCCGCCGCCACGAGGCGGAACCAATCTAGAGCTCCGGCAGAGCTGTTCTGCCGGGGATACTTCCCTCAGGGAGGGGGAAATCATCACCATCGTCATCATCAACGCTCCTCTCATCGGGAGAGGGCAATCTCCATCAACATCTTCACCAACACCATCTCATCTCCAAACCCTAGTTCATCTCTTGTATCCAATTCTTGTCTCAAAGTTCGGGATTGGTGCTAGTAGGTTGCTAGTAGTGTTGATTACTCCTTGTAGTTGATGCTAATTGGTTTATTTGGTGGAAGATCATATGTTCAGATCCTATATGCATATTATTACCCCTCTGATTATGAACATGAATGTGCTTTGTGAGTAATTACGTTTGTTCCTGAGGTCAAGGGAGAAGTCTTGCTATTAGTAGTCATGTGAATTTGGTATTCGTTTGATATTTTGATAAGATGTATGTTGTCTAGCCTCTAGTGGTGTTATGTGAACGTCGACTACATAACACTTCACCATTATTTGGGCCTAGAGGAAGGCATTGGGAAGTAATAAGTAGATGATGGGTTGCTAGAGTGACAGAAGCTTAAACCCTAGTTTATGCGTTGCTTCGTAAGGGGCTGATTTGGATGCATATGTTTCATGCTATGGTTAGGTTTACATTAATACTTTTGTTGTAGTTGTGAATGCTTGCAATAGAGGTTAATCATAAGTGGGATGCTTGTTCAAGTAAGAACAACACCCAAGCACCGGTCCACCCACATATTAAATTATCAAAGTATCGAACGCAAATCATATGAACGTGATGAAAACTAGCTTGACGATATTCCCATGTGTCCTCGGGAGCGCTTTTCCTATTATAAGAGTTTGTTCCGGCTTGTCCTTTGCTACAAAAGGATTGGGCCATCTTGCTGCACTTTACTTACTTTTGTTACTTGTTGCTCGTTACCATTTATCTTGTCACAAAACTATCTGTTACCACTTATTTCAGTACTTGTAGAGAATACCTTGCTGAAAACCGCTTATCATTTCCTTCTGCTCCTCGTTGGGTTCGACACTCTTACTTATCGAAAGGACTACGATAGATCCCCTATACTTGTGGGTCATCAGTAAGCAGAGAGAAGCTATAGAAAAGTGGACTCACCAGAGGATATGCCCTAAGATCAAGAGGAAATTGGACAAGAATACTGAGTTTGCTGCAAATTTCCATGTATCAGAAGCTGGCCAACAGATCTTTAATGTTCAGTCAGGTAATTTCAGCTACACAGTGAACCTGTGCTTGCACACTTGTGATTGCAGGAGATGGCAGTTAGGGGGAGTACCCTGTGGGCATGCTGTAGCTTGTTGCAGGGAGGAGAGAATTGATCCTGAGACAATGGTTCATGAATGCTATACTGTTGAAACATATCTCAAGGCATATGGGTACACTCTAGTCCCTCTAGGAGACCCAGAGGAGTGGGAGAAATAGAATGGACATAAGATATTTCCACCTGTCTTCACTAAACAGTTGGGGAGGCCCAAGAAGAACAGGAAGCAGAGACCAGAGGAGAAGATTAAGAATGGTGTCAGGGTTTTGAACAGAAAAGGTCTTACAATGCATTGCTCAATTTGTGGTAGAGATGATCACAACAGAAAAGGTCACTACACATGGCAGGAAACTAACATTCAGGAGGGTGTAGAAGAGGTTGATGAAAACTATGATGACCCATCTTTTCTCCAGGTAATTTCAGTGTTCAACTTATATGCTGAACTTAACTGAATTTAAATCCAGTCAAGTGAACTTAACTGAATTTAAATGAACTTACCTGAACTCTAACTGAACTTAACTGAACCTAACTGTATTTGAACCCTAACTGAACCGAACTTAACCGAACCTAACTGTATCTAGCTGAACTTAATTGAACCTAACTGTATTTTGCAGAACATCTTCCCTAGCCACCCAGATCCTAGGTTGGACAAAACTGAGTCACCAACCAGTATGGTGTTCAACATGGCTCAAAGAGAGAATGCAAGAAGAGGTGCTGAAAGGGTTCATGTGCCACTGCCTGAGCTTTCTTCATTTGTTGCCGCTGCTGGTGCTTCCATGCCTCAGCTAAGAGTGACTACAGAAATGCACATAGGGAGGCAAACAAGGGCAAGCACACAAGCTGAAAACAATGCAACTGCAGGTGCTAGGGGAAGAGGAAGGAAAAGAGCTAGAAATTCAGATGTTGCTGCTGCTGGAGGAAGAGGGGCAAGTGCAACTGGAGGGAGAGGCAGAGGAGCAAATGCAACTGGAGGGAGAGGCAGAGGAGAAAATGCAACCGGAGGGAGAGGAAGAGGAGCTAATGCAACTAGAGGGAGAGGAAGAGGAGCAAGTGCAAGTGGAGGGAGAGGCAGAGGAGCACATGCAGATGACCAAGTTCCATTTGCAGGGAGAGGAGGAGCACCAAATGCAAATGCATATGCTTGGACAGGAGGAGCACCAGATGCAAATGCATATATGCTTGGAGAGGAAGACAAGCAAATGCAACTCCTTGGGCAGAAGGAGCAGCATATGCAAATGCAAATGCTTGTACAGGAGCAGCATCATATGCAAATGCAAATGCTTGGCCAGGAGGAGGAGCAAATGCAACTGCTTGGACAGGAGGAGAAGTTCCATCTATAGGGAGAGGACCAACAAATGTTCCATATTCAGGATGGACATGGCTACTGTTTGGAGATCAGAGGACAGTTCCTGATCTCAATGCTCCTGCTGATGATTTCATGGCACCACATCAGTGATTGCCTGCCATTCTTTTTTGATAAGCAAACACTGGCATAAACTGCCTCTTTTTTGTTAAGCAAACAGTGGCTTAAATTGCTTGTTTTTTGATGGCAAACTGTGGCTCACAATGGCATTCATTGCCCTTTTTGTAACTAACTTTTATGATGCAGTACCAGTGATTTAGTTAAGTTAGGATGTGCTGCTTATGATTCATGGATGTGTTACTGAACTGAAAATGCAGATAACTGCAAATGCAGATAACTGCAAAATGCAGATAACTGCAAATGCAGTTAACTAAAAATGCAGATAACTGCACATCCATTTAACTTAAAATGCAGATAAAATGCAGATATGCAGTATCAAAAATGATTGTGAAACACTGTTTTCTGCCAAATCTGCTAAAATTAGGTGAGAAGGAAAAAAAATCAAATTTTTAAAAAAATGGTGTGCCTGGGGCTCGAACCCAGGACCTGTTGTTACAATGGCTGAGAACATGCCAGTAGAGTAGAAGTAGTGATTTGTTAGGTTGTAGGTAAGTAGGTAGTTATTATGGGCCATCGTTTCGTCCGCCCGTTCGGATTCCAGCCCTTTAAGACCACCCACCGCTGAACTAGCCCACTCAACCAGCTCCACTCCCCTGCCCAGTCCACCCACGTCTCTCTGGTCTCGCTGCTCCACCAACTTCCACGCCTTGCATTGAAACCCTCGCCCGCCCCCGAGCTCGACGCCGCCGCCGACGCCATGGACAACACTCCATCGTGGCAGCGAGCGATCGAAGATTTGGCCCGTGACGATATGGCGGCCCGCGCGGATCTAAGGGAGATCGTGCGCTGGTTCCCTAACATCGGCATGATGCGCCACCACGCCCGCGGCCTCATCAAGGTCATGACGGACGACGAGAAGCGGCGGGCAATGCCCCCGGGCTGGGGGTTGCACTTCCGCTGATCCTCTGCTTTGCGATGATGGAGACGCGCTCCGACGACCCGAGGCAGCGCGCGAGGTGGTGGATGTATCATTGCGCCACCACGCCCTCACCACACTCGGATCCGTTCCGTGTCGCGTCCAGGGCGTAGAGCATGCGAGACGTCATCCTGGCCCTCCCCGCGCCGGTGAACACCGCCCACTGGGATAGATTCTAGCCTAAGCTCCTCGTCCACAATACATCTCCAACGCGGAGTCGTCCGATGACAACGACTCCGAGCACTGCAAGGTCGACTCCGACAACGACTCTGGCTACAGGGGAAACTGGCACGTCTGACGAGGAGGAGATAGAGGTCGTCGTCCTGTCAGACGACGAGCCGGAGATCCAGATGGTGGTGCCTGTCATCGACCCCAGGGAGGGTGGTCACAGGGCTCGTCCAATCCAAGTGGACCTGCTTTCAGACGTGCCCGACATCGTCAAGCAAGAGCTGGTGAAGGAGGCAGCACAGGATGCGGTGGCGGAGCCGGCAAGGATCGGCAACAAGGCTGTCAAGAGGTCTTCTGCAGGGGAGGTGCACCGCTCCGAACGTCTCAAACGCCTGAAGATGTGAAGAAGAATGAAGGAAGACTGAAGAAGAAGATGAAGTAGTTAGGTATGCTTCCTATAAGTTCAGCATATAAGTTAGAACTATTTTGCGTTTAGTTAAGTTAGGTGTGCTGCTTATATATTCAGCACATAAGTTATTTGTAATGCTGCTATGGGAACTGCTGCAAGTTTATGGTTGAACTGATGCAAGGTTATCGTTGAACTGCCATGCTATGATAATCAAGTGATGATATGCTGCAATGTTGCTATTTTGTTGTGTTGCTTGAATTTATTTACAATGTTGTTGTTGCTGTGTTTGCCATGCTGTTGTGTTTGCCATGCTGCTGTCTTTGCTATGCTGCTGTCTTTGCCATGTTGCTGTCTTTGCCATGCTGCTGTACAAATGTGGTGTGGATAGCATGTGCTGTTCTGTCCAAAAATAGCATAAATTTAACGTTGTAGATTCAGCAGATACTTAATATGTACCACTTCATCTCTATTTAGTTCAAATTCAGGACATGTTGGTCAAAGTGCCAATTCATTTAAATTCATCTTCAGTTAAACATTCAGTTAACTGAAACAAATACAGTTCATTAACTCATGTTCAGTTAAACTCATCTTCAGTCATACAAATTGAGTTAACTGGTCTTGCAAACAAATACAATTAACTCATACAAATTGAGTTAACTGAATTTGCAAACAATTACAATTAACTCATACAAATTGAGTTAACTGAAACTGCAAACAAATACAGTTAAGTCATACAAATATGTGAGTCTTCAGTTAAACTCATAATCCATTTAACTACAGATTCAGTTAATTGAACATGCAAAAAGAGCCAAATTGAGTTAATTGAATTTAGAAGTAACTGGATCTTCAGTGAACTGGAAATTCAGTTTACTAAATCTTTAGTAACACCTTGCAACAACATAACTTCGGCAGTGATACAAATGCAGTAAACTAGAATTAGTCATACAAATGTAGTGCACTAGAAGTAGTCATACAAATTCAGTCATACAAATTCTGTGCTCCAACTTAACTGGCATACAAATGAACCAAGTTCACTAAAGGAGTACAACTAATTAATAGCTCCAGCTTAAGGTAGCATCAAACAAACAATGAATTATTCAAATTCATCTAAGATCTCCTTCACCCTCCTTATCTTGCTCTTGGTCTCCTCCTTGTGCCTGAACAAATCACCAATCATGTACTCTAGTTTCTTCTTCTCCTTCTTCAGCTCATCCCTCTGTGACACCACTTTGTCCATCTCTTCCTTCATGTTGTCCATATGTTGCTTCATCTCATCCCTCTCTTTCTCTGCCTTAGCCCTCACAACCTGATGATGCTAGTGCTAGATTTATCAGACAACTTCTTCTTCTCAAGCTCTTGCTTTAGGTCAGAAAGAGCAAGTCTTGCATTCCCCAACTTAGTAATTGCCTGCTCCTTGTCTGATGTAGGGTAGAACCCTAATCGCCCGATCTTTCACGAAAGGAGCAGATCCCGCGAAGAACACGAGGAGCACAAAGAGGGAAACGAGGGAAAACGGGGGAAAACACATGGGGAAACACAAAAGGAACACTCAAACTAACAAGAACAAGTCACACATGTGCTAGATCCTCGAATACATAGAATGATACACAAATCCACGGACAACTAAGGACGATACAAGGGTAGCCGGTCTTCTCCGTGAGGAGGTCTTGAAGTTCTTCTCCGTGAGGAGGTCTTGAATCCAAGTGGATCTTCTCCGAAGAGGGGCCGCGGTCTCTCTCAAGGAGTAGATCCGATATGGATGAGCGAAGCTCTATCTCTCAAAATGAGCTAAACCAACGCTAACCCTTGCAAGTTGCACGGGATAGAATATATATAGTCTAGGGGGAGAAGGGGATACACGGGCCTCGGCCCTTTACTGTGCGAAGACAGTGAGGCCAGACGTCCGGGCGTCGGGCCGGATGTCCGGGCGTTCGCGGAGGGCCGGATGTCCGGGCTGTGGGGGCTGGATGTCCGGGCTGGTGAAGCTGGCCATGTTGCTCTCGGATTCGAGGGGGGGGAGGGTCCAGATTTCCGGGCAGGGGGGGCGGATATCCGGGGCCTCGGGAAGGGCCGGATGTCCGGGCTTGCGGGCCGGATGTCCGGGGCCTGTAGGCACTTGGAGGCTAAGCAGCTGAAGAGGAAAGCGCTCCAGGGGCCGGATGTCCGGGGCCTGGGAGATGCTCTTGGCTCCTTCCGTTGGTTCTCCTCATCCGTGGACTTGGGGACTTGTCCGTCTTCATGCGCATCTTCGGGAGGACCCTCTTGGTACCTAATCATGCACAACATCTCAGACTTAGGTAGTAGCCATGTCTCATGCATAGAAAGTGGAGTTTCGGAGAGGAGTGAGTCCACCTTATCTTCGATAGCCTTGGCTCGGGCTCGTGTCGTTGGTCCAAGTGGTGTCGTTGGAGGTGTAGGTGCGTCCATGGGGATGATCTTGGGATGCTCCGCATCATCTCCCCTCCCTTGGGGAAGATCCGTCCTCGGATCGAAATCCTCATCACCATGGTAGGGCGAGAGATCTTTGATGTTGAAGATGTCACTCGCGGAGTACTTGTCACGAGGAATGTCAATCTTGTAAGCGTTGTTGTTGTAGCGTGCAAGCACCTTCAATGGTCCATCTGCGCGTGGTCGAAGTTTGGACTTGCGTTCTTGGGGGAAACGGTCCTTGCGAAGGCGTAGCCACACGAGGTCTCCAATGTTGAATATCATAGGATGCTTGTTGACGTTGAGCTTGGTCGCAAGGCGTTGTACTTGGCGCTCGATGGTGTTTCTTGTATCTTCATGCACCTTCTTGATATGGGTCGCTCTTGCACTTGCGTCCAAATTGATTCGCTCTTGGAGTGGTAGAGGTAGAATATCAAATGGTGACAAAGGGTTGAATCCGTAGACGACCTCGAAAGGGGACTTGCCGGTTGTTGAGTGTCTTGCTCGGTTGTAGGCGAACTCGGCGATGGGTAGACACTCCTCCCACTCCTTGATGTTCTTCTTGATGAGTACTCGAAGTAGAGCGGAGAGTGTGCGGCTTGTCACCTCCGTTTGGCCGTCGGTTTGAGGATGGTACGCCATGGAGAAGAGTAGCTTGATTCCGAGCTTGGCGCATAGGGTCTTCCAAAAGTAGCTAAGGAACTTGACGTCGCGGTCCGAGACGATGGTTTTTGGCACACCATGGAGACGCAAAATTTCCCTACAAAAGAGATTAGCAACATGTGAAGCATCGTCTATCTTGTGGCAAGGAATAAAATGTGCCATTTTTGAGAAGCGGTCCACAATGACAAATATGGAATATTTCCCATTTCGAGTTCTAGGCAAACCAAGTACAAAGTCCATGCTAATGTCTTCCCATGGTTGTTATGGAATTGGTAAAGGCATATAGAGACCATGAGATTGAGCTTTGGACTTAGCTTTGCGACATGTAGAACACCGGTTGGTGAAGCGATTGACGTCCCAAAACATCTTTGGCCAAAAGTAGCTCTTCGAGAGCGTGGCGAACGTCTTGTCGCGTCCGAAGTGTCCCATTAAGCCTCCTCCATGGGATTCCTGCAAAAGCAACAAACGAAGAGACGACTTGCGCATGAAAAGTTTGTTAGCTCTCATAAGATAGCCGTCTTTGATGTAATAGCGTTCCCAAGATGTATTCGACAAACACTTGGCATAAGGAGTAGCAAAAGTTACATCATGCTCATACAAGTCTTTGATATGCTGGAAGCCAATGACATCTAACTCAAGTTGCGTGACAAGCATGCATATGCGGGCAAGAGCATCCGCTTCGATGTTTTCTTTACCCTTGATGTACTTGATGACATAGGGAAAATACTCAATAAATTCACTCCATTTAGCATGACGCTTGTTCAACTTAGTTTGTCCCTTAAGATACTTGAGAGTCTCATGATTGGTATGAATGATAAACTCATGGGGACGAAGGTAATGTTCCCATTCACGCAAAACGCGGACTAAAGCATATAGCTCTTTGTCATAGATGGGATAGTTGAGTTGCGCTCCGGGAAGTTTCTCACTAAAGTAAGCTATGGGGCGCTTCTCTTGCGTTAACACACCTCCTATGCCATTACCACTAGCATCACAATGAATTTCAAAAGGCTTGTCGAAGTTTGGTAAAGCAAGCACGGGAGCATGAGTAAGCAAATTCTTAAGCTCATTAAATGCGGTATCTTGGGATGGTCCCCAAACAAAAGGCGCATTCTGTTGGGTTTCGTAGTAATTTCAAAAAATTTCCTACGCACACGCAAGATCATGTGATGCATAGCAACGAGAGGGGAGAGTGTTGTCTACGTACCCACGCAGACCGACTGCGGAAGCGTTGACACAACGTAGAGGAAGTAGTCGTACGTCTTCACGATCCAACCGATCAAGCACCGAAACTACGGCACCTCCGAGTTCGAGCACACGTTCAGCTCGATGACGATCCCCGGACTCCGATCCAGCAAAGTGTCGGGGAAGAGTTTCGTCAGCACGACGGCGTGGTGATGATCTTGATGCACTACAGCAGCAGGGCTTCGCCTAAACTCCGCTACAGTATTATCGAGGACTATGGTGGCAGGGGGCACCGCGCACGGCTAAGGAATAGATCACGTGGATCAACTTGTGTGTTCTAGGGTGCCTCTGCCTCAGTATACAAAGGACTAGAGGGGGGAGGCTGGCCAGCCAAGGTGTGGCGCGCCAGGAGAGTCCTACTCCCTCTGGGAGTAGGATTCCCCCCAATCCTAGTTGGAATAGGATTCGCGGAGGGGGAAAAGAGAGAGAGAGGGGGCCGGCCACCTTTCCTAGTCCTAATAGGACTAGGGGAAGGGGGAGGCGCACAGCCCATGTAGGGCTGCCTCTTCTCTTTTCCACTAAGGCCCATCATGGCCCATTTAGCTCCCGGGGGGTTCCGGTAACCTTCCCGGTACTCCGGTAAAATCCCGATTTCACCCGGAACACTTCCGATATCCAAACATAGGCTTCCAATATATCAATCTTTACGTCTCGACCATTTCGAGACTCCTCGTCATGTCCGTGATCACATCCGGGACTCCGAACAACCTTCGGTACATCAAAATGCATAAACTCATAATATAACTGTCATCGTAACCTTAAGCGTGCGGACCCTACGGGTTCGAGAACAATGTAGACATGACCCAGACACGTCTCTGGTCAATAACCAACAGCGGGACCTGGATGCCCATATTGGCTCCTACATATTCTACGAAGATCTTTATCGGTCAGACCGCATAACAACATACGTTGTTCCCTTTGTCATCGGTATGTTACTTGCCCGAGATTCGATCGTCGGTATTCCAATACCTAGTTCAATCTCGTTACCGGCAAGTCTCTTTACTCGTTCTGTAATACATCATCCCGCAACTAACTCATTTAGTTGCAATGCTTGCAAGGCTTAAGTGATGTGCATTACCGAGAGGGCCCAGAGATACCTCCCCGACAATCGGAGTGACAAATCCTAATCTCGAAATACGCCAACCCAACATCTACCTTTGGAGACACCTGTAATGCTCCTTTATAATCACCCAGTTACGTTGTGACGTTTGGTAGCACCCAAAGTGTTCCTCCGGCAAACGGGAGTTGCATAATCTCATAGTTATAGGAACATGTATAAGTCATGAAGAAAGCAATAGCAACATACTAAACGATCGGGTGCTAAGCTAATGGAATGGGTCATGTCAATCAGATCATTCAACTAATGATGTGACCTCGTTAATCAAATAACAACTCATTGTTCATGGTTAGGAAACATAACCATCTTTCATTAACGAGCTAGTCAAGTAGAGGCATACTAGTGACACTTTGTTTGTCTATGTATTCACACATGTATTATGTTTCCGGTTAATACAATTCTAGCATGAATAATAAACATTTATCATGATTATAAGGAAATAAATAATAACTTTATTATTGCCTCTAGGGCATATTTCCTTCAGTCTCCCACTTGCACTAGAGTCAATAATCTAGATTACACCATAATGATTCTAACACCCATGGAGCCTTGGTGCTGATCATGTTTTGCTCGTGGAAGAGGCTTAGTCAATGGGTCTGCAACATTCAGATCCATATGTATCTTGCAAATCTCTATGTCTCCCACCTGGACTAGATCCCGGATGGAATTGAAGCGTCTCTTGATGTGCTTGGTCCTCTTGTGAAATCTGGATTCCTTTGCCAAGGCAATTGCACCAGTATTGTCACAAAAGATTTTCATTGGACCCGATGCACTAGGTATGACACCTAGATCGGATATGAACTCCTTCATCCAGACTCCTTCGTTTGCTGCTTCCGAAGCAGCTATGTAGTCCGCTTCACATGTAGATCCCGCTACGATGCTTTGTTTAGAACTGCACCAACTGACAGCTCCCGTTTAATGTAAACACGTATCCGGTTTGCGATTTAGAATCGTCCGGATCAGTGTCAAAGCTTGCATCAACGTAACCTTTTACGACGAGCTCTTTGTCACCTCCATATACGAGAAGCATATGCTTAGTCCTTTTCAGGTATTTCAGGATGTTCTTGACCGCTGTCCAGTGATCCACTCTTGGATTACTTTGGTACCTCCCTGCTAGACTTATAGCAAGGCACACATCAGGTCTGGTACACAGCATTGCATACATGATAGATCCTGTTGCTGATGCATAGGGAACATCTTTCATATTCTCTATATCTTCTGCAGTGGTCGGGCATTGAGTCTTACTCAATTTCACACCTTGTAACACAGGCAAGAATCCTTTCTTTGCTTGATCCATTTTGAACTTCTTCAAAATTTTGTCAAGGTATGTTGTTTGTGAAAGTCCAATTAAGCGTCTTGATCTATCTCTATAGATCTTAATGCCTAATATGTAAGCAGCTTCACCGAGGTCTTTCATTGAAAAACTCTTATTCAAGTATCCCTTTATGCTATCCAGAAATTCTATATCATTTCCAATTAACAATATGTCATCCACATATAATATCAGAAATGCTACAGAGCTCCCACTCACTTTCTTGTAAATACAGGCTTCTCCAAAAGTCTGTATAAAACCAAATGCTTTGATCACACTATCAAAACGTTTATTCCAACTCCGAGAGGCTTGCACCAGTCCATAAATGGATCGCTGGAGCTTGCACACTTTGTTAGCTCCCTTTGGATCGACAAAACCTTCTGGTTGCATCATATACAACTCTTCTTCTAGAAATCCATTCAGGAATGCAGTTTTGACATCCATCTGCCAAATTTCATAATCATAAAATGCGGCAATTGCTAACATGATTCGGACAGACTTAAGCATCGCTACGGGTGAGAAGGTCTCATCGTAGTCAATCCCTTGAACTTGCCGAAAACCTTTCGTGACAAGTCGAGCTTTGTAGACAGTAATATTACCGTCAGCGTCAGTCTTCTTCTTGAAGATCCATTTATTCTCAATTGCTTGCCGATCATCGGGCAAGTCAACCAAAGTCCATACTTTGTTCTCATACATGGATCCTATCTCAGATTTCATGGCTTCAAGCCACTTTGCGGAATCTGGGCTCACCATCGCTTCTTCATAGTTCGTAGGTTCATCATGATCTAGTAGCATGACTTCCAGAACAGGATTACTGTACCACTCTGGCGCGGATCTCAGTCTGGTTGATCTACGAGGTTCAGTAGTATCTTGATCTGAAGTTTCATGATCATTATCATTAGTTTCCTCACTAACTGGTGTAGGTGTCACTGAAACAGTTTTCTGTGATGTACTAGTTTCCAATAAGGGAGCAGGTACAGTTACCTCGTCAAGTTCTACTTTCCTCCCACTCACTTCTTTCGAGAGAAACTCCTTCTCCAGAAAGTTTCTGAATTTAGCAACAAAAGTCTTGCCTTCGGATCTGTGATAGAAGGTGTATCCAATAGTTTCCTTTGGATATCCTATGAAGACACATTTCTCCGATTTGGGTTCGAGCTTATCAGGTTGAAGCTTTTTCACATAAGCATCGCAGCCCCAAACTTTCAGAAACGACAACTTTGGTTTCTTGCCAAACCACAGTTCATAAGGCGTCGTCTCAACGGATTTTGATGGTGCCCTATTTAACGTGAATGCGGCCGTCTCTAGAGCGTATCCCCAAAACGATAGCGGTAAATCAGTAAGAGACATCATAGATCGCACCATACCCAGTAAAGTACGATTATGACGTTCGGACACACCATTACGCTGAGGTGTTCCGGGTGGCGTGACTTGCGAAACTATTCCACAATTTTTCAAATGTACACCAAACTCGTAACTCAAATATTCTCCTCCACGATCAGATCGTAGAAACTTTATTTTCTTGTTACGATGATTTTCAACTTCACTCTGAAATTCTTTGAACTTTTCAAATGTTTCAGACTTATGTTTCATTAAGTAGATATACCCATATCTGCTTAAATCATCTGTGAAGGTGAGAAAATAACGATATCCGCCACGAGCCTCAATATTCATCGGACCACATACATCTGTATGTATGATTTCCAATAAATTTGTTGCTCTCTCCATAGTACCGGAGAACGGCGTTTTGGTCATCTTGCCTATGAGGCACGGTTCGCAAGTACCAAGTGATTCATAATCAAGTGGTTCCAAAAGTCCATCAGAATGGAGTTTCTTCATGCGCTTTACACCGATATGACCTAAATGGCAGTGCCACAAATAAGTTGCACTATCATTATCAACTCTGCATCTTTTGGCTTCAACATTATGAATATGTGTGTTACTACTATCGAGATCCAACAAGAATAGACCACTCTTCAAGGGTGCATGACCATAAAAGATATTACTCATATAAATAGAACAACCATTATTCTCTAATTTAAATGAATAACCGTCTCGCATCAAACAAGATCCAGATATAATGTTCATGCTTAACGCTGGCACCAAATAACAATTATTTAGGTCTAATACTAATCCCGAAGGTAGATGTAGAGGTAGCGTGCCGACTGCGATCACATCGACTTTGGAACCGTTTCCCACGCGCATCGTCACCTCGTCCTTAACCAATCTTCGCTTGATCTGTAGTCCCTGTTTCGAGTTGCAAATATTAGCAACAGAACCAGTATCAAATACCCAGGTGCTACTGCGAGCATTAGTAAGGTACACATCAATAACATGTATATCACATATACCTTTGTTCACCTTGCCATCCTTCTTATCCGCCAAATACTTGGGGCAGTTCCGCTTCCAGTGACCAGTCTGCTTGCAATAGAAGCACTCAGTTTCAGGCTTAGGTCCAGGTTTGGGTTTCTTCTCTTGTGTAGCAACTTGCTTGCCGCTCTTTTTGAAGTTCCCCTTCTTCTTCCCTTTGCCCTTTTTCTTGAAACTAGTGGTCTTGTTGACCATCAACACTTGATGCTCCTTCTTGATTTCTACCTCCGCAGCTTTCAGCATTGCGAAGAGCTCGGGAATAGTCTTGTTCATCCCTTGCATATTATAGTTCATCACGAAGCTCTTGTAGCTTGGTGGCAGTGATTGAAGAATTCTTTCAATGACGCAATCATCTGGAAGATTAACTCCCAATTGAATCAAGTGATTATTATACCCAGACATTTTGAGTATATGCTCACTGACAGAACTGTTCTCCTCCATCTTGCAGCTATAGAACTTATTGGAGACTTCATATCTCTCAATCCGGGCATTTGCTTGAAATATTAACTTCAACTCTTGAAACATCTCATATGCTCCATGACGTTCAAAACGTCGTTGAAGTCCCGATTCTAAGCCGTAAAGCATGGCACACTGAACTATCGAGTAGTCATCAGCTTTGCTCTGCCAGACGTTCATAACATCCGGCGGTGCTTCCAGGACATAATTCTTTTGTGCAGCAATGAGGATAATCCTCAAGTTACGGACCCAGTCCGTGTAATTGCTACCATCATCTTTCAACTTTGCTTTCTCAAGGAACGCATTAAAATTCAACGGAACAACAGCACGAGCCATCTATCTACAATCAAACATAAACAAGGAAGATACTAATCAGGTACTAAGTTTCATGATAAATTTAAGTTCAGTTAATCATGTTAATTAAAGAACTCCCACTTAGATAGACATCCCTCTAATCCTCTAAGTGATTACGTGATCCAAATCAACTAAACCATAACCGATCATCACGTGAGATGGAGTAGTTTTCAATGGTGAACATCGTTATGTTGATCATATCTACCATATGATTCACGCTCGACCTTTCGGTCTCCGTGTTCCGAGGCCATATCTGTATATGCTTGGCTCGTCAAGTATAACCTGAGTATTCCGCGTGTGCAACTTTTTTGCACCCGTTGTATTTGAACGTAGAACCTATCACACCCGATCATCACATGGTGTCTCAGCAAGAAGAACTTTCGCAACGGTGCATACTCAGGGAGAACACTTCTTGATAATTTAGTGAGAGATCATCTTATAATGCTACCGTCAATCAAAGCAAGATAAGATGCATAAAAGGATAAACATCACATGCAATCAGTATAAGTGATATGATATGGCCATCATCATCTTGTGCTTGTGATCTCCATCTCCGAAGCACCGTCGTGACCACCATCATCACCGGCGTGACACCTTGATCTCCATCGTAGCATCGTTGTCGTCTCGCCAAGCTTATGCTTCCACGACTATCACTACCGCTTAGTAATAAAGTAAAGCATTACATCGCGATTTCATTGCATACAATAAAACGACAACCATAAGGCTCCTGCCAGTTGCCGATAACTCAGTTACAAAACATGATCATCTCATACAATAAAATTTAGCATCATGTCTTGACCATATCACATCACAACATGCCCTGCAAAAACAAGTTAGACATCCTCTACTTTGTTGTTGCAAGTTTTACGTGGCTGCTACGGGCTTAAGCAAGAACCAATCTCACCTACGCATCAAAACCACAACGATAGTTTGTCAAATAGACTCCGTTTTAACCTTCGCAAGGACCGGGCGTAGCCATACTTGGTTCAACTAAAGTTGGAGAGACAGTCGCCCGCAAGCCACCTATGTGCAAAGCACGTCGGGGAAACCGGTCTTGCGTAAGCGTATGCGTAATGTTGGTCCGGGTCGTCTCGTCCAACAATGCTGCCAAACCAAAGTATGACATGCTGGTAGGCAGTATGACTTATATCGCCCACAACTCACTTGTGTTCTACTCGTGCATATAACATCAACATAAATAACCTAGGCTCGGATGCCACTGTTGGGTTTCGTAGTAATTTCAAAAAATTTCCTACGCACACGCAAGATCATGTGATGCATAGCAACGAGAGGGGAGAGTGTTGTCTACGTACCCACGCAGACCGACTGCGGAAGCGTTGACACAACGTAGAGGAAGTAGTCGTACGTCTTCACGATCCAACCGATCAAGCACCGAAACTACGGCACCTCCGAGTTCGAGCACACGTTCAGCTCGATGACGATCCCCGGACTCCGATCCAGCAAAGTGTCGGGGAAGAGTTCCGTCAGCACGACGGCGTGGTGATGATCTTGATGCACTACAGCAGCAGGGCTTCGCCTAAACTCCGCTACAGTATTATCGAGGACTATGGTGGCAGGGGGCACCGCGCACGGCTAAGGAATAGATCACGTGGATCAACTTGTGTGTTCTAGGGTGCCTCTGCCTCAGTATACAAAGGACTAGAGGGGGGAGGCTGGCCAGCCAAGGTGTGGCGCGCCAGGAGAGTCCTACTCCCTCTGGGAGTAGGATTCCCCCCAATCCTAGTTGGAATAGGATTCGCGGAGGGGGAAAAGAGAGAGAGAGGGGGCCGGCCACCTTTCCTAGTCCTAATAGGACTAGGGGAAGGGGGAGGCGCACAGCCCATGTAGGGCTGCCTCTTCTCTTTTCCACTAAGGCCCATCATGGCCCATTTAGCTCCCGGGGGGTTCCGGTAACCTTCCCGGTACTCCGGTAAAATCCCGATTTCACCCGGAACACTTCCGATATCCAAACATAGGCTTCCAATATATCAATCTTTACGTCTCGACCATTTCGAGACTCCTCGTCATGTCCGTGATCACATCCGGGACTCCGAACAACCTTCGGTACATCAAAATGCATAAACTCATAATATAACTGTCATCGTAACCTTAAGCGTGCGGACCCTACGGGTTCGAGAACAATGTAGACATGACCGAGACACGTCTCCGGTCAATAACCAATAGCGGGACCTGGATGCCCATATTGGCTCCTACATATTCTAAGAAGATCTTTATCGGTCAGACCGCATAACAACATACGTTGTTCCCTTTGTCATCGGTATGTTACTTGCCCGAGATTCGATCGTCGGTATTCCAATACCTAGTTCAATCTCGTTACCGGCAAGTCTCTTTACTCGTTCTGTAATACATCATCCCGCAACTAACTCATTTAGTTGCAATGCTTGCATGGCTTAAGTGATGTGCATTACCGAGAGGGCCCAGAGATACCTCTCCGACAATCGGAGTGACAAATCCTAATCTCGAAATACGCCAACCCAACATCTACCTTTGGAGACACCTGTAATGCTCCTTTATAATCACCCAGTTACGTGGTGACGTTTGGTAGCACCCAAAGTGTTCCTCCGGCAAACGGGAGTTGCATAATCTCATAGTTATAGGAACATGTATAAGTCTTGAAGAAAGCAATAGCAACATACTAAACGATCGGGTGCTAAGCTAATGGAATGGGTCATGTCAATCAGATCATTCAACTAATGATGTGACCTCGTTAATCAAATAACAACTCATTGTTCATGGTTAGGAAACATAACCATCTTTGATTAACGAGCTAGTCAAGTAGAGGCATACTAGTGACACTTTGTTTGTCTATGTATTCACACATGTATTATGTTTCCGGTTAATACAATTCTAGCATGAATAATAAACATTTATCATGATTATAAGGAAATAAATAATAACTTTATTATTGCCTCTAGGGCATATTTACTTCACATTCTTCTTGCTCAAAGCATGCAAAGGCGAAGCAATGGTGCTAAAATCCTTCACAAAGCGACGATAGAAACCCGCAAGGCCAAGAAAACTACGCACTTGATGCAAATTGGTTAGTTGCGGCCAAGTCTTAATAGCATTGATCTTGGACTCATCAACATGAACACCCTTAGAAGAAACAATAAAACCCAAGAAAACGAGCTTATCAACACTAAAAAGACATTTCTCCATATTAGCGTAGAGGCGCTCTTTTCTAAGAGTTTGCAAAACGGTGCAGACATGGGTGACATGCTCTTTGATAGATTTGCTAAACACAAGGATATCATCAAGCTAGACCACAACAAATATACTAATGTAAGGGCGAAAGACATGATTCATGAGGCGCATAAAAGTGCCCGGTGCTTCCGAAAGACCCATAGGCATGACTAACCACTCATACAAACCAAACTTGGTTTTGAAGGCAGTTTTCCATTCACCACCCTCTTGTATGCGGATTTGATAGTAACCACTCTTAAGATCAATTTTGGAAAATATAGTGGCACCGCTAAGCTCATCAAGCATATCATCTAGGCGTGGAATGGGATACCTATAGCGAACGGTGATAGCATTGATAGGTCTACAATCGGAGCACATGCGAAAACTACCATCACGTTTTGGCACAAGAATGACCGGAACGGCACAAGGGCTCAACTTTCACGCACATGTCCATGGTCTATGAGATGCTTTACTTGCCTTTGTATTTCTTTTGTTTCGTCGAGGTTGACACGGTATGGAGCTTTTTTCGGAAGAGGTGCTCCGGGGATGAGGTCGATTCGGTGCTCAATGCCTTGTAGAGGAGGTAGACCCAGAGGTAGCTTATCTGGAAAAACATCTTGAAATTCCTGCAAAAGAGAAGACAACACTAGAGGAAGAGTGTGAGAAGTGTTAGTTTGTGATGCATTGTCATTGCACACGAGGACGTAGTGTAGGACACTAGATGGGTTCTCACACACTTCTCTCATCTCACGTTTGGTGGCAAATAGAACTAGGTTCTTGTTTTCGCTCATCGTGGAGGCACTCAATTTTGGCTTGTGGCGCTCACTCTCGTTTTGGTGGCTCGCTCTCTCACTATGATCTCCACGATGGGTTGGTTGCTTGTCGGTGATCACTTGACTTGGCGACATTGGACAGAGGACGTACTCCTTGCCCTTCATCTTGAAGATGTAGTGGTTCGTTCGGCCGTTGTGTATGACTCCTGTATCGAATTGCCATGGCCGTGCAAGGAGAAGATGACAAACGGTCATTGGAATGACGTCGCACTCCAAGGTGTCTTCGTAGGCGCGGATCTTGAAGGAGACTTGTACTCGGTGCTCGACTTGGATAGTGTCGGGGTCACTAAGCCATTGCACTTTGTATGGATGTGGATGCTTCGTCTTGGGAAATTGGAGCTTGGAGCAAAGTTCTTCACTTGCGAGATTATGACAACTCCCCCCATCGATGATGACCTTGACGGATCGTCCATTGATGCCGGCCTTGGTGTGGAATATGTGACATCGTTGGTCTTCTTCTTGGTGATGTTGGAGAGTCAAGACTTTGGAGACAACAAGTGCGGGACTTGAGTCTTCATCACAAAAGACTTGTTCCTCTTCATTGTTCACTTGACGGTGCATGGTGACTTGCTCGAGGGCTTCCATTTCGCCTTCGCTCATGGAGTCATAAGTGCCATCGTCGTTGAAGACCATGGTTCGCTTGTTGGTGCACTCGTAGGACTTGTGGCCTTGGCCTCCGCAAGTGAAACACTTGAAGGAACTCGTCTTGACGGTCTCATCGGTTGGGGTTGATGATGATGAAGCTCTCGGCTTGAAGTTGCTCATAGGAGGATGGCTTGTAGTTGACGAAGCTTTCTTGGAAGTCGACTTGTCGATGTTGGAAGTAGAAGGTCTTATGGTCGGTGTGAGAGTCGCTGAAGCTTGGTTATTGGAGAAGCCGTAGGTCTTGGATGAGAACTTGGCATACTTGAAATCATCTTGCACTTGGCGTTCCGCTTTGGTAGCTTGGTGCACTAGCTCGATGAGATTTGAGTATGGTTGGAAGTCGGCGATCTTCTTGATAGGGTGATTGAGTCCGTTCAAGAAACGTGCCATTGTTTGCTCATCATCTTTTGTGACATTGGCTCTTATCATTGCAATCTCCATCTCCTTGTAGTATTCTTCAACGCTCTTTGTTCCTTGCTTGAGTAGTTGGAGTTTCTTGAAGAGGTCGTGGTTGTAGTAGGTAGGTACGAAGCGTGCTCTCATGACATCCTTCATTTGCGCCCAAGTAGTGATGGGTGGTTCACCTCTTGCCTCTCGGTGCTCTATGATTTGTTCCCACCAAATGAGGACATAATCTTGGAACTCAAGGGATGCCATCGCGATCTTCTTCTCTTCTTCAAAATTGTGCAAACGGAAGATCTTGTCAACCTTCAATGCCCATGAAAGTTATTCTTCGGGATCGTTGCTTCCGTTGAACTTGGGCATGGTGAACTTGAGCTTGTCGTAGCGTTGCTCTTCATTGTGTTGGGGTCGGGGATGATGACGCCCTTGTTGTAGATGATTGTTCAACTCGTGGTGCTCTTGGCGCGGAGGGTTGTTATCCTCATGTTGCTCTTGTCATGGAGGATTTCCATTGTCTTCATGCTCTCGATGAACTTGATGGTGTTGGCGAGCTTGCGGAGGATCTTCACGAGCTCGAAGAGGAACTTGATGATTCACGCGAGCATGAAATCTTTGTTCTTGAATTTCTTCGCTATGTGCTTCCTCTTGTTCATGAGCTTGTCGGCTTCGGTCGGCAACGGCTCGACTTGAATCGCGTAGAGCTTGTTGCGCTGCAAGTGCTTGAGCGTCACGGAGTTGTTGTTCTTGACGTTGTGCCTCGACATCTTGGGCATTTTGGTGTAGACGCGCTCGCTCTTCCTCTTCATGTTGGCGTTGTCGTTGCCATTCTCATGCTAGCACAAAGGCCTCTTGAGTTTGACGTTGTTGGCGCTCTTGAGAGTCGGTGTCTCGTAGGGGATTGAGGCTTGCTTGAAGGTCAGTGCGTGCGGCTCGACGAAGAGTGTTCGATGTCGATGTACTTGATCCGGAGAGGGTGAAGTCGGAGTGGCGGCTTGAACGGCTCCTTCTTGAAGTGGAAGACGAGCTGTTGAGCAACAAAGCACGAATTTCGTCCATCCTTGCGTCATTCTCTTGCTTATGATTGTCGAGCTTGTGGTCGAAGTAGTCCCTTGTACGTTGCTCGGGAAGTCGCAAGTCGGCGGCAAGGTTGTCGATGCGTTCACTCATAGCTTGTTGCTCTTGATGCAAAGCACGTTGTGCACCGAAGAGGTGACTCTTAGTGACGAAGGAGTTAATGTCGTTGTCTTGCTCCATGAAGAGTGGGTTGGTAGAAGTACTTGGCCTATTCATCATTCCAAGACAAATGTGAGTGGTAGAAAGAGAAGAACGAGTACCAAATGTACCTTGACCGAAGTTGAAAGTGGATCGAGGATCACTCCAATGTAGGACAAGGAAATAGCACAATTGGTACGAGTTCTTGTCGGTTTCTCACCCCTACACAAGTAAAAGCTTTTGGTGGAGCTTGGTTAGGATGGTGGCACAAAATATGATGCAATTGTAAGTGAGCTTCAATAATGTTGGAAAAGATTCGCAAGATGCAATGTAACAAGTAGACCAAGCATATAAGGTACACGGAAACACATGCGCAAAAAGATAAGTGGGGTTGTGCAACCAAGGGTGAGCCAAAATGTGGAATCCACAAAAATGCTCTTGTTGCACAACACTAGAGAGACGCTAGCACGATTGCACAATAGGCGGATACAAGAACTTTTGCACAACCTGCTTAGCAAAAATGCAACGACTTCTATCCCAAATATGTTCTATGCAAGGTGTTGCTATGATATGATCCAAGATGATCAAGTATGACAATCTTAATGTTGAAATATGCTGTGGTTCTTGCTTAAAAGCTATTTGCTTATCTTTTCTCTTTGCTTAAAAGCTTGTTTAGCTCTTTGATGTTTGAGCTCTTTTCTCATGCAATGCTTGACGAACCAATATAGCAAATGAGTATGCGATGACAACTTTGTGACACAAGAGATGATACCAATATTGGCAACAATGATGTATGTATGCTATGGAAAGTATGATCACTAATGTGCACAAGTCTCGTTGCCAGCAATACTCAATGGCTAGTCTCGATGGGTAAGCAACACAAAGGAGTAACGCTATGATGGCTATCAATGTAATGGCAAGAATGATATGTCCAATACCAAGATGAGGTTACCGGTCTTGCTTCCGGTATGGTGTCAAAATGGTGGCACGAATACCAAGTCGTAGTCGAGGTGGTCTTTGTTGATGACGCGTTCGTGGCGAAGATGAGCGGCGGTGATGTCGATGTCGAACCGTACCTAGATAGCCGAAACACAAAAGGATACGGTACCGCAACTCAAATTCTCAAACCTCGAAGTAGCAATTGTGTCGGAGAGCGAAACGTTCCAAAGATGGTTGGGTTATGCAGAAGTGGTGGAGGTATGCGGAAAAATGAGGCGGTGGATGGAGAAGTTGCTGCCAGGGGCCGGATGTCCGGGTGGAAGGCCGGATGTCCGGGTGGGGCCGGATGTCCGGGCTCTACGGGCCGGATGTCCGAGCTCTGGATCCGGGGACGAACGGGGTGAACACCGCGTGGGGAGGTTAAACTCAGGCGAAATTTCGGAGGAATTTGTGGATGGAAATTGGGGGAAAAAGGATGGGAAGCTAGATCCACTCAAAACAAAGCAAATCCACGGATCCAAACCAACAAAATCTCAACACACCAACAAATCACAAAAAACATTTGGGGCTATTTTTGGTGGGGAATTTTTGAATTAGGACGAAAAACAACAAAATTAGGCTAGAAACACAACGGGGAGGCTCCGAAATCGTGATCAACCTTACTCTAGATACCAAGATGATGTAGGGCAGAACCCTAATCGCCTGATCTTTCACGAAAGGAGCAGATCCTGCGAAGAACACGAGGAGCACAAACAGGGAAACGAGGGAAAACGGGGGAAAACACACAGGGAGACACAAGAGGAACACTCAAACTAACAAGAACAAGTCACACATGTGCTAGATCCTCGAATACATAGAACGATACACGAATCCAGGGACAACTAAGGACGATACAAGGGTAGCCGGTCTTCTCCGTGAGGAGGTCTTGAAGTTCTTCTCCGTGAGGAGGTCTTGAATCCAAGTGGATCTTCTCCGAAGAGGGGCCACAGTCTCTCTCAAGGAGTAGATCCGATATGGATGAGCGAAGCTCTATGTCTCAAAATGAGCTAAACCAACGCTAACCATCGAAAGTTGTACGAGATAGAATATATATAGTCTAGGGGGAGAAGGGGATACACGGGCCTCGACCCTTTACTGTGCGAAGACAGTGAGGCCGGACGTCCGGGCGTCGGGCCGGATGTCCGGGCGTTCACGGAGGGCCGGATGTCTGGGCTGTGGGGGCCGGATGTCCGGGCTGGTGAAGCTGGCCATGTTGCTCTCGGATTCGGGGGGGGGTCCGGATTTCCGGGCAGGGGGGCCGGATATCCGGGGCCTCGGGAAGGGCCGGATGTCCAGGCTTGCCGGCCAGATGTTCGGGGCCTGTAGGCACTTGGAGGCTGAGCAGCTGAAGAGGAAGGCGCTCCAGGGGCCGAATGTCCGGGGCCTTGGCCGGATGTCCGGGGCCTGGGAGATGCTCTTGGCTCCTTCCGTTGGTTCTCCTCATCCGTGGACTTGGGGACTTGTCCGTCTTCATGCGCATCTTCGGGAGGACCCTCTTGGTACCTAATCATGCACAACATCTCGGACGTAGGTAGTAGCCATGTCTCATGCATAGAAAGTGGAGGTTCGGAGAGGAGTGAGTTCACCTTATCTTCGATAGCCTTGGCTCGGGCTCGTGTCATTGGTCCAAGTGGTGTCGTTGGAGGTGTAGGTGCGTCCATGGGGATGATCTTGGGATGCTCCGCATCATCGTCAGCCACCATCTTAGCAAAATCTAGTTTAAAAGACCTCATATCTTTTTCCATCTTTTCCTTCTCTCTCACAACCCTAAGATTTTCTTCAGCAAGATGTAAATTCTCACTGATCCTTAACTTGTTCTCATCATCATACATGCCCCAAAACCTGGCTAAACTCATCTTCAGAGTGGCAGGCCATTCAGGGCCAATCCACTCCACAAAGTTGCATTTAGGTATTTCCTACCAAATAAGAAAGAAAACAACTTTAGATAAATGAAAAGTTTGGGTTCAGTAAATTAACAAACAAGATGCTCTTATGTTCAGTTAAGCTAAGTTAAGCTCAGTTAAGCTCAGTTAAGTTCAGTTAGTTCATTTAAATTCAGTTAACTACACAAACAAGATGTTGTTAAATGAAAACAATTCAGTTAAATTCACAAACAAGATGCTGTTAACTTCCTAAGTTACATGCCATAAGTTAAATAACGGTGAGATGACACATTCCAAGTTTGATTCAACTGTAGATCTACTAACCTTCTGTGCACAAGCTAGATACCTCCTACCACTATCAACTGATTCAAATGACACAAACTTCTCACAAACACACTGGTTGTCGGGTGGTAGGTGCGGCATATGCCAACGGGTGGCTTATCATTGTGGGAGCCAGTAAAACATCGCCGGTGCCTGGAAGCAGGATGAGGCGAAGACATGCACGCCGGCGAATCTTACCCAGCTTCGGGGCTCTCCGTGGAGATAACACCCCTACTGCTGCTCTGCGGGGTCTCCGCATGATCACTAGATGAACAAGTAGCTACACAATGCTCCTTGAGCTGTTTGGCGAGAGGAGGAAGAAGGGCTCTGCCCGCTCTCTTCTCCTCCCTATGTGGTGTTTAAAACTAGTAGGGATCCACCCTTTGCATGGGCGTCCCGGGGGGTTTATATAGGCCTACCCCCAGGGGGTACAATGGTAATCCAGCTGGGCGTGGGGCCCAGCCGTCTGTGTCTATACTCGCTGGCTTCCGCGCCGACTGCCGGGGCCCGCCGACTGGTGGGTCCCGCCGGCTGCCGGCTCCTTGGTCGACAGGCAGGCCCCACTGCCTAGGGCCTTGTCGGTGGCTGGTTACTGTTGCTCAATCTTGGTGACGAGGGCTTCGCCGAGGTAAGCATGGCTACAGTGCCGTCATCCGGCGGGTGATCGCTGTAGCCTCACCGCGTCTTATCTCCTTAATGGGGCGTCTCCTTCGAGGGGACGGCAAGCCGGCTGGAGGGAGCCGGCTCCATCTTGGGCCGACTAGGGGAGGCCAGGTCGCCTTCAGGCGTCTCTCTGCCCGAAGGGGCCCACCGCCCGCGGGCCACTCTGGCAGCCCATCGTGGATGACATCAGGGTCGTCCTTGCAACAGTGCTTCGCCAGACGGGTCATGGCCACCCGTACGGCGCACTGTGCCAGGCGTGCTCCGGTATTCGGGGGTGGCAGGCTTTACTGTAGCCACGCCTCGTCACGTCGCCGTTATGTGGGTGCAGACTTCGAGGGTACGATCTCGACCGCTTTATGGGTGCCGGCTTCTTGGAGTCGGCCTTCTCGCAGCCGGCTCCTCGGAGCTGGCCCTCCCGCGGCTTTCTTCACGAAGACTGAAGTCGGGCCGCCTTCCGATAGTCGGCCTGGGAGACAGCCGGCCAGGGGAAGGCAGCCCCATGTCTTTGATTCTTGAGGGCCGGATCGGCACATAATTTTTTCAGAAAGGCCAGGGGGATCCGGCTAGGCTACCCGTGGTCATTTACTCCGACAGTAGTCCCCGAAGCTGATCGAGCTTCGAGGCTGACAAAGGGACGAGAAGCTTGGTCAGCTTCCTATCCTGAGGGGCCGGCTTTGCTTGTGTGTGCCGTCTTTGGAGAGCTCCGTTTCTCGTAGGCGGGAGTGCGGTCGACCTGCGAGCTGACCGCAGGCCATCCCGCGAGCCACGTGGCAAGGAAAACCCTGCCAGTGCACGCGCGCGACGGGACGCCGCCACAGGCCCGGGCCCGCCACTCCTAGGCCTCGGCCCGAGCGTCGATCTTCTGCGGCCCACGCGGACCGCTCGCCTTCCCGCGGCGATTTTATTACGCCATTAGGGCGCAATGATCGCGGGACATGGGGGAGTGGGCACAGTTGATCCCCACGTTCCCCCCACGCCATGCCTCCTCAGCTCCGCCACGCTGGTCTATAAGTAGGGGGAGGAGGGGGAGAGACAGGGGTTCACACGCTCTCCCTCGCTCCGCCCCTCCTCGTCTTCCTTCTTCTTCTTCTTGCCGCTGCAGCCACCCACCGCTGCACCGTTCCGCCGCCGCATCGTCTTGCTCCCATGGCGCTGTCGAGCGCGTGGGATGGCTCCAACGTCCACGAGGACCACGTCGAGTTCCTCCGCCAGACGCGACGCCTGCCCGGCGAGAACTTCGTGTGGGTTCGTCAAGCGCCGGAGAAGGAGATTTTGCCAGCACCGGAGGAGGGCGAGCGGGTGATCTTCCGCTCGCACTGCCTGCGCGGCTTCGGCCTTCCGGCGAGCGGGTTCCTTCGAGCCATTCTCGAATTCTACAACCTCCAGCCGCATCACCTCATGCCCAACGCGGTGCTGCTGCTGTCGGCCTTCGTCACCCTGTGCGAGGGCTTCCTTGGGGTCCTCCCCACGCTCGAGCTCTAGGGGGAATTCTTCTAGAGCAAGCTCGGCACCGTCGTCGCGGGCGTGCCCGCCCCTGCGGAGCCTATATTGGCATGAGGCGGTCGGGCGAGAACAACCCGTTCCCGCCCATCCCGCTTATCCAGTCGGTGAAGCTCTGGCAGAAGTCTTACTTTTACGTGAAGAACGTCGCGCAGCAAGGCGACTACGTCAACCTGCCGACTTATGAAGCTGGCCCGCCGGCTGGGAGGCGACCTTCGTGGAGCTACCGGGCCAGGTCGTTGTCTCAGGCCGGGAACGCAGCCGTCTCCCGGCTTCGGGTGATGATCCAGTCGAAGGGCCTGACCGGAGCCGACTTGGTGGCCGCCTTCGTGGAGCGCCAGGTACTTCCCCTCCAAAGCCGGCCTCACATGATTTGTCAGATGAGCGGCCGCTTCGACCCATGCCGGCTGAGCACCAGGGAGATGCCTCATGCAAAGGTGTCTTACATGGTGAACTATATCTCCAACTGCAAGCTCGCCGAGGACTGGCGATACGGCAAGGAGCCATACTCTCGCGCCAACCCTCCGCCCGTCGTAAGTTTTTCCTTCTTCTCTTCCGTTGGTAGCCGGCCTCATGATAGCCGACTTCTGATTAGTTGGTTCTCCCTTGGCAGAACCCTCTCCTTCCGCCGACGACCGGGGCCGCAGGGGTAGAGCGTCAGCTCCTCGCCGACCGCACGGTGGACGGAGCCGACGACCCGGACCTGGGTGCGGCCGCCATGGAAGACGCCATTGTGGGGGAAAGCGACGAGGCCGGAGGTGCGGGGCTCACGGCCGGCTTCGAGGACTGGCTGGACGATGCCGAGGTCGAAGTCACCCCGCGCTGCCAGTCGGCGCCTGATCATCAAGGCGCGAGCTCGTCCGCCGCACCGGCCGCCTGTGGCGGCGTGCAGAAGCGCCGGGCCATGTCAATCCTCTTCGGCAGCCGGCCGAAGAAATCCAAGGCTTCCACAACGGCGACCAAGCGAGATGAGGCGGCCGCGAAGGCGGCCCGCTTCTGCAAGGCGGTGAAACAGCCGCAGGCGATCTCGGCGTAAGTCGTCGAATGCTTTGTATATGTATTTTTCGTTGTCCCTTTCGACAGAAACTCTTCTAAACCTCTTTGCTCGCCGGACAGGGCACCGCTTTCCCTTGAGCGGGGTCCGGGCGGCTCCGTAGTCGGGCCGACTGGAGGGTCTTCAGGCTCCCGTCGTGTGGATCCCCGCGCCGACCTTAGGGAGGCCACGGAGCGGAACGCACGGGAGGCGCGGGAGGAGCAGGAGGCGGCGGAGCGGAGGACCGCCCAGGCGACGAAGGAGCAAGCCGACGCGGCGGCTAAGGCCCGGGCGGACGTGGCAGCCACGGAGACGGAGGCGGAAGCCTCGCACAAACCACCTCCGCTGCTCGTCATTCCCCTCCGCGCCGTGGCCCCCAACATCCGTGCGCCTCCGTTGGAGGAGGTCGACCAAGAACCGCCGGTGATGGAGAGGAGGGAGGTCCATGTGGCCTCCGTGGAAGGGACGCCGCAGACGGCGCCGACTGGGGCGGGCCAAAGCGGCCAATCCACTGCGGCGCCAGAGCAGCCGGCCGGGGGTGAGCCGGAAGCAGGAGCCGGCCTCGAGGTGCAGCCGGCAATGCACCGACGTGCAGGGGGAGGCACCGCTACACCGGAGCCGCACCGAGTTACGGGTGCCATCCATATGACGGAGGCCCTGGAGGCGTCCAGTACCGGCACGTCTGAGTGGACTCCCAGCGGGGGGACGGGCGAGCTGAACGTGGCGGCCCAAGAGGTTCGGAACCGGCTTCAGGCCCAAGCCGCCTCGCTGCAGCAATACACCCAGGAGTTCCTTGCGACGCGGGCCGTCATCCGGGTGAGTCTTCTGACCTGGGTTGTTTTTGCTCTTTGCTTTTTTCCGTGGGGGCGCGTTAGCGCACCCACTGGGTGTAGTCCCCGAGATCCGGGCCGACTGCTGAGCAGTCAGGTCAGATCTTTCTTGACGACTATCTTATTCTCGCCTCCTGTCTGATCTTCCAGGAGTATCATAACCTCCGTGCTACCGCCTTCAACTCCCAGGCTCAGGAGCTGAGCCGGAGAACCGAAGACCTGATCAGCAGCCGGAGTGCGTACTTGGTTTCATTCATCTCCTGTGGGGGTGCGTCAGCGCACCCACTGGGTGTAGTCCCCGAGATTCGGGCCAACTGCTGAGCAGTCGGGTCGGATCTTCCCTGACGACTTCACCTTATTGGTTTTTCTTTTGTCTTTCGTGCTCGCAGGAGCCAATGCCGACTTGAGGGGGCAGCTCAGCGAGGCGCAGGCTGCCCTTCGCGCCAAGGAAACCGAGTACGACGCCTTGGTCCTGGAGCGTGACCGCCTGGCCAAGAAGCTGGCTGACGAGGAGGAGAGCCACAAGGCGGCCCTAAAGAAGGCACAGGATAACAAAGCCACCCTGAAGGCCGAGTTCGAGACTGAAGCAGCGGGCTGGGCTGAGACCAGGCAAGCGCTGAATGAGGGCTTCGGCCGTATTGAGGATTTGATCGACGGTAAGCCGCTTTCCTCGCTCCTTGGTTGCCCCTTGCCGCCTGATTTGTGTTCTGACTTGTGCTGCTTTTTGTTCTCCGCGCAGACTACTTTCCCGGCTACTCCGTCTTCGCCGCCCAAACCATCGAGGCCCATTGCGAAGCGCGCCGGCAGACGGGGGCTGAAGTCGCGCCGGACGCGAGTCGGACGCTCGAACAGCAACTCTTGGCGGTCCAAGCCTGGCTGTAGCCGGCTCATCGTATGCTCCGCCGCCTCCAGCGCGCCGGAGCACATGTGTTGGCCGCCCTCTGGCCAGGCGAGACGATTCCCCGCACCCCGAGCCGGACTGCCGACTGGCTGGAGGTTGCGGTTGGCCGCTTCGAGGCCTGGAAGGCGTCGGTAGCCCATCTTGGAGCTGGGCGGGCGCTGGAGTTCGTCCGAGCTTGGTATCCGGGGCTAAACCTGGACCAGCTGCACACCTGGCGGCTGGAGGCCAACGAAGAGCTGGAGGAGGTGCGGCCGGCTATCGCTCAGCGCGCTTCGACGATCGCCGAGTGTACTGACATCAACGTCTTCGCTCCGGAAATTAATGATGACGGCGTTGCCCAGCCGGAGAAGTGGTTCGGGCTGGACCCGGCAGCGGGTGAAGACTCGGCAGAGGAGATCGCCTCCAGCGATGAAGGCGAAGACGACGAAGGAGAGGAGGGCGAAGACGTTGAGCCGGCCGGTGAAGCGGCCAGCTGGCCTCGGCCTGATCGTGCCTCCAGCAACAAGGCGCGGGCTAGCACGCCCTCTGCGGAAGGCGGTGATCATGCTGAGGTTCGTCAGCCGGCCACTCCTCCAGCCGGCACTGCCGTCTCCACCGACCTGCCCGGCTCGTCAGTCGCTCCCCCGGCTTAATCTGCCGTCCTCGTTTTTTCCTTCTTGTTGCCTTCTGAACAATTTTATTAAGCTTTCGCAGTTCCACCCACTGGGGGTGTATCCAAACTATGTTGAATGCTGGCCTCTTGAAGGTCCTTTATGTAAATATGATTGTGTGCATGTTTGGTTTCCATTCATGTATGCTTTTTATCCTTAGGCTGTTTCCTTTGCCGCCTTCCCCTTTTGGGGAGGCAAGTACTCGAGCTTTCTTGGACTGAAGTGAGGTGAATGGAAGCCGGCCGGCCGGCTACTCTGGTAGTCGGTTGGTGGTGGGAGAAAAACTGGCTTTTGTTATATTAGTTCGTTAGTCCCTAGCCGTTTTTCGTGTGGGCGTCCTTTCCTGCTTTTAACACTTGCCAGCCGGACAGCCGGTTCTTCGAACTGCTACTTTTGGCAAGAGAAGGCTTGGGTGCCGGCACACTACTTGTCTGACCGCGGGTAGGACTTCTAATATAACTCCAGGCGGCCAGTCCCTGGGCCGACTAGTCGAACCCGGTGCCGGACGAAAAGAGTAAATATAATGACAAGGTCATAAGCATGATATTCTTCATTCATAGATAAAAGATGGCAGTCCCCGAGCTCTCCTCGGGGGGCCTATTGTCTCGTACTTAGTACAAAAGTTAGCGTGATACATACTGCATTTCAACTGTAAAATCTTCGGAGGAGGTTGGCGTTCCATGGTCGTTCCGACTCCTTGCCGGAGTCGTCTCTCTTTCGTGCCTTCGGCTTCTGCGCGTCGATTAGGTAGTAGGAGTCGTTGCCTAAAGCTCTGCTGATGACGAAGGGGCCCTCCCAAGGGGCCGAGAGCTTGTGCTGGCCGGCTGTTCGCTGGATCAGCTAGAGCACAAGATCACCCTCTTGGAAGGATCTTGGCTTGACCTTCCGGCTGTGGTAGCGGCGCAGGCCTTGCTGATAGATGGCAGACCGGCTGAGGGCTAACAGTCGGCCCTCTTCCAGCAGGTCGACGCCGTCTTCTCGTGCTTCCTTGGCCTCCGCCTCCGTGTACATGGCTACCCGAGGTGATTCGAACTTGATGTCGGTTGGGATGACCGCCTCGGCACCATACACGAGGAAGTAAGGAGTGAAGTTGGTTGACTTGTTTGGAGTAGTGCGCAGACTCCAGAGGACAGCCGGCAGCTCATCGAGCCAACAGCCGGCTGAACGCTCCAGTGGTACGACCAGTCGGGGCTTGATGCCGGAAAGGATGAGGCCGTTGGCTTGCTCGACCTGGCCGTTTGACTGCGGGTGGGCGACGGACACTAAGTCCAGCCGGATGCCTTGCGTCGCGCAGAAACGTGCCAAGGCTCCCTTGGCGAAATTCGTGCCATTGTCGGTGATGATGCTGTGTGGCACGCCGTACCGAGTTGTTATATCTGCGATGAATGTTACGGCAGTCGGCCCATTCAGCTTCTTGATCGGCTTTGCCTCAATCCACTTGGTGAATTTGTCTACGGCGACAAGCAAATGTGTCATGCCGCCGCGCGCCGTCTTGAATGGGCCCACCATGTCTAGTCCCCAAACGGCAAAGGGCCAAGTGAGGGGATGGTCTTGAGTTCTGAAGCCGGCATGTGTTGCTTGGAGCTGAAGAGTTGGCACCCTTTGCAATGTTTAACTAACTCCTTGGCGTCATCCAAAGCAGTCGGCCAAAAGAAACCATGGCAGAAGGCCTTGGCGACGAGTGATCTTGAGGCCGCATGGTGGCCGCATTCTCCTTGGTGGATGTCTCTGAGGATTGCAATGCCCTTCTCTTGCTCGACGCATCGCTGGAGGACTCCAGTGACACTGCGCTTGATGAGCTCTCTGTTGATGATTGTGTATGCTCCGGCTCGGCGTTGGACTTGTCTTGCCTCTGTTTCGTCAGCCGGCAGGTCTTGGTTTATTAGGAAGTTGAGGATGGACTGAGCCCATGATGGAGCTGCGACTTCTTCTATTGCCAATGTGGCTACTGCGACCAGGGCGGGCGGGTTGGGTGGTGAAATGCTGGAGTCGGCCGCCGGCTGTTGTGTTGGTGCAGTCCCCGGGCCGACTACCGCAGTCCCCGAGCCGGGTGTGGCAGTCCCCGGGTCGGGCGTAACTACGGAAGTCCCCGAGCCGCCTACTGACGTCCCTGGGCCGACTGTCGAAGTCCCCGGGTCACCTGCTTGGTTCTTCGAGCCGGACCCGGCCGCGTCGGGGTCAGGCGGCACGAAGATGGAATCGGACTCTAGAGACGGCTTGATAGACGGCTTGAGGAGGCGTTGTAGAGAGACACCGGTTGGTATTGCTTGCCGAGTGGAGCCTATTCGAGCCAGAGCATCAGCTGGCTCATTGTCGGCTCGCGGTACATGGAGGAACTCGCATCCTTCAAAATACCCACTGATTTGTTGAACGAGGAAGCGGTAGCTTGCCATATTTGCGTCCTTGGCATCCCAGTCGCCGGATGATTGCTGGACCACCAAGTCCGAGTCGCCATAACATAGGATCCGGCGAATGCCGAGCTCTTTGGCAAGCCGGAGCCCGTGTATGAGCGCCTCGTACTCGGCCACATTGTTGGAGGCGGCAAAGTGAATTTGCAGCGTGTATCTAAGCTTGTCGCCTTTGGGAGAGGTGAGAACGACGCCGGCTCCCAAGCCGGTGCGCATCTTGGACCCATCGAAGTGCATGCGCCAATGAGTGGAGTCGGGAGCCAGCGGTAGGTACTGGGTCTCGGCCCAGTCGACGAGGAAGTCGGCCAATGCCTGGGACTTGATGGCGGTGCGGGGCTGGTAGAAGGTCGTGTAAGGGGCCAGCTCGATGGCCCATTTCGCCACCCGGCCGGATGCATCCCGGCTGCCTATGTTCTCGGCCAGCGGGGCGGTGCATACGACCGTGATGGGATGCTCTTGGAAGTAGGGCTTCAGCTTCTTGGCGGCGAAGTACACGCCATAGCACATCTTTTGGTAGTGCGGGTAGTTCTGCTTCGAGGCGGACAGTACCTCGCTCAAATAGTACACCAGCCTCAGGACCGGCTGGGCTCGGCCCTCTTCTGGGCGTTGGACTATGATGACGGTGCTGACCACCCGGCTGGTTGCGGCGATGTAGAGGAGCATGGGCTCTTTCTCAGTCGGCGCTGCCAGGACCGGGGGTGTGGCCAGCATCTTCTTCAGCTCGTGAAAAGCTTGGTCGGCTTGGTCATTCCACTCGAAGTGAGTGGTCTTCTTCATGAGGCGGTAGAGGGGGAGAGCTTTCTCTCCGAGCCGGCTGATGAAGCGGTTCAGGGAGGCCAAGCATCCGGTAAACTTTTGGACGTCTCGAAGTTTGGTGGGAATCGCCATTCTCTCAATGGCTTTGATCTTTGCCGGGTTGCATTCGATGCCGCATTCGGAGACCAGGAAGCCTAGGAGCTGGCCAGCTGGCACTCCGAACACGCATTTCTCGGGGTTGAGCTTGATTTGGAACCGGCGTAGGTTCTCAAATGTTTCCTTGAGATCTTCTAGCAAGGTGCCGCGCTTCTCCGTCTTCACCACAATGTCGTCTACGTAGACGTGGGCATTTCTGCCGAGCTGCTTGAGGAGGCACTTCTGCATGCAACACTGAAAAGTGGCACCGGCATTTCTCAAGCCGAATGTCATAGTCAGGTAGCAGAAGGCTCCAAATGGCGTGACGAAGGCGGTCTTTAGGAGGTCAGCCGGATCTAGCTTTATCTGGTGGTATCCTGAGTAAGCATCCAAGAAACCCAACAGCTCGCATCCGGCCGTGGAGTCTATTACTTGGTCAATCCTCGGCAGGGCAAAGGGATCTTTGGGGCAGGCCTTGTTGAGGCTCGTGTAGTCTATGCACATGCGCCACTTGTTGTTCTTCTTTAACACGAGGACCGGGTTGGCCAGCCATTCTGGAAAGAAAACTTCCATAATGAAGCCGGCTGCCAGAAGCCGGGCTATCTCCTCTCCCACAATCCTTCTTTTCTCCTCCGTCAGTCGGCGGAGGGGTTGTTTGACTGGTTTTGCGTCTTCTCGGACGTGTAGTTTGTGCTCGGCGAATTCCTTCGGAACACCCGGCATGTCCTTGGGGGACCATGCAAAGATGTCCCGATTCTCACGGAGGAAGTCGGCGAGCTCGCCTTCCTATTTGCTGTTTAGGTTTGCCCCGATGACGGCAAACCTCTCTGGGTGTTCGGGGTCAAGGGGTATCTTCTTCGTCTCCTTGGCTGGCTGGAAAGATCCTTGGGCATCATACTCCTTGGGATCGGGGGACAGGGCCGACTGCTTGCCGGCCATGGCCACGACCCGGTCCAACATCTTCTTTTCTTCAGCAATCAAAAGGGACTCGGCTAGCCGGCTGCTAGCTGCTACGCACTCGGAAGACTTCTTGTAATCGCCGACTATGGTGATGATGCCCTTGGTGCTCGGCATCTTCATCTTGAGATATGCGTAGTGGGGAACTGCCATGAACCTGGCCAAGGCAGGTCGGCCAAGCAATGCATGGTAGGGGCTCTCCAGGTCCACTACTTCAAACCAGATCGCTTCTCGGTGGAAATGCTCCTTGTCCCCAAAGAGTACATCAATCTTGATCTTGCCAATGGGGGCGCAGGACAAGCCGGGTACGATGCCATGGAACACTGTCCGAGTAGGCATGAGTTGCTTCGTCTTGATGTTCAGCTTCTCCAGGGTGTCACGGTATAAGATGTTGATGCTGCTCCCGCCGTCTATCAGCACGCGGGAGAAACGGGCGGCGTGTCTGTCCGTTGCAAGGGTGGCATCCAGAACCAACGCGTAAGAGCCGGGAGATGGCATCACCTCTGGGTGGTCGGCCCGGCTCCAGCTGATAGGTTTTCTGACCAATGCATGGGCTTGGCGGGGTTGGCAGCGACCATGCTGACTTCCTGGTGCTCTCGGCGTTTGCTGCGCCGGTCTTCGTGCTGGCTTGTAAAGATGACATAGGCGGCATGCTCGTCGGGGAACTCGTCATGCACGGCTCCGACTGCGGGCCGAACGGCCGGCGGCTGCGGAGCCGGAGGCGGCGGACCGGCAGGCGGAGGCGGCGCGAGCCCTTCGCCTTTGGAGATTCGGGCGAGCCAATGACACTTCCGAGTTGTGTGGTTGGACGGCTTCGCGCCACCGTGGAACTTGCACGGGGCGTCGAGAGTTTGCTCGTAGGAGAAGGCTGGCTGCCAAGCCGGCCTGCCGCCCTTGGGTTTCTTGGGCGCGGGCCGCCCTTCGGGCGGCTCGTCCTCGACTGTGGCCACCTGCCGACTGGCGGGAGGCGGCGCGGGGCCCTTGCGCTTGTGGTCGTTCGGGTGTGCGCGTCGGCCGGAATCCCCAACCGGCGCCTTGGGCGCCGGGTTGAGTACTTTCCTGGACGCGTCTACCCGGAGCTCGGTCTTCATTGAGGAGTCGGCGGTGGCATACTTGTCCGCTATGTCCAGAAGCTCGTCGAGGGTAGTCGGCTCGTCGCAGAGAAGCTTGTGTTTGAGGAGGGTGCCTTCTCGGCACCCGGCAGTGAAGTATTCTATGGCTTGCACCTCGTGCACCCCCTCGCAAGAGTTGCGGAGCTCGGCCCAACGCGTGAGGTAGTCGCGAGTAGACTCGGCGGGGCCTTGTATGCACCAGGAGAGCTGTCTGGGCTTGGGAGCCCGCTTGTAGGTGTTGGTGAAGTTGCGGACGAAAGCTTCTGTGAAATCTAGCCAGCTGTTGATGCTGCATGGCTTGAGGCTGTTGAGCCAGGTCCGCGCCGTGCCTTGCAGCATGAGGGGCACGTACTTCACGGCAACGCGCCGGTTGCCATTGGCTATGCTAACTGCCGTGGAGTAATCGATCAACCAATCTTCCGGCTTCACGGAGCCGTTGTACTTGGGCGTGTCTCTTGGGAGCGAGAACCCTTTGGGGAAGGGCTCGTCGCGGATGCGGGGGCCGAAGCAAGGCGGACCGACATCGTCTTCTTCTTCCAGCGCCAGGGATCGCGCCAGGCGGTCGATCTGATGGCGGGCGTCGTTCTCGCCGACTCCTTCGCGACGACCCAGCCGGCCGCTAAGAGTCGGATGCGTGACAGGCGGCGGGGTGGGATATCTCTCTCCACGAGGCCGAGGCGGAGGCGGGTTGCCCCGCCACTCCATGGCCCGAGGGTGGCCTTCTGCGTCTCGCTCGATGGAGATTCGAGTTTGGCTTCGGCTGGCAGCCGGCTCTTTCTCGCGCCGTGCGCGGTCTCTACCCGTAGTCGGCGTCCGGGATGTCGCGCCGTGATCTCGGCGCGGGGGAGGGCTTTCCGCGCGGGCGTGGCGCTGCGCGGCTGCATCGATTAGCTGCTGGATGCATCGGGTCATGTGGGGGAGTTCTTCGGCCCCCAGTCCGTATAGCTCGTCTACAGCCGCCTGGGCGGCACGCAGGTTCTCGAGTGGGGTGGCGTAGACTGGGCGGTCGACTCCTAACGTGTCGGCAACGACAGCACCGCGCTGTCTGACAATGCCGGCCCGGCTGGGCCCGCTTGGGGGCGGCGTGCCAAAGGCGGCGCGGTCGGCTTCGCGTCGGTAGGCCTCAACGAGGCGTCTCATGGAAACCAACTTCCGGCCCTCGGCGAGGAGGGCTAGGCGGCGAGCTTCCAGTGCTTCAGCGTCGGCGTCGGCCGGGAGGGGGATGGACAAGTCGTGGACCGCCTCGTGCGGGGCGTCATGGGCGCTCTCGTCAGCGGTGTCGCCGTGGCCGATGACCATCACCTCGGTGGTGATAGCGTCGCAGCCATCGGCCCCGGGAAGCGGGTCGTTGTAGATCGTGACGTCGGTGGGGAAGGTGTCGAATGAGGCCGTGTCGGCGTCGACAGGCATCGGATCGGTGGAGGCAACCGACTCCAAGTCCACAGCAGGCTCGCCGGAGACATGGAGCTGGCCGAGGAGGTTGGCGAGGTGGTCGGTGCCCGCGTCGGAGGCGAGCTCGTCGGAGATGAGGGTCTTGTCGAGGAGATCAGCGAGGCTGCTCGCTGCGCAGGCGTTGGTGACGCCTTGCAGCGCGTCGTGGCAAGCGCCATCGGGCGTGCCGGGCTGGCTACGCTCGCGGGGGAGGAAGAGGGTTCCCGTCCAGAACAGGTCTCCGGACGACGGTGCACCTGGCCCCACGGTGGGCGCCAAATGTCGGGTGGTAGGTGCGACATATGCCAACGGGTGGCTTATCATTGTGGGAGCCAGTAAAACGTCGCCGGTGCCTGGAAGCGGGATGAGGCGAAGACATGCACGCCGGCGAATCTTACCCAGCTTCGGGGCTCTCCGTGGAGATAACACCCCTACGGCTGCTCTGGGGGGGTCTCCGCATGATCACTAGATGAACAAGTAGCTACACGATGCTCCTTGAGCTGTTTGGCGAGAGGAGGAAGAAGGGCTCTACCCGCTCTCTTCTCCTCCCTATGTGGTGTTTAAAACTAGCAGGGATCCACCCTTTGCATGGGCGTCCCGGGGGGTTTATATAGGCCTACCCCCCGAGGGTACAATGGTAATCCGGCTGGGCGTGGGGCCCAGCCGTCTGTGTCTATCCTCGCCGGCTTCCGCGCCGACTGCTGGGGCCCGCCGACTGGTGGGTCCCGCCGGCTGCCGGCTCCTTGGTCGACAGGCAGGCCCCACTGCCCAGGGCCTTGTTGGTGGCTGGTTACTGTTGCTCAATCTTGATGACGAGGGCTTCGCCTAGGTAAGCGTGGCTACAGTGCCGTCATCCGGCGGGTGATCGCTGTAGCCTCGCCGCGTCTTATCTCCTTAATGGGGTGTCTCCTTTGAGGGGACGGCAAGCCGGCTGGAGGGAGCCGGCTCCATCTTGGGCCGACTGGGGGAGGCCAGGCCGCCTTCAGGCGTCTCTCTGCCCGAAGGGGCCCACCGCCCGCGGGCCACTCTGGCAGCCCGTCGTGGATGACATCAGGGTCGTCCTTGCAACAGTGCCACACCGGACGGGTCATGGCCACCCGTACGGCGCACTGTGCCAGGCGTGCTCCGAGATTCGGGGGTGGCAGGCTTTACTGTAGCCACGCCTTGTCACGTCGCCGTTATGTGGGTGCAGACTTCGAGGGTACGATCTCGACCGCTTTATGGGAGCCGGCTTCTTGGAGTCGGCCTTCTCGCAGCCGGCTCCTCGAAGCCGGCCCTCCTGCGGCTTTCTTCACGAAGACTGAAGTCGGGCCGCCTTCCGATAGTCGGCCTGGGAGACAGCCGGCCAGGGTAAGGTGGCCCCATGTCTTGGATTCTTGAGGGCCGGATCGGCACGTAATTTTTTCAGAAAGGCCAGGGGGAGCCGGCTAGGCTACCCGTGGTCATTTACTCCGACACTGGTGTTCACATCTAGCTGCAAGATCTGGAGCAAGTCCTGTCTACTCAGAGCAGAAAATGGTGGCAGGAGCAGGAGCCTACAACAAAATATAGTCAGCAAAATTCCCCATTCTTGCCCTAACCCTAACTCGCAGAGGCATAGTGACGAACTGACCTCACTTGTGACAGAGTAGCCGTCAGACGAGGAGCTGGATCCTTCACTCCAAGATACCATGGCGGCGAGCTGGCGGCGCCGGCGAGGAGCTGGAGCAGGGAAAGGAAGCGAGGGAGCAGAGAGATGAGTGGAGGGTGAGCTGCCGACAGGATAGAATATTCCAACGAATATACCAACACAGCTGGCACTTGGTGTTGCACTGCGGGTTGAAAAGGCAAGAAGGCAGGGGGCTAAGTGTAAAAAGCCGCGCGCTGACCAGCCAGACCACTTGGCATCCAGTTGGCGAGTTGTGATTGGTCTAGGACTAAATTTTCACATCCATTGCAAGTTCAGGGATGAAATAATCAGCTTTTTCAACTACAAGGACTAAACCATCACCTGACATGCAAGTTCAGGGACCTGGGGTGCTATTACCTCCAGCAAAAACACAGTTTCAACCAAGAGTTCATTTTCAGCTTTCAGGATTCCTACCTCACCTACGTCCTCCTACAACACCCGATGCTATGCCAGGGCCCGCCGGTGACGTCCTCCGGTCCTCCCCCTCCTCGCAAGCAACGATTATCGATGGCAATAAGAGCTGCAATCTTCGTCGTGTGTCCTTTTCTCCTGAACAGGTGCTCCACCAACATCTCGCAAGAGTTCCTCATTACATGGGAGACTTGTGACTCGCTCAGAGCGACTATGGCTGTTTGGATTGTGACTATGTTTGCCATACATTGCCACATTACTTTTTGCCACACTTGCCACACTTGACTAATTTGAGTTGCTCAAATTGTTAGCCACACTTTGGCTTGCCTAAGGAAATATTGACATACTTTTTGTGTCTATGACATGTGGGGTTCACTTCTCATAAAAAATCTTGCCTTAAGTGTGGCTAGAACTAAACACCCACCTAATTTGGTCAAATTTGCCTAAGGTAAGGTGTGGTAAAGTGTGGCAAGATGTGGCTAGAAACCAAACAGCCCCTATATCTTGTCACGCAATCTGCAACACCATTCTGGGACCTATGCAATTTCTATGGAATAAACACTCTACCAATCATTAAAGACTTGATCTAAGCTACTAAATGACCAAAAGCCGAACGATCTAAGCTAGAGTCAGAAAGGCAAGATAAAAGCAGTCGATGAATCAGACTGCACCATGACCGGAAGCTCCATATGTTGTCGAGCAAGCACCATACCGATCATCAAAGTGTGGATCTCCGCCTCAAGAGCATCATTGCAGTTAAACAGGTAGCGGTACACCGGAAGAAAACCGAGCCATCGTGCCTTCATAGAAGCATCCCGGCTGCCGCCGTTCCATCTTCCTCCCGGGATGAACCATCGACTGAGAGTGTCGTTGCACCCCTAGTGGGTGCAGGCCATGGAAGCACTCGGGCCGGCGGACTGCATAGGACCCTCTCCATAGTCCATGATCACCATTTTACCTTTTAGCATCTGTTCTGTAGAGTACTTTTTTGCCGATTGCACCAAAATCATATAGCCGATGAGGAAGAGAGCTTATGTCGCGACCGGCGCGGCATCTTTCCCATGAGTAATATCTCAACGGACTTGCCAAATTCTTCAAATCATCATGATAATCATACTTCAGACTACGTCCGTACAATCCGCAAGAAGAAGCAGCAACCAGACCTTTCCGGAACTCCTATGCGAAACTGCTTCAAAGTGAATTTTGTGAATTGAAACTGATTTTGATGGAGCGGAGCAGTCCCAAACAGACTTTTATATATACAATATCAATTATATAAAATATGAAACTATACCTTATGATGAATTTAATAATATATGTTTGGTATTTTAGATGTAAATATTTTTCCACAAACTTGATCAAAGTTTAAGAGGATTAACTCTTTAGAAAATTTATATGCACTATGTCAAGAGAGCGACTCACACGTTGCGCGCCCCCCCTCTCTCTCTCTCTTAATGCTAGAACTACGGGGAGTTTTACAGGACGTTTACGGCCTAAGCTGAGATGGGCTGTTATGATTGGTTAAGGATGAAGCGAGGCCCACCCTAAAAATCAGGAGGAGAGATTAAGGTAAGTCCGTAAGTTACTTGCTAAGTTACTCTTATTATGACTAGCCTGAGGGGAGAGGGGTTAAACTCTGTAAAAAATCCTCCGTAAGTCTAGCATTTCTCTCTCTCTTTCTGATGAGGAACCCATCTATTATTTTCCCTCATCTCTCTGTTGAGAGCAAATGTGACACTTCAAGGTCAGAAGCGTGGCTTTCATTTGTCGACGGCTGATATGATCGCGTGTCTATGACTCTACATCATCCAAGCTTGACAACTCCCGGAATAATCAAACGTTGATTTTTCCGCGCAGGAACAGAAAGAACATCAGAATGGCATCTCTGGAGTTGAACGCGCGCACGCACACAATGGACAATACAGGTCGACGCGGCCAGCTAGCGGCACCAAGCCGCCAACTACCTCCAGCGCCACCACCACGCAGTAGTACCTCCGTGCCGCAGTGGTGCACCCCGCGGCCCGCGCTTGACCCGTCGCCATCCCGAAGCCCGTCGAACCAACGTGCTATATAATCACGAGCCGTATCGAGGGGCTTCTCGTCTCCTCCTCAGCCCCCGGCGTCCTTCCTTCAGCGCGCCGCCGCCGTGCTGTTATTGCCGATGGAAACCTCGGGGCGACACGGCGCCTCCGGCTGCTACACCCCTCCCGCGGCAGACAGGCTCTGGAGGCAGCGCTCCTCTCCGGCACCTGTTGTGTCCGCCTTCTTGCCGCGCGGCGGCCACGGTGGCCAGGCGCGAAGAAAGATCAGGAGCGCGCGTCTGGGCGGGATTGGGAAGGTTGGGCACCGCAACGGCGAGGAGGCGGAGTTGGGCCCTGCTGCCTTGCCAGGCGGCGGCATGGGGTTCGCGCGAGCGCTGTGGATGCGGATCGTCACGAAGGTGATGAGCCGGAGGGGTTCCTCCGTGAAGGAGCGGTACGCGCAGGAGGATTACGAGCAAAACTTCGACGAGGGCGACGCGGCTGGGGAGCCCGAGAACCTCCCGCGGTCCTTCTCCGCGCGGTACGCCCGCCGGCGTCCTGCTGGGATGGCGTTCTCGGATATAGCTCACCGCCGGCATTTGCATCCTGATTGTGGGTAATTAAATCTTGTGAGGAGTTTGTGGACGTGAGAAACGATCGCGTCATCGACTCATGGGTGTAGCTCAGACTGGTCTCTATCTTTGAAGAAAAAAGAATACTACCTCCTTTTTGGTTTACAAGTCCTACGCGTATACCTAGGTTGCCAATTTTATCATCTTAATATAAACTATATAACACAAAAATTATACGGTTTGAAAATAGAACATCTGAAGTTTATATTGATATATTTTCGGAAATGTTAACGCCCACACGTGTGGGCGTTCACCATCCCGACCACACGCAAGCATCACCGTTGGCAGGTGTGTGCACGAATTTTGGAACAAACCAGGTGGTTTTTTGTGCCACGTAGGATGAGGCGTGTGTGCGGTGTGCGAGTAGGTTCGCCCGCACGTTGGTTGCCACCCCGCGGTCAGCGGTTGCCATCTGAGTCGTGCGGTGGAACTGCAATGCGCCCGCACGCCACGCTTCGACTGCGGTTGACGTCGCACGCCTCTGCCCCCTCTCCCTCACGCTTCCATTTACTCACCCGCACCGCAGTTACCGGCAGAACCCACTCGCATTTCAAACCATCGAAGGACAAGGCGAGGGGAGAAGGCGACGGCGAAGGCGGAAGAATCGACGGTGTTCGGGACCGTCGGTGGTGCTCGCCGGAACGGAGCGGCTCGCCGGAGCGCCTGCGGGTTGAAGGTACTGCTCGCTGCAACCCTCGCAATCCCTTCCTGCATTTCCTCCCCTTCCCTCCCTGTTCGATTCCTCGATCGAGATTCGTAGAAATTCAGGCGATTCGTCGATGCGTCGGCGTTCCTGCCGGCGCCGAAGTCGTCTGCTAGCCGCTTTTGGTTGCACTGGTCAGTTTCGTCGCGGGCGCGGCGGCGGCATCGTCGGCGTGGTTCTGCCTGTTCGGAGGCACGCACTAGTATTGCCTATGGATTGAGCAGGTGTCTCCCGGGGTTGTTTTTGATGTGCGTTGGTTCGATTTTGTGTTTGCAGTCAGTTCGTGGGAGAATTTTGAGGGTGAATTTGAAGTCGAGGTAGTTGCCATTGAACCCTAGATCTAGTTAGTTTGGTTTTGAAAATGCAGTATGAGGCGAACTTGATAGTTACATTAACTATCATGTTTGTGCGACCACTAACTCCCTGAACAAATTTGATAGTTGCCACAAACGTGTTTCCCCTTGCGGCAACAAATTACTGAAATGATTGTGTTAGTTGCCACATGTAAGCTTTCTCACATGGCAACTATTTTTCATTCAATGACTGTGATAGTTGCCACACACACGCTCTTCCATGTGGCAAATAATTTTGCTGAAGTAATGTGATAGTTGCCACGCACACGCTCTTTCTCCGTGTGGCAACTAAGATTTGCTGAATTCCTGTGTTAGGTGCCACAATCATGCTATTTTCATTGCGGCCAGTGTTTTTCCGAATGATATGTGATAGTAACCACACTGTGATAGTTGCCACAATCGGTAGTCAATGTACATTCACGAGCCAACTGCACTGGATGGCAACCACTGTGCACATAAAGTGTGCCTGTTGCCACCTGGATAGTATATTCATGTGGCAAATAGAGTGTGAACACACTGTCTGTTGCCATTCTGCATATAAGACAATGTGGCAAATTGGTTGCATAATGTGGCAACCGACTTTGCATATCAAATGTATCAGATGCCATACATATGCTTTGCATGTGGCAAGTTTTTGCTGACCTCTTTGCATTTACATTTCCACCATGACAATTTGGTCTGTTCCCATCTCAGCAGAATGGCTCGTGGTGATCGTCAAAACGACGATGATGATTTCATGGATCCACCACAGCGTAATCGGGCAACTGGGCGAAGAAAAGAGGGTGATGAGGTAAATGTTCATACATCCCCCTTTCCTCCTGCTGTATGTTAATGGTTGACACCTTGAGCTTGCAGTCGTCTGACACGAACTAAAATTTCTTTACATTGCAAAACGCGGCAACAACTGATCTCTTTTTTGCAAAAACATGGCAACAACTGATCACTTTATGTCTGTTTTTTGCAGAAGAAGAAACGTATTCGTAACAGAGCCTCCCAAGAACGACTGACTGCGTTGACTGACAAATTCAGCGACGATCAGAAGGGGGCTGCTGCTGAGATGGGTATGCAGTCTATGATGGCTGTCCGGTGCACGAACCTTGTCAACCATGTATGCGATTGGCTTGGTGAGATCTACGACCCCGCCTCCAGAGAATTCGTGATTCCGGGACGCGGAAGACTACCGCTGAATGAGGAATCCGTGTTCTGCACGTTGGGTGTGCCCCGTGGACATATCAAAGTCCCGTACGAGGTCAACAACGAGATCGAGGAAGCGCTGTTCCCCCGTTTGTTTCCTGGGTTGGGATCCATGCCGAACACGACTGCAGTGGCAGATTCGTTGGAGGCCATGACGACGCACGGAGATGTTTTCAAGATGAAGCTACTCATGTACCTCATCTCAGCCGTTTTCACGCCGACCACTTCTCTTCGCCCAAGCAACAAATGCTTCCCCATCCTGGTGAATGATCTATCTTTACTACATTATTTTTCCTTCAATTTTTTTGCTCTGATGTCATGTGCAAGCTAGTCACTGACAGTTTTTTTGTTGTTTTTTCCATTGGAATTCTGACGCGGCAACTCCTTGTCCTGAATTTTATGCGGTGCAGGCGAAACTGAAAGATGTGAAGAACATGAACTGGTGTAAGTTCATTGCCGACTTCCTGCATGATGCATTTGCAAGCAAGGTGTACCAGAAGGGTTGTCGACTGCATTTAATGGTATTTTTTACCGGTCCTTTATGTGAACACTATTTTTAACACATCTTTATTCATGCATGTCAACATGATCATAACATGATGGCAACTGCCATGTTGATTATGTGGCAACTGCCATCATGACTATATGGCAACTGCCATCATACTGTGATGGCAACTGCCAACATGACAACATGGCAACTGCCATCATACTATGATGGCAACTGCCATCACTCTATGATGGCAACTAGCACATGCAGATGGCATATTCTTCGTAAAATACCATATATTTTATCCTGTTATTTGTCGCAAAATACCATGACCGCAACTGATTTTTCTTTCTTTTTAAAATTGTTGTACATCAGCTCATGTATGTCGACTGCCTTGATCTGTCCACCGTGGACTTCACTGGGACAGGAGGCCCGCCGCCTGCGCACAAGTTTGTTGTTTCTGCGTGGACTATCGATGCTGTCAAGGCTGTGCTTGCTGCAGACAGGGTAACTGATAGCAAATATGGTAAACTGCAGGTTAGTTCTGCTTTTTTTTGCAACACATGAACTGCTAGTCAGTGTTCATCATTCTCTCTCTTATATCATTTGCTACTTTTTTTTCTTTCTCCCCAGCTGATGGCCAAGCATTCTATAGACTACAGCGTGTTTGGGGGGCCTCAAAACTTTGAAAAGTGGATGGACGTGCACTCAGCTCCGTCTTGTTCTTCAGAGGTAATCAAAAGATCTACATATATGGTTTGCCGTGGAGTATTTTTCGATGTCGTGCAAGTGATTGCAATACGGGGTTGTCATTGATGCCTCTTTGTTTTGTGTACAGGCGAGGGCACCTGTTGAGCAGCTAATAGGGCAGTTTGCATCTCGAATGACTGGCTTGCTCGGGAAGTTGGTTGAGGGGTGGACGTCCCTCAGTGGCTCTGAAGGCGACGCGGTTGCGAGGCAATTCACTTCATTCGTCCCAGAACATACACACCGGCCAACCGGTTGCCGTGGCCGGTATGACTACAACAGTTCCCAGGAGCCCGCTGACACACAAGATGAACTACGTGGAGACGCTGGTCTCAGCAAGGATGACGATGATGTCATGGATAATGTGCAAGAGGACACCGATGATGATGAACACGCTGAAGTTCGCGCGGGTGGTAACAAGGGCAAGGATGCAACAGATGTCCCCCAACCGGATAAAGTCAAACAACGCACGGCTGTGAGAGGCGAAGGGGTTTTGCCATCAAAGAGGGGGATGGCTCCAGAGGGTGCTGGGCAAGTTTCTGCTGGCAAGAGGTCTAGGACCGACCCTGTAGCTGCCAGGAAGAGGTTCGACTTTCATCTTAGCTTTTTGCTTTGTCTATTTTCTTCGAACAGACTCATCCTCTTTTTTGCACTTGTGTTCTTTCAAACGCGGCAACGAGATTGCTGTCTGACAATTGCCACCTCTTTTTTTTGACCTCCATCTCATACGTGCAGCGAGCCGACAGCTGGTGGATGAGCAATTACGAAGAAACAGGCGCCAACGCCAACCCGTGTTTCTTCTCGGTTGAACAAAGGTGCCCCCATTGCCGGTGATACCACTTCCACCAGGGCATCTCCTCGCACGACGACAACCAACACCGGGGATCCTGTCGTGTTGCCAGACCTGAGGAAGGCAGTCAGGAAGTAGGTTTCTTCATCCGCTTTCATTGACATAGCGCTATATTTTTTGATTTTCCAATGCATTCGTTTAGCTTGTCACATTGTCTTCTGTCATTGCCCCCCCCCCACGTGGCAACCGCTGTTTTACCAAATGATATTTTATTTACTTTCTAAACGTGTGGCAACTTCTATTTTTGTTTTTCACATGGCAAGTGGAATGTAGGCCAAATGGTAACTTTAATGTACCTTATGGCAACTGCCATCTTTTTACCGTTGTCTTGTGAGCTCATCCCACGCCTAGGTTTGAAATTGCATTCATGGCAAATCAGACATTTTTATCATTCTTTCAAGGTTGCTAACATGGCAACTGCTGCTGGATGGCAACTGCTAGTTATGACACATGGCAACTGACGTTCCCCTTACATGGCAACTGCCAGCTTTTCCACCTTTTTTCCATTTTCTTAAGGTTTCTACCAAGGCAAACATAATTTTGTTTCATTTTTAAATACCTTTTTCATGCACTTCATTTTTTTTGCAGGGTGAAGAAGACTACTACGCGTGGGTCCAAGCATATCAGTAAGGACCCGCTCGAACGCATGCATTCAAAGTTGTCAACAGGGGGCAACTCAGATGTACAGGAGGCACCAGTCGACAATACTGCTGCTGCACCGTTGACCGCTCCCACCAACTCTGATGCAAGTGGCAGACCATCTCCGCCGGCTGCAGATGTGCAGCCTACAACAACAGGCATCCGTACATCGGGGAGTGACGAGTCGGTATCTGCCAGGACAGATGAAATACTGCCAACCCTTCTGGCAATGAAGGATGCTGCTGTGAGTCATGCCACCCCATCAGCAAGCGTTGAAGTGGACGCTCCCGAGACGAACCTAGGCAAGGAAGATTCCCGCTCATCTGACACTGATTCCAAGCGCGTGTGCGGTGGCACTCCTGTGTCCACGACGGAAGCGGTCGAGGCGGCAGTTCACAAGGACATGCCATCTACAGGTGAGAGTCCTGGCACAACAGCTCCAGCTCCTGGCGGTGCAGATACTGCTAAGGCGACTGTTTCGCGTGTTGGTCTACCACCTAGGCGTCGTAGCCCCCGCAAGCAACCAACAGACATACCGAACGCACCGACAGTAGCCAGGAGCAGCAGAGACGAGTCTGGTTTTGTTCCTGCATCCACACTGTTCCCGCCACCTGCCAAAAGCAATGTGATGGAGAAACCTGAAGACCGGAGCACAACTGATGCAGGTGTCAAGCCGGGCACGAGAGACGCAGGTGAACACCCAGAGCAGATTGCGCCATTTCCTGCAGTGGAAATCCCCAGCATAAATCTGCGCACTTCCAGGCTCCCAATCAACGTCGGTGTCCCCTACAGCCCAAACAAGAAGATTGTCATGAAACCTACGGTTGATACCACTGACAACACGCCCCGCCCTGCAAATAAGGACGATCATTCTGCAGCTGCCGATTCAGATATGTTTGTTGATCTTTCACCCTTGGATTCTGCCCCGCAAGTCGTTCGTGGTCCGGCCAGCAGGAATGAGAGGCACCCAATGGCCTTTACCCCACCGAGTTTCAACCTTGGCATCAGTCAAGATCAACCGGTTGTGCAAAATCCTATGCCAGTTGCCTTTGCATTCCCAGGAGGCATGCCTGCAATGATGGCGCAGCCAATGGTCGAGGGCAGGAAGGCTGTCAAGTTCGCAGAGCCGATTATGGCAGGTACACTTGCCATGTCCATATGATTTTTCTTGCACACGTCTGTGTAGTTTCACTGTTGTCCCAATCATATTTTTTGTTTTGGGGGGTTCTCACTTGTGATGGCAACTGACATGCGATGACATGGCAACTGGATTTGATGCACCGTGTCACCTACTTTTTTTTCTACCATGCTGCATTTTACATTTGGGCAACCATGTGGCAACTGAAGTTGATTCAATATGGCAACCGTAGTCTCCGTAACATGGCAAACACAGTGCATCACACATGGCAACTGGAATTGATTCAACACCATGTCACCTGCATTTTTTTTGTTTCCATGCTGCATTTTTTCATAAAGCAATCACATGGCAAGTGCAGTTGACACAACATGGCAACTGTAGTTGCTGTGACATGGCAACTACATTCCAACTAGATGGCAACTACATTCCAACTACATGGCAACTGTAGTTGCTATGACATGGTCACTACAGCTGGACCACACATGGCAACTGCCCCACTTTTTCCTACCTACAACTCACATCATGCACCCCATCTTTTCTCACAATCCATCTGCTTTTGATTTCCTAGGTATCCTAACCCACTTTTTTTATCACTGCAGCCACACCTGAGGAGATTTCACCGTTTCTTGAAGAAACTTACCGCATGCTTGAGGAGGCAGCATTGCAGAGGAAGTCCTCATGAGGGCAAGGGCAATCAAGTTCCAACGTGCCTGCAGACACGGTATCTGAGGATACCATTAGGAGTGCCACTCCTGGTTCTGTGAGGCAGCAGAGGGTAGTGCACCCACCTCCCGTGGAAGACTACGAGCCCGAATTCAGGGCCACTAAAGAACAGACCCAGCTGTACGATATCGTCAAGCAGTTTGGAAATGCGAGGTCCAGTGGCAAGCACATGAAGGAGTTGAAAGCGTAAACGACCACACCCCATAACATCTCATTTTGCTTTGCTCCTTTTTTACCATTCACATCCTTCGTACTTTCTATATTATATTGTTTTAGTTCTTTCATAATTTTTTTTACTTAGTAGGCATGATCCTTCCATGTTATATTGTTTTCATACAGCTCATGTTTGGACAGAACCAAAGTCATTCAATGCGGAGCGACGTACGTCGACCTTGGTGATCTTGCTGAGTCCGTGAGGCCAAACGGCAAAATGTCGACGAACGTAGTTGCATGCGGGATTGACTACATCAACAACCACACCGATGTGTGCGCCGACAAGACAATCATGCATTACAGTGTGACCTGCAAAATATGGGACGGTGACTTCCACCACAAAATCCTGAGGAAGAACTTTGCCCAACACGGTGATTTCAAGCTCACAATGAGGAAATATGTGAGTACTCCTTCAATGTCTGCACCTTTTTTTTCACAAGGTGTGCTTTTTGTTGCCATCATCTGCAGTTGTGTTTTACGTGGCAACTGTTTTCATGTGGCAACAGCTGCCGTGCACACTGACTTATTTGATTTTTGCATGCCGCGCAAACTATGTGGCAACTCGACAGTAAAATACATGGCATACTTTTGTTCACACATGGACGGCAACTTTATTTCAACTACCCCCACCCATAACCAGAGTTTTTCTACATGATTCTAATTCCTTTGTCCCTCTGCTGTTCTTTACGCGAACGCTGATTCTCATTTTCCTCACTTTTTTAAATGCAGGTCATGTTCCCCATGTTCCAGGAGCTTTCACCACATGACCCACACGACAAGTGTGGTCACCACTACGTGATCTGTCTTGACCTGAAGAACCAACGTGTTGAGGTGCTTGATTCAATCCGTTCGGAAGATGATGCAGACCTCACCACGCATGCTGAATTCTTCATTAAGAACCTCAAAGAGACATGGCACCGTCACTATGAACACTCAAAGGTCCAGATCAGTCATTTCCCGACTGAGTATGTGGCGACTACAAAGCAAGGGAACACGTAATTCCTTCCTCCCTTTTCGTCTGCCATTTTACATCAATCCAATTCCTGTTTTGTTTTGTCAGATCTGAAATTGAAGTCTGTCTTTTGTTACGTCTGAGCTCTTTGCGTGGTCACATTACTCTTTTCCTCGTGCAGGACGGACTGTGGCTTTCATGCGCTGGAGTACCTTGCGAAGTGGGAAGGCAGAATTGTCCCCGCTATCACAGTTGCAACGGTCGTTGAGCTCCGGAAAATCCACACATGGAACTGGTTGACGAATGAAGATTTCAACAAGCGGGCGGGAGCACGCGAGTTTGTGCAGGAAGCTGTCAAGAAAGTCACCAAGAAGTACAAGTGATCACGTGGCGTTACAGACCGGACGCACACCTTACATTCTGTTGCCGAGGAATGTAAGGTATTATCTCGTTGTTTATTGTTGAAAACTATGTTTGTGTGCTATGTTATGGCTACAACCCCGCGTAGGCTACTATGTAGTGGTGGTGTGCGAGTGACATTTGAATAGTTTCATGTAATATATGTGTGGACGTGAACCTACTTTTAGGCGTAATTATTACAATGGTTTCGTCGTTTCTAGCACCGGTTTGATGCTTTGAACGCATCTACGATGTTTTAAAAATGATGGCAAATGTAGTTCATCATACATGGGTAGTGGAAGTCATTGTCGTTTTACATTTTTGGCTGTTTTTCTTCTTCATTTTCATCGGTAACTGCACGGGGGTAGGTTGATCATGCAGCCACAACGTCTTTGCTGGGGTTTATGCACGTTACGTTGTTTTCCAACTTGTTTCCCATACACTTGCACACAACACACTACGTGCCCGTAAACCGCGTCGTTTTTGTCATGTGAATACATGCCATGCAGAGTCATCAGGAATACCATGGCATATGTCCAGTACATCTAACATGGCAGATACAGTACAAACAACATGGCAGCTCCAGCATAATTAACATGGCAACTACAGCACAACTAAGATGGCAGATCCAGTACAATTAACATGGCAGATCCACTACAACTAGCATGGCATATTCAGTACAAAACAGCATGGCATATTTAGCATAAATTAGCATGGCATGTTTAGTATCAAAAATCATGGCAGACTAACTACACATAACATGGCAAATTAAATGCATACATCATGGCAAATTAAGTACCCATAACATGGCAACTGCATTTAACCATTCAATGAATTTTCCCTTGCACTTCTGATGCCCCTGAAGAGTTATTCCCCCAATTGTTTTAAAAAAGAATTCTCAACATCTAGGGTACAAAACAAAATGTCCACAATGCCACAATTTTTGCTCATGGATTAGCCGCCCCTTTCTTCGTTTTCTTGTGTTTTGCTTGGATCTCCAATCCCGACTTGTACCTTATCTCTCTTGGACGACCCTTTGTGATGGAACGGGGTGGGTTCCTGACCTGGGTCTGTGTGCTTGCTGTTCCAGATCCTATCTCCGAGTTTTCAGATGACGGCCCCGTGGATAAGGCACGCTTGATGTGCGGGGGAACCGGTGTAAGGCTTCCTCGGCTTTCCTCTTCTTGATCTCATCAAGCTCTCTTTTTAGTGCTTTCCTGTGTTTTTCTGCGACTCTCGCTGTGTCATCACTCTTGCACGCTTCATCAATTAGCTCAGCATAGTTCTTTGTCAGCACAACGTGCCTCACGGCTTCCATGGTTGACTCTGGTCTCTCGTCATGCACAGCCAGAACTGCGTGTGTTGTTTGCGGCGCCAACGCATCGTCAGCGTCCCAAGTCCATCGCCGCCTTATGAAATGTCGGGGCATCCGTGTCACAGCGTTCACGTCCATTACTTTTAGTATGTGACAGCACACAATGCCGTCCCGTTCGAACTTGCAGCATTGGCAGTAGAACTCGCCTTCGCCTATCGAGGCTGTGACCAAGTAGTTCCTTCCTTTTTCCAGGTCTTCAGGTTCTGAATCTGACATGCCCAAAATAGAACACACCTTGAACGTACGTTCGTCCACCTGGAAAGCCGTGAACATGCTGGCACGCTTTATTTCTTCCTGGAATCTGCATTTTTTGTGTGTTTTCTGTTAAACTATTGTGGGCTTTTTTCTTGTAGCACCTTATGTTGTCATGGAAAATAGATATACATTTTGTTTGAACATGGCAAACGTAATTCATTGAACATGGCAAATATAGTATGTTGAACATGGCAAATGCAGTACGCTATACATGGCAAATGCAGTACAATAGACATGGCAACTGCATTTTCAACAAACATGGCAGATGCATCTTATTTAAACATGGCAACTGCATTTTGTTAAACATGGCAACTAGAGTTTATTAAACATGGCAATTGCATTTCAGCAAACATGGCAGTTGCATTTTAGTAAACATGGCAATTGCATTTCAATAGACATGGCAACAACATAATATTTTCCATTTGACACTAGCATTTGCACACCAACATGTCCAATGGAAGTACATTGCATTAAACATGGCAACTGCATTTTATTGAACATTGAAACTGCATCCGGGTAAGCATGAAAAACAGAATTTCTATTGAATATGACAACTGCATCTGAGTAAGCATGGAAAACAATACTTTATTAAACATGGCAACCGCAAAATCATGGCAACTGCATCGCACTCTATAAGGCACATACTGACTTGGTGCTTTTTCTGCAAATAAGACTGTAACGCAACTGACTTACTTGTTAAATATCTTGTTGGTGTATATCTTGCTCATTTGCCTCTCCATCGGTAAGTACGTTAGCAATTTTGGCTGCTTTAGCGCGGTGTTCGCTTCTTGCTGCAGCTCAGATCCCAGAATTTTTTGTTGCAAAGCTGTGTACTGCTTGGCAAACTGTAGCAATGAGTTGCCAGGACTAACATACCGCTTCAAAACAGCATTGAATCCCTCGCTGCGCTGCGTAGTCTGCAGAAAGGGGAAGAAGCACTGCATGAAGTAGGTCGGCACCCAGTACATTCGCTTCTCCCACAGGCTTACAAGAGTCTCGTTGTCTTGGACTTGATGTGTTTCAGTCATGGCCATCCAGCTCCTTTCAAACTCCTCCACCATCAAGCTGTGGTCCACGCACAGTTCGAATGCCTTGTGCAGCTCTGGACGGTCAGCAAAGAACGGTCCTAGCGTCTCCTCAGCCTTCTTTATAATGTGCCACCTACAGTGCCTGTGCACTGCCAACGGAAAGACCTCCTCTATGCCTGCACGCATGCTGAAATCCTGGTCCGTTATTATGTTCATCGGAGCAAGTCCATCCATGCACTCCAAGAAGGTCTTGAACAGCCAAACGTACCCATCCGTGTCTTCGTTCCGGACGAGCCCGCAGCCGAACTGCAACAACTGATTGTGGTTATTTATCCCTATGAACGGAGCGCACGGCATCTTGTACATGTTGGTGAGGTACGTCGCGTCGAATGAAATGCAATCTCGGAAATGTTTTTAGGCTCTCCTTGCAGGACCATCCACCCAATACATGTTCCTGACACGGTCCTCATCGTCCAACCTTATCCTGTAGAAGAAATCTGCATCTTCTTTGGCTTTCTCATCGAAGTAGGCAATTGTGGCCTCTATGTCTGCCAACTTGCTCTCTCTACGGTACCTTGCCCGTAGGTTTGTGACGTCAGCTGGTATGTACAGCATGCTACTCAGAGTCCCCTTTTTGCTGTGGATGAGAGATAGTACCTGCACCATTCTCGATGGACCGACGTTACAATCATGTAGCAGCTTTACGAATTGCCTTTCGACGGGGGTGAACCCTCTGTGGGCGGTCAGAAATTTCACCAGGTCGAACTTCTTTATCAGTTGGTGGTTGTGCTCGTCAAAATACTCATTGACCACCCACTGTGCTCCATCTATGTTTAGCTTACACCGGACAGGGCACTCATTCTTCTGAATGATACCTCTCTTTCGTTCCGGAACGACAGGCGCATCGCCTTTCCCCTTCTTGTTCCTGCGTGCCTTGTGGCACCTCATCTCACCTCTGCTGTACTCGTTAGTTTTCTTAATTTTCCTACGGTACTCGGTGTTGACCGCAAACCCATGGAACTTTGCATTGTCTGGTAGTATTCCTTTGCTGCTTCGAATGACTCAAATCTTTGCCCAATGTACGGTGGCTGAGGCACCACGATCTCTGATTGCCCACCATCTTCATCCCCTTGCGCGTCGCCGTCAGTTTCATCGTTCACTTCAGTATGGGTGGCAGTCCCATCTACCTGAGATTTGCCAGTGCTTGTGTTCAAAGGGGTGCTTGTCGGCATTGCTGGAATGATTGCCATTTCCGACTCTGACTCGAAATTGTTTGCGGCATGTTTGTCTGCTGTCTGGTGGAACGCGTCTTCCATGCGCTCAGAGCTCCCCGCAGTAGATGTGCCGGCGCCGCTGTGCATTGTAGTTGTAGGTTCTGTAACAGGGAAAAACAGGTACGAGATTAAGAATTTTGTGTTGGATAACATGTGGATCGCAACGGATCACACCATCTTCGAGTGATTTTCCATGACATCTTTTACAGACAGCAAGCCGTCAGTCTGTGGGTGGTCATTTTTATGGCAGCTGTAGGTGTGCAGACATGGCACCTACTATTCAACAAACATGGCAACCATTGTTTTGCCTACAAATAACTACAAATAGCAAATGTAGCGCTGTTTTTTGTGGTTCAGATATTTTCCCTCTACCTTGTTGTGCTGTATTTGACCATCGTGTGTGGTCTGTTACACCATAATGACGTGATCCACCAGGAATTTGCGAAGCTTGCCACGAGACGTTTGCCGGGTCACCGCCAGCGTAATAACCTGCAATCATAGTAGTGGTTGGTCAAATCGCGGCAAATGCATTTCGTGCTAGCACGGCAACTGCAGTTGCCCTTATGTGGCAAATGCATTTTTGCTTGCATGGCAACTGAAGTTGCATCGGTAGGGCAATCGCAGTTTGTTATTAGATGGCAATTGCAGTTGTCATGAAATGGCAACTGCAACTTTTCCTACATGGCAACTGCAGGTGTGCAGAGATGGCAAATGTTGTTTTTAATACATGGCAACCGTAGAAGACCAGTCATGGCAATTTTTGTAGTTGTCAACTATGCTCCTTGTGCTGACTGAGCATCCGCATCTTCACTATGTTTATGGACTCACCTGTGTACGACGTCGATGGCAGGTACATGGGTGCTGCCCGATTCCACGTGCTGCACGAAGGCTCTGCATTTTACACCCGTGATAACTCGTGAGTCCTTTTGCCATCTTTTTTCCATGTTCATTTTTCATGTCCACGGCATTATGTGCTCTTTTTTCATTTTTGCATTACCTTGATTAGCCATACTAGCTAGTTGGAGTTGGCTGCCCGTACATTTGTCAGCGTTAGCGCCTTGTGAGTGCACTTGCCACGGGGCCCCCCTAAGAGTGTTCTGGTCATAAGAACCTGCAAGACAAATGACAGTGCACGACATAAGTAGAATGTCATGTCCATCGTCGCGAAGATGGCAAATGTTTCTCTTCATTTTTTAGCACGCATCGTACCTACGCCTGCATACTGTTCTAGCAGCGGCAGCAACGGCCCTGCAGAGATGAGCTGACTGTACTCTGATGCATCGAAAGGTGGCGGCGTTTCTGGCCTTTGAGAATCCCAATCATCTGCACCATCTTCGTGATTCATTCTTTTCCGTGTCTCGCTTCTATTCTGATGTGCTCTCAATCACTGGATGAACAAGAAGGCATCAACAATCCAATTTTTTTATCATTGTGCTGCTTGCATGTAGAAGTTAACACGTCAGTGCTATCACATTTTCATGCGTTGGCAACCAACATATCATGGCTAGTAGGACATGCACATCCACTATCCTTTTTCTAAAATCCGGTGCTAGCTATCCGTTTGATTCGATGGCATCAGGCTCTACAATAGGATGGCAAGCAATAAGTTGACATGGTGGCAGTTGACGACAATGACAGGTGGCAACTGACGTTATACACCAATGGCAATTAATTTTCACACCCCCCATTATTCCAAATTTATCAATTCTCTCTCCTTTTTTATGGATTCCTGCACATCCATTCATTCACCAACTAGGAGCATCAACCTACTGAGAACTCACGGTTATCTCTAGCGTACTACATGGCAGATCTAGTGCATTCTGCTTGGCAACTGCGAAGTCACACAACGTATGTAGTGTTTTAACCCTGTAGGATGGATCTAGTTGCCAACTTCGTCGGTAATTTTGCAATTTTCTGCCCAGAAGGAGGATGAGAAACAGTAGGCAGATCGGGAGATTCACCTGCTTTTAGCTGGTCGTCTCTGGAGGGCGTTGTTGGAGTGGGGGTTGGGGGGTGGGATGGGGTGGGGGAGATAAGGGGTGTGGTTTGCGGTGGGAGCGCCCTAGAGATCCTCCCTGGTTGCCATGGCAACCAGAGATGGCCGGCGACGGAGGTCGGGGTTCGACAGGCGGGGGGCGAGGGCGCAGACGAGAGAGGGGACGGATCGGAGGCCGGGAACAGCTGGGTCGTGCGGGTAGCGGCTCGTCTGGCCCGGACGAGGCAGTGCGGGCGGGGTTGCCATGCACCGGACGTGCGGGCGCGCTTTTGTGAGCGCGGACGGGGTCGTGCGGGGCGGTTCCCGTCCATGCCACACGATGCGTGCGGGCGGGTCGCCCTCCACGCCACACGTGTGGCAGTTATCGGCTTCCTATATTTTTTGTAATATATGACTTGTATTAGGTTGGTCAAATTAACGACCTAGGGGCACGCGCATGTCCTGTAAACTGAGAGAGAGGTAATACTAGTATTATCTAGCATGTTCTGACTTCTCATGCCATGGGCCAGCTAGGCTCGGATGCCAGTGTGGGTCAGAATCTAATGCCTTAAATGTGTTAGTGTTGCCTCAGAGTTGACCGCTTTGGGTGAAAAAATGAGGAGAGCGAGAAAAAAAAGAAGAAGAGAGAGTGTCCGGACACAGTTGAAGCATGCAGGCAGGCCATGGTTGACAGTAGAATTACCACCTCGAGCTCGGCCACTACATGGCCTTGAGCGTGTCCACTCCCCATGGATTCGATCTAGTCGGAGCCGAGGTGCATTGTGACTGGATTTCAGAGAAAAGCTTGTCGGCGGCGCTTGATCCAGGAGAAGGAGCAAAGTCGTCGCTTGCCTGCACCGGCCTAGCCGGTCTAGGGAAATGAGCAAAGTTGTTGCTTGCCCGCACCGCCCTGGCCGGTTGGGGCCATGCCAAGGCGCACCATCACATGACCGTTCATTCCGGTAGGAACAACGGAGTTGTCGGCTGCACGAACCACATGAGGCCTTGAATTCGTCCATCCCTGGCCTCGAATTGGTTGAGGAGAAATACATTGCAAGGGGTTTCAAAAAAAGTGGTGGGGGCTATGCATCCGCGAGGATTGAGAGAATCGGCGACGTGGTGGCTTGGAAATCCACTGACAAGCACCATCTCTGAAGGAGGCTGAGGGGAATGAGATAACCATGAAGGAAGAAGATCGGGGCTTAAGAGAGAAAAAGGGTGGGTCCCATCCAAACGGTGGTTGATGAGGACATCAACACCATTGTTACACCCACAACCCCTGCTGCTATACATATTGTATCAATTACTAGAGTTCGCGCACGCCAATTGAATTACCAGATACTTCCGTTTCTTGGTAACAATTCTAATGTTCATGAGAATATGATGCTATCTAAATTGGATACATTTGTGTTGATTACTAATGAAGGGCCGAGCATGGACAAGAGGGATGAACACTGGAGCAGGAGTAAGCATGGAAATGAAGGCACACGCGAAGGAAACCAGAACGGCGTTTCTAATGCAGATTTCAGTATTTTGAAGCCTCCTTAATGATATACAAGGATATGGACGAAATATACAAGATGCCCTTTCATCAGTTTCGTCCATAGCTTAATATAGGTGATGCGCCACCTTATTTTTGGGCCAAGCCCATGTAATTTTGAAATATTACTTATAGGCTATTTTTTTAGAGTCTGTATTATAGGGGAAAATACCCAGGAGGTGTTTTAGTCCCACCTTGGGACGAAATCCCCTCTCCCCCCCTACAAATTCAACCCTTAAGGCGTCGTCTAGACTCTGGGTTTTGTTTATATTAAAGTTCATCATAACTGCAAATCGCGTACTTCGTTTGTGTTCAACGACTTGACAAAGACGTCACAGAACCCCATTTGATTAATAAACCTTTCCTCTTACATTCGCAATATCCCGATTGCGATCTCAACTTATTGCTTGTTCTTTATTTGCTTACAGGAAATAGACCTTCATGGTCAGATTGATCATGCCCCAGCGTGCTCAATAACCTCATCGGAGTTGGTTTAGCGATTGCTAAGACGCAACGTCATCGAATGTCCGTAGTCGGATTGTCAAAGTTGACTTCCTCCAAAACGATCGATACAATCTCATTGAAAGACGGAACATTTTTGCCTCTATCAAGTGATACCTGATACATCTCCAACGTATCTATAATTTTTGATTGTTCCATGCTGTTATATTATCATTCTTGGATGTTTTACAATTATTTTATAATCATTTTATATCATTTTTCGGGACTAACCTATTAACATAGTGCCCAGTGCCAGTTGCTGTTTCTTGCTTGTATTTTTACATCGCAAAAAATCAATATCAAACGGAGTCCTAATGCAGCAAAACTTTTTGTGAATTTTTATGGACCAGAAGACACCCAATGAGCCGGAGAAGCACCCACGGGAGGCTACCGAGGTGGGCACAACCCACTTCGCCCGGGGTCCCAGGCACGCCCTGGTGGGTAGTGCCCCCCTCGATGGCCTCCTGCACCGCCTCTTTGCTCTATAAATACCCCAATATTCCAGAAACCCTAGGGGAGTTGACGAAAATCAATTCCAGCCGCTGCAAGTTCTAGAAACACCAGATCCAATCTAGACACCATCACAGAGGGGTTCATCATCCTCATTGGTGCCTCTCCGATGATGAGTGAGTAGTCTCTTGTAGACCTTCGAGTCCGTAGTTAGTAGCTAGATGGCTTCCTCTCTCTCTTTTGATTCTAAATACAATGGTCTCTTGGATATCCATATGATGTAACTCTTTTTGCGGTGTGTTTATTGGGATCCGATGAACTTTGAGTTTATGATCAGATCTATGTTTTATCCATGAAAGTTAATTGAGTCTTCTTTGATCTCTTATATGCATGATTACTTATAGCCTCGTATTTCTTCTCCGATATTTTGGTTTTGTTTGGCCAACTTGATCTATTTATCTTGCAATGGGAAGAGGTGCTTTGTGATGGGTTCGATCTTACGGTGCTTGATCCCAGTGACAGAAGGGGAAACGACACATATGTATCGTTGCTATTAAGGATAACAAGATGGGTTCTATTTCTACATAAACAAATCTTGTCTACATCATGTCATTGTTCTTATTGCATTACTCTGTTTCTCCATGAACGTAATACACTAGATGCATGCTGGATATCGGTCGATGTGTGGAGTAATAGTAGTAGATGCAGGCAGGAGTCGGTCTACTAATCTTGGATGCGATGCCTATATAATGATCATTGCTTGGATATCGTCATGTTTATTTGAAGTTCTATCAATTTCCCAACAGTAATTTGTTTACCCACCGTATGCCATTTTTCTCGAGAGAAGCCACTAGTGAAATCTACGGCCCTCGGGTCTCTTCTTTATTATATTTGCCTTCGTGATCTATTTTTATTTTCTTTTATTTTCATATCTATTAATCCAAAAATACAAAAATACCTTGCTGCCATTTTTATTTATTTATTTTATCTCATGTTCTCGCAAGATCCATTTATCCAATCTACTACAATTTTACCTATCTTTTTACCCGTGAGGGATTGACAACCCCTCTCTTATGTCGGGTTGCAAGTATTTGTTCTTTGTGTGCAGGAGCTGTTTACGTGGTGTTGTGTGGTTCTCCTACTGGTTCGATAACCTTGGTCTCATCACTGAGGGAAATACCTATTGTTGCTGTGTTGCATCATCCCTTCCTCTTTGGTGAAATACTAACGTAGTTCAAGCAAACATCAAAAGGCATTTCTGGCGCTGTTGCCTGGGAGACATCATCAACTTCTACCAGGTTCCTAATCACAAATCTCATCTCCTTACAGTTTATATTATTTGCCATTTGCCTCTCGTTTTCCTCTCTCCCACTTCACAAAAATTTGCCATTTTTATTCGCCCTCTTTTTTGTTCGTTGTTTTCTCGTCAGATCTCATGTTTGCTTGTGTTGCCATGTGTCTTCTATTTGATTGCATCTTCGCTTTCTAAAAATCAATTCATATGGATCCTCATCCACTTGCTAATATTTTCAAGAGATCCAATTATGATGAACCCATTGCTAGTGAATTGAGTTCACTAGATTATCTTTATGAAGTTTTGCTTCAGATTTATGAATCTGAAAATTGTGATGAAGTGTTAAACGAAGGAATTTATAATGTGATTCATGATAGCTCCATGAGTGAAAAGAATGATTGCAATGATGTTAGTATAAATTATATTAATGTCAATTGTGTTAGTGATATGCAAAACCCCAAGCTTGGGGATGGTTGTTTTGCTATGTCCACTACTTATTGCAATGATCATGATTAGGGTGATAATGATTCTTATGGTCTTGAAAATTTATTTAAACCTCATGATGAATATGCTTGCGATAATATTAAAAGTGGGTTTGGAAGAGTGTCAACTTTAGCTAAAAATAATCCCACATATTTGGGGTGTTGGGAAACGTAGCGTGCAATTTCAAAAAAAAAAACCACGCTTACGCAAGATCTATCTAGGGGGTGCATAGCAACGAGAGGGGGAGAGTGTATCTACGTACCCTCGTAGACCGAAAGCGGAAGCAATTGACAACGTGGTTGATGTAGTTGAAATTCTTCTCGTTCTGACCGATCAAGCACTGAATGTACGACACCTCCGAGTTCTGCACACGTTCATCTCGATGACGTCCCTCGTATTCTTGATCCAGCAAAGTGTCGAGGGAGAGTTTCGTCAGCACGACGACATGGTGATGGTGATGGTGAAGTGATCCGCGCAGGGCTTCGCCTAAGCACTACGTGAATATGACCGAAGGAGTAAACTGTGGAGGATGGCGATGCACATGGCTAACAACTGTTGATGTGTGTTCTAGCGGTGCCCCCGAGGAGAGGCAGCCAAGGTGGCTCCCCAAGTAGGAGGAATCCTACTTGGGCGCCTCCCAATTCGGCCTCCCCCCTTCCATATTCATCCGGAGGGGGAAGGAAGGAGGAGGGAGGAGAGAAGGAAGGGGAAGGCCGAATTGCTGCCCTTCCTTTCTCTCTTCCCCTCTTTCCTTCCCCCCTTATTTCGGCCTACATGGGGCGCACTAGCCCCCTAGGGGCTGGTCTGTCCCCTTCTTGGCCCATTAGGCCCATGTAGTTGCCGGGAGGATGCCCGGAACCCCTTCAGGTGACCAGATATGTACCCGATACCCCCAGAACACTTCCAGTGTCCAAATATCATTATCCAATATATGAATCTTTACCTCTCGACCATTTCGAGACTCCTCATCATGTCCGTGATGTCATTAGGGACTTCGAACAACATTCGGTCGCCAAATCACATAACTCATACTCCCTTCGTCCGGAAATACTTGTCCTAAAAATGGATAAAATGGATGTATCTATAACTGAAATAAGTCTAGATACAACCATTTCAAGGACAAGTATTTCTGAATGGAGGGAGTATAATACAAAATCATCATCGAACATTAAGCGTGCGGACCCTACGGGTTCGAGAACAATGTAGACATGACCGAGACACCTCTCCGGTCAAAAACCAACAGCGGAACCTGGATGCTCATATTGATTCCCACATATTCTACGAAGATCTTTATCAGTCTTATCGTAATGACAACATACGTTATTCCCTTTGTCATCGGTATGTTACGTGCCTGAGATTTGATCGTCGGTATCTTCATACCTAGTTCAATCACGTTACCGAAAAATCTCTTTACTCTCTCCATAATACATCATCCCGCAACTAACTCATTAGTCACATTGCTTGCAAGGCTTATTATGATGTGCATTACCGAGAGGGCCCAGAGATACCTCTCCGATACTCGGACTGACAAATCCTAATCTCGATCTATGCCAACCCAACAAATACCTTTGGAGATACCTGTAGAGCATCTTTATAATCATCCAGTCACGTTGTGACGTTTGATAGCACACAAGGTACTTCTCCGGTGTCTGGGAGTTGCATAATCTCATAGTCAAAGGAATATGTATATGACATGAAGAAATCAATAGCAATAAAATTGAATGATCAATATGCTAAGCTAACGGATGGGTCACGTCCATCACATCATTCTCCTAATGATGTGATCCCGTTATCAAATGACAACTCATGTCCATGGTTAGGAAACCTTAACCATCTTTGATCAATGAGCTAGTCAAGTAGAGGCTCACCAGGGACTCAGTGTTTTGTCTATGTATTCACACATCTATTAAGGTTTCCATTCAATAAATTCTAGCGTGAATAATAAAAATTTATCATGATATAAGGAAATATAAAATAACAACTTTATTATTGCCTCTAGGGTATATCTCCTTAAGTCTCCCACTTGCACTAGAGTCAATAATCTAGTTCACATTGCCATGTGATTTAACACTGATAGTTCACATATTTATGTGATTATAGTTCACATCACCATGTGACCAACACCCAAAGGGTTTACTAGAGTCAATAATGTAGTTCACATCGCTATGTGATTAACACCCAAAGAGTACTAAGGTGTGATCATGTTTTCCTTGTGAGAGAAGTTTAGTCAACAGGTCCGCCACATTCAGATCCGTATGTATTTTGCAAATTTCTATGTATACAATGCTCTGCATAGAGCTACTCTAGCTATTTGCTCCCACCTTCAAAATTTATCCAGATGAGACTCAGAGTCATCTGGATCGGTGAAAAAGCTTGCATCGACGTAACTCTTTACGACGAACTCTTTATCACCTCCATAACAGAGAAATATTTCCTTAGTCCTCTTAGGTAACTAAGTATAACTTTGACCGCTGTCCAGTGATCCACTCCTGCATCACTATCGTACCCCCTTGCCAAATGTAATGCCCACGATGCAGCTATATCTCCCACGTGTCGAGGCACGACTTAGAGGCATAACCGCATGGTGGTTTTGTCGCAAGAGGGGTAATCTTCACACAATCCCATGTACTGAAAAAGAAAGGGGTAAGGAGTTGGCTTACAATTGCCACTTCACACAAATAACAAGTCTAAACATACATCATCCAGAATACAATCAAGGTCCGACTACGGAACCAAAATAAAAGAAGACAACCCCAAATGCTAGATCCCTGATCGTCCCAACTGGGCTCCACTACTGATCATCAGGAAACGAATAATAGTAACGACCAAGGTCCTCATCGAACTTCCACTTGAGTTCGGTAGCATCACCTGCACTGGTATCATCGGCACCTGCAACTGTTTGGAAGTATCCGTGAGCCACGAGGACTCAGCAATCTCACACCCGCGAGATCAAGACTATTTAAGCTTATGGGTAGGGTAAGGTAATGAGGTGGAGCTGCAGCAAGCGCTAAGCAAATATGGTGGCTAACATACGCAAATAAGAGTAAGAAGAGAAGCTACACAACGGTCCTGAAGCTATAAGTGATCAAGAAGTGATCTGAAACTACTTACGTTGAACCATAACACAAACCGTGTTCACTTCCCGGACTCCGCCGAAAAGAGACCATCACGGCTACACACGCGGTTGATTCATTTTAATTAAGTCAAGTGTCAAGTTCTCTACAGCCGGCTATTAACAAATTCCCATCTACCACATAACCATGGGCACGACTCTCGAAAGTTTATACCCTGCAGGGGTGTCCCAACTTAGCCCATCACAAGCTCTCACGATCAACGAAGGATATTCCTTCTCCCGAAAAGACCCGATCAGTCTCGGAATCCCAAGTACAAGACATTTCGACAATGGTAAAACAAGACCAGCAAAACCACCCAATTGTGCCGACAAATCCTGATAGGAGCTGCACATATCTCGTTCTTAGGCCACACCGGATAGGTCAAGCTACGAGTAAAACCAGCCCTCGAGTTTCCCCGAGGTGGCCTTGCAGGTTGCCCGGTCCAGACCAACACTTAGAGAAGCACTGGCCCAGGGGGGTTAAATAAAGATGACCCTCGGGAGCGCGACTCCCAAGGGAAAAGTAATAGGTGGTGGTGGCAAAAGTTAAAACCAAGGTTGAGCCTTGCTGGAGGAGTTTTATTCAAAGCGAACTGTCAAGGGGGTCCCATAACCCCAACCGTTTTAGGAACGCAAAATCAAGGAACATAACACCGGTATGACGGAAACTAAGGCGGCAAGAGTGGAACAAAACACCAGGCATAAGGCCGAGCCTCCCACCCTTTACCAAGTATATATATATATATGCATTAATTAAATAAGATATAATATGATATCCCAACATATCCATGTTCCAACATGGAACAAACTTCGACTTCACCTGCAACTAACAACGCTATGAGAGGGGCTGAGCAAAAGCGGTAACTTAGCCAAACAACGATTTGCTAGGAAGGTGGGTTAGAGGCTTGACATGCCAATATGGGAGGCATGATAAACATGTGGTAGGTAGCGCGACATAGCGTTAGAGCGAACAACTAGCAAGCAAAGATAGAAGTGATATCGAGGGTAATGGTCATCTTTCCTGAGATCCCGCAAGGAAGAAGAACGAGTCCATGAAGAAGACAAACGGACGTAGCCGAATGAATCCTCACAACTCCGAAACGGAAGCGAAGCTAACGAGAGAAGCAAACCGGAAAGAAGCAAGCAACATGGTAAACACACAAGCATAAACATGGCATGATGCACAACCAAGGATGATGCATGTCCGGTTTAAATATGCATGGTATGGCAAAGTGCACAAACAAAACTACAAGTTAAGTGGATCTCAACATGTAACAAGATGCATGTTGATGAAACACCACATTCGATTATTTAGTTCACTCTTGTTTATGTACTCAACAATATTAAATGTTGGTTAACATGGCAAGAGATGAGGCATGAGTAAATTAACTATTTTGGCAAGTTTAAATGAGGCTGGAAATAACAAACAACAATAAATCCTCATGTGCATTTAGAAATTTATTGCAAACAACAATTTTAAACATTTTAAATGTTATTATGATGATGCGGATGACATGTGCAAGTTTTATGCATTTTTTGTGAAACAGTTGACATGATAAGATAAGAGGCGTTTGTCGCCATGGCGGAAGGAAAAGGGGTGCCATGGTGGCGAAACGAAAATTTTACCACGACAACATTCCGGTGATCCGGCAACTCGATTGAGATGCTGGTGCAAAGGAACAAGTGTGGGTGCGCGAAACATGCAAGAGTGACGGGGAGTGATCCCGGATCCCAGGTGTCCCACATGTCGGTGGCATGGCTTACGGCGAACGTGCAAGGAGCAAATCAGACACGGTGCAAACATTGGGTGCATCTCATACAACACATGCATTCGGTCCACGGGCGTCATCTCGGGGTTATACCTTCGAGGCATGCCTTTTCGGAACGGATCAAGTTCGATGCAAGGTAGAGGAAGTAGACGTTCTTGGGACCGTCGTAGTAGGTAGTAGTGGTACTATCGATCCTCGGCGACGGAAGTGGAAGTAGTGGTACACATTCATTTTCAGAGAGGTACTTGACGAATCCAACATTTTTGGGGCGACGGTAGTTGTACACGTGGCTACTTGGTTTTGTTGGATCCATGGCGACGGTAGTCGTACACATATCGTAGAGGAACTTGGTCTTGCGAAGAGGTACTTGACGATAGTGGTACTTGGCGCGTCCGAGGGTCGTCGTGTCGTAGTACTTGGCTAAATTCTCGGAGAAGATGCTTGACGAACCGGGTACGGGTCTTGGCAACAGCAAGACAAAAGGGCCTCTGGTGGGCAGCAGCAAGGAGGCGATGGTGCGGCGGGAAGTAACCAGAGGTGCACAGGCACGAGGAGGCGCAACAGAGGACGTGGAGGCCGGAGGTGGTCCTCGTCGATGATGGAGGGACGCAGGCGCGAGCGGGAGGTTGGGCGCGCGGCGCATGGTGGTGGAGGTCGCCCGCAGAGACAGACGACGGAGGGGCGCGAAGGGCTGTGCTCGGCGCTAAAGAGGCGGCTCAGAGCAGCAGCCTGCAGGTGGTCGGTGGCGCGGGCGCCATGGCCGGAGACCGAAGTCGGGGGCAGCGATAGAGGGTCATCGCGGATCGAGGGAGGCACCGGGGAAGGGCTCGCCGGGTGGCACGCTGGCCGGCGCGGGGCAAGGGGGCGCAGGCGTGGCTCGCTGGCTGGAGCTTGCTAGCGGCAGAGGATGGCCGGAGTGGGCAAGAGGTGGCTGCGGACGTGGGAGATCGAGAGGGAGGAGGGGGTCGAGCGGATGGGGATGGGGATCGGGCTCCTCCCTGGCGGCGTGAGGTGGGAGACGAGGGAGTGAGATGGGATCATGGGGTGACGGGGCCTGGGCTAGGGTTAGGTAGGTTTAGGTGGGCCTAGAGGGCCGGGGACTGGGCCGGCCTGGAGGGCTGTGGGGAGGGATGGCCGCTGAGAGGCCCAACTAGGCTGGACTGGCTGCTGGGCTCTTTTCTCTCTCTCACTCTAAAGAAAAATAAATAAAAACAACACAAAGATAAGAAAGAAAAGAAAGGGAGGTTAGGGGAAGAAGTTGGACACGCGGATAATTTTTCTGGACTCACAAAAATGTGCATGGTCCATGAAAAATAGGAGTGGCCAAGATTGCGAGATTTAAATTCAAACTCATTTGAATTTAAATTCAAAAGGTTTGAACTAGGACAATATTTAGAAGAGCCCCATAATGATGAGGATTATTGGAGGAACCTCGATAAAAGTGATAAGAATTGCGGACAAGATTTGAAGGTCAAACTCGAAGCAGAAAATACATGAGAGTTTAAATTGCAAGTGTGTTTGCGGTTAATTCCAAACTAATGGAATAGTAGCTCCCTAAATACTGGGAGGATATGTTACAAAGAGAACTCACCATGTGATTTCCCTTGGTTTAAATAGATTGAAAGATCTATGCAATTTATTTAAGTGAGTTTTAGTTAGTTTGAGAAAAAATGGCATGATGACATGATGCAATGCACATGACGCATAGATGAATGCAACGAACCAAACAAAACATACGACAATTCTCGGAAACCATGGAAGGCATCTGAAGCTCCGGAGCAGGGCGTCACACCAAACTCATGGCAAGGTACACAATAGGCCTGGTACACATCATAGCATACTTTATGGAACCTATGGCTGATGCATAGGGAATGACTTTCATTCTCTTTCTATTTTCTGCCGTGGTCGGGTTTTGAGTCTTACTCACCTTGCAACACAGGAAAGAACTCCTTCTTTGACTATTCCATTTTGAACTACTTCATAATCTTGTGAAGGTATATACTCATTGAAAAATCTTATCAAGTGTCTTGATCTATCTCTATAGATCTTGATGCCCAATATGTAAGCAGCTTCACCGATGTCTTTCATTGAAAAAATCTTATTCAAGTATCCTTTTATGCTATCTAGAAATTCTATATCATTACCAATCAGTAATATGTCATCCACATATAATATCAGAAATGCTACAGAGCTCCCACCCACTTTCTTGTAAATACAGGCTTCACCGTAAGTCTATATAAAGCCATATGCTTTGATCACCTCATCAAAGCGCATATTCCAACTCCGAGATGCTTGCACCAGTCCATAGATGGATCGCTGGAGCTTCCACACTTTGTTAGCACCTTTAGGATTGACAAAACCTTTTGGTTGCATCATATACAACTCTTCTTTAAGAAATATATTAAGGAATGCAATTTTGACATCCATTTGCGAGATTTCATAAAATGCGGCAATTTCAAACATGATTCAGACAGACTTAAGCACCGCTATGAGTGAGAAAATCTCATTGTAGTCAACACCTTGAACTTGTTGAAAACCTTTTGCGACAAGTCGAGCTTTGTAGATAGTAACACTACCATCAGCGTCTGTCTTCCTCTTGAAGGTCCATTTATGCTCAATGGCTTGCTGATCATCGGGCAAGTCCACCAAAGTCTACACTTTGTTCTCATACATAGACCCTATCTCAAATTTCATGGCCTCAAGCCATCTGTCGGAATCTGGGCTGATCATCGCTTCTTCATAGTTCGTAGGTTCGTCATGGTGTAGTAACATGACTTTTAGAACTGGGTTACCATACCACTCTGGTGCGGAATGTGCTCTGTTCGACCTATGAGGTCCTGTAGTAACTTGATCTGAAGTTTCATGATCATCATCATTGGCTTCCTCTCTAGTTGGTGTAGGCATCACAGAAACGGATTTCTCTGATGAGCTACTTTACAATCTAAGAGAAGGTACAATTACCTCATCAAGTTCTACTTTCCTCCCACTCACTTCTTTCGCTAGAAACTCCTTCTCTAGAAAGGATCCATTCTTAGCAACAAAGATCTTGCACTACAAAAAAAAGACACACCCATGATATTTCGGGCCAAACGAATTTTTTTCCTGTCATGCTTATGACACTTCTATGACGATAATTGTGACAAAACCCGGTATCATCATAGATGTGGTGAGCTCCTACTTCTATGACAAAAAATCATGACAGAAAATGGGCTTTTCTCCCTGGGCGGGCTGGAGACGCAGCTGAATGACATTCTTTGGGCCGTGCATGACGGAAAAACCGTAGTAGAAGTGAGGGCGAGGAAAATATCGGGGAGTTCCCGGTTACGGTGGGTGGTCAGGGCCGAGCGATGCGCGTTTCTCTCGTACACGTACACATGTGTGGGTGCGAGGCATTGGGCTCTAACTGAACCTGGGCGAGGCGTACGCCTACTGAACCCGAGTGATTGCAATGCCGGCTACGCGTTACTGAACCCGAGCGATTGATCGATTGCTGTTAACCGAACCCGATCGAGTGATTCCTTCGCTACTGCTGCTAATTGAAGCCGATCCATGCTACCTCTGGATGAACAGTGAGCGTTGTTGGAGGGGGAGGGATTGGATGAACAAGACCCCATGGTAGTAGAGGTCGTTGCCGCTGGATGAACATGACCTCGATCGAGCCGGTTGGGGGTGGATGAACAGGGCCCCGTGGAAGGCTGGATGAACAGGACCCCGTGGAGGGCTGATTTAACAGTAGCCGGTGGAGGGCTGGATGAACAGTAGCTCGTGGAGGGGTGGTTGAACAGGACCCCGTGGAGAGGGTTGGTTGAACAGTAGCCAGTGGAGGAGCGGTGGAGGCTGGATGAACAGGAGCACGTGGATGAACAGTCGAAGGTGGAGGCTGGAGGAGGTCGACGATGGATGAACAGTAGCCCGTGGAGGCTGGAGGAGGTCGACTGTGGAGATGAACAGTATCCTATGGAGTCCAGTCTTGCGGTACGTGTAACATCCCAAATTTCCAATTTGGAATGTTATACATTAGATCATCACTGCATATCATATTTTATTTTGCATTTTGGTTGATCCTAGAAATTCTACGCAACTCAATAACCCACGGAGAGAGTTGGGGATTTCGTTATTCTCATATTTGAGTTCTCTCAAATTTTGAGAATAGGATCATTTGATTTTATTTATTTTATCATCAATTATTTCTATTACAACAATATGAGAGAGGGAATAAAATGACTTTCCCAAAATAAAGAAATATTGAGGATTTAATAATAGAATCAAATAAGATTTTATTTCGGAGTTTTTCGGTGTTTTATTTGAATTTAGGAAAAATGTGCGTTTTTCAAAATTGCTTTTAGGTCCCAAATAAATGTTCACCTTGTGCGACCTGATTTTAGAAGCCCGTGAAAATTTATTTCGGAATTTTTGGAGTCCATTTAGTATTTCTTTTTATTTTTCTTCCAAGCGAAATAAAAAAAAGTGAACCGACCTATGGGCCGTGTCCGACTAGGACTCCGGCCCGGCTAGCCTTTATAAGCCGGGGGAGGCCCAGCCCCAGCCCCAGCCAAACCCTAGCCGCCACGCCCCAGCCGCGCGCCGCCTCCAGCCGCCGCCTCGCCGCCCGCGCTGCGCCGCCGTCGCCCGCCACCGCCACGCCGCGCCGCCGTCGCCCGCCACCGTGCCGCCGCCCGGTCGCCGCCGCCGCCGCCCCGCGCCGCCGTCACCGCCGCCGAGGTTCGCCGTCGCCTCGACTTCCGTGCCATCGTTTTTTTAAATTAGATCAGTTTTTCCGGTTTATTTAATTAGCGAGCGTTTGTCCGTTCGTTCGGTCTAGCGAGCGTTCGTCGTTTTTCTTTTTCTCGGATTAAATCCGCGATTTTTCTGATCGCGATTCCTGATCCGATTTTCGTTTTAGTATAACTTTTCGCTCGTTTATCGGAATAGGGCGATTCAAGCGCCTAGAGTTTCGTCTCGAAACCCTCTATCCGTTTAACCAACTTAAACAAGATTTTGCTACTCTAAAATTTTCCCTAGATCCATATTACTAGAATGAAGTTGTTTTCTTTCGCCGTTTGACTTTCGTTGCTTCTTTCGATTTGATTCTTTTTGCCAATCAGAGTTCTTAAGTTGAACCTTCTGGTTAGATCTCTTATTTGAGTTTTACATGTGCATTAGATGAGTACTTATTGTATGCTTGTTTGTTTGTCTGCGATAGAATACCCGGAGTGCGCCGCCTGTTACTTCGAATAGTTAGGTTTCGTGGATCATCAGCAAGGCAAGTAACACTTTGATCATACCTTTTCTACTACCCAGTTTGATTGCATTAGATCAACCCTCACACATTGCATGATTAGGATCTAATTAAATTGTGGGATGGGAAGTAGATGAGGTAGTACCTATTACCTGTTATTATCAAACCTTTGGGAGTTACTTCTACATTTGCTTATTGTGCCATGCTATGCCAGTAGACATGGATTGGGTGAGTGATATCCATGACAGATGTGAGTTTTGTTAATTAATGGTTTATCTAAGGTGGCAACTTAAACACACATCTGGGTGGATTGAGGCACCTGGTTATTCCAGGACTTGCCTGTTTTCTTTTGGACCGCCACCCATGCTCAAAGGGATCATGAGACTATTCATACTAGAAACTTCCGTGTGCAGCCACAAGCTATTATGGGCTCTAGCATAGTTGATTAAGTTGTGCGAACTCTTATAGGAGTAGACTAGCAGATGTAGGGGATGTAGGTGGTACGGTCTACCCCATCGTAAGGTGCTAGCGCTTCTGAAAGACTATGTCTCGGTCATCCGTCTTCTCAAACACCATGTAGTGCGAGAAACCAAACGGAGGCGATCGAGTCTTGTGCGGAAAAGTGCGCATACCTCTGGAGAGTGTAATAAACTAATCGTGATTAGCCATGTCCCCGGTTATGGACATCTTGAGTATCTAGTACTTGGATTATCATGTGAATCTCAACATGTTACTCTAAATTAATTTTGTTGGGTTATGTTTAAAGATGATGCTTAATTGGGATTGAGAATGCTGTCAACCATTCTCAATGTTTAACAACTACATGATAGTTAAATAAATTTATTCCTTTGAAGTAGGGAAAAATTGGCTTTACGCAAAACTGTAACCATAGAGTTTTCCACCAGCCAAATATGCATATAGTATAGCTGTTTCATTCCATTACTCTCTATGTGTTACATTGCCAGCATATTCCATGTGCTGACCCGTTTCGGGCTGCAACGTTAATGTTGCAGACTTTTCAGACGACGATTAAGGAGTTTTTAGGTCATGGTTCTATACTCAGTGATGCCGTTGGAGTTGATGGACTCACTTATCTTCCAAGCCTTCCGCTGTTATCATTATTAGATGGCCTTAAGCCATATTTATTTGTAATAAGTTCTCTTATGAGACACTCGATGTAATAAGTGTGTGATTGCTACTCTGCTATAAATCCTCCGAGTACTGTGTGGTGTCAGCATTACTGATCTAGGGATGACACCGGAGCACAGAGATCAGACTGTTTGAGGTCTGATCGCTACAGAGATGGTATCAGAGCACACGCTGACTGTAGGACACGACCACTAAGTTAGAGACCTAGATCACTATTCACTCTCTTCTCTTCTGACCTCTCATCTTTTCTACTCTTTAGGATGGCGGATGCAAGGAACAAGTTCACACAACCGGATGAAGATACACCCTTTGGACGTCACTTGAAAGAAGTCACTAGATATCTGAACATAGGAGTACCAAGCTTCACGGGAACCTACAACGCCACTTTACCTGAAGAAGAGCGCTGGATGATTCTAGTTCAAGTTCCAGGAAGGAAGTTCATGCCAGTCACTGAGCCCATAGAGTTTTCTTTTGATGCACCAACTTGGAGTCTAGGAAAGAGCATGGCAGCTCACATCGCCATGGGACGCATTGGAGAAGTCTACCGCAAGGATCTCAAGGATACTATCTACCAGATTTGTGGGCACCGAGATGAGCACTGGGAGATGATCAGCACCAGGAAGGATAGATCAATCGCAGCTTTTATCCAGGAGTTAAACCAACACATTCAATGATAGAAGAACCAGATGTGCACCGACATGATAGATCTGAAGAAGGCTAAGACTAGAATCAAGGAACTGGAGGAAGAACTCAAGGCTACACGTGAAGATTATGAAGAGGAAATTGAAGTATTGGTGGAGAAGAATGACGACTTGATCAAGAAGATTGGAATATTTATGGGAGGCCCTACGCCAGTAGATGAAGACGAAGAACCCAAGGAGATTAGCCCGAAAGACTACATCATCATCGACGGCACCGATTCGGAACCAGAGAGTAGCGATGATGACTATGTTGATGAAGCTGGAGCAGATATCATGGAGTCTGCAACTGAAGAATATTTCTAGTAGACCACCCCATCAGTAGTAGTAGTCCACCATGTAAATATAGTAGTCCGAGCACTTTTGCGATAGTAGATCGATTGTATGCCCTTGTTTGATTGAATGAAGTGAATTGTTTGCTTTTGCCTCATGTGCATATGGGTAGTGTTTTCTCTTTAGACCCCCTCTATTCTTATATCTCATCTTTTCTAAACCCTCAGATGCCTCCGAGACGTGACCCCGGATTTTCCTTTCCACCGGAGCTCACCCAGTTGATCCAGCAGCAGAACACATTGATGCAGTTGCTAGTCCAGAATCAGAATCAAGGGAACAACAACAACAACCCACCACCACCACCACCTGTTGACCACTTAGCCCGTTTTCTTAGGCTGAATCCACCGGTGTTTTCTAGTAGCACCGAGCCGATAGTAGCAGATGATTGGCTCCACAAGACAGCTAGGGAGTTGACCACAGCAGGATGCACAGATGCGGAGAATGTGAAGTTTGCCGCACATCAGCTAGAAGGACCCGCAACATCATGGTGGGAGAATTTCATAGCCACTTTCCCAGTCGACACTGTCACATGGGACTAGTTTCAGCAGGCTTTTCATACTGCACACGTTTCAGCAGGAGCTATGGCCATGAAGAAGCGTGAGTTTCGCAACTTGCGCCAAGGAGGACGGACAGTTGGCCAGTATGTGGAGGAATTTAGTAAGTTAGCACGTTATGCACCAGATGACGTCGCTACGGATGCAGCTAAGCAGGAGAAGTTTCTGGAAGGACTGAATGATGAGTTGAGCATGCAGTTGATGGTAGCCACCTTCAACAACTACCAGGAGTTGGTAGATTGTGCTCTTATGATTGAAGGCAAGCAGCAGCAAATTGAGAATCGCAAGAGGAAGTATGGACAAGGAAAGTACACTTCAGGAGCTCAGCAGAAGCCACGTTTTACCCCTAGACCGGGAAGACATTTTCAGCATACCCATGGAGGAGGTAGCTCGCACAATCACAATGGCACCAAGAATGGAAATGGCAATGGAGGAAGCAACGGCCAGAACCGCACCAACCCCTCAACCCCAGCCAAGAAGGACCTGAGCCAAGTCACTTGTTTTAAGTGTCAGAAGACCGGACATCATGCCAATGAATGTCCTAAAGGCCAAAATGGCAATGGAAGTTTTGGGAAGAAGCCGAACCCTTTCAACAGGGGACAGGTGAACCACGTTAGCGTGGAGGAGGTTGAAGCTCAGCCCGATGCAGTAATAGGTAAGTTTTTGGTTATGTCATTTATTGCACTCGTTCTTTTTGATACTGGTGCATCACATTCATACATCTCAAGGGGATTTGTGGATAAGTATAACCTATCAACCCAAGCCCTTAGGTCACCCATGTTAGTAACCTCGCCTGGAGCAGAGTATGTGGCTAGTCTATGGTGTGATCGGTTACCATTAAGGATTGGTAACTATGTTTTTCCCTCAGACCTAATAGTATTGGAATCTCAAGGATTGGATGTGATATTAGGCATGGATTGGTTATCAAAGTATGAAGGGAATATTGAGTGTGCTAGTAAGTCAATTTTGCTTACCACCCTAGAAGGGAGAAGGATCAAGTATGTATCCCGGCATGTGCCAAAAAGGACTCAAGTAAACTGCCTAACAGGAGTTGTGCAGGAGGAAGTAGCAGTGGTAAGGGATTTCCCTGATGTATTTCCAGAAGAGTTGCCAGGCATGCCACCGGATAGAGGTATTGAGTTTTTGATTGAGCTATTGCCAGGCACAGGGCCAATATCAAAGAGACCATATAGGATGCCAGCAAAGGATTTGGTGGAAATTAAGAAGCAGATTAAGGAGTTACTGGATAAGGGATATATTCGCCCAAGTTCTTCACCTTGGGGATCGCCAGTACTTCTAGTGGAAAAGAAGGATGGATCGTTAAGGATGGTTGTTGACTATCGAGGATTGAATGAAGTAACGATCAAGAACAAGTACCCACTACCAATGATCAACGATCTGTTTGATCGATTGCAAGGAGCTAAGGTATTTTCCAAGATCGATCTGCGATCAGGATACCACCAGTTGAAGATTCGAGAACAGGATATTCCTAAGACAGCTTTTACCACCATGTATGGGCTGTATGAGTATACCGTTATGTCATTTGGTCTGACTAACGCACCTGCCTATTTTATGAACATGATGAACAAAGTGTTTATGGAGTTCTTGGATAAGTTCGTCATAGTGTTCATTGATGATATCCTAGTGTATTCGAAGAATGAAGAGGAACATAAGGAGCATTTGCGTTTGGTACTTGGAAAGCTCAGAGAACATCAATTATATGCCAAGTTCAGCAAATGTGAGTTTTGGTTGAAGGAAGTAGGATTCCTCGGACACGTTATATCTGGAGAAGGTATAGCAGTTGATCCCACTAAAGTTGAAACCGTGACCAAGTGGGAAGCCCCAACAACAGTTGGAGAGATCCGGAGTTTTCTTGGACTCACAGGATACTACCGGAGATTTATTGAGAATTTCTCAAAGATTGCGAAGCCTATGACTGAGTTGTTGAAGAAAGATACCAAGTTCATATGGATAGAGGAATGTGAGGCTAGTTTCCAGGAGTTGAAGAAACGTTTGGTTACCTCACCAGTATTGATTTTGCCAGACCAGACCAAAGATTTTGAGGTGTATTGCGACGCTTCACGTCGAGGACTTGGAGTAGTGCTTATGCAGGAAGGGAGAGTTGTTTCATATGCCTCAAGACAACTGAAGCCTCATGAGTTGAATTATGCTACTCATGATTTGGAGTTAGCAGCCGTAGTGCATGCTTTGAAAACATGGAGGCATTTCCTCATTGGAAATCATTGTGAGGTGTACACGGATCATAAGAGTTTGAAGTACATTTTCACACAGAAGGAGTTGAATCTCAGACAAAGGAGATGGTTGGAGCTTATCAAGGATAATGATATGAAATTGCATTATCACCCCAGAAAGGCTAATGTAGTAGCTGACGCATTAAGCCGTAAGAGCCATGTCAATACATTAATGACGGGAGAAATACCCAAGGAGTTAGCGGATAATCTTCGTGAACTATGTGTGGAAATAGTTCCGAGAGGCTATGTATCAGCATTGGAGATTCAGTCAACTTTGGTGGATAGAATCAGGGAAGCTCAGAAAACTAACAAAGAGATTGCCGCTATAAAGGAGAAACTGAGCAAAGGAAAAGCTAAAGGATTTCGTGAGGATGAGCACGACATCCTATGGTTTGAAGACCGCGTTTACGTGCCCAATGACCCGGAGATCAGGAAGTTGATACTACAAGAGGCACACGATTCACCATATTCAATTCACCCAGGAAATACCAAGATGTATTTGGATTTGAAGGATATTTTCTGGTGGACCGGAATGAAGAAGGATATTGCGGAGTATGTAGTAGTTTGTGATGTATGTCAGAGAGTAAAGGCAGAGCATCAGAAGCCAGCAGGATTGTTACAACCCTTCCCGATACTCGAATGGAAGTGGGATAAGCTAGGCATGGATTTTATCACGGGATTACCCAGGACTCGTTCAGGCTATGACTCGATTTGGGTTGTAGTTGATCGATTGACGAAGGTAGCTCATTTCATCCCGGTAAAGACCACTTACACCAGTGCTAAGTTGGCAAAGATATACATGACCAGGATCGTATGTCTGCATGGAGTTCCAAGGAGTATCTTATCAGATAGAGGAACCCAGTTTACCTCAAAGTTCTGGAAACAGTTGCATGAAACTTTGGGAACCAGGTTAGAATTCAGTACAGCTTTTCATCCACAGACAGATGGACAGACCGAGAGAGTCAATCAGATTTTGGAGGATATGCTGAGAGCTTGTGCGCTAGATTACGGATCTAGTTGGGACGATAATTTTCCATATGCAAAGTTCTCTTACAACAACAGTTACCAAACCAGTTTGAAGATGGCCCCTTTCGAAGCCTTGTACGGAAGGAGGTGCAGGACACCGTTGTCGTGGGACGAAGTTGGAAACCGCCAGTTGTTTGGACCTGACTTGATTAAAGAGTCTGAACAGAAGGTGAAGTTGATTCGCGATAGGCTCAAGGTAGCCCAGTCCAGACAGAAGAGTTATGCAGATTCTAAACGCAAGGAGACAGTTTACGAAGTCGGAGATAGAGCTTATCTTCGAGTCTCTCCACTTCGGGGAACAAAACGTTTTGGAGTTAAAGGGAAGTTAGCGCCACGATTTGTAGGACCATATCGAGTTTTGGAGCGTATGGGAGAAGTGGCCTACAAGTTGGAATTGCCCGAAGGATTGTCAGGAGTTCATGATGTGTTCCACGTTTCCCAGTTGAAGAAGTGTCATGTGGAGATGGCTAACATACCGTTGAGAGACACAGTGCCATTGGAAACTATCCAGTTGGATAACGATTTGACCTACGAGGAGAAACCAGTTAAGATCCTCGAGTTTGCCAGTCGAGTCACTCGCAGCAAGGTTATCAAGTTTTGCAAAGTTCAGTGGAGCCACCACAGAGAGGATGAAGCCACCTGGGAACGAGAGGAAGATTTGCTCAAAGACCACCCTCACCTATTTTCTAGCCAACCCGAATCTCGAGGGCGAGATTCATCTTAAGGGGGGTAGGTTTGTAACATCCCAAATTTCCAATTTGGAATGTTATACATTAGATCATCATTGCATATCATATTTTATTTTGCATTTTGGTTGATCCTAGAAATTCCACGCAACTCAATGAGCCACGGAGAGAGTTGGGGATTTCGTTATTCTCATATTTGAGTTCTCTCAAATTTTAAGAATAGGATCATTTGATTTTATTTTTTTTATCATCAATTATTTCTATTACAACAATATGAGAGAGGGAATAAAATGACTTTCTCAAAATAAAGAAATATCGAGGATTTAATAATAGAATCAAATAAGATTTTATTTCGGAGTTTTTCGGTGTTTTATTTGAATTTAGGAAAAATGTGCGTTTTTCAAAATTGCTCTTAGGTCCCAAATAAATGTTCACCTTGTGCGGCTTGATTTTAGAAGCCCGTGAAAATTTATTTCGGAATTTTTGGAGTCCGTTTAGTATTTCTTTTTATTTTTCTTCCGAGCAAAATAAATAAATAAAAAAGTGAACCGACCTACGGGCCGTGTCCGACTAGGACTTCGGCCCAGCTAGCCTTTATAAGCTGTAGGAGGCCCAGCCCCAGCCCCAGCCAAACCCTAGCCGCTGCGCCCCAGCCCCGCGCCGCCGCCAGCCGCCGCCACCGCCGCCTCGCCGCCCGCGCCGAGCGCCGCAGCCTGCGCCGCCTCCCGGTCGCCGCCGCCGCCGTCGCCTCCTCGCGCTGCCGCCGCCGCCCCATGCCGCCGCCGCCGGACGCCGCCGCCGCCGCCGAGGTTCGCCGCCGCCTCGACTTCCATGCCATCGGTTTTTTTAAATTTAGATCGGTTTTTCTGGTTTATTTAATTAGCCAGCGTTCGTCCGTCCGTTCGTTCTAGCGAGCGTTCGTCGTTTTTCTTTTTCTCGGATTAAATCCGCGATTTTTCTGATCGCGATTCCTGATCCGATTTTCGTTTTAGTATAACTTTTCGCTCGTTTATCGGAATCAGGCGATTCAAGCGCCTAGAGTTTCGTCTCGAAACCCTCTATCCGTTTAACCAACTTAAACAAGATTTTGCTACTGTAAAATTTGCCCTAGATCTAGATTACTAGAACAAAGTTGTTTTCTTTCGCCGTTTGACTTTCGTTGCTTCTTTCGATTTTATTCTTTTTGCCAACCGGAGTTCTTAAGTTGAGCCTTCTCGTTAGATCTCTTATTTGAGTTTTACCTGTGCATTAGATGAGTACTTATTGTATGCTTGTTTGTTTGTCTGCGATAGAATACCCGGAGTGTGCCGCCTATTACTTCGAATTGTTAGGTTTCGCGGATCATCAGCAAGGCAAGTAACTCTTTGATCATACCTTTTCTACTACCCAGTTTTATTGCATTAGATCAACCCTCACACATTGCATGATTAGGATCTAATTAAATTGTGGGATGGGAAGTAGATGAGGTAGTACCTATTACCTGTTATTATCAAACCTTTGGGAGTTACTTCTACGTTTGCTTATTGTGCCATGCTATGCCAGTAGACGTGGATTGGGTGAGTGATATCCATGACAGATGTGAGTTTTGTTAATTAATGGTTTATCTAAGGTGGCAACTTAAACACACATCTGGGTGGATTGAGGCACCTGGTTATTCCAGGACTTGCCTGTTTTCTTTTGGACCGCCACCCAGGCTCAAAGGGATCATGAGACTATTCATACTAGAAACTTCCGTGTGCAGCCACAAGCTATTATGGGCTCTAGCATAGTTGATTAAGTTGTGCGAACTCTTACAGTGGTAGACTAGCAGATGTAGGGGATGTAGGTGGTACGGTCTACCCCATCGTAAGGTGCTAGCGCTTCTGAAAGACTATGTCTTGGTCATCCGTCTTCTCAAACACCATGTAGTGCGAGAAACCAAACGGAGGCGATCGAGTCTTGTGGGGAAAAGTGCGCAAACCTCTGCAGAGTGTAATAAACTAATCGTGATTAGCCGTGTCCCGGGTTATGGACATCTTGAGTATCTAGTACTTGGATTATCATGTGAATCTCAACATGTTACTCTAAATTAATTTTGTTGGGTTATGTTTAAAGATGATGCGTAATTGGGATTGAGAATGCTGTCAACCATTCTCAATGTTTAACAACTACCATGATAGTTAAATAAATTTATTCCTTTGAAGTAGGGAAAAATTGGCTTTACGCAAAACTGTAACCATAGAGCTTTCCACCAGCCAAATATGCATATACTATAGCTGTTTCATTCCATTACTCTCTGTGTGTTACATTGCCAGCATATTCCATGTGCTGACCCATTTCGGGTTGCAACGTTAATGTTGCAGACTTTTCAGACGATGATTAAGGAGTTTTTAGGTCGTGGTTCTATACTCAGTGATGCCGTTGGAGTTGATGGACTCACTTATCTTCCAAGCCTTCCGCTGTTATCGTTATTAGATGGCCTTAAGCCATATTTATTTGTAATAAGTTCTCTTATGAGACACTCGATGTAATACGTGTGTGATTGCTACTCTACTATAAATCCTCCGAGTACTGTGTGGTGTCAGCATTACTGATCCAGGGATGACACCGGAGCACAGAGATCAGACTGTTTAAGGTCTGGTCGCTACAGTACGCCACACCCCTCCCGTTGAATAGGACCCCCGTTTCGACCGTATCGCTCCAACAAAAGTCCGTTTCATCCGTTTTGCGGTACGGCACACCCTTCCCGATCAACAGGACCCCGGTTCGACCGTAGGAGGTCCAAGATAAGTTCGTTTCCTCTGTTTTCCAGTACGCCAGACCCATCCCGATGAATAGGATCCCGTTTCGACTGTGGCCGGTCGAACACAAGGCCATTTCCTCTGTTCTGCGGTACGCCAGGCCTCGTTTCCATCGGCTGTTCCGTCCAAGCCGGTTGGCTCCCGATGAACACCTTGTATTACGTTGCCTCCTGATGAACACGAGGCATTCCGTTGCCTCCCCATGAACATGATGACGACGTAGTTTCTCCGTTCCGACCCAGCCTTGTACATGAGCCCTGGCCGTACGTATGCCCGAGTAGGCGTTCGAGACCCCGTCCGTATGTACGTACGTGGCCGTATTTACTTTCTTGCACCCTGGCTGTATGTACATGTACATGCTACGTGCGCACCTCTACTACGACATGTGCCCTTCCTTACACGGCCACGGTTCATCGTTGCAGCCTGCAGACAGACCGATCGTATGTACGTACACGTTCGCGACCAGAATGACAACGCTACGTACGCTTCGACCAGGTGGGTCCTGACTGTCAGGCACTTCCTTCCTTGCAAAGATGTAGCTAGTGGGTCCCAACAGTTAGGGGGCAAACATTTTTTTCACGAAATACGGTGGCCCGTCCGGTGGGTCCTTGTTGTCAGGTGGAGGAATAATTATTTTGCGCGTAATAAGGAGGCACTTCCTTCCTGCTGCCATGGACCCAGCTGTCAGCCTCTCCACGTACAGTACTCTTCCAATGGAAGTCGTTCCTTGACCACGTTGACCATGCCACGCCAAGAGCACCAGGGCGGTGGACGAGGGAGAGGCCTAGGAAGGGGACGACACGGAGCCGGGGAAGACGCGACAGTGGATGCCCGCGCGGAGGGAAGTACGTGGGTTGACTGCTTTGGCTGCGGTGTGAGGCTGCCATCGCCAAAGAATTACAGGAGGTGTGGGTGAGTATAGAGGGATGGTATGGCCAGTGGTGGCAGCACAACCGGACACGGGAGGCAAGAGCAGGCGGCACTGCCGATGCTTGTTTGGGCGGTCGGAGCAAGAAGACCAGAGGTTGAAGAAGCACTACGGCCGTTGGATGGACATCGTGCGGTCAATGGAGCTAGAATCGTTCATATTCACTAAGTTGACAAAGCCCTCCGTCCCGTCATCTTAGTAGGCCCACAAGTCAGCCTCCCACTATGGTGGGTCCCAGCTAGCAGGGGGGTATTCATTTTTGTGTGTGTAATAAGGAGGCATTTCCTTGTGTGCGAAGATATAGCTGGTGGGTCCGACCTGTCAGCGGGGGGAACATTTTTTCGCGAAATACAGAGGCCCTTCTAGTGGGTCCCAACTGTCAGGTGGAGGAATCATTATTTTGCACGTAATAAGGAGGCATTTCCTTGCATGCGGCCGTGGACCCAGCTGTCAGCCTCTCCACGTACAGTACACTTCCGATGCATGTCGTTCGTTGACCACGTTGACCACGCGGTGCCAAGAGCACCATGACGGTGGACGATGGCGAGGCCTAGGAAGGGAACGACACGGAGCCAGGGAAGACTCGGCAGTTGTCTCCCACATGGAGGGGAGTACAAGGGTTTACTGGTTCGTCTGCCGTCGCCGGAGAATAACAAACAGGTGTGGGTGAGTAGAGGGATGGCTAGGCCAGCGATGGGGGTACGGTGGGGCGGTGAGGCCTGCGCGGCAGCACAGCCGGCCGCAGGAGGAGGGAGCAGGCAGTCCCGTCGGTGCTTGTTTGAGCGGCTGGAGTAGGAAAAGCAGAGATTGAAGAAGCACGACGGCCATTGGATGGACATCCAACAGTCACTGCTTGTGCGTCAACCTTTTTTTAGGAAAGCCTCAACTCTATGGGAAATAGCATCAACCCATCTGCCATTATTTCTAATAATTCATAGCCCATTTGCTAATTCTTAAGTTTTTTGGAGCCCATATTCGTTTTGTTAGTATTACAGCCCATATTGTGGCCACGGTTAAAAATAATACGAAATTTTGCATATTTCAGTGCGGTCCGAACTGTTTTTAATCCAGAAATTTCGAGTCACATTGAAACCAATTTTTAAAATAAATATATATCAATATAAAATCCAACAAATTGTCCACGCATAAAAATCAATGCAATTTAAAATCTCGAAATGAAAATAAATAAATTTGGAACTAATTGTCGGTTTAATATGTTTTAAAAATGTACAACCCATTTCTCATTACTGATAGGCCATTTTCTCGGCCAGCCGAATGAAGCTCTCCTCGTCTTGAAAGATTTGCAGCCCAACAGGCCTGACAAAGCGACTTACTTGACAAATCAAAAAAAAACTGGGCTAGCCATTTTCAGAAAGAAAAAAAACTACTGGGCTGGTCTGTGGTAAACATAAAAGAAAAGGCTGTCTAGACAGGCCAGAGTGCCCCGCATAGCCCAGTTGGCACCCTGCTCCCCTCTCAAAAACAAATTGGATAAATTCCACTCCAATTATGGTGATTTATAAAAATGTCACTACAATTTCCAAACTTTGAAAAATGCCACTACAATTTTTGCAAACTTTGAAAAACGTCACTGCAATTTTTGCAAACTTTGAAAAACGCCACTCCAGACTTCGAAAAATGCCACTGGAAATGGCATGAAATGACATTTTTCAAAGTTTGGAAATTACAGTGGCATTTCTTGGAATCAACAGATTTGGAGTGGCATTTATCAAAGTAACCCAAAACAGAAATAACTGGGCGAGTTGTTGGGTCCCTGGTGTCAGCCGCTCGTTGTGCAATTCTCTTGTTTATTGACTACGTTGACAATGGCATGGGACCCAGATGTCAGAGATCCATTAGGAGGAGCCATTTTTTTCTTGGCTTGAAATAAGGAGGCACTTGCTTGCGTACTGCCATGACCTTGGTGGGTCCCTGCTGTCATCCTCTCCACGTACAATCATCTCCTGATTGTGTAAGCGTCAACCTGGTAGGCCCACAAGTCAGCCTCTAAACCCGTGGCGGACAAATACAACCCATTTAAAAAAATAACAACCCATTTCATATGTTCAAACGGAAAGTTCAACATTCAGAGCAAAGTAACAGGTCTGATCCAGATATAGAGTACCGAACTTCCACATTGACAACCATCATAGCCAAGTTAACTATCTACTCCCGCTAATACTCTAGTAGTGTACAAGTACTAACTTACTCTTAGCTAACTAGACGATGCCGGCCGCCATCTGCAGTACACGCTAAACGCCGACACTGGCGTCCTTCGCCTCACCTCGGACTTGCCAGAGGTGCGATAGGGCGCGTTGCTCACGCCGTTGGCCCTTTCCATGCTAGCGTGGTCCACCAAAGCTTCGGCTTCTAAGCGGGAAACCCACTTCACGAGCTGGTAGTAAAATTAGGCGTCGCGAATGCGTGTGTGCCCGCCAGCCTCCAGGGCTATTTGCCGGGTGCCGGCCTCCACGTAGTCGGCCCAGCTGCGGGCGCTCTGCTCGTGACTCAGAGCGTCGGTGCGCTGCTGCTCCATGTCCCGCTGGCGGCGCAAATCGGTGATACGCTGCTCCTCCGCCAGGCGGTCACGCTCCAACAACTCCTCATACTACGCATTGCCATCTAAAGACCGATTGAATGCCTCCTCCCTTCGCCTGCCTTCCGGTTAAAAACCGAACACTAGTTTCGGCGGTGACCACCTCCGGTGTCGCCTATCGCGGATGGGAAGGGGCATGGCGGACATGGTGAGAGCGAGGATAAGCGGCGAGCGATGTTGGGCCGGTGGGGGCTTATGAGGATAGTGCAAGTTGGGTGATGGTGCCACCGGAGAATGCCGGGAAACAGTAATTATAGGCAGAAGGTAGGTGAACCAGCGTGTCACGGGAAACGCGACGGTTATCACGGTCATCAAAATTCAATGCATAAGAAGGCATGGCTTAGCGCGCCAGCTTGCCATGGAAAACTAGAAAAACTAAAATTCTGATTGTGCCATCCCGTCCCATCAGTGGTGCGTCCCGTCCATGCTGGGTCGCACGCCCGCATGACGGTCAAATGAGTGCACTCGAATCATCCAGATGAGGTACTCCCTCCTTGTCAAAAATGATTCCACCACTCATCATCTACCTTGGTTGGTGAGATTTTTGAATTAAGCCCTGCAAACCAGAAAGGTGGTAGTACGTGCGTGATCCGCTATTTATTCGTGTAGGATCGAGTAGGTCGTTTTTTGAATTGAGCCCTGCCAACCGGAAAGGAGGTAGTACGTGTGTGATCTGCTATTTATCCGTGTAGGATCGAGTAGGTCAGTTAGTGTACGTGTAGGATTGAGTAGGTCAGATGGTGTACATGTAGGATCACATTAGCTGATGAACGTTCGCTGAGAGATAAGGCATTTGCGAACGTTTTTGCTGGCAGTTTCTTCAGATTCGCATGGCATTTTCTTCAGAGCAGCTTGTCAGTTTGTTCAAAGGTAGGCATTTTTATTCAAAAAACTGCCACTTCGGATCTTGTGTCGCAACTAAAACTGCCAGGAGCGCACTAGTAGGCTAGCTAGTGATCGATTAGTAACTTGTAAACACTGAGCGAACAGAAATAAGGAACTGTTAGTAACTTGTAAACACCGAGAACACAGAAATAAGGATCATGCTGTGCACAGCAGTAAGAGCCAATCCGTTCAAAATGTTCACACGAGACTCACAGGCTTGGCATTGTAATATGTTCACATTGGTAGCCCAAATTTAAAACCAACTAGTACAATTCCCATACATAAGATCAACATGTTAATGCATCTCAATGATTCATAGATCATATACAAATATGTAGCTCCAAAAGCAAAGATCTAGAAAAAACATCTGTTCTTCCTACTAACATGGATGCTTCTATTGGCCAACATTCAGTACAGAGTGAAAGCCAAATTTGTTTGTGAAGTCTACAATTCCTCTTGCAAATGTAAGTGGTTTCACCAATAGCTGGAACCATGAGAATGAACCACACATGATGGAGGAACATCCACTGCAATATGATTGGTCTTCTCTCGATCAGACGGCGAGACTATTTTCGGAATACAAACTTTAACTTAGGCAAAATGATGCCCATTGTATAATCAGACCAAAGCAATGAAGCACCTAGTGTTGGCCAATAAATAGTACGGTACTACTTTTCTGCAGTCCATGAAGTGACTATCCAATCTTTCTGTGTCCATTTTCAAATGGCTCTGCATGTAGTGACTATACTATTCTCTTGTGCAGTTCAACCAAAATTGCGGTCACTTTGTTTGTTTGCCAAATAGCAACGAGCGGACATCTGTGTCTGCACAAATATCAAGTAGCTAGTAAACATATACCCCACCTTGTATTTCGGTTTAAACACGTCTCTTCCGCTTAGCATTTGTCAAGTTTTGCCCTGGACAATTTCATACTGAATTGATTTGTTGGTTCAGCATAGAAATATAGCACCTATTCTTCACCAGACCAAGGATATCCATGTTCACAGTGATGGAAGAGGTGAAATTGATACAACCGAAATTGAGCATCCAATCATTGAATCCTATCCTGCACCTCCAATGTAGGTCCACCCTACCAATAAATTCACATGCAAACCACTAGTATTACTATCTAATGATAGTGCAAAAAGAGTAGCAAGATAGTAGCAAACCATGTACCTTCGTAATGAATAGCTCATAGTGCCACCAATTGGATATAAAGGTTTGGAAGAAAACATGATCCTAATGTTGAACCATTTGGACTTTTTGTGCAGTTCCACTAAAATCGAGCATCCCTGTTTGCATAGATATTGAAAGTGTGATTACTATAAAAGTGGCACTAGTTGAAGCATAGACTCACAAATATAAGCATTCCAATTTCTTAATGGGAAAAGGTAGCAAGACTGTTTATAACCACCTGTTTGAAGGAATAAATAAGGCATCAACGGCTAATATCAGGAAGGCATACATAGTTTTTTCTGAAAAATTGAACCATTCCTAACCTTTCGTCTTCTTTTAAGCATATTTTGTGCAGTTCAACTAAAATAAAATGCCATCACCGCCTTGACAATTCAGTGACACTGTACAAAAGGAAATGACTTAACATTACATCATGATGCAGGTATGTAGTCGACATGCATTAGAGACAAACATGCAGACCTCCTCCGATAACAAAGGTGTGACTAGCTTTACCGAGATAAGAGCATATCCTATAGCATGTGTATATTTGGATGTCTATATATTCATATAGACAATGGTCTAATCCCTTATATACACATCCAGTTTTGCATCAGAACGTCTATATACAGGGACCATGACAGGTGGGCCGTCGCTGGGAAGAGGAAGAAGTCATGACTGCAGCTGAGTTTAGAAGATGGGAAGAGGAGGTGCCCACTGTTTGCACCCATTCTTCCCATCTTCTAAACTGTGGGCACCTCCTCTTCCCATCTTCTAAACTCAGCTGCAGCTGATATACAGGCCGTCGCTGGGAAGAGGAGGTGCCCACTCTTGACCTTTCCTCTTGACACTGTACAAAAAAATTGACTTGTCTCATGAAAGTGAGGTATGTAATCTATAAGCATTAACAATGCAAAAATCTGAAGGTAGTAAAAAGATTCATCGTTGGTATACTGGCTGTGCAACAGCATTAGAATGCCTTAACTGAAAAATCTTTAATACATCCACAATCAACAGCTAACCCTGAAATAATCCAGTGACATTAAATGGCATTGCTTAAATTTATCGGTGGCATTAGACTAAGTGCGGCATTAGTTAAATGTGGCATCACTTTAGCAGTAGCATTGCTTGACTTGACCGCTGGTGTTATACTAACAGCAAAAAAGTGGCAATAAGAACATGGGAGGCCCATTCAGACAGTGGGCGCACCAGTACGATGTACCTCCATGGTCGCATAGAGTGGAGAGGGGGGTATGGTTGCCCAGAGCAACAAATATCCAGGCATCATATGTGGATTACGTTCCATTTTTGTTCTCTTTAGCCACCTATTTCCTATGTGAGGACAACAAACCAATCGACCTAGTCATTCTCTATTGCGTTGTCATGCCTTTCTACCCTTCTTCAACCAAGAGACACATGACTCGTTCCTTAGCTACTGATTTCCCCTTTTCAACCTAGATGCGGGTTCGATGCCTAGTCTCTTGGACAGTACAGTCTCCCTTCCTCTCCTTATTCAACCCAAACATGGATTAGTCTGCATGAAGTAGGGTTTCCTTTAATAGTGCAAGTTAAGGTTTTCGTCTGTGTGACCAGCAGAGCAGAGGATAGCAAATTGGGAAGATGGTGGAGTGGAAAAAGATCCACATGCAGCGACGTGGCAGATGGGGCAATAGATAAAGGGTATGGTTCAAAAAGGGGTAGCATACCTAAGGGTCGGCGGGAAGTGGCTTCGCTCGTGGTCGTCGTCCTTTGCACACACTACGACAACGAGCTTGGGGACAGAGGCCATCTCGCGCGGGCGCTAGGTCTGAGAGGACGGCCTTGTCATCAGTGCGTGACCTCGCTAGCCGACGATGAGTGCGTCAATACTGCACGTCCTTTTCTTCCCCGGCGGATCTGTGACCACCGGTGAGGATGGAGAGAGAGGCCGTCTTTTTTAGATCTGGAGAGAGGGTGATAGTGTGAGAAGCAAGTGGGCAGCCCTTAGCAAGAAAGCGCTGAAGCTCTAGCCTATATATCTTTTTATACTACTAGTACTAGAGGTGGAGTAGTGGTAGAGTAGTATATATTTTCTCTTCATACAATACAAGTTAGTCGTGCTTAAAAACTGAACGGCGCGCCATTAAAAAAATAAAGGACGATAACTAATGCGGCACCTCGGGCCAACGTGGCCAGATTGCATTTTGCACGAGAAATTACACACCATGTTTCATTGACATGTGGTCCCGTTCCAACATGTCAGTGAGACGACGGCGAGTCCTTTTGTACAATTTCCGAATGGATGTCTATGTAGGCCAGGGGGTGCCTCTTCGTGTACCATGGCAATCGTTCACCGACTCTTCGCCTTTCCATCTCGATTTGGAACATCTGTTGCACGCTCTTCCTCCCTCCTTCATTTTCCTTCACCCTTCCTTCTGCCATTGTTCAATCGTCTTCTCCATGGAGGGAACAGGCTGGAAATGACCCTGTTATTCTTGCCCCGATCTGAATGATGACGCGGTGGAGGAACTCATTGATCGGTGCGACGTCATCACCTCGGCTAGCATGGCAGGTTTTTTCAAGACCATTCTTGACTCACTACTAATAACATCATTACAAGGAATCCAAGGATCCAGGGGCGGTTTGATCTCCCCTATCTTCTTCGCCGTCACACTGCTGACTGGCGCGCGGACGATGGAGGCGTCGCCTTGTGCAAGTTGATGCCGCTTGATAATGATACATGTGATGTTAAGATGCCATCGCTTGAGGGTAAGGCTTGGGCAGGCGCAAATGGAGATTGGGTTGTTTATGTTGGGTACAACTATGAGTGGGAACTTGTGAATGTGTACACTCGTCACCGGGTTCCACTTCCAAAAATCTCTGACTGCCCAAAGGTTGCGCACACCGGTATTCTACGTCCGTTCAACTACAATCATGGTGACTGTCGTCTACAGAAGATAGCAATTTGTCGAGTTCTCGACCGCTCTTGGGGTTATAACAATGCTTGTGTTGTCGCTATCTTCGACAAGCTTATTGCCGTCCTTCATAGTTCGACTCGATGGATATTGCTCAAAAATCAATTTCTATACACGGATGAGTACCGTGATGAAATTCAATATGAGGGTCTTGTGTTTGCTGCCACCACTCGTGGCACTGTTTTTGCATGGAATCCTTATGCTTTCGGCACATTTGTCTTCCACCGTAATTATAATTGTTTCATCCACATGCATGCGGGTTAGCTAGTTTCCCATTACTAATTAACCTTCTTGTGTTTCGAAGGTCCTGTGAACATTCCACCACCTATATTTGAAAAATTTTATAACCAAGGGGGAGATGAGAATGATGATGATCACGAGCATGAGGACCCATATACTCAGTGGCGCCTGGCAACTTATTCCGATGGATCACCTCTTCTTATCTGTATACAGGGCACTGCTGATGTTACTAAGGAAGCAGGTGTTGTCTCCCATGGTCGCACTCTCCAGACCTATTCCAACATCCGTTGTAGGGTATTCGGGATGGATACTACTGTGCTAGCACCAACACCTTCTCCCTGGTTTAGTATTGATACTCTTGGAGGAAACTCGCTCTTCCTTGGACAAAACTATCCAATGATGGTGAAAGGCGATCCAACTGTTGTTGACACAACGCTACTACAGTTTATGAGAAGCAACTGTATCTATACCTCGGACATTGCTATGGTTCCTTACCGTGGCAATCACAATATGCGTCCTGACATAGGCCGCTTCAGCGTGGATGATCAGTCCTACGTTGGTCTCGAGATTAACAGTAGCTGCCCCTTCCTAGAGAATCACTTCTGGTTCAAAGCAAGCATTTCCAATGCCAAGGATTGGTTGGGCTGAAGTTCATTTCATTGCTTGTTATCTGTTGCGTGATGAAAACTTTAGTATTTATAATGTATCCTCATTGTCATTGTGGGTTCATGACCTGTTGTATGTAATAAAATGATATGTCTATGATAAACTTACTAAATTATGAATGGCTTTCGAGTTGCTTCTCTGAATGGGTGCAACGATGAGGCAAAAAAATATTTTCCGTATACATAATTGTACGAGCATTACAACAGGTTATCGGATGAGTCCAATCAACACTAGTACTACTATTTGTACTAGCTGTTGACACATGAACACGTCACGTGTACCCTCGACGCCGGGGGTGATGCACCGCAGCTCACGTCGAAGGAGACGACCGACAGCGCGATACGCAGGACAGTCGGCGGGCGCTTTTGAAGACCCGAAACCCCACACGCCCGGGAGGGACCCTGCCAGGGAGTGCGGTGGCTATGGGCTGCCCTAGGTCGATTCCCTCTCCCCTAGAGCCTCGTGGATCGCTGCCCTCCAACGCGAAGAACGAACAAAGAACGAGAAAGTAAGATACAAGGGTAGGGGATAAAGATAGATGAACACAAAAGTGTAATAGATTGATTGGTTCGATTGGTGTTGTTCAATCGGCCATCACCCCCAACATATATAAGAGGCAGCTGGACTTCCCGTATAAGCAAAGGATTCATCTAGGATTTCCTTACAAAAAATTACATCAATTCACGTCCTAGAGTCCTAATTCTATTCCAACTCGGATTCAGTCTGAATCTGGCCCAACTTCTGTCTTCCTCCTTGTGCGGGCCACCGAGCTTGCATATGACCTCCGATCAAGACGGCCCAAATATGAAATTGTGCGCCTCGACGAGACGAACAATTCTTATGTTGAACACTTCTCCAAATAAGACCATCTTGAATATTCTACGAAGCCATCTTTAATATCCAGTCGAACTCGATCATGTAACGGACTGGATTGTCCGAGTCTCGTAGTGAACTTACAGGCCATATACTATCTCAGATGATAATGACTCCAAAACCAAAGTTCACCATTTTGACGATGCGCTCAACTTCCGTGTTGATCACTTTTCCATCCGAGGTCATCTGGATTACCTTTCGGGCACATCTTCAGTTTCACTTGGATCCGAGCTCATCCACTCGGATATTAGAGTTTTTCGTCCGACTGGACCTTTTCACTCGGATGTTAGAGTCTTCCACTCGGAAGACAATCTTTCACTCGGATGACTATAATTTCACTCAGAAGACAATCTTTCACTTGGATGACTATATTTCACTTGGAAGGCAATATCTTACTCGAACGTCAAATTTTATATGAGAAACGATCGGCTCGATGAGACAAAACTTTTTCGTGTTGAAGGTTTTTCGATTCAAGGCCGCCTTGATGGCCGAATTACTCACACAACCTATCAGACAAGTTTCTGGCACCTCGCGCCATATTTCCGTTGAGGTTCGGTCTGCAGTGTATTGCCTCTAACTTTTGCATATGAACTCGGATTGAGATGATTTATATATCAAAATCGATTGGCTCGACGAGGCGAAGACAATTCCTTAAGAGTGATCCTTCATCCGAGGTCATCTTGAAGACGTGATTGGCCAAAAACCACTCGAAACATTGAATTATGACACCCGGAGTATAGTTTCGGTCCGTAAGATAAGGTCGAATGAATATAACTGAAACATCAAAGTTGTTCCACTCGGCGACGTGAATCTTTTCATGCTGAAAACCCGTTCACTTGAGACCATCTTCATTGCAATCTATATCTTGCCAAAATCAGGTGTCAACACATGCCCCCCTGTTTTCTGGCAGAGCTTGCGTGCCAGAAAATACCTTGCTTAGGTAATGTTTAAGCACGATGTCAACACTCCATCGGCTGTGCATGTTGAGTATGATAATTTTAATCATCCATATGCTCATGTTTGTTGCTTCTTCGGTAGAGCCTCTTGGATAATAGTTGTCTGAAAACAACAATTGGATGTCACAAAGGCTTCCACGTAAGTTTCTTATGTCAATCCAGACCTTGCATTTGTCCAGGCATTCCCTGGGAATATTAGAACCCTTCAACAAAGACGGTTGCCGAACGATTATGAACATGCACCTCAAAGGAATACCGTCAACTGTTCGGCGACTCAACTCGTTATCGAAGTACACCATCAAGCCTTCGCCGAACAACGTCTGTCTCCTGACTTGGATCCTGCAAATAAATAACATTTGGAGTCGGGGCTCTTTTATGCACTAGACCCTTGATTGGTGGTCGACCCAATAATTAAGTCGGCCTCGCCAGTATTGGCAAACACTAAGCATCGGCTATAGGAGTAGGAAATCAACCATGGTGAACACCATTAGCCAGATGCCGGGTTTGTCAACACAATGAATTCTGAGGGCGATATGCAAATATCGGCCATGCGTTCTTATCTCAAAAGTGCTCGGGAGACCGTCCACCAAAGTGTGAATATCCAAAATAAGTCAGATGTTTCGGCTGAGGATAAATTCCATAGCGTTGATTTTGATGGTACGATTGAAGAATATGGATGAGACGCCTCCTGGAGTCTCCTATATGAAAATTGTCATCCTCGCCTATGGGCTTTACACTTGTACTCCCTTATTTCTGCTGGCTTCGCAACAGGAGATGTGATGCCGCTCTTGACTCGAGGATTTCCCTTAGGAACCCAGGCCATGTTCCTCTTCTCCAGCTCTTTGGCCCTAAGACGTTTTAGCTTCTTCTGTTGTGAATATGGTAAGCCGAGTGGGCGTCCCGGCTGGGACTTTATTTTATGCACTGGCAAATTCTTCCTGACTTTGGGCATCTCTGGCTTGGCCTGTCCAAACTTGACTATTGGATCCTTGAATTTTACTTGCTTCACTTTCTTGTCCTTAGCAGCCAACATAGGCCCGGCTGGCTTTTTGTCATTTGGAGTCGGATCTGAAATAGCACTCTTGCGGCCATCCTTTTCTTTCTTCACCTTTTTAACACTTGTTGCAATAGAAGGTCGGACATCATTTCTATTTTGACTGCTCCTCTTGGGAACCCATGCCATGTTCTTCTTTCTCAACTCATGTGCACTAAGTCTTTGTAATTCCTTCTCTTGCCAATGTGCTAAGCCGAGTGAGCACGTCGACTGTGATTTTGTTTCAACCAATGCCAACTCTTTCTTGGCCTTGTGCACTCTCAACTTCTTCCCTTCAGATTTGGCATTTGATTGACTTGCCTCGTAGCCTTTTGTAACCAATGTCAATACTTTAACTGGCTCTTTGTTATTTGAGAACAAATCTGAAGTAGCACACTTACGACCATCTTTCTTGACCTCGTACACTTGCTTGACCACCTCTTTCTTGTTCCTTGAGCTCCGGACTGATTCTTTATGATTGAAACGGTCTTTGACGTGTGATTGTTCATCAAATGTTGATCTTTTTGGACCTGCATAATGTTGGCGAGATGATCTAAAATAAGATGGATAATTTGCCCTTGTATCATACGTGCCCCATGATGGATATGGATTTACATGAGAGTAGGGAGGCATCCACGACATTGGCATTGGCGGCCCAAAAGCAGGATATGAAGTCTGCTTGCTCAACGTCTTCCTTTGCCAATCCAAGTCTTCAGATTTATGCCTTGGGGGTGACTTCGATGCTTTTGCTTCACTCAGCCGATAAGCACTCTTTGCCTCACTTATCTTCTGATATTTTTCTAATAATTGTGCGAAAGTGACTTTCGGCTTTTTACCTTTGTGCTTACCATTGCCTTTGCTTTCTTTAACTGTGTGTGCATCGGTCTTTGAATTTTCTTGTTGCCCCCCCAGTGCTAGATGTCGCCATTGTAGCTTTTATGGAATTCCCGTCTTCAAGATTGTTGTTGATGCACTTTTTAACCATATCCTTGCTCGAAGACTTGACCCCATCATCATTGGTGTGTACCTGTTGACCTTTAGGTGAATCGGCTTGATATAGCCGAGTCAACATTTGATCTCCATCAAAACCAATATGATCCAACTGGTTACATGATCGTGCCTCAACAAACTTCAATCGTCTCGATTGTGTGGCCTGATGAATCACGTTGTTGTCTTCGATATTCTCTTCAAACAAACATTGCATTTGTTCTTGTCCTGATGGCTCGACATCATGATCAATTATAATAGGATTAGTCGACGATGCACCAACGATGTGATCAACTATGCCCAGACTAAAGGTACACTGCTCGTCCATTAACTGATATTGTGATACTAGCTCTGAAACAAAATAACAGAGCAGTGCTGGCTTAGCGTCATTCGACTTGGCTATGCATTGATTTTCATCCTCTTTTCCTGATGCTTTTTAATCGGCTTCGAAGGACTTTGGACCTGGCTTTACGTTTCTGCAACCAAAATAATTACAGAATATACGTCTCATCCGAGACCAAATGTTAGCCAGGCATGAAACAAACAAAGTTGTCCATATGAATACAAAGTTCAGTTGGCATGACAAGAACAACTTTGGTTTTGATAAGTTGTCACTCTTAGCCTCTATGAATGATACCATGTGTTGACTATCATGATTAGTGACAAGATCATTCCTAACAAATATATTACTCATTTCAATTGGTCTTTCAAAATTAATTAGAATCTTACTAACATGTGCATCAACAATATGATTTTGACCGAATCGAAAATTGAGTGAACTATCTGCTAGGTGTACCTTTTTGAATACGTTGGAAGGAGAAGATGGTTGCACCACTGGAACAATACATTGCTCCACTTCTGAATAATTCTCCAACACCTCTTCCTCTTTTTCTGGATCTGGTGCTTCATCACTCAGATTGCCCGAGTATATTTCACTCGAATTGCCCGAGTATATTTCAATCGGATTGCCCAAGTGGATTTCACTCGGACGCTCTTTGTCAGTTAAACTTTGCTCGGCCGCATTTTCTTGGTCTTGATGTTCATCGTTAACTGAACTGTGTTCAGCCATATTACTTTGTTCTTGATGCTCATCAATATCTTTAGCATGAAACTCATAGGGTAGCATGTAAGCTCCCTTACATCCAGAAAAATCTAACACGGCCAATTTGTTGCATTTACCGTTCCTTTGCTCGGTGAAACTTGCACCTTCTGTTTTGGTACACGCAGCAATAATTGGCTTCATGCACTCGACTTTAGCCGGCGATGCACTTGTCTAGAACGATGCACTCGGCTGACATGATGTACTCAGTATGGACTCTATGCACTCGGCTGTAACCGTCTCTGTGCTCAATCTGGTTTCAACTGAATCCACCATCATCTTTGCTTTAAAGGAATCGTTCGACTCGGCTGTAGATGACTTAGTCATATTTGACTCAGTTTCAACCGAATCAACCATATTAGCCGAGTGAACCCTTTCTTGCTGATTGGCTTGCAAAGCTTGTTTTTATCTTGCCTTAAAAGTGTAAAAGAGCCAACACGGTTGCTACATGGAGGAAAGCACTTGATGTACTCTTGCAAATCTTCCTCTCCGCGCTTCTTCTTGAGTGCTTCATAAGCCAGTCGATATTCTGTTGGTAATTCCTCAAGGGTCGGTGTAGTAAATTCATTAACGCTATTCCCTGTGAGCTTTAGCTTGCTCTTGTCCACTTGGGCCACATATTTTTCTTTAAACTTAGCCCTGCTTGTATCGGCTTTCCCCCCAATACTTTTAGGATCTTTCGGCAATGAATTGATGTTGCCGAAATTTTGCGATTGTATAGGGGGTGTATAACATGCTGCAATGATAGGTGAAGACATGTGCATTGTTGTTGAATACTCTCTCTCGCCAATTTGATCAATCGGCAACACTTTTTATTCTTTCAAAACCCTAGCTCTTATTGCCTCATAATCAGGAATCAATCCCTTTTCGTGCTGCTCAAGGCAAATAGCACAAATCTTCTTATTTTGGGCTAAACTTTTTAATGCAATCAGAGCCACCTCATCTCCTGCAATATTAGGCACATATCCTACTGCAGAATCTCCATTCACTCGACCATAACCACGAAGGCGAGCCGAGTCATGAATATTTTTAGTTTCATATGCCACTGAACAATTAATCTCATGAGGTGTAGTATATGATGATTGAGGATAACCAGCCGAATAGCTAATGGAAGCATGGTCGATTCCCCCCTCCATCGGCATGTTTGGGGATGAACCCGCATATCGTGAGTCGGCTGCCGATGGACAAAACTGTGAGATGCCCTCACGTATATGTGTCATATATTGATCACTCGAACAAATTGTGTTGTTCACCGGCATATTGAAAGGTGTTGCCAATGCACGAAAGTTCAGATTCATAAGTTGCATGTCGCGGTCCTATAAATTCCAAGTTTCTCCAACGGAATAACTAGTCGGCCTTTGCTCATTAATTAGGGCTAGCCGACATGACATATCCATGGAAAGATCTAGCAACATCAACATAATGGCTATTTGCATCTACGTAAGGAGATTGATGATACATGTTACCGTTGTCGATTGCAGCCTCTTGATGATGCTCTCCTCATAGCAAGAATAGGCTGGAGACTGTTCAAAGCTTCGGTCCCCAGCGGAGTCGCCAAAAAGTGTGTCGACACACGAACACGTCACATGTACCCTCAACGCCGGGGGTGATGCACCGCAGCTCACGTCGAAGGAGACCCGACCGATAGCGCGATACGCAGGACAGTCGGCGGGCGCTTTTGAAGACCCGAAACCCCACACGCCCGGAAGGGACCCCTCAGGGAGTGCGGCGGCTATGGGCTGCCCTAGGTCGATTTGCTCGCCCCTAGAGCCTCGTGGATCGCTGCCCTCCAACGCGAAGAATGAACGAAGAACGAGAAAGAAAGATACAAGGGTAGGGGATAAAGATAGATGAACACAAAAGTGTAATAGATTGATTGGTTCAATTGGTGTTATTCAATCGGCCATCACCCCCAACATATATAAGAGGCGGCTGGACTTCCCGTATAGGCAAAGGATTCATCTAGGCTTTCCTTACAAAAAATTACATCAATTCACGTCCTAGAGTCCTAATTCTATTCCAACTCGGATTCAGTCTGAATCTGGCCCAACTTCTGTCTTCCTCCTTGCGCGGGCCGCCGAGCTTGCATATGACCTCCGATCAAGACGGCCCAAATATGAAACTTGTGCACCTCAATGAGACGAACAATTCTTATGTTGAACACTTCTCCAAATAAGACCATCTTGAATATTCTGCGAAGCCATCTTTAATATCCAGTCGGACTCGGTCATGTAACGGACTGGATTGTCCGAGTCTCATAGTGAACTTACAGGCCGTATACTATCTCATATGATAATGACTCCAAAACCAAAGTTCACCGTTTTGACGATGCGCACAACTTCCGTGTTGATCACTTTTCCATCCGAGGTCATCTGGATTACCTTTCGGGCACATCTTCAGTTTCACTCGGATCCGAGCTCGTCCACTCGGATATTAGAGTTTTTCGTCCGACTGGACCTTTTCACTCGGATGTTAGAGTCTTTCACTCGGAAGACAATCTTTCACTCGGATGACTATAATTTCACTCGGAAGACAATCTTTCACTCGGATGACTATATTTCACTCGGAAGGCAATATCTTACTCGAACGTCAAGTTTTCATTCCGACGGTAATCTTTTCACTCGGATGATAATTTCACTCGGATTACTATATTTTCACTCAGAATCCAATCTTTTACTCGATCGATAAGTTTTCACTCGACCTTTTACTCGATCGGTAGGTTTTCACTCGGATGGTAAACTTTTCACTCGGATTTCCCGACTGAAAACACAGCCTGGTCTGGATTTGCCTCTCCAGGTTGCATATGGTCTCGGATTGAGACAAATTTTATATGAGAAACGATCGGCTCGATGAGACAAAACTTTTTTGTGTTGAAGGTTTTTCGATTCAAGGCCGCCTTGATGGTCGAATTACTCACGCAACCTATCAGACAAGTGTCTGGCACCTCGCGCCATATTTCCGTTGAGGTTCGGTCTGCAGTGTATTGCCTCTAAGTTTTGCATATGAACTCGGATTGAGATGATTTATATATCAAAATCGATTGGCTCGACGAGACGAAGACAATTCCTTAAGAGTGCTCCTTCATTCGAGGTCATCTTGAAGACGTGATTGGCCAAAAACCACTCGAAACATTGAATTATGACACTCGGAGTATAGTTTCGGTCAGTAAGATAAGGTCGAATGAATATAACTGAAACATCAAAGTTGTTCCACTCGGCGACGTGAATCTTTTCATGCTGAAAACCCGTTCACTCGAGACCATCTTCATTGCAATCTATATCTTGCCAAATCAGGTGTCAACACTAGCTTCATATGATTCGCATGTCGGGCGGGTGTTTTTACTATAGCTGCGAATCCCATCATCCTAGGTCCTCGGATGAGTCTCGTAGAAATTGCATTCTGATGTTTGGGTTCAAAATTTCAAAACTGCTACACTATCTCTACGTCTACGTATATGCAACAAGTTTTAAACTTGAGACCAGCCACCCACCCTCACAAAGAACACTTTTTAACCTAGTACAGACTCCAGAAAATTTGGCCACAGTGTGAGGTGGGACATATGTTAATGTGGTCGTTGTACATAACCAGCACCTCGAATCCTCGATATATAGTAGGGTGGCATGGGCCAGAACAAGCATTCACATTCAGGAGTACGACACACGCCACCAGCACGACTTCCATCTGACGCCATATTTCTTGGAGTCCATGCTACAACTATCTCTTCAACCTCCTTGTTTCTCTAACTCAGCCATCGCATGACGGGCGAGGTGGGGGTTTGCCGATAGTCGATTTCCTCAACTGCGGTCCCACTTGTAAGGCCAACTCCAACGCACGACCCCAAACGGACCTTCGTTTTGCTCGGATTCTGTCAGTTTGGGTAGGGAAATGGGGTCGTGTCCGGGCTATTTCTCGAATGCGGCGGCCGTGCGCCCAACGCGCGGACGCATCCTGGCCGCGTACATTTTTCTTTGCAAACACATACTTTTTTTCACCATTGATTTTTGGTACATGGAAATACATCACCAAAATTTGACTACAAAAGCAAGACCAAAGAAAACAAGAACCACAAGAATACATTTTAGAAGATATCCAACTTCCATAACTGCTCCTGTAAGTTGGATTAGTGCCTTCTCGATGCATTCATTGTTAATCCGCAGAAGCTCGATCTTGCGTGATTCTTTGTTCTTCGAGTGTAAAGAAGTAGACGTTGCTTCCTCGCATCTAGTCTCATGTCTAGCCTCTATTCTATCAACAAGTGCACTAGTCTCATCTCTAGCCTCTATGCTCGCTAAAAGTGCTAGAACATCTAATAAATTGTGCTCTATCAATATATCAATGTACTCTTCTTGCAATTCCAAAACTTGCATCCATTCTACACAATAAAATTTAAGTTAGCACAACTAGTCTAATCCGAGAGCACAACCGAAGCTAAAGTAGCACATACCCCATCGGTTGAGACTTGATGAACACCCATCCGGGATGTTCCGACATTATAGACACGCGGCACAAGACCTTCTTTGGGCAGTCATCGCACGTAATGAGTGGAAACGGTGCACCGACGAGCTTTTGGGCCAGCATCGAGCCCGACCAACCGCCATTCATGTATCTGTCGGCGGACCGCCGATGGTGTAGATCCGAGCGGCTAGACGAGGAGTCAGTACCTGCATGCGGCCTTGTCGGGGCCTTCCGGCCCGGTGCTCGACCAGTCCATGGCGCGGTGCGGCCTTCCACAGCCCGGCAAGCTCAAGCCCGACCGGATCCGCTCCAAATCCGGCCGCTGGGTGCGCAGATTGCGTAGCCATGGTTGGGTAGCTCCGGGGCGTCGAGGGAAAGGGGGCTGAGCGAGCGCGCGTCCAAGCTGCACGCGCTGGAGTTGGCCTAGCGGCATGGCGGACCAACTGTGTGGGGGTGCGAAGTGGCTTTGCTCATGTGGGGGACGGAAGCCAGCCCGTGCGGGCACTAGGTCTGACAGGACGGCCTTGTCGTCAGTGTGTGACATTTGTGGCAACCGTCTGCTCCCCACTAGCCTCTTCGTTGACATGTGGTCCCGTTCCAACATGTCAGTGAGACGACGGCGAGTACTTTTGTACAATTTCCGAACAGACGTCTATGTAGGCTGGGGGGTGCCTCTTCGTGTACCGTGGCAATCGTCCACCGACTCTTCGCCTTTCCCTCTCGATTTGGAATAGTTGTCGCACGCTCTTCCTCCCTCCTTCATTTGCCTTCACCCTTCCTTCTGCCATTGTTCGATTGTCTTCTCCATGGAGGGAACAGGCCGGAAACGACCCTGTTATTCTTGCCCCGATCTGAATGATGACGCAGTGGAGGAACTCATTGATCGGTGCAACGTCATCACCTCGGCTAACATGGCAGGTTCGTTCAAGGCCCTTCTTGACTCACTACTAATAACATAATTACAAGGAATCCAAGGATCCAGGAGCGGTTTGATCTCCCCTATCTTCTTCACCGTCACACTGCTGACTGGCGCGCTGATGACGGAGGCCTCGCCTTGTGCAAGTTGATGCCGCTTGATAATGATACGTGTGATGTTAAGATGCCATCGCTTGAGGCTAAGGCTTGGGCAGGCGCAAATGGAGATTGGGTTGTTCATGTTGGGTACAACTACGAGTGGGAACTTGTGAATGTGTACACTCGTCACCGGGTTCCACTTCCAAAAATCTCAGACTACCTAGAGGTTAAGCACTACGTACGTTCAACTACGGTCATTGTGACTGTCGTCTACAGAATATAGCAATTTGTCAAGTTCCCGACCACTCTTGGGATTTAATGGACTATGGAGTTGTTGCTATCTTCGACATGCTTGTTGCCTTCTTCATAGTTCAACTCGATGGGTATTGCTCAAAAATCAGTTTCTATACACGGATGAGTACTATGATGCAATTCAATACGAGGGTCTTGTGTTTGCTGCCACCACTCGTGGCACTATTTTTGCATGGAATCCTTATGCTTTCGATACATTTGTCTTCCACCGTAATTATAATTGTTTCATCCACATGCATGCGGGTTAGCTAGTTTCCCTTTACTAACTAACCTTCTTGTGTTTCCAAGCTCCTGTGGACATTCCATCACCTATACTTGAAAATTTTTATAACCAAGGGGGAGATCAGAATGATGATGATCACGAGCATGAGGACCCATATACTCAGTGGTGCCTGGCAACTTATTCCGATGGATCACCTCTTCTTGTCTGTTTACAGGGCACCGCTGATGTGACTAAGGAAGCAGGTGTTGTCTCCCATGGTCGCACTCTCCGGACCTATTTCAACATCCGTTGCAGGGTATTCAGGATGGATACTACTATGCTAGCGCCAACACCTTCTCCCTGGTTTAGTATTGATACTCTTGGAGGAAACTCGCTCTTCCTTGGACAAAACTATCCAATCATGCTGAAAGGTGATCTAGCTATTGTTGACACAATGTTACTACCATTTATGAGAAGCAACTGTATCTATACCTCAGACATTGCTATGCTTCCCTACCATGGCTATCACAATATGGTTCATGAAATAGGCCACTTCAGCCTGGACGATCAGTCATGCATTGCTCTTGAGATTGACAATAGCTGGCCCTTCCGAGAGAAACTCGTCCGGTTCAAAGCTGACGTTTCCAACACCGAGGATTGGTTGAGCTGAAGTTCATTTCATTGCTTGTTATTTGTTGTGTGATGAAAACTTTAGTATTTACTAGAATGTTATGATGGAACTAATCTATAATCCAACATGTATCCTCATTGTCGTTGTGTGTTGATGACTTGTTGTATGTAATGAATGGTACATTTGCTTATGCATGTCATAAACTCAATTTATAATTGGTTTTTGACTCACTTCTTTGAGTGTTAGTGCCGTAGTAGTATAGCGAGCATCCGTAGTAGTATGAAGTTGCCACATCACATATAGCCAACCAATAGTTAGTTCTAGTTAGATCAACTAGAGCTAGGTGTCGCACGGAGGCCGAGAAATATGGTGATAGCGTGACTGCATGAGGTGGGCTTGTACGTAGTATGATGTAGGCATAGGGCTTGCCGTGTTTCCTACTCCTCCAGTCTAAATGTGGAGAAGATTTGGCCGAGTTCTTCCTCCTTTTGCCGACACGTGGGACATCCAGCATCCAGGTCATGTCATGCAAGAAAATGGAGTGGTAGTTGAAGCCACGTGATGTGCATCTTGGGTTAAACTGTAAATAGAATCTTAATACTCTTGAGTAACTCCAAAAGCGGCCACCGAAGATCTTTATTGGATTTGTTTTTCATCGCCAGCACGTCGAGGTGAAAGATGTGCAGGTTCAGTGGGTCCTCTTGCGTTTTCACTGACATGTGGGACCGCATGTGAGCAAACAGAAAATTGGCTCCGCGTGTCAGCTGGCTGGCTGAGAAGAGAGATAGAGGAGGGCTGAGCACAGATTCCAGGAAATTTTTTCTACATAACCAGCACCTCGATATAGGCTCGATATAGTAGGGTGGCATGGGCCATAACTAGCATTCACGTCTAGCAGTACGGCACACGCCACCCACACGAGTCCCATCCGACACCAATTTTCTTGGAGTCCATGCTACATCCATCTCTTCTCCCTCCTGTTTTCTCATCCATCACGCGGTGGGCGGGGTGGGGGTTTGCTGATAGTCGGTTTGCTCTACTGCGGTCCCACTTGTAAGTGAAAATGCAACATAGCACGCATTCCCCCTTGAGTGGCGTGCCAGACCAACCGTGTGGGGGTGCGACGCGAAAACGGCATGCTTTTCCTTTTGAACTTGTAACTTGTAAAATTTGGTTCTGCTCCATGGCGCGACCGATAGATAGAAATAACAATTTTCCTAAGAGTAATGAGAAGTTTGGTTCTGGCACGGTTCATGCATGGAGTACGTACAAAAATTATGAAGTTAATGCGAAAGGTAAGATAATTACTAGTAGTACCATATACTACTACATGGATTTGACGGAAAGATAAAGATACATACGGATCCATCAACGACATCCTCACGCCCTAGTGCGTCGGGTCACCAACCGACGTGTGAGGAGCAGTGGTGTTGGCGGCGAGCTCAACGTGCTTCTGAACAATGCTGTCCAAGGTTGCCCCGCGGGTCAAGAAGGCCAGCGACCTATCATCCTCCTCTGGCACGTAGTAGTCCTTGTGGACGATTTGCGCATAGACATGGGTGATTATGTCATCGGTGTCTTGCTGCGCTAGGCGCTGCGCGGCGAGCGCGTCCTCGAGGTGGACATTCTCTGGCGCGACGGCGGGCAGTCGCAGCGCCACCAGTGCGTCGAAGAGGTTGTCACCATAGAGGCTGTTGAGGGTGGCCGGCATGTAGAGCCTGGGCGCTTGGGCTGGAGGCGTACGTCAAGGTCGTCCGCGAGCTTCTTGATGATGGTGAACTTCTCAAGGAAGCAGACGAGGACCTTGTCGAATAAGGAGACGAAGCTTTCATCCAAGCGGCCTCCCGCACTGGTGGCCTCAAGCATGACCTGGAGACGTTCCTCGATGCGGGGCCGTAGGCCGGCATCGTGGACCATCTGGCACAACCGGCTGATGCTCGCGCTCATCGCCCCCATGGGTCTAGCTTCTAGTCAACTGATCTTGCGATTGGAGTGATCACTCTTGCCCTTGGTTAGGGTGCGTAGGTTTGTAGGATTTCATAGATGGGACTGGCGGGGAGCCTTTATATGAGAAGTGTAGACTGCGTTGCATTCACGTGTGTGTTGGCCATCTACTCCTCGGCCCTCTACTGCACCTTCCTTTGGCTGTATGACAGGCGGGCCAGCCACCTGTGGGGCCCACGTGTCATTCACCCAAACACAGGTGCAGTAAATCAATGAAGCTGCTTCCCCCTCCGTGCCGGTGCAGTATAGTCATCTCACCGGACCTCTAGGGCCAAACGAGAGAACTTTGATGTTTACTGGTTTATTAGCCCCCTTTGCACTTTGCGCCAAGTTTTGACCTTTGATTTAACTAATAAAATGTTAATGCATGTAACCAAAAATGTTGTGTAAGTCACCGTACGAAAACGAAATAATCCCAAAACACTTAGGCATGGTACATTAACTCCCTCCTCGTTTCTTATTTCGTGACATATCAACCAACGAGAGATGTGGGCCGTGCATGCTTTCAATGACTTGAGACTACCAAACATGACATGCAGTGGTTAGTTCATTGCATGTAATCCTATTAATTAGCGAAAGACATTAAGTTCTCTCGCTTTCCCCTTCGTCTTGGTCATAGTACACAACCTAAGAGCATGGTTAATAGTATAGCCAGCTACTGGCTATATGATGTTGCCATGTCATATAGAGCCATCACTTGTAGCCACTCATACAATAAGGTTAGCTACAAGGCTGGCTATAAGAGTACTAATTTTTCTCATCTTCTCTCACTCTTTCTTCATATTTATTGTATATCGGCCTAGGAATCCGCATATAGCTAGGCCCTTGCATGAGAGTCCACTCTTATTTTTCACTTGCTCTAAAATGACTTATACACCTAGACGGAGGGAGTAGTCTCAAGTCATTGGATGCATACGCACCCCACGTCTCGTATTGGGTGATTTCTTTTTTCATGGCAAAAAACAGGGAACGAGATGGGTAGTTAATGCACCGCGCCTAAAAGTTTTGGGATTACTATTTGGTTTTCGTAACGTGACTAATGCACCAGTGCGAAGGGAGTACAATAGTAGCCTTTGATTGTATTTTTTTGTTGGTAGCTTACAAAACTGAGCGCTCGGTGAGTACAATAGTAGTCTGATTGATGAGACTTCAGATTTGAGCCATCTACCAGAAGGAATAACACAATACACCATGTATTTATTTACAGAGGGAGTAGTAAATTTTTTGTGACGTGCATTACTAGATATTGCTAGTCAAATACTAAATCCAGATGGACATGGTAGTACTACTAAATCCAGACGGTGGTGCTAGTACTAGTAGTAGTACTACCAATGTAGTAGTAGTGTACTACCCATTGGTCAAATTATTAGTGTTGCTCCTCACAGTGAAGTGACAAGACCCTGCAGCGGAGATGCCACCTGAGTATAGGCGCCGTGTTCGTCATACCATAGTCAGCCTCACCGTCTGCAGTCACCATCATCATGGCTGTAGAGCTAGCCTTCTTACAACTAGCCGCGTTTGACATAATTTCCCGTGTGTAGATGCCCGTGCATTGCATGGAACACCAAGATTGGGGTGGATGGCGCTGTCAGTGGCCATCACGCCAGCTTTTTCCATGGCCTTCTAGATGTGGTGGGGAGGGGATAAGGCTGATTGTGAGAGAAAAGGAGTTGTTTGTAAATAGGGAACAACTGCGGGCATCTTTTTGCAAAATTGGAGAAGTTTAGTTTGTATGTGTCAGATCTAGATCCGACGGCTACTGGTGAAAGATGGTAGGCACAACATCGTCACCAACTCAGGACCTCTTTGTTTCGCAAGATTTTGAAAATGCAGGAATAGGACACGGCAATATTACAAGTTCCAAACTGATATTACAAATGTTAGGAGTAATGCTGCACCTACGAAGAGGGAATTACTAGGAGGTAAGAACTTTCGTTACTTTAGGTGGATGCAGCATTATCGTACAAACTAAAATCCATCGCCCTGACAAGTCACTAATGGGCAAATAAATTTTCGACTGGCCACTTGATGTTTCAAAAATAAATGCAGCTTCTACGGAGACTTTGTCATTTAGGCTTAGACACTTGCGGTGATCAACATGCCATTCAATGTTGCGCCAGAGAACGCCAAAACTCATTACCTTGAGCACATTTGCCTCCAGAACAAAGAACCTGGCCAATTTAATCTCAGATGTGCTGCCTCGGTAGTCGACCAAATCAATTTCTGCAAGATGGAGATCAAGGCATTCGATGAGATTGTTATAGTGCATCACATTTTTCTCTTTTTGGTCTTTTTTTATCTACAAAAGAAGAGAACATATTAGAGCAGTTGGTTGTATAAAATTGTCGTGTCATCAAGAGGTACCAATATCATTCACTCATACGATAGGGTTGGCTGGCTAGTGATATTTTTTCACTCTCTCTCTCTCTTGATCTTTCCTCTCATTTACCTAGGAGCAGGTGAAGAGCTTGCGCATTTGTTGCCTTCCATTATGTGGCCGATGCCATATTTCTCAAAAGTATGCCACATAATACATATTGATGTCAAATCAAAAGATTTTGCCACCGCTCTCGCGATGTGAGAGAGTTGGCACCACTGTGCACACAGACCCACATGTATAAACAAATCAATCAAACCAACTACACCAACCTCTCACTGTCCCAAACAAGTGGTTTTTTATTGCCTTAGTCCTCTCTCTCTCTCCCACGCAAGTGTTTTTTCATTGCGTGAGTTAATTTGGCACCGGAGCAAAGTAGGTGATCCAGATTGGGGCACCAGGTGAGCACTGGAGGGGCATCGATGCCAAATGCATCACAAGTGAATTTGGCATGTGTTTTGACCTACATAGTGGAGGGCCATTATAGCCCACTTTTGTACTACCTCGTATTTAGTGTAAAATTTGGACCATAGATTTACCTAAGAAAATGCCAATGCATGTCACCAAAAATTATACCATTTGAAATTATGTTCAAATACGAATCCAACGATATAATTTTTAGTGGCATGCATTAACATTTTGTCAGTTAAATCTATGGTCAAATTTTGACACTACAAAATAGGAAGAGTAAACTAGGACGGAGGTAGTACTTGCTCTTAGGGTAACCATAGAGTTACTATTCTAAGTTACTTTCCACTATTACTAGCCTAGGCTACTATAGTAGTACAACAAAAAAATAATGCAGGTGATCACGTGAGAAAAATAACTAAAAACATTTCTTTTGGTGCAGTGCGTAGATGTAGTTTTGAACACTACACTTGTCATGATAATTTGGGAAAATTACGAAAAAAATTGAGCTACGTTGTGATTACTGTTTACTAATAGGAAAGAAATTTCACCTCGATGAGTAGCTTCTCCGTGCATGGAAAGCATGTAAGGAATCCAACAACTTGATCCAGATTGGGGCCGATAGATTTTATTGCCAAGATCTTCACTGTGCGCATAGACTGGGTCAAGCTTGTGGGAATCATTTTCTGGAAGACGGTCGTAAATACATCAAGAAGAAATTTAAAAATGTGAATTTCAAGAAGACGGAGAAGAAGATGAGTGTTGTACCTGAACGATTACGGATCCAATAAAGAGTTCGGAGAATTTGGCAGACGAGTACACCAACGCTGTCAACTTTGGCGCGTCAATGACCCTGATTTTTTGTTGGACCTTCCAGATCAGATGCAAGCAATCTCTCAAGGAAAGGCACATTCTCAATGACCATAACGTGGAACAGCTGGAGTGATCTCTTCCCAATTGATGTCTTGTTGCGGGGCCAGCAAGACACATACATCCATTGGAGATTCGTCGACGCGATGTGGAGGCTAATGAACCTGTGGATCTGCTCAAGACAAAGGTACTCGAGCGCAGTACAGCTACGGAGCAGGTGCTCCATAGCCTTCTTCGAGATGACAATGTCGAAGAGGTCGAGCTGCTTGAGTTGAGGGAGAAGAAGGGCTGCCACGACATTAATCTAGGGAAGATAGCAGGAGCTGAAGCTGGCGTGGCGCAGCGTTGGCGTGAGGCAGAGCGCGGGCGACGACAGATAGCGACATCGTCGAGCTTCAAAGCTGAGCTCCTCGAGCTGATCTAGGGCGGGGATAAGAACCACTCGTCAAACTTGGCTTGGACCTTGCAGTTGGTACTGAACATGCGGATGTCAAGCCGTCTGGCTGGCCCAGCGTGCGATGAAAGGATCTTGGAGACTGCGGCCATGCATTTGCAATCCCCATCACAGAGGCAGCTATCGACGGTGAGGTTGAGGGGGACGTGGCGCCAGAGGGGGCACCACCGCCGGGAGAGCAGGGCGGTTCGCACGGCAGATTTGGTGGGGAGGAGGCCGATGATGATGAGCAGCATGTCATCGGGGAGGCTGCTGATGAAGTCCAGGCTCGCCGGATGCGGTTTTGGCTCGAGCCGCCTCTGCTTGTTGGCTGCCTCGCCATCCATCTCAACCGGTGGCGATGTCGGTGTACACGTGTGCTGGTGTGTGTTGTGTGCTGGCCTGCTGGGTGTGCGCCAGTGCGTCCTTCTGTGCATGCCGCCGCGCAGTGCTGAATTGTGCGTGAGTGGGTCCTTCACTTGGAAGAAGTGTGTCCTCAATGCGCCCTCAATTTACTAGCGTGCGGGGTGCTACCCCAAGTGGTTTAAACTTTGTTTACTTCACCGCATGTCAGATGGCTGTTTACTTATTTTCACCCAATGCCACATGGGCCAGCACACGAAGATAGAGAACACGAGCTGACAAGGTAGCATGTGGACTGGGTGACCGGTCAACTAAACAATATATGGAGCTATACGCTGACACAGTGAGTGTATAATCTGTCGGTATAGAGAGTTCGAGTGAGAGGGGAGGCCCGTCAGAGATAGCAGAGAGAGAGATAAAGAGCTACTCCCTCCGTTCGATAATGTAGTTCCAACATTTGTTTTAAAGTCAAACTTTTGAAACTTTGACCGAGTTTATGAAGAAATTACTTATATCTACAATACAAAAGATAAATGATAGTATGAAGTAAGTACATGTTGTGATGAATTTAATGATCGTTCCAGATGTAATGTTTTTCTCCACATATACCTGGTCTAACTTTTCTGAGGTTTGACTTTTCAAAACATCCATATGCTTATGGACGTGAGAGATTACCTAACTAGAGAGTGTGTGTGTGAAATAGAAAGAGTGACTGAAAAAGTGTGTGTGCGTGTGTGAAAGAGACAGGGACAACACATGATAAAAGTAGAGAAAAAGCGTGTGTGTCTTACGCAAACATATCACACATGCATCTTCGACAGCGGAAGCAAGGTGAGGAGATAGTGTGTGGTTGTTTTCAACTGAGAGAGAAAGACCCCTAGCACGTGGCCAAGAGGGGCCTGACAAACAAGGGAGAGAGGTCGAGAGAGACGTACGGAGAAAATGCAGACATGGGGAGGAGAGAGTGTATGTTTGTCATAGAGAGATCCCCTGGAGATCGTGATGGGACTACATGGGTGGGAGATCGAGTGACAAGGTGTGTGCGCGATAGAAGATACCCTAAGAGATATCGAGATAGACGTATGGATGGAAGGAGACAATACGTGTGTTCCTGATGGCTAGTGAAAGATAATCATACTTAGGGGGGAGTGCGTGCGCCTATGATGGAGTGAGGGATTATGGTACTTACGGGGGTGTGTGTCACATAGAGAGAGAAAAGGGGTGTAGAGTGTTAGATGGGTCTATGTAGCACGAGCGAGACATGTGTATGTGTGAACCAGGGAGATATAAAGTTTGAGAGAGATAGAGGAGCCCCGATAAGGCTGAGTGGTGTGTCAGATAGCTGAGAGGGGGAAAGAGATATTCCATCCGCTCGATAATGCAGTGCATGCAAAAAATTTAGAAGTTGAACTTTGGAAACTTTGACCAGGTTTATGCAAATGTTATTTATATCTACAATACCAAAGATACATCATACGAAACTACATCTCATGATGAATCTAATGGTATATGTTCGCCGTTCTAGATGTAAATGTTTTTCTCCACGTACATGGTCAAACTTTGTGATGTTTGACTTTTCAATAAATCTATATGCTATGGACCGAAGAGAGTGCCTAAGTCGAGAGAGATCAAGTGCGCGTGGAGGAGAATGAGTGAGTGTGCAAAAAGAGTATGTGTGTGAAAGAGAAAGGGACAACAAACGATAAATTAGAGAGAGTGTGTGTTTTCGTTTCTTATGCAAACATATCATGCATGCATCTCCAAGATAGAAAAGCGAGGTGAGGAGATACACGAAGATAGCTAGTGCGTGATTGTTTGCAATGGAGAGAGACACCCCTATAGCACATGTCCAATAGAGGTCTGTCCAACAAGGAACAAAGGTCAAGAGGGACGCATATGGAGAACATGGACGCATGGGGAGGGAGAGAGGGTGTGTTTGTGATAGAGAGATCCCCTTGAGATCGTGAGGGGACTATATGGGTGGGAGATCGAGGGAGGTGCATGCGCGATAGAAAGTTGCCCCGAGAGAAATCGAGATAGACCATGCACATGTTTGTGATGGAGATTAAGATTAGATAGTCTTTTACATATAGGGGGGATTGCGTGTGCCTACAATTGAGTGAGAGACCATCATACTTGGCTAGGCATGAGATTGTGTGTGTGTGCGTGTGAGATGGAGAGAGATAGAGTTTTAGATGGGTCTATCGAGTGCGAGTGAGATATGCATGTGTGACCCAGGGAGATGGAGAGTTTGAGAGAGAGAGAGGGAAGAGCTCCAAGACAACATAGTAGTGCATGAGAGAGTTACGGGCAACGAGCCAAGGAATTTGTGAGTGTACGATGGGTGCACCCAAGATATTTAGCTTGGACTAGAGAATCATACATAGTGTGCGAGAGAGACCTATAGATGGAGTATATATGAATGCGAACTAGAAAGACCCCCCCCCACACACACACAAAGAGAGAGAGAGAGATGGAGAGAGAGGGAGAGGCATCAACAAGGTTTGTGTGTTGGATGCGTGTGACATAATTGAAGATTGTCGGCGAGAGAGAGAGAGGGAGAGAGAGAGAGCAGAAGTCCGTGAGAGGGGGAGGTCGCGTTTTATGCATCGAAGACTGATATAAACCATGTTTCGATATAAACTTGCATTCAAATATTTAAATTGGAGAACATGTTGTCTGCAATCCACACATGAACGGATATATGCGTATATCAAACAAGTTCATTAATTTGACTTCCAACATGTTCATGGAGTACTATAATACTGTACAACATGCTACTCGATTGAGGTGTTCAATTTTGAATTTAGTTCACTATTTTGACCCCGTGAACGAGCTATTTCATTGAATCGAGATATTTCATTTTGGGTTTGATTCCCATTTTTGAGTGGGTCAACTATTTGTAATATAGTAAATTGTTAGCAACGAGCATGTAAAAACACATTACTCCCGAGCATCATCTCTCCATCTAAAAAACAAGTGGCAAGCTAATATTTCGAAAATTTGAACAAACCGTTAAACACCCTCTGCTCGGTGGAATTTGCCCGAGCAAATAAATGGGAAACGCAAAATTACTGGCCTATGTGGGACACACATCAATTGGCCCGTTGTACATCGAGGGTAGGTTCGTAACTTCATCCAAGCGCGCCTTCTCCTTGGCCGAAATGACATGTGCCGAATAATTCATAAACCATGGTCGGCAAAACACCCTCTCCTCGCCCGAAATAGCTCGTGCCCACTGAGGGAGTCCTGGATGAGGGGGTCCTCGGGCGTCCGGGTGATGCAACATGGGCCGCGAAGATACAAGATAGAAGACTTTCCCCCGTGTCCGGATGGGACTCTCATTTGCGTGGATGGCAAGCTTGGCATTTGGATATGAAGATTCCTTTCTCTATAAACCGACTTTGTACAACCCTAGGCCCATCCGGTGTCTATATAAACTGGAGGGTTTAGTCCGTAGAGGCAATCATAATCATATAGGCTAGACATCTAGGGTTTAGCCATTACGATCTCGTGGTAGATCAACTCTTGTAACCCCTATACTCACCAAAGTCAATCAAGCAGGACGTAGGGTTTTACCTCCATCAAGAGGGCCCAAACCTGGGTAAACATCGTGTCCCTGGCCTCCTATCACCCTCGATCCTTAGACGCACAGTTTGGGACCCCCTACCCGAGATCTGCCAGTTTTGACACCGACATTGGTGCTTTCATTGAGAGTTCCATCATGCCGTCATCGAAAGGCTTGATGGCTCCATCGATCATCTACAACAATGCTGCCATGAAGGAGATTTTTCTACGGCCAGATCTTTGTATTCGATGGCTTCGCACTGCGTGCCAACTCGGTTGGCCACCTAGAGCAGATCGATAGCTACGCCCCTGGTCACCAGATCAATTTTGGAAATCTGAACTATGTCGATGATATCCGAGAAGACTTGATCTTCCAAGGGTTCACAGCCCCAACCACCACTCCGGCCTTAGATCCGGAGCGCGTCACCAGTTCCGAAGACGGGAGTCTAGAAACCGCCGGACTCTCTGCAGCTATAGAGCTCAACACTGGAGAACCAAAGAGAATAGCAGTAATTACAAAGCCGGACTCTTCTCCAAACACTAGCTCTAAACCCTCGAAGTCTGCATCATGCGGGCTCGGCCAGAAAACTTCTATCCGCGTCCAAACCTCGCTCTTAAACAAGGCTTTGGACTTAATGCGAACCCTCGCCATCACAGGGGAACCGCTTTCGAACTGTGCCCAGCCCGGACTAGGGGCTGAAAATAGGGAATTTTACTTCCCACGCACCACCCACTTCATAGCCACCGTCGAGGATCAAACCGACATGCTCGATTACGCCTCCGAACACATCGACGATATGGACGATGATGCCAGAGAGGAGCAGGCCCAAAACCCACCATTCACCGGACGCTGGACGACCACTTCCTCATACGACGTGTACATGGTGGACACACTTAAAGAAGGCGACGACGATGATGAGATGGATCCAGTCGAGGATGAATCTCCTGAGATACCACCAAAGCATCGACGTCAGCGGCACCACTCTAAATCGTGTCGTGGAAAAGACAGTAATACCAGCACCAGAGACAATGATACTCCGAAGAACGCCGAAGACCAAGAAGACCCCATCGAACCAACATCCGAATAGGATGATCGGAAGGACAGGCAAGTTGACCCTGATGAGCAAGCAGGGAACGAAGACTCGGAGGATAGTAACTATCTACCACTCTCTGAGGACGATGTGAGCCTCGACAAAGAAGATTTTATCATGCTAGAGGAACCCCTCGAACAAGAGCGCTTTAAGCGCTGGCTAATAGCCACTGCAAGAGGCTTAAAGAAGAAGCAGCACCAACTTCAAGCTGACCAAGATCTGTTCAACGACAGATGGACTAATGTCTGGGCAGTCGAAGAATACGGCCTCAACCACCCAATAAGAGTTACCCGAAGTGTAAGCTTCTACCCCAATTCGACGATGAGGCGCTGGAGCCCGTACCACCCACGTGTAACGCGGCTGACGAACCTGACCGACCACCACGTGGCTGGGACAGAACAGTAACTCAGGCCGAACACTAGCCCGCACCACCTCGCCGTAAAAGGAGAGAAACAACAGCTCAGGGATACACTTATGACCTACGTCAGGACCTGGACAATAGAGCCGGCCTGACCAGGTCAATATACAGATCAAGGGGGCGTGCCCAAGCGCGAGAAGACAGCCATCAGGCCTGGTGCGACAAACACAACCTCACCTGGGCCTAAAACCGCATACAAACTTCATCCGAACTGCACCGTGACATTGCCCGATACAGAGGTGCCGTGCACCCCCTATGCTTCAGTGATGAGGTAATGGAGCACCAGTTCCCAGAAGGGTTTAAACCCGTGAACATCGAATCATACGATGGCACAACAGATCCTGCAGTATGGATTGAAGATTTTCTTCTCCACATTCACATGGCACGCGGTGATGATCTACATGCCATCAAGTACCTCCCCCTAAAACTCAAGGGGCCAGCACGGCATTGGCTGAATAGCCTACCAGAAAACTCTATTGGTAGTTGGGAAGACTTGGAGGACGTATTTAGAGACAATTTCCAAGGTACCTATGTTTGGCCTCCAGACGCCGATGATCTTAGTCACATAATCCAGCAACCCGGAGAATTAGCCCGGCAGCTCTGGACCAGGTTCTTAATCAAAAAGAACCAGATTGTGGATTGTCCGGATGCCGAAGCCCTCGCGGCCTTCAAACATAGCATCCGAGATGAGTGGCTCGCCCGACACCTCGGCCAAGAAAAGCCGAAGTCCATGGCAGCCCTTACCGCACTTATGACCCACTTTTGCGCGTGAGAGGATAGATGGCTTGCTCGTAGAAGCAATAGCACCAGTGACCCTGGCACCTCCGAACCCAGGGAGGGCAATGGCAAGCCACGACGCAACAAGCACAAGCGTCGAAACAATAACGAAGGAACCCAAGACACGACAGTTAACGCCGGATTCAGTGGCTCTAAACCCTGTCAACGGAAGAAGCTATTCAAGGCAAATAGAGATGGACCATCCAGTTTAGACAGAATACTGGATTAGCCTTGCCAGATTCATGGCACCCCCGATAAACCCGCCAATAAGACCAACAGAAATTGTTGGGTCTTTAAACAGGCCGGCAAACTCAATGCCGAACACAAGGGGAAAGGGTCGCCCAGTGACGACGATGACCAAGAGCCTCGCTAACCGAACACAGGGCGACAGAAGTGTGACACCCCAAGACCGACGCTTCAGAAGACTTTCATATTTTTCGTGATCACCGTGTGTTTCATTTGTGCTTGCTCTTTTATTTTTGCATTGCATCATGTCATCATGCCATCATGTCATTAATCTTTGCATCTCAACTCAACTAATAAATTTCATAGATAGTTGATCTATTTAAATCGAGGGAAGGGTGACTTCTCCTTATAACATATCCTCCCAATATTAGGGAGCTATATTACATATTTCTTTAATTTGGAATTCACCATAACACACTTGCAAATTATCCCAATGCCTTTGTTATCTTAATTCTTTGTCTCCAACCTTGCCATATATTCTTTCATCATATTCCGGAGCTCCCCCAAAAATCCGAACATTTTTGGACCTTCCCAACCCCCACTTCCTATTCAAATCATTTGAATTTAAATCAAATGAGTTTGAATTTAAATATTTCAATCATGGCTGAGGGAGTCCGGGATTAGGGGTCTCCGGACAGCCGGACTATATCCTTTGGCTGGACTGTTGGACTATGAAGATACAAGATTGAAGACTTCGTCTTGTGTCCGGATGGGACTCTACTTGGCGTGGAAGGCAAGCTGGGCAATACGGATATGTATGTCTCCACCTTTGTAACCGACCTTGTGTAACCCTAACCCTCTCTGGTGTCTATATAAACCGGAGGGTTTTAGTCCGTAGGATAACATACAATCATACCATAGGCTAGCTTCTAGGGTTTAGCCTCTCTGATCTCGTGGTAGATCAACTCTTGTAATACTCATATCATCAAGAATAAATCAAGCAACACGTAGGGTTTTACCTCCATCAATAGGGCCTGAACCTGGGTAAAACATCGTGTCCCCTGCCTCCTGTTACCATCCGCCTTAGACACACAGTTCGGGACCCCCTACCCGAGATCCGCCGCTTTTGACACCGACATTGGTGCTTTCATTGAGAGTTCCTCTGTGTCGTCGCCGTTAGGCTTGATGGCTCCTACGATCATCGATAGCGATGCAGTCCAAGGTGAGACTTTTCTCCCCGGACAGATCTTTGTGTTCGGCGGCTTCGCACTGCGGGCCAACTCGCTTGGCCATCTGGAGCAGATCGAAAGTTACGCCCCTGGCCACAAGGTCAGGTTTGGAAGCTTAAACTACACGGCCGATATCCGCGGAGACTTGATCTTCGATGGATTCGAGCCCCTGCCTTGTGCGTCACACGGTCACGATGAGTACGATTTAGCTCTACCATCGGACAATGTTCAGGAGATCACACCGGCAGCCGCTCCGACCCTCAATTCGGAGCCAGTTGCACCGTCCATGGACGGGTGGATGGACCCCGCCACGGAGGCCTTATCCTTAGCGGCGATCGAGCCGAACATCGACCTTACCCTGCACGAGAGCCGTGTTGTCAAACTGCCGGATCCTTGTCCGGCCACGGACTCCGAACCGCCTGCGCCCATTCCTAGCGAATCCAATTGGGCGCCGATCATGGAGTTTACCTCTGCAAATATTTTTCAGCACTCGCCCTTTGGCGACATACTGAACTCATTAAGGTCTCTCTCCTTGTCAGGAGGATCCTGGCCGAACTATGTCTGGCAGGATTGGGATGCGGATGACGAAGAAATTCGCTGCCCACCGACCACCCACTTAGTAGCCACTGTCGACGACTTAACCGACATGCTCGACTTCGACTCCGAAGACATCGACGGTATGGACGACGATGCGGGAGACGAAGAGGAACCACTGCCCACAGGGCACTGGACAGCCACCTCATCATACGATATATACATGGTGGACACACCTAAAGAAGGCAATGGCGACGAGACAACGGAGGATGACCCCTCCAAGAAGCAACCCAAGCGCCGACGTCATCGCCGCTGCTCTAAGTCCCGCCAAAGCAAAAGTGGTGATACCAGCATAGGAGATAATAGCACTCCGGATAGTGCCGAAGATGGCAATAATCCCCTCCAGCACGATTTAGGGCGGGAGGATGGAGAGGCCAGCCCTCCTGAGAGAGCGGCAGATGAGGAGGATGATAATTACATGCCTCCCTCCGAAGAAGAGGCAAGCATCGATGATGACGAATTCGTCGTGCCAGAGGATCCCGTCGAACAAGAGCGCTTCAAGCGCCGGCTTATAGCCACGGCAAATAGCCTTCATAAAAAGCAGCAGCAGGGTCAAGATGATCAAGATCTGCTAGCTGACAGATGGACTAAAGTCCTGGCAGCCGAGGAATATAAACTCAAACACCCCTCCAAGAGTTACCCAAAATGAAGGTTGCTACCCCGACTGGAGGAAGAAGCGTATGACGCGACTGACCGGCCACCTCATGGCCACGACAGGGAGGCATTCCAGCCAAAAGCTCAGCCTGCACCCCGACGCCATTCAAATAAAAAGGCATGGGGAAATACGCCAGACCCGCGAGACGTATTGGAGGACAATGAAAAACACGCAAGATCAATCTACGGATCGCGGGGGCATGCCACTACGCGAGATGATAATCGTCATGCCGGATACAGTAAAAGTAAATCGGACCGGGCCGAGCACAATGGGCAAGACTCATTGGAGCTGCGTTGCGATATAGCCCAGTACAGAGGCGCCGCACACCCCTTATGCTTCACAGACGAAGTAATGGATCATCAAATCCCAGAGGGTGTCAAACCCGTAAATATAGAATCATACGACGACACAATAGATCCTCCCAAAATGAAGGTTGCTACCCCGACTGGAGGAAGAAGCGTATGACGCGACTGACCGGCCACCTCATGGCCGCGACAGGGAGGCATTCCAGCCAAAAGCTCAGCCTGCACCCCGACGCCATTCAAATAAAAAGGCATGGGGAAATACGCCAGACCCGCGAGACGTATTGGAGGACAATGAAAAACACGCAAGATCAATCTACGGATCGCGGGGGCATGCCACTACGCGAGATGATAATCGTCATGCCGGATACAGTAAAAGTAAATCGGACCGGGCCGAGCACAACGGGCAAGACTCATTGGAGCTGCGTTGCGATATAGCCCAGTACAGAGGCGCCGCACACCCCTTATGCTTCACAGACGAAGTAATGGATCATCAAATCCCAGAGGGTGTCAAACCTGTAAATATAGAATCATACGATGGCACAATAGATCCTGCGATATGGATCGAGGATTTCCTCCTGCATATCCACATGGCACGCGGTGATGATCTACACACCATTAAATACCTCCCACTCAAACTAAAAGGACCAGCTCGGCATTGGTTCAATAGCCTTCCAACAGAGTCCATTGGCTGTTTGGAAGATCTGGAAGCCGCATTCCTCGACAACTTTCAGGGCACTTATGTGCGACCACCAGATGCCGATGACTTGAGCCACATAATTCAGCAGCCAGAGGAATCGGCCAGGAAATTCTGGACATGGTTCCTAACAAAGAAAAATCAAATCGTCGACTGTCCAGATGCAGAGGCTCTAGCAGCTTTCAAGTACAACATCCACGACGAGTGGCTAGCCCGGCACCTTGGTCAGGAAAAGCCGAAATCTATGGCAGCCCTCACGACACTCATGACCCACTTTTGTGCGGGAGAAGACAGCTGGCTGGCTCGCAGTAATAACATATCAAAGAACCATGGTACTTCAGATACCAAGGACGGCAATAGCAGGTCACATCGCAACAAACATAAGCGCCGCATTAACAGCGATAATACTGAGGATACGGCAGTCAATGCCCGATTCAAAGGCTCTAAACCCGGTCAGCGGAAAAAGCCATTCAAACGAAGCACTCCGGGCCCGTCCAGTTTGGACCGTATACTCGATCGCTCATGTCTAATACACTGCACCCCAGACAAGCTAGCCAACCACACCAACAGGGATTGTTGGGTGTTCAAGCAGGCCAGAAAGTTAATTGCCGAAAACAAAGATAAGGGGCCACATAGCGATGACGAGGAAGATCCCCGGCAGCCGAACACGGGAGGACAGAAGAGGTTCCCCCCACAAGTGCGGACGGTGAACATGATATATGCAACCCACATCCCCAAGAGGGAGCGGAAGCATGCGCTCAGGGACGTGTATGCGCTGGAGCCAGTCACCCCAAAGTTCAACCCATGGTCCTCCTGTCCGATCACCTTCGATCGCAGGGACCACCCCACTAGTATCCGTCATGGAGGATTTGCCGCACTGGTCCTATACCCAATCATTGATGGATTTCACCTCACTCGAATCCTTATGGATGGCGGCAGCAGCCTGAACCTGCTTTATCAGGACACAGTGCGCAAAATGGGTATAGACCCCTTGAGGGAGTCCGGGATTAGGGGTATCCGGACAGCCGGATTATATCCTTTGGCCAGACTGTTGGACTATGAAGATACAAGATTGAAGACTTCGTCTCGTGTCCGGATGGAACTCTACTTGGCGTGGATGGCAAGCTAGGCAATACGAATATGAATATCTCCTCCTTTGTAACCGACCTTGTGTAACCCTAGCCCTTTCCGGTGTCTATATAAACCGGAGGGTTTTAGTTCGTAGGACAACATACAATCATACCATAGGCTAGATTCTAGGGTTTAGCCTCTCTGATCTCGTGGTAGATCTACTCTTGTACTACCCATATCATCAATATTAATCAAGCAGGACATAGGGTTTTACCTCCATCAAGAGGGCCCGAACCTGGGTAAAACATCGTGTCCCCTGCCACCTGTTACCATCCGCCTTAGACGCATAGTTCGGGACCCCCTACCCGAGATCCGCCGCTTTTGACACCAACATTGGTGCTTTCATTGAGAGTTCCCCTGTGTCGTCGCCGTTAGGCTTGATGGCTCCTACTATCATCGATAGCGATGCAGTCTAGGGTGAGGCTTTTCTCCCCGGACAGATCTTTGTGTTCGGCAGCTTCGCACTGCGGGCCAACTCGCTTGGCCATTTGGAGCAGATTGAAAGTTACGCCCCTGGCCACCAGGTCAGGTTTGGAAGCTTAAACTACACGACCGATATCCGCGGAGACTTGATCTTCGACGGATTCGAGCCTCTGCCTTATGCGTCACGCGGTCACAATGAGTACGATTCAGCTCTGCCATCGGACAGTGTTCAAGAAATTACACCGGCAGCCGCTTCGACCCTTAATTCGGAGCCAGTTGCACCTCCCATGGACGGGTGGATAGACCCCGCCACAGAGGCCGCATCCCCAACGGCGATCGAGCCAAATATCGATCTTACCCTTCACGAGAGTCGTGTTGTCAAACTGCCGGATACTTCTCCGACCACGGACTCCGAACCGCCTGCGCCCATTCCTATCGAATCCGGTTGGGCGCCGATCATGGAGTTTACCTCCGCGGATATCTTTCAGCACTCGCCCTTTGGCAACATACTGAACTCATTAAAGTCTCTCTTCTTGTCAGGAGAATCCTGGCCGAACTATGTCCGGCAGGATTGGGATGCGGATGACGAAGAAATTCGCCGCCCACCCACCACCCACTTAGTAGCCACTATCGATGACTTAACCGACATGCTCGACTCCGACTCCGAAGACATCGACGGTATGGACGACGATGCAGGAGACGAACAGGAACCACTGCCCACAGGGCACTGGACACCCACTTCATCACATGACGTATACATGGTGGACACACCAAAAGACGACGACGACGAGGAATGGAAGGACGCAACGAAGGGTTGTCCCCTCGAGAAGCAGTCAAAGCGGTGGCGTAAGCGCCGCTCCAAATCACGCCTCAGCAGAAACAACGATCATATAGACCCAGCGTTAGAGCAGGGTGAACCATCGCCGGACCACGGCAACACGGAGAATCAAACCGAACAACCCGACTCTGTCAAAGATAACAGTCCAGACGACATCACACCAGACAGACACCCGGAGCAACATAATGCCCATCAAAGGCTTGTTGCCACCGCGAGGAGTCCAAAAAAGCAGAAGCAAAGGCTCAAGGCTGCGCAAAACACACTCCGAATCAGATGGAGTAAAGTACTCAACTCAGCAGCGAAGTACGGCGGTAATCGCCACACCAAGAGCTACCCGAAGCGAAAGTTGCTACCTGAATTCGATCAGGAGGCCTTAGATCCCCCGCAACCAAAAATTAAAACGGCCATCTGGCTAGATAGACGACCTCACGGCCAACATAGAGCGACAAACAACGCCGCACATAAGCCAATACACGATCCACGCGAGGGCTCGCATCCAAAGGACGGCGCAACCAGATCCATCTATCGACCACGCAAGCACGCTCTAGCATACGATGCAACACAAAAAACATCCGAACAACACGGTACACCCAGATATAGGGGTGCCGCACCCCCCCCCCCTATGTTTCACCGATGAGGTGCTGGACCATGAATTTCCAGAGGGATTCAAACCCGTAAACATAGAGGCATACGACGGAACAACAGACCCTGGGGTCTAGATTGAGGACTATATCCTCCATATCCATATGGCTCGAGGAGATGATCTCCACGTCATTAAGTATTTACCCCTCAAACTCAAAGGGCCAGCTCGGCACGGGCTTAAAAGCCTCCCCGAAAGCTCCATTGGAAGCTGGGAAGAGCTCGAAGACGCTTTTCGGGAAAATTTACAAGGGACTTATGTCCGACCTCCGGACGCGGACGATTTGAGTCATATAACTCGACAGCCCGAGAGTCAGCCCGAAAGCTTTGGAACATGTTTCTTACTAAAAAGAACCAAATAGTCGACTGTCCAGGCGCCGAAGCCTTAGCGGCTTTCAAACACAGCATTCGTGACGAATGGCTTGCCAGAAACCTCGACCAAGAAAAGCCGAGAACAATGGCAGCATTAACAAGCCTCATGACCCGCTTTTGCGCGGGTGAGGATAGCTGGCTAGCCAGATGCAGCACTGATACGTCTCCAACGTATCTATAATTTTTGATTGCTCCATGCTATATTATCTACTGTTTTGGACTATATTGGGCTTTATTTTCCACCTTTATATTATTTTTGGGACTAACCTATTAACCGGAGGCCCAGCCCAGAATTGTTGTTTTTTGCCTATTTCAGTGTTCCGGATAAACAGAATATCAAACGGAGTCCAAATGGAATAAAATCTTTGGAAATGTGATTTTCTCACAGAACGTGATCCAGGAGACTTGGACCCTACTGCAAGGGATCAAAGAGGTGGTCACGAGGGTGGGGGGCACCCCCTAGGGCGCGCCCCCTGCCTCATGGGCCCCTCGGTGCTCCACCGACATACTCCTTCCTCCTATATATACACATGTACCCCCAAACGATCAGAACAGGAGCGAAAAACCTAATTCCACCGCCGCAACTTTCTGTATCCACAAGATCCCATCTTGGGGCCTGTTCCGGAGCTCCGCCGGAAGAGGGTTGTCATCACGGAGGGCTTCTACATCATCCTAGCCCCTCCGATGAAGTGTGAGTAGTTTAGCTCAGACCTTCGGGTCCATAGTTAGTAGCTAGATGGCTTCTTCTCTCTCTTTGAATCTCAATACAAAGTTCTCCCCCTTTCTTGTGGAGATCTATTCGATGTAATCTTGTTTTTGCGTTGTGTTTGTTGATACCGATGAATTGTGGGTTTATGATCAAGTCTATCTATGAATAATATTTGAATCTTCTCTGAATTCTTTTATGCATGATTGGTTATCTTTGCAAGTCTCTTCGAATTATCCGTTTGGTTTGGCCAACTAGATTGGTAGTTCTTGCCATGGGAGAAGTGCTTAGCTTTGGGTTCGATCTTGCGGTGTCCTTAACCAGTGATAGAAGGGGCAGCAAGGCATGTATTGTATCGTTGCCATCGAGGATAACAAGATGGGGTTTATTTCATATTGCATGAATTTATCTCTCTACATCATGTCATCTTGCTTAAGGCATTACTCTGTTTTTAACTTAATACTCTATATGCATGCTGGATAGCGGTCGATGAGTGGAGTAATAGTAGTAGATGCAGAATCGTTTCGATCTACTTGTCACGGACGTGATGCCTATATACATGATCATGCCTAGATATTCTCATAATTATGCTCAATTCTATCAATTGCTCAATAGTAATTTGTTCACCCACCGTAGAATACTTATGCTCTTGAGGGAAGCCACTAGTGAAACCTATGGCCCCCGGGTCTATTCTCATCATATCAATCTCCATCACTTTTATATTGCTTTGCTATTTACTTTGCCTTTACTTTTTACTTTGCATCTTTATATCAAAAATACCAAAAATATTCTATCTATCAGATCTCACTCTCGTAAGTGACCGTGAAGGGCTTGACAACCCCTAATCGCTTGGTTGCGAGTAGCTATCGCTTTGTGCAGGTACGAGGGACTTGAGTGTGGGCTTCTACTGGATTGATACCTTGGTTCTCAAAAACTGAGGGAAATACTTACGCTACTCTGCTGCATCATCCCTTCCTCTTCGGGGAAAACCAACGCAAGCTCAAGACGTAGCTAGAAGGATTTCTGGCGCCGTTGCCGGGGAGTCTACGCAAAAAGTCAATATACCAAGTACCCATCACAATCCCTATCTCTCGCATTACATTATTTGCCATTTGCCTCTCGTTTTACTCTCTCCCCAATTCACCCTTGCCATTTTATTCGCCCTCTCTCTCTCTATCCTCCCTCTCTGTTTGCCTTTTTGTTTGCTTGTCGTCATGGCTAGTCTCATATCTTCTCCGTTGTCTCCAGAGAGTGAAGTTCTAAATTTTAAACAAAGGGAGGGAGAAAATCTAAAAGATGCTTGGTATATAATTTGCAATGCTCAAAATAGATCTACCAGGAAACAATATACCTTAGTTCTTCTTCGCAATTTTTATGTAGGTGTTGATCCTTGGAATAGATATATCCTCGATACCATTACCGGAGGGAACTTCTTGGGTAGCCATACTTTTGATTCTTATAATTCTATGTTAGATTTATTTGGCTCACCACCTCTTTTGGTTAATGGAACCATGTTAACTTTGGAGCATGTTATGCAAAGACTTGAAATTATTGAAAATAAAGTTGCTACTATTGAATCAATTGAAATCTAGATAAAAAGATTCACAATCAAATCACCCAATATGGATCTAAGGTAGGAATGACTTTGAAAAATATTAAGGAAAAGGAACCCATAGTTAATGAGAAGATGAACTTAGATTCTACTAGAATTGATAAACTTGAGGGTATCATTACAAATTTGGGAACCTCTTTTTCTTCCGTAAAGAATACTCCTAGTCCTCCTACTAAAATTGCCAAGCTCATGTATGTTCCTAAAAATAAGGGTGAATCTTCTAGTAAGGAAACTGCTGATCTTAAATCTATAAGTATTCATCCCAATCTTTTTGCTATCCTTAACGAACCATTTATTACAAATGAATTTTTCGATCTTGTGCCTAAAAGTTTGATAATTAATAAAAAGAAATAAATTCCTAAAGATGGTAGATGCCTAATTGAAGAATTACCTACCAAAGATGGCAATACCTAGATCTATCCTTGCTTGTCATGCCTAGCTAGGGGCGTTAAACAATAGCGCTTGTTGGGAGGCAACCCAATTTTATTTTTATTCCTTGCTTTTTGCTACTGTTTAGTAATAAATAAATTATTTAGCCTCTGTTTTGGTTGTGTTTCTTGTGTTTAATTAGTGTTTGTGCCAAGTAGAACCGTTGGGAAGACTTGGGGAAAGTCTTGTTGAACTTGCTGTAAAAAAACAGAAACTTTAGCGCTCACGAGAACTGCTGTCATTTTTATTTGAAGAGTGCTATATAGTTAATTCTTTTTGAAGATGATTAATAGATAAATTCCTCACGTCCAGAAATTTATTTTAGAATATTTGGGGTTCCATATCATGCGCTAGCTACAGATGACTACAGACTGTTCTGTTTTTGACAGATTCTGTTTTTTGTGTGTTGTTTGCTTATTTTGATGAATCTATGGCTAGTAAAATAGTTCATAATCCATATATAAGTTGGAATACAGTAGGTTTAACACCAATATAAATAAAGAATGAGTTCATTTACAGTACCTTGAATTGGTCTTTTGTTTTCTTTCGCTAATGGAGCTCATGAGTTTTCTATTTTGAGTTTTGTGTTGTGAAGTATTCAAGTTTTGGGTGAATTCTTTTGATGGATCATGGAACAAGGAGTGGAGAGAGCCTAAGCTTGGGGATTCCCATGGCACCCCCAAGATAATCCAAGGACACTAGAAAGTCAAAGCTTGGGGATTCCCCGGAAGGCATCCCCTCTTTTGTCCACTTCCATCGGTAATTTACTTGGAGCTATATTTTTATTCACCAACATGATATGTGTTTTGCTTGGAGCATATTGTATTATTTGTGTCTTTGTTTGTTATTATGCCACAATCATCCTTGCTGTACACACCTTTTGAGAGAGCCATACATGAATTAAAATTTGATAGAACGCTCTATGTGCTTCACTTATATCTTTTGAGCAAGATAATTTTGCTCTATGTGCTTCACTTATATCTTTTGAGCGTTATAATTTTGCTCTATGTGCTTCACTTAGATCTTTTAGAGCACGGTGGTGGATTCGTTTTAAAGAAACTATTGATCTCTCATGCTTCACTTAAATTAATTTGAGAGTCTCTTAATAGCATGGTAATTTGCTTAATAATAATATGCTTGGTATTCAAGATTTGTGAAACTTTCTTTTGAGTGTGTTGAATACTAAGAAAAGATTGAAGCATGATAATTGTTTTGAGATATGGAGGTGATAATATTAAAGTCATGCTAGTTGAGTAGTTGTGAATTTAAAGAATACTTGTGTTGAAGTTTGTGATTCCCGTAGCATGCACGCATGGTGAACCGTTATGTGATGAAGTCGGAGCATGATTTATTTATTGATTGTCTTCCTTATGAGTGGCGGTCGGGGACGAGCGATGGTGTTTTCCTACCAATCTATCCCCCTAGGAGCATGTGCGCAATACTTTGCTTTGATAACTTCTAAATTTTTGCAATAAGTATATGAGTTCTTTATGACTAATGTTGAGTCCATGGATTATACGCACTCCCACCCTTCCACCCTTGCTAGCCTCTCTAATACCGCACAACTTTCGCCGGTATCATATTCCTACCATATACCCTCCTCAAAACAGCCACCATACCTACCTATTATGGCATTTCCATAGCCATTCCGAGATATATTGCCATGGAACTTTCCACCATCTAGTTCATCATGACATATCCATCATTGTCATATTGCTTAGCATGATCATGTAGTTGACATAGTATTTGTGGCAAAGCCACTGTTCATAATTCTTTCATACTTGTCACTCGTGATTCATTGCATATCCCGGTACACCGCAGGAGGCATTCATATAGAGTCATACTTTGTTTTAGTATTGAGTTGTAAGTTGTAAAAAAAATAGAAGTGTAATGATCATCATTCAATAGAGCATTGTCCCAAAAAAAGCAAGGCCAAAGAAAAAAAAAGAAGGCCCAAAAAAATAAAAAATAAAAAAGGGGCAATGCTACTATCCTTTTTTCCACACTTGTGCTTCAAAGTAGCACCATGATATAGCAAGTCTCATATATTGTGCTTCAAAGTAGCACCATGTTCTTCATATAGAGTGTCTCATATGTTGTCACTTTCATATACCAGTGGGAATTTTATGTTATAGAACTTGGCTTGCATATTCCAATGATGGGCTTCCTCAAATTACCCTAGGTCTTCGTGAGCAAGCAAGTTGGATGCACACCCACTAGTTCCTTTTGTTGAGCTTTCATACATTTATAGCTCTAGTGCATCCGTTGCATGGCAATCCCTACTCACTCGCATTGATATCTATTGATGGGCATCTCCATAGCCCGTTGATATGCCTAGTCGATGTGAGACTATCTTCTCCTTTTTGTCTTCTCCACAACCACCATTCTATTCCACCTATAGTGCTATATCCATGGCTCACGCTCATGTATTGCGTGAAGATTGAAGAAGTTTTGAAAAAGTTAGAGTATGAAACAATTGCTTGGCTTGTCATCGGGGTTGTGCATAATTTAAATACTTTGTGTGGGGAAGATGGAGCATAGCCAGACTATATGATTCTGTAGGGATAACTTTCTTTGGCCATGTTATTTTGAGAAGACATAATTACTTTGTTAGCATGCTTGAAGTATTACTATTTTCTATGTCAATATAAACTTTTGTCTTGAATCTTTCTAATCTGAATATTCATACCACAATTAAGAAGATTTACATTGAAATTATGCCAAGTAGCACTCCGCATCAAAAATTCTCTTTTTCTCATTTACCTACTCGAGGACGAGCAGGAACTAAGCTTGGGGATGCCTGATACGTCTCCAACGTATCTATAATTTTTGATTGCTCCATGCTATATTATCTACTGTTTTGGACTATATTGGGCTTTATTTTCCACTTTTATATTATTTTTGGTACTAGCCTATTAACTGGAGGCCCAGCCCAGAATTGTTGTTTTTTTTGCCTATTTCAGTGTTTCGGATAAACAGAATATCAAACGGAGCCCAAACAGAATAAAATCTTCGAAAATGTGATTTTCTCACCAAACGTGATCCAGGAGACTTGGACCCTACTGCAAGGGATCAAAGAGGTGGTCACGAGGGTGGGGGGCGCCCCCCTAGGGCGCGCCCCCTGCCTCGTGGCCCCCTCGGTGCTCCACCGACGTACTCCTTCCTCCTATACACACACACACACACCCCAAATGATCAGAACAGGAGCCAAAAACCTAATTCCACCGCCGCAACTTTCTGTATCCATGAGATCCCATCTTGGGGCCTGTACTGGAGCTCCGTTGGAAGAGGGCCGTCATCACGGAGGGCTTCTACATCATCCTAGCCCCTCCGATGAAGTGTGAGTAGTTTACCTCAGACCTTTGGGTCCATAGTTAGTAGCTAGATGGCTTCTTCTCTCTCTTTGAATCTCAATACAAAGTTCTCCCCCTCTCTTGTGGAGATCTATTCGATGTAACCTTCCTTTTGCGGTGTGTTTGTTGAGATCGATGAATTGTGGGTTTATGATCAAGTCTATCTATGAATAATATTTGAATCTTCTTTGAATTCTTTTATGCATGATTGGTTATCTTTGCAAGTCTCTTCGAATTATCCGTTTGGTTTGGCCAACTAGATTGGTAGTTCTTGCCATGGGAGAAGTGCTTAGCTTTGGGTTCGATCTTGCGGTGTCCTTACCCAGTGACAGAAGGGGCATCAAGGCACGTATTGTATCGTTGCCATCGAGGATAACAAGATGGGGTTTATTTCATATTGCATGAATTTATCTCTCTACATCATGTCATCTTGCTTAAGGCGTTACTCTGTTTTTAACTTAATACTCTAGGTGCATGCTGGATAGCGGTCGATGAGTGGAGTAATAGTAGTAGATGCAGAATCATTTCGATCTACTTGTCACGGACGTGATGCCTATATACATGATCATGCCTAGATATTCTCATAATTATGCTCAATTCTATCAATTGCTCAACAGTAATTTGTTGACCCACCGTAGAATACTTATGCTCTTGAGAGAAGCCAGTAGTGAAACCTATGGCCCCCGGGTCTATTCTCATCATATAAATCTCCATCACTTATATATTGCTTTGCTATTTACTTTGCCTTTACTTTTTTACTTTGCATCTTTATATCAAAAATACCAAAAATATTCTATCTATCAGATCTCACTCTCGTAAGTGACCGTGAAGGGCTTGACAACCCCTAATCGCGTTGGTTGCGAGTAGCTATCACTTTGTGTAGGTACGAGGGACTTGAGCGTGGGCTCCTACTGGAATGATACCTTGGTTCTCAAAAACTGAGGGAAATACTTACGCTACTCTGCTGCATCATCCCTTCCTCTTCGGGGAAAACCAATGCAAGCTCAAGACGTAGCAAGAAGGATTTCTGACGCCGTTGCCGGGGAGTCTACGCAAAAAGTCAATATACCAAGTCAGAAGTTCTCGGCCAGGTCAGCAAAAGCCGCCCTCTAAAGGCGCCAGAGATGAACTGTCCAACCTAAATAAAATTCTGGACCAAATATGTCAGATCCATAGCACCCCCGATAAACCTGCAAATCATACCCACAGTGAATGTTGGGTCTTCAAGCAGTCCGGCAAGCTCAACGCTGTACACAAGGGGGAGGAGACACCAAGCGAAGACTAGGATGAGCCTCTCAAGCAAGACACTGGGGAACAAAAGAAATTTCCACCAGAAGTCAAACAGTGAACGTGTTACACGTGATCAAGGGGAGAAACAAAGCGGCACTCCCAGAGAAATATGCCCAAGGGCCTATCACCGCGGAGTCCTGCCACTGGTCGTCTCAACCGATCACTTTCAACAATTGGGATTAGTCAGCAAGTATCCGGCGTGCAGGATGGGCTGCCTTGGTATTAGACCCAATAATTGACGGATACCATTTCACACGAGTCCTGATGGACGGTGGCAGCAGTCTAAACCTGATATATCAGGACACAATCCGCAAAATGGGTATAGACCCAATGAAAATTTGCCATAGCAATACTACCTTTAAAGGAGTAACGCCAGGCCCAGGGGCACATTGCACGGGTTCCCTGCTACTCGAGGTTATATTCGGCTTCCCCGATAACTTCCGTAGCGAAAATTTAACATTCCACATTGCTCCGTTCCAAAGTGGCTATCAAGCACTACTTGGACGCGAAGCTTTCGCTCGCTTTAATGCAATACCGCATTATGCTTCCCTCACGCTTAAGATGCCCGGTCCACGTGGCATCATTACAATGAATGGAAATATTGGGCAATCCTTGTGTGCCGAAGAGAGTGCGACTACCTTGGCAGCCGCACACTAAATATGGTCTCACCAACTAAAGCATTTGATAGGTCGTCAAGACCACGGACATGGTTAGACGAGTCTGGCACAGCTATATGTAATTCATACAGGTTTGATGGCCACACCCCTACTACAAATGCAAGGGGTCAACGCACGGACAAGTGGCAATTTTTACTCATCTTGAATTGTACATGGTTTCTTTAAAACCTACCTTTTTGCACGACAACTTTTCACCTAAGTTTCTCTCTTTTACAAATGGCCATCGTGCTACACCCGTCCAGGATACGGCACAACGGAGACACAGGCGCAGACGTGCAGCAGGGACCCGTTCCAAGGATTCTTTTTAGATTAAGACCCTGCGTAAACCTTTCTTACTGTCTCTTGTTGATACACATCCCTCGTATTCTCAGTACTATTGAGAAGGATGCTGACGTCTTGGCATGTGGCCACATCAGAATAATGCACGTACCTGGACACCAGGGGCTTCTTATAAAGGACAGTGTTTAGGCCCGGTTTATGCCATAAAGACCGAATACCTTAGGGAGTGTTCGGCGTCGTGAGTTTGGCCTTATATGCATCAGCTCCGAATCATGTCTTTGGTCAAATGTTGGGTTTGCCAGGCTCCTGTGTTTTGCTGCCTTACATTCCGCTCTATCGGCTAAGGCGACACCAGGAGAACCACTGCGATTGTGCCCCGGTTCATACGGACGAGCACCTCAGTGGAGAAAGCCGAACACTGACTATCATGATATAGCATGAGACTGGTCAACCACTCGATGACCTATCGGAATGTTGGAATTCCTCCGCCTTAACGAAGGGCCATTTCCCAGCCAGGCATGTACGCACCCCGAATTCGGGAGAGTGCGGAGCCACCAGGGGCTATATAGTAGCCCCACCGTCAAACTCCTATGGCTAAGTGAAAGTGTTAAAGTATTATAGTCCGGTTGCCTCGTTCGCTGCGCTCTCACCTCCTTATTAGGACCAAGACGTTGGATTAAGTGTGAACACGCGTCTTCTGCGAACACCCACGCATTATATGCGTGGGGGCTGAAGCCGGCGACTGCAATCTTTCAGGTTATATACATATATACATAAGCGGCCGCATAGGAGGCATCATATTACTTTCAGGCAAAAGTATAAATACAACCTTAATAAATTTGATAAACATTGTTTTTACAATGGGAATACATGTGACTCAAACATAATATTCTTCGAGCACTGGGCCTCTATCAAACGAGCACCCTCAAGAACTTCTCCAAAATAGTGCTCGGCAGCCACTCGGCCTATGGCCGAACCCCGCGCCGCAACAGTGGTAGCATCCATCTCCGCCCAGTATGCTTTGACACGGGCAAGGGCCATCCGCGAGCCTTCTATGCACGCCGACCTCTTCATCGCATTGATGCGCGGCACTGATACGTCTCCATCGTATCTATAATTTTTGATTGTTCCATGCCAATATTATTCAACTTTCATATACTTTTTGGCAACTTTTTATATTATTTATGGGACTAACATATTGATCCAGTGCCCAGTGCCAGTTCCTGTTTGTTGCATGTTTTATGTTTCGCAGAATATCCATACCAAACGGAATCCAAACGGGATAAAAACGGACGGAGCTTATTTTTGGAATATTTGGAAAATTCCGGAAGAAAAATCCACGCGAGACGGTGCCCGAGGTGGTCACGAGGTAGGGGGGCGCGCCTGACCCCCCTGGGCGCGCCCCCTACCCTCGTGAGCCACCCGTAAGGCGGTAGACGCTCTTCATTTGCCGCAAGAAAGCTAATTTTCGTAAAAAAATCACGGCGAAGGTTTCATGCCAATCGGAGTTACGGATCTCCACATATACACGAAACAGTGAAACAGAGCCAGAACAGAACACAGAAACAGAGAGAGAGAGAGAGAGAGAGAGAGAGACAAAGACATATCCAATCTCGGAGGGGCTCTCGCCCCTCCCATGCCATGGAGGCCAAGGACCAGAGGGGAAACCCTTCTCCCATCTAGGGAGGAGGTCAAGGAAGAAGAATACGAAGGGGACCCCTCTCCCCTTCTCTTCCGGTGGCGCCGGAACGCTGCCATGGCCATCATCATCATCACCGCGATCTACACCAACACCTCCGCCATCTTCACCAACATCTCCATCACCTTCCCCCCTCTATCTACAGCGGTCCACTCTCCCGCAACCCGCTGTACCCTCTACTTGAACATGGTGCTTTATGCTTCATATTATTATCCAATGATGTGTTGCCATCCTATGATGTCTGAGTAGATTTTCGTTGTCCTATCGGTGGTTGATGAATTGCTACGATTGATTTAATTTGCTTTTGGTTATGTTGCTGTCCTTTGGTGCCCATCATATGATTGCGCGCATGGTTCACACCCTAGGGTTAGTTTGTATGTTGATAGGACTATGTATTGGAGGGCAAGAGTGACAGAAGCTTCAATCTAGCATAGAAATTGATGCATACGGGGTTGAAGGGGGAGCAATATATCTTAATGCTATGGTTGGGTTTTACCTTAATGAACATTAGTAGTTGCGGATGCTTGCTAATAGTTCCAATCATAAGTGCATAGAATTCCAAGTCAGGGATGACATGCTAGCAGTGGCCTCTCCCACATAATACTTGCTATCAGTCTAGTAAAGTAGTCAATTGCTTAGGGACAATTTCGCAGCTCCTACCACCACTTTTCCACACTCGTACTTTATTGTTTCTTAATGTAAACATCCCCTACTTTTTATTTACGTACTCTTTATTATCTTGCAAACCTATCCAACAAAGTACTTCTAGTTTCATACTTGTTATAGGTAAAGCGAACATCAAGCGTGCGTAGAGTTGTATCGGTGGTCGATAGAACTTGAGGGAATATTTGTTCTACCTTTAGCTCCTCGTTGGGTTCAACACTCTTACTTATCGAAAACGGTTGCGATCCCCTATACTTGTGGGTTATCAGGCACCGCACCAAGGAACTGCTGCACTAAGCTGAAATAGTTGTTCGGCTTCGGCTTTTCCGGCCACAGATGATCTATGACGGACCTCATGGCGAGTCCGGACAATCTATTGAGTTCGGCCCATTCGGCAAGTTGATTAGTTAGTGGAAGGGGACGCTCTGGAACATTAAACTGCGACCAGAATAGCTTGTCCACTTCATGATCTGTTTGATCTCGGAAGTATTCGGCCGCATTGACAGCGCTCGCCGCCAAGTCCAGATATGCGTCTGCCGAACTCCACAGCCAATCCAGAGGGGCATACCGCGGATCTTCGAACTTCCTCCGCAGCAAAAAGGGCTTCCCAGCCGCAATATCCCCGGCTTCACTCAGCTCTTCCTTCTTTGCCCTCATAGCAGAGCGGGTGTCTTGTGTCGCCACCGCAGCCTTTTCAAGGTCCGTCGCCTTTGCTCGGTTTTCTTCTTCAAGGAGCTGGCAGCGGTCGGCAGTGTCTTTTAACTTTACAGCCATCTTGCCCATTTTCTCTTTGCTCTCACAATGCGCAGCCTTCTCGGCTCTCAACTCTTCGGCCGCCTTCAAAGCAGCCGCATTACTACTCCTTGCTTGTTCTTTGGCTCGGGCAAGTTCCGCCCGAAGGGTCTCCACGATGGCAGCTCCATCTGCGGTCACAACATATTAAAGATACTGGCATCATGCTACTCCTACTATGTGACATTCACCAGAAAACATTACTTACCCTGTGCCTCATCAAGCCGCTTGTTAACAAGCTCGATGTTAGCGCCACCGGAGCTTCCACCACCTGCACATAAAGGCGTTTTGGTTATTACCTGGGACTATGATCCTCTATTCGCCACCGTTCTCGACGACAACCAGAGTCTCAGGGGCTACTATCTACACAGGGCACACCTAAAAATGTGCGGTACTATCAAAAAGTATATCATTTCACGTACGTCAAAGCCCGTCAGTAGACTCATAAAAGCTTCATGCAATCCACTTTCGGCGGACGAAATTCTTTCCATCACCGTACCCATCAACGTACAGTGTTCTTCTGAGATGGCCGCTCGCTCCAACAGCTCCCTCAGTACGTCCGACCGCATACCAGACGGTGCCGGACTCTTTTGTTTGCTCTCTTCAAGAGCCGGACGCTGGGGACTTCGGGTGTCTATAGGATTATCTTCTAGCCTCACCGGATCCGGAGAGGCCCTCCGTGACGACACTTCAAGGTCGCCCGCTTCTTGAGTGGGGGAGTCCGGGGTAGGCGTTTCGCTCTCCATCATCTCCGGAAGAAGATCCCCCGAAGACGAGCTCTGCTGAGAAGGGCTAAGATCCGAACTGCAAGATAAATGCTTCGGTTATTTTCCTCAGAGGTAAGGTAGTATATCTTCACTATTAAAGTACTTTTTGATTACTTACAGCTCGTTAGGGGGCAAATCCCCGCATGGACTTTGTGCAGCAAGAGCACCCTCCAAGGCAGGACCTTCTGGTGGAGATTTCTTCTCCCGTTTGGAAACCTTGGTTTCCGGATCTTCAGAGGTAGTCCTCTTCCTTCCCCGGGGTGAGAGAATGTCAGATTCCTCCCCTTGGTTATCCCCCCCCCACGGAGGCGCTCGTTCCCTCGGTCGGAATAGGTAGCGGTGGAGGCCCGCTTTCGCCCTATTTATCCCCCCCTTTATCTTCCTTTGAGGGCTCCGGGTAAGGTGCTAGCTCGAGCATCTTTTCCAGTACTGGATTTTCCAAACCCTCAAGAAGGGGGGCCGAACACCGAATCATCTTCGCCTTTGTTAGCCAGTCCTGGTCAAAGAGCAATTTCTCAGGATGACGTCATGATAAATGAAAGACGGTGTGTTCGGCTAGAGGATTACTTACTTGGTCGGCGGTATGGTTGCTGCTCAGGCCCACGTCCTCGGTAGTGTCCGGACACTCTATTTGGGGTTCGAAGAATGATTTATACATCTCCTCATGCGTCAGGCCGAGGAAATTCTGAATAGTGCACGGTCCTTCTGGGTTGAACTCCCACATGCGGAGGGGCCGGCGTTTGCATGGCTGGATTCATCAAACCAGGATGACTTGCGCCACCATAACCAGACTGAAATCTCCTTCGAAGAGATCTTGAATGCGGCTCTGTAGTACAGGCACAGTCCTTCGCTGGACCCCAGCTTAGCCCTCTGCTAATCCATGACATCAGTTGTGGTGGAGGGCCCAAGCGGAAAGCAGGGGCAGCCGCCCACTTGGCACTTCTGGGAGCTGTGATGTAAAACCACTCCCGTTGCCATAATCCGGACACCTCTGGAATGGAACCGTTTGGCCATGGACCTCCAGTGATTTTGCTTATTAATGCGCCTCCGCATGCTACATGCTGCCCCTCGATCATCTTCGGCTTCACGTTAAAGGTCTTGAGCCACAGGCCGAAGTGAGGGGTAATGTGGAGGAAGGCCTCACATACGACAATAAATGCCGAGATGTGGAGAAAGGAGTTTGGGGCTAGATCGTGGAAATCTAGCCCGTAATAGAACATGAAACCCCTAACGAAGGGATCCTGAGTGAGGCCTAGACCATGGAGGAAGTGGGAGACGAACACGACGCTCTCGTCGGGTTCGGGAGTAGGGATGACCTGCCCTCGGGTGGGGAGCCTATGCGAAATTTCGGCGGTCAGGTATCTGGCCTCCCTCAGCTTCTTGATATCCTCTTCCGTAACGGAGGAGGGCATCCACTGGCCTTGAAGGCTAGATCCGGACATGATTGAAGGTCTGAAGCACCTGACCTGGGCTTGGGGTGTTAGAACTCGAGGCGGGAGAAGGAATCGATTAAGCACGGGAGGGAAAAAAGTAAAAGCCTTGTCCCTTTATAAAGAGGATGAATATCAAGCGTCCTCTCCATAGCCGTTTGGGATTTGCCTATAATCTAGGAGTCCTAGACACGGTAGGGTTACCCACGACCGTATTGATGAGAATCCCATAATTAGGGGAACACGATCTCTGCTTTGACAAGACGTGTCAAGAAACCGCCTCGCGTTATGTGTGGAGTTGGTTGAAGAAAAACGGTTCGAATAATCACCGAGCAATGGCCTGATGTCATGTTGCCAAAGCGTGTCAGCAGATTAAGATTTGTGGAAATATTATTGTCTCTACGGTGGTATGTGGAACTTATTTTACAGGGTCGGACAATTTCCTTGTATTCAAATTCTTCCGTGGTGTATTCGGAGGAGGAACCCGCCTTGCAATGCCGAAGACAATACTGCGCGCCAAACTCATAGTCATTAAAGCCTGGTTCAGGGGCTATTGAGGGAGTCCGGGATTAGGGGTATCCAGACAGCCGGATTATATCCTTTGGCCGGACTGTTGGACTATGAAGATACAAGATTGAAGACTTCGTCTCGTCTCCGGATGGGACTCTACTTGGCGTGGAAGGCAAGCTAGGCAATACGGATGTGAATATCTCCTCCTTTGTAACCGACCTTGTGTAACCCTAGCCCTTTCCGGTGTCTATATAAACTGGAGGGTTTTAGTCCGTAGGACAACATACAATCATACCATAGGCTAGCTTCTAGGGTTTAGCCTCCCTGATCTCGTGGTAGATCTACTCTTGTACTACCCATATCATCAATACTAATCAAGCAAGACATAGGGTTTTACCTCCATCAAGAGGGCCCGAACCTGGGTAAAACATCACGTCCCCTGCCTCCTGTTACCATCCGCCTTAGACGCACAGTTCGGGACCCCCTACCCGAGATCCGCCGGTTTTGACACCGACACCCCTCAAGGATCAAACCCACAAAAACGACCTTTAAAGGCGTCATACCAGGTGTAGAGGCCCATTGCACAGGCTCAGTCACAGTGGAAGTGGTCTTCGGATCCCCGGATAACTTCGGAAGCAGAGAGTTAATCTTCGATATAGTCCCGTTCCGCAGTGGTTATCATGCACTACTCGGGCGAACCGCATTTGCGAGATTCAATGTGGTACCGCATTATGCATACCTCGAGCTCAAGATGCCAGGACCTCGGGGGGTCATTACAGTTAATGGAAACACAAAGCGCTCTCTCCGAACGGAGGAGCACACTGCGGCCCTCGCAGCGGAAGCGCAAAGCAGCTTCTTAAGGCAATTCACTAGTTTGGCGTTTAAGGACCCGGACACCTTCAAGCGCGCCCGGAGTAATCGGCAACAGGACCGCCTGGCACGTTCCGAGCTCGCATAGCAATGCGGCCCCCACCCCGGTCCCAGCCAAACGGCGAAACCCGTGCCACGCGTACATAATTACGCATTAAAAATACCATGGGCACAGGCGGGGAGGGGGGCACGACGGTGGCACGCCCCAAGTCACGGCTTAAACCACACTAGGGGCTTCCCGCTTTGTTATTTTTCTCTTTCAGGACTTCAATCTCTGGAAACCCTGTCTGGCAGCGTGCTTGCTGAATACATGATGCAGCATCCAAGGAGGCAGAAAGCTACGTCACACCATGGAACTCCCGGGTGGATTACGATAACGAGTGAAATATTTGCTTTACTACCATTCCTCAGCTTGCCCTTGGAAGGGACATGTCAAACAGTCCTACTTTTTGCTTATCGCACTACTTGTATCATTCTACTTTAACACACCCTTTTTGAATAAAAAATGCATAGCATTAAGACTATTATTGCATTCTTCTTTATATATATATATGTTCATTTATGGCATCCAGCACCCGTACACTCTGGTACGGCCAATACGCCAGGGGCTTAAGCATACCCCATAATATGGCGTGAGAAGTCCGAACACTTTCGACAGTGCGGCACCCCGAACTTATAGCATTATATGCATCAGCTCCGAATCATGTCTTGGGTCAATAGTTGGGTTTGTCCGGCTCCCATGTTTTGTTACCTTACGTTCCTCTATATCGGCTATGGTAGCACTGGGAGAACTACTGCGATTGTGCCCCGGTCCTGCTGGGCTAAGCACCTCAGTAGAGAAAGCTAAAACTGACTATCATGATAAGGTGAGAGACTGGTCGCTGTTCGAGAGGTTTCAAGTCCCTAAAGGCTTATGCCGCTTAGAGCGAGGAGTCGACCCTGTCCGGCTTAAGGCGTGTATCGCGCCTCGAATTCGGCCTTCCGAATACTAGGGGCTTCGCTGAAATTTAAAATTATAGAATTGTATGGCTAAGTGAGGGTGATAACGCTTTATAGTCTGATTGCCTTGTTCATTGTGCTGAGCACCTCCCTCGAAGGACCCAAGAATGGGAACAAGAGTGCTCAGGTTTATCCCGAACACCCCAGCACTCGTGGCGTGGGGGCAGAAGCCGACGACTAGCCAATCTCTCAGATTTGATAAACAGCCGAACAGAAGGTAATATTTTAAATTCAAACAAGCGTTGCATAGCACATATGAACAAGTTTTCATAAATACAGGATTACACGAGCGGATTTACTCGAATATTATATCTTTCGTACACTCATCCGCTACGAGACGAGCACCCTTCAGGACACCCTCATAGTACATCTCGGCGGGGCGATGCTCCTTGCCCTCCGGTGGCCCTTCCTTAATCAGGTTCACGCCGTCCAGCTTGGCCCATTGCATCTTCACACGGGCGAAAGCCCGGCGTGCAACTTCGATGCAGACGAACCACTTGATGACTTCCAGCTGTGGGCAGGCATCCACCAGCCGCCTCACCAGGCCGAAGTAGCTGTTGGGAAGGGCGTCGCTAGGCCACATCCGGACTATAAAGACCTTCATGGCCTGTTCGGCCGCCTTGTGCAGCTCGACCAGCTGCTTCAGCTGGTCGCTCAGAGGCATCGGGTGTTCGGTCCCAGTATACTAAGACCAGAACAGCTTCTCTGTTGAGCTTCCCTCTTTAGCCTGGTAAAACTGTGCGGCATCCGACACGCTACATGCTTTACCCACGCCCGTATTGATGAGAATCCCGTAATAAGGGGGACACGATGTCTGCTTTGACAAGACGTGTCAAAAAACTGCCTCGCGTTATGTGCGGGGCTAGTTAAAGGAAATGGTTCGAATAATCACCGGGCCATGGCTTAATGTCATGTTGCCAAAACGTGTCAGCAGATTAGATTTGTGGAAATATTATTCTCTCTGTGGAGATATGTGGAACTTGTTTTGCAGGGTCGGACACTATCCTTTTATTTGAACTCTTCTGTGGTATATCTGGAGGAGGAACCCGCCTTGCAATGCCGAAGACAACACTGCACGCCGGACTCATCGTCATTGAAGCCTGGTTCACGGGCTACTGAGGGAGTCCAGGATTAGGGGTCTCCGGACAGCCGGACTATATCCTTTGGCTGGACTGTTGGACTACGAAGATACAAGATTGAAGACTTTGTCTCGTGTCCGAATGGGACTCTACTTGGCGTGGAAGGCAAGCTAGGCAATACGGATATGTATATCTCCTCCTTTGTAACCGACCTTGTGTAACCCTAACCCTCTCCGGTGTCTATATAAACCGGAGGGTTTTAGTCCGTAGGACAACATACAATCATACCATAGGCTAGCTTCTAGGGTTTAGCCTCTCTCGTGGTAGATCAACTCTTGTAATACTCATATCATCAAGAATAAATCAAGCAGGACGTAGGGTTTTACCTCCATCAAGAGGGCCCGAACCTGGGTAAAACATTGTGTCCCCTGCCTCCTGTTACCATCCGCCTTAGATGCACAGTTCGGGACCCCCTACCCGAGATCTGCCGGTTTTGACACCGACAATGGCCTTTTCTATTTTCTCGGGACAAGGACTTTTTTGTGAGTCCGGGAAAAATATCCGCGTGTTCAACTTCTTCCACTAACTCCCTCTTTCTTTTTCTTCTCTTTATTTTCTTTTTCGGTTAAAGTTAAAGAGAGAGAGAGAGAGAGAGAGAGAGAGAGATGAGGGCTGACCCAACCTCCCCTTAGCCCAGTTGGCCTCCCTAGGCCCAACATCTCCCAGCCAGGCCGACCCACCAACTCTCCTGAATCCCAGCCGCACCTATAGCCAACCCTAGCCCGAAACCCTTCAGCCTCTCCTCCCCCTTGTCTCGATCCTCTCCTCCCTCCTTGCGCCGTCAGGAGGTGAGATAGAGAGGAGCGCCGCACCTTCTCCCCGTTCCCCCGCGCTCGACCTCCTTCATCTCGCACGACCAGTGCCGACCTCGACCTCCTCCCTCACGCGTGGCTCGCCTCCCGCCTTCCTCTCCTGCACCTCGTCCCCGATCACCCAGGACAGAGCTCCCACCACTGCGCCTTGGACAGGAGGTCCCTCATGGACGCCCGTCTCCTTCTAGCGCCCTCCGTTGCTTGGAGCCTCGCCCCGCCGTTCCTGTGAAGTTCCTTGCTAGAACTGCGTCAAACCGCCATCTCGTGCCACCATGGCCCTCCTCGCGCCTCTGCTCCCTCACCTACAGCTCCACCGCCCCATCTCCACCTCACCGGACCGCCCCAACCCCCTCGTCATCCATGCGACCTTGCAGGAGGCCGCCACCGCGCCTTCTTGCCTCCTCCGCACCCTTCCCCTATTGCATCTCCGTCAGCCTCACCCCCTGTGGTGAGGAGCTCCGCCCCGAGGTCTTCGTCTCCCTATGTTGCGCTGTGTGCGACCGTGGCAGCCACATGATCACCACCTCTGCTGCACTTCCGATGTTGCTGCCGCCGCTGCTTTGACCTCCATCCTTCAGTCACAAACCTCCAAGGCCACTGTTGCAACATTGATACCTCTGCCCCAGAGTACCTCAAGTTCGTCTACATGAAACTGCAAAGTACCTCTACGCACGGATATCGCCAAGTACCACGATACCAATGACATCCACTACTACTGTCACCGAGGGTTTCGTCAAGTTCAACTACATTGGCTACGAACGGTGACGACCCCGAACATCTACGGACGTGTACGACTACCGTTGCCCGAAGAACCGCGGGTCACAAGCGCCGTGTACAACTACCGTCGCCGTGTACGATTACTTCCCACGATGACCCGTAAACGTCTACTTCGACTACCCTCGCAAGAACAACTAGTTCAACTACGGCCCATGTACCACTACTTCCTTCAACGAACTTGATCCGTTCCGAAAACGCACGCTTCGAAGGTATAACCACCGAGACGACGCCCGTGAACGAATGCATGTGTGTTGTATGAGATACCCGTGTTTGCACCATGCCCGATTTGTTCGTCGCACATCAGCACTCTTTTCCCTGCCACCGTCATGTGGGACACCCGGTATCTGGGATCACTCCCCGTTGCTCTTGCACATTTCCATCACCCCCACTTGTTCCTTGGACCGAGTTATTGTAACCTGGATGTTGTCGTGGCGCCATGTCCATTTTCACCGCCGTGGCACCATTCCCGTTTCGCTGCCGTGGCACCCTTTTGTACCGCCATGGCGACAAATGCTCTAATATGCTCATGTGAACTTTTTCATAAAATTACTTATAACTTTCATATGTCACCCGCATCATGTTAACAACATTTAAAATGCTTAAAAGTGTTGTTTGCAGTAAATTGCTGAATGCTCATGGGGTTTTTCCAGAATTATAGTTGTTATTTCCAGCCTCATTTAAACTTGCCTAAATAGTTAATTTGATTATGTTTCACCTCTTGCCATGTTAAACAACATTTAATATTGGTGAGTACCTAAACGGGAGTGAACTAAATAAGTCATGTGGTGTTTCGTCAATATGCAACTCGTTGCATATTGAGCTCCACTTAACATGTAGTTTTGTTTGTGCACTTTGCTATGCCATGCCTCATTAAACCGGACATGCATCATACTTGATTGTGCATCATGCCATGTTTATGCTTGTGTGTTTACCATGTTGCTTGCTTCTTTCCGGTTTGCTTCTCTCGTTAGCTTTGGTTTCGTTCCGGAGTTGTGAGGATTCGTTGCACTACGTCAGTTTGTCTTCTTCGTGGACTCGTTCTTCTTCCTTGCGGAATCTCAGGCAAGATGACCATACCCTCGAAATCACTTCTATCTTTGCTTGCTAGTTGTTCGCTCTATCGCTATGTCGTGCTACCTACCACTTGTTATATCATGCCTCCCATATTGCCATGTCAAGCCTCTAACCCACCTTCCTAGCAAACCGTTGTTTGGCTATGTTACCACTTTTGCTCAAGCCCTCTTATAGCATTGCTAGTTGCAAGTGAAGTTGAAGATTGTTCCATGTTGGAACACGGATATGTTGGGATATCATAATATCTCTTATTTTAATTAATGCACCTATATACTTGGTAAAGGGTGGAAGGCTCGGCCTTATGCCTGGTGTTTTGTTCCACTCTTGCCGCCTTAGTTTCCGTCATACCAGTGTTATGTTCCTTGATTTTGCGTTCCTTGCGCGGTTGGGTATTATGGGAACCCCTTGACAGTTCGCTTTGAATAAAACTCCTCCAGCAAGGCCCAACCTTGGTATTACATTTGCCACCTAAGCCTTTTCCCCTAGGTTCTGCAGACTCAAGGGTCATCTTTATTTTAACCCCTAGGCTAGTGCTCCTCTGAGTATTGGTCCAAACTGGGCGATGTCCGGCTCCCCCTGGGCAACTAGGGTCTATGCCAACCCGACGTCTGGCCCATCCGGTGTGCCCTGAGAATGAGATACGTGCGACTCCTATCGGGATTTGTCGGCACATCGGGCGGCTTTGCTGGTCTTGTTTTACCATTGCAAAATGTCTTGTAACCGGGATTCCAAGACTGATCGGATCTTCCCAGGATAAGGAATATCCTTCGTTGACCGTGAGAGCTTGTGATGGGCTAAGTTGGGGCACCCCTGCAGGATTTAAACTTTCGAAAGCCATGCCCGCAGTTATGTGGCAGATGGGAATTTGTTAATGCTCGGTTGTAAAGAACTTGACACTTGACTTAATTAAAATGCATCAACCACGTGTGTAGCCGTGATGGTCTCTTTTCGGCGGAGTCCGGGAAGTGAACACAGTTCTTGTGTTATGGTTGTGTGTAAGTAGTTTCTGGATTACTTCTTTATCACTTCTAGCTTCACGACCGTTGCGTTGCTTCTCTTCTCGCTCTTATTTCTGTATGTTAGCCACCATATTTGCTTATCGCTTGCTGCAGCTCCACCTCACTACCTCATCCTACCCATAAGCTTAAATAGTCTTGATTTCGCGGGTGTGAGATTGCCGAGACCTCGTGACTCATAGATACTTCCAAACAGTTGCAGGTGCCGATGATGCCAGTGCAGGTGATGCAACCGAGCTCAAGTGGGATCTTGATGAAGATCTTGGTCATTGTTATGTGTCTTTTCCGGTTGATCAGTAGTGGAGCCCAGTTGGGACTCTCGGGGATCTAGCATTTGGGGTTGTCTTCCTTTATTTTGGTTCCTTAGATGGACCTTTGACTGTACACTGGATGATGTATGTTTAACTTGTATTTGTGTGAAGTGGCAATTGTAAGCCAACTCTTTATCCCTTTCTTATCTAGTACATGGGATTGTGTGAAGATTACCCCACTAGCAACTAAACCACCATGCGGTTATGCCTGTAAGTTGTGCCTCGACACGTGGGAGATATAGCCGCATCGTGGGTGTTACAAGTTGGTAATCAGAGCCATCACCTACTTAGGAGCCCCCTGCTTGATCGAATCGCTGACGTTGTTGAGTCTAGAACATAATGTTTTGAGTCTTAGGATTATATATATCGGAGAGTAGGATTCTTTTTACTCCTCAGTCCATTCGTCGCTGAGGTGAGGCCTCCTGACGTAGAAGTTGTGACTTACCTCTCCTCAAATTTCACGAATTTTTTTAGGATCACGCGGGTATCTTGGAATTGTTCCTATAGTCTTGTGACAAGAACATTGTTCTTGGTGCCTCCTGACATTTAGGGGTTGTGGCAGTGTCCCGGGGAGTTGAGCTCTGAGGTGTTGTCGTCACAATTTTATCATTGCAGTTCTGGAATACCTAAGTTCGCCGACATCGAAAATCTCTTTTATGCAGTTGTTGGTGAGATAACCTCGACGCCACCCAGTACTGGGGTGGGGGTTCGGGAGTATTACCATAACTCGTATAACAGATGCTTTTCGAAGGTTGAGGTACACGATTTCCGAAGGTTTCTTGGTTATTTGTTGAAGGATGGATACATCTGGATGTAGGGATTGTTAGTTTGGGTGAGATATTATGCTTCCCCTGTATCCCCAACACCTGATTGCATAACCAGAAAGTTTCGGGAGTTCATAAGTGGGAATTCAAGTAGCTCCTAGAATAATCTTTCCAACAGACACATGATACGATATGGGATCTATCATATGTTTGTTTCGGGATTTGTCGGCACATCGGGCGGCTTTGCTAGTCTTATTTTACCATTGTCGAGATGTCTTGTAACCGGGATTCCGAGACTGATTGGGTCTTCCCGGGAGAAGGAATATCCTTCTTTGACCATGAGAGCTTGTGATGGCTAAGTTGCGACACCCCTGTAGGGTTTAAACTTTCAAAAGCCGTGCCCGCGGTTATGTGGCGGATGGGAATTTGTTAATGTCCGGTTGTAGAGAACTTGACACTTGACTTAATTAGAATGCATCAACCACGTGTGTAGCCATGATGGTCTCTTTTTGGCGGAGTCCAGGAAGTGAACACGGTTCTTGTGTTATGGTTGTGCGTAAGTAGTTTCAGGATCACTTCTTGATCACTTCTAGCTTCACGACCATTGCGTTGCTTCTCTTCTCACTCTTATTTGCATATGTTAGCCACCATATTTGCTTAGAGCTTGCTGCAGCTCCACCTCACTACCTTATCTACCCATAAGCTTAAATAGTCTTGATCTCACGGGTGTTAGATTGCTGAGTCCTCGTGACTCACAGATACTTCCAAACAGTTGCAGGTGCCGATGATCCCAGTGCAGGTGGAGCAACCGAGCTCAAGTGGGAGCTCGATGAAGATCGTGATCATTGTTTTGTGTCTTTTCCGGTTGATCGGTAGTGGTGCCCAGTTGGGACGATCGAGGATCTAGCAATTGGGGTTGTCTTCCTTTATTTTGGTTTCGTAGTCCGACCTTGATTGTACTTTGGATGATGTATGTTTAACTTGTTATTTGTGTGAAGTGGCGATTGTAAGCCAACTCTTTATCCCTTTCTTATTCAGTACATGGGATTGTGTGAAGATTACCCCATTTGCGACTAAACCACCATGCGGTTATGCCTCTAAGTCGTGCCTCGACACATGGGAGATATGCCGCATCGTGGGTGTAACAAGAAGCAATCCCCCCCCCCCGAGGTAAAAACAGTGAATATGATATATGTCAAACATATCCTAAGAGGGAGCGTAAGTGCGCATTACGGGACGTCTACGCCATAGAGCCGGTCGCCCCAAAATTCAACCGATGGTCGGCTTACCCGATCACCTTCGATCGAAAGGACCACCCAACCAGTATCCATCATGGAGGTTCGGCAACTCTGGTCCTCGATCGAATCATCGATGGATTCCATCTCACGCGAGTCCTCATGGACGGCGGCAGTAGTCTCAATCTACTTTATGAAGACACCATCCGCAAAATGGGCATCAATCCGTCAACAATCAAGCCCACTAAAACTTCCTTTAAAGGAGTAATACCTGATGTAGAGGCCCGCTGCACGGGCTCAATCACGCTGGAAGTTGTCTTCGATTCGCGAACAACTTCCGAAGTGAAGACTTGACCTTCAATATCGTCCCATTCCATAGTGGCTATCACGCACTACTCGGGTGAACCGCTTTCTCCCTCTTTAACGCGGTCCCGCACCACTCCTATCTAAAGATTAAGATGCCCGGACCATGTGGCGTCATACAATCAACGGAAACATGGAACGCTCCCTCCGTACTGAGGAGCATACCACAGCCATCGCGGCCGAAGTACAAAGCGGCCCTGTCAAGCCGCACACCTCATCGGCTATTAAGCCGCCAGACTCTATTACACAATGTCGGCCAATTCCATTTGCCACAAACTCGGCAATTCCAGAGCTGGATTAGCAATATCGCCTCCATCGATCGCCATGTATATCCATGAAATCCGTACCGCGCGTGCATAATTACGCACTCAAAGTACCTTGGGCATCAACAGAGGCACAATACAGACAGGCCTATAGTACGGCTCGACCCTATACGGCCTTCCCCTTTCTTTAATTATTCTTTATCTTTTACCACAGGTGCATCAAAACCTACTCATCCTACGAACTCACAAGGACTCTCTCCGAGCCCGGTTCCGTACAAATAGTCGAAGACCATTCCTCACAAGGAATATTTCTTACTCAGACGAAAGTGGCGCAGATGTGCGGCAGGAAGGTGCAAAGGACTTCATAGACCACAACTTCACTCAAGAACCTGTATAAAGCTTTTCCCCTTAGACTTAGACCCCCGACATGTAAAATGGCCTTGGTGATTATGGTACCCTCTGTAAGATAATGTTTTGACGTATCAATCAGATTCCAGTGAGCCAAAATCCTTATTCGGTATTGTACTTACTTATAGACTTTATTCCGTCTCTTCAGTTGCCTCACTCACACACACCTCGGCACAAAATTGCCAGGGGCTCTATATGGCAACACATGTGTCGCCAAACAAAGGTCCGAACAACTTTATAGCACAATTCGGCATCTCGAGCTTGACACTATATGCATCAGCTCCGAATCATGTCTTGGGTCAATAGTTGGGTTGCCCGACTCCTGTGTTTGCTACCTCATGTTCTGTCTAATCGGCTAGGGTAGTAAAGGGAGAACTACTGCGATTGTGTTTCTGGTTCGTCCGGTTAAGCACCTCAGTAGAGAAAGCCGAAAACTGACTGTCATGACTAAATCTGAGAACAGTTTTTTAAAAACTGGTTAAAAAGGGTTGGTTTTTTCTTTAGGCTTAATTGGTTGAGGTTTTATTGGGTTGAGCTTTTTTTGGTTCAAGTTTGGTTTGGGTATATAGAAAAACCAGTCTGGGTATAATTGGTTATGGGCTTAAAGAGTTTGGGCCTAACCGCTGGAAACTATGGGTTCCAACCCGGTTCCTCTCCCCGGAGCGCAACTCAGAAAATAAAAAAAGAGAAAGCCCCATCGAGGGGTCGAGTTGACCTACCCATTCCCGATCCCGATCCCTCCACGACCGCCGGCCTCCCTCCACCGTCGCTGTTGCCCTTCACCGCCGGCCTACGCCCTCTCCCCCTCCCCCTCCCCTCACCTCATAGATCAGTGCCCCGGTCCTCCTCCTGCTCGCCTTCTTTGCCCCCTCCTCGATGTCCTCGGCGGCGGCACCGGGCATCATCCGGCTGCCGCGCGCCAGGTTCTGCGTCGTGCTGGCTTCCACGCGTCAAGTTCATCGAGTTTGGCGGCACTTGCGCCATCCCACTCATCTACAAGACTACAACGAGCCCGCGAGCGCCTCCTCGAGGTCACTTCCTCCAGATCCCCCTCCCCCCTCCCTTCGTCTCTCATTTTGCTCCAGAAATTCCAGTTCTTTCGAAGTCAACCCGAAGTAGATCTCGGTGGTATCTTGATTATTCAGTGCAGTAGACCACTTTGTTAATTACAAACTAAGGTACATGGGTTCCTGTTCATGAACAACACAAGTAGCAGACATTTGGTTAATGTTCATGGATTGCTGTTTCAAGAACAGATAATTGCTATTAGTTGCTCAATTCAACTTGATTAGGATTTAGAGTTACTTTAATTAACATGTTAGTATGGCACTAAACGCATGAATTTTACAATCTACTGGACATCCTTTGCAAATTCCTGTAATAGTGAAGAAATAGCTTCAAGATCATTTACATTAACAATGACATATTTCTGTACATCCTTTGCAAATAGTACTATTGATTGTTTAAATGCTACACTTTAGTTCCATGACTGTAATATCACCTAACAACATACTATCTCCATATGTATTTTCCATATGAATTATAGAAACTATTCTAGCATTTTCTAACAGCAATCTTCCATATGTATTTTCACATGCAGTGTGCTCTGAAATTTGAGGCATGTCTACCTCAGAGGTTTCCGAGAGTGCCGATTCCATGGATGAGGATATGAGTCAAGTACCACGTGTTAGAAGTTCCAAGGTGTGGGAGCATTATGAACAAGATCTGGTTCGCATACATGGTGATCTCAAGGCTATGTGCAAATATTGTGGGACACAACTTCACACCAAGTTTGGGACTATGAGTTTGAGAACCCATATTGTAGAGTCTTGCAAATCAATTGAGGATGGTTGCAGGGAGAATTTTCTGTTGACTATGAAAAAAACAACTTCCGAAGGCCCGTTTGTGTTTGATCAAAAAGTTTTCCATGATCTATTGTCAAGTTTTGCATCCATGCTGAGATCCCCTTTCTTAAGTTTGAATATCCATACCTTCAGCCATGGATTGACTCAATGCAGCCATCATTTCAAGTCATGGGTCATCACACAATTCGCGATGATGCAGTGAAGATGTACAAGGGAATGAAGAAAGATATCGAAGTTGAGTTACAAAATTTGGATTCTCGGATTTGCTTAACATCTGATATGTGGACTTCATCACAGAGCTTGGGCTATATGTCCATCACCGCCCACTATATCAATGCAGAATTCATCTACAAGAAGAAGATCATAAGTTTCGCAGAGGTGAAGTATCCTCACACGGGCTATGCGATAGAAGAGGAACTTGTTGGTTGCCTAACAGAATGGGGCATAAGGGGCAAGCTGTTCACTTTGACACTAGATAATGCCAGCAATAATACTAATGCACGTGATGAGTTAATAAAATATCACAAACATGAGCTGCTCCTTGAAGGTCAACATTTGCATGTGAGGTGTTGTGCACACATTCTCAATATCTTGGTTCAGGATGGAATGAATATAATCCATGAAGCTATTGACATGATACGAGAGTTGCTGAAGTTTATTGACTCTTCTCCTTCAAGACTTCAGGATTTCAATACAATTGCAAGTGGGATGGGTCTACCTTCAAAGAAAGGTATCTCTGTTGATACACCAACTAGATGGAACTCAACATGGAAAATGCTTGTAGAAGCATTGATATACAAATCTGTACTCACTAGTTATGCAACTCGAAAGATGATAGAATCTCCAAGTGAGCAATAATGGGAAAGGGCAGCGGCTATTTGTGAGTTTCTAAAAGCTTTTGAAGAGCTTACCTTAATTGTTTCAGCTCATCGGAAGCCAACTGCACATAAGTTTCTGCCGGTTGTACTTTGTATTCGCCATGCATTAGAAGATCCAGGTTGGCAAACCTCTGATGTCTTGAAGGAATTGGTGGCAGCGATGCAAACAAAGCTCGATAAATATTAGGATTCCGAGGAGAAGGAGAATGCAGATCCTAACCGTCGTAGAAAAAGCAAGGGCATTGAGTTTAACCACTCACTTGTCATTGCTACATTCCTGGATCCAAGGAGGAAAGAAGATTATTTGTATTTCTTCTATTGCAAGTTGTCTACCAATGAGGAGCAGGTTTCAAAACAAGTGGAGATTGCTTTAGAATGGGTGAGAAAGTATGTCAAGGAATATGAGCTACTTGCAGCGACAAGCACTGCTCACTCGACACCTTCTAGTCAAGGCAATACCACTATTGGATCACCTATTGTAGGGAAAACAAAGTTGCAAGAAGAGTTTGCCCAACACAAGTCTCGTTGGAGGTCACGTGTACACAAATCAGAACTTGACACATACTTGGAAGAAGCAAGGTAGCAGGATTGTGCTGACTTTGATGTCTTGGGTTGGTGGAAGAGGCATGCTGAAAAGTTTGCTATATTGGCATCGATGGCCCGTGACTTTCTCGCAATTCCTTTGAGCACATTGGCATCCGAATCAGCCTTTAGTTGTGGTAAGAGGATACTTGGCGACACGAGAAGTTCTTTGACCCCTGATATGCTAGAAGCGCTTGTTTGTGCTAAAGATTGGTTGTTCAAACCAAAGGAGGGTGAGTTAATTGCTTACATTTTGGTTCTACTACTTGTGTAGAATGTGATATATAAAACATGTAGTATAGAAGTGTTGATATGCCTTTAAATTAATATTTTATTTCATTTGCAGGAGATGGAAAGTAAGGATGCAGCTAAAATTTTGGAACCAATAAAAGGTAAAAATATAATCTTGATCATCGTTATATATAATCAAGGGCTAGTGAAGTTCCCAATTTGGTGGCCAAGCTGGCTCTTTAGAAAACCCCGATCATTTTTAGGTGTTTATTAGTCTACTGTTATGTTTGTTTATGTTTATTAGTTGGCTCTTTAGAAAAATTAAGAGTTGGCCAATTTGGTAGCAAACTATTATATTTATTAGTCTACCTTTTTTGTGATGTTGCACAAGTTAGTGGCACCTCTTTGGTGTCCTTTCTTCGGTCTGTTAATTTTTCTGAAGTTTGTCGAGGAATAGAATAGAATATGTTCTTTTCGTTTTGGATTTAGGTGTTTGGAGACAATACTATGACCATGTACGGCCAAATATATTTGTACTATTTTATGTACTTGTTAAGGCATATATGGGTAAACATTTCAAGTCTAGTAGTTGCTTCTGCAACCACATTTTTCCAACAGGAGGGGATTGGTTTGTGTGATTGACAAAACTCAGGGCATCTCTCTTTTGTGTTGGTGCAGACATTTGTTCCTCCAGCATTAGACTATTCTGGTTCTTCTCTTGCCTAGAAATCATGCTTTCAACAAGTTCAGAAGCACCCAACATGACATTTTCGGTTAATCTGGAGAACAATGGCTCCAAGTTGAAACATGCAGCCATCTGCATAGAAGTGGTAGTCTAATCTATATCATTGTTGCCATGAGCCCATGACATGAGGAGTTACTATTATCCTCTATAATCAAGTTCCGAACCTTTGAAGAAAATGTTATTCTTGTAATGATGGACGTGAACTCCAAGCATCTGATCTCAACCTGAATCAAATTTTAACTATCAAGTGCATTCTTGTTCTGATTGTACATATACCGATACTTTACATGTATGGGTGGGGAACTGATCTAGAACCATAGGCTACAACCATAGTTCCTAGAATGGGTTAGTTTGGTTTTGGTGAATTTGTCATATGGTATAGTTTGGGTTGGGTGCCAATGCCAATTACGTGGGTTCAGTTTGGTTTGGTTTCCGAAATGTCATCATGTGGGTTTAGTTCAGGTTTGGTTCGGTTGCCCACCCACTCTCAGATTTAGTCATGACACGGCGAGAGCTGGTCAACCACTCAGCGACTTATTGAAATCTTTGGCGATTTTTTCCGTCTTACACGAATGACTGTTTCCCGGTCACATATGCAACACATCCGCATTGGGATAGCAACATACATACCAGCGGCTACTTTGTAGACCCATCGTCAAATTCCTATGGCTAGAGTGAGAGCAATAAAACCGCATAGTCTGATTGCCTGGTTCACCGCACTAACACCTCCTTCACGGACCAAGACGTTGGGTTAAGTGCAGTCATGTGCAATTCCAAACACCCTAGTAGTATCTACATGGGGGTTGAAGCCGATGACTGGGAACTCTCATATATAAACACGGCTGCACAGGAGGATAAAACTCTTCATAAAGACATGAATATATTACAAAATCCTTAGTTCATAATACAAACTCCCGAATAGTTCGGACTCGCTCACTCGAACACTACATCCTTCGAGCATTGGCCTTCTACCAGGCGGGCACCTTTTAGTATGTCCTCAAAATAGCACTCGAGTGTGCGATGGTCCTTGCTTTCAGGTGGACCCTCAACTGCCACCTTTTCGGCTTTCATCTTCGCGCAGTGCATCTTGACACGGGCGAAGGCCATTCGCGCTCCTTCTATGCAGGACCACTTTTTGACGACGTCGATTCAGGGCAGTGCATCGACGAGACGCCGCACAAGGCCGAAGTAGCTGTTGTCGGTGTCAAAACCGGCAGATCTCGGGTAGGGGGTCCTGAACTATGCGTATAAGGATCGATGGTAACAGGAGACAGGGGACAAGATGTTTACCCAGGTTCGGGCCCTCTTGATGGAGGTAATACCCTACGTCTTACTTGATTGACTTTGATGAGTATAGGGGTTACAAGAGTTAATCTACCACGAGATCATGATGGCTAAACCCTAGATGTCTAGCCTATATGATTATGATTGTGTCTAGTCTCTACGGACTAAACCCTCCGGTTTATATAGACACCGGAGGGGACTAGGGTTGTACAAAGTCGGTTTATAGAGAAAGGAATCTTCATATCCGCATGCTAAGCTTGCCTTCCATGCCAAGGAGAGTCCCATCCGGACACGAGGGAAGGCCTTCTATCTTGTATCTTCACGTCCCATCTGTCCAGCACACGTCACGTAGCCCGGACACCCGAGGACCCCATAATCCAGGACTCCCTCAGTAGCCCCTGAACTAGTCTTCAATGATGACGTGTCCAGCACACAGATTGTCTTCGGCATTGCAAGGCGGGTTCCTCCTCCGAATACTTCAAAGTAGTTGATCGTTAGTACTATATCCGGCTCTGTACAATAGTCATACCTTTGAATCATAAGGGCAGAATACCGATAAGTTCTATCTTCTGAAGATTTCACTAGTGAGACATTACGTCTGGCCATTTTATTATTTCGAACCGCTTTTCGGCCTCCCGTTTCGCGTTTCGAGACGCAACCTCCGACGACACATCTTGTCAAAACAAAGATCGTGCCCACTTATTACGGGATTCTCATTAATACGGGTTTGGGAAACCCAACCGTGTCGCTTCGCATGACAACTTGGAAATAGGCGAGCTTTAAGGCTCGTGGGGGACGGATGATATTCACTACCTTTATAAGGAGATAAGATTCCCCCTTTTTAACCCACGCCTTCCCCTTCCTCAGTCCATCCGCCCTCAAGCTCTAGCGCAGCTTCGATCCACTCTGTTCCCAGAAAGTACTCCAGCCATGTCCGGATCCGGAGTGCAGGGCAAGTGGATGGCCTCCTCTATCACGGAGAAAAACATCAAGGAACTCCAGGAAGCGGGGTATCTGGCCAAAGAGATCACCCACCGGCTCCCGGCCAAAAAACAGGTCATCCCACTCCAAAGCCTGGCGAGAGGGTAGTATTTACCCCTCATTTTCTTCGCGGACTGGGGTTTCCCCTTCATCCTTTTGTCCGCAGCCTCATGTTATACTACGGGCTAGATTTCCATGATCTAGCCCCAAATTCTTTCCTCAACATTTCGGTGTTTATCATCTTATGCGAGGCATTCCTCTGTGTTTCCCCCCACTTCGGCGTATGTCTCAAGGTCTTCAAAGTGAAGCCGAAAGTGGTGGACGGGTAGCACGCGGATTGCAGTGGCGCTATGGTGAGAAAATTGCCCAATGTCACTTGGCCCAAGGGTACCTTCGTGGAGACCGTGAAGGGATGGCAGTAGGGGTGGTTCTATGTCACAGAGCCCCGTGACTCCACATGGGTTGCTCCTATGGAGTTCAAGTCCAGGCCCCCAATGCGGCTGACATCCTGGCTCAACAAGGGCCTGGACTGGGCATCGCCAGACGAGGTAACGATGCTGGAGAAGCGCATCAAGAGCATGGTAGATAAAAATACCAGCCTCGCTAGCGTGATTCAAGTGATGCTCTTCCGCCGGATACTCCCGTGTCAGGCGCGTCAAGAGCCCATGTGGAAGTTCGACCCGGCCGGTCCTCGGACCCTGCAGCCATTCTTCGGCATGTAGCACGAAGACATGTGGAAGCTGCTCTTCAAGAACCAGAAGTCATGGCCGGAGACAACCGACGACCTCGGCTACGACAACACCCATGCTGCGACCCTCATAAGTTCTTTGATAACATTACTTCGCGAGCCCATGGAGCACACTAAACTCTCCATTTTCTTTCACAAGGCTAGACAAAGAAAGCGGAACGGATTCACTGTCTGGCTTCGCTACCCGAAGATGAAGCTATTCCTCTGCTGACGAGGATGCTAGTCCCAACACCGTACCAGGTGCCGTAAAAGAAGGCCAAGGAGAAGGTCAAGGAGGCCAAGAGTGGGCTCCGCCGTAAAGGCGCCTCGGACATAGTGTCCGAAGACACCAAAACTCTCTCCTCCCCTTACGAAGAGGAAGAGGAGGAGGAAGAGAGCGATCCCCCACCCAAGGGGGAGAAGAAGAAGAAGAATAGGGAAACTTCCGTTGATCCAGAGGCGGAACTGTCCAAGAAAGGGAGGACTTCCCTTACGGATGACTAGAGTCGGACATTGATGAGTGGCACCCCAAGCCGAAGCCCCTGGCCGGATTGTAAGTACTCAAAGGTTATAGTTGTAATGTATTTAAATTGTATGATGCAGTCCGGTTAAGGTCCTCCCCCAGCGATCCTCCTCTTCCGGGAATCCGCTGGGTCCGAACATGACGAAGAGCTAATCATCTCCACCAGCTTCCTCCCCCATTGCCGCGGATAACACCAAGGTGTCGTCCCAAAGGACCCTTCCGAAATAGGGAGAGGTGCTAGAGGCTACCAAGAACATGGGGGAACCGACCCCAATGGAGACTGGAGACGGTGAACATGTCCAGTTTGGCCCCTAGCCAAATGTCATTCCAGAAACCCACACGGTCCGGAGACAGAGGAGCAACCCTCTTTACCAGAAGGGGGCGCGCCTACAACACCGGCGTCCTCTATCAATGCGGAGGTGACGGACACTCTGATGAGAGCGCTTCAGAGCGCCATCATTGTGGAAGAACATTGTACCCTTACAGGTACGGTTCCGCGAAAAGTGGACTGAGCGAAGCCTACACTAGCCTTTTACGAGGCTTTGAGGTATGTGTCTTACAGTGTTTTTTTAGCTATGTAAAAGAATTCTTGTGTATAGATAGTAGCCCTCGAGACTCTGTTCGGTGTTTGGAAAGAAAACCGAACAGAGGATCTAATAACTCATGCAGCAGACTAACACACATATCTGTTTGAACAAGCAGGCTACAAAGCAGGTGTCAGCTGCCCATGCCGCCGAAGCATCCGAGCTAAGGCGGAAGCTAGAAGAAAAGCAAGGTATGTAATACCGAAGGACGTCTGAAATGATGCCAGCTATGATGTAGTATCTCAATGAGTTTGTAGGATCGAAATTATGTCTAGAGGGGGGGGTGATTAGACTACTTGACCAAATAAAAATTTAACCTTTTCCCAATTTTAGTTCTTGGCAGATTTTAGCTATTATAGGACAAGTCAAGCAATCATCACACAATTCAAGCAAGCATGCAAAGAGTATATTGGCAGCGGAAAGTAAAGCATGCAACTTGCAAGAATGTAAGGGGAAGGGTTTGGAGATTTCAAACGCAATTGGAGACACGGATGTTTTTCCCGTGGTTCGGATAGGTGGTGCTATCCTACATCCACGTTGATGGAGACTTCAACCCACAAAGGGTAACAGTTGCGAGAGTCCACGGAGGGCTCCACCCACACAGGGTAACGGTTGCGCGAGTCCACAAAGGGTCCACGAAGAAGCAACCACCCACAAAGGGTCCACGAAGAAGCAACCTTGTCTATCCCACCATGGCCATCGCCCACACAGGACTTGCCTCACTAGCGGTAGATCTTCACAAAGTAGGCGATCTCCTTGCCCTTACAAACTCCTTGGTTCAACTCCACAATCTTGTCGAAGGCTCCCAAGTGACACCTAGCCAATCTAGGAGACACCACTCTCCAAGAAGTAACAAATGGTGTGTAGGTAATGAACTCCTTGCTCTTGTGCTTCAAATGATAGTCTCCCCAACACTCAACTCTCTCTCATAGGATTTGGATTTGGTGGAAAGAAGATTTGAGTGGAAAGCAACTTGGGAAGGCTAGAGATCAAGATTCATATGGTAGGAATGGAATATCTTGGTCTCAATACATGAGTAGGTGGTTCTCTCTCAGAACATATGAGTAGGAATTGTGTATGTGTTCTGATGGCTCTCTCCATGAATGAAGAGGAGGTGGAGGGGTATATATAGCCTCCACACAAAATCCAACCATTACACACAGTTTTCCAATCTCGGTGGGACCGAATCAACAAACTCGGTCGGACCGAAAATGTAAACCTAGTGACCGTTGGAGATTTTCGGTGGGACTGACATGCAACTCGGTGGGACCGATATGGTTAGGGTTTGGGCATAACGTAATCTCGGCGAGACCGAATTTGGTAATTAGCTAACCAGAGAGTTGGTCAGGCAAACTCGGTGGGACCGATTTGCTCTTTCGGTGAGACTGAAAAGTTACAAAAAGGAAACACTGAATTTACATTGCAATCTCGGTGGGACCGATTCGCTCTTTCGGTGAGACCGAAAAGTTACGAAAGGGAAACAGAGAGTTTGCAATCCCATCTCGGTGAGACCGAGATCCCTATCGGTAGAACCGAATTGCTAGGGTTTGGCAGTGGCTTATGACAAATGAAACTCGGTGGCGCCGGATAGGAAGAATCGGTAGGACCGAGTTTGGCTTTAGGGTTTAGGTCATATGTGGATATGGGAAAGTAGTTGAGGGTTTTGGAGCATATCACTAAGCACATGAAGCAAGAGGCTCATTAAGCAACACCTCATCCCTCCTTGATAGTATTGGCTTTTCCTAAAGACTCAATGTGATCTTGGATCACTAAAATATAAAATGAAGAGTCTTGAGCTTTTGAGCTTGAGCCAATCCTTTGTCCTTAGCATTTTGAGGGTTCCACTTTCACATCCATGCCATGCCAATCATTGAGCTTTCCTAAAATAATCATCTTGGAATAGCATTAGCTCAATGAGCTATATGTTGTTATGAATTACCAAAACCACCTAGGGATAGTTGCACTTTCAATCTCCCCCTTTTTGGTAATTGATGACAACATATAGATCAAAGCTTCGACAAATGATAATAAGCATGAAATATATCGTCGCTTTGAGAAGTATGTGATAAGTAAGAGCTCCCCCTAAATTTGTGCATATTTAAAATTTGCTTTGTACTGCAAATGCACAAGGATTTAGAGTCATGGGTTACTCTTCCATGTCACATACATCTTGGTGGAGCGCTTAAAATGATAAGAATGAAATACATGCACTCATCACCAAGAAAAGTGAATGATCACATAAGATAGATAAGATAATAGCATTAAGCAAGCATTAAGTGTAGCTTATGATCAAACACATGATCATCAATGTCTCACAGATAATGACGTAGTATCTCAAGCACTCAAAAGCAAACAAAGTTCGAAAAGCCACCAAATAAAGCAAGAGAGAAAAGGGCAACACTCTCTCTCTCTCTCTCGAAGCCTATGATCTATACATTTTTCTCCCCCTTTGGCAACAAGTTACCAAAAAGTTCCTACAAAATGCATAGTGCTAAGTCGACGCTCAGGCTTGATCTTCAGGTGGTGGTGGAGTCCAGATCACTCCAAGGACGAAGGCTTTTGTAGACGCTGAAGTAGACGCTGGAGTTGGAGCTGAAGTAGATGCTGGAGCTGGTGGAACTGAGGCTGTAGCTGGTGCTGAAGTGGTGGCTCTGGTGTCAGCAACTGGCACGGCAGATGACCTCGGACCTCGTGGCACTCTGGCAAAGGCATGAGTGGTAGTCCTGCCTCTCCTCTCCTGCATGTCATCCTGGAGCTGCTCCACTGCAGTCTGAATCTCTGTCACCATGACATCCAAGTCATAGAACTTTTGTTCCATGATTCTCTCTAGGCTTGCTTGGTTTTGAGTTAGGGTGGCTTGTCCTTTCACAATCCGCAGGGTGGATGCAATCAGGTAACCAAGCTGCTCTTGTTTGGTCTTCAAGAAATACTCAGATGCCTCCTCTTGAGTTGGCATCTTGGCAGCTTTCTCCTTCCGTGCCTTCTCCTTCTTTGCTTGTGCTTGGGCAGACGATGGTTCATTTTCAGTCATAACAACTTGATTATCCTCAAAATCTGGACGGATGGGCAGGTGTTCCTTGTCCAATGAGTATATGCCCGTGCCCATCTTGGAGTTAATGAGCTCCTGAATTTGTGGGGCATACCCACAGATCCTCTTCTGGTCTGCTGCAGTCCTCTTGATAGTCTCTACTATGAGGCTCATGACTTTGAATTTCTGAGGTACATCAAATACATGAAGCAAATTGATTGCATGGCCTCGGATCATCTTGTGATCTCCAGACTTGGGCAAGAGAGTGTGCCTCAATATCCAATTGATGGTAGGCAGCCCTGACAGAAGATAATGCACAGACCCAAACTTGAAAGTATCAAGAGCTTCATTGGGAATCTCCTTGTACATGTTGGACATTGAGTTGTGGTCCATCTTCTTCTTGGCATAAATGTCCAAGTCATCTGCTTGCTCCTCTGGGGCATTGATCAACTTTGCCCATTCCTCAACAGTTGATTGGTACCTCGTACCTTCGGACATCCATGTGATCCTTCCATCTGGGTAGAAGTGTGCTGTGGAGTAGAACTGCATGATTAGCTCCTCGTTCCACTTTGTGAGCTTCTTCCCAACAAAGTCTGCAACTCCACATGCACTAAAGCTGTCATATACTCCAGGGTAGTGTTCCTCATTTTCCTTCATGTAGGTCCAGTTGACCCATCTTATGTCACAAACAATTGGCTTCTTATCAAGCAGCACTGTCTCATAGAAATCTTGTTGTTCCTTGGTATGAAATCTGTAGTCCACAGCAGTCCTTCTCCTTGAAGCATACGGATCTGCTTCTCTCCACTTCATGAGCCCTGAATCTCTCCTGAGCTTCATATCCTCAGCCACAGGATGAGCATCGTTGTGGTCTGGGATCTTGGGCTTGAGCTTTCTAAGAACTTGCTCTTCATCCTCTTCTTCAACAGCTTCAGGCACTGGGGCCTTGTTCTTCTCAGCAGCAGGTATGCTCCTTGTATTTCTCTTTAGTGCTGTCTTGACCTTTGATGCAGCCTTGGGCTTAGATGCAGTAGCCCCTAATTTTATAGCATCACCCATTAGCTTGGGTGCCTTAGGTGCTGGTGCAGCAACCTCTTCTTCCTCTTCCTCTTCCATGATGGAAGCCTTTCCAAGCACTCTGGCTATGGTCTTCTTAACCCTTTCCTTCCTCTTCTTGCCTTCAGCAGCAACTGGCTCTTTGGGTGCAGGCTTTTCAGTTGAAGCTCTAGCCTTTGACATAGGCTGCCTGCCTGCTAGCCTTTTGATCTTTAAGCCTGGCTTTGTGCCTTGAGCTGGCTCAACTCTCTTTGATGTGGCCTCTTCCTCTGCCACATAATCTTCATCTTCAGAATCTGAAGTTCTCTTCTTCCTCTGTCGAGTGGCAGCTTTTGGCAAATTGCTTGGGGTACTTTTGCTGCCATCATCTGAAGAGCTGGAGGGACTAGTGCCCTCACTCATCACCACTTGCTGTTCTGACACATTCTGGCTGTCACTCTGATCTGACATGTTGAACAAGCTGACTGCTGACCCTGTGAACAGTTTATAGATGAGGTAGAGTGGATGAGCATCACAAAATGCAGAGATTTTTGCAAAAGAATGATCCAAAAACTTAGTTTTAGTTTCCCACTGAAATCATCTTGGATCTACTGATTTTCAAACTCGGTGATACCGAAGCAGTTTTGGAACCTAAACTAGTGAACTCGGTTGGACCGAGTCACAGTTCGGTGGCACCGAGACTGCTAGGGTTTCACAGAGTTCCAAAATCGGTCACACCGATAAGTAATTCTCGGTCAGACCGAGTCTCACTTGTGCAATGGCATAAGCCAAATCGGTGGGACCGAGTTTTTCAACTCGGTGGGTCCGAGATGGTTTCGGCGGAAACCTAACCCTAAAATTTTCGAATCAAACCTAATCTACGAGAGCATTGACTGGATAGGAGTGTTTCAATCGTGGCAAGAATCATGATGATCACAATGTGCTAAAAATCGGATTGGGGAATAGCACAAAGATCGAGTCCATACCCTAGTTCGGCGGAGACTCGCTATGGCGGCAACGGTGGGGTAGAATTCCCGTTGACGGCGACGGAGACCAGCGACTGGAGGCGGCTGGCAGCGAGGAGACGATCCGGAGACCACGTTGGCAAAGCAGGCTATCGCGCGGGCGAAGGGGTTCGGAGAAATTTCCAAAATTTTGCCCGTGACTATATATAGCCCGACCCTGTCGGTGTGACCGAGTGGAACAACTCGGTGGCACCGAGATTCATAACTGCAAGCAGTTACTGAAACTCGGTGTGACTGAAATGTTCAAATCGGTTGCACCGAGATCGAAAACCTAGATCAACTTAATGATCTCAGTAGGACCGAAAGTGGGGTATCGGTCAGACCGAGAATCATAAGGAGGTTTTGGAAGTTTAAGTCTATGACGAATCGGGGACTCCGAGTGCTCCTCACACAGAGTGGTTCAAATCTGACTTGATCAAATTTTGTGATGCAGCATGAATAGAGTTTGAGACGAGAAAAGCATAGATAGCTAGAGAAGGTTCTTAGGCATTCTTGTCCATCCACTTGGCAAAAGGAAATAAAACCAAACAATCAAAACAACAAGTGGATGTCCTCGAATGAGTAAAATATGCAACCAGCATGCTCACACAATAAGGTGGAAAATGAAATATATGACAAGGCATGCACAACCAATTCTAGCATCTATCAAGCAATTTGCGATGACTAGGTCATCTATATATGAGTATATTGACTTAGGAGTCAAGTGAGAGCACTTGATCATAGGTCATACTCATCATTTAAGCTCAAGTGGGGTTACCACTTTTACATAAAGCATTGTTGTGTTCACATCTTTAGAGTTGCTTTAGCTCAAGTCTTAGAGTAAAGCTCCCCCTAGATGTGATATCCCCCCTTAGAGGGATGAACTAACCTCAGGTTTTGTTGATGATGACTTCATGTAGATGTTGAAGATGTGGATGCTCAATGTTGATGTAGATCACTTTGGAGCTATCCATTTGAGTGAATTGCACTTTCAATACCTACATGGGTTAGTCCCACAAAGAACAAACAAGGATATCCATAGACATAGAGTGATGCACACACAAGATGATGTCCATGAAAACTTTTAGGTTACCTTGTCCCTTGTCTTACCAACAAGAGGGTTTGTGACTCCTTGAACTAGTGCAAGATGTGGAAGTTGATTGCACTTGTTCTTGCCAAGATGATAAGAGTGAAGTATGTTGGCGGAGTCACCCTCAAGAACTCTCTAGTTCTTCTTCTTTTGGATCCACACCATCTTGATGGGAATCCTTGGAGTTGTAGTCGTACTTGATGAAGTGGAACTTGAAGTAGTCTTGGGAATCCACTTGACTAAGGTCTTAGGAGCTTCTTCAAATGCATCAATTTCCTCTTGAAGCTTGTCCTTGCCTTTTTGCTTGTAGTCTTGTGGTGGAAGATCATCTTGAGCTTGTGTCCCCTTGAAAGAAGTATCACACTTCTCTTGTTGAGGAACAAACTTTGTCTTGGGGTATTGATCTTCTTCCCACTCAACTCCATTGGCATTGAACTTTCGTTCAAAACCAACACCTTGATTCTTCCGGTGCATTCCTTGCTTGCGCACAATTTCCTCGAATTGCTTACTCCTGGCAAGGCTTTTGTACACTCCTTTCTCTATAATTCCCTTCAATAAGCTATTTTCTTGCTCAAGTGTAACTTGGCTAAGAGAATCATTAGTGGAATCAAGAGAACTACTAGAAGCAACAATATTGGATTTAGCATGATCATTGTTACTACTAGAGGAAGAATCTTTCTTGTTCTTGTTATTAGACTTGACTTGAGGCATGTAAGTGGATAAGAGTAAACGCTTGGCAATGTGAGAAGAAGTTTTCTTGCGTAGATCATCATTGATTGCTTTTAAGAACTCATGCTCTTGCTCAAGATTGAGCTTTTCAAAGCGTAATTTCTCATGAGCTCTTAAAAGTTCTCGATGATCTTCGAAGATAGTTTCATGAGCTAACTTAAGAGTGTTTAGTTCTTTAGTTAGAGACTCAATCTTCTCCTTATCATTGTCATGCGTTTTATCTTGATTAGCATGATTAATTGACGTTTCATCATAGTATTCATCACTAGAGTTGTCAACAAGCAAATCATCACCTAACAAGTCATCTTCATCACTATTGAAATCAACATACTCGGGGTGTGTTACCTTAGGACCTTTGGCCATGAAGCATCTTCCAATTCCTTCATTTGGTGAGTCAAATATGTCGTAGGAGTTGGTTGACACAAGTGCTAGACCGGCAACACCTTCATCTTGAGTATCTTCGGAGTCGGAGTAATAACTTCTCTCGGAGTGACTATCGGAGTCGGAGCCGGATACCCATTCACCAACATGAGCTTGATATCTTCGTTTTGTGTAGCTCCTTGATGATTTTTCCTTCCTTTCCGAATCCTTGCTTCTCCGTGAGTATCTTCATTCATAACGATCATCTCTACTCCTTCTCTCTCTTGGTGGTGATTCTTTGCTTCTTCTTTTTGGAGAATCTTCTCTTCTCTTGTCGGGAGCCGTACACTCATTGGAATAGTGTCCGGGTCTTCCACAACTGTAGCAGTTTCACTCTCGACTAGAAGATCTTTGTCATTGTAGGACCTTGACTTGAAGCTTCTATCTTTGCTTCTACTCTTGTAGAACTTGTTGACGTTCTTCACCATTAAGCTCAATTCCTCATTGAAGTTTTGTTTCTCACTTGATGATGTAGGGGCTTCACATGAGGCTTTGTAGGCACCACTTGACTTGTTGTGAAGTTCCTCTTTATCCTTAAGTGACATCTCATGAGCAACAATTCTTCCAATCACCTCCGTTGGCTTGAGATCTTTGTAATTGGGCATCATTTGGATCAATGTGCACACGGTATCATATTTTCCATCCAAGGCTCTTAGAATCTTCTTGACGATGAATCTATCAGTCATCTCCTCACTTCCTAAGCCGGCAATCTCATTTGTGATGAGAGCAAGCCTAGAGTACATTTCAGCGACACCTTCACCATCCTTCATTTTGAACTTGTCAAGTTGACTTTGAAGCACATCCAACTTGGATTCCTTGACGGAGTCGGTACATTCGTGCATATCAATCAAAGTGTCCCAAATTTCATTTGCATTCTCAAGACGGCTGATTTTGTTGAATTCTTCTGGGCACAATCCGTTGAAGAGAATATCACAAGCTTGAGCATTGTATTGCAACATCTTCAACTCTTCCGCGGTAGCTTCACGGTTTGGTTCTTTCCCATCAAAGAAGTCACCTTGCAAACCAACACACACAATAGCCCAAACGGCGGGGTTATGTCCAAGAATATGCATTTTCATTTTATGCTTCCAACTAGCAAAATTAGTACCATCAAAGTAAGGACCTCTACGGTGATAATTTCCCTCGCTAGATGCCATACTCTCCTAGGTTGTGAAACCAAGGCTATGACCACCAAAAGCTATGGAGATCAAAGCAAATGGAGACCAAAGCTCTGATACCACTTGTAGGATCGAAAGTATGTCTAGAGGGGGGTGATTAGACTACTTGACCAAATAAAAATTTAACCTTTTCCCAATTTTAGTTCTTGGCAGATTTTAGCTATTATAGGACAAGTCAAGCAATCATCACACAATTCAAGCAAGCATGCAAAGAGTATATTGGCAGCGGAAAGTAAAGCATGCAACTTGCAAGAATGTAAGGGGAAGGGTTTGGAGATTTCAAACGCAATTGGAGACACGGATGTTTTTCCCGTGGTTCGGATAGGTGGTGCTATCCTACATCCACGTTGATGGAGACTTCAACCCACAAAGGGTAACGGTTGTGAGAGTCCACGGAGGGCTCCACCCACACAGGGTAACGGTTGCGCGAGTCCACAAAGGGCTCCACCCACAAAGGGTCCACGAAGAAGCAACCACCCATAAAGGGTCCACGAAGAAGCAACCTTGTCTATCCCACCATGGCCATCGCCCACACAGGACTTGCCTCACTAGCGGTAGATCTTCACGAAGTAGGCGATCTCCTTGCCCTTACAAACTCCTTGGTTCAACTCCACAATCTTGTCGGAGGCTCCCGAGTGACACCTAGCCAATCTAGGAGACACCACTCTCCAAGAAGTAACAAATGGTGTGTAAGTAATGAACTCCTTGCTCTTGTGCTTCAAATGATAGTCTCCCCAACACTCAACTCTCTCTCATAGGATTTGGATTTGGTGGAAAGAAGATTTGAGTGGAAAGCAACTTGGGAAGGCTAGAGATCAAGATTCATATGGTAGGAATGGAATATCTTGGTCTCAACACATGAGTAGGTGGTTCTCTCTCAGAACATATGAGTAGGAATTGTGTATGTGTTCTGATGGCTCTCTCCACAAATGAAGAGGAGGTGGAGGGGTATATATAGCCTCCACACAAAATCCAACCGTTACACATAGTTTTCCAATATCGGTGGGACCGAATCAACAAACTCGGTCGGACCGAAAATGTAAACCTAGTGACCGTTGGAGATTTTCGGTGGGATTGACATGCAACTCGGTGGGACCGATATGGTTAGGGTTTGGGCATAACGTAATCTCGGTGAGACCGATTACACAAACTCGGTGAGACCGAATTTGGTAATTAGCTAACCAGAGAGTTGGTCAGGCAAACTCGGTGGGACCGATTTGCTCTTTCGGTGAGACCGAAAAGTTACAAAAAGGAAACACTGAATTTACATTGCAATCTCGGTGGGACCGATTCGCTCTTTCGGTGAGACCGAAAAGTTACGAAAGGGAAACAGAGAGTTTGCAATCCCATCTCGGTGAGACCGAGATCCCTATCGGTAGAACCGAATTGCTAGGGTTTGGCAGTGGCTTATGACAAATGAAACTCGGTGGCGCCGGATAGGAAGAATCGGTAGGACCGAGTTTGGCTTTAGGGTTTAGGTCATATGTGGATATGGGAAAGTAGTTGAGGGTTTTGGAGCATATCACTAAGCACATGAAGCAAGAGGCTCATTAAGCAACACCTCATCCCTCCTTGATAGTATTGGCTTTTCCTAAAGACTCAATGTGATCTTGGATCACTAAAATATAAAATGAAGAGTCTTGAGCTTTTGAGCTTGAGCCAATCCTTTGTCCTTAGCATTTTGAGGGTTCCACTTTCACATCCATGCCATGCCAATCATTGAGCTTTCCTGAAATAATCATCTTGGAATAGCATTAGCTCAATGAGCTATATGTTGTTATGAATTACCAAAACCACCTAGGGATAGTTGCACTTTCAAGAGTGCGCTGGCCAAGGCCAAGAAGGAGGCGGAGGAGGAACGAGCCTCCCACCTTAAACATGAATCGCGGGTGGAGGAAGTCCAACAAGAGCTCAAGGATGCCATAGACAAATGCGAGTCCTTAGAGCGGAAGAGTTCAGAGCAAAATTATAAACTTGCTAAGGCACTCCAAAGTGCAGAAGAAGCCCGAGCTGAAGCCCAAAGCGCTGTCCGGGAGATCCAAGAGGCAAGGAAAATTGCGGCGGGTAAGGCCTTTAACATGCAGAGCAAATTTGTGAAGAAGAGGTATATCTTTCTAACCCGGATTTGGAGTTCTACAGGAGTGTTTGCAGACCTGCCCTGGAGTGTTGCTGATGCCGCGGAGTTCTTCCGGGATGAAGAGGGGAGCTCAACATAGAAGCTGTTCTAGTCGCAGTACCTTCCGCCACAGCATCCTATGCCCCTCAGCGATCAGCTGAAGCAATGGACCGAACTGCACAGGGTGGCTGAATTGGCTATGAGGGATTTGATAATCTGTCTTTGGCCCGCCGAACCCATGCCTAGTAGCTACTTCGGTCTCGTCAAGTGGCTGGTCAGCGCCTGCCCTCGGCTTGATGTCGTGAAGCAGTCAGTCTGTATTGAAGGTGCATGGATGGCCTTCGCCCGTGTCAAGGTGCAATGGGCGAAGATGGACGCAGTCAAGCTTGCAACCGAGGGACCGCCCGCTGGAAAAGAGCATCGCACGCCGGAGCGGTACTTTGATGATGTCCTAAAAGGATCTCGCGTTGTAGAGGGCCAATGTTCGAAGGACATCATTTTTGAATGAATGTATTTATGTTGTCCAATCCTGTATCATGAGACAAGGCTTATGTATGATATATTACTTATTTTTACTTTAAAATATCTCCTCCTGTGCGGCTGTTTATGATATCTGAGAGTTGGCTAGTCGTCGGCTTCAGCTCCCACGTAGGTAGTACAGGGGTGTTCGGGATAACACTTAAAAACACTTGACCCAATGTACTGGTCCGTGAAGGAGGTGTTAGTGCGGCGAACCAGGCAATCGGACTATATAGCTTTATCGCCCATACTTAGCCATATGAGTTTTATAATGGGAGTGTGGGCGCAACCCCTAGTATTGTTCGATTATACGAACTTGGGTGCTGTGAATGCCTGGCCGGGTGGAGGCAAGCCTATCGCATAATGCGGAAAAAATTCGCTAAAGATTTATACTTAGTCACCGAATAGCTGACCAACTGTCATCGCATCATGACAGTCAGTTTCGGCTTTCTCTGAGGTGTTTGTCCGGGTGAACTAGAAACACAATCATAGTAGTTCTCCCTTTACTACCCTAGCTGATTAGACGGAGCGTAAGGTAGCAAGCACAGGAGCCAGGCAACCCAACTATTGAACAAAGATATGATTCGGACCCAATGCATATAATGCTATATTCGGGATGCTGAATTGCACTGTTAAAGTGTTCGAACTTTTTTTAATATTTATAAGATGTACGCGGCTTAATAAAGCCCCTGGCAATTTAGGCCATACCGAGGTGTACATGATAATAAGAAAAAATAGGGAAACATATGTTAAGAGATAAGCCAATGCCATGTTGGTTTGGGCTAAAAAACTGTTTCTATTGTAGTCTAATAGATACGTCAAAACGTATTGATACAAATGGTGCAATAAGCAACAAGGCTATTTTACATGCCGAACACAAGGGGAAGCCGTGCATGCGTCCTGAAAGCGGACGAGGTGATCTTTAAGGATCCTTTAGGTACTCTGGCACGCGTCTATGCTGCTTTTTCCCTTGGTGTATTGTCCTTTGAGAGGATCATCGACCAGTGTTTTCATAATAGGCCACGGAAAGAGGCCTTGGTACCGTCGAAAGGGTGATGTGGTTTGAGGGAACCTGAAAGAAAATTAAAATAAAAAAGGAAGAAGAGGAATGTGAGTTTCCTGGTAGGGTCTGGCCGTATTGCAGGCATTGTCCTTATTGTGCCTCCATCCTTTCCCATTGTATTTTAAGTGCGTAATTATGTATGCATGACACATATGCCACAATTCGGTAGGGGATGAGATGGAGGCCGAATTGCTAATGAGCTCTTGACGAGCTGGACTGTCGTACAATGGGGTAGTCCGGACTCGTTTGACAGTGTCCGAGGACTTGGCCGCCGACGTAATAGTTGGATTAATGAGGCCACCCTGTACTTCCGCTTCCAGGGTCGCGGTGTGCTCCTCAGTGCAGAGGGAGCGTTCCATGTTTCCATTCACTGTTATGACTCCACATGGTCCGGGCATCTTGAGTTTGAGAAAGGCCTAGTGCGGGACTGCTTTGAAGCGGGTGAACATGGTTCGTCCGAGCAGTGCATGGTAGCCACTGTGGAAGGGGACGATATCAAAGATCAAGTCCTCTCTGCAAAAGTTGTCCGGCGATCCGAAGACCACTTCCAATGTGATTGAGCCCATGCAACGGGCCTCTACTCCAAGTATCACTCCTTTAAAGGTAGTTTTAGTGGCTTGATTCTTGACGGATCAATACCCATCTTGCGGACCGTGTCCTGATAGAGCAGGTTAAGGCTGTTGTCGCTGTCCATGAGGACTCGCGTAAGGTGGAATCCATCGATGGTTGGATCGAGGACTAATGCGGCCGACCCTCCGTGACGGATACTGGTCGGATGGTCCTTGCGATCGAAGGTGATCGGACTGGCTAACCATGGGTTGAATTTTGGGGCGACTGACTCTATCACATAGACGTCCCTTAGCGCGCGCTTGCGCTCCTTCTTGGGGATATGGGTGATGTATATCATATTCACCATTTTGACTTCGGGGGGAAATTTCTTCTAACCCCCTGTTTTCGGTGCGCGAGGTTCCTCGTCCTCGTCCTCACTAGGCGACCCTTTCTCCTTATGTTCGGCATTTAACTTGTTGGCCTGTTTGAAGACCCAACAACTTTTGTTGGTATGGTTGGCAGGCTTATCAGGAGTGTCGTGGATCTGGTAGGGTCGATCAAGTATTCGGTCTAGGCTTGATGAACCGTCTTTGTTTCGTTTGAATGGCTTCTTCTGTTGACCTGATTTGGAGCCGCTGAATCCAGCATTGACTGTCGTATTCTTTGTATCATCATTGTTGCTCCGACGTTTATGTTTGTTGCGTCGAGGCCTTCCGTTGCCGTTTCGGGCTTCGTAAGTGTCGGGGTCGCTGGTATTGTTACCGCTACGGGCTAGCTAGCTATCCTCGCCTGCGCAGAAGCGGGTCATTAGTGCTATAAGGGCTGCCATGGACTTCGGCTTTTCTTGGCCGAGGTGTGGGGCGAGCCATTCGTCGCGGATGTTGTGTTTGAAGGCCTCTAGGGCTTCGGCGTCCGGACAGTCGGCAATCTGGTTCTTTTTAATTAGGAACCTGGTCCAGAATTTCCTAGCGGACTCTCTGGGCTATTGGACTATATGACTTAGGTCATTGGCATCCGGAGGCCGGACATAAGTGCCTTGGAAGTTGTCTCTAAAGGTGTAACGCCCCGAGACCATTGCGCCAGGTGTCTTCCAGTTATTCGATGTTGTTGCCTTGTCATTCGCTTGCGTGTTGCATCTAGCCATGTCATCATGTGCATTGCATCATCATCTTTTCAAAACATGCATCTGTCCCGGTCTCCTTGTTTTTTCCATTGTCCATTCTGAGCCCAAACACACTTGCAGGCACCCGCGGCACGCCCGAAATAGTATTTTATAAGTGGCCGGAGAATGTTCTCGGAATGGGATGAAAGTTGGCATGCGGTGTTGTTATGTTGTTAGTAGGTCGCCTGCCAAGTTTCATCGCATTCAGAGTTCGTTTGATGACCCAACAGATAACTATAGCGACAATATAGTCGGTCAAACGTCGGACATTTTTGGTCTCCAGAAACAGTCGCCAGGCCGCTTTTCGACTCTATCTTCTCAGCCCAAGGCCCCTCTTCACAGCCCACTTGCATCCCACCTAATCCCCCTCCGCTCCGGACCGTCCGCTTGCCTCTTGGATCCGAAACGGTCTAAAAACCCCTCTCCTAGGCCCGCTTGCCTTTGTCGACCTCTCTCAGACCCCCCTCGCGTGTGCATCCGAAACTTCCCGAATCCGACCGGGCACTCATGACTGTTGAGTCCGGATTGTCACCCTATATCCCTAAAGCGTCTGCGTTTATTTGTTGGACTCGCCCACCCTAATTATCTCAAGTGTCTGATCTAAATCGGAGGGTCATTCTAGTCCCTTTCTAAATTTCTTTTGCTATATAATAGACCAACCCTAAAAATTAGGGAGATGTCCCATCCTCCCAGCCGCCGCCACTCCACCGAATCCACATCGGTATCTTACCTGCCCAGATCCGCCGCCACCTCCCCCCTTGCTCTCCATGCCCAACCAACCACGCCGTGCCCCTGATCCAAAAATTCCTCTCGGCCTCCGCACCTCGAGCTCCTCCCAGATCATCACGCCGCCTTCACGAGCCTTCCCCTTGATCCACCATCCACCTCGAGCACCAGTAGGTGCCTCCGTCCGCGCGCCACAGGATCCTCGAGCCGCCACCACGTCGTCCTTCGTCCTCACAGTCGTCTTCGCCTATGACCATAGAAGCCCCTCCCGAGTGGGAACGCTCGCGCCCGAGGCCCCAGCTGGCCCAAGCTCCTTCGCCTGCAGCACCGGGGCAGCAGGACCTCCCCATCCTCACCTCGCATCATGCCACTGTCGGTGACCACAAGATAAGCTCCCATGCCCGGCACCGCATCGACCACGGCCAAGGTCGTGCCCTTGCTTCCTTCTCCTTCTCTGCTATCTTCTTCTCTGAATGCCCCCTCCCTGTCTTTCTTCCACAGGGAACCGACGCTGCTGGAACTCCCCTCACTGCCGCCCATGGCCTCGTCTTCAGCCAGAACGAGCCGTCCCTGACCTCCCCTCATCGCCCGTCCACCGGTCATAGTGCCATGGTCTTCTCACCTCACCGGGAGATCCTCCTGCTGATCGGAGCCGCTGGAGCCGGGGCCTCCGCCTCCTCAGTTCTACTGGGTCCCTGCTCCATCCCGCGTTCCCGAGCTCGCCCATGCATTTTCCTCTGCTCACACGACAGGACGACCCAGCGCCAAGTTCCTCTTCGCCCCCCTGCGGACCCCGACGCCACCTCATTTTGCCGCCGCTAGCGACCAGCAGGTCATTTCGCCGTGCCCTGCCTCCTCTTCTTGGCGTTCTTCTTCTTCTCGTCGTCTTCTCTCTGCTTCTCTCGCTCAACTCTCTCTGTTGTTTTTCTTTAGGTAGCAGCAACCTACATGGCCTCGCCTCTTCTTCGAGCAGCTCCATCGCCGGAGTTCCTCGTCGCCGGGAACCAGCGTCCCAACCCTCGGACTGCCCGAATCCGCCGCTCCTGCTGGTCCCTGCCTTTGTATTGCGCCCCTGCTTCCATCTCCGTTGGCCCCGGCTACATCGAGTAGCAGCAGCGAGCACGTCGCTCGACCGGGTCCTGCCCGCGTTGACCGTGCCTCGGCCCGGCTCTCCAGATCTGGCCCAAGCCGCTCCCCTCACCGGCCTGCCTGCCTCTCCACCGACCTGGGCTTCGGCCCGTGGTGGGCAGCCCAGCTGATCCAGATTTCGGCCCGTGATGTGTTTTTTTTTCGTGGACGAATTTGCTAATTGTCCAGAGACTGCCAGTTTTACAGAAAAGTCCCTCTAGATCGTGCATTTAATAACTCACAATTGGGGCATCGGTTTGAAATGTTTTATATATGAAAAATGCTTAGAATTTCATCTACTTTAATAATATCCAACTTTCATCCATGTTAAAAATGTTTAAAATGTTGTTTGATTAAATTTTCTTAAATAACTTGCTAAAATGCTTTATTTCATAACTAAATGACCGTAGCTCAGAACTTAATAAACTTGATGTGTAAATGGGGTATAAAAATGCATAGTTTATCATGGTGGCATTACTTTGCATGTTTAACAACTCTAAAATATGATTTAGGGCAGAACAGTACCAAATTCATAATATGCGCATGGGGATTTTCCGGAATTGTTGTTTGTTGTTCCAGCCTCATTTAAACTTGTCTAGATAGGTAGTTTTCATATGCTTCACCCCTTGCCATGTTTAATAACATTTAATATTGTTGCGTACATAACCGAGAGAGAACTAAATAAGTTATGTGGTGTTTCGTCAATATGCAACTCGTTGCATATTGAGCTCCACTTAACTTGTAGTGTTGTTTGTGCAGTTTGCCATGCCATGCACTTTTAAACTGGACATGCATCATACTTGGTTGTGCATCATGTTTATGTGGTGGTTGTTTACTATGTTTTTTGCTTCTTTCCAGATTGCTTCTCTCGTTAGCTTCGATTCCGTTCTGGAGTTGTGAGGTTCATTCGACTACGTCCGTTTGTCTTCTTCATGGACTCGTTCTTCTTCCTTGCGGGATCTCAGGCAAGATGACCATACCCTCGAAATCACTTCTATCTTTGCTTGCTAATTGCTCGTTCTATTGCTATGCCGCGATACCTACCACTTGCTATATCATGCCTCCCATATTGCCATGTCAAGCCTCTAACCCTCCTTCCTAGCAAACCATTGTTTGGCTAAGTTACCGCTTTTGCTCAGCCCCTCTTTTAGCGTTGCTAGTTGCAGGTGAAGCTGAAGTTTGTTCCATGTTGGAACATGGATATGTTGGGATATCACAATATCTCTTATTTTTAATTAATGCATCTATATACTTGGTAAACCGGACATGCATCATACTTGGTTGTGGATCATACCATGTTTATGTGATGGCTGTTTACTATGTTGCTTGCTTCTTTCCAGGTTGCTTCTCTCGTTAGTTTCGGTTTCATTTCGGAGTAGTGAGGATCCGTTAGACTACGTCTGTTTGTCTGCTTCATGGACTCGTTCTTCTTCCTTGCGGGATCTCAGGCAAGATGACCATACCCTCGAAATCACTTCTATCTTTGCTTCCTAGTTGTTCGTTCTACCGCTATGTCGCGATACCTACCACTTGTTATATCATGCCTCCCATATTGCCATGTCAAGCCTCTAACCCACCTTTCCTAGCAAACCGTTGTTTGGCTATGTTACCGCTTTGCTCAGCCCTCTTATAGTGTTGCTAGTTGCAGGTGAAGATGGAGTTTGTTCCATGTTGGAACATGGATATGTTGGGATATCACAATATCTCTTATTTAATTAATGCATTTATATACTTGGTAAAGGGTGGAAGGCTCGGTCTTATGCCTGGTGTTTTGTTCCACTCTTGCCGCCCTAGTTTCCGTCATACCGGTGTTATGTTCCTTGATTTTGCGGTCCTTACGCGGTTGGGTGTTATGGGAACCCCTTGACAGTTTGCTTTGAATAAAGGGACAATTGCATTTTTACCCCTAGTTGGTTCCTACCCATGGGTTTTGCCCTTACTTTTCGAGCTTGCTCAGTTTTGCCCTTACTTTTTCAGTCGAGGTCCCTCGAATGCCCTTTGACCGTTTGGCCAAAACTTTGAAAATTCATAACTAATTCATATGAACTCCGAAAAATGCAAATAAGATATCAAAATGTTTAGATAAACATTACCTTTATGTGCATATCATTTGCATTCAGGACAAAAGCACCCTTTAAACTACCTGAGGTAATTAATGTTATTAACATTATTAAAAAAGGCATAAACAATTTCTTTCATGAATAAAAATTACATGCAAATGTAGGTGATGTTTTCTGAACATCCAGATATCTTATTTGCATTTTTCTAAGTTCATATCATCTTGTTATGAATGTTCTAACGACTTTGACCATTATTTGGAAACTTCATAAAAAATTTATACGAACTTCAAAAAATGCAAATAAGATATCAGGATGTTCAGGAAACATCACCTACATTTGCATGTAATTTTTATTCATAAAAAATATATATTTTTATACCTTTTATTTTTAATAATGTTAATAACATTAATTACCTTAGGTAGTTTAAAGGGTGCTTTTGTCCTGAATGCAAATGATATGCACATAAAGGTAATGTTTATCTGAACATTTTGATATCTTATTTGCATTTTTCTGAGTTCATATGAATTAGTTATGAACTTTCAAAGTTTTGGTCAAATGGTCAAAGGGCATTCGAGGGACCTCGACGGAAAAGGTAAGGGCAAAACTAAGCAAGCTCGAAAAGTAAGGGCAAAACCCGTGGGTAGGAACCAACTAGGGGCAAAAATGCAATTGTCCCTTGAATAAAACTCCTCCAGCAAGGCCCAACCTTGGTTTTACCATTTGCCTCACCACCTCCTATACTTTTCCCCTGGGAGTCACGCTCCCGAGGGTCATCCTTATTTTAACCCCCGGGCCAGTGCTTCTCTAAGTGTTGGTCCGAAGTAGAGTCCTTTGCAGCACCACCTCGGGGAAACTTGAGGGCTGGTTTTAGTTGTATGGAGTGCTCATCCGGTGTTGCCCTGAGAACGAGATATGTGCAGCTCCTATCGGGATTGTCGGCACATCGGGTGGTCTTGATCTTGTTTTAGCATTGTCGAAATGTCTTGTAACCGGGATTCCGAGACTGATCGGGTCTTTTCGGGAGAAGGAATATCCTTCGTTGACCATGAGAGCTTGTGATGGGCTAAGTTGGGACACCCCTGCAGGGTATAAACTTTTGAGAGTCGTGCCCACGGTTATGTGGCAGATGGGAATTTGTTAATGTCTGGTTGTAGAGAACATGACACTTGACTTAATTAAAATGCATCAACCGCGTGTGTAGCCGTGATGGTCTCTTTTCGGCGGAGTCCGGGAAGTGAACACGGTTCTTGTGTTATGGTTGTGCGTAAGTAGTTTCAGGATTACTTCTTGATCACTTCTAACTTCACCACCGTTGCGTTGCTTCTCTTCTCGCTCTTATTTGCATATGTTAGCCACCATATTTTCTTATCGCTTGCTGCAGCTCCACCTCACTACCTCATCCTACCCATAAGCTTAAATAGTCTTGATTTCGCGGTTGTGAAATTGTTGAGTCCTTGTGACTCACGGATACTTCCAAACAGTTAAAGGTGCCGATGATGCCAGCGCAGGTGACGCAACCGAGCTCAAGTGGGAGCTCGATGAAGATCTTGGTCATTGTTATGTGTCTTTTCCGGTTGATCAGTAGTGGATCCCAGTTGGGATGCTCGGGGATCTAGCATTTGGGGTTGTCTTCCTTTATTTTTGTTCCATAGTCGGACCTTTGATTGTACTCTGGATGATGTATGTTTAACTTGTATTTGTGTGAAGTGGCGATTGTAAGCCAACTCTTTATCCCTTTCCTATTCAGTACATGGGATTGTGTGAAGATTACCCCGCTTGTGACTAAATGATGACCCACAAGTATAGGGGATCGCAACAGCTTTCGAGGGTAGAGTATTCAAACCAAATTTATTGATTCGACACAAGGGGAGCCAAAGAATATTCTCAAGTATTAGCAGCTGAGTCGTCAATTCAACCACACCTGGAAACTTAGTATCTGCAGCAAAGTGTTTAGTAGAAAAGTAATATGATAGTGATGGTAACGGTTACAAAAGAGTAATGAAAGCAAAGTAATGTTTTTGGTATTTTGTAGTGATTGTAACAATAGCAACGGGAAAGTAAATAAGCGTAAACCAGTATATGGAAAGCTCGTAGGCATTGGATCAATGATGGATAATTATGCTGGATGCGGTTCATCATGTAACAGTCATAACATAGGGTGACACAGAACTAGCTCCAATTCGTTAATGTAATGTAGGCATGTATTCCAAATATAGTCATACGTGCTTATGGAAAAGAACTTGCATGGCATCTTTTGTCCTACCCTCCCGTGGCAGCGGGGTCCTAATGGAAACTAAGGGATATTAAGGCCTCCTTTTAATAGAGAACCGGAACAAAGCATTAGCACATAGTGAATACATGAACTCCTCAAACTACGGTCATCACCGGTAAGTATCCCGATTATTGTCACTTCGGGGTTAACGGATCATAACACATAATAGGTGACTATAGACTTGCAAGATAGGATCAAGAACACTCATATATTGATGAAAACATAATAGGTTCAGATCTGAAATCATGGCACTCGGGTCCTAGTGACAAGCATTAAGCATAGCAAAGTCATAGCAACATCAATCTCAGAACATATTGGACACTAGGGATCAAACCCTAACAAAACTAACTCGATTACATGATAAATCTCATCCAACCCATCACCGTCCAACAAGCCTACAATGGAATTACTCACGCATGGCGGTGAGCATCATGAAATTGGTGATGGAGGATGGTTGATGATGACGATGGCGACGAATCCCCCTCTCCGGAGCCCTGAACGGACTCCAGATCAGCCCTCCCAAGAGGTTTTATGTCTTGGCGGCGGCTCCGTATCGTAAAACGCGATGAAATCTTCTCTCTTATTTTTTCTCCCCGAAAGCAGTTATATAGAGTTGGAGTTGGAGTCGGGAGGTTTCCAGGGGGCCCATGAGGTAGGGGGGGCGCCCCCCACCCTCGTGGAAAGGGTGTGGGCCCCCTGGTCTTCATCTTTGGCGAGGATTTTTTATTATTTATTGTAAGATATTCCATGGAGTTTCATGTCATTCCGAGAACTTTTGTTTTCTGCAAATAAAACAACATCATAGCAATTCTGCTGAAAACAGCGTCAGTCCGGGTTAGTTCCATTCAAGTCATACAAGTTAGAGTCCAAAACAAGGGCAAAAGTGTTTGGAAAAGTAGATACGACGGAGACATATCAACTCCCCCAAGCTTAAACCCTTGCTTGTCCTTAAGCAATTCAGTTGACAAACTGAAAGAAATAAAGAAAAACTTTTACAAACTCTGTTTGCTCTTGTTGTTGTAAATATGTCAGGCTAGCATTCAAGTTTTCAGCAAAGATTATAACTAACCATATTTGCAATAATTCTCACGTCTCATGATTACCCATATCAATAGCATAATCAACTAGCAAGCCATAATAATAAATCTCGGATGACAACATTTTCTCAAAACAATCATAATATGATATAACAAGATGGTATCTCGCTAGCCCTTTCTGAGACCGCAAAACATAAATGCAGAGCACCTTTAAAGACCAAGGACTGACTAGACATTGTAATTCATGGTAAAAGAGATCCAATCATAGTCACACCCAATATAAATTAACAATGATGAATGCAAATGACAGCTGCGCTCTCCAGCTAGTGCTTTTAATAAGAGGGTGATGACTCAACACAGAAGTAAATAGATAGGCCCTTCGCAGAGGGAAGCAGGGATTTGTAGAGGTGCCAGAGCTCGGTTTTGAAATAGAGGTGAATAATATTTTGAGCGGTATACTTTCATTATCAACATAACAACCAAGAGATGGCGATATCTTCCATGCTAAACACATTATAGGCGGTTCCCAAACAGAATGGTAAAGTTTATACTCCCCCTCCACCAACAAACATTAATCCATGGCTTGCTCGAAACAACGAGTGCCTCCAACATAAATCAGGTCCCAGGGGGGTTTTGTTTTGCAATTATTTTTTATTTAGTTTTCATAAAGCATGGGACTGGGCATCCCGGTGACCAGCCATTTATCTCGTGAGTGAGGAGCGGAGTCCACTCCTCTTGAGAATAACCCGCCTAACATGGAAGATACAGGCAGCCCTAGTTGATACATGAGCTATTCGAGCATACAAAACAGGATGATTATTTGAAGGTTTAGAGTTTGGCACATACAAATTTACTTGGAACGGCAGGTAGATACCGCATATAGGAAGGTATAGTGGACTCATCTGGAATAACTTTGGGGTTTGAGGAGTTTGGATGCACAAGCAGTATTCCCTCTTAGTACAGGTGAAGTCTAGCAAAAGACTGGGAAAGCGACCAACTAGAGAGCGACAACAGCCATGTACATGCATTAAAATTAATAAACATTGGATGCAAGCATGAGTAGGATATAATCCACCATGAACATAAATATCGTGAAGGCTATGTTGATTTGTTTCAACTACATGCGTGAACATGTGCCAAGTCAAGTCACTTAAATCATTCAAAGGAGGATACCACCCCATCATACCACATCATAACCATCTCAATAGCATGTTGGCATGCAAGGTAAACCATTATAACTCATAGCTAATCAAGCATGGCACAAGCAACTATGATCTCTAATTGTCATTGCGAACATGTTTATTCATAACAAGCTGAATCAAGAACGATGAACTCATCATATTTACAAAAACAAAAGAGGTCGAGTTCATACCAGCTTTTCTCATCTCAGTCAGTCCATCATATATCATCATAATTGCCTTTCACTTGCACGACCGAACGATGTGAATAATAATAAGAGTGCACGTGCATTGGACTAAGCTGGAGTCTGCGAGCATTCAATAAACAGGAGAAGACAAAGCACTATGGGCTCTTGGTTAAATCAACAATAAAGCATATAAGAGCCACTTCAACAATTTAATCATGGTCTTCTCCTACTGACCCCCAAAGAAAAGAAAAGAAATAAAACTATTTACACGGGAAAGCTCCCAACAAGCAAAAGAAGAACGGGAAATATTTTTGGGTTTTCTTTTTAATTACTACTACAAGCATGGAAAGTAAATTAATTAAAAGCTACAACTAATTTTTTTGGTTTTTTCTTAAGGTTTATCAAACATACAAGAAGAAAGCATAAAAGGAAATAAACTAGCATGGATGATACAATGAAAAAGTATGAGCACCGACATCTAGCAATGAGTGTGTGTGAACATAAATGTAATGTTGGTGAGAAATACGTACTCCCCCAAGCTTAGGCTTTTGGCCTAAGTTGGTCTATGGCCACGGTTGGCCTGGCTGATATCCATAATAATAGTTGTTGGGGTCGTACTGTGATGCAGCGGCTATCGCCTCCTGAGTTGCAGTGTGGCGACGAGCAGCCTCCACTCTCCTCTCATACTCATCTTCCTCCTCTCTGGTAATAGTATATCCTCCTCTTGCCTGATAATCAAAGAAAGCAGGAGCAGGGAGCGTAATACGGACAGCACGGCGTCTGTCAAAGATTAGTCGGTACTGGAGAGGCGATTCGTTCCTCTTGACAAAATGGTGAGAAACCAAAGAATCAAAATCTAAATAAGGAGGAGGCAACTCCATGTCTCGTTCACGAACGTCTATCTCAAGAAATTTAGCTAAGCGGGTTGCATAAATTCCTCCAAAGAAATCTCCATTATATCTATTATGATGCAACCTACGAGCTACAATGGCTCCCATATGATAAGATTGGTCTCCTGATACAGCACTCCTGAGAATGCTAAGGTCAGGGACACACATGTGTCATGCTTCATCCTTAGCATTTATGCACCTACCTATGAACAGAGCAAAATAATGTATAGCAGGAAAGTGAATGCTCCCTATGGTAGCTTGCGTTATATCTCTAGATTCCCCTACAGTTATACTAGCAAGAAACTTTCTAAATTCAGATTTAGGGGGATCCCTAGCACTACCCCATTGTGGAAGTTTGCAAGAAAAAGTGAAATCCTCTAAGTCCATGGTATAAGATTTGTCATAAAGATCAAACATGACTGAAGGAGAATTACGCAAAGATGAATACTCAAACCTCCTCAGAAAAGAGCTTGTGAGATCATGATACTGGGGGCATTTGTCTGCCTCAAAGTCCTCAAGACCAGCATTACGCAAATATGTGTTAAATTCTTCTTTAATTCCTGCTCGATCCATAAAATTTTCAGAAGGCCACTCGCAAGGACGCACTGGAGCGTCTCTTGGTGGCTCTTCGTCAGCATCACGCATTGCAAGCCTGGGTCCTTGCTTCTTTGAAGAACCACCTTGGAACATTTTCCTAAGCATATTTCTTCCTCTGAAAAATTCTGAATTTTTTTAGTAATTTCAAAATAAAAGTAAACCAAACTCAATAATATTGATAGCAACCACTCCTACAAGTGCCTAGGTCCTATATCATGCATCAAAACTACTTTTGACCATATAAATTTGACATGCAAGCTCAAGAACAGGGTCACCTAAGTAGCAAAAATTTGCAATGAATAAACCACTAGAAAAAAAACTAATTGGACCAATGGAGGAGTCACATACCAAGGAACAATCACCCCAAGCAGTTTTGTGAGAGGTGCTTTGAGCAAGGAGATCGAAAATGGCAGCAAAGAGGGCTGGAACTCGTGCTTGAGTTGGTTTTTCGTGTTTGTGGGAGGAAGAAGAAGAGGATGGGTGCAGGAATAAGTGGAGGAGGGCCACCGTGAGCCCACGAGGCAGGGGGCGCGCCCTAGGGGGGTGGGCGCACCCTCCACCCTCGTGGCAAGGTGGTTGGCCCCCTGGTGTGTTCTTTGTTCCATAAATCCTCAAATATTCTAGAAAAAATCATATTTACTTTTTAGGGCATTTGGAGAACTTTTATTTTCAAGGTATTTTTATATTGCACGGATAATCAGATAGCAGACAGAAAAATACTATTTTTACTTTATTTCAACTAAATAACAGAAAGTATAGAGAGGGTACAGAAGGTTGTGCTTCTAGTTTCATCCATCTCATGCTCATCAAAAGGAATCCACTAACAAGGTTGATCAAGCCTTGTTAACAAACTCATTCCGATTAACATGAAACTGGAAAATTTTCGAATAACACTAGGTTACCTCAACGGGGATATGCACATCCCCAATAATAAGTATATCATATTTCTTCTTGATAGTAGGAAGAGGAAATTCAAACCCTCCAAATATAATCAATGGAATTTTTCCGATAGAATTGATACTATGAACTTGAGGTTGTTTCCTCGGAAAATGTACCGTATGCTCATTACCATTAACTTGAAAAGTGGCATTGCCTTTGTTGCAATCAATAACAGCCCCTGTAGTATTAAGAAAAGGTCTTCCAAGAATAATAGACATACTATCGTCCTCGGGGATATCAAGAATAACAAAGTCTGTTAAAATAGTAACGTTTGCAACTACAACAGGCACATCCTCACAAATACCGACAGGTATAGCAGTTGATTTATCAGCCATTTGCAAAGATATTTCAGTAGGTGTCAACTTATTCAAATCAAGTCTACGATATAAAGAGAGAGGCATAACACTAACACCAGCTCCAAGATCACATAAAGCAGTTTTAACATAGTTTCTTTTGATGGAGCATGGTACAGTAGGTACTCCTAGATCTCCAAGTTTCTTTGGCATTCCACCCTTAAAAGTATAATTAGCAAGCATGGTGGAAATTTCAGCTTTTGGTATCTTTCTTTTATTTGTAACAATATCTTTCATGTACTTAGCATAAGGATTCATTTTGAGCATATCAGTCAATCGCATACACAAAAAGATAGGTCTAATCATTTCAGCAAAGCGCTCAAAATCCTCATCATCCTTTTTCTTGGATGGTTTGGGAGGAAAAGGCATGGGTTTCTTAACCCAAGGTTCTCTTTCTTTACCATGTTTCCTAGCAACAAAGTCTTTCTTATCATAACATTGATTCTTTGATTGTGGGTTATCAAGATCAACAACAGGATCAATTTCTACATCATTATCATTACTAGGTTGAGCATTATTAGGAACATCATCATTAACATTTTCATTAGGTTCATGCTCATTGCCAGATTGTGTTTCAGCATCAGACATAGAGATATCATTTGGATTATCAGGTGGTTCAGCAATAGGTTCACTAGAAGTTTGCACAGTTCTATCATTTTTCTTTTTCTTCCTTTTAGAAGAACTAGGTGCATCAATATTATTTCTCTGAGAATCTTTCTCAATTCTCTTAGGGTGTCCTTCAGGATACAAAGGTTCCTGAGTCATTCTACCAGTTCTAGTAGCCACTTTAACATCATAATTATTTTTCTTACTATTCATCTCATTGAGCAATTCCTTTTGAGCTTTAAGTACTTGTTCTACTTGAGTGGTAACCATAGAAGCATGTTTGCTAACAAGTTTAAGTTCACCTCTAATATTATCCATATAATCACCCAAGTATTTAATCATATCAGCATCTTGTTTTAATTGTCTACCAAAATAAGCATTGAAATTTTCTTGCTTAAACATAAAGTTATCAAACTCGTCAAAGCATTGACTAGCAATTTTAGCAGGAGGGATTTCAGCTTTATCATATCTATAGAGAGAAATTACCTTTACTACCTGTGTCGGGTTATCGAGGTCTGGAGGTTCTTCAATAAATAGAGGATTAAGATCATATGTTTCTTCGGCGGGCGGTAAATTAAGACCATGTATTTCTTCAATAGGAGGTAAATTCTTAACATCTTCAGCTTTAATACCTTTTTCTTTCATAGATTTCTTTGCCTTTTGCATATCTTCGGGACTGAGAAATAGAACACCTCTCTTCTTCGGAGTTGGTTTAGGAATAGGATCATTAATTGGAGCAGGTGCTGGCTCAGGAGGTGCCCAATTATTTTCATTTCTCAACATATTATTCAATAAGATTCCAGCTTCATCCGGTGTTCTTTCCCTGAAAAGAGAACCAGCACAACTATCCAGGTAATCTCTGGAAGCATCGGTTAGTCCATTGTAAAAGATATCAAGTATTTCATTTTTCTTAAGAGGATGATCAGGCAAAGCATTAAGTAACTTGAGAAGCCTCCCCCAAGCTTGTGGGAGACTCTCTTCTTTAATTTGCACAAAGTTGCATATTTCCTTTAAAGCAGCTTGTTTCTTATGAGCAGGGAAATATTTAGCAGAGAAGTAATAGATCATATCCTGGGGACTACGCACACAACCAGGATCGAGAGAATTAAACCATATCTTAGCATCACCCTTTAATGAGAAGGGAAATATTTTAAGGATATAAAGGTAGCGAGATCTCTCATCATTAGTGAACAGGGTGGCTATATCATTTAATTTAGTAAGATGTGCCACAACAGGTTCAGATTCATAGCCATGAAAAGGATTAGATTCAACCAAAGTAATTATATCAGGATCAACAGAGAATTCATAATCCTTATCAGTAACACAGATAGGTGAAGTAGCAAAAGCAGGGTCAGGTTTCATCCTAGCATTTAGAGATTGCTTATTCCATTTAGCTAATAACCTTTTGAGTTCATATCTATCTTTGCAAGCTAAAATAGCTAAAGAAGCTTCTTGATCAAATAAATAACCCTCAGGAATAACAAGTGATTCTTCATCATCACTTTCATAATCATCATCAGATTCAATATTTTCAATCTCTCTAGCCCTAGCAAGTCGTTCCTCGAGAAAATCACCAAGTAGCACAGTAGTATCAAGCATAGAAGTAGTTTCATCATAAGTATCATGTATAGCAGAAGTAGCATCATCAATAACATGTGACATATCAGAACGAATAGCAGAAGCAGGTTTAGGTGTCGCAAGCTTACTCATAACAGAAGTTGAATCAAGTGCAGAGCTAGATGGCAGTTCCTTACCTCCCCTCGTAGTTGAGGGATAAATTGTTATCTTAGCGTCTTTCAAATTCTTCATAGTGTCCAGCAGATATAAATCCCAAGTGACTCAAAGAATAGAGCTATGCTCCCCGGCAATGGCGCCAGAAATTAGTCTTGATGACCCACAAGTATAGGGGATCGCAACAGCTTCCGAGGGTAGAGTATTCAATCCAAATTTATTGATTCGACACAAGGGGAGCCAAAGAATATTCTCAAGTATTAGCAGCTGAGTTGTCAATTCAACCACACCTGGAAACTTAGTATCTGCAGCAAAGTGTTTAGTAGCAAAGTAATATGACAGTGATGGTAACGGTAACAAAAGAGTAACGAAAGCAAAGTAATGTTTTTGCTATTTTGTAGTGATTGTAACAATAGCAATGGGAAAGTAAATAAGCGTAAACCAGTATATGGAAAGCTCGTAGGCATTGGATCAATGATGGATAATTATGCCGGATGTGGTTCATCATGTAATAGTCATAACATAGGGTGACACAGAACTAGCTCCAATTCGTCAATGTAATGTAGGCATGTATTTCGAATATAGTCATACGTGCTTATGGAAAAGAACTTGCATGACATCTTTTGTCCTACCCTCCCGTGGCAGCGGGGTCCTAGTGGAAACTAAGGGATATTAAGGCCTCCTTTTAATAGAGAACGGGAACAAAGCATTAGCACATAGTGAATACATGAACTCCTCAAACTACGGTCATCACCGGTAAGTATCCCGATTATTGTCACTTCGGGGTTAACGGATCATAACACATAATAGGTGACTATAGACTTGCAAGATAGGATCAAGAACACTCATATATTGATGAAAACATAACAGGTTCAGATCTAAAATCATGGCACTCGGGCCCTAGTGACAAGCATTAAGCATAGCAAAGTCATAGCAACTTCAATCTCAGAACATAGTGGACACTAGGGATCAAACCCTAACAAAACTAACTCGATTACATGATAAATCTCATCGAACCCATCACCATCCAGCAAGCCTACGATGGAATTACTCACGCATGGCGGTGAGCATCATGAAATTGGTGATGGAGGATGGTTGATGATGACGATGGCGATGAATCCCCCTCTGCGGAGCCCCGAACGGACTCCAGATCAACCCTCCTGAGAGGTTTTAGGGCTTGGCGGTGGCTCCATATCGTAAAACGTGATGAAATATTCTCTCTTATTTTTTTCTCCCCGAAAGCAGTTATATAGAGTTGGAGTTGGAGTCAGAGTCGGGAGGTTTCCAGGGGGCCCACGAGGTAGGGGGCGCGCCCTAGGGGGGCCACCCTCGTGGAAAGGGTGTGGGCCCCTGGTCTTCATTTTTGGCGAGGATTTTTTATTATTTATTGTAAGATATTCCGTGGAGTTTCGGGTCATTCCGAGAACTTTTGTTTTCTGCACATAAAACAACATCATAGCAATTCTGCTAAAAATAGCGTCAGTCCGGGTTAGTTCCATTCAAAGCATACAAGTTAGAGTCCAAAACAAGGGCAAAAGTGTTTGAAAAAGTAGATACGACGGAGACGTATCACTAAACCACCATGCGGTTATGCCTCTAAGTCATGCCTCAACATGTGGGAGATATAGCCGCATCGTGGGTGTTACAAGTTGGTAATCAGAGGCATCCCCGACTTAGGAGCCCCCTGCTTGATCGAATCGCTGATGTTGTTGAGTCTAGAACGGAATTTTTTGAGTCCTAGGATTATATATATCGGAGAGTAGGATTCCTTTTACTCCTCAGTCCCTTTGTCGCTGTGGTGAGGCCTCCTGACGTAGAAGTTTTGACTTCCCTCTCCTCAAATTTCACGAATTTTTTTAGGATCACGCGGGTATCTTGGAATCGTTCCGATAGTCTTGTGACGAGAACATTGTTTTTGGTGCCTCCTGACATTTAGGGGTTGTGGCAGTGTCCCGGGGAGTTGAGCTCCGAGGTGTTGTCGTCATAATTTTATCATTGCAGTTCTGGAATACCTGTGTTCGCCGACATCAAAAATCTCTTTTATGCAGTTGTTGGTGAAATAACCTCGATGCCACCCAGTACCGGGGTGGGAGTTCGGGAGTATTGCCATAACTCGTATACCGGATGCTTTTCGAAGGTTGAGGTACACGATTTCCGAAGGTTTCTTGGTTATGTGTTGAAGGATGGATACATCTGGATGTAGGGATTGTTAGTTTGGGTGAGATATTATGCTTCCCCTGTATCCCCAACACCTGATTGCATAACCAGAAAGTTTCGGGAGTTTATAAGTGGGAATTCAAGTATCACATAGGATATGCTTCCAACAGACACATGATACGATATGGGGTCTATCATATGTTTGTTTCCGGTTTATTCTGCAAGCCAATCCTTTGTTTTGTTTTGGCTTGTGGTATTCGAGTTGCTTCAAAGTCAAGTGTTGATTCCATACCTTCCCTAAGCGGTGTTCTCATATTCCTATGTGTATACTAATCCTTCTTGCTCATCGAGGTTGTCATGTCAATTCTTTTCCAACCGGCGTGTTGCTCTTCAAGTGGATCTGGTCATTTTCAACATCCGCAAGATCAACTCTAAGTTTTCTCAATGGTGTTTATTCCATCTGTCAAGTTGCCATTGTTTTCTTGCCCTCCCACCCTTTTCTTTAAGGACTCAGATTTCTTAATCAAGTATCATCGTATGGATGTGAAGTCTCTTCATTCTTTTCAATCAAAGTTGTCACCCGGTGATTCTCGTGAAGATGCTAAGGAAGCTTCAAGCTCATTATTCTTCATACTTTTCTTCTTCGGTGGATTCAATTCAAGCTTTGTCGATCATATCCTTTTCTCGTTTCAAATGTTTTCTCATGCCGGTGCACCTCTTAATCGTTCATCTCTCTCTATTCATATCCGTAGTGCCGAAGATATCTCGGAAGATTTGTGTTTCCATTCTTAATCCGTTCAAGTTATTTCGAGGTTGTTATCTCATTCAAGCCATTTAATTCAACCGGCGCAATCTCTCCTTTAAATCGTTCAATGGTGTATCTTTGAGTGGGCCCTAACCCACAGGTCTTTTCCCACGATCTTACCCGACTCTTCTAATTTTTCCGGAGCTATCCTCAAATTCTTTCAAAGTTGACGTAAGAATGAATTATCATCAGTCAAATGTCTTTCTCCAAGATCTTTCAAATTATTTTCATCGTTGGTTCAACCTTTAGAATTTTCATTCCGGAGTGCCTCAACAATTCATGGTGGTGTTTCTCACCGTCATTCTCGGATTTTAAAGACCGAAGAAGAGTTCCTCTTAAAATATTGTCCATTGTTTCGAAGATTCATGGTTCTAGCTTCACGCTATCCTCTCAAATGACAGTAATTCTTTTTCTACCCATTCGGGGTATTTCAGGAGTCTTTTCAGTTTGATTCTCCAAAGGCCATCATTTCGGGTTTATTCATTCTCAGCTTTCAGCTCTCATTCTCCAAATTTTACCGGTACATCATTCAAGTATTCTCTAATCAGTTCATGATCTCTTTGTTCTCTTGTATCTAAATCCCCTCAAGTATCTTCATTCATTTTGCAATTCTTCCCGGTGAATTGTGCTTCTGCTACTTTCATGTTCAATTCTTACAGTGGTTTGTTCAAGAATTCTCTTCCGTTGTTATTGTATCAATTCATTCGTTCTTTCCAAATCCTACCGGTGGTTCGTTGAAGTCTTTCTCAAGATTACGCTATTCCTCTCTTTAATCCTTTCTACGAGAATAAGTAGTATGCCAAATCCATTGTGTGTCATCAATTTAATTGATGAAGGATAAGCATAATGTAATTCTTATTCTTGTTTCATCAAGTGAATTCAATTCCTTATTCCGGAGGTGCATCAAAATTCTCGGTTTCAATTGTTTCATATTTATTTTCCGGAGCTCCAAGTTATTTAAATTATATCATTTCAAAGCTCCATCTAATCATTGCAAGGCTTCAATCTTATTCTTTTTTATCGTTCTTTTATTACCGAAGTTCTTCATGGAGGCTACATGGTGGTTCGTCAAGGACTCCTTTCATTCTTCAATTGTTCTTCAAGATTTCTCTCCAATTTAAGATCCGCCAAGCTATACTCTAAAATAAACATGGTGTTCAACACATGTTTTGTTTTGTGGAGTCCAAGCATTCTTCATCTTGCATTCTGAAGTACAATTCGTTCTACCTTATCATTTGAGGTGGTGTTATGTCATTCTTGACAATTTGAGTTCGTGTTTCATGATTCAACAGTTGTCAAGAATGAGATAGTTAAACCCATCAATTTCGTCGAGAATGAGCTCTTCTCAATCCATCAATCTCTTCATTAGAGTTATCTTGGGTTATATTTCACCTAAAGCTTTGCCTAAGGATTGTTGCTATTTATGGTGCTTATAAATGACCCAAGTTCTTCTTTTATCCTCCCGGTGAAATAAGTTTCTCGTCTCCTTGTTCATATCAATCCAATCTATTATTTCCGTTAGTGGAATAATTTCACCTCATAGTTTTGAGTTGTTCTCCATAAGCCCACTACAAGCTTGTTATTTTCGTTGTTGGCTTTCCAACAACTCCGTTATAACCTTCTTGGAAGGGTGCCTTCCAAGCTCAATTGTGGCAGAAGTTGTCATTTTCTTCTCCATTCTTTTATTCGAATGATCTATCTTATATTATTTCTTCCGAAGGCATTGTGATGTTGCTCTCTTCGACCCATCATCTTGTTTTGTCAAGATCATGTTCAATTCCTTCCATTTACAGTCGGAGTGCTCCCCAAATTAAATCATTCTTATTCCTTCTCTATCTTGTTTTAACCGGAGTGGTTTCAATATCTATCTTGTCACTTAACCTCTTAGTTCTCGTCGTATCCCGTGTTCTTATTTTCTAATGGGAGTGTTGTTTGAATTTGTTCTTCCTTGTTTCTTGTTTATCTCGTTTCAACCAGAGTGTTTTCAATTCCTTCTTGTCCATTGTGCTCGTCATTCAATAGCTTTGCAACCTCCAAGGTTCACATGGTGTTCCTTGTTTCTCTTTTCTCCCTGAGTGCTCTCAATTTCGTTCAACTCTTTTGTGTTCCTCTTTCAAGTTTTCAACCTCTCAAGGTTGTTTGTTTCTTTGTCAAAGAAGCAACTTAGTTTTACCTCTTCTCTTCCTCTTTCGTTTCCTCTGGTGCTATCCCTAGATCTCGAGACGAGATCCTCTCGTAGTGGTGGAGTGTTGTAACGTCCCGAGACCGTTACGCCAGGTGTCTTCCAGTTATTCGCTGTTCTTTCCTTGTCATTCGGTTGCGTGTGGCATCTTGCCAGGTCATCATGTGCATTGCATCATCATGTTTTCAAAACTTGCATCCGTCCCGGTCTCCCCGTTCTTTCCGTTATCCGTTCTGAGCCCAGACACACTTGCACGCGCCCGCGGCACGTCCGAAATAGTATTTTATAAGTGGCCGGAGAATGTTCTCGTAATGGGATGAAAGTTTGCATGCAGTGTTGTTATGTTGTTAGTAGGTCGCCTGCCAAGTTTCATCGCATTCAGAGTTCGTTTGATGACCCAACGGATAACTATAGCGACAATATAGTTGGTCAAACGTCAGACGTTTTCGGTCTCCGGAAACAATCGTCGGGCCACTTTCCGACTCTCTCTTCTCAGCCCAAGGCCCCTCTTCACAGCCCACCTAATCCCCCTCCACTCCGGACCATCCGATAGCGATCGAACGACTCCGAAATGGACTAATACCCCCTCTCCTAGGCCCGCTTGCCTTTGTCGACCTCTCTCAGACCCCCTCGCATGCGCGTCCAAAACTTCCCCGAATCCGACTGGGCACTCATGACCGTTGAGTCCAGATGGTCACCCAACATCCCTAAAGCATCTGTGTTTATTTGTTGGACTCGCTGATAACCCACAAGTATAGGGGATCAATTGTAGCCTCTTTCGATAAGTAAGAGTGTCGAACCCAATGAGGAGCTAAAGGCAGAAAAAATATTCCCTCAAGTTCTATCGACCACCGATACAACTCTACGCACGCTTAACGTTCGCTTTACCCAGAACAAGTATGAAACTAGAAGTATTATGTAGGTGTTGTTGGATAGGTTTGAAAGATAATAAAGATTACGTAAATAAAAAGTAGGGGCTGTTTAGGTAAAGACACAACAAAGTTAGTTTTAGTAAGGAGCTTTTTGTTACGAGAAAGTTATTTGTCCCTAGGCAATCGATAACTAGACCGTTAATCATTATTGCAATTTTATATGAGGGAGAGGCATAAGCTAACATACTTTCTCTACTTGGATCATATGCATGTAACACCCCGGATGTAACTTTCCCAATTTGTACTCCAACTCTTGCCGTTTCCGGCGTTAAGTTATATTTATTTCCTCGGGTTTGGGTTTTGTCTCCGTGTGTTGTTGTCGTTGTGATGCATCTCATATCATGTCATCATGTGCATTGCATTTGCATACGTGTTCGTCTCATGCATTCGAGCATTTTCCCCGTTGTCCGTTTTGCATTCCGGCGCTCCGTTCTCCTCCGGTGGTCATTTCCAGCTTTCTTTCGTGTGTGGGGATTAAACATGTTCAGATTGGACCGACACTTGCCAAGCGGCTTTGGTTTACTACCGGTAGACCGCCTATCAAGTTTCGTATCATTTGGACTTCGTTTGATACTCCAACGGTTAACCGAGGGACCGAAAAGGCCTCGTGTGTGTTGCAGCCCAACACCCCTCCATTTTGACCCAAAACCCACCTAACTCTGCTCCATCATCTAGAGCGTTCGATCACGATCGCGTGGCCGAAAACCGCACCTCATTTGGACTCTCCTAGCTCCCCCTATGCCTATATATACACCCCCCATTCCAAATTCGCAGATCCTCTCCCCCTAACCCTAAAAAAATCCACCGCGCACGCCGGACGTGTCCATTCCGGCCAGACACGCCGCAGCCGCCGCCCACAACCAGTGGCAGCGCGCCACGTGGCACCCGGCCGCCGCCGCCGCGGCCCGCCCAGGCCCATCATGGGCCCTCTCCGCCGCCACCCGGGCCGCGCGCCCCGCGCCTCTTCCTCCGCCGCCACCCGCGCCAAGCCGCCGCCTCCGCCGCTGCGCCGCCGCGGTCCGCCCCGCCGCCGCCGTCGCCACCTCGTCGACCGGGCCGCCGCGCGCTGCCTCGCCCCGCGGGCCGCTCGCCGTCCCGGTCGCCGCCTCTGGCCTCGCCCACGGCCATCTTCTCCCTCTCCGACGAACTCCGGCGAAGACTTCGGCCGGCGATCCTCGGGCTCCGTGCGATCCCGATCTAGATCTGGCGTGAACAGTAAACCCTAACCCTAGGTCGTTTTTTTCACCAAGTCCCAGAAATTGCAGATCCAAGTGCTCTTGTTCGTAGCTCCGTAACTTTGCATCCATAGCTCCGATTCATGCATATAGCATATCAAAATGTTCATCTCAGAGAGTACATCATTTCATTCCATTGCATCATTTTCATTTGAGCTCATGTTGATGCCCAAAATGCTGTTAGAAGAGGGCTACTTGAGTTAATTGTCAGATCTGCTACTCCGTTTAGCACTTTTGTCATTTTTGCCATGATTCTTGTGTGCATGATATGCCCGTGAGTTCTACATGTGTTTTGTTAAGAGTTTTGTCATCTTTCCATAGGTGCAACCCATGTATTTTTAGGATGTGTGTGGTGTCTTGTGCAAGCTTGCAAAGTGGTGCACTTGCTAATTTTGTTTTCAGGGACTTAGTATTTTCACTAAGTCCTGCAGCTGTTTATCTCATGATGCCATATGTTCATGTTGTTTCCTAGTGATCCGTGCCTCTTTTGAGAATGATCAGTAAGAGAGTTTTGTTAATCTTGTAGTGCTCTATCCTTCCATGTCTTTGTTTGCAATTATGGAGTACCCTAGCTTGAGTCAATCGAGCTCTACTTTTGCTACTTTGTGAATCTGGGCAGATTGTCAACTTGTTTGCAATTTTGCCGATGATGTTGTAGTTGACCCGTGCATGCTATGCTATTGTTCTTGCCATGTATAGCTTGTATTTTGTGCCTTCTTGATGGGTGTATGCTTGTATTGCCATGACTTGCACCGTAGTGAGTGCATCGAGCTCGTAAACATGCCTACTTGAGTTATATTTCAGCATGTGCCAGTTTTCACTAAGTATGAAAACTGATTATGTTTTTGCTATGTTCACGTGCTTGCAATTGTATTTTCTGATCCCTTTTGGCTCAAGGTCACTAAGGGACTTTTGTTAAGCTCTTTGAGTAGCTCCATGCCATGCTTTACTTTGCCATGTTCAGGTCCTATAGCTTGTATTTTTGTGGCTCCGAAGAGGGCTATTTGATCTGAAATTCCAGACAATTGTTGATTTCACCAAGTCTGAGATCTGTTTGCATTTTGCATTTTTGCCATGCTTGTTTGAACCTGTTAATAGATGAATTGGTTGTAGCTCAGTGCTAGACTTTTGTTAAGCATCTTGTGTGCATCCCTGCCATGTATTTTGTTTGTCATGTTTGGTTGCTGTAGCATGTTTTCATTGCATTTAGGTGCGTACTTGCTGTAAATCGCAAACCGGTGTCATTTTGAATTGCTTGCCATTTCCAAACCGTAACTCCGATTCCGGCGTTCTTTATATCGTTTTCAAACGATTTCATCTCATCTTTCCAGTGGCACACTTGGTTTTCCAAGTTGAGGCCAGGTTCATGCATTTCCTGACATATCTTGCATTTTGCATCCCGCATCGCATCCCGCATAGCATATCATCATTGCATCATATCGCTTGATCCTTGCACGTGGTTGATTGTGTCCTTGTTGCTTGTTTGTCTTGTTTGGGTAGAGCCGGGAGACGAGTTCGCTAACGAGGAGCCCGTTGAGTTTGCTTTCGAGGATCCAGTCAACTCTGACAACTATGCAGGCAAGATGATCATACCCTCGAAATCACTACTATCTTTGCTATGCTAGTTTGCTCGCTCTTTTGCTATGACAATGCTACGATGCCTACCACTTGCTTGCAAGCCTCCCAAATTGCCATGTCAAACCTCTAACCCACCATTGACCTAGCAAACCGTTGATTGGCTATGTTACCGCTTTGCTCAGCCCCTCTTATAGCGTTACTAGTTGCAGGTGAAGGTCGGAGGCCGTTCCTCGTTGGAACATTTATTTACTTGTTGGGATATCATTATATTATCTTGTTATCTTAATGCATCTATACACTTGGTAAAGGGTGGAAGGCTCGGCCTCTCGCCTAGTGTTTTGTTCCACTCTTGTCGCCCTAGTTTCCGTCATATCGGTGTTATGTTCCCGGATTTTGCGTTCCTTACACGGTTGGGTTATAATGGGAACCCCTTGATAGTTCGCCTTGATTAAAGCTTTTCCAGCAATGCCCAACCTTGGTCTTACCATTTGCCACCTAGCCTCTTTTTCCCTCGGGTTTCCGGAGCCCGCGGGTCATCTTATTTTAAACCCCCCCGGGCCAGTGCTCCTCTGGGTGTTGGTCCAAACTAGAGTCCTGTGCAATGCCCCCTCGGGGAAACTCGAGGTTTGGTTTTAGTTGTATGGAGCGCTCATCTGAGTGTGCCCTGAGAAAGAGATATGTGCAGCTCCTATCGGGATTTTTCGGCACATTCGGGCGGTGTTGCTGGTCTTGTTTTAACCTGTCGAAGTGTCTTGAGTTACCGAGATATCGAGTCTGATCGGAACGTCTTGGGAGGAGGTCTATTCCTTCGTTGACCGTGAGAGCTTGTCATGGGCTAAGTTGGGACTCCCCTGCAGGGATTGAACTTTTGAAAGCCGTGCCCGCGGTTATGGGCAGATGGGAATTTGTTAATGTCCGGTTGTAGATAACTTGAACCTTAACTTAATTAAAATGAATCAACTGAGTGTGTTACCGTGATGGCCTCTTCTCGGCGGAGTCCGGGAAGTGGACACGGTGTTGGAGTAATGTTTGCGCAGGTTGCTCTCTAGTTTCCCGCTCGTGCTTTGCCTTCTCTTCTCGCTCTCTTTTGCGAATAAGTTAGCCACCATATTTGCTAGTCGCTTGCTGCAGCTCCACATATTTACCTTGCCTTACCTATAAGCTTAAATAGTCTTGATCGCGAGGGTGCGAGATTGCTGAGTCCCTGTGGCTCACAGATTACTATTACACCAGATGCAGGGCCCGATCATTCCGGTCCAAGAGACGCATATGAGCTCAAGTGGGAGTTCGACGAAGACTCTCAATGATACTATGTTTCCTTTCCCGATGATCAGTAGTGGTGGCCAGTTGGGGGTGATTGGGACCGTGTCGCATGTTGGGTTATCTTTCATTTTGGCGCCGTAGTCGGGCCATGAGTGTTTGGATGATGTAATGTTATTTATGTACTTGATTGACATGGCGAGTGTAAGCCAACTATTGTTATCTCCCCTTTATTATTTATATTACACGGGATGTTGTGAAGATTGCCTAACTTGCGACATATGCCTTCAATGCGATTATGCCTCTAAGTCGTGCCTCGACACGTGGGAGATATAGTCGCATCGAGGGTGTTACAAGTTGGTAATCAGAGCCTTCCCCGACCTCAGGAGCCCCATTGCTTGATCATTTTTAGCGGCCAGTTGTGTCTAGAAAAATGTTTTGAGTCTTTTAGGAATTATATATTGGAGAGTTTAGGAATTCTTTTTACTTCCCAGTCTCCTCATCGCTCTGGTAAGGCATCCTGACGTAGAGTTTTGACTCTTCTCTTCTCAAATTTCACAAAAAAAATTAGGATCACGCGGGTATCTTGGAATCGTTCCGATGGTTTTATGATGAGAACATTGTCTTGGTGCCTCCTGTCAAGGATTTAGTGGAAGTGTCCCGGGGAGTTGAGCTCTGAGGTGTTGTCATCATAATTTTATCGTTGCAGTTCTGGAATACCTGAGTTTAGTACGCCGACATCGAAAATCTCTTTTATGCAGTTCGTTGGTGAGATAACCTCGACGCCACCCAGTACTGGGGCGGGAGTTCGGGGGTATCGCCATAACTTGTATAACGGATGCTTTTCGAAGGTAGAGGTAGATGGTTTCCGAAGGTTTCTTCGTTATGTGTTGAAGGATCGATACAGCTGGATGTAGGATTTGCTAGTTTGGGTGAGATATTATGCTTCCCCTGTATCCCCAACACCTGATTGCATAACCGGAAAGGTTCGGGAGTTTCATAGGTGGGAATTCTAGTAGCTCTAGTTCTTCTTCCACGGATATTGGTTTGAGATTGGGATTTCTTACCGATTATCTGTTCTTGATCCGTACCTTGTTGATTTATTTCTCTACCTTAATTCTACCTAGCTTCTCAATTTATGGATATGTGACCATTTCAAGATGAATGCATTCGTTCATTTTGTTCGGATGTGAAGACTATATGTTGCAATTTTCATTCCGTTGGATTCAGCTTCAATATTTGTCTATCAATGTGCTAATGGTGGTCAACCTCTTCAGGATGGCTCCTCCAATGCGCACGACTCCGAATCCTGATCCGCCACCACCTCCACCTCCTCCGAAGGCATGGCAAGCTATGATGGCTGCAACCAATGCAAATACACAGTTGATCATGCAAATTCTCCAAGAGCGCAATCAAGGCAGTCAAGGGAATCAAGGCAGCAATCAGAATCACTTTGCTACACTCAACCAGTTCCTTGCTAACGGGCCAAAGACTTTCAGCAATTGTGTTGAGGCAACCGATGCTGACGATTGGCTTGTGGATCTGTGTAAGCATTTCGAGTGCAGTAATGTCAGGCCTGAGGACTTTGTTAAGTTCGCTTCCTTCCAACTCAAAGATCAAGCTGCAGAATGGTTCCAGCAGTACAAGGACTCCAGAGGTGGACGTGTTATCACTTGGGATGATTTCCGTCGAGATTTCCGAGCTCATCACATTCCTCAGAGCGTGGTTGAAAGCAAGCGTGAGGAATTCCGCAATCTGAAGCAAGGCTCTTTGTCTGTCTATGACTACAACAAGTTGTTCCATAAGCTCGCCCGCTTTGCCAAGCAGGACGTCCCTGATGAGAAGAGCATGATATATCAGTTTAGGGGTGGTCTCAGAGAAGAAATTCAGCTAGCTCTTGTTCTCTTCGAGCCCTTGAGGTACGATGAGTTCTACAACATGGCATTGAAGCAAGAGGCTGCTCAGTTGAGGTATGATGCTTCCAACAAGAGAGTCAGAGATGTTACTCCTTCTTCCTCTACTCAAGTGGCCAAGCAGCAGAAGTATTGGCTTCCTCCTCCTCCGTTCCGTCAGCCGTATCAGCAGAAGAGTAAAGGTGGCAGTGGTTCTTCCCACCCACCCAACCCTGGCTTTCAGAACAAGACTTCGTCTCAACCTCCAAGATCGAGTGCTCCGTATCACCGTCCGCTTTCAGAGGTTACGTGCAACAAGTGCCAACAGAAGGGTCACTATGCCAACAAGTGTTTCAACCAGAGGCGTCTTCCCCCTCCTCCTCCTGTCAGATCGGCAAGTACAGCTGTGGTCAAGCATAACCCCAAGTTCACCAAGGTCAATATGGTGAATGCAGCTCAGGCAGAGGACTCACCAGATGTCATCATGGGTAACCTTCATGTTAATGATATTCCTGCAAAAGTTCTTTTTGACACGGGTGCATCGCATTGCTTCATTTCCAAACCTTTTGCATCAAAGTATGAGTGTGATTATCAGTATCTGCAAAGTTCCTTGCAAATTATGTCACCGGGCAAGCAGATGACAGCTAACACCTGCGTCCCGGAGGTTACTATCACATTGGGTGACTACAAGTTCCTTTCTTCCCCAATTGTTCTTGGTAACTCGGATATTGATCTTATTCTCTGAATGGATTGGCTATCTAAGCACAAGGCACATCTTGATTGTGCTGCCAGGCAGATTCAATTGACTCATTCGTCTGAGGATGTAATTGTCTTTGCCACTCGGGATAATACCATCCGTCTGTTTTCTCTCAATGAGAAGGGTGAATTGGATGCCATCTCACAAATTCCAGTCGTTTGCGAATATCAAGACGTCTTTCTAGAAGAGCTTCCAGGAATGCCTCCGCACCGGCCAGTTGAATTCGTTATTGATCTTGAGCCTGGCACGGAACCTGTGTGCAAACGTCCTTACAAGCTTGGACCTGAAGAGTTGAAGGAGCTGAAGAAGCAACTTGATATTCAAGAGAAAATGGGTCTCATCCGGCCTAGTTCTTCTCCATGGGGTTGTGGTGTTCTTTTTGTGAAGAAGAAGGATGGAACGGACCGAATTTGTGTTGATTACCGTCCAGTAAACAAGAAGACCATCAAGAACAAATACCCACTTCCCAACATCAATGAGCTGTTCGAACAACTCAAAGGTGCCCAAGTATTCTCCAAGCTTGATCTCCGTATGGGTTATCACCAGATTCGCATTTGTGAAGAAGATATTCCCAAGACAGCATTCAGAACAAGCTTTGGTTCATATGAATACACTGTCATGTCTTTTGGCCTCGCCAACGCTCCTCCGATGTTCTCTCGCATGATGAACTTCATCTTCAATGCCAACACCAATGACTTCGTTTTGGTCTATCTCGACGACATTCTAGTTTTCTCGAAGAACAAGGAAGATCATGCCAAGCACTTGCGTTTGGTTCTTGATAAGCTCAGAGAACATCAGTTCTACGCCAAGTTCTCCAAGTGTGAATTTTGTCTCGATGAGGTTCTTTATCTTGGTCATATCATCTCTGCCAAGGGCATTGCCGTGAATCTTGAGAAGGTGTCTGCAATTGTGAATTGGGAACCTCCTCAGAATGTGAAGCAACTCCGCAGTTTTCTCGGTCTCGCAAGCTATTGCCGAAGATTCGTTGAAAACTTTTCTAAGATCGCGAAGCCTCTCTCAAATCTTCTCCAGAAGCACGTCAAGTACGTTTGGTCTCCGGAGTGTGATATTGCTTTCAACACTTTGAAAGAGAAATTGATTACTGCTCTAGTTCTGACTCCGCCTGATGAATCCAAGCCGTACGAGGTCTTTTGTGATGCCTCTCTCCAAGGTCTTGGCGCAGTATTGATGCAAGAGAAGAAAGTTGTTGCTTATACATCTCGCCAGTTGAAGCCTAATGAGAAGAACTACCCCACTCATGATCTCGAGTTGGCGGCAGTTGTGCATGCTCTTTTGACTTGGAGACATCTTCTATTGGGAAGAAAAGTGGACATTTTCACTGATCACAAGAGTCTCAAGTACATCTTCACTCAGCCTAATCTCAACCTCAGGCAAACTCGATGGGTCAAAATGATTCAAGAGTATAATCCGAGTATCGAGTATACTCCAGGCAAGGCCAATGTGATTGCTGACGCTTTGAGCAGAAAGGCCTACTACAACAGTCTGATTCTCAAGCCTTATCAACCCGAGCTTTGTGAAGCTTTTCGCAAACTTAATCTGCAAGTTGTTCCTCAAGGTTTCCTCGCCAACCTTCAAGTCTCTCCTACCTTGGAAGACCAGATTCGCCAAGCCCAGCTTCTTGATGCTATGGTGAAAATGGGGAATATTGGGATTGCCAAGAGTCAGTCCAAGTACAAGTGCTACCGCCTTGATGACAAGGACACTCTCTTCTTCGAGGATCGTATTGTTGTACCCAAAGGTGACCTTCGTAAAGTGATCATGAACGAGGCTCACAATTCTCTCCTCTCCATCCACCCTGGGGGCACGAAGATGTATCAGGACCTCAAGCAAGCTTATTGGTGGACTCGAATGAAGCGCGAGATCGCTCAATTCATGAATGAATGTGATGTCTGCAGAAGAGTGAAGGCAGAACACCAAAGGCCAGCTGGTCTCCTCCAACCTCTTGCCATTCCAGAATGGAAGTTTGACCACATTGAAATGGACTTCGTGACTGGGTTTCCAAAGTCCAAGCATGGCAATGATGCTATATTCGTTGTCATCGACAAACTCACCAAAGTGGCTCATTTTCTGCCTATCAAAGAGTCGATCACTGCAGCTCAATTGGCGGAACTCTATACCTCTCGGATTGTCTCTCTGCACGGTATTCCTCAAGTGATCTCTTCAGACCGTGGAAGCATCTTTACCTCGAAGTTTTGGGATTCTTTTCAGAAGTCCATGGGCATCAACATCCGCTTCAGCACAGCTTTCCATCCTCAAACTAGCGGTCAAGTCGAGCGTGTCAACCAGATTCTTGAAGATATGCTCAGGGCTTGTGTGATCTCCTTCGGCATGAAGTGGGAGGATTGTCTTCCTTATGCTGAATTCTCCTACAACAACAGTTTTCAAGCAAGTTCGGGCAAGGCCCCATTTGAAATTCTGTATGGCAGGAAGTGCCGTACCCCTCTCAACTGGTCCGAAACCGGTGAACGTCAGCTTTTGGGTAATGACTTAATCACAGAGGCAGAAGAAATGTGCAAAGTCATTCGAGATAACCTCAAAGCGGCCCAATCCCGCCAGAAGAGCTACTATGATAGTAAGCACCGTGATTTGGCTTTCGAGATCGGAGATCATGTTTACCTCCGCGTCTCTCCTATGAAAGGTACTCGTTGCTTCGGTATCAAAGGGAAGCTTGCCCCTAGATACATGGGACCTTTCAAGATTGTCAGCAAGAGAGGCGACCTCGCCTATCAACTCGAGCTTCCTTCAAACTTTGCAAATGTTCATGACGTGTTCCATGTCTCTCAGCTACGAAAGTGCTTCAAGACTCCTGACCGCACCGTCAACTTCGAGGACATTGAGCTCCAAGAAGATCTCTCTTATCGTGAGCACCCAGTTGCTATTCTTGAAGAGACTGAACGCAAGACTCGCAACAAGTCAATCAAATTTCTCAAAGTCAAGTGGTCACACCATTCCGACCGTGAAGCTACTTGGGAACGCGAGGATCACCTCCGTTCTGAGTACCCGGCGTTCTTTCAGTCCTAGATCTCGGGACGAGATCTTTTCGTAGTGGTGGAGTGTTGTAACACCCCGGATGTAACTTTCCCAATTTGTACTCCAACTCTTGCCGTTTCCGGCGTTAAGTTATATTTATTTCCTCGGGTTCGGGTTTTGTCTCCGTGTGTTGTTGTCGTTGTCATGCATGTCATATCATGTCATCATGTGCATTGCATTTGCATACGTGTTCGTCTCATGCATTCGAGCATTTTCCCCGTTGTCCGTTTTGCATTCCGGTGCTCCGTTCTCCTTCGGTGGTCATTTCCAACTTTCTTTCGTGTGTGGGGATTAAACATTTCCGGACTGGACCGAGACTTGCCAAGCGGCCTTGGTTTACTACCGGTAGACCGCCTGTCAAGTTTCGTATCATTTGGACTTCGTTTGATACTCCAACGGTTAACCGAGGGACCAAAAAGGCCTCGTGTGTGTTGCAGCCCAACACCCCTCCATTTTGGCCCAAAACCCACCTAACTCTGCTCCATCATCTAGAGCGTTCGATCACGATCGCGTGGCCGAAAACCGCACCTCATTTGGACTCTCCTAGCTCCCCCTATGCCTATATATACACCCCCCATTCCAAATTCGCGGATCCTCTCCCCCTAACCCTAAAAAAATCCACCGCGCACGCCGGACGTGTCCGTTCCGGCCGGACACACCGCAGCCGCCGCCCGCAGCCAGTGGCAGCATGCCACGTGGCACCCGCCCGCCGCCACCGCCGTGGCCCGCCCAGGCCCATCGTGGGCCCTCTCCGCCGACACCCGGGCCGCGCGCCCCGCGCCTCTCCCTCCGCCGCCACCCGCGCCAGGCCGCCGCCTCCGCCGCCTCCGGTGCCACGCCGCCGTGGTCCACCCCGCCGCCGCCGCGGTCCACCCCGCCGCCGCCATCGCCACCTCGTCGCCCGGGCCGCCGCAGCCGCCGCCGGCCCCGGCCGCCGCGCGCCGCCTCGCCCCGCGGGCCGCTCGCCGTCCCGGCCGCCGCCTCCGGCCATCTTCTCCCTCTCCGACGAACTCCGGTGAAGACTCCGCCCGGCGATCCTCGGGCTCCGTGCGATCCCGATCTAGATCTGGCGTGAACAGTAAACCCTAACCCTAGGTCGTTTTTTGCGTTCCTTACGCGGTTGGGTTATAATGGGAACCCCTTGATAGTTCGCCTTGATTAAAGCTTTTCCAGCAATGCCCAACCTTGGTCTTACCATTTTCCACCTAGCCTATTTTTCCCTCGGGTTTCCGGAGCCCGCGGGTCATCTTATTTTAAACCCCCCCGGGCCAGTGCTCCTCTGGGTGTTGGTCCAAACTAGAGTCCTGTGCAGCGCCCCCTTGGGGAAACTCGAGGTTTGGTTTTAGTTGTATGGAGCACTCATCTGAGTGTGCCCTGAGAAAGAGATATGTGCAGCTCCTATCGGGATTTGTCGGCACATTCGGGCGGTGTTGCTGGTCTTGTTTTAACCTGTCGAAGTGTCTTGAGTTACCGAGATACCGAGTCTGATCGGAACATCTTGGGAGGAGGTCTATTCCTTCGTTGACCGTGAGAGCTTGTCATGGGCTAAGTTGGGACTCCCTGCAGGGATTGAACTTTCGAAAGCCGTGCCCGCGGTTATGGGCAGATGGGAATTTGTTAATGTCCGGTTGTAGATAACTTGAACCTTAACTTAATTAAAATGAATCAACTGAGTGTGTTACCGTGATGGCCTCTTCTCGGCGGAGTCCGGGAAGTAGACACGGTGTTGGAGTAATGTTTGCGCAGGTTGCTCTCTAGTTTCCCGCTCGTGCTTTGCCTTCTCTTCTCGCTCTCTTTTGCGAATAAGTTAGCCACCATATTTGCTAGTCGCTTGCTGCAGCTCCACATATTTACCTTGCCTTACCTATAATCTTAAATAGTCTTGATCGCGAGGGTGCGAGATTGCTGAGTCCCTGTGGTTCACAGATTACTATTACACCAGATGCAGGGCTCGATGATTCCAGTCCAGGAGACGCATATGAGCTCAAGTGGGAGTTCGACGAAGACTCTCAACGATACTATGTTTCCTTTCCCGATGATCAGTAGTGGTGCCCAGTTGGGGGTGATTGGGACCGTGTCGCATGTTGGGTTATCTTTCATTTTGGCGCCGTAGTCGGGCCATGAGTGTTTGGATGATGTAATGTTATTTATGTACTTGATTGACGTGGCGAGTGTAAGCCAGCTATTGTTATCTCCCCTTTATTATTTATATTACACGGGATGTTGTGAAGATTGCCTAACTTGCGACATATGCCTTCAATGCGATTATGCCTCTAAGTCGTGCCTCGACATGTGGGAGATATAGTCGCATCGAGGGTGTTACAATGCACTTATGATTGGAACTCTAGCAAGCATCCGCAACTACTAAAGATCATTAAGGTAAAACCCAACCATAGCATTAAAGCATCAAGTCCTCTTTATCCCATACGCAACAACCCCCTTACTCGGGTTTGTGTTTCCGTCACTCACGCAACCCACTATAGCGAATCATGAACGTATTGCAACACCCTACAGTGGGGATCTGATACGTCTCCAACGTATCTATAATTTTTTATTGCTCCATGCTATATTATCTACTGTTTTGGACTATCTTGGGCTTTATTTTCCGCTTTTATATTATTTTTGGGACTAACCTATTAACTGGAGGCCCAGCCTACAATTGCTGTTTTTTTGCCTATTTCAGTGTTTCGAAGAAACTGAATATCAAACGGAGTCCAAACGGAAAGAAACCTTCGGAAACGTGATTTTCTCATCACATAAGATCGAGGAGACTTGGACCCTCCGTCAAGAAAGCCACGAGGCGGTCACGAGGGTGGAGGGCGCGCCCCCCCTAGGGCGCGCCCCCCTGCCTCGTGGGCCCCTCGAAGCTCCACTGATGTACTTCTTCCTCATATATATACCTACGTACCCCCAAACAATCGGGGACGGAGCCAAAAACCTAATTCCACCACCGCAACTTTCTGTATCCACGAGATCCCATCTTGGGGCCTGTTCCGGAGCTCCGCCGGAGGGGGCATCGATCACAGAGGGCTTCTACATCATCATCCAAGCCCTTCGATGAAGTGTGAGTAGTTTACTTCAGACCTACGGGTCCATAGTTAGTAGCTAGATGGCTTCTTCTCTCTTTTTGGATCTCAATACAATGTTCTCCCCCTCTCTTGTGGAGATCTATTCGATGTAATCTTCTTTTTGCGGTGTGTTTGTTGAGACCGATGAATTGTGGGTTTATGATCAAGTCTATCTATGAATAATATTTGAATCTTCTCTGAATTCTTTTATGTATGATTGGTTATCTTTGCAAGTCTCTTCGAATTATCAGTTTGGTTTGGCCTACTAGATTGGTTGTTCTTGCCATGGGAGAAGTGCTTAGCTTTGGGTTCGATCTTGTGGTGTCCTTTCCCAGTGACAGAAGGGGTAGCAAGGCACGTATTGTATTGTTTCCATCGAGGATAAAAAGATGGGGTTTTTATCATATTGCATGAAACTATCCCTCTACATCATGTCATCTTGCTTAAGGCGTTACTCTGTTTTTAACTTAATACTCTAGATGCATGCTGGATAGCGGTCGATGAGTGGAGTAATAGTAGTCGATGCAGGCAGGAGTCGGTCTACTTGTCTTGAACGTGATGCCTATATACATGATCATATCTAGATATTCTCATAATTATGCTCAATTTTTTCAATTGCTCAACAGTAATTTGTTCACCCACCGTAGAATACTTATGCTCTTGAGAGAAGCCACTAGTGAAACCTATGGCCCCCGGGTCTCTTTCTCGTCATATCAATCTTCATCACTTTATTATTGCTTTGCCTTTACTTTTTACTTTGCATCTCTATACCCAAAATATCAAAAATATTATTTATCATCTCTATCAGATCTCACTTTCGTAAGTGACCATGAAGGGATTGACAACCCCTAAGCTCATTGGTTGCGTTGAGCTATTGTTTTCGTGTAGTTACGAGGGACTCGCGCGTAGCCTCCTACTGGATTGATACCTTGGTTCTCAAAAACTGAGGGAAATACTTACGCTACTTTGCTGCATCATCCTCTCCTCTTTGGGGAAATCCAACGCAGTGCTCAAGAGGTAGCAAGAAGAATTTCTGGCGCCGTTGCCGGGGAGTCTGCGCAAAAGTCAACATACCAAGTACCCATCACAATCCCTATCTCCCGCATTACATTATTTACCATTTGCCTCTCGTTTTCCTCTCCCCCACTTCACCCTTGTCGTTTTATTCGCCCTCTCTCTCTCTATCCTCCCTCTCTATTTTTCTATTTTTCTTATTTGCCTTTTGTTTGCTCGTGTGTCAGTTTGCTAGCTTGTCGTTCTGTCAAGTCCTTTACCTTCTGCCTCTATGTCTGAAATTGGGGAAATTCTTGTCAATATGGACAATAATAATATCATGAAAAATTCTGATGCTCCTGCTAAAGAACCTACCATCTTTCATACAAAAAATTTCCGTGTTGGTAGTGGTAATATTATTGGAAAAGGAGTTATTCAAGATTTGTTTACTTGTGTCGGTGCTTTACCTTCTATGGGAAGTTCTATCCTTCACAGAACTAGTAGTCTTGCGGACGCTATTGCCGTGCTTGTAGTTGAACTTGAAAGACAATTCATGCACATACATCCTTCCATACAAAGGATTTTTCTAGAATTTTCTAATATTGAGCATTCTTCTGTTAAGCGTGCCGCTACTCTCTTTTTTGCTGATGAGTTTAGATTCATAATAAAAGAAGCCAAATAAATCTTTGCGCATTACAGGGTGGACGCTTGCCGTCCTCCCATAGAGGCTATCCTCTTTGATCAAGAAGAGATAATGCGTTTTCAATCTCTAGACTATGTTGCTTTCAATGAAAATCTTAGAAAAAGGGTTCCTACCAATGTTTTAGTTGATAGAATTTCTGAACTTAATGATGATTTGGCTATTCGAAATAATGAACTAGGATATTATCTTGAATATAGGCTCACAAAGTTCTGTCAAAAGAATGCTTATAATGATGAATTGGTTGTGCATTATGAAGGACCAAAGGAGGAACCTATACCTCCCAAGGTTGATCTTGGGGACTTTTGCCCCGTTAAATTTAGCCCTTTTGATTACTTTTGCTTGCCTCAAAGAAAACTTGCTGCCGAACGTAGAGAATATGAAATGAGTTTTAATAATCTATCTTACTATTATGGCAATACCTAGATCTATTCTTGCTTGTTATGCCTAGCTAGGGGCGTTAAACGGTAGCGCTTGTTGGGAGGCAACCCAATTTTATTTTTATTCCTTGCTTTTTGCTCCTGTTTAGTAATAAATAAATTATTTAGCCTCTGTTTTGGTTGTGTTTTTTGTGTTTAATTAGTGTTGTGCCAAGTAGAACCGTTGGGAAGACTTGGGGAAAGTCTTGTTGAACTTGCTGTAAAAAACAGAAACTTTAGCACTCACGAGAACTACTGTAATTTTTATTTAGAAAGTGATATTTAGTTAATTCTTTTTGCAGATGATTAATATATAAATTCCTCATGTCCAGAAATTTATTTTAGAATTTTTGGGGTTCTAGATCTTGCGCTAGCTACATATTACTACAGACTATTCTGTTTTTGACAGATTCTGTTTTCCGTGTGTTGTTTGCTTATTTTGATGAATCTATGGCTAGTAAAATAGTTTATAATCCATAGATAAGTTGGAATACAGTAGGTTTAACACAAATATAAATAAATAATGAGTTCATTACAGTACCTTGAAGTGGTCTTTTGTTTTCTTTCGCTAACGGAGCTCACGAGATTTTCTACTTTAAGTTTTGTGTTGTGAAGTTTTCAAGTTTTGGGTAAAGATTTGATGGATTATGGAACAAGGAGTGGCAAGAACCTAAGCTTTGGGATGACCATGGAACCCCCAAGATAATCTAAGGACACCTAAAAGCCAAATCTTGGGGATGCCCCGGAAGGCATCCCCTCTTTCGTCTACTTCTATCGGTTACTTGGAGCTATATTTTTATTCACCACATGATATGTGTTTTGCTTGGAGCGTATTTTATGATTTGAGTCTTTGCTTGTTAGTCCACCACAATCATCCTTGCTGTACACACCTTTTTAGAGAGCCATACATGATTTGGAATTTGATAGAATACTCTATGTGCTTCACTTATATCTTTTGAGCTTTATAGTTTTGCTCTAGTGCTTCACTTATATCTTTTAGAGCACGGTGGTGGATTTGTTTCATAGAAACTATTGATCTCTCATCCTTCACTTAGATTATTTTGAGAGCCTTAATAGCATGGTAATTTGCTTAAAATCCTAATATGCTTGGTATGCAAGATTAATAATAAAACTTTCTTATGAGTGTGTTGAATACTAAGAAAAGTTTGATGCTTGATGATTGTTTTGAGATATGGAGGTAATAATATCAAAGTCATGCTAGTTGAGTAGTTGTGAAATTGAGAAATACTTGTGTTGAAATTTGCAAGTCCCGTAGCATGCACGTATGGTAAACGTTATGCAACAAATTTGAAACATGAGGTGTTATTTGATTGTCCTCCTTATGAGTGGCGGTCGGGGACGAGCGATGGTCTTTTCCTACCAATCTATCCCCCTAGGAGCATGCGCGTAGTGCCGAGGTTTTTGATGACTTGTAGATTGTTGCAATAAGTATGTGAGTTCTTTATGACTAATGTTGAGTCCATGGATTATACGCACTCTCACCCTTCCATCCTTGCTAGCCTCTTCGGTACCGTGCATTGCCCTTTCTCACATTGAGAGTTGGCGCAAACTTCGCTGGTGCATCCAAACCTCGTGATATGATACGCTCTTTCACACATAAACCTCCTTATATCTTCCTCAAAACAGCCACCATACCTACCTATTATGGCATTTCCATAGCCATTCCGAGATATAGTGCCATGCAACTTTCCATCATTCCATTCATCATGACACATTCATCATTGTCATATTGCTTAGCATGATCATGTAGTTGACATAGTATTTGTGGCAAAGCCACCATTCATAATTATTTCATACATGTCACTCTTGGTTCATTGCATATCCCGGTACACCGCCGGAGGCATTCATATAGAGTCATCTTTGTTCTAGTATCGAGTTGTAATCATTGAGTTGTAAATAAATAGAAGTGTGATGATCATCATTATTAGAGCATTGTCCCAAGTGAGGAATAAAAAAAAGAAAGGCCATAAAAAAGAGAAGGCCCAAAAAAGAGAAAGGCCATAAAAAAGGTCCAAAAAATGAGAGAAAAAGAGAGAAGGGACAATGTTACTATCCTTTTACCACACTTGTGCTTCAAAGTAGCACCATGATCTTCATAGTAGAGAGTCTCTCATGTTATCACTTTCATATACTAGTGGGAATTTTTCATTATAGAACTTGGCTTGTATATTCCAACAATGGGCCTCCTCAAGTGCCCTAGGTCTTCGTGAGCAAGCAAGTTGGATGCACACCCACTAGTTTCTTTTGTTGAGCTTTCATACATTTATAGCTCTAGTGCATCCGTTGCATGGCAATCCCTACTCCTTGCATTAACATCAATCGGTGGGCATCTCCATAGCCCATTGATTAGCCTCGTTGATGTGAGACTTTCTCCTTTTTTGTCTTCTCCACATAACCCCCATCATTATATTCTATTCCACCCATAGTGCTATGTCCATGGCTCACGCTCATATATTGCGTGAAAGTTTATAGGTTTGAGATTACTAAAGTATGAAACAATTGCTTGGCTTGTCATCGGGGTTGTGCATGATGAGAGCATTCTTGTGTGAAGAAAATGAAACATGACTAAACTATATGATTTTGTAGGGATGAACTTTCTTTCGCCATGTTATTTTGAGAAGACATAATTGCTTAGTTACTATGCTTGAAGTATTATCATTTTTATGTCAATATGAACTTTTGTCTTGAATCTTTGGGATCTGAATATTCATACCACAATTAAGAAGAATTACACTAAAATTATGCCAAGTAGCACTTCGCATCAAAAATTCTCTTTTTATCATTTACCTACTCGAGGATGAGCAGGAATTAAGCTTGGGGATGCTTGATACGTCTCCAACGTATCTATAATTTTTGATTGCTCCATGCTATATTATCTACTGTTTTGGACTATATTGGGCTTTATTTTCCACTTTTATATTATTTTTGGGACTAACCTATTAACCGGAGGCCCAGCCCAGAATTGCTGTTTTTTGCCTATTTCAATGTTTCGGAGAAACGGAATATCAAACGGAGTCCAAACGGAATGAAACCTTCGGAAACATGATTTTCTCATCAGATAAGATCCAGGAGACTTGGAACCTCCGTCAAGAAAGCCACGAGGCGGTCACGAGGGTGGAGGGCGCCCCCCCCCCTCCTAGGGTGCGCCCCCCTGCCTCGTGGGCTCCTCGAAGATCCACCGACGTACTTCTTCCTCCTATATATACCTACGTACCCCGAAACGATCGGGGATAGAGCCAAAAACCTAATTCCACCGCCGCAACTTTCTGTATCCACGAGATCCCATCTTGGGGCCTGTTCTGGAGCTCCGCCGGAGGGGGCATCGATCATAGAGGGCTTCTACATCATCATCCAAGCCCCCTCCGATGAAGTGTGAGTAGTTTACTTCAGACCTACGGGTCCATAGTTAGTAGCTAGATGGCTTCTTCTCTCTTTTTGGATCTCAATACAATGTTCTCCCCCTCTCTCGTGGAGATCTATTCAATGTAATCTTCTTTTTGCGGTGTGTTTTTTGAGACCGATGAATTGTGGGTTTATGATCAAGTCTTTCTATGAATAATATTTGAATCTTCTCTGAATTCTTTTATGTATGATTGGTTATCTTTGCAAGTCTCTTCGAATTATCAATTTGGTTTGGCCTACTAGATTGGTTGTTCTTGCCATGGGAAAAGTGCTCAGCTTTGGGTTCGATCTTGCGGTGTCCTTTCCCAGTGACAGAAGGGGCAGCAAGGCACATATTGTATTGTTGCCATCGAGGATAACAAGATGGGGTTTTTTATCATATTGCATGAAACTATCCCTCTACATCATGTCATCTTGCTTAAGGCGTTACTCTGTTTTTAACTTAATACTCTAGATGCATGCTGGATAGCGGTCGATGAGTGGAGTAATAGTAGTAGATGCAGGCAGGAGTCGGTCTACTTGTCTCGGACGTGATGCCTATATACATGATCATACCTAGATATTCTCATAACTATGCTCAATTCTGTCAATTGCTCAACAGTAATTTGTTCACCCATCGTAGAATACTTATGCTCTTGATAGAAGCCACTAGTGAAGCCTATGGCCCCCGGGTCTCTTTCTCATCATATCAATCTTCATCACTATTATTGCTTTGCTTTTACTTTGCTTTTACTTTTTACTTTGCATCTCTATACCAAAAATACCAAAAATATTATTTATCATCTCTATCAGATCTCACTTTCGTAAGTGACCATAAAGGGATTGACAACCCCTAAGCGCGTTGGTTGCGTTGAGCTATTGTTTTTGTGTAGGTACAAAGGACTCGCGCGTAGCCTCCTATTGGATTGATACCTCGGTTCACAAAAACCGAGGGAAATACTTACGCTACTTTGCTGCATCATCCTCTCCTCTTCGGGGAAATCCAACGCAGTGCTCAAGAGGTAGCAGGATCCCTCATGCTTGCGCGACACGGAGAGCAGCATAGGACAGCACCAATAATAAAACATGCAACTCAAACCAATCTTGATCATCAAATAGCCCATAGGACAAAACGGATCTACTCAAACATCATAGGATAGCCATACATCATTGGGAAATAATATATAGCGTTGAGCACCATGTTTAAGTAGAGATTACAATGGGTAAGAGAGATGTTACACCGTTGCATAGAGGAGGGGATAGTTGGTGATGATGGCGGTGAAGTTGTTGGTGAAGATTGCGGTCATGATGATGGCCCTCGGTGGCACTCCGGCGCCACCGTAAGCGAGGGGGAGAGAGCCCCCTCCTTCTTCTTCCTTGACCTTCTCCCTAGATGGGAGAAGGGTTTCCCCTCTGGTCCATGGCCTCCATGGCGTGGGAGGGGCAAGAGCCCCTCCGAGATTGGATCTGTCTCTCTGTCTCTCTCTGTTTCTGCGTTCTCTTCTGCTGCCCTTTCACCGTTTTGTATATATATATATCGAGATCCGTAACTCCGATTGGCCTGAAACCTTCGCCGTGAGTTTTTACCAAAAATTTGCTTTCTTGCGGCCGAAGAAGGGCATCAACCGCCTTACGGGTGGCCCACGAGGGTCAGGGGCGCGCCCAGGGGGGCAGGCGCGCCCCCTGCCTCGTGGCCACCTCAGGCACCATCTCGCGTGGATTTTTCTTCCGGAATTTCCCAAATATTCCAAAAATAAGCTCCATCCATTTTTATCCCGTTTGGATTCCGTTTGATATGGATATTCTACGAAACATAAAACATGCAACAAACAGGAACTGGCACTGGGCACTGGATCAATATGTTAGTCCCAAAAATAGTATAAAAAGTTGCCAAAAGTATATGAAAGTTGTAGAATATTGGCATGGAACAATCAAAAATTATAGATACGGCGGAGACGTATCAGCATCCCCAAGCTTAATTCCTGCTCGTCCTCGAGTAGGTAAATGATAAAAAAAGATAATTTTTGATGTGGAATGCTACCTAGCATAATCTTGATCACATATCTAATCATGGCAGGAATATTAAGATACGAGTTATTCAAAGCAATAGTCTATCATTTGACATAAAAACAATAATACTTCAAGCCTACTAATAAAGCAATCATGTCTTTTCAAAATAACATGGCCAAAGAAAGTTATCCCTACAAAATCATATAGTCTGGCTATGCTCCATCTTCACCACACAAAATATTCACATCATGCACAACCCTGATGACAAGCCAAGCAATTGCTTCATACTTTTGACGTTCTCAAACCTTTTCAACTTTCACGCAATACATGAGCGTGAGCCATGGACATAGCACTATAGGTGGAATAGAATGGTGGTTCTGGAGAAGATAGTCTCACATCAACTAGGCATATCAACGGGCTATGGAGATGCCCATCAATAGATATCAATGTGATTGAGTAGGGATTGCCATGCAACGGATGCACTAGAGCTATAAGTGTATGAAAGCTCAAACTGAAACTAAGTGGGTGTGCATCCAACTTGCTTACTCATGAAGACCTCGGGCGTTTGAGGAAGCCCATCATCGTAATATACAAGCTAAGTTCTATAATGAAAATTCCCACTAGTCTATGCAAGTGATAACTCAAGAGACTCTCTATATGAAGAACATGGTGCTACTTTGAAGCACAAGTGTGGTAAAAGGATAGTAACATTGCCCCTTCTCTCTTTTTCTCTCATTTTTTTTGTTTTTTTGTTTTTTGGGTCTTCTCTTTTTTTGGCCTTTCTCTTTTTTTATTTTTTTATTTCTTTTTTATTTTTTCGTCCGGAGTCTCATCCCGACTTGTGGCGGAATCATAGTCTCCATCATCCTTTCCTCACTGGGGCAATGCTCTAATAATGATGATCATCACACTTTTACTTACTTACAACTCGATATTACAACTCGATACTAGAACAAAGATATGACTCTATATGAATGCCTTCGGCGGTGTACCGGGATGTGCAATGATCTAGTGTAGCAATGACATCAAAAAACGGACAAGCCATGAAAACATCATGCTAGCTATCTTACGATCATGCAAAGCAATATGACAATGAATGCTCAAGTCATGTATATGATGATGATGGAAGTTGCATGGCAATATATCTCAGAATGGCTATGGAAATGCCATGATAGGTAGGTATGGTGGCTGTTTTGAGGAAGGTATATGGTGGGTTTATGGTACCGACGAAAGTTGCACGATACTAGAGAGGCTAGCAATGATGGAAGGGTGAGAGTGTGTATAATCCATGGACTCAACATTAGTCATAAAGAACTCACGTACTTATTGCAAAAGTTTATTAGCCCTCGAAGCAAAGTACTAATATGCATGCCCCTAGGGGGATAGATTGGTAGGAAAAGACCATCGCTCGTCCCCGACCGCCACTCATAAGGAAGACAATCAATAAATACCTCATGCTCCGACTTCGTTACATAACGGTTCACCATACGTGCACGCTACGGGAATCACAAACCTCAACACAAGTATTTCTACTAATCCACAACTACCCACTAGCATGACTCTAATATCACCATCTTTATATCGCAAAACTATTGCAAGGAATCAAACATATCATATTCAGTGATCTACAAGTTTTATGTAGGATTTTATGACTAACCATGTGAATGACCAGTTCCTGTCATCTCTCTAAATAGGTATAAGTGAAGCACGAGAGTTTAAATATTTCTACAAAATATATGCCCACGCTCTAACAAATATAAGTGAAGCAAAAGAGCATTCTACAAATGGCGGTTTTCTATGTAAAGAGAAATAGGCAATCCAAACTTCAATAGATATAAGTGAAGCACAAGAAGCATTCTATAAAGCCATACTCAAAAGATATAAGTGAAGTGCATAGAGAATTCTATAAATAAACCAAGGACTATCTCATACCAGCATGGTGCATAAAAGAAAAATGAAAACTAAATGCAAAAGACGCTCCAAGATTGCACATATCGCATGAACGAAACGAATCCGAAAACATACCGATACATGTTGAAGAAAGAGGGGATGACTTCCGGGGCATCCCCAAGCTTAGACGCTTGAGTCTCCTTGAATATTTACTTGGGGTGCCTCGGGCATCCCCAAGCTTGAGCTCTTGCCTCTCTTCCTTCTTCTCACATCGAGACCTTCTCGATCATCGAACACTTCATCCACACAAAACTTCAACAGAAAACTCGGTAAGATCCGTTAGTATAATAAAGCAAATCACTACTCTAAGTACTGTTGTAAACCAATTCATATTTTGTTTTTTCATTGTGTCTACTGTAATATAACTTTTTCATGGCTTAATCCACTGATATAATTCGATAGTTTCATCAAAACAAGCAAACTATGCATCAAAAGAATCTATCTAAAACAGAACAGTCTGTAATAATCTGAACATTCACCACACTTATGGTACTTGAAAAATTCTGCCAAAATTAGGAAAAATAAAAAATTTGTATAGAAATCCAGTGCAAAAAGAATCAGAACCATTTGACGTTCCAGCTAAAAATGTAAAATCGTGCACTACAGCCAAAGTTTCTGTCCTGCACCGTACAAACCATCAAGCAAATGTAAACATCCTAAAGGCGAACCTTGGAACATTATTTTTATAATACAATGGAATTGTACAAGGGTATAATTATTTTTGTTGAAAAGTTTCTGTAATCAATATTCACAAAGTTGCCGTGAGCATGAACAAAGTTCAAGGAGCTCTCCCACTTCAACAATGCTTGTCTTTCCCACTTTCACTTTCGTTTTTGAAAAAGTTTTGGGTTCCCCTCTTTATTTTTGTTGTTTTTAAACTATATGAAAGCACTCAACAGAAATAAATAACTCTCTAAAACTTCCAGGTTGTCTCCCAGGCAGCGCTTTCTTTAAAGCCATTAAGCTAGGCATATAGTGCTCAAGTAATGGATCCACCCGGATCCCAAGGCATATCAAAGCCAATTTTAATTAACAATGATTTGTAATTTAGTAGTGAGCACAAAGTAACATATATCATGCAACAACGAATTCTAACTCTTCCTATGCATCGGCATGTCATAAAAGAATAATTCATGCACACATAGTAAAGGCCAATGCATAGTATAAACAGTTTCTTGCAATTTTATCATGCGGGAAACATAGAGAGGTGGAGATATAGTTCCTCTCTCGTAATAATTACAAGTAGGAGCAGCAAGCACATGCATATTATATCTATCAAAATCATCATGTGTAGTAGTAAAACGCAACCCATCAATGTAATCCTTAATAAGGGCAAACTTCTCCGATATAGTGTAGTCGGGAGAATTCAAAAAGATAATAGGACTATCATGCATGGGTGCAATAGCAAAAATTTCATGTTTAACATAAGGAACTATAGCAAGTTCATCTCCATAAGCATAATTCATATTGGCATCTTGGCCACAAGCATAGCAAGCATCATCAAAAAGGGATATTTCAAAAGAATCAACGGGATCATAGCAATTATCATAGCATTCATCCTTCGGTAAGCATGAAGGGGAATTAAATAATGTATGAGTTGAAGAGTTACTCTCATTAGAAGGTGGGCACGGGTGATCAATCCGCTCTTCCTCCTTTTGTTCTTCGCTCTCCTCCTCATCTTTTTCATCCAATGAGCTCACAGTTTCATCAACTTCTTCTTCCATAGATTCCTGCAAAATATTAGTCTCTTCTTGGACCGCGGAGACTTTCTCAATAAGTGCATTAATATCGGAATTGTATTCATAATTCTCATCGCAATATTTAAGGATAGCTAAATTTTCAGGTCTATAAACCGAATCATCAAGATCTTCAAACTCTTTAAACATAGATTCAATTTCATAAGCACCCATAAAAGCAACAAATTCGTCTATTTGTTCCACATCATAGTAATCATATATACCATTAGCATAAAAAGCTAAGGTTTTATTATCATTAAATTCGCATAAAAAGGGAAGGTGTGGAGCCTTCATCTTAGAGCAACAAGTATAATGATATCTCAAGCATAGTTGCCTAGCATACCAATTCAATATATGAATTTGATCTCATAATAGTTTCCCTTTTTGTGTCAAGCAGTAATCCCTAAAGTATTCACGTTGATCCAACGTTACTCCCATTACATAATTGAATGGGGTTTCCTGAGTATTATTAAAGTAGTACATAATATCTTTCACATAACCAGCATCGAGGGTTTTACGAGGTTCCCCATCTCCATGAGTAGCAAGTACACCTAATTTTTTTGGTATTTCGTGTTCCATATCCATAACTAAAGATAAAGAACAACTAAGAACAGCAAATAAAAATTACTTAGTGATAAAGCAAACAAGCACACACGAGAATATTCACCCCACGCTATTGCTCCCCGGCAACGGCGCCAGAAAAAGGTCTTGATAACCCACAAGTATAGGGGATCAATTGTAGCCTCTTTTGATAAGTAAGAGTGTCGAACCCAACGAGGAGCTAAAGGCAGAACAAATATTTCCTCAAGTTCTATCGACCACCGATACAACTCTACGCACGCTTAACATTCGCTTTACCCAGAACAAGTATGAAACTAGAAGTATTATGTAGGTGTTGTTGGATAGGTTTGCAAGATAATAAATATTATGTAAATAAAAAGTAGGGGCTGTTTAGGTAAAGACACAACGAAGTTAGTTTTAGTAAAGGGCTTTTTGTTACGAGAAAGTTATTTGTCCCTAGGCAATCGATAACTAGACCGGTAATCATTATTGCAATTTTATATGAGGGAGAGGCCTAAGCTAACATACTTTCTCTACTTGGATCATATGCGCTTATGATTGGAACTCTATCAAGCATCCGCAACTACTAAAGATCATTAAAGTAAAACCCAACCATAGCATTAAAGCATCAAGTCCTCTTTATCCCATAGGCAACAACCCCCTTACTCGGGTTTGTGTTTGAGTCACTCACGCAACCCACTATCAGCGAATCATGAACGTATTGCAACACCCTACAACGGGGATCCCTCACGCTTGCGCGACACGGAGAGCACCACAGGACATGACCAATAATAAAACATGCAACTCAAACCAATCTTGATTATCAAATAGCCCATAGGACAAAACGGATCTACTCAAACATCATAGGATAGCCATACATCATTGGGAAATAATATATAGCGTTGAGCACCATGTTTAAGTAGAGATTACAGCGGGTAAGAGAGAGGTTACACCGCTGCATAGAGGGGGGGAGTTGGTGATGATGGCGTTGAAGTTGTTGGTGAAGATTGCGGTGATGATGATGGCCCCCGGTGACACTCCGGCGCCACCGGAAGGGAGGGGGAGAGAGCCCATCCTTCTTGTTCTTCCTTGACCTTCTCCCTAGATGGGAGAAGGGTTTCCCCTCTGGTCCATGGCCTCCATGGCGTGGGAGGGGCGGGAGCCCCTCCGAGATTGGATCTGTCTCTATGTCTTTCTCTGTTTCTGCGTTCTCTTCTGCTGCCCTTTCACCATTTCGTATATATATGGAGATCTGTAACTCCGATTGGCCTGAAACCTTCGCCGTGATTTTTTACCAAAAAATAGCTTTCTTGCGGCCGAAGAAGGGCATCAACCGCCTTACGGGTGGCCCACGAGGGTCAGGGGTGCGCCCAGGGGGGGCAAGCGCGCCCCCTGCCTCGTGGCCACCTCGGGCACCGTCTCGCGTGGATTTTTCTTCCGGAATTTTCCAAATATTTCAAAAATAAGCTCCGCCCGATTTTATCCCGTTTGGATTCTGTTTGATATGGATATTCTGCGAAACATAAAACATGCAACAAACAGGAACTGGGACTGGGCACTGGATCAATATGTTAGTCCCAAAATTAGTATAAAAAGTTAACAAAGTATATGAAAGTTGTAGAATATTGGCATGGAACAATCAAAAATTATAGATACGACGGAGACGTATCACTCGCCCACCCTAATTATTTTGAGCGTCCAATCTAAATCAGAGGGTTATTCTAGTCCCTTTCTAAATTTCTTTTGTTATATAATAGACCAACCCTAAAATTTAGGGAGATGTCCCATCCTCCCAGCCGCCGCCACTCCACTGAATCCACATCGGGATCCCACCTGCCTAGATCCACCGCCACCTCCCCCCTTGCTCTTCGTGCCCAACCAACCACGCCGCGCCCCTGATCCAAAAATTCCTCTCAGCCTCCCCACCTCGAGCTCCTCCCAGATCACCACGCCGCCTTCACGGCCTTCCCCTCGATCCACCATCCACCTCGAGCACCAGTAGGTGCCTCCGCCTGCGCTCCATCGGAGCCCCGAGCCGCCACCGTGTCGTCCTTCGTCCTCGCAGCCGTCTTCGCCTATGACCACAGAAGCCCGTCCCGAGCGGGAACACTCGCGCCCGAGGCCCCAGCTGGCCCAAGCTCCTTCACCTACAGCACCGGGGCAGTAGGACCGCCCCTTCCTCACCTTGCATCGCACTGCCGTCGTGACCACGAGATAAGCTCCCATGCCCGGCGCCGCATCGACCACGGCCAAGGCCGTGCCCTTGCTTCCTTCTCCTTCTCTGATATCTTCTTCTCTGAATGCCCCCTCCCTGTCTCTCTTCCATAGGGAACCGACGCCGCTGGAACTCCCCTCGCTGACGCCCATGTCCTCATCTTCGGCCAGAATGAGCCATCCCCGACCTCCCCTCGTCGCCCGTCCGCCGGTCCCAGCGCCATGGTCTTCTCACCTCAACGGGAGATCCTCCCGCTGACCGGAGCCGCTGGAGCCTGGATCTTTGCCTCCTCAGTTCTGCTGGGTCCCTGCTCCCTCCCGTGTTCCCGAGCTCGCCCGCTCGTTTTCCTCTGCTCGCACGACAAGACAACCCAGCGCCAAGTTCCTCTTCGGCCCCCCTGCGGACCCCGACGCCACCTCATATTGCCGCCGCCGTCGACCAACAGGTCATGTCGCCGTGCTCTTCCTCCTCTTCTTCACGTTCTGCTTCTTCCGTTCGTCTTCTCTCTGCTTCTCTCGCTCAACTCTCTCTGTCGTTCTCTCTGTTGTTTTTCTTCAGGTAGTAGCAACCTACATGGCCTCACCTCTTCTTCGAGCAGCGCCATCGCCGGAGTTCCTCGTCGCCTGGAACCAGCGCCCCGACCCTCGGACTGCCCAAATCCGCTGTGCCCGCTGGTCCCTTCCCTTGTATCGCACCCCTGCTTCCATCTCTATCGCCGCCGGCTGCATCGAGCAGGAGTAGCGAGCGCGTCGCTCGACCGGGTCCTGCCCCCGTTGACCGTGCCTCGGCCCGACTCTCCAGATCCGGCCAAGTTGCTCCCCTCGCCCAGCCTACCTGCCTCTCCACCGACCTAGGCTTCAGCCCATGGTGAGCAGCCCAGCCGATCCAGATTTCGGCCCGTGATGTGTTTTTTTTCATGGACGAATTTGCTAATTGTCTAGAGACTACCGGTTTTACAGAAAAGTCCCTTTAGATCATGCATTTAAACTCATAATTGGTGCATTTGCTTGAAATGTTTTATATATGAAAAATGCTTAGAATTTCATCTAGTTTAATAATATCCAGCTTTCATCCATGTTAAAAATGTTTAAACTGTTGTTTGATTAAATTTGCTTAAATAACTTGCTAAAATGATTTATTTCATAACTAAATAACTGTAGCCCAGAACTTAATAAACTTTATATGTAAATGGGGTAGAAAAATGCATAGTTTATCATGGTGGCATTACTTTGCATGTTTAACAACTCTAAAATATGATTTAGGGCAGAACAATACCAAATTCATAATATGCGCATGGGGATTTTATGGAATTGTTGTTTGTTGTTCCGGCCTAATTTAAACTTGTCTAGATAGGTAGTTTTCATATGCTTCACCCCTTGCCATGTTTAATAACATTTAATATTGCTGGTTACATAACCGAGAGAGAACTAAATAAGTCATGTGGTGTTTCATCAATATGCAACTCATTACATATTGAGCTCCACTTAATTTGTAGTATTGTTTGTGCACTTTGCCATGCCATGCCTCATTAAACCGGACATGCATCATACTTGGTTCTGCATCATGCCATGTTTATGTGATGGTTGTTTACTATGTTGCTTGCTTCTTTCCAGGTTGCTTCTCTCGTTAGTTTCGGTTTCATTTCGGAGTTGTGAGGATCCGTTAGACTACGTCTGTTTGTCTGCTTCATGGACTCGTTCTTCTTCCTTGCGGGATCTTAGGCAAGATGACCATACCCTCGAAATCACTTCTATCTTTGCTTGCTAGTTGTTCGTTCTACCGCTATGTCGCGATACCTACCACTTGTTATATCATGCCTCCCATATTGCCATGTCAAGCCTCTAACCCTCCTTCCTAGCAAACCGTTGTTTGGCTAAGTTACCGCTTTTGCTCAGCCCCTCTTTTAGCGTTGCTAGTTGCAGGTGAAGCTGAAGTTTGTTCCATGTTGGAACATGGATATGTTGGGATATCACGATATCTCTTATTTTTAATTAATGCACCTATATACTTGGTAAAGGTTGGAAGGCTCAGCCTTATGCCTGGTGTTTTGTTCCACTCTTGCCGCCCTAGTTTCCGTCATAGTGGTGTTATGTTCCTTGATTTTGTGTTCCTTACATGGTTGGGTGTTATGGGAACCCCTTGACAATTCCCTTTGAATAAAAATCCTCCAGCAAGGCCCAACCTTGGTTTTACCATTTGCCTCACCACCACCTATACTTTTCCCTTGGGAGTCGCGCTCTCGAGGGTCATCTTTATTTTAACCCCCCGGGGCCAGTGCTTCTCTAAGTGTTGGTCCGAACTAGAGTCCTTTGCAGCGCCATCTCGGGGAAACTTGAGGGCTGGTTTTAGTTGTACGGAGTGCTCATCCGATGTTGTCCTGAGAACGAGATATGTGTAGTTCCTATGGGGTTGTTGGCACATCGGGCGGTCTTGCTGGTCTTGTTTTAGCATTGTCGAAATGTCTTGTAACCGGGATTCCGAGACTAATCGGGTCTTTCCGGGAGAAGGAATATCCTTCGTTGACCGTGAGAGCTTGTGATGGGCTAAGTTGGGACACCCCTGTAGGGTATAACCTTTCGGGAGCCGTGCCCGCGGTTATGTGGCAGATGGGAATTTGTTAATGTCCGGTTGTAGAAAACTTGACACTTGACTTAATTAAAATGCATCAATCGCGTGTGTAGCCGTGATGGTCTCTTTTCGGTGGAGTCCGGGAAGTGAACACAGTTCTTGTGTTATGGTTGTGCGTAAGTAGTTTTAGGATCACTTCTTGATCACTTCTAGCTTCACGACCGTTGCGTTGCTTCTCTTCTCGCTCTTATTTGTGTATGTTAGCCACCATATTTTCTTATCGCTTGCTGCAGCTCCACCTCACTATCTCATCCTACCCATAAGCTTAAATAGTCTTGATCTCGCGGGTGTGAGATTGCTGAGCCCTCGTGACTCACGGATACTTCCAAACAATTGCAGGTGTCGATGATGCCAGCGCAGGTGACATAACCGAGCTCAACTGGGAGCTCGATGAAGATCTTGGTCGTTGTTATGTGTCTTTTCCGGTTGATCAGTAGTGGAGCCCAGTTGGGACGATTGGGGATCTAGCATTTGGGGTTGTCTTCCTTTATTTTTGTTCCGTAGTCGGACCTTTGATTGTACTCTGGATGATGTATGTTTAACTTGTATTTGTGTGAAGTGGCGATTGTAAGCCAACTCATTATCCCTTTCTTATTCAGTACATGGGATTGTGTCAAGATTACCCCACTTGCGACTAAACCACCATGTGGTTATGCCTCTAAGTCGTGCCTCGACACATGGGAGATATAGCCGCATCGTGGGTGTTACAAAAGGCATCTTCCAAGTCTTCCCAGCTTCCAATAGAGTTTTCTGGGAGGCTGTTTAACCAATGCCTAGCTGGCCCCTTAAGCTTTAGGGGAAGGTATTTGATGGTGTGTAGATCATCACCGCGAGCCATGTGAATGTGGAGAAGAAAATCTTCGATCCATACTGCGGCATCTTTTGTGCTGTCATATGATTCGATGTTCACAGGTTTAAACCCTTCAGGGAACTCGTGGTCCATTAACTCATCGGTGAAGCAAAGGGGGTATGCAGCGCCTCTGTATCGGGCCATGGTACGACGTAGTCCGGATGGAGTCTGTATGTAGTTTTCAGCCCGGGGTTGGTTATGCTTATCGCACCAGGATCGATAGCCCTCCTCTCACGTCGGAGCACGCCCCCGCGATCCGTAGATTGACCTGGTCTGACCTGCTTTATTTTCCAGGTCCTGCCGTAGGTCGTATGTGTATCCCCGAGCTGTTGCTTATCTGCTTTTTCAGTGAGGTGGTGCGGGCTGGTGTTCGGCTTGAGTTGTCGTTCTGTCCTGGCCACGTGGTGGTCTATCAGGTCCGTCAGCCGCATTATGCACGGGTGGTATGGGCTCCAACGCCTCATTGTCGAATTGGGGTAGCAGCTTGCGATTCGGGTAACTCTTTTTTGGTTGCTCGAGGTTGTATTCTTTGGCTGCCAGGACATTAGTCCATCTGACATTGAGCAGGTCTTGGTCAGCTTGAAGCTTATGGTGTTTCCTTTTTAGGCTTCTAACCGTAGCTATTAGCCGGCGCTTGAAGCGCTCTTATTTGAGGGGTTCCTCTGGCACGATAAAATCTTCGTCGTCGAGGCTTATGTCATCTTCAGAGAGTGGCAGATAGTTGCTATCCTCTGAGTCATTGTTCGTTGTTTGTTCGTCAGGGTCAACTTGCCCGTCATCCCGACCATCCTGTTCCGATGTTGGATCGATGGGGTCTTCTTGGTCTTCGGCGTTCTCCGGACTATCATTGTCTTCGGTGTCGGTATTGTTGTTCTTGCCGCGATGCGATTTAGAGCGGCGTCGCTGACGTTGATGTTTCGGCGGTATCTCCAGAGGTTCGTCCTCGACTGAGTTTTTCTCGTCGTCGCCGCCGCCGTTTTTAGGTGTATCCACCATGTATACGTCATACGAGGAGGTGGTCGTCCAACGTCCGGTGACCGGTGGATTTTGGGCCTGATCCTCTCCGGCATCGTCGTCCGTACCGTCGATGTCTTCGGAGGTGTAATCAAGCATGTCGGTTAGGTCCTCGACAGTGTCTATGAAGTGGGTGGTGGGTGGGAAGTAAAATTCCCTATTTCTAGCCCCTATCCCGGGATGGGCATGATTCAGAAGTGGTTCCTTTGTGATGACGAGGGATCACATTAGGTCCAAAGCCTCGTTTAAGAGCGGGGTTTGGACAGGGTCAGAAGTTTCTGCGCCGAGCTCGCATGACGCGGGCCTCCAGGGTTCAGAAGTAGTATCTGGAGAAGAGTCCGTCCTTGCAATGATTGCCGGAGATGCTATTCTCTCGGTGTTGAGCTCTAAGGCTGCGGAGAGTCCGGCAGGCTCTAGACTCCCATCTTCGGACCTGATGACGTGCTCCGGATCTAAGGCCGGAGTGGTGGTTGAGGCTGCGAACCCTTGGAAGATCAAGTCTCCTCGGATATCAGCGACATAGTTCAGATTTCCAAAACTGATCTGGTGACCAGGGGCGTAGCTGTCGATCTGCTTCAGGTGGCCAACCGAGTTGGCATGCAGTGTGAAGGCGCCGAATACAAAAATCTGGCCGGGGAGAAAAATCTCCTTTGCGTCAACATTGTTGTATATGATTGATGGAGCCATTGAGCCTGTGAACGACGGCACAGTGGAACTCTCAATGAAAGCACCAATGTCGGTGTCAAAACCGGCAGATCTCGAGTAGGGGGTCCCGAACTGTGCGTCTAAGGATCGATGGTAACAGGAGACAGGGGACAAGATGTTTACCCAGGTTCGGGCCCTCTTGATGTAGGTAATGCCCTACGTCCTGCTTGATTGACTTTGATGAGTATAGGGGTTACAAGAGTTGATCTACCACGAGATCGTGATGGCTAAACCCTAGATGTCTAGCCTATACGATTATGATTGTGTCTAGTCTCTACGGACTAAACCCTCCGGTTTATATAGACACCGGAGGGGACTAGGGTTGTACAAAGTTGGTTTACAGAGAAAGGAATCTTCATATCCGCATGCTAAGCTTGGCTTCCACGTCAAGGAGAGTCCCATCCAGACACGAGGGAAGGCCTTCTATCTTGTATCTTCACAGCCCATCTGTCCGGCCCACGTCCCGTAGCCCGGACACCCGAGGACCCCCTAATCCAGGAACCCTCAGCTGTCCAGAATGGCTTCGGCCGGCCACAACCGGACTATGACGTCCTCCATGACCGCGCTGGACATCTTATGCAGCTCCGCCCATTGTGGCATCTGGTCATTTAGCAGCGCGGGACGCTCCTGCCTTGCAAACTATGACCAGAAGAGCTTCTCCGTTGCGTACCCCTCCTGGGCCCGGAAGAATTGGGCGGCGGCCGCAGCACTCTTCGGCAGATCCGCGTATGCGTCTGGAGAACTCCACAGTCGGTTAAGCAAGGCATACCTCCGATCCCCAAATTTAGCCTGTAACGGAAAGGGCTTACCAGCCGCTATCTGTCCGGCTTGACGGATTTCCTCGCATGCCGCGCGGGATTCGGACCGCGCCTCCTTGGCATCTAGAAGGGCCTTGGCGAGTTCGGCCCCCTTCACCTTATTTTCCTCTTCTAAAGACTCGAACTTACGGTTGGTGTCCTTGAGCTTTTGCTCCACCTCGGTCACCCGTTCCTCAAAACGGCGCCGAGCAGCCTATTCGACCGTTAAGTCCGCAGCCACTTTATCAGCAGCTGCCTTGCTTACCCTCACTTGCTCCTTGGCTTGGGCAAGCTCACCCCTTGGGGTTTCAACAGCGGTAGCACCATTTGTACAAAAACACACATTGCAGCTCTTGAAATTCCACAGAACACGGACATAAACAGGCATGAAATAAGAGTATCTCATACCTTGCGCCTGGTCGAGCCGCTTGTTAACAAGGACTAGGTCCTCATCGGCTCGCTCCAGTTTCCGTTTGAGTTCGGAAATTTCCGCTGACTGGGAAGTCGCCGCTAACAGGGAGGCCTGTTTTAATCCAAATAAAATATCATGTTACCACCTGACAACTGACTATTGATCCTCTTCTCGCTTTTCTTTCAAAGAATGGAACAGAGTCTCAGGGGCTACTGTCTATATACAGGCATATTTCTCATAAAAATGATCAAAAATATTACATTGCGTACCTCGAAGCCTGCTAGCAGGCTGGAGAAGGCTTCGTTCAGCCCGCTCTTGGCGGATTGAATCTTCTCAGCCACCATGCCCATCAGGATGTGGTGCTCATCCAGGACGGATGCACTTTGCAGTGCGTCCGCCGTGGTATTCGGTGCCTCCGGATCAACAGAGGTCGCTGCTCCCTCTTCTCCTGCAGGGGGTCGCTCACTAGACTCCGGATTGACCGGGGCCCCCGTCACCAGTGTTCGTGGGGGCCGTACCCCTCAGTCCTTCAGCAGCCGAGGTGTTGCCCTCCGACGTTGTAAAGTCCCCCCCCCCCCGCATCTCTTCGAGGCCAGAGGAGGGCCTATGCAATGACACCTCGGTGTCATCCGCCCTAGGCGGCGGGGAAGCTAGTGGAGGCGATTCGCTCTCCATCATCTCCGACGGCAGATCCCCCGAGGATGAAGATTTCTGGGGGTATTGCGGGCCGGACTAAAAAATAAAACTTAGAGTTATCATCACAGTTCATAGAGATTGGATGTATGAAATCCCGGACTACTTACGAGTCGGCTTGGGGTATGGTCCGGCGACGGTGCTTCGGGATGGCCTCGGCATCTGACTCCGTGTCATCAGAGAGGGTAATCTTGTCCCTCTTGGATGCTTCAGCCTCCAGGTCTTCGGAGGCCGCCCTCTTCTTGCCCTTGCGGGGAGGATCTTCTTCTTCTTACTCCTCCTCGTCGTCGTCATTGTCGCCCTCGTGAGAGGACTGGGCATCAGCTTCTCCGGATATTGCGTCTGAAGTGCCCTCCTCTTTCTTCTTCTTCTTCTTCTTCTTCTTCTTCTTCTTCTTCTTTACCGGCGCCTGGTACAACACCGCCTGGTACAACGCCGGGACCAGCATCCTCATTAATAGAGGATCGGCTGGGTTTTCGGGGAGCGGATCTGGACATCGGATCTGCTCCGCCTTCTTGATCCAGACCTGTTTAGGGATGGACTACTCAATACTTCTCCTTTGGAGGGACAAACCAATTGGTGTTCAGAGGTTTTAGAATTTACCTCAGAGGCCGGATGGTTGCAGTCAAGGCCGGTGTCGTCCGATGACTTTGGCCATGACTTCTGCTTCTTAAAAAGAAGCTTCTAGATCCCCTTATGCGTTGTGCTATAGAACCGTTGTAGGGTCCGCCGCCATTCCGGATTGAACTCTCACATCTTGAGGGGCCGCCGCTGACAGGGAAGTGCTCGGCGTATTAGCATCACTTGGATCACATCAGCAAGGGTAATGTCCTTCGTTATCATGCCTTGGACGCATTTCTGCAGCAACAGCACCTCATTGACCAATCCCCAGTCCGGACCCTTGTCGGTCCAGGATGTGAGCCTCAGCAGGGGCCCGGATCTGAAGGCTGGAGTGGCTGCCCACTTAGGGCCGCGGGGTTCTGTGATATAGAACCATTCATGTTGCCATATCCTGATGGTGTCCACAAAGACTCCCTTTGGCCAGTTGACCTTGGGGAGCTTGCTCACCATGGCGCCACCGCAGTCCCCGTGTTGTCCATCGACCACCTTCGGCTTCACGTTGAAAATCTTGAGCCATAAGCCGAAGTGTGGAGGGACACGGAGGAAGGCCTCACACATGACGATGAACGATGAGATGTGAAGGAACGAATTTGGGGCCAGATCGTGAAAATCCAGTCAATAGTAGAACATGCGATCCCTCACAATGGGGTGGAGGATGAATCCGAGTCCGCCGAGGAAGTGGGGGATGAACACCACCCTCTCGCCGGGCCCCGGAGTGGGGATGGACTGCTCCGGATCGGGAATCTGTGCTTGATTTCTGTAGTTAGATATCGCGCTCCCGCAACTCCTTGATGTTCTCCTCCGTGACGGAGGAGGCCATCCACTTGCCTTGAGAGCCGGCCATGGTCGGAAGAGTTGCGGAGGGGACAAAATCTTGGAACTTTTGCGCTAGAGCTCGAGGATGGGGTGGCAGAGAAAGAATGAGGCGTGGGATGGAAGAATTGGATTCTATCCACTTATATGGACTGCGAATATCAAGCGTCCCCCTCCCTCGAGCCTTAAAACTCGCCTATTCCCAAGGGGTCGTGCGAACAGCACGGTTAGATTCTACTCGTATTGATGAGAATCCCGCAATAAGGGGACACGATCTCTGCTTTGACAAGACATGTCAATAGGAGTTGCGTATTGAAACGCGAGGCAGGAGGCCCAAAAACGGTTCAAAATAATAGCAGAGATAAGCATGACGTTTCGCCGGAAAAAGCTGCCGATGGATATATCTTATTTTAAGTATTATGCCTTTATGGTTGGAGGTTTAACCTGTTAAACAGATCCGTACATAGTTCTTGTTGATCAACTACTTTAAAGTATCCGGAGGAGGAACCCGCCTTGCAATGCCGAAGACAATCTGCGCGCCGGACATGTCATCGTTGAAGCCTGGTTCAGGGGCTACTGAGGGAGTCCTGGATGAGGGGGTCCTCGGGCGTCCGGGCTATGAAACATGGGCCAGACTAATGGGCCGCAAAGATACAAGATAGAAGACTTTCCCCCATGTCCGGATGGGACTCTCCTTTGCATGGATGGCAATCTTGGCATTTGGATATGAAGATTCCTTTCTCTGTAAACCGACTCTGTACAACCCTAGGCCCTCCGGTGTCTATATAAACCGGAGGGTTTAGTCCATAGAGGGAATCATAATCATACAGGCTAGACATCGAGGGTTTAGCCATTACGATCTCGTGGTAGATCAACTCTTGTAACCCCTATACTCATCAAAGTCAATCAAGCAGGACGTAGGGTTTTACCTCCATCAAGAGGGCCCGAACCTGGGTAAACATCGTGTCCCTGGCCTCATGTTACCATCGATCCTTAGACGCACAGTTCGGGACCCCTACCCGAGATCTGCCGGTTTTGACACCGACATTGGTGTTTTCATTGGGAGTTCCACTATGCCGTCGACGAAAGGCTCGATGGCTCCATCGATCATCTACAACAATGTTGCCATGAAGGAGATTTTTCTCCCCGACCAGATCTTTGTATTCGGTGGCTTCGCACTGCGTGCTAACTCGGTTGGCCACCTAGAGCAGATCAACAGCTATGCCCCTGGTCACCAGATTAATTTTGGAAATCTGAACTATGTCGCTGATATCCGAGAAGACTTGATCTTCCAAGGGTTCGCGGCCCAGACCACCGCTCCGGCCTTAGATCCAGAGCGCGTCACCAGGTCCAAATACGGGAGTCTAGAACCCGCCGGACTCTCTGCAGCTATAGAGCTCAACACTGGAGAACCGGAGAGAATAACAGTCATCATAAAGCCGGACTCTTCTGCGGACACTAGCTCCGAACCCTCAAAGTCTGCGTCATGCGGGCACGGCCAGAAAACTTCTGTCCCCATCCAAACCTCGCTCTTAAGCGAGGTTTTGGACTTAATGCAATCCCTCGCCATCACAGGGGAACCACTTTCGAACTGCGCCCAGCCTAGACTAAGGGCTGAAAATAGGGAATTTTACTTCCCACCCACCACCTAGTTCATAGCCACCATTGAGGATCTAACCGACATGCTCGATTACGCCTCCAAAGACATCGATGGTATGGATGACGATGTCGGAGAGGAGCAGGCCCAAAACCCGCCGTTCACTGGACGCTCGACGGCCACTTCCTCATACGACGTGTACATGGTGGACACACCTAAACAAGGCGACGAGGATGATGACAAGGATCCAGTCGAGGAGGAATATCCTGAGATACAACCAAAGCGTCGACATCAGCGGCGCAACTCTAAATCATGTCGCGGAAAAGACAGTAATACCGGCACCGGAGACAATGATACTCTGGAGAACACCGAAGACCAAGAAGACCCCATCGAACCAACATCCGAATAGGATGATCGGAAGGATGGGCAACTTGACCCTGACGAGCAAGCAGGGAACGAAGACTCGGAGGATAGTAACTATCTACCACTCTCCGAGGACGACGTGAGCCTCGACGACGAAGATTTTATCATGCCAGAGGAACCCCTCGAATAAGAGCGCTTTAAGTGTCGGCTAATAGCCACTACAAGAAGCTTAAAGAAGAAGCAGCAGTAGCTTCAAGCTGACCAAGATCTGCTCAACGACAGATGGACTAATGTCCTGTCAGCCAAAGAATACGGCCTCAAACACCGAATAAAGAGTTACCCGAAGCGTAAGCTGCTACCCCAATTCGACGATGAGGCGTTGGAGCCCGTACCACCCGCGCAAACTTGGCCGACCACCACGTGGACGGGATAGAACGGCAACGCAAGCCGAACACCAGCCCGCACCACCTCACAGTAAAAGCAGAGAAACAATAACTCAGGGTTACACTTATGACCTACATCGGGACCTGGACAATAGAGCCAGCCAGACCAGGTCAATCTACGGATCAAGGGGGCATGCCCAAGCGCGAGAAGACGGCCATCAGGCCTGGCGAGACAAACACAACCTCACCAGGGCCGAAAACCGCATACAGACTTCATCCGAACTACGCCGTGACGTTGCCCGATACAGAGGTGCCGTGCACTCCCTATGCTTCACCGATGAGGTAATGGAGCACCAGTTCCCATAAGGGTTTAAACCCGTGAACATCGAATCATACGATGGCACAACAGATCCCGTAGTATGGATTGAAGATTTTCTTCTCCACATTCACATGGCACGCAGTGATGATCTACATGCCATCCTCCCCCTAAAACTCAAGGGGCCAGCACGGCACTGGCTGAACAGCCTACCAGAAAACTCTATTGGTAGCTGGGAAGACTTGGAGGACGCATTCAGAGACAACTTCCAAGGTACCTACATTCGGCCTCCAGACGCCGATGATCTTAGTCACATAATCCAGCAACCCGGAGAATCAGCCTGAAAGCTCTGGACCAGGTTCTTAATCAAAAAGAACCAGATTGTGGATTGTCCGGATGCCGAAGCCCTCGCGGCCTTCAAACATAGCGTTCGAGATGAGTGGCTCGCTCGACACCTCAGCCAAGAAAAGCCGAAGTCCATGGCAGCCCTTACCACATTAATGACCCGCTTTTGCGCGGGAGAGGATAGCTGGCTTGCTCGTAGAAGCAATAGCACCAGACCCTGGCACCTCCGAACCCAGGGACGGCAATGGCAAGCCACGAAGCAACAAGCACAAGCGTCGAAACAATAACGAAGGAACCCAAGACACGGCGGTCAACGCCGAATTCAATGGCTCCAAACCCGATCAACGGAAGAAGCCATTCAAGGCAAATAGAGATGGCCCATCCAGTTTAGACAGAATACTGGATTGGCCTTGCCAGATTCATGGCACCCCCGATCAACCCGCCAATCAGACCAACAGAAATTGTTGGGTCTTTAAACAGGCCGGCAAACTCAACGCCGAACACAAGGGGAAAGGGTCACCCAGCGACGAGGATGGCCAAGAGCCTCGCCAACCAAACACAGGGGAACAGAAGCAATTTCCCCCCGAGGTAAAAACAGTGAATATGATATATGTCACACATATCCCTAAGAGGGAGCATAAGCGCGCATTACGGGACATCTACGCCATAGAGCCGGTCACCCCAAAATTCAACCCATGGTCGGCTTGCCTGATCACCTTCGATCGAAAGGACGACCAACCAGTATCCATCATGGAGGTTCGGCAGCTGTGGTCATCGATCCAATCATCGATGGATTCCATCTCACGCGAGTCCTCATAGACGACGGCAGCAGTCTCAATCTACTTTATCAAGACACCGTCCGCAAAATGGGCATCGATCTGTCAAGAATCAAGGCAACTAAAACTACCTTTAAAGGTGTAATACCTTGTGTAGAGGCCCACTACATAGGCTCAATCATGCTGGAAGTTGTCTTTGGTTTGCCGGACAACTTCTGAAGCGAAGACTTGACCTTCGATAGCGTCCCATTCCATAGTGGCTATCATGCACTGCTCAGACGAACCGCTTTCGCCCGCTTTAACGCGGTCCCACACTATGCCTATCTAAAGCTTAAGATGCCCGAACCACGTGGCGTCATTACAACCAACGGAAACATGGAAAGCTCCCTCCGTACTGAGGAGCATACCATGGCCGTCACGGCCGAAGTATAAAGCGGCCCTGTCAAGCCACACACCTCATCGGCTATTAAGCCGCCAGACTCTATTACACAATGCCGGCCAATTCCGTATGCCAACAGCTCGGCAATTCCAGAGCTGGATTAGCAGTTTCGCCTCCATCGTTCGCCATGTATATCCGCGAAATCCGTACCATGCGTGCATAATTAGCCACTCAAAGTACCTTGGGCATCAACGGAGGCACAATACAGATAGGCCTATAGTATGGCTTGACCCTATACGGCCTTCCCCTTTCTTTAATTATTTTTTATCTTTTACCATAGGTGCATCAAAACCTACTCATCCTACGGACTCACAAGGACTCTCTCAGAGCCCGGTTCCATACAAATAGTCGAAGACCATTCCTCACAAGGAATCTTTCTTACTCAGACAAAAGTGGCGCAGACGTGCGGCAGGAAGGTGCAAAGGACTTCATAGATCACAACTTCACTCAAGAACCTATATAAAGCTTTTCCCCTTAGACTTAGACCCCCGGCATGTGAAATGGCCTTGGTGATTATGGTACCCTCTGTAAGATGACGTTTTGATGTATTAATCAGATTCCAGTGAGCAAATCCTTATTCAGTATCGTCCTTACTTATAGAATTTATTCCGTCTCATCAGTTGCCTCACGCACACACCTTGGCACAAAATTGCCAGGGGCTCTATATGGAAACACATGTGTCGCCAAACAAAGGTCCGAACAGCTTTATAGCACAATTCGGCGTCCCGAGCTCGGCACTATATGCATTGGCTTCGAATCATGTCTTGGGTCAATAGTTGGGTTGCCCAGCTCCTGTGTTTGCTACCTTATGTTCCGTCTAATCGGCTAGGGTAGTAAAGGGAGAACTACTGCGATTGTTTTTCTGGTTCGTCCGGTTAAGCACCCCAGTAGAGAAAGCCGAAAACTGACTGTCATGACACGGCGAGAGCTGGTCAGCCACTCAGTGACTTATTAAAATCTTTAGCGATTTTTTCCGTATTACACGAAGGACTGTTTCTCGGTCACATATGCAACGCATCAGCATTGGGATAGCAGCATACATACCATGGGCTACTTTGTAGACCCATCGTCAAACTCCTATGGCTAAGTGAGAACAATAAAACTGCATAGTCTGATTGCCTGGTTCACCGCACTGACACCGCCTTCACGGACCAAGATGTTGGGTTAAGTGCAGTCATGTGCAATTCCGAACACACTAGTAGTATCTACATGGGGGTTGAAGCCGACGACTGGGAACTCTCATATATAAAAACGGCTACACAGGAGGATAAAACTCTTCATAAAGACATGAATATATTACGAAATCCTTAGTTCATAATACAAACTCCCGAATAGTTCGGACTCGCTCACTCGAACACTACATCCTTCGAGCATTGGCCTTCTACAAGGCCGGCACCTTTTAGTACGTCCTCAAAATAGCGCTCTAGTGTGCGATGGTCCTTGCTTTCGGGTGGACCCTCAACAGCCACCTTTTCGTCTTTCATCTTCACCCAGTGCATCTTGACACGGGCGAAGGCCATTCACGCTCCTTCTATGCAGGACCACCTCTTGACGGCGTCGATTCGGGGCAGTGCATCGATGAGACACCGCACAAGGCTGAAGTAGCTGTTGTCGGTGTCAAAACCAGCAGATCTTGGGTAGGGGGTCCCGAACTGTGCGTCTAAGGATCGATGGTAACAGGAGACAGGGGACAAGATGTTTACCCAAGTTCGGGCCCTCTTGATGGAGGTAATACCCTACGTCCTGCTTGATTGACTTTGATGAGTATAGGGGTTACAAGAGTTGATCTGCCATGAGATCGTGATGGCTAAACCCTAGATGTCTAGCCTATATGATTATGATTGTGTCTAGTCTCTATGGACTAAACCCTTTGGTTTATATAGACACTGGAGGGGACTAGGGTTGTACAAAGTCAGTTTACAGAGAAAGGAATCTTCATATCCGCATGCTAAGCTTGCCTTCCATGCCAAGGAGAGTCCCATTGCTACCTCTTGAGCACTGCGTTGGTTTTCTCTTGAAGAGGAAAGGGTGATGCAGCAAAGTAGCGTAATAATTTCCCTCATTTTTTGAGAACCAAGGTATCAATCCAGTAGGAGACTACACGCAAGCCCCTCCTACCCGCACAAACAAATAAGAACCTCGCAACCAACGCGATAAAGGGATTGTCAATCCCTTCACGGTCACTTACGAGAGTTAGATCTGATAGAGATAATAAGATAAATAAATATTTTTGGTATTTTTATGATATAGATTGAAAGTAAAGATTGCGAAATAAAATAGATTGGAAACTTATATGATAAAAGATAGCCCCGGGGGCCATAGGTTTCACTAGTGGCTTCTCTCAAGATAGCATACGTATTACGGTGGGTGAACGAATTACTGTCGGGCAATTGATAGAAAAGTGCATAATTATGAGAATATCTAGGCATGATGATGTATATAGGCATCACGTCCACGACAAATAGACCGAAACGATTCTGCATCTACTACTATTACTCCACACATCGACCACTATCCAGCATGCATCTAGAGTATTAAGTTCATAAGAACAGAGTAACGCATTAGGCAAGATGACATGATGTAGAGGGATAAACTCAAGCTATATGATATAAACCCCATCTTTTTATCCTCGATGGCAACAATACAACACATGCCTTGCTGCCCCTGCTGTCACTGGGAAAGGACACCGCAAGATCGAACCCAAAGCTAAGCACTTCTCCCATTGCAAGAAAGATCAATCTAGTAGGCCAAACCAAACTGATAATTCGAAGAGACTTGCATAGATAACCAATCATACATAAAATATTTCATAGAAGAATCCAATATTGTTCATACATAAACTTGATCATAAACCCACAATTCATCGGATCTCGACAAACACACCGCAAAAAGAGTTACATCGAATAGATCTCCAAGAAGACCAAGGAGAACTTTGTATTGAGGTCCAAAGAGAGAGAAGAAGCCATCTAGCTAATAACTATAGACCCAAAGGTCTGTGGTAAACTACTCACACATCATCGGAGAGGCTATGCTGTTGATGTAGAAGCCCTCCGTGATCGATTCCCCCTCCGGCGGAGCTCCGGAAAAGGCCCTAAGATGGGATCTCTAGGGTACAGAAGGTTGCGGCGGTGGAAATAGGGTTTCGTGATGCTCCTGGATGTTTTCGGGGTATATGGGCATATATAGGAGGAAGAAGTAGGTCGGTGGAGCTACGAGGAGCCCACGAGGGTGGGGGCGCGCTCAGGGTGCAGGGGCGCCTCCCTGCCGCGTGGCCTCCTCGTTTATTTCTTGACGTCTACTCCAAGTCCCCTGGATCATGTTAGTTCCAAAAATAACTCTCCCGAAGGTTTCAGTCTGTTTGGATTCCGTTTGATATTCCTTTTCTGCGAAACACTGAAATAGGCAAAAAACAACAATTTGCACTGGGCCTTGGGTTAGTAGGTTAGTCCCAAAAATAATATAAAAGTGTATAAATAAGCCCATAAACATCCAAAACAGATAATATAATAGCATGGAACAATGAAAAATTATAGATACATTGGAGACGTATCAAGCATCCCCAAGCTTAATTCCTGCTCGTCCTCGAGTAGGTAAATGATAAAAACAGAATTTTTGATGTGGAATGTTACCTAGCACAATTCTCAATGTAATTTTATTTATTGTGGCATGAATGTTCAGATCCGAAAGATTGAAGACAAAAGTTTAATATTGACATAAAAATAATAATACTTCAAGCATACTAACTAAGCAATTATGTCTTCTCAAAATAACATGGCCAAAGAAAGTTATCCCTACAAAATCATATAGTCTGGCTATGATCTATCTTCACCACACAAAATATTTAAATCATGCACAACCCCTATGACAAGCCAAGCAATTGTTTCATACTTTTGATGTCCTCAAACTTTTTCAGTCTTCACGCAATACATGAGCATGAGCCATGGACATAGCACTATAGGTGGAATATAATGGTAGTTATGGAGAAGACAAAAAGGAGAAGATAGTCTCACATCAACTAGGTGTATCAAACGGGCTATGGAGATTCCCATCAATAGATATCAATGTGAGTGAGTAGGGATTGCCATGCAACGGATGCACTAGAGCTATAAGTGTATGGAAGCTCAACAAAAGAAACTAAGTGGGTGTGCATCCAACTTGCTTGCTCACGAAGACCTAGGGCATTTTGAGGAAGCCCGTCATTGGAATATACAAGCCAAGTTCTATAATGTAAAATTCCCACTAGTATATGAAAATGATAACATAGGGGACTCTCTATCATGAAGATCATGGTGCTACTTTGAAGCACAAGTGTGGTAAAAGGATAGTAACATTGTCCCTTCTCTCTTTTTCTCTCATTTTTTAGTTGGGCCTTTTCTTTTTTGTTATGGCCTCTTTTTTCTTTCTTTTTTATTTTTCGTCCGAAATCTCATCCCGACTTGTGGGGGAATCATAGTCTCCATCATCCTTTCCTCACATGGGACAATGCTCTAATAATGATGATCATCACACTTTTATTTACTTACAACTCAAGAATTAGAACTCGATACTTAGAACAAAATATGACTCTATGTGAATGCCTCCGGCGGTGTACCGGGATGTGCAATGACTCATGAGTGACATGTACGAAAGAATTTTGAACGGTGGCTTTGCCACAAATACGATGTCAACTACATGATCATGCAAAGCAATATGACAATGATGAAGCATGTCATAATAAACGGAACGATGGAAAGTTGCATGGCAATATATCTCGGAATGGCTATGGAAATGCCATAATGGGTAGTTATGGTGGCTGTTTTGAGGAAGGTATATGGTGGGTTTATGGTACCGGCGAAAGTTGCACGGTACTAGAGAGGCTAGCAATGGTGGATGGGTGAGAATGCGTATAATCCATGGATTCAACATTAGTCATAAAGAACTAACATACTTATTGGAAAAAATTATTAGTTATCGAAACAAAATACTACGCGCATGCTCCTAGGGGGATAGATTGGTAGGAAAAGACCATCGCTCGTCCCCGACCGCCACTCATAAGGAAGACAATCAATAAATAAATCATGCTCCGACTTCATCACATAACGGTTCACCATACGTGCATGCTACGAGAATCACAAACTTTAGAACATGTATTTCTCAAATTCACAACTACTCAACTAGCATGACTCTAATATCACCATCTTCATATCTCAAAGCAATCATCAAGTATCAAACTTCTCATAGTATTCAATGCACTTTTTATGATAGTTTTTATTATACCCATCTTGGATGCCTATCATATTAGGACTAGTTTCATAACCAAAGAAAATTACCATGATGTTCTAAAAGACTCTCAAAATAATATAAGTGAATCATTAGTGATCAATAATTTCTATAAAATAAAACCACCACCATGCTCTAAAAGATATAAGTTAAGCCCTAGAGCAAAATTATCTAGCTCAAAAGATATAAGTGAAGCACATAGAGTATTATAATAAATTCCAATTCATGTGTGTCTCTACCAAAAGGTGTGTACAGCAAGGATGATTGTGGCAAACTAAAAAGAAAAGACTCAAATCATACTAGATGCTCCAAGAAAAACACATATCATGTAAGGAATAAAAATATAGCCTCAAGTAAATTTACCGATAGAAGAAGACAAAAGAGGGGATGCCTTCCGGGGCATCCCCAAGCTTAGGCTTTTGGTTGTCCTTGAATTTTACCTCGGGGTGCCTTGGGCGTCCCCAAGCTTAGGCTCTTGCCATTCCTTATTCCATAATCCATCAAATGTTCACCCAAAACTTGAAAACTTCACAACACAAAACTCAATAGAAAATCTCATGAGCTCCGTTAGTAAAAGAAAACAAACTAGCACTTAAGTTACTGTAATTAACTCATTATTTATTTATATTGGTGTTAAACCTACTGTATTCCAACTTCTATATGGTTCATACCCTCCAATACTAGGCATAGATTCATCAAAATAAGCAAACAACACACGAAAAACAGAATCTGTCAAAAACAAAACAGTATGTAGTAATCTATAGGTTCCGAATACTTCTGTAACCCCAAAAATTCTGAAATAAATTTCTGGACGTGAGGAATTTACCTATTAATCATCTGCAAAAATAATCAACCTGATCACACTCTCCAGTAAAAAATTGCAGCAAATCTCGTGAGCGCTAAAGTTTCTGTTTTTTATAGCATGATCGCAAAGACTTTCCCCAAGTCTTCCCAAAGGTTCTACTTGGAAAAAAAAACTAATTAAAAGCATAAAACCACATCTAAACAGAGGATAGATTAATTATTTATTACTAAACAAAACCAAAAAAGCAAGAAACAAAAATAAAATTGGGTTGCCTCCCAACAAGCGCTATCGTTTAACGCCCCTAGCTAGGCATAAAAGCAAAAATAGATCTAGGTATTATCATCTTTGGTATGCAATTCTTCAACAGAGCACTTATAACCCTTGGGAGTTTTCTTTTTATTAATGATCAAACTCCTATGCAATTTCCTTACTAGAAGTTTCACCTTTATTTTTAGCAAAAGGTTCCTTAATGATATTGAAGAAGTTGGGATGAACACTTATAGATTTGAGATCCGCAATTTCCTTACTAGTAGTTTCACCTTTATTTTTAGGAACATACATAAATTTGGCAACCTTGGTAGTAGGTGGATTTGGAGTATTTTTAACGGATGAAAAGGCAGGTCCTAAATTAGTAATAATATCCTCAAGATTACCAATTCTTGTGGAATCTAGATCTATTCTTTCGTTAACTATAGGTTCTTTTTCTTTAAAAAATTCAAAGTAGCTCCTACCTTAGATACATATTGAGTGATTTGGTTGTGGATCTTTTTATCCAAATTTTCAATCAACTCCACATAGGCAACTTTATTTTCTATAATTTCAAGCCTTTGCATCACATGTTCCAAAGTTAATATAGTTCCATTAACCAAGAGAGGTGGTGGGCCAAACAAATCTAACATAGCATTATAAGAATCAAAAGTATGTCTACCCAAGAAATTCCCTCCGGTAATGGTATCAAGAATATATTTGTTCCAAGGAGTGATGCCTACATAAAAATTGCGAAGAAGAAGGGAAGTGGGTAGCTTCCTAGTAGATCTATTCTGAGCGTTGCAAATTCTATACCAAGCATCTTTTAAATTTTCTCCCTCCCTTTGTTTAAAATTGAGAACTTCATGCTCGGGAGTACTAACAATGATAGGAGAATTAGCCATAACGACACACGATGACACAAGAAGCAAGCAAAAAGAGGCGAACGGTAAAGAGGGCAAATAAAATGGCTAGGGTGAAGTGGGGGAGAGGAAAACGAGAGGCAAATGGCAAATAATGTAATGCGAGGGATAAGAGTTTATGATAGGTACGTGGTATGTCTTGACTTGTGCGTAGATCTCCCCGGCAACGGCGCCACAAATCCTTCTTGCTACCTCTTGAGCACTGCGTTAGTTTTCCCTTGAAGAGGAAAGGGTGATGCAGCAAAGTAGCAAAAGTATTTCCCTCAGTTTTTGAGAACCAAGGTATCAATCCAGTAGGAGACTACACGCAAGTCCCTCGTACCTGCACAAACAAATAAGAACCTAGCAACCAACGCGATAAAGGGGTTGGCAATCCCTTCACGGTCACTTACGAGAGTGAGATCTGATAGAGATAATAAGATAAATAAATAATTTTGATATTTTTATGATATAGATTGAAAGTAAAGATTGCGAAATAAAATAGATTGGAAACTTATATGATAAAAGATAGACCCGGGGGCCATAGGTTTCACTAGTGGCTTCTCTCAAGATAGCATAAGTATTACGGTGGGTGAACGAATTACTGTCGAGCAATTGATAGAGAAGTGCATAATTATGAGAATATCTAGGCATGATCATGTATATAGGCACTACAAGAAATATGTCAACTTATGACCACCACTATTGGTCACTGAATGGTCACAAATTTCCATTTATGACCTTTTTGTGACCAAAAACATAAGGTCAAAAGCTGGGCGTCGTAAACTGACTATAGCGACCTTTAACAAAAGGTCGTTGATCCTATGACCTTCTGTTTTGGTCGCTAGCTCTCTCCCCAGGCCATGTCGGATCCGACGTGACAATCTGACGTGGCAAAATTGCGACGAATTGAAAAGGTTGTTGGTTAAAATCAGCCCGGTCCAATTGGGGTTTTTACATGGGCCAAGCCCATTAATTCAGCCCATTTTATGTTTTTTCAGTTAATTTTCGCTAGCTACATGGGCCTAGCCCAACATGGCGTTTTTTGTTTTCTAAGCCTTTTCCATTTTCTGGGCCTCAGCCTTTTTGCGGTCCATTTTCTATTTTTGAGACTTTTTTTGTTCCATCTTTGTCCAGCATTGTTTGGGCCAAAGCCTCTTCCAACCCATCAATATTTTCAGCCCGCTAATTCATAGGACTGGACAATAGAGAAATATATGAGTTTTTTTTATTTTGCTATCAAAGCAATATTTGTTTCGCCGTACAATCATATATCATATGTACATCTTCATCAGATTATCTATACATAAGCAATAGCAACTAAAAGAATGCCATCTATATCAAACGACAGCGAAGCAACAAAGAAGATATACTGCCATCACAACTCCAACAGACAACTAATGTACACTACCTACGAGAAGGCCAAACAGAAAAGGAATCGCTGAAAAGATGATCACTAGCTTAGATATTCAGAGACCACTGCCATGTTGTCAATTGGATTTGGTTGCAACCCTTCCAGTTTGCTAAGAGCATCTTTCCAGCAGCATATCTTCTCATAACCTAAAAAGAGAACATAAACCAGCATAAGAATTTGAAACTTCTTGTCCTACCAAAACATTAGTACTTGTTTAAAACAAAGGATTATCAGCAAAAGTTATTTCCAGCAGCATATCTTCTCATAACCTAAAAAGAGAACATAAACCAGCATAAGAATTTGAAACTTCTTGTCCTACCAAAACATTAGTACTTGTTTAAAACAAAGTAGTAGTTTTAGCACACTAGTACATGTGACATGAAGTTTGGCTAAATTACAGAGATAAGTCCCACTATAACAGCAAGTCCTACTATAAAAGTTTCAACTAATGCTACTACTGATGCATGACAATATGTGTGTCAAATAGTTACTGCAATATTTAAATAATCTCTGGCAAGTTTCATCTAATGTTTCATTTAGATTTAGTTAATGGAAAAGACTCATCTCTGGAGTAGTTTAATTGAAAAGAATCTACAGAATACTCCAGTAATTAGAGTACACAGCTGAGATGCTGGAAAGAACATTGCACAGGCAGGACAAACTACTTCATCTCAGACCGATCCTTGGACTTTGCTTGAATGCAGGACTTGACACGGTTACTGTCCAGTATCCTGCCATATAATCTCTTGCGGTCATTTATGTATCGAGTCTGAAAGATATATATTTTTTGTGAGCAGTCAGCACAACAAAATCAACCAGAAACAATACAAGATGACTTTGATTTAGACATTTCAAACCATGCATGTTCAGAACATAAATTAGTACTAGTTCTCTATATATGGTGTTCATTTATTTCAGCATCATATATATGGACTTCGAATGTAAACAAGCAGCCAGATTTAATTTCATGCCAAAATTTCTAGATAAGGCACAGATTAGGTGATGGTTTAAACTGTAGCACCAAACCGTAAAAACAAGCAAAGATTAGAGGATGGTTTCAAAAACTGCATATATATATTCATCTACATTACTTCTTCAGTATAGTATAGTACATAGCATGGATGGGTTTGAGTTCAAATGTTTGCTTGCACGTTTACTACCCATATACTTAGGCACATGGAAAATCAACTACAAGCGGGAACACGATGAGTCAAAACAAGCTAGTAAGACACTAGCAGTAGAGCAACCATAATGTGAAGCAAACAGAGGAATCACAAGGTAATTCTACTAATTTCATTGAAAGAATAGTGGCAATTTTAGGCAGTGTGCTAGATGAGGTACAAACTGAATACTAGTACAGATTAAAGCAGGTTGAATGTTGAGCGGCACATATAATATGATGGTAAGAAAATGATGGCATCAAACAGATTGACAACAAGAATTTCTCAGCTTGGGCATGGAGAGCTCTGTATAATTGACAGATCCTCAAAGCAATTTTCATTACGTCAGGATTACATCAGTTACAGCTTACAGCTTACAGGTTACAGTACTAACATGTCCTGGGCGTCAACACATCCACTCTCAACATAGAGAAACACTTGAGCATTGGGATTAGTTTGTTCATGTGGGTTGCGATTGGTGCGGCAGTGCCGGTTGAACCCCCGGGTTCAGACCATTTCAGTTTGTACGGCATCAAACCAAACCACCCCAGTCCAGTTCGATTTTCTGTTCAACATAGACCAATCCAGTCCGTTCCTATTAAGCACCCATTTGAACCCATACGTACCAAACTAGCCCAAAGCAACAACAGAACCAAATAAACCAAACTAACCCGCCTGATTCCCATGTTGAATGGACAGCAAGCAAGCACACACTCTATTTTGATAGTACAAAGCTGTGCAAGCAAGCACACACTATAACATGGACAACAAGTTCAGAGATTCAGTGTATAAGCGGAAACCGGGAAGCAATGATTCTCCAAGAACTCACCCACGAGGCCAGGATCGGCACTGGAAACAGGGACAACCAGTGCTGGAAGAGATGAGGGCGTCGGCTGTCACCTGTCAGGACTGGAGGCGGGAGCAGTGGCGTACGTGCTCTAATGGCAAGGGACTGGAGACGGGAGCAGCGGTGCCCTAGTCTGAGTCGGAGAAGATGATGCCGACGTCCGTGATCCAAGCCCAGTGCTCCCGGCCGCCTCCCGCAGGAGGAGGCCACCCCGCCCGCCCGCCCGCCGGGAGGAGGTGAACTCCGGCGCATGCTCCCGCCCCTCACCATAGCCGGCGACCAGGAACACGGTGAACGCATATCTACAAAAAGGAGCATGAGACGAGGTGAGGTGAGGAGATGCTGCACGAAGAAGGAGGGGAGGGGCTTACCGGTGCTAGATCCGGCCACCTCTGGCCTCGCCGTCGTCGCATGTGGCAGATCCCGACGAAGTTAAAGTGGCGGCCGGAACCCTAGCCACGGGTGATGTTGCGGGGTTGCACTAGAGGGTGCGAGACACGGATCTGACGGGAGGGGGGAAGAGCTCCGTGAGGGGAGCTCGGGGTGTGCTGCGCGTCGGCGAGAGCCGCCTCAACTTGCCGGAATCGAGTGGAGCAGAGGAGTCGCGGGAGGGAGAGAGAGAGAGGGCACGCGGGGGAGAAGGGCTCGCGGTGAGGGAAGGGGATGGGAGATAGGAGGAGGGCATGGGGAAGGCCATGGACGGCGGGGAGCTCGGCCAGAGGGAGGTGGAGGCGGCAATCTAGAAAGGAGGAGGTGGCGGCTACGATCTGGAAGGGAGGAGGAGTGGTGTGCGGGCGGATCTGGAAGGGGAGAGGAGGAGAAGAGAGCGAGGGAAAGAAAGGAGGCGGGGGGTGGATGTAAAATTACAACAGGGCAGAGGTAGGGTTTCGGGGATGGTGTGGAAGGGTGATGACTGCCGTTGGATCCACGATCATCCGACGGTATTCGATGCATGATCCGCGTGATGCGTCCACGGACCAATCAGAATACAGTACAACGTTATGACCATCTAAATTGGTCAAAAAATTCATTTTCTATTTTTCGAGTGCGTAAATTGAGTTTTTTTAAAATGACCTACCATATATTTGCTGCAAAACGGGACCAGATCATTTTTATAATATATTAGGCCATATTTAATGTTCAATTGACAAAATGATTGGTTGTCAAAAGTTTTCATTTTCTTTGGACGAAAAAACCATTTTTAATTTTCCAAGTGCCCGAAAGGAGGTTTTTTTGTGAAGGAACTACCAAATAATTGTTGCAAAATTGGACCAAATCAATTTTCTAAAATACTAGGACATATTTAATGCACAATTGACAAAATGGTTGGGTGTAAAAAGTTTTGATCCACCTCTCGTGAAAAAGACAAATTTGCGCCGATTCAGTTGGAAGCGAGTCAAATTTGAACTGCAGCTGCCTCATAGTTCGCTATTTATTTTTTACAAAAATCATTTCTAGGTACATAAGTATCTATTTAATGAGAGAAACACCAAAAGTTTTCCAAGATTCAACCACTAGCTAGGAACGGTCAAGCCCGCCGTTTTGACCGCATTTTGAAATGGGCATAAAAAATTCAAAAAAAATCAAAAAATTGGGAAACCTTCGCATTGTGTCATTATATGTGGCCAAGTTCCCAATAAAAATAACAAACTTGTAATACGGCAATTATTTTAAAAAAGTGTTCTTAGAAATGAGCTATCATCTCTGAAGATTCATGGCTTTCAAGCCAAATGATCAATCTTATGGCCACATTCGTGGCATAGTTTGTTCAAATGATCTCATATTGTGCACAAGGGTGCATATTGGAATGGCAAACAATGTTGCCTAAGGAAGTTTTCATTTTCTTTGGACGAAAAAACCATTTTTCATTTTCCGAGTGCCCGAAAGGAGGTTTTTTTGTGAAGGAACTACCAAATAATTGTTGCAAAATTGGACCAAATCAATTTTCTAAAATACTAGGACATATTTAATGCACAATTGACAAAATGGTTGGGTGTAAAAAGTTTTGATCCACCTCTCGTGAAAAAGATAAATTTCCGCTGATTCAGCTAGAAGCGGGTCAAATTTGAACTGCAGGTGCCTCATAGTTCGCTATTTATTTTTTCCAAAAATCATTTCTAGGTACATAAGTACCTATTTAATCAGAGAAACACCAAAAGTTTTCCAAGATTCAACCACTAGCTAGGAACGGTCAAGCCCGCCGTTTTGACCGCATTTTGAAACAGGCATAAAAAATTCAAAAAAAATCAAAAAATTGGGAAACCTTCGCATTGTGTCATTATATGTGGCCAAGTTCCCAAGAAAAATAACAAACTTGTAATACGGCAATTATTTTAAAAAAGTGTTCTCAGAAATGAGCTATCATCTCTGAAGATTCATGGCTTTCAAGCCAAATGATCAATCTTATGGCCACATTCGTGGCATAGTTTGTTCAAATGATCTCATATTGTGCACAAGGGTGCATATTGGAATGGCAAACAATGTTGCCTAAGGAAGTTTTCATTTTCTTTGGACGAAAAAACCATTTTTCATTTTCCGAGTGCCCGAAAGGAGGTTTTTTTGTGAAGGAACTACCAAATAATTGTTGCAAAATTGGACCAAATCAATTTTCTAAAATACTAGGACATATTTAATGCACAATTGACAAAATGGTTGGGTGTAAAAAATTTTGATCCACCTCTCGTGAAAAAGACAAATTTCCGCCGATTCAGTTGGAAGCGGGTCAAATTTGAACTGCAGCTGCCTCATAGTTTGCTATTTATTTTTTCCAAAAATCATTTCTAGGTACATAAGTACCTATTTAATCATAAAAACATGGTTTGGTGGCGATACGTCGAGGTTTGGGCGGTGGCTGAGGGGCCCATCTCTAGAGCGCGTAAACTCGCATGCCTGCCGCGTGGTCACCGCGTGACCGTGGCGTTGCCATGTGTTCTGGGTGGCCTAGACATGTCTAGTGGGTTGGGCACTCCCCAGGTTGGTGCTAGGAAGAAAATTACAACATAAGATTCTCACGAGGAGACCGAACGATGCTCAAACATGAATTAGCAGCCAAGTGTTTGATTAGCGGTACGGGAAATGCAAATGGCCAATGGGCGTGAGTTTTGGATGAGGATGATCATCTACTAAGGAGAATGTCTTCACAAATTTTGAGCTCAAAAGGAGGATCCTAGGTGGTACTTGCTTTGCAAAGTACCACGCTGGACAAAAATATGAATGTTGAAGCTGGGCTCAAAATAATGAATGGAGTGAGCTGAAATTTTGTGAAGGATGGTTATTTGGGCATAGGAAAGCATTGTAGAAAATTGATACCATTTGGACATGCCAAAGTAGTACTTCCTTCACAATGCTCTTCTATGGACAGAAACTTGGGAAAACTAGTGAGAGAGACTGGATGAATGAAATGAGCTCAAAATTGGTGTAGGTAAGTTACTTAGGTATGGTCATGCGCTGGTAAATTTTCAGATCATTTGGGTAAGCCTAGCTAGTACTTACTTCACAAAGCTTCTCTCGAGGTAGAAACTTTGGAAATTTCCCGAGAAATATTTACTAGGAAAATTGAGCTGAATATTATCATGTGGCAATGATTTGGGTATGGAAGAGTGCCCGAAAAGTTTGAGGGTAATAGGAGGGGTCTATATAACACTTGCTTTGCAACGTGCCAATTTGGCCATAAAATATAAATTGAACCTGGGCTGACTGGGCTGCAATTTGGAGGAGGGTGATAATTTGGACATATGAAGGAACTGTATAAATTTCATGTCATTTAGAGATATAGAAAAGGTACTTCCTTCACAATGCTTCTAGGTGGACAAAAACTTTGGAAATTTGCCGAAGAAGATTTGCTAGGCAAATGGAGCTGAATATTGTCATGCGGTAATGATTTGGATAGGAAAGAGTGCCCAAAAATTCCGAGGGCAATCAAGAATATATAAATAGCACTTCCTTCATAAAGTGTTGTTGTGAACAGAATAGGAAAATGAATATTGTTGAATTAGTTTTGAACTAGGCAAGGAAGGATTTTTATATATTTGATGAAGATATGCCCCAAAGAATTTATGAGATTTTTTTGGGAATTTTGGGAATGATAGAAATATAGGTTGCTTCACAACCTAGGGCAAAAACTGCCACATGGACATGACACATAGGCAAAACTGATGAGATGGCGCCTAGTCATCACAACCCACCACAATCTACAAGGCTATGACCATCTATATTGGTCATTAACAACTAGAAATAAGGCAGCGGACTAGCACTATTTGCTTTGTGACCATTTCGTGTAAGGAAATTACGACCTTTCTGACCAAAATGGTCGCAATGGTTTAGGGTTTGGAGCCCCCTGAACAGCTTTTGACCAATTGGTCTAAAATGGTCATAAATTTATGACCAATTCTTCGAGGGTCACTGACAGAAGGTCATAAGTTGACATATTTCTTGTAGTGAGGCATCACGTTCGCGACAAGTAGACCGAAACGATTCTCCATCTACTATTATTACTCCACACATCGACCGCTATCCAGCATGCATCTAGAGTATTAAGTTCATAAGAACAGAGTAACGCATTAGGCAAGATGACATGATGTAGAGGGATAAACTCAAGCAATATGATATAAACCCCATCTTTTTATCCTCAATGGTAACAATACAATACGTGCCTTGCTGCCCCTGCTGTCACTGGGAAAGGACACCGCAAGATTGAACCCAAAGCTAAGCACTTCTCCCATTGCAAGAAAGATCAATCTAGTAGGCCAAACCAAACTGATAATTCGAAGAGACTTGCATAGATAACCAATCATACATAAAAGATTTCGGAGAAGAATCAAATATTGTTCATAGATAAACTTGATCATAAACCCACAATTCATCGGATCTCGACAAACACACCCAAAAAGAGTTACATCGAATAGATCTCCATGAAGATCGAGGAGAACTTTGTATTGAGATCCAAAGAGAGAGAAGAAGCCATGTAGCTAATAACTATGGACCCAAAGGTCTGTGGTAAACTACTCACACATCATCGGAGAGGCTATGGTGTTGATGTAGAAGCCCTCTGTGATCGATTCCCCCTCCGGTGGAGCTCCGAAAAAGGCCCCAAGATGGGATCTCTTGGGTACAGAAGGTTGCGGCGGTGGAAATAGGGTTTCGTGGTGCTCCTCGATGTTTTCGGGGTATATGGACATATATAGGAGGATGAAGTAGGTCTGTGGAGCTACGAGGGGCCCACGAGAGTGGGGGAGCACCCAGGGGCAAGCGCGCCTCCCTGCCTCGTGGCCTCCTCGTTGATTTCTTGACGTCTACTCCAAGTCCCTTGGATCACGTTTGTTCTGAAAATAACTCTCCCGAAGGTTTCATTCCGTTTGATATTCCTTTTCTGCGAAACACTGAAATAGGCAAAAAAACAGCAATTTGCACTGGGCCTTGGGTTAGTAGGTTAGTCCCAAAAATAATATAGAAGTGTATAAATAAGCCCATAAACATCCAAAATAAATAATATAATAGCATGGAACAATCAAAAATTATAGATACATTGGAGACGTATCACCCATCCGGACACGAGGGAAGACCTTCTATCTTGTATCTTCACGGCCCATCTGTTCGGTCCACGTCAGGTAGCCCGGACACCCGGGGACCCCATAATCCAGGACTCCCTCAGTAGCCCCTGAACCAGTCTTCAATGACGATGTGTCTGTCGCGCAGATTGTCTTCGGCATTGCAAGGCGGGTTCCTCCTCCGAATACTTCAAAGTAGTTGATCGTTAGTACTATATCCGGCTCTGTACAACCGTCATACCTTTGAATCATAAGGGTAGAATACACATAAGTTCTATCCTCTGAAGATTTCACTGGTGAGACACAACATCTGGCCATTTTATTATATCGTACCGCTTTTCAGCCTCCCATTTCACGTTTCGAGATGCAACCTCCAATGACACGTCTTGTCAAAACAGAGATCGTGCCCACTTATTACGGGATTCTCATCAATACGGGTTTGGGAAACCCAACCGTGTCATTTCACACGACCCATTGGAAATAGGCGAGCTTAAGGCTCGTGGGGGACGCATGATATTCACTGCCTTTATAAGGAGATAAGGTTCCCCCTTTTACCCCACGCCTTGCTTGTCCTCAGTCCATCCGCCCTCAAGCTCCAGCGCTCAAGCTTCGATCCACTCCGTTCCCAGAAAGTACTCCAGCCATGTCCGGATCCGGAGCACAGGGCAAGTGGATGGCCTCCTGTGTCACAGAGAAAAACATCAAGGAACTCCGGGAAGCGGGGTATCTGCCCAAAGAGATCGCCCACCGGCTCTCGGCCAAAAAACAGGTCATCCCCACTCCAAAGCCCGGCGAGAGGGTAGAATTTATCCCTAATTTTCTTCGCGGACTCGGGTTTCCCCTTCATCCTTTCGTCCGCGGGCTCATGTTTTACTACGGGCTAGATTTCCATGATCTAGCCCCAAATTCTTTCCTCAACATTTCGGCGTTTATCGTCGTTTGCGAGGCATTCCTCCGTGTTTCCCCCCACTTCGGCCTATGGCTCAAGGTCTTCAATGTGAAGCCGAAAGTGGTGGACGACCAGCATGCAGATTACGGTGGGGCTATGGTGAGCAAATTACCCAATGTCACTTGGCCCAAGGGCACCTTTGTGGAGACCGTGAAGGGATGGGAGCAGGGGTGGTTCTATGTCACAGAGCCCCGTGACTCCACATGGGTTGCTCCTACGGAGTTCAAGTCCGGGCCCCCAATGCGGTTGACATCCTGGCTCAACAAGGGCCTGGACTGGGCGTCGTCTGACGAGGTAATGATGCTGGAGAAGCGCATCAAGAGCATGGTAGATAAAAATACCAGCCTCGCCAGCGTGATTCAAGTGATGCTCTTCCGCCGGATACTCCCCTGTCAGGCGCGTCAATAGCCCATGTGGAAGTTCGACCCGGCCAGTCTCCGGACCCTACAGCGGTTCTTCGGCATGAACCACGAAGACATGTGGAATCTACTCTTCAAGAACCAGAAGTCATGGCCGGAGACAACCGACGACCTCGGCTACGACAGCACCCATGCTGCGACCCCCATAAGTTCTTTGATAACATTACTTTGCGAGCCCAAGGAGCACACTAAACTCTCCATTTTCTTTTGCAGGGCTGGACAAAGAAAGCGGAATGGAATCACTGTCCGGCTCTGCTGCCCGAAGACGAAGCTATTCCTCTGTTGACGAGGATGCTAGTCCCGGCGTCGTACCAGGCGCCAGAAAATAAGGCTAGGGAGAAGGGCAAGGAGGCCAAAGTGGCCTCCGCCATAAAGGCGCCTCGGACGTAGTGTCCGAAGACATCAAAATTCTCTCCTCCCCTGACAAAGAGGAAGAGGAGGAGCAAGAGAGTGATCCCCCACCCAAGGGGGAGAAGGAGAAGAAGAAGAGGGCAACTTCCGCCGATCTAGAGGAGGAAGTGTCCAAGAAAGGGAGGACTTCCCTTACGGATGACTCCGAGTCGGACACCGATGAGTGTCGCCCCAGGCCGAAGCCCCTGGCCGGATTGTAAGTATATATATATATATATATATATATATATACTAGCAAATATGCCCGTGCGTTGCAACGGGAGACAAAAAATTATGGCTAACCAAATAAGTATGACCTAATATCTTGGTATATGAGTGTACTCTATTTTAACACAGTGGCTCATCATGTTGCCATTTTTTTCTCACCCTAGCCCATGATGATCGCGATGTCCACGTGATCACAATATATTCGATGCAGTAAATCCCAAGGCTATGAGTTTGTCAGTGTATGCCACATTTGTCATTATGTTGCGCAAGGGAACATTTAAAATTTTAAAAACAAATCTCATTGACTACGAACTATTCCCAACGCCAAGACATATACAGACTTTTGAAAAACTAATCAAATCCTAGACATAAAATACTTTTGAATCAGTGAACAGTTTTCCGAACCGACAAACTTTTTTTTTGAAATTTATGATTTTCTCAAAATAATCATGAACATTACTTTTGTTTACAAAACTATTTAAATGTATGAACCGATTTCAAATTCATTAACATTTTTTTACTCACCAAACATTTTTTGAATCGATGAACTTTTCTTTAAAATTGGGAAACAAATTAAAAAAATATTTATTTTTATTTTTGTGAACATTTTCTAAAATGTATTGTACATTTTTTTCATATTCCGGAATATGTTTTGAATACACGATCATTTTTTCAAAATCATGAACATGATTTTATTTCCTGAACATTTTTTCAAAATTGTGATTCTTTTTAATTTTGCAAACAGTTTTGCAAAACCACCAACATTTTTTGAATCTGCAATTTTTTTTATGATTTTCTAAACATTTTTGAATTCACATATATTTTATGATTTCTCAAACATTTTATTTTTGAAAACTCGCAACTTTTACAATATTAAAATCACGAATTAATTTAAAGAAGAAAGAAGAAAGAAAACATAATGAGAAAAGAAAAGACAAAAAAGCAAAACCACCAACATTTTTTGAATCTGCAATTTTTTTATGATTTTCTAAACATTTTTGAATTCACATATATTTTATGATTTCTCAAACATTTTATTTTTGAAAACTCGCAACTTTTAGAATATTAAAATCGCGAATTAATTTAAAGAAGAAAGAAGAAAGAAAACATAATGAGAAAAGAAAAGACAAAAAAGCAAAACCACCAACATTTTTTGAATCTGCAATTTTTTTATGATTTTCTAAACATTTTTGAATTCACATATATTTATGATTTCTCAAACATTTTATTTTTAAAAACTCACAACTTTTAGAATATTGAAATCACGAATTAATTTAAAGAAGAAAGAAGAAAGAAAACATAATGAGAAAAGAAAAGACAAAAAATTAAAATAAAAAATACAAGCAAGTAAAGCCCCACAAATGGGCCGGCCCATGAACGCATACATGGGTAGGACATGCGTGAGAAAAGAAAGATAAAAAAGTGTGAGAGCTGGGGATCGAACCCTAGTCTCATCGCCAGAAGATCGATCAGCCAACCACTCTGCCACTCGTTTTTCTGTGTATTCTACTCGTCGCTCCCCTATAAAACAATGAAGGAGGCGGAGATTTTTGGTCCGAAAAATTGAATCGTTTTCTACTTACGGGTGGCATTGGTGGGTAATTTTTATCAACTTGAAGGGTACTTTTAATGACGGACGACCAGAAGCGATAGCCGCTTTATTAGTAGGTAAAGATATATATATATATATGTATATGTCGGGCTTTTCTAGCTTATAGTTGTAATGTATTTAAATTGTATGCTGCAGTCCGGTTAAGGTCCTCCCCCAACGATCCTCCTCTTCCGGAAATTCGCTAGGTCCGAACATGATGGAGAGCGAATCGCCTCCACCAGCTTCCTCCCCCACTGCCGCGGATAACACCAAGGTGTCGTCCCAAAGGACCCTTCCTGAACAGGGAGAGGTGCTGGAGGCTGCCAAGAACATGGGGGAACCGACCCCCATGGAGGCTGGAGACGATGGCCATGTCCAGTTTGGCCCCCGGCCAAATGTCATTCCGGAAACCCACACGGTTCCGGAGACAAAGGAGCAACCCTCTTTACCAGAAGGGGGTGTGCCTCAAACACCGGCGTCCTCTGTCAACGCGGAGGCGCCGAACACTCTGATGAGAGCGCTTCAGAGTGCCATCATTGTGGAAGAACATCGTACCCTTATGGGTACGGTGATTGAAAAGGTTCAGTCCGCGAAAAGCTGACTGAGCGAAGCCTACACTAGCCTTTTAAGAGGCTTTGTGGTATGTGACTTACAATGTTTTTTTAGTTGTATAAAAGAATGCATGTGTATAGATAGTAGCCCCTGAGACATTGTTCAGTGTTCGGAAAGAAAACCGAATAGAGGATCTAATAACTTATGCAGTAGATTAACGCACATATCTGTTTGAACAAGTAGGCTGCAACGCAGGCGTCAGCTGCCCATGCCGCCAAAGCATCCAAGCTAAGGTGGAAGCTAGAAGAAAAGCAAGGTATGTAATACCGAAGCACGTCTGAAACCATGCCAGCTATGATGTTGTATCTCAATGAGTTTCATAATTATGTTTGCATCTGACACGTCTAAGGTCGAGGCCCTCAAGAGTGCGCTGGCCAAGGCCAAGCAGGAGGCGGAGGAGGAACGAGCCTCCTGCATTAAACATGAATCGCGAGTGGAGGAAGTCCAACAAGATCTCAAGGATGCCATAGGCAAATGGGAGTCCTTAGAGCGGAAGAGTTCGGAGCAAAATTCTGAACTTGCCAAGGCACTCCAAAGTGCACAAGAAGCCCGAGCCGAAGCCCAAAGCGTTGTCCGGGAGATCCAAGAGGCAAGGCAAATTGCGGCGGGTAAGGCCTTTAACATGGAGAGCAAATTTGTGAAGAAGAGGTATATCTTTCTAACCTGGATTTGGAGTTCTCCAGGAGTATTTGCGGACCTGCCCCGGAGTGTTGCTGATGCCGCGGAGTTCTTCCGGGCCGAAGAGGGAAGCTCAACGGAGAAGCTGTTCTGGTCGCACTACCTTGCGCCAGAGTATCCTGTGCCCCTCAACGATCAGCTGAAGCAATGGACCGAACTAAACAGGTTGGCTGAATTGGCTATGAGGGATTTGATAGTCCGTCTTTGGCCCGCCGAACCCATGCCCAATAGCTACTTCGGTCTCGTCAAGTGGTTGGTCAGCGCCTGCCCTCGGCTTGATGTCGTGAAGCGGTCGGTCTGTATTGAAGGTGCGTGGATGGCCTTTGCCCGTGTCAAGGTGCAATGGGCGAAGATGGACGCCGTGCAGCTTGCAACCGAGGGACCGCCCGCTGGGAAAGAGCGTCGCACGCCGGAGCGGTACTTTGATGATGTCCTGAAAGGATCTCGCATTATAGAGGGCCAATGTTCGAAGGACATCATTTTTGAATGAATGTATTTATGTTGTCCAATCATGTATCATGAGACAAGGCTTATGTATGATAAATTGCTTATTTTTACTTTAAAATATCTCCTCGTGTGTGGTTGTTTATGATATCTGAGAGTTGGCCAGTCGTCGGCTTCAGCCCCCACGTAGGTAGTACGGGGGTATTCGGGATAACACTTAAACACACTTGACCCAACGTACTCGTCCATGAAGGAGGTGTTAGTGCGGCGAACCAGGCAAACGGACTATACGGCTTTATCACCCTCACTTAGCCATAGGAGTTTTATAATGGGAGTGTGGGCACAGCCCCTAGTATTGTTCGATTGTACGAACTTGGGTGTTGTGAATGCTCGGCCGGGTGGAGGCCATCCTATCGCATAATGCGGAAAAAATTCGCTAAAGATTTATACTTAGTCACCGAATAGCTGACCAGCTCTCGCCGCATCATGACAGTCAGTTTTCGGCTTTCTCTACTTAGGTGTTTGTCCAGGTGAACCACAAACATAATCACAGTAGTTCTCCCTTTACTACCCTATCCGATCAGACGGAACGTTAGGTAGCAAGCACAGGAGCCAGGCAACCCAACTATTGACCAAAGACATGATTCGGAGCCAATGCATATAATGCTATATTCGGGACACTGAATTGCATTGTTAAAGTGTTTGGACTTTGGTTTAATATTTAAAAGATGTACACGGCTTAATAAAGCCCCTGGCAATTTAGGCCATACCGAGGTGTACATGATAATCAAAAAAAGGCAGGGAAACATATGTTAAGAGACAAGCCAACGCCATGTAGGTTTGGGCTAAAAACTATTTCCATTGTAGTCTGATTGATACGTCAAAACGTATTGATACAAATAGTGCAATGAGCAACAAGGCTATTTTACATGTTGAACACAAGGGGAAGCCGTGCATGCGTCCTGAAAGTGGACAAGGTGATCTTTAAGGATCCTTTAGGTACTTTGGCACGCGTCTATGCTACTTTTTCCTTAGTGTATTGTCCTTCGAGAGGATCACCGACTGGTGTTTTCATAATAGGTCACGGAAAGAGGCCTTGGTACCGTCGAAACGGTGATGTGGTTTGAAGGAACCTGAAAGAAAAATAAAATAAGGAAGAAGAGGAATGTGATTTTCCTGGTAGGGTCTAGTCGTATTGCAGGCATTGTCCTTATTGTGCCTCCATCCTTTCCCTTGGTATTTTTAGTGCGTAGTTATGTACGCGTGGCACATATGCCACAATTCGGTAGGGGATAAGATGGAGGCCGAATTGCTAATCGAGCTCCTGATGAGCTGGACTGTCGTACAATGGGGTAGTCCGGACTCGTTCCACAGTGTCCGAGGACTTGGCCGCCAACATAATAGTTGGCTTAATGAGGCCACCCTGTACTTCGGCTGCCAGGACCGCAGTGTTATCCTCGGTGCGGAGGGAGTGTTCCATGTTTCCATTCACTTTTATGACTCCACGTGGTCCGGGCATCTTGAGTTTGAGATAGGCGTAGTGCGGGACTGCATTGAAGCGAGCGAACGCGGTTCGTCCGAGCAGTACATGGTAGCCACTGCGGAAGGGGACGATATCGAAGATCAAGTCCTCACTGCGTAAGTTGTCCGGCGATCCGAAGACCACTTCCAATGTGATTGAGCCCGTGCAGCGGGCCTCTACACCGGGTATCACTCCTTTAAAGGTAGTTTTAGTGGGCTTGATTCTTGACGGATCAATACCCATCTTGCAGACTGTGTCCTGATAGAGCAGGTTAAGGCTGCTGCCACCTTCCACGAGGACTCGCGTAAGGTGGAATCCATCGATGATTAGATCGAGGACTAATGCAGCCGACCCTCCATGACGGATACTGGTCGGATGGTCCCTGCGATCGAAGGTGATCGGACAGGCCGACCATGGGTTGAATTTTGGGGCGACTGGCTCTATCGCATAGACGTCCCTTAGCACGCGCTTGTGCTCCTTCTTGGGTATGGGTGGCGTATATCATATTCACCATTTTGACTTCGGGGGGGAATTTCTTCTGACCCCCTGTTTTCGGTGCGCGAGGTTCCTCGTCGTCGTCCTCACTGGGCGACCCTTTCTCCTTATGTTCAGCATTTAACTTGCTGGCCTGTTTGAAGACCCAACAACTTTTGTTGGTATGGTTGGCAGGCTTATCAGGAGTGTCGTGGGTCTGGCAGGGTCGATCAAGTATTCAATCCAGGCTTGATGAACCGTCTTTGTTTCGTTTGAATGGCTTCTTCCGTTGACCGGATTTGGAGCCGCTGAATCCGGCGTTGACTATCATATTCTTTGTATCATCATTATTGCTCTGACGCTTATGTTTGTTGCATCGGGGCCTTCCGTTGTCGTTTCGGACTTTGGAAGTGCCGGGGTCGCTGGTACTGTTACCGCTACGGGCTAGCCAGCTATCCTCGCCCGCGCAGAAGCGGGTCATTAGTGTTGTAAGGGCTGCCATGGACTTCGGCTTTTCTTGGCCGAGGTGTCGGGCGAGCCATTCGCCGCGGATGCTGTGTTTGAAGACAGTCGACAATCTGGTTCTTTTTAATTAGGAACCTAGTCCAGAATTTCCTGGCCGACTCTCCGGGCTGTTGGACTATATGACTTAGGCCATCGGCATCCTGAGGTCGGACATAAGTGCCTTGGAAGTTGTCTCTAAAGGAATCTTCCAAGTCTTCCCAGCTTCCGATAGAGTTTTCTGGGAGGCTTTTTAACCAGTGCCTAGCTGGCCCCTTAAGATTTAGGGAAAGGTATTTGATGGCGTGTAGATAATCACCGCGAGCCATGTGAATGTGGAGAAGAAAATCTTCGATCCATACTGCGGGATCTGTTGTGCCATCGTATGATTCGATGTTCACGGGTTTAAACCCTTCAGGGAACTCGTGTTCCATTACCTCATCGGTGAAGCATAGGGGGTGTGCGCCGCCTCTGTATCAATACGTTTTTGACACCGACACCCACTATTTCAAAACACACTCTCCTCGCCCGAAATTGCTCGCGCCCACTATATTTCAAAACACGCCCCCCTCGCCCGAAATCGTTCGCGCCCACTATATTTCAAAACACGCCCTCCTCGCCCAAAATCGCTCGCGCCCGCTATTTGGGAGAAGCAAAGTTACTCTACTATCCCCGACACTCAGTACATAGACCCAAGCCAAGAAGCCTAAAGGCAGGGGTAGAACTTTAACTCCCCCCACATATGAGAAAAATGCGTCTGTAAGACATGGTTCCCCCTCCCAATTCCCCATTCATACCTCGTGGGCGCCAAATCACCTTCTCCCCGGAAGCTCCCTTCTCCCGAGCCGCGAAACCTCAACCCCTCCTCCATGGCGCCCCCACCGCACCAAATTCACCGCCGCCCTCCTCTCTAATCCTAGAGATGATGTCCATTTGCTGTCGTGCACTGGACCGTGTGCCTCTTACTCCGTGCTGCCGGAGCTGCCTCAACGACGGCCGCGTGAACCGCACCGGAGCCGATTCACCCCTGCCGTTGTTCACGGCGCCGGAGCAGCTCCAACTTTGGATTCGTCCAGAGCCCCGGCGCTGCTTCCCCGTAGCCATCGACCATCGCGACATCTCTGCTTCCCTGCCGCCGGTAGCCACCGCAACCGCGCCGGCCTCACCGACTCGGCAGCTGGAGCTGCCTACTTGACCGGGCCGCCAGATAGGTCGCACCCTCATCTCAATCACTTTATTTAGGCATCAGTTGTCTGAATTTTTATTCTGGGCCAATTGATTCCCAATGGGAAGCAGCACCCCTCGAGCCGGCGGAGCTCCTAGGCTACCCATTGGTTGGTGTCTAATGTAAGGGTACAGGGGCACAAGTTCGTCGTGGAAGAAGCACTTAGATGGCTATCTTAGAGTTGCTCGGGTTGAAGGTACTGCCATCGCTGGATCTGGACGACGGCGAGTCTTTGTGGATTGGCCCGGGGGCGGCGCAACCACAGTACTGTGGTGGGGCGGGGAACGGGGTTTTGGTCGGGTCCACAGACAGGGGAGGTAGGCTGCTTTGTCGGTGGTCGCTGGCGCTTCAGGGAAGATTCCGAACAGTGTCAGCCGGGAGGCACAAAATGGCCATCAAGCCATCCAGCGTAGATCGGACAGTACCAAAATAAAATAAAATCATGTGACCCCTATTTAGTCTTCACTCAACAAACGTACCTTGATGTTGATCTCTTAGGATATTTCTTCAGATCAGAGAGATGTGTCGTTCTTAACATTATGCGTTTTCTGCATCTTCAGCCACACCGTCTTCCGACTCACCGCAGCTGCTCCAATAAGGGAAGCATACAACTATAGTCCCCACTCAACAGTTCCCTGCATTGAATGTGCGTGCCCGACATGGACAACCACAACAATTGCAGGGCCATCGACAAGTCAGCACATGATGCTCACTCGTATGGATGGCGGCCAAATAGGTTGTACCCTCATCTTACTTGTGTGCAACATTTATGGCTTTGTTATTCATCTAAGAATGGAAATAGATTATCACATTTCACTGTATATTCATGTTGATCTCTTACGGGTCTTGTTCAAGAGTTAACGTTGTTCCATAGTTCAGCTAAGAGACTTGTTCTTTAGGTAACGTTGTTCCATAGTTATCATCCATCAGCTAATGCTATCCCACAAGCTGGTGATTATAGTATTATACCACTTCTAGTATAACATATGTTATTCTTTAATACTTTTGTGTGCCATCTAGTTAATCTCGAGTACAAATGATACATATTCTGTAGCTTTCATCTGTGTTCTCCCTTTAGTTTTTGAGACCTGTCAGGGATATACCCCGCGGTATGATCCGACTGGAGCTATAACCTGGCTGGGACTTAGTAAACCGACAGGTGTTAAAGCAGGAGGTAAACTGGCAGGTGTTAAAGCAGGTGGTAAACCGGCAGGTATTAAGGCAGGTGGTAAACCGGTTGGTGTTAAGTCAGACGGTAAACCGGTAGGTTGTTAAACCGGCTGACAGTTAAGACAGACAGGTAAAACAGGCAGTTAACCCAGACGGTAAACCGACCGGTTGTTAAACCGTCTGACAGTTAAGACAGGAGTTAAGTCAGATGATAACTCAGCAGACATTCTTAAACCGGCACCAGTTAACTCCCGGCATACCATCTTAAACCGGCACTAGTTAACTCTCGGGCAGGCAGTGGTAACTGGGTTGCCAGGAGTTATGAAGCCCGAAATGTTATGAAGCCCGAGATGTTATGAAGCCCAAGATGTTAAGAAGCCCAATAAGAGAAGTTATAATAGTTAAGTCTTAAGTCCGAGTTGGACTCTACATGTAACCCACCCCTTCAACATATATAAGGAGGGGCGGGGCTCCCCAAAGAGGGATAAGTAAGAAGAAACAATCTTAAAGGGTTAGGGTTAACTAGGAGAGCCGGTTTACGACGACTTCCTCATGATCATAATGAGACATAGCCTCAAACAGCATGTAGGGTTGTTACCGGATGATGTTTCCTGGGGCCCGAAGCTGTCTAAACCCTTGTATTGCGTTGCGTCTCTCGATTCCGCTCAACCCCTCTCAAGGTACCACATAGATGCGTTGGCCTCACGACTAAGTCCTCACACTAGGACATCTACCGTGATAACTTCACGACAGTTGGCGCCCACCGTGGGGCCCGCGCACGGTGGTGTTGAGTTTTGAAGGGATCTCTTTTAGGGATCAAGAAGTTTGCAATTTTCCGGATGAACCGGTTTGAAAGGACTTGCATCAACTTCAAAGGTCATTAGTTCAGATTTGGGATCTATGAGATTTAAGGTTCAAGAAAAATTAGGGTTACAACTTGTGCGCCGCTCTCGTCTGATGATCCGTCGAAGCCAACAGGAAGTTTATCTACGTACGAATTTTTATCGGCGGGTTGTGCACAACATCTGGCAATCAAGCTGTCAAAATCACTGTGTCGCTAAAACCATCAACTTCTGTTGGTATCTGACCGGACCCGTTACAAGTCTCGGAGCATCAACTCGTAGCTGCTGGTGATGTTTATTCCTTCAAAGTACAGCAATCTCAAACCGGATCAATGTTTGGAACACCGCCTAAACCGAGACCGATAGGAGTTCTGTATGTACGCAAGTCATCCAAGGCTACAGGCTAATTCACCGAGTTCCAGTACGGCTTCCAGGCCATTACTACATCCATCCGAATTAGAGGAGCCCAAGAGCTGCCGCCGGATCATAGACACATAGCAGAAGGCTCCAAAGGGAGTTATAAATGCCGTCTTCTCCTGGTCCTTAACTGCCATTTTGATCTGATGATAGCCAGAATATGCATCCAAAAAACTTAGACGCTCACAACCCGCCATAGCATCAATAATTTGATCAATACGGGGGAGGGCAAAAGGATTTGCTGGACAAGCCTTATTAAGATCTGTGTAATCCACACACATGCGCCAGGTGCCATTTTTCTTAAGGACCAGCACCGGATTGGCAAGCCACTCAGGGTGAAAAACTTCAACAATAAAACCAGCTGCTAAGAGCCTGGCTACCGCTTCTCCAATCGCCTTGCATCTTTCTTCGTTAAACCGACGGAGGAACTGTTTCACCGGTTTGTATTTAGGATCCACATTAAGGGTGTGCTCAGCGAGTTGCCTCGGTACACCTGGCATGTCAGAGGGCTTCCATGCAAAAATGTCCCGATTCTCACGGATGAACTCGATGAGCGCGCTTTCCTATTTTGGATCCAAGTTGGCACTGATGCTGAACTGCTTGGACGAATCGCCAGGTACGAAGTCAACAAGCTTAGTTTCTGCTGCCGATTTGAACTTCAGGGCCGGATCATGCTCCGTAGTTGGCTTCTTTAATGGAGTCATGTCCGTCGGATCAACATTGTCCTTATAATACTTCAACTCCTCGGTGGCACAAACCGACTCTGCATAAGCCGCATCTCCTTCCTCGCACTCCAAAGCGATTTTGCGGCTTCCGTGAACCGTTATTGTCCCCTTGTGACCCGGCATCTTGAGCTGCAAATACACATAACAGGGCCGTGCCATAAACTTGGCATAGGCCGGTCGCCCAAACAGGGCGTGATATGGACTTTGGATTTTCACCACTTCAAACGTCAATGTCTCCGACCTGGAATCATGATCATCCCCAAAGGCCACTTCCAGAGCTATCTTACCAACATGATATGCTGATCTGCCAGGTACTACACCGTGGAACACCGTATTAGACGGTTTGAGATTTTTATCTGTTAGTCTCATACGACGGAAGGTCTCATAGTACAAGATATTAATGCTGCTCCCTCCATCCATGAGCACCTTGGTGAACTTGTAACCTCCCACCTGAGGCGCCACCACCAGAGCCAACTGACCCGGATTATCAACCTGGGGAGGGTGATCCTCTCTGCTCCATATGATTGGCTGTTCGGACCAGCGTAGATAACGGGGTATGGCCGGTTCAACAGAGTTGACCGCCCGCCTTTGAACCTTCCGGTCTCGCTTGTCCAAGCTAGTGGTGAAGACATGGTACTGCCCACTACTCAACTTTTTTGGGTTGCTCTGGTAACCTGACTGTTGCTGCTGTTGGTTGTAACCACCCTGGTTGTTCTGACTATTTTGATTATTATGTCCGCCCGGATTACCGTTAAATCCTGAACCGGAATTTCCTCCACCGTAACCCGGCCCGGACCCTGAGCCACCGCCGGAGCCGTGATCATACCGGAAAGCATTAGAATTCTTGAACTCCTGCATAATGAAGCAATCCTTCCAAAGGTGGTTTGCTGGCGCCTCTTTCGTATCATGTCTTGGACAAGGCTGGCTCAATAGATAGTTTAAGCGGTCCGGGTTAGGGTTGGATGCCCCATTGAGATTTTTCGGTTTACCCTTGCGTCGCTGGCCGTTGTCCTGCGTGTTGGTATTAGCCACAAAGTCCATGTTACCATCCGCTTTACGCTTTCCCCCACCACCATTGCCTGCCCAATGATGCTACTGACTTTTGGAGTTGTTGTTCCTCTTTCCCTTCCCTGCCTTGTCATCATCAGATTCGGGATCCTTGGTACTATCAGAATCAGCATACTTCACCAAAGCGGCCATGAGGGTCCCCATGTCAGTGCAATGACGCTTCATCCGTCCCAACTTCAGCTTCAGGGGCCCAAACCGGCAGTTGCCTTCTAGGGTTAATACTGCGGTGTCAGCGTTGATGCGGTCTGATGAGTGCAACACTTGTGAAACCCGGCGCACCCAATGAGTCGTTGATTCTCCTTCCTCCTGGACGCAGGCAGCTAAGTCCACTATCGATATAGGCTGTTTACATGTATCCTTGAAATTGCTGATAAACCGGGCTCGTAATTGGGCCCATGAACTAATAGAATTAGCTGGCAAGCTTTTTAACCAAGTACGGGCCGTTCCTTCAAGCATCATGGTGAAGTATTTCGCACACGCCGCATCATCCACATCAAGCATCTCCATGGCCATCTCATAGCTCTCCACCCATGTCTCTGGAGGTTGATCCGCCGTGTAATTTGGTACTTTGCGCGGGCCTTTGAAATCCTTGGGCAGGCGCACATTGCGTAAAGCGGGGATAAGGCAAGGCACCCCCAGAGAACTAGAAGTAACACCACGTTTGATCGAGATAGTTGGACGAACCGGCGTGAGCTGCCGAGCCTGATGCTGTGCAGCTAACTCAGCCTCCCTGCGCGCTCGGGCCCGGTCCACCACTTCCTGAGCGTTATCAGCACCACCCGCTGGGTTATTGCCACGGGGTGCTCCACGTCGTTCATTACTCGACACTGCCGGTTCATCCATATGTCTGCTATAGCTCCGGCTTGGACGGGGGGTCGAGTGGATCCGGTCGCGGCTGTACGAGTACGCTTCCTGTTGGACCAAAGCTGTCCTCAGAACCTCCTTGACCCGTCGCGTCTCTACTGCCTGCGGCGAGTCACCTTCAATTGGAATGGCCTCCAGCCGTGCAGCAGCGGCGACGAGATTGTCCATTGGGTTGGAGTAGTGATCCGGAGGTGTTAAAACAGCCTGAGGTATAACGGTGCTTTGACGAGGCGGGTCCATCCGACGAGGCTGAACCGGCGCACCGGCCCCAGGAGCTTCCGCCCGGTTTCCCTCCAGCGGATTGCCGGTTCCTGCTCCTGGAGTGTTGAAAAGGTCTCTGGCCTCGAAAACTGGAGGCAAACGGGATCGGTACTTCCTCCTCATGACTTCCTGCGACGCGCTCTGGTCCAACATGAGCCTGTAGGCTTGTGCGTCTAAAGCGGCCCGCTCTATGGCCATCCTGGTGTCCTCAGCTGCCAGATCTGTCTTGGCCTGGGTGATCTGTTCCTTCACCTTTGCAATCTCCGCGTTGTGAACGCCCTGATCCACCGGATTAGCTTCCGCCATAAGCACAGCCAATGCATCAAATAGCTCTGATAGAATTTGAGCCGGCGGGCGCACAGGGCCTCCTGCCCCGGCAGCCGTCGCCGCTGTTGAACCGGAGGTTGTTGCCGCAGCGGTCGAAGAATGAAGCGCTGCTTGTGTGCCGGCCATGAATATTCCAACCCGGTTGGGCAGATCAGAGGGGTCCGGAATACTGTCGCCATCGGAACAGCCCCCAATCCGCCGTCTTGTAGCTGATAAAGAGATTCGGTTTCTCCGGTCGATGACTCGTCATCGGAACAAACGACGGTATCGCCGCGAGATTCCGACCCATCCTCATAACTTCCTCCATGGATGACTCCCACGAAGGCACGCTTCATGGCCGGTTTAACCCGGGCGGATCGCGCACGCTGAGCCGTCTCGACGAGGTCGGTGCAGATGTCCGGCTCAGGGCCCGGTTCACCGATCTTGCCAATGAAAACGTGAATGCCATCAAAGGGGACCCGGTACTCGTACTCAACTGAGCCGGCCTTGGGGCCCCAGCCTGCGTCGTCGATGTAGAGCTTGCCGCGACGACTCTTAGTCATCCGGCCTACGGCGTAGCCCTCGAGTCCTTCAAAGCGGCCCTCCAAGAACCTGAAACCATCGTGCGATAGCCCCACGGTGGGCGCCAGCTGTCGTGGTTTTGTCACGGCAGATGTCCTAGAGAAAGGACTTAGTCGTGGAGCCATCGCGACGGGTTAGCTTGAAGGGGTTAAAGCGGACACAGGGACGCAAGAGAGTTTATACTAGTTCGGCCCCTTCGATGAAGGTAAAATCCTACGTCTAGTTGTGATTGAATTGATGGGGTTTTGATGACTAGGGAGCAAACAAGCTTCGCCTATGTCTCGAGTTGTTGTCTGTTGTTTTTGAACCGCCGTCGGGTCGACCCTTTATATACTTGGGTGACACCCGTCGGTTTACAGAGTCCCAATACCGGCTCATAGATGTGTCCGGTTTGGTCTCTACTTATTCCTAACTTACAATACAAGTTACATACCGACGCCGATTTACAGCTATAGGCCTTAAACCGATTATGGGCCTTTAGCCCTCTGATCTGTCCTCATGGGTTTTAATATACTCAACTACTGATGAAGTTAACCCGGCCTGTCCTGACTGGTTTACGCCCAGTAGTAATATCCCCAACAGTATCTATTAAAGGAAAAAAAGTGCTGGAAGGAGGGCCATGACCCGGAAGGTGGGGCGGACGTGGACTTGGCAAACCACACGACCCAAAAACAGACTCGCGCTAAGTCGCCAAAGTCGCCGGCATGTGCCTCTGTTCTTCTCCAACCCGTCAGCTCCGCCTTCGCTGCCCTCCGGGATGCTCATGCCCGGCTGCCCTGGCCTCGCGCCTTTCTGCCGACCGCACCATGAACCGCCGACTGCCAGGGGACCTCCAAGCCTCCTCCCCTGTTGCGCTGGGTTCAAAGCAGCCATGGCCTCGTCCAGCTTCGCTTGAGCACCGGCCACCTCCGAGTCACGCCCGTCCTCTACTCCGCCTCCGCGACCTGCCCAGTTCAATCTCGGGATAGACCGTCGTTCCCGCGGCCATAAGGCCTTCCACAACGTAGCCGGTGCCAAATACATCAAAAGGCAGCCACCTCATCACCGGTGCCCAAAATTGCTTTTCAGGCATCGATCTCACAACGTAGGGCTTCGGCAGGAAAAAGATTCTGGGACCCATATGATAAACAAGTACACCATGCTGCTGTGTATTGAGCAAAGAGAGAGAAGACATTTGCTGTTCAAAGTTGAGAGTTAATAGTATTTTATTAGCTGAAGGAATTGGGCATCGGTGCTCCTACTTACTCCGATGCCATGAAAATTTTGTTGAGGCACCGGCCTCACGAGGGCACCGGTTATCGAAGCTAGAAGTTAATTTGACCTCTTTTGACCTACGTAGTGGAAGGCCTAACACGGCGTGGATTCCTGCCGCATTAAACCGGCTACAGCCTCGGTAACCCGCCGCTGCGGTTCCCCTCTGCCTGTGAGGCTGTGACTCGCCCTCGTCAAAACGCCCGCGGGTCGAGTCGCCGGTCGTCAAACCGGCTGCGTCGTCGCCAACGCCGCCCCGACTCGCCTCGGACCTGGATTCACCATCGCCGAGCCGCAGTGGGTTTGCCTTGTTCTCCAACGCCCATGTCTCCCCTGGCCGTGCTCTGTCCTCGTCGTGGCCAAGTGGCCTCAGACCGAGCCAAAGCGTCGCCGCTTCAACCCGCCGGTCTCCGTTCGCCGCTTCGGTCTGGGCATAAGTCGCCGGCGAGTTACCTCCGCCGCTGGGTTGAGCCGGCCCTGCCGCCTCAGGCCGCCCCTCGCTCGAGTTCACGCCGATCCGCCGGTCGCCATGGTCACATCTGCAACCGCCGCGGTGCCGCCTCAGGCCACCTCCTTCGCCTCTGAGTTTCCATGCCTCGGGCCGCCTGCTGCCTCCGAGTCGCCGGCTGTGCGTCGAGCGCCTCACTTCTGAGGAGGCCGTGCCTCTGTTCTGAACCGCCGCCGGTTCAGTCGCGCCTCGGCTCCTCTGGGTCGCCATCACCAACCCGCAGCTACGCATCTCCAACCCGACACCGGTTCAGTCGCGCCTCGCACTGGCCTCGGAGCCGCCACGCCTTACTCCGATTCCCATATTGCGCTGACCCACCTTCGTCACCTCCATCGCCGAGAGCCGCCCTCGTCGAAACGCCTGACCTGCCTCCTGTTGTCGCCTTACCGTGGCCCGCCTCACCGGCGTCTTCTACCCCCGAAGCCGCTGCCGGTTTGCCTCGCGCTGGCACTGCCCTGTCCGTGCCGATTACGACCTGCTTCGACCGGCGCAGCCATGCTTTATCACGTCTCCGAGCTACCATCGGTTCTAACCCGCCTCCACCGGCGCGGCCTTGAGCTGGATCCTGCCTCACGGGGCCACCGTCGCAGTGCCCTGCGCCGCCGCGTCGGCCGTCTTTGAGTCGTCGCTCGCCGACCGTGCCTTCCGCCGGCCACGCCTGTCTTCCACCCGCTGCTGCACCGGATGGAGCCGCCCCAGCCTCACTTTAAGTCGCCGCCGGATCCCTATCGTGCGCCTCTCCCCTGCTGCGAGAGCCGCCCCGTTGCCGTGGGTCGCCGGCGCCGTCTCGTTTTTACCCTTGAACCGGATGTTGCAGCAGTCACCGTCGCCTTCCCGTCTGGATCGCCACCGCCCTCAACTCCTGCTCTGCACGCCCGTGCTGAACCCGGCCGCATCCGCGCCTTCTCCGACCCGCCGTCTGCGCGCCCGGATTGAGTCGCTGCTCCGGCCGGCTCCGGCGCGCCCCGCTGACTCACCGCTTCTCCATTTGAGCTTTCCTGCGCCCGGCATGGCCCGGCGTCCCGGCCTCCAGTGTTTCCTTTTACATGCGGTTTGACCAGTTTCCATGAGTCGCCTCGCCTCCGTTCGCCGACCTGCCATAAGCTCCAGTTACATCGTCAAGTTGTACAACTACGACATAGAGCTGTTAGTGGGCTGCTAATGCATGTACATCAGATCAACTATTCATCTACCATGCATCCACCATCTACTACAAGTGCAAGGTCATCAGGATAATTGTTCGCTGTGAAAGTAGTGTTATACTTCAGAGATGGAGCGCCTATTGATCCGCCTCGCTGGATGCGTGCCAGTTCCGAGCACGCCTGCCGGCCCCGTTGCCCCGCCGTCAGAGTCGCCGCCCGGACCTTCCAGTCTCAAGTGTCTGCCCACGCCGGACCACCACCAGCAGACGCATGCACAACTCGCCGCCCAAACCGCCACGCTGCGCTACACGCCGGCGAGTCCGTGTTTCCTGGCCGCGCAGAGCCGCTGTTCCGGCCACGGCCGTAACCTCAGACTGTCAGCCGCCTCAACACCTTTGGGACGCTTCTGCTGAGCTACCTTTCCGTCGCCGTGGCTTTAAGCCGGTGCCGCGCCGAGCCGCCTTGTACCACCTTGTTGGTGCTTCTGCAAGTCACCGTTTGGAGCCACCTTGTTTCAACGGTTGTGCGTCGAGCCTGCTGCTGCTATGGCATTAACTTAGACAAACATCACATCTCCTAAGATGCATAGCAGAAGAGCAAAGCTACTAGCGCTGCGTGCCCTGCACTACTTTGAACTTGCTAAAGAAAGGAGGGGATTTTCTCCCCACGTGAAGACCCAAGCCAATACAAAGTACTGACAAAGCTAGTACTCATTGATGAATGGGGCGAATATGCATATGATATTGCACGATCAGGCATTTGCAAACCGGAGCAGCATACTGGAAATAAGCAACCAGAAGAAGTTGAAGCCCACGTGCCGTTCCGGTCGGTTTGCAGACCATGACTGAATATTTTAAAGGCAAGCTGGACCTAAAGACAGGGTCTGTGTACAGAGCTGCCACCTAAGTAAATCAGGTGATACTTATCCTATATATTGTTTGTTAAAGCGCATGTTGATCTCTTTTCACAAACAATTACTACGCCTTGCCGTATTTTTTATACGCAGGACAATTATATTTATATTGCGGGTATGGAGCATGAGATGGCAACGTTCTACAACGGTGTTTTTCTTCGTGTCACATTACCTGATGAACGGACAGCCGGTTCACGCATTCGCATCAGTTTACAATATGGAGGACAACTTGCCCGTCCGCACCGGCCTATAATATTGCGGCCGACTCATTTGTCTGCTCCTACGGCGGACTCACCCATGATTGATTTCCGCTTCACCATGGTGATCATCAACTCCGTGGTGGATAACTACTGGCCTGGCATATCAGGTGAAGTCCGTTCAATATATTTTTATATTGTATATTGCTTTCTTTTAAAAAGCAATTACTCCGTCTTGCACAATTATCTAAATGCAGGACCCTAAAACCGCCAAATTGGTGCAAATTTAAAGGCCGTCAGAAAATTTCCGGCTTAAAAAAAAGGATTCCGGTTCAAAATCCGATTCAAGAAAAAATTACAGGGACCAAAGAGAGTCTGTTGCAAAAGCACAGCTCAAACATAGGTGCCCCTTGAGCACAGCTCACAATATCATTTGGGGGCTTCCTATTCAAACATAGGTGTATTCACCAAAGAGAACGTAGCGTTACTACCCTCTTGATCCGGCTATCAAGCCAATATTATCATAAGAGCATAGCTCTGGTTACTTCGGTAATCCGACTAACAAGCCAATATTATCATAAGGGGCCAAAGAGAGTCTGCTGCACTGCACAGCTCAAACATGGGTATCCCTTGAGCACAGCTCACAATATCACTTGGGGGCTATGTTCGAACCATAGTCACACCTCTTGATAGACATAAGGGCACCAGGGAAATCACTTGGGGGCTCTGGTCCTATCCGAACCATAGCTTATACCCTCTTGATCGGCATAAGGGCCACCAGGGAAATCACTTGGGGGCTTGGTCGTATCTGAACCATAGCTACACCTCTTGATAGGCATAAAGCCACCAGGGAAATCACTTGGGGGCTATGGGTTCGAACCCTAGTTACACCTCTTGATAGGCATAAGGGCACCAGGGAAATCACTTGGGGGCTTGGTCGTATTAGAACCATAGCTACACCTCTTGATCGACGTAATGCCACAATTATGACTACTTGGGGGCTCTGGTCATATCCGAACCATCGCTTAAACCCTCTTGATCATACATATACATCATCATATATTGCATCATACGTTGCGTTATAATTACATCATCATAGCATGTATCATATGTGCATGGATATACCGGCTTATATGGCAGGAATCGGTTTTCAAACCAGGTCATATTATTCAAATCTTTAATAGCCAACATGGCTGGATTTTATTATGGTTATCAATAACCAGTATTATAATTAAGGTTTTCAAAGTCGCTTTAGTGCAATGACTATCATATTATCAAGAGATATGATTTATTCTACAATTGGAGGAATAGTCCCGAGTCGCTGCAGGCTTACGACCCGCCACTTGGGGGCTACATTATTCAAGTTGAGATTACATCAAATACACAAGTCTCATGTTGCTGCAAGCATGCACCATGACACTTGGGGGCTAATGCAAAGTCATTGTTTTGCTCACTTATTGAAGACCCGACTCATCACATCATAATGAGCCGGCCCTTGGGCGCTACCAATTGCTCCTATCGAACAATTCAAGGTACACAAGTTTTCATCTATTATTGAAGGATCCACTGCTCAGTTGGTAAAGCACAAAGCTCTCAACCTTGTGGACGTGGGTTCAAGCCCCATGAGGGGGGTTACATCGTATAATGTTATTCTCAGTGAAGTATATATAAAGTCCCAGCTCAATATTATCTTACTGAGCCGGCCCTTGGGGGCTACACGTTGATGTTCAAGTCTACATGATCATATCTATAAAGTCCCTACTCCTTATTGCATAATGATCCGGCCCTTGGGGGCTACACTAGTTGAAGTTTTTATGAGAATCAGGCAATTACAAGTCCCAGGTTGCTGCAAGCATGACAACCCAGTACTTGGGGGCTACATATGTGGAATATTCAGTTTTGATTAGTGACTGAGATGAACAATTTGGATTTCTTCAAGCTTGTGACATTCATATTGAAGCAAGTCTTAAGCTGTTACTATGCTACCTTCTTAAGACTTGGGGGCTACAAGTGATAGGCATATAAGAGGTATATTTTCAAGCTTGATGTTAACTACAATTATGACCCGGTGCCATCAATATTTGTAAACCGGCAATGATAAACCAGCAAAGTTCAATATTCTTAAACCGGCAATTTTGGCAATGGTAAACCGGCAAGTCCTACATTCTTAAACCGGTTGAAGATCAAATGAGTATTTCAAAGGCCAATATTTTTGTTAAGCATTGGGAGCTGAAGTCAACGGAGTTATTCTTCACAATATTTCTCTGTGACAAACCAATGTCAGCAAATTGATTATGAAGCTGGCTTATTGACTCGGATTTTATAGAAGAAGGAAGTGATAAGGACTTAAGGATGATCAGGATCAGTTTAACATGGATAAATCCAAATTAAACTAGGGGCTAATGTCGGGGATATACCCTGCGGTATGATCCGGCCAGATTTATAACTCGGCTGGGACTTAGTAAACTGGCAGGTCTTAAAGCAGGAGGTAAACCGCAGGTGTTAAAGCAGGTGGTAAACCGGCAGGTATTAAGGCAGGTGGTAAACCGGTTGGTGTTAAGTTAGACGGTAAACCGGTAGGTTGTTAAACCGGCTGACAGTTAAGACAGACAGGTAAAACAGGCACTTAACCCAGACGGTAAACCGGCCGGTTGTTAAACCGGCTGACAGTTAAGATAGGAGTTAAGTCAGATGATAACTCAGCAGACATTCTTAAACCGGCACCAGTTAACTCCCGGGCAGGCAGTGGTAACTGGGTTGCCAAGAGTTATGAAGCCCGAGATGTTATGAAGCCCGAGACATTATGAAGCCCAAGATGTTAAGAAAGCCAAGAAGAGAAGTTATAATAGTTAAGTCTTAAGTCTGAGTTGGACTCTACATGTAACCCGCCCCTTCAACATATATAAGGAGGGGCAGGGCTCCCCAAAGAGGGATAAGTAAGAAGAAACAATCTTAAAGGGTTAGGGTTAACTAGGAGATCCGGTTTATGACGACTTCCTCATGATCATAATGAGACATAGCCTCAAACAGCACGTAGGGTTGTTACCGGATGATGTTTCCCGGGGCCCAAAGCTGTCTAAAATCTTGTCTTGCGTTGCGTCTCTCGATTCCGCTCAACCCCTCTCAAGGTACCACATAGATGCGTTGGCCTCACGACTAAGTCCTCACACTAGGACATCTGTCGTGACAACTCCACGACAAGACCTGTTGCTACTAGTTAACCCCAGTCCTACTATTTATGTCATCTCCTACATGCACTCATTACATAAATCTAACTACTAGTTGTCTTCCATGCATGTCAGATATAATTACACACACTAATTTATCCACAAGAACCTCACAGAGCAATGTAATGGCCAACAAACTTGACGTCAATGATACCCAATATGATGGAACATGTAAAGGCAGTTCTTCACAAGACTTGCAGAAAGATGATGAATCCTATTCACCCCACAAGGTCCTTGCTCTAACTTGGCCCTTGATATGGGTACATCATGCATATAATGTCCTGGAGTGCATCCACTCTGCTGCAATGCCTTGTGCTTTGCCTACTGATCATGCATGTAAATATGGCATGCCTTCCTATTTTTCAGTACCTATTCCATTCATGATAACATGTTTTCAAATTCAAGTACTGTCATTCTACTTTATCGCAATGCCATCTGCTTAGTTTGGACATCATGCTTCTCAATATCTTATGCATTGTTATTCATCAGTATGTACTTCATCTGTCTACCATACCATGTTCTTTTTTTACATTGAAGTGTTGTGCTAGTTGTCTCTTGCAATGCCATCTTAGTTTCCCAATCATACATGCATATGTTGCCTTAGTGTTTTTCTGTATGTATTCCGCTAGCATACAGTTTTTACATTCAAGTAGTGTTTTTTACACTGTTGTCCCGTCGTATCCCTAGCTCTTACATCATACTCCCTCCGTCCGGATTACAGGTCGCAGAAATGGATAAAACTGGATGTATCTAGAACTGAAATACGCCTAGAACCATCCATTTATTTCCGGATGGAGGGAATACATGTCAATATGTCATGCCTTTCTATTCTTCAGTACCTATTCCATCTCTGTTGTAGCATGTTTTATAATTGAAGCACCATTCTTCTATATAAGGCATGCAAGGGGAAGACGGCTATGTTAGAATCTAAAGGGTTACAAACCAGGTCTTTGCAAAAGATCCAAACGCCAGGAGATAATAAACCAATTCCAGTTTTCATAGATACTGCTCCAACACAGAGAAACCAAACTCCCACTGATAATAAGAAGATTCCAGTGGCCAAAGAACTAGTCTGCTCCAGTCCAGCAAAAATATGTCAACTCCATTCTAGGAAGCATGTGCGTATCCTTGCATCATGAAATTTTATAGCATTCTGATCATATTTTCTACATGTTTCTTACCCATCTCTCTTTTAGAAAATAAGTTTAAATGATAGAAGACTTCCTCCATTGGGATCGTATTTGAGGAAAGTATCTTGCGGGAATTCTCTGTGCTCCAATGCTGATGTAAGTACCTGTTGTATATCACTACATTTTTACATCAGCATATATTTTGTTAATTGGCATGAATCCAACCTTTATCTGATCTAAGGGATCGTATTTGAGGAAAGTATCTTGCGGGAATTCTCTGTGCTCCAATGCTGATGTAAGTACCTGTTGTATATCACTACATTTTTACATCAGCATATATTTTGTTAATTGGCATGAATCCAACCTTTATCTGATCTAAAATTAGTTGTAGCAAAATGTTAAAGGCGACAATGTTGATTTTTTAAAGGAAAACTGCATGGTAGTTTTGCATACTGAGCTGCATGACTGTACTATCTCATATCATGCACATTACTGAATTGTTGTGCTGCTCTGGTTGCCCATCCGTTCATTGTGTCAATGTTGCTTTCGTATTACCTTACCTGGCTGATGATAGCTGTGCCATATGGTGTTAATTTGGTGTAGGCTGGTGTGGTCTGGTTGCCCAAATGTTCGTTGTGTCAATGTTGCTTTCCTATTATCTGACCTGGCCAATGATAGCAATGCTAGTGTGTTAATTTGGTGCAGGCTGCTGAAGATAAGAAGACAAACTCTAAAAACAGCAAAGCAACCCCATTGTTTCTTTCTTATAAATCTAGGCTAGGTAATATGGCAATAACTCTTGATTAATCTGTTTGGTTCCCCTCCTAATTTATGTTATGATGCAGTGGTCGAGATACTCTCCACTATCAATAATACAAGCCTGCCAAAATCGCCATCTGAATCTGTTCTGTTTCCTCTGTCTCGAATGCATTGGAAAGAATGTATGTTTGTGAACCAATTAATGGCTGAAGCAATGATTGAAATGGTGGAGGAATCAGAGGTGCACATTCGTGCGCAACAACAACTAATCAATGTTTTCAGAGACAGTGTACCAAAGCAGCAAGAACTTGCCCACATGCTTATGGGCATCATCCGCGCCGAGGTTGCAGATTGTGACGTTGTAGATCATTAGGTTTTGTTCATTTATTTGCACTGGCATCAATCTTTGATTTCCCAGTGGATGTAATTTCCTGTAATATATGCTGGATGTGCAACGTTTTTCCCTGTATGTCGTACCTTTGCTTGATCGGTTTTGGTCCTGTGCATAATTGCTCATCGTAATGGGCTCAAATTATCTAATTGGGCCTAAAGACATGTATGAAATTTAGTGGGCCCATTAAGTTAATGGGCCATTACCAGGCCGAAAGTTAATGGTCAGCACTCTTACCTCCCGGGTCATTAACAGGCCGACATAGAAGCGGGCAACAGGTGGGCCCATTTGATTTCATGAGTCGTTAACAGGCCGATACTAGGCCGGGCTACATATGGCCCAACTATACCGTGGGCCTTTAGCAAGCTGAAAGAGACAGCGGGCTCGTACTGGACAATGAAGAGCATGGGCCGCGAAGAGGCCGAAAGTCAGGTCGTACTGTAAATGGCCCAACTGTGTTGTGGGCCTTTAGCACGCCGAAAGAGAAACCGGGCTGGTATTGGACCATGAAGAGCATGGGCCGTTAAAAGGCCAAAACTCAGGTCTGAGGCCCAACTCACTTACGGGCCATCAACAGGCTGAAAGACACACCTGGCCGGAAATTGGCCCAACACTTAAATGGGTCGCTAAAAGGCCGAAAGATGTACATCTTGAAAATTGGTCCATCCCTTGAATGGGCTGTTAACACGCTGAAACCACATCGGGCCGATATTGAGCCCAAATATATAGCGGGTTGTAAACGGGCTCGAATTGTTGATGGGCCGCAATGGAGTCAAATCGTTAATGGGCCATTGATGGGACGAATTGGCACATCTCGTATGGGACGTGGGCTTAAATGGACCTGACACAAGTAGGCCTTATATGGGCCAGCCTACTAATTCTTACTAGGCCGGCCTTTTTCACTGGAATGGGCCACTGTTGGGCCGTGCCACATGTCGATCTATCATAGGCGCATCCTGTCCACTGAGTGGATGACATCTGTCCCAACGGTGAGCCGGCACGTGGTTCCTCCGGTCAATGAGAATTTTACACGTGGAAAATCCCCATTGGTCCTGGCTGTTAACGGGTTATCGGATCCAAACAGAAACCCTATAGCTTAACAGTGACCCGTTACGGTGGATGCCACATGTCGGTCACCCTTGACGAAAGCACTTCTATGACGAGCGATTTATCTTCATGGAAGTGGACACTTCCGTGATGATAATTTTGGTAATGTCATGGAACACTTCTACAACAGCACAGGTATGACTATCTTGATTCTGTCATAAAATCGTCATGGATGTACATGCATGATAGAAAACGTGACCTACTGTGACAAACATGTATCATCGCGGAAGTGTATTTTTTGTAGTGTTGCCTTCGGATCTGTGGTGGAAGGTGTATCCAATAGTTTCTTTTGGGTATCCTATTAAGACGCACTTCTCCGATTTGGATTCGAGCTTATCAGGCTGAAGATTTTTCACATAAGCATCGCAACCCCAAACTTTAAGAAACGACAGCTTAGGTTTCTTGCCAAACCACAGTTCATACGGTGTCATCTCAACGGATTTAGATGGTGCCCTATTTAACATGAACGTAGTTGTCTCTAATGCATAACCCCAAAACGGTAGTGGTAAATCGGTAAGAGACATCATAGATCGCACCATATCTAATAAAGTACGGTTACGACATTCGGACACACCATTACGCTGTGGTGTTCCAGGTGGGCGTGAGTTATGAAACTATTCCACATTGTTTAAATGAAGGCCACATTCTTATTACGATGATTCTCCACTTCACTTTGAAATTCTTTGAACTTTTCAAATGTTTCAGACTTGTGTTTCATTAAGTAGATATACCCATATCTGCTCAAATCACCCGTGATGGTTAGAAAATAACGATACCTGCCGTGAGCCTCAACACTCATCGGACCGCATACATCGGTATGTATTATTTCCAATAAGTCATTACCTCACTCCATTCTTTCGGATAATAGAGTTTTAGTCATCTTACCCATGAGGCATGGTTCGCAAGTATCAAACGATTCATAATCAAGTGATTCCAAAAGCCCACCTGCATGGAGTTTCTTCATGCGCTTTACACCAATATGACCTAAACGGCAGTGCCACAAGTATGTTGCACTATCATTATCAACTTTGCATCTTTTGGCATCAATATTATGAATATGTGTATCACTACGACCGAGATTCAATAAACTATTAACATTGGGTGTATGACCATAGAAGGTTTTATTCATGTAAATAGAACAACAATTATTCTCTGACCTAAATGAATAACAGTATTTAAAATAAACATGATCCAATCATATTCATGCTAAACGCAAACACCAAATAACATTTATTTAGGTTCAACACTAATCCCGAAGGTAGAGGGAGTGTGCGATGGTGATCGTATCAATCTTGGAGTCACTTCCAACACACATCGTCACCTCGTCCTTAACTAGTCTGTGTTCATTCTGCAACTCTCATTTTCGAGTTACTAATCTTAGCAACTAAACCGGTATCGAATACCCAGGGGTTGCTACGAACACTAGTAAAGTACATGTCAATAACATGTATATCAAATATACCTTTGTTCACTTTGCCATCCTTCTTATCCGCCAAGTATCTAGGGCAGTTCCGCTTCCAGTGATCATTCCCTTTGCAGTAGAAGCACTTAGTTTCAAGCTTGGGTCCAACTTTGGGCTTCTTCCCGAGAGTGCACAACAAAAAAACACACTTCTGTGATGATACGTGTTTGTCACAGTAGGTCACGTTTTCTGTCAAGCAAGTACATCCATGACAATTTTATGACAGAATCAAGATAGTCATACATGTGCTGTCATAGATGTGTTCCATGACATTACAAAAATTATCATCACAGAAGTGTCCACTTCCATGACGATAAATCGCGCGTCATAGAAGTGCTTTCGTCAAGGGTAACCGACATGTGGCATCCACCGTAACAGGTCGCCGTTAAGCTATCGGGATCCGGTTTGGATTCGATAATCCGTTAATAGCGGACCAATGGGGATTTTCCACATGTAAAATTCTCATTCGCCGGCAGATCCACGTGTCGGCCCGGCGTTCAGACAGTTGTCATCCAGCGAATGGACGGAACGGGCCTCTGATACATCGACACATGTCTTGGCCCAACAGTGGCCCATTCAGGTTAAAAGGTCAGGCATGTCAAAATAAGCGAGCCGGCCCATTAGCGGCCTACTTGAGTCAGGCCCATTCACAAGCACGACCCATACAAGTTACACAGAATCGGCCCATCAAAGGCCCATTCTAGATTTGACAATTTCCAGCCCATCGTCAGTTTCAGCCCGTTAACGGCCCGCTACGTCTTTGGGCCCAATTACGACCCGAGCTTCTTTCTGCCTGTTAGCAACCCATCATCAGTTCCAGCCCGTTAACGGCCCGAAACATCTTTCGGCCTTTTCTCGGCCCATTCTGTAGTTGGGCCAATTCTATCTCATTGTGACTTTAGGCATGTCCTTGTCCCATTCGGTAAATGGGCTAATTCCTAGCCCATTTTGTCTTTCGGCCTGCTAACAGCCCGCACAACAGTTGGGCCTTAAACTTTGGGTCCATTAGGGGACCATGTTCTGTGGGGCAAAATTTCAGCCCAACGCGACTTTCGGCATGTTAAAAGCCTAGTTTGCAAATTGGGCCTCCTCTAGCCCATAACACTTTCGGCCTCTTACTAGCCCGTAAAGTAAAAGGGACGAGACAAAATTAACATTTATTTCGGCCAGCTAGAGGCCCGCATGCCATTTCCATTTATACGGCCCTATCGAGCTTTTGGCCTGTTAACGGCCTGCTAAGAGTCGTTGTTATGGTGGGCCACATCATTTGGGATCCACTAAATATTATTTTGACTAGCCCAATTAAGGCCCGCTTTGACTATACATGTTTGTTCGTTTGTATGGTGTCCACGAAATGTCTGGGCGTGTTGGCCCCCGTTTCAACGATATAGCATATTCAAGAATTATCCTACTCTATACTATCGCCTCTAAAAACATACACTATACAATAAAAAGACTAAGGCATAGAAACGTAGAATAATCCTACTCTATGCAATAAAGAAATTACAACCGAATATACCCACTAGGCATTATAGTTCGGCACTAGTGATAATAAAGCGTATACAAACAGCAGATTACATACACTGGACAAATAAAGCTCATACATCATGGATACGCATCAACAGAACTTAACATTTGAACTATAATTTCTTCAGAAAATAGGATTGGCCGGATTTAGATAGCACAAATTGCGGTCTGGAAAATCTCCAATTCCTTCGTGGGTACCTCAGTGTCTCGTTTCATTTTTTGACTCCTGCATCTAATACCTGCAAGTCCAGTCTCAACTTGTTGATTGTACATTCAGAATCATGTACACGTTGTCTTGCCACCTCTAGTTGATGCTCGAGAACATCAACACATTCCAATTCCAATCCATAATCATTTGGTAACGGCCATGTCGCACTGCTCACAGATCTTTGTGTTGATGTCACTTCATCCTGAAATGTTTCTGTAAGTACACATGACTAGGGCAAAAATATAGTTACAACAGTGAAGCGAGTAAGACAAATTATTTTGTACATGGCAAAACAGGACTAACAATAATGTTACACGTCATGAAGCATAAGCAGGTGATATTTTAAAAATTACAAAATGGTAGTCTGTGCAGCCCGCATACAGAAATCTATCTTAGCTCACTAGAGGAGCATGATGTTGGGGCCAAATCCAAAACACAAACAAGTTCAGACAGCACGTTGCGTATAAGTACGCAAGCAGTTGGCCATTCTGTAGCTCGATTAAAGTCTTAGGGAGCATAATGAATAACAGAGGGATTTATACAAACCTACTACAGCAAGCAAAACTATGCAATCATTAGCCTAGTATAAACTAGATTGCGAGCCTCATGCGGTAATAGTTGGTTAATAGACTTCAAAGCTTCAGGCACACTTCGCCAGAGTAATTAAATGGTAAGGCCTTTAATTATGTCAACTAATAGTTATACAAGTACCCAACATCATGCATCATTATTTGGGCATCTCATTAACCAAGGACAAATAAAGAAATTGAAAAGAGAAAATTAACTATGCCTGAAACAAACAAGCAATTGAACTGTTGAGTTGGATACAGTGACTTACCTTAACTGGTTGAACAGGCTCAACGTTGCTCCTCCTTCTCTTGCAAGGCTCCTTCCTAACATCTTGTACTTGGAAATCCTCAATCTTATCTTCATTGCACCCCCTCTGCAAGGTGACACAAACCAGTTACTCGTCTCCTTGGAAGATAAATATGCATACTTTCCAGTCTATGAACAACACAAAAGGATGAGAATATAACAAAACAACACCACATAATGAAACATGCCACATCTCTTGCACTTGCACACAATGAAATGAGCATTTACTATGTGTGCACTATGTAAAAACTAGGCATGCCTTCGAACTGGATCTCCAGGTACTCTTGGAGAGCCCACTTTAGTGTACAACCAAACCTTTATGTCACCTATGATTTAGACAAGCCCGCACTACTGCAGCCCTTAGTGTCTAAATCGTTGACAAGCTCTGTTAGAGTGTTAGGTCAAGAATAGCAAGTAATCAAAGCAAATAGTCCTAGTATGGCTGGCTGATACAAACAAGCAATTGAACATATGTGTGAGCAAATCTTACATATTAAGAAAAGAAGCAAAGAAGGAGTGTCGGTGTCAAAACCGGCGGATCTCGGGTAGGGGGTCCCGAACTGTGCGTCTAGGCCGGATGGTAACAGGATACGAGGGACACAATGTTTTACCCAGGTTCGGGCCCTCTTGATGGAGGTAAAACCCTACGCCCTGCTTGATTAATATTGATGATATAGGTAGTACAAGAGTAGATCTACCACGAGATCAAGGAGGCTAAACCCTAAAAGCTAGCCTATGGTATGATTGTTGTATGATGAAGTTGTCCTACGGACTAAAACCCTCCGGTTTATATAGACACCGGAGAGGGTTAGGGTTACACAAAGTCAGTTACAATAGTAGGAGATCTTGAATATCCGCATCGCCAAGCTTGCCTTCCACGCCAAGGAAAGTCCCATCCGGACACGGGACGGAGTCTTCAATCTTGTATCTTCATAGTCCTGGAGTTCGGCTGAAGGTATAGTCCCGCTACCCGAACACCCCCTAATCCAGGACTCCCTCAGTAGCCCCTGAACCAGGCTTCAATGACGACGAGTCCGGCGCGTAGATTGTCTTCAGCATTGCAAGGCGGGTTCCTCCTCCAAATTCTTCATAAAAGTTTTGTAAACACCAAGAGTAGTGTCCGGCTCTGCAAAATAAGCTTCCACGTATTGCCATAGAGAGAATAATATTAACACCAATCTAATCTGCTGACGTATTCCGCAGCGTGACATCACACTACGGCCAAGCCTTTATTCGAATCGTTTTCACTTCTCCACCTCAGCGTGTTTTGCGAGGCGGTTTCCTTGGCACGTCTTGTCAAAGCAGAGATCGTGTCCCCTTTGTTTACGGGATTCTCGTTAATACGGACGTGGGTAACCCAACCGCGCCACTTATCACGATGCTTGGGAGGCAAGCGAGTTTTACTAGGCTGGTGGGGACGCATAGTCGCATCCGCCCATATAAGGGGATAAGGATCCACCTTTTTACCTACGCCTTCTTCCTCCTTTGCCTATCCATCTTCTGCGCACCCGAGCTCCAGCGCCCAAGCCCGCACTTCCTACCTCAACCCTCTCCAACAATGTCCGGAGCGGGAGGCAAGTGGATGGTCTCCTCCGTCATGGAGGGCCATGTCAAAAGGTTAAGGAAGGCCGGATACTTGTCCAAAGACATCGCGCACCGGCTTCCTGAGGAGGGGCAGATTCTCCCCACCCCAAGGCCCCATGAGAGGGTAGTATTTCTTCCCCACTTCCTCCGCGGACTGGGTTTTCCTCTCCACCCATTTGTTCGTGGGCTCATGTTCTACTATGGCCTAGATTTCCACGATCTGGCCCCGAACTTCATCCTCAATATCTCGGCGTTTATCGTCGTGTGCGAGGCTTTCCTCTGCATTCGCCCCCATTTCGGTCTCTGGCTCAAGACTTTCAACGTCAAGCCAAAGGTGGTGCGCGGCAACCAGGCGGAGTGTGGAGGTGCCACGGCGGGCAAAATTGCCAACGTCCTATGGCTCGAGGGCTCCTTTGTGGAGACCTTGAAGGGGTGGCAGTCAGGGTGGTTTTACATCACCGAGCCACGTGATCCGAAGTGGACCGCAGCCCCTGAATTCCGATCCGGACCCCCTACGCGGCTCACGTCTTGGAAGGAGACGAGCTTGTCATGGGGCGACGAAGAAGAGTTGACCGGACTGCAAAAATGCATCCAGTCCTTGGTGAACAAGCAGCTCAAGCTTGTCAACGTAATCCAGGTCATGCTCGTCCGCCGGATCCTTCTGTGTCAAGAACGGGACTTCAATTTGTGGGAGTTCAACCCGGCGCAGCACCGAACTCTGAGCAGGCTCTTCGACACGACATACGAAGATGTCTGGAGGGGGCTAACCAAAGGCGCCGAGGCTCCCACATCCGCCTTCGAAGACCGCGGATTCAGCTCGCAGCGTCCTGCTGGCGAGGTAAGATATTTCCATCTTTTACAGGATGTTAAGCTTTTCATAGTTTGACTCTATGCGGGATCTAAACTCCCTCACCTTTGACAGGATTGGCGGGAGAAGTCCGGACAGATTAACTGTCCGGCTCCCTTGCCCGAAGACCCAGCCCCTGCTCTCCTAGAGAAGCTGCTGGTTCCGGCACCTTATGTGGTGCCGGAGAAGAAGGCCAAGAAGAAGAAGGCCATGGGGACTGGAAAGAGTTCCCGGCATATGGTGGTGTCGGACTCGTCGTCCGACGAGTCCGAGACGCACTCCTCCCATGAAAACGAGGAGGAGGAAGAAGAAACCTCTCCCCCTCCAGTGGGGGGAGGAGAGAAGAGGAAGGCCGCCCCAGTAGGGGAAGCCGAGGGGTCCAAGAAGAGGAAAACCCCTCCGCCGGACTACGTCCCCGACGCCGACGAGGACGAAGAGGAGTGGCCGGACAGGGCCAAGCGTCCGGCGAGATCGTAAGTGTTCGGATACCAGAGTAACTCATGATATTCCTTTTGTTGCACAGCTTTCCCTAATGTCGGATATAATCATGCAGTCTGCCCAAGGACGGGCTCGACGAGTCATCGAGCGGCTCCCTGGATTCATCGGACGTGAATTCAGTTCCGCCCGCTGCTTCCCCCTGTGCTGCGGATGACGCCGAAGTGGCGTTGCGACAAGCTCCGGGGCGAGAGGAGGTGGTCCAGGAGGAGCCGCGAGGCGACCTCCCGGACTCCAGGAGTGAAGGGGACAAGACCCCCTGGGCTCCAAGTCCGGCTTTAAGCCGGACACTGCGCCGGAATCATCAACGATTCCGGACCGCGGTAGGCGAACTCCTACCAAGAGGAGCAAGCCTACTGAGCCGGCGTCCTCCGTCCAACCGGAGGCGCCGGACAATCTGCTGGAGGAGCTTAAGGGCACCTCCATTGATGAGGAGCACCGTGCCATCATGAGTACGGTGGTCCAGAAGGTTCGGTCCACCAAAAGCGGACCGAATGAAGCTTGTGCTAGCCTTCTAACAGGCTTCGAGGTAAGTAAAAATATGTAAAAATATTACCGTATAGACAGTAGCCCCTGATGCTCTGTTTGGCGTTCGGAAAGAAAAGCCGAATAGAGGATCTATTAAATATCGCAGGAGTCTAACTAAAAAAGGAGTCAATATACGTATGCAGGCTTCGCTGCTGGCCACCGTCGCACTGACTGCGGAGGTGGGTGCCCTGAAGCAAGGCCTCGAGCGGACCGAGCAAGAGCTCGGCCTTGCCAAACGGCAGCTCGAGGAGAAAGAAGGTAAGAGATACCTTATAGAAAAAATGCCTATAGGAAGGCGCAATTGCAAAAAATGACAGGAGTATACTGCTTATTGTAGGGGCCACAACTGAGGTGGCGACCCTCAAGCAGGCGCTGTCCGAGGCCGAGAAGAAAGCGGCCATGGAGCGCGCCGAGCGGGAGAAATTTGAGGCGCAGGTTGGCGAGGTGCGGCAAGAGCTTCAGGTTCTCATGCAAAAACATGAGAGTTTGGAGCTCGACTCGAAGACGCGAGCGTCCGAGCTTGCTGCGGCCCTTAAAACTGCCAAATCTGCCAAGGCCGAAGCCCAGAAGGCCCTCCAGGAATTGGATGCGGTGAAAAAGATAGCGGCGGGTAAGGCATTCTATATGCAAAGCATACATATAAAAGTAAACTACTTGTTACTTACCCGAATCCGGAGCTCTCCAGGGGCATTCACAGATCTTCCTCGCAGCGTATCCGATGCGGCCGCTTTCTACCGAGCCGAGGAAGGCAGCTCGACGGAGAAGGTGTTCTGGTCTCAGTATGCTGAGGCCGGACACCCTGTGCCCTTGAGCGACCAGCTGAAGCAGCTGGTCGAGCTCCACAAGGCGGCCGAACAGGCCCTGAAGGGCTTCATAGTTCGGCTGTGGCCTGGAGAGGCCCCGCCTGGGAGCTACTTCGGACTGGTGCGGCAGCTGGTGGAGACTTGTCCAAGGCTCGAGGTCATCAAGCGCTCCGTCTGCATCGAAGGTGCCCGTAGGGCCCTTGCCCGTGCAAAGATGCACTGGGGTAAGCTGGACGGTGAGAAGCTTGTGAAGGACGGGCCACCGCCGGGGAAGGAGCATCGCAAGCCCGAGAACTATTATAAGGATGTTCTTGCTGGTGCCCGCCTTGTGGCGGATGAATGTACCAAGGATGTAATTTTTGAATGAACTCGCTCGTGTTGTCCTGTGCGCTGAAAACTTGTTCATATGCGCTAAGCAATGCTTGAATTTAAAATATTACTTTCTGTGCGGCCGTTTATCAAAAAATTGAGAGATGGCCAGTCGTCGGCTTCTGCCCCCATGCCACTAGTGCTGGGGTGTTCAGGATAAACCTGAGCGCTCTTTTTCCCATGATTGGGTCCGTCGAGGGAGGCGGTCAGCACAACGAACAAGACAATCGGACTATAATGCTTGAACACTCTCACTTAGCCATAGAACTCTATAATTTTAAATTTCGGTGAAGCCCCTAGTATTCGAAAGACCGAGTTCGGGGCGCTATCCACGCCTTGGCCGGACAAAGCCGGTTCCTCGCTCGAAGCGGCATAAGCCGTTAAGGACTCGAAAAACCTCTCGAACAGCGATCGGTCTCTCGCCTCATCATGACAGTCAGTTTTAGCTTTCTCCACTGAGGTGCTCGGCCCAGCTCAACTGGGGCACAATCGCAGTGGTTCTCCTAGTGCTACCTTAGCCGATATAGCGGAAAGTAAGGCACCAAAACATAGGAGCCGGGCAAACCCAACTATTGACCCAAATCATGATTCGGAGCCGATGCATATAGTGCTATAAGTTCGGGGTGCCGCACTTGTGAAAGTGGATGGACTTCTCACGCCATATTGATGGGTACTGAAGCCCCTGGCGTATTTTGCCATACCACAGTGTACGGATGCAGCATGTTATTAATAAACATATATATAAAAAGAGGGTAATGCAAAAATAGACAAAAAGCTATGCATTGTTTATAGAAAGGCTGCTATGAAAGCGGAACGATACAAATAGTGCGATAAGCAAAATAAATTGGACTATTTAACATGTCCTGGCCAGGGGCAGGCCGCGGAATTGTATTAAAAAACAGGTATACTGCTCGCAATAGAGACCACCTGGGAGTTCCATGATGCGGCGTGGCTTGTCTGCTTCCCTGGATCTTGCATCGTTTGTGCGGCAGTTGAATTGCCGAACGGGTCGTCCGAAGTATGGAGTCCTGAGAGTAAGAGAAAAAAAAGGAATCCGGCAGCCCCTGGTGCGGTTTAAGCCGTATTTCGGGCGTGCCGTGATAGTGCCCCTTCCCCTGTGCCCATGGTATTTCAAGAGCGTAGTTATGTACGCGAAGCGCTGGTTTCGATATATCGCGAGGGCTAGGGTTGGGGCTGCATTGCTACGCTAGCTCGGAACGTGCCAGGCGGTCTTGTTGTAGGGTACTCCGGGCGCGCTTGACAGTGTCCGGCTTTTTGAAGGCCGAACTGGAGAACTGCCTAGAGAGGATGCTTTGTACTTCCGCTACGAGCGCTGCCGTGTGCTCCTCCGTTCGGAGGGAGCGTTCAGTGTTCCCATTGACCGTCATTACTCCTCTAGGGCCTGGCATCTTGAGCTTGAGGTATGCATAGTGCGGTACCGCGTTGAATTTTGTGAATGCAGTTCGCCTGAGCAGTGCATGATAGCCACTACGGAACGGGACTATGTCGAAGATTAACTCCTCGCTTCAGAAGTTATCCGGAGATCCGAAGACCACTTCCAGTGTAACTGAGCCTGTATAGTTGGCTTCTACACCTGGTATGACGCCTTTAAAGGTCGTTTTGGTGGGCTTGATCCTCGAGGGATCTATGCCCATCTTTCGCACTGTATCCTGGTAAAGCAGGTTCAGGCTGCTGCCGCCGTCCATGAGGACTCTTGTGAGATGAAATCCGTCAATGATTGGGTCTAGAACCAATGCGGCGAAGCCGCCGTGACGGATGCTAGTGGGGTGGTCCCTTCGATCAAAGATGATCGGGCAGGAGGGCCATGGGTTGAACTTTGGGGCGACTGATGAAGCTATGCACCTAGGGTAGGGTCATGGACCTGTCCTAACTGCCCTACCCAAGGACATCTCTAGAAGAAATCGCCTTTCAATCGACGTGAAGGTGTTCCACTTGACAGACTCGAAGTCACTCGAGCAAGAAGCGATCACTCGACCAAGATCCAACCACTCGATGGCCAGGAGACCTAAAGTCACCCCGCATGCTAACGGTCAGTCATTAAGTAGCTTTTATGGTCATCATAGCACTTTATTACTAGCATTACTAGTAACGCCCTGCCTTAATGTACATTGAACCCTTCGTAACGTGGGCTGGCCGGGGGTCCTGGCGCACTCTATATAAGCCACCCCCTCCTCCGAGACAAGGGTTCGCACCTCTGTAACTCATACTCACATAATCCAGTCGACCGCCTCCGGGCTCCGAGACGTAGGGTTTTTACTTCTTCCGAGAAGGGCCTGAACTCGTAAACCTTGCGTCCTTACAACTTCTCCATAGCTAAGATATCGCCTCTCCATACTTACCCCCCTACATTACTGTCAGACTTAGAACCACGACAGTTGGCGCCCACCTTGGGGCAGGTGTTTTAGCGTTTTGTTGGAGGAGTTGCGATCTTTTTCGACCCGAATCATCATGGTTTTCGACGGAGTTTTGGTGGAGGGCCGCGAGATCCGTCTCGGCGCGCTCACGTTCATCGCCGACGACTCTAGCTGGCTTCAGGAGGCTCCGCTCGACGTGGAAGCGCTCCCTGTCCGGGGGGAAACGCACTTTAGCGCGTGCATCCGCGGTGTTCTCCTGCGGCAACCGTTGACCCCCTACTGGTCGGCTCCTGTGTTGTCCTCCCTCCCCGCTTCCCGCCGGTGCAAGCGCTCCGGTCGGTCGAGGCTTCAACGGTGGGTGAGACATGCGGTGGCCCGTCAGTCGGCCACCCCTCAAGTCGCGGCGATCGAGCCCGACGAATCCCTCTACTGCCTGTTCGATTGGCTCCGAAGAGACTGCATCCGAGTGCGACAGCAGCGATCCGGCGGCGGAGGTTCTGATGGTCGATGGACCGCCCAGTCCCCCCAGTTTTACCCGCACTGACGGAGGCGCAGGAGGAGGCAACCCGTCGCGTCCCCATGAGGAGTATCTTCCCGAGCCTCTCACGTCATTGCAGAGAGAAGAACTTCACCGCCGGAACATGGATGCGCTGCACACTCCTATCGTTGGAGAAACCCCCGAGGCTCGCGCCTTGGAGGATGCGCGCCTGGCAAACTTGGCCGAGCGCACTCGACTGGAGAACCTCCAGCGAGCACTCGACGAGCGTGTGCGACAACAAGTTCCCGAATCCACTCGACGTCAGCTCTTCCCGCCCCCGCAGGTATATCGGACTCCGATTCAGAATTTAGCAGCTGCGGCCCGTATAGCGGAGTCGATTCAGCCTTCCCAGCCGGAGGCTGGCAGAGGCTTGCTGCAGATCAGAGCGTTACTCCGGGCAGCAGGAGATCAGAATTCCACGGTTTCTCAGTCGCGGAACAGAATTCACAGCAGATCCGTTGCCGCGGACACAGTCCAGTCGACTCATACCCCGAGATCGCCCCCGAGGAGTGAGGGATGTGGAGACCGGCGTGACCAGTATGTGAACCATGAGCAGTATGATCACCGAGTCAATCGTGACGGTCGACGTTGAGTGCCCATGCCTCCCCCGAGGAGCGGGTCGTATGTGCCTCGCTAGCAGGATGACAGGCGCCCTCATAGTGGTGGGCGAAGGATTCCAGTCGACCCCAGAGGGCCAGGCTTTGACGCGAGATCCATCCTTGTCCAGGGTCTGGTCGACAGGAACAGGGCTCACCGAGAAGGCCACGACAGAGATGCGCCTGCCAGCAGCAGAGTACATGTTTCGGGGCCAGAGTGCTTTAGTAGAGCCATCAGGGCTGCTGTGATTCCTCCCAATTTCAGGTTGGCGACTGGAGTCAGTAAGTTCACTGGCGAGTCCAAGCCCGATACTTGGCTCGAGGACTACCGAGTGGCCATCCAGATTGGCGGCGGCAATGATGAAGTGGCCATGAAGCACCTGCCTCTCATGTTGGGGGGCTCGGCCAGAGCGTGGCTAAACCAGTTAGCGCCTAGCAGCATTTACACGTGGGAAGATCTCTCCCGAGTGTTCGTCACCACATTTGAAGGCACATGCAAGCGACCAGCAGGACTGACGGAACTGCGGTCTTGTGTGCAAAGGCCGAATGAAACTTTGAGGGATTACATCCAGAGATGGATCACGTTACATCACTCGGTGGAGAACGTGCCTGACCACCAAGCAGTTTGTGCCTTCAAGGAAGGCGTCAAGTACAGAGAACTGAACTTGAAATTCGGTCGAACCGGAGATATGTCCCTGAATCGGATGATGGAGATTGCCACCAAGTACGTTAATGGTGAAGATGAGGATCGACTCAGGAGTGGCAAGCTCAAGTCAGTCGTCCAAGAAACCGGAGGTAATTCCAATCGGAAACAGAAGTGGAAGGCCGAGCCAGCGGCTCCCGGGGAAGCTTTAGCTTTGGCCCAAGGAAAGTCTAAAGGGAAACCTAAAGGGCCTTGGAACCCCAAAAAGGTTAAAGACCAGGAGGGAAATGATGTGTTGGACTTACCATGTCTCGTCCACATAAAGAAAGATGAAGAGGGTAATTTTATTTACCCGAAACATACCACTCGGCAGTGTCGACTCTTGATCCAGCAGTTCCAGGGCAAGTAGCCCAAGGGTGAGGAAAAGGAGTCAGACAAGGTCGAGGACAAAGAGGACAGTGATGATGGATACCCTCAAGTCAATTCCACCCTGATGATTTTTGCTGATGTTGAGAGCAAAAGTCGACTGAAAGTTATTAACCGAGAGGTGAATATGGTCACTCCGGCAACACCTAGTTACCTGAAATGGTCTCAGACTGCCATAACATTCGACCAGTCCGACCACCCAACACACGTCGCCACCCTTGGGAGGCAAGCTTTGGTGGTCGACCCAGTTGTTGAAGGCACTCGACTGACCAAAGTCCTGATGGATGGTGGCAGTGGTTTGAACATATTATACGCTGAGACGTTGAAAGGGATGGGCATTCTGATGTCCAGACTTAGTGCCAGCAACATGAGTTTCCATGGAGTCATTCCTGGGAAGAAGGCTGAATCACTCGGCCAGATTGCTCTTGATGTGGTTTTCGGTGATTCCAAGAATTACCGCAAAGAAAAGTTGACATTTGAAGTTGTAGACTTCCAGAGTGCCTATCACGCTATTTTGGGCAGGCCGGCTTATGCACGCTTCATGGCCCGACCATGTTACGTATATCTCAAATTGAAGATGCCTGGCCCCAAAGGTGTGATCACCATTACGGGCAATCAGAAGAAAGCGGAAGAATGTTTTCAAAAAGGTTCGAAGATCACCGATGCGCAGATGGCAGTGGTGGAGTTGCAGGAATACCAGAAGACTGCAGACCCGAGTGATCTGTTGCAAGCCAAGAAGCCCGCTACAGAGTCAGCTTTCCAGTCGACTGGCGATACAAAGACAGCTCACATCCACCCGACCGACCCTAGCGCCGTTCCGACTCATATCTCGACAACACTCGACTCCAAATAGGAAGAAGCGCTCATCCAGTTCCTTCGTGAGAACTGGGACATTTTCGCATGGAAGCCTTCTGACATGCCAGGTGTTCCCAGGGAGCTGGCTGAGCATCGCCTGACAGTCGACTCAAAAGTAAAACCTGTCAAGGAACATCTCTGACGGTCCGCCGTCCAAAAGAGAAAGGCTATTGGCGAGGAGGTGGCTCGGCTCTTAGCAGCGGAGTTCATCCGAGAAATCTACCACTCCGAGTGGCTCGCCAACATTGTCATGGTCCCCAAGAAGGACAAGTCACTTCGCATGTGCATTGATTTTAAACATATCAATCGGGCCTGCCCGAAAGATCATTTTCCTCTCCCCCGCATCGACCAGATAGTCGACTCGACCGCGGGATGTGAGCGACTGTCTTTCTTGGACGCCTATTCCGGGTACCATCAGATCCGTCTGTATGGACCTGACGAGATCAAGACAGCTTTCATCACTCCATTCGGGTGCTTCTGTTATGTTACCATGCCATTCGGCCTCAAGAATGCCGGAGTTACATTCATGAGGATGATTCAAAAGTGTTTACTCACTCAAATCAGTCGAAATGTAGAAGCATACATGGATGATATCGTGGTCAAGTCACGGAAGGTTTCTGACCTGCTAACTGACCTTGCTGAAACCTTTGCCAACCTTAGGAGGTATGATATCAAGCTTAACCCATCAAAGTGCACATTTGGGGTCCCTGGCGGAAAGTTACTCGGTTTTCTCGTTTCCGAACGGGGAATCGACGCCAATCCAGAAAAAGTTGGCACTATACTCCGAATGAAAAGCCCTGTGCGAGTGCACGACGTCCAGAAGCTTACTGGTTGCTTGGCCGCCCTAAGTCGATTCATATCTCGTCTCGGTGAAAAGGCATTTCCTCTTTACCGATTGATGAAGAAGTCCGACAAGTTCGAGTGGACTCCTGAAGCTGATGCAGCATTTGCAGAGCTCAAAGCTCTGCTCTCCACCCAGCCGGTGCTTGCTGCCCCAATCAGCAAGGAGCCTTTGCTGCTTTGCATCGCAGCCACAGGACAAGTCGTCAGTACGGTACTTACGGTCGAACGGGAAGAGGAAGGGAAAACCTTCAAAGTTCAGCGCCCAGTATATTATATTTCTGAAGTCTTGACCCCATCAAAGCAAAAATATCCTCACTATCAGAAGCTTGTATATGGGATTTATATGACCACCAAGAAAGTTGCTCACTACTTCTCTGATCATTCCATTACAGTCGTCAGCGACGCTCCATTGTCAGAGATCCTGCATAACAGGGATGCAACCGGTCGAGTGGAAAAATGGGCGATTGAACTCCTTCCCCTAGATATCAAGTTTGAGGCAAAGAAAGCTATCAAGTCCCAGGCAATCGTAGATTTCGTCGCCGAGTGGATTGAACAGCAGCTGCCGACTCAGATTCACTCGGAGCATTGGACTATGTTCTTCGACGGCTCCAAGATGCTGAGTGGTTCCGGTGCCGGAGTGGTGTTGGTCTCCCCCAGAGGAGATAAACTCAGATATGTTCTTCAAATCCACTTCGATTCCTCCAATAACGAGGCAGAATACGAAGCACTTTTATATGGGTTACGCATGGCCATCTCACTCGGCATCCGTCGCCTCATGGTCTACGGCGACTCAGATTTGGTGGTTAATCAGGTGATGAAGGAATGGGATGTCAGAAGTCCAGCCATGACTGGCTATTGCAATGCAGTGAGAAAGCTGGAGAAGAAATTCGAGGGGTTAGAGCTTCACCACATACCCCGACTGAAAAATCAAGCAGCTGATGATTTGGCAAAAATAGGTTCCAAAAGAGGAGCCATTCCCAGCAATGTGTTTTTGGAACACATCCACACATCTTCAGTCCAGGAAGATCCCTTCACCGAAGAGGCCCCGCAGCCAAAAAGCGCCACGGATCCGACCGAAGTTGAAGTTCCGACTGTGGTCGATCTGATCATGGAAGTGTTCGTTATCACTCCCGTCTGGACAGAACTGTACATCGCATACATCCTAAGGAAAGAACTCCCAGAAGACGAAGAAGAGGCTCGACAGATCGTCCGTCAATCCAAGGCCTTCACAGTCATAAGGGGACAGTTATATAGAGAAAGCGTGACCGGGGTCGGCCAGAAGTGTATTACACCAGAAGAAGGTCAGATGATCCTTAACGATATCCACTCGAGGACATATGGTCATCATGCGTCCTCTCGGACCATTGTGGCCAAAGCATACTGAGCGGGGTTCTACTGGCCAAGGGCCAATGAGATGGCAAAAGAGACAGTTGACAAATGTGAAGGATGTCAGTATTACTCCAATATGCCGCACAAACCCGCGTCAGCCTGAAAACCATTCCACTCGTCTGGCCCTTCGCCGTTTGGGGGCTGGACATGGTTGGACCACTAAGAACAGGCAGGAGCGGCTTCACTCATGTGCTGGTAGCAGTCGAAAAGTTCACCAAATGGATTGAAGCCAAGCCTATCAAGAATCTCGATGCTTGCACCGCTATCAGTTTCATCCGAGAGTTGATATTCAGATATGGAGTTCCGCACAGTATCATCATGGACAATGGGTCAAACTTCGATTCCGACAAGCTCAGGGCCTTTTGCGCCTCTCAGGGCACTCAGGTCGACTATGCTTCGGTCGCTCACCCCCAGTCGAATGGGCAAGCGGAAAGGGAAAATGGCCTAATTCTCAAAGGACTGAAACCCCGATTGATGCGCGATCTCAAGCACGCAGCACGTGCATGGGTCGACGAGCTCCCATCAGTCCTTTGGGGATTGAGGACAACCCCGAATCGATCGACCGGAAGAACCCCGTTCTTTCTAGTCTACGGAGCCGAGGCAGTCTTACCAAGCGACCTGCTTCACAACGCTCCCAGAGTCGAGCTCTACTCAGAAGAGGAAGCAGAACAAGCCCGGCAGTACGCAGTCGACCTTCTAGAAGAAGAAAGAGAAATGGCCTTAATTTGGTCGACCATCTATCAGCAAGACTTGCGTCGATTCCATGCCAGAAACGTGAAGAGCCGAGCCTTCCAAGAAGGAGTCTTAGTCCTTCGAGTGGATCAGCAGAAACCACACAAGCTCGCTCCTACTTGGGAAGGCCCCTTCATAGTCACCAGAGTCCTCCACAATGGAGCATACCACCTCTACAATGTCGATCGCCAGATTGACGAGCCACGAGCCTAGAATGCGGAGCTACTCTGCCCCCTTTTATACTTGAATTCTCACTCGGATGAGATTTAATAAGAAAAACTCCTGTAGTTTATTTATCAAAAGACAAGAGCGTTATAATTTTCCCAGTGATTATTATTGTTTTTGTTTGCGTAAGAAATCCCCCAGTGGGTGGCTTAGCCGCGAATCCGCTTCGCCTAAGTTTGAAAAAATCCTACCGAGTGGAGAGCAATCCTCCCACTCGGGGGCTTAGCTGCAGTCCAGTACTCGCCTAAGTTCTCCCACTTAGAGACTTAGCTGCAGTCCGGCACTCGCCTAAGTTTGGAAAAATCCTACCGAGTGGAGAGCAATCCTCCCACTCGGGGGCTTAGCTGCAGTCCAGTACTCGCCTAAGTTCTCTCACTGAAGACTTAGCTGCAGTCCGGCACTCGCCTAAGTTTGAAAAATCCTACCAAGTGGAGAGCAATCCACCCACTCGGGGGCTTAGCTGCAGTCCAGTACTCGCCTAAGTTCTCCCACTTAGAGACTTAGCTGCAGTCAGGCACTCGCCTAAGTTTGAAAAATCCTACCGAGTGGAGAGCAATCCTCCCACTCGGAGGCTTAGCTGCAGTCCAGTACTCGCCTAAGTTCTCCCACTTAGAGACTTAGCTGCAGTCAGGCACTCGCCTAAGTTTGAAAAATCCTACCGAGTGGAGAGCAATCCTCCCACTCGGGGGCTTAGCTGCAGTCCAGTACTCGCCTAAGTTCTCCCACTTAGAGACTTAGCTGCAGCCAGGCACTTGCCTAAGTTTGAAAAATCCTATCGAGTGGAGAGCAATCCTCCCACTCGGGGGCTTAGCTGCAGTCCAGTACTCGCCTAAGTTCTCCCACTTAGAGACTTAGCTGCAGTCAGGCACTCGCCTAAGTTTGAAAATTCCTACCGAGTGGAGAGCAATCCTCCCACTCGGGGGCTTAGCTGCAGTCCAGTACTCGCCTAAGTTCTCCCACTTAGAGACTTAGCTGCAGTCAGGCACTCGCCTAAATTTGAAAAATCCTACTGAGTGGAGAGCAATCCTCCCACTCGGGGGTTTAGTTGCAGTCCAGTACTCGCCTAAGTTCTCCCACTTAGAGACTTAGCTGCAGTCAGGCACTCGCCTAAGTTTGAAAAATCCTACCGAGTGGAGAGCAATCCTCCCACTCGGGGGCTTAGCTGCAGTCCAGTACTCGCCTAAGTTCTCCCACTTAGAGACTTAGCTGCAGTCAGGCACTCGCCTAAGTTTGGAAAAATCCTACCGAGTGAGAGCAATCCTCCCACTCGGAGGCTTAGCTGCAGTCCGGTACTCGCCTAGGTTCTCTCAGTAGGAGACTTAGCTGCAGTCCGGCACTCGCCTAAGTTTGAAAAAATCCTACCGAGTAGAGAGCGATCCTCTCACTTGGGGGCTTAGCTGCAGTACAGTACTCGCCTAAGTTCTCCCAAACACATCTCAATCCTCAAGGATGACGAGGGGCAGATCGACTGCCACCTTCTCCTGGAGAGCTTCGCCACAGATACAATGCGCGATTCATCCCGCTCTATAGTAACGAAGTACGGGTCGACTGCCACCTTCTCCTAGAGAGCTTCGCCACAAATACAATGTGCGCTCCGTCCCACTCTGCAGTAACAGGGTGTGGGTCGACCACCACCTTCTCCTGGAGAGCTTCGCCACAAATACAATGTGCGCTCCATCCCACTCTGCAGTAACAGGGTGTGGGTCGACCGCCGCCCGCCCCTGGGGAGCTTCGCCACAAATACAAGACGTGGGTCGACTGCTTCCCCCTCCTTCGGAGCTGCACTGCGAATATAGAAAGTTGTCTCGAATAAAGATTGGGTTCACTCAGCAGGAGATTCATAAAGATATTCAACGATAAACCAAGTTTAGATAAATTCTAAAGGTTTCGGATCACAGATCGAAGTACTCGGGCACGCAACCCGAAAAAGTTTAACGGTTACAAAAACCACTCGGCATTCCGAGGCAAATTTAAGGTCGGACATAAGAGTTTGTTCACTCCGCGGGAGGAGGGCTGGCAGGCTTGACGAACTCATCCAGGTCGACGCCATCGGCAATCCGAGTGGCGGCAGCTATGAAGGTTTCCATAAAAGTTCGGAAGTCGTGCTTCTGGGTGTTTGCGACCTTGATTGCGGCCAGCTTGTCTTTTCGCACCTCCTTGCAGTGGACATGAACCAAGGACAGAGCCACGTCAGTGCCACAACGAGCAGAAGACTTCTTCCACTCCTGCACTCGGTCTGGGATTCTGTTAAGTCAAGTCATCAGAGACTCAAGATCATTTTGGAGCGTAGCCTCTGGCCAAAGTGACGGGTCGATCTGTGACATGGCGACCTTCAGTCGCGCCAAGTAGTCCATGGCACCGTCGACGCGAGATTCCAGTCGGAGCAGATTCATGGCAGTTTCATCTTTCACAGGAGAGTTGATTGGATCCAGACCTGGTTCGATCCGCCCAGTCTCCTCTTCAAAGTTCTGGCAAAACTCTGCATTCACGATCCAAGGATAAGTCAATTTTCATACACTGAGTCGACACAAAGAAAAATCAGTCGGAACTAAATGTGCACCTTCAAGCTTGATATAAAACTTCTTGGCAAGGCTCCTTAGGTAGCTCTCCAGATCATCCCTCCTACGAGCGACGCCTTCCATCTTCTCGTTCAGGTTGAGGTTCTCCTTCTTCCAACGTGTGCACTCCCTGTTGGCTTCATTCAGAGCAGTCTTCAGCCTGGTATTCTCTTCTTCCAACTGGCCGACTGAAGCCAGCTTCTGTTCGGCCAGAGCGGTCCTGTCGTCAGCCTCCTTCTGGGCAGCAGACAAATCCTGATCCTTTTTCGCCAAAGCTTCTCTTAGTTTTTCTGCAAAGAAATGATGATTGATTCAGAAATAGCAGAAGGGTGCTTGAGCCTAAAACTGACCAGTCGACAAACTCGTCTTACCTACGGCGCCGTCTCTGACCTTTTGCAGCTCTGTCCTGGCCAGCTCCAAGTCAAGGTTCAGTTGAATCTGCTGCTTCTCCAAGTCAGCAAAGTGAGCTCCAAGATCACAAGATTTCTGAAATCAAAGGGGAGAAGTTATTTTTACAGCAAAAAAAATACTAAGACAAAGGGCGACTGCCCGCAGTCCACCATAGTCTCGGGGACTACACCTAGTGGGTGCACTTAGCATGCCCCCACCGGTTCTGATCCCACTCGACCGGTCCGCCGGAGTCGAGTGAGGGGAATAAAAAAAAGAGAGAGAAAGTAGAACTCAGACCACAATCGACTGCCAGCAGTCGACCGCGGTCTCGGGGACTACACCCAGTGGGTGCACTTGGCGTGCCCCCACCGGTTCTGATCCCACTCGACCGAGTCGAGCAGAAGAAACAAACTACCAGTTCGGTTTTACTCGACAAAATACAAAGACTACAGTCGACTGCCAGCAGTCCACCGTAGTCTCGGGGACTACACCCAGTGGGTGCACTCGGCGTGCCCCCACTAGCCCAAAAAATTCAATCGACACACCCACTGGGTGTACAGATGAAAAGATTTTTGGAAAGAATCTTCAGATAGCATATCCTAACAGAACAAGCGGCGACCAACTAACCTGAACATTGCTCTAGAGAGCCGAGCTGGCATCATAGGCGGCTTGGCTGGCGTCTCGCACCGTCTTCATCTTCTCCATCATAATGCCCGCCTGGCGTATGGCTTCCCTAGCAGCATTCACCTCGTCCTCCGGGACATGATGGGTTGCAAAAAGTGAAGGCGGGTCGACAGGGGCTCGAGCAGTCGACGAAGAAGGCAAGGCACTCGACAGTGGCTCGGTGAAGGTAACAGAACCCCGATTGACGTCGCCAGTGTCCTGAACGACTAGCTCCGCCCTCGGCGTCGACTGTAGCGCCTCACTTACAGGAGCTCGCCTATTCTTCCTCGTCAAAGGCCTCTCGGACTCTTCATCATCATCAGGGAGGTCGATAATGTTGGGAGCTGTGCAAAGTTCAATTGCCAAAATCACGTCACCCAATGAGGCACATTGCAGTTGAATCAACCGAATAAAGATAGTATGGCAGAAATCATAGCCGGATTAGAAGTGACCGCATCCTCCATCACCTCGTCATCATCCCTGTAAGCTGAGGTCCCGGAGGTAGCAGCACTGACAGTTCCAAAGTTCGTCCAGTTAAAACAAGAAAAACAAACAGCGCGGGGCGTCGAGTGAATGCAAAGAGAGGCACTCATGCGGAAGCGACTGGGATATCAATCTTGATTTTCGGCAACGCCTTCCGAGTCTTCGGCTCTACGACTCTGGGGTGCTTTGGCGCCTTCTCAGTCGGGGTTGGCGAAGAGATCCGAGGGCGCTTTGAAGACTGACCAGCTGGAGCAGTTGCCTTGTCACGGGCACTCGGCCGTTCTTGGTCAAGCTTGGATCGCCTCTCCCTGCGAGGAGGCGACTCGACTTCTTCTCCACCGCTTGAGCCGTCGCCCCCTCCATCCCCTTCACCATCGAAAGTCCACTCGCCGCTTTCGCCGCCACTCGCCTCGCCTTCCAGAGCTTGCTCCTGCTCCCCGTTGGGCATTGAATACATTTCAATAATTGCCTGAAAGAAAGCGGGTAGATCAAAGTCAGTCGACGCAATATCGGTAGCTACGCGAGTGAATTCAGATTACAAGCAAAAACTCAGAATCAGACCTGCTCGGGTGCGTGGGACTGGTCGAATGGAGGGACTCTCCTGGCTCCCCTGGGATTGTCCTTATTTCCAGTAATGCCAGACAGCCACTTCTCCAGCTTGTCGTCGTCGACCTCCTCTGGGTGGATCCGAGTGGAGTCTTCAAGACCCGAATACATCCACATCGGATGGTCTCGGGCTTGGGGAGGCTGGATGCGTTGCTGAAGGAAGACTTCCAAGAGATCCATACCAGTGACCCCGTCGCGAATAAGCTGGACCACTCGGTCGACCAGCACCTTCACGTGCGCCTTCTCCTCCGGGAGCACCTTCAAAGGGGAGGGTTTTTCCACTCGGTCCATGGTAAAGGGAGGGAGGCCAGTCGATTGCCCCGGCGTCGACTGGTCTTTACAGTAAAACCAAGTCGACTGCCATCCGCGAACTGAGTCGGGAAGAATCATGGCCGGGAAGGAGCTTTTCCCCCTCGACTGGATGCCAAGACCCCCACACATCTGGATCACTTGGGTCCTCTCGTCACTCGGATTAGCCTTTTTCACTGTTTGGGAGCGACAAGTGAAAATATGCTTGAAGAGACCCCAGTGAGGCCGACAACCCAGGAAGTTCTCACACAAAGAAATGAAAGCGGCAAGATAAACGATTGAGTTGGGGGTAAAATGATGGAGTTGTGCCCCAAAGAAGTTCAGAAACCCTCGGAAGAAGGGGTGAGGGGGCAAGGAAAATCCACGGTCGACATGGGTGGAAAGAAGGACACGCTCACCCTCCCGAGGCTGCGGCTCAGATTCCTTCCCTGGAAGCCGCGCCGAGTCGTAGGGATCAGCCCCCCTTCGGCCAAGTCGTCGAGGTCTTCTTGGGAGATCCTTGAGTGGATCCAGTCGCCTTGGATCCAGCCCCTCGGCAGGCCGGACCGCGAGGAAGATCTGCCCCGGCTGGTTGCCTTCCCCTTCGACCTCGATGTCGCCTTCTTGGCCCTCTCCAGAGCCGCTGTCTTCTCCTTCCCCATTGTTGCCGGCGAGACGCGTACGGTGCGGTGGCGCTGGGGCGAGAGCGAGCGCAGCGGAGGGGCGTGAGGAAGCGAAGGGGAAATGAGATGCACTGTTCGGGAGACTCCGGTCCAACGCCTTATACGAGGCCGCTTCCGAGTGGCTGACGGGTAGGCCCAGGTGACTCTGTCAAATCCCGTACCGATCGCGCGTGCGGTACGTGGCGAAAAAGGCGGCGCGGGGATCGAGACGTCTCCGCTCTATCCCATCCGATTACTGCGGCCTCCCCCGTCCTGCGCGCTTCCCAAAATTCGTATCCCACGAAATCTGCGGGCAGCAAACAAACTTGTCAGACTAAAAGATCTCCTCCGCACCGTCACTCGGAGCCTTACAGGTAAAGAAACTCACTCGACGAAGAATTAAGAATGGATCAAGGCGGCCGAAAAGGAAGTTGCTGTCATCACTCGGGTCCATTGATCCGGAGCATGATATGCTCACGGCATGAAAAACAAGTCGGAGCGGTCCTCAACTCCTTCCCCACTCAAACCTCGATCCATTCGGGGGCTAATGATGAAGCTATGTACCTAGGGTAGGGTCATGGATCTGTCCTAAATGCCCTACCCAAGGACATCTCTAGAAGAAATCGCTTTTCAATCAACATGAAGGTGTTCCACTCGACAGACTCGAAGTCACTCGAAGAAGCGATCACTCGACCAAGATCCAACCACTCGACGGCCAGGAGGCCTAAAGTCACCCCGCACGCTAACGGTCGGTCATTAAGTAGCTTTTATGGTCATCATAGCACTTTATTACTAGCATTACCAGTAACGCCCTGCCTTAATGTACATTGAACCCTTCGTAACGTGGGCTGGCCGGGGGTCCTGGCGCACTCTATATAAGCCACCCCTTCCTCCGAGACAAGGGTTCACACCTCTGTAATTCATACTCACATAATCCAGTCGACCGCCTCCGGGCTCTGAGACGTAGGGTTTTTACTTCTTCCGAGAAGGGCCTGAACTCGTAAACCTTGCGTCCTTACAACTTCTCCATAGCTAAGATATCGCCTCTCCATACTTACCCCCCTACATTACTGTCAGACTTAGAACCACGACAGCGACCGGCTCCATCACATATACATCCCGTAACGCACGCTTCCGCTCCCTCTTGGAGATGTGGGTTGCGTATATCATGTTCACCGTCCGCACTTGCGGGGGAAATCCCTTCTGTCCACTGTTGTTCGGCGGCCTGGGCTCCTCCTCCTCGTCGCTATGCAGCCCCTTGTCTTTGTTTTCGGCTCTTAACTTGCCTGCCTGCTTGAACACCCAACAATCCCTGTTGGTGTGATTGACTGGCTTTTCGGGGGTGCCATGTATCTGGCCCAAGCGGTTGAGTATTCGGTCCAAACTGGACGGGCCCTGAGTTTTTCTTTTGAATGGCTGTTTCCGTTGACCGGATTTGTAGCCTCGGAATCCGGCATTAACTGTCGTATCCTCGTTGCTGTCGCTGTTAACGCGGCGCTTTTGTTTGTTCCAATGCGACCTATCACTTTTGTCCTTGGTATTCGAATTACCAGTGTTCTTGGTTAAGTTGTTACTGCGAGCTAGCCAGCTGTCTTCTCCCGTGCAAAAGCGGGTCATGAGTGTCGTGAGGGCTGCCATAGATTTCGGCTTTTCCTGTCCCAGGTGCCGGGCCAGCCACTCGTCACGGATATTATGCTTGAAGGCCGCTAAGGCCTCTGCGTCCAGACAGTCGACTATCTGGTTTTTCTTTGATAGGAACCGTGTCCAGAATTGCCTGGCTGATTCTTCTGGCTGCTGAATTATGTGGCTTAGGTCATCGGCGTCCGGTGGTCACACATAAGTGCCCTGGAAGTTGTCAAGGAATGCGGCTTCCAGGTCCTCCCAAGAACCGATTGAGTTTGCTGGCAAGCTGTTAAGCCAATGCCGGGACGGTCCCTTAAGTTTGAGTGGGAGGTATTTGATGGCATGTAGATCATCGCCGCGGGCCATGTGGATATGAAGGAGATAATCCTCGATCCATACCGCAAGATCTGTTGTGCCATCGTACGATTCGATGTTTACGGGTTTGAAGCCCTCAGGGATTTTATGATCCATTACTTCATCTGTGAAGCATAGTGGGTGTGTGGCGCCTCTGTATTGGGCTATATCACGACGCAGCTCAAAGGAGCTTTGTCTGTTGAGTTCGGCCCGGCCGAATTCATTGCGTCCGGAGTGACGATCACCGCCACGTGCCGTGGGGCACCTGCGCGATCCATAGATCGATCTTGTTTGCCTTGCCTTGTCCTCCAGGATGTCGCGCAGGTCGGGCGCATTTTCCCGTGCCTTAGTATGCTTGACGCGGTGCTGGGGCATGGCTTGAGTGGAGGGCCAAGAGGCCTCTCTGTCGCGGCCACGAGGTTACCGGTCGGCTATGTCATGCGCTGGTGATGTAGGTGCTTCCTCCTCTAGTCGGGCTAGCAGCCTACGCTTTGGGTAACTCTTGGAGGGGCGTTCGAGTTCATACTCTTCAGCCGCAAGGACTTCAGTCCATCTGTCAGCTAGCAAATCCTGATCAGCTCTAAGCTGTTGCCGCTTTTTCTTGAGGCTGCTTGCTGTGGCCATGAGCCCGCGTTTAAAACGCTCTTGCTCGGCAAGATCCTCTGGCACGACGAACTCGTCGTCGTCGAGGCTTGCCTCGTCTTCGGAGGGAGGCGTATAATTATCGTCCTCAACCTCTTGGTCCGCCGCCCTCTCGTGAGGGCTGGCTTCTCTGTCCTCCTATGCCGAATTTTGCTGGAGGGGGTTTTCTTCGGCGCTATCCGGAGTTGTATTATCTCCCGTGCCGGAATCACCATTTTTGCTTTGGCGGGATTTAGAGCGGCGCCACTGACGCCGACGCTTGGGCTGTTTCTTAGAGGTATCATCCACCGCTGTTCCATCGCCATCTCCATCCTTTGGAGTGTCCACCATATATATGTCATATGACGAGGTGGACTTCCAACGCCCTACAGGTGCTGGTTCTTGTTCGTCTCCTGCATCGCCGTCCATGCCGTCGATGTCTTCGGAGTCGAAGTCAAGCATGTCGGTTAAGTCGTCGACAATGGCTACGAAGTGGGTGGTGGGTGGGTTTTGAATTTCTTCATCGTCTTTATCCCAACCTTGCTGACCGTAGTCCGGCCAGGGCTCTCCTGATAAAGAGAGAGACTTTAGAGAATTCAGGATGTCGCCGAAGGGCGAGTGCTGAAAGATGTCCACGGCGGTGAACTCCATTATCGGCGCCCAATCGGATTCGATCGGCGGGGGCGCGGGGGGCTCGGAGTTCGGAGAGGAATCCGGCTCCTCGGAGTCACGGGCCATGCGGAGTGCAGGGCTGGAGTTCGGCTCGATCGCCTCTGAGATCGCAGCCCCTGAGGCAGCGTCCAACCGCTGATCCTCGATTGGCGCAGTGGGCTTCGAATCAATGGTCGGAACCGATGTGTGTGCGGCCTCCAAGGCGCTGTTCGGCGGCAGAGCTATATCATGCCCATCGAGACAGTGCGGCACGCTTGGCTGTGGCTCGAATCCGTCGAAGATCAAGTCCCCGCGGATGTCAGCCGTGTAGTTTAGGCTTCCAAACCTGACCTGATGGCCAGGGGCGTAACTTTCGATCTGCTCAAGGTGACCAAGCGAGTTGGCCCGCAGTGCGAAGCCGCCGAAGACGAAGATCTATCCGGGGAGAAAAGTCTCACCCTGGACTGCATCGTGGTTGATGATCGAAGAAGCCATCGGGCCTGAAAGTGACGACACAGAGGAACTCTCAATGAAAGCACCAATGTCGGTGTCAAAACCGGCGGATCTCGGGTAGGGGGTCCCGAACTATGCGTCTAGGCCGGATGGTAACAGGAGACGAGGGACACAATGTTTTACCCAGGTTCGGGCCCTCTTGATGGAGGTAAAACCCTACGTCCTGCTTGATTAATATTGATGATATGGGTAGTACAAGAGTAGATCTACCACGAGATCAAGGAGGCTAAACCCTAAAAGCTAGCCTATGGTATGATTGTTGTATGATGAAGTTGTCCTACGGACTAAAACCCTCCGGTTTATATAGACACCGAAGAGGGTTAGGGTTGCACAAAGTTGGTTACAACAGTAGGAGATCTTGAATATCCGCATCGCCAAGCTTGCCTTCCACGCCAAGGAAAGTCCCATCCGGACACGGGACGGAGTCTTCAATCTTGTATCTTCATAGTCCTGGAGTTCGGCTGAAGGTATAGTCCGGCTACCCGAACACCCCCTAATCCAGGACTCCCTCAAGGAGGCTTAAAGACCATCACTTGGCTGACCAGATTTAAGGGCCATTTAAACATCATGTGCAACATATGAACTAACATAAACATTGCATATTCCAGATTCTACAATGGAATGCACATGTATTAGGTTATGCCATGTATGATGATGCCTAAATGTACACTATAGTGGGTAGGGGTGATTCATCATTGCACGCACAATTGAATTGCATATTAAGGGCCGGTTCTATTTCACCTTTTTAGAGTTTATTGTCAAAATAAGCCATAAAAGATGTAAAGAAGTCATTTTTGAGTTATGGGCTTGGGCTTAACTTATTTCGCTTTGGAGGGGGGTGTTTCGGGTAGAAGCTCACTAAAAATTGAAGGGAAGGGGAATAGTGAAATGACTCTATTGTCTGCCTATATTACACTCAAAATGCCACTGCTCACGTAAAAACCAAACATGCAAGTGTTCATTGCCCTGCCTGCTTGCATCTCCTCTCCCCTTTCCCTCTACCTCGATCCCCTGCCTGCAGCGCTAGGGTTCCTCTAGTGAGCCGTCGCCACTGGTCTCATCTGGCCTGGTCCTCGATGATGCTGTGTCCAGCTAGACTACATTGCAGGCAAGTAGGGCCAAATCTCCCCGGCTACTCCTCCCTCTCGCATCGCCCCTCATTCTCATGGTCTCCAGCAACTGCTCCACTGTGGTCCGTCCAACACACTACTCCAGCGGGCGCCGCACAACTACGGCCGATGCCACACTGCGGTAGAAGGCACCTCATTCCTCCTCCCCTCCTCCCAGGTCATGGCCTTGAGGTGCTGTTGAAGGATGAGCTCATCCAACAAGGTGAGGATCTCCTCTCATTTTTTGTCAAATTTTCATTCTGATCCGCTATACGATGAATTTCTATGAGCAGCTTCTGCTGCTCTATATGATGAATTGCTATGAGCTGCTCCTGCTGCTACTATATGACGAATTGCTATGAGCTGCTGCTGCTATATGATGAATTGCTATGAGCTGTTGCTGCTATATGTTGAGTTGCTATAAGCTGCTCCTGCTGCTGCTATATGATGAATTGCTATGAGCTGCTCCTACTGCTACTATATGATGAATTGCTATGAGCTGCTCCTATTGCTGCTATATGATGAATTGCTATGAGCTGCTCCTGCTGCTGCTATATGATGAGTTGCTATGAGTTGCTTCTCGTATATCATGAATTGCACACTTATGATGTTGTTGTTGTATGATGAGTTGCTATGAGCTGCTACTGCTGCTATATGATGCTTTCAGGTGGTGGTGCTATATGATAATAGCCAGCCAGTTGGACCATCGAATTTCAATAAATAATCGTTCTTCATTTAAATTTGGGTCATGTGTTCTTCGTTTAAATTAGGCAATGGGATCTCTATGGAAGACATTGACCAAAGTAGATTGTGCCAAGTAGATGGTATCTTTGTATTTGTATTTTGAACAAATATTGATGGTCTATCTTCCTATCATATTAATTACTACATTGGGTTCAATTTTTGATGTTTGCAAGTCAAATTAATTTTCATATGGGCAGAAAAATGACAAAATATAATGCAATCTAGACTTGTCACCGATCATACCAAAGATAAGCTGAAAAGGAAGGCAATGAAAAGAACTGGTTGGCTTATTACCTGGAGCGTATATTCACATGTGGTTATTTTCTTCGGATAATTGTCCCTAAGAAACTTGGCCAATAGAACTGACATACAAATAACATGTCACGATGATTGCAATGGAGGCTCAGTTCTTTTGCCAGATTGTCCCAGAATATGACCCCTACCCAGATTCTGCCAGAATCTTTGAGCCCCATTTGTTTTACAATCCTATCGATCTAGGGTATAATTAGGTAGGACTATAAAACAAAAGGGGGTCAAAGATTCTAGGAGAAGCTAGAGAGGGGCAGATTCTGGGAGAATCCTGCAAAAGAACTGGGCCAGAGTGACCTACCATAGCACACTATATAGGCTCACCGCTGCCTCTCCTTTTTTTGCGATGTTCATGGAATTGCCACATACATCTTGTACTTCATTGCGTAATCGTATCTGCAAGTTGACACGTCTAATTTCAGACATCTCTACATGATAATACATTGCATATCCCTTGCGCATATTTAAACCACCAATTAACGATTGTGTGCGTAGCATAAACTAGCCATGACTCTGTGTGCTGGACTAGCAGGCACTCTAAGGGAGCCTAATGTAGTGCACTGGAATTCCTACATGCCACCTATGATTTTGTGTAGTGTACTACCTTTGTTCCTAAGTATATGTTTTTGTAGAGATTCCAGTATGGACCACATACAGATGTATACAGATGCATCTTCGAGTTCGATTCACTCATTTTGCTCTGAATGTAGCCTATAGTGGAATCTCTAGAAAGATTTATATTTAGGAACGAAGGTAGTATCATGTATGATATCTACATATCTAATTTAGCAGCCAGTAGTAGAAATCATTGTCTGCACAAAGGGATTATTGGTCAAAAATCCTAGCAAAGCACGCTGGTAGGCACACAACAATACAAGAGAGAGACGCACTTACAAGATCATAGCAATGCCTCAGTCCAGGATATTAGTCGGCCAAGCTGTTAGATCCAGAAGAAACATCGTCCTTGTAGTTTTTGCCAGCTGCATAACATGGAACAATGACCTATTAGTATATTTGAAGTACATCAAGCAGGTGATGCTGGATGGGTTTAAATGTGACAAGTACCTAGGCCGTGGAGGGTGCTTGGCATCTTGCCAGATGGTGGGAATCGGGTTAGAAACGTCATGGGTGATGACATTGCACTGGCTGTCGAGGTCTGGTAAGGAGATCTAGAACCGTGGAGTAGGGTGTTTGTGGAGCGGCTCCAGTAGGGGGCACTATGGTGTGGGCAAAGCGGATCTGAGGCCGTGGACGAGGGCATCGATGAAGCTGCTCCGGTTGTTGGGTTCAGGGTGGTGTCGACGATGCGGATCTGTGGCCATGGACGGGGCGTCAGAAGCTGCTCCAGTAGGTTGGACGAGGGTGCGACAAAGCGGATCAGAGGTCGTGGACTTGTGAGTTGGTAAAGCGGCCCCGATAGGGTTGAGAATGGTATAGACGAAGCTACTCTGGTAGGGTTGATGATGGTGTCAGCGAAGCAGCTCCGGTAGGGTTGAGGAAGGTTTCGGCGAAGAGGGTCAGAGGCCATCAACGGGGCCGTCGGTGGGGCGGCTCCGGGGGGTGGACGGAGCGTCTTCGGTGGGGAGTACGAAGGAGCCATTGCAGATGCGCTGCGGTTGACGAGAGTACCGGCAAAGCAGATCCGGTGTCGTGGACAAGGCCGGCACTGAATGGGTTGTGGTACAGTGGTGGATGAGCAGTCTACTTGTTCTAGGGGAGGTGGAAGGGGTATATGCGGCCGCAGAAGCAGATCCGGCGAGGTGGACGCCGCTGGCAGTGAATGGGCTCTGGTACGTCGGTGGATGAGCAATCTAGGGTTTCGAGAGGGGAGGGGTAGAAAGGCCTATGAAGTACGGACGACGTGATGTAAGATGCTCGGGTGCTGTGGAGTTAGTCGTTTTTGCGGGAGGGGAGAGGAAATGGGGGTGCCGTGTGGTGGGGGGACCGGAAGTTACCAAAGCAGACCCGGCCTATTATGTAAATGAGGGCGGTATTTGTAACTGTTGTTCTCCGTGCACCAAGGACAAAAGGGGAATTTCGCATGCTAAAGACTATGTGGCAGAAATTTTAGAAGGAGGCAAGAGATTTTGCCGCCCGTGGGATCGTTCGTATCTAGTTTCAACTAATTTTGGACAGTGCTAGCGGGAAGGTCATGCGAGACTGTGTACACGGGGCACGCGTCAACAGTTAATAACTGGTCTGAAGTCCACCCCAGAAAAAAGACAATAACTCGGGATGATGCACTGATAACTTGGACGTTCACACGGGCGTGGCCAATCGTACAGGTGTAGAGGCGCGTTCACAAAAAGGGGATCAAACGCTCAGCCTATGTACTACTCGTGTAAATAGATAATTTAGTGACATTGGTTATTTACTTTAAACATAATGCATTGATGTGTTATTGTAGAGGCGCACAAAAAGAAATGGATGTTGTAGTCCCATAAAAGAAATGGATATTGTAGAGGCGCACAAAAAGAAATGGATGTTGAATTCATATATGAATATTACATATATTACTTCATAATAGAACCTTAAATCATCCAAGACTAATGAATTATAATGCAAGACTAACAATGGTGCATGTACATGATACCTACATTGGTTGTTTGAAGAAACATCACTGTAACTTTGGCATGCACAATTGAAAAGGATTATTTAGAAAAAAAATGTGATATGTGAGTGTCCAATCTTTATAGCGTTGAATCAATATTGTATCTTTGGTCACAATAGGAAGTATATATTGATTTATGTTCAAGCTATGCACATCCACGATTGCTAGATAGTGATACGTGAATGAATTGTGCAATCTGTCTCACACGCATACATATCTCATTTCTCCGTGGGCATCGGAATCACATACGTGCACTTCGTGTATTTCTCTCCCTCCATCAAGGTTAGAATTCATCTTTCTACCCCGTCCTACAAGTCTCTCACACAGAAACACACACGCTCTCTCTGTAGCACACGCCCACCCCTTTAATTCCACCCACCCACCGTCACTAATGTCTCAAAGTATAATTATGTCTCTCACACATATGCCTAAGGTTAACTCGAGTTCCGGAACCATATGAATACATACAATGGGATTCCAGCAGAGCACCTTTTGTTTTGAGATTTCTCTCTCTCTCTCTCTCTCTCACACACACAAACACACACGCGCGCGCATGCGTAGACATTGTTTCTCTCTTCATTTTTTTCCGACACTTCAGTGCACATCATTTGTTTATCTCCGTGATGCTTTAAGTATGCCTCACACACATGCTACCTACCTATCCCTTAATATAGATACGTGTCATACAAACTCCTCCTTATATCTAAGTGTCACTGCCACCTCCCCACCCACACACACACACTTCCCGACACCGAAGGAGTAGGGTGACACCTCGATCTTGATACTAATTGTGACGCCCGGATAATTAAGCTACAGTAACCCTCTGCTAATGATGCCACATCCCCACGATTACTGTTGATAACCCCCCGTTGATTCAAAACCCGTTCAAATTCAAATTTAAAATAAAGTCAAACAATAAAAGTTTTTAAATGTTAAAACTAAAATGTTCTAAGTGTGGCAACTAAATCATAGGTAATATTGGTAGATAAACCACATTTCTATAAAATAATTAAATGCACTAAGATAATTAAAATAGTAACTAAAACAATAATTAAATGCCTTTTATAAATTATAAAAATACTAAAACATTTTATTTAGGGGTCAAACTTTTTATGGCCATGGGTTAAAAGATAATAATAATTTAGAAGTTTATTTTATCTTTTAATTAAACTAAATTACATTAAAGACAAAAAGACAAATAAACAAAAAGTAAAAAAAGCAAATGAACCTCCCCATGGCCAACTGGGCCTCGGCACAGCCGGCTGGCCACAGCCACCCCGGGCAGGCCGGCCCACCCCCACCACTTAACCTCTCCCCTCCCCTGTAACCATAAATCCCCACTGGCCCGCTCCCACTCAAACCCCATCTCTCCCCTCGACCTCCCACGCTCGACCGCTACCCCCTACTCCCACATCCGCCGCCACCACATCGTCGAAGACCTCCCCCGCCGGCGCCCTGCCGTACCTGGTCGCGGCTGCTCCCGGTGGCCCCGGCGAGCACGCCCGCGCCCGATGACAGCCACCTCCACCCCGCAGCTTCTTCATCATCCTCGCGCCGCGCTGCAGCAACCCCCCTGCGCTCGAGTTGCTCGTCCTCCGCCACGCCCTAGCTGCCGCTCGCCGCGAGGGCAACCGCCGGCCTCCTCAAACGCTTCCCCGACTCCCTCGTGTGAGCTCCCCGTCGCCCCATCCGCTTTCCCCTCCATCCCAAAGTTGTGCCCGTACTGCGAGCCCCGCACCTGCCGTGCCCGTACCCCCACCCTCGCTTGCGAGCTCTGCCACTGTAGCTCGTCCGTGCGGCCGCTTCTCTACAGCCGTCACGGTCGTGCTTACCGCGGCGACTTCGGCGACCCTGGCACGAACCGTGGGCACCACCCCACTCGCCTCTCTGGAGGCATTCTAACATGCCTAGCCGCGCGCCCTCTCCCGCTGCCGGAGTTGGCCGGACGGCCAACGCCGCCGTGCTCCAGCTAACCGCCGGCCTAACCGGCTTAATTAGGGCGCTAATTACCCTTCCCCTCTCACTGTCAACTGGACCCCGCCACGTTAATTAATTAAAGTGCTAACTAATTTAACTAATGTCACACTAAGATATGGGACCCACACCTTAATTAATCTATGTTTTATAATTTAACACTACTGAAGGTTACAACCTATGACAGGTGGGGCCCCACCACTATTTAGTGGATAAGGCCGGCCCAGTCAGCTGCTGACTCAGCAGCTGGGCCCCATCTGTTAGCCTCTGTGCACTTTGCATGGTACACTTTTGTGTACCTGTAGCAATTTAACCATTTATTGTCGGATATTTAATAATTTTGTAAAATGATTAAATCCTTTTAAATTAATATAAAATAATCTGTAACTCGGATGAAAATACTATGTACATGAAAGTTGCTCAGAACGACGAGACGAATCCGATTGCGCGGTCCGTTCGCCCGCCACGCATCCGTAGCATAGCAAACATGCAACTTTTCCCCTCCGATTCATATGTCCGAAAACGTCAAACACCAGGAATACTTCCCAAATGTTTTCCCCCTTCGCCAGTAGCACCTAATACCGCGTTAGGTCACCCCTAGCACCGCGTATTTCCATGGTATGCTTTGTGATGCTTTGTTTTCTCTGTTATTTATTATGTTCCCCCTCCATTACTTCTTTCCCGGTAGACCCCGAGACCGCTGCCGCTACCCCTGTGATCGACTACATCGACGACGACACCTCCTTCTTGCCAGAGCAACCCGGCAAGCCCCCCCTTTGATCAATCAGATATCGCCCACTCTCTTCTCTCTTATTCGTGCATTAGGTTTGCTACTGTTGTTTATTCGATAGCTCCTATTCTGTTGCATAGCCTATCATTGTTGCTGCAATTGTTGATACCTTACCTGCTATCCTAATGCTTAGAGTTGGTTGCTAGTACTACATCAGTGGCCCTACATTCTTGTCCGTCTGCCATGCTATACTACTGGGCCGTGATCACTCGAGAGTTGATCACGGGTATATACTTATATACATAATACATAATGCTTGTGGTGACTAAAGTCGGGTCAGCTCGTTGAGTACCCGCAGTTGATTCACGGATTGGGGGCTGAAAGGACATACTTTCCCGATGGCCCTCTGTGTGGATCTTTGTGGCGGTGCGACAAGGCAGGTTGAGACCACCTAGGTGAGATGTGGGCCTGGCCCTGATCGGCGTCCGCGGTTACATCAATTAACACGCTTAACGAGATCTTGGTATTTGATCTGAGTCTGGCCACTGGCCTATACACACTAACCAACTACGTGGGAACAGTTATGGGCACTCGACGTCGTGGTATCAGCCAAAGTCTTCTTGACGTCAGCGACTGAGCGGCGCGCGCCGGATTGGACTGGAACACCTACTCTTGTATTAGGGAGGCTAGGTCTACTTACCAGCCACGTTCGCAATATAACGGTGTGCAACGGGCGATGGGCCCAGACCCCTGTGTGCATAGGATTTAGACCGGCATGCTTACCTCTCTATTGTGCCTAGGTAGGGCTGCGGCATGTTGATCTTCCGAGGCCGGGCATAACCCAGGAAAGTGTGTCCGGTCAAAGGGGATCGAGCGTGTTGGGTTATGTGGTGCACCCCTGTAGGGAAATTTATCTATTCAAATAGTCATGTCCCTCGGTAAAAGGACGACCCGGAGTTGTACCTTGACCTTATGACAATTAGAACTAGATACTTAATAAAACACAACCTTTCAAGTGCCAGATACAACCTGGTGATCGCTCTCTAATAGGGCGACAAGGAGAGGATCACCGGGGTAGGATTATGCTATACGATGATACTTGGTGAACTTACCATCTACTCTCTTCTATATGCTTCAAGATGGAGGCTGCCAGAAGCGTAGTCTTCGATAGGACTAGCTATCCCCCTCTTATTCTAGCATCTGCAGTTCAGTCCATAGATACCATCCATTTCATTGATACCAATGCATATGTAGTGTAGATAATTTCTTGCGAGTACTTTGGATGAGTACTCATAGTTGCTTTGCTACTTATTTTCCCCCTTTCCCGATTATTGCGATCATATGACGGAGTCTAGGAGCCAGAGGATCCCGAGGATGATTCTATAGGGAGTTCGGCTTCGGGGAGTAGTTAGGAGGTCCCAGGCAGGAGGCCTTGCCTTTTCGATCGTTGCTACTTTTGTGCTAGCCATCTTATGGCACCTTGTTTAACTTATGTCTGTACTCAGATATTATTGCTTCTGCTGACTCTTGTGTATTCGAGCTTATGTATTCGAGCCCTCGAGGCCCCTGGCTTGTAATATAAAGCTTGTTTTATTTTAATTTGTGTCTAGAGTTGTGTTGTGATATCTTCTCGTGGGTCCTTGAGCTTGATCGTACACATTTGCGTGTATGATTAGTGTACGGTCAAATTAGGGGCGTCACAAGTTGGTATCAGAGCCGACTGCCTGTAGGAATCCCCTTCCAAACTCCTTGGCCGAAGTTGAGTCTATTCATCAAAAAACTGTTACTAACATGGTTGTGCGGCTTATGGGCCCACGTCGCCATTGGGTGGTATTAGGATCTTTTATTCCTCATCTATACTCTAGGACTCTGATCTCTCTTCTTTTCGGGTCAAAATGAATTTACTAACTCTAACATTAGGATCACGTGATCACATCTACCCGGAAAGCCCTTTATTACAGTTGATCGCCTGCTTCACCAGAACACTTCAAAGATATTCTCCGAGGTTCTCCCGAGACCATGTGCCCATCACTTTGGAAATTCCCGACCATCGATAAATCCTTATGGATAACTACTTACACTTGTCCTTCATACCTTCAATCCCAGTTTCCCTTGTTTTTACTTGATACCCTGAAAAATTCTTCGATGTTCGGAGAATCCTTTGTTCCCACTGCTTTGCAGCCCTTTTCCGCATTAATACCCCTACAGATAATTCATCGCACTTACCGACTATCCGTTCTTCCCTCGTTGTTCATATGATTCAGAAGATACATCAAAATACTATCTGATCTCCCAGTAATCCTCTGCCCGCTGTTGCTCTGCAAATACTTGTGTGCCTACATTATGGTTAATTTCATAATTCTAGTAATATCCGTTGACATCCTTTGTCATTATCATTTTAAATCCGTTGATTCAATATGCTGCGGATGCTCGCAATCCTCAATCAGATCCTAGAATTCATCCTTCTGGCTCAGATGTCATTTTTAACATGGGTTGGATCTCACCCAATCAAATTTACATCGATTGTACCCCTGAGCCTGCTCAGCTTATCCATCCTTAATTAGAGTGTTTGCTTCTGATCCATTGATTTGGAAATCATAATTCTCTTGCATTGAGCTTTGAGTTAGTCAGTTGTTTCTATAATCTGTTCTCCTTGCATCCCTTCTTCCTCTGGTTGAGTACCGATGCTCACATCACCACCAGATCCTTTGTTGGGTTTTATCTAACAACGTCCCTCATATTCAATCACTTTGGAAGTTCTTTCCCTGATACATAATGCCATTGGTAAATCCTATTCTCTGATTTGGCCAACCATACTCTACTTTCGAGATGGTGATATTTACTCTTGAACTTTGTGGTATATGTTCCTAAGATGCCCCGATGGGTTGAACCAACACCTTCCCTAATATGTGTGAACCCGAAAGATTTCACGGTTCATACTTATCCGGTATTGCACCAGGTAAAACTTTCAACAACTAATGTTATTTTAGAAAAATGAGAAGTGAATGGAAGGTTATACACTAAAGAAGTGGGAGTCGACCTTGAACTTGGTGTTCATGCCCATGGACACGATGTAGATCTTATCATGGAAGCTTCTTTTAAAAATAATTATCCCCTTGGTATAAGTTCATCTTATATCTGGGATCTGGCCTTTTGCAATTGTGGTTCTGACCATGTTCTCTTTTAAATACCATTTCTCGGACAGGTTGAAGTACTTGTCTTCTACAGATCATTGCACTTGTCCAACCTTTATTTTGATCTACCTTCGAGTATTACCCCCTGGTATCTCGAGGATATCACCCCATTGCGCTACAGGTTATGAAGTTCTAATGAAGTAGTAGCTTTCCCCGTCATAATCACTCCACGGGTTATGGGTTGTCGTTAACCGAGAACACCGATTAGTGAATCGAATCAACATTGTGATTCAATACTCTTAGTACTTTGTTGTTGAGAAGTTTAATACTCCATCATGTCATTCCTAGCCTTATCGGCTACATCATTATCGTGCTAAATTTAACTGTGCTACCTGGTTCTTCTTCCCGGAGCACAAATTTTGACGATGAGCTAATCTTACGTCGATCTTCCTCGTCATATCATTTCTCCTTGAATAACAAACTTGATTTCGAGTTTGTGTCGTACCCTTGGTTCCAATAACCTTTCGCTTCATCATTCCTTTGACTTGATGTCATCGCCAACCGATTACATCATCATGAAATCTCTCGACAAACGTGTCGTGATCATGATAAACATTCTGAGCTCTTCCAAGATAATTACCAAATTCTTGATGAGAAATACCATCCTTGCCCCTCGATGGTTTGTGTTATCATCGACAACATTATTGTCTTCCCTCCAACATGTACTTGTTCATGTTATGGAGCTCCTTGCTATCCATCTTAAGTTATGTCCTACCTTGGAGCACTATCGTATTTTATGCCAAGAATGTTGCGAGAAATTCACCAGTCTTAAGAATTCTTGCTACAGGTGATACTTATTACCATCACCATTCTTTTCTTGGTCCCCATGTTGTTTCTAACCAGAATACCAACAAATGGTCTGTGATGTGTAAATTCTAAACTTCTAGCAACCCTATTGCTTTGAAGTTACTAGACGATAGTTTCATTCTAAGTCTATTCTTATTGAATCATCATTCGAACATTGATTGTGCTACCTAGCCCATATTTCGGGTGTACTTTTCAACCAATGTTTAATTTTGTATGTTTTCCTCGAGCATACCTCATTATATCATTTGATCCGACAAAAGTTATCTCCTTGTTCACATAATTGTGGAAATCCATCTTTTGGAAATCCCAATGAATTGTTATTGAGATCATCAGCCACCTCCTCATCCTCTCCTTGGTTTAATGATGAACGCATGATTCGGAACTTGCTTCCATAGTTCATTTCCCAACAATCTTACAATGTCATCTCGTCAATTTGTGTTGCAGCTTTAATTTCCTTCTTAGGCATCCTGAGTCTGAGGTATCCTAACGCCAATCAGATCTAAATCTTGGTCAGCTATTGTGATTCGAGCATCTTCCAAGAGTCATAACATTGGTATTTATATAGCCCGGTAAGGTGATGTCATGCCTAGCACACCTGGCTGGAGGACCTATTGTTATGGTTCTTCCTTTTTAGCAAGATTAACCATTCTTCCATGAGGAAATTGTAAGACTTATTCTATAAGTTATTCCTGATGAATCCCTTGAGTGCCCAAAGTCCGACCTTTGCTTGAAGACCATGTCAATGCTATCCCGAAGCATGTCTGTGGTACTCCGATTTTCAACAAGAACATTTGAAGCCTAGTGCTAAATGCTTCTTGCTCAATTATCCAAACACCGTTGCATGGGTAATGTCATGAAATTTCTCTCCCCTTACCTAAAGGGTTTTCTACATTATATCCTACCACGGATATCATGCGATGCTTGTCCTTGGGAAGGATATACCGCTGAATTATGTGTTTAAACACATTTTCCTTTCCATTGTTCTATTTAATCTGATGATCACCTTTTCCTTTCCATTGTTTTGTTTAACCTTTCTGGTGATCTATATGATCTAAGCAGTAATATTCATCTGCTTATGTAAACACCTAGGTGTACAATCATGTCGGTAAGACCCTGTTTCTACTGTTGATCACATTCTCATAACCGCTGATGGATGAGAACTTTGCCTATTGGCCCGCCTCATTCAACGAGCAGGAAAATGGTTCTCTTCGTCCCTCATCCTTGGTACCAATGTTGTTGCCGACATAGCCGACAAACTATCCTCTGACATGCCTTGCTTACATGATCGTGCAAGATGTCACCGCCCTTCCTACTTTTAACCCACATGGTGGGACCATAACCCACAGTTTCACAGGATTGAAACCTGACTCTCATGTACACCCTATTTCCAAAGTTAATCCTCACGCTTGGTTTCGTATGCAATTCACGAGCCACATTCCTAGTGATCTATTCTAGTATCAGACGCAATACTTATTCACGTTGCCATGTGACCCTTTCACCTTCTGACTAGGCATTGAACAATTGCCTAGCTGCATGAAACTTCTTATTGTACCTTCATATTTTACTCTCGATGTGTTTTATTTGTTCAACTCGAGAGGTACTTATATGCTCATTCATGGGTTAATCCCAGATTATTACCCTTATAGCATGCTGTCATTGCCGAGCTGCCTCATTCCCTATTCGTAAGTACGATGGAGTTCCCGAAGAAAGGATGCCAACTTCATCATGATGACTGGAAGCAGAGTAATGCCGTCAATGCAATGGATCGACCTGTTCGAGAAGAGCAACCAAGACCGAGAAGATCCGTTAGAATTTCGTAACCTAGTCTTTCCCCTGTACTCCCGCTCCTAAATCTCAGGATGAGATTTCTTGTAGTGGAGGAGAATTGTGACGCCCAGATAATTAAGTTACAGTAACCCTCTGCTAATGATGCCACGTCCCCATGATTACTGTTGATAACCTCGCGTTGATTCAAAACCCGTTCAAATTCAAATTTCAAATAAAGTCAAACAATAAAAGTTTTTAAATGTTAAAAATAAAATGTTCTAAGTGTGGCAATTAAACCATAGGTAATATTGGTAGAGAATCCACATTTCTATGAAATAATTACATGCACTAAGATAATTAAAATAGTAACTAAAACATTAATTAAATGCCTTTTATAAATTGTAAAAATACTAAAACATTTTATTTAGGGGTCAAACTTTTTGTGGCCGTGGGTTGAAAGATAATAATAATTTAGAAGTTTATTTTATCTTTTAATTAAACTAGAATACATTAAAGACTAAAAGATAAATAAACAAAAAGTAAAAAAAAGTAAAAGTACCCCCCCCCCATGGCCAACTGGGCCTCGGCCCAGCTGGCTGGCCACAGCCACCCCGGGCAGGCCGGCCCACCCCCACCACTTAACCTCTACCCTCCCCTGTAACCCTAAATCCCCACTGGCCCGCTCCCGCTCGATCCCCATCTCTTCCCTCGACCTCCCACGCTCGACCGTTGCCCCCCTACGCTTGCATCTACCGTCACTGCATCGTCGAAGACCTCCCCCGCCGGTGCCCTGCGTACCCGTACCCCATGCCCCAGTTGTTGCTCGCCGCCAGGGCAACCGGCGGCCTTCTCAAACGCTTCCATGACCCCCCACGCTGTGAGCTCCCCGTCGCCCCTCCGCTTCCCCCTCCATCCCAACGCCGTGCTCGTACCGCAAGCCCCGCACATGCCGTGCCCATACCCCCACCCTCGCTTGCGAGCTCCGCCACTGCCGCTCGTCCGCGTGACCGCTTCTCTACAGCCATCGCCGTCGTGCTCACCGCCGGCGACTTCGACCCTGGCACGAACCGTGGGCACCACCCCACACGCCTCTCTGGAGGCGTTCTAACACGCCTAGCCGCGTGCCCTCTCGCTGCCGGAGTTGGCCGGATGGCCAATGACGCTGTGCTCCAGCTAACCGATGGCCTAATCGCTTAATTAGGGCGCTAATCACCCTTCACATCTCACTGTCAAGTGGGCCCCGCACCGTTAATTAACTAAAGTGCTAACTAATTTAACTAATGTCACACTGACATATGGGACCCACACCTTAATTAATCTATGTTTTATAATTTAACACTGCTGAAGGTTACAGCCTATGACAGGTGGGGCCCCACCACTATTCTAGTGGATAAGGCCGGCCCAGTCAGCTGTTGGGCCCCATCTGTTAACCATTTATTGTCAGAAATTTAATAATTTCAGTAAATGATTAAACGCTTCTAAATTAATATAAAATAATCCGTAACTCGGATGAAAATACTTTGTACATGAAAGTTGCTCAGAACGACGAGATGAATCCGAATACGCAGGCCGTTCGCCCACCACGCCTCCTTAGCATAGCAAACATGCAACTTTTCCCCTCCGGTTCATCTGTCTAAAAACGTTAAACACCGGGAATACTTTCCCGGACGTTTTCCCCCTTCGCTAGTAGCACCTAATACCGCGTTAGGTCACCCCTAGCACCACTTATTGCCATGTTATGCTTTTTGATGCATCGATTGCTCTGTTATTTATTGTGTTCCCCCTCCGTTACTTCTTTCCGGTAGACCCCGAGACCGCTACCGGTACCCGTGTGATCGACTACATCAACGACGACACCTCCTTCTTGCCAGAGCAACCAGGCAAGCGCCCCCCCTTTAATCAACCAGATATCGCCCACTCTCTTCTCTCTTATTCTTGCATTATGTTTGCTACTGTTTGTGATTCGATAGCTCCTATTCTGTTGCATAGCCTGTCATTGTTGCTACAATTATTGATACCTTACCTGCTATCCTAATGCTTAGAGTAGGTTGCCAGTATTACATCAGTGGCCCTACATTCTTGTCCGTCTGCCATGCTATACTATCGGGCCGTGATCACTCGGGAGTTGATCACGGGTATATAATGCTTGTGGTGACTAAAGTCAGGTCGGCTCGTTGAGTACCCACGGTTGATTCACGGATTGGGGGCTGAAAGGACATACTTTCCGACGGTGCTCTATGTGGATCTTTGTGGCGGAGCGACAGGGCAGGTTGAGACCACCTTAGTGAGAGGTGGGCCTAGGCCTGGTCGGCTAATACGTCTCCAACTTATCTATAATTTTTTATTGTTCCATGCTATTATATATTCTGTTTTGGATGTTTAAGGGGCTTTATTTTACACTTTTATATTATTTTTGGGACTAACCTATTAACCCAAGGCCCAGTGCAAATTGCTATTTTTTTTGCCTATTTCAGTGTTTCGCTGAAAAGGAAAATCAAACAGAGTCCAAACGGAATGAAACCTTCGGGAGAGTTATTTTTGGAACAAACATGATCCAGAGGACTTGGAGTGGACGTCAAGAAACAAACAAGGAGTCCACGAGCCAGGGGGCGCGCCTACGCCCCCTAGGCACGTCCTCCCCCCTCGTGGCTCAATCGACCTACTTCTTCCTCCTATATATATATATTTGTATACCCTGAAAACAACCAGGAGAACCACGAAACCCTATTTCCACCGTTGCAACCTTCTGTACCCAAGAGATCCCATCTTGGGGCCTTTTTTGGAGCTCCGCCGGAGGGGGCATCGATCACGGAGGGCCACTACATCAACTCCATGGCCTCTCCGGTGATGTGTGAGTAGTTTACTTCAGACCTTCGGGTCCATAATTATTAGCTAGATGGCTTCTTCTCTCTCTTTGAATTTCAATACAAAGTTCTCCTCGATCTTCTTGGAGATCTATTCGATGTAACTCTTTTTGCGGTGTGTTTGTCGAGATCCGATGAATTGTGGGTTTATGATCAAGTCTATCTATGAACAATATTTGATTCTTCTCTGAAATCTTTTATGTATGTTGGTTATCTTTGCAAGTCTCTTCGAATTATCGGTTAGGTTTGGCCTACTAGATTGATCTTTCTTGCAATGGGAGAAGTGCTTAGCTTTGGGTTCAATCTTGCGGTGCTCCATCCAAGTGATGGAAAGGGAAATGACACGTATTGTATTGTTGCCATCAAGGATAAAAATATGGGGTTTATATCATATTGCTTGAGTTTATCCCTCTACATCATGTCATCTTACCTAATGCGTTACTCTGTTCTTATGAATTTAATACTCTAGATGCATGCTGGATAGCGGTCGATGTGTGGAGTAATAGTAGTAGATGCAGGCAGGAGTCGGTCTACTTGTCACGGACGTGATACCTATATACATGATCATGCCTAGATATTCTCATAATTATTCGCTTTTCTATCAATTCCTCGACGGTAATTTGTTCACCCACCGTAATACTTATGCTATCTTGAGAGAACCCACTAGTGAAACCTATGGCCCCCGGGTCTATCTTTTATCATATAAGTTTCCAATCTATTTTACTTTGCAATCTTTATATTCCAATCTTTATCATAAAAATACCAAAAATATTATCTTATCATCTCTATCAGATCTCACTCTCGTAAGTGACCGTGAAGGGATTGACAACCCCTTTATCGCGTTGGTTGCGATGTTCTTATTTGTTTGTGTAGGTACGAAGGACTTGCGTGTGGCCTCCTACTGTATTGATACCTTGGTTCTCAAAAACGGAGGGAAATACTTACGCTACTTTGCTGCATCACCCTTTCCTCTTCAAGGGAAAACCAACGTAGTGCTCAAGAGGTAGAAAGAAGGATTTCTGGCGCCATTGCCGGGGAGTCTACGCACAAGTCAAGACATACCAAGTACCCATCACAAACTCTTATCCCTCGCATTACATTATTTGCCATTTGCCTCTCGTTTTCCTCTCCCCCACTTCACCTTTGTTGTTTTATTCACCCCTCTTCTGTTCGTCTTTTCGTTTGCTTTGATGTCTTACTTGGCTCGTTTGCTCGTTTGGTTGGAATAGTTGTTTATTTATTGCTAAATAGAGAACCTAAGATCTATGGATCCTCATCTGCTTGCTAATATTTTTAAGAGATCCAATTATGATGAACCAATTGCTAGTGAGTTTTGTGCATTAGATTATCTTTATGAAGTTTTGCTTGAAATTCGTGAATCTGAAAATTGTGATGAAGTACTTTATGGAGTGATTCACGATGGATCTTTGAATAAAAAGCATGATTGCAATGATGATAGTATAAATTCTATTATGTCAATTGTGCTTATAATATGCAAAACCCTAAGCTTGGGGATGCTAGTTTTGCTATGTCTACTACTTGTTGCAATGATCATGATTGGGGTGATTCTTCTTTTGATCTTGAAAATTTATTTAAGCCCTATGATGAATATGGGATCGATTATAATGTTTGCAATAATATTGAAAGTGGGTTTGGAAGTGTGTCAACTTTAGATCCCACATATTTGGAGAATTTTCAATCTTATGAAGTTTTTGATAAAAGTGGGTTTGGAGAGGTCATGACTTTAGTTAATGTTAATCCCACTATTTTGGAAGAGTGTCAACTTTGCATACATGTGGATCGTGTTAAGAATATGTTTTGTGATAGCTATATTGTTGAATTTGCTTATGATCCTAGATGTAACTATTATGAGAGAGGAAAATATGGTTGTAGAAATTTTCATGTTACTAAATTACCTCTCGTTATGTTGAGATTGCTATTGTTTCTTTCTGATTCGTTGCATATGCTAGTTTTTGCTTGCCTTGATAATTTGTTTGCCTATAATATGCCTATGCATAGGAATTATGTTAGACTTAGATGTGTTTGTCATGTGTTTTATGATGCTCTCTTTGTGCTTCAATTCTTGTCTTTCATGTGAGCATCGTTGAAATCTTTTGCCTGGCTAACAGGCTTTAAAGAAAAGTGCTTGTTGGGAGACAACCCAATATTTTTCCTTGTTGTTATTCAATGAATAATTCATCTAGCCTCTATTTAGATGTGGTTTTATGATTTTAATTAGTGTTTGTGCCAAGTAGAACCTTTGGGAAGACTTGGGGAAAAGTCTTTCCGATCTTGCTGTAAAAAACAGAAACTTTAGCGCTCACGAGATTTGCTGCCGTTTTTACTAGAGAGTCCTATTTAGTTAATTATTTTTGAAGATGATTAATAGATAAATTCCTCACGTCCAGAAATTTATTTTAGAATTTTTGGGGTTCCTTAAGTATTCAAAACCTACAGATTACTACAGACTGTTCTGTTTTTGGCAGCTTCTGTTTTTGGTGTGTTGTTTGCTTATTTTGATGAATCTATGGCTAGTAATAGAGTTTATGAACCATATAAAAGTTGTAATACAGTAGGTTTAACACCAATATAAATAAAGAATGAGTTTATTACAGTACCTTGAAGTGGTGGTTTGTTTTCTTTTACTAACGGAGCTCACGAGATTTTCTTTTAAGTTTTGTGTTGTGAAGTTTTCAAGTTTTGGGTAAAGATTTGATGGATTATGGAACAAGGAGAGGAAAGAGCCTAAGCTTGGGGATGAAAAAGTCACCCCAAGGTAAAATCCAAGGACAACAAAAATCCTAAGCTTGGGGATGCCCCGGAAGGCATCCCCTCTTTCGTCTTCGTCTATCGGTAACTTTACTTGGAGCTATATTTTTATTCACCACATGATATGTGTTTTGCTTGGAGCGTCTTGTATGATTTGAGTCTTTTCTTTTCAGTTTACCACAATCATCCTTGTTGTACACACCTTTTGGGAGAGACACACATGAATTGGAATTTATTAGAATACTCTATGTGCTTCACTTATATCTTTTGAGTTGGATAATTTTGCTCTAGTGCTTCGCTTATATCTTTTAGAGCACAGTGGTGGTTCTATTTTATAGAAATAATTGATCTATAATGCTTCACTTATATTATTTTGAGAGTCCTTTAGAACAGCATGGTAATTTTCTTTGGTTAAATTTTAAACACTAAGAGAAGTTGGATGCTTGATAGTTGTTTTGAGATATAAAGGTGGTAATACTAGAGGTGTGCTAGTTGAGTAATTGTGAAATTGAGAAATACTAGTGTTGAAGTTTGCAAGTCCCGTAGCATGCATGTATGGTAAACATTATGTGACAAATTTGAAGCATGAGGTGTTCTTTGACTGCTTTCCTTATGAGTGGCGGTCGGGGACGAGCGATGGTCTTTTCCTACCAATCTATCCCCCTAGGAGCATGCGCATAGTGCTTGGGTTTGATGACTTGTAGATTTTTGCAATAAGTATGTGAGTTCTTTATGACTAAAGTTGAGTCCATGCATTATACACACTCTCACCCTTCCATCATTGCTAGCCTCTTCGGTACCGTGCATTGCCCTTTCTCACCTTGAGAGTTGGTGCAAACTTCGCCGGTGCATCCAAACCCCGTGATATGATACGCTCTATCACACATAAGCCTCCTTATATCTTCCTCAAAACAGCCACCATACCTACCTATTATAGCATTTCCATAGCCATTCCGAGATATATTGACATGCAACTTTCCACCGTTCCATTTATTATGACATGCATCATCATTGTCATATTGCTTTGCATGATCATGTAGTTGACATCGCATTTGTGGCAAAGCCACCATGCTTAATTTTTCATACATGTCACTCTTGATTCATCGCAATCCCGGTACACCGTCGGAGGCATTCACATAGAGTCATATTTCATTCTAAGTATCGATTTGTAATTCTTGAGTTGTAAATAAACAAAAGTGTGATGATCATCATTAGAGCATTGTCCCATGTGAGGAAAGGAAGATGGATACTATGATCCCCCCCCCAAGTCGGGATGAGACTCTAGACGAAAAAAACAGGCCAAAAAAAGAAGGCCCAAGTAAAAGAAAATGAGAGAAAAAGAGAGAAGGGACAGTGTTACTATCCTTTTTCCACACTTGTGCTTCAAAGTAGCACCATGATCTTCATGATAGAGAGTCTCTTATTTTGTCACTTTCATATACTAGTGGGAATTTTTCATTATAGAACTTGGCTTGTATATTCCAATGATGGGCTTCCTCAAATGCCCTAGGTCTTGTGAGAAAGCAAGTTAGATGCACACCCACTTAGTTTTCTTTGATGAGCTTTCATATATTTATAGCTCTAGTGCATCTGCTGCATGGCAATACCTACTCCTTGCATTGACATCAATCGGTGGGCATCTCCATATCCCATTGATTAGCCACGTCAATGTGAGACTTTCTCCCTTTTTGTCTTCTCACGCAACCTCAATCATTATATTCTATTCCATCCATAGTGCTATGTCCATGGCTCGCACTCATATATTGCGTAAAAGTTGAAAGAGTTTGAAAAGGCCAAGTATGAAACAATTGCTTGGCTTGTCATCGGGGTTGTGCATGATGAGAGCATTTTGTGTGACGAAAATGAAGCATGGCCAAACTATATGATTTTGTAGGGATAAGCTTTATTTGGCTATGTTATTTTGATAAGACATAATTGCTTGGTTAGCATACTTCGAGTATTATTATTTTTATGTCAACATTAAACTTTTATCTTGAATCTTTCGGATCTAAACATTCATGCCACAATAGAGAGAATTACATTGAAGAATATGCTAGAAAGCATTCCACATCAAAAATCCTGTTTTTATCATTTACCTACTCGAGGACGAGCAGGAATTAAGCTTGGGGATGCTTGATACGTCTCCAACGTATCTATAATTTTTGATTGTTCCATGCTATTATATATTCTGTTTTGGATGCTTAATGGGCTTTATTTTACACTTTTATATTATGTTTGGGACTAACCTATTAACCCAAGGCCCAGTGCAAATTGCTGTTTTTTGCCTATTTCAGTGTTTCGCAGAAAAGGGATATCAAACGGAGTCCAAACGGAATGAAACCTTCGGGAGAGTTATTTTTGGAACAAATGTGATCCAGAGGACTTGGAGTGGACATCAAGAAACAAACGAGGAGTCCACGAGGCAGGGGCGCGCCTGCCCCCTGGGCGCGCCCTCCCCCCTCGTGGGCTCCTCGTGGCTCAACCGACCTACTTCTTCCTCCTATATATACTCATATACCCTGAAAACAACCAGTAGCACCACGAAACCCTATTTCCACCGCCGCAACCTTCTGTACCCAAGAGATCCCATCTTGGGGCCTTTTCCGGAGCTCCGTCGAAGGGGGCATCGATCACGGATGGCCTCTACATCAACTCCATGGCCTCTCTGGTGATGTGTGAGTAGTTTACTTCAGACCTTTGTGTCAATAGTTATTACCTAGATGGCTTCTTCTCTCTCTTTGAATCTCAATACAAAGTTCTCCTCGATCTTCTTGGAGATCTATTCGATGTAAATCTTTTTGCGGTGTGTTTGTCGAGATCCGATGAATTATGGGTTTATTATAAAGTCTATCTATGAACAATATTTGATTCTTCTCTGAAATATTTTATGTATGATTGGTTATCTTTGCAAGTCTCTTCGAATTATCAGTTTGGTTTGGCCTACTAGATTGATCTTTCTTGCAATGGGAGAAGTGCTTAGCTTTGGGTTCAATCTTGCGGTGCTCCATCCCAGTGACACAAAGGGAAACGACATGTATTGTATTGTTGCCATCGCGGATAAAAAGATGGGGTTTATATCATATTGCTTGAGTTTATCCCTCTACATCATGTCATCTTACCTAATGTGTTACTCTGTTCTTATGAACTTAATACTCTAGATGCATGCTGGATAGCGGTCGGTGTGTGGAGTAATAGTAGTAGATGCAGGCAGGAGTCGGTCTACTTGTCACGGACGTGATGCCTATATACATGATCATGCCTAGATATTCTCATAATTATTCACTTTTCTATCAATTCCTCGACAGTAATTTGTTCACCCATCGTAATACTTATGCTATCTTGCGAGAAGCCACTAGTGAAACCTATGGCCCCCGGGTCTATCTTTTATCATGTAAGTTTCCAATCTATTTTACTTTGCAATCTTTATATTCCAATCTTTATCATAAAAATACCAAAAATATTATCTTATCATCTCTATCAGATCTCACTCTCGTAAGTGACCGTGAAGGGATTGACAACCCCTTTATCGCGTTGGTTGCGAGGTTCTTATTTGTCTGTGTAGGTACGAGGGACTTGCGTGTGGCCTCCTACTGGATTGATACCTTGGTTGTCAAAAACTGAGGGAAATACTTACGCTACTTTGGTACATCACCCTTTCCTCTTCAAGGGAAAACCAACGCAGTGCTCATGAGGTAGCATCGGCGTCTGTGGTTATATCAATTAACACGCTTGACGAGATCTTGGTATTTGGTTTGAGTCTGGCCATAGGCCTATATGCACTAACCAACTACATGGGAACAGTTATGGGCACTCGACGTCGTGGTATCAGCCGAAGCCTTCTTGACGTCAGCGACTGAGCGGCACGCGCCGGATTGGACTGGAATGCCTGCTCTTGTATTAGGGAGGCTAGGTCTGCTTACCGGCCGCATTCGCAATGTGCAGGTGTGCAACGGGCGATGGGCCCAGACCCCTGCGCGCCTAGGATTTAGACCAGCATGCTGACCTCTCTGTTGTGCCTAGGTAGGGCTGCGGTGGGTTGATCTTTCGAGGCCGAGCATAACCCAGGAAAGTGTGTCCTGAAGGAAATATGCCCTAGAGGCAATAATAAAGTTGTTATTTATATTTCCTTATATAATGATAATTGTTTATTATTCATGCTAGAATTGTATTAACCGGAAACTTAGTACATGTGTGAATACATAGACAAACAGAGTGTCACTAGTTTTCCTCTACTTGACTACCTCGTTGAATCAATGATGGTTATGTTTCCTAACCATAGACATGAGTTGTCATTTGATTAACGGGATCACATCATTAGAGAATGATGTGATTGACTTGACCCATCCGTTCACTTAGCACGGTGATCGTTTAGTTTGTTGTTATTGCTTTCTTCATGACTTATACATGTGTCCTATGACTATGAGATTATGCAACCCCCGAGTACCGGAGGAACACTTTGTGTGCTACCAAATGTCACAACGTAACTGGGTGATCATAAAGGTGCTTTACAGGTGTCTCCAATGGTACTTGTTGAGTTGGTATAGATCGAGCTTAGGATTTGTCACTCCGATTGTCGGAGAGGTATCTCTGGGCCATCTCGGTAATGCACATCACTATAAGCCTTGCAAGCATTGTGACTAATGAGTTAGTTGCGGGATGATACATTACGGAACGAGTAAAGAGACTTGCCGGTAACGAGATTGAACTAGGTATGAGATACCGACGATCGAATCTCGGGCAAGTAACATACCGATGACAAAGGGCACAACGTAAATCGTTATGTGGTTTGACCGATAAAGATCTTCGTAGAATATGTAGGAGCCAATATGAGCATCCAGGTTCCGCTATTGGTTTTATTAACCGGAGACATGTCTCGGTCATGTCTATATAGTTCTCGAACACGTAGGGTTCGCACACTTAACGTTCGGTGACGATTGTTATTATGAGTTTATGTGATTTGATGTACCGAAGGTTGTTCGGAGTCCCGGATGAGATCACGGACATGACGAGGAGTCTCAGAATGATTGAGCCATAAAGATTGATATATTGGAAGGCTATATTCGGACATCGGAAAGGTTCCGAGTGATCCAGGTATTTTTCGGAGTACCGGGGGAGTTACGGGAATACGGGAGTACATATGGGCCTTAGTGGGCTTTAAAGGAAAAAGAGGAGAAGCCACGAGGGCTCGCCGCGCGCCCCCCATGGGCCTAGTCCGAATTGGACTAGGGAAGGGGCTGCGCCCCCTCTTTCCTTCTCCTCCCCTTCTCCTTCCTTCACCCTCCTAGTAGGACTAGGAAAGGAGGAATCCTACTCCTACTAGGAGGAGGATTTCTCCCCCCCTTGGCGCACCTAGAGAGGCCGGCTGGCCTCCCCTCCCTCCTTTATATACGTGGGGAGGGGGGCACCCTAGGACACACAAGTTGATCAGTTGATCTTTTAGCCGTGTGTGGTGCCCCCTCCACCATAATCCACCTCGGTCATATCGTAGCGGTGCTTAGGCGAAGCCCTACATTGGTAGCATCATCATCACCGTCATCACGCCATTGTGCTGACGGAACTCTCCCACGAAGCTCTGCTGGATCATGAGTTCGTGGGACGTCACCGAGCTGAACGTGTGCTGAACTCGGAGGTGCCGTGTGTTCGTTACTTGGATCGGTTGGATCGTGAAGACGTACGACTACATCAACCGCGTTTTCATAACGTTTCCGCTTACGGTCTACGAGGGTACATGGACGACACTCTCCCCTCTCGTTGCTATGCATCACCATGATCTTGCGTGTGCGTAGGAATTTTTTTTGAAATTGCTACGTTCCCCAACAGTGCCATCCGAGCCAGGTTTATGCGTAGATGTTATATGCACGGGTAGAACACAAAGGAGTTGTGGGCGTGGGTATATACATATTGCTTGTCGTCACTAGTTGATTCTTGATTCAGCGGCATTGTTGGATGAAACGGCCCAGACCGACATTACGAGTACGCTTACGCGAGACTGGTACTACCGACGTGTTTCGCACACAGGTGGCTAGTGGGTGTCTGTTTCTCCAGCTTTAGTTGAATCGAATTAAATGAACAGGGTTCTTTCTGAAGATCAAAAAAGAATCACTATACCGCGTTGTGGTTTTTGATGCATAGGTAAGAACGGTTCTTGCTCAGCCCGTAGCAGCCACGTAAAATTTGCAACAACAAAGTAGAGGACATCTAACTTGTTTTGCAGGGCATGTTGTGATGTGATATGGTCAAGACGTGATGAGATATAAATTATTGTATGAGATGATCATGTTTTTTTAAAGTTATCGGCAACTGGCAGGAGCCTTATGGTTGTCTCTTTATTGCATAAGATGCAAGTGCCATGTAATTGCTTTACTTTATCGTTATGCGATAGCAATAGTTGCAAAAGCAATAGCTGGTGAGATGACCATGTGACGACATGTTGATAAAAGATCAAGATGATGGAGATCATGGTGTCATGCCGATAACAATGGAGATCATGACAGTACTTTGGAGATGAAGATCAAAGGCACAAGATGATGATGGCCATATCATGTCACATATTTTTGATTGCATGTGATGTTTATCTTTTATACATCTTATTTTGCTTAGTTCGATGGTAGCATTATAAGATGATCTCTCACTAAATTTCAAGGTATAAGTGTTCTCCCTGAGTATGCACCGTTGCGACAGTTCGTCGTGCCGAGACACCACGTGATGATCGGGTGTGATAAGCTCTATGTTCACATACAACTGGTGCAAGCCAGTTTTGCACACGCAGAATATTCGGGTTAAACTTGACGAGCCTAGCATATGCAGATATGGCCTCGGAACACTGGAGACCGAAAGGTCGAGCGTGAATCATATAGTAGATATGATCAACATAGTGATGTTCACCATTGAAAACTACTCCATCTCACATGATGATCGGACATGGTTTAGTTGATTTGGGTCACGTGATCATTTAGATGACTAGAGGGATGTCTATCTAAGTGGGAGTTCTTATGTAATATGATTAATTTGACTTTAATTTATGATGAACTTAGTCCTAATAGTATTTGCATAACTATGTTGTAGATCAATAGCTCGCGATGTAGCTCTGAGGGAGTCCTGGATTAGGGGGTCTCCGAACAGCCGGACTATATCCTTTGGCCGGACTGTTGGACTATGAAGATATGAGATTGAAGACTTCGTCCCGTGTCCGGATGGGACTCTCCTTGGCGTGGAAGGCAAGCTAGGCAATATGGATATGTAGATCTCCTCCCTTGTAGCCGACTCTGTGTAACCCTAGCCCCCTCCGGTGTCTATATAAACCGGAGGGTTTAGTCTGTAGAACAACATACAATCATACCATAGGCTAGCTTCTAGGGTGTAGCCTCTACGATCTCGTGGTAGATCAACTCTTGTAATACTCATATCATCAAGAACAATCAAGCAGGACGTAGGGTATTACCTCCATCAAGAGGGCCCGAACCTGGGTAAACATCGTGTCCCCTGCCTCCTGTTACCATCCGCCTTAGACGCATAGTTCGGGACCCCCTACCCGAGATCCGCCGGTTTTGACACCGACATTGGTGCTTTCATTGAGAGTTCCACTGTGTCGTCACCGTAAGGCTTGATGGCTCTTTCGATCATCGCTAGAGATGCGGTCCAGGGTGAGGTTTTCCTCCCCGGAAAGATCTTTGTATTTGGCAGCTTTGCACTGCGGGCCAATTCGCTTAGCCATCTAGAGCAGATTGAGAGCTACGCCCCTGACCATCAGGTCAGATTTGGAAACTTAAACTACACTGCCGATATCCACGGAGACTTGATCTTCGACGGATTCGAGCCCGTGTCAGGTGCACCGCACAATCATGACGAGCACGACGTAACTCTGCCGTTGGACAGTGTTCGGGAGATCGCATCTGCAACTACTCCGGCCTTCAATTCGGAGCAAATTGCGCCATCCAAGGATGGAGGGATAGACCCCGCCATGGAGGCCGCACTCTCAGCGGCGATGGAGCCGGATACTGACTTCACCCCTTACGAGAGCCGTGTCGCCGAACCGCGGGATTCGTCACCGGCCACGAGCTCCGAGCCGCCTGCATCCGTGCCTATCGAATCCGACTGGGCGCCGATCATGGAGTTCGCCTCCGCGGATATCTTTCAGCCTTCGCCTTTCGGCGATGTGCTAAATTCATTAAGGTCTCTCTCCTTGTCAGGAGAACCTTGGCCGAACTATGTCCGGCTAGAATGGGATGCGGACGACAAAGAAATTCACTGCCCACCCACCACCCAGTTAGTAGCTATTGCCGATGATTTAACTGACATGCTCAACTTCGACTTCAAAGACATCGACGGTATGGACGATGATATAGGAGACGAACAGGAACCACCGCCCACAGGGCGCTGGACCGCCACCTCATCATATGATATATACATGGTGGACACCCCCAAAGAAGGCAATGGCGATGAGACAGCGGAGGAAGACCCCTCCAAGAAGCAAGCCAAGCGCCGACGTCAGCGGCGCCGCTCTAAGTCCCGCCATAGCAAAAGTAGTGATACCGACACAAGAGACAATAACACTCCGGATAGTGCCAATGACAACAATAATCCCCTCCAGCACGATTTAGAGCAGGAGGGTGAACAAGCTAGCCCTCCAGAGCGGGCAGCAGATGGAGAATCGGAGGAGGACAGTTACATGCCTCTCTCCGAAGACGAGGTGAGCCTCAGCAACGAAGAATTTATCATGCATGAGGATCCCGTCGAGCAGGAGCGCTTCAAGCGCCGGCTTATGGCCACAACAAATAGCCTGAAAAAAAGCAACAACTGCTTCAAGCTGATCAAGATCTGCTAGCATATTGATGGACCGAAGTCCTTGCGACCGAGGAATACGAACTCGAGCGCCCCTCCAAGAATTACCCAAAGCGCAAGTTGCTACCCCACCTCGAGGAGGAAGCATTGAAACCTACATCACCGGTGTATGATGCGGCTGACCGGCCACCTCGTGGCCGAGCCAGAGAGGCATTTCGTCCTGAAGTTTAGCCTACACCCCGCCGCCACTCAAACAAAAATACCAAGGCCCGGGGAAACACACGGGACCTACGAGACATATTGGAAAACAAGGAAAAACATGCAAGATCGATCTATGGATCACGGGGGCACGCACCAATACGCGACGATGATCGTCACGCCGGATACACTAAAAGCAAATCCGGCCGAGCCGGACACGGCAGAAAAGACTCGTATGAACCGCGTCGCGATATAGCCCGGCACAGAGGCGCCGCACACCCCTTATGCTTCACTGATGAAGTAATGGATCACGAATTCCCAGAAGGGTTTAAACCCGTAAACATTGAATCATACGATGGTACTACAGACCCCACGGTATGGATAGAAGACTTCTTCCTCCACATTCACATGTCCCGCGGGGATGACCTACATGCCACCAAGTATCTCCCACTCAAACTCAAAGGGCCGGCTCGGCATTGGCTCAATAGCTTGCCGGCAAACTCCATAGGAAGTTGGGAGAACCTGGCAGAGGCATTCCTGGACAATTTCCAGGGCACTTACGTGCGACTGTGGGACACTGATGACTTAAGTCATATAACTCAGCAGCTAGGGGAATCGGCCAGGAAATTCTGGACCCGATTCCTAACCAAGAAGAACCAAATTGTCGAATGTCTGGATGCAGAGGCCTTAGCGGCATTTAAGCATAATATCCGTGACGAATGGCTCACCCGGCACCTCCGCCAAGAGAAGCCAAAATCCATGGCAGCCCTCACGACACTTATGACCCGCTTTTGTGCGGGCAAAGATAGCTGATTGGCTCGTAGTACCAATACAGCAAGCAAACCTGGCATATCACAATCCAGGGATAGCAACGGCAAACCACGACGCAACAAACACAAGCGCCGCAAATATGGTGAAAATGCCAAAAATACGGCAGTTAATGTCGGGTTCAGGGGCTCAAAGTCTGGTCAGCGGAAAGGGCCGCCCAAAAATACAAATCCGAGTCCATCAAGTCTGGACCGCATACTCGCTCGCCAATGCCAAATTCACGCCACCCCAGAAACGCCAGCCACCCATACCAACAGAGAATGCTGCGTCTTCAAACAAGCCGGCAAGGCAGGCGCCAAAAACGAAGAGGGGTCTCAAAGCGACGATAGCGACGAAGAGCCCAGATCGCCGAACACAGGAGGTGTAAGTGCATCTAGTGCCACCCCTAGTTGGTTTTGGGGTATTGACGACAAACCTAGTTGAGGGACTAATGTGTTTGTGAGAATTGCAGGATAACACAGGTAGAAGTCCCTCATTGATTCGGTTTTCCTACCAGAGATGACCCCTAAAAATGTATGAAGACATTGAAGTCAAAGGTGGTATATGAAGATATTCACATTGAAGACTATGATAAGAGAAGACACCACATGAAGCCTATGGAGCTCGAAGACTTAGATCTTTCGTAGTTCTCTTTCTTTTGTGTTGAGTCATAGGAACCACCGTACTGTTAAGTGGGGTCCAAGAGAACCAGTCAGAATGACTGAAGTGATGCCTAACCATAACCTATGTCTTCGAGTGAAGACTATGAGAGCGAATCTTGTCCAGAGTCGGACAAGTCAGCTTTGCTTGTAGCCCAAGTAAAGTTGTCGTGTGAGTTTGAAATCTGACCGTTGGAACACGTGTCAGTTCCTTAGTGACCCAGGGTCATTTCGGACAAATCAGGTCGGGTTGCCAAGTGGCTATAAGTAGCCCACCCCCTACAACCATAAACGGTTGGCTGCTCAGATTGAGACTACGGCTTTTGTTGTTTGAGAGCAACCCACCTCGAAGCCTTTGAGAGAGAATTCCTTGCGAGGATAAAGCCCTAACCACCCAGAGCCAAAGAGAATTAGGCATCACTTAGGTCTTCTTGTCTGTGTGATCTGAAGACTTATTACACTTGAGGACGGTGCATCCTCCAGCCGGTTAGGCGTCGCGTTCTGAGCATCCAAGAGACATTGTGGATTGCCGGTGAACGAAGTCTGTGAAGGTTTGGGAGTCTACCTTGAAGACTTACCAGAGTGATTGGGCGAGGTCTGTGTGACCTTAGCTCAAGGGGAATACGGTGAGGACTGGGTGTCCTGAGCTGCGTGTTCAGGACTGGGTGTCCGGGACTGTGTGTCCTAAGGTTTAAATACCTAGCCGCCCTAACCAGACGTACAGTTGTCACAGCAACTGGAACTGGTCCAACAAATCATTGTCTTCAGCGAGTCACTGGTTTCATCTTCCCTTCCCTTTACTTACTGTTACTCCTTGTGAAGTCATTGTATGTTTGCACTATCTTTTGTCTTCACTGAGTGACTGCGTGTTCTGTCTGGCTTCACAATATCTTCCTACCTGATCCTTACTACATTGCTGCTATTAGTCATTGTGCTTTCACTCAATTGAATACTTGACTATGGCCTGCCTAGTGTAGTCAACCTTCCGCTGCAGGGTATTAGGTTTATTTCTATCGTTTGTCTTCATAACTCCCACGTTTTGAAGACTTCCATAAAAATCGCCTATTCACCCCCCCCCCCTCTAGTCGATATAACGCACTTTCAATTGGTATCAGAGCAAGGTGCTCCCTTGTTCTGTGTGATTCGGTTTAACCACCTGGAGTTTTAGCTATGTCGACCGCAGGGATAATTAAAGTCTCCGCTGCGTGCCCCGTCTTCGATGGAACTTAATATCCCTACTGGAAGAATAAGATGCGCATGCATCTTGAAGCCATTGACGTCAACCTATGGTATGTCGTCGAGAACGGCGTTCCCAAGGCTGGAGAAGGTGTCACTGCTGCTGATGTCAAGAAATTCGTTCAACTGGACTCTACTGCCAAGAATATCATCGGTGGTCATCTGACCAAAGGACAGTATGGCCGTGTGAGTGCTTTGAAAACATCTAAGCTGGTCTGGGACTGGCTCTCCAAGGTCAATGAAGGCGTCTCAACCCAGAGAGATCAGAGAATCAGTGTCCTTCGCAACCTTTTCAACCGCTTCAAGCGAAATGACAATGAGAATGTCCAGCTCACAATTGACCGACTCACTGACATCACAAATGAGCTTCAAGCCCTCGGCGCTACTGAGATCACCAAACATGAAGTCGTCAAGACACTACTGAGATCACTTGATAGTTCGTTTGACACCCTAGCCCTGATGATTCAAGAATGTCCTGATTTCAAGACACTCGATCCGTCTGACATACTTGAGAGGCTCAACACACATGAGTTTCAGCTTTCTGAGAAAAGAGATATCTACGGTCCAAACTATGGGCGAACTCGTGCCTTGAAGGCAAAAGCTGTCTCCTCATCTGAAGAAGAATCTGACAGCAGTTCGGATGATCCTGAAGACATTGGAAGGGAACTTGCTATGCTTGTGAAGAAGTTCCAAAAATTCACCAAGAAGAAAGGTTTCAGAAAGTCTTCCCGATCAAGCTCAAGGAATGATGAAGCTTCTGCTCATGACTACAAGAAGAAAACATGTCACAAGTGCAAGAAACCTGGCCACTTCATCTCTGAGTGTCCACAGTGGGACAATGAGAACAAAAAGAAGAAGAAGAGCAAGGAATATGACTCTGGCGACAAGAAGAAGAAGAAATACTCAAAGTCTTCTTCCAAGTCTTCCTCAAAGTCTTCATCACACAAGAAGAGCTCATCTGGCAAGGCACGTGCGTTTGTTGGCAAGGAAATGGATTCAGAGGAGGAGTCCGCTTCTGAGGAGGCGGAGGTGGAGTCTGAGGAGGAGTCCGATTCAGGCGTCGCAAGTCTGGCTACATCATACGTTGCCAAGTCCATGTTCAACACTGAAGACAATGACTTCATCACCGACACCGATGCAAATGACAAGGACTACTCCGCTTCTACCTACTGCTTCATGGCACGCGGTGCCAAGGTAAACTCACGCACTACTCACTATCAAACATCTAGTGACGATGACTCTGATTGTGGTTCAAAACCCAGCTACAAAACACTTGCTAAAATTGCAACTGAACAACAGAAAGCTATGGAACATATTGAAAAACTGTTAGACAGAAGCGATGATCTGTTAGGTGCTGAAATGACTCGATCTGAATCCTTAATTGAAGACATAAAAAATCTTCACGTTAAGTATCAGGAACTTGAAAGTCGTCATGAAACTCTCTCAACAACTCATGAAAAGCTTTCCTATGATTATCTTCAAAGGAAGAAAGATCTTGAGAAATTGAGAGCGGCTCATGAAGATCTTCAAAAGGAAAACGAGTCACTTCACGCCAAACAGATCAGTTCCGCTCAGGAAGGATTTGAACCACCATGTCTTAAATGCATTGAGCGTGATAATGCTACTTCTGTTGCTGAATGTTCTACTGCTACTGCTATTGCAATATCTTCAACTGTTGATGTGGTAACTAACCCCTCTGCTGAGGATACCACCGCTATTGCTGATGAGAATGCTAGGTTGAAGACATTGCTGGAAACAGGGATGTACAAAAGTCTTAAAGGGCATCAGACATTATGTGATGTCCTCAAAAAGCAGATTCTGAACCGAACCCGAGGAAAGAGGGTGTTGGGTTCGTAAGGAAAATGAATGCTGATGGCTCTTAATGGAAACCTGAGCAGTACCCCAAAACCATGTGGGTTGCTACAAAGGAACCTTCAGCAGATCCATCCAATCTATCTGGCTTCACTTGTGCTAACCCCATTATCATTGATGAATCCCTTGATGCAAACTATAAACTGTTTAAGATTCAGAATGGTGAAGTGTTTGCCAGGTACATTGGTACTAACTGCAGGAATGGACCGCCTATGAAGAAAATCTGGGTTCCGAAAAGGTGTCTGGAGAATCTTCCTATGAATGTCATCATGACACCTCACATGAAGAAGACAAACCTCAGACCAAAGGCTTCATACGGTCCAAAGGCTTCATACAGACAGAGGACTCACCTGAGTCGCACTAACGCAAATGTTCTGCAGGGAAACCATACTCAGGCATATGAATATGAGAGTGGTTCATCAAACCGCCATGTTCATAAGACCAAGAACTATTCTGCTTATTCTTATGAGTACTATTGTCCGCCTGCAAGACTGTTTGCTAGGGATCCAAAGCCAAAGTTCTCAGATGCTGCACTTAGACTTATTGCTTCTAAGCCACCCTTGAAGATGTGGGTGGCTAAGAAAGCTTAACTCTCTTTTGCAGGGAAAGGTCTCCAGCAGAAAACCAAAATCATCTGACGCTATTGCTGGGGACCTTAAACATCTTGTAGGGTGCAAGATCAAATGCCCGAATGGTCTTACTATGTACTTCGTTCCTGAATCGCTTGCTACTCTCCCTATTAGTCCTAACCTGGATCTAAGCTTTCATAACCCACTGGTTCATCAAATGTTTTTGCTTCACAATGCTCTTGGTGAAGCCTATCCCCCTAACTGCACTGTAGGATACGACACCAGCGTCTTCAGAATGGATTATTGATAGTGGGTGTACAAATCACATGACTGGCAAAAGAAGCCTTCTTATGGACTCAACCTTACGTCCATCCGACAAGAGCCACATCACATTTGCTGACACTGGTAAAAGTAAGGTATTGGGTCTAGGTAGAGTTGCAATCTCAAGGGATCAACACATGGATAAAGTCATGCTTGTTGAATCCCTTGGCTTCAACTTAATGTTTGTCTCAATGCTTTGTGATTTAAACATGATCGTAATATTTGGAAAGTAACGTTGCATTGTTCTAATGGAATCTGACAAGTCTCTAGTATTTGAAGGGTATCAAAAAGATGATTTGTACGTGGTAGATTTCTCAGCAGGACCACAACTTGCCGTATGTCTTCTTGCAAAAGCTTCAGAATGCTGGCTCTGGCATGGGAGGCTTGGGCATGCTGGCATGAGGAACCTCCACACCCTGGCAAAGAAGAAGCATGCCATAGGCATCGAGGGCGTCAAGTTCAAGAAAGATCACTTATGCGGTGCCTGTGAGGCAGGAAAGATGACGAGGGCCAAAATCCCTCGAAGACAATCATGGCCACTACTCGACCCTTCGAACTGCTTCACATGGATCTTTTTGGTCCCACTCATTACTCAACTCTTAATACTACTGCTTGTCTCTATGGCTTTGTCATTGTTCATGATTATTCTAGATATACTTGGGTGCACATAATCCTTTACAAGACTGAAGTGCAGGATGTCTTCAGACGCTTCGCCAATCGAGCTATGAAAAATTATGGCGCCAAGATAAAGCACATCAGAAGTGACAATGGCACTGAATTCAAGAACACTGGCCTTGATACATATCTTGATACCTTGGGCATCACACATGAATTCTCGGCCCCGTACACGCCACAGCAGAATGGCGTCATCGAACGCAAGAACAGAACACTCATTGAGATGGCCAGAACGATGCTAGATGAATACAAGACTCCAAGAAAATTCTGGCCTGAAGCCATTGATACTGCATGCCATACAATCAATCGTGTTTATCTTCACAAGCTTCTGAACAAGACATCTTATGAGCTTCTTACTGGCAAGAAGCCAAATGTCAGTTACTTCAGAGTATTTGGAGCCAGGTGCTGGATCAAGGACCCACATCACACCTCAAAGTTTGCACCAAAAGCACATGAGGGTTTTATGCTTGGATATGGAAAGGATTCACACTCCTACAGAGTCTTCAATCTCTTTCATTACAAAGTGGTTGAAACAATGGATGTGCGGTTCGATGAGACCAACGGTTCACAAAGAGAGCAACTGCCAAATGTGCTAGATGAAGTTCCATCCAGTGAATCAATCAAGCTAATGGGAACTAGAGAAATTATACCTTCTGAAGCTCATCCTGAAGAAGAACTTATCATCTCAGCACCTGATCAACATGAAGACAATGCTCAGCCTGAAGACATTCCTTCTAACAACGACAATGATCAGCAAGAGCAAAATCTTCGCCTTGTACATCCTCGCGTTGCCAATGAAGTGCAGATTGAAAGAATAATTGATAGCATCAATGCACCCGGTCCACTCACTCGTTCAAGGGCAACTCAGCTAGCAAATTTCTGTGGGCACTTCGCATTCGTCTCAATAACAGAACCCAAGAAAGTTGAAGAAGCCTTCATGGAACCTGAATGGATTCAAGCTATGCAAGAAGAGCTTCAACAGTTTGAGCTGAATAATGTATGGGAACTAGTTAAGCGTCCTGATCCACGGAAGCACAATATAATAGGCACCAAATGGATATACCGCAACAAGCAAGATGAGCATGGTCAAGTTGTCAGAAACAAAGGTCGTCTCGTTGCTCAAGGATATACTCAAGTGGAAGGCATTGACTTCGATGAAACATTTGCTCTTGTGGCTAGACTTGAAGCCATACGCATACTGCTGGCCTATGCAAATCATCATAACATACTTCTATATCAAATGGATGTGAAGAGTGCTTTTCTTAATGGCAAGATTGAAGAAGAAGTGTATGTTGCACAACCGCCTGGCTTTGAAGATTCAAAACATCCTGACATGGTATACAAGCTCAACAAGGCACTGTATGGCCTCAAACAAGCCCCTCGGGCCTGGTATGACACACTCAAATACTTCCTGAAGAGCAAAGGCTTCATACCTGGTTCCCTAGACCCCACTCTCTTCACGAAGACATATGATGGTGAACTGTTTGTGTGCCAAATATATGTGGATGACATTATCTTCGGCTGCACCAATCAGAAGTACAGTGAAGAGTTTGGATATATGATGCAAGAGCAATATCAGATGTCCATGATGGGAGAGCTGAAGTTCTTCCTCGGTCTTCAAATATGACAACAACGCAACGGCATCTTCATATCTCAAGAGAAGTATCTCAAAGATTGCCTGAAGAAGTTTGGTATGCAAGACTGCAAAGGCTTCACAACACCAATGCCAGCCAAACATCATCTGGGTCCTGACGACAATGGTAAAGAGTTCGATCAAAAGGTATACCGCTCCATGATTGGTTCCTTACTTTATCTATGTGCATCTAGGCCAGATATTATGCTTAGTGTTTGCATGTGTGCTCGATTTCAAGCGGCACCAAAGGAGTCGCATCACTTAGCTGTGAAGCGAATTCTTCGATATTTGGCTCACACCCCAACTCTAGGATTATGGTATCCAAAGGGCTCAGAGTTTGATCTGGTTGGATTCTCGGATGCTGATTATGCTGGTGACAAAGTTGATCGCAAGTCTACTTCAGGCACATGTTACTTTCTGGGACGATCACTTGTATGTTGGTCTTCAAAGAAGCAGAACTGTGTATCTCTCTCCACTGCTGAATCTGAATACATTGCTGCTGGATCTTGCTGCGCTCAGCTTCTGTGGATGAAGCAAACACTCAAGGACTATGGCATTCATCTGAAGCAAGTGCCACTTTACTGCGACAACGAAAGCGCCATCAAGATTGCCAACAACCCAGTTCAGCACTCGAAGACAAAGCACATTGAAATTCGTCATCACTTTCTCAGAGACAATGTTGTGAAGGAAGATATTGATATCATACACGTCAACACTAAAGAGCAATTGGCAGATATCTTCACCAAGCCCTTGGATGAGAAGAGATTTTGCAAGTTACGGTGTGAGCTAAATATCCTGGAATCCTCAAATGTCTTGTGATCAGGCACACATCCTAACCCTTATGCATATTGATGACTTAGATGTGCAACACACGAAGTAAAGTATATCTTCAATCAATGAAGACATACATTCTAAGTGTGAATACATTAATATGGAATTTGACTTCAGAGCGCCACGATAATTGTGCGCCGTGTCTGGGTCTAATACTTCCTATACGGTGGGTAACGCCACCACCAAATGTTCTGTTTGAAGTGTTTCACTCATGGCGTTACATTTGCTATGTCTTCACATTCGGTTTGGCTTCAATCTCAACATATCTTCATGATTATCTTCACTATGTTGATTATATAGATATATATATATATATACTAGTGTTCTGTCCTCTACAGCATTCACTTATAGCTATGTCTTCTTGTTGAATCTTTTGAACTAAGTGAATGTGATCGGACCCTAACCTCTCTATGCTTTCTATCTCAAATTCTATCTCTCCAAATCATATGCATTCTATTGAAATTGTCGAATGTCTTCTCTGCGTCCTTGTCAGCAGAAGATATAGAGACAACCATTAAGTCCGTTTTCAATGCTCATTCCTCCACATGAAACCCGGAGAAGTAGGAACGACCACCCGACAATCCAGGCATGCGTGGGACGTGGAACAAACCCCAAAATTCCGCATAATGGCCACGTGTTCCTCAGATGCGAATCGCCAGGGGCACCTGTGTAATAACGCAGTGTCACCCCTGTACCTATAAATACACACTTCACGGCGGTCATTATCTCTTCTTCCACTCTCGCACGAACCCTAGCGCCACCGCTAGCCCTCGACGACGCTGGCGACGAAGCGCTTCGCTGCCGCAACCTCTACGACGCTGTCTTCACGCCGACCGCGGACATCGTCCACTCCGCCGTCGCCGTAGGTGTCCTCCGTCGCCAAGTTAGGGCACGGAAGATTGAACTGCTCGGCCTTATCTTCCACTCCGTCTAGCAGTTCTTAGTGTGGTAAATAAAACTTCCTTTTTACGGCACCGTTGATCCTATGGCTTTGTCACTTTCTACCACAAGCAGTTTCTATTCACACAAGTTAGATCTCTCTCATACTGCATCTCATAACATGCCTAGTATATTCACTTATGCTTCACAAAGTAGTTAGATTCCTCACTTGTAGTGATCTGTGGATTCGTACAAATCTGGAACCAACTCCTTATCTATGAGTGAATGTCTTCGCACGATGAGGTCAATGTCTTCTAAACTGATTTATCTTCAAAATCTTCTGAGAATGCATATGACCTCTTCCCCTTCCCTCGCACCTTAATGCTGTCACAGGTACATGTCCGTGGGAGAATCCTTTGGTTGTCATAGTCTGCATTCATTTGCAGAATTCTTATAGCATCACATAAATTCTCCCGAAGCCAGTTCCTGTTTGTCCAGCAAGCGAAAACCTTTGAAGCCTTTGAACGTGTTGAAGCCTTTCAGTTTAAAGTTTATGGCTTCAGAGAAATCAGCAAGGAAGGGTGGCAGAAAGCGTCGTGGAGAAACATCCAGAGATCTGCCAGATGACCTCTCAGAACTGTACAAGACAGATCCTGAAGAGGATTACAATCAGCGCAAGACCCGAATCCAACGGATTCGAAGATATTGGGCAGAACAATGGTTCAAATACCGATTTGTAACCAAGGAATATGCTGAGAAAAACGCCATCAAGAGACCGTGGGGAGACATCCTATACAAGAATCTTCTACCCAGGTCCAGAGATGAAGCCATTGAACAAGGCTTCTATCCCTGCATGGTCCGTGGACCATAGCCTGCTGATGCACACCCATCGTCACTACTATGGTGTCGTGACGACAATTTGTTCAAGCGCAACTTCCAGTTTGCCCAGAACTCAGCGAAGCAGAACAAGAAGACTTTGGGGTTAGATTTCAACCCTGGTCCCTCTGCTCCCCGTGCCGATGGAACTCACGAAGCAGAACCCAATGTCATCGGTCCTTTCTACAACCTTGAAGGCCTCATCACCCACATCGTGGTTCAAGGGACTGCAGTGAATGAGCCTGCAGCTGACGCTGAATCAGATGAAGCGCCTGCAGCGCCGAAGCCAAAGAAGTTGAAGAAGCCTAAACCTTCAAAGCCTGCCCCTTCACCAAAAATCTCAAGGGCGAAGCCACTGGCAACTGCACCTCCTGAAGACAGTGTGCAGTCCGAAGACTTATCACGCATCTCCAAGCCCCAGAAGGTCAAGATGCCTCTGCCACACACCGGCCAAGAGCTAACAGCTGCTGCCATTCTGTGCAATGATGCCATTGATCTGTCAATTGATGAAGATCTTGTAGATGACGCTCTTAAGCAACTCATCAAGAGCAAAGAAGAAGCAGAAATCTTCAACGATCTGCCTCTCTTTGATGTGACAATCATCCACAGCTTCATTGATGAGTGGTTTGACACGCCAAACATCAGCTTCGAAGATCTGCAGCTACCCATTGGCCTCAGTGTCGCCTTCCAAGGCGCCATTGCTTCAGAGCTAGCTGTCGCCCAGTGCATTGTTGAACTAAAGCAAAAGATTGACTATGAAAAGGCTCAGTTCAAGAAGCATATGGCCAAGCTCAGCGTGCAAGAAGTGAAGAACTTCAAGAGTATGATGCACGAGCTCAAGGAAGCCTTTATAAAGAAACGTGCAGAAGCTCAGGGTTCGCGTGAGCGCATGAAGGTTCTGGCTGACAGATGTGTCCAAGCCTGCAATGAGGCTGAGAAGCGCAAGGCCCTTGGGTGTCCTGGCATCGACCCCAGGATGGCCGCAAAGAAGAATAAGAAGCCCGCTACGGCTGAACCCGACGCACCAAGGCAGGAAGCAGTTCCTATTGTCTTCCCAACTAGAATGACTGGCTCGAAGCCAAAAAGCCAGTCAACCGCTTCAGAGCTCAAGAAGACGAGGACTGCTGAGGCTGAAGCCAGGAAGAGGAAACATCCTGAAGCCTCTCCTACTGCCCCCTCCAAGAAGAAGAGGAAGACCAAGAAAGATCGGGCTGCTCCCACAGAGCCTTTGATAGTTGAACCCATTTCTATGGTTTATCCTGACGCTGAACGCCAACTGACAATCCATGAGCCTGCTTCCACAGAGGTTCATGAAGCTGAAGACTTTCCAGCAGCTGATCCCATCGCTGCTGAAGACATTGGTCAACATGACCATGTAGAAGATGGTGCAGTCCTTCCTCAGCTCGAGAATAGTGAGCTCATCAGCATTGGTCGTCCACTGACGCCAATTGCACAGAATGCTTCATGGGCGGATCGCCCACAAGAGGAAGAAGACTTTGAGGCCCAGCCAACTCCAACTACACAGGCGTAGCCTGCGTTGCGCAGGCTTTGCAAAGGTCCAAGGCCTCAAGTCTCTGCTGAAAACAATCCGGCTGCATCAGCCACAGAAGAAGAAGTCCCACAAGTTGCCACTCCCCTGTCCCACCAAGAAGCAGTTCTCAAGGAGAACGTGCTTGTGACCGACCCTCCAGCTCGTCAAGTGGAGGATGAAAATCTTGAAGCTGCCACCACCACCACCAATGAAGCCACTGCTAATGTGGAGCCCTCCCCAACGGAAGAAGAAGACAGCGAAGCCACTGATCCCGTCACTTCTGTTCCTGAGTCTGCTGTCGGTCCCCAGTTCGACTATCATGTTGAGCACAGGCCTCAGGTACAGAAGCCAATCCCAAGATTGCCAAGGTTCCCAGGTCCTGCATCAGCACCTGGCTCCTTCAATATCAATGGCTTCAGAGCAGACAACACATTCTTCGATAGCTCCAGGAACCCCTACTCAAGGGAAAGGATATCATCTGATCGGTTCTGGAGCTATCCGCAGCGAAGCTATTACTCATGCATTCTTTACAACCAAGGTCGCATCTTCCCACACAAGCGCCTTGACATTGAAGCTATAGCTGGTCTGCCCTGTCTGGAAGAAGCTTTGGATTGCTTCAAGGAAGTTGGACTACTGCCGTTCGTTACTGACCAAGAGCATTGGAATGAAGAGTTGCTGCTCCAATTCTATGCCACACTTCACATCCGCGGGTATAGCAGAGATCCGAAGACTTGGGTCCTGGAGTGGATGACAGGAAACGTTCATCACGAAGCCAAAGCCTTTGACATCATTGAGCTCACTGGTTTGCCCACTCCTGGCGATCTCTACGAGCATGGCTGTCAGCTTCATAGTGAAGCTATTGAGAGCATCTTTCAGAAGCCTGAACCTGATATGAGTCAGATGCTCAGCATGATGAAGCCATTGCCCCAAGATGCTGCTTATCCCACGGAGTTCTTCGTTGAAGACCTTGAGTATCTGCCAAGAACCATTTATCACATCATCAGGCGAACTCTCTGGCCCATCAAAGGGCACTCTCCAAATTCCAAGCTTGAGGGTACAATGAAGACTTTGGTCTTCTATATTCTTCATGGAAAATGCTTCAATGCACAGGACTTCTTCATTCGCCAACTTGCTGCATCAGGCTCTAATCTGTTTGGCTTGAAGTTCTACGCCCCATGGGTAATGCGGCTGATCAAACTTCACTCTGCGATCTCATATCAGCCATCTGCTCGCAATCATCGGATTTTTCTGCCTGATGTGGATATGTCAATTGAAGCCATCTATCCTGAGCCTGCCAAGGAACCTCTAAGTCTTCAGAATGCAGAGCATCAGAGTTTCTCTCAGAACATTGAAGGAGTTAAAGCAGTCACTCGTGTCTATCCCTTGGCTGGCACTACACGTGCACCACATCCTACTCTCACTGAAGCCACTGATAGTACAACTGCTCCATGACCCAAGAAGCGCACTCGTGCTCTTAATGACTGAGAGCTTCTTGTGGCTCTTCATCAGAAACAGGATAGGCATCATGACTGGCTGAAGCGTCAGATGCAAAGCCTCTTGGTGGATGTTAATCGCATTCACAATCTTGCCACCAAGAATGCTTTCGTTGCCCATGAAACCTCTCGCCGCACATGGAAAGGGCTAACGCTGATGTGTTCTGAAGATGATCTTCAAGAGGATGGCTTCACTGAGCGATTCAAGTTTGACACCACACCTCCTCGAAGGGCTGTGCTGCGGCGAACTCCATCCCTTGAAGACTCTGAGTTCTCTTCCTCTGCTGCAACTGTGACTGCCAGAGTTATCGAGGATGAAGACGATGCTACTTCACCGCCACCTCCTTCAGCACGCTTCGACTCTGCTCCAAGCTCTTCTGCACCGCCAAACACCACCAACGACCCTGCTGCTTCACCTACTCCCCACGGGAACGAGTAGATGCTCTATGTCTTCAAACCTTTTTGGTCCTTACTAACAAAAGGGGGAGAAGCATATGAGGTTGATAGTCTTCAAGCGGGTCCATATGGGCGGGTGCTTTATATTTTGCTTTGTGCTTACAACTCTCGTTTTGCTACATTTGGTTCTTTGAGTTGTAACACTTAAACTCGATGGCCGTCTGCTACTTATCTGCCACCTTGTTTTGCGATGATAAATTCCACACGTGCGACGATAAATTCCGCACTTAGATCATTCTGCAGACGTCCATTTTCCATTATGCATGTCGCATGTCATTATCTTCATATACTTTCACATGCATAGTGGATTGTCATCATAAGTTGAAGTGGATCTCCATAAGTACAACCTGCCATGTGCATTTGCATTCCAAAAGCAAATTACTTATATGCACATCTTCAGGGGGAGCCCTTGCAACTTATGAAGACAATTCCTTATCCTTTACGATTTCACAGATTATATACCCCGTTGAAAACTTCAACTAGTTTGTCATCAATCACCAAAAAGGGGGAGATTGTAAGTGCATCTAGTGCCACCCCTAGTTGGTTTTGGGGTATTGACGACAAACCTAGTTGAGGGACTAATGTGTTTGTGAGAATTGCAGGATAACACAGGTAGAAGTCCCTCATTGATTCGGTTTTCCTACCAGAGATGACCCCTAAAAATGTATGAAGACATTGAAGTCAAAGGTGGTATATGAAGATATTCACATTGAAGACTATGATAAGAGAAGATACCACATGAAGCCTATGGAGCTCGAAGACTTAGATCTTTCGTAGTTCTCTTTCTTTTGTGTTGAGTCATAGGAACCACCGTACTGTTAAGTGGGGTCCAAGAGAACCAGTCAGAATGACTGAAGTGATGCCTAACCATAACCTATGTCTTCGAGTGAAGACTATGAGAGCGAATCTTGTCCAGAGTCGGACAAGTCAGCTTTGCTTGTAGCCCAAGTAAAGTTGCCGTGTGAGTTTGAAATCTGACCGTTGGAACACGTGTCAGTTCCTTAGTGGCCCAGGGTCATTTCGGAAAAATCAGATCGGGTTGCCAAGTGGCTATAAGTAGCCCACCCCCTACAACCATAAACGGTTGGCTGCTCAGATTGAGAGTACGGCTTTTGTCGTTTGAGAGCAACCCACCTCGAAGCCTTTGAGAGAGAATTCCTTGCGAGGATAAAGCCCTAACCACCCAGAGCCAAAGAGAATTAGGCATCACTTAAGTCTTCTTGTCTGTGTGATCTGAAGACTTATTACACTTGAGGACTGTGCATCCTCCAGCCGGTTAGGCGTCGCATTCTGAGCATCCAAGAGACGTTGTGGATTGCCGGTGAACGAAGTCTGTGAAGGTTTGGGAGTCTACCTTGAAGACTTACCAGAGTGATTGGGCGAGGTCTGTGTGACCTTAGCTCAAGGGGAATACGGTGAGGACTGGGTGTCCTGAGCTGCGTGTTCAGGACTGGGTGTCCGGGACTGTGTGTCCTAAGGTTTAAATACCTAGCCGCCCTAACCAGACGTACAGTTGTCACAGCAACTGGAACTGGTCCAACAAATCATTGTCTTCAGCGAGTCACTGGTTTCATCTTCCCTTCCCTTTACTTACTGTTACTCCTTGTGAAGTCATTGTATGTTTGCACTATCTTTTGTCTTCACTGAGTGACTGCGTGTTCTGTCTGGCTTCACAATATCTTCCTACCTGATCCTTACTACATTGCTGCTATTAGTCATTGTGCTTTCACTCTATTGAATACTTGACTATGGCCTGCCTAGTGTAGTCAACCTTCCGCTGCAGGGTATTAGGTTTATTTCTATCGCTTGTCTTCATAACTCCCATGTTTTGAAGACTTCCATAAAAATCGCCTATTCACCCCCCCCCCTCTAGTCGATATAACGCACTTTCAGGAGGGCAAAAGAAATCCCCCCCCATATTCAATCGGTGAATGTGGTAAATACCACCCAAATTGCCCACTTGGTCCAGAGATGCACCCTTAGGGACGGCGGCCCAACAGAACTCGTCGTCCCACAATATAAGCTAGGGTCGATCACCTTCAACCGCACGGATCGTCTGGTTAACGCCAATCAGGGCAATCCAACCGCACTAACCCTCGACCCAATAGTAGACGGGTTCCACCTCACTCGAGTCCTTATGGACGGAGGTAGCAGTTTAAATCTACTTTACCAGGACACAGTGCGCAAGATGGGCATCGATCATTCAGCGATCAATCCCACTAAAGCCACTTTTAGGGGCATCATACTAGGTATGGAGGTTAGCTGTACAGGCTCCATTGCCCTCGAGGTAATCTTCGGATCACCAGAAAATTACCGTATTGAAGAGTTAATCTTCAAAATCGCCCCTTTCCGCAGTGACTATCAAGCACTGCTCGGGCGAACCGCGTCCGCTTGATTCAATGTGGTGCCACATTATGCCTACCGTAAGCTCAAAATGCCTGGTCCATGCAGCGTCATCACGGTTCATGGCAAGGCTGAACCTTGCTTTGGCACCAACAAATACATCACTACCTTAGCAGCACGAACAACGAGTAGCACCTTGCAGCCGAACCTCGAGTCGACGCCCAGGCTCCCGGACACCGTCAAGGGGCTCCGAACTACTTCACGGAAGGATACCCCGGCTCATCCAGAGCTCAACTAAACACTCCGGCGAAGGCCATGACAGACCGAACTCAGCGGTTCAACCGCCCTCTGGCACACAAACATTTCATATATTTCCTTCGTAGGTTCACCTTTGCACCGACCAGGATGGACTCCACAGAGGCAGATCGAACGCGTCAGGGGATCCTTAGACATTCCCTACAGCGAACGTCCAGCTATAATACGGATCCGCACTCAACCTCTTCCCCCTGGTCACAGCAGGTTCTGCTATCACAACTCCTTTTTTATCACATCACTTGTACACATACGCATAGACGTATTATTCAAATGCAACATGTGGATTTATATGACGTTTACCTGCTGATTATTTCTTATCAAAATCATTTCGTCAAATGGAATCCGTACACAGCGATATGCCTTAAACATGCCAGGGGCTTCATTTTCCCCGTAACACGGCAATAAAAGTCTGAACACCTTCATGGAAGTTCGGCACCCCGAACTTATAGCATTATATGCATCAGCTCTGAATCATGTCTTGGGTCAATAGTTGGGTTTGCCCGGCTCCCATGTTTTGGTACCTTACGTTCCGCTATATCGGCTAAGGTAGCACTGGGAGAACTACTGTGATTCTGTCCCAGTTCTTCCGGATGAGCACCTCAGTAGAGAAAGCTGAAAACTGACTGTCATAATACGGCGAGAGCTGGTCAGCTCTTCGAGCGGTCACAAAATCTTTAAGGATTTCTCCCGCATAATGCCATAACCAATGCAACGTGCGACGGATCGGCTTTTTCTCCGATTAGGCGCTTATGGAGCCCCTAGTACGGTTTTCCGAACACAAGGGGCTGCGCCGACCATACTAAAGCTCCTATGGCTAAGTGAGAGTGATAAAGCCCTATAGTCCGATTGCCTGGTTCGTTGTGCTGAGCACCTCCCTCGGAGGACCCAAAACTGGGATAAAGAGTGCTCAGGTTTATCCCGAACACCCCCGTACTTCTTACGTGGGGGCAGAAGCCGACGACTGGCCAACTCTCAGCCTTAACATACAAACGGTCGCACAGGAGGGTAAACTTTTATATAACAGGCGACATATAAACGACCTTGTTCAAACATTACAAAGGATAACATGATCGGCATTCATGGAAATATAATGTCCTTGGTACATAGCTCCGCTACAAGGTAGGATCCTTCAAGACACTCTTATAATACAATTCGGGCTTGCGGTGCTCCTTCCCCTCTAGCGGTCCCTCAGTCACTAGCTTTTCGGCATCCATCTTCCCCCAGTGCACCTTTGCAAGGGCGAAGGCCATTCACGCTCCTTCTATACAGACCGACCGCTTGATGAAGTCAAGTCGAGGGCAAGCGCTTACAAGCCGCCTCACGAGCCTGAAGTAGCTTCTTGGAATCGGCTCGGCAGGCCATAGCCTGATAATCATATCTTTCATGGCTAGTTCCGTCGCCTTATGCAGTTCGATCAGCTATTTCAGTTGATCGACAAAAGGCACCGGATAATTCGGTGCCAAATACTGCGACCAAAAAAGCTGATCGGCGGTGTTCCTTCCTTCGGCTTGGTAGAATTGAGTGGCATCTGATATACTGTGAGGTAGCTCGGCAAATACACCTGAGAAGTCCGAATTCACAATCAGGAACATAGTTTTCCCTTCAAATACTTGCTTTACATGGGAAAAGCCTTACCCGCCGCGATCTTCCTCGCCTCTTGGATCCCCTGCAGGGCGCTTTGCGTTTCCCCCCGGGCGTCGCTCGCGGCTTGACGCGCCTTGGTGAGTTCAGACTCTTTCTCCATTAAACTCTGCTCCAAGGCCTCGCATTTACTTACGGCCTCTTGCTGCTCCTGCTCAGCTTTAATAACTCTGGCTTCATGTTTCTCACGAAGAGTCCGCTCCATGGCCGCCTTTTTCTCGGCCTCGGCAACGGCCCTTTTGAGGGCCTCGACTTCGGTCATAACCCCTAGCACAAATTATGCGGCTTATTTCATACTGAACATTTATTTCACAATAAATGCACGCAACGCTTGTGCATACCTTGTTTATCCCTCAACTGCATTTTTAATTGGACAATTTCTTCTATGGCCCGCTCCAGACTTTGATTCAGTCCGGAGATCTCCGCAGTATGAGAGGCAGCAGCCTATACAGGTATCTGCTTGGAACAGAAGAGAAATCAATATCACTCAATGAGTCTTCCTATGATCATCAATGTGATCCCCTGTCCGGTTCCTTCTTTCACCTAATAGGGTATCAGGGGCTACTATCTATACTATGACACTCTTCGACAACTTATAAAACATACCTCAAAGCCTCTTATAAGGCTAATACAGGCTTCGTTCAATCCACTCTCGGTTGACTGAATCTTCTCAATCACCGCGCCCATAAGGGCACGGTGTTCGTCAACAATGGAGACGTCTCGTAACGCCACCAACAAAGCACCCGACACCTCTGGATGGACAGAGGTTGCCGACGGAACAGGCACGCTCCCTCCAGCTGAAGGAGGCTGCCTTCTTGATTCTGGAGCTGTATAAACCTCTGGAATCGCATCCGGTGAGGAGACGAACTCAAGGTCGCCCCCGCCGTCAGACCCTATGGGAATCTTTTCCCCCACGTGTCCGGCCCCTGCGGTTTGACCTCCAAGCGCCGCCTTCACGGTTTCTTCCTTTCCTCCTTGGCCGGGGTCCTCTTGGGACGAAGCCTCGGTGTTATGCACCTGTTTGGAGGAAGGGGCCTTTTGGGGCGTCCCACTCTCCATAGCATTCGAGCTCAGCAGGTCCTCTGATGAGGATTGTTTGGTACGAGACCTCACCGGACTACCAAAAAAATGGCTTAAGGTCAAAATAGTAAGCCACGATGAGTCCGGACACTTAAATGTACTCAGATTTTATATACTTATGAGTTGACCAGGGGCTGGGCCCTGGGATCCCATGTGAGGTCACTGTCAGCGACGGCAGCGGACTCCTCCAGAAGAGAAGCCCTTCCCCTTTTGGGTAGTTCAGCCTCCAAGGGTGCGGAGGCCGTCCTCTTCCTCCTTCCCCCCGCAGGGGATTCATCTTCCTCCTCCTTTTTATCCTCTTTGGAGGCGAAATGGGCATCAGAGCCTTCGGGTATTATGTCCGAAGTGTCGCGATGACGAAGGCCGCCCCGGGTCCTTTTGGCCTCCTTTTCGGCCATCTTCTTTGGCACCTTGTAGGGCGCCGGGAACAGCATCTTCGTCAGAAGTGGGATGGCCGGGTCTTCGGGCAGCGGGGCCGGACAATGGATCCGCTTCGCCTTCTTCGTCCAGCTCTGGGGGAGTTGAATAAAGATGCGTTAACCACTTCCTTTGGGTCATGCAGATAGAAAAGTTTGATAAACTCACTGAACTTGCAGGGCGGGACAGTTGGTATCCGCGGTCTTTGGCGGAGTCCGTCCATGATATGCTGGACTTGAAAAGCACCTTCCAAATGTCCTCGTGCGAGGAGCCGAAGAACCTTCGCAAAGTTTGGTGCCTGGCCGGATCGAAATCCAATAGGTTGCAAGACAAGGCAGTTTCCGGCGGACTAACATCACCTAGACTACGTTGACAAGTTCAATGCTCTTATCTCCCATATCTTTAACGCGCGTCTGAAGCACCGATAGTTCATTGGACAAGGACCAGTCCAGGCCTTTCTTGACCCAGGATGTAAGCCGCAGAGGGGCGCCGGATCGGAACTCGGGAGAGGCGGCCCATTCCTTGTCGCACGGCTCAGTGATGTAAAACCACTGCTGTTGCCACTCATTGAAATAATCATTAAAGGTTCCCGTTGGCCATATGACGTTGGCCATCTTGCTCACCATAGCGCCCCCGCACTCAGCGTGCTCGCCGCCCACCACCTTGGACTTCACATTAAAACCTTCAGCCATAAACCGAAGTGCGTCGAAATGCAGAGGAAAGCCTCGCACACGACAATAAATGTCAATATGTTGAGGAAGGAATTAGGGGACAGATCGTGAAGATCGATCCCATAATAGTACATGATGCCGTGAACGAATGGGTGGAGGGGAAACCCTAGCCCGTGGACAAAATGAGGGAGGAATACAACCCTCTCATGGGGGTCCGGTGTTGGGACGATCTGTCCCGCCATCGAGAGACGGTGGCTGATTTTCTTGGCCAGATACCCGGCCTCCCGAAGCTTTTTGATATCCTTCTCTCGGACGGTAGAGGCCATCCATTTGCCTCCTGCTCCAGATCTTGACATCTTTGGAAGGCCTTTTGTGGCCAGAGAAGATGAATGCTTGGGCGCTGGAGCCTGAGCAGAAGGGAATGAATCGGGAAGAAAGCATGGGTGAAAAGAGTGAATCCTTGTCCCTTTATAAGGGCAGAAGATGTGGTCTGCCTCCCCACTCACCTGGTAAAACCTCTTCTTTCCCCAAGAGTCGTAATTGATGGCGCGGTTGGCTTACCCACATCCGTATTGATGAGAATCCCGTGATAGGGGACACGATCTCTGCTTTGACAAGACGTGTCAAGAAAATCACCTCACGATATGTGCAGTGCTGGTTGAGAAAAATGGTTCGAATAATGACCGGGCCATGACATGATGTTATGTTGCCAAACGTGTCAGCGGGTTAGATTTGTCGAAATATTATTCTCTCTACGGTGGTATGCGGAACTTATTTTGCAGAGTCGGACACTATCCTTGTGTTCAAAATGTTCTATGGAGTATTCGGAGGAGGAACCCGCCTTGCAATGCCGAAGACAAAGCTGCGCGCCGGACTCATCGTCATTGAAGCCTGGTTCATGGGCTACTGAGGGAGTCCTGGATTCGGGGGTCTCGGACAGCCGGACTATATCCTTTGGCCGGACTGTTGGACTATGAAGATACGAGATTGAAGACTTCGTCCCGTGTCCGGATGGGTGTAAAACCCCGGATGTAACTTTCCCAATTTGTACTCCAACTCTTGCCGTTTTCGGCTTTAAGTTAATTTATTTCCTCGGGTTCGGGTCTTTGTTTCCGTGTGTTGTTGTTGTCATGCATCTCATATCATGTCATCATGTACATTGCATTTGCATACGTGTTCATCTCATGCATTCGAGCATTTTCCCCGTTGTCCGTCTTGCATTCCGGCGCTTCGTTCCCCTCCGATGGTCATTTCTAGCTTTCTTTCGTGTGTGGGGACTAAACATTTCCGGATTGGACCGAGACTTGCCAAGCGGCCTTGGTTTACTACCGGTAGACCGCCTGTCAAGTTTCGTATCATTTGGACTTCGTTTGATACTCCAACGGTTAACCGAGGGACCGAAAAGGCCTCGTGTGTGTTGCAGCCCAACACCCCTCCAATTTGGCCCAAAACCCACCTAAGCCTTCTCCATCATCTAGATCGTTCGATCACGATCGCGTGGCCGAAAACTGCACCTCATTTGGACTCTCCTAGCTCCCTCTATGCCTATAAATAGAACCCCCCCGAAATTCGGATCTCCTTCTCCCCCCGAAACCCTAAAATCGCCCCGCCACCAACGGACATGTCCGCCGCCTGATCGGACGCGTCCGCCGCCGTGCCCCAGCCAACCGCCGCCTGCCACGTGTCCCGCCGCCACCCGCGCCCGCACCGGCCCGCTCGGCCTGGGGAGAGCCCCCGCGGGCCCGACGCCGCCCCCGCCGCCGTCCTCCTCCGCGCAGCCGCCCGCGCCGCCCCGTTCCTCGCGCTCCGGCAAGCCGCCCCGCTCCAGCCGCCCGCGTTCAACGGCGCCGGCAGCCGCGCCGCTCCGCCCGGCTCCTCCCGCCTCAACCACGGCCTCCATCACCGCCCGGGCCCGTGCCCCTCTCCGCCACCTCAAGGTCCGGCCACCGCGGCCATCGACGCCGACGAGCTTCCCCGGCGAGCAGCGCCGCCACCTCGGTTCACGTGCCGTGAACAGTAAACCCTAGATCCGGAGGTTCATTTTCTTCTAAGTCCCTGAATTCTCAGATCCATGTGCTGATGTTCATGGCCTCGTAATTCCGCATCCGTAGCTCCATTTTTGGCATATAGCATATCAAAATGTTCATCTCAAAGAGTACATCATTTCATTCCATTGCATCATTTTCATTTGAGTTTATATTGATGCCCGAAATGCTCTTAGAAGAGGGCTACTTGAGTTAATTGTCAGATCTGCTGCTCCATTTAGCTTTTTGTCATTTTTGCCATGATTAATGTGTGCATGATATGCCCTGTTGTTCTACATATGTTTTGTTAAGGGTTTTGTCATCTTTCCAGAGGTGCAACCCATGTATTTTTGTGATGTGTGTGGTGACTAGCACGAGCTTGCCAAGTGGTGCACTTGGTAATTCTGTTTTCAGGGACTTAGCAATTCCACTAAGTCCTTGAGCTGTTTATCTCATATGGCCATATGTTCATGTTGTTTCCTAGTGATCCGTGTCTCTTTTGAGGATGATCAGTAAGGATGTTTTGTTAATATTGTAGTGCTCTACCCATCCATGTCTTTGTTTGCAATTATGGAGCGCCCTAGCTTGAGCCAATCGAGCTCTACTTTTGCTACTTTGTGAATCTAGGCAGATTGTCAACTTGTTTGCAATTTTGCCGATGATGTTGTAGTTGATCCGTGCATGCTATGTTATTGTTCTTGCCATGTGTAGCTTGCATTTTGTGTGTTCTTAATGGGTGTATGCTTAGCTTATCATGACTTGCACCGTAGTGAGTGCATCGAGCTCGTAAACATGCCTACTTGATATCTGTTTTCAGCATGCTCCAGTTTTCACTAAGTCTGAGAACTGATTGTGTTTTTGCTATGTTCTCATGCTTGCAATTGTATTTTCTGATCCCTTTTGGCTCAAGGTCACTAAGGGACTTTTGTTCATCTCTTTGAGTAGCTCCATGCCATGCTTTACCTTGCCATCTTTAGGTCCTGTAGCATATAGTTTTGTTGCTCCGAAGAGTGATACCTGATCTGAAATTCCAGACAAGTGTTAATTTCACTAAGTCTGAGATCTGTTTACCATATGCATTTTTGCCATGCTTGTTTGAACCTGTTAATGGATGAATTGGCCGTAGCTCAGTGCTAGAATTTTGTTAAGCATCTTGAATGCATCCCTGCCATGTATTTTGTTGCCATGTTTGGGTGCTGTAGCATGTTCATCTCGTTGCATTTAGATGACTACTTGCTGTAAATCGCAGACCGGTGTCATTTTTGAATCGCTTGCCATTTCCAAACCGTAACTCCGATTCCGGTGTTCTTTACATCGTTTTCAAGCGATTTCATCTCATCTTTCCAGTGGCACACTTTGTTTTCCAAGTTGAGGCCAGGTTCTTGCATTTCCTGTCACATCTTGCATGTGCATCCCGCATAGCATATCATCTTTGCATCATCTTGTTTGATCCTTGCACGTGGTTGATTGTGTCCTTGTTGCTTGTTTGTCTTGTTTGGGTAGAGCCGGGAGACGATATCGCTAACGAGGAGCCCGTTGAGTTTTCTTTCAAGGATCCAGTCAACTCTGACAACTGTGCAGGCAAGATGATCATACCCTCGAAATCACTACTATCTTTGCTATGCTAGTTTGCTCGCTCTTTTGCTATGCCATTGCTACGATGCCTACCACTTGCTTTCAAGCCTCCCAAATTTCCATGTCAAACCTCTAACCCACCTTGTCCTAGCAAACCGTTGATTGGCTACGTTACCGTTTTGCTCAGCCCCTCTTATAGCGTTGCTAGTTGCAGGTGAAGATTGGAGGCCATTCCTTGTTGGAACATTTATTTACTTGTTGGGATATCATTATATTATCTTGTTATCTTAATGCATCTATACACTTGGTAAAGGGTGGAAGGCTCGGCCTCTCGCCTAGTGTTTTGTTCCACTCTTGCCGCCCTAGTTTCCGTCATATCGGTGTTATGTTCCCGGATTTTGCGTTCCTTACGCGGTTGGGTTATAATGGGAACCCCTTGATAGTTCACCTTGATTAAAGCTTTTCCAGCAATGCCCAACCTTGGTTTTACCATTTGCCACCTAGCCTCTTTTTCCCTTGGGTTTCCGGAGCCCGAGGGTCATCTTATTTAAACCCCCCTGAGCCAATGCTCCTCTGAGTGTTGGTCCAAACTGTCAGCCGCCGGTGGCTACCAGGGGCAACTCTGGGCTGGCCTACCAGAAGTTTAGACAATCTGAGTGTGCCCTGAGAAAGAGATATGTGCAGCTCCTATCGGGATTTGTCGGCACGTTCGGGCGGTGTTGCTAGTCTTGTTTTAACCTGTCGAAGTGTCTTGAAGAACCGAGATACCGAGTCTGATCGGAACGTCTTGGGAGGAGGTCTATTCCTTTGTTGACCGTGAGAGCTTGTCATGGGCTAAGTTGGGACTCCCCTGCAGGGTTTTGAACTTTCGAAAGCCGTGCCCGCGGTTATGGGCAGATGGGAATTTGTTAATGTCCGGTTGTAGATAACTTGAACCTTAACTTAATTAAAATGAATCAACTGAGTGTGTTACTGTGATGGCCTCTTCTCGGCGGAGTCCGGGAAGTGGACACGGTGTTGGAGTAATGTTTGCGCAGGTTGCTCTCTAGTTTCTCGCTCGCGCTTTGCCTCCTCTTCTCGCTCTCTTTTGCGAATAAGTTAGCCACCATACTTGCTAGTCTCTTGCTGCAGCTCCACTCATATTTACCTTGCCTTACCTATAAGCTTAAATAGTCTTGATCGCGAGGGTGCGAGATTGCTGAGTCCTTGTGGCTCACAGATTACTATTACACCAGATGCAGGGCCTGATGATTCCGCTCCAGGTGACGCGCTCGAGCTCAAGTGGGAGTTCGACGAGGACTCTCAACGTTACTATGTTTCTTTTCCCGATGATCAGTAGTGGTGCCCAGTTGGGGGTGATTGGGACCGCGTCGCATGTTGGGTTCTCTTTTATTTTGGCGCCGTAGTCGGGCCATGAGTATTTGGATGATTTAATGTTACTTATGTACTTGATTGACGTCGCGAGTGTAAGCCAACTATGTTATCTCCCCTTTATTATTATATTACATGGGATGTTGTGAAGATTGCCTAACTTGCGACATATGCCTTCAATGCGATTATGCCTCTAAGTCGTGCCTCGACACGTGGGAGATATAGTCGCATCGAGGGTGTTACAATGGGACTCTCCTTGGCGTGGAAGGCAAGCTAGGCAATACGGATATGTAGATCTCCTCCCTTATAACCGACTCTGTGTAACCCTAGCCCCCTCCGGTTTCTATATAAACCGGAGGGTTTAGTCCGTAGAACAACATACAATCATACCATAGGCTAGCTTCTAGGGTTTAGCCTCTATGATCTCGTGGTAGATCAACTCTTGTAATACTTATATCATCAAGAATAATCAAGCAGGACGTAGGGTATTACCTCCATCAATAGGGCCCGAACCTGGGTAAACATCGTGTCCCCTGCCTCCTGTTACCATCCGCCTTAGACGCACAGTTCGGGACCCCCTACCCGAGATCTGCCGGTTTTGACACCGACAAGCTCCCCATTTATTTTTGATATGTTCCTAGAGAAAAACTAAGTTGAAAAATGTTAGTAGCAATGATGCGGATTGGATCCGTGATATGAGGATTATCCTCATTGCTGCACAGAAGAATTATGTCCTTGAAGCACGCTAGGTGACAGACCGATTGCAGGAGCAGATGCAGACGTTATGAACGCCTGGCAAGCTCGATATGATGACTACTTGATAGTTTAGTGCACCGTGCTTTACGGCTTAGAATTGGGGCTTCAAAGACGTTTTGAACGCCTCGGAGCATATGAGATGTTCCAAGAGTTGAAATTAATATTTCAAACTCATGCCCATGTCAAAAGGTATGAGACCTTTGACAAGCACTTTGCCTACAAGACAGAGGAGAATAGCTCAGCTAGTCAGCATGTGCTCAGAATGTCTGAGTACTACAATCACTTGAATCAAGTGGGAGATAATCTTCCAGATAAGATAGTGATTGACAGAGTTCTCTAGTCACTATCACCAAGTTACTAGAACTTCGTGATGAACTATAATATGCAAGGGATAACGGAAACAATTCCCAAGCCCTTCGTGATGCTGAAATCGATGAAGGTAGAAATCAAGAAAAGCATCAAGTGTTGATGGTTGACAAGACCACTAGTTTCAAGAAAAGGGCAAAGGGAAGAAGGGGAACTTCAAGAAGAACGGCAAGCATGTTGCTGCTCAAGTGAAGAAGCCCAAGTATGGAGCTAAGCCTGAGACTAAGTGCTTCTACTGCAAAGGGACTGGTCACTCGAAGCAGAGTTGCCCCAAGTATTTGGCGGATAAGAAGGATGGCAAAGTGAACAAAGGTATATTTGATATACATGTTATTGATGTGTACTTTACTAGTGTTTATAGCAACCCCTTAGTATTTGATACTAGTTTAGTTGCTAAGATTAGTAACTCGAAACGGGAGTTGCAGAATGAACAGAGACTAGTTAAGGGTGAAGTGACGATGTGTGTTGGAAGTGGTTCCAAGATTGATATGATCATCATCGCACACTCCCTATACTTTCAGGATTAGTGTTGAACCTAAATAAATGTTATTTGGTGTTTGCGTTAAGCATGAATATGATTTGATCATGTTTATCGCAATACGGTTATTCATTTAAAGTCAGAGAATAATTGTTGTTCTGTTTACATGAATAAAACCTTCAATGGTCATACACCCAAGGTGAATGGTTTATTGAATCTTGATCATAGTGATACACATATTCATAATATTGAAGCCAAAAGATGCAAAGTTAATAATGATAGTGCAACTTATTTGTGGCACTGCCGTTTAGGTCATATTGGTGTAAAGCGCATGAAGAAAATCCATGTTGATGGGCTTTTGGAATCACTTAAATATGAATCAGTTGATGCTTGTGAACCATGCCTCATGGGAAAAATGACTAAAACTTTGTTCTCCGGATGAGTGTTGAGGCTCGCGGCAGGTATCGTTATTTTCTGACCTTCACAGATGATTTGAGTAGATATGGGTATATCTTGTTCATGAAACATAAATTTGAAGCATTTGAAAAGTTCAAATAATTTTAGAGTGAAGTGGAAAATCATTGTAACAAGAAAATAGCGTTTCTACGATTTGATCGTGGAGGAAAATATTTGAGTTACGAGTTTGGTCTTCATTTGAAACAATGCGGAATAGTTTCGCAACTCACGCCACCCGGAACACCACAGCGTAATGGTGTGTCCGAACATCGTAATTGTACTTTACTAGATATGGTGCGATCTATGATGTCTCTTACTGATTTACCACTATCGTTTTGGGGTTATGCATTACAGACAGCTACAATCACATTAAATAGGGCACCGTCTAATCCGTTGAGACGACACCATATGAACTATGGTTTGGCTAGAAACCTAAGCTATCATTTCTTCAAGTTTGGGGTTGCAATGCTTATATGAAAAAAGTTTCATCCTGATAAGCTCAAACCCAAATCGGAGAAGTGCGTCTTCATAGGATACCCAAAAGTAACTATTGGATACACCTTCTATCACAGATCCGAAGGCAAGATATTTGTTGCTAAGAATGGATCCTTTCTAGAGAAGGAGTTTCTCTCGAAAGAAGTGAGTGGGAGGAAACTAAAACTTGATGAGGTGATGTCTACTACACAACCTTCTTCTTATAGACGTTGTTGGTCCTCCAAGTGCAGAGGTTTGTAGGACAGTAGCAAATTTCCCTCAAGTGGATGACCTAAGGTTTATCAATCCGTGGGAGGCGTAGGATGAAGATGGTCTCTCTCAAGCAACCCTGCAACCAAATAACAAAGGGTCTCTTGTGTCCCCAACACACCCAATACAATGGTAAATTGTATAGGTGCACTAGTTCGGTGAAGAGATGGTGATACAAGTGGTATATGGATGGTAGATAAAGGTTTTTGTAATCTGAAAATATAAAAACAGCAAGGTAACTAATGATAAAAGTGAACACAAACGGTATTGCTATGCGTTGAAACAAGGCCTAGGTTTCATACTTTCACTAGTGTAAGTTCTCTCAACAATAATAACATAATTGGATCATATAACTTTCCCTCAACATCCAACAAAGAGTCACTCCGAAGTCACTAATAGCGGAGAACAAACGAAGAGATGATGGTAGGGTACGAAACCACCTCAAAGTTATCCTTTCTGATCAATCTATTCAAGAGTTCGTAGTAAAATAACATGAAGCTATTCTTTCCGTTCAATCTATCATAGAGTTCGTACTAGAATAACACCTTAAGACACAAATAAAAAAAACCTAATGTCACCTAGATACTCCAATGTCACCTCAAGTATACGTGGGTATGATTATATGATATGCATCACACAATCTCAGATTCATCTATTCAAACAAACACAAAGTACTTCAAAGAGTGCCCCAAAGTTTCTACCAGAGATTCAAGACGAAAACGTGTGCCAACCCCTATGCATAGATTCCCAAGGTCACGGAACCCGCAAGTTGATCACCAAAACATACATCAAGTGGATCATAGAATACCCCATTGTCACCACAAGTATCCCACGCAAGACATACATCAAGTGTTCTCAAATCCTTAAAGACTCAATCCGATAAGATAACTTCAAAGGGAAAACTCAGTCCATTACAAGAGAGTAGAGGGGGATAAACATCATAAGATCCAACTATAATAGCAAAGCTCGAGATACATCAAGATTGTACCACCTCAAGAACACGAGAGAGAGAGAGAGAGAGAGATCAAACACATAGCTACTGGTACATACCCTCAGCCCCGAGGGTGAACTACTCCCTCCTCGTCATGGAGAGCACCGGGGTGATGAAGATGGCCATCGGAGAGGGATTCCCCCTCCGGCAGGGTGCCGGAACGGGTCTCGATTGGTTTTCGGTGGCTACGGAGGCTTCTAGCAGCGGAACTCCCGATCTATTGTCGTCTCCGAAGTTTTTAGGGTATATGGGTATATATGGGAGGAAGAAGTACGTCGGTGGACCTCCAGGCTGTCCACGAGGCAGGGGGGCGCGCCAGGGGGTGGGCGCGCCCCCCACCCTCGTGGGCAGCTCGGGACTCTCCTGGTCCATCTCCGATACTCCGTGGGCTTCTTCTGGTCCAAAAATAAGTTCCTTGAAGTTTCAGGTCAATTGGACTCCGTTTGATTTTTCTTTTCTGCGATACTCTAAAACAAGGAAAAAACAGAAACTGGCATTGGGCTCTAGGTTAATAGGTTAGTCCCAAAAATCATATAAAATAGCATATAAATGCATATAAAACATCCAAGATTGATAATATAATAGCATGGAACAATCAAAAATTATAGATACGTTGGAGACGTATCAACATCCCCAAGCTTAATTCCTGCTCGTCCTCGAGTAGGTAAATGATAAAAACATAATTTTTGATGTGGAATGCTACCTAACATATTTATCCATGTAGTTTTCTTTATTGTGGCAAGAATATTCAGATCCATAAGATTAAGGACAAAAGTTTAATATTGACATAAAAATAATAATACTTCAAGCATACCAACAAAGCAATTATGTCTTCTCAAAATAACATGGCCAAAGAAAGCTATCCCTACAAAACCATATAGTCTAGCTATGCTCCATCTTCAGCACACAAAATATTTAAATCATGCACAACCTCGATGACAAGCCAAGCAATTGTTTCATAATTTTGATGTTCTCAAACCTTTTCAATCTTCACGCAATACATGAGCGTGAGCCATGGACATAGCACTATATGTGGAATAGAATGGTGGTTGTGGAGAAGACAAAAAGGAGAAGATAGTCTCACATCAACTAGGCGTATCAACGGGCTATGGAGATGCCCATCAATAGATATCAATATGAGTGAGTAGGGATTGCCATGCAACGGATGCACTAAAGCTATAAGTATATGAAAGCTCAACAAAAAGAACTAAGTGAGTGTGCATCCAACTCGCTTGCTCACGAAGACCTAGGGCATTTTGAGGAAGCCCATCATTGAAATATACAAGCCAAGTTATATAATGAAAAATTCCCACTAGTATATGAAAGTGACAACATAGGAGACTCTCTATCATGAAGATCATGGTGCTACTTTGAAGCACAAGTGTGGTAAAAGGATAGTCGCATTGTCCCTTCTCTCTTTTTCTCTCCTTTTTTTATTTTTTATTTGGGCCTTCTCTTTTTTATGGCCTCTTTTCTCTTCTTTTTTTATTTGGGCTTCTTTGGCCTCTTTTATTTATTTATTTTCGTCCGGAGTCTCATCCCGACTTGTGGGGGAATCATAGTCTCCATCATCCTTTCCTCCTTGGGACAATGCTCTAATAATGATGATCATCACACTTTTATTTACTTACAACTCAAGAATTACAAATCGATTCTTAGAACAAAATATGACTCTATATGAATGCCTCCGGCGGTGTACCGGGATGTGCAATGACTCATGAGTGACATGTATGAAAGAATTATGAACGGTGGCTTTGCCACAAATACAATGTCAACTACATGATCATGCATAGCAATATGACAATGATGGAGCGTGTCATAATAAATAGAACGGTGGAAAGTTGCATGGCAATGTATCTCGGAATGGCTATGGAAATGCCATAATAGGTAGATATGGTGGTTGTTTTGAGGAAGATATATGGTGGGTTTATGGTACCGGCGAAAGTTGCGCGGTACTAGAGAGGCTAGCAATGGTGGAAGGGTGAGAGTGCGTATAATCCATGGACTCAACATTAGTCATAAAGAACTCACATACTTATTGCAAAAATCTATTAGTTATCGAAACAAAGTACTACGCACATGCTCCTAGGGGGATAGATTGGTAGGAAAAGACCATCGCTCGTCCCCGACCGCCACTCATAAGGAAGACAATCAATAAATAAATCATGCTCCGACTTCATCACATAACGGTTCACCATACGTGCATGCTACGGGAATCACAAATTTTAACACAAGTATCTCTCGAATTCACAACTACTCACTAGCATGACTCTAATATTACCATCCTCATATCTCAAAACAATCATCAAGTATCAAACTTCTCATAGTATTCAATGCACTTTATATAAAAGTTTTTATTATATCCCTCTTGGATGCCCATCATATTAGGACTAAATTCATAACCAAAGAAAATTACCATGCTATTTAGGACTCTCAAAATAATATAAGTGACGTATGAGAGTTCATCTATTTCTATAAAATAAAACCACCACCGTGCTCTAAAAAGATATAAGTGAAGCACTAGAGCAACGACAAACTACTCCGAAAGATATAGGTGAAGATCAATGAGTAGTCAAATAATTATGCAACTATGTGAAGACTCTCTAACATTTAAGAATTTCAGATCTTGGTATTTTATTCATACATCAAGCAAAACAAAAGAAAATAAAATGACGCTCCAAGCAAAACACATATCATGTGGTAAATAAAAATATAGCTCCAAGTAAAGTTACCAATGAACGAAGACGAAAGAAGCTTAGGCTCTTGGTTGTCCTTGAATATTACCTTGGGGTGCCTTGGGAATCCCCAAGCTTAGGCTCTTGCCACTCCTTATTCCATAGTCCATCAAATCTTTTACCCAAAACTTGAAAACTTCACAACACAAAACTTAAAGTAGAAAATCTCGTGAGCTCCGTTAGCAAAAGAAACAAAACACCACTTCAAGGTACTGTAATGAACTCATTATTTATTTATATTGGTGTTAAACCTACTGTATTACAACTTCTCTATGGTTCATACCCTCCGATACTACTCATAGATTCATCATAATAAGCAAACAACACATAGAAAACAGAATCTGTCAAAAACAGAATAGTCTGTAGTAATCTGGATCAAACGTATACTTCTGGAACTCATAAAATTCTCAAATAAATCGCTAGACGTGAGTAATTTATCTATTAATAATATGCAAAAATAATTAACTAAATATCACTCTCCAATAAAACATGGCAGCAATTCTCTTGAGCGCTAAAGTTTCTGTTTTTTACAGCAAGATCAACAAGACTTTCCCCAAGTCTTCCCAACGGTTCTACTTGGCACAAACACTAATTAAAACATAAAAAATCAATCACAACAGAAGCTAGATGAATTATTTATTACTAAACAGGAGCAAAAAGCAAGGAATAAAAATAAAATTGGGTTGCCTCCCAACATGCGCTATCGTTTAATGCCCCTAGCTAGGCATGATGATTTCAATGATGCTCACATAAAGGATAAGAATTGAAACATAAAGAGAGCATCATGAAGAATATTACTAGCACATTTAAGTCTAACCCACTTCCTATGCATAGGGATTTTGTGAGCAAACAACTTGTGGGAACAAGAATCAACTTGCATAGGAAGGTAAAACAAGCATAACTTCAAAATTTTAAGCACATAGAGAGGAAACTTGATATTATTGCAATTCCTACAAGCATATATGCCTCCCTCATAATAATTTTCAGTAGCATCATGAATGAATTCAACAATATAACCAGCACCTAAAGCATTCTTTTCATGATCTACAAGCATAGAAATTTCATTACTCTCCACACAAGCAAAAAATTTCTCATGAATAATAGTGGGAGCAAACTCAACAAAATAATTATCATGCGAGGCATAATACAATTGAAAACTAAAATCATGATGACAAGTTTCATGTATATCATTATTCTTTATAGCATACAAGTCCTCACAATAATCATCATAGATAGCAACTTTGTTCTCATAATCAATTGGAACCTCTTCCAAAATAGTGGATTCATCACAAAATAAAGTCATGACCTCTCCAAATCCACTTTCATCAATATAATCATCATAAATAGGAGGCATACTTTCATCATAATAAATTTGCTCATCAAAACTTGGGGGACAAAAAATATCATCTTCATCAAACATAGCTTCCCCAGGCTTGTGGCTTTGCATATCATTAGCATCATGGATATTCAAGGAATTCATACTAACAACATTGCAATCATGCTCATCATTCAAAGATTTAGTGCCAAACATATTAATGCATTCTTCTTCTAACACTTTGGCACAATTTTCCTTTCCATCATACGAAAGATATTAAAAAGATGAAGCGTGTGAGGCAAACTCAATTCCATTTTTTTGTAGTTTTCTTTTATAAACTAGACTAGTGCTAAAACAAGAAACAAAAAGATTCGATTGCAAGATCTAAAGATATACCTTCAAGCGCTAACCTCCCCGGCAACGGTGCCAGAAAAGAGCTTGATGTCTACTACACAACCTTCTTCTTGTAGACATTGTTGGGCCTCCAAGTGCAGAGGTTTGTAGGACAATAGCAAATTTCCCTCAAGTGAATGACCTAAGGTTTATCAATCCGTGGGAGGCGTAGGATGAAGATGGTCTGTCTCAAGCAACCCTGCAACCAAATAACAAAGAGTCTCTTGTGTCCCCAACACACCCAATACAATGGTAAATTGTATAGGTGCACTAGTTCAGCGAAGAGATGGTGATACAAGTGGTATATGGATGGTAGATAAAGGTTTTTGTAATCTGAAAATATAAAAACAGCAAGGTAACTAATGATAAAAGTGAGCACAAACGGTATTGCTATGCGTTGAAACAAGGCCTAGGGTTCATACTTTCACTAGTGTAAGTTCTCTCAACAATAATAACATAATTGGATCATATAACTTTCCCTCAACATGCAACAAAGAGTCACTCCAAAGTCACTAATAGCGGAGAACAAACGAAGAGATTATGGTAGGGTACGAAACCACCTCAAAGTTATCCTTTCTGATCAATCTATTCAAGAGTTCGTAGTAAAATAACATGAAGCTATTCTTTCCGTTCAATCTATCATAGAGTTCGTACTAGAATAACACCTTAAGACACAAATAAAAAAAACCTAATGTCACCTAGATACTCCAATGTCACCTCAAGTATACGTGGGTATGATTATATGATATGCATCACACAATCTCAAATTCATCTATTCAAACAAACACAAAGTACTTCAAAGAGTGCCCCAAAGTTTCTACCAGAGAGTCAAGACGAAAATGTGTGCCAACCCCTATGCATAGATTCCCAAGGTCACGGAAGCCGCAAGTTGATCACCAAAACATACATCAAGTGGATCATAGAATACCCCATTGTCACCACAGGTATCCCACGCAAGACATACATCAAGTGTTCTCAAATCCTTAAAGACTCAATCTGATAAGATAACTTCAAAGGGAAAACTCAATCCATTACAAGAGAGTAGAGGGGGAGAAACATCATAAGATCCAACTATAATAGCAAAGCTCGTGATACATCAAGATCGTACCACCTCAAGGACATGAGAGAGAGAGAGATCAAACACATAGCTACTGGTACATACCCTTAGCCCCGATGGTGAACTACTCCCTCCTCATCATGGAGAGCACCGGTATGATGAAGATGGCCATCCGAGAGGGATTCCCCCTCCGACAGGGTGCCGGAACGGGTCTAGATTGGTTTTCGGTGGCTACGGAGGCTTCTGGTGGCGGAACTCCCGATCTATTGTTGTCTTTGAAGTTTTTAGGGTATATGGGTATATACGGGAGGAAGAAGTACGTCGGTGGACCTTCGGGCTGTCCACGAGACAGGGGGCGCGCCCAGGGGGTGGGCGCGCCCCCCACCCTCGTGGGCAGCCCGGGACTCTCCTGGTCCATCTCCAATACTCTGTGGGCTTCTTCTGGTCCAAAAATAAGTTCCGTGAAGTTTCAGGTCAATTGGACTCCGTTTGATTTTCCTTTTCTGCGATACTCTAAAACAAGGAAAAAACAGAAACTGGCACTGGGCTCTAGGTTAATAGGTTAGTCCCAAAAATCATATAAAATAGCATATAAATGCATATAAAACATCCAAGGTTGATAATATAATAGCATGGAACAATCAAAAATTATAGATACGTTGGAGACATATCATGAGGTAACTATACCTGCTACCTTGTTGGAAAGTAGTTCATCACTGAAATCAGTTTAAGTGATTCCTACACCAGTAAGTGAGGAAGCTAATGATGATGATCATGAAACTTCTGATCAAGTTACTACCGAACCTCGTAGGTCAACCAGAGTAAGATCCGCACCAGAGTGGTATGGTAATCCTGCTCTGGAAGTCATGTTACTTGACCATGACGAACCTACGAACTATGAGGAAGCGATGATGATCCTAGATTCCGCAAAATGGCTTGAGGCCATGAAATATGAGATGGGATCCATGTATGAGAACAAAGTATGGACTTTGATTGACTTTCTCGATGATCGGTGAGTCATTGAGAATAAATGGATCTTCAGGAGGAAGACAGACGTTGATAGTAGTGTTACTATCTACATAGCTCGAATTGTCGCAAAATGTTTTCGACAAGTTCAAGGTGTTGACTACGATGAGATTTTCTCACTCGTATTGATGCTTAAAAGTCTGTCCGAATCATGTTAGCAGTTGCCGCATTTTATGAAATCTGGCAAATGGATGTCAAAACTGCATTCCTTAATGGATTTCTTAAAGAAGAGTTGTATATGATGCAATCAGAAGGTTTTGTCGATCCTAAAGGTACTAACAAAGTGAGCAAGCTCCAGCGATCCATCTATGGACTGGTCCAAGCATCTCAGAGTTGGAATATATGCTTTGATAAAGTGATCAAAGCATATGGTTTTATATAGACTTGCGGTGAAGCCTATAGTTACAAGAAAGTGAGTGGGAGCACTATAGCATTTCTGATAAGTATATGTGAATGACATATTGTTGATCGGAAATAATGTAGAATTTTCTGGAAAGCACAAAGGAGTGTTTGAAAGGAGTTTTTCAAAGAAAGACCTCGGTGAAGCTACTTACATATTTAGCATCAAGATCTATAGAGATAGATCAAGACGCTTGATATATTTTCAATGAGTACATACCTTGAAAAGATTTTGAAGTAGTTCAAAATGGAATAGTCAAAGAAGGAGTTCTTGCCTGTGTTGCAAGGTGTGAAGTTGACTAAAGACTCAAAACCCGACCATAGCAGAAAATAGAAAGAGAATGAAAAGTCATTCCCTATGCCTCAGTCATAGGTTCTATAAAGTATGTTATGCTGTGTACCAGATCTATTGTGTACCTCACCATAAGTTTGGCAAGAGGGTACAATAGTGATCTAGGAGTGGATCACTGGACAGTGGTCAAAAATATCCTTAGTGGAATAAGGAAATGTTTCTCGGTTATGGAGGTGACAAAGAGTTCGTCATAAAGAGTTACGTCGATGCAAGCTTTGACACCGATCTAGATGACTCTAAGTATCGATCTAGATACATATTAAAAGTGGGAGCAATTAGCTAGAGTAGCTTCGTGCAAAACATTGTAGACATAGAAAATTTGCAAAATATATATGGCTCTGAATGTGGCAGACCCGTTGACTAAATTTCTTTCATAAGCAAAACATGATCACTCTTTGGGTGTCAATCATATAGCGATGTGAACTAGATTATTGACTCTAGTAAACCCTTTGGGTGTTACTCACATGGAGATGTGAACTAATCACATAAAGATGTGAACTATTGGTGTTAAATCACATGACGATGTGAACTAGATTATTGACTCTAGTGTAAGTGGGAGACTGAAGGAAATATGCCCTAGAGGCAATAATAAAGTTGTTATTTATATTTCCTTATATCATGATAAATGTTTATTATTCATGCTAGAATTGTATTAACCGGAAACTTAGTACATGTGTGAATACATAGACAAACAGAGTGTCACTAGTTTGCCTCTACCTGACTAGCTCGTTGAATCAATGATGGTTATGTTTCCTAACCATAGACATGAGTTGTCATTTGATTAACGGGATCACATCATTAGAGAATGATGTGATTGACTTGACCCATCCGTTAGCTTAGCACGATGATCGTTCAGTTTGTTGCTATTGCTTTCTTCATGACTTATACATGTTCCTATGACTATGAGATTATGCAACTCCCGAGTACCGGAGGAACACTTTGTGTGCTACCATACATCAAATCGTAACTGGGTGATCATAAAGGTGCTCTACAGGTGTCTCCAATGGTACTTGTTGAGTTGGCATAGATCGAGATTAGGATTTGTCACTCCGATTGTCGGAGAGGTATCTCTGGGCCCTCTCGGTAATGAAAATCACTATAAGCCTTGCAAGCATTTTGACTAATGAGTTAGTTGTGGGATGATACATTACAGAACGAGTAAAGAGACTTGCCGGTAACGATATTGAACTAGGTATGAGATACCGACGATCGAATCTCGGGCAAGTAACATACCGATGACAAAGGGAACAACGTATATCATTATGCGGTTTAACCGATAAAGATCTTCATAGAATATATAGGAGCCAATATGAGAATCTAGGTTCCTCTATTGGTTATTAACCGGAGACATGTCTCGGTCATGTCTACATAGTTCTCGAACACGTAGGGTCCGCATGCTTAACGTTCGGTGACGATTGGTATTATAAGTTTAAGTGATTTGATGTATCGATGGTTGTTGGAGTCCCGGATGAGATCACGGACATGACGAGGAGTCTCGAAATGATCGAGCCGTAAAGATCGATATATTGGAAGGCTATATTCGGACATCGGAAAGGTTCCGAGTGATCCGGGTATTTTCGGAGTACCGGTGGAGTTACGGAATACGGGAGTACATATGGGCCTTAGTGGGCTTTAAGGAAAAAAGAGGGGAATCCACGAGGGCTGGCCGCGCACCCCCATGGGCCTAGTCCGAATTGGACTAGGGGAGGGGTTGCGCCCCCTCTTTCCTTCTCCTCCCCTTCTCCTTCCTTCCCCCTCCTAGTAGGACTAGGAAAGGAGGAATCCTACTCCTACTAGGAGGAGGATTCCTTCCCCCCTTGGCGCGCCTAGAGAGGGCGGCCGGCCTCCCCTCCCTCCTTTATATACGTGGGGGGCACCCTAGGACACACAAGTTGATGAGTTGATCTTTTAGCCGTGTGCGGTGCCCCCCTCCACCATAATCCACCTCGGTCATATCGTAGCGGTGCTTAGGTGAAGCCCTGTGTCAGTAGCATCATCATCACTGTCATCATGTCGTTGTGCTGACGGAACTCTCCCGCGAAGCTCTGCTGGATCGTGAGTTCATGGGATGTCACCGAGTTGCACGTGTGCTGAACTTGGAGGTGCCGTGCGTTCGGTACATGGATCGGTCAGATCGTGAAGACGTACGACTACATCAACCGCGTTCACGTAACGCTTCCGCTTGCGGTCTAGGAGGGTACGTGGACGACACTCTCCCCTCTCGTTGCTATGCATCACCATGATCTTGCATGTGCGTAGGATTTTTTTTGAAATTAGTACGTTCCCCAACATGTCCGGCCAAAGGGGATCAAGCATGTTGGGTTATGTGGTGTACCCCCGCGGGGAAGTTTATCTATTCAAATAGCCGTGTCCCTCGGTAAAAGGACGACCCGGAGTTGTACCTTGACCTTATGACAACTAGAACCAGACACTTAATAAAACACACCCTTTCAAGTGCCAGATACAACCCGGTGATCACTCTCTAACAGGGCAACGAGGAGAGGATCGCCGGGTAGGATTATGCTATACAATGATACTTGGTGAACTTACCATCTACTCTCTTCTATATGCTTCAAGATGGAGGCTGCCAGAAGCGTAGTCTTCGATAGGACTAGCTATCCCCCTCTTATTCTGGCATTCTGCAGTTCAGTACACAGATACTATCCATTTCATTGATACCAATGCATATGTAGTGTAGATCCATGCTTGCGAGTACTTTGGATGAGTACTCACAGTAGCTTTGCTACTTCTTTTCCCCCTTTCCTGGTTATTGCGATCATATGATGGAGTCCGGGAGCCAGAGGATCCCGAGGATGATTCGACAGGGAGTTCGTCTTCGAGGAGTAGTTAGGAGGTCCCAGGCAGGAGGCCTTGCCTTTTCGATCGTTGCTACTTTTGTGGTAGCCATCTTATGGTGGCACCTTGTTTAACTTATGTCTGTACTCAGATATTATTGCTTCTGCTGACTCTTGTATATTCAAGCTTATGTATTCGAGCCCTCAAGGCCCCTGGCTTGTAATATGAAGCTTGTATTATTTTAATTTGTATCTAGAGTTGTGTTGTGATATCTTCCCATGAGTCCTTGATCTTGATCGTACACATTTGCGTGTATGATTAGTGTACGGACAAATTGGGGGCGTCACACTAATCTATCTACTGGCTTCTCTCTCAAACACACACACATGTACACTACTCGACACCGAAGGAGTAGGGTGGCACCTCAATCTTGATAGTAATCTATCTACTGGCTTCTCTCTCAAGCACACACGCATTCACACACACACACTCACTAGTTGTGCCTCTCTGCCTACTGCGCGCACAATCTCGATACGTCTTTCTCTCCCCCCTCCCCACCCCCAACAATGACAACAGAAGGGTGACAACTCGATCTTGATCTTAATCTATCAATTGGTTTCTCTCTCTCTCTCTCTCTCTCACACACACACACACTGTAACAACCCGAGACCGACGCTCCAGATGCCTTCCATGTATTTTGCGTTTCGCAGTGTGATTTGTTTGTTTGTTGCATTGCATCATCTCATCATTTGCATTGCATCGGCACTCCGTTGCCGTCATTGTTTTCAAAACTCGTAGCCATTCGTTGTTGCCGCTTCTTCCTCGCCTTCATTGACCTTTCTCAGACCAATCGTTCTTTTGTTGTCCGACCAATTCACCCCTCTTTGCACAGTGCAGACCCCCCTCTCGCGCGTCTGAAAACTGTCCCGAACCTGACCCGGGCTGTCATGACCGATGGGTCCGGATCATCGTCAAACATCCCTAAAACATCTCCGGTTTCTCTTTTGGACCTTCCTAGTCTGTTTTTCTCATTCGTCCCATTATAATCGTAGGGGTAAGATAACCGCTAACCAAATCCTCGTGCTATATGAACAGATAACCCTAGCCTAGCCTCCCGTCCCATCCATGCTTTCCCATCGCGGCGCCGCCACCCACTCTTCCTTGCTCCTTGGGATCTTGCCCGATCCACTGGATCGAGCCACCCGACCATCCTCCTCCTTCCTCGTTTACCCCATCGGGCCAACCACCTCCTCCCCTCGATCCACCCAGATCCAACCACATCTCGCAGCCACCCACCAATCCAACTCCACCCAGCCGTACCGTGATACGTGTCCGTCATATCTACTTTTCCAAACACTTTTGCCCTTGTTTTGGACTCTAACTTGCATGATTTGAATGGAACTAACCCGGACTGACGCTGTTTTTAGCAGAATTGCCATGGTGTTATTTTTGTGCAAAAATAAAAGTTCTCGGACTGACCTGAAAATCAACAGAGAATTATTTTGGAATATATAAAAAAATACTGGAAGAAAGATCCATGTCAGGGGGGCCACCACCTATCCACGAGGGTGGGGGCGCACCCCCCTGCCTCGTGGGCCCCCTAACACTCCATCGACCTCAACCTTGACTCCATATATTCACTTTCGGGGAGAAAAAAATCAGAGAGCAGGATTCATTGCGTTTTACGATACGGAGCCGCCGCCAAGCCCTAAACTCTCTCGGGAGGGCTGATCTGGAGTCCGTTCGGGGCTCCGGAGAGGGGAATCCGTCGCCATCGTCATCATCAACCTTCCTCCATCACCAATTTCATGATGCTCACCGTCGTGCGTGAGTAATTCCATCGTAGGCTTGCTGGACGCTGATGGGTTGGATGAGATTTATCATGTAATCGAGTTAGTTTTGTTAGAGTTTGATCCCTAGTATCCACTATGTTCTGAGATTGATGTTGCTATGACTTTGCTATGCTTAATGCTTGTCACTAGGGCCCGAGTGCCATGATTTCAGATCTGAACCTATTATGTTTTCATCAATATATGAGAGTTATTGATCCTATCTTGCAAGTCTATAGTCACCTACTATGTGTTATGATCCGGCAACCCCGAAGTGACAATAATCGGGACCACTCCTGGTGATGACCGTAGTTTGAGGAGTTCATGTATTCACTATGTGTTAATGCTTTGGTCCGGTACTCTATTAAAAGGAGGCCTTAATATCCCTTAGTTTCCAATAGGACCCCGCTGCCATGGGAGGGTAGGACAAAAGATGTCATGCAAGTTCTTTTCCATAAGCACGTATGACTATATTTGAAATACATGCCTACATTACATTGATTAACTGGAGCTAGTTCTGTGTCACCCTAGGTGATGACTGTTACATGATCGATTGCATCCGGCATAATTCTCCATCACCGATCCATTGCCTACGAGCCTTTCCATATATCGTTCTTCGCTTATTTACTTTTCTGTTGCTATTGTTACAATCACTACAAAATCCAAAAATATTACTTTTTCTACCATTACCTTTTGCCACCGTTACCACTACTATCATATTACTTTGCTACTAAACACTTTGCTGCAGATATTAAGTTCCCAGGTGTGGTTGAATTGACAACTCAGCTACTAATACTTGAGAATATTCTTTGGCTCCCCTTGTGTCAAGTCAATAAATTTGGGTTGAATACTCTATCCTCGAAAACTGTTGCGATCCCCTATACTTGTGGGTTATCAAGACTATTTTCTGGCGCCGTTGCCGGGGAGCATAGCTCTATTCTTTGAGTCACTTGGGATTTATATCTATATATCACTATGAAGAACTTGAAAGATCAAATAACCAAGATCTATTCCTCAACTACGAGTGGAGGTAAGGAACTGCCATCTAGCTCTGCACTCGATTCACCTTCTGTTATGAGTAAACTTGCGACATCCAAACCTACTTCTGCTATTAATTCTGATATGTCGCATGTTATTGATGATGCCACTTTTGCTTTGCATGATACTTATGATGAAACTACTTCTATGCTTGATACTATAGTGCCACTTTGTGAATTTCTTGATGAACAACTTGCTAGGGCTAGAGAGAATGAAATTATTGAAACTGATAACATAGATGAAAGTGATGATGAAGATTCTCCCCCTAAATATGAATTGCATGTTGTTCCTGAGGGTTATGTTATGGATGAAGAAACTGCTAGAGACTTTCTTGCTTGCAATGATAGGAGTGATCTTAAGAAACTATTAGTTAAGCTGAAACAAAAATCTCTGAATGCTAGGATAAAATATGATCCTGCTTATGCTACTTCACCTATCTTTTTTACTGATAAGGATTATGAATTCTCTGTTGATCCTGAGTTAATTACTTTGGTTGAATCTGATCCTTTCTATGGCTATGAATCTGAAACTGTTGTGGCACATCTTACTAAATTAAATGATATAACTACCCTGTTTACTAATGATGAGAAAACTCGCTACTATTATATCCTTAAATTATTTCCGTTCTCTTTAAAGGATGATGCTAAGATATGGTTCAATTCTCTTGATCCTGGTTGTGTGCGTAGTCCCCAGGATATGATTTACTACTTCTCTGCTAAATATTTCCCCGCTCATAAGAAACAAGCCGCTTTAAGGGGAATATATAATTTTGTGCAAATTGAAGAAGAGAGTCTCCCACAAGCTTGGGGAGGCTTCTCCAATTACTTAATGCTTTGCCTGATCATCCTCTCAAGAAAAATGAAATACTTAATATCTTTTATAATGGACTAACCGATGCTTCCAGAGATTACCTGAATAGTTGTGCTGGTTGTGTTTTCAGGGAAAGAACTATTGATGAAGCTGAAATTCTATTGAATAATATGTTGACTAATGAAAGTAATTGGACACTTCCTGAACCAACTCCTAAGCCAACTCTGAAGAAAAGGGGTATTCTATTTCTCAGTCCTGAAGATATGCAAGAGGCAAAGATATCTATGAAATAAAAAGGTATAAAAGCTGAAGATGTTAATAATTTACCTCCTATTGAAGAAATACATGGTCTTGATTTACCGCCTGTTGGAGAAACACATGGTCTTGATAACCCAACATAGGTAGCAAAGGTAAATTCTCTTTATAGATATAATAAAGCTGAAATCCCTCCTACTAAGTTTGCTAGCCAATGCTTAGATGAGTTTGATGATTTTATGGTTAAGCAAGAAGACTTCAATGCTTATGTTGGTAGAAAATTGAAACATAATGATTATATGATTGAACACTTGAGTGATTATATGGCTAATGTTAAAGGTGAACTTAAACTTATTAGTAAACATGCTTCTATGGTTACCACTCAAGTAGAACAAGTACTTAAAGCTCAGAATGATTTGCTCAATGAATTAAATAATAAGAATGATAATGTTGTTAGTGTTATGACTAGAGGTGGTAAAGTGACCCAGGAACCTTTGTATCCTGAGGACCACCCTAAGAGAATTGAGCAGGATTCTTAGAGAAATAACATTGATGCACCTAGTCCTTCTAAGAGGAAGAAAAAGAAAAATGATAGGACTTTGCATGCTTCTAGTGAACCTGTTGTAGACACACCTGAGAATCCTAATGATATTTCTATTTCTGATGCTAAAACACAATCTGGTAATGAACATGAACCTAGTGATAATGTTAATGATGATGTTCATGATGATGCTCAACCTAGCAATAATAATGATGTAGAGATTGAACATGTTATTGATCTTGATAACCCACAATCAAAGAATCAACGTTATGATAAGAGAGACTTTGTTGCTAGGAAGCACGGTAAAGAAAGAGAACCATGGGTTCAGAAAACCATGCCTTTTCCTCCTAAACCATCCAAGAATAAGGATGATGAGGATTTTGAGCGCTTTGCTGAAATGATTAGACCTATCTTTTTGCGTATGTGTTTGACTGATATGCTTAAAATGAATCCTTATGCTAAATATATGAAGGAATTTGTTACTAATAAGAGAAAGATACCGGAATCTGAAATTTCCACCATGCTTGCTAATTATACTTTTAATGGTGGAATACCGAAGAAACTAGGAGATCCCGGAGTACCCACTATACCATGCTCCATTAAAAGAAACTATGTTAAAACTGCTTTATGTGATCTTGGAGCCGGTGTTAGTGTTATGCCTCTCTCTTTATACCGTAGACTTGATTTGAATAAGTTGACACCTACTGAAATATCTTTGCAAATGGCTGACAAATCAACTGCTATACCTGTCGGTATTTGTGAGGATGTGCCTGTTGTGGTTGCAAACGTTACTATTTTAACGGACTTTGTTATTCTTGATATTCCCGGGGACGATAGTATGTCTATTATTCTTGGAAGACCCTTTTTGAATACTGCAGGGGCTGTTATTGATTGCACCAAAGGCAATGTCACTTTTCATGTTAATGGTAATGAGCATACGGTACACTTTCCGAGGAAACAACCTCAAGTCCACAGTATCAATTCTATTGGAAAATTTTCAACAATTACTATTGGAGGTTTTGAATTTCCTCTTCCTACTGTCAAAAAGAAATATGATATTCTTATTGTTGGGGATGTGCATATCCCCGTTGAGGTAACCTAGTGTTATTCGAAAATTCTCCGGTTCCATGTTATTCGGAATGAGTTTGTTAACAAGACCTGATCAACCTTGTTAGTGGATTCCTTTTGATGAGCATGAGATGGATGAATTTAGAAAACACAACTCTCTGTACCCTCTTTTTACTTTCTGTTATTTGTATTAAATAAAGAAAAAATAGTATTTTTCTGTCTATTTTCTGAATTGTCTATGCAATAAAAAATACGCTGAAAATACAAGTTCTCCAAATGCCCTGAAAATTAAATATGTTTTTTCTAGAATATTTGAGAATATCTGGCACTGGGGACACACCAGGGGGAGCAAGCACCTGGCCACGAGGGTCCAGGGCGCGCCCACCTCCCCTGGGCGCGCCCCCTACCTCGTGGGCCCATGGTGGCTCCCCTCCACTTATTCCAGCTACCACACACTCCTTCTTCCTCCCAAAAACATCACTAGCCAGCTCAAACCCGAGTTCAAGCTCATCTTGCTGCCATTTTTTATCTCCTAGCTCAAAGCTCCATTCACAAAACTGCTTCGGGGGATTGTTCTTTGGTATGTGACTCCTCCAATAGTCCAATTAGTTTTTGTTCTAGTGCTTTATTCATTGCAAATTTTTGCTGCTTAGGTGACCCTATTCTTGACCTTGCACGTCAAATTTATGTGGTCAAAAGTAGTTTTGATGCATGATATTGCCTCTAGGCACTTGTAGGAGTAGTTGTTATCAATATTGTTGAGTTTGGTTCACTTTTATTTTGAAGTTACTAAAAATTTCAGAAATTTTTCAGGGGAAGAAATATGTTTAGGAATATGTACCAAGGTGGTTCTTCAAGGAAGCAAGGACCCAGACCCACAATACGCTATGCGGACGAGGAACCACCAAGAGACGCTCAAGTGCGGCCTTGTGAATGGCCGTTAGAGGATTTCATGATTCGAGCAAGAATCAAGGAGGAATTTGAAGCATATGTGCGTAATGCCAATCTTGAGAGCTTTGAGGCAGATAAGTGCCGTCAATACCTCTATTTAACTGATTCATGTGTGAGAAGGTTTAAATTTTCATCATCACGCAATTCTCAGACTGTCCTATTTGATCTTTATGAAAATTCTTATACTATGTACTTAGAAGATTTTAACACTGCTTGTAAACTTCCACAATGGGGTGCACTAGTGAGCCTCGCAAATATGAGTTTAGAGATTTTCTTGCGAGTATAACTGTGGGGGGTCTAGAGATATAACACAAGCTACCATAGGGAGCATTCATTTTCCTGCTATACATTATTTTGCTCTCTTCATAGGTAGGTGCATCAACGGTAAAGATGAAGCATGTCACATGTGTGTGCATGATCTCAGCATTCTCAGGAGCGCTGTTTTAGGAGATAAACAATACAACTTGGGGGCTATTGTTGCACATAGGTTGCATAATAATCGTATTCATGGAGATTTCTTTGGTGGAATTTATGCAACTCGTATAGCTAACTTTCTTGAGATACCCATACGTGGATATGATATTGAGTTGCCTCCCGCTAATCTAGATTATGATGCTATGGTTCGTCATCAGTTTGTTGAGAGGAATGGTCAGTTCCTCCAGTATCGACTAATCTTTGACAGACGACGCACCTATCACGTCGCTCTCCATGCTCCTACTTTCTTTGACTTTTAGGCAAAGGGAAGATATGTTATAACCAGGGAGGAGGCGACCGAGTACGAGAGGAGGGCGGAGACAGCTCGCCTCCAAGCTGCAGCTCATCAGGCAATTGCCGCTGCATCTCAGTACGACCCCAGCTACAACTTTGGATATCCGCCAGGCCAGTCGTGGCCATAGACCAACTTAGGCCAAAAGCCTAAGCTTCAGGGAGTACGTATTTCTCACCGACATTACGTTTATGTTCACACACTCATGCTAGTTGTCGGTGCTCATACCTTTTCACTATATCATCCATGCTAGTTTATTTTCCCTTTTTATGCTTTCTTCTTGTGTGTTTGATAAACTTTAGAAAAAACAAAAAAAATTAGTTGTAGCTTTCAGCTAGTTTACTTTCCATGCTTGTAGTAGTAACTAAAAAGAAAACCCAAAAAGATTTCTCGTTCTTCTTTTGCTTGTTGGGAGCTTTCCCTTATAAATAGTTTTATTTCTTTCTTGTTCTTTGGGGGTTGAGAGGAGAAGACCATAATGAAAATGTTGAGTGGCTCTCATATGCATTATTTTTTATCTAACAAAGAGCCCATATTACCTTCTCTTCTCTCTTGAATTGAATGCTTGCAGATTCCAGCTTAGTCCAATGCATGTTCACTATTATTATTATCCACACTATTCGGTCGTGCGAGTGAAAGGCAATAATGATGATTATATGATGAACTTATTGAGATGAGAAAAGCTGGTATGAACTCGACCTCTCTTGTTTTTGTAAATATGATTAGTTCATCGTTCCTGATTCAGCCTATTATGAATAAACATGTTTGCAATGACAATTAGAGATTATAGTTGCTTATGCCATGCTTGATTAGCTAGGAGCTTATAATGGTCTACCTTGCATGCCAACATGGTATTAAAATGGTTGTGATGTGATATGATAGGGTGGTATCCTCTTTTGAACGATTTGAGTGGCTTGACTTGGCACATGTTCACGCATGTAGTTGAAACAAAATCAACATAGACTCTACGATATTTATGTTCATGGTGCATTATATCCTACTCATGCTTGCATTCGGTGTTGATTAATTTTAATGCATGTTCATGACTGTTGTCGCTCTCTAGCTAGTCGCTTCCCAGTCTTTTTCTAGTCTTCACTTGTACTAAGCAGGAATACTGCTTGTGCATCCAATTCCATAAACCCCAAAGTTATTCCATATGAGTCCACCATACCTACCTATATATGGTATCTACCTGCCGTTCCAAGTAAATTTGTATGTGCCAAACTCTAAATTTTCAAATAAACATTATGTTTTGTATACTCGAATAGCTCATGTATCAAATAAGGTTGCCTGTATCTTCCATGCTAGGCGGGTTATTCTCAAGAGGAGTGGACTCCGCTCCTCACTCACGAGAAAAGGGCTGGTCATCGGGATGCCCAGCCCCATGCTTTATGCAAATCAAATCAAAATAACTGCAAACAAAACTCCCCTGGGACTCTTGTTAGTTGGAGGCACTCGTTGTTTCGAGCAAGCCATGATTGATGCTTGTTGGTGGAGGGGGAGTATAAACTTTACCATTCTGTTTGGGAACTGCCTATAAGGTGTGTAGCATGGAAGATATCGAGATCTCTCGGTTGTTATGTTGACAATGAAAGTATACCGCTCAAAATATTATTCATATCTATTTCAACACCGAGCTCTGGCACCTCTACAAATCCCTGCTTCCCTCTGCGAAGGGCCTATCCATTTACTTTTATGTTGAGTCATCATCCTCTTATTAAAAAGCACCAGTTGGAGAGCACCACTGTCATTTGCATTCATAACTGTTAGTTTACATTGAGTATGACTTGACTGGATCTCTTTTACCATGAATTACAATGTCTAGTCAGTCCTTGATCTTTAAAGGTGCTCTGCATTTATGTTTTGCGGTCTCACAAAGAGCTAGCGAGATACCATCTTGTCATATCATATTATGATTGTTTTGAGAAAGTGTTGTCATCCGAGATTTATTATTATTGCTCGCTAGTTGATTATGTCATTGATATGAGTAAACATGAGACCTAAGTGTTATTGTGAATATGGTTAGTTCATAATCTTTGCTGAAAACCTGAATGCTGGCTTTACATATTTACAACAACAAGAGCAAACAGAGTTTGTAAAAGTTTTTCTTTATCAATTTTAGTTTATCAACTGAATTGCTTGACGACAAGCAAAGGTTTAAGCTTGGGGGAGTTGATGCGTCTCTGTCATATCTACTTTTCCAAACACTTTTGCCCTTGTTTTGGACTCTAACTTGCATGATTTGAATGGAACTAACCCGGACTAACGATGTTTTCAGCAGAATTGCCATGGTGTTATTTTTGTGCAGAAATAAAAGTTCTCGGAATGACCTGAAAATCAACGAAGAATTATTTTGGAATATATAAAAAATACTAGAAGAAAGATCCATGTCAGGGGGCCCACCACCTGTCCACGAGGGTGGGGGCGCTCCCTACCCCCTGGGCGCGCCCCCCTGCCTCGTGGGCCCCTAACGCTCCACCGACCTCAACCTTGCCTCCATATATTCATTTCGGGGAGAAAAAATTCCGAGAGAAGGATTCATTGCATTTTACAATACAGAGCCGCTGCCAAGCCCTAAACTCTCACGGGAGGGCTGATCTGGAGTCTGTTCGGGGCTCCGGAGAAGGGAATCCGTTGCCATCGTCATCATCAACCTTCCTCCATCACCAATTTCATGATGCTCACCGTCGTGCGTGAGTAATTCCATCGTAGGCTTGCTGGACGCTGATGGGTTGGATGAGATTTATCATGTAATCGAGTTAGTTTTGTTAGAGTTTGATCCCTAGTATCCACTATGTTCTGAGATTGATGTTGCTATGACCACTCCTGGTGATGACCGTAGTTTGAGGAGTTCATGTATTCACTGTGTGTTAATGCTTTGGTCCGGTACTCTATTAAAAGGAGGCCTTAATATCCCTTAGTTTCCAATAGGACCCCGCTGCCACGGGAGGGTAGGACAAAAGATGTCATGCAAGTTCTTTTCCATGAGAATGTATGACTATATTCGAAATACATGCCTACATTACATTGATTAACTGGAGCTAGTTCTGTGTCACCCTAGGTGATGACTGTTACATGATCGATTGCATCCGGCATAATTCTCCATCACCGATCCATTGCCTACGAGCCTTTCCATATATCGTTCTTCGCTTATTTACTTTTCTGTTGCTATTGTTACAATCACTACAAAACCCCAAAATATTACTTTTGCTACCATTACCTTTTGCCACCGTTATCACTATTATCATATTACTTTGCTACTAAACACTTTGTTGCAGATATTAAGTTCTCAGGTGTGGTTGAATTGACAACTCAGCTGCTAATACTTGAGAATATTCTTTAGCTCCCCTTGTGTCGAATCAATAAATTTGGGTTGAATACTCTACCCTCCAAAACTGTTGTGATCCCCTATACTTGTGGGCTATCATACCGCCGCCCGTGCCGATGGCCTCCTCTGCCCTCTCCTCGAGTCGGCGCAGCAGCAGCAACCCAGGCCAACCTCGCGACCTCTCCTCCTACTGTTTTTCCCTCTCTCTTTGTCTCTCTCATGGTGCCCCCTCTCTCTCCTTCGTAGGAACGAGCAGGAGCTCGCCCAAGCTCCATGGCGCCACCGCCGTCGTCCTGCTTCGTCCGGTGACCTCCGGGCAGCGCCACCCGCCGGATCAGCTCGAGCTCGCGTCCCTGAGTCTCGCTGCTCCAGCCTCAAGCACGTCCCCGAGCACCTCCGCTCTAGAGCGGTGCGTCTCTGTTTTCCTCGTCCCGAGTGCCGGTCATCCTCTACCCCAACACGCCTCCGTTCAGCTACCGCCGACGAGCAGATGAGTTGCCGCCTGTCTCCTCTTTCTCTCCCATGTTTTCCTCTCCTTCCTCCTCTAATCTCTCTCCCTCATTTGTTTTCTTCTCTGCCAGGAAACGAAAGGGCCTCGCCCCTACTGCCATGGCCGCCGGCGACCAGAGCCGTCGTGTGTCCTCTCCTTCCTGTCCCCGCCGTCCGCATCGCCTACCGCCGCCAAGTCCCGCTGTCGGGGCCTCCTGCATCGCTGGTGTCCTCTACATCAAAGCAGTTGCAGAGGAGGACGAGCACCTCGACCCTGCCTCAGCCCCTCGTTGACCTTTAGTGAGATCCAAGTCCCACGACCACATGCACCTGGGCCACCTCCCCTTCGCCCGTTGACCGTGGCCCAGCCCCACCTCTATCAATCTGGGCCAAGCCCAGCTAGGTGAGCAGTCCAACCGCCCAGTGCAGTATCCAGATCCAGCCCGCGTCATTTTCTTTCCGTTCTGGACGTTTTAGCTAATTTCCAGTGATTTACAACTTTATAGAAAAACCCATGTTAATCATGCATAAAATAACTCCATGACCGTGCATCGCATTAAAATGATTTGTATATGTAAAATGCTTAGAATTTCGTCTAGTTTCATAATATGCAACTTTCATCCATGTTTGAAGTGTTTAGATTTCTCTTTGCATTTAATTTGATAAATGTCATGCTAAAATGATTTATTTCATAACTAAATAATCTTAGCTCCGAATTTAATAAACTTTATATGTAACTTGTCTAGAAAAATGCATAGATTAACATGGTGGCATTACTTTGAATGTTTAACAACAATAAAATTGTGTTTAGATCAGAACAGTATCAAATCCAAAATATGCACATGGGGATTTTCTGGAACTGTTGTTTGTTGTTCCGACCTCATTTAAACTTGCCTAGATAGGTAGTTTTTATTATGCTTCACCTCCTGCCATGTTTAACAACATTTAATATTGTTGGGTACATAAACGAGAGCGAACTAAATAATTAGATCTGGTGTTTCGTCAATATGCAACTGTTGCATATTGAGCTCCACTTAACTTGTAGTATTGTTTGTTGCACTTTGTCATGCCACGACTCATTAAACCAGACGTGCATCATACTTGGTTGTGCATCATGCCATGTTTAAGCTTGTTGGTTTACCGTGTTGTTTGCTTCTTTCCAGTTGTGCTCCTTCTCGATAGTTCCGGTTACGTTGCCATTGTGAGGATCCGTTCGACTACGTTGGTTCGTCTACTTCATGGATTCGATCTTCTTCCTTGCGGGATTTCAGGCAAGATGACCGTTACCCTAGATCTCACTAGTATCTTTGCTATGCTAGTTGTCTCGATGCTATCGCTATGTCGCGCTACCTACCACTTGTTTATCAAGCCCCCCAAATTGCCATGATAGCCTCTAACCTTTTCCACCATCCTAGCAAACCGTTGTTTGGCTATGTTACCGCTTTGCTCAGCCCCTCTTATAGCGTTGCTAGGTGCAGTTGCAGGTTGTTCCATGTTGGGACATGGATGTCATGGATATCTTGGGATATCACAAGATCTCTTATTTAATTAATGCATCTATATACTTGGTAAAGGGTGGAAGGCTCGGCCTTTTGTCTGGTGTTTTGCTCCACTCTTGCCGCCCTAGTTTCTGTCATACCGGTGTTATGTTCCTTGATTTTGCGTCCCTAACACAATGAGGGTTTATGGGGCCCTCTAGACAGTTCGCTTTGAATAAAACTCTTCCAGCAAGGCCCAACATTGGTTTTACCATTTGCCTAATCACAACTAAAACTTGCATAGGGACCGGCTAGCACTCGAGGATAATTAATCAACCCCCCGGGCTAGTGCTCCTCTGAGTGTTGGTCCAAAACGGGCAAACTAAGGGGCCAACATAGGGCAACTTGAGGTCTGGTTTTACTCGTAGGATGACCTATCCAGTGTGCCCTGAGAACGAGATACGCGCGGCTCCTATCGGGATTTGTTGGCACATTCGGGTGGTCTTGCTAGTTTTGTTTTACCATTGTCGAAATTTCTTGTGCACTGGGACCCCGAGTTTGATCGGATGTCCCACGATGGAGGATTGTCTCCGCGGATCGTGAGCTTGTCATGGGCTAAGTTGGGACACCCCTCCAGGGTTAAACTTTCGAGATCCATGCCCGCGGTTATGTGGCAGATGGGAATTTGTTAATAACCGGTTGTAGTGGACTCGAACTAAACTCAGTTAAAATACACCAACCGTGTGCGTAACTGTGACTGTCTCTTTTCGGGTGCATTCGAGAAGAGAACACGGTTGGGTTATGTTTGAATGTAAGTAGTTCAGGATTACTAGTTTGTGACCGTTGCGTAGTTTCTCATCTTATTCTTGTACTCGTAAGTTAGCCATTGTACATTGCTTAGTTGCTTGCTGCAACCTCACCACTTACCCTTTCCTACCCATTAAGCTTTGCTAGAATTGATACCCATGGTAATGGGATTGCTGAGTCCTTGTGGCTCGCAGTTTACTACAACAACAGTTGCAGGTACAGGTAATGCGATGACCCGACGTGAGAGCGATGCTTGATTGCTTTTGGAGTTCTTCTTCAATCAAGGGATAGGTTCCGGGTCGGGAAGCCTGGGATTAGCAGGGTGGATATCGTTCTTCTTTTTCGTTTGATTTCATCCGTAGATGGATCCTACTCTTCAGTATGATGATTGCTATGTATTGATGAACTATTGTATTCATGTTGTAGCTTGTGGTGAGTGTAAGCCTTTATCTTGCATTCCCATCTATTCAGTACATGGTATGTTGTAATGATATCCACCTTGCTATGCGCTCGAAATGTGATTGTGCCCCAATCATGAGTTCATCACGTGATTGGGATAGAATCGCATCTTGGGTGCTACACACACGCGCGCGCTAGTTTGTGTCTCCGTGCCTCGCTCAAACACACTCGATACGTCTTTCTCTCCGTAGCCCCCTCAATATGTAGACTTCTCGCGCGCGCATAGCTGTAGTGACGTTGATGCCGAACCCAATGTGCCTTGTTTTTACCGGCCTCATGTGATAGTTTCCACCCTGTTTTCTGTTAATTAACAAGGCAACCTTTTCTTTGTTACTACTAGTGAATCTGAAATCATTCGGGGCAGACATAAAATATATCACTTCAACACAATTATTGCAGTAACTATTTTAAAAGAAACTAGCTAGATGTCCATGCGTTGCACGGAACATCAAGATGCATTTGTATGAGTAGTTTATCTTGTGAGAAAAGTATGAACGAGGGAAGGGCTTATTTGCAAATGTGGAGAGGGTGTGGGTATCTTTTTACAAAATTGTAATAGTTTCCTTCCTATCCGTTAGATATAAATCTGACAGCCTATATTGCAGGATGGCACGCACACCATCATCACAAATTTTGTTTTCTACTCCCTCCATTCCTAAATATTTGTCTTTTTAGAGATTTCAACAAGTAACTACATACGGAGCAAAATGAGTGAATCTACACTCTAAAATATGTCTACATACACATCCGTATGTGGTAGTCCATTTGAAATATGAAAAAGACAAATATTTAGGAATGGAGGGAGTATAAGAGTAGACATAGAGATATATCTCCAGCATGGTCCACAATGAAAATGGGCTAGACTGGTTAGTGCCTGATGCTCGCAACGCGATGACCTGAGTTCGAATTATGTCTTTAACTTTAGATTTTTATATTATATATTATTTATATTTAATATATACTTCTTTCTCTACTGTACTGACAGTGAAACCCACAGAGTACTTAGAATACAAGATTAAGGATGGATTTGTTTCTTTTTTAATTTCTGTACGAAGGTGTAGCCACCATGCAAGTCACGTGTGCACTGCTTGACTCACCACGTCTCGACTCGTTCTATGTACCGTGCGCACGGTAGAAACGGTCACTGTTCATCGAGGGGCAACCCAACACCGGTTGGCTATGTCTCGCATGGGGGCTTGATCGGCTTCAGTAAGCAGCAGCAGTGATCGATCGCTCGGGTTCAGTTAGCAGCAGCAGCGAAGGAATTGCTCGGGTTCAGTCAGCAGTGAATCGCTCGGGTTCAGTTAACAGCCAAGGGATCAATCTCGGTTTCAGTAACGTGTGATCTCTCAGGCTCCGTTAGTCAACGCCTCACACACGTGCGTACACGAGAGAAACATGTAAACCACAGTGCATGTCTCGGCCCCGACCACCCACCATAACTGAGAACTCCCCGATATTTTCCTCGCCCTCGCTTTTCCCATGTTTTTTCCGTCATGGGCGGCCCAAAGAATGTCATGCGGCTCCGTCTCCGGCCCGCCCTGGAGGAAAATCCCATTTTCTTTCGTGATTTTTTGTCATAGAAGTAGGAGCCCACCAAATCTATGATGATACCGGGTTTTGTCACAATTATTGTCATAGAAGTGTCATAAGCATGACAGGAAAAAAATTCGCTCGGCCCAAAATGTCACGAATGTGTCTTTTTTTTGTAGTGGTGGCAACTTGCTTGCCATTCTTCTTAAAGTTCCATCTCTTTCCCTTTTTCCCTTTTTCTTGAAACTAGTGGTCTTGTTAACCATCAACATTTGATGCTCTTTTTGATGTCTACCTTCGCTGATTTCAGCATCACGAAAAACTCGGGAATCATTTTCGTCATCCCATGCATATTATAGTTCATCACGAAGTTCTAGTAACTTGGTGATAGTGACTAGAGAACTCTGCCAATCACTATCTTATCTGGAGGATTAAATCCCACTTGATTCAAGTGATTGTAGCACCCAGACATTCTGAGCACATGCTCACTAGCTGAGCTATTCTCCTCCATCTTGTAGGCAAAGTACTTGTCAGAGGTCTCTTACCTTTTGACATGGGCATGAGTCTGAAATACCAATTACAACTCTTGGAACGTCTCATATGCTCCGTGGCGTTCAAAACGTTTTTGAAGTCCCGGTTCTAATCCGTAAAGCATGGTGCACTAAACTATTAAGTAGTCATCATACCGAGCTTGCCAGACGTTCATAACGTCTGCATCTGCTCCTCCAATAGGTCTGTCGCCTAGCGGTGCATCAAGGACATAATTCTTCTGTGCCACAATAAGGATAATCCTCATATCACGGACCCAGTCCGCATCAATGCTACTATCATCTTTCAACTTAGTTTTCTCTAGGAATATATCAAAAATAAAACAGGGGAGCTATACGCGAGCTATTGATCTACAACATAGATATGCTAATACTATCAGGACTAAGTTCATGATAAATTAAGTTCAATTAATCATATTACTTAAGAACTCCCACTTAGATAGACATCCCTCGAGTCATCTAAATGATCATGTGATCCAAATCAACTAAACCATGTCCGATCATCACATGAGATGGAGTAGTCTTCAATGGTGAACATATCTATGTTGATCGTATCTACTATATGATTCATGTTTGACCTTTCGGTCTCTAGTGTTCCGAGGCCATGTCTGTACGTGCTAGGCTCGTCAAGTTTAACCCGAGTATTTCGCATGTGCAAAATTGTCTTGCACCCATTGTATGTGAACGTAGAGCCAATCACACCCGATCATCACATGGTGTCTCAGCATGACGAACTATCGCAACGGTGCATACTCAGGGAGAACACTTATACCTTGAAATTTTTAGTGAGGGATCATCTTATAATGCTACCGCTATACTAAGCAAAATAAGATGCATAAAAGATAAACATCACATGCAATCAAAATATGTGACACGATATGGCCATCATCATCTTGTGCCTTTGATCTCCATCTCCAAAGCACGGTCATGATCTCCATCGTCACCGACATGACACCTTGATCTCCATCGTAGCGTCATGGTCGTCTCGCCAACTATTGCTTCTACAACTATCGCTAACTGATACGTCTCCGTCGTATCTACTTTTCCGAACACTTTTGCCCTTGTTTTGGACTCTAACTTGCATGATTTGAATGGAACTAACCCGGACTGACGCTGTTTTCAGCCGAATTGCCATGGTGTTATTTTTGTGCAGAAATAAAAGTTCTCGGAATGACCTACAAATCAACGGAGAATTATTTTGGAATATATAAAAATTACTAGAAGAAAGACCCACGTTAGGGGGCCCACACGCTGTCCACGAGGGTGGCGGGCGCGCCCCCTGCCTCGTGGGCCCCCTGATGCTCCACCGACCTCAACCCTGACTCCATATATTCACTTTCAGGGAGAAAAAAATCAGAGAGAAGGATTCATCGCGTTTTTACGATACGGAGCCGCCGCCAAGCCCTAAACTCTCTCGGGATGGCTGATCTGGAGTCCGATCGGGGCTCCATAGAGGGGAATCCGTCGCCATCGTCATCATCAACCTTCCTCCATCACCAATTTCATGATGCTCACCACCGTGCGTGAGTAATTCCATCGTAGGCTTGCTGGACGGTGATGGGTTGGATGAGATTTATAATGTAATCAAGTTAGTTTTGTTAGGGTTTGATCCCTAGTATCCACTATGTTCTAGATTGATGTTGCTATGACTTTGACATGCTTAATGCTTGTCACTAGGGCCCGGGTGCCATGATTTCAGATCTGAACCTCAGTTGGGGGGGAGGGGGCATGCATTCATAGCTTAGGATTCCCAATTCATGCCGACACGAGCGGGGGTGGGGGCAAGCAATATCGTGCGCTTTGCGAGTAGGGATGGCAATGTGTACCCATTACCCATGTACCCTGCGGGTAAAAACCCTATTAGGGTAAGGGTATGGGACAAAAAATTATCCGTGGGTATATAAATAGAGAAATGTTAAACCCATCGGATAGAGTGGGTACGGGTATGGGATCATGTAACCCATACCCACATACCCATGTACCCATATAAAATCTATATGAACTCAAAATTATCTCTACACTTTATCATGAATTTGTATGCTCAAAATATATGACTATGTGATGATGTTTTGATATGTTGTTGTTTACGAGAAAGTGATGTTGTTTATTAAATATGATGTCGTTTATGACGTGTTGTTGTTTAAAAGTGTGTGTTCTTGTTATAATCGTTGTTTATATATTATAATTAGATGTTGTTTTTATGACTATGAGTAATTCAAACTGATGCTTTGCAAACATGGGTAATTTTACCCATGGGTACCCATGTACCCTGTTGGGTAACGGGTATGGGAAAAAATTATATCTATTGATGTGTATGGGTAAGGGTGATGGGCAAACTCAGAAGAGACGGGTAAGGGTATGGGGTGGCTCCACCCGTACCCAAACCCTGTGGGTGCCATCCCTATTTGCGAGAGAGGTGCCACATCGAAGTTGCATTTGGTATTTGGAAATCAAACCACCCTTTTGATACATAAATTTGGTCTACATGCAAGTGTGTTCGTGTTCTGACCCTCTCCCACGTCATTTTTCGCCAAATTTATGAACATTAGACAAGTCGGATGACGCAACACACACGGTTCACTCAAACTGACTGTGTGCCACGCCGGTGCCCCTGTCACGCACACATCCGCACAGTACATTGGGCTCCACGAGGCTCCCCCTCTCAAAAATATCTGCCTGCCTCGAGGATTTTTCTGTTTCATAACACACAGTTGTTATCTCTGGACCGTGTGTGATGTTTCTTGTTACCAATCCTGCCTGCATCCCTAGAAAATATCTGCCCGCCTCGAGGGTTTTTCTGTTTCATAACACACGGTTGTTATCTCCGGACCGTGTGCAATGCAGAATCATCAAAAATTTCAATATGCCGGCATTTCACTCCCGCGTAGTAAAATTTTTAGTACCCGCATGATTTCCTCAAACACCCCCCTCCACACATACACACAACACACAACACACACACACACACCAAAACCTCCTCGGGCGTGCGCACACACACACACCCCCTCTGTCACTCGAAACCCTAGCAAGGTCCCCGCCGCCGTTGCCGTCGTCGCCGCCGCCGCCACAAGGCCTCCATTGTCAACATCTGCCGGTTTGCCCGTGCAGCTTACCCACCGATCTCCATACCCAGGTCACCCTGAGTTTCTTAGATGACGCCTGCCAAATGCCCCCTTTCCCACAAATCCCCATCCCCATCCTCACCCCCACTCCAGAGCTTCGCAGCCTAAGCCCGGCTGCGCTTCCTGTGGAGCTCGAGGAGCGACTGGCCCAAAAGAGGTGTATAGTGGTCTCTTCGCCCGACGTCGCCGAGGAAGCTGACGACCACAGAGGAAACGTGTGCAAGCATGCACATAGTTGCCGTTTCCAAAGCGTGTGCGATGTCAGACAATATCACAAACGGTGCGGGCAAACTAAACGTTTGTGTTAGTTGCCTTATCATACACGATTCGCAACCATGAACTATTTCTGATGAAGTATGCATCATAAACATTGCACCACAGAATAGCGTGTGCGATAGTTGTCGTGTACGACGATGTTACGATGGTCCGACGTTTCGTAATCATGTCCGGCACTTGTACGGCGATTAGCTAATCTTCTTAACAGTGAACCGTTTGTGATGGGCTGCGCAACGTACATGTTCTATAATAGTGAGCCATTTGTGATGGCCACGCATTGTAAACGTAGCACCACAGAATACCGACTACAATGGCAACGCGAGTAGAAACAAGTTGGAGTACTGTAGGGTCCCTATCCCCGACGGTTTCTAGGTCATGTGGGAAGGACCCCCCTATCGCCCACACTTACTTGGCGACGGTTCCAAATGCCGTTGCGGAAAGGGGTTAAAAACCGTTTGTTTAGGACCGACGTGCACCAGTGTGTATTTTGGTGACCGAAGTTTGTTTGGAGTCCCGGATGAGATCACGGACATGGCGAGGAGTCTCGAAATGGTCGAGAGGTAAAGATTGATATATTGGACGATAGTATTCGGACACCGGGATGGTTTCGGAATGGTTCGGGTATTTTTCGGAGTACTAGAGGTTACCGGAACCCCCCCCCCCCCCCGGGGAAGTATTGGGCCTACATGGGCCAAAGGGGAGAGGGAAGGTAGCCCACAAGGGTGGCCGCGCCCCCTCCCATAGGGAGTCCGAATTGGACTAGGGGAGGGGGCGCGCCCCCTTTCCTTCTCCTCTTCCTTCTCCCTTCCCTCTTTCCCCTCCATGAGAAGGAAAAAAGGGGGCAAATCCTACTAGGAGCAGAGTCCTAGTAGGACTCACCCCCCCTCCCCCCCCCCCCCCCGCGCGCCCCTGGTGGTCGGTCTCCTCCTCTCCCTTCTTTATATACGTGGGCAGGGCACCCCTTGGAGACACACCAATTGTTCCAAGCCGTGTGCGGCGTCTCTCTCCACGATTTACTCCTCCGGTCATATTCATGTAGTGCTTAGGTGAAGCCCTACGTGGATCGCATCACCATCACCGTCACCACACCGTCGTGCTGACGAAACTCTCCCTCGACCCTTTGCTGGATCAAGAGTTCAAGGGATGTCATCAAACTGAACGTGTGTTGAACTCAGAGGTGTCGTACGTTAGGTACTTGATCGGTTGGATCGCGAAGACATTCGACTACATCGACCGCGTTAACCTAACGCTTCCGCTTTCGGTCTACAAGGGTACATGGACACACTCTCCCCCTGTCGTTGCTATGCATCTCCTAGATAGATCTTGCGTGAGCGTAGGAATTTTTTTGAAACTGCATGTTGTGTTCCCCAACAGTGGCATCCGAGTCAGGTTTATGCGTAGATGATATGCACGAGTAGAACACAAAGAGTTGTGGGCGATAATAGTCATGTTGCTTACCACCAACGTCTTATTTTGATTCAGCGATATTGTTGGATGAAGCGGCCCGAACCAACCTTACATGACCACGTTCATGAGACTGGTTCCATCGACAGACATGCAACTTGTTTTGCATAAAGGTGGCTGGCGGGTGTCTGTTTCTCCAACTTTAGTTGAATCGAATTTGACTATGGCCGGTCCTTGTTGAAGGTTAAAACAACACACTTGATGAAAAATCGTTGTGGTTTTGATGCGTAGGTAAGAACGGTTCTTACTAGAAGCCCGTAGCAGCCACGTAAAACTTGCAACAACAAAGTAGAGAACGTCTAACTTGTTTTTGAAGGGCATGCTGTGATGTGATATGGTCAAGACATGATGTGACATACATTGTTGTATGAGTTGATCATGTTTTGTTAAAGTTATCGGCAACTGGCAGGAGCCTTATGGTTGTCGCTTTATTATATGAAATGCAATCACCATGTAATTGGCTTACTTTATCACTATGCGGTAGCGATAGTCGTAGAAGCAATAGTTGGTGAAACGACAATGACGCTACGATGGAGATCCAGGTGTCAAGCTGGTGACGATGGAGATCATGACGGTGCTTTGGAGATGGAGATCAAAGGCACAAGATGATGATGGCCATATCACGTCACATATTTTGATTGCATGTGATGTTTATCTTTTATGCATCTTATTTTGCTCGGTGGTAGCATTATAAGATGATCCCTCACTAAATTTCAAGGCATAAGTGTTCTCCCTGAGTATGCACCATTGCTACAGTTCGTCGTGCCGAGACACCATGTGATGATCGGGTGTGATCAACTCTATGTTCACATACAACGGGTGTAAGACAGATTTGCACATGCAGAATACTCAGGTTAAACTTGACGACCCTAGCATATACAGATATGGCCTCGGAACACTGAGACCAAAAGGTCGAACGTGAATTATATAGTAGATATGATCAACATAGAGATGTTCACCATTGAAAACTACTCCATCTCACATGATGATCGGACATGGTTTAGTTGATATGGATCATGTGATCATTTAGATGACTAGAGGGATGTCTATCTAAGTGGGAGTTCTTTAGTAATATGATTAACTGAACTTAAATTTATCATGAACTTAGTCCTGATAGTTTTTTGCATATCTATGTTGTTGTAGATCAATGGCCCATGCTACCGTTCCCTTGAATTTTAATGCATTCCTAGAGAAAGCTAAGTTGAAAGATGATGGTAGCAACTACACGGACTGGGTCCGTGACTTGAGGATTATCATCATTGCTGCACAAAAGAATTATGTCCTAGAAGCACCGCTAGGTGCAAGGCGTGCTGCAGGAGCAACTCCGAACATTATGAACGTCTGGCAAGCTAAAGCTGATGACTACTCGATAGTTCAATGTGCCATGCTTTACGGCTTAGAATCGGGACTTCAAAGATGTTTTGAACTTCATGGAGCATATGAGATGTTCCAAGATAATATTTCAAGCAAATGCCTGAGTTGAGAGATATGAAGTCTCCAACAAGTTCTATAGCTGCAAGATGGAGGAGAATAGTTCTGTCAGTGAACACATACTTAGAATGTCTGGGTACCATAACCACTTGACTCAACTGGCAGTTAATCTTCTGGATGATAGTGTCATTAACAGAGTTCTTCAATCACTGCCACCAAGCTATAAAAGCTTCGCGATGAACTATAATATGCAAGGGATGGAGAAGACAATTCCCGAGCTCTTCGCAATGCTTAAGTCTGCGGAGGTAGAAATCAAGCAGAAGCATCAAGTGTTAATGGTTAACAAGACCACTAGTTTCAAGAAAAAGGGCAAAGGGAAGAAGGGGGACTTTAAGAAGAATAGCAAGCAAGTTGCTGCTCCCGGGAAGAAGCCCAAGTCTGGACCTAAGCCCGAAACTAAGTGCTTCTATTGTAAAGGGACTGGTCACTGGAAGCGGAACTGCCCCAAGTATTTGGCGGATAAGAAGGATGGCAAAGTGAAAGGTATATTTGATATACATGTTATTGATGCGTACCTTACTAATGCTTGTAGTAGCGCCTGGGTATTTGATACTGGTTCTGTTGCTAATATTTGCAACTCGAAACAAGGGCTGCGGATTAAACGAAGATTGGCTAAGGACGAGGTGACGATGTGCGTCGGAAATGGTTCCAAGGTCGATGTGATCGCCATCGGCACGCTACCTCTACATCTACCTTCGGGATTAGTTTTAGACTTGAATAATTGTTATTTGGTGCCAGTGTTGAGCATGAACATTATATCTGGATCTTGTTTGATGCGAGATAGTTATTCATTTAAATATGAGAATAATGGTTGTTCTATTCATATGAGTAATATCTTTTATGGTCATGCACCCTTGATGAGTGATCTATTTTTATTGAATCTCGATCGTAGTGATACACATATTCATAATATTGAAGCCAAAAGATGCAAGGTTAATAATGATATTGCAACTTATTTGTCGCACTGTCGTTTAGGTCAAATTGGTATAAAGCGCATGAAGAAACTCCATGCAGATGGGCTTTTGGAATCACTTGATGCTTGCAAACCATGCCACATGGGCAAGATGATTAAAACTCTGTTCTCCGGAACAATGGAACGAGCCACTGACTTATTGGAAATAATACATACAAGTGTATGCGGTCCGATGAGTATTGAGGCTCGTGGCGGGTATCGTTATTTTCTGACCTTCACAAATGATTTGAGCAGATATGGGTATATCTACTTAATGAAACATAAGTCTGAAACATTTGAAAAGTTCAAGCAATTTCAGAGTGAAGTGGAAAATCACCGTAACAAGAAAAAAAAAGTTTCTACGATCTGATCGTGGAGGCGAATATTTGAGTTATGAGTTTGGTCTTCATTTGAAACAATGTGGAATAGTTTTGCAACTCACGCCACCTGGAACACCACAGCGTAATGGTGTGTCCGAACATTGTAACCGTACTTTATTAGATATGGTGCCATCTATGATGTCTCTTACCGATTTACCACTATCGTTTTGGGGTTATGCTTTAGAGACGGCTGCATTCACGTTAAATAGGGTACCAACTAAATTCGTTGAGACGACACCATATGAACTGTGGTTTGGCAAGAAACCTAAGTTGTCGTTTCTTAAAGTTTGGAGTTGTGATGCTTATGTGAAAAAGCTTCAACCTGATAAGCTCAAACCCAAATTGGAGAAATGTGTCTTCATAGGATACCAAAGGAAACTGTTGGGTACACCTTCTATCGCAGATCCGAAGGCAAGATATTCATTGCTAAGAATGGATCCTTTCTAGAGAAAGAGTTTCTCTTGAAAGAAGTGAGTGGGAGTAAAGTATAACTTGATGAGGTAGTTGTACCTTCTCTCGAATTTGAAAATAGTTCATCACAGAAATCAGTTCCAGTGATGCCTACACCAATTAGTGAGGAAGTTAATGATGATGATCATGAAACTTCAGATCAAGTTACTACCAAACCACATAGGTCAACCAGAGTACATTCCGCACCAGAGTGGTATGGTAATCCTGTTCTGGATGTCATGTTACTTGACCATGACGAACCTATGAACTATGAGGAAGCTAAGATGAGCCCAGATTCCACGAAATGGCTTGAGGCCATGAAATCTGAGATGGGATCCATGTATGAGAACAAAGTGTGGACTTTGGTTGACTTGCCCATTGATCGGCAAGCCATCAAGAATAAATGGATCTTCAGGAAGAAGACTGACGCTGACAGTAATATTACTGTCTACAAAGCTCGACTTGTTGCGAAAGGTTTTCGACAAGTTCAAGGAGTTGACTACGATGAGACCTTCTCACCCGTAGCGATGCTTAAGTCTGTCCGCATCATATTAGCAATTGCCGCATTTTATGATTATGAATATTGGCAAATGGATGTCAAAACTTCATTCCATAATGGATTTCTTAAAGAAGAGTTGTATATGATGCAACCAGAAGGTTTTGTCGATCCTAAAGGTGCTAACAAAGTGTGCAAGCTCCAGCGATCCATTTATGGATTGGTGCAAGCCTCTCGGAGTTGGAATATACGCTTTGATAGTGTGATCAAAGCATATGGTTTTATACAGACTTTTGGAGAAGCCTGTATTTACAAAAAAGTGAGTGGGAGCTCTATAGCATTTCTAATATTATATGTGGATGACATATTGCTGATTGGAAATAATACATAATTTCTGGATAGCATAAAAGGATACTTGAATAAGAATTTTTCAATGAAAGACCTCGGTGAAGCTGCTTATATATTGGGCATCAAGATCTATAGAGATAGATCAAGACGCTTAATTGGAATTTCACAAAGCACATACCTTGATAAAAGTTTTGAAGAAGTCCAAAATGGATCAGTCAAAGAAAGGGTTCTTGCTTGTGTTACAAGGTGTGAAGTTGAGTCAGACTCAATGCCCGACCATTGTAGAAGATAGAGAGAAAATGAAAGTCATTCCCTATGCCTCGGCCATAGGTTCTATCATGTATGCAATGCTGTGTACCAGACCTGATGTGTGCCTAGCTATAAGTTTAGCAAGGAGGTACCAAAGTAATCCAGGAGTGGATCACTGGACAGCAGTCAAGAACATCCTAAAATACCTGAAAAGGACTAAGGATATGTTTCTCGTTTATGGAGGTGACAAAGAGCTTGTCATAAATGGTTACGTCGATGCTAGCTTTGACACTGATCCGGATGACTCTAAGTCACAAACCGGATACATATTTATATTGAATGGTGGAGCTGTCAGTTGGTGCAGTTCCAAGCAAAGCGTCGTGGCGGGATCTACTTGTGAAGCGGAGTACATAGCTGCTTCAGAAGCAACAAATGAAGGAGTCTGGACGAAGGAGTTCATATCCGATCTAGGTGTAATACCTAGTGCATCGGGTCCAATGAAAATCTTTTGTGATAATACTGGAGCAATTGCCTTAGCAAAGGAATCCAGATTTCACAATAGAACCAAACACATCAAGAGACGCTTCAATTCCATGCGCGATCAAGTCAAGGAGGGATACATAGAGATTTGCAAAATACATACGGATCTGAATGTTGCAGACCCGTTGACTAAGCCTCTTCCACGAGCAAAACATGACCAACACCAAGACTCTATTGGTGTTAGAATCATTACAATGTAATCTAGATTATTGACTCTAGTGCAAGTGGGAGACTGAAGGAAATATGCCCTGGAGGCAATAATAAAGTTGTTATTTATATTTCCTTATATCATGATAAATGTTTATTATTCATGTTGGAACTGTATTAACCGGAAACTTGATACATGTGTGGATACATAGACAAAACAAAGTGTCCCTAGTATGCCTCTACTTGACTAGCTCGTTAATCAAATATGGTTAAGTTTCCTAACCATAGACATGTGTTGTCGTTTGATGAACGTGATCACATCATTAGAGAATGATGTGATGGACAAGACCCATCTGTTAGCTTAGCATAATGACCGTTAAGTTGTATTGCTATTGCTTTCTTCATGACTTATACATATTCCTATGACTATGAGATTATGCAACTCCCGAATACCGGAGGAACACTTTGTGTGCTATCAAACGTCAGAACATAACTGTGTGATTATAAAGATGCTCTACAGGTGTCTCTGAAGGTGTTTGTTGCATCGGCATAGATCAAGATTAGGATTTGTCACTCCGAGTATCGGAGAGGTATCTCTGGGCCCTCTCGGTAATACACATCACTATAAGCCTTGCAAGAAATGTGTCTAATGAGTTAGTTGCGGGATGATGCATTACGGAACGAGTAAAGAGACTTGTCGGTAACGAGGTTGAACTAGGTATGAGGATACCATGATCAAATCTCGGGCAAGTAACATACCGATGACAAAGGGAATAATGTATGTTGTTATTGCGGTTTGACCGATAAAGATCTTCGTAGAATATGTAGGAACCAATATGAGCATCCAGGTTCTGCTATTGATTATTGATCGGAGATGTGTCTCGGTCATGTCTACATAGTTCTCAAACCTGCAGGGTCCGCACGCTTAACGTTCGATGATGATTTGTATTATGAGTTATGTGTTTTAGTGACCGAAGTTTGTTCGGAGTCCCGGATGAGATCACGGACATGACGAGGAGTCTCGAAATGGCCGAGAGGTAAAGATTGATATATTGGACGATAGTATTCGGACACCGGAATGGTTTCGGAATGGTTCGGGTATTTTTCGGAGTACCGGGAGGTTACCGGACCCCCCTCCCCCCGGGGGGACTATTGGGCCTACATGGGCCAAAGGGGAGAGGGGAGGCAGCCCACAAGGGGTGGCCGCACACCCTCCCGTAGGGAGTCCGAATTGGACTAGGGGAGGGGGCGCACCCCCCCATTCCTTCTCCTCTTCCCTCTCGCTTCCCTCTTTCCCCCTCCATGAGAAGGGAAAAGGGGGGGAGCGAATCCTACTAGGAGTGGAGTCCTAGTAGGACTCCCCCCCTTGGCGCGCCCCTGGTGGACGGCCTCCTCCTCTCCCTCCTTTATATACGTGGGCAGGGCACCCCTTGGAGACACACCAATTGTTCCAAGCCGTGTGGGGTGTCTCTCTCCACGGTTTACTCCTCTGGTCATATTCATGTAGTGCTTAGGCGAAGCCCTGCGTGGATCACATCACCATCACCGTCACCACGCCGTCATGCTGACGAAACTCTCCCTCGACCCTCAGCTGGATCAAGAGTTCGAGGGATGTCATCGAGCTGAACGTGTGCTGAACTCGGAGGTGTCGTATGTTCGGTCTTGATCGGTTGGATCGCGAAGACGTTCGACTACATCAACCACATTAACCTAACGCTTCCGCTTTTGGTCTACGAGGGTACGTGGACACACTCTCCTCCTCTCGTTGCTATGCATCTCCTAGATAGATCTTGCGTGAGTGTATTTTTTTGTAAATTGCATGTTGCGTTCCCCAACACAAAGATGGCGAAGTGTCATGTAGTTGACGTTCACATAACACCACTAAGAGAATCACAACATGCATATCATCAAAATATCAAACGAATATCAAATTCACATGATTACTTATGACAAGACTTCTCCCATGTCCTTAAGAACAAAAGTAACTACTCACAGAACATATTCATGCTCAAGAGTAGAGGGGTATTGAATATCATAATAGATGTAAACATATAATCTTCCACCAAATAACCGGCTAGCATCAACTACAAGATGTAATCAACACTACTAGTCACCCCTAGGTACTGATACGTCCATTTTGCATCATACTTTTATATTGCTATTTATTGCATTATGGGATGTTATTACACATCATATCACAATACTTATGCCTTTTCTCTCTTATTTTACAAGGTTTACATGAAGAGGGAGAACGTCGGCAACTGGAATTCTGGACTCGAAAAGGAGCAAATATTAGCGACCTATTCTGCACAACTCCAAAAGTTCTGAATATTCACGGAGAATATTTTTGGAATATATAAAAAATATTGGGCGAAGAAAGCACTAGAGGGGGGCCACCAGCCAGCCACAAGGGTGGAGGGCGCGCCCCCGTCCTTGTGGGGCCCCTGGCAGGACTCCGACGCCCATCTTTTGCTATATGGTGTGTTTTGACCTAGAAAAAATAAGAAGGAAGCTTTCGTGACGAAGCGCCGCCGTCTCGAGGTGGAACCTGGGTCGAACAAATCTATGGCTCCGGCGGAGCTGTTCTGCCTGGGAAATTTCCCTCCGGGAGGGGGAAATCGAAGCCATCGTCATCACCAACGATCCTTTCATCAAGAGGGGGCCAATCTCCATCAACATCTTCACCAGCACCATCTCCTCTCAAACCCTAGTTCATATCTTGTATCCAATCTCTGTCTCAAAACCTCAGACTGGTACATGTGGGTTGCTAGTAGTGTTGATTACTCCTTGTAGTTGATGCTAGTTGGTTTATCCGGTGGAAGATTATATTTTCAGATCCTTAATGATAGGTAATACTCCTCTGATTATGAACATGAATATGCTTTATGAGTAGTTACGTTTGTTGCTGAGGACATGGGAGAAGTCTTGTTATAAGTAATCATGTGAATTTGGTATTCGTTCGATATTTTGATGAGATGTATGTTGTCTCTCCTCTAGTGGTGTTATGTGAACGTCGACTACATGACACTTCACCATTATTTGGGCCTAGGGGAAGGCATTGGGAAGTAATAAGTAGATAATGGGTTGCTAGAGTGACAGAAGCTTAAACCCTACTTTGTGCGTTGCCTCGTAAGGGGCTGATTTGGATCCATATGTTTCATGCTATGATTAGGTTTACCTTAATTCTTCTTTCATAGTTGCAGATGCTTGCGAGAGGGGCTAATCATAAGTGGGAGGCTTGTCCAAGGAATGGCAACACCCAAGCACCGGCCCACCCACATATCAAATTATCAAAGTAACGAACGTGAATCATATGAGCATGATGAAAACTACCTTGACAGTAATTCCCATGTGTCCTCGGGAGCGCTTTCACTGGTACGTGTTGGTCCTATACAAATGGTTTTTAACCCCTTTTTGCGACGACATTTGGAACCGTCGCCAAGTGAGTGTGGGCGATAGGGGGGCCCTTCCCACACAACCCAGAAACCGTCAGGGATATGCCCTTCTGGCACACACGCTCGGCAAAATGAGGTCGTGTGCGACCGGCGAGCGCTCAAATACGGAAATACGTATAGTAGAGCTAAAAATAATACAATTATATGGCGAAATTGTTTCCGGTCACAAGTACATCCCACACAGTCAGTCCCCGCTAAACGTTTTCGTTCGTATGTACATCCCACACAGTCGCTCCAAGGAAAATGTTTTCGTTCATAGGTACATCACACACAATTTTCCAGTTAAATCGTTTGCGTTATTGAATGTGTCACACATGGTCCGTAGAAGAAATTGTGTGGCAAAGGCTGTCCATCACACACAGTTTTTATGTGGTAAACGTTTGCGCAAGGTGGCCTAACGCAAATAGTTTTCAAGAGAAAGTCATGTGTGATTGTTCATTGATCCAACACGCTTTATTCCTAGAAACTGTGTGCGTTGCCTGAGGTCATCGCCCGCGGTATTTTTTCAACAACCGTTTGCAATAGCAAAACCCAATTAGCAGGCTAATTCGCCATTAGCAAGCTAATTGCCCTATTATTAATAGTCCATTTATTAATTTAATTGACATTCATATTAAGCACATAATATATTTCATTTCCATATTAAGGAAGCAGAATTTCATAATTGAAATACATCAGAGTACAACATGATATAGCTTCAGCACTCAGCTACCCCATTACACAACTACACCAGCACCAAGTTTCACATGCAACATGTAGAACCTTTCGAAATTAGCATCATAGACGGGATATAGACAGATGCATCTAATCTGGAAAACTGCTGAAGCGGAAGGCGAATATTGAGCCTTCATTCATGTTGAAGGTCTTTGCAACTTTAGGCCAGCGTCTGTGGATGATTGACCGTCTGTCCTTTGTCCTCTTTAAGAACACTTCAATATTGAACCATGGGTGTTGTATGAAAACCTTCCTCGCCTCCTGACCATAGAGGTGGGTTGAGAGATTATCATCAATGAACTGCTTTGGAAAGGCCTGAAAACAAGGATGTGCATAAATATCTTCTCTATATTGGAAATAGGGCAAAGGAATAAAAAAGGCAAGGTATAATAGTTAGTACCATCTTGTAGTGAACTGATGTCTTCTTCATTGTGCAGACAAAGATCTTGTTGTTTTTGTCGCTAATTTCTTTATCCTAAAAATCTCTCTGAGTTTCTTGATTTGATTGATATTCATGGACAACTCATTTCCGCATATGCAAAAAGGGTCGAACAGTGGGTCAAAACCTCTGACAGCAGGACCTACATGTGCAAGACCAAATTGTTAAAAACCAAAATATTAGAATGGTTCCTGCAATTGCACAATAATGTGCTATTAGACAACGGACCATGCACGTGCTAACCTCAATTGTAAACCTCAGTGCTTCCCATTGTTTCCCTGCAACACATATAAGGTAGTTAGTCATCAGGTTAAGTATTTACTATAGCCAAATTCAATTTATTCCTCACATGGTATACAATAACATAATGCACCCACAACTATTGAACATCGCATTGCAAAATTAAACCAAACAGTTAACTAAACACCACAACACAAATCAACCAAACATTAACTGAGCACCACATTGCATAATGTATAACCAAACGAAGCATGCTTGACAACTTGGAAATATAGCAATTGTATTCGTTTTTCATGTATTTTGTAAAGACAAATTTGATTTATTTCTCACATGGAAGACAATACAAAATTGCAGCCTGAAGAATTGAACATCACAATTGCATAATTGAACCAAACAGTTAACTGAAGATGACAACTAATTAACAAAACAGTTAATAAGTGAGTACCACACTGCACGACATATAGAACATATACACTAGAGCAATAGATTGCATGGTAAAATTAGATATCACAATTCACTAGAATTTGTGAAGGAAATGCAGGAGCAGCACACGCATTAGGTAAACTGAGCATGCTTAACCGGCATAGCTAGCAAATGGAAAGGCGCTCCTCCAAGATCTGGGGGTCAGCACGAATGGCAGCCATCACGACCTCATCTGCGCTTGCGGCCGTGATTTGCTTCTCTGCTGCCAAATGCTCCTTGAGATCCTGGCTATACTGCGTGCACCATGGCTTAGGGCCGCACTTATTTGGTGGAGGATCAGTGATTTGGGTGGAAGGTGTCGCGCTCGCGCTGGCGGTCGGAGCATGTAGGATGTGGAAGGAGGAGGAGGTGGGGGTCGGGTGTGGATTACCTGCCTGGATAGACAAGGCCGAGCAGCGTGAAGGAGGGTCACCGACGAGGAGGCGGCGCTGCAAGCAAGGAGTGAAGGTTTCAACTTGGAAAGGAAGACGGAAACATGGGAAATGTGGCTTTTGGTAAGAGGGAGGGGCGGGAAGGTAGATATTTCCGCGGAAGCCGAAAATTTGGAATCGCTTCAGCGAAAAAACTGGCGCGCAAAGTGTCATCAGACACGTTCCCTTTTTCAGAACTATGTACGATATGTGAACATCACAAACGATTCAGATAGCTTAACCCGTGTGTGTTGAGTTTGAACGTCAAAAATTTTGGTTCGAATTTCCCTGGTTACAGTGGTCATCCACGTCATTGCATAATTTGGGTACACAAAGAAGACTAACTTCTTAATCGAGCAAGTTCAGCAATTAAACAGAGCTAGCTGATCTAAACATTACTCTAACAAATTAAAAACTGGCGCTCTTAATTAAACAAAACAAACAGTACTACTACAGCTGGTGCTCGTCGATCTCCGCCGCCGCCTCCATGTCCAGCTTGCGCCTGGCGGTCTCCTGGGGAAGGGGCTCCATGGCATCCATCACACCATACTCGGCAAGCATCTCGCCATCCGTGTCTGCCATCTCTATGGAAAAGTCCGCCACGAGCTGGGCGTGGGCGGACGCGATTTGGGCTTGGACGGGCTCCGTCGTCGTAAGGTATGCCGCAGATGAACGGATGGCTGCTCGAACGCTCTCGGCGATTGCCAGCTCCTCGGCCATGGGTTGCCGACCGTTGCCGGAGAAGCTTCATTCGATTTGTGCGGTGACCGCCAGGAGCTGGGCGTGGGCGGCCTCGACATGGTCGTGGGCGGCCTCCATCAGGGCTAAGACCACCGCTGCGGAACGGATAACTGATGTGCCGCTCTCGCCAGTTGTTATCCCCGAGCCAGATGTTGCTGCCGCCACCTGAGAAGCAACATCGGCCATTTGGGTTGCCACGGCCGACCGATCGCAGATTACAGTCACGCTCATGCACCCTGTTAGCACGCGCATGGCGGTTGTGGCAGCACTCTCGCCGGAGTGGGCCACCGAAGTTGCCCTCACAACACGGGTCCACGTGCCCATCTTTCACCAGCGACGATTGAACAGTGAAATGATATTTGGGGAGCGAGCTAGTGTGCTTGAGACGCCGGCTGTGGACTGTAGCCGACGCACCTTCTCGCGTAAGCCATAGGCGTAATATACACCGACGGTGCTCCAGGATATTTTGTGCTGCATCTCACACGGTTGGTGATAATAAACTATGTGTGATCTACTTGATTTTTCATCTTGATTTGAATTACATAATGGGGTCACAACAGCAATGGACGATGTTTGAATTGCTAGACCTTTTATCTGGAGTGTACATGCAACTATATGTGTGTCGTAAAAGAGTTGGAATTATTCAAGGTTTGTTTGAACATTTTATACATTAAATTGGTTTTCTAGCCATTTCATGTGCACAATTCAAAATTAAACTACAAGCACATGCTCCGGTGCACCAACATGGGTTGTAAAATCATATATGTGTCCATGGGTTTATGCTTATCTCCCATGCAAGAAATAGGGATGAAATTTGAACACCACGGCACCGTGGCTCTCCGGCAAACCTCGACGTACTTGATTTTATAATTCTAGTAAATCCAAAATTCGTCTGAAATTAATGAAACTTGGCACGCTATCATGGAGCGACATCAACATGCCGTGGTAAAATTTTTGTCTCATTTGGGGCAGGTTTGGGTATAAGCTCCTCATAAACCAGAGTTTCTCACACAACAAGTGTGATGGTTTCGGTAGGGAACATTTCACCTTTCTGGACGAAACGGTATCAGTTGCCTCTTCTCAATTTCAATTTTTTTCCTAGTGTCAACATAGAACAACATGAGTGTTGTGTCAATTTCGGGGATTTTTCGGGGTTCGCTTGGACATTTTTGTACATTAACTGAGTTTTATGTGCATTCATGTGCATAATTCAAATTTGAACTACAGGCACATGCTCTAATGCATATAAATTAGTTGAAAATTCAAATTTGTGTCCTTGGTTGCCTGCTTAGGTCCCATGCAAGAAATGGGAATGAATGTCAACACCCTGCCACCGTCACTCGGCCGCAAACATTGAGATACCTGGTTTTTAAATTCTAGTAAATCCAAAACTCATCTGAAATTCATGAAACTTGGCATGCTATCATGGAGCGGCATCAACATGCCGTGGTAAAATTTTTGTCCCATTTGGAGCAGGTTTGGGTATATGCTTCTCACAAACCAGAGCTTCTCACAACAAGCATGATCGTTTCGGTAGGTAACATCCCACCTTTGGGGACGAAACAATATCCATTGCCCGCTTCCAAAAAATTTCACGTGTCAACATAGAACAACAGAAGTGTTGTGTCAATTTTTGTGATTTTCCGAGGTTTGTTTGGACATTTTTATGCATTAATTGAGTTTTCAATGCATTTATGTGCATAATTCAAATTTGAACAACATGCAGATGCTCCAGTGCATATAAATTGGTTGAAAAATAAAATATGTGTCCTTGGGTACATGCTTACGTCCCATGCAAGAAATGGGAATGAATTTCAAACACAGGGAATCGTTGATTGCCGGCAAAACATTAAGATGTCTGGTTTTTAAATTCTAGTTCCCAAACTCGTCTGAAATTCATGAAACCTGGCATGCTATCATGGAGCGGCATCAACATGTCGTGGTAATTTTTTTGTCCCATTTGGAGCAGGTTTGGGTATATGATTCTCACAAACAAGAGCTTCTCACAACAATATGATGGTTTCGGTAGGGAACGTCCCACCTTTGGGGACGAAATGATATCCATTGCCTCTTATTGCTTCCAAAAAAATTCTCGTGTCAACATAGAACAACAGGAGTGTTGTGTCAATTTTTGTAATTTTCGGGGTTCGTTCGGACATTTTTATACATTAACTGAGTTTTCAATGCATTTATGTGCATAATTCAAATTTGAACTAGATGCACATGCTCTAATGCATATAAATTAGTTAAAAATTTAAATCTGTGTCCTTGGGTGCATGCTTACGTCCCATGCAAGAAATGGGAATGAATTTCAAACACCAGGGCACCGTTGATTGCCGGCAAAACATTGAGATGCCTGGTTTTTTAAATTCTAGTAAATCCAAAACTCGTCTGAAATTCATGAAACTTGGTATGCTATCATGGAGCGGCATCAACATGCCGTGGTAAATTTTTTGTCCCTTTTGGGACAGGTTTGGGTATATACTTCTCACAAACCAGAGCTGCTCACAATAAGCATGATGGTTTCCGTAGGAAACGTCCCACCTTTGGGGACGAAACGATATCCATTGCCTCTTATTGCTTTCAAAAAATTTCTCGTGTCAACATAGAACAACAGGAGTGTTGTGTCAATTTTTGTGATTTTTGGGGGTTCGTTTGGACATTTTTATGTATTAATTGAGTTTTCAATGCATTTATGCGCATAATTCAAATTTGAACTACATGCACATGCTCTAGTGCATATAAATTGGTTGAAAAATCAAATATGTGTCCTTGGGTGCATGCTTACATCCCATGCAAGAAGTGGGAATGAATTTGAAACACCAAGGCACCGTTGATTGTCGGCAAAACATTGAGATGTCTGGTTTTTAAATTCTAGTAAATCCAAAACTCGTCTAAAATTCATAAAACTTGGCATGCTATCATGGAGCAGCATCAACATGTCGTGGTAAATTTTTTCTCCCATTTGGGACAGGTTTGGGTATATACTTCTCACAAACCAAAGCTTCCCATAACAAGATGATGGTTTCGGTAGGGAACATCTCATCTTTGGGGACGAAATGATATCCATTGCCTTTTATTGCTTCCAAAAAATTTCTTGTGTCAACATAGAACAACAGGAGTGTTGTGTCAATTTTTGTGATTTTTCGGGGTTCGTTTTTACATTTTTATGCATTAACTGAGTTTTCAATGCATTTATGTGCATAATTCAAATTTGAACTACATGCACATGCTCTAATGCATATAAATTAGTTGAAAATTCAAATCTGTGTCCTTGGGTGCATGCTTATGTCCCATGCAAGGAATGGGAATGAATTTCAAACACCAGGGCACCGTTGATTGCCAGCAAAACATTGAGATGCCTGGTTTTTAAATTCTAATAAATGCAAAACTCATATGAAATTCATGAAACTTGGCATGCTATCATGGAGCGGCATCAACATGCCGTGGTAAATTTTTTGTGCCATTTGGGGTAGGTTTGGGTATATGATTCTCACAAATCAGAGCTTCTCACAACAAGCATGATGGTTTCTGTAGGGATCGTCCCACCTTTGGGGACGAAGCGATATTCATTGTCTCTTATTGCTTCCAAAAAATTTCTCATGTCAACATAAAACAACAGGAGTATTGTGTCAATTTTTGTGATTTTTCAGGGTTCGTTTGGACATTTTTATGCATTAACTGAGTTTTCAATGCATTTATGTGCATAATTCAAATTTGAACTACATGCACATGCTCCAGTGCATATAAATTGGTTGAAAAATCAATCTGTGTCCTTGGATGCATGCTTAGGTCTCATGTAAGAAACATAATGAATTTCAAACACCAGGGCACCGTTGATTGCTGGTAAAACATTGAGATGCCTGGTTTTTAAATTCTAGTAAATCCAAAACTCGTCCGAAATTCATGAAACTTGGCATGCTATCATGGAGCGGCATCAACATGCTGTGGTAAAATTTTTGTCCCATTTGGGGCAGGTTTGGGTATATGCTTCTCACAAACGAGAGCTTCTCACAACAAGTATGATGGTTTCGGTAGAGAATGTCCCACCTTTGGGGACGAAACGATATCCATTGCCTCTTATTGCTTCCAAAAAAATTCTCGTGTCAACATAGAACAACAGTAGTGTTGTGTCAATTTTTGTGATTTTTTGGGGTTCGTTTGGACATTTTTATGCATTAACTGAGTTTTCAATGCATTTATGTGCATAATTCAAATTTGAACTAGATGCACATGCTCTAGTGCATATAAATTGGTTGAAAAATTAAATATGTGTCCTTGGGTGCACGCTTAGGTCCCATACAAGAAATGGGAATGAATTTCAAACATTGAGATGCCTGGTTTTTAAATTCTAGTTTTTAAATTGAGATGTTTGGTTTTTAAATTCTAGTAAATCCAAAACTCGTTTGAAATTGGCATACTATCATGGAATGGCACCCAACATGCTATGATATTTTTCATGTCCATTCTGAGAGAAGACGCACTCGAATAATGACAGCCAATAAAGGCATTTTGAAAAAGTAGCTGCCTCTTTAATATCTCAAACATTTGTCTAATTCGAACCGTGTGCGTTTTGTTAACCATTCACGTGACACCACGCGTCTTGGTTTTAATGGATGTAGGAGGTGCCGTGTGGACAGCTGCTTGACCTTGACTGAACGGAAGAGTGCAGTTCAGTGCGCAAGCTGACCGAGAGGAGTGCAAGTTGTCCTCGAATGTGCAGGATCATCAAGAAGCGTGCAAGCTTTACGCTGCGCATGCTCACTGGGAAGTGAGCCCTTTGACTTCCATGGTCGCCCACCTTCCTCTCCATGCGCGCCTCCCTCAACGGCATGGGACGCCGCCGTTGAACGCTACCTCTCAGCGCCGCCAGCTGCCGTCCTCCTGCCCCCCGCCCGTCGACCCTGGGACGACATGATGCAAAGTGAGAGCAGGATTTGTGCATCTCTTCAACGCAAACGGTTCTTTTAGATGACCCGTGTGCAACCACTTACAAATAATTTGGTGTGATTTGCATCTGTCATATTGGGTATGTTACCATTTGTCAAACTGGAAAGATTGACATTTATTGATCTAGCAACATTGCCATTTGTCAACCTTGTAACACTATGATTTGTCAAAATATGAAGTTAAAAATCACTAGCAATATCTAATTTTTACAACTAAAATTCAATAATTAAGCATAGATTTCATTCATAGATTAAGTAGTCGTTCTTAATTTATACAAACAGTTTAACTCGACAGCTGAACCGACCAAACTTTTTCCTAATTGTTGCCAACCACGTACTGAAATAGCTAGTTAACCTATATATACTAGCTAATTTTAAGTATGTTGTACAGTTCCACCACATCTATAGTCAGATGAACTGAACAAAATAGCCACTAAATACTACTACTACTGTGGAGGGGCTTTGTACTACTTCCGGCTCCCTCTCCTCTGCCGAGCGCGCTCAGTAAGAGGCGTAGGAGGAGGAGCCTACCGACGAGCTGGGCAACCGCAATACGATACCTGCCGTCGTTGCAGCTTCAGCAACGCTCACCTCGAACGCCCTCTGCCGCTCCAGACGACCCCTCTCAAAGCGGAGGTTCTCCTCGTAGATCTCCTGATTCCTCGCCTCTAAGGTGGCGTGTGCCGCGGCCTCGGCGGCGGTAAGGCTCTTTGCGTGCCCGACGAGGCGCTCCTCCTCCTCCCGCAGGAACTCGGTGTAGCGCACAAGGTCACTGACGCACGTGCGGACATCTACCTCCGCCTCCCGCCTTCGGGCGGCGGTGGTGGAGCGGGTGATGACCCCGGCGGTCGACGGTGGGCTGGCGGCCACGCCGGCCGACGATGGGGTGATGTCCACGACCACCACCTCCCGCCTTCGGGCCGCGGTGGCGAAGCGGGTGATGCCCACGGTGGCCGGCATTGGGGTGGCGGCCACGACGGCCACCTCCCGCCTTCGGGCCGCGGCGGCGGAACGGGAGATGGCCCTGGCTTTCGACGGTGGTGTGGCAGCAACAGCTGCCGACAGGCACCGGCGACTGAGCGTGTGGTGGGTGTTTCGCGCACACCCAACAGGGACACCACACGCACTACACTACGCGAGGGACTGCGCCACCGCCACGGTGTAGCCTCCCAGCTGGAGCTGTCCTCTGATGACGGCAGAGTGGCTGAGCGACGACGACGGACCGGTGCTATTGACGATTATGGGAGAAGCAGACAAGATAAGCTATAGGAAGGGAGCGGAAAATGCGACGCAGGACTCGCCGGCCATGAGGGTTTTTATAGCAGGCCGGTAAGCATTGGGATTTTGGGGGATTTCACCGAGTCGGGCGAGAAGTTTGCGCGGAAACCTGCGAGGTTGCGCGGGAATGGGCTCACCGACGATTCATTGGCGCCACCGTTTGGACGAAAGAACGCCCCGCGCGCTGCACAAGCTTGCGTCGTAAGCCGTCTGCGGCAGCGGGGTGACAAGACGTGCGAGAGGAGGACGAAAGGTCACGTATACATACGGTTAATAAAAAACATTTGCGATTTAATTACCTACTATACCCCTATCCTGATTTATAAGTTTGAATTAACTAATAAAATACGAATGCATGTCGCCAAAGATTATATAGTTAGATTCGTATTTGACATAGTTTTCAATTATATAATTTTTATAACATGCAGTAAAATTTTGTTGGTTAAATTTGAGGGCAAAGTATGCCATAGAATATAAAGGGGACTATAGACTAAACGGAGGTGGTAGCACACGCCGCTCTCTACGCAGCGACACAACTGTCGTCCGGCTTGTAGGCAACCATTTCCTGCGTGTTCAACTGCTCTATGCGTGTGGTTGCTTGCGGTTCAGGCGGCTGCGGCGCACTCTGCTCGCGTCCCGCTGCGCGCGTTCTGCTCTCGCGTCTCTTCGGGTGCTTTGCCCTCGTCCCTCCACGCGCGTTGCCAGTGTTCGGGGCCGGCGCACGATCATGCACGTTCGTGTGCATGCGGTTGCGCCGGGCGCGGCGCGATGATACAGTTACCCGCTGCAAAAACTGTCATGCGGACGCGCCGAGAATCCACGCCGCCCGACCCCCTTTTATTCCTGCGGTCGTTTACTTTCATCTCTCATCTCACATGACACAATGAGCACACCCACAAGGACACATACAGAAAGGATATCCAGCGATTCCAATGGCGCTTCCAGCGGCCGCCGACGACAACGGCGGGAAGTTCACCACGCAACACGTCGTGGACACCCACGTGAGGGGAAAGGCTCACTTGGTGGTGTACACGAACGATCCGGTCTCGGTGGAGAGCTCCATCCGAACTATAGAGCAGTTCCTGGTCGAGGACAAGTACCAAGTGGTCGGCTTCGACCTCGAGTACACCATGGGTCATGCCGGGCACAATCAGAAGGTTGTCGTCGTCTAGTTGTGCGTGCGACATGGCGTCCTCGTCTACCACTACCACCTGGCCACAGCGCCTTGTGAGCGTTTCTCCAGGTTTATCAACAGCTCCGACTACAGTTTCATTGTAGTGGACACCACAAACGATCTAAAATCGCTCAAGGTTTCGTGCTTAAAATGTCCGAATCTTGTCAACATCCAAAGCCACTACAAGGTCTGGGGTAGCGACAAAAACAAACTGAACTCCCTGGTTGACCTCGCTCGGCCATCATCAACCCCTACTACATGAAGATAAAGAGTGAGAGCAATAAGGGCAGGAACGCCTGGCACAGTGTGTGGCATAAGAGACTGGATGAACAACATGTCAAGTACGCGGCCATGGATGCATACACAAGCTACGAGATGTACAGACGGATCGTTGACATGAGGAACTGTCTTCTTCCTGACCCAGACGAGGGATCGAGCCACATAGCAATGACGGGAGCGTCACAATAAGTAGATGACTAGACGATCATTTCTCCTACTTTAGAAGGCACGCAATTGTTTATTGATGTGTGTGTGAATGATCTGTATAGTTACTTATGTAATTGGATGTTTATTTTAGTTATATATATACATGTTATTCTACTATAGACAGAGCAAATTACACGGCTTATTAGTAGCAATCGTCTGTGTTATTATTGGTCTTCGCACACATTTCTGATTACGAACTCGTTTGCCGCGTATCACACACATCTTGTTGAGTTGAATCGTTTACATTGTGTTGCCTAATCACACATAGTTTATCCTAATGAACCGTATGTAATATATCGCACATGCTTTCATTTGGCTGCCCGTCTTTTTTGTTCCTCCTCATCCCAAACAGTTAATTGAACTGAATCGTATGCCCTGCATCGCACACGCAACTACAATCTGTACCGTGTTTGATGCATCCGTCATCGCAAACGTTTTGCATTTTTTTGATGCTTTTTTTACACCCCCGTTTGTGATTATGGCATCGCACACAGTTTCGTCGAAGGGTCTCTGGTCGTAGTGTCATGTTTGGACCATCCTGCAGTAGTGTTTGCTTCATATAAGAGTTCGCCCAGACTTGTCCTTTGCTACAAAAAGGATTGGGCCACCTTGCTGCACCTTAGTTACTTTTGTTACTTGTTACCCGTTACGATTTATTTTATCACAAAACTATCTGTTACCGATAATTTCAGTGCTTGCAGAGAATACCTTGCTGAAAACCACTTGTCATTTCCTTCTGCTTCTCGTTGGGTTCGACACTCTTACTTATCGAAAGGACTACGATAGATCCCCTATACTTGTGGATCATCAGGTACCAATGTGAGGTTTTATTACAAGGATTGAACACAAGAGATGAACTAGGATTTTGAGATGAGATGTTGCCTTTGAAAATGTTGACGAAGATTGCCCCTCCCACGATGAGAGGGTTGTTGGTGATGACAATAGCTTCGGTTTCCCCCTCCTGGAAGGAAGTATCCCCGACGGAATCGCTTCGCCGGAGAGCAAAAGTGCTCCTGCCCAAGTTCCGCCTCGAGACGGCGGCGCTTTGTCCCAAAATTCCTGTCCTTATTTTCTCTAGGGCAAAAGACCCTATGTACTAGAAAATGGGCACCGGAGGTGGGCCAGGGCTCCCACTACCCACCAGGGCGCCATGGGGGACAGGCGCACCCTGGTGCCTAGTGGGCACCTGGGTGTCCCTTTCTGTTATTTCTTTATTCCAATATTTTTATATATTTTAAAATAATTTTTCGTAAAATTTCAACTCGTTTGAAGCTGAATAACAAGGTGGTATTCATAAATGCGTGTCTTGGTGGATAGTGAGGGCATTATTTTTATTGTCCATGTCTATGAAGGTATCTGTGTTGGAGATGCTCTAAAATGTCAGAAGGCCTGACAAATTGAAAATCTAGGGGACACAAAGAAAAGGAAACAGTAAAAGAAGAGAAAAGAAAAGGAAACATGAAAGACAACCAGATTGGAACCCTCCAACTCAGACACAGTCACCACCCTGTCCCCTCGTCTTCCTCGGCCCTCGCTTCGTTCTCCGCGGGAGCCGGCGAGCCGCCGCCCCACTCACTCTCTCTCCCCCCGTCCACCGCACGCCTCCGCCACGCCATTCCCATATGCTCTTCTCCGGCGAGGTAAAGAAACCATCTTTCTCACATTTCCCTCCCCTCTCCTTTCTTGCTGGTGCCACCGTCCTAGCGGTTACTCAGCTAGATCTGCACGCATTTGGCGTTTCTTGGCAGCAGATCTTGAGCGTGGATCCCCCTTTACCCGGATCCATAGTGGTCTGGATCCGGCTTTTCCGCGGCGCTGGTCGGATTTGGTGCGCTCCTCACTGTGGGAACGAAAGACCACATGTTTTGTTTGTGGGATCGTATAGCGTGTGCGTTTGAGTTTCTTGGTGTTAGTTTCTTCACGCATGCGTTTGATCGTTTTTTGGTGTTAGTTTCTTCACGCATGCGTGGATTCACAGTCAGCCGATGCACATTTGTTCCACCAAGTTCCGTGGATTTGTATCTTGCGAGGACCGTCAAGTTAAATATCTCTGAAGTAAGCACCATGATTAGCAATCTTACACTACATTGTGCATTCTCGTGGGGTGCAGGGCAACAGAGCATGATTCTGTGGCAAGGTTGAATGGCGGTGAGTTAGGGATATACGAGACTGTGCGGAGCAGGGGTTATTAATAAATTGTGCAAGAGGCGAGCCTTGGCCGAGATGGATGCCGTTGTTGATGTTGCCGATGCTATGGGCGCTGTGACTATAGAGAACGGGGCGAAGCTGGAGTTGCCTGACAGTGTAGAGGAGCGCGGCGAAGAGCATGATGCGCAGGCCAACAGAGACCATTCAGGGGAGAGTGAGGTGATCAACCCGCACGAAGAGGCAGGTGGAGAAGCCACCTCACAGCCAGAAGGGAGGAAGATCGGCCGTTCCAAGGTGATCTTGTGACAGTGATGTTTTGTGCCTGTCTGGTGACAATACTGTTCTGATTAGTGTTTTCTACATGATGTGCTTATAGGGAGCTGCAAGTCATGGTCCTAAGGTTGCAAAGACAAGGAGCCCAAAGAGTGGAGATGAAGGTCTAGCAAGGAGAAGCACCCCTAGTTCCTCTCTTCGTAAGGCACCCATTGCGCGAGTATCGCATGCAGACTCAGGCACTGGCTCTTGTACCAATGGTGATCCGAGTGTCGATAAGAAAGTGAGTTCTCCGTTCTGCTTGATTTTATTATTCCTATGTTACCCGGAATTGGTTCCATATCCAAGCCAGCCAGGTCTCAAATACTTTGTTTGGTAATGGTAATCAGAAATCTGGAAAGATCGAGTCTCGTCCGTCTGCCAAGGAGACATCATTGCTCGAGGACGCAAAGTATGCATATTTCTTTCCTGTTTCTGCGTTATTTCTTGTGTACTGTGGTCTTACTTCCTGTTTTGAGACAGAGTGGATTTTGCCCTATATTTCTTTGTATATCTAACTTTTAGTAATCAAGATAAGTTCTAACCAAAGTTATGGTGCCATTTAAAGATTAACCTTTTGTTGCTAGTTAGTGATTTGTTAAAAATAGGGAATTGTACCATGTTTCCATTTCTTGGATTACCTCAATGTGGTAAACACATGTATGCTCACCCTCAGACGGTCAGACATCAGTTCAATTGAAATAATACTTATTTGATCTATTTCTCTACTATGTCACTGAAGCGACACCTTTTCATCTCGTCATTTATCGACCTGCCACAAACCTCAACAAGTGTGTCAGTATTGGAAGTTAACTTTAGTATTTCCAGCATTTGGATGTCATGTACTACCTCTGTTTCTAAATATAAGATGTTTTGGCAGTTTAAATTGAACTGCCAAAACGTCTTATATTTAGGAACAGAGGGTGTACTTCATAAAGCCCTGCTCAATATCGGTCAGTTGAAGTATTGTGCTTCCTTTTCTCATTGTCAAGTTCAACTTAGGGCCGAGTCTGTGGACCATATTTGCATAATTGCATCTAAGGTCTTTGGGAATTTCTCTTACATTTCATGCTCCATTCTTCCTTTTCCCCGTTAATACTATCTAGTTTTGTTGGATACTCACAGAGTCACCATATTTGCATAATTGCATCTAAGGTCTTTGGGAATTTCTCTTACATTTCATGCTCCATTCTTCCTTTTCCCCGTTAATACTATCTAGTTTTGTTGGATACTCACAGAGTCACTTATGCTGTTATATTCACCCCCACAGATCCAGGGAGGGAAGTAAAGCTCAAAAGCAATCAGACCAGCATTCTTCCATCAGAAGAGATGAAGAAGATTTAAATAGTGAAAGTTCAAAAGCTCGAAGGGCTGGCAGCACTCCTGCCTATGGATTCAGTTTCAAGTGTGATGAGAGAGCTGAAAAAAGAAGAGAGGTAATTTCTGGTCTAATACCCTATTTCCCTGATTTTATTTGGAGAAAAAAAAGCAGATTTGATTCAGCTATTTTGTTTACCCAATATATAGTTCTACTCAAAGCTTGAGGAGAAGATTCACGCAAGAGAGATGGAAATAAGCAATATGCAAGCTAAATCGAAGGTGACATTGTGTTATCTCTTGGAAATGTTAAATGTTATTCTTGCATCTCATATGTTACTTGCTGACATTTGTTGCCTTATTATTCACAGGAGACTGAAGAAGCTGAACTCAAAATGCTGAGAAAAAGCTTAAAGTTCAAGGCAACGCCGATGCCAAGCTTCTCCCCACCACCAAAGGTTGAACTGAAAAAGGTAATACTGCTTTGCTCCTCATTCCTTCTGAATCCCTGGCTTTTCAACAAGTTAATTCATGACAGTGTCATGTGACTTATCTATACCAATATAAAAGGATCCAAATAGGCAGATCCAAACCATCTCGACCGTCAAATCATGTTATCTAGCGGTTCAAATCGCTTCAATGTTGAGCACCAAACACGTTTAACGCTCTAATTACCCACTACTGCCATTGGTTATAAACACGTTTTGACTCAACGCTATCCCTTGAAATCTGCCATGTAATTAATATCCTACCATTCCCGTGAAAAAGTAATTGGTATCTTACCAAATACGAACGTGCAACAGATATATCTTACCTAATATAACGTGCAACTAATATCCTACTTAATATAAACGTGCGTTGCACGTACATTATTACTAGTGTAAGAAGGAGCCGAGTGTGGGGTTATCCCTTACTGGGCAAATAACCATGAACCCCCTCGCTCCCGCCCGAAAAAAAAAACATTTGCATTTCATTGTATACAGGAAATAGAACTTCATCACTTAAAAACAGGACTTCAGGAAAACATTAAAATGCTATGTTCAGAAGATATACTGAAAATGGAACTTTTCATGCGCTCAAACACCAAGATTTAAAAGTATATTAAAAATGTTAATCATCAGAAAATTCTGTATGCCATGTGGATATTATAGCTGCATTTGGATGGGATGCTGTTGCAGAGCCTTTATACTCATAGAAAAATCTGTACTGCCAGTTAAGGTACATGCAAAACTGCAGGGCCTTGAGACAAGATCAATATTAGTACTCAGACCTGCCTGATCTAAAATTTAAAATTCACTGTACGGCAGAAAATAATCTTTTACCTTGCAGCATTCTAGTCTATTCAATAGCAACCTACCAATTGTAGAGTTGAAGCATAAAGATGGGATAAAATCACACTTCTCTATTTTGATAGTCATCATTTAAAGCAACTATGAACCAATTGTACGCTACCATGGTGCTGAATCATCTGAACCAGTCCAGAAACAAACAGCACATGCTCCACTTAACATCCTGCACTGTGAACATTAGCTAAAACGTGTTGCCGCATTCTAAACATTGGACAATATCACAGTACTTATTACCTTGTTGTGTTATTTCTTATTTGTTGTAGATTCCTCCCACTAGAGCTAAATCACCAAAGCTTGGCCGTTCCAAGAACAAATCTGGGCTGGAGGCTGAAGAAAGTACCACCCCAAGCCATCCTATCCGTGTGAGCCTTGATGAGAAGGCTACTCAAAATGGTGCGAAGAAAGTAACCCCATCAAACTCAGTGAAGAAGCCCCAGAGGAAGTCACTCCCGAAATTGCCATCAGAGGCAAGTGGCCCACTTGAGGCCACACAGCCAAAAAGCATGGAGGACCTAAACACAGATAATCATCAGGAGTCAGGGTCGCCAGCAAAGCAGCTTCAGGAAACCGAGTCGATCGCCAGCAACGCCCAGGAGCCGATCCGAGCTAAAGTTACCCCCGACGACCAAGAACTCGACGAACAGGCATCCGTGTAGCAACGGCCATGGTGACCAAATCCTTCGATTTTGTGATGGCAGGTGTGCATGCCTCTGGCTTTGTCGCGTATTGTGCCATATTTCGATAGTGTATCTAGTGGCCTGTGTTCTATAATATAAACCAACGCTTGTCTCGTCTTTGTTGAGTCTAGCATCTGTGTTGCTTCTGTTCATAATCGTAAGCGAGGCTCCAGTGTCGTGTGCAACTGCAAATAGTTTTGCCCTATTTTCTACTGCTGCTGCTATTGGTCCAGATGAACTTTGTCTCCCTGCTTTGATTTATAATTTTGTGATGTCCGTGCTGCATTGCAATGGGAGCAGCAAAAGGGACGGTGTAAACACTGATAAAAGTGTTGTTTTATAATTTGTGAATACGTGCTTGGGTCCTCTTCTCGTTTCAATGGACAAGAAAAAAGCGCTAACTTCATTCAGCTCAAGTGCAAGTTACTGCGTGGTTTACAAAGCCCTGCTTCCAGGGAATGTTCAGATCTGCGAAGAAAGTTACTGAGTGGAGGAGCTCTAATCTCCCAAGGGATGCACTCAGAGTGGAGGTCCTGGAAGCCACAGTGCCAGCGTGAGAAAAGTTGTCCTGTTGAAGCTGGAGCTTGGCTGAAAGATCTTCCTCCCTTCCGGCCGGGCTCCTCAAACACTTCCTCTACGTCTAGGCTGACCGGCTCTCCTGTCTCATGTCCAGCCTAAATCTGAACAGATATGGGAGACCCTGGCTCGTCTACCACGTTAGATTCGGCCCACAATGACCCACCGCGACTTTACATATATTTGTTCTCGTCTGCATCCCAAAACCTAGTCACTTAATTCCACTATACCCTGCCCCCAAGCTTCGTTTCGGCGATCTTCGTCCTTCTCCGGCATGACTGGCATTAGATCCAACTTTGAGACCTTATTTTCTGTGGACTGGGACCTCGTCCCATGCGGGCTCGAGGAGGAGATGACCGTTCGCATGGCTCTCTGCCGCTCTCGGGAGGAGTTTGCCCGATCGCGATCACACTAGATACGGTGGGTATCCATTGTGGCCGTGCAAATGGCGCTTGGATCCGGCGGGAGGCGCGTGACCGCTGCCTCGTCGGACGCGGCGCAGTTCGTCTGGCACCCCAATGCTGGGGCGTACGTAACCCCTCCGATGGCACCTCTTCTTGGCGGCGGACTCCGAGTCAGAGGTAAACGGCGGCATGCATGGTCCTGACCCATCTTGTGTTATGGTGCGGGGTGCTTGCTGTGCTAGGCAGAGGGCGTGGGAGGCAATTGTAGCTCTCGCGGCCGAGGTCGCGGAGGTGGAGTCGCCCGCCGCCATGGAGCCGCTACGGATGACCAGCACCCCCTGGTGCCGCAGCGAAGTCATGGTGGTGTCAGGATCCGGTCATGGGTGGTTCTGAAGGAAATATGCCCTAGAGGCAATAATAAAGTTATTATTTATTTCCTTATATCATGATAAATGTTTATTATTTATGCTATAATTGTATTAACCGGAAACTTAGTACATGTGTGAATACATAGACAAACAGAGTGTCACTAGTTTGCCTCTACTTGACTAGCTCGTTGAATCAATGATGGTTATGTTTCCTAACCATAGACATGAGTTGTTATTTGATTAACGGGATCACATCATTAGAGAATGATGTGATTGACTTGACCCATTCCGTTAGCTTAGCACTTGATCATTTAAGTTTACTGCTATTGCTTTCTTCATGACTTATACATGTTCCTATGACTATGAGATTATGCAACTCCCGATTACCGGAGGAACACTTTGTGTGCTACCAAATGTCACAACGTAACTGGGTGATTATAAAGGTGCTCTACAGGTGTCTCCGATGGTACTTGTTGAGTTGGCATAGATCGAGATTAGGATTTGTCACTCCGATTGTCGGAGAGGTATCTCTGGGCCCTCTCGGTAATGCACATCACTAAAGCCTTGCAAGCTATGCAACTAATGAGTTAGTTGCGGGATAGTGCATTACAGAACGAGTAAAGAGACTTGCCGGTAACGAGATTGAACTAGGTATTGAGATATCGACGATCGAATCTCGGGCAAGTAACATACCGATGACAAAGGGAACAACGTATATTGTTATGCGGTTTGACCAATAAAGATCTTCGTAGAATATGTAGGAGCCAATATGAACATCCAGGTTCCGCTATTGGTTATTGACCGGAGACGTGTCTCGGTCATGTCTACATAGTTCACGAACCCGTAGGGTCCGCACGCTTAAAGTTCTGTGACGATCGGTATTATGAGTTTTTGTGTTTTGATGTACCGAAGGTAGTTCGGAGTCCCGGATGTGATCACGGACATGACGAGGAGTCTCGAAATGGTCGAGACATAAAGATTGATATATTGGAAGGTTATATTCGGACACCGAAAGGGTTCCGGAGGTTACCGGATAAATACCGGAGTACCGGGGGTTACCGGAACCCCCCGGGGCTTAATGGGCCCTACATGGGCCTTAGTGGAAATAGAGGGCAGCAAGGGGAGTGTGGGGCGCGCCCCCAAGGCCCAAACCGAATTGGTTTAGAGCAAGGGGGGCCGGCCCCCTCTTTCCTTCTCCTCCTCCCCCTTTCCTTCCCCCTCTCCTACTCCTACTAGGAAAGGAGGAGTCCTACTCCCGGTGGGAGTAGGATTCCCCCCTTGGCGCGCCCTCCTTGGCCGGCCGCCTCTCCCCCCTTGCTCCTTTATATACGGGGGCAAGGGGCACCTCTAGACACACAAGTTGATCATTGATCTCTCCCAGCCGTGTGCGGTGCCCCCCTCCACCATAATCCACCTCGGTCATATCGTAGCGGTGCTTAGACGAAGCCCTGCGACGGTAGCTTCATCAACATCGTCACCATGCCATCATGCTGAAGAAACTCTCCCTCGAGCTCTACTGGATCGTGAGTTCGCGGGACGTCACCGAGCTGAACATGTGCTGAACGCGGAGGTGCCGTATGTTCGGTACTGAGGATCGGTCGATCATGAAGACGTACGACTACATTAACCGCGTTGTCATAACGCTTCCGCTTAACGGTCTACGAGGGTACGTGGACGACTCTCTCCCCTCTCGTTGCTATGCATCACCATGATCTTGCGTGTGCGTAGGATTTTTTTTTGAAATTACTACATTCCCCAAGAGTGGTATTCGAGCCAGGTTTATGCGTAGATGTTATATGCACGAGTAGAACACAAGTGAGTTGTGGGCGATACGAGTCATACTGCTTACCAGCATGTCATACTTTGGTTCGGAGGTATTGTTGGATGAAGCGGCCCAGACCGACATTATGCGTACGCTTCAGCGAGACTGGTTCTATCGATGTGCTTCACACACAGGTGGCTGGCGGGTGTCAGTTTCTCCAACTTTAGTTGAACCGAGTGTGGCTACGCCCGGTCCTTGAGAAGGTTAAAACAACACTAACTTGACGAACTATCGTTGTGGTTTTGATGCGTAGGTAAGAATGGTTCTTGCTCAGCTCGTAGCAGCCACGTAAAACTTGCAACAACAAAGTAGAGGACGTCTAACTTGTTTTTGCAGGGCATGTTATGATGTGATATGGTCAAGACATGATGCTATATTTTTGTATGAGATGATCATGTTTTGTAACGGAGTTATCGGCAACTGGCAGGAGCCATATGGTTGTTGCTTTATTGTATGCAATGCAATCGCCATGTAATTGCTTTACTTGATCACTAAGCGGTAGCAATAGTCGTAGAAGAAATAGTTGGCGAGACGACACCGATGCTACAGTGGAGATAAAGGTGTTGCGCCGGTGACGATGGTGATCATGACGGTGCTTTGGAGATGGAGATCAAAGGCAAAAGATGATGATGGCCATATCATATCACTTATATTGATTGCATGTGATGTTTATCCATTATGCATCTTATTCTGCTTTGATTGACGGTAGCATTATAAGATGACCCCTCACTAAATTTCAAGGTATAAGTGTTCTCCCTGAGTATGCACCGTTGTGAAAATTCGTCGCGCCGAGACACCACGTGATGATCGGGTGTGATAAGATCTACGTTCAAATACAACGGGTGTAAGCCAGTTTTGCACACGCAGAATACTCGGGTTAAACTTGACGAGCCTAGCATATGCAGATATGGCCTCGGAATACTGAGACTGAAAGGTCGAGCGTGAATCATATAATAGATATGATTAACATAGTGATGTTCACCATTGAAAACTACTCCATCTCACGTGATGATCGGACATGATTTAGTTGATTTGGATCACGTGATCGTTTAGATGACTAGAGGGATGTCTATCTAAGTGGGAGTTCTTAAGTAATATGATTATTTGAACTTAAATTTATCATGAAGTTAGTCCTGATAGTATTTGCATATCTATGTTATAGATCAATAGCTCGCACATAGCTTCCCCATTTATTTTTGATATGTTCCTAGAGAAAAATAAACTGAAAGATGTTAGTAGCAATGATGCGGATTGGATCCGCGATCTGAGGATTATCCTCATTGCTGCACAGAAGAATTATGTCCTTGATGCACCGCTAGGTGACGGACCTATTGCAGGAGCATATGCAGACGTTATGAACGTTTGGAAAAGCTCGGTATGATGACTACTTGATAGTTTAGTGCACCATGCTTTACGGCTTAGAACCGGGACTTGAAAAATGTTTTGAATGCCACAGAGCATATAAGATGTTCCAAGAGTTGAAATTAGTATTTCATACTCATGCCCGTGTTGGGAGGTAGGAGACCTCTGACAGTACTTTGCCTACAAAGATGGAGGAGAATAGCTCAACCAGTGAGCATGTGCTCAGATTGTCTGGGTACTGCAATTGTTTGAATCAAGTGGGAGTTAATCTTCCAGATAAGATAGTAATTGACAAAGTTCTCTAGTCACTATCACCAAATTACTAGAACTTAGTGATGAACTATAATATGCAAGGGATAACAGAATTGATTCCCAAGCTCTTCATGATGCAGAAATCGACGAAGGTTGAAATCAAGAAAAGCATCAAGTGTTGATGGTTGACAAGACCACTAGTTTCAAGAAAAGGGCAAAGGGAAGAAGGGGAACTTCAAGAAGAACGACAAAGCAAGTTGCTGCTCAAGTGAAGAAGCCCAAGTCTAGACCTAAGCCTGAGACTAAGTGCTTCTACTGCAAAGGGACTAGTCACTGCAAGCAGAAATGCCCCAAGTATTTGGCGGATAAGAAAGATGGCAAAGTGAATAAAGGTATATCTGATATACATGTTATTGATGTGTACTTTACTAGTGTTTATAGCAACCCCTCAGTATTTGATACTAGTTTAGATGCTAAGATTAGTAACTCGAAACGGGAGTTGCAGAATGAACAGAGACTAGTTAAGGGTGAAGTGACGATGTGTGTTGGAAGTGGTTCCAAGATTGATATGATCATCATCGCACACTCCCTATACTTTCGGGATTAGTGTTGAACCTAAATAAATGTTATTTGGTGTTTGCGTTAAACATGAATATGATTTGATCATGTTTATTGCAATACGGTTATTCATTTAAAGTCAGATAATAATTGTTGTTCTGTCTGCATGAATAAAACCTTCAATGGTCATACACCCAAGGTGAATGGTTTATTGAATCTCGATCGTAGTGATACACATATTCATAATATTGAAGCCAAAAGATGCAAAGTTAATAATGATAGTGCAACTTATTTGTGGCACTGCCGTTTAGGTCATATTGGTGTAAAGCGCATGAAGAAAATCCATGCTGATGGGCTTTTGGAATCACTTGATTATGAATTCGTTGATGCTTGCGAACCATGCCTCATGGGCAAGATGACTAAGACTCCATTCTCCAGAACAATGGAGCAAGCAACAGACTTGTTGGAAATAATACATACTGATGTATGCAGTCCGATGAGTGTTGAGGCTCGCGACAGGTATCGTTATTTTCTGACCTTCACAAATGATTTGAGTAAGATACGGGTATATCTTCTTGATGAAACATAAATATGAAACATTTAAAAAGTTCAAATAATTTTAGAGTGAAGTGGAAAATCATCGTAACAAGAAAATAAAGTTTCTACAATCTGATCATGGAGGAGAATATTTGAGTTACGAGTTTGGTCTTCATTTGAAACAATGCGGAATAGTTTCGCAACTCACGCCACCTGGAACACCATAGCGTAATGGTGTGTCTGGACATCGTAACCGTACTATATTAGATATGGTGCAATCTATGATGTCTCTTACCGATTTACCACTATCGTTTTGGGCTTATGCATTAGAGACAACTGCATTCACGTTAAATAGGGCACCATCTAAATCCGTTGAGACGACGCCATATGAACTGTGGTTTGGCAAGAAACCAAAGTTGTCGTTTCTTAAAGTTTGGGGTTGCGATGCTTATGTGAAAAAGTTTCATCCTGATAAGCTCAAACCCAGATCGGAGAAATGTGTCTTCATAGGATAACCAAAGGAGACAGTTGGGTACACCTTCTATCACATATCCGAAGGCAAGACATTCGTTACTAAGAATGGATCCTTTCTAGAGAAGGAGTTTCTCTCGAAAGAAGTGGGTGGGAAGAAAGTAGAACTTGATGAGGTAACTGTACCTGCTCCCTTATTGGAAAGTAGTTCATCACAGAAATCTGTTCCTGTGACTCCTACACTAATTAGTGAGGAAACTAATGATGATGATCATGTAACTTCAGATCAAGTTACTACCGAACCTCGTAGGTAAACCAGAGTGAGATCCACACCAGAATGGTACGGTAATCCTGTTCTGGATGTCATGTTACTTGACCATGACGAACCTACGAACTATGAGGAAGTGATGATGAGCCCAGATTCCGCGAAATGGTTTGAGACCATGAAATCTGAGATGGGATCCATGTATGAGAACAAAGTATGGACTTTGATTGACTTTCCCGATGATCGGTGAATCATTAAGAGTAAATGGATCTTCAAGAGGAAGACGGACGCTGATAGTAGTGTTACTATCTAAAAAGCTCGAATTGTCGCAAAATGTTTTCGACAAGTTCAAGGTGCTGACTACGATGAGATTTTCTCACTCGTATCGATGCTTAAAAGTTTGTCCGAATCATGTTAGCAATTGCTGCATTTTATGAAATCTGGCAAATGGATGTCAAAACTGTATTCCTTCATGGATTTCTTAAAGAAGAGTTGCATATGATGCAACCAAAAGGTTTTGTCGATCCTAAAAGGTGCTAACAAAATGAGCAAGCTCCAATGATCCATCTATGGACTGACGCAAGCATCTCAGAGTTGGAATATACACTTTGATGAGTTGATTAAAGCATATGGTTTTATACAGACTTGCGGTGAAGCTTGTATTTACAAGAAAGTGAGTGGGAGCACTACAACATTTCTGATTAGTATATGTGAATGACATATTGTTGATCAGAAATAATGTAGAATTTTCTGGAAAGCATAAAGGAGTATTTGAAAAGAGTTTTTCAAAGAAAGACCTCGATGAAGCTGCTTACACATTGAGCATCAAGATCTATAGAGATAGATCAAGATGCTTGATAAGTTTTTTCAATGAGTACATACCCTGACAAGATTTTGAAGTAGTTCAAAATGGAACAGTCAAAGAAGGAGTTCTTGCCTGTGTTGCAAGGTGTGAAGTTGAGTAAAGACTCAAAACCCGACCACGGCAGAAAATAGAAAGAGAATGAAAATTCATTCCCTATGCCTCAGTCATAGGTTCTATAAAGTATGCTATGCTATTTACCGGTCCTATTGTACATCTTAGCATGATTCTGGCAAGAGAGTACAATAGTGATCTAGGAGTAGATCACTGGACAACGGTCAAAATTATCCTTAGAGGACTAAGGAAATATTTCTCGGTTATGGAGGTGATAAAAAAAGTTCATCGTAAAGAGTTATGTCGATGCAAGCTTTTTACATCGATCTAGATGTCTCTAAGTCTCAATCTGGATACATATTGAAAGTGTGAGCAATTAGCTAGAATAGCTATGTGGAGAGCATTGTAGACATAGAAATTTGTGAAATACATACGGATCTGAATGTTGCAGACCTGTAGACTAAACTTCTCTCACAAGCAAAACATGATCACTCTTTGAGTGTTAATCACATAGCGATGTGAACTAGATTATTGACTCTAGTAAACCCTTTGGGTATTAGTCACATGGAGATGTGAACTAATCACATAAAGATGTGAACTAGATTATTGACTCTAGTGCAAGTGGGAGACTGAAGGAAATATTCCCTAGAGGCAATAATAAAGTTATTATTTATTTCCTTATATCATGATAAATGTTTATTATTCATGCTAGAATTGTATTGACCGGAAACTTAGTACATGTGTGAATACATAGACAAACAGAGTGTCACTAGTTTGCCTCTACTTGACTAGCTCGTTGAATCAATGATGGTTATGTTTCCTAACCATAGACATGAGTTGTCATTTTATTAACGGGATCACATCATTAGAGAATGATGTGATTGACTTGACCCATTCCGTTAGCTTAGCACCTGATCATTTAAGTTTACTGCTATTGCTTTCTTCATGACTTATACATGTTCCTATGACTATGAGATTATGCAACTCCCGATTACCGGAGGAACACTTTGTGTGCTACCAAATGTCACAACGTAACTGGGTGATTATAAAGGTGCTCTACAGGTGTCTCTGATGGTACTTGTTGAGTTGGCATAGATCGAGATTATGATTTGTCACTCCGATTGTCGGAGAGGTATCTCTGGGCTCTCTAGGTAATGCACATCACTAAAGCCTTGCAAGCTATGCAACTAATGAGTTAGTTGCGGGATAGTGCATTATGGAACGAGTAAAGAGACTTGCCAGTAACGATATTGAACTAGGTATTGAGATACCGACGATCGAATCTCGGGCAAGTAACATACCGATGACAAAGGGAACAACGTATGTTGTTATGCGGTTTGACCGATAAAGATCTTCGTAGAATATGTAGGAGACAATATGAACATCCAGGTTCCGCTATTGGTTATTGACCGGAGACGTGTCTCGGTCATGTCTACATAGTTCTCGAACCCGTAAGGTCCGCACGCTTAAAGTTCTGTGACGATCGATATTATGAGTTTTTGTGTTTTGATGTACCAAAGGTAGTTCGTAGTCCCGGATGTGATCACGGACATGACGAGGAGTCTCGAAATGGCTGAGACATAAAGATTGATATATTGGAAGGTTATATTCGGACACCGGAAGGGTTCCGGGGGTTACCAGATAAATACCGGAGTACCGGGGGTTACCGGAACCCCCCCGGGGGCTTAATGGGCCTACATGGGCCTTAGTGGAAATAGAGGGAAGCAAGGGGAGTGTGGGGCACGCCCCCCAAGTCCCAAACCGAATTGGTGTTGGAAATATGCCCTAGAGGCAATAATAAAATGATTATTATATTTCCTTGTTCATGATAATTGTCTATTATTCATGCTATAATTGTATTATCCGGAAATCGTAATACATGTGTGAATACATAGACCACAATGTGTCCCTAGTGAGCCTCTAGTTGACTAGCTCGTTGATCAACAGATAGTCATGGTTTCCTGGCTATGGACATGGGGATGTCATTGATAACGGGATCACATCATTAGGAGAATGATGTGATGGACAAGACCCAAACCTAAGCATAGCACAAAGATCGTGTAGTTCGTTTGCTGTAGCTTTTCTGGATGTCAAGTATCATTTCCTTAGACCATGAGATTGTGCAACTCCCGGATGCCGTAGGAGTGCCTTGGGTGCGCCAAACGTCACAACGTAACTAGGTGACAATAAAGGTACATTACAGGTATCTCCAAAAGTGTCTGCTGGGTTGGCACGAATCGAGACTGGGATTTGTCACTCCGTATGATGGAGAGGTATCTCTGGGCCCACTCGGTAATGCATCATCATAATGATCTCAATGTGATCAAGTGGTTGATCATGGGATCATGCATTACGGTACGAGTAAAGTGACTTGCCAGTAACGAGACTGAACGAGGTATTGGGATACCGACGATCGAGTCTCGGGCAAGTAACGTACCGATTGACAAAGGGAATTGAGTACGGGATTGATTAGGTCCTCGACATCGTGGTTCATCCGATGATATCATCGAGGAGCATGTGGGAGCCAACATGGGTATCCAGATCCCGCTGTTGGTTATTGACCAGAGAGTCGTCTCGGTCATGTCTGCTTGTCTCCCGAACCCGTAGGGTCTACACACTTAAGGTTCGGTGACGCTAGGGTTGTATAGATATGAGTATGAAGTAATCCGAAAGTTGTTCGGAGTCCCGGATGAGATCCTAGACGTCACGAGAAGTTCCGGAATGGTCCGGAGGTGAAGAATTATATATAGGAAGTGTTATTTCGGCCATTGGGAAAGTTTCGGGGTCACCGGTATTGTACCGGGACCACCGGATGGGTCCCAGGGGTCCACCGGGTGGGGCCACCCATCCCGGAGGGCCCCAAGGCTGAAGTGGGGAGGGGAACCAGCCCTTAGTGGGCTGGTGCGCCCCCCCTTGGGCCCCCCATGCGCCTAGGGTTGGGAACCCTAGGGGAGGGGGCGCCTCCACTTGCCTTGGGGGGTACTCCACCCCCTTGGCCGCCACCCCCCTAGGAGATCCCATCTCCTAGGGCCGGCGCACCCCCCTAGGGGGCCTATATAAAGGGGGGGAGGGAGGGAAGCCACACCTCAAGCCTTGGCGCCTCCCTCTCCCCTGCTACACCTCTCCCTCTCGCAGAAGTTCGGCGAAGCCCTGCTGCGGTGACTGCTGCATCCACCACCACGCCGTCGTGCTGCTGGATCTTCATAAACCTCTCCTTCCCCCTTGCTGGATCAAGAAGGAGGAGACGTCACGCTGACCGTACGTGTGTTGAACGCGGAGGTTCCGTCTGTTCGGCGCTAGGATCTCCGGTGATTTGGATCGCGACGAGTACGACTCCCTCATCCCCGTTCTTTGAACGCTTCTGCTCGCGATCTACAAAGGTATGTAGATGCATCCGATCACTCGTTGCTAGATGAACTCATAGATGGATCTTGGTGAAAATGTAGGAAATTTTTTTGTTTTCTGCAACGTTCCCCAACAATTGGTTTAGGGCAAGGGGGCCGGCCCCCTCTTTCCTTCTCCTCCTCTCCCTTTCCTTCCCCCTCTCCTACTCCTACTGGGAGTAGGACTCCCCCCTTGGCGCGCCCTCCTTGGCCGGCCGCCTCTCCCCCCTTGCTCCTTTATATACGGGGGCAGGGGGGCACCTCTAGACGCACAAGTTGATCATTGATCTTTTCCAGCCGTGTGCGGTGCCCCCTCCACCATAATCCACCTCGGTCATATCGTAGCAGTGGTTAGGCGAAGCCCTGCGATGGTAGCTTCATCAACATCGTCACCACACCGTCGTGCTGACGAAACTCTCCCTCGAGCTCTACTGGATCATGAGTTCGCGGGACGTCACCGAGCTGAACATGTGCTGAACGCGGAGGTGCCGTACGTTCAGTACTAAGGATCGGTCGACCGTGAAGACATACGACTACATCAACCGTGTTGTCATAATGCTTCCGCTTAACGGTATACGAGGGTACGTGGACGACTCTCTCCCCTCTCGTTGCTATGCATCACCATGATCTTGCATGTGCGTAGGATTTTTTTTGAAATTACTACGTTCCCCAACAGGTTCATCGTCGATCTCACCTCGACCGGTGACGTCAAAGCCACGGGCTCCGACGTGGAAGAGTAGGGCATGGGGACAATGGCGCCTCATGTCTCATGTGGGACAGTTCGTGTCCCATGTCCTACTCTTTCTCGCCGGCGACCGGACCTTCACTGTGCGGGTCTCACGGCCGCTAGACATGGCCAGGGAAGGGAACAACAAGGACGGACACCGACATCGATTAGCAGGTTTTATGCTGCATCTAATTGTATGGATTTAAGGGTTGTTAATGAGGTATCTGGTTGTGGAAGAGGACATTTGAGGGTTGACTAGTCGCTATTCACCGACGCTCGGGTATGTCCGTGGACGTTTAGGGAGCCTGATTTGCTAAGTACGATTGTAGATGCTCTTACTGGTCATATCAGATGTCTTTTTTTTGACACTTGGCCACACCAAATATTAATGGAGATGATTTTTCTTTTTGTAGAAATGGAGGGTTTTTTCTAATGAACATTTATATGCCATGCAGGTATCCACTGTCGCATGCTTACAACACGCATGAAACCATTTCGGGCTAGCTTCGCCTGCTGGCCGCCAAATGTCACCCGATCTCTCTGTCCAGGATGACGTTCTCTATGAACAAGTCTAATAAAGCATAATCATAGACTTGCCTTGTCATTAAAATCCTACTGCGAGGAGTGAGAAGAGAGGAGAGGGAGTGGAGGGGCTCTTCTTCTACAGCCTGGCTATAACACATGGGTCGAGAAAAAACTAGTATGCATCTAGCTCTTTGTCAATCCTATACATTGCGCCTACAAATACTAAATGCTTATATACCAATGAGGGTGACTCCTAGATCTGGCAATATGAGGCCAAGGGGGATCTCTTCTATCTGGTCTATTATTACTCCACCTTAGGGTTTATGTCTTCTTGTTGTTATTACCCATAACAAGTTAATGACCAAAGACAACCTGGCTAAGAGAGGAATTACAAAACCTCCTCAATGTATTTTTTTGTAATTGAACGCACCAATCACCCGTTCTTTGATTGTGTGGTGGCTAAGCAGGTGTGGAGATCAATCTCTGATTTCATCACCTGTGAATTAGGAACTAATTTTTTCTCTATAGCCAAATTTTATTATGCTAACAATAGACACACTGCTCTAAACTCTACTGCACCTGTGTGTTATGGAGTATTTGGAAATATAGGAATTATCATGTCTTTGACAATGTGATTTGGCTTGATATGAAGCAAGTGTGGTGGTTGATATTGAGAACCTTGAGAAAATGGATAATTTTCTTCAAAGAGGATGCCCTTAGAAAAGTAGAGGATTTCTATTCGAGGATCTCTTGCATCCTCAGAGCACCATTCTAGATTATAGTGGGGTGATGGCTGCTGGAGAACACAATGAAGGTGTCTTCCTCCAAGGCCTTAAAACCAAATGTTGTTGCGGGGGGATGTAGCTGTTGATCTCTGGGGAGCCCTTTATCACCTCCAAGGATCCCTGGGAAGTGGCTCACAAATCATAACATCTCCAGTTCGGTCTCTCCTCAGGAGCTATCAAGTTCACAAAGCACTCATCCGCCGAAGAAACCAAGAGGCGCTGCACTTGCGATATCCACTTTGGAGGAGGAGTTGGGGATGTCTTCTGACCTGGAGAGATGACACTGAGCACCTGCTACGAGCTAGTTCCCTAGTTAGGTGCTGATCATGGTCTCGATGCATTAAAAAAAGATGTATTGGCATAGAATGGTTGTGGGTCATATCTTTTTTCCTTTCCTTTCTCTTTGTTACCGTTTTTATGTCATGGAACTTCTGGTCTGTAAGGTTGCCGAATGTGCTTTGCATGGTGTCTGGTTTGTTGCAATTGCAAGAGCCAGCCTAAGCCTGGTCATAGCGGGAGTAACTTAGCTAGTAACATAACTCACCCAAAACATATTTGCTTATGTGGCAAGTAATTAATAAGGTGAGAGATTTTTGTGGCAACATAATATGTTACCATAACAAAATGCATCCCAAGGCGGAATGAGATCCTCTGACTTGGATTGGTCTACTGGAGAGGGAGGTAGTATGCCATGCGTCATCCTTCGGCCATCCAATGGTAGGAACAAAGAAGAGGCTTCATTGCTCAGATCGTCGCCAAAGCCCATGCGTCCCAACACGACGCAGGCAAGGGAAGCGAGGTGGAAAAGGCGCGAGAGGCCACAGAAAAGGGCGTTAGAAGTACAGAAATGACGCCAAAATTGATTGGAAGGAGATTGTTGGCGCCCATCGAAGACTGCTGCTCTTCTCGTCAATCTCAGGTAAGTCTTCATGGTCCTTTTTCTTGATGTCTAACACATGAGTAAAACACTAAAACTGATCGAAGTTTGACCATCAGATTACTTTAGAACTTGATGAGATTTTCCTTTTTCTCATTGAAGAAGCAACATGTTGAACTTTGATCCGGCATCCTCTTCTCTGATGGAAGAAGCAACTGAGATGGAAGACGAGGCAAACATAGCGGAGCATGATTCTAATTCCAATAGGTAATCTTTTCGATCTTCCTGAAGTTAGGTACGGTGTACTAGCATGACCAAGTCTAGGTGGAAGACGAGGTGAGGACCTTCCCCTCTAGCCTAATGTCGTGAACAAGGGTTGCCTTTGAAAAACCTTGTACTTATGTGTTTTACCACAATTTTTTTATGGTAACCGAAGTATCCCTATGTTGCCTGTGTAAAAATGCTATTCAGGCAGCTACAAGCCAGTGCTTGATATACTAGCAATCGCATCAGCTTAACTAAATTGTTAAATTGTATGTAAATTTTTCTTTGAATGAGTTTAGTTGTTTAAATGCTTCATAAATTGAGAACAAAAGGCTAATTTGACTCCCTGAGTAGTGAGGTCTGGATACGTATGTTTCTGACTTGCAAGCCTTGTGCTTTTAAAAGTACAATAGTAATTGTAGTAATAGCATTAAACAATTGGTCTACTTATGTATGAATATACTAGTGAAATATGTAGATTTTATGTGATTGTTTCCAGGGCATGGAGTAATACTTATGACTCATAACCATGTTCTGTATATGTAGAATTTTCTTAGCACCTAATCCCTACTTGTCCCAATTAACACTACTATTTGCTTATTCTCCAATAGAAATCTATTTTCCAATACTATCAGTCCCAATATTTTCTAAACACTTCCACAAGTCTAATGTTCATATTTTTATATTATAGAGTTGTATTGCCTAGTTTGGTACCTCATGTTGGCATGGGATTTAGAAATTTAGATAAGGCTTGGGCATTTTGGCTTAGCTACAGTGGACGGAAAAGACATGAGGTTAGAAAAAGGTATACAAACAAAAGGCCAAACGATGACAAGGTTACATCATGTATATTTGATTGTGCAAATGAGGGTTTTCGATCACAAGACAAAAGGGATTATTTGACAAAGTGCCCTTGAGCTGAAACTAGAACCAAATGTCAAGTCTACATGAGTCTTAAAATGGACCAAAAGAAGGAAAATCTCAAGTGTCCGAATTGGTTTTGGAGCACAATCACACACTACACCTGCCAGAAACCTTACACGTAATGGTGTCACAAAGAAAAAAAATTCAGATTTGCAAGCATTCGAAATTGAAAGGACAGATGATGCGTGTCAGTGGAAACGACACCTATGGAATCACTGGGATCCCTTCTATGGTTGGCGGGCGCGGGGTTGTGCAAAGAGTGGGTCTAGTAGCTAGCACAAAGATCGTTTACCCAGGTTCGGGCCGCAAGGATGTGTAATACCCTAATCCTGCTTTGGTGTATATTTGAGTGTTCTTGAGCTTCCGAACTAGCTGCGGTGCGTGCTTAGTCCAAAAGATTCGAATCCTTCTCCAGTACGCCTCGGGCCTCCTTTTATAGTCAAAAAGGGGTCGCCACAGTGGCACACAAGAGGTGGAAAGGTAAATAGTGTACAAGCTTATCGCGTGTCATTATGGGACAAGGCACATTAAATGCGCCCCTTAGGTGTCCCATTGCTTTATTGGGGATGGCAACGAGGCCCGCCCCGTCCGTCGCCGTTCTGCCTTGCTCCGACATGTGTCCAGGCCAACGAGGCATGCAGTGCCACGTAAGCTGGCAGGCTGCTGAGATGGCGTGGTGGTAGGGTCTTCACGAAGATCTACATGCCACCACGCAGGTGCTTGACTAGCTGGATTAGCATCCACGTACTGCCACGTGGGTACTAGCCTCAGTTGGTGGGTTGGCCGCTAAGCTGGGGCGGCGACGGGGCGGCAAGGTCTTGTCGCGGTCCCGCGGATATTCCCGGCAAGGGTCTTGCCGGGGTCTTGTGATCGCCCTCGGCAAGAGTCTTGCCGGGGCCATGCGAGTGTTTTCGGCAAGGAGCCTTGTCGGGGCCTCAGGGGCATCCTCGGTAAGGGGGCTTGCGATTGTCTTACCTTCTGGTCATTGTCTAGTCTTGTGGGCTCTTTGTCTTCACAAAGATATGTATGTCACCATGGAGGTGCCTCCCGAGCCTTAGTTCCAATGTGTTTGATGGTGATGGAACCCTTGGGCTCAAGGGTGGCGCGCTCTGCTAGCATTGGGCAAGTTGCCCTGGCAAGGCTCTTGCCGGGGCTGCGGAGGCCGCCCCGGCAAGGGTCTTGCCAGGGGAGTCCACCTCGCCCTCTTGCTCTTTGTGTCTCTGGTCTTGGCATTGTTCTGGTTGTCTTGTGCTTTTGCTTCCTCTGCCCCACTAGGTATGGTCGCAGGCGCGGCTCTAACTGTCCGCGCACAAGTAAATGGGTACAAAAGAGAGCCCCTACTTTTGTGCACCGGCAGGAGCCCCCAGGCCTGGGCCATACATAAGCACGACGCATTGTTGGGCTAGGCCCAAAACGGTGTGTGGGCATGCGGGGCCAAGTTTTACTGCTGTAACTCTCTTGCCTGTCGCACTTCCCCACGACCTGCGTCGAATGCGTGACGTGGGGGTCGTGCGCGGAATGAGCGTAGCATGCTTGCATCATCCGTGGTGAATAGTAAAGAGGCGGCTTGCGTGTTCTCTCGAGACGACAGAGCCACCGCTAATTTACTCTCTCCGCCTTGGAAGCGTCATTCCACATTTCTCACTACGCCTGCTCCTTACGCCACGTATGCCGCATGCACAGCGCGGGGTAGGTGACAGACACATGGAATATGGTAAAGCGTGCGGGGGTCGATACTCGCATGCCTTCGATTGGGCGGGGAAGGCGGTCGATGGCCTCGCTTGCTGCCACTTTAATGAGCCGGATTCGAGCGGGCTCTTCACGGGCGTAGAGCTAGTCTTTCGGCCTCCCCTCCTCAACTATAAAAAGGGAACTCAGGGGTAGGAGGAAGAGCATCTCCCTGCGTATCCCCTTCGTCACCATCCCCACCCATGGTCATGGCGAGGGGGCGTGGCCGCGGCCATTCTTTTGTGGAGGCAACCAGGTCCTCCTCCCGCCAGAGGGCTGTGGCGATCAAGGAAGAGCCAGATGCCCAGAGTGACGTCCATGCTCGAGGCTGGGCCGCTGGACGGGGCCGCGGTCGGTGAGGCAGTCGAGGTAGAGGCGGCCGTCGAAGGAGGATGCCTGTGTCGTCTCCGTCTCCGTCGCCATCTCCTCCGCCAACTCCTCCTGCTTCGCCGAGTGGCCATGTCGGGGACTCGGCGCTCGAGTTTATCCTGCATCTGTGTGGGCCGCTACGTCGCTGGCTTCATCTTCCCGGGGCATTTGCGAGGGTGTTGGAGAGCGACCAGACACCGTAGCTGAGGCTTCACATGAAGGGGTGTTGCCATGGCGACATGTGGGTGAACACAGGGTTCCCTGCCCCTCAAGTGATGCTCCCTCGCCGGGGCTGGAAAACCTTTGCACGTGCCCATTGCTTAATGGATGGGCACGTCCTCTGCTTCAAGCTAGCGGAGAGCGATTTTCTCTCTGTCAAGGTCTTTGGGCGCTCGGGACACAGGTTAGGGTGCTGTGCGGAGAGCTCGACTGATGGCGAAAGCTCCTCTTCGGGTGAGAGTAACGAGGAGGACAATGACAACGACGACGAGGGTAGTGGGCGGGAGGATGAAGGGTCTGACTAGGCATCGGGCACACCGTTCCTGGGCGACACCGGCAGCACCATCATCTACATCACCAGTTCCTTGAACTTCTCGGGGTCGTCGCCTTGGGCGGCTGGCGTTGGAGGGATGGGGAAGGCGAAGAAGGCAGGTGGCGGGCCGTCAAGTCGGAGTACGATGGCCTCTACGCCTTCGTCGCGTATTGCCAGGCCGCTGCCTCGTCTTTCGGCTCTTCCTCCGGCACCGTCATCACCAGCCTCCTTCCGGACGATCGCCGACATGTTCTCTTGGCGTCTTCTTCTGCTCGTACCTCGCCTAGGTATTCCTTTTACCCTTCCGCGATCTTGTTCCGTTTCCTGAGGAGAGGGACAAGAAAGGGATTACGGGCATCTTATCTCTTTTTAGTTTTTAAGCCTACGGGCCTTTGTAAGATTTAAATCTCGCAACCCCCTTGCTCATGTACACATTCCGTATGAATTGTACTTGTTAGCAACGTATTAATGAGGAGAAGGGTGTTTGCCGGGTTTTGTTTGCGCGTGGGCGAGGGCCACACCAAGGAACGAGTCCTCGTTATCTTAAGATAAACAATGTACCCCGGCAACAGGCCTTGCCGTCTTTCTGCTCTATAGCTCGGCTACACTCACGCCCTTGGCGGAGGTAGGGGCCGAGTAGGATTAGGCCCTTCGCTCGTCCCCTTCCCATCGCGTTACAACCAAGTTCCGACCCAAAGTAAGTTTTTCAGACACAGGACAGAGGGAGCAAGGTGGTATGAGAGAGAGCGAAGTATCGTACGTTCAAGTTTCATACGGAGGCACAGAGTGGGAAAAAAAACTTATCTGATGTCACAACCCCCGGCAACCTTGGCTTGCCGTGATCAGATCCTTAGACCTGCAGCCCCCGGCAACCTTTGCTTGTCGGGGTCGGGGCGTCGACTTGTTCTCTTTCTTCCAAAATAGCTCAATAGAAATGACCATGCACCCTGTGAACCAAAAAGGACGGGGAGGAATAGAGAGATGCATACTCGACCTCTATGCTATGGGCTAGTCGCCGCCAAGCACTATCAACCCTAACACAGAGATAGACTCAACCTAGCATGCATGCTAAAACTTAGGGCGCAAGCGCTTCATTTATTTATGCTCAGGGTCTGCACCTGGCTTTGTACAAAGGGTTACATGACTTGCCGGCAAGGCTTGCACAAAAGGTGGTTTGCCGGGGAGCCCGGCAACCGTGCCTTATGGGTAAAACTTGCGAAGATGTTCGATGTTCCAGGAGTTGCTCACTGGAATACCATCTTCGGTCTCCAGGCGGACTGCGCCGGGCCTGGTGACTCGTATTACCCGATAAGGGCCTTCCCACTTCGGCATCAACTTGTTGGAATTCTTGGCCGACTGAACGTGCCGAAGAACAAGGTCGCGTTCCTTAAAGCTTCGGGCATGAACCTTGCGGCTATGATAGCGGCACAAGGCTTGCTGGTAGCGTGCAGCTCACACAGCTGCCCGAAGACGATCTTCCTCAAGGAGCGTTGCGTCATCTTGCCGCAACTGCTCTTGCTCAAGCTCATCATAAGCGAGCACTCGAGGTGACCCATGCGTGAGTTCCGTGAGGAGAACTGATTCTGCCCCGTAAACGAGGGAGAAAGGGGTCTGGCCAGTGGCTCGATTTGGTGTCATTCTGATTGACCAAAGGACCGCTGGCAATTCATCAATCCAGCGCCGTCCGCACTTGTGTAGCCTATCAAAAGTTCTTGTCCGGAGGCCTTGCAATACTTCATCATTCGCCCTCTCAGCCTGGCCGTTGCTTCATGGGTGTGCAACAGAAGCAAAACAGACCTTGCTGCCAAGGTCCTGAATGTACTGCATGAAGGTGTGGCCCGTGAACTGCGTGCCATTGTCGGTGATGACTCTATTTGGCACACCAAAACGGCAGACTAGTCCCTTGAAGAACTTGACGGCCGACTGTGCTGTCACCTTTCTCACTACCTCCACCTCTGGACACTTTGTGAACTTGTCGATTGCGACGTACAAGTACTCAAAGTCCCTGACAGCACGAGGAAAGGGGCCCAGTATGTCAAGCCCCCAGAACGAGAATGGCCAGGAAAGAGGGATTGTCTGGAGAGCTTGAGCTGGTTGACGATGCTTCTTTGAATGGAACTGGAACACTTCACACTTGGTTACTAAGGCCGTTGCATCCTGGAGGGCAGTGGGCCAGAAGAAACCTTGCCGGAATGCCTTGCCGGCAAGGGCCCTTGACCCTATGTGGGAGCCACATATGCCTCCGTGGATCTCTGCCAACAGCTCCAGTCCTTCCTCCCGGGGAATGCACTTCAATTTCACATCGTTTGGCCTTTTTCTGTACAGAATGTCGTCGACGAACTGATATATGGTAGATCGATAGGCTACTTTCTCCGCCTCTTCCTGCTCCTCAGGAAGTTCCCCTGTTTGGAGGAATCGGACGGTATGCTGTGCCCACGCTGGAGCCTGAGGCTCAACGACAAGGGCTAAAGGTGTTTCCTCTGCCATGGGAGCGGCTGTCTCTATGGCCAGGGCTTGACGCCCTGCTGGAGTCTGTTGCCCCATGGCAGGCCCAGTGTCCACGGCAACATCTTTGGCGGTGGTTCCTGGGAGCTCGGCGGGAAAGTACTTACCGGGGCCTGATTTCCTTCGCTTGTTCTGCCCTGTCGATGGTTCAACAAATGGTTGAGTTAATCGAAGCACAAAAGTACCTGGTTCCACAGGCAATTTGAAGGCAGCGCGTTTCAACAAGTAGTCGGCGATGCCGTTCTCCACTTGGGGAACATGCTCCGCTTGTATACCGTCAAAACGCTCTTCCAGCTCCCTCACTTCATCTATGTAGACCTCCATCAATGGGCTTTGAAAATCTTTGTTAACTTGCTTGACGACAAGTTGTGAATCACCCCTGACGATGATCTTCTTGATTCCGAGGTCTGCCGCGATCCTGAGACCAGCAAGTAACCCCTCGTATTCAGCAGTGTTGTTTGTTGACATATCCCTGGGAAAGTGCATTTGGACTACATACTTGAGGTGCTCTCCGGTGGGTGCGACGAGCAGCACACCAGCATCGGCGCCTTGCAACGAGAAAGCCCCGTCAAAGTACATAATCCAGTCGCGACTTGTTTCCTTTCCGGGGAGAGTGGTCTCCTGAATCTCTTCGTCGAGCGTTGAGGTCCATTCCGCAATGAACTCTGCCAAGACTCTACTCTGAAATGTCGAAGTGCTTTCAAACTTCAAACCAAAGCTTGACAGTTCCAAAGCCCATTCCACAATCCTCCCGGTTGCGTCTGGGTTATGCAATATCCTTTGCAATGGGAAGCAGGTGACGATGGTGATTTCGTGTGCTTGGAAGTAATGGCGCAGCTTCCGAGGTCATAAGGAGGCCGAAGAGCAATTTCTGCACACTGGAGTACCTTGACCTAGCCCCCTGCAAGAGGGAGCTGACAAAGTAAACCGGGTGCTACATCATCTTCTTCTACACTATTTCATTCGGTTGCTTCGCTTCTGCTTCGCCAACGCTAGACTCTGCCAGGGGCCTTGCCTTACCGGCACCAGGCCCTGCCGGGGGGGAGCTCCGGTTCACCATCCGCCAGCCTTACTGTTGCCATTGCCTCTTCGTCGACCTCCCTCTATGCCACTAGCGCGGCGCTGACCACTTGGTTCGTTGCCGCTAGATATAGCAGCAACGGTTCTTGTGGTTTAGGCACAACCAGTATTGGCGTAGAGGAAAGGTACTTTTTCAAATCCTGCAGGCCCGCCTTGGCCTCTGGGGTCCATTCCATTGGCCCACCTTTTTCAAGATTTTGAAAAAGGGAAGGGCACGTTCAGCAGACTTGGAGATGAATCTGCTCATGGCGGCAACGCAGCCAACGAGCCGACCTACATCCTTGATCCGCCTAGGTGCCTCGATATGCTCAATGGCCTTGATCTTGTCTGGATTCGCCTCGATCCCATGCTGTGACACAAAGAACCCGAGAAGTTTGCCGGATGGAACGCCGAAGACACATTTCTTAGGATTCAGCTTGAGGTTGATCTTGCGCAAATTTGCAAACGTCTCTTCCAAATCTTGTACAAGTGTTGCCTGATGTCTACTACACAACCTTCTTCTTGTAGATGTTGTTGGGCCTCCAAGTGTAGAGGTTTGTAGGAGAGTAGCAAATTTCCCTCAAGTGGATGACCTAAGGTTTATCAATTCGTAGGAGGCATAGGATGAAGATGGTCTCTCTCAAGCAACCCTGCAACCAAATAATAAAGAGTCTCTTGTGTCCCCAACACACCCAATACAATGGTAAATTGTATAGGTGCACTAGTTCGGCGAAGAGATGGTGATACAAGTGGTATATGGATGGTAGATAAAGGTTTTTGTAATCTGAAATAATAAAAACAGCAAGGTAACAAATGATAAAAGTGAGCGTAAACGGTATTGCAATGCTAGGAAACAAGGCCTAGGGTTCATACTTTCACTAGTGCAAGTCCTCTCAACAATAATAACATAATTGGATCACATAACTATCCCTCCATGCTATTTTATTTGAATTTAGGGAAAATGCGCGTTTTTCAAAATTGCATTTAGGCCCCAAATAAATGTTCATCCTGTGCGGCTTGATTTTAGAAGCCGGGGAAGATTTATTTCGGGATTTTTGGAGTCCGTTTAGTAGTCCTTTTGTTTTTTCTGAGCGTAAGTTTTTTTTAAAAAAAAGGTCCGAACTGACCTACGGGCCGTGCTAGGCCCGAACTCCCCCGGACCCAGCCTTTATAAGCCACTGGCCCCCCGGGCCGAAACCCTAGCCGCCCGCGCCCGCCGCCGCCCGCCGCCGCCGACGCCGCCGCCCGACGCCGCCGCCCCGCCGGACCCCGCCGCCGCCGACGCCTCGCCGGAGCCGCCGCCGCCTCGCCGGAGCCGCCGCCGCCGTCCCGCCGCCCAAGGTTTACCTCGATTCCGCCGTCGGTTTTCCCGGAAAAACCGTTCGGTTTTCGTCGGTCTTTTTTTGTTTCGTTTTTTCTTTAGATCGGTTTTTTTCCGGTTTAGGCTAATTAGCGAGCGTTCGCTCGTTCGTTCGTTTTAACGAACGCGTTCTTTGTTTAGGTTCAGTTAACGAACGTTCGTTCGTTAAACTGTTCGTCGTTTTTCTTTTTATTGGATTAAATCCATGATTTTCTGATCGCGATTTGTGATCCGATTTTCGTTTTAGTTTATCTTTTTGCTCGTTTATCGGAATCAGGCGATTCAAGCGCCTGGAGTTTCATATGGAAACCCTCTTTCCGTTTAACCAACTTAAACAAGTTTTTGCTTCTGTAAAAATTGCCTTAGATCCAGAATAGTAAACGAAGCCTGTTTCTTTTACCGTTTGTCTTTTGTTGCTTCGTTTGATTCGATTCTTTTTGCCAACCGGAGTTCTTAAGTTGAACTTTCTAGTTAAATATCTTATTTGAGTTTTACCTGTGCATTAGTTGAGTACTTATTGTGTGCTTGTTTGTTTGCGATAGAGTACCCGGAGTGCGCCGCCTGTTACTTCGAATTGCTAGGTTTCCCGGATCATCAGCAAGGCAAGTAACACTTTGATCATACCTCCTACTACCCAGTTTTATTGCATTAGATCAATCCTTACACATTGCATGATTAGGATCTAATTAAATTGTGGGTTTGGGAAGTAGTTGAGGTAGTACCTATTACCTGTCTAATTATCAAACCCTTGGGAGTTACTTCTACGTTTGCTTATTATTGCTATGCTATGCTAGTAGACGTGGATTGGGTGAGTGTATCCATGACAGATGTGAGCTTTGCTAATTAATGGTTTACTTAAGGTGGCAACCTAAACACACATATGGGTGGATTGAGGCACCTGGGTATTCCAGGATTGCCTGTTTTCTTTTGGACCGCCATCCAGACTCAAAGGGATCATGAGATTATTCATGCTAGAAACTTCCGTGTGCAGCCACAAGCTATTATGGGCTCTAGCATAGTTGACTAAGTCGTGCGAACTCTTACAGTGGTAGACTAGCAGATGTAGGGGATGTAGGTGGTACGGTCTACCCATCGTAAGGTGCTAGCGCTTCTGAAAGACTATGTCTCGGTCATCGTTTCTCAAACACCGTGTAGTGCGAGAAACCAAACGGAGGCGATCGAGTCTTGTGGGGAGAAGTGCGCAAACCTCTGCAGAGTGTATAAACTAATCATGGTTAGCTGTGTCCCCGGTTATGGACATCTTGAGTATCTAGTACCTGGATTATCATGTGAATCTCAACATGTTACTCTAAAGATTAATTTTGTTGGGTTTGTTTAATGATGATGTTTAATTGGGATTGAGAATGCTGTCAACCATTCTCAATGTTTAACAACCACCATAATAGTTAAATAAATTTATTCCTTTGCAGTAGGGAAAAATTGGCTTTACGCAAAACTGTAACCATAGAGCTTTCCACCAGCCAAATATGCATACAGTATAGCTGTTTCATTCCATTATTCTCTATGTGTTACATTGCCAGCATATTCCATGTGCTGACCCGTTTTTGGGCTGCAACGTTAATGTTGCAGACTTTTCAGACGACGATTAAGGAGTTTTAGGTCGTGGTTGTATACTCAATGATGCCGTTGGAGTTGATGGACTCACTTATCTTCCAAGCCTTTCGCTGTTATTGTTATTAGATGGCCTTAAGCCATTTTTATTGTAATAAGTTATCTCTGGAGACACTCGATGTAATAAGTGTGTGATTGCTACTCTGCTATAAATCCTTCAAGTACTGTGTGGTGTCAACATTACTGATCTAGGGATGACACCGGAGCACAGAGATATGACCGTTTGAGGTCTGGTCGCTACAGTGGGTATGATTATACGATATGCATCACACAATCTCAGATTCATCTATTTAACCAACACATAGGACCTCAAAGAGTGCCCCAAAGTTCTACCGGAGAATCACGACGAAAATGTGTGCCAACCCCTATGCATAGGTTCATGGGCGAAACCCGCAAGTTGATCACCAAAACATACATCAAGTGAATCACGTGGTATCCCATTGTCACCACAGATACGCACGGCAAGACATACATCAAGTGTTCTCAAATCTTTAAAGACTCAATCCGATAAGATAACTTCAAAGGGGAAACTCAATTCATTACAAGAGAGTATAGGGGGAGGAGAAACATAAGATCCAACTATAATAGCAAAGCTCACGATACATCAAGATCGTGCCAAATCAAGAACACGAGAGAGAGAGAGATCAAACACATAGCTGCTGGTACATACCCTCATCCCCGAGGGAGAACTACTCCCTCCTCGTCATGGAGAGCGCCGGGATGATGAAGATGGCCACCAAAGAGGGATTCCCCCTCCGGCAGGGTGCCGGAACGGGTCTAGATTGGCTTTCGGTGGCTACGGAGGCTTTTGGCGGCGGAACTCCCGATCTATTGTGCTCCCCGATGTTTTTAGGGTATATGGAGATATATAGGCAGAAGAAGTACGTCAGGGGGGCACGAGGGGCCCACGAGGGTGGAGGGTGCGCCCTAGGGGGGTGGGCGCGCCCCCTACCTCGTGGCCTCCTCGAAGCTTCCCTTATGTGCACTTCAAGTCTTCTGGGCTTCTTTCCTTCCAAAAATGAGTTCCGTGAAGTTTCAGGTCAATTGGACTCCGTTTGATTTTCCTTTTCTTCGAAACCCTAAAACAAGGTAAAAACAGAAACTAGCACTGGGCTCTGGGTTAATAGGTTAGTCCCAAAAATGATATGAAAGTGTATTATAAAGCCCATAAACATCCAAAACAGTAGATAATATAGCATGGAGCAATCAAAAATTATAGATACGTTGGAGACGTATCAGCATCCCCAAGCTTAATTCCTGCTCGTCCTCGAGTAGGTAAATGATAAAAACAGAATTTTTGATGCGGAGTGCTACTTGGCATAATTTCAATGTAATCTTCTTTATTGTGGCAAGAATATTCAGATCCATAAGATTCAAGACAAAATTTTAATATTGACATAAAAATAATAATACTTCGAGCATACTTATCAAAGCAACCATGTCTTCTCAAAATAACATGGCTAAAGAAAGCTTATCCCTACAAAATCATATAGTCTGGCTATGCTCCATCTTCACCACACAAAATATTTAAATCATGCACAACCCCAATGACAAGCCAAGCAATTGTTTCATACTTTTGATGTTCTCAAACTTTTTCAATCTTCACGCAATACATGAGCGTGAGCCATGGACATAGCACTATAGGTGGAATAGAATGGTGGTTGTGGAGAAGACAAAAAGGAGAAGATAGTGTCACATCAACTAGGCGTATCAATGGGCTATGGAGATGCCCATCAATAGATATCAATGTGAGTGAGTAGGGATTGCCATGCAACGGATGCTCTAGAGCTATAAGTGTATGAAAGCTCAACAAAAGAAACTAGTGGGTGTGCATCCAACTCGCTTGCTCACGAAGACCTAGGGCATTTTGAGGAAGCCCATCATTGGAATATACAAGCCAAGTTCTATAATGAAAAATTCCCACTAGTATATGAAAGTGATAACATGAGAGACTCTCTATCATGAAGATCATGGTGCTACTTTGAAGCACAAATGTGGTAAAAGGATAGTAGCATTGTCCCTTCTCTCTTTTTCTCTCATATTTTTTTATTTGGGCCTTTTCTCTCTCTTTTTTATGGCCTCTTTTTTATTTTTTATTTGGGCTTCTTTGGCCTCTTTTTATTTATTTATTTATTTTCGTCCGGAGTCTCATCCCGACTTATGGGGGAATCATAGTCTCCATCATCCTTTCCTCACTGGGACAGTGCTCTAACAATGATGATCATCACACTTTTATTTACTTACAACTCAAGAATTACAACTCGATACTTAGAACAAAATATGACTCTATATGAATGCCTCCGGCGGTGTACCGGGATGTGCAATGAATCATGAGTGACATGTATGAAAGAATTATGAACGGTGGCTTTGCCACAAATACAATGTCAACTACATGATCACGCAAAGCAATATGACAATGATGGATCGTGTCATAGTAAACAGAACGGTGGAAAGTTGCATGGCAATATATCTCGGAATGGCTATGGAAATGCCATAATAGGTAGGTATGGTGGCTGTTTTGAGGAAGGTATATGGTGGGTTTAAGGTACCGACGAAAGTTGCGCGGTACTAGAGAGGCTAGCAAGGATGGAAGGGTGAGAGTGCGTATAATCCATGGATTCAACATTAGTCATAAAGAACTCACATACTTATTGCAAAAATCTACAAGTCATCAAAAACCTCGGCACTACGCGCATGCTCCTAGGGGGATATATTGGTAGGAAAATACCATCGCTCGTCCCCGACCGCCACTCATAAGGAGGACAATCAAATAACACCTCATGTTTCAAATTTGTTACATAACTTTTACCATACGTGCATGCTACGGGACTTGCAAACTTCAACACAGGCATTTCTCAATTTCACAACTACTCAATTAGCATGACTTTGATATTATTACCTCCATATCTCAAAACAATCATCAAGCATCAAACTTCTCTTAGTATTCAATACTCTATATGAAAGTTTTTACTATTCTTGGATGCCTAGCATATTAGGATTATTTAAGAAAATTACCATGCTATTTAAGACTCTCAAAATAACCTAAGTGAAGCATGAGAGTTCATCTATTTCTTCAAAATAAAACTACCACCATGCTCTAAAAGGATATAAGTGAAGTACTAGAGCAAATGACAAACTACTCTGAAAGATATAAGTGAAGACCAATGAGTAGTCGAATAATTATGCAACTATGTGAAGACTCTCTAACATTTAATAATTTAAGATCTTGGTATTTTATTCAAACAGCAAGCAAAGCAAAATAAAATGACATTCTAAGAATGGCAAACATCATGTGAAGAAGCAAAAACTTAGGATCGGCCGAAACTAACCGATAGTTGTTGAAGAAGAAAGGTGGGATGCCAACCGGGGCATCCCCAAGCTTAGATGCTTGAGAATTCTTGAAATATTATCTTGGGGTGCCTTGGGCATCCCCAAGCTTGAGCTTTTGTGTCTCCTTAATTCCTCTCATATCACGATCTCCCTAAATCTCAAAAGCTTCATCCACACAAAACTCAACAAGGACTCGTGAGATAAGTTAGTATAAACCATTGCAAAAACCTTATCATACTCTACTGTAGAAAATCACTAAAATTATTATTCAACATTGCATACTAAATGCCTCTGCATATTTAATAGTCATATCCTCAAATAGAATCATTAAAGAAGCAAACATATGCAAGCAATGCAAACATAACATCAATCTGCCTAAACAGGATAGTCTGTAAAGAATGCTGCAACATCCATACTTCCCTAGCTCCAACAATTATGAAAGAAAATTCCCACTGTATTAAATTTATCAGAGCTTAATATGCAAAAGGTTTCAACATTTTATCACATTCTGACTTTTTAGGGAATTATTGCAACAGCGGTAAACTTTCTGTTTTCAAACAGCAACATGTATACTTGTAACATAGGCATAGTAAAGGCTATCAATGCCACTTTTATTGAAATAAAAGATGCAAAACATTGTTATAAATAAAACCAAGCAAATCCTAACAAAATAAATTGACGCTCCAAGCAAAACACATATCATGTGGTGAATAAAAATATAGCTCCAAGTAAAGTTACCGATGAACGAAGACGAAAGAGGGGATGCCTTCCGGGGCATCCCCAAGCTTAGGCTCTTAGTTATCCTTGAATATTACCTTGGGGTTCCTTGGGCATCCCCAAGCTTAGTCTCTTGCCACTCCTTATTCCATAGTCCATCGAATCCTTACCCAAAACTTGAAAACTTCACAACACAAAACTTAACAGAAAACTCGTAAGCTCCGTTAGTATAAGAAAATAAATCACCACTTCAAGGTACTGTAATTAACTCATTATTTATTTATATTGGTGTTAAACCTACTTTATTCCAACTTCTCTATGGTTTATAAACTATTTTACTAGCCATAGATTCATCAAAATAAGTAAACAACACATGAAAAACAGAATCTGTCAAAAACAGAACAGTCTGTAGTAATCTGGATCAAACGTATACTTCTAGAACTCATAAAATTATAAAATAAATTGATGGACCTGATACATTTATCTATTAATTATATGCAAAAAGAATTAACTAAATAGCACTCTCCAACAAAAAATGGCAGCAATTCTCGTGAGCGCTAAAGTTTCTGTTTTTTTACAGCATGATCAACAAGACTTTCCCAAGTCTTCCCAAAGGTTCTACTTGGCAAAAACACTAATTAAAAGCATAAAACCACATATAAACACAGGCTAGATGAATTATTTATTACTAAACAGGAACAATAAGAAAGTAACAAGAATAAAATTGGGTTGCCTCCCAACAAGCGCTATCGTTTAACGCCTCTAGCTAGGCATGATGATTTCAACGATGCTCACATAAAGATAAGAACTGAAACATAAAGAGAGCATCATGAAGAATATGACTAGCACATTTAAGTCTAACATACTTCCTATGCATAGGGATTTTGTGAGCAAACAACTTATGGAAACAATAGTCAACTAGCATAGGAAGGTAAAACAAGCATAACTTCAAAACTTTAAGCACATAGAGAGGAAACTTGATATTATTGCAATTCCTACAAGCATATATTCCTCCCTCATAATAATTTTCAGTAGCATCATGAATGAATTCAACAATATAACCAGCACCTAAAGCATTCTTTTCATGATCTACAAGCATAGAAAATTTACTACTCTCCACACAAGCAAAATTCTTCTCATGAATAATAGTGGGAGCAAACTTAACAAAATAACTATCATGTGATTGAAAATTGAAATCAAGATGACATGTTTCATTGTTATTATTATTCTTTAAAGCATATGTGTCATCACAATAATCATCATATATAGGAGTCATGCTTTCATCATAATAAATTTTCTCATCGAAACTTGGGGAACAAAAAATATCATCTTCATCAAACATAGCTTCCCCAAGCTTGTGGCTTTGCATATCATTAGCATCATAGATATTCAAGGAATTCATACTAACAACATTGCAATCATGCTCATCATTCAAATATTTAGTGCCAAACATTTTATAGATTTCTTCTTCTAGCACTTGAGCACAATTATCCTTTCCATCATACTCACGATAGATATTAAAAAGGTGAAGCGTATGAGACAAACTTAATTCCATTTTTTATAGTTTTCTTTTATAAACTAAACTAGTGATAAAACAAGAAACTAGAAGACTCGATTGCAAGATCTAAAGATATACCTTCAAGCACTCACCTCCCCGGCAACGGCGCCGGAAAAGAGCTTGATGTCTACTACACAACCTTCTTCTTGTAGACGTTGTTGGGCCTCCAAGTGCAGAGGTTTGTATGACAGTAGCAAATTTCCCTCAAGTGGATGACCTAAGGTTTATCAATCCGTAGGAGGCGTAGAATGAAGATGGTCTCTCTCAAGCAACCCTGCAACCAAATAACAAAGAGTCTCTTGTGTCCCCAACACACCCAATACAATGGTAAATTGTATAGGTGCACTAGTTCGGCGAAGAGATGGTGATACAAGTGGTATATGGATGGTAGATAAAGGTATTTGTAATCTGAAATAATAAAAACAGCAAGTTAACAAATGATAAAAGTGAGCGTAAACGGTATTGCAATGCTAGGAAACAAGGCCTAGGGTTCATACTTTCACTAGTGCAAGTCCTATCAACAATAATAACATAATTGGATCACATAACTATCCCTCAACATGCAACAAAGAGTCACTCCAAAGTCACTAATAGCGGAGAACGAACGAAGTGATTATGGTAGGGTACGAAACCACCTCAAAGTTATTCTTTCCAAACAATCCATTGGGCTATTCCTATAAGTGTCACAAACAGCCCTAGAGTTCGTACTAGAATAACACCTTAAGAAACAAATCAACCAAAACCCTAATGTCACCTAGATACTCCATTGTCACCTCAAGTATCAGTGGGTATGATTATACGATATGCATCACACAATCTCAGATTCATCTATTCAACCAACACATAGGACCTCAAAGAGTGCCCCAAAGTTCTACCAGAGAATCACGACGAAAACGTGTGCCAACCCCTATGCATAGGTTCATGGGCGGAACCCGCAAGTTGATCACCAAAACATACATCAAGTGAATCACGTGGTATCCCATTGTCACCACAGATACACACGACAAGACATACATCAAGTGTTCTCAAATCTTTAAAGACTCAATCCGATAAGATAACTTCAAAGGGGAAACTCAATTCATTACAAGAGAGTAGAGGGGGAGGAGAAACATAAGATCCAACTATAATAGCAAAGATCGCGATACATCAAGATCGTGCCAAATCAAGAACACGAGAGAGAGAGAGAGATCAAACACATAGCTACTAGTACATACCCTCAGCCCCGAGGGAGAACTACTCCCTCCTCATTATGGAGAGCGCTGGGATGATGAAGATGGCCAACGAAGAGGGATTCCCCCTCCGGCAGGGTGCCAGAACGGGTCTAGATTGGCTTTCGGTGGCTACGGAGGCTTATGGCGGCGGAATTCCCGATCTATTGTGTTCCCCGATGTTTTAGGGTATATGGAGATATATAGGTGAAAGAAGTACGTCAGGGGGGCCACGAGGGGCCCACGAGGGTGGAGGGCGCGCCCTAGGGGGTGGGCGCGCCCCCTACCTCGTGGCCTCCTCGAAGCTTCCCTTACGTGCACTTCAAGTCTTCTGGGCTTCTTTCCTTCCAAAAATGAGGTCCGTGAAGTTTCAGGTCAATTGGACCCCGTTTGATTTTCCTTTTCTTTGAAACCCTAAAACAAGGTAAAAACAGAAACTGGCACTGGGCTCTGGGTTAATAGGTTAGTCCCAAAAATGATATAAAAGTGTATAATAAAGCCCATAAACATCCAAAACAGTAGATAATATAGCATGGAGCAATCAAAAATTATAGATACATTGGAGACGTATCATTGCCCTATCCTTGGTTTTGACCACTATGTCATCCATACAAGCTTCCATGTTTCTATGTAGCTGGGGCTCAAAACCAATTTGGACTGCTCTTGCAAACGTTGAGCCAACACTCTTCAACCCGAAAGGCATTCGTAAGAAACAATACGTACCACATGGGGTGATGAATGTTGTCTTCTCTTCATCTTCTCTTGCCATGAAGATCTGGTGGTATCCTGAGTAGGCGTCAGGGAACGATAACAAGTCGCACCCGGTCGTGGAGTCAACAATCTGGTCAATGCGCGGCAATGGGAAAGGGTCCTTCGGACAAGCCTTGTTGATATCTGTGTAATCAATACACATCGTCCACTTTCCATTTGCCTTGCGCACCACCACCGGATTGGCCAACCATGTCGGATGAAGTACTTCCCTCACCAAGCCTGTCACTTCTAACTTCCTGATCTCCTCCGTGATGAACTCCTGTCGTTCCAAAGCTTGCTTCCTGACCTTCTGCTTGATGGGTCACGCATGAGGAGAGACAGCAAGATGGTGCTCAATCACCTCCCTGGGAACGCCGGGGATGTCGGATGCTCGCCATGCAAACACATCGACATTCGCCCGCAGGAAGGTGACGAGCGCACCTTCCTATTTGCCGTCAAGGGAGGAGCTTATGGTGAAGGCCCCTCCCGCGCCATCCTCCTTGGCGGGCACCTTCTTGGTCTCTGGTGGTGCAGCTCTAGATTTCTTGCTCTTGCCGGTGGAGCCGTCTGGCACGTCCTCAATGGGAGCACAACACTCCGAAGAGGTGCGCTTGTCGGAGTGGGTGCGAGAGGTCTTGCCGATCTTCTTCCCTCCCAGGGCTTCGGCGGCAGGAGCAAATGCCTTGGCGACAGTTGCTGCAACTGCCTCCTAGTAGAGTTGGTCAGCGCAGATCAGCGCATCCTTCTTATCGGAGGGGATGGTGATGATAGTCATCGTCCCAGGCATCTTCAGTGTTGTAGGCGTAATGTGAGGTCAGCATGAACTTAGCTAGTGTCGGGTGATACGTCTCCATCGTATCTACTTTTCCAAACACTTTTGCCCTTGTTTTGGACTCTAACTTGCATGATTTGAACGGAACTAACCCGGACTGACGCTGTTTTCAGCAGAAATACCATGGTGTTATTTATGTGTAGAAACAAACGTTCTCGGAATGACCTGAAACTTCACGGAGCAACTTTTTGGAAAATATAAAAAATACCTGCAAAAGATGAAGGCCGGGGGGCCCACCACCTCTCCACAAGGGTGGGGGGCGCGCCTGCCCCCCTAGGGCGCGCCCCCTACCTCGTGGGCCCCCTGGTGCCTCTCCGACTCCAACTCCAACTCTATATATTGTGTTTCGGGGAGAAAAAAAATCAGAGAGAAGAATTCATCGCGATTTACGATACGGAGCCGCCGCCAAGCCCTAAAACCTCTCGGGAGGGCTGATCTGGAGTCCGTTCGGGGCTCCGGAGAGGGGAATCCGTCGCCATCATCATCATCATCAACCATCCTCCATCACCAATTTCATGATGCTCACCGCCATGCGTGAGTAATTCCATTGTAGGCTTGCTGGACAGTGATGGGTTGGATGGGATCTATCATGTAATCGAGTTAGTTTTGTTAGGGTTTGATCCCTAGTATCCATTATGTTTTGAGATTGATGATGCTATGACTTTGCTATGCTTAATGCTTGTCACTAGGGCCCGAGTGCCATGATTTCAGATCTGAACCTATTATGTTTTCATCAATATATGAGTGTTCTTGATCCTATCTTGCAAGTCTATAGTCACCTATTATGTGTTATGATCCGTTAACCCCGAAGTGACAATAATCGGGATACTTACCGGTGATGACCGTAGTTTGAGGAGTTCATGTATTCACTATGTGTTAATGCTTTGTTCCGGTACTCTATTAAAAGGAGGCCTTAATATCCCTTAGTTTCTGTAAGGACCCCGCTGCCACGGGACGGTAGGACAAAAGATGTCATGCAAGTTCTTTTCCATAAGCATGTATGACTATGTTCGGAATACATGCCTACATTATATCAATGAACTGGAGCTAGTTCTGTGTCACCCTAGGTTATGACAGTTACATGATGAACCGCATCTGGCATAATTCTCTATCACTGATCCATTGCCTACGAGCTTTCCACATATTGTTCTTCGCTTATTTACTTTTCCGTTGCTCTTGCTATCATCACTACAAAATACCAAAAACATTACTTTTACTACTGTTACCTTTTGCTAACGTTACCACTACTATCATATTACTTTGCTACTAAATACTTTGCTGCAGATACTAAGTTTCCAGGTGTGGTTGAATTAACAACTCAGCTGCTAATACTTGAGATTATTCTTTGGCTCCCCTTGTGTCGAATCAATAAATTTGGGTTGAATACTTTACCCTCGAAAACTGTTGCGATCCCCTATACTTGTGGGTTATCAAGACTATTTTCTGGCGCCTGATAACCCACAAGTATAGGGGATCGCAACAACTTTTGAGGGTAGAGTATTCAACCAAAATTTATTGATTTGACACAAGGGGAGCCAAAGAATATTCTCAAGTATTAGCAGCTGAGTTGTCAATTCAACCACACCTGGAAACTTAGTATCTGCAGCAAAGTGTTTAGTAGCAAAGTAATATGATAGTATTGGTAGCGGCAACAAAAGTAAAGACAACAAAAGTAATGTTTTTGGTATTTTGTAGTGATTGTAACAGTAGCCGCGGGAAAGTAAATAAGTGTAAACCAGTATATGGAAAACTCGTAGGCACCGGATCAGTGATGGATAATTATGCCGGATGCGGTTCATCATGTAACAGTCATAACATAGGGTGACACAGAACTAGCTCCAATTCATCAATGTAATGTAGGCATGTATTTCGTATATAGTCATACGTGCTTATGGAAAAGAACTTGCATGACATCTTTTGTCCTACCCTCCCGTGGCAGCGGGGTCCTATTGGAAACTAAGGGATATTAAGGCCTCCTTTTAATAGAGAACTGGAACAAAGCATTAGCACATAGTGAATACATGAACTCCTCAAACTATGGTCATCACCGGGAGTGGTCCCGATTATTGTCACTTCGGGGTTGCCGGATCATAAAAGATAGTAGGTGACTATAGACTTGCAAGATAGGATCAAGAACTCACATATATTCATGAAAACATAACAGGTTCAGATTTGAAAGCATGGCACTCGGGCCCTAGCGACAAGCATTAAGCATAGCAAAGTCATAGCAACATCAATCTCAGAACATAATGGATACTAGGGATCAAACCCTAACAAAACTAACTCGATTACATGATAAATCTCATCCAACCCATCACCGTCCAGCAAGCCTATGATGGAATTACTCATGCACGGCGGTGAGCATCATGAAATTGGTGATGGAGGATGGTTGATGATGACGACGACGACGAATCCCCCTCTCCGGAGCCCCGAACGGACTCCAGATCAGCCCTCTCGAGAGGTTTTAGGGCTTGGCAGCGGCTCCGTATCGTAAAACGCGAGGATTTCTTCTCTCTGATTTTTTCCTCTCTGAAAGCAAATATATAGAGTTGGAGTTGGCGTCGGAGGGCATCCAGGGGGCCCACGAGGTAGGGGGCGCGCCCTAGGGGGGGCGCCCCCACCCTCATGGACAGGGTGTGGGCCCCCTGGTCTTCATCTTTGGCGAGGATTTTTTATTATTTTTTCTAAGATGTTCCGTGGAGTTTCAGGTCATTCCGAGAATATTTGTTTTCTGCACATAAAACAACACCATGGCAATTCTGCTGAAAACAGCGTCAGTCCGGGTTAGTTCCATTCAAATCATACAAGTTAGAGTCCAAAACAAGGGCAAAAGTGCTTGGAAAAGTAGATACGACGGAGACGTATCAACTCCCCCAAGCTTAAACCCTTGCTTGTCCTCAAGCAATTCAGTTGACAAATTGAAAGAAAGAAAGAAAAACTTTTACAAACTCTGTTTGCTCTTGTTGTTGTAAGTATGTCAAGCGAGTATTCAAGTTTTTATCATAGATCATAACTAACCACATTTGCAATAATTCTCAGGTCTCATAATTACTCATATCAATAGCATAATCAACTAGCAAGTCATAATAATAAATCTCGGATGACAACACTTTCTCAAAACAATCATAATATGATATAACAAGATGGTATCTCACTAGCCCTTTCTGAGACCGCAAAACATAAATGCAGAGCACCTTTAAAGATCAAGGACTGACTAGACATTGTAATTCATGGTAAAAGAGATCCAATCATAGTCATACCCAATATAAATTAACAGTGATGAATGCAAATGACAGCTGTGCTCTCCAGCTAGTGCTTTTTAATAAGAGGGTGATGACTCAACATAAAAGTAAATGGATAGGCCCTTCGCAGAGGGAAGCAGGGATTTGTAGAGGTGCCAGAGCTCGGTTTTGAAATAGAGATAAATAGTATTTTGAGTGGTATACTTTCATTGTCAACGTAACAACTAAGAGATGGCGACATCTTCCATGCTAAACACATGATAGGCGGTTCCCAAACAGAATGGTAAAGTTTATACTCCCCCTCCACCAACAAGCATCAATCCATGGCTTGCTCGAAACAACGAGTGCCTCCAACATACATCAGGTCCCAGGGGGAGTTCTGTTTGCAATTAATTTTGATTTAGTTTGCATAAAGCATGGGACTCGGCATCCCGGTGACCAACCATTTTCTCGTGAGTGAGGAGCGAAGTCCACTCCTCTTGAGAATAACCCGCCTAACACGGAAGATAAGGAAAGCCTTGGTTGATACATGAGCTATTCGAGCATACAAAACAGAATGTTCATTTGAAGGTTTAGAGTTTGGCACATACAAATTTACTTGGAACGGCAGGTAGATACAGCATATAGGAAGGTATAGTGGACTCATCTGGAATAACTTTGGGGTTTAAGGGGTTGGATGCACAAGCATTATTCCCGCTTAGTATAAGTGAAGGATAGCAAAAGACTGGGAAGCGACCAACTAGAGAGCGACAACAGCCATGTACATGCATTAAAATTAGTAAACATTGGATGCAAGCATGAGTAGGATATAATCCACCATGAACATAAATATCGTGAATGCTATGTTGATTTTGTTTCAACTACATGCGTGAACATGTGCCAAGTCAAGTCACTTAAATCATTCAAAGGAGGATACCACCCCATCATACCACATCATAATCATCTCAATAGCATGTTGGCACACAAGGTAAATCATTATAACTCATAGCTAATGAAGCATGGCACAAGCAACTATGATCTCTAATTGTCATTGCAAACATGTTTATTCATAATAGGCTGAATCAAGAACGAGGGAATCATCATATTTACAAAAACAATAGAGGTCGAGTTCATACCAGCTTTTCTCATCTCAGTCAGTCCATCATATATCATCATAATTGCCTTTCACTTGCATGACCGAACGGTGTGAATAATAATAAGAGTGTACGTGCATTGGACTAAGCTGGAATCTGCGAGCATTCAATAAACAGGAGAAGACAAGGCAATATGGGCTCTTGGTTAAATCAACAATAATGCATATAAGAGCCACTTCAATCAATTTAATGATGGTCTTCTCCTACTGACCCCCAAAGAAAAGAAAAGAAATAAAACTATTTACACGGGAAAGCTCCCAACAAGCAAAAGAAGAACGGGAAATATTTTTGGGTTTTCTTTTTAGTTATTACTACTACAGCAGAAAAATAAACTACTACTAATTCTTTTTGGTTTTTCTTAAGGTTTAACAAACACACAAGAAGAAAGAAGGAAAAAGAAACTAAACTAGCATGGATATTACAGTGAAAAAGTATGAGCACCGACATCTAGCAATGAGTGTGTGTGAACATAAATGTAATGTCGGTGAGAAATACGTACTCCCCCAAGCTTAGGCTTTTGGCCTAAATTGGTCTATGGCCACGGCTGTCCTGGCTGATATCCATAATAATAGTTGGGGTCGTACTGCGACGAAGAATAGTTGGGATCATACTGATGTGCAGCGGTTATCGCCTGTTGAGCTGCAATGTGGAGTCGAGTTGCCTCCGCTCTCCTCTCGTACTCTTCTGCCGCCTCTCTGGTAATAACATATCTTCTTTTTGTCTGTGAATCAAAAAAGGCAGGAGCAGGGAGAGTAATACGGAAAACACGTCGTTTATAAAAAATTAAACGATATACGAGAGGTGATTCAGGCCTCTCGACAAACTGGTGTGAAGCCATAGAGTCATAATCTAAATATGCAGGAGGCAACTCCGTATCACCCTCACGAATGTCTATTTCAAGAAAATGAGCTAAGCGGGTTGCATAAATTCCTCCAAAGAAATCTCCATTATGTCTATTATGATGCAACCTATGAGCTACAATGGCTCCCATATGATGAGATTGGTCTCCTAACACAGCGCTCCTAAGAATGCTAAGATCAGGGACACACATGTGACATGCTTCATCCTTAGCATTTATGCATCTACCGATGAAGAGAGCAAAATAATGTATAGCAGGAAACTGAATGCTCCCTATGGTAGCCTGCGTTATATCTCTAGATTCCCCCACAGTTATACTAGCAAGAAAGTTTCTAAATTCAGATTTAGGCGGATCCCTAACACTACCCCATGATGGAAGTTTGCAAGCAGAAGTGAAATCCTCTAAGTCCATGGTATAAGATTTCTCATAGAGATCAGACATGACTGAAGGAGAATTACGCGAAGATGAATACTCAAACCTCCTCACGAATGAACTTGTGAGATCATGATACTGGGGGCATTTGTTAGCCTCAAAATCCTCAAGACCGGAATTGCGCAAATATGCTTTGAATTATTCTTTAATTCCCGCACGGTCCATAAAATTTTCCGACGGCCATTGGCAAGGCCGTACTGGAGCGTCTCTTGGTGGATCCTCGTCAGCATCGCGCATAGCAATCCTGGGTCCTTGCTTCTTAGAAGAACCACCTTCGAACATCTTCCTAAGCATATTGTTTTTCTCTGAAAAATTCTGAAATTTTTAGTAACTTCAAACAAAAGTGAACCAACTTCAATAAAACTGATAGCAACTACTCCTACAAGTGCCTAGGGCCTATATCATGCATCAAAACTACCTTTGACCATATAAATTTGACATGCAAGCTCAAGAACAGGGTCACCTAAGCAGCAAAAATTTGCAAAGAATAAAGCACTAGAACAAAAACTAATTGGACCAATGGAGGAGTCACATACCCAGGAACAATCTCCCCAAGCAGTTTTGCGAGAGGTGCTTTGAGCAAGGAGATCGAAAATCACAACAAAAGTGGCCGGAACTCGTGCTTGAGTTGGTTTTTCGGGTTTGTGTGAGACAGAGGAAGAAGATGGGTGCTGGGATAAGTGGAGGAGGGCCACCGTGGGCCCACGAGGCAGGGGCGCGCCCTAGAGGGGGGAGGCGCCCACCACCCTCGTGGCCAGGTGGCAGCTCCTCCCACGGTAATTTTTGCACAGTAAATCCTCAAATATTTCCGAAAAAATCATATTAAATTGGCATGGCATTATGAGGACTTTTATTTTCGGGATATTTTTATATTGCACGGATAAGACAGGAAACAGACAGAAAAATACTATTTTTACTTTATTTCTACTAATTAACAGAAAATATAGAGAGGGTACAGAAGGTTGTGCTTCTAGTTTCATCCATATCATGCTCATCAAAAAGAATCCACTAACAGGGTTGATCAAGTCTTGTTAACAAACTCATTCTGATAATCATGAAACCGGAGAAATTTTGAACTAAGTTACCTCAACGGGGATATGCACATCCCCAATAATAAGTATATCATATTTCTTTTTGACAGTAGGAAGAGGAAATTCAAAACCTCCAATTATAATCGATGGAATTTTTCCAATGGAGTTGATACTATGAACTTGAGGTTGTTTCCTCGGGAAGTGTACCGTATGCTCATTACCATTAACATGAAAAGTGACATTGCCTTTATTGCAATCAATAACAGCCCCTGCAGTATTAAGAAAAGGTCTTCCAAGAATAATAGACATACTATCATCCTCGGGAATATCAAGAATAACAAAGTCCGTTAAAATAGTAACGTTTGCAACCACAACAGGCACATCCTCACAGATACCGACAGGTATAGCAGTTGATTTATCAGCCATTTGCAAAGATATTTCAGTAGGTGTCAGCTTATTCAAGTCAAGTCTACGATATAAAGAGAGAGGCATAACACTAACACCGGCTCCAAGATCACATAAAGCAATTTTAATATAATTTATTTTAATGGAGCAAGGTATAGTAGGTACTCTGGGATCTCCAAGTTTCTTTCGTATTCCACCCTTAAAAGTATAATTAGCAAGCATGGTGGAAATCTCAGCTTCCGGTATCTTTCTTTTATTAGTAATGATATCCTTCATATATTTAGCATAAGGATTTGTTTTGAGCACATCAGTTAATCGCATATGCAAAAATATAGGCCTAATCATTTCAGCAAAGCGCTCAAAATCCTCATCATCCTTTTTCTTGGATGGTTTTGGAGGAAAAGGCATGGGTTTCTGAACCCAAGGTTCCCTTTCTTTACCATGTTTCCTAGCAACAAAGTCTCTTTTATCATAACGTTGATTCTTTGATTGTGGGTTATCAAGATCAATAGCAGGTTCAATTTATACATCATTATCATTACTAGGTTGAGCATCATCATGAACATCATCATTAATATTTTCATTAGGTTCATGTTCATTACCAGACTATGTTTCAGCATCAGACATAAATATATCGTTTGGATTATCAGGTGGTTCAGCAATAGGTTCACTAGAAGTTTGCACAGTTCTATCATTTTTCTTCTTATTCTTTTTATAAGAACTAGGAACATCAATATTATTTCACTGAGAATCTTGGTCGATTCTCTTAGGGTGGCCTTCAGGATACAAAGGTTCCTGAGTCATTCTACCAGTTCTAGTAGCCACTCTGACAGCATAATCATTTTTCTTACTATTCATTTCATCAAGCACTTCTTTTTGAGCCTTAAGTACTTGTTCTACTTGAGTGGTAACCATAGAAGCATGTTTGCTAACAAGTTTAAGTTCACCTTTAATATTAGCCATATAATCACCCAAGCATCTAATCATATAAGCATTTTCTTTTAATTGTCTACCAAAATAAGAATTGAAGTAGCCTTGCTTAAACATAAAGTTATCAAACTCATACAAGCACTGACTAGCAATTTTAGTAGGAGGGACTTCAGCTTTATCATATCTATAGAGAGAATTTACCTTTACTACCTGTGTCGGGATATCGAGATCAGGAGGTTCTTCAGTAAATAAAGAATTGAGATCATATGTTTCTTCAACAGGCGGTATATTAAGACCATGTATTTCTTCAATAGGAGGTAAATTCTTAACATCTTCAGCTTTAATACCTTTTTCTTTCATAGATTTCTTTGCCTCTTGCATATCTTCGGGACTGAGAAATAGAACACCTCTCTTCTTCAGAGTTGGTTTAGGAATAGACTCAGTAATTGGAGCAGGAGCTGGCTCCGGAGGTGCCCAATTATTTTCATTTGTCAATATATTATTCAATAGAATTTCAGCTTCATCCGGTGTTCTTTCCCTGAAAAGAGAACCAGCACAACTATCCAGGTAATCTCTGGAAGCATCGGTTAGTCCATTATAAAAGATATCAAGTATTTCAGGTTTCTTAAGAGGATGATCAGGCAAAGCATTAAGTAACTTGAGAAGCCTCCCCCAAGCTTGTGGGAGACTCTCTTCTTTAATTTGCACGAAGTTGTATATTTCCCTCAAAGCAGCTTGTTTCTTATGAGCAGGGAAATATTTAGCAGAGAAGTAATAAATCATATCCTGGGGACTACGCACACAACCAGGATCAAGAGAATTAAACCATATCTTAGCATCACCCTTTAATGAGAACGGAAATATTTTGAGTATATAGAAGTAACGCGATCTCTCATCATTAGTAAACAGGGCGGCTATATCATTTAACTTAGTAAGATGTGCCACAACAGTTTCAGATTCATAGCCATAAAACGGATCAGATTCAACCAAAGTAATTATATCAGGATCAACAGAGAATTCATAATCCTTATCAGGAACATAGATAGGTGAAGTAGAAAAAGCAGGGCCGGATTTCATTTTATCTCTAAGTGATTCTTTGTTCCATTTAACTAATAACCTATTAAGCTCATATCTATCTTTGCAAGCTAAAATAGCGGCAGAAGATTCCATATCAAAAAGATAGCCCTCGGGGATAACAGGCATATTTTCATCATCACTATCATCATTGTATTCAGATTCAATAATTTCTTTTTCTCTAGCCCTAGCAATTTGTTCATCAAGAAATTCACCAAGGGGTACATTAGTATCAGGCATAGAAGCAGTTTCATCATAAGTATCATGCATAGCAGAAGTGGCATCATCAATAACATGTGACATATCGGAACGAATAGCAGAAGCAGGTTTAGGTGTCGCTAGCTTACTCATAACAGAAGGTGAATCAAGTGCAGAGCTAGATGGCAGTTCCTTACCTCCCCTCGTAGTTGAGGGATAGATCTTGGTTTTTGGATCTCTCAAGTTCTTCATAGTGATAAGCAGATATAAATCCCAAGTGACTCAAAGAATAGAGCTATGCTCCCCGGCAACGGCGCCAGAAATTTGTCTTGATAACCCACAAGTATAGGGGATCGCAACAGCTTTCGAGGGTAGAGTATTCAACCCAAATTTATTGATTCGACACAAGGGGAGTCAAAGAATATTCTCAAGTATTAGCAGCTGAGTTGTCAATTCAACCACACCTGGAAACTTAGTATCTGCAGCAAAGTGTTTAGTAGCAAAGTAATATGATAGTATTGGTAGCGAAAACAAAAGTAAAGACAGCAAAAGTAATGTTTTTGGTATTTTTTAGTGATTGTAACAGTAGCCGCGGGAAAGTAAATAAGCGTAAACCAGTATATGGAAAACTCGTAGGCACCGGATCAGTGATGGATAATTATGCCGGATGCGGTTCATCATGTAACAGTCATAACATAAGGTGACACAGAACTAGCTCCAATTCATCAATGTAATGTAGGCATGTATTCCGTATATAGTCATACGTGCTTATGGAAAAGAACTTGCATGACATCTTTTGTCCTACCCTCCCGTGGCAGCGGGGTCCTATTGGAAACTAAGGGATATTAAGGCCTCCTTTTAATAGAGAACCGGAACAAAGCATTAGCACATAGTGAATACATGAACTCCTCAAACTATGGTCATCACCGGGAGTGGTCCCGATTATTGTCACTTCGGGGTTGCCGAATCATAACACATAGTAGGTGACTATAGACTTGCAAGATAGGATCAAGAACTCACATATATTCATGAAAACATAATAGGTTCAGATCTGAAATCATGGCACTCGGGCCCTAGTGACAAGCATTAAGCATAGCAAAGTCATAGCAACATCAATCTTAGAACATAATGGATACTAGGGATCAAACCCTAACAAAACTAACTTGATTACATGATAAATCTCATCCAACCCATCACCGTCCAGCAAGCCTACGATGGAATTACTCACGCACGACGGTGAACATCATGAAATTGGTGATGGAGGATGGTTGATGATGACTACGACAATGAATCCCCCTCTCTGGAGCCCCGAACAGACTCCGGATCAGCCCTCCCGAGAGGTTTTAGGGCTTGGCGGAGGCTCCGTATCGTAAAACGCGATGATTTCTTTTCTCTGATTTTTTCTCTCCGAAAGCAAATATATAGAGTTGGAGTTGGTGTCGGAGGGCATCCAGGGGGCCCACGAGGTAGGGGGGCGTGCCCTGGGGGGCGCCCCCCACCCTCGTGTACAGGGTGTGGGGCCCCTGGTCTTTATCTTTGGCGAGGATTTTTTATTATTTTTTCTAAGATGTTCCGTGGAGTTTTAGGTCATTCCGAGAATATTTGTTTTCTGCACATAAAACAACACCATGGCAATTCTGCTGAAAATAGCATCAGTCCGGGTTAGTTCCATTCAAATCATACAAGTTAGAGTCCAAAACAAGGGCAAAAGTGTTTGGAAAAGTAGATACGACGGAGCCGTATCAGCGCCGTTGCCGGGGAGCATAGCTCTATTCTTTGAGTCACTTGGGATTTATATCTGCTTATCATTATGAAGAACTTGAAAGATTCAAGAACCATGATTTATCCCTCTACTACGAGGGGAGGTAAGGAACTGCCATCTAGCTCTCCACTTGATTCACCTTCTGTTTTGAGTAAGCTTGCGACACCTAAAACTGCTTCTGCTATTCGTTCTGATATCTCGCATGATATTGATGATGCTACTTCTGCTATACATGATACTTATGATGAAACTACTTCTATGCTTGATACTACTGTGCCACTTGGTGAATTCCTTGATGAACAACTTGCTAGGGCTAGAGAGATTCCCTGTTCAAGAATTCATCCGATTAACCAGTTAACTTGCCGATTAATCCCTACTCATAGGGTCCCCGAGTAGCCGATTACCTGATAAATCATCCGATTAATTGATTAAATGGCCGATTATCCTATTAATCCCCTACTCACCAGCCGACCGAGCAGCTACCAGGTAACGATTTCCTCAATAATGGAGAGATTGAAAATATTGAATCTGATAATACTGATGAAAGTGATGATGAAGAATCACTTGTTATTCCTGAGGGTTATGTTTTTGATCAAGAAGCCACTTTAGCTATTTTAGCTTGCAAAGATAGATACGAACTTAAGAGGTTATTAGCTAAATGGAATAAGCAATCTCTAAATGCTAGGATGAAACCTGACCCTGCTTTTGCTACTTCACCTATCTGTGTTACCGATAAGGATTATGAATTCTCTGTTGATCCTGATATAATTACTTTAGTTGGATATGATCCTGTTCATGGTTATGAATCTGAAACTGTTGTGGCACATCTTACTAAATTAAATGATATAGCCACCTTGTTCACTACTGATGAGAGAACTCGTTACTTTTATATCCTTAAAATATTTCCATTCTCATTAAAGGGTGATGCTAAGATATGGTTTAATTTTCTTGATCCTGGTTGTGTGCGTAGTCCCCAGGATATGATTTATTACTTCTCCGCTAAGTATTTCCCTGCTCATAAGAAACAAGCTGCTTTAAGGGATATATATAATTTTGTGCAAATTAAAGAAGAGAATCTCCCACAAGCTTGGGGGAGGCTTCTCCAATTACTTAATGCTTTGCCTCATCATCCTCTTAAGAAAAATGAAATACTTGATATCTTTTATAATGGACTAACCGATGCTTCCAGAGATTACCTGGATAGTTGTGATGGTTCTGTTTTCAGGGAAAGAACACCGGATGAAGCTCAAATTCTATTGAATAATATGTTGACAAATGAAAATAATTGGACACCTCCGGAGCCAATTCCCGAGCCAGCTCCTGCTCCAATTAATGATCTTATTCCTAAACCAACTCTGAAGAAGAGAGGTGTTTTATTTCTGAGTCCCGAAGATATGCAAGAGGCAAAGAAATCTATGAAATAAAAGGGTATTAAAGCTGAAGATGTTAAGAATTTACCTCCTATTGAAGAAATACATGGTCTTAATTCACCGCCTGTTGAAGAAACATATGATCTCAATTATTTATTCACTGAAGAACCTCCCGATCCCGATATCCCGACACACGTAGTAAAGGTAAATTCTCTCTATAGATATGATAAAGCTGAAGTCCCTCCTACTAAAATTGCTAGTCAATGCTTGGATGAGTTTGATGACTTTATGTATAAGCAAGACGACTTCAATGCTTATTTTGGTAGACAATTAAAAGAAAATGCTTATATGATTAGACGCTTGGGTGATTATATGGCTAATATTAAAGGTGAACTTAAACTTGTTAGCAACATGCTTCTATGGTTACCACTCAAGTAGAACAAGTACTTAAGGCTCAAAAAGAAGTGCTTAATGAAATGAATAATAAGAAAAATGATTATGCTGTTAGAGTGGCTACTAGAACTGGTAGAATGACTCAGGAACCTTTGTATCCTGAATGCCACCCTAAGAGAATCGAGCAAGATTCTCATAGAAATAATATTGATGTTCCTAGTTCTTCTAAAAAGAAGAAGAAGAAAAACGATAGAACTGTGCAAACTTCTAGTGAACCTATTGCTGAACCACCTGATAATCCAAATGATATATCTATGTCTGATGCTGAAACACAACCTGGTAATGAACATGAACCTAATGAAAATATTAATAATGATGTTCATGATGATGCTCAACCTAGTAATGACAATGATGTAGAAATTGAACCTGCTGTTGATCTTGATAACCCACAATCAAAGAATCAACGTTATGATAAAAGAGACTTTGTTGCTAGGAAACATGGTAAAGAAAGGGAACCTTGGATTCAGAAACCCATGCCTTTTCCTCCGAAACCATCCAAGAAAAAGGATGATGAGGATTTTAAGTGATTTGCTGAAATGATTAGGCCTATCTTTTTGCGTATGAGATTAACTGATGTGCTTAAAACAAATCCTTATGCTAAATATATGAAGGATATCATTACTAATAAAAGAAAGATACCGGAAGCTGAGATTTCCACCATGCTTGCTAATTATACTTTTAAGGGTGGAATACCAAAGAAACTTGGAGACCCCGGAGTACCTACTATACCTTGCTCCATTAAAAGAAATTATATTAAAACTGCTTTATGTGATCTTGGAGCCGGTCTTAGCGTTATGCCTGTCTCTTTATATCGTAGACTTGACTTGAATAAGCTGACACCTACTGAAATATCTTTGCAAATGGCTGATAAATCAACTGCTATACCTGTCGGTACTTGTGAGGATGTGCCCATTGTGGTTGCAAACGTTACTATTTTAACGGACTTTGTTATTCTTGATATTCCCGAGGATGATAGTATGTCTATTATTCTTGGAAGACCTTTTCTTAATACTGCAGGGGCTGTTATTGATTGCAACAAAGGCAATGTCACTTTTCATGTTAATGGTAATGAGCATATGATACACTTCCCGAGGAAACAACCTCAAGTTCATAGTAGCAACTCTATTGGAAAAATTCCATCGATTATATTTGGAGGTTTTGAATTTCCTCTTCCTACTGTCAAGAAGAAATATGATATTATTATTATTGGGGATGTGCATATCCCCGTGGAGGTTACTTAGTGTTATTTGAAATTTCTCCGATTTCATGATTATCGGAATGAGGTTGTTAACAAGACTTGATCAACCCTGTTAGTGGATTCTTTTTGATGAGCATGAGATGGATGAAACTAGAAGCACAACCTTCTGTACCCTCTCTATATTTTCTGTTAATTAGTAGAAATAAAGTAAAAATAGTATTTTTCTGTCTGTTTCCTGACTTATCCATGCAATATAAAATATCCCGAAAATAAAAGTCCTGATAATGCCAGGCCAATTTAATATGATTTTTTCGGGAAATATTTGAGGATTTACTGTGCAAAAATTACCGCGGGAGGAGCTGCCACCTGGCCACGAGGGTGGTGGGCGCCCCCCCCCTCTAGGGCACGCCCCCTGCCTCGTGGGCCCATGGTGGCCCTCCTCCACTTATCCCAGCACCCATCTTCTTCCTCTGTCTCACACAAACCCGAAAAACCAACTCAAGCACGAGTTCCGGCCACTTTTGCTGTGATTTTCGATCTCCTTGCTCAAAGCACCTCTCGCAAAACTGCTTGGGGAGATTGTTCCTGGGTATGTGACTCCTCCATTGGTTCAATTAGTTTTTGTTCTAGTGCTTTATTGTTTGCAAATTTGTGCTGCTTAGGTGACCCTATTCTTGAGCTTGCATGTCAAATTTATATGGTCAAAGGTAGTTTTGATGCTTGATATAGGCTCTAGGCACTTGTAGGAGTAGTTGCTATCAGTTTTATTGCAGTTGGTTCACTTTTGTTTGAAGTTACTAAAAATTTCAGAATTTTTCAGAGAAAAACAATATGTTTAGGAAGATGTTCCAAGGTGGTTCCTCTAAAAAGCAAGGACCCAGGATTGCTATGCGCGATGCTGACGAGGATCCACCAAGAGACGCTCCAGTACGGCCTTGCGAATGACCGTCGGAAAATTTTATGGGCCGTGCGGGAATTAAAGAAGAATTCAAAGCATATTTGCGCAATGCCGGTCTTGAGGATTTTGAGGCTAACAAATGCCCCCAGTATCATGATCTCACAAGTTCATTTGTGAGGAGGTTTGAGTATTCATCTTCTCGTAATTCTCCTTCAGTCATGTTTGATCTTTATGACAAATCTTATACCATGGACCTAGAGGATTTCACTTCTGCTTGCGAACTTCCATCATGGGGTAGTGTTAGGGATCCCCCTAAATCTGAATTTAGAAACTTTCTTGCTAGTATAACTATGGGGGAATCTAGAGATATAACGCAGGCTACCATAGGGAGCATTCACTTTCCTGCTATACATTATTTTGCTCTCTTCATTGGTAGATGCATAAATGCTAAGGATGAAGCATCTCATATGTGTGTCCCTGATCTTAGCATTCTTAGGAGTGCTGTGTTAGGAGACCAATCTTATCATATGGGAGCCATTGTAGCTCGTAGGTTGCATCATAATAGACATAATGGAGATTTCTTAGGAGGAATTTATGTAACCCGCTTAGCTCGTTTTCTTGAGATAGACATTCATGAGGGTGATATGGAGTTGCCTCCTATATATTTAGATTATAACTCTAAGGCTTCGCACCAGTTTGTCGAGAGGCCTCAATCACCTCTCTTATATCGATTAATTTTTGATAAACGACGTGTTTTCCGTATTACTCTCCCTGCTCCTGCCTTCTTTGATTCACAGACAAAAGGAAGATATGTTATTACCAGAGAGGAGGCAGAAGAGTACAAGAGGAGAGCGGAGGCAGCTCGACTCCACGCTGCAGCTCAGCAGGCGATAACCGCTGCACATTAGTATGATCCCAACTATCCTTCCTCATCCCAGTACGACCCCAACAACTATTATTATGGATATCCGCCAGGCCAGCCGTGGCCATAAACCAACTTAGGCCAAAAGCCTAAGCTTGGGGGAGTACGTATCTCTCACCGACATTACATTTATGTTCACACACACTCATTGCTAGATGTCGGTGCTCATACTTTTTCACTGTAATATCCATGCTAGTTTATTTTCCTTTTCCTGCTTTTTTCTTGTGTGTTTGTTAAACTTTAAGAAAAACCAAAAAAATTAGTAGTAGTTTATTTTTCTGCTGTAGTAGTAATAATTGAAAGTGTGTTATATCGATTAGAGGGGGGGGGTGAATAGGCGATTTTTATGAAATTCTTCACTGAGGAATTTGCCGGTGAGGAAATTCCTTAGCGAAGAACTACTAGCAGCAGAATAAGTACTCAAAGGTAAAATAACAGAATACAAGCATAGTCATCATGATGAAATGAAGACAGACACAGAGTACAGGAAGAGTAATCACAGGATAACACAGGATGAAGACAAACAGACTGAAGAAATTGAACTGAGGAAATTGAGAAAGTCTTCAGTCAAAGTCTTCAAACACAGATATGAACAAACATACATCACAGTTATGAGGAAATGAAAGAGTTTAGGAAATAAAACCAGTAAGCTCGGTGAAGACAATGATTTGGTAGACCAGTTCCAACTGCTGTCTCAGTTGTACGTCTGGTTGGAGCGGCTGAGTATTTAAACTCGAGGACACACAGTCCCGGACACCCAGTCAAGGACACTTATTCCAAGACACCCAGTCCTCACCGTATTCTCCTTGAACTAAGGTCACACAGACCTCGTCCAATCACTCGTGGTAAGTCTTCAGGCGACTTCCAAACCTTCACAAACTTGGTCACTCGGTGATCCACAATTCCTCTTGGATGCTCTAGACCATGACGCCTAACCGTCTGGAAGAAGCACAGTCTTCAAAGGTAACAAGCGTCGGATCCACTCAGGATCAATCTCTTCAGTGATGCTCAATCACTTGGGGTTTGTAGGTGTTTGGGTTTTGGGTTCTTGGTTTTTCCTCACTTGATGATTTTCGCTCAAAGTCCTCGGAGGATGGGTTGCTCTCAAATGACAAGTGTCAGTTTCTCTTGGAGCATCCAACCAGCTAGTGGTTGTAGGGGGCGGCTATTTGTATCCTAGGGAGCAGCCCGACATGATAAGACATAAATGCCCTTCAATGATATGACCGTTAGGTGGATAGATATTTTGGGACAGCTGGCGCATAGCACAGCAACAGTCGGAATTTTGAGTAGTAAAATCCTCAGGGCTATCATGTTCCTCACTGTGTAGGCAATCCGCATTGGCGAATTCCTAACTCCTCAGTCAGGACAAATTCCTCAGAGACCAGAAGAACTTCGTCTCTGTCACTAAAGAAATTGACTGAACTGTATGAGATTTCCAATGGCTTCACTCGAAGGGATTGGTAGGTGTAGGATTTTGAGTTGAGCATCACATGGAAATTTTTCCTTAGTATTCCCTCGACCCCCTTTAACAGTACGGTGTTTCCTATGACTCAAGAAAGAGAAAAACAAAACTATGAAAACGAAAGTCTTCAAACTTCATATTTCTCGCATGAATATCAAGTCTTCACGGACACACCAATTTCTTCACTTTCAAAGTCTTCATGAAAGTCTTTAGAAATACCAAAATCTTCAGTCGAAGATATTCATTTTTAGGGGTCGACTTTTCCTGTAAATGTCAAACTCCTCATAGACTTATAGACCTGTGTACACTCACACACGCATTAGTCCCTTAACCTATAAGTCTTCAATACACGAAAATCACTAAGGGGCACTAGATGCACTTACAATCTCCCCCTTTTTGGTGATTGATGACAATATAGGTTAAGTTTTCAACGGGGATAAACATATGAAGTGTAAATACTGATATTGAGGAATTTGATTGCAAGATATAGAAGAACTCCCCCTAAAGATGTGCATAGTGAGGAATTTTCTTTTGAAGCAATGCACACTTGAAGAGTTGAATCATGGAGATCTCCCCCTATATCTTGTAATTCATACACGCATTTAACATATAATATGAAGAATTTGAAATGCATGATGAAATATGGTGCCTGATGAAATTCAGCATGCGTGCAATAATATTTAACGAGGAATAAGCATGCAGAATAGTGCATCAAGAGTATCAGAGAACAGTGCATCAAAAGTATCAGAGCACCATCGGGTTTAAGATTACAACTCGATCCAATAAAGTTTCAGAAGAACGAGAGTTGTAACTTAGCAGATAAAAACGCCCATATAGTAGACCCGCTTGAAGACTAACTCATATTTCTCCCCCTTTGTCATTGAATGACCAAAAGGATCGAAAATGAGGACTAACGCCCCTGAAGATAATCATGTTGATGAAGGAGCGCCAGTGTTGTTGGGGTCGTTTGTTGATGTAGGGCCTGCCGCAGTGTCGTCCAAATCTTCATGTTCATCAGTGTCGCGCGATGAAGAATATGAGCTGGCCACCAGAGAAGGAACCTTGACCTTCTTGAATTTCTTCGGAGGAGGTGTAGACCAGTCAAAATCTTCATTAAGACCCATGTTCTTCAGATCTTCTTCACCATACAGATGTGACAGGATTGCCCAGGTGCGACCGAAGACTTGATGGAGGTAGTAGTGGTTTTTCTTCACTGCATTGTGTGTGGCAGTCATGTTGTGAAGAAGTGAACCAAACTGACGCTTAACCCATTTGTGATTTCGATCCACCTTCTGGTGAAGACTAAGCAGAAGTTCACGGTCAGTCATCACGCGAGGAGCAGTGGCTTGAGGAGTGGACTTAGGTGCATTGGCAGAGTCATGTGTGGCAGAGTCATCATTGGTGGAATAAGATGAAGCTTTGCGAAACTGACCATCCAATGGACGAATGCCTTCATCAATTATAGCTGGTGCCTTGCCCTTTCCATCAACTGAGGAATATGTCTGCTTGAGGACTTCAATTGGGGGCAAGTAGCTGAGATGATTCTGGAAATCAGCTTTGTAGTTGAGTGAAGACCTTGTCCTGAGGAATCTCATGATCCAAGGTGCATAAGGCTTCAGCTCAAACGGAGACAGTGCAACATTGGCCATAGTCCTCATGAAGAAATCGTGATAATTGACATGAATGCCATGAATGTTGTTGAATACCAGATTCTTCATGATGCCAACAATTTCCTCATCAGATGAGTCGTGGCCTTTGATAGGACTGATTGTCCTCATAAGAATATGATAGACAGTTCTGGGCACGTACAACAATTCCTTCACGAGGAATTTGGTTCTTGGTGCTTGACCTGGCTTCAAAGGTTTCATCAACACCTGCAAGTAATGATGTGTGAGCTCAGGTTCACTATAGATGCAGCGAGCTTCTTCAAGGGGAGGACTGAGTGGTAGAGCACAAAGCAATTCAGAGGCTGGTGCAGTGTAGTGAGTGTTTTCAGACATCCAGTCCAGCACCCATGAATTCACATCTTCAGGATCTCCGGTGATGTGCAGCGTTGCATAGAATTGAAGAATCAGTTCTTCATTCCAATCGCAAATGTCAGAGCAAAAGTTGAGCAGCCCAGCGTCGTGAAGAACACTGAGGACTGGTGCGAAGCACGGTAGAGATTCCATATCCACGTGAGGAATATGCTCATGGTAGAAAATCTTCTCCTTGTTGAACAGCATTGAGGAATAGAAATTGGCTTGACTAGCAGTCCAAAAACGCCTCTTCCTAATGTGAGCAGAGTCATATGGGTTGTAATCTTCGAAGAATACGTGCTCGCCGAAGAAATCATCAGCCTTGAACTTTTGCTTGCGTGAGAATGGATCCTTTGGCTTTGGCAGAGGAGTGTCAGTGAGTTGCATCACAACCTTAGGAATCTCAATCGCAGGTTCTTCAGGCTGAGGAATTTCTGGTTCCTCCTCAATGGTAGTCTGCGTAGTTGGTTGTGCAGCAGCAACAGTTTCATCAGCGCTAGTGGCTGGAATTTCCTCATGGACAGATGCAGTGGGATGAGTTTCTTCAGAGCCCATGTGAACAGTTTGTGTGGGGGACTGAGGAATTTGCTGTAGAGGGGTGAACATTGGAGAGTTTGGATGCTGACTTTCCCAGAATTCATCACTGATGACGGGTGTGGAGCAGCCAATGTCCACATCATCATCTTCCATTTCTTCAACGCCAGCCTCTTCAGCTGTGAACTGAGGCATAGGAGAGGAGATGATAGGTGTTGAAGGGATCACATCCACTTCAATTTCTTCATCCAATGGTTCAGATGAAGCAGCAGAATGAGTTTCTTCATCAGATCCGCTGGGGATCACATATTCTTCATCAAAAGGAACAAGGTCCTTTGATGGCCTGGTTGAGATGGGAACAACATCAATCGGATTTGCAAATGAGCTTGTCATAGGCTTCATTTTCTTCGGAGCTGAAGAATCTGAAGCAGCTGATGATTTCCTTTTCTTCACTGTAGAACGCTCTGCAGCCTTGGTCTTCTTCACATCCGATGCAGATGGAAGGATTGAAATTAAAGTTGGTGCAGGAGAAGCTGAGGAATCTGGTTGATTTTCTTTAGGCACAACTAATGCAGTTGCCTTGAGTTCTTCAGTTTCTTCAGGCACACCACTAGTGGGTGCCCTGGCAATTTCTTCAGCGGCTGGAATGCAGTCATCAGCCCTGGAACTCACATTATCTTTAGCAGCCTGATTGTCATCAGCGGTGCTGGCATTTTCTTCAGTAGGCTGAGCAGATGCTTCAGCCTGAGGAATTTCCTGTTGCGTTGGGGCTGCAACATTGGAAGTGAAGTTATCCGCAAGTTTCACAAAACAAACCTTGGCTCCAAGCCAATCAGCGCGATATGCTTCAAAGTCATCACTGAGTTTCTTAATCTCAGTCTGAGTAGTGACAAGTTCTTCAATTGTCATAGAGACAACGTTTTTCTTCAGATAGCGCTCTTTCTTGTACTGCGCTTTTTTGATCTGCCTGGCCTTCTCAAATTTCCACTTTTCTTCTTGAATGAAGTGGGTCAGCATGTGACTTTGGCCAGGAGTCAGCTTGAAGTCGGGCAAGGGAGTGTTGGGGTTCTTGTGCCAATCATCAATGTAGTCGAGGATCAGCTTGGGATCCAAAAGCAGTGGCACCTCTGATCCTTTGGCTCTAGCGGCCCTGACATGCCTGTCTTTGATGATTTCTGCAAGTTCATCATCATCAGCTTCGTCTTCATCAGACGGCACTTGGAAAGCGACTTGCTTCTTTTGAGGACTTGGGCGTGGACCTCGTCCAGCAGTGGCCTTTGTCTTCAGTAGTGAGGGGCTAGGTGAGGAACTTGGTGCAGCTGAGGAACTAGCTGAGACACCTGAGGCAATGGAGATGCCGGCAGTCCTTTTGCACGAAGCGAGATGCACAGGTGCTGAGGATTTGGTCGGAACAGCTGAAGGCTTTGGTGGAGGAGCTGAGGACTTTGGAGGAATAGGAGCAGCATGAGGAATTGGCCGTGAGGGCTTTGATGATTCTGGCCGTGAGGGCATTGCTGAGGAAGCACTTGGCTTGCGCGCAGGCTTCTTTGACATAGCCTTCTTTTGCTTGACAACAAGGACCTCAGCAGAGGCAGCAGCAGCAGAGTCTTCATTAAATTTCCTCACTGCTTCTCTGGCTTGCTTAGCCAGCTTGGCTTGGCGCTTGGCCCATTCATCAGGATAGTCCTCACCTCGCTTGAGGCTGGTGGGATCTGCTATTTGGCCAGGTGCCAATGGAGCTCTTGGGCATGGAGGATTGAGTGCGAATTTCTTCATATACTTAGGAGTGACATATCTGTACTCCCTCCATTCTCTTGCCCATCTCCTCTCTATCTTCTGAATGCGTACTTTGCGCTCATTCTTGGTTTCCTCAGTAGGTGTGCAGTACCCAGCATATATGTCATCAGGGATCTCAAACGCTGTATTTACCTTAGGCCTCTTTCCTCCCTTCTGTGGCCTTTTACCATCAGCCATTTTCTTTAGTTGAGGAATTTGAACAATCGAATTCTCTGAAGAAGTATGCAACTTTTCTTCGAGGAACACTACAAATGAGTTAAGTTGATGAGAGCCTAGTGATTCAGCAGCTGACATGTGTACCTGTGAACAGAGTATAGTTGCGAGGAATTTGGAGAGGTCATATGTGTTCTCAGAAGGTTTTTCAAAATGAACAGGTTTGAGGAATTTGACCAGATGAGTCTTGAAGATTTTCACTAAGCGTTCTTTGTCTTAGGTTCCAGAGTTGTATAGATCGATGATCCACACAATTGAGGAATCTTGAAGAAAAATGATGCTTAGAGAAACGAATCAAGAACATATGACTTGTGAGGTGTTCAGTGTGTGAAGATATGAAAAAAAACACTTTTGAAGATTTTGTAGATAATCATTCGAATCAACGAGGGCAGTAAAAGTAACTTTTATTTACCCTGGACGAAGAACACGATGAACTGGAGTGAGGAGATGTGAAGTTCGTCTGTGCAAATCTTCCACGCCCTAACTTGGCGGAGGAAGACGGCTACGGCGGTGGCGGAGTGAAGATGTCCGCGGTCGGCGCGAGTACGTCGGCGACGAGGTCGAGGCAGTGAAGCTCTTCCTCACCGGCGGCGATGAAGTAGCGGCGGCGCTAGGGTTTGAGAAGCTCGAGCTGGAGAGAGAGGTCGAGCGGAGTAAAAGAAGTGAGGAAGGGAAGGAGGGGTATTTATAGCCACGGTGAAAAACTACTCGCCCGAAGAAATTGGATGAACGTGCCCCTGACCCTTCTCATTCGCATGACATGTGTCACCCACGTAGTGAGAGGTGGAGATCGTGTTAGATCGTGGGTGAGTGGATAAGTGTATCGAGGGATGCGGAACGGTTTGAACGACAAAACCAAAAATTTCGATAAGATAGGTTTTAAAGTTCCATTCGCAATTTCTTCAGCTGACAAGGACACAGTGAAGATTTTGAATGAGTTTCAAATAGAATGCACATGAAGAATTTGTGAACAGATTGGGTTGAGTATAGCATAGAGGGGAAGGGTCCGATCACATTCACTTAGCAGAAAACCAACTTGAAGAAATAGCAATAAGTGAATGCTGTAGAGGACATAAACTCATATATATATAGCCAATGAAGAAAAACGACGGAACCAGTGAAGACTATGCAAAGTTGAAGAATATGAATAATTCGAGGAATTTCAACTTTTGGTGGTGGCGTGACCCACCGTATAAGAATGATGATTTCAGATACCGCGTACAATTATCGTAGGGTTCTGAGAATCAAATTCTTCGTTAATTTCTTCACACTAAGAGTGTTATTCTTCATTGATTGAAGAAAAACGTTTCTTCATGTGTTGCACATCTAAGTCATAAATTTTGCATAAGTGTTAGGATGAGTGTCCTTTTCACTGCAACTTGCTAAATCTCTTCTCATCCAAGGGCTTTGTGAAGATATCGGCTAGCTGTTCTTCAGTCTTCACATGCTCAATAGAAATGTCGCCCTTCAACACATGATCACGAAGAAAATGATGACGAATCTGATTGTGCTTTGTCTTCGAGTGCTGAACTGGGTTGTGAGCAATCTTGATGGCACTCTCATTGTCACAGAAGAGAGGTACATTCTCCATGTTGAGGCCGTAGTCCTTGAGAGTTTGCTTCATCCATAGCAATTGGGCACAGCAAGAACCAGCGGCAATGTACTCAGCTTCAGCAGTAGATAGTGATACGCAGTTCTGTTTCTTCGAGGACCAACAGACCAAAGATCGTCCGAGGAAATGACATGTACCAGATGTTGACTTGCGATCCACACGATCACCGGCATAGTCAGAGTCAGAATATCCAACAAGATCAAAAGCCGAGCCCTTGGGGTACCATAATCCAAGTGTTGGTGTGTGAGCTAGATATCGAAGAATATGCTTCACAGCCTTATGGTGTGATTCCTTCGGTGCAGCTTGAAATCGGGCACACATGCAAACACTAAGCATTATATCTGGCCTAGATGCACATAAGTATAATAAGGAACCTATCATGGAGCGGTATACCTTATGATCAAAGTGCATAGATGGCCATTGCATAGGTTAGATGCACATAAGTATAATAAGGAATTTTGACGCCTTTGCAATCTTGCATGCCGAATTTCCTCAATACATCCTTGAGGTATTTCTCCTGAGATATGAATATGCCATTGTGTTGTTGACGAATTTGAAGACCTAAGAAGAATTTCAACTCTCCCGTCCTAGACATTTGATATTCTTCACTCATCATATAGTCAAATTCATCACTATAACGTTGGTCAGTATAGCCAAAGATAATATCATCAACATATACTTTGCACACAAACAATTCACCATCATAAGATTTAGTGAAAAGAGTAGGGTCGAGTGAACCGGGTTTGAAGCCTTTCTTCATGAAGAGTTCCTTCAAAGTATCATACCAAGCCCGTGGGGCCTGCTTGAGGCCATAGAGGGCCTTGTTGAGTCTGAAGACTTTGTCAGGATTCTTTGGATCTTCAAAACCTCGGGGTTGAGCAACATACACTTCTTCCTCAAGCTTACCATTGAGGAATGCACTTTTCACATCCATTTGATATAGAGTGATATCATGATGGTTAGCATAAGCAAGTAATATGCGAATAGCCTCAAGTCTAGCAACAGGTGCAAAAGTTTCATCGAAATCAATTCCTTCAACCTGTGTGTAGCCTTGAGCTACAAGCCGTGCCTTATTCCTCACCACAAGGCCATTTTCATCTTGCTTGTTGCGGTAGATCCACTTTGTGCCGATGATATTATGCTTGCGAGGATCTGGACGTTTGACCAGTTCCCAGACATTGTTAAGCTCGAACTGATGTAATTCTTCTTGCATGGCCTGAATCCACTCAGGCTCCAGAAATGCTTCATCTACCTTAGTGGGCTCTGTAATAGAGACAAAAGCATACTGCCCACAAAAGTTAGACAAATGTGAAGCTTTTGAGCATGTGAGAGGACCTGACGCTTTGATGTCATTGATGATCTTTTCAACTTGCACTTCTTTTGCAATGCGAGGATGAGCTGGTTGTCGTTGAAGAGTTTGATCAGCGTTTTCTTCAGCACCATTTTCTTCAGCGTTTTCTTCAGGTGCATTAGCTTGACGTTCTTCATGTTCTGGAATGAATTCTTCAGCAGATTCTTCAGTAAGAATGACATCCTCAGTAGCCTTGAACTTGATAGTTTCCTCAGGTATTGGTTCATCTATCACAGTAGGTAGGTGCTCTCTTTGCGAGCCATTAGTTTCATCGAACCGCACATCTACAGTTTCAACAACTTTGTGAAGAACGTTGTTGAAGACTCTGTAGGTGTGCGAGTCCTTTCCGTAACCAAGCATAAAACCTTCATGTGCTTTCGGTGCAAATTTTGAGTTGTGATGAGGATCTCTAATCCAACATTTAGCACCGAAGACTTTGAAATAACTTACATTGGGTTTCTTATCAGTGAGGAGTTTATAGGCAGTCTTTTTGAAGAATTTGTGAAGATATACTCTGTTGATGATGTGGCACGTAGTATCAATTGCCTCAGTCCAGAAACGACGAGGCGTTTTGTATTCATCAAGCATAGTGCGAGCCATCTCAGCAAGAGTCCTGTTCTTGCGCTCCACGATGCCATTCTGCTGAGGAGTGTAAGGAGCAGATAACTCATGAGTGATACCAAGTTCATCAAGATAGTCATCGAGACCAGAATTCTTGAACCCAGTGCCATTGTCACTTCTGATGTGCTTGATCTTCACAGCAAAGTTGGTTGAAGCCCTCGAGGAAAATCATTTGAAGACTTCCTGCACTTCATGTTTGTAAGTAACAAGGTGTACCCATGTGTGATGAGAATAATCATCAACAATAACGAAGCCATATTGAGATGCTTCATTTGAGATAGCAGAATAATGATTAGGACCAAAGAGATCCATGTGAAGCAATTCAAATGGGAGAGTGGTGGTCATGATAGTCTTCGCTGGATGCTTGGCCTTGGTCATCTTCCCAGCTTCATAGGCTCCGCATAGGTGATCCTTGAGGAATTTGACATTCTCGATGCCAATGACATGCTTCTTCTTCGCAAGCGTGTGCAAATTCCTCATGCATGCATGACCAAGTCGTCGATGCCAGAGCCAGCCTTCTGAAGCTTTTGCAAGTAAGCACACGGCTGGTTGTGGTCCTGTAGAGAAATCAACAATATACAGGTCTCCTCTCCTAAAGCCTTCGAAGACTTTGGAATTGTCAGCTTCCATAACCACAACACAATGGTACTTGCCAAAGACAACAACCATATCAAGATCACAAAGCATTGAGACATACATAAGGTTGTATCCTAAGGACTCAACAAGCATGACTTTGTCCATGTGTCGATCCTTTGTAATCGCAACCTTACCTAGACCCAATACCTGACTTTTGCCTTTGTCAGCAAAGATGATATGCTTCAGATGCGACGGAGATAATGGAGCATCCATCAATAGATTCTTGTCACCAGTCATGTGGTTTGTACATCCACTATCAAGGACCCACTCAGTGGCTTTGGGTGGATCATCCTGCAGATGAATTAGTGCAGCTTACAAACTCATATACTTCATCAGTGAAGAATATGACATCAATTCATCAGATCAATTTCATCAAGTAATTCCAATGGCTTCACTCGAAGGGATTGGTAGGTGTAGGATTTTGAGTTGAGCATCACATGGAAATTTTTCCTTAGTATTTCCTCGACCCCCTTTAACAGTACGGTGTTTCCTATGACTCAAGAAAGAGAAAAACAAAACTATGAAAACGAAAGTCTTCAAGCTTCATATTTCTCGCATGAATATCAAGTCTTCACAGACACACCAATTTCTTCACTTTTAAAGTCTTCATGAAAGTCTTCAGAAATACCAAAATCTTCAGTCGAAGATATTCATTTTTAGGGGTCGACTTTTCCTGTAAATGTCAAACTCCTCATAGACTTATAGACCTGTGTACACTCACACACGCATTAGTCCCTTAACCTATAAGTCTTCAATACACGAAAATCACTAAGGGGCACTAGATGCACTTAGAATAATTAAAAAGAAAACCCAAAAATATTTCCCGTTCTTCTTTTGCTTGTTGGGAGCTTTCCCGTGTAAATAGTTTTATTTATTTTCTTTTCTTTGGGGGTCAGTAGGAGAAGACCATTATTAAATTGTTGAAGTGGCTCTTATATGCATTATTGTTGATTTAACCAGAGCCCATATTGCCTTGTCTTCTCCTGTTTATTGAATGCTCGTAGCTTCCAGCTTAGTCCAATGCACGTACACTCTTATTATTATTCACACCGTTCGGTTGTGCAAGTGAAAGGCAATTATGATGATATATGATGGACTGACTGAGATGAGAAAAGCTGGTATGAACTTGACCTCTTTTGTTTTTGTAAATATGATGAGTCCCTCGTTCTTGATTCAGCTTATTATGAATAAACATGTTTGCAATGACAATTAGAGATCATAGTTGCTTGTTCCATGCTTGATTAGCTATGGGTTATAATGATTTACCTTGTATGCCAACATGCTATTGAGATGATTATGATGTGGTATGATGGGGTGGTATCCTCTTTTGAATGATTTAAGTGACTTGACTTGGCACATGTTCACGCATGTAGTTGAAACAAAATCAACATAGCCTTCATGATATTTATGTTCATGGTGGATTATATCCTATTCATGCTTGCATCCAATGTTTATTAATTTTAATGCATGTACATGGTTGTTGTCGCTCTCTAGCTGGTCGCTTCCCAGTCTTTTGCTAGCCTTCACTTGTACTAAGCGGGAATACTGCTTGTGCATCCAATCCCTTAAACCCCAAAGTTATTCCAGACGAGTCCACCATACCTTCCTATATGCGGTATCTACCTGCCGTTCCAAGTAAATTTGTATGTGCCAAACTCTAAACCTTCAAATAAACATTCTGTTTTGTATGCTTGAATATCTCATGTATCAACAAAGGCTGTCCTTATCTTTCGTGTTAGGCGGGTTATTCTCAAGAGGAGTGGACTCCGCTCCTCACTCACGAGAAAATGGCTGGTCACCGGGATGCCGAGTCCCATGCTTTATGCAAACTAAATCAAAATTAATTGCAAACAAAACTCCCCCTGGGACCTGATGTATGTTGGAGGCACTCATTGTTTCGAGCAAGCCATGGATTGATGCTTGTTGGTGGAGGGGGAGTATAAACTTTACCATTCTGTTTTGGAACCACCTATAATGTGTTTAGCATGGAAGATATCACCATCTCTTAGTTGTTACGTTGACAATGAAAGTATACCGCTCAAAATACAATTTATCTCTATTTCAAAACTGAGCTCTAGCACCTCTACAAATCCCTGCTTCCCTCTGCGAAGGGCCTATCTATTTACTTTTATGTTGAGTCATCACCCTCTTATTAAAAAGCACTAGCTGGAGAGCGCAGCCGTCATTTGCATTCATCACTGTTAATTTATATTGGGTATGACTATGATTGGATCTCTTTTACCATGAATTACAATGCCTAGTCAGTCCTTGATCTTTAAAGGTGCTCTGCATTTATGTTTTGCGGTCTCAGAAAGGGCTAGCGAGATACCATCTTGTTATATCATATTATGATTGTTTTGAGAAAGTGTTGTCATCCGAGATTTATTATTATGACTTGCTAGTTGATTATGCTATTGATATGAGTAATGATGAGAACTGAGAATTATTGCAAGTGTGGTTAGTTATGATTTATGCTGAAAACTTGAATGCTAGCTTGACATAGTTACAACAACAAGAGCAAACAGAGTTTGTAAAATTTTTTCTTTCTTTCTTTCAGTTTGTCAACTGAATTGCTTGAGGACAAGCAAGGGTTTAAGCTTGGGGGAGTTGATACGTCTCCATCGTATCTACTTTTCCAAACACTTTTGCCCTTGTTTTGGACTCTAACTTGTATGATTTGAATGGAACTAACCCGTACTGACGCTGTTTTCAGCAGAATTACCATAGTGTTGTTTTATGTGCAGAAAACAAATATTTTCGGAATGACCTGAAACTCCACGGAACATCTTAGAAAAAACAATAAAAAATCATCGCCAAAGATGAAGACCAGGGGGCCCACACCCTTCTCACGAGGGTGGGGGGCGCCCCCACCCCTAGGGTGCGCCCCCTATCTTGTGGGCCCCCTGGTGCGTCTCCGACTCCAACTCCACCTCCATATATTTGCTTTCGTTGAGAAAAAAATCAGAGAGAAGAAATCATCGCGTTTTACGATACAGAGCCGCCGCCAAGCCCTAAAACCTCTTGGCTGGAGTCCGTTTGGGGCTCCGGAGAGGGGGATTCATCACCGCCGTCATCATCAACCATCCTCCATCACCAATTTCATGATGCTCACCGCCGTGCGTGAGTAATTGCATCGTAGGCTTGCTGGACGGTGATGGGTTGGATGAGATTTATCATGTAATCGAGTTAGTTTTGTTAGGGTTTGATCCCTAGTATCCATTATGTTCTGAGATTGATGTTGCTATGACTTTGCTATGCTTAATGCTTGTCACTAGGGCCCGAGTGCCATGATTTCAGATCTGAACCTATTATGTTTTCATGAATATATGTGAGTTCTTGATCCTATCTTGCAAGTCTATAGTTACCTACTATGTGTTATGATCCGGCAACCCCGAAGTGACAATAATCGGGAGCACTCCCGGTGATGACCATAGTTTGAGGAGTTCATGTATTCACTATGTGCTAATGCTTTATTCCGGTTCTCTATTAAAAGGAGGCTTTAATATCCCTTAGTTTCCAATAGGACCCCACTGCCACGGGAGGGTAGGACAAAAGATGTCATGCAAGTTCTTTTCCATAAGCACGTATGACTATATACGGAATACATGCCTACAATACATTGACGAATTGGAGCTAGTTCTGTGTCACCCTATGTTATGACTGTTACATGATGAACCGCATCCGGCATAATTATCCATCACTAATCCGGTGCCTACGAGTTTTCCATATACTGGTTTACACTTATTTACTTTCCCGCTGCTACTGTTACAATCACTACAAAATACCAAACACATTACTTTTGCTGTCTTTACTTTTGTTGCCGCCACCACCACTATCATATTACTTTGCTACTAAACACTTTGCTGCAGATACTAAGTTTCTAGGTGTGGTTGAATTGACAACTCAGCTGCTAATACTTGAGAATATTCTTTGGCTCCCCTTGTGTCGAATCAATAAATTTGGGTTGAATACTCTACCCTCGAAAGCTGTTGCGATCCCCTATACTTGTGGGCTATCACTCGCTGGACTCGTCGTCCTCATCATGACCGTCGTCTTCCTGCTTCTTGTCGCGGCCCTGGGCGGGCCTCTCTTGCTGGTTATCCTTGCCGCGGCGACCTCCTTGGCCGCCACGCTTCTTGCTAGATCCTTGGCACCATCCTGGCCCTTCTCCTTGTTCCGCCTCTCATACTCAGCTTTTTGCTTCTCAGCAAGCAGCTCAACTTGTCGGCAATTCTGGAGGTCGTGGCCCTTGGTGCGGTGGATCTTGCAGTATTGCTTGTTGATACGTCTCCAACGTATCTATAATTTTGATTGTTCCATGCTATATTATATCCTGTTTTGGACATTATTGGGCTTTATTATACACTTTTATATTATTTTTGGGACTAACCTATTAACCGGAGGCCCAGCCCAGAATTGCTGTTTTTTTGCCTATTTTAGGGTTTCACAGACAAAGAATATCAAACAGAGTCCAAACGAAATGAAACCTTCGGGAACGTGATTTTTGGAACGAACATGATCCAGAGGACTTGGACCCTATGTCAAGCAATCAACGAGGAAGGCACGAGGTAGGGGGCGCGCCTACCCCCCCCCCTAGGCGCACCCTCCACCCTCGTGGGGCCCATGTTGCTCCACTGACGTACTCCTTCCTCCTATATATACCTACGTACCCCCAAACTACCAGATACAGAGCCAAAACCCTAATTCCACCGCCGTAACTTTCTGTATCCACGAGATCACATCTTGGGGCCTTTTCTGGAGCTCCACCAGAGGGGGTATCGATCACGTAGGACTTCTACGTCAACACCATAGCCTCTCCGATGAAGTGTGAGTAGTTTACTTCAGACCTACGGGTCCATAGTTATTAGCTAGATGGCTTCTTCTCTCTTTTTGGATCTCAATACAAAGTTCTCCCCCTCTCTTATGGAGATCTATTCGATGTAATCTTCTTTTGCGGTGTGTTTGTTGAGATTGATGAATTGTGGGTTTATGATCAAGTTTATCTATGAACAATATTTGAATCTTCTCTGAATTCTTTTATGTATGATTGGTTATCTTTTCAAGTCTCTTCGAATTATCAGTTTGGTTTGGCCTACTAGATTGATCTTTCTTGCAATGGGAGAAGTGCTTAGCTTTGGGTTCAATCTTGCGGTGTCCTTTCCCAGTGACAGTAGGGGCAGCAAGGCACGTATTGTATTATTGCCATCGAGGATAACAAGATGGGGTTTATATCATATTGCATGAGTTTATGCCTCTACATCATGTCATCTTCCTTAAAGTGTTACTATGTTCTCTTGAACTTAATACTCTAGATGCATGCTGGATAGCGGTCGATGTGTGGAGTAATAGTAGAAGATGCAGGCAGGAGTCGGTCTACTTGTCTCGGATGTGATGCCTATATACATGATCATACCTAGATATTCTCATAACTATGCTCAATTCTGTCAATTGCTCAACAGTAATTTGTTCACCCACCGTAATACTTATGCTCTCGAGAGAAGCCTCTAGTGAAACCTATGGCCCCCGGGTCTATTTTCCATCATATTAATCTTCCAATACTTAGTTATTTCCTTTTCCATTTATTTTTCTTGCATCTTTCTTTATCATAAAAATACCAAAAATATTATCTTATCATATCTATCAGATCTCTCGTAGGTGACCGCCAAGGGATTGACAACCCCTTTATCGCATTGGTTGCGAGGAGTTTATTTGTTTGTGTAGGTACGAGGGACTCATGCATGGCCTCCTACTGGATTGATACCTTGGTTCTCAAAAACTGAGGGAAATACTTACGCTGCTCTACTGCGTCACCCTTTCCTCTTCAAGGGAAAACCAACGCAGTGCTCAAGAGGTAGCAAGAAGGATTTCTGGCACCGTTGCCGGGGAGTCTATGCAAAAGTCAACATACCAAGTACCCATCACAAACCCTTATCTCCCGCATTACATTATTTGCCATTTGCATCTCATTTTCCTCTCCCCCACGTCACCCTTGCCGTTTTATTCGCCCTCTCTCTCTATCCTCCCTCTCTTTCTCAATTCGCCTCTTTTTGCTCGTTTCTTGTTTGCTTGTGTGTCGGTTTGCTTGCTTGTTGTTATGGCTAGTCCCCTATCTTCTCCATTGTCTCCCAAAAATGAAGTTCTTAATTTTAAGCAAAGGGAAGGAGAAAACCTAAAAGACGCTTGGTATAGAATTTGCAATGCTCAAAATAGATCTACCAGGAAGCAATCTACTTCTATTCTTCTTCGCAATTTTTATGTAGGTGCTATTCCTTGGCACAGATATGTCCTTGATACCATTACCGGAGGGAACTTCTTGGATAGCCACACTTTTGATTCCTATAATACTATGATATATTTGGCTCACCCCCTCTTTTGGTTAATGGAACTATGTTAACTTTGGAGAATGTAATGCAAAAACTTGAAATTATTGAAAATAAAGTTGCTACCATAGAGTTAATTGAAAATTTCAATAAAAAGATCCACAACCAAATTACTCAATATGGATCTAAAGTAGGAGTCACTTTGAAAAATATTAAGGAGAAGGAACCCATAGTTAATGAAAGAATAAATCATGATTCCACTAGAATCGATAAACTTGAGGGTATCATTACCAACTTGGGAACCGCTTTTTCTTCCGTAAAGAATACCCCAAGTCCTCCAACTAAAATTTCCAAGCTTCTGTATGTTCCTAAAAATAAGGGTGAATCCTCTAGCAAAGAAACTGCGGATCTCAAATCTATAAGTATTCATCCTAATCTTTTTACTATCATTAAGGAACCATTTGCTACTAATGATTTTTTAAATTTTGTGCTAGAAGTTTGATTATTGATAAAAGGAAAGAAACTCCTAAAGGTGATAGATGTCTCATTAAATAATTACCAACTAAAGATACCTAGATCTATCTTCGCTTTTATGCCTAGCTAGGGGCGTTAAACGATAGTGCTTGTTGGGAGGCAACCCAATTTTATTTTTATTCCTTGCCTTTTGCTCCTGTTTAGTAATAAATAATTTATCTAGCCTCTGTTATGGTTGTGTATTTTTGTGTTTAATTAGTGTTTGTGCCAAGTAGAACCGTTGGAAAAACTTGGGGAAAATCTTTTTAATCTTGCTGTAAAAAACAGAAACTTTAGCACTCATGAGAACTGCTGCCATTTTTATTTGGAAAATTCTATTTAGTTAATTCTTTTTAAATATGATTAATAGATAAATTACTCACGTACAGAAATTTATTTTAGAATTTTTGGGGTTCCAGATCTTGCGTTAGCTACAGATTACTACAGACTGTTCTGTTTTTGACAGATTCTGTTTTTCGTGTGTTGTTTGCTTATTTTGATGAATCTATGGCTAGTAAAATAGTTTATAAACCATAGAGAAGTTGGAATACAGTAGGTTTAACACCAATATAAATAAATAATGAGTTAATTACAGTATCTTGAAGTGGTGTTTTGTTTTCTTTCGCTAACGGAGCTCACGAGATTTTCTACTTTAAGTTTTGTGTTGTGAAGTTTTCAAGTTTTGGGTAAAAATTTGATGGATTATGGAACAAGGAGTGGCAAGAGCCTAAGCTTAGGGATGCCCGTGGAACCCCCAAGATAATCTAAGGACACCTAAAAGCCAAAGCTTGGGATGCCCCGGAAGGCATCCCCTCTTTCGTCTACTTCTATCGGTAACTTTACTTGGAGCTATATTTTTATTTACCACACGATATGTGTTTTGCTTGGAGCGTCTTGTATTATTTGAGTATTTATTTTTTAGTTTTCCACAATCATCCTTGCTGCACGCACCTTTTTGAGAGAGACACTCATGATTCATAAGTTGTTAGAATACTCTATGTGCTTCACTTATATCTTTTGAGTTATATAGTTTTTGCTCTAGTGCTTCACTTGTATCTTTTAGAGCACGTTGGTAGATTTGTTTTATAGAAACCATTGTTCTCTCATGCTTCACTTAGATTATTTTTAGAGTCCTACAAAACAGCATGGTAATTTGTTTTAATTATTTTAGGCATTCAAGATTAATAATAAAATTTTCTTATGAGTGTGTTGAATACTATGAGAAGTTTGAAACTTGATAATTGTTTTGAGATATGGAGATGGTGATATTAGAGTTGTGCTAGTTGAGTAGTTGTGAATTTGAGAAATGCTTGTGTTGAAGTTTGTGATTCCCGTAGCATGCACATATGGTGAACCGTTATGTTAAGAAGTCGGAGCATGATGTATTTATTGATTGTCCTCCTTATGAATGGCGGTCGGGGACGAGCGATGGTCTTTTTCCTACCAATCTACCCCCCTAGAAGCATGCACGTAGTACTTTGCTTAGATAACTAATAGATTTTTGCAATAAGTATGTGAGTTCTTTATGACTAATGTTGAGTCCATGGATTATACGCACTCTCACCCTTCCACCATTGCTAGCCTCTCTAATACCGCGCACCTTTCACCGATATCATACACCCACCATATACCTTTCTCAAAACAGCCACCATACCTACCTACCATGGAATTTCCATAGCCATTCCGAGATATATTGCCATGCAATTTTCCACTGTTCCGTTTACCATGACATGCTCCATCATTGTCATATTGCTTCGCATGATCATGTACTTGACATTTTAGTTGTGGCAAAGCCACCGTTCATAATTCTTTCATATAAGTCACTCATGCATCATTGCTATCCCGGTACACCGCCGGAGGCATTCATATAGAGTCATACTTTGTTCTAGTATCGAGTTGTAATCATTGAGTTGTAAATAAATAGAAGTGTGATGATCATCATTCATAGAGTATTGTCCCAAAAAGAAGAGAGAGAGGCCAAATAAAAAAAGCCCAAAAAAGACAATAAATAAAAAGGGACAATACTTTTTTTCCACACTTGTGCTTCAAAGTAGCACCATGATCTTCATAATAGAGAGTCTCCTATGTTATCACTTTCATATACTAGTGGGATTTTTTCATTATAGAACTTGGCTTGTATATTCCAACGATGGGCTTCCTCAAAATGCCCTAGGTCTTCGTGAGCAAGCAAGTTGGATGCACACCCACTTAGTTTCTTTTTGTTGAGCTTTCATATACTTATAGCTCTAGTGCGTCCGTTCCATGGCAATCCCTACTCACTCACATTGATATCTATTGATGGGCATCTCCATAGCACGTTGATATGCCTAGTTGATGTGAGACTATCTTCTCCCTTTTTGCCTTCTCCACAACCACCATTATATTCCACCTATAGTGCTATGTCCATGGCTCACGCTCATGTACTGCGTGAAGATTGAAAAAGTTTGAGAACACCAAAAGTATGAAACAATTACTTGGCTTGTCATCAGGGTTGTGCATGATTTGAATACTTTGTGTGATGAAGTTGGAGCATAGCCAGACTATATCATTTTGTAAGGATAACTTTCTTTGGCCATGTTATTTTGAAGAGACATAATTTCTTAGTTAGTATGCTTGAAGTATTATTATTTCTATGTCAATATTAAACTTTTGTCTTGAATCTTTCGGATCTGAATATTCATACCACAATTAAGAGAATTACATTGAAATTATGCCAAGTAGCATTCCACATTAAAATTTCTGTTTTTATCATTTACCTACTCGAGGACGAGCAGGAATTAAGCTTGGGGATGCTTGGTATGTCTCCAATGTATCTATAATTTTTTATTATTCCATGCTATATTATATCCTGTTTTGGACATTATTGAGCTTTATTATACACTTTTATATTATTTTTGGGACTAACCTATTAACCGGAGGCCCAGCCCAGAATTGTTGTTTTTTACCTATTTTAGGGTTTTGCAGAAAAAGAATATCAAATGGAGTCCAAACGGAATGAAATCTTCGGGAACGTGATTTTTGGAACGAACATGATCCAGAGGACTTGGACCCTACGTCAAGCAATCAACGAGGAAGGCACGAGGTAGGGGGCGCGCCTACCCCCCAGGCGCGCCCTCCACCCTCATGGGGCCCACGTTGCTCCACCGACGTACTCCTTCCTCCTATATATACCTACGTACCCCCAAACTACCAGATACGAAGCCAAAACCCTAATTCCACCACCGTAAGTTTTTGTATCCATGAGATCCCATCTTGGGGCCTTTTCTGGAGCTCCGCCGGAGAGGGTATCGATCACGGAGGGCTTCTACGTCAACACCATAGCCTTTCCGATGAAGTGTGAGTATTTTACTTCAGACCTACGGGTCCATAGTTATTAGCTAGATGGCTTCTTCTCTCTTTTTGGATCTCAATACAAAGTTCTCCCCCTCTCTTGTGGAGATCTATTCGATGTAATCTTCTTCAGCGGTGTGTTTGTTGAGATCGATGAATTGTGGGTTTATGATCAAGTTTATCTATGAACAATATTTGAATCTTCTCTAAATTCTTTTATGTATGATCGGTTATCTTTGCAAGTCTCTTCGAATTATCAGTTTGGTTTGGCCTACTAGATTGATCTTTCTTGCAATGGGAGAAGTGCTTAGCTTTGGGTTTAATCTTGCGGTGTCCTTTCCCAGTGACAGTAGGGGCAGCAAGGCACGTATTGTATTATTGCCATCGAGGATAACAAGATGGGGTTTATATCATATTGCATGAGTTTATCCCTCTACATCATGTCATCTTGCTTAAAGCGTTACTCTGTTCTTTTGAACTTAATATTCTAGATGCATGCTGGATAACGGTCGATGTGTGGAGTAATAGTAGTAGATGCAGGCAGGAGTCGGTCTACTTGTCTCGGACGTGATGCCTATATACATGATCATACCTAGATATTCTCATAACTATGCTCAATTCTGTCAATTGCTCAACAGTAATTTTTCATCCACCGTAATACTTATGCTCTCGAGAGAAGCCTCTAGTGAAACCTATGGCCCCGGGGTCTATTTTCCATCATATTAATCTTCCAATACTTAGCTATTTCCTTTGCCATTTATTTTACTTGCATCTTTATTTCTCTTTATCATAAAAATAGCAAAAATATTATCTTATCATATCTATCAGATCTCACTCTCGTAGGTGACCGTGAAGGGATTGACAACCCCTTTGTCGCGTTGGTTGCGAGGAGTTTATTTGTTTGTGTAGGCGCGAGGGACTCGTGCGTGGCCTCCTACTAGATTGATACCTTGGTTCTCAAAAAGTGAGGGAAATACTTACGCTACTCTACTGCATCACCCTTTCCTCTTCAAGGGAAAACCAACGCAGTGCTCAAGAGGTAGCACTTGTCGGAGCCTCCGGGCTTGTCGGCAACCGCCAAGGCCCGGCAAGTGGCGCACCCAGCAATTTTCTTACCGGGGTCGTCTGCCTTGGCCTTCTTGGCAGCGCCGGTGTCCTCGGATCCCTCGATGGCAAGCACGGTCTTGCCCTTGCGCTTCCTGCTGCGACGCCGGCCTTTCTTCGTCGGGGCGACCGTGTCTTCGTCTGTAGAGTCGATTTCCGCACCGACGTCCTCGCCGGGGTACTTCCTTCCCTCTTTAGCTCGAGCACACCTATCGGCCAGAACATAAAGTTCGGCCACATCTTTGACCTTGTTGATCGCCAGCTCTTCATGCATCTTGCGGTTGCGCACATTGTGATGGAATGCGCTGATCACGGCGGCGGGATGAACATCTGGGATGTTGTACTGCACCCGGCTGAACCTCTGTATGTACTTGCGCATGTTTTCACCTTCCTTTTGGGGGATGATATGCAAATCGCTTGCCTGGCCATGAGCTTGGTGGCCTCCAGTGAAGGCGCCAACGAACTCATGACACAAATCCGGCCAAGAAGAAATGGAATCCGCCGCAAGTGCATCAACCATGACATGACATTGGGTTTTAGTGCCAACGGGAAGTAATTGGCAAGCACCTTGTCGCCGCGAGCTCTAGCAGCTTGCATCGCGATGGTGTAGATGTTGAGGAACTTTGACGGGTGGGTCTTGCCACTGTACTTCTCGCCAACGTCGGGCTTGAACGTGCGGTGGGAGGGCCACTGGAACTGCCGCAGCTCAGGGGTAAAGGCTGGGCAGCCCACCTCATAGGGTAGGCCGCCAGAGCCTCCCGGTGTTGGGTGGTCCATAGAGGGCCCCGCTCGCCTATCTGGCTGGTGGCGTGCTTCACACCAGCACTGGATGGTGGTTCGAGTGTCTTCATAGGCCTGCTCCCGAAGAACTTGGCGTTGATCGCGATGGGTCCGTGGGTCGGACGATGCTATGCAAATTTTATCACAAGCGTCATCACGACGGACTGACACCCACGGTGGCCGGCATGGGGGAGGAGAGTGCATCGTGGCCGTAGCACCTCCGGTCTTTCCACCACTAGCATGCGGTGGCTCGACGAAGCGCCGGCCTGAGGGCCCCGCTGGTCGCGGCTCATCTTTGTTGGCAACACCGACGAGGCTCCGGATGGTGGATCTCCACTCGTCGAGCTTTTCCGCAGCAGGAGGAAAGTCGAGGAGCAACTATGCGCGCGCCAAAGCTTCCGTTGGCGTGGGTGCGGCGAAAGCTACATGGACCGTGATGCGCTCCGACTTCTAACCACGTTAGAAGGGGCTCTATCACGGCCTTGCAGCTGTGCGCCATTTTCGCCAGCGCCTCGGTGTGCATGCTGGCCTTCTATGTCCCACGAATGAGGCGCATGACTCTTCCCACAGCGGCGCCCGAGGTCACCAGCATGGTGACGCTGCTCGTCGCGCACAATCTTGGAAGAGCGCGTCGTGGGCGCCGGCGTAGGCATCTTGGAAGTCGCTGCGCCGCCTATGGGTGGCACGACGCTGCCCTTGGAGGGGCCCGCGCCGCCTGCGGGGGCCCGGCTCCGTCTTTGGATTTGGCGGTGTGTGGCCCGTCGTCTCACGCACGAACGATGCCGCTCGCCAGGCTTTGACCGCCAGAGCGATGTGGGTGTTCGTGCCATGCCTCGGCTTCCGTCCGTGGCCGCCCCACCACTCGCCCGCACTGGTACGGGTCGTTCGGCTCCCGATGAACCGATCGCCGTGATCCTTTTCTTCTTGGGAGCCATAGCGATGAAGAACTGCTAAACAAACTGCTAGACCGGATTTTCACAACTATGCCCCCCTACCTAGCGCGCCAAAGATGTCAGTGGAAACAACACCTATGGAATCACTGGGATCCCTTCTACGGTTGGCGGGCGCGGGGTTGTGCAAAGAGCGGCTCTAGTAGCTAGCACAAAGATCGTTTACCCAGGTTTGGGCCGCAAGGATGTGTAATACCCTAATCCTGCTTTGGTTTATATTTGAGTGTTCTTGAGCTTCCGAACTAGCTGCGGTGTGTGAGTAGTCCAAAAGATCTGAATCCTTCTCCAGTACGCCTCGAGCCTCCTTTTATAGTAAAAAAGGGGTCGCCGCAGTGACACACAGGAGGTGGAAAGGTAAATAGTGTACAAGCTTATCACCTGTCATTACGGGACAAGGCACATTAAATGCGCTCCTTAGGTGTCCCGTTGCTTTATTGGGGATGGCAATGAGGCCCGTCCCGTCCGTCGCTGTTCCGCCTCGCTCCAACACGTGTCCAGGCCAACGAGGCATGCAGCGCCACGTAAGCTGGCACGCTACTGAGATGGCGTGATGGTAGGGTCTTCACGAAGATCTACATGCCACCACGCAGGTGCTTGACTAGCTGGATTAGCATCCACGTACTGCCACGTGGCTACTAGCCTCAATTGGTGGGTTGGCCGCTGAGCTGGGGCGGCAAGGTCTTGTCGCGGTAGTCTTGTGATCGCCCTCGACAAGAGTCTTGTCGGGGCCATGCGAGTGTTTTCGGCAACGAGCCTTGTCGGGGCCTCGGGGGCATCCTCGGTAAGGGGGCTTGCGATTATCTTGTCTTCTGGTCATCGTCTAGTCTTGTGGGCTATTTGTCTTCACAAAGATATGTATGTCACCATGGAGGTGCCTCCTGAGCCTTGGTTCCAATGTGGTAGATGGTGTTGGAACCCTTGGGCTCAAGGGTGGCGCGCTCTGCTAGCGTTGGGCAAGTTGCCCCGGCAAGGGTCTTGCCTGGGCTGCGGAGGCCGCCCCGGCAAGGGCCTTGCCGAGGGAGTCCACCTCGCCCTCTTGCTCTTTGTGTCTCTGGTCTTGGCGTTGTTCTGGTTGTCTTGTGCTTTTGCTTCCTCTGCCCTGCTAGGTATGGCCGCAGGCGCGGCTCTAACTGTCCGCGCACAAGTAAAGGGGTACAAAAGAGAGCCCCTACTTTTGTGCACCGACAATGCGGGAATAGGGCCAAAATCTGCACATGAATTGGCTAACTGCTAAGTTGGTGGGCAATTCAATCTTAACTATACCCTTCGTGATCACAAGAACTATTTGCGGACCAAGTAGCGACAAGAAATTACATATGGCCAAGCAGGTAGCATTCTTAAGTATTTCCAAGACAAAATTGCTGAAAACCGGTCATTCCAATATGCATTGCAAATGGATTGTGAAGAACAAATAGGAAACATATTTTTGATTGATGCTAAGATGATCATGGGCTATGCACATTTTGGTGATGTTTTTATTTCTGAAACTACTTTTGGAATAAACAAGGAGAGAGTGTTGTTGGGGAACGTAGCAATAATTCAAAATTTTCCTACGTGTCACCAAGATCAATCTAGGAGATACTAGCAATGAGAGAGAGGGAGTGCATCTTCATACCCTTGAAGATCGCTAAGCGGAAGCGTTCAAGAGAACGGGGTTGATGGAGTCGTACTCGTCGTGATCCAAATCACCGATGATCCTAGCGCTGAACGGACGGCACCTCCGCGTTCAACACACGTACGGAACGGAGACGTCTCCCGCACCTTGATCCAGCAAGGAGGAGGGAGAGGTTGAGGAAGAGAGCTCCAACAGCAGCACGACGGCGTGGTGGTGATGGAGTGGCAGTTCTCGCAGGGCTTCGCCAAGCTCACGCGGAGGAGGAGAGGTGTTGGGGAGAGGAGGAGCTGCGCCTTGGATGATGTGGTGGTGCAGCCCTCCCTTTGCCCCTCTATTTATAGGGGAGGGGGAAAGGGGGCCGGCCACCTCTAGATGAGATCTAGAGGGGGGGCGTCGGCTAAGGGGGAGGGGGCTTGCCCCCCAAGCCAAGGGGGGTGCCCCCTTTAGGGTTCCCACCAACCCTAGGCGCATGGGCCCTTGGGGGGTTGGCGCCCCAGCCCACTTGGGGTTGGTTCCCTTCCCCTTACAGCCCATAAGGCCCTCCGGAGAGGTTTCCCCTCCCGGTGGACCCCCAGAACCCCTCCGGTGGCCCCGGTACAATACCGATATGCCCCCGAACCTTTCCGGTGACCGTATGACAACTTCCCACATATAAATCTTCACGTCCGTACCATTCCGGAACTCCTCGTGACGTCTAGGATCTCATCCGGGACTCCGAACAACATTCCGTAATCACATACAAGTCTTCCTAATAACCCTAGCGTCATCGAACCTTAAGTGTGTAGACCCTACGGGTTCGGGAACCATGCAGACATGACCGAGACAACTCTCCGGCCAATAACCAACAGCGGGATCTGGATACCCATGTTGGCTCCCACATGTTCCACGATGATCTCATCGGATGAACCACGATGTCGAGGATTCAAGCAATCCCGTATACAATTCCCTTTGTCAATCGGTACGTTACTTGCCCGAGATTCGATCGTTGGTATCCCAATACCTCGTTCAATCTCGTTACCGGCAAGTCACTTTACTCGTTCCGTAACACATCATCCCGTGACTAACCCTTAGTCACATTGAGCTCATTACGATGATGTCTTACCGAGTGGGCCCAGAGATACCTCTCCGTCATACGGAGTGACAAATCCCAGTCTCGATTCGTGCCAACCCAACAAACACTTTCGGAGATACCCGTAGTGCACCTTTATAGTCACCCACTTACGTTGTGACGTTTGGCACACCCAAAGTATTCCTACAGTATCCGGGAGTTCCACAATCTCATGGTCTAAGGAAAAGATACTTGACATTAGAAAAGCTTTAGCAGATGAACTACACGATCTTGCACTATGCTTAGGATTGGGCCTTGTCCATCACATCATTCTCCTAATGATGTGATCCCGTTATCAATGACATCCAATGTCCATGGTCAGGAAACCATGACCATCTATTGATCAACGAGCTAGTCAACTAGAGGCTTACTAGGGACATGTTGTGGTCTATGTATTCACACATGTATTATGGTTTCTGGTTAATACAATTATAGCATGAACAATAGACAATTATCATGAACAAGGAAATACAATAATAACCATTTTATTATTGCCTCTAGGGCATATTTCCAACAGTCTCCCACTTGTACTAGAGTCAATAATCTAGTTCACATCACTATGTGACTGTAATGAATCCAACACCCATGGGGTTTGTTCATATCTTGCTTGTGAGAGAGGTTTGTTAGTCAATGGGTCTGAACCTTTCAGATTCATGTGTGCTTTGCAAATCTCTATGTCATCTTGTAGATGTAGCTACCACGCGCTACTTTGAGCTATTCCAAATAACTGCTCTACTATATGAATCCGGTTTACTATTTAGAGTCATCCAGATTAGTGTCAAAGTTTGCATCGACGTAACCCTTTACGACGAACTCTTTTACCACCCCCATAATCGAGAAAATCCCTTAGTCCACTAGTTACTAAGGATAAGTTCGACCGCTGTCATGTGATCCATTCCTGGATCACCCTTGTACCCCTTGACTGACTCATGGCAAGGCACACTTTAGGTGCGGTACACAGCATAGCATACTGTAGAGCCTATGTCTAAAGCATAGGGGACGACCTTCATCCTTTCTCTCTCTTCTGCCGTGGTCAGGTCTTGAGTCTTTACTCAATACTCACACCTTGTAACACAGCCAAGAACTCCTTCTTTGCTGATCTATTTTTAACTCCTTCAAAATCTTGTCATGGTATGTATTCATTTGCAAGTACTATCAAGCGTTTTTGATCTATCCTTATAGATCTTGATGCTCAATGTTCAAGTAGCTTAATCCAGGTTTTCCATCGAAAAACACTTTTCAAATAACCCTGTATGCTTTCCAGAAATTCTACATTATTTCTGATCAACAATATGTTAACAACATATACTCATCAAAAATTCTATAGTGCTCCCACTCACTTCTTTGGAAATACAAGTTTCTCATAAACTTTGTATAAACCCAAAATCTTGGATCATCTTATCAAAGCGTACATTCCAACTCCGAGATGCTTACTCCAGTCCTTAGAAGGATTGCTGGAGCTTTGCATACTTGTTAGCATCTTTCAGGATTGACAAGACCTTCTGGTTGTATCACATACAACCTTTCCTCAAGAAAAACGTCGAGGAAACAATGTTTTGACATCCTATCTGCAAGATTTCATAAATAATGCAGTAACTACTAACATAATTTCAACAGACTCTTAGCATCACTACGAGTGAGAAAGTCTCATCGTAATCAACTCCTTGAACTTGTCGGGAAACATCTTAACGACAAGTCGAGCTTTCTTAATGGTGACACTCACCATCATTGTATGTCTTCCTTTTAAAATCCATCTGCACCCAACAGCCTTACGACCATCAAGTAGTTCTTTCAAAGTCTATACTTTGTTTTATACATGGATCCTCTCTCGGATTTTATGGCCTCGAGCCATTCTTCGGAATGCGGGCGCACCATCGCTTCTCCGTAGCTCGTAGGTTCATTGTTGTCTAGCAACATGACTTCCAGGACAGGATTACGTACCACTCTGAAGTAGTACGCATCCTTGTCGACCTATGAGGTTTGGTAGTGACTTGATCCGAAGTTTCATGATCACTATCATAAGCTTCCACTTCAATTGGTGTAGGTGCCACAGGAACAACTTCCTGTGCCCAATAACCTCATCAAGTCTCCACCATCCTCCCACTCAATTTTTTCGAGAGAAACTTTTCCTCGAGAAAGGACCCGTTTCTAGAAACAATTACTTTTGCTTCCGGATCTGAAATAGGAGGTATACCCAACTGTTTTAGGTATTCTATGAAGATGCATTTTTCCGCTTTGGGTTCGAGCTTATCAGCCTGAAACTTTTTCACATAAGCATCGCAACCCCAAACTTTTAAGAAACGACAGCTTAGGTTTTGCTAAACCATAGTTCATACGGTGTCGTCTCAACGGAATTGTGTGGTGCCCTATTTAAAGTGAATGCGGTTGTCTCTAATGCCTAACCCATAAACGATAGTGGTAATTCGATAAGAGACATCACGGTATGCACCATATCCAATAGGGTGCAATTATGATGTTCGGACACACCATCACACTATGGTGTTCCAGGGGGTATTATTTGTGAAACAATTTCCACAATGTCTTAATTGTGTGCCAAACTCGTAACTCAGATATTCATCTCTATGATCATATCATAGACATTTTATCCTCTTGTCACGACGATCTTCAACTTCACTCTGAAATTACTTGAACCTTTCAATAATTCAGACTTGTGTTTCGTCAAGTAAATACACTCAGCATCTACTCAAATTATCTGTGAAGTAAGAACATAACGATATCCACTGCGTGCCTCATCACTCATTGGACTGCACACATCAAAATGTATTACTTCCAACAAGTTGTTTTCTTGTTCCATCTTACTGAAACGAGGCCTTTCAGTCATCTTTTGCCCATGTGGTATGATATGCATGTCTCAAGTGATTCAAAATCAAGTGAGTCCAAACGATCCATCTGTATGGACTTTCTTCATGCATATATACCAATAGACATAGTTCGCATGTCTCAATCTTTTCAAAAACGAGTGAGTCCAAAGATCCATCAACATGGAGCTTCTTCATGCGTTCTATACCAATATGACTCAAATGGAAGTGCCACAAGTATGTGGTACTATCATTACTATCTTATATCTTTTGGCATGAACATGTGTATCACTATGATCGAGATTCAATAAACCATTCATTTTAGGTGCAAGATCATTGAAGGTATTATTCAAATAAACAGAGTAACCATTATTCTCTTTAAATGAATAACCGTATTGCGATAAACATAATCCAATCATGTCTATGCTCAACACAAACTCCAAATAACAATTATTTAGGTTTAACACCAATCTCGATGGTAGAGGGAGCGTGCGATGTTTGATCACATCAACCTTGGAAACACTTCCAACATATCGTCATCTCACCTTTAGCTAGTCTCCGTAGCATTTTATTTCGAGTTACTAACACTTAGCAACCGAACCGGTATTTATTACCCTGGTGCTACTAGGAGTACTAGTAAACTACACATTAATATAACGTATATCCAAAATACTTCTGTCGACCTTGCCATCCTTCTCATCTACCAAGTATCTAGGGTGGTTCTGCTTCAGTGACTGTTCCCCTCATTACAGAAGCACTTAGTCTCGAGTTTGGGTTCAACCCCGGGTTTCTTCACTAGAGCAGCAACTGATTTGCCGTTTCAGGAAGTATCCCTTCTTTCCCTTGCCCTTCTTGAAACTAGTGGTTTTACTAACCATCAACAATTGATGCTCCTACTTGATTTCTACTTTCGCGGTGTCAAACATCGCGAATTGCTCAAGGATCATCATGTCTATCCATGATATGTTATAGTTCATCACGAAGCTCTAATAGCTTGGTGGCAGTGACTATGGAGAACCATCACTATCTCATCTGGAAGATTAACTCCCACCCGATTCAAGCGATTGTAGTACTCAGACAATCTGAGCACATGCTCAACGATTGAGCTTTTCTCCCTTAGTTTGCAGGCCTAAGAAACTTGTCAGAGGTCTCATACCTCTTGACGTCAGCACTAGTCTGAAATCCCAATTTCAATCTTTGGAACATCTCATATGTTCTGCGATGTTTCAAAAATGTCTTTGGTGCCTCAATTCTAAACCATTAGCATTACGCACTGAACTATCACGTAGTCATCAAAACGTGTATGTCAGATGTTTCCCAACATCTACACACGACGTTCGAGGTTCAGCACACTAACCGGTGCATTAAGGATATAATCCTTCTGTCACTATTAGGAAAAGGCCTACTAATGGCGCACCAGTTTTGCCTACTAATGGCGCATCACTGGTGCGCCATTAGTAGCACGCCACTAGTAATTTTTACTAATGGCGCACCACTGGTGCGCCATTAGTATCTGGTATACTAATGGCGCACCATCCAGTGCGCCATTAGTATATAACACCATGCGCCATTAGTGTGCCTCTCAGGGGCCATATTTAACCATGTGCTTTGGCACACTAATGGTGCACTGCGGATGGATGCGCCATTAGTATACTTGGCATACTAATGGCGCACTCTGTAGTGATGCGCCATTAGTATGAATATTAGGTTTTTTTTACTTTTCTGATTTTTGCACATGTTACAAAATATATTATTTGACAGAATATAGACAGTAGCACACAGCAACAGCAGATTCATCGAATACAATAGAAGATTAGTCTCCGAATACAATTCATCATATTAGTCTCCAAATTCAAAAGACCGAACAAAGATAAAACATTACAAGTCTCGAGACCGCGAGTATCGAGTTTGTCGGAAGTAATACTAATCCTAACAAGTCCTACTAATCATCATCATACAACTTCTACTCGTTATTCATAACAAATCATACGATCATCATCTTGATAGTCATCGAACCAACCCTACTTAATTGTTCTTAGCACATGATCATCAGTATTAGGCAGGACCTAAATACCCTATTTAAGCTAAAATAGCATAAAACAATATAGACCCTGACTCTCCATTATGGAGAATGGAGAACATCCTGTCTCCAATTCTTGCGCTTCGCTTCCTTTTGCTTCCAAGAAGCTCCTTACGACTGTCCATACATTTTTTCCATCCTTTGATTTTCATGTCTCCACTTCTTTTAGAAATCTCGTATGGACAGTTGAGATTCGTAGGACGACCTGGCTGTATGTTCAAAACATTAACACTACCTTTCAGATACATCATATGAGGCACACAATTCTCTAGGATTATCTGTTGAAAAACATAGTAATAACTTCATAGTTAGCAATGATGTACTAGTTTTAGAAGTATGCAAAAGATGCACGGATGTCGTAATAGTAAAAATCTTACCAGGGTATCTCCATGGTAGTTACCGTAGTTGAACACATGCACTAGTGGCACATATTTACCATAATGTTGAGGAGTTTGATTGTGGATAGTGTAATTCTCAATGTCAGTACAAAATCCGACCAGATGATTTTTCTCCTTGTAAGTTGTTAATTCGGAGCCATCGGTGTAGTGGGTTTTGTCTACCATCTCCCGCACATTCTTTGAACAATAAAAATAAGCTGTCAATGGAAATAAGCTGTCAACTATTTTGAAATAAACAATATAAATTAGCTAATAACTATGTTTGAGAAACTCACATAGCGGTAGAACTGGAGGCGTATCAACAAGGACCCAAATGTCCATATTGTCTTGGTTGATGTCAGGATTACCAAGATCCATGGTGATAAGCATACCCTCATCAAAACCATACATCTTGCAAAATGCTTCCCAATTTTTGCAACCAAAATGGGTTACGCTCTCAGAATTATATAGATTTACTTCAAAGTCCACATCGTGATGAGTCCTTAGGTGAATTTTCTTTGTTTCGGAAATTTCATGGTCTTCAAAATCCATCCTCTCCAAGACATAGCGTCTTGCATGGCATGGGATAAGCTATACTCGAATTGTAAAAGATGAAAATTACACGTTGAAATAGTTGAAGTCATGCTTAATTATGAAAATAACACTTGTCGTCGTTGTGTACCGTTTCAACTTCGAAGGTCTCCTCGAGCTTAGTGCTGAAGCGCCGATCATCGTCCAGGTGAGGCATGTCGCACAGACCTCGATCGTCGTGGTACCAGTCGCACTCCGCCGGGAGACTTTCGTCGTCCGATGATGATGACGACATATCCTACGTTCATAATTCAAAACTACATCATTTAGGGTTTGTCAACACCGAGGCGTCCTAAAAGCTAAGCTTTTATCATTTAGGGTTTGTCGACGCCGAGGCACCCTAAAAGCCTAAGCTTTCATCATTTAGGTTCTTATCGACACCGAGGCACCCTAAAAGCCAAGGTTTTATCATTTAGGGTTTGTCGACGTCGAGGCACCCTAAAAGCCTAAGCTTTCATCATTTAGGTTTTGTCAACGCCGAGGCACCCTAAAAGCCTAAGCGTACATCATTTAGGTTCTCATCGACACCGAGGCACCCTATAGAAGCCAAGTTAAGTTTTCATCATTTAGGGTTTATCGATGTCGAGGCACCCTAGGTTGGGCCTAATCACTTGGCACTAATCACTTGGCTCTATTGCCACCTATGTTGGGTTTATCATCTAGGGTTTATCGATGCTAACGAGAATTCTAAGTTGGGCCTAATCACTTAGCTCTATTGCCACCTATGGTTTAATGCAGCAAGAATGGCGGGGCAGTTGATCCTACTTAATTAAGTACTAAGATACCTCGGCCCATGCATTAGTAGCAAGTACCCCATATGTCCGATTTTTAGCAAAGTCATGCTAAAATTCACGGAAAATTTCAGCATGACCTTTGCTGAAAATAAGACATATGGAGTACCCGAATTTTCCGAAACGGAAGTTAATCGACATTCCGGCAAACTCAAGGGCCTCTGGGGGTACCTGCAAAATCATCACGACACGATGGTCGGAGACAAAACCCAGCAAACTAGCACCACAATGTGCCTCTACTTTCATATGGATGAAAAGGCCACAGACCATATGGTCCTCTGCTTTCATATGGACAAAAATCAGCTCAACTTATGTGAGCTTCCATTCCAGATCTAATAGGTCACCCAACAAAAAATCATGAATAGTTTTAGCTAAAAAAAATCATGGATTGTTGTTAACTAAAAATTAGTGAAAGAAACTGTTGCTGATCATGGATTACTATTAATTAAAAATAGAGCATCTGGCTTGTCTTATCATGTTCACTAAGTCCACAAAAATGAATAGGTTCAGTAAACTTGAAGTACTCAACACTAAACATGGTTCAGAGCTCACTACACTACACTACATCGTGCAATGGTTCAGACCTCACTACACTAGAACAAGCTCACTACACTACACTACACATGCTTAAACTCTGAACATAAACAAACACCAGCAATGCAATGTGTAAACTACCTCTGTTTCTAGGCAACAAGAGTTATCATCAATGCTTTTGAGTTTATTAAGTACCTTCAGTTCTGAGTTTTAAATGTCAAAAGAGCTTCACAGAATCTTGAATCCTCCAAATCACTCTTAACAGTTCTGCATTGCACAAAGGCAGCAATGAGCCAATGATATCAGTAGCAATAATAGGTGCTTACATTCTCATAACATCAGTATTAGTTAACCAAAATTCAACCTACAGAGTTCTAGTACAGTGAGTAACTCCCAATTCTTTTAATAGAAGCACAATTAACAACACAGCTAGGGAGTCTAGGACAATGCCACCAGATAGAATTTGAAGGAAAAACGTTCTTCCAGAACCTTCAAGCCATAATCATACATAGAGTGGCTGATCATATAAGTTATATTTAAATAAACATCAACTAAACTTGATGACAAGAAAAACTACAATCACATTGATACAAACTAGAGCATATAGCAATAGTAAATTGCTGCTCCATATAGCAATAGTAATGCACCTAATCAACATTGTAGAGCATCCTATTACAAACTTGTTCTGATCCTGCAAATTAATGGGGAGGAAGAACTAGGGAGGGAGGGAATGGTAATGGTTCAGAGAAGAACAATAGTAATGCTCCATATAGCAATAGTAATGCTCCATATGTTCTGATCCATATAGCAAGAAGAACTAGGGAGGGAGGGAATGGGGAGGAAGGGTGGAGAGGGAGGAAGGAGGAGAGGTACCTGGGCGGGCGTGGCCAGTCGCCGGAGGGGTCGGGGTCGGGGTCGGCGGCGGCGTCGAAGGGGTGGCTCGAGGGCGTCCGAGCTCGTCCGGGTCCTCGTAGTCGAAGAGGAAGACGACGGCGGTCCTCCTGGGCGCCTCGGTTGGTCGTGGGGAGGCCGGCGGCCACGTGCTTCGTGGGTCGGGGGCGGCGGCGCGGGGGAGCCGGAGCGGGTGTGGCGAGGGATGGAAGGGGATCTGGCGAGGGAGAGGGAAGGAGGTATCGGGCGAAGGGCCGGGTATCCAGCTATAGAGGGGGGAATGTTAGTAATGGCGCACCATCGAGGGGTGCGCCATAAAAACACTCATAGCAATGGCGCACCATTCTCTGGTGCGCCATTAGTAACTTTTTTTTCTGATAGCAATGGAGCACCCTCCTCTGGTGCGCATTAGTAACTTCTTTTTTTCCTTATTTCTTGTTGCATCTAATAATTTGTTTTTTTATCAAATTTGTTATTTTCATGAGGACTAGAACAAAATATATCATCAAATTTGTTTTTTTAATATCATCAAATTTGTTTTTTATTTTTAATTGAAAATATCATCAAAATTGTTATTTGAAAATATCATCAAATTTGTTATTTGAAAATATTATCAAAAAGCGGGGGAGGGTGCGGGGTGTCGGCGGCCGCGGTGGAGCGGGCCGGGGGAGGGTGCAGGGGGTCGGCGGCGGCGGTGGAGCGGGGGAGGGTGCGGGGGGTCGGCGACGGTGGTGGAGCGGGGGAGGGTGCGGTGGGTCGTCGGCGGTGGTGGAGCAGGGGAGGGTGCGGGGGGTCGGCGGCGGCGACGTGGGTCGGGGCAGCGGGGGGAATTAGCTAGGGGGCGAGGGAGAGGGATGAAGGGGATCTGGCGAGTGGGAGGGAATTAGCTAGGGGGAATCTTACTAATGGCGCACCAGCGATCGGTGCGCCATTAGTAATCTTTTTTTACATAGCAATGGCGCACCGGGCAGAGGTGCGCCATTAGTAATCTTTTTTTATATATAGCAATGGCGCACCAGCCAGAGGTGCGCCATAAGTAATTTTTTTATTGCATGTAATATTTTTTTAGAAAATGAATATGAATATGAAACAGTAATATATTTTTATAAAAAAAGTAATAATTGTTGTTTAACAACAATTGTAGTCTACACTTTTTTATTATTATTTTTTAAAAAATGAAGAGGGGAGAGGAGGCGCGGGTGGGATCGAGATCGAGATGGAGGGGGATCGAGATCGAGTGTCCTCATGAATATTCAATATTTTATCATATTGAATATGAAAAAAATATCATCAAATTTGAAAAAATACTCATGAATTCAAAAAGTGCCTATGAAATTTAAAAATATTCATGATATCAAAAAGTGCCCATGATATTTAAAAATATTCATGATATCAAAATTTATACTAATAGCGCACTTCTACAGGGTGCGCCATTAGTACTTTAAACTAGTAATGGCGCACTGTGAGGCGGTACGCCATTAGTAGTTTTGCAAAAAAAAGAATAAAAAAAATTCAGTACTGGCGCACTCCCTGTCTGGTGCGCCATTACTAGTTAGAACTAGTAATGGCGCACTTCGGTAGGATGCGCCATTAGTATGTATGTAAAAATGAAAAAAAAATTATCACTAGTGGCGCACCTGTTTTCTGGTGCGCCATTAGTGTCTTCCACACTAATGGCGCATCACCAACTGGTGCGCCATTAGTATATAGTAGTGGCGCACTGCCTCCCTGGTGCGCCATTAGTGGCAATTCTATCTATAGCCCTTTTCCTAGTAGTGTATGCAGCAATGAGGACAATCCTCAGTTTACGGACACAGTCCGCATAATTGCTACTGCCAACTCTCAACTAAATTTTCTTTAGGAACATATCTAAAATAGTAGAACCAAAGCGTGAGCTATGACATAATTTGCAAAGACCTTTTGACTATGTTCATGATAATTAAGTTCATCTAATCAAATTATTCAATGAACTCCCACTTAGATAGACATCCCTCTAGTCTTCTAAGTGATACATGATCCGAGTCAACTAGGCCGTGTCCGATCATCACGTGAGACGGACTAGTCATCATCGGTAAACATCTTCATGTTGATCGTATCCACTATACGACTCATGTTTGATCTTTCGGTCTTCCGTGTTCCGAGGCCATGTCTGTACATGCTAGACTCGTCAAGTTAACCTAAGTGTATTGCGTGTGCAAATCTGGCTTACACCCGTTGTATGCGAACGTTAGAACCTATCACACCCAATCATCACGTGGTGCTTCGAAACAACGGACCTTAGCAACAGTGCACAGTTGGGAGGAACACAATTGTAACACCCCGGATATAACTTTCCCAATTTGTACTCCAACTCTTGCCGTTTCCGGCGTTAAGTTATTTTATTTTCTCGGGTTCGGGTCTTTGTCTCCGTGTGTTGTTGTCGTTGGCATGCATCTCATATCATGTCATCATGTGCATTGCATTTGCATACGTGCTTGTCTCATGCATTCGAGCATTTTCCCCGTTGTCCGTTTTGCATTCCGGCGTTTCATTCTCCTCCGGTGGCCAATTCTACCTTTCTTTCGCGTGTGGGGATTAAACATTTCCGGATTGTACCGAGACTTGCCAAGCGGCCTTGGTTTACTACCGGTAGACCGCCTGTCAAGTTTCGTATCATTTGGACTTCGTTTGATACTCCAACGATTAACCGAGGGACCAAAAAGGCCTCGTGTGTGTTGCAGCCCAACACCCCTCCAATTTGACCCAAAACCCACCATAACCCTCTCCATCACCTAGAGCGTTCGATCACGATCGCGTGGCCGAAAACCGCACCTCATTTGGACTTTCCTAGCTCCCTCTAGGCCTATAAATAGGTCCTCCTCGAAAATCTCGGATCCCCCTCCCCGAAACCCTAAAAATCTGTCTCCGCCGCCGCCGGACGTGTCCGGACGGAGCCGGACAACGTCCGGATCCCACCGCCGCCAACCGCCGCCTGCCACGTGGCGCCCCGCCGCTTGTCCCACCGCCGGCCCGCGCGAGCCCGAGTCGGGCCCCCGCACGGCCCGCGAGCTCCGCCGCCGTTCCTCTCCGCTGCCGCCTCGCCGCCACTGCGCCGCCTCGCCGCCCGGCCGTGCCACCTCGCCAAGCCGCCGCGCCCGCCGCCCTCGTCGCTCCGGCGACCCGCGCCGGCCGGAATCCGCTCCGGTAGCCGCCTCCCCGGCTCCGGCCTCCTCCTTCTCCCAAGACGCGCCGGCAAGCTCCACCGATTCCGGCGCCGGTGAATAGTGCCCCGACCATCCTCGTTTTCTGTGCCGCCCGATCCAGATCTGGAAAACCCTAACCGGTTGACTTTTTGCCCGTCCTAGTTATTTTTTTTGCAATATTCATAGCCTCGTAACTTTGAATCCGTAGCTCCGATTCATGCATATAGCATATCAAAATGTTCATCTCAGAGAGTACATCATTTCATTCCATTGCATAATTTTCATTTGAGTTCATCTTGATGCCCGAAATGCTGTTAGAAGAGGGCTGCTTGAGATAATTGTCAGATCTGCTACTCCGTTTAGATATTTGTCATTTTTGCCATGATCAATGTGTGCATGATATGCCCTGATGCTCTACATATGTTTTGGTAAGGGTTTTGTCATATTTCCAGAGGTGCAACCCATGTATTTTTGTGATGTGTGTGGTGACTAGCACGAGCTTGCAAAGTGGTGCACTTGTTAATTCTGATTTCAGGGACTTAGCAATTCCACTAAGTCCTTGATCTGTTTATCTCATGTTGTCATATGTTCATGTTGTTTCCTAGTGATCCATGCCTCTTTTGAAGATGACCAATAAGGATGTTTTGTTAATCTTGTAGTTCTCTATCCATCCATGCCTTTGTTTGAAATTATGGAGCACCATAGCTTGAGTTAATCGAGCTCTACTTTTGCTACTTTGTGAATCGGGGCAGATTGTCAACTTGTTTGCAATTTTACCGATGATGTTGTAGTTGATCCGTGCATGCTATGTTATTGTTCTTGCCATGTCTAGCTTGCATTTTGTGTATTCTTGATGGATGTAGGCTTAGTTTGTCATGACTTGCTCTGTATTGAGTGCATCGAGCTCGTAAACATGCCTACTTGATATCTGTTTTCAGCATGCTCCAGTTTTCACTAAGTCTGAAAACTGATTATATTTTTGCTATGTTCACATGCTTGCAATTGTATTTTCTGATCCCTTTTGGCTCAAGGTCACTAAGGGACTTTTGTTAAGCTCTTTGAGTAGCTTCATGCCATGCTTTATTTTGCCATGTTCAGGTCCTGTAGCATGTAGTTTTGTTGCTCTGAAGAGTGCTATCTGATCTGAAATTCCAGACAAGTGTTGATTTCACTAAGTCTGAGATCTGTTTGTCATATGCATTTTTGCCATGCTTGTTTCAACCTGTTAATGGATGAATTGGCCGTAGCTCAGTGCTAGACTTTTGTTAAGCATCTTGAATGCATCCCTGCCATGTATTTTTTTGCCATGTTTGGGTGTTGTAGCATGTTCATCTCATTGCATTTAGATGGCTACTTGCTGTAAATCGCAGACCGGTGTCATATTTGAATCGCTTGCCATTTCCAAACCGTAACTCTGATTCCGGCGTTCTTTAAATCGTTTTCAAGCGATTTCGTCTCATCTTTCTAGTGGCACACTTGGATTTTCAAGTTGAGGCCAGGTTCTTGCATTTCCTGTCATATCTTGCATATGCATCCCGCATAGCATATCATCTTTGCATCATCTTGTTTGATCCTTGCACGTGGTTGATTGTGCCCTTGTTGTTTGTTTGTCTTGTTTGGCTAGAGCCAGGAGACGAGTTCGCTAACGAGGAGCCCGTTGAGTTTGCTTTAGAGGATCCAGTCAACTCTGACAACTGTGCAGGCAAGATGATCATACCCTCGAAATCACTACTATCTTTGCTATGCTAGTTTGCTCGCTCTTTTGCTATGCCAATACTACGATGCCTACCACTTGCTTTCAAGCCTCCCAAATTAACATGTCAAACCTCTAACCCACCATGTCCTAGCAAACCGTTGATTGGCTATGTTACCGCTTTGCTCAGCCCCTCTTATAGCGTTGCTAGTTGCAGGTGAAGATCGGAGGCCGTTCCTTGTTGAAACATTTATTTACTTGTTGGGATATCATTATATTATCTTGTTATCTTAATGCATCTATATACTTGATAAAGGGTGGAAGGCTCGGCCTCTCGCCTAGTGTTTTGTTCCACTCTTGCCGCCCTAGTTTCCGTCATATCGGTGTTATGTTCCCGGATTTTGCATTCCTTACGCGGTTGGGTTATAATGGGAACCCCTTGACAGTCCGCCTTGAATAAAACTCCTCCAGCAATGCCCAACATTGGTTTTACCATTTGCCACCTAGCCTTTTCCCTTGGGTTTCGCGGACTCAAGGGTCATCTTATTTTAAACCCCCCGGGCCAGTGCTCCTCTGAGTGTTGGTCCAACCTAGAGCACCGTGCGGGGCCGTCCCTTGGCAACTTGGGTTACATTGGTTCCCGTACGCTTAGCTTATCCGGTGTGCCCTGAGAACGAGATATGTGCAGTTCCTATCGGGATTTGTCGGCACAACGGGCGGTCTTGCTGGACTTGTTTTACCATTGCCGGAGTTGTCTTGAAGAACCGAGATACCGAGTCTGATCGGAACGTCTTGGGAGGAGGTCTATTCCTTCGTTGACCGTGAGAGCTTGTCATGGGCTAAGTTGGGACTCCCCTGCAGGGATTTGAACTTTCGAAAGCCGTGCCCGCGGTTATGGGCAGATGGGAATTTGTTAATGTCTGGTTGTAGATCACTTTAACCTTAACTTAATTAAAATGAATCAACTGAGTGTGTTACCGTGATGGCCTCTTCTCGGCAGAGTCCGGGAAGTGGACACAGTGTTGGAGTAATGTTTGCGCAGGTTGTTCTCTAGTTTCTCGCTCGCGCTTGGCCTCCTCTTCTCGCTCTCTTTTGCGAATAAGTTAGCCACCATATTTTGCTAGTCGCTTGCTGCAGCTCCACATATTTACCTTGCCATACCTATAAGCTTAAATAGTCTTGATCGCGAGGGTGCGAGATTGCTGAGTCCCTGTGGCTCACAGCTTACTATTACACCAGATGCAGGGCCTGATGATTCCGCTTCAGGAGACGCGCTTGAGCTCAAGTGGGAGTTCGACGAGGACTCTCAACGTTACTATGTTTCCTTTCCTGATGATCAGTAGTGGTGCCCAGTTGGGGGTGATTGGGACTGTGTCGCATGTTGGGTTCTCTTTTATTTTGGCGCCGTAGTCGGGCCATGAGTGTTTGGTTGATGTAATGTTATTTATGTACTTGATTGACGTGACGAGTGTAAGCCAACTATGTTATCTCCCCTTTATGATTTATATTACATGGGATGTTGTGAAGATTGTCTAACTTGCGATGTATGCCTTCAATGCGATTATGCCTCTAAGTCGTGCCTCGACACGTGGGAGATATAGTCGCATCGAAGGTGTTACAACAATTCTTGATATTTTAATGAGAGATCATCTTTTTTATGCTACCGTCGTTCTAAGCAAATAAGATGTAAAAACATGACAAACATCACATGCAAATCATAAAGTGACATGATATAGCCAATATCATCTTGCGCCTTTCATCTCCATCTTCGAGGCGCGGCATGAACACCATCGTCACCAGCATGACACCATGATCTCCATCATCATGATTTCCATCATCATGTCTTCATGAAGTTGCCTCGCCAACTATTACTTCTACTACTATGGCTAACGGTTAGCAATAAAGTAAAGTAATTACATGGCATTTTCATTGACACGCGGGTCATAAATAAATTAAGACAACTCCTATGGCTCCTGCCGGTTGTCATACTCATCGACATGCAAGTCGTGATTCCTATTACAAGAACATGATCAATCTCATACATCACATATATCATTCATCACATCCTTTTGGCCATATCACATCACAAAGCAAACCCTGCAAAAACAAGTTAGACGTCCTCTAATTGTTGTTGCATGTTTTACGTGACTGCTATGGGTTTCTAGCAAAAACGTTTCTTACCTACGCAAAACCACAACGGTGATATGCCAATTGCTATTTACCCTTCATAAGGACCATTTTCATCGAATCCGATCCACTAAAGTGGGAGAGACAGACACCCGCCAGCCACCTTATGTATCAAGTGCATGTCAGTCGGTGGAACCAGTCTCACGTAAGCGTGCGTGTAAGGTTGGTCCGGGCCGCTTCATCCCACAATGCCGCCGGATCAAGATAAGACTAGTAACGGTAAGCAAATTGAACAAATCATCGCCCACAACTGCTTTGTGTTCTACTCGTGCATAGAATCTACGCATAGACCTAGCTCATGATGCCACTGTTGGGGAACGTAGCAATAATTCAAAATTTTCCTACGTGTCACCAAGATCAATCTAGGAGATACTAGCAACGAGGGAGAGGGAGTGCATATTCATACCCTTGAAGATCGCTAAGCGGAAGCGTTCAAGAGAACGGGGTTGATGGAGTCGTACTCGTCGTGATCCAAATCACCGATGATCCTAGCGCCGAATGGACGGCACCTCCGCGTTCAATACACATACGGAACGGAGACGTCTCCTTCATCTTGATCCAGCAAGGAGGAGCGAGAGGTTGAGGAAGAGAGCTCCAACAGCAGCACGACGGCGTGGTAGTGATGGAGTGACAGTTCTTCGGCAGGGTTTCGCCAAGCTCACGTGGAGGAGGAGAGGAGGGGCTGCGCCTTGGATGATGTGGTGGTGCAGCCCTCCCTTTGCCCCTCTATTTATAGGGGAGAGGGAAAGGGGGGCGACCCCCTCTAGATGAGATCTAGAGGGAGGGGGGCGGCGGCCAAGGGGGGGGGCTTGCCCCCCAAGCCAAGGGGGGCGCCCCCTTTAGGGTTCCCCCAACCCTAGGCGCATGGGCCCTTGGGGGGTTGGCGCCCCAGCCCACTTGGGGCTGGTTCCCTTCCCCTTACAGCCCATAAGGCCCTCCGAGAGAGGTGACCCCTCCCGGTGGACCCCCAGAACCCCTCCGGTGGCCCCGGTACAATACCGATATGCCTCCGAACCTTTCCGATGACCGTATGACAACTTCCCACATATAAATCTTCACCTCCGGACCATTCCGGAACTCCTCGTGACGTTCAGGATCTCATCCGGGACTCCAAACAACATTCGGTAATCACATACAAGTCTTTCTAATAACCCTAGCGTCATCGAACCTTAAGTGTGTAGACCCTACGGGTTCGGGAACCATACAAATATGACCGAGACAACTCTTCGGCCAATAACCAACAGTGGGATCTGGATACTCATGTTGGCTCCCACATGTTCCACGATGATCTCATCGGATGAACCACGATGTCGAGGATTCAAGCAATCCCGTATACAATTCCCTTTGTCAATCGGTACGTTACTTGCCCGAGATTCGATCATCGGTATCCCAATACCTCGTTCAATCTGGTTACCGGCAAGTCACTTTACTCGTTCCGTAACACATCATCCCGTGACTAACCCTTAGTCACATTGAGCTCATTACGATGATGTCTTACCGAGTGGGCCCAGAGATACCTCTCCGTCATACGGAGTGACAAATCTCAGTCTCGATTCGTGTCAACCCAACAGACACTTCCGGAGATACCCGTAGTGCACCTCTATAGTCACTCAGTTACGTTGTGACGTTTGACATACCCAAAGTATTCCTACAGTATCCGGGAATTGCACAATCTCATGGTCTAAGGAAAAGATACTTGACATTAGAAAAGCTTTAGCAGACGAACTACACGATCTCGCGCTATGCTTAGGATTGGGTCTTGTCCATCACATCATTCTCCTAATGATGTAATCCTGTTATCAATGACAGGAAACCATGACCATCTATTGATCAACGAGCTAGTCAACTAGAGGCTTACTAGGGACATGTTATGGTCTATGTATTCACACATGTATTACGACTTTCGGTTAATACAATTATAGCATGAACAATAGATAATTATCATGAACAAGCAAATACAATAATAACCATTTTATTATTGACTCTAGGACATATTTCCAACAAGTGTCTATGTCCGTTTCAATCATTTTAGAGAAACTGTAGTTTTTGATGATGCTCTCATGTATGATGAAACATGTGCGTCCTTCAAGTGGTCGTTTTAGGCCTTTCTAATATCTCACAAAGGAAAGGGGCCTAAACCATTCTATATAGATCAAGATGTTGCAATGGGAAAGGTCATTGGGGAAGTGTTTGCAGAAGCATGACATGGATTACGCACCTTTCACATTATGCAAAATGTTGTCAAACATTTACATGAATAGAAGGGTGAAGAGGAAAATGAAGAAAAGAAAAAAGAGAAGAAAAGAGAGAAGAATGAAGAGAAGAAAATATAGGAGAATGAAGAAACACGTATTCTGTCAGATTTTAGTGCGTGCATGTTTGAGTACAAAGACATTGCCGATTTTGAACAGAAGTCTGACCTTAGGAGGAAAAACGTGAGCAAGCAAACAATTGAGTGCAGTTGCTGGATGTTTGATAGAATTGGGATATTATGTGGCCATGCTCTTAAAGTTCTTGATTTGATGAATATCAAGTCACAACGGCATATCATGTGTTAAAGCGATGGCCAAGAGAAGTACGGACTGGAATTGTACAAGACAACATGGGAAGAAATATAATCGCAAATCCAAATATGGATGCCATTCTTGGATATCAAAATATGCCCCTCAAATTTCAAATTTTGGCACATCGAGCAGCCAACTTTCAAGAATGCATCTTGTTACTAGACAACACACTTGACATCCTTGATAAACATATTGAAGAAAAAATCAATGGATGTACAAGCATAGAACTTGCAAAACAAACACATACTTCATTTATTCTTATAAGGTTGCAAAGATTACAGTCCTCAACATCATGCCGGTAAAATCAGGGACCTGTCAAGAAAAACAACCATACAGGGTTGTAGTCGCGAGGCTCTAGTATGCGCCTCGCGACGGCCAGATCCCGAAGACCAGACATTCCTAAGAGGAACCGCAAGAAAAAAGCAACCCTACATGACACCACACACACACTAGAGAACAACACACAGCACCTCAACATACTGACAGACCCAAACTCAATAACAATATCAATATCAACCAGACATGTCAACAGACGTTCCAGGATCAGCAACCCTGGAGACCAGCCACTGGAGCTGGCGCCTGCAACTTCTTAACCATGAAGCAGTGAAAAAATGACACTGGACACTAGAGCAACCTAAAAAACCAGTATGGTGTGGCTATAACGGCAAGGACCGGTGCCTGGATGGAAGGGGCAGGATGCCAGTGATGGCAGCCAGATGCTCAAAAAACAGATCACATCCTGAGGAGTGATCTGTGAAAAAACGAGCACTTGGCCAAAGGCGCCCTCCAAAAAATGACCGGTCCCTGAACAAAGTTCAGAAGCCCATCCCAGCTCATGATGAGCCGAAAAACTGACTAATATGGGTTTGACGGTTGCGCTGCTAGAGACGTATATCTGCATATGCAGGCGGCTGACCCAGTAGACGAGCCCCACCAGCAATGAACCATCTTGTCTGCCTAGGCGAGAATGTCGCACCACCAGAGCTGCTTCTCCAGCGATGCAATGTTGTGGTTGCCAATCATGTTGCAGTACTGAAGATTGAGGCCCTCCAACTTACCCATGCTGCCCAAGAACTGCACGCTCACCTGTGTGACCTTAGAGCAGCCAAACAGCGAGAGGGCACGGAGCTTGAAGTGCTTTGCGGACGCCAGGCTTGCAACACCGGAGTCGCTGACCATGCAGTTAGAAAGATCAAGCCCTGCAAGCTCAGTGCAGTTCTCAGAAATACAGAAGAGGCTTGCATCTGTTATCTTGCTGCAACCCTCGAGACTAATTTGCTTAACAGATTTTCCATGTGCCTTCACCAGGGAAGAAACAGCAACATCTGTGATGTTCTTGCAACCACTCAAGTCAACCTTGACCAGGCTACCCTCGGAAGAGTTTATCAACGGAAGAAGCCCATTGTCAGTGACCTCACCAAGACCACTCAGGTCGACTTGCTCCAGCTGAGGGCAGATCATACCGACTACGGCCAAGCTTGCATCAGTGAAACCTGGGCAATCCTTGATTGTCAAGAAACGAAGTGATTTGCAGACAGGAAGTTGTGCAGGAGCAGAACAGACATCCTTGACACCTGTGCATTTCACCAAGGAGAGAGCCCTGAACTTATGGCTGCAGTTGATAAGGCAGGCCAGAACACCAACAAGAGTAACCCTGTTGCACTCTTCAAGCTGCAGGTTTTCCATCACCTTTGCCGATTCTGTGAAAGCCTTAAGACCAGCATCCAACACATGTCCACACTTCCTGAGGCAAAGCTGTTTCAAGCCTGGGCAGAACTTGGCAATACAAGTGATAGCAAGATCAGTGACCCCAAGGCAAGAGGTGACACTCATGCACCTCAACTTCTGCAAGCCGGCGGCATTGGCCATCACCCAAAAACCCCTCTCACCAACAGCAGCAAGGCGAGCAAGTGTAAGATCCGTGACGGCCTTCCCATAGTACCCAATCACGGCAAGCGAAGCATCTGTGATGTTCAATCCCTGGAGACGGATCTTGGCCAGTGATGCGGAAGCGGAGCACACGAGGCTAGAAATGCCCTGGTCACCAACGTGCACACAGTTCTTGATGCTCACAGCCTGCAGCTTCAAGCAGCACCGGCCAATCGCCCTCAGGCCCTCGTTGCCAACGCCGGAGCAGGCCTCCATGGTCAGAGACACCAAGTTGGGGCACCCCTGAGCAATAGCAGCAAGGCCCTTGTCTGTGATGAGCGGGCAAGAAGTGATATCCAGACGCTCCAGCGAGGGGCACCCGGCGGCGATCTCAGCGAGCCCAGCGTCGGTCACAAGCGGCACGTCCCACAGCGCGAGGGAGCAGAGGTTAGGACTGCCGCGGGCAACGGCCAGGAGCCCCTGGTCTGTGACCCCACGCGTCGGGTGGCTCCCACGGATGGCGAGCTTCTCCAGCCCGCGCCGGGATCCAGCAACAACAGCCATGGCGGCGAGGCGGACATCGGTGGCCTCGTTACCCTCGAGGACCCTCTCGACGGAGGGATCTGCGGAGGAGTCGTCCGTATCCTCCTCCATGACGAACTCCTCGTTGAGATCGGGCAGGGACGGGGCGGCCGCCGCGGCATGACCGAGCTCGGAGACCCGAATGCTGGCGAGGAGCGCGAGCCAGCGGCGGGAGACGCACGCGGAGTCAGCGCGCTCGCGGCCGCCGGGCAGGCGGCGCAGGACCTCGAAGAGGCACTCGTCCGGGAGCAGGTCCAGGGACGGCTGCGGGGGCTGCCTCTGCTTCTTGCTGGCCCTCATGCACTCGGCCGCCGCCGCGGCGACCGCCGACGCGGCCACCAGAGAGCGCTTCCGCTGCTGAACCACCGCTCCGCCACCGCGGCAGAACATCCCGGAAAGCTCGGCCGGGGCAGAGACGAGGCACCCGCCATCTGATTGTGTCGAAGAACACACCATCAGGGACACGCAAGAACAAACCTTTCCTTGCAAGGAACCACGACTAAAACAACAACCCGACTCTCTTCGGGGGAAAAGAAAAAAAGAAAAACATGAAGGGGATCTCTCTCTATCGCTTACCTCCGTATGCGTGGAAGGCAGGCATGCCGAATCGCCGGAGAAGGAAGAGATCCCTTGGAAGAAGAAGAGCACGACCAAGAAGAGAGCCTCCGCCGCCGCACGATCCGAGCCGACGGAGAAGGCCTTAAGCATTTACAGGCGACCACCGCCGGAGGGGGGGGGAGGAGACGGAAGCCGAACCCTATCGCCGCCGCGACAGGGAAAAAAGAGAAGGAGGAGAGGGGAGAGGAGAAGTCTGTGACAGGAGGGAGGAAGGGGAAAGCGCGAGCTGAGGCGGAGGGTATAGGGAAGAAAGAGACGGAGGAGGTGGGAATTGAATAATCGGCGCGAGGGACAGAGACGGGAGGCGGGGGCCGCCCTTGGCGCTCCCAGGGGACAAGTTGCGCTGGCCGGAGCTGGATGCACTGAACCTGCACTGTACTCGTGTGGGCGGATGGAGTGGAGGGGATTGGGACGGCCGGATGGGGTGGGTGGGTGGATCACTCGTTCGTGCCGCACATACATTGCACATGCACGCGTCTTCGTCTTGCCTGTTTGGTTCGGCTGTGAATTTCTAAAATTAGTTGTAAAAAATCTGTTGTGAAAAAACAGCTGTGGAAAATCTGATGTGAAAAAGATGTAGGTCATTTGGCAAACCAGCTGATACAGTTTTTTCAGATTTTGGTCCACAGTGGAATCAGATTTTGAAAAGCACGTCCTGGGCTGCTTCCGCTTTTGGTTCAAATTTTGGCAGCGGATTTCTAAAATCGGATTCTGCTGGGTTCGTCGTTTGATTCAGATTCTGCTGCGCGGCAGCGAAATACGTCAATAAAAGCTAAACCAAACAGGGCCTTGGTCTTCCTATAATGGAGCTGCGATTCTTCTCCTCTACTTTTCGTTTCCTTTTTCACGTTGCGCTTGGAGAATGGAGGTGAGGGGAATTCCTGTTCCAGAGCGTGAACACAACACGTGGAGATAGCAGATCCAGTTACCCAAGATCGTCTTTTTAATCCCTTGCTTTAAGGCATCTCCTAGCATCCCATAAACTTTCTCCCACATCTGTGTGCCGGTTATCCAACGCTATACGTGTATGAAATTGGATCTTTTAACATTGAAAAGGAAAGTTAGAGAAGCTATACTATCCTAATTTTTCTTCTTTCTATCTATATAATTAAAGTTAAAATGACTTAAATTAATTTGCAAATCGATGATCTGCTGTGTACATTATAGTAATTACATATAAATAAATTGATGATGAAATAAAATTAATTTTAAATTATTTATATCTATAGTAAATATCAACAGTAAACAACATGTTAACTACCTACTAACAGTCCCTAACTTTTCTTTTTCATTTTACACTAGGCTAGTACTGTAGCACCGTGAATTTCCTTCTCTATGTTAGAGGATCCGCTTCCTACGCGTATATTTCAAAACAACCACTCCTCGTCGATTTTGACGAGCTCACCGTCAAGGTGACGGCAACGCCTAGCGGTTGTCTCTGCGGCGGTGATGGAGCGGTCGAGGGCCCACGTCATGGTGAGGGTCGGGTCATCGTGGACCCATTCCAGCGCTGCGTCGGACTTCGTGAACGCGAAGCGGCGGGCGGTGTTGCGCCGGTCGTATTGCGTCTGCTGCCTCGCCGCTCGCTCCTCCTCGAAAACGACGGTCCTCGAGCCCGAGGGACCGCTGACACAGCTGATATGCCTCAAATGTATCTATATTTTTTTATTGTTAAATGCTATTATATTATCATTTTTGTTTGCTTTCTATGTCATTTATATTATTTTTCTAAACTAATCTATTAATTTAGTGTCCAGTGTCAGTTTCTATCTTTCCACATGTTTTTTGTTTCGCAAAAAAACATAATATACCCCTAGAAGATTCGGGATGAGGCAAGAAGACCCACGAGGGGGCACAAGCTACTAGGGCGCGCCCAGTGGGTAGGGCGCGCGGGGGTGGCTTGTGGGCCCCTGGTGCTCCATTCCTTTATTTCTTGGCTTATAAATACACATATATTCTGAAACCCTCATAGCGAGACCCGAAACAATTTTATCATCGCTGCAAGTCTTTATTCTGACACGATCCCATCTGGAGCCCTGTTTTGGCACTCTGTCGGATGAGGGAATCATTGAGGAGGTCATCTTCATCAACCCTGTTGCCTCCATGATGATGTGTAAGTAGTTTTTTTAGGACCTACGGGTCCATATGGGTAGCTAGATGGCTCTCCTCTCTCTCTCTCTCTATCTATCTATCTATCTATCTTCAATACAATGATCTCTTCGAAAATCTATTTGATGTAATTCTTGTGGCATGTTTGTTGAGATCCGATGAATTATGGATAGTTTTATAGCTTTATATTTCTCTCCGGCATATTCGTCTATTTTGGCCAAGTTTCATTGATTTATCTTTAGTAGAGAGGTGATTTGTAGTGGGTTCAATCTTGTGATGATCTTGTCTAGTGACAGAAGGACAAATGCATGTATTGTGTTGTTGCCACTAAGGATAAAACGACGGGGTTTGGTCATATCAATTGTTCTATTCCTGTCTACATTATATCATCTTGCTTATTGCGATATTTTGTTTCTTATGAACTTAATAATTTGAGATGCATGTTGGATAACGGTCTTGGGATGGAGTAATAGTAATAAATGCAGTTGGATTAACAATCTACTTATCACAGATGTAATGCCTATGTGTGGTTATTCCATTACTGATCATAGTTATAATTTGCGCTATTCGGTCGATTGCCCAACAGTAATTTGTCCATCATGCCACTATATGTTTTCAAGAGGGATGTCACTAGTGAACCTATGGCCCATGGGTCTATCTTTCATCAATACAAAAAACACTACAATTGATTTCTCTTACTATTTTTCCGCACTGCCTATCACTATTTGCTTTTAATCTTGTAACTAGCAAGAACAAGAGGATTGGCGACCGCCTTTGCCTTTGTTGGGTGTAAGAGAATTATTTGTTTGTGTGCAGGTATTGCTAAAGTTGTTAGCTTAGTGACTCCTACTGCTTCGATAAACCTTGGTTTTTAACCAAGGGAAATACTTTCTTCTACTATGATACATCACCTTCCTCTTCAGGGAAACCCAACAACTCCTACGAGAGTAGTAGAAGAATTTCGGGTGCCGTTGCCGAGGAGTCATCATCTACGAAATCAAGTGCCTCCACACAAACACCATTTATTTGCTTGTTTTTGTTTTCTTGCCTAGTTATGCTACCTTTATCCTTGACACGTTGAAAACTAAATAAAACAAAGGATATGGAGCCACTTAAATTCCTTACTACTGAAGCTTTCTACTTGGATAATCTTCGATCCATTTGTGCTCGTGCTAGAAATCCAACTAGTTGAGCTGATGAGAAATCATTAGAAGAGCATGCTTACTTTGTGCGCCATCGCTTGTCTCAAAAAGGGAAACACTTGAAGGATCAAATTAATATGTTATATATATTGCTATGCTTGGAATTTGTGCTCTATATATGATTTCACTTGTTTTATAAAAGACAAAAAACACCTTCCCTTTCAATGTGAGTTTGATGATAATAAGATCCTAGGTTCCTATGCTAATGATGTTTATGGTTACTATGATATTGAGCAAATTAAGGAATTTCTTCCTTTTAAGGATGCTTATGAAGTTGGTTCTTTGCTTGAAAATATCATGGCACTCCTTAAAAATCAGAAAAATTTGCTATACTTAAATATTGCTATGAAAATTATGATTGGACGTGATGCCCAGATAATTAGACTACACTGCTAATGATTCCACGTCACCTCTGTCACTATAGTTAATCTCAGGATAGTTCAAAACCGATTCAAATTCAAAATTGAATTAAAGGCAAACAACAAAAGTTTTCAAACTTTAAAACTAAAATGTCCGAGTTGTGCCAAGTAATGCAAAGTTAATTGTGGTGAAGAAACCCCACTTTTATAAAATGTTTTAATACTCTAAAATGATTAAAACAGTAGTAGAAACGATTAAATAAGTGCCTTTGATATTTTATAAAATGATAAACTATTTATTTTTTAGGCAGAACTGTTTAGGGTAGTGGGTTATTTTGAAACACTATTTTTGAAGCTATTGTCATATTTTACTAAACTAAAAATAAAGTGTAACTAAAATAAAACAGAAAAGAATAAATGAAAGAAAAAGAAGAAATAAAAAAAGGAAACCTCCCTCCCCTGGGCCAACCGACCCAACAGGCCCGCCCAGTCGGCCACTCCCTCAGCCAGGCTGGCCCACCCCGCACCTCCCCTGGCCTATATGGCCCCCTTGCTCCCCCCTGAAACCATAAAACCGCTACGATCCCCCTCACTCCTCCCAGTCCCCCCTCGATCTGGATCGGGGATCCACCCCGACGACCACGCCTCGCGCCTCCGACGACCGTGCCCCGCACCCCTGACGACGGCGCCCGTCCCCGACGGCGCCCCGCCCCATCAACGGACCTCCTCCTCGCCCCTCCTTCTTCCTCGCACGTCGCCCGCCCGTGGCCTTTGCCTCGTTGACGCCATCGCCGAACGCCACCACATCACCACGCCGTCACCGTCGCATCCCCAACCTCCTCGACCATATATCGATCTTTACGTCTCGACCATTTCGAGACTCCTCGTCATGTCCCCAATCTCATCCGGGACTCCGAACTCCTTCGGTACATCAAAACACATAAACTCATAATATAACCGTCATCGAACTTTAAGCATGCGGACCCTACAGGTTCGAGAACTATGTAGACATGACCGAGACACGTCTCCGGTCAATAACCAATAGAGAAACCTGGATGCTCATATTGGCTCCCACATATTCTACGAAGATCTTTATCGGTCAAACCGCATAACAACATACGTTGTTCCCTTTGTCATCAGTATGTTACTTGCCCGAGATTCGATCATCGGTATCTCAATACCTAGTTCAATCTCGTTACCGGCAGGTCTCTTTACTCGTTCCATAATACATCAACACGCAACTAACTCATTAGTTGCAATGCTTGCAAGTCTTAAGTGATGTGCATTACCGAGTGGGCCCAGAGATACCTCTCCGACAATCGGAGTGACAAATCATAATATCGAAATACGCCAACCCAACAAGTACCTTCGGAGACACCTGTAGAGCACCTTTATAATCACCCAGTTACGTTGTGACGTTTGGTAGCACACAAAGTGTTCCTCCGGTAAACGGGAGTTGCATAATCTCATAGTCATAGGAACATGTATAAGTCATGAAGAAAGCAATAGCAACAAACTAAACGATCAAGTGCTAAGCTAACAGAATGGGTCAAGTCAATCACATCATTCTCCTAATGATGTGATCCCGTTAATCAAATGACAACTCATGTCTATGGTTAGGAAACATAACCATCTTTGATCAACGAGCTAGTCAAGTAGAGGCATACTAGTGACACTCTGTGTGTCTATGTATTCACACATGTATTATGTTTCTGGTTAATACAATTCTAGCATGAATAATAAACATTTATCATGATATAAGGAAATAAATAATAACTTTATTATTGCCTCTAGGGCATATTTCCTTCAGTCTCCCACTTGCACCAGAGTCAATAATCTAGTTCACATCGCCATGTGATTTAATACCAATAGTTCACATCACCATGTGATTAACACCCATAGTTCACATTGACATGTGACCAACACCCAAAGGGTTTACTAGAGTCAATAATCTAGTTCACATCGCTATGTGATTAACACCCAAAGAGTACTAAGGTGTGATCATGTTTTGCTTGTGAGAGAAGTTTAGTCAACGGGTCTGCCACTTCAGATCCGTAAGTATTTCGCAAATTTCTATGTCAACAATGCTCTGCATGGAGCTACTCTAGCTAATTGCTCCCACTTTCAATATGTATCCAGATTGAGATTTAGAGTCATCTGGATCAGTATCAAAATTTGCATCGACGTAACCCTTTACGACGAACCTTTTTGTCACCTCCATAATCGAGAAACATATCCTTATTCCACTAAGAATAATTTTGACCGCTGTCCAATGATCTACTCCTAGATCACTATTGTACTCCCTTGCCAAAAACAGTGTAGGGTATACAATAGATCTGGTACACAACATGGCATATTTTATAGAACCTATGGCCAAGGCATAGGGAATGACTTTCATTCTCTTTCTATCTTCTGCCGTGGTCGGGCTTTGAGTCTTACTCAGTTTCACACCTTGTAACACAGGCAAGAACTCTTTCTTTGACTGTTCCATTTTGAACTACTTCAAAATCTTGTCAAGGTATGTACTCATTGAAAAACTTATCAAGCGTCTTGATCTATCTCTATGGATCTTGGTGCTCAATATGTAAGCAGCTTCACTGAGGTCTTTCTTTAAAAAATCTTTTCAAACACTCCTTTATGCTTTGCAGAATAATTCTACATTATCTTCGATCAACAATATGTCATTCACATATACTTATCAGAAATGCCGTAGTGCTCCCACTCACTTTCTTGTAAATACAGGCTTCACTGCAAGTCTGTATAAAACTATATGCTTTGATCAACTTATCAAAGCGTATATTCCAACTCCGAGATGCTTGTACCAATCCATAGATGGATCGCTGGAGATTGCAAATTTTGTTAGCACCTATAGGATTGACAAAACTTTCTTGTTGCATCATATACAACTCTTCTTTAATAAATCCATTAAGGAATGTAGTTTTGTTTATCCATTTGCCAGATTTCATAAAATGTGGCAATTGCTAACATGATTCGGACAGACTTAAGCATAGATACGAGTGAGAAACTCTCATCATAGTCAACACTTTGAACTTGTCAAAAACCTTTTGCGACAATTCTAGCTTTGTAGATAGTAACACTACTATCAGCATCTGTCTTCCTCTTGAAGATCCATTTAATCTCAATGGCTCGTCGATCTTTGGGCAAGTCAATCAAAGTCCATACTTTGTTCTTATACATGGATCTCATCTCAGATTTCATGGCCTCAAGCCATTTCGCGGAATCTGGGCTCATCATTGCTTCCTCATAGTTCCTGGGTTCGTCATGGTCAAGTAACATGACCTCCAGAACAGGATTACCATACCACTCTGGTGCGGATCTCACTCTGGTTTACCTACGAGGTTCGGTAGTAACTTGATCTGAAGTTACATGATCATCATCATTAGCTTCCTCACTAATTGGTGTAGTAGTCACAGGAACAGATTTCTGTGATGAACTACTTTCCAATAAGGGAGCAGGTACAGTTACCTCATCAAGTTCTACTTTCCTCCCACTCACTTCTTTCGAGAGAAACTCTTTCTCTAGAAAGGATCCATTCTCAGCAATGAATATCTTGCCTTCGGATCTGTGATAGAAGGTGTACCCAACATTTTCTTTTGGGTATCCTATGAAGACGCACTTCTCCGATTTGGGTTTGAGCTTATCAGGTTGAAACCTTTTCACATAAGCATTGCAACCTCAAACTTTAAGAAACGACAGCTTAGGTTCCTTGCCAAACCATAGTTCATACGGTGTTGTCTCAACGGATTTAGATGGTGCCCTATTTAACGTGAATGTAGCTGTCTCTAATGCATAACCCCAAAGCGATATGGTAAATTGGTAAGAGACATCATAGATCGCACCATATCTAATAAAGTACGGTTACGACATTCGGACACGCCATTACACTGTGGTGTTCCAGGTGGCGTGAGTAGTGAAACTATTTCACATCATTTTAACTGAAGGCCAAACTCGTAACTCAAATATTTTACTTCTGCGATCATATCATAGAAACTTTTATTTTTGTTACAATGATTCTCCACTTCACTCTGAAATTCTTTGAACTTTTCAAATGTTTCAGACTTGTGTTTCATCAAGTAGATATACCCATATCTTCTCAAATCATCTGTGAAGGTCAGAAAAATAACGATACCCGCCGTGAGCCTCAACACTCATCGGACTGCATACATCAGTATGTACGATTTCCGACAAGTCTGTTGCTCGCTCCATTGTTCCGGAGAACGGAGTCTTAGTCATCTTGCCCATGAGGTATGGTTCGCAAGCATCAACTGATTCATAATCAAGTGAGTCCAAAAGCCCATCAGCATGGATTTTCTTCATGCGCTTTACACCAATATGACCTAAACAGCAGTGCCACAAATAAGTTGCACTATCATTATTAACTTTGCATCTTTTGGCTTCAATATTATGAATATGTGTATCACTACGATCGATATCCAACGAACCATTTTCATTGGGTGTATGACCATAGAAGGTTTTATTCATGTAAACAGAGCAACAATTATTCTCTAACTTAACTGAATAATCGTTTTGCAATAAACATGATCAAATCATATTCATGCTCAACGCAAACACCAAATAACATTTATTTAGGTTTAACACTAATCCCGAAAGTATAGAGAGTGTGCGATGATGATCATATCAATCTTGGAACCATTTCCAATACACATCGTCATTTCACCCTTAACTAGTCTCTGTTCATTCTGCAACTCCTGTTTCGAGTTACTATTCTTAGCAACTGAACTAGTATCAAATACTGAGGGGTTGCTATAAACACTAGTAAAGTACACATCAATAACATGTATATCAAATATACCTATGTTCACTATGCCATCCTTCTTATCCGCCAATTACTTGGGGTAGTTCCGCTTCTAGTGATCAGTCCCTTTGCAATAGAAGCACTTAGTCTCAGGCTTAGGTCCAGACTTGGGCTTCTTCACTTGAGCAGCAACTTGCTTACCGTTCTTCTTTAAGTTCCCCTTCTTTCCTTTGCCCCTTTTCTTGAAACTAGTGGTCTTGTCAACCATCAACACTTGATCTTTTTCTTGATTTCTACCTTCGTTAATTTCAGTATCACGAAGAGCTTGGGAATCGTTTTCCGTTATCCCTTGCATATTATAGTTCATCACGAAGTTCTAGTAACTTGGTGATGGTGACTAGAGAATTCTGTCAATCACTATTTTATCTGGAAGATTAACTCCCACTTGATTCAAGCGATTGTAGTACCCAGACAATCTGAGCACATGCTCACTGCTTGAGCTATTCTCCTCCATCTTTTAGCTAGAGAACTTGTTGGAGACTTCATATCTCACAACTCGGGTATTTGCTTGAAATATTAACTTCAACTCCTGGAACATCTCATATGGTCCATGACATTCAAAACGTCTTTGAAGTCCCGATTCTAAGCTGTTTAAGCATGGTGCACTAAACTATCAAGTAGTCATCATATTGAGCTAGCCAAACGTTCATAACATCTGCATTTGCTCCTGCAATAGGTCAGTCACCTAGTGGTGCATCAAGGACATAATTCTTCTGTGCAGCAATGAGGATAAACCTTAGATCACGGATCCAATCCGCATCATTGCTACTAACATCTTTCAACTTAGTTTTCTCTAGGAACATATCAAAAATAAAACGGGGAAGCAATAACGCGAGCTATTGATCTACAATATAGATATGCAAATACTATCAGGACTAAGTTCATGATAAATTAAAGTTCAATTAATCATATTACTTAAGAACTCCCACTTAGAAAGACATCCCTCTAATCTTCTAAGTAATCACGTGGTCCAAATCAACTAAACCATAACCGATCATCACATGAAATGGAGTAGTTTTCAATGGTGAACATCACTATGTTGATCATATCTACTATATGATTCACGCTCGACCTTTCGGTCTCAGTGTTCCGAGGCCATATCTGCATATGCTAGGCTCGTCAAGTTTAACCTGAGTATTCTGCGTGTGCAAAACTGGCTTGCACCCGTTGTAGATGGACGTAGAGCTTATCACACCCGATCATCATGTGGTGTCTAGGCACAACGAACTTTGGCAACGGTGCATACTCAGGGAGAACACTTTTATCTTGAAATTTAGTGAGAGATCATCTTATAATGCTACCGTCAATCAAAGCAAGATAAGATGCATAAAAGATAAACATCACATGCAATCAATATAAGTGATATGATATGGCCATCATCATCTTGTGCTTGTGATCTCCATCTCCGAAGCACCGTCATGATCACCATCGTCACCGGCGCGACACCTTGATCTCCAGCATAGCATCATTGTCGTCTCGCCAATCTTATGCTTCCACGACTATCGCTACCGCTTAGTGATAAAGTAAAGCATTACAGGGCGATTGCATTGCATACAATAAAGCGACAACCATATGGCTCTTGCCAGTTGCCGATAACTCGGTTACAAAACATTATCGTCTCATACAATAAAATTTAGCATCATGTCTTGACCATATCACATCACAACATTGTAACGCCCTCGATGCGGCTATATCTCCTACGTGTCGAAGCACGGCTTAGAGGCATAACCGATTGAAAGCAATGTCGCAAGTAAGGCAATCTTCACAACATCCCATGTAAATAGATAATAAAAGGGGAAGGTACATAGTTGGCTTACACTCGCCACGTCAACCAAAGTACATAAATAGCATTACATCATCCAATCGCTCATGGCCCGACTACGGTGCCAAAATAAAAGATCAACCCAACATGCGACACGGTCCCGATCGCCCCAACTGGGCACCACTACTGATCATCAGGGAAAGACACATAGTAACGGCGTGAGTCCTCGTCGAACTCCCACTTGAGCTCAAGCGCGTCATCTGGAACGGAGTCATCTGGCCCTGCATCTGGATTGGAAGTAATCTGTGAGCCATGGGGGACTCAGCAATCTCACACCCTCGCGATCAAGACTATTTAAGCTCATAGGTAAGGCAAGGTAATATGTGGAGCTGCAGCAAGCGACTAGTATATATGGTGTCTAACCTGTTCGCAAAAGAGAGCGAGAAGAGAAGGCAAAGCGCGAACGAAGAACTAGAGAACAACCTGCGGCAAGCATTACTCCAACACCGTGTTCACTTCCCGGACTCCGCTGAGAAGAGACCATCACGGTAACTCACACAGTTGATTCATTTTAATTAAGTTAAGGTTTAAGTTATCTACAACCGGATATTAACAAATTCCCATCTGCCCATAACCGCGGGCACGGCTTTCGAAAGTTCAAATCCCTGCAGGGGAGTCCCAACTTAGCCCATGACAAGCTCTCACGGTCAACGAAGGATATACCTTCTCCCGAGACATTCCGATCAGACTCGGTATCCCGGTTCTACAAGACACTTCGACAAGTTAAAACAAATCCAGCAACACCGCCCGAATGTGCCGACAAATCCCGATAGGAGCTGCACATATCTCGTTCTCAGGGCACACTCAGATTGTCCAAGGTACGGTTAGGCCAGCCCAGAGTTGCCCCTGGTGGCCACCGGCAGCTGACAGGTTGGACCAACACTCAGAGGAGCACTGGCCCGGGGGGGTTTAAAATAAGATGACCCTCGGGCTCCGGAAACCCAAGGGAAAAAGAGGCTAGGTGGAAAATGGTAAAACCAAGGTTGGGCATTGCTGGAGGAGTTTTATTCAAGGCGAACTGTCAAGGGGTTCCCATTATTACCCAACCGCGTAAGGAACGCAAAATCCGGGAACATAACACCGATATGACGGAAACTAGGGCGACAAGAGTGGAACAAAACACTAGGCAAAAGGCCGAGCCTTCCACCCTTTACCAAGTATATAGATGCATTAAGATAACAAGATAATATAATGATATCCCAACAAGAAAATAATGTTCCAACAAGGAACAATCTCCAATCTTCACCTGCAACTAGCAACGCTATAAGAGGGGGCTGAGCAAAGCGGTAACATAGCCAATCAACGGTTTGCTAGGACATGGTGGGTTAGAGGTTTGACATGGCAATTTGGGAGGCATGATAAGCAAGTGGTAGGCATCGTAGCATAGGCAAAGCAAAAGAGCGAGCATCTAGCAAAGCAAAGATAGAAGTGATTTCGAGGGTATGATCATCTTGCCTGCAAAGTTGTCAGAGTTGACTGGATCCTCGAAAGCAAACTCAACGGGCTCCTCGTTAGCGAACTCGTCTCCCGGCTCTACCCAAACAATACAAACAAGCAAAAGGAACACAATCAACCACGTGCAAATGCTCGAACAACATGATGCAAACATGGTATGCTATGCGGGATGCGATATGTGATGCATATGCAAGATTTGACAAGGAATGAATGAACCTGGCCTCAACATGGAAATCCAAGAGTGCCACTGGAAAGGTGAGGTGATTTCGGTTGAAATCGATATAAAGAACACCGGAATCGGATGCACGGTTTGGAAATGGCAAGCAAAACAAATATGGCACTGGTCTGCGATAAACAGCAAGTAGCCATCTAAATGCATCAAGATAATTAAGCTACAGTACTCAAACATGGCAACAAAACACATGGAAGGTATCCAATCATGAAGCTTAACAAAATATGAACACTGAGCTACGGCCAATTCATCCATTAACAGGTTCAAACAAGCATGGCAAAAGTGCAATTGGTAAACAGATTTCAGACTTGGTGAAATTAACACTTGTCTGGAATTTCAGATCAGGTAGCACACTTTGGAGCAAGAAAACTATATGCTACAGGAACTTAACATGGCAAAGTAAGGCATGGCATGGAGCTACTCAAAGAGCTTAACATAAGTCCCTTAGTGACCTTGAGCCAAAAGGGATCAGAAAATACAATTGCAAGCATGTGAACATGGCAAAAACATAATCAGATCACAGACTTGGTGAAAAACTGGAGCATGCAAATATCTCAGCGAGTAGGCATGTTTACGAGATCGATGCACTCACTACAGAGCAAGGCATGACAATCTAAGCATACACCCATCAAGAATACACATTATACAAGCTAGAAATGGCAATAACAACAACATAGCATGCACGGATCAACTACAACATCCTCGGCAAAATCGCTAACAAGTAGACAATCTGCCCAGATTCACGAAATAGCAAAAGTAGAGCTCGATTGACTCAAGCTAGGGTGCTCCATAATTGCAAACAAAGACATGGATGGATAGAGCACTACAAGATTAACAAAACATCCTTAGTGATCATCCTCAAAAGAGGCACGGATCACTAGGAAACAACATGGACATATGGCATATTGATAAAAACAGATCAAGGACTTAGTGGAATTGCTAAGTCCCTGAAATCAGCATTAACGAATGCATCACTTTGCATGCTTGTGCTAGTCACCACACACATCGCAAAAATACATGGATAGCACCTCTGTAAAGATGGCAAAGCATATAATAAACTCATGTAGAGCTCAGGGGCATATCATGCACACATTAATCATGGCAAAAATGACAAATAGCTATTTGGTGCAGCAGATCTGACACTTAACTCAAATAGCACTCTTCCAACCACATTTCGGGCATCAAGATGAGCTCAAATGAAAATGATGCAATGAGATGAAATGATATACTCTCTGAGGCGAACATTTTGATATGCTACACGCCCAAAACGGAGCTACGGATGCAGAGATATAGCATGATGAACATATCAAATTATTAGGGTTTCGGGGATAAAAAGTCAATCGTCCGGATATTTAGATCTGAGATCTGGCCGGGCAGGCAAAATGAGGATCACCGGCCGGATCCGAAGAACTTGCCGGAGTAGCAGGTCTTCATCGCCGGGGAGGGAGGAGGAGGCGCGGGGCAGCACCTGAGTTGGTGCAGACGGTGGAGGGGCTCGGCTCCCGCGGTGCGGGCGCGCGGCGGCGAGGTCCGGCCGGCGTCAGGCGGTGGCCGGCGCGGTGTGGCACGGTGGGGCTCCGCCGGCGGAGAGGCAGCGCGCGGGCGGCGGCGGCCGGATCCGAGGAAGACGGCGGCGGGGCGCGGGCGTGAGGCGGCGGAGGAGATGGGCGTCGGGGCCCCTCCCCGGGCCGAGCGGGCCGGCGGCGGGAGGAGATGCGGCGGCGACATGTGGTGTCGTCTGGTAGGTCCGGGCGAGCGGCAGACGTTGTCCGGTCTGAAACGGACGCGTCTGGCGGCGGAGAGAGAGGATTTTTAGGGTTTCGGGAGAGGGGAACCGAGAATTTGGAGGAGGGGCTATTTATAGGCACAGAGGGAGCTAGGAGTGTCCAAATGAGGTGCGGTTTTCGGCCACGCGATTGTGATCGAACGCTCTAGATGATGGAGGGGGTTTTGGTTGGTTTTGGGCCAAATTGGAAGGGTGTTGGGCTGCAACACACACGATGCCTTCTCGGTCCCTTGGTTAACCGTTGGAGCATCAAACGAAGTCCAAATGTTTTGAAACTTGACAGGCGGTCTACCGGTAGTAAACCAAGGCCGCTTGGCAAGTCTCGGTCCAATCCGGAAATGTTTAACCCCCACACACGAAAAGAAGGTAGAAATGACCACCGGAGGAGAACGGAGCACCGGAATGCAAAACGGACAACGGGGAAAATGCTCGGATGCATGACGAACACGTATGCAAATGCAATGCACATGATGACATGATATGAGATGCATGACAACGACAACAACACACGGAGACAAAAACCCGAACCTGAGGAAATAAAATAACTTAGCGCCGGAAACGGCAAGAGTTGGAGTACATATTAGGTAAATTACATCCAGGGTGTTACAACACTCCACCACTACGAAAGGATCTCGTCCCGAGATCTAGGACTGGAAGAACACCGGGTACTCAGAACGGAGGTGATCCTCGCGTTCCCAGGTGGCTTCATGGTCGGAATGGTGTGACCACTTGACTTTGAGGAATTTGATTGACTTATTGCGAGTCTTGCGTTCAGTCTCTTCAAGAATAGCAACGGGGTGCTCACAATAAGAGAGATCTTCTTGGAGATCAATGTCTTCGAAGTTGACGGTGCGGTCAGGAGTCTTGAAGCACTTGCGGAGCTAAGAGACATGGAACACGTCGTGCACATTAGCAAAGTTTGAAGGAAGCTCGAGTTGATAGGCGAGATCGCCTCTCTTGCTGACGATCTTGAAAGGACCCACGTATCTAGGGGCAAGCTTCCCTTTGATACCAAAGCGACGAGTACCTTTCATTGGAGAGACGCGGAGGTAAACATGATCTTCGATCTCGAAAGCCAAATCACGGTGCTTACTATCATAGTAGCTCTTCTGGCGCGATTGCGCTGCTTTGAGGTTATCACGAATGACTTTGCACATCTCCTCTGCCTCTGTGTTTAAGTCATTTACCAGAAGTTGACGTTCACCGGTTTCAGACCAGTTGAGAGGGGTACGACACTTCCTGCCATACAGAATTTCGAATGGGGCCTTGCCCGAACTTGCTTGAAAACTGTTGTTGTAGGAGAATTCAGCATATGGAAGACAATCCTCCCACTTCATGCCGAAGGATATCACACAAGCCCTAAGCATATCTTCAAGAATCTGATTGACACGCTCGACTTGACCGCTAGTTTGAGGATGGAAAGTTGTGCTGAAGCGGATGTTGGTGCCCATGGCCTTCTGAAAAGACTCCCAAAACTTGGAGGTAAAGATGCTGCCACGGTCTGAAGAGATCACCTGTGGAATACTATGCAGAGAGACAATCCGAGAGGTATATAGCTCCGCCAATTGAGCTGCAGTGATTGACTCTTTGATAGGCAGAAAGTGAGCCACTTTAGTGAGTTTGTCGATGACAACGAATATAGCATCATTGCCACACTTGGACTTTGGAAACCCAGTCACGAAGTCCATCTCAATGTGGTCAAACTTCCATTCTGGAATGGCAAGAGGTTGGAGGAGACCAGCTGGCCTTTGGTGTTCTGCCTTCACTCTTCTGCAGACATCACACTCATTCACGAACTGAGCAATCTCGCGCTTCATTAGAGTCCACCAATAAGCCTGCTTGAGGTCCTGATACATCTTCGTACTCCCAGGGTGGATGGAGAGGAGTGAATTGTGAGCCTCGTTCATGATCGCTTTATGAAGGTCACCTTTGGGCACAACAATACGATCCTCGAAGAAGAGAGTATCCTTGTCATCAAGGCGGTAGCACTTGTACTTGGGTTGGCTCTTGGCAATCCCAATCTTCACCTTCTTCACCATAGCATCAAGAAGTTGAGCCTCGCGAATCTGGTCTTCCAAGGTAGGAGAGACTTGAAGGTTGGCGAGGAAACCTTCAGGAACAACTTGCAGATTAAGTTTGCGGAAAGCTTCACAAAGCTCGGTTTGGTAAGGCTTGAGAATCAGACTGTTGCAATAAGCCTTCCTGCTCAATGTGTCAGCAATCACATTAGCCTTTCCTGGAGTATACTCGATACTCGGATTATACTCTTGAATCATTTCGACCCATCGAGTCTGCCTGAGGTTGAGATTAGGCTGAGTGAAGATGTACTTAAGACTCTTGTGGTCAGTGAAGATGTCCACTTTTCTTCCCAATAAGAGATGTCTCCAAGTCAAAAGAGCATGCATAACTGCTGCCAACTCGAGGTCATGAGTGGGGTAGTTCTTCTCGTTGGGCTTCAACTGGTGAGAGGTATAAGCCACAACTTTTTTCTCTTGCATCAACACTGCACCAAGACCTTGGAGAGAGGCATCGCAGAAGACCTCGAACGGTTTAGATTCATCAGGAGGAGTCAGAACTGGAGCAGTGACCAATTTCTCTTTCAAAGTGTTGAAAGCGATGTCACATTCCGGAGACCAAATGTACTTGACGTGCTTCTGGAGAAGGTTTGAATGAGGCTTCACGATCTTTGAAAAGTTCTCAACGAACCTTCGACAATAGCTTGCGAGACCGAGGAAGCTACGGAGTTGCTTCACGTTCTGAGGCGGTTCCCAATTCACAATTGCGGACACCTTCTCAGGATTCACCGCAATGCCCTTGGCAGAGATGATATGCCCAAGATAAAGAACCTCATCGAGCCAAAACTCGCACTTTGAGAACTTGGCGTAGAACTGGTGTTCCCTGAGCTTATCGAGCACCAAACGCAAGTGCTTGGCATGATCTTCCTTGTTCTTCGAAAAGACCAGAATGTTGTCGAGATAGACCAAAACAAAGTCATTTGTGTAGGCGTTGAAGATGAAGTTCATCATGCGAGAGAAAGTAGGAGGAGCGTTGACGAGGCCAAAAGACATGACAGCGTATTCATATGAACCATAGCTTGTCCTGAAAGCCGTCTTGGGAATATCTTGCTCACGGATTCGAATCTGGTGATAACCCGTACGGAGATCAAGCTTGGAGAATACTTGGGCACCTTTGAGTTGTTCGAACAGCTCGTTGATGTTGGGAAGTGGGTACTTGTTCTTGATAGTCTTCTTGTTCAATGGACTGTAGACAACACAAAGTCGGTCCATTCCATCCTTCTTCTTCACAAAGAGTACTCCACAACCCCACGGAGAGGAACTAGGTCGGATGAGACCCATTCGCTCTTGAATATCGAGTTGCTTCTTCAGCTCCTTTAGCTCTTCAGGTCCAAGCTTGTAAGGACGCTTGCAAACCGGTTCTGTGCCAGGCTCAAGATCGATGACGAATTCAACTGGCCGGTGCGGAGGCATTCCTGGAAGCTCTTCTAGAAAGACGTCTTGATATTCGCAAACGACTGGGATTTGCGAGATGGCATCCATTTCACCCTTCTCATTGAGAGAAAACAGACGGATTGTATCATCGCGAGCGGCAAAGACAATTACATCCTCAGACGAATGAGTCAGTTGAATCTGCCTGGCTGCACAATCAAGATGCGCCTTGTGCTTAGAAAGCCAATCCATTCCGAGAATAAGATCAATATCCGAGTTACCAAGAACCGTTGGAGAAGCCAGAAACTTGTAGTCACCCAAAGTGATAGTAACATCCGGAACGATGGAGTTAGCATGCATGCGCTTACCGGGAGAGACAACTGCTAACGGACTAGACAAAACTTGCAAAGCCAATTCATGCCTAGATGTAAACGGTCTTGAGATGAAACAATGCGATGCACCAGTGTCAAAAAGAACTTTAGTTGGAATATCATTAACAGGAAGGTTACCCATGATGACATCTGACGAGTCCTCTGCCTGAGCTGCATTCATCAAATTGACCTTGGCGTGCTTGGGGTTATGCTTGACCACAGCTGTACTTGCCGATCTCACAGGAGGAGGAGGAGGGAGACGCCTCTGGTTGAAGCACTTGTTGGCATAGTGACCCTTCTGTTGGCACTTGTTGCACGTGACCTCTGAAATCGGATGGTGATACGGAGCACTCGATCTTGGAGCTTGAGACGAAGTCTTGTTCTGAAAGCCAGGGTTGGCTGGGTGGGAAGATCCACTGCCACCTTTGCTCTTCTGCTGATACGGCTGACGGAATGGAGGAGGAGGAAGCCAATACTTCTGCTGCTTGGCCACTTGAGTAGAGGAAGAAGGAGTAGCATCTCTGACTCGCTTCTTGGAAGCATCACACTTCAGTTGAGCAGCCTCTTGCTTCAATGCCATGTTGTAGAACTCATCGTACCTCAAGGGCTCGAAGAGAACAAGAGCTAGCTGGATTTCCTCTCTGAGACCACCCCTGAACTGGTATATCATGCTCTTCTCATCAGGGACGTCCTGCTTAGCAAAGCGGGCGAGCTTCTGAAACAACTTGTTGTAGTCATAGACAGACAAAGAACCTTGCTTCAGGTTGCGGAATTCCTCACGCTTGCTTTCAACCACGCTGCGAGGAATATGATGAGCTTTGAAGTCTTGACGGAATTCATCCCAGGTAATCACACGGCCTCCTCTAGAATCCTTGTACTGCTGGAACCATTCTGCAGCTTGGTCTTTGAGTTGGAAGGAAGTGAACTTGACAAAGTCCTCAGGCCTGACGTTACTGCACTCGAAATGCTTGCACAAGTCCACAAGCCAATCGTCAGCATCAGTTGCCTCAACACAATTGCTGAAGGTCTTTGGCTGGTTAGCAAGGAACTGGTTGAGTGTAGCAAAGTGATTCTGATTGTTGCCTTGGTTCGCTTGGTTGCGCTCTTGAAGAATTTGCATGATTAACTGCGTGTTTGCATTGGTTGCGGCCAGCACAGCTTGCCATGCCTCCGGAGGAGGTGGAGGTGGTGGCGGATCCTGATTCTGATTCTGATTTTTTCCCTTAGCGGGAGCCATCCTGAAGAAGGTGACATCCGTTAGCACATTGACAGATAAAATTGAAGCTGAATCAAGCGGGTTGAAATTGCAACATATAGTCTTCACATCCGAACATAAGAACGAATGCATTCCAATTGAAATGGTCACATATCCATAAATTGAGAAGCCACTTAGAATTTAGGTAGAGGAATAAATCAACAAGGTACGGATCAAGAACGAATACTCGGTAAGAAATCCCAATCTCAAACCAAATATCCGTGGAAGAAAAGCTAGAGCTACAAGAATTCCCACCTATGAAACTCCCGAACCTTTCCGGTTATGCAATCAGGTGTTGGGGATACAGGGGAAGCATAAGATCTCACCCAAATCTAGCAAATCCTACATCCAGCTATATCCATCCTTCAACACATAACCGAGAAAAACTTCGGAAACCATCTACCTTAACCTTCGAAAAGCATCCGTTATACAATTATGGCAATGCTCCCGAACTCCCGCCCTAGTACTGGGTGGCGTCGAGGTTATCTCACCAACAACTGCATAAAAGAGATTTTCGATGTCGACGAACTAAACTCAGGTATTCCAGAACTGCAACGATAAAATTGTGACAACAACACCCGGAGCTCAACTCCCCGGGACACTGCCACAACCCCTAAATGATAGGAGGCACCAAGAACAATGTTCTCATCACAAAACCATCGGAACGATTCCAAGATAACCGCGTGATCCTAAATTTTTTTAGTGAAATTTGAGAAGAGAAGAGTCAAAACTCTACGTCAGGATGCCTTACCAGAGCGATGAAGGGACTGGGGAGTAAAAAGAATTCCTAAAACTCTCTGATATATAATTCCTAAATGACTCAAAACATTTTTCTAGACTCAACAACGACTGATAAAAATGATCAAGCAGTAGGGGCTCCTAAGGTCGGGGAAGGCTCTGATACCAACTTGTAACGCCCTCGATGCGGCTATATCTCCTACGTGTCGAAGCACGACTTAGAGGCATAACCGCATTGAAAGCAATGTCGCAAGTAAGGCAATCTTCACAACATCCCATGTAAATAGATAATAAAAGGGGAAGGTACATAGTTGGCTTACACTCGCCACGTCAACCAAAGTACATAAATAGCATTACATCATCCAATCACTCATGGCCCGACTACGGTGCCAAAATAAAGGATCAACCCAACATGCGACACGGTCCCGATCGCCCCAACTGGGCACCACTACTGATCATCAGGGGAAGACACATAGTAACGGCGTGAGTCCTCGTCGAACTCCCACTTGAGCTCAAGCGCGTCATCTGGAACGGAGTCATCTGGCCCTGCATCTGGATTGGAAGTAATCTGTGAGCCACGGGGGACTCAGCAATCTCGCACCCTCGCGATCAAGACTATTTAAGCTCATAGGTAAGGCAAGGTAATATGTGGAGCTGCAACAAGCGACTAGCATATATGGTGTCTAACCTATTCGCAAAAGAGAGCGAGAAGAGAAGGCAAAGCGCGAACGAAGAACTAGAGAACAACCTGCGGCAAGCATTAATCCAACACCGTGTTCACTTCCCGGTCTCCGCTGAGAAGAGACCATCACGGTAACTCACACAGTTGATTCATTTTAATTAAGTTAAGGTTTAAGTTATCTACAACCGGATATTAACAAATTCCCATCTGCCCATAACCACGGGCACGGCTTTCGAAAGTTCAAATCCCTGCAGGGGAGTCCCAACTTAGCCCATGACAAGCTCTCACGGTCAACGAAGGATATACCTTCTCCCGAGACATTCCGATCAGACTCGGTATCCCGGTTCTACAAGACACTTCGACAAGTTAAAACAAATCCAGCAACACCGCCCGAATGTGGCGACAAATCCCGATAGGAGCTGCACATATCTCGTTCTCAGGGCACACTCAGATTGTCCAAGGTACGGTTAGGCCAGCCCAGAGTTGCCCCTGGTGGCCACCGGCAACTGACAGGTTGGACCAACACTCAGAGGAGCACTGGCCCGGGGGGGTTTAAAATAAGATGACCCTCGGGCTCCGGAAACCCAAGGGAAAAAGAGGCTAGGTGGAAAATGGTAAAACCAAGGTTGGGCATTGCTGGAGGAGTTTTATTCAAGGCGAACTGTCAAGGGGTTCCCATTATTACCCAACCGCGTAAGGAACGCAAAATCCGGGAACATAACACCGATATGACGGAAACTAGGGCGACAAGAGTGGAACAAAACACTAGGCAAAAGGCCGAGCCTTCCACCCTTTACCAAGTATATAGATGCATTAAGATAACAAGATAATATAATGATATCCCAACAAGAAAATAATGTTCCAACAAGGAACAATCTCCAATCTTCACCTGCAACTAGCAACGCTATAAGAGGGGGCTGAGCAAAGCGGTAACATAGCCAATCAACGGTTTGCTAGGACATGGTGGGTTAGAGGTTTGACATGTCAATTTGGGAGGCATGATAAGAAAGTGGTAGGCATCGTAGCATAGGCAAAGCAAAAGAGCGAGCATCTAGCAAAGCAAAGATAGAAGTGATTTCGAGGGTATGATCATCTTGCCTGCAAAGTTGTCAGAGTTGACTGGATCCTCGAAAGCAAACTCAACGGGCTCCTCGTTAGCGAACTCGTCTCCCGGCTCTACCCAAACAAGACAAACAAGCAAAAGGAACACAATCAACCACGTGCAAATGCTCGAACAACATGATGCAAACATGGTATGCTATGCGGGATGCGATATGTGATGCATATGCAAGATTTGACAAGGAATGAATGAACCTGGCCTCAACATGGAAATCCAAGAGTGCCACTGGAAAGGTGAGGTGATTTCGGTTGAAATCGATATAAAGAACACCGGAATCGGATGCACGGTTTGGAAATGGCAAGCAAAACAAATATGGCACTGGTCTGCGATAAACAGCAAGTAGCCATCTAAATGCATCAAGATAATTAAGCTACAGTACTCAAACATGGCAACAAAACACATGGAAGGTATCCAATCATGAAGCTTAACAAAATATGAACACTGAGCTACGGCCAATTTATCCATTAACAGGTTCAAACAAGCATGGCAAAAGTGCAATTGGTAAACAGATTTCAGACTTGGTGAAATTAACACTTGTCTGGAATTTCAGATCAGGTAGCACACTTTGGAGCAAGAAAACTATATGCTACAGGAACTTAACATGGCAAAGTAAGGCATGGCATGGAGCTACTCAAAGAGCTTAACATAAGTCCCTTAGTGACCTTGAGCCAAAAGGGATCAGAAAATACAATTGCAAGCATGTGAACATGGCAAAAACATAATCAGATCACAGACTTGGTGAAAAACTGGAGCATGCAAATATCTCAGCGAGTAGGCATGTTTACGAGCTCGATGCACTCACTAAAGAGCAAGGCATGACAATCTAAGCATACACCCATCAATAATACACATTATATAAGCTAGAAATGGCAAGAACAACAACATAGCATGCACGGATCAACTACAACATCCTCGGCAAAATCGCTAACAAGTAGACAATCTGCCTAGATTCATGAAATAGCAAAAGTAGAGCTCGATTGACTCAAGCTAGGGTGCTCCATAATTGCAAACAAAGACAAGGATGGAGAGAGCACTACAAGATTAACAAAACATCCTTACTGATCATCCTCAAAAGAGGCACGGATCACCAGGAAACAACATGGACATATGGCATATTGATAAAAACAGATCAAGGACTTAGTGGAATTGCTAAGTCCCTGAAATCAGCATTAACGAATGCATCACTTTGCAAGCTTGTGCTAGTCACGACACACATCACAAAAATATATGGATAACACCTCTGTAAAGTTGGCAAAGCATATAACAAAACTCATGTAGAGCTCAGGGGCATATCATGCACACATTAATCATGGCAAAAATGACAAATAGGTATTTGGTGCAGCAGATCAGACACTTAACTCAAATAGCACTCTTCCAACAGCATTTCAGGCATCAAGATGAGCTCAAATGAAAATGATGCAATGAGATGAAATGATGTACTCTCTGAGACGAACATTTTGATATGCTACACGCCCAAAACGGAGCTACGGATGCGGAGATATAGCATGATGAACATAGCAAATTATTAGGGTTTCGGGGATAAAAAGTCAACTGTCCGGATATTTAGATCTGAGATCTGGCAGGGCATGCAAAACGAGGATCACCGGCCGGATCCGAAGAACTCGCCGGAGTAGGAGGTCTTCGTCGCCGGGGAGGGAGGAGGAGGCGCGGGGCAGCGCCGGAGTTGGTGCAGACGGCGGCGGGGCTCGGCTCCCGCGGTGCGGGCGCGCGGCGGCGAGGTCCGGCCGGTGTCGGGCGGTGGCCGGCGCGGTGCGGCACGGCGGGGCTCCGCCGGAAGAGAGGCGGTGCGCGGGCGGCAGCGGCCGGATCCGAGGAAGACGGCAGCGGGGCGCGGGCTTGAGGCGGCGGAGGAGATGGGCCTCGGGGGCCCTCCCCGGGCCGAGCGGGCCGGCGGCGGGAGGAGATGCGGCTGCATCACGTGGCGTCGTCTGGTAGGTCCGGGCGAGCGGCGGACGTTTTCTGGTCTGAAACGGACGCGTCCGGCGGCGGAGAGAGTGGATTTTTAGGGTTTCGGGAGAGGGGAACCGAGAATTTCGGAGGAGGGGCTATTTATAGGCATAGAGGGAGCTAGGAGTGTCCAAATGAGGTGTGGTTTTCGGCCACACGATCGTGATCGAACGCTCTAGATGATGGAGGGGTTTTGGTGGGTTTTGGGCCAAATTGGAAGGGTGTTGGGCTGCAACACACACGAGGCCTTCTCGGTCCCTCGGTTAACCGTTGGAGCATCAAACGAAGTCCAAATGGTACGAAACTTGACAGGCGGTCTACCGGTAGGAAACCAAGGCCGCTTGGCAAGTCTCGGTCCAATCCGGAAATGTTTAACCCCCACACACGAGAAGAAGGTAGAAATGACCACCGGAGGAGAACGGAGCGCCGGAATGCAAAACGGACAACGCGGAAAATGCTCGGATGCATGAGACGAACACGTATGCAAATGTAATGCACATGATGACATGATATGAGATGCATGACAACGACAACAACACACGGAGACAAAAACCCGAACCCGAGGAAATAAAATAACTTAGCGCCGGAAACGGCAAGAGTTGGAGTATATATTAGGTAAATTACATCCGGGGTGTTACAAACATGCCCTGCAAAAACAAGTTAGGCGTCCTCTACTTTGTTGTTGCAAGTTTTACGTGGCTGCTACGGGCTTAGCAAGAACCATTCTTACCTACGCATCAAAACCACAACGATAGTTTGTCAAGTTGGTGCTATTTTAACCTTTGCAAGGACTGGGCGTAGCCACACTTGGTTCAACTAAAGTTGGAGAAACCGACACCCGCCAGCCACCTGTGTGCAAAGCACGTCGGTAGAACCAGTCTCGCGTAAGCGTACGCGTAATGTCAGTCTGGGCCGCTTCATCCAACAATACCGCCGAACCAAAGTATGACATGCTGGTAAGCAGTATGACTTATATCGCCCACAACTCACTTGTGTTCTACTCGTGCATATGACATCTACGCATAAAACCTGGCTCAGATACCACTGTTGGGGAACGTAGTAATTTCAAAAAAAAATCCTACACACACGCAAGATCATGGTGATGCATAGAAATGAGAGGGGAGAGTGTTGTCCACGTACCCTCGTAGACCGAAAGCGGAAGCGTTAGCACAACACGGTTGATGTAGTCGTACGTCTTCACGATCCGATCGATCAAGTACCGAACGTACAACACCTCCGAGTTCTGCACACGTTCAACTTGATGACGTCCCTCGAACTCCAATCCAGCCGAGTGTTGAGGGAGAGTTTCGTAAGCACGATGTCGTGGTGACGATGATGATGTTCTACCGACGCAGGGCTTCACCTAAGCACCGCTACGATATGATCGAGGTGGATTATGGTGAAGAGCGGCACCACACACGTCTAAGAGATCAAGAGATCAATTGTTGTGTCTTTGGGGTGCCCCTGCCCCCGTATATAAAGGAGTGGAGGAGGGGGAGGGCCGGCCCTCTCTATGGCACGCCCTAGGGGAGTCCTACTCCCACCGGGAGTAGGATTCCCCCTTTCCTAGTAGAACTAGGAGCCCTTCCAAGTAGTAGGAGTAGGAGGGAAGGAAAGGGAAGGGAAAAGGACAAGGAAGGAAGGGGGCCCCCCTCCCTAGTCCAATTCGGACCAGCCCATGGGGAGGGGTGAGGCCACCCTTTGAGGCCTTTCTCTCCTTTCCCGTATGGCCCATTAAGGCCCAATACGAATTCCCGCAACTCCCCAGTACTTCCGAAAATACCCGAATCACTCGGAACCTTTTCAATGTCCGAATATAGTCGTCCAATATATCGATCTTTACGTCTCGACCATTTCGAGACTCCTCGTCATGTCCCCGATCTCATCCGGGACTCTGAATTCCTTCGGTACATCAAAACACATAAACTCATAATATAACCGTCATCGAACTTTAAGCGTGCGGACCCTACGGGTTCGAGAACTATGTAGACATGACCGAGACACGTCTCCGGTCAATAACCAATAGCGAAACCTGGATGCTCATATTGGCTCCCACATATTCTACGAAGATCTTTATCGGTCAAACTACATAACAACATACATTGTTCCCTTTGTCATCGGTATGTTACTTGCCCGAGATTCGATCGTCGATATCTCAATACCTAGTTCAATCTCGTTACCGGCATGTCTCTTTACTCGTTTCGTAATACATCAACCCGCAACTAACTCATTAGTTGCAATGCTTGCAAGGCTTAAGTGATGTGCATTACGAGTGGGCCCAGAGATACCTCTCCGACAATCGGAGTGACAAATCATAATCTCGAAATACGCCAACCCAACAAGTACCTTCGGAGACACCTGTAGAGCACCTTTATAATCACCCAGTTACGTTGTGACGTTTGGTAGCACACAAAGTGTTCCTCCGGTAAACAGGAGTTGCATAATCTCATAGTCATAGGAACAAGTATAAGTCATGAAGAAAGCAATAGCAACAAACTAAACGATCAAGTGCTAAGCTAACGGAATGGGTCAAGTCAATCACATCATTCTCCTAATGATATGATCCCATTAATCAAATGACAACTCATGTCTATGGTCAGGAAACATAACCATCTTTGATCAACGAGCTAGTCAAGTAGAGGCATACTAGTGACACTCTGTTTGTCTATGTATTCACACATGTATTATGTTTCCGGTTAATACAATTCTAGCATGAATAATAAACATTTATCATGATATAAGGAAATAAATAATAACTTTATTATTGCCTCTAGGGCATATTTCCTTCAGTATCAGCTGAAGCCTTCGTGACGTCAGCGACTAAGCGGCGCGCGCCGGATTGGACCGTAAGCCTGCGCTTGTATTAAGGGGGCTAGGTCTGCTTCCGGCCGCGTACGCAATGTGCGGGGTGTGCAATGGGCGATGGGCCCAGACCCCTGCATGCATAGGATTTAGACCGGCGTTCTGACCTCTCTGTTGAGCCTAGGTAGGGCTGCAACGTGTTGATCTTCTGAGGCCGGGCATAACCCAGGAAAGTGTGTCCGACCAAAGGGGATCGAGCGTGTTGGGATATGTGGTGCACCCATGCAGGGAAGTTTATGTATTCGAATAGCCGTGTCCCTCGGTAAAAGGATGACCCAAAGTTGTACCTTGACCTTATGACAACTAGAACCAGATACTTAATAAAATACACCCTTCCAAGTGCCAGATACAACTCAGTGATCGCTCTCTCATAGGGCGACGAGGGGAGGATCGCCGGGTAGGATTATGCCATGCGATGATACTTGGTTAACTTACCATCTACTCTCTTCTTCTGCTTCAAGATGGAGGTTGGCAAAAGCATAGTCTTCGATAGGACTAGCTATCCCCCTCTTATTCTGGCATTCTGCAGTTCAGTCCACATATACTACCCCTTTCATTGATACCAATGCATATGTAGTGTAGCTCCTTGCTTGTGAGTACTTTGGATGGGTACTCACGGTTGCTTTGCTCCCCCTTTTCCCCCTTTCTTTACCCGGTTATTGCGACCAGACATTGGAGTCCAGGAGCCATACGCCACCATCGACGATGACTCCTACTACACTGGAGGTGCCTACTAGTACGTGCAGGCCGCTGACGACGATCAGGAGTAGTATAGGAGGATCCCGGGCAGGAGGCCTGCGCCTCTTTCGATCTGTATCCCAATTTGTGCTAGCCATCTTATGGCAACTTGTTTAACTTATGTCTGTACTCAGATATTATTACTTCCGCTGACTCGTCTATGACCGAGCTCTTGTATTCAAGCCCTCGAGGCCCCTGGCTTGTAATATGATGCTTGTATGACTTATTTTATTTTTAGAGTTGTGTTGTGATATCTTCCCGTGAGTCCCTGATCTTGATCGTACATGTTTGCATGTAAGATTAGTGTACGATTGAATCGAGGGCGTCACAAGTTGGTATCAGAGCCAACTGCATGTAGGAATCCCCCTTCCACACTCCTTAGCCGAAGACGAGTCTAGACATTGCAAAACTTTTACTAACATGGTTGTGTGCCTTACGGGCCCATGTCGCCATTGGGTGGTATTAAGATCTTTTATTTCTCGTCTATACTCTGGGATTCTGATCTCTCTTCTAGTTGGGTTAAATGATTTTACTAACTCTGACTCTAGGTTCTCGTATTACTTTCTCCCGGAGAGCCCCTCACTCCAGATGATTACTTGGTGCACCAGAAGATTCCGAAGATACTATCTGATGTTCTCTCGAGACTTTGTGACCATCGCTTTTGCTATTCCCGACCACCGATAAATCCTTAAGGATAACTACTTACACTTGTCGCTCATACCTTCGTACCCAGTTGCCCTTGTTATTACTTGATACCCTGAAAAATTATCCGATATTCCGAGAATCCTTTGTGTCTACTGCTTTGTAGCTCTTTTCCGCATTATTACCCCTACGGAAAATTCCTCATACTTGCTGAGTGTCCTCTCATTCCCAGTTGTTCATGTGTTTCACAAAAGTCTTCGAAGTCCCATTCAATCTTCCGAAAATCCCGAGCAGCCTATTGCTCTTAAAATTCTCGCTTGCTTACACTATGGTTAATCCCATATGTCTCGTAATCTTAATGGCATCCCTTGTCATTATCATTTTGAGTCTTTTGATTCAATATGTTGCGAATGCTCGCAATCCTCAATCATATCCTAGAATTCATCCTTCTATCTCAGACGTCATTTTAAGCATGGGCTGGATATCGACCAATCAGATTGCCATCGACTGAACCCCTAAGCCTACGCAACTTATCCATCCTTAAGCAGAGCGTTTGCTTCTGATCCTTTGATTGGAAATCATAATTCTTTTGCATTTGAGCTTTGATTCAGTCAATTGTTTCTATAGTCTGATCTCCTTGCATTTTTTCTCTGGTTGAGTACTGATGCTCACATCATATCCCTTGAGGACCACTGGATCCTTTGTTGGATTTTATCCGATAGCGTCCTTCATATTCAATCACTTTGGAAGTTCTTTCTCTAATTTATAATGCCATTGGTAAATCCTATCCTCTAATTGGCCATTCATGCTTTGCTTTTGAGTTGGTGATAATTACTCTTGAACTTGTGGTATATGTTCCTAAGATGCCCTGATGGGTTGAACCAATGCCTTCCCTAATCTATGTGAACCCGAAAGATTTCACGGGTCATACTTATCTGGTATTGCACCAGGTAAAACTTTCAACAACTAATGACATATTCGAAAAATGAGAAGTGAATGGAAGGTTATACATTGAAGAAGTGGGAGTCGACCTTGAACTTTGCATTCATGCCCATGGACACGATGCAGATCTTAGCATGGAAGCTTCTCATAAAATAGTTAACCCCTTGTTATAAGTTCTTGTATCTGTGGTTTGATCATCTACAATTGTGCTTCTGACCATATTGTTCCCCTTTGACCCCTTTTGTCGGACAAGTTAAAGTACTTGTGTTCTGTAGGTCAATGCATCCGTCCAACCCTTACTTTGGTCTACCATCGAGTATTACACTCTGGTATCTTGAGAATATCATGGAACAACATAACTTCTTATGGGTTCTTCATGAACTGTTATTTCTCACCGATTCCAATTTTCTTGGGTTCTGGGTTGTTGTCAACAGAGAACACCGAATAGTGAATTGAGCCCGCACTCTGATTCAATAACTCTAAGTAATTTTTTTTGCTTACGAGTTTAATAATCATTCAAGTCATCCCAAGCCTTGTCGGCTATATCATTATCGTGCTAAATTTTAACTGTGCTACCTGGTCCTTCCTCCCGGAGCACAATTTTTGACGATGAGCTAAGCTTATGTCGATCTTCCTCATCATATCCTTTCACCTTGAACAACAAGCTTGATTTCGAGTATGTGTCCTACCCTTGGTTCCAATAACCTTTTGCTTCATCATTCCTTGACTTGATGTCATCGCCGATCGATTACACCTGCATGAAATCTCTCAAGATTCTTGACAAATATGTCGTGATCATCATCAACATTCTAAGCTCTTCCAGGATATCAATTGAATTCATGATGAGAAATACCATCCTTGCCCTCAATGATTTGTGTTATCATCGATAGCTTTATTGCCCTCCTTCCAACACAAACTTGTTCATGTCTCGTGAAGTACCTTGAGTTCCTTTCTATCTAGCTGGTGTTATGATCTACCTTGGAGTATTACCATCTTTTATGTCAAGAATGTTGTGAGAATTGCTCCACCTCTGAAGAATTCTTGATATAGTAATACCTCTCACCATATGCGTTCATTTCTTGGCCCCCGTGTTGTTTCTAACCGGAATACCGACAATTGAACTATGAAGTGTGAATTCTAAATTTCTAGAAACCCTATTACTTTGGAGTTAATGGTCGATATCATTCTAACTTTGATCTTGCTACTTGATCCATAATTCCAGGTGCATTTTCGATCAATTTTCAACTATGTATGTTTTCCTCGAGCATACATCATTATATTATTTGATCTAACAAATGTTATCTCCTTGTTCACATAATTGTGGAGATCTATCTTTTTGGAAATCTCGATGAATTGTCACTGAGTCCATCAGCCACCTCCTTATCCTCTCCTTGGTTTAATGATGAACTCTTGTTTCGGAACTCACTTCCATAGTTAATCTCCCGAGAACCTTACAGTATCATCTCATCAATTTGTGTTGCACCTTTTCTTCTCAGGCATCCCGAGTCTGAGGTATCCTGGCACTAATTAGATCTGAATCTCGGTCAGATATGATGGTTGGGTCATATTTCCAAGAGTTATAACATTGGTCTTTATATGACCTGGTAAGGTGATGTCATGCCTAGCACACCTGGCTGGAGGACCTATTGTTATAGTTTCCATTTTAGCAAAGTTAACCATTCTTCCATGAGGAAATTGTAAGACTTATTCTGTAAGTTGTTCCTGATGAATTCTTTGTGTATCCAAAATCTGACCTTTACATGATGACCATGTCAATGCTATCTCGAAGCATGTATGTGGTACTCCTATCATCAATAAGAACATTTGAAGCACAATGCTAAATTTTCTTTATCAATTATTCAAACACTGTTGTTTGGGTAATGTCTTGAAATTCCTCTCCCCTTACCTAAATGGTTTTCTACTTCTATCATGTCATGGATATCATGCTATGTTTGTCCTTGGGAAGGATATACTTCTGAAATATGTGTTTAAACACATCATTGTTTTGTTTAAATTGATAATCATATTATCCTTTCCATTGTTTGGTTTAACTTTTCTTGAGGTCTATATGATCTAAGCAGTAATATTCTCCTGCTTATGTAAACACCTCGGTGTATAATTCTGTCAGCAAGACCCTGTTACTATTGTTGATGACATTTCGGTAGCCACCGATGAACGAGAACTTTGGCTAATGGTTCTCTTCGTCCCTCGCCCTTGGTACCGACATTTCTGCCAACATAACTGACAGAATATCCTCTGACATGCCTTACTACCATGACCGTGTAAGCTGCCAGCACCCTTCCTACTTCTAACCCACATGGTGGGCCCATAACCCATAGTTTCACATGATCGAAACCTGACTCTCCTGTACACCCTTGTTTCCAAAATTATTCCTCACGGTTGGCTTTGTATGTAGCTCATGAACCACCTTCCTAGAGATGACCTACTTTAGTATCAAACACAATATTTAACTTCGTTGGCTGAACCCCTCTCACTTCTGATTAGGCATCGAACGACTGCCTGCCCGCTCGAAACTTCTCATGATACCTCCTCACTTTGCTCTCGATAATGTCTTAAGTTTCAATTCGAGAGTTACTTTCTGCCACCTTCCCTGATGTTATCTACTAGATAATAAAACATTGTAGTGGTTCGTTCTTCCATAATACCCCCTTATCCTTTTGTAAGTATGATGGAGTTCCCGAAGGAAGACAACTTCATCATGATGCATTGGAATAAAGAATTGAAGACATCAACGAAAGGGATTAACTTCTTTGAGAAGATCCGTTAGAATATCGTAGCCAGAACTTTCCCCCTTACTCCCCTCTTAAATCTCGGGACGAGATTTCTTGTAGTGGAGGAGAATTGTGACGCCCGGATAATTAGACTACAGTAATTCCCTGCTAATGATGCCACGTCACCTCTGTCACTATAGTTAATCTCGGATAGTTCAAAAGCGATTCAAATTTAAAAATGTATTAAAGGTAAGCAACAAAAGTTTTCAAACTTTAAAACTAAAATGTCTGGGTTGTGCCAAGTAATGCAAAGTTAATTGTGGTGATGAAACCCCACTTTTATAAATTGTTTTAATACTATAAAATGATTAAAACAGTAGTTGAAACGATTAAATAAGTGCCTTTGATATTTTATAAAATGATAAACTATTTATTTTTGACGTAGAACTTTTTAAGGTAGTGGGTTATTTTGAAACACTATTTTTGAAGCTATTGTCATACTTTACTAAACTAAAAATAAAGTGTAACTAAAATAAAACAGAAAAGAATAAATGAAAGGAAAAGAACAAATCAAAAAAGGAAACCTCCCTCTCCCTGGGCCAGCCGACCCAAAAGGCCAGCCCAGTCTGCCACTCCCTCAGCCAGGCCGGCCCACCCCGCACCTCCCCTGGCCTATATGGCCCCCTTGCTCCCCCCGAAACCCTAAAACCGCTACCCCCACGACCCCCTCACTCCTCCCACTCCCCTCGATCTGGATCGGGGATCCACCCCGATGACCACGTCTCGCGCCCCGGACGACCGCGCCCAGCGCCCCTGACGATAGCGCCCGTCCTCGACGGCGCCCCGCCCCGTCACCGGACCTCCTCGTCCCCCTACTTCCTCGCACGTCGCCCGCCCGTGGCCTTTGCCTCGTTGACGCCATCGCCGAACGCCACCACATCACCACACTGTCGCCGTCGCATCCCCAACCTCCTCCTCGGCGGCCCACCTCGAGCCACACCGCCCTGTACCCCGGCAACGCCGGTAAGGCCCTGTTCGCCCTCCCTCGCTTCCCTGCCTGTGTGCGTCCCTCTCGTGGTCACCGCGCCCACGACCACGCTCCGGGCGTGCTCCCGCAGCCACTGGTCGCGCCACGCAGTCCCCCCTGCATTGTTGCGTGAGCGTGCTCGCCCATCCGGTTGCGCCTCCCGTCGCGGCGCCCCTCACCATCGAACCGCCCCTGGCCGCCTCCCTGGCACCGGCGCTTCGTCCTGCCCCCTTCTCCCCGTTGACGCGCACTGCCTGCAGTGGCCGCCGCCGCCCGCCGTTCCGCTTCCCCCATGCGGCGCCGCCCGGGTCCGGCTTCGCTGGCCGTCGGTCACGCCGGCCAAATGCCACGCGTGGCCTCGCGCTCGCCTTTGCGCCCTCCCCCGCTTGCCTCCCATTGCCGCCTTCCGTTGCGCGTCGGCCCACGCCCGCCACTGCCCTCCCGCTGGTGTCCCCCTCCGGTGAACGCCCGCGCCGCGCCGCTGACCACGCGCCAGCTCCGGCTCCCATCTGCGGCTGCTCGGCCCTCTCCTGGGTCGGGCGCCCGCAGCGCCCAGCGCCCATGCTCGGTATGGCCTCTGGGCCACTGTCCAACAGGGCCCACACCTCGAACAAAAAAAGAGAATTAAATAAAAATATATAAATAAATAATTAATTAAAAATAATTAAAATATTAATTAATTGAATTAACTTAATTAATTATGTTTAATTAAGCTAATTAACTAGTGTTAATTAATTAAACAGTAATTAGATTAGTTAAACCCTAATTAGAATAAAGAGAGTATGACATGCGGGACCCACACGTGAGTTTGACCCAGTCAATGCCCTGTTGACTGCTGACGTCATGATGACGCCAACAAACACTATTCTGGATAATTTTGAATTAAAATAATTAAATAAATCCTAAAAATGATTTAAATCTTTTAAAATTAATATAAAATAAACCGTAGCTCGGATGGAAAAACTTTGTACATGAAAGTTGCTCAGAACGACGAGACGAATCCGAATACGCAGCCCGTTCATCCGCCACACATCCCTAGCATGGAGAACATGCAACTTTCCCCCTTCGGTTCATCTGTCTGAAAGCACGAAACATGGGGGATAATTTCCCGGATGTTTCCCCCTTCGGCGGTATCACCTCTTACTGCGTTAGGGCACACCTGGCACCATTAATTGTCATGACATGCATCTATATGCATATGTTTGCATCGTATTCATTGTTTCTCCCCCCTCTTCTCTCCGATAGACTACGAGACTAACGCCGCTGCTGGTGCCCCGATCGGCTACATTGTTGACGACCCCTACTTGCCAGAGCAACCAGGCAAGCCCCCCCTTGATCACCAGATATCGCCTATTCTTCTCTCTACTGCTTGCATTAGAGTAGCGTAGCATGTTACTGCTTTCCATTAATCCTATCATGATGCATAGCCTGTCTTTGCTACTACTGTTGTTACCTTTGCCTGCAATCCTAAATGCTTAGTATAGGATGCTAGTATTCCATCAGTGGCTCTACATTCTTGTCCGTCTGCCATGCTATACTATCGGGCTATGGTCACTAGGGAGGTGATCATGGGTATATACTTATATGCATATACATGATACATGTGATGACTAAAGACGGGTCGGCTCGTAGAGTACCCGCGAGTGATTCACAGATTGGGGGCTAAAAGGACCTTTGTCCCGACGGCCCTCTGGGGGATCTTTGTGGCGGCACGACAGGGCAGGTTGAGACCACCTAGGAGAGAGGTGGGCCTGGCACTGGTCGGCGTCCACGGTTACATCAATTAACACGCTTAACGAGATCTTGATATTTGATCTGAGTATGGCCACTGGCCTATAAGCACTAACCAACAATGCGGGAACAGTTATGAGCACTCGATGTCGTGGTATCAGCTGAAGCCTTTGTGATGTCAGTGACTGAGCGGCGCACGCCGGATTGGACCGTAAGCCTGCGCTTGTATTAAGGGGGCTAGGTCTGCTTCCGGCCGTGTACGCAACGTGCAGGTGTGCAATGGGCGATGGGCCCAGACCCCTGCGCGCATAGGATTTAGACCGGCGTGCTGACCTCTCTGTTGATCCTAGGTAGGGCTGCGATGTGTTGATCTTCCGAGCCCGGGCATGACCCAGGAAAGTGTGTCCGGCCAAAGGGGATCGAGCGTGTTGGGAAATGTGGTGCACCCCTGTTGGAAGTTTATCTATTCGAATAGCCGTGTCCCTTGGTAAAAGGACGACCCATAGTTGTACCTTGACCTTATGACAACTAGAACAGGATACTTAATAATATACACCCTTCCAAGTGCTAGATACAACCCAGTGATCACTCTCTCACAGGGCGATGAGTGGTGGATCGCCGGGTAGGATTATGCTATGCGATGATACTTGGTTAAGTTACCATCTACTCTCTTCTTCTGCTTCAAGATGGAGGTTGCCAGAAGCGTAGTCTTCGATAGGACTAGATATCCCCCTCTTATTCTGGCATTCTGCAGTTCAGTCCACATATACTACCCCTTTCATTGATACCAATTCATATGTAGTGTAGCTCCTTGCTTGCGAGTACTTTGGATGAGTACTCACGGTTGCTTTGCTCCCCCCTTTTCCCCTTTCTATACCCGGTTGTTGCGAGCAGACGTTGGAGTCCAGGAGCTAGACACCACCGTCAACGATGACTCCTACTACACTGGAGGCGCCTACTACTACGTGCAGGACGCTAACGACGATCAGGAGTAGTTTAGGAGGATCCCAGGCAGGAGGCCTGCGCCTCTTTCGATCTGTATCCCAATTTGTGCTAGCCATCGTATGGCAACTTGTTTAACTTATGTCTGTACTCAGATATTGTTGCTTCTGCTGACTCGTCTATGATCAAGCTCTTGTATTCGAGCCCTCGAGGCCCCTGGCTTTTAATATGATGCTTGTATGACTTATTTTTTTAGAGTTGTGTTGTGATATCTTCCTGCGAGTCCATGATCTTGATCGTACACGTTTGCGTGTATGATTAGTGTATGATTAATCGAGGGCGTCACAAGTTGGTATCAGAGCCAACTGCCTGTATGAATCCCCCTTCCACACTCCTTGGCCGAAGTCGAGTCTAGACATTGCAAAACTTTTACTAACATGGTTGTGTGCCTTACAGGCCCACGTCTCCATTGGGTAGTATTAAGATATTTTATTTCTCATCTATGCTCTAGGATTCTGATCTCTCTTCTAGTCGGGTTAAACGATTTTACTAACTCTGACTCTAGGTTCTCATAATTACTTTCTCCCGGAGAGCCCCTCACTCCAAATGATTACTTGGTGCACCAGAAGATTCCGAAGATACTATCTGATGTTCTCTCGAGACTTTGTGACCACCGCTTTTGCTATTCCCGACCATAGATAAATCCTTAAGGATAACTACTTACACTTGTCGCTCATACCTTCGTACCCAGTTGCCCTTGTTATTACTTGATACCCTGAAAAATTATCTGATATTCCGAGAATCCTTTGTGTCTACTGCTTTGCAGCTCTTTTCCGCATTACTACCCCTACGGATAATTCCTCGCACTTGCTGAGTGTCCGCTCATTCCTAGCTGTTCATGTGTTTCAAAAAAGTCTTCGAAGTCCCATTCAATCTTCCGAAAATCCTGAGTAGCCTATTGCTCTTAAAATTCTCGCTTGCTTGCACTATGGTTAATCCCATATGTCTCGTAATCTTAATGGCATCCCTTGTTATTATCATTTTGAGTCTGTTAATTCAATATGTTGCGAATGCTCGCAATCCTCAATCAGATCCTAGAATTCATCCTTCTGGCTCAGACGTCATTTTAAGCATGGGCTGGATATCGACCAATCATATTGCCATTGACTGAACCCCTAAGCCTACGCAACTTATCCATTCTAAATAAGAGCGTTTGCTTCTGATCCTTTGATTGGAAATCATACTTCTTTTGCATTTGAGCTTTGATTCAGTCAGTTGTTTCTATAGTCTGATCTCCTTGCATTTTTTCTCTGGTTGAGTACCGATGCTCACATCAGATCCCTTGAGGACCACCGGATCCTTCGTTGGATTTTATCTGATAGCGTCCTTCATATTCAATCACTTTGGAAGTTCTTTCTCTAATGTATAATGCCATTGGTAAATCCTATCCTCTGATTGGCCATCCATGCTCTGCTTTTGAGCTGGTGATAATTACACTTGAAACTTGTGGTATATGTTCCTAAGATGCCCTGATGGGTTGAACCAACACCTTCCCTAATATATGTGAACCCGAAAGATTTCACGGGTCATACTTATCTGGTATTGCACCAGGTAAAACTTTCAACAACTAATGACATATTTGAAAAACAAGAAGTGATTGGAAGGTTATACATTGAAGAAGTGGGAGTCGACCTTGGACTTTGCGTTCCTGCCCATGGACACGATGCAAATCGTATCATGGAAGCTTCTCGTAAAATAGTTACCCCCTTGTTATAAGTTCTTGTATGTGTGGTTTGATCATCTACAATTGTGGTTCTGACCATATTGTTCCCCTTTGACCCCTTTTGTCGGACAAGTTAAAGTACTTGTCTTCTGTAGATCAATGCATCTATTGAACCCTTACTTTGGTCTACCATTGAGTATTACACTCTGGTATCTTGAGAATACCATGGAACTGCATAACTTCTTATGGGTTCTTCATCAACTGTTATTTCTCACCGATTCCAATTTTCCTGGGTTCTGGGTTGTCATCAACCGAGAACACCTAATAGTGAATCGAGTCCGCACTCTGATTCAATAACTCTAAGTAATTTTTGTTGCTTACGAGTTTAATAATCCTTCAAGTCATCCCAAGCCTGATCGGCTATATCATTATCATGCTAAATTTTAACTATGCTACCTGGTCCTTCCTCCCGGAGTACAATTTTCGACGATGAGCTTAGCTTATGTCGATCTTCCTTGTCATATCCTTTCGCCTTGAACAACAAGCTTGATTTCGAGTATGTGTCCTACCCTTGGTTCCAATAACCTATCGCTTCATCATTCCTTTGACTTGATGTCATCGCCGATCGATTACACTTGCATGAAGACACCTTTGTGATAGGTTTGATCTTGTGGCGCTCAATCTCAGAGACGGAAAGGGACATGACAAGTATTTGTATCATTGTCATTAAGGATAAAAATGGGATTTATTCATATTAATTGGGTTTACTTTGTCAACATCATCATCTTTCTTAAGGCATTACTCCGTTCTTTATGAACTTTATACTCTAGAGGCATGTTGGATAACGGTCGATGTCTGGAGTAATAGTAGTAGATGTAGGCAGGAGTCGATCTACATGTCTTAGACATAATGCCTATATACATGATCATTGCCTTGAATACCGTCATTACTATGCGCTTTTTCTATCAATTGCCCAACAGTAATATGTTTACCCACCTTATGTTATGTATAAGGGAGAAGCCTCTAGTGAAAACTATGGCCCCCGGGTCTATCTTTATCATATATTAAAATCCAAAACTAGCTTGCTGGAATTTATTTACCGTTATTTTTGTGTGTGTTTTTGTTTATTATCTATCAGTACAAGATTTGATCATTGCAAATAAACGCCAAGAGATTGACAACCCCTTGTTTGTGTTGGGTGCAAGCATTTGTTCTTTTGTGTGTAGGTGATGTTCACGAGGTCTTGCGTGGTTCTCCTATTGGATTGATTACCTCGGTTCTTAACCGAGGGAAATATTTATCTCTACTGTACTGCATCATCCTCTCCTCTTCGAGAAAATCCCAATGCAACTCACAAGCGGCATGGAGATGATAAGAAACGGAAAATGCATTGGAAAAAGTGGGCGAAAATAGCGATTCCAAAACATGATGGTGGGATGGGATTCAAGGACCTTGAGCTTTTTAATAAAGAAATGCTTACTAAAAAAAATTGGAGACTAGTAGCTTATTGTGACTCCTTCTGTACAAAAGTATTGAAAGGGAAATAATTCCATGCAACTGATCTTATGTCTGTTACTAAGAAGAAGAAGAACTCGTTGTACACCTGGCGAGCCATTCTTCATGGAAGGGATGCCCTGAGATTATGCTTGATCAAGAGGGTCGGAGATGGAAACAATATTCGTATTTGGGAGGACCCTTGGATTCCTGACAATCCTTGCTTGAAGTCAATACTTAAGCCGATGAATGCTAATGCGGTTTTGGTGGAGGACCTCTTTGATCATGGTACTGGTTTGTGGAACATACAAGCTTTGCAAGAAAACTTGATTCCTTATGATATGGAGAAGGTTCAATGAATTCCTATGGTTTGTCTCGAGGAGGACATGTGGTCCTGACAGCTAGAGAAATGTGGCAACTTCATGGTCAGGTCAGCTTACTGGGCTATCCTAGCAGCCAAACCGAACTCCATTGCATCTAGTTCATCTGCTTCTTGTAAATCCCACTGGAAGAAATTCTAGAGGATGCCAATACCAGCAAAAGTTTGCAACTTCTGTTGGAGATTGATCAAAAAGTTCATACCTTGTCACGCTGTTCTTTATGATAGGCACATGGAACCAGTAAATTTTTGCCATGTCTATGCTAGGGAGGAAACCATCGCTCATGTTCTGTGTGAGTGCACATGGGCAAAATTATTTTGGATAGAAGTGACGAAATGGTGGGGAGTGAAAATTTCGAAGCTCTCTACTTCATGGGAAATTGACATGTTGTACCATGATTTCATCACAACAGACTCAACATCAATCATTTTATGTGGAGCCTGGTCTGTGTGGTCTTCTAGAAATTGTAGAGAACATGGGGAGAGTGAGCCTTCTGTATCTAATTCGGTTAGATGGATCATGGACCTGACTCTCGATCTATCCATCAGTGGGAAGGAAAATTCTAAGAACAGGGGAAGGAGCCATGCTCGTTGTCTACCTCCAGACGAAGCAATTACAAAAATAAATGTCGATGCAGGTTTTACAGAGGCCGGTCATGAGTGTGCTATAGATGTTGGTGTTAGGGGTCAAAACTGGCAGCTAAGTAGAGCCCAAGCTCTCTGGTATAGCCACACGAAAAGTGCATTTTCAATGGAAGCAATTGCTATCAGAGATGGAGCCAGACTAGCTTGTGATATGGGACTCCAGCAGGTGATCATTGAATCAAATGCAGAAACAGTGATTCAACTCTAGAAGAATCAAGGGGGAGATCAGAGATTGCAGGTATTTTGTAAGAAATCGATGACATCAGTAAAGTTTTTGAGAGTTTTACTATTAGATATATTGGTAGAGAAGCTAATCAGCTTGCGCATCTGTGTGCTGCAAAGGCTAGTAGTGTTAGGAGGCACTGGCTCTGGATTAATTATACCCCTTTGTTTCTTGCAAGTTGCTTGCAAACCGACTGTAATTCACCATCTTAAGTAAATGAGAGATGTTGAGATGCAAAAAGAACACCTAGACCTAGGTGCACCTAGGCGGTGACATCAAAAACTTTGTTGTGCTCGCCACCAAGCTCACCATCAACCATGTTGTAAGCAATGAGTCTAGGTTGGCGACTTTCTTGGAGCTCGGGCACGATAATGAGTGCTCCTCGACCATGTCTAACAAGCGAAATAGAGTGTCATCTTCGTCACCTCCCACGACAAGGACTGCAAAGGGATGGCCCACATTGCCGTCGACTTCACCCACTCTTCTTGATTTGGTTTTTGTGGTTCAGGGGATTCAAGGGCAGACGGGTTTGTATTGTACTTAACCTTGTCACAACAATGTGAAATATGGTAAGGTAGCCAGGCTGGCCAGTGATGTCCCATGTCGTGGGGGGAGGGTAATGTGACCGTTTTCGTCTATTTTTCACAAACTAACGGGTCAATTCTCCTCTTGTTAATTAATAAATTGATTTAAGAAAATCCAAACGTGCTAGTGACCAATACATGTACCTTAAACCTCCCTGGGTGACTATATTGGGTACAATGGAACCGAGTGACTAAAATGAACATTTTCTCAAGTATAGTGACCTCTTATAGATTTTACGATTGGTTATGAAAGTTAAAAAATGTGAAAAGAACAAGAATATTAAAACTCCCCCGTATGCGTCTACAAGCTTTCCCCATTGCTTATCCCGCGAGATAAGCTAACTATGAATAGCTGATCAACTTTGTTATTAGAGAAAGCTAACTTGCCTTTAGCGAGATAAACAATCCGCAACAAACTCAAGTGGAGTGTTGAGAAGTACTCTACTACTGTACTAGCTAGTCTGCATATTATATGGTCAAAACGACAAGCAAAATGATTTTGTGTCGGCCGAGTTTGATCCGGCTGCTAAGAGCAACTGTAATAGAGTTGGTAGGTGGGAAGCTTTATATGGATAGGGAGTTTGTGATGGTTATGCGCAAATATAGTCGTCAAATGGCTAACTATATGAATTTTGTTTCCATTGATTTTTTCCTGTCATTTTCTTCAAATTTGTAGGGGTAATTTACCATCAATTTAATCTACTCCCTTCATTCCCTTATACAAGGCTACAAACTCAAATTATAGGTATCAAGATAAAATTTAATGACTGCTTTGCAAATTCATTTTTTTCGTTAACCGGGATCATTAATACGCCCGCATGCATGCAAGAAAGGAATGAGAAGGAAATAGCACAATGTCATTATGAGTACACGCATGCAAGTATTAAACAAGTTAGTAGTACGAGGAAACATCATTATTTTTGCCTCGATTACTGTTATTGGCCTTGTATAGATGCAAAATATATTTTTCATATTGGCTTTGTATAAGGGAATGGAGGGAGCACCAAATATTGTCGATGTTCTTGGACCGGGGTACTCATACTTGCCTGCCTGCAGCCCAAAAGCGTGGCTCCACCAACGGCCTGGTATGGCCAGCTTCAGCAGCAACCACCCAAGACCTTCGCGAGGGCCAAGCCTCGCGAGGCGGATGACACCAAGACCTCCCTAGGGGTGGCCTCACTAGGCCGGCTCCCGAGGAGCGGAGATATCTATGCAAGGGGCATCTCGCAAGGTTGATGGGACGTGAGCCATGACGACCAAGGCCAGGCGGGCACCAGCGGGCGCCGGCAGGCGCAGTGTACCAGTTTTCTCTTTGGTGCTAAGGAGGCAAGCGCAGGCGTGGGGTCCCGAGGCATCAGGAAAAGGTTTCCATATCGGTGCAACAAGACCAAGACCGCCAGGATGGTAGGACGGAGGTCATCGCGGAGCCCACGTCAGAATCACCACCAGAGCCTTTGGCAGGCGAAGACCACCTTTTGTCAGGATGGCTCGTACTAGTTGTCCCCCTTCAAACCTGGCCATTGTGGGATCCCTTCCCGTCTAACATTTGGGAAGAGGACCAAGGCCACTATAAATAGGGCCTAGCCATCACCGTAGCAGGGGGACATTCAGATCAGACTCACACACATCAGCTCATCAAGCTTGAGAACACCTCACCTCCCGAGGCTGTTCATCCACTGTACTAGTTCATCATCAGCCCCTTGAGGCAATCCACCATACATTGGAGTAGGATATTACATCGCAAAGTGGCCGGAACCAGTATAAATCCTCCCGTCTCTTGTTCTTTGGGTCCATCGAGCGAGGCCGTGGGATTGTTGAGCGAGCGAGCTAGGAAGACAGTGTTCTTCGCGCGCACCCCAGAGTTCGAATCTCACAGGGGTTCGTCGGAACCCATAATTCTACATTTGGCGCGCTAGGTAGGGGTGCGCTGAAGCCTTTCTTACGTCGATCGACGCAACACTGCTCTGCCCCATCCATGGCTGACGCTCGGCGGGCCTGTGCTGAGCGCCGGGCCGCCCTTGCCGCTTGGGTCGCCTAGACGGCGCCCATCGGCGGACCTCCCCGTCGCTCTCCATCACCCTCTACCAACGCCGCCACTGGCCTGGCGGGAAACGAGCAGCAAGCTTCATCGATGCACCCCTCTGTGCGGCTCCCTTCTCCGAGTTCTTCTTCTCTGTCCTCCGCCACTATAAGCTACAAGCCCTGCATCTCCACCCCAACTCCGTCCTTCTCCTGGCAATCTTTGCCTATTACTGTGAGGCTCACGTAGGGGTGCAGCCCTCACTGGCCTTGCTGCGCCACTACTTCTACCTCCGGACCTCTCGTGGTACTGCTTCCGCGTGCGCGAGCTTCGTCGCGTACGGTGGTGCCATTGCCATTTCGAACCCCGGGAAAAGGATTGAGGGCTTCAGGAGCAAGTGGGTCTTGGTGGATGCTGGGCGCATCCACCCTCGGCTGATCTTGCCCACGGAGCAGCCCACGAGCTCCAGCGATTGGGGTCGAGCGGAGCTCACAGACCCCCGCGCGAAGCTGATGTTGGAGAAGATGGACGTGGATCTGAGGCCGGCCAACATGGAGGCGGCGAAGCTGACCGGCACGTCGCTGCTGAGGGAATTCCTGGAGCACCAGCTGGCTCCGCTTCGGCAGTACTCACTTCCGATGTGGAGGCCCCGCCCGAGCCCCGCGGCCTTAGCCGACGGAGATCTGGCTGCTGTCCTCCAATCTCTGGTCGGGGTCAATGTGGCGAGGTTGGCGGGCGCTCCCACGCCCTTGTTCCTCCGCGACGACTGGGAGCAGGTAGTGGAGTCCATGCCCGTCTTCAACGGGGATGGGCCCGTGCCCATGGAAACTCCCGAGGAACCGGTGGACGTGCCCTCCGATGACTCCAGCGAAGAGGAGGAAGGAGGGGAGCGGGGAAAAGGGCCTGACTCCGAGGCGACTGACGGAGAGTCGAGGGCTCCCCTCCCCGGCGCGGGTCCCGCGTTCTCCGCATCTCTCCGAGCGATGACGACAAGGATGACGACGAAGACGACGACGAGGACAACGACGAGCAGGACGGCGGGAGCTCGCCCCCGATCCCGAAGAAGGACAGGACTGGGCTGATCTCCCGCGGGTCTGCCCCGGCCCCGGGGCGGACTGCAGACGCACCTTCCGCCTCCAAGCTTCCCGAGGTTGACCCTTCCAGCCGGCTTTCAGGCTTCAAATTTGGCCGGAGGCCGCTTGAGCTCACTGGCGACGACCCGTAAGTATTCAATTCTTGTCTTTATTTCTTGCTCTACTTCTGAGGCTTGACGTCCGCATTTCTTGGATAGGCTGGCGCCCGCAGCAAAGAAGCCGAAGGGGGCTCCCGAGGTTCTACCCGTGGCAGCGCCTCTGCCTGTGAAGGAGGGTGACCGCGACGCACAGGCTTCTCCTGCTCGGTTGTCCTCGTGAGGCCTGGCTGAGCCGGCTGGGGCGAGCTCAGCCCCCACGGCCCAAGTGGCTCCCGAGGTGCTCTTGCCTGCCGCCGCAACTTCAGCTGTCGGGGCGCGGCAGACTCCGCCTCAGGATGCTGTGCCCGCGCTGCCGTCTTCTCCTCCTACTCCACCAGCTGCTGTCTCTCCGACTCCTTCTGCCATTCTGGATCGTGCTGTTGCTGAGCTGGACCGACTGCGTCAGGATCTTCTTGGCGCTGACCCCCGCTTGGTGGCCGGGCGCTTGGAGCTGGCTTCAGGATGGGTTCGCTCCGACGCTTCGATTCGGGCGGCGCTGGTCCAGGCCTCGACGACGTGCGACGAGGAGAAGCAGGCTGTCCTTGAGGCGAAGGCTGCTCGGGATGCAGCCCTGGGGGAGGTGGTCGACGTCCGTGGACGTTGCAAGGCGCTGGAGGGCGAACTGCAAGATTTGCGGGACCAGCTCGCGAATGAGGTCCGCCTTCGCCAAGAGCAGGAAGAAGGCATGAAGGCTCGCAAGGCGGGTCTCAAGGAGAGGGAGGTCAAGCTCAAGAAATGCCGCGCCCGCCTAGGCGCGCTGGAGCAGGAGTTGGGGGCGAGGAAGGCCAAGCTGGACGACGAGGCCCTGGTTCTTGCCGAGGACCGCGTGGCCTTCACGGAGATGGAGGCGAGGGCTCGCTCCTCACTGAGGACGCTTTACGACAGCGGCCTGGAGAGCCCACTGGCTGGCGCCGAGGACGGCCCCGCCAAGCTGCTTCCCTTCCTGGTTCACGCTCTTGAAGATGTCGCCCTTGGCCTTGGCCCCGCGGCCGAGGCTGAGGCGCGTGTCCTGTCTTCTGCAGCAATGACGCGGGTCCTCACCCACATCTACCTTCGCGATCCCGGTGTCGATCTCGACAGCCTGCTGGAGCCAGTGAGTGGCGAGCGTGCCGCTGCCGCTACCGAGGCCGTGAAGGGTCGCGCAGAGGCCCTGTTGGGAAAGTTCCGGGCCTTCAGCACCAAGCCGAAGCAAGGCGCTGCCGACCCCACCGCTCCGTGAGGCGTACTCAATCCGCGCTGCTCCATCGCCGACAAGTGACTTCGTCACGGCTCCTGGTTCTGCCTTTAATTCCTGCACATGTATCATGCCTCGGGGAGGCGTTTAAACTTGCGTTTGGCATCGAGATAACAGTGTGGACTGTAATATTTGCTTTTGAACTTCTTGAAATTTGTGCCTTTCCTTCCTACTTGCTTATGTTCTATGCCGGCAGAGCCCGGCCCCGCGCATGCCTCACCCAGCGTTGGTTCCGACCGGAAACCAGGACGGGGCCAAGGAGTGAGGGGCCACGTGACAAGTTAGGCTCCTGAGTCGCGATGCTCAGGAGTCCCCCTTGGCGCACGAACAACAAGTAGGGAGGTGTGATGTGGGTGGATCTACCGTTCTACGTCTACAGAGCCCAGCCGCGCGCGTACCTCACCCAACGTTGGTCCCGACCGGAAACCAGGACGGGGCCACGGAGTGAGGGGCTACGTGACTAGTTAGGCTCCTGAGTCGCGATGCTCAGGAGTCCCCCTTGACGCACGAATAACAAGTAGGGAGGCGTGATGCGGGTGGATCTACCGTTCTACGTCTGCAGAGCCCGGCCGCGCGCGTACCTCACCCAGCGTTGGTCCCGACCAAAAACCAGGACGGGGCCACGGAGTGAGGGGCTACGTGACCAGTTAGGCTCCTGAGTCGCGATGCTCAGGAGTCCCCCTTGACGCTCAAACGGCCTTCGTACCTTTGCTTCGCTCGGGGAGAGACGCGTGACGAACCAGGCCCGGGGGGACCTGGCTGGGCGGCATGTGTCTGGGTGTGACCCAGGCGCATCCCGTGTGCCCAGCCCCCTCGCGCGGCACTCCCGAGGGGAGGCGTTACGATGAGGCTAGACAATGAGCTCTGGGCTCCCTGAGGTTGGTGCGGTCCGGGGGCCATCCTCAGTTGTTTATCACTAGCGCGGAGCATAGTGCTACCATATGTGTACGGGCATAGCCGCTCCTCGGCAGTGTCGTCAGCCAGCGCGGAGCATGGTGCTTCCACTGGTACGTGGGAGGGGGCCCCCCTTCGGGAGGAGCCCCCGGGGCGTGTACAGCCCCGCCCTGACACGTGGCTGGCACGGTAGGGCCTGGCGAGGTGTATCCGGGCACCCGTGAGCCAGCGTGGGACTCGCGGGGCCCTACCTCTAGGCGGGTTGCGCCTGGCACTGGGCCTTATCTTGTGATGTGTCCCTGCAAATTTGGTTAGATGTCGGCACTCTACGTCCTCGGGTCCCGGCCCTCGAGCTGGTCTCAGCCGTCGCTGGTATGCCAGGTCGCGATGCCATGGACAAGGCCAGAGGGTGAGGGCTGGAGAGCTAGTAAGAGCCCTGAGTCGCGATGCTCAGGTACCCCCCCTTTAACGTGCAAGTGGTCGGCATGGAGAAGAAGAGGTGCCGTGGACCGGCATCAAATAATCAAGCATGGTGGGTCTAACGCATGATCAGAAATAAACGCAAATGGGATACATGCCGCTGGGCCTGGCCCGAGCGGCTTGGGGATCATGCAGCCCGAGGGGCGCCCCCAACAGGGTAAGCTAACAACATGGAATAAAAAGGGATACACGCCGCAGGGACGGACCCACGCGGCCTGGGAATAATGCAGCCCTGGGGGGGCGCTCCCAGCTGGAAATAAAACCCGAAAGATGTCACCTGATGATGTTGAGGACGAAGGAGCGTTGATGTAGCAGGCTCGGTGGGCTGCGGGAGCCGATCCTCATGTGCCCCCAGGCCCAGGGGCCTCGGGAGGCTCCGGAGGCGCTGGCGGCTCCTCATGGGCCATCTCCATCCCTGCCAGGGCTGCGGAACGCCTGGCCTCTTGTGCCCCCGTGATGCCCCTCATGAGGCGCTGTTACGTGTCAGCCGCGTTCGGCAAGCCGTAAGGCATGCGAACGTAGGTGTGGGGTGGGCCTCCGCAGCGCCCCACTCGCGAGGGCTAGAGGCGCTCCAGAGAGGCGACTCGGTTGAGCCCTGGTATGTCGATGCAGACGCGCAGCCCACCATCCTCGCCTGGATGGGGAGCCACTGCTGGTAGGCGGCGGCCGCCTTTCATGACTCTTGACTCCTGTAGCTCCTGAATGGCCTTGCTGACGAACTCCTGAGGGTCTGGGTCTCCTTGCCTTGCTCCTTCTTGAGGGAAACGTGCTTCGAAACACGCCTCCATGTGGTGCCCAAGCGCCTCCCTCGTGACCCTGGCTAGGTCGGTGGCCCTCCAGGGGAGAGCCCCCGAGCCCTGCCTGAGGAGGGCGCCGGGCGCGCTTTCCTATGCGATGGAAGGAGGTTCCCCCTGGGCAGGCGCGGGCCCAGAGGGGCCTGCCTCCTGAGTGGTCGGGCCGGACGATGTCTTCTTCTTCTTAGGGGCAGTCTCGGGAGGCCTCCTGCCTCCACGATCCGGGTCTTCCAATGACGCGGCCTGAAAGGCTCGTTCCGGGGAACACACCGCGTCCTTCTCTTCACATGGCACCGTGATGACTCCGCCGCTTCCTGGCATCTTGAGGACGTTGTAGCCATGGCGAGTTACGGCCATGAACTTGGCCAGCGCTGGGTACCCAAGGATGGCGTTGTACGGCAGGAGAATGTGAGCGACGTCGAAGTCGATAAGCTTGGTGCAGTAGTTGTCGCGTGCCCCGAAGGTGACAGGGAGGCAGACCTGCCCAATCGGGACCGTGGAGCCATCGGTGATACCGGAGAAAGGCTTGGTTGGCTGAAGCTGGCTGTAGGGCACTTGGAGGTTGTTGAATGTTTCCACGGACAGGATGTTGAGCCCTGCCCCGCCATCGATGAGGGTCTTGGTGACCACCATGTTGCTGATGATTGGGGAACAAAGCATCGGGAGAACTCCGGCTGTAGCCGCACACTTGAGCTGATCTGCTGAGCTGAACGTGATGGCGCACGCCGACCACCTGAGAGGGCGCGTGGCTTCGAGCCTAGGGAGGACTGCGTTCACTTCACGGGCGAACTGCTTGAAGATGCGGTGAGAGGCTGGGGCTTGTGCCCCGCCCAGGATGCAGGCGATCGCGCGCGGCTCCTGGAAGCCCCCAGCCCCCTCGTCCTGGTGGCGGTCCTCGTTTCTCCTTGGCTGCGGTGGGAGGCCTGCGTTGCCTTGCGGGCGATCCTCGCGAGGCTGATCCCTCCAGTCTCCCTCGCGAGGCGGGTCTTGCCAGCGATCCTCGCGAGGTTGATCGCGCCACCCTTGGCGCAGGCCACGGTCTTCCCAGCGTCCTGCGCTCCTTCCTCCTCCTCGGCCGTAGCCCCGGTCACTGCGGTCAGGGCGATGGCCGATCCTTCCTTCTCGCACGGCTCGGAGCTCTTGACATTCGTTGGTGTTGTGGGTGTGGAGGTCGTGGCACACACAGTACCGGCTGCCCTTGGAAGGTTCGGGCTGATCTCTGCCCCTCTTGGTGTCTGGTTCTGCCGCGAGCACGGCAGCCCCCTTGCGCTTCACATCCTTGGCCTTGGGCTTCTTCTCTTCTGGGTCCGCGGCAGGCAGTTCGAGGAGGGAGAGACGCCCTTCCTCGGCCCTGGCGCACTTGGTTGCCAGGTTGAACAGTTCCAAGGAAGTGCACAGGTCTTCATGCATCGCCAGCTCCTCCTTCATCTTGACATCGCGCACGCCGTCAGAGAAGGCCGAGATGATGGCCTCCTCAGTCACCTTGGGAATCTTGAGGCGCACGTTGTTGAAGCGCTGGATGTACTTCTGCAGGGTCTCCCCGGGCTATTGCTTGATGCGGCGCATGTCGCTCACGGCGGGTGGCCAGTCGCGAGTGCCTTGGAAGTTGGCGATGAAGCGGGTGCGCATCTCATCCCAGGAGGAGATTGTACTTGGAGCCAGGTTCAGGAGCCAGTGCGGGCCCCGTCCTTGAGTGCCATGGGGAACCAGTTCGCCATGACCTTCTCGTCTCCGTTGGCAGCTTCGATGCCCAGCTCGTAGAGCTGGAGGAACTCCGCAGGGTTAGCCGTGCCGTCGTAGCGAGGAGGCAAGTCTGGCTTGAACTTGCCGGGCCACGTGACGTTGCGTAGCTCGGCGGTGAAGGCGCGGCAGCCTACTGTGGCCACGGGAGGCCTCGGATGACGGGGAACTTGGTCTTGCATATCCCCACGCGCTGCAGCTGGGAGCAGCGCGGGGTCTTGACGTGCGGGAGCAGGAGCATGGTCGCGACGTGCTGGAGCAGGGAGCGCCCGGGCAGCTTCCTGCGGGCGAGGGACTTCTTGACAGCTCTGCTCTTGCTGCGCTGGCGCCTGACGGAGCGGGTTCCTCCCAGGGGCCACGTGCCTTGGAGCCATGGCGCCTTCCTGAGGAGGAGGCGGTCGGGGCGCCGCCGGAGCTTCATTGCCCGCACGAGGCGGGGTGTGGTGCAGCGGAACGGACGGCGCAGGAGAGCCCCCTGCGGCGCGGACGAGCTCGGCGACGCGGTCGAGCCATTCTTCGTAGACATTGTCGATGGGACGGTAGCGCATGAGCTCGTTCGCCGCGATGAGTGCAGCCCGAGCCTCCATGGTCGCACGGAGCGCGCGGGACGAAGAACTAGCTGGGGTGAGCGTGGGAGTTGCGGTGCGGCCGTCTTGCCGCACGGACGGATGCTGGGACGATGCTTGCTGCTCGTCCCCCGCCGGGCCGGTGGCAGCGTTGACGGCAGGTGACGGGGAACGGCGAGGACGCCCGCCGACAGGGGCCGTCTGGGCGACGCGGGAAGCGAGCGCGGCCGGCGCTCAGCGCGGGCCCGATGAGCGTCAGACATGGGCGTGATGGTCGGAGGAGAACGGGGTGGTGGAAGACGAATCCCGGCGCACCCCTACCTGGTGTGCCAAATGTCGGATTTCGGGTTCTGGCAGACCCTTGAGGTTTGAACACTGGGGTGCGCGCGGAGATTTCGCCTCCTACCTACCTACACTCCTCCGCCTTGCTAGGATCTAAACTAAGGAAAGAACAACACAAGAGACGCAGGGTTTATACTGGTTCGGGCCACCGTTGTGGTGTAATACCCTACTCCAGTGCGTGGTGTGGTGGATTGCCTCTTGGGCTGATGATGATGAACAATACAAGGAAGAACAGCCTCGCGAGGGTCTGTTCTTGGCTGGGGCGATGAACTGTTGGGAGGAGTTCAGTCGCCTTTCTCTCTCTCTCTTTCTGATCGAAACCCCTCTCTTTCCTTCCAACCTCTCAGCCCCCTTTGCTCTGTGGGTGGCTGGTCCTATTTATAGAGGCCCTGGTCCTCTTCCCAAATATCGAGCGGGAAGGGAGCCAACAATGGCGGGCTAATTTGAAGGGGGACAGCTAGTATCAACTATCCTGACAAAAGTATTCTTCGCCTGCGCAAAGCTCTGGTGATGACGCCGTCTTGGGCTCCACGGTGACCTCCGTCTCGTAGTCCTCCTGGTCTTGGTCTCGTTGCACCGAAATGGCAACCTTTGCCTGATGCCTCGGTACTCCACGGCGGCGCTTGCCCCCTTTGCACCAAAGAGGAAGGGAGGACACTGCGCGGGCTGGCACCCGCCTGGCGCCGCCAGTCGTCATGGCTTGCATCATGGGCACCTCGTGAGGTACCCTGCCTTGATCTCTCCGCCTCCTCGTGAGCCAGCCTGACGAGGCCGCGCCTGAGGAAGCTCCGCGTCGTCTGCCCCGCGAGGCTTGGCCCCTCGCGAGTGTCTTGGGTTTGTGCTGGTGAAGATGGGCCGCGCTGGGCCCCCCTTTGAGCCACGCCGCAGGCCGCAGGTAGGCAAGTCTGGGGACCCCCGTTCCCAGAACGCCGACACCCGTGGAGGGCTGGATGGACAGGACCACCCCGTGGAGGGCTGGATGAATAGTAGACGGTGGAGGGCAGGATGAACAGTAGCCCGTGGAGGGGTGGTTGAACAGGAGCCCGTGGAGAGGGCTGGTTGAACAGTAGCCGGTGGAGTAGCGCGCGGTGGAGGCTGGATGAACAGGAGCCCGTGGATGAACAGTCGCCGGTGGAGGCTAGAGGAGGTCGATGATGGATGAACAGTAGCTCGTGGAGGCTGGAGGGGGTCGACGGTGGAGATGAGCAGTATCCCGTGGAGTCCCGTTTTGCGGTACGCCACACCCCTCCCGATGAACAGGACCCCCGTTTTGACCATAGCGCTCCAATACAAGTCCGTTTCCTCCGTTTTGCGGTACGCCACACCCCTCCCGATGAGCAGGACCCCCGTTTCGACCGTAGGAGGTCCGTTTCCTCCGTTTTGTGGTACGCCAGACCCCTCCCGATCAACAGGACCCCGTTCCGAACGTAGGAGGTCCGTTTCCTCCGATGTGCGGTACGCCAGGCCTCGTTTCCCTCGCCCGTTCCGTCCAATCCCTCCCGATGAACATGACCACGCATTCCGTTCCGACCCAGCCGGTTGGCTCCCACGCGTTCCATTGCCTCCCGATGAACACGATGCATTCCGTTGCCTCCCCATGAACACGACGCATTCCGTTGCCTCCCCATGAACACAACGCATTCCGTTGCCTCCCCATGAACACGACGACGAGGCTGTTTCTCTGTTCCGACCCAGCCATGTACACGAGCCCTGGCCGTACGTATGCGCGAGTAGGTGTTCGAGACCCCGCCCGTATGTACACATACGTGGCCGTATTTTCTTTCTTGCACCATGGCCGCTGTACGTACGTGTACATGCTACATGCGCGCCTCTACTATGACACATGCGCGCCTCTACTAGGACACGTGCGTGCCTCTACATCGACCAGTATGTACGTACACGTTCGCGACCAGAATGACAACTCTACGTACGCTTCGATCAGGTGGGTCCCGACTGTCAGGCACTTCCTTGCCTGCGAAGATGTAGTTGGTGGGTCCTAGTAGTCAGGGGGCGAATCGTTTTTCTTTGCCCGGACGCACTTCCTTGCGTGCGAAGATGTAGTTGGTGGGTCCCAGCAGTCAGGGGGAAACATTTTTTTCGCGAAATACAGTGGCCCGTCTAGTGGGTCCCAGCTGTCAGGTGGAGGAATCATTATTTTCCGCGTAATAAGGAGACACTTCCTTGCTGCGGCCGTGGACCCAGCTGTCAGCCTCTCCACGTATAGTCCACGTCCGATAGAAGTCGTTCCTTGACCACGTTGACCATGCCGCACCGAGAGCACCAGGGAGGTGGACGACGGCGAGGCCTAGGAAGGGGACGACACGGAGGAAGGGAAGACTCGGCAGTTGTTTCCCACGCGGAGGGGAGTACGACTGTACGAGGGTTTACTGGTTCGTCTGCCATCGCCGGAGAATAACAGCAGGTGTGGGTGAGTAGAGGGATGGCTAGGCCAGCGATGGGAGTACGGTCGGGCGGTGAGTCCTGCTCGGCAGCACAGCCGGCCGCGACGAGGAGGGAGCAAGCAGTCCCGCCAGCGCTTGTTTGAGCGGCTGGAGCAGGAAGAGCAGAGATTGAAGAAGCACGACGGCCGTTGGATGGACATCCAATAGTCAGTGCTTGTGCGTCAACCTTTTTTTAGGAAAGCCTCAAATCTGTGGAAAGCAGCATACAACCCATCTGCCATTATTTCTAATAATTTACAGCCCATTTGCTAATTCTGAAGGTTTTTTTGGAGCCCATATTCTTTTTGTTAGCATTACAGCCCATATTGTGGCAACGGTTAAAAAATTATACGAAATTTTGCATATTTCGGTGCGGTCCGAACTGTTTTTAATCCCGAAATTTCGACTCACATTCAAACTGATTTAAAAAATAAATGTATATCAATATAAAATCCAACAAATTCTCCATGCATAAAAATTAATGTAATTTAAAATCTTGAAATGAAAAAAAAGATATTTGAAACTAATTTCCAGTTTGATGTGTTTTAAAAATGTACAACCTATTTCTCATTACTGATGGGCCATTTTCTCGGCCAGCCGAATGAAAGCTCTCCTCGTCTTGAAAGATTTGCAGCCCAACAGGCCTGACAAAGCGACTTACTTGGCAAATCACACAAAAACTGGGTTGTGGCCATGGACCCAGCTGTCAGCCTCTCCACGTATAGTACTCTTTCGATGGAAGTCATTCCTTGACCACGTTGACCACGCCGCGCGAAGAGCACCACAGCGGTGGACGACGGCGAGGCCTAGGAAGGGGACGATGCGGCAGCGGAAGCCCACGCGGAGAGGACTACGAGGGTTCACTGGTTTGGCTGCGGTGTGAGGCTGCCGTCGCCGCAGGGCCTGGCCACCGGTGGGAATAGTAGGGGGCGGTGAGGCCTCTGCGGCAGCACAGCCGGCCACGGGAGGCTGGAGAATGCGGCACGACCGACGCTGCTTTGGGTGGCTGGAGCAAGAAGACCAGAGGTTGAAGAAGCACTACAGCCGTTGGATGGACATCGTATGGTCACTGGAGCTAGAATCGTTCATATTGACTAAGTTGACAAAGCCCTTCGTCCCCGTCAACTTAGTAGGCCCACAAGTCATCCTCCTAGCAAGGTGGGTCCCAGCTAGCCGGGGGAGTATTCATTTTTTTGTGCGTAATAAGGAGGCACTTCCGGTGGGTCCGAGCTGACAGGGGGGGCGTTTTTTTGCGAAATACGGTGGCCCGTCCGGTGGGTCCCAGCAGTCAGGGGGAAACGATTTTTTTTGCAAAATACTGGTGGCACGTCCGGTGGGTCCCCGCTGTCAGGTGGAGGAATAATTATTTTGCACGCAATAAGGAGGCACTTCCTTGCTGTGACCGTGGACCCAGCTGTCAGCCTCTCCACGTACAGTCCACGTCTGATGGAAGCCATTCCTTGACCACGTTCACCACGCCACGCCAAGAGCACCAGGGCGGTGGACGACAGCGAGGCCTAGGAAGGGGACGACGCAGAGCCGGGGAAGACACGACAGTGGATGCCCACGCGTAGAGGAGTACGAGGGTTCACTGGTTCGCTGCGGTGTGAGGCTGCCGTCGCCGCAGAATAACAGGGGGTGTGGGTGAGTAGAGGGATGGCCTGGCCGGCGGTGGGAGTAGTAGGGGGCGGTGAGGCCTCCGCCACATCGCAGCCGGCCACGGGAGGCAGGAGCACGAGGCACGACCGCCGCTGGTTTGGGCGGCTGGAGCAAGAAGACCAGAGGTTGAAGAAGCACTACGGCCGTTGGATGGACATCGTACGGTCACTGGAGCTAGAATCGTGCATATTGACTAAGTTGACAAAGCCCTCTGTCCCCGTCAACTTAGTAGGCCCACAAGTGAGCCTGCCACTAAGGTGGGTCCCAGCTAGCAGGGGGTATTCATTTTTTTGTGCGTAATAAGGAGGCACTTCCGGTGGGTCCGAGCTGACAGCAGGGGAACGTTTTTTTCGCGAAATATGGTGGCCCGTCGGGTGGGTCCTAATAGTCAGGGGCAAACGTTTATTTTGCGATATACTGGTGGGCGTCCGGTGGGTCCCTGCTGTGAGGTGGAGGGATAATTATTTTCCGCGTAATAAGGAGGCACTTCCTTGCGGCTGCCATGGACCCAGCTGTCAGCCTCTCCACGTACAATATTCTTCCGATGGAATTCGGTCGTTGACCACATTGACCACGCCGCGCCGATAGCACCACGGCGGTGGACGACGGCGAGGCCTAGGAAGGGGACGACGCGGAGCCGGGGAAGACGCGGCAGTGGATGCCCACGCGGAGAGGAGTATGAGGGTTCACTGGTTCAGCTGCGCTGCCGTCGCCGCAGAATAACAGGGGGTGTGGGTGAGTGGAGTGGAGGGATGGCCTGGCCAGCGGTGGGAGTAGTATGGGGGCGGTGAGGCCTCCGCGGCAGCACAGCCGGCCACGGGAGGCAGGAGCAGGCGGCACGACCGGCGCTGCTTTGGGCGGCTGGAGCAAGAAGACCAGAGGTTGAAGAAGCACTACGGCTGTTGGATGGACATCGTACGGTCAGTGAGCTAGAATCGTGCATATTGACTAAGTTGACAAAGCCCTTCGTCCCCGTCAACTTAGTAGGCCCACTATACCGGGTCCCAGCTAGCAGGGGGAGTATTCATTTTTTGTGTGTAATAAGGAGGCACTTCCTTGCGTGTGAAGATATAGCTGGTGGGTCCGAGCTGTCAGCGACGGTAACGTTTTTTTTGCGAAATACAGAGGCCGTTTCGGTGGGTCCCAGATGTCAGGTGGAGGAAATCATTATTTTGTGCATAATAAAGAGGCATTTCCTTGCGTGCGGCCGTGGACCCAGCTGTCAGCCTCTCCACGTACAGTCCACTTCAGATGCATGTCGGTTGTTGACCACACTGACCACGCCACGCCGAGAGCACCAGGGCGGTGGACGATGGTGAGGCCTAGGAAGGGAACGACACGGAGGCAGGGAAGACTCGGCCGTTGTGTTTGTTTCCCACGCGGAGGGGAGTACGACTATACGAGGGTTTACTGGTTCGTCTGCCGTCGCTGGAGAATAACAACAGGTGTGGGTGAGTAGAGGGATGGCTAGGCCAGCGATGGGAGTACGGTGGGGCGGTGAGGCCTGCGCGGCAGCACAGCCGGCCGCGGGGAGGAGGGAGCAGGCAGTCCCGCCGGCGCCTGTTTGAGCGGCTGGAGCAGGAAGAGCAGAGATTGGAGAAGCACGACGGCCGTTGGATGGACATCCAACAGTATACAGGCCATTTGTGGAAAGCCTCAAATCTATGGAAAACAGCATACATCCCATCTGCCATTATTTCAAATAATTTACAGCCCATGTGCTAATTCTTATGGGTTTTTTTGGAGCCCATATTCTTCATGTTAGCATTACAGCCCATATTGTGGCCACGGTTAAAAAATTATACGAAATTTTGCATATGTCGGTGCGATCTGAATTGTTTTTAATCTCGAAATTTCGAGTCACATTCAGACTGATTTAAAAAATAAATGTATATATCAATATAAAATCCAATAAATTGTCCATGCATAAAAATTAATGAAATTTAAAATCTCGAAATGAAAAAAAAGATATTTGAAAATAATTGCCAGTTTGACGTGTTTTAAAAATGTACAGCCCATTTCTCATTACTGATAGGCCATTTTCTCGGCCAGCCGAATGAAGCTCTCCTCGTCTTGAAAGATTTGCAGCCCAGCAGGCCTGATAAAGCGACTTACTTGACAAATCACAAAAGGACTGGGCTAGCCATTTTCAGAAAGAAAAAAAAACTACTGGGCTGGTCTGTGGTAAACATAAAAGAAAAGGCTGTCTAGACAGGCCAGAGTGTCCCGCACAGCCCAGTTGACACCCTGCTTCCGTCTCAAAAACAAATTAGATAAATGCCACTCTAATTATGGCGATTCATAAAAATGCCACTGCAATTTCCAAACTTTGAAAAATGCCATTGCAATTTTTGCAAACTTTGAAAAACGCCATTGCAGTTTGCAAACTTTGAAAAACACCACTCCAGACTTCGAAAAATGCCACTAGAAATGGCATGAAATGGCATTCTTCAAAGTTTGGAAATTGAAGTGGCATTTCTCGGATACACCAGATTTGGAGTGGCATTTATCAAATTAACCAAAACAAAAATAACTAGGCGAGCTGTTGGGTCCCTGGTGTCAGCCGCTCCTTGTGCAATTCTCTTGTTTATTGACTATGTTGACAATGGCATGGGACCCAGATGTCAGAAATCCACTAGGAGGAGCCATTTTTTATTGGCTTGAAATAAGGAGGCACTTGCTTGCATACTGCCATGACCTTGGTGGGTCCCTGCTGTCATCCTCTCCACGTACAGTACCCGTTAGTCGTGCTTCAAAACTGATCGGCACACCATTAAAAAAACAAAGGTCGATAACTAATGCGGCACCTCGGGCCAACGCGGCCAGATCGCATTTTGCACGAGAAATTACACACCATGTTTCATTGACATGTTGTCCCGTTCCAACATATTAGTGAGACGACGACGAGTAGTAGGAGTATTTCCGAACGGACGTGTAGGCCGGGGCGCCTCTTCGTGAACCGTGGCAAACTCGCAACCGTCCACCGACTCTTCGCCTTTCCCTCTCGATTTGGAACTGCTGTCGCACGCTCTTCCTCTCCCTCCTCCATTTTCCTTCAGCCCTTCACCCTTTCTTCTGCCATTGTTCGATCGTCTTCTCCATGGAGGGAACAGGCCGGAAACGACCCCGTTATTCTTGCCCCGATCTGAAAGATGACGTGGTGGAGGAACTCATTGATCGGTGTGACGTCATCACCTCGGCTAGCATGGCAGGTTCGTTCAAGCCCATTCTCGACTCAACTAATAACATCATTACAAAGAACCCAAGAGTCAAGGAGCGGTTTGATCTCCCCTATCTTCTTCGTCGTGACCCTGATGATTGACGCCGGCACGACGGAGGCCTCACCCTGTGCCAGTTGATGCCGCTTGATAATGATACGTATGATGTTAAGATGCCATCGCTTGAGGGCAAGTCTTGGGCGGGTGCAAATGGAGATTGGGTTGTTTACATTGGGTCCAACTGCGAGTGGGAACTTGTGAATGTGTACACTCGTCACCGGGTTCCACTTCCAAAAATCTCAGCACACTGCCCAAAGGTTGAGCACACCGGTAATGTACGCACGTTCAAATACGATCATGGTGATTGTCTTCTACGAAAGAGAGCAATTTGTTGAGTTCCCAACCACTCTTGGAATTACAACAACTATCAAGTTGTTGCTATCTTCGACAAGCTTGTTGCCGTCCTTCGTGGTTCGACTCGATGGATATTGCTCAAAAATCAGTTTCTTTACATGGATGAGTACTGTGATGCAATTCAATACGAGGGCCTTGTGTTTGCTGCCACCACTCGTGGCACTGTTTTTGCATGGCATCCTAGTAGTTTCGGTACGTTTGTCTTCCACCGTAATTATAATTGTTTCATCCACATGCATGCGGGTTAGCAAGTTTCCCTTTACTAATTAACCTTCTTCTTGTGTTTCCAAGGTCCTGTGAACATCCCACCACCTATACTTGAAAATTTTTATAACCAAGGGGGAGATGCCGATGGTGATGATCACGAGCATGAGGACGAGCAGCGCCCATATACTCTGTGGCGCCTGGCAACTAATTCTGATGGATCACCTCTTCTTGTGTGTATACAGCCCACTGATAATGTTACTGCTAAGGAAGCAGGTGTCTCCCATGGTCGCACTCTCCAGACCTATTCCAACACCCGTTGCATGGTGGGATGGATACTAGTGTGATAGTGCCAACTCCTTCTCCCTGGCACAGGATTGATAGTCTTGGAGAAAACTCGCCCTTTCTTGGACAAAACTATCCGATGATGGTGAAAGGCGATCCAACTGATGTTGACACATTTATGAGAAGCAACTGTGTCTATACCTCGGACATTTGGGTGGTTCCCTACCCTGGTACTGATATAGTAGGCCGCTTCAGCCTGGATGATCGGTCCTGCGTTGGTCTCCAGATCGACAACGGATGGCCCGTCCCAGAGAATCACTTGTGGTTCAAAGCAAGCGTTTCCAACGCCGCGGAATGGTTGAGTTCAAGTTCATTTCATGGCTTGTTATTTGTTGTGTGGTGAAAACTTTAGTATTTATAATGTATCCTCGTTGTCGATGTGGGTTGATGACCTGTTGTATGCAATAAAATGATATGCATGTGATAAACTTACTAAATTTATGAATGGCTTTCGAGTTGCTTCTCTCAGTGAGTGGTGCGACGAGGCAAAAATATATTTTATGAATACATAATTGTACGTGCATTGCAACAGGTTATCGGATGAGGCTAATCAACAATAATAGTACACTATTTGTACTAGCTTCACATGCTTCGCGCCTCGGGCGGGTGTTTTTACTGTAGCCATATGTTAATGTGTTCGCTGTACGTAACCAGCACCTCGAATCCTCGATACTAGTACTATATAGTAGGAGTAAGTAGTAGGAGTAGTAGGGTGGCATGGGCTAGAACAAGCATTCATGTCCAGGAGTATGGCACACGCCACCACCACGACATCCATCTGACACCATATTATTTCTTGGAGTCCGTGCTAGAGCAATCTCTTCAACCTCGTCGTTTCTCTAACTTTAGCCATCGCGCAGCGGGCGAGGTGGGGGTTTGCCGATAGTCGGTTTCCTTAACCGCGGTCCCACTTGTAAGGCCAACTCCAACGCAAGACCCCAAACGCACCTCCGTTTTGCACGAACTCCAACGATAATTTTGACTAGAAAAGCAAGACCAAAGAAAACAAGAACCACAAGAATACATTTTACTACTCTTGTAAGTTGGATTAGTGCCTTCTCGATGCATTCATTGTTGATCTGCGAAGGCTCGATCTTGCGTGCTTCTTTCTTCTTCGAGTGTAAAGAAGTAGACGTTGCTTCTTCGCATCTAGTCTCATGTCTAGCCTCCATTCTAGTAGGAGTATCAATAAGTGCACTAATCTCATCCGAGAGCAGAACCAAAGATTTGGTCGGGTTCTTCCTCCTTTTGCCGACACGTGGGACATCCAGCATCCAGGTCGTGTCATGAAAGAAAATAGAGTGGTAGTTGAAGCCACGAGATGTGCATCTTGGGTTAAACTGTAAATAGAATCTTACTACTCTTGAGTAACTCCAAAAGCGGCCACCGAAGATCTTTATTGGATTTGTTTTTCATCACCAGCACGTCGAGGTGAAAGATGTGCAGGTTCAGTGGGTCCTCTTGCGTTTTCACTGACATGTGGGCCGCATGTGAGCAAACGGACGATGGGCTCCGCGCGTCCGCTGGCTGGCTGAGAAGAGAGATAGAGGAGGGCTGAGCACGGACTGCAGGAAATTTGTTCTACGTACCTCGATATAGGCTCGATATAGTGGGGTGGCATGGGCCATAACTAGCATTCACGTCTACCAGTACGGCACACGCCACCCACACGAGTCCCATCCGACACCAATTTTCTTGGAGTCTGTGCTACAACCATCTCTTCTCCCTCCTGTTTTCTCAGCCATCGCGCGGTGGGTGGGGTGGGGGTTTGCCGATAGTCGGTTTGCTCAACTGCGGTCCCACTTGTAAGTGAAAATGCAACACCGCACACATTCCCGCTTGAGCGGCGTGCCGGACCAACCGTGTGGGGGTGCGACGCGAACACGTCAGGCTTTTCCTTTTGAACTCATAACTTGTAAAATTTGGTTCTGCTCCATGGCGCGACCAATAGATAGAAAATAACGATTTTTCCTAGAGTAATGAGAAGTTTGGTTCTGGCGCCATTCATGCATGGAGTACGTACGAAAATTATGAAGTTGATGCGAAAGGTAAGATAATTACTATAGTATCATATACTACTACATGGATTTGACGGAAAGATAAAAATACATACAGATCCATCAACGTTCAACGACATCCTCACGCCCTAGTGCGCCGGGTCACCAACCGACGTGTGAGGAGCAGCGGCGTTGGAGGCGAGCTCAACGTGCTTCTGAACAGTGCCGTCCAAGGTTGCCCTACGCTCTAAGAAGGCCAGCGTCCTATCGTCCACCTCTTGCATGTAGTAGTCCTTGTGGATGATTTGCGCGTAGACGTGGGTGATTATGTCGATGGTGTCTTGCTGCGCTAGGCGCTGCGCGGCGAGCGTGACCTCGAGGTGGACATTCTCCGGCGCGACGGCGGGCAGTCGCAGGGCCACCAGTGCGTCGAAGAGGTTGTTACCATAGTGGCCGTTGAGGGTGGCGGGAATCGCAGAGCCTGGGTGCGTCGGCTGGAGGCTTACGTCAAAGTCGTCCGCAAGCTTCTTGACGACAGTGAATTTGTCGAGGAAACCGACGAGGACCTCGTCGAACAAGGAGACGAAGCTGTCGTCCAAGCGGCCCCTCGCCCTGGCGGCCTCAAGCAATACTACCTGGAGACGTTCCTCGGTGCGGGGCCACAGGCCGGCGTCGTGGACCATCTGGCACAACCGGCTGATGCTCGCGCTCATTGCCTCCATGGGTCTAACGTAGCTTCTAGTCAACTGATCTTGCGATTCGAGTGATCGCTCTGCCCTCTACTGCACCTGCCTTTGGCTGTATGATAGGTGGGCCAGCCACCCCCTGGGGCCATGTGTCATTCACCCAAAGGCAGTTCCTCACAGTGAATATCCGTTGGTCAAATTATTACATGCTGCTCCTCACAGTGAAGTGACAAGACCCTGCGCCGGAGATGACACCTGAGTATAGGCGCCGTGTTCGGCATACCATAGTCAGCCTCACCGTCTGCAGTCACTACCATCATGGCTGTAGAGCTAGCCTGCTTACAACTAGCCCTGTTCGACATAATTTCCCGTGCGTAGATGCCCGTGCATTGCACGAAATACCAAGATTGGGGGTGGACGGCTCCGGCAGCGGCCATCGCGCCAGATTTTTCCACGACCTTCTACTCCTAGATGTGGTGGGGAGGAGATGAGGCTGATTGTGAGAGACAAGGAGTTGTTTGTAAATAGGGAACAAGTGCGGGCATCTTTTTGCAAAAATGGAGAAGCTTGGTTTGTATGCGTCAGATCTAGATCCGACGGCTATTGGTGAAAGATGGGAGGCACAACATCATCACCAACTCAGGACCTGTTTGATTCGCAGGATTTTGAAAACGTAGGAATAGGACACGGCAATATTACAAGTTTCAAACTGATATTACAAATGTTAGGAGTAATGCTGCACCTACGAAGAGGGAATTACTAGGAAGTTTACGTAAGAACTTTCGTTACTTTAGGTGGATGCAGCATTATCGTACAAACTAAAAGCCACCGCCCTGACAAGTCACTAATGGGCAAATACGTTTTCGAGTCTCTGGCCACTTGATGTTTCGAAAACAAAAAATGAGCTCCACCGTGTACCCGCGCGGGTGTGGCTGGGCACAAAGCGTGAGTACGTGCACGGTGCACCTATTCTCTTCTTGTATACGTACACCACCTACGTGGTGTTGTGTGAGAGAGATACAAACCTAGAGAGATATAGTGTGTGGGTTCTTGAGAGTTTTTTTTGTGTGTGTGTATGTGGGGGGAGGGTCAATCAAAATATTTAACATATGCAATGTGTGTGAAATAGAGTCCTGGATATAACATATATATAGAGGGGGCGATCCACGAGAAGAGAGTGGAGGTATCATCGGCTTGAGGTGTCCATAGAATCGAAGAGAGGGATGATGTGTGTGTGTGTGTGCGTGTGCGCAATTGATAAAGAATGCCATCGAATTTGTGTGTGCCCACGTCAAAGATATAGAGTGGCTGGCCTACTGGAACATGAGATGGGACATGTGCAGTTTGTCTCTGTGGCATGGATACCTACCTGCAGCGCTCGACTATCGGTGTGTGGTGGGGGAAGAGGGAGGCCCAATTAACTATAGAGGTACAATGGCTGGTATATGTGTGGAGGAGGAGAGAGGCCTACCTCATGTATTAAGGAGATCGATCTGCCTCATGTATTAAAGGAGATCGATCGGCATCCATGCATATGTGCAGGAGATGAATAAGGTTGGGAGAGAGACATAGCTAGAGTGTTGGAGGGGGTGGTAGTGGAGTTGCTTCTAACAAATGGTGGGATAGGCTTGCTAGACAAACGGAGGGCACGCCCGCAATATCAATAAGAGAGCAGATGGCTGCTTGTTGTCTATGCACGTGCGTGTGAGAGACGGGTCAGGAGGCATGCACGAATGATGAGGGGGGACGATGTGGCTGTGGTAAGCAGACGTAACTACATAGGAAGATCAATCGCCCTTTGTAAGAGAAAGGAGAGACATAACTTGTGAGGTACGTCCATCGATGGGGGGGGGGGTAGTTAAAGTCGATCTAGGTATATGTTGGGAGATTGATCGGTATACATGCGTGTGTGTGTTAGAAGCAAATGAGGCACGATGAGAAGGATAGAGAGAGATAGGGATGCATGTAGGAGGTGGTACGCATACTATATCGAGGGGGAGGAGTGTGCGAGTACGAGAACAATGAAAAGAGTGGTGGGAGTGAGGCATGGACGGTGACAAGAGAAGAGGGGAAGCTTGTGTTTGTGCTAGGCACACCGGGCTAGAGAGGCATATCGATCGACGTGTGCTGTAAAGAAGGAGCTGGGGGGCCTACACACACCGTGGGTGAACGACCTAAAGTGAAAAGACAAATTTGCGCGATGGAGCTAGAGAATGCTGAGGGAGCGTGAGAGGGATGCGGGCGTGTGCATGCACAAGAGAAAGTTAGCACTAGCTACAAAGATAAGAGGGTTGTGTGGGTGTAAAAGACGAATAGAGATCATATATGCTTCATTATAAAAACGAATTCGGATATTTGAAGAATTTATCATAGTGTTTTAAACCGATGAATGTGTGAATATATATAACGGTGATGCACATGGTGTGGTTATGAACATGGTATACTACATTTAATATATTTTATCTCTACTCTTATAAAAAACGGAGTTGTTGATGATGGTGTGACTACCATCCTGCATTATTGGCCGTCTGATTTATATCTGGCAGATAGCAAGGAAACTATGATGGTTGAAGTTGGCAACAATCATGATTGTAGATTCTTATTGAAATAGAGAAACGAATTCAAATTTAGTTCGAATTGCAGCGGTAGTATAGACATTTGGAATGCACTAAAATGTTGGTATGAGTAGGTTACATGCATTATACAGCAAGCGAAAAAATTTAATCGGACATAACATGGATTCATACTCCTTCCTTCCATCTATATAGGGCGTAATGAGATTTTTAAGACCGCCATTGACTATTGACAAGATTAATAGTACATGACATGCACAATGTGAAAATTATATCATTGAAAGAACCTTTCACAGACGAATTTAACGGTGTGCTTTGTGTAAGTTGCATGTCATATATCATTGCTCTAATATTTGGTCAAAGTTAGCATCGAAAAACGCATTAGGCCCTATATAGATGGAAGGAGGGAGTAGCTTTGAATAGCATTTGTATAGTAAAATGGGGCAAGACTCTCTCTTTGTGTGGTGTGAATAGTTTTATTTTTTTTCGTTTTCTTTTTGGTTGAGGGAAGTGCGAATTGATTTGGTACGTACAAGTACAATATTACTACACATTAGGCTTGTCCGTAAAATTCAACCCGCGTCTTGTTATATCCCGAAAATTCAGATATCGTGCTCCCAAAACTGGCGCCTTCACAACCCGCGCCTTGCTATCCTGAAATTACAACGCGCGTGAAAACTCCCTCCAGCTGCCAAATCCCGACACGCGAAATCCCCCTTCTAACCCTGAGCCGAAAGGGCTGCTAGTTCAAATCGGTGGGGGGTACTTTTGTAACACACCCTACGTTTTGGACAAGTGCGTTCCTAAGTCATGCTTCACCCCCTCCCATCGCCCCCTTTTCGCCATTCGAAATCCCAGGCTGCCATAACCTCTCCGCTCCAGCCGCGAAACCCCACCCTCCTCCGTCCGCCACATCACCGCTGCTCAGCCGGAGCCTCTTCCCCGACGACGTCGTCCACCGCAACAGCTCAACGTCCCTCGTCCACCTCCCCAGATGAGGATCCGTCGTCCATCTCGCCGGCCCGCCGGTTCAGCCGCCCCGTCCTCCACCTCCAAGGAGCTTCTCCGACGATCTTCTCGTCTATCGCGGCTGCTCCACCGGAACCGCAGCATCCTCACCGACTCCTCGGACAAAGCCGAGGCCTACTCGGCGCCACCAAAGAGGTTGTACACTCATCACATCGCACCTTATCCTTAAATCGACCTCCCGGCGCCGACGGTGGTCCATCCCGCACCCCCATGGAGCAGCTACCTTGAAGCCGGCGCCGCGGGCGACATCTCCACGACGGCTCTCCCCCAGTGCGAGGCCCCTTCGGCGGCGGCATCCATACCAGCCGGATCTGCTGCTGCTGCTCCGGCTCTCGCTCGATCGCTCGCTCGCCCAGTTGCTGCTGCTGCTGCTCTCCCCCTCGCTCATGCTGCTGCTCTGCTCTGATTAAGCCACACTTCAGTCGACTGAATCGACTTTTGGGTCAGTCGATTTTCAGGGGTTGGGGGGGCTCGCCGGAGTTAAGGAAGAACCACCCACAGCGGGGACGGGGGCTCGCTGGAGAGGTACCCCACTATCTAGCTTAGGGTTTAGGATGGGGGTGGGGGTGGGGGGGCCTAGAGGGCTGGCCGGGGCGGCGGTGGGGAGTTGTTTCGGGGCGGCGAAGCGGCGCTGGGGCCGGCGGTTCGGCCGGTGGTGGCTGGCGGCTCAGGGGGGTGCAGGTTGAAGATGAACTGCAGGCCCTCCCTAAACTACATGTCAAGTGCCTCTCTGCTACCATTGCGTTCAGTTTCGACAGTAGCATTTAGATTCCACAGTAAATTTCAGTTTCGACAGTTAAGTTCAGAGTCAACAGTTTTTACCTCATCTGTTGTAGTCAGGTGGTTTTTGGTGATGTTAATTTTACATCCATTTTACATCATCTATTGGAGATGCTATTAGAATCACACTTGAGATTGACGATCTCTGTCTTGTGCTGCTTCAGCCTTGACGTCTTACGGCTCACCGGAGCTGCTCCAACGACAGAACGACCCATCACAACAGAGCAGTGCCGTGGACGCCGTCTACAGATTCCTCAGATCTTCCTCCACACCTCCGATAGCCACCTCTGCCTCAACTGCTTCAGCGACCAACCCAATGATGCTGAGGTCGACACGGCTACGGCAAAGAGGTTGTACACTTGTTGCATCACTTATTACTATACATTCACGTCGATCCATTAGGGCTATTTTGGTTCAACGGAAAAACATCGATCCACTGGTTGTTACCATCACTCTAAATTTCTGCATGCTCTCCTTACATAATCTCACCATATTTTTTTCGTATGCATGTCATATATTGTACACAGTCATGCTGAACATGTAGAGAAAAATAGAAGAGTTTTGCGCGGCAATACAATGTCATGCAGACATCACTCCATGGTGGGTTCAATGGCAAACCCTCCTCACCCCTCTCCAAATTGTAATCCAGAGGAAGATATCTATTCTAAGGCGGATTCGGATGCCGCTGACCACTCCTATTTACCCCCCCCCCCCCAAGGTGTTTGCTCTACCTTGGCATGATGATGTTAGTCATATCATGCACATGTTGCCTTGCAGTGCCTACTTTTGACATCATATATGTCATCTGCTTAGTTTAGACATGTTCTATAATGCCACCTGTTTAGTTTCTATATCATATATGGGAATTATGCACTCTCATGTCTTTTAGCTAGCCATAATATATGTGAAATGTGCAATGCCATCCTGTTTAACCATTCCATTTGTCGACAATGTTTTACATTAAACTACTCTTCCTGTGAATCAGACATTTGGGTGGGAGATGGAAAAATCTGGAGTGAAAACAAGGCCTTTAGAGCAGACAGTGCTACCTGTCGAAGCAGATCTCTTGTTGGGTCCCGATAGCTCCTCAGAGTTGGATTCAGAGACAGATGACCAATCCTATTCCCCCAGTGAGGTGTATGCTCTAACTTGGCATGGTTATACTACTCATATCATGCATACGGTGTCTTGCATTGCATAGTTTAGACATCATATACACAATATTTAACACCATGTTCTTAGTTCAAACATCATATCGAATGCCCTCTGTTTAGCATATAAATCACATATGTGAATTAAATGATGCGATCCTGATTACTTAGATAACATGTAGGTGAATTATTCATCATATCGTTGAATTATGTTATGCTATGCTATCCAGTTTAGATAGACATCATATATGTGAAATTATGTCATGTTATCCATTTTAGTTAAACAATATACATGTCATCTATTTTATGCCCTCTTTTTTCCACACTATCTGTTGCATCTATCTCTCATACAATGTGTGTACATTCAACTATGTTTCCTGTTTATCAGCCATTTGAATTGGAGCGGGTGATGTCAGTATCTAGCGGACTAAAAAGACGGTCTTCAAATAAAATAGTGCTACCTCTTGGTGGAGATAGCACCCCGGTTGTACATGCACAAGAACCAGCCCTACCACACATAACCCAAACTCTCGCAGATTGTACCCCTACTATGATGGACAGAGAACCGGCATCACCCAATCTAACCCCAACCCCAGCCGATAGTAACCCAGTTCCTGTTGACACAGCACCATCTCCACCACAGAGCTCCCAAACAAGGGCAGTTAGTAAGGCAGCTCCAGTGCCCAAAGGGCCAGTACTATCACGGCGAACCCCAACTCCACCAGTTAGTATGCCTATTCCTGTGGAAGAAGCACAACCAGCTAGTCGTAGTTTAGCATCTATCGCATTTGATGTTGTTAAATTGTATGTGCGTATCTTCCCATCTTGGAAATATTATACTGAAGATGAAGGAAAATGCCAGTTGCAGGTGTTTGTCCAGGAGTTATGTGTAAGTAATGTTATTCATGGCAATTACTTTGCTTCATCCCATACATCCTACCTCCATGATGGTTATAATACAGAAAATTTTCCCATTTTTCTCTATGGAGAAGGACCGATTTGGAAACTCAGGATGAGGTAACCTGTGCTAATACCTCTGCTATCTTCAAAAATGCTTGGTGGCAGTATTGGAATTACCTGAAGAAAACGTACTTCACCGGCAAAGAAACTCATCAAATTCCCTTATGTTCTCCTGAGACACATTTACTGGACGATGACTGGGAATGCCTTGTTCTGTACTGGTCCCGAACCAAGAATGTGGTAAGGTCTATGAGCTCATTTTCTATTTTTAAGTATTATATTCTTGTGTCTTACTGTACTCTGTTCATGTAGAACAAGTGCCTAAACCTGAAGAACAACCGTTCTAATTTAAGATTCCATTGCTACCATAGGACATAGATATATGTTTGTTTGATGCTTTTATTATGTACTAGTACTTGGCAATAGAAGACTTGGTAGTTTAATCATGTCCACCTTACTAATGAACTGGTTCACCAAAATGAGTTTCATATACTAGTACATGCTAAGCTTGTTATGTGTCTGCTTGTTTCTTCTTTTAGAATGCTGACAGAATATTGGGGAAGAGTGCCTTATTAAGCAACGGTAAAGGAAGTAATGCAGATAAGGTTCAGGATAGTGACACATCCTGTCTTGGTTTAGTGTTGGAGTTACTGGCCACTACCGCTTGCACAAGCTATTCAAACTCACTGTCTGAATCAGTTCGGTTTCTTGAGTCTCAACTACAAGCTGAAAGACATCGTTCAGATGTGCTGCGATAAGAAGCGGAAGGACTGCGGAAGTCCCTGGAGCATTCAGATGCATACTTTCTGGTGCAACAGCAAGCGTTGGAGGATTTTAGCGCCAAACAGGACAAAGCTAATTAGCTTGCTAAGCTTATTGCCAGCATGGTGGATACCTAGGATAACGTTTTTTGAGCTCTTCTGAAGTTGTTTCAGTTATGCTCTTGTTTTGCTGCCGCGTTTATTTGCACTGGTGGCCAATTTTGAACTGGTGGCGAACTTTGATGCCCAGTGTATATGATATGCTGCTTTGTTCCCTATATTTGCACCGGTGGCGAACTTTGATGCCCAGTGGATATAATATGTGTAATAGCCGTGATAGCCCAGCGTTAGTTGCTTGCTTATTTATTTCCTTGTTGTCTTATTTATTTGTTTGCTTGTAGTCATTGCAGTTCTTTTTCCACGGTTAACTAGTGGCTGCAATAACCTATTTTTTAAAACTAGGCCACAATAACCATGGGTAATATTTACTGTAGTGACACTGGGCCTCCTACGGGCCGTAGAAACAGTGGGCCTTCTATGGGCCGTAGAAATAGTAGGCCTTCTACGGGCCGTAGAAACAATGGGCCTTCTACGGGCCGTATCATCAATGAGCCTTATATGGGCCGTATGATCGATTGGCCAAACATGGGCCAATAACAGGCCGCATTATGGCCGTAAACGGGCTAGAGTTGGAATCGTCCGTTCATGGGCCGACCGTAACGGGCCATCGTTAATAGGCTGTATTTGATGACGCTATGAAAATGGCCCAACGTATTAACGGACCACAAACGGGCCGACTGTAACCACGGGCTGAATTTGGCCCACAAGCAGAAAATGACAGTAACGGGCCATGAGTAAACGAATGCTGGGAATGAGCCCAAGAATAAATGGGCTCTGAGAACGCCGAAAGATAACATGGGCTGGAAATGGCCCAACGGAATAACGGGCCGTTAATGGGTATAAAGTGATACACTGTTCATTACGGGCCGGTTTCACCACGGGCCGTTAATAGGCCAAGAGTTACATAGGGCCTCATATGGGCCGAAAGACGTCATGGGCCATACATGGGCTATAAGTGAAAATGGGCTGGAATCATATTGGATGGCCCAGATGACGCTACTGGGCCTAATTCGGATAGGGCGTAACGGGCCTTGGGTTAGCGGGCTGTAAATGGGCTATATGCGAACAGGCCGTTAACAGGCTTTCCATGGGCCGGCCCGCCACCTTTTGACCAAGTCAAACGGGCTGGCCTTTTCACAGGAATGGGCCTCTTTTGGGCCGTGCCATGTGTCAACGTATCATAGGCGCCTATCTGACCCACTGACGAGCTGACATGTGTTTCGTCCGGCCAATAAGACTTTTACACGTGGAAATTTCCCATTGGTCGGGGCTGTTAACGGGTTATCGGATCCAAAACCCGACCCGATAGCTTAACGGCGTTCCGTTACGGTGGATGCCATGTGTCGGTCACCCTTGACGAAAGCACTTCTGTGACGCGCAATTTATCATCATGGAAGTGGACACTTCCGTGATGATAATTTTGGTAATGTCATGGAACACTTCTACGACAGCACAGGTATGACTATCTTGATTCTGTCATAAATTTGTCATGGATGTACATGCATGACAAAAAAAGCGACCAACTGTGACAAACACGTATCATCACGGAAGTGTATTTTTTTGTAGTGCTACGGGGCTTGGCTATGGGTGGCCTCGCCGGCCGCCCTCCTCTCGTGTGATTCGCTTGCGCGTTAAAGGGGGGCTCCCGAGCATCGCACCTCAGGAGCTCCTACGGACTCTCCAGCCCTCACCCCCTGGCCTTGACCACGACACCGTGACCTGGCATACCAGCAGCGGCTGAGCTTGCTCGAGGGTCGGGACCTCAGGACGCAGAGCATTTAGATGAGCAAGGAAGGGGGAAGCCGGCACGGGCCTTGCCCAATAACACAGTCGCTAAAGCGCAATCCGGACGCCGTACAAGGGACCACCTCGGACTCGACAAGATAAGTCACATACTCACGTAGCACAACGCCACAATTGGAATTTTTTAGTTCGGGCAGCCTTGCTCTGGCAATGCCACCTTCCTCTTCAACCTTTCGGATGCTTCTTGCACGCCAATGGGGACCTCTCGAGCATCGCGCCTTGGGAGCTCTTACCGGACCTCGGGCCACTCACCTCCTGGCCTTGACCACGGCATCACGACTTGGCATGCTAGCAACGGCTGAAGCCTGCCTGGGGACTGGGACCTGTCGGTGTAGAGCGCTAAGCTATCGCGAGAACAAAAAGGGGGATAGTGCCGAAGCAAGTCGTGCAACCACAAATCTCATAGTAGGGGCAATAAGCATCGGATCAAAAGCATTACAGATTCCTTACACATACCCACGGGGTTCGTTCTGATTCCTCGCAGTGAACAAAGGAAGAAAAACATCAAGGGGTCCTAGCTACAAGTGTCTCCGTTGATGCCATCATCAATAGTGGGCCACGAGGGGCCGACGCCTACCCCATCCACACCATCGGCGATGGCGAGCAAACGCCGCTGCCGCGCTCCGGGCACGACGAGAGGTAGATACATCTCCAACGTATCTACTTTTTACGCTTTTCCTCTTGTTTTGGACTCTAATTTGCATGATTTGAATGAAACTAACCCCGGACTGACGTTGTTTTCAGTAGAACTACCATGGTGTTGTTTTTGTGCAGAAATAAAAGTTCTCTGAATGGAATGAAACTTTGCGAGGATTTTTTTATATCAATAATAAGAATTACTGTTGCCAAGACACACTAGAGAGGGGCCCCTGGGTGGGCATAACCTACCAGGGCATGCCCCCTCTCCTGGCGCGCCCAGGTGGGTTGTACCCACCTGGTGGCCCCACAGATGACCCCCCTGATACTATAAAATCACATATTTCCAGAAAAAAAGGGGAGAAAGAATTATCGCGATTGCTACCTCTTGAGCATGCGTTGGTTTTCCCTTGAAGAGGAAAGGTGTTGGGGAATGCAGTAATTTCAAAAAATTTCCTACACACACGTAAGATCATGGTGATGCATAGCAACGAGAGGGGATAGTGTTGTCTACGTACCCTCGTAGACCGTAAGCGGACGCGTTATGAAAACACGGTTGATGTAGTCGTACGTCTTCACGATCAACCGATCCTAGTACCGAAAGTACGACACCTCCGTGATCTGCACACGTTCGGCTCGGTGACGACCCACGAACTCACGATCCAACAGAGTGTCGAGGGAGAGATTCGTCAGCACGACGGCGTGATGATGGTGATGATGATGCTATCGGAACAGGGCTTCGCCTAAGCACCGGTACGATATGACCGAGGTGGATTATGGTGGAGGGGGCACCGCACACGGCTAAGAGATCAATGATCAACTTGTGTGTCCATGGGGTGCCCCCTTCCCCATGTATATAAAGGAGTGGAGGACGGGGAGAGGGACGGCCTCCTAGGTGCGCCCAAGGGGGGAGTCTTACTCCCGGTGGGAGTAGGATTCCCCCTTCCCTAGTTGGAGTAGGAGAGGGAAGGAAGTGGAGAAGGAAAGGGGGGCCGCCCCCCTGCCAATTCAGATTGGGCTTGGGGGGGGACCACCTTGGCCGCCTCCTTCTCCTTTCCACTATGGCCCATTAAGGCCCATTGACTCCCCGGGGGGTTCCGGTAACCCCCCGATACTCCGGTATATGCCCGAACTCTCTCGAAACCTTTCCGATGTCAAAACATAGTCATCCAACATATCGATCTTTATGTCTCGACCATTTTGAGACTCCTCATCATGTCCGTGATCACATCCAGGACTCTGAACTACCTTCGATACATCAAAACACATAAACTCATAATACCGATCGTCACCGAACGTTAAGCGTGCGGACCCTACGGGTTCGAGAACAATGTAGACATGACCAAGACACGTCTCTGGTCAATAACCAATAGCAGAACCTAGATGTTCATATTGGCTCCCACATATTCTACGAAGAACTTTATCGGTCAAACCGCATAACGATATACGTTGTTCCCTTTGTCATCGGTATGTTACTTGCCCGAGATTCGATCGTCGGTATCTCAATACCTAGTTCAATATCGTTACCGACAAGTCTCTTTACTCGTTCCGTAGTGCATCATCCTGCAACTAACTCATTAGTCACATTGCTTGCAAGGCTTATATTGATGTGCATTACCGAGAGGGCCCAAAGATACCTCTCCGACAATCGGAGTGACCAATCCTAATCTCGATCTATGCCAACTCAACAGACACCACCAGAGACACCTGTAGCGCACCTTTATAATCACTCAGTTACGTTGTGACGCTTGGTAGCACACAAAGTGTTCCTCTGGTATTCGGGAGTTGCATGATCTCATAGTCATAGGAACATGTATAAGTTATGGAGAAAGCAATAGCAACAAACTAAAAGATCATCGTGCTAAGCTAACGGATGGGTCAAGTCAATCACATCATTCTCTAATGATGTGATCCTGTTAATGATTGACAACTCATGTCTATGGTCAGGAAACATAACCATCATTGATTCAACGAGCTAGTCAAGTAGAGGCATACTAGTGACACTATGTTTGTCTATGTATTCACACATGTACTAAGTTTCCAGTTAATACAATTCTAGCATGAATAACAAACATTTATCATGATATAAGGAAATACAAATAACAACTTTATTATTGCCTCTAGGGCATATTTCCTTCAGTCTCCCACTTGTACTAGAGTCAATAATCTAGATTACATTGTAATGATTCTAACACCCATGGAGTCTTGGTGCTGATCATGTTTTGCTCGTGAGACATGCTTAGTTAACGGGTCTGCAACATTCAGATCTGTATGTATCTTGAAAATATCTATGTCTCCCTCCTTGACTTGATCGTGGATGGAATTGAAGCGTCTCTTGATGTGCTTGGTTCTCTTGTGAAATCTGGATTCCTTTGCCAAGGCAATTGCACCAGTATTGTCACAAAAGAATTTCATTGGACCCGATGCACTAGGTATGACACCTAGATCAGATATGAACTCCTTCATCCAGTCTCCTTCATTTGTTGCTTCCGAAACAGCTATGTACTCCGCTTCACACGTAGATCCTGCCACGACGCTCTGCCTGGAACTGCACCAACTGACTGCTCCACCATTTAATAAAAACACGTATCCGGTTTGTGAATTTGAGTCATCCGGATCAGTGTGAAAGCTTGCATCGACGTAACCGTTTACGATGAGCTCTTTGTCACGTTCATATACAAGAAACATATCCTTAGTCCTTTTTAGGTATTTCAAGATGTTCTTGACCGATGTCCAGTGATCCACTCCTGGATTACTTTGGTACCTCTCTGCTAAACTAATAGCAAGGCACACATCAGGTCTGGTACACAACATTGCATACATGATAGAACCTATGGCTGAAGCATAGGGAATGACTTTCATTTTCTCTCTATCTTCTGCAGTGGTTGGGCATTGAGTCTAACTCAACTTCTCACCTTGTAACACAGGCAAGAACCCTTTCTTTGCCTGATCCATTTTGAACTTATTCGAAATTGTATCAAGGTATGTGCTTTATGAAAGTCCAATTAAGCGTCTTGATCTATCTCTATAGATCTTGATGCCCAATATATAAGCAGCTTCACCGAGGTCTTTCATTGAAAAATTCTTATTCAAGTATCCTTTTATGCTATTCAGAAATTCAGTATCATTTCCGATCAACAATATGTCATCCACATATAATATCATAAATGCTACGGATCTCCCACTCACTTTCTTGTAAATATAGGCTTCTCCAAAAGTCTGTATAAAACCATATGCTTTGATCACACTATCAAAGCGTATATTCCAACTCTGAGAGGCTTGCACCAGTCCATAAATGGATCGCTGGAGCTTGCACACTTTGTTAGCACCTTTTGGATCGACAAAACCTTCTGGTTGTATCATATACAACTCTTCTTTAAGATATCCATTAAGGAATGCAGTTTTGACATCCATTTGCCAAATTTCATAATCATAAAATGCGGCAATTGCTAACATGATTTGGACAGACTTAAATATCACTACAGGTGAGAAGGTCTCATCGTAGTCAACTCCTTGAACTTGTCGAAAACCTTTTGCAACAAGTCGAGCTTTGTAGACAGTAACATTACTGTCAGCGCCAGTCTTCTTCTTGAAGATCCATTTATTCTCTATGGCCTACCGATCAACGGTCAAGTCAACCAAAGTCCACACTTTGTTCTCATACATGGATCCCATCCCAGATTTCATGGCCTCAAGCCATTTTGCGGAATCTGGGCTCATCATCGCTTCCTCATAGTTCGTAGGTTCGTCATGGGTCAAGTAACTTGACCTCTAGAACAGGATTAACGTATGATACGTCTCCATTGTATCTACTTTTCCAAACACTTTTGCCCTTGTTTTGGACTCTAACCTGCATGATTTGAATGGAACTAACCCGGACTGACGCTGTTTTCAACAGAATTGCCATGGTGTTATTTTTGTGAAGAAATAAAAGTTCTCGGAATGACTTGAAAATCAACAGAGAATATTTTTGGAATATATAAAAAATACTGGCAAAAGAATCAAGGCCAAGGGGCCCACACCCTGTCCACGAGGGTGGGGGGCGCGCCCCCTGCCTCGTGGGCCCCCTGGTGCTCCACCGACCTCAACTCCAACTCTATATATTCACGTTCAGGGAGAAGGATTCATCGTGTTTTATGATACGGAGCCGCCGCCAAGCCCTAATCTCTCTCGGGAGGGCTGATCCAGAGTACGTTCAGGGCTCCTAAGAGGGGAATCCGTCGCCATCGTCATCATCAACCTTCCTCCATCACCAATTTCATGATGCTCACCGCCGTGCGTGAGTAATTCCATCGTAGGCTTGCTGGACGGTGATGGGTCGGATGAGATTTATCATGTAATCAAGTTAGTTTTGTTAGGATTTGATCCATACTATCCATTATGTTCTGAGATTGATGTTGCTATGACTTTGCTATGCTTAATGCTTGTCACTAGGGCCCGAGTGCCATGATTTCAGATCTGAACCTATTATGTTTTCATGAATATATGTGAGTTCTTGATCCTATCTTGCAAGTCTATAGTCACCTATTATGTGTTATGATCCGTTAACCCTGAAGTGACAATAATCGGGATACTTACCGGTGATGACCGTAGTTTGAGGAGTTCATGTATTCACTAAGTGTTAATGCTTTGGTCCGGTACTCTATTAAAAGGAGGCCTTGATATCCCTTAGTTTCCAATAGGACCCCGCTGCCACGGGAGGGTAGGACAAAAGATGTCATGCAAGTTCTTTTCCATAAGCACGTATGACTATATTCGGAAAACATGCCTACATTACATTGATGAACTGGGGCTAGTTCTGTGTCACCCTATGTTATAACGGTTGCATGAGGAATCACATCTGACATAATTATCCATCACTGATCCATTGCCTACGAGCTTTTCACATATTGATATTTGCTTAGTTACTTTTCTGTTGCCACTGTTACAATCACTACAAAACCAATATTGTTACTTTTGCCACCATTATCGTTACTTCCATATTACTTTGCTGCAGATATTAAGTCTTTCAGGTGCGGTTGAATTGACAACAAAACTGTTAATCTTGAGAATATTCTTTGGCTCCCCTTGTGTCTAATCAATAAATTTGGGTTGAATACTCTACCCTCGAAAACTATTGCGATCCCCTATACTTGTGGATTATCACCGTACCACTCTGGTGCGGATCTTACTCTGGTTGACCTACGAGGTTCGATACTAACTTGATCAAAAGTTTCATGATCATCATCATTAGCTTCCTCACTTACTGGTGTAGGAATCACTGGAACTCATTTCAGTGATGAACTACTTTCCAATAAGGGAGCAGGTACAATTACCTCATCAAGTTCTACTTTCCTCCCACTCACTTCTTTTGAGAGAAACTCCTTCTCTAGAAAGGATCCATTCTTAGCAACGAATATCTTGCCTTCGGATCTGTGATAGAAGGTGTACCCAGCAGTCTCCTTTGGGTATCCTATGAAGAAACATTTATTCGATTTGGGTTCGAGCTTATCAGGTTGAAGCTTTTTCACATAAGCATCGCAACCCCAAACTTTAAGAAACGACAACTTGGGTTTCTTGCCAAACCACAGTTCATAAGTTGTCATCTCAACGGATTTAGATGATGCCTATTTAACGTGAATGTAGCCATCTCTAAAGTATAACACCAAAACGATAGCGGTAAATCAGTAAGAGACATCATAGATCGCACCATATCTAGTAAAGTACGATTACGACGTTCGGAACCACCATTACACTGTGGTGTTCCGTGCGGCATGAGTTGCGAAACTATTCTGCATTGTTTCAAATGAAGACCAAACTCGTAACTCAAATATTCTCCTCCATGATCGGATTGTAGAAACTTTATTTTCTTGTTATGATGAGTTTTCGACTTCACTCTGAAATTCTTTGAACTTTTCAAATGTTTCAGACTTATGTTTCATTAACTAGACAGACCCATATCTGCTCAAATCATCTATGAAGGTGAGAAAATAATGATATCTGTCGTGAGCCTCAATGTTCATTGGTCCACATACATCAGTATGTATGATTTCCAATAACTCTGTTGCTCGCTCCATTGTTCCAGAGAACGGAGTTTTAATCATCTTTCCCATGAGGCATGGTTCGCAAATACCAAGTGATTCATAATCAAGTGATTCCAGAAGTCCATCAGAATGGAGTTTCTTCATGCGCTTTACACCAATATGACCCAAACGGTAGTGCCACAAATAAGTTGCATTATCATTATGAACTCTGCATCTTTTGGCTTCAATACTATGAACATGTGTATCACTACTATCGAGATTTAGTAAAAATAGACCACTCATTAAGGGTGCATGACCATAAATGATATTACTCATATAAATAGAACAACCATTATTCTCTGATTTAAATGAATAACCGTCTCGCATCAAACAAGATCCAGATATAATGTTCATGCTCAACGCTGGCACCAAATAACAATTATTTAGGTCTAAAACTAATCCCGAAGGTAGATGTAGAGGTAGCGTGCCGACGACGATCACATCGACTTTGGAACCATTTCCTACGTGCATCGTACCTCGTCCTTAGCCAATCTCCGCTTAATCTGTAGCCCCTGTTTCGAGTTGCAAATGTTAGCAACTGAACCAGTATAAAATACCCAGGCACTACTGCGAGCATTGGTAAGGTACACATCAATAACATGTATATTAAATATACCTTTTACTTTTCCATCCTTCTTCTCCGCCAAATACTTGGGGCAGTTCCGCTTCCAGTGACCAGTCCCTTTGTAGTAGAAGCACTCAGTCTTAGGCTTAGGTCCAGACTTGGGTTTCTTCACTTGAGCAGCAACTGGCTTGATGTTCTTCTTGAAGTTCCCCTTCTTCCCTTTACCCTTTTTCTTGAAACTGGTGGTCTTGTTGACCATCAACACTTGATGCTCCTTCCTGATTTCTACCTCCGCAGCCTTTAGCATTGCGAAGAGCTCAGGAATCGTCTTATCCATCCCTTGCATATTATAGTTCATCACGAAGCTCTTGTAGCTTGGTGGCAGTGATTGAAGATCTCTGTCAATGACACTATCATCAGGAAGATTAACTCCCAGCTGAGTCAAGTGGTTGTGGTACCCAGATGTTCTAAGTATATGTTCACTGACAGAACTATTCTCCTCCATTTTGCAGCTATAAAACTTATTGGAGACTTCATATCTCTCAATCCGGGCATTTGCTTGAAATATTAACTTAAACTCCCGGAACATCTCATATGCTCCATGACGTTCAAAACGTCGTTGGAGTCCCAGTTCTAAGCCGTAAAGCATGGCACACTGAACCATCGAGTAGTCATCAGCTTTGCTCTGCCAGGTGTTCATAACATCTGGCGTTGCTCCTGCAGCGGGTTTGTCACCTACCGGTGCTTCTAGGACGTAATTCTTCTGTGCAACAATGAGGATAATCCTCAAGTTACGGACCCAGTCTGTGTAGTTGCTACCATCATCTTTCAACTTAGCTTTCTCTAGGAACGCATTAAAATTCAATAGAACAATAGCACATGCCATCTATCTACAACAACATAGACATGCAAAATACTATCAGGTAATAAGTTCATCATAAATTAAAGTTCAATTAATCAAATTACGTAAGAACTCCCACTTAGATAGACATATCTCTAATCATCTAAGTGATCACGTGATCCATATCAACTAAACCATGTCCGATCATCACGTGAGATGGAGTAGTTTTGAATGGTGAACATCACTATGTTGATCATATCTACTATATGATTCACGCCCGACCTTTTGGTCTCAGTGTTCCAAGTCCATATCTGTATATGCTAGGCTCATCAAGTTTAACTCGAGTATTCTGCATGTGCAAAACTGGCTTGCACCCGTTGTATGTGAACGTAGAGCTTATCACACCCGATGATCACGTGGTGTTTCGACACGATGAACAGTAGCAACGGTGCATACTCAGGGAGAACACATATACCTTGAAATTTAGTGAGAGATCATCTTATAATGCTACCGCCGAACTAAGCAAAATAAGATGCATAAAGGATAAACATCACATGCAATCAATATAAGTGATATGATATGGCCATCATCATCTTGTGCCTTTGATCTCCATCTCCAAAGCACCATCATGATCACCATCATCACTAGCTTGACACCTTGATCTCCATCGAAGCATCGTTGTCTTCTCGCCATCTATTGCTTCTATGACTATCGCTACCGCTTAGTGATAAAGTAAAGCAATTACATGGCGATTGCATTTCATACAATAAAGCGACAACCATATGGCTCCTGCCAGTTGCCGATAATTGTGTTACAAAACATGATCATCTCATACAATAAAATTTAGCATCATGTCTTGACCATATCACATCACAACATGCCATGCAAAAACAAGTTAGACGTCCTCTACTTTGTTGTTGCAAGTTTTACGTGGCTGCTACGGGCTGAGCAAGAACCGTTCTTACCTACGCATTAAAAACCACAACGCGGTATCATGATTGCCTTTTGATATTCAAAAAGAACCATGTTCATTGAATCTGATTCAACTAAAGTTGGAGAAACTGACACCCACCAGCCACCTGTGTGCGAAGCACTTCGGTAGAACCAGTCTCGCGTAAGCGTACGCATAATGTCAGTCTGAGGCGCTTCATCCAACAATACCGCTGAATCAAGAATCAACTAGTGACGGCAAGCAATATGTATATACCCACGCCCACAACTCCTTTGTGTTCTACTCGTGCATATAACATCTATGCATAAACCTGGCTCGGATGCCACTGTTGGGGAACACAGTAATTTCAAAAAAATTCCTATGCACACGCAAGATCATGGTGATGAATAGCAACGAGAGGGGAGAGTGTTGTCTACGTACCCTCATAGACTATAAGCGGAAGCGTTATGACAATGCGGTTGATGTAGTCGTACGTCTTCACGATCGAGCGATCCTAGTACCGAAAGTACGGCACCTCCGCGATCTACACACGTTCGGCTCGGTGACATCCCATGAACTCACGATCCAGCATAGTGTCGAGGGAGAGCTTTGTCAGCACGACGGCGTGATGACGGTGATGATGATGCTACCGGAACAGGGCTTCGCCTAAGCACCGCTACGATATAACCGAGGTGGATTATGGCGGAGGGAGGCACCGCACACGGCTAAGAGATCAATGATCAACTTGTGTGTCCATGGGGTGCCCCCTTCTCCCCGTATATAAAGGAGTGCAGGAGAAGGAGAGGGCCGGCCTCCCAGACGCGCCCAAGGGGGGAGTCTTACTCCTGGTGGGAGTAGGTGAAAGTGAAATCGTGCCCTTAATCTTATTTTGATGTTGATGACAACATGCATATATGGGACTAATCATGTTTATCAAGTATATCTCAGGATTATGTCTCAAAGGTCGTGTGTGGATCATGACTAGGGACAAATGCATATAACTCAAGATTGGAGATACAAGACAATAGCGTTGGCTTTGTTTACGGTTTGTTCTTGAGTATAGGGATACCACACTATTAAGAGGGGATCGTTGGATCTAGTGAAAGATTTGCTCAAAACCCACCAACTCCATTTTTCACCGGATGTACGATCCCTCTCAGCTGTCCGGACATCCGGCTCTCGACGGTCGTCCGGTGTTTCTTCACAGAACGATATTCATGGATGTCCGAGCTTCTCCGGACATCCGGTCGCCGGATATCCGTTTACCTCCGGAGGTTCGATAATTCTTAACAGAACATTTTTTACGGATATCCGGTCATCTACGAACGTCCGGTCACCGGACGACCAAAACGTCTCGGACGTCTGTTGGCTTGTGGTTCTCCAGCGTCCGGACGACTGAAGTCTGTCGGACGTCCGGACCTATATGTGCCACCGGACGTCCGGTCGTGTCCAGACATCCGATGTCTCCTGTGCACTTGAGTTGCTCAAACGGTTACTTTTCCACTTCCACTATATATAGCCTTCTCCCCCGCGGGATAAGGTTGACCATTCACTTTGAGCTTGCTAAGAACACATTTCACACTCTCTCTCACTCCTCCACACCAAATCTTAGATCCCCAAGGGATTTGAGAGCACTTGAGAGAAGTTGTCCGATCAAGTGATAGATCCACTCCTTCCCCACCTTTGCACCAAAGGAATTCGTGATTTGAGCAAGTCTTGAGCTTTTTCCCTTCGTTCTTGTTACTCTTGGAGGTTGGAGACTCCTAGTCTGTAGGAGTCTTTCGGAGAGGAATCGACCATTGTGAATACCCCCGGAAAAGTTTGGGAGGGTTTGGAGACCACCCCAAGGTCTACCACTAGTGGTTGAGAAATGCCTTTGTGGTGTTGTCTCAAAGGGAGAATAGGGTGAGCCTTCGTGGCGTTGGTGTGCCTTCGTGGTAACATCCACCTCTCTAACGGTGACGTAGCTTCCCTCCAAGGAAGTGAACATCGGCATACATCCTTGTCTCCCGAGAGTTGCGGTTATTCCTAACCCTAACTGTTTACTTGTGGTTACTTGTCTCTTAGCACTTACTTATATCATACTTGTGTTACTTGTTTATCTTGCTTAGCTCTTAGCATCATACTTGCAATTGTTAGGCTCACTTTCATATTCCGCATTTTGCCTAAAATTGCTAAGTAACAATTAAATTTGTAACTGTACCTATTCACCCCCCTCTAGATCCATCTCGATCCTTTCAATTGGTATCAGAGCCTCGTGCTCTATTCTTGTGGCTTAACCGCCCTAGAACAAGATGAACCCCGATGGGACTCCCCTTGTTGCAGACCCGAAGAATACGGGCGCGGCTTCCACGGAAGCCAAGTCCTTCACTTCAGAGGATCTGGAACGAGCTCTTGCTAAGCAAAAGGAGGAGCATGATGTGTCTCTTGAGGCCTTGGTCCAAATGAGGCTAGCCACACTAACCACGATGCTTGCACCAGTGTCTGGTGGTGTGGCCTCGAGGCCAGCTGTGCCTACTCCTTCAATTGGCCAACAACCTCCTAGCAATGAACACTCTAGTGTTCCTTGGCTTTATGCAAGACCTCAAATAAAGAAACCTAAGTATAACCCTCAAGGCAAACCTCCTTTACTTGATGAGTCTACCAATTTTGCTTTGTGGAGAGTTGCTATGCAGGATCATCTTCGATATGGAAATGATGAAATGTTGGAGATCTTGGAGTATGGCTACCAAGCTGTTGACCCAAAGAATCTTACACCAAGAGAGATATATGACAAGAATCTCAACGACACAACAACCATGTGCATAAGAAAAGGTATGACCGGCAAGAAAAGGAGACCATACATACATATCACAAGTGCCAAGGAATTATGGGATACCATTGTGAGAACCAAGACCGGTACCTCCACTCTCTGGCTTGCTCAATATGAAATTGCCAAGGGGCAATTGCAAAACTTTTTTATGGAGAAAGGTGAATGTCCCAAGCAACTTCTTGAGCGTCTCATGACCCTCACCGCCGACATCAAGTCATGTGAATGTGACAAGAGACAAGATGGATTCAACTTGACTAAGAGGTTTCTTGTGGATAAGTTGCTTCACGCTCTTGCTCCGTATCATCATCAAATGGTGTGGGACATAAGACAACACCATTGATTCAAGGAAATGACTCCAGATGACATCATATCCACCTTCCAACTATTTGAAGAGTCAGAGGCAAATGCTACAAAACATATTGCCATGCATGGTACCCCAACATCAAAAATCAATCTTGCATTGAAGGCCAAGCATGTATGTGAAGAAGAGCAAAGTGAAGAATAAGAATAATAATAATAAGAAGATGATGATGACGACGGTGATGAGATTGAATCTAGTGAGGGCCCTTCATATGAAGACGTGGCTCTCTTTGTCAAGAAGTTTAGCGCAGGAAAATTCAAAGGAAGATTCTAGAAGAAGAAAGTGAGAAAATGCTACAACTGTGAAGAAACCAACCACTTCTCCAACGAGTGCCCTTATGAGAAGAAAGAATATAAACCAAGGTTTCCCAAGACCTTTACCAAGAAGAAGTTACCAAATCCTTTGAACTCCAAGCTCAAGAAGAGAGATGGGAAAGCAATGGTTGCTCAAGAAGAATCCGATCCAGATGATGTTAGTGGTGTTGCCGGAGTTGCTCAAGATTCTCAAAACACGTTGAGGCTTGTCAACAAGAGTGGTGATGTTATCACCTACAACTATATGAAGGACTGCAAGGGCAACACTCACAAGTGCCTAATGGCAAAGGCCGTGTTAGAAGATGGAGAGGACCAAAGCTCTCTCGACAAGGTAAAGGTAACTCCATGATCAAATCCTCCTCTTTTCACTCCTCCTACTCCTAGTGATGAGTATCTTGATGCAGAGGATAGTCATGAGGATAATGATATATATGATCCCATGCTTGCTAAACTAAATAAGTTCATGTGCTTCCTCAAAGGAAAGAAGCTCACTATTTTTCGTATGCTTATGGAGATGGTGAGTAAACACACCGTCACCATTAAGGAACTCTAAACCCTCGTCACCGAGGAAAAGGAAAAAAATCCTTGAGCGGAAAGTCCAATATGAGGAAGCACGAAATGATGAAATATGCTTGAAAATTGGTACAAACATTGATGTTCATACTAAAGATCTTTCCTCCTTGAAAAAGGCTATTGACTCTTGCAAAGAGTTGATGAATGGTAAAAGTAAGCTTGTGAAGTCTAACACTTCTCTCTCTAAGGATTGTTGAGCTCCTATCCATGTCCCTCAAGACTAAGGAAGAAGAGCTTAGCCTTCTTACAAATAGTTTTGAGACTCTCAAGCTTACTTATCTTGAAACTCTAGCCAAGGCTTACTCTTCTCCTATTATCAATGTTGATGCTTGTACTACTAACTCTAGTAGTGATTTAGCATCTATTCTTGAGGAGAATCGCTTTCTTAAGGCTCAAATCGAGAAAGATCTCATGACATGTGCTCAAGGGCAAAAGAACCTTAATGAGGTACTGAGCCAACACAATGAGGTGTTTGCCAAAGAGGGACTCGGGTTTGACCCAAGCACAAGCAAGAAGAAGACATCCTATCAAAAGTGCACCACCCCTCTCAAAGAAACTTTTGTACGAGAAGGGCACAAGGAGAAATGTAAGGTTGTGTGTGGGAAGGCCACAAGGGGCATGTCCACTCTCAACAAGCCAAAAGAGTTCATGCCTCCATCCTATGTACTTCGTAAGACTAAGGATGGAGAAGTTTATGCTAAGTTTGTTGGTCCTCGGAATGCATTCCGGTTTTATGCTATTTTGGTCCCTAATGACTAACTTGAGAGGTCCCATTGCAAAATGGGTGCCTCTAACCAAGTCATAATTGTGTTTAGGTTGCCTTCTCCGGTGGAGTAAAATGGGTGATTGATAGTGGATGTACCAATCATATGACCGGAGATAGCAAATTGCTCTACGATTTCATGGAAGCTATTCAACCATTTATGAGCATTATGTTTGGTGGAGGATCAAAAGGACAGGTACTAGGGTTGGGCAAAGTGGCTATCACAAATGACATGTCTCTTGCAAATGTCATGCTTGTCCAATCCCTTAAATACCATTTGCTTTTTGTTCGCCAATTGGCTTCTGTTGGCTATGATACACTCTTTGGACTAACGGATGTGAAAGTATTTAAGAGAGATACTCTCGAAGTGGCCTTTGTTGGAGAGTTGGATGGAAACCTTTAAACGGTTGATTTCTCGAAAGAGAGCACATTCCATGCAACTTATCTATTGGCCAAGGCCGACAAGGGGTGGCTATGGCATCGCCGGCTAGCCCATGTCGGCATGAGAAATGTTCAAGATCTCTTAAAGGGTAATCACATCATTGGACTAACAAATGTCTCTTTTGAGAAAGATTGTGTGTGTAGTGCATGCAGAGCCGGGAAGCAACATCAATCAAAGCACCCACCCAAGAATATTGTGTCTACTTCAAGGCCTCTGGAGCTCCTTCATGTGGATCTTTTTGGGCCTCCTTCATGGGATAGTCTTGGTGGGAAAAAGTATGGACTTGTCATCGTTGATGATTACTCAAGATATACATGGGTCTTCTTCCTCAAGTCCAAGGACGAGACGAAGATCATCTTCATTGATTTTGCAAGCAAGCTCAACGCAAGTTTGCCAAAGAAATCTTAGCAATAAGAAGTGATAATGGCTCTGAGTTCAAGAACTACACCTTGGAAGAATTTCTTAGTGCTGAAGGGATTGAGCATCAATATTCAGCTCCATACACTCCCCAACAAAATGGTGTAGCAGAAATGAAGAACCGCACACTTGTGGAGATGGCAAGGTCCATGTTGGATGAATACAAGTCGCCACATAGTTTTTGGGCCGAAGCTGTCAACACCGCATGCCATGCATCAAATCGGCTCTTTCTCCGCACTATATTGGAAAAGACTCCATATGAGCTCTTAACTGGGAACAAGCCAAATGTCAAGTACTTTCGTGTATTTGGGTGCAAATGCTTCATCCTCAACAAAAGAGAACAGTTAGGAAAATTTCAATCCAAAACCATTGAGGGCATATTTGTTGGCTAGGGATCAAACTCTCACACCTATAGAGTCTACAACAAACCCAATGGATGTGTTGTAGAAACTTGTGACGTGGTGTTTGATGAATTTAACGGCTCCCATGGGGAGAAAGTTGATCTAAGTGATGCAGGTGAAGAAGATTCTTCTCAAGATATCTTCACCATGGGTGTTGGTGCACTTCTTCCGATGGAACAAGAACCTCATGATGGTGAAGAAGAAGATGGAAGCTTCACGCATCATCAAACTACCTCAACACCCATACCACCACAAGCTTCGATTGCTCAACCAATGCCCATAGACCAAGTACAAGATGATGATCAAGTTCATCTTCATGATAATTGATACGTCTCCAACGTATCTATAATTTTTGATTGCTCCATGCTATATTATCTACTGTTTTGGACTATATTGGGCTTTATTTCCCACTTTTATATTATTTTTGGGACTAACCTATTAACCGGAGGCCAAGCCCAGAATTGCTGTTTTTTGCCTATTTCAGTGTTTCGAAGAAACGGAATATCAAACGGACTCCAAACGGAATGAAACCTTCGGTAATGTGATTTTCTCACCGAATATGACCCAGGAGACTTGGACCCTATGCCAAGGAAGCTTCGAGGTGGGCACGAGGTAGGGGGCGCGCCCTATACCCCCAGGCGCGCCCCCACCCTCGTGGGCCCACCGAAGCTCCACCGACGTACTTCTTCCTCCTATATATACCTACATACCCCCAAACGAACAGATACGGAGCCAAAACCTAATTCCACCGCTGCAACTTTCTGTATCCACGAGATTCCATCTTGGGGCCTATTCCGAAGCTCCGCCAGAGAGGGCCGTCATCAGGGAGGGCTTCTACATCATCATAGCCTCTCCAATGAAGTGTGAGTAGTTTACCTCAGACCTTCGGGTCCATAGTTAGTAGCTAGATGGCTTCTTCTCTCTTTTTGGATCTCAATACAATGTTCTCCCCCTCTCTCGTGGAGATCTATTCGATGTAATCTTCTTCTTTTTTGCGGTGTGTTTGTTGAGACCGATGAATTGTGGGTTTATGATCAAGTCTATCTATGAATAATATTTGAATCTTCTCTAAATTCTTTTATGTATGATTGGTTATATTTGCAAGTCTCTTGAATTATCAGTTTGGTTTGGCCTACTAGATTGGTTTTTCTTGCCATGGGAGAAGTGCTTAGCTTTGGGTTCGATCTTGCGGTGTCCTTTCCCAGTGACAGAAGGGGCAGCAAGGCACGTATTGTATCGTTGCCATCGAGGATAACAAGATGGGGTTTATTTCATATTGCATGAATTTATCTCTCTACATCGTGTCATCTTGCTTAAAGCGTTACTTTGTTTTTAACTTAATACTCTAGATGCATGTTGGATAGAGGTCGATGAGTGGAGTAATAGTAGTAGATGCAGAATCGTTTCGGTCTACTTGTCACGGACGTGATGCCTATATACATGATCATGCCTAGATATTCTCATAACTATGCTCAATTCTGTCAATTGCTCAACAGTAATTTGTTCACCCACCATAGAATACTTATGTTCTTGAGAGAAGCCATTAGTGAAGCCTATGGCCCCCGTTCTATTCTCATCATATCAATCTCCATCACTTTAATCTTGCTTTGCTTTTTTTACTTTGCCTTTTAGTTTTCACTTTGCATCTCTATACCAAAAATACTATCTATCAGATCTCACTCTCGTAAGTGACCGTGAAGGGGTTGACAACCCCTAATCGCGTTGGTTGCGAGTAGCTATCGTTTTGTGCAGGTACGAGGGACTTGAGCATGGCCTCCTACTAGATTGATACCTTGGTTCTCAAAAACCGAGGGAAATACTTACGCTACTCTGCTGCATCATCCTCTCCTCTTCGGGGAAAACCAACGCAAGCTCAAGAGGTAGCAATAATCATCAAGAACAAGATCATCCTCAAGGAAAATATCAAGAAAGTGCAATCATTGACGATGAACCTCAACAAATGCAAGATGAAGAAGAAGATATTACACCACACATTAATGATCCATATGTTGAGGACGTGGCTGATGGACATGAAGTTGAACCTCGTGAAACTCTTACCTCCACCATGCCTCGAGTGGCCGGTCGTGTTGATGTTGACAAAATTCTCACTGGCATATCGGAAGGTAGAGTCACTCGTAAACATTTGACAAACTTTTGTGCTCACTTCTCGTTTGTGTCTAGTATTGAGCCTCTCAAGTTACAAGACGCATTGATGGACAACGATTGGTTCGTTGCTATGCAAGAAGAATTGAACAGTTTTGAACGCAACCAAGTGTGGTCATTAGTCAAGAGGCCAACTACCGAGCACAACGTCATTGGAACAAAATGTATTTCAAGAAAAAGCAAGATGAGAATGGTGTAATCATCCGTAACAAGGCAAGGTTAGTGGTACAAGGGTACTCACAAGTTGAAGGTTTGGACTTTGGTGAGACCTTTGCCCCCGTTGCCCGTCTTGAATCCATTCGCATCTTACTTGCTTATGCTACTTTCAATGGTTTTACATTACATCGAATGGATGTGAAGAGTTCTTTCCTTAACGGTCCTCTACAAGAAGAAGTATATGTCTCACAACCACCTAGGTTCGTTGATCCCGATCACAAAGACTATGTGTATAAACTTCATAAGGCTTTGTATGGCCTCAAACAAGCACCTCATGCTTGGTATGATCATCTTAAGAAGTTTTTACTCGATGATGGTTTTGTGAGAGGGGTGATCGATCCCACTCTTTTTACTAGGAGAGACAAGGGTGATTTGATCTTATGCCAAATCTATGTAGATGATATCATTTTTGGTTCTCCTAACATTCATTTGTGCAAGAACTTTGCGGTTTCAATGACCAAGGATTTTGAAATGTCACTCAATGCGGATTTGGAGTTCTTCCTCAGTTTTCAAATTCAACAATTTCAAGAAGGATTTTTCTTATCTCAAGCAAAATACCTCAAGGATATTCTAGAGAAGTTTGGCATGTCCGATGCTAGTCCATGTAAGACGCCCATGCCAACCAAAATTGCACTCACTGAAGACACAAATGGTATTCCGTTCGACCCATCTATTTACTGCTCTATGATTGGCTCATTGCTTTATCTTTGTGCATCTAGACCAGAAATCATGTTTAGTGTATGCATGTGTGCTAGATTTCAAGCTCCCCCTAGGGAAAGTCATCATAAGGAGGTTAAGCATATTCTTAGATACCTTGTTCACACCCCAAAGTTGGGTCTATTGTACCCCAAGGATGCTAAGTTCGATCTCATTGGGTACACGAATGCGGATTGGGCTGGAGACAAAGTGGATCGTAAGTCCACCTCCGGCGCATGTCAGTTTCTTGGATGCTCCTTGGTAAGTTGGTCAAAACTGTGTTGCACTCTCCACCGTAGAAGCTGAATACATTGCAACCGCCAGTTGTGCCACTCAATTACTATGGACGAGGCAAACTTTCAAGGATTATGGTATCACCTATAGACATGTGCCTCTTCTATGTGATAATAAAAGTGCCATCAATATTGCTGAGAACCCCAAAGATCATACCCGCACCAAGCACATTGATATTAGGTATCACTTCTTGAGAGATCATGTGGAGAAGGGTGATATTGATATTGCTCATGTTGGGACAGATATGCAACTTGCAGATATTTTCATGAAGCCATTGGATGAAGCAAGGTTTCATCAACTTAGGCGTGAACTTGGTATCTTGGAGCTTGACAACATTATGTGAAAACTAGTACCCAAGCATGCATTGTCCTAATGTCTTGTCTCGATGTAGGCATATATTTAGGGGGAGACACTCAACTAATGAGTACTCTCACCCTATGAAATGCATAAAAAGAACAAACACTCTCAAAGCTATCATGTTATTCTAACTATGGAGCTTTCAATGATGGAGTAGTGATTATGCACCCAAAGTTCCATTCTTTGCGGAGCCATGTCACGTATACTCATACATGGTGGCCGTAGCCACCGTTCTTGTCACTAGAACAATATATGAGTGCTATGTGTTTTTGTGTTGTTGACATAGGATACTCATTGCTTGAATATATTGTGTTCTTGCATCCTACTACGTATTGAACTCATCATCTTCCCATCATAGTCATTAGCACCAACTATGACACCCTAGTTTTTTTTAAATCCAAAAGTGCTTCCGGTCGTCCGTTGTGTACCGGACGTTCGTAAAATCCTCTCCGGTGCCATATTACCGGTCGCCCGCTGAGATCGGACTTCTGCTAATTTACCCTGCCTAAAACACGTCAAACGTCCGGTCTTGATGGTCGTCCGGTACCTGGCGTATCTGATTGCCTTCTCAGGCTCGGGTCATCTGGCCTATCCGGTCTTCCAATATTTTTTCCCCTGGCCCAGGAACCGGACCTCCGTAAAACTCCGGTTGTCCGTAAAAAGCTTTCCGTTACACTCAGTCCGGACGTATGGTATATCCGGTCGTCCGTTAGTTCTTCCCCAGGCTCAGGCACCGGACATCCGTCGGACTCCTGTCGTCCAGGACTTTCTAGGGCACATATATATAGCGCGGGGTGCAGTTCGGGTCATTTTACCCTAATCCTTTCGCTCCCCACCGCCGCCCCTGTCTCGCGGCTCCTCGCTGCGGCCGCTCGCCGCTCGTGCCCCTCACTGACGCCACATCGCTCAGGTCGCCCCAGTCCCCGGCACGGCCCCTTGCCGGATTCGCTCCGATCGCCATCTTGCTCCGCATTCTTCACTCCGAGGTCGAGATGCCCAAGACCAAGAACTCCGCGCGAAAGAAGGTCATCGTTGGGCCATCTCATATGTCTCGTCGTGGTGGCTCCGATGACTCACAGGAGCGGTCTCGTCCTCGGAAGCGTGCTGCCCGTCCTCATAGCTCTACTAGAAACTCCTCTTCGGAGGACACCGACTATGAGGATGAGCTGGATGATTTGAAGTAGCCTGAGTTTTGTCGCTGTTCACACCTCCGCACCCAAGCTGGGTACTCATCATCCCACCTTCAAGCCTCCTCCTCCTTCGGTGCAACCTCACGGTGATGCTCATCATATCTCTCTTGAACCGCCTTTACCACTCGGCCGCCATGCTAAGCGGTTCAACGAGGTTCCCATTGCTTCCTATCTTAAGTTGCGTCGTGATGTTGATCAATTTACGGTTACTCCGGACAATCGTTTTCGCACCAATGTCCAAGCTGACATTTTTACCACTGTCATCATGTTGGGGAACATAGTAATTTCAAAAAAATTCCTATGCACACGCAAGATCATGGTGATGCATGCTACCTCTTGAGCACTTGCGTTGGTTTTCCCTTGAAGAGGAAAGGGTGATGCAGCAAAGTAGCATAAGTATTTCCCTCAGTTTTTGAGAACCGAGGTATCAATCCAGTAGGAGGCCATGCATGAGTCCCTCGCACCTACACAAACAAATAAATCCTCGCAACCAACGCGATAAGGGGTTGTCAATCCCTACACGGTCACTTACGAGAGTGAGATCTAATAGATATGATAAGATAATATTTTTGGTATTTTTATGATAAAGATGCAATGTAAAATAAAAGGCAATGAAAATAACTAAGTATTGGAAGATTAATATGATGGAAAATAGACCCGGGGGCCATAGGTTTCACTAGTGGCTTCTCCCAAGAGCATAAGTATTTACGGTGGGTGTCGTGGGATTAACACGTCAGATGTCCTTAGTGTGAGGACTTAGCCGCGAGGCCAACGCATCTATGTGGTAGCTTGAGAGGGGTTGAGCGGAATCAAGAGACACAACACAAGACAAGGGTTTAGACAGCTTTGGGCCCCGGGAAACATCATCCGGTAACAACCCTACATGCTGTTTGAGGCTAGATCTCATTATCATCACGAGGGAGTCGCCGTAAACCGGCTCTCCTCTAGTTGTGTCTAGCCCTAGAGATTGTTTCTTGCTTCTCCCCCTTTGAGGAGCCCTGGCCTTCCTTATATATGTTGAAGGGGCGGGTTACATGTGGAGTCCAACTCAGACTTTAACTTAAACTATTTTGACTTCCCTTCCTGGGCTTCTTAACGTCTGTCGGTTTAACATTGTCTGCCGGTTTAACATTGTCTGTCGGTTTAACATTGTCTGCCGGTTTAACATTGTCTGCCGGTTTAACATTGTCTGCCGGTTTGACACCAGCCGGTTTACCGTCTATCTTATCCATCTGTCTTGACTCTCTGTCTTAACTCTCCGCCGGTTTACCATCCACCGGTTTACCAAGTCCCAGCCGGTTTACAATTCCAGCCGGGTCATACCGCGGGGTATATCCCCGACATTAGCCCCCAGTTTAATTTGGATTTATCCATGTTAAACTGATCTTGATTATCCTTAAGTCCTTGTCACTTCCTTCTTCTATGAAATCCGAGTCAATAGACCAGCTTCATAATCAATTTGCTGACATCGGTTTGTCATAGTGAAATATTGTGAAGAATAACTCCTTTGACTTTAGCTCCCAATGCTTAACAAAAATATTGGCCTTTGAAATACTCATTTGATCTTGAGCCGGTTTAAGAATGTAGAACTTGCCGGTTTGAGAATGTAGAACTGTGCCGGTTTAAGACTTGAACTTGCCGGTTTATCATTGCCGGTTTACAAATATTGATGGCACCAGGTCATAATTGTAGTTAACATGAAGCTTGAAAATATACCTCTTATATGCCTATCACTTTTAGCCCCCAAGTCTTAAGAAGGTAGCATAGCAACAACTTAAGACTTGCTTCAATATGAATATCACAATCTTGAAGAAATCCAGGTTGTTCATCAATCACTAGTCAGAATTGAGTATTGTACATATGTAGCCCCCAAGTGCCAGGTTGTCATGCTTGCAGCAACCTGGGACTTGAAATTTCCTTATTCTCATAAAAACTTCAACCAGTGTAGCCCCCAAGGGCCGGGTCATTATGCAATAATGAGCAGGGACTTTGTAAATATAATCTTGTAAACTTTGATCATCAACGTGTAGCCCCCAAGGGTCGGCTCAATAAGATAATATTGAGCTGGGACTTTGATATATTCTTCAATGAAAATAACGTCATATGATGTAACCCCCATCATGGGGCTTGAATTCACGTCCACAAGGTTAAGAGCCTTGTGCTTTACCAACTGAGCAGTGGACCCTTCAATGTAATGGATAAAAAGCTTTGTACCTTAAATTGTTGACAGAGGCAATTGGTAGCCCCCAAGGGCCGGCTCATTACCATGTGATGAGTCGGGTCTTCAATAAGGTGAGCAAAAAAATGACTTTGCATTAGCCCCCAAGTGTCATGGTGCATGCTTGCAGCGACATAAGACTTGTGTATTTAATGTAATTTCAACTGAAATAATGTAGCCCTCAAGTGTCGGGTTGTAAGCCAGCAGCAACTCGGGACTATTCCTTCAATTGTAGAATAAATCATATCTGTTGATAATATGATAGCCATTTGCGCTAAAGCGACTTTGAAAACCTTAATCATAATACTGGTTATTAATAACCATAATAAAAATCCAGCCATGTTGGCTATTTGAATAATATACCCAATGATTTATAAGCGCATAATTCCAATGGCGCAATCCAAATATATACTGGCGACTTATAGTCCAAAGCCAGGCCGGGTCAATAAACACCGGATTATAAGTGATTATGTACTGACAACTTCTAGTTGAAAGTCGAGTCGGGTTAATGAACACCGGGTTTATTTGATGACTGATAGTCATGCCGGGTCGAGAGACGCCGGTTCAACATAAAATTTATCAAAAGAGAAAAATCTTGACAAAGGCAAATAAAACCGTGTAGTCGAGGCTTTTCAAGGGCTGCCAGGCCCAAATTCGAGGCTTTTCATGGGCTGCCAGGCTGCTGAGTTAAACCATTTTGTAAAGCCTTTTAAGATGGGCCTCCAACTAACCAATCGTCATTTTAACTTTGATAAGTTCAGTGTCTGTATAAGATTGACTTTTCAAACGTTCGGCGGGTCATGCCAGGATTACCTGGATAGGAGTGGCTTACTTGATGAAGGCAGGTTAACCCGGGGTTTTAGGTGAATACACCAGGCTTCCAAGCCGTGGGTTGATACCCAATTACAAGGGTCCTTTCAAACTCTTTGTTACTTTACACAAAGAGCCCCCAAGTAACTTTGTGAGTTGTGCTCAATGGGTGCCTATGTTTGAGTTGTGCGTAGCAACAAGACTCTCTTTGGCCCCTTGGGTGTGAAGCTCCCAGGCTTTGCTGTGGCGTGATAGCCAGATTAATGGACAAGACTCCGCTTTGCAAGCAGAAGCCCCCATGTGATATATTTCTGAGTTGTGCTCGCCGGGTGCCTATGTTTGAGTTGTGGTGTGCAACAAACTCTCTTTGGCCCCTGATGATAATATTTTCTTGATAGCCGCATCAAGAGGGTAGTAACACCATGTTCTCTTTGGTGAATACACCTATGTTTGAACAAGAAGCCCCCAAGTAATCATATGAAGATGAGCCCATAAGGCAGGACACCCATGTTTGAACCGCGCGTCAGGGCAGCAGGTCCTCTTGGGAAACCTTCAACTTTTTGCAAGAGATCAATTCTTCTTGAACCGGTATTTTGAACCGGCTATCGAGAGCTTCAAAGCTTTTTGGGAGACATCTTTCCCTTGAACCGGATTTTAAACTGAATTCCTTTTTAAACCGAAAATTGATGGCCTGATATGTTAGGCCAGTAATTATCCCCCACAGAGTTGATGATTACCACGGTGAAATTGAAATTAATCACGGGCAAGTCAGTCGCGGGAGCAAATTGATGAACCAGCCACGGCGTTGTAAACCGGTGTCAGTGTGGACGGGCCAACCAATCGCAGGTGCAGTCCCATCGAGTTGATGTAGATCAGCTGCACAGGCGGTGGCTTACGCATACCCATGTAATGTGGCACGGACTAACGCTAGTCGAAATATTGCCAGCACATGCTCCGTACCCGTGGTATGAACCATGTTTGTCGTGCATAATCGCCCTGAAAACAACAAATATTGCAATACTGAGTATGTGTTTTCAAAAGAAAACAAAATATATCAATTAAAAATTGAATGGATGGATTTCACCTGATTTATTTAGATGATGAATGATCAATGTATATCATCTGATATTTTTTCGCTGGATGAACGCAGATGTTTGACAATCTTCCTTTGTCCTTTTTATAATTACTGTAGCCGCAGTCTTTACATGGAAGGTTGAATGGTGTACGTGCCCCGTTAACTCCAAACCCAGGATCAAATCTTTGTATATACCTCTATTGATTTGTCAATCCTGCTTCCATTAACTGATCCGGGATGTTGGTCAAAAACACTTTATCAGCCGGTCTTCCATCAACCGGATTACCACTAGTACCACTGATGTTTCTTTAAACTTGTCAACACATGTCGCGGAGGCGGAGGCAGGATCGCGCCGGTTTATTTTCTCACATCACATCTTCTTTCCTGGTTCATATATCCCGTTCACTGCTGAAAAACTATCAGCACACTGATACATCGCAACACGCAATAGCAGAGGCAACCGGACCGGCTCGGGGTGAAGCGACGAAGGTGCAAGGCGGGTCGGAGCAACTCCGGCGGTTCGTCAAGCAACGCCGCAGGGCCGCCGTGGTTGCACCGAGGCAGGGCACTGACCCGAGGCCGGTTCGTCAATGCGCGACCCCAGCACAGAGGCGGATTAAAGTAACTCCGGCGGTTCGTCAAGAGACAGGTGTGAGGCGAGCACATGACCGCGCGTGGAGCCGGGCATGACGGAGGCGGCGCGGGGCGCCCCCGTAGAGGCCGAAGCAGGCGACGGTAGTTCGGAGGTGCGGAGGCGGCGCATTGGCGAGGTGGCGGTTTGAAGTGGTTACGCCGGTTCAACGGAGTCCGTCTGAGGTGAATACGGCAGCTCGGAGGCGGCGGCACTCAACAAAACGACGACTTTACAGGCGGTGACTATGGTCGGGGCGCTCTACGGCGCGGCAACCCGGTGGCAAGTCTGAGTCAGAGGTCAACAAAGGCTCCCATGGTGGCCCTGCAACGCAGAAGCAGCGGGAGGTGACAGGAAGCTCCGCTTTACGGCGAAAGTGCAGTCACGCCGGCGGTTCGACCACAGAGACGGGGGAAACGACTCGGGGCCGCGAGCTCGGGCGGTTTAGAAGCTACATGGCGGCTCAGACGTGGCCACAACAACAGAGGGCAGCAGTATCTTCACTGTAGAACAGGGCGACGACGACTTAACTATGGGTGAACCGGCCTTGAAGCAGTAGCGAGCTCAGCGAAGTGCAATAGCGACGGCTCAGAGCGCGATCGTAGAGCCAGCGCCGGAGCATGAAGGAAGCCGCAGTAGGGGGCGGAGTGACTGAGTCACGGCAGAAGATGCAATAGACGAGCCAGCAGGTGGCTGGTCAACGCGCGGCCGTGCCGGAGGAGGCATCAGCGCGGCGGGTCGTAGATACAGAGGCGCCGCAACGCGATAGTCAGTGGGATCAGCAATAGCGAGCCTATACCGGCAGTTTGGTCGGGCGGCCTGATGGCAAAACCGACGAGGCGGCGTTGGCGGCGATGCGGCCGGCTTGATAGAGGGCGAAGCCAAACCAGTGGAGGCGGCTCTTGTCGAAATCTGGACTGACATCGACTCAGACGGGAAGCGATTCTGTGGAGGCGATTTAGGAGCGGCGATACTAGACGGCAACTCAGTGGTTCAAGGCTGCAGCTACACCCGGCAGAGGCAAGGGCCGCTCCGGCGAGGGCGGTTTAACACAGAAGCCTGGCGCGACGGTGCGGCCAGATGGGACAGCAGCTCGATTAAGGCCAGGCGGTGACTCAAGGCCGCGGAAACACTGGTTCAATGGAGTCCATCCGAGGTCAAGATGGTGGAGGCGAGGCGCGATTGGATCCGGCGTCGGGTTGGAGAGGCGCGGCTCCGGGTCGGTGATGGTGACCCAGAGGAGGCAAGGCGCGACTGAACCAGCGGCGGGTTTGAGGTGGTAAACTTGGGGGCGCCGGTTTATGGCAGTAAGGCCAGCTCGAGGTTGTGGGATGGTGGTCCATGGTGATTTTGACAAGGCCGTGATGGCCAGACGGGTCGTAGAGACGGCGGCTCGTCACCGGTGGCAGAGGAGGCGCTGGTGACTTGACGAGGCGGGCCACAGTTTCACTCGCCGACCCCCGCTGTTGCTTCCACGACAGCCGCTCGACGGGCGGAACCGTGCGGGCAGGCGCAGGAGACGAGCACATTCGGCGACCACAGCAAAGCGAGAGACGGCGAGACCCAATAGCAGAAGCAGAGGCGCGATCCGGGGCGACGGAGAACCACAAGGTAGGCCAATCCCGATGAAGGCGCGGGCTGAACCGATGTCGAACGGAAAGGCTCGGCGCTTCAGGTGTGCAGGCGCTCGAGGCAGTGCGGCTCTGAAGCGGCGGTCGGTTCACTGTGGCGTGCTTGACTGGGCACAAAACGGCGGGTCAACGGATGCAGGCCGGAGTCGCAGGGCAGCTGGGGCAAGAGGAGACACAGCCTGGCTGATTTATTGCGGCAGAGGTGAGGCCGCTAGATTGCAGTGGCGATTTGACGCTGCGGTCGGTCAGGAGGTCCACGGCCGAGTGGGTCATGCAATGGCTCGGGAAAAAACTGCTGCAGCTCGGCGATGGCAAATCCGGGTCATAGCCGAAAATATCTCCTGATTCGTGCCCCCCTTTTTTGTTATTGATTTCCTTCATCCCGGTTGGGAAGTATCGTACGATGACCAAGCCGAGGTCAAGCCCTTGGTTCCTCTTACCTCAACTCGGCTTCGCTGTAGATCGGATTGAACTGACAACTTAAATTTCCTTAGTAGATACGTACGGGTTGGATCCATGGCGATTTGACAGCCAACATAGATCGGATCGAAACTATAGCAATCGTCCATGGCGATTTGACGATAATATTTCCTTGATCTCAGCAGACGAGGCTAGTACTGACAAAAATCCTTCCGTACCGTCCTTTTGCCGATCCGACGGATTGTAAGCTTCTCGAAACCCTAGTTAAGATCCCTCCAAGAACTCTACACCATCGTGCGTGGGCCCCATGGTGGGCGCCAACTGTCGTGGGATTAACACATCAGATGTCCTTAGTGTGAGGACTTGGTCGCGAGGCCAACACATCTATGTGGTAGCTTCAGAGGGGTTGAGCGGAATCGAGAGACGCAACACAAGACAAGAGTTTAGACAGCTTCGGGCCCCGGGAAATATCATCCGGTAACAACCCTACATGCTGTTTAAGGCTCGATCTCATTATCATCACGAGGGAGTCGCCGTAAACCGGCTCTCCTCTAGTTGTGTCTAGCCCTAGAGATTGTTTTGTTGCTTCTCCCCCTTTGAGGAGCCCCGCCCCTCCGTATATATGTTTAAGGGGCGGGTTACATGTGGAGTCCAACTCGGACTTTAACTTAAACTATTTTGACTTCCCTTCCTGGGCTTCTTAACGTCTGCCGGTTTAACATTGTCTGCCGGTTTGACACCAGTCGGTTTACCGTCTGTCTTAGCCATCTGTCTTGACTCTCTGTCTTAACTCTCCGCCGGTTTACCATCCGCCGGTTTACAATTCCAGCCGAGTCATACCGCGGGGTATATCCCCGACAGTGCGTGAACAAATTACTGTTGAGCAATTGACAGAATTGAGCATAGTTATGAGAATATCTAGGTATGATCATGTATATAGGCATCATGTCCGAGACAAGTAGACCGACTCCTGCCTGCATCTACTACTATTACTCCACACATCGACTGCTATCCAACATGCATCTAGAGTATTAAGTTCATAAGAACAGAGTAACGCTTTAAGCAAGATGACATGATGTAGAGGGATAAACTCATGCAATATGATATAAACCCCATCTTGTTATCCTCGATGGCAACAATACAATACGTGTCTTTCTGCCCCTACTGTCACTGGGAAAGGACACTGCAAGATTGAACCCAAAGCTAAGCACTTCTCCCATCGCAAGAAAGATCAATCTAGTAGGCCAAACCAAACTGATAATTCGAAGAGACTTGCAAAGATAACCAATCATACATAAAAGAATTCAGAGAAGATTCAAATATTATTCATAGATAAACTTCATCATAAACCCACAATTCATCGGTCTCAACAAACACACTGCAAAAGAAGATTGCATCGAATAGATCTCCACAAGAGAAGGGGAGAACTTTGTATTGAGATCCAAAAAGAGAGAAGAAGCCATCTAGCTAATAACTATGGACCCGTAGGTCTGAGGTAAACTACTCACACTTCATCGAAAGGGCTATGGTGTTGATGTAGAATCCCTCCGTGATCGATGCCCCCTCCGGCGGAGCTCCGGAACAGACCCCAAGATGGGATCTCGTGGATACAGAAAGTTATGGCGGTGGAATTACGGTTTTGGCTCCATATCTGGTAGTTTGGGGGTACGTAGGTATATATAGGAGGAAGGAGTACGTCGGTGGAGCAACAGGGGGCCCACGAGGGTGGAGGGCGCGCCCAGGGGGTAGGCGCCCCCCTACCTCATGGCCTCCTGGTTGATGTCTTGACGTAGGGTCCAAGTCCTCTGGATCACGTTCGTTCCGAAAATCACGTTCCCAAAGGTTTCATTCCGTTTGGACTCCGTTTGATATTCTTTTTCTGCGAAACTCTGAAATAGGCAAAAAAACAACAATTCTGGGTTGGGCCTCCGGTTAATAGGTTAGTCCCAAAAATAATATAAAAGTGTATAATAAAGCCCAATAATGTCCAAAACATAATATAATATAGCATGGAACAATAAAAAATTATAGATAGGTTGGAGACGTATCAAGCATCCCCAAACTTAATTCCTGCTCGTCCTCGAGTAGGTAAATGATAAAAACAAAATTTTTGATGTGGAATGCTACTTGGCATAATTTCAATGTATTTCTTCTTAATTGTGGTATGAATATTCAGATCCGAAAGATTCAAGATAAAAGTTCAATATTGACATAAAAATAATAAAACTTCAAGCATACTAACTAAGCAATTATGTCCTCTCAAAATAACATGGCCAAAGAAAGTTCATCCCTACAAAATCATATAGTTTAGTCATGCTCCATTTTCGTCACACAAGAATGCTCTCGTGATGCACAACCCCGATGACAAGCCAAGCAATTGTTTCATACTTTAGTAATCTCAAACTTTTTCAACCTTCACGCAATACATGAGCGTGAGCCATGGATATAACACTATGGGTGGAATAGAATATAATGATGGGGGTTATGTGGAGAAGGCAAAAAAGGAAGAAAGTCTCACATCAACGAGGCTAATCAATGGGCTATGGAGATGCCCATGAATTGATGTTAATGCAAGGAGTAGGGATTGCCATGCAACAGATGCACTAGAGCTATAAATATATGAAAGCTCAACAAAAGAAACTAAGTGGGTGTGCATCCAACTTGCTTGCTCATGAAGACCTAGGGCATTTGAGGAAGTCGATTGTTCGAATATACAAGCCAGGTTCTATAATGAAAAGTTCCACTAGTATATGAAAGTGACAAAACAAAAGACTCTCTATCATGAAGATTATGGTGCTACTTTGAAGCACAAGTGTAGTAAAAAGGATAGTAACATTGTCCCTTCTCTCTTTTTCTCTCATTTTTTGGGCCTTCTCTTTTTTTATGGCCTTTCTCTTTTTTTCCTCACTTGGGATAATGCTCTAGAAAATGATGATCATCACACTTCTATTTATTTACAACTCAATGATTACAACTCGATACTAGAACAAAGTATGACTCTATATGAATGCCTCTGGTGGTGTACCGGGATATGCAATGAACCAAGAGTGACATGTATGAAAGGATTATGAATGGTGGCTTTGCCACAAATACTATGTCAACTACATGATCATGCAAAGCAATATGACAATGATGAATGTGTCATGATAAACGGAACGGTGGAAAGTTGCATGGCAATATATCTCAGAATGGCTATGGGAATGCCATAATAGGTAGTTATGGTGGCTGTTTTGAGGGATATATAAGGAGGTTAATGTGTGAAAGAGCGTATCATATCACGAGGTTTGGATGCACCGGCGAAGTTTGCACCAACTCTCAATGTGAGAAAGGGCAATGCACGGTACCGAAGAGGCTAGCAATGATGGAAAGATGAGAGTGCGTATAATCCATGGACTCAACATTAGTCATAAAGAACTCACATACTTATTGCAAAAATCTAAAAGTCATCAAAAACCAAGCACTACGCGCATGCTCCTAGGGGGATAGATTGGTAGGAAAAGACCATCGCTCGTTCCTGACCGCCACTCATAAGGAAGACAATCAAAGAACACCTCATGTTTCAAATTTGTTACATAACGTTTACCATACGTGCACGCTACGGGACTTGCAAAATTCAACACAAGTATTTTTCAAATTCACAACTACTCAACTAGCACAACTTTGATATCACTACCTCCATGTCTCAAAACAATCATAAAGCATCAAACTTCTCTTAGTATTCAACACACTCATAAGAAAGTATTTACTAGTCTTGAATACCTAGCATATTAGGATTATTTAAGTAAATTACCATGCTATTTAAGACTCTCAAAATAATCTAAGTGAAGCATGAGAGAATAATAGTTTCTATAAAACAAAACCACCACCGTGCTCTAAAAGATATAAGTGAAGTACTAGAGCAAAAACTATATAACTCAAAAGATATAAGTGAAGCACATAGAGTATTCTAATAATTTCTGAATCATGTGTGTTTTTCTCAAAAGGTGTGTACAGAAAGGATGATTGATGTAAACTAAAAAGAAAAGACTCAAATCATACAAGACGCTCCAAGCAAAACACATATCATGTGGGGAATAAAAATATAGCTCCAAGTAAAGTTACCGATGGAAGTAGACGAAAGAGGGGATGCCTTCCGGGGCATCCCCAAGCTTTGGCTTTTAGGTGTCCTGAGATTATCGTGGGGTGCCATGGGCATCCCCAAGCTTAGGCTGTTGCCACTCCTTGTTCCATAATCCATCAAATCTTTACCCAAAACTTGAAAACTTCACAACACAAAACTTAAAGTAGAAAATCTCGTGAGCTCCGTTAGCGAAAGAACACAAAACACCACTTCAAGGTACTGTAATGAACTCATTCTTTATTTATATTGGTATTAAAACTACTGTATTCCAATTTCTCTATGGTTTATAAACTATTTTACTAGCCATAGATTCATCAAAATAAGCAAACAACACACGAAAAACGGAATCTGTCAAAATCAGAACAGTCTGTAGTAATCTGTAGCTAACGCAAGATCTGGATCCACAAAAATTCTAAAATAAATTGCTGGACGTGAGGAATTTATCTATTAATCATCTTCAAAAATAAGTAACTGAATATCACTTTCCAAATAAAAATGGCAGCAATTCTCGTGAGCGCTAAAGTTTTTTTTACAGCAAGATTAAAAAGACTTTCCCCAAGTCTTCCCAGCTGTTCTACTTGGCACAAACACTAATTAAACAAAAAAACACAACCAAAACAGAGGCTAGATAAATTATTTATTACTAAACAGGAGCAAAAAGCAAGGAATAAAAATAAAATTGGGTTGCCTCCCAACAAGCGCTATCGTTTAACGCCCCTAGTTAGGCATAAAAAGCAAGGATAGATCTAGGTATTGCCATAATAATAAGATAGGTCACTAAAACTCATTTCATATTCTCTACGTTCGGCAGCAAGTTTTCTTTGAGGCAAGAAAAAGTAATCAAAATGGCTAAATATAATGGGACAAAAATCCCCAAGATCAACTTTGGGAGGTATAGGTTCCTCCTTTGGCCCTTTGTATTGCACAACCAATTCATCATTATAAGCATTTTTTGACAGAAATTTGTGAGCCTATACTCGAGAGAATATCCTAGTTCATTATTTTGAATAGCCAAATCATTATTAAGTTCAAAAATTCTATCAACTAGAACATCGGTAGGAACCCTTTTTCTAAGATTTTCATTGAAAGTAAGATAATCTAGAGATTGAAAACGCATTATTTCTTCTTGATCAAAAAGGATAGCCTCTATGGGAGGACGGCAAGCGTCCACCCTATAATGCGCGAACATTTCTTTGGCCTCTTTTATTATGAATCTAAACTCATGAGCCAAAAAGATAGTAGCGGCACGCTTAACAGAAGAATGCTCAATATTAGAAAATTCTAAGAAAATCCTTTGTATGCAAGGATGCATGTGCATAAATTGTCTTTCAAGTTCAACTACAAGCATGGCGATAGCGTACGCAAGACTACTAGTTCTATGAAGGATAGAGCTACACATAGAAGGCAAAGCACCGACACAAGTAAAGAAATCTTGGATAACTCCTTTTCCAATAATATTACCACTACCAATTCGGAATTTTTTTGTATGTAAGATAGGGGGTTCTTCAACAAGAGCATCATAATTTTTCATGATATTATTATTGTCCATATCTACAATAATTTCCCCGATTTCAGACATAATGGTAGAAAGTGCAAGAGGCAATAAAGAGGCAAACGGAAAAGAGAGGGCGAATAAAACGGCAAGGGTGAAGTGGGGGAGAGGAAAACGAGAAGCAAATGGCAAATAATGTAATGCGGGAGATAAGGATTTGTGATGGGTACTTGGTGTGTTGACTTTTGCGTAGACCTCCCCGGCAACGACGCCAGAAATCCTTCTTGCTACCTCTTGAGCACTTGTGTTGGTTTTCCCTTGAAGGGGAAAGGGTGGTGCAGCAAAGTAGCGTAAGTATTTCCCTTAGTTTTTGAAAACCAAGGTATCAATCCAGTAGGAGGCCACGCACGAGTCCCTGGCACCTACACAAACAAATAAATCCTCGCAACCAACGCGATAAGGGGTTGTCATCCCTACGTGGTCACTTACGAGAGTGAGATCTGACAGATATGATAAGATAATATTTTTGTATTTTTATGATAAAGATGCAAAGTAAAATAAAAGGCAATGAAAATAACTAAGTATTGGAAGATTAATATGATGGAAAATAGACCCGAGAGCCATAGGTTTCACTAGTGGCTCCTCTCAAGAGCATAAGTATTTACGGTGGGTGAACAAATTACTGTTGAGCAATTGACAGAATTGAGCATAGTTATGAGAATATCTAGGTATGATCATGTATATAGGCATCACGTCTGAGACAAGTAGACCAACTCCTGCCTGCATCTACTACTATTACTCCACACATCGACCGCTATCCAGCATGCATCTAGAGTATTAAGTTCATAAGAACAGAGTAACGCTTTAAGAAAGATGACATGATGTAGAGGCATAAACTCATGCATGCAATATGATATAAACCCCATCTTGTTATCCTCGATGGCAACAATACAATACGTGCCTTGCAGCCCTTACTGTCACTGGGAAAGGACACCGCAAGATTGAACCCAAAGCTAAGCACTTCTCCCATTGCAAGAAAGATCAATCTAGTAGGCCAAACCAAACTGATAATTCGAAGAGACTTGCAAAGATAACCAATCATACATAAAAGAATTCAGAGAAGATCCAAATATTGTTCATAGATAAACTTGATCATAAACCCACAAGTCATCGGTCTCAACAAACACACCGCAAAAGAAGATTACATCGAATAGATCTCCACAAGAGAGGGGGAGAACTTTGTATTGAGATCCAAAAAGAGATAAGAAGCCATATAGCTAATAACTATGGACCCGTAGGTCTGAGGTAAACTACTCACACTTCATCGGAAGGGCTATGGTGTTGATGTAGAAGCCCTCCGTGATCGATGCCCCCTCCGGCGGAGCTCCGGAACAGGCCCCAAGATGGGGATACAAAAAGTTATGGCGGTGGAATTAGGGTTTTGGCTCCGTATCTGGTAGTTTGGGGGTACGTCGGTATATATAGGAGGAAGGAGTACGTCGGTGGAGAAACAGGGGGCCCACGAGGGTGGAGGGCGTGCCCAGGGGGGTAGGCACGCCCCCTACCTCATGGCCTCCTGGTTGATGTCTTGATGCAGGGTCCAAGTCCTCTGGATCACGTTCATTCCGAAAATCACATTCCCGAAGGTTTCATTCCGTTTGGACTCCGTTTGATATTCTTTTTCTGCGAAACTCTGAAATAGGCAAAAAAGCAATTGTGGGCTGGGCCTCCGGTTAATAGGTTAGTACCAAAAATAATATAGAAGTGTATAATAAAGCCCAATAATGTCCAAAACAGAATATAATATAGCATGGAACAATCAAAAATTATATATACGTTGGAGACGTATCAATGCATAGCAACGAGAGAGGAGAGTATGTCTACGTACCCTCGTAGACCGAAAGTGGAAGCGTTTATCAATGCGGTTGATGTAGCCGTACACCTTCACGATCTGTCCCGATCAAGTACTAAACGTACGGTACCTCCGCGTTCAGCACATGTTCAGCTCGATGACGTCCTCGCCTTCTTGATCCAGCAAGAGGGGCGAAGTAGTAGATGAGTTCCGGCAGCACGACGGCGTGGTAACGGTGTTGGTGAAGAACAATCTTCGCAAGGCTTCGCCTAAGCACTACGAAAACTATGACAGAGGATAAACTAGAGGGGACGGGGTTGCCGGCACACGGCTTGGTGTTTCTTGATGTGTCTTGGGTGCTAGCCCTACTCCTCTATTTATATGTTGAGCCTTGGGGTCGAAACTTGGAGTAAAAGCCTCCACAAAGTCGGTTTCACCCGAAAGGCAAGAGTCCTTCTCGGAATCCAGGGCCAGACGCCAGGGTTCCCGGCGTCTGGACCCAGACGCCAGGGACCCTGGCGTCTGGCCCCTGGACTCCGCAAAACTTCCTTTTGCGCTTTCCAAAAACCTCGTGGGCTTTCCCCTTTGGCCCAAATAAAGTGTTCTCGTACCCAAACATTTTGGGAAACATCCGGAACCCCTTCTGCTGAATTCCGGAACCCTTCCTGAGACCAAACACTATTATCGCATATATCAAACTTTATCTCTGGACCATTCCGGAGTTCCTCGTCATGTCCGTGATCTTACCCGGAACTCCGAACAACATTCGGTTACCAACATACATAACTCATAAATACTATATCGTCAACGAATGTTAAGCATGCGGACCCTACGGGTTCGAGAACTATGTAGACATGACCGAGACACTTCTCTGGTCAATAACCAATAGCGGAACTTGGATTCCCATATTGGCTCCTACATATTCTACGAAGATCTTTATCGGTCGAACCGCATAACAACATACGTTGTTCCCTTTGTCATCAGTATGTTACTTGCCCGAGATTCGATTGTAGGTATCTCAATACCTAGTTCAATCTCGTTACCGGCAAGTCTCTTTACTCGTTCCGTAATGCATCATCCCACGACTAACTCATTAGTCACATTGCTTGCAAGGCTTATAGTGATGTGCATTACCGAGAGGGCCCAGAGATACCTCTCCGATAATCGGAGTGACAAATCCTAATCTCGAAATACGCCAACTCAACAAGTACCTTTGGAGACACCTGTAGAGCACCTTTATAATCACCCAGTTACGTTGTGATGTTTGGTAGCACACAAAGTGTTCCTCCCGTAAACAGGAGTTGCATAATATCATAGTCATAGGAACATGTATAAGTCATGAAGAAAGCAATAGCAACATACTAAATGATCAAGTGCTAAGCTAACGGAATGGGTCAAGTCAATCATATCATTCTCCTAATGATGTGATCCCGTTAATCAAATGACAACTCATGTATATGGCTAGGAAACATAACCATCTTTGATCAACGAGCTAGTCAAGTAGAGGCATACTAGTGACACTCTGTTTGTCTATGTATTCACACATGTATTATGTTTCCGGTTAATACAATTCTAGCATGGATAATAAACATTTATCATGAAATAAGGAAATAAATAATAAATTTTTTATTGCCTCTAGGGCATATTTCCTCCACATCATTCCTAAGGGTCTTTCTCTGCATTTGCGCATTGATTTAGAGCATATTCGTACTCATCCGGAGAAATATTCCGGGGCTATTGAGCTCATTGAGTCGTCCAATCTTGCTGCTCCATTTGCATTTCAAAATGACTTTAACCAAGCCGCCATACATCAATTCTATGCCACGTGTTTGTTCCGTCCAAATAACACTGTTACTTGGATGACCTCCGACACAAAGCTCTCAGCTTCCTATTCTCAATTTGTTGCTGCCCTTGGTTTTCCTGACACCGGGTTCAAAATTCACAATGATGACCCCGAACATAGAACCAAGGGCAATGATGCATGTGCTGATCTTATCAAACCCATAGCAGAACTGACTGATGAGGAGAAACATAAGGGCTTTAACCAAGTCTCCATTTGGCGCTCCTTTCTTCATTATCTATCAATGTGTCATTCGCACCATTTATCCTAAGATGGGTGACAATGGCTCTTGTAGTAGCTACTGCATCAATCTCATGCATCTCCTTTATGCATCTCCGAAAGGGAAGATCAATGTCCCTCATTTTCCGTGGCATGAAATTTGCCTCGCTTCTCTCCAGCACAAGCGGGCCTTTCCTCATGCTCCCTTTCTTCAGGCATTCATTGAGAGTGTGGCTCCATTTCCTATTGTACGCACTCATTTGCATGAGTGATGGGTCATTCCCGCACACATGGCAGATGATTATGTTCCCAAGGACTCTTCCTCTTCTGCTCATCCGCGCCGCACAGCTGCTAGCATTCCTCGTCCTGCTCCCTCCGGATCTGCACCATTTGGTCGCATTGCTCGGTTTCTTGGGAAGGCTCACTCTGCCATGATGAAGGTTGTTACCTTTAACTGCTCCCAATATAACGATGTTGTCACTCAGCTGATCACCTCCAAGAATGCTCCAAAGGCTCATCTGAGAGACTCTAGAGTTTTTGATGTGAGTGATGATGATCGTCTTCTCGATCCTCCCTCTTTTGACTTTGGCTTTCCTTCGGGTCCAGAGTGGTCTGATTTCTTTGATGAGGATGGTGGCAGTGGTGCTCATGATGATGATGATGAGGCAGGGTTCTGATGATGATGACGTTGTTCTATTTGGTCATCTTGCCCCCCTTTTTTAGTATTTGCTGCCAAGGGGGAGTAGCACTTAGCACTTATCCTTTGAGTACTGTAATATGTGATATTAACTTGTATTGCACTATGATATGTATCATACCACGAACCCATTGTTACTTTAGGTTCTATGATGTGAGTGATGAATCTACTTATGAATCTATTTGAATGTTATCATGTGCAACTTGTGATTTGGATGTGTTGGTATCACACCGAGGGTGAGCTCCTCTCATGCTTATTTGTCTTTGTGCACATTGTTAAGGGGAGCTCGGCAACAAATCCTTTTGATATTCATAGTTTTTATTATTATTTTAAGAAGTGCATGTATGTTGTCATCAACTACCAAAAAGGGGGAGATTGAAAGTGCAACCATGCCCTTAATCTTATTTTGATGTTGATGAGAACTTGCATATATGGGACTAATCATGTTTATCAACTATATCTCGGGATTATATCTCAAAGGCCGTGTGTGGATCATGACTAGGGACAAATGCATATAACTCAAGATTGGAGATACAAGACAATAGCATTGGCTTTGTTTACGGTTTGTTCTTGAGTGTAGGGATCCCGCACTATTAAGAGGGGATCGTTGGATCTAGTGAAAGATTTTATCAAAACCCACCAACTCCATTTTTAATCATACGTCTGGTACGCTATGAACGTCCGATCCCCCTCAGCTGTCCGGACGTCGGGTTCTCGACGATCGTCCGGCGTTTCTTCACAGAACGATATTCACGGATGTCCGAGCTTCTCCGGATGTCCGGTCGCCGGATGTCCGAGCTTCTCCGGAGGTCCGACACTTTCTTAACAGAACATTTTTTATGGATATCCAGTCATCTACGGACGTCCGGTCACCGGACGACCGAAACATCTCGGACGTCCGTTGGCTGAGTGCTGATTTGTGGCTTGTGGTTCTCCAGCGTCCGGACGACAAATGTCTGTCGGACTTCCAGACCAATCTGTGCCACCGGACGTCAGGTCCTGTCCGGACGTCCGACGTCTCCTATGCACTTGAGTTGCTCAAACAATTACTTTTCCACTTCCACTATATATAGCCTTCTCCCCCCACGGGATAAGGTTGACCATTCACTTTGATCTTGCTAAGAACACATTTCACTCTCTCTCACTCCTCCACACCAAGTCTTAGATCCCTAAGGGATTTGAGAGAACTTGAGAGAAGTTGTCCGATCAAGTGATAGATCCACTCCTTCCCCACCTTTGCACCAAAGGAATTCGTGATTTGAGCAAGTCTTGAGCTTTTTCCCTTCGTTCTTGTTACTCTTGGAGGTTGGAGACTCCTTGGTGGTAGGAGTCTTTCGGAGAGGAATCGACCATTGTGATTACCCCCGGAAAAGTTTGTGAGGGTTTGGATACCACCCCAAGGTCTACCACTAGTGGTTGAGAAACGCCTCTTTGGTGTTGTCTCAAAGGGAGAATAGGGTGAGCCTTCGTGGCGTTGGTGTGCCTTCATGGTAACATTCACCTTTCTAATGGTGACGTAGCTTCCCTCCAAGGAAGTGAACATTGGCATACATCCTTGTCTCCCGAGAGTTGCGGTTATTCCTAACCCTAACTCTTTACTTGTGGTTACTTGTCTCTTAGCACTTACTTATATCATACTTGTGTTACTTGTTTATCTTTCTTAGCTCTTAGCATCATACTTGCAATTGTTAGGCTCACTTTCATATTCCGCATTATTGCCTAAAATTGCTAAGTAACAATTAAATTTTGTAACTGTACCTATTCACCCCCCCTCTAGGTCCATCTCGATCCTTTCAGTAGGATTCCCCCTTCCCTAGTTGGAGTAGGAGAGGGAAGGAAGGGGAGAAGGAGAGAAGGAAACGGGGGCCGACCCCCCCTCCCAATTTGGATTGGACTTGGGGGGGGGGCGCATCCCCACCTTGGCCGCCTACTTCTCCTTTCCAATATGGCCCATTAAGGCCCATTGACTCCCCGGGGGGTTTCGGTAACCCCCCGGTACTCCGGTATATGCCAAAACTCTCTCGAAACCTTTTCGATGTCCAAACATAGTCATCCAATATATCGATATTTATGTCTCGACCATTTCGAGACTCCTCGTCATGTCCGTGATCACATCCGGGACTCCGAACTACCTTCGGTACATCAAAATACACTCATAATACCAATCATCACCGAACGTTAAGCGTGCGGACCCTGCGGGTTCGAGAACTATGTAGACATGACCGAGACACGTCTCTGGTCAATAACCAATAGCGGAACCTGGATGTTCATATTGGCTCCCACATATTCTACGAAGATCTTTATCGGTCAAGCCGCACAAAGATATACGTTGTTCCCTTTGTCATTGGTATGTTACTTGCCCGAGATTCGATCGTCGGTATCTCAATACCTAGTTCAATCTATTTACCGACAAGTCTCTTTACTCGTTCCGTAATGCATCATCCCACAACTAACTCATTAGTCACATTGCTTGCAAGGCTTATATTGATGTGCGTTACCGAGAGGGCCCAGAGATACCTCTCCGACAATCGGAGTGAGAAATCCTAATCTCTATCTATGCCAACTCAACAAACACCATCGGAGACACCTGTAGAGCACCTTTATAATCACCCAATTACGTTGTGACGTTTGGTATCACACAAAGTGTTCCTCCGGTATTCGGGAGTTGCATGATCTCATAGCCATAGGAGCATGTATAAGTTATGGAGAAAGCAATAGCAACAAACTAAAAGATCATCATGCTAAGCTAACAGATGGGTCAAGTCAATCACATCATTCTCTAATGATGTGATCCTGTTAATCAAATGACAACTCATGTCTATGGTCAGGAAACATAACCATTACTGAATCAACGAGCTAGTCAAGTAGAGGCATACTAGTGACACTCTGTTTGTCTATGTATTCACACATGTACTAAGTTTTCGGTTAATACAATTCTAGCATGAATAATAAACATTTATCATGATATAAGGAAATATAAATAACAACTTTATTATTGCCTCTAGGGCATATTTCCTTCAAAAGGGTGATGCAGCAAAGTAGTCTACATATTTCTCTCAGTTTTTGAGAACCAAGGTATCAATCCAGTAGGAGACTACACGCAAATCGCCTAGTACCTGCACAAACAAATAAGAACCTTGCAACCAATGCGATAAAGGGGTTGTCAATCTCTTCACGGTCACTTACGAAAGTGAGATTTGATAAACATAATAAGATAAATACTTTTGGTATTTTTGTTGTATAGATTGAAAAGTAAAGATTGCAAAATAAATAGTAAACTAGAATTGTAGATCGGAAACTTATATGATGTAAAGTAGAACCGGGGGCCATAGGTTTCACTAGTGGCTTCTCTCGAGATAGCATATATTACAGTGGGTGAACAAATTACTGCCGAGCAATTGATAGAAAAGCGCATAGTTATGATGATATCTAGGCATGATCATGAACATAGCATCACGTCCGCGTCAAGTAGACTGAAACGATTCAACATCTACTACTATTACTCCACACATCGACCGCTATCCAGCATGCATCTAGAGTATTAAGTTCATAAGAACAGAGTAACACATTAGGCTAGATGACATGGTGTAGAGGGATAAACTCAAGCAATATGATATAAACCCCATCTTTTTATACTTGATGGCAACAATGCAATATGTGCCTTGCTGCCCCTGCTGTCACTGGGAAAGGACACCGCAAGATTGAACCCAAAGCTAAGCACTTCTCCCATTGCAAGAAAGATCAATCTAGTAGGCCAACCCAAACTGATAATTCGAAGAGACTTGCAAAGATATCAAATCATGCATATAAGAATTCAGAGAAGAATCAGATATTGTTCATAGATAATCTTAATCATAAACCCACAATTCATCGGATCTCGACAAACACACCGCAAAAAGAATTACATCGAATAGATCTCCAAGAACATCGAGGAGAACTTTGTATTGAGATCCAAAGAGAGAGAAGAAGCCATCTAGCTAATAACTATGGACCCGAAGGTCTGTGGTAAACTACTTACACATCACCAGAGAGGCTATGGTGTTGATGTAGAAGCCCTCCGTGATCGAATACCCCTCCGGTAGATCGCCGGAAAAGGTCCCCAGATGGGATCTCATGGGTACAGAAGGTTGCCGCAGTGGAAAAGTTGTTTCGTGGCTCCCTGGATGTTTTCAGGGTATAAGAGTATATATATGCGAAGGAAGTAGGTCGGTGGAGCTATGAGGGGCCCAAGAGGGTGGGGGGCGCGCCGCCCTACCTCGTGGCCGCCTCGTTGCTTCCTTGACCTCCACTCCAAGTCTCTTGGATTGCATTTGCTCCAAAAAAGATCCTCGCGAAGGTTTCATTCAGTTTGGATTCCATTTGATATTCCTTTTCTGCGAAGCACTGAAATAGGCAAAAAACAGCAACTGGCACTGGGCCTCCGGTTAATAGGTTAGTCCCAGAAATAATATAAAAGTGCATATTAAATACCATTAAACATCCAAAACCGATAATATAATAGCATGTAACAATAAAAATTATAGATACATCGGAGACGTATCATCATCCCCAAGCTTAATTCCTGCTCGTCCTTGAGTAGGTAAATGATAAAAAGAGAAGTTTTGATGTGGAATGCTACCTAACATAATTTCGATGTAATTTTCTTTATTGTGGCATGAATATTCAGATCCGAAAGATTCAAGACAAAAGTTTAATATCGACATAAAAATAATAATACTTCAAGCATACTGACCTAGCAATTATGTCTTCTCAAAATAACATGGCCAAAGAAAGCTATCCCTACAAAATCATATAGTGTGGCTATGCTCTATCTTCATCACACAAAATATTTAAATCATGCACAACCCCGATGACAAGCCAAGCAATTGTTTCATACTTTTGATGTTCTCAAACTTTTTCAATCTTCACGCAATACATGAGCGTGAGCCATGGACATAGCACTATAGGTGGAATAGAATGGTGGTTATGGAGAAGACAAAAAGGAGAAGATAGTCTCACATCAACTAGGCGTATCAACGGGCTGTGGAGATGCCCATCAATAGATATCAATGTGAGTGAGTAGGGATTGCCATGCAACGGATGCACTAGAGCTATAAGTGTATGAAAGCTCAACAAAAGAAACTAAGTGGGTGTGCATCCAGCTTGCCTGCTCATGAAGACCTAGGGCATTTTGAGGAAGCCCATCATTGGAATATACAAGCCAAGTTCTATAATGAAAAATTCCCACTAGTATATGAAAGTGACAAAATAGGAGACTCTCTATCATGAAGATCATGGTGCTACTTTGAAGCACAAGTGTGGAAAAAGGATAGTAGCATTGTCCCTTCTCTCTTTTTATCTCTTTTTTGGGCCTTTCTCCTTTTTTATGGCCACTTTTTTTCGTCCGGAGTCTCATCCCTACTTGTGGCAGAATCATAGTCTCCATCATCCTTTCTTCACTGGGACAATGCTCTCATAATGATGATCATCACACTTTTATTTACTTACAACTCAAGAATTACAACTCGATACTTAGAACAAAATATGACTCTATGTGAATGCCTCCGGTGGTGTACCAAGATGTGCGATGAATCAAGAGTGACATGTATGAAAGAATTATGAATGGTGGCTTTGCCACAAATATGATGTCAAGTACATGATCATGCAAAGAAATATGACAATGATGAAGCGTGTCATAAATAATGGAACGGTGGAAAGTTGCATGGCAATATATCTCAGAGTGGCTATGGAAATGCCATAATAGGTAGGTATGGTGGCTGTTTTGAGGAAGGTATATGGTGGGTTTATGGTACCGACGAAAGTTGCATGGTACTAGAGAGGCTAGCAATTGTGGAAGGGTGAGAGTGCGTATAATCCATGGACTCAACATTAGTCATGAAGAGCTCACATACTTATTGCAAAAATCTATTAGTTATCGAAACGAAGTATTACGCGCATGCTCCTAGGGAGGGTAGATTGGTAGGAAAAGACCATCGCTCGTCCCCGACCGCCACTCACAAGGAAGAAAATCAAAAAAATAAATCATGCTCCGACTTCATCACATAACGGTTCACCATACGTGTATGCTACTTCTCCTTTCCACTATGGCCCATTAAGGCCCATTGACTCCCCGGGGGGTTTCGGTAACCCCCCGGTACTCCGGTATATGCCAAAACTCTCTCGAAACCTTTTCGATGTCCAAACATAGTCATCCAATATATCGATATTTATGTCTCGACCATTTCGAGACTCCTCGTCATGTCCGTGATCACATCCGGGACTCCGAACTACCTTCGGTACATCAAAATACACTCATAATACCAATCATCACCGAACGTTAAGCGTGCGGACCCTGCGGGTTCGAGAACTATGTAGACATGACCGAGACACGTCTCTGGTCAATAACCAATAGCGGAACCTGGATGTTCATATTGGCTCCCACATATTCTACGAAGATCTTTATCGGTCAAGCCGCACAAAGATATACGTTGTTCCCTTTGTCATTGGTATGTTACTTGCCCGAGATTCGATCGTCGGTATCTCAATACCTAGTTCAATCTATTTACCGACAAGTCTCTTTACTCGTTCCGTAATGCATCATCCCACAACTAACTCATTAGTCACATTGCTTGCAAGGCTTATATTGATGTGCGTTACCGAGAGGGCCCAGAGATACCTCTCCGACAATCGGAGTGAGAAATCCTAATCTCTATCTATGCCAACTCAACAAACACCATCGGAGACACCTGTAGAGCACCTTTATAATCACCCAATTACGTTGTGACGTTTGGTATCACACAAAGTGTTCCTCCGGTATTCGGGAGTTGCATGATCTCATAGCCATAGGAGCATGTATAAGTTATGGAGAAAGCAATAGCAACAAACTAAAAGATCATCATGCTAAGCTAACAGATGGGTCAAGTCAATCACATCATTCTCTAATGATGTGATCCTGTTAATCAAATGACAACTCATGTCTATGGTCAGGAAACATAACCATTACTGAATCAACGAGCTAGTCAAGTAGAGGCATACTAGTGACACTCTGTTTGTCTATGTATTCACACATGTACTAAGTTTTCGGTTAATACAATTCTAGCATGAATAATAAACATTTATCATGATATAAGGAAATATAAATAACAACTTTATTATTGCCTCTAGGGCATATTTCCTTCAAAAGGGTGATGCAGCAAAGTAGTCTACATATTTCTCTCAGTTTTTGAGAACCAAGGTATCAATCCAGTAGGAGACTACACGCAAATCGCCTAGTACCTGCACAAACAAATAAGAACCTTGCAACCAATGCGATAAAGGGGTTGTCAATCTCTTCACGGTCACTTACGAAAGTGAGATTTGATAAACATAATAAGATAAATACTTTTGGTATTTTTGTTGTATAGATTGAAAAGTAAAGATTGCAAAATAAATAGTAAACTAGAATTGTAGATCGGAAACTTATATGATGTAAAGTAGAACCGGGGGCCATAGGTTTCACTAGTGGCTTCTCTCGAGATAGCATATATTACAGTGGGTGAACAAATTACTGCCGAGCAATTGATAGAAAAGCGCATAGTTATGATGATATCTAGGCATGATCATGAACATAGCATCACGTCCGCGTCAAGTAGACTGAAACGATTCAGCATCTACTACTATTACTCCACACATCGACCGCTATCCAGCATGCATCTAGAGTATTAAGTTCATAAGAACAGAGTAACACATTAGGCTAGATGACATGGTGTAGAGGGATAAACTCAAGCAATATGATATAAACCCCATCTTTTTATACTTGATGGCAACAATGCAATATGTGCCTTGCTGCCCCTGCTGTCACTGGGAAAGGACACCGCAAGATTGAACCCAAAGCTAAGCACTTCTCCCATTGCAAGAAAGATCAATCTAGTAGGCCAACCCAAACTGATAATTCGAAGAGACTTGCAAAGATATCAAATCATGCATATAAGAATTCAGAGAAGAATCAGATATTGTTCATAGATAATCTTAATCATAAACCCACAATTCATCGGATCTCGACAAACACACCGCAAAAAGAATTACATCGAATAGATCTCCAAGAACATCGAGGAGAACTTTGTATTGAGATCCAAAGAGAGAGAAGAAGCCATCTAGCTAATAACTATGGACCCGAAGGTCTGTGGTAAACTACTTACACATCACCAGAGAGGCTATGGTGTTGATGTAGAAGCCCTCCGTGATCGAATACCCCTCCGGTAGATCGCCGGAAAAGGTCCCCAGATGGGATCTCATGGGTACAGAAGGTTGCCGCAGTGGAAAAGTTGTTTCGTGGCTCCCTGGATGTTTTCAGGGTATAAGAGTATATATATGCGAAGGAAGTAGGTCGGTGGAGCTATGAGGGGCCCACGAGGGTGGGGGGCGCGCCGCCCTACCTCGTGGCCGCCTCGTTGCTTCCTTGACCTCCACTCCAAGTCTCTTGGATTGCGTTTGCTCCAAAAAAGATCCTCGCGAAGGTTTCATTCAGTTTGGATTCCATTTGATATTCCTTTTCTGCGAAGCACTGAAATAGGCAAAAAACAGCAACTGGCACTGGGCCTCCGGTTAATAGGTTAGTCCCAGAAATAATATAAAAGTGCATATTAAATACCATTAAACATCCAAAACCGATAATATAATAGCATGTAACAATAAAAATTATAGATACATCGGAGACGTATCATCATCCCCAAGCTTAATTCCTGCTCGTCCTTGAGTAGGTAAATGATAAAAAGAGAAGTTTTGATGTGGAATGCTACCTAACATAATTTCGATGTAATTTTCTTTATTGTGGCATGAATATTCAGATCCGAAAGATTCAAGACAAAAGTTTAATATCGACATAAAAATAATAATACTTCAAGCATACTGACCTAGCAATTATGTCTTCTCAAAATAACATGGCCAAAGAAAGCTATCCCTACAAAATCATATAGTGTGGCTATGCTCTATCTTCATCACACAAAATATTTAAATCATGCACAACCCCGATGACAAGCCAAGCAATTGTTTCATACTTTTGATGTTCTCAAACTTTTTCAATCTTCACGCAATACATGAGCGTGAGCCATGGACATAGCACTATAGGTGGAATAGAATGGTGGTTATGGAGAAGACAAAAAGGAGAAGATAGTCTCACATCAACTAGGCGTATCAACGGGCTGTGGAGATGCCCATCAATAGATATCAATGTGAGTGAGTAGGGATTGCCATGCAACGGATGCACTAGAGCTATAAGTGTATGAAAGCTCAACAAAAGAAACTAAGTGGGTGTGCATCCAGCTTGCCTGCTCATGAAGACCTAGGGCATTTTGAGGAAGCCCATCATTGGAATATACAAGCCAAGTTCTATAATGAAAAATTCCCACTAGTATATGAAAGTGACAAAATAGGAGACTCTCTATCATGAAGATCATGGTGCTACTTTGAAGCACAAGTGTGGAAAAAGGATAGTAGCATTGTCCCTTCTCTCTTTTTATCTCTTTTTTGGGCCTTTCTCCTTTTTTATGGCCACTTTTTTTCGTCCGGAGTCTCATCCCTACTTGTGGCAGAATCATAGTCTCCATCATCCTTTCTTCACTGGGACAATGCTCTCATAATGATGATCATCACACTTTTATTTACTTACAACTCAAGAATTACAACTCGATACTTAGAACAAAATATGACTCTATGTGAATGCCTCCGGTGGTGTACCAAGATGTGCGATGAATCAAGAGTGACATGTATGAAAGAATTATGAATGGTGGCTTTGCCACAAATATGATGTCAAGTACATGATCATGCAAAGAAATATGACAATGATGAAGCGTGTCATAAATAATGGAACGGTGGAAAGTTGCATGGCAATATATCTCAGAGTGGCTATGGAAATGCCATAATAGGTAGGTATGGTGGCTGTTTTGAGGAAGGTATATGGTGGGTTTATGGTACTGACGAAAGTTGCATGGTACTAGAGAGGCTAGCAATTGTGGAAGGGTGAGAGTGCGTATAATCCATGGACTCAACATTAGTCATGAAGAGCTCACATACTTATTGCAAAAATCTATTAGTTATCGAAACGAAGTATTACGCGCATGCTCCTAGGGAGGGTAGATTGGTAGGAAAAGACCATCGCTCGTCCCCGACCGCCACTCACAAGGAAGAAAATCAAAAAAATAAATCATGCTCCGACTTCATCACATAACGGTTCACCATACGTGTATGCTACGAGAATCTCAAACTTTAACACAAGTATCTCTCAAATTCACAACTACTCAACTAGCATGACTCTAATATCACCATCTTCATATCTCAAAACAATCATCAAGTATCAAACTTCTCATAGTATTCAATGCACTTTATATGAAAGTTTTTATTACACCCATCTTGGATGCCTATCATATTAGGACTAATTTCATAACCAAAGAAAATTACCATGCTGTTATAAAGGACTCTCAAAATAATATAAGTGAAGAATGAGAGATCAATAATTTCTATAAAATAAAACCACCATCGTGCTCTAAAAAGATATAAGTGAAGCACTAGAGCAAAATTATCTAGCTCAAAAGATATAAGTGAAGCACATAGAGTACTCTAAGAAATTCCGATTCATGTGTGTCTCTCCAAAAGGGTGTGTATAGCAAGTCTTATTGTGGTAAACTAAAAAGAAAAGACTCAAATCATACAATACGCTCCAAGAAAAACACATATCATGTGGTGAATAAAAATATAGTCTCAAGTAAAGTTACCGATGGACGAAGACGAAAGATGGTATGCCTTCCGGGGCATCCCCAAGCTTAGGCTTTTGGTTGTCCTTGAATTTTACCTTGGGGTTCCTTGGGAATCCCCAAGCTTAGGCTCTTGCCACCCTTATTCCAAAATCCATCAAATCTTTACCCAAAAACTTGAAAACTTCACAACACAAAACTCAACAGAAAATCTCATGAGCTCCGTTAGTATAAGAAAACAAACCACCACTTTAAGGTACTGTAATCAACTCATTCTTTATTTATATTGGTGTTAAACCTACTGTATTCTAACTTATCTATGGTTCATACACCCCGATACTAGCCATAGATTCATCAAAATAAGTAAACAACATGCGAAAAATAGAATTTGTCAAAAACAGATAGCAATCTGTAGGTTTCGAATACTTCTGTAACTCCAAAAATCCTGAGAAATTAGAACATCCTAAATAATTTGTATAATGATATACTGCAGTTGGAATTGGTATTTTATCGCTCTCTAGTAAAAAATGAAAATTATTCTCGTGAGCGCATACTTTCTGTTTTCTCCAGCAAGATCAAATAACAATCACCCAAGAAGATCCTAAAGGCTTTACTTGGCACAAACACTAATTAAAACATAAAAAACACAATCATAACATAGGATAGATGATTTATTTATTAATAAACAGGAACAAAAAGCAAGGAACAAAAATAAAATTGGGTTGCCTCCCAACAAGCGCTATCGTTTAACACCCCTAGCTAGACATAAAAACAAGGATAGATCTAAGTATTGTCATCTTTGGTATGCAATCCATATGTGCCTCTCATAATAGATTCATAAGGTAATTTAATTTTCTTGCTAGGAAAGTGTTCCATGCCTTTCCTTAATGGGAATTGGAATATAATATTTCCTTCTTTCATGTCAATAATCGCACCAATCGTTCTAAGGAAAGGTCTACCAAGAATAATAGGACATGTAGGATTGCAATATATATCAAGAATAATGAAATCTATGGGCATATAATTCCTATTTGCAAAAATAAGAACATCATTAATCCTTACCATAGGTTTCTTAATGGTAGAATCCGCAAGATGCAAATTTAAAGAACAATCATCAAATTCACGGAAACCTAACACATCACACAAAGTTTTGGAATTGTGGAAACACTAGCACCCAAATCACATAAAGCATAGAATTCATGATATTTAATCTTAATTTTACTAGTAGGTTCCCACTCATCATAAAGTTTTCTAGGGATAGAAACTTCTAGTTCAAGCTTTTCTTTATGGGATTGCATTAAAGCATCAACGATGTGTTTGGTAAAAGCTTTATTTTGATCATAAGGATGAGGAGAATTTAGAATGGATTGCAACAAGGAAATACAATCTATCAAACAAAAATTATCATAATTAAATTCCTTGAAATCCAAAATAGTGGGTTCATTTCTATGTAAAGTTTTGACCTCTTCAATCCCACTTTTATTAATTTTTGCATCAAGATCTAAAAACTCTGAATCATTCGGACGCCTTCTAACTAAAGTTGACTCATCTCCAGTCCCATTTTTAACAAGATTAATATTGGCAAACAAGGATTTAATAGGAGACACACCAATCACTTTTAGATCTTCATCATTATTATCATGAAAACTAGAAGAACACGCCTTCACAAAGCAATCTTTTTTAGCACACATCCTAGCGGTTCTTTATTTGCACTCATCAATGGAAATTCTCATGGCTTTGAGAGACTCGTTGATATCATGCTTAGGTGGAATAGATCTAAGTTTCAAAGAATCAACATCAAGAGAAATTCTATCCACGTTCCTAGCCAACTCATCAATCTTAAGCAATTTTTCTTCAATCAAAGCATTGAAATTCTTTTGCGAATTCATAAATTCTTTAACACTAGTCTCAAAATCAGAGGGCATCTTATTAAAATTTCCATGAGAGTTGTTGTAGGAATTACCATAATTATTAGAGGAATTACTAGGGAACGGCCTATAATTAAAATTTCCTCTATACACGTTGTTACCAAAATTGTTCCTACCAACAAAATTCACATCCATAGATTCATTATTATTCTCAATCAAAGTGGACAAAGGCATATCATTACGATTAGAAGAAACACTCTTATTAGCAAACAATTTCATCAATTCATCCATCTTTCCACTCAAAACATTAATCTCTTCTATCGCATGAACTTTTTTACTAGTACATCTTTCGGTGTGCCATTGAGAATAATTAACCATAATATTATATAGGAGTTTAGTAGCTTCTCCTAAAGAGATTTCCATAAAAGTGCCTCCCGCGGCTGAATCTAAAAGATTTCTAGAAGCAAAATTCAATCCAACATAAAAATTCTGTATAATCATCCATAAATTCAAACCATGTGTAGGGAAATTACATATCATTAATCTCATCCTCTCCCAAGCTTCTGCAACATGCTCAGGATAAAGTATTTTAAAATTCATAATATCGTTTCTAAGAGAGATGATCTTAGCGGGAGGAAAATACTTAGAGATAACAACATCTTTGCACTTATTCCATGAATCAATACTATTTTTAGGCAAAGAAGAGAACCAAGTTTTAGCATGATCTCTAAGCGAAAACAGAAATAGCTTCAATTTAACAATATCATTATCCACATCTTTCTTCTTTTGCATATCACATAAATCAACAAAGCTATTTAGATGGGTAGCGGCATCTTCACTAGGAAGGCTAGCAAATTGATCTTTCATGACAAGATTCAGCAAAGCAGTATTAATTTCACAAGATTCGGCATCGGTAAGAGGAGCAATCGGAGTGTTAATAAAATCATTGTTGTTGTTATTGGTAAAGTCACTGAAAGGATCGAGAAGAGGTGTCTAGAGGGGGTTGATTAGACACTAAGTGCCAAAAGTTGCAGTTTTTAATATTCTTAAGTTTAAGTGGAGTTTAAGAACAAGTTTAACAAACACAATACATATCAAGCAAGCATGCAATGAGTATATGAGCAGCGGAAAGTAAAGCATGCAACTTGCAAGAATCTAAAGGGAAGGATTTGGAGTATTCAAACGCAATTGGAGACACAAATGTTTTTGTCATGGTTCCGATAGGTGGTGCTATCGTACATCCACGTTGATGGAGACTTCAACCCACGGAGGGTAACGGTTGCACGAGTCCACGGAGGGCTCCACCCACGAAGGGTCCACGAAGAAGCAACCTTGTCTATTCCATCATGGTCGTCGCCCACGAAGGACTTGCCTCACTAGCGGTAGATCTTCACGAAGTAGGCGATCTCCTTGCCCTTACAAACTCCTTGGTTCAACTCCACAATCTTGTCGGAGGCTCCCAAGTGACACCTAGCCAATCTAGGAGACACCACTCTCCAAGAAGTAACAAATGGTGTGTTGATGATGAACTCCTTGCTCTTGTGCTTCAAATGATAGCCTCCCCAACGCTCAACTCTCTCTCACAAGATTTGGATTTGGTGGAAAGAAGATTTGAGTGGAAAGCAACTTGGGGAAGGGTAGAGATCAAGATTCATATGGTTGGAATGGAATATCTTGACCTCAACACAAGGGTAGGTGGTTCTCTCTCAGAAAATGTGTATTGGAAGTGTAGGTATGTTCTGATGGCTTTCTCCATGAATGAAGAGTGGGTGGAGGGGTATATATAGCCTCCACACAGAATCTAACCGTTACACTCAATTTACCAATCTCAGTGAGACCGAAGGGAAAAAATCGGTCGGACCGATTTAGTAAACCTAGTGACCGTTAGGGTTTTCGGTGGGACCGACTAGTTCAACTCGGTGGAACCGATGTGCTAGGGTTAGGGTAAAACCAAAACTCGGTTTGGCCGATTACTCAAACTCAGTGGGACCGATTTGGGTAATAAGCGAAACAGAGAGTTGGCCAAGCAAACTCAGTGGGGCCAATTGCATATCTCGGTGGGACCGAAAATATTGCAACAGGTAACAAAGAGTTTGCAAGCCCATCTCGGTGAGACCGAGATCCCATCGGTGAGACTGAACTGATTAGGGTTTCTGGCAGTGGCTATGTTAACTGAACTCAGTGGCTCCGGATAGAAAGAATTAGTGGGGCCGGGTTTGACTTTTGGTTTAGGTCATATGTGGATGTGGTAAGGTAGTTGAGGGTTTTGGAGCATATCACTAAGCACTTTGAGCAAGCAAGCCATTAAGCAACACCTCATCCCCTCTTGTTAGTATTGGCTTTTCCTATAGACTCGATGTGATCTTGGATCACTAAAATAGAAAATGTAGAGTCTTGATCTTGAAGCTTGAGCCAATCCTTTGTCCTTAGCATCTTGAAAGGGTTCCACATCCTCTAGTCCATGCCACTCCATTGTTGTAGTTATCTGAAACATACTAGGTAAAAGTGTTAGTCCAACAAGAGATATGTTGACATTAATTACCAAAACCACCCAGGGAGCACTTGTGCTTTCAATCTCCCCCTTTTTGGTAATTCATGACAACATACATCAAAGCTTTAGATAAAGATATAGAGAATAGCAAGTAAAGCTTTGGAAAGACATGTAACATGCATAGGCTCCCCCTACATGTATGCAATCATGTGAATATTGAATATAGGAGCGTGTGAATGCGTAAACATGATAGAGTAAGCAATGTGTTACATGTATCTTGGCTATATGCATCGGAGCAAATGATGTGAATGTGAGAAATGTACCTTCATGCTCATGAGTCCTTCTTGCAAATAGTATGTACATCAGCAAGAACTTCTCATTCACATGATTGTGATGCATATACTTACCTTGTGGTCTTGAGTTGGCTTAGGATGGGATGAACCTGCGCAAACAAGGTTAAATAACACAGATACACCTACTGACCAGAGCAAACAAGAGAAACCACAAGAGAACCAAGACTGGGATGACATGTAGAGTGAGTACTAAGTACCACATTGGATATAGACATGTCCCCAAAGGTAAAGATATGCAATAAAATCAGAGATTTCCTTCCCTTAGATGTCTTGCTCCCCCTGAATCTGCATGGGATATTTGGAGAAGATAGGGAACAGAAAATCAGAGCAACGAAAAGGAACAACAGAGCTTGAGCTAAAGCAAGCAACCAAACATGTCTTTCCCCTCTTAAAAACATGTGACATCTCTCCTCTTGAACACCAAGCATCTGGGGTCTTTGATGATATTACTTTCTCCTAGTTGAGAAACTCTCTCCCCCTGAGTACTCTCTCTTTCTCCCCCTATAGGAAGGATTATGCTTTGATGTGATCTCTCTCTCCCCCTTTGACATCAATTTCCAAGAAGGGCTCTTCTGGTCATGTGATACAAATGGGTTGGTCCTTGAGTCACAGAGCAAAGCAGCATGTCTAATATGATGCTGGCAGAGGACAAGAATCATTGAGTGGAGATGGAGCAAACAGAAATCAAGAATAAGTGGCAAGTTGGTTTTCCTGTGATGAAATCGGTGACTCCAAGTTGTGTGCTTCGGTTGCACTGAAGGATTTCGATTGGGCCGAAGAGAACAAACCGGTGTGACCAAGTTCATCAGAGTGAAATCACTTGTCACCTCAGCTCACTAGACAAGTAAGATCTCACAAGGATATGCAAGGAATTAACTAAAAGATTTGCAATGAATTGGATGCAGAAAATGCAGAACAAGAAAGGAAAGAAAAGAAACTAAAAGTTCTAGATGAAGTTTTTTTTGAAAGGGGAAACAAATATGCAAATGCAAAAGCACGGAGAAACACTAGAGAACTTCATCTAGAAATGGTCAGTGACAAAGTCACCTATGTTAGAGTATATTGACTTAGGAGTCAAGTGAGAGCACTTGATGATAGGTCATACTCATCGTTTAAGCTCAAAATGGGGTTACCATTTTTCATTTAAGCCTTTTGATGTATTCACATCTTGTCGAGTTGCTTTGACTCATGACTTGGAGTAAAGCTTCTAAGATCGAAAAAAATACCTTGGGTGGTGGTGTTGATCTTGTTCATGTAGTTGAACTTGTGTGGGTTGCTCAAGGTTGATGTAGTTCATCAAGGGTTGGGAGCACCACTTGGAGTTTGAGTTCATCTACCTACATGGGTTAGCTTTGCAAGGAAGAGCACTTGTGTATCCAAAATGACAATCATGAGACTCAACATAAAATTTACTAAAGGATATGTTTGAATGGTTTCGTGCTTCCTTGTCTTCAACCACCATTGTGTAGAGACTTGGTGATGTAGAAATTTCTCAAGATATGAGTGTGTGGCAATCTCACAGATTTAGATTCAACCAAGTACCTACACGGGTTAGATAACATGCAAGGTACAAATATATCCAAGACATAAGAATAGCATCATAAGAGGAATATCGAGGATTAGTCATAGGCTCATGCCCCGCATGTATCAAATGGAGTTCCTACTCCAAGTTTGAAGCATCAATGATGTTCAATTCACCTCTCAACCTGCAAAACACTTTCTCATCAAGTGGTTTAGTGAATATATCCGCCAATTGCTTATCGATGCGAACATGCTTAAGGTTAATGTCCCCTTTTGCAACATGATCTCGAATGAAATGATGACAAACTTCAAAATGCTTAGTTCGAGAATGTTGCACGGGATTGTGAGAAATCTTAATAGCACTTTCATTGTCACATAGCAATGGAACATGTTTCACATATATCCCATAATCTTTAAGAGTTTGGGTCATCCAAAGTAATTGAGCACAACATGAACCAGCGGTAATGTATTCCGCTTCGGTGGTGGATAAGGATACCGAGTTTTGTTTCTTAGAAGACCAAGACACAAGAGATCTACCAAGGAATTGACAATTACCCAAAGTGGACTTTCTATCAACCTTGTCTCCGGCATAGTCCGAATCGGAGTAGCCAACAAGATCAAAAGAGGACCTCTTACGATACCAAATGCCAAAATTTGGTGTATGGATTAGGTATCTCACTATCCTTTTCACAGCCTTAAGATGACACTCTTTAGGAGCAGCTTGATATCGTGCACACATGCACACACTTAGCATAATATCGGGACGAGAGGCACATAGATATAACAATGAACCAATCATAGAGCGATAAACCTTTTGATCAACTGGTTCACTATCTTTGGTTAAATCAAGATGTCCACTAGTAGGCATGGGTGTAGTCATACCTTTGCATTCTTGCATATTGAACTTCTTGAATAAGTCACTGGTGTACTTCATTTGAGAGACAAAGGTACCTTCCTTAGTTTGCTTGATTTGCAAACCAAGAAAGAATTTGAGTTCACTCATCATAGACATCTCAAACTTCTCCGACATTAGCTTTCCAAACTTCTCACTAAAATGAGGGTTAGTTTAACCAAATATGATATCATCAACATAAATTTGGCACACAAATAGTTCTCCATTAACCTTTTAGTAAAAAGAGTAGAATCAATTTTACCAATTTCAAAGCCTTTTTCAATAAGGAACTTGGTCAAGCATTTATACCATGCTCTAGGAGCTTGTTTAAGACCATAAAGGGATTTGTGAAGTTTGTAAACATGATTAGGTTTCTTAGGATTGACGAAGCCGGGAGGTTGCTTAACATAAACTTCCTCCTAGATTTTGCCATTTAGAAAAGCACTTTTAATGTCCATTTGGTACAAGGTGATATCATGGTGATTAGCATAAGCAAGTAAGATGCGAATGGACTCAAGTCTAGCAACGGGAGCATATGTCTCACCATAGTCCATACCTTCAACTTGTGTGTAGCCTTGAGTGACGAGACGTGCTTTGTTCCAAACCACTTGTCCATCTTCATCTTGCTTGTTGCGAAACACCCATTTGGTACCAATGATGTTGTGGTTGTTGTCGGGCTTCTCGACCAAAGTCCACACTTGATTTCTCTCAAAGTTGTGTAGCTCTTCATGCATAGCGTTTATCCAATCCGGATCCTCCAATGCTTCTTCAACCTTCATAGGTTCAATGCTAGAGATGAATGAGTAATGTTCACAAAAGTTAGCTAAACGAGTTTTAGAGCGACTGATTCTCCCGGTTTGGATATCATTGTAGATTTGCTCGACGGGATGATCCTTAGCAATTCTTGCTCGAACTCGTGAAAGCTTTTGCTTGGGTCGGGGTGGAACATCCTCTTCATCTTGTGCTTCTTCTTGGCCTTCTTCATTGTTAACGTTGTCGTTCTCTTGTCGTGGTGGAGAAGGAGGTTGTTGATGTTCATCTTGGTGCACTTCCTCGTTTTCTTCATCTTGGCGTGTCCCACTTGTGGATGCTTCCGTATCAACTCTTGGTTCACCTTGTCGTGAGGTAGAAGCATCCACTTGGACGGACGAGGTACTCTCCTTCACTTCCGTTGGACAAATCTTGCCAATGGACAAGTCTTGAATTGCTTCCGAAGGGTCTTTGTCTCCTACATCAATTGGCAGTTGCTCTACTTGCGAGCCGTTAGATTCATCAAACTTCACATCTACCGTCTCTTCAACCTTTCGGGTGAAATTGTTGTAGACACGGTAAGTGTGAGAGTTTGAGCCATAACCAAGTAGGAAGCCTTCATGAGATTTAGGAGCAAACTTAGAACGACGATGCTTATCAAGAATGTAGCACTTTGAGCCGAATACTCGAAAGTATCCAACTTGGGGTTTGTTACCGGTGAGGAGCTCGTATGCCGTCTTGTCGAGTAGCTTGTGAAGATACAAGCGATTTGTTGCATGACAAGCTGTCTCAACCGCTTCCGCCCAAAAGTGCTTTGGTGTTTTGTACTCATCAAGCATCATTCTTGCCATCTCGATAAGAGTCCGGTTCTTCCTTTCAACAACTCCATTTTGTTGAGGTGTGTACGTAGCCGAGAACTCGTGTGAAATCCCTTCTTCATCAAGAAAGGTGTCCACATTTGCGTTCTTGAACTCCGTTCCGTTGTCGCTCAGAACCTTCTTGATCTTCACGTCAAACTGATTTTGGGCCTTCCTAGCGAAGTTTTTGAAGATATTTTGGACCTGCGATTTGTCATCAAGAAAGAACACCCACGTAAATCTTGAAAAATCATCAACTATGACCTGACTAAATGAGTTACCACCGAGACTCTTGTAGGCATTTATACCAAAGAGATCCATGTGAAGTAGCTCGAGTGGTCTTCTTGTGGTCATGATGTTCTTCGCGCGGTGACTTCCTCCAACTCGTTTCCCTGCTTGACAAGCACTACAAAGTCTATCCTTGTCAAATATGACATCTTTTATTCCAAGGATATGGTCACCTTTAATAAGCTTATCAAGATTTCGCATACCAACATGACCTAGTCTTATATGCCACAACCAGCCTTTAGAAGATTTGGCAATTAAGCAAGTTTTAGGTTGAGCATTTTTAGTGAAATCAACAATGTAAAGATCTCCTCTATGTATACCGGTAAAGACCATTTTATGATTATCTCTACGAAACACTTGGCAATCTACTTCAGTAGATAGGACATTGAAACCGAAATCAGCAAGTCTAGATACTGAAAGTAAGTTGTAGCCAAGAGATTCAACGAGCATGACATTTTGTATGGAGCTATCATGTGAGATGGCCACCTTACCAAGGCCAACCACCTTACCCTTTGAATTATCACCAAAAGTGACATACTTTCGAGGGCCGTCATTTTCAGCAAGCTCACGGAACATGTCTTTATCTCCGGTCATACGATCAGTACATCCACTATCAAGGAGCCATTCCTTTCCTCCAGCCATGTAGCCGCGAAGATTTGCCATAAGACCAAAGTGTCTCATCGCATCATCGAGATCATAGTCACTATCATCATCATCATCATCCTCATCCGAGTATTCATGTTCAACATCATCTTGTGATTGATCAATTCCTAGAGAGGGCAATTCATTAGATAAATGATCATTTCTATAGTTATCTTTATGAATTCTAATAGCTCTGGAAATGATATTGCTAATGATTCCAACATCTCCTTTGGCACTCGTAAGATTAGTAAGCTCAAATAAGCAGTCACCAAATTTGGGATCATTAGAACTCATCTTAATCAAGGCAATAGACTTATGGAGGATTTCATCTAGATCTTTCAAGGAATGATTTGGAAAGAGTTCCTCAAGGAATTTCCATATGGTGTAGGCACACTTAAGAGTCGGCAAACAACCAATCAAGTTTCTAGGCAAGCCTCTAGTGATAATATTAACAGTTCTAAGATTGCGAATCATGTCAATATCTTCATCTAGGGTAGGGTGCAAAGGATCAACATGAGGTGCACAAGGGCTAGTAATGTACTTGTTCAAATGATATTCATTGAAAATCTCAAGCATTTCATTTTTCCACTCATGAAAATACTCTCCATCAAGAATAGGCACTCTATGTCTAAGACTCTCCAAAGTAGACACATCCATCTTCCTCCAATGGTGTTTAAACCAAGGCAATGGAGACCAATGCTCTGATACCAATTGAAAGGATCGAGAAGAGGTGTCTAGAGGGGGGTGATTAGACACTAAGTGCCAAAAGTTGCAGTTTTTAATATTCTTAAGTTTAAGTGGAGTATAAGAACAAGTTTAACAAACACAATACATATCAAGCAAGCATGCAATGAGTATATGAGCAGCGGAAAGTAAAGCATGCAACTTGCAAGAATGTAAAGGAAGGATTTGGAGTATTCAAACGCAATTGGAGACACAGATGTTTTTGTCGTGGTTCCGATAGGTGGTGCTATCGTACATCCACGTTGATGGAGACTTCAACCCACGGAGGGTAACGGTTGCGCGAGTCCACGGAGGGCTCCACCCACGAAGGGTCCACGAAGAAGCAACCTTGTCTATTCCATCATGGTCGTCGCCCACGAAGGACTTGCCTCACTAGCGGTAGATCTTCATGAAGTAGGCGATCTCCTTGCCCTTACAAACTCCTTGGTTCAACTCCACAATCTTGTCGGAGGCTCCCAAGTGACACCTAGCCAATCTAGGAGACACCACTCTCCAAGAAGTAACAAATGGTGTGTTGATGATGAACTCCTTTCTCTTGTGCTTAAAATGATAGTCTCCCCAACACTCAACTCTCTCTCACAGGATTTGGATTTGGTGGAAAGAAGATTTGAGTGGAAAGCAACTTGGGGAAGGCTAGAGATCAAGATTCATATGGTTGGAATGGAATATCATGACCTCAACACAAAGGTAGGTGGTTCTCTCTCAGAAAATGTGTATTGGAAGTGTAGGTATGTTCTGATGGCTTTCTCCACGAATGAAGAGTGGGTGGAGGGGTATATATAGCCTCCACACAGAATCTAACCGTTACACTCAATTTACCAATCTCGGTGAGACCGAAGGGAAAAACTCGGTCGGGCCGATTTAGTAAACCTAGTGACCGTTAGGGTTTTCAGTGGGACTGACTAGTTCAACTCGGTGGAACCGATGTGCTAGGGTTAGGGTAAAACCAAAACTCGGTTTGACCGATTACTCAAACTCAGTGGGACCGATTTGGGTAATAAGCGAAACAGAGAGTTGGCCAAGCAAACTCGGTGGGGCCGATTGCCACTACTAGAAATTGCAGCATTAACAACGAGGCATAAACAATACTTGGTCGTTACTGCAACCATAGCGAGTCCTACGTCCAACTTTGGCCTGCGTGGCCCATCATTAAATTACGTTAGCTGATGGTTCTCCTTGATTAATTAAGGATAAATATCCCTCTAATCGATCTAGGTTTCCTAAACAAACTGAGCCTCACCAAAACATGAACCATGGCGGCGCAACCCATCCGACGGATCGAAGCCAGCCATGGAGCATCGACCTGGAAGAAGCGCAGCAACGGAAGAGTGACGTGGATATAGGGTCACGTGCTGCGTCTGCCGGCAGTGGAGCAGCCGAGGTCCTCGTTTCCCACCGTCGACCGACGACCGTACGCTCAGGCGGCGGCGACCACCGATATCTGCAAGACCAGCGCGGCGGCGGGCAACAACAACACTAACGAGTCAGGCTTCCTGTCCAGCGACATCATCTCCCACTCCCCTTCCGCCCCCAGCCTGCTACCACCACGGCCATCACTGAAGGTGCTCAATCCCCTTCTCTTCCTTCCCCCAACTTCACTCTTTCGACCTCCCTTTTCCTGTAGCTTATAAGAATTAGCAAGGTGAAATAGAGAGGTTGGCCAGGCATTCAAGGAGAAGAAGGTGAAATAGAGGTTCCCTAATTGTTGAGTTCTGCAATTTCGAATAGAGTTAACACTGATTCACCATCGGGAGTGTCTGTGCTTGAACAGACACTGATTCTCCATGTTACCAATTTCCTGTGATCTCTTCTCAAAAATAAATATTTCATACTGCAATTGTAGTGGTTTGTTGCGATCTAGCAGAAGTAATCCAAAAATGCCTAGGAGCTAGTAGTACTAAGTTGTGTTTAAGTTTGTTTTAATTAGGAAGCGATCAACATTGCCGTGTAATTAGATTAGGTGAGTGAATTTGAGTTTAGATTGGAGTATGCTTTAATTAGGCAAGTGTGGTCGTGTGTCATCAAGTAGTAGTAATCCGACTTGGATTTGTACTTGGTCAGGTTCGTGGCTGTGTCCATGTAGATGCGTTGGTCATGTAAGTACTAGTCCATATCCAGTCATGCTATGCTTCGTATAGGTGTGTTGAGTCCGGGGCTGCGTGAGATTTGTAATGTGGAGAAAAATAAAAAGAAATAAATAAAAGAAAGGGCACACCAAGGGTCCTTGGCCAAAAGAAAATTCGCGCCCGTGTTTTTGTGATCTCTTGAAGAGATGCTATATTAATGTGAATACAACACAAAAGTACAATTTATCTTGGTATGTTCTATCTATACTATTATTGTTGTGACTACATGTTGTAGACTTTTTATTTAAGGAAACATAATTATGTAGATGTTCGAGTCTTTACAAAACCATATACTAAATAAGCCCACTTGTTTTCTTAATGCATTAGCGGTACGTCGCTCCGATCCTGTGTGTGTTTGTCCTGATGCGAATGGAGTTGCTGCAGTTTCTAAACAAGCACTAACCCATAAGTCCGCATATCTTGTTCCTACTTTAGTGGTTCATGTATAGGTAAATTTAGTGTTTAGAGCCTTATTTCTGTTCTGGTGTATATACATAGCCTATGTTTGCATATAGACCATATCGTTATGTACAATTTTTTTATCGATCTGGCAGTAAACCCTTTAGACGGATAATATGGGGCATGATACACAATTTTAACTTATCTTGTTTATTATATAAGATCGGTGTGACTTGTCTTGCCATTTTGTTAGAACTAATAATAGCCACTTGCCTATGTTGGAACAGGGAGGAAAGGAAACAAGCCACCGAGTATGGATAAACCATTTTCCTAGACACACAATAATGGTACAGCCTTTGCTGATTCTACAACCTCCGACAAACATGCAAGACTTAATTTAATTGCATTAACTTCTATAATGAGCAGCAAGTGTACAATTCCTACTGACATGTAGAAATTGATGCAAATAACTTACTACTGGATCCTGATCTTTCGAATGGTGAAGTTGTGTAGAAATGTGACTCATCTAAGCGACGTGATTGCGTAGCTGGCTTTGGTGGAGGAATTAGAGCAAGAGATTTGTGAGGACCCGCATTAAGTAAGGTTGAATTGGTTTCTAAACTTCAAGCTTCTAAGAAAGTGAAACAAGTACTCGAAGGAAAGTTCAATGATATGGTGCAAGAAGTGTTAGAAATTAAGCGTCTTGTGTCTGGTAAATCTCTAAATCATAGTTCCCATGAAAGACAACATGATAAAGTAAGTGCTCATACATTGATTTTATATGTTACTATACGTTGTGCCAATTTATGTACATGGACTGAGTTTCATAACCTACTCAACATTTTGTAGGACTGATGGTGGACCGTAATATATAGAAGCATTAGGAGGCATTGTAATGGCGGATGAAGATATCCATTCAAACAACGAGTGGTGCCCCTCGATTGAAGATTAATTAATATTATATTTTCTAGTTGTCATGTTTTCTAGATAGACATGATCGAGTACATTGGTCATATATATAAGGAGTCCTTTTGACTCAAATTTTGTTTAATGATATTTTAATTTCAGAATTGTATGTCAGAATATTGGTATTTCTATTAATAAATGTGGCTATGACCCTTTTAATTCAGATTAGTTTTTATATCAATGTGGATGTTAATATTGAAATGTTGGATGTTGCATAAAGTGACCGATGAACCGAGTACATATATATGTGGTTCAGAAGGATATCAAAGTGTGAAGAGAGAGGTTGGTAGGGTACTGATACTTTGGCAAGCGTGATAACATTATTAGCGACGACAAAAGTGGAAGTTAATAATACAATTGCGGTTGTTATTGCTTTGGGCTTGACGACGACACACCATCTCGTCGTTAAAAGAATAACGACCACGATGTGGGGTCGTTATTCTTTTAACGAGGAGCCTACTATGACCAGCAGATTGTGGTCGTTAATGATCTTTAACGACCACAATCCGACCTTTAACGACCACATATACCATTGTTAAAAATCATTTTCCTAGTAGTGTGCATATCTCGGTGGGACCAAAAATATTGCAACAGGTAACAGAGAGTTTGCAAGCCCATCTTGGTGAGACCGAGATCCCATCGGTGAGACCGAACTGATTAGGGATTCTGGCAGTGGCTATGTTAACTAAACTCGGTGGCTTTGGATAGAAAGAATCGGTGGGGCCGAGTTTGACTTTTGGTTTAGGTCATATGTGGATGTGGGAAGGTAGTTGAGGGTTTTGGAGCATATCACTAAGCACTTTCAGCAAGCAAGCCATTAAGCAACACCTCATCCCCTCTTGATAGTATTGGCTTTTCCTATAGACTCAATGTGATCTTGGATCACTAAAATAGAAAATGTAGAGTCTTGATCTTGAAGCTTGAGCCAATCCTTTGTCCTTAGCATCTTGAAGGGGTTCCACATCCTCTAGTCCATGCCACTCCATTGTTGAACTTATCTGAAACATACTAGGTAAAAGTGTTAGTCCAACAAGAGATATGTTGACATTAATTACCAAAACCACCCAGGGAGCACTTGTGCTTTCACAGTAGGAGAAGACCATAATTAAATTGTTGAACTGGCTCTTATATGCATTATTGTTGAATTAACCAAAGAGCCCATATTGCCTTGTCTTCTCCTGTTTATTGAATGCTCGCAGATTCCAGCTTAGTCCAATGCACGTACACTCTTATTATTATTCACACCATTTGGTCGTGCAAGTGAAAGGCAATTATGATGATATATGATGGACTGACTGAGATGACAAAAGCTGGTATGAACTCGACCTCTTTTGTTTTTGTAAATATGATGAGTCCCTCGTTCTTGATTCAGCTTATTATGAATAAACATGTTTGCAATGACAATTAGAGATCGTAGTTGCTTGTGCCATGCTTGATTAGCTATGAGTTATAATGATTTACCTTGTGTGCCAACATGCTATTGAGATGGTTATGATGTGGTATGATGGGGTGGTATCCTCCTTCAAATGATTTAAGTGACTTGACTTGGCACATGTTCACGCATGTAGTTGAAACAAATCAACATAGCCTTCACGATATTTATGTTCATGGTGGATTATATCCTACTCATGCTTGCATTCAATGTTTATTAATTTTAATGCATGTACATGGCTGTTGTCGGTCTCTAGTTGGTCGCTTCCCAGTCTTTTGCTAGCCTTCACTTGTACTAAGCGGGAATACTGCTTGTGCATCCAATCCCTTAAACCCAAAGTTATTCCAGATGAGTCCACTATACCTTCCTATATGCGGTATCTACTTGCCGTTCCAAGTAAACTTGTATGTGCCAAACTCTAAACCTTCAAATAAACATTTTGTTTTGTATTCAAGGAAAATGGCAAATAATTCAATGCGAGGGATAAGAGTTTGTGATGGGTACTTGGTATGTCTGGGCCTGAGTGTAGATCTCCCCGGCAACAACGTCAGAAATCCTTCTTGCTACCTCTTGAGCATGCGTCAAAGTAGCGTAATATTTCGCTCAGTTTTTGAGAACCAAGGTATTAATCTAGTAGGAGACTACACGCAAATCGCCTAGTACCTGCAAAAACAAATAAGAACCTTGCAACCAACACGATAAAGGGGTTGTCAATCCATTCACGGTCACTTATGAAAGTGGGATATGACAAAGATAATAAGATAACTATTTTTGGTATTTTTGTTGTATAGATTGAAAAGTAAAGATTGCAAAATAAATAGTAAACTAGAATTGTAGATCGGAATCTTATATGATGTAAAGTAGACCCGGGGACCATAGGTTTCATTAGTGGCTTCTCTCTAGATAGCATATATTACGGTGGGTGAACAAATTACTGCCGAGCAATTGATAGAAAAGCGCATAGTTATGATGATATCTATGCATGATCATGCACATAGGCATCACGTCCGTGTCAAGTAGACCGAAACGATTCTGCATCTACTACTATTACTCCACACATCGAGCGCTATCCAGCATGCATCTAGAGTATTAAGTTCATAAGAATAGAGTAACGCATTAGGCAAGATGACATGGTGTAGAGGGATAAACTCAATCAATATGATATAAACGCCATCTTTTTATCCTTGATGGCAACAATACAATACGTGCCTTGCTTCCCCTGCTGTCACTAGGAAAGGACACCACAAGATTGAACCCAAAGCTAAGCACTTCTCCCATTGCAAGAAAGATCAGTCTAGTAGGCCAAACCAAACTGATAATTCGAAGAGACTTGCAAAGATATCAAATCATGCATATAAGAATCCAGAGAAGAATCAAATATTGTTCATAGATAATCTTAATCATAAACCCACAATTCATCGGATCCCGGCAAACACACCGCAAAGAGAATTACATCGAATAGATCTCCAAGAACATCGAGGAGAACTTTGTATTGAGATCAAAAGAGAGAGAAGAAGCCATCTAGCTAATAACTATGGACCCGAAGGTCTGTGGTAAACTACTCACACATCATAAGAGAGGCTATGGTGTTGATGTAGAAGCCCTCCGTGTTCGAATCCCCCTCTAGTAGATCGCCGGAAAAGGTCCCCAGATGGGATCTCACGGGTACAGAAGGTTGCGGCGGTGGAAACGTGGTTTTGTGGCTCCCCTGGATGTTTTCAGGGTATAAGAGTATATATAGGTGAAGGAAGTAGGTCGGTGGAGCTATGAGGGGCCCACGAGGGTGGGGGCGCACCGCACTACCTCGTGGCCGCCTCGTTTCTTCCTTCACCTCCACTCCAAGTCTCCTGGATTGCATTTGTTCCAAAAAAGGTCCTCGCGTAGGTTTCATTCCATTTGATATTCCTTTTCTGCGAAACACTGAAATAGGCAAAAAACAGCAACTGGCACCGGGCCTCTGGTTAATAGGTTAGTCCCAAAAATAATATAAAAGTGCATATTAAAGCCCATTAAACATCCAAAACAGATAATATAATAGCAAGGAACAATCAAAAATTATAGATACATTGGAGACATATCAGCGATCCGCGAGACGTAGCCTCCTCCAGGCGTTGTTCTTCCTCGGGAGGGCAGATCTAAAGTCTGTTTGGGGTTCCGAAGAGGGGGATCTTCATTCTTCGTCATCACCAACCCTTCTCCATCGCCAATTCCATGATGCTCCCCACTGGGAGTGAGTAATTCTTTCATAGGCTCGCTGGTCGGTGAGGAGTTGGATGAGATTCATCATGTAATCGAGTTAGTTTTGTTAGGGCTTGAGCCCTAGTATCCACTATGTTCTTAGATTGATGTGTTGCTATGACTTTGCTATGCTTAATGCTTGTCACTTTGGGCCCGGGTGCCATGATTTCAGATCTGAACCGTTTATGAATTCATCATTATATCCATTTTCCAGATCCGATCTTGCAAGTTATAGTCACCTACTACGGTTATGATCCGACAACCCTGGAGTGACAACAACCGGGACCACTCTCGGTGATGATCGTAGTTTGAGGAGTTCATGTATTCAATATGTGTTAATTCTTTGTTCCGATTATCTATTCAAAGGAGGCCTTAATATCCCTTAGTTTCCAATATGGACCCCGCTGCCACGGGAGGGTAGGACAAAAGAGGTCATGCAAGTTCTTTTAATAAAGCACATATGACTATTTACGGAATACATGCCTACATTATATCGATGAACTGGAGCTAGTGTCGCATCACCCTAGGTTATAACTGTCTCATGATGAATATCATCCAACAAGTCACCGATCCAACGCCTACAAACTTTTCATTATTGTTACTGCTAAGTTACCGCTGCTATCATCACTGTTACAGTTGCTACAAATTACTACTATCACTATTACTGTTACCGTTGCTTCTACTACTACTATCAAAACTATCAAACTACTGTGCTACTGATCACTTTGCTGTAGATAATTAATCTCCAGGTGTGGTTGAATTGACAACTCAGCTGCTAATACCATCAAATATTCTTTGGCTTCCCTTGTGTCGAATCTATAAATTTGGGTTGAATACTCTACCCTCGAAAATTGTTGCGATCCCCTATACTTGTAGGTTATCAAGACCTTTTTCTGGCGCCGTTTCCGGGGAGCATAGCTATATTTGTTGAGTCACTTGGGATTATTATCATATTATCACTATGAAGAATATGAAGGATCCAAAGACTAAGATATTTCCCTCAAGGACGAGGGGAGGTAAGGAACTGCCATCCAGTTCGGTTTGAGATTCACCTTCTGTTACAAATAAACTTGCAACACCACCACATGCTATTAATTCTGGTATGTCACAAGTTATTGATGATGCTACTTCTACTATGAATGATGCTTATGATGATGCTAGTACCTTGCTTGATAATGATGATGTGTCACTTGGTGAATTTCTTGATGAACAAATTGCTAGAGTTATACAGCATGATGTTGTTGAATCTGAAGGAAATATGCCCTAGAAGCGATAATAAAGTTGTTATATATATTTCCTTATATCATGATAAATGTTTCTTATTCATGCTAGAATTGTATTAACCGGAAACTTAGTACATGTGTGAATACATAAACAGATAGAGTGTCACTAGTTTGGCTCTACTTGACTAGCTCGTTGACTCAATGATGGTTATGTTTCCTAACCATAGACATGAGTTGTCATTTGATTAACGGGATCACATCATTAGAGAATGATGTGATTGACTTGACCCATCCGTAAGCTTAGCACGATGATCGTTTAGTTTGTTGCTATTGCTTTCTCCATAACTATACATGTTCCTATGAATATGAGATCATGCAACTCCCAATCCCGGAGGAACACTTTTTGTGCTACCAAACGTCACAACGTAACTGGGTGATTATAGAGGTGCTCTACAGGTGTCTTCGATGGTGTTTGTTGAGTTGGCATGTATCAAGATTAGGATCTGTCACTCCGATTGTCGGAGAGGTATCACTAGGCCCTCTCGGTAATGTACATCACGATAAGCCTTGCAAGCAATGTAGCTAATGAGTTAGTTATGGGATGTAGTATTACGGAACGAGTAAAGAGACTTGCCGGTAACGAGATTGAACTAGGTATTGATATACCGACGATCGAATCTCGGGCAAGTAACATACCAATGACAAAGGGAACAACGTATACCGTTATGCGGTTTGATCGATAAAGATCTTCGTAGAATATGTAGGAGCCAATATGAGCATCCAGGTTCCGCTATCGGTTATTGACCAGAGACATGTCTCGGTCATGTCTACATAGTTCTCAAACCCGTAGGGTCCGCACGTTAACGTTCGGTGACGATCGGTATTACGAGTTTATGTGTTTTGATGTACCGAAGATAGTTCGGAGTCCCGGATTTGATCACGGACATAACGAGGAGTCTCGAAATGGTCGAGACATAAAGATTGATATATTGGATGACTATGTTTGGACATCGGAACGGTTCCGAGTAAGTTTGGACGAATACCGGAGTACCGGAGGGTTACTGGAACCCCCCCCCCCCGGGGACTGTATTGGGCCTCATGGGCCTTGGTGGAGAGAGGAAGGGGCGGCCAGGGCAGGCCGCGCGCCCCCCCCCTCTAATCCGAATTGGACTAGGAAGGGGGGAGCGGCGCCCCCCCCTTTTTCTTCCCCGTCTCTTCTCCTTCCTTCCCTCCTACTCCTACTCATAGAAGGGGTGGAATCCTACTCCTGGTGGGAGTAGGACCCCCCTTGGGGCGCGCCTAGGAGGTCGGCCTCCTCCCTCCTCCACTCCTTTATATACGGGGGAGGGGGGCACCCCATAGACACACAAGTTGATCATTGATCTTTTAGCCGTGTGCGGTGCCCCCTCCACCATAATCCACCTCGGTAATATCATAGCGGTGCTTAGGCGAAGTCCTGTTCCGGTAGCAACATCATCACCATCATCACGCCGTCGTGCTGACGAAACTCTCTCTCGAAGCTCTACTGGATCGTGAGTTCGCGGGACATCACCGAACTGAACATGTGCAGATCGCGGAGGTGTCGTACCTTCGGTGCTGGATCGGTCGATCGTGAAGACGTACGACTACATTAACTGCGTTGTCATAATGCTTCCGCTTACGTTCTACGAGGGTACGTAGACGATACTCTCCCCTCTTGTTGCTATGCATCACCATGATCTTGCTTGTGCGTAGGAATTTTTTTGAAATTACTGCGTTCCCCAACAGTGGCATCTGAGCCAGGTTTATGCCTAGATGTTATATGCATGAGTAGAACACAAAGGAGTTGTGGGCGTGGGTATATACATATTGCTTGCCATCACTAGTTGATTCTTGATTCGGCGGTATTGTTGGATGAAGCGGCCCAGACCGACATTACGCGTACGCTTACGCGAGACTGGTTCTACCGACGTGCTTCACACACAGGTGGCTAGTGGGTGTCTGTTTCTCCAGCTTTAGTTGAATCGGACTCAATGAACACAGTTCTTTCTGAAGATCAAAAATCAATCACTATACCGCGTTGCGGTTTTTGATGCGTAGGTAAGAACAGTTCTTTCTCAGCCCGTAGCAGCCACGTAAAACTTGCGACAACAAAGTAGAGGACGCCTAACTTTTTTTTGCAGGGCATGTTGTGATGTGATATGGTCAAGACATGATGCTAAATTTTATTGTATGAGATGATCATGTTTTGTAACACAGTTATCGGCAACTGGCAGGAGCCATATGGTTGTCGCTTTATTGTATGAAATGCAATCGCCATGTAATTGCTTTACTTTATCACTAAGCGGTAGCGATAGTTGTTGGTGTCAAAACCGGCGGATATCGGGTAGGGGGTCCCGAACTGTGCGTCTAAGGCGGATGGTAACAGGAGGCAGGGGACATGATGTTTACCCAGGTTCAGGCCCTCTCGATGGAGGTAATACCCTACTTCCTACTTGATTGATCTTGATGATATGAGTATTGCAAGAGTTGATCTACCACGAGATCGTAGAGGCTAAAACCTAGAAGCTAGCCTATGATTCTGATTGTTGTTCTATGGACTAAACCCTCCAGTTTATATAGACACGGAGGGGGCTAGGGTTACATAGAGTTGGTTACAAGGGAGGAGATCGACATATCCGAATTGCCAAGCTTGCCTTCCATGCAAAGGAGAGTCCCACCCGGACACAAGACGAAGTCTTCAATCTTGTATCTTCATAATCCAACAGTCCTGCCAAAGTATATAGTCCGGCTGTCCGAGGACCCCCTAATCCAGGACTCCCTCAGTAGCCCCTGAACTAGGCTTCAATGATGATGAGTTCGGCGCTGAGATTGTCTTCGGCATTGTAAGGCGGGTTCCTTCTCCGAATACTCCCTAAATGATTCCGAACACAACGATCGTGTCCGGCTCTGCAAAACAAATTCCACATACCACCGCAGAGAGTAAAATATTCCACAAATCCAATCCGCTGACAACTTTTCATAACGTGACGTCCTGCTGTGGCCCAGTCATTACGAACCGTTTTTCCCTGCCTGCCATTGCACGTGTTGCGAGGCGGTTTTCTTGGCATGTCTTGTCGAAGCAGAGATCGTGTCCCCTTATCACGGGATTCTCATCAATACGGGTGTGGGTAACCTAACCGCGCCATTAGTCACGGTGCTTGGGGAATAAGCAAGTTTACCAGGCAAGTGGGGAGGCGCAGAATCCATGCTGCCTTTATGAGGGGATAAGGACTCCCTTTCGCACCCACGCTTTCTCCTTCCCGATCCATCCCCCCTCGCCCGAGCCCTAGCGCCCGAGCGTTCGTCTTCTCCGCCCACAAAGGCCTACCAAAAATGTCCGGACCCGGAGTAGGAGGCAAGTGGATGGCCTCTACCTTCCAAGAGAAGCATATCAAAAAGCTTCGGGAGGCCGGGTATTTGGCCAAAAAATTGGCCCTCGTCTCCCGACGACGGGACAGATCGTTCCCACTCCAGAACCCCAAGAGAGGGTTGTATTCCTCCCTCATTTTGTCTGCGGGCTAGGGTTTCCCCTCCACCCGTTTGTTCGCGGCATCATGTATTACTACGGGATCGATTTTCATGATCTTTCCCCCAATTCCTTCCTCAACCTCTCGACATTCATCGTCGTGTGCGAGGCTTTTCTCCGCATCTCGCCACACTTCGACTTGTGGCTGAAGATCTTCAATGTGAAGCCCAAGGTGGTGAGCGGCGAGCACGCCGAGTGCGGAGGTGCTATGGTGAGCAAGATGCCCAACAGGTGCTTTTAATGACTCTGTCAAAGAGTGGCAACAGCAGTGGTTTTACATCACTGAGCCGCGCGGCACGGAATGGGCCGCAGCTCCAGAGTTCTGATCCAGAGCCCCTCTGCGGCTTACGTCCTAGCCCAAGACGGGCCTGAACTGGTCTTCGTCCGACGAACTGTCTATGCTCCAGACGCGAGTTAAAGATATGGAAGAGAAGAACATCGGACTTGTCGATGTAGTCCAGGTGATGTTAGTTCGCCGGATCCTGCCTTGTCAGCACCGGACTTGCAATCTATGGGAATTCGATTCGGCCAAGCACCAGACCCTGCGCAAGCTCTACGGCTCTTCGGACGAAGACATCTGGAAGGTGCTTTTCAAGTCCGTAAAATCATGGCCGGACTCGGCCGAGGACCGCGGGTATCAACTATCCCGCCCTGCAAGCTTGGTAAGTTTTTATGCATTTTATCCGCATAACCCAAGGGAAATGCTTAATGTGTTTTCCTCAACTCCCCTAGGGTTGGACGAAGAAGGCGGGGCGAATCCACTGTCCGGCCCCGTTGCCCGAAGAACCGGCCGGCCCGCTTCTGACGAAGATGCTGGTCCAGGCGCCGTACCAGGCACGTAAGAAGAAGACCGAGAAGGAGGCCAAAAAGACCCAGGGCGGCCTTCGTCGCCGCAGCACTTCGGACACAATATCTGAAGGCTCCAACGTCCGTTCTGCCTCCGAAGAGGACGAGGAGGGGGAAGACGAATCCCTAGCAGGGGAAGAAAGAAGAGGGCGGCCTCCATACACTTGGAGGCCGAGTCGCCTAAAAGGGGAAAAGCTCCTCTTTTGGAAGAATCCACTGCCGCCGCCGATGGCAGCTCGTCGAGGGATCCCAGGGCCCAGCCCCTGGTAAACTCGTGAGTATAAGATCCGAACCCGTTTATGTGTCCAGACTTATCACAACATAATATTTTAACTTCAGCTGTATTTTCTGCAGTCCGGCGAGGTCCAACACCGAACGATCCTCATTAGAGGACTTGCTGAGCTCGGATGCCATGGAGAGCGGGACGCCCCCGAGGGCCGGAGTCATGGGGGAGAAGATTCCCACGGATCCTGAATTCGGCTCCCAACCAGACACAGTTTCGGAGACCAATACGGCCCCAGAATCAAGCAGGCGACCTCCCTCGGCTGGAGGGGGCGTTCCTGTTCCACCGGCAATCTCTGTCCAACCAGAGGTGCCAGATGTTTTGTTGGTGGCACTGAAGAGCGCCTCCATCGTCGACGAGCACCGTGCCCTGATGGGTTCGGTGATTAAGGATATTCAGTCTGCTGAGAGTGGACCGAGTGAGGCCTGTATCAGCCTTATAAAAGGCTTTGATGTAAGTTTTATGAGGTTTCAAGGAGTGTCCTAGTATAGATAGTAGCCCCTGATACACTGTTCGGTGCAAGAAAGGACCGGACATAGGATTGATTTTATGTTCACAGGAAGACTCACTTGATGACATCTATCTCTCTTCTTTTATAAGCAGGCGTCTGCAGCGGCTACTGCCTCTCATACTGCCGAGGTCTCCGGACTGAATTAAAGTCTGGAGCGGACCAAAGAAGAACTTGGCCAGTTGAAAAGGCAGTTGGAAGATAAACAAGGTATGCGCAAGCCTTATTCGCGTTTAGTGCAAACAAATTTCCACTATGATAAACTATGGTTTATTATTTGCGCCAGGGACGATGACTGAAGTCGAGGCTCTGTGGAAGGTTGTCGCCGAGGCCAAGGAAAAGGCAGCCGCAGAGCAGGCTCTTCGTGAGAAGCACGAGGCCAGGGTTATTGAAGCTGAGCAGGAGCTTCAAGGGGCCGTGAAGAAAGGCGAGTCCTTGGAGCAGAGTTTAATGGAGAAAGAGTCCGAACTGCCCCGCAGCATATCTGATGCCGCCCAATTCTACCGAGCCGGAGAGAGGAACATTGCAGATAAGCTCTTCTGGTCACAGTACCTGGCACCGAATTATCCGGTGCCTTTTATCGACCAACTAAAACAGCTGATCGAACTGCATAAGGCGGCCAAACTAGCCATGAAGGATTTGATTATCCGGCTATGGCCCGCCGAGCCAATTCCAGGCAGCTACTTCGGGCTCGTGAAGCGGCTTGTGAGTGCCTGCCCTTGACTTGACATCATCAAGCGGTCGGTCTGTATAGAGGGTGCGCGAATGGCCTTCGCCCGCGCAAAGGTCCACAGGGGGAAGATGGATGCCGAGAAGCTGATGACCGAGGGGCCGCCATAGGGGAAGGAGCACCACAAGCCCGAATTATATTATGAGAGTGTCCTGAAAGGATCCTGCCTTGCGGCGGAGCAATGTACCAAGGACATTATATTTCTATGAATACAATCATGTTGTCCTTTGTAATGTTGAACAAGGTCATTTCTATTGTTTATTGCTTGTTATAAAAGTTTATCCTCCTGCGCGGCCGTTTTATATATTAATCTTGAGAGTTGGCCAGTCGTCGGCTTCTGCCCCCACATAGGAAGTATGGGGGTGTTCGGGATAAACCTGATCACTCTTTGTCCCATTGGGTCCTTCGAAGGAGGTGTTCAGCACAACGAAACAGGCAATCGGACTATAGGGCTTTATCACTCTCACTTAGCCGTAGGAGCTTTAGAAAAGTAAGGTAGGTGCAACCCCTGGTGTTCGGAAGACTACACGAGAGGCTATATAAGCACCTAATCGGAGGAAAGCCGATCCGCCGCACGCTGCATTGGTTATGGCATTATGCGGAAAAAAAATCTTTAAAGATCTTACAACCTCTTGAACAGCTGACCAAGTCTCGCCGCATCATCACAGTCATTTTTCGGCTTTCTCTATTGAGGTGCTCGTCCGGAAGAACCGGGACACAATCGCAGTAGTTCTCCCAGTGCTACCTTAGCCGATATAGCGGAACGTAAGGTACCAAAACATGGGAGCCGGGCAAACCCAACTATTGACCCAAGACATGATTCGGAGCTGATGCATATAATGCTATAAGTTCGGGGTGCCGAACTTCCACGAAGGTGTTCGGACTTGATTGCCGTATTATGGGTAAAACGAAGCCCCTAGCATATTTAAGGCATATCGCAATGTGCGGATGCTACATGACAAAAGAATTTCAACAAGAAATGACAGTAGATAAGTGTTATATAAATCCACATGTTGTATTTGAGTAGTACGCCGATGCGTGTAAGTACATGTAATGTGATGGAAAAGAAATATGACTATGGAACCTGCTTAGACCAGGGGGGAAGAAGCTCTGTGTGGATCCAGAGTATAGTCGGATGGTTGTCGCGGGGAATATATAAGGATTCCCTTGTGCGTTCGAGCTGCTTCCATATCGCCAGTCCTGGTCTGCGCAAAGTTTGAACCTGCAAACAAAATGTAAGAAATGCTTGTGTGCCGCAGAGCGGTTGGGCCGAGGTATGTGGCCTATCTTGGCCTTCGCCGGAGTGTTTAATTGAGCTCTGGATGAGCCGGGCTATCCTCCCGCAAAGTAGTTCGAAGTCCTTTGGCGGTGTCCGAGATTCGGGCCATTGACTCGAGGTTCGGATGGAAGGTGCCACTTGTAGCTTTTGTTGTTAAAGCAGCGGTATACTCCTTGGTGCCAAGGGAAAGTTCGGCCTTGCCATTAACTGTGATGACGCCGCGTGGACCGGGCTTCTTAAGCTTACGGTAGGCATAATGTGGCACCGCGTTGAATCGAGCGAACGCGGCTCATCCGAGCAGTGCCTGATAGTCACTGCGAAAGGGGACGACATCGAAGATTAACTCTTCGACACGGTAATTGTCTGGTGATCCAAAGACTACCTCCAGGGCGATGGAGCCTGTATAGCTGGCCTCTACACCTGGTATAATACCTCTGAAGGTGGTTGCAGTGGGCTTGATCACCGAATGATCGATGCCCATCTTGCGCACTGTGTCCTGATAAATCAGGTTTAGACTGCTACCTCCATCCATAAGGACTCATGTGAGGTGGAACCCGTCAATTATTGGGTCGAGGACTAGTGCGGCTGGATTGCCCTGAGTGCTGTTAACCAAACGATCCGTGCGGTTGAAGCTGATCGGTCTCAGTTTATATTGTGGGACGACTGGTTCTGTTAAGTCGACATCCCTGAGGGTGTGCATTTGGTCCGGGTTGGGGGTGTAGGTGCCATTTACCACGTTCACCGTTTGGGTTTGCGGGGGAAATTTCTTTTGCCCTCTTGTTCTCAGTGAGCTGGGCTCCTCGCCGCCATCGTCGCTTTGAGACCCCTTATCTTTGTTTTTGGCACCTGACCTGCCAGCTAGTTTGAAGACCCAGCATTCTCTGTTAGTATGATTGGCTGGTGTTCCTGGGATGCTATGAATTTGGCATGGGCGGTTGAGTATGCGGTCCAGGCTGGACGGACCCGGATTATCATTTTTGAGTGACCCATTCCGCTGACTGGACTTAGATCCCCTAAATCTCGCATTGATTGCCGTATCATCGGCGTTTTCACCCTTTTTGTGGCGCTTGTGTTTGTTGCGTCGGGGTTTGCCGTTGCTATCTCTGGCTTCTGATGTGCCAGGGTTGCTTGTTGTGTTGTTGCTACGAGCCAACTAGCTATCTTCGCCCGCGCAAAAGCGGGTCATGAGTGTCGTGAGGGTTGCCATGGATTCTGGCTTTTCTTGGCCGAGATGTCGGGCGAGCCACTCATCACGGATGTAATGTTTAAAGGCCGCTAGGGCTTCGTCATCTGGACAGTCGATAATTTGGTCTTTTTAATTAGGAACCGAGTCCAGAATTTCCTGGCTGACTCTCCGGGTTGTTGTGTTATGTGACTTAAATCATCAGCGTCCGGTGGTCGCACATAAGTGCCCTGGAAGTTGTCCAGGAATGCATGTGCCAGATTCTCCCAACTTCCAATGGAGTTTGCCGGCAAGCTATTCAGCCAACGCCGAGCGGGCCCCTTGAGTTTTAGCGGGAGATACTTGATGGCATGTAGATCGTCCCCGCGGGCCATGTGAATGTGGAGGAAGAAATCTTATATCCATACCGCGGGGTCTGTAGTGCCGTCATATGATTCGATATTCACTAGTTTAAACCCTTCTGGGAATTCATGGCCCATTACTTCATCAGTGAAGCATAGGGGGTGTGCGGCGCCTCTGTGCTGGGCTATATAACGACGCTATTCATACGAGTCTTGTTTGCTGTATTCGGCCCGGCCGGATTTGCTTTTAGTATATCCGGTGTGGCGGTCATCGGCACGCGTTGTGGCGCACCCCCATGGTCAGCAGATCGATCTTGTATGTCCTGCTTTGTTTTCCAATACGTCTGACAGGTCCCGCGTGTTGCCCCGCGCCTTGGTATTTTTGTTTGGCTGGCGACGGGGTGCAGGCTGAACTTCAGCCTGATATGCCGCTTTGTCTCGGCCACGAGGTGGTCGGTCAGCCGCGTCATACGCTGGGAGCATAGGTTTTAATGCTTCCTCCTCGAGTTGGGGTAGCAACCTGCGTTTTGGGTAACTTTTGGTTGGGCGCTCGAGTTCGTATTCCTCGGCCGCCAGGACCTCAGTCCATCTAGCTGCTAGCAGATCTTGGTCAGCTTGAAGCTGTTGTTGCTTTTTATTCAGGCTTTTTGCTATGGCTATAAGCCGGCGCTTGAAGCACTCCTGTTCGGCGGGATCCTCAGGCACGATAAATTCGTCGTCACCGAGGCTCACCTCGCCCTCAGAGAGAGGCATGTAATTGTCATCCTCTGATTCTCCGTGTGCTGCCTGTTCCTTAGGGCTGGCTTGCCCATCCTCCCGCTCGAGGACTGGCTAGAGGGGATTGTCTTCGTCTTCGGTGCTGTTCGCAGCGTTATTGTCTCTTGTGCTGGTATCGCCGTTTTTGCTATGGCGGGGCTTAGAGCGGCGCCGTTGACGCCGGTGCTTGGATTGCTTCTCGGGGGATTATCCTCTGTCGCCTTATTGCCATCGCTTTCTTTGGGGGTATCCACCATGTATATATATCATATGATATGTGGCAGTCCAGCGCCCTGTGGGCGGGGGTTCCATTTCTTCTCCTACATCATCGTCTATATCGTCGATGTCTTCGGAGCCAAAATCAAGCATGTCGGTTAAGTCATCGACAGTGGCTATTAAGTGGGTGGTGGGTGGGGCATGAATTTCTTCGTTGTCCGCTTCCCACTCGAGCCGGACATAGTTCGGCCAAGGGTCTCCTGAGAAGGAGAGAGAGACCTTAATGAATTTAGCACGTCGCCCAAGGGGGAGTGCTGAAAGGTATCCGCGGAGGTAAACTCCATGATCGGTGCCCAATCAGATTCGATAGGCATGGACGCGGGCAGTTCGGAGTCTGCGGCCGGGGACGAATCCATGAGTCCGGCAACACATGTCTCATAAGGGGTGAAGTTAGTATTCGGCTCTATCGCCGCTGAGTGTGCGGCCTCCGTGGCGGGGTCTATCCACCCGTCCTCGGACGGCACGATCTGCTCCGGATCGAAGGCCGGAGTAGCCACATGTGTGATCTCCCGAACACCATCCGGTGGCAGAGCTAAGTCATGCTCGCCGAGACTGTGCGGCGCACCTGGCATGGGCTCGAATCCGTAGAAGATCAAGTCCCCACGGATGTCGGCAGTATAGTTTAAGATTCCAAACCTGACCTGATGGCCAGGGGCGTATCCCTTGACCTGCTCCAGATGGCCAAGCGAGTTGGCCCGCAGTACGAAGCCGCCGAATACGAAGATTTGTCCTGGGAGAAAAACCTCACCCTGGACCGCATCGTTGCCGATGATCGAAGGAGCCATCAAGCCTTATGGTGACGACACAGTGGAACTCTCAATTAAAGCGCCAGTGTCGGTGTCAAAACCGGCGGATCTCGGGTAGGGGGTCCCAAACTGTGCGTCTAAGGCGGATTGTAACAGGAGGCAGGGGACACGATGTTTACCCAGGTTCGGGCCCTCTCAATGGAGGTAATACCCTACTTCCTACTTGATTGATCTTGATGATATGAGTATTACAAGAGTTGATCTACCACGAGATCGTAGAGGCTAAACCCTAGAAGCTAGCCTATGATTCTGATTGTTGTTCTACGGACTAAACCCTCTAGTTTATATAGACACCGGAGGGGGCTAGGGTTACACAGGGTCAGTTACAAGGGAGGAGATCTACATATTTTAATTGCCAAGCTTGCCTTCCACGCAAAGGAGAGTCCCACCCGGACACGGTACGAAGTCTTCAATCTTGTATCTTCATAATCCAACAGTCCAACCAAAGTATATAGTCCTCCTGTCCGAGGACCCCCTAATTCAGGACTCCCTCAATAGTTGTAGAGGCAATAGTTGGCGAGACGACAACGATGCTTCGATGGAGATCAAGGTGTCAAGCCAGTGACGATGGTGATCATGACGGTGCTTTGGAGATAGAGATCAGAGGCACAAGATAAAGATGGCCATATCATATCACTTATATTGATTGCATGTGATGTTTATCCTTTATGCATCTTATTTTTCTTAGTTCGGCGGTAGCATTATAAGATGATCTCTCACAAAATTTCAAGGTATAAGTGTTCTCCCTGAGTATGCACTGTTGCTATAGTTTGTCATGCCGAGACACCACATGATGATCGGGTGTGATAAGCTCTACGTTCACATACAACGGGTGCAAGCCAGTTTTGCACACGTAGAATACTCGGCTTAAACTTGACGAGCCTAGCATATGCAGATATGGCCTCGGAACACTGGGGACCGAAAGGTCGAGCGTGAATCATATAGTAGATATGATCAACATAGTGATGTTCACCATTGAAAACTACTCCATCTCACGTGATGATCGGACATGGTTTAGTTGATATGGGTCACGTGATAAGTTAGATGATTAGAGAGATGTCTATCTAAGTGGGAGTTCTTAAGTAATTTGATTAATTGAAATTTAATTTATCATGAACTTAGTACCTGATAGTATTTTGCATGTCTATGTTGCTGTAGATAGATGGCATGTGTTGTTGTTTAGTTGAATTTTAATGCATTCCTAGAGAAAGCTAAGTTGAAAGATGATGGTAGCAACTACACGGACTGGGTCCGTAACTTGAGGATTATCCTCATTGCTGCACAGAAGAATTACGTCCTGGAAGCACTGCTAGGTGACAAACCCGCTGCAGGAGCAACGCCAGATGTTATGAACACCTGGCAGAGCAAAGCTGATGACTACTCGATAGTTCAGTGTGCCATGCTTTACGGCTTAGAACCGGGACTTCAACGATGTTTTGAACATCATGGAGCATATGACATGTTCCAGGAGTTGAAGTTAATATTTCAAGCAGATGCCCAGAATGAGAGATACGAAGTCTCCAATAACAGCTACAAGATGGAGGAGAATAGTTCTGTCAGTGAACATATACTCAGAATGTCTGGGTACCACAACCACTTGACTCAACTGGGAGTTAATCTTCCTGATGATAGTGTCATTGACAGAGTTCTTCAATCACTGCCAGCAAGCTACAAGAGCTTCGTGATGAACTATAATATGCAAGGTGTGGATAAGACGATCCCTGAGCTCTTCGCAATGCTAAAGGCTGCGGAGGTAGAAATCAAGAAGGAGCATCAAGTGTTGATGGTCAACAAGACCACCAGTTTCAAGAAAAAGGGTAAAGGGAAGAAGGGGAACTTCAAGAAGAATGGCAAGCCAGTTGCTGCTCAAGAGAAGAAACCCAAGTCTGGACCTAAGCCTGAGACTGACTGCTTCTACTGCAAAGGAACTGGTCACTGGAAGCGGAACTGCCCCAAGTATTTGGCGGAGAAGAAGGATCGCAAAGTGAAAGGTATCTTTGATATACATGTTATTGATGTGTACCTTCCTAATGCTCGTAGTAGTGCCTGGGTATTTGATACTGGTTCAGTTGCTAACATTGCAACTCGAAACAAGGGCTACAAATTAAGCAAAGATTGGCTAAGAACAAGGTGACGATGCGCGTGGGAAATGGTTCCAAAGTCGATGTGATCGACGTCGGCACGCTACCTCTACATCTACCTTCGGGATTAGTTTTAGACCTAAATAATTGTTATTTGTTGCCAGCATTGAGCCATTGAGCATGAACATTATATCTGGATCTTGTTTGATTCGAGACGGTTATTCATTTAAATCAGAGAATAATGGTTGTTCTAATTATATGAGTAATATCTTTTATTGTCATGCACCCTTGATGAGTGGTCTATTTTTACTAAATCCTGATAGTAGTGATACACATGTTCATAGTATTGAGGCCAAAAGATGCAGAGTTGATAATGATAGTGCAACTTATTTGTGGCACTGTCGTTTAGGTCATATTGGTGTAAAGCGCATGAAGAAACTCCATTCCGATGGACTTCTGGAATCACTTGATTATGAATCACTTGGTACTTGCGAACCATGCCTCATGGGCAAGATGACTAAAACTCCTTTCTCCGGAACAATGGAGCGAGCAACATAGTTATTGGAAATCATACATACTGATGTATGTGGTCCAATGAACATTGAAGCTCGCGGCGGATATCGTTATTTTCTCACCTTCACAGATGATTTGAGTAGATATATGAAGCATAAGTCTGAAACATTTGAAAAGTTCAAAGAATTTCAGAGTGAAGTGGAAAATCATCGTGACATGAAAATCAAGTTTCTACGATCTGATCGTGGAGGCGAATATCTGAGTTATGAGTTTGGACTTCATTTGAAACAATGCAGAATAGTTTCGCAACTCACGCCACCTGGAACACCACAGCGTAATGGTGTGTCCAAACATCGTAATCGTACTTTACTAGATATGGTGCGATCTATGACGTCTCTCACTGATTTACCGCTATCATTTCGGGGTTATGCTTTAGAGACAACTGCATTCACATTAAATAGGGCACCATCTAAATGCGTCGAGACGATACCTTATGATCTGTGGTTTGGCAAGAAACCCAGGTTGTAGTTTCTTAAAGTTGGGGCTGCGATGCTTATGTGAAAAAGCTTCAACCTGATAAGCTCGAATCCAAATCGGAGAAATGTGTCTTCATAGGATACCCAAAGGAGACTGTTGGGTACACCCTCTATCACAGATCTGAAGGCAAGATATTCATTGCTAAGAATGGATCCTTTCTAGATAAGGAGTTTCTCTCGAAAGAAGTGAGTGGGGGGAAAGTAGAACTTGACGAGGTAATTGTACCTTCTCCCTTATTGGAAAGTAGTTCATACTGAAATCAGTTCCAGTGATTCCTACACCAGTAAGTGAGGAAGCTAATGATGATGCTCATGAAACTTCCGATCAAGTTACTACCGAACCTCGCAGGTCAACCAGAGTAAGATCCGCACTAGAGTGGTACGGTAATCCTGTTCTGGAAGTCATGTTACATGACGATGACGAACCTACAAACTATGAGGAAGCGATGATGAGCCCAGATTCCGCAAAATGGCTTAAAGCCATGAAATCTGAGATGGGATCCATGTATGAAAATTAAGTGTTGACTTTGGTTGACTTGCCCGATGATCGGCAAGCCATAGAAAATAAATGGATCTTCAAGAAGAAGACTGACACTGACGGTAATGTTACTGTCTACAAAGCTCGACTTGTTGCGAAAGGTTTTCGACAAGTTCAAGGAGTTGACTACGATAAGGCCTTCTCACCCGTAGCGATGCATAAGTGATCAGCTATAAGTATAGTGGGGGTTTTACACCCCAAACTACGGATGTCGTGTTCTCCACGGGGACTAGGCGACATCGATTATGCTCGGCTAAATCTAGGTAAACACGATTCGGGTGATGAAAGCAAGAAAGTTAAACTAAACTAAACAGGGCTGTCGCCAAAGAAAATGCAGATAAGCAAAGGCAGATTAAGATTTTATTCAATGTATTTTTTTGGGGTGTTTTTGTTTTAGTTGAGAAATAAAATGCTAACACAAGCATACATCAAAGGCTAGGGAGTTGAAAAGACATGAACATATATATATATATATATATATATATATAACTATTTAACATTTAACAGAGGGAAGAAACAAGTATGTAGGACGAAACATAAAATGCATCACATCATAGACACACACATATGTATATATATCACAGGAACAATAAACTGGACACCAATCATCAGCAAGTACAGAATATATATGACATATATAGCTAGTTCTTAAACATCAGCAAAAGTGATGATAAATTGTTCTACTTCTTGCAGATCAACAGAGAACAACCAAACAAGCACAAGTCTAAATAATACAAGGTCTAACACATCTCTAATACATAGAAATTACAGCGAGAGGGAGAGATACAGAGAGAGAAACTGCAGTAGGTTCAGTTTGGTGAAGAAGAACAGTAGCAAGGGTTTTGGTTCAGAAAAGAAGCAGCAAGAGAAGTGGAGGGAGCAGCAGCAAGGCGGAGAAGAGAAGGAGGAGGGGCGCAGCAAGAGAGAGGAGAAGAAGATGCAGCAGCAGGTCACGTTGAGGAAGAAGCAGCAGGGGCAGAGAGGAGAGAGGTGGAGGAGCAACATCGAGACAAGGGGAAAAGGAGCAGGAGCAGGTCGGCGCAAGAGGAGCAGTAGCAGGGTTAGGGGAATAATAGAAGCAGAGTAAGTGAAGCAGCGGCTGGTGGTGGTGATCGATGGCGGCGGCTGCTGGTGGTGGATGGTGCGGTGGCGCTGATGGTGGATGGAGATGGGTGATGAGGCGGGAGGCGCAGCGGCGAAGATGGTGGATGGGTGGCGCTGGGTGCTGGTGGCGCACCTACCACACCGGCCTGGCCGTGGCGGCGGCCTGAGATGGAGAAGAATGCAAGGGAGGGAGAGAGAAATGCCAGGCCCCAAGGGGAATGGAAGCGATCTAGGGATTTTGATCCCCTCCCTGATCTGCAAACTTTACAAATTAGCCCTCCTCCTTCTCTTCTTTCTTCACAAGAAGGTCCTCCCACTTCTTTAGCTAGCCCCCTGGTTACTTCTTTTCATCTCACACAAGTCTCTTCTTCCTTCTCTTCTTTTCTTCACTTTTCTCGGTAGCCACATAGTAGAAATCTTGATGATTATAGTGCCTTTGCGCACTTTTCTGCAAAAGAAACAAGTCATAAGTAAATGATCGCTTTATATGATTTCCGTTCAAATATGCAATAGTTCATAACAATAATTGATGGTCAGATCACAATATATGGTATATTTGTGTGCCAAATTATGAATAGGAAATGTGCTATCAAGTTCCCCCACACTCAAACTTTTGCTTGTCCTCAAGCAAAGACATATGACAAGAGCAAGAATGTGAACAGTGAGCTGACTAGAGAATGCCAAGTGAAGTAGATCTCTAAATAGTGCATGCTTTGGACTTAGCTAGTGAAAATTAATGGTTAGGAGTGCTTCAAAGCGGTAGGATACTAGTAGACTTGACCATTTTAAACTTTTACAATGATAAAAGAAGATCAACTAGTTCAAATGATGATTGTGCCAAAGGTTCCTAAAGAGAGCATGATCTCGAGAACAAAAAGAGCATACACTTGTGATCAGATCACTTATTTACAAAAATAAAGCAATGATAATATTTTATCGATCTCACCAAAGGAACATACCACCGATCCCGAGAACATGGTATACACCCGGCTCGACCAATTATTAGTTTTTTTGTTTGTCTCCCCAAAGGAACATACCACCGATCCAAAGAACATGGTATACACCTGGTTTGACAATTACAATTTTTATTATTAATTACTGCCCAAGCTAACCCGATTTCACATGCCACCGATCCAGGGAACATGACATGCTACTGTAGGTAGTTAGACTTATTTATTCATTATAATATATACTTTATTTACTTTTCAAATGAACAAAAACAAGAATCATCACTCATCCATGTCTGGTTCACATACTACCGATCCAGGGAACATAGCATGCTTATCCATAGTGGTTAGGTGATTGCTCTCAATGGGATCACTAGTTTACAAGGCATTCAACAATCAGTTCGCACATTCTCATCAGGAACCATATGTCAAAGGTGAAATTTAGTGGGACAACATTTAAGAAATGGCACAAGCAACCCAAATAGCAATTTAATTCTGGATGATGATTTCAAAATGGGTCATGAAACAGCTCACCGGGCTTATATAGGAAGTAGCACTCGCTCAACGCTTCTGCAGTTCTTCTCTTTTTGCTTCTCTATCCCCATGCCTGCTCCAGCTTCACTCTTCTTCGTGTGTGGCCATTGCTTCTCCTCATCACCATGCCGTGAATCCACCAGGGTCCCAAGGAATGTCACCTCGAACCTGGTCAGCATGTAGTAAACGGTGCAGTAGCAAAAACCTAAAAGAACACTCCACAAAAGAGACAAGGCAAGCGGTAGGCATAATACCCTCCAAGTCATCAATCGAGTATCCAATTACATAAGCATAGCTATAAAGCACATGTTTAAGATTGTAGAACTCAGCAAGCTCAATACTACCATGAGGATGAAATTTATCATTAAACTCAAGACTAGCATGGGAATGATATGTTTCATTAAGCATAGGACTAGCATAAGGAGAATAAGTGTCATCATAAATGAAAGAAATGCCAATAACAGGGTATGTATGATCATGTCCAAGCAAACAGTTTTTCAAGTCTAGCTGAATTGATGGTATCATGCAATGCAAAGTAGTAGCAAATAGATCATATGGACGCATGTCATCAAGAGGCTTAGATAAACCTGCTACGTCACGCTCTTGTATGATGATAGGCAATTGCATTTCTAGTTCTTCATCTTCAACTACAGGAGCTTCTTTTACTTCTTCAGGAAGGATATACATTAGATCTTTGAGGTCTTCGACTTGATCACTTGGGTAGTTGAGCTTTGGATCATCTTGTGCCTTGGCTTTGAGAATTTCTTCTTGGATCTGAAGTATCTTTTCCTATGGACTCTCGCTATCTTGCTCAGCTGAATGTGAAGGTGTTGGGACCTCACATGTATCAAAGGATATCCCAGAAACACTTAGCTCAAGGAGGGATGAGATAGTGCAGCCAGTGTTGATGTTCTTCTCAATCTTCCTTACTTCTTCCACTAGCTCTTTTCCACTCTTGATCTTCTTCATTTCCTCTAGTATCACCGGCCTAATTGGATCATCTTCGGCACTCCAAGTGAAGTCGAGACTAAGCAATGTGAGCTTGTCTATATCATCAAAATCATCTTGTGTAGGCACTTGTGTTGAAGGTGTTGGTTGACCAAATGGAGGACCATTTAACTCCATTGGCAACATCTCCTGGTGCTGAGGTATATGAGTAGGAGGTGAATACAATTGCTGTGGTGCATAGTTGTTGCTCTCCTCTTCATACCTAAATCCCTGCATATGATTACTAGAAGCAAACGGTGAGATCTCAGGGTTGTTGTTCCTATATGACATATTCTGGTTTTTAGGCCACCCATGTGAGTAATTGTTTTGGTATGAGCTAGGCTGTGGGGCGAAGCTCATGCCATAACAATCGGGAGAGTGAGAGTAACCACGCTGACATTCTGCGGGTGAATGGCCCTGAAATCCACAAATATGGCATGTAGGAGCAACATAAGGATGACCTCTAGAATAAGGATCATAAGAGCTAAGCCTACCCTCAAAAACTACTTCTCGCTGCCGAGCTAAATCATCTAATCGATGGGAAATCTTACTTATCAGTTCTTGAATACTTTCCGTGCTGTTTGTAGTGTTGCTTGCATAAGCATGATGATCTGAATAGTAAGCCATATCCGAGAAGATAGTTCTAACCTACAAAAAGAAAGAGAAAACAAAGAGAAAATAACTAGAACAGTAGTTAGGGGTAAGAGATATATCACAAATATATGGCACTAGATAGAAATAGAAGCAAAACCTAGTCTACAGCCTAACACGGTCACTCGACGCTAGTCCCCGACAACGGCGCCAAAATGATCAGCTGTAAGTATAGCGGGGGTTTTACGCCCCAAACTACGGATGTCGTGTTCTCCACAGGGACTAGGCGACGGTGATTATGCTCGGCTAAATCTAGGTAAACACGATTCGGGTGATGAAAGCAAGAAAGTTAAACTAAACTAAACAGGGCTGTCGCCAAAGAAAATGCAGATAAGCAAAGGCAGATTAAGATTTTATTCAATGTATTTTTTTGGGGTGTTTTTGTTTTAGTTGAGAAATAAAATGCTAACACAAGCATACATCAACGGCTAGGGAGTTGAAAAGACATGAACATATATATATATATATATATATAACTATTTAACATTTAACAGAGGGAAGAAACAAGTATGTAGGACGAAACATAAAATGCATCACATCATAGACACACACATATGTATATATATCACAGGAACAATAAACTAGACACCAATCATCAGCAAGTACAGAATATATATGACATATATAGCTAGTTCTTAAACATCAACAAAAGTGATGATAAATTGTTCTACTTCTTGCAGATCAATAGAGAACAACCAAACAAGCACAAGTCTAAATAATACAAGGTCTAACACATCTCTGATACATAGAAATTACAGCGAGAGGGAGAGATACAGAGAGAGAAACTGCAGTAGGTTCAGTTTGGTGAAGAAGAACAGTAGCAAGGGTTTTGGTTCAAAAAAGAAGCAGCAAGAGAAGTGGAGGGAGCAGCAGCAAGGCGGAGAAGAGAAGGAGGAGGGGCGCAGCAAGAGAGAGGAGAAGAAGATGCAGCAGCAGGTCACGTTGAGGAAGAAGCAGCAGGGGGCAGAGAGGAGAGAGGTGGAGGAGCAACATCAAGACAAGGGGAAAAGGAGCAGGAGCAGGTCGGCGCAAGAGGAGCAGCAGCAGGGTTAGGGAAAGAATAGAAGCAGAGTAAGTGAAGCAGCGGCTGGTGGTGGTGATCGATGGCGGCGGCTGCTGGTGGTGGATGGTGCGGTGGCGCTGATGGTGGATGGAGATGGGTGATGAGGCGGGAGGCGCAGCGGCGAAGATGGTGGATGGGTGGCGCTGGGTGCTGGTGGCGCACCTACCACGCGGGCCTGGCCGTGGCGGCGGCCTAAGATGGAGAAGAAGGCAAGGGAGGGAGAGAGAAATGCCAGGCCCCAAGGGGAATGGAAGCGATCTAGGGATTTTGATCCCCTCCCTGATCTGCAAACTTTACACATTAGCCCTCCTCCTTCTCTTCTTTCTTCACAAGAAGGTCCTCCCACTTCTTTAGCTAGCCCCCTGGTTACTTCTTTTCATCTCACACAAGTCTCTTCTTCCTTCTCTTCTTTTCTTCACTTTTCTCGATAGCCACATAGTAGAAATCTTGATTATAGTGCCTTTGCGCACTTTTCTGCAAAAGAAACAAGTCACAAGTAAATGATCCCTTTATATGATTTCCGTTCAAATATGCAATAGTTCATAACAATAATTGATGGTCAGATCACAATATATGGTATGTTTGTGTTCCAAATTATGAATAGGAAATGTGCTTATCAATAAGTCTGTCCGAATCATGTTAGCAATTGCCGCATTTTATGATTATGAAATTTGGCAAATGGATGTCAAAACTGCAATCCTTAATGGATATCTTAAAGAAGAGTTGTATATGATGCAACCAGAAGGTTTTGTCGATCCAAAAGGTGCTAACAAAGTGTGCAAGCTCCAGCGATCCATTTATGGACTAGTGCAAGCCTCTTAGAGTTGGAATATATGCTTTGATAGTGTGATCAAAGCATATGGTTTTATACAGACTTTTGGAGAAGCCTGTATTTACGAGAAAGTGAGTGGGAGCTCCGTAGCATTTCAGATATTATATGTAGATGACATATTATTGATCGGAAATGATACTGACTTTCTAAATAGCATAAAAGGATACTTGAATAAGAAGTTTTCAATGAAAGACCTCGGTGAAGCTGCTTATATATTGGGCATCAAGATCTACAGAGATAGATCAAGACGCTTAATTGGACATTCACAAAGCACATACCTTGATAAAGTTTTGAAGAAGTTCAAAATGGATCACGCAAAGAAAGGGTTCTTGCCTGTATTACAAGGTGTGGAGTTGGGTCAGTCTCAATGCCCGACCACTGCAGAAGATAGAGAGAAAATGAAAGGTGTTCCCTATGCTTCAGCCATAGGCTCTATCATGTATGCAATGCTGTGTACCAGACCTGATGTGTGCCTTGCTATAAGTTTAGCAGGGAGGTACCAAAGTAATCCAGGAGTGGATCACTGGACAGCGGTCAAGAACATCCTGAAATATCTGAAAAGGACTAAGGATACGTTTCTCTTATATGGAGGTGACAAAGAGCTCGTCGTAAATGGTTACGTCGATGCAAGCTTTGACACTGATCCGTATGACTCCAAGTCACAAACCGGATACGTGTTTTTATTAAATGGTGGAGCTGTCACTTGGTGCAGTTCCAAGCAGAGCGTCGTGGCGGGATCTACGAGTGAAGCGGAATACATAGCTGTTTCGGAAGCAGCAAATAAAGGAGTCTGTATGAAGGAGTTCATATCCGATCTAGGTGTGATACCTAGTGCATCGGGTCCAATGAATTTTTTTTGTGACAATACTGGAGCTATTGCCTTGGCAAAGGAATCCAGATTTCACAAGAGAACCAAGCACATCAAGAGATGCTTCCATTCCATCCGCGATCAAGTCAAGGAGGGAGACATAGAGATTTGGAAGATACATATGGATCTGAATGTTACAGACTCATTGAGTAAGCCTCTCTCACAAGCAAAACATGATCAGCACCAAGACTCCATGGGTGTTAGAATCGTTACAATGTAATCTAGATTGTTGACTCTAGTGGAAGTTGGAGACTGAAGGAAATATGCCCTAGAGGCAATAATAAAGTTGTTATTTATATTTCCTTATATTATGATAAATGTTTATTATTCATGCTAGAATTGTATTAACCGGAAACTTAGTACATGTGTGAATACATAGAAAAACAGAGTGTCACTAGTTTGCCTCTACTTGACTAGCTCGTTGAATCAATGATGGTTATGTTTCCTAACCATAGACATGAGTTTTCATTTAATTAACGGGATCACATCATTAGAGAATGATGTGATTGACTTGACCCATCCGTTAGCTTAGCACGATGATTGTTTAGTTTGTTGCTATTGCTTTCTCCATAACTATACATGTTCCTATGACTATGAGATCATGCAACTCCCAAATACTGGAGGAACACTTTGTGTGCTACCAAACATCACAACGTAACTAGGTGATTATAAAGGTGCTCTACAGGTGTCTCTGATGGTGTTTGTTGAGTTGGCATGTATCAAGATTAGGATTTGTCACTCCGATTGTCGGAGAGGTATCTCTAGGCCCTCTCGGTAATGTACATCAAAATAAGCCTTGCAAGCAATGTAGCTAATGAGTTAGTTACGGGATATAGCATTACATAACGAGTAAAGAGACTTGCCGGTAACGAGATTGAACTAGGTATTGAGATACCGACGATTGAATCTTGGGCAAGTAACATACCGATGACAAAGGAAACAATGTATACCGTTATGCGGTTTGACCGATAAAGATCTTCGTAGAATATGTAGGAGCCAATATGAGCATCCAGGTTCCGCTATTGGTTATTGACTAGAGACATGTCGCGGTCATGTCTACATAGTTTTCGAACCCGTAGGGTCCACACGCTTAACGTTCGGTGACAATTGATATTACGAGTTTATGTGTTTTGATGTACCCAAGATAGTTCGGAGTCCCGGATTTGATCATAGACATGACGAGGAGTCTCGAAATGGGAAGACATAAAGACTGATATATTGGATGACTATGTTTGGACATCGGAAGTGTTCCGAGTAAGTTTGGACGAATACCAGAGTACCGGGGGGTTACCGGAACCCCCCGGGGAGTGTATTGGCCCTCATGGGCCTTGGTGGAGAGAGGAAGGGGCGGCCAGGGTAGGCTGCACGCCCCCTCCCCCTCTAGTCCGAATTGGACTAGGAAGGGGGAGCGGCGCCCCCCTTTTTCCTTCCCCCTCTCTTCTCCTTCCTTCCCTCCTACTCCTACTCATGGAAGTGGTGGAATCCAACTCCCGGTGGGAGTAGGACTCCCCTTGGGGCGCGCCTAGGAGGCTGGCCTCCCCCCTCCTCCACTCCTTTATATACGGGGGAGGGGGCACCCCATAGACACACAAGTTGATCATTGATCTTTTAGCCATGTGCGGTGCCCCCTCCGCCATAATCCACCTTGGTAATATCGTAGCGGTGCTTAGGCGAAGCCCTGTTCTGGTAGCAACATCATCACCATCATCACGCCGTCGTGCTGATGAAACTCTCGCTCGAAGCTCTACTGGATCGTGATTTCGCGGGACGTCATCGAACTGAACTTGTGCAGATTGCGGAGGTGCCGTACCTTCAGTGCTGGATCGGTTGGTCGTGAAGATGTACGACTACATCAACTGCGTTGTCATAACGCTTCCGCTTACGGTCTACGAAGGTATGTAGACGATACTCTCCCCTCTCGTTGCTATGCATCACCATGATCTTGCATGTGCGTAGGAAGCTTTTTGAAATTACTGCGTTCCCCAACAGAATCTGATGATGAGCTGGATACTAAAACTCCTGAAACACCTACTAGAACTAGCCTTCCTAGATATGAATCGCCTAAGGTACTGGAAGGTTATGTTATGAGTGAAGAAGCAACTAGATATATTCTTGCTTGCAATGATAGAGATGATCCAGAGAAATTATTACACAAGTATAAAGAAAAATCTCTGAATGCTAGAATGAAGTGTGATCCTAAGTTTGCCACTTCACCTATCTTTATTGATGATAAGGATTATGAATTCTCTATGGACCCAGAGTTAATTACTTTGGTTGAATCTGATCCTTTCCATGGTTATGAAACTGAAACTATTGTGGCACATCTTACTAAGTTGAATGACATAGCCACCCTTTTTACTCATGATGAGAAAACTCGCTATTACTTTAATCTCAAAATATTTCCATTCTCATTAAAGGGTGATGATAAAGCTTGGTACAATTCTCTTGCTCCTGGTTGTGTGCGTAGTCCCTAGGATATGATTTATTACTTCTCTGAAAAATATTTTCCTGCACATATTAAACAAGCTGTCTTACAGAAAATTTTAACTTTGCTCAAACTAAAGAAGAGAGTCTCCCAGAAGCTTGGGGGAGGCTTTTCGAGTTACTTAATGCTTTGCCTGATCATCCTCTTAAGAAAAATGAAATACTTGATATCTTCTATAATGGACTAATCGATGCTTCTAGGGACTTCCTAGATAGTTGTGCTGGTTGTGTTTTCAGGGAACGAACTGTTGGACAAGCTGAAGAATTACTGAATAACATATTGAAAATTATGATGATTGGACTATTCCTGAACCACCGCCTAAACCCATTCCGGAGAAGAGGGGTATATTATATGTCAGTCTCGAAGATATGCAAGAGGCAAAGAAATCTATGAAGGAAAAAGGTATTAAAGCCGAGGATGTTAAAAATTTACCTCCTATTGAAGAAATACATGGGCTTAATACACCACCAATGCGTAAGGTGGTAGAGGTAAATTCTCTTATGAAGTTCAATGATAATGATAATACTCACAATATGCTACGGGATTATGGGTTCCGGCAAACCCTTGAGGTTCGAACACTGGGGTGCGCACGAAGATCTCTCCCCCCAGCTCACGCTCTCGCAACCATGTCAAAGCCTAGCTCGCCGAACCCAAGGAACAAGGGACACAAGAGTTATACTGGTCCAGGCCACCGTTGCGGTGTGATACCCTACTCTAGTGTGGTGTGGTGGATTGCCTTGTAGGCTGGGGATGAACAAGTACAAGGGAAGAGCAGCCTCCTAAGGAGAGGTGTTCTTGAGCTCGATGAACTTGTGTGGCTTGTGGCTGGGGATGATCCGAGTGATTTGCCTCTAGATGAGCCTCTTTCTCTCTCTCGATGAGCCGATCCTGGCTGCAGTGGTGGCTAGCCCTATTTATAGAGGCCCAGGTCCTCTCTCCAAATATTAGGCGGGAAGGGATCCCACAACGGCCAATTCGAAGGGGGATAGCGAGTACAAGTTATCCTGACAAAAGGTGGTCTTCACCTACCAAAGCTTCTTGTGGTGATGCCGTCGTGGGCTCCGTGGCGACCTCCGTCTTGCCGTCCTACTGGTCTTGGTCTCGTTGCACCGATATGGAAAACTTTGCCTGACGCCTCGGGACTCCTCGCCTGCGCCTGCCTCTTTAGAACCGAAGAGGAAACTGGCATTCTGCGCCTGCTAGCGCCCGCCTGGCCTTGGTCATCATGGCTCACGTCACGGGAACCTCACGAGGTGCCCCTTACCTTGATCTCTATGCTCCTCGCAAGCCAGCCTAGTGAGGCTGCCCCTGAGGAGGTCTTGTGTCGCCCGCCTCGCGAGGCTTGGCCCCTCGCGAGGGTCTTGAGAGTTGGTTGATGAAGATGGGCCGTACCAGGCCGTGGGTGGAGCCACGCCCTAGGCCGCAGGTAGGCAATTCTGGGTATCCCCGTTCCTAGGACGCCGACAGTAGCCCCCGGGCCCAAGGTGCGCTCGTGCTTGGCTTCGCGGCGAAGCCAAGGGGCAAGTGCAGAGCGCCGCAGGCCCCAATAGCCCACGACCTTGATTGATGCATGGCGATTGACAGGTCGTGGGCGTCTCCTCTTCCCCACGCTACCTCGACAACTGCCCGACTTGACAAGTCCCTGTTGCATGCAGAAAAATGTCATTATTACCTTAGATCGTGGAGGCCGGTGGTTGGCCTCCTCCTGGCCATAAATGGGAAGGAGGGCGGAGCCCCCGTCACCCATCTTTTCCTCCACTCCTCCTGCTTCTCCTTCTTCTTCCTTGCCGCGACGCCCATGGCGCCAGTGAAGAGGTTCTCGGCCGCCGAGAAGGGGAAGGCTCGCCAGGAGGGGCCCGGCTCGCCACCGCCTAAGAGGGGGCGTGGCCGCCCACGCAAGCATGCCGCGACCCCTGTCGCGGTCCCTCATGGGCGTGGGAGGACTCCTTTAGGGTCCGACGTTGTCCTTGGCAGCCACGTCGGCACTCCTTCACGCGGTGGAAGCCGCCTGGGTCGGGGCAGCCCCGTCGATGAGGGGAGGCGCACGATGGTCGCCTGGCCTCTCCCGGGCACGCTTCCATTTGGCGGAGGTGCTGCCGGAGTTTGTCGTGTGGTCGGCGAACCCGGCCGGCACTTGGCTTCAACTTCCGCGCTTCTTCGCCAGCGAACTGCCGGCCCCAGGTCCCGGTGGCCTCTGGCTGCAGGCGGACGGCTGCTGCAGCAAGGCTTCGTGGGTGGTGGTGGAGGTCTCTGCTGCGGGTAATGTAGCCCTAGCCCGCGGCTGACAGATGTTCGCCTGCGCACGTGGCCTGGGTAGGTGGTGCACCCTCTACTTCAAGTAGGACGACACAGTGACCCTCTTCGTGAGGGTGTTTGGGGAAGACGATCGCCGCGCTGGATGCTTCCCTGAAGACGACGACGACGGTGGCGAGGTGCTTGGCCTTGGCGACGAGCACGAGGGTGACCCTACCCGCGGTGGCGACCGTGGTTCGCCCAGCTACGGCAGCTTCTCCTCCGGTGAGAGCTCCAGGAGCGGCGGCTACGACCATCCTCCACGCCGCCGAGCCCGCTTCGAGGATGGTGGCGGGTCATCCCGTCGCCGCTCCCCGGTGAAGCGTGAGGAGGGCTCTGGCTGAGTCCGGGGGCCAGCCCTCGTGAGCTGCCGTGTTGTGGGAGCCACTTTTTCTTGTCCTTTCTTTCCCTTCCCCTGCATTGTTAGAAATGAATTTGGGCCCCTACAAGGGCGTGTAATGAACCGTGGTGCATAGGTTGCCTTTATGGTGTGTTTATTGTTTTTGGGTTGTGTTGCGAGATCTATGTCTGATACGGGTGGAGGGGTAACTTAGCTCGATGCATCAGGGGTAGTTTTGACCTCATGAGGGCACGCGTCTCTGGGCACCTGGTGGGGCTTCCCCACTATCGATTTGAGTAACATCACGAGGCTGCATTGCAAAGCTGCAAAAACTTGTCAAGAAATCTTTACTCCTTCCTACGCGAATCCTCAGGCATGGGCTGGTTATGGCCAAACGCACCACTCACGGTACCCGTGGGGCACGGACTAAAGGGGGTGCGCCGATCAAAACACGGACGAGAACACCCCGCGGAGACCAGGGGAGTGCGCACGCGCATACTACCGGTCCAGCCCCCCTTGCGGGGTGTGTGAGGGAGAGCGTCGGGCAACTGCTGCCCTCCCTGGCGAAAAACAAAGGATAGAGCGAAGAAACAGGAAGAAGAGGCAAGCCAACAAGCAACGCCGGAACTCCAAATTTCATTAAAGGGAAAGAGGCAAGCCAACTACAGAAAGCAAATGAACAGCCACGTCCGGCGCCTAGTCTAGTCTTCTCACCAGCGCGGAGCTAAGTGCTGCCACTAGGATGTGGGAGGGAGCCGCCGAGGCCCCGAGGGTGGCACTCCTGAGACTCCGGGGCGTGTACAGCCCCACTCATTATTACGTGAGAGTGTCACGAGCAGAGACCTTCACAGGCACTGGGCCTTGCTTCATGGGTAGAACTTCCGGAGGTGTTGGATGTTCCAGGCATTTTGGATGGGGACCCCGTCCTGCATTTCCAGGTGCACGGCGCCAGGCCCGGAGACGTGGGCCATCCTAAACGGGACCTCCCACATGGGTGAGAGCTTATGCAGCCCTTCCCTGGAGAGCAGCCGCCTCAGGACGAGATCGCCCACCTCAAGCGTCCTGGAGCGGACGTTGCGATAGTGGTACCATCACAACGCCTGCTGGTATCTTGCTGCTCGGAGCGAAGCTTCACGGCGGCGTTCCTCCCCTACAAGAGGTCCATCCCCCTCATGGCGTCCTGCTGTGTCTCATCAAATGCCAGGACCCGCGTGGAGCGATGCCTGACCTCATGATGACAACACAGACAGGAGCTCGGCGTGCGAGCCCCTGCCGCAGGTTTCGAGCTTCTTCTTGAAGGTCCGGGTCTTGAGGCCTCTCAGGACCTCGGCGTTGGCACGCTCAGCCTGGCCGTTGCTCCTAGGGTGTGCCACTGAAGCCTAGAAGATCTGCATTCCAAGGTTAGCACAATAGGTCTTGAAGAGATTGCTAGTGAACTACGAGCTGTTGTCGGTGATGATGCGGTTAGGGACCCCGAACCGACTTATCAGACCTTTGATGAACTTAACTGCTGACCCGGCTGGGATGGTGGGGACGGCCTCGACCTCTGCCCATTTGGTGAATTTGTCAATGGCGACGTAGAGGTAGCGGTAGCCCCCAGGCGCCCGTGGGAACGGGCCCAGGATGTACAGCTCCCAGACCGCGAAGGTCCATGAAAGCAGGATAGTCTGGAGGCCCCGAGCCGGCTGGTGGATTTTCTTGGCATGGAACTGGCAGGCCTCGCAGGACCTCACCAGCTCGGCCGTGTCATTGAGTGCCGTGGGCCAGTAGAACCCGCTGCAGAACGCCTTGCCAACCAGGGTACGTGACGATGAGTGATGCCCGCAGTCTCCATCGTGTATGTCAGCCAGCAGCTCATTCCCCTACTCCCTGGAGATGCATCGCAAGAAAACATCATTTGGTCATTTTCTGTACAACTCACCGTCCTGGATGCAGTATGCCGTAGCCTGCCGGGCCACACGCTCCATGTCCTCCTCCTTCTCCGGCAGCATCCCATGCACCAGATATGCCTTGAGCTCCTCGGTCTAGCACCCCTCCAGAGGCGCGAGTGCGAGGAGCAAACGTGCTCCTGAGGTAGGGCCGCAAGCGGGGGCTCCTAAGGTTGGTGGCTGAGGGAGTTCTTCTCGAGGTGATGTAGTCTCCGCGGCCGCAGGGGTCACCGAAGGCTTGAAGAGTCGCTCTTCGAAGACACCAGGTTCTTGGGGTTGCCGCCTCAACGCCTTCTTGGCGATTTCATCAGCCTCCTTGTTGGTGCCGCGTGGCCCAGGAATTGCTTCTCCATCTTGCGCACTTCCATGAGGTATGCCTCCATATGCTCGTACCTTGGTTTGTACACCTTGTTGGAGAAGTTGACGAGGAGCTGCGAGTCACCCTTGATAGTGAGACACTTCACCCCCAAGGCTGCGGCGGCCTTGAGGCCAGCGATCAACCCCTCGTACTCCGTTATGTTGTTGGATACCTTCTCACCCGGCTGGAAGCAAAGCTGCATGGCGTAATATAGCTTGTCTTGGGTGGGCGGGATGAGCACAGCGCCAGCCCCTGCGCCTTGTCGTGCGAAAGCGCCATTGAAGTACATGACCTAGCCATCCGATGCTTCATTTCCCGGCGAGAGGGATCGGTTCTCGCCCGCTTCGGGCTACGGAGCGTTTGTCCATTCCGCAACGAAGTCAGCAAGCACAACTCCCTTGATAACCCTAGTCGTGCTGAACTCCAACTGAAATGCTTGTAGTTCAATGTTCCATTCTGCGACTCTCCCCGTGGCATTGGAGCTCCGAAGCACTCTCTCCAGGGGATATTCTGAAACGACCTTAATTGGGTGGCCTTGGAAATAATGGTGTAGCTTGCGTGAGGCCACCAGGAGCGCGAGTAAGAGCTTCTGCGGCATTGGGTACCATGCTCTCGCGTCCCGTAGCACGGTGCTGACAAAGTATACTGGGTGCTCTATGAGGGCGGGAGCGTCAATGGAGCCTTTGTCCTCCAGAGGTTGTGGTGCCTCCTGAGGCGGGGGGGGGGGGGGGGCTCTCAGGAGCCTGGTCGCCCATCTGGGCCTCGGCGGGCCCTTGTATGCTGTCTTGCCAGGTGTGATCATCTGTGGGCATCGTCTTGCCTTAGCGGCGCTGCCTTGTGACTGCACCATTCCACCTGAGGGCGCAGTATTGCATTGCGGGTTCTTGACCCGGTGCTCCTCCCGAATTTCCACCAATGCCGCGCTGGCGGAGTGAGGCGTAGCGGCCAGATAGAGCACCGGAGGATCGAGGGGGCGAGGTGCCACCATCACCGGTGGGCTGGTTAGGTATCTCTTGAGGTCCTGAAATGCTAGATCTGCCTCTGGGGTCCATTCGAACAGGCCTTTCTTCTTCATCAACTTGAAGAACGGCAGGGCGCGGTCCCCCAGCTTGGAGATGAAGCGCCCTAGCGAGGTCACGCAACCTGCAAGTTTTTGCATTTCCTTGAGAGTTTGTGCCAGGCTCATGTCTTAGATTGCCTTGACCTTCTCGGGGCTAGTCTCGATCCCTCTGTGAGAAACAAGGAAACCCAGCAGCTTGCCGGAGGGGACACCGAACATGCACTTCTTCGGGTTGAGCCGCAAATCCACCTGGCGTAGGCTAGCGAAGGTCTCCTCCAGGTCCTGAATCAGGGTTCTCGCCTCCCTGGATTTAACCACGATGTCGTCGACGTAGGTGTCAGTGTCAAAACCCGCGGATCTCGGGTAGGGGGTACTGAACTATGCGTCTAGGATCGATGGTAACATGAGACGGGGGGCACGATGTTTACCCAGGTTCGGGACCTCTCTATGGAGGTAATACCCTACTTCCTGCTTGATTGATCTTGATGAATATGAGTATTACAAGAGTTGATCTACCACGAGATCGTAATGGCTAAACCCTAGAAGTCTAGCCTATGTGAATATGGTAATAAGTATATGTGTTGTCCTTTCCGGACTATCCCCTTCGGTTTATATAGACACCGAGGGGATCTAGGGTTTACATGGAGTCGGTTACATAAGAAAGAATCTTCGGTCGCCAAGCTTGCCCTCCACGCCAAGTAGAGTCCAATCCGGACACGGTGCAGTCTTCGGTCTTTATGTCTTCATAGCCCATCAGTCCGGCCCATGGATAACAGGCCGAACGCCCGAGGACCCCTTAGTCCAGGACTCCCTTAGTAGGCTTCAGCGTTTCTGCCGAGCTGCTCACCCATGGTGATGTGCATCAGCCGCTGGAAGGTTGGCCTAGCATTGTGCAGTCCGAACGGCATGTATGTGTATTACTACACTCCGCATGGGGTCAGGAAGGCGGTCTTCTCCACATCCTCTACTGCCATATTGATCTGGTGGTAGCCCGAGAACGCGTCCAGGAAGCACAGCAGGTCGCACTCAGCGGTGGAGACGATGAACTGGTCAATACGTGGAAGCGGGAACGGGTCTTGGGGACAAGCCTTGTTGAGGTTGGTGAAATCGACACACATGCGTGACTTCCTGCCTTTCTTTGGCACGACGACGGGGTTTGCCAGCCACTCCGGGTATCGGACCTCACGAATGACGCCTTCCGCCTCCAACTTGCGAGTTTCTTGGACGATGAAGGACTGCTTCTCCGTGGACTGTCGCCGTGCCTTCTGCTTCACGGGGTGAACATTGGGGCACACTCTCAAGTGATGATCGATTACCCCACTTGGGACCCCTACCAGCTGCTTGGGTTCCCAAGCGAATACCTCCTTGTTTGCGCAAGAACTTCACTAATGCCTCCTCTTGACCCGGGTCGAGGCCGGCGCCTATTGTGAAGATGGCTCCCGAGGATCCGCCTTCCTCGACCGGCACTTGCTTCATTTCGGCCCGGTCTTGAGTGAAAAGTTGCTCCTTTTTTCCTGGCGCGGCCTCCTTAGTCCCTGGGGTGGCTTCGCCGGCCGGGCGAGCTACTGCTGCGTCCCTGAAGGTAAGCTTGAGGGATGCCAGAGCTTCCTTGGTGTCTCCGGCCACGGTGAGGACGCCGCTGCTGCCCGGCATCTTCATGAGGTTGTAGGCCGAATGGGTCGCTGCCATGAACTGAGCCAAAGCAGGGTACCCGAGGATGGCGTTGTACGGGAGGCCGATGTGGGCGATGTCGATGTCGATGAGCTCGGTGCGGTAGTTGTCCTGAGTACTGAAGGTGACCTGGAGGCGTATCTGCCCCAAGGAGCTGGTGGACCCGCTGCCGACTCTGGAAAAAGGCTTGGTGGGGCAAAGCCGGTCGTACAACACATGAAGCAAGCCGGAAGCTTCCACAGAGAGCACAATGAGGCCCGCTCCACCGTCGATGAGGGTGTTGGTCATGGTGACGTGGCAGATGGTGGGCGTGCAGAGCATCGGGAGTGCACCTGAGCCAGCCATGGTAGCGGGGTGATCCCCTAGGTCGAAGGTGAGGTCGGCCTTGGGCGCCACCCATCCTGGAGGGGCTCCCCGCTGCACAGAGGCGGCGCCGATATGGCGGAAGAACTGATTGGTGTGGCGGTCCCAGGGTGGCGCTTGCGAGCCGCCGAGAAGGGCCGCGACAGCGGCAGGCGTAGGTGCCGCGTAGGTGTAGGTGTCGATGGGTCCGCCGCGCCATCGTAGCAGGGCGGCATCTCCGGCTTGAACTTGCGTGGCCACTGCACCTGCCACAGGGCGGGGGTGAAGGCCCTGAGCCCCCTGGCACCGCTGGGATCGCTCGTCGATCCAGTTGGAGGGGCCACGCTGGCCATGGGGACCGGTTGGAGAGGCGGAGCCGACGGAGGGATGGAACTCCGCAGCACCCCTACCTGGCCCTCCAAATGTCGGAATATGGGTTCCGGCAAACCCTTGAGGTTCAAAAACTGGGGTGCGCACAAAGATCTCTCCCCCGGCTCACGCTCTCTCAACGATCTCAAAGCCTAGCTCGCCGAACCCAAGGAACAAGGGACACAAGAGTTTATACTGGTTCGGGCCACCGTTGTGGTGTGATACCCTACTCCGGTGTGGTGTGGTGGATTGCCTTATAGGCTGGGGATGAAGAAGTACAAGGGAAGAACAGCCTCCTGAGGATAGGTGTTCTTGAGCTCGATGAGCTTGTATGGCTGGGGATGATCCGAGTGATCTGTCTCTAGATGAGCCTCTTTCTCTCTCTCGATGAGCCGATCCTGGCTGCGGTGGTGGCTAGCCCTATTTATAGAGGCCCAGGTCCTCTCTCCAAATATTAGGCGGGAAGGGATCCCACAACGGCCAATTCGAAGGGGGATAGCGAGTACAAGTTATCCTGACAAAAGGTGGTCTTCACCTACCAAAGCTTCTTGTGGTGATGCCGTCGTGGGCTCCGTGGCGACCTCCGTCTTGCCATCCTACTGGTCTTGGTCTCATTGCACCGATATGGAAAACTTTGCCTGACGCCTCAGGACTCCTCGCCTGCGCCTGCCTCTTTAGAACCGAAGAGGAAACTGGCATTCTGCGCCTGCTGGCGCCCGCCTGGCCTTGGTCATCATGGCTCATGTCACGGGAACCTCACGAGGTGCCCCTTGCCTTGATCTCTCTGCTCCTCGTGAGCCAGCCTAGTGAGGCTGCCCCTGAGGAGGTCTTGTGTCGCCCGCCTCGCGAGGGTCTTGAGCGTTGGTTGATGAAGATGGGCCGTACTAGGCCGCGGGTGGAGCCACGCCCTGGGCCGCAGGCAGGCAAGTCTGGGTACCCCCATTCCCAGGACACCGACATATGCATCCTAGTCAATGCCTTTATGAGTTTGAAAACTACATTAGAAAACTAGATCATTTCAATGCAAATGTTATGAAACAATTGAAATATAATTCTGATATGATTGCTCGCTTGAGTGAGTTGTTATTTAGAATATCAAATGATGTTAGAGGTGTTGGAAAACATGCTTCTATGGTTCAAACTCAGTTAGAACAAGTTGCTAAATCTCAAAAAGAATTGCTTGATGAAATGAATAATAATATGCATGACTTTGCTATCAGAGTTGCAACTAGAGGAGGTAAAATGAGTCACGAACCACTTTATCCTGAGGGACACTCAAAAATAGTAGAAGAAGATTCACAAAGAGCCAACACTAGTGCACCTAGTCCTTCTAGAAAGAAAAAAAAAGAAAAATGATAGGACTTTGCACACTTCTGGTGAACCTGAAATAGAAAAACCTCCTGATAATGAAAATGAAGTTTCTATCTCAGATGCTGAAAATCAATCTGGTAATGGACACTCACCTAATGATAATGAAAAAGATAATGATGAGGTTCATGAAGACTCTCAACCAACCAATGATGTTGAGATAGAACCACCTGTTGATCTTGATAACACACAACCTAAGAATAAAAGGTATGGCAAAATATACTTTGTTGCTAGAAAACACGGTAAAGAAAGAGAACCGTGGGTTCAAAAACCTATGCCTTTTCCACCTAAGCCAACTAAAAAGAATGATGTTGAAGAATTTGAACGCTTTGCTGAAATGCTAAGGCCAGTCTTTTTGCGTACTCACTTGACTGATATCTTGAAAATGCCTCCTTATGTAAAGTATATGAAAGACGTCATCACTAATAAGAGAAAAATACCAGAAGCTGAAATCTCCACTATCCTTGCTAATTACACTTTTAAAGATTGAGTACCCAAAAAACTTGGAGATCCAGGAATACCAACTATACCTTTCTCTATCAAAAAGAATTATGTGAAAACTTCTTTGTGTGATTTAGGAGCTGGTGTTATTGTTATGCCTTTCTCTTTATATAAAATACTTGACTTGAATAAACTCAGACCTACTGAAATATCTTTGCAAATGGCTGATAAATCAAGTGCCATACCTATCGGTATCTATGAGGATGTGTCCGTTGTTGTTGCTAATGTTACTATTTTGACTGACTTTGTTATACTTGAGATGCCCGAGGATGACAACATGTCGATTATCCTTGGTAGACCCTTCTTGAATACTACAGGGGCTGTTATTGATTGCAATAAAAGCAAAGTCACTTTTCAAATTAATGGCAATGAGCATACGGTGCACTTTCCAAAGAAACAATTCCAAGAGAATAGTATTAATTTTATTGAAAAATCTCCGACAATCACTATTGGAATTTTTCAAATACCTCTACCTACTATCAAAAACAAATATGAAATGCTTATTGTTGGGGAAATGCACATCCCCATTGAGGTAACTTGGTGATTTACGGAAGTTCTTCGGTTTCATGCTAATCGAAAGTGGTTGTTAATAAGACTTGATCAACCTTATTAATGGATCATTTTTGAATGGTATGAAGTTGATGAATTTAGTAAGCACTACTTTCTGTACCTAATTTTTATTCAATGTTTTTATTAGTTAAATAAAATAAAATGCCATGTTTTGTCTGTTTTCTGAATTTCCCGTGAAATAAAAAATGACCCAAAAATAAAAGTTCTCAGAATGCCCTGAAAAATTTACACGATTTTTTCTGAATATTTGAGAATTTTTGGTGCAATAAACATCAGAGGGAGGTGCACCAGGTGGGCACAACCCACCTGGGCCTGCCGGCATCCCCAGGCGCGCCCTGGTGGGTTGTAGTCCCCATGTGGCCCCCTCACTTACCTCTTCATACCACATCATCCCTAACCTCCAGAAAAAATCCCCAGTGCTCTCTCTCTCCTGTGTTCTTGAGCTCAAACCCGCGGACTTCGATCTGTTTGCTCGAAGCTCTGATTCCAAAACTGTTTTTGGGGATTGTTTCTTGGTATGTGACTCCGTCATTTGTCCAATTAGTTTTTGTTTTAGTGGCTTATACTTTGAATAATTAGCTACTCTTGGTGTTGTTGTAGATGTGCTTGTAATTCTTAGTGTTCTAAGTAGTTTGAATGCTTGCTATGGCCTCTATGTATCCCTATGAGCAGTTGCTATGAATCTTACAAAGTTTTGTTGACAAATTTTTGTCACTCCAAAATTTTTTATTTTCAGAAAATTGTACGCGGACATGAATATCTTCAGGAAGTTTGGTTCTAAGAAGAACTCCAAGTGTGTTATTGGGGAGTCTTCTGACACTGATTTCCACCCTCGGAGCTTGGCAGAGGTACGACCATGCGAATGGCCGCACACCCCATTCCCGCAGGAGATTGGAATTCTTGAGGAGTTCACACAATATATTGGTAACGCCGGCCTCACTGACTTCATCGCAGATGAGTCTGACCTGCTCCAAATCCTCACAAACATCTTTCTTCAGAGCTTTACTTTCTTGCCTAGAAATAAACCTCCTAAAGTGAGGTTTGATTTATATGCTAAAAACCATCAGATACCACTTACTGAGTTTTCTGACAAATGCTTGAACCCGTTTGATGGGAGCTTGGATGAGCCTAGGCCGGCTGAGTTTGAGGCCTTTTATCGCAATCTGACAGTGGGTGATGAAAGAGGAGTGTCAGCCATCACTGCCGCTGGCTTACATTTTCCAGCTGTTCGTTACTTTGCACTTTTTATTGCCAAATGCTTGCTTGCTAGGGAGAAGGTGGGTGCACATAGTTCACCAGACCTTGTTGTTTTACGTCATGCATTAGAGGGCGACAACACTTATAGCTTGGGAGCTATTGTGGCTCGTCGCCTCCATCTTTATAAATCCCAGGGCAAAATACATGGTGGGATTTATGGTACTCGTTTGGTGGCTCATGATGACCCACAAGTATAGGAGATCTATCGTAGTCCTTTCGATAAGTATGAGTGTCGAACCCAACGAGGAGCAGAAGGAAATGATAAGCGGTTTTCAGCAGGGTATTCTCTGCAAGTAATGAAATAAGTGGTGACAGATAGTTTTGTGATAAGATAAATTGTAACGAGCAACAAGTAACAAAAGTAAATAAAGTGCAGCAAGGTGGCCCAATCCTTTTTGTAGCAAAGGACAAGCCGGAACAAACTCTTATAATAGGAAAAGCGCTCCCGAGGACACATGGGAATATCGTCAAGCTAGTTTTCATCACGTTCATATGATTCGCGTTCGATACTTTGATAATTTGATATGTGGGTGGACAGGTGCTTGGGTGATGTTCTTACTTGAACAAGCATCCCACTTATGATTAACCTCTATTGCAAGCATCCACAACTACAACAAAAGCATTAAGGTAAACCTAACCATAGCATGAAATATGTGGATCCAAATCAGCCCCTTACGAAGCAACGCATAAACTAGGGTTTAAGCTTCTGTCACTCTAGCAACCCATCATCTACTTATTACTTCCCAATGCCTTCCTCTAGGCCCAAATAATGGTGAAGTGTTATGTAGTCGACGTTCACATAACACCACTAGAGGCTAGACAACATACATCTTTTCAAAATATCAAACGAATACCAAATTCACATGACTACTAATAGCAAGACTTCTCCCTTGTCCTCAGGAACAAACGTAATTACTCACAAAGCATATTCATGTTCATAATCAGAGGGGTAATAATATGCAGATAGGATCTGAACATATGATCTTCCACCAAATAAACCAACTAGCATCAACTACAAGGAGTAATCAACACTACTAGCAACCTACTAGCACCAATCCCGGACTTTGAGACAAGAATTGGATACAAGAGATGAACTAGGGTTTGGAGATGAGATGGTGCTGGTGAAGATGTTGATGGAGATTGCCCTCTCCCGATGAGAGGAGTGTTGGTGATGACGATGGTGATGATTTCCCCCTCCCGGAGGGAAGTATCCCCGGCAGAACAGCTCTGTCGGAGCTCTAGATTGGTTCCGCCAAGGTTCCGCCTCGTGGCGGCGGAGTCTTGTCCCAAAAAGTTCATTCCTATTTTTTTCTCATCAAAAGACTTCATATAGGAGAAAATGGACGTCGGAGAGCCACCAGGGGGCCCACGAGGTAGGGGGCGCGCCCTAGGGGGGCGCCCCCCACCCTCGTGAGCAGGGTGTGGGCCCCCTGGCCTTCATCTTTGGCGAGGATTTTTCTTTATTTATTTTAAGATGTTCCGTGGAGTTTCAGGACTTTTGGAGATGCGCAGAATAGGTCTCTAATATTTGCTCCTTTTCCAACCCAGAATTGCAGCTACCGGCATTCTCCCTCCTTATGTAAACCTTGTAAAATAAGAGAGAATAGCCATAAGTATTGTGACATAAAGTAAAAACAGTCCATAATGCAATAAATATCGATATAAAAGCATGATGCAAAATGGACGTATCAACTCCCCCAAGCTTAGACCTCGCTCGTCCTCAAGCGAAAAGCCGATAACAATAAATATGTCCTCATATTTAGAGGTAGAGGCGTCGATAAAAATAAAATACGGACATGAAGGCATCATGATTATTCTCATAACAACAACATATATAGATTTTGTCATATGATTACTTATGTTCAAGTGATGATCTATTCACAATGCAAAAGTATAAACCATAAACCTTATTGGGCTCCAACAAACTATAATCTCAGTCATTGAAGCAATTGCAATTTATCATAACATCGGAAAGAGTCTATGTCAGAGCTAAAAAGCAAGTCCACATACTCAACTATCATTTAGTCCTCCATAATTGCTAACACTCACGCAATACTTGTGGTTACGGAGTTTTAATTGGATACGGAGAAAGATAGGGGCTTATAGTTTTGCCCCACAACCTTTTACCTCAAGGGTAGTGTCAACAATAATGGTTCATGCTCCCCTACATCCAATTAGATATATATATATCATGTTCTTTACAACACGCCGAGCTTGACAAAGGATAAAATGAAAAAGAAAAGGTGAAGATCACCATGACTCTTGCATAAGGTAGAAGATAATAATAAAGGATAGGCCCTTCGCAGAGGGAAGCAGAGGTTGCCATGCGCTTTTATGGTTGGATGCATCAAATCTCAATGCGAAAGAACGTCACTTTATATTGCCCCTTGTGATATGAACCTTTATTATGCAGTCCGTCGCTTTTATTACTTCCACATCACAAGATCGTATAAAGCTTATTTCTCCCACACCAATCAATCATACATATTTAGAGCAATTTTTATTGCTTTGCACCGATGACAACTTACTTGAAGGATCTTACTCAATCCATAGGTAGATATGGTGGACTCTCATGGCAAAACTGGTTTAAGGGTATTTGGAAGCACAAGTAGTATTTCTACTTGGTGCTGAGAATTTGGCTAGCATGAGGGGGAAAGGCAAGCTCAACAAGTTAGAGGATCCATGACAACATACTTTATCTCAGATATAAGAAAGACATAACTCATTACGTTGTCTTCCTTGTCCAACATCAACTCTTTAGCATGTCATATTTTAATGTGTGCTCCCAATCATAAAAGATGTCAATGATAATATATCTATATCTGAAAACCTCTCTTTCCTTATTACTTCCTATTAATTGCAACAATGACCAAAGCTATGTTTGCCAACTCCCAACAACTTTTAATCATCATACTCTTTCTATGTGAAGTCATTACTCTCAATAAGATCAATATGAACTTTTTGTTTCTTCTTATTCTTTTCTTCTTTCTTTTATTCGCCCAAGATCATGGAAAAATAATCAAGCCCTTGACTCAACACTAATCTTTATTATATATATCTCACGGACTCGATTACAAAGAGATATCATAAAGCAAAACTCAAAACTAGATCATGCCATAAACTTTATTCTACTAGATCAAGATACTACTAATAGGATCGAACTAAGAAAAAAAACCGATAAAGATAGGAGTTGTGATTGTGATACGATACCGGGGAACCTCCCCCAAGCTTGGCAGTTGCCAAGGGGAGTGCCCATACCCATGTGATTATATCTCCTTCTTCTTTGTCGGTGTAATATTCTTGGCGATGATTCCCCTCAGGATGCGGTTCTCCTCCTCGAGCTTATTGACTTGCTGTTTGAGGTCCATTATTTCCTTACGAAGCTTTCTTGTGACATCTAAAGCTCCTTGCACCCAAGGGTGTTGCATAGCTGCGGGAGAACAAGTGACACTCCTCTTCATATTTTCATAAGAAAGAAATCTAACATTAGAAGGGATAACCGAGTTTGGAATAGCTGAGCTCTGTAGTTCCCCCATCGTGAACCCAGCTCGGAGGCGAGAGGTGACTTCTTGTTCCTCCATGGCATCTACTCTCATCAAGTCAGCCTCCCTCTCTTCCTCCGTTGCTGGCCCAAAATGGTCAGCGTCGCTGTTTGCCCTTGGTTCCGGTGCCGGATTAGATACCCGGCTCTCCCCGATTGACTCTTGAGAAGACACCTTGCTCTAATCTGCAGCAGCAACAACTCGAAAACAAAAACAGAGGAGATTTGCGTGATACGGGAGTCAAAACCTTTGGGAGAATATATAATGATTTTTTACCGACCAAAATACGTATCGTGTAAGAAAACGGAGTCCGGAAGGCACACGAGGTGCTCATGAGGTAGGGGGCGCGCCCACCACCCTCGTGGGGCCCTCGTGTCCTTCCCGGACTGCTACTTATTTTTTCTATTTTTCTAAATATTCCAAAACGGAGAAATATTGCCTTAAAATTGTTTTGGAGTCGGTTTACTTACCGTACCACATACCTATTCCTTTTCGGAGTCTGAAACGTTCCGGAAAGTGTCCCTTATGTATTCCTCCGGTGTTACAGTTTCAATTATATTGGTTTCAACATTTATGGGATTACCTGAGATATAATGTTTGATTCTTTGACCGTTTACCACCTTCGGATTTGTGCCCTCGAAGTTGTTGATCTTTATGGCACCGGAACGATAGACCTCTTCGATAACATAGGGGCCTTCCCATTTAGAGAGAAGTTTTCCTGCAAAAAAATCTTAAACAAGAGTTGTATAGCAATACATAATCACCTACATTAAACTCACGCTTTTGTATCCTTTTGTCATGCCATCTTTTAACTTTTTCTTTAAACAACTTGGCATTTTCATAAGCTTGGGTTCTCCATTCATCAAGTGAGCTAATATCAAATAACCTCTTCTCACTGGCAAGTTTAAAATCATAGTTGAGCTCTTTAATAGCCCAATACGCCTTATGTTCTAGTTCGAGAGGTAAGTGACATGCTTTTCCATAAACCATTTTATACGGAGACATACCCATAGGATTTTTATATGCAGTTCTATAAGCCCATAATGCATCATCAAGTTTCTTGGACCAATTCTTTCTAGACCTATTAACAGTCTTTTGCAAAATTAATTTGAGCTCTCTATTGCTCAACTCTACTTGACCACTAGACTGTGGGTTATAAGGAGATGCAATTCTATGATTAACATCATATTTAGCAAGCATTTTATGGAAAGCACCATGAATAAAGTGTGAACCACCATCAGCCATTAAATATCTAGGGACTCCAAACCTCAGGAAAATAACTTCCTTAAGCATTTTAATAGAAGTGTTATGATCAGCACTACTAGTTTGGATAGCTTCTACCCACTTAGTAACGTAATCAACAACAACTAAAATATGTGTATATCCATTAGAGGCAGGAAAAGGTCCTATATAATCAAAGCCCCAAACATCAAACGGTTCAATAACAAGAGAATAATTCATAGGCATTTCTTGATGTCTACTAATATTACCAATTCTTTGATATTCATCACAAGACAAGACAAACTTACGGGCATCCTTGAAGAGAGTAGGCCAATAAAAACCAGATTGCAATACCTTATGTGCAGTTCTATCTCCAGCGTGGTGTCCTCCATAAGCCTCAGAATGACACTTGCGCAGGATCTGTTCCTGTTCATGTTCAGGTACACAACGTCTAATAACACCATCTACTCCTTCTTTATAAAGATGTGGGTCATCCCAAAAGTAATGTCTTAAATCATAGAAAAACTTTTTCTTTTGCTGGTATGTGAAGCTAGGTGGTATAAACTTAGCAACAATATAATTAGCATAATCAGCATACCATGGAATACTATGAGAGGTACTTATAACATTTAATTGTTCATCAGGAAAGCTATCATTAATAGGTAGTGGGTCATCAAGAATATTTTCTAACCTATACAAGTTGTCTGCAACGGGGTTCTCAGCTCCCTTTCTATCAACAATATGCAAATCAAATTCTTGTAGCAAGAGAACCCATCTAACAAGTCTAGGTTTAGCATCTTTCTTTTCCATAAGGTATTTAATAGCAGCATGATCAGTTTGAATAGTTACTTTAGAATCAACAATATAAGGTCTGAACTTATCACAAGCAAATACAACTGCTAAAAGCTCTTTTTCCGTAGTAGCATAATTTCTTTGAGCATTGTCTAGAGTCTTACTAGCATAATGAATAACATTTAATTTCTTATCAACTCTTTGCCCTAGAACAGCACCTGCAGCATAATCACTAGCATCACACATAATTTCAAAGGGTAAATTCCAATCAGGTGGATGAACAATAGGTGCAGAGACTAATGCTTTCTTAAGTATTTCAAATGCTTCTACACACTCATCATCAAAGACAAATGGTATATCTTTCTGCAATAAATTAGTTAGAGGCCGAGAAATTTTTGAGAAGTCCTTAATGAACCTCCTGTAAAATCCGGCGTGACCAAGGAAACTTCTTATACCTTTGATGTCCTTGGGACATGGCATCTTTTAAATAGCATCGACCTTGGCTTTATCAACTTCAATACCTCTTTCAGAAATTTTATGCCCCAAGGCAATACCTTCATTAACCATAAAGTGGCACTTTTCCCAATTCAAGACAAGATTAGTTTCTTCACATCTCTGCAAAACTCAATCAAGATTGCTCAAGCAATCATCATAAGATGAACCATAGATAGAAAAATCGTCCATGAAAACCTCACAAATCTTTTCACAAAAGTCAGAGAATATAGCCATCATGCATCTTTGAAAGGTAGCAGGTGCATTACATAAACCAAAAGGCATACGTCTATAAGCAAAAGTACCAAAAGGGCATGTAAAAGTAGTCTTTGATTGATCTCTAGCCGACACAGGTATTTGAGAGAAACCAGAATAACCATCTAGAAAGCAATAGTGTGTATGTTTGCATAATCTTTCTAGCATTTGATCAATAAAAGGTAAGGGGTAATGATCTTTCTTAGTAGCTTTATTTAATTTGCGGAAATCAATTACCATCCTATAACCTATGATAATTCTTTGTGGAATCAATTCATCTTTATCATTAGGAACAACAATAATACCTCCCTTCTTAGGGACACAATGGACAGGACTTACCCACTCACTATCAGCAACGGGATAGATTATACCTGCCTCCAAAAGCTTGAGTATTTCTTTTCTTACCACTTCTTTCATTTTAGGATTCAGACATCATTGAGGATCACAAACTGGTTTGGCATCTGCTTCCAAATTTATTTTATGTTGACATAGAGTGGTACTAATGCCCTTAAGATCATGAAGAGTATATCCAATAGCAGCACGATGCTTCTTCAAAGTTTTCAATAATCTTTCTTCTTCATGCTCTGAAAGGTTAACACTAATAATAACAGGATATATCTTCTTTTCATCAAGATAAGCATATTTAAGATTATCAGGCAAAGGTTTAAGCTCAAACACGGGATCACCCTTGGGTGGAGGAGGATCCCCTAAAATTTCAGTAGGCAAGTTGTGTTGCAGAATAGGTTCCTGTTTAAAGAATACTTCATCTATTTTCCTTCTTTCATTCATGAACATATCATTCTCATGGTCTAGCAAATAGTGTTCTAAAGGATCACTAGGAGGTACGGCAATAGAAGCAAGACCAATAATTTCATCCTTACTAGGTAATTCTTCCTTACGATGTTGTTTACTAAATTTAGAGAAATTAAACTCATGAACCATATCATCCAAGCCAACAGTAACAACATTTTTTGTGCAATCTAGGGTAGCATTGATAGTATTTAAGAGGGGTCTACCAAATATAATGGGACAAAAGCTATCTTGTGGGGAACCAAGAACAAGAAAATCAGCAGGATATTTAGTTTTCCCACACAATACTTCAACATCTCTAACAATTCCCATTGGTGAAATAGTATCTCTATTAGCAAGTTTAATAGTAACATCAATTTCTTCTAACTCAACAGGTGTAATGTCATGCATAATTTCCTTCTATAAGTCAATAGGTATTGCACTAGCACTAGCACCCATATCACATAAGCCATGATAATAATGATCTCCTATTTTAACAGATATAACAGGCATGCCTACCACAGGTCTATGTTTATATTTATCACAAGGTTTAGCAATTCTAGTAGTTTCACCTTCGAACTGAATAACATGCCCATCAATATAATCAGACAAGAGATCTTTAACAATAGCAATATTAGGTTCTACTTTAACTTGCTCAGGAGGTGTATAAGTTCTAATATTGCTTTTACGAACAACAGTTGAAGCTTTAGCATGATCCTTTATTCTAACAGGGAAAGGTGGTTTCTCAACATAAGAAGTAGGAACAATAGGATCATTATAAGTGACAGTCTTTTCTTCAACTTTAATAGGTGCAGCTACTTTTACTTCTATGGGAGGATGATATTTAAACCACTTCTCCTTAGGGAGATCAACATAAGTAGCAAAAGATCACAGAAAGAAGCTACTATCTCAGAGTCAAGTCCATATTTAGTGCTAAACTTACGGAAAATATTGGTATCCATAAAAGATTTAACACAATCAAACTTAGGTGTCATACCTGACTCCTTACCTTTGTCGAGGTCCCAATCTTCAGAGTTGCGTTTAATTCTATCGAATAAATTCCATCTAAATTCAATATCTTCATCATAAAAGAGCCAACACAAGAAGTATCGAGCATGGTCTGATTATTATGAGAAAGCCGAGCATAAAAACTTTGCATAATCATTTCTCTCAAGAGCTCATGATTGGGGCATGAATATAACATTGATTTAAGCCTCCCCCAACCTTGAGCGATGCTTTCTCCTTCGCTAGGCCATAAATTATATATATAATTGCGATCACGATGAACAAGATTCATAGGGTAATACTTTTGATGAAATTCCAACTTCAATCTTTTATAGTCCCATGATCTCATATCATCCCATAGCCTATACCATATCAATGCGTCTCCCTTCAAAGATAAAGGGAATACCTTCTTCTTAGCAACATCATCGGGTATACCTGCAAGCTTAAATAATCCACAAACTTCATCCACATATATTAAGTGCTCATCAGGATGCTTTGTTCCATCTCTTGTAAAAGGGTTAGCTAGCAGTTTTTCCATCATACCCGAAGGAAATTAAAAAGGAGTTTCATTTTCAATAGGTTCAGTAGGTTGAGAAGCAACTCTTTGCTCTACTGGACGGGGTGAAGATACCCCGAACAAGCCCCTCAGAGAATTACTTTCCATAGTAGCAAGTGACTGTAAATTTCAGCACACTATATAAATTTTTCCTTACCAAATTCCACCTACCAAAGGAGCTACACTCCCCGGCAACGGCGCCAGAAAAGAGTCTTGATGACCCACAAGTATAGGGGATCTATCGTAGTCCTTTCGATAAGTAAGAGTGTCGAACCCAACGAGGAGCAGAAGGAAATGATAAGCGGTTTTCAGCAAGGTATTCTCTGCAAGTACTGAAATAAGTGGTAACAGATAGTTTTGCGATAAGATAAATTGTAACGAGCAACAAGTAACAAAAGTAAATAAAGTGAAGCAAAGTGGCCCAATCCTTTTTGTAGCAAAGGACAAGCCGGAACAAACTCTTATAATAGGAAAAGCGCTCCCGAGGACACATGGGAATATCGTCAAGCTAGCTTTCATCACGTTCATATGATTCGCGTTCGATACTTTGATAATTTGATATGTGGGTGGACCGGTGCTTGGGTGATGTTCTTACTTGAACAAGCATCCCACTTATGATTAACCTCTATTGCAAGCATCCGCAACTACAACAAAAGTATTATGGTAAACCTAACCATAGCATGAAACATGTGGATCCAAATCAGCCCCTTATGAAGCAACGCATAAACTAGGGTTTAAGCTTCTGTCACTCTAGCAACCCATCATCTACTTATTACTTCCCAATGAATTCCTCTAGGACCAAATAATGGTGAAGTGTTATGTAGTAGACGTTCACATAACACCACTAGAGGCTAGACAACATACATCTTATCAAAATATCAAACGAATACCAAATTCACATGACTACTAATAGCAAGACTTCTCCCTTGTCCTCAGGAACAAACGTAATTACTCACAAAGCATATTCATGTTCATAATCAGAGGGGTAATAATATGCATATAGGATCTGAACATATGATCTTCCACCAAATAAACCAACTAGCATCAACTATAAGGAGAATCAACACTACTAGCAACCTACTAGCACCAATCCCGGACTTTGAGACAAGAATTGGATACAAGAGATGAACTAGGGTTTGGAGATGAGATGGTGCTGGTGAAGATGTTGATGGAGATTGCCCTCTCCCAATGAGAGGAGCGTTGGTGATGACGATGGTGATGATTTCCCCCTCCCGGAGGGAAGTATCCCCGGCAGAACAGCTCTGCCGGAGCTCTAGATTGGTTCTGCCAAGGTTCCGCCTCGTGGTGGCGGAGTCTCGTCCCAAAAAGTTCCTTCCTATTTTTTTCTCATCGAAAGACTTCATATAGGAGAAAATGGACGTCGGAGAGCCACCAGGGGGTCCACGAGGTAGGGGGCGCGCCCTAGGGGGGGCCCACCCTCGTGAGTAGGGTGTGGGCCCCCTGGCCTTCATCTTTGGCGAGGATTTTTCTTTATTTATTTTAAGATGTTCCGTGGAGTTTCAGGACTTTTGGAGTTGCGCAGAATAGGACTCTAATATTTGCTCTTTTTCAAGCCCAGAATTCCAGCTGCCGGCATTCTCCTTCCTTATGTAAACCTTGTAAAATAAGAGAGAACAGCCATAAGTATTGTGACATAAAGTGAAATAATAGTCCATAATGCAATAAATATCGATATAAAAGGATGATGCAAAATGGACGTATCAGCTCACTTCGAGGTTGAGATACGCCCTCATGATTTCCCTCTTACCGCAGTTTACCTAGACCGTGCAGCCATGGATCACTACCATTTTACTGATATCGAAGCCCCTCACATCCCTATTCCGTATAACCTATTTTTTCGTGTGAGGACTCATGATGTTATTCCATTGCATGCTCCTTCTTTGTTTGATTCTGTTGCCAGGGGACATCATCGCCTACCGGAACGCCCAGGATGCTACTGAGGCAGCACACTAGGCACCTCCATAGTGGGACCAGTGGATGCCCGCTCCTCAGGATCCCTACTACCCTCCAGGCTACTGATTTACTACCAAGTTAGGCCAAAAGCCTAAGCTTGGGGGAGTATGTTTCTCTCACCGACTTTGCATTCATGTTCACTTATTCCATTTGCCGATGTTCAGACTTTTTCATTATATCATCCATGCTTAGATTTATTTCTCTTGCTTTATTTTTGTGTGTTTGATAAACTTTATAAAAAACAAAAAAATTAGTTGTAGTTAGTTTGCTTTCTATGCATGCTTAGTAGTAGTACTAAAAATAAAATACAAAAAGATTTCCTTGTTCTTCTTTTGCTTGTTGGGAGCTTTCCCGTGTAAATAGTTTTTCTCATTTTTGTTTTTCCTTTATTTGCTTGCTAAAGAAAACCAAAAACTCCAAAATTATTTTAGTGTGTTTCTCTGAATTTCTTTTCTTTTTATTCGGGTTGTACCGAGGAGAAGACCACAATGAAAATTTTAAGTGGCTCTCATATGAATAATTGTTGAACTAATAAAGAGCCCATTTTACCTTGTCTTCTCCCGTTGAATAAAATGTTTGCAGATTCCAGCTTAGTCCATGGCACTCTTGCACTATTATTATCTTCATATCATTCGGTCGTGCAAGTGAAAGGCAATAATGACGATATTCGATGAATTGGCCGTGGCAAAGAGAAACTGGTATGAACTCGACTTGTCCTATTTGTGTAAATATGTTTAACCTAGCGTCCATGATTCAGCCCATTATGATCAAACATGTTTGCAATCACAATTAGAGATTATAGTTTCTCATGCCATGCATAAGTAGCTGGGAGTTAATAATGATTTGCCTTGGATATCAACATAGCGTTAAAATGATTGTGATTTAGTATGATGATATGGTATCCTCCTTTGAATGTTCGAGTGGCTTGACTTGGTACATGTTCATGCATGTAGTTGAATCAAAACCAACATAGCCTCTATTATATTTATGTTCATGGTGTTCATATCCTACTCATGCTAGTGTCCAATGTTACTTATGCATAATGCATGGTTATGATCGTTGTTGCTCTCTAGTTGGCCGCTTCTCAATCTAAATTGCTAGCCTTCGCCAGTACTAAGTGGGGACTCTGCTTGTACATCAAAAACCTTGAACCCAAAGTTATTCCAGATGAGTCCACCATACCTACCTATATACGGTATTACCCTGTTGTCGTAAGTAAATTTGCATGTGCCACCTCTAAAAACTTCTAAAATATTATCCGTTTTGTGTGTCTGGATCGTTCATGGAACAACAGGAGGTGGTCGATATCTTCCGTGCTAAGCGGGTTATTCTCAGGTCGAGTGTTTATTCACTCGCCACCGCACATGAAAATGGGCGGTAATAGGGATGCCTAGTGCCAAACTGCAAAATACAAAAAGAGTTCGTCTCTTAAATAATCAAACAAAAACTCCCAATGGAGTAAAAACCTTTACTTTTACCGCTTGGGAACCGCCACTAGTGTGATTAGCATGGAAGATGTTGATAACTGATGGTCGTGAAGTGAATAAGAAGGGTGCATCTCTCAAAATATCATTTATCTTTGTTTTAAAAATTGAGCTCTGGCACCTCTGCAAATCACTTCTTCCCTCTGTGAAGGGACTTTCTATTTACTTTTATGTTGTGTCATCACCTTCTAAAAAACAAGCGCTAGAAACTGAGTAGAGCACAGCTGTCATGATTTATGCATTGTGTGTAGCTAATGTTGGGTGCATTATGACTGGATCTTTTCTACCTTGAATTACAATATTTAGTCGCTGCTTGAACTTTGGAGGTGCTCTGCATTTATGTTTTGCGGTCTCAGAAAGGGCTAGCGAGATACCACTATTGTCATATTATATCATGGTTGTTTTGACAACGTGTTGCCGTTTGAGATATCTTATTATTGCTCGCTAGCTGATTATGTCATTGATATGAATAAATATAATCTTTAAGTGTTATTGTTGACATGGTTAGTTATAATATTGGCTGAAAAACTGGGTGATGTTTAACCTTATTTATGCAAACAAGATCAAAAGAGTTTGTAAAAGTTTTTCTTTCTCACTTCCAGTTTATCAATTGAATTGCTTGAGGACAAGCAAAGGTTTAAGCTTGGGGGAGTTGATACGTCTCCAACGTATCTACTTTTCCTAACGCTTTTCCTCTTGTTTTGGACTCTAATTTGCATGATTTGAATAAAACTAACCCCGGACTGACGCTGTTTTCAGCAGAACTACCATGGTGTTGTTTTTGTGCAGAAATAAAAGTTCTCGGAATGGAACGAAACTTTGCGAGGATTTTTTTATATCAATAATAAGAATTAGTGGAGCCAAGATCCACCAGAGAGGGGGCCCTGGGTGGGCACAACCCACCAGGGCGTGCCCTCCTCTCCTAGCGCGCCCAGGTGGGTTGTACCCACCTGGTGGCCCTGCAGATGACTCCCTGATACTATAAAATCACATATTTCCAAAAAAATGGGGGAGAAAGAATTATTGCGATCCACAAGACGGAGCCACTGCCAAGCCCTGTTCTTCGCCGGGAGGGCAGATCTGAAGTCTGTTTGGGGCTCCGGAGAGGGGGATCTTCGTTCTTCGTCATTGCCAACCCTTCTCGATCGCCAACTCCATGATGCTCCCCACCAGGAGTGAGTAATTCCTTGTTAGGCTCGCTGGTCGGTGAGGAGTTGGATGAGATTCATCATGTAATCGAGTTAGTTTTGTTAGGGCTTGATCCCTGGTATCCACTATGTTCTTAGATTGATGTTGCTATGACTTTTTTATGCTTAATGCTTGTCACTTTGGGCCCGGGTGCCATGATTTCAGATCTGAACCGTTTATGAATTCTTCATTATATCCATGTTCTAGATCTGATCTTGCAAGTTATAGTCACCTACTATGGTTATGATCCGGTAACCCCGGAGTGACAACAACCAGGCCCACTCTTGGTGATGACTGTAGTTTGAGGAGTTCATGTATTCACTATGTGTTAATGCTTTGTTCCAGTTTTCTATTAAAAGGAGGTCTTAATATCCCTTAGTTTCCAATATGGACCCCGCTGCCACGGGAGGGTAGGACAAAAGGTGTCATGCAGGTTCTTTTAATAAAGCACATATGACTATTTACGGAATACATGCCTACATTATATCGATGAACTGGAGCTAGTGTTGTATCGCCCTAGGTTATAATTGTCTCATGATGAATATCATCCAACAAGTCACCGATCTAATGCCTACGAACTTTTCATTATTGTTACTGCTAAGTTACTGCTGCTATCATCACTGTTACACTTGCTACAAATTACTGCTATCACTATTATTGTTATAGTTGTTGCTGCTACTACTATCAAAACTATCAAACTACTTTGCTACTGATCACTTTGCTGCAGATAATTGATCTCCAGGTGTGGTTGAATTGACAACTCAGCTGCTAATACCTTCAAATATTCTTTGGCTCCCCTTGTGTCGAATCTATAAATTTGGGTTGAATACTCTACCCTCGAAAACTGTTGCGATCCCTTATACGTGTGGGTTATCAGAGCTCGGTAGTACGTAGCTGTCGTCGCTCGTCTACGTAGATTCGTCAAGCTCGGGAGATTCGCTGGACTCCCATGAGTCGTCGCTGCTGCTGGAGGAACTGCCAGCAGGCCCGGGAGTGGGCTCGACGCCCGCTGCCGCGCCATCCTGGAGGCCCCCTCCAGGGCAGCACTCCAGGCGGTGGCCTCCCTTGTCGAAGACCTTGAAGAACATCATGGAGGCGCCGTCGTACTCCAAGTGGATGGCGAGGGCCCCCTCCGGACGGCAAGCGCGGGTGAATTTTCCCCATCTAGGAGTCATGAAGATCTTGCTCGGGGAGACGACCTCGACCTCCGCCCCCGTTGCTGGGGTGCTACACTCAGCATGCTGCAACCATAGCTCGAGCGGCCCTCTCGGCGGCATCTCTTGGGAAAAGAACTGCGGGAATCGGATCCATGTGCATGGTGGCATCGCCGCCCACACCACGAGCTCGCGTGAGGAGCCCTCAGCATGAGTTCGTGGGCCAGCGGCACGTGCCGCCACAGCCTGGCAACCACGACCATGATGCGAGCGACGCAGAGTGCTACCTCCTCCTCCGGAGCCTTGCACATGGCGTACAAAGGGCAACGGGTAGCCGGGAGGAGGCCGCTCGTACCAAGGCCTCATCACCTCCTGCCTCACGACGGCGTCGCGGGAGCGGACGAACCTCTTCTTCAGTGGAAGTGGCCCCTGCTCTTCACAGGGGGTTTTCCCTTTCTCAGCGGTGGAGAATCTCCTTATCGGCACCATGGGTGTGACGGCAGGACGTAGAGATGAGGAGGAGGAAGAAGAAGCAGGCAGCATGGAGAAGGAGATGAGCAACGGGGGCTCCGCCCCTCTCCTCATTTATAGCCAGAAGGAGGCCAACCGCTGGCCTCCATGATCACAGGTAATGATGGTTTTCTTCTGCATACAGCAGGGTCTCGTCAAGTCGAACGGTTGCCGAGGCAGCATGTGGAAGCAGAGACGCCACGTCCCATCGATCGCCACGCATCATTCAAGGCCACACGCGGTTTTGGACTGCAACGCTCCGCACTTGCCCTGTGGCTTCGCCTCGAAGCCAAGTCCGAGTGCGCCTTGGGCCCGGGGGCTACTGTAGGCGTACTGGGACCGGGGGTACCCAGACCTGCCTGCCTGCGGCCCGAAAGCGTGGCTCCACCAACGACCTGGTACAGCCCAGCTTCAGCAGCGACCACCCAAGACCCTCGCGAGGGGCCAAGCCTCGTGAGGCAGACGACACCAAGACCTCCCTCGGGGTGGCCTCACTAGGCCCTCTCCCAAGGAGCGGAGATATCTATGCAAGGTGCATCTCGCGAGGTTCACGTGACGTGAGCCATGATGACCAAGGCCAAGCGGGCACCAGCGGCTGCGGTGTACCAGTTTCCTCTTTGGTGCTAAGGAGGCAAGCGCATGCGTGGGATCCCGAGGCATCAGGCAAAGGTTTCCATATCGGTGCAACAAGACCAAGACCATTAGGACGGTAGGACGGAGGTCATCGCGGAGCCCACAGCAGCATAACCACTAGAGCCTTTGGTAGGCGAGGACCACCTTTTGTCAGGATAGCTTGTACTAGTTGCCCCCCTTCAAACTTGGCTGTTGTGGGATCCCTTCCCGCCTAACATTTGGGAAGAGGACCAAGGCGCACTCAGATCATCCTCACCCACATCAGCTCATCAAGCCCGAGAACACCTCACCTCCCGAGGTTGTTCATCCATTGTACTAGTTCATCATCATCCCCTCGAGGCAATCCACCATACACTGGAGTAGGGTATTACACCACAAGGTGGCCCGAACCAGTATAAACCCTCGTGGCTCTTGTTCTTTGGGTCCATTGAGCTAGGCCGTGGGATCGTTGAGCGAGCGAGCTAGGAAGAGAGTGTTCTTCGTGCGCACCCCAGAGTTCGAACCTCACAAGGGTTTGCCGGAACATGTAATCCGACAAATACATGTATTATTATAAGACTTTCTTTTAGAAAAGATGGAATGTCCCTGGCATCTGCATCAAGTGATGCACAAAACCATGTATTATTAATTATTAACTGGGCAAACAAATCGGCTTACAAAGGCAAAATGGAAAACATGAGGACATGGGGTCATCCACATAGGACAAGCCTTGCGGTAGCATCTATGAATCTTACCACCAATCCTACGATGATATATGAGCAGACAAAGGATGCCAAATGTGTGCCAAAATGTGTTGCGTTACATATATATTGCGACTTGAAATGTCGTTAATAAGCAACATTTTAAAAGTATGCAATGTCACTATTCAACATTGCTATCTATTGCTACAACCCGGCCTACATTAGCTCATTGCCGGCGCTGGGGCCGTCTAGTCCTCCTCCGCGTGCGAAACGAGGTCATCGAGGTAGGCATATGGGCCAGAGCGACGAGGCACGATCGTGACCTGTAGCTCCTCCTCATCCTCGTCGATCCAACTGGTGCAGAAACGCTCGAGGATGCGCTCCTCCTCATGGCGGCGCGCCCACACTTCAAGCTCGAAGAGGCGCATCACAACAATGATTGGGTCCTCGGGCTTAGGCCTAGAAAGGGTGTCGATGGGTATGACGTCGTTTTTCTTTATACTTGCATAATAATTTCTCTAGATCATCTCTCCCTCTACAAGCAAGAATATCTCTAGTTGTTTCTTCACTCTAACATAACCTTCCAGTACCTTAGGCAATTCATATCTAGGAAGGCTAGTTCTAGTAGGTGTTTCAGGAGATTCTGTTTCAAGCTCATCATCATATTCAACAACATCATGTTGTATAACTCTAGCAATTTATTTATCAAGAAATTCACCAAGTGGCACATCATCATTAAGCAAGGTACTAGCATCATCATCAGCATTATCCATAGCATAAGTAGCATCCTCAATAACTTGCGACATATCAGAATTAATAGCATGTGGTGGTGTTGCAAGTTTACTCATAACAGAAGGTGAATCTAAAGCAGAACTGGATGGCAATTCCTTACCTCCCCTCGTCTTTGAGGGAAAAATCTTAGTCTTAGGATCCTTCAGATTCTTCATAGTGATAATATGATAACAATCCCAAGTGACTCAACAAATATAGCTGTGCTCCCCGGCAACGGCGCCAGAAAAAGGTCTTGATAACCCACAAGTATAGGGGATCGCAACAGTTTTCGAGGGTAGAGTATTCAACCCAAATTTTAGATTCAACACGAGGGGGGCCAAAGAATATTTGAAGGTATTAGAAGCTGAGTTGTCAATTCAACCACACCTGGAGATTAATTATATGCAGCAAAGTGATCAGTAGCAAAGTAGTTTGATAGTTTTGATAGTAGTAGCAGCAGCAATAGTACCAGTAACAGTGATTGCAGTAATTTTGTAGCAAGTGTAATAGTGATGATAGCAGTAGTATCTTAGCAAGAACAATATAAGACAAATTCATTGGCATTGGATCAGTGACTTGTTGGATGATATTCATCATGAGACAGTTATAACCTAGGGCGATACGGCACTAGCTCCAGTCCATCGATATAATGTAGGCATGTATTCCGTAAATAGTCATACGTGCTTTATTAAAAGAACTTGCATGGCATATTTTGTCCTACCCTCCCGTGGCAGCGGGGTCCATATTGGAAACTAAGGGATATTGAGGCCTCCATTTAATAGAGAACCGGGACAAAGCATTAACACATAGTGAATACTTGAACTCTTCAAACTACGGTAATCACCAGAAGAAGTCCTGGTTATTGTCACTCCGGGGTTACCGGATCATAACACGTAGTAGGTGACTATAACTTGCAAGATCGGATCTAGAACATGAATATAATGGTGATAACATAAACGGTTCAGATCTGAAATCATGGCAACCGAGCCCAAAGTGACAAGCATTAAGCATGGCAAAGTCATAACAACATCAATCTAAGAACATAGTGGATACTAGGGATCAAGCCCTAACAAAACTAACTCGATTACATGATGAATCTCATCCAACTCCTCATCGACCAGCGAGCCTACGTAGGAATTACTCACTCCCGGTGGGGAGCATCATAGAATTGGCGATGGAGAACGGTTGGTGATGAAGAAGAACGAAGATCCCCCTCTTCGGAGCCCCAAACGGACTCCACATCTGCTCTCCCGAGGAAGAACAGGGCTTGGCGGTGGCTACGTCTCGTGGATCGTGATAATTCTTTCTCCCTGATTTTTTTTCTCCAAAAATAGGATTTTATAGCGTTGGTTTCAGGGTCTGCGGGGCTACCAGGTGGGGACAACCCACCTGGGCGTACTGGGAGAGGGGGCGTGCCCTAGTGGGTTGTGCCCACCCAGGGCCCTTTCTCCGGTAGGTCTTGGCCCCATAAATTCTTATATATTATATAAAAATTCCTCGCAAAGTTCCGTTCCATTCCATGAACTTTTATTTCCGCACAAAAACAACACCATGGTAGTTTTGCTAAAAAAACGTCAGTCGGGGGTTAGTTTCATTCAAATCATGCAAATTAGAGTCCAAAACAAGAGGAAAAGCGTTAGGAAAAGTAGATACGTTGGAGATGTATCAATCATCACCTCTTGAAGATTTTCCAAAGCGACCACGTCTTGAAAACTTCTGAAATTTCCACACGAGCATAATAGCTCCTAGCTTAGTTCTTCAGGATCACTAAGGCTACTATCAGAATCTTCTCCTTCAGATGAGGAAACTTCCTTGGCCTTCAGTGCGCGTGATCTTCCATAGCTAGGCCCGTAGAGATCTCTCTTCTCAACTTGTTGGAATTCATGAGTGTTCAATCTCTCAAGAATATCAGCAGGATCTAAGGACTTGTAGTCTCCATGTTCTTGAATCATTAGTGCTAGTGTATCGAATGAGGAATCAGGTGATCTTAGCAATTTCTTCACCACCTCATGGTCGGTGATGTTAGTGGCACCAAGTGCTCAAAGCTCATTTGAGATGTCAGTGAGGGGATCGAAGGTTTGTTGAAATTTTTTGTTGTCGAGTCTTTTGAAGCGGTTGAAGAGATTGCGAAGAACGTCAACTCCAGATTCACATTGAGTTGAGACACCTTCGTTGACCTTGGACAGCCTATCCCAGATAAGCTTTGCTATCTCCAAAGCACTCACTCTGCTGTACTGTCCTTTGCTTAGATGGCCACATATGATATTATTCGCTTGAGAATCCACTTCTTGAATCTCTTCACATCAACAGCGTTCACGGAAGGAGTGATGTAGGGAACGCCATTTTCCACAATGTACAAGAGATCGTTCTCAATTGCCTCAAGATGCATGCACATCTTATTCTTCCAGTAGGGGTAGTCTGTCCCATCGAAGGTAGGACACCTAGCCGAGACCTTGATCATGCCTGTAGTCGACATAACTAAAACTCCAGGTGGTTAAACCAAAATCACACAGAACAAGGGAGTACCTTGCTCTGATACCAATTGAAAGTGTGTTATATCGACTAGAGGGGGGTGAATAGGCGATTTTTACAAATTCATCACTGAGGGAATTCAACTTGAGGAATTTGCTAAGTGACGAAGTACAAGCAGCGGAGTAAGTACTCGGGTGCAGGCATAACATGGTAGTAATATAGTCATCATGATGATATGAAACAAGCATAGAGTACAGGTAGCGTGTAAACAGGATAAGCAGGATGAAGATAAGATGACTGAAGAAATAGGATTGAGGAAACTGATAAATTCTTCAGTCAAAGTCTTCAAACAGTAATGATCAATTTCATCAACATATTAATGAGAAAATGAAAGGGTTGAGGAAATAGAACCGGTAGCTTGGTGAAGACAATGATTTGGTAGACCAGTTCCAACTGCTGTGACAGTTGTACATCCAGTTGGAGGAGCTAGGTATTTAAACCTGAGGACACGCAGTCCTAGACACACAGTCCTCACCGTATTCTCCTTGAGCTAAGGTCACACAATCACTTGTGGTAAGTCTTCAGGTGACTTCCAAACCTTCACAAACTTGGTCACTCGACGATCCACAATTCCTCTTGGATGCTCTAGACCATGACGCCAATCCGTCTGGAAGATGCACAGTCTTCAAAGGTAACAAGCATCGGTTCCACACAGGAACAATCTCTTCAGTGATGCTCAATCACTTTGGGTTGTAGGTGTTTGGGTTTGGGTTTTTCCTCACTGATGATTTTCTCTCAAAGTCCTCGGAGGATGGGATGCTCTCAATGACAAGTGTCAGTTTCTCTCGGAGCATCCAACCAGCTAGTGGTTGTAGGGGGCGGCTATTTATAGCCGGGGAGCAGCCCGACATGATAAGACATAAATGCCCTTCAATGATATGACCGTTAGGTGGATAAGATATTTTGGGACAGCTGGCGCGCAGCACAGCAACAGTCGGAAATTTGAGCTCTCAAATTCCTCAGGGCTATCATGTTCCTCACTTCTAGGCAATCCGCACTGGCGAACTCCTAAATCCTCAGTCAGAACAAATTCCTCGGAGAACAGAAGATCTTCGTCTGTGTCACTGAAGAAATTGACTGAATTGTATGAGATTTTCAATGGCTTCACTCGAAAGGATTGGGTAGGTGTAGGATTTGAGATGAGCATCACTTTGAAACTTTTCCTTAGTTTTACCTCGACCCCCTTTAACAGTATGGTGTTTCCTATGACTCAAGAAAGATAAAATTAAACTACAAAAACAAAAGTCTTCACGCTTCATAATCCTCGCATCAATATCAAAGTCTTCAAGGTCACACCAATTTCCTCATTTTCAAAGTCTTCAAATGAAGACATTCATTTTTAGGGGTCGACTTTCTTCGTAAATATCAAACTCCTCATAGGCTTATAGAACCTGTGTACGCTCACAGACACATTAGTCCCTTAACCTATAAGTCTTCAATACACCAAAATCACTAAGGGGCACTAGATGCACTTACAAAAGTGCATGCCAGGCTTGCCTCCGTGCCACACCTGTGCCCGTCCACGTTGAGGGTGTAGGATCGGTTGAGCAGAAAGACTACGATCGCCACGACCTCGCCCCAAAACATCACCAACATGCCCATGGCCTTGAGCATGCAATGTGCGGTGTCGACGACCGTTCGATTTTCCCGTTCAGCCACCCCATTATGCTGCGACCGGTATGGGGTAGTCAAGTGAAGCATGTCCCTGCGATCAACACACCACTCTGAAAACTCTAATGCCCCCACCCCGCGGCGATCCGTTCGGAAGACAAACAGAGGGCACGGGACTCGAGCTCCAGCCGAACCTTGAAGCGGCTGATCGCTGATGCAACCTTGTCCTTTGTCCTCACCAGAACTGTCGGTGTTCTAGGAATGGGGGTCCCCAGACTTACCTGCCTACAGCCCATGGTGTGGCTGGGCTAGCAGGTCTGTACGGCCCATCTTCATCGACAAGGCATTCAAGACCCTCGCGAGGCAGACAATGCAAGACCTCCTCAGGAGCGGCCTCGCCAGGCAGGCTCACGAGGGGCGGAGAGATCAAGGCAAGGCAAACCTCGTGAGATCCTCATGACGTGAGCCATGACGATCAAGACCAGGCGGGCGCCAGGCGGGCGCCAGCGCGCAGTGTCTTTGATTCCTCTTTGGTGCCAAGGGGGCAAGCGCAGGCGCGGAGTACCGAGGCATCAAGGAAAGGTTTCCATATTGGTGCAACGAGACCAAGACCAGAAGGACGGCAAGACGGAGGTCACCATGGAGCCCAGGACGGCGTCACCACCAGAACCTTTAGCAGGCGAAGACCACCTTTTGTCAGGATAGCTTGTACTAGCTGTCCCCTTTCAAATTGGCCGTTGTTGGCTCCCTTCCCGCTCAATATTTGGGGAGAGGACCAGGGCCTATATAAGTAGAACTAGCCACCAGAGTAGGGGGGACGGACTGACGGATTCAGAGGCATCTCACCCACTCAAGTTCCCCAAGCACAAGAACACCTCAACCTCAGGAGCCTGTTCTTCCCCTTGTACTGTTCATCATCAGCCCAAGAGGCAATCCACCACCACCACACTGGAGTAGGGTATTACACCACAACGGTGGCCCGAACCAGTATAAATCTTGTGTCTACGTGTTGCAAGTTCGGCGAGTTCATCCGCGAGATCTTAGCGAGCTAGGGCGTGGATCGATAGGGAGAAAACCTTGACGTGCACCCCAGTGTTCGAACCTTCAGGGTTTTGCCAGAACCCGTGATCCAACATTTGGCGCGCCAGGTAGGGGTGCGCTGAAGCTTCCTTCCGTCGCTCCGTGCCCCGTTGCTCCGTCGTCTCCATGGCAGACGCGCCCCGCGCTCGTGCTGAGTGCTGGGCTGCCCTCGCCGCCCACGTCGCTCAGACGGCTCCCATCGGCGGGCCACCTCGTCGTTCCCCGTCACCTGCCGCCAACGCCGCCACCGGCCCGGCAGGGAACGAGCAGCAAGCATCCTTGCTGCACCCCTCGGTGCGGCGGGCCGGCCGCACCGCCACTCCATCGCTGACCCCGGTCGGTTCTTCTTCCCTTGCACATTGCCCTCCCATGGACGCACGGGCCGTGCTCCTCATGGCACACGAGCTCCTGCTCTACCGACCGGTCGACGACCTCTACAAGGACTGGCTCGACCGCATCGCCGAGCTTGGTCCTGCCGCAGGGGGCTCCCCTGCGCCGTCCCTCTCTGCCTCGCCCTCCGCCAGCTATGGGAAACGTAACTCACGGAGCACCTCCACCACCTTTGCCCCAAGAGGGTGCCCTAGCGCCAAGATGCGCGGCTCCGTGACGCGACCCGCTGCGTTCGCGCCTGCTTGCGAATAAAGAAGCTGTCAAGATGTAACGCCCCATATGTAACTTGCCATATTTGTATTCCAACTCTTGCCATTTTCGGCACTAAGTTATGATATTTCCTCGTTGTTGGGTTTTGTCTTCGTGTTGCTTTTGTCTTTGTCATGCATCTCATATCATGTCATCATGTGCATCGCATTTGCATACGTGCTCGTCTCATGCATCCGAGCTTTTTTCCACGTTGTCTGTTTTGCATTCCGGCGTTCCTATGTCCTCCGGTGTCTCCGTTTTAGTTCTTTTCGTGTGCAGGTGTTAAATGTTCTCGGATTGGACCGAGACTTTCCAAGCGGCCTTGGTATACTAACGATAGACCGCCTGTCAAGTTTCGTGCCATTTGGACTTCATTTGATACTCCAACGGTTAACCAAGGAACCGAAAAGGCCTCGTGTGTGTTGCAGCCCAACACCTCTCCAAAGTGGCCCAAAACCCACCTAAACCCCCTCCATCATCTCGGTCGTTCGATCACGACCGCGTGGCCAAAAACCGAGCTCAATTTGGAGCCTCCTAGCTCCTTCTATGTATAAATAGGGATCCCCCTCCGAAATCTCGGATCTAATCCACCCCTAACCCTAGCCTCCTCCTCCTCCCGCCGCCGGATGCGTCCGATCGGGCCGGACACGTCCGCGCCGCCGCCACCGACGAACCACAAGCCGCCACATGGCCGTCGCTGCGCCTCCCCCCCCCCCGCCCGGCCCGCCAGGCCCGACGCCGGCCCCCGCGAGCCCGCTCCCCTGCGCCGCCCGCGCCCGCCAGCCGCCGCGCGCCTCCGCTGCCTGAGCCTTCGCCGCCGACTCGCCGCGCCGCCAACCTCGTCCAGCCGCTGCCCCGCCATCGCCGGACGCCACCACGTCGCCGGCCGCCAGCCACCGCTCCGAAGCTGCCGCCCTCCTTCATCTCCGGATCCGGCAAGATCCCGCACGCCGGCGAGCTCCTCTGAACTCTGGCCACCTTCCTGCTACTCCGGCGAGCTGTTCCGGCCAACCTCGGGAGATGTGCCGCCCCGATCCAGATCTGAGAGAAACCCTAGAGGTTGACCCATTTTCTGCCTTAGTCCCTAGTATTTTTAGCATTTTCATCACATCATAACTTGGCACCTGTGGCTCCGTTTTGGGCATGTAGCATATCAAATTGTTCGTCTGGATGTGCACTTCATTTCATTCCATTGCACCATGTTCATTTGAGTTCATCTTGATGTCCTAAATGTTGTTGCAAGAGTGCTATGTAATGTTAGTGTCAGATTCTTAACAGATTATGGGCATTTGTCATTTTTGCCATGTTTAATGTGTGCCTCCTATGAACTTGAGCCCTACATGTGCTTTGTTGTATGCCATGCCATCTTTACAGGGGTGTATGCCATGTATTTTTGTGATCAATGTGGTGACTAGCACAAGCATGCAAAGTACCTCTCGTGATGTTGCTGATTTCAGGGACTTAGAATTCTTCTAAGTCATTTCCCTGATGATATTTTTATGCCATGTATTCTTGTTGCTACAGAGTGATCCATGCCTCTTTTGAGCATGTTCAGTAAGGATGATTTTGATATATTGTTATGATCTATCCATCTATGTCTTTGTTTGAAATTATGGAGTGCCCTAGCATGACTCAATCTTGCTCCACTTTTGCTATAAAATGTTCCTGGCAGATTGTTTACGTGTTAATCAATTTTGCCGAGGTTGTTGTAGTTGTTCCATGCACGCTATGAGAGTGTTCTTGCCATGTTTAGATTCTATGCCATGTCTTCTTGCTGGTTGTATGCTTAGTTTGTCATGCAGTGCCTTGTGGTGAGTGCATCGAGCTCGCAAACATGCCTACGTAATTCTGTTTTTCCATGTTCCAGTTTTTTGCTAAGTCTGAATCTGTTAACGAAACTTGGTATGTCTACATGGTTGCCATTGTATTTTCTGTTCCCTTTTGGCTTATGGTCAGTAAGGGACTTTTGTTATATGCTTTGTGTAGTTTCATGCCATGCCTTGCTTTGCCATGATATATTCTTGTAGCATGTTGTTATCTTGCTCTAAACATTGCTTCCTGATGTTAAATCCTGGTATGTTGTTATTTTCACTAAGTGTGTGAACCTGATATTTTTTGCACTTTTGCCATGCTTGTTTGAACCTGCTATTGTGTGAATTAGCCGTAGCTCAGTGTTCATCTTTTATCAAGCATCTTGAGTGGATCACTGCCATGTGCTTTGTTTTTATGTTAGAGTGCAGTAGCTTGTTGTTCTTGATGCATTTAGATGGCCTCGTGCTGTTAATCGCAGATTGGTGCCATATTCGTTTTGCTTGTCATTTGCAAACCGTGCATCCGATTCCCATGATATTTATATCGACTTCGACCGAAATCAACTCATCTTTCCAGCGGAACTGTTGGTTTTACAAGTTGAGGCCTGGTTCAATCTTTCTTTTCCGAAGCATACATATGCATTACATATCACATCCCGCATATCATGCCATGTTTTGCATCATGTTGCTTGCGCATTGCACTATGGTTGATTGTGTCTCCCTTTTCTTGTGTTCTTGCTTTGGTGAGAGCCGGGGGACGAGTACGTGATCGAGGAACCCGTTGAGTACGCTTATGAGGATCAAGCTTACGTCAACTCGGAGAACTTTGCAAGCAAGATGATCATACCCTCGAAATCACTTCTATCTTTGCTTTCTAGATGCTCGCTCTTTTGCTATGCCTATGCTACGATACCTACCACATGCTTTATCATGCCTCCCATATTGCCATCTCAAACCTCTAACCCACATTGTCCTAGCAAACCATTGTTTGGCTATGTTACCGCTTTGCTCAGCCCCTCTTATAGCGTTGCTAGTTGCAGGTGAAGATTGGAGTTTGTTCCTTGTTGGAACATGTTCATTGTTGGGATATCACTATTATATCTTGTCTACTTTAATGCATCTATACACTTGGTAAAGGGTGGAAGGCTCGGCCTTATGCCTGGTGTTTTGTTCCACTCTTGCCGCCCTAGTTTCGTCATACCGGTGTTATGTTCCTTGATTTTGCATTCCTTACACGGTTGGGTTATAATGGGAACCCCTTGACAGTTCGCCTTGAATAAAACTCCTCCAGCAAGGCCCAACCTTGGTTTTACCATTTGCCACCTAGCCTTTTTCCCTTGGGTTTCGCGGACTCAAGGGTCATCTTTATTTTAACCCCCCCGGGCCAGTGCTTCTCTAAGTGTTGGTCCAACCTGAGCGATGTCCGGCGCCCCCTGGGCAACCAAGGTCTATGCCAACCCGACGTTTGGCTCATCTGGTGTGCCCTGAGAACGAGATATGTGCAGATCCTATCGGGATTTGTTGGCACATTCGGGCGGCTTTGCTGGTTTAGTTTTACCATTGTCGAGATGTCTTGTAACCGAGATTCCGAGTCTGATCGGGCCATCCTGGGAGAAAGAATATCCTTCGTTGACCGTGAGAGCTTGTGATGGGCTAAGTTGGGCACCCCTGCAGGGATTTGAACTTTCGAAAGCCATGCTCGCGGTTATGGGCAGATGGGAATTTGTTAATGTCCGGTTGTAGAAAACTTGAAACTTAACTTAATTAAAATGGTTCAACAGCATGTGTAGCCGTGATGGTCTCTTTTCGGTGGAGTCCGAGAAGAGAACACGGTCTTGGGTTATGCTTGAACGTAAGTATTTCTAGGATCACTTCTTGATCATAGATTCCCGAACGTGCTTCGACTTCTCTTCTCGCTCTCTTTTGTGTAAGATTAGCCACCATATATGCTAGTGCTTGCTGCAGCTCCACCTCATACCTTTTCCCTACCTATAAGCTTAAATAGTCTTGATCACGAGGGTGTGAGATTGCTGAGTCCCCGTGACTCACAGTTTACTTCCAAAACCAGATGCAGGGACCGATGATACCATTCCAGGAGATGCGACTGAGCTCAAGTGGGAGTTCCATGAGGACTCAGGCTGATACTACGTTTCCTTTCCAGACGATCAGTAGTGGAGCCCAGTTGGGGTGATCGGGGACATTATGCATTTGGGGTTGTCTTTATTTTGGTTCTGTAGTCGGACCTTGATTGTATCTGGATGATTGTAATGCTATATTTATGTATTGTTTGAAGTGGCGATTGTAAAACAACTACGTACCTTTTTCTTATTCAGTACATGGGTTGTGTAAAGATTACCCCTGTTGTGGCATTGCCTACAATGCGGTTATGCCTCTAAGTCGTGCTCCGACACGTGGGAGATATAGCTGCATCGTGGGTGTTACAAGTTGGTAATCAGAGCCTTCCCCGACTTAGGAGCCCCCTGCTTGATCGAATCGCTGGCATTGTTGAGTCTAGAAAAAATGTTTTGAGTCTTTTAGGATTATATATCGGAGAGTAGGATTCTTTTTACTCCTCAGTCCCTTCGTCGCTCTGGTGAGGCATCCTGACGTTGAGTTTTGACTCTTCTCTTCCAAATTTCACTAATTTTTTTTAGAATCACATGGGTATCTTGGAATCGTTTCGATGGTTTTGTGACGAGAACATTGTTCTTGGTGCCTCCTGACATTTAGGGGTTGTGGCAGTGTCCCGGGGAGTTGAGCTCCGAGGTGTTGTCGTCACAATTTTATCGTTGCAATTCTAGAATACCTGAGTTTCGCCGACATCGAAAATCTCTTTTATGCAGTTGTTGGTGAGATAACCTCGACGCCACCCAGTACTGGGGCGGGAGTTCGGGAGTATTGCCATAACTTGTATAACAGATGCTTTTCGAAGGTTGAGGTAAATGATTTTCGAAGGTTTCTTGGTTATGTGTTGAAGGATGGATACAGCTGGATGCAGGATTTGCTAGTTTTGGGTGAGATATTATGCTTCCCCTGTATCCCCAACACCTGATTGCATAACCGGGAAAATTTCGGGAGTTTCATAGGTGGGAATTCATGTAGCTCTAGTATTTCTTCCGCGACTATTTGGTTTGTGATTGGGTAATCCTCACCAAGTAGTTGTTCATATCCGTACCTTGTTGTTTTATTCATCTACCTCTATCTAAGTGGCTTCTCTATTTATGGAAGTGTGACCATTTAATTTGGAATTCATTCGTTCATTCTTGTTCAAATGTTAAGACTATATGTTGCAATTTCGATCCATTTGATTCAGCTTGAATATATGTCTTTCAAGATGCTAACGGATGTCACCCTCTTCAGGATGGCTCCTCCAACGTGTCAGAATCCGGAACCGCCGCCACCACCTCCACTTCTGGAGGCATGGCAAGCTGTGATGGCCGTTACCAACGCCAACACGCAGCTGATTATGCAACTCTTGCAAGAGCGCAACCAAGTAAATCAAGGCAATGGAAACAACCAAAATCAGTTTGCTACCCTCAACCAGTTCCTCGCAAACCAGCCAAAGACCTTCAGTACCTGTGTCGAGGCCATAGACGCTGATGATTAGCTCATGGATATCTGCAAACATTTCGAGTGCAGCAACGTCAGGCCTGAGGACTTTGTCAAGTTTGCCTCGTTCCAACTCAAAGACCAAGCTGCAGAGTGGTATCAGCAATACAAAGATTCCAGAGGAGGTCGTGTGATTACCTGGGATGAATTCCGCCAAGACTTCAGAGCTCACCACATTCCTCAGAGTGTTGTTCAGAGCAAGCATGAGGAGTTCCGCAATCTGAAGCAAGGCAGCTTGTCTGTTTATCAGTACAACATCATGTTCCAGAAGCTCACTCGTTTCGCTAAGCAAGACGTCTCTGACGAGAAGAGCATGATTTATCAGTTCAGAGGTGGCCTCAGAGAAGATCTACAACTAGCCCTTGTGCTTTTTGAGCTGAAGAAGTACGATGAGTTCTACAACATGGCACTGAAACAAGAGACCGCTCAGCTCAAGTGTGATGCTTCGAAGAAGAGAGTCGGGGATGCAACTCCTTCTTCCTCAACTCAAGTGGCAGCTAAGCAGCAAAAGTATTGGTTGCCTCCTCCTCCTCCGTTCCGTTAGCCTTATCAGCAGAAGAGCAAAGGTGGCAATGGATCTTCCCACCCAGCCAACCCAGGCTTTCAGAACAAGACTTCGTCTCATGCTCCAAGATCAAGTGCTCCATATCACCGTCCACTCTCAGAGGTCACGTGCAACAAGTGTCAGCAGAAGGGGCACTATGCAAACAAATGCTTCAACCAGAGGCGTCTTCCTGCTCCTCCTATGAGATCTGCCAGCACTGCAGTGGTCAAGCATAATCCCAAGTCTGCTAAGGTCAACTTGATGAACGCAGCTCAGGCAGAGGACTCGTCAGAAGTGATCATGGGTAACCTTCCTGTTAACGATATTCCTGCAAAAGTCCTTTTTGATACTGGTGCATCGCATTGTTTCATTTGAAGACCATTTTCATCTAAGCATGAGTTGCCTTTCCAAGATTTGCCTAGAAAGTTATCAGTTGTCTCTCCGGGTAAATTCATGAACGCAAGCTCTATGGTTCTAGATGTTTCTATCACATTGGGCGACTATAAGTTTCTGTCTTCTCCCATTGTTCTTGGTAACTCGGATATTGATCTTATTCTCGGAATGGACTGGCTTTCTAAGCACAAGGCTCAGCTTGATTGTGCTACCAGGAAGATTCAATTGACACACTCGTCTGAGGATGTGATTGTCTTTGCTGCTCGTGATCATACCATCCGACTGTTTTCTCTCAATGAGAAGGGCGAGTTGGATGCCATCTCTCAGATTCCAGTCATTTGTGAATATCAAGACGTCTTTCCAGAAGAGCTTCCAGGAATGCCTCCTCACCGGCCAGTTGAATTCATCATTGATCTTGAACCTGGCACGGAACCTGTTTGCAAACGTCCTTACAAGCTTGGACTTGAAGAGTTGAAGGAGCTCAAGAAACAACTCGATATTCAAGAGCATATGGGTCTCATCCAACCAAGTTCTTCTCCATGGGGTTGTGGTGTTCTTTTTGTCAAGAAGAAGGATGGAATGGACCGACTTTGTGTCGACTACCGTCCATTGACCAAGAAGACCATAAAGAACAAGTACCCACTTCCCAACATCAATGAGATTTTCGAGCAACTCAAAGGTGCTCAAGTATTCTCCAAGCTTGACCTTCGTATGGGCTATCATCAGATTCGCATTCGTGAACAAGATATCCCCAAGACATCTTTCGGAACAAGCTATGGTTCATATGAATACACTGTCATGTCTTTCGGCCTTGTCAATGCTCCTCCAACATTCTCTCACATGATGAACTTCATCTTCAACCCCTACACAAATGACTTCATCTTGGTCTATCTCGATGACATTTTGGTTTTTTCCAAGAACAAGGAGGATCATGCCAAGCACTTGAGATTGGTGCTGGATAAACTCAGAGAACATCAGTTCTATGCGATGTTTTCAAAGTGCGAGTTTTGGCTCAATGAGGTTCTCTACCTTGGGCATATCATCTCCGCCAAGGGCATAGCTATTAATCCTGAGAATGTGTCTGCAATTGTGAATTGGGAACCACCTCAGAATGTGAAGCAACTCCGCAGCTTCCTTGGGCTCGCAAGCTATTGTTGAAGGTTTGTTGATAACTTCTCTAAAATCGCGAAGCCTCTTTCCAACCTCCTCCAGAAGCATGTGAAGTATGTCTAGACGCCTGAATGTGACATCGCTTTCAACAACCTCAAAGAGAAGTTAGTCACAGCTCCAGTTCTGACTCCTCCTGATGAATCCAAACCATTCGAGGTTTTCTGTGATGCTTCCCTTCAAGGTCTAGGTGTAGTGCTAATGCAAGAGAAGAAAGTTGTGGCCTATACCTCTCATCAGTTGAAGCCCAACGAAAAGAACTACCCCACTCATGACCTCGAGTTGGCGGCAGTTGTCCATGCTCTTTTAACATGGAGACATCTCTTGTTGGGAAGAAAAGTGGACGTCTTCACTGATCATAAGAGCCTCAAGTATATCTTCACTCAGCCAAACCTCAACCTCAGGCAGACTCATTGGGTCGAAATGATCAAGAGTATAAGCCGAGTATTGAATACACTCCAGGCAAGGCCAATGTCATTGCTGACGCATTGAGCAGGAAGGCTTACTGCAACAGTTTGATTCTCAAGCCCTATCAACCAGAGCTTTGTGAAGCTTTCCGCAAACTTAATCTCCAAGTTGTTCCTCAAGGATTCCTTGCCAACCTCCAAGTCTCTCCTACTTTGGAAGATCAGATTCGTGAGGCTCAACTTCTTGATGCTATGGTGAAGAAGGTGAACATTGGGATTGCCCAGAGCCAACCCAAGTACAAGTGCTATCGCCTTGATGACAAGGATACTCTATTCTTCGAGGATCGAATTGTTGTTCCGAGGGTGAACTTCATAAAGTCATTATGAACGAACCTCACAATTCACTCCTCTCTATTCACCCTAGAAGTACAAAGATGTACCATGAGCTCAAGCAGTCGTATTGGTGGACTCGAATGAAGCGCGAGATTGCTCAGTTCGTGAATGAATGTGATGTCTGCAGAAGAGTGAAAGCATAACACCAACGACCAGCTGGTCTCCTCCAACCTCCTGCTATTCCAGAATGGAAGTTTGATCATATTGAGATGGACTTCGTGACTGGATTTCCTAAGTCCAAGCGTGGCAATGATGCTCTCTTCGTTGTCATCGACAAGCTCACTAAAGTGGCTCATTTTCTTCCTATCAAAGAATCTATCACAACAGCTCAGTTGGCAGAGCTATATACCTCCAGGATTTTCTCTTTGCACGGCATTCCGTAGTTGATATCTTTAGATCGTGGAAGCATCTTTACCTCTAAGTTCTGGGACTCCTTTCAGAAGGCCATGGGCACCAACATTCGTTTCAGCACAGCTTTTCATCGTCAAACTAGTGGCCAAGTCGAGCGAGTCAATCAAATTCTTGAAGATATGCTCAGGGCATGTGTCATTTCTTTCGGTATGAAGTGGGAAGATTGTCTTCCATATGCCGAGTTCTCCTACAACAACAGCTTCCAAGCGAGTTCGGGTAAGGCCCCATTCGAGATTCTCTATGGCAGAAAGTGCCGTACTCCTCTTAACTGGTCAGAGACTGGTGAGCACCAACTTTTTGGCAATGACTTGATCAGAGAGGCTGAAGAAATGTGCAAAGTCATTCGTGAAAATCTCAAAGCCGTGCAATCACGCCAGAAGAGTTACTATGATAGCAAGCATCGTGACTTGGCTTTCGAGATCGGAGACCATGTCTAGCTCCGTGTCTCTCCTATGAAAGGCACTCGTCGCTTCGGTATCAAAGGGAAGCTTTCCCCTAGATAAGTGGGTCCTTTCAAGATCATTGGCAAAAGAGGCGATCTCGCCTATCAACTTGAGCTTCCATCCAACTTTGCAAATGTGCACGACTTGTTTCACGTGTCTCAGCTCCGCAAGTGTTTCAAGACTCCTGATCGCACCATCAACTTTGAAGACATTGATCTCCAAGAAGACCTGTCTTATCATGAGCATCCCGTTGCTATTCTTGAAGAAACTGAGCGCAAGACACGCAAAAAGTCTTATCAAATTCCTGAAAGTGAAGTGGTCACATCATTCCGACCGTGAAGCCACCTGGGAACGCGAGGACCACCTCCGTTCCGAATTTCCGGAGTTTTTTCAGTCCTAGATCTCGGGACGAGATCCTTTCATAGTGGTGGAGTGTTGTAACGCCCCATATGTAACTTGCCATATTTGTATTCCAACTCTTGCCATTTTCGTCACTAAGTTATGATATTTCCTCATTGTTGGGTTTTGTCTTCGTGTTGCTTTTGTCTTTGTCATGCATCTCATATCATGTCATCATGTGCATCGCATTTGCATATGTGCTCGTCTCATGCATCCGAGCTTTTTTCACCGTTGTCCATTTTGCATTCTGGCGTTCCTATGTCCTCCGGTGTCTCCGTTTTACCTCTTTTCATGTGCGGGTGTTAAACGTTCTCGGATTGGACCGAGACTTGCCAAGCGGCCTTGGTATACTACCGATAGACCGCCTGTCAAGTTTTGTGGCATTTGGACTTCGTTTGATACTCCAACGGTTAACCGAGGAACCGAAAAGCCTCGTGTGTGTTGCAGCCCAACACCTCTCCAAAGTGTCCCAAAACCCACCTAAGCCCCCTCCATCATCTCGGTCGTTCGATCATGATCGCGTGGCCAAAAACCATGCTCAATTTGGAGCCTCCTAGCTCCTTCTATGTATAAATAGGGCTCCCCCTCCGAAATCTCGGATCCAATCCACCCCTAACCCTAGCCTCTTCCTCCTCCCGCCGCCGGACCCGTCCGATCGGGCCGGACACGTCGGCGCCGCCGCCACCGACGAACCGCAAGCCGCCACGTGGCCGTCGCCGCGCCTCCCTCCTGCCCGGCCCGCCATGCCCGACGCCGGCCCCCGCAAGCCCGCTCCCCTGCACTGCCCGCGCCCGCCAGCCGCCGCGTGCCTCCGCCGCATGCGCCGCGCCCCGCCGCCCGAGCCTTTGCCGCCGACTCGCCGCGCCGCCAACCTCGTCCAGCCACCACCCCGCCATCGCCGGACGCCACCACGTCGCCGGCCGCCGGCCGCCACTCCGAAGCCGCCGCCCTCCTTCATCTCCGGATCCGGCAAGATCCCGCACGCCGGCGAGCTCCTTTGAACTCCGGCCACCTTCCCGCTACTCTGGCGAGCTGTTCCGGCCAACCTCAGGAGACGTGCTGCCCCGATCCAGATCTGAGAGAAACCCTAGAGGTTGACCCGTTTCTACCTTAGTCCCCAGTATTTTTAGCATTTTTCATCGCATCATAACTTTGCATCCGTGGCTCCGTTTTGGGCGTGTAGCATATCAAATTGTTCGTCTGGATGTGCACTTCATTTCATTCCATTGCACCATGTTCATTTGAGTTCATCTTGATGTCCTAAATGCTGTTGCAAGAGTTCTATGTAATGTTAGTGTCAGATTCTTAACAGATTATGTACATTTGTCATTTTTGCCATGTTTAATGTGTGCCTCCTATGAACTTGAGCCCTACATGTGCTTTGTTGTATGCCATGCCATCTTTACAGGGGTGTATGCCATGTATTTTTGTGATCAATGTGGTGACTAGCACAAGCATGCAAAGTAGCTCTCGTGATGTTGCTGATTTCAGGGACTTAGAATTCTTCTAAGTCATTTCCCTGATGATATTTTTATGCCATGTATTCTTGTTGCTACAGAGTGATCCATGCCTCTTTTGAGCATGTTCAGTAAGGATGATTTTGAGATATTTTTATGATCTATCCATCCATGTCTTTGTTTGCAATTATGGAGTGCCCTAGCATGACTCAATCTCGCTCTACTTTTTCTATAAAATATTCCTGGCTGATTGTTTACGTGTTAATCAATTTTGCCGAGGTTGTTGTAGTTGTTCCATGCACGCTATGAGAGTGTTCTTGCCATGTTTAGATTCTATGCCATGTCTTCTTGCTGGGTGTATGCTTAGTTTGTCATGTAGTGCCTTGTGGAGAGTGCACCGAGCTTGCAAACATGCCTACCTAATTCTGTTTTTGCCATGTTCCAGTTTTCTGCTATGTCTGAATCTGTTAACGAAACTTGCTATGTTTACATGGTTGCCATTGTATTTTCTGTTCCCTTTTGGCTTATGGTCAGTAAGGGACTTTTGTTATATGCTTTGTGTAGTTTCATGCCATGCCCGACTTTGCCATGATATATTCTTGTAGCATGTTGTTATCTTGCTCTAAACATTGCTTCCTGATGTTAAATCCTGGCATGTTGTTATTTTCACTAAGTCTGTGAACCCGATATCTTTTGCACTTTTGCCATGCTTGTTTGAACCTGCTATTGTGTGAATTGGCCGTAGCTCATTGTTCATCTTTTGTCAAGCATCTTGAGTGGATCACTGCCATGTGCTTTGTTGTTATGTTAGAGTGCAGTAGCTTGTTGTTCTTGATGCATTTAGATGGCCTCGTGCTGTTAATCGCAGATTGGTGCCATATTCGTTTTGCTTGTCATTTGCAAACCGTGCATCCGATTCCCATGATCTTTATATCGATTTTGACCGAAATCAACTCATCTTTCTAGCGGCACTCTTGGTTTTACAAGTTGAGGCCTGGTTCAATCTTTCTTTTCCGAAGCATACATATGCATTACATATCACATCCCGCATATCATGCCATATTTTGCATCATGTTGCTTGCGCATTGCACCGTGGTTGATTGTGTCTCCCTTTGCTTGTGTTCTTGCTTTGGGTAGAGCCGGGAGATGAGTACGTGATCGAGGAACCCGTTGAGTACGCTTACGAGGATCAAGATTACGTCAACTCGGAGAACTTTGCAGGCAAGATGATCATACCCTCGAAATCACATCTATCTTTGCTTGCTAGATGCTCGCTCTTTTGCTATGCCTATGCTACGATACCTACCACATGCTTTATCATGCCTCCCATATTGCCATGTCAAACCTCTAACCCACCTTGTCCTAGCAAACCATTGTTTGGCTATGTTACCGCTTTGCTCAGCCCCTCTTATAGCATTGCTAGTTGCAGGTGAAGATTGGAGTTTGTTCCTTGTTGGAACATGTTCATTGTTGGGATATCACTATTATATCTTGTCTACTTTAATGCATCTATACACTTGGTAAAGGGTGGAAGGCTCGGCCTTATGCCTGGTGTTTTGTTCCACTCTTGCCGCCCTAGTTTCCGTCATACCGGTGTTATGTTCCTTGATTTTGCGTTCCTTACACGGTTGGGTTATAATGGGAACCCCTTGATAGTTCGCCTTGAATAAAACTCCTCCAGCAAGGCCCAACCTTGGTTTTACCATTGGCCAGCTAGCCTTTTTCCCTTGGGTTTTGCGGACTCAAGGGTCATTTTTATTTTAACCCCCCGGGCCAGTGCTTCTCTAAGTGTTGGTCCAACCTGAGCGATGTCCGGCACCCCTGGGCAACCAGGGTCTATGCCAACCCGACATCTGGCTCATCCGGCGTGCCCTGAGAACGAGATATGTGCAGCTCCTATCGGGATTTGTCGGCACATTTGGGCGGCTTTGTTGGTTTAGTTTTACCATTGTCGAGATGTCTTGTAACCGGGATTCCGAGTCTGATCGGGTCGTCCTGGGAGAAGGAATATCGTTCGTTGACCGTGAGAGCTTGTGATGGGCTAAGTTGGGACACCCCTACAGGGATTTGAACTTTCGAAAGTCGTGCCCACGGTTATGGGCAGATGGGAATTTGTTAATGTCCGGTTGTAGAAAACTTGAAACTTAACTTAATTAAAATGGTTCAACAGCGTGTGTAGCCGTGATGGTCTCTTTTCGGCGGAGTCCGAGAAGAGAACACGGTCTTGGGTTATGCTTGAACGTAAGTATTTCTAGGATCACTTCTTGATCATAGATTCCCGAACGTGCTTTGACTTCTCTTCTCGCTCTCTTTTGCGTAAGATTAGCCACCATATATGCTAGTGCTTGCTGCAGCTCCACCTCATACCTTTTCCCTACCTATAAGCTTAAATAGTCTTGATCGCGAGGGTGTGAGATTGCTGAGTCCCCGTGACTCACAGTTTACTTCCAAAAGGAGATGCAGGGACCGATGATACCGTTCCAGGAGATGCGACTGAGCTCAAGTGGGAGTTCGATGAGGACTCAGGCCGATACTACGTTTCCTTTCCAGACCATCAGTAATGGAGCCCATTTGGTGCGATCGGGGACATTATGCATTTGGGGTTGTCTTTATTTTGGTTCCGTAGTCGGACCTTGATTGTATCTGGATGATTGTAATGCTATATTTATGTATTGTTTGAAGTGGCGATTGTAAGCCAAATATGTACCTTTTTCTTATTCAGTACATGGGTTGTGTAAAGATTACCGCTCATGCGACATTGCCTACAATGCAGTTATGCCTCTAAGTCGCGCTCCGACACGTGGGAGATATAGCCGCACCGTGGGTGTTACACAAGAAGTCCCGCGACCGCAAGAAAACGCTCTGCTGCTCCTCGCGCCACTGCGCCAGGACCGGCTGCGGCGGCAAGACCGCGCGCCACCTGTAGCGGCAGGGCATAGACCCCATCAAGACCAAGCTCCACCCTAAGGCAGGCCCCGGTGACCATAGCCGGCTGCCGCACTTTCACCCCCGAGCTGCGTAGCGTCGCCTGGCCAGGCAAGTTCAAGCCGGATCTGCCTCCTCGCTACGATGGCACCCCCGACCCCGCGGAGTTCTTGCAGCTCTATGATCTGAGCATCGAAGCGTCCAACAGCAATGAGAAAGTCATGGCGAACTGGTTTCCCATGGCTCTCAAGGATGGAGCCCGCTCTTGGCTCCTGAACCTGCCACCGGGCTCTATCTCCTCCTGGGACGAAATGCGCAACCGCTTCATCGCCAACTTCCAGGGCACTCGCGACCCCCCCCGGTCATGGGTGACCTGCACCGCATCAAGCAACAACCAGGAGAGACCCTGCAGAAGTACATTCAGCGCTTCAACAGCGCACGGATCAAGATCCCCAAGGTGACCGACAAGGCCATCATCTCAGCATTCTCCGACGATGTCCGTGACGTCAAGATGAAGGAGGAGCTCTCCATCCACGAAGAGCTATGCACGACCCTAGAGCTGTTCAACATCGCGACCAAGTGTGCTAGAGCTGAGGAGGGGCGCCTCTCCCTCCTCGAGCTCCCTCTTGCGGACCCAGAGGAGAAGAAAGCCAAGGCCAAGGACGTGAAGCGCAAGGGAGCAGCCGTGCTCGCTGCTGAGCCAGACACCAAGCATGGTAGAGACCAGCCAGAGTCATCCAAGTGCAGCCGTCCGTTCTGTGCCTTCCACAACCTGAATACCCACAACACCAGCGACTGTCAAGAGCTTAGAGCCATTCGTGAAGGATGCTTAGGTCGACGCCCCGAGCGCGGTGACCGGGGCTATGGCCGAGGAGGAGGACATGGTGGCGGACGCTGAGACGGCCGTGGTCCGCACCAGGAGTGGCGCGACCGGCCTCATGAGGACCGCTGGCAGGATCAGCTTCGCGAGGGCACGTGGAGGGATCAGCCTTGTGAGGATCGTCCTCAAGGCAACGCCGGAATCCCTCCGCTGCCACCACCACCAAGAAGGAATGAAGAACACCATCAAGACGAGGGGGCTGGGGGCTTCTAGGAACCGCGTGCTATCGCCTGCATATTGGGCGGAGCCTAGGCCCCAGCCTCGCAGCGTATCTTCAAGCAGTTTGCTCGTGAAGTGAATGCAGTCCTCCCCAAGCTCGAAGCCACACGCCCACTTAGATGGTCCCAGTGCCCCATCACGTTCAACTCAGCATATCAGCTCAAGTGCGCGGCTACCGCTGGCGCCCTCCCGATGCTTTGCTCCCCAGTCATCAGCAACATGCAAGTTACCAAGACCCTCATCGACGGCGGCGCAGGGCTCAACGTCCTATCCGTCGACACGTTCGACATCCTCCAAGAGCCATATGACCAGCTTCAGCCTACCAAGCCTTTCTCAGGAGTGACCGACGGCTCCACCACACCGATAGGGCAGGTCCATCTCCCTGTCACCTTCGGAGAATGCAAGAACTACTGCACCGAGCTCATCGACTTCGACGTCGCGCACATCCGTTTGCCGGACAACGCCATCCTTGGGAATCCTGCCCTGGCCAAGTTCATGGCGGTGACCCATCATGGCTACAATGTCCTCAAGATGCCTGGAAGCGGCGGGATCATCACGGTCCCATGTGAAGAAAGAGATGCGGTGTGCTCCCTCGAGTGTGCCTTCCAAGTTGCAGCAATCGACGACCCCGGCGGCAAGGGCGAGGGACCTCGTGAGGCCGTCCCCAAGAAGAAGAAGTAGTTGTGCCGTGCAGGACCTCAAGAGGGTGGCGTCGCAGCCGGATCCTCGTCAGGATCAGCGCCCGCTCCAGGGGCGCCTCCCTCCATCGCATAGGAAGGCGCGCCCGGTGCCCTTCTCGGGCAAGGCTCGGGGGCTTTCTTCTAGAAGGCCTCAGACCTTGCCCACATCCCGAGGGGGGGCGCTTGGGCACCACCTGGAAGTGTGCTTCACGACACGTTTCCCTCAGGAGGACACAGGGAAAGGATCGCCCACCGTTCAGGAGTTCATCACCAAGACCACCCAGGAATTGCAAGATGCAAGGGCCATGCGCGGCGACCACCGCTCATGAGGCACAGCTTCCCATCCAGGCGAGGATGCCGGGCTGCGCGGCTGCATCGACATTCCAGGGCTCAATAGGGCCGCTTCTCAGGAGCTTTTCTGGCCTTCGCGCGTGTGATGCTGCGAGGGCCCACCGCACAGCTACATTTGCATGCCCTTCGACCTGCCGAGTGTGTCGTCCGCCTACCAGCGCAACTTGCGGCGCATCCTAGCGGCTCTGGAGGCCAGGCACCACGCCGTCCTGATGGAGATGGAGACGGTCCTCAAGGAACCACCTGAACCCCCAGAGCCTCCTGAGGCTCAGGGCCCCGATGGCTCGTGAGGAGCAACCCCTTCGCTGCGCACCTTCAGCTGCCCCAACTCTCCTTCGTCAACATAACCAGGTGACATTTTCCAAGTTCATTTAGCCGGGAGCGCCCCTCGGGCTGCATCATTCCCGGGTCGCGTGGGTCTGTCCCAGTGGCACGTATGTCCCATGCACTTACTTGAGCCTGCTACCCTCATTAATCTACCTATGATTACTACTTGCGCGATCGCCACCCATCATGGGGACCGCGCGCCGGTCGTCTTTCTTCAGGACCCTTCGTGTGAGTAAGTTGAGCATGACGTATGTGCTCGGGCCCGTCCCTGCAGCATCGATAAATCCAACGGCTGAGCTCTGTCTGGCGGGCCGGCCCTGTTTACATCACCTCCTGGGGCCGTTGGTGCTTGGCTTTCTCACGCGATAACCACATGAGATTCGTTGAGCGCAGGTTGTCTGACCACCTCACAGGACCAGCACCGCAAACAAGAACCAAGACTTGGCGCAACCCGCCTTGATGTAGGGCCTCGTGAGTCCCGCGCTGGCTCATGAGTGCCTACATACACCTCGTCTAGCCCTGCCGTGCAAGCCACGTGTCAGGGCGGGGTTGTACACGCCCCGGGGGCTCTCCGCAAAGGAATCCCCCCTCCCACGCACAAGTGGAAGCACCATCCTCCGTGCTGGCCGTCGACACTACCGAGGAGCGGCTACGCCCGTGCACAAGCGGAAGCACTATGCTCCGCGCTGGTGATAAACAACCGACGGTGGCTTCACAGTCGTACCAACTTCAGGGAGCCTCGGAGCTCAGCGTCTGGCCTCACCGCAACACCTCCCCTCGGGAGAGCCGTGCGAGGGGGCTGGGCACGGGGGCTGCGCTTGGGTCACACCGAAGCGTACGCCACTCAACCAGGTCTCCCGGACGTAGTCGTCGCACGCCCCTCCCAAGCCGGTCCTCGGCGAGGGCAAAGGTATAGAGATTGTTTGCACGTCAAGGGGGACTCTTGAGCATCGCGACTCAGGAGCCTAACTGGTCACGTAGCCCCTCACTCCTTGGTCCGTCCTGGTCTCCGGTCGGCCCAACGGCGGCTGAGGTATGCACGGGGTCGGGCTCTATCAATGTAAGACTTAACCTATCCTCGCGTACTCTCCCTGTAAGCTATTTGCGCGTAAAGGGGGACTCCTGAGCATCGCGACTCAGGAGCCTAATTGGTCATGTCGCCCCTCACTCCTTGGTCCGTCCTGGTCTCCGGTCGGCCCAACGGCGGTTGAGGTATGCGCGGGGCCGGGCTCTGCCGACGCAGAACACAAACCAAACATTAAGAAAATCGCAAAATCTCTAAGCAAATATTACAAGACATATTGTTCTCACAATATCAACTGAAAGTTTAACGCCTCCACATGGCCTGATGCATATTGCAGGAATGAAAAAGGAAAGTAGCCGCAGGTCACCCCTGGACACCGCCATCACCTGCAGAAGGTGCTCCTGCCTTGGTAGCGTCGTCTTCACCCGCACCACAAGTCGCAGGATCGGTGGCATCGCCGGTCGAGGGCGGAAGCAGCGGAACTTCTTCAGTAGGGCCTCCACCTGACCTTTCACGGCTGTGGCGGCAGCGGCATAATGTTCATCAGCTACAGGCTCTAGCAGCTCGTCAAGATGAGCATTGGGGTCGCGAAGGTATAGATGGCTGAAGACACACGTCGGCGCAGCTGAAGAAAGGACACGAGCCTGTGACGCCCCCGATTTGACCGTACACTAATCATACACGCAAATGTGTACGATCAAGATCAAGGACTCACGGGAACATATCACAACACAACTCTAGACACAAATTAAAATAATACAAGCTTTATATTACAAGACAGGGGCCTCGTGGGCTCGAATACATAAACTCGAATACACAAGAGTCAGCGGAATCAACAATATCTATGTACAAAAATAAGTTAAACAAGATTGCCTTAAGAAGGCTAGCACAAAAGTAGCAACGATGGAAAAGGCGAGGCCTCTTGCCTGGGACCTCCTAACTACTCCTTGAAGTCAAACTACACGTAGAATCATCCTCGGGATCCTCTGGCTCCTGGACTCCATCATATGATCGCAATAACCGGGAAAGGGGGAAAAGAAGTAGCAAAGCAACCGTGAGTACTCATCCGAAGTACTCGCAAGCAAGGATCTACACTACATATGCATTGGTATCAATGAAATGGGTAGTATCTCTGGACTGAACTACAAAATGCTAGAATAAGAGGGGGATAGCTAGTCCTATCGAAGACTACGCTTCTGGCAGCCTCCATCGTGAAGCATATAGGAGAGAGTAGATGGTAAGTTCACCAAGTAGCATCGTATAGCATAATCCTACCCGGCGATCCTCTCCTCGTCGCCCTATTAGAGAGTGACCACCGGGTTGTATCTAGAACTTGAAAGGGTGTGTTTTATTAAGTATCCGGTTATAGTTTTCATAAGGTCAAGGTACAACTCCGAGTCGTCCTTTTACCGAGGGACACGGCTATTCGGATAGATAAACTTCCCTGCAGGGGTGCACCACATTTCCCAACACACTCGATCCCCTTTGGCCGGACACACTTTCCTGTGTCATGCCCAGCCTTGAAAGATCAACACGTCGCAGCCCTACCTAGGCACAACAGAGACATCAGCACGCCGGTGTAAATCCTGTGGCGCAGGGGTCTGGGCCCATCGCCCATTGCACACCTGCATGTTGCATACACGGCTGGTGAGCAGACCTAGCAACCTCCATTACAAAAGAAGTTGCGTTATGCGGTCCAACCTGGCGCGCGCCGCTCAGTCGCTGACGTCACGAAGGCTTCGGCTGATACCACGACGTCGAGTGCCCATAACTGTTCCCGCATAGTTGGTTAGTGTGTATAGGCCAGTGGCCAGACTCAGATCAAATACCAAGATCTCGTTAAGCATGTTATTTTGAAGTAACCGCGGAGGCCGACCAGGGCCAAGGCCACCTCCCTCTTAGGTTGTCTCAACCTGCCCTGTCGCTCCGCCACAAAGTAATAGTCGGGGGCCATCGGGAACCCAGGCCCACCACTACCTGGGTGGAACCACCTGCCCCTTCAGCCCCCAACATCGGAATCACTTGTGGGTACTCAACGAGCCGACCCGACTTTAGTCACAGCATGTATTATGTGTAATATGTATAGTATATCCCCGTCATCAACACCCGACATGATCACGGCCCGATAGTATAGCATGGCAGACTGACAAGAATGTAGGGCCACTGATGATAAACTAGCATCCTATACTAAGCATTTAGGATCACAGGTAAGGTATCAACAGCTGTAGAAGCAATGACAGGCTATGCATTAGAATAGGATTAACGAAAAGCAGTAACATGCTACACTACTCTAATGCAAGTAGTAGAGAGAGAATAGGCAATATCTGGTGATCAAGGGGGGGGGCTTGCCTGGTTGCTCTGGCAAGAAGGGTTCGTTCTCGATGTAGTCGATCACAGGGGTACCGGCAGCGGTCTCAGGGTCTACCGGAAAGAAGTAACGGAGGGGGAGCACAATAAATAACAGAGCAATCAAAGCATCACAAAGCATAACATGACAATATGCGGTGCTAGAGGTGACCTAATGCAGTACTAGGTGCTACCGACGAAGAGGGAAAACATTCGGGAAAGAGTTCCCAGTGTTTCGCGTTTTCGGACAGATGAACCGGAGGGGGAAAGTTCTGTGTTAGCTATGCTAGGGATGTGTGGCAGACGCGAGCCAGTGCCGGGAAGCGGTGGCGAGCGCCGGCGGCGCCGGTGGCTAGCAGCGGCAGCCCCAGCGGCACTAGTAACAGAGGAGCAGTGACTGTAGCGGCTGGAGCACGCGGCAGCAGACAACATCACAGGCCAGCGTGGGCTGAGCGGCGCAGGCGGGCGGCGGGGCACCGGTGGCCAGCGGAGGCACACAAGGGCGGCGGTCGGCAGTGGCACGGTCGGCCGTGACGGGCAGAGGCGTGGCGATGCAGGTGAGGGAGTCCTGGATTAGGGGGTCCTCAGATAGCCGGACTGTTGGACCATGAAGATACAAGATTGATGGCTTCGTCCCGTGTCCGGGTGGGACTCTCCTTTGCGTGGAGGGAAAGCTTGGCGATTCGGATATGTAGATCTCCTTCTCTGTAACCGACTTTGTGAAACCCTAGCCCCCTCCAGTGTCTATATAAACTGGAGGGCTTAGTCTGTAGGACAACAACAATCATAATCATAGGCTAGCTTCTAGGGTTTAGCCTCTATGATTTCGTGGTAGACCAACTCTTGTAATACTCATATCATCAAGATCAATCAAGCAGGAAGTAGGGTATTACCTCCATTGAGAGGGTCTGAACCTGGGTAAACATTGTGTCCCCCACCTCCTGTTACCATCTGCCTTAGACGCACAGTTCGGGACCCCCTACCCGAGATCCGCCGGTTTTGACACCGACGTTGGTGCTTTCATTGAGAGTTCCATTGTGCCGTCACGTAAAGGCTTGATGGATCCTTCAATCATCGGCGACGATGTGATCCAGGATGAGGTTTTTCTCCCCGGACAGATCTTCGTATTCGGTGGCTTCGTACCGCAGGCCAACTCGCTTGGCCATCTAGAGCAGATCGATAGCTAAGCCCCTGGCCATCAGGTCAAATTTGGAAGCTTGAACTACACTACCGGTATCCGCGGAGACTTTATCTTCGACGGATTCGAGCTCATGTCAGGCGCGCCGCACATTCATGACGAGCATGACTTAGCTCTGCCATCGGACGGTGTTCGGGAGATCGCACCTGCGGTTACTCCGGCCCTTGATCCGGAGAAAATCATGCCATACGAGGACGGGTGGATGGACCCTGCCACGGAGGCCGCACACTCAATGGCAATAGAGCCGAATACTGACTTCACCTCCTATGAGACCTGTGTTACCGGACCCTTGGATTCGTCCCCGGCCACAGGCTCCAAACCGCCTGCGTCTGTGCCTATCCAATCTGATTGGGCACCGATCATCGAGTTTACCTCCGCGGATATTTTTCAGCACTCGCCCTTGGGCGATGTGCTAGATTCATTGAGGTCTCTATCCTTGTCAGGAGACCCTCGGTCGAACTATGTCCGACTCGAGTGGGAAGCAGACGACGAAGGAATTCGTTCCCCACCCACCACCCACTTAATAGCCACTGTCGACGACTTAACCGACATGCTTGATTTCGACTCCGAAGACATCAACGGTATGGACGACGATGCGGGAGAGGAATAGGAACCACCGCCCACAGGGCGCTGGACAGCCACTTCATCACACGATATATACATGGTGGATACACCCAAAGAAAGCAACGACGAGGAATGGGAGGATGCAGCGAAGGATAGTCCCCTTGAGAAGCAACCAAAGCGACGACATAGGAGCCGCTCCAAATCCCGCCTCAGCAAAAACAACGATAACAGCGCAAGAAAGAATAATACCCCGGTCGACTCCAAAGGAAACAATGACCATATGGACCCAGCGATGGAGCAGGATGAGCCAGCGGACAGCGAACACAGTACAGAGCCGTTGTCCGATCACAGCGACGCCGAGGCTAAAGCTCATCAACCCGTCTCTGGAGAGGAGAACAGTCCGGACGACGATGCACACATCATCCCGGAAAGGCACTTGGAACAAGAGAACCTCCATAGAAGGCTTATTGCCAACGCGAGGAGCCTGAAGAAGCAGAAGCAAAGGCTTAAGGCCGCGCAGAATACGGTCAACAACAGATGGAATAAAGTGCTTGACACTGAAGAAAAGTACGACGGCAGTCGCCACACAAAGAGTTATCCAAAGCGCAAGCACCTGCCTAAATTCGACGACGAGGTTTTAGAGCCCATTCAGCCGAAAAATAAAACGGCCGATCAGCCAGATCGACCACCCCGTGGCCGCGACAGGGCGGCTAACGACGTCGCACACAAGTCAGCGCATGATTTACACGAAGACCTGCACAAAAAAGCCGGTATGGCCAGGTCCATCTACGGATCCAGGAAGCGCGCTCCGGCACTGAATCATGGCCGCCCAAACGACTATACTGACTGAATAACAGCTCGGTATCAAAACCAAACCCTACAACCATCCGAAGAATGCCATGACACATCCAAATATAGGGGTGCCGCGCACCCCCTATGCTTCACCGATGAGGTGCTGGATCATGAATTTCCAGAGGGATTCAAACCCGTGAACATAGAGGCATATGGCGGAACGACAGGCCCTGGGGTCTAGATTGAGGACTTTATCCTTCACATCCACATGGCTCGCGGAGATGATCTCCACACTATCAAATACCTGCCCCTCAAGTTGAAAGGACCAGCTCGGCACTGGCTGAAAAGCGTCCCCGAAAACTCAATTGGAAGGTGGGAGGAGCTTGAGGATGCTTTTAGGGCCAATTTTCAAGGGACCTATGTCCGACCTCCGGACGCAGACAATTTAAGTCACATAATTCAACAGCCCGGAGAGTCAGCCCGAAAGCTTTGGAACGGATTTCTCACAAAGAAGAATCAAATCGTCGATTGCCCGGATGCCGAAGCCTTAGCGGCTTTCAAGCACAGAGTCCGGGGCGAATGGCTCGCCAGACACCTCGGCCAGGAAAAACCGAGGACAATGACATTCCTAACAAGCCTTATGACCCGCTTTTGCGTGGGCGAAGACAGTTGGCTGGCCCGTAGCGGCGCCAGCAACCCAGGCACATCCGAAGTCAGGGATGGCAACGGGAAACTGTGACGCAATAAAAGCAAGCGTTGAAACAACAAAGACAGCCCAGACAACACGGCCGTAAACGCCGGATTCAGGGGCTCTAGACCCGGTCAACGGAAAAAGCCATTTAAAGGTAGCAGAGATGGACTGTCCAGCCTAAACAAGATTCCAGACAGATTATGTCAGATTCATGGCACCTCCGACAAACCTGCAAATCACACCAACAGAGAATGCTGGGTCTTCAAGCAGGCCGGCAAGCTAAACGCCGAACGTAAGGGGAGGGAGACACCAAGCGAATACAAGGATGAGCCTTGCCAGCCGAACACCGGGGGACAGAAAAAATTACCACCAGAGGTCAAAATAGTGAACAGGATTTATGCAACTCACATGCCGAAGAGGAGGCGCCAGCGCGCACCTCGAGACGTATATGCCGTGGAGCTTGTCACCCCCAACTTCAACCCTTGGTCGGCCTGCCCGATCACTTTTGATCGCAGGGACCACCCGACTAGTATCAGGCACAGAGGATCGGCTGCCTTGGTGCTAGACCCAATAATTGACAGATACCATCTCACCCGAGTCCTTATGGACAGCGGCAGTACTCTTAATCTGATATAGCAGGACACCGTCCGCAAAATGGGGATAGACCCGGCAAGAATCAGCCAAAGCAATACTACCTTTAAAGGAGTAATACCAGGCCTACAGGCCCGCTGCACGGGCTCTCTAGTACTAGAGGTTGTATTCGGTTCTCCCGACAACTTCTGAAGCGAAGAATTAACCTTCGACATCGCTCCATTCCGAAGCGGCCATCACGCACTACACGGAAGAGCAGCCTTCGCTCGTTTTAATGCAGTACCGCATTACGCTTATCTTAAGCTTAAGATGCCCGGTCCACATGGCATCATCATAGTTAGCGGAAACACAAAGCGTTCCTCACGTACGGAGGAATATGTGGCGGACCTCAAACGGTCCAATCTCTGTGCTCAGGTGTCATCCCTAGATCAGTAATGCTGACACCACACAATACTTGAAGGATTTATAACAGAGTAGCAATCACATACTTATTACATCGAGTGTCTCAAAAGAGAACTTATTACAATAAATATGGCTTAAGGCCATCTAATAACGATAACAGCGGAAGGCCTGGAAGATAAGTGAGTCCATCGACTCCAACGGCATCACTGAGTATAGAACCACGACCTAAAGGCACCTTAATCATCATCTGAAAAGTCTGCAACCTGAACGTTGCAGCCCGAAACAGGTTAGCACATGGAATATGCTGGCAATGTAACACATAGAGATGCGATGAAAGTAATAGGCTATACTATATGCATATTTGGCTGGTGGAAAGCTCTATGGTTACAGTTTTGCATAAAGCCAATTTTTCCCTACTGCAAAGGAATAAATTTTATTTATCTATCATGGTAGTTGTTAAACATTGAGAATGGTTGACAGCATTCTCAATCCCAATTAAGCATCAACATTAAAAACCCAACAAAATTGATTTAGAGTAACATGATGAGATTCACATGATAATCCAAGTACTAGATACTCAAGATGTCCATAACCGGGGACACGGCTAACCATGATTAGTTTATACACTCTGCAGAGGTTTGCGCACTTTTCCCCACAAGACTCGATCTCCTCTGTTGGGATTCTCGCACTACATGGTGTTTGAGAAACGGATGACCGAGACATAGTCTTTCAGAAGCGCTAGCTCCTTACGATCGGGTAGACCGTTACACCTACTTTCCCCTACATCTGCTAGTCTACCACTGTAAGAGTTCGCACGACTTAATCAACTATGCTAGAGCCCATAGTACCTTGTGGCTGCACACGGAAGTTTCTAGCATGAATAAACTGATGACCCATTTAAGCCTGGGTGGCGGTCCAAAAGAAAAACAGGCAATCGCTGGAATACCCAGGTGCCTCAATCCACCCAGATGTGTATTTAAGTTGCCACCTTAGATAAACCATTAATTTAAAAATCTCACATCTGTCATGGATACACTCACCCAATCCACGTCTACTAGCATAGCATGGCATAATAAGCAAACATAGAAGTAACTCCCAAAGGTTTCATAATAGAACAGGTGATAGGTACTACCTCATCTACTTCCCAGAACCCACAATTTAATTAGATCCTAATCATGCAATGTGTGAGGATTGATCTAATGCAATAAAAACTGGGTAGTAGGAGGTATGATCAAAGTGTTACTTGCCTTGCTGATGATCCGTGAAACCTAGCGATTCGAAGTACCAAGCGGCACACTCCGGGTACTCTATCGCAAACAAACAAGCATACAATAAGTACTCAACTAATGCACATGTAAAACTCGAATAAGAGATCTAACCATAAAGTTCAACTTAAGAACTCCGGTTGGCAAAAAGAATCAAATCGAACGAAGCAACGAAAGACAAACGGCAAAAGAAACAGGCTTCCTTTACTATTCTGGATCTAGGGCAATTTTTACAGTGGCAAAAACTTGTTTGAGTTGGTTAAACGGAAAGAGGGTTTCGAGACAAAAATCCAGGCGCTTGAATCTCCTGATTCCGATAAACGAGCGAAAAGTTATACTAAAGCGAAAATCAGATCAGGAATCACGAACAGAAAAATCACGGATTTAATCCGAGAAAAGGAAAACGACGAACAGATTAACGAACGATAGTTCGTTATCTGGATCTAAATGATGAACGCGTTTGTTAAAACGAACGAACGAGCGAACGCTCGCTAATTAACTAAACCGGAAAAAACCGATCTAACAAAAAAACAGATCTAAGTTTTTTTTAAAAACTGATCGGTTTTCTTCACGAAAACCGAGGCAACGGCATCTACCTCGGCAGCTCCGGCGAACGGCGGCGGCGGCGGCGGCAATCGTCGGCGGCGGCGGCGGGGAGGCGGGGCGGCGTGGGTGGCGGCGTGGCGGCGGTGTGGGGGTTGGGCTGTCCCGGGCATCGGGCGGCGCTATAAAAAGGCCTCGGCCAGGGAGTCCTGGCCGGATACGGCCAGTAGGTCGGTTCGGACTCTTTTTTTTATAATTACACTCAGAAAAAAAACAAAAGAAATACTAAACGGACTCCAAAAATCCCGAAATAAATTTTCCCTGGCTTCTAAAATCAAGCCGCACAGGATGAATATTTATTTGGGGCCTAAATGCAATTTTGAAAAACGCACATTTTTCCTAAATTCAAATAAAATAGCAAATAAAACCAAAATAAAATCTTATTTGATTTTTTTATTAAATCCTCAATATTTCTTTATTTTGGGAAAGTCATTTTATTCCCTCTCTCATATTTTTTGTATTAGAAATAGTTGAAGATAAAATAAATAAAATCAAATGATCCTATTTTTCAAAATTTGAGAAAACTCAAATATGAAAATAACGAAATCCCCAACTCTCTCCGAGGGTCCTTGAGTTGCGTAGAATTTCTAGGATCAACCAAAATGCAACAAAATATGATATGCAATGATGATCTAGTGCATAACATTCCAAATTGAAAATTTGGGATGTTACAAACCTACCCCCCCTTAAGAGGAATCTCGCCCTCGAGATTCGGGTTGGCTAGAAAAGAGGTGAGGGTGGTCCTTCAACAAATCTTCCTCTCGCTCCCAGGTGGCTTCATCATCCGTGTGGTGGCTCCACTGAACTTTGCAAAACTTTATAACCTTGCTGCGGGTGACTCGACTGGCATACTCAAGAATCCTGACTGGTTTCTCCTCATAAGTCAAATCACTGTCCGACTGAATCGCTTCCAACGGTACTGTGTCTCTCAGTGGTATATCAACCATCTCTGCGTGGCACTTCTTCAACTGGGAAACGTGGAACACGTCTTGAACTCCTGCCAATCCTTCAGGCAATTCCAACTTGTAGGCTACTTCTCCTATACGCTCCAAAACTTTGTATGGTCCTACAAAACGTGGCGCTAACTTTCCCTTAACTCCAAAGTGCTTAACTCCTCAAAGTGGAGATACTCGAAGATAAACCCGGTCTCCAACTTCGTAAACTGTCTCCTTGCGTTTAGAATCTACATAGCTCTTCTGCCTGGACTGGGCTACCTTGAGCCTATCGCGAATCAATTTCACTTTCTGTTCAGACTCCTTAATCAGATCCAGTCCAAACAACTGGCGGTATCCAACTTCATCCCATGACAATGGGGTCCTGCACCTCCTTCCGTACAAGGCTTTGAAAGGGGCCATCTTCAAACTGGATTGATAACTGTTGTTATAGGAGAACTCTGCATATGGCAAATTCTCGTCCCAACTAGATCCTTAATCTAGTGCACAAGCTCTCAGCATATCCTCCAAAATCTGATTGACTCTCTCGGTCTGTCCATCTGTCTGCGGATAGAAAGCTGTACTGAACTCCAGCCTGGTACCCAAAGTTTCATGCAACTGATTCCAAAACTTTGAGGTAAATTGGGTTCCTCTATCTGATACAATGATCCTTGGGACTCCATGCAGACATACGATTCTGGTCATGTATATCTTTTCCAACTTCGCACTGGTATAGGTAGTCTTCACTGGAATGAAATGAGCTACCTTTGTCAAACGATCGACTACAACCCAAATCGAGTCATGGCTTGAACGAGTTCTGGGCAATCCTATGATAAAATCCATGCCTAACTTATCCCACTTCCATTCGGGTATCGGCAATGGCTGTAGCAATCCTGCTGGCTTCTGATGCTCTGCCTTTACTCTCTGACATACATCACAAACTGCTACATACTCCGCAATATCCTTCTTCATTCCGATCCACCAGAAAATATCCTTCAAATCCAAATACATCTTGGTATTTCCTAGGTGAATCGAATATGGTGAATCATGGGCCTCTTGCAGAATTAACTTCCTGACCTCCAAATCATTAGGCACATAAATGCAGTCTTCAAAACATAAGGTATCGTGCTCATCCTCACGAAATCCTTTAGCTTTCCCCTTGCTCATTCTCTCCTTAATAGAAGCAATCTCCTTGTCAGTCTTCTGGGCTTCTCTGATCTTATCCATCAAAGTAGTCTGAATCTCCAATGCTGCTACATAGCCTCTCGGGACTATCTCCAAACATAGCTCACGAAGATTTTCGGCTAACTCTCTTGGTAAATCTCCCGTCTTTAAGGTGTTGACATGACTTTTACGGCTCAATGCGTCGGCTACTACGTTAGCTTTTCCGGGGTGATAATGCAATCTCATGTCATAGTCCTTGATGAGCTCCAACCATCTCCTTTGTCTGAGATTCAACTCCTTCTGCGTGAAAATATACTTCAAACTCTTGTGATCCATGTATACCTCACAATGGTTTCCAATGAGAAAATGTCTCCAAGTCTTCAATGCATGCACTACGGCTGCTAACTCCAAATTATGCGTAGCGTAATTCAACTCATGAGGCTTGAGCTGTCATGAGGCATATGAGACAACTCTTCCTTCCTACATAAGCACTGCTCCAAGTCCTCGATGTGAAGCGTCACAATACACCTCATAATCCTTGGTCTGATCTGGCAAAATCAACACGGGTGATGTAACCAAACGTTTCTTCGACTCCTGGAAACTGGCCTCACATTCCTCAGTCCATATGAACTTGGTATCCTTCTTCAACAACTCCGTCATAGGCTTCGCAATCTTCGAGAAATTTTCAATAAATCTCCAATAGTATCCTGCGAGTCCAAGAAAACTCCGGATCTCTCCAACTGTTGTTGGCGCTTCCCAATTTGTCACAGTGTCAACCTTGGTGGGATCTACCGCTATACCTTCTCCGGATATAACGTGTCCGAGAAATCCAACTTCCTTCAACCAAAACTCACATTTGCTAAACTTGGCATATAACTGATGTTCTCTGAGCTTACCAAGTACCAAACGCAAATGCTCCTTATGCTCCTCTTCATTCTTCGAGTATACCAGGATATCATCGATGAACACTACGACGAATTTATCCAGAAACTCCATAAACACCTTGTTCATCATGTTCATAAAATATGCAGGTGCGTTAGTCAGACCAAATGACATAACGATATACTCGTACAGCCCATACCAGGTGGTAAAAGCCGTCTTGCGTATATCATGTTCTCGAATCTTCAACTGATGGTATCCTGATCGCAGGTCGATCTTGGAAAATACCTTAGCTCCTTGCAATAGATCAAACAGGTCATTGATCATCGGTAGTGGGTACTTGTTCTTGATGGTTACTTCATTAAATCCTCGATAATCAACAACCATCCGTAACGATCCATCCTTCTTCTCCACTAGAAGTACTGGCGATCCCCAAGGTGAAGAACTTGGGCGAATATAACCTTTATCCAGTGACTCCTTAATCTGCTTCTTAATCTCCACCAAATCCTTTGCGGGCATCCTATATGGTCTCTTAGATATTGCCCCTGTTCCTGGCAAATGCTCAGTCAAAAACTCAATATCTCTATCCGGTGGCATGCCTGGCAACTCTTCTGGAAATACATCAGGGAAATCCTTCACCACTGGTACTTCCTCCTGCACAACTCTTGTTAAACAATTTACTTGAGTCCTCTTCGGCACATGCTAGGATACATACTTGATCCTTCTCCCTTCTAGGGTGGTAAGAAAAATTGACTTACTGGCCCAATCGATGTTTCCTCCATACATCGACAGCCAATCCATACCCAGAATTACATCCAAACCTTGTGATTCCAAAATGATCAAATCTGAGGGAAACACATGCCTACCTATACTCAATGGCACTTGAAAACATCCCTTACTAGCCATATACTCCGCTCCTGGTGAGCTTACTAACATAGGTGTTCTAAGAACTTTGGTGGGCAGGTTATACTTATCCACAAATTCCCTTGATATGTATGAATACGATGCACCGGTATCAAAAAGGACGAGTGCAGTAAATGACTTAACCAAAAACTTACCGATTACTACATCCGGCTGCTCTTCAACCTCCTCCACGTTAACGTGGTTCACCTGTCCCCTGTTGAAAGGGTCCGGCTTCTTCCCAGAGCTTCCATTGCCATTTCCATTCTGGGATTCAGTACATTCATTGGCATAATGTCCGGTCTTCTGGCACTTGAAACAAGTGACTTGGCTCAGGTCTCTCTTGGCTGGGGTTGATGGGTTGGTGCGGTTCTGGCCGTTGCTTCCTCCATTCCCATTACCATTCTTGGTGCCATTGTTATTGTGCGAGCTACCTCCTCCATGGGTATGCTGAAAATGTCCTCCCGATCTAGGGGTAAAACGTGGCTTCTGCTGAGCTCCTGAATTGTACTTCCCTTTTCCATACTTCCTCTTGCGATTCTCAATCTGCTGCTGCTTCGCTTCAATCATGAGAGCACGATCTACCAACTCCTGGTAGTTGTTGAAGGTTGATACCATCAACTACATGCTCAACTCATCATTCTGTCCTTCCAGAAACTTCTCCTGCTTAGCTGCATCCGTAGCTACGTCATCTGGGGCATAACGTGCTAACTTACTAAAGTCCTCCACATACTGGCCAACTGTCCGTCCTCCTTGGCGCAAATTGTGAAACTCTTGCTTCTTCATGGTCATAGCTCCTGCTGAAACATGGGCAGTACGGAAAGCCTGCTGAAACTGGTCCCATGTGACAGTGTCGACAGGGAAAGTGGCTGTGAAATTCTCCCACCATGAAGCTGCGGGTCCTTCAAGCTGATGTGCGGCAAACTTCACTTTTTCCGCATCTGTGCATCCTACCGTGGTCAACTCCCTTGCTGTCTTGCGGAGCCAATCATCTGCTACTATCAGCTCGGTGCTACTGGAAAACACTGGTGGATTCAGCCTAAGAAAATGGGCTAAGTGATCAACAGGTGGTGGTGGTGGTGGGTAGTTGTTGTTCCCTTGATTCTGATTCTGGACTAGTAACTGCATCAATGTGTTCTGCAGCTGGATCAACTGAGTGAGCTCCGGTGGAAAGGTAAATCCGGGGTCACGTCTCAGAGGCATCTGAGGGTTTAGAAAAGATGAGATTTAAGAATAGAGAGGGGTCTAGAGAGAAAACACTACCCATATGCACATGAGGCAAAAGCAAACAATTCACTTCATTCAATCAAACAAGGGCATACAATCGATCTAACTATCGCAAAAGTGCTCCGACTACTATATTTACATGGTGGACTACTACTATTGATGGGGTGGTCTACTAGAAATATTCTTCGGTTGCAGACTCCATGATATCTGCTCCAGCTTCATCCACATAGTCATCATCGCTATCATCTGGATCCGAGTCGGTGTCGTCGATGATGATGTAGTCTTCCGGGCGAATCTCCTTGGGTTCTTCGTCTTCTTCTACTGGTGTAGGGCCTCCCATAAATATTCCAATCTTTTTGATCAGATTGTCATTCTTCTCCACTAATACTTCGATTTCCTCTTCATAATCTTCACATGTGGCCTTGAGTTCTTCCTCCAGTTCCTTGATTCTCGTCCTCGCCTTCTTCAGATCTATCATGTCGGCGCACATCTGGTTCTCCTGATGTCGAATGTGCTGGTTTAACTCCTGGATAAAAGATGCAACTGATCTATCCTTCCTGGTGCTGATCATCTCCCAGTGCTCATCTCGGCGCCCACAAATCTGGTAGATAGTATCCTTGAGATCATTGCGGTAAACTTCTCCAATGCGTCCCATGGCGATGTGAGCTGCCATGCTCTTTCCTAGATTCCAAGTTGGCGCATCAAAAGAAAACTCTATGAGCTCAGTGACTGGCATGAACGTCCTTCCTGGAACTTGAACTTGAATCATCTAGCGCTCCTCTTCAGGTAAAGTGGCATTGTAGGTTCCGGTGAAGCTTGGTACTCCTATGTTTAGGTATCTAGTGACTTCCTTCAAGTGACGTCCAAAGGGTGTATCTTCATCCGGTTGCGTGAACTTGTTCCTGGCATCCGCCATCCTAAAAGAGTAGAAAAGATGAGAAGTCAGAATGAGAAGAGAGTTAGTGATCTAGGTCTTTTAGCTTAGTGGTCGTGTCCTACAGTCAGCGTGTGCTCTAATACCATCTTGTAGCGACCAGACCTCAAACGGTCCAATCTCTGTGCTCAGGTGTCATCCCTGGATCAGTAATGCTGACACCACACAGTACTTGAAGGATTTATAACAGAGTAGCAATCACACACTTATTACATCGAGTGTCTCAAAAGAGAACTTATTACAATAAATATGGCTTAAGGCCATCTAATAACGATAACAACGGAAGGCTTGGAAGATAAGTGAGTCCATCAACTCCAACGGCATCACTGAGTATAGAACCACGACCTAAAGGCACCTTAATCATCGTCTGAAAAGTCTGCAACATGAACATTGTAGCCCGAAATGGGTCAGCACATGGAATATGCTGGCAATGTAACACATAGAGATGCAATGAAAGTAATAGGCTATACTATATGCATATTTGGCTGGTGGAAAGCTCTATGGTTACAGTTTTGCGTAAAGCCAATTTTTCCCTACTGCAAAGGAATAAATTTTATTTATCTATCATGGTAGTTGTTAAATATTGAGAATGGTTGACAGAATTCTCAATCCCAATTAAGCATCAACATTAAAAACCCAACAAAATTAATTTAGAGTAACATGATGAGATTCACATGATAATCCAAGTACTAGATACTCAAGATGTCCATAACTGGGGACACGGCTAACCATGATTAGTTTATACACTCTGCAGAGGTTTGCGTACTTTTCCCCACAAGACTCGATCTCCTCCGTTGGGATTCTCGCACTACATGGTGTTTGAGAAACGGATGACCGAGACATAGTCTTTCAGAAGCGCTAGCACCTTACGATCGGGTAGACTGTTACACCTACTTTCCCCTACATCTGCTAGTCTACCACTGTAAGAGTTCGCACGACTTAATCAACTATGCTAGATCCCATAGTAGCTTGTGGCTCCACATGGAAGTTTCTAGCATGAATAATCTCATGATCCCTTTGAGCCTGGGTGGCGGTCCAAAAGAAAAACAGGCAATCGCTGGAATACCCAGGTGCCTCAATCCACCCAGATGTGTATTTAAGTTGCCACCTTAGATAAACCATTAATTTAACAATCTCACATCTGTCATGGATACACTCACCCAATCCACGTCTACTAGCATAGCATGGCATAATAAGCAAACTTAGAAGTAACTCCCAAAGGTTTGATAATAGAACATGTGATAGGTACTACCTCATCTACTTCCCAGAACCCACAATTTAATTAGATCCTAATCATGCAATGTGTGAGGATTGATCTAATGCAATTAAAACTGGGTAGTACAAGGTATGATCAAAGTGTTACTTGCCTTGCTGATGATCCGTGAAACCTAGCGATTCGAAGTAGCAAGCGGCGCAATCCGGGTACTCTATCGCAAACAAACAAGCATACAATAAGTACTCAACAAATGCACAGGTAAAACTCGAATAAGAGATCTAACCAGAAAGTTCAACTTAAGAACTCTGGTTGGCAAAAAGAATCAAATCGAACGAAGCAACGAAAGACAAACGACAAAAAAAAGGCTTCATTTACTATTCTGGATCTAGGGCAATTTTTACAGTGGCAAAAACTTGTTTGAGTTGGTTAAACGGAAAGAGGGTTTCGAGACGAAACTCCAGGCGCTTGAATCACCTGATTCCGATAAACGAGCGAAAAGGTATACTAAAACGAAAATCCGATCAGGAATCGCGATCAGAAAAATCGCGGATTTAATCCGAGAAAAAAGAAAATGACGAACAAATTAATGAATGACTGTTCGTCATCTGGATCTAAACGATGAACGCGTTCGTTAAAACGAACGAACGCTCGCTAATTAACTAAACCGAAAAAACCGATCTAACAAAAAAACCAGATCTAAGTTTTTTTAAACGATCGGTTTTCTTTGCGAAAACCGAGGCAATGGCATCTACCTCGGCGGCTCCGGTGAACGGCGGCGGCGGCGGCGCGGCTCCGGCGATCGGCGGCGGCTGCGGCGAACGGCGGCGGCGGCGGCGCGGCTCCGGCGATCGGCGGCGGCTGCGGCGGGGCGGCAGGGCGGCGCGGGTGGTGGCGCGGCGGCGACGTGTGGGTTGAGCTGTCCCGGGCCTCGGGTGGCCCTATAAAAAGGCCTCGGCCAGGGAGTCCTGGCCGGATACGGCCCGTAGGTCGGCCCGGACTTTTTTTTATTTTTACGCTGAGAAAAAAAACAAAAGAAATACTAAACGGACTCCAAAAATCCCGAAATAAATTTTCCCCGGCTTCTAAAATCAAGCCGCACAGGATGAACATTTATTTGGGGCCTAAATGCAATTTTGAAAGACGCACATTTTTCCTAAATTCAAATAAAATATCAAATAAAACCAAAATAAAATATTATTTGATTTTTTATTAAATCCTCAATATTTCTTTATTTTGGGAAAGTTATTTTATTCCCTTTCTCATATTTTTGTATTAGAAATAGTTGAAGATAAAATAAACAAAATCAAATAATCCTATTTTTCAAAATTTGAGAAAACTCAAATATGAAAATAACGAAATCCCCAACTCTCTCCGAGGGACCTTGAGTTGCGTAGAATTTCTAGGATCAACCAAAATGCAATAAAATATGATATGCAATCATGATCTAGTGTATAACATTCCGAATTGAAAATTTGGGATGTTACACGGCTCTAGCAGCCAATCACTGAACGGCCTCTCCAACCAGAAGAAATGATAGGTCGTCAAGACCGCGGACACGGTTGGACGAGTCCGACGCACCACTAGCTGTAACAGCTCAGATAAACCTGAGATTGGGTCGATGGATATACTCCCATAGGTGGTGCTAAGGGCTTCCCACATGTAAAAAGGGCTATAGTTCGGCTTGACCCTATTTAGATTGCATTTTAATGGTTCATTAAGAATAACCAATTTTTCGCACGAAGACTTTCACCTGGGTTTTTCTCTTTTATAAATGATCATCGTGCTACACCCTTCCAGGATACGGCACAACGGAGACACAGGCGCAGACGTGCAGCATGGCCCCGCTCAAAGGCTTCTTTTTAGATTAAGACCCTGTGTAAACCTCTTTTTACTGTCTCTTGTTGCTTCACTCCCTCCGGATACTCCACACAACCGAAAGGGATGCTGGCGTTATTGGCATTTCGTCACGTCAGACTAATGCAAGTACCTGGAAATTTAGGGCTCATTATCGAGGGCGTTACTCAGCCCAGTATACGTTGTAAAGTCCGAATACCTTAGGGAGTGTTCGGCGTCGCGAGTTTGGCCTTATATGCATCAAATCCGAATCATGTCTTTGGTCAATAGTTGGGTTTGCCAGGCTCCCATGTTTTGCTACCTTACGTTCCGCTCTATCGGCTAAGATGGCACCGGGAGAACTACTGCGATTGTGCCCTGGTTCATCTGGATGAGCACCTTAGTAGAGAAAGTCGAAAACTGACTGTCATGATAAAGCGCGAGACTGGTCAACCACTCGATGACTCAGCGGAATCTCCGCGATTCCTCCGCATTAACGAAGGGCCAGTTTCCCAGTCATGTATGTACGTGCACCGTATTCGGATGAGCACGGAAGTACCAGGGGCTATGTAGTAGCCCCACCGTCAAACTCCTATGGCTGAGTGAAAGTGTTAAAGCTATATAGTCCGATTGCCTTATTCGCCGAGCTATCACCTCCTTAATGGACCAAGACGTTGGGTCAAGTGTGAATATGCACTTTTCCGAACACCCCCGCATTATGTGCGTGGGGGCTGAAGCCAACGACTGCAAACTTTCACGTTATATACATACATAAACGGCCGCACAAGAGGCATAATAATACTTTCAGGCAAAAGTATAAACACAGCCTTTATAATCCAAATAGAATTGTTTTTACAATTGGGATACATGTCACTCGAACATGATACTCTTCGAGCACTAAGCCTCTATTAAACGAGCGCCTTCTAGGACTTCTTCAAAATAGTGCTCAGCCGAGACCTGGCCTACGGCCGGATCCCGGGTTGCAATAGCGGTGGCCTCCATCTCTGCCCAGTATGCCTTAACACGGGCAAGAGCCATCTGCGCACCCTCTATGCACGCCGACCTCTTTACAGCGTCGATATGCGGAACAGCACCAAGGAATCGTTGCACTAAACCAAAATAACTATTCGGCCTTGGTCCCTTCGGCCAAAGATGATCCACAACAGACCTCATGGCAAGTCCGGACAACCTATGGAGCTCGGCCCACTTGGCCATTTGTTCATTTAACAGCAGCGGATGCATTGGAGCACTGAACTGCGACCAGAACAATCTTTCCACTTCATGATCTTTCTGATCTTTGAAAAACTCAGTCGCATCAGCAACACTCATTGCCAAGTCCAAGTACGCGTCTGCAACACTCCATAATTGATCCAGATGGGCATACTTCGGATCTTCGAACTTCGTCCGCAACAAAAAGGGCTTCCCAGCCGTGATATCTCTGGCTTGACGAAGCTCCTCCTACGCCGCTATGATTTTAGAGCGGGTTTCCTTGGCTTTCTTCAGGTCAGCCGCTTTCGCTTGGCTTTCCTTTTCAAGAAGCTCATATCGGCCGGTGGCATCTTTCGGCTCAACAGCCATCTTGGCTATTTTATCTTCGCTCTAATGACGAGCTGCCTGTTCGGCTCTTAAGTCTTCGGCCGCCTTTAGGGCGGCCGCATCACTTCTCCCGGCTTGTTCCTTGCTCGGGCAAGTTCCACCCGAAGGGTCTCCACGGCGGCAGCTCCATCTGCAGTCACAACATATTATAGAGACTAGCATCATGCTCCCCTTAATATTGTTGACCACCCGAAAATACATACCCTGTGCCTCGTCAAGCCGCTTGTTCACAAGCGCAATGTCGGTATCTGCCGCGTCAAGTTGCCGCCTCAGTCCGGCAAACTCAGCAGTCCGGCCAGCCACCGGACCTTCAGCCGCCTGCACATGAAAGGAGCGCGATCATTACCTGGGACTATGATCCTCTGTTTGCCGCCTCTGGACAACAACCAGAGTCTCAGGAGCTACTATCTATATAGAGCACATCTAGCGTGTGCGGTACCGTCAAAAAATTTATATATAACTTTGCGTCCCTCACAGCCTTTTAGCAGGCTCGTAAAAGCTTCGTGCAACCCACTTTTGGCAGATGAAATCCTCTCAACCACCGTGCCCATTAAGGTACGATGTGCCTCTGAGATAGCAGCTTGCTCCAAAAGACCCATCAGTGCATCTGGTTGTGCACCGGACAGTCCCAGACTCTTTCTGTTGCTCTCTGTCAGTGTCAAACCGGCGGATCTCGGGTAGGGGGTCCCGAACTGTGCGTCTAGGCCGGATGGTAACAGGAGGCAAGGGACACGAAGTTTTACCCAGGTTCGGGCCCTCTCGATGGAGGTAAAACCCTACGTCCTGCTTGATTAATATTGATGATATAGGTAGTACAAGAGTAGATCTACCACGAGATCGGAGAGGCTAAACCCTAGAAGCTAGCCTATGGTATGATTGTTGTTGGGTATGTTGTCCTACGGACTAAAACCCTCCGGTTTATATAGACACCGGATAGGGTTAGGGTTACATAGAGTCGGTTGCAATGGTAGGAGATCTGCATATCCGTATCGCCAAGTTTGCCTTCCATGCCAAGGAAAGTCCCTCCCGGACACGGGACGAAGTCTTCAATCTTGTATCTTCATAGTCCAGGAGTCCGGCTGAAGGTATAGTCCGGCCATCCGAACACCCCCTAATCCAGGACTCCCTCAGTAGCCCCTGAACCAGGCTTCAATGGTGACGAGTCCGGCGCGCAGATTGTCTTCGGCATTGCAAGGCGGGTTCCTCCTCCAAGTACTTCATAGAAGATTTTGAACACAAAGATAGTGCCCGGCTCTGCAAAATAAGTTTTCACATATTGCCGTAGAGAGAATAATATTTACACAAATCTAATATGCTGACGTATTCCGTAATGTGACACACCACGGCCAAGCCTTTATCTGAGTCGTTTCATTATCCCACCTCAGCGCGTCATGCGAGGCGGTTTCCTTGGCACGTCTTTTTAAAGCAGAGATCTAGTCCCCTTATTCCGGGATTCTCATCAATACGGGCGTGGGTAACCCAACCGCGCCATTGATTACGGCGCTTGGAGATAAGCGAGTTTTACCAGGCTGGTGGGGACATGTAGTTGCGTCCACCCATATAAGAGGATAAGGATCCACCTTTTCACCTACGCCTTCTTCCTCCTTCGCCTATCCATTCTTGCGTACTCGAGCTCCAGCGCCCAAGTCCGCACTCCCCACCTCAACCTTCTCCAGCCATGTCTGGAGCGGGAGGCAAGTGGATGGTCTCCTCCATCACGGAGGGACACATCAAAAAGCCGAGGAAGGCCGGATACCTGTCTAACGACATCGCGTACCGGCTTCCTGAAAAGGGGCAGCTCATCCCCACCCCTAGGCCCCATGAGAGGGTGGTGTTCCTCCCCCATTTCCTCCGCGGACCGGGCTTCCCTCTCCACCAATTTGTCCGGGGGCTCATGTTCTACTACGACCTGGATTTCCATGATCTGGCCCCGAACTTTGTCCTCAACATCTCGGCGTTTATCGTCGTGTGCGAGGCTTTTCGCCGCATCCGCCCCAATTTCGGCCTATGGCTCAAGACTTTCAATGTCAAGCCGAAGGTGGTGCGCGACAACTAGGCGGAGTGCGGAGGCGCCATGGTGGGCAAGATGGCCAACGTCCTATGGCTCGAGGGCTCCTTTGTGGAGACCCTGAAGGGGTGGCAATCGGGGTGGTTTTACATCACCGAGCCGCGCAACACCGAATGGGTCGCACCCCCCGAGTTTCGATCCGGACCCCCTACGCGGCTCACCTCCTGGAAGGAGACGGGCCTTTCATGGGGTAAACAGGGAGAGCTGACCGGACTCCAAACATGCGTCCAAACCCTGGTGGACAAGAAGCTCAAACTTGTCAACGTAGTCCAGGTTATGCTCATCCGCTTGATCCTCTCGTGTCAACAACAGGCTTTCATCCTGTGGGAGTTTGAACCGGCGCGGCACCAAACTCTGAGCAGGCTCTTTGAAACGACATACGAAGATGCTTGGAAGGTGCTTTTCAAGGGCGCCGAGGCTCCCGCATCCGCTACCGAGGATTGCAGATTCAGTGCGCAGCATCACGCTCTCGCAGTAAGCTGTTTTTTTTCTTTTACAGGGTATCAGTTTTTCATAGTTTGACTCCATGCGGGATCTAAGCTCCCTTACCTTTGACAGGATTGGCAGGTGACGTCCGGACAGATCAACTGTCCGGCTCCTTTACCCGAAGGCCCAGCGGACGCTCGCTTGGCGAAGCTGCTGGTTCCGGCACCCTATGTGGTGCCGGAGAAGAAGGCCGTGAAAAAGGCCATGGGGCCTCGAAAGAGTGCCCGGCGCCAGGAGGTGTCGGATCCGTCATCCGATGGTTCCGAGGCGCATTCCTCCCGTGAAGACGAGGAGGAGGAAGAAGAGACCTCTCCCCCTCCAGCGGGAGGAGAGAAGAAAAGGAAGGTCGCCCTCTCTGGGGAGGCCGGAGAGTCCAAGAAGGGGAAAACCCTTCCTCTAGACTACTCCACCGACGCCGACGATGGCGGAGAGGAGTGGCTGCCCAGGGCCAAGCCCCTGGCAAAATTGTAAGTATCCGGATACCAGAGTAATTCATAGTATTCGTTTATTGCACAGCTTTCCCTTATGTCGAATATGTTTATGCAGCCCACCCAAAGACCGGCTCGACACGTCGTCGAGCGGCTCACTGGACTCGTCGGATGTGAACTCGCTTCCGTCGGCTTCCTCCCCCCGCCCTACGGACGACACCGAAGTGTTGTCCCAACAGGTTCCAAGCCGGGAGGAGGTGATCCTGGAGGCGCCGCAAGGCGACCTCCCGGACTCCAGGAGTAAAGGGGATGAAACCCCCAGGGCTCCAAGTCCGGCTCTAGGCCGGATACCGCTCCGGAACCTTCAAAGGTTCCAGAGTCCGGCGGGGGACCTCCTTCCAAGGGGAGCGAACCCACCGTGTCGGTGACCCCCGTCCAACCGGAGGCGCCGGACAATCTGTTGGAGGCGCTCCAAGGCGCCTGCATCGACGAGGGGCACCGCACCATTATGAGTGCGGTGGTCCAGAAGGTTCAGTCCGCCCAGAGCGGACTTACTGAAGCTTGTACTAGCCTTTTAACAGGCTTTGAGGTAAGTAAAGAATGTGTAAATAATATTACCGCATAGACAGTAGCCCCTGATGCTCTGCTTGGCGTTCGGGAAGAAAAGCCGAATAGAGGATCAAATAAAATTCGCAGGAGTCTAACAAAAAATGAGTCCGTATGCGTACACAGGCTTCTCTGCTTGCGTCCGCCGCACTGACTGCGGAAGTGGACACGCTAAAGCAGAACCTCGAGCGGTCCGAGCAAGAGCTCGGCGTGACAAGAAGCAGCTCGAGGACAATGAAGGTAAGAAATACGTTGTTTTTAAATATATATAAAAAGGTGCAATTGCAAAGAATGACAGGATTATCGTGGCTATTGTAGGGGCCACGTCTGAGGTGGCGACCCTTAAGCAAGCGCTAGTCGAGGCCGAGAAGAGGGCGGCCTCGGAGCGCACCGAGCGGGAGAAGTATGAGGCCGAGGTATGGCAAGGTACGGCAAGAGCTCGCGGTGGCTATTGAAAATGCCAAGTCTACCAAGGCCGAATCCCGGAAGACCCTCCATGAGTTGGATGAGGTGAAGAAGATAGCGGCGGGTAAGGCATTCTTTATGCAAAGCAAACACATAAACATGAGTTACTTGTTACTTACCCAAATCCGGAGCTCTCCAGGAGCGTTCGCAGATCTTCCCCGGAGTGTGTCCGATGCCGCCGCATTCTATCGAGCCGAGGAGGGCAGCTCGACAGAGAAGGTGTTCTGGTCTCAGTATGCTGAGGCTGGACACCCCGTGCCCCTGAGCAACCAGCTGAAGCAACTGGTCGAGCTCCACAAGGCGGCCGAACAGGCCATGAAGGGCCTCATTGTTCGGCTGTGGCCTGGAGGGGCTCTACCTGGGAGCTAGTTCGGGCTGGTGCGGCAGCTGGTGGAGGCCTGTCCAAGGCTCGAAATCATCAAGCGCTCCGTCTGCAATGAAGGTGCCCGTAGGCCCTTGGCCGTGCTAAGGTGCACTAGGGCAAGCTGGATGCTGAGAAGCTTGTGAAGGACGGGCCACCGCCGGGGAAAGAGCATCGCAAGCCCGAGAATTATTATAAGGATGTTCTAAAGGGTGCCTGCCGTGTGGCGGATGAATGTTCTAGGGATGTAATTTTTGAGTGAAACTTGCTCGTTTTGTCCTGTGAGCTGAAAACTTGTTCATATGCACTAAGCAATGCTGTTGGAATTTAAAATATTACCTTCTGTGCGGCTGTTTATCAATTCTGAGAGATGGCGAGTCGTCGACTTCTGCCCCCGTGCCGCTAGTGCTAGGGTGTTCGGGGATAAACCTGAGCGCTCTTTTTCCCATGTTTGGGTCCTTCGAGGGAGGCGCTCAGCCCAACGAACAAGGATATCGGACTATAATGCGTGAACACTCTCACTTAGCCATAGAATTCTATAATTTTAAATTTCGGCGAAGCCCCTGGTATTCGGAAGACCGAGTTCGGGGCGCTATCCACGCCTTGGCCGGACAGAGCCGGCTCCTCGCCCCAAGGGGCATAAGTCCTCAGGGACTCGAAAAACCTCTCGAACAGCGACCAGCTCTCGCTTCATCATGACAGTCAGTTTCAGCTTTCTCCACTGAGGTGCTCGACCCAGCTCAACTGGGGCACAATCGCAGTGGTTCTCCTAGTGCTACCTTAGCCGATATAGCGGAACGTAAGGCACCAAAACATAGGAGCCGGGAAAACCCAACTATTGACCCAAGACATGATTCGGAGCCGATGCATATAATGCTATAAATTCGGGGTGCCGCACTTGTTAAAGTGTTCGGACTTCTCACACCATATTGAGGGGTACTAAAGCCCCTGGCGTATTTTGGCCGTACCAGAGTGTACAGGTGCAACATGTCGTTAAGGAACATATATATATATATATAAAAGAGTAATGCAAAAATAGACAAAAGCTATGCATTGTTTATTAAAAAGGGCTGCGATCAAAGCAGAAGGATAGAAATAATGCGATAAGTGAAAGGTTGGACTAGTTAACATGTCCGATCCAGGGGCATGCTGCGGAATAGTATGCGGAACAGGTATACTGCTCGTGATAGAGACCACCTGGGAGTTCCGTAATGCAGCGTGGCTTGTCTGCTTCCCTAGTTCTTGCATCGTTTGTGCGACAATTGAACTGCCGAACAGGCCTTCCGAAGGATGGAGTCCTGACAGTAAGAGAAAATTAAAAAATCGGCAGCCCCTGGTATGGTTTAAGCCGTGTTTTGGACGTGCCATGATGGTGCCCCTCCCCCTATACCCATGGTATCTCTAGAGCGTAGTTATGTACGCGAAGTACTGGCGTCGCCTTTTTGCGAGGGTTGGGGTTGGGGCCGCATTGCTACGCCTGCTCGGATCGTGCCAGGAGGTCTTGTTGTAGGTTACTCTGGGCGTGCTTGACGGTGTCCGGTCGTTTAGTGGCCAGACTAGAGAACTGCCTGGAGAGGCTGCTTCCGCTGCAAGGGCCGCCGTGTGCTCCGCCGTTCGGAGGGAGCGTTCGGTGTTTCCATTGACCGTAATTACTCCTCGAGGGCCTGTCATCTTGAGCTTAAGGTATGCGTAGTGCGGTACCGCATTGAACTTGGCGAATGCGGTTCGCCCGAGCAGTGCGTGATAACCACTGCTGAACGGGACTATGTCGAAGATTAACTCTTCGCTTCGGAAATTATCCGGAGATCCGAAGGCCACTTCAAGTGTGACTGAGCCTGTACAGTTGGCCTCTACACCTGGTATTACGCCTTTAAAGGTCGTTTTGGTGGGCTTAATCCTCGAGGGATATATGCCCATTTTCTGCACTGTATCCTGGTAAAGCAGGTTCAGGCTGCTGCCGCCGTCCATAAGGACTCTAGTGAGATGAAATCTGTCAATAATTGGGTCTAGAACCAATGCGGTGAATCCGCCATGACGGATGCTAGTGGGATGGTCCCTTCGATCAAAGGTGATCGGGCAGGAGGACCATGGGTTGAACTTTGGGGCGACTGGCTCTACCGCATATATGTCCCTTAACGCGCGCTTCTGCTCCCTTTTGGGGACGTGGGTTGCGTATATCATGTTCACCGTCCGCACTTGTGGGGGAAAACCCTTCTGTCCACTGTTGTTTGGCGGCCGGGGCTCCTCGTCGTCATCGCTATGCAGCCACTTGTCGTCATTTTCGGCGTTTTACTTGCCTGCCTGCTTGAACACCCAACAATCCCTGTTGGTGTGATTGGCTGGCTTTTCGGGGGTGCCATGTATCTGGCACAAGCGGTCGAGTATTCGGTCCAAAATGGACGGGGCCCTAGGATTCCTTTTGAATGGCTTTTTCCACTGACCGAATTTAGAGCCTCTGAATCCGGCATTAACTGCCGTATCCTCAGCATTGTCGCCGTTAATGCGGCGCTTCTGCTTGTTGCGACGCGACCTGCCACCACTGTCCCTGGTGTCCGAATTACCAGGGTTCTTGGTCATATTGTTGCTACGAGCAAGCCAGCTGTCTTCTCCCACGCAAAAGCGGGTCATGAGTGTCGTGAGTGCTGCCATAGATTTCGGCTTTTCCTGTCCAAGGTGCCGGGCCAGCCACTCGTCACGGATATTGTGCTTGAAGGCTGCTAGGGCCTCACCATCCGGACAGTCGACTATTTGATTTTTCTTTGTTAGGAACCGTGTCCAGAATTGCCTGGCCGATTCCTCTGGCTGCTGAATTATGTGACTTAGGTCATCGGTGTCTGGGGGTCGCACATGAGTGCCCTGGAAATTGTCGAGGAATGCGGCTTCCAGGTCCTCCCAACAACTGATTGATCATGTTGGCAAGCTGTTAAGCCAATGCCGAGCTGGTCCTTTAAGCTTGAGTGGGAGGTATTTGATGGCGTGGAAATCATCGCCGCGGGCCATGTGGATATGGAGGAGATAATCCTCGATCCATACCGCAGGATCTATTGTGCCATCATATGATTCGATGTTTACGGGTTTGATACCCTCGGGGATTTGATGATCCATTATTTCGTATGGGAAGCATAGTGGGTGTGCGGCGCCTCTATACTGGGCTATATCATGACGTAGATCCAATGAGCTTTGTCTACTGTGTTCGGCCTTGCCGAATTTGTGGCCGGCGTGACGGTTACTGTCTCGAGCCATGGGGCGCCCCTGCGATCCGTAGATCCATCTTGTTTGCCTTGCCTTATCCTTCAACATATCTCGTAAGTCCGGTGCATATTCCCGTGCCTTGGCACGGGTTGCGGCTTGAGTGGAGGGCCGAGAGGCCTCTCTGTCGTGGCCACGAGGTGGCCGGTCGGCCGCATCAAGTGCTTCCTCCTCTAATCGGGGTAGCAACCAGCGCTTTGGGTAGCTCTTGGAGGGGCGTTCGAGTTTATGCTCTTCGGCCGCAAGGACTTCAGTCCATCTGTCGACTAGCAAATCTTGATCAGCTCTGAGCTGTTGCTGTTTTTTCTTGAGGCTTCTTGCCGTGGCCATAAGCCTGCGTTGAAAACGCTCTTGCTCGACGGGATCCTCTGGCACGACGAATTCATCGTCGTCGAGGCTTGCCTCATCTTCGGAGGGAGGCATATAATTATCGTCCTCGACCTCTCTGTCTGCCACTCTCTCATGAGGGCTGGTTTCTCCGTCCTCCTGTGCTAAATCTTGCTGGAGGGGGTTTTCTTCGGCACTTTCCGGAGTATTATTATCTCCCGTGCTGGAATCACCATATTTGTTTTGGCGGGATTTTGAGCGGCGCCGCTGACGCCGGCGCTTAGGCTGTTTCTTGGAGGGGTCATCCTCCGCTGTTCCATCGCCATCTCCTTCTTTTGGGGTGTCCACCATGTATATGTCATATGACGAGGTGGCTTTCCAGGGCCTGATAGGCGCTGGTTCTTCATCGTCTGCTTCATCGGCATCCATACCATCGATATCTTCGGAGTCGAAGTTGAGCATGTCGGTTAAGTCGTCGACAGTGGCTACAAAGTGGGTGGTGGGTGGGCTTTGAATTTCTTCATCGTCCGAACCCCAACCTTGCTAACCGTAGTCCGGCCAGGGCTCTCCTGATAAAGAGAGAGACTTCAGTGTCTTCAGAATATCGCCGAAAGGCGAGTGCTGAAAGATGTCCGCGGCAGTAAACTCCATAATCGGCGCCCAATCGGATTCGATCGGCACGGGCGCGGAGGGTTCGGAGTTCGGAGAGGAGTCCGGCTCATTGGAGTCACGAGTCTCGCAGAGTGCGGGGCTGGTGTTCGGCTCGATCGCCGTTGGGATCGCAGCCCCCGAGGCGGCGTCCAACCACCCATCCTCGATCGGCATAGTTGGCTCCGAATTAAGGGTCGAAGCCGATGCGGGTGCGGCCTCCAGGGCACTGTTCGGCGGTAGAGCTAGATCATGCTCGTCGTGACAGTGCCGCGCGCTCGGCAGCGGCTCGAATCCGTCGAATATCAAGTCCCCGCGGATGTCAGTCGTGTAGTTTAAACTTCCAAATCTGACCTGACAGCCAGGGGCATAGCTTTCGATCTGCTCCAGATGGCCAAGTGAATTGGCCCGCAGTGCGAAGCCGGCGAAGACGAAGATCTGTCCGGGAGGAAGGTCTTACCCTGGACTGCATCGCCATTGATGATCGTGGAAGCCATCAAGCCTGGCGGTGACGACACAGAGGAACTCTCAACGAAAGCACCAATGTCGGTGTCAAAACCGGCAGATCTCGGGTAGGGGGTCCCGAACTGTGCGTCTAGGCCGGATGGTAACAGGAGGCAAGGGACACGAAGTTTTACCCAGGTTCGGGCCCTCTCGATGGAGGTAAAACCCTACGTCCTGCTTGATTAATATTGATGATATAGGTAGTACAAGAGTAGATCTACCACGAGATCGGAGAGGCTAAACCCTAGAAGCTAGCCTATGGTATGATTGTTGTTGGGTATGTTGTCCTACGGACTAAAACCCTCCGGTTTATATAGACACCGGATAGGGTTAGGGTTACATAGAGTCGGTTACAATGGTAGGAGATCTGCATATCCGTATCGCCAAGCTTGCCTTCCACGCCAAGGAAAGTCCCTCCGGGACACGGGACGAAGTCTTCAATCTTGTATCTTCATAGTCCAGGAGTCCGGCTGAAGGTATAGTTCGGCCATCCGGACACCCCCTAATCCAGGACTCCCTCAGTAGCCCCTAAACCAGGCTTCAATGACGACGAGTCCTGCGCGCAGATTGTCTTCAGCATTGCAAGGCGGGTTCCTCCTCCAAGTACTTCATAGAAGATTTTGAACACAAAGATAGTGTCCGGCTCTGCAAAATAAGTTTCCACATATTGCCGTAGAGAGAATAATATTTACACAAATCTAATCTGCTGACGTATTCCGTAATGTGACACACCACGGCCAAGCCTTTATCCGAGTCGTTTCATTATCCCACCTCAACGCATCATGCGAGGCGGTTTCCTTGGCATGTCTTTTTAAAGCAGAGATCTAGTCCCCTTATTCCGGGATTCTCATCAATACGGGCGTGGGTAACCCAACCGCGCCATCGATTACGGCGCTTGGAGATAAGCGAGTTTTACCAGGCTGGTGGGGACATGTAGTTGCGTCCACCCATATAAGGGGATAAGGATCCACCTTTTCACCTATGCCTTCTTCCTCCTTCGCCTATCCATTCTTGCGTACTCGAGCTCCAGCGCCCAAGTCCGCACTCCCCACCTCAACCTTCTCCAGCCATGTCCGTAGCGGGAGGCAAGTGGATGGTCTCCTCCGTCACGGAGGGACACATCGAAAAGCCGAGGAAGGCCGGATACCTGTCTAACGACATCGCGTACCGGCTTCCCGAAAAGGGGCAGCTCATCCCCACCCCTAGGCCCCATGAGAGGGTGGTGTTCCTCCCCCATTTCCTCCGCGGACTGGGCTTCCCTCTCCACCCATTTGTCTGGGGGCTCATGTTCTACTACGGCCTGGATTTCCACGATCTGGCCCCGAACTTTGTCCTCAACATCTCGGCGTTTATCGTCGTGTGCGAGGCTTTTTGCCGCATCCGCCCCCATTTCGGCCTATGGCTCAAGACTTTCAATGTCAAGCCGAAGGTGGTGCGCGGCAACTAGGCGGAGTGCGGAGGCGCCATGGTGGGCAAGATGGCCAATATCCTATGGCTCGAGGGCTCCTTTGTGGAGACCCTGAAGGGGTGGCAATCGGGGTGGTTTTACATCACCCAGTCGCGTGACGCCGAATGGGTCACACCCCCCGAGTTTCGATCCGGACCCCCTACGCGGCTCACCTCCTGGAAGGAGACGGGCCTGTCATGGGGTAAACAGGGAGAGCTGACCGGACTCCAAACATGCGTCCAAACCCTGGTGGACAAGAAGCTCAAACTTGTCAACGTAGTCCAGGTTATGCTCATCCGCTTGATCCTCCCATGTCAACAACAGGCTTTCAACCTGTGGGAGTTCGACCCGACTCGGCACAAAACTCTGAGCAGGCTCTTCGACACGATGTACGAAGATGCTTGGAAGGTGCTTTTCAAGGGCGCCGAGGCTCCCGCATCCGCTACCGAGGATCGTGGATTCAGTGCACAGCATCACGCTCTCGCGGTAAGCTGTTTTTTCCTTTTACAGGGTATCAGTTTTTCATAGTTTGACTCCATGCGGGATCTAAACTCCCTTACCTTTGACAGGATTGGCAGGTGACGTCCGGACAGATCAACTGTCCGGCTCCTTTGCCCGAAGGCCCAGCGGACGCTCTCTTGGCGAAGCTGCTGGTTCCGGCACCATATGTGGTGCCGGATAAGAAGGCCGCGAAAAAGGCCACGCGGACTTGAAAGAGTGCCCGGCGCCAGGAGGTGTCGGATCCGTCAACCGATGGTTCCGAGGCGCATTCCTCCCGTGAAGATGAGGAGGAAGAAGAAGAGACCTCTCCCCCTCCAGCGGGAGGAGAGAAGAAAAGGAAGGCCGCCCTCTCTGGGGAGGCCAGAGGGTCCAAGAAGGGGAAAACCCTTCCTCCGGACTACTCCACCGACGCCGATGACGGCGGAGAGGAGTGGCTGCCCAGGGCCAAGCCCCTGGCAAAATCGTAAGTATCCGGATACTAGAGTAATTCATAGAATTCGTTTATTGCACATCTTTCCCTTATGTCGAATATGTTTATGCAGCCCACCCAAAGACCGGCTCGACGCTTCGTCGAGCGGCTCACTGGACTCGTCGGATGTGAACTCGCTTCCGACGGCTTCCTCCCCCCGCCCTACGGACGACACCGAAGTGTTGTCCCAACAGGTTCCAAGCCGGGAGGAGGTGGTCCTGGAGGCGCCGCAAGGCGACCTCCCGGACTCCAGGAGTAAAGGGGATGAAACCCCCTAGGGCTCCAAGTCCGGCTCTAGGCCGGACACCGCTCCGGAACCTTCGAAGGTTCCAGAGTCTGGCGGGGGACCTCCTTCCAAGGGGAGCGAACCCACTGTGCCGGTGACCCCCGTCCAACCGGAGGCGCTGGACAATCTGTTGGAGGTGCTCCAAGGCGCCTCCATCGACGAGGGGCACCGCACCATTATGAGTGCGGTGGTCCAGAAGGTTCAGTCCGCCCAGAGCGGACTGACTGAAGCTTGTACTAGCCTTTTAACAGGCTTTGAGGTAAGTAAAGAATGTGTAAATAATATTACCGCATAGATAGTAGCCCCTGATGCTCTTTTTGGCGTTCCGGAAGAAAAGCCGAATAGAGGATCAAATAAAATTCGCAGGAGTCTAACAAAAAATGAGTTCGTATGCGTATGTAGGCTTCTCTGCTTGCGTCCGCCGCACTGACTGCAGAAGTGGACACGCTAAAGCAGAACCTCGAGCGGTCCGAGCAAGAGCTCGGGCGTGACAAGAAGCAGCTCGAGGACAATGAAGGTAAGAAATACCTTTTTTTAAATATATATCAAAAGGTGCAATTGCAAAGAATGACAGGATTATTGTGGCTATTGTAGGGGCCACGTCTGAGGTGGCGACCCTTAAGCAAGCGCTGGTCGAGGCCGAGAAGAGGGCGGCCTCGGAGCGCACCGAGCGGGAGAAGTATGAGGCCGAGGTTGGCAAGGTACGGCAAGAGCTCCAGGCTCTCATGGAAAAACATGAGAGTTTGGAGCTTGACTCAAAGACGCGAGCGTCCGAGCTCGCGGTGGCTATTGAAAATGCCAAGTCTGCCAAGGCCGAATCCCGGAAGACCCTCCATGAGTTGGATGAGGTGAAGAAGATAGCGGCCGGTAAGGCATTCTTTATGCAAAGCAGACACATAAATGTGAGTTACTTGTTACTTACCCGAATCCGGAGCTCTCCCGGAGCATTCGCAGATCTTCCCCGAAGTGTGTCCGATGCCGCCGCATTCTATCGAGCCGAGGTGGGCAGCTCGACAGAGAAGGTGTTCTGGTCTCAGTATGTTGAGGCTGGACACCCCGTGCCCCTGAGCGACCAGCTGAAGCAACTGGTCGAGCTCCACAAGGCGGCCGAACAGGCCATGAAGGGCCTCATTGTTCGGCTGTGGCCTGGAGGGGCTCTGCCTGGGAGCTATTTCGGGCAGGTGCGGCGGCTGGTGGAGGCCTGTCCAAGGCTCGAAGTCATCAAGCGCTCCGTCTGCAATGAAGGTGCACATAGGCCCTTGGCCGTGCTAAGGTGCACTGGGGCAAGCTGGATGTTGAGAAGCTTGTGAAGGACGGGCCACCGCCGGGGAAAGAGCATCGCAAGCCCGAGAATTATTATAAGGATGTTCTAAAGGGTGCCTACCTTGTGGCGGATGAATGTTCTAGGGATGTAATTTTTGAGTGAAACTTGCTTGTTTTGTCCTGTGCGCCGAAAACTTGTTCATATGCGCTAAGCAATATTGTTGGAATTTAAAGTATTACCTTCTATGCGGCTGTTTATCAATTCTGAGAGATGGCGAGTCATCGGCTTCTGCCCCATGCCGCTAGTGCTGGGGTGTTCAGGGATAAACCTAAGCGCTCTTTTTCCCATGTTTGGGTCCTTCGAGGGAGGCGCTCAGCCCAACGAACAAGGCAATCAGACTATAATGCGTGAACACTCTCACTTAGCCATAGAATTCTATAATTTTAAATTTCGACGAAGCCCCTGGTATTTGGAAGACCGAGTTCGGGGCGCTATCCACGCCTTGGCCGGACAGAGCCGGCTCCTCGCCCTAAGCGTCATAAGTCCTTAGGGACTCGAAAAACCTCTCGAACAGCGACCAGCTCTCGCTTCATCATGACAGTCAGTTTTAGCTTTCTCCACTGAGGTGCTCGACCCAGCTCAACTGGGGCACAATCGCAGTGGTTCTCCTAGTGCTACCTTAGCCGATATAGCGGAACGTAAGGCACCAAAACATAGGAGTCGGGCAAACCCAACTATTGACCCAAGACATGATTCGGAGCCGATGCATATAATGCTATAAGTTCGGGGTGCCGCACTTGTTAAAGTGTTCGGACTTCTCACACATATTGAGGGGTACTAAAGCCCCTGGCGTATTTTGGCCGTACCAGAGTGTACAGGTGCAACATGTCGTTAAGGAACATATATATATATATATATATAAAGAGTAATGCAAAAATAGACAAAAGCTACGCATTGTTTATTAAAAAGGGCTGCGATCAAAGCAGAACGATACAAATAATGCGATAAGTGAAAGGTTGGACTAGTTAACATGTCCGCTCCAGGGGCATGCTGCGGAATAGTATGCAGAACAGGTATACTGCTCGTGATAGAGACCACCTGGGAGTTCCGTAATGCGGCGTGGCTTGTCTGCTTCCCTGGCTCTTGCATCGTTTGTGCGGCAATTGAACTGCCGAACAGGCCTTCCGAAGGATGGAGTCCTGAAAGTAAGAGAAAATTAAAAAATCGGCAACCCCTGGTACGGTTTAAGCCGTGTTTCAGACGTGTCGTGATGGTGCCCCTCCCCCTGTACCCATGGTATCTCTAGAGCGTAGTTATGTACGCGAAGTACTGGCATCGCCTTTTTGTGAGGGTTGGGGTTGGAGCCGCATTGCTACGCCTGTTCGGATCGTGCTAGGCGGTCTTGTTGTAGGTTACTCTGGGCGCGCTTGACGGTGTCCGGTCGTTTAGTGGCTAGACTGGAGAACTGCCTGGAGAGGCTGCTTCCGCTGCAAGGGCCGCTGTGTGCTCCTCCGTTCGGAGGGAGCGTTCGGTGTTTCCATTGACCGTAATTACTCCTCGAGGGCCTGGCATCTTGAGCTTAAGGTATGCGTAGTGCGGTACCGCATTGAACTTGGAGAATGCGGTTCGCCCGAGCAGTGCGTGATAACCACTGCGGAACGGGACTATGTCGAAGATTAACTCTTCGCTTCGGAAATTATCCGGAGATCCTAAGACCACTTCAAGTGTGACTGAGCTTGTACAGTTGGCCTCTACACCTGGTATTACGCCTTTAAAGGTCGTTTTGATGGGCTTAATCCTCGAGGGATCTATGCCCATTTTCCGCACTGTATCCTGGTAAAGCAGGTTCAGGCTGCTGCCGCCGTCCATAAGGACTCTAGTGAGATGAAATCTGTCAATAATTGGGTCTAGAACCAATGCGGCGAATCCGCAATGACGGATGCTAGTGGGATGGTCCCTTCGATCAAAGGAGATCGGGAAGGAGGACCATGGGTTGAACTTTGGGGCGACTGGCACTACCGCATATACGTCCCTTATCGCGCGCTTCCGCTCCCTTTTGGGGACGTGGGTTGCGTATATCATGTTCGCCGTCCACACTTGTGGGGGAAAACCCTTCTGTCCACTATTGTTTGGCGGCCGAGGCTCCTCGTCGTCATCGCTATGCAGCCCCTTGTCGTCATTTTTGGCGTTTAACTTGCCTGCCTGCTTGAACACCCAACAATCCCTGTTGGTGTGATTGGCCGGCTTTTCGGGGGTGCCATGTATCTGGCACAAGTGGTCGAGTATTCGGTCCAAACTGGACGGGCCCCTAGGATTCCTTTTGAATGGCTTTTTCCGCTGACCGGATTTAGAGCCTCTGAATCTGGCATTAACTGTCGTATCCTCAGCATTGTCGCCGTTAATGCGGCGCTTCTGCTTGTTGCGACACGACCTGCCACCACTGTCCCTGGTGTCCGAATTACCAGGGTTCTTGGTCATATTGTTGCTACGAGCAAGCCAGCTGTCTTCTCCTGCGCAAAAGCGGGTCATGCGTGTCGTGAGTGCTGCCATAGATTTCGGCTTTTCCTGTCCAAGGTGCCGGGCCAGCCACTCGTCACGGATATTGTGCTTGAAGGCTGCTAGGGCCTCAGCGTCCGGACAGTCGACTATTTGATTTTTCTTTGTTAGGAACCGTGTCCAGAATTGCCTGGCGGATTCCTCTGGCTGCTGAATTATGTGACTAGGTCATCGGTGTCTGGGGGTCGCACATAAGTGCCCTGGAAATTATCGAGGAATGCGGCTTGTAGTTCCTCCCAACAACTGATTGATCATGTTGGCAAGCTGTTAAGCCAATGCCGAGCTGTTCCTTTAAGCTTGAGTGGGAGGTATTTGATGGCGTGAAAATCATCGCCGCGGGCCATGTGGATATGGCGGAGATAATCCTCGATCCATACCGCAGGATCTGTTGTGCCATCATATGATTCGATGTTTACGGGTTTGAAACCCTCGGGGATTTGATGATCCATTATTTCGTCTGTGAAGCATAGTGGGTGTGCGGCGCCTCTGTACTGGGCTATATCATGACGTAGCTCCAATGAGCTTTGTCTACTGTGTTCGGCCTTGCCGAATTTGTGGCCGGCGTGACGGTTACCGTCTCGAGCCGTGGGGCGCCCCCGCGATCCGTAGATCAATCTTGTTTGCCTTGCCTTGTCCTCCAACATATCTCATAAGTCCGGCGCATATTCCCGTGCCTTGGCACGGGGTGCGGCTTGAGTGGAGGGCCGAGAGGCCTCTCTGTCGCGGCCACGAGGTGGCCGGTCGGCCGCATCAAGTGCTTCCTCCTCTCGGGGTAGCAACCTGCGCTTTGGTTAGCTCTTGGAGGGGCGTTCGAGTTTATGCTCTTCGGCCGCAAGGACTTCAGTCCATCTGTCGACTAGCAAATCTTGATCAGCTCTGAGCTGTTGCTGTTTTTTCTTGAGGCTTCTTGCCGTGGTCATAAGCCTGCGTTGAAAACGCTCTTGCTCGACGGGATCCTCTGGCACGACGAATTCATCGTCGTTGAGGCTTGCCTCGTCTTCGGAGGGAGGCATATAATTATCGTCCTCGACCTCTCTGTCTGCCACTCTCTCATGAGGGCTGGTTTCTCCGTCCTCCTGTGCTAAATCTTGCTGGAGGGGGTTTTCTTCGGCACTTTTCGGAGTATTATTATCTCCCGTGCTGGAATCACCATATTTGTTTTGTCGGGATTTTGAGCAGCGCCGCTGACGCCGACGCTTAGGCTGTTTCTTGGAGGGGTCATCCTCCGCTGTTCCATCGCCATCTCCTTCTTTTGGGGTGTCCACCATGTATATGTCATATGACGAGGTGGCTTTCCAGGGCCTGGTAGGCGCTGGTTCTTCATCGTCTGCTTCATCGGCGTCCATACCATCGATATCTTTGGAGTCGAAGTTGAGCATGTCGGTTAAGTCGTCGACAATGGCTACAAAGTGGGTGGTGGGTGGGCTTTGACTTTCTTCATCGTCCGAACCCCAACCTTGCTGACCGTAGTCCGGCCAGGGCTCTCCTGATAAAGAGAGAGACTTCAGTGTCTTCAGAATATCGCCGAAAGGCGAGTGCTGAAAGATGTCCGCGGCAGTAAACTCCATAATCGGCGCCCAATCGGATTCAATCGGCAGGGGCGCGGAGGGTTCCGAGTCCGGAGAGGAGTCCGGCTCCTTGGAGTCATGAGCCTCGCAGAGTGCGGGGCTGGTGTTCGGCTCGATCGCCGTTGGGATCGCAGCCCCCGAGGCGGCGTCCAACCACCCATCCTCGATCGGCGCCGTTGGCTTCGAATTAAGGGTCGAAGCCGATGCGGGTGCGGCCTCCCGGGCATTGTTCGGCGGCAGAGCTAGATCATGCTCGTCGTGACAGTGCGGCGCGCTCGGCAGCGGCTCGAATCCGTCGAAGATCGAGTCCCCGCGGATGTCAGTCGTGTAGTTTAAACTTCCAAATCTGACCTGACGGCCAGGGGCATAGCTTTCGATCTGCTCCAGATGGCCAAGTGAATTGGCCCGCAGTGCGAAGCCGGCGAAGACGAAGATCTGTCTGGGGAGGAAGGTCTTACCCTGGACTACATCGCCATTGATGATCGTGGGAGCCATCAAGCCTGACGGTGATGACAGAGAGGAACTCTCAATGAAAGCACCAATGTCGGTGTCAAAACCGGCGGATCTCGGGTAGGGGGTCCCAAACTGTGCGTCTAGGCCGGATGGTAACAGGAGGCAAGGGACACAAAGTTTTACCCAGGTTCGGGTCCTCTCGATGGAGGTAAAACCCTACGTCCTGCTTGATTAATATTGATGATATAGGTAGTACAAGAGTAGATCTACCACGAGATCGGAGAGGCTGAACCCTAGAAGCTAGCCTATGGTATGATTGTTGTTGGGTATGTTGTCCTACGGACTAAAACCCTCCGGTTTATATAGATACCGGATAGGGTTAGGGTTACATAGAGTCGGTTGCAATGGTAGGAGATCTGCATATCCGTATCGCCAAGCTTGCCTTCCACGCCAAGGAAAGTCCCTCCCGGACACAGGACGAAGTCTTCAATCTTGTATCTTCATAGTCCAGGAGTCCAGCTGAAGGTATAGTCCGGCCATCCGGACACCCCCTAATCCAGGACTCCCTCACTCTCCTTAGGAGCCGAATACTCCGGACTTCGGGTGGCCGAAGGGTTACCTTCTGGCCTTGGTGGATCAGGAGAAATCCTCCGTGATGACACCTCAGGGTCGTCCGCCCTAGGAGGCGGGGAGACAGGGGGAGGCGTTTCGCTCTCTATCATCTCCGGAAGAAGATCCCCCAAAGACGAACTCTGTCGAGAAGGGCTATGAGCTGGACTGCAAGATATATGTCTCAGTTATTTTCCTTGGAGATAAAGCAAGATATATTTACCAAAGTACTCTTGTTCACTTATAGCTCGGTGTTGGGGATACAGGGGAAGCATAATATCTCACCCAAATCTAGCAAATCCTACATCCAGCTGTATCCATCCTTCAACACATAACCAAGAAACCTTCGGAAACCATCTACCTCAACCTTCGAAAAGCATCCATTATACAAGTTATGGCGATACTCCCGAACTCCCGCCCCAGTACTGGGTGGCGTTGAGGTTCTCTCACCAACGAACTACATAAAAGAGATTTTTGATGTCGGCGTACTAGATTCAGGTATTCCAGAACTGCAACGATAAAATTATGATGACAACACCTCAGAGCTCAACTCCCCGGGACACTTCCACTAAACCCCTGACAGGAGGCACCAAGACAATGTTCTCATCATAAAACCATCGGAACGATTCCAAGATACCCGCGTGATCCTAAATTTTTTTTAGTGAAATTTGAGAAGAGAAGAGTCAAAACTCTACGTCAGGATGCCTTACCAGAGCGATGAGGAGACTGGGAAGTAAAAGAATTACTAAACTCTCCGATATATAATTCCTAAATGACTCAAGACATTTTTCTAGACACAACTCGGCCGCTAAAAACGATCAAGCAATGGGGCTCCTAAGGTCGGGAAAGGCTCTGATTACCAACTTGTAACACCCTCGATGCGACTATATCTCCCACGTGTCGAGGCACGACTTAGAGGCATAATCGCATTGAAGGCATATGTCGCAAGTTAGGCAATCTTCACAACATCCCATGTAATATAAATCATAAAGGGGAGATAACATAGTTGGCTTACACTCGCCACGTCAATCAAGTACAAAAATAACATTACATCATCCAAACACTCATGGCCCGACTACGGCGCCAAAATAAAAGATAACCCAACATGCGACACGGTCCCAATCACCCCCAACTGGGCACCACTACTGATCATCAGGAAACGAAACATAGTAACATTGAGAGTCTTCATCGAACTCCCACTTGAGCTCAAGTGCGTCTCCGGGAGCGGAATCATCAGGCCCTGCATCTGGTGTAAGGGTAATTTGTGAGCCACAGGGACTCAGCAATCTCGCACCCTCACGATCAAGACTGTTTAAGCTTATAGGTATGGCAAGGTAAATATATGTGGAGCTGCAGCAAGCGACTAGCAAATATGGTGGCTAACTTATTCGCAAAAAAGAGTGTCGGCCTGACTAATCCACAAACACCTATGGGACCGGCGGACCGAGTCCCTTTCGGTTCAGCGGGGGCGAGGGTCGCACGAAGAGCGGATCAAGGCGAAGCACACGAGCAGTTTACCCAGGTTCGGGCCGCACGGATGCGTAAAACCCTACTCCTGCTTTGTGGTTTGTATTGAGTTCTTGCTCGGGAGCGCGGAGTGCTACAGTACGCACCAGCAGCTAACAAGACCAAGCGTGAGTGTTCTCCTCCCTCCCTTTCTACGTTGCGCATGGGCCTCCTTTTATATGCTCAAGGGGTCACCGAGAGGTGGCAACGTAGACAAGGGTAAAAATGGAAAGGTGCTGCGGTTGGTACAGCTACCTGCTACAGTGTATACCTAACCCTGACGGCAGGGGACAAGGGCATTAAATGCCCGTCTGCGTCGCCTAAATAGTGCAAAAGGGACCGTCAGGGACGCCACCGCTTGCCACGATGGCGATCTTGTCAGCGCCGCTTGCCACTGCGCACCGCTGGCTGCACAGCCCCCCACCACATACGCCTGGAAGGGTCCCAGAGCGACACGTTGGTGGATGTGCTGGAGTGCGGGCACAGAGTGGTGGCTTGCCGCAGCAAGCGCCTTTCCGCGGTCGTTGTCTTGCCGCGTCCGGGAGCTTGTCGCTCACCGGGCCTTGCCGGGACGCGTGGCGCGTCGCGGCAAGTTCCTTGAGATGCCTTGGTTGGCCTTCCCGGCAAGCTCCTCTTGCCGGGGTCTTGAGATGCCTTGGTTGGCCTTCCCGGCAAGCTCCTCTTGCCGGGGTCTAGAGATGCCTTGGTTGTCCTTCCCGGCAAGCTCCTCTTGCCGGGGTCTTGAGATGCCTTGGTTTGGATACTTTGTCCTTGAATGGCTCCAAAGGAACCACGGAGGACCTTGGCGGTCACCCGGCAAGCCTTGCCGCGGGATGCTGCGACTGCCCGTGCACAAGTTCGGGATACTAGGGTACCCCTACTCTAGTACACCGACAGGAGCCCCCGGGCCTGGGCCATACGCGGTGCCGAGCGCTGTTGGGCCAGGCCCAAAACATGGCACGGGTACGCGCGGCCTAGGTTACGCCGTATCTCTCCCCGTATCCACCGCGCCCTCCCCGAACAGCACGCGTTGAATGCGGCGTTGTGGGAGAGATCGTGGGGGGTTTCTTTATTCGGAAAGGCGGAACGTCCGCCCCCTCCCTCTTTATAAGCAGGGGAAACAGGGGTAGTTCGCCCATTCGCCGGTTGCTGCTTCAATCTCGGAAATCCCCGCCGCTCCCTCATCTTCCCAAAGCCGAAAGAGAGCAGCGCTCCGCCCCCATCGCCACCAGCACCACCAACGCCGTCGACCTCCTCCACCACTTCCGCCATGGCTCCAAGAGCCGACAAGGGGAAGGTTGTGAAGTCGACCGAGGTGCGGCGGCTTGCGGCGCTGCGAAAGGAGCGGGCAGTCTTCCCCCCCAAGCTCGCCGCGAGGGAGCTGAGGGAGAACTACTACCTCTTCTGGTCGACGGAGACGCGAGCGCATCCGCGCACGAAGGTACTTCCAGCTGCCGCTTGGAAGACGGCTCCAAACGGATATCCTTTCTTCGCCTTGTTCTTCTACTGCGGGCTCTGCCCGCCCTTCTCTGAGTTCTTCTACGACATTATGAACACATACGGGTTCCGCCTCCTTGATTTCACCCCCAATGTCGTTCTGACCATGGCAGTTTTCGCACATCTCTGTGAAAACTTCGTCAGAGTCCATCCCAATGTAGCCCTTTTTCGCCACTTCTTTATGCCCCGAGTAGAGAGAGGAGAGCCTTTATCCGGCGGAATCGCCTGGATCTCAAGGGCCGGCAAGAAGGACACTTATCTAGAGGGAGAGTTCCGCGGCAAGTGGGAGGAATGGAGAGCAGACTGGTGCTGGATTGACGAGGAGAACCCGCAGCCGTTTACCGCCCGGCGCCAAACCCCAGTAGCACGCGGCAGCGATTGGAGTGACGTGGCCCCGGAAGACGATAGGCTGAAGATTGCCGTCACCCGGATCATACGCCTCAGGCTTGCCGGGCTCACTGTAGGCGCTGTTGGCGCAGATTTTCTTCGTCGCTGCATCGCCCCCCTGCAGGAACGGGGGAGACCCGCCTGGGAATTCAAGAATGCGGCGGATATCATGAGGCTGCGTTCGGGCCTCAACTTCAACTTCACTGTTCTGGAGCTTAACGCGATGCTCCAGGAGCTGTTCAAGTATGACCCTCAACATCCCGAAGTGTTCAGGTTGCCGAGGGGTGTCGTTCCGCTGTGCAACAACTCCGCGCTCGACCGCATCCGTGCAATGATGCCGCTGTGTGATTCACATGGAATTGTCCCAACTTGGAAAGAGCCTGCAGACGACGACGTGCAGCAATTCTTCGATGGCTTGGTAGAAGTGCTAGTCCGCCCCGACGAGAAGGATAGCCTCACCCGCGACACCACCGATGCGGATATGACACGCATCGCCACTAGGCTGGAAGAGGCGGCGGCGGCCGCAGCCGCGGGCGAATTTGGATTCACCGTGGAGGAGGCAGATGCAGCAGAGGCAGGAAGCCGTGCCGAGCGAGAGGAGCCCGTCGGCGAGAAAGAACTTGCCGGGCATGGCGTCGAGTCGAGTGAGCCCGCCGAGGATACGAGCGGCTCGCTGGAGATCAACTCCTCTTCCTCCTCATCTTCAGGCAGCTCGCCACAAGGGCGGCAGGCGAGTGAACAGCCGCCACGCCACGTGACACGCTCCACCGCGGCAAGCACTGTTGCCGCGGGAGCATCTCACGCTGCTGCGGCAACTGGAGCAGGGTCCACCCGGACCATCGCTTCTGCTCCTGCCGCTTCTCACGCCGCGGCGGCAGCCGGAGCGGGGTCGTCGCAGACCACCGCCACTGTTCCCGCCAAGCGGCCAAGGGAAACTACTCCTCCGCCTCCTCGCGCTGGACGTGAGCCGGACTTCGACTTCTCCGCATTCAGCTCCGACGAAGAAGAAGAAGAGTAAGATTCTCTTGTTGTACTTGTAGTTCTTCAATTCTTGCTGTTTGTCTTGTATCTCATTTGCTTTACTCTGAACTTATTCCTTTTTAGGACTCTGGCCCAGAGAGCAACAAAGAGGGCCAAGGTCCCGGTGATTGTCATCGAGGACGAACCCACCGCGACAGCAGGGGGTGCGCCCGAGACAACCTTGCTGGACCCGGCAACTGTTCTCCAGAGCAGCCCCCAGCGTAAGTATATGGTTCACTTTCCGCTGTTAGGCGCGCATGGATACTCTTTGTTTGCTGACATCTGACTGTTGGTTTGTGTAGGAGCAGAGCAGCCCCACCAGGAGCGCCCGGAGGCCGCCCCCGAAATGCCAAGGAAGAGTCCTCCGGCAAGGGAGAGTTCTCCGGCAAGGGACAGCACCAGCGGCCCTCCGGCGGCGGAGACCACGACTGCAGAACCCGGTACAGGTAATCCTCTTGCTTCAAAACTTCCCTTGGGTTCTTCTTCTTTTGATCTTCTCTTTCTTTTTGGATATTTGCTTGACTCTTCTCCCTTTTCCGGCCGTCAGACCCATCTGCTGCGGAGCCGATGGAGATCGAGGTTGCTGTCGACGACGCTGCTGCCACTAAAGAAGCAGCCGGCGCTGATGATCCCGCCGGCGATGAGGCCGCCAAAGCTGCCGCCGCAGCAGCTGGCGAGGGGTCTGGCGATCGCACTGACGGCCCTGAGGCCACAGGAGCGCCAGGCGCTACGTCGACCGCCGACCCGTCCGCCGCAGCCGCAGCGCCACGCTCCGAAGAGCCCCAGCCACTCGTCTACTTGAAGGCCGGCGATGGCGTCTTCATCAACCTCCCCTGGGCGTCAAGCTCCAGGGCGCTGGTCGAGGGAGAGAGCTTCGACGGAGAGGTGCTTGCCTCCGCTGGGCTGATGCTGGTTGATGCGCTGAGCAGCAGCAGCGGCGAGCCTGAGGAGGAGCGGCTGCTGCGGAAGCTCTTGTCGCTCTACCCCGCGCGGCAAGCCAAGCTGGAATCCCGCGAGGCGCTTGTCGCGAAGGCGGGAGCGGACATCGAGAAGCGTGCGGAGGAGCTCCAGGGTCTCAACCAGGAAGCTCTCCGGTCCCTGGCAGAGGAGCGGGAGCAACTCGCCGAAGAGCAGAAGGCCTTCTTCCTCGAGAAGGCTGACGTTGAAGAGCAACAGCGGCTTGCCGCTGAGAAGCTGTCTGCGCAGGAGGGCGAGCTGGCGCAGCGGAAAGTCAACCTTGATGCCCACGAAGAGGAGCTTGCCGCGCGCGAGAGAATACTCGGCGGAGCCCTCAAGCAAGCGGAGGATGTTGCCGCAGCCGCCGAAGCCGCCAAGAAGGAGTTGGAGATGAAGGTGGCGCAGCTGGAGGCCGATCTCAAGACGAGCGGTGAGGAGCTTGCCGCCGCCAAGGACTCCAACGCTGATCTTGGGTTGAAGCTGACCACTTTGACCAAGACGTTGGACGGCGCCAGGGAGCAGGAGGCGGCCTTGAAGGAGGAGATCAAGGCCGACAAGGCGCTGCTGGCGAGTGCTGCCGCCGCCCAAAATGCTTTTAGGGAGAATGTGGAGCACTGGACGGAGAGTCTCGTGAGTGCTGCCGCAGATGTTGACAAGGAGCTGGCGCAGCTGGGGGTGGAGGATCTCGGGTATCCCTCTGATGAGAACCTCCAACCCAGCGCCAAGCTCACCTTGTTCTTCAAAGGCGTGGTGACGGCCCTCCAGCGGCTCCGGGAGAAGATCCCAAAGCAGCTGGTCGACGAGTCGCGCAAGATCTGCACGGGAGCTCTTCAAAAGGTGTTGGTGAAGGTGGCCTTCCGCAACTCGGGCCTCAACCTCACCAACATCCTCAAGACCCTGCCACCGGATGCTGATCTGGAGGCGCTCAAGACCATTGTCGCACCCATTGTGGACAAGGTGAGCGGAATCAAGAGGATTGAGGGCGATCGCTTAGACTAGGCCGCCCGTTTTCTTCTTTTCTTGTCGCTGCTGGTCATGTTATGAGAACAATCTGTTAGAGCCGCGACAAGCTATCTTGTAATATAACTCTATTTCGGGTAATGATTGCAATGTTATTCCCTTTGTATGTTTTTGCCCTACGCTTTTAGGGAACTTCTTGGTGCAAGCACCTTAGCCGCGAGCGCTGAGTGCGGGACGTCAGCAGCCTGCTGGCGGTGCTTCTACCGACAAGAAACCTTGTCGCAACTAGTCGCAGCTCACTTAAGTTGTTGAGCGGACTCGAAACAAAGTAAGGGCGCAACTAGCTACGAGTTGGTTCCTTCGCGCACAGGTTTTCCATACAAAGTGCGGTCGTTCAAGGGAGATAACTTACAAAATTTAAAAAATTTGATTGCTCAAACTTTGGCAACTTAGCTTTTCTGTTGTTTGCTTCCCGGTAAGGCGAATCTTTCTTGAGCGACGCCTGGTCCATACCCTTATCTTCTCCTTTCCCCCCCGGCAAACTTGTGGGCGAGGGAACCTTCTTTTCCTTGAGAAAAAAGAAAGAAGAGAAAATAAAGATATGGAGCCTTACGGCTCGTTACTGCTTACCGAGGAGTAGGTGCTGCACAAAGTGTCAGATAACACATGCAAAAAATAGAAAGCATGAAATTGACAAGATGTGCGGAGCACATGAGCTTTACTTATGCACGGGGTATGCGCCCGGCTTTGTACAAAGGATTACATGCAACAGCGGCAAGACTTGTACAAAAGGTGGTTGCCGGAACATGTTCCGGCAACCGCGCCTTACGGGTAAAACTTACGAAGATGCTCAATGTTCCAGGAATTTCTCACCGGAATGCTATCTTCGGTCTCAAGGCGGACAGCGCCAGGCCTAGTGACTCGTTTCACCCGGTAACGGCCTTCCCACTTCGGCGTCAACTTGTTGGAATTCTTGGCGGACTGAACACGTCGAAGAACAAGGTCGCCTTCCTCGAAACTTCTGGCATTAACTTTGCGGCTATGGTAGCGGCGCAAAGCTTGCTGGTAGCGAGCAGCTCGTACAACAGCCTTAAGACGGTCTTCCTCAAGGAGTAGCGCGTCATCTTGTCGCAGCTTCTCTTGCTCAAGCTCATCATAAGAGAGCACTCGAGGTGACCCGTATACGAGTTCCGTGGGGAGAACTGCCTCTGCTCCATAGACTAGAGCGAAAGGTGTCTGGCCAGTGGCTCGATTTGGCGTCATTCTGATCGACCAAAGAACCACCGGCAGCTCCTCGATCCAGTGTCTTCCGCACTTGTGCAGCCTGTCGAAAGTCCTGGTCTTGAGCCCACGCAGCACTTCAGCATTTGCCCTCTCCGCTTGACCGTTGCTTCTCGGATGAGCAACAGAAGCGAAGCAGACCTTGGCGCCAAGATCTTGGACGTACTGCATGAAGGTGCGGCTCGTGAATTGCGTACCGTTATCGCTGATTATCCTGTTAGGGATCCCGAAGCGGTAAACAATCGACCTGAAGAACTTGACTGCTGACTGTGCTGTCACCTTCCTCACTGGTTCCACTTCCGGCCACTTTGTGAACTTGTCGATTGCAACGTACAAGTACTCAAAGCCCCCGACTGCTCGGGGAAAGGGGCCGAGGATGTTGAGCCCCCAGACCGAAAATGGCCAGGATAAAGGGATCATCTGGAGAGCTTGAGCTGCTTGGTGTATCTACTTGGAATGGAACTGGCACGCTTCACACTTGGTTACTTGTGCAGTTGCATCCTGGAGGGCTGTCGGCCAAAAGAAACCTTGACGGAATGCTTTGCCGGCAAGTGCTCTTGCGCCAATGTGGTGACCACATATGCCTCCATGTATCTCTGCCAACAGCTTTTGTCCGTCTTCCCGGTGAATACACTTTAATTTCACACCGTTGAGTCTTCTTCTGTACAGTGTGTTGTTGACAAACTGGTACATACTTGACTGCCGGGCTACTCTTTCCGCTTCTTCTTGCTCTTCGGGAAGTTCTCCTGTCTGAAGGAAATGGACAATCTGCTGTGCCCATGCTGGAGCTTGTGGCTCGACAACAAGGACTAAAGGCAAATCTGCTGCTGCGGAAACATCCGCTTCTAGGGCAAGAACCTGCGGCTCTGTCGGAGCTTGATGTTCCCCGTCAAGCTTGCCGGAGCAAAACTTGTCGGGAGCTTCTGCTTCAATGGAACAAACCCTAGGGCTTGCCGGAGTAGACTGCTCCTCAGCGCTCTTGGCGTTGATCTTGGGGACCTTCTTGGCGGCGGCTTCGGGAAGCTCTGCCGGAAAATAGTCACCGGAAATCAACTTCCTCTTCTTGCTCTGTCCAGTTGATGGCGTTACAGACGGTTGAGTCAGCTTGAGCACAAAGATCCCTGGTTCCATAGGTAACTTAAGTGCGGCACACTTCGATAGGCCATCGGCAATGGCGTTCTGAGCTCTTGGAACATGCTCCATCTGTAGGCCGTCAAAGTGCTCTTCTAGCTTTCTCACTTCGTCGACGTAGGCTTCCATAAACAGACTCTGATAGCTCTTGTTCACTTGGCGGACGACAAGCTGCGAGTCACCCCTGACAATGAGCTTCTTGATCCCAAGGTCTGCCGCGATCCTAAGACCGGCAAGCAAGCCTTCATACTCTGCAGTATTGTTTGTTGCTTGCTCCTTGGGAAAGTGCATCTGGACTACGTACTTGAGGTGCTCTCCGGTGGGTGCGACAAGCAGCACGCCAGCGCCGGCGCCTTGCAGCGAAAAGGCACCATCAAAGTACATCAGCCACTCTTTGCTTGCTTCGTCGACGGGGATGCTCGTTTCTGGAATTTCTTCATCTGGTGTTGGCGTCCATTCTGCTATGAATTCTGCTAATGCTCTGCTTTGGATAGTTGAAGTACTCTCAAACTTAAGGCCAAAGCTTGACAGTTCCAGTGCCCACTCAACAATCCTGCCTGTCGCTTCTGGATTCTGTAGTATCCTCTTCAGCGGAAAGCGAGTGACAACTATGATCTCGTGTGCTTGGAAGTAATGGCGCAGCTTTCTCGAGGCCATGAGAAGGCCGAAAAGCAATTTCTGCACGCTAGAGTACCTTGACCTAGCCCCCTGCAGAAGGGAACTGACAAAGTAAACTGGGCGATGTACTATTCTCTTCTGTATCTCCTCGCGCGTCTGCGCAGATCCATCTTTGTCAGGACCAGAGCTAGTCGAGGAAGCCCCCTGCTTGTCGCTGGATGCGCCTGCTGTGGTTGCTGGCTCGTCATCCGCCTCCCTCTCTGCCACTAATGCAGCACTAACCACTTGATTGGTTGCCGCTATATACAGCAGCAACTTCTCTTGTGGCTTAGGTGCGACAAGTGTTGGAGCGGAGGACAGGTATCTCTTCAGGTCTTGCAGCGCAGCCTCCGCTTTCGGAGTCCATTTCATTGGACCTGCCTTTTTCAATATTTTGAAAAATGGTAGGGCGCGCTCAGCAGACCTAGAGATAAACCTGCTGAGAGCAGCCACGCAACCGGCAAGTCCTTGTACATCCTTGACGCGCTTTGGTGCTTCAATCTGCTCAATGGCTTTGATCTTGTCGCGATTGGCTTCGATTCCCCGCTGAGACACGAAGAACCCAAGAAGCTTGCTGGAGGGGACTCCAAACACACACTTCTCGGGGTTGAGCTTGAGGCTGATCTTGCGCAGATTTGCAAAGGTCTCGTCTAAATCTTGAATCAGAGTTGCTTTGTCTTTGCTCTTGACCACTATTTCATCCATGTAGGCTTCCACATTTCTGTGTATTTGTGGCTAAAGAGCGACATGGACTACCCTTGCAAATGTTGAACCAGCATTTTTTAATCCGAAAGGCATCCGTATGAAACAGTACGTGCCACATGGAGTGATGAATGCGGTCTTCTCCTCATCCTCTTCTGCCATGAAGATCTGATGGTATCCTGAGTATGCGTCAAGAAATGAAAGCAAGTCACATCCGGCCGTGGAGTCAACAATCTGGTCAATGCGCGGCAAAGGAAATGGGTCTTTGGGACAAGCTTTGTTAACATCGGTAAAGTCGATACAAAGTCTCCATTTCCCGTTCGCCTTGCGCACGACTACAGGATTCGCCAACCACGTAGGATGGAGCACTCCTCTGACAAGGCCTGCTGCTTCCAACTTCTTGATCTCTTCTGTGATGAATTCTTGGCGCTCCACTGCTTGCTTCCTGACCTTCTGCTTGACGGGCCGCGCATGAGGACAAACGGCAAGATGGTGCTCAATTACTTTCCTGGGAACACCGGGGATGTCAGACGGTTGCCACGCAAACACGTCGACATTCACCCGCAGGAAAGCAATGAGCGCGCTTTCCTATTTAGGGCCGAGAGTGGCACTGATGGTGAAGGTACCACCAGTGCCGTCCTCCTTGGCGGACACCTTCTTGGTCTCTGGCGGAGCTGCCATTGTCTTCTTACACTTGCCGGTGGAGCTCGATGGTGCGTCCTCGACGGCAGCACAGCACTCCGAAGAGGTGCGCTTGCCGGAGTGGGCATCAGAACTCTTGCCGGACTTGGTCTTCTTCTTCCCCCCCGGGAGCTTCAACGGCAGGTGACTTGCGGTCTGTTGCGGCTGCCGCTTCCCGGTAGATCTTGTCGGCGCAGATAAGAGCATCCTTCTTGTCGCCAGGGACAGAGATGACACTTATCGAGCCTGGCATCTTCAGCATGTTGTATGCGTAGTGAGAGGCTGCCATGAACTTGGCGAGTGCTGGACGGCCGAGTATCCCATTGTAAGGCAATGGAAAATCGGCAACGTCAAAAGTGACCTTCTCAGTCCTGAAGTTCACCTCGCTGCCAAAGGTTACTGGCAACGTGACCTTCCCCTTCGGCTTGCTCCTTCCCGGGTTAATTCCTTGGAATGTGCCGGTTTCTTCAAGCTCGCTGTCAGGGATTTGGAGTTTCTGGAGTACAGCGGAGGAGATCAGGTTCAAGCCGGCCCCGCCGTCAACTAGCATCTTAGTGACCTTGAGGTTGCGGATAGTTGGTGAAACCAACATCGGCAAGCACCCGACCGTAGTTGTGCGATCAGGGTGGTCCTCAATATCAAAGATGATAGGCGTGCTAGACCATTTCAGAAGCTTGCGTGACTCGACAGGTGGTTCCGCCGCATTGACTTCCCGCACCCACTGCTTGAGTTGGCGGTGCGAAGTATGCAGAGAAGCACCGCCAACAACGCACAAGACCTCTGTGGCTTTCTGGAACTCCTGCTCACTGGTCTCGACATCATCCATGTCTTCGTCATCGTCGTCATCTTCATCCTTGTCGCGGCCGCGGGGAGGTCTGTCTCCTTGCCGCTGCTTGGCCTTGCCGTGGCGTCCTCCCCGGCCGGCGCGCTTCTTGCCAAATTCTCCAGCGCCTCCTTGGGCCCTCTCCTTGTCGCGTCGCTCGTATTCAGCCTTTTGCTGCTGGACAAGCTGCTCGACCTTCTTGCAGCTCTGGAGGTCATGGCCCTTGGTGCAGTGGATCTTGCAGTACTGCTTGTCGGTGCCGTCCTACTTGTCGGCGACCGCCACAGCCTGGCAGTTGGTGCATGCGGCAATCTCCTTGCTGGAGGTACCAGCTTTGGCTTTCTTGGCGCCACCTTCGTTGCCGGACTGCTCAACGACTAGCACATCTTTGCCTTTCTTCTTCCTGTTGTTCCGCCGCCGGTTTTTCTTTGCCGGGCAGCATCCTCGCTGTCAGATCCTCCCACTCCTGTATTCTCTCCGGGGAGTTTCCACCCTTCCTCAGCACGTGCACACTTGTCGGCCAGGGCATACAGCTCACTGATGTCTCTGATCCTGCACATCGCCATCTCCTCCCGCATCCTGCAGTTACGCACGTTCTGATGGAACGCGCTGATGACCGCGGCAGGGTGGACATCTGGGATGTTGTGCTGTACACGGCTGAATCTCTGAATGTACTTGCGCAGGGGCTCTCCTTCCTTCTGGGCGAGCAGATGAAGGTCACTCTCTTGGCCATGAGGTTTGTGGCCGCCTGTAAAGGCGCCGACAAACTGATGGCATAGGTCTGCCCAGGAGGATATGGAGTTGTCCGGCAAGTGCATGAGCCAGGACCTGACGTTGGGCTTGAGCACCAGCGGGAAGTAGTTGGCAAGGATCTTGTCGTCCCGCCCCCCGGCAGCCTGCACCGCGATGGTGTAGATGCTGAGGAACTCCGATGGATGCGACTTGCCGTCGTACTTCTCTGGTACGTCTGGCTTGAAATTCTTTGTGCTGGGCCACTGGACTTGCCGCAGCTCACGGGTAAACGTAGGGCAACCTACCGCGTACGGCAAGTCGCCTGGTTCCCCTGGCGCATGCATGTCGACAGAGGGCCCAGAACGCTGGTCCGATTGACGTCGCGCTTCCCTTCGGCGCTCGATGCGAGTACGAGCGTCTTCTTGATGTCGTTCGTGAAGAACTTGGCGCTGATCGCGACGAGCTCGTGGATCTGATGACGCGGTGGAGTCGCTGTCAAGGTGGATCCGGCGAGTCAGCGATCTTGGCCTTCGGGGCGGAGATTGCACAGTGGTTGCACCCCCACCGGTCTTGTCGTCACCGGCTCGTGCCTGGCTGACTTGCCGCGGCTGCGACGTGCTCGGCTGCCATTGAGTGTCGCCGTTGGCGAAGCCGATGAGACTCTGAATGGTTGCCCTCCAGTCGTCGATCTTGTCTGCCGTTGGAGGGTAGTCCAGGAGCAGTTGAGCTCGTGCCAAAGCTTCTGCTGCAGTGGCGGGTGGCGGTGGCGAACGGTGCGAGGAGCGAGATATGATCGGACTTCTAACTATGTTAGAAGGAGCAGTATCCCGTCCAGGCGACCGTGCCTCGCTCGTGCCAGCATGTTGGCGTGCATGCTGGTCTTGAGCACTCCGAGATCCACCAGCTCAATCTTGGTCCAGCAAATGCATGGTACCGTGAGTACCATGACGCTGCCGGTCCCGCGCCTCCTGAGATGGGCGCGGTGCATGTACGGACGCCGAGGTCTTGGAGTGCGCCCGGTCGTTATGGGAGCCGGCTACGCCACCGATGGGCAGCGCAGCCTTGTCCTTGGACCTGGCAGCACCGTGAGCTCCCTCGTCGACGCCCGTTCTTCCGCCGGCGTCTGCCCCATCAGCCGTTTGCTCCGGCGGTGGTGGGTTCGGCGCGGACAGAGCAGCCTCCTCCGAAGCCTTCTTCTTCTGCGGCATGTCGATGAAGATGATGAAGATCTAGCTCGCGTGAACGCCGGATCTGGTTCACACAACCTCGGCACCCCTACCTGGCGCGCCAAAGATGTCGGGCTGACTAATCCACGAACACCTATGGGACCGGCGGACCGAGTCCCTTTCGGTTCGGCGGGGGCGAGGGTCGCATGAAGAGCGGATCGAGGCGAAGCACACGAGCAGTTTACCCAGGTTCGGGCCGCACGGATGCGTAAAACCCTACTCCTGCTTTGTGGTTTGTATTGAGTTCTTGCTCGGGAGCGCGGAGTGCTACAGTACACACCAGCAGCTAACGAGACCAAGCGTGAGTGTTCTCCTCCCTCCCTTTCTACGTTGCGCATGGGCCTCCTTTTATATGCTCAAGGGGTCACCGACAGGTGGCAACATAGACAAGGGTAAAAATGGAAAGGTGCTGCAGTTGGTACAGCTACCTGCTACAGTGTATACCTAACCCTGACGGCAGGGGACAAGGGCATTAAATGCCCGTCTACGTCGCCTAAATAGTGCAAAAGGGACCGTCAGGGACGCCACCGCTCGCCACGATGGCGATCTTGTCAGCGCCGCTTGCCACTGCGCACGGCTGGCTGCACAGCCCCCCGCCACGTACGCCTGGAAGGGTCCCAGAGCGACACGTTGGTGGATGTGCTGGAGCGTGGGCACAGAGTGGTGGCTTGCCGCGGCAAGCGCCTTGCCGCGGTCGTTGTCTTGCTGCGTCCGGGAGCTTGTCGCTCACCGGGCCTTGCCGGGACGCGTGGCGCGTCGCGGCAAGTTCCTTGAGATGCCTTGGTTGGCCTTCCCGGCAAGCTCCTCTTGCCGGGGTCTTGAGATGCCTTGGTTGGCCTTCCCGGCAAGCTCCTCTTGCTGGGGTCTAGAGATGCCTTGGTTGGCCTTCCCAGCAAGCTCCTCTTGCCGGGGTCTTGAGATGCCTTGGTTTGGATACTTTGTCCTTGAATGGCTCCAAAGGAACCACGGAGGACCTTGGCGGTCACCCGGCAAGCCTTGCCGCGGGATGCTGTGACTGCCCATGCACAAGTTCGGGATACTAGGGTACCCCTACTCTAGTACACCGACAAAGAGCGAGAAGAGGAGGCAAAGCGCGAGCGAGAAACTAGAGAACCACCTGCACAAACATTACTCCAACACCGTTTCCACTTCCCGGACTCCGCCGAGAAGAGGCCCATCACGGTAACACACTCAGTTGATTCATTTTAATTAATTAAGGTTCAAGTTATCTACAACCGGACATTAACAAATTCCCATCTGCCCATAACCGCGGGCACGGCTTTCGAACGTTCAAATCCCTGCAGGGGAGTCCCAACTTAGCCCATGACAAGCTCTCACGGTCAACGAAGGAATAGACCTCCTCCCAAGACGTTCCGATCAGACTCGGTATCTCGGTTCTTCAAGACATTTCGACAGGTTAAAACAAGACCAGCAACACCGCCCGAACATGCGGACAAATCCCGATAGGAGCTGCACATATCTCTTTCTCAGGGCACACTCAGATGACCGCTCCATACAACTAAAACCAAACCTCGAGTTTCCCCGAGGGGCGCTGCACAAGACTCTAGTTTGGACCAACACTCAGAGGAGCACTAGCCCGGGGGGGTTAAAATAAGATGACCCTCGGGCTCCGGAAACCCAAGGGAAAAAAGGCTAGGTGGCGAATAGTAAAACCAATGTTGGGCATTGCTGGAAAAGCTTTAATCAAGGCGAACTATCAAGGGGTTCCCATTATAACCCAACCGCGTAAGGAACGCAAAATCCGAGAACATAACACCGATATGACGGAAACTAGGGCGGCAAGAGTGGAACAAAACACTAGGCGAGAGGCCGAGCCTTCCACCCTTTACCAAGTGTATAGATGCATTAAGATAACAAGATAATATAATGATATCCCAACAAGTAAATAAATGTTCCAACAAGGAACGACCTTCGATCTTCCCCTGCAACTAGCAACGCTATAAGAGGGGCTGAGCAAAGCGGTAACTTAGCCAATCAACGGTTTGCTAGGACAAGGTGGGTTAGAGGTTTGACATGGCAATTTGGGAGGCTTGAAAGCAAGAGGTAGGCACCGTAGCATTGGCATAGCAAAAGAGCGAGCAAACTAGCATAACAAAGATAGTAGTGATTTTGAGGGTATGATGATCTTGCCTGCACAGTTGTCAGAGTTGACTGGATCCTCGAAAGAAAACTCAACGGGCTCCTCGTTAGCGAACTCTTCTCCTGGCTCTACCCAAACAAGACAAACAAGCAACAAGGATACAATCAACCATGTGCAAGGATCAAGCAATATGATGCAATGATGATATGCTATGCGGGATGCGATGCGGGATGCCAAATGCAAGATATGACAGTAAATGCATGAACCTGGCCTCAACATGGAAATCCAAGGGTGCCACTAGAAAGATGAGATGAAATCTCTTGAAAACGATATAAAGAACGCCGGAATCGGAGTTACGGTTTGGAAATGGCAAGCGATTCATAATTGACACCGGTCTGCGATTTACAGCAAGAAGCCATCTAAATGCAATGAGGTGAACATGCTACATCACCCAAACATGACAAAAAAATACATGGCAGGGATGAATTCAAGATGCTTAACAAAAGTCTAGCACTGAGCTACGGCCAATTCATCCAATAACAGGTTCAAACACGCATGGCAAAAATGCATATGGCAAACAGATCTCAGACTTAGTGAAATTAACACTTGTCTGGAATTTCAGATCAGGTAGCACACTTCGGAGCAACAAAACTACATGCTACATGACCTGAACATGGCAAAGTAAAGCATGGAATGGAGCTAATCAAAGAGCTTAACAAAAGTCCCTTAGTGACCTTGAGCCAAAAGGGATCAGAAAATACAATTGCAAGCATGTGAACATAGCAAAAACATAATCAGTTTTCAGACTTAGTGAAAACTGGCACATGCTGAAATATAACTCAAGTAGGCATGTTTACGAGCTCGATGCACTCGCTACGGTGCAAGTCATGGAAAGACAAGCATACACCCATCAAGAAGGCACAATATTCAAGCTATATATGGAAAGAACAATAGCATAGCATGCAGGGATCAACTATAACATCATCGGCAAAATTGCAAACAAGTTGACAATCTGCCCAGATTCACAAAGTAGTAATCGTAGAGCTTGATTGACTCAAGCTAGGGTGATCCATAATTGCAAACAAAGACATGGATGGATAGAGCACTACAAGATTAACAAAACATTCTTATTGATCATCCTCAAAAGAGGCACGGATCACTAGGAAACAGCATGAACATATGGCCATATGAGATAAACAGCTCAAGGACTTAGTGGAATTGCTAAGTCCCTGAAAACATAATTAACAAGTGCACCACTTTGCAAGCTTGCACTAGTCACCACACACATCACAAAAATACATGGGTCGCACCTCTGGAAAGATGAAAAAACCCTTAACAAAACATATGTAGAGCATCAGGGTATATCATGCACACAATAATCATGGCAAAAATGACAAAAACCTAAATGGAGTAGCAGATCTGACAATTATCTCAAGTAGTCCTCTTCTAACAGCATTTCGGGCATCAAGATGAACTCAAATGAAAATGATGCAATGGAATGAAATGATGTACTCTCTGATACGACATGATGAAGATGAGCTAGGGTTTGGGCAAAAAAGTCAACCCGAGTCACTCCGGATCTAGATCCAGCCCGAGCACAGTAGCGGCGGCGCGGTTCCTGATGTTGGCCGGCTTCGTCGCCGGACTTGCTGGAGAAGGCCGGACCGAGGGGGAGATGGTCGGAGGAGGAAGAGGACGGCGAGACTCCCGAGCGCGGACCCTCCAGGCCGGCGCGGTAGGTGGAGGCGGCGGCGAGTGGGGAGATGCCACGTGGCGGCGGCGGCGTTGGGCGGACACGTCCGGCGGCAGAATTTTTGTCCGGCGCGCGAGGTGAGGGAGAGATCTAGGGTTTGCCCGAAAATTTCGGGGAGAGGCGATATATAGGCATAGGGGGAGCTAGGGGAGTCCAAATGAGGTGTGGTTTTCGGGCACGCGATCGTGATCGAACGCTCTAGATGATGGAGTAGAGTTAGGTGGGTTTTGGGCCAACTTGGAGGGGTGTTGAGCTGCAACACACATGAGGCCTTTTCGGTACCTCGGTTAACCGTTGAAGTATCAAACGAAGTCCAAATGATACGAAACTTGACAGGCGGTCTACCGGTAGTAAACCAAGGCCGCTTGGCAAGTCTCGGTCCAATCCGGAAATGTTTAATCCCCACACACGAAAGAAAGCTAGAAATGACCACCGGAGGAGAACGAAGCGCCGGAATGCAAAACGGACAACGGGGAAAATGCTCGAATGCATGAGATGAACACGTATGCAAATGCAATGCACATGATGACATGATATGAGATGCATGACAACGACAACAACACACGGAGACAAAAGCCCGAACCCGAGGAAATAAATTAACTTAACGCCGGAAATGGCAAGAGTTGGAGTACAAATTGGGAAAGTTACATCCGGGGTGTTACAATGCTCCACCACTACGAAAGGATCTCGTCCCAAGATCTAGGACTGAAAGAACGCTGGGTACTCAGAACGGAGGTGATCCTCGCGTTCCCAGGTAGCTTCACGGTCAGAATGGTGTGACCACTTGACTTTGAGAAATTTGATTGACTTGTTGCGAGTCTTGCGTTCAGTCTCTTCAAGAATAGCAACTGGGTGCTCACGATAAGAGAGATCTTCTTGGAGCTCAATGTCCTCGAAGTTGACAGTGCGGTCAGGAGTCTTGAAGCACTTTCGAAGCTGAGAGACATGGAACACGTCATGAACATTTGCAAAGTTTGGAGGAAGCTCGAGTTGATAGGCGAGGTCGCCTCTCTTGCTGACGATCTTGAAAGGTCCCACGTATCTGGGGGCAAGCTTCCCTTTGAAACCGAAGCGACGAGTACCTTTCATAGGAGAGACGCGGAGGTAAACATGATCTCCGATCTCGAAAGCCAAATCACGGTGTTTACTGTCATAGTAGCTCTTCTGGCGGGATTGGGATGCTTTGAGGTTATCACGAATGATTTTGCACATTTCCTTTGCCTCTCTGATTAAGTCATTACCCAAAAGCTGACGTTCACCGGTTTCAGACCAGTTGAGAGGGGTACGACACTTCCTGCCATACAGAATTTCAAATGGGGCCTTGCCCGAACTTTCTTGAAAACTGTTGCTGTAGGAGAATTCAGCATAAGGAAGACAATCCTCCCACTTCATGCCGAAGGAGATCACACAAGCCCTGAGCATATCTTCAAGAATCTGGTTGACACGCTCGACTTGACCGCTAGTTTGAGGGTGGAAAGCTGTGCTGAAGCGGATGTTGGTGCCCATGGCCTTCTGAAAAGAATCCCAAAAATTTGAGGTAAAGATGCTGCCACGATCTGAAGAGATCACTTGAGGAACACCGTGCAGAGAGACAATCCGAGAGGTATAGAGTTTCGCCAATTGAGCTGCAGTGATCGACTCTTTGATAGGCAGAATGTGAGCCACTTTAGTGAGTTTGTCGATGACAACGAATATAGCATCATTGCCACGCTTGGACTTTGGAAACCCAGTCACGAAGTCCATTTCAATGTGGTCAAACTTCCATTCTGGAATGGCAAGAGGTTGGAGGAGACCAGCTGGCCTTTGGTGTTCTGCCTTCACTCTTTTGCAGACATCACATTCATTCACGAATTGAGAAATCTCGCGCTTCATTCGAGTCCACCAATAAGCTTGCTTGAGGTCCTGATACATCTTCGTGCTCCCAGGGTGGATGGAGTGGAGAGAATTGTGAGCCTCGTTCATGATCACTTTACGGAGGTCACCTTTGGGTACAACAATACGATCCTCGAAGAAGAGAGTGTCCTTGTCATCAAGGCGGTAGCACTTATACTTGGGCTGACTCTTGGCAATCCCAATCTTCACCTTTTTTCACCATAGCATCAAGAAGCTGGGCTTGGCGAATCTGGTCTTCCAAGGTAGGAGAGACTTGAAGGTTGGCGAGGAAACCTTGAGGAACAACTTGCAGATTAAGTTTGCAGAAAGCTTCACAAAGCTCGGGTTGATAGGGCTTGAGAATCAGACTGTTGTAGTAAGCTTTCCTGCTCAATGCGTCAGCAATCACATTGGCCTTGTCTGGAGTATACTCGATACTCGGATTATACTCTTGAATCATTTTGACCCATCGAGTTTGCCTGAGGTTGAGATTAGGCTGAGTGAAGATGTACTTGAGACTCTTGTGATCAGTGAAAATGTCCACTTTTCTTCCCAATAGAAGATGTCTCCAAGTCAAAAGAGCATGCACAACTGCCGCCAACTCGAGATCATGAGTGGGGTAGTTCTTCTCATTAGGCTTCAACTAGCGAGAGGTATAAGCATCAACTTTCTTCTCTTGCATCAATACTGCGCCAAGACCTTGGAGAGAGGCATCACAAAAGACCTCGTACGGCTTGGATTCATCAGGCGGAGTCAGAACTGGAGCAGTGATCAATTTCTCTTTCAAAGTGTTGAAAGCAATGTCACACTCCGGAGACCAAACATACTTGACGTGCTTCTGAAGAAGATTTGAGAGAGGCTTCGCGATCTTAGAAAAGTTTTCAACGAATCTTCGGCAATAGCTTGCGAGACCGAGGAAGCTACGGAGTTGCTTCACGTTCTGAGGAGGTTCCCAATTCACAATTGCAGACACCTTCTCAGGATTCACGGCAATGCCCTTGGCAGAGATGATATGACCAAGATAAAGAACCTCATCGAGCCAAAATTCACACTTGGAGAACTTGGCATAGAATTGATGTTCCCTGAGCTTATCGAGTACCAAACGCAAGTGCTTGGCATGATCTTCCTTGTTCTTCGAGAAAATGAGAATGTCATCGAGATAGACCAAAACAAAGTCATTGGTGTAGGCGTTGAAGATGAGGTTCATCATGCGAGAGAATGTCGGAGGAGCGTTGACGAGGCCAAAAGACATGACAGTGTATTCATATGAACCAAAACTTGTCCTGAAAGCCGTCTTGGGAATATTTTGCTCACGGATTCGAATCTGATGATAACCCATACGGAGATCAAGCTTGGAGAATACTTGGGCACCTTTGAGTTGTTTGAACAGCTCATTGATGTTGGGAAGTGGGTATTTGTTCTTGATGGTCTTCTTGTTCACTGGACGGTAATCAACACAAAGTCAGTCTGTTCCATCCTTCTTCTTCACAAAAAGAACACCACAACCCCACGGAGAAGAACTAGGCCGGATGAGACCCATTTTCTCTTGAATATCGAGTTGCTTCTTCAGCTCCTTCAACTCTTCAGGTCCGAGCTTGTAAGGACGTTTGCACACAGGTTCCGTACCGGGTTCAAGATCAATAACGAATTCAACTGGCCGGTGCGGAGGCATTCCTGGAAGCTCTTCTAGAAAGACGTCTTGATATTCGCAAACGACTGGAATTTGTGAGATAGCATCCAGTTCACCCTTCTCATTGAGAGAAAACAGATTGATGGTATTATCCCGAGCGGCAAAGACAATTACATCCTCAGACGAATGAGTCAATTGAATCTGTCTGGCAGCACAATCAAGATGTGCCTTGTGCTTAGAAAGCCAATCCATTCTGAGAATAAGATCAATATCCGAGTTACCAAGAACAATTGGGGAAGAAAGGAACTTGTAGTCGCCCAAAGTGATAGTAACCTCCGGGACGCAGGTGTTAGCTGTCATCTGCTTGCCCGGTGACACAATTTGCAAGGAACTTTACAGATACTGATAATCACACTCATACTTTTATGCAAAAGGTTTGTAAATGAAACAATGCGATGCACCAGTGTCAAAAAGAACTTTTGCAGGAACATCGTCAACAGGAAGGTTACCCATGATCACATCTGACGAATCCTCTGCCTGAGCTGCATTCATCAAATTGACCTTGGCGTGCTTGGGATTATGCTTGACCACAGCTGTACTTGCCGATCTGACAGGAGGAGGAGGAGGAAGACGCCTCTGGTTGAAACACTTGTTGGCATAGTGACCCTTCTGTTGGCACTTGTTGCACGTGACCTCTGAAAGCGGACGGTGATACGGAGCACTCGATCTTGGAGCTTGAGACGAAGTCTTGTTCTGAAAGCCAGGATTGGGTTGGTGGGAAGATCCACTGCCACCTTTGCTCTTCTGCTGATACGGCTGACGGAACGGAGGAGGAGGAAGCCAATACTTCTGCTGCTTGGCCACTTGAGTAGAGGAAGAAGGAGTAACATCTCTGACTCGCTACTTGGAAACATCACACCTCAACTGAGCAGCCTCTTGCTTCAGTGCCATGTTATAGAACTTATCGTATCTCAAGGGCTCAAAGAGAACAAGAGCTAGCTGAATTTCTTCTCTGAGACCACCCCTGAACTGATATATCATGCTCTTCTCATCAGGCACGTCCTGCTTGGCAAAGCGGGCGAGCTTCTGGAACAACTTGTTGGAGTCATAGACAGACAAAGAGCCCTTCTTCAGGTTGCGGAATTCCTCACGCTTGCTTTCAACCACACTCTGGGAATATGATGAGCCCTAAAATCTCGACGGAAATCATCCCAACTGATAACACGTCCACCTCTGGAGTCCTTGTACTGCTGGAACCATTCTGCAACTTGATCTTTGAGTTGGAAGGAAGCGAACTTGACAAAGTCCTCAGGCCTGATGTTACTGCACTCGAAATGCTTGCCCAGATCCACAAGCCAATCGTCAGCATCGGTTGCCTCAACACAATTGCTGAAAGTCTTTGGCCCGTTAGCAAGGAACTGGTTGAGTGAAGCAAAGTGATTCTGATTGCTGCCTTGATTCCCTTGGTTGCCTTGATTGCGCTCTTGGAGAATTTGCATGATCAACTGTGTGTTTGCATTGGTTGTGTCCATCACAGCTTGCCATGCCTCCGGTGGAGGTGGAGGTGGTGGCGGATCAGGATTCGTAGTCGTGCGCGTTGGAGGAGCCATCCTGAAGAGGTTGCCATCCATTAGCACATTGACAGACAAATATTGAAGATGAATCCAACGGAATGAAAATTGCAACATATAGTCTTCACATCCGAACAAAATGAACGAATGCATTCCTCTTGAAATGGTCACATATCCATAAATTCAGAAGCCACGTAGATTTTAGGTAGAGAAATAAATCAACAAGGTACGGATCAAGAACGAATAATCGGTAAGAAATCCCAATCTCAAACCAATATCCGTGGAAGAAGAACTAGAGCTACAAGAATTCCCACCTATGAAACTCCCGAACCTTTCCGGTTATGCAATCGGTGTTGGGGATACAGGGGAAGCATAATATCTCACCCAAATCTAGCAAATCCTACATCCAGTTGTATCCCTCCTTCAACACATAACCAAGAAACCTTCGGAAACCATCTACCTCAACCTTCGAAAAGCATCCGTTATACAAGTTATGGCGATACTCCCGAACTCCCGCCCCAGTACTAGGTGGCGTCGAGGTTATCTCACCAACGAACTGCATAAAAGAGATTTTCGATGTCGGCGTACTAGACTCAGGTATTCCAGAACTGCAACGATAAAATTATGATGACAACACCTTAGAGCTCAACTCCCCGGGACACTTCCACTAAACCCCTGACAGGAGGCACCAAGACAATGTTCTCATCATAAAACCATCGGAACGATTCCAAGATACCCGCGTGATCCTAAATTTTTTTTAGTGAAATTTGAGAAGAGAAGAGTCAAAACTCTACGTCAGGATGCCTTACCAGAGCGATGAGGAGACTGGGAAGTAAAAGAATTCCTAAACTCTCCGATATATAATTCCTAAATGACTCAAAAAAAATTCTAGACACAACTCGGCCGCTAAAAATGATCAAGCAATGGGGCTCCTAAGGTCGGGGAAGGCTCTGATTACCAACTTGTAACACCCTCGATGCGACTATATCTCCCACGTGTCGAGGCACGACTTAGAGGCATAATCGCATTGAAGGCATATGTCGCAAGTTAGGCAATCTTCACAACATCCCATGTAATATAAATCATAAAGGGGAGATAACATAGTTGGCTTACACTCGCCACGTCAATCAAGTACATAAATAACATTACATCATCCAAACACTCATGGCCCGACTACGGCGCCAAAATAAAAGATAACCCAACATGCGACACGGTCCCGATCACCCCCAATTGGGCACCACTACTGATCATCAGGAAAGGAAACATAGTAACGTTGAGAGTCTTCGTCGAACTCCCACTTGAGCTCAAGTGCGTCTCCTGGAGCGGAATCATCAGGCCCTGCATCGGGTGTAATAGTAATCTGTGAGCCACAGGGACTCAGCAATCTCGCACCCTCGTGATCAAGACTATTTAAGCTTATAGGTATGGCAAGGTAAATATATGTGGAGCTGCAGCAAGCGACTAGCAAATATGGTGGCTAACTTATTCGCAAAAGAGAGCGAGAAGAGGAGGCAAAGCGTGAGCGAGAAACTAGAGAACCACCTGCGCAAACATTACTCCAACACCGTTTCCACTTCCCGGACTCCGCCGAGAAGGGGCCATCACGGTAACACACTCAGTTGATTCATTTTAATTAATTAAGGTTCAAGTTATCTACAACCGGACATTAAAAAATTCCCATCTGCCCATAACCGCGGGCACGGCTTTCGAAAGTTCAAATCCCTGCAGGGGAGTCCCAACTTAGCCCATGACAAGCTCTCACGGTCAACGAAGGAATAGACCTCCTCCCAAGACGTTCCGATCAGACTCGGTATCTCGGTTCTTCAAGACATTTCGACAGGTTAAAACAAGACCAGCAACACCGCCCGAACGTGCCGACAAATCCCGATAGGAGCTGCACATATCTCTTTCTCAGGGCACACTCAGATGAGCGCTCCATACAACTAAAACCAAACCTCAAGTTTGCCCGAGGGGGCGCTGCACAGGACTCTAGTTTGGACCAACACTCAGAGGAGCACTGGCCCGGGGGGGTTCAAATAAGATGACCCTCGGGCTCTGGAAACCCAAGGGAAAAAGACGCTAGGTGGCGAATAGTAAAACCAATGTTGGGCATTGCTGGAAAAGCTTTAATCAAGGCGAACTATCAAGGGGTTCCCATTATAACCCAACCGCGTAAGGAACACAAAATCCGGGAACATAACACCGATATGACGGAAACTAGGGCGGCAAGAGTGGAACAAAACACTAGGCGAGAGGCCGAGCCTTCCACCCTTTACCAAGTGTATAGATGCATTAAGATAACAAGATAATATAATGATATCCCAACAAGTAAATAAATGTTCCAACAAGGAACGGCCTTCGATCTTCCAATGCAACTAGCAACACTATAAGAGGGGCTGAGCAAAGCGGTAACATAGCCAGTCAACGGTTTGCTAGGACAAGGTGGGTTAGAGGTTTGACATGGCAATTTGGGAGGCTTGAAAGCAAGAGGTAGGCACCGTAGCGTTGGCATAGCAAAAGAGCGAGCAAACTAGCATAACAAAGATAGTAGTGATTTCGAGGGTATGATGATCTTGCCTGCACAGTTGTCAGAGTTGACTGGATCCTCGAAAGAAAACTCAACGGGCTCCTCGTTAGCGAACTCTTCTCCTGGCTCTACCCAAACAAGACAAACAAGCAACAAGGATACAATCAACCACGTGCAAGGATCAAGCAATATGATGCAATGATGATATGCTATGCGGGATGCGATGCGGGATGCCAAATGCAAGATATGAAAGGAAAGGCATGAACCTGGCCTCAACTTGGAAATACAAGGGCGCCACTGGTAAGACGAGATGAAATCGCTTGAAAACGATATAAAGAACGCCGGAATCGGAGTTACGGTTTGGAAATGGCAAGCGATTCAAAATTGACACCGGTCTGCGATTTACAGCAAGAAGCCATCTAAATGCAATGAGATGAACATGCTACAGCACCCAAACATGACAAAAAAATACATGGAAGGGATGCATTCAAGATTCTTAACAAAAGTCTAGCACTGAGCTACGGCCAATTAATCCAATAACAGGTTCAAACACGCATGGCAAAAATGCATATGGCAAACAGATCTCAGACTTAGTGAAATTAACACTTGTCTGGAATTTCAGATCAGGTAGCACACTTCGGAGAAACAAAACTACATGCTGCAGGACCTGAACATGGAAAAGTAAAGCATGGCATGGAGCTAATCAAAGATCTTAACAAAAGTCCCTTAGTGACCTTGAGCCAAAAGGGATCAGAAAATACAATTGCAAGCCTGTGAACATAGCAAAAACATAATCAGTTTTCAGACTTAGTGAAAACTGGCACATGCTGAAATATAACTCAAGTAGGCATGTTTACGAGCTCAATGCACTCGCTACGGTGCAAGTCATGGCAAGACAAGCATACACCCATTAAGAAGGCACAAAATGCAAGCTAGACATGGCAAGAACAATAGCATAGAATGCACGGATCAACTACAACATCATCGGCTTGCATTTTGTGCCTTCTTGATGGATATATGCTTGTATTGCCATGACTTGCACCGTAGTGAGTGCATCGAGCTCCTAAACATGCCTACTTGAGTTATGTTTCACCATGTGTCAGTTTTCACTAAGTCTGAAAACTGATTTTGTTTTTGATATGTTCACATGCTTGCAATTGTATTTTCTGATCCCTTTTGGCTCAAGATCACTAAGGGACTTTTGTTAAGCTCTTTGAGTAGCTCCATGCCCTGCTTTACTTTGCCATGTTCAGGTCCTGTACCATGTAGTTTTGTTGCTCCGAAGAGTGCTACCTGATCTGAAATTCCAGACAAGTGTTAATTTCACTAAGTCTGAGATCTGTTTGCCATATGCATTTTTGCCATGCTTGTTTGAACCTGTTAATGGATGAATTGGCCATAGCTCAGTGCTAGACTTTTGTTAAGCATATTGAATGCATCCCTGCCATGTATTTTGTTGTCATGTTTGGGTGCTGTAGCATGTTCATCTCATTGCATTTAGATGGCTACTTGCTGTAAATCGCAGACCGGTGTCATTTTTGAATCGCTTGCCATTTCCAAACCGTAACTCCGATTCCGGCGTTCTTTATATTGTTTTCAAGCGATTTCATCTCATATTTCCAGTGGCACACTTGGATTTCCAAGTTGAGGCCAGGTTCATGCTTTTCCTATCTTATCTTGCATTTTGCATCCCGCATAGCATATCATCATTGCATCATATTGCTTGATCCTTGCACGTGGTTGATTGTATCCTTGTTGCTTGTTTGTCTTGTTTGGGTAGAGCCAGGAGACGAGTTCGCTAACGAGGAGCCTCTTGAGTTTGCTTTTGAGGATCCAGTCAACTCTGACAACTGTGCAGGCAAGATGATCATACCCTCGAAATCACTACTATCTTTGCTATGCTAGTTTGCTCGCTCTTTTGCTATGCCAATGCTACGATGCCTACCACTTGCTTTCAAGCCTCCCAAATTGCCATGTCAAACCTCTAACTCACCATGTCCTAGCAAACCGTTGATTGGCTATGTTACCGCTTTGCTCAGCCCCTCTTATATCGTTGCTAGTTGCAGGTGAAGATTGAAGGCCGTTCCTTGTTGCAATATATATTTACTTGTTGGGATATCATTATATTGCTATGTTATCTTAATGCATCTATATACTTGGTAAAGGGTGGAAGGCTCGGCCTCTCGCCTAGTGTTTTGTTCCACTCTTGCCGCCCTAGTTTCCGTCATATCGGTGTTATGTTCCCGGATTTTGCGTTCCTTGCGCGGTTGGGTTATAATGGGAACCCCTTGATAGTTCGCCTTGATTAAAGCTTTTCCAGCAATGCCCAACCTTGGTTTTACCATTTGCCACCTAGCCTTTTCTTTCCCTTGGGTTCTGCAGACTCAAGGGTCATCTTATTTTAACCCCCCCCCCCCGGGCCAGTGCTCCTCTGAGTGTTGGTCCAACCGAGCGATGTCCAAGGCTACCAGGGGCAACTCTGGGCTGGCCTACCCGACGTCTGGCTCATCTGAGTGTGCCCTGAGAACGAGATATGTGCAGATCCTATCGGGATTTGTCGGCACATTTGGGCGGTGTTGCTGGTCTTGTTTTAACTTGTCGAAGTGTCTTGAAGAACCGAGATACCGAGTCTGGTCGGAATGTCTTGGGAGGAGGTCTATTCCTTCGTTGACCGTGAGAGCTTGTCATGGGCTAAGTTGGGACTCCCCTGCAGGGATTGAACTTTCGAAAGCCGTGCCCGCGGTTATGGGCAGATGGGAATTTGTTAATGTCCGGTTGTAGATAACTTGAACCTCAACTTAATTAAAATGAATCAACTGAGTGTGTTACCGTGATGGCCTCTTCTCGGCGGAGTCCGGGAAGTGGACACGGTGTTGGAGTAATGTTTGCGCAGGTTGCTCTCTAGTTTCTCGCTCGCGCTTTGCCTCCTCTTCTCGCTCTCTTTTGCGAATAAGTTAGCCACCATACTTGCTAGTCTCTTGCTGTAGCTCCACTCATATTTACCTTGCCTTACCTATAAGCTTAAATAGTCTTGATCGCGAGGGTGCGAGATTGCTGAGTCCCTGTGGCTCACAGATTACTATAATACCAGATGCAGGGCCTGATGATTCCGCTCCAGGAGACGCACTTGAGCTCAAGTGGGAGTTCGACGAGGACTCTCAATGTTACTATGTTTCCTTTCCCGATGATCAGTAGTGGTGCCTAGTTGGGGGTGAACGGGACCGTTGTCGCATGTTGGGTTCTCTTTTATTTTGGCACCGTAGTCGGGCCATGAGTGTTTGGATGAGGTAATGTTATTTATGTACTTGATTGACGTGGCGAGTGTAAGCCAACTATGTTATCTCCCCTTTATTATCATATTACATGGGATGTTGTGAAGATTGCCTAACTTGTGACATATGCCTTCAATGTGATTATGCCTCTAAGTCGTGCCTCGACACGTGGGAGTTATAGTCGCATCGAGGGTGTTACAAGTTGGTAATCAGAGCCTTCCCGACCTTAGGAGCCCCATTGCTTGATCGTTATTAGCGGCCGAGTTGTGTCTAGAAAAATGTTTTGAGTCATTTAGGAATTATATATCGGAGAGTTTAGGAATTCTTTTTACTTCCCAGTCTCCTCATCGCTCTGGTAAGGCATCCTGACATAGAGTTTTGACTCTTCTCTTCTCAAATTTCACTAAATTTTTTTTAGGATCACGCGGGTATCTTGGAATCGTTCCGATGGTTTTATGATGAGAACATTGTCTTGGTGCCTCTTGTCAGGGGTTTAGTGGAAGTGTCCCGAGGAGTTGAGCTCTGATGTGTTGTCATCATAATTTTATCATTGCGGTTCTGGAATACCTGAGTTTAGTACGCCGACATCGAAAATCTCTTTTATGCAGTTCGTTGGTGAGATAACCTCGACGCCACCCAGTACTGGGGCGGGAGTTCGGGAGTATCACCATAACTTGTATAACGGATGCTTTTCAAAGGTTGAGGTAGATGGTTTCCGAAGTTTTCTTGGTTATGTGTTGAAGGATGGATACAGCTGGATGTAGGATTTGCTAGATTTGGGTGAGATATTATGCTTCCCCTGTATCCCCAACACCTGATTGCGTAACCGGAAAGGTTCGGGAGTTTCATAGGTGGGAATTCTAGTAGCTCTAGTTCTTCTTCCATGGATATTGGTTTGAGATTGGGATTTCTTACCGATTATTCGTTCTTGATCCGTACCTTGTTGATTTATTTCTCTACCTTAATTCTACGTGGCTTCTCAATTTATGGATATGTGACCATTTCAAGAGGAATGCATTTGTTCATTTTGTCGGATGTGAAGACTATATGTTGCAATTTTCATTCCGTTGGATTCAGCCTCAATATTTATCTATCAATGTGCTAATGGTGGTCAACCTCTTCAGGATGGCTCCTCCAACACGCACGACTCCGAATCCTGATCCGCCACCACCTCCACCTCCTCCGGAGGCATGGCAAGCTGTGATGGCCACAACCAATACAAACACACAGTTGATCATGCAAATTCTCCAAGAGCGTAATCAAGGCAACCAAGGGAATCAAGGCAACAATCAGAATCAGTTCGCTACACTCAACCAGTTCCTTGCTAACGGGCCAAAGACTTTCAGAAATTGTGTTGAGGCAACCGATGCTGACGATTGGCTTGTGGATCTGTGTAAGCATTTCGAGTGCAGTAACGTCAGGCCTGAGGACTTTGTCAAGTTCGCTTCCTTCCAACTCAAAGATCAAGCTGCAGAATGGTCCCAGGAGTACAAGGATTCCCGAGGTGGACGTGTTATCACTTGGGATGATTTCCGTCGAGATTTCCGAGCCCATCATATTCCCCAGAGCGTGGTTGAAAGCAAGCGTGAGGAATTCCGCAACCTGAAGAAGGGCTCTTTGTCTGTCTATGACTACAACAAGTTGTTCCAGAAGCTCACCCACTTTGCTAAGCAGGACGTACCTGATGAGAAGAGCATGATATATCAGTTCAGGGGTGGTCTCAGAGAAGAAATCCAGCTCGCTCTTGTTCTCTTTGAGCCCTTGAGATACGATGAGTTCTACAACATGGCACTGAAGCAAGAGGCTACTCAGTTGAAATGTGATGCTTCCAAGAAGCGAGTCAGAGATGTTACTCCTTATTCCTCTACTCAAGTGGCCAAGCAGCAGAAGTATTGGCTTCCTCCTCCTCCGTTCCATCAGCCGTATCAGCAGAAGAGCAAAGGTGGCAGTGGATCTTCCCACCCACCCAACCCTGGCTTTCAGAACAAGACTTCGTCTCAAGCTCCGAGATCGAGTGCTCCGTATCACCGTCCGCTTTCAGAGGTCACGTGCAACAAGTGCCAACAGAAGGGTCACTATGCCAACAAGTGTTTCAACCAGAGGCGTCTTCCTCCTCCTCCTGTCAGATCGGTAAGTACAGCTGTGGTCAAGCATAACCCGAAGTCCGCCAAGGTCAACTTGATGAATGTAGCTCAGGCAGAGGACTCATCAGATGTCATCATGGGTAACCTTCCTGTTAATGATATTCCTGCAAAAGTTCTTTTTGACACGGGTGCATCGCATTGTTTCATCTCGAGACCATTTGTTTCTAAGCATGAGTTGCCTTTGCAAGAATTGCCTAGACAGTTATCTGTTGTTTCTCCGGGTAAATTCATGAATGCAAGCGCTATTGCCCCAGATGTTACTATCACGTTGGGTGATTACAGGTTTCTCTCTTCTCCGGTGGTTCTTGGTAACTCGAATATTGATCTTATTCTCGGAATGGATTGGCTTTCTAAGCACAAGGCACATCTTGATTGTGCTACCAGGCAGATTCAATTGACTCATTCGTCCGAGGATGTAATTGTCTTTGCCGCTCGGGATAATACCATCCGTCTGTTTTCTCTCAATGAGAAGGGTGAACTCGATGCCATCTCTCAAATTCCAGTCATTTGCGAATATCAAGACGTCTTTCCAGAAGAGGTTCCAGGAATGCCTCTACACCGGCCAGTTGAATTCGTTATTGATCTTGAGCCTGACACGGAACCTTTTTGCAAACGTCCTTACAAGCTCGGACCTGAAGAGTTGAAGGAGCTGAAGAAGCAACTCGATATTCAAGAGAAATGGGTCTCATCCGGCCTAGTTCTTCTCCATGGGGTTGTGGTGTTCTTTTTGTGAAGAAGAAGGATGGAACGGACCGACTTTGTGTTGATTACCGTCCAGTGAACAAGAAGACCATCAAGAACAAATACCCACTTCCCAACATCAATGAGCTGTTCGAACAACTCAAAGGTGCCCAAGTATTATCCAAGCTTGATCTCCGTATGGGTTATCATCAGATTCGAATCCGTGAGCAAGATATTCCCAAGACTGCTTTCAGGACAAGCTTTGGTTCATATGACTACACTATCATGTCTTTTGGCCTCGTCAATGCTCCTCCGACGTTCTCTCGCATGATGAACTTCATCTTCAACGCCTACACCAATGACTTCGTTTTGGTCTATCTCGACGACATTCTGGTTTTCTCCAAGAACAAGGAAGATCATGCCAAGCACTTGCGTTTGGTTCTTGATAAGCTCAGGGAACATCAGTTCTATGCCAAGTTCTCCAAGTGTGAATTTTGGCTCGATGAGGTTCTTTATCTTGGTCATATCATCTCTGCCAAGGGCATTGCCATGAATCCTGAGAAGGTGTCTGCAATTGTGAATTGGGAACCTCCTCAGAATGTGAAGCAACTCCGTAGCTTCCTCGGTCTCGCAAGCTATTGTCGAAGATTCGTTGAAAAATTTTCTAAGATCGCGAAGCCTCTCTCAAATCTTCTCCAGAAGCACGTCAAGTATGTTTGGTCTCCGGAGTGTGACATTGCTTTCAACACTTTGAAAGAGAAATTGATCACTGCTCCAGTTCTGACTCCGCCTGATGAATCCAAGCCGTATGAGGTCATTTGTGATGCCTCTCTCCAAGGTCTTGGCGCAGTATTGATGCAAGAGAAGAAAGTTGATGATTATACCTCTCGCTAGTTGAAGCCTAATGAGAAGAACTACCCCACTCATGATCTCGAGTTGGCGGCAGTTGTGCATGCTCTTTTGACTTGGAGACATCTTCTATTGGGAAGAAAAGTGGACATTTTCACTGATCACAAGAGTCTCAAGTACATCTTCACTCAGCCTAATCTCAACCTCAGGCAAACTCGATGGGTCAAAATGATTCAAGAGTATAATCCGAGTATCGAGTATACTCCAGACAAGGCCAATGTGATTGATGACGCATTGAGCAGGAAAGCTTACTGCAACAGTCTGATTCTCAAGCCCTATCAACCCGAGCTTTGTGAAGCTTTCCGCAAAATTAATCTGCAAGTTGTTCCTCAAGGTTTCCTCGCCAACCTTCAAGTCTCTCCTACCTTGGAAGACCAGATTCGCCAAGCCCAGCTTCTTGATGCTATGGTGAAAAAAGGTGAAGATTGGGATTGCCAAGAGTCAGCCCAAGTATAAGTGCTACCGCCTTGATGACAAGGACACTCTCTTCTTCGAGGATCGTATTGTTGTACCCAAAGGTGACCTTCGTAAAGTGATCATGAACGAGGCTCACAAGTCTCTCCTCTCCATCCACCCTGGGAGCACGAAGATGTATCAGGACCTCAAGCAAGCTTATTGGTGGACTCGAATGAAGCGCGAGATTGCTCAATTCGTGAATGAATGTGATGTCTGCAGAAGAGTGAAGGCAGAACACCAAAGGCCAGCTGGTCTCCTCCAACCTCTTGCCATTCCAGAATGGAAGTTTGACCACATTGAAATGGACTTCGTGACTGGGTTTCCAAAGTCCAAGCGTGGCAATGATGCTATATTTGTTGTCATCGACAAACTCACCAAAGTGGCTCACTTTCTGCCTATCAAAGAGTCGATCACTGTAGCTCAATTGGTGGAACTCTATACCTCTCGTATTGTCTCTCTGCACGGTATTCCTCAAGTGATCTCTTTAGACCGTGGCAGCATCTTTACCTCGAAGTTTTGGGATTCTTTCCAGAAGGCCATGGGCACCAACATCTGCTTCAGCACAACTTTCCATCCTCAAACTAGCGGTCAAGTCGAGCGTGTCAACCAGATTCTTGAAGATATGCTCAGGGCTTGTGTGATCTCCTTCGGCATGAAATGGGAGGATTGTCTTCCTTATGTTGAATTCTCCTACAACAACAGTTTTCAAGCAAGTTCGGGAAAGGCCCCATTTGAAATTCTGTATGGCAGGAAGTGCCGTACCCCTCTCAACTGGTCTGAAACCGATGAACGTCAGCTTTTGGGTAATGACTTAATCACAGAGGCAGAGGAAATGTGCAAAGTCATTCGTGATAACCTCAAAGCAGCCCAATCCCGTCAGAAGAGCTACTATGATAGTAAGCACCGTGATTTGGCTTTCGAGATCGGAGATCATGTTTACCTCCGTGTCTCTCCTATGAAAGGTACTCGTCGCTTTGGTATCAAAGGGAAGCTTGCCCCTAGATACGTGGGACCTTTCAAGATTATCAGCAAGAGAGGCGACTTCGCCTACCAACTCGAGCTTCCTCCAAACTTTGCAAATGTTCATGATGTGTTTCATGTCTCTCAGCTTCGAAAGTGCTTTAAGACTCCTGACCGCACCGTCAACTTCGAGGACATTAATCTCCAAGAAGATCTCTCTTATCGTGAGCACCCAGTTGCTATTCTTGAAGAGATTGAACGCAAGACTCGCAACAAGTCAATCAAATTTCTCAAAGTCAAGTGGTCACACCATTCCGACCGTGAAGCTACCTAGGAATGCTAGGATCACCTCCGTTCTGAGTACCCAGCGTTTTTCAGTCCTAGATCTCGGGACGAGATCCTTTCGTAGTGGTGGAGTGTTGTAACACCCCGGATGTAACTTTCCCAATTTGTACTCCAACTCTTGCCGTTTCCGGCGTTAAGTTAATTTATATTCTCGGGTTCAGGTCTTTGTCTCCGTGTGTTGTTGTCGTTGTCATGCATCTCATATCATGTCATCATGTGCATTGCATTTGCATACGTGTTCATCTCATGCATTCGAGCATTTTCCCCGTTGTCCATTTTGCATTCCGACGCTTCATTCTCCTCCGGTGGTTAGTTCTAGCTTTCTTTCGTGTGTGGGGATTAAAAACTTCCGGATTGGACCGAGACTTTCCAAGCGGCCTTGGTTTACTACCGGTAGACCGCCTGTCAAGTTTAATATCATTTGGACTTCGTTTGATACTCCAACGGTTAACCGAGGGACCGAAAAGGCCTCGTGTGTGTTGCCGCCCAACACCCCTCCAATTTGGCCCAAAACCCACCTAAGTCTTCTCCATCATCTAGAGTGTTCGATCACGATCGCGTGGCCGAAAACCGCACCTCATTTGGACTCTCCTAGCTCCCTCTACCTCTATTTAAAGAACCCCTCCGTTTTCGGATCTCCTTCTTTCCCCGAAACCCTAAAACCTGCTCACACCGCCGCCGGACATGTCCGCCTCCTAGAGGACACATCGCCGCCGCCAATCCTGAGGCGCCACCTGTCCCGCGCCGGCCTCCCACCGCTGCGGCTTGTCCTGGCCCAGGGCGGGCCCTCTCCTTCGCGCAACCGGGCCGCCGCCTCCCGCCTGCCCGCGCCGCCTCGCGCCGCCATCCGCCGTCAAGCCGCTCCGCCGCTTCCCGCCACCGCATCGCCGCCTGCCCGTGGGACCCCACCGCCCGACACGCCGCCCGACGAGCCACCCCGGCGCCCAAGCCGCCGCCGCCGCCGCCAAGTCCGGGATCCCGCCGCCCTCCGCCGTCCTCCCCGCGAATTCCGGCGAGATCCCGCCAAGTCCGACCACCACGACGCCATCACGGGCGACCTCAACTCCGGCATGAACAGTTCCGCGCCGGCCGTCCTCAATCCGCGTGCGATCCAGATCTGGGATATTTTTCGTCTCAGTTGACTTTTCCCTCAGAAACCCTAGCCCATGTTGCATACTTTGACCTGCCGTAACTTTGCATCCGTAGCCTCGATTCATGCATATAGCATATCAAAATGTTCATCTCGGAGAGTACATCATTTCATTCCATTGCATCATTTTCATTTGAGTTCATCTTGATGCCCGAAATGCTGTTAGAAGAGGGCTACTTGAGTTAATTGTTAGATCTGCTACTCCATTTAGATTTTTGTCATTTTTGCCATGATCAATATGTGCATGATATGCCCTAATGCTCTACATATGTTTTGTTAAGGGTTTTTTCATCTTTCCATAGATGCAACCCATGTATTTTTGTGATGTGTGTGGTGACTAGTGCAAGCTTGCAAAGTGGTGCACTTGCTAATTCTATTTCCAGGGACTTAGCAATTCCACTAAGTCCTTAATCTGTTTATCTCATCTTGACATATGTTTATGTTGTTTCCTAGTGATCCGTGCCTCTTTTGAGGATGATCAGTAAGGGTGTTTTGTTAATCTTGTAGTGCTCTATCCATCCATGCCTTTGTTTGCAATTATGGAGCACCCTAGCTTGAGTCAATCGAGCTCTATTTTTGCTACTTTGTGAATCTCGGCAGATTGTCCACTTGTTTGCAATTTTGCCGATGATGTTGTAGTTGATCCGTGCATGCTATGCTATTGTTCTTGCCATGTCTAGCTTGAATTTTGTGCCTTCTTGATGGATGTATTCTTCTCTTGACATGACTTGCACCGTAGTGAGTGCATCGAGCTCGTAAACATGCCTACTTGAGTTATGTTTCACCATGTGTCAGTTTTCATGAAGTCTGAAAATTGATTATGTTTTTGCTATGTTCACATGCTTGCAATTGTATTTTCTGATCCCTTTTGGCTCAAGGTCACTAAGGGACTTTTGTTAAGCTCTTTGAGTAGCTCCATGCCCTGCTTTACTTTGCCATGTTCAGGTCCTGTAGCATGTAGTTTTGTTGCTCCGAAGAGTGCTACCTGATCTGAAATTCCAGACAAGTGTTAATTTCACTAAGTCTGAGATCTGTTTGCCATATGCATTTTTGCCATGCTTGTTTGAACCTGTTAATGGATGAATTGGCCGTAGCTCAGTGCTAGACTTTTGTTAAGAATCTTGAATGCATCCCTGCCATGTATTTTGTTGTCATGTTTGGGTGCTGTAGCATGTTCATCTCATTGCATTTAGATGGTTACTTGATGTAAATCGCAGACCGGTGTCATTTTTGAATCGCTTGCCATGTGCAAACCGTAACTCCGATTCCGGCGTTCTTTATATCGTTTTCAAGCGATTTCATATCATCTTTCCACTGGCACACTTGGATTTCCAATTTTAGGCCAGGTTCATGCTTTTCCTGTCTTATCTTGCATTTTGCATCCCGCATTGCATCCCGCATAGCATATCATCATTGCATCATATTGCTTGATCCTTGCATGTGGTTGATTGTATCCTTGTTGCTTGTTTGTCTTGTTTGGGTAGAGCCGGGAGATGAGTTCACTAACGAGGAGCCCCTTGAGTTTGCTTTTGAGGATCCAGTCAACTCTGACAACTGTGCAGGCAAGATGATCATACCCTCAAAATCACTACTATCTTTGCTATGCTAGTTTGCTCGCTCTTTTGCTATGCCAATGCTACGATGCCTACCACTTGCTTTCAAGCCTCCCAAATTGCCATGTCAAACCTCTAACTCACCATGTCCTAGAAAACCGTTGATTGGCTATGTTACCGCTTTGCTCAGCCCCTCTTATAGCGTTGCTAGTTGGAGGTGAAGATTGAAGGCCGTTCCTTGTGGGAACATTTATTTACTTGTTGGGATATCATTATATTGCTATGTTATCTTAATGCATCTATATACTTGGTAAAGGGTGGAAGGCTCGGCCTCTCGCCTAGTGTTTTGTTCCACTCTTGCCGCCCTAGTTTCCGTCATATCGGTGTTATGTTCCCGGATTTTGCGTTCCTTACGCGGTTGGGTTATAATGGGAACCCATTGATAGTTCGCCTTGATTAAAGCTTTTCCAACAATGCCCAACCTTGGTTTTACCATTCGCCACCTAGCCTTTTCTTTCCCTTGGGTTCTGTAGACTCAAGGGTCATCTTATTTTAACCCCCCCCCCCGGGCCAGTGCTCCCTCTGAGTGTTGGTCCAACCGAGCGATGTCCAGGGCTACCAGGGGCAACTCTGGGCTGGCCTACCCGACGTCTGGCTCATCTGAGTGTGCCCTGAGAACGAGATATGTGTAGCTCCTATCGGGATTTGTCAGCACATTCGGGCGGTGTTGCTGGTCTTGTTTTAACCTGTCGAAGTGTCTTGAAGAACCGAGATACCAAGTCTGATCGGAATGTCTTGGGAGGAGGTCTATTCCTTCGTTGACCGTGAGAGCTTGTCATGGGCTAAGTTGGGACTCCCCTGCAGGGATTGAACTTTCGAAAGCCGTGCCCGCGGTTATGGGTAGATGGGAATTTTTTAATGTCCGGTTGTAGATAACTTGAACCTTAACTTAATTAAAATGAATCAACTGAGTGTGTTACCGTGATGGCCTCTTCTCGGCGGAGTCCGGGAAGTGGACACGGTGTTGGAGTAATATTTGCGCAGGTTGCTCTCTAGTTTCTCGCTCGCGCTTTGCCTCCTCTTCTCGCTCTCTTTTGCGAATAAGTTAGCCACCATACTTGCTAGTCGCTTGCTGCAGCTCCACTCATATTTACCTTGCCTTACCTATAAGCTTAAATAGTCTTGATCGCGAGGGTGCGAGATTGCTGAGTCCCTGTGGCTCACAGATTACTATAATACCAGATGCAGGGCCTGATGATTCCGCTCCAGGAGATGCACTAGAGCTCAAGTGGGAGTTCGACAAGGACTCTCAACGTTACTATGTTTCCTTTCTCGATGATCAGTAGTGGTGCCCAGTTGGGGGTGAACGGGACCGTTGTCGCATGTTGGGTTCTCTTTTATTTTGGCGCCGTAGTCGGGCCATGAGTGTTTGGATGAGGTAATTTTATTTATGTACTTGATTGACGTGGCGAGTGTAAGCCAACTATGTTATCTCCCCTTTATTATCATATTACATGGGATGTTGTGAAGATTGCCTAACTTGCGACATATGCCTTCAATGCGATTATGCCTCTAAGTCATGACTCGACACGTGGGAGTTATAGTCGCATCGAGGGTGTTACAAGTTGGTATGAACTCGACCTCTTTTTTTGTAAATATGATTAGTTCATCGTTCCTGATTCAGCCTATTATGAATAAACATGTTTGCAATGACAACTAGAGATCATAGTTTCTTGTGCCATGCTTGATTAGCTATGAGTTATAATGGTTTACCTTGCGTGCCAACATGCTATTAAAATGGTTAGATGTGGTATGATAGGGTGGTATCCTCCTCTGAATGATTTAAGTGACTTGACTTGGCACATGTTCACGCATGTAGTTGAAACAAAATCAACATAGCCTTCACGATATTTATGTTCATGGTGGATTATATCCTACTCATGCTTGCATTCAGTGTTGATTAATTTTAATGCATGTTCATGACTGTTGTCGCTCTCTAGCTGGTCGCTTCCCAGTCTTTTGCTAGCCTTCACCTGTACTAAGCGGGAATACTGCTTGTGCATCCAAACTCCTTAAACCCCAAAGTTATTCCACATGAGTCCACTATACCTACCTATATACGGTACCTACCTACCGTTCCAAGTAAATTTGTATGTGCCAAACTCTAAACCGTCAAATAAATATCCTGTTTTGTATGCTCGAATAGCTCATGTATCAACTAGGGTTGTCTGTATCTTCCATGTTAGGCGGGTTATTCTCAAGAGGAGTGGACTCCGCTCCTCACTCACGAGATAAATGGCTGGTCACCGGGATGCCCAGTCCCATGCTTTATGCAAACTAAGTCAAAATAATTGCAAACAAAACTCCCCCTGGGACTCTTGTTAGTTGGAGGCACTCATTGTTTTGAGCAAGCCATGGATCGATGCTTCTTGGTGGAAGGGGGAGTATAAACTTTACCATTCTGTTTGGGAACCACCTATAATGTGTGTAGCATGGAAGATATCGCCATATCTTGGTTGTTATGTTGACAAAGAAAGTATACCGCTCAAAATATTATTCACCTCTGTTTCAAAACTGATCTCTGGCACCTCTACAAATCCATGCTTCCTTCTGCGAAGGGCCTATCTATTTACTTTTATGTTGAGTCGTCATCCTCTTATTAAAAAACACCAGTTGGAGAGCACCGCTGTCATTCGCATTCATTACTGTTAGTTTACATTGAGTATGACTTGACTGGATCGCTTTTACCATGAATTACAATGTCTAGTCAGTCCTTGGTCTTTAAAGGTGCTTTGCATTTATGTTTTGCGGTCTCAGAAAGGGCTAGCGAGATACCACCTTGTTATATCATATTATGATTGTTTTTAGAAAGTGTTGTCATCCGAGATTTATTATTATGGCTCGCTAGTTGATTATGCTATTGATATGAGTAAACTTGAGACCTATGCGTTATTGCGAATGTGGTTAGTTATAATCTTTGCTGAAAACTTGAATGCTGGCTTTACATATTTACAACAACAAGAGCAAAGAGAGTTTGTAAAAGTTTTTCTTTATCACTTTCAGTTTGTCAACTGAATTGCTTGAGGACAAGTAAAGGTTTAAGCTTGGGGGAGTTGATACGTCTCCAACATATCTACTTTTCCAAACACTTTTGCCCTTGTTTTGGACTCTAACTTGCATGATTTGAATGGAACTAACCCGGACTTACGATGTTTTCAGCAGAATTACCATGGTGTTATTTATGTGCAGGAGCAAATGTTCTCGGAATGACCTGAAACTTCACGGAGCCACTTTTCAGAAAATAAGAAAAATACCTGCCAAAGATGAAGGTGAGGGGGCCCACTGTCTCTCCACGAGGGTGGGGGGCGCGCCTGCCCCCCTAGGGCGGACCCCCTACCTCATGGGCCCCCTGTTGCCTCTCCAACTCCAACTCCACCTCCATATATTGAGTTTCGGGGAGAAACAAATTAGAGAGAAGAAATCATCGCGTTTTACGATATGGAGCCGCCAACAAGCCCTAAAACCTCTCGGGAGGGTTGATCTGGAGTCCGTTCGGGGCTCCGGAGAGGGGAATCCGTCACCATCGTCATCATCAACCATCCTCCATCACCAATTTCATGATGATCACCGCCGTGCGTGAGTAATTCCATCATAGGCTTGCTGGACGGTGATGGGTTGGATGGGATCTATTATGTAATCGAGTTAGTTTTGTTAGGGTTTGATCCCTAGTGTCCACTATGTTCTGAGATTGATGTTGCTATGACTTTGCTATGCTTAATGCTTGTCACTAGGGCCCGAGTGCCATGATTTCAGATCTGAACCTATTATGTTTTCATCAATATATGAGTGTTATTGATCCTATCTTGCAAGTCTATAGTCACCTATTATGTGTTATGATCCGTTAACCCCGAAGTGACAATAATCGGGATACTTATCGGTGATGACCATAGTTTGAGGAGTTCATGTATTCACTATGTGTTAATGCTTTGTTCCGGTTCTCTATTAAAAGGAGGCCTTAATATCCCTTAGTTTCCGTAAGGACCCCGCTGCCACGGGAGGGTAGGACAAAATATGTCATGCAAATTCTTTTCCATAAGCATGTATGACTATATTCGGAATACATGCCTACATTATATCAATGAACTGGAGCTAGTTCTGTGTCACCCAAGGTTATGACTGTTACATGATGAACCGCATCTGGCATAATTCTCTATCACCGATCCATTGCCTACAAGCTTTTCATATATTGTTCTTCGCTTATTTACTTCCCCGTTGCTATTGCTATCATCACTACAAAATACCAAAACATTACTTTTACTGCTGTTACCTTTTGCTACCGTTACCACTACTATCATATTACTTTTCTACTAAATACTTTGCTGCAGATATTAAGTTTCCAGGTGTGGTTGAATTGACAACTCAGCTGCTAATACTTGAGAATATTCTTTGGCTCCCATTGTGTCGAATCAATAAATTTGGGTTGAATACTCTACCCTCAAAAACTGTTGCGATCACCTATACTTGTGGGTTATCAGCCCCCAGTCCAACCCCTTGTTGACCCATGATGCCAGTTGCAGCGGGGGACCCGAGCGGCAGGCGGGGGCAACTGCCCACTTTGCACCTCGGGGAGCTGTGATGTAAAACCACTCCCGCTGCCCTAAGTTGGACACCTCCGGGAAGGAACCCTTTGGCCATAGAGCATCGGCGCCTTTGCTTATTATGGCACCTCCGCATTCTGCGTGTCGCCCGTCAATTGTCTTCGGCTTTACATTGAAGGTTTTGAGCCATAAGCCGAAGTGTGGGGTGATGCGGAGGAAGGCCTCACACACGACGATAAACGAAGAGATGTGAAGGATGGAATCTGGAACTAGATCGTGGAAATCGAGCCCGTAATAGAACATAATCCCTCTTACAAAGGGATCAACACTAAATCCTAGCCCTCGGAGGAAGTGGGAAACAAATATGACACTCCCGTTGGGTTCGGGAGTGGGGATGACCTGCCCTTGAGCAGGCAGCCTGTGCGAGATTTCGGCGGTCAGATACATGGCTTCCCTTAACTTCTTGATGTCCTCCTCTGTGACAGAGGAGGCCATCCACCGACCTTGAAGGTTGGATCCGGACATGGTTGAAGGTCCGAAGCGCTTAGCTTGAGCCTTGGGTGTTGGAACTCGAGGTGGGGGAGGGGAAGGATTGAGCGCGAGAAGAGAAGGACAGGCCTTGGCCCCTTTATAAAGAGGATGAATATCAAGCGTCCTCCGCGTGGCCGTTTGGAACTGGCCTAAAATCGAGGAGTCATACTAACAAGCACGATTGGGTTACCCACACCCGCATTGATGAGAATCCCGTGATAAGGGGAACACGATCTCTGCTTCGACAAGACGTGCCAATAAAACCGCCTCGCAACACGTGTAGTGGCACGCTGGGAAAAACGGTTCGTAATGACCGGACCACGGCAGATGTCACATTATGAAAAGTTGTCAGCAGATTAGATTTGTGGAATATTATACTCTCTACGGTGGTATGTGGAATTTGTTTTACAGAGCCAGACACAATCCTTGTGTTCAAAATCTTCTATGGAGTATTCGGAGAAGGAACCCGCCTTGCAATGCCGAAGACAATCTGCGCGCCGGACTCATCGTCATTGAAGCCGGGTTCAGGGGCTACTGAGGGAGTCCTGGATTAGGGGGTCCTCGGATAGCCGGACTATATACTTTGGCCGGACTGTTGGACCATGAAGATACAAGATTGAAGGCTTCGTCTCGTGTCCGGGTGGGACTCTCCTTTGCGTGGAAGGCAAGCTTGGCGATTCGGATATGTAGATCTCCTTCTCTGTAACTGACTCTGTGTAACCCTAGCCCCCTCCGGTGTCTATATAAACCGGAGGGTTTAGTCCGTAGGACAACAACAATCATATTCATAGGCTAGCTTCTAGGGTTTAGCCTCTACGATCTCGTGGTACATCAACTCTTGTAATACTCATATCATCAAGATCAATCAAGCAGGAAGTAGGGTATTACCTCCATCGAGAGGGCCCGAACCCGGGTAAACATTGTGTCCCCTGCCTCCTATTACCATCAGCCTTAGACGAACAGTTCGGGACCCCCTACCTGAGATCCGTCGGTTCTGACACTGACAGCAAGGGTGGGCGCGGGGCGAGCTACCGGGGCGACGGCGACTGGGCGAGCATGGGGATGGCTGATATAGCGCCGGAAAATCGAAGAGAAAAGGGGGAATCGTACCGGGACCTCACCAGGAGCTTGTAGGTGTGTCAGGGAAGCTCGGGGAGGCACCAAAGCACTAATCCATGGTGGGGTAGCGGTGACGGCCGACGGCGAAGACAAAGGCGACGGCAATGATGTGGCGGCTCCTCGGCTCGATCCAGCAGTGTAGTCGAAGGAGCAGTAGGCGACGGAGCCCGCGGACCTGCCAGCTGGAGACAACGAGGATGTTGGCTACGCGGGCGGAGAAGCAACGACGACACACGGGTGGCCATGGCAGGGAAGGAGAAGCAGCGTGAGGAAAATGGGAAACAAAACTAGGGTTTCGGTCCAAGGGGTGGCGAGGTCATCATGTAGGCAGCGAGGGGGCGTCCTGGATGACCAACCCGCATCCAAGGCGTGACCATGGTGGCTAGATGTTTGCCACGCCCCTATTTCCTGTAGCTGGAGGTGGGAGATGAGTGGGGTGTGGGTTGGGCCATCCATTTTGCTAGATGGGCCATAGTGCCAAGTAGAATAGGTCTTTTAGTTTTTTGTTTAGTTTTTTGTTTTACTTATTTCTTTCCTACTTTGCATTATATTTGAGCTACTAAAATAGTTTTGTTTAATACAAAACTTGGCACGAAAACATAGTACAATATTCTGGGTTGCTACAAAAAGTATTGAGGGCATTCGTAATTATTTTATTTCCGGTTTGAATTTAAATGTGTTGGATAGGTGATGCTGGGTCTGTTTTAAATACTTTAGGGGCATTTTAACAACTCAAATAGTGTTAGTTTCTATATGAAAATAATATAGTGATTATTTTCAACCCAACGAACATTTTTGTTTTACCATCTAAGGAAATATTATTTTGACTTGAAATTTAAATTTGAATTTGACTTTGATTTTTATTAAGTGGCAATGTGCATAGTAATCATGATGGCATGGCCACCGTTAGGGGGAGATTACTGTAGCATGATTCTCGGGGTGTTACAAATCTCCTCCACTACAAGAAATCTTGTCCTGAGATTTAGGAGGTAGAATAAGGGGGAAAGATCCGGTTACGAAATTCTAATGAGTCTTCTTGGTCTTGGTTACTCTTCCCGAAGTAGCTGATCCCTTTTGGTGATGCCTTTATTTCTATGATCCAGGCCATCATGATGAAGTTGTCATCCTTTCTTTGGAGTCTTCATCGTACTTGCGAAAAGGAATAGGGGTAGAATTGGAAGAATGAACCTTTACAAGGCTGCTCATCTGGTAGATAACATCGGGCAAGATGGCGGGTAGTAACTCTCGAATTGAAACTTAAGAAAATACCAATAGCAAAGTAATAAGGTACCATGAGAAGTTTCGAGTGGACAGGCAATTGTTCGATGCCTAAAACGGAGGGTGAAATGGGTTCAGATTAATGGGAATAAGCATTGTGTCTACCAGAATTAATGATCTCTCGATGGGTAGCTCGTGAATTACATATGAAGCCACACGTGAGGAATAACTATGGAAATAGGGGTGGATAGGAGAGTCAGGTTTTGATCCTGTGGAACTGTGGGTTATGGGCCCACCATGTGGGTTAAAAGTAGGAAGAGCGGTGACATCTTGCACGGTCATGATAGCAAGGCATGTCAGAGTGTAGCCTGTTAGTTATGTCGGCAACAACATTAGTACCAAGGGCGAGGGACGAAGAGAACCATTTTCCTGCTCGTTGAACGAGGCGGACCAATAGGAAAAGTTCCCGTCCAACAGTGGTTACCGGAATGTCATCAACAAAAGCAACATGGTCTTTACTGACAGAGTGGTACAACGAGGTGCTCAACTAAGTAGGGAATTATCTCTGCTCAGCTAAGTCGGGTTACAAGAAAGGTTAAACAAAACAATGGAAAGAAAAAAAGGTGATCATTAGATTAAACAGAACAATGGAAAGAAAAATGTGTTTAAACACATATTTCAGGGGTATACCTTCCCAAGGACAAGCAGAGCATGATATACACGGTAGGACTCCAAGTATGTAACCATTCAGACAAAATGGGCAAGGAATTGATGACGTTTACCCATACAACGGTGTTTGGATAATTGATCAAGAAAATTTAGCGATGCGCTTCAAACATTATTATTGATGGTCGGAGTACCACAAACATGCTTCGAGATAGCATTGACGTGGTCATCAGGTGAAGATCAGACTTTGGAAACACAAAGGATCCATCAGGAATAACTTGTAGAATAAGTCTTACAATTTCCTCATGGAAGAATGGATAACCTTGCTGAAAAGGAAAACTATAACAATAGGACCTCCGGCCAAGTGTGCTAGGCATGACATCACCTTACCGGGTCATATAAAGACCGATGTTATAACCCTTGAAAATATGTTCCAGCCATCATATCTGACCGAGATTCAGATCTGATTGGTGTCAGGGTACCTCGGACTCAGGATTCCTGAGAAGAAAAGGTGCAAAAATAAATGACGAGACGACATTGTAAGATTCTCGGGAAATGTACTAGGGAAGCGAGTTTCGAAACAAGAGTTTGTCATTAAACCATGGAGAGGAATAGGAGGTGGCTGCTGGACTCAGCGACAACTCATCGAGATTTCCAAAAACACGGATTTCCACAATTATGTGAATAAGGAGATAACATTGGTTAGATCAAATGATATAATGATGTATGCTCGAGGAGAACATCCACGAGTAAGCATTGGTTGAAAGGTGCACCCGAAATATGGGCTTAGGTAGCATGATGAATGTTAGAATGGTGATTCGACAACCAATGGTCTAAGAATGAAATTTCGACCATTAACTTTGAAGCAATAGGGTTGCTAGAACTTTTGAAGTGGCGCATCATAGTTCAATTGTCGGTTTTCCGGTTAGAAACAACACGGGGACCAAGGGATGAACGGATATGGCAAGAAGTATCACCTGTATCAAGAATTCTTAAGAGGTGGTGAAATTCTAACAACATTCTTGACATAAGGGATGGTAATACTCCAAGGTAGAACATAACATAAGCTGGATAGCAAGGAGCTCCATAACATGATCAAGTTTGTGTCGGAGGGGAGGCAATAATGTTGTCGATGATAACACAGATCATCAAGGGGCAAGGGTGGTATTTCTCATCAAGAATTCAATAGTTATCTTGGAAGAGCTCGGAATGTTGATGATGATCATGACACATTTGTCGAGAGATTTCAAGATGTAATCGATCGGTGATGACATCGAGTCAAATGAATGGTGAAGCGAAAGGTTATTGGAACCAAGGGTATGACACAAACTCCAAACCAAGTTTGTTGTTCAAGGAGAAATGACATGATGAGGAAGACCGACATAAGCTTAGCTCATCGTCGAAATTTGTGTTCTGGGAAGAAGGACCAGGTAGCACAGTTAAAATTTAGCACAATAATGATATAGCCGATCAGGCTAGGAATGACTTGAAGGATTATTAAACTCATAAGGAATGAAGATTACTTAGAGTTATCGAACCAGAGTGCGGAATCGGTTCACTTACCGGTGTTCGTGAGCGAATAACAACTCAGAACCCATGAAAAATTGGAATTAGTGAGAAATATTAGCTGATGAAGACTCATAAGATGCAACACAGTTCTTAGATATTCTTGAGATACCAGTGGGTAATACTCGAAGGAAGATCAGAATAGAGATTGAAGTGGCGTATTTATGTGTAGAAGACAAGTGCTTTAACTTGTCCGGGAAATGGGATCAAAGAAGAACAATCATGGTCGGAACCACGGTTGCAAAGGATCAATTCACAGATACGAGATGATATTTATCAAGGAAATAGTTATTATTACAAGAAGCTCCCATGATAGGATCTACATCATGTCCATGGGCATGAACACAAAGTTCAAGGTCGAATCCCACTTCTCTAATGCATAACCTTTCACTCACTTCTCTCCTTCAATGAAGTTGTAGTGTTGGAATTTTATCTGACATAACACCAGTAGAGTATGACCCGTAGTAGTTTCCGGGTTCACACAGATTAGAAAAAGCATATGTTCAACCCATCAGGGCCTCTTAGGAACATATACCACAAACTTCAGGAGTAAATAACACAAGCTCGAAAGCAGAGCATGTTCGACAAAGCAGAGGATACAATTTACCAAAGGCATTATGTATCCGATAAAAGACTCATAAAATTATTGAATATGAAGGACATTGTCAGATAAAATCCAATAAAGGATCTGGTGGTCCACAAGGGATCTGATGTGAGCATCGGTACTCAACCAGAAGAAGAAAGAAAGCAAGGAGATTAGATTATCGAAACAACTGGCTAATTTGAAGCTCAAATGCAAAGGAATTATGAGTTCCAAATCAAGGGATCAGAACAAACGCTCTGGTTAAGGATGGATAAGTTGAGTAGACTTAGGGGTACGATCGACGACAATTTGATTGGTCAAGAACCAGCTCCTGGTCAAAATGACATTTGAGCCGGAAGGATAAATTCAAGGATTCGGCTGAGGACTGTGTGCAATCGTGGCATATTGTATCAAGGAGCTCGAAATTAAAGTGACGAAGGATACTAATGAATATTTCCTAGTCATATGGAACGCAATCCTAATGCAAGCAAACATGTATTTGCAGAGCAATAGCGGGCAGAGGATTACCGAAAGATCAGATAGTATATCAATGTATCTTGTGAATCCTATGAACTACGAGGAAAGAACGGATACTCAGTAAGTGCGAGGAATTATCCGTAGGGGGTATTCATGTGGCAAGAACTGCAAGGCGGTAAGCTCAAAGGATTCTAATAATAGAGAGAATTTCAGCGTATCTTGTAATAAAAGATCAACTGGGAATAAAAGTAAGAACGACAGGTGTATGTATTTATCCATAGGGATACTTTGATGGTAGAGAATTGCAAAGGCAACGGGCACAAAGTCTCGAGATAACATCGAGAGTATTTTTGAAATCCTTCGGTGCACGAAGCAATCATCTGGAGTGAGGGGCTCTTCGGTAGGAAGTAATTACGAGAACCTAGAGTTAGAGTTACCAAAATCATTTAACCTGAATAGAAGAGAGATCAAAGTCCCAGAGTATAGACGAGGAGTAAAAGATCCTAATACCACCCAATGGCGGCGTGAGCCCGGAAGCCACACAACCATGTTAGTAAAAGTTTTTTGATGACTAGACTCAACTTCGGCCAAGGAGTTTGGAAGGGGGATTCCTACAGGCAGTTGGCTCACATACCAACTTGTGACACCCCCGATTTGACCGTACACTAATCATACACGCAAATGTGTACGATCAAGATCAAGGACTCACAAGAAGATATCACAACACAACTCTAGACACAAATTAAAAATAATACAAGCTTTATATTACAAGCCAGGGGCCTTGTGGTCTCGAATATATAAGCTCGAATACACAAGAGTCAGCGTAATCAACAATATCTATGTACAAACATAAGTTAAACAAGATTGCCTTAAGAAGGCTAGCACAAAAGTAGCAACGATCAAAAAGGCAAGGCCTCATGCCTGGGACCTCCTAACTACTCCTTGAAGTCGAACTCCACATAAAATCATCCTCGGGATCCTTTGGCTCCTGGACTCCATCATATGATCGCAATAACCGGGAAAGGGGGAAAAAGAAGTAGCAAAGCAACCGTGAGTACTCATCCAAAGTACTCTCAAGCAAGGATCTACACTACATATGCATTGGTATCAATGAAATGGGTAGTATCAAATACTACGCTTCTGGCAGCCTCCATCTTGAAGCATATAGGAGAGAGTAGATGGTAAGCTCACCAAGTAGCATCATATAGCATAATCCTTCCCAGCGATCCTCTCCTCGTTGCCCTGTGAGAGAGTGGCCACCGGGTTGTATCTGGCACTTGAAAGGGTGTGTTTTATTAAGTATCATGTTCTAGTTCTCATAAGGTCAAGGTACAACTACGGGCCGTCCTTTTACCGAGGGACACGGCTATTCGAATAGATAAACTTCCCTGCAGGGGTGCACCACATTTCCCAACACGCTCGATCCCCTTTTGCCAGACACAGTTTCCTGAGTCATACCCGGCCTCGAAAGATCAACATGTCACAGCCCTACCTAGGCACAACAAAGAGGTCAGCACGCCAGTCTAAATCCTATGGCACAGGGGTCTGAGCCCATCGCCCATTGCACACCTGCACGTTGCGTACGCGGCCGGTGAGCAGACCTAGCAACCTCCATTACAAAGGAAGTTGAGTTACATGGTCCAACCCGGCGCGCGCCGCTCAGCCGCTGACGTCACGAAGGCTTCGGCTGATACCACGACGTCGAGTGCCCATAACTATTCCCACGTAGTTGGTTAGTGTGTTTAGGCCAGTGGCCAGACTCAGATCAAATACCAATATCTCGTTAAGCGTGTTATTTTGAAGTATCCGCGGACGCCGACCAGGGCCAGGCCCACCTCCCTCTTAGGTGGACTGAACCTGCCCTGTCGCTCCGCCACAAAGTAACAGTCGGGGGCTGTCGGGAATCCAGGCCCACCACTACCTGGGTGGAACCACCTGCCCCTTCAGGCCCCAACATCGGAATCACTTGCGGGTACTCAACGAGCCGACCCAACTTTAGTCACAACATGTATTATGTGTAATATGTATAGTATATACCCGTGATCAACACCCGACGTGATCACAGCCCGATAGTATAGCATGGTAGACTGACAAGAATGTAGGGCCACTGATGATAAACTAGCATCCTATACTAAGCATTTAGGATTGCAGGTAAGGTATCAACAGCTGTAGTAGCAATGACATGCTATGCATCAGAATAGGATTAACGGAAAGCAGTAACATGCTACACTACTCTAATGCAAGCAGTAGAGAGAGAATAGGCGATATCTGGTGATCAAGGGGAGGGGGGCTTGCCTAGTTGCTTTGGCAAGAAGGGTTTGTTGTCGATGTAGTCGATCACAGGGGTACCGACAGCGGTCTCAGGGTCTATCGGTAAGAAGTAACGGAGGGGGAACACAACAAATAACAGAGCAATCAAAGCATCACAAAGCATAACATGACAATACACGGTGCTAGAGGTGACCTAACGCAGTACTAGGTGCTACCGGCGAAGAGGGAAAACATCCGGGAAAGTGTTCCCGGTGTTTCACGTTTTCGGACAGATGAACCGGAGGGGGAAAGTTGCGTGTTTGCTATTCTAGGGGTGTGTGGCGGCGGAATGGGCTGCGTACCCGGATTCGTCTTGTCGTTCTGAGCAACTTTCATGTACAAAGTTTTTCCATCTGAGCTACAGTTTTTTTATGAATTTCTAAAGTTTAAATTGTCTAAATTTCCTAGATGTAAATTTAATTCGAAAATCATTTAATGTTAAATGTTAAGTGTACACAGAAAATGCGCACAACAGTGTTCTTGTGAGGTTGACAATGGGACCCAGGGTGTGCTGAGTCCGTAGTCAAAGTCAATGTTGACCAGTCAACTTGGCACATGGGGTCCACCTTCCATTGACTAAAGTTGACAGATTTATTTAAATGGGTTTATATATTGGTGGGGCCGGCACGTAATAGGAACAAGTTATATTAAAGGTTATTTAACAGGGGGTCGCACATGTCATAGAGTACAACTAAATTAAACCTAAACATAAAATTAAACTAACAGTGGGGGGGGCTCATACATCTCCAACATATCTATAATTTTTTATTGCTCCATGCTATATTATCTACTGTTTTGGACATTATTGGGCTTTATTATCCAATTTTGTATTATTTTTGGGACTAACCTATTAACCGGAGGCCCAGCCCAGAATTGTTGTTTTTTGCCTATTTTAGGGTTTCGAAGAAAAGGAATATCAAACGGAGTCCAAAGGGAATGAAACCTTCGGGAACGTGATTTTCTCAACGAATAAGACCCGGGAGAGTTGGACCCTCTGTCAAGAAAGGAAACAGGAGGCCACGAGGTAGGGGGCGCGCCCACCCCCACCAGGCGCGCCCTCCACCCTCGTGGGCCCCCTGTTGCTCCACCGACGTACTCCTTCCTCCTACATATATCCACGTACCCCCAAACGATCAGAAACGGAGCCAAAACCCTAATTCCACCACCGTAACTTTCTGTATCCACGAGATCCCATCTTGGGGCCTATTCCGGAGCTCCGCCGGAGGGGGCATCGATCATGGAGGGCTTCTACATCAACACCATAGCCCCTCTGATGAAGTATGAGTAGTTCACCTCAGACCTACGGGTCCATAGTTAGTAGCTAGATGGCTTCTTCTCTCTTTTTGGATCTCAATACAATGTTCTCCCCCTCTCTTGTGGAGATCTATTTGATGTAATCTTCTTTTTGTGGTGTGTTTGTTGAGACCGATGAATTGTGGGTTTATGATCAAGTCTATCTATGAATAATATTTGAATCTTCTCTGAATTCTTTTATGTATGATTGGTTATCTTTGCAAGTCTCTTCGAATTATCAGTTTGGTTTGGCCTACTAGATTGATCTTTCTTGCAATGGGATAAGTGCTTAGTTTTGGGTTCAATCTTGCGGTGTCCTTTCCCGGTGACAGTAAGGGCAGCAAGGCACGTATTGTATTGTTGCCATCGAGGATAACAAGATGGGGTTTTCTTCATATTGCATGAGTCTATCCCTCTACATCATGTCATCTTGCTTAAGGCGTTATTGACAACCCCTATTTGCGTTGGTTGCGAGGATTTATTTGTTTTGTGCAGGTACGAGGGACTCGCGCGTAGCCTCCTACTGGATTGATACCTTGGTTCTCAAAAACTGAGGGAAATACTTACGCTATTTTGCTGCATTATCCCTTCCTCTTCGGGGAAAACCAACGCAGTGCTCAAGAGGTAGAAAGAAGGATTTCTGGCGCCGTTGCCAGGGAGGTCTACGCAAAAGTCAACATACCAAGTACCCATCACATACCCTAATCTCCCGCATTACATTATTTGGCATTTGCCTCTTGTTTTCCTCTCCCCCACTTCAGCATTGCCGTTTTATTCGCCCTCTCTCTCTCTATCCTCCCTCTCTTTCTCTATTTGCCTCTTTTTGCCCGCTTGCTTTCTGTTTGCTTGTCTGTTAGTTTGCTTGCTTGTCACAATGGCTCAATAATACTAAATTGTGTGACTTCACCAATACCAACAACAATGATATTATTAGCACTCCGATTGCTCCTCTTACCGATGTTGAATCTTGTGAAATTAATGCTGCTTTGCTGAATCTTGTCATGAAAGATCCGTTTTCCGGCCTTCCTAGTGTAGATGCCGCTACCCATCGTAATAGCTTCGTTGATTTATGTGGATAATGATATTGTTAAATTGAAGCTATTTCCTTTTTCGCTTAGAGATCGTGCTAAAGCTTGGTTTTCGTCTTTGCCTAAAAGTAGTATTGATTCATGGAACAAATGCAAAGATGCTTTTATCTCTAAGTAGTTTCCTCCCGCTAAGATCATCTCTCTTAGAAACGATATTATGAATTTTAAGCAACTTGATCATGAACATGTTGCACAAGCTTGGGAGAGAATGAATTTAATGATACGTAATTGCCCTACTCATGGTTTAAATTTGTGGATGATTGTTCAGAATTTTTATGCCGGATTGAATTTTGCTTCTAGAAATCTTTTAGATCCGGCCGCGGGAGGCACTTTTATGGAAATCACTTTAGGAGAAGCTACTAAACTCCTAGATAATATTATGGTTAATTATTCTCAATAGCATACTGAAAGATCTACTAATAAAAAGGTGCATGCGATAGAAGAAATTAATGTTTTGAGTGGAAAGATGGATGAACTTATGAAATTATTTGCTAATAAGAGTGTTTCTTCTGATCCTAATGATACGCCCTTGTCTACTTTGATTTATAATAATAATGAATCTATGGATGTGAATTTTGTTGGTAGGAACAATTTTGGTAACAACGCGTATAGAGGAAATTTCATCCTAGGCCTCATCCTAGTAATCCCTCTAACAATTATGGTAATTCCTACAACAATTCTTATGGAAATTATAATAAGATGCCCTCTGATTTTGAATCTAATATTAAAGAATTTATTACTTCGCAAAAGAATTTTAATGCTATGATTGAAGAAAAATTGCTTAAGATTTATGATTTGGCTAGGAACGTCGATAGAATTTCTCTTGATGTTGATTCTTTGAAACTTAGATCTATTCCACCTAAGAGTGATATAAATTAGTCTCTCAAAACCATGAGAATTTCCATTGATGAGTGCAAAGAAAGAACAGCTAGGATGCGTGCTAAGAAAGATGCCTTTATAAGAGCGTGTTCTTCTAGTTCCTATGAAAATAAAGATGAAGATATAAAAGTTATTGATGTGTCCCCTATTAAATCTTTGTTTTGCAATATGAATCTTGATAATGATGGGACTGAATATGATCCACCTTTACCTAGAAGGTGTTCCAAGAATTCGGAATTTGTTGATCTTGATGCTAAATTTGATAAAAGTGGGATTGAAGAAATTAAAACCCTAGATGTTGCTAAACCCACTATTATGGATTTCAAGGAATTTAACTATGAAAATTGCTCTTTGATTGATTGTATTTCCTTGTTGCAATCCGTGCTAAATTCTCCTCACGCTTATAGTCAACATAAAGCGTTTACTAAACATATCGTTGATGCCTTGATGCAATCTTATGAAGAAAAACTTGAATTGGAAGTTTCTATCCCTAGAAAACTTTACGATGAGTGGGAACCAACTATTAAAATTAAAATTAAAGATCATGAATGCTATGCTTTATGTGATTTGGGTGCTAGTGTTTCCACGATTCCAAAGACTTTGTGTGATTTGTTAGGTTTCCGTGACTTTGATGATTGCTCTCTAAACTTGCACCTTGTGGATTCCACTATTAAGAAACCTATGGGAAGAATTAATGATGTTTTTATTGTTGCAAATAGGAATTATGTTCCCGTAGATTTTACTGTTCTTGACATAGATTGCAATCCTTCATGTCCTATTATTCTTGGTAGACCTTTCCTTAGAACGATTGGTGCAATTATTGATATGAAGGAACGAAATATTAGATTCCAATTTCCATTAAGTAAAGGCATGGAACACTTTCCTAGAAAGAAAATTAAATTACCTTATGAATCTATTATGAGAGCCACTTATGGATTGCCTACCAAAGATGGCAATACCTATATCTATTCTTGCTTGTTATGCCTAGCTAGGGGCGTTAAACGATAGCGCTTGTTGGGAGGCAAACCAATTTTATTTTTATTCCTTGCTTTTTGCTCCTGTTTAGTAGAAAATAATTTATCTAGACTCTTTTTTGGTTGTGTTTTTTGTGTTTAATTAGTGTTTTTGCCAAGTAGAACCGTTGGGAAGACTTGGGGAAAGTCTTGTTGAACTTGCTGTAAAAAAACAGAAACTTTAGCGCTCACGAGAACTGCTGTAATTTTTATTTGGAAAGTGATATTTAGTTAATTCTTTTTTCAGATGATTAATAGATAAATTCCTCACGTCTAGCACATTATTTTAGAATTTTTGGGGTTCCAGATCTTGCGCTAGCTACATATTACTACAGACTGTTCTGTTTTTGACAGATTCTGTTTTTCGTGTGTTGTTTGCTTATTTTGATGAATCTATGGCTAGTAAAATAGTTTATAAACCATAGAGAAGTTGGAATACAGTAGGTATAACACCAATATAAATAAATAATGAGTTCATTACAGTACCTTGAAGTGGTCTTTTATTTTCTTTCGCTAACGGAGCTCACGAGATTTTCTATTTTAAGTTTTGTGTTGTGAAGTTTTCAAGTTTTGGGTAAAGATTTGATGGATTATGGAACAAGGAGTGGCAAGAGCCTAAGCTTTGGGATTCCCATTGCACCCCCAAGATAATCTAAGGACACCTAAAAGCCAAATCTTGGGGATGCCCCGGAAGGCATCCCCTCTTTCGTCTACTTCTATCGGTAACTTTACTTGGAGCTATATTTTTATTCGCCACATGATATGTGTTTTCCTTGGAGCGTCTTGTATGATTTGAGTCTTTGCTTGTTAGTTTACCACAATCATCCTTGATGTACACACCTTTTGAGAGAGCCATACATGATTTGGAATTTGTTAGAATACTCTATGTGCTTCGCTTATATCTTTTGAATTATATAGTTTTGCTCTAGTACTTCACTTATATCTTTTAGAGCATGGTGGTGGATTTGTTTTATAGAAACTATTGATCTCTCATGCCTCACTTAGATTATTTTGAGAGTCTTAATAGCATGGTAATTTGCTTAAAATCCTAATATGCTTGGTATTCAAAGTTAGTAAAATTTTCTTAGGAGTGTTTTGAATACTAAGAGAAGTTTGATGCTTGATGATTGTTTTGAGATATGGAGGTAATAATATCAAAGTCGTGCTAGTTGAGTAGTTGTGAAATTGAGAAATACTTGTGTTGAAGTTTGCAAGTCCCGTAGCATGCACGTAAGGTAAACGTTATGCAACAATTTTGAAACATGAGGTGTTATTTGATTGTCTTCCTTATGAGTGGCGGTCGGGGACGAGCGATGGTCTTTTCCTACCAATCTATCCCCCTAGGAGCATGCGCGTAGTACCGAGGTTTTTGATGACTTGTGATTTTTGCAATAAGTATGTGAGTTCTTTATGACTAATGTTGAGTCCATGGATTATACACACTCTCACCCTTCCATCCTTGCTAGCCTCTTCGGTACCGTGCATTACCCTTTCTCACATTGAGAGTTGGCGCAAACTTCGCCGGTGCATCCAAACCCCGTGATATGATACGCTCTTTGACACATAAACCTCCTTATATCTTCCTCAAAACAGCCACCATACCTACCTATTATGGCATTTCCATAGCCATTCCGAGATATATTGCCATGCAACTTTCCATCATTCCGTTCATCATGACACATTCATCATTGTCATATTGCTTAGCATGATCATGTAGTTGACATAGTATTTGTGGCAAAGCCACCGTTCATAATTCTTTCATACATGTCACTCTGGGTCCATTGCATATCCCGGTACACCGCCGGAGGCATTCATATAGAGTCATCTTTTGTTCTAGTATCGAGTTGTAATAATTGAGTTGTAAATAAATATAAGTGTGATGATCAACATTTTCTAGAGCATTGTCCCAAGTGAGGAATAAAAAAAGAGAAAGGCCCAAAAAAGAGAAGAATCTAAAAAAAGAGAGAAAAAGAGAGAAGGACAATGTTACTATCCTTTGCCACACTTGTGCTTCAAAGTAGCACCTTAATCTTCATGTTAGAGAGCCTCTTGTTTTGGCACTTTCATATACTAGTGGGAATTTTTTTCATTATAGAACTTGGCTTGTATATTCCAACAATGGGCCTCCTCAAGTGCCCTAGGTCTTCGTGAGCAAGCAAGTTGGATGCACACCCACTAGATTCTTTTGTTGAGCTTTCATACATTTATAGCTCTAGTGCATCCGTTCCATGGCAATCCCTACTCCTTGCATTAACATCAATCGGTGGGCATCTCCATAGACCATTGATTAGCCTTGTTGATGTGAGACTTTCTCCCTTTTTGTCTTCTCCACATAACCCCCCTCATTATATTCTATTCCACCCATAGTGCTATGTCCATGGCTCGCGCTCATATATTGCGTGAAAGTTTATAGGTTTGAGATTACTAAAGTATGAAACAATTGCTTGGCTTGTCATCGGGGTTGTGCATGATGAAAGCATTCTTGTGTGACGAAGATGAAACATGACTAAACTATATGATTTTGTAGGGATAAAGTTTCTTTGGCCATGTTATTTTGAGAAGACATAATTGCTTAGTTAGTATGCTTGAAGTATTATTATTTTTATGTCAATATGAACTTTTGTCTTGAATCTTTCGGATCTGAATATTCATACCACAATTAAGAAGAATTACATTGAAATTATGCCAAGTAGCACTCCGCATCAAAAATTCTGTTTTTATCATTTACCTACTCGAGGACGAGCAGGAATTAAGCTTGGGGATGCTCGATACGTCTCCAATGTATCTATAATTTTTGATTGATCCATGCTATATTATCTACTGTTTTGGACATTATTGGGCTTTATTATCCGCTTTTATATTATTTTTGGGAGTAACCTATTAACCGGACGCCCAGCCCAGAATTGTTGTTTTTTGCCTGTTTTAGGGTTTTGAAGAAAAGGAATATAAAACGGAGTCCAAACGGAATGAAACCTTCGGGAACGTAATTTTCTCAATGAATAAGACCCGGGAGACTTGGACCCTACGTCAAGAAAGGAAACAGGAGGCCACGAGGTAGGGGGCGCGCCCACCCCCACCAGGCGCGCCCTCCACCCCCGTGGGCCCCCTGTTGCTCCACCGGCGTACCCCTTCCTCCTATATATATATCCACGTACCCCAAACAATCAGAAACGGAGCCAAAACCCTAATTCCACCGCCGTAACTTTCTGTATCCACGAGATCCCATCTTGGGGCCTATTCCGGAGCTCCACCGGAGGGGGCATCGATCACGGAGGGCATCTACATCAACACCATAGCCCCTTCCGATGAAGTGTGAGTAGTTCACCTCAGACCTACGGGTCCATAGTTAGTAGCTAGATGGCTTCTTCTCTCTTTTTGGATCTCAATACAATGTTCTCCCCCTCTCTTATGGAGATCTATTTGATGTAATCTTCTTTTTGCGGTGTGTTTGTTAAGACCGATGAATTGTGGGTTTATGATCAAGTCTATCTATGAATAATATTTGAATCTTCTCTGAATTCTTTTATGTATGATTGGTTATCTTTGCAAGTCTCTTCGAATTATCAGTTTGGTTTGGCCTACTAGATTGATCTTTCTTGCAATGGGAGAAGTGCTTAGCTTTGGGTTCAATCTTGTGGTGTCCTTTCCCGGTGACAGTAAGGGCAGCAAGGCACGTATTGTATTATTCCCATCGAGGATAACAAGATGGGGTTTTCTTCATATTGCATGAGTCTATCCCTCTAGATCATGTCATCTTGCTTAAGGTGTTAATCTCTTTTTAACTTAATACTCTAGATGCATGCTGGATAGCGGTCGATGAGTGGAGTAATAGTAGTAGATGCAGGCAGGAGTCGGTCTACTTGTCTCGGACGTGATGCCTATATACATGATCATACCTAGATATTCTCATAACTATGCTCAATTCTGTCAATTGCTCAACAGTAATTTGTTCACCCATCGTAGAATACATATGCTCCGGAGAGAAGCCACTAGTGAAACCTATGGCCCCCGGGTCTATCTTTATCATAATGATCTCCTACTACTTAGTTATTTCCTTTGCTATTTCCTTTGCCTTTATTTTACTTTGCATCTTTATCATAAAAATACCAAAAATATTATCTTATCATATCTATCAGATCTCACTCTCGTAAGTGGCCTTATAGGGATTGATAACCCCTATTTGCGTTGGTTGCGAGGATTTATTTGTTTTGTGCAGGTACGAGGGACTCGTGCGTAGCCTCCTACTGGATTGATACCTTCGTTCTCAAAAACTGAGGGAAATACTTACGCTACTTTGCTGGATCATCCCTTCCTCTTCGGGGAAAACAACGCAGTGCTCAAGAGGTATCAGGGCCTTGGCTTAAGTGGGGATTATCCCCTAACAGAGGAGGGATTAGAATAGCATGCGCGCGCATACATAGAAGGGGCGCGGCCGGCAAACAACGACGACGTGTGTTGTCCAAGGGAAGCAGGGCATGGTGGCGTGCGAGGCACAGAGTTGAGTGGGGGCATGCGAGCTGGCGCCGGGCAGCGGTGGCGAGCGCCGACAGCGCCGGTGGCTAGCAGCAGCAGAAGTAGCAGAGGAGCAGCGGCCGTAGCGGCTGGAGCGAGCGGCAGCAACAGACAGCATCATGGGCGGGCATGGGCAGAGCGGCGCAGACGGGCGGCGGGGCGTCGGTGGTCGGCGCGGGGCGAGCTACCGGGGCGACGGCGACTGGGCAAGCACGGGGATTGCCGATATAGCGCCAGAAAATCAAAGGGATAAGGGGGAATCGTACCGGGACCTCACCAGGAGCTTGTAGATGCGTCGGGGAAGCTCGGGGAGGCACCGGAGCACTGATCCATGGCGGGGTAGCGGTGACGGCCGACGGCGAAGACGAGGGCGACGACGATGACGTGGCGGCTCCTCAGCTCGATCCAGCAGTGTAGTCGAAGGAGCAGTAGGCGACGGAGCCCGCGGACCTGCCGGCTGGACACAACGAGGATGTTGGCTACGCGGGCGGCGAAGCAACGGCGACACACGAGCGGCCATGGCAGGGAAGGAGAAGCAGCGCGAGGAAAAGGGGAAACAAAACTAGGGTTTCAGTCCAGGGGGTGGCGGGGTCGTCATGTAGGCAACGAGGGGGGATCCTGGATGGCCGACACGCATCCAAGGCGTGACCATGGCGGCTAGATGTCTGCCACGCCCCTATTTCCTGTAGCTGGAGGTGGGAGATGTGTAACACCCCGGATGTAACTTACCCAATTTGTACTCCAACTCTTGTCGTTTCCGGTTTTAAGTTATTTTATTTTCTTGGGTTCGGGTCTTTGTCTCTGTGTGTTGTTATCATTGTCATGCATCTCATATCATGTCATCATGTGCATTGCATTTGCATACGTGTTCATCTCATGCTTTCGAGCTTTTTCCCCGTTGTCCGTTTTGCATTCCGGTGCTTCGTTCTCCTCCGGTGGTCATTTCTAGCTTTCTTTCATGTGTGGGGATTAAACATTTCTGGATTGGACCGAGACTTGCCAAGAGGCCTTGGTTTACTACCGGTAGACCGCTTGTCAAGTTTCGTATCATTTGGACTTCGTTTGATACTCCAACGGTTAACCGAGGGACCGAAAAGGCCTCGTGTGTGTTGCAGCCAAACACCCCTCCAATTTGGCCCAAAACCCACCTAAACCCTCTCCATCATCTAGAGCGTTCTATCACGATCGCGTGGCCGAAAACCACACCTCATTTGGACTCTCCTAGCTCCTCCTATGCCTATATAAAGACCCCCCCATTCGAAATCACGGACGAAACCCTAGAAAAACTCCGCCCGCCGCCGCCGGACGTGTCTGACCCGCTCCCCCTCGGCCAATCTCCACGCGACACCTGTCCCTGGGCCGGTCCCCACATCGCCGCCGACCGCGCGGGCCCATTAGGCCCGTGGCCGGCCCTCCCGGCCCGGCTCCCGGGCGCCGCCGCCCGCGCGCGCCTCCTCCTTCCTCGCCCGAGCCGGCCGCCGCTCTCCACCATCAACTCCAGCGCCGGCGAGCTCCACCGCCGCACCATCTCTGCCCGCTCACCGACGCCGCCTCCGCCGCCAAGCCCAACGCCACCGCAGATCCGGTGCCGCCCCGCGACGCCTCGCCCCGCCTCCTTGAAGCTTCGGTCGACCCCCTCCTCGACGCCGGCGACTTCTCCGGCGAGAGATCCGGCCGCCCCGCCTCATCTCCGGCGAACGATGTCTCCGGCGACCTAGATCCGGCAGCTTGCTACAGTGCTCCCGATCCGCTGCTACAGTAAACCCTAGGGGTTGTTTGTTTTCCCTAAGTCCCTAAATATTTTAGCTATTTTCATCATGTCGTAACTCCGCATCAGTAGTGGTGCCCAGTTGGGGGTGATCGGGACCGTGTTGCTTGTTGGGTTATCTTTTATTTTGGCGCCGTAGACGGGCCATGAGTGTTTGGATGATGTAATGTTATTTATGTACTTGATTGATGTGGCGAGTGTAAGCCAACTATGTTATCTCCCCTTTTATTATCTATATTACATGGGATGTTGTGAAGATTGCCTAACTTGCGACATATGCCTTCAATGCGATTATGCCTCTAAGTCGTGCCTCGACACGTGGGAGATATAGTCGCATTGAGGGAGTTACAAGTTGGTAATCATAGCCTTCCCCGACCTTAGGAGCCCCATTGCTTGATCATTTTTAGCAGCCGAGTTGTGTCTAGAAAAATGTTTTGAGTCATTTAGGAATTATATATCGGAGAGTTTAGGAATTCTTTTTACTTCCCAGTCTCCTCATCGCTCTGGTAAGGCATCCTGACGTAGAGTTTTGACTCTTCTCTTCTCAAATTTCACAAAAAAAAATTAGGATCACGCGGGTATCTTGGAATCGCTCCGATGGTTTTATGACGAGAACATTGTCTTGGTGCCTCCTGTCAGGGGTTTTGTGGAAGTGTCCCGGGGGGTTGAGCTCTGAGGTGTTGTCGTCATAATTTTATCGTTGCAGTTCTGGAATACCTGAGTTTAGTACGCCGACATCGAAAATCTCTTTTATGCAGTTCGTTGGTGAGATAATCTCGACGCCACCCAGTACTAGGGCGGGAGTTCGGGAGTATCACCATAACTTGTATAACGGATGCTTTTCAAAGGTTGAGGTAGATGGTTTCCGAAGTTTTTCTTGGTTATGTGTTGAAGGATGGATACAGCTGGATGTGGGATTTGCTAGATTTGGGTGAGATAATATGCTTCCCCTGTATCCCCAACACCTGATTGCATAACCGGAAAGGTTCGGGAGTTTCATAGGTGGGAATTCTAGTAGCTCTAGTTTCTTCGTCCATGGATATTTGGTTTGAGATTGGGATTTCTTACCGATTATTCGTTCTTGATACGTACCTTGTTGATTTATTTCTCTACCTTAATTCTAAGTGGCTTCTCAATTTATGGATATGTGACCATTTCAAGAGGAATGCATTCGTTCATTTTGTTCGGATGTGAAGACTATATGTTGCAATTTTCATTCCGTTGGATTCAGCTTCAATATTTATCTATCAATGTGCTAATGGATGTCAACCTCTTCAGGATGGCTCCTCCAACGCGCACGACTCCAAATCCTGATCCGCCACCACCTCCACCTCCTCCGGAGGCATGGCAAGCTGTGATGGCCGCAACCAATGCAAACACACAGTTGATCATGCAAATTCTTCAAGAGCGCAATCAAGGGAACCAAGGCAACAATCAGAATCACTTTGCTACACTCAACCAGTTCATTGCTAAAGGGCCAAAGACTTTCAGCAATTGTGTTGAGGCAACTGATGCTGATGATTGGCTTGTGGATCTGTGCAAGCATTTCGAGTGAAGTAACGTCAGGCCTGAGGACTTTGTCAAATTCTCTTCCTTCCAACTCAAAGATCAAGCTGCAGAATGGTTCCAGCATTACAAGGATTCCAGAGGTGGACGTGTTATCACTTGGGATGAACTCCGTCAAGATTTCAGAGCTCATCATATCCCTCAAAGCATGGTTGAAAGCAAGCGTGAGGAATTCCGCAACCTGAAGCAAGGCTCTTTGTCTGTCTATGACTACAACAAGTTGTTTCAGAAGCTCGCCCGCTTTGCCAAGCAGGACGTCCCTGATGAGAAGAGCATGATATACCAGTTCAGGGGTGGTCTCAGAGAAGAAATTTAGCTCGCTCTTGTCCTCTTTGAGCCCTTGAGGTACGATGAGTTCTACAACATGGCATTGAAGCAAGAGGCTGCTCAATTGAGGTGTGATGCTTCCAAGAAGCAAGTCAGAGATGATACTCCTTCTTCCTCTACTCAAGTGGCCAAGCAGCAGAAGTATTGGCTTCCTCCTCCTCCGTTTCGTCAGCCGTATCAGCAGAAGAGCAAAGGTGGCAGTGGTTCTTCCCACCCACCCAACCCTGGCTTTCAGAACAAGACTTCGTCTCAAGCTCCAAGATCGAGTGCTCCGTACCACCATCCGCTTTCAGAGGTCACGTGCAACAAGTGCCAACAGAAGGGTCACTATGCAAACAAGTGTTTCAACCAGAGGCGTCTTCCTCCTCCTCCTCCTGTTAGATCGGCAAGTACAGATGTGGTCAAGCATAACCCCAAGTATGCCAAGGTCAATATGGTGAATGCAGCTTAGGCAGAGGATTCATCAGATGCCATCATGGGTAACCTTCCTATTAATGATATTCCAGCTAAAGTTCTTTTGACACTGGTGCATCGCATTGTTTCATTTCCAAATCTTTTGCATCGAAGTATGAGTGCGACTATCAGTATCTGCAAAATTCTTTGCAAATCGTGTCACCGGCCAAGCAAATGACAGCTAATTTCTGCATCCCGAATATTACTATCACGTTGGGCGACTACAAATTTTTAGCTTCTCCTATTGTTCTGGGTGATTTGGATATTGATCTTATTCTCGGAATGGATTGGCTTTCTAAGCACAAGGCTCATCTTGACTGTGCAGCCAGGCAGATTCAATTGACTCATTCGTCTGAGGATGTAATTGTGTTTGCAGCTCATGATGATACCATCCGTCTGTTTTCTCTCAATGAGAAGGGTGAATTGGATGCCATCTCGCAAATTCCAGTCATTTGCGAATATCAAGACGTCTTTCCAGAAGAGCTTCCAGGAATGCCTCCGCACTGGCCAGTTGAATTCGTCATTGATCTTGAGCCTGGCACGGAACTAGTGTGCAAGCGTCCTTACAAGCTCGGACCTGAAGAGTTGAAGGAGCTGAAGAAGCAACTCGATATTCAAGAAAGAATGGGTCTCATCCGGCCTAGTTCTTCTCCGTGGGGTTCTGGTGTTCTTTTTGTGAAGAAGAAGGATGGAACGGACCGACTTTGTGTGGATTACCGTCCATTGAACAAGAAGACCATCAAGAACAAATACCCACTTCCCAACATCAATGAGCTATTCGAACAACTCAAAGGTGCCCAAGTATTCTTCAAGCTTGATCTCCGTATGGTTTATCATCAGATTCAAATCCGTGAGCGAGATATTCCCAAGACGGCTTTCAGGACAAGCTATGGTTCATACGAATACACTGTCATGTCTTTTGTCCTCGTCAACGCTCCTCCGACTTTCTCTCGCATGATGAACTTCATCTTCAACGCCTACACCAATGACTTCGTTTTGGTCTATCTCGACGACATTCTGGTTTTCTCGAAGAACAAGGAAGATCATGCCAAGCACTTGCGTTTGGTACTCGATAAGTTGAGGGAACACAAGTTCTACGCCAAGTTCTCCAAGTGCGAATTTTGGCTCGATGAGGTTCTTTATCTTGGTCATATCATCTCTGCCAAGGGCATTGCAGTGAATCCTGAGAAGGTGTCTGCAATTGTGAATTGGGAACCTCCTCAGAACGTGAAGAAACTCCGTAGCTTCCTCGGTCTCGCAAGCTACTGTCGAAGATTCATTGAAAACTTTTCTAAGATCGCGAAGCCTCTCTCTAATCTTCTCCAGAAACACGTCAAGTACGTTTGGTCTCCGGAGTGTGACATTGCTTTCGACACTTTGAAAGAGAAACTGATCACTGCTCCAGTTCTGACTCCGCCTGATGAATCCAAGCCGTACGAGGTCTTTTGTGATGCCTCTCTCCAAGGTCTTGGCGCAGTGCTGATGCAAGAGAAGAAAGTTGTTGCTTATACCTCTCGCCAGTTGAAGCCCAATGAGAAGAACTACCCCACTCATGATCTCGAGTTGGCGGCAGTTGTGCATGCTCTTTTGACTTGGAGACATCTCTTATTGGGAAGAAAAGTGGACATTTTCACTGATCACAAGAGTCTCAAGTACATCTTCACTCAGCCTAATCTCAACCTCAGGCAAACTCGATGGGTCGAAATTATTCAAGAGTATAATCCGAGTATCGAGTATATTCCAGGCAAGGCCAATGTGATTGCTGATGCATTGAGCAGAAAGGCTTATTGCAACAGTCTGATTCTCAAGCCTTATCAACCCAAGCTTTGTGATGCTTTCTGCAACCTTAATCTGCAAGTTGTTCCTCAAGGTTTCCTCGCCAACCTTCAAGTCTCTCCTATCTTGGAAGACCAGATTCGCCAAGCCCAGCTTCTTGATGCTATGGTGAAAAAGGTGAAGATTGGGATTGCCAAGAGTCAACCCAAGTACAAGTGTTACCGCCTTGATGACAAGGATACTCTCTTCTTCGAGGATCGTATTGTTGTACCCCAAAGGTGACCTCCGTAAAGTGATCATGAATGAGGCTCAAAATTCTCTCCTCTCCATCCACCCTGGGAGCACAAAGATGTATCAGGACCTCAAGCAGGCTTATTGGTGGACTCGAATGAAGCGCGAGATTGCTCAGTTCGTGAATGAATGTGATGTTTGCAGAAGAGTGAAGGCAGAACACCAAAGGCCAGCTAGTCTCCTCCAACCTTTTGCCATTCCAGAATGGAATTTTGACCACATTGAGATGGACTTCGTGACTGGGTTTCCAAAGTACAAGCGTGGCAATGATGCTATATTCGTTGTCATCGACAAACTCACCAAAGTGGCTCACTTTCTGCCTATCAAAGAGTCAATCACTGCAGCTCAATTGGCGGAACTCTATACCTGTCGGATTGTCTCTCTGCATGGTATTCCACAAGTGATCTCTTCAGACCGTGGCAGCATCTTTACCTCCAAGTTTTGGGATTCTTTTCAGAAGGCCATGGGCACGAACATTTGCTTCAGCACAGCTTTCCATCCTCAAACTAGCAGTCAAGTCGAGCGTGTCAACCAGATTCTTGAAGATATGCTCAGGGCTTGTGTGATCTCCTTCGGCATGAAGTGGGAGGATTGTCTTCCTTATGCTGAATTCTCCTACAACAACAGTTTTCAAGCAAGTTCGGGCAAGGCCCCATTTGAAATTCTGTATGGCAGGAAGTGCCGTACCCCTCTCAACTGGTCCAAAACCGGTGAACGTCAGCTTTTGGGTAATGACTTAATCACAGAGGCAGAGGAAATGTGCAAAGTCATTCGAGATAACCTCAAAGCAGCCCAATCCCGCCAGAAGAGCTACTATGACAGTAAGCACCGTGATTTGGCCTTTGAGATCGGAGATCATGTTTACCTCCGCGTCTCTCCTATGAAAGGTACTCTTCGCTTCGGTATCAAAGGGAAGCTTGCCCCTAGATACATGGGACCTTTCAAGATTGTCAGCAAGAGAGGCGATCTCGCCTATCAACTCAAGCTTCCTTCAAACTTTGCAAATGTTCATGATGTGTTCCATGTCTCTCAGCTTCGAAAGTGCTTCAAGACTCCTGACCACACCGTCAACTTCAAGGACATTGAGCTCCAAGAAGATCTCTCCTATCGTGAGCACCCCGTTGCTATTCTCGAAGAGACTAAACGCAAGACTCGCAACAAGTCAATCAAATTCCTCAAAGTCAAGTGGTCACACTATTCCGACCGTGAAGCTACCTGGGAACGCGAGGATCACCTCCGCTCTGAGTACCCGGCGTTCTTTCAGTCCTAGATCTCGGGACGAGATCCTTTCGTAGTAGTGGAGTGTTGTAACACCCCGGATGTAACTTACCCAATTTGTACTCCAACTCTTGCCGTTTCCGGTTTTAAGTTATTTTATTTTCTTGGGTTCGGGTCTTTGTCTCCGTGTGTTGTTATCATTGTCATGCATCTCATATCATGTCATCATGTGCATTGCATTTGCATACGTGTTCATCTCATGCATTCGAGCTTTTTCCCCGTTGTCCGTTTTGCATTCCGGCGCTTCGTTCTCCTCCGGTGGTCATTTGTAGCTTTCTTTCGTGTGTGGGGATTAAACATTTCTGGATTGGACCGAGACTTGCCAAGCAGCCTTGGTGTACTACCGGTAGACCGCCTGTCAAGTTTCGTATCATTTGGACTTCGTTTGATACTCCAACGGTTAACCGAGGGACCGAAAAGGCCTCGTGTGTGTTGCAGCCCAACACCCCTCCAATTTGGCCCAAAACCCACCTAAACCCTCTCCATCATCTAGAGCGTTCGATCACGATCGCGTGGCCAAAAACCACACCTCATTTGGACTCTCCTAGCTCCTCCTATGGCTATATAAAGACCCCCCCCCCATTCGAAATCACGGACGAAACCCTAGAAAAACTCCGCCCGCCGCCGCCGGACGAAATCCGGACGGCCGGACATGTCCGCCCCGCTCCCCCTCGGCCAATCTCCACGCGACACCTGTCCCTGGGCCAGTCCCCACATCGCCGCCGACCACGCGGGCCCGTTAGGCCCGTGCCCGGCCCTCCCGGCCCGGCTCCCGGGCGCCGCCGCCCGCGCGCGCCTCCTCCTTCCTCGCCCGAGCCGTCCGCCGCTCTCCGCCATCAACTCCGGCGCCGGTGAGCTCCGCCGCCGCACCATCTCCGCCCGCTCGCCTACGCCGCCTCCGCCGCCAAGCCCGACGTCGCCGCAGATCCGGTGCCGCCCCACGACGCCTCCCCCCGCGTCCTTGAAGCTCCGATCGACCCCCTCCTCGACGCCGGCGACTTCGCCTGCGAGAGATCCGGCCGCCCCACCTCGTCTTCGGCGAACGACGTCTCCGGCGACCTAGATCCGGCGGCTTGCTACAGTGCTCCCGATCCACTGCTACAGTAAACCCTAGGGGTTGTTTTTTCCCCAAGTCCCTAAATATTTTAGCTATTTTCATCATGTCGTAACTCCACATCCGTAGCTCCGTTTTGGGCATATAGCATATCAAAATGTTCAACTCAGAGAGTACATCATTTCATTCCATTGCATCATTTTCATTTGAGTTCATCTTGATGCCCGAAATGCTGTTAGAAGAGGGCTACTTGAGATTATTGTCAGATCTGCTGCTCCATTTAGATTTTTGTCATTTTTGCCATGATTAATGTGTGCATGATATGCCCATGAGCTCTACATATGTTTTGTTAAGGGTTTTGCCATCTTTCCAGAGGTGCACCCATGTATTTTTGTGATGTGTGTGGTGACTAGCACAAGCTTGCAAAGTGAGGCACTTGGTAAAGCTGATTTCTGGGACTTAGCATTTCCACTAAGTCCTTGATCTGTTTATCTCATATGGCCATATGTTCATGTTGTTTCCTAGTGATCCCTGCCTCTTTTTAGGATGATCAGTAAGGATGTTTTGTTAATCTTGTAGTGCTCTATCCATCCATGTCTTTGTTTGCATTTATGGAGCACCTTAGCTTGAGTCAATCGAGCTCTACTTTTGCTACTTCGTGAATCTGGGCAGATTGTGTACTTGTTAGCGATTTTGCCGAGGATGTTGTAGTTGATCCGTGCATCTGATCTGAAATTCCAGACAAGTGTTAATTTCACTAAGTCTGAAACCTGTTTGCCATATGCATTTTTGCCATGCTTGTTTGAACCTGTTAATGGATGAATTGGCCGTAGCTCAGTGCTAGACTTTTGTTAAGCATCATGAATGCATCCCTGCCATGTATTTTGTTGTAATGTTTGGGTGCTGTAGCTTGTTCATCTCTTTGCATTTAGATGGCTACTTGCTGTAAATTACAGACCGGTGTCATATTTGAATCGCTTGCCATTTCCAAACCGTAACTCCGATTCCGGCGTTCTTTATATCGTTTTCAAGCGATTTCACCTCATCTTTCCAGCGGCACACTTGGATTTCCAAGTTGAGGCCAGGTTCATGCTTCCCTTGTGAAATCTTGCATATGCATCCCGCATAGCATACCATTCTTGCATCATATTGTTTGATCCTTGCACGTGGTTGATTGTGTCCTTGTTGTTTGTTTGTCTTGTTTGGGTAGAGCCGGGAGACGAGTTCGCTAATGAGGAGCCCGTTGAGTTTGCTTTCGAGGATCCAGTCAACTCTGACAACTTTGCAGGCAAGATGATCATACCCTCGAAATCACTACTATCTTTGCTATGCTAGATTGCTCGCTCTTTTTCTATGCCAATGCTACGATGCCAACCACTTGCTTTCAAGCCTCCCAAATTGCCATATCAAACCTCTAACCCACCTTGTCCTAGCAAACCGTTGATTGGCTATGTTACCGCTTTGCTCAGCCCCTCTTATAGCGTTGCTAGTTGCAGGTGAAGATTGGAGGCCGTTCCTTGTTGGAACATTTATTTACTTGTTGGGATATCATTATATTGCCATGTTATCTTAATGCATCTATATACTTGCTAAAGGGTGGAAGGCTCGGCCTCTCGCCTAGTGTTCTGTTCCACTCTTGCCGCCCTAGTTTCCATCATATCGGTGTTATGTTCCCGGATTTTGCGTTCCTTACGCGGTTGGGTTATAATGGGAACCCCTTGATAGTTCGCCTTGATTAAAGCTTTTCCAGCAATGCCCAACCTTGTTTTACCATTTGCCACCTAGCCTCTTTTTCCCTTGGGTTTCCGGAGCCCGAGGGTCATCTTATTTTAAACCCCCTGGGCCAGTGCTCCTCTGAGTGTTGGTCCAAACTAGAGTCCTGTGCAGCGCCCCCTCGGGGAAACTCGAGGTTTGGTTTTAGTTGTATGGAGAGCTCATCTGAGTGTGCCCTGAGAACGAGATATGTGCAACTCCTATCGGGATTTGTCGGCACATTTGGGCAGTGTTGCTGGTCTTGTTTTAACCTGTCGAAGTGTCTTGAAGAACCGAGATACCGAGTCTGATCGGAACGTCTTGGGAGGAGGTCTATTCCTTCGTTGACCGTGAGAGCTTGTCATGGGCTAAGTTGGGACTCCCCTGTAGGGATTTGAACTTTCGAAAGCCGTGCCTGCGGTTATGGGCAGATGGGAATTTGTTAATGTCCGGTTGTAGATAACTTGAACCTTAACTTAATTAAAATGAATCAACTGAGTGTGTTACCGTGATGGCCTCTTCTCGGCGGAGTCAGGGAAGTGGACACGGTGTTGGAGTAATGTTTGCGCAGGTTGCTCTCTAGTTTCTCGCTCGCACTTTGCCTCCTCTTCTCGCTCTCTTTTGCGAACAGGATAGCCACCATATTTGCTAGTCGCTTGCTGCAGCTCCACATATTTACCTTGCCTTACCTATAAGCTTAAATAGTCTTGATTGCGAGGGTGCGAGATTGCTGAGTCCCTGTGGCTCACAGATTACTATTACACCAGATGCATGGCCTGATGATTCCGCTCCAGGTGACACGCTTGAGCTCAAGTGGGAGTTCGACGAGGACTCTCAACGATACTATGTTTCCTTTCCTGATGATCAGTACTGGTGCCCAGTTGGGGGTGATCGGGACCGTGTCGCTTGTTGGGTTATCTTTTATTTTGGCGCCGTAGACGGGCCATGAGTGTTTGGATGATGTAATGTTATTTATGTACTTGATTGATGTGGCGAGTGTAAGCCAACTATGTTATCTCCCCTTTTATTATCTATATTACATGGGATGTTGTGAAGATTGCCTAACTTGTGACATATGCCTTCAATGCGATTATGCCTCTAAGTCGTGCCTCGACACGTGGGAGATATAGTCGCATCGAGGGTGTTACAAGATGAGTGGGGTGTGGGTTGGGCCATCCAGTTTGCTAGATGGGCCATGGTGCCAAGTAGAATAGGCCTTTTAGTTTTTTTGTTTACTTATTTCTTTCCTACTTTGCATTATATTTGAGCTACTAAAATAGTTTTGTTCAATACCAAACTTGGCACAAAAACATAGTACAATATTCTGGGTTGCTACAAAAAGTATTGAGGGCATTCGTAATTATGTGATTTCCGGTTTGAATTTAAATGTGTTGGATAGGTGGTGCTGGGTCTGTTTTAAATACTTTAGGGGCATTTTAACAACTAAATAGTGTTAATTTCTACATCAAAATTATATAGTGATTATTTTCAACCCAACAAACATTTTTGTTTTACAGTCTAAGGAAATATTATTTTGACTTGAAATTTAAATTTGACTTTGATTTTTATTAAGTGGCAATGTGCATAGTAATCATGATGACATGGCCGCCATTAGTGGGAGATTACTGTAGCATGATTCTCGGGGTGTTACAGAGCCTCTGCCTCAGCCATGGGACCGATGCCCTACATGACTTCCTCTAGCGCCTTCACCAAGTGGGGAAGCAGCTGAGCAGGGCCATCCTTGTCGGTGGTCAGCGGCTTCTCCAGGCCCTTCTCCTACAGTGACTTCAGCGCCATGCTGGACCTCTTCTCAAGAAGCGAGAAGGCCACACGGTATTCGGCCAGGACCTTCGCCTTGGCGTTGAGCTCGGCCTCCCTCGTCTTCGCCTTCTGCTCCAGCTCCTCTAGTCGGCTGCGCTCCGTGGCTTGCGCCTTCGTTAGCTCCCCCAGCTCGGCGTCGCAGCCCTTGATGGCGTCCTCCCGTGCCTTCATCTCCTCCTCCTTCGCTTCGCGGTTGCGTGCTTCTTTTGCGCGCTCATCGTGCAGCCTCTTCAGCTCGCCCTCTAGCTCTTGGCAGCGGTCGCGGGCGGCCTCGGCGTCCTTCAGCGCCGCCTCGCGATCAGCCGCAGCTCTGGCGGCAGCCTGCTTCTCCTTCTCGGAGGCTGCCGTGGCCTGGCTCAGCGACACTCGAACTGCCGAGTCGGAGTGAAGCCAGCTTGAGGCCAGCTCCAGGCACCCGGCCACTAGGTGCGGGTTGGCGCCTAGGAGGTCTTCCCGCAGCTTGGCCATCCCCGAGAAGACACGCTCCAAGACTATGGAGGGAGCAGAAGAATTTGGGGCCAAAGGCGCAGCAGGAGGACGAGGCGATGTTGTTACCAGAGCCTGGAAGATCGAGGGCTTCGGAGCCCTTGGGACCTCATCAGCAGAGCCGGGTGCCGACACTTCTGGAGCGAGCGGGGCCACGGGGGCTGATTCATCCTGACGATGCTCCTCTTGGCCTCGCGAGGGCGGCCGTGCTAGGGAGGTGCGGGTGTTGTCGCCTCTCTTCCCCACAGAGGGGGGTACGGCCGCGGCATCCTCCTTCCTCTTCTTCGCTGAAGACACCGGCTTGATCAACCAAGGGGGAATGTCAGAAAATAGCAAGTACAAGCGGGAACAAGATGAAGCTGGAAGCACTTAATGATCTACTGCGACATAGTCCACCTTCCACTTGGAGAGCCTGAAACCCAAAAGCATCGGGGCCTGAGGAGTGGGCACACGGGGGCAGAAGATGGCGCAGCAAAAGGGCCGGAGCCGGCCCCAAGCGGTGCCAAGTCGAAGGCGGCATCTCGAGAGACCAGCGACGATCTACCCCTTGTCGAGATGAGGGGCAGCTCCCTCTCCTCCAGGCGGGTGTCGGCCTCGGCGTCATCTGGCAGAGTGCAGAGGATGTCGGCCTTGCTCAAGGGGGAGTTCTCCCCCATCTCCTCGGGGGTCTCCTACGAGTCCTCCTCCTCTTCCTCCCTGCGGGACTCGTCAGAAGACACCTCCACCGGCTTTGGCGTTGCAGAGGCCCCAGCGAGCGCTGGCGGCACCAGCCCGCGCGCGTCAAAGGTCAGCCTGGAGGCAACGAATTGCTCCTAGTCCTTATGATGGAACAAAGGAACAAAGGCGCTCGGCGGGTACTCTTGGTTATCCCCAACCAAGAGGCGCGGAATTGCCGTTAGCTCGTCGTCAGGCAAGGCCATCGGGCTCAGACGAATCTTGTCTTCTTCATCTCTAAGCTTCCACAAAGGGCGCGCGTGCTCCTAAAGTGGAGCAACGCGCAGTGTCAAGAATTCCTTCAGGAGCATGGCCCCTGTCACCTTGGCCGCCTTCGCATTGCCCGGCTTCAAATCGATCTTCATCTGCTCCAACACCGATGACGCCCGCTCGTCGGTGTGCTCTACACGAGACCACCCCTTGTCAGACTGGGTGCCTCCATCGGCAGTTCCAAGCATGGATGGACGCACTTGGCACTCATCATGACCCATTTGTCCCTGATGTTGTCAACCCTCTTCCCGGTATTCGAGATCGAGTTGGCCTGGCCGGCCGCGATGAAGTTGGCGCACCGGGAGATATGGCCGCCGGTGAGGCGGAGGAAGAAGAAGTGGCGCAGCAATGCCATGGATGGCATCACGCCCAGGTACTCCTCGCAATAGTAGGCGAAGATAGACAAGAGAAGAATGGAGTTGGGATGGAGATGCAGCGCCTGCAGCCCTAAGTGGTCGAGGATCTCGAAAAAGAAATTAGAAAAGGGGGGAACCAACCCAGCGGCGATGCTGCTTGTGAAGAAAGGGAAGAAGGTGCTTCCCTCAGGCTCCGGCTCGTTGGAGGCAAGCCGGAGCTCCATCTTCCCCCTCTTGCTGCTCTGCCCCGCCATTAGCAAGCGCATGGCGGCAAGGTTCTTCTCTGTGACATTGTGCACGTCAAGGGCTGGCTTGAACCAGGCCGGCGCCGAGGAGGACTTGACCTTGCGTGGCGCCATTGGTCACAGATGCGGAGCGAAGTTGGAGTGCATCTGGAGGTTTCGGCGGCAAGGAGCGAGAAAGGGGATCTGGAGCAAGGCGAGGAAGAAGCAATGAAGGCAAGCACTGTCTGCGCCAGCCTTTTTGTCAAGACAGGCAGTTGCCAAGGCAGCATGGGGAAGCGGAGACGCCCACGTCCAATCAACCGCCACGCGTCAACCGAGGCCGTAGGCTCTTGCGGCCCGCGGTGCTCCGCGCTTGACCTCGTGACGTGAGCCATGACGATCGAGACCAGGCGGGCGCCAGGCGGGCGCCAGCACGCGCAGTGTCCTTACTTCCTCTTTGGTGCCAAGGGGGCAAGCGCAGGCGCGGAGTACCGAGGCATCAAGGAAAAGTTTCCATATCGGTGCAACGAGACCAAGACCATAAGGACGGCAAGACGGAGGTCACCATGGAGCCCAGGACGGCGTCACCACCAGAACCTTTAGCAGGCGAAGACCACCTTTTGTCAGGATAGCTTGTACTAGCTGTCCCCTTTCAAATTGGCCGTTGTTGGCTCCCTTCCCATCAATATTTGGGGAGAGGACCAGGGCCTATATAAGTAGAACTAGCCACCAAAGTAGGGGGGACGGACTGACGGATTCAGAGGCATCTCACCCACACAAGTTCGCCAAGCACTAGAACACCTCGACCTCAGGAGGCTGTTCTTCCCCTTGTATTGTTCATCATCAGCCCAAGAGGCAATCCACCACCACCACACTGTAGTAGGGTATTACACCACAACAGTGGCCCGAAGCAGTATAAATCTTGTGTCTACATGTTGCAAGTTCGGCGAGTTCATCCGCGAGATCTTAGCGAGCTAGGGCGTGGATCGATAGGGAGAAAACCTTCGCACGCACCCTAGTGTTCGAACCTTTAGGGTTTTGCCGGAACCCGTGATCTGACATTTGGTGCCACATGTAACGTTTGTGGTTGTCGACGAGGAGGAAATAGTGCTTCCCTCTTGTTGTCACCGGCGTGATTGGGCCACACAAGTCACCGTGCACGAGCTCGTGTGATTCTGTTGCCCGGTTCTTAGCCACTGCTGGGAATGAGGCACATCGTTGCTTCCAGACGAGGCATGCCTTGCACATCTCCTCGACATGGGTCATTGCCGGTAGGCCCCACATCATCCATCTTGGACAGCTTCTCGAGGTCGGCGAAGTTCTGGTGACTGAAGTGTGCGTGTCATCACCAAGTGTCGTCGACATGCACACACAATCATACATGCTTGACAACCTGCATGTTAACCACGTACATGCGATTCTTGGAGCGCAGTTCCTAGGCGATGAGCTTCCTTTCCCAATCTCGGATCGACATGATCCCATGCTCAACATCGGTTGGGAAGCCGATCTCGTATGTTTTGATTCATTAGTATTCCCAAAAACACGCACTAAGGCACTTAGATTGGGTCATTCTTTGATTCAACGGGCTGGACGCAATCAAGTTGTTATCAACTCTGATAATTTGGAGGTCATTGATACAATGAACAATGAAGGATGGCCAACAAGAGTGGTGGCGGCAGGTTTTGATGATTTTTATTTTCTTGCTTGTGATTTTCCTATATCTAGAGTAGAAATGCAAATAAGGTTGTTCATGAGTTTGCTAGATTGACTAAATTTTCCTCTGTTGTTGAATGTTGATTGGTTTGAGGAGCTTTCAAATGACATTGTGCCACTTCAATAAATGATGTATCTATTGTTTTGATTCAATAAAGTTTGTACAAAGTTTCTACATGGTGATCACCTTGCAAGAAAGAGTACTCTGAAGTTAAAGAAGAAGTTCGTAAGAGCATCTACAATCAGGCGCCCCAAACCGGCCTCAAACGACTGGGCGGCCCGCCCGGTCACTAGTCGGTCACGATTTTTCGACCCAGACGGGCCCCTCAAACTGCCTCAAATTTCAGGGCTGACCATCACACCTGATATCCAGCCCGAATATGGGGCGTATATGGGGTGCTCGGGCATGCCCGCCACGTTGGTCTAACGGTGGGGTCCCACGCGGAAACGCCTGGAAACCCTGTGGTCCGACGGAAGCCGCGTCCGTTGCCGCGGTCTGAATGCCGCGTGGCGCCGCTCCGGCTCGCCGCCCAAGACCAAATCCGTCTATTTAAGCCGGTCGGCGTCCTGCAACCCTAATCCCATCCACCTCCACCCTCTCCGCGCCGCCAGTCCGAGCCCATCCACCTCCTCCCTCTCCCGCTCCAGCGCTCTGCCCACGGTCCAACGCTCCGCTCACGCTCCGACACTCCGCCATGGTCCAAAGCAAGATCACCTACTACGCCATGCTAAAGCCGAAGCGCCGCTATGAGATCCAGTAGGAGATCCGGGCGAGGCAAGCCGCGCGCGCTGATAACCACAAGTATAGGGGATCGCAAAAGTTTTAGAGGGTAAAGTATTCAACCCAAATTTATAGATTCAACACAAGGGGAGCCAAAAATATTTGAAGGTATTAGCAGCAGAGTTGTCAATTCAACCACACCTGGAGATTAATTATCTGCAGCAACGTGATTAGTAGCAAAGTAATATGATAGTTTTGATAATAGTGACATCAGTAACAGTAATGGTAACAGTGATAGCAGTAGTTTTGTAGCAAGTGCAATAGTAACAGCAGCAGTAGTAACTTAGCAAGATCAATATAAGATAAATTCTAGGCATTGGATCGGTGACTTGTTGGATGATATTCATCATGAGACAGTTATAACCTAGGGTGATATGGCACTAGCTCCAGTTCATCAATATAATGTAGGCATGTATTCCATAAATAGTCATACATGCTTGTGGAAAGAACTTGCATGACATCTTTTTTCCTACCCTCCCGTGGCAGCGGGGTCCTATTGGAAACTAAGGGATATTAAGGCCTCCTTTTAATAGAGAACCGGAACAAAGCATTAACACATGGTGAATACATGAACTCCTCAAACTACGGTCATCACCGGGAGTGATCCCGACTATTGTCACTCCGGGGTTGCCGGATCATAACACGTAGTAGGTGACTATAACTTGCAAGATTGGATCTAGGACATGGATATAATGGTGATAACATAAAAGGTTCAGATCTGAAATCATGGCACCCGGGCCCAAAGTGACAAGTATTAAGCATGGCAAAGTCATAGCAACATCAATCTTAGAACATAGTGGATACTAGGGATCAGGCCCTAACAAAACTAACTCGATTACATGATGAATCTTATCCAACTCCTCACGGACCAGCGATCCTACGAAGGAATTACTCACTCCTGGTGGGGAGCATCATGGAATTGGCGCTGGAGAAGGGTTGGTGATGACGAAGAACGAAGATCCCCCTCTCCAGAGCCCCAAACGGACTCCAGATCCGGCCTCCTGATGAAGAACAGGAGGTGACAGCGGCTCCATCTCGTGGATCGCGATAATTCTTTCTCCTTGATTTCTTTCTGGAAAAATAGGATTTTATAGAGTCGGTTTTAGTGGACGGCTAAAGCGTGCGGAGAATGTCAAGAGAGGGCAGGGTAGACCGAATTTGACATGGGAGGAGTCCGTTAAGAGAGACCTGAAGGATTGGAGTATCACCAAAGAGCTAGCTATGGACAGGGGTGCGCGGAAGCTTGCTATCCATGTGCCAGAGCCATGAGTTGGTTGCGAGATCTTATGGGTTTCACCTCTAGCCTACCCCAACTTGTTTGGGACTAAAGGCTTTGTTCTTGTTGTTGTATAGCGTCGGTTTTAGGGTCTGTGGGGACACCAGCTGGGGACAACCCACCTGGGCGCGCCAGGAGGGAGGCGCGCCCAGGTGGGTTGTGCCCACCCAGGTGCCCCCCTCTAGTGGTTCTTGGCTCCAGAAATTCTTATTTATTGTATAAGAAATCCTCGCAAAGTTTTGTTCCATTCCGAGAACTTTTATTTCTGCACAGAAACAACACCATGGTAGTTCTGCTGAAAACAATGTCAGTCCGTGGTTAGTTTCTTTCAAATCATGCAAATTAGAGTCCAAAACAAGAGGAAAAGCATTAGGAAAAGTAGATACGTTGGAGACGTATCAACTCCCCCAAGTTTAACCTTTGCTTGTCCTCAAGCAATTCAGTTGATAAACTAAAAGTGAAAAAAGAAAAACGTTTACAAACTCTTTTGCTCTTGTTTGCATAAATAGGCTTAAACAACACTCAGGTTTTCAGCCAACATTATGACTAACCACGCCCACAATAACTCTTAAAAATTATATTAACTCATATCAATGGCATAATTAGCTAGTGAGTAATAATAAGATATCTCAAACGGCAACACATTGTCAAAATAACCATGATATAATATGACAATAGTGGTATCTTGCTAGCCCTTTCTGAGATCGCAAAACATGAATGCAGAGCACCTCCAAAGTTCAAGCAGCGACTAAACATTGTAATTCATGGTAGAAAAGATCCAGTCATGATGCACCCAACATTAGCTACACACAATGCATAAGTCATGATAGCAGTGCTCTTAGGTTCTGGCGCTTGTTTTAGAAGGTGATGACACAGCATAAAAGTAAATAGATAGTCCCTTCACAGAGGGAAGCAGTGATTTGTAGAGGTGCCAGAGCTCAAGTTTTTAAAACAGAGGTAAATGATATTTTGAGACATGCACCCTTCTCATTTACTTCACGACAATCAGTTATCAATATCTTCCATGCTAAGCACGCTAGTGGCGGTTCCCAAGCGATAAAAGTAAAGGTTTTGACTCCATTGAGAGTTTTTGTTTGATTATTTGTAAGCTTTTTCTGTTTGCAGTTTGGGATTGGGCATCCCTATTACCTCCCTTTTATCGTGCGATGGCGAGTGAATAAACACTCGACCTGAGAATAACCTACTTAGCATGGAAGATACCGACCACCTCCTGTCGTTCCATAAACAATCCAGGCACACAAAAGGGATATTTATTAGAAGTTTTTAGAGGTGGCACATGCAAATTTACTTAGGACGGCAGGGTAATACCGCATATAGGTAGGTATGGTGGACTCATCTGGAATAACTTTGGGTTTAAGGTTTTCATGTACAAGCCGAATTCCCACTTAGTATAGGCGAAGGCTAGCAATTAGATTGAGAAGCAGCCAACTAGAGAAGAACAACGGTCATAAACATGCATTATGCATAAGTAACATTCCACACTAGCATGAGTAGGATATGGACACCATGAACATAAATATCATAGTGGCAATGGAATAACATCATGAGTGATAATGTTGAAAACCAGGTTATATGGAATAGGGATGTTAGGAGATCCGATATCAGTAAAATGGTGGTGAACCATGGCCGCACGATCTAGGTAAACCTTGGTCAGAGGGTAATCATGAGGGTGTATCTCAACCTCGAAGTGAGCCGCCAAATGAGTAACGAAAATCCCACCATGTATTTTACCCTTGGACCTATTAATGTGAAGGCGACGTGCCACAGTGTCTCCCAAGCTATAAGTGTTGTCGCCCTCTAGTGCATGACGTAAAACAGCAAAGTCTGGTGCACTGAGCGCACCCACTTTTTCACTAGCAAGCAAACACTTAGCGATAAAGAAAGTAAAATAATGCACGATAGGAAAGCGTATGCTAGTGGCAGTGAGGGCCGACACCCCTCTCTCATCTCCCACCATCAAGGTACGATAAAAGGCCTCAAACTCTGCTGGCCTAGGCTCAACTAAACTCCCATCAGAAAGGATCATGCATATGCTATAAAATTCAGTGAGTGGTATCTGATGGGTTTCAGCATATAAATCAAACCGCACTTCAGGAGGATTATTCCTAGGAAGGAAAGTAAAACTTTGAAAAAAAAGATGTTTGTGAGGAGATGATACTGTTCACATTCAACTGTGATGAAGTCGGTGAGTCCAGCATTAGCAGCATATTGTGTGAACTCCTGAAGGATTCCAACCTCTTCCATGAACGGGGTGTGCGGCAAATCGCACAACCGTACTTCCGCCAACCTCCGAGGATGGAGATCACTGTTATATGACTCCCCAATAACACCCTTGGAGTTCTTCTTGGAACCAAACTTCCTAAAGATATTCATGGTTTTCCTATGAACAAAAATTCTGAGATTTATTAACCCACAAAATTTTCTCAACAAAACTTCACAAAAATGATAACAACTACTCATAGGGATACATAGAGGCCATAGCAAGCATTCAAACTACTTAGAACTCAAAGAATTCAACATGCAAGCTCATCTATAGCAGCACCGAGAGAAGATAATTATTCAAGATATAAACCACTAAAACAAAAACTAATTGGGCAAACAGTGGAGTCACATACCAAGCACAATCCCCGAAACAGTTTCGGAAACGGAGCTTCGAGCAAAGATATTGAAATCCGCGGGTTTGAGAGCAAGAACACGGGAGAGAGAGCAATGGAGAATTTTTTTTCTCGAGGTAGGTGATGATGTGGTGTAAAGAGATAAGTGAGGGGCCCACTATTAGGGAACGCAGTATTTCAAAATTTTCCTACGGTCACACAAAATCTATCTAGGAGATGCGTAACAAAGAGAGGGGAGAGTGTGTCTATGTACCCTCGTAGACCGAAAGCGGAAGCGTTTAGTAACGTGGTTGATGTAGTCGAACGTCTTCGCGATCCAACCGATCCTAGCACCGAACGTATGGCACCTCCTGTTCAGCACACGTTTAGCTCGATGATGTCCCTCGAGCTCTTGATCTAGTTGAGGACGAGGGAGAGTTTCATCAACACGATCATCTCATACAACAATTTGTATCTCATCACGTCTTGACCATATTACATCACAACATGCCCTGCAAAAACAAGTTAGACGGCCTCTACATTGTTGTTGCAAGTTTTACGTGGCTGCTACGGGCTTCTAGCAAGAACCGTTCTTACCTACGCATCAAAACCACAACGATTTTTCGTCAAGTGTGCTGTTTTAACCTTCAACAAGGACCGGGCGTAGTCAAACTCGATTCAACTAAAGTTGGAGAAACAGACACCCGCCAGCCACTTGTGTGCGAAGCACGTCAGCAGAACCAGTCTCATGAACGCGGTCATGTAATGTCGGTCTGGGCCTCTTCATCCAACAATATCGCCGAATCAAAGTAAGACATTGACGGTAAGCAGTATGACTATTATCGCCCACAATTCTTTGTGTTCTACTCGTGCATATAACATCTACGCATAGACCTGGTTCGAATGCCACTGTGAGGGAACGCAGTATTTCAAAATTTTCCCACGATCACGCAAGATCTATCTAGGAGATGCATAGCAACGAGAGGATAGAGTGTGTCTACGTACCCTCGTAGACCAAAAGCGGAAGCGTATAGTAACACGGTTGATGTAGTCAAACATCTTCGTGATCCAACTGATCCTAGCACCGAACGTACGGCACCTCCATGTTCACCACACGTTCAGCTCGATGACGCCCCTCGAGCTCTTGATCCGGTTGGGGACGAGGGAGAGTTTCGTCGGCATGATCATCTAATACAACAATTTATATCTCATCACGTCTTGACCATATCACATCACAACATTCCCTGCAAAAACAAGTTAGACGGCCTCTACTTTGTTGTTGCAAGTTTTACGTGGCTGCTACGGGCTTCTAGCAAGAACCGTTCTTACCTACGCATCAAAACCACAACGATTTTTTGTTAAGTGTTTTGTTTTAACCTTCAACAAGGACCGGGCGTAGTCAAACTCGATTCAACTAAAGTTGGAGAAATAGACACCCGCCGGCCACCTATGTGCGAAGCACGTCGACAGAACCAGTCTCATGAACGCGGTCATGTAATGTCGGTCTGGGCCGCTTCATCCAACAATACCGCCGAATCAAAGTAAGACGCTGATGGTAAGCAGTATGACTATTATCGCCCACAATTCTTTGTGTTCTACTCATGCATATAACATCTATGCATAGACCTGGCTCGAATGCCACTGTTAGGGAACGCAGTATTTCAAAATTTTCCTATGATCACGCAAGATCGATCTAGGAGATGCATAGAAACGAGAGGGGAGAGTGTGTCTACGTACCCTCGTAGACCGAAAGCGGAAGCGTATAGTAACGCGGTTGATGTAGTCAAACATCTTCGCGATCCAACCGATCCTAGCACCGAACGTACGGCACCTCCGTGTTCAGCACATGTTCAGCTCGATGACGTCCCTCGAGCTCTTGATCCAGTTGAGGACGAGGGAGAGTTTTGTCACCATGATGGCATGTTGACGGTGATGATGAAGTTACCAGCGCAAGGCTTTGCCTAAGCACTACAATGATATGACCGAGGTGTGTAACTGTGGAGGGGGGCACCACACATGGCTAAGAGAGGAATTGGTGTGCCTTTGGGGTGCCCCTCCCACGTATATAAAGGAGGGGGGAAGAGGAGGTCGGCCCTAGAGGGGGCTCGCCAAGGGGGGAGTCCTACTTGGACTCCCAGTCCAAGTAGGATTCGCCCCCCTTCCTATTCCAACCAGGAGAAGGAGGGAAGGGAGAAGAGGGGAGAAGGAAAGAGGGGGGTGCCGCCCCTCCTAGTGCAATTCGGACCAGCCCATGGGGGCGGCCACCCCTTGAGCCCCTTCTCTCCTTTGCTGTAAAGCCCATTAAGGCCCGTTACTCTCCCGGGGGGTTCCGGTAACCTCCTGGTACTCCGAAAAATACCCGAAACACTTCGGAACCATTCCGGTGTCCGAATATAACCTTCAAATATATCGATATTTACCTCTAAACCATTTCGAGACTCCTCGTCATGTCCCTGATCTCATTCAGGACTCTGAACAAACTTCGGTCATCAAATCACATAACCCATAATACAAATCGTCATCGAACGTTAAGCGTGCGGACCCTACGGGTTCGACAACTATGTAGACATGATCTAGACACATCCCCGGTCAATAACCAATAGCGGAACCTCGATGCTCATATTGGCTCCTACATATTGTACGAAGATCATTATCGGTCAAACTACATAACAACATACGTTGTTACCTTTGTCATCGGTATCTTACTTGCCTGATATTTGCTCGTCGGTATCATCATACGTAGTTCGATATTGTTACCGGCAAGTCTCTTTACTTGTTCCATAATGTATCATCCCGTAACTAACTCATTAGTCACATTGCTTGCAAGGCTTATAGTGATGTGCATTACCGAGAGGGCCCAGAGATACCTCTCCGATACTCGGAGTGACAAATCCTAATATCGATCTATGCCAACTCAACAAACACCATCGGAGACACCTGTAGAGCATCTTTATAATCACCCAGTTACATTGTGACGTTTGATAGCACACAAGGTGTTCCTCCGGTACTCGGGAGCTGCATAATCTCATAGTCAGAGAGGAACATGTATAAGCCATGAAGAAAGCAATAGCAATAAAACTAAACGGTCATTATGCTAAGCTAACAGATGGCTCTTGTCCATCACATCATTCTCTAATGATGTGATCTCCTTCATCAAATGACAACACATGTCTATGGTTAGGAAACTTAACCATCTTTGATTAACGAGCTAGTCAAGTAGAGGCATACTAGGGACACTCAGTTTTGTCTATGTATTCACACATGTACTAAGTTTCCGGTTAATACAATTCTAGCATGAATAATAAACATTTATCATGATATAAGGAAATATAAATAACATCTTTATTATTGCCTCTAGGGCATATTCCCTTCACCCACGTGGGGGCCACAACCCACCAGGGCGCGACTGGGGGTCCTGGCGCGCCCATGTGGGTTGTGCCCACCTGGTGCATGATAACCCACAAGTATAGAGGATTGCAACAGTTTTCGAGGGTAGAGTATTCAACCCAAATTTATTGATTCAACACAAGGGGAGCCAAAGAATATTCTCAGGTATTAACAGTTGTCAATTCAACCGCACCTTAAAGACTTAATATGTGCAGCAAAGTATTTAGTAGCAAAGTAGTATGGAGGTAACAGTAACGGTGGCAAAACTAACTGTAGTAGTTTTTGTAGTGATTGTAACAGTGGCAACGGAAAGTAACTAACCAAAGATCAATATGTGAAAAGCTCGTAGGCAATGGATCAGTGATGGATAATTATGTCGGATGTGATTCCTCATGCAACAATTATAACATTGGGTGGCACAGAACTAGATCCAGTTCATCAATGTAATGTAGGCATGTATTCCAAATATAGTCATACGTGCTTATGGAAAAGAACTTGCATGACATCTTTTGTCCTACCCTACCGTGACAGTGGGGTCCTATTGGAAACTAAGGGATATTAAGGTCTCCCTTTAATAGAGTACCGGACCAAAGCATTAACACTTAGTGAATACATGAACTCCTCAAACTATGGTCATCATCGGGAGTGGTCCCGATTATTATCACTTCGGGGTTACCGCATCATAACACATAGTAGGTGACTGTTGGCTAGCAAAATAGGATCAAGAACTCACATATATTCATGAAAACATAATAGGTTCAGATCTGAAATCATGGCACTCGGGCCCTAGTGACAAGCATTAAGCATAGCAAAGTCATAGCAACATCAATCTTAGAACATAATGGATACTAGGGATCAAACCCTAACAAAAATAACTCGATTACATGATAAATCTCATCCAACCCATCACCGTCCAGCAAGCCTACGATGGAATTACTCACGCACGGCGGTGAGCATCATGAAATTGGTGATGGAGGAAGGTTGATGATGACGAGGGCGACAGATTCCCCTCTCCGGAGCCCCGAACGGACTCTAGATCAGCCCTCCCGATGAAGATCAGGGCTGGGCGGCGGCTCCATATCATAAAACGCGATGAATCCTTCTCTCTCATTTTTTCTCCTCGAACACGAATATATGGAGTTGGAGTTGAGGTCGGTGGAGCGTCAGGGGGCCCACGAGGCAGGGGGCGCGCCCAGGGGGTAGGCGCGCCCCCACCCTCGTGGACAGGTTGTGGGACCCCTGACATGCATTCTTCTTACAGTATTTTTTATATATTCCAAAAATAATCTCCGTTGATTTCCAGGTCATTCCGAGAACTTTTATTTCTGCACAAAAATAACACCATGGCAATTCTGCTGAAAATAGCGTCAGTTCGGGTTAGTTCCATTCAAATCATGCAAGTTAGAGTCCAAAACAGGGGCAAAAGTGTTTGGAAAGTAGATACGACGGAGACGTATCAACTCCCCCAAGCTTAAACCTTTGCTTGTCCTCAAGCAATTCAGTTGATAAACTGAAAGTGATAAAGCAAAACTTTTACAAACTCTGTTTGCTCTTGTTGTTGTAAATATGTAAAGCCAGCATTCAGGTTTTCAGCAAAGATTATGAACTAACCATTTTCACAATAACACTTAGGTCTCATGTTTACTCATATCAATGGCATAATCAACTAGCGAGCAATAATAATGAATCTCGGATGACAACACTTTCTCAAAACAATCACGATATGTTATAACAAGATGGTATCTCGCTAGCCCTTTCTGAGACCGCAAAACATAAATGCAGAGCGCCTTTAAAGATCAAGGACTACCTAGACATTGTAATTCATGGTAAAAGAGATCCAGTCATAGTCATACTCAATGTAAACTAACAGTACTGGATGCAAATGACAGCGGTGCTCTCCAACTGGTGCTTTTTAATAAGAGGATGATGACTCAACATAAAAGTAAATGGATAAGCCCTTCGCAGAGGGAAGCAGGGATTTGTAGAGGTGCCAGAGCTTGGTTTTGAAATAGGGATGAATAATATTTTGAGTGGTATACTTTGATTGTCAACATAACAACCGAGAGATCTCGATATATTCCATGCTACACACATTATGGGAGGTTCCCAAGCAGAATGGTAATGTTTATACTCCCCCACCACCAATAAGCATCAATCCATGGCTTGCCCGAAACAACGGGTGCCTCCAACTAACAACAATCCCAGGGGATTTTTGTTTGCAATTATTTTGATTTGATTTGAGCATGGGACTGGGCATCCCGGTGACCAGCCATTTTCTCGTGAATGAGGAGCGGAGTCCACTTCTCTTGAGAATAACCCACCTAGCATGGAGGATACAGACAGCCCTAGTTGATATATGAGCTATTCGAGCATACAAAATAGAATGTTTATTTGAAGGTTTAGAGTTTGGCACATACAAATTAACTTGGAACGGCAGGTAGATACCGTAAATAGGAACGTATGGTGGACTCATATGGAATAACTTTTGGGTTTATGGAATTGGATGCACAAGCAGTATTCTCGCTTAGTACAAGTGAAGGCTAGAAAAAGACTGAGAAGCGACCAGCTAGAGAGCGACAACAGTCATGAACATGCATTAAAATTAATCAACACTGAAGGCAAGCATGAATAGGATATAATTCACCATGAACATAAATATCATAGAGGCTATGTTGATTTTGTTTCAACTACATGCGTTCAAAGGAGGATACCACCCTATCATACCACATCACAACCATTTTAATAGCATGTTGGCACGCAAGGTAAACCATTATAAACTCCTAGCTAATTAAGCATGGCATAAGCAACTACAATCTCTAATCTTCATTGCAAACATGTTTCTTTCATAATAGGCTGAATCAGGAATGATGAACTAATCATATTTACAAAAACAAGAGAGGTCGAGTTCATACTAGCTTTTCTCATCTCAATCAGTTCATCATATATCATCATTATTGCCTTTCAGTTGCACGACTGAATGGTGTGGAAAATAATAATAGTGCATGTGCATTGGACTAAGCTAGAATATGCAAGCATTCAATTCAAGAGAGAAGACAAAGTAATATGGGCTCTCTTTTAGATCAACAATAATGCATATGAGAGCCACTCAACATTTTCATCATGGTCTTCTCCTCTCGACCCCCAAAGAAAAGAAATAAAACTATTTACACGTGAAAGCTCCCAACAAGAAAAAGGAAGAACGAGAAATATTTTTGGGTTTTCTTTTAATTACTACTACTACAGGCATGAAAAGTAAACTAACTAAAAGACACAACTAACATTTTTGGTTTTTCTTAAGTTTTTTCAAACACACAAGAAGAAAGCTTAAAAAAGAAGATAAACTAGCAAGGATGATACAATGAAAAAGTATGAGCACCGACAACCGGCATGAGTGTGTGAACATGAATGTAATGTCGGTGAGAAATACGTACTCCCCCAAGCTTAGGCTTTTGGCCTAAGTTGGTCTATGCCCATGGATCAAAACTGTAGTTGGGGTCGTACTGAGAAGGGTCCTCAGATTGCCACTGGCTGGCGATCTCCTCCGGATTCCACTGATAAACGGACTAACGGTGAGGGTCAGATGGTGGCTCCGGCTCTGCAGCTGACATCTGGCTCCGGTAGGCATGAATGGCCTCCGGCAGAACAAGGTATATGCCTAAAAATATGTTAAACAAAGAGGGTGCAGTCAAGGTAATGAACTCACAATATTTTTTTGTTAAATATCAATTTATATTTGAGTGTATTATTATTATCCTTAATATTTAACTCATTTGCTACCATACTCTTCTAACCTAGAGCAATAGGACGCAGCAACTCTTCCTCTTTCTCATAATACCTGATAGGTATGTTAAAGTGTGCGGCAAGGCGCGAGGCAAAGATGCCTCCGAGGAGGGGGCCTTTTGTACGGTTCAGATTTAACCGTCTAGCAACAATAGCGCCTAAGATGGAAGCAATATCATGAAACAAGGCATGGCACAAAATAGCAATATAAGGAGCACTAAGGTTCCCACAGTTCCCGCGACCAATTAAGCATCTACTAGAAAATATTGCGAAGTAACTTTGAACAGGAAATGTATGCTAGTGATTCTTGCATTGGAACATTTCCTCGTTTCCCCTACAGCAATCATATCAATAAATCCCTCCACATCATTACGATGTGGTTCCTCTATGCTGCCCTCAAAGGGTATCAAACAGACCCGGAAAAAATGACAAAGTGACATCTCCTTATGCACATCATATAAAAAAATTCCACCGAAGGTGGTGATGTCCTAGCATGGAAATGAAAATTTTGCACAAAGATATTGGTGAGTAAGAGATATTGTTCATGTTGGTCGTGGAGGAAGGCGGTGAGGCCTGCATTCTCATCCAAATGATAAAAATCTTCATGAATCCCAGCTTCTCTTTAGAACTCATCACAAGGCCATTCACACGGCTGAACCTCCGCAGTACATGGGAGATTATACTTGGGATTCTTGTTCTCTTCATCTTGCTTATCCTTCAAGCTTCGGCTCGATGAGCCCCTCAAAAACCTCTTCATCTTTTTCTGAAAATTTCTGAAGTTTTTAGTAACTTAAAATAAAAGTGAACCAAACTCAACAAAATTGATAGCAACTATCCTACAAGTGTCTAGAGACTATATCATGCATTAAAACTACTTTTGACCACATAAATTCGACATGCAAGCTCAAGAACAAAGGTCACCTAAGCAGAAAAAATTTGCAATGAATAAAGCACTAGAACAAAAACTAATTGGACCATTGGAGGAGTCACATACCAAAGAACATTCCCCCAAAGCAATTTCGTGAATACAGCTTTGAGCAAGGAGATTGAAAATGGCAGCAAGATGAGCAAGAACTCGGGTTTGAACTGGCTAGTGATTTTTTTGGGAGGAATAAGGAGTGTGTGGTGGCTGGAATAAGTGGAGGGGACCCACGTGGGGTCCATCAGACAGGGGGCGCCCATGGGGGTGGGCGCACCCTCCACCCTTGTGGGCACGTGGCTGCTCCCCCTGGTGTGTTCTCAGTGCCAGATATTCTCAAATATTCTAGAAAAAATCATATTTAATTTTCAGGGCATTTGGAGAACTTTTATTTTTGGGGTATTTTTTTATTGCATGGATAATTTAGAAAACAGACAGAGATTACTATTTTTGCTTTAATTAATATAAATAACAGAAAGTAAAAAGAGGGTACAGAGAGTTGTGTTTTCTAAGTTCATCCATCTCATGCTTATCAAAAGAAATCCACTAACAAGGTTGATCAAGTCTTGTTAAAAAACTCATTTCGAATAACATGAAACTGGAGAAATTTTGAATAACACTAGGTTACCTCAACGGGGATATGCACATCCCCAACAATAAGAATATCATATTTCTTCTTGATAGTAGGAAGAGAATATTCAAAACCTCCAATAGTAATTGTTGAAATTTTTCCAATAGAATTGATACTATGGACTTGAGGTTGTTTCCTCGGAAAGTGCACCGTATGATCATTACCATTAACATGAAAAGTGACATTGCCTTTGTTGCAATCAATAACAGCCCCTGCAGTATTCAAGAAGGGTCTTCCAAGAATAATGGACATACTATCATCCTCGGGAATATCAAGAATAACAAAGTCCGTTAGAATAGTAACGTTTGCAACCACAGCATGAACATCCTCACAAATACCGACAGGTATAGCAGTTGATTTGTCAGCCATTTGCAAAGATATTTCAGTAGGTGTCAACTTATTCAAATCAAGTCTACGATATGAAGAGAGAGGCATAACACTAACACCGGCTCCAAGATCACATAAAGCAGTTTTAACATAGTTTCTTTTAATTCAACATGGTATAGTCGGGACTCCTGGATCTCCGAGTTTCTTTGGTATTCCACCCTTAAAAGTGTAATTAGCAAGCATGGTGGAAATTTCAGCCTCCGGTATCTTTCTTTTATTTGTCACAATATCTTTCATGTACTTAGCATAAGGATTCATTTTAAGCATATCAGTCAAACGCATACGCAAAAAGATAGGTCTGATCATTTCAGCAAAGCACTCAAAATCCTCATCATCCTTTTTCTTGGATGGTTTAGGAGGAAAAGGCATGGGTTTGTGAACCCATGGTTCCCTTTCTTTAGCGTGCTTCCTAGCAACAAAGTCTCTCTTATCATAACGTTGATTCTTTGATTGTGGGTTATCAAGATCAATAGCAGGTTCAATCTCTACATCATTATCATTGCTAGGTTGAGCATCAACATGAACACCATCATCAACATTATCACTAGGTTCATGTTCATTGCCAGATTGTGTTTCCGCATCAGAAATAGAAATATCGTTGGGATTCTCAGGTGTGTCAACAACAGGTTCACTAGAAGCATGCAAAGTCCTATCATTTTTATTTTTCTTCCTTTTAGAAGAACTACGTGCATCAACATTAATTCTCTGAGAATCTTGCTCAATTCTCTTGGGGTGGCCCTCGGGATACAAAGGTTCCGGAGTCATTTTACCTCCTCTAGTCATAACTCTAAGAGCGTTATCATTTTTCTTGTTATTCAATTCATTGAGCAAATCATTCTGAGCCTTAAGCACTTGTTCTACTTGAATGATAACCATAGAAGCATGTTTACTAATAAGTCTAAGTTCACCTTTAACTCTAGACATATAATCACTTAAGTGTTCAAGCATATCAGCATTGTGTTTCAATTGTCTACCAACATAAGCATTGAAGTTTTTTGTTTAACCATAAAGTCATCAAACTCGTCCAAGCATTGGCTAGCGAACTTAGTAAATGGGATTTCACATTTATCAAATCTATAGAGATAATTTACCTTTACTACCTGTGTCGGGTTATCAAGACCATTTATTTCTTCAATTGGTGGTAAATTCTTAACATCTTGAGCTTTAATACCTTTTTCTTTCATAGATTTCTTTGCCTCTTGCATATCTTCAGGACTGAGAAATAGAATACCCCTTTTCTTTGGAGTTGGCTTAGGATTTGGTTCAGGAAGTGTCCAATTAATTTCATTAGTCAACATATTATTCAATAGCAATTCAGCTTCATCAATGGTTCTTTCCCTGAAAACACAACTAGCACACTGTCCAGGTAGTCTCTGGAAGCATCGGTTAGTCCATTATAAAAGATATCAAGTATTTCATTCTCCTTGAGAGGATGATCAGGCAAAGCATTAAGTAATAGGAGAAGCCTCCCCCAAGCTTGTGGGAGACTCTCTTCTTAAATTTGCACAAAATAATATATTTCCCTTAAAGCAGCTTGTTTCTTATGAGCGGGGAAATATTTAGCAGAGAAGTAATAAATCATATCCTGGGGACTACGCACACAACCAGGATCAAGAGAATTAAACCATGTTTTAGCATCACCCTTTAATGAGAACGGAAATAACTTAAGGATATAATAATAGCGACTTTTCTCATCATTAGTGAATAGGGTGGCTATATCATTTAATTTAGTAGGATGTGCCACAACAGTTTCAGATTCATAGCCATAGAAAGGATCAGATTCAACCAAAGTAATTATCTCAGGATCGGCAGAGAAATCATAATCCTTATCAGTAATAAAGATAGGTGAAGTAGCAAAAGGAGGGTAGTATTTCATTCTAGCATTCAACGACTTTTCTTTAAGCTTAGCTAATAATTGCTTAAGATCAGATCTATCATTGCAAGCTAAGAAGTCTCTAGCAGTTTCTTCATCCATAACATAACCCTCAGGCACAACCGGCAATTCACATCTAGGGGGAGAATCCTCATCATCACTTTCATCTATATTATCAGTTTCAATAATTTCATTCTCTCTAGCCCTTGCAAGTTGTTCATCAAGAAATTCACCTAGTGGCACAGTATTATCAAGCATAGAAGTAGTTTCATCATAAGTACCATGCAAAGCAGAAGTGGCATCATCAATAACATGCGACATATCAGAATGCCTAGCAGGTGTAGGTGCCGCAAGTTTACTCAAAACAGAAGGTGAATCAAGTGCAGAGCTAGATGGCAGTCCTTACCTCCCCTCGTAGTTGAGGGAAAAATCCTAGTTCTTTGATCTTTCAAGTTCTTCATAGTAACCAGCAGATATAAATCCCAAGTGACTCAAAGAATTGAGCTATGCTCCCCGGCAACGGCGCCTGAAAATAGTCTTGATAACCCACAAGTATAGGGGATCGCAACAGTTTTCGAGGGTAGAGTATTCAACCCAAATTTAATTATTCGACACAAGGGGAGCCAAAGAATATTCTCCAGTATTAGCAGCTGAGTTGTCAATTCAACCACACCTGGAAACTTAATATCTGCAGCAAAGTGTTTAGTAGCAAAGTAATATGATAGTAGTGGTAACGGTAGCAAAAGTAATATTTTTGGTTCATATTGATTGTAACAGTAGCAATGGAAAAGTAAATAAGCGAAGAACAATATATGAAAAGTTCGTAGGCAATGGATCAGTGATGGAGAATTATGTCGGATGCGATCGATCATGCAACGGTTATAACATAGGGTGACACAGAACTAGCTCCGGTTCATCAATGTATTGTAGGCATGTATTCCGAATATAGTCATACGTGCTTATGGAAAAGAACTTGCATGACATCTTTTGTCCTACCCTCCCATGGCAGCGGGGTCCTATTGGAAACTAAGGGATATTAAGGCCTCCTTTTAATAGAGTACCGTACCAAAGCATTAACACATAGTGAATACATGAACTCCTGAAACTACGGTCATCACCGGTAATGGTCCCGATTATTGTCACTTCGGGGTTAACGGATCATAACACATAATAGGTGACTATAGACTTGCAAGATAGGATCAAGAACTCACATATATTCATGAAAACATAATAGGTTCAGATCTGAAATCATGGCACTCGGGCCCTAGTGACAAGCATTAAGCATAGCAAAGTCATAGCAACATCAATCTCAGAACATAGTGGATACTAGGGATCAAACCCTAACAAAACTAACTCGATTACATGATAAATCACATCCAACCCATCACCGTCCAGCAAGCCTATGATGGAATTACTCACACACACAGGTGAGCATCATGAAATTGGTGATGGAGGAAGGTTGATGATGACGATGGCGGCGGATTCCCCTCTCCGGAGCCCCAAACGGACTCTAGATCAGCCCTCCCGAGAGAGTTTAGGGCTTGGCGGCGGCTCCGTATCGTACAATGCTATGAATCCTTATCTCTCATTTTTCTCCCCGAGCACGAATATATGGAGTTGGAGTTGAGGTTGGTGGAGCATCAGGGGGGCACGAGGCAGGGGGGCGCCCAGGGGGTAGGCGTGCCCCCACCCTCGTGGACAGGGTGTGGGCCCCCTGATGTGGATTCTTCTTCCATTATTTTTTATATATTCCAAAAATAATCTCCATTGGTTTTCAGGTCATTCCAAGAACTTTTATTTCTGCACAAAAATAATACCATGGCAATTCTGCTGAAAACAGCATCAGTCCGGGTTAGTTCCATTCAAATCATGCAAGTTAGAGTCCAAAACAAGGGCAAAAGTGTTTGGAAAAGTAGATACGACAGAGATGTATTAGAAGACAAGGTAATATGGGCTCTTGGTTAGATCAACAATAATGCATATGAGAGCCACTAAGTATTTTTATCATGGTCTTCTCCTCTCGACCCCCAAGGAACAGGAAAAGAAATAAAACTATTTACACGGGAAAGCTCGCAACAAGCAAAAAAAGAATGAGAAATCTTTTTGGGCTTTCTTTTAATTACTAGTACTATAGGCATGGAAATTAAACTAGCTCAAGCTACAACTATTTTTTTGGGTTTTTATTAAGGTTTTTCAAGCACACAAGAAGAAGGCTTAAAAAGGAAAATAAATTAGCATGGATAGTACAATGAAAAAGTATGAGCACCGACAACTAGCGTGAGTGTGTGAACATGAATGTAATGTCGGTGAGAAATACGTACTCCCCCAAGCTTAGGCTTTTGGCCTGAGTTGGTATATGGCCACTGCTGGCCCGGTGGATATCCAAAGTTGTAGCTGGGGTCGTACTAAGATGCAGCAGCTACTGCCTGATGAGCTGCAGCTTGGAGGCGAGCTGCCTCCGTCCTCCTCTCATATTCGTTCGCTTCCTCCCTGATTATAACATATCTCCATTTTGCCTGGAAGTCAAAGAAAGTAGGAGTAGGGAGGGCAACATGGATAGTGCGCCATCTGTCGAAGATTAGTCGGTACTCAAGAAACTATTCATTCCTCTCAACAAACTGATGGAGAACCATAGCATTATAATCTAGATAAGCAGGAGGCAATTCCTTGTCATTTCCATGTATGGGTATATTAAGATAATTAGCTACACGAGTTGCATAAATTCCACCAAACAAATCTCCACTTACACTGTTGTGATGCAACCTTCGTGCAACAATGGCCCCCAAGTTATATTGTTTATCACCTAATACCGCACTCTGGAGGACACTAAGATCTGGAACGCACATGTGACAAGCCTCATCTTTACCGTTAATGCATCTACCAATGAAGAGAGCAAAATAATGTACGGAAGGGAAATGGATGCTCCCTATGGTAGCTTGTGTGATTTCCCTAGATTCCCCCATAGTGATACTAGCAAGAAAGTCTTTATATTTAGATTTGTGAGGTTCACTAACATTGCCCCTGTGTGGGACTGTACAAGCAATATTAAAATCTTCTAGGTCCATGGTATATGATTTATCATAAAGATCAAATAAAACAGTGTGAGAATTGCGCGAGGATGTAAATTTAAACCTTCTCACAAAGGAATAAGTTAGATAGCCGTATTGCCAGCACTTATCTGACACGAAGCCCTCAAGATCAGCGTTACGCACATACACGTCAAATTCATCCTTGATGCCTCCATGGACCATGAACTCCTCTAACGGCCATTCACAAGGCCGCACTTGAGCTTCCCTCGGTGGTTCATCGTCCGGCTCACGTATCGCGAGCCTTGGTCCTTGCTTCCTTGAGGAACCACCTTGGTACATTTTCCTAAACATTTTTCTTCCTCAGAAAAATTTCTGAAATTTTTAGTGACTCAAAGTGAACCAAACTCAACAAGATTGATAGCAACTACTCCTACAAGTGCCTAGAGGCCATATCATGCATTAAAACTACTTTTGACCACATAAATTTGATATGCAAGCTCAAGAACAGGGTCACCTAAGCAGCAAAAAATTGCAATAAATAAAGCACTAGAACAAAAACTAATTGGACCATTGGAGGAGTCACATACCGAAGAACAATCCCCCAGAGCAGTTTTGTGAATGGAGCTTTGAGCAAGGAGATCGAAAATGGCAGCAAGATGAGCTAGAACATGGGTTTGAGCTGTGGGAGGATTTTTTTTCTGGAGGAAGACGAAGTGTGTGGGTGCTGGAATAAGTGGAGGGGGTCCACGTGGGGTCCACGAGGCAGGAGGGCGCGCCCCAGGGGGGCTCTCTGCACCCTCGTGGCCAAGTGGTGGGCCCCCTAGTGTGTTCTCAGTGCCAGTAATTCTAAAGTATTCTACAAAAATTCATATTTGATTTTCAAGACATTTGGAGAACTTTTATTTTTGGGGTATTTTTTACTGCAAGGATAATTCAGAAAACAGACAGAAAATGCTATTTTTGCTTTATTTAATCTAAATAACAGAAAGTAAAAGGAGGGTATAGAGGGTTGTGCTTTCTAACTTCATACATATCATGCTCATCAAAAGGAATCCACTAACAAGGTTGATCAAGTCTTGTTAACAAACTCTTTCCGAATAACATGAAATCGGAGAATTTTTGAATAACACTAAGTTACCTCAACGGGGACGTGCATGTCCCCAACAATAAGAATATCATATTTCTTCTTGACAGTAGGGAGAGGAAATTCAAAACATCCAATAATTATCGTTGAAAATTTTCCAATAGAATTGATGCTTGTCACAGCCCTAGATCAGCTGTTGTTTGGCTTTGCTTCCTCATCATGCCGTCATGTTTAAATTTCTCTATAAACTTGAAATGGGGATCAACAAACCCCAGTACCCCCCTGAGAATACCAGGTTCAACTGAAAAACATTTCAATGAACCAAAAATGCCCTTCACAAAAGTTCATCATTTTTGAATTGGTCTAGAACCTCTCCCAAAAATGGTGCACATTTTTATAGGCCATTCTGGATTTTTGAACTAAATCATATGGTTTTTGCATTTGGGAATTTAAATGCTATAAAATATTTTTAATGCCCAAATAATCACAAACTGAAATGTTTACTCTTGGAAATATTCCAAACAGTTGCCACAGTCAGTTGCATGATTTTGGGAAATGCTTTGGCATTTTAAATAAAGTCAAAACCAACTACAGAATAATAGAAAACTGAAACAACTAGAAAGAGGGAGAGAAAGGAAAACTTACCTGGCTGACCCGGTTACTGTGCAGCCCAGCAGCAGCCCAGCACACCGCAGCCGCCACTGTCTTCCACCTCCTGCCAGTAGGCAGGAGGGCGTGTGCCCGATGCGCGCGCACGCGCCGGCCACCTCCTACTTGTCTACTCGCCGCTCGACTCACCCGAGGGCGCCATGCACCCCCCTCGACCCTCTGCACCTCCTCCCTCCTGGCAGCTCTTTCCCCTCTCATCTCTGCTCTCTTCCCGAGCGCAGCCGTAGCTGCCGCTCGCTGTAGCCACGGCCACTGTCCACCTATCGCCTCACCGACGTGTCCCCGAGCTCCGCCACGATGTTGTCGTCCTCTCCACTGATCCATGCGGTGCCAGAAGCCCTGTGGCATCTCCAACGCTGCCGTTTCCCCCTCAGTCGTCTGAGATCGCCGCCGCCCGTACGTCGTCGTCCAGCCTCCCCCGAGCTCACTAGCCTACTCCGCGAGTTCCCTGTGAGCCCCTCTTTCCTCTGCCCCTCTCCCCGTCGTCTCTTGCGACCTCTAGTCGTGGTTACCACTTCGGCCGGAGCCCGCCGCCGCCGCCACGAAGCTCGCCGTCGCTAGCAGCCCCGCCTGGCCAAACCAAGCACGTAGTCGTGCTCTGGGCATCCCCAAGAAGCCGCAACACGCCTCAGGTCGCTCGCTAGTGCACTGTAACCCTCGCGCCCGAGCTCGCCGAGCTCCGTCCGCCGCACTTGCCATCCCACTGTCGCTGTAGTCCACCCCAACTGCTACCGCTGGCCGCAATGGATGCACGCGAGCCTGGGCGTCTCGTAGAGCCCCTTCGCCGCTCTTTTGGTCGCTGGAGGGCGAAACCCGACGCCCTCCGCCGGCGATGAGCCGCGGGTCAACTCCGGCGAGTTGACCCGCGTTTGACCATAGTTTGACCCCACTGGGTCACTGACATGTGGGCCTACGGCCTTAACTAATCTAAGTTATAATTAGATTAGTACTAATTAACTTAGGTTAGTTAGTTAGACACTGACATGTGGGCCCCAATGTCAGGTTTGACCAGAACTAACCCCGTTGACCTGCTGATGCAATGCTGACGTCATGCCGACGCCATAAGTCATTTTCTGGTTTTAGTTTAAATTAGAATAATTCAGGAAATTCCAGAAAATGCTATAAACTAAGAAAAATCATAGAAAATAATCCGTAACTCCAAATGGAAAGATTTATATATGAAAAATGATCAAAAAAATCCAATATATCCATCTGTACTGGTTTCATGCATGTTTAAGCAACTTAACCTTGCTGTTTAGTGCAAAACATGATAAGGCACTATTTAATTTCATAAGTTGAGTTTGGGATTGAACCTTTGGTTCAAAATGACTCAAACCCAGTTGGTTGTAGTTGCATTAGCCCAACACACTCATTTTGCCATGTCCTGATCATGCATCATATTGAGCATTGCATTGATTGTGTTCTTCCTTGTTTGCCGGTAATTGTACCCTCTGAGTAGATGACGTTCTGACGATGAGATCGATGACACTGATGAAGAACTATACTATCTTAGGAAGTGCCAGGCAAGCAAAACCCCCTTGTTCATTATGATACAATCCCACTCTCTTGCTCCTGCTCTCTTTTATTGCATTAGGACAACAATGATTCATCTCTTACATGCTGCGGTAGTTGAACCCCTTTTCCTCTACATGACCTGTCATCGCCAAAGTAAATACATGAAACCCACTAGCATGAGTAGGAGTTGTTTGAGCCCTGATGTGCCTACTCATTCATGCTTGTTGTTATGCCTGCTACTGCTTAGAGTTGAGTGATGCGGTAGGCACGTGGCACGGTGTACCGGGACACCCGTTTGGTACCTTGGGAACCCTGCACACATCGTTCGGGGACGTAAGTGGAAACCTCGACTGGACTCCCTTCGGATGGAACCTGAATAGGCGATAAACTTGTACTAGGGATTTGTGTGGTTAGTCAGGTCGTGGTCTACACCCTTGTCGGCTTTCGCTTGAAGTCTGCCGAGCACATGTCGTGTGAAGAAGTACACCTCTGCAGGGTTACAAATGATCTATTCGAATAGCCGCGTCCACGGTAAAGGACCTCTGGGTTGCCTATACAGTTCATAGACAAGTGAAAGTGGATACTCTAAAATGCGCAAGATAAGCGTGAGTGCTATGGATGGCCCTCTCATAGGGAGACGGGAGCGGATCCATAGTGGTGTATTGATATGGTGAATATGTGGACTCGTGGGCGCCACCTCAAAAGAGTTACTTGCGGTCGTAGTTTAGGATAGCCACCGAGTCAAAGCTGGCTTGCTGAAGTTAAACTCCACCCCCCCCCTTTTATGATAATGATGCATATGTAGTTAGTTCTGATGTAAGTCTTGCTGGGTACATATGTACTCACGTTTGCTTCATTTATGTTTTTCCAAAGAGACTTCAGTCTCGCTAGTTGTTCCATGTGGACTTCGACATTTAGCTTGTTACCTCAGCTATGATCTTGTGCCCTCGGCAAGGTCTTGTAGATAGTCAAGCTTCTCAGCCTTTTCTTTTGTAGTTGTCTGTACTCAGACAAGTGAAGCTCCCGCTTGTGCTTGTTGCTTGTATGACTTGAATGCTGGGTCATCAGACCCATGTTTGTAATATCTGGCTCTTCGGAGCCTAATGAATAAATACTTTGAGTTGTACAGTTATGTTGTGATGCCATGTTGTATTTGCACATATCGAGCATATTGTGTGTATGATTTGAAATGCTTGGTATGTGTGGGATCCAACAACCTAGTTGTTTATCCTTGGTATCCTCTCTTACCGGGAAATGTCTCCTAGTGCTTCCACTGAGCCATGGTAGCTTGCTACTGCTCCGTAACACTTAGGCTGGCCGGCATGTGTGCTTCTTCATTCCTGTGTCTGTCCCTTTGGGGAAATGTCACGCATTGTTCCTTTAAGTCCTTGTAGCTTGCTACGACTTGGGTTCATACGTTGATGACCGACACGTTCATTGATGGGTCATGTATGCTTGTCCCTGTAAGTTATTGCCACTTTGGGTTCACGACTAGTCATGTCGACCCGGGTTCTCTGCCATATGGATGCTAGCGACACTATAATATACGTGAGCAAAAAGGCGCAAATGATCCCGGGCCAGGTAAGGTGGCACCCGTGGGAATATCATGCGTGAGGCTGCAAAGTGATATGATGTGTTACATGCTAGATCGGTGTGACTTAGGATCGGGGTCCTGACAGCTTTGGTATCAGAGCCTAACTGGATGTAGGATTACCAAGCCAAACTGGTCGAAGTCGAGTCTAGAAATGCTTTAGTTATATAAGGGAATTGATTGTGGAAGGGAACGCAAAGCTCTTTTTACTCCTTAACCTTATGTCCTTCTGATCTGAGTTGCCCTCTTCTTTTCTACGGGGATTAAGAACTAGGCTTCCTCTTCTTTCTATCAGGATCACGTGTTACTAATCCATAGACTCTTAGGATTGTTGGTTCCAAGCCTCAGTTTAGTTTCTACTACTTCAGTATGTTGTTAGTTGGACCCGGAACCTTGATATTGCTATGTTAAGTGGTTATGCCACCATTTTGCAGGATGTCTCAAGTCTTTTTGAGCATTTACAGCTGTTATGTTGTCCGAGTCATCCCAGGTTTCTAAATAGTCTAATGCAGTTGAAAATCCCTTCTTTCCTTTCTCGATGTACCTTTGGGCCAGATTAACCACACTAATCGCCGAGTTGAGGTACTCCGTTGCCTCGGCATATATGTGGAAGCCATTATTATGACCCTAGGCGTGTTAGAGAACCACTCAGCAATCTAGCAATGCTTATATTCCCAGTATGATGATTCTGGCCATCATTCTCGAAAGCATCCCGTGATGCCACTTAGTTAGTAGGCATTCTATTCCTGGGTTCTTGAACCCGAGATTCACCCTACTTACCTCATGTTGATAGTGTTTGCTAGTTCCTTTAGGATATTTGTAACCTTTGTGATAGTCCTCGAGGTCTATGGTATTTTCCTCTTCCAAATACCATGAACTACTTATGGCAGAAGTTCATCGTTGAACCAAAATATCACAACCAGAGTGCTCTTGATGAGTTCTCGATTCTATGTTATGACTCTGCCAATTCTACCTTTCTGCATGGGTTATCCGGAAGAAATATGTTGAACTCATTCGACATGCTAATCTATGCACCCACAACTCAGAAAATTGTATGTTCCTTTGAGTTGTCCCTCCTTAGTTGTATCTGACCTTCATCTATCAATTGATAGTCGAGGGTATATCATTGCATTCATTCATCAAAGTCTAATATTCTTGTGGTCCATCAGGCCATTCTATTTTGGAATGACTAGGAGATACAAACTCCAGTACCTTATCCATTTCTAGGATTAGGTCAAAGCATTTGTACTCCGCAGATCAAAGTACCAATCCAGCTTTTGGTCTGTTCTACCGTGGAGTGTCACCCTCTTTCTTATCAGAAATGTCATGGGAGTTGCACCACCTCCTATGAACTCTTGATATAGTGATACTTCTCGCCATCATTATTCATCCCTCGGTCTCCGTGTTGGTTGTAGCCAAAATGCTGACAAGTGAATTGTGATGTGTGAAATCAATACCCCTAGAAACTCCGTTGCTTGGTAGTTAATGGACAATAATTTCATTCTTAGCGTGTTGGTTATTGAATCATCATCCTAAGATTGATCGTGCTACCTAGTCCATATTTTTTGGTGCACTCTTTGATCAAAGAGTCAGGTTTGTGTCAATCCCTTTCTTATTTGATCACATCATCTTGCCTTGAAAGCAAGATTGCTCCCGAGCTTAATAACATATCGGTGGTTCGTGATTTTCCGGATATCTTCTCGGAAGTATTACCAGGTTGTCCCCTGACCGTTATGTTGAGTTCGTGATCAAGTTGGTTTCTTGTAAACCACCCCTTATCCATGAATCTGTGTTGGATACCCCTGAGCTAGTTAGTTAAGCTAAACAACAACTTGGGGAGTTGGAAGATGAAAGCTTTATCTAACTCGGTTCATTCATAGGGATATCTTTCGTTTGTGTGTATGTGTTAAATAAAGATGATATCTTCATCGATTGATCTTCATGTTCAATTGTTGGACCTATTGTCTTATTTAATCTTTGATTTGGGTATGGGCTATCCTCAAATCAAATCAGAACCAATGATGTTCATAATGTTGTCTTACTCGTGGTTATTTCCTCGAGCATACATCGTTATATCCTATGGTCTGACTGATGCTATCACCTTGCTCACATAGTCGTGGAATTCCAATTTATGGAAATCTCGATAAATTGTTGTTGAGCTCATCGACAACATCCTTATCTTCTCCATGATTTTGTCGGGCATCAAGCTAGTGTTGGAAACTTATGTAAGCATTTCTTTGTGTTTCGTTCATGAAGCATATGCTTGGATGAAAGAAATAACTTCCTATAATTCATGTGCATTTGATGCAAGTTGTCGTCGTGAATTCGAGAAAGCTTGTTTTTGCCTCCTCTGGAATCATCCCAAGTCAGTCATGCAGGTGCGAGGTATACTATGGTTTGAGAGATTAGCTACCTCCATGCTATATGTATTCCTAGCACACAAAGACACTGATTGATTTGTTCAAGGATAAGAAGTTCAAATGCTATCCCTGAAGGGCCCAGACGGACATGAACAAGACTTCGTTATCTTCAATGATGGTTCCCGACAAGAACTCGGTAGTGTTTTATTGTAAGACTACTATATGGTCATGCTTGTCCAGGACAGCGTGTTCACATGTGTGTAAGAGAACCAACTCATGTTTTGGAGCTTGCTACCGTAGTTCATTTCCCGAGAATCTCGCAGCGTCATCTCATCGGTTTGCATTGCAACCTTTCCTTTTCAGACATGCCGTCTAAAATATCCTGTTACCAACCAGATCTGAATCTCAGGCAGATATGATGGTTGGAACTTTTCCAAGATCTATGATGTAGGTCCCGACAAGGTTGATGTTCTGGCTGACACACTTAGCCGGAAGATCTGTCATTGTAGTATCTTGAATGAGCAATTTGTCTGTCTTTTCCATGAGGATTTCGTGCGACTTAATCTAGAAGTTGTTCCCTAGGGATTCTTGTGCTCTCAATTTCCTCGATTATACTATAAGCATTCAAACAGTGGATTCACTCTCCACTGCTGAGCTTTCCCCCCGTTACCAGAATCATTCCTAGCATTTGCATTTTGTTCCCATCTTGCACCCGCCATTGTGCCATTTTACTATGGTCTGCCTTCTCAGTAATTGTTGTTCAGGGTTATCTTCAAAAGTGGGCTTACCATGGGTCCAACAAGGTAGTCCACATCATCCATCCTAGTCTAAGTATGCCATTCTTTCAAACCCCTTCAAATGATCAATTGTGATTGCCTTCAGCTGGTATAAAGAGTTTCAATGATATGTTTATCAAAAGTAATTCTTTTTGCCACTTCAAAGAATAATTCTATGAGTCACCTCCTCTAAGGTGCCCCGCTATGGAATCATGGCAATCTATCTCCTTGCTACTCGGACACATACTCGCCATCTACTTAAGCGTGGAATTGTTGCCTACCAAATTGAACCCTTGTCATCTGCTTCTTTCCATCACCCCTGATGTGTGTTTCGTGTCTCAGCTCAAGAGATGTTTTTATATATCACTCCATGAGTTGATCTTGAGTTGCTCGATCTTTGAGAAGATCGATTCCTGTAGAGTTTCTTTCTGTCATCATTGTGATTGGATGAAGATCTCGAAAGCAAAGATGTCAAGATCAACATGAAGCAAGGAATCAGCGTTCCTATGAAGTGTAGTTGGATCATGAAGATTGTGATAGTCCAAGTCCCCTCTTCCTTTTACCCTGCGCTTGAATCTCGGGACGAGATTCTTGTTTAGTGGGGGTGAGTTGTCACAACCCTAGATCAGCTCTTGTTTAGCTTTGCTTGCTCATCATGCCATCATGTTTAGATTTCTCTTTAAACTTGAAATGGGGATCAATAAACCCCAGCACCCCCCCTGAGAATACCAGGTTCAACTGAAAAACATTTCAATGAACCAAAAATGCCCTTCACAAAAGTTCATCATTTTTGAATTGGTCTAGAACCTCTCCCAAAAATGGTGCACATTTTTATAGGCCATTCTGGATTTTTGAACTAAATCATATGGTTTTTGCATTTGGGAATTTAAATGCTATAAAATATTTTTAATGCCCAAATAATCACAAACTGAAATGTTTACTCTTGGAAATATTCCAAACAGTTGCCACAGTCAGTTGCACGATTTTTGGAAATGCTTTGGCATTTTAAATAAAGTAAAAACCAACTACAGAATAATAGAAAACTGAAACAAATAGAAAGAGGGAGAGAAAGGAAAACTTACCTGGCTGGCCCAGTTACTGTGCAACCCAGCAGCAGCCCAGCCCACCGCAACCGCCACCGTGTTCAACCTCCTGCCAGTAGGCAGGAGGGTGTGTGCCCGACGCGCGCGCGCACGCGCCAGCCACCTCCTACTTGTCTGCTCGCCGCTGGACTCACCGGAGGGTGCCACGCACCCCCCTCGACCCTATGAACCTCCTCCCTCCTCGCAACTCTCTCCCCTCCCCTCTTTGCTCTCTTCCCGAGCGCAGCCGTTGCTGCCGCTCGCCGTAGCCACAGCCACCGTCCACCTATCGCCTCACCGACATGTCCCCGAGCTCCGCCACGACGTTGTTGTCCTCTCCACCGATCCATGCGGTGCCGGAAGCCCTGTGGCATCTCCAACGCCACCGTTTTCCCCCTCAGTCGTCCGAGATCACCGCCGCCCGTACGTCGCCGTCCGGCCTCCACCGAGCTCACTAGCCTGCTCCGCGAGTTCCCTGTGAGCCCCTCTTTCCTCCGCCCCTCTCCCCGTCATCTCTTGCAACCTCTAGCCATGGTTTCCACTTCGGCCGGAGCCCGCCGCCGCAGCCACGAAGCTCGCCGTCGCTAGCAGCACCGCCTGGCCAAACCAAGCATGTAGTCATCCTCCCGGCATCCCCAGGAAGCCGCAGCACGCCTCAGGTCGCTCGCTAGTGCACCGTAACCCTCGCGCCCGAGCTCGCCGAGCTCTGGCCGCCGCACTTGCCATCACCATCGTCGCTGTAGTACACCCCAGCAGCTGCCGCTGGCCGCAATGGATGCGCGCGAGCCTGGACATCTCGTAGAGCCCCTCCGCCGCTCTTTTGGTCGCCGGAGGGCGAAACCCGATGCCCTCCGCCGTCTCTGGCTCCACCGGCAACGAGTTGCGGGTCAACTCCGGCAATTTGACCCGGGTTTGACCACAGTTTGACCCCACTAGGTCACTATGTGTGGGCCCAGGGCCTTAACTAATCTAGTTTAGAATTAGATTAGTACTAATTAACTTAGGTTAGTTAGTTAGTTAGACACTGACATGTGGGCCCCAGCGTCAGGTTTGACCTAGACTAGCCCCGTTGACCTGCTGTCGCAATGCTAACATCATGCCGACGCAATAAGTCATTTTCTGGTTCTAGTTTAAATTAGAATAATTCAGAAAATTCCAGAAATGCTATAAACTTAGAAAAACATAGAAAATAATCTGTAACTCCAAATGGAAAGATTTATATATGAAAAATGATCAAAAAAATCCAATATATCCATCTATACTAGTTTCATGCATGTTTAAGCAACTTAAGATTGCTGTTTAGTGCAAAACATGATAAGGCACTATTTAAATTCATAAGTTGAGTTTGGGATTGAACCTTTGGTTCAAAACAAACCCAGCTGGTTGTAGTTGCATTAGCCCAACACACTGATTTTGCCATGTCCTGATCATGCATCATATTGAGCATTCCATTGATTGTGTTCTTCCTTGTTTGCCGGTAATTGTCCCCTCTGAGTGGACGACGTTCCGACAATGAGATCGATGACACCGATGAAGAACTATACTATCTTCGGAAGTGCCAGGCAAGCAAAAATCCCTTGTTCATTCCGATACAATCCCACTCTCTCGCTCCTGCTCTCTTTTATTGCATTTGCACAACAACGATTCATCTGTTACATGCTGCGGTAGTTGAACCCCTTTTCCTCTACATGACCTGTCATCGCCACAGTAAATAGATGAAACCCACTAGCCTGAGTAGGAGTTGTTAGAGCCCTGATGTGCCTACTCATTCATGCTTGGTGTCATGCCTATTACTGCTTAGAGTTGAGTCAGGTCCGATTCATAGGTGATGAATTGGAATGTGGTGAACATGTCCTACTGGTGAGAGCTAAGTGTGTGAACACGATTTTGTAAAGGTAGCGGTGAGAGGCCATGTAGGAGTACATGGTGGGTTGTCTCATTGAAGCCGCCCTTAGGAACTGAGTTCTGTGTTTGTGATCCATGAACAGCTACTACCACACGTTGGGCCCTAAAATATGACCCCGCTCGACTTATTAACCCCCCTTGTCCTCTGTCCAGGAGTTGCAAGTAGTCTCTGGTGTTTGTAGTATGCCGGAGGCCGTGCGCAGCGCTGAGCCGCAGGGTGGGCTATGATGCGGTAGGCACGTGGCACGGTGTACGGGGACGCCCGTTTGGTGCCTCGCGAACCCTACACACATGGTTTGGGGCCGTAAGTGGAAACCTCACCCGGACTCCCTTCGGATGGAACCTGAATAGGCGATAAACCTGGACTAGGGACTTGTGTGGTTAGTCAGGTCGTGGTCTACACCCACGTTGGCTTTCGCTTGAAGTCTGCCGAGCACATGTCGTGTGCAGATGCTAAGTGGTGGAAACATGTGTGAAGAAGTACACCCCTGCAGGGTTATAAATGATCTATTCGAATAGCTGCGTCCGTGGTAAAGGACCTCTGGGTTGCCTATACAGTTCATAGACAAGTGAAAGTGGATACTCTAAAATGCGCAAGATAAGCATGAGTGCTATGGATGGCGCTCTCGTAGAGAGACGGGAGCGGATCCATAGTGGTGTATTGATATGGTGAATATGTGGACTCGTATGTGCCACCTCAAAAGAGTTACTTGCAGTCGTAGTTTAGGATAGCCACCAAGTCAAAGCTGGCTTGCTGCAGTTAAACTCCACCACCCCCTTTGTTGATAATGATGCATATGTAGTTAGTTCTGATGTAAGTCTTGCTGGGTACATTTGTACTCATGTTTGCTTAATTTATGTTTTTGTAGAGATACTTTAGTCTCACTAGTAGTTCCGCGTGGACTTCAACGTTTAGCTTGTTACCTCAGCTATGATCTTGTTCCCTCGGCACGGTCTTGTAGATAGTCAGGCTTCTTAGCCTTTTCTTTTGTAGTTGTCTGTACTCAGACAAGTTAAGCTTCCGCTTGTGCTTGTTGCTTGTATGACTTGAATGCTAGGTCATCAGACCCATGTTTGCAATATCTGGGTCTTCAGAGCCTATTGAATAAATACTTTGAGTCATAGAGTTATGTTGTGATGCCATGTTGTATTTGCACATATCGAGCATATTGTGTGTATGATTTGAAATGCTTGGTATGTGTGGGATCCGACAACCTAGTTGTTTATCCTTGGTAGCCTCTCTTACTGGGAAATGTCTCCTAGTGCTTCCACTAAGCCATGGTAGCTTGCTACTGCTCCGGAACACTTAGGTTGGCCGGATGTGTCCTTCTTCGTTCCTGTGTCTGTCCCTTTGGGGAAATGTCACGCATTGTTACTTTAAGTCCTTGTAGCTTGCTACGACTTGGGTTCATATGTTGATGACTGACACGTTCGTTGCTGGGTCATGTATGCCTGTCCCTGTAAGTTAGTGCCACTTTCGGTTCACGACTAGTCATGTCAGCCCAGGTTCTCTGTCATATGGATGCTAGCGACACTATCATATACGTGAGCCAAAAGGCACAAACGGTCCCGGGCCAGGTAAGGTGGCACCCGTGGGAAAACCGTGCGTGATGCCACAAAGTGATATGATGTGTTACATGCTAGATCGGTGTGACTTAGGATCGGGGTCCTGACAATGCTGTTGACTTGAGGCTGTTTCCTCGGAAAGTGTACCGTGTGCTCATTACCATTAACATGAAAAGTGACATTGCCTTTGTTGCAATCAATAACAGCCCCTGCAGTATTCAAAAAGGGTCTACCAAGAATAATAGACATACTATTGTCCTCGGGAATATCAGGAATAACAAAGTCTGTTAAAATAGTAACGTTTGCAACCACAACAGGCACATCCTCACAAATACCGACAGGTATAGCAGTTGATTTATCGGCCATTTGCAAAGATATTTTAGTAGGTGTCAACTTATTCAAATCACTTCTACAATATAAAGAGAGAGGCATAACACTAACACCGGCTCCAAGATCACATAAAGTAGTTTTAACATAGTTTCTTTTAATGGATCATGGTATAGTTGGTACTCCGAGATCTCCTAGTTTCTTAGGTATTCCACCTTTAAAAGTATATTGTCCAGCATGGTGGAAATTTCAGCTTCCGGTATCTTTCTTTTATTTGTAACAATATCTTTCATATACTTAGCATAAGGATTCATTTTAAGCATATCAGTCAAACGCATACGCAAAAAGATAGGTCTAATCATTTTAGCAAAGCGCTCAAAATCCTCATCATCCTTTTTCTTGGATGGTTTAGGAGGAAAAGGCATGGGTTTTTGAACCCATGGTTCTCTTTCTTTACTGTGCTTCCTAGCAACGAAGTCTCTCTTATCATACCGTTGATTATTTGATTGTGGGTTATCAAGATCAACAGCAGGTTCAATCTCTACATCATTGTTATTGCTAGGTTGAGCATCAACATGAACATCATCATTAACATTACCACTAGGTTCAAGTTCATTACCAGATTGTGTTTCAACATCAGAAATAGAAATATCATTGGGATTCTCAGGTGTGTCAATAACAGGTTCACTAGAAGCATGCAAAGTCCTATCATTTTTTCTTCTTCTTCTTAGAAGGACTAGGTGCATCAACATTAGTTCTCTGAGAATCTTGCTCAACTCTCTTAGGGTGGCTGATCCATCCATTTTGCATCATGCTTTTATATCGATATTTATTGCATTATGGGTTGTTATTACACATTATGTCACAATACTTATGCCTATTCTCTCTTATTTTACAAGGTTTATATGAAGAGGGAGAATGCCGGCAGCTGGGATTCTGGGCTGGAAAAGGAGAAAATATTAGAGACCTATTCTGCACAGCTCCAAAAGTCCTGAAACTTCACGGAAGTCATTTTCAGAATATATAAAAATTACTGAGCGCAAGAAGTTCCGGAGGGGGGCCACACCCTGCCCACGAGGGTGGGGGCACGCCCTACCCCCCTGGGCACGCCCCCTGCCTCGTGGGCCCCCTGGTGGCCCTCCGATGCCCATCTTCTGCTATATGGAGTCTTTCGATGAGAAAAAAAATCATAAGCCAGCTTTCGGGATGAGACTCCGCCGCCACGAGGCGGAACCTTGGTGGAATCAATTTAGGGCTCCAGCGGAGCTATTCTGCTAGGGAAACTTCCCTCCGGGAGGGGGAAATCATCGCCATTGTCATCACCAACGATCCTCTCATCTGGAGGGGGTCAATCTCCATCAACATCTTCACCAGCACCATCTCCTCTCAAACCTTAGTTCATCTCTTGTATCCAATTCTTGTCTCCAAGTCTGGGATTGGTACCCGTGGGTTGCTAGTAGTGTTGATTACTCCTTATAGTTGATGCTAGTTGGTTTACTTGGCGGAAGATCATATGTTCAGATCCTATATGCACATTAATACCCCTCTGATTATGAACATGAATATGCTTTGTGAGTAGTTACGTTTGTTCCTGAGGACATGGGAGAAGTCTTGCTATTAGTAGTCATGTGAATTTGGTATTCGTTTTATATTTTGATGAGATGTATGTTGTCTCTCCTCTAGTGGTGTTATGTGAACGTCGACTACATGACACTTCATCATTATTTGGGCCTAGAGGAAGGCATTGGGAAGTAATAAGTAGATGATGGGTTGCTAGAGTGACAGAAGCTTAAACCCTAGTTTATGCGTTGCTTCATAAGGGGCTGATTTGGATCCATATGTTTCATGCTATGGTTAGGTTTACCTTAATACTTTCGTTGTAGTTGTGGATGCTTGCAATAAAGGTTAATCATAAGTGGTATGCTTGTCCGAGTAAGGACGGTACCCAAGCACCGGTCCACCCACATACCAAATTATCAAAGTACCGAACGTTAATCATATGAACGTGATGAAAACTAGCTTGACGATAATTCCCATGTGTCCTCGGGAGCGCTTTCTTCCATATAAGAGTTTGTCCAGGCTTGTCCTTTGCTACAAAAAGGATTGGGCCATCTTGCTGCACCTTATTTACTTTTATTACTGGCTACTCATTACAAATTACCTTATCACAAAACTATCTGTTACCGATAATTTCAGTGCTTGCAGAGAATACCTTACTGAAAACTGCTTATCATTTCCTTCTGCTCCTCGTTGGGTTCGACACTCTTACTTATCGAAAAGGCTAGGATAGATCCCCTACACTTGTGGGTCATCAAGACTCTTTTCTGGTGCCGTTACCGGGGAGTGAAGCGCCTTTGGTAGGTGGAATTTGGTAAGGAAAAATATATATAGTGTGCTGAAATTTACTGTCACTTGTTACTATGGAAAGTAATCCTCTGAGGGGCTTGTTCGGGGTATCTTCACTCCGACCAGTAGAGCAAAGAGTTTCTCCTCAACCTATTGAACCTACTGAAAATGAAAATATCTACTTCGAGATTCCTTCGGGTATGATAGAAAAATTGCTAGCTAATCCTTTTGCAGGAGACGGAACAATGCATCCTAATGAGCACCTAATATATGTGGATGAAGTTTGTGGATTATTTAAGCTTGCAGGTGTGCCTGATGATGTTATTAAGAAGAAGGTCTTCCCTTTATCTTTGAAGGGAGATGCATTGACATGGTATAGGCTATGTGATAATATGGGATCATGGAATTACAAACGATTGTTGTTGGAATTGCATCAGAAGTTTTATCCTATGCATCTTGTTCATCGTGATCGCAATTATATATATAATTTTTGGCCTCGCGAAGGAGAAAGCATAGCTCAAGCTTGGGGAGGCTTAAATCAATGTTATATTCATGCCCCAACCATGAGCTTCCAAGATAAATAATTATTCAAAATTTATATGCTCGGCTTTCTGATAACAATCGCACCATGCTCGATACTTCTTGTGCTAGCTCTTTTATGATGAAGACTATTGAATTCAAATGGGAATTATTGGAAAGAATTAAACACAACTCTGAAGATTGGGACCTCGACGAAGGTAAGAAGTCAGGTATGACACCTAAGTTTGATTGTGTTAAATCTTTTATGGATACCGATGTTTTCTGTAAATTTAGCACTAAATATGGACTTGACTCTAAAATAGTAGCTTCTTTCTGTGAATCTTTTGCTACTCATGTTGATCTCCCTAGGGAGAAGTTGTTTAAATATCATCCTCCCATAGAAGTAAAAGTAGATGCATGATACGTCTCCAACGTATCTATAATTTTTGATTGCTCCATGCTATAGTATCTACTATTTTGGACATTATTGGGCTTTATTATCCACTTTTATATTATTTTTGGGACTAACCTATTAACCAGAGGCCCAGCCCAGAATTGTTGTTTTTTGCCTGTTTTAGGGTTTCTAAGAAAAGTAATATCAAATGGAGTCCAAATAGAATGAAACCTTCGGGAACGTGATTTTCTCAATGAACAAGACCAGGGAGACTTGGACCCTACGTCAAGAAAGAAAAGAGGAGGCCACAAGGTAGGGGGTGCGCCTACCCACCCCCCACCCCCAGGCGCGCCCTCCACCCTCGTGGCCCCCCTGTTGCTCCACCGACATACTCCTTCCTCCTATATATAACTATGTACCCCCAAACGATCAGATACGGAGCCAAAAACCTAATTGCACCGCCGCAACTTTCTGTATCCACGAGATCCCATCTTGGGGCCTGTTCCGGAGCTCCGCCGGAGGGGGCATCGATCACAGAGGGCTTCTACATCAACACCATAGCCCCTCCGATGAAGTGTGAGTAGTTTACCTCAGACCTACAGGTCCATAGTTAGTAGCTAGATGGCTTCTTCTCTCTTTTTGGATCTCAATGCAATGTTCTCCCCCTCTCTTGTGGAGATCTATTCGATGTAATCTTCTTTTTGCGGTGTGTTTGTTGAGACCGATGAATTGTGGGTTTATGATCAAGTCTATCTATGAATAATATTTGAATCTTCTCTGAATTCTTTTATGTATGATTGGTTATCTTTGCAAGTCTCTTCGAATTATCAGTTTGGTTTGGCCTACTAGATTGATCTTTCTTGCAATGGGAGAAGTGCTTAGCTTTGGGTTCAATCTTGCGGTGTCCTTTCCCAGTGACAGTAGGGGCAGCAAGGCACGTATTGTATTGTTTCCATCGAGGATAACAAGATGGGGTTTTCCTCATATTGCATGAGTCTATCCCTCTACATCATGTCATCTTGCTTAAGGCGTTACTCTGTTTTTAACTTAATACTCTAGATGCATGCTGGATAGCGGTCGATGAGTGGAGTAATAGTAGTAGATGCAGGCAGGAGTCGGTCTACTTGTCTCGGATGTGATGCCTATATACATGATCATACCTAGATATTCTCATAACTATGCTCAGTTCTGTCAATTGATCAACAGTAATTTGTTCACCCACCGTAGAATACTTATGCTCTCGAGAGAAGCCACTAGTGAAATCTATGGCCCCCGGGTCTATCTTTATCATATTAATCTCCTACTACTTAGTTATTTCCTTTGCTATTTACTTTCCCTGTATTTTACTTTGCATCTTTATCATAAAAATACCAAAATATTATCTTATCATATCTATAAGATCTCACTCTCGTAAGTGGCCTTATAGGGACTGACAACCCCTATTTGCGTTGGTTGCGAGGATTTATTTGTTTTGTGCAGGTGCGAGGGACTCGCGCGTAGCCTCCTACTAGATTGATACCTTGGTTCTCAGAAACTGAGGGAAATACTTACGCTACTTTGCTGCATCATCCCTTCCTCTTCGGGGAAAACCAACGCAATGCTCAAGAGGTAGCAAGAAGGACTTCTGGCGCCGTTGCCGGGGAGGTCTACGCAAAAGTCAATATATCAAGTACTCATCACATACCCTTATCTCCCGCATTACATTATTTTCCATTTTCCTCTCGTTTTCCTCTCCCCCACTTCACCCTTGCCGTTTTGTTCGCCCTCTCTCTCTATCCTCCCTCTCTTTCCCGTTTGCCTCTTTTTGCCCGCTTGCTTTTTGTTTGCTTGTGTGTTAGTTTCCTTGCTTGTCATGATGGCTCAAGATAATACTAAATTGTGTGACTTCACCAATACCAACAACAATGGTTTTATCAGCACTCCGTTTGCTCCTCTTACCGATGCTGAATCTTGTGAAATTAATGCTGCTTTGCTGAATCTTATCATGAAAGATCCATTTTCCGGCCTTCCAAGTGAAGATGCCGCTACCCATCTAAATAGCTTCGTTGATTTGTGTGACATGCAAAAGAAGAAAGATGTGGATATTGATATTGTTAAATTGAAGCTATTTCCTTTTTCTCTTAGAGATCGTGCTAAAACTTGGTTTTCGTCTTTGCCTAAAAATAGTATTGATTCATGGAACAAGTGCAAAGATGCTTTTATCTCTAAGTATTTTCCTCCCGCTAAGATCATCTCTCTTAGAAATGATATTATGAATTTTAAGCAACTTGATCATGAACATGTTGCACAAGCTTGGGAGAGAATGAAATTAATGATACGTAATTGCCCTACTCAAGATTTAAATTTGTGGATGATTGTTCAGAATTTTTATGCCGGATTGAATTTTGCTTCTAGAAATCTTTTAGATTCGGCCGCGGGAGGCACCTTTATGGAAATCACTTTAGGAGAAGCTACTAAACTCCTAGATAATATTATGGTTAATTATTCTCAATGGCATACTGAAAGATCTACTAATAAAAAGGTGCATGCGATAGAAGAAATTAATGTTTTGAGTGGAAAGATGGATGAACTTATGAAATTATTTGCTAATGAGAGTGTTTCTTCTGATCCTAATGATATGCCCTTGTCTACTTTGATTGAGAATAATAATGAATCTATGCATGTGAATTTTGTTGGTAGGAACAATTTTGATAACAACGCATATAGCGGAAATTTTAATCCTAGGCCTTATCCTAGTAATCCCTCTAATAATTATGGTAATTCCTACAACAATTCTTATGGAAATTATAATAAGATGCCCTCTGATTTTTAATCTAATATTAAATAATTTATTACTTCGTAAAAGAATTTTAATGCTATGATTGAAGAAAAATTGCTTAAGATTGATGACTTGGCTAGGAACGTTGATAGAATTTCTCTTGATGTTGATTCTTTGAAACTTAGATCTATTCCACCTAAGCATGATATCAATGAGTCTCTCAAAGCCATGAGAATTTCCATTGATGAGTGCAAAGAAAGAATCACTAGGATGGGTGCTAAGAAAGATGCCTTTATAAGAGTGTGTTCTTCTAGTTCCTATGAAAATAAAGATGAAGATATAAAAGTTATTGATGTGTCCCCTATTAAATCTTTGTTTTGCAATATGAATCTTGGTAATGATGGGACTGAATATGATCCACCTTTAGCTAGAAGGTGTTCCAAGAATTCGGAATTTGTTGATCTTGATGCTAAATTTGATTAAAGTGGGAGTGAAGAAATTAAAACCCTAGATGTTGCTAAACCCACTATTATGGATTTCAAGGAATTTAAATATGAAAATTGCTCTTTGATTGATTGTATTTCCCTGTTGCAATCCGTGCTAAATTCTCCTCATGCTTATAGTCAAAATAAAGCGTTTACTAAACATATCATTGATGCCTTGATGCAATCTTATGAAGAAAAACTTGAATTGGAAGTTTTATCCCTGGAAAACTTTATGATGAGTGGGAACCAACTATTAAAATTAAAATTAAAGATCATGAATGCTATGCTTTATGTGATTTGGGTGCTAGTGTTTCCACGATTCCAAAGACTTTGTGTGATTTGTTAGGTTTCCGTGATTTTGATGATTGCTCTCTAAACTTGCACCTTGCAGATTCCACTATTAAGAAACCTATGGGAAGAATTAATGATGTTCTTATTGTTGCAAATAGGAATTATGTGCCCGTAGATTTTATTGTTCTTGACATAGATTGCAATCCTTCATGTCCTATTATTCTTGGTAGACCTTTCCTTAGAACGATTGGTGCAATTATTGATATGAAGGAATGAAATATTAGATTCCAATTTTCATTAAGGAAAGGCATGGAACACTTTCCTAGAAAGAAAATTAAATTACCTTATGAATCTATTATGAGAGCCACTTATGGATTGCCTACCAAAGATGGCAATACCTGAAGGAAATATGCCCTAGAGGCAATAATAATGTTATTATTTTATTTCCTTATATCATGATAAATGTTTATTATTCAAGCTAGAATTGCATTATCCGGAAACATAATACTTGTGTGAATACATAGACAAACTAAAACGTCACTAGTATACCTCTACTTGACTAGCTTGTTAATCAAAGATGGTTATGTTTCCTAACCATAGACATGTGTTGTCATTTGATTAACGGGATCACATTATTAGGAGAATGATGTGATTGACATGACCCATTCCATTAGCTTAGCACCCGATCGTTTAGTATGTTGCTATTGCTTTCTTCATGACTTATACATGTTCCTATGACTATGAGATTATGCAACTCCCGTTTGCCGGAGGAACACTTTGTGTGCTACCAAACATCACAACGTAACTAGGTGATTATAAAGGAGCTCTACAGGTGTCTCCAAAGGTAAATGTTGGGTTGGCGTATTTCGAGATTAGGATTTGTCACTCCGATTGTCGGAGAGGTATCTCTGGGCCCTCTCGATAATGCACATCACATAAGCCTTGCAAGCATTGCAACTAATGAGTTAGTTGCGAGATGATGTATTACGAAACGAGTAAAGAGACTTGCCGCTAACGAGATTGAACTAGGTATTGAGATACCGATGATCGAATCTCGGGCAAGTAACATACCGATGACAAAGGGAACAACGTATGTTGTTATGCGGTCTGACCGATAAAGATCTTCGTAGAATATGTGAGAGCCAATATGAGCATCCAGGTTTCGCTATTGGTTATTGACCGGAGACATGTCTACATTGTTCTCGAACCCGTAGGGTCCGCACGCTTAAGGTTTCGATGACAGTTATATTATGAGTTTATGAGTTTTGATGTACCGAAGTTAGTCCGGAGTCCCGGATGTGATCATGGACATAACGTGGAGTCTCGAAATGGTCGAGACATAAAGATTGATATATTGGACGGCTATATTCGGACACCGGAAGTGTTCCGGGTGATTTTGGAGATAACCGGAGTGCCGGAGGGTTACCGGACCCCCCCCCCCCCCCCGGGGAGAAGTAATGGGCCATATGGGCCTTAGTGGAGAGAGAGAAGGGCAGCCAGGGTGGGCCGCGCGCCTCCTCCCCCCTTGGTCCGAATTGGACTAGGAGAGGGGGGCGGCACCCCCCTTTCCTTCTCCCTCCCCACTTCCTTTCCCCCTCCTAGTAGGAGTAGGAGGACTCCTCCTTGGCGCGCCAATAGGGCCGGCCGGCCTCCTCCCCTTGCTCCTTTATATACGGGGGTAGGGGCACCCCTAGACACACAAGTTGATCCACATGATCGTTTTCTTAGCCGTGTGCGGTTCCCCCTTCCACCATAATCCTCGATAATATTGTAGCGGTGCTTAGGCGAAGCCCTGCGACGGTAGAACATCAAGATCGTCACCATGCCGTCGTGCTGACGGAACTCTTCCCCGACACTTTGCTGGATCAGAGTCCGGGGATCGTCATCGAGCTGAACGTGTGCTAAAACTCGGAGGTGTCGTAGTTTCGGTGCTTGACCGGTCGGGCCGTGAAGACGTACGACTACATCAACCGCATTGTGCTAACGCTTCCGCTGTCGGTCTACAAGGGTACGTAGATCACACTCTCCCCTCTCGTTGCTATGCATCACCATGATCTTGCGTGTGCGTAGGAATTTTTTTGAAATTACTACGTTCCCCAACAGTGGCATCTGAGCCTAGGTTTTATGTGTTGATGTTATATGCACGAGTAGAACACAAGTGAGTTGTGGGCGATATAAGTCATACTGCTTACCAGCATGTCATACTTTGGTTCAGCGGTATTGTTGGATGAAGTGACCCAGACCGACATTACGCGTACGCTTACGCAAGACCAGTTCTCCCCACGTGCTTTGCACAAAGGTGGCTAGCGGGTGTCAATTTCTCCAACTTTAGTTGAACCGAGTGTGGCTACGCCCGGTCCTTGCGAAGGTTAAAACAGCACCAACTTGACAAACTATCATTGTGGTTTTGATGCGTAGGTAAGATTGGTTCTTACTTAAGCCCGTAGCAGCCACGTAAAACTTGCAACAACAAAGTAGAGGACGTCTAACTTGTTTTTGTAGGGCATGTTGTGATGTGATATGGTCAAGACATGATGCTAAATTTTATTGTATGAGATGATCATGTTTTGTAACCAAGTTATCGGCAACTGGCAGGAGCCATATGGTTGTCGCTTTATTGTATGCAATGCAATTGCACTGTAATGCTTTACTTTATCACTAAGCGGTAGTGATAGTCGTGGAAGCATAAGATTGGCGAGACGACAACGACGAGGTAACTGTACCTGCGATGGTGATCAAGGTGTCGCGCCGGTGATGATGGTGATCATGACGGTGCTTCGAAGATGGAGATCACAAGCACAAGATGATGATGGCCATATCATATCACTTATATTGATTGCATGTGATGTTTATCTTTTATGCATCTTATCTTGCTTTGTTTGACGGTAGCATTTTAAGATGATCTCTCACTAATTATCAAGAAGTGTTCTCCCTGAGTATGCACCGTTGCGAAAGTTCTTCGTGCTGAGACACAACGTGATGATCGGGTGTGATAGGCTCTACGTTCAAATACAATGGGTGCAAAACAGTTACACACGCGGAATACTCAGGTTATACTTGACGAGCCAAGCATATACAGATATGGCCTCGGAACACGGAGACCAAAAGGTCGAGCATGAATCATATAGTAGATATGATCAACATAGTGATGTTCACCAATGAAACTACTCCATCTCACGTGATGATCGGACATGGTTTAGTTGATTTGGATCACGTAATCACTTAGAGGATTAGAGGGATGTCTATCTAAGTGGGAGTTCTTTAGTAATATGATTAATTGAACCTAAATTTATCATGAACTTAGTACCTGATAGTATCTTGCTTGTTTATGTTTGATTGTAGATAGATGGCCCGTGCTGTTGTTCCGTTGAATTTTAATGCGTTCCTTGAGAAAGCAAAGTTGAAAGATGATGGTAGCAATTACACGGACTGGGTTCGTAACTTGAGGATTATCCTCATTGATGCACAGAAGAATTACGTCCTAGAAGCACCGCTGGGTGCCAGGCCTGCTGCTGGAGCAACACTAGATGTTATGAACGTCTGGCGGAGCAAAGCTGAAGACTACTTGATAGTTCAGTGTGCCATGCTTTACGGCTTAGAATCGGGACTTTAACGACGTTTTTAACGTCATCGAGCATATGAGATGTTCCAGGAGTTGAAGTTAATATTTCAAGCAAATGCCCGGATTGAGAGATATGAAGTCTCCAATAAGTTCTATAGCTGCAAGATGGAGGAGAACAGTTCTGTTAGTGAGCATATACTCAAAATGTCTGGGTATAATAATCACTTGATTCAATTGGGAGTTAATATTCCAGATGATTGCGTCATTGACAGACTTCTCCAATCACTGCCACCAAGCTACAAGAGCTTTGTGATGGACTATAATATGCAAGGGATGAATAAGACTATTCCCGAGCTCTTCGCAATGCTGAAAGCTACGGAGGTAGAAAACAAGAAGGAGCATCAAGTGTTGATGGTCAACAAGACCACTAGTTTCAAGAAAAAGGGCAAAGGGAAGAAGAAGGGGAACTTCAAAAAGAACAGCAAGCAAGTGGCTACTCAAGAGAAGAAACCCAAACCTGGACCTAAGCCTGAAACTGAGTGCTTCTACTGCAAGCAGACTGGTCACTGGAAGCGGAACTGCCCCAAGTATTTGGCAGATAAGAAGGATGGCAAGGTGAACAAAGGTATATGTGATATACATGTTATTGATGTGTACCTTACTAATGCTCGCAGTAGCACCTGGGTATTTGATACTGGTTCTGTTGCTAACATTTGCAAATCGAAACAGGGACTATGGATTAAGCGAAGATTGGCTAAGGACGAGGTGACGATGCGCGTGGGAAATGGTTCCAAAGTCGATGTGATCGCGGTCGGCAGGCTACCTCTACATCTACCTTCAGGATTAGTATTAGACCTAAATAATTGTTATTTGGTGCCAGCATTAAGCATGAACATTATATTTGGATCTTGTTTGATGCGAGACGGTTATTCATTTAAATAAAAGAATAATGGTTGTTCTATTTATATGAGTAATATCTTTTATGGTCATGCACCCTTAAAGAGTGGTCTATTCTCATTAAATCTCGATAGTAGTAACACACATATTCATAATGTTGAAGCCAAAAGATGCAGAGTTGATAATGATAGTGCAACTTATTTGTGGCACTGCCGTTTGGGTCATATCGGTGTAAAGCGCATGAAGAAACTCCATACTGATGGACTTTTGGAACTACTTGATTATGAATCGCTTGGTACTTGCGAACCGTGCCTTATGGGTAAGATGACAAAAACACCGTTCTCCGGTACTATGGAGAGAGCAACAGATTTGTTGGAAATCATACATACATATGTATGTGGTCTGATGAATGTTGAGGCTCGTGGCAGATATCATTATTTTCTCACCTTCACAGATGACTTAAGCAGATATGGGTATATCTACTTAATGAAACATAAGTCTGAAACGTTTGAAAAGTTCAAAGAATTTCAGAGTGAAGTTGAAAATCATCGTAACAAGAAAATAAAATTCCTACGATCTGATCGTGGAGAAGAATATTTGAGTTACGAGTTTGGTGTACATTTGAAACAACGCGGAATAGTTTCGCAACTCACGCCACCCGGAACACCACAGCGTAATGGTGTGTCCGAACGTCGTAATTGTACTTTACTAGATATGGTGCGATCTATGATGTCTCTTACTGATTTACTGCTATCATTTTGGGGTTATGCTCTAGAGACGGCCGCATTCACGTTAAATAGGGCACCATCAAAATCCGTTGAGACGACGCCTTATGAACTGTGGTTTGGCAAGAAACCAAAGTTGTCATTTCTGAAAGTTTGGGGCTGCGATGCTTATGTGAAAAAGCTTCAACCTGATAAGCTCTAACCCAAATCGGAGAAATGTGTCTTCATAGGATATCCAAAGGAAACTATTGGATACACATTCTATCACAGATCCAAAGGCAAGACTTTTGTTGCTAAATTCGGAAATTTTCTAGAGGAGTTTCTCTCGAAAGAAGTGAGTGGGAGGAAAGTAGAACTTGACGAGGTAACTGTACCTGCTCCCTTATTGGAAAGTAGCACATCACAGAAACCAATTTCTGTGACACCTACACCAATTAATGAGGAAACTGATGATGATGATCATGAAACTTCAGAACAAGATACTACTGAACCTCGTAGATCAACCAGAGTAAGATCCGCACCAGAGTGGTACGGTAATCCTGTTCTGGAAATCATGCTACTAGATCATGATGAACCTACGAACTATGGAGAAGCGATGGTGAGCCCAGATTCCGTAAAATGGCTTGAAGCCATGAAATCTGAGATGGGATCCATGTATGAGAACAAAGTATGGACTTTGGTTGACTTGCCCAAAGATAGGCAAGCAATTGAGAATAAATGGATCTTCAAGAAGAAGACTAACGCTGACGGTAATGTTACTGTCTACAAAGCTCGACTTGTCGCAAAAGGTTTTCGACAAGTTCAAGGGATTGACTACGATGAGACCTTCTCACCCATAGCGATGCTTAAGTCTGTCCGAGTCATGTTAGCAATTGCCGCATTTTATAATTATGAAATTTGGCAGATGGATGTCAAAACTGCATTCCTGAATGGATTTCTGGAAGAAGAGTTGTATATGATGCAACCGGAAGGTTTTGTCGATCCAAAGGGAGCTAACAAAGTGTGCAAGCTCCAGCGATCCATATATGGACTGGTGCAAGCTTCTCGGAGTTGGAATAAACGCTTTGATAGTGTGATCAAAGCATTTGGTTTTGTACAGACTTTTGGAGAAGCCTGTATTTACAAGAAAGTGAGTGGGAGCTCTGTAGCATTTCTGATATTATATGTAGATGACATATTACTAATCGGAAATGATATAGAATTTCTGGATAGCATAAAGGGATACTTGAATAAGAGTTTTTCAATGAAAGACCTCGGTGAAGCTGCTTACATATTGGGCATTAAGATCTATAGAGATAGATCAAGACGCTTAATTGGACTTTCACAAAGCACATACCTTGACAAAATTTTGAAGAAGTTCAAAATGGATCAAGCAAAGAAAGGATTCTTGCCTGTGTTACAAGGTGTGAAATTGAGTAAGACTCAATGCCCGACCAATGCAGAAGATAGAGAGAAAATGAAAGATGTTCCCTATGCTTCAGCCATAGGATCTATCATGTATGCAATGTTGTGTACCAGACCTGATGTGTGTCTTGCTATAAGTCTAGCAGGGAGGTACCAAAGTAATCCAGGAGTGGATCACTGGACAGCGGTCAAGAACATCTTGAAATACCTGAAAAGGACTAAGGATATGTTTCTCATATATGGAGGTGACAAAGAGCTCATCATAAATGGTTACGTTGAGGCAAGCTTTGACACTGATCCGGACGATTCTAAATCGCAAACCGGATACGTGTTTACATTAAACAGTGGAGCTGTCAGTTGGTGCAGTTCTAAACAAAGCGTTGTGGCGGGATCTACATGTGAAGCGGAGTACACAGCTGTTTCGGAAGCAGCAAATGAAGGAGTCTGGATGAAGGAGTTCATATCCGATCTAGGTGTCATACCTAGTGCATCGGGTCCAATGAAAATCTTTTGTGACAATACTGGTGCAATTGCCTTGGCAAAGGAATCCAGATTTCACAAGAGAACCAAGCACATCAAGAGACGCTTCAATTCCATCCGGGATCTAGTCCAGGTGGGAGACATAGAGATTTGAAAGATACATACGGATCTGAATGTTGCAGACCCGTTGACTAAGCCTCTTCCACGAGCAAAACATGATCAGCACCAAAGCTCCATGGGTGTTAGAATCATTACTGTGTAATCTAGATTATTGACTCTAGTGCAAGTGGGAGATTGAAGGAAATATGCCCTAGAGGCAATAATAATGTTATTATTTTATTTCCTTATATCATGATAAATGATTATTATTCATGCTAGAATTGTATTATCCGGAAACATAATACTTGTGTGAATACATAGACAAACTAAAACGTCACTAGTATGCCTCTACTTGACTAGCTTGTTAATCAAAGATGGTTATGTTTCCTAACCATAGACATGTGTTGTCATTTGATTAACGGGATCACATTATTAGGAGAATGATGTGATTGACATGACCCATTCCATTAGCTTAGCACCCGATCGTTTAGTATGTTGCGATTGCTTTCTTCATGACTTATACATGTTCCTATGACTATGAGATTATGCAACTCCCGTTTGCCGGAGGAACACTTTGTGTGCTACCAAACGTCACAACGTAACTGGGTGATTATAAAGGAGCTCTACTGGTGTCTCCAAAGGTAAATGTTGGGTTGGCGTATTTCGAGATTAGGATTTGTCACTCCGATTGTCGGAGAGGTATCTCTGGGCCCTCTCGGTAATGCACATCACATAAGCCTTGCAAGCATTGCAACTAATGAGTTAGTTGCGAGATGATGTATTACGAAACGAGTAAAGAGACTTGCCGGTAACGAGATTGAACTAGGTATTGAGATACCGACGATCGAATCTCGAGCAAGTAACATACCAATGACAAAGGGAACAACGTATGTTGTTATGCGGTCTGATCGGTAAAGATCTTCGTAGAATATGTGGGAGCCAATATGAGCATCCAGGTTCCGCTATTGGTTATTGACCAGAGACATGTCTCGGTCATGTCTACATTGTTCTCGAACCCGTAGGGTCCGCATGCTTAAGGTTTCGATGACAGTTATATTATGAGTTTATGATTTTTGATGTACCGAAGTTAGTTCGGAGTCCCGGATGTGATCACGGACATAACGAGGAGTCTTGAAATGGTCGAGACATAAAGATTGATATATTGGACGGCTATATTCGGACACGGGAAGTGTTCCGGGTGATTTTGGAGATAACCGGAGTGCCGGAGGGTTACCGGAACCCCTCCGGGAGAAGTAATGGGCCATATGGGCCTTAGTGGAGAGAGAGAAGGGCAGCCAGGGTGGGCCGCGCGCCTCCTCCCCCCTTGGTCTGAATTGGACTAGGAGAGGGGGGGCGGTGCCCCCCTTTCCTTCTCCCTCCCCACTTCCTTTCCCCCTCCTTGTAGGAGTCCTACTCCTACTAGGAGGAGGACTCCTCCTTGGCGCGCCAATAGGGCTGGCCGGCCTCCTCCCCTTGCTCCTTTATATACGGGGGCAGGGGCACCCCTAGACACACAAGTTGATCCACGTGATCGTTTTCTTAGCCGTGTGCGGTGCCCCCTTCCACCATAATCCTCGATAATATTGTAGTGGTGCTTAGGCGAAGCCCTGCGACGGTAGAACATCAAGATCGTCACCACGCTGTCGTGCTGACGGAACTCTTCCCCGACACTTTGCTGGATCGGAGTCCGGGGATCGTCATCGAGCTGAACGTGTGCTAAAACTCGGAGGTGTTGTAGTTTCGGTGCTTGATCGGTCGGGCTGTGAAGACGTACGACTACATCAACCGCGTTGTGCTAACGCTTCCGCTGTCGGTCTACAAGGGTACGTAGATCACACTCTCCCCTCTCGTTGCTATGCATCACCATGATCTTGCGTGTGCGTAGGAATGTTTTTGAAATTACTATGTTCCCCAACAATACCTAGATCTATCCTTGCTTGTTATGCCTAGCTAGGGGCGTTAAACGATAGCGCTTGTTGGGAGGCAACCCAATTTTATTTTTATTCCTTGCTATTTGCTCCTGTTTAGTAATAAGTAATTTATATAGCCTCTGTTTCGGTTGTGTTTTTTGTGTTTAATTAGTGTTTGTGCCAAGTAGAACCGTTGGGAAGACTTGGGGAAAGTCTTGTTAAACTTGCTGTAAAAAACAGAAACTTTAGTGCTCACGTGACCTGCTGTCATTTTTATTTGGAAAGTGGTATTTAGTTCATTATTTTTGCAGACCATTAATAGATAAATTCCTCATCTCCAGCAATTTATTTTTGAATTTTGGGGGTTCCACATCTTGCGCTAGATACAGATTACTACAGATTGTTCTGTTTTTGACAGATTCTGTTTTTCGTGTGTTGTTTGCTTATTTTGATGAATCTATGCTAGTAAAATAGTTTATAAACCATAGAGAAGTTGGAATACAGTAGTTATAACACCAATATAAATAAAGAATGATTTCATTACAGAACCTTGAAGTGGTCTTTTATTTTCTTTCGCTAACGGAGCTCACGAGATTTTCTACTTTAAGTTTTGTGTTGTGAAGTTTTCAAGTTTTGGGTAAGGATTTGATGGATTATGGAACAAGGAGTGGCAAGAGCCTAAGCTTGGGGATTCCCATGGCACCCCCAAGATAATCTAAGGACACCTAAAAGCCAAAGCTTGGGGATGCCCCGGAAGGCATCCCCTCTTTCGTCTACTTCTATCGGTAACTTTACTTGGAGCTATGTTTTTATTCGCCACATGATATGTGTTTTGCTTGGAGCGTATTGTATTATTTGAGTCTTTGCTTGTTATTTTACCACAATCATCCTTGGTGTACACACCTTTTGAGAGAGCGATACATGATTTGTAATTTGTTAGAATACTCTATGTGCTTCGCTTATATCTTTTGAGTTATATAATTTTGCTCTACTACTTCACTTATATCTTTTAGAGCACGGTGGTGGATTTGTTTTATAGAAACTATTGATGTCTCATGCTTCACTTAGATTATTTTGAGAGTCTTAAATAGAATGGTAATTTGCTTAAAATCCTAATATGCTTGGTATACAAGATTAAGAATAAAACTTTCTTATGAGTGTGTTGAATACTATGATAAGTTTGATACTTGATAATTGTTTTGAGATATAAAGATGGTGATATTAAAGTTGTGCTAGTTGAGTAGTTGTGAATTTGAGAAATACGTGTGTTGAAGCTTGTGATTCTCGTAGCATGCACGTATGGTGAACCGTTATGTGATGAAGTCGAAGCATGATTTATTTATTGATTGTCTTCCTTATGAGTGGCGGTCGGGGACGAGCGATGGTCTTTTCCTACCAATCTATCCCCCTAGGAGCATGCACGTAATACTTTGCTTTGATAACTTATAGATTTTTGCAATAATTATATGAATTCTTTATGACTAATGTTGAGTCCATGGATTATACGCACTCTCACCCTTCGACCTTTGCTAGCCTCTCTAATATCGCGCACCTTTCGACGGTATCATACACCCACCATATACCTTCCTCAAAGCAGCCACCATACCTACCTATTATGGCATTTCCATAGCCATTCCGAGATATATTTCCATGCAACTTTCCACCGTTCCGTTTATTATGACACACTCCTTCATTATCATATTGCTTAGCATGATCATGTAGTTGACATCGTATTTGTGGCAAAGCCACCATTCATAATTCTTTCATACATGTCACTCATGCATCATTGCATATCCCAGTACACCGCCAGAGGCATTCACATAGAGTCATATTTTGTTCTAAGTATCGAGTTCTAATTGTTGAGTTGTAAGAAAAATAAAAGTGTGATGATCATCATTATTAGAGCATTGTCCCAGTGAGGAAAGGATGATGGAGACTATGATTCCCCCACAAGTCGGGATGAGACTCCGTACGAAAAATAAAAATAAAAAAGAGAAAGAAAAGAGGCCATAAAAAAGAGAAAAGGCCCAAATAAAAAATAAAAAATGAGAGAAAAAGAGAGAAGGGACAATGTTACTATCCTTTTACCACACTTGTGCTTCAAAGTAGCACCATGATCTTCATAGTAGAGAGTCTCTCATGTTATCACTTTCATATACTAGTGGGAATCTTTCATTATAGAACTTGGCTTGTATATTCCAATGGTGGGATTCCTCAAATTGCCCTAGGTCTTCATGAGCAAGCAAGTTGGATGCACACCCACTTAGTTTCATTTTGAGCTTTCATATACTTATAGCTCTAGTGCATCCGTTGCATGGCAATCCCTACTCACTCACATTGATATCTATTGATGGGCATCTCCATAGCCCGTTGATACGCCTAGTTGATGTGAGACTATCTTCTCCCTTTTTGTGTTCTCCACAACCACCACTCTATTCCACCTATAGTGCTATATCCATGGCTCACACTCATGTATTGCGTGAAGATTGAAAAAGTTTTGAGAATGTCAAAAGTATGAAACAATTGCTTGGCTTGTCATCGTGGTTGTGCATGATTTAAATATTTTGTGTGGTGAAGATAGAGCATAGCCAGACTATATGATTTTGTAGGGATAACTTTCTTTAGCCATGTTATTTTGAGAAGACATAATTGCTTTGTTAGTATGCTTGAAGTATTATTATTTTTATGTCAATATGAACTTTTGTCTTGAATCTTTCGGATCTGAATATTCATACCACAATTAAGAAGAATTACATTAAAATCATGCCAAGTAGCACTCCGCATCAAAAAATTTGTTTTTATCATTTACCTACTCGAGGACGAGCAGGAATTAAGCTTGGGGATGCTTGATACGTCTCCAACGTATCTATAATTTTTGATTGCTTCATGCTATATTATCTACTGTTTTGGACATTATTGGGCTTTATTATCCACTTTTATATTATTTTTCGGACTAGCCTATTAACCGGAGGCCCAGCCCAGAATTGTTGTTTTTTGCCTGTTTTAGGGTTTCGAAAAAAGGAATATCAAACGGAGTCCAAACGGAATGAAACCTTCAGGAACGTGATTTACTCAACGAACAAGACCAGGGAGACATGGATCCTACGTTAAGAAAGAAAATAGGAGGCCACGAGGTAGGGGGCGCCTACCCCCCCCCCCAGGCGCGCCCTCCACCCTCGTGGGCCCCCTGTTGCTCCACCGACGTACTCCTTCCTCCTATATATACCTACGTACCCCCAAACGATCAGATACGGAGCCAAAGAACTAATTCCACCGCCGCAACTTTCTGTATCCATGAGATCCCATCTTGGGGCCTGTTCCGGAGCTCCGCCGGAGGGGGCATCGATCACGGAGGGCTTCTACATCAACACCATAGCCCCTCCGATGAAGTGTGAGTAGTTTACCTCAGACCTACGGGTCCATAGTTAGTAGCTAGATGGCTTGTTCTCTCTTTTTGGATCTCAATACAATGTTCTCCCCCTCTCTTGTGGAGATCTGTTCGATGTAATCTTCTTTTTGCGGTGTGTTTGTTGAGACCGATGAATTGTGGGTTTATGATCAAGTCTATCTATGAATAATATTTGAATCTTCTCTGAATTATTTTATGTATGATTGGTTATCTTTGCAAGTCTCTTCGAATTATCAGTTTGGTTTGGCCTACTAGATCGATCTTTCTTGCAATGGGAGAAGTGCTTAGCTTTGGGTTCAATCTTGCGGTCTCCTTTCCCAGTGACAGTAGGGGCAGCAAGGCACGTATTGTATTGTTGCCATCGAGGATAACAAGATGGGGTTTTCTTCATATTGCATGAGTCTATCCCTCTACATCATGGCATCTTGCTTAAGGCGTTACTCTGTTTTTAACTTAATACTCTAGATGCAAGCTGGATAGCGGTCGATGAGTGGAGTAATAGTAGTAGATGCAGGCAGGAGACGGTCTACTTGTCTCGGATGTGATGCCTATATACATGAGCATACCTAGATATTCTCATAACTATGCTCAATTCTGTCAATTGCTCAATAGTAATTTGTTCACCCACCGTAGAATACTTATGCTCTCGAGAGAAGCCACTAGTGAAATCTACGACCCCCGGGTCTATATTTATCATATTAATCTCCTACTACTTAGTTATTTCCTTTGCTATTTACTTTGCCTTTATTTTACTTTGCATCCTTATCATAAAAATACCAAAAATATTATCTTATCATATCTATCAGATCTCACTCTCGTAAGTGGCCTTATAGGGACTGACAACCCCTATTTGCGTTGGTTGCGAGGATTTATTTGTTTTGTGCAGGTGCGAGGGACTCGCGCGTAGCCTCCTACTGGATTGATACCTCGGTTCTCAAAAACTGAGGGAAATACTTATGCTACTTTGCTGCATCATCCCTTCCTCTTTAGGGAAAACAAATGCAGTGCTCAAGAGGTAGCATTACACCTATTAAAGTTGAAGAAAGGACTGTCACTTAAAATGATCCTATTGTTCCTACTGCTTATGTTGAGAAACCACCTTTTCCTGTTAGGATAAAAGATCATGTTAAAGCTTCAACCGTGGTTCGTAAAATCAATATTACAACCTATACACCTCCTGAGCAAATTAAAGTTGAACCTAATATTGCTATTGTTAAAAATCTCTTGTCTGATAATATTGATGGGCTTGTTATTCATTTCTATAATGAGACTGCTAGGATTGCTAAACCTTGTGCTAAAGATAAACATAGACCCTTGGTAGGCATGCCTGTTATTTATATTAAAATAGGAGATCATTGTTATCATGGCTTATGTGATATGGGTGCCAGTGCTAGTGCTATACCTCATGACTTATACAAAGAAATTATGCATGATATTGCACCTGCTGAGATAGAAGATATTGATGTTACCATTAAGCTTGCCAATAGAGATACCATATCACCCATTGGAATTGTTAGAGATGTTGAAGTCTTGTGTGGGAAAACTAAATATCCTGCTGATTTTCTTGTTCTTGGTTCCCCACAAGATAGCTTTTGTCCCATTATATTTGGTAGACCCTTCTTGAACACAGTTAATGCTAAGATAGATTGCGAAAAGGATGTTCTTACTATTGGTTTAGGTGATATGTCTCATGAATTTAATTTCTCTAAATTTCGTAGACAACACCATGAAGAGGAATTGCCTAGTAAAGATGAAATTATTGGTCTTGCTTCTATTGTCGTGCCTCCTAGTGATCCTTTAGAACAGTATTTGCTAGACCATGAAAATGATATGTTTATGAATGAAAGAAGGGAAATAGATGAAGTATTCTTTAAACAGGAACCCATCCTGAAACACAATTTGCCTGTCAAAATCCTAGGGGATCCTCCTCCACCCAAGGGTGATCCCGTGTTTGAGCTCAAACTGTTACCTGATACTCTTAAATATGCTTATCTTGATGAGAAAAAGATATATCCTGTTATTATTAGTGCTAACCTTTCAGAGCATGAAGAAGAGAGATTATTGAAAACTCTGAAGAAGAATCGTGCTGCTATTGGATATACTCTCGATGATCTTAAGGGCATTAGTCCCACGCTATGTCAACACAAAATAAATTTGGAGAAAGATGCCAAACTAGTTCGTGATCACCAACGACGGCTGAATCCTAAGATGAAACAAGTGGTAAGAAAGGAAATACTAAAGCTCCTTGAGGCAGGTATAATTTATCCCATTGCTGATAGTTAGTGGGTAAGTCCTGTCCATTGTGTCCCTAAAAAGAGAGGTATTACGGTCGTTCCTAATGATAAAGATGAATTGATTCCTCAAAGAATTATTACAGGTTATAGGACGGTAATTGATTTCCACAAATTAAATAAGGCTACTAAAAAGGATCATTACTCCTTACCTTTTATTGATCAAATGCTATAAAGATTATCCAAACATACACATTTTTGCTTTCTAGATGGTTATTCTGGTTTGTCTCAAATACCTGTGTCAGCCGATGATCAATCTAAGACCACTTTTACTTGCCCATTCGGTACTTTTTCTTATAGACGTATGCCTTTTGGTTTATGTAATGCACCTGCTACCTTCCAAAGATGCATGATGGCTATATTCTCTAACTTTTGTGAAAAGATTTGTGAGGTTTTCATGGACGATTTCTCCTTCTATGGATCCTATTTTGATGATTGCTTAAGCAACCTTGATCGATTTTTGCAGAGATGTGAAGAAACTAACCTTGTCTTGAATTGGGAGAAGTGCCACTTTATGGTTAATGAAGGTATTGTCTTGGGGCATAAAGTTTCTGAAAGAGGTATTGAATGATAAAGCTAAGGTTGATGCTATTGAAAAGATGACATGTCCCAAGGACATCAAAGGTATAAGAAGTTTCCTTGGTCACACCGGTTTTTATAGGAGGTTCATTAAGGACTTCTCAAAAATTTCTCGGACTCTGACTAATTTATTACAAAAAGATATACCATTTGTTTTTTATGATGATTGCATAGAAGCATTTGAAATACTTAAGAAAGCATTAATCTCTGCACCTATTGTTCAGCCACCTGATTGGAATTTACCCTTTGAAATTATGTGTGATGCTAGTGATTATGCTGTAGGTGTTGTTCTAGGACAAAGAGTTGATAAGAAATTAAATGTTATTCAATATTATAGTAAAACTCTAGACAATGCCCAGAGAAATTATGCTACTACTGAAAAAGAATTCTTAGCAGTTGTATTTGCTTGTGATAAGTTCAGACCTTATATTGTTGATTCTAAAGTAACTGTTCACACGGATCATGCTGCTATTAAATATCTTATGGAAAATAAAGATGCTAAACCTAGACACATTAGATGGGTTCTCTTTCTACAAGAATTTGATTTGCATATTATTGATAGAAAGGGAGTTGAGAACCCCGTTGCAGATAACTTGTCTAGGTTGGAAAATGTTCTTGATGACCCACTACCTATTGATGATAGCTTTCCTGATGAACAATTAAATGTCATAAATGCTTCTCATACTGCTCCATGGTATGCTGATTATGCTAATTACATTGTTGCTAAATTTATACCACCTAGCTTTACATACCACCAAAAGAAAAAGTTCTTCTATGATTTGAGACATTACTTTTGGGATGACCCGCATCTTTATAAAGAAGGAGTAGATGGTGCTATTAGACGTTGTGTACCTGAGCATGAACAGGAACAGATCCTACGCAAGTGTCACTCAGAAGCTTATGGAGGACACCACGCTGGAGATAGAACTGCACATAAGGTATTGCAATCTGGTTTTTATTGGCCTACTCTCTTCAAGGATGCCCGTAAGTTTGTTGTATCTTGTGATGAATGTCAAAGAATTGGTAATATTAGTAGACGTCAAGAAATGCCTATGAATTATTCACTTGTTATTGAACCATTTGATGTTTGGGGCTTTGATTATATGGGACCTTTTCCTACCTCCAATGGATACACACATATTTTAGTTGTTGTTGATTACGTTACTAAGTGGGTAGAAGCTATTCCAACCAGTAGTGCTGATCATAACACCTCTATTAAGATGCTTAAACAAGTTATTTTTTCAAGGTTTGGAGTCCCTAGATATTTAATGACTGATGGTGGTTCACATTTTATTCATGGTGCTTTCCGTAAAATGCTTGCTAAATATGATGTTAATCATAGAATTGCATCTCCTTATCACCCACAGTCTAGTGGTCAAGTGGAATTGAGCAATAGAGAACTCAAATTAATTTTGCAAAAGACTGTTAATAGATCTAGAACGAATTGGTCCAAGAAACTTGATGATGCATTATGGGCCTATAGAACTGCATATAAAAATCCTATGGGTATGTCTCCGTATAAAATGGTTTATGGAAAAGCATGTCACTTACCTCTCGAACTAGAACATAAGGCTTATTGGGCTATTAAAGAGCTCAATTATGATTTCAAACTTGCCGGTGAGAAGAGGTTATTTGACATTAGCTCACTTGTTGAATGGAGAACCCAAGCCTATGAGAATGCCAAATTATTTAAAGAAATAGTTAAAATATGGCATGACAAAAGAATACAAAAGCGTGAGTTTAATGTAGGTGATTATGTATTGCTATACAACTCTCGTTTAAGATTTTTTGCAGGAAAAGTTCTCTCTAAATGGGAATGTCCTTACGTTATCGAGGAGGTCTACCATTCCGGTGCCATAAAAATCAACAACTTCGAAGGCACAAATCCAAAGATGGTGAACGGTCAAAGAATTAAACATTATATCTCAGGTAATCCTATAAATGTTAAAACCAATGTTATTGAAACCGTAACCCCGGAGGAATACATAAGGGACACTTTCCGGAACGTTTCAGACTCCGAAAAGGCATAGGTATGTGGTACGGTAAGTAAACCGACTCCAAAACAGTTCTAATGGCAATTTTCTTCCGTTTTAGAATATTTAGAAAAATAGAAAAATAATAAGCAGTCCGGGAAGGACACGAGGGCTCCACGAGGGTGGAGGGCGCGCCCTACCCCCCTGAGCGCGCCCCCCTACCTCGTGGGCACCTCGTGTGCTCTCCGGACTCCGTTTTCTTACACGTCACATATTTTGGTCAGTAAAAATTCATTATATAATCTCCAGAAGGTTTTAACTCCCGTATCACGCAAATATCCTCTGTCTTTGTTTCGAGTTTTCCCTGCTGCAGACTAGAGCAATATGTTGTCGCAGGATTCGGAAGGAGAAAGCTATGTGGCTGATTATCTTGTAGATCCTAAGGTCTATGGGGACGTGGAGCATTGTGGTTGGACTACGGAAGAATAAGAGGACTATGAACCCAAGGGAAGGGAGGAGACGAGCTCAGATGAAGATGAAGTCCCATTACCCCAACCTGGGGACATGCATGTGGAGTTCAAAAAGTCAAGCCTCCCTGATAGAGCAAAGAAACCTAAGATCGAGTTTATCCCTTTTTGCCTCTTGTAGGAAAACAAACAGGAATTGTGCAAGAAGATATTAAACCTTGAGCAGGAGATCGATGACCTAAGGGATCAAAATTCTGTCCTCAAGCGCAAATTAAGGAAGAAGCCTACGCCATCAACAAAACCAACACCCTCTTCACCAACAAAGAAGGAGACATAATCACATGGGTATGGGCACTCCCCTTGGAAACTGCCAAGCTTTGGGGAATGCCCCGGTATCGTATCACCATCACTTTTATATTTACCATTTTCTTAGTTCGATCCTTTTGATAATATCTTGATCTAGTAGCATAAAGTTTTAGTATGATCTAGTTGTCAGTTTTGCTCTATGATCCTTCTATGTAATTGAGTTCGTGAGCTATATATAATAAAGATTAGTGTTGAGTCAAGGGCTTGATTATTTTTCCATGATCTTGAGGGAATAAAATAAAAGAGAAAGAAATAAAAAACAAGGAGATCATATGGATCTTATGGAGAGAAATAAGCTCACATAGAAAGAGTATGATGAATAACAGTTGTTGAGAGTTGACAAACATAGTTTTGGTCATTGTTGCAATTAATAGGAAGTAATAAAGAAAGAGAGGTCTTCACATATAAATATACTATCTTGGACATCTTTTATGATTGTGAGCACTCATTAAAATATGATATGCTAAAGAGTTGATGTTGGACAAGGAAGACAACGTAATGGGTTATGTTTTCTTACATCTAAAATAAATTATATTGCCATGGATCATCCAACATGACTGATCTTGCCTTTCCCTCTCATGCTAGCCAATTCTTTGCACCAAGTAGAGATACTACTTGTGCTTCCAAATACCCCTAAACCCAGTTTTGCCATGAGAGTCCACCATATCTACCTATGGATTGAGTAAGATCCTTCAAGTAAGTTGTCATCGGTGAAAGCAATAAAAATTGCTCCCTAAATATGTATGGCTTATTAGTGTGGGAGAAAACAAGCTTTATACGATCGTGTGATATGGAATAAATAAAAGCGACGGACTGCATAATAAAGGTCCATATCACAAGTGGCAATATAAAGTGACGTTCTTTCGCATTAATATTTTGTGCATCCAACCATAAAAGCGCATGACAACCTCTGCTTCCCTCTGCGAAGGGCCTATCTTTTACTTTTATTTCCTACCTCACATAAGAGTCTTGGTGATCCTCACCTTTCCTTTTTTACTTTTTATCTTTTGGCAAGCATAACATGTTGGAAAGATCCTGGTATATATGGCTAATTGGATGTGAGTTTTCATGAACTATTATTGTTGACATTACCCTTGAGGTAAAACGTTGGGAGGCAAAACTATAAGCCCCTATCTTTCTCTATGTCCGATTAAAACTCCATGCCCATAAGTATTGCGTGAGTGTCAGCAATTGTGAAAGACTATATGATAGTTGAGTATGTGGACTTGCTGAAAAGCTCTTATATTGACTCTTTCCTATGTTATGATAAATTGCAATTGCTCCAATGACTGAGATTATAGTTTGTTAGTTTTCAGTGAAGTTTACGATTCATACTTGAAATTGTGATTGAATTTTTACTCTAGCATAAGAAGATCATATGACAAGAATTATATAAGTTGATGTTCTAAGAATGATCATGATGCCCTCATGTCCGTATTTTATTTTTATCGACACCTCTATCTCTAAACATATGGACATATTTTTCGATTTCGTCTTTCGCTTGAGGACAAGCGAGATCTAAGCTTGGGGGAGTTGATATGTCTATTTTGCACCATGCTTTTATATTAATATTTATTGCATTATGGGTTGTTATTACACATTATGTCACAATAGTTACGCCTATTCTCTCTTATTTTACAAGGTTTATATAAAGAGGGAGAATGCCGGCAGCTGGGATTCTGGGCTGGAAAAGGAGAAAATATTAGAGACCTATTCTGCACAGCTCCAAAAGTCCTGAAACTTCACGGAAGTCATTTTCATAATATATAAAAAATACTGAGCGCAAGAAGTTCCGGAGGGGGCCACAGCCTGCCCACGAGGGTGGGGGTGCGCCCTACCCCCTGGGCGCGCCCCCTGCCTCGTGGGCCCCCTGGTGGCCCTCCGATGCCCATCTTCTGCTATATGGATTCTTTCAATGAGAAAAAAAATCATAAGCCAGCTTTTGGGACGAGACTCCGCCGCCACGAGGCGGAACCTTGGCAGAATCAATCTAGGGCTCCGGCGGAGCTGTTCTGCCGGGGAAACTTCCCTCCGGGAGGGGGAAATCATCGCCATCGTCATCACCAATGCTCCTCTCATCGGGAGGGGGTCAATCTCCATCAACATCTTCACCAGCACCATCTCCTCTCAAACCTTAGTTCATCTATTGTATCCAATTCTTGTCTCCAAGTCTGGGATTGGTACCCGTGGGTTGCTAGTAGTGTTGATTACTCCTTATAGTTGATGCTAGTTGGTTTACTTGGTGGAAGATCATATGTTCAGATCCTATATGCACATTAATACCCCTCTGATTATGAACATGAATATGCTTTGTGAGTAGTTACGTTTGTTCCTGAGGACATGGGAGAAGTCTTGCTATTAGTAGTCATGTGAATTTGGTATTCGTTTTATATTTTGATGAGATGTATGTTGTCTCTCCTCTAGTGGTGTTATGTGAACGTCGACTACATGACACTTCATCATTATTTGGGCCTAGAGGAAGGCATTGGGAAGTAATAAGTAGATGATGGGTTGCTAGAGTGACAGAAGCTTAAACCCTAGTTTATGCGTTGCTTCATAAGGGGCTGATTTGGATCCATATGTTTCATGCTATGGTTAGGTTTACCTTAATACTTTTGTTGTAGTTGTGGATGCTTGCAATAGAGGTTAATCATAAGTGGGATGCTTGTCCAAGTAAGGACAGTACCCAAGCACCGGTCCACCCACATACCAAATTATCAAAGTACCGAACGCGAATCATATAAACGTGATGAAAACTAGCTTGACGATAATTCCCATGTGTCCTCGGGAGCGCTTTCTTCCATATAAGAGTTTGTCCAGGCTTGTCCTTTGCTACAAAAAGGATTGGGCCATCTTGCTGCACCTTATTTACTTTTATTACTTGCTACTCATTACAAATTACCTTATCACAAAACTATCTGTTACCGATAATTTCAGTGCTTGCAGAGAATACCTTACTGAAAACTGCTTATCATTTCCTTCTGCTCCTCGTTGGGTTCGACACTCTTACTTATCGAAAAGGCTACGATATATCCCCTACACTTGTGGGTCATCAGTGGCCCTCAGGATGCAAAGGTTCCTGAGTCATTTTACCCCCTCTAGTCACAACTCTAACAGCATTATCATTTTTCTTATTATCTAATTCATTGAGAAAATCATCTTGTGCTTTAAGCACTTGTTCTACTTGAGTGGTAACCATAGAAGCATGTTAACTAATAAGTTTAAGTTCATCTTTAACTCTAGACATATAATCACTCAAGTGTTCAATCATATAAGCATTACATTTCAATTGTCTACCAACATAAGTATTGAAGTTTTCTTGCTTAACAATAAAATTATGTAACTCATCCAAGCATTGGCTAGCAAACTTAGTAGATGGGATTTCAACCTTATTAAATCTATAGAGAGAATTTACCTTTACTACCTGTATCGGGTTATCGAGACCATGTATTTCTTCAATACGTGGTAAATTCTTAACATCTTCAGTTTTAATACCTTTTTCTTTCATAGATTTCTTGGCCTCTTGCATATCTTCAGGACTGAGAAATAGAATACCCCTTTTATTCAGAGTTGGCTTAGGAGTTGGTTCAGGAAGTATCCAATCATTATCATTACTCAACATATTATTCAATAGCAATTCAGCCTCATCAATAGTTCTTTCCCTGAAAACAAAACCAGCACAACTATCCAGGTGGTCTCTGGAAGCATCGGTTAGTCCATTATAAAAGATATCAAGTATTTCATTTTTCTTGAGAGGATGATCACGCAAAGCATTAAGTAATCGGAGAAGCCTCCCCCAAGCTCGTGGGAGTCTCTCTTCTTCAACTTGCACAAAATTATATATTTCCCTTAAGGCAGCTTGTTTCTTATGAGTGGGGAAATATTTAGCAAAAAAGTAATAAATCATATCCTGGGGACTACGCACACAACCAGGATCAAGAGAATTAAACCATGTTTTAGCATCACCCTTTAATGAGAACGGAAATAACTTAAGGATATAGTAGTAACGAATTTTTTCCTCATTAGTGAATAGGGTGGCTATATCATTCAATTTAGTAAGATGTGCCACAACAGTTTCAGATTCATAGCCATAAAGAAGATCATATTCAACCAAAGTAATTAACTCAGGATCGACAGAGAAATCATAATCCTTATCAGAAATACAGATAGGTGAAGTAGCAAAAGCAGGGTCATATTTCATTCTAGCATTCAAAGATTTTTCTTTCAGCTTAGCTAACAGTTTCTTAAGATCATATCTATCTTTGCAAGCTAAAAGATCTGTAGCAGTTTCTTCATTCATAACATAACCCTCAGGCACATCAGGCAATTCGTACCTAGGGGGAGAATCCTCATCATCACTTTCATCAATATTATCAGTTTCAATAATTTCATTCTCTCTAACCCTAGCAAGTTGTTCATCAAGAAATTCACCTAATGGCACAGTATTATCAAGCATGCAAGTAGTTTCATCATAAGCATCATTCATAGCAGAAGTGGCATCATCAATAACATGCGACGTGTCAGAATCAATAGCGGGTGTAGGTGTCGCAAGTTTACTCAAAACAGAAGGTGAATCAAGTGCAGAGCTAGATGGCAGTTCCTTACCTCCCCTCAGAGTTGAGGGAAAATCTTGATTCTTTCATCTTTCAAGTTCCTCATAGTGATTAACAGATATAAATCCCAAGTGACTCAAAGAATAGAGCTATGCTCCCCGGCCACGGCGCCAGAAAAATAGTCTTGATAACCCACAAGTATAGGGGATCGCAACAGTTTTCGAGGGTAGAGTATTCAACCCAAATTTATTGATTCGATACAAGGGGAGCCAAAGAATATTCTCATGTATTAACAGTTGAGTTGTCAATTCAACCGCACCTAAAAGACTTAATATCTGCAGCAAAGTATTTAGTAGCAAACTAGTATGGAGGTAACGGTAACGATGGCAAAAGTAACCGTAGTAGTTTTTGTAGTGATTGTAAAAGTGGCAACGGAAAAGTAACTAAGCAAAGATCAATATGTGAAAAGCTCGTAGGCAATGGATCAGTGATGGATAATTATGTCGTATGTGATTCCTCATGCAACAGTTATAACATAGGGTGACACATAACTAGCTCCAGTTCATCAGTGTAATGTAGGCACGTATTTCGAATATAGTCATACGTGCTTATGGAAAAGAACTTGCATGACATCTTTTGTCCTACCCTCCCGTGGTAGCGGGGTCCTATTGGAAACTAAGGGATATTAAGGCCTCCTTTTAGTAGAGTACCAGACCAAAGCATTAACACTTAGTGAATACATGAACTCCTCAAACTATGGTCATCACCAGGAGTGGTCCTGATTATTGTCACTTCGGGGTTATCGGATCATAACACATAGTAGGTGACTATTGACTTACAAAATAGGATCAAGAACTCACATATATTCACGAAAACATAATAGGTTCAGATCTAAAATCATGGCACTCAGGCCGACAAACATTAAGCATAGAAAAGTCATAGCAACATCAATCTTAGAACATAATGGAAACTAGGGATCAAACCCTAAAAAAAGTAACTTGATTACATGATAAATCTCATCCAACCCATCACCGTCCAGCAAGCCTACGATGGAATTACTCACGCACAGCGGTGAGCATCATGAAATTGGTGATGGAGAAAGGTTGATGATGACGGTGGCGACAGATTCCCCTCTCCGGAGCCCCGAACGGACTTCAGATCAGCCCTCCCGATTAAGATTAGGGTTTTGCGGCGGCTCCGTATCGTAAAACGTGATGAATCCTTCTCTCTGATTTTTTTCTCCCTGAACATGAATATATAGAGTTGGAGTTGACGTCGGTGGAGCCTCAGGGGCCCATGAGGCAAGGGGGCACGCCCCAGGGGGGCGCCCTACAACCTCGTGGATAGGGTGCGGGCCCCTGGTGTTGATTCTTTCGCCAGTATTTCTATAAATTCCAAAACGTGTCTCCGTAAATTTCCAGGTCATTCCGAGAACTTTTATTTCTGCACAAAAATAACACCATGGCAATTTTGCTGAAAACATCGTCAGTCCGGGTTAGTTCCATTCAAATCATGCAAGTTAAAGTCCAAAACAAGGTCAAAAGTGTTTGGAAAAGTAGATACGATGGAGATGTATCAGTGCACCTCCCTATGATAATATTTGCATAACAAATTCAGAAATATTTAGAAAAAATCGTATTAAATTTTTAGAGCATTCTGAGAACTTTTATTTTTGGGTCATTTTTTAGTGCACGGGATATTCAGAAAACAGACAAAACATGGCATTTTATTTTATTTAACTAATAAAAACAAAAAACAAAAAATAGGGACAGAATGTAGTGCTTACTAAATTCATCAACTTCATACCGCTTAAAAATGGTCCATTAATAAGGTTGATCAAGTCTTATTAACAACGACTTTCGTTTAGCATGAAACCGAAGAACTTTTGTAAATCACTAAGTTACCTCAATGGGGATATGAATGTCCCCAACAATAAGCATTTCATATTTCTTTTTAACAGTATGTAGAGGTATTTGAAAACTTCCAATAGTGATTGTCAGAGATTTTTCAATGACATTAATACCATTCACTTGGAATTGTTTGTTCGGAAAGTGCACTGTATGCTCATTACCATTCATATGAAAAGTGAACTTGCTTTTATTGCAATCAATAACAGCCCCTACGGTATTCATGAATGGTCTACCAAGGATAATAGACATGTTGTCGTCCTCGGGCATCTCAAATATAACAAACTCAGTCAAAATAGTAACATTAGCAACAACAACGGGCATATCCTCACAGATACCGATAGGTATGACAGTTTATTTATTAGCGATTTGCAAAGATATTTCAGTAGGTGTGAGTTTATTCAAATCAAGTCTTTTATATAAAGAGAAACATATAACACTAACACCAGCTCCTAAATCACATAAAGCAGTTTTCACATAATTCTTTTTGATGGAGCAAGGTATAGTTGGTATTCCTGGATCTCCAAGTTTTTTTAGGTACTCCATCTTTAAAAGTATAATTAGCAAGAATAGTGGAGATTTCAGCTTACGGTATTTTTCTCTTATTAGTGATGATGCCTTTCATATACTTTGGATAAGGAGGCATTTTCAAGATATCAGTCAAGCGAGTACGCAAAAAGACTAGCCTCGGCATTTTAGCAAATCGTTCAAATTCTTCATCATCTTTCTTTTTAGTTGACTTAGGTGAAAAAGGCATTGGTTTTTGAACCCAAGGTTCTCTTTCTTTACCGTGTTTCCTAGCAACAAAGTCATTTTTATAATATCTTTTATTCTTAGGTTGTGGGTTATCAAGATCATCAGGTGGTTCTATCTCAACATCATTGTGTGGTTATTTTTCATTATTAGGTTGAGAGTCTTCATGAACATCAGCATTATCTTTTTCATTATCACTAGGTGAGTGTTCACTACCAGGTTGAGTTTCAGCATCAGAGATAGAAACTTCATTATCATTATCAGGAGGTTTTTCTATTTCAAGTTCACTAGGAGCATGCAAAGTCCTATCATTTTTCTTCTTCTTTTTCTTTCTAGAAGGACTAGGTGCATCAGTGTTAATTATTTGTGAATCTTGTTCTTTTCTTTTTGGGTGTCCCTCGGGATAAAGTGGTTCCTGAGTCAGTTTACCTCCTCGGGTTGCAACTCTAACAGCAAAGTCATGTATATTATTATTCATTTCATCAAGCAATTCTCTCTGAGATTTAGCAACTTGTTCTAACTGAGTTTGAACCATAGAAGCATGCTTTCCAACACCTCTAACATCATTTGAGATTCTAAATAACAAGTCACTCAAGCGAGCAATCATATCATAATTGTATTTCAACTATTTCACAACATTTGCATTGAAGTGATCTTGTTTTTCTAATATAGTTTTCAAACTCATAAAGGCATTGGCTAGGGTGCATATTGTGAGGATTGTCATTATCATTGAACTTCATTAGAGAATTTCCCTCTACCACCCTAGGAAGTGGTGGTGTATTAAGCCCATGTATTTCTTCAATAGGAGGTAAATTTTTAACATCCTCAGTTTTAATACATTTTTCCTTCATAGATTTCTTTGCCTCTTGCATATCTTGAAGACTAAGATATAATATACCCCTCTTCTTCGGAGTGGGTTTAGGCGGTGGTTCAGGAAGAGTCCAATCATCATAATTTTTCAATATATTATTCAATAATTCTTCAGCTTGCCCAACAGTTCGCTCTCTGAAAACACAACCAGCACAACTATCTAGGAAATCCCTAGAAGCATCAGTTAGTCCATTATAGAAGATATCAAGTATTTCATTTTTCTTAAGAGCATGATTAGGCAAAGCATTAAGTAATTGTCAAAGCCTCCCCCAAGTTTGTGGGAGACTCTCTTCTTTAATTTTCATAAAGTTAAATATTTCCTGCAAGGCAGCTTGTTTCTCATGAGTAGGGAAATATTTTTCAGAGAGGTAATAAATTATATCATGGGGACTACGCACACAACCAGGAGCAAGAGTATTGTACCAAGCTTTAGCATCACCCTTTAACGAGAATGGAAATAACTTGAGAATAAAGTAATAGCGAGTTTTCTCATCATGAGTAAAAAGGGTGGCTATGTCATTCAACTTAGTAAGATGTGCCACAACAGTTTCAGTTTCATAACCATGGAAAGGATCATATTCAACCAAAGTAACTAACTCGGGGTCGACAGAGAATTCATAATCCTTATCATCAAGAAATATATGTGAAGTAGCAAACTTAGGATCACATTTCATTCTAGCATTCAGAGATTTTTCTTTATACTTGCATAATAATTTCTCTAGATCATCTCTATCTCTACAAGCAAGAATATCTCTAGTTGTCTCCTCATTCATAACATAACCTTCCGGTACCTTAGGAAATTCATATCTAGGAAGGCTAGTTCTAGCAGGTGTTTCAAGAGATTCAGTTTCAAGCTCATCATCAGATTCAACAACATCATGTTGTATTACTCCAGCAATTTGTTTATCAAAAAATTCACCAAGTGGTACATCATCATTATCAAGCAAGGTACTAGCATCATCATAAGTATCATTCATAGCAAAAGTAGCATCATCAATAACTTGCAACATATCAGGATTAATAGCATGCAGTGGTGTTGCAAGTTATAACAGAAGGTGAATCTAAAGCAGAACTGGATGACAGTTCCTTACCTCCCCTCATCTTTGAGGGAAAAATCTTAGTCTTAACATCCTTCAGATTCTTCATAGTGATAAGTTGATAATAATCCCAAGTGACTCAACAAATATAGCTATGCTCCCCTGCAACGGCGCCAGAAAAAGGTCTTGATAACCCACAAGTATAGGGGGTCGCAACAATTTTCGAGGGTAGAGTATTCAACCCAAATTTATAGATTCGACACAAGGGGAGCCAAAGAATATTTGAAGGTATTAGCAGCTGAGTTATCAATTCAACCACACCTGGAGATTAATTATCTGCAGCAACGTGATTAGTAGCAAACTAATATGATAATTTTGATAATAGTGACAGCAGTAACAATAACGGTAACAGTGATAGCAATAGTTTTGTAGCAAGTGCAATAGTAACAACAACAGTAGTAACTTAGCAAGATCAATATAAGATAAATTCGTAGGCATTGGATCGGTGACTTTTTGGATGATATTCATCATGAGACAGTTATAACCTAGGGCGATACAGCACTAGCTCCAGTTCATCAATATAATGTAGGCATTTATTCCGTAAATAGTCATACGTGCTTATGGAAAGAACTTGCATGACATCTTTTGTCCTACCCACCCGTGGCAGCGGGGTCCTATTGGAAACTAAGGGATATTAAGGCCTCCTTTTAATAGAGAACCAGAACAAAGCATTAACACACAGTGAATACATGAATTCCTCAAACTACGGTCATCATCGGGAGTGGTCCTGACTATTGTTACTCCGGGTTGCCGGATCATAACACGTAGTAGGTGACTATAACTTGCAAGATTGGATCTAGAACATGGATATAATAGTGATAACATAAACGGTTCAGATCAAACATGGCACTCGGACCCAAAGTGACAAGCATTAAGCATGGCAAAGTCATAGCAACATCAATCTTAGAACATAGTGGATACTAGGGATCAGACCCTAACAAAACTAACTCGATTACATGATGAATCTCATCCAACTCCTCACCGACCAACGAGCCTATGAAGGAATTACTCACTCCCGGTGGGGAGCATCATGGAATTGGCGATGGAGAAGGGTTGGTGATGACGAAGAATGAAGATCCCCCTCTCCGGAGCCCCAAACGGACTCCAGATCCGGCCTCCCGATGAAGAACATGAGGTGACAGCGGCTCCATCTCGTGGATCGCGATAATTCTTTCTCCCTGATTTTTTTCTAGAAAAATAGGATTTTATAGGGTCGGTTTCAGAGTCTGCGGGGCCACCAGGTGGGGACAACCCACCTGGGCGCGCCAGGAGGGGGGCGCCCTGGTGGGTTGTGCCCACCCAGGTGCCCCCCTCCGGTGGTTCTTGGCTCCACAAATTCTTGTTTATTGTATAAAAAATCCTTGCAAAGTTCCGTTCCATTCCGAGAACTTTTATTTCTGCACAAAAACAACACCATGATAGTTCTGCTGAAAACAGCGTCAGTCTGGGGTTAGTTTCATTCAAATCATGCAAATTAGAGTCCAAAACAAGGGAAAAAGCGTTAGGAAAAGTAGATACGTTGGTGACGTATCACGCGCCGCCCACATATCTGTGGGGCTGCCTCCGGACTCGTCGGAGCCGGAGGAGGAGGAGCCGAGGGAAGAGGAGGAGGAGGAGGAGATGGCTCCGATGAAGGTGGAGGAGGCGGAGGAGAAGGAGCCGGAGCTGCCGGCAACATGGAGCAGGCGAAGGTGCAGTTCGCCGTCGCCCAGTCTGACGAGATGCCGGAGCAGCAGGCCATCCTGGAGTCCATCCAGGATGAGGTCTATGTGGAGCCCAACCGGGCGTTCCTCTGGCGGGAGCAGGGGAAGTCCGACGCGCTCTTCGCCAAACTCAACGCGGAGATACAAGCGGGAAAGACCGGAGCGGAGCAGCCGGAGCTGCAGCTGCCGCCCATGCTGCCGGAGCCGGGCACGGAGATTGTCGACATCTCTGAAGACGAGTATCTAGGTGATCGACGTAGTACATAGGTTTATTTTAGTTTGCATGTCCTTCTTATGGATTTGATAATCTAATATGAGATGTCTGCATGCATCTGTTGAAATTTAAGGCATGCACGATCACTGCTCGCGCACGCGTTTGTGGACGTTATTTTGTTGCGAGAGAAATTTCCAATCTATTCATCAATCATGGTGGTATAGAGAACACAGGAGGTAATAAAAATTACAACCATGTCTATGGACCATTTAGTGACGACTACAAACACTGGAGCAAGCCAAAGGCGCGCCGCCGTCATCGTCCCTCCATCACCGGAGCCAGGCAAACCTTGTTGTAGTAGACAGTCGGAAAGTCATCGTGCTAAGGCCCCAAAGGACCAACACGTTAAAGAAGCAACCATCGCCGATGAAGAAAGTTGTAGATCAGAAAGATCAAACCTGGAACCACACAAACGAAGATGAACAAAAACTGGATCCAAATAAATCCACCGAAGACCAGCACCGACCAAATCCCATGAGATCCGACGGAGACACACCTCTACACATCCTCCGACAATGTTATTCGCACCATCGGGACAGAGATAGGACGTGAAAGACATTATTGCAACTAAGGAACATCGCCGCCGCCACACAGCCCCAATCAAGACATCCAACCTAGCAAAAACGAGAACGGGGTCCCTCCCGCCGGCAGGGGACCGAGATCCTCCGCACCTCCACAGGCCAAACGCCATTGGAGGTGGAGCAGATCCACGACGGCGCCGACGGAAGGAGGAAGGAGGGTTTGCCACATCTGCGTCTGTGGACGTTTAAGGGGCTGGATTTGCTAAATCCCGCTATAGATGCTCTGAGTTTCCTAAAAAAACACGCGAGGCCGCGTGTCCCCGAATCAAATCCAGCAAGCATAGGATCGCTTCCCTCGTCGTCTTGCCAATATAATACAGTACACATGTACTGCTCGCTTATTCAATAAGGCAAAGCTGCCGCCCGGCGATTTTCTCTAATGACCAACTTGATCAATGATTTGTACTTGTTTAACCATCTGGCTAATCGCTGGCGAGATCATCGATGGAAAAAGCTTGTAGTCGACGGACGGGCAGAGAGGTCACAGGAGAGGAACCGAATGAAGTGCACCTGGTCACCCGATCCTGGAGGGAGGGAGGTGGATCGGGGATCTCCAGATGGGGAGGGCGCCCACGTCCAGCTCGGCCCGGGGAACGTGAACGTGCGGTTGCGTCCAAATGAGCTGCATCCCCGGTGGCATCCATCCGAAACGGGTCCCGGCAAACATTGAAAAACTCCACACAAAAATTGTGATTATTTTGTCATGCGACTATTTACAAAAATCCATAAATTTTATCATGGCAAAAAAAATTGGACCATGGTAAAAAAAATCTTTTGGACAACGGCAAATTTCTTTTTTTTTCAGGGATGATGGCAACTTTACCTCCTAGACCATGGGAAATTCCTTTGTTTACAATGGCAAAATTACTTTATGGAAAATAACAATTTTATTTTTTGGAGCATGACAAATTTACTTCATGTACCATGACAATTCTTTTTCTTTTTAATCAAGGCAAAATGTAATACATGGAACACGGCAATTTCTTTTTTTATATCATGGCAAACTTATTTCGTGGGTGATGGCAAATTTACTTTAGAAACCCGGTTGTATTTTTGATATGTTCTGTACCATGGCAAATTGTACTACATGGAACATGGCAAATTCTTTTTGTGTATCATGAAATATTTGCTTCATGGGTCATGGCAAAGATTATACTATCTTCTTTGTATTTTTTTTCTTTATTTCTCTGTCATCATAAGAACATGTCAAAATTTAAGAAGATATAACTTTCCATGGTGTAAAAAGTAGTAGCTATTTTTTTGGTAAATCATTTTGATCTTAGTTTGCCAAGGGAAAATCATCTTTAAAAGGTGTCATACTAAACATCAACATATGTAGTGGATAACATATTAAATTGCCATCATATTTTGCCATGGGAAAAAATTTGATGTCTGACACATAATTTTTGAAACCTGTGCACCGTAATAAAAGTTGCCATGGCAAAAATAATTTTCAAAACTTATGCACCATAATAAAAGTTGCCATCAATGTTATACGGTGAAATGATGGGCATAGCAATTAAGCATTAAAATTGTAGGTATGTTTTTCAAGAACATAAATATTCCCATGTCAAACTGTTTTTAGCACGGTATGTGATTATATGCTACTTGCCATGATACTCTATAACAAATAATGGCAAATTGTGTGCAAGAATTGCCATGGCACTAAGTTGTCATGATGTTGAGTACAGAAGATCATAGCAATTGTGTATAAAAATACCATATGCATACGCGGATGCATGCCATAATGCTCTCATAAAAGTACACATAATGGCAAATTTGAGGATTTGTCATCTTCTTGGATAAAGATGGCAAATCTAGGAAGTTGCCATGGGCACATGGCAAAAAAATTAGGAATGTTTTTCTAAAAAAATGGCAAATTTAGGGGTTTGCCAAGCTACATAATGATAAATTAGGAAAGTCATTTTCATCTCCCCATAAGAAGTTCCTAATCAAATGAGACAATTCATCAAACAAACATGGTGGGGATTTAAACATGCCCATATCATAAGTAGGCCGAGCTTTGATAACAGATTTAATAAGAATTTCTTTAACTCCGCGAGATGCATATTTTTCGGTCCAGTCCTAGAGCCACTTGATAACCGTTTTAATCACTAGTGACGACGACGATGTGGGTGTGCACCATGCCCCGACGCCACCCATGACAGTGGCATAAACACACACTCACCCCGACCCCTGAGCTGCAGCAGGAGGAGCCGGAGGATCCCGTTGCAGCCACCGTCTTTCATGCATCCATCATCACCGCTCGGGCCAAAGCCATCCTTCGCGAGGCAAGGGCGCAAGCGGAGGAGGCTCAGCGCGTAGCCTTGATGGCGTCGACGAGCGACACTAGGCTAACCGGCTGGCCTAGTACGCCGAGTCCAGCAGTCATGCACGACGCTTGAGTGTGCATGGGCACGATGCTTGGCCTTTCCAATGACGAAAACATCAAGATTTCGTTATCATATGAGGATTAGTTGGGCCGCAGCTTTTGCAATGCCGACGACGAAGGAGAAGAAGGGTCCGAAGAAGTTTATCTAATGTTCGAGTCTAGTTTATCTAACGGTCGTACTTAGTGTTCTATGTGAGTTCAAAGTAGTGCTTAATTGATGTTTAATATATGTTAAAATCAGTTGTTTATCAAATTATGAAATCGGTGCTTAATGTGTGTTAAGATTAGTAGTTTATCTGATGATCAAATCGGTGTCTAACTAAACATTCAGTTAACTGATTTTTTTCAGTCAACTTAACTATCCCCGTTGCGTATTCTGCTATGTGTAACATCCCAAATTTGCAATTTGGAATGTTATACACTAGATCATCATGCATAACATATTTTTCTTGCATTTTGGTTGATCCTACAAATTTCACGCAACTCAAGGACCTTCGGAGAGAGTTGGAGATTTCGTTATTTTCATATTTGAGAGTTTTCTCAAATTTTGAAAAAGAGGATCATTTGATTTATTTATTTCATCTTCAATTATTTTTCCGATATCAAAAATATAAGAGAGGGAATAATATGACTTTCCCAAAATTGAGGAAAAATGAAGATTTAATAAATAGATCAAATTTTTGTTTGCCGGAGTTTGTTTGTTTTCCTTGGATAGGGAAAAATGCGCATTTTCGAAAATTGCATTTTAGGCCCGGAGAAAAGTTCATTTTGTTCGACTCATTTTTAGGAGTCGGGGAAAATTTACTTTAGATTTTTGGAGTTCGTTTAGTTTCTTTTTCTTTGTTTTTTTTGCGCGCGTAACCGATTTAAAAAAAATTCCCACAGGCCAGCTGGGCCAAGGCCCAGCCGGCCAGGCCGCCCCAGCGACCTGCGCGCCAGCCGCCGCCCCGCCCTAGGCCGAGTCCTAGGAGGACTCTAGGCTGGCGCCCCCCTTGTGTGACGCCCCCGATTTAATCGTACACTAATCATGCACGCAAATGTGTACGATCAAGATCAGGGACTCACGGGAAGATATCACAACACAACTCTAAAACATAAATAAGTCATACAAGCATCATATTACAAGCCAGGGGGCCTCGAGGGCTCGAATACAAGAGCTCGATCATAGACGAGTCAGCGGAAGCAACAATATCTGAGTACAGACATAAGTTAAACAAGTTTGCCTTAAGAAGGCTAGCACAAACTGGGATACAGATCGAAAGAGGCGCATGCCTCCTGCCTGGGATCCTCCTAAACTACTCCTAGTCGTCGTCAGCGGGCAGCACGTAGTAGGCACCTCCGGTGTAGTAGGAGTCGTCATCGACGGTGGCGTCTGGCTCCTGGGCTCCAACATCTGGTTGCGACAACCAGGTAGAAGGGATAGAGGGAAAAGAAGGAGAAAGCAACCGTGAGTACTCATCCAAAGTACTCGCAAGCAAGGAGCTACACTACATATGTATGCATTGGTATCAAATGGAATAAGGCTATCATATGTGGACTGAACTGCAGAATGCCGGAATAAGAGGGGGATAGCTAGTCCTTTCGAAGACTACGCTTCTGGCAGCCTCCGTCTTGCAGCATGCAGAAGAGAATAGACTGAAGTCCTCCAAGTAGCATCGCATAGCATAATCCTAACCGATGATCCTCCCCTCGTCGCCCTGTGAGAGAGTGATCACCGGTTGTATCTGGCACTTGGAAGGGTGTGTTTTATTAAGTATCCGGTTCTAGTTGTCATAAGGTCAAGGTACAACTCCAAGTCGTCCTGTTACCGAAGATCACGGCTATTCGAATAGATTAACTTCCCTGCAGGGGTGCACCACATACCCCAACACGCTTGATCCCATTTGGCCGGACACACTTTCCTGGGTCATGCCCGGCCGTGGAAGATCAACACGTCGCAGCCCCACCTAGGCACAACAGAGAGGTCAGCACGCCGGTCTAAACCTAAGCGCACAGGGGTCTGGGCCCATCGCCCATAGCACACCTGCACGTTGCGAACGCGGCCGGAAGCAAATCTAGCCCCCTTAATGCAAGCGCGAGCTTACGATCCAATGCGGCGTGCGCCACTCAGTCGCTGACGTCACGAAGGCTTCGGTTGATACCATGACGCCGGGATACCCATAACTACTCCCGCGTAGATGGTTAGTGCGTATAGACCAAATGGCCAGACTCAGATCAAATACCCAGATCTCGTTAAGCGTGTTAAGTGTCCGCGAACGCCGACCAGGGCCAGGTCACCTCTCTCCTAGGTGGTCTCAACCTGCCCTGTCGCTCCGCCACAAGGTAACAGTCGGGGGCCGTCGGGAACCCAGGCCCACCACTACCTGGGTGGAACCACCTGCCCCTTCAGCCCCCATCTCCGAACAGTACCACAGGTAATGTAACAGTGTAAAGTATATAGCATATGCCCATGATCACCTCCCGAAGTGATCACGGCCCAGTAGTATAGCATGGCAGACGGACAAGAGTGTAGGGCCACTGATGGAACACTAGCATCCTATACTAGGCATGTAGGATTGCAGGTAAAGGTAACAACAGTAGTAACAAGGACATGCTATGCATCAGGATAGGAATAACGGAAAGCAGTATCATGCTACAATACTCTAATGCAAGCAGTATAGAAGAGAGTAGGCGATATCTGGTGATCAAGGGGGGGGGCTTGCCTGGTTGCTCAGACAAGAAGGAGGGGTCGTCGATGTAGTCGATCACAGGGGTACCGGCATCGGCCTCAGGGTCTACCGGAAAGAAGTAATGGAGGGGGAACACAATAAATAACAGAGCAATCAAATGTAACACAAAGCAAGACGCGGCAATACGCGGTGCTAGGTATGCCCTAACGCGGTATTATGTGATACCGGCGAAGGGGGGAAACATCCGGGAAAGTATTCCCGGTGTCTAGCGTTTTCGGACAGATGAACCGGAGGGGGAAAATTGTGTGTTTGCTATGCTAGGGATGCGTGGCGGACGAACGGGCTGTTTATCCGGGTTCGTCTCGTCGTTCTGAGCAACTTTCATGTACAAAGTATTTTCATCCGAGTTACGTATTATTTAATATTAATTTTCAAAGTTTCTAATTCATTCTTAGAATTAACAGAATTAATTTAATTTAGAAAATGCCATTATGATGTCAGCATGAGGTCAGCGTGATGTCATCAGCCAACCAGTTAGTTGACTTAGTCAAACTGACAGGCGGGTCCCACATGTCATTGGCTGAAGACTAATTATTTGTTAACATTTAATTAGCAGGTTTAATTAGAGTTAATTAACTAAATAGTGTTAATTAAGTTAATTAATTATTTTAATTAACTAATATTTTTATTTTAATTCCTTTTAATTCTTTTCTCTTTTTTTTAACAGTGCAGGGGCGCGGGCCCCACATGCCAGTGGCCCAGGAGGCCACTGGAGCGGGCGCAAACAGGCGCGCGGGTGCGGGCGACGTTTTCGGGCGCGGCCCGATTGGGCACACGCCCACGGGGGCCGTGGTGGATGAGGCCGTCGAGGTCGGGCGGTCACCGACGGAAGGGCAGCGGCGGGCGAGGGCGGTGGCTGCGGCAGAGCCACGCAGCTGCGGGCGCGCGCGTGTGAGGAAGGCCGGGGCGAACGAGGTAGCTGCGGCGCCGGCGATGCGGGCGTGAGGTGCGCAAGGGGAGGGGCGAGCCGCAGGCGAGCGCGGAGCAGGGGGACGCGGGAGCGAGGCGGGCGCGCAGACACGCGCGGGCGGCGAGCGCGTGCGCGCAGGGGCCAAGCATGGCCACGACACGACCCGGTCGCGTCGAGCGCTGGTCAGGGGAGGGAATGGCTGCAGGCAGCGGGCGGGGCTCGGCGGTGAGCGCGCGTGCGTGCGCGCGGATGGCGCCGACGATGGAGGGGAAAGAGTGGAGGTCGGGGCCTCACTGCGAGGCGTAGGGACGTGGCAGCGGGGGTTGAGGCGGAGTCGGGGACGACGGCGCCGGCGAGGAGGAAGGCGACGGTGGCGTCGGGGGTCGAGGCGGCGAGGTCCAGGCGGCGGCGCGGGCTCCGGGCGACGACGGGCGGCATCGGGCGGGCGCAAGGCGAGCGGCGGCGAGCGTAGGGGCGCTGCCCCGATCTGGATCGGGGGCGGGTGCAGAGGGGAGGGGAGGAATCGTGGGGGGAGTGGGGTGTGCGGTTAGGGTTCCTGGGGGTGGGGGCATGTGTAGGCCAGGGGTGGGCCGGCCTGGGCCAGTTGGGTTGGCCGGCTGGGCCGATTGGCCCATGTGGGGAGGGGGGTTGTTCTCCTTTTGTTTGTTTTTTTTACTTTTAGTTTTCTTTATTTTAGTTTTATATAAAATAAAATCATCACTAGCACCTAAGTTAATACTTTTAAATATACTACTGCCACATTAATTCTCAACCCAAATTAAACTACTTTAATAATTTATAAAATTCAAAAGGTATTTATTTTAGTATTTAAACCTATGTTTTAATTATTTTGAACACTTAAACATTTTATTAAATTTAGGTTTCTCCACCACTATTATCCATGATTTATTTAACACCTTTACAACATTTTAGTTTTGACTATTGAAAACTTTTATTGTTTCCCTCATTTTAAATTTTGAATTTGAATTGGTTCCAAACTAATGCGAGATTAGCAACAATAACCGAGGTGACATGGCATCGTTAACGTGGGATTACTGTAGCTTAATTATCCGGGCGTCACAATTCTCCTCCACTACAAGAAATCTCGTCCCGAGATTTAAGAGGGAAGTAAAGGGGGGAAGGTTCGGGTTACGAAATTCTAGGGAATGTTCTTGGTCTTGGTTGTCCTTCTCGAAGAGGTTGATCCATTACATTGATGTCTTTATTAGTCTGCTCCAGGTCATCATGATCAAGTCGTCATCCTTTCTTCGGGATCTCCATCGTCCTTACGGAAAGAATAAAGGGTGGGCATTCCGGGAGTACGGACCTCTGCAAGGTCGACTATCTGGTCGATAACATCGAGGAAGATGGCGGAAGTAACTCTCGAATTTAAACTTAGGAAAATGTCGAGAGCAAAGTAAGGAGGTATCATGTGAAGTTTCAAGCGAGCAGGCAATCGTTCGATGCCTGAAACAAAGTGTGAAAGGGGTCTAGAGCAACGAGAATAAGTATTGCGTCTGATACCAGAATAGATCACTTGGCAGGTGGCCCGTGAATTACATAAGAAGTCAAGTGCGAGAATAACTTTGCCATCAGGGTGTACAAGAGAGTCAGGTTTCGATCCTGGGACCTATGGGTTATGGGCCCACCATGTGGGTTAAAAGTAGGAGGAACGGTGACATCTTGCACGGTCAGGATAGGAAGGCATGTCAGAGGGTAGACTGTCAGTTATGTCGGCAACAACGTCGGTACCAAGGGCGAGGGACGAAGAGAACCATTTTCCTGCTCGTTGAACGAGGCGGACCAGTAGGCAAAGTTCTCGTCCATCGGTCGTTACCAGAATGTCATCAACAAAAGTAATAGGGTCTTTCTGACAGAGTGGTACAACGAGGTGACTGCTTATATAATATAGATTACAAGAAGGTTTAAATAGAACAGTGGAAAGGAAAATGTGTCTAAACACACATTTCAAGGGTATATCCTTCCCAAGGACAAGCAAAGCAAGATATCCATGAAAGGATATAATGTAGAAAACTCTTTAGGTAAGATGAGAGAAATTTCATGACATTACCCATACAATGGTGTTTGGATAATTGAGCGAGAAACATTTAGCATTGGGCTTCAAATGTTCTTTGTGGAAAATTGGAGTACCACAGACATGCTTCGAGATAGCGTTGGCGTGGTATTCAAGCAAAGGTCAGACTTAGGATGCACAAAGGATTCATCAGGAACAACTTATAGAATAAGTCTTATGATTTCCTCAGGGAAGAATCGCTAAGCTTGCAAAAAAAAGGAACTGTAATAATAGGTCCTCTGGCCAGGGGTGATAGGCATGACCTCACCTTACCGGTATATAAGGACCAATGTTATAACTCTTGGAAATAAGTCCCAACCATCATATCTGACCGAGATTCAGATCTGATTGGTGTCAGGATAACTCAGACTCAGGATGCCTGAGAAGAAAGGTGCAACACAAATTGCCGAGATGACATTGTAAGATTCTCGGGAATTGAACTATGGAAGCGAGTTCCAAAACAAGAGTTCATCATTAAATCAAGGAGATAATGAGGAGGTGGCTGATGAACTCAGTGACAATTCAATGAGTTTTCCAAAAGATGGATTTCCACAATTATGTGAACAAGGAGATAACATTAGTCAAATCAAATGACTTAATGATGTATGCTGGAGGGAACCATACACAATTAAACATTGGTTGAAAGGTGCACCCGAAATATGGGTTGGGTTGCACGACCAACGTCGGAATGGCGATTGGGCAACCAACACACCAAATTGGAATCATTGTCCAATAACTCTGAAGCAATAGGGTTGTTAAAGATATTAAATTTGCACAACGGAGTTCACTCAACACGGGGACCAAGTAAAGAATGGTGATGGCGAGAAGCATCACTGTATCACGAATTCTTAAGAGGTGGTGAAATTCTCACAACATTGATGACATAATAGATGGTAATGTTCCAAGGTAAAGAAAACCAATTGCTGGATAGCAAGGAACTGAAGGTATAACACAAAACACGAACAAGTTTGTGTCGAACGGAAGGCAATAAAGTGGTAGATGATAAAACAAATCATCAAGGGAAAGGATGGTATTTCTCATCATGAATTCGATATAAATCTTGGAAGAGCTCAGGATGTTGCTGATGACCACGACACATTTGTCGAGAGATTTCATGAAGATGCAATCAGTCGGCGATGACATCAAGTCAAATGATGATGCAGCAAAAGTCAAATAATACTTGAAGAAGAACTCATAAGAAGTTATGCAGTTCCGTGATAATCTCGAGATACCAAAGGGGGTAATACTCGATGACAGATCAAAGTAGAGGTTGGACTGGGGTATCGCTCTACAGAAGACAAGCACTTAAACTTGCACGCGAAATGGTATTTAAAGGAGAACATGGTCGGAACCACGATTGCAAAAGGCCATATCCCGGATATAAGATGAACTTATACCAAAGGAATAATTTAATTTAATAGAAGCTTTAATGGTACGATCTACATCGTGTCCATGGGCATGAACACAAAGTTCAAGGTCGACTCCCACTTCTCCAATGCATAACCTTTCATTCACTTCTCATTTTCGAAGAAGTTGCAGTGTTGAAATTTTATCTGGCGAAGCACCAGAAGAGTATGACTCGTGAAAACTTTCGGGTTCACACGGTTTTAGAGAAGGTATAGGTTCAACCCATCGAGGCATCTTAGAAACATGTACCACAAGCTTCAAGAGTAAATATCACCAGCTCGAAAGTAAAGCATGGTTGACAAAGCAGAGGATACAATTTACCAAAGGCATTTCATACCCGCGGAAAGGCTCACAAGGTTATTGAATATGAAGGACACTGTTGGATAATAAATTCAACAAAGGATCTGAAAGTCCATAACGGAGCTGATGTGAGCACCAACACACAGTCAGAGGAAGAAAACAATGCAAGGGCATTGGTTTATAGAAACAACTGACTAATCCAAAGCTCAAACGCAAAGGAATTATGATTTCCAAATGAATGGATAAGAAGCAAACGCTCTGATTAAGGATGGATAAGTTGAGTAAGCATAGGGGTACAATCGACGACAATTGGATTGGTCAAGATCCAGCTCATGTTTAAAATGACGCCTGAGCCGGAAGGATGAATTCAAAGATCTGGTTGAGGATTGCGAGTATTCGCAACATATTGAATCAACAGACTCAATTGTTGATGACAAAGGATGCCAATAAGATTACCATGCTTATGGGATTAATCATAATGAAAGCAAGCAAGAAATTCTAGAGCAATAGGTTGCTGAGGATCGGAAGATCGAATGGTATTTCGAAGACTTCTATGAAACACATGAACAACTGGGGACGAGTGGATACTCGGTAAGTGTGAGAAAGTATCCGTAGGGGTATTTCTGCGGCAAGGAACTACAAGACAGTGGTACAAGGGATTCTTAAAAGCTGGAGAGCAATTCGATGCATCTTGTAACAACAAGAGAAACTCAGAGTAATGGTATGAACAACAAGTGTATGTCGTTATCCATATGGATATATCGGTAGTAGGGAATTGAAAATGCAGAGGGCACAAGGGTCTCGGGAATGGTCGAAGAGTATCTTCAAAATCTTCTAGTGCAGTAGACGATCATCTGGAATGAGGGGCTCTCCGGGAGAAAGTATTATCGAGAACCTAAAGTTAGATTTAGTAAAACCATTTTAACCCGAATAGGAGAGAGATCAGAGTCCCAGAGTATAGACGAGGAATAAAAGATCTTAATACCACCCAATGGCGACGTGGGCCCGTAAGCCACACAGCCATGTTAGTAAAACAGTTTTCACTGACTAGACTCAACTTCGGCCAAGGAGTTTGGAAGGGGGATTCCTATAGGCAGTCGGCTCTGATACCAACTTGTGACGCCCCCGATTTAATCGTACACTAATCATGCACGCAAATGTGTACGATCAAGATCAGGGACTCACGGGAAGATATCACAACACAACTCTAAAACATAAATAAGTCATACAAGCATCATATTACAAGCCAGGGGGCCTCGAGGGCTCGAATACAAGAGCTCGATCATAGACGAGTCAGCGGAAGCAACAATATCTGAGTACAGACATAAGTTAAACAAGTTTGCCTTAAGAAGGCTAGCACAAACTGGGATACAGATCGAAAGAGGCGCATGCCTCCTGCCTGGGATCCTCCTAAACTACTCCTAGTCGTCGTCAGCGGGCAGCACGTAGTAGGCACCTCCGGTGTAGTAGGAGTCGTCATCGACGGTGGCGTCTGGCTCCTGGGCTCCAACATCTGGTTGCGACAACCAGGTAGAAGGGATAGAGGGAAAAGAAGGAGAAAGCAACCGTGAGTACTCATCCAAAGTACTCGCAAGCAAGGAGCTACACTACATATGTATGCATTGGTATCAAATGGAATAAGGCTATCATATGTGGACTGAACTGCAGAATGCCGGAATAAGAGGGGGATAGCTAGTCCTTTCGAAGACTACGCTTCTGGCAGCCTCCGTCTTGCAGCATGCAGAAGAGAATAGACTGAAGTCCTCCAAGTAGCATCGCATAGCATAATCCTAACCGATGATCCTCCCCTCGTCGCCCTGTGAGAGAGCGATCACCGGTTGTATCTGGCACTTGGAAGGGTGTGTTTTATTAATTATCCTGTTCTAGTTGTCATAAGGTCAAGGTACAACTCCAAGTCATCCTGTTACCGAAGATCACGGCTATTCGAATAGATTAACTTCCCTGCAGGGGTGCACCACATACCCCAACACGCTTGATCCCATTTGGCTGGACACACTTTCCTGGGTCATGCCCGGCCGTGGAAGATCAACACGTCGCAGCCCCACCTAGGCACAACAGAGAGGTTAGCACGCCGGTCTAAACCTAAGCGCACAGGGGTCTGGGCCCATCGCCCATAGCACAACTGCACGTTGCGAACGCGGCCGGAAGCAGATCTAGCCCCCTTAATACAAGCGCGAGCTTACGATCCAATGCAGCGCGCGCCACTCAGTCGCTGACGTCACGAAGGCTTCGGCTGATACCACGATGCCGGGATACCCATAACTACTCCCGCGTAGATGGTTAGTGCGTATAGACCAAATGGCCAGACTCAGATCAAATACCCAGATCTCGTTAAGTGTGTTAAGTGTCCGCGAACGCCGACCAGGGCCAGGTCACCTCTCTCCTAGGTGGTCTCAACCTGCTCTGTCGCTCCGCCACAAGGTAACAGTCGGGGGCCGTCGGGAACCCAGGCCCACCACTACCTGGGTGGAACCACCTGCCCCTTTAGCCCCCATCTCCGAACAGTACCACAGGTAATGTAACAGTGTAAAGTATATAGCATATGCCCGTGATCACCTCCCGAAGTGATCACGGCCCAGTAGTATAGCATGGCAGACGGACAAGAGTGTAGGGCCACTGATGGAACACTAGCATCCTATACTAGGCATGTAGGATTGCAGGTAAAGGTAACAACAGTAGTAACAAGGACAGGCTATGCATCAGGATAGGAATAACGGAAAGCAGTATCATGCTACACTACTCTAATGCAAGTAGTATAGAAGAGAGTAGGCGATATCTGGTGATCAAGGGGGGGGGGGCTCGCCTGGTTGCTCAGACAAGAAGGAGGGGTCGTCGATGTAGTCGATCACAGGGGTACCGGCATCGGCCTCAGGGTCTACCGGAAAGAAGTAACGGAGGGGGAACACAATAAATAACAGAGCAATCAAATGTAACACAAAGCAAGACGCGGCAATACGCGGTGCTAGGTATGCGCTAACGCGGTATTATGTGATACCGGCGAAGGGGGGAACATCCGGGAAAGTATTCCCGGTGTCTCGCGTTTTCGGACAGATGAACCGGAGGGGGAAAATTGCGTGTTTGCTATGCTAGGGATGCGTGGCGGACGAACGGGTTGTGTATCCGGGTTCGTCTCGTCGTTCTGAGCAACTTTCATGTACAAAGTATTTTCATCCGAGTTACGGATTATTTAATATTAATTTTCAAAGTTTCTAATTCATTCTTAGAATTAATAGAATTAATTTAATTTAGAAAATGTCATTATGATGTCAGCATGAGGTCAGCGTGATGTCATCAGCCAACCAGTTAGTTGACTTAGTCAAACTGACAGGCGGGTCTCACATGTCATTGGCTGAAGACTAATTATTTGTTAACATTTAATTAGCAGGTTTAATTAGAGTTAATTAACTAAATAGTGTTAATTAAGTTAATTAATTATTTTAATTAACTAATATTTTTATTTTAATTCCTTTTAATTCTTTTCTCTTTTTTTTAACAGTGCAGGGGCGCGGGCCCCACATGCCAGTGGCCCAGGAGGCCACTGGAGCGGGCGCAAACAGGCGCGCGGGTGCGGGCGACGTTTTTGGGCGCGGCCCGATTGGGCACACGCCCACGGGGGCCGTGGTGGATGAGGTCGTCGAGGTCGGGCGTTCACCGACGGAAGGGCAGCGGCGGGCGAGGGCGGTGGCTGCGGCAGAGCCACGCAGCTGCGGGCGCGCGCGTGTGAGGAAGGCCCGGGCGAACGAGGTAGCTGCGGCGCCGGCGATGCGGGCGTGAGGTGCGCAAGGGGAGGGGCGAGCCGCAGGCGAGCGCGGAGCAGGGGGACGCGGGAGCGAGGCGGGCGTGCAGACACGCGCGGGCGGCGAGCGCGTGCGCGCAGGGGCCAAGCATGGCCACGGCATGACCCGGTCGCGTCGAGCGCTGGTCAGGGGAGGGAATGGCTGCAGGCAGCGGGCGAGGCTCGGCGGTGAGCACGCGTGCGTGCGCGCGGACGACACCGACGATGGAGGGGAAAGAGTGGAGGTCGGGGCCTCACTGCGAGGCGTAGGGACGTGGCAGCGGGGGTTGAGGCGGAGTCGGGGACGACGGCGCCAACGAGGAGGAAGGCGACGGTGGCGTCGGGGGTCGAGGCGGCGAAGTCCAGGCGGCGGCACGGGCCCCGGGCGACGACGGGCGGCATCGGGTGGGCGCAAGGCGAGCGGCGGCGAGCGCAGGGGCGCTGCCCCGATCTGGATCGGGGGCGGGTGCAGAGGGGAGGGAAGGAATCGTGGGGGGAGTGGGGTGTGCGGTTAGGGTTCCTGGGGGTGGGGGCATGTGTAGGCCAGGGGTGGGCCGGCCTAGGCCAGTTGGGTTGGCCGGCTGGGCCGATTGGCCCATGTGGGGAGGGGGGTTGTTCTCCTTTTGTTTTTTTTACTTTTAGTTTTCTTTATTTTAGTTTTATATAAAATAAAATCATCACTAGCACCTAAGTTAATACTTTTAAATATACTACTGCCACATTAATTCTCAACCCAAATTAAAATAATTTAATAATTTATAAAATTCAAAAGGTATTTATTTTAGTATTTAAACCTATGTTTTAATTATTTTGAACACTTAAACATTATATTAAATTTAGGTTTCTGCACCACTATTATCCATGATTTATTTAACACCTTTACAACATTTTAGTTTTTAGTTTTGACTATTGAAAACTTTTATTGTTTCCCTCATTTTAAATTTTGAATTTGAATCGGTTCCAAACTAATGCGAGATTAGCAACAATAACCGAGGTGACATGGCATCGTTAACGTGGGATTACTGTAGCTTAATTATCCGGGCGTCACACCTTGCCCCTTGCCCAAGCATCTACCCCCTCCCCCTCCTAGTATAAATACCCAAGCACCCCCCCTCTCCTCCCCACACCAAGCCCCTCTCCTCCTAAGCCGCAGCAAGCAGCAGCGCGCAGCCCCAAGCCGCCGCCTTAGCCGCGCCGCCCCGCGCCTAAGCCGCCGCCGCCGCCCTTAGCCACCGCCGCCCGGAGCCCGCCTCCCGAGGTAGCCGCGCCTCTCTTTTTCTTCCCCAGTCCGGTTTTTCCTAAAAGAACCGTTCCATTTTCTCTCCGATTCTTTTTTTTTCTTCCGGTTTTTGTTTCGGTTTTCTTCCGAAACCCTAGATCGGTTTTCCGTTTATTTTTCGGTTTCTTTTCCGAAAACCCTAGATCGGTTTTCGTTCTTCTTTCGGACCGTTCGTCTCAACGAACGTGATCACCGATTCTTTCCCGGTTAACGACGTTCGTTCGTTTAACCGTTCGTCTCTTTCTTTTCGTCGGATTTATTCCGCGATCGTGATCTCAGATCCGATCTTCGTTCTAGTCTTTCTTCCCGCTCGTTTATCGGAATCAGGTGATTCAAGCGCCTGGAGTTTCGTTTCGAAACCGCCGTTCCGTCTAATCAACTTGAACAAGCTTTTGCTACAGTAAAATTTGACCTAGTTTCAACTTGCTAGAACCGAGTTGTTTTTCTTCCGCCGTTTGTTTTTCCGTCGTTTGTTCGGTTCGTTCTTTCTTTGCAACCGGAGTTCTTAAGTTGAACTTTCTGGTTTGTTCTCTTGTTCGAGTTTTACCTGTGCATTAGATGAGTACTTATTGTGTGCTTGTTGTTTGTCTGTGATAGATCACCCGGATTGCGCCGCTTGTTACTTCGAAACCCTAGGTCTCGCGGATCATCAGCAAGGCAAGTAACACTTTGATCATACCTTTTCTACAACCCATGTTTTATTGCATTAGATCAATCCTCACACATTGCATGAGTAGGATCTAATTAAATTGTGGGATGGGAAGTAGATGAGGTAGTACCTATTACCTGTATTATTATGAAACCTTTGGGAGTTACTTCTACGTTTGCTTATTATGCCATGCTATGCTAGTAGACGTGGATTGGGTGAGTGATATCCATGACAGATGTGAGTTGATAATTTTAATGGTTTATCTAAGGTGGCAACTTAAACACACATCTGGGTGGATTGAGGCACCTGATGTCTATCAGGACTTGCCTGTTTTTATTTTGGACCGCCACCCATGCTCAAAGGGATCATAAGATAATTCATGCTAGAAACTTCCGTGTGCAGCCACATGCTACTATGGGCTCTGGCATAGTTGACTAAGTTGTGCGAACTCTTACGGGGTGGACTAGCAGATGTAGGGGTTGTAGGTGGTACAGTCTACCCCACATGTAAGGTGCTAGTGCTTCTGAAAGACTATGTCTCGGTCATCCGTTTCTCAAACACCATGTAGTGCGAGAAAAAAAACGGAGGCAATCGAGTCGTGTGGGGAAAAGTGCACAAACCTCTGCAGAGTGTACAAACTAATCATGATTAGCCGTGTCCCCGGTTATGGACAACTTGCGTATCTAGTACTTGAATATCATGTGAATCTCAACATGTTACTTCTAATTAATGTTGTTGGGTTTTAATTGTTCACTTAATTGGGATTGAGAATGCTGTCAACCATTCTCAATGTTTCACAACTACCATGATAGTTAAATAAATTTATTCCTTTGCAGTAGGGAAAAATTGGCTTTACGCAAAACTGTAACCATAGAGCTTTCCACCAGCCATATATGCATATAGTATAGCTGTTTCATTCCATTACTCTCTATGTGTTACATTGCCAGCATATTCCATGTGCTGACCCGTTTTCGGGCTGCAACTTCTCATGTTGCAGACTTTTCAGACGACGAGTAAGGTGCTTTTAGGTCGTGGTTCTATACTCAGTGATGCCGTTGGAGTTGATGGACCCATTTATCTTCCAAGTCTTCCGCTGTTATCGACACTAGATGGCCTTAAGCCATTTTTATTGTAATAAGTTCTTTTTGAGACAACGATGTAATAAGTGTGTGATTGCCACTCTGCTATAAATCCTTCGATGTACTGTGTGGTGTCAGCATTACTGATCCAGGGATGACACCTGAGCACAAAGCACTTGATCCATTCGGGTCGGATCGCTACACTATGTGAGATGTCCGACAGGTGGGACTCGGGGCGTGGGGGCAGCTCGTAGCAAACAAACGATGACGGCGAGGAGGCACGGGGCACGGGTCCTTTCATGATAAGTCAAGGGACCTTTCGACAAAAAAACAACGTTACGTGGCTGCACCGGAGCACTTGAGCGTACGCAGGACCATACACGTTTATGTATTTGCATTTATAAGTACTGTATTGGAGCGTTTCTCAAGTTATGAGACCTTTTTGTTACGCGCCAATGAATCCAAGGACTATACAAATAATTTTTTTGTGATGATGCCAAAGGCACCCGAGCGTCCTGCTCGTGTGATGACTTAGGAGTCTGCTAGTCATGGCGCGAATTCGCTCGTATCACTAGTTATTGAGAAAAATGCACAAACCACCAACAACTGGAATTGAATTTGCACTGGATACCCACTCTTCTGATTTGTTGCATAAAACATCATCTATTTGTGTAATCCATTGCAGATAGTTCTAATCCTTCATTTGATGGTGTTGTCATAGTTCTTAATAGACGGGTCCTGCTTGTAAGTGGGCACTTGAAAGAAAAAAGATGCCACATTAGTTAGCTCGGGCAAGTTAAAACTTCGAATATCTCCTAAACTACGTTCTAAATGTGTCAAATTTTTTAAAGATCAATACCCCTTGTATTAGATTGTTTTGTATTTATTTTTTGAAAGTCTTAAATTTTGAGATGGAGGCAACAAGCGACACTATCTTCAAAACATATCGTTCAAATAAGCTAAGAAGTTCTCTCAAGTCATTACTAACTGTATAAATGATTGCTGATTTTTTTGGAAAATTTATATGTTAAGCTTTTAAAAAATAGGATGAGAAACTAAAACTATGAATATTGATAGTTTTTATTGGAAGCTTGATGTGACTTTTTTTATGTGTGCCCTTACAAGTGGGATTCACACATTACAAATCATGTAAATATATCCAAACGATGGATTAGAGCTAGTCGCAACAGGTTACAACAATAAGCGATGTTTTGTGCAACAAACCTAAAAAAATAGGTGTTCTATGCATATAGGTGGCGTTTGGTTCAAAGGATAACCACCCAGGGGATAAGGATAGCCAGTTTTGGAGAGGATATCACTCGTTTGGTTTATTGGCGAAGACGACTAAGGATAACCAGATACCTAAGAATATTCCCTCAAAAGCTGGTTGAAAGGAGCCGTGAAATTATGGCGGATGGTGGCAACCACCCATGCACGATGTGCTCCCGAGCCGGCGAAACGTTTTCTTTTGTCTCACCCCTCCCGAAGACAGACAATGTATTGACGGCGGGTTTGATTTGGATCGGTGACGGGGCGTTTCAGCAAGGACGGCGACGCGGTGTACAACATCGGCTGAGCATGTCAGGCCGGCCGACGCCTTTTTCCCGCCTGGTGAAGCCTAGCCTAGCGAGAGCTTCATGGTCGACGGGGTGTACAACATCGGCTGAGCAAGGTCCGGTGGTGTGCGTGGAGTAGGACGGACCCTCGCGCTCGCCGGCCGCAGCTACTACCGACCTGCTGTCCTACACTTCTTCCTCCACGGCCAGCAGGTAGCCATGGCCTATGCGGACGCCGAGGCCGAGGCAACTGCCTCCACGTCTCGGACGATCCCGAGTTCATAGACCATGTTAAGGCTGATTTGGAGTTCATCAAAATGAGAGTCATAAGTTGGCAAGCCTAAGAAAATCTTGCCACATTTTTTATGTGTATGCTATGTGGGACTCAAGTGTGGCTTGAACCAAACACTCATCTAAGTTAGTCAAATTTGCCTACCTTAAGTGTGGCAACCTTTGACAAAGGTAATCACAAACCAAACAGCCTAATTGTTCTTCAGACTAATATATTTGCGTCTGGCTGTGACATGAGATTACAAGATCGAGTTTGGATTGCCCATCAGACACATCTTCTAATCTGGTGATGTATAGCTTCTACTTTTTTATCAGATTGGAGTGTATGCATGGATATGTTAGGATCATGAAGTTACAAATCCAATGCATTTTTATTGGAAATTCCTCAGAATTGATCACATCAAATAACATGAATACATGCGCACAAAAAGCTCATAGCCAAAGGGCCTTTGTGGTGCCCTTGTTTCTCCTTTTTTTTCTCGGTGTTACAATCTCAAAGCCACGCCAGTGCTTATATACACGCACAGGTAACACCCCTATTGCAAACCTACTTGAACAGGACTTAGCACTAGAACCTGACACTGACTCAACTTTCCTAAGCTAGCACATGTACTAAACCAAATCTACTACCAAACGGACTCGAGGTCCTACTACAACTCCAAACTAATTAGGATGTGGATTCTCACATACGGAGTATATTTACCTAAACTAATCACCGGCAACGTTGATCACCTGTTATACTAATCATAACTATGATATGTTTGTATTATTCCAACATTCACCCTTTAATCCAAACATTCGACTTTTTACTCGACGAGACACACAGACGATTGCCTCTTCATCTTGTCCTGCCGATTGCCTTCGGTGACGCGACTTACCGGACCTTAACTTCTCTCTTCTTGCAACGATGACCATCACATCATCGTCACCGCAACTTCGTTTGCATACCGACTCATAGACTTTAACCAACGATTACCCGGGCTACCAGCCACGCTGCCACATCTTAGCATGCTACATGCACACTAAACACATAGCCTCATATAAGAACTCAACTTAACCGGTGCGCGCCCATCTTCACGTTAATCTTCGTCTTCTCATCGGTTGCTTGTGCACGGGGAGACACATCTTTTCACCCGCCACATCTTTTTTCTTCTCAGGGTCGCCGATGCCACATCTTATCAAACGACACCTCATGTCCAGCGGCAACCCAACTCGCCATATACGTGCAACTCATCTTCATCGTATATGAACTCGTCGGAACTCCATGATCATGAACGAAAACGCAAGGCACGAATTCCTTTTTTCGCCCGCTCTCGCTCGCAATTCTCCTCCGGCAGTGACGCATATCAACTGCAGCAGAAGATCCACATACCTGAACTCTTGGACGCACCTTACAAGAATTCATACGCACACCTTGACAACAGCTCGCAACTTTGTCACCTCTTCCTCGCTCCCCCCCAATGACGATCTTGACGAGATCTTCTAGCACCGTACCTCGGCACTACCACTCCCGTCAACCTAGATCTCGATGATTTCCTTGGTGTCGCAACTTCAACACCTCCATAACCATCAACGATCACCAACGCCGTGCCGACGATAGCCCTGTCGCCCTCCTCCAGGTTGTTTCGCCAACTGACAATCAACCGCTGCCTTGCTTGCGACAACGTCCTTGCTGCCTTCTTGTCGCCGCTCCGCCGAATGACAACCGCCCGATCCTTCACGTCGTTGCTCGAACGACTATTGCCCACTCTTCCTCGCCGTTGCACTATCCAACGACTATATCGTCCGCTCCTCCTCGTTGCTACACCAGCGACTCTATTGCCCGCCCCGAGGCGCTAGCAGGGTCGCCACCCCGGGGCAAGCGTGGCTTCAAATTCTCGAACCTTGCTCTGATACCAATTGTTGGCGCCCTCAGGATCGATCACATCAAATAACACGAACACACACGCACAAAAAGCTGATAGCCAAAGGGCCCTTGTCGTGCCCTTATTTCTCCTCTTTATTTCTCTTTTTTCTGTTTTTCTCGGTGTTACAATCTCAAGGCCGCGCCTGTGCTTATATACACGCACATGTAACACCCCTGTTGCAAACCTACTCGAACAAGACTTAGTACTAGAACCTGACACGGACTCAACTTTCCTAAGCTAACACACGTACTAAACCAAATCTACTACCAAACGGACTCGAAGTCCTACTACAACTCCAAACTAACTAGGACATAGACTCACATACGGAGTATATTTACCTAAACTAATCACCGGCAACGTTGATCACCCGTTATACTAATCATAACTATGATATGTTTGGATTATTCCAACAATTTGTGTATGGTGTTGTAGACCATTCCAAGATATATATATTTTTTGTTTAATTTGTTGATTAAAAAAATCAAATGATAAGATATCCATCTCGCATCCTTTTTACCAGACATAAAATTGACTATCCTTAACCATCTATCGGTTTACAACCAAACACAAGAACGAGGATACCCCAACCACCTGATTAGGTATATCCTTAGCCACGCCAACCTTGCTCACAAACCAAACGCCCCCATAATCAACCTCATAGTTGATAGTTTGTGCAATTTCTAGTAGTGGTTTGGTAGACTTCTCACAATTGTCAAAGTCGTCTGTGAAGGAGTACTTCCTTTGTCTCAAAATAAATATCACAAGTTTGTGCTAGTTTTAGTATTCCGATTGCGGCAATTGCCAAACTTTATCGATTGAAAGCTAAGAAAAACGACGTCATAAGCACACTACAGTGCTTAGCGTGCGCTTACGCCAGCAACCGGCGTCGCCTGTGAGCTGTCGGCTTCCAGAAGATCCGTGGTCCAGGGGCAAGATCTGTGCCGACGTGGCGCGCTCTGCATCAAGCGTCGGCTACGCCTCCCGATCCGCCGCAATTGCCTCTTCACGTTCACGGGTGGCCCGTGCCGTCAAGACCGGGAAACAGCGATCCAAGTTCCCATGAATTAGTGAAATCTTTGAACGCCCATTGTCATCATCTCGCCGTGCAGTGGGTACAGTGCTGAGAAGAGAAGAAGCGTGGGGTATGCTGTGGCGTGCCACGCCTTTCCGTTTGTGACGAATTCAATACGGCAACGACGACCGCCGAGTAAGCAAAGCACAGCCTTTGCTTTGAAAATAAAAGGAAAAATCGCCTCGGTGCGTTCCAAGGCGAGTCGCACATGGACATAGGCATTTCGTGATTTTGATGCGAGAATATATTGCAGATCGACGCGTCGCCGTCGGTGCTCACCTTGTGCGCGACAGCTCGAGGCCAGGAGTTCAGACCTGCCTGCCACGCGTTTGTCAATCGCAGAGACTGCTCCACTGGAGCATCTCGCCGAGCACCGTTGTACGCATTGGCAAAATCTCCTCTCCTATATAGGTTTATTGTAGAATATAAGAATAGGCTGTGCAACACGCAATGTATTGATCGGTGCAACATGTACGTATATATGAGTATAGAGAGGGCCACAACCTCGACTAGACAGAGGAAACAAAAGGTGGGCCAAATACACAATATACTCAACACCCTTCCGCAGTTGAAGCGGCGCCAGTGACGCAGAGACTGGAACGAAACTCCTCGAAGGTGGAAGTCGGTAGGCCCTTTGTCATCACATCGGCGAACTGTTGTGCAGTCGGAATATGGAGAAGCCGAATACGTCCAAGGGCCACCTGCTCGCGCACAAAGTGAATGTCCAGCTCAATGTGCTTCGTCCGACGATGATGAACGGGATTGGCGAAGAGGTACACCGCAAAGACGTTATCACAATAGACAACCGTAGTCTGGGAGACATCGTGATGCAGGTCCTGAAGTAACAGTCGTAGCCAGGTGCACTCGGCAACAGCGTTAGCCACAACTCGATACTCAGCCTCCGCGCTGGAGCGCGAAACCGTGGGCTGGCGCTTGGACGACCACGAGATGAGTGAAGGACCGAGGTAAACGCAGTAGTCAGAGGTGGACCGACGGGTGTCGGGGCAGCCAGCCCAGTCCGCGTCGGAGTAGGCCACCATCTCCAGAGAGGGGGACGCCGTGAGGGTGAGCCCAAGGGTTATCGTGCCGCGGATGTACCGGAGGATCCGCTTCACGAGAGTCCAATGAGAGTCACGAGGGGCGTGCATGTGGAGGCACACCTCTGAACAGCATACTGTAGATCCGGTCGGGTGAGAGTCAGATACTGAAGGGCACCGACAATAGACCGGTAGAAGGGAGCATCCGACGCTGGCGAGCCCTCAAGAGCAGAAACCTTGGCCTTCGTGTCAACAGGAGTGGCAAAAGGATGACAGTTGAGCATGCCAGCATGCTCAAGGAGCTCGTGCGCATACTTCTGCTGATGATAGAAGAAGCCATCCGGTCGCCGAACAACCTCAATGCCAAGAAAGTAATGTAGAGCACCCAAGTCCTTGATGGCAAACTCGTCACGCAGACGGAGAGTAATCTGCTAAAGAAGGGTTGCGGAGGAGGCCGTCAGGATAATGTTGTTGACGTAGAGGAGTAAATATGCAGTCATGTCACCCTGGCGATAAACAAACAACGAGGCATCCGAGTGATCGACGCTGAAGCCCAGTGTCTGAAGAAACCCGGTGATCCGCTGGTACCAGGCGCGGGGTGTTTGCTTGAGCCCGTAGAGAGACCGGGACAACAAACACACTTGGCCAGGAAGAGATGCGTCGACGAAACCGGTGGGGTGCTCACAATACACCTGCTCCTCAAGATGGCTGTGGAGGAAGGCGTTAGAGACATCCATCTGATGAACGGGCCAGCCTCGGGACACCGCAAGCTGGAGGACGGTGCGGATTGTGCCCGGTTTAACAACCGGGGCAAACGTCTCAGTGAAGTCAACTCCAGCGCGCTGGCGAAAACCATGAACCACCCAGCGAGCCTTGTAGCGCTCAAGTGTACCATCCGAGCGGGTCTTGTGGCAAAAGACCCACTTGCCGGTGCTGACATTGGCGCGAGCAGGCCGGGGAACCAGTGTCCACATGTGGTTCCGCTGGAGAGCGTCGAACTCTTCCTGCATCGCGGCAAGCCAGTGAGGATCACAAAGGGCAGCGCGAGCGGACGCAGGAAGAGGGGACGGCTCCGCGGTGGATCCGGCGAGGAGGTACTCGTTGCTCGAGTACCGCAAACTCGGACGATGAATACCAACTTGAGCCCGTGTGACAGGGCAAGACGGCAATGTCGGAATGTCCGACGAGGCGGGCGGCGAGGCGGCTGGCGAAGCGGCCAGCGTGACAACTGACGAGACGGCCGGCGACGTCGGAATGTCCGACGACGGGGCCGGCGAGGCGGCCGGTGACGGGGTCGGCGTGACGGCCGGTGAGAAGGCCGGAGAGGCGTCGCCAGATCCCGCGACATTCACGGTGCCCAATGAGGGGGCGGCAGGCGGAGGGGCGGCAGCCGAGGTGGCGGGGTCGGCCGAGGAGACCGACGAGTCGGGCGTCGACATGGGGGTGCGAGGCGCAGCTCGTCCCACGGCGCGAGGACCGCCAAAGCCCGAAGGCGGTCCGAGAGCCAAGCGGGGCCGTCCACCTGACGTTGTCGCTGAAGGGCTGCCGGTGGCCGGCGGCGAAGGGGCGGCAAGGGGTACCTGCTGCTGAAACGGAAACACCTTCTCATCAAAGTAAACGTGTCGGGAGGTGAAAACACGATGGGAAACGGGATCGTAGCAGTGATAGCCCTTAGTGTTAGTTGGGTAGCCGAGAAAGATGCAGGCGACAGAGCGAGGTGCAAGCTTATGAGGCGCAGTGGCGACGATGCTAGGGTAGCAGAGACAACCGAAGATGCGAAGCTCATCATAAGAAGGTGGTGCACCGAAGAGAAGGTGATGAGGTGCAAAGTTCTTACGAGTGCGACAATGACGGATGGTGATGAGAAGTGATGCAGTGGCGAGAGCATCAGGCCAAAAGCGCGGAGGCACATTGGCGTGAAAGAAGACAGTCCGAACGCAGTCGTTAAGAGTGCGAAGGACACGCTCAGCGCGACCGTTCTGCTGCCAAGTATACGGGCAAGAGAGACGAAAAGTCGTGCCATGTGTGGTGAGAAGAGTACGAACAACAAGATTGTCGAACTCCTTTCCGTTATCTGTCTGGAACGCAAGAATGGGACGACCAAACTGCGTGAGAACGTAAGAGTAGAAGGCGGCGAGAGTGGATGTAGCATCCGACTTGCAATGCAACGGGAAGGTCCACACATAATGCGAGAAATCATCAAGTATGACAAGATAATAAAGATAGCCCGTATTACTTGCAATAGGAGAGGTCCAAATATCACTATGAATTAACTCAAATGAGTACGATGCAACATGAGAAGATGCCCTAAACGGAAGACGAGCATGTTTGCCGAGGCGACATGCATGACACGAGTGATCCTCGCTCTTATTACACGTGAAAGAAAAACTTCGAAGTATATGACAAAGGGTGGCGGGATTGGGATGACCAAAGCAAGCGTGCCAAAGATCCACTCCGGTGGCGAGAGCGACAGGGGCGGCGGAGGTGGTGGAGGTGGTAGAGGTGGCGGAGTGAACCGGCTAGAGCTCGTCGAGGCTGTCACATCGGTGGAGTACCATCCGGGTGCGAGCGTCCTTAACAGAAAACCACATTCGTCAAATTCAACGGTAACAGGATTTTCACGTGTAAGAGAACGAGCAGGAACAAGATTTTTAATAAGCTCAGGAGAAACTAAGACATTAGACATGGATATTGGAGTAGAATTAGACGGAAAATATGCATGACCTATGTGAGTGATAGAAAGAGAGGAGCCGTCACCGACGATGATGCGAGCGGAAGTGTGGATGGGATAGGAGGTGTGGAGGTTACCGGGATAAGCGGCCATATGCACGGTAGCTCCAGTTGCCATATACCAGTCGCCACCGCCGATGTAGCTGGACGGTGAAGGGGCGGTGTGAAGAGCCGCCAGAAGAGCCGGGTCCCACGGCGCCGGCGAAAGAGGCTGCGGCTGGGCCGTCAGGGGCAGCGGCGGCATCCCGCCTGGCTACGCCTGCTGGCTGTAGGAGAGAGGCCCATAGGGCGCCGCATAGGGCTGCGGCTGGCGTAAAATGCCTGGTGCGATAGTGGTCGGGCGCCGAGAATACCCGGGGCAGGGGCATGGGGAACCGGCATGGAGTAGGTGTGCACAACGCCGGTCCATGGGTTCTGGCCGACGTACCACGGGGCCGGCTGGTAGGCCTGCTGCCGCGGGCGGGGTGCTCCTCCCTGAGCGCCTGCGACCCTCTGCTTGCGGCCGCCGCGACGACCCCCCCAATGGCCGCCGGCTGGGGCGGCGGGAAGGGAGCGACCGGGCCGGGCGGGAAGCCGGGCGGGAAAGTGGGCGCCACCGGCTAGGGCGGCGTCGGGCGCGGAGGTGGCGGGGCTTGGCCCCCGCGGGTGCCGGCGACAAGGGCAGTGTGGGTCGCCCGAGTCCGTGCCATCCTCATCCGGCGCTCCTCCAGCTTGAGGTACGTCACCACCTTAGCGAAAGTGAGCTTCGAAATGAGGGTGAGGTTGGAGGCGGCGTTCCCAAAATCCTCATTGAGACCGGCGGTGAGGGTGCTGATGAGGAGCTCGTCGCCAACCGTCTCCCCGAGATCGCGGAGCTCATCGGCAAGCTTTTTCAGGCGCATGCAAAAATCGTCGATAGACGAGTCAAGCTGCTGGCACCCGTAAAACTCACCGTGGAGAAGGACCTTGCGCTGTAGCTTGTTGACGGTGAAGAGGCCGTTGAGCTTGGTCCAGATGACGTAGGCATCGTCGTCATCATCCACCACAGTGTGGAAGAGGTCGGTGGAGATGGTGAGATAGAACCAGCGGATGGTGGTGGCGTCAAGGATCGTCCACTCCTCGTCATGGATCATGAGAGCCGAGTCCATGGTGCCGTTGATGTGTCCATGGAGGAGGTACTTGCGGAACACCAACGAAAAATACCGCTTCCAAGCGGAGTAGGAGATGGTGGATTGATCAAGCTTCACCAGGACGCGCTCGTGGATGTTAAGGTTGTGGACGAGAGTGACATCGGGACCGACAAACGGGTTGGAGATGGTGGAGGAGAAGGAACTCATGGCTAGGGTTAGGGAAGGTGCGCCGAGGGAGCGGCGCGGGGTGGAGTTGCGATGCTGCGGTGCGGGAAAGGAAAAAGGCAGCGGCGGCGTGCGTAGCGAGTCGGGCTACCGATCAACGGCGGCGTGCGTAGCGAGACGGGCTAGCGGTCAACGACGGCATGCGGGTGTTGCGTTGGCCAGGAAAAAGAAAAAGAAAAGGGGCTGCGGGCGTGCGTGGCGATGGTTGTTAGGCGGCGGCAGCACCTATCGCGAGAAGAAGCAAAGGAGCAGAGACCAACGGCGGCAGCGTTGCGGAGGGATCGAGAGGCTGCGCGGTACATCGGCATCAGGAGGCTACAACGGGATCGGGATCGGGTTGCAGTGGCGGCGGCAAGGAGAGGAAGGCTAGGTGGAGGATCGGAAGACGGAAACTGATACCATGTAGAATACGAGAATAGGCTGTGCAACACACAATGCATTGATCGGTGCGCCAGGCACGTATATATGAGTACGGAGGGGGTTCACAGCCTCGACTAGACAGAGGAAACAAGAGGTGGGCCCAATACACAATATACACGTACACAATATACTCAATAGTTATCAACCATTGGCTTCGTACGTGGTCTACGCTACACCGAACGGGGTACTAGTCACTGTTTAAGGTGGCGTGTATGCGGTTGGAGCGGGTGGTCAAAAAGGTTTTTACCAACATGGGTGGCAGTATAATCTCTGTATCGGTCCACCTCCTTCGTTGACATAGGCATAGTTGTCGGCATTCTGGGAACGAGGGTATCCAGACTTGCCTGCCTGCGGCCCACGACGTGGCTCCCTCAATGGCCTAGTACGACCCATCTTCAGCACTAACAACTCAAGACCCTCGCGAGACGGACGACACCAAGACCTCCAGAAGGAGCAGCCACCTTAGGCCGACTCCCGTGGAGCGGAGATCTCTATGCAAGCCTCACCTCGTGAGGTTCAGATGACGTGAGCCATGACGACCAAGGCCAGACGGGCGCCAATGGGTGCAGAACAACAGTTTCCTCTTTGGTGCTAAGGAGGCAAGCACAGGCGTGGAGTTCCGAGGAATCACCCAAAGGTTTACATTCCCATGCAACAAGACCAAGACCGCCAGGACGGCAGGACGGAGGTCATCACCGAGCCCACCACGGCGTCACGACCAGAAGCTTTGCAGGCGAAGACTACTTTTGTCAGGATAAGATGTACTAGTTGTCTCCCTTCGAATTTTGCCGTTGTGGGATCCCTTCCCAACTCCATTTTGGAGGAAGAGGATTAAGGCCACTATAAATATAGCTTAGCCACCACCATAGGAGGGCGGATCCATTTGAACCCTCATCGGCTCACACCAACATAAGAACAATCCTCCTGAAGTTGTTCTTCCACTGTACTAGTTCATCCTTAGCCCATCTCGTGGCCTATCCACCACAAAGCAGGAGTAGGTTTTACACCGCAAGGTGGCCCGAACCTAGGTAAACTGTTGTGTCCCATTTCCTTCCTGTTCATCGAGCTAGGCCGTGAGATTGGCGAGTAGGTAGACTGGGGAGGTTGAGTTCTTCACACGCACCCCAGAGTTCGAATCTATCAAGGTCTGCGGAGCCCAAAATACGACATTTGGCGCGCCGGGTAGGGGTGCGTCAGAGCCTCTCTTCTTCCAATCGATCCGCCACCGCCCTGCCGTTCTTATGGATGATGCCGCGAGGGCTCATGTTGAGAACTGGGCTGCTCAGCCTGCCCGAGCAGTGCCGTCCGCCCAAGAGGATCTCCACTCCGCACTCCTGGTGGCCTGCACGCCGCCCAATGTCATCGGTCGCGGGTGGCGCGGGCCGCCGCCGCCCGCCCTCGCGCCACATCGTACCCATGCCACCACACGATTTTCGAGCTATGCCGTGACAACGGCGCCACACACTCGCCGGGAGCATGCGAACATGCGAGCCGCGCTCATCGTGGTGCGAGAGCTACTGCGATGCAGGTTGGCGGAAGGCGGCCGCGATGCCCTGCTGGAGCGGGTCGCCGAGCTGCTTGATGCCGCCTGCAGGGGCACGACACCCTTCTGCACCCTGCCTACGTCGCAAACGATGCCGGGGGCGCATTCCGGCCGTCGCCACGCCCGTGCGCCCCTGCTTGGAGCGCCTGGGGGACCCAACGGCACCAACCCGGCCCGCGGTGCCGCTCATCCTACCCAAGGTATGCTACCTCCGGGCAAGGCAAGCTCGGGCGGTCCCTCCTGGGGCCGCGCCGAGAAGCCACCCTACGGCCGCCGAAACCTGGCACCGAGCCTGGTGGCCAATGACGTGGGGCGACCAGGCGATGATGCTGACGCGGCAGCTTCGAATGCCTACGTACCTCCCATGATGGACCTATGGTACACACCAAGAGAAGGTGATACGTCTCCGTCGTATCTATAATTTTTTATTGTTCCATGCCAATATTCTACAACTTTCATATACTTTTGGCAACTTTTTATACTATTTTTGGGACTAACATATTGATCCAGTGCCCAGTGCCAGTTCCCATTTGTTGCATGTTTTTTGTTTCGCAGAATATCCATATCAAACGGAGTCCAAACGAGATAAAAATTGATGGAGATTTTTTTGGAATATATATGATTTTTGGGAAGAAAAATCCACGCGAGACGGTGCCCGAGGTGGCCACGAGGCAAGGGGCGCGCCCCTGACCCTCGTGGGCCACCCGTAAGGCGGTTGGTGCCCTTCTTTCGCCACAATAAATCTAATTTCCGGATAGAGATCGTGTTAAAATTTCATCCCAATCGGAGTTACGAATCTCAGGGAATATAAGAAACGGTGAAAGGGAAGAATCTGAGAACGCAAAAACAGAGAGAGACAGAGAGACAGATCCAATCTCGGAGGGGCTCTCGCCCCTCCCATGCCATGGAGGCCAAGGACCAGAGGGGAAACCCTTCTCCCATCCAGGGAGGAGGTCAAGGAAGAAGAATACGAAGGGCCCCCCTCTCCTCTTCTCTTCCGGTGGCACCGGAACGCTGCCGTGGCCATCATCATCATCACCGCGATCTACTCCAACACCTCCGCCATCTTCACCAACATCTCCATCACCTTCCTCCCTCTATCTACAGCGGTCCACTCTCCCGCAACCCACTGTACCCTCTACTTGAACATGGTTCTTTATGCTTCATATTATTATCCAATGATGTGTTGCCATCCTATGATGTCTGAGTAGATTTTCGTTGTCCTATCGGTGGTTGATGAATTGCTATGATTGATTTAATTTGCTTGTGGTTATGTTGTTGTCCTTTGGTGCCCATCATATGTTTGCGCGCATGGATCACACCCTAGGGTTAGTTGTATGTTGATAGGACTATGTATTGGAGGGCAAGAGTGATAGAAGCTTCAACCTAGCATAGAAATTGATGCATACGGGATTGAAGGGGGACCAATATACCTTAATGCTATGGTTGGGTTTTACCTTAATGAACATTAGTAGTTGCGGATGCTTGCTAATAGTTCCAATCATAAGTGCATAGAATTCCAAGTCAGGGATGACATGCTAGCAGTGGCCTCTCCCACATAATACTTGCTATCGGTCTAGTAAAGTAGTCAATTTCTTAGGGGCAATTTCGCAACTCCTACCACCACTCTTCCACACTCGCTATATTTACTTTATTGTTTCTTTATCTAACCAGCCTCTACTTTTTATTTATGTACTCTTTATTATCTTGCAAACCTATCCAACAACACCTACAAAGTACTTCTAGTTTCATACTTGTTCTATGTAAAGCGAACGTCAAGCGTGCGTAGAGTTGTATCAGTGGTCGATAGAACTTGAGGGAATATTTGTTCTACCTTTAGCTCCTCGTTGGGTTCGACACTCTTACTTATCGAAAACTGTTGCGATCCCCTATACTTGTGGGTTATCAAAACCTTTTACTGGCGCCGTTGCCGGGGAGCAATAGCGTGGGGTGAATATTCTCGTGTGTGCTTGTTTGCTTTATCACTAAGTAATTTTTATTTGCTGTTCTTAGTTGTTTTCTATCTTTAGTTATGGGTAGGAAACGCAAAATACCAAAAAATTAGTTATACCTACTAAACCAATGGTTGAAGAACCACTCAAAATCTATCAGACTGCTAAAGCTTATTACTTGGATCATCTTCGATCCCTATGTGCTCGTGCTGAAACCCCAACTAGCTTAGTTGAGGGCAAATCTTTAGATGAGCATGCTTATTATGTGCGACACCGAATATCTGAAAAAGGGAAAACTTTGCTGGGTCAGTTTGCAATGCTATGTTTGGAATTTATGTGAAATATATGATTATACTTGTTGTTCCGAAGACCCTAAGAAACACCTTCCCTATCAATGTTTGTTTACTGATAATGGAATCGTATCCTCTTATGCTAAGGGTGTTTATAGTTACTATGATGTTCAACAAATTTAAGAATTTGTTGCTTTTAAGGGTGCTTACGAAATTGCTTCTTTGATTGAAAAGTATGATGCTACTCTTTACAAATCTGAAAATTTTGCCATACTTAAATATTGCTATGATAATTATGCTTCTAATGCCTATGTTGAACCATACATTGAGGACTACTCCTCTGTCCAAGAAGAGACTAATATTTTGCAGGAGTCTATGGAAGAAGAAATTGATGAAACTGTGAGCTCATTGGATGAAAAAGATGAGGAGGAGAGCGAAGAACAAAAGGAGGAAGAGCGGATTAGCTACCCGTGCCCACCTTCTAATGAGAGTAACTCTTCAACTCATACATTGTTTAATTTCCCTTCGTGCTTACCGGAGGATGATTGCTATGATGATTGTTATGATCCCGTTGATTCTTTTGAAATATCCCTTTTTGATGATGCTTGCTATGCTTGTGGCCAAGATGCCAATATGAATTATGCTTATGGAGATGAACTTGCTATAGTTCCTTATGTTAAACATGAAATTGTTGCTATTGCACCCACACATGATAGTCCTATTATCTTTTTGAATTCTCCAAACTACACTATATTAGAGAAGTTTGCTCTTATTAAGGAATATATTGATGGGTTGCCTTTTACCGTTGCACATGATGATTTTGATGAATATAATATGCATGTGCTTGCTGCTCCTACTTGCAATTATTATGAGAGAGGAACTATATCTCCACCTCTCTATGTTTCCAATATGATAAAATTGCAAGAAACTGTTTATACTATGCATTGGCCTTTACTTTGTGTGCATGAATTGTTCTTCTATGACATGCCGATGCATAGGAAGAGAGTTAGACTTCGTTGTTGCATGATATATGTTACCTTGTACTCACCACTAAATTACAAATCATTGTTAATTAAAATTGGCTTTGATATACCTTGGGATCCAGGTGGATCCATTACTTGAGCACTATATGCCTAGCTTAATGGCTTTAAAGAAAGCGCTGCCAGGGAGACAACCCGGAAGTTTTAGAGAGTCATTTATTCCTGTTGAGTCCTTTTATATAGTTTAAAAACAACAAGAATAAAGAGGGTAACTCAAAACTTTTTCAAAAAGGAAAGCGAAAGTGAGAAAGACAAGCATTGTTGAAGTGGGAGCTAGCCTTGAACTTTGTTCATGCTCATGGAAACTTTGTGAATCTTGATTACAGAAACTTTTCAACAAAAACAATTATCTCCTTGTACAATTCCATCGTATTATAAAAATAATGTGCCAAGGTTTGCCTTTAGGATGTTTACATTTGCTTGATGGTTTGTACGGTGCAGAACAGAAACTTTGGCTGTAGTGCGCGATTTTACATTTTTTGCTGGAACATCAAATGGTTCTGATTATTTTTGCACTGTATTCCTATACAATTTTTTTATTTTTCCTAATTTTTGTAGAATTTTTCAAGTATCATAAGTATGATGAATGTTCAGATTATTACAGACTGTTCTGTTTTAGACAGATTCTGTTTTTGATGCATAGTTTGCTTGTTTTGATGAAACTATCAATTTATATCAGTGGATTAAGCCATGAAAAAGTTATATTACAGTAGACACAATGCAAAAACAAAATATGAATTGGTTTGCAACAGTACTTATAGTAGTGATTTGCTTTATTATACTAACGGATCTTACCGAGTTTTCTGTTGAAGTTTTGTGTGGATGAAGTGTTCGATGATCGAGAAGGTCTCGATGTGAGAAGAAGGAAGAGAGGAAAGATCTCAAGCTTGGGGATGCCCAAGGAACCCCAAGTAAATATTCAAGGAGACTCGAGTGTCTAAGCTTGGGGATGCCCCAGAAGGCATCCCCTCTTTCTTCAATAAGTATCGGTATGTTTTCGGATTTGTTTCGTTCATGCGATATGTGCAATCTTGGAGCGTCTTTTGCATTCAGTTTTCATTTTTCTCTTTTATGCACCATGCTGGTATGAGATAGGTCCTTGGTTGATTTATAGAATGCTCTATGCACTTCACTTATATCTTTTGAGTATGGCTTCATAGAATGCTTCATGTGCTTCACTTATATCATTTGAAGTTTGGATTGCCTGTTTCTCTTTACATAGAAAACCGCCATTTGTAGAATGCTCTTTTGCTTCACTTATATTTGTTAGGGCACGGGCATATCTTTTGTAGAAAGAATTAAACTCTCTTGCTTCACTTATATCTATTTAGAGAGATGACAGGAACTGGTCATTCACATGGTTAGTCATAAAATCCTACATAAAACTTGTAGATCACTGAATATGATATGTTTGATTCCTTGCAATAGTTTTGCGATATAAAGATGGTGATATTAGAGTCATGCTAGTGGGTGGTTGTGAATTGTAGAAATACTTGTGTTGAGGTTTGTGATTCCCGTAACATGCACGTATGGTGAACCGTTATGTAACGAAGTTGGAGCATGAGGTATTTATTGATTGTCTTCCTTATGAGTGGCGGTCGGGGACGAGCGATGGTCTTTTCCTACCAATCTATCCCCCTAGGAGCATGCGCGTAGTACCTTGTTTCGATGACTAATAGATTTTTGCAATAAGTATGTGAGTTCTTTATGACTAATGTTGAGTCCATGGATTATACGCACTCTCACCCTTCCACCATTGCTAGCCTCTCTAGTACCGCGCAACTTTCGCCGGTACCATAAACCCACCTTATATCTTCCTCAAAACAGCCACCATACCTACCTATCATGGCATTTCCATAGCCATTCCGAGATATAATGCCATGCAAATTTCATCATCATCATCATATACATGACTTGAGCATTCATTGTCATATTGCTTTGCATGATCGTAAGATAGCTAGCATGATGTTTTCATGGCTTGTCCGTTTTTTGATGTCATTGCTACGCTAGATCATTGCACATCCCGGTACACCGCTGGAGGCATTCATATAGAGTCATATCTTTGTTCTAGATATTGAGTTGTAATATTGAGTTGTAAGTAAATAAAAGTGTGATGATCATCATTATTAGAACATTGTCCCATGTGAGGTTATCAAAATAAAAGTGGCCAAAGAAGCCTACAAAAAAGAAAAAAATGAGAGAAAAAGAGAGAAGGGGCAATGTTACTATCCTTTTACCACACTTGTGCTTCAAAGTAGCACCATGTTCTTCATATAGAGAGTCTCTTGAGTTATCACTTTCATATACTAGTGGGAATTTTCATTATAGAACTTGGCTTGTATATTCCAACGATGGGCTTCCTCAAATGCCCTAGGTCTTCATGAGCAAGCAAGTTGGATGCACACCCACTTAGTTTTAGTTTGAGCTTTCATATACTTATAGCTCTAGTGCATCCGTTGCAGGGCAATCCCTACACACTCACATTGATATCTATTGATGGGCATCTCCATAGCCCGTTGATACGCCTAGTTGATGTGAGACTATCTTCTCCTTTTTGTCTTCTCCACAACCACCATTCTATTCCACCTATAGTGCTATGTCCATGGCTCATGCTCATGTATTGCGTGAAAGTTGAAAAGGTTTGAGAACGTCAAAAGTATGAAACAATTGGTCGGCTTGTCATCGGGGTTGTGCATGATGTGAGTATTTTGTGTGGTGAAGATGGAGCATAGCCAGACTATATGATTTTGTAGGGATAACTTTCTTTGGCCTTGTTATTTTGAAAAGACATGATTGCTTTATTAGTAGGCTTGAAGTATTATTGTTTTTATGTCAAATGATAGACTATTGCTTTGAATCACTCGTGTCTTAATATTCATGCCATGATTAGACATATGATCAAGATTATGCTAGGTAGCATTCCACATCAAAAATTATCTTTTTTATCATTTACCTACTCGAGGAGGAGCAGGAATTAAGCTTGGGGATGCTGATACATCTCCGTCGTATCTATAATTTTTGATTGTTCCATGCCAATATTCTACAACTTTCATATACTTTTGGCAACTTTTTATACTATTTTTGGGACTAACATATTGATCCAGTGCCCAGTTCCAGTTCCTGTTTGTTGCATGTTTTTTGTTTCACAGAATATCCATATCAAACGGAGTCCAAACGGGATAAAAATTGACAGAGATTTTTTTTGGAATATATATGATTTTTGGGAAGAAAAATCCACGCGAGACGGTGCCCGAGGTGGCCACGAGGCAGGGGGCGCCCCTGCCCCCTAGGCGCGCCCCTGACCCTCGTGGGCCACCCCTAAGGCGGTTTGTGCCCTTCTTTCACCGCAAGAAAGATAATTTCCGGATAGAGATCGTGTTAAAATTTCAGCCCAATCGGAGTTACGGATCTCCGGGAATATAAGAAACGGTGAAAGGGAAAAATCTGAGAACGCAGAAACAGAGAGACAGAGAGACAGATCCAATCTCGGAGGGGCTCTCGCCCCTCCCATGCCATGGAGGCCAAGGACCAGAGGGGAAACCCTTCTCCCATCTAGGGAGGAGGTCAAGGAAGAAGAAGACGAAGGGGCCCCCCTCTCCCCTTCTCTTCCGGTGGCGCCGGAACGCTACCGTGGCCATCATCATCATCACCGCGATCTACTCCAACACCTCCGCCATCTTCACCAACATCTCCATCACCTTCGTCCCTCTATCTACAGCGGTCCATTCTCCCGCAACCCGCTGTACCCTCTACTTGAACATGGTTCTTTATGCTTCATATTATTATCCAATGATGTGTTGCCATCCTATGATGTCAGAGTAGATTTTCGTTATCCTATCGGTGGTTGATGAATTGCTATGATTGATTTAATTTGCTTGTGGTTATGTTGCTGTCCTTTGGTTCCCATCATATGATTGCGCGCGTGGATCACACCCTAGGGTTAGTTGTATGTTGATAGGACTATGTATTGGAGGGTAAGAGTGACAGAAGCTTCAACCTAGCATAGAAATTGATGCATACGGGATTGAAGGGGGACCAATATACCTTAATGCTATGGTTGGGTTTTACCTTAATGAACATTAGTAGTTGCGGATGCTTGCTAATAGTTCCAATCATAAGTGCATAGAATTCGAAGTCAGGGATGACATGCTAGCAGTGGCCTCTCCCACATAATACTTGCTATCGGTCTAGTAAAGTAATCAATTGCTTAGGGGCAATTTCGCAACTCCTACCACCACTTTTCCACACTCGCTATATTTACTTTATTGTTTCTTTATCTAAAGAGCCCCTACTTTTTATTTACGTACTCTTTATTATCTTGCAAACCTATCCAACAACACCTACAAAGTACTTCTAGTTTCATACTTGTTCTAGGTAAAGCGAATGTCAAGCGTGCATAGAGTTGTATCGGTGGTCGATAGAACTTGAGGGAATATTTGTTCTACCTTTAGCTCCTCATTGGGTTCGACACTCTTACTTATCGAAAACTGTTGCGATCCCCTATACTTATGGGTTATCAGAAGGCCTGTGTCCATTCCCCTCACCGGGATGGGTATCGGGGGCGCGTGAGGCCGAGGCTCTCTATGAGCCGCCCAGGAGCTTCGTCGACACCTTCAACGACAATAGCCACTAGGTACAGCCGATATCTCAGGAGCACGATTACACTAACCATGGACCGCAGGTGAACCAAGTCACAGCAGCAGCCAGGGCCCCCAGGATGATGGCCCCCTCTACAGGCGGACGGAACGCACTGGGGGTTGCGCGGGGGGAGCCCGGTGTCAGGGCCTCCTTCACGCTGCGTGGAGCAAGGCGCTGCATGGAGGTAGGTCCCCTACCTGGGAAGGCGCCGGCGAGCCCTTCCCCCGGCAGAGGGCCTGCGGTCACTGGGGGCACCGCCAGCGTCGCCCTTGCCCCTTTGGTCTCGTCCTGGTTTTCGGACGCCCCAACGGTGGTCAGGGGAGGCGCATGGCGGGGCCCTCGTCAAGCGCCATGGAAATACATGAACGTCTCCGCTCGCGACACTCTCACGTAATAATGAGTTGGGGCTATACACGCCCCGAAGTCTCCTGAGTGCCGCCCTCGGGCCTCACGGGGTCTCCCACCCACGTCCAAGTGGAAGCACCATGCTCCGCGCTGGCCGTCGACACTGTCCCCCAATGACTATGCCCACGCCCAGTGGAAGCACTTTGCTTCGCGCTGGTGAGAAGACAAGAAAAGTAGCTAGGTGGCGGACGCGGCCATTTGATTTCGCCCTTCTTTCTGTAACCCAACTTGTTGTCTTTTGGAATGAGATTTGGAGTTTCTTGCGTTTGTAAAAAGATAAAACGGGGGGAGTTTTTCTTGGCTCATGGTGATTTCTTGCTTTCTAGCTTCGTGTTTGAAGAGTAAGGCTCACTCCTGCTACCCCCTAGGGAGCGCCCCACGAGCAGGGGCTGGGCGTGGCATGTGCGCATCGAGCATGCTCGGCTAGCCCAGGCGACACCGAGGCCCCCTCGGGATCAGGAATGCAACTGCCACAGGACCACCGCGCGCATACCTTGCCGTAATCTGGCAATCGGCTCCTCGCAAGGCTCTCTTGGACGGGCCAGCAGGCTCCTCGGGAGGGCTAAAACCTTGCAAGTTCTTGGAGGGCTCACCTCAGGAGAAGGGCGCTTATACAATGACAGGCCTGCTCGGGACCCACGAGACCGGAGATAAGTCGCGACAACTACTCCCCCCATGGTCCACGACGACACGTTCCAAATCCTATTTCAAGGCATATTGTCATTTCATACATTATGTGGGGCCCCCCTTCAAAAATGCTTTCACGCCCCGCAGGGCTGTGGCCGAAGGTTTTTGCACACAGGTCAGGGCAAAAGGGAAATGCAGGCCTAGCTGGATGCGCTGCTTCCGGCGCCGTCTTCATCCGCGCCACCTGCGCTGTCGCTGGCATCGTCCTCATCATCATCATCCGCACCGCCCCCGTCGACCGCAATCATGGCCGCATCGTCCTCAGGAGCGAACTCCACGACCAGGTCATCCAGATGGTCGTCCACCCAGTCTGCCAGATAGCCCTGGATGACCTGGGGCACGGGGGCTATCGCGGCGTTGAAGTCAAAATGGGGATCATGGTTGAGAAGGTGACCGAAGACTCATGAGAATGCATGCCCTAGAAGGCCCTGACTTCTCTCTTCGACGAGCTGGCGAGCCCTCATGGCCCGGTCCTCCAGGCGGGTCACGATCTGGGTGAAGAAGCGGAGGTGGCTGGCGTTGTCGTCCTTGTGCGGATGGGTGACGCTCTCCTCGCAGATGGTATCCAAAGCCCGGTTGGCCCTGACCCTGAGGTCCTGGAGCATTGAGGAATGCTCGCACTGCATCGTCAGATGGCGGCACACCTTGTCCTCAGTCTGCTCCGCAAGGGACGCAACGGCCTCGACCTGCTGCTGAAGTGAAGACAGGTCGGTTCGAGCGGAGGCCAAGTCGGCTTGGGCGGAGGCCAGAGCCTCCTTGGCAGCCCTCTCGCGCTACTCCGCCACGTTCAGCTTCGTCCTAAGGGAGGAGGTCCTGCCCTCAAGCTCGGCCTCCAAGAGCTCCGATTTCTTGCGGTACTCGTCAGCAAGAGCTGCGCAGATCTTTGCCACCCTTTGGTCGACCTCTTGCTGGACCCTGGCCTCCCAAGCAGCAACGGCGTCCTCGGCCATGGCTACCTGGCGCTCCCTCACCTCCAGCCTCTCGAGCTCCAGGCTGCGCTCCAAGACCTCGAGCGCCTCCTCGCATTCTTGGACCTCCTTCTCATCAGTGGGGGCTTTGCTCAGCGGTGCTGCCAGGGCAGCCCTACGTGCCTGGACCTGCCGCTCGAGGACGGCGTTCGAAGCTTTAAGCTCCCGCTCCCGCTCCTTGGCCACATCACGATGGCAGTCGGTAGCCCTGGCCTCCTCCTGAGCACGGGCGCAAGCCTCACGAGAAGCTGCGAGGGACACCGTGGCGCTCACGCGGGCACGCTCGTGCTGAAGATGCCCAAGGTTGATGGCAACCTTCAGCTGGTGCCACTCATGCACTAGTCGGAGGCCCTCCGTCTCGAGGCGGGCGTCGACATCGGCAAGCTCTCCTCTGAGTCGACTCAGTGCGCTCATCGCCTCTCGAAAGAGTTCATGGCGGACGACACCACGTCCGCACACAAGCTCTAGCGGGTGGCAGAACCCATCCTCCATGTCGGGGGCTGCCGAAGAGGCGCGAGGTGGTTCGCCCGTCCTTAGCAAGGAGTCGCTGTTTGGCGCTTCTCCAACTCCTCCCCGGGCCTCGATGGAGGTGCCGGGTGGCACAGCCTCACCGCTCGAACACGAAGCTGATGCTAGGGTTGCCCAGCCACCGGCGATGATCAATGGAGTTGGCATGAGCACGCCCCCTACTCCCCAGGACTAACCACGGGGGACGAATGCTGGGGGCATAGACTCATGGCCCCCAGTGGCGCATCTGCCTCACGGACGGGCCCCATGCCTCGCGCAGGTACCTGGCGTGGGGGGCTCGGTGCCATGAGCGGACCTTGGACCTCCGGAGGCTTCGTCATCGCAGCCGAATGCATCCTAAAGAGCCAGGGTCAGGAGGAAGCTACATGAGGAAAACCACAAAGATAAGGCACTTACTCGTCTATGGCTATGTACTTCCTCTACTTTAGGGGCCGGAAGCCGTCGCCGCTATAGCTCGGGAGCCCTTTCCTCTTGCGGAGTGCTACAAGTCCTAGACGAAGTGAGCTAGGGGTCGGGGCATGACCCTTGGCGACTGGCCAGCATCCTCCCACCTCCAGAGCACTAGCCCGGGCTTCGGGGGTGGCGGCTTTAGGAGCATCAGGCCGCACCAGCTCACTAGCCTTGGCCTCAGGAGCACCGGGCCGCACCGGTTCCCCAGCAGCCTGCTCGGCGGCCTTCGATGGAGCCTTAGGAGCGGCCACCTCAGGAGCACCAGACAACCGCTCTCTAGTGGTCGCCCCAGGAGTACCAAGCGGCGCTCGCCCCCTGCATCCTCGTCTGGGGCGCGCTCCACGGGATCAACAAGCACGGGAGCCACGAAGATGGGATTCTCGCGAGGCCCTTCAAGACCCCCTGGGTGTAGTCCCCACTCGTCAAAGAGGGGCATCTGCTTCACAAAATCCTCCTTGTTCGAGCAGAGCCACAAGAGGCATTCGCCCTCCGGAAGCACGGTAGGCGCTGGGTCGCCCGTCAGGAGCTCGAGCACCGCGCGCAGCATCCTAGGAGGAAGCGAGGGAGCTTGGAGCCTTATGGGGTCCTTGGGGCCAATGAAGGTCTGATAACCCACAAGTATAGGGGATCGCAACAGTTTTCGAGGGTAGAGTATTCAACCCAAATTTATTGATTCGACACAAGGGGAGCCAAAGAATATTCTCAAGTATTAGCAGCTGAGTTGTCAATTCAACCACACCTGTAAACTTAATATCTGCAGCAAGGTATTTAGTAGCAAAGTAATATGATAGTAGTGGTAACAGTGGTAAAAGGTAACAATAGCAAAAGTAATATTTTTGGTGTTTTGTAGTGATGATAACAATAGCAACGGAAAAGTAAATAAGCAAAGAACAATATATGGAAAGATCGTAGGCATTGGATCGGTGATAGAGAATTATGCCGGATGCGGTTCATCATGTAACAGTCATAACATAGGGTGACACAGAACTAGCTCCAATTCATCAATGTAATGTAGGCATGTATTTCGAATATAGTCATACGTGCTTATGGAAAAGAACTTGCATGACATCTTTTGTCCTACCCTCCCGTGGCAGCGGGGTCCTATTGGAAACTAAGGTATATTAAGGCCTCCTTTTAATAGAGTACCGGACCAAAGCATTAACACATACTGAATACATGAACTCCTCAAACTACGGTCATCACCGGGAGTGGTCCCGACTATTATCACTTCGGGGTTGCCGGATCATAACACATAGTAGGTGACTATAGACTTGCAAGATAGGATCAAGAACTCTCATATATTGATGAAAACATAATAGGTTCAGATCTGAAATCATGGCATTCAGGCCCTAGTGACAAGCATTAATCATAGCAAAGTCATAGCAACATCAATCTCAGAACATAGTGGATACTAGGGATCAAACCCTAACAAAACTAATTCAATTACATGATAAATCTCATCCAACCCATCACCGTCCAGCAAGCCTACGATGGAATTACTCACACACGTCGGTGAGCATCATGAAATTGGTGATGGAGGATGGTTGATGATGACGATGGCGATGGATTCCCCTCTCCGGAGCCCCGAACGGACTCCAGATCAGCCCTCCCGAGAGAGTTTAGGGCTTGGCGACGGCTTCATATCGTAAAACGCGATGAATCCTTCTCTCTGATTTTTTTCTACCTGAAAGTGAATATATGGAGTCAAGGTTGAGGTCGGTGGAGCGTCAGGGGGCCCATGAGGCAGGGGGCGCGCCCAGGGGGTAGGGCGTGCCCCCACCCTCGTGGAGAGGTGGAGGCCTCCCTGATGTGGATCTTACTTCTAGTATTTTTTTATATATTCCAAAATAATTCTCCGCTGATTTTTAGGTCATTCAGAGAACTTTTATTTCTGCACAAAAATAACACCATGGCAATTCTGCTGAAAACAGCGTCAGTCCGGGTTAGTTCCATTCAAATCATGCAAGTTAGAGTCCAAAACAAGGGCAAAAGTGTTTGGAAAATTAGATACGACGGCACTGGAGCGGGGCAATGCGCCGCCGGACGAACTCCCTCACCATCATCGGTGCCGTCACCCCAACCTTCTTCAACTTGGCCAGCCTGGGCCTGAAATGGGTGAGCCGACGACCGACAAGCTTTGCGTGCCCCCAGCGAGAGCTGGACACCGTTGTTGGTGTCAAAACTGGAAGATCTCGGGTAGGGGGTCCCGAACTGTGCGTATAAGGATCAAAGGTAACAGGAGGCAGGGGTCATGATGTTTACCCAGGTTCGGGCCCTCTTGATGAGGTAAAACCCTACGTCCTGCTTTATTGACTTGATGAGTGTAGGGGTTACAAGAGTTGATCTACCACGAGATCATAATGGCTAAACCCTAGATGTCTAGCCTGTATGATTATGACTGCCTCTACGGACTAAACCCTCTGGTTTATATAGACACCAGAGGGGCCTAGGGTTGTATAGAGTCGGTTTACATAGGAAGGAATCTTCATATCCGAGTGCCTAGCTTGCCTTCCACGCCAAGCAGAGTCCCATCCAGACATGGGGGAAAGCCTTCCATCTTGTATCTTCAAGGCCCATGAGTCCAGCCCATGTCACATAGCCCGGACGCCCGACGACCCCCTAATACAGGACTCCCTCAATAGCCCCCAAACCAGTCTTCAATGATGTTGTGTCTGGCACGCAAATTGTCTTCGACATTGCAAGGTGGGTTCCACCTCCACATACTTCAAAGCATATGAACCAAAGGACTGTATCCGAATTTTACATCTTCGGCCTTGCTAAGGTGAGTTCTTCGAACAGTTTGGCTTTACATTAAATGTTATATCCTTCGGCTTTTGTGCCATCGTCGCCCCGGCTCCCACGTGTCAGACGAATATGAAGGGTCCAAGTATTTTTACACATAACACCCGGGCCATGTAGGGAAGGCGTCTATTTAAGAAGATTGAATCTCAGATGCCATTCCACACCAGGCGGAAAATCTTTAGAGCTTGCCACAAGAGACCACGCAAGCATGGACAATGCTCCCAATGCTCCCTCCTGCCCCCACGGTCCGCAAAAAGGCGATTGGGAGAGCTGTTCTGTATTCCATGCCCAGCTGACCAAGCTCCAGGTGCAGGGATATCTCCCCCTGCGGATCTAGTCCCTGTTTGGGCGAGATTAACCTCTTTTACCGGTGAAGCCTTGGAAGAAAGTTTCCCTAATCCTTCAGAAGGGGAGTGAGTGTGCTTCGTTTCCTTTCTATTAAGAGGCGTTGAATTTCCAATCCATCCTTTCCTCCAAGGTCTCCTGGAGTACCATGGCCTCCAACTGCACAACCTCACGCCAGGCTCCATTTTGCACATCACGGGCTTCGTTGCTCTTTGCAAGCTGTTCCTAGGCCGTGAGGCCCATTTTGAGTTATGGAGGAAGCTTTTCTGGCTCGTCCCTCGCTCCCAAAAGGGATCCATATTCGAGGTGGGCAGCGCCGAAGTATGGCGCATAGCCGGGACATGATACCTATCCGACACTCGAAGAAGGCATCCGAAGAGTGGCCCTCGGAGTGGTTTTATATTGAAGATGTTGTTCTCCCAGACCCAATTCGATGATGCCTACCGGCGTTTGTCAATGCTTCGTTAAAGAAGCGCCACAGCTGGCACCCCCGAAGCCTCGAGGAGGAAGACTATGCGGAGGTTAAGAAGCTAATGGACAAGATAAAGACACTCGCCCAATCCAGACTGTCCATAATTGAGGTAATGGCGATTTCAATAACGCGGGGCGTTGAGCCACTCCAATCCAAAGGACTCCCCATGTGGCATTACAACGGAGAAGACAACGCATCATGATGCAGACGTAAGGGTCCGGAAAACTTCGCCGCCTTGGCTGCCATGCTGCCCGATCTTTTTAAGGGGGAGAAAGAAGAATTCACTCGCGTTAAGTGCCGAGATGGCTTTTCCATGTACAACCCTCCCAGCTGGGTGAGCCTTTGCTCCGTAACTTTATTCAATCTCCTTCCTGAGTCGTACTTATTTGAACTTTTAATCCGACTATCTTTAACAAGAATGGAGGAAGGCTGCCGCAGGGATTTATAGCCCCGCTCCGCAGCCAGAGGATCATATTCGGGACCTGGATCCCGGATTTGAGGAGGATCCTGTCGGATTTTGGGTTCCGGCAGACCCTTGAGGTTCGAACACTGGGGTGCGCACGGAGATCTCTCCCCTACCGATCTACGTCCAATCTCCTCGCGTGATCTAAGCTGGGAACAATGAACAACACAAGGGACACAAGGTTTATACTGGTTTGGGCCACCATTGTGGTGTAATACCCTACTCCAGTGTGTGGTGTGGTGGATTGCCTCAGGGGCTGATGATGAAAAGTACAAGGGAAGAACAGCCTCGCGAGAGGTGTTCTTGAGATAGTGTGATGAACTTCTTGGGTGAGTTCAGTCGCCTCTCACTCTTTCTCTGCTAGGGCTCTATCAGATCTCTAGCTGTCTCTATCCCTCGATCTCTCGATGTCGCTCGACCTATGTCTCTATGTCTGTGGTGGCTAGCTCTATTTATAGAGGCCCTGGGCCTCTCCCCAAATAATGAGTGGGAAGGGCGCCAACAATTGGCCATTTTGAAGGGGAACATCTAGTACAAGTTATCCTGACCAAAGGTGGTCTTCGGCTGCCAAAAGTACTGGTGATGACGCCGTCTTGGGCTCCACGGTGACCTCCGTCCTACCACTTTGCTGGTCTTGGTCTCATTGCACCGGAGTGGCAACCCTTGCCCGATGCCTTGGCCTGTGCTTTCCCCCTTTGCACCAAAGGGGAAACAAGGACACTGCGCAGGCCGGCGCCCGCCTGGCGCCCGCCTGGTCTCGATCGTCATGGCTTGCGTCACGGGCTCCTCGCGAGGTACCCCTGCCTTGATCTCTCCGCCTCCTCGCGAGCCTTCCTGATGTGGCTGCCTCTGAGGAAGCTTCCTGTCGTCCGCCCCGCGAGGCTTGGCCCCTCACGAGGGTCTTGAGCTTGAGCTGATGAAGATGGGCCGTGCTGGGCCCCCACTTGAGCCACGCCGCAGGCCGTAGGCAGGCAAGTCTGGGGACCCTTGTTCCCAGAACGCCAACAGTAGCCCCCGGGCCCAAGGCGCGCCCGGGCTTGGCCTGGCAGGGAAGCGAAGGGGTAAGCGCGAAGCGCCGCGGGCCCAAAAAGCCTGCGGCCTTGGGCGCTGCGTGGCGATTGATTGGACGTGGGCGCCTGCGCTTCCCCACGACGCCTCGGCAACCGCTCGACTTGTCAAGTCCCTACATGCAGAGAAATGGGTCATGATTACCTGCGATCGTGGTGCTCGGCGGTTCGCCTCCTCCGGCTATAAGTACAGGGCCACGTGAGCCTCGTCAGCTTATCCCTTCCTGCTACTCCTTTCCTTCTTCTTCCTTGTTCTTGCTCCTCCTTACGCCAATGGCACCAATCCGCCGGTTTTCTATGGAAGAGAAGGGAAAGGCCCCCTGAGATGGTCCTGACCCACTTCTGCCGAAGAAGAGGCTGGTCCTCTCCCACCGAGATGAGGGTGCTCAGCAGGAGGCATCGAGGCCCTGGTATGAGCGGCCGCCGCCTGGGTTTCCGCTACCCTTGTACACCCGCGTCGTCGGTCCTGGGGGAGAAGGCGTCGAGCGACATCGACGGTGCCGCCGTCGACGCCGGCGAGTCACGGTGGTGCGCGTCGTTCCTCCTGGAGTCCACGCCGAGCGCTCCTCTCGCGAGCTCGTGCTCCACGCCGCCATGCCTCCAAGCTCTTGGATTCGCCTTCCTTCCTCCTTCGCCTTCGAGATGCCGCCGAGCGGGGCTCTGGAGCTCTGGCTGCAGCACGCTGACTGCAGTACCCTTGCGACCGGAGCGGAGGTCGCGGTCGTCGCTTCGGGCAAGGTCTTCATGACCCGAGGCTGGGGCGAGATCGCTCGGGTCTGCCGGACGGTAGGTGCCCTCGTAATTCATCTTGAATACGACGGCGCCTCCTTGATGTTCTTCAAGGTCTTCGATGCTGAAGGACGCCGGCTGGAGTGTTGCCCCAGGGAGAGCGGCAGGGGCAACGAACTGGCGAGGACCTGGCCCGCCCATTAGCCCTCCAGCACCTCCTCAGGCAGCAGCGGAGGAGCTGGGGAATCCAGCGGCTCCCCCGAGCTCCTCGCGACTCCGGAGACGAGCAACGATAGCTATGAGCCCCCGAGCTCGCGCCGTGCTCGGAGCGGGGCAGCTGCGTCCAGCCGGCGACGCCACTGATCTGGATGGGGTTGGCGCCGGCGTTGGGCAGCCCACTGTTGATGATGGCGTCCCTTGCGGAGGTGCGGGCGATTAGCGTTCCTTAGGATGAGTACTTTTGTTCCCTGCAAGGAATCGAAGCAACACCCCGTGGGGGTATGTAAGGCGCCTGCCATGTCTTTTGCGAACATTATGTCTTAATATGAATCAATGTGAGGTGCTTGTCCTGTCTCGGCTCGGCTCCCCCTTTCTATCCTCACGAGGACTTGGCGCTCTACGCTGACAGGTCCCAGTCCCCAGGCAGGCTTCAGCCGTCGCTGGTATGCCAGGTCGCGATGCCGTGGTCAAGGCCAGGAGGTGAGCGGCCCGAGGTCCGGTAAGAGCCCCCGAGTCGCGATGCTCGGGAGGTCCCCTTTAGTGCTCAAGCAGCCCTCACTGGGCGAGAAAGGAAGGCAACGTCGCCATGACACAGTCGCACTGGGCAAGGGTTTGGCGCCGCGTTGGTCCAACTCCTGTAAGGGTGTGACTTATCTCTTGAATCTGGTGTACTTCCTCGATGAAGCGCCCGGCCCGAGTGGTGGCAGCTGGGGCGCTGCTAGGTTAGGTCCTCGCGAGCTTCCTCTCACTCCCCCGCACTTTCCTTAATGCTCTACGTCCTCAGGTCCCGGCCCTCGAGCGAGCTCAGCCGCCGCTGGTATGACAGGTCGCGATGCCGTGGGTCAAGGCCAGGGGGTGAGGGCTGGAGAGCCAGTAGGAGCCCATGAGTCGCGATGCTCAGGCACCCCCCTTTTAATGTGCAAGCGGTCCGTGCCGGAGAGAAGGAGAGACGGCTCGTGACATCCCCAGTGCTGCTCCTGGAGTAGGTCCTGCACACCAATCATGAAGAGAAACAAGACCTGTCGTTACGGTTGCCAGCCATCCTTTGGTCGCTCTGGGGAAGTGATTGGGGCACTGAGGGCCTGGTGAGGTGGCGCCTTGCGGGGCTGCCGCGGCCAGAGCTCGACCACTCAGGTTTATCGGCGTTGCAGGGACGGACCCGTGCGCAAATGTTGTGCCAGAGTGAGCGGCTCCATAGGGAGGTGTCAATCGAGCAGGCGATTAGGTCGGGTATGTTAAGCACGCAGGAGGAAATTCATTTTAAATAGATGCGAGAAAAGCAAACGCTGCTGGGCCAGGCCCGAGCAGCTCGGGGATGATGCAGCCCGAGGGGTGCCCCCAACAAGGTAAGTAAAGAGCATAAGCAAAATGGATACATGCCGCAGGGACGGACCCACGTGACCTGGGAATGATGCGGCCCTGTGGGCGCTCCCAGCTAAAAACGGAACTTAGAAAGATGTCACCTGGTGCCATTGAAGATGAAGTGATGCTGAAGAAGTGGGCGGTGCGCGATGATGACGTCGATCCTCATGAGCCCCCAGGCCCTGGAGCCTCGGGAGGCTCCGGGGGCACAGGTGGGTTTCCGAGGGCCATCTCCATCTCCGCCAGGACTGCACAATGCCTGACCTCCTGGGCCTCCAGAATGCTCCTCAGCAGGCGCTGATGAGCGGCGACCGCGTTCGGCAGGACGAAAGGCATGCGAACGTAGCTGTGAGGTGGACCCTCGCAACGCCCCACGCGCGAAGGCTAGAGGCACTCCTAAGACGCGGCTCGGTTGAGCCCTGGCACGTCAACGCAGATGCGCAGCCCACCATCCTCGCCTGGATGTGGGGCTACAGCGGGCAAGCGGCGGCTGCCGCGCATGACTCTCGACTCCTGTAGCTCCTGGGTGTTTCTTGCGATGAACTCCTGAGGGTTTGGTCTTCCTTGCCTTGTACCTTCCTGAGGGAAATGTGCCTGGAAGCACCCCTCCAAGTGGTGCCCGAGCGCCTCCCTCGCGACCTTCGTAAAGTCGGTGGCTCTCCAAGAAAGAGCCCCCGAGCCCTGCCTGAGGAGGGCGCCGGGCGCGCCTTCCTATGCGAGGGAGGGTGGCGCTCCCTGATTGGGCGCAGATCCTGACGCAACACCTCCGGAGGCGCCTGCCTCCTTATGGCTTGGGCCAGGCGAAACCTTCTTCTTCTTAAGGGTTGCCTCGGGAAGTCTTCCGTTTCTGTGGTCCGGGTCTTCGATTGCTACGGCTTGGAATGCGCGATCAAGTGAACACACTGCGTCCCTTTCTTCACAGGGTACGGTGATGACTCCACCGCTTCCTGGCATCTTGAGGACATTGTATCCATGGTGAGTCACTGCCATGAACTTGGCCAGGGCTGGGTACCCGAGGATGGCGTTGTATGGCAGACAGATGTGGGCGACGTCGAAGTCGATGAGCTCGGTGCGGTAGTTGTTGCGCTGCCCGAAGGTGACTGGAAGGCGAACCTGCCCTATTGGAACAGTGGAACCGTCAGTGACTCCTGAGAAGGGCTTGGTTGGCTGAAGGTGATCGTACGACACTTGGAGATTGTCGAACGTCTCCACGGACAGGACGTTGAGTCCTGCTCCGCCGTCAATGAGGGTCCGGGTGACCTGCACGTTGCTGATGACTGGGGAGCAAAGCATCGGGAGGACTCCGGCCGTTGCCGCGCACTTGAGCTGATCCGCTGAGCTGAACGTGATAGCGCACGCAGACCACCTGAGAGGGCGCGTGGCCTCAAGCTTGGGGAGGACTTCATTCACCTCGCGAGCAAACTGCTTGAAGATGCGCTGTGAGGCTGGGGCCTGTGCTCCACCCAAGATGCAAGCGATCGCGCGCGGCTCCTGGAAGCCCCCAGCCCCCTCGTCTTGATGTTGGTCTTCGTTCCTCCTTGGCGGTGGCGACAGAGGAGAAAGGCCTGCGTTGCCGCGCGGGAGATCCTCACGAGGCTGATCTCTCCAGCCTCCCTCGCGAGGCTGGTCCTGCCAGCGGTCCTCGCGAGGTCAGTCACGCCGCCCTTGGCGAGGGCCACGGTCTTCCCATCATCCGCCACCTCTTCCTCCTCCTCGACCATAGCCCCTGTCGTTGCGCTCGGGGCGTCGGCCGACACGTCCATCTCTCACGGCCTTGAGCTCTTGACATTCGTTGGTGTTGTGGGTGTGGAGGTCGTGGTACACGCAGTACCGGCTGCCCCTGGATGACTCAGGCTGATCCCTGCCTCACTTGGTGTCTGGTTCCGCTATTAGCACGACAGACCCCTTGCGCTTCACGTCCTTAGCCTCGGGCTTCTTCTCTTCTGGGTCGGCAGCCGGGAGTTCGAGGAGGGAAAGGCGCCCTTCCTCAGCCCTGGCGCACTTGGTCACCAAGTTGAACAGCTCCAGGGATGTGCACAGGTCTTCATGGATTGCTAGCTCCTCCTTCATCTTGATGTCGCGTACGCCATCGGAGAAGGCCGAGATGATGGCTTCTTCAATCACCTTGGGGATCTTGAGGCGAGCGTTGTTGAAGCGCTGGATGTATTTCTGCAGGGTTTCCCCTTGCTGCTGCTTGATGCGGCGCAGATCGCTCATGGCCGGGGGCCGGTCGCGAGTGCCCTGGAAGTTGGCGATGAAGCGAGTGCACATCTCGTCCCAGGAGGAGATCGTGCTAGGAGCCAGGTGCGGGCCCCGTCCTTGAGCGCCCTGGGAAACCAGTTCGCCATGACCCTTTTGTCTCCGTTGGCGGCTTCGATGCATAGCTCGTAGAGCTGTAGGAACTCCGCGGGGTCCGCCGTGCCATCGTAGTGAGGGGGCAGGTCAGGCTTGAACTTGCCTGGCCATGCGACACCGTGTAGCTCGGGGGTGAGGGCGTGGCAGCCTGCCGTGGCCACCGGCGCCTTTTGCTGGTGCTGGGCTTGTTCCTAGGGATTACCACGCGTCGCCGCTTGGAGCAGCGCGGGGTCTTGGCGTGGAGGTGCAGGGACGCGATCTTGGCGCGCCGGCGCTGGGAGCGCGCGAGCACCTTCTCGGGGACGAGGGATCTCTTGGCAGCTCCTTTCTTGCTGCGCAGGCGCCGGACATGGAGGGTCTCGCCCTGGGGCTGCACGCCTTGGAGCCAGGGCGCCTTCTTGGGGAGGAGGTGGTGGAGGCACCTCCTGATCCTCGCCTCCTGCGCCGAATGGTGGGCGAGGCAGCGAGAGGGATGGCAAGGGGGAACCCCCTGCGGCGCTGACGAGCTTGGTGATGCGGGCGAGCCAGTCCTCGTAGAGGTCGTCGACGGGGCGGTAGTGCAAGAGCTCTCTTGCCAGGAGCAGCGCGGCATGCGCGTCCGTGGGGGCGCGACGGGCGTGGGACGACGAAGCGGCTGGAGTCAGCGACGGTGTGGCGGTGCGGCCCTCCCGCCGTACCGAAGGATGCTGGGACGAGGCCTGCTGCTCGTTCCCCGCCGGGCCGGTGGCGGTGTTGGCGGCAGGCGATGGGGAACGACGAGGGCGTCCGCCGACGGGCGCCGTCTGGGCGACGCGGGTGGCGAGAGCAGCTCGGCACTCAGCGCGAGCCCGACGAGCGTCAGCCATGGACACAACGGAAGATCACAAGCAAACCGCGGAAGAAAGATTCCAGCGCACCCCTACCTGGCGCGCCAAATGTCGGATTTCGGGTTCCGGCAGACCCTTGAGGTTCGAACACTGGGGTGCGCGCGGAGATCTCTCCCCTACCGATCTACGTCCAATCTCCTCGCGTGATCTAAGATGGGAACAACGAACAACACAAGGGACACAAGGTTTATACTGGTTCGGGCCACCGTTGTGGTGTAATACCCTACTCCAGTGTGTGGTGTGGTGGATTGCCTCAGGAGCTGATGATGAACAGTGCAAGGGAAGAACAGCCTCATGAGAGGTGTTCTTGAGCTGGTGCGATGAACTGCTTGGGTGAGTTCAGTCGCCTCTCACTCTCTCTCTGCTAGGGCTCTATCAGATCTCTAGCTGTCTCTATCCCTCGATCTCTCGATGTCTCTTGATCGATGTCTCTATGTCTGTGGTGGCTAGCTCTATTTATAGAGGCCCTGGGCCTCTCCCCAAATAATGAGAGGGAAGGGCGCCAACAATTGGCCATTTTGAAGGGGAACATCTAGTACAAGTTATCCTGACCAAAGGTGGTCTTCGGCTGCCAAAAGTACTGGTGATGATGCCGTCTTGGGCTCCACGGTGACCTCCATCTTGCCGCTCTGCTAGTCTTGGTCTCGTTGGACCGGAATGGCAACCCTTGCCCGATGCCTTGGCCTGTGCTTGCCCCCTTTGCACCAAAGGGGAAACAAGGACACTGCGCAGGCCGGCGCCCGCCTGGTCTCGATCGTCATGGCTTGCGTCATGGGCTCCTCACGTGGTATCCCTGCCTTGATCTCTCCGCCTCCTCGCGAGCCTGCCTCTGAGGAAGCTTCCTGTCGTCCGGCCTGCGAGGCTTGGCCCCTCGCGAGGGTCTTGAGCTTGAGCTGATGAAGATGGGCCGCGCTGGGCCCCCACTTGAGCCACACCGCAGGCCGCAGGCAGGCAAGTCTGGGGATCCCCGTTCCCAGAACGCCGACAGATCCAGATACTCCTGTAGAGCTCAAGGAGGGGGTCTTCTATCAGGCGAGCTACGACGGCACAGAAGTGGCCATTACAGCCGATTACCCAGGCCTTCTCCCTTCCTCTCACGTAAGTACCCCGAAGACGTCTCCTCCAAAAGAGTTTTCTCACTGTGCTTCACCCACTGCACCATCTCGTGCTTTAAAGGGGCGGCGCTCGTCTCACCACTCCACACCACAGGCATCCCTTAAAATGGCGAAGCCTGTGCGAGGTGGGTCTTCGAAGAGAAAGGCGGATGGCGACACTGCCCAACCTTCATCGAAGAGGTATGGATTTTAATATGCCTCATGGCAATCGTACCAAATTGTAACATTCCTTACTGCACCATATTTCAGGAAGAGCGTTCGTCGGACTGTATCCGGAGACCTCGTCGGACATGCGTCCACCAATCCGACCCCGGACCCTGCCTCCAGGGCTAGAGTTGATACGGGTGCAATACCGGATTGTCCTCTCTCCGAAGATTCAGATAATGTATCCGTCACCAACTCCAAAGTGGAGAGTGTAATGAACCATCGGCGCCGGAGGGCCGCTATGCACGATCCCAACTTTACTGAAGAGGCATTTAATGCCTTCAGCTCGGCGGATGCATACATCCGAGCTGCTCGGGATGGGCTTGCTGGAGCCACTTACCAGCTTTCAAAGGACATGCGGGTAAGGTCGTACTGCGTAGATTAAATAATCATGTACCTGTAGCCCCCGAGACTTGAAACAGTTGAAGCAATTGATTTTAAGGATCGTTGTATATCATGTACTCATGGAGAAGAACAACATGCTATCTCAGGAGCTGGAAAAGTGTCGGATCCAGTTAACTACTGTTACCGCTGAACTGGAGAAGTCCAAGGAGGCACCGACTGGTAATATCCCCTTCTGCCTGGAAAATATAATCATGTGCCAGTAATATTTATTCAAATAAACACCATTGTATTTACGATGGCAGGATCGTCGGATCAGCTGGAAGAGAAACTGAAGGCCGCGCAGGTGGCTAAACAACATGCCGAAAGGCAAGAGGCCGCTGGTCAGCATGTACTGACACATACCAGTGATGAGAAGAACAAGCTGCAGGACGCCAACATCCAGCTAGGCGAAGATCTGAAATAAGTGCGAGCCCAACAGGCGGACGCCTTGAAGGAGAACGGAAAGCTGAGAGGCGGCATATTCAATATCCCTTTTAACTTACTCCCGTGCAGCTCGCTAATGCGAATCCTAACAAGTTTATTTCTGTAGGTGTGCTAACTGGGCGGCCCGAAGAAGAGGTGTTCGGATTTCAAGCCAACCTGCTACAAGAGCTGTCTAAGGTGCATGAGCGAGCTCGAAAGGCAATGAGAAACATCGCTAAGGCTTTATGGCCAGCCGATTATCCTCTAGGAAGTATGGGGGAACTCGTTAATTTGTTCAAGGGATCTCGGCGCCGTTTTCGGCTATGGAAGATATCAGCCTGCCGAGAAGGTGCTCGGGAAGCCTGGGCCATGGTGAAAACACGGTACACCGGACTTGATCCAAATCATATGGCACGGGTCGGACCTCGAGGATCCGATGGACAGGAAATTCTGGTCGGCCTGGTGTACGACCAAGTGAAGATGGCCGCCAAGTTTTCTCAACAGGATTGGAAACTAGACAACCTGTTAGAGGGTCTAGAGGAAGAAGTTTTTTGAGTCCAAGTAGCAATGTACTTTTATTGACAAACTTGTCTCCAGCCGAATTTGTAAAAGGATTGTCATGGCAGACTTTCTGCTTCGACCTCCGAAAACCCTAGGTTTGGAGTGTTTCTGAATACTATACCGTAGGTAAACACCAAAGTATGTTCGGAAACCAGGTAGTCCGGTCATAATTGCTTGAACAGACAAGTTGTATTCGGGGAGTTATGTTATACTACATTTGATTGTAAGAAACATCTTCTAGAGAGAATAGTTTCGTTAAGGGTTCCTTTCCCTAGGCCAACATGCGTTTTTTGCATACCGTAGCTGTGATGCTAAAAATCACGGCACACATTATAGTCTTGGGGCTTTGTATTGCAACGAAGGCAGTTTTGTCTTTTGCTCGCCGACCAATTATTCCCTTAAGAACGCTAGCTTTTGGCTTCACCTATCTGAGGTATACGTCTGGATAACCCGGCTGTAATAATTGCAAAGGTGCTCCCTTTATGCCCTAGCCGAACAAGCGGGAACGTAGGGCATAAGTACAGGAGCCAGGCAACCCAGCTTGGCAAAAACTTAAGTCATAAAGGTGCGTATAATGGTGAAGAAAAGAAATATATGAGTAGACGACACATATATACAGTGAGCTTGATCCTCGAAAAACAATAATAATAAGCTTATTGTGAAAAGAAGCCTCCAGGTATTGTGGGGTATATACATTTAAGGATGTATACCCCTCAGGTGTGCGGTTTATCTGAACACGAGCTAGAAGTCGTATAAAAATGATAAAAAAGAAAACAGTGAAGGGGAGAAAAGAAGGAACACAGAAAAAAGGTATATGTGCGGACTTAGGCATAGAATCTTCAGAGCCTTTCAACGTTCCATGGGTTGGGCTCCAAGCGATTATCCAAAGCATTACGAAGGCGATAGGATCCTGCAGTGAGAACTTCATCTATAATGAAGGGACCCTCCCATTTGGGCTTGAGCTTGTCCTTTTTCTTCTCTGGTAGGCATAGAACGAGTTCACCGACATTGTAAGTCTTTGCCCGTACTTCTCTGCTTTGATATCGCCGAGCCTGATGTTGGTAGAATGCGGAACGGGCCTTCGCAACATCGCGCTCCTCCTCCAGGCCGTCCAAGTCGTCCTGCCGATCGAGCTCGGCTTCTCTCTCTTCGTACATGCGCACTCGAGGTGAGTCATGAATAATGTCGCAAGGCAAGACCGCCTCCGCGCCATACACCATGAAGAAAGGTGTATATTCGATCGTGCGATTGGGCATGGTCCGCAACCCCTAGAGTACGGAATCGAGTTCCTCAACCCAGTGCTTATCTGATTCTTGCAGAGATCGCACTAGTCTGGGTTTGATGCCGCTCATTATCATGTCATTAGCCCGTTCGACCTGACCGTTTGTCTGAGGGTGATATACGGAGGAGTAATCGAGCTTGATGCCCAAATTGCCGCACCAAGTTTTCACCTCATCGGCTGTAAAGATAGAGCCGTCATCAGTAATAATACTGTGCGGGACACCATAATGGTGTATGACGCCGGATATAAAGTCTATCACCGGTCTGACTTCAGCTGTTTTAACTGGTTTGGCTTCTATCCACTTAGTGAACTTGTCGACCATAACCAATAAGTATTTATTTTTATGGCTTCCCCCTTTAAGAGGTCCGATGTAACACCCCGGATGTAACTTTCCCAATTTGTACTCCAACTCTTGCCATTTCCGGCATTAAGTTAATTTATTTCCTCGGGTTCAGGCTTTTGTCTCCGTGTGTTGTTGTCGTTGTCATGCATCTCATATCATGTCATCATGTGCATTGCATTTGCATACGTGTTCATCTCATGCATTCGAGCATTTTCCCCGTTGTCCGTTTTGCATTCCAGCGCTTCGTTCTCCTCCGATGGTCATTTCTAGCTTTCTTTCGTGTGAGGGGATTAAACATTTCCGGATTGGACCGAGACTTGCCAAGCGGCCTTGGTTTACTACCGGTAGACCGCCTGTCAAGTTTCGTACCATTTGGACTTCGTTTGATACTCCAACGGTTAACCGAGCTACCGAAAAGGCCTCGTGTGTGTTGCAGCCCAACACCCCTCCAATTTGGCCCAAAACCCACCTAACTCTGCTCCATCATCTAGAGCGTTTGATCACGATCGCGTGGCCGAAAACCGCACCTCATTTGGACTCCCCTAGCTCCCCCTATGCCTATATATAGCCTCTCCCCGAAATTTTCGGGCAAACCCTAGATCTCTCCCTCACCTCGCGCGCCGGACAAAAATTACGCCGCTGGACGTGTCCGCCCAGCGCCGCCGCCGCCGCCACGTGGCATCTCCCCACTCGCCGCCACCTCCACCTACTGCGTCGGCCCGGACGGCCCGCGCTCGGCCCTCCCGGCCCGGGTCGCCACCCGCCGCCGCCCGGGGCTCCCTCTGCCCACGCGCCGCCTGGGAGCCTCGCCGCCGCCGCCGCGCGCCATCGCCGCCGCCACCACTCGCCATTGCCGGCGCCGCCACATCCACGCGCCGCCGACGCGGCTCCGCCTCCCGCCAACGCCGCCCTCCGCCGCCGTCTCGCCGTCCTCTCCCTCCTCCGGCCATCTCCCCCTCGGCTTCGGCCTTCTCCGGCAAGTCCGGCGACGAAGCCGGCCGACATCGGGAACCACGCCGCCGCTACAGTGCTCGGGCTGGATCTAGATCCGGAGTGACTCGGGTTGACTTTTTTGCCCAAACCCTAGCTCATGTGCTCATCTTCATCATGTCGTATCTCCTCATCCGTAGCTCCGTTTTTGGCATATAGCATATCAAAATGTTCATCTCAGAGAGTACATCATTTCATTCCATTGCATAATTTTCATTTGTGTTCATCTTGATGCCCGAAATTCTGTTAGAAGAGGGCTACTTGAGATAATTGTCAGACCTGCTACTCCATTTAGGTTTTGGTCATTTTTGCCATGATTATTGTGTGCATGATATGCCCATGAGTTCTACATATGTTTTGTTAAGGGTTTTGCCATCTTTCCAGAGATGCAACCCATGTATTTTTGTGATGTGTGTGGTGACTAGTGCAAGCTTGCAAAGTGGTGCACTTGCTAATTCTGTTTTCAGGGACTTAGCAATTCCACTAAGTCCTTGAGCTGTTTACCTCATGATGCCATATGTTCTTGTTGTTTCCTAGTGATCCGTGCCTCTTTTGAGGATGATCAGTAAGGATGTTTTGTTAACATTGTAGTGCTATATCCATCCATGTCTTTGTTTGCAATTATAGAGCACCCTAGCTTGAGTCAATCGAGCTCTACTTTTTCTACTTTGTGAATCTGGGCAGATTGTCAACTTGTTTGCAATTTTGCCGATGATGTTGTAGTTGATCCGTACATGCTATACCATTGTTCTTGCCATGTCTAGCTTGCATTTTGTGCCTTCTTGATAGATGTATTCTTAGCTTATCATGACTTGCACCGTAGTGAGTGCATCGAGCTCGTAAACATGCCTACTTGAGTTCTGTTTCAGCATGTGCCAGTTTTCACTAAGTCTGAAAACTGTTAATGTTTTTGCTATGTTCACATGCTTGCAATTGTATTTTCTGATCCATTTTGGCTCAAGGTCACTAAGGGACTTTTGTTAAGCTCTTTGAGTAGCTCCATGCCAAGCTTTACTCTGCCATGTTCAGGTCCTGTAGCATGTAGTTTTGTTGCTCAGAGGTGTGCTACCTGATCTGAAATTCCAGACAAGTGTTAATTTCTCTAAGTCTGAGATCTGTTTGCTATATGCATTTTTGCCATGCGTGTTTGAACCTGTTATTGGATGAATTGGCCGTAGCTCAGTGCTAGACTTTTGTTAAGCATCTTGAATGCATCCCTTCCATGTATTTTGTTGTCATATTTGGGTGCTGTAGCATGTTCATCTCATTGCATTTAGATGGCTTTTGCTGTAAATCGCAGACCGGTGTCAATTTTGAATCGCTTGCCATTTCCAAACCGTAACTCCGATTCCGGCGTTCTTTATATCGTTTTCAAGAGATTTCATCTCATCTTTCCAGTGGCACCCTTGGATTTCCAAGCTGAGGCCAGGTTCTTGCATTTCCTGTTATATCTTGCATTTTGCATCCCGCATCACATCCCGCATAGCATATCATCATTGCATCATATTGCTTGATCCTTGCACGTGATTGATTGTGTCCTTGTTGCTTGTTTGTCTTGTTTGGGTAGAGCCGGGAGACAAGTTCGCTAACGAGGAGCCCGTTGAGTTTGCTTTCGAGGATCCAGTCAACTCTGACAACTGTGCAGGCAAGATGATCATACCCTCGAAATCACTACTATCTTTGCTATGCTAGTTTGCTCGCTCTTTTGCTATGCCATTGCTACGATGCCTACCACTTGCTTTCAAGCCTCCCAAATTGCCATGTCAAACCTCTAACCCACCTTGTCCTAGCAAACCGTTGATTGGCTATGTTACCGCTTTGCTCAGCCCCTCTTATAGCATTGCTAGTTGCAGGGGAAGATCGAAGGCCGTTCCTTGTTGGAACATTTATTTACTTGTTGGGATATCATTATATTATCTTGTTATCTTAATGCATCTATACACTTGGTAAAGGGTGGAAGGCTCGGCCTCTCTCCTAGTGTTTTGTTCCACTCTTGCCGCCCTAGTTTCCGTCATATCGGTGTTATGTTCCCGGATTTTGCGTTCCTTACGCGGTTGGGTTATAAAGGGAACCCCTTGATAGTTCGCCTTGAATAAAGCTTTTCCAGCAATGCCCAACATTGGTTTTACTATTCGCCACCTAGCCTCTTTTTCCCCTAGGTTTCCGGAGCCCGAGGGTCATCTTATTTTAACCCCCCCGGGCCAGTGCTCCTCTGAGTGTTGGTCCAAACTAGAGTCCTGTGCAGCGCCCCCTCAGGGAAACTCGAGGTTTGGTTTTAGTTGTATGGAGCGCTCATCTGAGTGTGCCTTGAGAAAGAGATATGTGTAGCTTCTATCGGGATTTGTCGGCACGTTCGGGCGGTGTTGCTGGTCTTGTTTTAACCTGTCGAAATGTCTTGAAGAACCGAGATACCGAGTCTGATCGGAACGTCTTGGGAGGAGGTCTATTCCTTCGTTGACCGTGAGAGCTTGTCATGGGCTAAGTTGGGACTCCCCTGCAGGGATTTGAACTTTCGAAAGCCGTGCCCGCGGTTATGGGCAGATGGGAATTTGTTAATGTCCGGTTGTAGATAGCTTGAACCTTAATTTAATTAAAATGAATCAACTGAGTGTGTTACCGTGATGGCCTCTTCTCGGCGGAGTCCGGGAAGTGGACACGGTGTTGGAGTAATGTTTGCGCAGGTTGCTCTCTAGTTTCTCGCTTGCGCTTTGCCTCCTCTTCTCGCTCTCTTTTGCGAATAAGTTAGCCACCATACTTGCTAGTCGCTTGCTGCAGCTCCACTCATATTTACCTTGCCATACCTATAAGCTTAAATAGTCTTGATCGCGAGGGTGCGAGATTGCTGAGTCCCTGTGGCTCACAGATTACTATTACGCCAGATGCAGATCCTGATGATTCCGCTCCAGGAGACGCATATGAGCTCAAGTGGGAGTTCGACAAAGACTCTCAATGTTACTATGTTTCCTTTCCTGATGATCAGTAGTGGTGCCCAGTTGGGGGTGATCGGGACCGTGTCGCATGTTGGGTTACCTTTTATTTTGGCGCCGTAGTCGGGCCATGAGTGTTTGGATGATGTAATGTTATTTTTGTACTTGATTGACGTGGCGAGTGTAAGCCAACTATGTTATCTCCCCTTTATGATTTATATTACATGGGATGTTGTGAAGATTGCCTAACTTGCGACATATGCCTTCAATGCGATTATGCCTCTAAGTCGTGCCTCGACACGTGGGAGATATAGTCGCATCGAGGGTGTTACAAGTTGGTAATCAGAGCCTTCCCCGACCCGAGGAGCCCCATTGCTTGATCGTTTTTAGTGGCCGAGTTGTGTCTAGAAAAATGTTTTGAGTCATTTAGGAATTATATATCGGAGAGTTTAGGAATACTTTTTACTTCCCAGTCTCCTCATCGCTCTGGTAAGGCATCCTGACGTAGAGTTTTGACTCTTCTCTTCTCAAATTTCACTAAATTTTTTTTAGGATCACGCGGGTATCTTGGAATCGTTCCGATGGTTTTATGATGAGAACATTGTCTTGGTGCCTCCTGTCAGGGGTTTAGTGGAAGTGTCCCGGGGAGTTGAGCTCTGAGGTGTTGTCATCATAATTTTATCGTTGCAATTCTGGAATACCTGAGTTTAGTACGCCGACATCGAAAATCTCTTTTATGCAGTTCGTTGGTGAGATAACCTCGACGCCACCCAGTACTGGGGCGGGAGTTCGGGAGTATCGCCATAACTTGTATAACGGATGCTTTTCGAAGCTTGAGGTAGATGGTTTCCGAAGGTTTCTTGGTTATGTGTTGAAGGATGGATACAGCTGGATGTAGGATTTGCTAGATTTGGGTGAGATATTATGCTTCCCCTATATCCCCAACACCTGATTGCATAACCGGAAAGGTTCGGGAGTTTCATAGGTGGGAATTCTTGTAGCTCTAGTTCTTCTTCCACGGATATTGGTTTGAGATTGGGATTTCTTACCGATTATTCGTTCTTGATCCGTACCTTGTTGATTTATTTCTCTACCTAAAATCTACGTGGCTTCTCAATTTATGGATATGTGACCATTTCAAGAGGAATGCATTCGTTCATTTTGTTCGGATGTGAAGACTATATGTTGCAATTTTCAATGCGTTGGATTCAGCTTCAATATTTTTCTATTAATGTGCTAATGGATGGCAACCTCTTCAGGATGGCTCCTCCAATGCGCACGACTCCGAATCCTGATCCGCCACCACCTCCACCTCCTCCGGAGGCATGGCAAGCTGTGATGGCCGCAACCAATGCAAACACACAGTTAATCATGCAAATTCTCCAAGAGCGCAATCAAGGCAACCAAGGGAATCAATGCAGCAATCAGAATCACATTGCTTCACTCAACCAGTTCCTTGCTAACGGGCCAAAGACTTTCAGCAATTGTGTTGAGGCAACCGATGCTGACGATTGGCTTGTGGATCTGGGCAAGCATTTCGAGTGCAATAACGTCAGGCCTGAGGACTTTGTCAAGTTCGCTTCCTTCCAACTCAAAGATCAAGCTGCAGAATGGTTCCAGCAATACAAGGACTCCAGAGGTGGACGTGTGATCACTTGGGATGATTTCCGTCGAGATTTCCGAGCTCATCATATTCCCCAGAGTGTGGTTGAAATCAAGCGTGAGGAATTCCGCAACCTGAAGCAAGGCTCTTTGTCTGTCTATGACTACAACAAGTTGTTTTAGAAGCTCGCCCGTTTTGCTAAGCAGGACGTCCCTGATGAGAAGAGTATGATATACCAGTTCAGGGGTGGTCTCAGGGAAGAAATTCAGCTAGCTCTTGTTCTCTTCGAGCCCTTGAGGTACGATGAGTTCTACAACATGGCACTGAAGCAAGAGGCTGCTCAGTTGAGGTGTGATGCTTCCAAGAAGCGAGTCAGAGATGTTACTCCTTCTTCCTCTACTCAAGTGGCCAAGCAGCAGAAGTATTGGCTTCCTCCTCCGTTCCGTCAGCCGTATCAGCAGAAGAGCAAAGGTGGCAGTGGATCTTCCCACCCACCCAACCCTGGCTTTCAGAACAAGACTTCGTCTCAAGCTCCAAGATCGGGTGCTCCGTATCACCGTCCGCTTTCAGAGGTCACGTGCAACAAGTGCCAACAGAAGGGTCACTATGCCAACAAGTGTTTCAACCAGAGGCGTCTTCCTCCTCCTCCTCCTGTCAGATCGGCAAGTACAGCTGTGGTCAAGCATAATCCCAAGAACGCCAAGGTCAATTTGATGAATGCAGCTCAGGCAGAGGATTCGTCAGATGTGATCATGGGTAACCTTCCTGTTAATGATGTTCCTGCAAAAGTTCTTTTTGACACTGGTGCATCGCATTGTTTCATTTCCAAACCTTTTGCATCAAAGTATGAGTGTGATTATCAGTATCTGCAAAGTTCCTTGCAAATTGTGTCACCGGGCAAGCAGATGACAGCTAACACCTGCGTCCCGGAGGTTACTATCACTTTGGGCGACTACAAGTTCCTTTCTTCCCCAATTGTTCTTGGTAACTCGGATATTGATCTTATTCTCGGAATGGATTGGCTTTCTAAGCACAAGGCATATCTTGATTGTGCTGCCAGACAGATTCAATTGACTCATTCGTGTGAGGATGTAATTGTCTTTGCCGCTCGGGATAATACCATCCGTCTGTTTTCTCTCAATGAGAAGGGTGAACTTGATGCCATCTCGCAAATTCCAGTCGTTTGCGAATATCAAGACGTCTTTCCAGAAGAGCTTCTAGGAATGCCTCCGCACCGGCCAGTTGAATTCGTTATTGATCTTGAGCCTGGCACGGAGCCTGTTTGCAAACGTCCTTACAAGCTCGGACCTGAAGAGTTGAAGGAGCTGAAGAAGCAACTCGATATTCAAGAGAAAATGGGTCTCATCCGGCCTAGTTCTTCTCCGTGGGGTTGTGGTGTTCTTTTTGTGAAGAAGAAGGATGGAACGGACCGACTTTGTGTTGATTACCGTCCAGTGAACAAGAAGACCATCAAGAACAAATACCCACTTCCCAACATCAACGAGCTGTTCGAACAACTCAAAGGTGCTCAAGTATTCTCCAAGCTTGATCTCCGTATGGGTTATCATCAGTTTCGAATCTGTGAGCAAGATATTCCCAAGACGGCTTTCAGGACAAGTTTTGGTTCATATGAATACACTGTCATGTCTTTTGGCCTCGTCAACGCCCCTCCGACGTTCTCTCGCATGATGAACTTCATCTTCAACGCCTACACCAATGACTTCGTTTTGGTCTATCTCGACGACATTCTGGTTTTCTCGAAGAACAAGGAAGATCATGCCAAGCACTTGCGTTTGGTACTCTATAAGCTCAGGGAACATCAGTTCTATGCCAAGTTCTCCAAGTGTGAATTTTGGCTCGATGAGGTGCTTTATCTTGGTCATATCATCTCTGCCAAGGGCATCGCCGTGAATCCTGAGAAGGTGTCTGCAATTGTGAATTGGGAACCTCCTCAGAACGTGAAGCAACTCCGTAGCTTCCTCGGTCTCGCAAGTTATTGCCTAAGATTCGTTGAAAACTTTCCTAAGATCACGAAGCCTCTCTCAAATCTTCTTCAGAAGCACGTCAAGTACGTTTGGTCTCCGGAGTGTGATATCACTTTCAACACTTTGAAAGAGAAATTGATCACTACTCCAGTTCTGACTCTACCTGATGAATCCAAGCCGTATGAGGTCTTTTGTGATGCCTCTCTCCAAGGTCTTGGCGCAGTATTGATGCAAGAGAAGAAAGTTGTTGCTTATACCTCTCGCCAGTTGAAGCCAAATGAGAAGAACTACCCCACTCATGATCTCGAGTTGGCGGCAGTTGTGCATGCTCTTTTGACTTGGAGACATCTTCTATTGGGAAGAAAAGTGGACATTTTCACTGATCACAAGAGTCTCAAGTACATCTTCACTCAGCCTAATCTCAACCTCAAGCAAACTCGATGGGTCGAAATGATTCAAGAGTATAATCCGAGTATCGAGTATACTCCAGACAAGGCCAATGTGATTGCTGACGCATTGAGCAGGAAAGCTTACTGCAACAGTCTGATTCTCAAGCCCTATCAACCCGAGCTTTGTGAAGCTTTCCGCAAACTTAATCTGCAAGTTTTTCCTCAAAGGTTTCCTCGCCAACCTTCAAGTCTCTCCTACCTTGGAAGACCAGATTCGCCAAGCCCAGCTTCTTGATGCTATGGTGAAAAAGGTGAAGATTGGGATTGCAAAGAGTCATCCGAAGTACAAGTGCTACCGCCTTGATGACAAGGACACTCTCTTCTTCGAGGATCGTATTGTTGTACCCAAAGGTGACCTCCGTAAAGTGATCATGAACGAGGCTCACAATTCTCTCCTCTCCATCCACCCTGGGAGCACAAAGATGTATCAGGACCTTAAGCAAGCTTATTGGTGGACTCGAATGAAGCGCGAGATTGCTCAGTTCGTGAATGAATGTGATGTCTGCAGAAGAGTGAAGGCAGAACACCAAAGGCCAGCTGGTCTCCTCCAACCTCTTGCCATTCCAGAATGGAAATTTGACCACATTGAAATGGACTTCGTGACTGGGTTTCCAAAGTCCAAGCGTGGCAATGATGCTATATTTGTTGTCATTGACAAACTCACTAAAGTGGCTCACTTTCTGCCTATCAAAGAGTCGATCACTGCAGCTCAATTGGCGGAACTCTATACCTCTCGGATTGTCTCTCTGCATGGTGTTCCTCAAGTGATCTCTTCAGATCGTGGCAGCATCTTTACCTCAAAGTTTTGGGATTCTTTTCAGAAGGCCATGGGCACCAACATCCGCTTCAGCACAGCTTTCCACCCTCAAACTAGCGGTCAAGTCGAGCGTGTCAACCAGATTCTTGAACATATGCTCAGGGCTTGTGTGATCTCCTTCGGCATGAAATGGGAGGATTGTCTTCCTTATGCTGAATTCTCCTACAACAACAGTTTTCAAGCAAGTTCGGGCAAGGCCCCTTTTGAAATTCTGTATGGCAGGAAGTGCCGTACCCCTCTCAACTGGTCTGAAACCGGTGAACGTCAGCTTTTGGGTAATGACTTAATCACAGAGGCAGAAGAAATGTGCAAAGTCATTCGTGATAACCTCAAAGCAGCCCAATCCCGCCAGAAGAGCTACTATGATAGTAAGCACCGTGATTTGGCTTTCGAGATCGGAGATCATGTTTACCTCCGCGTCTCTCCTATGAAAGGTACTTGTCGCTTCGGTATCAAAGGGAAGCTTGCCCCTAGATACGTGGGACCTTTAAAGATTGTCAGCAAGAGAGGCGACCTTGCCTATCAACTCGAGCTTCCTTCAAACTTTGCAAATGTTCATGATGTGTTCCATGTCTCTTAGCTCTGAAAGTGCTTCAAGACGCCTGACCGCACCGTCAACTTTGAGGACATTGAGCTTCACGAAGATCTCTCTTATCGTGAGCACCCAGCTGCTATTCTTGAAGAGACTAAACGCAAAACTCGCAACAAGTCAATCAAATTTCTCAAAGTCAAGTGGTCACACCATTCCGACCGTGAAGCTACCTGGGAACGCGAGGATCACCTCCGTTCTGAGTACCCGGCGTTCTTTCAGTCCTAGATCTCGGGACGAGATCCTTTCGTAGTGGTGGAGTGTTGTAACACCCCGGATGTAACTTTCCCAATTTGTACTCCAACTCTTGCCGTTTCCGGTGTTAAGTTAATTTATTTCCTCAGGTTCGGGCTCTTGTCTCCGTGTGTCGTTGTCGTTGTCATGCATCTCATATCATGTCATCATGTGCATTGCATTTCCATACGTGTTCATCTCATGCATTCAAGCATTTTCCCCGTTGTCCGTTTTGCATTCCGGCGCTTCGTTCTCCTCCGGTGGTCATTTCTAGCTTTCTTTCATGTGTGTGGATTAAACATTTCCGGATTGGACCGAGACGTGCCAAGCGGCCTTGGTTTACTACCGGTAGACCGCCTGTCAAGTTTCGTACCATTTGGACTTCGTTTGATACTCCAACGGTTAACCGAGGTACCGAAAAGGCCTCGTGTGTGTTGCATCCCAACACCCCTCCAATTTGGCCCAAAACCCACCTAACTCTGCTCCATCATCTAGAGCGCTCGATCACGATCGCGTGGCCGAAAACCGCACCTCATTTGGACTCCCCTAGCTCCCCCTATGCCTATATATAGCCTCTCCCCGAAATTTCCGGGCAAACCCTAGATCTCTCCCTCACCTCGCGCGCCGGACAAAAATTCCGCTGCCGGACGTGTCCGCCCAGCGCCGCCGCCACCACGTGGCATCTCCCCACTCGCCGCCACCTCCACCTACCGCGTCGGCCCGGAGGGCCCGCGCTCGGCCCTCCCGGCCCGAGTCGCCACCCGCCGCCGCCTGGGGCTCCATCTGCCCGCGCGCCGCCCGGGAGCCTCGCCGCCGCCGCCGCCACCACGCGCCATCGCCAACGCCGCCACTTCCACACGCCGCAGCCGCCGCCGCCGCGGCTCCGCCGCCCGCCAATGCCGCCCTCCGCCGCCGTCTCGCCGTCCTCTCCCTCCTCCGGCCATCTCCCCCTCGGCTCCGGCCTTCTCCGGCAAGTCCGGCGACGAAGCTGGCCAACATCGGGAACCACGCCGCCGCTACAGTGCTCGGGCTGGATCTAGATCCGGAGTGACTCGGGTTGACTTTTTTGCCCAAACCCTAGCTCATGTGCTCATCTTCATCATGTCGTATCTCCTCATCCGTAGCTCTGTTTTTGGCATATAGCATATCAAAATGTTCAGCTCAGAGAGTACATCATTTCATTCCATTGCATCATTTTCATTTGTGTTCATCTTGATGCCCGAAATGCTGTTAGAAGAGGGCTAATTGAGATAATTGTCAGATCTGCTACTCCATTTAGGTTTTGGTCATTTTTGCCATGATTATTGTGTGCATGATATGCCCATGAGTTCTACATATGTTTTGTTAAGGGTTTTGCCATCTTTCCAGAGATACAACCCATGTATTTTTGTGATGTGTGTGGTGACTAGTGCAAGCTTGCAAAGTGGTGCACTTGCTAATTCTGTTTTCAGGGACTTAGCAATTCCACTAAGTCCTTGAGCTGTTTACCTCATGATGCCATATGTTCTTGTTGTTTCCTAGTGAACCGTGCCTCTTTTGAGGATGATCACTAAGGATGTTTTGTTAACATTGTAGTTCTATATCCATCCATGTCTTTGTTTGCAATTATGGAGCACCCTAGCTTGAGTCAATCGAGCTCTACTTTTGCTACTTTGTGAATCCGGGCAGATTGTCAACTTGTTTGCAATTTTGCCGATGATGTTGTAGTTGATCTGTGCATGCTATACCATTGTTCTTGCCATGTCTAGCTTGCATTTTGTGCCTTCTTGATAGATGTATGCTTAGCTTATCATGACTTGCACCGTAGTGAGTGCATCGAGCTCGTAAACATGCCTACTTGAGTTCTGTTTCAGCATGTGCCAGTTTTCACTAAGTCTGAAAACTGATTATGTTTTTGCTATGTTCACATGCTTGCAATTGTATTTTCTGATCCCTTTTGGCTCAAGGTCACTAAGGGACTTTTGTTAAGCTCTTTGAGTAGCTCCATGCCATGCTTTACTTTGCCATGTTTAGGTCCTGTAGCATGTAGTTTTGTTGCTCAGAAGTGTTCTACCTGATCTGAAATTCCAGACAAGTGTTAATTTCACTAAGTGTGAGATCTGTTTGCCATATGCATTTTTGCCATGCGTGTTTGAACCTGTTATTGGATGAATTGGCCGTAGCTCACTGCTAGACTTTTGTTAAGCATCTTGAATGCATCCCTGCCATGTATTTTGTTGTCATGTTTGTGTGCTGTAGCATGTTCATCTCATTGCATTTAGATGGCTTCTTGCTGTAAATCGCAGACCGGTGTCAATTTTGAATCGCTTGCCATTTCCAAACCGTAACTCCGATTCCGGCGTTCTTTATATCATTTTCAAGCGATTTCATCTCATCTTTCCAGTGGCACCCTTGGAATTCCAAGTTGAGGCCAGGTTCTTGCATTTCCTGTCATATCTTGCATTTTGCATCCCGCATAGCATATCATCATTGCATCATATTGCTTGATCCTTGCACGTGATTGATTGTGTCCTTGTTGCTTGTTTGTCTTGTTTGGGTAGAGCCGGGAGACGAGTTCTCTAACGAGGAGCCTGTTGAGTTTGCTTTCGAGGATCCAGTCAACTCTGACAACTGTGCAGGCAAGATGATCATACCCTCGAAATCACTACTATCTTTGCTATGCTAGTTTGCTCGCTCTTTTGCTATGCCATTTCTACGATGCCTACCACTTGCTTTCAAGCCTCCCAAATTGCCATGTCAAACCTCTAACCCACCTTGTCCTAGCAAACCGTTGATTGGCTATGTTACCGCTTTGCTCAGCCCCTCTTATAGCATTGCTAGTTGCAGGGGAAGATCGAAGGCCGTTCCTTGTTGGAACATTTATTTACTTGTTGGGATATCATTATATTATCTTGTTATCTTAATGCATCTATACACTTGGTAAAGGGTGGAAGGCTCGGCCTCTCTCCTAGTGTTTTGTTCCACTCTTGCCGCCCTAGTTTCCGTCATATCGGTGTTATGTTCCCGGATTTTGCGTTCCTTACGCGGTTGGGTTATAAAGGGAACCCCTTGATAGTTCGCCTTGAATAAAGCTTTTCCAGCAATGCCCAACATTGGTTTTACTATTCGCCACCTAGCCTCTTTTTCCCTTGGGTTTCCGGAGCCCGAGGGTCATCTTATTTTAACCCCCGCGGGCCAGTGCTCCTCTGAGTGTTGGTCCAAACTAGAGTCCTGTGCAGCGCCCCCTCGGGGAAACTCGAGGTTTGGTTTTAGTTGTATGGAACGCTCATCTGAGTGTGCCCTGAGAAAGAGATATGTGCAGCTCCTATCGGGATTTGTCGGCACGTTCGGGTGGTGTTGCTGGTCTTGTTTTAACCTGTCGAAATGTCTTGAAGAACCGAGATACCGAGTCTGATCAGAACGTCTTGGGAGGAGGTCTATTCCTTCGTTGACCGTGAGAGCTTGTCATGGGCTAAGTTGGGACTCCCCTGCAGGGATTTGAACTTTCGAAAGCCGTGCCCGCGGTTATGGGCAGATGGGAATTTGTTAATGTCCGGTTGTAGATAGCTTGAACCTTAATTTAATTAAAATGAATCAACTGAGTGTGTTACCGTGATGGCCTCTTCTCGGCGGAGTCCGGGAAGTGGACACGGTGTTGGAGTAATGTTTGCGCAGGTTGCTCTCTAGTTTCTTGCTCGCGCTTTGCCTCCTCTTCTCGCTCTCTTTTGCGTATAAGTTAGCCACCATACTTGCTAGTCGCTTGCTGCAGCTCCACTCATATTTACCTTGCCATACCTATAAGCTTAAATAGTCTTGATCGCAAGGGTGCGAGATTGCTGAGTCCCTGTGGCTCATAGATTACTATTACACCAGATGCAGGGCCTGATGATTCCGCTCCAGGTGACGCGTATGTGCTTAAGTGGGAGTTCGACGAAGACTCTCAAATGTTACTATGTTTCCTTTCCTGATGATCAGTAGTGGTGCCTAGTTGGGGCCGATCGGGACCGTGTCGCATGTTGGGTTATCTTTTATTTTGGCGCCGTAGTCGGGCCATGAGTGTTTGGATGATGTAATGTTATTTTTGTACTTGATTGACGTGGCGAGTGTAAGCCAACTATGTTATCTCCCCTTTATGATTTATATTACATGGGATGTTGTGAAGATTGCCTAACTTGCGACATATGCCTTCAATGCGATTATGCCTCTAAGTCGTGCCTCGACACGTGGGAGATATAGTCGCATCGAGGGTGTTACATCCGACCATGTCAAGCCCCCAGACTGCAAAGGCCAAGTGATGGGGATTGTTCAGAGGACAGTGGGCGGCATGTGGCTTTGTTTCGCAAAAAGCTGGCATCCAACGCAGCGCTGTACGAGGTCGTGTGCATCTGATCGGGCCGTGGGCCAAAATAAACCCGTATGGAAGGCCTTACTTACAAGGGCCCGAGCTGCAGCGTGATGGCCACCAAGACTAGCATGTATTTTAGCCAAAAGTTGCCTTCCCTCTTCTTCGGAGATACATCTTTGAAGGACTCCGGTAGTAATTTTTTTGTACAATTCTCCTTCATGAATTTTGTAGGCCTTCGAGCCTCGAACGATGCGACAAGCCTCAGTCTGATCCTTAGGGAGCTCATTCGTAGTCAATTAGGCAAGGAAAGGCTCGGTCCACGGGGCAATTACAGCCATGATTTCATGGGCCGATGGAGTTATTTCGGTGCCCGAGCCCCCGATGATATCGGAACTGTGTTCGGAATCTGTGGGTATGTTCGGCTCCGGACCAGTGTTGCCGCTCTCGTCCTGCCACACCACAGATGGCTTGAAGAGCCATTCCACAAAGGTGTTAGGGGGACGGGGTCGCGTTTAGCGCCCATGCAAGCAAGGATGTCCGTGGCTTGATTACTCTCTCGAGCCACGTGATGACACTCGAGCCCCTTGAACCGAGCTGATATTTTGAGTACGACATTGCGGTAAGCCGCCATCTTTGGATCTTTTGCATCGAATTCTCCGTTTATTTGGGATATTGCGAGGTTTGAATCCCCGTGCACCTCAAGGCGTTGTATGCCCATGGAGACAGCCATCCGGAGACCATGCAACAGGGCCTTGTATTCGGCTGCATTGTTAAGAGTCTGTATACAGTATTTGGAGCACATAACGGATAGTGTCTCCTATGGGGGATGTTAAGATGACACCCGCCCCAAGTCCGGCTAGCATTTTAGAGCCATCGAAGGGCATCACCCAGTTGGAATACGTGTCGTTCTCTTTAGGGAGTTCGGCCTCTGTCCATTCGGCGATGAAGTCAGCCAACACCTGAGATTTAATGGCTCGGCGTGGTTTGTATGTTATTTCAAATGGTAAGAGCTCAATGGCCCATTTGGCAATCCGGCCGATGGCGTATCGGTTGTTTATAATGTCATTGAGTGGTACTTCTGAAGCCACCGTGATCGAGCACTCTTGAAAGTAGTGCCACAACTTGCGGGATGGCATAAAGACCGCATATGGTATCTTCTGATAATGCGGGTATCGGGATTTGCATGGTGTAAGGACCGTCAATACGTAGTATACTGGTTTTTGTAGTGGGAATTTATGCCCCTCTTCTTCTCATTCGACGACGAGCACCGCACTCACCACCTGGTGAGTTGCAGATATGTAGAGCAACATTGGTTTGCCGATGTTTGGTGCGACCAGGATTGGGTTGCTCGCTAGCAAAGTTTTTATTTCCTCTAGTCCGGCCACTGCAGCGTTCGTCCACGCGAAGTGGTCGGTGCGTCGGAGTAGGCGATACAATGGCAATGCCTTTTCTCCTAATCTGGAGATAAACGGCTCAAAGCTGCTACGCACCCGGCTAGTTTTTGGACCTGTTTGAGGTCAGTTGGTGTTGCCAATTGTGATAGGGCCCGGATTTTGGCCGGGTTTGCTTCAATTCCTCGATTGGATACAATGAACCCGAGCAGTTTGCCGGCGGGAACGCCGAAAACACACTTTTCCAGATTGAGCCGTATATCATATGTTCAGAGGTTGTCGAATGTAAGGCGTAAGTCATCCACCAATGACTCAATGTGCTTGGTTTTGATGACTACGTCATCTACATATGCCTCCACATTCTTGCCGATTTGCTTTTCCAGGCATGTTTGAATCATGCGTTGGTAAGTGGCACCGGCGTTCTTGAGCCCGAAAGGCATAGTGTTGAAGCAGAAAGGCCCATACGGGGTGATGAATGCCGTTGCGGCCTGGTCGGATTCCTTCATCTTAATTTGATGGTATTTGGAGTATGTGTCGAGGAAACACAGTGAATCATGCCCCGCGGTTGCATCAATAATCTGGTCGATGCGAGGTAGTGGGAAGGGGTCCTTAGGGAAGGCGTTATTAAGGTCTTTGAAATCGACACACAAGCGCCAGGATTTACCCTTCTTCGGTACCATGACCAAGTTTGCTAGCCAGTACGGATGTTTGATTTCTCTGATAAACCTGGCTTCGAGTAACTCGGCTAGCTCCTCCCCCATAGCTTGTCGTTTGGGTTCGGAAAATTGCCACAACGTTTGCTTGACTGGCTTATATCCCTTTAGTATATTGAGACTATGTTCGGCCAGTTCGCGTGGGATTCCTGGCATATCAAAAGGGTTCCACGCGAAGATGTCCCAATTCTCGCGCAGGAACGCGCGTAATGTGGCATCGACCGTCGGATCCAGCCGTGCCCCAATGGAAGCTGTCTTCTTAGGGTCCGTCGGGTGAACTTGAAATTTGACTATTTCGTCTGCTGGTTTGAATGAAGTTGACTTAGGTCTCTTATCGAGTATTACGTCGTCCCTATCCATTGTGGATCGTAATGTGGTTAATTCTTCGGCCACGAGGGCCTCCGATAGTGCGCTGAGGGCAAGGGAGGCGGTTTTGTTTTCGGCGTGGAGTGCTTTGTCTGGATCACTGGTAATAGTTATAACTCAAAGGCGCCACATGGAAGAGTAACTCTTCGGACCTATAGTTCTCCCACGTGCCGAATAGCACGTCGAGTTTGATTTTCCCCGAGCATCTTGCTTCCCGACTGGGTATAATGCCTCGAAAGGTTGTATTACTCTGCTCAATGCGACTCCTGTCCACTTGCATTTTATTGAGCGTGTCCTCATAGATGAGGTTCAGTCCGTAGCCACCGTCCATTAACACTTTAGTGAGCCGAAAGCCGTCCATGATTGGGTTTAGGACCAAAGCGGCTGGTGCCCGGACTGAGCGGGACCTTGGTTCGTCATCGGCATTGAAAGTAATCGCCGTATCGTTCCAAGGCTTTATTGCTTCTATTTGGCAGACTTCGACGAGGTCGCGGAGCACCCTTTTGCGCCGATTATTTGATGAGAAGGTCTTGAAGATTGTGAGTACATTGAGATCGTCGTCCTCCGAAGAGTACTTATCTAGGGTAGTGTTGGTGAGGATACCCTCGCCGCTCTTGGCCACTTGCCGGAGTATCCAACATGCCCGTAGGCTATGCGTTGGTTTGGTATTCAGTGCCATGTGTATTTGACAGGGCCTATGGAGCCATTCCTCGAAGATACTTCTATGTCCCATAAAGGGCTTAATTTTCTTGTCCACGGAATGATGATCAGGTGCCCCATGAGGGTGCATCCTTTTTGCCCGTCTGGAAGATGGCTTAAAGGCCTGAGGTTCCCAGCGGGTTGTCTGAGTTTTCCAAGAGCTTTCCATTGCGTAGTACTTCTGCACTATGTGTGCCAAATCTGCAAAGTGCAGTATGTGACGGCGGTTTAGGGCATTAAGGATTCCATCATCCGTATAGTTGTTGCGAAAAACTAAGATCGCGTTGTCGTCTCAGCAATCTTTAATCTTGTTTTTAACAAGTAGGAATCTAGCCCAAAAGTGATGGACTGTTTCCTGAGGTTGCTGACGTATATACATTAAATCGCATATGTCCGGGGGACCGGAATTGCTTGGAGAGTATTGCTTGTGGTGGGCGGGTGGGATTAAATCTGACCCGTGGCCCACTTTGGAATCCGGGTTTTGAAGAATTTCTGAGTTTAATGGCCCAGGATCCGGAGTGTCCTGAGAGTTTTTAGGCTCGAAGCCTGGTTCTATGTTCGGAGGACGGATAGTTTCTCGAAGATGGGCGTCTGGCTCGTGGAGCTCGGAGATCCGAACATAGTTAGTTTTTAGCATAGGAGGAGCGGTATCCTCGCCTTGCTCTTCCATGACGGTCACCAAGTGGGTGACCGGTGGGGATATGATTTCTCTCTAGTCGGGTTTAAGCCCAATCAGATAATAATCTGTTGAGACCCCCAGGGCAGCGATGCGATCTAGCAGTTCGTTTAAAGATGAAACATCTGTCGGATCCATCTTATCGACGCTTTCGGGGTTGATGCGGAGATGATTTTTGGCAATCCGGGGGGCTGCCTTAGGCTTTATGGCCGGGCGGGCACCTATGGTGAAATTGCCAATCTGGAGGATCTGCCCAGGAACTAGGGCTTTTCCAGAGGTGATTTTGTCGTTGATGACGAGGCGAGCCATCGATCCTTCTACCGACGACACAGAGGAACTCTCAATGAAAGCACCAATGTCGGTATCAAAACCGGCAGATCTCGGGTAGGGGGTCCCGAACTGTGCGTCTAAGGACCAAAGGTAGCAGGAGGTAGGGGACATGACGTTTACCCAGGTTCGGGCCCTCTTGATGGAGGTAAAACCCTACGTCCTGCTTGATTGACTTTGATGAGTATAGGGGTTACAAGAGTTGATCTACCACGAGATCGTAATGGCTAAACCCTAGATGTCTAGCCTGTATAATTATGACTACATCTATGGACTAAACCCTCCGGTTTATATAGACACCGGATGGGCCTGGGGTTGTACAAAGTCGGTTTACAGAGGAAGGAATCTTCATATCCGAGTGCCTAGCTTGCCTTCCATGCCAAGGAGAGTCCCATCCGGACATGGGGGGAAGCCTTTCATCTTTTATCTTCAAGGCCCATGAGTCCGGCCCATGTGACATAGCCCGGATGCCCGAGGACCCCCTAATATAGGACTCGCTCAACCGCCTGTACCTGCGGGAGCAGGAGCAGGGGGCTGAGCGTCCCGGCATCCACATACCCCACTGCTTCCGGAATCCCCTCACATCAGGGCGGAGCGTGAAGTCGATTCCCGAGCTAGACGTCACCGCCACGACCCGGAAGGCCACGCATCCCGAGCACTGGCGGGCGTCGATCATGTGGAGCGAGAAGAAATGGCAAAACAAGGCAACGGAAGGAGCAATGCCCACCATAGCCTCACACAGGAAGGCGAATACGGCGAGGAGGATGATGGATTGGGGGTCCAGATGCGGCGCCTGGATCAGGTAATGCGAGAGTATGGCATTGAAGAAATCAAAGAAAGGGGAATCAGGCCAGCCAAGAGAGCGTGAAGATGGATGGGGATCTTGGTGGCCTCCATGTCGATCATAGCCCAGGAGGCGGGAAAATCCATCATCGCCTTCCACTCATTGGAATCGACAGCGAGGGCCGGCCGGACCTTGGCCAACCCCTCTTGATGCATCACCGTCGACCTCTCAAGGGCAGGCTCCAAGATTGGCCGGGATTCGGCCGGAGTGCAGGCCTTTCCCTACTTCTTCGACCACGGGGCCATGGCGGCGAGAGAGGATTGAAGCCGACACCGAATTTGGGAGAAGAGCTGCGAGTTCGCAGGAAAGAGGAGGAGCCATGGGCGAGCACGGCGAGCAATGATGGCAAGGCTGCATTAGCAACAGGCGGCCGCCAAGCCTGGAAGTTATCGAGGCAGCATGGGGAAGTGGGGGCGCCCACATCTCGTCAAGCGTCATGCGTCGACCAAGGCTGCAGGCGGTTGGGGCCATGGCGCTTCGCCCTTTCCCCTTGGCTTTGCCTCGAAGCGCGCCTTGGGCCCGGAGGCTACTGTCAATGTTCTGGGAATGGGGGTACCCAGACTTGCCTACCTGCGGCCCACGGCGTGGCTCCATCAATGGCCTAGTACGGCCCATCTTCAGCACCAACAACTCAAGACCCTCGCGAGGGGCCAAGCCTCGCGAGGCATACGACACCAAGACCTCCAGAAGGAGCAGCCTCCTCAGGCCGGCTCCTGAGGAGTGGAGATCTCTATGCAAGACTCACCTCGTGAGGTTCAGATGACGTGAACCATGATGATCAAGGCCAGGCGGGCGCCAGCGGGCGCAGGACAACAATTTCCTCTTTGGTGCTAACGAGGCAAGCGCAGGCACGGAGTCCCGAGAAATCAGCCAAAGGTTTCCATTCCCATGCAACAAGACCAAGACCGCCAGGACGGCAGGATGGAGGTCATCGCCGAGCCCACCACGGCATCACGACTAGAAGCTTCACTGGCGAAGACTACTTTTGTCAGGATAAAATGTACTAGTTGTGTCCCTTCGAATTTGTCTATTGTGGGATCCCTTCCCGCCTCCATTTTGGAGGAAGAGGACCAAGGCCACTATAAATATAGCTTAGCCATCACCATAGGAGGGCATATCCATTTGAACCCTCACCAACTCACACCAACACAAGAACAGACCTCCTGAGGTTGTTCTTCCACTGCACTAGTTCATCCTTAGCCCACCTCGGGGCCAATCCACCACAAAGCAGGAGTAGGGTTTTACCCCGCAAGGTGGCCCGAACCTGGTAAACTCCCGTGTCCCATTTCCTTCCTGTTCATCGAGCTAGGCCATGAGATTGGCGAGTAGGTAGACTAGGGAGGTTGAGTTCTTCGCACGCATCCTAGAGTTTGAATCTATCAAGGGTCCGCGGAGCCCAAAATCCGACAATAGTTTTGGTCTCATATGGCTTTACCATTGCCGAATTGTCGGGTTTATTTTTCACACTTTGTCAGACGATTCTTTTTGTGGCTGTGTGCATCTTAGCTATGCAGAGGCCGGATGTCGCTCATCATAATCTGTATCCATTTGAGGCTACATTTTGAGATAATAAAAGCGCCCTTTATCGGAAAAAATTCGCCGAGCACCGGGGCTATGCGGACGTCTAGACCACTGTCACGCCAGCTTATCAGCTTCTCACTACCCTAACTCATCAAAAAACCTCACCCACACACGCATCCGCATGTTCCCGTTTAAAAATGCCAGCATGACTCCATAGCACCACTAATGCATTTAGAGCATATACAGCCGGGCGACTCAAACCCATCTCATACACCCGGGCGGTCTGTCCGGTCATTGTGTAGTCGCAAAATTTTAATTCAGACAGACGTGTCAAATGGGCCTCAAATGTCCGGGTTGGATATCACCCTTTATGTCCTGCTCAAATATGGGGTAGATATGGGGGCGCTCGGGTGTGCCCACTATGTCGAACCCGGCCCACACTGACCCACCCGACCCACATATATTTCTTCCCATTCGCTCACCTGACCAAACCCTAGCCACTTCACTTCACTCCCCTCCACTACCCAAGCTCGTCTGTGGCGTCGTCCAGCAATCTCCAGCATTGGCGGGACAGTGGATCTGAGTCCTTCACCTCCAGATCCGTGAACCCTGAGCTCATCCCACGCAGCCCTGAAGAGGAGATGACCGTCCAGCTTGCGCTCCGCCGCGCCCGGAGGGAGCCCGTGCACGGCAGCGCTCGGACTCTTTCCGTCGGGAATCCATTGCGTCCGTCCAAATGGCACATGGATCCAACACTTGGGTAGCCTTCACTGCCTCACCGGAGATGGTGCGGTCCGTCTGGCGTCTGAATGCGGTGGCGGATGCACAACCCCTCCATCGGCACGCCGAGGCCATGGACACACCATGGGCGTCCTCCGACGCAAACATGGCACGACGTGCCCGTCGTGCACGGTAGTGGGCGCGGGACGTGGCGGCAGTGCTCACGGCAGCGGACGTCGGTGAGGCCGAGTCACATTCTTTTGTTCCCCATACGGTGCACCAGCCCAGATGTTGCAATCACGTTGTGGTGGATGTCATCGGCTCGTCCGGGAACAGATCCATCATCGATCTGATGTCCACCGGCACCCAGCGGGTTCGGGCTCCGACGAGGAAGAGTAGGGCATGGGAGACGACAACGCCTTGAGTCCCGTGAGCCGGGTCATGTCCCATGCCCTACTCTACCTTGCCGGCAACCAGACCAACACTCTAAGGGGCGCAGCCTGTCGCCGAACATGGCCACGGGGGAGCCGAACGAATGGAGTGGAACCGAACGAATCTCCACTAAAAGATCGTTGTGTTGCATGTAATAATATGGATTTGAGGTTTCTAACTTGAGGTATTCGGATGTGGGAATCCATTTTTTGAGGAATGACTGGTCACTGTCCTCGGACGCGCCCGGCCGCGTCCGCGGGTGTTTGAGGGGTCAGATTTGCCATGTCCGACTGTAGATACTCTTATGCCGACTTAGAGCGACGCATCCTCTTGATGTGCTCAGGAATTGAAACGACGTGTCGGCAAAGAGCGCCGTCCTCGCTGCTTCCTGGTGCATGCGGCTGCTGTTGGCGTTCTGGGAACGAGGGTCCCCATTCTTGCCTGCCTGCGGCCCGCGGCGTGGCTCCACCAGCGGCCCTGTATGGCCCACCTTCACTAGCAAACACACAAGACCCTCGTGAGAGCCACCACCATAGAGGGGGGATCGACTCATCTAGGGAGAATCCTCGACGACACACACCAGGCACAAGAGCACCTCTCTTCAGGAGGCTGTTCTTCCCTTGTAACTGTTCATCCTCAACCCAAGAGGCAATCCATCACACCACACTGGAGTAGGGTATTACACCACATCGGTGGCCCAAACTAGTATAACTCTTGTGTCTCTTGTTCTTTGGGTTCGTCGAGCTAGGCCGTGAGATCATAGTGTGTGCGAGCTAGAGAGGGGGAGAGATCTTTGTGCGCACCCCGGTGTTCGAACCTCAAGGGTTTTGCCGGAACCCAAAATCCGACATTTGGCGCGCCAAGTAGGGGTGCACTGGAGCTCTACCCCCCCTGACGGCCTCGCTTCTCCGACCGGCTCTCATGGACGCCGCCGCTTCTCCGACTGGATCGACAGGCGCCCCCACAATGCCGTTGGGATCCGGGCCTTCACCCCCACCTTGTGGCGGGTGCGGTGGCCGCACAAGTTTAAGCCGGAGATGCCGCCCCGTTACGATGGCATGGTGGATCTGGCAGCCTTTCTGCTGGCGTACGAGGAGGCCGTCCTAGAGGCTGGGGGCGACAGTAAATTCATGGCCAACTGGCTCCCAATGGCCCTCGCTGGCGTGCCGCGCGCCTGGCTCCTCCATCTGCCGGAATCTTCTGTGGCCTCATGGGAGGAGTTGCGTGATCTCTTCATCGCGCGTTTTGGGGGACCAGCACCTCCTGTTGTCGCGGCTCTCCTCGGTGGCTCGCAGGCGCCGCCCTTAGACCGTCATGCCAAGTCGTTCTTTCGCCAGATCGGCGCCGCCTCCACGGGGCAGGGGGCTCCCCCGGGTTGGGCAGCACCCAAGGCCGACCTGACCTTCGACTCAAGGGATCACCCAGTCACCACCGTCAGTTCGGGCATGCTCCGGATGCTTTGCACGCCCACCATCTGCAGCGTAGCCATCACCAAGACCCTCATCGACGGCGGCGGCGGTCTCAACGTGCTCTCTGTGGAGGCTTTTAGTCTCCTTCATGTACCACTGGAGCGGCTCCGCCCCAGCAAGCCCTTCTCCGGAGTTGGCAGCGGCTCCTCCAACCCCTTGGGGCAGATCCATCTCCCCATGACCTTCGACACACACGACAACTACCGCACCGAGCTAATCGACTTTGACATCACCCGCATCGGCTTGCCGTACAACGCCATCCTCGGGTACCCGGCGTTGGCCTAGTTCATGGCAGCTACCCATCCTGCCTACCACCTTATGAAGATGCCAGGAAGCAAGGGGGCCTTCACTGTGGCCAGAGACACCATGGAAGCCGTGGCGACACTCAAGCTTGCCTTCAGGACCACGGCGGCAGCTCGCCCGGTCGACAAGGCTGTGTCCAGGATTAAGGGAGCTGCACCGACCAAGAAGAAGCAGCTATTCACTCAAGGTCAAGCCAAGACGAAGTAGATACCGGTCGATGCGGACGGGGCCTCTGGCGCTACCTTTACCATAGGCGCCGATCTCGCCCCAGATCAAGAAAGGGAGTTGGTGGACTTCTTGCTGGTGAACAAGGAAGTATTCGCCTAGGATCCCAAGCAGCTGGTTGGGATCCCGAGAAGAGTGATTGAGCATCATCTGAGAGTATGCCCCAACATGCACCCTGTGAAGCAGAGGGGGAGGTGACAGTCCACGAAGAAGCAGTCCTTCATCGTTCAGGAAACCTGCAAGCTGAAGGCAGCGGGTGTTATTCGTGAGGTCCGGTACCCAGAGTGGCTGGCGAACCCGGTCGTCGTGCCGAGAAAGGGGGGAAGGAGCGCATGTGTGTTGACTTCACTAACCTCAATAAGGCTTGCCCTCAAGACCCATTCCCGCTGCCGTGCATCGACCAGATTGTTGATTCCACCACCGAGTGTGATCTGCTATGTTTCCTGGATGCGTTCTCAGGCTACCACCATATCAAGATGGCGGTAGAGGATGTGGAGAAAACAGCTTTCTTGACCACATGCGGGGTATACTCCTACACTTGCATGCCATTCGGACTGCGCAACGCAGGAGCGACCTTTCAACGACTGATGCACATCACCTTGGAGCGGCAGCTCGGGAGAAACGCTGAGGCCTACGTCGACGACATTGTGGTGAAGTCTCGGGAGGCGAGAACCATGATTCAGGACCTTGAGGAGACCTTCGCGAGCTTGCGCCAGGCGGACCTGCGGCTCAACCTAGAGAAGTGCGTGTTTGGTTTTCCTTCCGGCAAGCTGCTGGGCTTCCTCATGTCCCACAGGGGGATCGAGGCCAACCCGGAGAAGGTCAAGGCAATCGAAGACATGAACCCACCACAAAACCTCAAGGAGATGCAGAAGCCTGCAGGCTGCATGACTTCACTGGGGCGCTTCATCTCCAAGTTGGGGGAGCGCGCCTTGTCGTTCTTCAAGCTGATGAAGAAGAAGGGCCCGTTTGAGTGGACCCCCGAGGCCGACCCGGCGTTTCAAGACCTCAAGAGATACTTGGCCAGCCCGCCGGTGATGGTGGCGCCTCGTCCTCGCAAGCCCTTGGTACTCTACCTATCTGCCACACCCCACTCCGCCAGCGCGGCGCTGGTGGCCCTCAGAGAGGAGCCTCAAGTCAAGGGCCCGCCAAATTGAGCCGCTGAGCCGGATGAGGCTGCACAACACCAAGGCGATGCTCCTGAGACAGCGGCTGCCCCGGCTAGTCATCAAGCCCCAGGAGCTGGAGATCCACAGGAAACACTTCAGTCCCCGGGAGCCAAAAACTCTATCAGCTCTCCCGCCCTTGTCGAGCACCTCGTGTATTTCGTCAGCACGGTGCTACAAGATGCGAGAGCACGGTACCCCATGCCTCAGAAGCTCTTGCCTGCGCTATTGACGGCCTCGCGTAAGCTGCGCCACTACTTCCAGGGTCACCACATCAAGGTTATCTTAGCTTACCCGTTGGAGAGAGTGCTCAGAAGCCCCAATGCTGCGGGAAGGGTCGCCGAATGGAACATCGAGCTGCAAGCATTTGACCTGGAGTTCAGCACGACCAGGGTCATCAAGGGGGCCGCACTCGTTGACTTTGTGGCAGAATGGATCGACACCCCGGAGCTCAAAGCAGGCAAGAACCGATCCCTCTCGCCAGGGAGTGAAGTGCCGGATGGCTGGGTCATGTACTTCGATGGCGCGTTCGCACGCTAGGGCGCGGGGGCTGGAGCCGTGCTCATCTCCCCCACTCAGGACAAGCTTTACTACGCCGTGCAGCTCTGCTTCCGGCGGGGCGAGAAGGTCTCCAACAACATCACAGAGTACGAGGGTCTTATCGCCAGCCTCTAGGCTGCGGTGGCCCTGGGGTTGAAACGCCTCACCATCAAGGGAGACCCACAGCTCCTCGTCAACTTCTTCAACAAGGTGTACAAGCCAATGGATGAGCACATGGAGGCATACCTCACGGAGGTACGCAAAATGGAGAAGCAGTTCCTCGGCCTGGAGCTACAGCATGTGCCCCGTGGCACCAACCAAGAGGCCGACGACATCGCCAAAAGAGCATCCAAGCGGCTACCCCAAGAGCCTGGCGTCTTCGAGGAGCGGCTCTTCAAGCCTTCGGCAGCACCTCCGCCTGCGGAGCTGGCGCCACCTCAGGAGGAGCTCCCCCAACCAGCAGCCTCGGGAGCCCCTGCCTGCGGCCAGACCTCAGGAGTGCGCCTCCTTTTAGCGCTCGCGCGAGGCACGTTGCCAGAGAAGGAGGAAGACGCAGAGCGTGTAGCCCGGCAGGCTACGGCATACTGCATTCAGGACGGTGAGCTATACAGGAAGCGGCCGAATGATGTTTCTCTATGATGCATTTCCAAGGAATAGGGGAATGAGCTGCTGGCTGACATACATGGCAGAGACTGCGGGCACCACTCGTTGCCGCGCACCCTGGTCAGCAAGGCTTTCCGCAGCGGGTTCTACTGGCCCACGGCACTCAACGACGTGACCAAGCTGGTGAAGTCCTGCGAGTCCTGCCAATTCCATGCCAAGCAGGTCCACCAGCCAGCTCTGGGCCTCCAGACTGTCCCGCTCTCTTGGTTGTTCACGGTCTGGGGGCTGGATATCCTGGGCCCATTCCCTCGAGTGCCCGGAGGTTACCACTACCTCTACGCCATCATCGACAAATTCACCAAGTGGGCGGAAGTGGAAGCCATCCACACCATCCCAGCTGGGTCAGCAGTCAAGTTCATCAAGGGCCTCGTAAGCTGATTTGGGGTCCCTAATCACATCATCACCAACAATGGCTCATAGTTCACTAGCAATCTTTTCAAAACATATTGTGCTAACCTTGGAACGCAGATCTGCTACGCCTCTGTGGCGCACCCCAGGAGCAATGGCCAGGCGAACGCGCCAATGCGGAGGTCTTGAGGGGTCTCAAGACCAGGACCTTGAAGAAGAAGCTTGAGGCCTGCGGTAGGGGCTGGCACGACGAGCTCCTGTCCGTGCTATCGTCCATCTACACCACTGCCACCAGGCCCACAGGCGAGACCCCGTTCTTCCTCGTCTACAGACTAGAAGTGGTTCTCCCACACGAGGTCAAGCATCGCTCCGTGCGGGTCCTGGCATTTGATGAAACACAGTAGGACGCCATGCGGGGGATGGATCTCGTGTTGGGGGAGGAACACCACCGTGAAGCCTCACTCCGAGCTGCGAGGTACCAGCAGGCGCTGTGGCGGTACCACTGCCGCAGCGTCCACTCTAGGACGCTCGATGTGGGTGATCTTGTCCTGAGGCGGGTGCTCTCCAGGGAAGGGCTTCACAAGCTCTCACCCATGTGGGAGGGCTCGTTTCGGGTCGCCCACATCTCCAGGCCTGGCACCGCGCGCCTGGAGATGCAGGATGGGATCCCCATCCAGAACGCCTGGAACATCCAGCTCCTCCAGAGGTTCTACCCATGAAGCAAGGCCCGTGGCCTGTGAAGCAAGGCTCAGTGCCTGTGGAGAATATCCGCTCATGATACTCTCACGTAATAATGAGTGGGGCTATACACACCCCGGAGTCTAAGGAGTGCCGCCCTCGGGCCTCACGGGCTCCCTCCCACGTCTTAGTAGCAGCACTTAGCTCCGCGCTAATGAGAAGACAAGAAGACTAGACTGGGTGCTGGACGCGGCTTTTCATTTGCTTTCCACAGTTGGCTTGCCTTTCTTTAGTGAGAATTTGCTTTCTGGTGTTCCTGGTTGGCCTGGTTCCATTGCCTTTTTGCGTCCTTTCTGCTCTCGGTTCCTCGTTTTTGACACGTACTCTCCCTCGCGTGCCTCGTGAGGGGGCTGGACAGGTTCTCTAGTGAGCGTTTTCATTTTCCCGTCTTTCGCAAGGCACCCTCGCTCGAGCTCGCAAGCTGGCGCACCCCTCTCAATCCGTGCCCCCAGGGTACCGTGATGCGAAGCACTGGGTCATGGCTGGCAGTGCCCACGACCAGGATTCGGAAGAATAAGAATTCCCTAATGAATTTTTGCAGTTTCTAGATGCCTTCTGAGCATTGGAGGCCTCGCCAGGCACTGGGGAACACGCACCTTGTGAGGCAGAAACTACTTCAGGCACGTCAAGCTAAGTTATTCCTACACGCGTACATGAAACATTGACGCTGCAACACAACACAAGAGCGATAAACATAGCATAGCCACTTGGAAATCATAGTTGTTGCACGTCCCAGCGGGGCCCCATACTTGTATCTCTTAATGCAGGAAGGAAAAGAAGAATGAAACAAAAGTGGCACGTGCTCCCGCCGCAGGTCGCGAGGACGGGCCCGTGGCGCTCTCCTGAGCTCAGCCGGACCCCTCCTCAGGCTTCACCGGAGCGCGGCGACGAGATGGCCCGCTGCCGCCTTCGAAGCTGGCACGGCGGCGTGGCAGCTGGTCGTAGCTGCCACTGCTGGAGTTGTCGCCGGAAGAAGAGTCGTCGTAGCTGGATGAGACATGGCCTGCACCGAGGGCGGGCCCGCCGTCACTCTCGTCGCGGCCGTCGCCAAGGCCGAGCACCTTGTTGCCGTCGTGTCCTCGAGGCAGCACATGACACGGCGACCATCTTCCCCAAATACCCTCACAAAGAGGGTCGCGTCGCCGTCGTACTTGAAGTGGAGGCACACCGCCTGCCCAGTCCGCGCGCACGGGCGAACGTCTGCCAGCCGCGGGCCAGGGCCGCGTTGCCCGCGGCGGAGACTTCCACCTCGACCCACGTAGCCCTGCTGCAGCAACCGTCCGCCTACAGCCAGAGACTGCCTGGACCTGCGGACGGCAGTTTGCCGACAAAGAACCGCGGGAGCTGAAGCTAGGTGCTAGCCGGGTTCTCCGACCACACGATGAACTCCGGCATCACCTCTGCCGAATGGAAGCGCGACCGAGGAGGCCACGCAACCACGGCACGCCTCACCTCATCAACCAGACTGCCACGACCTGTGCGGCTGCCACCATGCAAAGAGGCGCCACCGCGGCCACGAGGGGCCGTGGCGGGGGTCGCGGTGTGCTTGCGGGGACGGCCGCGCCCCCTCTTGGGCGGCGGTGCGCCGAGAACCTCCTAGCGGGCCTCCCCCTTCTCCGCAGCTGAGAGCCTCTTCACAGGCACCATGGGTGTCACTACCGACAGTGAAGCGAGGAAAAAGAAGGAGCAGGAGAAGCAAAGGAAGAGATGGGTGACGGGGGCTCTGCCCCTTTCCATTTATAGCCAAGGGGGGCCAACCGTAGGCCTCCATGATCTAAGGTAACAATGATCTTTTTCTGCATGCAGCAAGGACTCGTCAAGTCGGGCAATTGCCGAGGCGGCGTGGGGAAGTGGAGACGCCCACGTCCAATCAATCGCCACGCATCAGCCGTGGCCGCCGGCTATTGGGGCCCGCGGCGCTCCACACTTGCCCTTTGGCTTCGCCTCGAAGCCAAGCCCGAGCGCGCCTTGGGCCCGAGAGCTACTATCGTCGTTCTGGCAACAGGGGTCCCCAGACTTGCCTGCCTGTGGCCCGCGGTGTGGCTCCACCAGCGGCCCTGTACGGCCCACCTTCACCAGCAAACACACAAGACCCTCGCGAGGGGCTAAGCCTCGCGAGGGGGACGACGCAAGACCTCCTCAGGGGCGGCCTCACCAGGCCGGCTCGCGAGGGGCGGAGAGATCAAGTCAAGGGATACCTTGGGAGTTTGTGTGATGCAAGCCATGACGATTGGAGCCAGGCAGGCGCCAGGCGGGCGCTGGCGCGCAGTGTCCTCGTTTCCTCTTTGGTGCTAAAAAGGTAAGCATAGGCGAGGAGTCCCGGGGCTCAGGCAAAGGTTTCCATATCGGTGCAACAAGACCGAGACCAGCAGGACAACGGGACAAAGGTCACAGTGGAGCCCAAGATAGCGTCACCACTAGAGCCTTTGGCAGACAAAGACTGCTTTTGTCAGGATAACTTGTAGTAGTTGTCTCCCTTCGAATTTGGCCGTTGTGGGATCCCTTCCCGCTCAATATTTGGGAAGAGGATCCGGGCCTCTATAAATAGGACTAGCCACCACCATAGAGGGGGGATCGGCTCATCTAGGGAGAATCCTCAACGGCACACACCAGGCACAAGAGCACCTCTCTTCAGGAGGCTGTTCTTTCCTTGTAACTCTTCATCCTCATCCCAACAGGCAATCCATCACAGCACACTGGAGTAGGCTATTACACTACATCGGTGGCCCGAACCAGTATAAAATCTTGTGTCTCTTGTTCTTTGGGTTCGTCGAGCTAGGCCGTGAGATCATAGTGTGTGCGAGCTAGAGAGGGGGAGAGATCTTTGTGCGCACCCTAGTGTTCGAACCTCAAGGGTTTTGTCGGAACCTGAAATCCGACAGCTGCCCCGCGTTCAAACAACAACCCGTCTGTGTGCCTGCCACATTAAACATATGTGCGGTTCTCAAGGAAGGAAGAGGCGGCTCCACCCATCCGTTTGTCTGCCACCGCCATTAGTCACTCACCGGTTGCCCTGCCATTCCCTGCAATATAAACCGTGGGCATGACCATATACACATCCATCATGCTTCGCTCCCTTCCTCCTCTCCATACCATGCCCGTCATGGCCTCCTCGAGCTCGAAAGCATCTAGGACAGCCTTCCGTCCGAGTAGAAAATGGAGATTGCCACTGTCGGTGTCAAAACCGGCGGATCTCGGGTAGGGGGTCCCGAACTGTGTGTCTAGGCCGGATGGTAACAGGAGACAAGGGACACGATGTTTTTTTACCCAGGTTCGGGCCCTCTCGATGGAGGTAATACCCTACTCCTGCTTGATTAATATTGATGATATGGGTATTACAAGAGTAGATCTACCACGAGATCAAGGAGGCTAAACCCTAGAAGCTAGCCTATGGTATGATTGTTGTGTATGGAGTTGATTGCCTACGGACTACAACCCTCCGGTTTATATAGACACCGGATAGGGTTAGGGTTACACAGAGTCAGTTACAACGGTAGGAGATCTTGAATATCCGCATCGCCAAGCTTGCCTTCCACGCCAAGGAAAGTCCCATCCGGACAAGGGACGAAGTCTTCAATCTTGTATCTTCATAGTCCAGGAGTCCGGCTGAAGGTATAGTCCGGCTACCCGAACACCCCCTAATCTAGGACTCCCTCAGTAGCCCCTGAACCAGGCTTCAATGACGACGAGTCCGGCGCGCAAATTGTCTTCGGCATTGCAAGGCGGGTTCCTCCTCCAAGTCCTTCATAGAAGATTGTAAACACCAAGAGTAGTGTCCGGTTCTGCAAAAATAAGCTTCCACATATTGCCATAGAGAGAATAATATTAACACAAATCAAATCTGCTGACGTATTCCGCAGTGCGTCATCACACTACAGCCAAGTCCTTTACTTGAACCGTTTTCACTTTTCGACCTCAGCGTGTTTTGCGAGGCGGTTTCCTTGGCACGTCTTGTCAAAGCAGAGATCGTGTGCCCCCCTTTTACGGGATTCTCATCAATACGGACGTGGGTAACCCAATCGTGCCCGTTAGCATGCTTTCTCGATTAAAGGCGAGTCCCAAACGCTTACGGGGAGGGCTCCTGGTATTCAACCTCTTATAAAGGGACCAAGGCCTTACTCCTTTTTCCAATCTCAAATGAGTTCGCCTGTCGCCTCGAGTTCCAACACCCTAGGCTCCAGATTCCAGGCGCTTCGGACCTTCGACAATGTCCGGTTCCGACCTTCAAGGCCGATGGATGCCCTCCTCCGTCACGGAGGAGGACGTGCTAAAGTTGAGAGAGGCTAAGTTCTTGACCGCCAAAATTCCGCATAGGTTGCTTGCTCAAAGGCAGGCTATTCCCAGTCCCCAGCCCGGTGAGAGCGTAGTATTCATGTCTCACTTCCTTCGGGGGTTAGGCTTCCCAATGGATCCCTTCGTGAGGGGGCTGCTGTTTTATTACGGGCTGGAATTTCATGACTTAGCTCCGGAGTCCATCCTCCACATTTCCTCATTCATCATTGTGTGTGAAGCGTTCCTCCGGGTTACTCCTCACTTCGGATTATGGCTCAAGACTTTTGGAGTGGAGCCGAAGATGATCGAGGGACGGCACGCAGAGTGCGGAGGCGCTGTCATAAGTAAGAATGATGATGCTCCATGGCCCGAGGGCTCCTTTCAAGAGGAGCTCGGCTTGTGGCAACGAGAATGGTTCTATATCACCGCTCTCAGGAGCGCCAAGTGGGCGGTGCCTCCTGCCTTTCGCTCGGGTCCCCCATCACGGCTAGCGTCATGGGTCAACAAAGGATTAGATTGGGGGTTATCCATAGACGTGCCCTTGTTGCAGGGCCACATCAGGGATCTCTTAGAAAGAGACCTCAACCTGGTCAAGGTGACGCAGGTCATGCTGATTCGCCGAACACTGCCCGGCAAACGTCGCTCCCTTTGTCTATGGGAGTTTAATCCGGAGGGACCACGAGCTCTCCAACATTTTATGGGCGCAATGCCCGTGGAGATGTATAAACTATTCTTCGGATCACAAATGATGTGTCCGGATTTGACCGAGGACGTAGGCCTAAGCTGCAATCGCCCGGATACCCAAATAAGTAACCTTGTGCCTGGACGTACTATCCATATAATCGTCATAAACTTGCCCCTAAAAGAGCTATCCTTTTAAACAGGAGTGGATAGCGAAGGCAAAGCTGATCAGGTGTCCGGCTCCCCTTCCCGAAACCAGGCCGGATCCCGTACTTGTCAGGATGTTGAAGATAATGCCTTTGGAGGGAAGTAAGGGGAAGGACAAGGGAACTATGGCCTCCTCGAAGGAGGCTGCTCCGAAGGGAGGAACCGACAATTCCTCTCCCAAGGGGAAGAAGAGGGCCGCCTCTGACGACACAGAGACCATGGCCCCGAAGCGGGGGAGAAAATCCTCGTCAAAGGGTCCGACGCCGGGGAGTTCCTCGGCCGAACTATGCCCTCAAAGGGATCAGCCCTCCAGCGAGCCGTAAGTAGAGAGAGGTTTTCCTTTTGAGGGATGAGAGAAATCCTTGATTTATATCTGAGAAGATTAACCGAAATTTTACCTTGTAGCTCGGACCTCAGCCCTTCTCAGCAGAGCTCGTCTTCGGGGGATCTTCTTCCGGAGATGATGGAGAGCGGGACGCCTCCCCTGCCGTACCACCTAGCAAGGCGGGCGACCCTGAGGTGTCGTCGCGGAGGGTTTCTCTGAATCCGGCAGGGGCGGAAGACAGCTATGTGGCCCCCCAAGGTTCTCCGCGTCCGGCCTTCGAAAGAGGCCATAGGACAAGTCCGGCACCGTCTGGTGCTCGGCCGGAGGAGCTAAAGATTCTGCTGGGGCGAGCTTCTATCTCAGAGGAGCACCGTGCATTGATGGGCACGGTGATTGAAAGGATTTCATCCGCAGAAAGCGGATTGCATGAGGCCGTCAAAAGTTTACTGACGGGTTTTGAGGTACGTTAGATAATGTACACTTTTGTTAGTTGCGCATAAGTAAGATGCGCCCTGTGTAGATAGTAGCCCCTGAGACTCTGCGCGTTGTCAAGAAATGACGGCACGCAGAGGATCATAATCCCAGGTCTAAGATGTCGCCTTTGAATGTAGGTGGCGAGGTGTCCGGAATCAAGCCGAACTGATGATGTGGCCGAACTAAAGCGGCAACTGGACGTGGCAGATGCCGACATCGCGCTTGTCAACAAGTGGCTTGATGAGGCTCAAGGTATGTAATTCTTCGGGCGGCATCAGGTAAGAGGAGCTTCATGCCAGTGTCTTATAATGTGTGTGTGCTTGACGCAGATGGTACGGACGCCGTGGAGAATCTTAGGGAAGAACTTGCCCGAGCTAAGGAGCAAGCCAGAAAAAGCGATGCGGCTGCCGAGAAGGCCCTTGAAGAGCTGAGAGCCGAACAGGCTGCTCACTGCCGAAGCAAAGAAGAGATGGCCGAGAAGTTAAAGAGCGCTGCAGACTGTTGCAAACTTCTTGAGAAAGAAGACCGGGCGAGACAGACGGACTTAGAGAAGGCCGTTGCCGATGCCAAGGATGCTCGCTCTGCGATGAGAGCTGCGAAAGAGGAGCTGCGTCAGGCCAAACAGATTGCGGCTGGAAAGCCCTTTATGCTGCGGAGGAAGTTTTGTGATCCGAAGTTTGCTCTGTTGGACCGGATGTGGAGTGTGGAGGACACCTATCTGGATTTGGCAGCAAGTGCTGCTGATGCGACCGAACACTTTCGAGATCTAAAAGATCGCGAAGTGGAAAAGCTTTTCTGGTCACAGTTCCATAATCCAGAGCGTCCACTGGCAGTGGACGATCGCTTGGCTCAATGGGCCGAACTGAATAGATTGTCCGAACTCGCCATGAAGTACGTCATGGGTCATCTGTGGCCTGGGAGATCGGAGCCGAAGAGTTATTTCAGCTTGGTGCAGCAATTCCTTGACGCGGTGCAGCGTATAAATGCAATGAAGAGGTCAGCATGCATAGAGGGCTCTAGGATGGCTCTTGCCCGTGTTAAGACATACTGGGCAGAGATGGAGACCACCGTTGTTGCGTCCCGAGATTCGGACAAAAGCCGAGTACCCTCCGAGCACTATTTTCAGGAAGTTCTTGAAGGCGCTCGTGTAATAGAGACGTAGTGCCCGAAAGATGCTATGTTATGATAGCATATGTAGTAATATTTTGATAAATTGTAGTGGCCTTTTTTATACTTGTGCCTCCAAGTATTGGGAACACCTCCTATGCAGCCGTTTTAAGATGTATATATATACAGAATCTGAAAGATGGCAGTCGTTGGCTTCAGCCCCCACAAACATAGTGTGGGGGTGCTCGCAGAAGACGCATTTTCACACTTAACCCAACGTCTTGGTCCTACAAAGGAGGTGATAGCGCAGCGGGCCAGGCAATCGGACTATAATGCTTTAACACTTTCACTTAGCCATAGGAGTTTGACAGTGAGACTATTTGGGTAGCTCCTTGGTGGAAACTGCGCTCGTCCGAGTTCGGGGCACGTATGTGCCTGACCGGGAAGCGGCCCTTCGTTAAAGCGGAGGAATCCGATAGATTCCGATAGGTCATCAAGTGGCTGACCAGTCTCACGCTACATTATGACAGTCAGTTTTCGGCTTTCTCTACTGAGGTGCTCACCCGGCCGAACCGGGGCACAATCGTAGTAGTTCTCCTGGTGCTACCTTAGCCGATAGAGCGGAATGTAAGGTAGCCGAACTCAGGAGCCGGGCAACCCAACATTTGACCAAAATCATGATTCGGAGCTGATGCATATAATGCCAAAACTCACGACGCCGAACACTCCCTAAGGTGTTCGGTCTTTATGAGTGCGGGTGAAACAACACTCTTTATTAAAAAAGCCCCTAGTGTCCAGGTACGTGCAAAAATTCTGACGTGGCCACATGCCAAGACGCCAGCCTCCTCCTTGGTTATATCAGAAAGAAAAAACCAGGGGATGTGTAGCAAGAAGAGACAGTAAAAAAGGTTTACGCAGGGTCTTAATCTAAAAAGAATTCTTTAGGACGGGTCCCTACTGCATGTCTGCGCCTGTGTCTCCATTGTGCCGTATCCTGGACGGGCGTCGCACGACATTCATCTGTAAAAGAGAGGAACTGAGTTGAAAACGGGTCGTGCCAAAAAAGTTTAAAATAAGCAAAGTATAAAGTAAGATATATAATATTGAGCTTTATTGTCTCTTATTGTATATGCGTGGAGCCCCTAGTGCGGGGGTATATGGCTTCTAGGCCTGCATCCATGATGATTTTTCACCGAACTCGTCTATCCGCGTTCGTGGTCTTGAATGACCTAATTCCAAGTTTTTTTGGCCGGTGAGGCCGTTTTGCTATGGGACTGTCAAAGCGGCCGCACAGTCCTCCGCTTGGGGAGGCGCACTTTAGTGCTTCCCCTTCAAAGAGATGATGCCTCATGGACCGGGCATCTTAAGCGTAAGAGATGCATAATGCAGTATTGCGTTAAAGCGAGCGAAAGCTTCGCGTCCCAGTAGTGCTTGATAGCGACTTGAGAACGGGACGATATGGAAGGTCAGCTTTTCGCGGCGGAGGTTATCGGCAGAGCCGAATATGACTTCGAGCCGGAGAAAACCCATACAATGGGTGTCCGGACCAGGTATTACCCCTTGAAAGGAGGTTTTGCTACGGCGGATTCTTGCTGGGTTTATCCCCATGTGCTGGATTGTATCCTGATATATCAGGTTTAGTCCAGTCCATAAGGACATTTGAAAACTGGAATCTGCCAATTATTGGATCGAGTATCAAGGCAGTCCAGCCTACATTCTTGATATTCCTAGAATAATCTAGCTGATCGAAGATGATCGGTTTTGACAACCAGTGGCAGGACCCTTTGGGGATGGGCCGTGTGGTGCGTACCTTTACGGGCGCCGCACGTTTTGTTATGTGAAGTAAGTTCACTGTTTTTACTTCTTGTGGGAAGTTCTTTTGTTTCCTGGTGCTCTGCTTTTGGGGTTCGTCCTCGTCTTCGCTTGGTGTGTCGAGCCCCTTGTGTTCGGCATTGAGTCTGCCGGATTGTTTGAAAACCCAACAGTCTCTGTGGGTATGGTTAGCAGGCTTCCCGGGAGTACTGTGTATCTGACATATCCCGTCCAGGATTTTATTTAGGTTGGATGGATCGTCCCTGTTATCCTTGGGGGGGCGATTTTTCCTAATTTTGTCGTGAGCCTTTGAATCCGGCATTGACTGCCGTGCTCTTCGGACTTTTGTCCTTAGTCCAGTGACGGTCCTTGTTGTGTCGCGGTTTTCCGTTTCCATCCCTAGTTTCGGATGTACTTGGGTCGCTGGGGCTGCACCTTGCCAACCAGCTGTCCTCCCCTGCACAAAAGCGGGCCATGAGGCTTGTTAGTGCGGCCATTGTTCTTGGCTTTTCTTGTCCGAGGTGTCTGGCGAGCCATTCGTCTCAGACGTTATGCCTGAAAGCTGCTAAGGCTTCGGCGTCCGGACAGTCGACTATCTGATTCTTTTTAGTGACGAATCTATTCCAGAACTGCCGAGCTGATTCTCCGGGTTGTTGAGTTATGTGACTGAGATCGTCTGCATCTGGAGGGCGGACATAGGTCCCTTGAAAGTTTGCTCGGAAAGCATCCTCGAGCTCTTCCCAGCTTCCAATTGTGTTTTCGGGAAGGCTTTTAAGCCAATGCCGGGCTGGCCCTTTAAGCATAAGGGGTAGATATTTTATGGCGTGGAGATCATCTCCTCTAGCCATGTGTATGTGGAGGATATAATCCTCGATCCAAACTCCAGGGTCTATTGTTCCATCATATGCCTCTATGTTTACGGGTTTGAATCCCTCTGGGAATTCATAGTCCAGGACCTCATCGGTGAAACATAGGGGGTGTGCGGCGCCCCTGTATTTGGGTGTGCCAGATTCTGATGATGGCTTCATAGCGTTGCTTATGAGAGCTTGCTTTATTGGCCCATAAATGGACCTGACTGGGCCATGATGCGAATCCTTAAGTGGGTCGCATGCCGATTTAGGTGCGGCGCCGCTTGCCGCCTTATTGGATCGTCTACCTGATCGTGTGGCTTTTTTATTTTTTGAATGCGAGGGCTCTAGGGCCTCTTCGTCGAATTCAGGCAGTAGCTTTCTTTTCGGATAGCTTTTACTGCGGCGACTGTCGCCGTACTTATCTGTGGTATTGATTACTTTGCTCCATCTAATCCGGAGTGCATCTTCCGCTGTTTTTAGCTTCCGCTTCTGCTTTTTTAGGCTGCGTGCAGTTGCAACGAGCCTCTCGTGGAGATTCTTCTGCTCCGTAGGTTTATTCGGTGTGAGGTCGTCCGGAATGCCATTTTCGCCGGAGGAGGGATGTTCGGTTTCTCTATCCGTGTTGCCCTGTTCGGACGGTTGCTCTAAGGCCTGCTCGTCGTCTACCGGCTCGTCCTGCTCTATGGCTGGGTTTTTGTCGAGGCGGGGCTTGGGTCGGCGTTTACGCCGACGCTTTGATTGCTTTTCGGGGGGGTCGATCTCCCGTCCCATCCCCTTTTTCCTCATTGTCGCTTCCTTTAGGGGTATCCACCGTGTACACATCCTGAGATGAGGTGGCTGTCCAATGCCCTATGGGCGTTGGTTCGTCGGTATCTCCTGCATCGTCATCCATGCTGTCGATGTCTCCGGAGTCGAAGTTGAGCACGTCGTTTAAATTGTCGACAGTGGCTACCAAGTGGGTGGTGGGTGGGCTTTGAATTTCTTAATTGTCCGTATCCCATCCTCGCTGACCGTAGTTCGGCCAGGGCTCTCCTGATAAGGAGAGAGACTTGAGAGAGTTCAGGATATCGCCATAAGGCGAGTGCTGAAAGATGTCTGCGGCGGTGAACTCTATTACCGGCGCCCAATCGGATTCGATCGGCAGGGGCGCGGGGGGTTCGGAGTTCGGAAAGGAGTCCGGACCCTCGGAGTCACGGATCATGCAGAGTGCAGGGCTAGCGTTCGGCTCGATTGCCTTTGAGATCGAAGCCCCTGAGGTGACGTCCAACCACTCATCCTCGATTGGCGCAATAGGCTTCGAGTTAGGGGTCGGAACCGATGCGTGTGCGGCCTCCAGGACACTGTCCGGAGGCAGAGCTAGATCATGCCCCTCGAGATAGTGCGGCGCGCTTGGCCGTGGCTCGAGCCTGTCGAAGATCAAGTCTCCGTGGATGTCAGCCGTGTAGTTTAAGCTTCCAAACCTGACTTGATGGCCAGGGGCATAGCTTTTGATCTGCTCCAGGTGGCCGAGCGAATTGGCCCGCAGAGCGAAGCCGCCGAAGACGAAGATCTGTCCGGGGAGAAAAGTCTCACCCTGGACCGTATCGTTGTTGATGATCAAAGGAGCCATCGGGCCTAAAGGCGACGACACAGAGGAACTCTCAATGAAAGCACCAATGTCAGTGTCAAAACCGGCGGATCTCGGGTAGGGGGTCCCGAACTGTGCGTCTAGGCCGGATGGTAATAGGAGACAAGGGACACGATGTTTTTCACCCAGGTTCGGGCCCTCTCGATGGAGGTAATACCCTACTCCTGCTTGATTAATATTGATGATATGGGTAGTACAAGAGTAGATCTACCACGAGATCAAGGAGGCTAAACCCTAGAAGCTAGCCTATGGTATGATTGTTGTGTATGGATTTGATTGCCTACGGACTACAACCCACCGGTTTATATAGACACCGGATAGGGTTAGGGTTACACAGAGTCGGTTACAACGGTAGGAGATCTTGAATATCCGCATCGCCAAGCTTGCCTTCCACGCCAAGGAAAGTCCCATCCGAACATGGGACGAAGTCTTCAATCATGTATCTTCATAGTCCAGGAGTCCGGCTGAAGGTATAGTCCGGCTACCCGAACACCCCCTAATCCAGGACTCCCTCAGCCACCATTACAGCAGGCTGGCAGGCAGACAGGCAAGTGGAAACTGGCGCTGCGGACATCCCAATGGAGGACACGACCAAGGACGATCCTGCGCAATCCTCCTTGCCGGTTGATGTCGGCATCACCTTAGGCAAGGCCCGTTCCCACTACATCGACATGCTGGTGGAGGAGCGAGAGCTCGTGCTCCAGCAGAAGCAGGCCGACCATGCCTACAACCTGCGCCTCCTTGGCGAGCATTGGCTTGGTGAGGAGCAACTTGCCGTCGGCACAGCCATAGTCCTGGATGAAGGAAATATGCCCTAGAGGCAATAATAAAGTTGTTATTTTATATTTCCTTATTCATGGTAAAGGTTTATTATTCATGCTAGAATTGTATTGATCGGAAACTTAAATACATGTGTGAATATATAAACAAATACCGTGTCCCTAGTAAGCCTCTACTAGACTAGCTTGTTGATCAAAGATGGTTAAGGTTTCCTAACCATAGACATGTGTTGTCATTTGATAATGGGATCATATCATTAGGAGAATGATGTGATGGAGAAGACCCATCCGTTAGCTTAGCATATTGATCGTTTAGTTTATTGCTATTGCATTCTTCATGTCAAATACATATTCCTTCGACTATGAGATTGTGCAACTCCCAGATACCGGAGGAATACCTTGTGTGCTAACCAACGTCACAACGTAACTGGGTGATCATAAATATGCTCTACAGGTATCTCCGAAGGTGTTTGTTGAGTTGGCATAGATCGAGATTAGGATTTGTCACTCTGGGTATCGGAGAGGTATCCCTAGGCCCTCTCGGTAATACACATCACAAGCTTGCAAGAAAATGACTAAGGAGTTAGTTACGGGCTGATGTATTACGAAACGAGTAAAGAGACTTGCCGGTAATGAGATTGAACTAGGTATGAAGATACCGACGATCGAATCTCGGGCAAGTAACATACCGATGGACAAAGGGAATTACGTATGCTGTCATAATGGTTCAACCGAGAAAGATCTTCGCAGAATATGTAGGAGCCAATATGGGCATCGAGGTCCCACTATTGGTTATTGACCGAAGAGGTGTCTCTGTCATGTCTACATAATTCTCAAACTCGTAGGGTCCGCATGCTTAGCGTTCGTTGACGATATAGTGTTATATGAGTTATATGTTTTGGTGACCGAATGTTGTTTGGAGTCCCGGATGAGATCATGGACATGATGAGGAATCTCTAAATGGTCGAGAGGTAAAGATTGATATATAGGACGATGGTATTTGAACACCGAAAGTGTTTTGGGACGTACCGGGAAGGAACCGGGTCATCGGAAGGGGTTGCGGGCACCCCCGGCAAGTTATGGGCCTTATGGGCCAAAGGAGGGGATAGACCAGCCCACAAGGGGCTGGTGCGCCCCTCCCTTGTTTGTCCAGCCCTAGGAAGGAAAATGGGGAGGGTTAGCCCCTCCTGCCTTTCCCTCTCATGGGATAAAGGGGGGCGCCACCCTCCCCTGCCTTTCCCCGCACTCCAAATAAGGAAAGGGGGACGCAGGACACCAAGTAGGATTCCTCCTATTTGGACGCCTCCTTTGGCTGCTCCTCCCTCCCTCCCACCTATATATATGTGGGAGGGGGCCGCCTAGCACACAAAAGACAATTTTCTAGCCGTGTGCGGCGCCCCCCTCCACCATTTACACCCCCGGTCATATTTTCATAGTGCTTATGTGAAGCCCTACGGAGATCACTTCACCATCACCGTCACCACGCCTTCGTGCTGCCGGAACTCATATACTACCTCGCCGTCTTGCTGGATCAAGAAGGCGGAGGACGTCACCGAGCTGAACATGTGGAGAACGCGGAGGTGCCGTACGTTCGGTACTTGATCGGTTGGAGCGTGAAGAAGTTCGACTACATCAACCGCATTGTTAAACGCTTCTGATTATGGTCACGAGGGTACGTAGACATACTCTCCCCTCATTTCTATGCATCTCCATGGATAGATCATTGCGTGGGCGTAGATTTTTTTGTTTTCCATGCAACATTTTCCAAGAGTGGCATCAAAGCCAGGTCTATGCGTAGATGATATGCACGAGTAGAACACAAAGATTTATGGGCGGTGATAGTCATACTGCTTACCACCAACGTCTTATTTTGATTCGGTGGTACTGTGGGATGAAGCGGCTCGGACCAACCTTACATGTCCAAGAACATGAGACCGGTTCCACCGACAGACATGCAACTAATTTTGCATAAAGGTGGCTGGCAGGTGTCTGTTTCTCCTACTTTTGTTGAATCGAATTTGACTACGGCCAGTCCTTGAAGAAGGTTAAAATCACAAACTTGATGAAGCACCATTGTAGATTTTCCGTAGGTAAGAACGGTTCTTGCTAGAAGCCCGTAGCAGCCATGTAAAACTTGCAACAACAAAGTAGAGGACGTCTAACTTGTTTTTGTAGGGCATGTTGTGATGTGATGTGGTCAAGATATGGTGTGATATATGTTGATGTATGAGATGATCATGTTTTGTAACATCAAAAACCGGGAGGAGCCTTAGGGTTGTCGCTTTATTATATGAAGTGCAAGCGCCATGTAATTGCTTTACTTTATCACTATGTGTTAGCATAGTTGTAGAAGCAATAGTTAGTTTGACGACCTCGACGAAACGAAACTATGATGGAGATCAAGGTGTCAAGACGGTGACGATGGAGATCTTGACGATGATTTGGAGATGGAGATCAAAAGCACAAGATGATGGCCATATCATGTCACATATTTTGATTGCATGTGATGTTTTTCCTTTATGCATCTTATTTTTCTTAGAACGGCAGTAGCATTATAAGATGATCCCTTCACTTAATTTTGAGATAAAAGTGTTCTCCCCGAGTATGCACCATTGCTACAGTTCGTCATTTCGAGACACCACGTGATGATCGGGTGTGATAAACTCTATATTCACATACAGCGGGTGTAAGCCAAATTTACACACGTGGAATACTTGGGTTAAACTTGAAGAGCCTAGCATGTACAAACATGGCCTCGGAACACTGGAGACCAAATGGTCGAACATGAGTCATATAGTAGACATGATCAACATAGAGATGTTCACCATTGATGACTACCCCATCTCACGTGACGATCATACATGGGTTAGTTGATTTGGATCATGTATCACTTAGATAACTAGAGGGATGTTAATTTAAGTGGGAGTTCATTAGTAATTTGATTAATTGAACTTAATTTATCAGGAACTTAGTCTTGATAGTTTTGCATGTCTATGTTGTAGATCAATAGCTCGTGATATAGCTCCTATATTTTTTTGATATGTACCTAGTGAAAACTAAGTTGAAAGATGGTAGTAGCAATGATGTGGACTAGGTCTGTGATCTGAGGATTATCCTCATTGCTGCACAGAAGAATTATGTCCTTGATGCACCGCTAGGTGACAAAATTGTTGCAGGAGCAGATGCAAACATTATGAACATTTTGCAAGCTCGATATGATGACTACTTGATAGTTTAGTGCGCATGCTTTATGGCTTAGAACCGGGACTTAAAAAATGTTTTGAACGCCACGGAGCATATGAGATGTTCCAAGAGCTAAAAATTGGTATTCCAGATTCATGCCCGTGTCGAGAGGTATGAGACCTCTGATATGTACTTTGCCTACAAGATGGAGGAGAATAGCTCCGCTAGTGAGCATGAACTCACAATGTTTGGGTACTACAATTGCTTGAATCAAGTGGGAGTCAATCTCCCAGATAAGATAGTGATTGACAGAGTTCTCTAGTCACTATCACCAAGCTACTAGAACTTCATGATGAACTATAATATGATGACAAAACGATTCCCAAACTCTTCACGATGCTGAAATCAGCGAAGATAGAAATCAAGAAAGAGCATCAAGTGCTGATGGTTAACAAGACCACTAGTTTCAAGAAAAAGGGCAAGGGAAAGAAATGGAACGTCAAGGAGAATGGCAAGCAAGTTTCCACTCCTGGGAAGAAGCCCAAAGCTGGACCCAAGCCTGAAACTGAGTGCTTCTACAGCAAAGGGAATGGTCACTGGAAGCAGAACTGCCCCAAATACTTGGCAGATAAGAAGGATGGCAAAGTGAACAAAGGTATATTTTATATACATGTTATAGATGTGTACCTTACTAGTATTTATAGTAGCCCTTGGTATTTGATACTAGTTCAGTTGCTAAGATTAATAAACTCAAAACAGGGTTGCAGAATAAACAGAAACTAGTTAAGGGCGAGGTGACGATGTGTGTTGGAAATGATTCCAAGGTTGATACGATCACCATCGCACACTCCCTCTACCTTCGGGATTAGTTTTGAACCTAAATAAATGTTATTTGGTGTTTGCGTTGAGCATGAATATGTTTAGATCATGTTTACTGCAATACGTTTATTCATTTAAGTCGGAGAATAATTGTTGTTCTGTTTACATGAATAAAACCTTCTATGGTCATACACCCAATATGAATGGTTTATTGAATCTCGATCATAGTGATACACATATTCATAATATTGATGCCAAAAGATACAAAGTTGATAATGATAGTGCAACATACTTGTGGCACTATCGTTTAGGTCATATTGGTGTAAAGCGCATGAAGAAACTCCATGCGGATGGACTTTTGAAATCACTTGATTATGAATCATTTGATACTTGCGAACCATGCCACATGGGCAAGATGACTAAAACTCCATTCTCCGGAACAATGGAGCGATCTAATGACTTATTGGAAATAATACATATCGATGTATGCGGTACGATGAGTGTTGAAGCATGCGGCGGGTATTGTTATTTTCTGATCTTCACATATGATTTGAGCAGGTATGGGTATATCTACTTGATGAAACACAAGTCTGAAACATTTGAAAAGTTCAAAGAATTTCAGAGTGAAGTCGAGAATCGTCGTAACAATAAAATAGAGTTTCTACGATCTTATCGCAGAGGCGAATATTTGACTTTCGAGTTTGGCCTTCATTTAGAACAACGAGGAATTGTTTCACAACTCATGCCACCTGGAACACCACCGTGTAATTGTGTGTCCAAACGTCGTAACCATACTTTATTGGATAAAGTGCAATCTATGATGTCTCTTACCGATTTACCAGTATCGTTTTGGGGTTATGCATTAGAGACAGCCGCATTCACGTTAAATAGGGCACCATCTAAATCCGTTGAGACGACACCGTATGAACTATGGGTTGGCAAGAATCCTAAGTTGTCATTTCTTAAAGTTTGGGGTTGCGACACTTATGTCAAAAGGCTTCAGCCTGATAAGCTCAAACCCAAATCAGAGAAGTGCATCATCATAGGATACCCTAAGGAAACAATTGGGTACACCTTCTACCACAGATCCGAAGGCAAGATTTTTGTTGCCAAGAATGGAACATTTTGAGAGAAGGAGTTTCTCTCGAAAGAAGTGAGTCAGAGGAAAGTAGAACTTGATGAGGTAATTGTACCTTCTCTCAATTTGGAAAGTAGCACATCAGAGAAATATGTTCCCGTGATGCCTACACCAACTAGAGAGGAAGCTATTGATGATGATCATGAAACTTCAGATCAAGTTACTACCGGACCTCGTAGGTCGAACAGAGCATGTTCCGCACTAGAGTGGTACGGTAATCCTGTCCTGGAAGTCATGTTACTAGACCATGACGAACCTATGAACTATGAAGAACCTATGAAGAGTCGAGATTTAGATAAATGGTTTGAGGCCATGAAATCTGAGATAGGATCCATGTATGAGAACAAAGTGTGGACTTTGGTGGACTTGCCCGATGATCGGCAAGCCATTGAGAATAAATGGATCTTCAAGAAGAAGACAGACACTGATGGTAATGTCACCATCTACAAAGCTAGACTTTTCGCGAAAGGTTTTCAACATGTTCAAGGGGTTGACTACGATGAGACCTTCTCACCCGAAGTGATGCTTAAGTCAGTCTAAATCATGTTAGCAATTGTCGCATTTTATAATCTAGCAAATGGATGTCGAAACTACATTCCTTAATAGGATTTCTTAAAGAAGAGTTGTATATGATGCAACCAGAAGGTTTTTTCAATCCTAAAGGTGCTAACAAAGTGTGCAAGCTCCATTGATCCATCTATGGACTGTTGCAAGCATCTCGGAGTTGGAATATATGCTTTGATGAGGTGATCAAAGCATATGGTTTTATATAGACTTATGGTGAAAGTGTGTATTTAAAGAAAGTGAGTGGGAGCTTTGTAGCATTTCTGATATTATACGTGGATGACATCTGTTGATTGGAAATGATATATAATTTCTGGGTAGCATAAACGGATACTTGAATAATAATTTTTCAATGAAAGACCTCGGTGAAGCTGCTTATATATTGGGAATCAAGATCTATAGAGATAGATTGAGATGCTTCATAGGACTTTCACAAAGCACATACCTTGATAATGTTTTGAAGAAGTTCAAAATGGATCAGTCAAAGAAAGGGTTCTTGCATGTTTTACAAGGTGTGAAGTTGCATAAGACTCAAAGACTGATCATGGCAGAAGATAGAGAGAGAATGAAAGTCATTCCCTATGCCTCAGCCATAGGTTCTATAATGTATGCCATGCTGTGTACCAGACATATTGTGTACCTTGCCATGAGTTTGACAAGGGGGTACAATAGTGATCCAGGACTATATCACTGGACAACGGTCAAAATTATCCTTAGAGAACTAAGGAAACATTTTCTCGGTTATGGAGGTGATAAAGAGTTTGTCGTAAAGAGTTACGTCGATGCAAGCTTTGACACCGATTTGGATGACCATGAGTATCAATCTGGATACATATTGAAAGTGGGAGCAATTAGCTAAGAGTAGCTCCATGTGAAGCATTGTAGAGATAGAAATTTGCAAAATACATACGATCTGAATGTGACAGACCCATTGACTAAACTTCTCTCACAAGCAAAACATGATCACACCTTAGTACTCTTTGGGTGTTAATAACATGGCAATGTGAACTAGATTATTGACTCTAGTAAACTCTTTGGGTGTTGGTCACATGGCGATATGAACTATGGGTGTTAATCACATGGCAATGTGAACTAGATTATTTACTCTAGTGCAAGTGGGAGACTGAAGGAAATATGCAATAGAGGCAATAATAAAGTTGTTATTTTATATTTCCTTATTCATGATAAAGATTTATTATTCATGCTAGAATTGTACCGATCAGAAACTATAATACACTAGATGATACCCCGCGCAGTGCCGCGGAACTCTTAGTTAATATTATGGGTTGTGTTGTGAAAATAGAATATAATAATGAACTAGCTAAAATACCAAGAACAACAATGTGACAACAATTTATCCACTGGTAGTACAGTAGGTTTTCTAACAAAATGGACATAGTATATATCAGCCTTCGTTCCTATTGGATTAGCAATGCTTGATTACCGAGAGGTTATCTTGATTATCTAAGAGTTTCCATTGTGTTATGTGACATTGTGTTGGGAACGTAGTAATTTCAAAAAAATTCCTACGCACACACACAGGATCATGGTGATGCATAGCAACGAGAGGGGAGAGTGTGTCTACGTACCCTCGTAAACCGAAAGGAAAAGCGTTAGCACAACGCGGTTGATGTAGTCGTACGTCTTCACGATCCGGCCGATCCAAGTACCGAACGCACGGCACCTCCGAGTTCAGCACACGTTCATCTCGATGACGTCCCATGAACTCCGATCTAGCAGAGCTTCACGGGAGAGTTTCGTCAGCACGACAGAGTGATGATGGTGATGGTGATGCTACCGACGCAGGGCTTCGCCTAAGCACCGCTACGATATAATCGAGGTGGATTATGGGGGAGGGGAGCACCGCACACGGATGAAATAGATCAATAGATCAACTTGTGTGTCTAGAGGTGCCCCCGACCCCTGTATATAAAGGAGCAAGGGGGAGGCCGGCCGGCCCCTGTAGGCGCGCCAGGAGGAGGAATCCTCCTCCTAGTAGGAGTAGGATTCCCCTCTTTCCTACTCCTACTAGGAGGGGGAAAGGAAGGGGGAGAGGGAGAAGGAAGGGGGGGGCGCCGCCCCCCTCTCCTAGTCCAATTCGGACCAGAGGGGAAGGGGGCGCGGACTGCCCTAGGCCAGCCCTCTCTCTCTTCACTAAGGCCCATAAGGCCTACTATTTCTCCCGGGGAGGTTCCGGTAACCCTCCGGCACTCCGGTTTTCTCTGAAACCATTCGGAACACTTCTGGTGTCCGAATATAGTCGTCCAATATATCGATCTTTATGTCTCGACCATTTCGAGACTCCTCGTTATGTCCATGATAAAATCCGGGACTCCGAACTACCTTAGGTACATCAAAACACAAAAACTCATAATACCGATCGTCACCAAACTTTAAGCGTGCAGACCCTACGGGTTTGAGAACTATGTACACATGACCGAGACACATTTCTGGTCAATAACCAATAGCGGAACCTGGATGTTCATGTTGGCTCCCACATATTCTACGAAGATCTTTATCGGTCAAACCGCATAACAACATATGTTGTTCCTTCTGTCATCGTTATGTTACTTACCCGAGATTCGATCGTCGGTATCTCATACCTAGTTCAATCTCGTTACCGGTAAGTCTCTTTACTCGTTCCATAATAAATCATCCCACAACTAACTCATTAGTTACAATGCTTGCAAGGCTTATGGTGATGTGCATTACCGAGTGGGCCCAGAGATACCTCTTCGACAATCGGAGTGACAAATCCTAATCTTGATTTATGCCAACTCAACATGTACCATCGAAGACACCTATAGAGCACCTTTATAATCACCCAATTACGTTGTGACGTTTGGTAGCACACAAAGTGTTCCTCTGGTAATCGGGAGTTGCATAATCTCATAGTCATAGGAACATGTATAAGTCATGAAGAAAGCAATAGCAGAAAAACTAAACGATCAAGTGCTAAGCTAACGGAATGGGTCAAGTCAATCACATCATTCTCCTAATGATGTGATCCCATTAATCAAATGACAACTCATGTCTATGGTTAGGAAACTTAACCATCTTTGATTAATGAGCTAGTCAAGTAGAGGCATACTAGTGACACTCTGTTTGTCTATGTATTCACACATGTACTAAGTTTCCGGTTAATACAATTCTAGCATGAATAATAAACATTTATCATGATATGAGGAAATAAATAATAATTTTATTATTGCCTCTAGGGCATATTTCCTTCAGTATCCCACTTGCACTAGAGTCAATAATCTAGATTAGACAGTAATGATTCGAACACCCAATGGAGCCTTGGTGCTGATCATGTTTTTCTCGTGAGAGAGGCTTAGTCAACGGGTCGGCAACATTCAGATCTGTATGTATCTTGCAAATCTCTATGTCTCCCACCTAGACTTGATCGCGGATGGAATTGAAGCATCTCTTGATGTGCTTGGTTCTCTTGTGAAATCTAGATTACTTTGCCAAGGCAATTGCACCAGTATTGTCACAAAAGATTTTCATTGGACCCGATGCACTAGGTATGACACCTAGATCGGATATGAACTCCTTCATCCAGACTCCTTCATTCACTGCTTCTAAAGCAGCAATGTACTCCGTTTCACACGTAGATCCTTCCACGATGCTTTGTTTAGAACTGCTCCAACTGACAGCTCCACCGTTCAATATAAACACGTATCCGGTTTGCAATTTGGAATCGTCCGGATCAGTGTCAAAGCTTGCATCAACGTAACCATTTACGATAAGCTCTCTGTCACCTCCATAAACGAGAAACATATCATTCATCCTTTTCAAGTATTTCAGGATGTTCTTGACCACTGTCCAGTGATCCACTCCTTGATCACTTTGGTACCTCCCTGCTAAACTAATAGCTAGGCACACTTCAGGTCTAGTGCACAACATTGCATACATGATAGAGCCTATGGCTGAAGCATAGGGAACATCTTTCATTCTCTCTCTATCTTCTACAGTGGTCGGGCATTGAGTCTTACTCAACTTCACACCTTGTAATACAGGTAAGAACCCTTTCTTTGCCTGATCCATTTTGAACTTCTTCAAAACTTTGTCAAGGTATGTGCTTTGTGAAAGTCCAATTAAGCGTCTTGATCTATCTCTATAGATCTTGATGCCCAATATGTAAGCAGCTTCACCAAGGTCTTTCAATGAAAAACTCTTATTCAAATATCCTTTTATGCTATCCAGAAATTCTATATCATTTCCAATCAACAATATGTCATCCACATGTAATATTAGAAATGCAAAGAGCTCCCACTCACTTTCTTGTAAATACAGTCTTCTCCAAAAGTCTGTATAAAACCATATGCTTTGATCACACTATCAAAACGTTTATTCCAACTCCGAGAGGTTTGCACCAGTCCATAAATGGATCGCTGGAGCTTGCACACTTTGTTAGCACCCTTTGGATCAATAAAACCTTCAGGTTGCATCATATACAACTCTTCTTCCAGAAATCCATTCAGGAATGCAATCTTTACATCCATTTGCCAAATTTCATAATCATAAAATGCGACAATAGCTAACATGATTCGGACGGACTTAAGCATCGCTACGGGTGAGAAGGTCTCATCGTAGTCAACTCCTTGAACTTGTCGAAAACCTTTCGCAACAAGTCGAGCTTTGTAGACAGTAACATTACCATCAGCGTCTGTCTTCTACTTGAAGATCCATTTATTCTCGATGGCTTGCCGATCATCGGGCAAGTCAACCAAAGTCCACACTTTGTTCTCATACATGGATCCCATCTCAGATTTCATGGCCTCTGACCATTTTGCGGAATATGGCTCATCATCGCTTCCTCATAGTTCGTAGGTTCGTCATGGTCTAGTAACATGACCTCCAGAACAGGATTACCGTACCACTCTGGTGCGGATCTTACTCTGATTGACCTACGAGGTTCGGTAGTAATTTGATCTGAAGTTTCATGATCATCATCATTAGCTTCCTCACTAATTGGTGTAGGTTCTACAGGAACCGGTTTCTGTAATGAACTACTTTCCAATAAGGGAGCAGGTACAGTTACCTCATCAAGTTCTACTTTCCTCCCACTCACTTCTTTCGAGAGAAACTCCTTCTCTAGAAAGGATCCATTTTTAGGAACAAAGGTCTTGCCTTCAGATCTGTGATAGAAGTTATACCCAACTGTTTCTTTTGGGTACCCTATGAACACACATTTCTCCGGTTTGGGTTCGAGCTTATCGGGTTGAAGCTTTTTCACATAAGCGTCGCAGCCCCAAACTTTAAGAAATGACAACTTTGGCTTCTTGCCAAACTACAGTTCATAAGGAGTCGTCTCAACGGATTTTGATGGTGCCCTATTTAACGTGAATGTAGCCGTCTCTAAAGCATAACCCCAAAATGATAGCGGCAAATCAGTAAGAGACATCATAGATCGCATCATATCTAGTAAAGTACGATTACGACGTTCAGACACACCACTACGCTGTGGTGTTCCGGGTGGCGTGAGTTTCGAAACTATTCCGCATTGTTTCAAATGAAGACTAAACTCGTAACTCAAATTTTCTCCTCCACGATCAGATCGTAGAAACTTTATTTTCTTGTTACGATGATTTTCCACTTCACTCTGAAATTCCTTGAACTTTGCAAATGTTTCAGACTTATGTTCATCAAGTAGATATATCCATATCTGCTCAAATCATTTGTGAAGGTGAGAAAATGACGATATCCGCCGCGAGCCTCAATATTCATCGGGCCACATACATCAGTATGTATGATTTCCAACAATTCTGTTGCTCGCTCCATAGTTCCGGAGAATGGCGTTTTAGTCATCTTGCCCATGAGGCACGGTTCACATGTACCAAGTGATTCATAATCAAGTGATTCCAAAATTCCATCAGAATGGAGTTTCTTCATGCGCTTTATACTAATATGACCTAAACGGCAGTGCCACAAATAAGTTGCACTATCATTATCAACTATGCATCTTTTAGCTTCAATACTATGAATATGTGTATCTCCACTATCTAGATTCAAAAAGAATAGACCACTCTTTAAGGGTGCATGACCATAAAAGATATTACTCGTATAAATAGAACAACCATTATTCTCTGATTTAAATGAATAAACGTCTTGCATCAAACAAGATCCAGATATAATGTTCATGCTCAACGCTGGCACCAAATAACAATTATTCAGGTCTAATACTAATCCCGAAGGTAGATGTAGAGGTAGCGTGCCGACCGCGATCACATCGACTTTGGAACCATTTCCCACGCGCATCATCACCTCGTCCTTTGCCAATCTTCGCTTAATCCATAGTCCCTGTTTCGAGTTGCAAATATTAGCAACAAAACCAGTATCAAATACCCAGGCATTACTGCGAGAATTAGTAAGGTACACATCAATAACATGTATATCACATATTCCTTTGTTCACCTTGCCATCCTTCTTATCCGCCAAATACTTGGGGAAGTTCCGCTTCCAGTGACCAGTGTGTTTGCAGTAGAAGCACTCAGTCTCAGGCTTAGGTCCAGACTTGGGTTTCTTCTCTTGAGCAGCAACTTGTTTTTCGTTCTTCTTGAAGTTCCCTTTCTTCTTCCCTTTACCCTTTTTCTTGAAACTGGTGGTCTTGTTAACCATCAACACTTGATGCTCCTTTTTGATTTCCACCTCCGCAGCCTTTAGCATTGTGAAGAGCTCGGGAATTGTCTTATACATCCCTTGCATGTTATAGTTCATGATGAAGCTTTTGTAGCTTGGTGGTAGTGATTGAAGAACTCTGTCAATGACACTATCAATAGGAAGATTAACTCCCAGTTGAGTCAAGTGGTTATGGTACCCAGACATTTTGAGTATATGTTCACTGATAGAACTATTCTCCTCCATCTTGCAGCTGTAGAACTTATTGGAGACTTCATATCTCTCAATCCGGGCATTTTTTTGAAATATTAACTTCAACTCCTGGAACATCTCATATGCTCCATGACGTTCAAAACGTCGTTGAAGTCCTGGTTCTAAGCCGTAAAGCATGGCACACTGAACTATCAAGTAGTCATCAGCTTTGCTCTTCCAGACGTTCATAGCATCTGGTGTTGCTCCTGCAGCAGGTTTGGCACCTAGCGGTGCTTCCAGGATGTAATTCTTCTGTGCAGCAATGAGGATAATCCTCAAGTTATGGACCAAGTCCGTGTACTTGCTACCATCATATTTCAACTTTGCGTTCTCAAGGAACGCATTAAAATTCAATGGAACAACAGCACGGGCCATCTATCTACAACAACATTGACATGCAAAATACTATCAGGTACTAAGTTCATGATAAATTAAAGTTCAGTTAATCAAATTGTTAAAGAACTCCCACTTATATAGACATCCCTCTAATCATCTAAGTGATCACGTGATCCATATCAACTAAACCATGTCCGATCATCACGTGAGATGGAGTAGTTTTCAATGGTGAACATCACTATGTTGATCATATCTTCTATATGATTCACGCTCGACCGTTCGGTCTCTAGTGTTTCGAGGCCATATTTGCATATGCTAGGCTCGTCAAGTTTAACCCGAGTATTCAGCATGTGCAAAACTGGCTTGCACCCGTTGTATGTGAAAGTAGAGCTTATCACACCCGATCATCACGTGGTGTCTCGGCACGACGAACTTTCGCAACGGTGCATACTCAGGGAGAACACTTGTACCTTGAAATTTAGTGAGAGATCGTCTTATAATACTACCGTCGATCTAAGCAAAATAAGATGCATAAAAGATAAACATCACATGCAATCAATATAAGTGATATGATATGACCATCATCATCTTGTGCTTGTGATCTCCATCTCCGAAGCACCGTCATGATCACTGTTGGTGTCAAAACCGGCAGGTCTCGGGTAGGGGGTCCCGAACTGTGCGTCTAAGGCGGACGGTAATAGGAGGCAGGGGACACGATGTTTACCCAGGTTCGGGCCCTCTTGATGGAGGTAATACCCTACGTCCTGCTTGGTTGATATTGATGATATGAGTACTACAAGAGTTGACCTACCACGAGATTGTAGAGGCTAAACCCTATAAGCTAGCCTATGGTATGATTGTATGTTGTCCTACGGACTAAACCCTCCGGTTTATATAGACACCAGAGGGGGATAGGGTTACACAGAGTTGGTTACAAGGGAGGAGATCTACATATCCGTATTGCCAAGCTTGCCTTCCACGCTAAGGAAAGTCCCATCCGGACACGGGACGAAGTCTTCAATCTTGTATCTTCATAGTCCAACAGTCCGGCCAAAGGATATAGTCCGGCTGTCCGGAGACCCTCTAATCCAAGACTCACTTAGTAGCCCCTGAACCAGGCTTCAATGACGATGAGTCTGGCACGCAGTTTCGTCTTCGGAATGGCAAGGCGGGTTCCTCCTCCGAATACTCCATGGAAGATTTTGAACACAAGGATAGTGTCCAGCTCTGCAAAACAAGTTCCACATACTGCCGTAGAGAGAATAATATTTCCACAAATCTAATCTGCTGACACGTTTTGACAGCATGACATCATGCCATGGCCCGGTCTCTATTCGAACCGTTTTTCTCAACCAGCGCTGCACATATTGCGAGGCGGTTTTCTTGACACATCTTGTCAAAGCAGAGATCTTGTCCCCCTTATTACGGGATTCTCATCAATACAAACGTGGGTAACCCAATTGTGCCTGTTAGTATGACTCCTCGATTTTAGGCAAGTCCCAAACGGCCACGAGGAGGACGCTTGATATTCATCCTCTTTATAAAGAGGCCGAGGCATGTCCTTTTTTCCCTCTCATGCTCAATTGAATCCTTCCCCCGCCTTGAGTTCCAACACCCAAGGCTCAGGTCAGGCGCTTCGGACCTTCAACCATGTCAGGATCCAACCTCCAAGGTCGGTGGATGCCCTCCTCTGTCATAGAGGAAGACATCAAGAAGCTGAGAGAGGCCAGGTATCTGACCGCCAAAATCTCGCACAGGCTGCCTACCCAAGGGCAGGTGCTACGTCTTGAGCTTGCGTTGGTTTTCCCCGAAGAGGAAGGGATGAGGCAGCAGAGTAGCATAAGTATTTCCCTCAGTTTTTGAGAACCAAGGTATCAATATAGTAGGAGCCCACGCTCAATTCCCTCGTACCTGCACAAAGCAATAGCGACTCGCAACCAACGCGATTAGGGGTGGTCAAGCCCTTCACGGTCACTTACGAGAGTGAAATGTGATAGATATAATATTTTTGGTATTTTTGGTATAAAGATGCAAAGTAAAAAGTAAAGGCAAAGTAAAAAGCAAAGAAAGATTAAAGTAATGGATATTGATATGATGAGAATAGACCCGGGGGCCATAGGTTTCACTAGTGGCTTCTCTCAAGAGCATAAGTATTCTATGGTGGGTGAACAAATTACTGTTGAGCAATTGACAGAATTGAGCATAGTTATGAGATTATCTAGGCATGTTCATGTATATAGGCATCACGTCCGTGACAAGTAGATCGAAACGATTCTGCATCTACTACTATTAGTCCACTCATCGACCGCTATCCAGCATGCATCTAGAGTATTAAGTTAAAAACAGAGTAACGCCTTAAGCAAGATGACATGATGTATAGATATAAATTCATGCAATATGAAATAAACCCCATCTTGTTATCCTCGATGGCAACGATACAATACGTGCCTTGCTGCCCCTTCTGTCACTGGGTAAGACACCGCAAGATCGAACCCAAAGCTAAGCACTTCTCCCATGTCAAGAACTACCAATCTAGTTGGCCAAACCAAATGGATAATTCGAAGAGACTTTTAAAGATAACCAATCATACATAAAAGAATTCAGAGAAGATTCAAATATTATTCATAGATAGACTTGATCATAAACCCACAATTCATCGATCTCAACAAACACACAGCAAAAAGAAGATTACATCGAATAGATCTCCACAAGAGAGGGGGAGAACTTTGTATTGAGATTCAAAGAGAGAGAAGAAGCCATCTAGCTACTAACTATGGACTCGAAGGTCTGAGGTAAACTACTCACACTTCATCGGAGAGGTTATGATGATGTAGAAGCCCTCCGCGATGACGGCCCTCTTCCGGTGGAGCTCCGGAACAGGCCCCAAGATGAGATCTCGTGGATACAGAAAGTTGCAACGGTGGAATTAGGTTTTTGGCTCCTGTTCTGATTGTTTGGGCGTACGTGTGTATATATAGGAGGAAGAAGTACGCCGGAGGAGCAATGAGGGGCCCATGAGGCAGGGGGCGCACCCTAGGGGGGGTGCCCCCCACCCTCGTGACCGCCTCTTTTGTTCCTTGGAGCAGGGTCCAAGTCTCCTGGATCACGTTCGGTGAGAAAATCACGTTCCCGAAGATTTTATTCCGTTTGGACTCCGTTTGATATTCCGTTTATCCGAAACACTGAAATAGGCAAAAAAACAACAATTCTGGGCTGGGCCTTCGGTTAATAGGTTAGTCCCAAAAATAATATAAAAGTGGAAAATAAAGCCCAATATAGTCCAAAATAGTAGATAATATAGCATGGAGCAATCAAAAATTATAGATACGTTGGAGACGTATCAGCAGGTCATCCCCGCTCCCGAACCCAACGAGAGTGTTGTGTTCATCTCTCACTTCCTCCGAGGGATAGGCCTCGCTCTAGATCCCTTCGTTAGGGGGCTCATGTTCTATTATGGACTAGATTTCCATGATCTGGCCCCGGATTCCCTCCTTCACATCTCATCGTTCATCGTCGTGTGTGAGGCCTTCCTTCGCATTACCCCACACTTCGGCATGTGGCTCAAGACTTCCAATGTGAAGCCGAAGATGATCGAGGGGCGTCATGCAGAGTGCGTAGGTGCCGCAATAAGCAAAAGTGCTAACGTTCCGGGGCCAGAGGGCTCCTTCCCAGAGGTGTCCAGTTTATGGCAACGGGAGCACTTTTATATCACAGCTCCCCGAAGTGCCAAGTGGGTAGTCGCTCCTGCCTTTCGCTCGGGCCCTCCACCACAACTGACATCATGGATCAACAAGGGGTTGAACTGGGGGCCAGTAAATGATGTGCCGATATTGCAGAGTCGCATCCAAGATCTCCTTGAGAGAGATGTCAGCCTGGTTAAGGTAATGCAAGTCATGCTAGTTCATCGAGTCCAGCCTTGCAAACGTCGACCCCTCCGTATGTGGGAATTCAACCCGGAAGGACCGCGAACCATTCAGCACTTCCTCGGCATGACGCTCGAAGAGATGTACAAATTGTTCTTCGGACCCCAAATAGAGTGTCCGGACACCACCGAGGATGCGGGTCTGAGCTGTAGTCGCCCCGATACCCAAGTAAGTAATCCCATGGCCGAACACGCTGTCTTTCTATTTATTGTAACATCATTATGAAAAGTCTCTCTTTGACCAGGACTGGATAACAAAGGCGAAGATGAATAGGTGTTCGCCCCCCCTTCCCGAAGGCTTGGCCAATCCAGTACTAGACAGAATGCTCGAGCCGGCGCCTTATAAGGCGCCCTTAGGGGAAGATGAAGGGGGAATAAAGAGGTTGAAAGCAGGGCTCACACATCATTCATCCGAACCGGGGGAATTAGCGCCTCTGCGAAGGAGGAAAACCAGGGAGAAGAATCTGAAATCCCCTCTCCCCAAGGAAGGAAGAGGGCCACCTCTGAAGACCCGGAAACAAAGGTTTCCAAACAGGGGAAGAAATCTTCGCCAGAGGGTCCTACCTCGGAGGGTATCCTTGCCGCACAGTGTCCGCAAGGGGATCAGCCCTCTACCGAGCTGTAAGTGAAAAGGTACTTAATAGTAAAAAAATATCTTACATTACTTCTGAAGATAATAACTGAAGCATATATCTTGCAGTTCGGATCGTAGCCCTTCTCGATAGAGTTTGTCTTCAGGGGATCTTCTTCCGTAGATGATGGAGAGCGAAACACCTCCCCCTGCCACCCCGCCTCATGAGGCGGGCGACCCTGAAGTGTCGTCGTGGACGGTTTCTCCTGATCCTCCAAGGCCAGAGGGTAATCCTTTGGCCACCCGAAGTCCTCAGTATTCGGCTCCTAAGGAGAGCAACAGAAAGAGTCCGAAACCGTACAGTGTGCGGTCGGACGCACCGAAGGATCTTCTGGAGCAAGCGGCCATCTCGGAAGCGCATCGTAAGCTAATGGGTATGGTGATTCAAAGGATTTCATCCGCTGAAAGCGGGTTGCATGAAGCTTTTATGAGTCTGCTGAAAGGCTTTGAGGTACGTGAAATAGTGTATGTTTTTGACAGTACCGCACATGTTAGGTGTGCCCTATGCAGATAGTAGCCCCTGAGATTCTGGTTGCCGTTGAAAACAGCGGCAAATAGAGGATCATATTCCCAGGTAATAACCAGACCGCCTTTATGTTCAGGTGGCTGAAGGTCTGGTGGCTAGCCGGACTGATGAGTTTGTCGAGCTAAAGCGGCAGCTTGATGCAGCAGATGCCGACATCATGATTGTCAACAAGCGGCTTGACGAGGGAAAGGGTAAGTGATTTCTCCGGTGATAAACACATAGTAAGAGGAGCATGATGCCAGTATCTTTAATATGTTGTGAGTGCAGATGGAGCTACCATCATGGAGACCCTTCGGGCGGAACTTGCCCGAGCCAAGGAACAAGCAAGGAATAGCGATGCGGCCGCTCTAAAGGCGGTCGAAGAGCTGAGGGCCGAACAGGCCGCGCATTGCCAGAGCAAGGAAAGAATAGCCAAGATGGCCGTTGAGTTCAAAGATGCCGCTGACCGTTACCAGCTTCTTGAAAAAGAAAGCCGAGCGAAGGCGGTGGACCTGGAGAAGTCCATGGTAGCAGCCAAGGAAGCCCGCTCCAAAATCAGAGCGACGAAGGAGGAGCTGCGTCAAGCTGCAGATATTGCGGCTGGGAAGCCCTTTTTGTTGCGGACTAAGTTCGGAGATCTGAAGTATGCTCCTCTTGATCAACTATGGAGTTCTGCAGACGCATACATCGATTTGGCAGCAAGTGCTGCTGATGCGGCCGAGTTCTTCAAGGATTAAAAACATCGTGAAGTGGAAAAGCTGTTCTGGTCACAGTTCCATGCTCCAGTGCGTCCACTGTTGTTGAATGAGCGAATGGCCGAGTGGGCGGAGCTCCATAGGTTGTCCGGACTTGACATGATGTCTGTTGTGGATCTTCTGTGGGCGGAAGAGCCAAGGCCGAATAGTTACTTTAGTTTAGTGCAACAATTCCTTGGTGCTGTGCCGCATATCGACGCTATGAAGAGGTCGGCGTGCATAGAGGGTGCGCGGATGGCACTTGCCCATGTCAAGACATACTGGGCAGAGATGGAGGCCACCACTATTGCAACACAGGGTTCGGCCCTGGGCCGCGTAGCTGCCAAGCACTACTTTGAAGAGGTCCTTGAAGGCACTCGTTAGATAGAGGCGCAGTGCTCAAAGAATATTATGTTCTAGTGACATGTATTCCTATTGTAAAAACAATATTTTATTGAATTATGAAGGCTGTGTTTATACTTTTGCCTAAAAGTATTATGATGCCTCCTGTGCGGCCTTTTATGTATATATATGTATATAACCTGAAAGATTGCAGTCGTCGGCTTCAGCCCCTACGCATATAATGCGGGGGTGTTCGCAAAAAACGCGTATTCACACTTGATCCAACGTCTTGGTCCATGAAGGAGGTGGTAGCGTAGCGAACGAGACAATCAGACTATATTGCTTTATCATGACGGTGGGACTACTATATAGCCCCTGGTACTTCCGCGCTCGTCCGAATACGGGGCGCGTATGTACATGACCGGGAAATGGCCCTTCGTTAATGCGGAGGAATCCCGAAGATTCCGCTAAGTCATCGAGTGGTTGACTAGTCTTGCGCTTTATCATGACAGTCAGTTTTTAGCTTTCTCTACTGAGGTGCTCATCCGGATGAACCAGGGCACAATCGCAGTAGTTCTCCCGGTGCCGCCTTAGCCGCTAGAGCGGAACCTAAGGTAGCAAAACACGGGAGCCGGGCAAACCCAACATTTGACCAAAGACATGATTCGGAGTTGATGCATATAAGGCCAAACTCGCGACGCCGAACACTCCCTAAGGTATTCGGTCTTTATAATATATGCCGGGCTGAACAATGCCCTTAATAATAAACCCGAGTGTCCAGGTACGTGTAGTGTCCTGACGTGGCCACATGCCAATAACATCAGCATCCTTCTCGGTTGTATTGAATATCCGGATGATGTAAACAACAAGAGACAGTAAAAAAAGGTTTACGCAGGGTCTTAATCTGAAAAGAAACCTTTAAGCGGGTCCCTGCTGCACGTCTGCGCCTATGTCTCCGTTGTGTCGTGTCCTGGACGGGTATAGCACGATTGTCATCTGTAAAAAGAAGAACTTAGGTGAAAGTTGCCGTGCCAGAAAATTGGTTATTATCAATAAACCATTGAAATTCAAGGTAAGTCAAGTTGAGCCGAACTAGCGCTGATTACACGCGGGAAGCCCCTGGTACCGTCGATGAGGGTTTAACCATCAAACCAATCTCATGTGTAGTGATGCGCCAGACTCGTCTAACCGTGTCCGTGGTCTTGACGACCTGTCATTTATTCTGGTTGGTGAGGCCGTCTAGTGCTCGACTGTTAAGGCCACCGCACATTCTTCCGCGCGTATAGAACGCTCAATATTCCCATTAACTATGATGGTGCCTGTCGGTGTCAAAACCGGCGGATCTCGGGTAGGGGGTCCCGAACTGTGCGTCTAGGCGGATGGTAACAGGAGGCAGGGGACACGAAGTTTTACCCAGGTTCGGGCCCTCTTGATGGAGGTAAAACCCTATGTCCTGCTTGATTAATATTGATGATACGGGTAGTACAAGAGTAGATCTACCACGAGATGAGAGAGGCTAAACCCTAGAAGCTAGCCTATGGTATGATTGTATGTTGTCCTACGGACTAAAACCCTCTGGTTTATATAGACACCGAAGAGGGCTAGGATTACACAAGGTCGGTTACAAAGGAGGAGATATGCATATCCGTATTGCCTAGCTTGCCTTCCACGCCAAGTAGAGTCCCATCCGGACACGAAACGAAGTCTTCAATCTTGTATCTTCATAGTCTAATAGTCCGGCCAAAGGATATAGTCCGGCTGTCCGGAGACCCCCTAATCCAGGACTCCCTCAGTAGCCCCTGAACCAGGCTTTCAATGACGATGAGTCCGGCGCGCAGTATTGTTTTCGGCATTGCAAGGCGGGTTCCTCCTCCGAATACATCACTGAAGAATTTGAATACAAGGATAGTGTTCGACCCTGCAAAATAAGTTCCACATACCACCGTAGAGAGAATAATACTTCCTCAAATCTGCTGACACGTCTTGGCAACACGACATTATGTCATGGCCCGGTGATTATTCGAACCGTTTCCTTTAACTAGCCCCGCACATAACACGAGGCAATTTTTTTGACACGTCTTGTCAAAGCAGAGATCGTGTCCCCTTATCATGGGATTCTCATCAATACGGGCGTGGGTAACCCAACCACACCATCGATTACGGCGCTTGGGGGATAAGCAAGTTTTAGCAGGCTAGTGGGGGCGCATAGTTTTGGCCGCCCATATGAAGGGACAAGGATTCACCTTTTCATCAACGCCTTCTTCCTCCTTCGCTCATCCACTTTCGCACACTTGAGCTCCAGCGCCCAAGTCCGCATTTCCCACCTCGACCTTCTCCCAACATGTCCGGAGCGGGAGGCAGGTGGATGGTCTCCTCCTTCACGGAGGGACACATCAAGAAGCTGAGGAGAGCTAGATACCCGCCCGACGACATCGCGCACCGGCTCCCAGATGAGGGGCAGCTCATCCCCACCCCCAGGCCCCATGAGAGGGTAGTGTTCCTTACCCACTTCCTCCGCGGACTGGGATTCCCTCTCCACCCATTCGTCCGGGGGATCATGTTCTACTACGGCCTGGATTTCCACGATCTGGCCCCGAACTTCATCCTCAACATCTCGGCGTTTACCGTCGTTTGCGAGGCCTTCCTCCGCATCAAGCCCCACTTCGGCTTATGGCTGAAGACCTTCAACGTCAAGACGAAGGTAGTGAGCGGCCATCAGGCGGAGTGCGGAGGCGCCATGTGGGAAAGATGCCCAACGTTACATGGCTCGAGGGATCCTTCATGGAGACCATAAAGGGGTGGCAATCGGGGTGGTTCTACATCACCGAGCCGCGCGACCCTAAATGGGCAGCGCCCCCCGAGTTCCGATATGGCTTCCCCACGCGGCCCACCTCCTGGCAAGAGAAGGGCCTGTCCTGGGGTAGTTTGGGAGACCTGACCGGACTCCAAACATGTATTCAAAACATGGTGAACAAGAAGCTCAAACTTGTCAACATGGTCCAGGTCATGCTCATCCGCCGGATCCTCCCATGCCAACAACGGGCTTTCCACTTGTGGGAGTTCGACCCGGCCACAACTCACGAAGATGCCTGGAAGGTGCTATTCAAGAGCGCCGAGGTTCCCCCTCCCACTACCGAGGACCGCCGATTCTGCGCGAAGCGCCAAGCCAGCGCGGTAAGCTGTTTTACCTCTCACAGGATACTTGTTTTCCATAGTTTGACTCTATGCGGGATGTAAGCTCCCGTACCTTTGACAGGACTGGCAGGAGACGGCCAGACAGATCGACTGTCCGGCTCCTTAGCCCAAAGGCCCAGCAGATGCTCTCCTGGCGAAGATGCTAACTCCGGCTCCTTATACGGTGCCGGAGAAGACCAAGAAGGACAAGGGAACCCGAAAGAGTTCCTGACGCCAGGCGTCATCGGACTCACCGTCTGATGACTCTACGACACACTCCTCCCCCGAAGACAAGGAGGAAGAAGAAGATGCTCCCCCTCCAGGCGGGGGAGACAAGAAAAGGAAGGCCGCCCCAACTGGGGGGCCGAAGGGTCCAAGAAGGGAAGGACACTCCTTCCGGACAGTTCCACCGCCGCCGTCGAAGGCGAAGACGAGTGGTTGCCCAGGGCCAAGCCCCTGGGGAGGTCGTAAGTATTCGGATACCAGAGTAACTCATAGCATTCCATTGTCGCACTGCTTTCCCTAACACCGAATATGATTATGCAGGCCGCCACGAGCCCGTATCGATGTATCGTCGGACGGCTCCCTGGGCTCGTCGGATATGGATAGCGATCCGCTTCCGACCGCCACCTCCACTTGCCCTACGGACGACGCCGAGGTGCTGTCTCAAGAGGCACCGGGTCGAGAGGAGACAGTCCCGGGGGCGCCTCAAGGCGACCTTCCGGACTCCGGGAGCAGAGGGGACAAGGCCCCTGAAGGCTCCGAGTTCCGCCCTCAGCCGAACACCGCGCCGGAACCTCCAGTGGTTCCGGACTCGGGCAGGCGGCCTCCTTCCAAGAGGTGCGAGACGCCTGTGCCGGTGACCTCTGTCCATCCAGAGGCGCCGGACAATCTGCTGGGAGCACTTCGCAACGCTTCCATCGACGAGGAGCACCGTACTATCATGAGTGCGGTGGTCCAGAAGGTCCAGTCTGCCAAGAGCGGATTGACTGAAGCCTATGCCAGCCTTCTAACAGGCTTTGAGGTAAGTATTTAAAATATAGGAAAAATATTACCGCATAGACAGTAGTCCCTGATGCTCTGTTCGGTGTTCACAAAGAAAAGCCGAACAGAGGATCAAACAACATCGCAGGATTCTAATATAAGTATGTCAATATGCATATGCAGGCTTCGCTGTTGGCATCTGCCGCACTGACTGCGGAGGTCGCCGCACTGAAGCAGGACCTTGAAGTGTCCAAGGACGAGCTCGGACTTGCCAAGAGGCAGCTCGAGGAGAACAAAGGTAAGTAATACCTAGTTTATGGATATGTATAAAAAGAATGCGATTGCAAAATGACAGGAACATCATGAATTTGCCAGGGGCCATGACCGAAGTGGCGACCTTAAGGCAAGCGCTGTCCGAGGCCGAAGATAAAGTGGCCAAGGAGCGCACTGAGCAGGAAAGGCAAGAGGCTCGGGTGGGCGAGGTGCAGCAAAAGCTCCAAGCTCTCGTGACGAAGCACGAGGCGTTGGAGCTTGACTCGAAGACGCGAGAGTCTGAGCTTGCCGCGGCCCTCGAGAGCGCGAAAAGTGCCAAGGCCGAAGCCCAAAAGGCCCTCCAGGAGATTGACGTGATGAAGAATATAGCGGCGGGTAAGGCATTCTATATGCAAAGCAAGCATGTGAAAGTAAATTACCTGTTACTTACCCGAATCCGGAGCTCTCTAGGAGCATTCACAGATTTGCCCCGCAGCGTGTCGGATGCCGCACAGTTTTACCAGGCCGAGGAGGGAAGCTCAACGGAGAAGTTGTTCTGGTCTCAGTATACTGGGACCGAACACCCGGTGCCTATGAGCGACCAGCTGAAGCAGCTGGTCGAGCTACACAAAGCGGCCGAACAGGCCATGAAGGGCTTTATAGTCCGGCTGTGGCCTGGCGACGCCCTTCTGAGCAGCTACTTCGGCCTAGTGAGGAGGCTTGTGGACGCCTGCCCACGGCTGGAGGACGTTAAGCGGTCTATCTGCATCGAAGGTGCACGCCGGGCTTTCGCCCGTGTGAAGGTGCAATGGGCCAAGCTAGACGCCGTGAAGCTGATCAAGGAGGGACGCCGCAGGGCAAGGAGCATCGCGCCCCCGAAATTTATTATGAGGGTGTCCTGAAGGGTGCCCGTCTTGCAGCGGACGAATGTTCAAAGGATGTAATATTTGAGTAAACTTGCTCGTGTGATCCTGTATGATGAAAACTTGTTTCATATGCGCTATGCAACGCTTGTTTGAATTTAAAATATTACCTTCTGTTTGGCTGTTTATCCAATCTGAGAGATGGCTAGTCCTCGGCTTCTGCGACCATGCCGCGAGTGCTGGGGTGTTCGGGATAAACCTGAGCACTCTTGTTCCCATTGTTGGGTCCTTCGAGGGAGGTGCTCAGCACAGTGAACAAGGTAACCGGACTAATAATGCTTTATCACTCTCACTTAGCCATAGAATTCTATAATTTTAAATTTTGGCGAAGCCCCTGGTATTCGGAAGGCTGAATTCGGGGTGTGATACACGCCTTTAAGCCGGACAGGACCGGCTCCTCACTCTAAGCATCATAAGTCTTTAGGGACTCGAGACCTCGCCAAATAGCCACCAGTCGCTCGCCTTATCATGACAGTCAGTTTTAGCTTTCTCTACTGAGGTGCTTAGCCCAGCAGAACCGGGGCACAATCGCAGTAGTTCTCCTAGCGCTACCTTAGCCGATAGAGCGGAATGTAAGATACCAAAACATAGGAGCCGGGAAAACCCAACATTTGACCAAAGACATGATTCGGAGCTGATGCATATAATGCTATAAGTTCGGGGTGCCGCACTTGTGAAAGTGTTCGGACTTCTCACACCATATTGTGGGGTACTTAAGCCCCTGGTGTGTTGGCCGTACCAAAGTGTATGGTTGCAAGGCGTCATTAATGAACACATATATATAACAATAATGCCATAATAGTCGTAATGTTATGCGTTGTTTATTCAAAGAGGTGCGTTAAAGCAGAATGATACAGATAGTGCGATAAGCAAAAAGTAGGACTATGTCCCTTCCAAGGGCAAGCTGAGGAATAGTATTAAAGCAAATATTTCACTTGTTATCGTAATCCACCCGGGAATTCCGTGGTGTGACGTAGCTTTCTGCCTCTCTTGGTTGCTGCATCATGTGTTCGGCAATCATGCTGCTGGACAAGGTTTCCAGAGATTACAGTCCTGAAAGAGAAAAATAACAAAGCAGGAAGCCCCTAGTGCGGTTTAGGCCGCGTTTTCGAGCGTGCTGTAGTCGTGCCCCCCTCCCCACCTGTGCCCATGGTATTTTTAATGCGTAATTATGTGCGCGTGGAACGAATTTCGCTGTTTGGCTTGGGCCCGGGTGGGGGCCGCATTGCTACGTGAGCTCAGACCATGCCAGGCGGTCTAGTTGCCGATTACTCCGAGCGCGTTTGAAGGTGTCCGGGTCTTGAAACGCCGAACTGGTGGAATGCCTTGAGAGGCTGCTTTGCGCTTCTGCTGCGAGGGCCACAGTGTGCTCCTCCATGCGGAGAGAGTGCTCTGTGTTTTTGTTAACTGTGATGACCCTCGGGGGTCCTGGCATCTTGAGCTTGAGGTATGCATAATGCGGTACCACATTGAATCTCGCAAATGTGGTTCGCCCGAGCAGTGCATGATAGCCACTGCGGAACGGGACTATATCGAAGATTAATTCTTCGCTTCGGAAGTTATCCGGGGATCCAAAGACCACTTCCAGTGTAATTGAGCCAATGCAATGGGCCTCTACACCTGGAATGACGCCTTTAAAGGTCATTTTTGTGTGTTTGATCCTTGAGGGGTCTATACCCATTTTGCGCACTATGTCCTGGTAAAGTAGGTTCAGGCTGCTGCCGCCATCCATAAGGACTCGAGTGAGGTGAAATCCGTCAATGATTGGGTCTAAGACCACTGCGGCGAATCTGCCGTGACGGATACTAGTGTGGTGGTCCCTGCGATCGAAGGTGATCGGGCAGGAGGACCATGGGTTGAAATTTGGGGCGACTGGCTCCAACGCATATACATCCCTGAGCGCACACTTCCGTTCCCTCTTGGGGATGTGAGTTGCGTATATCATGTTCACCATCTGCACTTGTGGGGGGAACCTCTTATGTCCTCCGGTGTTCGGCTGTCGGGGCTCCTCTTCATCATCGCTGTGTGACCCCTTATCTTTATCTTCGGCAATTAACTTGCCGGCCTGCTTGAACACCCAGCATTCCCTGTTGGTGTGGTTGGCTGGCTTGTCAGGGGTACCGTGTATTTGACACGAGCGATCGAGTATGCGGTCCAAACTGGACGGGTCCGGAGTGCTTCTTTTAAATGGCTTTTTTCGCTGACTGGGTTTAGAGCCTTTGAATCCGGCATTGACTGTCGTATCCTTAGTATTATCGCTGTTAATGCGGCGCTTATGTTTGTTGCGACATGACCTGCTATTGCCGTCCTTGGTATCCGAAGTACCATGGTTTTTTGATATGTTGATACTGCGAGCCAGCCAGCTGTCTTCTCCCGCACAAAAGTGGGTCATGAGTGTCGTGAGGGCTGCCATCGATTTCGGCTTTTCCTGTCTAAGGTGCCGGGCAAGCCACTCATCGCGGATGTTATGCTTGAAGGGTGCTAGGGTCTCTGCATCCGGACAGTCGACGATTTGATTTTCTTTGTTAGCAACCGTGTCCAGAATGGCCTGGCCGATTCTTCTGGCTGCTGAATTACGTGGCTCAAGTCATCGACGTCTGGTGGTCGCACATAAGTGCCCTGAAAGTTTTCGAGGAATGCGGCTTCCAAATATTCCCAAAAGCTAATGGACTCTGCTGGCAAGCTGTTAAGCCAATGCCGCGCTGGTCCTTTGAGCTTTAGTGGGAGGTATTTGATGGCGTGTAAGTCATCGCCGCGGGCCATGTGGATGTGGAGGAGGAAATCCTTGATCCATACCGCATGATCTGTTGTGCCGTCGTATGATTCAATATTTACGGGTTTGAAACCCTCTGGGATTTGATGATCCATTACTTCGTCTGTGAAGCATAGGGGGTGTGCGGCGCCTCTGTATTGGGCTATATCACGACGCAGCTCGAATGGGTCTTGCCCGCTGTGTTCGGCCCGGCCGGATTGACTTTTACTGTATCCGGCGTGACGTTTATCGTCTCGCATAGTGGCGCGCCCTCGTGATCCGTAGATCGATCTTGCATGTTTTGCTTTGTCCTCCAATACGTCTCGCAGGTCTAGCGTATTTCCCCATGCATTTTTATTTGAATGGCGTCGGGGTGCAGGCTGAGTTTTTGGCCGGAATGCCTCTCTATCGCGGCCACGAGGTGGCCGATCAGCCGCGTCATACGCTTCTTCCTCCAGTCGGGGTAGCAACCTGCATTTTGGGTAACTCTTGGAGGGGCGCTCGGGTTTATACTCCTCGGCCACGAGGACTTCAGTCCATCTGTCAGCTAGCAGATCTTGATCAGCTTGAAGCTACTGCTGCTTTTTCTTAAGGCTATTTGCCGTGGCTATAAGCCGGCGCTTGAAGCGCTCTTGTTCGACGGGATCCTCTGGCATGGCGAATTCATCATCGCCGAGGCTTGCCTCGTCTTCGTAGGGGGGCATGTAATTATCATCCTCCGCTTCTTCATCTGCCGCTCTCTCAGGAGGGCTGGCTCCTCCATCCTCCTGCTCTAAATCTTGCTGGAGGCGATTGTTGTTATCTTCGGCACTATCCGGAGTGTTATTATCTCCTGTGCCGGTATCACCACTTTTGCTTTGGCGGGACTTAGAGTGGCGCCGCTGACGTCGGTGCTTGGGTTGCTTCTTGGAGGGGTCATCCGCCCCTGTCTCGTCGCCATTGCCTTCTTTGGGTGTGTCCACCATGTATATATCGTATGATGAGGTGGCTGTCCAGTGCCTTGTGGGCAGTGGTTCATCTTCGTCTCCCGCATCGTCGTCCATACGGTCGATGTCTTCGGAGTCAAAGTCAAGCATGTCGGTTAAGTCATCGACAGTGGCTACTAAGTGGGTGGTGGGCGGGCCGCGAATTTCTTCGTCGTCCGCATCCCAATCCTGCCGGACATAGTTCGGCCAGGATCCTCCTCACAAGGAGAGAGACCTTAATGAGTTCAGCATGTCGCCAAAGGGCGAGTGCTGAAAAATATCTGCGGAGGTAAACTCCATGATCGGAGCCCAATCGGATTCGCTAGGAACGGGTGCAGGCGGTTCGGAGTCCGTGGCCGGAGAGAGATCCGGCAGTTTGTCAACACGGCTCTCGTGCAAAGTAAGGTCGATGTTCGGCTCGATCGCCGATGAGGGTAATGCCTCCGTGGTGGGGTCCATCCACCCGTCTATGGACGGCGCAACTGGCTCCGAATTGAGGGTCGGAGCGGCTGCCGGTGCGATCTCCTGAACAATGTCGGATGGTAGAGCTAAATCGTAATCATCATGACCGCGTGACGCACAAGGCAGAGGCTCAAATCCATCGAAGATCAAGTCTCCGCGGATATCGGCCGTGTAGTTTAAGCTACCAAACCTGACCTGATGGCCAGGGGCGTAGCTTTCAATCTGCTCCAGATGGCCAATCGAATTGGCCCGCAGCGCAAAGCCACCGAATACAAAAATCTGTCCGGGGAGAAAATTCTCACCCTGGACTGCATCGCTAACGATGATAGAAGGAGCCATCGAGCCTAACGGCGACGACACAGAAGAACTCTCAATGAAAGCACCAATGTCGGTGTCAAAACCGGCGGATCTCGGGTAGCGGGTCCCGAACTATGCGTCTAGGCGGATGGTAACAGGAGGCAGGGGACACGAAGTTTTACCCAGGTTCGGGCCCTTGATACGTCTCCAACGTATCTATAATTGTTGATTGCTCCATGCTATATTATCTACTGTTTTGGACTATATTGGGCTTTATTTTCCACTTTTATATTATTTTTGGGACTTACCTATTAACCGGAGGCCCAGCCCAGAATTGCTCTTTTTTGCCTATTTCAGTGTTTCGAAGAAACGGAATATCAAACGGAGTCCAAATGGAATATAATCTTCGGGAACGTGATTTTCTCACCAAACGTGATCCAGGAGACTTGGACCCTGCTCCAAGGAACAAAAGAGGCGGTCACGAGGGTGGGGGGCGCGCCCCCCTAGGGCGTGCCCCCTACCTCGTGGGCCCCTCGTTGCTCCTCCGGCGTACTTCTTCCTCCTATATATACACACGTACCCCCAAACAATCAGAACAGGAGCCAAAAACCTAATTCCACCATCGCAACTTTCTGTATCCACGAGATCTCATCTTGGGGCCTGTTCCGGAGCTCCGTCGGAAGAGGGCCGTCATCGCGGAGGGCTTCTACATCATCATAACCTCTCCGATGAAGTGTGAGTAGTTTACCTCAGACCTTCGGGTCCATAGTTAGTAGCCAGATGGCTTCTTCTCTCTCTTTGAATCTCAATACAAAGTTCTCCCCCTCTCTTGTGGAGATCTATTCGATGTAATCTTGTTTTTATGGTGTGTTTGTTGAGACCGATGAATTGTGGGTCTATGATCAAGTCTATCTATGAATAATATTTGAATCTTCTCTGAATTCTTTTATGTATGATTGGTTATCGTTGCAAGTCTATTCGAATTATCCGTTTGGTTTGGCCAACTAGATTGGTAGTTCTTGCCATGGGAGAAGTGCTTAGCTTTGGGTTCGATCTTGCGTTGTCCTTACCCAGTGACAGAAGGGGCAGCAAGGCACGTATTGTATCGTTGCCATCGAGGATAACAAGATGGGGTTTATTTCATATTTCATGAATTTATCTCTCTACATCATGTCAACTTGCTTAAGGTGTTACTCTGTTTTTAACTTAAAATATTACCTTCTGTTTGGCTGTTTATCCAATCTGAGAGATGGCTAGTCCTCGGCTTCTGCGACCATGCCGCGAGTGCTGGGGTGTTCGGGATAAACCTGAGCACTCTTGTTTCCATTGTTGGGTCCTTCGAGGGAGGTGCTCAGCACAGTGAACAAGGTAACCGGACTAATAATGCTTTATCACTCTCACTTAGCCATAGAATTCTATAATTTTAAATTTTGGCGAAGCCCCTGGTATTCAGAAGGCTGAATTCGGGGTGTGATACACGCCTTTAAGCCGGATAGGACCGGCTCCTCGTTCTAAGCAGCATAAGTCTTTAGGGACTCGAGACCTCGCCAAATAGCCACCAGTCGCTCGCCTTATCATGACAGTCAGTTTTAGCTTTCTCTACTGAGGTGCTTAGCCCAGCAGAACCGGGGCACAATCGCAGTAGTTCTCCTAGCGCTACCTTAGCCGATAGAGCGGAATGTAAGATACCAAAACATAGGAGCCAGGAAAACCCAACATTTGACCAAAGACATGATTCGGAGCTGATGCATATAATGCTATAAGTTCGGGGTGCCGCACTTGTGAAAGTGTTCGGACTTCTCACACCATATTGCGGGGTACTTAAGCCCCTGGTGTGTTGGCCGTACCAAAGTGTACGGTTGCAAGGCATCATTAATGAACACATATATATAACAATAATGCCATAATAGTCGTAATGTTATGCGTTGTTTATTCAAAGAGGTGCGTTAAAGCAGAATGATACAGATAGTGCGATAAGAAAAAAGTAGGACTATGTCCCTTCCAAGGGCAAGCTGAGGAATAGTATTAAAGCAAATATTTCACTTGTTATCGTAATCCACCTGGGAGTTCCGTGGTGTGACGTAGCTTTCTACCTCTCTTGGTTGCTGCATCATGTGTTCGGCAATCATGCTGCTGGACAAGGTTTCCAGAGACTACAGTCCTGAAAGAGAAAAATAACAAAGCAGGAAGCCCCTAGTGCGGTTTAGGCCGCGTTTTCGAGCGTGCTGTAGTCGTGCCCCCCTCCCCACCTGTGCCCATGGTATTTTTAATGCGTAATTATGTGCGCGTGGAACGAATTTCGCTGTTTGGCTTGGGCCCGGGTGGGGGCCGCATTGCTACGTGAGCTCAGACCATGCCAGGCGGTCTAGTTGCCGATTACTCCGAGCGCGTTTGAAGGTGTCCGGGTCTTGAAACGCCGAACTGGTGGAATGCCTTGAGAGGCTGCTTTGCGCTTCTGCTGCGAGGGCCGCAGTGTGCTCCTCCATGCGGAGAGAGTGCTCTGTGTTTTTGTTAACTGTGATGACCCTCGGGGGTCCTGGCATCTTGAGCTTGAGGTATGCATAATGCGGTACCACATTGAATCTCGCAAATGTGGTTCGCCCGAGCAGTGCATGATAGCCACTGCGGAACGGGACTATATCGAAGATTAATTCTTCGCTTCGGAAGTTATCCGGGGATCCAAAGACCACTTCCAGTGTAATTGAGCCAATGCAATGGGCCTCTACACCTGGAATGACGCCTTTAAAGGTCATTTTTGTGTGTTTGATCCTTGAGGGGTCTATACCCATTTTGCGCACTATGTCCTGGTAAAGTAGGTTCAGGCTGCTGCCGCCATCCATAAGGACTCGAGTGAGGTGAAATCCGTCAATGATTGGGTCTAAGACCACTGCGGCGAATCTGCCGTGACGGATACTAGTGTGGTGGTCCCTGCGATCGAAGGTGATCGGGCAGGAGGACCATGGGTTGAAATTTGGGGCGACTGGCTCCAACGCATATACGTCCCTGAGCGCACGCTTCCGCTCCCTCTTGGGGATGTGAGTTGCGTATATCATGTTCACCATCCGCACTTGTGGGGGGAACCTCTTATGTCCTCCGGTGTTCGGCTGTCGGGGCTCCTCTTCATCATCGCTGTGTGACCCCTTATCTTTATCTTCGGCAATTAACTTGCCGGCCTGCTTGAACACCCAGCATTCCCTGTTGGTGTGGTTGGCTGGCTTGTCAGGGGTACCGTGTATTTGACACGAGCGATCGAGTATGCGGTCCAAACTGGACGGGTCCGGAGTGCTTCTTTTAAATGGCTTTTTTCGCTGACTGGGTTTAGAGCCTTTGAATCCGGCATTGACTGCTGTATCCTTAGTATTATCGCTGTTAATGCGGCGCTTATGTTTGTTGCGACATGACCTGCTATTGCCGTCCTTGGTATCCGAAGTACCATGGTTTTTTGATATGTTGTTACTGCGAGCCAGCCAGCTGTCTTCTCCCGCACAAAAGCGGGTCATGAGTGTCGTGAGGGCTGCCATCGATTTCGGCTTTTCCTGTCTAAGGTGCCGGGCAAGCCACTCGTCGCGGATGTTATGCTTGAAGGGTGCTAGGGTCTCTGCATCCGGACAGTCGACGATTTGATTTTTCTTTGTTAGGAACCGTGTCCAGAATGGCCTGGCCGATTCTTCTGTCTGCTGAATTACGTGGCTCAAGTCATCGACGTCTGGTGGTCGCACATAAGTGCCCTGAAAGTTTTCGAGGAATGCGGCTTCCAAATATTCCCAAAAGCTAATGGACTCTGCTGGCAAGCTGTTAAGCCAATGCCGCGCTGGTCCTTTGAGCTTTAGTGGGAGGTATTTGATGGCGTGTAAGTCATCACCGCGTGCCATGTGGATGTGGAGGAGGAAATCCTTGATTCATACCGCATGATCTGTTGTGCCGTCGTATGATTCAATATTTACGGGTTTGAAACCCTCTGGGATTTGATGATCCATTACTTCGTCTGTGAAGCATAGGGGGTGTGCGGCGCCTCTGTATTGGGCTATATCACGACGCAGCTCGAATGGGTCTTGCCCGCTGTGTTCGGCCCGGCCGGATTGACTTTTACTGTATCCGGCGTGACGTTTATCGTCTCGCATAGTGGTGCGCCCTCGTGATCCGTAGATCGATCTTGCATGTTTTGCTTTGTCCTCCAATACGTCTCGCAGGTCTAGCGTATTTCCCCATGCATTTTTATTTGAATGGCGTCGGGGTGCAGGCTGAGTTTTTGGCCGGAATGCCTCTCTATCGCGGCCACGAGGTGGCCGATCAGCCGCGTCATACGCTTCTTCCTCCAGTCGGGGTAGCAACCTGCATTTTGGGTAACTCTTGGAGGGGCGCTCGGGTTTATACTCCTCGGCCACGAGGACTTCAGTCCATCTGTCAGCTAGCAGATCTTGATCAGCTTGAAGCTACTGCTGCTTTTTCTTAAGGCTATTTGCCGTGGCTATAAGCCGGCGCTTGAAGCGCTCTTGTTCGACGGGATCCTCTGGCATGGCGAATTCATCATCGCCGAGGCTTGCCTCGTCTTCGTAGGGGGGCATGTAATTATCATCCTCCGCTTCTTCATCAGCCGCTCTCTCAGCAGGGCTGGCTCCTCCATCCTCCTGCTCTAAATCTTGCTGGAGGCGATTGTTGTTATCTTCGGCACTATCCGGAGTGTTATTATCTCCTGTGCCGGTATCACCACTTTTGCTTTGGCGGGACTTAGAGTGGCGCCGCTGACGTCGGTGCTTGGGTTGCTTCTTGGAGGGGTCATCCGCCCCTGTCTCGTCGCCATTGCCTTCTTTGGGTGTGTCCACCATGTATATATCGTATGATGAGGTGGCTGTCCAGTGCCTTGTGGGCAGTGGTTCATCTTCGTCTCCCGCATCGTCGTCCATACGGTCGATGTCTTCGGAGTCAAAGTCAAGCATGTCGGTTAAGTCATCGACAGTGGCTACTAAGTGGGTGGTGGGCGGGCCGCGAATTTCTTCGTCGTCCGCATCCCAATCCTGCCGGACATAGTTCGGCCAGGATCCTCCTCACAAGGAGAGAGACCTTAATGAGTTCAGCATGTCGCCAAAGGGCGAGTGCTGAAAAATATCCGTGGAGGTAAACTCCATGATCGGAGCCCAATCGGATTCGCTAGGAACGGGCGCAGGCGGTTCGGAGTCCGTGGCCGGAGAGAGATCCGGCAGTTTGTCAACACGGCTCTCGTGCAGAGTAAGGTCGATGTTCGGCTCGATCGCCGATGAGGGTAATGCCTCCGTGGTGGGGTCCATCCACCCGTCCATGGACGGCGCAACTGGCTCCGAATTGAGGGTCGGAGCGGCTGCCGGTGCGATCTCCTGAACAATGTCGGATGGTAGAGATAAATCGTAATCATCATGACCGCGTGACGCACAAGGCAGAGGCTCAAATCCATCGAAGATCAAGTCTCCGCGGATATCGGCCGTGTAGTTTAAGTTACCAAACCTGACCTGATGGCCAGGGGCGTAGCTTTCAATCTGCTCCAGATGGCCAATCGAATTGGCCCGCAGCGCAAAGCCACCGAATACAAAAATCTGTCCGGGGAGAAAAGTCTCACCCTAGACTGCATCGGTAACGATGATAGAAGAAGCCATCGAGCCTAACGGCGACGACACAGAGGAACTCTCAATGAAAGCACCAATGTCGGTGTCAAAACCGGCAGATCTCGGGTAGCGGGTCCCGAACTGTGCGTCTAGGCGGATGGTAACAGGAGGCAGGGGACACGAAGTTTTACCCAGGTTCGGGCCCTTGATACGTCTCCAACGTATCTATAATTGTTGATTGCTCCATGCTATATTATCTACTGTTTTGGACTATATTGGGCTTTATTTTCCACTTTTATATTATTTTTGGGACTAACCTATTAACCGGAGGCCCAGCCCAGAATTGCTGTTTTTTGCCTATTTCAGTGTTTCGAAGAAACGGAATATCAAACGGAGTCCAAACGGAATAAAATCTTCGGGAACGTGATTTTCTCACCAAACGTGATCCAGGAGACTTGGACCCTGCTCCAAGGAACAAAAGAGGCGGTCACGAGGGTGGGGGGCGCGCCCCCCTAGGGCGTGCCCCCTACCTCGTGGGCCCCTCGTTGCTCCTCCGGCGTACTTATTCCTCCTATATATACACACGTACCCCCAAACAATCAGAACAGGAGCCAAAAACCTAATTCCACCATCGCAACTTTCTGTATCCACGAGATCTCATCTTGGGGCCTGTTCCGGAGCTCCGTCGGAAGAGGGCCGTCATCGCGGAGGGCTTCTACATCATCATAACCTCTCCGATGAAGTGTGAGTAGTTTACCTCAGACCTTCGGGTCCATAGTTAGTAGCCAGATGGCTTCTTCTCTCTCTTTGAATCTCAATACAAAGTTCTCCCCCTCTCTTGTGGAGATATATTCGATGTAATCTTCTTTTTGTGGTGTGTTTGTTGAGACCGATGAATTGTGGGTTTATGATCAAGTCTATCTATGAATAATATTTGAATCTTCTCTGAATTCTTTTATGTATGATTGGTTATCTTTGCAAGTCTATTCGAATTATCCGTTTGGTTTGGCCAACTAGATTGGTAGTTCTTGCCATGGGAGAAGTGCTTAGCTTTGGGTTCGATCTTGCGTTGTCCTTACCCAGTGACAGAAGGGGCAGCAAGGCACGTATTGTATCGTTGCCATCGAGGATAACAAGATGGGGTTTATTTCATATTTCATGAATTTATCTCTCTACATCATGTCAACTTGCTTAAGGCGTTACTCTGTTTTTAACTTAATACTCTAGATGCATGCTGGATAGCGGTCGATGAGTGGAGTAATAGTAGTAGATGCAGAATCGTTTCGATCTACTTGTCACGGATGTGATGCCTATATACATGATCATGCCTAGATATTCTCATAACTATGCTCAATTCTGTCAATTGCTCAACAGTAATTTGTTCACCCACAGTAGAATACTTATGCTCTTGAGAGAAGCCACTAGTGAAACCTATGGCCCCCGGGTCTATTCTCATCATATCAATCTCCATCACTTTAATCTTGCTTTGCTTTTTACTTTGCCTTTACTATTTACTTTGCATCTTTATACCAAAAATACCAAAAATACTAAATCTATCAGATCTCACTCTCGTAAGTGACCGTCAAGGGATTGACAACCCCTAATCACGTTGGTTGCGAGTAGCTATCGCTTTGTGCAGGTATGAGGGACTTGAGCATGGCCTCCTACTGGATTGATACCTTGGTTCTCAAAAACTGATGGAAATACTTACGCTACTCTGCTGCATCGTCCCTTCCTCTTCGGGGAAAACCAACGCAAGCTAGAGACGTAGCAAGAAGGATTTCTGGCATCGTTGCCGGGGAGTCTACGCAAAAAGTCAACATACCAAGTACCCATCACAATCCCTATCTCTCGCATTACATTATTTGCCATTTGCCTCTCATTTTCCTCTCCCCCCCAATTTACCCTTGCTGTTTTATTCATCCTCTCTCTCTATCCTCCCTCTCTATTTGCCTCTCTTTGCCCATTTGCTTTTGTTTGCTCGTGTGTTAGATTGCTTGTTTGTCGCGATGGCTCAAGATACTACTAAATTGTGTGACTTCACCAATACCAATAATAATGATTTCCTTAGCACTCTGATTGCTCCTCTTACCGATGCTGAATCTTGTGAAATTAATACTGCTTTGTTGAATCTTGTTATGAAATATCAATTCGCTGGCCTTCCTAGTGAAGATGCCGCTACTCATCTGAATAGCTTCGTTGATTTATGTGATATGCAAAAGAAAAAATATGCCAATAATGATGTCGTTAAATTGAAGCTATTTCCTTTTTCGCTTAGAGATCGTGCTAAAGCTTGGTTTTCGTCTTTTCCTAAAAAAAGTATTGATTCATGGAACAAGTGCAAAGATGCTTTTATCTCTAAGTATTTTCCTCCCGCTAAGATCATCTCTCTTAGAAACGATATTATGAACTTTAAACAACTTGATCATGAACATGTTGCACAAAGCTTGGGAGAGAATGAAATTAATGATACGTAATTGCCCTACTCATGGTTTGAATTTGTGGATGATCATACAAATTTTTTATGCCGGATTGAATTTTGCTTCTAGAAATCTTTTAGATTCGGCCGCGGGAGGCACTTTTATGGAAATCACTTTAGGAGATGCTACTAAACTCCTAGATAATATTATGGTTAATTATTCTCAATGGCATACTAAAAGATCTTCTAATAAAAAAGTGCATGTGATAGAAGAAATTAATGTGTTGAGTGGAAAGATGGATGAACTTATGAAATTATTTGGTACTAAGAGTGTTTCTTCTGATCCTAATGATATGCCTTTGTCTACTTTGATTGAGAAAAACAATGAATCTATGGATGTGAATTTTGTCGGTAGGAATAATTTTGGTAACAACGCTTATAGAGGGAATTTTAATCCTAGGCCATATCCTAGTAATCCTTCTAATAATTATGGGAATTCCTACAACAAATCTTATGGAAATTATAATAAGATGCCCTCTGAATTTGAGAATAGTGTTAAAGAGTTTATGAATCCACAAAAGAATTTTAATGCTTTGCTTGAGGAGGAATTGCTTAAAGTTGATGATTTGGCTAGAAACGTTGATAGAATTTCTCTTAGATCTATTCCTCCTAAGCATGATATCAATGAGTCTCTCAAAGCCATGAGAATTTCCATTCATGAGTGCAAGGAAAGAACCGATAGGATGCGTGCTTCCAAAGATGCCTTTATTAAAGCATGTTCCTCCAATCCCTATGAAAATCAAGATGAAGATGTAAAATTTATTGATGTGTCCCCTATTAAATCTTTATTTTGCAATATGAATCTTGATGAAACTGAATATGATCTTCCTTTACCTAGAAGGCGTTCTAAGAATTCGGAGTATTTAGATCTTAATGATGAAATTGATGAAAGTGGGATTGAAAGAAATAAAAATCTAGATGTTTCTAAACCCACTATATTGGATTTAAAGGAATTTAATTATGAAAGTTTCTCTTTAATTGATTGTATTTCCTTGTTGCAATCCGTGGTAAATTCTCCACATGCTTATAGTCAAAATAAAGCCTTCACCGAACATATTGTTGATGCCTTGATGCAATCTTATGAAGAAAAACTTGAGTTGAAAGTTTCTATCCCTAGAAAACTCTATGATGAGTGGGAACCAACTACTAAAATTAAAATTAAAGATCATGAGTTTTATGCTTTGTGTGATTTGGGTGCTAGTGTCTCTACTATTCCCAAGACTTTGTGTGATTTACTAGATTTTCGTAATTTTGATGATTGCTCTCTAAACTTGCATCTTGTGGATTCCACTATTAAGAAACCTATGGGAAGAATTAATGATGTTCTTATTGTTGCAAATAGGAATTATGTGCCCGTAGATTTCATTGTTCTTGATATGGATTGCAATCCTTCTTGCCCTATTATTCTTGGTAGACCTTTCCTTAGAACGGTTGGTGCGATTATTGATATGAAGGAAGGGAATATTAGATTTAAATTTCCATTAAAAAAGGGCATGGAACACTTTCCAAAAAAAAATTACCATATGAAACTATCATGAGAGCCACTTACGGATTGCCTACCAAAGATAGCAATACCTAGATCTATCCTCGCTTTTATGCCTAGCTAGGGGCGTTAAACGATAGCGCTTGTTGGGAGTCAACCCAATTTTATTTTTATTCCTTGCTTTTTGCTCCTGCTTAGTAATAAATAAATTATTTAGCCTCTGTTTTGGTTGTGTTTTTTGTGTTTAATTAGTGTTTGTGCCAAGTAGAACCGTTGGGAAGACTTGGGGAAAGTCTTGTTGAACTTGCTGTAAAAAACAGAAACTTTAGCGCTCACGAGAACTGCTGTCATTTTTATTTGAAGAGTGCTATTTAGTTAATTCTTTTTGAAGATGATTAATAGATAAATTACTCCTTCCAGAAATTTATTTTAGAATTTTTGGGGTTCCAGATCTTGCGCTAGCTACAGATTACTACAGACTGTTCTGTTTTTGACAGATTCTGTTTTTCGTGTGTTGTTTGCTTATTTTGATGAATCTATGGCTAGTAAAATAGTTTATAATCCATAGAGAAGTTGGAATACAGTAGGTTTAACACCAATATAAATAAAGAATGAGTTAATTACAGTACCTTGAAGTGGTCTTTTGTTTTCTTTCGCTAACGGAGCTCACGAGTTTTCTATTTTGAGTTTTGTGTTGTGAAGTTTTCAAGTTTTGGGTGAATTCTTTTGATGGATCATGGAACAAGGAGTGGCAAGATCCTAAGCTTGGGGATGCCCATGGAACCCCCAAGATAATTCAAGGACACCAAAAAGTCAAAGCTTGGGGATGCCCCGGAAGGCATCCCCTCTTTCGTCCACTTCCATCGGTAATTTGCTTGGAGCTATATTTTTATTCACCAACATGATATGTGTTTTGCTTGGAGCGTCTTGTATTATTTGTGTCTTTGTGTCTTAGTATACCACAATCATCCTTGCGGTACACACCTTTTGAGAGAGCCATACATGAATTAAAATTTGATAGAATACTCTATGTGCTTCACTTATATCTTTTGAGCTAAGTAGTTTTGCTCTATGTACTTCACTTATATCTTTTGAGCGTAGTAGTTTTGCTCTATGTGCTTCACTTATATCTTTTGAGCGTTTTAATTTTGCTCTATGTACTTCAGTTAGATCTTTTAGAGCACGGTGGTGGATTTGTTTTAAAGAAACTATTGATCTCTCATGCTTCACTTAAATTATTTTGAGAGTCTCTTAATAGCATGGTAATTTGCTTAATAATAATATGCTTGGTATTCAAGATTTGTGAAACTTTCTTTTGAGTGTGTTGAATACTAAGAAAAGATTGAAGCATGACAATTGTTTTGAGATATGGAGGTGATAATATTAAAGTCATGCTAGTTGAGTAGTTGTGAATTTAAAGAATACTTGTGTTAAAGTTTGTGATTCCCGTAGCATGCACGTATGGTGAACCGTTATGTGATGAAGACGGAGCATGATTTATTTCTTGATTGTCTTCCTTATGAGTGGCGGTCGGGGACGAGCGATGGTCTTTTCCTACCAATCTATCCACCTAGGAGCATGCGCGTAATACTTTGCTTTGATAACTTCTAGATTTTTGCAATAAGTATATGAGTTCTTTATGACTAATGTTGAGTCCATGGATTATATGCACTCTCACCCTTCCAGCTTTGCTAGCCTCTCTAATACCGCACACCTTTCGCCGGTATCATACACCTACCATATACCTTCCTCAAAACAGCCACCATACCTACCTATTATGGCATTTCCATAGCCATTCCAAGATATATTGCCATGCAACCTTCCACCATCTAGTTCATCATGACACACTCCATCATTGTCATATTGCATATCCCGGTACACCGCCGGATGCAATCACATAGAGTCATATTTTGTTCTAAGTATCGAGTTGTAATTGTTGAGTTGTAAGAAAAATAAAAGTGTGATGATCATCATTATTAGAGCATTGTCCCAAGTGAGGAAAGAATGATGGAGACTATGATTCCCCCATAAGTCGGGATGAGACTCCGAACAAAAAATAAATAAAAGAGCCCAAAGAATCCCAAATAAAAAGAGGCCATAAAATAAATAAATAAATAAATAAAAGAGAAAAAGGCCCAAATAAAAAAATTAGAGAAAAAGAGAGAAGGGACAATGTTACTATCCTCTTACCACACTTGTGCTTCGAAGTAGCACCATGATCTTCATAGTAGAGAGTCTCTCATGTTATCACTTTCATATACTAGTGGAAATTTTACATTATAGAACTTGGCTTGTATATTCCAATGATGGGTTTCCTCAAATTGCCCCAGGTCTTCATGAGCAAGCAAGTTGGATGCACACCCACTTAGTTTCTTTTTGATCTTTCATATACTTATAGCTCTAGTGCATCCGTTGCATGGCAATCCCTACTCACTCACATTGATATCTATTGATGGGCATCTCCATAGCCCGTTGATACGCCTAGTTGATGTGAGACTATCTTCTCCTTTTTGTCTTCTCCACAACCACCATTCTATTCCACCTATAGTGCTATATCCATGGCTCACGCTCATGTATTGCGTGAAGATTGAAAAAGTTTTGAAAAAGTTAGAGTATGAAACAATTGCTTGGCTTGTCATCGGGGTTGTGCATGATTTAAATACTTTGTGTGGTGAAGATGGAGCATAGCCAGACTATGCGATTTTTTAGGGATAACTTTCTTTGGCCATGTTATTTTGAGAAGACATAATTGCTTTGTTTGTATGCTTGAAGTATTATTATTTTTATGTCAATATAAACTTTTGTCTTGAATCTTTCTAATCTGAATATTCATACCACAATTAAGAAGATCTGCATTGAAATTATACCAAGTAGCACTCCGCATCAAATTTTTTTTTTATCATTTACCTACTCGAGGACGAGCATGAATTAAGCTTGGGGATGCCTGATACGTCTCCAACGTATCTATAATTTTTGATTGCTCCATGCTATATTATCTACTATTTTGGACTATATTGGGCTTTATTTTCCACTTTTATATTATTTTTGGGACTAACCTATTAACCGGAGGCCCAACCCAGAATTGCTGTTTTTTTGCCTATTTCAGTGTTTCGAAGAAAGAGAATATCAAACGGAGTCCAAACGGAATAAAATCTTCGGGAACGTGATTTTCTCACCAAACGTGATCCAGGAGACTTGGACCCTGCTCCAAGGAACAAAAGAGGCAGTCACGAGGGTGGGGGGCGCGCCCCCCTAGGGCGTGCCCCCTACCTCGTGGGCCCCTTGTTGCTCCTCCGGCGTACTTATTCCTCCTATATATACACACGTACCCCCAAACGATCAGAACAGGAGCCAAAAACCTAATTCCACCGTCGCAACTTTCTGTATCCACGAGATCTCATCTTGGGGCCTGTTCCGGAGCTCCACCGGAAGAGGGCCGTCATCGCGGAGGGCTTCTACATCATCATAACCTCTCCGATGAAGTGTGAGTAGTTTACCTCAGACCTTCGAGTCCATAGTTAGTAGCTAGATGGCTTCTTCTCTCTCTTTGAATCTCAATACAAAGTTCTCCCCCTCTCTTGTGGAGATCTATTCGATGTAATCTTATTTTTGCGGTGTGTTTGTTGAGACCGATGAATTGTGGGTTTATGATCAAGTCTATCTATGAATAATATTTGAATCTTCTCTGAATTCTTTTATGTATGATTGGTTATCTTTGCAAGTCTCTTTGAATTATCCGTTTGGTTTGGCCAACTAGATTGGTAGTTCTTGCCATGGGAGAAGTGCTTAGCTTTGGGTTCGATCTTGCGGTGTCCTTACCCAGTGACAGAAGGGGCAGCAAGGCAGTATTGTATCGTTGCCATCGAGGATAACAAGATGGGGTTTATTTCATATTGCATGAATTTATCTCTCTACATCATGTCAACTTGCTTAAGGCGTTACTCTGTTTTTAACTTAATACTCTAGATGCATGCTGGATAGCGGTCGATGAGTGGAGTAATAGTAGTAGATGCAGAATCGTTTCGATCTACTTGTCACGGATGTGATGCCTATATACATGATCATGCCTAGATATTCTCAATACTATGCTCAATTCTGTCAATTGCTCAACAGTAATGTGTTCACCCACCGTAGAATACTTATGCTCTTGAGAGAAGCCACTAGTGAAACCTATGGCCCCCGGGTCTATTCTCATCATATCAATCTCCATCACTTTAATCTTGCTTTGCCTTTTACTTTGCCTTTACTATCTACTTTGCATCTTTATACCAAAAATACCAAAAATATTATATCTATCAGATCTCACTCTCGTAAGTGACCGTGAAGGGATTGACAACCCCTAATCGCGTTGGTTGCGAGTAGCTATCGCTTTGTGCAGGTACGAGGGACTTGAGGGTGGCCTCCTACTGGATTGATACCTTGGTTCTCAAAAACTGAGGGAAATACTTATGCTACTCTGCTGCATCATCCCTTCCTCTTCGGGGAAAACCAACGCAAGCTCAAGACGTAGCAGCCCTCTTGATGGAGGTAAAACCCTACGTCCTGCCTGATTAATATTGATTATATGGGTAGTACAAGAGTAGATCTACCACGAGATCAGAGAGGCTAAACCCTAGAAGCTAGCCTATGGTATGATTGTATGTTGTCCTACAGACTAAAACCCTCCGGTTTATATAGACACCGGAGAGGGCTAGGGTTACACAAGGTCGGTTACAAAGGAGGAGATATGCATATCCGTATTGCCTAGCTTGCCTTCCACGCCAAGTAGAGTCCCATCCGGACATGAGATGAAGTCTTCAATCTTGTATCTTCATAGTCTAACAGTCCGGCCAAAGGATATAGTCCGGCTGTCCAGAGACCCCCTAATCCAGGACTCCCTAAGTGCCACATGGACCGGGCATCTTAAGCTTGACAGAAGCGTAATGTGGTACTACGTTAAAATGAGCGAAAGCCGCTCTTCCGAGTAGTGTTTGGTAGCCACTTCGGAATGGAGCGATGTAGAATGTTAACTTTTCGCTTTGGAAGTTGTCGGGAGAACCGAATACAACCTCTAGTAATAGAGATCCCCTACAGTGGGCCTCTGGGCCTAGTATTACTCCCTTGAAGGTAGTATTACTGTGGCTTATTTTTGTCAGGTCTATCCTCATTTTGCGGACTGTGTCCTGATATATCAGATTTAGACTATTGTCACCGTCCATAAGGACTCGTGTGAGGTAGTATCCGTTTATTATTGGGTCTAACACCAAGGCAGCCAATCCTTCATGCTGGATGCTTGTCGCGTGATCCCCGCGATCAAAAGTGATCGGGCAGGCCAACCAGTGGTTGAACTTAGGGGTGACGGGCTCTATGGCGCGTATGTCTTGGAGTGCATGTTTGCTTCTCCTCTTCGTCACATGGATCATGTTTACTGTTTTAACCTCTGGTGGGATTTCTTTCCGTCCTCTAGTGCATTGCTGGCGAGGTTCGTCCTCGTCTTCGCTTGGTGTCTCCCCCCCCTTGTGTTCGGCGTTTAGCTTACTGGCCTGCTTGAAGACCCAGCATTCTCTGTGGGTGTGATTTGCAGGTTTGTCGAGGGTGCCATGGATCTGGCATACTTTGTCGAGGATCTTGTTTAGGCTAGACGGTCCATCTCTGCTGCCTTTGAAAGGCTTTTTCCACTGACCTGGCCGAGAGCCCCTGAATCCGGTGTTGACCGCCGTATTAGCTGGGCTGTCTTCTTTATTTCGACGCTTGTTTTTACTGCGTCATGGTTTTCCATTGCCATCCCTGACTTCGGATGTGCTTGGGTCGCTGGTGCTACTGCGGGCTAACCAGCTATCTTCGCCCGCGCAAAAGCGGGTCATGAGGCTTGTCAGGGCTGCCATTGTTCTCGGTTTTTCTTGGCTGAGGTGTCTGGCGAGCCATTCGTCTCGGACGCTGTGCTTGAAAGCTGCTAAGGCTTCGGCGTTCGGACAGTTGACGATTTGGCTCTTCTTAGTGAGAAACCTGTTCCAAAGCTTTCGGGCTGACTCTCCGGGATGTTGAATTATATGACTTAAATCGTCTACATTCAGAGGTCGGACATAGGTCCCTTGAAAACTAGCCCGAAAAGCATCCTCGAGCTCCTGCCAACTTCCAATTGAGTTTTCGGGGAGGCTTTTCAGCCAGTGCCGAGCTGGTCCTTCAAGCTTGAGGGGCAAGTACTTGATGGCATGGAGATCGTCTCCACAAGCCATGTGGATGTGGAGGATAAAGTCCTCAATCCAGACCCCAGGGTCTGTGGTCCTGTCGTTCACTTCTATGTTCACTGGTTTGAATCCTTCTGGGAATTCATGGTCCAGCACCTCATCGGTGAAACATAGGGGGTGTGCGGCACCCTTGTATTTGGATGTATCATGGCGTTTGGACGGTTGTAGTATTCGATTTTGATTTTGTGCCGGAGCGCGCTTCCTAGAACCATAGATGGATCTGGTCATATTGGATTTTTGGCGCAAGTCCTCGCGTAGATCGTGTGTTGACTTATGTGCGACCTTGTTAGCCGCTCTATTGTGGTCACACGGTGGTTGATCCGGCCGGTTGGCCGTTTTCTTCTTCGGCTGTATGGGCTCTAAGGCCTCATCGTCGAATTCGGGTAATAGTTTGCGCTTTGTATAGCTCTTTGTGTGGTAACCTCCACCATACTTTTCTTCATTGTTGAGCACTTTGTTCCACCTGTTGTTGAGCATATTTTGTTCGGCCTTAAGTCTTTGCTTCTGCTTCTTCAAACTCCTCGCTGTGGCAATAAGCCTTCTGTGGAGGTTCTCTTGCTCCAAGTTCGTTTCCGGGATGATGTGTGCATCTTCGTCCGGACTGTTTTCCTCCCCAGAGGGGGTTTGATGAGGCTTATCCTCGGCATCGCCGTGTTCGGACGTCGGATCCGTACTGTGTTCGCCGTTTGCAGCTTCATCGTGCTCTGCCGCCGGGGCAATGAGGTCGTCGTTTCCTCTGGAGTCGACTGGAGTATTATTTTCTCTTGCGCTATTATCGCTGTTTTTGCCGAGGCGGGATTTGGAGCGGCGCCTACGCCGACGCTTTGTTTGCTTCTTGGAGGGTTCATCCTCCACCGTCTCCTCCCGTTCCTCGTCATCATTTTTGTTGGGTGTATCCACCATGTATATGTCATGTGATGAAGTGGCTGTCCAGTGCCCTGTGGGCACTAGTTCCTGTTCCTCTCCTGCATCGTCGTCCATGTTGTCGATGTCTGCGGAGTCGAAATCGAGCATGTCAGTTAAATCGTCGACAGAGGCTACTAAGTGGGTGGTGGATGGGCAGCGAATTTCTTCGTTGTCCGCATCCCATTCTAGTCGGACATAGTTCGGCCAAGGTTCTCCTGACAAGGAGAGAGACTTTAATGAATTTAGCACATCGCCGAAAGGCGAGTGCTGAAAGATATCCACGGAGGTGAACTCCATGATTGGTGCCCAATCGGATTCGATAGGCACAGATGCAGGTGGCTCGGAGTCCGTGGCTGGAGACGAATCCAGTGTTTCGGCAACACGGCTCTTGTAAGGGGTGAAGTCAGTATCCGGCTCCATCGCCACTGAAAGTGCAGCCTCCATGGCGGGGTCCATCCCTCCGTCGTCGGATGGCGCAATTTGCTCCGGATTGAAGGCCGGAGTAGTTGCAGATGCGATCTCCCAAACACTGTCCGACGGCAGAGTTACGTCATGCTCGTCGTGATTGTGCGGCGCACCTGACATTTGCTCGAATCCATTGAAGATCAAGTCTCCGCGGATGTCGGCAGTGTAGTTTAAGTTTCTGATCCTGACCTGATGGCCAGGGCCGTAGCTCTCGATCTGCTCCAGATGGCCAAGCGAATTGGCCTGCAGTGTGAAGCCGCCGAATAAGAAGATCTGTCCGGGGAGGAAAACCTCACCCTGGACCGCATCGTTATCGATGATCGAAGGGGCCATCGAGCCTTATGGTGACGGCACAGTGGAACTCTCAATGAAAGCACCAATGCCGGTGTCAAAACCGGTAGATCTCGGGTAGGGGGTCCCGAACTGTGCGTCTAAGGCGGATGGTAACAGGAGGCAGGGGACACGATGTTTACCCAGGTTTGGGCCCTCTTGATGGAGGTAATACCCTACATCATGCTTGATTGATATTGATGATATGAGTATTACAAGAGTTGATCTACAACGAGATTGTAGAGGCTAAACCCTAGAAGCTAGCCTATGGTATGATTGTATGTTGTCCTACGGACTAAACCCTCCGGTTTGTATAGACACCGGAGGGGGCTAGGGTTACACAGAGTCGGTTACAAGGGAGGAGATATACATATCCGTATTGCCAAACTTTCCTTCCACGCCAAGGAAAGTCCCATCCGGACACAGGACGAAGTCTTCAATCTTGTATCTTCAAAGTCCAACAGTCCGGCCAAAGGATATAGTCCGACTATCCGGAGACCCCAAATCCAGGACTCCCTCAATCACCATTGTCACCGGCGCGACACCTTGATCTCCATCGTAGCATCGTTGTCGTATCGCCAAATATTGCTTCTACGACTATCGCTACCGCTTTGTGATAAAGTGAAGCCATTACAGGGCGATTGCATTGCATACAATAAAGCGACAACCATATGGCTCCTGCCAGTTGCCGATAACTCGGTTACAAAACATGATCATCTCATACAATAAAATATAGCATCATGTCTTGACCATATCACATCACAACATGCCCTGCAAAAACAAGTTAGATGTCCTCTACTTTGTTGTTGCAAATTTTATGTGGCTGCTACGGGCTGAGCAAGAACCGTTCTTACCTACGCATGAAAACCACAACGATAGTTTGTCAAGTTAGTGGTGTTTTAACATTCTCAAGGACCAGGCGTAGCCACACTCGATTCAACTAAAGTTGGAGAAACTGACACCCGCCAGCCACCTATGTGCAAAGCACATCGGTAGAACCAGTCTCGCATAAGCGTACACGTAATGTCGGTCCGGCCCACTTCATCCAACAATACCGCCAAACCAAAGTGTGACATGCTGGTAAGCAGTATGACTTTTATCGTCCACAACTCACTTGTATTCTACTCATGCATATAACATCTACGCATAAACCAGGCTTGGATGCCACTGTTGGGGAACGTAGTAATTTCAAAAAAATTGCTACGCACACACACAGGATCATGGTGATGCATAGCAATGAGAGGGGAGAGGGTGTCTACGTACCCTCGTAGACCGAAAGCGGAAGCGTTAGCACAACGCGGTTGATGTAGTCGTACGTCTTCACGATCCGACCGATCCAAGTACCGAACGCACGGCACCTCCGAGTTCAGCACACGTTCAGCTCGATGACGTCCCACGAACTCCGATCCAGCAGAGCTTCATGGGAGAGTTTCGTCAGCACGACGACGTGATGACGGTGATGGTGATGGTACCGACGCAGGATTCGCCTAAGCACCGCTACGATATAATCAAGGTGGATTATTGTGGAGGGGGCACCGCACACGGCTGGAATAGATCAACTTGTGTGTCTAGAGGTGCCCCCTGCCCCTGTATATAAAGGAGCAAGGGGGGAGGCTGGCCGGCCCCTGTAGGCGCGCTAGGAGGAGGATCCTCTTGGTAGGAGTAGGATTCCCCTCTTTCCTACTCCTACTAGGAGGGGGAAAGGAAGGGGGAGATGAAGAAGGAAAGGGGGCGCCACCCCCCTCTCCTAGTCCAATTCAGACCAGAGGGGGAGGGGCACGCGGCATGCCCTAGGCCAGCCCTCTCTCTCTCTCTTCACTAAGGCCCATAAAGCCCACTATTTCTCCCGGGGGTCCGGTAACCCTCCAGCACTCCGGTTTTCTCCAAAAGCATCCGGAACACTTCCGGTGTCCGAATATAGTCGTCCAATATATCGATCTTTACGTCTCAACCATTTCGAGACTCCTCGTCATGTCCGTGATCAAATCCGGGACTCCAAACTACCTTCGGTACGTCAAAACACAAAAACTCATAATACGGATCGTCACCAAACTTTAAGCGTGCGGACCCTATGGGTTCGAGAACTATGTAGACATGACCAAGACACATTTCTGGTCAATAACCAATAGCGGAACCTGGATGTTCATATTGGCTCCCACATATTCTACGAAGATCTTTATCAGTCAAACGGCATAACAACATATGTTGTTCCCTTTGTCATCGGTATGTTACTTGCCCGAGATTCGATCGTCGGTATCTCAATACCTAGTTAAATCTCGTTACCGGCAAGTCTCTTTACTCATTCTGTAATACATCATCACGCAACTAACTCATTAGTTACAATGCTTGCAAGGCTTATATGATGTGCATTACCGAGTGGGCCCAGAGATACCTCTCCGACAATCGGAGTGACAAATCATAATCTTGATTTATGCCAACTCAACAAGTACCATCGAAGACACCTGTGGAGCACCATTATAATCACCCAGTTACGTTGTGACATTTGATAGCACACAAAGTGTTCCTCCGATAATCGGGAGTTGCATAATCTCATAGTCATAGGAACATGTATAAGTCATGAAGAAAGCAATAGCAGAAAAACTAAACGATCAAGTGCTAAGCTAACGGAATGGGTCAAGTCAATCACATCATTCTCCTAATGATGTGATCCCATTAATCAAATGACAACTCATGTCTATGGTTAGGAAACTTAACCATCTTTGATTAATGAGCTAGTCAAGTAGAAGCATACTAGTGACACTCTGTTTGTCTATGTATTCACACATGTACTAAGTTTCTAGTTAATACAATTCTAGCATGAATAATAAACATTTATCATGATATGAGGAAATAAATAATAACTTTATTATTTCCTCTAGGGCATATTTCCTTCACATTGCACTTTATAGAAATAGTATAGAGTAGGAAAAAGGGGATGTTGAGGAATAGTGCCTCATCATATTTGCACTGTTGCATGTCAAAGGAGGATATTAGCACATGACATTTATAAAGCTAAAAACTAAGAAAGATGCACTCCAGTGTTTCCCCTCCGAATTTTTTGTTGTCACCACACAACCCCGACAAATAATTTTGAAGAAGCCAAAGCCTGAGCATGAAAGTTTCACTTCATTTCAAGAATAAGCTTCAACGTGTAAGCATAAACCAGTAGGTAGTTGTTGGTAAAACCAGTTTGAATTTCATTCTTATTACTAACATATGATGAGAGCTATGGAGCGGGACAATGGATATAAACGATGAATGTTGTGTGAGAGATGAAAGTTTTGCGTACCAGGCTACGTACAACAATCGATAAGGTATAGTGAATGCATCAATCATGCATGTTAAGAAAACTATGCAGTTTTCTTTTATAAATCCCTATATAGTTCCCATGGTGATCAAAGATAATTCAAACAAATGGTGGTGTGATTGATTACCAGTGTCCTGCTGCAAAAAATAACTATGTTCTCTCATGGCTTTCTGTACTGCAAATTATTCCCTACAAATTAAAATTTAAATTGCCATAAATCTAAGTGAAATTGGTGTACTGATGACATATACTTCAGCATAAAAGTACTCCATAGAAAAGTAAGGAATTAGCATCAGGCTCTTTGAATGCACCAAACTGAAAAATTAGGCTTGCATGTGAACAGTATATGAGGAAGAGTACAATTCTAGCATTTTCACAACTTTCCCATCTAAGTATACAACTATCATGACTGACAAACTGGAGATAGAAGATCAATATGAGACAGAGACGAAAGGCTCAAGCATCATTCACCGTGCATCCAGTTTCAAGATGAACAATAGTGAATCCTACAGCTTACACTTTGTTACAAAAAAATCAAGCATTTTTCGATGATGCAGCAATTGATTGTGAACCGAAAAATTCTAATAGCTTGCCCAGATTAAATGAAAACTGAACAGGTTGAAGCAAGAGGCTATGGACTAGGGGATTAATAAACACATCTTGCTAGAGGAGTGAGAGTACCAGAATCTGATAAGCAAGAATGGCATACCCAAAGAGGGATTCAGCTTCGTCGAGCAGGCGGCTACGGCGATGGCAAGGGATCGAGACTCGCCCTGTCGGCAACTCTACCAAACGGGCGCGAAGATATCAAAACACACTATCATGAAACCTATGTAAGATGCAGGGATGAAATTCAAGGTAGTATGTGTGCTCGTACCATATAAAGAATTAAAACTCAAGAAGAGATGTACAGTCGGCAAAAGTAAATTCAGATTTGGACAAATGCAAGAGGATGGAAACATATGAAGGGTCTAGACAAATTACACAGAAATATATTAATCAAGCAAGCAAAGATGCGGAGTTAGTGATGGGTGGGACCAATATCTACATATAGAATGAGGTGCCCGGGTAGGGTAGAACAACCAAGATGACTACCCAGGTGTCCAAATCATCTAACACCTGAGGAAGTCTAGATTTTTTATTCAACGTCATCAGTAAACTTAATCAAGCATACAAAAATTCAGAAATGGCAGTTAAATTCAGATATTGACCAAGCACACAAAAATTCAGAATTACCATTAGATAGCAATAGTACTTACCTATAGGAGCCATAAATGAAGAGGGGCCTGAGTATCCAACAGGGAAAGAACAACCAAGATGAGCGCCCAGACAATTCGTCCAGTACCTGAGGAAGTCCAAAATTGCAATTCAATCATCAATATGTCATAGGGAATGTCGAGCAGGACAGCGGAAGGAGTTGCTCACCAGTGGTGGCTGTATGAGCAGTATGGCAGACGCCCACCCGTATGGAGAACATGGGAACAAAATGAGTTCAGGTGGAGCATTGAATTTAAACGGGGATATATTAGTTTCTTGTGGAGATCGTGGGGAGAGGAATTGAAGGGTCAATCATCAATGACCTGCAGTTTTCTTTGCTTTTCAGGAGAAGAAGAAGCGTTTATTCGGTGGCCGATGGCAACGGAGATGATAAACAGTGTGGGCCATTTGGAGCATTGGGCTCCACAGGCCTTCAGGCAGTGGGCAGTGGGCTGGGTGTTAGCGAACGAAAAAATAGCAGTGAAAAATAGCACTGAAGATCAACATGATTACATTACCTTCAACTGTAGAAGGTTAGTCAATAGTAGTAAAGTGAATGTTTCGATGCTCACCTGGTAATCTATGTGGCAAACCGGAACCTCATGTCCTATGGAAGACCTCGTTACTGATGGAATCGGGCTTCTCCACGTCAATGAACATCGGAGCAGAGGAACGGCGGGCAGAAGCTCCACAATCTAACATTCTAGGTGGCCGGTGACCTAATGGCAGACGGCCTGCGTCCCAGCCGTGTCTAAAGGCTCGGAGCAGAGGAACGGGATGCACCCAGGCCGATTCATATTGCTCGTCAACGACCTAGGGTAGGGTGCAATGAAATTGCGCCCGGACCACGTCCCAACACCTAGGGAGACACCGCCGGTCGGCCGAAGCAGCGATAGCGCGTGCTGGTGGACGAGCGGCATGAGTAGGATGGTGTGCTCTGAAGCAGGCCGATGCGCGAGCGAGGGGGCGGCCACGGTGAATGGCAGCGCTGGCCTCGAGATGGCGGCAGGATCTGGCCGGGCAGTAGAGGAGGCGTACAGGGGCGGCAATGTGTCAGACGGGAGGCACCCTGGTGGTGTCATGGTGGAGGCGAGGTCGCTGAGGGCACAACAAGGAGACCGGAGGGAGGAGCCGCTGCAGATTTGATGGGCAGCCGGCCGTGCGGGATGGGTGGAAGATTGGGTTGAAATTGCTATGGTACAGGGGAAAAGCAATTTTTCTTTTCAATGCCATGACCGTAGGAGGAATAAGATTGATTGCCTGATTTTGCAAACTGATTGATGATGTGGCATAAAGTTGATGTGGACAGTGTGCATGTCTAGAAAATAGGTAGAACTGGGGAGCAACTTCTTAAGAATGTTAGATTTGTGAATACATAAACAAATACCGTGTCCCTAGTAAGCCTCTACTAGACTAGCTCATTGATCAAAGATGGTTAAGGTTTCCTAACCAAAGACATGTGTTGTCATTTGATAACGGGATCGCATCATTAGGAGAATGATGTGATGGACAAGACCCATCCGTTAGCTTAGCATATTGATCGTTCAGTTTATTGCTATTGCTTTCTTCATGTCAAATACGTTTTCCTTCGACAATGAGATTATGCAACTCCCAGATACCGGAGGAATACCTTGTGTGCTATCAAATGTCACAACTTAACTAGGTGATCATAAATATGCTCTACAGGTATCTCTGAAGGTGTTTGTTGAGTTGGCATAGATTGAGATTAGGATTTGTCACTCTGAATATCGGAGAGGTATCTCTGGGCCCTCTCGGTAATACACATCACAAGCTTGCAAGAAAATGACTAAGGAGTTAGTTATGAGATGATGTATTATGGAACGAGTAAAGAGACTTGCTGGTAATGAGATTGAACTAGGTATGAAGATACCGACGATCGAATCTCGGGCAACTAACATACCGATGGACAAAGGGAATTACGTATGTTGTCATAACGGTTCGACCGATAAAGATCTTCGTAGAATATATGCAGGAGCCAATATGGGCATCCAGGTTCCACTATTGGTTATTGACCGGAGAGGTGTCTCGGTCATGTCTACATAGTTCTCGAACCCATAGGGTTCGCACGCTTAACGTTCGTTGACGATATAGTGTTATATGAGTTATATGTTTTGGTGACTGAATGTTGTTCGGAGTCTCGGATGAGATCACTGGCATGATGAGGAGTCTCGTAATGGTCGATAGGTAAAGCTTGATATATAGGACGATGGTATTTGGACACCAAAAGTGTTTCGGGATGTACCGAGAAGGAATCGGGTCACCAGAAAGGGTTCCGGGCACCCCCGGCAAGTTATGGACCTTATGGGCAAAGGAGGGGACAGACCAGCACACAAGGGGGTTGGTGCACCCCCTCCCTTGTTTGGCCAGCCCTAGGGAAGGAAAAGGGGGAGGGCTAGCCCCTCCCGCCTTTCCCTCTCATGGGAGAAAGGAAAGGGGGTGCCACCCTCCCTGCCTTTCCCCGCACTCCAAATATGGAAAGGGAGCGCAGGGACCCCAAGTAGGATTCCTCCTACTTGGACGCCTCCTTTGGCGGCTCCTCCCTCCCTTCCACCTACATATATGTGGGAGGGGGTGCCTAGCACACAACAGACAATTGCCTAGCCGTGTGCGGCGCCCCCTCCATCGTTTACACCCCCCGGTCATATTTTCATAGTGCTTAGGCGAAGCCCTGCGGAGATCACTTCACCATCACTATCACCACGCCATCGTGCTGCCGAAACTCATCTACGACCTTGCCATCTTGCTGGATCAAGAAGGCGCAGGACGTCACTGAGCTTAACATGTGCAGAATGCGGAGGTGCCGCACATTTGGTACTTGATCGGTTGGAGCGCGAAGAAGTTCGACTACATCAACCGCGTTGTTAAACGCTTCCGCTTACGGTCTATGAGGGTACCTAGACATACTCTCCCCTCGTTGCTATGCATTGTAACACCCCGGATATGATTTTTCCAATATGTACTCCAACTCTTGCCGTTTCCGGCGTTAAGTTATTTTATTTCCTCGGGTTCGGGTTTTTGTCTCCGTGTGTTGTGTCGTTGTCATGCATCTCATATCATGTCATCATGTGCATTGCATTTGCATACGTGTTCATCTCATGCATTCGAGCATTTTCCCCGTTGTCCGTTTTGCATTCTGGCGCTTCGTTCTCCTCCGGTGGTCATTTCTACCTTTCTTTCGTGTGTGGAGATTAAACATTTCCGGATTGGACCGAGACTTGCCAAGCGGCCTTGGTTTACTACCGGTAGACCGCCTATCAAGTTTCGTACCATTTGGACTTCGTTTGATACTCCAACGGTTAACCGAGGGACCGAGAAGGCCTCGTGTATGTTGCAGCCCAACACCTCTCCAAGTTGGCCCAAAACCCACCAAAATCCTCTCCATCCTCTAGAGCGTTCGATCACGATCGCGTGGCCGAAAACCGCACTCCATTTGGAGCTTCCTAGCTCCATCTATGCCTATATATAGACCCCCTCTCGAAAATCCCGGGTCTCTTCCCCCCTAACCCTAGCCATTTTCCCCGCAGCGCGCCGGACATGTCCGTTCTCGCGCCGGATGCCACCCCGTGCCACTGAGGGCTCGCCACATGTCGCGCCGCTCTCATCTCCGCCGCCGGCCCGCTCGGCCCGAGCTGGGCCCTCCTCGCCGCAAGCCGGGCCGCGCCCCGCGCCCGACTCCGCCGCCAGCGCCCTCGTCTCCGCCGCGCGCCGCCGCCTGCTTCAACCCCGGCCGCCGCGAGCCTGTGCCGGCAAGCTTCCCCGAGGTCGCCGCACCACCGCGCCGCCTCGCCGGAGTAGCTCTCCGGCCACCGCCGCCTTGTCCCTCGCCGCCCGCCTCCAGATCCGGTCGGGAGAGGCCGGATCTGCCTCTCCCTCGCCTCCCTGCCGTTTTATTCTTGCTCGCCGGAGCCAGTTCAAGCTCGCCGGAGCGCCTCGGTTCGCGTGCAGACGAACTCCATATCTGGATCGGTTGACCCTAACCCTAATCCCTGATAATTTTTTTGCATACTTTGGCATTCCGTAACTTTGCATCCGTAGATCCGTTTTGGGCATATAGCATATCAAAATGTTCATCTCAGAGAGCACATCATTTCATCTCACTACATCATTTTCATTTGAGTTCATCTTGATGCCCGAAATGCTGTTAGAAGAATGCTATTTGAGATAATTGTCAGATCTGCTGCTCCAATTAGATATTTGTCATTTTTGCCATGATTATTGTGTGCATGATATGACCCTGAGCTCTTCATGAGTTTTGTTATATGTTTTGCCATCTATCCAGAGGTGCAACCCATGTATTTTTGTGATGTGTGTGGTGACTAGCACAAGCTTGCAAAGTGGAGCATTCGTTAATGCTGATTTCAGGGACTTAGCATTTCCACGAAGTCCTTGAGCTGTTTATCTCATATTGCCATATGTTCATGTTGTTTCCCAGTGATCCATGCCTCTTTTGAGGATGATCAGTAAGGATGTTTTGTTAATCTTGTAGTGATCTATCCATCCATGTCCTCGTTTGCAATTATGGAGCAACCTAGCTTGAGTCAATCGAGCTCTACTTTTGTCATTTCGTGAATCTGTGCAGATTGTCTACGTGTTAGCAATTTTGCCGAGGATGTTGTAGTTGATCTGTGCATGCTATGTTATTGTTATTGCCATGCCTAGCTTGTATTTTGTGTATTCTTTATTGGTGAATGCTTAGTTTGTCATGACTTGCTCTGTAGTGAGTGCATCGAGCTCGTAAACATGTCTACTTGATATCTGTTTCAGCATGCTCCAGTTTTCACTAAGTCTGAGAACTGATTATGTTTTTGCCATGTTCACATGCTTGCAAATGTATTTTATGATCCCTTTTGGCTCAAGGTCATTAAGGGACTTTTGTTAAGATCTTTGAGTAGATCCATGCCATGCTTTACTTTGCCATGTTCAGGTCCTGTAGCATGTAGTTTTCATGCTCCAAAGTGTGCTATCTGATCTGAAATTCCTGACAAGTGTTAATTTCACTAAGTCTGAAATCTGTTTACCAAATGCATTTTTGCCATGCTTGTTTGAACCTGTTAATGGATAAATTGGCCGTGGCTCAGTGCTAGTATTTTGTTAAGCATCATGAATGGATCCCTGCCATGTATTTTGATGCCATGTTTGGGTGCTGTAGCATGTTCATCTTGTTGCATTTAGATGGCTACTTGTTGTAAATCGCAGAACGTGGTCATATTTGAATCGCTTGCCATTTCCAAACCGTAACTCCGATTCCAGAGTTCTTTATATTGTTTTCAAGCGATTTCATCTCATCTTTCCAGTGGCACACTTGGATTTCCAGGTGGAGGCCAGATTCATGTATTCCTTGTCAAATCTTGCATATGCATCCCATATTGCATCGCGCATAGCATACCATCTTTGCATCATGTTGTTTGAGTTTGCACGTGGTTGATTGTGTCCTTGTTGCTTGTTTGTCTTATTTGGGTAGAGCCGGGAGACGAGTTCGCTAATGAGGAGCCCATTGAGTTTGCTTTCGAGGACCCAGTCAACTCTGACAACTTTGCAGGCAAGATGGTCATACCCTCGAAATCACTACTATCTTTGCTTTGCTAGATGCTCGCTCTTTTGCTATGCCTATGCTACGATGCCTACCCCTTGCTTATCATGCCTCCCAAATTGCCATGTCAAACCTCTAACCCACCATGTCCTAGCAAACCGTTGATTGGCTATGTTACCGCTTTGCTCAGCCCCTCTTATAGCGTTGCTAGTTGCAGGTGAAAATTGGAGACCGTTCCTTGTTGAAACATTTTTTACTTGTTGGGATATCATTATATTATCATGTTATCTTAATGCATCTATATACTTGGTAAAGGGTGGAAGTCTCGGCCTCTCGCCTAGTGTTTTGTTCCACTCTTGCCGCCGTAGTTTCCGTCATATCGGTGTTATGTTCCCGGATTTTGCGTTCCTTACGCGGTTGGGTTATAATGGGAACCCCTTGATAGTTCACCTTGATTAAAGCTTTTCCAGCAATGCCCAACCTTGGTTTTACCATTTGCCACTTAGCCTCTTTTTCCCTTGGGTTTTCGGAGCCCGAGGGTCATCTTATTTAAACCCCCCCGGGCCAGTGCTCCTCTGAGTGTTGGTCTGACCGAGTAGACTGCGGGGCCACCTTGGGGCAACTTGAGGGTTGGTTTTACTCGTAGGATGTCTCATCTGAGTGTGCCCTGAGAACGAGATATGTGCAGCTCCTATCGGGATTTGTCGGCACATTCGGGCAGTGTTGCTGGATTTGTTTTAACTTGTCGAAGTGTCTTGTAGAACCAGGATACAGAGTCTGATCGGAATGTCTCGGGAGAAGGTCTATTCCTTCGTTAACCGTGAGAGCTTGTCATGGGCTAAGTTGGGACTCCCCTGCAGGGATTTGAACTTTCGAAAGCCGTGCCCGCGGTTATGGGCAGATGGGAATTTGTTAATGTCCGGTTGTAGATAACCTGAACCTTGACTTAATTAAAATGAATCAACGGTGTGAGTTACCGTGATGGTCTCTTCTCGGCGGAGTCCGGGAGGTGAACACGGTGTTGGAGTAATGCTTGCCGCAGGATGTCCTCTAGTCACTCGTCCGAGCTTTGCCTCCTCTTCTCGCTCTCTTTTGCGAACAGGATAGCCACCATATATGCTAGTCACTTGCTGCAGCTCCACATATTTTACCTTGCCTTACCTATAAGCTTAAATAGTCTTGATCGCGAGGGTGCGAGATTGCTGAGTCCCTGTGGCTCACAGATTACTTCCAAACCAGATGCAGGGCCTGATGATTCCGTTCCAGATGACGCACTTGAGCTCAAGTGGGAGTTCGACGAGGACTCACACCGATACTACGTGTCTTTCCCTAATGATCAGTAGCGGTGCCCAGTTGGGGTGATCGGGACCGTGTCGCATGATTGGGTTATCTTTTATTTTGGCGCCCTAGTCGGGCCATGAGTGTTTGAATGTTGTAATGCTATTTATGTACTTTGATTGACGTGGCGAGGGTAAGCCAACTATGTATCTCCCCTTTTATTATCTATATTACATGGGATGTTGTGAAGATTGCCTAACTTGCGACATTGCTTTCCATGCGGTTATGTCTCTAAGTCGTGCGTTGACACGTGGGAGCTATAGCCGCATCGAGGGCGTTTCAAGTTGGTAATCAGAGCCTTCCCCGACCTTAGGAGCCCCATTGCTTGATCGTTTTTAGCGGCCGAGTTGAGTCTATAAAAATGTTTTGAGTCATTTAGGAATTATATATCGGAGATTTTAGGAATTCTTTTTACTTCCCAGTCTCCTCATCGCTCTGGTAAGGCATCCTGACGTAGAGTTTTTACTCTCCTCTTCTCAAATTTCACTAAAAAAAATTTTAGGATCACGCAGGTATCTTGGAATTGTTCCCCTGGTTTTGTGACGAGAACATTGTTCTTGGTGCCTCCTGTCTTTAGGGGTTGTGGCGGTGTCCCGGGGAGTTGAGCTCCGAGGTGTTGTCATCACAATTTTATCGTTGCAATTTCTGAAATACCTGAGTTTAGTACGCCGACATCGAAAATCTCTTTTATGCAGTTCGTTGGTGAGATAACCTCGACGCCACCCAGTACTGGGGCGGGAGTTCGGGAGTATTGCCATAACTTATATAACGGATGCTTTTCAAAGGTTGAGGTAGATGGTTTCCGAAGTTTTTCTTGGTTATGTGTTGAAGGATGGATACAGCTGGATGTAGGAATTGTTAGATTTGGGTGAGATATTATGCTTCCCCTGTATCCCCAACACCTTATTGCATAACCGGAAAGGTTCGGGAGTTTCATAGGTGGGAATTCAAGTAGCTCTAGTTCTTCTTCCACGGATATTTGGTTTGAGATTGGGATTTCTTACCGAGTATTCGCTCTTGATCCGTACCTCGTTGATTTATTTCTCTACCTAAATTCTAAGTGGCTTCTCAATTTATGGATATGTGACCATTTCAAGAGGAATGCATTCGTTCTTATGTTCGGATGTGAAGACTTTATGTTGCAATTTTCATTCCGTTGGTTTCAGCTTCATTTTATCTGTCAATGTGCTAACGGTTGTCACCCTCTTCAGGATGGCTCCCGCTAAGAGCACCAATCAGAATCAGAATCAAGATCCGCCACCACCTCCACCTCCTTCGGAGGCATGGCAAGCTGTGATGGCCGCAACCAATGCAAACACACAGTTGATCATGCAAATTCTTCAAGAGCGCAATCAAGCGAACCAAGGCAACCAAGGCAACAATCAGAATCACTTTGCTACACTCAACCAGTTCCTTGCTAATGGGCCAAAGACTTTCAGTAATTGTGTTGAGGCAACTGATGTTGACGATTGGCTCGTGGATCTGTGCAAGCATTTCGAGTGCAGTAACGTCAGGCCTGAGGACTTCGTCAAGTTCGCATCCTTCCAACTCAAAGATCAAGCTGTAGAATGGTTCCAGCAGTACAAGGATTCTAGAGGAGGACGTGTGATTACCTGGGATGAATTCCGTCAAGACTTCAAAGCTCATCATATTCCTCAGAGCGTGGTTGAAAGCAAGCGTGAGGAATTCCGCAACCTGAAGCAAGGTTCTTTGTCTGTCTATGACTACAACAAGTTGTTTCCGAAGCTCGCCTGCTTTGCTAAGCAGGACGTCCCCGACGAGATGAGCATGATATACCAGTTCAGGGGTGGTCTTAGAGAAGAAATCCAACTAGCTCTTGTTCTCTTTGAACCCTTGAGATACGATGAGTTCTACAACATGGCATTGAAGCAAGAGGCCGCTCAACTAAGGTGTGATGCTTCCAAGAAGCGAGTCAGAGATGCTACTCCTTCTTCCTCTACTCAAGTGGCCAAGCAGCAGAAGTATTGGCTTCCTCCTCCTCCGTTCCGTCAGCTGTATCAGCAGAAGAGCAAAGGTGGCAGTGGATCTTCCCACCCACCCAACCCTGGCTTTCAGAACAAGACTTCGTCTCAAGCTCCAAGATCGAGTGCTCCATATCACCGTCCGCTTTCAGAGGTCACGTGCAACAAGTGCCAACAGAAGGGTCACTATGCCAACAAATGCTTCAATCAGAGGCGTCTTCCTCCTCCTCCTCCTGTGAGATCGGCAAGTATAGCTGTGGTCAAGCATAACCCCAAGCACGCCAAGGTCAACTTGATGAATGTAGCTCAGGCAGAGGACTCGTAAGATGTCATCATGGGTAACCTTCCTGTTAACGATGTTCCTGCAAAAGTACTTTTTGATACTGGTGCATCACATTCTTTCTTGTCATGCCCTTTTGCATCGGAGCACAATATTGATACTGAGGTCATGCCCAAAGTCATGCAAGTTGTTTCTCCCGGCAAGCTTTTGACTTCTAGTTTGGTTGCTCCCAATATTTCTAACACGTTGGGCGACTACAAGTTTCTTTCTTCTCCGGTGGTTCTTGGCAACTCAGATATTGATCTTATTCTCGGAATGGATTGGCTTTCTAAGCACAAGGCGCATCTTGATTGTGCTGCAAGGCAGATTCAATTGACTCATTCGTCTGAGGATGTAATTGTCTTTGCTACTCATGATGATACTATCCGTCTGTTTTCTCTCAATGACAAGGGTGAACTGGATGCTATCTCACAAATTCCAGTCGTTTGCGAATATCAAGACGTCTTTCCAGAAGAGTTTCCAGGAATGCCTCCGCACTGGCCAGTTGAATTCGTCATCGATCTTGAGCCTGGCACGGAACCTGTGTGCAAGCGTCCTTACAAGCTCGGACCTGAAGAGTTGAAGGAGCTGAAGAAGCAACTCGATGTTCAAGAGAGAATGGGCCTCATCCGACCTAGTTCTTCTCCGTGGGGTTGTGGTGTTCTTTTTGTGAAGAAGAAGGATGGAACGGACCGACTTTGTGTTGATTACCGTCCATTGAACAAGAAGACTACCAAGAACAAATACCCACTTCCCAACATCAACGAGCTGTTCAAACAACTCAAGGGTGCCCAAGTATTCTCCAAGCTTGATCTCCGCATGGGTTATCATCAGATTCGAATCCATGAACAAGATATTCCCAAGACGGCTTTCAGGACAAGTTTTGGTTCATATGAATACACTGTCATGTCTTTTGGCCTCGTCAACACTCCTCCGACTTTCTCTCGCATGATGAACTTCATCTTCAAAGCCTACACCAATGACTTTGTTTTGGTCTATCTCGACGACATTCTGGTCTTTTTGAAGAACAAGGGAGATCATGCCAAGCACTTGCGTTTGGTACTCGATAAGCTCAGGGAACACAAGTTCCACGCCAAGTTCTCCAAGTGCGGATTTTGGCTCGATGAGGTTCTTTATCTTGGTCATATCATCTCTGCCAAGGGCATTGCGGTGAATCCTGAGAAGGTGTCTGCAATTGTGAATTGGGAACCACCTCAGAACGTGAAGCAACTCCGTAGATTCCTCGGTCTCGCAAGCTATTGTCGAAGATTCGTTGAAAACTTTTCTAAGATCGCGAAGCCTCTCTCAAATCTTCTCCAGAAGCACGTCAAGTACGTTTGGTCTCCGGAGTGTGACATTGCTTTCAACACTTTGAAAGAGAAATTGGTCACTGCTCCGGTTCTGACTCCGCCTGATGAATCCAAGCCGTACGAGGTCTTTTGCGATGCCTCTCTCCAAGGTCTTGTCGCAGTGTTGATGCAAGAAAAGAAAGTTATGGCTTATACCTCTCGCTAGTTGAAGCCCAACGAGAAGAACTACCCCACTCATGATCTCGAGTTGGCGGTAGTTGTGCATGCTCTTTTGACTTGGAGACATCTTTTATTGGGAAGAAAAGTGGACATCTTCACTGACCACAAGAGTCTCAAGTACATCTTCACTCAGCATAATCTCAACCTCAGGTAGACTCGATGGGTCGAAATGATTCAAGAGTATAATCCGAGTATCGAGTATACTCCAGGCAAGGCCAATGTGATTGCTGACGCATTGAGCAGGAAGGCTTACTGCAGCAGTCTGATTCTCAAGCCTTATCAACCCGAGCTTTGTGAAGCTTTCCGCAAGCTTAATCTGCAAGTTGTTCCTCAAGGTTTCCTCGCCAACCTTCAAGTCTCTCCTACCTTAGAAGGCCAGATTCGCCAAGCTCAACTTCTTGATGCTATGGTGAAAAAGGTGAAGATTGGGATTTCCAAGAGTCAACCCAAGTACATGTGCTACCGCCTTGATGACAAGGATACTCTCTTCTTCGAGGATCGTATTGTTGTGCCCAAAGGTAACCTTCGTAAAGTGATCATGAACGAGGCTCACAATTCTCTCCTCTCCATCCACCTTGGGAGCACAAAGATGTATCAGGACCTCAAGCAGGCTTATTGGTGGACTCGAATGAAGCGCGAGATTGCTCAGTTCGTGAATGAATGTGATGTCTGCAGAAGAGTGACGGCAGAACACCAAAGGCCATCTGGTCTCCTCCAACCTCTCGCCATTCCAGAGTGGAAGTTTGACCACATTGAGATGGACTTCGTGACTGGGTTTCCAAAGTCCAAGCATGGCAATGATGCTATATTCGTTGTCATCGACAAACTCACTAAAGTGGCTCATTTTCTGCCTATCAAAGAGTCAATCACTGCAGCTCAATTGGCGGAACTCTATACCTCTCGAATTGTCTCTCTGCACGGTATTCCACAAGTGATCTGTTCAGACCGTGGCAGCATCATTACCTCCAAGTTTTGGGATTCTTTTCAGAAGGCCATGGGCACCAACATCCGCTTCAGCACAGCTTTCCATCCGCAAACTAGCGGTCAAGTCGAGCGTGTCAATCAGATTCTTGAAGATATGCTCAGGGCTTGTGTGATCTCCTTCGGCATGAAGTGGGAGGATTGTCTTCCTTATGCTGAATTCTCCTACAACAACAGTTTTCAAGAAAGTTCGGGCAAGGCCCCATTTGAAATTCTGTATGGCAGGAAGTGCCATACCCCTCTAAACTGGTCTGAAACCGGTGAACGTCAACTTCTGGGAAATGACTTAATCACAGAGGCAGAGGAGATGTGCAAAGTCATTCGAGATAACCTCAAAGCCGCCCAATCCTGCCAGAAGAGCTACTATGATAGTAAGCACCATGATTTGGCTTTCAAGATCGGAGATCATGTTTACCTCCGCGTCTCTCCTATGAAAGGTACTCGTCGCTTTAGTATCAAAGGGAAGCTTTCCCCAAGATACGTGGGACCTTTCAAGATTGTCAGCAAGAGAGGCTATCTCGCCTATCAACTCGAGCTTCCTTCAAATTTTGCAAATGTTCATGATGTGTTCCATGTCTCTTAGCTCCGAAAGTGCTTCAAGACTCCTGACCGCACCGTCAACTTCGAGGACATTGAGCTTCAAGAAGATCTCTCTTATCGTGAGCACCCCGTTGCTATTCTTGAAGAGACTGAACGCAAGACTCGCAACAAGTCAATCAAATTCCTCAAAGTCAAGTGGTCACACCATTCCGACCGTGAAGCTACCTGGGAACACGAGGATCACCTCCGTTCTGAATACCCGGCGTTCTTTCAGTCCTAGATCTCGGGACGAGATCCTTTCGTAGTGGTGGAGTGTTGTAACACCCCGAATATGATTTTTCCAATATGTACTCCAACTCTTGCCTTTTCCGGCTTTAAGTTATTTTATTTCCTCGGGTTCGGGTTTTTGTCTCCGTGTGTTGTGTCGTTGTCATGCATCTCATATCATGTCATCATGTGCATTGCATTTGCATACGTGTTCATCTCATGCATTCAAGCATTTCCCCCGTTGTCCGTTTTGCATTCCGGCGCTCCGTTCTCCTCCGGTGGTCATTTCTACCTTTCTTTCGTGTGTGGAGATTAAACATTTCTGGATTGGACCGAGAATTGCCAAGCGGCCTTGGTTTACTACCGGTAGACCGCCTATCAAGTTTCGTACCATTTGGACATCGTTTGATACTCCAACGGTTAACCGAGGGACCGAGAAGGCCTCGTGTGTGTTGCAGCCCAACACCTCTCCAAGTTGGCCCAAAACCCACCAAAACCCTCTCCATCCTCTATAGCGTTCGATCACGATCGCGTGGCCGAAAACCGCACTCCATTTGGAGCTTCCTAGCTCCCTCTATGCCTATATATAGATCCCCTCTCGAAAATCCCAGGCCTGTTCCCCCCTAACCCTAGCCATTTTCCCCGCAGCGCGCCGAACATGTCCGTTCTCGCGCTGGACGCCGCCCCGCGCCACTGAGGGCTCGCCATGTGTCGCACCACTCTCGTCTCCGCCGCTGGCCCGCTCGGCCCGAGCCGGGCCCTCCTCGCCGCAAGCCGGGCCGCGCCCCGCGCCCGACTCTGCCGCCAGCGCCCTCGTCTCCGCCGCGCGCCGCCGCCTACTTCAACCCCGGCCACCGCGAGCCTGTGCCGGCAAGCTTCCCCGAGGTCGCCGCACCACCGCGCCGCCTCACCGGAGTAGCTCTCCGGCCACCGCCGCCTCGTCCCTCGCCACCCGCCTCCAGATCCGGTCGGGAGAGGCCGGATCTGCCTCTCCCTCGCCTCCCCGCCGTTTTATTCTTGCTCACCGGAGCCGGTTCAAGCTCGCCAGAGCGCCTCGGTTCGCGTGCAGACGAACTCCAGATCTGGATCGGTTGACCCTAACCCTAATCCCTGATAATTTTTTTGCATACTTTGCTATGCCGTAACTTTGCATCCGTAGATCCGTTTTGGGCATATAGCATATCAAAATGTTCGCCTCAGAGAGCACATCATTTCATCTCACTGCATCATTTTCATTTGAGTTCATCTTGATGCCCAAAATGCTGTTAGAAGAATGCTATTTGAGATAATTGTCAGATCTGCTGCTCCAATTAGATATTTGTCATTTTTGCCATGATTATTGTGTGCATGATATGACCCTGAGCTCTTCATGAGTTCTGTTATATGTTTTGCCATCTATCCAGAGGTGCAACCCATGTATTTTTGTGATGTGTGTGGTGACTAGCACAAGCTTGCAAAGTGGAGCATTCGTTAATGCTGATTTCAGGGACTTAGCATTTCCACGAAGTCCTTGAGCTGTTTATCTCATATTGCCATATGTTCATGTTGTTTCCTAGTGATCTGTGCCTCTTTTGAGGATGATCAGTAAGGATGTTTTGTTAATCTTGTAGTGATCTATCCATCCATGTCCTTGTTTGCAATTATGGAGCACCCTAGCTTGAGTCAATCGAGCTCTACTTTTGTCATTTCATGAATCTGTGCAGATTGTCTACGTGTTAGCAATTTTGCCGAGGATGTTGTAGTTGATCCGTGCATGCTATGTTATTGTTATTGCCATGCCTAGCTTGTATTTTGTGTATTATTTATGGGTGAATACTTAGTTTGTCATGACTTGCTCTGTAGTGAGTGCATCGAGCTCATAAACATATCTACTTGATATCTGTTTCAGCATGCTCCAGTTTTCACTAAGTCTGAGAACTGATTATGTTTTTGCCATGTTCACATGCTTGCAAATGTATTTTATGATCCCTTTTGGCTCAAGGTCATTAAGGGACTTTTGTTAAGCTCTTTGAGTAGATCCATGCCATGCTTTACTTTGCCATGTTCAGGTCCTGTAGCATGTAGTTTTCATGCTCCAAAGTGTGCTATCTGATCTGAAATTCCTCACAAGTGTTAATTTCACTAAGTCTGAAATCTGTTTACCAAATGCATTTTTGCCATGCTTGTTTGAACCTGTTAATTGATGAATTGGCCGTGGCTCAGTGCTATTCTTTTGTTAAGCATCATGAATGGATCCCTGCCATGTATTTTGATGCCATGTTTGGGTGCTGTAGCATGTTCATCTTGTTGCATTTAGATGGCTACTTGCTATAAATCGCAGAACGTGGTCATATTTGAATCGCTTGCCATTTCCAAAGAGTAACTCCGATTCCAGAGTTCTTTATATCGTTTTCAAGCGATTTCATCTCATCTTTCCAGTGGCACACTTGGATTTCCAGGTTGAGGCCAGATTCATGCATTCCTTGTCAAATCTTGCATATGCATCCCATATTGCATCCCGCATAGCATACCATCTTTGCATCATGTTGTTTGAGTTTGAACGTGGTTGATTGTGTCCTTGTTGCTTGTTTGTCTTGTTTGGGTAGAGCCGGGAGACGAGTTCGCTAACGAGGAGCCCATTGAGTTTGCTTTTGAGGACCCAGTCAACTCTGACAACTTTGCAGGCAAGATGATCATACCCTCGAAATCACTACTATCTTTGCTTTGCTAGATGCTCGCTCTTTTGCTATGCCTATGCTACAATGCCTACCCCTTGCTTATCATGCCTCCCAAATTGCCATGTCAAACCTCTAACCCACCATGTCCTAGCAAACCGTTGATTCGCTATGTTACCGCTTTGCTCAGCCCCTCTTATAGCGTTGCTAGTTGCAGGTGAAGATTGGAGACCGTTCCTTGTTGGAACCTTATTTACTTGTTGGGATATCATTATATTATCATGTTATCTTAATGCATCTATATACTTGGTAAAGGGTGGAAGTCTCGGCTTCTCGCCTAGTGTTTTGTTCCACTCTTGCCGCCCTAGTTTCCGTCATATCGGTGTTATGTTCCCGGATTTTGCGTTCCTTACGCGGTTGGGTTATAATGGGAACCCCTTGATAGTTCGCCTTGATTAAAGCTTTTCCAGCAATGCCCAACCTTGGTTTTACCATTTGCCACTTAGCCTCTTTTTCCCTTGGGTTTTTGGAGCCCGAGGGTCATCTTATTTAACCCCCCCCCCGGGCCAGTGCTCCTCTGAGTGTTGGTCCGACCGAGTAGACTGCGGGGCCACCTCGGGGCAACTTGAGGGTTGGTTTTGCTCGCAGGATGTCTCATCTGAGTGTGCCCTGAGAACGAGATATGTTGTCGGCACATTCGGGCGGTGTTGCTGGATATGTTTTAACTTATCGAAGTGTCTTGTAGAACCGGGATATCGAGTCTGATCGGAATGTCTTGGGAGAAGGTCTATTCCTTCGTTGACCGTGAGAGCTTGTCATGGGCTAAGTTGGGACTCCCCTGCAGGGATTTGAACTTTCGAAAGCCGTGCCCGCGGTTATGGGCAGATGGGAATTTGTTAATGTCCGGTTGTAGATAACCTGAACCTTAACTTAATTAAAATGAATCAACGGTGTGAGTTACCGTGATGGTCTCTTCTCGGCGGAGTCCGGGAGGTGAACACGGTGTTGGAGTAATGCTTGCCGCAGGATGTCCTCTAGTCACTCGTCCGAGCTTTGCCTCCTCTTCTCGCTCTCTTTTGCGAACAGGATAGCCACCATATATGCTAGTCGCTTGCTGCAGCTCCACATATTTTACCTTGCCTTACCTATAAGCTTAAATAGTCTTGATCGCGAGGGTGCGAGATTGCTGAGTCCCTGTGGCTCACAGATTACTTCCAAACCAGATGCAGGGCCTGATGATTCCATTCCAGATGACGCGCTTGAGCTCAAGTGGGAGTTCGACAAGGACTCACGCCGATACTACGTGTCTTTCCCTGATGATCAGTAGCGGTGCCCAGTTGGGGTGATCGGGACCGTGTCGCATGATTGGGTTATCTTTTATTTTGGCGCCGTAGTCGGGCCATGAGTGTTTGAATGTTGTAATGCTATTTATGTACTTTGATTGACGTGGCGAGTGTAAGCCAACTATGTATCTCCCCTTTTATTATCTATATTACATGGGATGTTGTGAAGATTGCCTAACTTGCGACATTGCTTTCACTGCGGTTATGTCTCTAAGTCGTGCCTCGACACGTGGGAGCTATAGCCGCATCAAGGGCGTTACATGCATCTCCATGGATAGATCATTGCGTGTGCGTAGAAATTTTTTGTTTTCCATGCAACGTTTCCCAACACTAGACATGGACGCGGCCGAGCAGGCGGCGCTGGTCGACTCCGACTACATTGCTGCGAAATCCACTACAACCAATAGCGGCACGTCTAATATTAGGAGGATTTATAGGTTGCCTACAAGGACATGGGCGAGGGAGCGGATGAGGTGTTCGGTAAGAGCGAGGACAAATAGGATATCACCAGCTCCGCCATGCCCGCGCTCTGCTGCCACGAGCACGAAGCCGACACGTCCGCGAGCGCCGTTGGCAATGAGGAAGAGTAGCGGATGGGAGGTTGCTAAAGCATGTTTCTCATGAAGGTCACCACTCCTCCCCTACTGTTGAAACCAATCTTGGTGGGCTCAATATCATCAGGCGCTTAGCCGCTTGGCGGTGACGTGCAGGCAGACAACTTCACTTCCCTAGGCTCATGGCTGCGGAGGAGGCGGATAGCTTTAGTTCCGGGGGCTCATGGCTACGGAGGAGGTGGGGCTTCATTTTCTCGGGCTCATGGCCGGCCAAAGATGGGGAATGGGCGCCGGCGGTCATTTTAGTCTAGGTTTAGAGTTCGATATAATTCAAATATATCTAAATGTAATGAACTGGCTCCAGTTTAGATGAAAAGCACCTGATTTTATGTAAAATTTATCCAAGTATGACTGAATATTGTCCACTTAATTCAAATATGCATTAAATTTGTTTATTTTCATTAAAATGCGTCCAAAATGTAAACGGACATATGCAGATAGCATTGGATTGTCGGCTTCCGCATTTCTGTCCATGGCCTAGTCCCCTCTTATCCACGGACAGATGCGACAGGAAATTTGGCTCCGAGATGCCCTTAGGTCATCTTCAAGCTTGGTTTTGATTCATTCAATATGACAGCCGGCCATTTAACCCTATCCATAAACATTCATCTTGCTTTTTTTAAGTTCGTGATGAGCTCATAATAATAGCATACTATAATTTCCATCGGTGAAATAAATTCAAGTGTGTGAGATGTTCTAATTTAAATATACATTCTAACTAATTTTTAAAATAACATAATTCAAGACTGAATTCAACTCACATATATGTTCTAATTGTTCCATTTAACCTCCCACATATCCTCTTAGGCTACTCTTGAGTTGCTCGATGCTGAATTTATTGATCCATTTTGGACAAATATCAATCGTGGCCGGATAATAATGTGGAAGTTCGATAGAATCACCCGTATGCTTAAATTATAGAGTTCCAACAGCATATTCGTCCTCATCCGCCACGATTATATTGTACATGACACAACATGCCATGACCTCCCACAAGGTTTCCAGATCTCATTGTTTAGCAGGTATACGAACAATTGCAAAATAGGAATGGAGCACTTTAAATGCCCTCTTCACATCCTTTCCACCTCTCGTCTTTTGGCAAAGTGAGCTCTTTTCTGACCAACTAGCTGAAAGGTGGTCTTGAGTAAGGTAGTCAAAGAAAGATAGATAATAAGATAGTAACCCATATTGTACTCATGCCATTCATTGTATAGTTTCATGAAGGAGCTTGTCCTTTAGTCAGTGTAGCAAACAATGGAGACCCGTGCTTTCCGTTTTTGGGGGAAGCACAACTGTGTTTTCCCTTTTCAGGAAGCACAACCCATCTTCCCATGAAAGCATAGGCTGTGCTTCCACGAGAAGCTCACTTATCGTAGGAAACACAAGGGGTGTTTGGTTACCTGCACCTTTTTTGCCACTTTGCATACTTGTCCCAGTTGGGTCTGGTTGAGCATATGCAGGCAAAAAACCAACATCTGCATGTTGACTGGTTGCCTGCATTGTTGGGAAACGCAGTATTTCAAAAAAATTCCTACGATCACGCAAGATCTATCTAGCGGATGCATAGCAACGAGACGGGAGAGTGTGTCCATGTACCCTCATAGACAGAAAGCGGGAGCGTTTAGTAACGCGGTTGATGTAGTCGAACGTCTTCACGATCCAACCGATCCAAGTACCGAACGTACGACACTTCCGTGTTCAGAACACGTTCAGCTCGATGACGTCCCTCGAGCTCTTGATCCAGTTGAGGACAAGGGAGAGTTCCGTCAGCAGGACGGCGTGGTGACGGTGATGATGAAGTTACCGGCGCAGGGCTTCGCCTAAGCACTATGATGATATGACCGAGGTGTGTAACTGTGGAGGGGGGACACCACACACGGCTAAGATAAATCTTGGAGTGCCTTTGGGGTGCCCCTGCCCACGTATATAAAAGAGGGAGGGAGAGAGGTCGGCCCTCCTAGGGGCGCGCCAAATGTAGGGGAGTCCTACTAGGAATCCCAAGTCCTAGTAGGATTCCCTTTCCTTTTCGAAGTAGGAAAGAAGGAAAGGAGGGAGAGGGAGAAGGGAAGGGGGGCACGCCTGAGGGAGTCCTAGATTAAGGGGTCCTCAGGCGTCCGGGCTATATGACATGGGCCGGACTAATGGGCCATGAAGATACAACACAGAAGACTTCCTCCCGTGTCCGGATGGGACTCTGCTTGGCGTGGAAGGCAAGCTCAGCATGCGGATATGAATATTCCTTTCTCTGTAGACCGACTCTGTACAACCCTAGTCCCCTCCGGTGTCTATATAAACTAGAGGGTTTAGTCTGTAGAGGCAATCATAATCATATAGGCTAGACAATTTCAGTTTAGCCATCACGATCTTGTGGTAGATCAAATCTTGTAACCCCTATACTCATCAAAGTCAATCAAGCAGGACGTAGGGTATTACCTCCATAAAGAGGGCCCGAACCTGGGTAAAACATCATGTCCCTTGTCTCCTGTTACCATTAATCCTTAGACGCACAGTTCGGGACCCCTACCCGAGATCTGCCGGTTTTGACACTGACATTGGTGCTTTCATTGAGAGTTCCTCTATTGGGTCGACAACAGGATTGATGGCTCGCCTTGTTATCAAGGACGGTATCACTTCTGAAGAAACCCTGGCCTCAGGCCAAACCCTCCGGCTGGGCAGCTTTACCATGACCGCCCATTCGGCCTTTACGCCGATGATGACTTCCCAAGTCATCGAAAATCGTCTCCATGTCGACTCCGAATACTCTAAACAGATGGATCCGACAGATTTGTTGTCCTTAAACGAACTCCTGGATCTCATCGCCGCCGTGGGAGTCGCTACGGACTATGATCGGATTGGGCTTAAACCCGATCAGAGAGAAATCAAATCTCCATCGATCACCCATCAGATAGTGGTTGTAGAGGAGCAAAACAACCATAGCTCTTCCACTATAACGAAAACAAGCTATGTTTGGATTTCTGAGCTCAGCAAGCCGGATACTCGTCTGCGGGGTGACACTCACGGTCCTCCGAACTTAGAATCGGGCATTGAGCCTAAGAAATCATAGGACATCCCGGATCCCGAACTAATAAACTCAGAAGTTCTTCAAACTCTGGACTCCACATTGGGTCAGGTTTCGGATTTAACGCCACCCACCCACCACAAGAAATATTCGCCAATCAATTCCGGTCCCTCGGATATATGCAAGCTCATGTACGTACGGCAGTAGCCTCAGGAAACAGTCCATCACTTCTGGTCCAGATTCCTCCTTGTTAAGGACAGGATTAAAGGTTGCCGCGATGAGGACGCGATTTCAACATTCCGCAATAATTGCACGGACAAAGGAATCCTCAACGCCCTAAACCGCCGTCGCATACTACACTTCGCTGATTTGGCAACCATAGTACAGAAGTACTGCGCAATGGAAAGCGCTTGGAAAACCCAGACAGCTCGCTGGGAACCACCGGCCTTCACGCCAGCTCCCTGGCAAGCAAAAAGGATGCACCCTCACGGGGCACCCGACCCCGTAGGCAAGAAAATTAAACCCATTACGGGACGTGGCACCGTTCTTTAAGGATGGCATGATAGGCCATGCAAAATACACATGACACCGGATACCGAACCAACCCACAGCCTTAGATCATGTTGGATACTCCGGCAAGTAGCCAAGAGCGGCGAGGATATCCTCACAAAAAATACCTCAGAGCGCACTCTCTGGAAGATGACAACCTCAGAGTATTGACGGTCTTCAAGACTTTCTCTTCAAACAATCGGCGTAAGAGAGCGCTCCGTGACCTCGCCGAAGTCTGCCAAGTCGCAGCAATAAATCCCTGGAATGACAGGGCAATAACTTTTAATGCCAACGACGAACCAAAATTTTGTTCAGTCCGGGCACTAGCCGCCTTGGTCCTCAACCCAATTGTGGATGGCTTTTGACTCACTAAAGTGATCATGGACGGCGGCAGCGGATTGAACCTCATTTACGAGGACACACTCAGAAAAATGCAAATAGACAGAAGCCGCATCGAGCAAAGTGATACGACCTTTCGAGGAATCATTCCCAGTCGGGAAGCAAGATGCGCAGGGAAAATTAAGCTCGATGTGGTATTTGGCACGCCGGAGAACTATCGGTCCGAAGAGATAACCTTCCAAGTGGGCCCTTTCAATGGTGGATATCACGCCTTGTTAGGGCGGGACACATTCACGCGCTTTCAAGCCATACCTCATTACAGGTATATGAAGCTCAAGATGCCCGGGCCCAATGGTATTATCACTCTCGCCAGTGATCCGGACATAGCACTCCGCGCTGAAAATAAAACCGCATCTCGGGCCCTCGAGGCACTACGAGGCCCTTGCGGCTGAAGAATTGACCGCAATACGCTCCACGATGGACATGGACGATGTAATCCTTGATAAGTGCCCCAAATCCACCTCCTTCAAACCAGCAGATGAAATAGTCAAATTTCAAGTTCACCTGACGGACCCCAAGAAGACAGCCTCCATCGGGACACAGCTGGACCCTACAGTCGACGCCGCATTACGAGCGTTCCTGTGCGAGAACTGGGACATATTTGCCTGGCACCCTTCTTACATGTCAGGAATCCCACGCAGGCTGGCCGAACATAGCCTCAATATATTGAAGGGATACAAGCCGGTCAAGCAAACATTGTGGCGCTTTTCCGAACCCAGAGACAGGCTATGGGGGAGGAACTAGCCAAGTTAATTGAGGTCGGGTTCATCAGAGAAATAAAACATCCGGACTGGCTAGCAAACCTGGTGATGGTACCAAAGAAGGATAAATCCTGGCGCCTGAGCGTCGATTTCAAAGACCTCAACAAGGCCTGCCCTAAGGATCCCTTCCCTCCCTCCCCCGCATCGATCAGATCATTGACGCTACCGCAGGACACAACTCACTGTGTTTCCTCGACGCATACTCTGTATACCATCAAATCAAAATGAAGGAATCTTATCAAGACGCAACAACGTTCATTACCCCATACGGGCCTTTCTACTTCAACACTATGCCCTTCAGGCTGAAAAATGCCGGCGCCACCTACCAACGCATGATTCAAACATGTCTGGAAAAACAAATCGGCAAAACGGTCGAAGCACATGTGGATGACATCGTCATCAAAACTAAGCACGTCGAGTCACTAGTAGATGACCTGTGTCTCACATTCGACAACCTCCGTGCATATGACATCAGGCTCAATTTGAAAAAGTGTGTATTCGGCGTCCCCGCTGGAAAACTGCTGGGCTTAATCGTTTCCAATAGTGGAAATGAGGCAAACCCAGCCAAAATCCAAGCTTTGTCACAATTGGCTACACCAACAGACCTTAAACAGGTCCAAAAACTAGCCAGATGTGTGGCAGCTTTAAGCCGCTTTGTCTCCAGATTAGGAGAAAAAGCATTGCCACTATACCTCCTACTCCGACGCACCGACCACTACAAATGGACGGACGCGGCAACGACCGGACTGGAAGAATTAAAAGCTCTTTTAGTGAGCAACCCAATCCTGGCCGCGTCGAATGTCAGAGAACCCATGTTATTATACATCTCTGCAACACACCATGTGGTGAGTGCGATGCTCGTCGTCGAACGAGAGGAGGACGGACATAAATTCCCACTTCCGAAACCGGTATACTATGTATCCACTGTCCTTACACCATGCAAATCCCAGTACCCTCATTACTAAAAGATATCATATGCGGTCTTCATGGCATCCTGGAAGCTACGGCACTACTTCCAAGAGTGCTCGATCACGGTAGCCTCCGAAGTACCACTCAATGACATAATAAACAACCGTGACGCTATAGGCCGGATTTCCAAGTGGGCCATTGAGCTCTTGCCATTTGATATCACATACAAACCACGCCGAGCCATTAAATCCCAAGTACTAGCTGACTTCGTCGCCGAATGGACAGAGGCTGAACTCCCTAAAGAGTACATTACATATTCCAGCTGGTTCATGCACTTCGATGGCTCCAAAATGCTGGCCGGTTTAGGAGCGGGCGTTGTCTTAATGCCCCCCACAGGAGACACAGTCTAGTATGTACTCCAAATATTATACACAGACTCCAATAATGCAGCCAAATACGAGGCCTTATTGCACGGTCTTTGGATGGTTGTCTCTATGGGCATACAACGCCTGGAGGTGCGCGGGGATTCAAACCTCGCAATATCCCAAATAAACAGAGACTTCGACGCTAAAGATCCGAAGATGGCGGCCTATCGTAACGCCGTGCTCAAAATATCAGCTCGGTCTGAGGGACTCGAGTTTCATCATGTGGCTCGAGAAAGTAATCAAGTGGCGGATGTCCTTGCTCGCATGGGCGCCAAGCGTGACCTTGTCCCGCCTAACATCTTTTTGGAAAGGCTCTTCAAGCCGTTCGTGGTGTGGTAGGATGAGAGCGGCAACACTAGTACGGATCCGGTTATACCCCAAGAATTCAAACACAATACCGATATCATCGGGGGCTCAGCCACCGAAATAACACCATCGGCCCATCTAAAAATGGCAGTAATTTCCCCTTGGACCAAACCCTTGTTGGCCTACCTTAATAGGCGAGAGCTCCCTGAGGACCAGAATGAGGCTTGATGCATCGTTCGGCGCTTGAAAGCCTACAAGGTTCATGAAGCAGAGCTCTACAAGAAGAGTGCTACCAGAATACTTCAAAGATGTATCTCCAAAGAAGAAGGACACTAGCTCCTGGCCGAAATCCATGCTGGTCTTGGCGGTCACCACGCCGCTGCCCGGGCTCTTGTAACCAAGGCCTTCCGTACCGGTTTCTACTGGTCTATGGCCCGAGCAGATGCACAGGACCTTGTCCAACGTTGTGTGGGATGCCAGCTTTTCGCCAATCAAAGCCATATGCCACCTATCACCTTACAAACAATTCCCATTACTTGGACTTTCGCGGTCTGGGGGCTTGATATGGTCGGACCCCTCAAAGGGGGAAGCCATAAGAAAAAAATATATGCTAGTCATGGTAGATAAATTCACTAAGTGGATAGAGGCTAAGCTAGTTAAAATGGCCGAAGCCGGACCAGTGATAGTCTTTATATCCGGTGTCATACACCGTTATGGTGTCCCACACAGCATCATCACCGATAACGGCTCCAATTTTACAGCTGACGAAGTGAAAACATGGTGTGCTAACCTAGGCATCAAGCTTGATTATGCCTCCATTTATCACCCCAAACAAACGGTCAAGTTGAACGAGCTAATGGTCTTATCATGAGCGATATTAAGCCTAGACTAGTACGATCTTTAAAAGAGTCAGACAAACATTGGGTCGAGGAGCTCGACTCCATACTTTGGGGGCTGCGGACCACGCCCAATCGCACTACTGGTTACACACCATTTTTCATGGTGTACGGTGCGGAGGCTGTTTTGCGCTGCGACATTATTCATGACTCACCTCGAGTGCGCATGTACGAAGAGGGAGAAGCCAAGATAGATCAGCAGGACAATCTAGATGCCCTAGAGGAGGAGCGCGATGTTGCAAAAGCCCGTTCCGCACTCTATCAACAATAAGCTCGCAGATACCAAAGCAGAGAGGTGTGGGCCAAGACTTACAACGTTGGTGAACTCGGTCTAAGCTTGCCAGAAAAGAAAAATGATAAACTCAAGCCCAAGTGGGAAGGTCCCTTCATTATAGATGAAGTTCTCACTGGAGGTGCGTACTGTCTGCGTGATGCATCGGATAATCGCCTAGAGCCGAACCTGTGGAATGCCGCCAGACTCAGAAGATTCTACGCCTAGAGCCGGACTCATTGTTTGTTTTCTTTTTCTCCTCTTTTCATTTCTCTCTCTTTAAATATTTTTCTTTAGCTTTATAGCTCTTGTACGGCTAGACCGCACACTTATGAGGTACACATCCTTAAATGTATATGCCCATAACACCTGGAGGCTTCTTTTACAGAAGCTTATTATCATTTTTCGAGCATCAAGCTCACCACATATATGTCCTTTTATCATATATACCTTTTCTTCGCCATGATATGCACCTTTATGACTTAAGTTTTTGCCAAGATGGGTTACCTGGCTCCTGTGCTTATGCCCTACGTTCCCGTTAGTTCGGCTAGGGCATAAAGGGAGCACCTCTACAATTGTTATAGCCGGGTCATCCGGACATGTACCTCCGACTCGGTGAAGCCAAAAGCTAGCGTTCTTAAGGGAATAATCGGTCGGCGGACTAACGACATTTTACCCTCGTTGCACTATGAACCCCCATATATTACATATACTGCGATTTTTCGACTCACAGTTTGGGCATGCATACTAACACATGTTCAACCAGGGAAAGGAACCCTTAACGGAACTATTCTCTCTGGAAGATGTTTCTTACAATCAATAAGTAATATAACATAGCTAGCCGAATACAACTTGTCTGTTCTAGCAACTATGACCCCTATGCCTGGTTTCCACGCATGCCCTGGTATTTATTGCCAGTCCAATATTAGGAAACACTCCGCACCTTCGGGTCTGGAGGTCGAAGCGAAAAGGCCTGTCATGACAATCATTTTAAAATTCGGCTAGAGAAAAAATTGTCAATTGAAGTACATAGTCACTTGGACTCAAAAATTTCTTCATCTATACCGTCTAACAGGCTGTCTAGCTTACAGCCCTGTTGTGAAAACTTGGCGGCTATCTTTACTTGGTCATACACCAAGCTCACTGGAATCTCTTGTCCATCTGACCCCCCGAGGTCCGACCCGGGCCATATGATTCGGATCAAGTCTGGTATACCGTGTTTTCACCATGGCACAGGCCTCTCATGCGCCTTCCCGGCAAGCAGATATCTTCCATAATCTAAAGTGGCGTCAAGCTCCCTTGAACAGCTTCACAAGCTCCTCCATACTTCCTGGAGGGGATGCGGATGGCCATAAAGCATTAGAAACGCTCCGCATCGCTTTCCGAGCTTGCTCATACACTTCGGACAGCTCTTGTAGCAGATCACCTTGGAAGCTGGATGCCTCTTCTTCGGGCCGCCCAATCAAAATACCTACAGGAATAAAACTTATCAGGAGTCGCCTTAGCAAACTGTACGACAATAAGTTGAAAGGCATACTGAATATGCCGCCTCGCAGTTTTTTCTCCTTTAAAGCGTCCGCTAGTTGGGCCCGCACATCCTTCAGCTTTTCGCCAAGCTGGGTATTAGCATCCTGCAGCTTGTTCTTTTCGTCCCTGGTCTGTGTCAGTACATGTTGACCAGCGGCCTCTTTCCGTTCGGCATGTTCCTTCTCCGCTTGTGCGGCCTTTAGCTTCTCTTCCATCTGAGCCAACGAGCCTGCCATCGTATAATACAGCAATTTTTATTCATATAAACACGATTGGCACATGATTACATTTTCTGGATAGAGGGGAACCTTACCAGTCGATGCCTCCTTGGACTTCCCCAATTCAGGGTAACAGTAGTTAGCTGGGTCCGGCACTGTTCCAGCTCCTGAGATAGCATGTTGTTCTTCTCCGTGAGTGCCTGATTATACAATGATCCTTAAATTAGTTGTTTCAACTGCTTCAAGTCTTGGGGGCTACTGGTCTATGGTTACCAGATCTATATAATGCATACTTACCCGCATATCATTCAAATACTGGTCAGTGGCTCTGGCAAGCCCATCCCGAGCAGCTCGTATGTATGCATCAGCCGAGCTGAAGGCATTGAACGCCTCTTCAGTAAAGCTAGGGTCGCGAAGAGCGGCCTTCCGTCGCCAATGATTCATGGCGCTCTCTACTTCAGAGTTCGTGACAAACACATCATCCGAATCCTCTGAAGGAGGACAATCCGTAGTCACTCCCGTATCAGCCGCCGCCCTAGAGGCAGGGTCTGGAACCTGATTGGTAGAGGCACGACCGGCAGGATCCCCGGACATAGTCCGACGAACACTCTTCCTGATAAAACACAACGGACAATGTCACAGTTCGATGTGACTGCTAGGGGGTGTATTCGAATCCATACCTCTTCGATGAAGGCTCGGCCGTGTTATCATTTGCCTTCCTCTTCGAAGACCCACCCGACGCAGGCGCCGCTCTCTTATGAGACGCCTCTAGTGCAGCATGGCGCGCCGAGCGCCTCCTGTTTGGAGCACTAGACAGTGCGGTGGGTGAGGCATAACGAGGAAGCTCTTTTGGAGGAGATGCTCCATGGGCACTTACATGGGAAGACGGCAGGAGACCGGGGTAATCGGCTACAATGGCCACTTCTGTGCTGTCGTAGCTCGCCTGATAGAAGACCCCCTCCTTAAGCTCTACAAATATATCCAGATCCTCCTCAAATCCGGGATCTAGGTCCCGAATATGATTCTCCGGCTGCGGAGCAGGGCTATAGATCCCGGCGGTGGCCTTCCGCCATTCCTGTTAAAGATGGTCGGTTCAAGTCTAACTAGTTGCGGCTTAGGATGAGGATTGAATAAGATTCTGGATTGAAAGCTTACCCATCCAGGAGGATTGTACATGGAGAATCTGTCCCGGCACTTAAGGCGGGTGAATTCTTCTTTCTCCCCTTTATAAAGATCCGCTAGCATGGCGGCCAGGGCAGCAAAGTCATCTGAACCCTTGCACCCATAGCGAGATGTATCATCCTCCCCATTGAAGTTCCACATGGGGAGTCCTCTGGATTGGAGTGGCTAGATGCCTCGCGTTGTAGAAATTGCCATGACCTAAATCATGGATAGTATGGATTGGGCGAGTATTTTTATCTTGTCCATCAACATCTTGACTTCCGCGCTATCTTCCTCCTCGAGGCTTCGAGGGCGCCAGCTGTGGCGTTTCTTCAGTGGAGCGCTGGAAAATTCGGGAAGGCCCATTCGGACTGGGTCAGGGAGAGCGACGTCTTCAATATAAAACCACTCCGAGGGCCACTACTCGGACACCTTCTTCGGTGTGCCGGACAGGTATCCGGTTCTGGCTATGCGCCATATCTCGGCGCCGCCCACCTCGAATATGGATCCATTGTGGGAGCGAGGGACGAGGCAGAATAGTTTCCTCCATAACTCAAAATGGGCCTCGCAGCCTAGGAACAGCTCACAAAGAGCGACGAAGCCCGCGATGTGCAGAATGGAGCCCGGCATGAGATTGTGTTGTTGGAGGCTACACTACTCCAGGAGACCTCGGAGGAAAGGATCGATTGGAAATCCAACACCTCTCAAGAGAAAGGAAATGAAGCACACTCGCTCCCCTTCTGAAGGATTCGGAAAATTTTCCACCAGGGCTTCGCCCGTAAAAGAAGTTAATCCCGCTCGCACTGGGACTAGATCTGCTAGGGAAAGGTAGGCTTGCGCCTGGAGTTTGATCAGCTGGCCGTGGGATACTGAGCATCTCTCCAAATCGCCTTTTTCGGAGCCATGAGGGCGGGAGGAAGAACTGGGAGCGCTAGCCATGTTTGAGTGGTTTCTCCTAGCCAGCTCTAAGGATTTTCCGCCTGAAGAGACGGAGGCACGGGAGGCAAAGGGTATGACATTGAATGAAAAGCCGAATATAACTCTTCAGGTCAGATGCTTGGATGTATTCAGAGGAGGAACCCACCGAAGACAACCTGGGCGCCGGACGCATCGTCATTGAAGCCTAGTTAGGGGGCTACTGAGGGAGCCGTGAAGATACAAGATAGAAGACTTCCTCCCATGTCCGGATGGGACTCTCCTTAGCGTGGAAGGCAAGCTTAGCGTGCGGATATGAATATTCCTTTCTTGGTAAACCGACTCTGTAGAACCCTAGTCCCCTCCGTGTCTATATAAACTGGAGGGTTTAGTCCGTAGAGGCAATCATAACCATACAGGCTAGACTATTAGGGTTTAGCCATCACGATCTCGTGATAGATCAACTCTTGTAACCCCTATACTCATCAAAGTCAATCAAGCAGGACGTAGGGTATTAACTCTATCAAGAGAGCCCGAACCTGGGTAAAACATCGTGTCCCTTGTCTCCTGTTACCATTAATCTTTAGACGCACAGTTCGGGACCACCTACCCGAGATCTACCGGTTTTGACACCGACAGCGCCCCCACCCCTTGTCCAATTCGGTTTGGGCAGGGGGGAGGTGCGCGCCACCTCGTGGCTCTTATTCCCTCTCTCCACTAAAGCCCAATAAGGTCCATTAACTTCCCCCGGCGAATTCCCATAACTCTCCAGTACTCCGAAAAATACCCGGATCACTCGGAACCATTCCAATGTCCGAATATAGCCTTCCAATATATCGATCTTTACCTCTCGACCATTTCAAGACTCCTCGTCATGTCTGTGATCTCATCCGGGACACCGAACAAACTTCGGTCATCACATCACATAACTCATAATACAAATCGTCATCGAACGTTAAGCGTGCGGACCCTACGGGTTCGAGAACTATGTAGACATGACCAAGACACATCTCCGGTCAATAACCAATAGCGGAACATGGATGCTCATATCGGCTCCTACATATTCTACGAAGATCTTTATCGGTCAAACCGCATAACAACATACGTCATTCCCTTTATCATCGCTATGTCACTTGCCCGAGATTCGATCGTTGGTATCATCATACCTAGTTCAATCTCGTTACCGACAAGTCTCTCTACTCGTTACATAATGTATCATCATGTAACTAACTCATTAGTCACATTGCTTGCAAGGCTCATAGTGATGTGCATTACCGAGAGGGCCCAAAGATACCTCTCCGATACACGGAGTGGCAAATCCTAATGTCGATCTATGCCAACTCAACAAACACCATCAGAGACACTTGTAGAGCATCTTTATAATCACCCAGTTACATTGTGACATTTGATAGCACATAAGGTGTTCCTCTGGTATTCGGGAGTTGCATAATCTCATAGTCAGAGGAACATGTATAAGTCATGAAGAAAGCAATAGCAATAAAACTGAATGATCAACATGCTAAGCTAACGGATGTGTCTTGTCCATAACATCATTCTCCGAATGATGTGATCCCGTTCATCAAATGACAACACATATCTATGGTCATAAAACTTTAACCATCTTTGATGAACGAGCTAGTCAAGTAGAGGCATACTAGGGACATTTTGTTTTGTCTATGTATTCACACATGTATCAAGTTTCCGGTTAATACAATTCTAGCATGAATAATAAACATTTATCCTAATATAAGGAAATATAATTAACATCTTTATTATTGCCTTTAGGGCCTATTTCCTTCAGTCTCCCACTTGCACTAGAGTCAATAATCTAGTTCACATCGCCATGTGATTTAGCAGCAATAGTTCACATCACCATGTGACCAACACCCAAAGGGTTTTACTGGAGTCAATAATCTAGTTCACATCACCATGTGATTAACACCCAAAGAGTACTAAGGTGTGATCATGTTTTGCTTGTGAGAGAAGTTTAGTCAACGGGTCTGCCACATTCAGAGCCGTATGTATTTTGCAAATTTCCTATGTCTACAATGCTCTGCGCAGAGCTACTCTAGATAATTGCTCCCACTTTCAATATGTATCCAGAGTGAGACTAAGAGTCATCCGGATCAGTGTCAAAGCTTCCATCGACGTAACCCTTTATGATGAACTTTTTGTCACCTCCATAACCAAGAAACATGTCCTTATTCCACTAAGGATAATTTTGACCGCTGTCCAGTGATCCAGTCTTGGATCACTGTTGTACCCTCTTGCTAAACTCATGATGAGGTACACAATAGGTCTGGTACACAGCATAGCATACTTTATAGAACCTATGACTGAGGCATAGGGAATGACTTTTCATTCTCTTTCTATTTTCTTCCGTGGTCGTTTTTGAGTCTTTACTCAACTTCACACCTTGCAACACAGGCAAGAACTCCTTCTTTGATTGTTCCATTTTGAACTACTTCAAAAACTTGTCAAGGTATGTACTCATTGAAAAAACTTATCAAGCGTCTTGATCTATATCTATAGATCTTGATGCTCAATATGTAAGCAGCTTCATCGAGGTCTTTCTTTGAAAAACTCCTTTCAAAGACTCCTTTATGCTTTCCAGAAAATTCTACATCTTTTTTGATCAACAATATGTCATTCACATATACTTATCAGAAAGGTTGTAGTTCTCCCACTCACTTTCTTGTAAATAGAAGCTTCACCAAAAGTCCGTATAAAACCATGTGTTTTCATCACCTTATCAAAGCGTATATTCTAACTCCGAGATGCTTGCACCAGTTCATAGATGGATCGTTGAAGCTTACACACTTTGTTAGCACCTTTAGGATTGACAAAACCTTGTTGTTGCATCATATACAACTCTTCTTTAAGAAATCCATTAAGGAATGTAGTTTTGACATCCATTTTCCAGATTTCATAAAATGTGACAATTGCTAACATGATTCGAACAGACTTAAGCATCACTACAAGTGACAAAATCTTATCGTAGTTAACACCTTGAACTTGTCGAAAAACTTTTGTGACAATTCGAGCTTTGTAGATAGTAACACTACTATCAGCGTCCATGTCGGTGTCAAAACCGGCGGATCTCGGGTAGGGGGTCCCGAACTGTGCGTCTAGGCAGGATGGTAACAGGAGGCAAGAGACACGATGTTTTACCCAGGTTCGGGCCCTCTTGATGGAGGTAAAACCCTACGTCCTGCTTGATTAATATTGAAGATATGTGTAGTACAAGAGTAGATCTACCACGAGATCAGAGAGGCTAAACCCTAGAAGCTAGCCGATAGTATGATTGTATGTTGTGATTGTTGTCCTACGGACTAAAACCCTTCGGTTTATATAGACACCGGAGAGGGTTAGGGTTACACAAGGTCGGTTACAAAGGAGGAGATATCCATATACGTATTGCCTAGCTTGCCTTCCACGCCAAGTAGAGTCCCATCCGGACACGAGATGAAGTCTTCAATCTTGTATCTTCATAGTCCAACAGTCCGACCAATGGAGATAGTCCGGCTATCCAGAGACCCCCTAATCCAGGACTCCCTCAGTAGCCCCGAACCAGGCTTCAATGACGACGAGTCCGGCGCGCAGTATTATCTTCGGCATTGCAAGGCGGGTTCCTCTTTAAATTCCATGTACCTGTCGAAATAATGTCCGGTTCCTTGTGACGGTTTGTACTCCTTGGCTTCTACGCCCAATAATGGCCACTTTCCACGTGTCGAGCGAATGTGAAGAGCCAGGGTGTTTTCACATTTACCCCCCTAGCTATGTAAATGAGCCGCCTATTTAAAAAGACGAGGATTCATATCCAAATCACATCATCCTCCCTTGCCGAGTCTTCATCGGAGCGTGCCCAACAGAGATCCATTCCACCATGGCCGGTCGATGCAGCTCCTCCTCTCGCACCCCTAGTTCCAAGCCTGGAGATTGGGAGAGATGTTCCATCTCGCACAGCAAATTGGTGATGCTTCAGTCTAAGGGATTTCTTCCCCCAGCGTACCTAGTCCCGGTTCGAGCCGGGCTTGCCACCTACAATGGCGGAGAGCAAGCAGAGAGCCATCCCAATCCCTCCAAGGGAGAGCGGGTATGCCTTGTCCCTTACCTGGTAAGAGGGCTCGGATTCCCAATTCATCTGTTTCTTCGGGGGCTTCTGGATTTCTATGGCCTCCAGCTGCACAACCTTACGCCTGCCTCCCTGCTGCATATTGCGGGGTTCGTAGCCTGAGGGAGTTCTGGATTAGGGGGTCTCCGGACAGCCAGACTATCTCCATTGGCCGGACTTTTAGACTATGAAGATACAAGATTGAAGACTTCATCTCGTGTCCGGATGGGACTCTACTTGGCATGGAAGGCAAGCTAGGCAATACGTATATGGATATCTCCTCCTTTGTAACCGACCTTGTGTAACCCTAACCCTCTCTGGTGTCTATATAAACCGAAGGATTTTAGTCCATAGGACAACAATCACAACATACAATCATACCATAGGCTAGCTTCTAGGGTTTAGCCTCTCTGATCTCGTGGTAGATCTACTCTTGTACTGCACATATCTTCAATATTAATCAAGCAGGACGTAGGGTTTTACCTCCATCAAGAGGGCCCGAACCTGGGTAAAACATCATGTCCCTTGCCTCTTGTTACCATCCGGCCTAGACGCACAGTTCGGGACCCCCTACCCGAGATCCGCCGGTTTTGACACCGACATTGGTGCTTTCATTGAGAGTTCCTCTGTGTCGTCGCCGTTAGGCTTGATGGGATAGCGATGTGGTCCAGGGTGAGACTTTTCTCCCCGGGCAGATCTTCGTATTCGGCGGCTTCGCACTGCGGGCTAATTCACTCGGCCATCTAGAGCAGATTGAAAGCTACGCCCTTGGCCATCAGGTCAGATTTGGAAGTTTGAACTACACGGCCGACATCCGCGGAGACTTGATCTTTGACGGATTCGAGCCATAGCCGGGCGCGCCTCACTGTCGCGATGGGTATGACCTAGCTCTGCCGCCGAACAGTACCCCAGAAGTCGCGCCTGCATCAGCTCTGACCCTTAGTTCGGAGCCAACTGTGCCAATCGAGGACGGGTGGTTAGACACCGCCTCAGGGGCTGCAGTCTCAACGGCGTACGAGCCGAACACCAGCATAATCCTCTGCGCAGCCCGTGACTCCAAGGTGCCAGACTCTTTTTCTGACTCCGAACCTCCCGCGCCCCCGCCAATCGAATCCGATTGGGCGCCGATCATAGAATCCACCGCCGCAGATATCTTTCAGCACTCGCCCTTTGGCGATATTCTGAATTCACTGAGGTCTCTTTCTTTGTCAGGAGAGCCCTGGTCGGATTATGGCCAACAGGATTGGGATGCGGACGACGAAATTCGACGCCCACCCACCACCCACTTAATAGCCATTGTCGATGACTCAACCGACATGCTCGACTCCGACTCCGCAGACATCGACGGTATGGACGATGATGCGGGAGGCGAAGAGGAACCACCGCCCACAGGGCGCTGGACGTCCACTTCATCATATGACGTATACATGGTGGACACGCCAAAAGAAGACGACAACGAGGAACGGAAGGACGATCCGAAGGTTTGTTCCCTCGAGAAGCAGTCAAAGCGGCGGCGCAGGCGCCGCCCCAAATCCCACCTCGGTAGAAATAACGATCACACAGACCCAAAGTTGGAGCAGGGCGAACCACTGCCGTACCACGGCAATCCGGGGAATCAAATCGAACAAACCAATTCCGTCAAAGATAATAGTCCAGACGATATAACGCTAGACAGGCACCCGGAGCAGCAGAATGCCCGTCAAAGGCTTGTTGCCACCGCGAGGAGTCTGAAAAAGCAGAAGCAAAGGCTCAAGGCTGCGCAAGACACACTCCAAATCAGATGGAGTAAAGTACTCAACACAGCAGCAATGTACGGCGACAATCGCCCCACCAAGAGCTACCCAAAGCGGAGGTTGCTACCTGAATTCGATGAAGAGGCCTCAGACCCCTCACAACCAAATACCAAAGCAGCCACCTGGCCGGATAGACGAACCAACGGCCAACATCAAGCGGCAAACAACGCCACTCACAAGCCAACACGCGATCCACGCGAGGGCTCGCACCAAAAGGACGGCGCAACCAGATCCATCTATGGACCACGCAAGCGCGCCCCAGCATACAATATAACACAACAAACATCCGAACAACGCGGTACACCCAGATACAGGGGTGCCCCACACCCCCTATGTTTCACCGATGATGTGCTGGACCAAGAATTTCCTGGGGGATTCAAACCCGTAAACATAGAGGCATACGATGGAACAACAGACCCTGGGGTCTGGATTGAGGATTATATCCTCCATATCCATATGGATCGAGGAGATGATCTCCACGCCATCAAGTACTTACCCCTCAAGCTCAAAGGGCCAGCCCGTCACTGGCTTAAAGGCCTCCCCGAAAACTCCATTGGAAGTTGGGAAGAGCTCAAAGACGCTTTTCGGGCAAATTTTCAAGGGACTTATGTCCGACCTCCGGACGCGGATGATTTGAGTTATATAACTCAATAGCTCGGAGAGTCAGCCCGAAAACTTTGGAACAGGTTTCTTACTAAAAAGAACCAAATTGTCGACTGTCCGGACGCCGAAGCCTTGGCAGCTTTTAAGCATAGCATCCGTGACGAATGGCTCGCCAGACACCTCGGCCAAGAAAAGCCGAGAACGATGGCAGCTTTAACAAGCCCCATGACCCACTTTTGCACGGGTGAGGACAGCTGGCTAGCCAGATGCAGCACCGGCGATCCCAGTACATCTGAAGTTAGAGATGGAAACAGGAAATCACGGCGCAACAGTAGTAACAAACGCCGGAATAAAGAAGACAACACGAAGAACACGGCAGTAAACGCCGGATTCAAAAGCTCTCGGCCAGGTCAGCAAAAGCTGCCCTCTAAAGGCGCGAGAGACAAACTGTCCAACCTAAACAAAATTCTGGACCAAATATGTCAGATCCATAGCACCCCTGGTAAACCTACCAATTATACCCACAGAGAATGTTGGGTCTTCAAGCAGTCCGGTAAGCTCAATGCCGTACACAAGGGGGAGGATACACCAAGCGAAGACGAGGAGGAACCTCTCAAGCAAGACACTGGGGAACAAAATAAATTTCCACCAGAAGTCAAAACAGTAAACGTGTTACACGTGATCAAGGGAAGAAAGACAACGGCACTCCCAGAACAATATACCCAAGGGCCTATCACCGCGGAGTTCTGCCACTGGTCGTCTCAACCGATCGCTTTCGACCATCGTGATTACTCGGCAAGTATCCGGCGTGCTGGATGGGCTGCCCTGGTATTAGACCCAATAATTGACGGATATCACTTCACATGAGTCCTGATGGACGGTGGCAGCAGTCTAAACCTGATATATCAGGATACAATCCGCGAAATGGGGATAGACCCAACAAAAATTTCCCATAGCCATAACCTTTAAAGGAGTAACGCCAGGCCCAGGGGCTCACTGCACGGGCTCCCTGCTACTAACAGTTATATTCGGCTCCCCGATAACTTCCGTAGCGAACATTTAACCTTCCACATTGCTCCGTTCCAAAGTGGCTATCAAGCACTACTCGGACGTGAAGCTTTTGCTCGCTTTAATGCAATAGCGCACTACGCTTACCTCACACTCAAGATGCCCGGACCACGTGGCATCATTACAGTAAATGGAAGTATTAAGCGATCTTTGCGCGCCGAAGAGAGTGCGGCTGCCTTGGCAGCCGCACACTAAAAACGGCCTCACCAACTAAAGCATTTAATAGGTCATCAAGACCTCGGACACGGTTAGACAAGTCCGGCGCAAGTATATGTAATTCATACCGGATCAATGGTCACACCCCTATACAAGGGGCTCAACGCGCGCAGACAAGTGGCAATTTTTACTGATCTTGAATTATACTTGGTTCCTTTAAAAACTATCCTTTTGCACGACAACTTTTTCACCTAAGTTCCTCTCTTTTACAGATGATCATCGTGCTACACCCGTCCAGGATACAGCACAACGGAGACACAGGCGCAGACGTGTAGCAGGGACCCGCTCCAAGGATTCTTTTCAGATTAAGACCCTGCGTAAACCTTTTTTACTGTCTCTTGTTGATACATATCCACCGCATTCTCAGCACAGTTGAGAAGGATGCTGGCGTCTTGGCATGTGGCCATGTCAGAATAATGCACGTACCTGGACACAAGGGGCTTCTTACGAAGGGCACTATTTAGGCCTGGTTTATACCATAAAGACCGAATACCTTAGGGAGTGTTCGGCGTCGCGAGTTTGGCCTTATATGCATCAACTCCGAATCATTGTCTTTGGTCAAATGTTGGGTTTGCCCGGCACCAGGAGAACTACTGTGATTGTGCCCTGGTTCATCCGGACGAGCACCTTAGTAGAGAAAGCCGAAAACTGACTGTCATGATATAGCATGAGACTGGTCAACCACTCGGTGACCTATTGGAATGTTAGAATTCCTCTGCCTTAACGAAGGGCCATTTTTCTGCCAGGCATGTACGCACCCCGCGATCGGGAGAGTGTGGAGCCACCAGGGGCTATCTAGTAGCCCCACTGTCAAACTCCTATGGCTAAGTGAAAGTGTTAAAGCATTATAGTCCGGTTGCCTCGCTCGCTACGCTATCACCTCCTTCATAGGAACAAGACGTTGGGTTAAGTGTGAACACGTGTTTTTTGCGAGCACCCCCGCATTTTATGCGTGGGGGTTGAAGCCGACGGCTGCAATCTTTCAGGTTATACACAAGTATACATAAACGGCCGCATAGGAGGCATCATACTACTTTCAGGAAAAAGTATAAAAATAACCTTATAAAAATTCATAAAAGCATTGTGCTTACAATGAGAATACATATCACTCAAACATAATATTTTTCGAGCACTGGGCCTCTATCAAACGAGCACCCTCGCGAACCTCCTCGAAATAGTGTTCGGCAGCCACCCGGCCTATGGCTGAACCCTGCGCCGCAATAGTGGTAGCGTCCATCTCCGCCCAGTATGCTTTAACACGGGCAAGGGCCATCCGCGAGCCTTCTATGCACGCCGACCTCTTCATCGCATTAATGCATGGCACCGCATCAAGGAACTGCTGCACTAAGCTGAAATAGCTGTTCGGCTTTGGCCTTTCCGGCCATAGCTGATTCACAACAGACCTTGTGGCGAGTCCGGACAACCTATTTAGTTTGGCCCATTCGGCTAGTTGGTCAGTCAATGAAAGCGGACGCTCTAGAACGTGGAATTGCGTCCAGAACAGCTTGTCCACTTCATGATCTGTCTGACCTTGGAAGTACTTGGCCGCATCGGCAGCGCTCGTCGCCAAATCCATATACGCATCTGCCGAACTCCACAGCCAATCCAAAGGGGCATACCATGGATCTTCGAACTTCCTCCGTAACATGAAGGGTTTCCCAGTCGCAATATCCCCGGCTTCCCGCAGCTCCTCCTTCTTCGCTCTCATAGCAGAACGGGTGTCTTTGTCTGCCGCCGCGGCCTTCTCAAGGTCCGTTGCGTTCGCTCGGTTTTCTTTCTCAAGGACCCGGCAACGATCGGCAGTGTCTTTTAATTCTACGACCATCTTGGCCATCTTCTCCTAGCTCTCGCAATGTGCGGCCTTCTCGGCTTTCAACTCTTCTGCTGCCTTCAAAGCAGCCGCATTACTAATCCTCGCTTGTTCCTTGGCTCGGGCAAGTTCCGCCCGCAAGGCTTCCACGGTGGTAGCTCCATCTGCAGTCACAACATATTAAAGATACTGGCATTATGCTTCTCTTACTATGTGGCGTTCACCGGATGATAACACTTACCCTGTGCCTCGTCAAGCCTCTTGTTAACAAGCTCGATGGCGGCGTCGGCCGCATCCAGTTGCCATTTTAATTGGGCAAACTCGTTAGTCCGGCTAGCCACCGGAGCTTCCACCACCTGCACATAGGGGCAGTCTGGTTATTGCCTGGGAATATGATCCTCTGTTCGCCGCCGTTCTCGACGACAACCAGAGTCTCAGGGGCTACTATCTACACAGGGCACACCTAACATGTGCAGTACTATCACATATTATCTCACATACCTCAAAGCATGTCAGTAGACTCATAAAGGCTTCATGTAATCCGCTTTCAGCGGACGAGATTCTCTCCATCACCGTACCCATCAACATACGGTGCTCTTCTGAGATGGCTGCTCGCCCCACCAACTCCCTCAGAACATCCGACCGCACACCAGACGGTGCCGGACTCTTCCGTATGCTCTCTTCGGGAGCCGGACACTGGGGACTTCGGGGGTCTACGGGATTATATTCTGGCCTCACCGGATCCGAAGAGGCCCTCCGCGACGACACTTCGGGTCGCTCGCTTCTGGAGTGGAGGAGTCCGGGGGAGGCGTTTCGCTCTCCATCATCTCTGGAAGAAGATCCCCCGAAGACGAGCTCATTTGAGAGGGGCTGAGGCCCAAACTGCAAGATATATGCGGTGGTTATTTTGTCTGAGGAAAAAGATAGCATACTCTTACTATTAAAATATTTTTGATCACTTACGACTTGTTGGAGGCTGATCCCCCCCCCCTCCCCCGCGGACTTTGTGCGGCAAAAGCACCCCCCGAGGCAGGACCCTCTCTGGGAGACTTCTTCTCCTGTTTGGAGGCTTTGGCTTCCGGATTCTCAGAAGCAGTCCCTTTCCTCCCCCGGTCGTCCTCCTTCGTGGAGACGCTCGTTCCCTCGGTCGGAGCGGGTAGCAATGGGGGCCCGCGTTCGCCCATATTATCCCCCTCGGTACCTTCCTTCAAGGGCTCCGAGCAAGGTGCGACCTCGAGCATCTTCTCCAATACCGGATTTTTCAAACCCTCGGGGAGGGGGGCAAAACACCGAATCATCTTTGCCTTCGCTAGCCAGTCCTGGTCAAAAAGCGAACTCTCAGAAATAACCTCGAATAAAAAGACGGCGTGTTCGGCTAGAGGATTTCTTACTTGTTCGGCGGCGTGGTTACTGCTCAGGCCCACGTCCTCGGTGATATCCGGACATTCCACTTAAGGTCCGAAGAATGACTTGTACATCTCCTCGTGCGTCAGGCCGAGGAAACTTTGAATGGCACGTGGTCCCTCTGGGTTGAACTCCCACAAGCACAGGGGTCGGCATTTGCAAGGCTGGACTTGACGAACCAGCATAACTTGTATTACCGCAACCAAATTAAAATCTCCCTCAAAGAGATCTTGGATGCGGCTTTGCGGCATAGGCACGTCCTTGGCTGGACCCCAGCTCAGACCCCTGCTAATCTATGACATCAGTTGTGGCGGGGGGCCCGAGTGGAAAGTGGGGGCAGCCGCCCACTGGGCACTTCTGGGAGCCGTGACTAAAACCACTCCCGTTGCCATAATTTGGACACATATGGAAAGGAACCTTTCGGCCATGGAGCTCCTGCCATCTTGCCTATTGATGCACCTCCACACGCTACTTGTTGCCCCTCGATCATCTTTGGCTTTACTTCAAAAGTCTTGAGCCACATGCCGAAGTGAGGGGTAACGCGGAGGAAGGCCTCACACACAATAATAAATGTCGTGATGTGGAGAAAGGAGTCCGGGGCTAGATCGTGGAAATCTAACCCGTAATAGAACATCAAGCCCATAACAAAAGGATCCAGAGTGAGGCCTAGACCTCGAAGGAAGTGGGAGACGAACACAACGTTCTCGTTGGGTTTGGGAGTAGGGACGACCTGCCTTCGAGCAGGCAGCCGATGCGAAACCTCGTCGGTCAGATATCTGGCCTCCCTCAACTTCTTAATGTCCTCTTCTGTAATGGAGGAGGGCGTCCATCGGCCTTGAAGGCTGGATCCGGACATGGTTGAAGATCCGGAGCACCTAACCTTGGCTTTGGGTGTTAGAACTTGAGGCGGGGGAAGGGTTTGATTGAGCACGAGAGGGAAAAAGCGAAAAACTTGTCCCCTTATAAAGAGGGTGAATATTAAGCGTCCTCTCCGTAGCCGTTTGGGACTTGCCTATAATCTAGGAGTCCTAGACACGGTTGGGTTACCCACGACCGCATTAATGAGAATCTCGTAATTAGGGGAACACGATCTTCGCTTCGGCAAGGCGTGTCAAGAAACCGCCTCGCGTTATGTGTGGAGTTGGTTAAGAGAAATGGTTCGAATAATCACCAGGCCATGGCATGATGTCATGCTATCAAAACAAGCCAGCAAATTAGATCTGCGGAAAAATTATTCTCTCTGCGGTGGAATGTGGAACTTATTTTGCAGGGTCGGACACTATCCTCGTATTCAAATTCTTCTGTGATATATTCGGAGAAGGAACCCGCCTTGCAATGCCGAAGACAACTGCGCGCCGGACTCATCGTCATTGAAGCCTGGTTCAGGGGCTACTGAGGGAGTCTTGGATTAGGGGGTCTCCGGACAGCCGGACTATCTCCATTCGCCGGACTGTTAGACTATGAAGATACAAGATTGAAGACTTTGTCTCGTGTCCGGATGGGACTCTACTTGGCGTGGAAGGCAAGCTAGGCAATACGTATATGGATATCTCCTCCTTTGTAACCGACCTTGTGTAACCCTAACCCTCTCCGGTGTCTATATAAACCGAAGGGATTTAGTCCGTAGGACAACAATCACAACATACAATCATACCATAGGCTAGCTTCTAGGGTTTAGCCTCTCTGATCTCGTGGTAGATCTACTCTTGTACTACACATATCTTCAATATTAATCAAGCAGGACGTAGGGTTTCACCTCCATCAAGAGGGCCCGAACCTGGGTAAAACATCATGTCCCTTGCCTCCTATTACCATCCGGCCTAGACGCACAGTTTGGGACCCCCTACCCAAGATCCGCCGGTTTTGACACCGACATAGCCCTTTGCGAGTTATTTTTGGGCTGTGAGGCTCATTTCGCTCTATGGAAGAAGTTGTTCTGCCTTGTGCCCATTCTAAGAAGGGATCAATATATCAAGTGGGTGGAGCCGAAGTGTGGCGTATCGCCGGGACCGGATACCTGTCCGGTACCCTGAAGAAGACGTCCGAAGACTGGCCTTCAGAATGGTTTTATATAGAAGATGTCCCCCTTCCGAACCCTATTCGGATCGGCCTTCCTGAGTTTGACAATGCCCCTTTGAAGAAGCGTCGGAGCTGGCATCCACGGAGCTCCCTGGAGGAAGACGACAGGGACATTCTTTATCTGATGAGCTGGATAAGTTCTTTAGCTTGATCTGGATTGACCATGATCGAGGTCATGGCTATATGCATTATGCGGGGGGTGCAGCCACTCCAATATAGAGGCCACCCCATGTGGGATTTCAACGGGGAGGATGACGCCACCCGCCACGACCGCAAAGGGCCGGGATCGGCTGCTGATCTAATAAAGATCTTGTCCACTTTGTACAAGGGAGAAGAGGAGGAATTCCTCCGTGTCAACCCGCAGGGCGGATTCTCTATGTACAATCCTCTGAGCTGGGTAAGCGGAGACTTTTTCTCGCCCATCCGTTTCGTATTCCCGTAGTTTAAGTATTCATTATAGCGATTTCATCGCAGGAGCTGCGCCAGGCAGTAAAGGAGATAAATAGCCCTCCTCCACAGCCCGAGGACCCTGGACGGTCCCTTGACCCAGCCTCCCAGGAGGATCCAGACATATCCGTGGAGCTGATTGACGGGGTATTTTACAAAGGGAGTAATGACAATACTTTGGTGGCCATTATGGCCGATTACCCTGGGCTAGTTCCAGCCTCACAGGTGACTGAGACCGAAGTCCCAGCACTTAAAAAGGGATCCGTTCTTGTGCTCTTTTTTTATTGCCGTATAACAGCCGTGTTTTGCAGGGGAGGTCCTCGGGGCAGAAGGCCGAGCCTGTGGCAACTAGCCAACAAGGGGCCGCTAGGCCAGGCAGGCTGAAAAGATCCGCAGTCCGGATTGAGGCACCGGCGCAGCGGTATGGCGCGCCGTCTTTATCGCAAGACATTATTTACAGAGGCATATTAACGCCCATGCCTTCTTTTCAGGAAAAAGAGCTACCAACCGCGCCTCCACAAGCCAGGCTCCAAGGCCGGACTCAGAGGTGGGAATGAGTACAAGGCGTGCACCGGGTGCTCCTCCGACAGAGGATACGGATAGACTGTCCGCCACCCATTCTGAGGTGGAAAGTGCCATGAACCACATGCATCGCCGGACTGCTCTTTGTGATGCTTGTTTCTCCCAAGAGGCTTTGGATGCCTTCAACTCGGGAGATGCGCACCTCCGTGCCGCTCAAAATGGTCTAGCTAGAGCCACGGAGCAGTATGTAAAAGACATACGGGTGAGAAAATTTGATGATTATATATATCAGTAGCCCCTAAGACTTGAAACAGTTAGGATAACTGATTTAAGGATCATTTGTTATGTAGGTTCTTACAAAAAAGAATACTCAACTGTCCCAAGAGCTGGAAGAGTGCAAAGCCCAACTTCGGGCCGCACTGGCCGCCACAGGGGAGCCCAAAGAGACCCCCGCTGGTAACATATACGTCAAATGATAGGTATCATATTAGAGTGCGGCTTTATATGCCAATCTGACGATAAAATTGCAGATGACGCTGGAGTGAATCCGAATAAGCAACAGCTCATACGCCAGCTAAAGGCTGGTGAGAGCGTGCTAACGAGGGTGAGGCAGGAGAAGAATGATCTCCAAGATGCCAACACCAAGCTGGGCGTGGAACTAAAAGATGTTTGTGCCCAACTGTCGGATTTTGTTAAGGAGAATCGGCGGCTTCGACGCGGCATATTTAGTAAGTGCTTGAACGAACTTTGAAACAGAGTTCAGCGAGGAAGCTGGCTGATAGAGTTATGTCTGTAGGTATGCTAACAGGACGTCTTGCCGAGGAGATGCCTGGTTCAACGGGTGATCTTCTTCCCGAGCTCGCACAGTTGCACGAACGAGTTCGGCAGGTGATGCAAGGCGTCGCCCAGGCCTTGTGGCCGTCCGTCTCCATACCCGCAAGCCTTGGAGAGCTTGCAGAAAAGCTGAAGGGAGCACGGCGGTGCTTCCGATTATGGAAGATATCGGCCTGCCATCAGGGTGCCAAGGAAGCCTGGGCAATGGTGAAGACACGGTACACAAAGGCTGACCCGAACCACATGGCCGAAGTCGGACCTGTGGGGCCTCATGGCAAGGAGATCCCTGTGAGTTTAGTGTACGGCCAAGTAGAATTGGCCGCAAAGTATTCCCAACAGGACTGTAGACTAAGCAGCCTATTGGATGGCATTGAAGAGGAATTCAACCAGTCAAATTGACTATGTAATTTTAAAGTGACATGTATGATGCCTTCTAGCCGGATTGTAGATCGTTTGTCGTGGCGGAACTTTTCGCTTCAACCTCGGGACCCGACAGTCCGGAGTGTATCCGAATACCCTCTCGGTTATGTAAGAACCAGGGCATGCGTGGAGACCAGGCGTAGGGGTCATTAGTGCTTTATCAGACAAGTGCCAACTAGTTATGTTATATTACATGGGTATTAAGAAACATCTTCCAGAGAGAATAGTTCCGTTAAGGGTTCCTTTCCCTGGGTAGGCATGCCCTAAAGTGCATGTCCGGCCTGCGACGAGAAGCGCAGAAAAAACATCTGGGGGCAGATATGGATAATAAATAAAAGTCATCTTTTGTTCACCGACCGAATATTATCTTAAGAACGCTAGCTTTCGGCTTCACCCAGTCTGAGGTACACGTCCGGCTGACCCGGCGGTAACAATCGCAGAGGTTCTCCCCTTATGCCCTAGCCGAATTAACGGGAATGTAGGGCATAAATACAAGAGCCAGGCAACCCAGCTTGGCCAAAACTTAAGTCATATCGATGCATATAATGGTGAAAAAAGGTACATGCGGAAGTATACTGCATGTGTTGGGCGTGATGCCCAGGTAAATAATTTAAGCTTCTGTGAAAGAAGCCCCCAGGTGTAGAGAGTGCGGCTGGCACATCTATAATGTACAAGTGAGGCACAAGGTGACCCTTGAAGGCCTAGAGGAATAAAAGAAAGAAAGGGAAACAAGACAGATGACACATATGCAGAAAATGGACAAAGGGAGGGGACTAACATAAAGTCCGGTGCTAGGCGTAGAATCTTCGGAGCCTGGCTACGTTCCATGGGTTCCGCTCGAGTCGACTAGTCGATGCATCCCGCAGTTGGTACACTCCGCCGGTCAGAACTTGGTCGATGATGAAGGGACCTTCCCATTTGGGCTCTAGCTTGTTCTTTTTCTTATCCGGCAGTCGGAGAACTAGTTCGCCAATGTTATAAGATTTGGCTCATACTTCTCTGCTTTGGTATCTGCGAGCCTGTTGCTGGTAAAATGCGGAACGGGCTTTGGCTACATCGCGCTCTTCCTCCAAGGTGTCCAGACTGTCCTGCCGATCGAGCTCGGCTTCTCTTTCTTCGTACATGCGCACTCGAGGTGAGTCAAGAATTATGTCACAGGGCAGGACTGCCTCTGTGCCGTACACCATAAAAAATGGTGTGTATCCAGTACTACGATTCGGCGTGGTCCGCAGCCCCTAGAGTACGGAGTCGAGCTCCTCTACCAAGTGCGTGTCAGACTCTGTTAAGGAGCGCACTAGTCTGGGTTTAATGCTGCTCATTATAAGACCATTTGCTCGTTCGACTTGACAGTTGGTTTGTGGGTGATAGACTGAAGCATAATCGAGCTTGATGCCCATTTTGCTGCACCAGAGTTTTACCTCATCATCCGTGAAGTTCGTGCTGTTATCAGTGATGATGCTGTGGGGGACGTCGTAGCGGTGTACAACCCCGGATACGAAATCTATCACCGGTCCGGATTCGGCTGTTTTAACCAGTTTGGCATCTATCCATTTGGTGAATTTATCCACCATGACCAATAAGTATTTTTTCTTGTGGGTTCCACATTTAAGGGGTCCAACCATGTCAAGCCCCCAGACCGCGAAGGGCCATGTAATGGGGATTGTTCGGAGGGCGGTGGGTGGCATGTGGCTTTGATTTGCAGGCAACCGGCGCAACACTGGACCAAGTCATGTGCGTCTGCCCGGGCCGTGGGCCAATAGAATCCTGTATGGAAGGCCTTGCTCACAAGAGCCCGGGCTGCGGCGTGATGACCCCCGAGTCCGGCATGAATTTCTGCCAAAAGGTTCCGTCCTTCCTCTTCGGAGATGCACCGTTGAAGGACTCCGGTAGCACTTTTTTTGTACAATTCTCCCTCATGGACCCTGTAGGCCTTTGATCGCCGCACTATGCATTGTGCCTCATTTTGGTCCTCTGAGAGTTCCTGTCTAGTTAAGTAGGCTAGGAATGGTTCTGTCCATGGGGCAATAATGGCCATTATTTCGTGGGCTGATTGTGTTATTTCGGTGGCGGAGCCTCCGATTGTGTCAGAGAGTTCAGTATCGGGTATTTTGGCCGGGTCCGGACTGTTTTTACCGGTGTCCCCTTCCCATGCTACGGATGGCTTGAAAAGCCTTTCCAGAAAAATGTTGGGAGGGACCGCGTCGCGTTTGGCGCCAATGGGGGCGAGGATATCCGCCGCCCGATTGTTTTCCCGAGCCACATGGTGAAATTCGAGCCCCTCGAACCGAGCTGACATTTTTAGGACGGCATTGCGATAAGCGGCCATTTTTGGATCCTTGGCATCAAAGTCTCCATTTATTTGGGATATCAAGAGGTTTGAATCCCCGCGCACCTCTAGGCGTTGAATGCCCATGGATACTGCCATCCGGAGACCATGTAGAAGGGCCTCATAGTCGGCTGCGTTGTTGGAGTCCGTATACATTATCTGCAGTACGTATTGAACGGTGTCTCCTGTTGGGGACGTCAAAACGACGCCAGCTCCCAGACCAGCCAACATTTTGGAGCCATCGAAATGCATGATCCAGTTTGAATATGTGCCGTACTCTTTAGGGAGTTCGGCTTCCGTCCATTCAGCGACGAAGTCAGCCAAAACTTGCGATTTAATAGCTCGCCGTGGTTTTTAAGTTATGTCGAACGGGAGGAGCTCAATGTCCCATTTGGCAATCCGGCCCGTCGCGTCGCGGTTGTTTATAATATCGTTAAGTGGTACTTCCGAGGCTACCATTATCGAACACTCTTGAAAGTAGTGTCGCAGCTTCCGGGATGCCATAAATATTGCGTATGCTATCTTTTGATAATGTGGGTACCGTGATTTGCATGGGGTAAGGACAGTGGACACGTAGTAAACCGGCTTTTGAAGGGGAAATTTGTGTCCGCCCGCTTCTCGCTCGACGACAAGCACTGCGCTTACTACTTGATGAGTTGCCGCAATGTATAATAGCATTGGTTCGCCCATGTTTGGTGCGGCCAGGACTATGTTTGTTGCCAATATGGCTTTTATTTCGTTGAGTCTGGCCGTGGCGGCGTCCGTCCACTCGAAGTGTTCGGTGCGCCGTAGGAGGCGATAAAGGGGTAATGCCTTTTCTCCCAAGCGGGAGATAAAGCGGCTTAGAGCCGCCACGCATCCAGTTAATTTTTGTATTTGTTTGAGGTCTGTTGGGGTAGCCAACTGTGACAACGCTCGGATTTTGGCCGGATTAGCTTCAATACCTCTACTAGAGACAATGAATCCCAGGAGCTTTCCTGCTGGTACGCCAAAAACACATTTTTCGGATTGAGCTTGATGTCATACATTCGGAGGTTGTCGAATGTGAGCCTCAAGTCGTCTACTAGAGTTTCGACGTGCTTGGTTTTAACGACCACGTCATCCACGTATGCCTCCACTATTTTGCCGATCTGGTTTGCCAGGCATGTCTGAATCATGCGCTGATATGTTGCACCGGTGTTTTTTAGCCCGAAGGGCATTGTGTTGAAGCAGAATGGGCTGTATGGTGTGATGAATGCCGTTGCGGCTTGGTCTGGCTCTGCCATTTTGATTTGATGGTAGCCGGAGTATGCGTCGAGGAAACACAATGAATCATGTCTTGCGGTAGCATCGATGATTTGATCGATGCGGGGGAGGGGGAAGGGATCCTTTGGGCAGGCCTTATTAAGGTCCTTAAAATCGATGCACAAGCGCTAGGATTTGTCCTTCTTTGGTACCATCACCAGGTTTGCTAGCCAGTCTGGATGTTTTATGTCTCTGATGAATCCGGCCTCAATAGCTTGGCTAGTTCTTCTCCCATGGCTTGTCTTTTAGGCTCGGAGAAACGTCAAAGAGCCTGGTTGACTGGCTTGAATCCTTTTAGGATATTTAGGCTGTGTTCAGCCAGCCTGCGTGGGATTCCTGGCATGTCTGAGGGTGCCAGGCAAAAATGTCCCAGTTCTCGCGTAGGAACTCTCACAGTGCGGCGTCGACATCAGGGTTTAATTGTGCCCCGATGGAAGCTGTTTTTGTAGGGTCCGTTGGATGGACTTGGAATTTGACTATTTTGTCCACCGGCTTAAAGGAGGTGGACTTGGATCTTTTATCGAGTATCATGTCGTCCCTGTTCACCGTGGAGCGCAACGCAGTTAGTTCTTCGGTCGCTAGGGCTTCGGATAGTGCCTCAAGGGCCAGTGCAGCTGTCTTATTTTTGGCGCCGAGTGCTATGTCCGGATCACTAACAAGAGTGATGATTCCGTTGGGCCCGGGCATTTTGAGCTTCATGTACCCGTAATGGGGTATGGCTTGGAAGATTGTAAATGCCTCCCGCCCTAATAGAGCGTGGTATCCGCTGCTGAATGGGGCCACTTGGAATGTAATTTCTTCGGACCTGTAATTATCCGGCGTGCCGAACACCACGTCTAGTGTGATTTTTCCAGTGAAGCGTGCTTCCCGACTGGGGATGATTCCTCTAAAGGTTGTGCTAGTTTGCTTAATGCGGCTCCAGTCTATTTCCATCTTTTGAAGAGTTTCCTCATAGATGAGGTTTAATCCGCTGCCGCCGTCCATGAGTACCTTGGTGAGTCGAAAGCCGTCCACGATTGGACTGAGGACCAGTGCGGCTGGTACTCGGGCTATTCGGAATTTAGGTTCGTCACTGGCATTGAAGGTAATAGCTGTGTCGCTCCAAGGATTTGTTTCTGCTATGTGGCAGATTTCGGACATGCTGCGGAGTTTTCGCTTCCGTCTATTATTTGACGCGAAGGTCTCAAAGACCGTTAAGACCGTATTGTTATCCTCGGGGTGGTGCTCTCTGGTTTTTGGGAGGAGTAGATCCTCACCACTTTTGGCCACCTGCCAGAGTATCCAGCATGCTCTAAGGCTGTGTGTTGGCATCGCATCTGCTGTACTATGAATTTTGCAGGGTCTGTTGAGCCATCCCTCCAGTACGGTTCCTTGCCCCGTAGAGGGCTTTTGCTTTTTGGTAGTTAACCTAGGTGTATTGTGATAATGCACCCTTTTATTTCAAACTGGGTTTGTATTCAGGGCTGGATTATCCCAAAATTTTATTTCGGTTTTCCAGGCGCTTTCCATCGCACAGTACTTTCGTACTATGGACACCAAGTCGGCAAAGCGTGTAATTTCGCAACGACTTATGGCGTTGAGGATTCCCTTGTCCGTGCAATTATTGCAGAAGAGTGAAATTGCGTCTTCCTCGCGGCAGTCCTTTATCCTGTTCTTGACCAGGAGGAATCTGGCCCAGTAATGGTGTACTGTTTCTTCGGGCTCTTGCCTAATTTGGGATAGATCGCGTATGTTTGTGTGGGTGGGTGGAATTGAAACCGAATCCTCACCCAATCTGAGGCTCAGTGGCCAAGGAGTTTCCGAACTCGAAAGTTTGGATTCTTGGATGTTTTCCGGTAAATCTAGCCCGCTGCCTGGGTTCAGGCTTTGAGTGACATCCTCCCCTCCACGGGTATCTGGCTTGGAGGGATCGGGAATCCGGACGTAGCTAGTCCTTAAGATAGATGAAGGGTTGCCGCATTGTTCTTCCACCACTGCAACGTGATGGGTGACCTGGGGAGAGTTAATTTCTCTCAGATCGGGTTTAGGCCCAATCTGATCGTAGTCTGTAGTGACTCCCAGGGCGGCGATACAATCCAAGAGCTCGTTCAGGGAAGAGAGCTCCATTGGATCTAACTGCTCGGCGAGTTCTGAGTTGACATGAAGATTGCTTTCGATGACCCGAGAAGTCATCGTCGGCGCTGTGGCCGAATAGGCGGTCATAAGAAAACCACCTAGCCGCAGAGTTTGACCGATAGCCAGAGCTCCCTCAGCGATAGTTCCGTCTTTAAAGATGGCACAAGACATCCTTCCTGGTGGCGGCGGCACAGCGAACTCTCAATGAAAGCACCAATGTCGGTGTCAAAACCGGCGGATCTCGGGTAGGGGGTCCCGAACTGTGCATCTAGGCCGGATGGTAACAGGAGGCAAGGGACACGGTGTTTTACCTAGGTTCGGGCCCTCTTGATGGAGGTAAAACCCTACGTCCTGCTTGATTAATATTGAAGATATGTGTAGTACAAGAGTAGATCTACCACGAGATCAGAGAGGCTAAACCCTAGAAGCTGGCCTATGGTATGATTGTATGTTGTGATTGTTGTCCTACGGACTAAAACCCTTCGGTTTATATAGACACCGGAGAGGGTTAGGGTTACACAAGGTCGGTTACAAAGGAGGAGATATCCATATACGTATTGCCTAGCTTGCCTTCCACACCAAGTAGAGTCCCATCCGGACACGAGACGAAGTCTTCAATCTTGTATCTTCATAGTCCAACAGTCCGGCCAATGGAGATAGTCCGTCTATCCGGAGACCCCCTAATCCAGGACTCCCTCACCGTTCTTCGCCGTTCCCTTCAACTTTAGCAGTTTCTAATCTGGATAGACTTCAAACCTTGCACGGAAGTAGTTGTAGCATTCATTTTTATCTTTAGAAGAACATCTCCCCGTGGATGATCTCATTGAAACGTCCATGGTTTCCACTATCGCCACCTAAGGTTTAGAATTTTACTGCCTTTTCAGAACTGTGGTAGATCGAAAATTACGGCTCCATCTTGTAAAATATTTTTGTCCAACATTTAGCCAAATCTGAAGTACCATAACTGCTATAGCGGCTTATACTGCAAACCATGATCCACTTTAAGGCACTAAATCTTGTCAAACCGCCACCATACACTTTAGAACTTTGCCTGACCCGGCAATATAACTCTGGTTTACCATGCTTGCTCATGATCTTAATTCTGCAACGTATATCTTGAGTGTTAAACTCTGTCTGTCTTAACAACAAAATTCTTAATCCGGTAGGTACCACTAGCCCCCTTTTAAGCCGCCAATACTTCAATGTTTATCGCCCGACTTAATATGTCAATTGTTCATAGCACCTTACCTTTGAATCAATAGTCTGGTTTAACAGCATGACCTTAAGTCGGTAATATTTTCCTTCTTTCAGGACCTTTGCTTTCCAAGATGGTCAAGACTGTCACCGCCTGCAACTGGGTCGTTTCCCGGGTCACTGAAGAAGATCTGAAAGAATACGTCCATTAGCAACCCGGTTGGCAGAAGAAACTAATTTATCTAAATACTAGGTGGCTTATGACGCTGATAACAAAAAGGTAAAGGCGTCGGTTCATCAGGAGACGGATCTCATCCCGCCGAATCGTAAGCATACCTTCGCTCCTGACATTGATCCATCCAACCTTATAGATGATGAAACTGTGTTTAGAGAGTTGACCGGTATCAACTGGACTACGCCTGACTTCTAGCTGATGGATAATCAAGGAGCTGAAGAAGAAAAAGAAGCGCAAGATGACCCGGAGGCTTCAACCCACTAGGAGTCATGAACCGGCTTATTAATAATAAGACTTTGATACTTGCGTCTCAAAAACACTTATCCTCTTTGGGCCATTGTATGCCTTGTAATAGGCTAGTTAAACTTTGATCTGTTGTGCCATCGTGCACATTTCATCTGCTTAACATTGTTGATCCATGAATTGAAAATTTACCAATTTTGCTCATGATATCATCAAGTATGCAGATCAGATTTACTATTTTGTCTGCACACAAACAGATCACAAGTGCCTTGGCGGTTTACCCCAGGGCGGGTCATAACACCCCATATAAAAACCACTAGGGACTTACTCTGTCCATAACCAGGGCTGGTTTAATCATAACCTTATATAATTGGAACAAAATATCATACCTGTGATATTTGCGTGTACTGCCGGCTTATAACACTCCAAGTGTATCCTGGTGACTTATAGTCTAAACCAGGCTGGGGGAAATAAACCCCAGAGAGGTTCACAATATGAACCACAAGGCATAATAGCCGTCATCAGTTTCCAATCATGTAGCAACATGTCACAAGAAGAAAACCTCAGAAAAGAAATCTTCAAATAAAATAAAAATTAGAAAACAAGGCTTTCATAGGTGGTCAGGCCCAAAACCCAAGTGCTTTTCATGGGCTTGCACAACCACTAGCTAATTATTCAAACCTTGTAAGCTGGACCTCGCATGAGCAACCGTCATTTTAACCTTGACAAGTTCAGGGTCTTTAATAAGATTGACTGTCAAGAGTTCGGCGGGTCATTCTAGGATTACCTGGGCGGAGTGGCAGACATACAAAGTAGGGTTAACTGAAATTCTTTGGTGTTATACATCTAGCATTTCAAGCCAAGAGGTTATCAAAGCTATGTACTGTGAATAGGGAGCCCCCAAGTGATATATTTTGAGTTGTGCTCACTGGGTACCTATGTTTGAGTTGTGTTGTGCAACAGACTCTCTTTGGTCCCTTTAAACCGGCCGTTAAACCTCCAAGTGATCATATTAAGTGACAATAAAGACTCACATTCTTTAGAAATGAAACGACAGAGGCCCTGAATTACCAGGGATGCCGACTTTATTATATTGATCATAATATATACACTGAAATATGTACATCACAAGTGCCAATGGCTCAAGTATAATAAGGCGGAAGATGAGCAATATTCCATGGCCGGTGGGTCTCCTCCTCCGACGTGCGTGAGTCCTTGTGGTCTCGAACATCGATATGGTAGTATGACCCGTTGTTTAGATTCTTGCTGACCACAAAGGGCCCTTCCCAAGCTGGGGATAGCTTGTGCATATTAGTTTGATCTTGGATAAGTCAGAGCACCAAATCACCTTCTTGAAAGGTCCTGGTTTTAACCCGGCGGCCGTGGTAACGAAGCAGATCTTGCCGGTAAATCGCCGAACGAGCCGCTGCAAGGTCACGCTCCTCATCCAACAGGTCCAGTGCATCCTGGCATGCTTTTTCATTATCAGCTACAACATAAGCCGCCACTCGGGGCGAGTCATGACGGATGTCACTAGGAAGAACCGCCTCTGCCCCGTAATGAAGGAAATATGCCCTAGAGGCTATAATAAAGTTATTATTTATTTCCTTATTTCATGATAAATGTTTATTATTCATGCTAGAATTGTATTAATCGGAAACATAATACATGTGTGAATACATAGACAAATAGAGTGTCACTAGTATGCCTCTACTTGACTAGCTCGATAATCAAAGATGGTTATGTTTCCTAACCATGGACAAAGAGTTGTTATTTGATTAACGGGATCACATCATTAGGTGAATGATCTGATTGACATGACCCATTCCATTAGCTTAGCACCCGATCGTTTAGTATGTTGCTATTGCTTTCTTCATGACTTATACATGTTCCTATGACTATGAGATTATGCAACTCCCGTTTGCCGGAGGAACACTTTGTGTGCTACCAAATGTCACAACATAACTGGGTGATTATAAAGGTGCTCTACAGGTGTCTCCAAAGGTACATGTTGGGTTGGCGTATTTCGAGATTAGGATTTTTCACTCCGATTGTCGGAGAGGTATCTCTGGGCCCTCTCGGTAATGCACATCACTTAAGCCTTGCAAGCATTTCAACTAATGAGTTAGTTGCGAGATGATGTATTACAGAACGAGTAAAGAGACTTGCCGATAACGAGATTGAACTAGGTATTTGGAATACCGACGATCGAATCTCGGGCAAGTAACATACCGATGACAAAGGGAACAACGTATGTTGTTATGCGGTCTGACCGATAAAGATCTTCGTAGAATATGTAGGAGCCAATATGAGCATCCAGGTTCCGCTATTGGTTATTGACCGGAGACATGTCTCGGTCATGTCTACATTGTTCTCGAACCCGTAGGGTCCGCACGCTTAAGGTTACGATGACAGTTATATTATGAGTTTATACATTTTGATGTACCGAAGTTTGTTCGGAGTCCCGGATGTGATCACGGACATGACGAGGAGTCTCGAAATGGTCAAGACATAAAGATTTATATATTGGAAGCCTATGTTTGGATACCGGAAGTGTTCCGGGTGAAATCGGGATTTTACCGGAGTACCGGGAGGTTACCGGAACCCCCCGGGAGGTAAATGGGCCACGATGGGCCTTAGTGGAAAAGAGAAGAGGCAGCCCTACATGGGCCGCGCGCCCCTCCCCTCCCTTGGTCCGAATAGGACAAGGAGAGGGGGCCGGCCCCTCTCTCTCTTTTCCCCCCTCCGCGAATCCTATTCCAACTAGGATTGGGGGGGGGGGAATCCTACTCCCAGAGGGAGTAGGACTCTCCTGGCACGCCCTCCTTGGCCGGCCACCTCCCCCCCTTTAGTTCTTTATATATGGAGGCAGGGGCACCCCAGAGACACACAAGTTGATCCACGTGATCTATTCCTTAGCCGTGTGCGGCGCCCCCAGCCACCATAGTCCTCAATAATATTGTAGCAGTGCTTAGGCGAAGCCCTGCAGCAGTAGTACGTCAAGATCGTCACCACGCCGTCGTGCTGACGGAACTCTTCCCCGACACTTTGCTGGATCGGAGTCCGGGGATCATCATCGAGCTGAACGTGTGCTAAAACTCGGAGGTGCCGTAGTTTCGGTGCTTGATCGGTCGGATCGTGAAGACGTACGACTACATCAACCAAACGCTTCCGTTGTCGATGTACTAGGTATGTAGATCACACTCTCCCCGCTCGTTGCTATGCATCACCATGATCTTGCGTGTGCGTAGGAAATTTTTTGAAATTACTACGAAACCCAACAGTGGCATCCGAGCCTAGGTTTTATATGTTGATGTTATTTGCACGAGTAGAACACAAGTGAGTTGTGGGCGATATAAGTCATACTGCTTACCAGCATGTCATACTTTGGTTCGGCAGTATTGTTGGATGAAGCGGCCCAGACCGACATTACGTGTACGCTTACGCGAGACCGGTTCTCCCGACGTGCTTTGCACATAGGTGGCTTGTGGGTGACAGTTTCTCCAACTTTAGTTGAACCAAGTGTGGCTACGCCCGGTCCTTGCGAAGGTTAAAATAGCACCAACTTGACAAACTATCGTTGTGGTTTTGATGCGTAGGTAGGATTAGTTCTTGCTTAAGCCCATAGCAGCCACGTAAAACTTGCAACAACAAAGTAGAGGACGTCTAACTTGTTTTTGCAGGGCATGTTGTGATGTGATATGGTCAAGACATGATGCTGAATTTTATTGTATGAGATGATCATGTTTTGTAACCAAGTTATCGGCAACTGGCAGGAGCCATATGATTGTCGCTTTATTGTATGCAATGCAATCGCGATGTAATGCTTTACTTTATCACTAAATGGTAGCGATAGTCGTAGAAGCACAAGCTTGGCGAGACGACAACGATGCTACGATGGAGATCAAGGTGTCACGCCGGTGACAATGGTGATCACGATGGTGCTTCGGAGATGGAGATCACAAGCACAAGATGATGATGGCCATATCATATCACTTATATTGATTGCATGTGATGTTTATCCTTTATGCATCTTATCTTGCTTTGATTGACGGTAACATTATAAGATGATCTCTCACTAATTATCAAGAAGTGTTCTCCCTGAGTATGCACTGTTGCGAAAGTTCTTCGTGCTGAGACACCACGTGATGATCGGGTGTGATAGGCTCTACGTTCAAATACAACAGGTGCAAAACAGTTGCACACGCGGAATACTCAGGTTATACTTGACGAGCCAAGCATATATAGATATGGCCTCGGAACATGGAGACCGAAAGGTCGAGCGTGAATCATATAGTAGATATGATCAACATAGTGATGTTCACCAATGAAACTGCTCCATCTCACGTGATGATCGGACATGGTTTAGTTGATTTGGATCACGTGATCACTTAGAGGATTAGAGGGATGTCTATCTAAGTGGGAGTTCTTAAGTAATATGATTAATTGAACTTAAATTTATCATGAACTTAGTCCTGGTAGTATTTTGCAAATGATGTTATAGATCAATAGCTCACGTTATTGCTTTCATATGTTTATTTTGATATGTTCCTAGAGAAAAATTGTGTTGAAAGATGTTAGTAGCAATGATGCGGATTGGATCCGTGATCTGAGGTTTATCCTCATTGCTGCACAGAGGAATTATGTCCTTGATGCACCGCTAGGTGATAGACCTATTGCAGGAGCAGATGCTGACGTTATGAACGTTTGGCTAGCTAAATATGATGACTACTTGATAGTTTAGTGCACCATGCTTAACGGCTTAGAATCGGGACTTCAAAGACGTTTTGAACGTCATGGACCATGTGAGATGTTTCAGGAGTTGAAGTTAATATTTCAAGCAAATACCCGAGTTGAGAGATATGAAGTCTCCAACAAGTTCTATAGCTAAAAGATGGAGGAGAATCGCTCAACTAGTGAGCATGTGCCCAGATTGTCTGAGTACTACAATCGCTTGAATCAAGTGGGAGTTAATCTTCCAGATAAGATAGTGATTGACAGAATTCTCTAGTCACCATCACCAAGTCAGTAGAACTTCGTGATGAACTATGATATGCAAGGGATAACGGAAACGATTCCCAAGCTCTTCGTAATGCGGAAATTGACGAAGGTAGAAATCGAGAAAAACATCAAGTGTTGATGGTAGACAAGACCGCTAGTTTCAAGAAAAGGGCAGAGGGAAGAAGGGGAACTTCAAGAAGAATAGCAAGCAAGTTGCTGCTCAAGTGAAGAAGCCCAAGTCTGGTCCTAAGCCTGAGACTAAGTGTTTCTACTGCAAAGGGACTGGTCACTGGAAGCGGAACTACCCCAAGTGATTGGCAGATAAGAAGGATGGCAAAGTGAACATAAGTATATTTGATATACATGTTATTGATGTGTACTTTACTAGTGTTTATAGCAACCCCTCAGTATTTCATACTAGTTCAGTTGCTAAGATTAGTAACTCAAAACAGGAGTTGCAGAATAAACAGAGACTAGTTAAGGGTGAAGTGACGATGTGTGTTGGAAGTGGTTCCAAGATTGATATGATCATCATCGCACACTCCCTATACTTTCGGGATTAGTGTTGAACCTGAATAAGTGTTATTTGGTGTTTGCGTTAAGCATGAATATGATTTGATCATGTTTATTGTAATACGGTTATTCATTTAAGTAAGAGAATAAATTGTTGTTCTGTTTACATGAATAAAACCTTATATGGTTACACACCCAATGAAAATAGTTCATTGGATCTCGATCATAGTGATACACATAATCATAATATTGAAACCAAAAGATGCAAAGTTAATAATGATAGTGCAACTTGTTTGTAGCACTGCCGTTTAGGTCATATTGGTGTAAAGCGCATGAAGAAACTCCATGCTGATGGGATTTTGGAATCACTTGATTATGAATCACTTGATGCTTGCAAACCATGCCTCATGGGCAAGATGACTAAGACTCCGTTCTCCGGAGCGAGCAACTGACTTATTGGAAATAATACATATTGATGTATGCGGTCCGATGAGTGTTAAGGCTCACGGCAAGTATCATTATTTTCTGAAATTAACAGATGATTTGAGCAGATATGGGTATATCTACTTGATGAAACATAAGTCTGAAACATTTGAAAAGTTCAAAGAATTTCAGAGTGAAGTGGAAAATCATCGTAACAAGAAAATAAAGTTTCTACGATCTGATCGTGGAGACAAATATTTGAGTTACGAGTTTGGTCTTCAATTAAAACAATGTGGAATAGTTTCACAAACTCATGCCACCTGGAACACCGCAGCATAATGGTGTGTCTGAATGTCATAACCGTACTTTATTAGATATGGTGCGATCTATGATGTCTCTTACCGATCTACCACTATCGTTTTGGGGTTATGCATTAGAGACAGCTGCATTCACATTACATAGGGCACCATCTAAGTCCGTTGAGACGACACAATCTGAACTGTGGTTTGGCAAGAAACCAAAGTTGTCATTTCTTAAAGTTTGGGGTTGTGATGCTTATATGAAAAAGTTTCATCCCAATAAGCTCAAACCCAAATCGGAGAAATATGTCTTCATAGGATACCCAAAGGAGACTGTTGGGTACACCTTCTATCACAAATCCGAAGGCAAGACTTTTGTTGCTAAATTCGGAGTTTTACTAGAGAAGGAGTTTCTCTCAAAAGAAGTGAGTGGGAGGAAAGTAGAACTTGATGAGGTAACTGTACCTGCTCCCTTATTGGAAAGTAGTTCATCACAGAAATCTGTTCCTGTGACTACTACACCAATTAGTGAGGAAACTAATGATGATGATCATGTAACTTCAGATCAAGTTACTACCGAATCTCGTAGGTAAACCAGAGTGAGATCCGCACCAGAGTGGTACGGTAATCCTGTTCAGGAAGTCATGTTACTTGACCATGACAAACCTATGAACTATGAGGAAGCGATGATGAGCCCAGATTCCGCAAAATGGCTTGAAGCCATGAAATCTGAGATGAGATCCATATATGAGAACAAAGTATGGACTTTGATTGACTTGCCCAATGATCGGCAAGCCATTGAGATTAAATGGATCTTCAAGAGGAAGACAGACGCTGATAGTAGTGTTACTATCTACAAAGCTAGAATTGTCGCAAAAGGTTTTCGACAAGTTCAAAGTGTTGACTACGATGAGAGTTTCTCACTCGTATCTATGCTTAAGTCTGTCCGAATCATGTTAGCAATTGCCGCATTTTATGAAATCTGGCAAATGGATAAACAAAACTGCATTCCTTAATGGATTTATTTAAGAAGAGTTGTATATGATGCAACCAGAAGGTTTTGTCGATCCTAAAGGTGTTAACTAAATATGCAAGCTCCAGCGATCCATCTATGGACTGGTGCAAGAATCTCGGAGTTGGAATATACGCTTTGATAAGTTGATCAAAGCATATAGTTTTATACAGACTTGTGGTGAAGCCTGTATTTACAAGAAAGTGAGTGGGAGCACTACAACATTTCTGATAAGTATATGTGAATGACATATTGTTGATCGGAAATAATGTAGAATTATTCTGCAAAGCATAAAGGAGTGTTTGAAAGGAGTTTTTCAAAGAAAGACCTCGGTGAAGCTGCTTACATATTGAGTATCAAGATCTATAGAGATAGATCAAGACACTTGATAAGTTTTTTCAATGAGTACATACCTTGACAAGATTTTGAAGTAGTTCAAAAATGGAACAGTCAAAGAAAAGGTTTCTTGCCTGTGTTACAAGGTGTGAAGTTGAGTAAGACTCAAAGCCCGACCACGGCAGAAGATAGAAAGAGAATGAAAGTCATTCCCTATGCCTCAGTCATAGGTTCTATAAAGTATGCCATGCTGTATACCAGATCTATTGTATGCCCTACCACTGAGTTTGGCAAGGGAGTACGATAGTGATCTAGGAGTAGATCACTGGACAGCGGTCAAAATTATCCTTAGTGGAATAAGGATATGTTTCTCGATTATGGAAGTGAAAAAAGGTTCATCGTAAAGGGTTACGCCGATGCAAGTTTTGACACTAATCTAGATGACTCTAAGTCTCGGTCTAGATACATATTGAAAGTGGGAGCAATTAGCTAGAGTAGCTCCATGCAGAGCATTGTTGACATAGAAATTTGCAAAATACATGCGGATCTGAATGTGGCAGACCCGTTGACTAAGATTCTCTCACAAGCAAAACATGATCACACCTTAGTACTCCTTGGGCGTTAATCACATAGCGATGTGAACTAGATTACTGAATCTAGTAAACCCTTTGGGTGTTGGTCACATGGCGATGTGAACTATGGGTGTTAATCACATGATGATGTGAACTATCGATGTAAATCACATGGTGATGTGATCTAGATTATTGACTCTAGTGCAAGTGGGAGACTGAAGGAAATATGCCCTAGAGGCAATAATAAAGTTATTATTTATTTCCTTATTTCATGATAAATGTTTATTATTCATGCTAGAATTGTATTAATCGGAAACATAATACATGTGTGAATACATAGACAAATAGAGTGTCACTAGTATGCCTCTACTTGACTAGCTCGTTAATCAAAGATGGTTATGTTTCCTAACCATGGACAAAGAGTTTTTATTTGATTAACAGGATCACATCATTAGGTGAATGATCTGATTGACATGACCCATTCCATTAGCTTAGCACCCGATCGTTTAGTATGTTGCTATTGCTTTCTTCATGACTTATACATGTTCCTATGACTATGAGATTATGCAACTCCCGTTTGCCGGAGGAACACTTTGTGTTCTACCAAACGTCACAACGTAACTGGGTGATTATAAAGGTGCTCTACAGGTGTCTCCAAAGGTACATGTTGGGTTGGCGTATTTCGAGATTAGGATTTGTCACTCCGATTGTCGGAGAGGTATCTCTGGGCCCTCTCGGTAATGCACATCACTTAAGCCTTGCAAGCATTTCAACTAATGAGTTAGTTGCAAGATGATGTATTACAGAACGAGTAAAGAGACTTGCCGGTAACGAGATTGAACTAGGTATTTGGAATACCGACGATCAAATCTCGGGCAAGTAACATACCGATGACAAAGGGAACAACATATGTTGTTATGCGGTCTGACCGATAAAGATCTTCGTAGAATATGTAGGAGCCAATATGAGCATCCAGGTTCCGCTATTGGTTATTGACCGGAGACATGTCTTGGTCATGTCTACATTGTTCTCGAACCCGTAGGGTCCGCACGCTTAAGGGTACTATGACAGTTATAATATGAGTTTATACATTTTGATGTACCGAAGTTTGTTCGGAGTCCCGGATGTGATCACGGACATGACGAGGAGTCTCGAAATGGTCGAGACATAAAGATTTATATATTGGAAGCCTATGTTTGGATACCGGAAGTGTTCCGGGTGAAATCGGGATTTTACCGTAGTACCGGAAGGTTACCGGAACCCCCCGAGAGCTAAATGGGCCATGATGGGCCTTAGTGGAAAAGAGAAGAGGCAGCCCTACATGGGCCGCGCGCCCCTCACCTCCCTTGGTCCGAATAGGACAAGGAGAGGGGGCCGGCCCCTCTCTCTCTTTTCCCCCCTCCGTGAATCCTATTCCAACTAGGATTGGGGGGGGGAATCCTACTCCCAGAGGGAGTAGGACTCTCCTGGCGCGCCCTCCTTGGCCGGCCACCTCCCCCCCTTTAGTTCTTTATATACGGAGGCAGGGGCACCCCAGAGACACACAAGTTGATCCACGTGATCTATTCCTTAGCCGTGTGCGGCGCCCCCAGCCACCATAGTCCTCGATAATATTGTAAGAGTGCTTAGGCGAAGCCCTGCAGCAGTAGTACGTCAAGATCGTCACCACGCCGTCGTGCTGACGGAACTCTTCCCCGACACTTTGCTGGATCGGAGTCCGGGGATCGTCATCGAGCTGAACGTGTGCTAAAACTAGGAGGTGCCGTAGTTTCGGTGCTTGATCGGTCGGATCGTGAAGACGTACGACTACATCAACAAAACGCTTCCGTTGTCGATCTACTAGGTATGTAGATCACACTCTCCCCTCTCGTTGCTATGCATCACCATGATCTTGCGTGTGCGTAGGAAATTTTTTGAAATTACTACGAAACCCAACACATAAACCATGAAGAAAGGCGTGTAACCCGTCGATCCGTTGGGGATGGTATTGATACTCCATAACATTGAGGGTAACTCCTCCACCCAACAACCCGGTGTTCTCTGCAAAGGGACCATAAGTCGGGGCTTGATACCTCTCAAAATTTCTTGATTGGCTCTCTCAGCTTGACCATTGGACTGGGGATGAGCCACTGATGATACATCAAGTCGAATATGCACTCGTTGACAAAATTCTTTCATAGCACCCTTGGACAGATTAGTGCCATTATCAGTTATAATGCTGTCGGGAAAACCAAAATGGAAAATCACCTTTTTGATGAATTGAACCGCCGTCGCCGCATCACACTTACTAACCGGCTCTACTTCAACCCACTTTGTAAATTTGTCAACCGCCACTGAAAGTGCATTATATCGACTAGAGGGGGGGTGAATAGGCGATTTTTATGAAAGTCTTCAAAACGTGTAAGTTTCAAAGACAAACGATAGAAATAAACCTATTACCATGCAGCGGAAGGTAGACTACACTAGGCAAACCATAGTCAAGTATTCAATGAAGTGAAAGCACAATGACTAATAGCAGCTAGGTAGTAAGGATCAGGTAGGAAGATATTATGAAGCCAATCGGAACAAGCAGTCACTCAGTGAAGAAAGAAGATAGTGCAATCATACAATGACTTCACAAGGACCAATAGTAAGTAAAGGGAAGGGAAGGATGAAACCAGTGACTTGTTGAAGACAATGATTTGTTGGACCAGTTCCAGTTGCTGTGACAACTGTACGTCTGGTTAGGGCGGCTAGGTATTTAAACCTGAGGACACACAGTCCTGGACACCTAGTCCTGAACACGCAGCTCAAGACACCCAGTCCTCACCGTATTCCCCTTGAGCGAAGGTCACACAGACCTCGCCCAATCACTCTGGTAAGTCTTCAAGGTAGACTCCCAAACCTTCACAGACTTCGTTCACCGGCGATCCACAATGACTCTTGGATGCTCAGAACGCGACGCCTAACCGGCTGGAGGATTCACAGTCCTCAAGTGTAATAAGTCTTCAGATCACACAGACAAGAAGACTTAAGTGATGCCTAACACTCTTTGGCTCTGGGTGGTTAGGGCTTTATCCTCGCAAGGAATTCTCTCTCAAAGGCTTCGAGGTGGGTTGCTCTCAAACGACAAAAGCCGTACTCTAACTCTGAGCAGCCAACCGTTTATGGTTGTAGGGGGTGGGCTATTTATAGCCACTAGGCAACCCGACCTGATTTGTCCGAAATGACCCTAGGTCACTAAGAAACTGACACGTGTTCCAACGGTCAGATTTCAAACACACACGGCAACTTTACTTGGGCTACAAGCAAAGCTGACTTGTCCGACTCTGGACAAGATTCGCTCTCATAGTCTTCACTCGAAGACATAGGTTTTGGTTAAGCATCACTTCAGTCATTCTGACTTGTTCTCTTGGACCCCACTTAATAGTACGGTGGTTCCTATGACTCAATAAAGAAGAAAAAGAACTACGAAAGATCTGAGTCTTCGAGCTCCATAGGCTTCATGCGATGTCTTCTCTTGTCATAGTCTTCAATGAGAATATCTTCATATACCACCTTTGACATCAATGTCTTCATACATTTTTAGGGGTCATCTCTGGTAGGAAAACCGAATCAATGAGGGACTTCTACCTGTGTTATCCTGCAATTCTCACAAACACATTAGTCCCTCAACTAGGTTTGTCGTCAATACTCCAAAACCAACTAGGGGTGGCATTAGATGCACTTACAATCTCCCCCTTTTTGGTGATTGATGACAAACTAGTTGAAGTTTTCAACAGGGAATATAATATGTGAAATTGTAAAGGATAAGGAATTGTCTTCATAAGTTGGAAAGGCTCCCCCTGAAGATGTGCATATAAGTAATTTGCTTTTGGAATGCAAATGCACATGGCAGGTTGTACTCGTGGAGATTCTCTTCAACTTATGATGACAGTTCATTATGCATGTGAAGGTATGTGAAGATAATGACATGCATAATGGAAAATGGACGTCTGAAAAATGATCTAAGTGCAGAATTTATCGTCGCACATGCGGAATTTATCATCGCATCACAAAGTAGCAAATAAGTAGCAGACGACCATCGAGTTTAGGTGTTACAACTCAAAGAGCCAAATGTATCAAAACGAGAGTTCTAAACACTAGGCAAAATATAAAGCAACCACCCATGTGGACCCGCTTGAAGACTATCAAACTCATATGCTTCTCCCCCTTTTGTCAGTAAGGACCAAAAAGGTTTGAAGACATAGAGCATCTACTCGTTCCCATGAAGAGTAGGTGAAGCAGCAGGGTCATCGGTGGTGTTCGGCGGTGCATAAGAATTTGGAGCAGTGTCGAACCGTGCTGAAGTAGGTGGCGGTGAAGTAGCATCGTCTTCGTCCTCGATCACTCTGGCATTCACAGTTGCCGCAGAAGAAGAGAACTCAGAGTCTTCAAGAGATGGAGTTTGTCGCAGCACTGCCCTACGAGGAGGTGTGGAGTCAAACTTGAAGCGTTCAGAGAAGCCATCCTCTTGAAGATCATCCTCAGAGCACATAAGCGTCAGCCCTTTCCATGTGCGTCGAGAGGTTTCATGGGCAACAAAGGCATTCTTGGTGGCAAGATTGCGAATGCGGTTGACATCCACCAAGAGGCTTTGCATTTGGCGCTTCAGCCAGTCATGATGCCTATCCTGTTTCTGATGAAGAGCCACCAGAAGCTCTCGGTCATTGAGAACACGAGATTGCTTCTTGGGTCGTTGGGCAATAGTGCTTTCGGTGGCTTCAGTAAGGGCAAGACGAGGTGCACGTGTAGTTCCAGCCAGAGGATAAACACGGGTGACTGCTTCAACTCCTTCAATGTTCTGAGAGAAACTTTGATGCTCCGCATTCTGAAGACTAAGAGGCTCCTTGGCAGGCTCGGGATAAATGGCTTCAACGGACATATCCACATCAGGCAGAAAGATCTGATGATTGCGAGCAGATGGCTGATATGAGATAGCGGAGTGGAGTTTAATCAGCCGCATTATCCATGGAGCGTAGAACTTCAAGCCAAAAAGATTAGAGCCTGATGCAGCAAGTTGGCGGATGAAGAAGTCCTGTGCATTGAAGCATTTGCCATGAAGAATATAGAAGACCAAAGTCTTCATTGCACCTTCCAGCTTGGCATGTGGAGAATGTCCTTTGATGGGCCAGAGAGTTCGCCTTATGATGTGATAGATAGTCCTTGGCAGATACTCAAGGTCTTCAACAAAGAACTCCTTAGGATATGCAGCATCATGTGGCAAGGGCTTCATCATACTGAGCATCTGACTCATGTTTGGTTCAGGCTTCTAAAAGATGCTCTCCATAGCTTCCCTGTGAAGCTGACAGCCAGGTTCATAGAGATCGCCAGGAGTGGGCAGACCAGTGAGCTCAATGATATCAAAGGCTCTGGCTTCGTGATGAACATTTCTTGTCATCCACTCCAGGACCCAAGTCTTCGGATCTCTGTTGTACCCACGGATGTGAAGTGTGGCATAGAATTGGAGCAGCAACTCTTCATTCCAATGCTCTTGGTCGGTGACAAACGGCAACGATCCAACCTCTTTGAAGCAATCCAGAGCTTCTTCCAGACAGGGCAGACCAGCTATTGGTTCGGTGTCAAGACGCTTATGTGGGAAGATGCGACCTTGATTGTACAAAATGCAGGAGTAATAGCTTCGCTGCGGATAGCTCCAGAACCGATCAGAAGATATTCGTTCCCATGAGTAGGGGTTCTTGGAGCTATTGAAGAAAGTGTTGTCTGCTTTGAAGCCATTGACATTGAAGGATCCAGGTGCTGATGCAGGACCTGGAAACCTGGGCAACCTTGGAATTGGCTTCTGTACCTGAGGCCTATGCTCAACATGATAGTCAAACTGAGGACCAGCAGCAGGCACAGGAACAGAAACAGTAGCATCATTGGCTTCGCTGACTTCTGGTTCTTGGGTTGGTGTAGGCTCCACATTTGCTTCAGCCATGACAGCGTCAGTGGCTTCATTTGTTTTGGTGGTGGCAGCCTCAAGATTCTCAACCTCCACTTGATGAGCTGGAGGGTCGGTCAAAGTTACATTCTCCTCGAGAACAGCTTCTTAGTGAGATGGGGGTGTAGCAACTCTTGGGGTTTCTTCTTCATCGGCTGATGCAGCCGGAACATCTTCAGCCACTTTAGCTTCAGACTCGGAGATTGGAGGCCTTGGTCCTTTGCGAAGCCTGCGTAACGCTGGCGACGCTTGTGGAGTTGGGGTTGGCTGGGCCTCAAAGTCATCGTCCTCTTGTGCTTGTGGGTGATCAGCCCATGATGCATCCTGAGCAATTGGCGTCAGAGGACGACCAATGCTGATGAGTTCGCTGTGCGTAAGCACAGGCGATGATACCTGTTGGTGCTCGATCTGAGGAAGAACTGCATCATCTTCAACATGGTCATGGTGACCAATGTCTTCAGCAGCGGTGGGATCAGCTGCTGGAAAGTCTTCATCTTCATGAGCCTCTGTGAAAGCAGGCTCATGGACAGTCAGTTGGCGCTCTTGATGTTCAGTGGCAGGGCGAACCATGGAGATGGGTTCAACAATTAAGGGCTCTGTGGGAGCAGCCTGTTCCTTCTTGGTCTTCCACTTCTTGGAGGGAGCAGTAGCAGAGGCTTCAGGATGTTTCCTCTTTCTGGCTTCAGCCTCAGCAGTCCTCGTCTTCTTCAGTTCTGAAGCGGTTGACCTGGCCTTTGGCTTCGAGCCAGTCATGCTAGTTGGGAAGACAATGGGATCTGCTTCCTGCCTTGGTGCGTTGGGTTCGGCCACAGTGGGCTTCTTCTTCTGCTTAGCAGCCATCCTGGGATCAATGCCCGGACGCCCAAGGGCCTTGCGCTTCTCAGCCTCGTTGTAGCCTTGCACACACTTGTCAGCCAGGCTCTTCATGCGCTCACGAGAACCCTGAGCTTCTGCACATTTCTTGAGAAAGGCTTCTTTGAGCTCGTGCAGCATAATCTTGATGTTTTTCACCTCTTGCATGCTGAGCTTGGCCATATGCTTCTTGAACTGAGCTTTCTCAAAGTCAATATTTTGCTTCAGTTCGACGATGCGCTAATGTAGAGCTAGCTCTGAAGCAATGGCGCCATGGAAGGCGACACTGAGGCCAATTGGAAGTTGCAGATCTTCGAAGCTGAGGTTGGGCGTGTCAAACCACTCATCAATGAAGTTCTGGATGATTGCCACATCAAAGAGAGGCAGGTCATTGAAGATTTCTGCTTCTTCTTTGCTCTTGATCAGTTGCTCAAGAGCGTCATCTGCAAGATCTTCATCACTGGACAGATCAATGGCATCGTTGCGTAGAATAGCAGCAGCTGTCAGTTCTTGGCCGGTGTGTGGCAGAGGCATCTGGACTTTCTGGGGCTTGGAGATGCATGACAAATCTTCAGACTGCACACTATCTTCAGGAGGTGCAGTAGCCAGTGGCTTCGCCCGTGAGATTTTTGGTGCAGAGGCAGGCTGTGAAGCTTTAGGCTGCTTCAACTTCTTTGGCTTCAGAGCTGCAGGCGCTTCATCTGATTCAGCGTCATCTGCAGGCTCATTCACGGCTGTCCCTTGAACCACGATATGAGTGATGAGACCTTCCAAGTTGTAGAAGGGCCCAAGAAGATTGGGTTCAGCTTCGCGGGTGCCATCGGCACGGGGAGCAGAGGGACCAGGGTTGAAGTCTAATCCCAAAGACTTCTTGTTCTGCTTTGCCGAATTCTGGGCAAACTGGAAGTTGCGCTTGAACAGATTGTCGTCACGACACCATAGCAGTGACGATGGGTCAGCATCCGCAGGCTGTGGTCCATGGACCATGCAGGGATAGAAGCCTTGTTCAATGGCTTCATCTCTGGACCTGGGTTGAAGATTTTTGTAGAGGATGTCTCCCCATGGTCGCTTGATGGCATTCTTTTCAGCATATTCCTTTGTCACAAATCTGTACTTGAACCACTGTTCTGCCCAATATCGTCGAATCCATTGGATTCGTGTCTTGCGCTGATTGTAATTCTCTTCAGGATCTGTCTTGTACAGCTCTGAGAGGTCATCGGGCAGATCTCTTGATGTTTCTCCTCGACGCTTTCTGCCACCCTTCCTTGCTGATTTCTCTGCAGCCATGAACTTTAAACTGAATGGCTTCAATACGTTCAAAGGCTTCAAAGGCTTTCGCTTGCTGGACAAACAGGAACTGGCTTCGGGAGGATTTATGTGATACTGTAAGAATTCTGCAAATGAATGCAGACTATGAGAACCAAGGGATTCTCCCACGGACATGTACCTGTGACAGCATTAAGGTGCGAGGGAAGGGGAAGAGGTCATATGCATTCTCAGAAGATTTTGAAGATAAATCGGTTTAGAAGACATTGACCTCATCGTGCGAAGACATTCACTCATAGATAAGGAGTTGGTTCCAGATTTGTACGAATCCACGGATCAGTACAAGTGAGGAATCTAACTACTTTGTGAAGCATAAGTGAATATACTAGGCATATTATGAGATGCGGTATGAAATAGATCCAACTTGTGTGAACAGAAACTGCTTGTGGTAGAAAGTGACGAATCTATAGGATCAAAGGGGCCGTAAAAAGGAAGTTTTATTTACCACACGAAGAACTGCTAGACGGAGTGGAACAGGAGGCCGAGCAGTCCGATCGTCCGTGCCCTAACTTGGCGACGGAGGACACCTACGGCGACGGCGGAGAAGACGATGTCCGCGGTCAGCGTGAAGACGGTGTCGGAGAGGTTGCGGCAGCTAAGCGCTTCGTCGCCGGCATCGTCGAGGGCTAGCGGTGGCGCTAGGGTTCGTGCGAGAGTGGAAGAAGAGATAATGACTGTGGTGAGGCGTGTATTTATAGGGACAGTGGCGGCTCAGTGTTATTACACAGGTTCCCCTGGCGATTCACATCTGAGGAACATGTGGCCATCATGCAGCATGTCGGAGGTTGTTCCACGTCCCACGCACGCCTGGATTGTTGGTTGGTCGTTCCCACTTCTCCGGGTTTCAGGTGAAGGAATTAGCATTGAAAGCGGACTTAATGTTTATCTGTGTATCTTCTGCTGACAAGGACGCAGAGAAGACATTTGACAGTTTCAAAAGAATGCATATGATTTGGAGAGATAGAGTTTGAGATAGAAAGCATAGAGAGGTTAGGGTCCGATCACATTCACTTAGTTCAAAAGATTCAACAAGAAGACATAGCTATAAGTGAATGCTGTAGAGGACAGAACACTAGTATATATATAATCAACATAGTGAAGATAATCATGAAGACATGTTGAGATTGAAGCCAAACCAAATGTGAAGACATAGCAAATGTAACGCCATGAGTGAAACACTTCAAACGGAACATTTGGTGGTGGCGTTACCCACCATATAGGAAGTATTAGACCCAGACACGGCGCACAATTATCGTGGTGCTCCGAAGTCAAATTCCTCATTAATGTATTCACACTTAGAATGCATGTCTTCATTGATTGAAGATATACTTTACTTCGTGTGTTGCACATCTAAGTCATCAATATGCATAAGTGTTAGGATGTGTGCCTGATCACAGGACATTTGAGGATTCCAAGATATTTAGCTCACACCGTAACTTGCAAAATCTCTTCTCATCCAAGGGCTTGGTGAAGATATCTGCCAATTGCTCTTCAGTGTTGACATGTATGATATCAATGTCTTCCTTCACAACATGATCTCTGAAAAAGTGATGACGAATCTCAATGTGCTTTGTCTTCGAGTGCTGAACTGGGTTGTTGGCAATCTTGATGGTGCTTTCGTTGTCGCAGTAGAGTGGCACTTGCTTCAGATGAATGCCATAGTCTTTGAGTGTTTGCTTCATCCACAGAAGCTGAGCGCAGCAAGATCCAGCAGCAATGTATTCAGATTCAGTAGTGGAGAGAGATACATAGTTCTGCTTCTTTGAAGACCAACATACAAGTGATCGTCCCAGAAAATGACATGTGCCTGATGTAGACTTGCGATCCACCTTGTCACCAGCATAATCAGCATCCGAGAATCCAACCAGATCAAACTCTGAGCCCTTTGGATACCATAATCCTAGAGTTGGGGTGTGAGCCAAATATCGAAGAATTCGCTTCACAGCTAAGTGATGCGATTCCTTTGGTGCCGCTTGGAATCGAGCACACATGCAAACACTAAGCATAATATCTGGCCTAGATGCACATAGATAAAGTAAAGAACCAATCATGGAGCGGTATACCTTTTGATCGAACTCTTTACCATTGTCGTCGGGACCCAGATGATGTTTGGCTGGCATTGGCGTCGTGAAACCTTTGCAGTCTTGCATACCGAACTTCTTCAGGCAATCTTTGAGATACTTCTCTTGAGATATGAAGATGCCGTTGCGTTGCTGTCATATTTGAAGACCGAGGAAGAACTTCAGCTCTCCCATCATGGACATCTGATACTGCTCTTGCATCATATATCCAAACTCTTCACTGTACTTCTGATTGGTGCAGCCGAAGATAATGTCATCCACATATATTTGGCACACAAATAGTTCACCATCATATGTCTTCGTGAAGAGAGTGGGGTCGAGGGAACCTGGTGTGAAGCCTTTGCTCTTTAGGAAGTATTTGAGTGTGTCATACCAAGCCTGAGGGGCTTGTTTGAGGCCATACAGTGCCTTGTTGAGCTTGTATACCATGTCAGGATGTTTTGGATCTTCAAAGCCAGGCGGTTGTGCAACATACACTTCTTCTTCAATCTTGCCATTGAGAAAAGCGCTCTTCACATCCATTTGATATAGAAGTATGTTATGATGATTTGCATAGACCAGCAGTATGCGTATGGCTTCAAGTCGAGCCACAGGAGCAAATGTTTCATCGAAGTCAATCCCTTCCACTTGAGTATATCCTTGAGCAACGAGACGAGCTTTGTTTCTGACAACTTGACCATGCTCATCTTGCTTGTTGCGGTATATCCATTTGGTGCCTATTATATAGTGCTTCCGAGGATCAGGACGCTTAACCAGTTCCAATACATTATTCAGCTCAAACTGTTGAAGCTCTTCTTGCATAGCTTGAATCCATTCAGGTTCCATGAAGGCTTCTTCAACTTTCTTGGGTTCTGTTATTGAGACGAATGCGAAGTGCCCACAGAAATTTGCTAGCTGTGTTGCCCTTGAATGAGTGAGCGGACCGGGTGCATTGATGCTATCAATTATTCTCTCAATCTGCACTTCATTGGCAACACGAGGATGTACAGGGCGAAGATTTTGCTCTTGCTGATCATTGTCATTGTTAGAAGGATTGTCTTCAGGCTGAGCATTGTCTTCAGGTTGATCAGGTGCGGAGATGGTAAGTTCTTCTTTAGGTTGAGCTTCAGAGGGTATGATTTCTCCAGTTCCCATAAGTTTGATTGATTCACTGGATGGAACTTCATCTAGCACATTTGGCAGGTGCTCTCTTTGTGAACCGTTAGTCTCATCGAAACGCACATCCACTGTTTCAACCACTTTATAATGAAACAGATTTAAGACTCTGTAGGAGTGTGAATCCTTTCCATATCCAAGCATAAAACCCTCATGTGCTTTTGGTGCAAATTTTGAAGTGTGATGTGGATCCTTGATCCAGCACCTAGCGCCAAATACTCTGAAGTAACTGACATTTGGCTTCTTGCCAGTAAGGAGCTCATAAGATGTCTTGTTCAGAAGCTTGTGAAGATAAACACGATTGATTGTATGGCATGCAGTATCAATGGCTTCAGGCCAGAATTTTCTTGGAGTCTTTTATTCATCAAGCATCGTTCGGGCCATCTCGATGAGTGTTCTGTTCTTGCGTTCGACGACGCCATTCTGCTGTGGCGTGTACGGAGCTGAGAATTCATGTGTGATGCCCAAAGTATCAAGATATGTATCAAGGCCAGTGTTCTTGAATTCAGTGCCATTGTCACTTCTGATGTGCTTTATCTTGGCGCCATAGTTGTTCATTGCTCGATTGGCGAAGCGTCTGAAGACATCCTGCACTTCAGTCTTGTAGAGGATTATGTGCACCCAAGTATATCTAGAATAATCATCAACAATGACAAAGCCATAGAGACAAGCATTAGTAGTAAGAGTTGAGTAATGAGTGGGACCGAAAAGATCCATGTGGAGCAGTTCGAAGGGTCGAGTTGTTGTCATGATTGTCTTCGAGGGATGTTTGGCCCTCGTCATCTTTCCTGCTTCACAGGCACCGCATAAGTGATCTTTCTTGAACTTGACGCCCTCGATGCCTATGACATGCTTCTTATTTTCAAGGGTGTGGAGGTTCCTCATGCCAGCAAGCCCTAGCCTCTGATGCCAGAGCCAGCATTCTGAAGCTTTTGCCAGAAGACATACGGCAAGCTGTGGTCCTGCTGAGAAATCTACCACGTACAAATCATCCTTCCTATACCCTTCAAACACTAGAGACTTGTCAGATTCCATTAGAACAAGGCAACGATATTTTCCAAACATCACGATCATATTTAAATCGCAAAGCATTGAGACAGACATTAAGTTGAAGCCAAGGGATTCAACAAGCATGACTTTATCCATGTGTTGATCCTTTGAGATTGCAGCTCTACCTAGACCCAATACCTTACTTTTACCAGTGTCAGCAAATGTGATGTGACTCTTGTCGGATGGACGTAAGGTTGAGTCCATAAGAAGGCTTCTCTTGCCAGTCATGTGATTGGTACACCCACTATCAATAATCCATTCTGAAGCTGCTGGTGTCGTACCCTACAGTGCAGTTAGGGGGATAGGCTTCATGAAGAGAATTGTGAAGCAAAAACATTTGACAAACCAGTGGGTTATGAAAGCTTAGATCGAGATTTGGACTGATAGGGAGAGTAGCAAGCGATTCAGGAACGAAGTAGATAATAAGACCATTCGGGCATTTGATCTTGCGCCCTACAAGATGTTTAAGGTCCCTAGCAATAGCATCAGACGATTTTGGTTTTCTGCTAGAGACCCTTCCCTGCAAAAGAGATTTAAGCTTTCTTAGCCACCCACATCTTCAAGGGTGGCTTAGAAGCAATAAGTCTAAGTGCAGCATCTGAGAACTTTGGCTTTGGATCCCTAGAAAAAACTCTTGCAGGTGGACAATAGTATTCATAAGAATAAGCAGAATAGTTCTTGGTCTTATGAACATGGCAGTTTGATGAACCGCGCTCATATTCATATGCCTGAGTATGGCTTCCCTGCAAAACATTTGCGTTAGTTTGACTCTGGTGAGTCCTCTGTCTGTATGAAGCCTTTGGACCGTATGAAGCCTGTGGTCTGGGGCTTGTCTTCTTCACCTATGGTGTCATGATGACATTCACAGGAAGATTCTCCGAACACCTTTTGGGCACCCAGATCTTCTTCATAGGTGGTCCATTCCTGCAGTTAGTACCAATATACCTGGCAAACACTTCACCATTCTGATTCTTAAACAGTTTATAGTTTGCATCAAAGGATTCATCAATGACAATGGGGTTAGGACAAGTGAAGCCAGATAGAGTGGATGGATCTGCTGAAGGTTCCTTCGCGGCAACCCATGTGGTTTTGGGGTATTGCTCAGGTTTCCAGTAAGAGCCATCAGCATTCATTTTCCTTATGAACCCAACACCCTCTTTCCTAGGGTTTTGGTTCAGGATCTGCCTTTTGAGGACATCACATAGTGTCTGATGCCCTTTGAGACTTTTGTACATCCCTATTTCAAGCAATGTCTTCAACCTAGCATTCTCATCAGCAATAGCAGTGGTATCCTCAGTAGAGGGGTTAGTTCCCACATCAACAGTTGAAGATATTGCAACAGTAGCAGCAATAGAACATTCAGCAACAGAGGTAGCATTATCACGCTCAATGCCTTTAAGACATAGTGGTTCGAATCTTTTCTGAGCTGAACTGATCTGTTCGGCGCGAAGCGACTCGTTTTCTTTCTGAAGATCTTCATGAGCCGCTCTCAATTTCTCAAGATCTTGCTTCCTTTGAAGATAATCATAGGAAAGCCTTTCATGAGCTGTTGAGAGCGTTTCATGATTACTTTCAAGTTCCTCATACTTAACGTGAAGATTTTTTATGTCTTCAATTAAGGACTGAGATCGAGTCATGTCAGCATCTAACAGATCATCGCTTTTGTCTAACAGATTTTGAATGTGTTCCATGGTTTTCTATTGTTCAGTTGCAATGTTAGCGAGTGTTTTGTAGCTGGGTTTGGAACCACAATCAGAGTCATCGTCACTAGATGTTTGATAGTGAGTAGTGCGTGTGTTTACCTTGGCACCGCGTGCCATGAAGCAGTAGGTAGGAGCGGAGTAGTCCTTGTCATTTGCATCGGTGTCGGTGATGGAGTCATTGTCTTCAGTGTTGAAGATGGACTTGGCAACGTATGCTGTAGCCAGACTCGCAACACCATAATCGGACTCCTCCTGAGACTCCACCTCCGCCTCCTCAGAAGCGGACTCCTCCTCTGAATCCATTTCCTTGCCAACAAATGCACGTGCCTTGCCATATGAGCTCTTCTTGTGTGATGAAGACTTTGAGGAGGACTTGGAAGAAGACTTTGAGTATTTCTTCTTCTTCTTGTCATCAGAATCATACTCCTTGCTCTTCTTTTTCTTCTTGTTCTCAATGTCCCACTGCGGACACTCAGAGATGTAGTGGCCAGGTTTCTTGCACTTGTGGCATGTTTTCTTCTTGTAGTCATGAGCAGAAGCTTCATCATTCCTTGAGCTTTGATCGTGAAGACTTTCTAAAGCCTTTCTTCTTGGTGAATTTTTGGAACTTCTTCACAAGCATAGCAAGATCCTTTCCAATGTCTTCAGGATCATCAGAGCTGCTGTCATATTCTTCTTCAGATGAGGAGACAGCTTTTGCCTTCAAGGCACAAGTTCGCCCATAGTTGGGACCGTAGATATCTCTTTTCTCAGAAAGCTGAAACTCATGTGTGTTGAGCCTCTCAAGTATGTCATACGGATCGAGTGTCTTGAAATCAGGACGTTCTTGAATCATCAGGGCTAGGGTGTCAAACGAACTGTCAAGTGATCTCAGGAGTGTCTTGACGACTTCATGCTTGGTGATCTCAGTAGCGCCGAGGGCTTGAAGCTCATTTGTGATGTCAGTGAGTCGATCAAACGTGAGCTGGACATTCTCATTGTTATTTCTCTTGAAGCGGTTGAAGAGGTTACGAAGGACACTGATTCTCTGATCTCTCTGGGTTGAGATCGACGCCTTCGTTGACCTTGGAGAGCCAGTCCCAGACTAGCTTAGATGTTTCCAAAGCACTCACGCGGCCATACTGTCCTTTGGTCAGATGACCACAGATGATATTCTTGGCAGTAGAGTCCAGTTGAACGAACTTCTTGACGTCAGCAGCAGTGACACCTTCTCCAGCCTTGGGAACACCGTTCTTGACGACATACCATAGATCGATGTCAATGGCTTCAAGATGCATGCGCATCTTATTCTTCCAGTAGGGATATTCAGTTCCATCGAAGACGGGGCACGCAGCGGAGACTTTAATTATCCCTACAGTCGACATAGCTAAAACTCCAGGTGGTTAAACCGAATCACACAGAACAAGGGAGTACCTTGCTCTGATACCAATTGAAAGTGCGTTATATCGACTAGAGGGGGGGTGAATAGGCGATTTTTATGAAAGTCTTCAAAACGTGGAAGTTTCAAAGACAAACGATAGAAATAAACCTATTACCATGCAGCGGAAGGTAGACTACACTAGGCAAACCATAGTCAAGTATTCAATGAAGTGAAAGCACAATGACTAATAGCAGCTAGGTAGTAAGGATCAGGTAGGAAGATATTATGAAGCCAATCGGAACAAGCAGTCACTCAGTGAAGACAGAAGATAGTGCAATCATACAATGACTTCACAAGGACCAACAGTAAGTAAAGGGAAGGGAAGGATGAAACCAGTGACTTGTTGAAGACAATGATTTGTTGGACCAGTTCCAGTTGCTGTGACAACTGTATGTCTGATTAGGGCGGCTAGGTATTTAAACCTGAGGACACACAGTCCCGGACACCCAGTCCTGAACACGCAGCTCAGGACACCCAGTCCTCACCGTATTCCCCTTGAGCTAAGGTCACACAGACCTCGCCCAATCACTCTGGTAAGTCTTCAAGGTAGACTCCCAAACCTTCACAGACTTTGTTCACCGGCGATCCACAATGACTCTTGGATGCTCGGAACGCGACGCCTAACCGGCTGGAGGATTCACAGTCCTCAAGTGTAATAAGTCTTCAGATCACACAGACAAGAAGACTTAAGTGATGCCTAACACTCTTTGGCTCTGGGTGGTTAGGGCTTTATCCTCGCAAGGAATTCTCTCTCAAAGGCTTCGAGGTGGGTTGCTCTCAAACGACAAAAGCCGTACTCTAACTCTGAGAAGCCAACCGTTTATGGTTGTAGGGGGTGGGCTATTTATAGCCACTAGGCAACCCGACCTGATTTGTCCGAAATGACCCTGGGTCACTAAGGAACTGACACGTGTTCCAACGGTCAGATTTCAAACACACACGGCAACTTTACTTGGGCTACAAGCAAAGCTGACTTGTCCGACTCTGGACAAGATTCGCTCTCATAGTCTTCATTCGAAGACATAGGTTTTGGTTAAGCATCGCTTCAGTCATTCTGACTGGTTCTCTTGGACCCCACTTAACAATACGGTGGTTCCTATGACTCAATAAAGAAGAAAAAGAACTATGAAAGATCTGAGTCTTCGAGCTCCATAGGCTTTATGCGATGTCTTCTCTTGTCATAGTCTTCAATGAGAATATCTTCATATACCACCTTTGACATCAATGTCTTCATACATTTTTAGGGGTCATCTCTGGTAGGAAAACCGAATCAATGAGGGACTTCTACCTGTTTTATCCTGCAATTCTCACAAACACATTAGTCCCTCAACTAGGTTTGTCGTCAATACTCCAAAACCAACTAGGGGTGGCACTAGATGCACTTACAGCCACCAACAGGTGGGTCTTTTTATCTTTGGACCTTTTGAAAGGTCCAACCATATCAAGCCCCCAGACTGCAAATGGCCAAGCAATTGGAATCATCCGCAATTCTTGAGCCGGCACATGGGCTCGTCGTGAGAATTTCTGACAACCATCACAATTACTAACCAAATCCTCTGCATCAGCGTGAGCCGTGAGCCAATAAAATCCATGACAGAAAGCCTTGGCTACGAGATACTTAGAGCCGGCATGATGACCACAATCTCCTTCATGAATCTCTCGTAAGATCTCACAGCCTTCCTCAGGAGAAACTGTAACACCCACAATGCGGCTATATCTCCCACGTGTCGGGGCACGACTTAGAGGCATAGCCACATGGTAGGTATGTCGCAAGAGGGGTAATCTTCACACATCCCATGTACTGAATAAGAAAGGGATAAAGAGTTGGCTTACAATCGCCACTTCACGCAATACATAAATAATCCATACATCATCCAAGGTACAATCAAAGGTCCAACTACGAAACCAAAATAAAGAAAGACAACCCCAAATGCTAGATCCCCGATCGTCCCAACTGGGCTCCACTACTGATCAATAGGAAACAAAACAAAACAACGATCAAGATCTTCATCGAGCTCCCACTTGGGCCCGGTTGCACCACCTGAACTGGTATCATCGGCACCTGCAACTGTTTGGAAGTATCTGTGAGCCACGAGGACTCAGCAATAGCACACCCGCGAGATCAAGACTATTTAAGCTTATGGGTAGGAAAAGGGTAATGAGGTGGAGTTGCAGCAAGCACTAGCAATATGGTGGCCAACATACGCAAATGAGAGCGAGAAGAGAAACAACACACGATCGGGAAGCTATAAGTGATCCTGAAGCTACTTACGTGCAAGCATAACACGAGACCGTGTTCTCTTCCCAGACTCCACCGAAAAGAGACCATCACGGCTACACACGCGGTTGATTCATTTTAATTAAGTTAAGTGTCAAGTTCTCTACAACCGGATATTAACAGGAGCACTTGGATCTAGGATTTCGAGGACTTAGAAGAAAAACCACCTCGCGGAAAAAGTCAACTCCGACGGGGGCGGCCGGATCCGTCTTCTCCGGCGACGGCGAGGCCCGAACGCGGCGAGGGAGGCCGGGGAGCGGCCGGACTCCGGCGGGGGCGGGCGGATCTGGCTCCTGGAGGCGGAGGCAGCCCGATCTGAGGCGGCAGCGTCTCGGGGGTCGACGGCGGGCGGCGCTGGAGAGCAGGCGGCGGCCGGCTTCGAGGGAGATGGCGGCTTGCGGGCACGGGGCTCCCAGGCGGCGGGGGCGAGCCGAACGGGCTCCGGGGGCCCCGGCCGGGCCGAGCGGGCCGGCGGGGATGTGGACAGGGCGCGCGGGCGAATGGCTCGATGCCACGTGGCGGCGGCAGCGGGATTCGGACGTGTCCGTTGGCGGGGAAAGTGTCCGGCGGCGCGCGATGACGAGAGGATCTAGGGTTTTCGGGGGGGAAGGAGAAAGAGATTTTCGGGGGATCTTTAAATAGGCATAGGAGGATCTAGGAGAGTCCAAATGAGGTGCGATTTTCAGCCACGCGGTCGTGATCGAATGCTCTATAAGATAGAAGGGGTTTTGGTGGGTTTTGGGCCAAATTGGAGGGGTGTTGGGCTGCAACACACACGAGGCCTTTTCGGTCGCTCGGTTAACCGTTGGAGTATCAAACGAAGTCCAAATGATACGAAACTTGACAGGCGATCTACCGGTAGTAAACCAAGGCCGCTTGGCAAGTCTCGGTCCAATCCGGAAATGTTTAATCCCCACACAAGAAAGAAAGGTAGAAATGACCACCGGAGGAGAACGAAGCGCCGGAATGCAAAACGGACAACGGGGAAAATGCTCGAATGCATGAGACGAACACGAATGCAAATGCAATGCACATGATGACATGATATGAGATGCATGACAACGGCAACAACACATGAAGGCAAAGACCCGAACCCGAGAAAATAAAATAACTTAATGCCGGAAACGGCAAGAGTTGGAGTACAAATTGGGAAAGTTACATCCGGGGTGTTACAACACTCCACCACTACGAAAGGATCTCGTCCCGAGATCTAGGACTGAAAGAACGCCGGGTACTCAGAACGGATGTGATCCTCGCATTCCCAGGTAGCTTCACGGTCGGAATGGTGTGACCACTTGACTTTGAGAAATTTGATTGACTTGTTGCGAGTCTTGCGTTCAGTCTCTTCAAGAATAGCAACTGGGTGCTCACGATAAGAGAGATCTTCTTGGAACTCAATGTCCTCGAAGTTGACGGTGCGGTCAGGCGTCTTGAAGCACTTTCGGAGCTGAGAGACATGGAACACGTCATGAACATTTGCAAAGTTTGAAGGAAGCTCGAGTTGATAGGCGAGGTCGCCTCTCTTGCTGACAATCTAGAAAGGTCCCACGTAACTAGGGGCAAGCTTCCCTTTGATACCGAAGTGACGAGTACCTTTCATAGGAGAGACGCGGAGGTAAACATGATCTCCGATCTCGAAAGCCAAATCACGATGCTTACTATCATAGTAGCTCTTCTGGCGGGATTGGGCTGCTTTGAGGTTATCACGAATGACTTTGCACATTTCCTCTGCCTCTGTGATTAAGTCATTACCCAAAAGCTGACGTCCACCGGTTTCAGACCAGTTGAGAGGGGTACGGCACTTCCTGCCATACAGAATTTCAAATGGGTCCTTGCCCGAACTTGCTTGAAAACTGTTGTTGTAGGAGAATTCAGCATAAGGAAGACAATCCTCCCACTTCATGCCGAAGGAGATCACACAAGCCCTGAGCATATCTTCAAGAATCTAGTTGACACGCTCGACTTGACCGCTAGTTTGAGGATGGAAAGCTGTGCTGAAGCGGATGTTGGTGCCCATGGCCTTCTGAAAAGAATCCCAAAACTTTGAGGTAAAGATGCTGCCACGGTCTGAAGAGATCACTTGAGGAATACCGTGCAGAGAGACAATTCGAGAGGTATAGAGTTCCGCCAATTGAGCTGCAGTGATCGACTCTTTGATAGGCAGAAAATGAGCCACTTTGGTGAGTTTGTCGATGACAACGAATATAGCATCATTGCCACGCTTGGACTTTGGAAACCCAGTCATGAAGTCCATTTCAATGTGGTCAAACTTCCATTCTGGAATGGCAAGAGGTTGGAGGAGACCTGCTGGCCTTTGGTGTTCTGCCTTCACTCTTCTGCAGACATCACATTCATTCACGAATTGAGCAATCTCGCGCTTCATTCGAGTCCACCAATAAGCCTGCTTAAGGTCCTGATACATCTTCGTGCTCCCAGGGTGGATGGAGAGGAGAGAATTGTGAGCCTCATTCATGATCACTTTACGGAGGTCACCTTTGAGTACAACAATACGATCCTCGAAGAAGAGAGTATCCTTGTCATCAAGGTAGTAGCACTTGTACTTGGGTTGACTCTTGGCAATCCCAATCTTCACCTTTTTCACCATAGCATCAAGAAGCTGGGCTTGGCGAATCTGGTCTTCCAATGTAGGAGAGACTTGAAGGTTGGCGAGGAAACCTTGAGGAACAACTTGCAGATTAAGTTTGCGGAAAGCTTCACAAAGCTCGGGTTGATAAGGCTTGAGAATCAGACTGTTGCAGTAAGCTTTCCTGCTCAATGCGTCAGCAATCACATTGGCCTTGCCTGGAGTATACTCGATACTCGGATTATACTCTTGAATCATTTTGACCCATCGAGTTTGCCTGAGGTTGAGATTAGGCTGAGTGAAGATGTACTTGAGACTCTTGTGATCAGTGAAAATGTCCACTTTTCTTCCCAATAAGAGATGTCTCCAAGTCAAAAGAGCATGCACAACTGCCGCCAACTCGAGATCATGAGTGGGGTAGTTCTTCTCATTAAGCTTCAACTGGCGAGAGGTATAAGCAACAACTTTCTTCTCTTGCATCAATACTGCGCCAAGACCGTGGAGAGAGGCATCACAAAAGACCTCGTACGGCTTGGATTCATCAGGCGGAGTCAGAACTGGAGCAGTGATCAATTTCTCTTTCAAAGTGTTGAAAGCAATGTCACACTCTGGAGACCAAACGTACTTGACGTGCTTCTAGAGAACATTAGAGAGAGGCTTCGCAATCTTAGAAAAGTTTTCAACGAATCTTCGGCAATAGCTTGCGAGACCGAGGAAGCTACAGAGTTGCTTCACGTTCTGAGGAGGTTCCCAATTCACAATTGCAGACACCTTCTCCGAATTCACGGCAATGCCCTTGGCAGAGATGATATGACCAAGATAAAGGACCTCATTGAGCCAAAATTCACACTTGGAGAACTTGGCGTAGAACTGATGTTCCCTGAGCTTATCGAGTACCCAACGCAAGTGCTTGGCATGATCTTCCTTGTTCTTGGAGAAAACCAGAATGTCGTCGAGATAGACCAAAACAAAGTCATTGGTGTAGGCGTTGAAGATGAAGTTCATCATGCGAGAGAACGTCGGAGGAGCGTTGACGAGGCCAAAAGACATGACAGTGTATTCATATGAACCAAAGCTTGTCCTGAAAGCCGTCTTGGGAATATCTTGCTCACGGATTCGAATCTGATGATAACCCATGCGGAGATCAAGCTTGGAGAATACTTGGGCACCTTTGAGTTGTTCGAACAGCTCGTTGATGTTGGGAAGTGGGTATTTGTTCTTGATGGTCTTCTTGTTCAATGGACGGTAATCAACACAAAGTCGGTCCGTTCCATCCTTCTTCTTCACAAAAAGAACACCGCAACCCCACGGAGAAGAACTAGGCCGGATGAGACCCATTTTCTCTTGAATATCGAGTTGCTTCTTCAGCTCCTTCAACTCTTCAGGTCTGAGCTTGTAAGGACGCTTGCACACAGGTTCCGTGCCAGGCTCAAGATCAATAACGAATTCAACTGGCCGGTGCGGAGGCATTCCTGGAAGCTCTTCTAGAAAGACATCTTGATATTCGCAAACGACTGGAATTTGCGAGATAGCATCCAGTTCACCCTTCTCATTGAGAGAAAACAGACGGATAGTATCATCACGAGCGGCAAAGACAATTACATCCTCAGACGAATGAGTCAATTGAATCTGCCTGGCTGCACAGTCAAGATGTGCCTTGTGCTTAGTAAGCCAATCCATTCCGAGAATAAGATCAATATCCGAGTTCCCAAGAACCATTAGAGAAGAAAGAAACTTGTAATCGCCCAACGTGATAGTAACATCCGGAGCCATCATTTTGGTGTTCATGAACAAACCCGGAGAAGAAACCGCTATCGGCTTAGGCAAATCAATAGTATGCACATCATGCATGGATGCAAACGGCTTCGATAAAAATGATAAAGAAGCACCAATGTCGAAAAGAACTCTTGCGGGAATGTCATTAACAGGAAGGTTACCCATGATTACATCTGGTGAGTCCTCTGCCTGAGCTGCATTCAGCAAGTTGACCTTGGCGGACTTGGTGTTATGCTTGACCACAGCTGTACTTGCCGATCTGACAGGAGGAGGAGGAGGAAGACGTCCCTGGTTGAAACACTTGTTGGCATAGTGACCCTTCTATTGGCACTTGTTGCACGTGACCTCTAAAAGCGGACGGTGATACGGAGCACTCGATCTTGCAGGTTGAGATGAAGTCTTGTTCTGAAAGCCAGGGTTGGGTGGGTGGGAAGATCCACTGCCACGTTTGCTCTTCTGCTGATACGGCTGACAGAACGGAGGAGGAGGAAGCCAATACTTCTGCTGCTTGGCCACTTGAGTAGAGGAAGAAGGAGTAACATCTCTGACTCGCTTCTTGGAAGCATCACACCTTAATTGAGCAGCCTCTTGCTTCAGTGCCATGTTGTAGAACTCATCGTATCTCAAGGGCTCAAAGAGAACAAGAGCTAGCTGAATTTCTTCTCTGAGACCACCCCTGAACTGGTATATCATGCTCTTCTCATCAGGTACGTCCTGCTTGGCAAAGCGGGCGAGCTTCTGAAACAACTTGTTGTAGTCATAGACAGACAAAGAGCCTTGCTTCAGGTTGCAGAATTCCTCACGCTTGCTTTCAACCACGCTCTGAGGAATATGATGAGCTCGGAAATCTCGACGGAATTCATCCCAAGTGATAACACTTCCACCTCTGGAATCCTTGTACTGCTGGAACCATTCTGCAGCTTGATCTTTGAGTTGGAAGGAAGCGAACTTGACGAAGTCCTCAGGCCTGACGTTACTGCACTCGAAATGCTTGCACAGATCCACAAGCCAATCGTCAGCATCGGTTGCCTCAACACAATTGCTGAAAGTTTTTGGCCCGTTAGCAAGGAACTAGTTGAGTGTAGCAAAGTGATTCTGATTGTTGCCTTGATTTCCTTGGTTGCCTTGACTGCGCTCTTGGAGAATTTGCATGATCAACTGTGTGTTTGCATTGGTTGCGGCCATCACAGCTTGCCATGCCTCCGGAGGAGGTGGAGGTGGTGGCGGATCAGGATTCGGAGTCGTGCGCGTTGGAGGAGCCATCCTGAAGAGGTTGACATCCATTAGCACATTGATAGACAAATATTGAAGCTGAATCCAACGGAATGAAAATAGCAACATATAGTCTTCACATCCGAACAAAAATGAACGAATGCATTCCTCTTGAAATGGTCACATATCCATAAATTGAGAAGCCACTTAGAATTAAGGTAGAGAAATAAATCAACAAGGTACGGATCAAGAATGAATAATCGGTAAGAAATCCCAATATCAAACCAATATCCGAGGAAGAAGAACTAGAGCTACTAGAATTCCCACCTATGAAACTCCCGAACCTTTCCGGTTATGCAATCAGGTGTTGGGGATACAGGGGAAGCAAAATATCTCACCCAAATCTAGCAAATCCTACATCCAGCTGTATCCATCCTTCAACACATAACCAAGAAACCTTCGGAAACCATCTACCTCAACCTTCGAAAAGCATCCGTTATACAAGTTATGGCGATACTCCCGAACTCCCGCCCCAGTACTGGGTGGCGTCGAGGTTATCTCACCAATGAACTGCATAAAAGACATTTTCGATGTCGGCGTACTAAACTCAGGTATTCCAGAACTGCAACGATAAAATTATGACGACAACACCTCAGAGCTCAACTCCCCGGGACACTTCCACAAAACCCCTGACAGGAGGCACCAAGACAATGTTCTCATTATAAAACCATCGGAACGATTCCAAGATACCCGCGTGATCCTAAAAAAAATTAGTGAAATTTGAGAAGAGAAGAGCCAAAACTCTACATCAGGATGCCTTACCAAAGCGATGAGGAGACTGGGAAGTAAAAAGAATTCCTAAACTCTCCGATATATAATTCCTAAATGACTCAAAACATTTTTCTAGACACAACTCGGCCGCTAAAAACGATCAAGCAATGGGTCACCTAAGGTCGGGGAAGGCTCTGATACCAACTTGTAACACCCTCGATGTGACTATATCTCCCACGTGTCGAGGCACGACTTAGAGGCATAATCGCATTGAAGGCATATGTCGCAAGTTAGGCAATCTTCACAACATCCCATGTAATATAGATAATAAAAGGGAGGTAACATAGTTGGCTTACACTCGCCACGTCAATCAAGTACATAAATAACATTACATCATCCAAACACTCATGGCCCGACTACGGCGCCAAAATAAAAGATAACCCAACATGCGACACAGTCCCGATCACCCCCAACATGGGCACCACTACTGATCATCACGAAAGGAAACGTAGTAACGTTGAGAGTCCTTGTCAAACTCCCACTTGAGCTCGAGCGCGTCACCTGGAGCGGAATCATCAGGCCCTGCATCTGGTGTAATAGTAATCTGTGAGCCACAGGGACTCAGCAATCTCGCACCCTTGCGATCAAGACTATTTAAGCTTATAGGTAAGGCAAGGTAAAAGTATGTGGATCTGCAGCAAGCGACTAGCAAAAAAATGTGGTGGCTATCCTGTTCGCAAAAGAGAGCGAGAAGAGGAGGCAAAGCGCGAGCGAGGAACTAGAGAGCAACCTGCGCAAACATTACTCCAACACCGTGTCCACTTCCCGAACTCCGTCGAGAAGAGGCCATCACGGTAACACACTCAGTTGATTCATTTTAGTTAAGTTAAGGTTCAAGTTATCTACAACCGGACATTAAGAAATTCCCATCCACCCATAACCGCGGGCATGGCTTTCGAAAGTTCAAATCCCTGCAGGGGAGTCCCAACTTAGCCCATGACAAGATCTCACGGTCAACAAAGGAATAGACCTCCTCCCAAGACGTTCCGATCAGACTCGGTATCTCGGTTCTTCAAGACACTTCGACAGGTTAAAACAAGACCAGCAACACCGCCCGAATGTGCCGACAAATCCCGATAGGAGCTGCACATATCTCATTCTCAGGGCACACTCAGATGAGCAAGACGTCGGGTAGGCCAGCCCAGAGTTGCCCCTGGTAGCCCCGGACATCGCTCGGTTGGACCAACACTCAGAGGAGCACTGGCCCGGGGGGGGGCTAAAATAAGATGACCCTCGGGCTCCGGAAACCCAAGGGAAAATAGGCTAGGTGGCAAATGGTAAAACCAAGGTTGGGCATTGCTGGAAAAGCTTTAATCAAGGCGAACTATCAAGGGGTTCCTATTATAACCCAACCGCGTAAGGAACACAAAATCCGGGAACATAACACCGATATAACAGAAACTAGGGCGGCAAGAGTGGAACAAAACACTAGGCGAGAGGCCGAGCCTTCCACCCTTTACCAAGTGTATAGATGCATTAAGATAACAAGATAATATAATGATATCCCCACAAGTAAATAAATGTTCCAACAAGGAACGGTCTCCAAATCTTCACCTGCAACTAGCAACGCTATAAGAGGGGCTGAGCAAAGCGGTAACATAGCCAATCAACGGTTTGCTAGGAACATGGTGGGTTAGAGGTTCGACATGGCAATTTGGGAGGCTTGAAAACAAGTGGTAGGCATCGTAGCATTCGCATAGCAAAAGAGCGAGCAATCTAGCATAGCAAAGATAGTAATAATTTTGAGGGTATGATCATCTTGCCTGCACAGTTGTCAGAATTGACTGTATCCTCGAAAGCAAACTCAACGGGCTCCTCGTTAGTGAACTCGTCTCCCGGCTCTACCCAAACAAGACAAACAAGCAACAAGGACATAATCAACCACGTGCAAGGATCAAACAATATGATGCAATGATGATATGCTATGCGGGATGCGATGCGGGATGCATATGCAGGATTTAACAAGGGATGCATGAATCTGGCTTCAACTTGGGAATCCAAGTGTGCTACAGGAAAGATGAGATGAAATCGCTTGAAAACGATATAAAGAACGCCGGAATCGGAGTTACGGTTTGGAAATGGCAAGCGATTCAAATATGACACCGGTCTGCGATTTACAGCAAGTAGCCATCTGAATGCAACGAAATGAACATGCTACAACACCCAAACATGAAAACAAAATACATGGCAGGGATGCATTCAAGATGGTTAACAAAAGTCTAGCACTGAGCTACGGCCAATTCATCCATTAACAGGTTCAAACAAGCATGGCAAAAATGCATATGGCAAACAAATTTCAGACTTAACACTTATCTGGAATCTCAGATCAGGTAGCACTCTTCGGAGCAACAAAACTATATGCTACAGGACCTGAACATGGCAAAGTAAAGAATGTCATGGAGATACTCAGAGAGCTTAACAAAAGTCCCTTAGTGACCTTGAGCCAAAAGGGAACAGAAAATACAATTGCAAGCATGTGAACATAGCAAAAACATAATCAGTTTTCAGACTTAGTGAAAACTGGAGCATGCTGAAACATAACTCAAGTAGGCATGTTTACGAGCTCGATGCACTCACTACGGTGAAAGTCATGACAAGATAAGCATACATCTATCAAGAACACACAAAATGCAAGCTATACATGTCAAGAACAATAGCATAGCATGCACAGATCAACTACAACATCATCGGCAAAATTGCAAACAAGTTGACCATCTGCCTAGATTCACAAAGTAGCAAAAGTAGAGCTCGATTGACTCAAGCTAGGGTGCTCCATAATTGCAAACAAGGACATGGATGAATAGAGCACTACAATATTAACAAAACATCCTTACTGATCATCCTCAAAAGAGGCACGCATCACTAGGAAACAACATGAACATATGGCCATATGAGATGAACAGATCAAGGACTTAGTGGAAATGCTAAGTCCCTGAAATCAGAATTACCAAGTGCACCACTTTGCAAGCTTGTGCTAGTCACCACACACATCACAAAAATACATGGGTTGCACCTCTGGAAAGATGACAAAGCCCTTAACAAAACATATGTAGAACTCATGGGCATAACATGCACACAATAATCATGGCAAAAATGACAAAAAAGCTAAATGGAGTAGCAGATCTGACAATTATCTCAAGTAGCCCTCTTCTAACAGAATTTCGGGCATCAAGATGAACTCAAATGAAAATGATGCAATGGAATGAAATGATGTACTCTCTGAGATGAACATTTTGATATGCTATATGCCCAAAACAGAGCTACGGATGCAAAGTTACGGCACGATGAACAGGAGCACTTGGATTTGGGATTTGAAGGACTTAGAAGAAAAACCACCTCGCGGAAAAAGTCAACTCCGACGGGGGCGGCCGGATCTGTCTTCTCCGGCGAGGCGAGGCCCGAACGCGGCGAGGGAGGCCGGGGAGCGGCTGGACTCCGGCGGGGCGGCCGGATCTGGCTCCGGGAGGCGGAGGCAGCCGGATCCGAGGCGGCGGCATCCCGGGGGTCGACGGCGACCGGCTCGGCGGCGGGGCGGCACCGGCGAAGGCGGCGGGCGGCGCTGGAGGGCAGGCGGCGGCCGGCTTCGAGGGAGATGGCGGCACGTGGGCGCGGGGCTCCCAGGCGGCGGGGGCGAGCCGAACGGGCTCCGGGGGCCCTGGCCGAGCCGAGCGGGCCGGCGGGGATGTGGACAGGGCGCGCAGGCAAATGGCGTGATGCCACGTGGCGGCGGCGGCGGGATTCGGACGTGTCCGTCGGCGGGGAAAGTGTCCGGTGGCGCGCGATGACGAGAGGATCTAGGGTTTTCGGGGGGAGGAGAAAGAGATTTTTGGGGGATCTTTAAATAGGCATAGGAGGAGCTAGGAGAGTCCACATGAGGTGCGGTTTTCGGCCATGCGATCGTGATCGAACGCTCTAGAAGATAGAAGGGGTTTAGGTGGGTTTTGGGCCAAATTGGAGGGGTGTTGGGCTGCAACACACACGAGGCCTTTTCGGTCCCTCGGTTAACCGTTGGAGTATCAAACGAAGTCCAAATGATGCGAAACTTGACAGGCGGTCTACCGGTAGTAAACCAAGGCCGCTTGGAAAGTCTCGGTCCAATCCGGAAATGTTTAATCCCCACACACGAAAGAAAGGTAGAAATGACCACCGGAGGAGAACGAAGCACCGGAATGCAAAACGGACAACGGGGAAAATGCTCGAATGCATGAGATGAACACGTATGCAAATGCAATGCACATGATGACATGATATGAGATGCATGACAATGACAACAACACACGGAGGCAAAGATCCGAACCTGAGAAAATAAAATAACTTAACGCCGGAAACAGCATGTGTTGGAGTACAAATTGGGGAAGTTACATCCGGGGTGTTACAAAGGGGCTCTAGTTTGGACCAACACTTAGAGAAGCACTGGCCCGGGGGGGTTAATGTGACGCCCTCGATTCAATCGTACACTAATCATACACGCAAATGTGTACGATCAAGATCAAGGACTCACGGGAAGATATCACAACACAACTCTAGAGACAAATTAAAATAATACAAGCTTTATATTACAAGCCAGGGGCCTCGAGGGCTCGAATACATAAGCTCAAATACACAAGAGTCAGCGGAAGCAACAATATCTGAGTACAGACATCAGTTAGACAAGTTTGCCTTAAGAAGGCTAGCACAAATGTAGCAACGATCGAAAAGTCAAGGCCTCCTACCTAGGAGCCTCCTAACAACTCCAGGTCGTCAGCGGACGTCTTGTTGTAGTAGGCACCCTTGGGGTAGTAGTATCCATCAGTGGTGTCGTCTGGCTCCTAGGATCCGTCATCTGGTCGCAACAATCGGGTATTGGGGAAAAAGAAGTAGCAAAGCATCCGTGAGTACTCATCTAAAGTACTCGCAAGACTTACATCAGATCTAAACTAAGTATGCATCCGTATCAAAGGAATGGGCTGTATCTGTGGACTAAACTACAGAATGCCAGAAGGGAAGGGGAAATCCTAGCCTATCGAAGACTAGCATCTTCTGGAAACCACCATCTTGCAGAAACAGGAGGGAGTAGAGTAGCATAAAGTAAAGTAGTAGAAGTGTTATAAACCTCAGCCAGAGATCCTTTCTCTACTCCTTGCGAGAAAGCAATCCCAGAGCCATACTATCCAAGTGTCAAAACATTCCAATTCTCATCACCATCCAGTTCTCATCACAAGTATCCAGTTCTAGTTGTATCGATCGGGATACAACTCCAAGTGTCCGTTACCGTAGGATAGGATGTCGATAGATGTTTTCTTCCCTGCAGGGGTGCACCAACTTACCCACCATGCTCGATTAACTCCAGCCAGACACACTTTCCTGGGTCATGCCCGGCCTCGGCCAAACAATACGCCGCAACCCGACCTGGGCTTAATAGAGAGGTCAGCACGCCGGACTAAACCTATGCCCCCAGGGGTCATGGGCCATCTCCCCAGGAACTCCTGCACGTTGCGTACGCGGTCGGTGAGCAGACCTAGCTACCTCGTTCGACAAGGCAGGAGCTTACGCAGTCCAACCCGGCGCGCGTCGCTCAGTCATCGACGTCTATTAAGATTCGCCTGATGTATACGATGCAGAACGCCCATACCATGCCCACGTGATGGTTAGTGCTATCAGGCCAGAGGGCCCCTCGGATCAAATATCCAAACCGTAGTGGATTAGGGGCACGCGGTAACGAGCAGAGACTCACGATCGATGTGACCCCATCGCCCCGTCTCGAGTACTTGCGGCAAGGGATAAGAATGCCCGACCACGCCTCGTAAGTATCTCGCGGGCACCTTCCAGGTCAACCCGACTCCACATCACTCGCTATTAAGCTCGCGTGGGTACCCCTCAGGGCCGACCCGTCTTTAGTTACATGGCTCAGTGCAAAGTCATAGTAACCATAGTAACTGTGTGTCTAACACCAAGGGGAAAACCCGAGGAATCACCCCCGGTGAATTCCACTCGATGTTATCATCAAGGTGAACGCAAGAGGATCCACCCTCGAGCTTCACACTTGAGGGGTTGCACGACAGAGCCGTAACGGAAGTGGTTAAGGAGGAAATCACCCTCGATGACCCTAACCATATAGCTACACTACAGAGATCTCATCGGGAGTGATGTAAGAGGTTCCACCCTCGGCACTCGATGGTAACTCTGCAGAGTCGTACAACTAGGGGGGTGATGTGTGGTGCCGGGGCCTGGACGTCGATCACATTGATCGAGTCATCGAACATAAAGCGAGGCAACTGGGACAAGGTGGGGTCACTGATGGATCTCTAACCAACCTATACTAAGCAGTTTTAGGATAAGCAGGTAAGGTATGAAAGAAGGTAACAACAACAGGCTATGCATCAGAGTAGGATCATACAGAAAGCAGTAGCAGTTCTAATGCAAGCATGAGAGGGAAAGATAGGCGATATTGGAATGCTCAAGGGGGGTTTGCTTGCCTGGTTGCTCTGGCAAGGAGGGGTTGTCATCGACGTAGTCGATCACAAGGGTAGCATCGGTCTCGGGGTCTATCGGAGAGAAGAGGGGGAAGAAATAGTAAATACAGAGCAAAGATAGCATAACATGGCAATACGCGGTGCTAGCGGTGACCTAACGCAGTACTAGGCGATACTAGCAAAGGGGGGGGACATCCGAGAAAGTATTCCCGGTGTTCCGCGTTTTCGGACAGAAGAACCGGAGGGGGAAAGTGACTCGGATTTGTCTCGTCGGTTTGAGCAACTTTCATGTACAAAGTATTTTCATCCGAGCTACGGTTAGTTTTCTATGAATTATTAAACTTTTAGCAATATTTTGAAATTATTATTAAATCTAAAATGGGGTTATTGCCTCAGCATGACGTCATCATGACATCAGCAGTCAACTGAGTTGACCAGAGTCAACCCTGACGTGTGGGGCCGTTCTGTCATAGGCTAACAGCTAATCAACAGTTTTAATTAACTAAACAAGTTAATTAGGTATGCTAAACAGATTTAATTAAGCTAATCAAGTGGTTAATTAGTTAATTAATTAACTTTATTTATTATTATTTTTATTAACATTATCTTTTTCGTTTTTTACAGGGGGTGTGGGCCCCAACCGCCATAGGCCGAGGGCCTTAGCAGGGCGGGTGTGCGTTTATGGGCGAATGGGCAGGGCGGAGCCCCAGGGGGGCGTGGGCACCGGCACCGGACGCCGAAGCGCATAGCGCGACGGCGTGGCGCTGGGCGCGGACGAGGGCGTCCGGCCGGATCGGGGCTGCGCCAGGGGGGGGGGCGCGAGCATGGGCACCGGCACCGGACGCCGAAGCGCATAGCGCGACGGAGTGGCGCTGGGCGCGGACGAGGGCGTCCGGCCGGATCAGGGCTGCGAGGCGCGGGCGAACGACGAGCAACGTCGCGGGTTGGGCGTGGTGGTGAGGCGAAGCGGGGACAGAGGCGGGTGGCGAGGCTGGCGCTGGGAGGACAAGGCCAGCGAGCGGGCTTGGCGGGGCACGCTTGCGGATGGCGCTGGTGAGCAGGTTGAGGCCGGTGGCGGCGGGTGGCGGCGGCGGAGGGAGGGACGGCCATCGAGAATAAGAAGTGGCGCGGGCGAGGCTGGAGGCCGTGGCCGGAGCAGGCGAGGCCAGCGCGGGTGGGGGACGGCTCGAGCGCGACCTTGGTGGCCAACGGCGCGCGCGGCTGCGTACGACGACAGAGTCGAGGGGAAGGAGGGGGAATTGACGTGGGCTCACAACGGAGCATGGGGGTCTGGCAGCGGGCTCGTTGGAGCAGTTGGGGAGGAGGATGGGGACGATTGCATTCCGGCGGTGAGGCGGCGTCATCGTGGCGGCGAGCGACAGGCGCGGCGTCAGCAGGCATCGACCGGCGAGGGAGAGGCGGCGGGGCACGAGGGAGGAGATGCAAGGCATCCGACAAAGGGAGGGGGTCTCCGGGGGGTAGATGGCGGGTTGGGCGCGGCGTTGGCGATCCCATATCGGGAGGGGGAAGAAGGGGATCGTGGGGAGTGGGGGTGATGGTGGTTCTAGGGGGTTAGGTTTTCAGGTGGGGAGGTTATGGAGAGTGGGGGCGGTTGGGCCGGCCTGCTAGTGGCCACGTGGGCCAAAAGTCCCAGGGAGGGTTCTTCTCTCTTTTTTTGTTTTATTGTTAGTTTTTCATTTAAAGCAAAAAAGCTTTATTAAACACAAAACTTAAACCTAAATTATTAATAGAAATTAGGTTACTGCCACGACTAGTTTGGTAGTTAAATAAGTTAGTCTAGTATTTTTTATAATTCAAAAAGCATTTAGTTTATTGCTTTGATCACTCCTTTATTTAATTAAGGGCATTTAAATACTAAAAAAATGTTTGCTCCACCACCAATATTAGTTAGGGGGTTATTTGCCACACTTTGAACATTTTAGTTTTTCAGGTTTTGGAAAATATGAATTTTTGACTTTAGATTGGATTTGAATTTGAATTGTGATTTGGATCAAGTGAAGATTAGCCACAGTAACAAGATGACATGGCACCATTAACAGGGGATTACTGTAGCATGACACTGGGGGTGTTACAAATCTCCTCCACTACAAGAAATCTCGTCCCGAGATTTAAGTGGGGAAGTAAAGAGTAACTTCGGGAGAACTGACCCTTATAGGGTTAATTATCTGATAAACAATTCAAGGAATGAGGCAGAAGTATCTCTCGAGTTGAAACTTAGTAAAAATCGAGAGCAAAGTATGAAGGTACAATAGGAAGTTTCAAGCGGATGGACAAACGATTGATACCTGAACCGAGTGTGAGAAAGGGGTTCAGAGCATCAAGAATAGATCATCCCTCGGAAGGTGGCTGGTGACATGATACGAAGCCAAGCGTGAGGAATAACCTTAGAAACAGGGGGTACAGGAGAGTCAGGTTTCGATCCTGTGGAACTATGGGTTATGGGCCCACCATGTGGGTTAAAAGTAGGAAGGGTGCTGGCATCTTGCACGGTTATGATAGCAAGGCATGTCAGAGGATAGTATGTCAGTTATGTCGGCAACAATGTTGGTACCAAGGGTGAGGGATGAAGAGAACCATTTTCTTGCTCGTTGAATGAGGCGGACCAACAGCAAAGTTCTCATCCATCGGTGGCTACCGCAATGTCAACAACAATAGTAACAGGGTCTTACTGAAAAATTTTACCTCGAGGTGCTTACTTAAGCAGGGATTTATCTCTGCTCAGACAAGTTAGATTACAAGAAAGGTGAAACAAAACAATGGAAAGGAAAAATGTGATTATTATTATAATCAGACCAATGGAAAGGAAATGTGTTTATACCCAAGTATTAGAGTATAACTTTCCCAAGGAAAGGCAGAGCATGATATCCATGACAGGATAGAAGTATAAAACCATTTTGGTAAGGGGAAAGAAATTTCATGACATTACCCATACAACGGTGTTTGGATAACTGATAAAGAAAAGTTAGTATCGTGCTTCAAATGTTCTTATTGGAGATCGGATTACCACAGACATGCTTCAAGATAGCATTGACATGGTTACAAGCAAAGGTCAGACTTTGGATACACCAAGGATCCATTGGAAACAACTTAGAAAATAAGTCATACAATTTTAGCAGGGAAAAGATGAGGGTGCGTCCGACGGGCTCAGTAGTAATCCATCGACATGTCATAAAGGATGTATTCCCGAAATTAATATGATCAAGTTTGTGTTGGGGCGAAGACAAGAATGTTGTTGATGCTGACACAAATCATCGAGAGGCAAAGATGGTATTTCTAGCCATGAATTCAATTGACATCTCTGAATAAGCCAAAGTTTTGACGGTGATCACAACAAATTTTGTCGAGAGACTCTAAGAAGATGCCATCGATCAAAAAGGAAGGATGAAGTGAAAGGCTATGAGAACCATAGATTCGACACAAGCTGGAAGTCAAGCTTGTTGTTCAAGGTGAAATGACAAGATGAGGAAGATCGACGTAGGCTTAGATCATCATCAAAAATTGTGCTTCGGGAAGGACCAGGTAGCATAGTTAAAATTTAGCACTATAATGACATAGCCGTCCAGGCTAGGAATGACTTGAAGGCTTATTAAACTCGTAAGAAATTAAAATTACTAAGAGTTATAGGATCAGAGTGCAGAATCGATTCAATCGATTCACTTATCGGTGCCCTCGAATGATTAATAACTCAGGTCCTGGGGGGAATCTGAAATCGGTAAGAAGCAATACTAGATGAAGACTCATAGGAAGCAACACATTTCTTTGATATTCTCGAGGTACTGGAGGGTAATACTCTAAGGAAGATCAAAATAGAGGTTGTGGAGATGCATTGATCTGCAAAAGACAAGTTCTTTAACTTGTCTGAGAAATGGAATTAAAGGGGAACAATCATGGTGAGAACCACGGTTGCAAAGGACCAAATATAGATACCATATGAACTTATAATAAGGGGGTTATTATATCACAAGAAGCTTCCATGATAAGTTCCACATTAGGTCCATGGGCATGAACACAAACTTCAAGGTCGATTCCCACTTCTCCAATGCATAACCTTTCATTTTACTTCTCGCTCTTGATGAAGCTGTAGTATTGAAATTTTACCTGACGAAAAGCCAGTAGAGTATAACCCGCCTAACTTCCAAGTTCACACAGATTAGGGAAGTCATGGTTCAACCCATCGAGGCATCTTAGGAACATATATCATAAATTTCGAGAATAAGTAATGCAAGCTCGGTAGTAGAGCATGCTTGAGAAAGCAGAGGATACAATTTACCAAAAGCATTATGTATCCAAGGAAAGGTTCACAAGCTTATTTAATATGAAGGACGTTTTCGGATAAAATCCAAAAAGGGGGGGTCTGGTGGTCCACAAGGGATCTGATGTGAGCATCAGTACTCAACCATAGGAAGGAAGAATGCAGGGAGATCAGATTATAGAAACAACTGACTAACTCAAAGCTCAATTGCAAAGGAATTATGAATTCCAAGAAAAGGGATCAGAAGCAATGCCCTGATTAGGGATGGATAGGTTGAATAGCCTTAGAGGTACAATCGATGGCAATTTGATTGGTCGAGATCCAGCTCATGTTTAATATGACGTCTGAGCCAGAAGGATGAATTCTAGGATCTGATTGACGATTGCGAGCATTCGCAACATATTGTATCAACGGACTCAAACTGATAATGATAAAGGAAGACAATAAGATTATTACACTTATGGTATTAACCGTAATGCAAGCAAGCAAGAAATTCAAGAACAATAGGCTGTTGAGGATTTTTCACAAGAACGAATGGTATTACGAAGACTTTTGTGAAGTACATGAATCAACTGAGGATGAGCGGATACTCGGTAGGTGCACAAAGTTATCCGTAGGGGTATTCAGGTGACAAGGAACTACAAGGCGGTAAGCTCAAAGGATTCTCGGAACAAAGGTGAGCAGTTCAGGGCATCTTGTAATAACAAGAGCAACAAGGGATGATTGTATGAATGCCAAGTGTATGTAGTTATCCATAAGGATATATCGGTGGTAGGGAACTGCAAGGAAGTGGGCATAGTGTCTCGGAACTCATCGAGGAGTATCTTCAGAATCTTTTGTTGAAGCAAGCGACCATCTGGGCTGAGGGGCTCTCCGGGAGGGAGTGGGTACGAGAACCTAATGTCAGAGTTAGTAAAATGTTTAACCTGAATAGAAGAGAGATCAGAGTCCCAGAGCATAGACGAGGAATAAAAGATCCTAATACCACCCAATGGCGACGTGGGCCTGTAAGCCGCACAACCATGTTAGTAAAATGGTTTTTCAAAGACTAGACTCAACTTCGGCCAAGGAGTTGGAAAGGGGGATCCTACAGGCAGTCGGCTCTGATACCAACTTGTGACGCCCTCGATTCAGTCGTACACTAATCATACACGCAAATGTGTACCATCAAGATCAAGGACTCACGGGAAGATATCACAACACAACTCTAGAGACAAATTAAAATAATACAAGCTTTATATTACAAGCCAGGGGCCTCGAGGGCTCGAATACATAAGCTCGAATACACAAGAGTCAGCGGCAGCAACAATATCTGAGTCATACATAAGTTAGACAAGTTTGCCTTAAGAAGGCTAGCACAAATGTAGCAACGATCGAAAAGGCAAGGCCTCCTGCCTGGGAGCCTCCTAACTACTCCAGGTCGTCAACGGCCATCTTGTAGTAGTAGGCACCCTCGGGGTAGTAGTATCCATCAGTGGTGTCGTCTGGCTCCTGGGATCCGTCATCTGGTCGCAACAATCGGGTATGGGGGAAAAAGAGGTAGCAAAGCATCCATGAGTACTCATCTAAAGTACTCGCAAGACTTACATCAGATCTGAACTAAGTATGCATCTTTATCAAAGGAATGGGTTGTATCTGTGGACTAAACTGTAGAATGCCAGAAGGGAAGGGGAAAGCCTAGCCTATCGAAGACTAGCATCTTCTGGAAACCACCATCTTGCAGCAACAGGAGGGACTAGAGTAGCATAAAGTAAAGTAGTAGAAGTGTTATCAACCTCAGCCAGAGATCCTTTCTCTACTCCCTGCAAGAAAGCAATCCCAGAGCCATACTATCCAAGTGTCAACACATTCCAATTCTCATCACCATCCAGTTCTCATCACAAGTATCCAGTTCTAGTTGTATCGATCGGGATACAACTCCAAGTGTCCGTTATCGTAGTACAGGCTATCGATAGATGTTTTCTTCCCTGCAGGGGTGCAGCAACTTACCCACCACGCTCGATTAACTTCGGCCAGACACACTTCCCTGGGTCATGCCCGGCCTCGGCCAAACAATATGCCGCAACCCGACCTAGGCTTAATAGAGAGGTCAGCACACCGGACTAAACCTATGCCCCCAGGGGTCATGGGCCATCTCCCTCGGAACTCCTGCACGTTGCGTACGCGGCCGGTGAGCAGACCTAGCTACCTCCTCCGACAAGGCAGGAGCTTACACAGTCCAACCCGGCACGCGCCGCTCAGTCGCTGACATCTATTAAGCTTCGGCTGATGTATACGACACAGAACGCCCATACTATGCCCATGTGATGGTTAGTGCTATCAGGCCAGAGGCCCCTCGGATCAAACATCGAAACCGTAGTGGATTAGGAGCAAGCGGTAACGAGCAGAGACTCACGATCGATGTGACCCCGTCGCCCCGTCTCGAGTACTTGTGGCAAGGGCTAAGAATGCCCGGCCACGCCTCATAAGTATCTCGCGGGCACCTTCTAGGTCAACCCGACTCCACATCACTCGCTATTAAGCTTGCGCGGGTACCCCTCAGGGCCGACCCGTCTTTAGTAACATGGCTCAGTGCAAAGTCATAGTAACCATAGTAACTGTGTGTCTAACACCAAGGGGAAAACCCGAGGAATCACCCCCGGTGAATTCCACTCGATGTTATCATCAAGGTGAACATAAGAGGATCCACCCTCGATGTTCACACTTGAGGGGTTGCACGACAGAGCCGTAACGGAAGTGGTTAAGGAAGAAATCACCCTCGATGACCCCAACCGTATAGCTACATTACAGAGATCTCATCAGGAGTGATGTAAGAGGTTCCACCCTCGGCACTCGATGGTAACTCTGCAGAGTCGTACAACTAGGGGGTGATGTGCGGTGCCGGGGCCTGGACGTCGATCACATTGATTGAGTCATCGAACATAAAGCGAGGCAACTAGGACAAGCTGGGGTCACTGATGGATCTCTAACCAACCTATACTAAGCAGTTTTAGGATAAGCAGGTAAGGTATGAAAGCAGGTAACAACAACAGGCTATGCATCAGAGTAGGATCATACAGAAAGCAGCAGCCGTTCTAATGCAAGCATGAGAGGGAAAGAAATAGGCGATATCGGAATGCTCAAGGGGGTTTGCTTGCCTGGTTGCTCTGGCAAAGAGGGGTCGTCGACAACGTAGTCGATCACAGGGGCAACTGTTACACCCCGGATGTACCTTTCCCAATTTGTACTCCAACTCTTGCCGTTTCCGGCGTTAAGTTAATTTATATTCTCGGGTTTGGGTCTTTGTCTCCGTGTGTTTTTGTCGTTGTCATGCATCTCATATCATATCATCATGTGCATTGCATTTGCATACGTGTTCATCTCATGCATTCGAGCATTTTCCCCGTTGTCCGTTTTGCATTCCGACGCTTCGTTCTCCTCCGGTGGTCAGTTCTAGCTTTCTTTCATGTGTGGGGATTAAACATTTCCGGATTGGACCGAGACTTGCCAAGCGGCCTTGGTTTACTACCGGTAGACCGCCTGTCAAGTTTCGTATCATTTGGACTTCGTTTGATACTCCAACGGTTAACCGAGGGACCGAAAAGGCCTCGTGTGTGTTGCAGCCCAACACCCCTCCAATTTGGCCCAAAACCCACCTAAGTCTTCTCCATCATCTAGAGCGTTCGATCACGATCGCGTGGCCGAAAACCGCACCTCATTTGGACTCTCCTAGATCCCTCTACCTCTATTTAAAGAACCCCTCCGTTTTCGGATCTCTTTCTTTCCCCGAAACCCTAAAACCTGCTCACGCCGCCACCGGACATGTCCGCCTCCTAGCGGACACATCGCCGCCGCCAATCCTAAGGCGCCACCTATCCCGCGCCGGCCTCCCACCGCCGCGGCCCGTCCCGGCCCAGGGCGGGTCCTCTCCTCCGCGCGACCGAGCCGCCGCCTCCCGCCTGCCCGCGCCGCCTCGCGCCGCCATCCGCCGTCAAGCCGCTCCGCCGCTCCCCGCCGCCGCGCGCCGCCATCCTTGTTTGCAATTTTGCCGATGATGTTGTAGTTGATCCGTGCATGCTATGCTATTGTTCTTGCCATGTCTAGCTTGCATTGTGTGCCTTCTTGATGGATGTATGCTTGTCTTGCCATGACTTGCATCGTAGTGAGTGCATCGAGCTCGTAAACATGCCTACTTGAGTTATGTTTCAGCATGTGTCAGTTTTCACTAAGTCTGAAAACTGATTATGTTTTTGCTATGTTCACATGCTTGCAATTGTATTTTCTGATCCCTTTTGGCTCAAGGTCACTAAGGGACTTTTGTTAAGCTCTTTGAGTAGCTCCATGCCATGCTTTACTTTGCCATGTTCAGGTCCTGTAGCATGTAGTTTTGTTGCTCCAAAGAGTGCTACCTGATCTGAAATTCCAGAAAAGTGTTAATTTCACTAAGTCTGAGATCTGTTTGCCATATGCATTTTTGCCATGCTTGTTTGAACCTGTTAATGGATGAATTGGCCGTAGCTCAGTGCTAGAGTTTTGTTAAGAATCTTGAATGCATCCCTGACATGTATTTTGTTGTCATGTTTAGGTGCTGTAGCATGTTCATCTCATTGCATTTAGATGGCTACTTGTTGTAAATCGCAGACCGGTGTCATTTTTGAATCGCTTGCCATTTCCAAACCGTAACTCCGATTCCGGCGTTCTTTATATCGTTTTCAAGCGATTTCATCTCATCTTTCCAGTGGCACACTTCGATTTCCAAGTTGAGGCCGGGTTCATGCTTTTCCTGTCTTATCTTGCATTTTGCATCCCGCATCGCATCCCGCATAGCATATCATCATTGCATCATATTGCTTGATCCTTGCACGTGGTTGATTGTATCCTTGTTGCTTGTTTATCTTGTTTGGGTAGAGCCGGGAGACGAGTTCGCTAACGAGGAGCCCGTTGAGTTTGCTTTCGAGGATCCAGTCAACTCTGACAACTTGCAGGCAAGATGATCATACCCTCGAAATCACTACTATCTTTGCTATGCTAGTTTGCTTGCTCTTTTGCTACGCCAATGCTACGATGCCTACCACTTGCTTTCAAGCCTCCCAAATTGCCATGTCAAACCTCTAACCCACCATGTCCTAGCAAACCGTTGATTGGCTATGTTACCGCTTTGCTCAGCCCCTCTTATAGTGTTGCTAGTTGCAGGTGAAGATTGAAGGTTGTTCCTTGTTGGAACATTTATTTACTTGTTGGGATATCATTATATTGCTATGTTATCTTAATGCATCTATATACTTGGTAAAGGGTGGAAGGCTCGGCCTCTCTCCTAGTGTTTTGTTCCACTCTTGCCGCCCTAGTTTCCGTCATATCGGTGTTATGTTCCCGGATTTTGCGTTCCTTACGCGGTTGGGTTATAATGGGAACCCCTTGATAGTTCGCCTTGATTAAAGCTTTTCTAGCAATGCCCAACCTTGGTTTTACCATTCGCCACCTAGACTTTTCTTTCCCTTGGGTTCTGCAGACTCAAGGGTCATCTTATTTTAACCCCCCCCCCCCCGGGGGGGGGGGCAGTGCTCCTCTGAGTGTTGGTCCAACCGAGCGATGTCCGGGGCTACCAGGGGCAACTCTGGGCTGGCCTACCCGACGTCTTGCTCATCTGAGTGTGCCCTGAGAATGAGATTTGTGTAGCTCCTATCAGGATTTGTCGGCACATTCGGGCGGTGTTGTTGGTCTTGTTTTAACCTGTCGAAGTGTCTTGAAGAACCGAGATACCGAGTCTGATCGGAATATCTTGGGAGGAGGTCTATTCCTTCGTTGACCGTGAGAGCTTGTCATGGGCTAAGTTGGGACTCCCCTGCAGGGATTGAACTTTCGAAAGCTGTGCCCGCGGTTATGGGCAGATGGGAATTTGTTAATGTTGGTTGTAGATAACTTGAACCTTAACTTAATTAAAATGAATCAACTGAGTGTGTTACCATGATGGCCTCTTCTCGGCGGAGTCCGAGAAGTGGACACGGTGTTGGAGTAATGTTTGCGCAGGTTGCTCTCTAGTTTCTCGCTCGCGCTTTGCCTCCTCTTCTCGCTCTCTTTTGCGAATAAGTTAGCCACCATACTTGCTAGTCGCTTGCTGCAGCTGCACTCATATTTACCTTGCCTTACCTATAAGCTTAAATAGTCTTGATCGTGACGGTGCGAGATTGCTGAGTCCCTGTGGCTCAAAGATTACTATAATACCAGATGCAGGGCCTGATGATTCTGCTCCAGGAGACGCACTTGAGCACAAGTGGGAGTTCGACGAGGACTCTCAACGTTACTATGTTTCCTTTCCCGATGATCAGTAGTGGTGCTCAGTTGGGGGTGAACGGGACAGTTGTCGCATGTTGGGTTCTCTTTTATTTTGGTGCCGTAGTCGGGCCATGAGTGTTTGGATGAGGTAATGTTATTTATGTACTTGATTGACGTGGCGAGTGTAAGCCAACTATGTTATCTCCCCTTTATTATCATATTACATGGGATGTTGTGAAGATTGCCTAACTTGCGACATATGCCTTCAATGCGATTATGCCTCTAAGTCGTGCCTCGACACGTGGGAGTTATAGTCGCATCGAGAGTGTTACAAGTTGTTAATAAGAGCCTTCCCAACTTTAGGAGCCCCATTGCTTGATCGTTATTAGCGGGCGAGTTGTCTCTAGAAAAATGTTTTGAGTCATTTAGGAATTATATATCGGATAGTTTAGGAATTCTTTTTACTTCCTAGTCTCCTCATCGCTCTGGTAAGGCATCCTGACGTAGAGTTTTGACTCTTCTCTTCTCAAATTTCACTAAAAAAAATTTAGGATCACGCGGGTATCTTGGAATCATTCCGATGGTTTTATGATGAGAACATTGTCTTGGTGCCTCCTGTCCGGGGTTTAGTGGGAGTGTCCCGGGGAGTTGAGCTCTGAGGTGTTGTCAACATAATTTTATCGTTGCAGTTCTGGAATACCTGAGTTTAGTACGCCGACATCGAAAATCTCTTTTATGCAGTTCGTTGGTGAGATAACCTCGACACCACCCAGTACCGGGGCGGGAGTTCGGGAGTATTGCCATAACTTGTATAACGGATGCTTTTCAAAGGTTGAGGTAGATGGTTTCCGAAGTTTTCTTGGTTATGTGTTGAAGGATGGATACAGCTGGATGTAGGATTTGCTAGTTTGGGTGAGATATTATGCTTCCCCTGTATCCCCAACACCTAATTGCATAACCGGAAAGGTTCGGGAGTTTCATAGGTGGGAATTCTAGTAGCTCTAGTTCTTCTTCCATGGATATTGGTTTGAGATTGGGATTTCTTACCGATTATTCGTTCTTCATCCGTACCTTGTTGATTTATTTCTCTACCTTAATTCTACGTGGCTTCTCAATTTATGGATATGTGACCATTTCAAGAGGAATGCATTTGTTCATTTTGTTCGGATGTGAAGACTATATGTTGCAATTTTCATTCCGTTGGATTCAGCCTCAATATTTATCTATCAATGTGCTAATGGTGGTCAACCTCTTCAGGATGGCTCCTCCAACACGCACGACTCCGAATCCTGATCTGCCACCACCTCCACCTCCTCCGGAGGCATGGCAAGCTGTGATGGCCGCAACCAATGCAAACACACAGTTGATCATGCAAATTCTCCAAGAGCGCAATCACGGCAACAAAGGGAATCAAGGCAACAATCAGAATCACTTTGCTACACTCAACCAGTTCCTTGCTAACGGGCCAAAGACTTTCAGCAATTGTGTTGAGGCAACCGATGCTGACGATTGGCTTGTGGATCTGTGTAAGCATTTCGAGTGCAGTAACGTCAGGCCTGAGGACTTTGTCAAGTTCGCTTCCTTCCAACTCAAAGATCAAGCTGCAGATTGGTTCTAGCAGTACAAGGATTCCCGAGGTGGACGTGTTATCACTTGGGATGATTTCCGTCGAGATTTCTGAGCCCATCATATTCCCCAGAGCGTGGTTGAAAGCAAGCATGAGGAATTCTGCAATCTGAAGCAAGGCTCCTTGTCTGTCTATGACTACAACAAGTTGTTCCAGAAGCTCGCCCGCTTTGCTAAGCAGGACGTACCTCATGAGAAGAGCATGATATATCAGTTCAGGGGTGGTCTCAGAGAAGAAATCCAGCTCGCTCCTGTTCTCTTTGAGCCCTTGAGATACGATGAGTTCTACAACATGGCACTGAAGCAAGAGGCTGCTCAGTTGAAATGTGATGCTTCCATGAAGCGAGTCAGAGATGTTACTCCTTCTTCCTCTACTCAAGTGGCCAAGCAGCAGAAGTATTGGCTTCCTCCTCCTCCGTTCCGTCAGCCGTATCAGCAGAAGAGCAAAGGTGGCAGTGGATCTTCCCACCCACCCAACCCTGGCTTTCAGAACAAGACTTCGTCTCAAGCTCCAAGATCGAGTGCTCCGTATCACCGTCCGCTTTCAGAGGTCACGTGCAACAAGTGCCAACAGAAGGGTCACTATGCCAACAAGTGTTTCAACCAGAGGCGTCTTCCTCCTCCTCCTCCTATCAGATCGGCAAGTACAGCTGTGGTCAAGCATAACCCCAAGTCCGCCAAGGTCAACTTGATGAATGCAGCTCAGGCAGAGGACTCATCAGATGTCATCATGGGTAACCTTCCTGTTAATGATATTCCTGCAAAAGTTCTTTTTGACACGGGCGCATCGCATTGTTTCATCTCGAGACCATTTTTTTCTAAGCATGAGTTGCCTTTGCAAGAATTGCCTAGACAGTTATCTGTTGTTTCTCCGGGTAAATTCATGGATGCAAGCGCTATTGCCCCAGATGTTACTATCACGTTGGGCGATTACAAGTTTCTCTCTTCTCCGGTGGTTCTTGGTAACTCGGATATTGATCTTATTCTCGGAATGGATTGGCTTTCTAAGCACAAGGCACATCTTGATTGTGCTGCCAGGCAGATTCAATTGACTCATTCGTCTGAAGATGTAATTATCTTTGCCGCTCGGGATAATACCATCCGTCTGTTTTCTCTCAATGAGAAGGGTGAACTCGATGCCATCTCTCAAATTCCAGTCGTTTGCGAATATCAAGACGTCTTTCCAGAAGAGCTTCCAGGAATGCCTCCGCACTGGCCAGTTGAATTCGTTATTGATCTTGAGCCTGGCACGGAACCTGTTTGCAAACGTCCTTACAAGCTCGGACCTGAAGAGTTGAAGGAGCTGAAGAAGCAACTCGATATTCAAGAGAAATGGGTCTCATCCGGCCTAGTTCTTCTCCGTGGGGTTGTGGTGTTCTTTTTGTGAAGAAGAAGGATGGAACGGACCGACTTTGTGTTGATTACCGTCCAGTGAACAAGAAGACCATCAAGAACAAATACCCACTTCCCAACATCAATGAGTTATTCGAATAACTCAAAGGTGCCCAAGTATTCTCCAAGATAGATCTCCATATGAGTTATCATCAGATTCAAATCCGTGAGCAAGATATTCCCAAGACGGCTTTCAGGACAAGCTTTGGTTCATATGAATACACTGTCATGTCTTTTGGCCTCGTCAACGCTCCTCTGATGTTCTCTCGCATGATGAACTTCATCTTCAACGCCTACACCAATGACTTCGTTTTGGTCTATCTCGACGACATTCTAGTTTTCTCCAAGAACAAGGAAGATCATGCCAAGCACTTGCGTTTGGTTCTTGATAAGCTCAGGGAACATCAGTTCTACGCCAAGTTCTCCAAGTGTGAATTTTGGCTCGATGAGGTTCTTTATCTTGGTCATATCATCTCTGCCAAGGGCATTGCCGTGAATCCTGAGAAGGTGTCTGGAATTGTGAATAGGGAACCTCCTCAGAACGTGAAGCAACTCCGTAGCTTCCTCGGTCTCGCAAGCTATTGCCGAAGATTCGTTGAAAACTTTTCTAAGATCACGAAGCCTCTCTCAAATCTTCTCCAGAAGCACGTCAAGTACATTTGGTCTCCGGAGTGTGACATTGCTTTCAACACTTTGAAAGAGAAATTGATCACTGCTCCAGTTCTGACTCTGCCTGATGAATCCAAGCCGTACGAGGTCTTTTGTGATGCCTCTCTCCAAGGTCTTGGCGCAGTTTTGATGCAAGAGAAGAAAGTTGTTGCTTATACTTCTCGCCAGTTGAAGCCTAATGAGAAGAACTACCCCACTCATGATCTCGAGTTGGCGGCAGTTGTGCATGCTCTTTTGACTTGGAGACATCTTCTATTGGGAAGAAAAGTGGACATTTTCACTGATCACAAGAGTCTCAAGTACATCTTCACTCAGCCTAAGCTCAACCTCAGGCGAACTCGATGGGTCGAAATGATTCAAGAGTATAATCTGAGTATTGGGTATACTCCAGGCAAGGCCAATGTGATTGCTGACAATTTGAGCAGAAAAGCTTACTGCAACAGTCTGATTCTCAAGCCTTATCAACCCGAGCTTTGTGAAGCTTTCCGCAAACTTAATCTGCAAGTTGTTCCTCAAGGTTTCCTCGCCAACCTTCTAGTCTCTCCTACCTTGGAAGACCAGATTCGCCAAGCCCAGCTTCTTGATGCTATGGTGAAAAAGGAGAAGATTGGGATTGCCAAGAGTCAGTCCAAGTACAAGTGCTACCGCCTTGATGACAAGGACACTCTCTTCTTCGAGGATCGTATTGTTGTACCCAAAGGTGACCTCCGTAAAGTGATCATGAACGAGGCTCACAAGTCTCTCCTCTCCATCCACCCTGGGAGCACGAAGATGTATCAGGACCTCAAGCAAGCTTATTGGTGGACTCGAATGAAGCGCGACATTGCTCAATTCGTTAATGAATGTGATGTCTGCAGAAGAGTGAAGGCAGAACACCAAAGGCTAGCTGGTCTCCTCCAACCTCTTGCCATTCCAGAATGGAAGTTTGATCACATTGAAATGGACTTCGTGACTGGGTTTCCAAAGTCCAAGCGTGGCAATGATGCTATATTCGTTGTCATCGACAAACTCACCAAAGTGGCTCACTTTCTGCCTATCAAAGAGTCGATCACTGCAGCTCAATTGGCGGAACTCTATACCTCTCGTATTGTCTTTCTGCACGGTATTCCTCAAGTGATCTCTTCAGACCGTGGCAGCATCTTTACCTCGAAGTTTTGGGATTCTTTTCAGAAGGCCATGGGCACCAACATCCGCTTCAGCACAGCTTTCCATCCTCAAACTAGCGGTCAAGTCGAGTGTGTCAACCAGATTCTTGAAGATATGCTCAGGGCTTGTGTGACCTCCTTCGGCATGAAATGGGAGGATTGTCTTCCTTATGCTAAATTCTCCTACAACAACAGTTTTCAAGCAAGTTCGGGCAAGGCCCCATTTGAAATTCTGTATGGTAGGAAGTGTCGTACCCCTCTCAACTGGTCTGAAACCGGTGAACGTCAGCTTTTGGGTAATGACTGAATCACAGAGGCAGAGGAAATGTGCAAAGTCATTCGTGATAACCTCAAAGCAGCCCAATCCCATCAAAAGAGCTACTATGATAGTAAGCACCGTGATTTGGCTTTCGATATCGGAGATCATGTTTACCTCCGCGTCTCTCCTATGAAAGGTACTCGTCGCTTCGGTATCAAAGGGAAGCTTGCCCCTAGATACGTGGGACCTTTCAAGATTATCAGCAAGAGAGGCGACCTCGCCTACCAACTCGAGCTTCCTCCAAACTTTGCAAATGTTCATGATGTGTTTCATGTCTCTCAGCTTCGAAAGTGCTTTAAGACTCCTGACCGCACCGTCAACTTCGAGGACATTGAGCTCCAAGAAGATCTCTCTTATCGTGAGCACCCAGTTGCTATTCTTGAAGAGACTGAATGCAAGACTCGCAACAAGTCAATCAAATTTCTCAAAGTCAAGTGGTCACACCATTCCGACCGTGAAGCTACCTGGGAACGCGAGGATCACCTCCGTTCCGAGTACCCGGCGTTTTTTCAGTCCTAGATCTCGGGACGAGATCCTTTCGTAGTGGTGGAGTGTTGTAACACCCCGGATGTAACTTTCCCAATTTGTACTCCAACTCTTGCCGTTTCTGGCGTTAAGTTAATTTATATTCTCGGGTTCGGGTCTTTGTCTCCATGTGTTGTTGTCGTTGTCCTGCATCTCATATCATGTCATCATGTGCATTGCATTTGCATACGTGTTCATCTCATGCATTCGAGCATTTTCCCCGTTGTCTGTTTTGCATTCCGACGCTTCGTTCTCCTCCGGTGGTCAGTTCTAGCTTTCTTTCGTGTGTGGGGATTAAACATTTCCGGATTGGACTGAGACTTGCCAAGCGGCCTTGGTTTACTACCGGTAGACCGCCTGTCAAGTTTCGTATCATTTGGACTTCGTTTGATACTCCAACGGTTAACCGAGGGACCGAAAAGGCCTCGTGTGTGTTGCAGCCCAACACCCCTCCAATTTGGCCCAAAACCCACCTAAGTCTTCTCCATCATCTAGAGCGTTCGATCACGATCGCGTGGCCAAAAACCGCACCTCATTTGGACTCTGCTAGCTCCCTCTACCTCTATTTAAAGAACCCCTCCGTTTTTGGATCTCCTTTCCCCAAAACCCTAAAACCTGCTCACGCCGCCACCGGACATGTCCGCCTCCTAGCGGACACATCGCCGCCGCCAATCCTGAGGCGCCACCTGTCCCGCACCGGCCTCCCACTGCCGCGGCCCGTCCCAGCCCAGGGCGGGTGTCAGGACCCCGATTCCAAGTCACATCGATCTAGCCGGTAACACCTCATATCACTTTGCGACCTCACGCACGGTATCCCACGGGTGTCGCCTTACCATGGCCCGGGACCGTTTGCGCCTTTTGGCTCACGTATATGATAGTGTCGCTAGCATCCATATGACAGAGAACCCGGGCCGACATGGCTAGTCATGAACCCAAAGCGGCACAGACCTATGGAGACAGGCATACATGAATCACATCGAGCATGTCGGTCATTAGCGATTGATTCCGGGCTGTAGCACTGGGCTAACAGGACTCTGGGGAACCCGGGCTATAGCAGGCTAGGCAAGACTCCGGAAGTCACAGCGTGACATTTCCCCGAAGGGACAGACATAGGAACGAAGTGAAACACATGCCGGCCAGTCAAGTGTCCTGAACAGTAGTGCTAGGCTAGCAGGACTCCGGTGAACCGGGCTGTAGCGGACTACTATGGCTCGAGGAACACTAGACTACATTTCCCCATAAGAAAGGCTACCAAGGATAAACAACTAGATTGTCGGATCCCACTCATACCAAGCATTTCAATCATACACACAATATGCCCGATATGAGTACATACAACATGGCATCACAACAAAACTCTACAACTCAAGTACTTTATTTAAAGGCTCCAGGGAGCCATACATAACATGTTCATATAGATAGGGGTCACATGACCCGACACTCAAGTCATACAAACATACAAGCACATGCCGAAGCAACTAGTCTGAGTACAGACTCTAGAAAGAAAGAAAGCTTCTCGAAGCCTGTCTATCTACATAGGGCCCTCCATGGCCAGGATCACCACCTGGGTGGCTAGTCACTCGTCGACGTCAAGGTCTACGTAGAACCCATCGGAAGGGGCGGTGTTGTCGTCTGAAAACAGTAATTAAGCAAATATGAGTACAAAGGTACTCAGCAAGTCTTACATCAGAACCTACTATACATGCTTATTCTCAAGAAGGTGGTGGGGTTAATGCAGCAAGCCAGCTTTGACTCTTGGCTAAGCTATCCTACGGAACTTCACCAGTAAAAATAGTTTTCGCACACGAGTCCACTACTCACCAACACAATACTCCACCGGGGATCCTCCCTCGTCATCCTACGAGAGGGCCATCCTCGGTACTCACACTTATCTTGAGTCTTTTATTAGTACCCATTAACTTGTCTATGAACTGTATAGGCAACCAAGTAGTCCTTTACCACGGACGCGGCTATTAGAATAGTTTTATACCCTGCAGGGGTGTACTTCTTCATACACGCTTTCACCACTTACCGCCGTTTACACGACATGTACTCGGCAACCTTCAAGCGGAAGCCCAGCGAGGTTGTCGGCCACGGCCTACCTAAACACTTAAGTCTCTAGTCCAGGTTTATCGCCTATCCAGGTTCCATCCGCAGGGAGTCCGGCCGAGGTTTCCACATACGGCCCCGAACGATGTGAACAGGGATCCCGAGACACTAAACGGGTGACTCGGTACACCGTGCCACGGTGTATCTACCGCAACATAGCCCACCCATAGGGTCAGCGCTACGCACAGCCGCCAACACATAACCTACAAACACCAGAAACTATTTGCAACTCCTGGACAAAGTACTAGGGTGGTTAAGAAGCCGAGAGGGTCAATTAAGGATCCCAATGCATGGTAGTAGCTGAATCTTAAATCACACATACAGATCTCAGTTCTTAGGGACGGCTTCAATGAAACAACCCACCATGTACTCCTACATGGCCTCTCATCGATACCTTTACCAAAACATGTTCAACACATCCCTCACATTACCAGCATAGGCATTTCACTCTGGCCCATCACCCAGATGAACCAGACCTGACACAACTCTAAGCATAGCAGGCATAGCAAGGTAGGAATCACATACATGGCTCGATCAACTCCTACACATGCTAGTGGGTTTCATCTAGTTACTGTGGCAATGACAGGTCATGCAGAGGATAAGGGTTCAACTACCGTAGCACACAGCAGTTTGAATCGCGTTGTCTTAATGCAGTAAACAAGAGCAGAAGCGAGAACATGGGTTTGTATCGGAATGATCAATGGTTGCTTGCCTGATGGAGTGGTAGTGGGATACTGCCCTTTAGTTGGATACTCGTGAATATCCTCGGAGGCAGAACCTACCACGAAGAACACATCAGAACACAATCAACACATGACGATATGCAACAATATGATGCATGCTATGACATGGCAATATGAATGTGTCTTGGCCTAATGCAAGCTATAACAGAAAGGAATGAACTCATTTGAATCAAAGATTCAAATATTAGCTCATTAAACATGGCCTTAATAGTGCATTTCCTTATTCTGCTTAAACAGCAAGGTAAACTTGTTTTGTCATGCATGAAACCATTACAGATGGATAGATTGAATTTTTCTGATCATTTTTCATATATAAATCTTTGCATTTGGAGCTATGGTTGATTTTCAATGATTTTTAGAAGTTTTAACTATTTTCTAGAAATTCTTGAATAAAAATAAATCCAGAAAATGCATTACTGCGTCAGCATTGCGTCATGCTGACCTCAGCAGGTCAAAGGTGCCAGCCCAGGTCAAACCTGACTAGTGGGCCCCTTCTGTCAGCCTCTCAGCTAATTAACAGGATTAGATTAACACTAATTAGCTGTCAGTGGGGCCTGGGCCCACATGTCAGTGACTGATTTAATTAAAATTAATTAAAACTAATCCTAAATTAGTTAGCAGACCGGCCCCACCTGTCATAGACTCAGGGGGGTCTACCTGGGCCCACCCAGGAGTCAAACTGGGTCAAACTCACCGGCGACTCAACGCCGGCGAGGCCCGAGACGGTGGCGCAGCTCGGAAAACGCCCACAGGGCACGGGCGAGGCCATTCTTGGGCTCGTTGGAGAGCTCTTGCAGTCACGCATCTAGTGGTGGTGGAGGCCGGGCCTACGGTGGCCAGAGACGACGACGGCGAGCTCCAAGGCGGCGGCCGGAGTTTGCCCATGTGCGGGGAGTGGGCTGCGGCGTGCAAACATGGAAACTGAAGTGCTAGCGAGGCACTACGCGATGCGGCAAGCACGTTGCATAGCACGGGAGGACCAAATGGTCGCCGGAGCGACGCCGGCGACGAGCTCGAGCGGAGACGAGCTTCGGCCATGGTGGAACTATGGCCTAGAGGGTGCAAACGCATGGGAAAGAAGAGGGGAAAGGCGGCGGAGCTCACAGGGAGGTGGGCTTGGGGGCGACCGGAGCGAGGCGAATCGATGAACGGAGTCTGGCGGGTACCGAGGTTGAAGACGATCCGATGGCAGCGATGCAGGGCCTCCGGCAATGCGTGGCTCGGTGGGGAGGGCAAGGGCGTCGCGGCGGAGCTTCTGGACAGGTTAGAGAGGCGAGGGGGTGACGGAGAGCGTGACTATGGCGGTGAGACGGCGACAAGCTCGTCGGCCATGGTGCGGGAGAGGGTGAGGGAGACGAGGGGAGAGTGAGCGAGGATGAGAGGGGGCCGTGGGGGTCGCGTGGCACCCCTAGGCGTCTCCAGGCATCGGCGGAAGCAAGAGGTGGCCGGCGTGTGGCCGCGGGCGCCGGCCACGCGCTCCGCGTCCTTCTGGCGCGAGGAGGACGACGACTGGCAGAGCCAGTAGGCTGGGCCGAGCCAGGTGGCTGGGCCAGCACAGGTAAGGCCCGGGTGGGCTTCCCTCTCTCTCTCTCTCTCTCTTTTTATTTGTTTCTGTTTTTCTAATTAACTGCAACTGTTGGGCTTTAAATAAAATACTAAAACGTTTCCAAAAATCCTGAAAATAATTGTGGGCTCTATTTAGATTATTTCCAACAGCAAACATTTATTTCCAGGATTATTTGAGCATTTAAATTATTTTATAGCATTTAAATGCCCAAATTCAAATACTTATGATTTAATTCAATGACCTTCTGTTGACCTAGAAAATTGTGCACCAATTTTGCCAGAGGTTTTAACCCAAGACAAGGAGGGTGAACTTTTTAGAAGGGCATTTCAGGTTCATTGAAAATAATTTTAGTAAACCCTAGTTGTTTCCAGGGGGGTGTTGGGGGTTTCTTCTTTCCCCATTTCAAATTTAAGAGAAATTTAAACATGATGCACACTCTAATGCTTGAACTAGCTAGGGTGTGACAGCGGGCCCTCTCCTCCGCGCGACCGGGCCGCCGTCTCCCGCCTGCTCGCGCCGCCATCCGCCGTCAAGCCGCTCCGCCGCTCCCCGCCGCCGCATCGCCGCCTGCCCGCGGGACCCCGTCGCCCGACGCGCCGCCCGACGAGCCGCCCCGGCGCCCAAGCCGCCGCCGCCGCCAAGTCCGGGATCCCGCCGCCCTCCGCCGTCCTCCCCGCGAATTCCGGCGAGATCCCGCCAAGTCCGACCACCACGACGCCATCGCCGGCGACCTCAACTCCGGCGTGAACAGTTCCTCGCCGGCCGTCCTCGATCCGCGTGCGATCCAGATCTGGGATATTTTTCGTCTCGATTGACTTTTCCCTCAGAAACCCTAGCCCATGTTGCATACTTTGACCTGCCGTAACTTTGCATCCGTAGCTCTGATTCATGCATATAGCATATCAAAATGTTCATCTCGGAGAGTGCATCATTTTCATTCCATTGCATCATTTTCATTTGAGTTCATCTTGATGCCCGAAATGCTGTTAGAAGAGGGCTACTTGAGTTAATTGTCAGATCTGCTACTCCATTTAGGTTTTTGTCATGTGTGCCATGATTAATATGTGCATGATATGCCCTGATGCTCTACATATGTTTTGTTAAGGGTTTTGTCATCTTTCCAGAGGTGCAACCCATGTATTTTTGTGGTGTGTGTGGTGACTAGTGCAAGCTTGCAAAGTGGTGCACTTGCTAATTCTGTTTTCAGGGACTTAGCAATTCCACTAAGTCCTTGATCTGTTTATCTCATGTTGCCATATGTTCATGTTGTTTCCTGGTGATCCGTGCCTCTTTTGAGGATGATCAATAAGGATATTTTGCTAATCTTGTAGTGCTCTATCCATCCATGCCTTTTTTGCAATTATGGAGCACCCTAGCTTGAGTCAATCGAGCTCTACTTTTGCTACTTTGTGAATCTGGGCAGATTGTCCACTTGTTTGCAATTTTGCCGATGATGTTGTAGTTGATCCGCGCATGCTATGCTATTGTTCTTGCCATTTATAGCTTGCATTTTGTGCCTTCTTGATGGATGTATGCTTGTCTTGCCATGACTTGCACCTTATTGAGTGCATCGAGCTTGTAAACATGCCTACTTGAGTTATGTTTCAGCATGTGTCAGTTTTCACTAAGTCTGAAAACTGATTATGTTTTTGCTATGTTCACATGCTTGCAATTGTATTTTCTGATCCCTTTTGGCTCAAGATCACTAAGGGACTTTTGTTAAGATCTTTGAGTAGCTCCATGCCATGCTTTACTTTGCCATGTTCAGGTCACGTAGCATGTAGTTTTGTTGCTCCTAAGAGTGCTACCTGATCTGAAATTTCACACAAGTGTTAATTTCACTAAGTCTGAGATCTATTTGCCATATGCATTTTTGCCATGCTTGTTTGAACCTGTTAATGGATGAATTGGCCGTAGCTCAGTGCTAGACTTTTGTTAAGCATCCTGAATGCATCCCTGCCATGTATTTTGTTGTCATGTTTGGGAGCTGTAGCATGTTCATCTCATTGCATTTAGATGGCTACTTGCTGTAAATCGCAGACTGGTGTCATTTTTGAATCGCTTGCCATTTCCAAACCGTAACTCCGATTCTGGCGTTCTTTATATTGTTTTCAAGCGATTTCATCTCATCTTTCCAGTGGCACACTTGGATTTCCATGATGAGGCCGGGTTCATGCTTTTCCTGTCTTATCTTGCATTTTGCATCCCGCATCGCATCCCGCATAGCATATCATCATTGCATCATATTGCTTGATCCTTGCACGTGGTTGATTGTATCCTTGTTGCCTGTTTGTCCTGTTTGGGTAGAGCCGGGAGACGAGTTCGCTAACGAGGAGCCCGTTGAGTTTTCTTTCGAGGATCCAGTCAACTCTGACAACTGTGCAGGCAAGATGATCATACCTTCGAAATCACTACTATCTTTGCTATGCAAATTTGCTCGCTCTTTTGCTATGCCAATGCTACGATGCCTACCACTTGCTTTCAAGCCTCCCAAATTGCCATGTCAAACCTCTAACCCACCATGTCCTAGCAAACCGTTGATTGGCTATGTTACTGCTTTGCTCAGCCCCTCTTATAGCGTTGCTAGTTGCAGGTGAAGATTGAAGGCCGTTCCTTGTTGGAACATTTATTTACTTGTTGGGATATTATTATATTGCTATGTTATCTTAATGCATCTATATACTTGGTAAAGGGTGGAAGGCTCGGCCTCTCGCCTAGTGTTTTGTTCCACTCTTGCCGCCCTAGTTTCCGTCATATCGGTGTTATGTTCCCGGATTTTGTGTTCCTTACGCGGTTGGGTTATAATGGGAACCCCTTGATAGTTCGCCTTGATTAAAGCTTTTCCAGCAATGCCCAACCTTGGTTTTACCATTCGCCACCTAGCCTTTTCTTTCCCTTGGGTTCTGCAGACTCAAGGATCATCTTATTTTAACCCCCCCCCCCCGGGGCCAGTGCTCCTCTAAGTGTTGGTCCAACCGAGCGATGTCCAGGGCTACCACGGGCAACTCTGGGCTGGCCTACCCGACGTCTGGCTCATCTGAGTGTGCCCTGAGAAAGAGATATGTGCAGCTCCTATCGGGATTTGTCGGCACATTCGGGCGGTGTTGCTGGTCTTGTTTTAACCTGTCGAAGTGTCTTGAATTACCGAGATACCGAGTCTGATCGGAACGTCTTGGGAGGAGGTCTATTCCTTCGTTGACCGTGAGAGCTTGTCATGGGCTAAGTTGGGACTCCCCTGCAGGGATTGAACTTTCGAAAGCCGTGCCCGCGGTTATGGGCAGATGGGAATTTGTTAATGTCCGGTTGTAGATAACTTGAACCTTAACTTAATTAAAATGAATCAACTGAGTGTGTTACTGTGATGGCCTCTTCTCGGCGGAGTCCGGGAAGTGGACACGGTGTTGGAGTAATGTTTGCGCAGGTTGCTCTCTAGTTTCTCGCTTGCGCTTTGCCTCCTCTTCTCGCTCTCTTTTGCGAATAAGTTAGCCACCATACTTGCTAGTCGCTTGCTGCAGCTCCACTCATATTTACCTTGCCTTACCTATAAGCTTAAATAGTCTTGATCGCGACGGTGCGAGATTGCTGAGTCCCTGTGGCTCACAGATTACTATAATACCAGATGCAAGGCCTGATGATTCCACTCCAAGAGATGCACTTGAGCTCAAGTGGGAGTTCGACGAGGACTCTCAACGTTACTATGTTTCCTTTCCCGATGATCAGTAGTGGTGCCCAATTGGGGGTGAACGGGACCGTTGTCGCATGTTGGGTTCTCTTTTATATTGGCGCCGTAGTCGGGCTATGATTGTTTGGATGAGGTAATGTTATTTATGTACTTGATTGACGTGGCAAGTGTAAGCCAACTATGTTATCTCCCCTTTATTATCATATTACATGGGATGTTGTGAAGATTGCCTAACTTGCGACATATGCCTTCAATGCGATTATGCCTCTAAGTCGTGCCTCGACACGTGGGAGTTATAGTCGCATCGAGGGTGTTACAGCAGCATCGGTCTCGGGGTCTATCGGAGAGAAGAGGGGGAAGAAACAGTAAATACAGAGCAAAGATAGCATAACATGGCAATACGCGGTGCTAGGGGTGACCTAACGCGGTACTAGGCGATACTGGCAAAGGGGGGGGACATCCGAGAAAGTATTCCCGGTGTTCCGCGTTTTCGGACAAAAGAACCGGAGGGGGAAAGTTGCGTGTTTGCTATGCTAGGTATGTGTGGCGGACGAACGGGCCACGTATTCGGATTAGTCTCGTTGTTCTGAGCAACTTTCATGTACAAAGCATTTTCATCCGAGCTACGGTTGTTTTTCTATGAATTATTAAAGTTTTAGAAATATTTTGAAATTATTATTAAATCTAAAATGGGGTTATTGCCTCAGCATGATGTCATCATGACATCAGCAGTCAACTGAGTTGACGAGAGTCAACCCTGACGTGTGGGGCCGTTCTGTCATAGGCTAACAGCTAATCAACAGTTTTAATTAACTAAACAAGTTAATTAGGTTTACTAAACAGAGTTAATTAAGCTAATCAAGTGGTTAAATAATTAATTAATTAACTTTATTTATTATTTTTATTTTTATTAACATTATCTTTTTCGTTTTTATAGGGGGGTGTGGGCCCCAACCGCCATAGGCCGAGGGCCTTAGCGGGCGGGTGTGCGTTTATGGGCGAACGGGCAGGGCGAAGCCCTAGGGGGGCGCGGGCGTGGGCACCGGCACCGGACGCCGGAGCGCACAGCGCGGTGGAGTGGCGCTGGGCGTGGACGAGGGCGGCCGGCCGGATCGGGGCTGCGAGGCGCTGGTGAACGACGAGCAACGTCGTGGGGTGGGCGCGGTAGTGAGGCGAAGCAGGGATAGAGGCGGGTGGCGAGGCTGGCGCTGGGGGGGCGAGGCCAGCGAGCGGGCTCGGTGGGGCTCGCTTGCGGATGGCGCTGGTGAGCAGGACGAGGCCGGTGGCGGCGGGTGGCGTCGGCGGAGGGAGGGACGACCATCGGGAATGAGAAGTGGCGCGGGCGAGGCTGGAGGCCGCGGCCGGAGCAGGCGAGGCCAGCGCGGGTGGGGGACGGCTGGAGCGCGGCCATGGTGGCCAACGGCACGCGCGGCTGTGTACGACGATAGAGTCAAGGGGAACGAGGGGGAATCGACGTGGGCTCACAGCGTAGCGTAGGGGTCTGGCAGCGGGCTCATTGGAGCAGTTGGGGAGGAGGATGGGAACGATTGCATTCCGGCGGTGAGGCGGCGTCATCATGGCGGCGAGCGACAGGCGCGGTGTCAGCAGGCATCGACCGACTAGGGAGAGGCGACGGGGCGCGAGGGAGGAGCTGCAAGGCGTCCGACGAAGGGAGGGGGTCTCCGGGCGGTAGATGGCGGGTTGGGCGCGGCGTTGGGGATCCCAGATCGGGAGGGGGAGAAGGGGATCGTGGGGAGTGGGGGTGATGGTGGTTCTGGGGGGTTCGGTTTTCGGGTGGGGAGGTTATGGAGAGTGGGGGCGGTTGGGCCGGCCTGCTAGTGGCCACGTGGGCCAAAAGGCCCTAGGAGGGTTCTTTTTTTATTATTATTAGTTTTTTTTTCATTTAAAGCAGAAAAGCTTTATTAAACACAAAACTTAAACCTAAATTATTAATAGAAATTAGGTTACTGCCACGACTAGTTTGGTAGTTAAATAAGTTAGTCTAGTATTTTTTTATAATTCAAAAAGCATTTAGTTTATTGCTTTGATCACTTCTTTATTTAATTAAGGGCATTTATATACTAAAAAAAGGTTTGCTCCACCACCAATATTAGTTAGGGGTTGTTTGCCACACTTTGAACATTTTAGTTTTTCAGGTTTTGGCAAATATGAATTTTTGACTTAAGATTGGATTTGAATTTGAATTGTGATTTGGATCAAGTGAAGATTAGCCACAGTAACAAGATGACATGGCACCATTAACAGGGGATTACTGTAGCATGACACTGGGGGTGTTACAGTTAAAATAAAGATGACCCTCGGGTCTGCAAAACCCAAGGGAAGGTGATAGGTTTTTAGGAAAATGTAAAACGAAGGTTGGGCCTTGCTGGAGGAGTTTTATTCAAAGCGAACTATCAAGGGGTTCCCATAACACCCAACCGCGTAAGGAACGCAAAATCAAGGAACATAACACCGGTATGACAAAAACTAGGGCGGCAAGAGTGGAACAAAACACCAGGCATAAGGCCGAGCCTTCCACCCTTTACCAAGTATATAGATGCATTAAAGTAAATAATATATAATAATGATATCCCAACAATATCCATGTTCCAACATGGAACAAGCTTCATCTTCACCTGCAACTAGCAATGCTATAAGAGGGGCTGAGCAAAAGCGGTAACTTAGCCAAACAACGGTTTGCTAGGAAAGGTGGGTTAGAGGCTTGACATGGCAATATGGGAGGCATGATATAGCAAGTGGTAGGTAGCGCGACATAGCAATAGAGCGGACAACTAGCAAGCAAAGATAGAAGTGATTTCGAGGGTATGGTCATCTTGCCTGAGAACCCGCAAGGAAGAAGAACGAGTCCATGAAGAAGAAAATGGACATAGTCGAACGGATCCTGACAACTCCGGAACGAAACCGAAGCTAACGAGAGAAGCAACCCGGAAAGAAGCAAGCAACAAAGTAAACAACCATCACATAAACATGGCATGATGCACAATCAAGTATGATGCATGTCCGGTTTAATTATGCATGGCATGGCAAAGTGTACAAACAACACTACAAGTTAAATGGAGCTCAATATGTATCGGGATGCATATTGATAAAACTCCACATTCCATTATTTAGTTCACTCCTGATTAGGATCTCAACAAAATTAAACATTGGTTAACATGGCAAGAGTTGACATGAGTAAAATACACAGCTCGACATTTTAAATGAGGCCGGAAACACCAAGAAACAAGTCCGGAAAATCCCCATGTGCATTAAGCAATTTAATGCAAACAACAATTTAAACATTCTTGGTGTTGTTATCATGATGCGGATGACATGTACAAGTTTATGCAACTTTTACGAAAATGTTGACATGAACATGATATGAAGCATTTGTCACCGTGGTGGAAAGAAAGGGTGCCACGACAACGAACCCAAAAATGATGCCACGGCAACATATCGGTTCCGGTAGCTCATGGAGATACCAGTGCAAAAGGAAAAGTGACGGGAGCGAGTTATGCAAGGATGGTGGGGTGCTCCCAGATACTGGGTCCCCACATGTTGGTGACAAGGAAAAAGAGGGGCAACGTGCACCGACAGTTTGGACTTGAGGTAAACAAGGGTGCATCATGCATTCGTCCACGGGTCATCATCTCGGGTTATACCTTCGTAGCGTGCGTTTTGAGGCGGCCCGAGTTCAAAGCAATGAAGGTGTTCACGGATCATCGTGGAAGTAGTGGTACTTTTCCAAAGAGGAACTTGATGAACCCAACATCTCCGAGGCGACGGTAGTCATACACGGCAACTGTAGTTGAACTTGTAGGGTCGTCCATTTCGTGGTACTTAGGTGAATCCACGGGAAACGGTAGTCGTACACGGTTCATCGAGGAACTTGACATTTCGGCATGTAGTCGTTCGAGCGTCCGACAGTAATGGTACTTGGCAAAATGCACGTCCACTGTAGTTATTCTCTTGACGGTCTTATCGGAACCTCGTCAACGGTAGAGATCCAGCTTGGCGTTCCGAAGGGGTACTTGGCGTCGTGGTACTTGGCGATCTTCCCTGTTCGGTGGTCTTGGCGGTTCAGGGCACGGTGCAGGGACTTGGTGCGATGCAGGGGCGACGGCCATGGGACTTGCAGCGGCATCGGCGGGAACTTGGCACGACGGCTTGGGCGCGATGCAGGGCTGCAGGCCGACGCTGCTGGCGACCTGGGGACGCCGGGACCCGAAGCAGAGGAGCAGGTGCTGCTCCGGCGACGCAGTAGTGCAGGGAATGGAAGGAGAAGCACGGGCAAGAGGTGATGCGGGTCGTCCTCCTCGCCCTAGACATGACGAGGCCGGGGAGGTCTCGGCGCGAGGCTCCAGTGAAGCAGGACGCTACGGTGGGGGCTTAGCCGAGCGAGGGTGCATGGGGACCCGCCGGAACTGAGGCCAGGGCAGCGGTTGGAGAGGCGGACGAGCTGTAGGACGACGCGTGGAGCAAAGCAGCAGCGAGGAGGTGCGGTCGTGGTCACCAGCGATGTAGGCGGAGCAGAGGGCACGCGACGGCCATGGCGCGTAGAAGGGGTCCGAGCGAAGCGGCTCCATGGCGACGCGATGGAGTAGGAGGAGGTCGGGCAGGGCTCGGCGTGTAGAGCTTGGCGGCGACCATGGCGCCATGGGGATCGGGCTGTGAGGCCATGGCGAAGGGGAGACGAGGCGGCGATGCAGGGGAAATTGAGAGCGAGGTCGAGTGAGGGGACACGGGCTCCTAGAGCTGGCTACGGGGGCGCTGTGTGTGCCTCTGGCGGTGCAGGAGGAGAATGAAGGGAGAGTGGGCATCTAGCGGAAGGAATCGAGGGGGAGGCGGCGCTGAGGAGAAAGGTTGCACACTAGGGTTAGGAATGGTTCAGGTGGGCTGGCCCAGGGTTAGGATAGGAGGGGGTCAGCTGGCCTCGTGGCCTACTGGGCTGTTGGGTGTTGGAACAGCAGCCCTCTCTCACTCTCGGCTAGAGGTAGAAGAAGACACAAGACACAAAAAAAATTCCGGGCCGGCGCACGAACGCCCCAATCCTTTTCTTCCTTACAGTGACTACATTGCTACACTCGGCTCCACATCATAGGAGTGAATTACATGGCTTAAGTAGCCAGACACACAGGCCACTACGACTCCGCTGCGCACACCTAGCTAACCAACTCCAAACGACCTGCATGCATGCACTAACAAACCACTACATGCATGTGTGAAAGTGCAACTATCCCTAGGTGGTTTTGGTAATTCATAACAACATATAGCTCATTGAGCTAATGCTATTCCAAGATGACTATTTCAGGAAAGATCAATGATTGGCATGGCATGGATGTGAAAGTGGAACCCTCAAAATGCTAAGGACAAAGGATTGGCTCAAGCTCAAAAGCTCAAGACTCTTCATTTTATATTTTAGTGATCCAAGATCACATTGAGTCTTTAGGAAAAGCCAATACTATCAAGGAGGGATGAGGTGTTGCTTAATGAGCCTCTTGCTTCATGTGCTTAGTGATATGCTCCAAAACCCTCAACTACTTTCCCATATCCACATATGACCTAAACCCTAAGCCAAACTCGGTCCTACCGATTCTTTCTATCCGGCGCCACTGAGTTTCACTTGTCATAAGCCACTGCCAAACCCTAGCAATTCGGTTCTACCGATAGGGATCTCGGTCTAACCGAGATGGGATTGCAAACTCTCTGTTTCCCTTTCGTAACTTTTCGGTCTCACTGAAAGAGCGAATCGGTCCCACCGAGATTGCAATGTAAACTCTTTGTTTCCCTTTTGTAACTTTTCGGTCTCACCGAAAGAGCAAATCGGTCCCACCGAGTTTGCCTGACCAACTCTCTGGTTAGCTTATTACCAAACTCGGTCTCACCGAGTTTGTGTAATCGGTCTCACCGAGATTACGTTATGCCCAAACCCTAACCATATCGGTCCTACCGAGTTGCATGTCAGTCCCACCGAAAATCTCTAACGGTCACTAGGTTTACCTTTTCGGTCCGACCGAGTTTGTTGATTCGGTCCCACCGAGATTGGAAAACTGTGTGTAACGGTTGGATTTTGTGTGGAGGCTATATATACCCCTCCACCTCCTCTTCATTCACGGAGAGAGCCATCAGAACACATACACAATTCCAACTCATATGTTCTGAGAGAGAACCACCTACTCATGTGTTGAGACCAAGATATTCCATTCCTACCATATGAATCTTGATCTCTAGCCTTCCCCAAGTTGCTTTCCACTCAAATCTTCTTTCCACAAAATCCAAATCCTATGAGAGAGAGTTGAGTGTTGGGGAGACTATCATTTGAAGCACAAGAGCAAGGAGTTCATCATCAACACACCATTTGTTACTTCTTGGAGAGTGGTGTCTCCTAGATTGGCTAGGTGTCACTTGGGAGCCTCCGACAAGGTTGTGGAGTTGAACCAAGGAGTTTGTAAGGGCAAGGAGATCGCCTACTTTGTGAAGATCTACCGCTAGTGAGGCAAGTCCTTCGTGGGCGATGGCCATGGTGGGATAGACAAGGCTGCTACTTCGTGGACCCTTCGTGGGTGGAGCCCTCCGTGGACTCACGCGACCGTTACCCTTCGTGGGTTGAAGTCTCCATCAACGTGGATGTAGGATAGCACCACCTATCCGAACCATGGGAAAAACATCCGTGTCTCCAATTGTGTTTGAATTCTCCAAACCCTTCCCTTTACATTCTTGCAAGTTGCATGCTTTACTTTCCACTGCCAATATTCTCTTTGCATGCTTGCTTGAATTGTGTGATGATTGCTTGACTTGTCCTACAATAGCTAAAATCTGCCAAGAACTAAAATTGGGAAAAGGTTAAGTTTTTATTTGGTCAAGTAGTCTAATCACCCCCCCTCTAGACATACTTTCGATCCTACAAGTGGTATCAGAGCTTTGGTCTCCATTTGCTTTGATCTCCATAGCTTTTGGTGGTCATAGCCTTGGTTTCACAACCTAGGAGAGTATGGCGTCTAGCGAGGGAAATTATCACCGTAGAGGTCCTTACTTTGATGGTACTAATTTTGCTAGTTGGAAGCATAAAATGAAAATGCATATTCTTGGACATAACCCCACCGTTTGGGCTATTGTGTGTGTTGGTTTGCAAGGTGACTTCTTTGATGGGAAAGAACCAAACCGTGAAGCTACCGCGGATGAGTTGAAGATGTTGCAATACAATGTTCAAGCTTGTGATATTCTCTTCAACGGATTGTGCCCCGAAGAATTCAACAAAATCGGCCATCTTGAGAATGCAAAGGAAATTTGGGACACTTTGATTGATATGCACGAAGGTACCGACTCCATCAAGGAATCCAAGTTGGATGTGCTTCAAAGTCAACTTGACAAGTTCAAAATGAAGGATGGTGAAGGTGTCGCTGAAATGTACTCTAGGCTTGCTCTCATCACAAATGAGATTGCCGGCTTAGGAAGTGAAGAGATGACCGATAGATTCATCATCAAGAAGATTCTAAGAGCCTTGGATGGAAAATATGATACCGTGTGCATATTGATCCAAATGATGCCCAATTACAAAGATCTCAAGCCAACGGAGGTGATTGGAAGAATTGTTGCTCATGAGATGTCACTTAAGGATAAAGAGGAACTTCACAACAAATCAAGTGGTGCCTACAAAGCCTCATGTGAAGCCCCTACATCATCAAGTGAGAAACAAAACTTCAATGAATAATTGAGCTTAATGGTGAAGAACTTCAACAAGTTCTGCAAGAGTAGAAGCAAAGATAGAAGCTTCAAGTCAAGGTCCTACAATGACAAAAGATCTTCTAGTCGAGAGCGAAACTGCTACAGTTGTGGAAGACCCGGACACTATTCCAATGAGTGTACGGCTCCCTACAAGAGAAGAGAAGATTCTCCAAAAAGAAGAAGCAAAGAATCACCACCAAGAGAGAGAAGGAGTAGAGATGATCGTTATGAACGAAGATACTCACGGAGAAGCAAGGATTCGGAAAGGAAGGAAAAATCATCAAGGAGCTACACAAAACGAAGACATCAAGCTCATGTTGGTGAATGGGTATCCGGCTCCGACTCCGACAGCCACTCCGAGAGAAGTTATCAGTCCGACTCCGAAGATACCCAAGATGAAGGTGTTGCCGGTCTAGCACTTGTGTCAACCAACTCCTACGACATATTTGACTCACCAAATGAAGGAATTGGAAGATGCTTCATGGCCAAAGGTCCTAAGGTAACACACCCTGAGTATGTTGATTTCAATAGTGATGAAGATGACTTGTTATGTGATGATTTGCTTGTTGACAACTCTAGTGATGAATACTATGATGAAACGTCAATTAATCATGCTAATCAAGATAAAACGAATGACAATGATAAGGAGAAGATTGAGGCTCTAACTAAAGAACTAAACACTCTTAAGTTAGCTCATGAAACTATCTTCGAAGATCATCGAGAACTTTTAAGAGCTCATGAGAAATTACGCTTTGAAAAGCTCAATCTTGAGCAAGAGCATGAGTTCTTAAAAGCAATCAATGATGATCTCCGCAAGAAAAGTTCTTCTTACATTGCCAAGCATTTACTCTTATCCACTTACATGCCTCAAGTCAAGTCTAGTAACAAGAACAAGAAAGATTCTTCCTCTAGCAGTAACAATAATCATGCTAAATCCAATATTGTTGCTTCTAGTAGTTCTCTTGATTCCACTAATGATTCTCTTAGCCAAGTTACACTTGAGCAAGAAAATAGCTTATTGAAGGGAATTATAGAGAAAGGAGTGTACAAAAGCCTTGCCGGGAGTAAGCAATTCGAGGAAATTGTGCGCAAGCAAGGAATGCACCGGAAGAATCAAGGTGTTGGTTTTGAACGAAAGTTCAATGCCAATGGAGTTGAGTAGGAAGAAGATCAATACCCCAAGACAAAGTTTGTTCCTCAACAAGAGAAGTATGATACTTCTTTCAAGGGGACACAAGCTCAAGATGATCTTCCACCACAAGACTACAAGCAAAAAGGCAAGGACAAGCTTCAAGAGGAAATTGATGCATTTGAAGAAGCTCCTAAGACCTTAGTCAAGTGGATTCCCAAGACTACTTCAAGTTCCACTTCATCAAGTACGACTACAATTCCAAGGATTCCCATCAAGATGGTGTGGATCCAAAAGAAGAAGAACTAGAGAGTTCTTGAGGGTGACTCCGCCAACATACTTCACTCTTATCATTTTGGCAAGAACAAGTGCAATCAACTTCCACATCTTGCACTAGTTCAAGGAGTCACAAACCCTCTTGTTGGTAAGACAAGGGACAAGGTAACCTAATAGTTTTCATGGACATCATCTTGTGTGTGCATCACTCTATGTCTATGGATATCCTTGTTTGTTCCTTGTGGGACTAACCCATGTAGGTATTGAAAGTGCAATTCACTCAAATGGATAGCTCCAAGTGATCTACATCAACATTGAGCATCCACATCTTCAACATCTACATGAAGTCATCATCGACAAAACCCGAGGTTAGTTCATCCCTCTAAGGGGGGATATCACATCTAGGGGGAGCTTTACTCTAAGACTTGAGCTAAAGCAACTCTAAAGATGTGAACACAACAATGCTTTATGTAAAAGTGGTAACCCCACTTGAGCTTAAACGATGAGTATGACCTATGATCAAGTGTTCTCACTTGACTCCTAAGTCAATATACTCATATATATAGATGACCTTGTCATCGTAAATTGCTTGATAGATGCTAGAATTGGTTGTGCATGCCTTGTCACATATTTCATTTGCCATCTTATTGTGTGAGCATGCTGGTTGCATATTTTACTCATTCGAGGACATCCACTTGTTGTTTTGATTGTTTGGTTTTATTTCCTTTTGCCAAGTGGATGGACAAGAATGCCTAAGAACCTCCTCTAGCTATCTATGCTTTTCTCGTCTCAAACTCTATTCATGCTACATCACAAAATTTGATCAAGTCAGATTCGAACCACTCTGTGTGAGGAGCGCTCGGAGTCCCCGATTCGTCATAGACTTAAACTTCCAAAACCTCTTTATGATTCTCGGTCTGACCGATACCCTACTTTCGGTCCTACCGAGATCATTAAGTTGATCTAGGTTTTCGATCTCGGTGCAACCGATTTGAACCATTCGGTCACACCGAGTTGCAACAACTGTATACAGTTTTGCATCTCGGTGCCACCCAGTTGTTCCACTCGGTCACACCGACAGGGTTGGGCTATATATAGTCACGGGCAAAAATTTGGAAATTTCTCCGAACCCCTTCGCCCGCGCGATAGCCTGCTCTGCCAACTTGGTCTCCGAATCGTCTCCTCGCCGCCAGCCGCCTCCAGTCGCTGGTCTCCGTCGCCGTCAACGGAAATTCAACCCCGCCGTTGCCGCCGTAGCGAGTCTCCGCCGAACTAGGGTATGGACTCGATCTTTGTGCTATTCCCCAATCCGATTCTTAGCACATTGTGATCATCATGATTCTTGCCACGTTTGTTAAACTTCTATCCAGTCAATGAACTCGTAGATTAGGTTTAATTCGAAAATTTTAGGGTTAGGTTTCCGCCGAAACCATCTCGGACCCACCGAGTTGAAAAACTCGGTCCCACCGATTTGGCTCATGCCATTGCACAAGTGAGGCTCGGTCTGACCGAGAATTACTTATCGGTGTGACCGATTTTGGAACTCTGTGAAACCCTAGCAGTCTCGGTGCCACCGAACTGTGACTCGGTCTGACCGAGTTCACTAGTTTAGGTGCCAAAACTGCTTCGGTATCACCGAGTTTAGAAATCGGTAGATCCGAGATGCTTTCAGTGGGAAACTAAAACTAAGTTTTTGAATTATTCTTTTGCAAAAATCTCTGCATTTTGTGATGCTCATCCACTCTATCTCATCTATAACCTATTCACAGGGTCAGCAGTCAGAGTTTGCATCATGTCAGACCAAAGTGATAGCCAGAACTTGTCAGAGCAGCAAGTGCAGATGAGTGAGGGCACTAGTCCCTCAAGTTCCTCAGATGATGGCAGCAGGAGCACCCCTAGCAATCTGCCTAAAGCTGCCACAAGATAGAGAAAGAAGAGAACCTCAGACTCAGAAGATGAGGATTATGTGGCAGAAGAGGAAGCAACTTCCAAGAGAGTTGAGCCAGCACAGGGCATAAAACCAGGGATGAAGATCAAAAGGCCAGCAGGCAGGCAGCCTATGTCAAAGGCCAGAGCTTCAACTGAGAAGCCCACTCCCATTGAGCCAGTTGCTGCTGAAGGCAAGAAGAGGAAAGAAAGGGTGAAGAAAACTGTAGCCAGAGTGCTTGGCAAAGCTTCCATCATGGAAGATGAGGAGGAAGAAGAAGAGGTAGCTGCACCAGCACCTAAGGCACCCAAGCTGATGGGTGATGCCATAAGAACAGGGGCAGCTGCTTCCAAGGCCAAGCCAGCTCCAAAGCCAAAGCCAAAGAGGAACACAAGAAGCATCCCAGCTACTGAGAAGAACAAGGCCCCAGTGCCTGAAGCTGCAGAAGAAGAAGAAGAGAATGTTCTTAGAAAGCTCAAGCCCAAGATCCCAGACCACAACGATGCTCATCCTGTGGCTGAGGATATGAAACTCAGGAGAGATTCAGTGCTCCGGACTCCACCACCACCTAAAGATCAAGCCTGAGTGTCGACTTACCACTATGCATTTTCTAGGGACTTTTTGGTAACTTGTTGCCAAAGGGGGAGAAAATGTATAGATCATAGGCTTCGAGAGAGAGTGTTGCTTTTAGTGTTGCTTTTAGTGTTGCTTTTATTCTCTCTTGTTTTATTTGGTGGTTTTTCGAACTTTGTTTGCTTTTGTGTGAGATACTATGTCATTGCTCGTGAGACATTGATAATCATGTGTTTGATCATAAGCTACACTTAATGTTTGCTTAATATTATCATCTTATCTATCTTATGTGATCATTCACTATTCTTGGTGATGAGTGCATGTATTTCATTCTTATCATTTTAAGCGCTCCACCAAGATGTATGTGACATGGAAGAGTAACCCATGACTCTAACTCTTTGTGCATTTGCATTCCAAAGCAAATTTTAAATATGCACAAATTTAGGGGGAGCTCTTACTTGTCACATACTTCTCAAAGCGACAATATATTTCATGCTTATTATCATTTGTCGAAGCTTTAATCTATATGTTGCCATCAATTACCAAAAAGGGGGAGATTGAAAGTGCAACTATCCCTAGGTGGTTTTGGTAATTCATAACAACATATAGCTCATTGAGCTAATGCTATTCCAAGATGACTATTTCAGGAAAGCTCAATGATTGGCATGGCATGGATGTGAAAGTGGAACCCTCAAAATGCTAAGGACAAAGGATTGGCTCAAGCTCAAAAGCTCAAGACTCTTCATTTTATATTTTAGTGATCCAAGATCACATTGAGTCTTTAGGAAAAGCCAATACTATCAAGGAGGGATGAGGTGTTGCTTAATGAGCCTCTTGCTTCATGTGCTTAGTGATATGCTCCAAAACCCTCAACTACTTTCCCATATCCACATATGACCTAAACCCTAAGCCAAACTCGGTCCTACCGATTCTTTCTATCCGGCGCCACCGAGTTTCACTTCTCATCAGCCACTGCCAAACCCTAGCAATTCAATTCTACCGATAGGGATCTCGGTCTCACCGAGATGGGATTGCAAACTCTCTGTTTCCCTTTCGTAACTTTTCGGTCTCACCGAAAGAGCGAATCGGTCCCACCAAGATTGCAATGTAAACTCTTTGTTTCCCTTTTGTAACTTTTCGGTCTCACCGAAAGAGCAAATTGGTCCCACCGAGTTTGCCTGACCAACTCTCTGGTTAGCTTATTACCAAACTCGGTCTCACCGAGTTTGTGTAATCGGTCTCACCGAGATTACGTTATGCCCAAACCCTAACCATATCGGTCCTACCGAGTTGCATGTCAGTCCCACCGAAAATCTCTAACGGTCACTAGGTTTACCTTTTCGGTCCGACCGAGTTTGTTGATTCGGTCCCACCGAGATTGGAAAACTGTGTGTAACGGTTGGATTTTGTGTGGAGGTTATATATACCCCTCCACCTCCTCTTCATTCGCGGAGAGAGCCATCAGAACACATACACAATTCCAACTCATATGTTCTGAGAGAGAACCACCTACTCATGTGTTGAGACCAAGATATTCCATTCCTACCATATGAATCTTGATCTCTAGCCTTCCCCAAGTTGCTTTCCACTCAAATCTTCTTTCCACAAAATCCAAATCCTATGAGAGAGAGTTGAGTGTTGGGGAGACTATCATTTGAAGCACAAGAGCAAGGAGTTCATCATCAACACACCATTTGTTACTTCTTGGAGAGTGGTGTCTCCTAGATTGGCTAGGTGTCACTTGGGAGCCTCCGACAAGGTTGTGGAGTTGAACCAAGGAGTTTGTAAGGGCAAGGAGATCGCCTACTTCGTGAAGATCTACCTCTAGTGAGGCAAGTCCTTCGTGGGCGATGGCCATGGTGGGATAGACAAGGTTGCTACTTCGTGGACCCTTCGTGGGTGGAGCCCTCCGTGGACTCGCGCGACCGTTACCCTTCGTGGGTTGAAGTCTCCATCAACGTGGATGTAGGATAGCACCACCTATCCGAACCACGGGAAAAACATCCGTGTCTCCAATTGCGTTTGAATTCTCCAAACCCTTCCCTTTACATTCTTGCAAGTTGCATGCTTTACTTTCCGCTGCTAATATACTCTTTGCATGCTTGCTTGAATTGTGTGATGATTGCTTGACTTGTCCTACAATAGCTAAAATCTGCCAAGAACTAAAATTGGGAAAAGGTTAAGTTTTTATTTGGTCAAGTAGTCTAATCACCCCCCTCTAGACATACTTTCGATTCTACAATGTGCATATCCATCGCTCGTCCTGCCCGCTAACAAACTAACAGCGCGGCCGATTTTATAGCTGGCTAGACTTAGCGATCACGGACTGCTCGCTCACCCCGGACACCTCGTGCACGCACGGTCGTCCTGGCAATCCGGTCTTCATCATGCGATCACTAGCGCCCGCTGCAACAACCCTCGATCTCCATACAATCATAAGCCACGCCACACATCGGCTCGACCTAAACACACATGCGCACACACGCATACAAACGAATAACATCGAGTACAAGATTATTTCTAACAATCTCCCCCTAATCTTGACTTGCCGTCGTTGCAGTTGTTGCAGCTCCAATCGTAGATGTCTCCATGACGACCCGGCCTACGGCCTGGACCTAGCGCAACGACGCCGGTCGCACCGCCACGGACCCGACCTAACACACTAACGCCGGTCCTATCGTGCTCCGTCACGTCTCCGACGACATACGCCGAGCTCCTCCTCCGCCGGCGACACACGCCCGACGTCCCTCGGCGCCCTGCACGTCCCACGCGCACCCGACGAGCCCAATCGCACCAGTGTGTCCCGCACGTCCCGCGCGCACCCGACGAGCCCAACCGCACCACTGTGTCCCGCACATCCCGCGCGCATCCGTCGCGCCCGACGAGCCCGACCACACCACACGCCATGGACTCACCGCGCGCCGCCTCCGTGTCCTCCATGGCATCCGCCAACGACAAACGCCGGAAGGATGTAGCCGAACTTGAGCACGAACTCAAGCACAACAGCGACATACGCCTCCTCCCAACGTCAACCGCATGCTCGTACGCGCGCCCGTGGTCCCGACGTGCCCGGCGCGTCCAGTGCGCACCCATAACACGCACCGGTCGTGCCCGGCTCGCCGCCGTGGATTATTACCCTGCACCGCCGCAGCCTCCATGCCGCCATGCAGTGCCTCCACGCCGCCACGCCGTGCTGCGCCGTCGCGCCACCAGGCAGCGCCTCAGCGGCCTCCGCGGTCGCCGCACGTACGACGTCACCGCCCGCCGCCTCCACCACGCGCCATGACAGCCACCGCGCTGCCCACCTCCATGGGCCGACACATGGCCACGAGCTCCGTCGCGCAGCTGCCGGCGAGCGCCGCCATCGCTACCACGCCTCCGGCATGGCAAGCACGCCCAGGACACCAAGCTCATGATACCAAATGTTGGAACAGCAGCCCTCTCTCACTCTCGGCTAGAGGTAGAAGAAGACACAAGACACAAAAAATTCCGGGCCGGCGCACGAACGCCGCCATGGGCGCATGAACGCCCCAATCCTTTTCTTCCTTACAGTGGCTACATTGCTATACTCGGCTCCACATCATAGGACTGAATTACATGGCTTAAGTAGCCAGACACACAGGCCACTACAACTCCGCTGCGCACACCTAGCTAACCAACTCCAAACGACTTGCATGCATGCACTAACAAACCACTACATGCATGTGCATATCCATCGCTCGTCCTGACCGCTAACAAACCAACAACGCGGCCGATTTTATAGCTGGCTAGACTTAGCGATCACGGACTGCTCGCTCACCCCGGACACCTCGTGCACGCACGGTCATCCTGGCGATCTGGTCTTCATCATGCGATCGCTAGTGCCCGCTGCAACAACCCTCGATCGCCATACGATCGTAAGCCACGCCACACACCGGCTCGACCTAAACACACATGCGCACACACGCATACAAACGAAACACATCGAGTACAAGATTATTTCTAACATTGGGCTCCTCTCTCTCTCTCTCTCTGTTGTGCCACTTAACCATTTATAAGATATAACTGGAACTTGCATAAATGCACAGAGAGGTAGAAGTGAAATTAGGGAGAGACAGAAATAGTTATGGAGTCCTTGGAATATGGTCAATTAAAGAAAAGTGGTGTGAGGATTCTATAGACTATAAATTTAAACATGTTCGAATTTAATCCAAACTTGCATGAATTTATAACCTAACCAAACCGACCCCAAATGGGCTTAATTTTTATAGGATGGCCCTACATAATAGATATGATTTATGGGCACAGGATGAACATTTATGGAGGAAGTAAGAAAACCAAACATAATGAATTGAGTTCAATATGTTGAATTCGAAAACCCTATCAATGAGTTCTGGTTGGGACAAAATTTTGGAGGGTGGATGGACATATAAAACTTGCATTAAGAAGTGGGTTTGGGTAAGAATTGGAGAAGTGGAAATGCAACTCAAATAGAGGAAGGGCAGGGAAAGAAGGAAGTAACACTTTGGGATTTGGAAACTTGGGTGAAACCAAGTTGAAGTTGAGCAATGAGTAAAATACAAAGGATCAAAGAGAAGGAGTTGCAATGCACATGATGTTCATGGCAACATGAATGACCAAATGCAATATGACAAGAGATATGCATGGCAATGCAATATAATTGAAGATGAACATGATGCAAGAAGCATAATATGACAATGGGACTCATCATGATTATGGCATAAACATATAGAAATGTAATATGCAAAAACATTATGATAATGCAACAAACATAGCAAACACACGACAACCACTAAGATAAAAGGAAATCATCTAGAGCATCGGTCTTGGGGCGTCACAGAAACACAACGTTGAAATGCCCATGTGACACTGCGATGATGCAACTCTCCATTGACAGTAGACATTGACTTAGACCGTCGGGTTATTTGCCTAGCCAAAGTTTCATCCTCAGGTAACTCGCCCTGGGTCATATACGCCAAATATGGAACCGTCCAATCAGGAATAGCATGAAGAGACGCCACTAGCTGTGCCTTCGGGTCATGAATAGCAAGATCTTCCTCTGTAGGCAGTTTGACTGAAGGACTATGCAGAATATGAAGGAAAATATTGGGTGGTACCGGCTTAAAGCATCAACTGCCTCATTTTCCGTCGATCAACATGCTCTACTTGATAACCCTTGAAGCGACCAGCAATAACATCAACCTCTCGACGATAAGCTGTCATGAGTGGGTCCTTAGAATCCCAAGTGCCAGAAACTTGCTGAGCTACCAAATCCGAGTCAGCAAAACACCTCACTCTACTTAAGTTCATCTCCTTAGCCATTCGAAGACCATGGAGCAGGGCGTCATACTCAGCTGCATTGTTAGTACAAGTGAACATCAACCTTAAAACATAACAAATTTTATCACCTCATGGGGAAGTCAAGATAACTCCAGCCCCCGAGCCTTCCAACTGCCTGGATCCATCGAAGTGAATAGTCCAATATGTGCTATCCGGCTTCTCCTCAGGCATTTGCAACTCTGTCCAATCATTGATAAAATCCACAAGTGCTTGAGACTTGATGGCTATGCGAGGCATATACCTCAAACCATGGGGTCCAAGCTCAATGCCCATTTGGCTACCCGAGCAGTGGCTTCCTTGTTTTGACTTTTGAATAATATCCCCTAAAGGGGCAGAACTAACCATAGTGATGGGATGACCCAGAAAATATTGCTTGAGCTTTCGACTAGCCATGAACACCCCATATACAAGCTTCTGCCAATGCGGATACCTCTACTTGGACCCAATGAGCACCTCACTAATGTAGTAAATCGGCCGCTGAACCAGATATTCTTTGCCTGACTCCTTCCTTTCTACCACAATCGCTACACTAACAGCTTGGCTATTAGCAACCACATACAACAACAAGGGCTCTTTATCAATGGGAGTAGCAAGAACCGGCGGCTTAGCTAACTGTTTCTTCAAGGCCTCAAACGCCTTATCAGCAGCATCACTCCAGACAAAGTGATATGTCTTATTCATCATCTGGTATTGAGGGATAGCCTTCTCACCCAACCGGCTTAGGGCCGCAATACGACCCGCCAGATGCTGAACATCATTGATACATACCGGTTTAGACAGGGAAGTGATGGCCTTTATTTTCTCCGGGTTAGCTTCAATGCTCCGTTCAGAAACCAAAAAACCTAAGAGCTTGCCTGCTGGTACGCCAAAGACACACTTGGCCGAGTTAAGCATCATCCTGTAGATCCGGAGATTGTCAAAGGTTTCTTTCAAATCATCTATCAGGGTGTCCTTCTTCTTGGACTTCACCATGATATCATCCACATAAGCATGAACATTGCGCCTAATCTGATTATGAAGGCAATTTTGCACACAACGCTGGTAAGTCGCCTGGGCACTCTTGAGCCCAAAAGGCATAGACACATAACAGAAGGCCCTGAAGGGAGTGATGAAAGCTATCTTCTCTTGGCCCTTAACTTCCATCTTGATCTGATGATAACCAGAATATGCATCCAAAAAGCTCAAACGCTCGCAACCTGCTGTAGCATCAATAATCTGATCAATACGAGGGAGAGCGAAGGGATCAGCCAGACATGCCTTGTTAAGATCCATATAATCCACACACATGTGCCAAGTGCCGTTTTTCTTAAGTACCAGCACCGGGTTAGCCAACCACTTAGGATGAAAAAGTTCAACAATGAACCCAACCGCCAAGAGCCGGGACACTCCTTCACCGATGGCTTTGCACCTCTCTTCATTGAAACGATGAAGGAATTGCTTGACCGATTTAAACTTGGGATCAATATTGAGAGTGTGCTTAGCGAGTTCCCTCGGTACACCTAGCATGTCTGTAGGTTTCCATGCAAAAATGTCCCGATTCTCACGGATGAACTCGATGAGCGCGCTTTCCTATTTCTGATCCAGATTAGCACTGATGCTGAACTGCTTGGAAGAATCGCCAGGAACGAAGTCAGCTAGTTTAGTGTCATTTGCTGACTTAAATTTTAGCAGAGGGTCATGCTCTGTGGTTGGCTTCTTCAAAGACGTCATATCCGTTGAATCAACATTGTCTTTATAAAATTTCAACTCCTCAGTGGCACATACAGACTCAGCATAAGCAGCATCACCTTCTTCACATTCCAAAGCTATCTTCCGGCTTCCATGCACTGTGATAGTGCCATTATGACCGGCATCTTAAGTTGCAAATAAAAATAACAAGGCCGTGCCATGAATTTTGCATAAGATGGCCGCCCAAACAGAGCATGATGCGGGCTCTGGATCTTGACCACCTCAAAGGTCAGTGTCTCCGCTTTGGAGTCATGTTCATCCCCAAAGGCTACTTCCAAAGCAATCTTGCCCACTGGATACGCCGACTTTCCAGGCACCACTCCATGGAAAATAGTATTGGACGGTTTAAGATTTTTGTCGGTCAGTCCCATGCGGCGGAAAGTATCATAATAAAGGATATTGATGCTGCTGCCTCCATCCATGAGTACTTTAGTGAATATGTACCCTCCAACCTGAGGTGCCACCACCAGAGCCAAGTGGCCCGGATTATCAACCCGGGGCGAGTGATCTTCACGGCTCCAGAGAATAGGGTGTTCAGACCATCGCAAGTAACGAGGAACCGTCGGCTCAATGGCGTTCACTGCCCTTTTATGGAGCTTCTGATCCCGGTTGCATAAACTTGTGGTGAATACATGGTACTTTCCACTATTCGACTATTTTGGGTTACTCTGATAACCATACTGCTGTTGCTGATTCCCTTGACCGGACTGTTGATTATAACCACCGTGATTGCCTTGGCCCTCAAAGCCGGAATTAGAACTGCCACCACCAAAGCCCGATCCACGAGAGCCAGATCCTGAACCGCCGTTCGGGCCATGGTTGTTCTGAAAAAAATTGGAAGCCTTGAACTCCTACATGATAAAGCAGTCCTTCCACAAATGAGTGGCCGGCTTCTGGCGTGTACCATGCCTCAGACAAGGCTGATTCATCACCGCTTCAAGGTCAAATTTTGATCCTCCAGGCTGGGTTGGCCTTCCTTTGCGATGCTGATTATCATTCTGCGCTCTGGTGTTAGCCACAAAGTCTAAATTGCCGTCGGCCTTACTCTTACCATTACCACCTTGGCTTGCCGGGTTATACTACTGCCCTTTCATGTCGCTGCTCTTCTTTCCCTTTCCCGGCTTTTCATCATCAGACCCGGGGTCCTTGGTACTGTCGGAGTCGGCATACTTGACAAGAGCTGCCATGAGCTCCCCCGTGTCATTACAGTGGCGCTTAAGCCGTCCGAGCTTCTGCTTGAGGGGGAGGAAATGGCAATTTTCTCCAACGTCAAAACCAATGAGCCGACGTTGATGCTGTCTGATGAGTGTATAGTAGTTGAGATCCAGCGCACCCAGCGGGTTGTTGACTCGCCCTCACCTTGGACACAAGAATCCAAATCCAGGATTGACATAGGCTGCTTGCATGTGTCTTTGAAAATTTGGATAAAACGGGCCTTCAGCTTCGCCCATGACCCGGTGGAGTTGGCGGGCAGCCCTTTCAACCAAGTACGAGTCGGGCCGTCCAACATCATGGTGAAATACTTAGCACATGCGGCATCACTAACATCCAGCATCTCCATGGCCATCTCATAACTTTCAATCCAAGCTTCAGGGGGTTGATCTACTGTGTAATTAGGCACCTTGCGAGGACCCTTGAAATCCTTGGGTAAATGCTCGTTACGTAGAGCCGACACTAGACATGGCAGAACCAAGGTTCTAGAAATCACACCTGCCTCCACCGAAGCTGGCGGATAAGCCGGAGAGTGCTGATGAGCCGCTTGCTGAGCCGACAGCTCGGCATCTCGACGCCCTCTGCCCTGATCCACCAGAGTCTGAGCATTGGCACCACCGTGCATCGGGTCATGTCCATGAGGCTGGTTACGGCGTTGTTCACTGCTTGAAACCGGCGGTGAGTCAATGTGCCTGCTGTAACTCCGGCTTGGACGAGGGGTGGAGTGAATCTGCTCGCGACTGTAAGAATAAGCCGCTTGTTGAGCCACAACTATCTAAAGAAGTTATCTGGCCCTCTGAGTCTCTATCGCTGCCGGAGACTCACCTTCGACCGGTAGAGCCGCGAATCACGTTGCTGCGGCAATCATATTGTCCAACGGGTTAGAATAATGACCCGGAGATGTCGGAACATGCTGAGGCAGAATACTATTCAAACGCGTCGGGCCCATTGCCCGTGGCTGAACCGGCGCTCCAGTCCTAGGTGCTTCGACCACCCGGTTCACCAACAGCGTGTCACTAGTCCATGCTCCAGGCGTGTTGAAGAGGTTCCTCGGCTCATAAACTGGGGGTAGATGACTCCGGTGCCTCCTCCTCATGACCTCATTTGAAGCGTTCTGATCTAACATAAGCCGGAAGGAATCTTCTTGAATCCGTTGTGCCTGGGCATCCAAAGCCGCCCACTCTGTAGTCATCCTCGTGTTCTCGGCCACTAGCTCTCCCTTGGCTTCAGCTATCTCATCTTGCAATTTTGCCAGATCCACCTTGTGTTGTTCCTGGTTGTCTGGGGTTAGCTCCACCCCCATCAGAGTCGCCAGAGCTTCCAATAACTCCATGAGAATTTGAGCCGACGGGCGTGCAGAACCGCCAACACCAGCCGCTGCTGCAGCCATTGAACTGGAGGTCATGGCCGCGGCGGTTGTTGAACCAAACACCGGTTGTGTACCAACCATGAAGATTGCGATGCTATTCGGTGGCTCGTAGGGGTCCGGAATACTGTCACCATCGGAACAGCCCCCAAGCCGGCCGTCTTGCAGTTGATACAATGAATTAGTTTACAATGAATTAGTCTCGCCTGTGGATGACTCACCATCCGAATAGATGGCCATCTCACCGCCAGACACGGATCCTTCTCCAATTACCGTCCCATGGATGAAACCAACAAAGGCACGCTTCATGGCGGGTTGAACCTGGGCGGGTCGTGCACGCTGAGCCGTCTCGATGATGTAGGTGCAGATGTCTGGCTCAGGGCCCGGTTCACCGATCTTGCTGATGAAGACGTGGATTCCACCGAAGGGGGCCTAATACCCGTACTCTATTGAGCCGGCCTCAGGGCCCCATCCCGCAGCGTCGATGTAGAGCTTGCCGCGACGACTCTTGGTCATCCGGACCATAGTGTATCCTTTGATGCCTTCGAAGTTGCCCTTTAAGAACTCGAATCCAACATGCGCTAGCCCCATGGTGGGCGCCAGCTGTCGTGGAATTGTCACGGCAGATGTCCTAGCGGAAGGACTTAGTCGCAGGGCCATCGCAGCTAGGTTAGTTTAAAGGGGTTAAATGGGACAAACGACACAGAGAGTTTATACTGGTTCGGCCCCTTACGATGAAGGTAAAGGCCTACTCCAGTTTGGGATTGTATTGCTAGGGTTTTGATTACCAAGGAGCGAATACGCTTGACCTAGTTCTTGATCTCTTGTTTCTTGTCCTAAACCGCTGCCGGGTCGTCCCTTTATATACACAGGTTGACGCCCGATGGCTCATGGAGTCCCGGCCGTCTTATACACAAAGTGTCCGGCTCAGTGACTAATTACGACTGCCTTAGAACACAAGTTATACATACATGGCGGTTCATCCACCTGGGCTGTAAGTCACCTCTAGGCCTTGGGCCTTCACCAGGCTCGTATGATCCGCCATCTTCATTAGTAAACCACTAGTTGATATAACCCGGCCCCTCCTGGGCGGTTCATACCCAGTAGTTATATCCCCAACAATAGGCAAGAGGAGAACAACTCATAACTGATAATAACAGATAAGTGATTAGTGATTTCCTGATAAACTAGTGTTGTTTGGGTCAGATAAAAAATGAGTTATAAGGAAAATAAGTAGACTTAAGCTGCTAGCATAAAAAAGGAAAAATAAGAGTTTCTCATTTCAATGTACTCTGGATTTGTGAGGCGAAACATGATATGAGGCTAGATGGCTTATTTTTCCTGATTTTTTTTTCTAATTGTGTAGCAGTTCTACTATTTATTGTCTCCACATAGGTTTCTGAAATTTGTTTGATCATCTCACATAATGGAATAAAACTTATGGTAGCCCGTTGCTTCCAAAGAAAAAAAAGCTTCTACTGAGTCGTCACCCATTTCCATAAGTGGTAACCAATAATGATAATTACATTGTTCGCAACCTGCAACAGATGACAACAATCCACAAAAACACACATATATGATGGTTGTTAATAAAAAAACAATCCACAAATAGTCCTAATAAATATGTGATAATTCGTAAGACTTTTCATTACTAAGTTGCCAGTCTTAACCTTGGCTGAAGTAATGACTTTGTCTTACTATAACATTTTTCAGCTAAACTATACTATATTAAATTGGAATGCATAAACAAGGAGCGAGTTATTATAACTGTAGTGGACCTTCATTCTGAATAAAAAAGATGTTTAATAAACTAAGCTTTAAAGCATCTTTGGATAGTATACCTTCACTCTGAACAAAAATACGGTTAGTGAAACTAATCTTGATAGTGCCTTTTGCAAGGTAATCAAATCCTCCATTTCTTAATTCAAACTCTCATATATTCCTTAATTAAATGGTCCAAATGCTAAGAAGTGAATAACTCTGATGCCTCTTGAGCCAACAAATTTTTACCTCTAACATAATTTTTATTTTTATTTTGAAAAGGAGGAATACCTCTGGCCTCTACGTCAGTCGATGCATGTAGAAATTGAAACAGAGTCTTAACATCCAAGGAAGCTCAAAATCCGACAATAAAGCGCCACATCCGACAATAAAGAACATGCTACACACCTAGCCTATTATTAACTCGCCATCCAAATCGGCCGAAGATAGCCCGTGCTACCGTCTTCCTACGGTTGCACCCAATAACCATAGACCCCTTGTAGTCCGCATGAGTGAGTAACGACCACATACGAATTCACGTTGTAGCTCTGTAGATAAACTGCAAAAAAATGGTGAATTTTTTACCATTAAAAATCATATCATTCCTAGTGTTCCATATAGCCCATAATAAAGCACATATCCCTATCCGAATATGTTTAGCTATGTGTATGTTGTGACGCCCCGAGACCGTTGCGCCAGGTGTCTTCTAGTTATTTGCCGTCGTTGCCATGTCATTCGCTTGCATGTTGCATCTTGCCATGTCATCATCCGCATTGCATCTGCATGTTTTTGAAAACTTGCATCCGTCCGGGTTCCCCCAGTTCCGTCCGTTGTCCGTTCTGAGCCCAGACACACTTGCACGCGCCCGTGGCACGTCCCAAATAGTATTTTATAAGTGGCCGGAAAATGTTCTCGGAATGGGTTGAAAGTTGGCATGCGGTGTTGTTATGTTGTCAGTAGGCTGCCTGCCAAGTTTCATCGCATTTGGAGTTCGTTAGACGCCCCCAACGGATAAATATAGCGGCAATAGTAGCTGGTCTTTTCGTTGGACGTTTTCGGTCTCGGGAAACAGTTGCCGGGCTGCACTCATTCCCTCTCATCTCAGCCCAAACCTCTTCTTCACAGTCCACCTAGGCCAGCCTACCCCTCCTTGCACAGTGCTTCGACATCCTCGTGTGCGTGTTCGAAAACTGTCCCGAACCCGACCCGGATAGTCATCACCGTTGGGTCCGGAACATCCCCAAACATCTACAAAATATCATCATTTTATTTATTGGACTCTTTAGCATATTTATTCTCGTCCATTGGATTTCGATCCGATGATCCAAATCCCTCTCCTTTCACCTACCTACTATATATATCTAGACAACCCACCTAATTTCTAGGGATCCTACCCTAGCGCCGCCGCCACACTCTTTCTGGGGATCCCTCCCGATCCACCACCTCCCCTCGATTTCAGTCAACAGCTAATCCATCGATCCACTACCTCCCTCGAGCTCCAACGGGACCGCGCCCCTGGATCCCCTGCTTCAAGCACCTCCATGGAGCCAGACTCCCGCGCCTCCGCTTGTTCTCCCCGAGGACCAGCAGAGCTCACCCGCCTCCTACACCTCGCATCGCCGCCGACGAGCTTCATCTGAGATGAGCACCGCCGCCTCCCTTCTTCTTCTCCTTCCCGGTGCTTCATCGTTCCTCTTGATCTCTCTCATCCTTCTCTGTTTTTCTTCTTCAACGGGAACTCCTGGATGATCGGCTTCGACCAAATCGCGCCAGCGCCCTCAGGGTTCGTCGTTGACGGCCATCCCCCATCATCCATCGGCCTCCGCTTCCTAGCTCCTGGATCGTTCCCCCGTGCCTCTGCAGCCGAGCCGCCGACTAGCCGCTCACCTAGAGTGAGCAGCAGCCCCGCCGTCGTCAGGCCAGGACCTCCTCATCGCTCCTCTTCTCCCACTCCCATAGTTTCTTCTTGTTTCCTCTGCTGCTCCCTGTGGCCTGATCTCTTGCCACCGACAGGAACTGCCAGCGCCGCCCATGGATCCGGTGAGTCTTGCCGCCGCCGCCTAGAACCTCGCAAGAGAACGACGTTCCGCCCCTGGACTCAATCGTTTCAGCCGCCACTGCCGCTCTGAACCTCGCTCCCCCGCTGCGACTGCTTCGTTTCAGTCGAGGACGAGCGCTCCCTGGTCGTTGCGTTGACCGCAGAAGACCCGCGCCTGGGCCGTGTCTCGCGTGACGTCCACCAACCGGCCTTGACAGGCCCAGCACCGCCCCCTTCCAAACAAACCTCCCTCACCGCCGATCTGGGCCAGGCCCACTGGGTGAGAACCCCCCCCCCCTCCCACCCGTGCACTTTGTGCCGGCCAGATTCGGCCCAGAGTCTTTTTTTAGGCTCTGTGATTTTCCTATTTATTCCACAGTTTACGGTTTTACAGAAAAACCCCTAGTCTTCATGCATATAATAACTTATGAATAATGCATCATATGTAAAAACTTTATATATGAAACTTGACTAGAATTTCATCTAGTTTAATAATATCCAACTTTCAATCATGTTTGGCATGTTTAAAATGATGTTTGCTTATAATTTGCCTATTGCCATGTTAAAATGATTTAATTCATAACTAAATAACCGTAGCTCCAAATTTAATAAACTTTATATGTAATGGGATAGAAAAATGCCTAGTTTAACATGGTGCACTCTTCTTGCATGTTTTACAACTCTAAAATATGGTTTAGGTCAGAACAATACCAATTTTACAATATGCACATGAGGATTTTCCGGACTTGTTGTTTGTTGTTTCGGCCTCATTTTAAACTTTCCTAGATAGGTAGTTTTCATTTGCTTCACCTCTTGCCATGTTAATCAACATTTAATATTGTTGGGCACTTAAACGAGAGAGAACTAAATAAGTCACGTGGTATTTCGTCTATGCAACGGAGTTGCATATTGAGCTCCACTTAATTTGTAGGATTGTTTGTGCACTTTGCCATGCCATGCATATTTAAACCGGACATGCATCATACTCGATTGTGCATCATGCCATGTTGATGTGTTGATTGTTTACTATGTGGTTTGCTTATTTCCGGTGTTGCTTCTTTGGGTTGGTTCCGATAACGTCGCGTTTGTGAGGATCCGTTCGTCTACGTCCATTTGTCTTCTTTATGGACACGTTCTTCTTCCTTGCGGGATCTCGGGCAAGATGACCATACCCTTGAAATCACTTCTATCTTTGCTTGCTAGTTGCTCGCTCTATTGCTATGTTGCGATACCTACCACATGCTTTATCATGCCTCCCATATTGCCATGTTCAGCCTCTAACCCACCTTGTCCTAGCAAACCGTTGTTTGGCTATGTTATCGCTTTGCTCGGCCCCTCTTATAGCGTTGCTAGTTGCAGGTGCAGATTGAAGTTTGTTCCATGTTGGAACATGGTTATGTTGGGATATCACAATATCTTTTATGTTAATTAATGCATCTATATACCTGGTAAAGGGTGGAAGGCTCGGCCTTATGCCTGGTGTTTTGTTCCACTCTTTCCGCCCTAGTTTCCATCATACCGGTGTTATGTTTCTTGATTTTGCGTTCCTTACACGGTTGGGTGTTATGGGGACCCCTTGACAGTTCGCTTTGAATAAAACTCCTCCAACAAGGCCCAACCTTGGTTTTACCATTTGCCTCACCACCACCTACTTTTCCCTTGGGAGTCGCGCTCTCGAGGGTCATCTTTATTTTAACCCCCCTGGGCCAGTGCTTGCCTAAGTGTTGGTCCGAACCTGTCAGCCGCCGATGGCCACCAGGGGCAACTCTAGGCTGGCCTACCAGAAGTTTGGACAATCCAGTGTTGCCCTGAGAATGAGATATGTCCAGCTCCTATCGGGATGTCGCCGCATCAGGCGGTCTTGCTGGTCTTGTTTTACCATTGTCGAAATGTCTTGTAACTGGGATTCCGAGCCTGATCGGGTCTTCCTGGGAGAAGGAATATCCTTCGTTGACCGTGAGAGCTTGTGATGGGCTAAGTTGGGACACCCCTTGCAGGGTTTGAACTTTCGAAAGCCGTGCCCGCAGTTATGGGCAGATGGGAATTTGTTAATGTCCGGTTGTAGAAAACTTGCCACTTAACTTTAACTAAAATGCATCAACCGCGTGTGTAGCCGTGATGGTCTCTTTCCGGCGGAGTCCGGGAAGTGAACACGGTTTTGGAGTTATGTTTGAACGTAAGTAGTTTTAGGATCACTTCTTGATCACTTCTAGTTCATGACCACACTTTTCTTCTCTTCTCGCTCTTATTTGCGTAAGTTAGCCACCATACATGCTAGTGATTGCTGCAGCTCCACCTCACTACCCTTTTCCTACCCATAAGCTTAAATAGTCTTGATCTCGCGGGTGTGAGATTGATGAGTCCCCGTGACTCACAGATTACTTCCAAAACAGTTGCAGGTGCCGATGATACCAGTGCAGGTGACGCAACCCAGCTCAAGTGGGAGCTCGATGAAGATCGTGTTCATTGTGTTGTTTTCGTTTCCAGTTGATCAGTAGAGGAGCCCAGTCGGGGCGATCGGGGATCTATGCATTAGGGGTTGTTTTTTTTCTTTATTTGGTTCCGTAGTCGGACCGTGATTGTATCTGGATGATGTAATGCTATATTTATGTATTGTGTGAAGTGGCGATTGTAAGCCAGCTCTTTATCCCTCTCTTATTCAGTACATGGGATGTGTAAAGATTACCCCTCTTGCGACATGCCTACTATGCGGTTATGCCTCTAAGTCATGCTCTGACATGTGGGAGATATAGCCGCATCGTGGGTGTTACAAGTTGGTAATCAGAGCCTTCCCCGACTTAGGAGCCCCCTGCTTGATCGAATCGCTGGCGTTGTTGAGTCTAGAAAAAATGTTTTGAGTCTTAGGATTATATATATCGGAGAGTAGGATTCTTTTTACTCCTCAGTCCCTTCGTCGCTCTGGTGAGGCCTCCTGACATAGAAGTTTTGACTCTTCTCTCCTCAAATTTCACTAATTTTTTTTAGGATCACGCGGGTATCTAGGAATCGTTCTGATGGTTTTGTGACAAGAACATTGTTCTTGGTGCCTCCTGACATTTAGGGGTTGTGGCGGTGTCCCGGGGAGTTGAGCTCTGAGGTGTTGTCGTTACAATTTTATCGTTGCAGTTCTGGAATACCTGAGTTCGCCGACATCGAAAATCTCTTTTATGCAGTTGTTGGTGAGATAACCTCGACGCCACCCGGTACTGGGGTGGGAGTTCGGGAGTATTGCCATAACTCATATAACGGATGCTTTTCGAAGGTTGAGGTAAATGATTTCCGAAGGTTTCTTGGTTATGTGTTGAAGGATGGATACAGCTGGATGTAGGATTGCTAGTTTTGGGTGAGATATTATGCTTGCCCTGTAACCTCAACACCTGATTGCATAACCAGAAAGTTTCGGGAGTTTATAAGTGGGAATTCAAGTAGCGCCTAGGATATCTTTCGGACAGATGCATGATATGAGATTGGGTTTCAAAGTCTAGTGGTCCGCCCGTCCACGGTTGGTTTTACAGTGGTCTCATTGTGTCTTAAAGAGTCCTTGGCTATGCTGACTCGGGGACGCTTTGTATGTCATGTGCACTACCTTGTACATGATGGTGATGTACGATCGAGCCCGTGTGGGCCCCACCACGAAAATTTCGGACGAAATCTCTATCATATGTTTGTTCCAGCTTATTTTGCAAGCCAATTCTTTGTTTTTGTTTTCAGTTGTGGTATTCGAGTTGCTTCGAAGTCAAATGTTGATTCCATACCTTTCCTAAGAGGTGTTCTCATCTTTTTGTGTGAATACTAATCCTTCATGATAATCGAGATTGTCATGTCAATCCTTTTCAACCGGTGTGCTCCTCTTCAACTGATCCTATCATTTTTCAACATTCACAAGATCACCTCTCAGTTTTTCCCAATGTTGTTCGTTTCATCTATCCCCAAGTTGCTTTTGTTTTCCCGCCCACCCAACCCTTTTTCTTCAAGGACTCGGAGTTCTTAATCAAGTATCCTTTTATTGATGTGAAGTCTCTTCATCCTTTTTCAATCAACGTTCTTACCCGGTGGTTCTCATGAAGATGCTCTACAAGTTCGTCATTCTTCGTTTCTTTTATCTTCTCCGGTGGATTCAAATCAAGCTTTCGGTGTTGATCATATCTTTTCCTCATTTCAAATGCTTTCTCATGTCGGTGCACCTCTCAACTATCCACTTCTCGCTATTCAATTGTTCCGGAGTGCTGATGATATCTCAAAGATTCATGTTTCCACCCTGCATTCGTTCAAGCTCTTTTGAGGATGTTATCTCATTCAAGCCATTTAATTCAACCGATGCAATCTATTTTTTTCAAGCAATCTTTTCAACGGTGTATCTTTTGAGTGGGCCCTAACACACAGTTCTTTTCCCAGGATCTTACCTGACTCTTCTATTTTCCCAGAGCTATCTTCAAATTTCTTTTTGAAGTTTGACGTAAGAATGAATTATCATCAGTCATATGTCTTTCTCCAAGATCTTTCATATTCTTTTCATTGTTGGCTCAACCTCTTCGCTTTTCATTATTCCGGAGTGCCTCAACAATTCATGGTGTTGTTTCTCGTTGTCATTCTCGGATATTGAAGACCGAAGAAGAGTTTCTCTCAAATCTTGGTCTGTTCTCTCGAAGATTCTTGGTTCTAGCTTCATGCCATCCTCTCATAATTGTTTTGATTGTGAGAATTCTTTTCACCCTTCCAGAGCTATTCAGAAGTCTTTTCAGTTTGATTCTCCGGAGCCCATCAAATCAGAATTATTCATTCCAGCCTTCAGCTCTCGTTCTCCAAATCTTACCGGTGCATCATTCAATTATTCTCTAATCAGCTCGTGATCTCTTCGTTCACTTGTATCTAAATTCTCTCAAGTATCTTCATTCGTTTTCCAATTCTACCCGGTGATTTGTGCCTTTGCTACTTTCATTTTCAATTCATACGGTGGTTCATTCAAGATTTTTCTTCCTTCTTATCATATCAATTTATTTGTTGTTTCAATCATACAGGTGGTTCGTTCAAGACCTTCTCAAGTTTGCACTATATCTCTCTTCAATCTTTTCAAGAAGAATAAGTAGTATGCCAAGCCCGTTGCTTGTCATCAATTTAAATTGGTGAAGGATAAGCATAATATAATTCTTATTCTTGTTTCATCGAGTAAATTCAATTCTTTATTCCGGAGGTTCATCAAATTCTCTGTTGCAATTGATTCATCTTTTCTTTTCCGGATTTCCAAGTTTTCTGCTTTATATCGTCACGAAGATCCATCTAAATCATTGCAAGGCTTCAATCTTATTCTTTTCATCCTTCAATTATTTTGGATCATTCTTTTATTACCGGAGTTCTTCACGGAGGTTCTACATGGTGGTTCGTCAAGGTTTGTTTTTCATTCTTCAATTGTTCATCAAGAGTTCTCTCGAAGCTATGATCCGCCAAGCTATACTTCAAGCATTCTTCATCTTGCATTTCGAAGTGCAATTCGTTCTACCTTATCTTTTGAGGTGGTGTTATGTCATTTTTGAGAATTTCTTTGTGTTTCATGATTCAAAAGTTGTCCCGAATGACATATTTTAAACCCATCATTTTCAATTCGTTCATGAGATCCTTTGCAACCCATCAATCTCTTCGTTGGAGTTATCTTGGGTTATATTTCACCTAAAGCTTGCCCTAAGGATTGTTGCTATTTATGGTGCTTATAAATGACCTAAGTTCTTCATTTATCCTCCCGGTGAAATAAGTTTCTCGTCTCCTAGTTCATATCAATCCAATCTATTGTTTTTCGTTAGTGGCAGAATTTTACCTCATAGTTTTGAGATGTTCTCCATAAGCCCTCAACAAGCCTGTTCTTTTCGTTGTTGATTTCCCAACAACTCCGTTCAATCCTTCTTTTTAAGGATGCTATCTCAAATTCATTTGAGGTAGAACATGTTGTTTTCTTCTCCGTTCTTTTCATTGCATTCTTTCATTTCTTCCGGAGGCATTGTGATGATGCTATCTTCACTCACCATCGCGTACTGTGAAGATCATGTTCTTTCCTTTGCTTATCCATTCAACCGGAGTGTCATGTTTTCATTCGAGTTCTCTCATCTTATCAAGTTTTACCTCCTTTCTCAACTGGAGTGCTGTCTGGAATCTTTCTTACCCTTTGTGCCTTTCTTTCAATAGTTCCGGAGGCAGTGTGTTGTTGATTTCATCAAGTATCTTCTCATCTTGTCAAGCTCATCTTCAATTCCTTCCAATTATAGTCGGAGTGCTGTCCAAATAATATATTCTTTTCCCTTCTCTATCTTGTTTTAACCGGAGTGTTGTCGTAATTGATCCTTATCGTTCCTTATACATCTTGTCTCTACCGGAGTGCTTGCATGTACTCCTTGTCCATTGTACCCCTTTTCTTATGTCTTTCAACCTACAGGGTTCTCGTGATGTTCCTTGTTCCTCTTTCCTAACGAAGTGTTTTCCACTTCGTTCATCTTCTTTGTATTATTTTTCAATTTGTTCAGCCTCACAAGGTTCTTTGGTTTCACCCATTTGTCAAAGAAGCAATTAGTTTTACCTCTTCTCTTCCTCTTACATTTCCCTCCGGTGCCATCCTAGATCTCGGGACGAGATCCTCTCGTAGTGGTGGAGTGTTGTGACGCCCCGAGACCGTTGCGCCAGGTGTCTTCCAGTTATTCGCCGCCGTTGCCATGTCATTCGCTTGCGTGTTGCATCTTTCCATGTCATCATCCACATTGCATCTGCATGTTTTTGAAATCTTGCATCCGTCCGGGTTCCCCCAGTTCCGTCTGTTGTCCGTTCTGAGCCCAGACACACTTGCACGCGCCCGCGGCACGTCCCAAATAGTATTTTATAAGTGTACGGAAAATGTTCTCGAAATGGGTTTAAAGTTGGCATGCGGTGTTGTTATGTTGTCAGTAGGCCGCCTACCAAGTTTCATCGCATTCGGAGTTCGTTAGATGCCCCAACGGATAAATATAGCGGCAATAGTAGTCGGTCTTTTCGTCGGACGTTTTCGGTCTTCGGAAACAGTTGCCCGGCTGCACTCATTCCCTCTCATCTCAGCCCAAACCTCTTCTTCACAGTCCACCTAGGCCAGCCTACCCCTCCTTGCACAGTGCTTCGACACCCTCGTGTGCGCGTCCGAAAACTGTCCCGAACCCGGCCCGGATAGTCATCACCGCTGGGTCCGGAACATCCCCAAACATCTACAAAATATCATCGTTTTATTTATTGGACTCTTTAGCATATTTATTCTCGTCCGTCGGATTTCGATCCGATGATCCAAATCCCTCTCCTTTCACCTACCTACTATATATATCTAGACAACACACCTAATTTCTAGGGATCCTACCCTAGTGCCGTCGCCACACTCTTTCTCGGGATCCCTCCCGATCCACCACCTCCCCTCGATTTCAGTCAACAGCCAATCCATCGGTCCACTGCCTCCCTCGAGCTCCAATTGGACTGCGCCCCTGGATCCCCTGCTTCGAGCACCTCCATGGAGCCAGACTCCCGCCCCTCCGCTTGTTCTCCCCGAGGACCAGCAGAGCTCACCTGCCTCCTACACCTCGCGTCGCCGCCGATGAGCTTCATCTGAGATGAGCACCGCCACCTCCCTTCTTCTTCTCCTTCCCGGTGCTTCGTCGTTCCTCTCGATCTCTCTCATTCCTCTATGTTTTTCTTCTTCAACAGGAACTCCCGCAAGACGCCAGGAACGAGACCCCATGATCGGCTTCGACCAAATCGCGCCAGCGCCCTTGGGGTTCGTCGCTGACGGCCATCCCCTGTCATCCATCGGCCTCCGCTTCCCACCTCCTGGATCGTTCCCCCGTGCCTCTGCAGCCGAGCCGCCGACCAGCCGCTCACCCAGAGCGAGCCGCAGCCCCGCCGTCGTCAGGCCAGGACCTCCCCGTCGCTCCTCTTCTCCCACTCCCACTGTTTCTTCTTGCTTCCCCTGCTGCTACATGTGGCCTGATCTTTTGCCGCCGACAGGAACTGCCAGCGGCGCCCATGGCCTCGTCTCCAGCCAGAACAGGCCGTCCCCGACCTCCACCGCCCGGATCCGGTGACTCTTGCCGCCGCCTAGAACCTCGCCGAAGAACGGCATTCAGCCCCTGGACCCGCTCGTTTCAGCCGCTGCTACCGCTCTGAACCTCGCTCCCCAGCTGCGACTGCTTCGTTTCAGTCAAGGACGAGCGCTCCCTCGTTGTCGCATTGACCGCAGAAGACCCGCGCCTGGGCCGTGTCTCGCGCGAGGTCCACCAACCAGCCTTGACAGGCCCAGCACCGCCCCCCTTCCAAACAAACCTCCCTCACCACCGATCTGGGCCAGGCCCACTGGGTAAGAACCCCCCCTGTGCACTTTGGGCCGGCCAGATTCGGCCCGGAGTCTTTTTTAGGCTCTATGATTTTCCTATTTATTCCAGAGTTTACGGTTTTACAGAAAAACCCCTAGTCTCCATGCATATAATAACTTATGAATAATGCGTCATATGTAAAAACTTTATATATGAAACTTGACTAGAATTTCATCTAGTTTCATAATATCCAACTTTCAATCATGTTTGGCATGTTTAAAATGATGTTTGCTTATAATTTGCCTATTGCCATGTTAAAATGATTTAATTCATAACTAAATAACCGTAGCTCCAAATTTAATAAACTTTATATGTAAATGGGGTAGAAAAATGCCTAGTTTAACATGGTGCACTCTTGTTGCATGTTTTACAACTCTAAAATATGGTTTAGGGCAGAACAGTACCAATTTTACAATATGCACATGAGGATTTTCCGGACTTGTTGTTTGTTGTTCCGGCCTCATTTTAAACTTGCCTAGATAGGTAGTTTTCATTTGCTTCACCTCTTGCCATGTTAATCAACATTTAATATTGTTGGGCACTTAAATGAGAGAGAACTAAATAAGTCACATGGTGTTTCGTGACTATGCAACGGAGTTGCATATTGAGCTCCACTTAATTTGTAGGATTGTTTGTGCACTTTGCCATGCCATGCATATTTAAACCGGACATGCATCATACTCGATTGTGCATCATGCCATGTTGATGTGTCGATTGTTTACTATGTGGTTTGCTTATTTCCGGTGTTGCTTCTTTGGGTTGGTTCCGATAACGTCGCGTTTGTGAGGATCCGTTCGTCTACGTCCGTTTGTCTTCTTCATGGACTCGTTCTTCTTCCTTCCGAGATCTCAGGCAAGATGACCATACCCTCGAAATCACTTCTATCTTTGCTTGCTAGTTGCTCGCTCTATTGCTATGCCGCGATACCTACGACATGCTTTATCATGCCTCCCATATTGCCATGTTCAGCCTCTAACCCACCTTGTCCTAGCAAACCGTTGTTTGGCTATGTTACCACTTTGCTCAGCCCCTCTTATAGCGTTGCTAGTTGCAGGTGAAGATTGAAGTTTGTTCCATGTTGGAACATGGTTATGTTGGGATATCACAATATCTTTTATGTTAATTAATGCATCTATATACTTGGTAAATGGTGGAATGCTCGGCCTTATGCCTGGTGTTTTGTTCCACTCTTGCCGCCCTAGTTTCCGTCATACTGGTGTTATGTTCCTTGATTTTGCGTTCCTTACACGGTTGGGTGTTATGGGGACCCCTTGACAGTTCGCTTTGAATAAAACTCCTCCAGCAAGGCCCAACCGTGGTTTTACCATTTGCCTCCCCACCACCTACTTTTCCCTTGGGAGTCACACTCTCGAGGGTCATCTTTATTTTAACTCCCTCGGGCCAGTGCTTGTCTAAGTGTTGGTCCGAAACTGTCAGCCGCCGGTGGCCATCAGGGGCAACTCTGGGCTGGCCTACTGGAAGTTTGGACAATCCGGTGTTGCCCTGAGAACGAGATATGTGCAGCTCCTATCGGGATGTCGGCGCATCGGGCGGTCTTGCTGGTCTTGTTTTACCATTGTCGAAATGTCTTGTAACCGGGATTCCGAGCCTGATCAGGTCTTCCTGGGAGAAGGAATATCCTTCGTTGACCGTGAGAGCTTGTGATGGGCTAAGTTGGGACACCCCCTGCAGGTTTTGAACTTTCGAAAGTCGTGCCCGCGATTATGGACAGATGGGAATTTGTTAATGTCCGGTTGTAGAAAACTTGCCACTTAACTTTAACTAAAATGCATCAATCGCGTGTGTAGCCGTGATGGTCTCTTTCCGGCGGAGTCCGGGAAGTGAACACGGTTTTGGAGTTATGTTTGAACGTAAGTAGTTTCAGGATCACTTCTTGATCACTTCTACTTCACGACCGCGCTTTGCTTCTCTTCTCACTCTTATTTGCGTAAGTTAGCCACCATACATGCTAGTGCTTGCTGCAGCTCCACCTCACTACCCTTTTCCTACCCATAAGCTAAAATAGTCTTGATCTCGCGGGTGTGAGATTGCTGAGTCCCCATGACTCACAGATTACTTCCAAAACAGTTGCAGGTGCCGATGCTACCAGTGCAGGTGACGCAACCCAGCTCAAGTGGGAGCTCGATGAACATCGTGTTCGTTGTGTTGTTTTCGTTTCCAGTTGATCAGTAGAGGAGCCCAGTCGGGGCGATCGGGGATCTATGCATTAGGGGTTGTTGTTTTTCTTTATTTGGTTCTGTAGTCGAATCGTGATTGTATCTGGATGATGTAATGCTATATTTATGTATTGTGTGAAGTGGCGATTGTAAGCGAGATCTTTATCCCTCTCTTATTCAGTACATGGGATGTGTAAAGATTACCCCTCTTGCGACATGCCTACTATGCGGTTATGCCTCTAAGTCATGCTCCGACACGTGGGAGATATAGCCGCATCGTGGGTGTTACATATGTCTACTCCATTAAGCCACTTTCCGAATAACGTGTTTATGCTCATTGGAGGTTGGATGTTAAAAGCTATATGGATAGATTGTCATAACAATTTTGCAAGTGGACACTCGAGAAAAAGGTGTTTAATCGTTTCATTTTGATCACAAAAACAGCACCTGGGGTTACCAACCCAATTCCTTTTCATCAAATTATCTTTGGTCAAGATGACTTCTTTGTGGACGAACCACATAAAGATCTTGATGCGGAGTGAAAATTTAATCTTCCATATGGTAAATTGATATGAACATCAGTTACAGCAATGGACTACGGAGGTTAATGGCATCTGCTGTAGTGAGTCCATGATGTACTCTTGGGCTCCTCGTACATAGAAAATAAAGACGGTTGAGCCCAATGATTCCTCTTGTGCATTGCACCAAACACATGGCATGTACACCATAATGGAAATCAAAGTCTGGATAGACAAAAGAAACATGAGACACAAAAAGTTAACCAGGAAGAGAGTTTGCTTGAGAAAACCCAGCCGGTGCCCCGCTTGCCGGGTGATCAGCGCACGGGCCACTAATTAAAGCATCACCATCCATATATTTATATTGCGAACCTTTTTGCACGAAAATATTCTAGCCCTTATTCCTAGGAAACAAAATACTAAGCATAGTGTGTATCATTTGAACAATGTTAAAGAAGTAGAGGGGATCGAACATCAAAAGTTGATTCCAATAGGCTTCCCACTGTCACCCAGCACTGTGTCAAACTGTCAATACAAGATGTCAAGATCGAGCATGACAATGCATCCCACCCTTCCTCCCCTGGCTTCACCTCTAAGCCGCTAGGAGAAGCTCATTACATCACGCTTCCATAACAATGAACGGCAAGGTGGTGCAGGTAGCCACCGCCATGTTGTGGTGAGTGCTAGGGATTTGACAACCTCGTCAGCTGATACGTCTCCAACGTATCTATAATTTTTGATTGCTCCATGCTATATTATCTACTATTTTGGGCAATATTGGGCTTTATTTTCCACTTTTATATTACTTTTGGGACTAACCTATTAACCGTAGGCCCAGCCCAGATTTGTTGTTTTATGCCTATTTCAGTGTTTTGAAGAAAAGGAATATCAGACGGAGTCGAAACGGAACGAAATCAACCGGAGAAGTTATTTTTGGAAGGAAACACACCTGATGGACTTGGACCCTACGTCAGGGGAGACACGAGGTGCTCACAAGGGTGGGGGGTGCCCCCCCTAGGGTGTGCCCCCTGTCTCATGGGGCCCCCGTGGCTCCTCCGACGTCCTCCCTGCACCCATATATACCTACGTGACCTAAAACTTCCAGAACGCACAATAGATTGGGAGTTCCGCCTCCAAAAGCCTCCGTAGCCACCAAAAACCAATCGGGACCCTGTTCCGGCACCCTGCCGGAGGGGGGGAACCCTCACCGGTGGCCATCTTCATCATCCCGGTGCTCTCCATGACGAGGAGGGAGTAGTTCTCCCTCAGGGCTGAGGGTATGTACCAGTAGCTATGTGTTTGATCTCTCTCTCTCGTGTTCTTGTGATGATACGATCTTGATGTGTAACACCCTCGATGCGACTATATCTCCCACGTGTCGAGGCACGACTTAGAGGCATAATCGCATTGAAGGCATATGTCGCAAGTTAGGCAATCTTCACAACATCCCATGTAATATAATAATAATAAAGGGGAGATAACATAGTTGGCTTACACTCACCACGTCAATCAAGTACATAAATAACATTACATCATCCAAACACTCATGGCCCGACTACGGCGCCAAAATAAAAGATAACCCAACATGCGACACGGTCCCGATCACCCCCAACTGGGCACCACTACTGATCATCAGGAAAGGAAACATAGTAACATTGAGAGTCTTTGTCGAACTCCCACTTGAGCTCATATGCGTCTCCTGGAGCGGAATCATCAGGCCCTGCATCTGGCGTAATAGTAATCTGTGAGCCACAGGGACTCAGCAATCTCGCACCCTCGCGATCAAGACTATTTAAGCTTATAGGTATGGCAAGGTAAATATGAGTGGAGCTGCAGCAAGCGACTAGCAAGTATGGTGGCTAACTTATTCGCAAAAGAGAGCGAGAAGAGGAGGCAAAGCGCAAGCGAGAAACTAGAGAGCAACCTGCGCAAACATTACTCCAACACCGTGTCCACTTCCCGGACTCCGCCGAGAAGAGGCCATCACGGTAACACACTCAGTTGATTCATTTTAATTAAATTAAGGTTCAAGCTATCTACAACCGGACATTAACAAATTCCCATCTGCCCATAACCGCGGGCACGGCTTTCGAAAGTTCAAATCCCTGCAGGGGAGTCCCAACTTAGCCCATGACAAGCTCTCACGGTCAACGAAGGAATAGACCTCCTCCCAAGACGTTCCGATCAGACTCGGTATCTCGGTTCTTCAAGACATTTCGACAGGTTAAAACAAGACCAGCAACACCGCCCGAACGTGCCGACAAATCCCGATAGAAGCTACACATTAGCCTTGCCTGGAGTATACTCAATACTCGGATTATACTCTTGAATCATTTCGACCCATCGAGTCTGCCTGAGGTTGAGATTAGGCTGAGTAAAGATGTACTTGAGACTCTTGTGATCAGTGAAAATGTCCACTTTTCTTCCCAATAGAAGATGTCTCCAAGTCAAAAGAGCATGCACAACTGCCGCCAACTCAAGATCATGAGTGGGGTAGTTCTTCTCATTAGGCTTCAACTGGCGAGAAGTATAAGCAACAACTTTCTTCTCTTGCATCAATACTGCGCCAAGACCTTGGAGAGAGGCATCACAAAAGACCTCGTACGGCTTGGATTCATCAGGCGGAGTCAGAACTGGAGCAGTGATCAATTTCTCTTTCAAAGTGTTGAAAGCAATATCACACTCCGGAGACCAAACGTACTTGACGTGCTTCTAGAGAAGATTTGAGAGAGGCTTCGCGATCTTAGAAAAGTTTTCAATGAATCTTCGGCAATAGCTTGCGAGACCGAGAAAACTGCGGAGTTGCTTCATGTTCTGAGGAGGTTCCCAATTCACAATTGCAGACACCTTCTCAGGATTCACGGCAATGCCCTTGGCAGAGATGATATGACCAAGATAAAGAACCTCATTGAGCCAAAATTCACACTTGGAGAACTTGGCGTAGAACTGATGTTCCCTGAGCTTATTGAGAACCAAACGCAAGTGCTTGGCATGATCTTCCTTGTCCTTCGAGAAAACCAGAATGTCGTCGAGATAGACCAAAACGAAGTCATTGGTGTAGGCGTTGAAGATGAAGTTCATCATGCGAGAGAATGTCGGAGGGGCGTTGACGAGACCAAAAGACATGACAGTGTATTCATATGAACCAAAGCTTGTCCTGAAAGCCGTCTTGGGAATATCTTGCTCAGGGATTCGAATCTGATGATAACCCATACGGAGATCAAGCTTGGAGAATACTTGGGCACCTTTGAGTTGTTCGAACAGCTCATTGATGTTGGGAAGTGGGTATTTGTTCTTGATGGTCTTCTTGTTCACTGGACGGTAATCAACACAAAGTCGGTCCGTTCCATCCTTCTTCTTCACAAAAAGAACACCACAACCCCACGGAGAAGAACTAGGCCGAATGAGACCCATTTTCTCTTGAATATCGAGTTACTTCTTCAGCTCCTTCAACTCTTCAGGTCCGAGCTTGTAAGGACGTTTGCACACAGGTTCCGTGCCAGGCTCAAGATCAATAACGAATTCAACTGGCCGGTGCGGAGGCATTCCTGGAAGCTCTTCTAGAAAGACGTCTTGATATTCGCAAACAACTGGAATTTGCGAGATGGCATCGAGTTCACCCTTCTCATTGAGAGAAAACAGACGGATGGTATTATCCTGAGCGGCAAAGACAATCACATCCTCAGACGAATGAGTCAATTGAATCTGCCTGGCTGCACAATCAAGCTGACCCTTGTGCTTAGAAAGCCAATCCATCCCGAGGATAAGATCAATATCCGAGTTACCCAGAACCATCGGAGAAGCCAGAAACTTGAAATCACCCATCATGATAGAAACATCCGGAATCTCGTGATTAGCGAGCAAACATTTACCCGGAGAGACAACTGCTAACGGTTTATGCATAACTTGGGAAGTCAACTCATGCTTAGATACAAAAGGTTTCGAGATGAAGCAATGCGATGCACCAGTGTCAAAAAGAACTTTTGCAGGAACATCGTTAACAGGAAGGTTACCCATAATCACATCTGACGAGTCCTCTGCCTGGGCTGCGTTCATCAAGTTGACCTTGGCGTGCTTGGGGTTATGCTTGACCATAGCTGTACTTGCCGATCTGACAGGAGGAGGAGGAGGAAGACGCCTCTGGTTGAAACACTTGTTGGCGTAGTGACCCTTCTGTTGGCACTTGTTGCACGTGACCTTTGAAAGCGGACGGTGATACGGAGCACTCGATCTTGGAGCTTGAGACGAAGTCTTGTTCTGAAAGGCGCGGGCGCGCGGCGGCGGAGGGAGTGGGCCACGGGGGCCTGGCCCGGGCCGCGGCGGGCTTCGGCGGCGGCGGCGGCGCGATGCCACGTGGCGGGCGGTGGTTGGCGCGGGCGGCGGAGCGGACGCGTCCGGCCGGGGCGGACGTGTCCGGCCGGCGCGGATCTGGGATTTAGGGTTTCGGGGAGAGGGGATCCGGGATATTTCGAGGGGGACCTATTTATAGGCATAGAGGGAGCTAGGAGAGTCCAAATGAGGTGCGGTTTTTGGCCACGTGATCGTGATCGAACGATCTAGATGATGGAGCAGAGTTAGGTGGGTTTTGGGCCAAATTGGAGGGGTGTTGGGCTGCAACACACACGAGGCCTTTTCGGTCCCTCAGTTAACCGTTGGAGTATCAAACGAAGTCCAAATGGTACGAAACTTGACAGGCGGTCTACCGGTAGTAAACCAAAGCCGCTTGGCAAGTCTCGGTCCAATCCAGAAATGTTTAATCCTCACACACGAAAGAAAGCTAGAAATGACCACCGGAGGAGAACGAAGCGCCGGAATGCAAAACGGACAACGGGGAAAATGCTCGAATGCATGAGACGAACATGTATGCAAATGAAATGCACATGATGACATGATATGAGATGCATGACAACGACAACAACACACGGAGACAAAAACACGAACCCGAGAAAATAAATATAACTTAACACCGGAAACGGCAAGAGTTGGAGTACAAATTGGGAAAGTTACATTCGGGGTGTTACAACACTCCACCACTACGAAAGGATCTCGTCCCGAGATCTAGGACTGAAAGAATGCCGGGTACTCAGAACGGAGGTGATCCTCGCGTTCCCAGGTAGCTTCATGGTCGGGATGGTGTGACCACTTGACTTTGAGAAATTTGATTGACTTGTTGCGAGTCTTGCGTTCAGTCTCTTCGAGAATAGCAACTCGGTGCTCACGATAAGAGAGATCTTCTTGGAGCTCAATGTCCTCAAAGTTGACGGTGCGGTCGGGAGTCTTGAAGCACTTTCAAAGCTGAGAGACATGGAACACGTCATGAACATTTGCAAAGTTTGAAGGAAGCTCGAGTTGATAGGCGAGGTCACCTCTCTTGCTGACAATCTTGAATGGTCCCACGTATCTGGGGGCAAGCTTCCCTTTGATACCAAAGCGACGAGTACCTTTCATAGGAGAGACGCGGAGGTAAACATGATCTCCGATCTCAAAAGCCAAATCACGGTGCTTACTATCATAGTAGCTCTTCTGGCGGGATTGGGCTGCTTTGAGGTTATCACGAATGACTTTGCACATTTCTTCTGCCTCTGTGATTAAGTCATTACCCAAAAGCTGACGTTCACCGGTTTCGGACTAGTTGAGAGGGGTACGGCACTTCCTGCCATACAGAATTTCAAATGGGGCCTTGCCCGAACTTGCTTGAAAACTGTTGTTGTAGGAGAATTCAGCATAAGGAAGACAATCCTCCCACTTCATGCCGAAGGAGATCACACAAGCCCTGAGCATATCTTCAAGAATCTGGTTGACACTCTCGACTTGACCGCTAGTTTGAGGATGGAATGCTGTGCTGAAGTGGATGTTCGTGCCCATGGCCTTCTGAAAAGAATCCCAAAACTTCGAGGTAAAGATGCTGCCACGGTCTGAAGAGATCACTTGTGGAATACCGTGCAGAGAGACAATACGAGAGGTATAGAGTTCCGCCAATTGAGCTGCAGTGATCGACTCTTTGATAGGCAGAAAATGAGCCACTTTGGTGAGTTTGTCGATGACCACGAATATAGCATCATTGCCACACTTGGACTTTGGAAACCCAGTCACGAAGTCCATTTCAATGTGGTCAAACTTCCATTCTGGAATGGCAAGAGGTTGGAGGAGACCTGCTGGCCTTTGGTGTTCTGCCTTCACTCTTCTGCAGACATCACATTCATTCACGAATTGAGCAATCTCGCGCTTCATTCGAGTCCACCAATAAGCTTGCTTAAGGTCCTGATACATCTTCGTGCTCCCAGGGTGGATGGAGAGGAGAGAATTGTGAGCCTCGTTCATGATCACTTTACGGAGGTCACCTTTGGGTACAACAATACGATCCTCGAAGAAGAGAGTATCCTTGTCATCAAGGCGGTAGCACTTGTACTTGGGTTGACTCTTGGCAATCCCAATCTTCACCTTTTTCACCATAGCATCAAGAAGCTGGGCTTGGCGAATCTGGTCTTCCAAGGTAGGAGAGACTAGAAGGTTAGCGAGGAAACCTTGAGGAACAACTTGCAGGTTAAGTTTGCGGAAAGCTTCACAAAGCTCGGGTTGATAAGGCTTGAGAATAAGACTGTTGCGGTAAGCTTTCCTGCTCAAAGCGTCAGCAATCACATTAGCCTTGCCTGGAGTATACTCAATACTCGGATTATACTCTTGAATCATTTCGACCCATCGAGTCTGCCTGAGGTTGAGATTAGGCTGAGTAAAGATGTACTTGAGACTCTTGTGATCAGTGAAAATGTCCACTTTTCTTTCCAATAGAAGATGTCTCCAAGTCAAAAGAGCATGCACAACTGCCGCCAACTCAAGATCATGAGTGGGGTAGTTCTTCTCATTAGGCTTCAACTGGCGAGAAGTATAAGCAACAACTTTCTTCTCTTGCATCAATACTGCGCCAAGACCTTGGAGAGAGGCATCACAAAAGACCTCGTACGGCTTGGATTCATCAGGCGGAGTCAGAACTGGAGCAGTGATCAATTTCTCTTTCAAAGTGTTGAAAGCAATATCACACTCCGGAGACCAAACGTACTTGACGTGCTTCTAGAGAAGATTTGAGAGAGGCTTCGCGATCTTAGAAAAGTTTTCAATGAATCTTCGGCAATAGCTTGCGAGACCGAGAAAACTGCGGAGTTGCTTCATGTTCTGAGGAGGTTCCCAATTCACAATTGCAGACACCTTCTCAGGATTCACGGCAATGCCCTTGGCAGAGATGATATGACCAAGATAAAGAACCTCATTGAGCCAAAATTCACACTTGGAGAACTTGGCGTAGAACTGATGTTCCCTGAGCTTATCGAGAACCAAACGCAAGTGCTTGGCATGATCTTCCTTGTCCTTCGAGAAAACCAGAATGTCGTCGAGATAGACCAAAACGAAGTCATTGGTGTAGGCGTTGAAGATGAAGTTCATCATGCGAGAGAATGTCGGAGGGGCGTTGACGAGACCAAAAGACATGACAGTGTATTCATATGAACCAAAGCTTGTCCTGAAAGCCGTCTTGGGAATATCTTGCTCAGGGATTCGAATCTGATGATAACCCATACGGAGATCAAGCTTGGAGAATACTTGGGCACCTTTGAGTTGTTCGAACAGCTCATTGATGTTGGGAAGTGGGTATTTGTTCTTGATGGTCTTCTTGTTCACTGGACGGTAATCAACACAAAGTCGGTCCGTTCCATCCTTCTTCTTCACAAAAAGAACACCACAACCCCACGGAGAAGAACTAGGCCGAATGAGACCCATTTTCTCTTGAATATCGAGTTACTTCTTCAGCTCCTTCAACTCTTCAGGTCCGAGCTTGTAAGGACGTTTGCACACAGGTTCCGTGCCAGGCTCAAGATCAATAACGAATTCAACTGGCCGGTGCGGAGGCATTCCTGGAAGCTCTTCTAGAAAGACGTCTTGATATTCGCAAACAACTGGAATTTGCGAGATGGCATCGAGTTCACCCTTCTCATTGAGAGAAAACAGACGGATGGTATTATCCTGAGCGGCAAAGACAATCACATCCTCAGACGAATGAGTCAATTGAATCTGCCTGGCTGCACAATCAAGCTGACCCTTGTGCTTAGAAAGCCAATCCATCCCGAGGATAAGATCAATATCCGAGTTACCCAGAACCATCGGAGAAGCCAGAAACTTGAAATCACCCATCATGATAGAAACATCCGGAATCTCGTGATTAGCGAGCAAACATTTACCCGGAGAGACAACTGCTAACGGTTTATGCATAACTTGGGAAGTCAACTCATGCTTAGATACAAAAGGTTTCGAGATGAAGCAATGCGATGCACCAGTGTCAAAAAGAACTTTTGCAGGAACATCGTTAACAGGAAGGTTACCCATAATCACATCTGACGAGTCCTCTGCCTGGGCTGCGTTCATCAAGTTGACCTTGGCGTGCTTGGGGTTATGCTTGACCATAGCTGTACTTGCCGATCTGACAGGAGGAGGAGGAGGAAGACGCCTCTGGTTGAAACACTTGTTGGCGTAGTGACCCTTCTGTTGGCACTTGTTGCACGTGACCTTTGAAAGCGGACGGTGATACGGAGCACTCGATCTTGGAGCTTGAGACGAAGTCTTGTTCTGAAAGGCGCGGGCGCGCGGCGGCGGAGGGAGTGGGCCACGGGGGCCTGGCCCGGGCCGCGGCGGGCTTCGGCGGCGGCGGCGGCGCGATGCCACGTGGCGGGCGGTGGTTGGCGCGGGCGGCGGAGCGGACGCGTCCGGCCGGGGCGGACGTGTCCGGCCGGCGCGGATCTGGGATTTAGGGTTTCGGGGAGAGGGGATCCGGGATATTTCGAGGGGGACCTATTTATAGGCATAGAGGGAGCTAGGAGAGTCCAAATGAGGTGCGGTTTTTGGCCACGTGATCGTGATCGAACGATCTAGATGATGGAGCAGAGTTAGGTGGGTTTTGGGCCAAATTGGAGGGGTGTTGGGCTGCAACACACACGAGGCCTTTTCGGTCCCTCAGTTAACCGTTGGAGTATCAAACGAAGTCCAAATGGTACGAAACTTGACAGGCGGTCTACCGGTAGTAAACCAAAGCCGCTTGGCAAGTCTCGGTCCAATCCAGAAATGTTTAATCCTCACACACGAAAGAAAGCTAGAAATGACCACCGGAGGAGAACGAAGCGCCGGAATGCAAAACGGACAACGGGGAAAATGCTCGAATGCATGAGACGAACATGTATGCAAATGAAATGCACATGATGACATGATATGAGATGCATGACAACGACAACAACACACGGAGACAAAAACACGAACCCGAGAAAATAAATATAACTTAACACCGGAAACGGCAAGAGTTGGAGTACAAATTGGGAAAGTTACATTCGGGGTGTTACAACACTCCACCACTACGAAAGGATCTCGTCCCGAGATCTAGGACTGAAAGAATGCCGGGTACTCAGAACGGAGGTGATCCTCGCGTTCCCAGGTAGCTTCATGGTCGGGATGGTGTGACCACTTGACTTTGAGAAATTTGATTGACTTGTTGCGAGTCTTGCGTTCAGTCTCTTCGAGAATAGCAACTCGGTGCTCACGATAAGAGAGATCTTCTTGGAGCTCAATGTCCTCAAAGTTGACGGTGCGGTCGGGAGTCTTGAAGCACTTTCAAAGCTGAGAGACATGGAACACGTCATGAACATTTGCAAAGTTTGAAGGAAGCTCGAGTTGATAGGCGAGGTCACCTCTCTTGCTGACAATCTTGAATGGTCCCACGTATCTGGGGGCAAGCTTCCCTTTGATACCAAAGCGACGAGTACCTTTCATAGGAGAGACGCGGAGGTAAACATGATCTCCGATCTCAAAAGCCAAATCACGGTGCTTACTATCATAGTAGCTCTTCTGGCGGGATTGGGCTGCTTTGAGGTTATCACGAATGACTTTGCACATTTCTTCTGCCTCTGTGATTAAGTCATTACCCAAAAGCTGACGTTCACCGGTTTCGGACTAGTTGAGAGGGGTACGGCACTTCCTGCCATACAGAATTTCAAATGGGGCCTTGCCCGAACTTGCTTGAAAACTGTTGTTGTAGGAGAATTCAGCATAAGGAAGACAATCCTCCCACTTCATGCCGAAGGAGATCACACAAGCCCTGAGCATATCTTCAAGAATCTGGTTGACACTCTCGACTTGACCGCTAGTTTGAGGATGGAATGCTGTGCTGAAGTGGATGTTCGTGCCCATGGCCTTCTGAAAAGAATCCCAAAACTTCGAGGTAAAGATGCTGCCACGGTCTGAAGAGATCACTTGTGGAATACCGTGCAGAGAGACAATACGAGAGGTATAGAGTTCCGCCAATTGAGCTGCAGTGATCGACTCTTTGATAGGCAGAAAATGAGCCACTTTGGTGAGTTTGTCGATGACCACGAATATAGCATCATTGCCACACTTGGACTTTGGAAACCCAGTCACGAAGTCCATTTCAATGTGGTCAAACTTCCATTCTGGAATGGCAAGAGGTTGGAGGAGACCTGCTGGCCTTTGGTGTTCTGCCTTCACTCTTCTGCAGACATCACATTCATTCACGAATTGAGCAATCTCGCGCTTCATTCGAGTCCACCAATAAGCTTGCTTAAGGTCCTGATACATCTTCGTGCTCCCAGGGTGGATGGAGAGGAGAGAATTGTGAGCCTCGTTCATGATCACTTTACGGAGGTCACCTTTGGGTACAACAATACGATCCTCGAAGAAGAGAGTATCCTTGTCATCAAGGCGGTAGCACTTGTACTTGGGTTGACTCTTGGCAATCCCAATCTTCACCTTTTTCACCATAGCATCAAGAAGCTGGGCTTGGCGAATCTGGTCTTCCAAGGTAGGAGAGACTAGAAGGTTAGCGAGGAAACCTTGAGGAACAACTTGCAGGTTAAGTTTGCGGAAAGCTTCACAAAGCTCGGGTTGATAAGGCTTGAGAATAAGACTGTTGCGGTAAGCTTTCCTGCTCAAAGCGTCAGCAATCACATTAGCCTTGCCTGGAGTATACTCAATACTCGGATTATACTCTTGAATCATTTCGACCCATCGAGTCTGCCTGAGGTTGAGATTAGGCTGAGTAAAGATGTACTTGAGACTCTTGTGATCAGTGAAAATGTCCACTTTTCTTTCCAATAGAAGATGTCTCCAAGTCAAAAGAGCATGCACAACTGCCGCCAACTCAAGATCATGAGTGGGGTAGTTCTTCTCATTAGGCTTCAACTGGCGAGAAGTATAAGCAACAACTTTCTTCTCTTGCATCAATACTGCGCCAAGACCTTGGAGAGAGGCATCACAAAAGACCTCGTACGGCTTGGATTCATCAGGCGGAGTCAGAACTGGAGCAGTGATCAATTTCTCTTTCAAAGTGTTGAAAGCAATATCACACTCCGGAGACCAAACGTACTTGACGTGCTTCTAGAGAAGATTTGAGAGAGGCTTCGCGATCTTAGAAAAGTTTTCAATGAATCTTCGGCAATAGCTTGCGAGACCGAGAAAACTGCGGAGTTGCTTCATGTTCTGAGGAGGTTCCCAATTCACAATTGCAGACACCTTCTCAGGATTCACGGCAATGCCCTTGGCAGAGATGATATGACCAAGATAAAGAACCTCATTGAGCCAAAATTCACACTTGGAGAACTTGGCGTAGAACTGATGTTCCCTGAGCTTATCGAGAACCAAACGCAAGTGCTTGGCATGATCTTCCTTGTCCTTCGAGAAAACCAGAATGTCGTCGAGATAGACCAAAACGAAGTCATTGGTGTAGGCGTTGAAGATGAAGTTCATCATGCGAGAGAATGTCGGAGGGGCGTTGACGAGACCAAAAGACATGACAGTGTATTCATATGAACCAAAGCTTGTCCTGAAAGCCGTCTTGGGAATATCTTGCTCAGGGATTCGAATCTGATGATAACCCATACGGAGATCAAGCTTGGAGAATACTTGGGCACCTTTGAGTTGTTCGAACAGCTCATTGATGTTGGGAAGTGGGTATTTGTTCTTGATGGTCTTCTTGTTCACTGGACGGTAATCAACACAAAGTCGGTCCGTTCCATCCTTCTTCTTCACAAAAAGAACACCACAACCCCACGGAGAAGAACTAGGCCGAATGAGACCCATTTTCTCTTGAATATCGAGTTACTTCTTCAGCTCCTTCAACTCTTCAGGTCCGAGCTTGTAAGGACGTTTGCACACAGGTTCCGTGCCAGGCTCAAGATCAATAACGAATTCAACTGGCCGGTGCGGAGGCATTCCTGGAAGCTCTTCTAGAAAGACGTCTTGATATTCGCAAACAACTGGAATTTGCGAGATGGCATCGAGTTCACCCTTCTCATTGAGAGAAAACAGACGGATGGTATTATCCTGAGCGGCAAAGACAATCACATCCTCAGACGAATGAGTCAATTGAATCTGCCTGGCTGCACAATCAAGCTGACCCTTGTGCTTAGAAAGCCAATCCATCCCGAGGATAAGATCAATATCCGAGTTACCCAGAACCATCGGAGAAGCCAGAAACTTGAAATCACCCATCATGATAGAAACATCCGGAATCTCGTGATTAGCGATCAAACATTTACCCGGAGAGACAACTGCTAACGGTTTATGCATAACTTGGGAAGTCAACTCATGCTTAGATACAAAAGGTTTCGAGATGAAGCAATGCGATGCACCAGTGTCAAAAAGAACTTTTGCAGGAACATCGTTAACAGGAAGGTTACCCATAATCACATCTGACGAGTCCTCTGCCTGGGCTGCGTTCATCAAGTTGACCTTGGCGTGCTTGGGGTTATGCTTGACCATAGCTGTACTTGCCGATCTGACAGGAGGAGGAGGAGGAAGACGCCTCTGGTTGAAACACTTGTTGGCGTAGTGACCCTTCTGTTGGCACTTGTTGCACGTGACCTTTGAAAGCGGACGGTGATACGGAGCACTCGATCTTGGAGCTTGAGACGAAGTCTTGTTCTGAAAGCCAGGGTTGGGTGGGTGGGAAGAACCACTGCCACCTTTGCTCTTCTGCTGATACGGCTGACGGAATGGAGGAGGAGGAAGCCAATACTTCTGCTGCTTGGCCACTTGAGTAGAGGAAGAAGGAGTAACATCTCTGACTCGCTTCTTGGAAGCATCACACCTCAACTGATCAGCCTCTTGCTTCAGTGCCATGTTGTAGAACTCATCGTATCTCAAGGGCTCGAAGAGAACAAGAGCTAGCTGAATTTCTTCTCTGAGACCACCCCTGAACTGATATATCATGCTCTTCTCATCAGGGACGTCCTGCTTGGCAAAGCGGGCGAGCTTCTGGAACAACTTGTTGTAGTTATAGACAGACAAAGAGCCTTGCTTCAGATTGCGGAATTCCTCACGCTTGCTTTCAACCACACTCTGAGGAATATGATGAGCTCAGAAATCTCGACGGAAATCATCCCAAGTGATAACACGTCCACCTCTGGAATCCTTGTACTGCTGGAACCATTCTGCAGCTTGATCTTTGAGTTGGAAGGAAGCGAACTTAACAAAGTCCTCAGGCCTGACGTTACTGCACTCGAAATGCTTGCCCAGATCCACAAGCCAATCGTCAGCATCGGTTGCCTCCACACAATTGCTGAAAGTCTTTGGCCCGTTACTAAGGAACTGGTTGAGTGAAGCAAAGTGATTCTGATTGCTGCCTTGATTCCCTTGGTTGCCTTGATTGCGCTCTTGAAGAATTTGCATGATCAACTGTGTGTTTGCATTGGTTGCGGCCATCACAGCTTGCCATGCCTCCGGAGGAGGTGGAGGTGGTGGCGGATCAGAATTCGGAGTCGTGCGCGTTGGAGGAGCCATCCTGAAGAGGTTGACCACCATTAGCACATAGACAGACAAATATTGAAGCTGAATCCAACGGAATGAAAATTGCAACATATAGTCTTCACATCCGAACAAAATGAACATATGCATTTCTCTTGAAATGGTCACATATCCATAAATTGAGAAGCCACGTAGAATTAAGGTAGAGAAATAATTCAACAAGGTACGGATCAAGAACGAATAATCGGTAAGAAATCCCAATCTCAAACCAATATCCGTGGAAGAAGAACTAGAGCTACTAGAATTCCCACCTATGAAACTCCCGAACCTTTCCGGTTATGCAATCAGGTGTTGGGGATACAGGGGAAGCATAATATCTCACCCAAACTAGCAAATCCTACATCCAGCTGTATCCATCCTTCAACACATAACCAAGAAACCTTCGGAAACCATCTACCTCAACCTTCAAAAAGCATCCGTTATACAAGTTATGGCGATACTCCCGAACTCCCGCCCCAGTACTGGGTGGCGTCGAGGTTATCTCACAACGAACTACATAAAAGAGATTTTCGATGTCGGCGTACTAAACTCAGGTATTCCAGAACTGCAATGATAAAATTATGATGACAACACCTCAGAGCTCAACTCCCCGGGACACTTCCACTAAACCCCTGACAGGAGGCACCAAGACAATGTTCTCATCATAAAACCATCGGAACGATTCTAAGATACCCGCGTGATCCTAAAAAAAATTAGTGAAATTTGAGAAGAGAAGAGTCAAAACTCTACGTCATGATGCCTTACCAGAGCGATGAGGAGACTGGGAAGTAAAAAGAATTCCTAAACTCTCCGATATATAATTCCTAAAAGACTCAAAACATTTTTCTAGACACAACTCGGCCGCTAAAAACGATCAAGTAATGGGGCTCCTAAGGTCGGGGAAGGCTCTGATTACCAACTTGTAACACCTTCGATGCGACTATATCTCCCACGTGTCGAGGCACGACTTAGAGGCATAATCGCATTGAAGGCATATGTCGCAAGTTAGGCAATCTTCACAACATCCCATGTAATATAATAATAAAGGGGAGATAACATAGTTGGCTTACACTCGCCACGTCAATCAAGTACATAAATAACATTACATCATCCAAACACTCGTGGCCGGACTACGGCGCCAAAATAAAAAAGAACTCAACATGCGACAACGGTCCCGTTCACCCCCAACTGGGCACCACTACTGATCATCGGGAAAGGAAACATAGTAACGTCGAGAGTCTTCGTCGAACTCCCACTTGAGCTCATACGCGTCTCCTGGAGCGGAATCATCAGGCCCTGCATCTGGTGTAATAGTAAACTGTGAGCCACAGGGACTCAGCAATCTCGCACCCTCACGATCAAGACTATTTAAGCTTATAGGTATGGCAAGGTAGAAATATGTGGAGCTGTAGCAAGCGACTAGCAAGTATGGTGGCTAACTTATTCGCAAAACAGAGCGGAAGAGGAGGCAAAGCGCGAGCGAGAAACTAGAGAGCAACCTGCGCAAACATTACTCCAACACCGTGTCCACTTCCCGGACTCCGCTGAGAAGAGGCCATCACGGTAACACACTCAGTTGATTCATTTTAATTAAGTTAAGGTTCAAGTTATCTACAACCGGACATTATCAAATTCCCATCTGCCCATAACCATGGGCACGGCTTTCGAAAGTTCAGTCCCTGCAGGGGAGTCCCAACTTAGCCCATGACAAGCTCTCATGGTCAACGAAGGAATAGACCTCCTCCCAAGACGTTCCGATCAGACTCGGTATCTCGGTAATTCAAGACACTTCGACAGGTTAAAACAAGACCAGCAACACCGCCCGAATGTGCCGACAAATCCTGATAGGAGCTACACATATCTCTTTCTCAGGGCACACTCAGATTGTCCAAACTTCCGGTAGGCCAGCCCAGAGTTGCCCCTGGTATCCATTGGCGGCTGACGGTTTGGACCAACACTCAGAGGAGCACTGGCCCGGGGGGTTAAAATAATGATGACCCTTGAGTCTGCAGAACCCAAGGGAAAGAAAGGCTAGGTGGCAAATGGTAAAACCAAGGTTGGGCATTGCTGGAAAAGCTTTAATCAAGACGAACTATCAAGGGGTTCCCATTATAACCCAACCGCGTAAGGAACGCAAAATCCGGGAACATAACACCGATATGACGGAAACTAGGGTAGCAAGAGTGGAACAAAACACTAGGCGAGAGGCCGAGCCTTCCACCCTTTACCAAGTATATAGATGCATTTAAGATAACATAGCAATATAATGATATCCCAACAAGTAAATAAAAGATGTTCCAACAAGGAACGGCCTTCAATCTTCACCTGCAACTAACAACGCTATAAGAGGGGTTGAGCAAAGCGGTAACATAGCCAATCAACGGTTTGCTAGGACAATGGTGGGTTAGAGGTTTGACATGGCAATTTGGGAGGCTTGCAAGCAAGTGGTAGGCATCGTAGCATTGGCATAGCAAAAGAGCAAGCAAACTAGCATAGCAAAGATAGTAGTGATTTCGAGGGTATGATCATCTTGCCTGCACAGTAGTCAGAGTTGACTGGATCCTCGAAAGCAAACTCAACGGGCTCCTCGTTAGCGAACTCGTCTCCCGGCTTTACCCAAACAAGACAAACAAGCAACAAGGATACAATCAAACACGTGCAAGGATCAAGCAACATGGTGCAATGATGATATGCTATGCGGGATGCGATGCGGGATGCAAAATGCAAGATATGACAGGAAATGCATGAACCTGGCCTCAACTTGGGATTCCAAGTGTGCCACTGGAAAGATGAGATGAAATCGCTTGAAAACGATATAAAGAACACCGGAATCGGAGTTACGGTTTGGAAATGGCAAGCGATTCAAATATGACACAGGTCTGCGGTTTACAGCAAGTAGGCATCTAAATGCAAAGAGATGAACATGCTACAGCACCCAAACATGGCAACAAAATACATGGCAGGGATGCACACAAGATGCTTAACAAAAGTCTAGCACTGAGCTACGGCCAATTCATCCATTAAAAGGTTCAAACAAGCATGGCAAAAAATGCATATGACAAACAGATCTCAGACTTAGTGAAATTAACATTTGTCTGGAATTTCAGATCAGCTAGCCCTCTTCGTAGCAACAAAACTACATGCTACAGGACCTGAACATGGCAAAGTAAATCATGGCATGGAGCTACTCAAAGAGCTTAACAAAAGTCTCTTAGTGACCTTGAGCCAAAAGGGATCAGAAAATACAATTGCAAGCATGTGAACATAGCAAAAACATAATCAGATCACAGACTTAGTGAAAACTGACACATGCTGAAATATAACTCAAGTAGGCATGTTTACGAGCTCGATGCACTCACTACGGTGAAATTCATGGCAAGACAAGCATACACCCAACAAGAAGGCACAAAATGCAAGCTAGACATGGCAAGAACAATAGCATAGCATGCACGGATCAACTACAACATCATCGGCAAAATTGCAAACAAGTTGACAATCTGCCCAGATTCACAAAGTAGCAAAAGTAGAGCTCGATTGACTCAAGCTAGGGTGCTCCATAATTGCAAACAAAGACATGGATGGATAGATCACTACAATATTAACAAAACATCCTTACTGATCATCCTCAAAAGAGGCACGGATCACTAGAAAACAACATGAACATATGGCAACATGAGATAAACAGATCAAGGACTTAGTGGAATTGCTAAGTCCCTGAAAACAGAATTACTAAGTGCACCACTTTGCAAGCTTGCACAAGTCACCACACACATCACAAAAATACATGGGTTGCACCTATGGAAAGATGACAAAACCCTTAACAAAACACATGTAGAGCATCAGGGCATATCATGCACACATTAATCATGGCAAAAATGACAAAAACCTAAACGGAGTAGCAGATCTGACAAATATCTCAAGTAGCCCTCTTCTAACAGCATTTCAGGCATCAAGATGATCTCAAATGAAAATGATGCAATGGAATGAAATGATGTACTCTCTGAGTTGAACATTTTGATATGCTATATGCATGAATCGGAGCTACGGATACAAAGTTACGGAGCTACGAATAGAGGAACTTGGATCTGCAATTTCGGGAGTTAGAGAAAAAAAACGACCTAGGGTTTCCAGATCTGCACGCAAACCGAGGCGGCGGCGCGAGCACTGTTCACCGGCGAGTCGGTGGCGGCCGGGCCGGCGAGGAGAAGGTGAGGAGGAGGGCGGCCGACGCCGGGCTTGAACGGCGGCGAGCGGGCTCGACCGCGGCGACGAGTGGCGGAGGAGGACGGGCGCGGGACGACGCGGGGCGGCCGGCGGCTTGCTCCGGCGGGCCGGCAATGGCGCCCACGGCGGCACGGCAAGGCAAAGGCGGCTGGCGGTGGCTCGGTGGCGGCGGAGCAAGGATAAGGGCGCGGGCGCGCGGCGGCGGAGGGAGTGGGCCGCGGGGGCCTGGCCCGGGCCGCGGCGGGCTTCGGCAGCGGCGGCGGCGCGATGCCACGTGGCGGGCGGTGGTTGGCGCGGGCGCCAGAGTGGACGCGTCCGGCCGGGGCGGACGTGTCCGGCCGGCGCGGATCTGGGATTTAGGGTTTCGGGGAGAAGGGATCCGAGATATTTCGAGGGGGCCTATTTATAGGCATAGAGGGAGCTAGGGGGTCCAAATGAGGTGCGGTTTTCGGCCACGCGATCGTGATCGAACGATCTAGATGATGGGGCAGAGTTAGGTGGGTTTTGGGCCAAATTGGAGGGGTGTTGGGCTGCAACACACACGAGGCCTTTTCGGTCCCTCGGTTAACCGTTGGAGTATCAAACAAAGTCCAAATGATACGAAACTTGACAGGTGGTCTACCGGTAGTAAACCAAAGCCGCTTGGCAAGTCTCGGTCCAATCCGGAAATGTTTAATCCCCACACAGGAAAGAAAGCTAGAAATGACCACCGGAGGAGAACGAAGCGCCGGAATGCAAAACGGACAACGGGGAAAATGCTCGAATGCATGAGACGAACACGTATGTAAATGAAATGCACATGATGACATGATATGAGATGCATGACAACGACAAAAACACATGGAGACAAAAACCCGAACCCGAGAAAATAAATATAACTTAACGCCAGAAACGGCAAGAGTTGGAGTACAAATTGGGAAAGTTACATCCGGGGTGTTACATGATGTATCGCGAGCTTTGCTATTATACTTGGATCCTATGATGTTTCTTCCCCCCTCTACTCTCTTGTAATGAATTGAGTTTCCCCTTTGGAGTTATCTTATCGGATTGAGTCTTTAAAGATTTGAGAACACTTGATGTATCTCTTGCCATTGATATTTGTGGTGACAATGGGATATCACGTGATTCACTTGATGTATGTTTTGGTGATCAACTTGCGGGTTCCGCCCATGAATCTATGCATAGGGGTTGGCACACGTTTTCATCGTGATTCTCCGGTAGAACTTTGGGGCACTCTTTGAGGTCCTTTGTGTTGGTTGAATAGATGAATCTGAGATTGTGTGATGCATATCGTATAATCATCCCCACGGATACTTGAGGTGACATTGGAGTATCTAGGTGACATTAGGGTTTTGGTTGATTTGTATCTTAAGGTGTTATTCTAGTACGAACTCTAGGGCTGTTTGTGACACTTATAGGAATAGCCCAACGGATTGATTGGAAAGAATAACTTTGAGGTGGTTTCGTACCCTACCATAATCTCTTCGTTTGTTCTCCGCTATTAGTGACTTTGGAGTGACTCTTTGTTGCATGTTGAGGGATAGTTATGTGATCCAATTATGTTAGTATTGTTGAGGGAACTTACACTAGCGAAAGTATGAACCCTAGGCCTTGTTTCAACACATTGCAATACCGTTTACGCTCACTTTTACCATTATTTACCTTGCTGTTTTTATAATTTCAGATTATAAATACATTTATCTACCATCCATATTGCACTTGTATCACCATCTCTTCACCGAACTAATGCACCTATACAATTTACCATTGTATTGGGTGTGTTGGGGACACAAGCGACTCTTTGTTATTTGGTTGCAGGGTTGGTTGAGAGAGACCATCTTCATCCTACGCCTCCTACGGATTGATAAACCTTAAGTCATCCACTTGAGGGAAATTTGCTACTGTCCTACAAACCTCTGCACTTGGAGGCCAACAACGTCTACAAGAAGAAGGTTGTGTAGTAGACATCAAGCTCTTTTCTGGCGCCGTTGCCGGGGAGGTGAGTGCTTGAAGGTATATCTTTAGATCTTGCAAGCGAGTCTTTTAGTTTCTTGTTTTATCACTAGTTTAGTCTATAAAAGAAAACTAAAAAAATGGAATTGAGTTTGTCTCATATGCTTCACCTTTTTAATATCTTTCGTGAGTATGATGAAAAGGATAATTGTGCTCAAGTGCTAGAAGAAGAAATCTATAAAATGTTTGGCACTAAATATTATAATGATGAGCATGATTGCAATGTTGTTAGTATGAATTCCTTGAATATCCATGATGCTAATGATATGCAAAGCCACAAGCTTGGGGAAGCTATGTTTGATGAAGATGATATTTTTCTGTCCCCCAAGCTTTGATGAGAAAATTTATTATGATAAAAGCATGCCTCCTATATATGATGATTATATTTATGAAAGTGGAATTGGAGAAGTCATGACTTTATTTTGTGATGAATCCACTATTCTGGAAGAGGTTCCAATTGATTATGAGAACAAAGTTGCTATCTATGATGATTATTGTGATGACTTGTATGCTATTAAAAATAATAATATCCATGAAACTTGTCATCATGATTTTAGTTTTCAATTGGATTATGCCTCACATGATAATTATTTTGTTGGGTTTACTCCCGCTATCCCGAATGAGAAGAATTTTGCTTATGTGGAGAGTAGTAAAATTTGTATGCTTGTAGATCATGAAAAAAATGCTTTAGGTTCCAGTTATATTGTTGAATTAATTCATGATGCTACTGAAAATTACTATGAGGGAGGAACATATGCTTGTAGGAATTGCAATAATATCAAGTTTCCTCTCTATGTGCTTAAAATTTTGAAGTTATGCTTGTTTTACCTTCCTATGCTAGTTGATTATTGTTCCCATAAGTTGTTTGCTCACAAAATCCCTATGCATAGGAAGTATGTTAGACTTAAATGTGCTAGTAATACTCTTCATGATGCTCTCTTTATCTTACAATTCTTATCCTTTATGTGAGCATCATTAAAATCATCATGCCTAGCTAGGGGCATTAAAGGATAGCGCTTTTCGGGAGGCAACCCAATTTTATTTTTGTTCCTTGATTTTTGTTCCTGTTTAGTAATAAATAATTCATCTAGACTCTTTTTAGATGTGGTTTTATGCTTTTAATTAGTGTTTGTGCCAAGTAGAACCGTTGGGAAGACTTGGGGAAAGTCTTGTTGATCATGCTGTAAAAAACAGAAACTTTAGCGCTCATGAGAATTGCTGCCATTTTTATTTGGAGAGTGATATTTAGTTAATTATTTTTGCATATGATTAATAGATAAATTCCTCAGGTCCATAAATTTATTTGAGAATTTTATGATTTCCACAAGTATACGTTTGATTCAGATTACTACAGACTGTTCTGTTTTTGACAGATTCTATTTTTCGTGTGTTGTTTACTTATTTTGATGAATCTATGGCTAGTAAAATAGTTTATAAACCATAGAGAAGTTGGAATACAGTAGTTTTAACACAAATATAAATAAATAATGAGTTCATTACAGTGCCTTGAAGTGGTGATTTATTTTCTTATATTAACAGAGCTTACGAGTTTTCTGTTAAGTTTTGTGTTGTGAAGTTTTCAAGTTTTGGGTAAAGATTCGATGGACTATGGAATAAGGAGTGGAAAGAGCCTAATATTGGGGATTCCCAAGGCACCTAAGGTAATATTCAAGGATATCCAAGAGCCTAAGCTTGGGGATGCCCCTGAAGGCATCCCCTCTTTCGTCTTCGTTCATCGGTGACTTTACTTGGAGCTATATTTTTATTCGCCACATGATATGTGTTTTGCTTGGAGAGTCCATTTATTTTGTTAGGATTTGCTTGCTGATTATTTATAACAATGTTTTGCATCTTTTATTTCAATAAAAGTGGCATTGATAGCCTTTACTATGCCTATGTTACAAGTATACATGTTGCTGTTTGAAAACAGAAAGTTTACCGCTGTTGCAATAATTCCCTAGAAAAGTCAGAATGTGATAAAATGTTGAAACCTTTTGCATATTAAGCTCTGATAAATTTACTACAGTGGGAATTTTATTTCATAATTTTTGGAGTTTGGGAAGTATGGATGTTGCAGCATTCTTTACAGACTATCCTGTTTAGACAGATTGCTGTTATGCTTGCATTGTTTGCATATGTTTGCTTCTTTAATGATTCTATTTGAGGATAGGACTATTAAATATGCAGAGGCATTTAGTATGAAATGTTGAATAATAATTTTAGTGATTTGCTACAGTAGAATATGATAAGGTTTTTGCAATGGTTTATACTAACTTATCTCACGAGTCCTTGTTGAGTTTTGTGTGGATGAAGCTTTTGAGATTTAGGGAGACTGTGATATGAGAGGAATTAAGGAGACACAAAAGCTCAAGCTTGGGGATACCCAAGGCACCTCAAGATAATATTTCAAGAAGTCTCAAGCGTCTATGCTTGGGGATGCCCCGGTTGGCATCCCACATTTCTTCTTCAACAACTATCGGTTAGTATCGGTTGATCCTAAGTTTTTGCTTCTTCACATGATGTTTGCTATTCTTAGATGTCATTTTATTTTGATTTGCTTGCTGTTTGAATAGAATACCAAGATCTGAAATTATTAAATGTTAGAGAGTCTTCACATAGTTGCATAATTATTCGACTACTCATTGATCTTCACTTATATCTTTCGGAGTAGTTTGTCGATGCTCTAGTGCTTCACTTATATCTTTTAGAGCATGGTCGTAGTTTTATTTTGAAGAAATAGATGAACTCTCATGCTTCACTTAGATTATTTTGAGAGTCTTAAATAGCATGATAATTTGCTTAAAATCCTAATATGCTAGGTATTCAAGAATAATAAAATTCTCTTATGAGTGTGTTGAATACTAGGAGAAGTTTGATACTTGATAATTGTTTTGAGATATGGACATGGTGATATTAGAGTCATTATAGTTGAGTAGTTGTGAATTTTAGAGATACTTGTGTTGAAGCTTGTGATTCCCGTAGCATGCACGTATGGTGAACCGTTATGTGATGAAGTCGGAGCATGATTTATTTATTAATTGTCTTCCTTATGAGTGGCGGTCGGGGATGAGCGATGGTCTTTTCCTACCAATCTATCCCCCTAGGAGCATGCGCGTAGTACTTTGTTTCGATAACTAATAGATTTTTGCAATAAGTATGTGAGTTCTTTATGACTAATGTTGAGTCCATGGATTATACACACTCTCACCCTTCCATCATTGCTAGCTTGTCTAGTACCGCGCAACTTTCGCCGGTACCATAAACCCACCATATACCTTCCTCAAAACAGCCACCATACCTGCCTATTATGGCATTTCCATAGCCATTCTGAGATATATTGCCATGCAACTTTCCACCGTTCCGTTTATTATGACACGCTTCATCATTGTCATATTGCTTAGCATGATCATGTAGTTGACATTGTATTTGTGGCAAAGCCACCGTTCATAATTCGTTCATACATGTCACTCATGCATCATTGCACATCCCGGTACACCGCCGGAGGCATTCATATAGAGTCATATCTTGTTCTAAGTATCGAGTTGTATCATTGAGTTGTAAATAAATAGAAGTGTGATGATCATCATTCAATAGAGCATTGTCCCAAAAAAGAGAAAGGCCATAAAAAAAGGGGCCAAATAAAAAAAAGAAAGGCAAAAAAAGGCCAAATAAAAAAATAAAAAATAAAAGGGACAATGCTACTATCCTTTTACCACACTTGTGCTTCAAAGTAGCACCATGATCTTCATGATAGAGAGTCTCCTATGTTGTCACTTTCATATACTAGTGGGGATCTTTCATTATAGAACTTGGCTTGTATATTCCAATGATGGGCTTCCTCAAAATGCCCTAGGTCTTTGTGAGCAAGCGAGTTGGATGCACACCCACTAGTTTCTTTTGTTGAGCTTTCATACACTTATAGCTCTAGTGCATCCGTTGCATGGCAATCCCTACTCACTCACATTGATATCTATTGATGGGCATCTCCATAGCCCGTTGATACGCCTAGTTGATGTGAGACTATCTTCTCCCTTTTTGTCTTCTCCACAACCACCATTCTATTCCACCTATAGTGCTATGTCCATGGCTCACGCTCATGTATTGCGTGAAGATTGAAAAAGTTTGAGAACATCAAAAGTATGAAACAATTGCTTGGCTTGTCATCGGGGTTGTGCATGATTTAAATATTTTGTGTGGTGAAGATGGAGCATAGCCAGACTATATGATTTTGTAGGGATAACTTTCTTTGGCCATGTTATTTTGAGAAGATATGATTTCTTAGTTAGTATGCTTGAAGTATTATTATTTCTATGTCAATATGAACTTTTGTCTTGAATCTTATGGATCTGAATATTCTTGCCACAAGTAAGAAGAATTACATTGAAATTATGCCAACTAGCATTCCACATCAAAAATTATCTTTTTATCATTTACCTACTCGAGGACGAGCAGGAATTAAGCTTGGGGATGCTTGATACGTCTCCAACGTATCTATAATTTTTTGATTGCTCCATGCTATATTATCTACTGTTTTGGGCAACATTGAGCTTTATTTTCCACTTTTATATTACTTTTGGGACTAACCTATTAACCGGAGGCCCATCCCAGATTTGCTGTTTTATGCCTATTTCAGTGTTTCGAAGAAAAGGAATATCAGACGGAGTCGAAACGGAACGAAATCAATTGGAGAAGTTATTTTTGGAAGAAAACACACCTGATGAACTTGGACCCTACGTCAGGGGAGACACGAGGTGCTCACGAGGGTGGGCAGCGCCCCCCCTAAGGCGCGCCCCTATCTCGTGGGGCCCCCGTGGCTCCTCCGACGTCCTCCCTGCACCCATATATACCTATGCAACCTAAAACTTCCAGAACGCACAATAGATCGGGAGTTCCGCCGCCAGAAGCCTCCGTAGCCACCAAAAACCAATTGGGACCCTGTTCCGGCACCCTGCCGGAGGGGGGAACCCTCACCGGTGGCCATCTTCATCATCCCGGTGCTCTCCATGACGAGGAGGGAGTAGTTCTCCCTCGGGGCTGAGGGTGTGTACCAGTAGCTATGTGTTTGATCTCTCTCTCTCGTGTTCTTGTGATGATACGATCTTGATGTATCGCGATGTAACATCCCAAAATTCTAAATTTTGGAATGTTATAATAAATAGATAGATTTGATTGATTGTTTGATTGATTGACTGAAAGTGAGTGAATTCGAAACTCTTTGAAAGTTAAATGAGAGGGAATAAAAGGACTTTCCCAAACTTTCATATTTGCTTTCTGATCTCCATGAATTCAAATTCGTTTCAAACACAAAACCCCGGAGAGAAGATGACATGACTTCTTCCATTTATTTAAATGACAAGGGGTGTTGAAAATATTTGAATTTCATTTGAAAATATTTCCGATTCTGGAACTTTATGCAACTCAATGATTTTCATGAGAGAAGATAAAATGACTTCTTCAAATTATATGAAATATGAGTTGGGAGTTTCAAAGAATTAAATTCAAAGTTCTTTTGAATTTATTTTCAATTTGGAGTTATTTGAGTTTTATTCAAATTATTTTTCTCCAAAAATAAAATATATGGAAATTAGGGTAACATGATTCCCTACAATAGAAACTTGGAGAAAAATTAGTTTGAAATCATTTTGGTATTTTTAAAAGGATTTTAGTTGGATTTTAATAGACCAGTAGCACTCTTTGAATTATTAAAATTTGTGTGTATTTTATTTAATGCTAGAAAAATGTTCATGTCGTAGAAAATCTTTTTCTGAAAATTTTGATATATAATATGCCTATATAAAGTTTTATTTTATTTTCGTTTTTCAGTTTATCGCATTCTGTAAAAAAAACCGCGCGGCCGGCCGAAAAAAAAAACTGCACCGCGCGGCTGGCCGAAGGCCTTTAGGCCCATTGCCTCTTTTCTTCTCTGTTTCGTATATTTTCGTCTACGTTTAGTCCCACATTGCCTAGCCTTTGACCCCTAAGCCTCTTTTCCACCAATAAATATAGACCCATAGAGCCTCCAAAAATCATCCAATTCGGGTTAAATCAATATTTTGGTTTGACTAGATTTATTTAAGAAAAATATATTTTTTTCTCTCCGCGCGACTTTTGGAAGTTGTCCCCACTCTCCAAAGTTGTCTTTTCTCTGCCCTATAAAGGTATCTTTCTTTTTTTTTCTTATCCTTCCGTAGTTTATTATTTTTAGACTAATACGATAGAATAATTAGATTATCAATTAGTCTACGTATTTATACGTTAGACCCTAGCCCGTAGCTATTTTTTTTCTCTCTTCCGTAAAACAGCTTGGCCCTGATTTTTCAAATAGCCATAACTTTTTACTCGTTTGCCCAAATCCAACGAAACCAACGCCCACTTCTTCGTTATGATGTCCTCTATCCAGTAATCCAACCCAAACATGTTTTTGAAAATTTTAAAATTTGAATTAGATCGGATTTTAATTCAAACTTCTTTTGATCATATCTTTTTATCCATAACTCCGTTTGAGTTGATTCTTTTTGCAAATCGAAGCTCTTGACCTAAACATTCTAATAAGGCCAAATTCACATAATTTTAGTACTGTTAGAAATTGTTTTATGTTGCAAGAGTTATTTGCTTGATTTTGATGTTTCCGAATCGTCTTCTTCGATATTTCTGATCTTTTGAGTGATTGCTTATGTGTGGTTACTATTGCTTGCTTACGATAGATTGACCGGAGTGTGACGAGTAGATCTATCAAGATTTTGAGTGCGAATCATCTTCATCAACATTGCAGGCAAGTTCACACTTTGATCATACCTTTTTCTACATCCCAGTTTTATTGCATTAGATCAATCTTCACACATTGCATGATTAGGATCTAATTAAATTGTGGGATGGGAAGTAGATGAGGTAGTACCTATTACCTGTTTATTATCAAACCTTTGGGAGTTACTTCTACGTTTGCTTATTATGCCATGCTATGCTAGTAGACGTGGATTGGGTGAGTGATATCCATGACAGATGTGAGATTGTTAATTAATGGTTTATCTAAGGTGGCAACCTAACACACATCTGGGTGGATTGAGGCACCTGGTTATTCTAGGATTGCCTGTCTAGGCACCTGGGTAATCCAGGACTTGCCTGTTTTCTTTTGGACCGCCACCCAGGCTCAAAGGGATCATGAGATTTTTCAAACTAGAAACTTCCGTGTGCAGCCACAAGCCATTATGGGCTCTGGCATAGTTGAGTAAGTCGTGCGAACTCTTACAGGGTAGACTAGCAGATGTAGGGGAAAGTAGGTGTACCGGTCTATCCATCGTAAGGTGCTAGCGCTTCTGAAAGACTGTGTCTCGGTCATCCGTTTCTCAAACACCATGTAGTGCGAGAAATCCAACGGAGGTGATCGAGTCTTGTGGGGAAAAGTGCGCAAACCTCTGCAGAGTGTATAAACTAATCATGATTAGCCGTGTCGCCGGTTATGGACATCTTGAGTATCTAGTTCTTGGATTATCCTGTTGATCTCATCACGTTACTTTAAATGAATATTGTTGGGTTTAATGATGTTACTTAATTGGGATTGAGAATGATGTCAACCATTCTCAATGTTCAACAACCACCATGATAGTTAAATAAATTTATTCCTTTGCAGTAGGGAAAAATTGGCTTTACGCAAAAACCTTATAACCATAGTCCACCAGCCATATATGCATATAGTGATAGCCATTGTTCATCATTTTCTCTATGGTGTGAATTTGCCAGTACATTCAATGTACTGACCCGTTTCGGGCTGCAACGTCTCATGTTGCAGGTTTCTTACGTCGAGTAAGTGATACGTTAGGGTTACGATTTCTACACTCAACTTTGCCGTTGGTGTTGATGGGAATCCACAACCTTGTTGCTTCCGCTATTTTGGATTTGAGGTAATAGTATTTACGTTACTTTTACATGTGATTTACCTCTGTTATAAATCCTCGAGTACTGTGTGTGTCAGCATACCGATCCAGGGATGACACTTAAGCACAGAGACTTGACCCATTCGGGTCGGGTCGCTACACGCGAGCTTTTCTATTATACTTGGATCCTATGATGTTTCTTCCCCCCTCTACTCTCTTGTAATGAATTGAGTTTCCCCTTTGGAGTTATCTTATCGGATTGAGTCTTTAAAGATTTGAGAACACTTGATGTATGTCTTGCCGTGGATATCTGTGGTGACAATGGGATATCACGTGATTCACTTGATGTATGTTTTGGTGATCAACTTGCGGGTTCCGCCCATGAACCTATGCATAGGGGTTGGCACACGTTTTCGTCGTGATTCTCCCGTAGAACTTTGGGGCACTCTTTGAGGTCCTTTATGTTGTTTGAATAGATGAATCTGAGATTGTGTGATGCATATCGTATAATCATGCCCACGGATACTTGAGGTGACATTGGAGTATCTAGGTGACATTAGGGTTTTGGTTGATTTGTATCTTAAGGTGTTATTCTAGTACGAACTCTAGGGCTGTTTGTGACACTTATAGGAATAGCCCAACGGATTGATTGGAAAGAATAACTTTGAGGTGGTTTCGTACCCTACCATAATCTCTTCGTTTGTTCTCCGCTATTAGTGACTTTGGAGTGACTCTTTGTTGCATGTTGAGGGATAGTTATGTGATCCAATTATGTTAGTATTGTTGAGGGAACTTACACTAGCGAAAGTATGAACCCTAGGCCTTGTTTCAACACATTGCAATACCGTTTACGCTCACTTTTACCATTATTTACCTTGCTGTTTTTATAATTTCAGATTATAAATACATTTATCTACCATCCATATTGCACTTGTATCACCATCTCTTCACCGAACTAGTGCACCTATACAATTTACCATTGTATTGGGTGTGTTGGGGACACAAGCGACTCTTTGTTATTTGGTTGCAGGGTTGGTTGAGAGAGACCATCTTCATCCTACGCCTCCTACGGATTGATAAACCTTAAGTCATCCACTTGAGGGAAATTTGCTACTGTCCTACAAACCTCTGCACTTGGAGGCCAACAACGTCTACAAGAAGAAGGTTGTGTAGTAGACATCAAGCTCTTTTCTGGCGCTGTTGCCGGGGAGGTGAGTGCTTGAAGGTATATCTTTAGATCTTGCAAGCGAGTCTTTTAGTTTCTTGTTTTATCACTAGTTTAGTCTATAAAAGAAAACTAAAAAAATGGAATTGAGTTTGTCTCATATGCTTCACCTTTTTAATATCTTCCGTGAGTATGATGGAAAGGATAATTGTGCTCAAGTGCTAGAAGAAGAAATCTATAAAATGTTTGGCACTAAATATTATAATGATGAGCATGATTGCAATGTTGTTAGTATAAATTCCTTGAATATCCATGATGCTAATGATATGCAAAGCCACAAGCTTGGGGAAGCTATGTTTGATGAAGATGATATTTTTCTGTCCCCCAAGCTTTGATGAGAAAATTTATTATGATAAAATCATGCCTCCTATATATGATGATTATATTTATGAAAGTGGAATTGGAGAAGTCATGACTTTATTTTGTGATGAATCCACTATTCTGGAAGAGGTTCCAATTGATTATGAGAACAAAGTTGCTATCTATGATGATTATTGTGATGACTTGTATGCTATTAAAAATAATAATATCCATGAAACTTGTCATCATGATTTTAGTTTTCAATTGGATTATGCCTCACATGATAATTATTTTGTTGAGTTTACTCCCGCTATCCCGAATGAGAAGAATTTTGCTTATGTGGAGAGTAGTAAAATTTGTATGCTTGTAGATCATGAAAAAAATGCTTTAGGTGCCAGTTATATTGTTGAATTAATTCATGATGCTACTGAAAATTATTATGAGGGAGGAACATATGCTTGTAGGAATTGCAATAATATCAAGTTTCCTCTCTATGTGCTTAAAATTTTGAAGTTATGCTTGTTTTACCTTCCTATGCTAGTTGATTATTGTTCCCATAAGTTGTTTGATCACAAAATCCCTATGCATAGGAAGTATGTTAGACTTAAATGTGCTAGTAATACTCTTCATGATGCTCTCTTTATCTTACAATTCTTATCCTTTATGTGAGCATCATTAAAATCATCATGCCTAGCTAGGGGCATTAAAGGATAGCGCTTGTCGGGAGGCAACCCAATTTTATTTTTGTTCCTTGATTTTTGTTCCTGTTTAGTAATAAATAATTCATCTAGACTCTTTTTAGATGTGGTTTTATGCTTTTAATTAGTGTTTGTGCCAAGTAGAACCGTTGGGAAGACTTGGGGAAAGTCTTGTTGATCATGCTGTAAAAAACAGAAACTTTAGCGCTCATGAGAATTGCTGCCATTTTTATTTGGAGAGTGATATTTAGTTAATTATTTTTGCATATGATTAATAGATAAATTCCTCAGGTCCAGAAATTTATTTGAGAATTTTATGATTTCCACAAGTATACGTTTGATTCAGATTACTACAGACTGTTCTGTTTTTGACAGATTCTGTTTTTCGTGTGTTGTTTACTTATTTTGATGAATCTATGGCTAGTAAAATAGTTTATAAACCATAGAGAAGTTGGAATACAGTAGGTTTAACACCAATATAAATAAAGAATGAGTTCATTACAGTACCTTGAAGTGGTGATTTATTTTCTTATATTAACGGAGCTTACGAGTTTTCTGTTAAGTTTTGTGTTGTGAAGTTTTCAAGTTTTGGGTAAAGATTCGATGGACTATGGAATAAGGAGTGGCAAGATCCTAAGATTGGGGATTCCCAAGGCACCCAAGGTAATATTCAAGGATATCCAAGAGCCTAAGCTTGGGGATGCCCCTGAAGGCATCCCCTCTTTCGTCTTCGTTCATCGGTGACTTTACTTGGAGCTATATTTTTATTCGCCACATGATATGTGTTTTGCTTGGAGAGTCCATTTATTGGAAAGAATAACTTTGAGGTGGTTTCGTACCCTACCATAATCTCTTGGTTTGTTCTCTGCTATTAATGACTTTGGAGTGACTCTTTGTTGCATGTTGAGGGATAGTTATGTGATCCAATTATGTTAGTATTGTTGAGGGAACTTACACTAGCGAAAGTATGAACCCTAGGCCTTGTTTCAACACATTGCAATACCGTTTACGCTCACTTTTACCATTATTTACCTTGCTGTTTTTATAATTTCAGATTATAAATACCTTTATCTACCATCCATATTGCACTTGTATCACCATCTCTTCGCCGAACTAGTGCACCTATACAATTTACCATTGTATTGGGTGTGTTGGGGACACAAGAGACTCTTTGTTATTTGGTTGTAGGGTTGCTTGAGAGAGACCATCTTCATCTTACACCTCCTACGAATTGATAAACCTTAGGTCATCCACTTGAGGGAAATTTGCTACTGTCCTACAAACCTCTGCACTTGGAGGCCAACAACGTCTACAAGAAGAAGGTTGTGTAGTAGACATCATCAGCCCACCAAGAAACATAGAAATTAGTCCCGGTGAAAAAAGAAAGATGGAGAAGGAGGCAACCAAGTTGAGGTTGCCCAGCAAAACGAAGAGATACTTCCTTACCATGGCGGCTGACGACTGCCCTACCACCACCAGCGCAACAATGAAGACCCTGGCGTGGGGATCCATCAAGAGGACCTCGGTTGAGCCGTCATTGTCGGTAGCGCAGGCGTACTTACGGATGAAGTCCTCGGCCTGGCCCGACCACTTCCGCTTGGGTTTTGCATCCTCGTTTGCCCATCATCGCTGTTGCCATCAGTCACCCTCGTCTCTCTCTCTCTCTCTCTCTCTCTCTCTCTCTCTCGGCAGTGGCGACGATAGTAGTGGCGGCGATGGCAGTAGTGGCGGCGCATAGGTTTCACCCTAGGTCAAGAGATCGGGGAGTGGTCGAAATGCTAAGAAGTAAAAACTCTGATGGCTCTTGAGACAACACATTTTTACCTGTAACATAATTTTTATTTTTATTTGAAAAGGTGGAATACATCCGGCCTCTACATCAGTCGATGTGTGTAGCCATATTATTAGAAATCGAAACAGAGTCTTAACAGCCAAGGAAGCTAAAAATCCGGCAATAAAGCGCCACATCCGATGATAAAGAATAGGCTACGATGCCTACACACCTAGCCAATTATTAACTCGCCATCCAAATCGGCTGAAGATAGCCCGTGCTACCATCTCCCAGCGGTTGCACCCAATAACCATAGACCCCACGTAGTCTGCATGAGTGAGTAATGACCACATACGAATCTAGGCTATAGCTCTTTAGATAACCTACAAAAAATTGGTGAATGTTGTACCATTAAAAACCATAACTTTCTAGTGTTCCATATAGCCCATAATAAAGCACATATCCCTATCCGAATATGTTTAGCTTTGTGTATGTCTACTCCATTAAGCCACGTTCCAAATAACGTGTTTATGCTCATTGGAGGTTGGATGTTAAAAGCTATATGGATAGACCATCATAACAATTTTGCAAGTGGACACTCGAGAAACAGGTGTTTAATCGTTTCGTTTTGATCACAAAAACAGCACCTGGGGTTACCAACCCAATTCCTTTTCATAAAATTATCTTTGGTCAAGATGACTTCTTTATGGACGAACCACATAAAGATCTTGATGCAGAGTGAAACTTTAATCTTCCATATGGTAAATTGATATGAACATCAGTTACAATAATGGACTATGGAGGTTAATGGCATGTGCTGTAGTGAGTCCATGATGTACTCCTCGGCTCCTCGTACATAGAAAATAAAGAGCGTTGAGCCCAATGATTCCTCTTGTGCATTGCATCAAACACATGGCATGTACACCATAATGGAAATCGAAGTCTGGATGGACGAAAGAAAGATGAGACACAAGAAGTTAATCAGGAAGAGAGTTTGCTTGAGCAAACCTAGCCGACGCCCCGCTTGCCGGGTGATCAGCGCACGGGCCACTAGTCAAAGCGTCACCATCCATATATTTATATTGCGGACCTTTTTGCCGGAAAATATTCCAGACCTTATTCCTAGGAAACGAAATACTAAGCACAATGTGTATCATTTGAACAATGTTAAAGAAGTAGAGGGGATCGACATCAAAAGTTGATTCCAGTAGGCTTCCCACTGTCACCTAGCACTATGTCAAACTATCAATACAAGATGTCAAGATCAAGCATGGCAATGCATCCCTCCCTTCCTCCACTGGCTTCACCTCTAAGCCGCTAGGAGAAGCTCATCACATCACGCTTCCATAACAATGAACGTCGAGGTGGTGCAGGTAGCCGCCGCCGTGCTGTGGTGAGTGCTAGGGATTTGACAACCTCGCCAGCCCACCAAGAAACATAGAAATTAGTCCCGGTGAAAAAAGAAAGATGGAGAAGGACGCAACCAGGTTGAGGTTCCCCAGCAAAACGAAGAGATACTTCCCAACCATGGCGGCTGATGGCTGCCCTACCACCACCGGAGCGACGACAAAGACCCAGGCGTGGTGATCCATCAAGAGGACCTCGGTTGAGCCGTCATCATCGGTAGCGCTGTAGGAACGAGAAGAGATGTATAGAGGGGGGGTGATTAGATCCTCAACAAAGAAAAGTATCACTTTTTAATTTCTTTAAGTTAAGGTGGAGTTTTAGCACAAGTTTAAACATTCACAATACATTTCAAGCAAGCATGGCAAGAGTATATGAGCATTGGGAAGTAAAGCATGCAACTTGTAAGAAAGTAAAGGGATGGGATTGGAGTTTAGAGGGAGCAAACACAATTGGAGACACGGAGATTTCTGGCGTGGTTTCGATAGGTGGTGCTATCGTACATCCACGTTGATGGAGACTTCAACCCACGAAGGGTAACGGTTGCGCGAGTCCACAGAGAGCTCCATCCACGAAGGGTCCACGAAGAAGCAGCCTTTGTCTATCCCACCATGGCCATCACCCATGAAGGACTTGCCTCACTTGGGTAGATCTTCACGAAGTAGGCGATCTCCTTACCCTTACAAACTCCTTGGTTCAACTCCACAATCTTGACGGAGGCTCCCAAGTGACACCTAACCAATCTAGGGGACACCACTCTCCAAAAGGTAATAGCTGGTGTGTTGATGATGAATTCCTTGCTCTTGTGCTTCAAATGATAGTCTCCCCAACACTCAACTCTCTCTCACAGATTTGGCTATGGTGGAAAGATGATTTGAGTGGAAAGCAACTTGGGGAAGGCTGAAGATCAAGATTCTTGTGGTTGGAATGGAATGTCTTGATCTCAACACATGAGTAGGCGGTTCTCTCTCAGAAAATGAATGCTGGAAGTGTAGGCATGTTCTGATGGCTCTCCTAATGAATGGAGGAAGGGTGGAGGGATATATATAGCCTCCACACAAAATCTAGCCGGTACACACAATTCACCAAACTCGATCAGACCGATTCAGTTCAAAATGTGAATGTTAGACTTTTTAGTGGGACCAATATGATCAACTTGGTGGGACCGATGTGATAGGGTTAGGGTAAAACCTCAACTCAGTTTGACCGATTACACAAACTCGGTGAGACCGATTTTGGTAATAAGCAAACCAGAGAGTTGGTCAAGCAAATTTGGTGGGACCGATTTGCTTATCTCGGTGAGACCGAAATAATTGCAACAGGCAACAGAGAGTTTGCAAGCCCATCTCGGTGATATCGAGATCCCATCGGTAAGACCGAAGTGTCTAGGGTTTCTGGCAGTGGCTATGTCAAGTGAACTCGGTGGTACCGGATAGATCAAATCGGTGGGGCCGAGTTTGACTTTTGGGACATATGTGGAAATGAGAGAGTGGTCGAGGGCTTTTGGAGCATATCACTAAGCACTTTGAGCAAGCAAGCCATTAAGCAACACCTCATCCCCTTTTAATAATATTGGCTTTCCTATGGACTCAATGCGATCTTGGATCACTGAACTGAAAATGTAGAATCTTGAGCTTTTGCCAATCCTTGTCCTTAGATTCTTGAAGGGGTTCCACATCCTCTTGTCCATTCCATGCCTTTGCTGAACTTTCTGGAATATACGAGATAAAAGTATTAGTCCAACAAGAGATATGTTGACATTAATTACCAAAATCACCCAAGGAGCACTTGTGCTTTCAAGCGCAGGCGCGTGATGTCGCTTGAAATTACGTCGGTATTTCCCCAAAGAGGAAGGGATGATGCAGCACAACGGCGGTAGGTATTTGCTACCTCTCGAGCACTGCATTGGTTTTTCCTTGAAGAGGAGAGGGTGATGCAGCAAAGTAGCATAAGTATTTCCCTCAGTTTTTGAGAACCAAGGTATCAATCCAGTAGGAGACTACACGCAAGTCTCTCGTACCTACACAAACAAATAAGAACCTCGCAACCAACGCGATAAAGGGGTTGTCAAGCCCTTCACGGTCACTTATGAGAGTGAGATTTGATAGAGATAATACTAATAAGATAAATATTTTTGATATTTTTATGATATAGATTGAAAGTAAAGATTGCAAAATAAAATAGATTGGAAACTTATATGATAAAAGATAGACCCGGGGGCCATAGGTTTCACTAGTGGATTCTCTCAAGATAGCATAAGTATTACGGTGAGTGAACAAATTAATGTCCAGCAATTGATAGAAAAGTGCATAATTATGAGAATATCTAGGCATGATCATGTATATAGGCATCACGTCCGCGACAAGTAGACCGAAACAATTCTGCATCTACTACTATTACTCCACACATCGACCGCTATCCAGTATGCATCTAGAATATTAAGTTCATAAGAACAGAGTAACGCATTAGGCAAGATGACATGATGTAGAGGGATAAACTCAAGCAATATGATATAAACCCCATCTTTTTATCCTCGATGGCAACAATACAATACGTGCCTTGCTGCCCCTGCTGTCACTGAGAAATGACACCGCAAGATTGAACCCAAAGCTACGCACTTCTCCCATTGCAAGAAAGATCAATCTAGTAGGCCAAACAAAACTGATAATTCGAAGAGACTTGTAAAGATAACCAATCATACATAAAAGATTTTAGAGAAGAATCAAATATTGTTCATAGATAAACTTGATCATAAACCCACAATTCATCGGATCTCGACGAACACACCGCAAAAAGAGTTACACCAAATAGATCTCCAAGAAGATCGAGGAGAACCTTGTATTGAGATCCAAAGAGAGAGAAGAAGCCATGTAGCTAATAACTATGGACCCGAAGGTCTGTGGTAAACTACTCACACATCATCGGAGAGGCTATGGTGTTGATGTAGAAGCCCTCCGTGATCGATTCCCCCTCCGGCGGAGCTCCGGAAAGGGCCCCAAGATGGGAGCTCTTGGGTACAGAAGGTTGTGACGGTGGAAATAGGGTTTCGTGGTGCTCCTCGATGTTTTCTGGGTATATGGATATATATAGGAGGAAGAAGTAGGTCGGTGGAGCCACGAGGTTGGGGGCGCGCCCAGGGGGGCAGGCGCACCTCCCTGCCTCGTGGCCTCCTCGTTGATTTCTTGACGTCCATTTCAAGTCACCTGGTTCACATTTGTTCCAAAAATAACTCTCCCGAAAGTTTCATTCCATTTGGATTCCGTTTGATATTCTTTTTCTGCGAAACACTGAAATAGGCAAAAAAACAGCAAATTGCACTGGGCCTTGGATTAGTAGGTTAGTCCCAAAAATAATATAAAAATGTATAAATAAGTCCATTAACATCCAAAATAGATAATATAATAGCATGGAGCAATAAAAAATTATAGATACGTTGGAGACGTATCAAGCATCTCCAAGCTTAATTCCCGCTCGTCCTCGAGTAGGTATATGATAAAAAACAGAATTTTAGATGTGGAATGCTACCTAGTATAATTCTCAATATAATTTTCTTTAAGTGGCATGAATATTCAGATTTGAAATATTCAAGACAAAAGTTTAATATTGACATAAAAATAATAATACTTCAAGCATACTAACTAAACAATCATGTCTTCTCAAAATAACATGGCAAAAGAAAGTTCATCCCTACAAAATCATATAGTTTGGTCATGCTCCATTTTCATCACACAAGAATGCTCTCATCATGCACAACCCGATAACAAGCCAAGTAATTGTTTCATACTTAAGCAATCTCAAACTTTTTTTAACTTTCACGCAATACATGAGCGTGAGCCATGGATATAGCACTATGGATGAAATAGAATATGATGATGGGGGTTATGTAGATAAGACAAAAAAAGAAGAAAGTCTCACATTGACGCAGCTAATCAATGGGATAGGGAGATGCCCATCAATTAATGTCAATGCAAAGATTAGGGATTGCCATGCAACGGACGCACTAGAGCTATAAATATATGAAAACTCAACAAAAGAAACCAAGTGGTTGTGCATTCAACTTACTTTCTCATGAATACCTAGAGCATTTGAGGAAGCCTATTTAAACCAATAAAGAGGCTAGCCAACTCTCCTCCAGAAAGCTCCCTCGATTGGGCCTTCGTCGGCCATCGGATTTAGTTTTCTAGCATGTCTGGACCGTCAGATCTTTACCTCGTGGTTAAACCCGATTTTCACCTCGCAGTTGTTTTAGTTGTCCAATGACAAGTGGGCTCACACCGAGCTCTTGTTGGCTGGATTGGCTGTTTCCGGGTGCACCAGGTTTTGCCCAATGAGCTCGGCACGCTCCGCACCCAATCGCCTGCTTCTCGCCCTACACCCACCCGACCCGCCAAACGAACCCTAGCGCTCTTTCTCCTTCCCCTCCATCCCCACAAGCCGCCACACCCCTCCCTCTCTCCCTCATCCTCTCCTCACCTGCAGCCGCCGGCCTTGTCTCTCCACTCGCCTCCTCCTCTCCTCTACCACGTCGTCGTTGATCCACCGCCGACCTTCTCCTCTGCTTACCTCCTCCTGTCCTCTTCCATGTTGCCGTCGATCCAGATCGGACGTATCGTCGTGGGGGAGCAGCGCCGGCAGGGTCATCGCGGTGCAGGTGTGGGGTAGGATGCAACGACAAGGGGAAGGAGGAGGCCGGTGAGGAAGTCAAGCAACAACGGGTGGGGGTAAGGGGCAGGGTGAGGCCTCGCGCACCTGCCGGCGGCCGGCGGGTCGACTTGTCGCGCCACCGCGTCGTCGTCTCCTCTGCGCCATGAGGTGCCACCTCTGCCTCCACCCCCCGCCGGGCAAGGAGCTCGAGGTGAACAGGCGGTGTGGGAAGGCGAGAGGAAGCAGGAGCTCATGTCTCCTCCAATGGATGTCTCGTGCATCTGGAGTACAAGGAGAACAACACGTGCCTGTTGGAGGTGGCTCGAGCGATGCAGGCCAGCGGCGAACTTGGTGCTCCACTCTTTCTCTCCCTCACTTCCTCCTCACTCATATTTTACTTTGCTAATATTTGTATTTTTAAACTTGAGGTGTGCAGATCTGACATAGAAGACCACGTTCCTCAGGGATCCCAGAATCTATTAGACAATATGGTAGTCCAATGCTTTTTTGAAGTATATATTGGCACTATGCTGAAAAAGGACATGGCAGGTGAAGTTTTATTATCTATCCTGGTAGAATAATCCAAACAAGATATGTTTTACTCACCAATTTATATGCCTGACTGTGCTGCTATTGTTACTATTTTCTTAATGGATGCTCCTAAAATTGTTTCGGTGCTCTTCGACCAAGATTGACCAAATGAGTGTTCTGCTAAAGTAAAAGTCATAAGACTGAAATAACATGGGTCAGCCTTTGTATGTCTGCCAGTGCTACAAATTATTTGAATGAAAGATCTAAAAATACACAGCACATCGTATGTCCACAGTTGTGATGATGATAGGTGCAGAGTCTTGGCCTGATCATTACATTAACTTGAAAGCTTGTGTTCTTTTGAGCTTACATTATGTAGCATCTCTACTGTAGGTTTGTAAGTAGCTTTCTCCTTTATCTGATGGAAATCATAATTGTTTTACAGGAAGTGAAGACAGCCAGTCATCGCGCCATATTCCCGTGAGCTCCATTCATATTACTATATGCTTAAAACGTCGTGCTCTCCTTCTCTACATCATGTGGTAGTAGTATTTACTTGCCATTCATGCATCTTGTTCCATCATGTCAGTCATGTCTTACATATCGCGCTTAACTGATTTGCTCAGTTCCTCTGCTATGATTTTCTATCTTGTTTTTCGAACATTCTTGGTTACTATAGATTATCATGCCATCTTGCTGCAACGCATTCAAACCTGCAAATAGCTTTGTAAACAGAACTATGTGCCCAGGCATTTGATTGTGCTTACATGTTTCCAAATGGGGCCTCTCTTCGTACATAATTGAACATGGGATTGAACCCATGGTCACATCATATTGTGAGACATGTCTGAAACGTCTAAGCTGGGAAATCAGGTCGATTTATATGACTACTGAAAATGAGCATCCGAATATTTACAGAACTTATCCACTTCCAGCGGAATATCAATTATAAAAAATCCACCATGTACCATGATCAATTAAATAGTCTTGCTTAAGTTTATGTTACCTCTGTATGCTAAATGAATGTTCACTTGTGTTCAAATTTCAAGGAAGTGTGCTTCACGCTTCTGTTTCTACAATATGATTTAGAGTATATGATTTCATTTTCCTACTTTCCCAGTTATAAATTTATTGGCATCAAAGTAGAGCTTCAGGTTTATGGTTCAGTATATCATTGCAAAGTAGTTTATGGCTCAGTATATCACTGCAGGTTCCTTACACCATCAAATTTCAATGTTTTTGTATTTTTGTCGATTGAAGCATGTTCTTCGACTATAAAATAGCAGAGATTTATTTTCTTATCAATTCTAATCCCTTTTTGATACATTGCAGGTTTGCTATCAAACTCTCAAAAAGGAAAAACAATGTTACTCTGTTTTTTGGAGAACCTTCCTGTAGAGTACCTCGACAGAGACATATGCGATCGAGGATATATTCGATGGATTTTCACGCAAAACTTGGAGGGTATTTTTTGCAGGTTTGTTGCTTGCTTTATTGTTTTCTTACTTTCTGTTGTTCAAGACAATATCTTCCTAGCATTGCTCTATAAATTTAAATCCATCTTTTTGTTCTTTGGATTATCATGGCGTACTCGTCCTGTCTAATCCAAGAAAGAGCCTTCATGTTTGCAGATAGTTTGGTGTTCTCATGGTTATTTTGTAGTGATTTTCCTTCCATTCATTACTTGGTAACCATCTATCGCAGCTCAGCTATTGTCCAGTTGCTGTCCTTATGGTGAGTGATTGATGGTGCATGTTTTCCTATTAGTTTCTTTCCATGCCAATGTCTGAATTTTATCTTGCCGTTTTGCATTTCTCCAGGCCTTTAATTCTCACTGTGATTCCCCGAGATGCGCTATTAGTAGGCATCCACTTCCTAACAAAAATTTGGTGGTCAACTTGAACGAGTCATTTATCTAGCTACAACAACCTTCATTGCTTTTGCAGTCAACTTGAACGAGTCTATACCTGCCAAATATTTACACGTTAGTATAGCCAGAAAGTCAGATGATCGTTCCATGTTGGTTAGCCGTGATAAATCAAATTTCTAGAGTAGCAGATGATTCGTGTCAGGTTTCATTTAGAGATTGAAATATGTCTTGACTCTAAAATAAGTAGTACAACGTCCAGTTCTGCATAGGTGAAAGCATACTATCTAAAACTGGACGGCCTTCTAAAGCTCTGAAACTACTAGTTGTGTAATATGTATCCCCTTTTCATACTCTATATATGCTTTCTACTTACTAGGAAAAAATGCGTGAGAACGATGGCCTAGAGGACGCGAATTGCACTCAAATATATGCAGGTTTCTTGCCAAACTAACTGCCACTATTTTATTTCAGGTGCTTCTTCTGTAACTTAGTCTATTTTGCTGGCTCTTCTCATTTCCTGGCGAACTTTTTAGTCTGTACAGTCGAATCGTTGGATGTTGCTTTCTACTATCTATAGAGGTTCTATCCAAACTATTAGCTGCCTGACTTGATTTTTTGAAATACACCGTCCTGATAGACCAAGTGGACCCACACATTTCCATGGGATTTTAGAAAAATATATGTGAATTTGCATACATTTTCTAAATTTCTATCTTTTCTTATCCATGCTTCCCCATAGATATATAGCAGGCTCAAAAAAAATGAATGTCTGATTGTGTCCAAATTTCAAGGAAGCGTGCTTCACACTTCTCTTTCTGCAATATGTTTCAGAGTATATGATTTAATTTTCCTACTTTCCTAGTTACAATACTGTGTACTTCATTCTTAGGTTTGCTTTGGGAAAAATAGGTATACAGGTTATTGAAAGCTCCATTTTTCTCCATTATATAGATCATATAGCTTTGTGATCAAAGGTAGGTTGTCACATATGGGATGTTGCTTGTGAAAGTTATATACAGCCATGAGTCCCTGGCAAAATAATCGCAGCTCATGTTACTAGGATCAGGGAACCTCGACCATTTTTCTGAAACATGTCGCAGCTCATGTTCCTACTTTCTCAGCTACACTACTATGTACTTCATTCTTACCTTCACTTTTGGAAGTTACATTGCTTTCTTTTCCCTCATAAACTTGCTAACAATATTGGCGAAGTAATCCCGACTTCAGATTTCCCATTGAATAAATAACTAATTTAGTTTGTTAAAAAATTGTAGGTCAAGATCCATGAATAGGAGCAAGGCATCACACCAGCTCTGAGAAGAAAAGGATATGAAGACAAAGATAGACCAGTGTTCTGCTCCGAAGCAAAAACATTTTGCATGTAATAATGAACTATAATTTACCACAATCTCTCTAAAATAGGCCTACCTATTACCAGTCCGTTGCTTGCTTTTGTATTAGGAAGTATGACCCAGTCATATATATTTACATTCACGTTGTTTAGTTATGGTTTGTATGAATGAAATTACCTTTTTAATCGAGCTTCAAAATTCTTATGTGCAGTGAAATTGTATCTAGCACTTTGTAAAGAACAAATGAAACACATTTCAAGTAACTCTTTAGTCTAAATTGACACCTTGTGCCATTAGACATCATAATCATAAATGGTTGCTAAAGAGTTTGAATTGGTAAAGTAGTTGCATCTGCTATTTCAAATCTGGACTGTTCCTCCTTGGTAAAACATAATTTAATTTTCAAAACACTTTGTGTTTGAAATGGACATTGTGGTGGTTGGTGTAATGGGCCATATGTGTAACCATGCATGCAGAGAAATCCCAAATAATAGGACAAGAGAAATCTCACCAGTTGAGTGTTCTTCTCTCGCCCAAATGAGGAACTGAGGAAGAAACATGGATAAATAGGCACGATGGATGCATGCGCGACTCCGAACAGGCCACACAAAGAATTGTTCCTGGACCTTTCAAATACCTATGCTTTCATATACAAACATGTTTTTTTTTTCAAACTCAGATTTCTCATGGTGATAACCATATTTTTTAACTAAATGCTTCCTTCGTTGGTCTATGCATGTTATAGATTTTTTAACTCAGATTTCTCAGCATGATAAACATATTTTCAATATAGCATGATTTTAACACATGGTCTTTATATTAGCAATATCAAATATGTCCTTGCAAAATGAAACTATTTTCATCGACAACATGGCTTTTGTGGATCTCTGTGCCATTTGAACGGCTCAACTAGTTGTTGGAATATACAAGCCAAGTCCTGTAATGAAAAATTTCCCATTAGTATATGAAAGTGACAAAACACGAGACTCTTTATCATAAAGATTATAGTGCTACTTTGAAGCACAAGTGTGGAAAAAGAGGATAGTAGCATTGTCATTTTATTTTCCCTTTTTTGGGCCTTCCTTTTTTATTTGGCCTTTCTTTTTTTATTTTTTATTTGAGACAATGCTCTATTAATGATGATCATCACACGTCTATTTATTTACAACTCAATGATTACAACTCGATACTAGAACAAGATATGACTCTATGAATGCCTCCGATGGTGTACCGGGAAGGGCAATGAATCAAGAGTGACATGTATGATAAATTATGCATGGTGGCTTTGCCACAAATACGATGTCAACTAGATGATCATGCAAAGCAATATGACAGTGATGAAGCGTGTCATAAATGAAACGGTGGAAAGTTGCATGGCAATATATCTCGGAATGACTATGGAAATGCCATAATAGGTAGGTATGGTGGCTGTTTTGAGGAAGATATAAGGAGACTTATGTGTGACCGAGCGTATCATATCACGGGGTTTGGATGCACCGGCGAAGTTTGCACCAACTCTCAAGGTGAGAAAGGGCAATGCACGATACCGAAGAGGCTAGCAATGATGGAAGGGTGAGAGTGCGTATAATCCATGGACTCAACATTAGTCATAAAGAACTCACATACTTATTGCAAAAATCTACAAGTCATCAAAAACCAAGCATTACATACATGCTCCTAGGGGGATAGATTGGTAGGAAAAGACCATCGCTCGTCCCCGACCGCCACTCATAAGGAAGACAATCAAAGAACACCTCATGTTTCAAATTTGTTACACAACGGTTACCATACGCGCATGCTACGGGACTTGCAATCTTTAACACAAGTATTTCTCAAATTCACAACTACTCAACTAGCACACTTTAATATCACCATCTTTATATCTCAAAACAATTATCAAGTATCAAACTTCTCATAGTATTCAATGCACTTTCTATGATAGTTTTTATTATACCCATCTTGGATGCCTATCATATTAGGACTAATTTCATAACCAAAGCAAATTACCATGCTGTTCTAAAGGACTCTCAAAATAATATAAGTGAAGCATGAAAGATCAATAATTTCTATAAAATAAAACCACCACCGTGCTCTAAAAGATATAAGTGAAGCACTAGAGTAAAATTATCTAACTCAAAAGATATAAGTGAAGCACATAGAGTATTCTAATAAATTCCAATTCATGTGTGTCTCTCCCAAAAGGTGTGTACAACAAGGATGATTGTGGTAAACTAAAAAATAAAGACTCAAATCATACAAGACGCTTCAAGCAAAACACATATCATGTGGTGAATAAAAATATAGGATCAAGTAAAGTTACCGATGGAAGAAGACGAAAGAGGGGATGCCTTCCGGGGCATACCCAAGCTTAGGCTTTTGGTTGTACTTGAATTTTACCTTGGAGTGGCTTGGGAATCCCCAAGCTTAGTCTCTTGCCACTCCTTGTTCCATAATCCATCAAATCTTTACCCAAAACTTGAAAACTTCACAACACAAAACTCAACAGAAAATCTCGTGAGCTCCGTTAGTATAAGAAAACAAACCACCACTTAAGGTACTGTAATGAACTTATTCTTTATTTATATTGGTGTTAAACCTACTGTATTCCAACTTCTCTATAGTTCATACCCTCCGATACTAGCCATAGATGCATCAAAATAAGCAAACAACACACGAAAGACAGAATCTGTCAAAAACAGAACAGTCTGTATTAATCTGTAGGTTTCGAATACTTATGTAACCCCAAAAATTCTGAAATAAATTGGTCGACGTGAGGAATTTGTCTATTAATCATCTTCAAAAAGAATCAACCTAATTGCACTCTCCAGTAAAAAATGGCAGCAAATCTCGTGAGCGCTAAAGTTTCTGTTTTTTACAGCAAGATCTCTAAAACTTCCCCCAAGTCTTCCCAAAGGTTCTACTTGGCACGAACACTAATTAAAAGTATAAAACCACATCTAAATAGAGGCTAGATGAATTATTTATTACTAAACATGAGAAAAAATCAAGGAACAAAAATTAAATGGGGTTGCCTCCCAATAAGCGCTAGCGTTTAACGCCCCTAGCTAGGCATAAAAGCAAGAATAGATTTAGGTATTGTCATCTTTGGTATGCAATCCATAAGTAGCTCTCATAATAGATTCATAAGGTAATTTAATTTTCTTTCTAGGAAATTGTTCCATGCCTTTCCTTAACGGAAATTGTAATCTAATATTCCCTTCTTTCATATCAATAATTGCACCTATCGTTCTAAGGAAAGGTCTACCAAGAATAATAGGACATGTAGGATTGCAATCAATATCAAGAACAATGAAATCTACGGGCACATAATTCCTATTTGCAACAATAAGAACATCAGTAATCCTTCCCATAGGTTTCTTAATAGGAATCTGCAAGATGCAAATTTAAAGAACAATCATCAAATTCACGGAAACCTAACACATCACACAAAGTTTTTGGAATCGTGGAAACGCTAGCACCCAAATCACATAAAGCATAACATTCATGATCTTTAATTTTAATTTTAATAGTAGGTTCCCACTGAAGTTTTCTAGGGATTGAAACTTCTAATTCAAGCTTTTCTTCATAAGATTTCATTAAAGCATCAACGATATGTTTGGTAAAAGCTTTATTTTGACTATAAGCATGTGGAGAATTTAGCACGGATTGCAACAAGGAAATACAATCTATCAAAGAGCAATTATCATAATTAAATTCCTTGAAATCCAAAATAGTGGGTTCATTGCTATGTAAAGTTTTGACCTCTCCAATCCCACTTTTACCAATTTTTGCATCAAGATCTAAAAACTCCGAATCATTGGGACGCCTTTTAACTAAAGTTGACTCATTTCCAGTCCCATCATTATCAAGATTCATATTGAAAAACAAAGATTTAATAGGAGACACATCAATCACATTTAGATCTTCATCCTTATTATCATCAAAACTAGAAGAACACGCTTTTATAAAGCAATCTTTTTTGCACGCATCCTAGCGGTTCTTTCTTTGCACTCATCAATGGAAATTCTCATGGCTTTGAGAGACTCATTGATATCATGCTTAGGTGGAATAGATCTAAGTTTCAAAGAATCAACATCAAGAGAAATTCTATCCACGTTCCTAGCCAATTCATCAATCTTAGACAATTTTTCTTCAATCAAAGCATTGAAACTCTTTTGCGAACTAATAAATTCTTTAATACTAGATTCAAAATCAGAGGGCATCTTATTATAAGTTCCATAAGAATTGTTGTAGGAATTACCATAATTATTAGAGGAATTACTAGGAACAGGCCTATGATTAAAGTTTCCTCTATACACGTTGTTACCAAAATTGTTCCTACCAACAAAATTCACATCCATTGATTCATTATTATTCTCAATCAAAGTAGACAAAGGCATATCATTAGGATCAGAAGAAACACTCTTATTAGCAAACAATTTTATAAGTTCATCCATCTTTCCACTCAAAACATTAATTTCTTCTATAGCATGAACCTTTTTACTAGTAGATCTTTCGGTGTGCCATTGAGAATAATTAACCATAATGTTATCTAGGAGCTTGGTAGCTTCTCCTAAAGTAATTTCCATAAAAGTGCCTCCTGCGGCTGAATCTAAAAGATTTCTGGAAGCAAAATTCAATCCAGCATAAGAATTTTGTATGATCATCCATAAATTCAAACCTTGAGTAGGGCAATTACGAATCATTAATTTCATCCTCTACCATGCTTGTGCAACATGCTCATGATCTAGTTGCTTAAAGTTCATAATATCGTTTCTAAGAGAGATGATCTTAGCGGGAGGAAAACACTTAGAGATAAAAGCATCTTTGCACTTGTTCCAAGAATCAATACTATTTTTAGGCGAAGACGAAAACCAAGTTTTAGCATGATCTCTAAGCGAAAATGGAAATAGCTACAATTTAACAATATCATTATCCACATCTTTCTTCTTTTGCATATCACACAAATCAACAAAGCTGTTTAGATGGGTAGCGGCATCTTCACTAGGAAGGCCAGAGAACGGATCTTTCATGACAAGATTCAGCAAAGCAGTATTAATTTCACAAGATTCAGCATCGGTAAGAGGAGCAATCGGAGTGCTAATAAAATCATTATTGTTGGTATTGGAAAAATCACACAATTTAGTATTATCTTGAGCCATTGTGACAAACAATCCAACACACAAGCAAGCAAGAGGCAAACAAAAAGAGGCGAACGGAAAAGAGGGCGAATAAAACGGCAAGGGTGAAGTGGGGGAGAGGAAAACGAGAGGCAAATGGCAAATAATGTAATGCAAGGGATAAGAGTTTGTGATGGGTACTTGGTATGTCTTGACTTGTGAGTAGATCTCCCCGGCAACGGCGCCAGAAATCCTTCCTGCTAGAACTTGAGCACTGCCTTGGTTTTCCTTTGAAGAGGAAAGGATGATGCATCAAAGTAGCGTAAGTATTTCCCTCAGTTTTTGAGAACCAAGGTATCAATCCAATTGGAGACTACACGCAAGTCCCTCGTACCCACACAAACAAATAAGAACCTCGCAACCAACGTGATAATTGTCAAGCCCTTCACGGTCACTTACGAGAGTGAGATCTGATAGAGATAATAATAATAAGATAAATATTTTTGGTATTTTTATGATATAGATTGAAATTAAAGATTGCAAAATAAAATAGATTGGAAACTTAAATGATATAAGATAGACCCGGGGGCCATAGGTTTCACTAGTGGCTTCTCTCAAGATAACAGAAGTATTACGGCGAGTGAACAAATTACTGTCGAGCAATTGATAGAAAAGTTCATAATTATAAGAATATATAGGCATGATCATGTACATAGGCATCACGTCCACGACAAGTAGACCAAAACGATTCTGCATCTACTACTATTACTCCACACATCGACCGCTATCCAGCATGCATCTAGAGTATTAAGTTCATAAGAACAGAGTAACACATTAGGCAAGATTACATGATGTAGAGGGATAAACTCAAGCAATATGATATAAACCCCATATTTTTATCCTCGATGGAAACAATACAATATGTGCCTTGCTGCCCCTGCTATCACTGGGAAAGGACACCGCAAGATTGAACCCAAAGCTACGCACTTCTCCCATTGCAAGAAAGATCAATCTAGTAGGCCAAACCAAACTGATAATTCGAAGAGACTTCAAAGATAGCCAATCATACATAGAAGATTTCAGAGAAGGATCAAATATTGTTCATAGATAAACTCGATCATAAACCAACAATTCATCGGATCTCGACAAACACACCGCAAAAAGAGTTACATCAAATAGATCTCCAAGAAGATCAAGGAGAACATTGTATTGAGATCCAAAGAGAGAGAAGAAGCCATCTATCTAATAACTATGGACCCGAAGGTCTGTGGTAAACTACTCACACATCATCGAAGAGGCTATGGTGTTGATGTAGAAGCCCTCCGTGATCGATTCCCCCTCCGACGGAGCTCCGGAAAAGGCCCCAAGATGGGAGCTCTTGGGTACAGAAGGTTGCGGCGGTGGAAATAGGGTTTCGTGGTGCTCCTGGATGTTTTCGGGGTATATGGATATATATATAGGAGGAAGAAGTAGGTCGGTGGAGGAGTGAGGGGCCCACGAGGGTGGGGGCGCCTAGGGGGGGGGGGCAGGCGTGCCTCCCTGCCTCGTGGCCTCCTTGTTGATTTCTTGACGTCCACTCCAAGTCCCCTGGATCATGTTTGTTCCAAAACTAACTCTCTCGAAGGTTTCATTCCGTTTGGATTCCGTTTTATATTCCTTTTCTGTGAAACACTGAAATAGGCAAAAAACATCAATTTGCACTGTGCCTTGGGTCAGTAGGTTAGTCCCAAAAATAATATAAAAGTGTATAAATAATCCCATTAACATCCAAAACAAATAATATAATAACATGGAACAATCAAAAATTACAGATACATTGGAGACGTATCAGTATTTCCCTCAGATATGAAACAAAGGTTATCAAAGCAGTAGGAGAACCAAGCAACACACGTAAACAGCCCCTGCACACAAATAACAAATACTCGCAACCCGGCATGTTAAAGGGGTTGTCAATCCCTTTCGGGTAACGATGCCAGAAATTGGCACGCAGATGGGAGAAAGTTGTAAATATTGATAGATCGAACGCCAAAGAAAATAAATTGCATCAAGGTATTTTTGTATTTTTGGTTTAATAGATTTGAAAATAAAAGCAAAGGGAAATAGATCACAAAGGCAAAAAATATGAGAAAGAGACCCGGGGGCCGTCGGTTTCACTAGTGGCTTATCTTGAGAAAAATAGCAAACAGTGGGTAAACAAATTACTATTGGGCAATTGATAGAACTTCAAATACTCATGACGATATCCATGCAATGATCATTACATAGGCATCATGTTCAAGATTAGTAGACCGACTCCTGCCTGGATCTACTACTATTACTCCACACATCGACCGCTATCCAGCATGCATCTAGTGTATTAAGTTCATGGGAAAACGGAGCAATGCAATAAGAACGATGACATGATGTAGAAAATATCTATCTATGTAGAGATAGACCCCATCGTTTTATCCTTAGTAGCATCGATACATACGCGTCGGTTTCCCTTCTGTCACTGGGATCAAGCACCATAAGACTGAACCCACTACAAAGCACCTCTTCCCATTGCAAGATAAATAGATCAAGTTGGCCAAACAAAACCCAAATATCGGAGAAGAAATACGAGGCTATAAGAAATCACGCATACAAGAGATCAAAGAAACTCAAATACTTTCATGGATATAAAAAGATAGATCTGATCATAAACTCAAAGTTCATTCTATCGCAACAAACACACCGCAAAAAGAGTTACATCATATGGATCTCCAAGAGATCATTGTATTGAGAATCCAGCGAGAGACAGGAAACCATCTAGCTACTAACTACAGACCCGAAGGTCTACAAAGAACTACTCACGCATCATCGGAGAGGCACCAATGGAAGTGGTAAACCCCTCCATGATGGTGTCTAGATTGAATCTGGTGGTTCTAGACTCTGCGGCGATTGGAATTGATTTTCGTCAACTCCCCTAGGCTTTCTGGAATATTGGGGTATTTATAGAGCAAAGAGGCGGTCCGGGGGCACCCAAGGTGGGCACAACCCACCAGGGCGCGCCTGGGCCTCCTGGCGTGCCCTGGTGGGTTGTGCCCTCCTCGGAGCACCCCCAGGTGCAGCCGTGGCCCATTAGGAGTCTTCCGGTCCATAAAAAATCTCTGTAAAGTTTCACGGCATTTGGACTCCGTTTGGTATTGATTTCCTCCGATGTAAAAAAACATGCAAAAAACAACTGGCACCTGGCACTATGTCAATAGGTTAGTACCAAAAAATGATATAAAATGACTATAAAATGATTATAAAACATCCAAGATTGATAATATAGCAGCATGGAACAATCAAAAATTATAGATACGTTGGAGACGTATCAGCATCCCCAAGCTTAACTCCTACTCGTCCTCGAGTATGTAAGTGATAAAAAAAGAATTTTTGATGTGGAATGATGCCTGACATGTCATATCATATTTCTTTTCTTTATAGCATGGACATTTGGACTTTTATATTGTTTAAAGCAATAGTCTAGTTTTGACATGATAACTTAAATACTCAAGCACATCAACAAGCAACCGTGTCTTTCAAAATATCAATGCTAAAATAAGATATCTCTAGACCATCATGATCAATCATTGATCCATTCATGAAACACACTCGCATATTAACCACACCCAGTGCTCAAGTACAATCATAGTGCCTCCTAGTTGGTGCTTTTATAAGAGAATATGGAGACTCAAATTCAAAACAAAAATTGCATAAAGTTAAAGAATTGCCCTTCGCAGAGGGAAGTAGGGATTTGTAGAGGTGCCAGAGCTCAAAGCGAAAAACTTAGAGATAAAAAACATTTTGGGAGGTGTGTCCTTCCCACCAACGAAAATGACTTAGAGTTCTCAACACTTTCCATGCTAGATATATCATAGGCGGTTCCCAAACAGAAAATAAAGTTTATTCCTTTTTCAACCATACTTTCACTTTCCATGGCTAGCCATATCCACGGTTGCCCTCCATACCAACACTTTTCAAGGAATTTATTATTTGACAACATAAAGTAAATTCATTTTTCATTTCGGGGCTGGGCATCCCTAATACCTTTGCCATACTCTCGTGCAATGACAGGTGAATTGTAACGACCAATCCTCGAAGGATTTGAGTCTCTGTGCTTACCGTGCTAGTCCCTGGATCGAACTCGCTAGCACACACAGTATAGATGAATACCAGAATAGCAAGTGCATCATTTATTACAACGTATGATCCAGAATGTATAAGATAAAACAATCTGCATAGCACTTGGCTAGATTTATTCAATTAAACAACGGAAAGTAGCAGAAAATAATGACGAGTCCCATCATAGCCCACTGGCGATGCTGAGTGCAGACTCGCGACCCTAACGGTACCTTACTCTTCGTCTGAATATCCTGCAACATGAGACGTTGCGGCCATATAGGTCAATACTTGGAATGTATTGGCAAGTTACACAGGAGTAATAATAAAGCAGACCTACATGTATATGCATAGTACAACAAAGGAAGGCTTGAGGGTTTATTTTTGCAGATAGCTAATTTTATCCTAATAACTACCTAATAGTCATATTTTTATTTTAGTTCTTTTATTACTACAATTATATACACAAGGTTGAGTTGGCAAAATCAACTCCAACCTACCCTTTATTAAGTTGCCCACAAATATTATTAAGTGTCACATCTGTCAAGATCATCCAACAACTGTAATGGCATAGTGGCTCAAATTTGCCCATAACCCGGGGCACGGCTAATCATGATTAGTTTTGATACTCTGCAGAGTTCAGTACGCTTTACTCACTGGACCCAATCCGAAGATTGAGACGAAGTCTTTCAGAAGAGGTTCCCTTAACCACCTGACGGCCACAACCCACCTACATATGCTACATCTGTCGACACTGTCTGGGCCAGGGTTCCAACAACTGATCAACTAAGCCAGAGCCCATATAGCCACTGGCCGCACATGGAATCTACTAGTCACTGTCTGTCTAATCTTTTTGAATATGGGCGGCATTCCACGTAGGGTGCACTCTCATGGGCGCATGGCCTTAGAAAAGGTGCAAGACCCCATGATGCCTTCCCTCAACACCAAGAAATACCACTTCCGCCCAGAGGTGAGTTAAATCCTGAGTTACTACTAAATTTGTTAAATATATAATCCTTAAATAAGCTCAATGAATACTCGAACCACCCCTGTCTACAAAGCAGAGCAAAACTACAACTACCACGATCTGCAATGACGGGAGATAGCTCAACAATATAGCAAAATAATATAATAATCCTATACATGCATATATTCATAGTGTGATATAACTACAGGCATAGAAAACAATAGGTAAAGGATGATCAACATGTAACTTGCCTTGGTTCTGGTTCAAAAGGTCACACTCATGACAATAGCTCGTGTCGCACTCCGGACAATCTACATGTCTCACACAATATAACAAATCAATCACCGAAACACGAAAAGAACCAAAACAAAACCAACAGCAAGAAAACCATTTTTAAAACTCAACAACAGTAGCACAACAACACCTAAATTGCACTACGATCACAATGCAAAAAGAATCACTCGAATTCGATAAGCGGTTTGAAAGATACGGCCTCCGGAAGGTTTAATTCAAATTCAAACGAATTCAAATTTGAACAGTGCAAACATGTGAAAGTTGGTACTATGATAATGTGCTGATTTTTGCGAGTGCACAGGAAAAAGAATTACCTAAATTTGACTCTTAGAATAAAAGATATAGCTAAAGGACTTTTGGATGAAAATCTGTGAAAAACAAAAAGAAACAGAAAACTCCTGGACACTGTAACAACTCCTGTGCATGTCCTGTAACGAACTGCCACGTGGCAGCACGAGATTTGTGGAAAAACTCCTGCGCGTGCGTGCTCACCGGACACAGAGGAACGACAGCGGCGGTCTCGGGCGTCGGCGGTGGAGCTTCTCCGGTGGGTCTCCGGCGAAGTTGAGGGGGTGGATGGGTGCAGCGTTGAGTGGCGGAGGCGGTGGTGGTGTTCGACGACGGCGAGGACCTCCTCTGCGGCTGCGGTGGCGGGGTGAATCGGAAGAGCTTCGGCGGCGACAGACGTCGGTGGCGGCGGCGTCCTAGTGCTTTGCAGGGTTTCCCAGGGTGTCAAAAGAGTTCGGCGTCGAGTGGGGAATTGAAGGGTGCAAGCGGCTGAGCTCTGCGAGTTCTTACGGCGACGACAACGACCGGCGAACGGTGGCGGTCGGCGGAGCTCCAAGACGAGATGCGTTTTGCCCTTACCAGAGTGTGCGGCGATGGACAGAATCGGGAGAAGGGGTGCGGCGTTCCTCGTGGAGTCTTGCCCGCGTACGGTGTCCCTGAGGAGCACGGGATCGAACATGGGCGCAGATCGATTCGGGCTCGGCTCGGCCTGTGCGCGCGCTGTGCGTGCGTGCGACCGGAGGAAGGGGATAGGTGTGGGGCCCGCTGGACAAAGAGAGAAGCGACGGCGGGTCGGGTGCGGGCTCGCGGCGCGGATCGGGCGAGGCTGCGGCGTACCGCTTCGCTGGGGCTGGAGGCGCGGGGGACTGGGCCGCGGCTGTGTGCTGCTGCTGCGCTGGCTGGCTGGGCCGCGGCAATGGGCCGGTTGGCTGGCTGGCTGGCCGGCTGGCTCTGTTTTTTAAACAAAAACCACAACAGCAGAACAAACTAAATAAAATAAAATATACAATACAAATTCTAAATAAAAAATACCTAGACACATAGTTAAAATAGCCCTACAGCTATAAACTATAGTAACACTAGTTCCAACACTAATGCAATTTTGTAAAATCCTTTTGATGCAATAGGTCACTCAAACAGCAATAAAACAGTCAAATAAAATTATTTTGAAGAATAAGAAAAATACCAGAACAAAATCAAACAAACTGGAAATAATATTCTTCACATTATGAACATTTTTAAAACAGGGGAGAAGTCATGTTATCTCCACTCCAATAAATTGCCTTTAGTTGCATAATGATTCGAATATTGCAGAAAGACAAAGAATGCATGGAAAATATGAGATGCATATGAATGATCTAATAACATCCAAGTTTAGGAAAACTGGGATGTTACAAACCTACCCCCCTTAAGATGAATCTCGCCCTCGAGATTCGGGCTAGCTAGCAAATAGGTGTGGGTGATCCTGCGTGAGATCTTCCTCTCGTTCCCAGGTAGCTTCTTCCTCTGTGTGATGATCCCACTGAACCTTGCATAACTTAATTGTCTTGGTGCAAGTAACTCTCGTTGCTGTCTCCAAAATCTTAATAGGCTTCTCCTCATATGTCAAATCACTCTCCAACTGAATTGCCTCAAGTGGCACCGTGTCCCTCAATGGAACATCCATCATCTCTGCATGACACTTCTTGAACTGAGATACATGAAACACATTATGAACTCCTGACAAGGATTCTGGCAACTCCAGCTGATAAGCTACCTCTCCTCTATGCTCCAAGATCTTGTAAGGCCCCACAAAACGTGGTGCTAACTTACCCTTAATTCCAAACCTCTTTGAGGGAGTCCTGGATTAGGGGGTGTCCGGATGGCCGGACTATACCTTCAGCCGGACTCCTGGACTATGAAGATACAAGATTGAAGACTTTGTCCCGTGTCCGGGAGGGACTTTCCTTGGCATGGAAGGCAAGCTTGGTGATACGGATATGCAGATCTCCTACCATTGTAACCGACTCTATGTAAACCTAACCCTATCCGGTGTCTATATAAACCGGAGGGTTTTAGTCCGTAGGACAACATACACAACAACAATCATACCATAGGCTAGCTTCTAGGGTTTAGCCTCTCCGATCTCGTGGTAGATCTACTCTTGTACTACCTATATCATCAATATTAATCAAGCAGGACGTAGGGTTTTACCTCCATCGAGAGGGCCCGAACCTGGGTAAAACTTCATGTCCCTTGCCTCCTGTTACCATCCGGCCTAGACGCACAGTTCGGGACCCCCTACCCGAGATCCGCCGGTTTTGACACCGACATTGGTGCTTTCATTGAGAGTTCCTCTATGTCGTCACCGTCAGGCTTGATGGCTCCCACGATCATCAATGGAGATGCAGTCCAGGGTAAGACCTTCCTCCCCGGATAGATCTTCGTCTTCGGCGGCTTCGCACTGCGGGCCAATTCACTTGGCCATCTGGAGCAGATCGAAAGCTATGCCCCTGGCCGTCAGGTCAGATTTGGAAGTTTAAACTACACGGCTGACATCCGCGGGGACTTGATCTTCGACAGATTCGAGCCACTGCCGAGCGCGCCGCACTGTCACGATGAGCATGATCTAGCTCTGCCGCCGAACAGTGCCCTGGAGGCCGCACCCGCATCGGCTTCGACCCTTAATTCGGAGCCAACTGCGCCGATCGAGGATGGGTGGTTGGATGCCGCCTCGGGGGCTGCGATCCCAACGGCGATCGAGCCGAACACCAGCCCCACACTCTGCGAGACTCGTGACTCCAAGGAGCCGGACTCCTCTCCGGACTCCAAACCCTCCGCGCCCCTGCCGATCGAATCCGATTGGGCACCGATTATGGAGTTTACTGCCGCGGACATCTTTCAGCACTCGCCTTTCGGCGATATTCTGAAGACACTGAAGTCTCTCTCTTTATCAGGAGAGCCCTGGCCGGACTACGGTCAGCAAGGTTGGGGTTCGGACGATGAAGAAATTCAAAGCCCACCCACCACCCACTTTGTAGCCACTGTCGACGACTTAACCGACATGCTCAACTTCGACTCTGAAGATATCGACGGTATGGACGCCGATAAAGGAGACGATGAAGAACCAGCGCCTATCAGGCCCTGGAAAGCCACCTCGTCATATGACATATACATGGTGGACACCCCAAAAGAAGGAGATGGCGATGGAACAGCGGAGGATGACCCCTCCAAGAAACAGCCTAAGCGTCGGCGTCAACGGCGCCGCTCAAAATCCCGCCAAAACAAAAACGGTGATTCCAGCACGGGAGATAATAATACGCCGGAAAGTGCTGAAGAAAACCCCCTCCAGCAAGATTTAGCACAGGAGGATGGAGAAACCAGACCTCATGAGAGAGCGGCAGACAGAGAGGTCGAGGACGATAATTATATGCCTCCCTCCGAAGACGAGGCAAGCCTCGACGACGACGAATTCGTCATGCCAGAGGATCTCGTCGAGCAAGAGCGTTTTCAACGCAGGCTTATGGCCATGGCAAGAAGCCTCAAGAAAAAACAGCAACAGCTCAGAGCTGATCAAGATTTGCTAGTCAACAGATGGACTGAAGTCCTTGCGGCCGAAGAGCATAAACTCGAACGCCCCTCCAAGAGCTACCCAAAGCGCAGGTTGCTACCCCGATTAGAGGAGGAAGCACTTGATGCGGCCGACCGGCCACCTCGTGGCCGCGATAGAGAGGCCTCTCGGCCCTCCACTCAAGCCGCACCCCGTGCCAAGGCACGGGAATATGCGCCGGACTTACGAGATATGTTGGAGGACAAGGAAAGGCAAACAAGATCGATCTACGGATCGCGGGGGTGCCTCACGGCTCGAGACGGTAACCGTCACGCCGGCCACAAATTCGGCAGGGCCGAACACAGTAGACAAAGCTCATTGGAGCTACGTCATGATATAGCCCAGTACAGAGGCGCCGCACACCCACTATGCTTCACAGACAAAATAATGGATCATCAAGTCCCCGAGGGTTTCAAACCCGTAAACATCGAATCATATGATGGCACAACAGATCCTGCGGTATGGATCGAGGATTATCTCCTTCATATCCACATGGCCCGCGGCATGATTACCACGCCATCAAATACCTCCCACTCAAGCTTAAAGGACCAGCTCGGCATTGGCTTAACAGCTTGCCAACAGGATCAATCAGTTGTTGGGAGGACCTGGAAGCCACATTCCTCAACAATTTCCAGGGCACTTATGTGCGACCCCCAGACGCCGATGACCTAAGTCACGTAATTCAGCAGCCAGAGGAATCGGCCAGGCAATTCTGGACACGGTTCCTAACAAAGAAAAATCAAATAGTCGACTGTCCGGACGCTGAGGCCCAAGCAGCCTTCAAGCACAATATCCGTGACGAGTGGCTGGCCCGGCACCTTGGACAGGAAAAGCCGAAATCTATGGCAGCACTCACGACACTCATGACCCGCTTTTGCGCGGGAGAAGACAGCTGGCTTGCTCGTAGCAACAATATGACCAAGAACCCTGGTAATTTGGACACCAGGGACAGTGGTGGCAGGTCGCGTCGCAACAAGCAGAAGCGCCGCACTAACGGCGACAATGCTGAGGATACGGCATTTAATGCCGGATTCAGAGGCTCTAAATCCGGTCAGCAGAAAAAGCCATTCAAAAGGAATCCTAGGGGCCCGTCCAGTTTGGACCGAATACTCGACCGCTTGTGCCAGATACATGGCACCCCTGAAAAGCCGGCCAATCACACCAACAGGGATTGTTGGGTGTTCAAGCAGGCAGGCAAGTTAAACACCGAAAATGACGACAAGGGGCTGCATAGCGATGACGACGAGGAGCCCCGGCCGCCGAACAACAGTGGACAGAAGGGTTTTCCCCCACAAGTGCGGACGGTGAACATGATATACGCAACCCACGTCCCCAAAAGGGAGCGGAAGCGCGCGTTAAGGGACGTATATGCGGTAGAGCCAGTCGCCCCAAAGTTCAACCCATGGTCCTCCTGCCCGATCACCTTTGATCGAAGGGACCATCCCACTAGCATCCGTCATGGCAGATTCGCCGCATTGGTTCTAGACCCAATTATTGACGGATTTCATCTCACTAGAGTCCTTATGGACGGCGACAGCAGCCTGAACCTGCTTTACCAGGATACAGTGCGGAAAATGGGCATAGATCCCCCGAGGATTAAGCCCACCAAAACGACCTTTAAAGGCGTAATACCAGGTGTAGAGGCCAACTGTACAGGCTCAGTCACACTTGAAGTGGTCTTCGGATCTCCGGATAATTTCCGAAGCGAGGAGTTAATCTTCGACATAGTCTCGTTCCGCAGTGGTTATCACGCACTGCTCGGGTAAACCGCATTCGCCAAGTTCAATGCGGTACCGCACTATGCATACCTTAAGCTCAAGATGCCAGGCCCTTGAGGAGTAATTACGGTCAATGGAAACACCAAACGCTCCCTCCGAACAGAGGAGCACACGGCGGCCCTTGCAGCGGAAGTACAAAGCAGCCTCTCTAGGCAGTTCTCCGGTCTGGCCACTAAGCGACCGGACACCGTCAAGCGTGCCCGGAGTAACCTACAACAAGACCGCCTGGCACGATCCGAGCAGGCGTAGCAATGCGGCCCCAACCCCAACCCTCGCAAAAAGGCGACGCCAGTACTTCGCGTACATAACTACGCTCTAGAGATACCATGGGTACAGGGGGAGGGGCACCATCACGGTATGCCCGAAACACGGCTTAAACCGTACCAGGGGCTGCCGATTTTTTAATTTTCTCTTACTTTCAGGACTCCATCCTTCGGAAGGCCTGTTCGGCAGTTCAATTGCCGCACAAACGATGCAAGAGCCAGGGAAGCAGACAAGCCACGCCGCATTACGGAACTCCCAGGTGGTCTCTATCACGAGCAGTATACCTGTTCCGCATACTATTCCGCAGCTTGCCCCTGGAGCGGACATGTTAACTAGTCCAACCTTTCACTTATCGCATTATTTGTATCGTTCTGCTTTGATCGCAGCCCTTTTTAATAAACAATGCATAGCTTTTGTCTATTTTTGCATTACTCTTTATATATATATATATATATATATATGTTCCTTAACGACATGTTGCACCCGTACACTTTGGTATGGCCAAAATACGACAGGGGATTTAGTACCCCTCAATATGGTGTGAGAAGTCCGAACACTTTAACAAGTGCGGCACCCCGAACTTATAGCATTATATGCATCGGCTCCGAATCATGTCTTGGGTCAATAGTTAGGTTTGTCCGGCTCCTATGTTTTGGTGCCTTACGTTCCGCTATATCGGCTAAGGTAGCACTAGGAGAACCACTGCGATTGTGCCCCAGTTGAGCTGGGTCGAGCACCTCAGTGGAGAAAGCTAAAACTGACTGTCATGATGAAGCGAGAGCTGGTCGCTGTTCGAGAGGTTTTTCGAGTCCCTAAAGACTTATGCCGCTTAGGGCGAGGAGCCGGCTCTATCCGGCCAAGGCGTGGATAGCGCCCCGAATTCGGTCTTCCGAATACCAGGGGCTTCGCCGAAATTTAAAATTATAGAATTCTATGGCTAAGTGAGAGTGTTCACGCATTATAGTCCGATTGCCTTGTTCATTGGGTTGAGTGCCTCCCTCGAAGGACCCAAACATGGGAAAAAGAGCGCTCAGTTTTATCCCCGAACACCCCAGCACTAGCGGCACGGGGGCAGAAGCCGACGACTCGCCATCTCTCAGAATTGATAAACAGCCTCACAGAAGGTAATATTTTAAATTCCAACAGCATTGCTTAGCGCATATGAACAAGTTTTCAGCGCACAGGACAAAATGAGCAAGTTTCACTCAAAAATTACATCCCTAGAACATTCATCCGCCACAAGGTAGGCACCCTTCAGAACATCCTTATAATAATTCTCGGGCTTGCGATGCTCTTTCCCCAGCGATGGCCCGTCCTTCACAAGCTTCTCAGCATCCAGCTTGCCCTAGTGCACCTTAGCACGGGTAAGGGCCCTACGGGCACCTTCAATGCAGACGGAGCGCTTGATGACTTCGAGCCTTGGATAGGCCTCCACCAGCCGCCGCACCAGCCCGAAATAGCTCCCAGGCAGAGCCCCTCCAGGCCACAGCCGAACAATGAGGCCCTTCATGGCCTGTTCGGCCGCCTTGTGGAGCTCGACCAGTTGCTTCAGCTGGTCGCTCAGGGGCACGGGGTGTCCGGCCTTAGCATACTGAGACCAGAACACCTTCTCTGTCGAGCTGCCCTCCTCGGCTCGATAGAATGTGGCTGCATCGGACACACTCCGGGGAAGATCTGCGAACGCTCCTGGAGAGCTCCGGATTCGGGTAAGTAACAAGTAACTCACGTTTATGTGTTTGCTTTGCATAAAGAATGCCTTACCCGCCGCTATCTTCTTCACCTCATCCAACTCCTGGAGGGTCTTCTGGGATTCGGCCTTGGCAGACTTGGCATTTTCAATAGCCACCGCGAGCTCGGATGCTCGCGTCTTTGAGTCAAGCTCCAAACTCTCATGTTTTTCCATGAGAGCCTGGAGCTCTTGCCGTACCTTGCCAACCTCGGCCTCATACTTCTCTCGCTCGGTGTGCTCCAAGGCCGCCCTCTTCTCGGCCTCGACCAGCGCTTGCTTAAGGGTCGCCACCTCAGACGTGGCCCCTACAATAGCCACGATAATCCTGTCATTCTTTGCAATTGCACCTTTTTATATATATTTAAAAACAAGGTATTTCTTACCTTCATTGTCCTCGAGCTGCTTCTTGGCACGCCCGAGCTCTTGCTCGGACCGCTCGAGGTTCTGCTTTAGCGTGTCCACTTCCGCAGTCAGTGCGGCGGACGCAAGCAGAGAAGCCTGCATACGCATATGGACTCATTTTTGTTAGACTCCTGCGAATTTTATTTGATCCTCTATTCAGCTTTTCTTCCCGAACGCCAAACAGAGCATTAGGGGCTACTGTCTATGCGGTAATATTATTTACACATTCTTTACTTACCTCAAAGCCTGTTAAAAGGCTAGTACAAGCTTCAGTCAGTCCGCTCTGGGTGGACTGAACCTTCTGGACCACCACACTCATAATGGTGCGGTGCCCCTCGTCGATGGAGGCGCCTTGGAGCGCCTCCAACAGATTGTCCGGCGCCTCCAGTTGGACGGGGGTCACCGGCACGGTGGGCTCGCTCCCCTTGGAAGGAGGTCCCCCGCCGGACTCTGGAACCTTTGAAGGTTCCGGAGCGGTGTCCGGCCTAGAGCCAGACTTGGAGCCCTGGGGGGTTTCATCCCCTTTACTCCTGGAGTCCGGGAGGTCACCTTGCGGCGCCTCCAGGACCACCTCCTCCCGGCTTGGAACCTGTTGGGACAACACTTCGGTGTCGTCCGTAGGGCAGGGGGAGGAAGCCGTCAGAAGCGAGTTCACATCCGACGAGTCCAGTGAGCCGCTCGATGACGCGTCGAGCCAGTCTTTGGGTGGGCTGCATAAACATATTCGACATAAGGGAAAGCTGTGCAATAAACGAATACTATGAATTACTCTGGTATCTGGATACTTACGATTTTGCCAGGGGCTTGGCCCTGGGTAGCCACTCCTCTCCGCCGTCGTCGGCGTCGGTGGAGTAGTCCAGAGGAAGGGTTTTCCCCTTCTTGGACCCTCCGGCCTCCCCAGAGAGGGCGGCCTTCCTGTTCTTCTCTCCTCCCACTGGAGGGGGAGAGGTCTCTTCTTCTTCCTCCTCATCTTCACGGGAGGAATGCGCCTCGGAACCGCTGGATGACGGATCCGACACCTCCTGGCGCTGGGCACTCTTTCGAGTCCCCGTGGCCTTTTTCGCGGCCTTCTTCTCCGGCACCACATAGGGTGCCGGAACCAACAGCTTCGCCAAGCGAGCGTCCGCTGGGCCTTCGGGCAAAGGAGCCGGACAGTTGATCTGTCCGGACGTCACCTACCAATCCTGTCAAAGGTAAGGGAGCTTAGATCCCGCATGGAGTCAAACTATGAAAAACTGATACCCTGTAAAAGGAAAAAAACAGCTTACCGCGAGAGCGTGACGCTGTGCACTGGATCCGCAATCTTCAGTAGCGGATGCGGGAGCCTCGGCGCCCTTGAAAAGCACCTTCCAGGCATCTTCGTACGTCGTGTCGAAGAGCCTGCTCAGAGTTTGGTGCCGCGCCGGGTCGAACTCCCACAGGTTGAAAGCCCGTTGTTGACACGGGAGGATCAAGCGGATGAGCATAACCTGGACTACGTTGACAAGTTTGAGCTTCTTGTCCACCAGGGTTTGGACGCATGTTTGGAGTCCGGTCAGCTCTCCCTTTTTACCCCACGACAGGCCCGTCTCCTTCCAGGAGGTGAGCCGCGTAGGGGGTCCGTATCGAAACTCGGGGGGTGCGACCCATTCGGCGTCGCGCGGCTTGGTGATGTAAAACCACCCCGATTGCCACCCCTTCAGGGTCTCCACAAAGGAGCCCTCGAGCCATAGGACGTTGGCCATCTTGCCCACCATGGAACCTCCGCACTCTGCCTGGTTGCCGCGCACCACCTTCGGCTTGACATTGAAAGTCTTGATCCATAGGACGAAATGGGGGTGGATGCGGAGGAAAGCCTCGCACACGATGATAAACGCCGAGATGTTGAGGACAAAGTTCGGGGCCAGATCGTGGAAATCCAGGCCGTAGTAGAATATGAGCCCCCGGAAAAATGGGTGGAGAGGGAAGCCCAGTCCGCGGAGGAAATGGGGGAGGAACACCACCCTCTCATGGGGCCTAGGGGTGGGGATGAGCTGCCCCTTTTCGGGAAGCCGGTATGCGATGTCGTTAGACAGGTATCTGGCCTTCCTCAGCTTTTTGATGTGTCCCTCCATGATGGAGGAGACCATCCACTTGCCTCCCGCTCCGGACATGGATGAAGAAGGTTGAGGTGGGGAGTGCGGACTTGGGCGCTGGAGCTCGAGTACGCAAGAATGGATAGGCGAAGAAGGAAGAAGGCGTAGGTGAAAAGGTGGATCCTTATCCCCTTATATGGGTGGACGCAACTACATGTCCCCACCAGCCTGGTAAAACTCGCTTATCTCCAAGCGCCGTAATCAATGGCGCGGTTGGATTACCCACACCTATATTGATGAGAATCCCGGAATAAGGGGACACGATCTCTGCTTTAACAAGACATGCCAAGGAAACCGCCTCACATGACACGCTGAGAGCCGGACACTATCTTTGTGTTCAAAATCTTCTATGAAGTACTTGGAGGAGGAACCCGCCTTGTAATGCCGAAGACAATCTGCGCGCCGGACTCGTCGTCATTGAAGCCTGGTTCAGGGGCTACTGAGGGAGTCCTGGATTAGGGGGTGTCCGGATGGCCGGACTATACCTTCAGCCAGACTCCTGGACTATGAAGATACAAGATTGAAGACTTCGTCCCGTGTCCGGGAGGGACTTTCCTTGGCGTGGAAGGCAAGCTTGGCGATACGGATATGCAGATCTCCTACCATTGTAACCGACTCTATGTAACCCTAACCCTATCCGGTGTCTATATAAACCGGAGGGTTTTAGTCCGTAGGACAACATACACAACAAAAATCATACCATAGGCTAGCTTCTAGGGTTTAGCCTCTCCGATCTCGTGGTAGATCTACTCTTGTACTACCTATATCATCAATATTAATCAAGCAGGACGTAGGGTTTTACCTCCATCGAGAGGGCCCGAACCTGGGTAAAACTTCGTGTGCCTTGCCTCCTGTTACCATCCGGCCTAGACGCACAGTTCGGGACCCTCTACCCGAGATCTGCCGGTTTTGACACCGACACTCTTAATTCCACGAAGTGGTGAAAATCTAAGATATGCACGGTCTCCTACCTCATATGTCACCTCCTTACGTTTTGCATCTGCATAACTCTTCTGCCTGGACTGTGCTATCTTCAGCCTATCGCGAATCAACTTGACCTTCTCAGCATCTCTGATCAAGTCCGGTCCAAAGAACTGACGCTCTCCAACCTCATCCCACATCAACGGCGTCGTGCACTTCCTAACATACAATACCTCAAATGGTGCCATCTTCAGACTAGCCTGGTATCTGTTATTATATGAGAACTCTGCATCAGGTAAATTATCATCCCAACTGGACCCATAGGCCAAAGCACAAGCTCTCAACATATCCTCCAAAATCTGATTTACCCTTTCTGTCTGCCCATCTGTCAGTGGATGGAAAGCTATACTGAACTCCAGCCCGATGCCCAAGGATTCATGTAACTGACGCCAAAATTTAGATGTGAACTGAGTACCTCTATCAGACACTACCTTCCTTGGAACTCCAGGCAGACAAACAATTTTAGACATACAAATCTTTGCTAGCTGAGCACTGGTATAAGTAGTCTTTACCGGGATGAAGTGAGCAACTTTAGTCAAACAATCAACAACCACCAAAATAGAATCATATCCTGGCCAAGTCCTGGGTAGACCTGTAATGAAATCCATACCAATCTCATCCCACTTCCATTCAGGTATAGGCAATGGTTGTAACAAACCTGCTGGTCGCTGATGTTCTGCTTTAACTCTCTGGCACACGTCACATGTTGCAATATATCTAGAAATTTCCCTCTTCAGGATAGGCCACCAAAATCTTTCCCTCAAATCCAAATACATCTTAGTATTACCTGGGTGAATAGAATAAGGTGAATCATGCGCCTCCTGAAGAATCAACTTCCTGATATCTGCATCCTGAGGTACACAAATACGCTTCTCAAACCATATGGATCCATGTTCATCCTCATGGAAACCTTCTGCCTTACCTTTAACCATATTCTCTTTTATCTCAGCAATCTCCTTATCACCCTCTTGAGCTTCTCTGATCCTGTCAAGCAAAGTAGGCTTTACCTCAAGTGTTGCTAAATATCCCTTAGGAACCATCTCCAACCTGAGATTCCTGAACTGTTCACATAACTCGGGTGGCATATTATCAACATTAATTGCATAAGCATGGCTCCTATGACTCAACGCATCAGCAACAACATTAGCCTTACCAGGATGATACTGCACATTCAAATCATAATCCTTAATAAGCTCCAACCATCTCCTCTGCCTAAGGTTCAAATCCTTCTGAGTAAAAATATACTTCAAGCTCTTATGATCTGTAAATATATCACAATGATTACCAATAAGATATGGCCTCCAAGTTTTCAATGCATGCACAACCGAGGCTAACTCCAAATCATGTGTAGGATAATTGTGCTCATGATTCTTAAGCTGACGTGAAGCATAAGAAACAACTTTACCTTCTTGCATCAAAACATTCCCAAGTCCTTGACGAGAAGCATCACAATATACCTGGAAGTCCTTATGTATATCTGGCAGAGTTAAGACTAGTGCTTTAACCAAACGCTGCTTCAATTCCTGAAAGCTGGCTTCATGTTCATCAGTTGAAACAAATTTCTTTTCCTTCTTCAACAATTGAGTCATAGGCTTTGCAATCCTGGAAAAGTTCTCAATAAACCTCCTATAATAACCTGCAAGGCCCAAAAATCTGCGAATCTCCCCAACTGTCATGGGTTTCTCCCACTCTGTAACTGCAGCAACCTTAGATGGATCAACTGCAACTCCATTACCTGACACAACATGTCCAAGGAATGCTACCTCATCCAGCCAAAACTCACATTTGCTGAACTTGGCATACAACTAATGTTCCCTCAATTTCTCCAATACGAAACGCAGATGCACCTCATGCTCTTGCTTATTCTTGGAGAACACCAATATATCATCAATGAAAACAACCACAAATTTATCCAAGAACTCCATAAATACCTTGTTCATCATATTCATGAAGTATGCAGGAGCGTTAGTCAATCCAAATGACATAACAGTATATTCATATAACCCATGCCTCGTAGTAAAAGCAGTCTTTGGAATATCTTGCTCACGAATCTTCAATTGATGATAACCAGAACGAAGATCAATCTTAGAAAACACAGTAGCTCCCTCCAACTGGTCAAATAGATCATTTATCATAGGCAAAGGATACTTATTCTTAATGGTTACCTCATTCAAAGAGCGATAATCAACACACATCCTCAAGGTTCCATCCTTCTTCTCCACAAACAAAACTGGAGCTCCCCAAGGTGATGAACTTGCGCGAATAAATCCTTGTGCCTGCAATTCTCTTATTTGCTTCTTCATTTCTTCCAACTCTTGAGGAGGCATTCTATACGGTCTCTTTGCAATAGGTCCAGTGCCCAGTATTAAATCAATAAGAAACTCAATATCTCTATCTGGTGGCATACCTGGCAACTCCTTTGGAAACACATCTGGATAATCCCTCACAACCGGCACCTCTTCCAGGCTACCCCCCTTAAGAGAGTTCTCCTGCACCTGATTATGCTTATACTTACATACATATTTGATCCTCTTCCCTCATGGTCCACTGAGAGTAATAGATCGACTAGCACAATCAATAAGACCTTTATATAATTGTAACCAATCCATACCCAAAATAATATCCAGGCCTTGTGACTTCAATATAATCAAATCCGTAGGAAACTCATGCTTCCCAATAGACAAAGTCAACTGATGACAACCAACACCTTGTATCATCTCAGCTCCTGGGGAACTCACTCTAATAGGCATACTAAGGGTTTTGGTTGGCAATCCATGTTTATTAACAAATACCCTCGAAATAAATGAATGCGATGCACCAGTATCAAAAAGAACAAGTGCAGGTACTGAATTAATCAAGAACTTACCAATCACTGCATCAGGTTCATTGTAAACCTCCTCCACATTAACATGATTTACATGCCCCTTTTGGAAGGTGTTTGGCTTGCTGGATCCTGAGTTCTTCGCCCCGGACATTCTGTGGCATAGTGCCCCATAGCCTTACACCTGAAACACTGCACCTGACTCAAATCCCTTGGAGCACGTGTAACCTGGTGGTTTTGGTTATTGTTCCCTCCATTGCCATTACCATGTCCATTACCTCTGCCATTGCCATTGTTACTCTTGTGCCCATTATGATGATGGTGGCCATTACGGTTGTGGCCATTCCCTCCATGATGATTATGATCATTACCTCCATGATGATTATGTCCATTACCTCCATGATGATTATGATGCCCATTACCATGATATGAAGTGTGTGGCTTCTGCTATGGTCCTGAATTATACATGTTATTATTGTTGTACTTCCGCTTGCGATTCTCTATGGCCTGTTGCTTTCCCTCCAGCACAATAGCCTTGTCAATCAGGTCCTGACAATTCCTAAAAGTGGTCACTGTCAACTGAAGGCTCAAGTCATCATTTAGGCCCTCCAAGAATTTCTCCTGCCTAGCTGCATCAGTGTTAACATCATTAGGAGCATAACATGCAAGATTATTAAATTCCTTCACATAAGCATTAACAGTGTGACCCCCTGGCACAAACTGCGAAACTCCTTTTTCAGACTCATAGCACCAGCAGACACATGTGCAGCACCGAAAGCTGCCTGAAACTGTACCCAAGTGATACTAGCAATGGGATAAGTGACCAAGTAGTTGTCCCACCAAGCTGCGACAGGAGCCTCCAGCAAATGTGAGGCAAACCTCACCCTCTCTGCATCTATGCATCCAACCGTCTCCAAGTTCCTATTGACTGCACGGAGCCAATCATCAGCCACAATAGGTTCAGGGGAACTGGAGAATCTCTGAGGATTCAACCTCAAGAACCTGGTAAGCATATCCACAGGTGGCGGTGGCGGCGGATTGTTGTTGTTATTGTTGTTGTTCTGGTTCTGAGCAAGCAACTGGATCAACTGGGCCTGTCGCTCAATAACCTGCTAGATGTGTGGGGGTACTTCATTGCCATTGTTGTCTCCTCAGGAAGCAGTGCGTCTAGTATCACGCCTCGGCGGCATCTGGTGGGCAAGCATAGATGAGTTATAGATATAATAGGGCCAAAAGCTATGTATATATAAATATATTCTACCCATATGCATAATATGATCAAGCCAACAAAACACAACAACGAATAACACCAACAAACAAACAACAAACAATATAATAATATTATATACATAGTCGAATAATTTCGACACTAAGCAATTTAACAACCAACTACCAATCAAGCAAACAATCTAGTATCTTCATACCACGAATATGGGCATAATCAGATATGCTAACACGATAATGTTGCAATATAAAACAAGCATGAATGGTGGTCTCAATACTAGTTCCTACTTAACTGTTCAAGATACTTGAGGGGGTTAACTAAATAAACAGCAAGAAGTATAGCTAGTTTATAAAATAATTTTCACTCCTATGGCTTTTCTAATCCATTTTCTAGGGTCACGTCCTATAGTCAACACATTGCTCTGATACCATCTGTAACGACCAAACCTCGAAGGATTTAAGTCTCTGTGCTTACCGTGCTAGTCCCTGGATCAAACTCGCTAGCACACACAATATAGATGAATACCAGAATAGCAAGTGCATCATTTATTACAACGTATGATCCAGAATGTATAAGATAAAACAATCTGCATAGCACTTGGCTAGCTTTATTCAATCAAACAGCGGAAAGTAGCAGAGAATAACGACGAGTCCCATCATAGCCCACTGGCGATGCTGAGTGCAGACTCGCGACCCTAACGGTACCTTACTCTTCGTCCGAATATCCTGCAACATGAGACGTTACAGCCATATAGGTCAATACTTGGAATGTATTGGCAAGTTACACATGAGTAATAATAAAGCAGACCTACATGTATAAGCATAGTACAACAAAGGAAGGCTTGAGGGTTTATTTTTGCAGAAAGCTGATTTTATCCTAATAACTACCTACTAGTCAAATTTTTATTTTAGTTCTTTTATTACTACAATTATATACACAAGGTTGAGTTGGCAAAATCAACTCCAACCTACCCTTTATTAAGTTGCCCACAAATATTATTAAGTGTCACATCTGTCAAGATCATCCAACAACTGTAATGACATAGTGGCTCAAATTTGCCCATAACCGGGGGCACGGCTAATCATGATTAGTTTTGATACTCTGCAGAGTTTAGTACGCTTTACCCACTGGACCCAATCCGAAGATTGAGATGAAGTCTTTCAGAAGAGGTTCCCTTAACCACCTGACGGCCACATCCCACCTACATATGCTACATCTGTCGACACTGTCTGGGCCAGGGTTCCAACAACTGATCAACTAAGCCAGAGCCCATATAGCCACTGGCCGCACATGGAAGCTACTAGTCACTAAGTCTGTCTGATCCTTTGAATCCGGGCGACATTCCACTTACGGTGCACTCTCATGGGCGCATGGCCTTAGAAAAGGTGCAAGACCCCATGATGCCTTCCCTCAACACCAAGCAATACCACTTCTGCCCAGAGGTGAGTTAAATCCCGAGTTACTACTAAATTTGTTAAATATATAATCCTCACATAAGCTCAATGAATACTCGAACCACCCCCATCTACAAAGCATAGAAAAACTACAACTACAACGATCTGCAATGACGGGAGATAGCTCAACAATATAGCAAAATAATATAATAATCCTATACATGCATATATTCATAGTGTGATATAACTACATGCATAGAAAAAAATAGGTAAAGTATGATCAACATGTAACTTGCCTTGGTTTTGGTTCAAAAGGTCACACTCCTGACAATAGCTCGTGTCGCACTCCGAACAATCTACACGTTTCACACAATATAACAAATCAATCACCGGAACACGAAAAGAACCAAAACAAAACCAAAAGCAAGAAAACCATATTTAAAACTCAACAACGGTAGCACAACATCACCTAAATTGCACTACAATCACAATGCAAAAAGAATCACTCGAATTCGATAAGCGGTTTGAAAGATACGGCCTTCGGAAGGTTTAATTCGAATTCAAACGAATTCAAATTTGAACAGTGCAAACATGTGCAAAGTTGGTACTGTGATAATGTGCTGATTTTTGTGAGTGCACAGGAACAAGAATTACCTAAATTGGACTTATAGAATAAAAGATATAGCTAAAAGAATTTTGGATGAAAATCTGTTAAAAACAAAAAGAAACAGAAAACTCCCGGACACTGTAGCAACTCCTGTGCGTGTCCTGTAGCAAACTGCCACGTGGCAGCACGGGATTTGTGGAAAAACTCCTGCGCGTGCGTGCTCACCGAAAATAGAGGAACGGCAGCGGCGGTCTCGAGCGTCGGCGGGGAGCTTCTCCGGTGGGTCTCCGGCGAAGTTGAGGGGGTGTATGGGTGCGGCGTTGAGTGGCGGAGGTGGTGGTGGTGTTCGACGACGGCGACCTCCTCTGTGGCTGCGGTGGCGGGGTGAACCGGAAGAGCTCCGGCGGCGGCAGACATCGGTGGTGGCGGCGTCCTAGTGCTCTCCAGGGTTTCCTGGGGTGTCAAAAGAGTTCGGCGTCGAGTGGGGAATTGAAGGGTGCAAGCGGCTGAGCTCTGCGAGTTCTTACGGCGACGGCAACGACCGACGAACGGCGGCGGTTGGCGGAGCTCCAAGACGAGATGCGTTTCGCCCTAACCAGAGTGTGCGGCGATGGACAGAATCGGGAGAAGGGGTGCGGTGTTCCTCGCGGAATCTTGCCCGCGTACGGTGTCCCTGAGGAGCACGGGATCGAACAGGGGCGCAGATCGATCCGGGCTCGGCTCAGCCTGTGTGCGCGCTGTGCGGGCGTGCGACCGAAGGAAGGGGATAGGTGCGGAGCCCGCTGGACAGAGAGAGAAGCAGCGACGGGTCGGGTGCGGGCTCGCATCGCGGATCGGGCGAAGCTGCGGCATACCGCTTCGCTGGGGCTGGAGGCGCGGGGGACTGGGCCGCGGCTGTGTGCTGCTGCTGCGCTGGTTGGCTGGGCCATGGCGATGGGCCAGTTGGCTGGCTGGCCGGCTGGCTCTGTTTTTTTAAATAAAAACTATAGCAGCAGAACAAAATAAATAAAATAAAATACACAATACAAATTCTAAATAAAAAAAATACCTAGACACAGTCAAACTAGCCCTACAGCTATAAACTACAAGAACACTAGTTGCAACACTAATGCAATTTTGTAAAATCCTTTTGATGCAATAGGTCACTCAAACAGCAATAAAACAGTCAAATAAAATTATTTTGAAGAATAAGAAAAATACCAGAACAAAATCAAACGAACTGGAAATAATATTCTTCACATTATGAACATTTTTAAAACAGGGGAGAAGTCATGTTATCTCCGCTCCAATAAATTGCCTTTAGTTGCATAATGATTCGAATATTGCAAAAAGACAAATAATGCATGGAAAATATGAGATGCATATGAATGATCTAATAACATCCTAGTTTAGGAAAATTGGGATGTTACATGAATAAACACTCATCATGAGAATAACACATCTAGCATGGAAAATATTAGCCACCCCTCACCGCTTCGCGAGCAAAACGAACACACAAAAGAGAAGTTTATTTTGAAGATATGGCACATACAAATTTGTTTAGAATGGCAAAAGAATACGACATATAGGTAGATATAGTGGACTCATGTGGCAAAACTGGTTTAATGGTTTTTGGATGCACAAGTAGTGATCATACCTAGTGCAAAATGAAGGCTAGCAAAAGATTGAGAAGCGACCAACCAAGAAACGAATAATCTCATAACCGAGCATTAAGCATAATTAACACCGAATAATTCACCACAAGTAGGATATAATTTCATTGCATAATTATCGACTTTCGTGCTTGCATAGGGAATCACAAACCTTAACACCAATATTATTACTAAAGCATAATTACTCATCAACATGACTCACATATCACATCATCATATCTCAAAACTATTACTAAGAATCAAGTTTATTTTGTCCAATGATCTTCATGAAAGTTTTTATTATATCCTTCTTGGATATCTATCACTTTGGGACTAATTTTCATATGTTGCTTTTGACAAGCTCAAACAAATATAAGTGAAGATCATGAGCGTATATTTTATTTCTCTCAAATTAATTTAAGTGAAGCAAGAGAGAATTTCTTGAAAATTTTACTAACTCTCAAATAAATCTAAGTGAAGCAATAGACCATTTCTTCAAAAATACTGAAGCACACCGTTCTCAAAAAGATATAAGTGAAGCATAGAGCAAGGCCATAGCTCATAAAAATTTAAGTGAAGCATATAGAGCAATTCTAACAAGTCATGACATAATTTTGGCTCTTTCAAATAGGTGTGTCCAGCAAGGAATCAAGACTTAAGACACAAAATTAAACAATCAAAGACTCATATCATACAAGATGCTCCAAGAAAAATACATAGTATGTGACGAATAAAAATATAGCTTCGAGTAAAATACCGATGGTCGTTAGAAAAAAGAGGGGATGCCACTCGGGGGGCATCCCCAAGCTTAGTTGCTTGCTATCTTTTGGATAATAGCTTGGGATACCGGGGCATCCCCAAGCTTAGGCTCTTATTACTCCTTATTCCTTCATCCATCGTAAGATAACCCAAAACTTGAAAACTTCAATCACACAAAACTCAACAAAACCTTCGTGAGATCCGTTAGTATAAGAAAACAAGTCACTACTATAAGTGTTGTATAAAACCAATTCATATTTTGTTCTTGCATTATATATACTATATTCTAACTTTTCTATGACAAAAACTCACCAAAGAAAACCATAGAGCCATCACAATAAGCACACAACGCAAAGAAAACAGAATTTGTCAAAAACAGAACAGTCTGTAGCAATCTGACTCTTTCGAATGCTTCTGTAACTCCAAAAATTCTGAAAAATTAGGACAACATGAGAAACTTTTATATTGATCTACTGCAAAAGGAGTGGGTATTTTATCGCTCTCTGGTTAAAAACGAAAATTATTTTTGCAAGCATAAAAGTTTCTGTTTTTTCAGCAAGATTAAACAACTATCACCCAAGAAGATCCTAAAGGTTTTACTTGGCACAAACACTAATTAAAACATAAAAAACACAATCATAATATTAGAATAATTGTTCTAATTCAAAAATAGGAATCAAAAAGCAAAAATAAATTTTATTCATTGGGTTGCCTCCCAACAAGTGCTATAGTTTTACGCCCTTAGCTAGGCATAAAGCAAGGATCTAAGTTTTGTCATCTTTGTTTCAAGATCCATAAGATGCCCTCATGATTGATTCATATGGTGGCCTAATTCTTGTTCTAGGGAAGTGTTCCATACCCTTCCTCAAAGAAAATTGAACTTAATATTACCTTCTTTCATATCAATCACGGCAGCAATAGTGCGTACAAACGGTTGTCTACCAGGAATAATTGGGCAAGATGGATTGCAATCAATATCAAGAACAATAAAATATATGGGAACATAATTCCCATTTGCAAGAATAAGAATATCATAAATTCTTCCCATAGGCTTTCTATTAGTAGAATCCGCCAAGTGCAAATTCAAAGAACATGATTCAATATCGGTAAGACCAAGCACATCACATAAAGATTTCGGAATTGTAGAAACACTATCACCCGAGTCACATAAAGAAAAACACTCATAATTTTTAATCTTGACTTTGATAGTAGGTTCCCATTCATCATGCAATTTTCTAGGAATTGAAACTTCTAATTCAATTTTTCTTCTAAAGCTTTCATCATAGCATCAACAATATGTTTAGTAAAGGCTTTATTTTGTTCATAAGCATGGGGTGAATTTATCATGGATTGCAACAAAGAAATACAATCAATCAAATAGCAACTATCATAATTTAAGTCTTTGTAACCCAAAATAGTGGGCACATCACTAGCTAAAGTTTTGACCTCTTCAAACCCACTTTTATCAATTTTCTCAACAAGATTTTCACCCTCCGAAATATCGGGACGCCTTCTAATTAAAGTTGACTCTTCTACAGTACCTTTTTCAACAATCTTAACTTTACTAAACAAGGAATCAATAGAAGAAACACCAATAATTTTAAAATCTTCATCACTTTTATGAAAGTAATCACTAGAGAACACTTTTTCTAAGAATTCTCTTTTAGCTCTAAGCATAGCGGTTCTTTTCTTACTTGCATCCATAGAAACATAAAGAGCTTTAATTGATTCATAAACCTTAGGCACAAAAAAATTTCATCTTGAGATTTTCCACATCATGAGAAATTCTATCAACACTTCTAGACAAATCATCAATCTTATTCAACTTTTCTTCTATGGAAGTGTTGAAAACTTTTTCCGTGTTGATAAATTCTTTAATATTATTCTCAAGATCAGAGGTGTTCCTATTATATTATTATAAGAAGGATTTCCATAGGAATTACCATAATTATTAGAGGAATTACTAGGAAAAGGCCTAGGATTAAAATTACCTCTATAAGCATTGTTGTTGAAATTATTTCGAGAGACAAAATTCACATCTACGGAATCTCTATTTTTCTCAATCAAAGTAGACAAAGGCATATCATTAAAACCAATAGGAGCACTTTTACTAGCAACCATTTTCATAAGAGCATCAACTTTTTCACTCAAAGAAGAAATTTCTTCAACCGAGTTAACTTTTTTACTAGTAGGAGCTCTTTCGGTATCCCATTGCGAATAATTTGCCATAATATTATCAAGCAATTAGGTAGCTTCACCCAAAGTAATTTCCATAAAAGTATCACCCGCGGAGGAATCTAAAAGATTATGAGAAACAAAATTCAACCCCGCATAAATTTTTTGTATGATCATCAAAGATCTAACCCATGAGTTGGGCAATTCCTTGGAATCATTTTCATCCTTTCCCAAGATTGTGCAACATGCTCATGTTCAAGTTGCTTGAAATTCATGAACTGGGTTCTAAGGGAAATAATTTTTGTGGGCAGAAAATACTTAGTGATAAAAGCATCTTTGCACTTCTTCCAAGAATTGATACTATTGCAAGGCAAAGAAGAGAACCAATTTTTTGCAGAATCACGCAAAGAAAATGGAAATAATTTCATCTTCACAACATCATTGTCCACATCTTTTTTCTTTTGCATATCACATAATTCCACGAAGGTATTAAGATGGGACGCGACATCCTCATTAGGAGTACCGAAAAATTGATCTTTCATAACAAGATTCAGGAAAGTAGTATTAATATCACAAGACTCCACACTAGTGGCAGGAGGAGCAAGCGGAGTGCCAATAAAATCATTGTTGTTGGTATTTGAGAATTCACACAACTTGGTGTTTTCTTGAGTCATGATGACTACGCAACAAGATTGCACTCATAAACAGATCCGGCAAGAAAACGACGAACAAAAAAGAGGGGCGAATAAAATGACAATTTTTTGTGAAGTGGGGGAGAGGAAAACGAGAGGAAAATGGCAAATAATGTAAATAGCAAGGAGATGAGATTTGTGATTAGGAACCTGGTATATGTTGAAGATGCTCCCCAACAACGGTGCCAGAAATTTCTTTTGATGTCGCTTGAAGCTACGTCGGTATTTCCCCAAAGAGGAAGGGATGATGCAGCACAACGGCGTCAGGTATTTCCCTCAGATATGAAACCAAGGTTATCAAACCAGTAGGAGAACCAAGCAACTCAACGTAAACACCCCTGCACACAAAAAACAAATACTCGCAACCCGACGTGTTAAAGGGTTTGTCAATCCCTTTCGGATAACTGCGCCAGAAATTGGCACGTGGACGAGAGAAAGTTGTAAATATTGATAGATCGAACGCTACATAAAATAAATTGCAGCAAGGTATTTTTGTATTTTTGGTTTAATAGATCTGAAAATAAAAGCAAAGGAAAATAGATCGCAAAGGCAAATAATATGAGAAAGAGACCCGGGGGTCGTAGGTTTCACTAGTGGCTTCTCTCGAGAAAAATAGCAAATGATGGGTAAACAAATTACTGGTGGGAAATTGATAGAACTTCAAATACTCATGACGATATCTAGGCAATGATCATTACATAGGCATCACGTCCAAGATTAATAGACCGACTCCTGCCTGCATCTACTACTATTACTCCACACATCGACCACTATCCAGCATGCATCTAGTGTATTAAGTTCATGGAAAAAACGGAGTAATGCAATAAGAACGATGACATGATGTAGACAAGATCTATCTATGTAGAGATAGACCCCATCATTTTATCCGTAGTAGCAACGATACATATGCGTCGGTTCCCCTTCTGTCACTGGGATCAAGGACCGTAAGATCGAACCCACTACAAAGCACATCTTCCCATTGAAGGATAAATAGATCAAGTTGGCCAAACAAAACCCAAATATCAGAGAAGAAATACGAGGCTATAAGCAATCATGCATACAAGAGATCAAAGAAACTCAAATACTTTCATGGATATAAAAAGAAAGATCTGATCATAAACTCAAAGTTCACCCGATCCCAACAAACACACTGCAAAAAGAGTTACATCATATGGATTTCCAAGAGACCATTGTATTGAGAGAGCAAGCCATCTAGCTACAAAGTACGAACCCAAAGGTCTACAAAGAACTACTTACGCATCAAAGGAGAGGCACCAATGGAAGTGGTGAACCCCTCCGTGATGGTGTCTAGATTGGATCTGGTGGTTCTGGACTCTGCGGGGGCTGGAATTGATTTACGTCGACTCCCCTAGGGTTTCTATAATGTTGGGGTATTTATAGAGCAAAGAGGCGGTCTAAGGGGCACCCGAGGTGGGCACAACCCACCAGGGCACGCCTGGGCCTCCTGGCGCGCCATGGTGGGTTGTGCCCATTAGGTGTCTTCTGGTCCATAAAATATCTTCGTAAAGTTTTGTGGCATTTGGACTCCGTTTGGTATTGATTTCCCGCAATGTAAAAAACATGCAGAAAATAGCAATTGGCACTTGGCACCATGTCAAGAGGTTAGTACCAAAAAATGATATAAAATGATTATAAAACATCCAAGATTGATAATATAACAGCATGGAACAATCAAAAATTATAGATACGTTGGAGACGTATCAACGCGCTTACGGATGAAGTCCCCGGCCTGGCCCGACCACCTCCGCTTGGGTTTCGCAACCTCGTTTTCCCATCGCCGCCATTGCCATCAGTCACCCTCGCCTCTCTCTCTCTCTCATCGCAGCAACGACGACAGTAGTGGCGGCGATGGCAGTAGTGGCGGCGCACAGGTTTCACCCTAGGTCAAGAGATCGGGGAGTGGTCCAAATGCTAAGAAGTAAAAACTCTGATGGATCTTCAGCCAACATATTTTTACCTATAACATAATTTTTATTTTTTATTTTGAAAAGGAGGAATACCTCTAGCCTCTACATCAGTCGATGCATGTAGCCATATTATTAGAAATCAAAACAGAGTCTTAACATCCGAGGAAGCTCAAAATCTAGCAATAAAGCGCCACATCCGACAATAAAGAATAGGCCACGATGCCTACACACCTAGCCAATTATTAACTCGCCATCCAAATTGGCTGAAGATAGCCCGTGCTACCGTCTCCCAGCGGTTGCACCCAATAACCATAGACCCCATGTAGTCCGCATGAGTGAGTAACGACCATATACGAATCCAGGTTGTAGCTCTGTAAATAACCTGCAAAAAATTGGTGAATGTTGTAGCATTAAAAATCATATCTTTCTAGTGTTCCATATAGCCCATAATAAAGCACATATCCCTATCCAAATATGTTTAGCTATGTGTATGTCTACTCCATTAAGCCACGCTCCAAATAACGTGTTTATGCTCATTGGAGGTTGGATGTTAAAAGCTATATGGATAGATTGTCATAACAATTTTGCAAGTGGACACTCGAGAAATAGGTGTTTAATCGTTTCGTTTTGATCACAAAAAGAGCACCTGGGGTTACCAACCCAATTCCTTTTCATCAAATTATCTTTGGTCAAGATGACTTCTTTATGGACGAACCACATAAAGATCTTGATGCAGAGTGAAACTTTAATGTTCCATATGGTAAATTGATATGAACATCAGTTACAACAATGGACTACTGAGGTTAATGGCATCTGCTGTAGTGAGTCCATGATGTACTCCTTGGCTCATTGTACATAGAAAATAAAGAGTGTTGAGCCCAATGATTCCTCTTGTGAATTGCATCAAACACATGGCATGTACACCGTAATGGAAATCAAAGTCTGGATAGACAAAAGAAACATGAGACACAAAAAGTTAATCACGAAGAGAGTTTTCTTGAGCAAACCCACCCGGCGCCCCCCTTGCCGGGTGATCAACACACAGGCCACTAATCAAAGCGTCACCATCCATATATTTATATTGCGGACCTTTTTTTGTAGGAAAATATTCCAGACCTTATTCCTAGGAAACGAAATACTAAGCATAGTGTGTATAATTTGAACAATGTTAAAGAAGTAGAGGGGATCGAACATCAAAAGTTGATTCCAGTAGGCTTCCCACTGTCACCCAGCACTGTGTCAAACTGTCAATACAAGATGTCAAGATCAAGCATGACAATGCATCCCTCCCTTCCTCCCCTGGCTTCACCTCTAAGCCGCTAGGAGAAGCTCATCACATCACGCTTCCATAACAATGAACGGCGAGGTGGTGCAGGTAGCCGCCGCCGTGTTGTGGTGAGTGCTAGGGATTTGACAACCTCGTCGGCCCACCAACAAACATAGAAATTAGTCCTGGTGAAAAAATAAAGATGGTGAAGGAGGCAACCAGGTTGAGGTTGCCCAGCAAAACGAAGAGATACTTCCCTACCATGGCGGCTGACGGCCGCCCTACCACTACCAGCGCGGCGACGAAGACCCTGGCGTGGGGATCCATCAAGAGGACCTCGGTTGAGCCATTATTGTCGGTAGCACAGGCACGCTTATGAAATAAGTCCCCGGCCACCTACGCTTGGGTTTCGCAACCTCATTTGCCCATCGCCGCCGTTGCCATCAGTTCCCCTCGTCTCTCTCTCTCTCTCTCTCGGCAGCGGCGATGGCAGTAGTGGCAGCGATGGCAGTAGTGGCGGCGCATAGGTTTCACCCTAGGTCAAGAGATCGGGGAGTGGTCCAAATGCTAAGAAGTAAAAACTCTGATGGCTCTTGAGCCAACACATTTTTACATGTAACAACATAATTTTTTTAAAGGACAAATAACTCCGGCCTCTACATCAGTCGATGCATGTAGCCATATTATTAGAAATTGAAACAGAGTCTTAACATCCAAGGAAGCTCAAAATCCAGCAATAAAGCGCCACATCCGACGATAAAGAACAGGCTACGATGCCTACACACCTAGATAATTATTAACTCACCATCCAAATCAGATGAAGATAGCCTGTGCTACCGTCTCCAAGCGGTTGCACCCAATAACCATAGACCCCATGTAGTCTGCATGAGTGAGTAACCACCACATATGAATCTAGGATGTAGCTCTATAGATAACCTGTGAAAAATCGGTGAATGTTGTACCATTAAAAATCATAACTTTCTAGTGTTCCATATAGCCCATAATAAACACATATTCCTATCCGAATATGTTTAGCCATGTGTATGTCTACTCCATTAAGCCACGTTCCAAATAACGTGTTTATGCTCATTGGAGGTTGGACGTTAAAAGCTATATGGATAGATCGTCATAACAATTTTGCAAGTGGAGACTCGAGAAAGAGGTGTTTAATTGTTTTGTTTTGATCACAAAAACAACACCTAGGGTTACCAAGCCAATTCTTTTTCATCAAATTATCTTTGGTCAAGATGACTTCTTTATGGACGAACCACATAAAGATCTTGATGCGTAGTGAAACTTTAATCTTCCATATGGTAAATTGATATGAACATTAGTTACAACAATGGACTACGGAGGTTAATGGCATCTGCTATAGTGAGTCCATGATGTACTCCTCGGCTCCTCGTACATAGAAAATAAAGAGCGTTGAGCCCAATGATTCCTCTTGTGCATTGCATCAAACACATGGCATATACACCGTAATGGAAATCAAAGTCTGGATAGACAAAAGAAACATGAGACACAGAAAGTTAATCAGAAAGAGAGTTTGCTTGAGCAAACCCAGCTAGCGCCCCGCTTGCCGGGTGATCAGCGCACGGGCCACTAATCAAAGCGTCACCATCCATATATTTATATTTGTGAACCTTTTTTGCAGGAAAATACTCCAGACCTTATTCCTAGGAAACGAAATACTAAGCATAGTGTGTATCATTTGAACAATGTTAAAGAAGTAGAGGGGATCGAACATCAAAAGTTGATTCCAGTAGGCTTCCCACTGTCACCTAACACTGTGTCAAACTGTCAATACAAGATGTCAAGATAGAGCATGACAATGCATCCCTCCCTTCCTCTCCTGGCTTCACCTCTAAGCCGCTAGGAGAAGCTCATCACATCACGCTTCCATAACAATGAATGGCGAGGTGGTGCAGGTAGCCGCTACCGTGCTGTGGTGAGTGCGAGGGATTTGACAACCTCACCGGCCCACCAAGAAACATAGAAAGTAGTCCTGGTGAAAAAATAAAGATGGAGAAGGAGGCAAACAGGTTGAGGTTGCCCAGCAAAATGAAGAGATACTTCCCTACCATGGCGGCCGACGGCTGCCCTACCACCACCAGCGCGGCGACGAAGACCCTGGTGTGAGGATCCATCAAGAGGACCTCGGTTGAGCCGTCATCGTCGGTAGCGCAGGCGCGCTTATGGATGAAGTCCCCGGCCTGGCCCGACCACCTCCGCTTGGGTTTCGCAACCTCGTTTGCCCATCGCCACCATTGCCATCAGTCACCCTCATCTCTCTCTCTCTCTCTGCAGCAGCGATGACAGTAGTGGCGCTGATGGCAGTATTGGCATCGCATAGGTTTCAACCTAGGTCAAGAGATTGGGGAGTGGCCCAAATGCTAAGAAGTAAAAACTCTGATGGCTCTTGAGCCAACACATTTTTACCAGTAAAATAATTTTTATTTTTTTGAAAAGGAGGAATTCCTCCGGCCTCTACATCAGTCGATGCATGTAGCCATATTATTAGAAATCGAAACGGAGTCTTAACATCCATGGAAGCTCAAAATCCGGCAATAAAGCGCCACATCCGATGATAAAGAACAGGCTGCGATGCCTACACACCTAGCCAATTATTAACTCTCCATCCAAATCGGTTGAAGATAGCCCGTGCTACCGTCTCCCGACGGTTGCACCCAATAACCATATACCCCATGTAGTCCGCATGAGTGAGTAACGAACACATACGAATCCAGGATGTAGCTCTGTAGATAACTTGTGAAAAATTGGTGGATGTTGTACAATTAAAAATCATAACTTTCTAGTGTTCCATATAGCCCATAATAAAGCACATATCCCTATCCGCATATGTTTAGCTATGTGTATGTCTACTCCATTGAGCCACGTTCCAAATAACGTGTTTATGCTCATTGGAGGTTGAATGTTAAAAGCTATATGGATAGATCGTCATAACAATTTTGCAAGTGGCACTACAAAAAAAGACACATCCGTGACATTTTGGGCCGAACGAATTTTTTTCTGTCATACTTATGGCACTTCAATGACGATAATTGTGACAAAACCCGGTATCATCATAGATGTGGTGGGCTCCTACTTCTATGACAAAAAATCATGACAGAAAATGGGCTTTTCATTTTGGGCGGGCTGGAGATGCAGCTGCATGACATTCTTTGGGCCGTCCATGATGGAAAAAACTGTGGTAGAAGCAAGGGCGAGGAAAATATCGGGGTGTTCCCGGTTACGGTGGGTGGTCGGGGCCAAGCGATGCACGGAGGTTTGCGCATTTCTCTTGTACACGCACGCGCGTGGGTCTGAGGTGTTGGGCTCTAACTAAACCCGAGCGAGGCGTTGGGCTCTAACTGAACCCGAGCGATTGCACTACAGGCTACGCGTTACTGAACCCGAGCGATCGATCGATGGTTGTTAACTAAACCTGATCGAGCGATTCCTTCGCTACTGCTGCTAACTGAAGCCAATCGATGCTGCCTCTGGATGAACAGTGAGCGTTGCTGGGGTGATTTGGATGAACTGTTCCCAGTGGGGGTACATGAACAGGACCCCGTGGTGTTGCCTCTGGATTAACAGGACCCTGATCGATCGAGCCGGTTGGGGCTGGATGAACAGGACCCCGTGGAGGGCTGGATGAACAGGACCACCCCATGGAGGGCTGGATGAACAGTAGATGGTGGAGGGCTAGATGGACAGTAGCCCGTGGAGGGGTGGTTGAACAGGAGCCCGTGGAGAGGGCTGGTATAACAGTAGCCGGTGGAGTAGCGCGTGGTGGAGGCTGGATGAACAGGAGCCCGTGGATGAACAGTCGCAGGTGGAGGCTGGAGGAGGTCGACGGTGGATGGACAGTAGCCCGTGGAGGCTGGAGGGGGTCGATGGTGGAGATGAACAGTATCCTATGGAGTCTCGTTTTGCGGTACGCCACACCGCTCCCGATGAACAGGACCCCCGTTTCAACCGTAGCGCTCTAACACAAGTCCGTTTCCTCCGTTTTGTGGTACGCCACACCCCTCCCGATGAACAGGACCCCCATTTCGACCGTAGGAGGTTCGTTTCCTCCGTTTTGCGGTACGCCAGACCCCTCCCGATGAACAGGATCCCGTTTTGACCGTGGCCGGTCGGACACAAGGCCGTTTCCTCCGTTCTATGGTATGCCACGCTTCGTTTCCATCGGCTGTTCTGTCCAAGACCTCCCGATGAACACGACAACGCATTCCATTCCGACCCAGCCGGTTGGCTCCCCATGAACACGATGACGACGCAGTTTCTTCGTTCCGACCCAGCCATGTACATGAGCCCTGACTGCACGTATGCGCGAGTAGGCGTTCGAGACCCCGCCCGTATGTACGTACGTGGCCGTATTTTCTTTCTTACACACTGGCCGTTGTACGTACGTGTACATGCTACATGTGCGCCTCTACTACGACACGTGCGCGCTCTACATCGACCAGTATGTACGTACACGTTCGCGACCAGAATGACAACGCTATGTACGCTACAACCAGGTGGGTCCGACTGTCAGACACTTCCTTGCGTGCGAAGATATAGCTGGTGGGTCCTAGCAGTCAGGGGGAGAATCGTTTTTTTGCCCGAGCGCACTTCCTTGCCTGCGAAGATGTAGCTGGTGGGTCCCAGCAGTCAGGGGGAAACATTTTTTTGCAAGATACGTGGCCTGTCCGGCAGGTCCCCGCTGTCGGGTGCAGGAATAATTATTTTGCGCGTAATAAGGAGGCACTTGCTTGCGGCTGCCGTGGACCCAGCTGGCAACCTCTCCACGTACAGTACTCTTCTGGTGGAAGTCGGCCATTGACCACATTGACCATGTCGCGCCGAGAGCACCAAGGCGGTGGACAACGGCGAGGCCTAGGAAGGGGACGACGCGGAGCCAGGGAGAACGCGGCAGTGGATGCCCACACGGAGAGGAGTACGAGGGTTCACTGGTTCGTCTTTGATGTGAGGTTGCCGTCGCCGCGGAATAACAGGCGGTGTGGGTGAGTAGAGGGATGGCCTGGCCAGCGCTGGGAGTAGTAGGGGCGGTGAGGCCTCCGTGGCATCACAGCCGGCCACGGGAGGCAGGAGCACGCGGCACGACCGGCGCTGGTCTGGGCGGCTGGAGCAAGAAGACCAGAGGTTGAAGAAGCACTACGGCCGTTGGATGGACATGGTACGGTCACTGGAGCTATAATCGTTCATATATTGACTAAGTTCACAAAGCCCTCCATCCCCGTCAACTTAGTAGGCCCACAAGTCAGCCTCCCACTATGGTGGATCCCAGCTGGAAGGGGGTGTCGGATGTGGGGCTCCGGCTAACCCTTAAGGTTCGAACACTTGGGTGCGTGCAAAGTCTTTCCCTCCTACCGATCTACGCTCTAGCTCGCTAAGATCTTGCGGACGAACTCGCGACACAGAAAGATACGGGGTTTATACTGGTTCGGGCCACCGTTGTGGTGTAATACCCTACTCTAGTGTGGTGGTGGTGGCTTGCCTCTTGGGCTGATGATGAGCAATACAAGGGGAAGAACAGCCTCCTGAGGTTGAGGTGTTCTTGTGCTTTCGGACTTGTGTCTATCTCTCTCCTCCTACTATGGTAGTGTCTAGTCCTATTTATAGAGGCCCTGGTGAAGGATCGAAAGTATGTCTAGAGGGGGGTGATTAGACTACTTGACCAAATAAAAACTTAACCTTTTCCCAATTTTAGTTCTTGGCAGATTTTAGCTATTTTAGGACAAGTCAAGCAATCATCACACAATTCAAGCAAGCATGCAAAGAGTATATTGGTAGCGGAAAGTAAAGCATGCAACTTGCAAGAATGTAAAGGGAAGGGTTTGGAGAATTCAAACGCAATTGGAGACACGGATGTTTTTCCCGTGGTTCGGATAGGTGGTGCTATCCTACATCCACGTTGATGGAGACTTCAACCCACGAAGGGTAATAGTTGCGAGAGTCCACACAGGGCTCCACCCACAAAGGGTAACAGTTGCGCGAGTCCACACAGGGCTCCACCCACGAAGGGTCCATGAAGAAGCAACCACCCACAAAGGGTCCACGAAGAAGCAACCTTGTCTATCCCACCATGGCCATCGCCCACACAGGACTTGCCTCACTAGCGGTAGATCTTCACGAAGTAGGTGATCTCCTTGCCCTTACAAACTTCTTGGTTCAACTCCACAATCTTGTCGGAGGCTCCCAAGTGACACCTAGCCAATCTAGGAGACACCACTCTCCAAGAAGTAACAAATGGTGTGTAGGTAATGAACTCCTTGCTCTTGTGCTTCAAATGATAGTCTCCCCAACACTCAACTCTCTCTCATAGGATTTGGATTTGGTGGAAAGAAGATTTGAGTGGAAAGCAACTTGGGAAGGCTAGAGATCAAGATTCATATGGTAGGAATGGAATATCTTGGTCTCAACACATGAGTAGGTGGTTCTCTCTCAGAACATACGAGTTGGAATGGTGTATGTGTTCTGATGGCTCTCTCTTTGAATGAAGAGGAGGTGGAGGGGTATATATAGCCTCCACACAAAATCCAACCGTTACACAGTTTTCCAATCTCGGTGGGACCAAATCAACAAACTCGGTCGGACCGAAAATGTAAACCTAGTGACCGTTAGAGATTTTCGGTGGGACTGACATGCAACTCGGTAGGACCGATATGGTTAGGGTTTGGGCATAATGTAATCTCAGTGAGACCGATTACACAAACTCGGTGAGACCGAATTTGGTAATTAGCTAACTAGAGAGTTGGTCAGGCAAACTCGGTGGGACCGATTTGCTCTTTCGGTGAGACCGAAAAGTTACAAAGGGGAAACAGTGAATTTACATTGCAATCTCGGTGGGACCGATTCGCTCTTTCGGTGGGACCGAATTGCTAGGGTTTGGCAGTGGCTAATGACAAGTGAAACTCGGTGGCGCCGGATAGGAAGAATCAGTAGGACCGAGTTTGGCTTAGGGTTTAGGTCATATGTGGATATGGGAAAGTAGTTGAGGGTTTTGGAGCATATCACTAAGCACATGAAGCAAGAGGCTCATTATGCAACACCTCATCCCTCCTTGATAGTATTGGCTTTTCCTAAAGACTCAATGTGATCTTGGATCACTAAAATATAAAATGAAGAGTCTTGATCTTTTGAGCTTGAGCCAATCCTTTTTCCTTAGCATTTTGAGGGTTCCACTTTCACATCCATGCCATGCCAATCATTGAGCTTTCCTGAAATAATCATCTTGGAATAGCATTAGCTCAATGAGCTATATGTTGTTATGAATTACCAAAACCACCTAGGGATAGTTGCACTTTCACCTGGTCCTCTTCCCAAATATCGAGTGGGAAGGGAGCCAACAATGGCGGGCTAATTTGAAGGGGGACAGCTAGTACGAGCCATCTTGACAAAAGTAGTCTTCGCCTGCACAAAGCTCTGGTGGTGACGCCGTCTTGGGCTCCACGATGACCTCCGTCTTGCAGTCCATGGTCTTGGTCTTGTTGCACCGAAATGGTAACCTTCGCCTGAGGCCTTGGTACTCCACGGCTGCGCTTGCCTCCTTTCCACCAAAGGGGAAACAAGGACGCTGCGCGCGCTGGTGCCCGCCTGGCGCCCGCCTGGTGTCGATCATCATGGCTCATGTCATGAGAGCCTCGTGAGGTTCGCCTCGCCTTGATATCTCCGCCCCTCGCGAGCCTGCCTGACTAGGCCACTCGGGAGGAGGTCTTGCGTCGTCCGCCTCGCGAGGCTTGGACCCTCACGAGGGTCTTGGATGCTTTGTTGATGAAGATGGGCCATACGTCCTGCTGGCTCCACCACACCGCGGGCCGCAGGCAGGCAAGTCTGGGGACCCCCATTCCTAGAACACCGACAGTAGCCCCCAGACCTAAGGTGCATGCGGGGTTGGCCTCGCGACGAAGCCAAGGGTCAAGTTTGGAGCACCGCGGGCCCCAAAAGCCCGCGGCATCGGTTGACGCGTGGCGGTTGATTGCGTGGGTGTATCCGCTTCCCCACGCTGCCTCGACGACTGCACGACTTGTCACGTCCCTGTGACATGCAAGGAAAACCATCATTACCTGCGATCGTGGGAGACACCGGTTGGCCTTCTCTTGCTATAAATGGGGAGGGGGCCGGAGCCCTCGTTGCCCATCTCTTCCCCGCTTGCTCGCTTCTTCTTTGCTTCATTGCTTGCAGTGCTTCCGATGGCGCCTCGAAGGAAGTTCTCTGCCGCCAAGAAGGGGAAGGCCCCTTGCGAGGGCCCCGGTTCCCCGGCGCCCAAGTGCGGTCGCGGCCGTCTGCGCAAGCACGCTGCGACCCCCGCTATGGCCCACCGTCGAGGCGGCGCCGCGGCACGCGGAGGGGACTATCCCAACCATGGCGGTCCAGCTGATGAGGGGAGGCACGCGATGGTGGTGCGGCCTCCCCGCCCGCGCTTCCATTCAACTGAGGTATCGCCGGAGTTCATTGTCTGGTTGGAGAACCCGGCCGGCAACTGGCTCCAGCTTCCGCGCTTCCTTTGTCGATGAACTGCCGGCCCCTGGTCCAGGCGGGCTCTGGTTGCAGGCGGATGGTTGCTGCAGCAAGGCCTCCTGGGTCGCGGTCGAGATTTCCGCCGCGGGCAACATAGCCCCGGCCCACGGCTGGCAGACGTTTGCCCGCGCGCGCGGCCTGGGCAGGCGGTGCACGCTCCACTTCAAGTATGACGGTGGGTCGACCCTCTATGTGAGGGTGTTCGAGAAGATGGTCCCCGCGCTGGGTGCTGCCCCGAGACGAACGACGGTGATGAGGTGCTCGACCTTGGTGACGGTCGCGACGAGGATGAGGGCGAGCCTGCCCTCGGCGGCGACCGCGTCTCTTCCAGCTACGGCGGCTCTTCCTCCGGTAACAACTCCAACAGCGGTGGCTACGACCAGCCGCCGCACCGCCGCGCCCGCTTCGAAGGAGGCAGTGGGTCATCTTGTCGCCGTGCCTCCGTGAAGCGTGAGGAGGGATCTGGCTAGGCTCGGGGCGTCACTAAGGGCCTGCCTCCGCGGAGCTGAAACGCCGCTTTGTTTAGCTTTTTCCTTTTTTTCCTGCATCAGAAAATGAAACCAGTATGGGCCCAGAGGGGCGTGTATCGAACTGTGGTTCTTGGTTAATGCAACGTGCGTGTTATTCCCATGCCGTGTTGTTATTTTGCGCAAAGATAACCTAACCTGGCGCGTTTGTGACGCCCTTCCCTTCATGAGATGACTGAGTTTGCTTAGAAACTGCAAAAAAATTTGTTAGGGGGTGCGCTAGAGGATTTGCCGTTCACCCAAACCTTGACTTGGCGCTTTGCATCGCGGTACCCGAGGGGCACGGATTAGGAGAGATGCGCCATCTTCCAGGCTCGAACGAGGGTGACTCGCGAGAAGGCAGAGAGAAGAAAAATGCTCGTGAGGGCACCTGCCTAGCCCCCTCGCGAGGTATGCGAGAGAGAGATCATGAACAAACCAGAGCCGAAAAACACGGTAAAAGGCGAAGGAACCAAATCAGCAAGAAACGCCAAAGGCAAACTTTATTAAGGAGAAGCAAGCCAACTTTGGAAAGCAAATGAAAAGCCGCGTCCGACACCTAATCTAGTCTTCAAGTCTTCTCACTAGCGCGGAGCTAAGTGCTGTCCACTAGGCGTGGGAGGGAGCCCCAAGGCCTGAGGCCGGTGCTCCTAAGACTCCAGGGCATGTACAGCCCCAACTCATTATTACGTGAGAGTGTCACGGGCGGTGATTCTTCACAGGCACCGGGCCTTCTTCACAGGCTCTGGGCCTTGCTTCACAGGCTCTGGGCCTTGCTTCATGGGTAGAACTTCTGGAGGTGCTGGATGTTCCAGGTGTTTTGGATAGGTGTCCCCTCTTGCGTCTCCAGGTGCACGGCGCCAGGCCTGGAGATGTGGATGACCCTGAATGGGCCCTCCCACATGGGTGAAAGCTTGTGCAACCCTTCCCTGAACAGGACCCACCTCAGGACTAGGTCACTTGTCTCGAGCGTCCTGGAGCGAATGTTGCCGCAGTGGTAACACCGCAACGCTTGCTGGTACCTTGCAGCCCTTAATGCAGCTTCGCAACGACGTTCCTCCCCCAGCACGAGATCCATCCCCTGCATGGCGTCCTGTTGCGTTTTGTCGAACGCCAGAACCCGCGCGGAGCGATACTTGACCTCATGAGGGAGGACTGCTTCAGCTCCGTAGACGAGGAAGAATGGAGTCTCACCCGTTGTCTTGGTAGCGGTGGTGCGGATGGACCACAGCACGGACTGGAGCTCATCGTGCCAGCCCCTGCCACAGGCCTCCAGCTTCTTCTTGAAGGTCCTGGTCTTGAGGCCCCTTAGGACCTCAGCGTTGGCGCGCTCAACCTGACCATTGCTCCTGGGGTGGGCCACCGAAGCGTAGCAGATCTGCGTTCCAAGGTTAGCACAGTAGGTTTTAAAGAGGTTGCTAGTAAACTGCGAGCCGTTATCTGTGATGATGCGGTTGGGGACCCCGAAGCGGCTCACGAGGCCCTTGATGAACTTGACCGCAGAGCTGGCTGGAATGGTTCGGATGGCTTCCACTTCCGCCCACTTGGTGAACTTGTCGATGGCGACGTAGAGATAACGGTAGCCCCCTGGCGCTCGTGGGAACGGGCCTAGGATGTCTAGCCCCCAGACCGCGAACGACCACATGAGCGGGATGGTTTGGAGGCCCTGAGCAGGCCGATGGATTTGCTTGGCGTGGAATTGGCAAGCTTCGTAGGACTTCACCAGCTCGGCTGCATCGTTGAGTGCTGTGGGCCAATAGAATCCGCTGCGGAAGGCCTTGCCAACGAGGGTCCGTGATGATGAGTGATGTCCACATTCCCCGCAGTGTATGTCAATCAGCATCTCCCTCCCTTGATCGCTAGAGATGCAGCGCAGCGTGACATCATTCGGCTGTTTCCTGTACAACTCGTTGTCATGAATGCAGTATGCCGTGGCCTGTCGGGCCACGTGCTCCACGTCTTCTTCCTTCTCCGGCAGTGTCCCGTGCATCAGGTACTCCTTGAACTCCTTGGTCCATCACTCCTCCTGGGGTTCGAGCGCCAAGAGTAGCCGAGCTCCTGAGGTTGGGCCGCAAGCTGGGGCTCTCGTGGCCGGGGGCTGTGGGAGCTCCTCCCAAGGCTGAGTCGTGCTTGAAAGAGGTGGCATAGGTGACAGCTTGAAGAGCCGCTCTTTGAAGACGCCGGGCTCTTGCGGTTGCTACTTGGATGCTCTCTTGGCGATGTCGTCGGCTTCCTTGTTGGTGCCCCGGGGCACGTGCTGCATCTCCAAGCCTGCGAACTGCTTTTCCATTTTGCGCACCTCCACAAGGTAGGCCTCCATGTGCTCGTCCTTTGACTCGTACACTTTTTTGGAGAAGTTGATGAGGAGCTGCGAGTCGCCCTTGACGGTAAGGCGCCTCACCCCCATAGCCGCCGCAGCCTTTAGGCCAGCTATGAGGCCTTCATATTCTGCGATATTGTTGGAGACCTTCTCGCCGTGCTGGAAGCAGAGTTGCACGACATAGTAAAGCTTGTCCTGAGTGGGTGAGATGAGCATTGCTCCAGCCCCCGCGCCCTGGTGCACAAAGGCGCCATCAAAATACATGACCCAGCCGTCTGGCGCCTCGCTTCCAAGGAAGGTGGACCGGTCTTCTCCTTCCTCAAGAGCCGGGGCATCTATCCATTCTGCCACAAAATCGGCGAGCGCGGCTCCCTTGATGACCCTGGTGGTGCTGAACACCAGCTGGAATGCTTGCAGCTCGATGTTCCATTCAGTGACCCTTCAGATAGAGTTTGGGCTTCTGAGTACCCTCTCCAATGGGTAAGACGATATGACCTTGATGGGGTGCCCCTGGAAGTAGTGTCGCAGCTTTCGCGAGGCCACCAAAAGTGCGAGTAGGAGCTTTTGCGGCATGGGGTAGAGTGCCCTTGCGTCCCGCAGTACGGTGCTGACGAAGTACACCGGGTGCTCGGCGAGGGCTGGCACATTGTTGAGGCTCGGGCCTTGCGGATATTGTGGCATATCCTGAGGTGGAGGGTTTCTTGAGACTTGGCCATCCTCAGGAGTTTCCACGACGTTGCCCTGCCGGGCTTGATCTTCCGTCACTGGTGGCCCCGGTGTGCCTTCCTGACCCTGCGCTGCATCAGCTCTGGCTTGGTGCGGCACACCCTTGTCTTCGCGCTCCTCCCGAACCGCCACCAGCGCCGCGCTGGCGGAGTACGAGGTGGCAGCGAGGTAGAGTACCAGAGGCTCGAGAGGCCGTGGCGCCACCATCACCGGGGGTCTTGTGAGGTATTTCTTGAGGTCCTGGAAGGCCCGGTCGGCCTCCGGGGTCCACTCGAAGGGCATTTTCTTCTTCATGAGATTAAAGAAGGGTAAGGCACGCTTGCCTAGCTTAGAGATGAAACGCCCTAACGCGGTCACCCGTCCTGCCAGCTTTTGCATCTCCTTGAGGGTCTGTGGTGGGCTCATGTCTTCGATGGCCTTGATCTTCTCCGGGTTCGCCTCGATCCCTCTGTGGGATACGAGAAACCCTAGAAGCTTGCCAGAGGGGACACCAAACACACACGGGTTAAGCCTCATGTTCACCCAGCGCAAACTCTCAAAGGTCTCCTCCAAGTCTTGAATCAACGTCCTCGCCTCGCGAGATTTGACCACTATGTCATCAACGTAGGCCTCTGTGTTCCTGCCGAGCTGCCGCCCCAAGGCGATGTGCATTAGTCGCTGAAAGGTTGCGCCAGCGTTGCGAAGGCCAAAAGGCATGCAAGTGTAGCAGTACACCCCACATGGTGTCAAGAAGGCCGTCTTCTCCACATCCTCCGCCGCCATCTTGATCTGATGGTATCTAGAGAACGCATCCAGGAAACACAACAAATCACACTTGGAGGTGGAGTCGACAATTTGATCGATGCGCGGAAGGGGGAACAGATCTTGGGGGAAGGCTTTGTTGAGGTTGGTGAAGTCGACGCACATTCGTTCCTTCCCACCTTTCTTCGGTACTACAACGGGGTTCACCAGCCATTCGGGGTATCGAACTTCTCGGATGGTACCTGCCGCCTCCAGCTTGCGTGTCTCTTGGACGATGAAGGCCCGCTTCTCAGTGGACTGCCGTCTTGCTCGCTGCTTCATGGGGCGTACGTTGGGGCACACCCTTAGATGATGCTGGATTCCCTCTCTCGGGACCCCTACCAGTTGATTGGGCTCCCACGCGAATATCTCCTTGTTCGCGCGCAAAAACCTCACCAAAGCTTCTTCTTATCCCGGGTCAAGGCCGGGTCCTATGGTGAAGGTGGCTCCTGAAGACCCGTCCTCGTTGACCGGCATCTGCTTGGTCTCTGCCTTGTCTTGGGTGAACAACTGCTTTTTCTTGGTGGGCGCGGTCTCCTGGGCCTCAGGCGCACCAGCGCCGGCTGGCTGCGCTGCTGCCGCGGTCTTGAAGGCGAGCCTGAGCGCCGTCATGGCCTCCTTAGTGTCCCCCTTGATGGTGAGGACGCCCTTGCTCCCTGGCATCTTCATGAGGTTGTAGGCCGGGTGAGTCGCTGCCATGAACTGAGCGAGAGCCGGGTAACCGAGGATGGCATTGTACGGGAGACCGATGCGGGCGATGTCAAAGTCCACCAGCTCGGTGCGATAGTTGTCTCGCGTGCCAAAGGTGACAGGGAGGCGGATCTGCCCCAGAGGGTGAGCAGCTCCACCACCTACTCCTGTGAAGGGCTTGCTGAGGTCGAGCCGTTCGAGCGGCACATGAAGAAGGCTGAAGGCTTCCACGGAGAGCAAGTTGAGGCCGGCGCCGCCGTCGATGAGGGTCTTTGTGACGACCACGTTGCAGATGGTGGGCGTGCAGAGCATCGGGAGCGTCCCTGAGCCGGCGGTGGAGCCGGGGTGGTCTTCCGAGTCGAAGGTGAGGTCGGCCTCCGGCGCAGCCCAACCCGGCGGAGCCCCCGAGCGCTTGCAGGCTGCCCCAATCTGACGGAATAAAGGCTTGACGTGGCAATCTGAAGGAGGTGCTTGGGAGCCACCCAGCAGTGCCGCGACTACGTGGTGTGCTGGCGCCGCGTAGCGCGCAGTGAAGAGGTCGCGGAGTTCCCCCCGGGACGTCATCATGGATCCCAGGAGGTTGAGCAGCCAAGCGCGCGGCTCGCCAGCGAGGGCCAGGGGGAACAAGTTTGCCATGATCTTGTCGTCGCCTCCGGCTTCGAGGACGGCCTCCTCGTATGCTAGCAGGAATAGCGCCGAGTCTGTCACGCCGTCGTAACGCGGCGGCATCTCCGGCCTGAACTTGGCCGGCCACTGCACTCGCCGCAGAGCGGGGGCCAGGGCTCAGTACCCAGACTCCCCGCTGCTGGTGTTGACCGTAGAGGTTGGTGGCGGGGCACCTGCTATGGGAGCATAGTGCGGCGTCATGGGGCGCTGGTTGGTGGAGAGAAGCCCCGGAACACCCCTACCTGGCGCGCCAAATGTCGGATGTGGGGCTCCGGCTAACCCTTAAGGTTTGAACACTGGGGTGCGCGCGAAGTCTTTCCCTCCTACCGATATACGCTCTAGCTCGCTAAGATCTTGCGGACGAACTCGACGAACTCGCGACACAGAAAAACACAGGGTTTATACTGGTTCGGGCCACCGTTGTGGTGTAATACCCTACTCCAGTGTGGTGGTGGTGGATTGCCTCTTGGGCTGATGATGAACAATACAAGGGGAAGAACAACCTCCTGAGGTTGAGGTGTTCTTGTGCTTTCGGACTTGTGTCTATCTCTCTCCTCCTACTATGGTGGTGGCTAGTCCTATTTATAGAGGCCCTGGTCTTCTTCCCAAATATCAAGCGGGAAGGGAGCCAACAATGGCGGGCTAATTTGAAGGGGGACAGCTAGTACGAGCCATCCTGACAAAAGTAGTCTTCACCTGCACAAAGCTCTGATGGTGACGCCGTCTTGTGCTCCACGATGACCTCCGTCTTGCAGTACATGGTCTTGGTCTTGTTGCACTGAAATGGCAACCTTCGCCTGAGGCCTCGGTACTCCACGGCTGCGCTTGCCTCCTTTGCACCAAAGGGGAAACAAGGACGCTGCGCACGCTGGTGCCCGCCTGGTGTCGATCATCATGGCTCACGTCACGAGAGCCTCTCTGAGGTTCACCTCGCCTTGATATCTCCGCCCCTCGCGAGCCTTCCTGATTAGGCCGCTCCGGAGGAGGTCTTGCGCCATCCGCCTCGCGAGGGTCTTGGATGCTTTGTTGATGAAGATGGGCCGTACGGCCTGCTGGCTCCGCCACGCCACGGGCCGCAGGTAGGCAAGTCTGGGGACCCCCGTTCCCAGAACGCCGACAGGGGGGTACTCATTTTTTTGTGCGCAATAAGGAGGCACTTCCTTGCGTGCGAAGATATAGTTGGTGGGTCCGACCTGTCAGCGGAGGAAACGTTTTTTTCGGGAAATTCAGAGGCCCTTTCGGCGGGTCCCAGATGTCAGGTGGAGGAATCATTATTTTTCCCGTAATAAGGAGGCATTTCCTTGTGTGCGGCTTTGGACCCAGCTGTCAGCCTCTCCACATACAGTCCACTTCCGATGGATGTCATTCGTTGACGATGTTGACCACGCCGCGCCGAGAGCACCAGGGTGGTGGACGACGATGAAGCCTACGAAGGGAATGACACGGAGCCGGGGAAGACACGGCAGTGGCTGCCCATGTGATGGAGAGTACGAGGGTTGACTGGTTCGGCTGCCGTCGCCGGAAAATAACAGGAGGTATGGGTGAGTAGAGGGATAGACAGGCCAGGGATGCGAGTATATGATGGGGCCGTGAGGCCTGCCCGACAGCACAGCCGGCCATGGGAGGCGGGAGCAGGCGGTTCCCACGGCGCTGGTTTGGGCGGCTGGGAGGGATGCGAGTATATGATGGGACCGTGAGGCCTGCCCGACAGCACAGCCGGCCATGGGAGGCGGGAGCAGGCGGTTCCCACGGTGCTGGTTTGGACGGCTGGGGCAGGAAGATCAGAGACTGAAGAAGCACGATTGCCATTAGATTGACATCTAACGGTCTGACGCTAGTAGAGTCCTTGTTGACTAAGTTTCTTTTTTGAGAAACCTTGTGTACTCATGAACTTAGTAGGCCCACAAGTCAGCCTCCAAATCTGTGGCAGACAACATAGAGCCCATTTGCTATTTTTTAATAATTTGCAGCCGATTTGCTAATTCTTAAGCAATTTATTACATCCCATTTTTTGCCCAGGACCACGGTCAAAAAGTTTGACCTTATTTTGCATACTTTGGTGGAGTCCGAACTTTTGTAATCCCGAAATGATAAACATTTTTTAAGAACTTATTGATTTTCCAAAAAAATTGTTTTGTTTTTGTAAGCAAATAAGACGTGGGACAATTGAGTTGTTTAAGGGAAAACTAGTGGTAAAAAAATCAGCGCCGGGAGGGAAAACAACAACACAAATAAGGATGTAAATATGAAAAGGGAATTTTATGTATTTTCAATATAATGATACGTGTATATGAACTAGTAAAACTACATGTAGAGATTAGAAAACGGATGTAGGACATGTGTTTCAAGAGGAAAATAGAACTGGGCTATGTGTTTGATTCAGTAAAAAAACTGCCTGCGGATGTTGTAAGACAAAATATAACTAACGATGGCGGGCCAGAGGCTAGTAGATACCTACTGGATCTTTGCACCCCGTTGTCGTCATGGGCTGGGCCTGTTAAAAACAAAACCAAGCCTGGGCAGTCTACAGCCCAGTTGAAACTTGCTCGACCTGAAAAAACAATACACGTGTTCAATAAAAGAGAGAATTCTGCAAGTACAGACTGATAACTGGGACGCAGCAGGGATATTGTTTTTTCATCATGATAATAAGTGCATCATGCACTTGTTTTGAAAAATTTGGAGAACTGGGAATTCGAACGGCAGGTGCTTATGCTACCCATCAAATAAAATCAGGTGCCTGAAAATTCGTTTCAAAACAAATGATTCAACTTTATATCCACGTCGACCCTCGGCATGATGGTTGGAAGCAAAAGCCAAGTTGATACCAAAAGATCGTTAACAACAATACAAACTTGCGGACGACAAGGTAGTACATGTACCAATACCAAACTAACTTATAATCTTTTTACTCCTGGCCTTAGTGTTCGTCTGGTAGAAAATCTTGCAGAGGACCAGCTCCCGCTCCTTCTCTTGCTCCAGGTCCCCAAGGTGGTACTGGTGCATCACCCAGTTGGTCCTCTGCTAGTCGAAGTTCTTGTTGGTGTGCAGCACCAGAACCTTTTTGTTGCCCGTCTGCCGGCCATTGACCTTCACCGGCAAGGTATTGCTAGTGCTGTGCCACATCGCGTGCATGCCGCACTCCGACTGTATCTTGCGACATGTCCACGTGCCCCTTTTGAATGCCCTAGAATTGCACTGGAAGAAATGCTTGCTTAGGCCACTCAGTGTGATACCTGCAGTATTGTCGAATACATGTTTTAGGATGCACTTGAAGCCTAATTGATATATATATACTGCACATCATCTCCATCATCATTATCAGTACATCCTGCGCAGGTGAGTTAGGATGCACTTGATCCCAGAAAAGTATCTATCCTTCAAACCAGAGGAGTGCTTCAAACTATCAACAGTACATAATATCCAACAAAACAGGATCATGCTACAGTAGCAGAATACATGGCTCAGTCTAGATATCAGTACGAATCAAGTTGTGCATATTTGCTGTTGGCATGAACCACATCGCCGCATGTCGGGTTTGCAAAAGCCATCAATCACATGGAAGCTTGATGCCTTTCACACACTGAAGATTATCTGGCAACAAGCTATGTCGACGAATCTCCGGATATGGTGATTCATGAAACCCATGGTATGATGTGTAAATACAGTCCCCCCTGGCGAATGGAAGTTGCATAGCACGGTAATCATCGCTGGTGATATGATCGATGATTGGTTGGATGGTCAGATAATTGAGCCCAAGGAACATGGAGTGGTTACCGAGGCTATAAACCCGCCTCCAGTCAAATACGCCTGGCCCAACTGAGCTGGAATCTTTCTCGAACACGAAGCAACCATAGCCATCAATGTCACGAACGCCCCAGGAATTGTACTGCATGTGGTTTGATGTAATGGTTTGGTCAATTTGGTACGTGCGAATGAGCATCAAATGACCGCCGTCAGCTGAACAAGCGATAAACCACCACCCATCGGCTGGTATGATTCTAGGTCCTGGAATCATGAAGGCCAGTGCATTTGCGTCTGCTGCAACAATTCAAATTGGAGACCAAAGACAAAAATAAACAATCATGTTCAGAGTATGTGTGGAATTAAGATTATTATAACAGTGACACATATCATAGATAGAGAATTGCAATGCCGTGGTCATAATCATACCCCAAGTTAAAAAAATAAGCCAATGGCTTTCATATTCTAGCAATATTCATGGTTCAAACATCATGTAACAATGAGAGGAAAACAGCTATGACAGAGCCTACTCATATTATACCATAGCACTTGCTACTACTGTTCTCATATCAACTCTAAGCAATAACATGCGTTGTTATAAAAATCTTGGAAATGAGAGTGACATGTAGCAATCATGATGTTATGCTCATAATATGTATTCTAACAATCATTAGATGCCAATTGTTCTCATATCAACTCTAACAATAACATGTGTGGTCATAAAAATCCAGGAAATGAGAGGAACATATAACAATGATGTGGTTATAGACATACTATCTATTCTAAATTTGTAACAATGAACAGGCAGTCGTATTCATAAGGTAAAGATGAGATGAGATAGAACAATTACACGACGATAGATTCCACCAGTATAGGCAGCCAATCTGTGCGTCGACCACGTAAACTATGCCATCATGCACTATAGCATCAGACAGAAATGTTGCCTCAACAAGATTGACGATGAGCCATAACCTTGTATGGCGACCGGATTCCAGATAGACTAATCCCATGTTGAACAAGGCAATGAGCTTGTAATCCATGTAGTCTTCTGATGGTGTGGGCACTTCGCAGATTACAACTTTCAGCAAACAGAGGTCGAGCCAAAAGCTTGACGCGTCTCGTGCGTAGTTGGCAGGAGTGTCCGGCAGGCCGCGAGGCTCGATGGCGGCGGTATCCAATGATGGAAGGGTGATCTCTCTCTGGGTGTAGATATCCACGAGACGCCACGGACTACCAGATTGGTGGATGAGGACGATCCAGTTGGCCTTCATGCCCGCCCAGTAGTGGCCGCGCATGAAGGACAGGTGGACGTGTAGTGGTAGCATGTTGAGGGGCACCACAACAACCTCCGTAGGATCGTCAAGCCGGTGTCTGGGCCACCTGCGAGGATCGGGCATCAGCAAGTAGGTGTCAAAACCGGCAGATCTCGGGTAGGGGGTCCCGAACTGTGCGTCTAGGCCGGATGGTAACATGAGGCAGGGGACACAAGGTTTTACCCAGGTTCGGGCCCTCTTGATGGAGGTAAAACCCTACGTCCTGCTTGATTAATATTGATGATATGGGTAGTACAAGAGTAGATCTACCATGAGATCGGAGAGGCTAAACCCTAGAAGCTAGCCTATGGTATGATTGTTTGTATATGATCTATCGACTAGCCTGGCCTCGGTTTATATAATGCACCAGAGGCCTAGGATAACAAGAGTCCTAGCCGAATACGCCGGTGGGAAGGAGTCCTTGTCTTGATCACCAAGTCTTGTGGAATCTTCCATGTATGCGGCAGTTGTCCGAACTGGCCCATGAGTATACGGCCATGGGGGTCCTCGGCCCAATCTAACAGATCGGGAGACGACGTGGTGAGTACCCCCTAGTCCAGGACACCGTCAGTAGCCCCCTGAACCGGTCTTCAAGTTAGGGACGCTCCTCGATTCTTCCAAACTGTTCTTCATCTTCGGTTGACGGTCTTGAAAACTTGTTCAACAAATCTTCTCATCTTCGATCTTGAGGATCGCCGAAATGCATTCGGCGAGTTTACACGTCGGGTATCCGAGGAGCCCCTTTAAGTTTCTGGCCTTTGTCAATGCCTTGTTATTTTTATGCCACACCTCGGGTTTGAAGTTGTTCCCGGGAGGCAGTGTCCTCTTGCGTCCGAGCTCTAACGCCGGACTGCATTCAAGGTATCTTTTGCGGCTGAGCACCAATGCCGGACCGCTTCCGAGCTCCAACGCTGGAATGTATCTGAGCTCCAACGCCGGACTATGCCCAAGCTCCAACGCCGGACTGTATCTGAGCTCCAACGCCGGACTATATCCGAGCTCCAACGCCGGACTATATCCGAGCTCCAACGCCGGATAGTGTCCCAGCTCCAACACCAGACTATATCCGAGGTGTCATATCACCTTGGTTCAAAAAAGTTGAAGAAGTTTAGCCGAGCTTAATGCCGGAAATGCCCTCTATGGAGCCAGCCACTAGCGCCCGAGATTTATGCCGGACTACTTCCGAGGTGGTGCACCACCTCGACTATGGGCCGATTTTTTGTCAATATTTTTTATTATTGCAATTTATTCTCTGCCGAGATATATAGCCAGTAGCCCTCAAGGGGTGTATCGGTCTAAATCCCGAGATGCACCTGAAGGATGACGTAAGACCGCTGATCCCAGTAGCCGCTGAGACTCAGGTTGATTTGCAAAATCGGCCTGAGGATCAAGTCCTAGCTCGGCAGAATACTTCAGGACACAAAAAGCGGCGTGCTTAGTCCTCGAGACTCAGGTTGGGTGCGGCCGACCAACCTGAGGATCAAAATCTCCTCGGCAACTCTATTGCACTTAAAATTTTCTGCATTGAACAGGCAATGTAGTAGCCCCCGAGACACTGGTCGGGTGGCAACACCAGATCAGGGGATCGATGTGCCCCTTTAATATTTGTAAATAATAAGCCTGAAGCCCAGTAGCCCCCGAGCCTTAATGCGGGCACGGGTGGCCGAAGGATCGATATCCATAGTAAAATCACAAATTATGTGTAATGACTCTATGTATCCAAGTACTTTACGTCATTAATGCTCGGATCTGCATTGTAGAAAACTTTGTTAACCGACCATCGGCTTCAACCTCCTCGGCCAGAAGCCGGGGAGTGTTTTTCCTACTTTATAAAGCCTTTATGAGGGCAAAGATTTACGACAAACAAGGAAATCTAGCCATACGGTTTTATAATCAAAGGTACGCAGAGAGATATGTTATATTACTGTTTAACATAAGAAATGTCTTCCAAAGAAAATAGTCCCGCTATCGGTTCCTTTCTTTGGGTTGTCATGCTAAGCATGATCATGAAACCTCAGCTCTAATGTAAGAGCAAAATATCGAGGATTTTAGTTTGGGAGGCCAGTTAATAGCCCCCGGTAGTGTTCGGCGACAGTCGAGGTCAAGCCGTAAACACTTCAGCCATTGTTATGAATGGCCCGTCATTTAACACCGTCATCGGATTGCTGACCAGTTTACGCTTATTGTGACAGTCAGTTTTCGGCTTTCTCCACTGAGGTGCTTAACCATGTGAGCTGGAAGCACAATCACAGTGGTTCTCCCTTTGCACACCTAGCCGAACAAAGCGCAACGTAGGAGGCAAGCGCAGGAGCCGGGCAACCCAACTATTGACCGAAGACACAATTCGAAACCAATGCATATATAGTGAGATCCGAGAATGTTTTTGCCTAATCTATAAAGGTGTCTGGCATTGCAATGTGAGACTTGTGCTGGAAACACACATATAGTTTAAAAGTGCCATAAGCTTGGAAAACCAAAAAACGTCAGTAAAAATGTGACGTCCGAACAAGATCAAGTGTTCAGTGCCAATCCGGAAATTGGACTTTAGAACAAAAAGTGCTTCTGTCGTGCTTTAACATGACACATCCTATCTCAAGACTTCAAGTGGGTCAGCCTATGGCTTCAACCTCCTGTCCCGAAGGCGGAGTACTTCTCATTAGGCTAGTTTAGCAAACTAAACTCTAGCGACTTTGAGAGAGAAATTAGGCTCCCCGGCTAGTGACCACACACTCGTGTCGAAAAAAGGAGTGATAAATAATAATAGTAATAAAAACTTTGCAACGACTAAGAAGAAGAACACTTATTATAAAATGGCTCATATAAATTTAAGAGCCCCCAAGTGACATGGGTAAAAGAATTTTATGTGTAATGATTGTATGTACCGAAGTACTAATATCATATCTTTGTTCGACCGAACTTTAAACGCGTCTTAACCGACCGTCAGCTTCTCCCTCTTCGGTCAAGGATTGAAAAGTGTTATGTACTCCACTTGTCGAGAATATCGACAGTGTTTCCGATAACCAGGCAACCGGGCCATAAGGCTGTAATAGACAAAGCGCGCTCAGGGAACTTATGCTATATTACAGACGAAGTGTAAGAAGCATCTTCGAAGAAAATAGTACCCCCACCGATACCTTTCTTCGGTGCTCATTATTACTATGAGACTTGTGCAATAGATTTTTTGTACTCATGAGTTCCGTTGTGTGCCGACCATGATTGAAAACAATAAGAGCGCTAGCTTTCGGCTTCACCCAGTCTGAGGTTAGAGCTCGGAGGACCCGGTTGTGACAATCGCAGAGGTGCTCCCTTTACTCCCTAGCCGAACAATCGGGAACGTAGGGGTAAGCACAGGAGCCAGGCAACCCAGCTTGCAAATCGCTTAAGTCAATATGGTGCATATTGTGGCGTAATACACGAACAAGGAACGAAGCCGTACAAGTATAATCATATGCAAGAGGAAAAGCTTCATAAAGGAAGCCCCCAAATAAACGGGGTATTTGAATATGCATGTCACAAACAAAGTTTGGACAAGAAAATTTTTTACAAGCAACTTTTTTCCAAAAAAGTATAATGCTTGGTCGAACCGAACACAAATTAAAAATTAAAACTTTGAGCATGAAAGCGACTTAGCTGGTTAATGTGTTCGGCATTGATGACGCGGTCCGAGCTTGAAGCGGGGCGAGGTTCCATCCCCCAAGCCGGTCCCGAGGTGGCGGAGCGGAGAGCTCGACATGCCGAAGTGGTGACATAGCACGGTCAATGCAAACCGGCAGAGTGGCGCCGAAGTCCCCGGTGCACAAAAAATAGTGCAAACCGGAGATAATAGTAATAATGATAATTCAAAAAATCATTGCATAATAAATAATTTATGCAAAGTGAGTAATAAAAGAAATATGGCCTGGCGCCGAAGTCAATGTCGATGCAGGGTGTCGGCGTGATGTGGTAAAGGCGTGGCAAAGCTTGAATTCGCAGGTCGGTCCGAGCTCCGGATGCGGCGTTCGCCGAACTATGTACGGAAATTGACCGAACCACCATGCAACTGTCGTTGATGCGGCCACCATTTAACAGACCTGTGTGCATATGATGGACAAATCAGAGTAATAATTCCTTGGGAAAAATGAACCCCAACAAGCAAAAAATACTGGGATTAATAGCACCTGGTTTATTTGTTGTAGCAATCCAAAGGAAGGTGATTCCCAAAATTGGGACTCGATCCGCACACCCATTGCCTGATGGGCGATAAAATGACGGCATGGCAATGTTGGCAAAGGTTGGCTCGCCGAGGCAAAGCCCTCGGCCCAGCTAACATGACGGAGCTGGTCGGCTAGTGACGCCGAAGTGTCCGGAGTAGGTTGATAAAGAGATGGCGAAGCCCCCGGTCCAGCCGAGATGTCGAAGCCTCGATGTCAGCCGATGAGTCGAAGTAGGTCGGTGTGATGGACTCCAGCTTAAAGAAGCAATAGTGCGGCCGTGCCGATGCAGGTCGTGACGTGGTCGATGCCGGCTTGATGAAGCGACCGTGCGGCGATGCCGGTATGCCCGCTCCGTGTAATCCATGGGGTGGCGATGTTGGTGATGATTTATCCTTCGCGATGCCGGACTCTTGTTCGGCTTGCCGAGATGATGATCCGAAGAAGTTGAGCTCGGCTCAACAAAGCGACGACGTGTCTAGCGCAGGTCGGCAGCCATGGAGCAATATTGCCGGACTGGTTTGACACCAGCATGATATTGAAGATCATGTTCAAAAGATGTTAAAGTTAGTGGGATGTGTTCGGGAACAAAACACAATACCCATACAAAACTTCCTTCAAAAGGGATGTCCGAAATCCCGTTCATAAAAAGACGAACTCGGGTCAGATTCGTTTTCTCGCAGAAAACAGATCCGAAAAGTGATGCACTAATCGGAAGGTTCCCGGAGTTTGGACGGTCGGATCGAGCTAAAATTTTGAGAGATGGTAGATATAGGAATTATGCAGCCGATCAACGGTTGGATCTTCCAAAGGACGTCCAACCTAGAAGCTGGACACCACGTCCTAAACTCGTCCAGATTCCCGTCCGGATTTGACAGGGCTCCGGTATATCATGGATTGCCAGAGATTCCTCCATCGGAATTTGACAAAAATTTCAGGGTTGTGGTAGACTCAATTCCGAACAATTCCACCAAAGAGATCGTCAAAGCGATACTCGAGGAGGTGGTGGCGGCAGATACAAGTTCGCTGTCCAGAAAAACAGCACGGTCACTTCAGGGCAATGTTGACGTTGAGCCCTCGAGCTCCATGGATGATTCCTCCATGATCTTGATAGAGATCGGAGTTGATGTTTGATGAAGGCCCTCGTCCGAACATGGTGATCCGAACACGGGGCGCAGTTCTTGGTCGAACCAAGGTGGCCAGTCGAGCTGGTGACGAAGATGCCGATGTCGCAGTTGATCTGCAGGCGATCCATCGATCCTTTTGTCGATCACACAGTGGAACTCTCAATGAAAGCACCAATGTCGGTGGCAAAACCGGCGGATCTCGGGTAGGGGGTCCCGAACTGTGCGTCTAGGCCGGATGGTAATAGGAGGCAGGGGACACAATGTTTTACCCAGGTTCGGGCCCTCTTGATGGAGGTAAAACCCTACGTCCTGCTTGATTAATATTGATGATATGGGTAGTACAAGAGTAAATCTACCACGAGATCGGAGAGGCTAAACCCTAGAAGCTAGCCTATGGTATGATTGTTTGTATATGATCTATCGACTAGCCTGGTCTCGGTTTATATAATGCACCAGAGGCCTAGGATAACAAGAGTACTAGCCGAATACGCCGGTGGGGAGGAGTCCTTGTCTTGATCACCAAGTCTTGTGGAATCTTCCATGTATGCGGTAGTTGTCCGAACTGGCCCATGAGTATACGGCCATGGGGGTCCTCGGCCCAATCTAACAGATCGGGAGACGACATGGTGAGTACCCCCTAGTCCAGGACACCGTCATAGGGTGTCTTGAAAAGAGTCGGCCGGTTGCAGATGAGTAGACGGTACAAAGACACCGAGCATGCAGCCAGATGGACGGTGCTGAGTAGGTCCATACGATTAGAGATCTGCTCCAAGAGAACATCAGGGAGGGAATTCCAATCGTGGCTCTGCGTGTCAGTCGGTTCTGCCATTGAGGTTTTCGGTGCCTGTGAGCCAGCGGGGAAGTGGATTCGGGCGGGCGAGCGAAGAAACTTCTCCTCGTGTGGCCGAGCAGTGAGCGAGGGGATATGGTACGCGCAAGCTACCAAGGAAGATAGCACGGGCGGGCGAGCAGTGAGTGAGGGGAAATGGTGTGCGGCCGATGATGGGGAAGAGAGGAGGAAGAAGAGTGAAAGACAGGGAAGAAAGTGCATTAAATCTCAATTCTACTACTACTACCAGGATATACCATCCTTCGGAGTGTAAATAGTTACACCGATGACATGTGGGTCTACCACAAGAGGGCCCATTTGTCAGTTAATGGAGGACAGAAGCGTGCTCTACTGACAAACATGATGGCAGTACTGGGTAAGGCTGATTTAGTAACACCAACATGTCACTTCAGCTTATTAATTAAGTGTCCCATCTATCGCAGCGTGTATTGTCACTTCACTGCGAAGACTAGTTGAATAGTTCTCTCTGACCGAGATGGGGAATAATGGATCCCGAAGACTTCCTTTCTACATTATCCCTATGCCTCTACGCTCACTTCACTCATTTTGCTCCGTATGTAGTCACTTGTTGAAATCTCTAGAAAGACAAATACTCCGTATTTGAGAACAGAGGGAGGATTTTACTCCGTATTTGGGAATGGAGGGAGGATTTTACTCCGTATTTGGGAACAGAGGGAGTATAACCATATGGAGGGAATAGAGGAAGCTTTAAATATGAACATGCCAATGGGAGGGAGTAAGCCCCATGCATGCGTGCACCATGCAACACTCACACGTACACATGGATGCACGCAACACTCATGCACCCATGCGGCACACAGCACACGATGCAACACACACGCTCACGCTCAAGTGCTCAACCTACTCCCTACGTCTGTGAAAGACTATACATTTAGAGATTTACACATTGACCAGGGCATAATTAACGCCCAAAAGTAGCAGACTTATGTGTGCATGTGGCCATTGAGAGAAGAAGATTAAATGAAGGTCGTTGCATGCTGTAATTAAGGATAGACATGTAGCCTATAACTAGAGCACAAGTTGGTGCATTAGTCAATCAATATCGATTTAGATTAAAGGCTAAATGCATTGGAAGTGTAGATGTACCACACTCTTTGTTTCTTAGCCGATGTACACTCTTTGTTGGAAGGCCGAGGGAGTACACATGCATGCACTCACATACACAGCCAGGGTGGTTCGCGCGCAAGGGTTGGACTCCTGTCGCGCCTGCGTAAAGTTTTGTTTAACTGATTTCTTTGCTCTACCAACTGACAGGTGGGACCCAGAAACCAGGTGACAATTTAACCAGTCAACAAAGTGCCACGTCGACTATGTGCCGGTCAGTAGGGTGCAATACGGTGCTCTACGATGAGCTAGTGATCGTATAATCACCGCAAAACTATATATAGTGACCGTAAAGAGCGTATTGTTACATACGTTGACCACCAGTGTATTATTCTCGTTTCAAATTAAGCCATATTAACCGGAAAGGACGCAGTATGGACTAGTACTATTACTGCTTTGATGTGTCCCGTCAACTCGCCGAACGAGGAGAAGCTTGCTTACTATGCCTCTCCCTCGCCCACACGCGCGGTGGTTCGCAGGACGAGGAGAGGCTTTTGACTACAGTGCCATCTCCCTCTCCCTCTCCCTCGCCCTCGCCCTCGCCCTCGCGGTGGACATGCAGCCGTTCAATCGGTGTCAGATTGCCAGAAGCATATTGTACTGTAGTATCATCATTGTTGGACCTTCCGAAGAGGCGAAGAGCCAAGTGCAAGGTTCACACGAGTACGAACTGTTGAACCTTCCGAAGAGGCAAAGAGCCAAGCGCAAGGTTTTATAGGAGTTGTCGTCCTAGTAGGAGTGTACTACAACTATAGCGAACGATGCTACTATATGATGCCGCCACGTCACGTATATCCAAAGCTGTGCCACTTTTTTTTCCTCAAAGAGCATGTTGGAGCCCGTGCAACAACCACACAAGTTGTACGTACACATAACACATTTACTAGTAATAAATTCTAAAGGACAAATGCCAGTATGCCACACAAGTTCATCTCCAATTCATGTGATAAATTTGTGCACGACTAGTCTACATATATTCATAGCGCTACCGTTCACAATTTACCGTACTCCACTTACACGTTATAGATGGGCTACATGTCCTCCTCTAGGTTCTAGTCCCAGGTGTTCTTCATGGATGGCACGATCCATAGTGGTGGGCAACGGGAATCACTGTCACAGCTTTCTAGTCCGGTTCCACACGATGGAGACTCATCCAAGCTGAAGCGGCACAAATCAGGGATAACGTCTCCCAGCATGTCGTTCATCTGGCGGTGCGCACTGAAGACACAACCATGCTTCATGAACGGCAGGCCTTCCGTGTCATGCACGGAAGGTGGCATCCGCTTCACAATGGGGTAGCTGTCCCTAATGAAAAGCGAGTACTCTCCAAGAGTGTTCCTCGGCACCCACGTAGCATCACGGGGGTCGAACTCGGCGCCGTTCATCTGGTACACGCGGCATCTCAGATCCGGACACATGGTGACGTACATAGTCAAGGTCCATGCATAATAATTTTGTGCTCAAATATGGCGGTCAGTAATACTGTGCAGCAAATAGTACTACTCCGGTATAGAGGAAGTAAAATAACCGGCTTATTATATATAGCCACTCTCGGCTACATGGATGAGATAGTAAGACATGGAAAAACAAAAATGGTGGCAGCTAGTGGGTTCAATTCTTCAAGGGCCTAGCTAGCTATACGCGTCCTCCAAGGTAAAAAGTACTCCTACTAGTACGTAAGTAGAGTACTAGTACAACAATGAAATAGAAGGCGAGAGGGTTAAAAAATGGAATATCTGGGTAGATGGTGATGGTCCGATCGTGGTAGATTGTGTGACCATGTTGTACATCAGTGGTACCATGGGTAACAGATGCTAAGATAGTTGATCCCAATATGCCAAAGTCATCTACAAAGTTCCAGGTTAGACCGAATCGCGGATGCAAATGCACATCCAGGATCGGCGATCTTATTTTGATCGCGGGATGACTGGTCCCTGCAAAATAATGGAGTATCGTTAGGGATGCAAATGATGGTTTGTGCATTCTGTTTGTAATCTCCCGTACCGTAGGATGGCAACCAAATGAAACAAGTCCCCTGGCTTGTCACCGCGAAGATGCGGCCTAGATGGCGCACGGTGTCTGTGAACGTGTAGGGGTACAAATCTGCCGCCGCCAACATGTGCGAGCCTCTACTTTTACTGCCTCTTGCATTGATGGAAATCCTTATGTCGAACACCGCGATGAGATAGTAATCATCATAGCCGCGTCGCTTTGTCGGCGGGTCTGCAATTGCTATCTTCTTCAATCTCATGTAGGCATCATCATACGTATTCAAGCCTAGCCAGTCCGGAAGGCCGATCCCAATGGTGGATAAGGGGTCAACCGGAATGGTCGCACTGCTGTGGATGTTGTGCAAAATGATGGTGATATCCAGCTGGAGGTATGCAAGCCAATCTTCGTTGGCACCGACCCAAACCTATATATAAGACGGTGGGAAGTGGAGAAATTACGGGATGGAAATGGAATAACTAAGTACTACATGATCAAACTCCATTACTAACCTGCTCATCAGACAAAATCTGACTACCTCTCAACGTCGGCAACTCTAGCGGAGTCAACGTGCAACCATGGCCAGGGAGCGGTGGACTGTTCAAAGGATTGTCCCATAGAAGAACCTTCTCATCGAGGACACATGGAAGGCCAACAAGCATGGCCTTTTCCCAAGCCTTTTTAAGCACCGTCTTGAAAAAGTTGGTGCAGGAAGCACCGAGTCTTGCGGCGGTGAGGACATCAGAGCGGCGTGTGATTTCTCCCAGAGGATCGTCATCCAAGGTCTCCCAGCCCCGACGAGGAGGAGAACCGCCTGGCGAATCCATTGGAGCAGCGACGAACTGCCTTCTCTTCGGGGGGAGGGGAACTGGCGAGGAGGAGATAAGAGCGTAGTAACCGCAGGGCCTCGTTCCTTCCAACTGTAGATCGTTCCTTAGCAAAGGGGTGAGGCTATTATTTACTACTAGTACTAGCATTATGGGACGTTATGGGATTGCATTATACTGTAAATAATAGCACTAGTAAGAAATTTTTGGCACTAGCTAGTAGTCTTTGGCGTGGATTAAGAAATTTTGGGTATGTTTTTGCTATTTTTTGTACACGCCAAGTAGTGTCAAAAAACGTCTTACATTATGTGACGGAGGAGTATGTACTCATACTGTAGCAGTACTAGTACTACTTTCTCAACTAGTAATGTGATGTACTATACTTCTAGTATAGTGCACCAGTTTTGAACTCTTGAATCTCAGGGCCAAGGAGCTACAGTTGGAAGTGGAGGGTACTACTGGTCTCTAGAACCATCGTTGTACCATCAATGTAGGGAAAGTACACCTGCGTAGTGTCCTAGTGGGTACTCTCGGTGCTCTATTCAGCCGCTCCTTTCACGTAGTTGGCCTACTCAGCCGCTCCTCTCACGCACACACTAGCAGCCTGTTTATCAGCGACGGTTACTGCGGGGGCAGAACATTTGAGTTATTTGATACAGCGAGACTAGGCTTTTCGCTTCCATTTGTGGAGGTGTAATGGATCTCGTCGAACTTTGTTAGTAGTTCCTTCTTTATGAATGAGATGAAGCAAAACTTTTGCCTCCGTTTCAAAAAAACAAGTCAAGAGGAATTTCTTTTATAGTAGAGCCGATAATGGAGTGAAGTCCATGCGTGCAACGCCACAAGCTACAGAGTAGTAGTAGAGCACTTTATGTACAAAGCCATATTGCACAGTTCCCAATGCCCCGCCAGGCTTTTCTGGCTCCTCGGGCTTAATTGGGTGGCGCTAGTTTAAATATGCTACTAGCTGATGAGGAAGCTGCAAGCGAGGTGCGGCTAGGGCGAGCACGTGAGCCACGAGATGCTGGGAAGGAAAACCCGTTCACGTGGCTAGGCTATCCAGTGCACCCAGATTGTGGGGCCGCACGTCCGTTTGACTTCAAAACTCAAACTACCCGTGTAAAATATTGGCTCGCAGCGAAGTTACTATTAAAAAAAAGGCCGCCATGCGTTCGGCCGGGATCGAACCCACAAAACGAGGTATACACTCCTGCGACCACTAGTAGTACACGTTGGAGTACAACACAACCTAGAATCGCCTTTTGTTGCTAGTAGTACATTGTTCCTTACAAGAAACCCCTAATAATGCAAGAAACCACTAATAATGCTAAGAAACTACTACCACTTGCATACGTGGCAGACTTAAGATAAGACTACCTTATCAACCATTGTGCATGCTCTTACCAACCAGCCCTACCAAGAAATGACTACTCTACAAAGTGCCGTTATAGGCACGTTTCAACCCATGGCCCTGTTTGGATACATTTGTTGTCAATCTAACCCTTCCATCCAAACACCACTTTGGTTAGAGTTAGTTCAGGGTTAGAATCTAACTCTAACCTCTGACTTAGAGTATCCAAACAGGGCCCATGTCGCCCATTAAGTCAACGCCTTCTATTCGACTGGGCGTTATGACTTGTGGGGCCTACATGCTAGTCTGCACAAAAATCCCCGAGCGACCTCCTACCTCCGGCCCGTCCACCTAGTCATCCTCAGCCATGGGGTGCAGCTACCGCCACCGGCAGAAGGCAAGGTCAAAACCGCCGGCGGTGCGGAGCCTGATAACCCACAAGTATAGGGGATCGCAACAGTTTTCGAGGGTAGAGTATTCAACCCAAATTTATTGATTCGACACAAGGGGAGCCAAAGAATATTCCAAAGTATGAGCAGCTGAGTTGTCAATTCAACCACACCTGGAAACTTAATACCTGCAGCAAAGTAATATGATAATAGTGGTAACGGTAGCAAAAGTAATATTTTTGGTTTTATAGTGATTGTAACAATAGCAACGGAAAAGTAAATAAGCGAAGAACAATATATGAAAAGCTCGTAGGAAATGGATCAGTGATTGATAATTCTGTCAGATGCGATCAATCATGCAACAGTTATAACATAGGGTGACACAGAACTAGCTCCAGTTCATCAATGTAATGTAGGCATGTATTCTGAATATAGTCATACGTGCTTATAGAAAAGAATTTGCATGACATCTTTTGTCCTACCCTTCCGTGGCAGCAGGGTCCTATTGGAAACTAAGGGATATTAAGGCCTCCTTTTAATATAGTACCGGACCAAAGCATTAATACATAGTGAATGCATGAACTCCTCAAACTACCGTCATCACCGGTAAGTATCTCGATTATTGTCACTTCGGGGTTAACGTATCATGACACATAATAGGTGACTATAGACTTGCAAGATAGGATCAAGAACTCACGTATATTCATGAAAACATAATAGGTTCAGATCTGAAATCATGGCACTCGGGCCCTAGTGACAAGCATTAAGCATAGCAAAGTCATAGCAACATCAATCTCAGAACATAGTGGATACTAGGGATCAAACCCTAACAAAATTAACTCGATTACATGATAAATCTCATCCAATCCATCACCGTCCAGCAAGCCTACGATGGAATTACTCACGCACGGCGGTGAGCATCATGAAATTGGTGATGGAGGAAGGTTGATGATGATGATGGCGACGGATTCCAGTCTCCGGAGCCCCGAACGGACTCCAGATCAGCCCTCCCGAGAGAGTGTAGGGCTTGGCTGTGGCTCCGTATCATAAAACGCGATGAATCACTCTCTTTGATTTTTTTCTCCCTAAAAGTGAATATATGGACTCAAGGTGGATGTCGGTGGAGCATCTGGGGGCCCACGAGGTAGGGGGGCGCGCCTAGGGGGTAGGCGCGCCCCACCCTCGTGGACAGGGTGTGGGCCCCCTGAAGTGGATTCTTCTTCTAGTATTTTTATATATTCCAAAAATAATCTCCGTTGATTTTCAGGTCATTCCAAGAACTTTTATTTCTGCACAAAAATAACACCATGGCAATTCTGCTGAAAACAACGTTAGTGCGGGTTAGTTCCATTCAAATCATGCAAGTTAGACTCCAAAACAAGGGCAAAAGTGTTTGGAAAAGTAGATACGATGGAGACGTATCAACTCCCCAAAGCTTAAAACTTTGCTTGTCCTCAAGCGATTCAGTTGATAAACTAAAAGTGATAAATAAAAACTTTTACAAACTCTGTTTGCTCTTGTTGTTGTAAATATGTAAAGCCTGCATTCGGGTTTTCAGCAAAGATTATGAACTAACCATATTCACAATAACATTTAGGTATCATGTTTACTCATATCAATGGCATAATCAACTAGAGAGCAATAATAATAAATCTCGGAAGACAACACTTTCTCAAAACAATCATAATATGATATAACAAGATGGTATCTCACTAGCCCTTTCTGAGACCGCAAAACATAAATGCAGAGCACCTTTAAAGATCAAGGACTGACTAGACATTGTAATTCATGGTAAAAGAGATCCAATCAAGTCATACTCAATTTAAACTAACAGTAATACATGAAAATGACAGCGGTGCTCTCCAACTGCTGCTTTTTAATAAGAGGATGATGACTCAACATAAAAGTAAATAGATAGGCCCTTCGCAGAGGGAAGCAAGGATTTGTAGAGGTGCGAGAGCTCAATTTTGAAATAGAGACGAATAATATTTTGAGCGGTATACTTTCATTGTCAACATAACAACCGAGAGATCTCAATATCTTCCATGCTACACACATTATAGGCGGTTCCCAAGAAGAATGGTAAAGTTTATACTCCCCACCACCAACAAGCATCAATTCATGGCTTGCCTGAAACAACGGGTGCCTCCAACTAACAACAATCTTGGGGAAGTTTTGTTTGCAATTATTTGATTTGATTTGAGCATGGGACTGGGCATCCCAGTGACCAGCCATTTTCTCGTGAGTGAGGAGCGGAGTCCACTCCTCTTGAGAATAACCTGCCTAGCATGGAGGATACAGACAACCCTAGTTGATACATGAGCTATTCGAGCATACAAAACAGAATGTTTATTTGAAGGTTTAGAGTTTGGCACATACAAATTTACTTGGAACGGCAGGTAGATACCGTATATAGGTAGGTATGGTGGACTCATGTGGAATAACTTTGGGGTTTATGGAATTGGATGCACAAGAAGTATTCCCTCTTAGTACAAGTGAAGGCTAGAAAAAGACTGGGAAGCGACCGGCTAGAGAGCGACAACAGTCATGAACATGCATTAAAATTAATCAACACCTAATGCAAGCATGAGTAGGATATAATGCACCATGAACATAAATATCGTAGAGGCTATGTTGATTTTGTTTTAACTACATGCGTGAACATGTACCAAGTAAAGCCACTCGTATCGTTCAAAGGAGGATACCATCCTATCTTACCACATCACAACCATTTTAATAGCATGTTGGCACGCAAGGTAAACCATTATAAACTCCTAGCTAATTAAGCATGGCGTAAGCAACTACAGTCTCTAATTGTCATTGCAAACAAGTTTCTTTGATAATAGGCTGAATCCGGAATGATGGACTAATCATATTTACAAAAACAAGAGAGGTCGAGTTCATACCAGCTTTTCTTATCTCAATCAGTTCATCATATATCGTCATTATTGCCTTTCACTTGCATGACCGAATGGTGTGGATAATAATAATAGTGCACGTGCATTGGACTAAGCTGGAATCTGCAAGCATTCAATTCAAGGGAGAAGACAAGGTAATATGGGCTCTTTGTTAGATCAACAATAATGCATATAAGAGCCACTCAACATTTTCATTATGGTCTTCTCCTCTCGACCCCGGAAGGAAAGAAATAAAACAAAACTATTTACACGGGAAAGCTCCCAACAAGCAAAAGAAGAACGGGAAATCTTTTTGGGTTTTCTTTTTAATTACTACTACTACAGGCATGGAAAGTTAACTAGCTAAAAGCTAAAACTAATTTTTTTGGTTTTTCTTAAGGTTTTTCAAACGCACAAGAAGAAAGCTTAAAAAGAAAATAAATTAGCATGGATGATACAATGAAAAAGTATTAGCACCGACAACTGGCATGAGTGTGTGAACATGAATGTAATGTCGGTGAGAAATACGTACTCCCCCAAGCTGAGGCTTTTGGCCTAAGTTGGTCTATGCCCATGGATGGCCTGGTGGGTATCCGAAGTTGAAGCTGGGGTCGTACAGAGATGCATCAGCTACTGCTTGAAGAGCTGCAGCTTGGAGGCGAGCTGCCTCCATCCTCCTCTCGTACTCATCCGCCTCCTCCCTGGTTATAACATATCTCCCTTTTGCCTGAAAGTCAAAGAAAGCAGGAGCAGGGAGAGCGACGTGATAGGTGCGTCGTCTGTCAAAGATTAGTCGGTACTGGAGGGACTGATTGTTCCTCTCAACGAACTGATGACGAACCATAGCATCATAATCTAAATAAGCGGAGGCAACTCAACATCATATCCACGAATGGGTATCTCAAGAAAATCAGCTAAACGGGTTGCATAAATTCCACCAAAGAAATCTCCATTAATTTTGTTATTATGCAACCTACGTGCAACAATGGCCCCCAAGTTATATTGTCTATCTCCTAATACAGCACTCTTGAGAACACCAAGATCTGGAACACACATGTGACATGCCTCATCCTTACCATTTATGCATCTACCAATAAAGAGAGCGAAATAATGTATAGCAGGAAAATGAATGCTCCCTATGGTAGCTTGCGTGATTTCTCTAGATTCCCCCACAGTGATACTCGCAAGAAAATCTTATATTCAGATTTACGAGGTTCACTAACATTACCCCACTGTGGGAGTTTACAAGAAGTATTAAAATCTTCTAAGCCCATGGTATAAGATTTATCATAAAGATCAAACAGGACAATTTGAGAATTGCGTGATGATGCAAATTCAAACCTTCTCACAAAGGAATTAGTGAGGTAATAATATTGGAGGCACTTATCTGCCTCGAAGCTCTCAAGACCAGCGTTACGCACATATGCGTCAAATTCCTCCTTGAATCCTGCTCGAACCATAAAATCTTCGGACGGCCATTCACAAGGCCGCATTTGAGCAACTCTTCGTAGTTCATTGTCTGGCTCACGTATTGCGGGCCTGGGTCCTTGCTTCCTTAAGGAACCACCTTGGTACATTCTCCTAAACATATGTCTTCCTCTGAAAAATTTCTGAAATTTTTAGTGACTCAAAATAAAAGTGAACCAAACTCAACAAAATTGATAGCAGCTACTCCTACAAGAGTCTAGAGGCTATATCATGCATTAAAACTACTTTTGACCACATAAATTTGACATGCAAACTCAAGAACAAGGTCACCTAAGCAGCAAAAATTTGCAATGAATAAAGCACTAGAACAAAAACTAATTGGACCATTGGAGGAGTCACATACCAAAGAACAATCCCCCAAAGCAATTTTGTGAATGGAGCTTTGAACAAGGAGATCGAAAATGGCAGCAAGATGAGCTAGAACTCGGGTTTGAGCTGGTTGGTGATTTTTTTGGGAGGAAGATGGAGTGTGTGGTGGCTGGAATAAGTGGAGGGGGGCCACCAGGGGTCCACTAGGCAGGGGGCGTGCCTAGGGGGGTGGGCGCGCCCTCCACCCTCGTGGGCACGTGGTGTGTCCCCCTGGTGTGTTCTCAGTGCCAGATATTCTCAAATATTATAGAAAAAATCATATTTAATTTTCAGGGCATTTGGACAACTTTTATTTTTGGGGTATTTTGTTATTGCATGGATAATTCAAAAAACTTACAAAGAATACTATTTTTTCTTTATTTACTATAAATAAAATAAAGTAAAAAGAGGCTACAGAGAGTTGTGCCTTCTAACTTCACCCATCTCATGCTCATCAAAAGGAATCCACTAACAAGGTTGATCGAGTCTTGTTAACAAACTCATTTCGAATAACATGAAACCGGAGAAATTTCGAATAACACTAGGTTACCTCAACCAGGATATGCACATCCCCAACAATAAGAATATCATATTTCTTCTTGACAATAGGAAGAGGAAATTCAAAACCTCCAATAATAATTGTTGAAAATTTTCCAATAGAATTGATATTGTGGACTTGAGGTTGTTTCCTCGAAAAGTGTACCGTATGCTCATTACCATTAACATGAAAAGTGACATTGCCTTTGTTGCAATCAATAACAGCCCCTGTAGTATTCAAGAAGGGTCTACTAAGGATAATCGACATACGATCATCCTCGGGTATATCAAGAATAACAAAGCCCGTTAAAATAGTAACATTTGCAACCACAACAGGCACATCCTCGCAAATACCGACAGGTATAGCAGTTGATTTATCAGCCATTTGCAAAGATATGTCAGTAGGTGTCAACTTATTCAAATCAAGTCTACGATATAAATAGAGAGGCATAACACTAACACCGGCTCCAAGATCACATAAAGCAGTTTTAACATAGTTTATTTTAATAAAGTGTTCAAGCATATCAGCATTGTGTTTCAATTGTCTACCAACATAAGCATTGAAATTTTCTTGTTTAACCATAAAGTCATCAAACTCATCCAAGCATTGGCTAGCAAACTTAGTAAATGGAATTTCACCTTTACTACCTGTGTCGAGTTATCAAGACCATGTATTTATTCAATAGGCGGTAAATTCTTAACATCTTCAGCTTTAATACCCTTTTCTTTCATAGATTTCTTTGCCTCTTGCATATCTTCAGGACTAAGAAATAGAATACCCCTTTTCTTCAGAGTTGGCTTAGGAGTTGGTTCAGGAAGTTTCCAATTATTTTCATTAGTCAACATATTATTCAATAGCAATTCAGCTTGATCAACAGTTCTTTCCCTGAAAACACAACCAGCACAACTATCCAGGTACTCTCTGGAAGCATCGGTTAGTCCATTATAAAAGATATCAAGTATTTCATTTTTCTTGAGAGGATGATCAGGCAAAGCATTAAGTAACCAGAGAAGCCTCCCCCAAGCTTGTGGAGACTCTCTTCTTCAATTTGCACAAAATTACATATTTCCCTTAAAGCAGCTTGTTTCTTATGAGCGGGGAAATATTTAGCAGAGAAGTAATAAATCATATCCTGGGGACTACGCACACATCCAGGATCAAGAGAATTAAACCATGTCTTAGCATCACCCTTTAATGAGAACAGAAACAACTTAAGGATAAAGTAATAGAGAGTTTTCTCATCATTAGTGAACAGGGTGGCTATATCATTTAATTTAGTAAGATGTGCTACAACAGTTTCAGATTCATAGCCATAAAAATGATCAGATTCAACCAAAGTAATTAACTTAGGATTGACAGAGAAATCATAATCTGTAACACCCTCGATGCGACTATATCTCCCACGTGTCGAGGCACGACTTAGAGGCATAATCGCATTGAAGGCATATGTCGCAAGTTAGGCAATCTTCACAACATCCCATGTAATATGAATAATAAAGGGGAGATAACATAGTTGGCTTACACTCGCCACGTCAATCAAGTACAAAAATAACATTACATCATCCAAACACTCATGGCCCGACTACGGCGCCAAAATAAAAGATAACCCAACATGCGACACGGTCCCGATCACCCCCAACTGGGCACCACTACTGATCATCAGGAAAGGAAACATAGTAACGTTGAGAGTCTTCGTCGAACTCCCACTTGAGCTCATACGCGTCTCCTGGAGCGGAATCATCAGGCCCTGCATCTGGTGTAATAGTAATCTGTGAGCCACAGGGACTCAGCAATCTCGCACCCTCGCGATCAAGACTATTTAAGCTTATAGGTAAGGTAAGGTAAATATGAGTGGAGCTACAGCAAGCGACTAGCAAAATATGGTGGCTAACTTATTCGCAAAAGAGAGCGAGAAGAGGAGGCAAAGCGCGAGCGAGAAACTAGAGAGCAACCTGCGCAAACATTACTCCAACACCATGTCCACTTCCCGGACTCCGCCGAGAAGAGGCCATCACGGTAACACAGTCAGTTGATTCATTTTAATTAAGTTAAGGTTGAAGTTATCTACAACCGGACATTAACAAATTCCCATCTGCCCATAACCGTGGGCACGGCTTTCGAAAGTTCAAATCCCTGCAGGGGAGTCCCAACTTAGCCCATGACAAGCTCTCACGGTCAACGAAGGAATAGACCTCCTCCCAAGACGTTCCGATCAGACTGGTATCTCGGTTCTTCAAGACATTTCGACAGGTTAAAACAAGACCAGCAACACCGCCCGAATGTGCCGACAAATCCCGATAGGAGCTGCACATATCTCGTTCTCAGGGCACACTCAGATGAGACATCCTACGAGTAAAACCAACCCTCAAGTTGCCCCGAGCTGGCCCCGCAGTCTACTCGGTCGGACCAACACTGAGAGGAGCACTGGCCCGGGGGGGGGGGTTAAATAAGATGACCCTCGGGCTCCGGAAACCCAAGGGAAAAAGAGGCTAGGTGGCGAATGGTAAAACCAAGGTTGGGCATTGCTGGAAAAGCTTTAATAAAGGTGAACTATCAAGGGGTTCCCATTATAACCCGACCGCGTAAGGAACGCAAAATCCGGGAACATAACACCGATATGACGGAAACTAGGGCGGCAAGAGTGGAACAAAACACTAGGCGAGAGGCCGAGCCTTCCACCCTTTACCAAGTGTATAGATGCATTAAGATAACATAGCAATATAATGATATCCCAACAAGTAAATAAATGTTCCAACAAGGAACGGCCTCCAATCTTCACCTGCAACCAGCAACGCTATAAGAGGGGCTGAGCAAAGCGGTAACATAGCCAATCAACGGTTTGCTAGGACATGGTGGGTTAGAGGTTTGACATGGAAATTTGGGAGGCTTGAAAGCAAATGGTAGGCATCGTAGCATTGACATAGCAAAAGAGCGAGCAAACTAGCATAGCAAAGATAGTAGTGATTTCGAGGGTATGATCATCTTGCCTGCACAGTTGTCAGAGTTGACTGGATCCTCGAAAGCAAACTCAACGGGCTCCTCGTTAGCGAACTCGTCTCCCGGCTCTACCCAAACAAGACAAACAAGCAACAAGGACACAATCAACCACGTGCAAGGATCAAACAAGATGATGCTAAGATGATATGCTATGCGGGATGCGATGCAGGTTGCAAAATGCAAGATATGACAGGAAATGCATGAAGATGGCCTCAACTTGGAAATCCAAGGTGCCACTGGAAAGATGAGATGAAATCGCTTGAAAACGATATAAAGAACGCCGGAATCGGAGTTACGGTTTGGAAATGGCAAGCGATTCAATTATGACACCGGTCTGCGATTTATAGCAAGTAGCCATCTAAATGCAATGAGATGAACATGCTACAGCACCCAAACGTAACAACAAAATACATGGCAGGGATGCATTCAAGATGCTTAACAAAAGTCTAGCACTGAGCTACAGCCAATTCATCCATTAACAGGTTCAAACAAGCATGGCCAAAATGCATATGACAAACAAATCTCAGACAGTGAAATTCACACTTGTCTGGAATTTCAGATCAGGTAGCTCTCTTAGGAGCAACAAAACTACATGCTACAGGACCTGAACATGGCAAAGTAAAGCATGACATGGAGCTACTCAAAGATCTTAACAAAAGTCCCTTAGTGACCTTGAGCCAAAAGGGATCAGAAAATACAATTGCAAACTTGTGAACATGGCAAAAACATAATCAGATCACAGACTTAGTGACAACTGGCACATGCTGAAACATATCTCAAGTAGGCATGTTTACGAGCTCGATGCACTCACTACGGTGCAAGTCATGAAAAGCTAAGCATACATCTATAAAGAACACACAAAATTCAAGCTAGACACGTCAATAACAGAAGCATAGCTTGCACGGATCAACTACAACATCATCAGCAAAATTGCAAACAAGTTGACAATCTGCCCAGATTCACAAAGTAGCAAAAGTAGAGCTCGATTGACTCAAGCTAGGGTGCTCCATAATTTCAAACAAAGACATGGGTGGATAGAGCACTACAAGATTAACAAAACATCCTTACTAATCATCCTCAAAAGAGGCACGGATCACTAGGAAACAACATGAACATATGGCATCATGAGATAAACAGCTCAAGGACTTTGTGGAAATGCTAAGTCCCTGAAAACAGAATTAGCAAGTGCACCACTTTGCAAGCTTGCACTAGTCACCACACACATCACAAAAATACATGGGTTGCACCTCTGGAAATATGACAAAACCCTTAACAAAATATATGTAGAACTCATGGGCATAGCAGGCACACATTAATCATGGCAAAAATGACAAAAAGCTAAATGGAGCAGCAGATCTGACAATTATCCCAAGTAGCCCTCTTCTAACAGCATTTCGGGCATTAAGATGAACTCAAATGAAAATGATGCAATGGAATGAAATGATTTACTCTCTGAGATGAACATTTTGATATGCTATACGCATGAATCAGAGCTATGGATGCAAAGTTACGGGGTCATGAACATGAGCATATGGATCTGCAATTCCGGGACTTAGACGAAAAAAATCACCCCGAGATCTAGGGTTACTGTTCACCTGCGCGATCACTGTTCACCGACGGCGGATCTGCAGCTCGCCGGCGTCGAGGGCCACGGCGGCCGGACCTGGAGGTGGCGGAGAGGGGCGCGGCCCCGGGCGGCGACGGCGGAGGACGGGCGCGGGGCGGCGGAGGCGGCACGGCGGCCGGGCGGCGCGGCGACCGGGCGAGGCGGCGGCGGCGGCCGGCGACGGCGACCACAGCGCCGGCGTTGAAGGGCTGCTCGGCGGCTCGGCGGAGGAGGACGAAGGCAGGCGGCGGCGCGGAGGACTGGGCCTCGGGGGCCGGTTGCGGGCTCCCGGGCCGCGGCGGCGGCTGGCGGCGGAGAAGGCCACGTGGCGGCTTCGGAGTGGCTGCGGTCAGCGGAGCGGACGCGTCCGTCCTGATTCGGATGTGTCCGGCCGGTGCGGGGGCGATTTCTAGGGTTTGAGAGGGAGGAGATACGCGAATTTTGGGAGGGGGCTTTAAATAGAGGTAGAGGGAGCTAGGAGAGTCCAAATGAGGTGCGGTTTTCGGCCACGCGATCGTGATCGAACGCTCTAGATGATGGAGCAGAGTTAGGTGGGTTTTGGGACAAATTGGAGGGGTGTTGGGCTGCAACACACACGAGGCCTTTTCAGCCCCTCGGTTAACCGTTGGAGTATCAAACGAAGTCCAAATGATACGAAACTTGACAGGCGGTCTATCGGTAGTAAACCAAGGCCGCTTGGCAAGTCTCAGTCCAATCCGGAAATGTTTAATCCCCACACACGAAAGAAAGGTAGAATTGACCACTGGAGGAGAACGAAGCGCCGGAATGCAAAACGGACAACGGGGAAAATGCTCGAATGCATGAGACGAACACGTATGCAAATGCAATGCACATGATGACATGATATGAGATGCATGACAACGACAACAACACACGGAGACAAAGACCCGAACCCGAGAAAATACAATAACTTAATGCCGAAACGGCAAGAGTTGGAGTACAAATTGGGAAAGTTACATCCGGGGTGTTACAACACTCCACCACTATGAAAGGATCTCGTCCCGAGATCTAGAACTGAAAGAACGCCGGGTACTCAGAACGGAGGTGATCCTCGCATTCCCAGGTAGCTTCACGGTCGGAATGGTGTGACCACTTGACTTTGAGAAATTTGATTGACTCGTTGCGAGTTTTGCATTCAGACTCTTCAAGAATAGCAACTGGGTGCTCACGATAAGAGAGATCTTCTTGGAGCTCAATGTCCTCAAAGTTGACGGTGCGGTCAGGAGTCTTGAAGCACTTTCGAAGTTGAGAGACATGGAACACGTCATGAACATTTGCAAAGTTTGAAGGAAGCTCGAGTTGATAGGCGAGGTCGCCTCTCTTGCTGACAATCTTGAAAGGTCCCACGTATCTAGGGGCAAGCTTCCCTTTGATACCGAAGCGACGAGTACCTTTCATAGGAGAGACGCGGAGGTAAACATGATCTCCGATCTTGAAATCCAAATCACGGTGCTTACTATCATAGTAGCTCTTCTGACGGGATTGGGCTGCTTTGAGGTTATCATGAATGACTTTGCACATTTCCTCCGCCTCTGTGATTAAGTCATTACCCAAAAGCTGACGTTCACCGGTTTCAGACCAGTTGAGAGGGGTACGGCACTTCCTGCCATACAAAATTTCAAATGGGGCCTTTCCCAAACTTGCTTGAAAACTGTTGTTGCAGGAGAATTCAGCATAAGGAAGACAATCCTCCCACTTCATGCCGAAGGAGATCACACAAGCCCTGAGCATATCTTCAAGAATCTGGTTGACACGTTCGACTTGACCGCTAATTTGAGGATGGAAAGCTGTGCTGAAGCGGATGTTGGTGCCCATGGCCTTCTGAAAAGAATCCCAAAACTTCGAGGTAAAGATGCTTCCACGGTCTGAAGAGATCACTTGAGGAACACCGTGCAGAGAGACAATCCGAAAGGTATAGAGTTCCGCCAATTGAGCTGCAGTGATCGACTCTTTGATAGGCAGAAAGTGAGCCACTTTGGTGAGTTTGTCGATGACAATGAATATAGCATCATTGCCACGCTTGGACTTTGGAAACCCAGTCAAGAAGTCCATTTCAATGTGGTTAAACTTTCATTCTGGAATGGCAAGAGATTGGAGGAGACCAGCTGGCCTTTGGTGTTCTGCCTTCACTCTTCTGCAGACATCACATTCATTCACGAATTGAGCAATCTCGCGCTTCATTTGAGTCCACCAATAAGCTTGCTTGAGGTCCTGATACATCTTCGTGCTCCCAGGGTGGATGGAGAGGAGAGAATTGTGAGCCTCGTTCATGATCACTTTACGGAGGTCACCTTTGGGTACAACAATACGATCCTCGAAGAAGAGAGTGTCCTTGTCATCAAGGCGGTAGCACTTGTACTTGGGTTGACTCTTGGCAATACCAATATTCACCTTTTTCACCATAGCATCAAGAAGCTGGGCTCGGCGAATCTGGTCTTGCAAGATAGGAGAGACTAGAAGGTTGGCGAGGAAACCTTGAGGAACAATTTGCAGATTAAGTTTGTGGAAAGCTTCACAAAGTTCGGGTTGATAAGGCTTGAGAATCAGACTGTTGCAGTAAGCCTTTCTGCTCAATGCGTCAGCAATCACATTGGCCTTGCCTGGAGTATACTCGATACTCGGATTATACTCTTGAATCATTTCGACCCATCGAGTTTGCCTGAGGTTGAGATTAGGCTGAGTGAAGATGTACTTGAGACTCTTGTGATCAGTGAAAATATCCACTTTTCTTCCCAATAGAAGATGTCTCCAAGTCAAAAGAGCATGCACAACTGCCGCCAACTCGAGATCATGAGTGGGGTAGTTCTTCTCATTAGGCTTCAACTGGCGAGAAGTATAAGAAACAACTTTCTTCTCTTGCATCAATACTGCGCCAAGACCTTGGAGAGAGGCATCACAAAAGACCTCGTACGGCTTGGATTCATCAGGCGGAGTCAGAACTGGAGCAGTGATCAATTTCTCTTTCAAGGTGTTGAATGCAATATCACACTCCGGAGACCAAACGTACTTGACGTGCTTCTGGAGAAGATTAGAGAGAGGCTTCGCGATCTTAGAAAAGTTTTCAACGAATCTTCGGCAATAGCTTGCGAGACCGAGGAAGCTACGGAGTTGCTTCACGTTCTGAGGAGGTTCCCAATTCACAATTGCAGACACCTTCTTAGGATTCATGGCAATACCCTTGGAAGAGATGATATGACCAAGATAAAGAACCTCATCGAGCCAAAATTCACACTTGGAGAACTTGGCGTAGAACTTGTGTTCCCTGAGTTTATCAAGAACCAAACGCAAGTGCTTGGCATGATCTTCCTTGTTCTTGGAGAAAACTAGAATGTCGTTGAGATAGACCAAAACAAAGTCATTGGTGTAGGCGTTGAAGATGAAGTTCATCATGCGAGAGAACGTCGGAGGAGCGTTGACGAGGCCAAAAGACATGAAAGTGTATTCATATGAACCAAAGCTTGTCCTGAAAGCCGTCTTGGGAATATCTTGCTCACGGATTCGAATCTGATGATAACCCATACGGAGATCAAGCTTGGAGAATACGCGGGCACCTTTGAGTTGTTCGAACAGCTCATTGATGTTGGGAAGTGCGTATTTGTTCTTGATGGTCTTCTTGTTCATTGGACGGTAATCAACACAAAGTCGGTCTATTCCATCCTTCTTCTTCACAAAAAGAACACCACAACCCCACGGAGAAGAACTAGGCCGGATGAGACCCATTTTCTCTTGAATATCGAGTTGCTTCTTCAGCTCCTTCAACTCTTCAGGTCGAGCTTGTAAGGATGTTTGCACATAGGTTCCGTACCAGGCTCAAGATCAATAACGAATTCAACTGGCCGGTGCGGAGGCATTCCTAGAAGCTCTTCTGGAAAGACGTCTTGATATTCGCAAACGAATGGAATTTGCGAGATGGCATCGAGTTCACCCTTCTCATTGAGAGAAAACAGACGGATAGTATTATCCCGAGCGGCAAAGACAATTACATCCTCAGATGAATGAGTTAATTGAATCTGCCTGGCTGCACAATCAAGCCGAGCCTTGTTCTTAGAAAGCCAATCCATTCCGAGAATATGATCAATACTGAGTTACCAAGAACCACCGGAGAAGAGAGAAACTTGTAATCACCCAACATGATAGAGATATCGGGAGAAACCAAACTAGAAGTCAAAAGCTTGCCGGGAGAAACAACTTGCATGACTTTGGGCATGATCTCAGTCTCAACATTGTGCTTCGATGCAAAAGGGCATGACAAAAAAGAATGCGATGCACCAGTGTCAAAAAGAACTTTTGCAGGAACATCGTTAATAGGAAGGTTACCCATAATCACATCTGACGAATCCTCTGCCTGAGCTGCATTCATCAAATTGACCTTGGCGTGCTTGGGGTTATGTTTGACCACAGCTGTACTTGCCGATTTGACAGGAGGAGGAGGAAGACGCCTCTGGTTGAAACACTTGTTGGCATAGTGACCCTTCTGTTGGCACTTGTTGCACGTGACCTCTGAAAGCGGACGGTGATACGGAGCACTCGTTCTTGGAGCTTGAGACGAAGTCTTGTTCTGAAAGCCAGGGTTGGGTGGGTGGGAAGAACCACTGCCACCTTTGCTCTTCTGCTGATACAACTGACGGAACGGAGGAGGAGGAAGCCAATACTTCTGCTGCTTGGCCACTTGAGTAGAGGAAGAAGGTGTAACATCTCTGACTCGCTTCTTGGAAGCATCACACCTCAACTGAGCAGCCTCTTGCTTCAGTGCCATGTTGTAGAACTCATCGTACCTCAAGGGCTCAAAGAGAACAAGAGCGAGCTGGATTTCTTCTCTGAGACCACCCCTGAACTGGTATATCATGCTCTTCTCATCAGGGATGTCCTGCTTGGCAAAGCGGGCGAGCTTCTGGAACAACTTGTTGTAGTCATAGACAGACAAAGAGCCTTGCTTCAGATTGCGGAATTCCTCACGCTTGCTTTGAACCATGCTCTGGGGAATATGATGAGCTCGGAAATCTCGACAGAAATCATCCCAAGTGATAACACGTCCACCTCGGGAATCCTTGTATTTCTGGAACCATTCTGCAGCTTGATCTTTGAGTTGGAAGGAAGCGAACTTGACAAAGTCATCAGGCCTGACGTTACTGCACTCGAAATGCTTACACAGATCCACAAGCCAATCGTCAGCATCGGTTGCCTCAACACAATTGCTGAAAGTCTTTGGCCCGTTAGCAAGGAACTGGTTGAGTGAAGCAAAGTGATTCTGATTGCTGCCTTGATTCCCTTGGTTGCCTTGATTGCACTCTTGAAGAATTTGCATGATCAACTGTGTGTTTGCATTGGTGGCGGCCATCACAGCTTGCCATGCCTCTGGAGGAGGGGGAGATGGTGGCGGATTAGGATTCGGAGTCGTGCGCATTGGAGGAGCCATCCTGAAGAGGTTGACTACCATTAGCACATTGATAGACAAATATTGAAGCTGAATCCAATGGAATGAAAATTGCAACATATAGTCTTCACATCCGAACAAAATGAACGAATGCATTCCTCTTGAAATGGTCACATATCCATAAATCGAGAAGCCACGTAGAATTAAGGTAGAGAAATAAATCAACAAGGTACGGATCAAGAACGAATAATCGGTAAGAAATCCCAATCTCAAACCAATATCCGTGGAAGAAGAACTAGAGCTACGAGAATTCCCACCTATGAAACTCCCGAACCTTTCGGTTATGCAATCAGGTGTTGGGGATACAGGGGAAGCATAATATCTCACCCAAACTAGCAAGCCGTATCCATCCTTCAACACATAACCAAGAAACCTTCGGAAACCATCTACCTCAACCTTCGAAAAGCATCCGTTATACAAGTTATGGCGATACTCCCGAACTCCCGCCCCAGTACTGGGTGGCGTCGAGGTTATCTCACAACGAACTACATAAAAGAGATTTTCGATGTCGGCGTACTAAACTCAGGTATTCCAGAACTGCAACGATAAAATTATGATGACAACACCTCAGAGCTCAACTCCCCGGGACACTTCCACTAAACCCCTGACAGGAGGCACCAAGACAATGTTCTCATCATAAAACCATCGGAACGATTCTAAGATACCCGCGTGATCCTAAAAAAATTAGTGAAATTTGAGAAGAGAAGAGTCAAAACTCTACGTCATGATGCCTTACCAGAGCGATGAGGAGACTGGGAAGTAAAAAGAATTCCTAAACTCTCCGATATATAATTCCTAAAAGACTCAAAACATTTTTCTAGACACAACTCGGCCGCTAAAAACGATCAAGTAATGGGGCTCCTAAGGTCGGGGAAGGCTCTGATTACCAACTTGTAACACCTTCGATGCGACTATATCTCCCACGTGTCGAGGCACGACTTAGAGGCATAATCGCATTGAAGGCATATGTCGCAAGTTAGGCAATCTTCACAACATCCCATGTAATATAATAATAAAGGGGAGATAACATAGTTGGCTTACACTCGCCACGTCAATCAAGTACATAAATAACATTACATCATCCAAACACTCGTGGCCGGACTACGGCGCCAAAATAAAAAAGAACTCAACATGCGACAACGGTCCCGTTCACCCCCAACTGGGCACCACTACTGATCATCGGGAAAGGAAACATAGTAACGTCGAGAGTCTTCGTCGAACTCCCACTTGAGCTCATACGCGTCTCCTGGAGCGGAATCATCAGGCCCTGCATCTGGTGTAATAGTAAACTGTGAGCCACAGGGACTCAGCAATCTCGCACCCTCACGATCAAGACTATTTAAGCTTATAGGTATGGCAAGGTAGAAATATGTGGAGCTGTAGCAAGCGACTAGCAAGTATGGTGGCTAACTTATTCGCAAAACAGAGCGGAAGAGGAGGCAAAGCGCGAGCGAGAAACTAGAGAGCAACCTGCGCAAACATTACTCCAACACCGTGTCCACTTCCCGGACTCCGCTGAGAAGAGGCCATCATGGTAACACACTCAGTTGATTCATTTTAATTAAGTTAAGGTTCAAGTTATCTACAACCGGACATTATCAAATTCCCATCTGCCCATAACCGTGGGCACGGCTTTCGAAAGTTCAGTCCCTGCAGGGGAGTCCCAACTTAGCCCATGACAAGCTCTCACGGTCAACGAAGGAATAGACCTCCTCCCAAGACGTTCCGATCAGACTCGGTATCTCGGTAATTCAAGACACTTCGACAGGTTAAAACAAGACCAGCAACACCGCCCGAATGTGCCGACAAATCCTGATAGGAGCTACACATATCTCTTTCTCAGGGCACACTCAGATTGTCCAAACTTCCGGTAGGCCAACCCAGAGTTGCCCCTGGTAGCCATTGGCGGCTGACGGTTTGGACCAACACTCAGAGGAGCACTGGCCCGGGGGGTTAAAATAATGATGACCCTTGAGTCTGCAGAACCCAAGGGAAAGAAAGGCTAGGTGGCAAATGGTAAAACCAAGGTTGGGCATTGCTGGAAAAGCTTTAATCAAGACGAACTATCAAGGGGTTCCCATTATAACCCAACCGCGTAAGGAACGCAAAATCCGGGAACATAACACCGATATGACGGAAACAAGGGCGGCAAGAGTGGAACAAAACACTAGGCGAGAGGCCGAGCCTTCCACCCTTTACCAAGTGTATAGATGCATTAAGATAACATAGCAATATAATGATATCCCAACAAGTAAATAAATGTTCCAACAAGGAACAGCCTCCAATCTTCACCTGCAACTAGCAACGCTATAAGAGGGGCTGAGCAAAGCGGTAACATAGCCAATCAACGGTTTGCTAGGACATGGTGGGTTAGAGGTTTGACATGGCAATTTGGGAGGCTTGAAAGCAAATGGTAGGCATCGTAGCATTGGCATAGCAAAAGAGCGGGCAAACTAGCATAGCAAAGATAGTAGTGATTTTGAGGGTATGATCATCTTGCCTGCACAGTTGTCAGAGTTGACTGGATCCTCGAAAGAAAACTCAACGGGCTCCTCGTTAGCGAACTCGTATCCCGGCTCTAACCAAACAAGACAAACAAGCAACAAGGACACAATCAACCACATGCAAGGATCAAACAAGATGATGCTAAGATGATATGCTATGCGGGATACGATGCGGGTTGCAAAATGCAAGATATGACAGGAAATGCATGAACCTGGCCTCAACATGGAAATCCAAGTATGCCACTGGAAAGATGAGATGAAATCGCTTGAAAACGATATAAAGATCGCCGGAATCGGAGTTACGGTTTGGAAATGGCAAGCGATTCAATTATGACACCGGTCTGCGATTTACAACAAGTAGCCATCTAAATGCAATGAGATGAACATGCTACAGCACCCAAACGTAACAACAAAATACATGGCAGCGATGCATTCAAGATACTTAACAAAAGTCTAGCACTGAGCTACGGCCAATTCATCCATTAACAGGTTCAAACAAGCATGGAAAAAATGCATATGACAAACAGATCTTAGACTTAGTGAAATTCACACTTGTCTGGAATTTCAGATCAGGTAGCTCTCTTCGGAGCAACAAAACTACATGCTACAGGACCTAAACATGGCAAAGTAAAGCATGGCATGGAGCTACTCAAAGAGCTTAACAAAAGTCCCTTAGTGACCTTGAGCCAAAAGGGATCAAAAAATACAATTGCAAGCATGAGAACATGGCAAAAACATAATCAGATCACAGACTTAGTGACAACTGGCACATGCTGAAACATATCTCAAGTAGGCATGTTTACGAGCTCGATGCACTCACTACGGTGCAAGTCATGAAAATATAAGCATACATATATCAAGAACACACAAAATGCAAGCTAGACACGTCAAGAACAAAAGCATAGCTTGCACGGATCAACTACAACATCATCGGCAAAATTGCAAACAAGTTGACAATCTGCCCAGATTCACAAAGTAGCAAAAGTAGAGCTCGATTGACTCAAGCTATGGTGCTCCATAATTGCAAACAAAGACATGGATGGATATAGCACTACAAGATTAACAAAACATCCTTACTGATCATCCTCAAAAGAGGCACGGATCACTAGGAAACAACATGAACATATGGCATCATGAGATAAACAGCTCAAGGACTTTGTGGAAATGCTAAGTCCCTGAAAACAGAATTAGCAAGTGCACCACTTTGCAAGCTTGCACTAGTCACCACACACATCACAAAAATACATGGGTTGCACCTCTGGAAATATGACAAAACCCTTAACAAAACATATGTAGAACTCATGGGCATAGCAGGCACACATTAATCATGGCAAAAATGACAAAAAGCTAAATGGAGCAGCAGATCTGACAATTATCCCAAGTAGCCCTCTTCTAAAAGCATTTCGGGCATTAAGATGAACTCAAATAAAAATGATGCAATGGAATGAAATGATTTACTCTCTGAGATGAACATTTTGATATGCTATACGCATGAATCGGAGCTATGGATGCAAAGTTACGGGGTCATGAACATGAGCATATGGATCTGCAATTCCGGGACTTAGACGAAAAAAATCACCCCGAGATCTAGGGTTACTGTTCACCCGCGCGATCACTGTTCACCGGCATCGGATCTGCAGCTCGCCGGCGTCGAGGGCCACGGTGGCCGGACCTGGAGGTGGCGGAGAGGCGCGCGGCCCCGGGCGGCGACGGTGGAGGACGGGCGCGGGGTGGCGGAGGCGGCACGGCGGCCGGGCGGCGCGGCGACCGGGCGAGGCGGCGGCGGCGGCCGGTGACGGCGACCACAGCGCCAGCATCGAAGGGCGACTCGGCGGCTCGGCGGAGGAGGACGAAGGCGGGCGGCGGCGCGGAGGACTGGGCCTCGGGGGCCGGCTGCGGGCTCCCGGGCCGCGGCGGCGGCTGGCGGCGGAGAAGGCCACGTGGCGGCTTCGGAGTGGCTGCGGTCGTAGAAGCGGACGCGTCCGGCCGGATTCGGACGTGTCCGGCCGGTGCGGGGGTGATTTCTAGGGTTTGAGAGGGAGGAGATCCGCGAATTTCGGGAGGGGGCTTTAAATAGAGGTAGAGGGAGCTAGGAGAGTCCAAATGAGGTGCGGTTTTCAGCCACGCGATCGTGATCGAACGCTCTAGATGATGGAGCAGAGTTAGGTGGGTTTTGGGCCAAATTGGAGGGGTGTTGGGCTGCAACACACACGAGGCCTTTTCGGTCCCTCGGTTAACCGTTGGAGTATCAAACGAAGTCCAAATGATACGAAACTTGACAGGCGGTCTACTGGTAGTAAACGAAGGCCGCTTGGCAAGTCTCGGTCCAATCCAGAAATGTTTAATCTCCACACACGAAAGAAAGGTAGAATTGACCACCGGAGGAGAACAAAGCGCCGGAATGCAAAATGGACAACGGGGAAAATGCTCGAATGCATGAGACGAACACGTATGCAAATGCAATGCACATGATGACATGATATGAGATGCATGACAACGACAACAGCACATGGAGACAAAGACCCGAACCCGAGAAAATACAATAACTTAATGCCGAAACGGCAAGAGTTGGAGTACAAATTGGGAAAGTTACATCCGGGTTGTTACATAACCCTTATAAGTAATAAAGATAGGTGAAGTGGCAAAAGCAGGGTCATATTTCATTCTAGCATTTAAAGACTTTTCTTTAAGCTTATCTAATAATTTCTTAAGATCAGATCTATCATTGAAAGCTAAGAAGTCTCTAGTAGTTTCTTCATCCATAACATAACCCTCAGGTACAACAGACAATTCATATCTAGGGAAGAATCTTCATCATCACTTTCATCAATATTATCAGTTTCAATAATTTCATTCTCTCTAGCCCTAGCAAGTTGTTCATCAAGAAATTCACCTAGTGGCACAATATTATCAAGTATAGAAGTAGTTTCATCATAAGTGTCATGCAAAGCAGAAGTGGCATCATCAATAACATGCGACCTATCAGAATCAATAGCATGTGTAGGTGTCGCAAGTTTACTCAAAACAGAAGGTGAATCAAGTGCAGAGCTAGATGGCAGTTCCTTACCTCCCCTCGTAGTTGAGGGAAAAATATTGGTTCTTTGATCTTTCAAGTTCTTCATAGTGATAAGCAGATATAAATCCCAAGTGACTCAAAGAATAGAGCTATATTCCCCGGCAACGGTGCCAAAAAATAGTCTTGATAACCCACAATTATAGGGGATCGCAATAGTTTTCGGGGGTAGAGTATTCAACCCAAATTTGTTGATTCGACACAAGGGGAGCCAAAGAATACTCTCAAGTATTAGCAGCCGAGTTGTTAATTCAACCACACCTGGAAACTTAATATCTGCAACAAAGTATTTAGTAGCAAAGTAATATGATAATAGTAGTAATGGTAGCAAAAGTAATATTTTTGGTTTTATAGTGATTGTAACAGTAGCAATGGAAAAGTAAATAAGCAAAGAACAATATATGAAAAGCTTGTAGGCAATGGATCAGTGATTGATAATTATGTCGGATGCGATCAATCATGCAACAGTTATAACATAGAGTGACACAAAACTAGCTCCAGTTCATCAATGTAATGTAGGCATGTATTCCGAATATAGTCATACATGCTTATGGAAAAGAACTTGCATGACATCTTTTGTCCTACCCTCCCGTGGCAGCAGGGTCCTACTGGAAACTAAGGGATATTAAGGCCTCCTTTAAATAGAGTACCGGACCAAAGCATTAACACATAGTGAATACATGAACTCCTCAAACTACGGTCATCACCGGTAAGTATCTCGATTATTGTCACTTCAGGGTTAACGGATCATAACACATAATAGGTGACTATAGACTTGCAAGATAGGATCAAGAACTCATGTATATTCATGAAAACATAATAGGTTCAGATCTGAAATCATGGCACTCGGGCCCTAGTGACAAGCATTAAGCATAGCAAAGTCATAGCGACATCAATCTCAGAACATAATGGATACTACGGATCAAACCCTAACAAAACTAACTCGATTGCATGATAAATCTCATCCAACCCATCACCGTCCAGCAAGCCTATGATGGAATTACTCACGCACGGTGGTGAGCATCATGAAATTGGTGATAGAGGAAGGTTGATGATGACGATGGCAACGGATTCCCCTCTTCGGAGCCTCGAACGAACTCTAGATCAGCCCTCCCGAGAGAGTTTAGGGCTTAGCGGCGGCTCCGTATCGTAAAACGCGATGAATCCTTCTCTCTGATTTTTTTCTCCTCGAAAGTGAATATATGGAGTCAAGGTGGACGTCGGTGGAGCATCAGGGGGCCCACGAGGCAGGGGGCGCGCCCCCACCCTCGTGGACAGGGTGTGGGCCCCCTGACATGGATTCTTCTTCCAGTATTTTTTTATATATTCCAAAAATAATCTCCGTTGATTTTCAAGTCATTCCGAGAACTTTTATTTCTGCACAAAAATAACACCATGGCAATTCTACTGAAAACAGCGTTAGTCCGGGTTAGTTCCGTTCAAATCGTGCAAGTTAGAGTCCAAAACAAGGGCAAAAGTGTTTGGAAAAGTAGATACGACAGAGACGTGTCAGAGCCCATCTTGCGGCAGCCCGGATGCCAACTCCGTCCGGCGCTCGCGGACGCTAGCTAGCCAAGATAGCTCCGTGCAGCTGCTTGTCTGCAAGGTTTGCTAGCTAGATTGGCACGGCGGCGCGGCGGCTTGCTCGTGCGCGCCGTGCTAAGGCCAGCCATCTGGTTCGAGCGAAGGCTAGTGCGGCGGCTTGCTCACTCGTGAGTCACGCTCAGGCCAGCCTGCCAACCCGTGCGGAGGCCAGCGCGGCGTCCGGCCCTTCCGGCGGAGCGGCGGCGAACTCGCTCGTCACCGGCGCCACCGATGAACACGCATCAGTACTTTTTGAAGTAATGTTTAGGAAAAATAATGATTTGAGGGGGAATAACAGGATAGAAGGTCAGATGTGGGTCCCTCGTGTCAACGGTCAAACAAAATGTGTTGGTTTAAGCTGCCTCATCAGCACGGACATGTGGGCCAACCCTGTCATAAATGGGTTTAAACTAACCTAATTGGTACTCCCTCTGTCCCATAATATAAGATGTTTTTGCAAGCTAAACTAGCTTGCAAAAACGTCTTACATTGTGGGACGGAGGGAGTACTAGGTAGTAGTTTTTGGCATGGACTAAGAAATTTTGGGTATGTTTTTGCTATTTTTTGTACAATAGATTCTTCCTAGGGCTGGTTGAAAGTTGTAGGTTTTTGTTAAATACTCTACATATTGTAAGTAGGAGTGTAAGTTAAGCTTTGGAACCCAATAAGCAAGGCTAGTTACATAGTGCATATGTGTACATGATTGAAAGTAAATATCAACCATGAGTGACTAATATCTTGATGGAAAACTCGAAACTATGGAATACTAGGGAAAAAATTGCATGGTTGGAAATACTAGCAATGTTCATGTGTGTTGCAATGAATCATAATTAGAATAATACTTATTCACAAACTTGATACAAAACACTCTAATTTTGATATACATATATCACTAGAGATATATTATGTTTCAATTAGAATGTATTCCTTGGGCTGTTTTGGTGAGGTCAGGGAGGGATGTGGTTGGTTTTAAGATACTAATTATGGGTTTTTCTGCAAATTGGTAGACAAGTGGGATGTTGGTGAGAAAAGGCAACAACTTACCTCACAGTCGTTAGATGTAGATCTAATGGTGACAAACGACGGATGGCAGACACACCATCATCACCAACTTAGTCTTCTGTAGGAGTACTAGCAAGATTCATGCATTGCACGGAACATCAAGATGCATTTTTTTGTAAAACACTTGTTGTGATTGATCCATGCGGGAGTAATCCCATGTGTAAAAACTAATGTTATCTCGAGAAATAGGAGATAAGGTGAATAGGAGTGGGGCGTGGTGGTGATTGGTTGTCGTACTGAGTGGAGGCATGGGGATTGATGACGCCGGCAGCGGCCACCAGGCTAGTTTGTTCCAGAGGCTTCCTTTCTTAATTGCTCAACAATGAGGTTGTTGGAGATAAGGATGAACAAGGGAAGGCCTTGTCTGCAAATGTGGAGAGGGGTGCGGGTATCTTTTAGTTTAATTTCCATCCGTCAGATATAGATCGGACGGTCTATATTGCAAGATGGCACGCGTACCGTCATCACCAACTCGATTTTTTATAAGAGAAGAAATATAAGTATGGAGATACAAATGTATTATCGATACTTGTTTCGGTAAACTAGCATCTACATTCTATTCAACGCCTCAACATGTGAGGCGTTAGCACAATGACTTCCCGACTGTGTAAAACAGAGGTTTTCCCGTCGCCGGTAAGGAGGGGGTGACGGCGGCGCGCTTTTTGGCTTGATCTAGTCCTAGTAGTCATACTAGGTGGTCTAAGCACGTGTAGATTTATTCTTTTTCACGTCTCGTGTTCGCCATACTGCCACAACTGTTGATGAATAGACGGTAAGTTATTCACGGGGAAACCCTTGTTGCGCGTGTTTGCGAGAGAGAGAGAGAGAGAGTGCGTGTGTGATATGTCTAGAGACTGAGGCAATGATAACATATTCTTTGTGTCTATGTGTGTGGAGGATAGAGAGAGACATGTACATGGGGCTTTGTGTTGTGTAACGTGGAGACACATATACAAAATTAGAGAGTGAGTGTGTGAGATACACATGCGGACATGGGGAGAGATGAGGATCCAAATTAATGGGTGTTTGTGCGTGTCTGTGTGTGTTTGTGCGTGCGTTTGTGTGTGAGAGGGAGTGTGTGTATGTGGAGTAGAGAGACCACTAATGATGTAAGTCTAGTATAAGGGAAGGGGGAATGGTGTGACATGTGCAGTAGCGGGATAGCATGGGTGTGGGCGGGGGGAGCAGACTATTTGGAAGAGACATTGAGTGTGTGTGGGAGAGGGGTGTGAGAGTGAGAGAGAGAGAGCTAGCGATGGAGAGAGAGGAAGAGAGGGGGTGTTTGTGTCCATAAATGGCGTATAGATAGGGAGACAATGTTGATGTTGTTTGAAATTGGCCTATGTACAGAGAGGCAAGGGAACCGAGTCATCGTGTGTGTGATAGGGACTTCATGAGAGATCTAGAATAGATGGTGTAGAGAACAATGTGCGAGATCGAGAACGATGATACATTAGGGAGCTATGGAAAGAGTCGGGACATATATGTATACATGGAGGAGCTGGGGCGGGTCCGCATGTGGGAGAGATAGAAAGAGGAGAGTGGTGCACAAGGAGACAAAGTGTGCTTGTTTGCAGTGGGGGTGGTGTGTGAGGTGAGTGTGCGAGAACCACATAACTAGGGAGATAGACGTTTGGGGGCGACGTTTTGTGTGTATGGGAAAGATACACTCTAGATAGTGTGTGTGCTTGGGATAGAGAGATGCCGGGAGACCTAGCTAGAGAGTGGGGGAAGATATGTGTCCATGCCCAAGAGACAAAGTGATAGAGACCTATATTGGGGTCCGAACTTTAGAAGAGAGAGGGGTGTTAATGTGCTCGTGTGTCGGTGTTTGGGGGAGAGAACGACTTCTTTGTGTGTGTGTGGGGGGGGGCGACGAGGGGGGTGGCTTCAGATAAAGAGTGAGGTGTCTATATTTGAGGGACTTTAGCGTAATTGAGATATACCCAAATTCCAGGGAACAACTGATGATTGTGTGCATTCACACACATGTTGAATCAAGAGGATCATAATGACAATCACAAAGGTTTTTAAAGTAAATAACTAGACAAATGGAATTAACCGGAATGCAAGTATGCAAGAATTCCAAGAACAACAAACTATTGAGGATTTTCGAAAGACCAAATAGTATTTCGAAGTCCTTTGCGGAACACAAGAACAACTAGGGCGAAACAAATCCTCGGTAAGTGTGAGGATTGAGTTGTAGGTGTATTCAGGCGACATGGAACTACAAGGCAGTAAGCACAAAGATTTTTCGGAGCAATAGAGAGAAGTTCGAGGTATCTTGTAATAACGAGATCAACTTGGAATAAAAGTAAGAACGACGGGTGTATGTATTTATCCATGGTGATATTTTAGTGGTAGGGAATTACAAAAGCAACGGGGACAAGGTCTTGAGAGAACATCGGAGAGTATCTTCGGAATCTTCTGGTGTAGCAGTCGATCATCTATAATAAGGGGCTCTCCGGAAGGAAGTAATTACGAGAACCTAGAGTTAGAGTTAACAAAATATTTTAATCCGAATAGAAGAGAGATCAGAGTCCCAGAGTAAGGATCGAGGAGTAAAAGATCCTAATACCACCCAGATGGGGACATGGGCCCATAAGGCACACAACCATGTTAGTAAAAAGTTTTGTAATGTCTAGACTCGGCTTCGGCCAAGGAGTGTGAAAGGGGGATTCCTACAGACAGTCGGCTCTAATACCAACTTGTGACGCCCCCGATTTAACCGTACACTAATCATACACGCAAACGTGTACAATCAAGATCAGGGACTCACGGGAAGATATCACAACACAACTCTACAAATAAAATAAGTCATACAAGCATCATATTACAAGCCAGGGCCTCGAGGGCTCAAATACAAGAGCTCGATCATAGATGAGTCAGCGGAAGCAACAATATCTGAGTACAAACATAAGTTAAACAAGTTTGCCTTAAGAAGGCTAGCACAAACTGGGATACAGATCGAAGAGGCGCATGCCTCCTGCCTGGGATCCTCCTAAGCTACTCCTGGTCGTCGTCGGCAGGATGCACGTAGTAGTAGGCACCTCTAGTGTAGTAGGCATCGTCGTCGATGGTGGCGTCTGTCTCCTGGGCTCCATCGTCTGGTCGTAGCAACCGAGTATAGAAAGGGGGAAAAGGGGGAGGAAAGCAACCGTGAGTACTCCTCCAAAGTACCCGCAAGCAAGGAGCTACACTACATATGTATGCATTGGTATCAAATGGAAAAGGGGGTAACATATGTGTACTGAACTACAGAATGCCGGAATAAGAGGGGGATAACTAGTCCTTTCGAAGACTATGCTTCTGGTAACCTCCATCTTGCAGCAGAAGAAGAGAGTAGATGGTAAGTTCACCAAGTAACATCGCATAGCATAATCCTAACCGATGATCCTCCCCTCGTCGCTCTGTGAGAGAGCGATCACGGGTTGTATCTGGCACTTGGAAGGGTGTGTTTTATTAAGTATCCGGTTCTAGTTGTCATAAGGTCAAGGTACAACTCCAAGTCGTCCTGTTACCGAAGATCACGGCTATTCGAATAGATTAACTTCCCTGCAGGGGAGCACCACATAACCCAACACGCTCGATCCCATTTGGCCGAACACACTTTTCTGGGTCATGCCCGGCCTCGGAAGATCAACACGTCGCAACCCTACCTAGGCACAACAGAGAGGTCAGCACGTCGGTCTAAATCCTATGGCGCAGGGGTCTGGGCCCATTGCCCATTGCACACCTGCACATTGCGTACGCGGCCGGTGAGTAGACCTAGCCTCCCTTATACAAGAGTAGGTGTTCCAGTCCAACCCGGCGCGCGCCGCTCAGTCGCTGACGTCACGAAGGCTTCGGTTGATACCACGATGTCGAGTGCCCATAACTGTCCCCGCGTAGATGGTTAGTGCGTATGGGCCAGTAGCCAGACTCAGATCAAATACCAATATCTCGTTAAGCATGTTATTTTCAAATAACCGCGAACGCCGACCAGGGCCAGGCCCACCTCTCTCCTAGGTGGTCTCAACCTGCCCTGTCGCTCCGCCACAAAGATCCACACAGAGGGTCGTCGGGAAAGTATGTCCTTCCAGCCCCCAATTCGTGAATCAACCGCGGGTACTCCTCGAGCCAACCCGACTTTAGTCATCACATGTATCATGTATAAAGTATATATATATACCCGTGATCACCTCCCGAGTGATCACGGCCCGATAGTATGGCATGGCAGACGGACAAGAATGTATGGCCACTAATGATAAACTAGCATCCTATACTAAGCATTAGGATTGCAGGTAAAGGTAACAACAGTAGTAGCAAGGACAGGCTATGCATCAGGATAGGATTAATGGAAAGCAGTAACATGCTACACTACTCTAATGCAAGTAGTATAGAGAAGAGTTGGCGATATCTGGTGATCAAAGGGGGGGCTTGCCTGGTTGCTCTGGCAAGAGAGAGGGGTCGTCAACACCGTAGTCATACTGGGTAGCAGCGGCGTCGGTCTCGGTGTCTAGCGAGAGAAGAGGGGGAAGAAACAATAAATATTAAGCAAACAAATGCATAGTGGTGCATGACATGACAAAGCGTGATGTTAGGTGTGCCCTAACGCGGTATGAGGTGGTACCGGTGAAGGGGGGAACATCCGGGAAAATATCCCCGGTGTTTCGCGTTTTCGAACCGATGAACCGGAGGGGGAAAGTTACGTGTTCTCTATGCTAGGGATGCGTGGCGGACGAACGGGCTGCGTATCCGGGTTCGTCTCGTCGTTCTGAGCAACTTTCATGTACAAAGTTTTCCCATCCGAGCTATGGTTTATTTTATATTAATTTTTAAAGTTTTAAATCATTTTCTAATTTATTAATTATTAATTAAATTCTAAAACAGTATTATTGCATCAGCATGATGTCAGCATGACGTCAGCAGTCAACGTTGACCGTTGACCTGGTCAACCTGACAGGTGGGTCCCACCTGTCACGGACTGTTTAGCTAATTAATAATAGTTAGTTAGGTTAATTAGTTGTTAGGTTAATTAATGTTAATTAGTTAATTTAAATAGAATTAATTAAGTTAATTATTTAGTTAATTAATTGATTAATTAATATTTTTATTTTATTTTTTAATTCTTTTTTTAATATCCTTTTTTTATAAACGTTCTGTGGGGGGCTGGGCCCCATGTGTCATTGGCCAAAGGCCATACAGGGCGCGGGCGACAGGTTACGGGTGCGCCCCGTTCGGGCGCACGCCCAGGGGCACGCGGGCGTGGGCGTTGGCGGCCACGACGGCGATGCGCACAGGGTGGCTCGTCGGAGCCGCCGGAAGCAGCGAAGGGCGGCCGGGCATGGAGGGGCACCGACAGCCAGCTCGTAGCGCATTGGGGGGAAAGGCAGGGCGCGGCCCCGGCAGTGACCGCCCTGGTGAGCGCGGGGTGCCGCGGGCGAACGAGGCGAGGCCGGGGCGCAGGCAAGGTGGCGTGCTTGCAGGGGAGCGGGGGCGACGGAGGGGAGCAGCGGCGTGAGCGACTGCGGCGGGTGGAGCTACCAAGGCGCGGGCGCGCGGGTCGCGTGGCCGAGCACGCACGGCGAAGATGACGGCGAGCGGAGTAGCGGGCGACGAGGGGCGACGAGGCCGCAGCGGACTACAGAAACGGGAAGAGTCGGAGCGAGAGCGTGCACGGGGCCGCGACGAGCACCGATGCGGGAGGCGGGGCCGTGCGGGCATGCGTGCGGGGCGTGCGTGCGCTGCGGGTGGACGTAGAGGAGAAGGAGGGGGTCTCACGACGGGGTTTGTAGGGCACGAGGCAGTGGGGGTCAAGGAGGAGTCGGGGACGCGTCGCCGGGGACGGGGAGCGCCAGCGACGGAGTCAGGTCGGCGACAAGGCGCGGCCGCGGCTCCAGGCGGCCATCGCGGGAGGGAGAGGAGAGGTGCGGAGGAGGCCGGGTGATGCGAGTCGGGGAGGAGGACGAGGAAGGCGTGCGGTCCGGGTGGGGTGGCTGGCGAGGTCCAAGCGGCAGCGAACGATGATGAGGCAGCGGTGTACGACGGCGTCGGCGGCCTCCTCCTCTCGATCCCGATCCAATCGGGAGAGAGGGGGGAGATATTTTGGGGGGGCTGTGGGGGTTGTCGGTGGGTGAGTGGGGGAGTGGGGGAGGTTATGGGGTGCGGGGTGGGCCGGCCAGGTGGTTTGGCCTAGTGGGGTTGTGGCCTACTGGGCCGGAGCCCAGTGGGGGGGGGTAGTTCTTTTTTTTCTATTTTTATCTTTTCTTTTATTTATTTTCTTGTACTATTTTATTTCTAGTTTCTGTTATTTTTAGTTTTATAAAAATTACAACTAGTACCTAAATTTGTATTTATAAACAATCCACTGTTAGATTAAATCTTAACCCTTAATAAAATAGTTTTAATACTTTTATAAAATTCAATAGGCATTTGTTTAATTGTTTTCACTACTGTTTTAATTATTCTAGAGCCCTTAAACATTTTATCAAGGTTTGGTTTCTCCACCAAAATTACCTATGCAATATTTGGTTCACCCCGAACATTTTTGTTTCAATGTTTAATTTTTTTTTGTTGTATGCCATATTTGGAATTTGAATTTTGAATCGGTTTTTGAACTAACGAGGGATTAGCAACAGTAACTGAGGTGACGTGGCATCATTAGCGGAGGTTCACTGTAGCTTAATTATCCAGGCGTCACAGTATTGGATTAGAATCACTTCTGCATTACAAAGATAATCTCACTTGTTTTTATGTTTTCATGCATGTCATGTATTGAACATTATCAAAATGAATATGAGAATGGGCGCACGAGAGGAATATTGCGGAACAATCCACTTGTAACAAACTTGGCATGGTGGAGGATGGCCTATCTTATTCACCCATCAAGGTGCATGCTCTAACTTGGCAAGGTTGTATTGGTCGCACATATTTTGCATCTGACCTCTTGCATTACTTCTACCTTGTTTGCCATACCTATCCATTTTCTGTACCTATTTCATGTGTCGTCATACTATGTTTTTCCAGTCAAATGTTGTTCTTTCGTAATAGATGTCCAAAAGGAAGAGGGTGGGTGCAGATCCTCAAGGAGTACAAACTAGGTATTTGGAAAAGGTAGTGATACGTGTTAAATCAGATAGATTAGCAGCCATAGAAAACACAGGCCCAACTGTACCAGACTTTACCCCTACTCCAGTGGCCAAACCCCTATTAGAACTGCTGAGAGCCCAGCGTCAGGTATTGTCTATGATATCAATTCAAAATTTGAACTCCTAAATTTCTGCATGTGCCTTACCTTCTCTCTTGTATGAAAACTAATTTCAGATGAATCTCCTTGCTCAAAGGATCATAGGATCTCACGAAAATACTGGGCTCTACATTGCTCTTGTCAGTACCTCTTGCCCTTTGTCAGCATAGTTACACTCATTGCTGTTTGATTATGTGGCATCACTATAAATGTTCGCTTCTTTATCCTCCCTTTGCTTGAAATTATAAGATCTATATTTACTCTTAGATAAATGTAGAATTAACACAACGGTTATGAAGTTTTGGATTGCTCATGTAAGTACCTGTTGTCATGTACTCCCTCTGTATCGAATTAATTGTTGATCAATTGGATGTATTTAGAACTTAATAGTGCTAGATACATCCATTTGAGCGACAAGTAATAATGGACGGTGGTGGTATTACTGTACATGCATCGCGAGATAGTTGATTGTCTAGCATTACTCTACATCTTATCTGCCCTGCCCTCCACTTTCTCCAAATTATCATATCTACATTTACTCTTACCAAAATGTTGAATAAAGCCAATGCCACTGCACATGTTGATGTCTGCATTCCTCTTGTCAGTACCTTTTGCCTTGTAACGATGTACTTAATTAATTGCTATTTGGTTATGTATCATCAGTCTGCACCTCAGCTTCATTATCCTCTATTTCTTCCAATATTATTTGATCTATATTTACTCTTTGCAAAATGTAGAATAATGGCAACACTTACAAAGAATTTTCTTTGGGAATTTATTGAATTATCCTTCCATCAACATGGAGAAGGGCTTTCTCCAGCCCGTGTTAACATGTAATGTAAGTTCATCCTTCTCAAGCCTTCAAACTTTGTTGTAGTATAGATTAGGATAGGCATCATTTCCTCCACTGCTGTTTACATCTGATTGGATGTTTGCAACAACTACCAGTTTTAAATTGTAGTTGTAAAAACATGTTCCTTATGCAGAACAGATCCATTTATTTGCTTATATAATTGTGAAACCTGTTACGTGTCTCCTTGTTTCTCTTTCAGAGTCGTATCTCTTATGACAGGCAAAACTTTAGGAAAGATAGTTGATACGTCCATTTTTAATCATGCTTTTATATCAATATTTATTGCATTATGGGATGTTATTACACATTATGTCACAATACTTATGCCTATTCTCTCTTATTTTACAAGGTTCACATAAAGAGGGAGAATGCCGGCAGCTGGGATTCTTGCTGGAAAAGGAGCAAATATTATAGACCTATTCTGCATAGGTCCAAAAGTCCTGAAACTTCACGGATGATGTTTTCCAAATATATAAAAAACATTGAGCGCAAGAACTTCACCAGGGGGCCACACCCTGCCCACGAGGGTGGGGGCGCGCCCTACCCCCCTGGGTGCGCCCCCTACCTCGTGGGCCCTCTGGTGGCCCTCCGCTAACCATCTTCTTCTATATGGACTCTTTCGATGGGAAAAAAATCATAAGCCATCTTCTCAGACGAAACTCCGCCGCCACGAGGCGGAACCTTGGCGCAGCCAATCTAGGGTTCTGGCGGGGCTGTTCTGGCGGGGAAACTCCCCTCCCAGAGAGGGAAATCATCGCCGTCATCATCACCAACGCTCCTCTCATCGGGAGAGGGCAATCTCCATCAACATCTTCATCAGGACCATCTCATCTCAAAACCCTAGTTCATCTCTTGTATCCAATTCTTGTCTCCAAGTCCGGGATTGGTGCTAGTAGGTTCCTAGTAGTGTTAATTACTCCTTGTAGTTGATGCTAGTTGGTTTAATTGGTGGAAGATCATATGTTCATATCCTATATGCACATTAATACCCCTCTGATTATGAACATGTTTATGCTTTGTGAGTAGTTACTTTTGTTCCTGAGGACATGGGAGAAGTCTTGCTATTAGTAGTCATGTGGATGTGGTATTCATTTGATATTTTGATGAGATGTATGTTGTCTCTCCTCTAGTGGTGTTATGTGAACGTCGACTACATGACATTTCACCATTGTTTGGGCCTAGAGGAAGGCATTGGGAAGTAATAAGTAGATGATGGGTTGCTAGAGTGACATAAGCTTAAACCCTAGTTTATGCGTTGCTTCGTAAGGGGCTGAATTGGATCCATATGTTTCATGCTATGGTTAGGTTTACCTTAATAATTTTGTTGTATTTGTGGATGCTTGCAATTGAGGTTAATCATAAGCGGGATGTTTGTCGAAGTAAGGGCAGCACCCAAGCACCGGTCCACCCACATACCAAATTATCAAAGTACCGAACGCGAATCATATGAGCGTGATGAAAACTAGCTTGACGATATTCCCATGTGTCCTCGGGAGCGCTTTACATTATATAAGAGTTTGTCCAGGCTTGTCCTTTGCTACAAAAAGGATTGGGCCACCTTGCTGCACTTTATTTACTTCTGTTACTTGTTGCTCGTTACAATTATCTTATCATAAAACTATCTGTTACCACTTATTTCAGTACTTGCAGAGAATACCTTGCTGGAAACCGCTTATCATTTCCTTCTGCTCCTCGTTGGGTCGACACTCTTACTTATCAAAAGGACTACGATAGATCCCCTATACTTGTGGGTCATAAAGACTCTTTTCTGGCGCTGTTGCCGGGGAGTGAAGCGCCTTTGGTAGGTGGAATTTGGTAAGGAAAAATTTATATAGTGTGCTGAAATTTACTGTCACTTGTTACTATGGAAAGTAATCCTCTGAGGGGCTTGTTCGGGGTATCTTCGCCCCAACCAGTAGAGCAAAGAGTTGCTCCTCAACCTACTGAACCTACTGAAAATTAAAATGCTTGCTTCGAAATTCCTTTGGGTATGGTATAAAAACTGCTAGCTAATCCATTTTTTAGGAGATGGAACAAAACATCCTGATGAACATCTGATATATGTGGATGAAGTTTGTGGATTATTTAAGCTTACAGGTGTACCCAGAGATGTTGTTAAGAAGAAGGTCTTCCCCTTATCTTTGAGGGGAGATGTGCTACCTCTTGAGCTTGCGTTGGATTTCCCCGAAGAGGAAGGGATGATGCAGCAGAGTAGCACAAGTATTTCCCTCAGTTTTTGAGAACCAAGGTATCAATCCAGTAGGAGGCCACGCTCAAGTCCCTCGTACCTGCACAAAACGATAGCTACTCACAACCAACGCGATTAGGGGTTGTCAATCCCTTCACGGTAACTTACGAGAGTGAGATCTGATAGATATAATATTTTTGGTATTTTTGGTATAGAGATGAAAAGTAAAAGGCAAAGTAAAAATCTAAGCAAGATTAAAGTGATGGAGATTGATATGATGAGAATAGACCCAGGGGCCATAGGTTTCACTAGTGGCTTCGCTCAAGAGCATAAGTATTCTACGGTGGGTGAACAAATTACTGTTGAGCAATTGACAGAATTGAGCATAGTTATGAGAATATCTAGGCATGATCATGTATATAGGCATCACGTCCATGACAAGTAGACCGAAACGATTCTGCATCTACTACTATTACTCCACTCATCGACCGCTATCCAGCATGCATCTAGAGTATTAAGTTAGAAACAGAGTAACACTTTAAGCAAGATGACATGATGTACAGAGATAAATTCATGCAATATGAAATAAACCCCATCTTGTTATCCTCGATGGCAACGATGCAATACGTGCCTTGCTGCCCCTTCTGTCACTGGGAAAGGACACCGCAAGATCGAACCCAAAGCTAAGCACTTCTCCCATGGCAAGAACTACCAATCTAGTTGGCCAAACCAAACGGATAATTCGAAGAGACTTGCAAAGATAACCAATCATACATAAAAGAATTCATAAAAGATTCAAATATTATTCATAGATAGACTTGATCATAAACCCACAATTCATCGGTCTCAACAAACACACCGCAAAAAGAAGAAGATTACATCGAATAGATCTCCACAAGAGAGGGGGAGAACTTTGTATTGAGATCCAAAAAGAGAGAAGAAGCCATCTAGCTACTAACTATGGACCCGAAGGTCTGAGGTAAACTACTCACACTTCATCGGAGAGGCTATATTGATGTAGAAGCCCTCCGTGATGACGGCCCTCTCCGGCGGAGCTCCGGAACAGGCCCCAAGATGGGATCTCGTGGATACAGAAAGTTGCGGCGGTGGAATTAGGTTTTTGGCTCCGTCTTTGTTCGTTTGGGGGTACGTAGGTATATATAGGAGGAAGAAGTACGTCGGTGGAGCTTCGATGGGCCCATGAGGGTGGGAGGCATGCCTGGGGGTATAGGGCGCGCCCCCTACCTCGTGCCCACCTCGAAGCTTCCTTGGCGTAGGGTCCAAGTCTCCTGGGTCATATTCGGGAAGAAAATCACGTTCCAGAAAGGTTTATTCCGTTTGGACTCCGTTTGATATTCCGTTTCTTCGAAACACTGAAATAGGCAAAAAACAGCAATTCTGGGTTGGGCCTCCGGTTAATAGGTTAGTCCCAAAAATAATATAAAAGTGGAAAATAAAGCCCAATATAGTCCAAAACAGTAGATAATATAGCATGGAGCAATCAAAAATTATAGATACGTTGGAGACGTATCAGGCATCCCCAAGCTTAATTCCTTCTCGTCCTCGAGTAGGTAAATGATAAAAAGAGAATTTTTGATGCGGAGTGCTACTTGGCATAGTTTCAATGCAAATCTTCTTAATTGTGATATGAATATTCAGATTCGAAAGATTCAAGACAAAAGTTTATATTGACATAAAAATAATAATACTTCAAGCATACTAACAAAGCAATTATGTCTTCTCAAAATAACATGGCCAAAGAAAGTTATCCCTACAAAATCATATAGTCTGGCTATGCTCTATCTTCACCACACAAAGTATTTAAATCAAGCACAACCCTGATGACAAGCCAAGCAATTGTTTCATACTCTAACTTTTTCAAAACTTTTTCAATCTTCACACAATACATGAGCATGAGCCATGGATATAGCACTATATGTGGAATAGAATGGTGGTTGTGGAGAAGACAAAAAGAGGGGAAGATAGTCTCACATCAACTAGGCGTATCAACGGGCTATGGAGATGCCCATTAATAGATATCAATGTGAGTGAGTAGGGATTGCCATGCAACGGATGCACTAGAGCTATAAGTATATGAAAGCTCAAAAAGAAACTAAGTGGGTGTGCATCCAACTTGCTTGCTCATGAAGACCTAGGGAAATTTGAGGAAGCCCATCATTGGAATATACAAGCCAAGTTCTATAATGAAAGATTCCCACTAGTATATGAAAGTGATAACATGAGAGACTCTCTACTATGAAGATCATGGTGCTACTTTGAAGCACAAGTGTGGTAAAAGGATAGTAACATTGTCCCTTCTCTCTTTTCTCTCATTTCTTTTTTTCATTTGGGCCTTTTTATGGCCTCTTTTCTTTCTTTTTTTGGGGCTTCTTTGGCCTCTTTTATTTATTTTTCGTCCGGAGTCTCGTCCCGACTTGTGGGGGAATCATAGTCTCCATCATCCTTTCCTCACTGGGACAATGCTCTAATAATGATGATCATCACACTTTTATTTTTCTTACAACTCAACAATTACAACTCGATACTTAGAACAAAATATGACTCCATATGAATGCCTCCGGCGGTGTACCGGGATATGCAATATGACAATGATGGAATATGTCATAATAAACGGAACGGTGGAAAGTTGCATGGCAATATATCTCGGAATGGCTATGGAAATGCCATAATAGGTAGGTATGGTGGCTGTTTTGAGGAAGGTATATGGTGAGTGTATGATACCAGCGAAAAGTGCGCGGTATTAGAGAGGCTAGCAATGGCGGAAGGATGGGAAAAAGTGTATATAATCCATGGACTCAACATTAGTCATAAAGAACTCATATACTTATTGCAAAAATCTAGAAGTTATCAAAGCAAAGTATTACGCGCATGCTCCTAGGGGGATAGATTGGTTGGAAAAGACCATCGCTCGTCCCCGACCGCCACTCATAAGGAAGAAAATCAATAAATAAATCATGCTCCGACTTCATCACATAATGGTTCACCATATGTGCATGCTACAGGAATCACAAGCTTCAACACAAGTATTTCTCAAATTCACAACTACTCAACTAGCATGACTTTAATATCACCATCTCCATATCTCAAAACAATTATCAAGTATCAAACTTCTCATAGTATTCAACACACTCAAAAGAAAGTTTCACAAATTTTGAATACCAAGCATGTTATTATTAAGCAAATGACCATGCTATTAAGACTCTCAAAATAATTTAAGTGAAGCATGAGAGATCAATAGTTTCTTTAAAACAAATCCACCACCGTGCTCTAAAAGATCTAAGTGAAGTACATAGAGCAAAATTATAACGCTCAAAAGATATAAGTGAAGCACATAGAGCAAAACTACATAGCTCAAAAGATATAAGTGAAGCACATAGAGTAGAATTATAACGCTCAAAAGATATAAGTGAAGCACATAGAGCAAAACTACATAGCTCAAAAGATATAAGTGAAGCACATAGAGTATTCTATCAAATTCTAATTCATGTATGGCTCTCTCAAAAGGTGTGTACAGAAAGGATGATTGTGGCACACTAACAGCCAAAGACACAAATAATACAAGACGCTCCAAGAAAAACACATATCATGTTGGTGAATAAAAATATAGCTCCAAGTAAATTACCGATGGAAGTGGACAAAAGAGGGGATGCCTTCCGGGGCATCCCCAAGCTTTGACTTTTTGGTGTCTTTGTATTATCTTGGGGGTGCCATGGGCATCCCCAAGCTTAGGCTCTCGCCACTCCTTGTTCCATAATCCATCAAAAGAATTCACCCAAAACTTGAAAACTTCACAACACAAAACTCAATAGAAATCTCGTGAGCTCCGTTAGAGAAAGAAAACAAAAGACCACTTCAAGGTACTGTAATGAACTCATTATTTATTTATATTGGTGTTAAACCTACTGTATTCCAACTTCTGTATGGATTATCAACTATTTTACTAGCCATAGATTCATCAAAATAAGCAAACAACACACAAAAAACAGAATCTGTCAAAAACAGAACAGTCTGTAGTAATCTGTAGCTAGCGCAAGATCTGGAACCCCAAAAATTCTAAAATAAATTCTGGACGTGAGTAATTTATCTATTAATTATCTTCAAAAAGAATTAACTAAATATAACTCTCCAAATAAAAATTACAGCAGTTTTCGTGAGCGCTAAAGTTTCTGTTTTTTAAAGCAAGTTCAACAAGACTTTCCCCAAGTCTTCCCAACGGTTCTACTTGGCAAAAACACTAATTAAACACAAAAAAACACAACCAAAACGGAGGCTAAATAAATTATTTATTACTAAACAGGAGCAAAAATCAAGAATAAAAATAAAATTGGGTTGCCTCCCAACAAGCGCTATCGTTTAACGCCCCTAGCTAGGCATAAAAGCGAGGATAGATCTAGGTATTGCCATCTTTGGTAGGCAATCCATAAGTGGCTCTCATGATAGTTTCATATGGAAATTTTATTTTATTTCTTGGAAAGTGTTCCATGCCCTTTTTTAATGGAAATTGAAATCTAATATTCCCTTCCTTCATATCAATAATCGCACCAACCGTTCTAAGGAAAGGTCTACCAAGAATAATAGGGCAAGAAGGATTGCAATCTATATCAAGAACAATGAAATCAACGGGCACATAATTCCTATTTGCAACAATAAGAATATCATTAATCCTTCCCATAGGTTTCTTAATAGTAGAATCCGCAAGATGCAAGTTTAGAGAGCAATCATCAAAATCGTGGAAATCTAGCAAATCACACAAAGTTTTGGGGATAGTGGAAACACTAGCACCCAAATCACACAAAGCATAAAACTCATGATCTTTAATTTTAATTTTAATATTTGCTTCCCACTCATCATAGAGTTTTCTAGGGATAGAAACATTCAACTCAAGTTTTTCTTCATAAGATTGCATCAAGGCATCAACAATATGTTCGGTGAAGGCTTTCTTTTGACTATAAGCATGTGGAGAATTTAGCACGGATTGCAACAAGGAAATACAATCAATTAAAGAGCAACTTTCATAATTAAATTCCTTGAAATCCAATATAGTGGGTTTAGCAACATCTAGATTTTTATTTCTTTCAAACACACTTCCATCAATTTCATCATAAAGATCTAAATACTCCGAATTTTTAGAATGCCTTCTAGGTAAAGGAAGATCATATTCAGTTTCATCAAGATTCATATTGCAAAACAAATATTTAATAGGAGACACATCAATAACTTTTAGATCTTCATCTTGATTTTCATAGGAATTGGAAGAACACGCTTTAATAAAGGCATCTTTGGAAGCACGCATCCTAGCAGTTCTTTCCTTGCACTCATCAATGGAAATTATCATGGCTTTGAGAGACTCATTGATATCATGCTTAGGAGGAATAGATCTAAGATTTAAAGAATCAACCTCAAGAGAAATTCTATCAACGTTCCTAGCCAAATCATCAACTTTAAGCAATTTCTCTTCAAGCAAAGCATTAAAATTCTTTGTGAATTCATAAACTCTTTAACACTATTCTCAAATTCAGAGGGCATCTTATTATAATTTCCATAAGATTTGTTGTAGGAATTCCCATAATTATTAGAAGGATTACTAGGATATGGCCTAGGATTAAAATTCCCTCTATAAGCGTTGTTACCAAAATTATTCCTACCAACAAAATTCACATCCATAGATTCATTGTTATTCTCAATCAAAGTAGACAAAGGCATATCATTAGGATCATAAGAAACACTCTTAGTAGCAAATAATTTCATAAGTTCATCCATCTTTCCACTCAAAACATTGATTTCTTATATCGCATGCACTTTTTTATTAGAAGATCTTTCAATATGCCATTGAGAATAATTAACCATAATATTATCTAGGAGTTTAGTAGCATCTCCTAAAGTGATTTCCATAAAAGTGCCTCCCACGGCCGAATCTAAAAGATTTCTAGAAGCAAAATTCAATCCGGCATAAAATTTTTGTATAATCACCCACGAATTCAAACCATGAGTAGGGCAATTACGTATCATTAATTTCATTCTCTCCCAGGCTTGTGCAACATGTTCATGATCAAGTTGCTTAAAGTTCATAATATCGTTTCTAAGAGAGATGATCTTAGCGGAAGGGAAATACTTAGAGATAAAAACATATTTGCACTTGTTCCAAGAATCAATACTATTTTTAGGCAAAGACGAATACCAAGCTTTAGCACGATCTCCAAGCCAAAAAGGAAATAGCTTCAATTTAACGACATCATTATCGACATCCTTTTTCTTTTGCATATCACATAAATCAACGAAGCTTTTCAGATGAGTAGCGGCATCTTCACTAGGAAGGCCGGCGAATTGATCTTTCATAACAAGATTCAACAAAGCAGTATTGATTTCGCAAGATTCAGTATTGGCAAGAGGAGCAATCGGAGTGCTAAGGAAATCATTATTATTGGTATTGGTGAAGTCACACAATTTGGTAGTATCTTGAGCCATCGCGACAAACAAGCAATCCAACACACGTGCAAACAAAAGGCAAGCGAGAAAAAGGCAAACGGAAAAGAGAGGCGGAGAAGGAGAAGGAGATTGGGAAAGAGAGGGCGAATAAAACGACAAGGGTGAAGTGGGGGAGAGGAAAACGAGAGGCAAATGGCAACTAATGTAATGCGAGAGATAGGGATTGCGATGGGTACTTGGTATGTTGACTTTTTGCGTAGACTCCCAGGCAACGGCGCCATAAATTCTTCTTGCTACCTCTTGAGCTTGCATTGGATTTCCCCGAAGAGGAAGGGATGATGCAGCAGAGTAGCGTAAGTATTTCCCTCAGTTTTTGAGAACCAAGGTATCAATCCATTAGGAGGCCACGCTCAAGTCCCTCGTACCTGCACAAAACGATAGCTACTCGCAACCAACGCGATTAGGGGTTGTCAATCCCTTCACGGTCACTTACGAGAGTGAGATCTGATAGATATAATATTTTTGGTTTTTTTGGTATAGAGATGAAAAGTAAAAGGCAAAGTAAAAAAGCAAAGCAAGATTAAAGTGATGGAGATTGATATGATGACAATAGACCCAGGGGCCATAGGTTTCACTAGTGGCTTCTCTTAAGAGCATAAGTATTTTACGGTGGGTGAACAAATTACTATTAAGCAATTGACAGAATTGAGCATAGTTATGAGAATATCTACGCATGATCATGTATATAGGCATCACATCCGTGACAAGTAGACCGAAACGATTCTGCATCTACAACTATTACTCCACTCATCGACCGCTATCCAGCATGCATCTAGAGTATTAAGTTAAAAACAGAGTAGCGCTTTAAGCAAGATGACATGATGTAGAGAGATAAATTCATGCAATATGAAATAAACCCCATCTTGTTATCCTCGATGGCAACGATGCAATACGTGCCTTGCTGCCCCTTCTGTCACTGGGAAAGGACACCGCAAGATCGAACCCAAAGCTAAGCACTTCTCCCATGGCAAGAACTACCAATCTAGTTGGCCAAACCAAACGGATAATTCGAAGAGACTTGCAAAGATAACCAATCATACATAAAAGAATTCATAAAAGATTCAAATATTATTCATAGATAGACTTGATCATAAACCCATAATTCATCGGTCTCAACAAACACACCGCAAAAAGAAGAAGATTACATCGAATAGATCTCCACAAGAGAGGGGGAGAACTTTGTATTGAGATCCAAAAAGAGAGAAGAAGCCATCTAGCTACTAACTATGGACCCGAAGGTCTGAGGTAAACTACTCACACTTCATCGGAGAGGCTATGATGATGTAGAAGCCCTCCGTGATGACGGCCCTCTCCGGCGGAGCTCCGGAACAGGCCCCAAGATGGGATCTCGTGGATACAGAAAGTTGCGGCGGTGGAATTAGGTTTTTGGCTCCGCCTTTGTTCGTTTGGGGGTACGTAGGTATATATAGGAGGAAGAAGTACGTTGGTGGAGCTTCGGTGGGCCCACGAGGGTGGGGGCACGCCTGGGGGTATAGGGCGCGCCCCCTACCTCGTGCCCACCTCAAAGCTTCCTTGGCGTAGGGTCCAAGTCTCGTGGGTCATATTCGGGAAGAAAATCACGTTCCAGAAAGGTTTATTCCGTTTGGACTCCGTTTGATATTCCGTTTCTTCGAAACACTGAAATAGGCAAAAAACAGCAATTCTGGGCTGGGCCTCCGGTTAATAGGTTAGTCCCAAAAATAATATAGAAGTGGAAAATAAAGCCCAATATAGTCCAAAACAGTAGATAATATAGCATGGAGCAATCAAAAATTATAGATACGTTGGAGACGTATCTAGATGCATCAACATGGTATAGGCAATGTGATGATATGGAGTCTTGGAACTACAAACGGTTGAAATTGGAATTTCATCAGAAGTTTTATCCTATGCATCTTGTTCATCATGATCGCAATTATATATATAATTTTTGTCCTCGCGAAGGAGAAAGCATCGCTCAAGCTTGGGGGATGCTTAAATCAATGTTATATTCATGCCCCAATCATGAGCTCTCAAGAGAAATGATTATTCAAAAATTTTATGCTTGGCTTTCTGATAACAATCGCACCATGCTTGATACTTCTTGTGCTGGCTCTTTTATGATGAAGACTATTGAATCCGAATGGGATTTATTGGAAAGAATTAAACGCAACTCCGAAGATTGGGACCTCGACAATGGTAAGGAGTCAGGTATGACACCTAGTTTTGATTGTGTTAAATCTTTTATGGATACCGATATTTTTCGTAAATTTAGCACTAAATATGGACTTGACTCTGAGATAGTAGCTTCTTTCTATGAATCTTTTGCTGCCTATGTTGATCTCCCCAAGGAGAAGTGGTTTAAATATCATCCTCCCATAGAAGTAAAAGTAGCTGCACCTATTAAAGTTGAAGAAAAGACTATTACTTATAATGATCCTATTGTTCCTACTTCTTATGTTGAGAAACCACCTTTCCCTATTAGGATAAAGGATCATGCTAAAGCTTCAACTGTGGTTCGTAAAAGCAATATTAAAACATATACACCTCCTGAGCAAGTTAAAGTTGAACCTAATATTGCTATTTCTAAAGATCTCTTGTATGATAATATAGATGGGCATGTTATTTATTTCTGTGATGAAACTACTAGAATTGCTAAACCCCGTGATACAGATAAACCTAGACCTGTGATAGGTATGCCTGTTATTTATGTTAAAATAGGAGATCATTGGTATCATGGCTTATGTGATATGGGTGCTAGTGCTAGTGCAATACCTATTGACCTGTACAACGAAATTATGCATGACATTGCACCTATTGAGTTAGAAGATATTGATGTCACAATTAAACTTGCTAATAGAGATACTATTTCACCAATGGGAATTGTTAGAGATGTTAAAGTCTTGTGTGGGAAAACTAAATATCCTGTTGATTTTCTTGTTCTTGGTTCCCCACAAGATAGCTTCTGTCCCATTATATTTGGTAGACCCTTCTTAAATACTGTTAATGCTACCATAGATTGCAAAAGAGATGTTACTGTCGATTTAGATGCTATGATTCATGAATTTAATTTTTCTAAATTTAGTAGACAACATCGTGAAGAAGAATTATCTAGTAAAGATGAAATTATTGGTCTTGCCTCTATTGCCGTACCTCCTAGTGATCCTTTAGAACAATATTTACTAGACCATGAAAATGATATGTTTATGAATGAAAGAAGGGAATTAGATGAAGTATTCTTTAAACAGGAACCTATTCTGAAACATAATTTACCTGTTGAAATCCTAGGAGATCCTCCTCCACCCAAGGGTGATCCTGTGTTTGAGCTTAAACCGTTACCGGATACTCTTAAATATGCTTATCTTGATGAGAAAAAGATATATCCTGTTATTATTAGTGCTAACCTTTCAGAACATGAAGAAGAGAGATTATTGAAAATTCTGAAGAAGCACCGTGCTGCTATTGGGTATACTCTTGATGATCTTAAGGGCATTAGTCCCACTCTATGTCAACATAAATTAATTTGGAAGAAGATGCTAAACCAGTTCATGATCATCAACACCGGCTGAATCCTAAAATGAAAGAAGTGGTAAGAAAGGAGATACTAAAGCTCCTTGAGGCAGGTATAATTTACCCTGCTGCTGATAGTTAGTGGGTAAGCCCTGTCCATTGTGTCCCTAAGAAGGGAGGCATTACTGTTGTTCCTAATGATAAAGATGAATTGATCCCTCAAAGAATTATTACTGGTTATAGGATGGTAATTGATTTCCGCAAATTAAATAAGGATACTAAAAAAGATCATTACCCCTTACCTTTTATCGATCAAATGCTAGAAAGATTATCCAAACATACACATTTTTGCTTTCTAGATGGTTATTCTGGTTTCTCTCAAATACCTGTGTCAGCTAAAGATCAATCAAAGACTACTTTTACATGCCCTTTTGGTACTTTTGCTTATAGACGTATGCCTTTTGGTTTATGTAATGCACTGCTACCTTTCAAAGATGCATGATGGCTATATTCTCTGACTTTTGTGAAAAGATTTGTGAGGTTTTCATGGACGACTTTTTTGTCTATGGTTCTTCTTTCGATGATTGCTTGAGCAACCTTGATCGAGTTTTGCAGAGATGTGAAGAAACTAATCTTGTCTTGAATTGGGAAAAGTGCCACTTTATGGCTAATGAAGGTATTGTTTTGGGGCATAAAATTTCTGAAAGAGGTATTGAAGTTGATAAGGCCAAGGTTGATGCTATTGAAAAGATTCCATGTCCCAAGGACATCAATGCTATAAGAAGTTTCCTTAGTCATGCCGGTTTTTATAGGAGGTTCATTAAGGACTTCTCAAAAATCTCTCGGCCTCTGACTAATTTATTACAAAAAGATATACCATTTTTCTTTGATGATGATTGTGTAGAAGCATTTGAAACACTTAAGAAAGCATTGATCTCTGCACCTATTGTTCAGCCACCTGATTGGAATTTACCCTTTGAAATTATGTGTGATGCTAGTGATTATGCTGTAGGTGCTGTTCTAGGACAAAGAGTTGATAAGAAACTAAATGTTATTCAATATGCTAGTAAAACTCTAGACAATGCTCAAAGAAATTATGCTACTACTGAAAAAGAATTCTTAGCAGTTGTATTTGCCTGTGATAAGTTTAGACCTTATATTGTTGATGCTAAAGTAACTATTCACGCTGATCATGCTGCTATTAAATATCTTATGGAAAAGAAAGATGCTAAACCTAGACTTATTAGATGGGTTCTCTTGCTTCAAGAATTTGATTTACATATTGTTGATACAAAAGGAGCTGAGAACCCCGTTGCAGACAACTTGTCTAGGTTAGAAAATGTGCTTGATGACCCACTACCTATTGATGATAGCTTTCTGATGAGCAATTAAATGTCGTAAATGCTTCTCATACTGCTCCATGGTATGCTGATTATGCTAATTACATTGTTGCTAAGTTTATACCACCTAGTTTCACATACCAGCAAAAGAAAAAGGTCTTCTATGATTTCAGTCATTACTTTTGGGATGACCCACATCTTTATAAAGAAGGAGTAGATGGTGTTATTAGACGTTGTGTACCTGAGCATGAACAGGAACAAATCCTACGCAAGTGTCACTCCGAAGCACATAAGGTACTACAATCTGGTTTTTATTGGCCTACTCTCTTCAAGGATGCCCGTAAGTTTGTCTTATCTTGTGATGAATGTCAAAGAATTGGTAATATTAGTAGACGTCAAGAAATGCCTATGAATTATTCACTTGTTATTGAACCATTTGATGTTTGGGGCTTTGACTATATGGGACCTTTTCCTTCCTGTAATGGTTATACACATATTTTAGTTATTGTTGATTACGTTACTAAGTGGGTAGAAGCTATTCCAACTAGCAGTGCTGATCATAACACTTCTATTAAAATGCTTAAAGAAGTTATCTTTCCAAGGTTTGGAGTCCCTAGATATTTAATGACTGATGGTGGTTCACATTTTATTCATGGTGCTTTCCGTAAAATGCTTGCTAAATAGTAAAATGCTTGCTAAATATGATGTTAATCATAGAATTGCATCCCCTTATCACCCTCAGTCTAGTGGTCAAGTAGAATTGAGTAATAGAGAACTCAAGTTAATTTTGCAAAAGACTGTTAATAGGTCCAGAAAGAATTGGTCCAAGAAACTTGATGATGCATTATGGGCCTATAGAACTGCATATAAAAATCCTATGGGTATGTGTCCGTATAAAATGGTCTATGGAAAAGCATGTAACTTACCTCTCAAACTAGAACACAAGGCTTATTGGGCTATTAAAGAATTAAATTATGATTTTAAACTTGCTGGTGAGAAGAGGTTATTTGATATTAATTCACTTGATGAATGGAGAACCCAAGCCTACGAAAATGCCAAGTTGTTTAAAGAAAAAGTTAAAAGGTGGCATGATAAAAGAGTACAAAAGCGTGAGTTTAATGTAGGTGATTATGTATTGCTATACAACTCTCGTTTAAGATTTTTTGCAGGAAAACTTCTCTCTAAATGGGAAGGTCCTTACGTTATCGAAGAGGTCTATCGTTCCGGTGCCATAAACATCAACAACTTCGAAGGCACGAATCCAAAGGTGGTAAATGGTCAAAGAATCAAACATTATATCTTAGGTAATCCCATAAATGTTGAAACCAATGTTATTGAAACCATAACCCCTAAGGAGTACATAGGGACACTTTCCGGAGCATTTCAGACTCCAAAAAGGAATAGGTATGTGGTACGATAAGTAAACCGACTCCAAAACAGTTTTTAAGGCAATATTTCTCCGTTTTGGAATATTTAGAAAAATAGAAAAATAAGCAGCAGTCCGGAAAGGACACGAGGGCTCCACGAGGGTGGAGGGCGCGCCCTACCCCCTGGGCGCGCCCCCTACCTCGTGGGCACCTCGTGTGCTCTCCGGACTCCGTTTTCTTACAGAACACGTATTTTGGTCGGTAAAAATTCATTATATAACCTCCCGGGGGTTTTGACTCCTGTATCACGCAAAATCCTCTTGTTTTTGTTTCGAGCTGTTTTCTGTCAGGGTTGTCAAGGCCAGGCACTATGTCGTCTCCCTCCTCCTCCAACCATGAGGGCAACGATACTTGGCTAATGAAGATAGAGCTGAAGAGAGAAGAACCTATGGAGATCAACAAGGATGAAGGGATCAAGAAGGCCATGGAGGACCAAGTTCCAGCAACAGAAGACACCCTTCAACTGGATCACAATCTTCTTACCCCAACAGAAATTGAAGCTTTCAAGATGATTGAGTTGGCTCGTATACAAAATAAGTATCTCACACGTGAAAATATTTTGTTGAAGGAGCATATCATCGCACTCAAGGGCATTATCCGCAAGCTAGAAGACCTCCTACGCACGATGTGCGACTATCCATCATCAACAACTCCACCTTCTTCTCCAACAAAGAAGAATTGAGTATCTGGTATGGGCACTCCACTTGGCAACCGCCAAGCTTGGGGGAGTGCCCCGGTATCGTACCACCATCACCCTTATCTTTACCGTTTTTCTTAGTTCGATCCTTTTAGTAATATCTTGATCTGGTAGAATCAAAGTTCTTAGTATGATCTAGTTGTGAGTTTTGCTTTATTATCCTTCTATGTAATCGAGTCCGTGAGCTATATAATAAATATTAGTGTTGAGTCAAGGGCTTGATTATTTTTGCCATGATCCCAAGTGAATAAAGGAAAAGAGAAAGAAATAAAAAGAAACAAAAGAGATCATGTGACTCTTATGGAGAGTAAGGAGCTCACATAGAAAGAGTATGATGAATAAAAGTTATTGAGGGTTTACAAACATAGTTTTGGTCATCGTTGCAATTAATAGGAAGTAATAAAGAAAGAGAGGTCTTCACATATAAATATACTATCTTGGACATCTTTTATGATTGTGAGCACCCATTAAAATATGACATGCTAAAGAGTTGACATTGGACAAGAAAGACAACATCATAGGTTATGTTTTCTTACATCTAAGATAAATTATATTATCTTGGATCCTCCAACATGTTGAGCTTGCCTTTCCCCCTCATGCTAGCCAAATTCATTGCACCAAGTAGAGATACTACTTGTGCTTCCAAATACCCTTAAACCAGTTTTGCCATGAGAGTCCACCATACCTACCTCTGGATTGAGTAAGATCCGTCAAGTAAGTTGTCATCGGTGCAAGCAAAAAACATTTGCTCTCTAAATATGTATGATTGATTGGTGTGGAAGAAATAAGCTTTATACAATCGTGTGATATGGAAGTAATAAAAGCAACAGACTGCATAATAAAGGTCCATATCACAAGTGGCAATATAAAGTGACGTTATTTCCCATTAGGATTTTGTGCATCCAACCATAAAAGCGCATGACAACCTCTGCTTCCCTCTGCGAAGGGCCTATCTTTTACTTTTATCTCCTATACTGCAAAAGAGTCATGGTGATCTTCACCCTTCCTTTTCACATTTTATCCTTTGGCAAGCACAATATGTTGGAAAGATCCCGGTATATATGGCTAATTAGATGTTGGTTTTCATGAACTATTACTGTTGACATTACCCTTGAGGTAAAACGTTGGGAGGCAAAAACTATAAGCCCCTATCTTTCTCTGTGTCCGATTAAAACTCCATAAACATAAATATTGCATGAGTGTCAGCAATTGTGAAAGATTATATGATAGTTGAGTATGTGGAATTGCTGAAAGGCTCTTATACATTGACTCTTTCCTATGTTACGATAAATTGCAATTGCTTCAATGACTGAGATTATAGTTTGTTAGTTTTCAATGAAGTTTACGATTCATACTTGATATTGTGATTGAATTATTACTCTAGCATAAGAAATCATATGACAAGAATTATATAAGTTGCTGTTCTAAGAATGATCATCATGCCCTCATGTCCGTATTTTATTTTTATCAACACCTTCATCTCTAAACATGTGGACATATTTTTCGATATCAGCTTTTCGCTTGAGGACAAGCGAGGTCTAAGCTTGGGGGAGTTGATACGTCCATTTTGCATAATGCTTTTATATCAATATTTATTGCATTATGGGCTGTTATTACACATTATGTCACAATAATTATGCCTATTCTCTCTTATTTTACAAGGTTCACATAAAGAGGGAGAATGTCGGCAGCTGGGATTCTGGCTGGAAAAGGAGCAAATATTAGAGACCTATTCTGCATAGGTCCAAAAGTCCTGAAACTTCACGGATGATGTTTTCCAAATTTATAAAAAACATTGAGTGCAAGAACTTCACCAGGGGGCCACACCCTGCCCACGAGGGTGGGGGCGCGCCCTACCCCCTGGGTGCGCCCCCTACCTCGTGGGCCCTCTGGTGGCCCTCCACTGACCATCTTCTGCTATATGGACTCTTTCGATGGGAAAAAAATCATAAGCCATCTTCTCGGACGAAACTCCGCCGCCACGAGGCGGAACCTTGGCGCAGCCAATCTAGGGTTCTGGCGGGGCTGTTCTGGCGGGGAAACTCCCCTCCCAGAGAGGGAAATCATCGCCGTCATCATCACCAACGCTCCTCTCATCGGGAGAGGGCAATCTCCATCAACATCTTCATCAGCACCATCTCATCTCAAAACCCTAGTTCATCTCTTGTATCCAATTCTTGTCTCCAAGTCCGGGATTGGTGCTAGTAGGTTCCTAGTAGTGTTAATTACTCCTTGTAGTTGATGCTAGTTGGTTTAATTGGTGGAAGATCATATGTTCATATCCTATATGCACATTAATACCCCTCTGATTATGAACATGTTTATGCTTTGTGAGTAGTTACTTTTGTTCCTGAGGACATGGGAGAAGTCTTGCTATTAGTAGTCATGTGAATGTGGTATTCGTTCGATATTTTGATGAGATGTATGTTGTCTCTCCTCTAGTGGTGTTATGTGAACGTCGACTACATGACATTTCACCATTGTTTGGGCCTAGAGGAAGGCATTGGGAAGTAATAAGTAGATGATGGGTTGCTAGAGTGACATAAGCTTAAACCCTAGTTTATGCGTTGCTTCGTAAGGGGCTGAATTGGATCCATATGTTTCATGCTATGGTTAGGTTTACCTTAATAATTTTGTTGTATTTGCGGATGCTTGCAATAGAGGTTAATCATAAGCGGGATGTTTGTCGAAGTAAGGGCAGCACCCAAGCACCGGTCCACCCACATACCAAATTATCAAAGTACCGAACGCGAATCATATGAGCGTGATGAAAACTAGCTTGACGATATTCCCATGTGTCCTCGGGAGCGCTTTACATTATATAAGAGTTTGTCCAGGCTTGTCCTTTGCTACAAAAAGGATTGGGCCACCTTGCTGCACTTTATTTACTTTTGTTACTTGTTGCTCGTTACAATTATCTTATCATAAAATTATCTGTTACCACTTATTTCAGTACTTGCAGAGAATACCTTGCTGGAAACCGCTTATCATTTCCTTCTGCTCCTTGTTGGGTTCGACACTCTTACTTATCGAAAGGACTACGATAGATCCCCTATACTTGTGGGTCATCAATAGTGAGCCACACCATCTTGAGGACAGCGAGATGACCCCAAGGTCCTGTCTTGATGAAGACAGTGAGTTGAAGCTACTCACCAGCAGGTGTGAGACAACCTCTGTGTAGTCGCTGCCTCAATCAGTTCGACTTCTTCAGTCTTAACTTAAAGCGGAAAGGCTTGCTTCAGCTCAGCTCCGATTTGAAGTCAAAGATGTAATGAATATGTCACAGGACTGCCTTGCGCACTATGGTGCCATACAACTAGGGATGAAGCATCTATCGTTGACACAACTGAGGTCTCACCAGCTTGTTCGGCTGCTTGCGGGGCCCGACCTTGCCAGGTCTAGTGCCTTCTGAAGTACTCTCGGTTTTGTATATTCTTTTGTCGGCGCGTTTATATGCACTGGTGGCGACCTTTGATGCCCAGTGTATGTAATCCGTGGTCATGTTGCGCTTTATTATCACCGGTAGCGAACTTTGATTCCCAGTGGATGTAATATGCTGTAATTTCTTTATTGTATAGTCTAGGTTTATTCTTTGGTCGGTATGATGTAATTTAGTCCGGAAGGTTCAGTGGATCTCAGTGTTATCGGTCTTCAGGCCGGCTCGTTACTCATATGGGCCAAAACGTGGGCCTATAATCATCTTGGGCCATTAGCAGGTCTAAACCTATAGTAGTTTCCCGCCTTTAACAGGCCATGGGCTACATATTTACTATAGTGACACTAGACCTCCTACGGGCCGTAGAAACAATGGGCCTTCTACGGTCCGTTGAAACAATGGGCCTTCTACGGGCCATAAAAACAATGGGCCTTCTACGGACCGTATCATCAATGGGCCTTATACGGGCCGTATCATCAATGGGCCTTATACGGGCCGTATGATCGATTGGCCAAACATGGGCCAAAAACAGACTGCATTATGACCGTAAACGGGCTAGAGTTGGAGTCGTCCGTTCATGGGCCGACCATAACGGGCCGTCGTTAATAGGCCGTATTTGATGACGCTATGAAAATGGCCCAATGTATTAACGGTCCGCAAACGGCCCGACTGTAACCATGGGCTGAATTTGGCCCACAAGTAGAAAATGGCAGTAACGGGCCGTAAGTAACCAAATGCTAGAAATGAGCCAAGAATAAATGGGCCCTGAGAAGGCCGAAAGATAACATGGGCTGCAAACGACCCAATGGATTAATGGGCCGTTAATGGGTATAAAGTGATACACTATTCATTACGGGCCAGTTTCACCACAGGTCGTTAATGGGCCAAGAGTTACAAAGGGCCTCATATGGATCAAAAGACATCATGGGCCATACATGGGGCGGAACTTAAAATGGGCTGGAATCATATTGGACGGCCCAGATGACGCTATTGGGCCTAATTCGGATAGGTCATAACGGGCCCTGGGTTAGCGGGCTATAAATGGGCTATATGCGAATAGGCCGTTAACAGGCTTTTCGTGGGATGGCCCACCACCTTTTGACCAAGTCAAACGGGTCGGCCTTTTCACAGGAATGGGCCTCTGTTCGGCCGTGCCACGTGTCGACGTATCATAGGTGCCTTCGGTCCAATGAGTGGATGACATCTATCCCAACGGTGAGCCGACACGTGTTTCCTCTAGCCAATGATGATTTTACACGTAGAAAATCCACATTGGTCGGGGCTGTTAGTGGGTTATCGGATCCAAAACCGGACCTGATAGCTTAACAGCGTTCCGTTACGGTGGATGCCACGTGACGGTCACCCTTGACGAAAGCACTTCTGTGACGCGCGATTTATCGTCATGGAAGTGGACACTTCCGTGATGATAATTTTGGTAATGTCATGGAACACTTCTATGATAGCACAGATATGACTATCTTGATTTTGTCATAAAATCGTCATGGATGTACATGCATGATAAAAAACACGACCTACTGTGACAAACACGTATCATCACGAAAGTGTATTTTTTTTGTAGTGTGGACACTCGAGAAAGAGGTGTTTAATCGTTTCGTTTTGATCACAAAAACAACACCTGGGGTTACCAACCCAATTCTCTTTCATCAAATTATGTTTGGTCAAGATGACTTCTTTATGGACGAACCACATAAAGATCTTGATGCGGAGTGAAACTTTAATCTTCCATATGGTAAATTAATATGAACATCAGTTACAGCAATGGACTACTGAGGTTAATGGCATCTGCTGTAGTGAGTCCATGATGTACTCCTTGGCTCCTCGTACATAGAAAATAAAGACAGTTGAGCCCAATGATTCCTCTTGTGCATTGCACCAAACACATGGCATGTACACCGTAATGGAAATCAAAGTCTGGATAGACAAAAGAAACATGAGACACAAAAAGTTAATCAGGAAGAGAGTTCGCTTGAGCAAACCCACCTGGCGCCCGGCTTGCCGGGTGATCAGCGCACGGGCCACTAATCAAAGAGTCACCATCCATATATTTATATTGCGAACCTTTTTTGCAGGAAAATATTTCAGACCTTATTCCTAGGAAACAAAATACTAAGCATAGTGTGTATCATTTGAACAATGTTAAAGATGTAGAGGGGATCGAACATCAAAAGTTGATTCCAGTAGGCTTCCCACTATCACCCAGCACTGTGTCAAACTGTCAATATAAGATGTCAAGATCGAGCATGACAATGCATCCCACCCTTCCTCCCCTGGCTTCGCCTCTAAGCCGCTAGGAGAAGCTCATCACATCATGCTTCCATAACAATGAACGACCAGGTGGTGCAGGTAGCCGCCGTCGTGCTGTGGTGAGTGCTAGGGATTTTACAACCTCGCCGACCCACCAAGAAACATAGAAATTAGTCCTGGTGAAAAAAGAAAGATGGAGAAGGAGGCAACCAGGTTGAGGTTCCCCAGCAAAATGAAGAGATACTTCCCTACCATGGTGGTTGACGACTGCCCTACCACCACCAGCGCGCCGACAAACACCCTGGCGTGGGGATCCATCAAGAGGACCTTAGTTGAGCCATCATCGTCGGTAGCGCAGGCGCGCTTACGGATGAAGTCCCCGGCTTGGCCCGACCACCTCCGCTTGGGTTTCGCAACCTCGTTTGCCCATCGCCGATGTTGCCATCAGCCACCCTCGTCTCTCTCTCTCTCTCTCTCTCTCTCTGCAGCGGCGACGACAGTAGTGGCGGCGCATAGGTTTCACCTTAGGTCAAGAGATCGGGGAGTGGTCCACATGTTAAGAAGTGAATAACTCTGATGAATCTTGAGCCAACACATATTTACCTGTAACATAATTATTTATTTATTTTTTGAAAAGAAGGAATACCTTCGGCTTCTACATCAGTCGATGCATGTAGCCATATTATTAGAAATCAAAGCAGAGTCTTAACATCCAAGGAAGCTCAAAATCTGGTAATAAAGCGCCACATCCGACGATAAAGAACATGCTACGATGCCTACACATCTAGCCTATTATTAACTCGCCATCCAAATCGGCTGAAGATAGCCCATACTACCGTCCCCCAGCGGTTGCACCCAAAAACCATAGACCCCCTGTAGTCCGCATGAGTAACGACCACATACGAATCCATGCTGTAGCTCTGGATAACCTGCGAAAAATTGGTGAATGTTGTACCATTAAAAATCATATCATTTGTAGTGTTCCATATAGCTCATAATAAAGCACATATCCCTATCCGAATATGTTTAGCTATGTGTATGTCTACTTCATTAAGCCACGTTACAAATAACGTGTTCATGCTCATTGGAGGTTGGATGTTAAAATCTATGTGGATAGATCGCCATAACAATTTTGCAAGTGGACACTCGAGAAAGAGGTGTTTAATCATTTCGTTTTGATCACAAGAACAGCACCTGGGATTACCAACCTAATTCCTTTTCATCAAATGATCTTTGGTCAAGATGACTTCTTTATGGACGAACCACATAAAGATCTTGATGTGGAGTGAAACTTTAATATTCCATATGGTAAATTGATATGAACATTAGTTACAGCAATGGACTACGGAGACTAATGGCATATGCTGTAGTGAGTCCATGATGTACTCCTTAGCTCCTTGTACATAGAAAATAAAGACCGTTGAGCCCAATGATTCCTCTTGTGCATTGCATCAAACACATGCCATGTACACCGTAATGGAATCAAAGTTTGGATAGACAAAAGAAACATGAGACATAAAAAGTTAATCAGGAAGAGAGTTTGCTTGAGCAAACCCAGCCGACGCCCCGCTTGTCGGGTGATCAGCGCACGGGCCACTAATCAAAGCGTCATCATCCATATATTTATATTGCGGACTTTTTTGCAGGAAAACAGTCCAAATCTTATTCCTTGGAAACGAAATACTAAGCATAGTGTGTATCATTTGAACTATGTTAAGGAAGTAGAGGGGATCGAATCTCAAAAGTTGATTCCAGTAGGCTTCCCACTGTCGCCCATCACTATGTCAAACTGTCAGTACAAGATGTCAAGATCGAGCGTGACAATGCATCCCTCCCTTCCTCCTCGGGCTTCACCTCTAAGCCTCTAGAAGAAGCTCATCACATCATGCTTTCATTACAATGAACGGTGAAGTGGTGCAGGTAGCCGCCGCCGTGCTGTGGTGAGTGCTAGGGATTTGGCAACGTCGCCATCCCACCAAGAAATATAGAAATTAGTACTGATGAAAAAACAAAAATGGAAAAGGAGACAACCCGGTTGAGATTTCCCAACAAAACGAAGAGACACTTCCCTACCATGGCGGCTGGCGGCTGCCCTACCACCAGCAGCGCGGCGACGAAAACCCTAGAGCAGGGATCCATCAAGAGGACCTCGGTTGAGTTGTCATCATCGGTAGCGCAGGTGCGCTTACGGATGAAGTCCCCAGCCTGGCCCAACCACCGACGCTTGAGTTTCGCAAGCTCGTTTGCCCGTCACCGTTGTTGCCATCAACCACCCTCGTCTCTCTCTCCCTCTCCCTCTCCCTTCCTCCCTCTCTCTCTCTCGGCAACGGCGACGACAGTAGTGGCGTCTCTCTCCCTCCCTCTCTCTCTCTCGACAGCGACGATGACAGTAGTTGCGGCGATGGCAGTAGTGACGGCGCGCATAGGTTTCACCCTAGGTCAAGAGATCGGGGAGGGGCCTGTGCGGTGTCAACATCACGATTGTCTATTTGGGATCGAATGAGAAGCCTCGAAATTTGTTTCTAGAGTAGCGGCCCACACGGGAGGAAGAGGTCCATCGGACGGTCCAAAATGATTCAGACGCGCGACCTAACAAGGAAGAGGTTCATTGGACGGTCAAAAATGATCTAACGATCAAAATTGTTGATAACGTGAGAGGCTTTCTAACATGCTTTGTTTTAATGCATCTAATAATAAATGGGTCCGAGCCTTTAACTAGGCTAAACGTAGTTGTGGGCCAACCCTATAGGCGTTTCCTCGTCAGGAACCGACTGCATTGTGGTTGATATGATTCCAGCTAGTCGCCAAACTTGAAGCCCCATTTGCATGCAGCCGAGAGATTTTGATATCCGTGTTTACGAACTGGTCCTTGATCTATAAAAGGAAAATTGGGTTACTGTTGAAGATGCCCTTACATCATTTACATCATGTGGTCTAGGCACGAAATAAAGTCGGATCGATCATTTATTACAATAGAAAAGGAAAAGAGCATACGTGCACACGTACACAATCCACACAGACAAACAAAGACAAGTGTCCACGCATGCACAACACAGCAGTGCGCGCAGCCGATACACTATGCGGTGACTGACGGACGTTCTCACTGCACCTTCACCTCAGTGACGCTCCTCTGGCTCCCGGGCACGCGCGGCACCGTCACGTACAGCACGCCGTCCTTCACCTCCGCCGCGATCCCGTCCACCCGCGCGTCCTCCGGGAGCAGCAGGCTCGCGTGGTAGCACCCGTAGCTGCTCGTCGACCACCATTCGCCGTCGCCACCGTGCTCATCCTCCACCCTCTTCTCGCCCCGGATGACCAGCGCGCCGTCCTCCACCGTGACCCGCACGTCGTCCTTCCCCAGCCCCGGCACCTCGAACCGCAGCCTGTACCGCTCCTCGTCCTCCCGCACCTTCCCGAACAGCGGCCGCCACCGCTCCAGCGGCCGGCTCAGGGTCTCCGCGACGTGCGACAGCGCGCTCCCAAGCCCTGCATGTACACCTACGTCAACAACCGCCGGCGGGACGGCGTGCGCGACAGTCTGGAAAGAAGTACGGAGGGAGTAGCCGCTATGTACCGTTGACGAGGCGGAATGGCGCGAAGTCCCGAAGGTCTCTCCAAGGCCAACGGCCCCCGGGAGCAGTGGCAGAGCTGGAACGGTCCGCCACGGCGACCTCCCGGCGGTTCGTCTCTCCTTCCAGGGGAGCCCTGGTCGCGGCGCTGTCAGCTGCCGCGGAGGAGAAGAGGGACCGGAGGTCCATTCCTCCGTGAGAACTGGCTGACGCTGGCCTCGCCATAGCTGCCGCGCGGCCGGCGAGGGCCTTCTTGAGGCACAGGCGAGCTAAAGCCATGTGTCCTGTAACAAACTCTGCTCGGTGAGTTGCAGTGTGCTCTTCGTCACTTTGCTCTTTGGTCGCTCTGCTTGAACACACGGAGACGGGTTGCATTATAAAGCGGCAACACACAAGAGAAGCAAGGAGATGCATCTGGAACTCTGGAAAGAACCGAACACTTCCGAAACCTTCTCGTAGCAACTAGAGCAGTTGCTCTAGCGAAGTCGCCCTATGAATATGGAGCGTAGTGATCTAAACGATGGGAAATGCATTGAAGCACCCGGGTGCACGCACTCGTATATAAAAATAGTATTAAAAATAAGAAATTTTAAAAAAAATCTGAATTTTTGGATATCAAAAATAAGTATTCATTGTACACATGTGTTCATTTTCGTGGGAAATGGATGCCTGCAGTATCCGCGGCACAGGAATTACGGTTTGACATATAGTATATCCAATTTTTTTTCTAAACATAACAATTTTTTTCTTTTTTATTACATTACCTCGAGCACCCATTCCTCACAAAACTGAACACGGATATACAATGGACTCCCAGGTTGGATATTCCGAAATTTCTGATTTTTTTTAAATTTTCTAATATGTTTTTAGTGCTATATTCGTATAGGGGTGTGTGGCACCTGAGAGCCTCAAATCCTCGTCCATATTCTTCTTTATGAAGGAAGTATTTCATATGGCCGCATTGGCTATGTGCATAAAGACTTTTTTTATTGCACATAAAAGACATGTGTGTTTCACTTGTCATAAACAGACTTTAGTTCGATATCAATCGCCGCCTCATTGTTTCCATTCAAAATTAAATATTGATTTCAAGCAGGATTTCGATATAGTTATGAAAATGCATCAAGTCGACTAGAGGGAGGGTGAATAGGCGATTTTTACAAATTCGTCACTGAGGAATTTCAGGGTGAAGAAATTCCTAAGTCACGAACGACTAGCAGCGGAATAAGTATTCAGGTGCAAACATAACAGAACAAAGGCACAATCATCATGATGAAATGAAAACAAGCACAGAGTACAGAAAGCGTAAACACATGATAAGCAGGCTGAAGACAAACTGACTGAAAAAATTAAACTGAGAAAATTGAGAAAGTCTTCAGTCAAAGTTTTCAAACAATAGCGATCAAGTACACAACACGGTAATGAGGAAATGAAAGGGTTGAAGAAATAAAACAGTTAGCTCGGTGAAGATAATGATTTGGTAGACCAGTTCCAACTGTTGTGACAGTTGTACGTCTGGTTGGAGCGGTTAGGTATTTAAATCTGAGGACACACAGTTCTTACCGTACTCTCCTTGAGCTAATGTCACACGGACCTCGCCCAATCACTCGTGGTAAGTCTTCAGGTGACTTCCAAACCTTCACAAACTTGGTCACCCGGCGATCCATAATTTTCTTTTGGATGCTCTAGACCATGACACCTAACCGTCTGGAGGATGCACAGTCCTTAAAGGTAATAAATGTCGGTTCCACACAGGAACAATCTCTTCAGTGATGCTCAATCACTTTGGGTTTGTAGGTGTTTGGTTTGGGGTTTTGGGTTTTCCTCACTTGATGATTTCGCTCAAAGTCCTTGAAGGATGAAATGCTCTCAATGACAAGTGTCAGTTTCTCGCGGAGTAGCCAACCAACTAGTGGTTATAGGGGGTGGCTATTTATAGCCTAGGGAGCAGCCCGACATGACAAGGCATAAATGCCTTTCAATGATATGACCGTTAGGTGGGTGGATATTTTGAGACAGCTGGCAAGCAGCACAACAACGGTCGAAAATTTGGCTATCAAGTTCCTCGGGGCTATCATGTTCCTCACTTGTAGGCAATCCGCACTGGTGAATTCCTAACTCCTTAGTCAGAATAAATTCCTCAGAGAACAGAAGATCTTCGTCTCTATCACTGAAGAAATTGACTGGACTATATGAGATTTCGAATGGTTTCACTCGAAAGGATTGGTAGGTGTAGGATTTTGAGATGAGCATCACTTGGAAACTTTTTCTTAGTTTTACCTCGACCCCTTTTAACAATACGGTGTTTCCTATGACTCAAGAAAGAGAGAATGAAACTACGAAAACAAAAGTCTTCACGCTTCATGTTCCTCGCATCAATACCAAGTCTTCAGGATCACATCAATTTCTTCACTTTCAAAGTCTTCAGAAAACCAAAATCTTCAGTTGAAGACATTCATTTTTAGGGGTCGACTTTCTCTGTAAATATCAAACTCCTCATAGACTTATAGACCTTTGTACACTCACAAACACATTAGTCCCTTAACTTATAAGTCTTCAATACACCAAAATCACTAAGGGGCACTAGATGCACTTACAATCTCCCCATTTTTGGTGATTGATAATAATATAGGTTAAGTTTTCAATGGGGATAAACATATGAAGTGTAAATACTAATATTCAGGAATTTGATTGCAAAATATAGAAAAACTCCCCCTAAAGATGTGCATGTGTGAGGAATTTGCTTTTGAGAAGCAATGCACATTGAAGAGTAGTATCATGGAGATCCCCCTATATCTTGTAATTCATACACGCATTTAACATATAATATGAAGAATTTGAAATGCATGATGAAATATGGTGACTGCTGTAATTCAGCATGTGTGCATCATCGTACATGAGGAAACAACATGCAGAAGAACATAGCGAAAGTATCAGACCACCATCGAAGTTAAGATTACAACTCGATCCAACAAAGTTTTCAGAAGAACGAGAGTTGTAACTTAGCAAAAAAACGCCCATGTAGATAGACCCGCTTGGAGACTAACTCAAATTTCTCCTCCTTTGTCATCGAATGATCAAAAGGCACGAAAAGTGAGGACTAACGCCCCTGAAGAATATCATCATGAAGTCGATGGAGGAGCGCCAGCGTTGTTTGGGTCGGTTGTTGAAGTAGGGCCTGCCACAGTGTCGTCCAAGTCTTCATTTTCATTAGTTTCACGCGATGAGGAATAAGAGCTGGCCACCAAGTGAGGAACTTTGACCTTCTTGAATTTCTTCGAAGGTGGCTGACACCAGTCAAAGTCCTGCTTGAAGCCCATCTTCTTGAGGTCATCTTCACCGTAGAGATGAGATAGTACAGCCCAGGTGCGATCAAATACTTCATGGAGGTAGTAATGGTTCTTCTTCAGTGAATTCTGAGTGATGGTCATGTTCTGAAGAATTGAACCAAACTGGCGCTTGACCCATTTATGGTTGCGATCGACCATTTGGTGAAGACTGAGGAGAAGCTCACGATCAGTCAGCACCCTTGGAGCCGTGCCTTGGGGATTTTTCTTTGAAGCATTGGTGGCAGAGTTATGAGTGGCAGAGTCATCATTGATGGAGTAGGATGCAGCTTTACGAAACTATCTATCCAAAGGACGAATGCCTTCATCGATAATAGAAGACTTGCCCTTCTCATCAAATGAGGAAATAGACCGTTTGAAGACTTTAATGGGTGGCAAGTAGCTGAGATGATTCTGAAAGTCTGCCTTGTAATTGATTGAAGACCTTGATTTGAGGAATCTCATAATCCAAGGAGCGTAAGGCTTCAACTCAAAAGGTGACAGTGCAACATTGGCTAGAGTCCTCATGAAGAAATCATGGTAGTTGATTCGAACACCATGAATGATGTTGAATAGAAAATTCTTCATGATGCCAACGACTTCTTCTTCATTAGAATCGTGGCCTTTGATAGGACTCGGGGTCTTGGTTAGAATGCGATAGATAGTCCTCGGCACATATAGCAATTCCTTCACGAGGAAATTGGTTCTGGGGGCTTGACCAGGCTTCAGCGGCTTCATCAATACTTGCATGTAATGATCAGATAGCTCAAGTTCATGGTAGATGAGCTAGGCACCTTCAAGGGGAGGACTGACAGGCAGCGCATGAAGCGGTTCAGAGGCTGGTGCTTTGAAGTGTGTGTTTTCTGTCATCCAGTCCAACACCCAAGAATTCACATCAACATTGCCGGTGATGTGCAGCGTCGCATAGAACTGAAGAATTAGTTCTTCATTCCAGTCAACGATATCGGTGCAGAGGTTGAGTAGCACAGCATCATGAGGAACACTGAGGGCTGGGGTGAAGCAAGGCAGCGATTCCATGTCAACATGAGGAATATGATCATGGTCGAAGATCTTGTCTTTGTCAAAAAGTAGAGAAGAATAGAAATTCATCCGACTTGCTGTCCAGAAACGCTTCCTTCGAAGACGGGCAGAGTCATATGGGGTGTAGTCAGTGAAGAATACATGCTCATGAAAGAAGTCATCTGCTTTGAATTTCTGCTTCTTTGAGAAGGGATTCTTCAGCTTGGGCTGAGGAGTATCAGTCAATGTCTTCGCAGCCTCAGGAATCACAGTCTCAGGAGCCGCAGCCTGAGGAATTTCAGTGCCAACATCTTCAGTGGCAGCCTGGGTCTCCATTTCTTCAACAGCATGAGCATCAGTACTAGTGGCTGGAATTTCTTCAGGTATGATGAGAAGAAAAGCTTGAGGTTCTTCAAAGCCCATAGGAATTTCTTTAGTCTGGGCAGAGGACTGAGGAATCTGTTGCGGTGGGGTGAACAATGGAGAATTGGGGTCCTAACTTTCCCAATAGTCATCATTCATAACAGGAGTGGAGCACCCAATGTCCATGTCTTCTTCTTCTACATCAATTTCCTCAACGCCTTCCTCTTCAACTGTGAATTGAGGCATGGGCGATGATACCAATGAAGTTGAAGGGATATCCTCCACTTCAATTTCTTCGTCCAACTGCTCTGACGAAGCAGCAGAAGGAACATCTTCATCAGATCCTCTTGGGATCTGATAATCCTCACCAAAGGGAACGAGTTCCTTTTATGGCATGCTCGAAACAGGAATAGCATCAATGGGATTGTCAAAAGAGCTTGTCAAAGTCTTCATCTTCTTTGGTACTGAAGACTCTGAGGCGGCTGATGCTTTCCTTTTATTCATGGTTTCTCGCTCCACAGTTTGGGTTTTCTTCGCTTCTGATACAGAAGGAAGAACTGGGCATGGTGTTGGTGCAGGAGGAGCAGAGGAAATTGGTTCTTTTTCCTCAGGCGCAACTGATTCAGTTGTCCTAGCATTGTTAATGTGTTCAGGCGAGTGAAAGATGCTTCACCTGGCCTAGCTTGTTCTTCAGGCACAACACTAGTGGTTGCCGTGGCAATTTCACTAGCGGCTGGGATATCTTCATCAGCCCTGGTACTTTCAGTTTCTTCAGCAGCCTAATTTTCATCAGCGGTGCTGGCATGACCTTCAGTTGGCTGGGCAGATGCTTCAGCCTGAGGAGATTCATGTTGCGTTGGGGCAGCAACATTTGAGGTGAAACCTTTAGCCAGTCTCACAAATATGACTTTGGCTCCAAGCCAATCTGCATGGTAGGTGCTGAATTCATCACTGAGTTGTTTAATCTTAGGCCTCTTTTGGTTCATAGGATAGGATTATCATAGGAATAGGAATTTTGTAGGAAATGAGATGGCATGTATCTCAAATCCTATGAGTAGGAATAGGAAACGAGATGTCATTTGGTTGACACCAAAGGAATTTTTCCATTGAGTCTAGGCTCATTTTTATTTTCCTATGAAATGTGGAGGATAGGAACCAATCCTATGTAGGAATAGGAATCTATTCCTATGAACCAAAGGGCTCTAAAGAAAAAAATCCTATAAAAATCCTATCCTCTAAAATTTCTATGAAATTCCTCCAAACCAAAGGAGGCATTAGACTGTATAGCAACAAGTTCATCAGTTTTTTCATCTTGACATCGTTTTTCTTCAGAAAGCACTCCTTCTTGTATTGAGCTTTCTTCAGTTGTCTGACCTTCTCATATTTCCACTTTTCTTCGCCAATGAAGACGGTCAACATGTGACTCTGGCCAGGAGTGAGCTTGAAGTCTGACATAGATGTGTTGGGGTCCTTGTGCCAGAGATCAATGTACTCAAGGATCAACTTGGGATCCAGAAGAAGAGGCACTTCACTTCCTTTGGCTCTAGCGGCCCTCTGCTGTCTATCTCCGATGATTTCAGTGAGTTCATCATCATCAGATTCGTCATCACTGGACGACACATGAAAAGCAACCTGCTTCTTGTGAGGACTTGGTCTATGATATGTCTCCAACGTGTCTATAATTTTTGATTGTTCCATGCTATTATATTACCCATCTTGGATGTTTTATATGCTATTTAATATGATTTTTGGGACTAACCTATTAACCTAGAGCCTAGTGCCAGTTTCTGTTTTTTCCTTATTTTGAGTTTTACAGAAAAGGAATACCAAACGGAGTCCAATTGACGTGACAATTTTTGATGATTTTTATGGACCAAAAGAAGCCCCCAAAGTAAAAGAGTTGGGCCAGAAGAGTCCAAAGCCATCCACGAGGGTGGAGGGCGCCCCCTGGGCTCGCCCCCTATCTCATGGATGACTCGGAGACCCCCCTAATGTGAGACCTACGCCAAAATTCCTATAAATAGAGAAACCTCCAGAAAATAACCTAGATCAGGAGTTATGTCGCCGCAAGCCTCTGTAGCCACCAAAAACCAATCGGACCCTGTTCCAGCACCCTGCTGAAAGGGGAATCATCACGGGTGGCCATCTTCATCATTCCGGCGCTCTCCAAGACGAGGAGGGAGTAGTTCACCCTCGGGGCTGAGGGTATGTACCAGTAGCTATGTGTTTGATCTCTCTCTCTCTCTCTCTCGTGTTCTTGATTTGGCACGATCTTGATGTATCGTGAGCTTTGCTACTATAGTTGGATCTTATCATGTTTCTCCCCCTCTACCTTCTTGTAATGGATTGAGTTTTACCTTTGAAGTTATCTTATCGGATTGAGTCTTTAAGGATTTGAGAACACTTGATGTATGTCTTGCGTGGGATACCCATGGTTACAATGGGGTATTCTATTGATTCACTTGATGTATGTTTTGGTGATCAACTTGCGAGTTATGTGACCTTGTGAACTTATGCATAGCGTTTGGCACACATTTTCGTCTTGACTCTCTGGTAGAAACTGGGGGGCACTCTTTGAATTTCTTTGTGTTGGTTGAATAGATGAATCTGAGATTGTGTGATGCATATCGTATAATCATACCCGTGGATACTTCAGGTGACACTGGAGTATCTACGTGACATTAGGGTTTTGGTTGATTTGTGTCTTAAGGTGTTATTTTACTATGAACTCTAGGGCTGTTTGTGACACTTATAGGAATAGCCCAATGGATTGATTGAAAAGAATAACTTTGAGGTGGTTTCGTACCCTATAATAATCTCTTCGTTTGTTCTCCACTATTAGTGACTTTGGAGTGACTCTTTGTTGCATGTTGAGGGATAGTTATATGATCTAATTATGTTATTATTGTTGAGAGAACTTGCACTAGTGAAAGTATGAACCCTAGGCATTGTTTCGAAGCATTGTAATACCGTTTGTGCTCACTTTTAGCATTAGTTACCTTGCTGTTTTTATATTTTCAGATTACAAAAACCTATATCTACCATCCATATTGCACTTGTATCACCATCTCTTCGCCAAACTAGTGCACCTATACAATTTACCATTGTATTGGGTGTGTCGGGGACACAAGAGACTCTTTGCTATTTGGTTGCAGGGTTGTTTGAGAAAGACCATCTTTATCCTACGCCTCCCACGGATTGATAAACCTTAGGTTATCCACTTGAGGGAAATTTGCTACTGTCCTACAAACCTCTGCACTTGGAGGCCCAACAACGTCTACAAGAAGAAGGTTGTGTAGTAGACATCAAGCTCTTTTCTGGCGCCGTTGCCGGGGAGGTGAGTGCTTGAAGGTATATCTTTAGATCTTGCAATCGAATCTTTTTATTTCTTGTTTTATCACTAGTTTAGTCTATAAAAAACTACAAAAAATGGAATTGAGGTTGCCTCATATGCTTCATCTTTTTTGAATATCCATGATGCTAATGATATGCAAAGCCATAAGCTTGGGGATGCTATGTTTGATGAAGATGATATTTTTTGTCCCCCAAGTTTTGATGAGCAAATTTATTATGATGAAAGCATCCCTCCTATCTATGATGATTATTGTGATGACATGTATGCTATAAATAATAATGATATCCATGAAACTTGTCATCATAATTTTAACTTTCAATTGGATTATGCCTCGCATGATAGTTATTTTGTTGAGTTTGCTCCCACTACTATTCATGAGAAGAAATTTGCTTATGTGGAGAGTAATAAAAATTCTATGCTTGTAGATCATGAAAAGAATGCTTTATGTGATAGTTATATTGTTGAATTCATTCATGATTCTACTGAAAATTATTATGAGGGAGGAATATATGCTTGTAGGAATTGCAATAATATCAACTTTCCTCTCTATGTGTTAAAAGTTTTGAAGTTATGCTTGTTTTGTCTTCCTATGCTAGTTGATTCTTGTTTCCATAAATTGTTTCATCACAAAATCCCTATGCATAGGAAGTGGGTTAGGCTTAAATGTGTTAGTCACATTCTTCTTGATGCTCTCTTTATGTTTCAATTCCTATCTTTTATGTGAGCATCATTGAAATCATCATGCCTAGCTAGAAAGGCATTAAAGAAAAGCGCTTGTTTGGAGACAACCCAACATTTATACCTACTGTTTTTGTGTGTTCTCATGATTATGCTACTGTATTAATCATGTTTTAAGTTTCAATAAAGTGCCAAGTAAGACCTTTGGGATGGCTTACAGTGATAGTTGATTTGATCTTGCTGAAAAATAGAAACTTTTGCATTAAGGAGATTAGTTTTCATTTTTAACAGGAGTGCGATAAAATACTTATTCTTTTTTCAGAATATTAAAGAACAAATTTCTCAGGTTGTCCTAATTTTTCAGAATTTTTGGAGTTATAGAAGTATTCGAGAGTTACAGATTACTATCGACTGTTCTGTTTTTGACAGACTTTGTTTTCGATGAATAGTTTGCTTGTTTTCTAGTTTCTATGACTTATATTTCTTAATATAAATTGTAGAAATGATATGGTACAGTAGGCATCATGTGAGAAAAATTATGAATCTTGTCCTGACAGTACCTAAGTGGTGATTTGCTTTCTTATACTAACGGAGCTTACGAGTTTTCTGTTGAGTTTTGTGTTGTGAAGTTTTCAAGTTTTGGGTAAAGATTCGATGGACTATAGAATAAGGAGTGGCAAGAGCCTAAGCTTGGGGATGCCCAAGGCACCCCAAGGTAATATTCAAGGACAACCAAGAGCCCAAGCTTGGGGATGCCCCGGATGACATCCCCTCTTTCGTCTTAGTTCATCGGTAACTTTACTTGAGGCTATATTTTTATTCATCACATGATATGAGTTTTGCTTGGAGCATCATTTTGTTTTATTAGGATTTGCTCGCTGTTATTTAGAGTAATGTTTCTCATCTTTTAGTTCAATAAAAGGGTCAAGTATAGCTTTTACCATACTTATTTTGCAAGTCCATATGTTGCTGTTTTAAAAACAGAAAGTTTTCTGTTATGTCTTGAATATTTGTGAATAGTCAGAACATGATAAAATCTTGAAATTTTTACACCATCAGTAACAACAAATTATCTACAGTGTGGTAATTTTTCAGAATTTTTGGAGTTAGGGAAGTATGATTCCTCTTGCATTCCTTACAGACTATCCTGTTTAAACAGATTGCTGTTATGTTTGCATTGTTTGCATATGTTTGCTTGTTTAATGATTCTATTTGAGGATAGGAGTGTTAAATATGCAGAGGAAATTAGTAGGCAATGTTAAATAATAATTTTAGTTATTTTCTACAGTAGAGAATGATAAGGTTTAGCATGGATTTATACTAACTTATCTCACGAGTTCTTGTTGAGTTTGGTGTGGATGAAGTTTTTAAGATTTGGGAAAACCGCGATATGAAAGGAATTAAGGAGAGACAAAAGCTCAAGCTTGGGGATGACCAAAGCATCCCTAATTAATATTTCAAGAAGTCTCAAGCATCTAAGCTTGGGGATGCCTCGGTTGGCATCCCACCTTTCTTCTTCAACAACTATCGGTCAGTTTTGGTTGAGCCTAAGTTTTTGCTTCTTACATGATATGTGTTATCCTTGCAATATCATTTTATTTTATTTTCCTTGCTATTTGAATAAAGTACTTAAGATCTGAAATTTTATTTATGAGAAGGACTATGAAATAAGAAAATAGATAATAACTTTATTATTGCCTCTAGGGCATATTCCCTTCACCTTCACATGTACATTCAAGGAAGATGTCTAAGCTTCCCCATGTGTCTTTCCAGGGCTGGATAAGGAAGGCGGAGCGGATCCAGTGTCCGGATCCGTTGCCAGAAAACCCAGCAATCCCACTTCTGACGAAGATGCTGGTTCTGTCGCCCTACGAGGCGCCGGAGAAGAAGGCCCAAAAGAAGGGCCAGGCGGGAAGAAGCGGCCTTCACCGTAAAGGCACTTCGGACGTGACGTCCGAAGACGCCAAAACCCACTCCTCCCCCGCCACCAAGGACGACGAGGAGGTGGAAGAAAGCAACTCTCCCCTTGAGGGGGAAGGAAGAAGAGGACGACCTCCACGGATCTGGAGGCCGAAGCGTCCAAGAAGGGGAGGGTCTCCCTCGCGGATAACTCCGCGTTGGACACTGATAGCAGCTCCAAGTGGCGCCCTAGGGAGAAGCCCCTGGCCGAATCGTAAGTACTCTAAGGCACTTATATACACATATATCCAACTCTTTTACTTCATTGTTTTAATATCTCAAATCATGCGCTGCAGTCCGGCCCACGCCCGCCCCCAGCAATCCTCATCTTTGGGGAATTCGCTGGATCTGAAGGTGATGGACAGCGGGTCGCTTCCGGCAGCCTCCTCTCCCAAGGCCACGAACGACACTGAGGTGTTGTCCCAAAGGACCTGCCTAGGCCAAGGAGAGATACAGGAGGCCGTCAGGGTGGCTCTAGAGGGTGATACCTCGGCCACCGGACACATGGGGGAGCAAATCCCCCAGGAGACTGGCGATGGGGCCATATCCAATTCGGCCCCCAGCCGAATACTATTCCGGAGGCCCATACGACTCCGGAATCAGGCAAGCAACCTCCTTCAAATGAAGGAGGTGCACCTATTCCACCGGTGACCTCTGTCCATCCAGAGGCACCGGATACTCTACTGGAAGCGCTTCAAAGTGCTTCCATTGTTGAGGAACACCGTATCCTTATGGGTATGGTGGTTGAGAGGGTTCGGTCTGTTAACAGCGGACTGACCGAAGCCTGCACCAGCCTTCTAACAGGCTTTGAGGTATGCGATGTAATTATGCAGAAAGGATGTCATAGTATAGACAGTAGCCCCTGAGACTCTGTCCGGTGCTCGAAAAGAGAAGCCGGACAGAGGATCAAATAATTTTCGCAGGAGACTAACCATACATGTTTATGTGAATAAGAAGGCGTCGATGCTGGCTGCGACCTCCCATTCTGCCGAAGTCTCCAAACTGAAGCAAAGTTTGGAGCGGGCCGAGGAAGAGCTCGGCCAAAAACAACTGGAGGAAAAGCAAGGTATGCAATGGCCTATTAAGATCTAGAAAGATATGAATTGTTTGTGTTGATCATTTTATCATGATATTTCGCAGGAGCTGCGACCGAGGTGGAGACCCTCAAGAGCGCGCTGTCCGAAGCCCAAAAGAGAGCGGCAAATGAACAAGCCGCCCACGAAAAACACGAGGCAAGGGGCGGGGAGGTCCAGCAGGAGCTTCAGGACGCCGTAAAGAAATGTGAGTCCTTGGATCACAAGATTGCGGACCAGGAGTCCGAACTTGCTAAGGCCCACCAAAGCGCACAAGAGGCCCAGGTTGAAGCCTAGGGCACCCTCTAGGAAATCCAGGAGGCCAGGAAAATCGCGGCGGGGAAGGCCTTGATTATGCAGAGCAAATATGTGAAGAAAAGGTACCTCTTACTGACCCGGATTTGGAGTTCTCCAGGAGCGTTTGTGGATCTACCGTGCAGTGTGACTGATGCTGCGGAGTTCTTCCGAGCCAAAGTGGGGAGCTCAACGGAGAAGTTTTTCTGGTCGCAATACCTTGCGCCAAAGCATCTGGTGCCCTTTAGCGATCAGCTGAAGCAGCTGACCGAACTGCATAGGGTGGCCAAAACGGCCATGAAGGATTTGATAATCCGTCGGTGGCCTGCCGAACCCATACCCAACAGCTACTTTGGGCTTGTGAAGCGGCTAGTCGATGCCTGCCCTCGGCTTGATTGCATCAAGCGGTCGGTGTGCATCGAAGGTGCGCGGATGGCCTTCGCCTGTGTCAAGGTGCAGTGGGCGAAGATGGACGCCGTCAAGCTCGCGACCGAGGGACCGCCTGTGAGCAAGGAGCACCGCATGCCCGAGTGGTATTTTGATGATGTCTTGAAGGGATCCTGCATTGTAGAGGGCCAGTGCGCAAAACACATTATCTTTGAATGAAGACATTCATGTTATCCCGTCCTGTATATGCAACAAAGCTGATATGTAATATAATGCTTGTTGTTTGTTTGAAATTTTTTCTCCTGTGCGGCCGTTTTATTAAATCTGAGAGTTGGCCAGTCATCGGCTTCAACCCCCACGTAGGTAGTACGGGGGTGTTCGGGTTAGAACAACACTCTTGATCCAGGAGTTTGGTCCTTGAAGGAGGTGTTTAGCGCAATGAACCAGGCAATTGGGCTATGTGGCTTTGTAACCCTCACTTAGTCATAGGAGTTTGACAATAGAAATGTAGGCGCAGCCCCTAGTTAGTAGTTGTTAATCCGTACTAGGGTGCTGTAGACACCTGATCGGGTGGAGGCCGATCCGTCGCATAATGCGGAAAAAATCGCAAAATATTTTAACCTCCGAATAGCTGACCAGCTCTCGCCGTATCATGACAGTCAGTTTTCGGCTTTCTCTACTGAGGTGTTAATCCGGATAAACCAGAAACACAATCGCAGTAGTTCTCCCTTTACTACCCTAGCCGATAGGACGGAACGTAAGGTAGCAAGCACAGGAACCGGGCAACCCAACTATTGACCAAAGACATGATTCAGAGCCGAGGCATATAATGCTAAATTCAGGGTGCCGAACTATACTGTAAAAGTGTTCGAACTTTGTTGCCGTAGTATGGGGCGCAATGAAGCCCCTGGCGAATTAAAACATACCAAAGTGTACGGGTGCAATCGATAAGAATAACGAAATAAAATGAAGTAGTAAGCCAGTGCCACATAAGTTGGGCCGCAAACTGTTCCATTATAATTTGATTAATATGTCAAAGCGTATTTTTACAAATAGTGCGGTAAGCAACAGGGCTATTTAACATACCGAGACCAAGGGGGAGCTGCATGCGGGTCCTAAAAACAGGTAGAGTGATCGTCAAGAAGACCACCTAGAGATTCCTCCACATGTCTATGCTGCTTGCCACCTTGGTATATCCATCCTTCGAAAGGATCGATGATCAGGCCGTCGTGAGGGGCCTGTGGGAAAGAAAAGTGAAAGCACAAGTGCTCCCTGGGTGATTTTGGTAATTAATGTCAACATATCTCTTGTTGGACTAATGTTTCTACCTAGTATGTTTCAGAAAAGTTCAACAATGGAGTGGCATGGACTAGAGGATGTGGAACCCCTTCAATATGCTAAGGACAAAGGATTGGCTCAAGCTCAAAGCTCAGGACTCTACATTTTCTATTTTAGTGATCCAAGATCACATTGAGTCCATAGGAAAGCCAATACTATTAAGAAGGGATTAGGTGTTGCTTAATGGCTTGCTTGCTCAAAGTGCTTAGTGATATGCTCCAAAGCTCTCAACCACTTTCTCACTTCCAAATATGTCCCACACCAAATATCCAACTCGGCCCCACCGATTCTTTCTATCCGGAGCCACCAAGTTCAGTTGTCATAGCCACTGCCAGAAACCCTAATAAGTTCGATCTCACCGATAGGGATCTCGGTCTCACCAAGATGGGCTTGCAAACTCTCTGTTACCTATTGCAATATTTTTGGTCCCACCGAGATATGCAGTCGGCCCCACCGAGTTTGCTTGGTCAACTCTCTGTATCGCTTATTACCCAAATCGGTCCCACCGAGTTTGAGTAATCGGTCAAACCGAGTTTTGCATTTACCCTAACCCTAGCACATCGGTCCCACCGAGTTGATCCAGTCGGTCCCACTGAAACACCTAACGGTCACATTATGAACCAAATCGGTCTAACCGAGTTCTCTGAATCGGTCCCACCAAGTTTGGTGATTTGTGTGTAACGGTTAGATTTTGTGTGGAGGCTATAAATACCCCTCCATCCACTCTTCATTCATGGAGAGAGCCATCAGAACATGCCTACACTTCCAACACATATTTTCTGAGAGAGAACCACCTACACTTGTGTTGAGGTCAAGATATTCCATTCCAACCACATAAATCTTGATCTCTAGCCTTCCCAAGTTGCTTTCCACTCAAATCTTCTTTCTACCAAATCCAATCCTATGAGAGAGAGTTGAGTGTTGGGGAGACTATCATTTGAAGCACAAGAGCAAGGAGTTCATCATCAACACACCATTTGTTACTTCTTGGAGAGTGGTGTCTCCTAGATTGGCTAGGTGTCACTTGGGAGCCTCCGACAAGATTGTCGAGTTGAACCAAGGAGTTTGTAAGGGCAAGGAGATCGCCTACTTCGTGAAGATCTACCCTAGTGAGGCAAGTCCTTCGTGGGCGACGGCCATGGTGGGATAGACAAGGTTGCTTCTTCGTGGACCCTTCGTGGGTGGAGCCCTCCGTGGACTCGCACAACTGTTACCCTTCGTGAGTTGAAGTCTCCATCAACGTGGATGTATGATAGCACCACCTATCAGAACCACGGATAAAAAATCACCGTGTCTCCAAATTGCGTTTGCACACTCCAATCCCTTCTCTTTACATTCTTGCAACTTGCATGCTTCACTTTCCGCTGCTCATATACTCTTGGTATGCTTGCATGCTTGCTTGATATGTATTGTGAATGTTTAAACTTGTGCTAATACTCCACATGAACCTAAAGAATTAAAAACTGCAACTTTTCTTGATTAGAGTCTATTCACCCCCCCCCCCTCTAGACACCTCTTATCGATCCTTTCAATTGGTATCAGAGCTTTGGTCTCCATTGCCTTGGTTTAAACACCTTTGAAGGAAGATGGATGTGTCTACTTTGGGGAGTCTTAGACATAGAGTGCCTATTCTTGATGGAGAGTTCTTCTATGAGTGGAAAATGAAATGCTTGAGATTTTCAATGGATATCATTTGAACAAGTACATTACTAGCCCTTGTGCACCTCATGTTGATCCTTTGCATCCTACCCTTGATGAGTCTATTGACATGATCCGCAACCTTAGAACTGTTAATCTTATCACTAGAGGCTTGCCTAGAAACTTGATTGGATGTTTGCCTACTCTTGATTGTGCCTACACTATATGGAGATTCCTTGAGGAACTTTTTCCAAACTATTCTTGAAGAACTTAGATGAGATTCTTCATAAGTCCATTGCCTTGATTAAGATGAGTTCCAATGATCCCAAATTTGGTGACTGCTTATTTGAGCTTACTAATCTTACGAGTGCCAAAGGATATGTTGGAATCATTAGCAATATCATTTCCAAAGCTATTAGAATTCATAAAGATAACCATAGAAATGATCATTTATCTAATGAATTACCCTCTCTAGGAGTTGATCAATCACAAGATGATGTTGAACATGGATACTATAATGAGGATGATGATAGTGACTATGATCTTGATGATGCGATGAGACACTTTGGTCTTATGGCAAATCTTCGCGGCTACATGGCCGGAGGAAAGGAATGGGTCCTTGATAGTGGATGTACTGATCATATGACCGGAGATAAAGATATGTTCCGTGAGCTTGTTGAAAACGACGGCCCTCGAAAGTATGTCACCTTTAGTGATAACTCAAAGGGTAAGGTGGTTGTCCTAGGTAAGGTGGCCATCTCACATGATAACTCCATACAAAATTTCATGTTCGTTGAATCTCTTGGGTACAATTTACTTTCAGTATCTAGACTTGCTGATTTTGGTTTCAATGTCCTATTTACTGAGGTAGATTGCCAAGTGTTTCATAGAGACAATCGTAAAATGGTCTTTACTGGTATATGTAGAGGTGATCTTTACATTGTTGATTTCACTAAAAAGGCTCAACCTAGAACTTGCTTAATTGCTAAATCTTCTAAAGGCTGGTTGTGGCATAGAAGATTGGTACGGAGGGAGCGTTCAGTGTTTCCATTGACTGTTATGACACCGCGTGGTCCAGGCATCTTGAGTTTGAGATAAGCATAGTGTGGCACCACATTCAATCGAGCGAATGTAGTTCGTCCAAGCAGTGCGTGATAGCCACTGCGGAAGGGGACGATATCGAAGATCAAGTCTTCGCTTCGAAAGTTTTCCGGGGATCCGAAGACGACTTCCAATGTGATTGAGACCGTGCAACATGCCTCTACACCTGGTATTACTCCTTTAAAGGTAGTTTTTGTGGGCTTGATCCTTGATGGATCGATGCCCATCTTGCGGACTGTATCCTGATAGAGTAGGTTAAGACTGCTGCCGCCGTCCATGAGGACTCGCGTGAGGTGGAATCCATCAATGATTGGGTCGAGGACCAGTGCGGCTGAACCTCCATGATGGATACTGGTCCGGTGGTCCCTGCGATCGAAGGTGATCGGGCAGGACGACCACGGGTTGAATTTTGGGGTGATTGGCTCTATCATGTAGACGTCCCTGAGCGTGCGTTTGCGCTCCCTCTTGCGGATATGGGTAACATATATCATGCACACCATTTTAACTGGGGGGGAGGACTTCTTTTATCTCCCTGTGTTCGGCGGGCGGGGCTCCTCGTCATCATCCTCACTTTGCGACCCCTTCTCCTTGTTCTCGGTATTTAACTTACCGGCCTGTTTAAAGACCAACATCTTCTGTTGGTATGATTGGCTGGTGACGTGGATCTGACATGGACGATCGAGTATGCGGTCCAAGCTGGATGAGCCCGGATTGTTTCTTTTAAATGGCTTCTTCCGCTGGCCAGACTTGGAGCCACTGAATCCGGCGTTGACCGCCGTGTCATCGGCATTGTCACCATTGTTTCGACGCTTGTGTGTGTTGCGTCGGGGCTTGCCGTTGCTATTTTTGGCTTCGAAGGTGCCAGGTTCACTTGCGTTATTATTGCTACGGGCTAGCCAGCTATCTTCGCCCATGCAAAAGCGAGTCATAACTGCCGTGAGGGTTGCCATGGACTTTGGTTTTTCTTGGCCGAGGTGTCGGGCGAGCCATTCATCGCGGATGCTGTGCTTAAAGGCCGCCAGGGCTTCGGCATCCAGACAGCCGACAATCTGGTTCTTTTTAGTTAGGAACCTAGTCCAGAATTTCCTGGCTGACTCTCTGGGCTGTTGAACTATGTGACTTAAGTCATCGGCATCCGGAGGTCGGACGAATGTACCTTGGAAGTTGTCGCGGAAGGCATCTTCCAAGTCCTCCCAGCTGCCAATGGAGTTTTCAGGAAGGCTGTTCAACTAGTGTCGAGCTGGTCCCTTGAGTTTTAGTGGGAGGTATTTGAGGGCATGAAGAATATCACCACGGGCCATATGAATATGGAGAAGAAAGTCCTCAATCCATACTGCGGGATCTATTGTTCCATCATATGATTCGATATTCACGGGTTTAAACTCTTCTGGGAATTCATGCTCCATTACTTCATCAGTGAAGCAGAGTGGGTGTATGGTGCCTTTATATCGGGCCAAGTCACGACGTAGCTCGGATGGAGTCCGTCTACGGTTTTCGGCCCGGACATGGTTATGCTTGTCACGTCCGGCTAGATAGCCGTCATCGCGCGTCGGAGCACGCCCCCGTGATTCGTAGATCGATCTGGTCTGACCTGCTCTCTTTTCCAGGTCCTTCCGCAGGTCATATGTATATCCCCGAGTTGTTGTGTCCCTGGTGAGGTAGTATAGGCTGGTGTTCGGCTTGAGTTGCCGTTTTGTCCCGGCCACGTGGTGGTCAGTCAGTCGCGTTACGCGCTGACGGTACGGGCCCAAGTGCCTCGTCATCGAATTGAGGTAGTAGTTTACACTTCGGGTAACTTTTTGTTGGGCGCTCTGATAACCCAGAAGTATAGGGGATCGCAACAGTTTTCGAGGGTAAAGTATTCAACCCAAATTTATTGATTCGACACAAGGGGAGCCAAAGAATACTCTCAAGTATTGGCAGCTGAGTTGTCAATTCAACCACACCTGGAAACTTAATATCTGCAGCAAAGTGTTTAGTAGCAAAGTAATATGATAGTAGTGGTAACGGTGGCAAAAGGTAACAGTAGTAAAAGTAATGTTTTTGGTATTTTGTAGTGATGATAGCAATAGCAACGGAAAAGTAAATAAGCGAAGAACAATATATGGAAAGCTCGTAGGCAATGGATCGGTGATAGAGAATTATGCCGGATGCGGTTCATCTTGTAACAGTCATAACCTAGGGTGACACAGAACTAGCTCCAGTTCATCAATGTAATGTAGGCATGTATTCCGAATATAGTCATACGTGCTTATGGAAAAGAACTTGCATGACATCTTTTGTCCTACCCTCCCGTGGTAGCGGGGTCCTTATGGAAACTAAGGGATATTAAGGCCTCCTTTTAATAGAGTACCGGAACAAAGCATTAACACATAGTGAATACATGAACTCCTCAAACTACGGTCATCACCGGTAAGTATCCCGTTTATTGTCACTTTGGGGTTAACGGATCATAACACATAATAGGTGACTATAGACTTGCAAGATAGGATCAAGAACACTCATATATTGATGAAAACATAATAGGTTCAGATCTGAAATCTTGGTATCCGGGCCCTAGTGACAAGCATTAAGCATAGCAAAGTCATAGCAACATCAATCTCAGAACATAGTGGACACTAGGGACCAAACCCTACCAAAACTAACTCAATTACATGATAGATCTCATCCAACCCATCACCGTCCAGCAAGCCTACAATGGAATTACTCACGCACGGCGGTGAGCATCATGAAATTGGTGATGGAGGATGGTTGATGATGATGATGGCGACGGATTCCCCTCTCGAGAGCCCCGAACGGACTCCAGATCAGCCCTCCCGAGAGGTTTTAGGGCTTGGCGGCGGCTCCGTATCATAAAACGTGATGAATCCTTCTCTCTGGTTTTTTTCTCCCCAAAACACAATATATAGAGTTGGAGTTGGAGTCGGAGGAGCTCTAGGGGGCCCACGAGGTAGGGGAGCGCGCCCCCACCCTCGTGGAAAGGTGGTGGGCCCCTGGCCTTCATCTTTTGCAGGTATTTTTTATATTTTCCAAAAAGTTGCTCCGTGAAGTTTCAGGTCATTCCGAGAACGTTTGTTTCTGCACATAAATAACACCATGGTAATTCTGCTGAAAACAACGTCAGTCCAGGTTAGTTCCATTCAAATCATGCAAGTTAGAGTCCAAAACAAGGGCAAACGTTTTTGGAAAAGTAGATACGACGGAGACGTATCAACTCGCCCAAGCTTAAACCTTTGCTTGTCCTCAAGCAATTCAGTTGATAAACTGAAAGTGATAAAGAATAACTTTTACAAACTCTGTTTGCTCTTGTTGTTGTAAATATGTAAAGCCAGCATTCAAGTTTTCAGCAAAGATTATAAATAACCACATTCGCCATAACGCTTAGGTCTCAAGTTTACTCATATCAATAGCATAATCAACTAGCGAGCAATAATAATAAATCTCGGATGACAATACTTTCTCAAAACAATCATAATATGATATAACAAGATGGTATCTCGCTATCCCTTTCTGAGACCGCAAAATATAAATGCAGAGCACCTCTAAAGATCATGGACCGACTAGACATTGTAATTCATGGTAAAAGAGATCCAGTCAAGTCATACTCAATGTAAACTAACAGTAATGAATGCAAATGACAGCGGTGCTCTCCAACTGGTGCTTTTTAATAAGAGAATGATGACTCAGCATAAAAGTAAATAGATAGGCCCTTCGCAGAGGGAAGCAGGGATTTGTAGAGGTGCCAGAGCTCGGTTTTGAAAAAGAGGTGAATAATATTTTGAGCGGTATACTTTCATTGTCAACATAACAACCAAGATATGGCGATATCTTCCATGCTACACACATTATAGGCGGTTCCCAAACAGAATGGTAAAGTTTATACTCCCCCTTCCACCAACAAGCATCAATCCATGGCTTGCTCGAAACAACGAGTGCCTCCAACTAACAAGAGTCCTAGGGGGAGTTTTGTTTGCAATTATTTTGATTTAGTTTGCATAAAGCATGGGACTGGGCATCCCGGTGACCAACCATTTATCTCGTGAGTGAGGAGCGGAGTCCATTCCTCTTGAGAATAACCCGCCTAACATGGAAGATACGGACAGCCCTAGTTGATACATGATCTATTCGAGCATACAAAACAGGATATTTATTTGAAGGTTTAGAGTTTGGCACATACAAATTTACTTGGAACGGCAGGTAGATACCGTATATTGGTAGGTATAATGGACTCATATGGAATAACTTTGGGGTTTAAGGGATTGGATGCACAAGCAGTATTCCCGCTTAGTACAGGTGAAGGCTAGCAAAAGACTGGGAAGCGACCAGCTAGAGAGCGACAACAGTCATCCCTAGTCGGGATGACCATCCTCATGGACGGCAGCAGCGGATTAAACCTCATCTACGAGGAAACTCTTCAAAAAATGGAAATAGACTGGAGCCGCATTAAGCAAAGCAGCACAACCTTTAGAGGAATCATCCCCAGTCGGGAAGCACGCTGCGCCGGAAAAATCACACTAGACATGGTATTCGGCACGCCGGATAATTACAGGTCCGAAGAAATTACATTCCTAGTGGCCCCGTTCAGCAGCGGATACCACGCTCTATTAGGGCGGGAGGCGTTTACAATCTTCCAAGCCATACCCCATTACGGGTACATGAAGCTCAAAATGCCCGGGCCCAACGGAATCATCACTCTTGTTAGTGATCCGGACATAGCACTCCGCGCCGAAAATAAGATAGCTGCACTGGCCCATGAGGCACTATCCGAAGCCCTAGCGGCCGAAGAACTAACTATGCTGCGCTCCACGGTGAACAGGGATGACGTGATACTCGATAAAATGTCCAAGTCCACCTCCTTTAAGCCGGCGGACAAAATAGTCAAATTCCAAGTCCATCCAACGAACCCTACAAAAACAGCTTCCATCGGGGCACAATTAAACCCTGATGTTGATGCCGCACTATGAGAGTTCCTACGAGAGAACTGGGACATTTTTGCCTGGCACCCTTCAGACATGCCAGGAATCCCACGCAGGCTGGCTGAACACAGCCTAAATATCCTAAAAGGATTCAAGCCAGTCAAGCAGGCTCTTCGACGTTTCTCCGAGCCCAAAAGACAAGCCATGGGAGAGGAACTAGCCAAGCTATTGGAGGCCAGATTCATCAGAGACATAAAACATCCGGACTGGCTAGCAAACCTGGTGATGGTACCAAAGAAGGACAAATCCTGGCGCTTGTGCGTCGATTTTAAGGACCTTAACAAGGCCTGCCCAAAGGATCCTTTCCCCCTCCCCCGCATCGATCAAATCATCGATGCTACCGCAGGACACGATTCATTGTGTTTCCTCAATGCATACTCTAGCTACCATCAAATCAAAATGGCAGAGCCAGACCAAGCCGCAACGGCATTCATCACACCATACGGCCCATTCTGCTTCAGCACAATGCCCTTCGGGCTAAAAAACACCGGCCATATCAGCGCATGATTCAGACATGCCTGGCAAACCAGATCGGAAAAACAGTGGAGGCATATGTGGATGATGTGGTCATTAAAACTAAGCATGTTGAAACTCTAGTAGACGACTTGGGGCTCACATTCGACAACCTCCGAACATATAACATCAAGCTCAATCCGGAAAAATGCGTCTTCGGCGTACCAGCAGGAAAGCTCCTGGGATTCATTGTCTCCAGTAGAGGTATTGAAGCTAATCCGGCCAAAATCCGAGTGTTGTCACAGTTGGCTATCCCAACAGACCTCAAGCAAATACAAAAATTAACTGGATGCGTGGCGGCTCTAAGCCGCTTTATCTCCCGCTTGGGAGAAAATGCATTACCCCTTTATCGCCTCCTCCGGCGCACCGAACACTTCGAGTGGACGGACGCCGCCATGGCCAGACTCAACGAAATAAAAGCCATATCAGCGACAAACCCAGTCCTGGCCGCGCCAAACATTAGCGAACCAATGCTATTGTACATTGCGGCAACTCATCAAGTAGTAAGCGCAGTACTCGTCGTCGAGCGAGAAGTGGAACTCCCTAAAGAGTATGGCACATATTCAAACTGGATCATGCACTTCGACGGCTCCAAAATGTTGGCTGGTCTGGGGGCTGGCATTGTTTTGACGTCCCCAACAGGAGACACCGTTCAATACGTACTGCAGATAATGTATACAGACTCCAACAATGCAGCCGAATATGAGGCCCTTCTACATGGTCTCCGGATGGCTGTATCCATGGGCATTCAACGCCTAGAGGTGCGCGGGGATTCAAACCTTGCAATATCCCAAATAAATGGAGACTTTGATGCCAAGGATCCAAAAATGGCCGCTTATTGCAATGTCGTCCTAAAAATGTCAGCTCGGTTCGAGGGGCTCGAATTTCACCATGTGGCTCGGGAAAACAATCAGGCGGCGGATACCCTCGCCCGCATTGGCGCAAAACTCGACATGGTCCATCCCAACATTTTTCTGGAAAGGCTTTTCAAGCCATCCGTAGCATCGGAAGGGGACACCGGTAACAACAGTCCGGACCCGGCCAAAATACCCAATACCGAACTCTCTGACACAATTGGAGGCTCCGCTACCGAAATAACACAATCAGCCCACGAAATAATGGCCATCATTGCCCCGTGGACAGAACCATTCATGGCCTACCTAATTAGACAGGAACTTCCGGAGGACCAAAATGAGGCACGCTGCATGGTGCGGCGATCCAAAGCCTACAGGGTCCACGAGGGAGAATTGTACAAAAAAAGCGCTACCGGAGTCCTTCAAAGGTGCATCTCCGAAGAGGAAGGGCGGAATCTTTTGGCAGAAATTCACGCCGGACTCGGCAGTCATCATGCCGTAGCCGGGGCTCTTGTAAGCAAGGCCTTCCGCACAGGATTTTATTGGCCAACGGCTCGGGCAGACGCACAGGACTTAGTCCAGCGTTGCGCCGGTTGCCAGCTCTTTGCAAATCAAAGCCATATGCCACCCACCGCCCTCCGAACAATCCCCATTACATGGCCCTTTGCGGTCTGGGGGCTTGACATGGTTGGACCCCTTAAAGGTGCAACCCACAAGAAAAAATACTTATTGGTCATGGTGGATAAATTCACCAAATGGATAGAGGCCAAACCGGTTAAAACAGCCGAATCCGAACCAGTGATAGATTTCATATCCGGGGTTGTACATCACTACGGCATCCCCCACAGCATCATCACTGATAACGGCACGAACTTCACGGCCAACGAGGTAAAACTCTGGTGTAGCAAAATGGGCATCAAGCTCGATTATGCTTCAGTCTACCACCCACAAACCAACGGTCAAGTCGAACGAGCAAATGGTCTTATAATGAGCGGCATTAAACCCAGACTAGTGCGCTCCTTAACAGAGTCTGAAACGCACTGGGTAGAGGAGCTCGACTCTGTACTCTGGGGGCTGCGGACCACGCCGAATCGTAGTACCGGATACACACCATTTTTTATGGTGTACGGCGCAGAGGCAGTCCTGCCCTGTGAAATAATTCATGACTCACCTCGAGTGCGCATGTACGAAGAAAGAGAAGCCGAGCTCGATCGGCAGGACAGTCTGGACACCTTGGAGGAAGAGCGCGACGTAGCCAAAGCCTGTTCCGCATTTTACCAGCAACAGGCCCGCAGATACCAAAGCAGAGAAGTATGAGCCAAAACTTATAACATTGGCGAACTAGTTCTCCGGCTGCCGGATAAGAAAAAGAACAAGCTAGAGCCCAAATGGGAAGGTCCCTTCATCATCGACCAAGTTTTGACCGGCGGAGCGTACCGACTGCGGGATGCATCGACTAGTCGACTCGAGCCGAACCCATGGAATGCAGCCAGGCTTCGAAGATTCTACGCCTAGCACCGGACTTTATGTTAGTCCCCTCCCTTTGTCCATTTTCTGCATATGCGTCGTCTATCTTGTTTCCCTTTCTATCTTTTATTCCTCTAGGCCTCCAAGGGTCACCTTGTGCCTCACTTGTACATTACAAAGGTGCTAGCCGCACTATCTACACCTGGGGGCTTCTTTCACAGAAGCTTAAATTATTTACCTGGGCATCACGCCCAACACATGCGTTATACTTTCGCATGTACCTTTTTTCACCATTATATGCATCGATATGACTTAAGTTTTGGCCAAGCTGGGTTGCCTGGCTCTTGTATTTATGCCCTACGTTCCCGTTAATTCGGCTAGGGCATAAGGGGAGCACCTCTGCGATTGTTACCGCCGGGTCAGCCGGACGTGTACCCCAAACTGGGTGAAGCCGAAAGGTAGCGTTCTTAAGAGAATATTCGGTCGGTGAACAAAAGATGACTTTTATTTATTAACCATATCTGCCCCCAGACGTTTTTACTACGCTTCTTGTCACAGTCCAGACATGCACTTTAGGGCATGCCTACCCAGGGAAAGGAACCCTTAACGGAACTATTCTCTCTGGAAGATGTTTCTTACTACCCATGTAATATAACATAACTAGTTGGGCACTTGTCTGATAAAGCACTAATGACCCCTACGCCTGGTCTCCACGCATGCCCCGGTTCTTATATAACCGAGAGGGTATTCGGATACACTCCGGACTGTCGGGTCCCGAGGTTGAAGCGAAAAGGTCCGCCACGACAAACGACCTACAATCCGGCTAGAAGACATCATATATGTCACTTTACAATTACATAGTCAATTTGACTGGTTGAATTCCTCTTCAATGCCCTCCAATAGGCTGTCTAGTCTACAGTCCTGTTGGGAATACTTTGCGGCCAATTCTACTTGGCCGTACACTAAATTCACAGGGATCTCCTTGCCGTCAGGCCCCACAGGTCCGACTTAGGCCATGTGGTTCGGGTCAGCCTTCGAGTACTGTGTCTTCACCATTGCCCAAGCCTCCCTAGCGCCCTGACGGCACGCCGATATCTTCCATAATCGGAAACGCCGCCGTGCTCCCTTTAGCTTTTCTGCAAGCTCTCCAAGGCCTTCGGGTATGGAGAAGGACGGCCACAAGGCCTGGGCAACGCCTTGCATCACCTGCCGAACTCGTTCGTGCAACTGCACGAGCTCGGGAAGAAGATCACCCGTTGAACTAGGCATCTCCTCAGCAGGACGTCCTGTTAGCATACCTACAGACATAACTCTGTTAGCCAGCTTCCTCGCCGAACTCTTTTTCAAAGTTTGTTCAAGCACTTACTAAATATGCCGCGTCGAAGCTGCCGATTCTCCTTAACAGAATCCGACAGTTGGGCATGAACATCTTTTAGTTCCACGCCTAGCTTGGTGTTGGCATCTTGGAGATCATTCTTCTCCTGCCTCACCCTCGTTAGCACGCTCTCACCAGCCTTTAGCTGGCGTATGAGTTGCTGCTTATACGGATTCACTCCAGCGTCATCTGCAATTTTATCATCAGATTTGCATATAAAGCCGCACTCTAATATGATACTTATCATTTGACGGATATGTTACCAGCGGGGGCCTCCTTGGGCTCCCCTGCGGCGGACAGTGCGGCCTGAAGTTGGGCTTTGCACTCTTCCAGCTCCTGGGACAATTGAGTATTCTTTTCTGTAAGAACCTACATAACAAATGATCCTTAAATCAGTTATCCTAACTGTTTCAAGTCTCAAGGGCTACTGATATATATAATCATCAAATTTTCTCACCCGTATGTCTTTCACATACTGCTCCGTGGCTCTGGCTAGACCATTTTGAGCGGCACGGAGGTGCGAATCTCCCGAGTTGAAGGCATCCAAAGCCTCTTGGGAGCAACAAGCGTCACGAAGAACAGTCCGGCGACGCCTATGGTTCATGGCACTTTCCACCTCGGAATGAGTGGCAGACAGTCTATCCGTATCCTCTGTCGGAGGAGCACCCGGTGCACGCCTTGTACTCGTTCCCACCCCTGAGTCCGGCCTTGGAGCCTGGCTTGTGGAGGCATGGTGGGTAGCCTCTCCGGGTATAGTCCGGCGAGCACTCTTTCTCCTGAAAAGAAGGCATGGGCGTTAATATGCCTCTGTAAATAATGTCTTGCAATAAAGACGGCGCGCTATACCGCTGCGCCCGTGCCTCAATCCGGACTGTGGATCTTTTTAGCCTGCCTGGCCTAGCGGCCCCTTGTTGGCTAGTTGCCACAGGCTCGGCCTTCTGCCCCGAGGACCTCCCCTGCAAAACATGGCTGTTATACAGCAATAAAAAAGAGCACAAGGACGGATCCCTTTTTAAGTACTGGGACTTCGGTCTCAGTCACCTGTGAGGCTGGAACTAGCCCAGGGTAATCGGCCGTAATGGCTACCAAGGTATTGTCATTACTCCCTTGGTAAAATACCCCATCGATCAGCTCCACGGATATATCCGGATCCTCCTGGGAGGCCGGGTCAAGGGACCGTCCAGGGTCCTCGGGCTATGGAGGAGGGCTGTTTATCTCCTTTACTGCCTGGCGCAGCTCCTGCAATGAAATCGCTGGAATGAATACTTAAACTACGGGAATATGAAACGGATGGGCGAGAAAAGTCTCCGCTTACCCAGCTTGGAGGATTGTACGTAGAGAATCCCCCCTGCGGGTTGACACGATGGAATTCCTCCTCTTCCCCCTTGTACAAAGTGGACAAGATCTTTATTAGATCAGTAGCCGATCCCGGCCCTTTGCGGCCGTGGCGGGTAGCGTCATCCTCCCTGTTGAAATCCCACATGGGGTGGCCTCTATACTAGAGCGGTTGCACCCCCCACATAATGCATATAGCCATGACCTCGATCATGGTCAATCCGGATCGAGCTAAAGAACTTATCCGGCTCATCAGATAAAGAATATCCCTGTCGTCTTCCTCCAGGGAGCTCCGAGGGCGCCAGCTCCGGCGCTTCTTCAAAGGGGCGTTGTTGAACTCAGGAAGGCCGATCCGAATAGGGTTCGGAAGGGGGACATCTTCTATATAAAACCATTCTGAAGGCCAGTCTTCGGACGTCTTCTTCGGAGTCCGGGACAGGTATCCGGTCCCGGCAATACGCCACACTTCGGCTCCGCCCACTTGATATATAGATCCCTTCTTAGAACGAGGCACAAGGCAGAACAACTTCCACAGAGCGAAATGAGCCTCACAGCCCAAAAATAACTCGCAAAGGGCTACGAATCCTGTGATATGCAGCTGGGAGGCAGGCGTAAGGTTGTGTAGCTGGAGGCCATAGAACTCCAGAAGCCCCCGGAGAAATGGATGAATTGGAAATCCGAGCCCTTTTACTAGATAAGGGACAAGGCATACCCGCTTTCCCTTGGAGGGATTGGGACGGCTCTCCGCTTGCTCTCCACCATTATAGGTGGCAAGCCCGGCTCGAACCGGGACCAGATATGCTGGGGGAAGAAATCCCTTGGACTGAAGCATCACCAATTTGCTGTGCGGGATGGAACATCTCTCCCAATCTCCAGGCTTGGAAATGGGGGTGCGAGAGGAGGAGCTGCGTCGACCGGCCATGGTGGAATGGATCTCTGTCAGGTGCGCTCCGATGAAGACTCGGCAAGGGAGGATGATGTGATTTGGATCTGAATCCTCGTCTTTTTAAATAGACGGCTCATTTACATAGCTAGGGGGGTAAATGTGAAAACACCCTGGCTCTTCACATTCGCTCGACACATGGAAAGTGGCCATTATTGGGCATAGAAGCCAAGGAGTGTAAACCGTCACAAGAAACCGGACATTATTTCAACAGGTACACAGAATTTGGAGAGGAACCTGCCTTGCAATGCCGAAGATAACACTGCGCGCCGGACTCGTCGTCATTGAAGCCTGGTTCGGGGGCTACTGTGGGAGTCCTGGATTAGGGGGTCTCCGGATAGCCGGACTATCTCCATTGGCCGGACTGTTAGACTATGAAGATACAAGATTGAAGACTTCATCTCGTGTCCGGATGGGACTCTACTTGGCGTGGAAGGCAAGCTAGGCAATGCGTATATGGATATCTCCTCCTTTGTAACCGACCTTGTGTAACCCTAACCCTCTCTGGTGTCTATATAAACCAAAGGGTTTTAGTCCGTAGGACAAGAATCATAACATACAATCATACCATAGGCTAGCTTCTAGGGTTTAGCCTCTCTGATCTCGTGGTAGATCTACTCTTGTAATACCCATATCATCAATATTAATCAAGCAGGACGTAGGGTTTTACCTCCATCAAGAGGGCCCGAACCTGGGTAAAACTTCGTGTCCCTTGCCTCCTGTTACCATCCGACCTAGACACACAGTTCTGGACCCCCTACCCGAGATCCGCTGGTTTTGACACCGACAGTCATGAACATGCATTAAAATTAATCAACACCGAATGTAGGCATGAGTAGGATATAATCCACCATGAACATAAATATCGTGAAGGCTATGTTGATTTTGTTTCAACTACATGTGTGAACATGTGCCAAGTCAAGCCACTTAAATCATTCAGAGGAGGATACCACCCTATCATACCACATCACAACCATCTTAATAGCATGTTGGCACGCAAGGTAAACCATTATAACTCATAGCTAATCAAGCATGGCACAAGAAACTATGATCTCTAGTTGTCATTGCAAACATGTTTATTCATAATAGGCCGAATCAGGAACAATGAACTAATCATATTTACAAAAACAAAAGAGGTCGAGTTCATACCAGCTTTTCTCATCTCAATAAGTTCATCATATAATCGTCATTATTGCCTTTCACTTGCACGACCGAACGATGTGAATAATAATAATTGTGCATGTGCATTGGACTAAGCTGGAATTTGTAAGCATTCAATAAACAGGAGAAGACAAGGCAATATGGGTTCTTTTGTCAGATCAATAAGTATGCATACAAGAGCCACTTCAACAATTTAATTATGGTCTTCTCCTATCGACCCCCAAAGAAAAGAAAAGAAATAAAACTATTTACACGGGAGAGCTCCCAACAAGTAAAAGAAGAACAGGAAATCTTTTTGGGTTTTCTTTTTAATTACTACTACAAGCATGGAAAGTAAACTAATTAAACGCTACAACTAATTTTTTGGTTTTTTCTTAAGGTTTATCAAACACACAAGAAGAAAGCATAAAAAGGAAAATAAACTAGCATGGATGATACAATGAAAAGTATGAGCACCGACATCTAGAAATGAGTGTGTGAACATAAATGTAATGTCGGTGGGAAATATGTACTCCCCCAAGCTTAGGTTTTTGGCCTATGTTGGTCTATGGCCACGGCTGGCCTGGCGGATATCCATAATAATAGTTGGGGTCGTATTGCGATGAAGAAGAAGATTCCGATTGCCACTGGCTGGCAATCATCTCCGGATCCCACTGGTAATTAGACTGTCGTGAAGGATCAACTTGTGGTTCTGGCTCTGGCTCCATAGCTGGTGCAGGGTTCCGGTAGGCGTGAATAGCCTTTAACGGAACAAGGTACTGGCCTGCAGATAAATCAAACAAAGAAGGAGAAGGCAGGGTAATAGTCTCAGGATGATGTTTATCAAAGAACAATTTGTATTTAAGCTCTCCTTCCCTATTCTTAACAATAAAATCATGTGCCACCAAACTTTTATAATATAAATAAACACGAGGCAGCACTTTTTTTCCTTCTCATAATGCCTAATAGGTATGTTAAAATGTGAAGCTAGGCATGAAGCATAGATGCCTCCAAAGATGGGGCCCTTGGTACGGTTCAGACTTAACCGTTTAGTGATGTCTACTACACAGCCTTCTTCTTGTAGACGTTGTTGGGCCTCCAAGTGCAGAGGTTTGTAGGACAGTAGCAAATTTCCCTCAAGTGGATGACCTAAGGTTTATCAATCCGTAGGAGGCGTAGGATGAAGATGGTCTCTCTCAAGCAACCCTGCAACCAAATAACAAAGAGTCTCTTGTGTCCCCAACACACCCAATACAATGGTAAATTGTATAGGTGCACTAGTTCGGCGAAGAGATGGTGATACAAGTGGTATATGGATAGTGGATAAAGGTATTTGTAATCTGAAATTATAAAAACAGAAAGGTAACTAATGATAAAAATGAGCGTAAACGGTATTGCAATGATAGGAAACAAGGCCTAGGGTTCATACTTTCACTAGTGCAAGTCCTCTCAACAATAATAGCATAATTGGATCACATAACTATCCCTCAACATGCAACAAAGAGTCACTCCAAAGTCACTAATAGCGGAGAACGAATGAAGAGATTATGGTAGGGTACGAAACCACCTCAAAGTTATTCTTTCCAATCAATCCGTTGGGCTATTCCTATAAGTGTCACAAACAGCCCTAGAGTTCGTACTAGAATAACACCTTAAGACACAAATCAATCAAAACCCTAATGTCACCTAGATACTCCAATGTCACCTCAAGTATCTGTGGGTATGATTATATGATATGCATCACACAATCTCAGATTCATCTATTCAACCAACACAAAGGACCTCAAAGAGTGTCCCAAAGTTTCTATCGGAGAATCACGACGAAAACATGTGCCAACCCCTATGCATAGGTTCATGGGCGGAACCCGCAAGTTGATCACCAAAACATACATCAAGTGAATCACGTGATATCCCATTGTCACCACAGATACGCACGACAAGACATACATCAAGTGTTCTCAAATCTTTAAAGACTCAATCCGATAAGTTAACTTCAAAGGGGAAACTCAATCCATTACAAGAGAGAAGAGGGGGAGGAGAAACATAAGATCCAACTATAATAGCAAAGCTCGCGATACATCAAGATTGTATCATCTCAAGAACACGAGACAGAGAGAGATCAAACACATAGCTACTGGTACATACCCTCAGCCCCGAGGGAGAACTACTCCCTCCTCATCATGGAGAGCACCGGGATGATGAAGATGGCCACCGGAGAGGGATTGCCCCCTCCGGCAGGGTGCCGGAACGGGTCTAGATTGGCTATCGGTGGCTACGGAGGCTTCTGGCGACGGAACTCCTGATCTATTGTCTGTTCTGGAAGTTTTACGATACGTAGGTATATATGGGTGAAAGGAGTACGTCGGTGGACCGAAGGGGGGCACGAGGCAGGGGGCGCGCCCCCTACCCTCGTGAGCACCTCCTTCATCTTCTGACGTAGGGTCCAAGTCTATCCGGTAGGTTTCATTCCAAAAATAACTTCTCCAGTTGATTTCGTTCCGTTTCGACTCCGTTTGATATTCCTTTTCTTCGAAACACTGAAATAGGCATAAAACAGCAAATCTGGGCTGGGCCTCCGGTTAATAGGTTAGTCCCAAAAGGAATATAAAAATGTATAATAAAGCCCAATATTTCCCAAAACAGTAGATAATATAGCATGGAGCAATCAAAAATTATAGATACGTTGGAGACGTATCATTTAGCAATAATGCCGCCCATACTAACAGAGTTATCACCGTATAAACCATGGAGCAAAATAATAATATCAGGGACACTAAGGTTTCCACAGTTTCCGCGACCAATTAAACAACGACTAGCAAATGATGCAAAATAGCGTAAAACAGGAAAATCTATGCTAGTGATTCATGCATCGGAAACATTCCTTGTTTCCCCTATAGTGATAGTGTCGATAAACCCATCCATATCCTCACGATGTGGTTCCTATGTCTTGCCCTCGAAAGGGACTAAACAAACCTGACAAAAATCATAAAGTGACATCTCCTTATGCTCATTGTATAGATGAAACTCCACCGTAGGTGGTGAGCTCCTAGAATGGAAATGAAAGTTTTGCACAAAGATATTTGTGAGTAAGAGATACTGATCGCTTTGGTCGTGGAGGAAAGCAGTGAGGCCTGCATTCTTAGCCAATTCATCAAAATCTTCATAAATCCCGGCTGCTCTCAAGAAATCATCGGAAGGCCATTCACACGACCGAACCTCCGCGGTGCGAGGCAGATTATACTTAGGCTTCGGTGCCTTTTCCTTCGAGCTTCGGCTCGATGAGCCCCTCAAAAGTCTCTTCATCACTTTCTGAAAAATTCTGAAATTTTTAGCAACTTCAAAATAAAAGTAAAGTAAACCAAACTCAATAATATTGATAGCAACTACTCCTACAAGTGCCTAGGGCCTATATCATGCATCAAAACTACTTTTGACCATATAAATTTGACATGCAAGCTCAAGAACATGGTCACCTAGGCAGCACAAATTTGCAATGAATAAAGCACTAGAACAAAAACTAATTGGACCAATGGAGGAGTCACATACCAAGGAACAATCTCCCCAAGCAGTTTTGTGAGAGGTGCTTTGAGCAAGGAGATCGAAAATGGCAGCAAAACGAGCTTGGACTCGGGTTTGAGCTGGATATTCGCGTTTGGGGGAGGAAGAAGGAGTGTGTGGGTGAAAGGATAAGTGGAGGAGGGCCACCGTGGGCCCACGAGGCAGGGGGCGCGCCCAGGGGGGTAGGGCACGCCCTCCACCCTCGTGGGCAGGTGGTTGACCCCCCTGCTGTGTTCTCAGTGCCAAATATTCTCAAATATTTCATAAAAAATCATATTTAAATTTTAGGGCATTTGGAGAACTTTTGTTTTCGAGGTATTTTTATATTGCACGGATAATCAGATAACAGAAAGAAAAATACTATTTTATTTTATTTTATTTTATATAAATAACAAAAAGTAAAAGGAGGGTACAACAGGTTGTGCCTTCTAGTTTCATCCATCTCATGATCATCAAAAGGAATCCACTAACAAGGTTGATCAAGTGTTGTTAACGAACTCATTCAAATGACATGGAACCAGAGAAATTTCGAATAACACTATGTTACCTCAACGGGGATATGCACATCCCCAATAATAAGAATATCATATTTCTTCTTGACAGTAGGAAGAGGAAATTCAAAACCTCCAAATATAATCGATGGAATTTTTCCAATGGAGTTGATACTATGAGCTTGAGGTTGTTTCCTCGGAAAGTGTACTGTATGCTCATTACAATTAACATGAAAAGTGACATTGCCTTTAGTTCAATCAATAACAGCCCCTGCAGTATTCAAAAAGGGTCTTCCAAGAATAATAGACATACTATCGTCCTTGGGAATATCAAGAATAAAAAAGTCTGTTAAAATAGTAACGTTTGCAACTACAACAGGCACATCCTCACAAATACCGACAGGTATAGCAGTTGATTTATCAGCCATTTGCAAAGATATTTCAGTAGGTGTCAACTTATTCAAATCAAGTCTACGATATTAAGAGAGAGGCATAACACTAACACCGGCTCGAAGATCACATAAAGCAGTTTTAACATAGTTTCTGTTAATGGAGCATGGTATAGTGGGTACTCCTGGATCTCCAAGTTTCTTTGGTATTCCACCCTTAAAAGTATAATTAGCAAGTATGGTGGAAATTTCAGCTTCCGGTATCTTTCTTTTATTTGTAACAATATATTTCATATACTAAGCATAAGGATTCATTTTAAGCATATCAGTTAATCGCATACGCAAAAATATAGGTCTAATCATTTCAACAAAGCGCTCAAAATCCTCATCATCCTTTTTCTTGGATGGTTTGGGAGGAAAAGGCATGGGTTTCTGAACACATGGTTCTCTTTCTTTAGTGTGTTTCCTAGCAACAAAGTCTTTCTTGTCATAACGTTGATTCTTTGATTGTGGGTTATCAAGATCAACAGCAGGTTCAATTTCTATATCATTATCATTACTAGGTTGAGCATCATCACGAACATTATCATTAATCTTATCACTAGTTTCAGGTTCATTACCAGATTGAGTTTCAGCATCAGAAATAGGAATATCATTTGGATTCTCAGGTGTTTCAACAATAGGATCACTAGAAGCATGCAAAGTCCTATCATTTTTCTTTTTCTTCCTTTTAGAAGGACTAGGTGCAGCTATCTTATTTCTCTGAGAATCTTGCTCAATTCTCTTAGGATGGCCTTCAAGATACAAAGGTTTCCAAGTCATTCTACCACCTCTAGTCATAACTCTAACAGCATTATCATTATTCTTACTATTCAATTCATTGAGTAAATCATTTTGAGCTTTATGTACTTGTTCTACTTGAGTGGTAACCATAGAAGCATGTTTACTAATAAGTTTAAGTTCACCTTTGACATTAGCCATATAATCACCCAAGTGTTCAAGCATATTTGAATTGTATTTCAATTGTCTACCAAAATAAGCATTAAAATATTCTTGCTTAGCGATAAATTTATCAAACTCATCTAAGCATGGGCTAGCAAACTTAGTAAATGGGATTTCAGCTTTATCATATCTATAGAGAGAATTTATCTTTACTACCTGTGTCGGGTTATCAAGACCATGAGTTTCTTCAATATGTAAGGGATTAAGATCATATGTTTCTTCAACAGGCGGTAAATTAAGACCATGTATTTCTTCAATAGGAGGTAAATTCTTAACATCTTTAGCTTTAATACCTTTTTATTTCATAGATTTCTTTGCCTCTTGCATATCTTCAGGACTGAGAAATAGAATACCCCTCTTCTTCGGAGTTGGTTTAGGAACATGCTCAGGAGTTGGCTCCGGAGGTGTCCAATTATTTTCATTTGTCAACATATTATTCAATAGAATTTCAGCTTCATCCGGTGTTCTTTCCCTGAAAACAGAACCAGCACAACTATCCAGGTAATCTTTGGAAGCATCGGTTAGTCCATTATAAAAGATATCTAGTATTTCATTTTTCTTAAGAGGATGATCAGGCAAAGCATTAAGTAATTGGAGAAGCCTCCCCCAAGCTTGTGGGAGACTCTCTTCTTCAATTTGCACAAAATTATATATATCCCTTAAAAGCAGCTTGTTTCTTATGAGCAGGGAAATATTTAGCAGAGAAGTAATAAATCATATCCTGGGGACTACGCACACAACCAGGATCAAGAGAATTAAACCATATCTTAGCATCACCCTTTAATGAGAATGGAAATATTTTAAGGATATAAAAGTAACGAGTTCTCTCATTAGTAGTGAACAGGGTGGCTATATCATTTAATTTAGTAAGATGTGCCACAATAGTTTCAGATTCATAGCCATGAAAAGGATCAGATTCAACCAAAGTAATTATATCAGGATCAACAGAGAATTCATAATCCTTATCGGTAACACAGATAGGTGAAGTAGCAAAAGCAGGGCCAGGTTTCATTCTAGCATTTAGAGATTACTTATTCCATTTAGTTAATAACATCTTAAGTTCGTATCTATCTTTGCAAGCTAAAATAGCTAAAGACGCTTCTTTATCAAAAACATAACCCTCAGGAATAACAGGCAAGTCTTCATCATAAATTTCATCAGTATTATCAGATTCAATATTTTCAATCTCTCTAGCCCTAGCAAGTTGTTCATTAAGAAATTCACCAAGTGGCATAGTAGTATCAAGCATAGAAGTAGTTTCATCATAAGTATCATGTATAGCAGAAGTGGCATCATCAATAACATGTGACATATCAGAACGAATAGCAGAAGCAGGTTTAGGTGTCGCAAGCTTACTCAAAACAGAAAGTGAATCAAGTGCAGAGCTAGATGGCAGTTCCTTACCTCCCCTCGTAGTTGAGGGATAAATCTTAGTTCTTGGATCTTTCAAGTTCTTCATAATGATAAGCAGATATAAATCCCAAGTGACTCAAAGAATAGAGCTATGCTCCCCGGCAACGGCGCCAGAAAATAGTCTTGATAACCCACAAGTATAGGGGATCGCAACTTTTTTCGGGGGTAAAGTATTCAACCCAAATTTATTGATTCGACACAAGGGGAGCCAAATAATACTCTCAAGTATTGGCAGCTGAGTTGTCAATTCAACCACACCTGGAAACTTAATATCTCCAGCAAAGTGTTTAGTAGCAAAGTAATATGATATTAGTGGTAACGGTGGCAAAAGGTAACAGTAGTAAAAGTAATGTTTTTGGTATTTTGTAGTGATGATAGCAATAGCAACGGAAAAGTAAATAAGTGAAGAACAATATATGGAAAGCTCGTAGGCAATGGATCGGTGATAGAGAATTATGCCGGATGCGGTTCATCATGTAACAGTCATAACCTAGGGTGACACAGAACTAGCTCTAGTTCATCAATGTAATGTAGGCATGTATTCCAAATATAGTCATACGTGCTTATGGAAAAGAACTTGCATGACATCTTTTGTCCTACCCTCCCGTGGCAGCGGAGTCCTTATGGAAACTAAGGGATATTAAGGCCTCCTTTTAATAGAGTACCGGAACAAAGCATTAACACATAGTGAATACATGAACTCCTCAAACTACCGTCATCACCGGTAAGTATCCCGATTATTGTCACTTCGGGGTTAACGGATCATAACACATAATAGGTGAATATAGACTTGCAAGATAGGATCAAGAACACTCATATATTGATGAAAACATAATAGGTTCAGATCTGAAATCATGGCACTCGGGCCCTAGTGACAAGCATTAAGCATAGAAGAGTCATAGCAACATCAATCTCAGAACATAGTGGACACTAGGGATCAAACCCTAACAAAACTAACTCAATTACATGATAGATCTCATCCAACCCATCACCGTCCAGCAAGCCTACGATGGAATTACTCACGCACGGCGGTGAGCATCATGAAATTGGTGATGGAGGATGGTTGATGATGACGATGGCGACGGATTCCCCTCTCCGGAGCCCCGAACGGACTCCAGATCAGCCCTCCCGAGAGGTTTTAGGGCTTGGCGGCGGCTCCGTATCGTAAAACGCGATGAATCCTTCTCTCTGATTTTTTTTCTCCCCGAAACACAATATATAGAGTTGGAGTTGGAGTCGGAGGAGCTCCAGGGGGCCCACGAGGTAGGGGGTGCGCCCCTACCCTCGTGGACAGATGGTGGCCCCCCTGGCCTTCATCTTTTGCAGGTATTTTTTATATTTTCCAAAAAGTTGCTCCGTGAAGTTTCAGGTCATTCCGAGAACGTTTGTTTCTGCACATAAATAATACCATGATAATTCTGCTGAAAACAACGTCAGTCCGGGTTAGTTCCATTCAAATCATGCAAGTTAGAGTCCAAAACAAGGGCAAAAGTGTTTTGAAAAGTAGATACAATGGAGACGTATCACGCTCGAGGCCGTATTCCTCGGCTGCCAGGACATTAGTCCACCTATCATTGAGTAGGTCTTGATCAGCTTGAAGCTGCTGCTGCTTCTTTTTAGGCTCCTTGTAGTGGCAATTATCCGGCGCTTAAAGCGCTCCTGCTTGAGAGGTTCCTCAGGCACGATAAAGTCTTCATCGCCTAGGCTCACCTCATCCTTGGAGAGTGGAAGATAATTACTGTCCTCTGAGTCTTCGTTTACGGCCTGTTCATCAGGGCTAACTTGCCCATCTTCCCGATCATCCTGTTCGGGGGTTGGCTCGACAGGGTCTTCTTGGTCTTCGGCATCGTCCGGAGTATCATTGTCTCTCGTGCTGGTATCACTGTATTTTTCACAGTGTGATTTAAAGCGTCGCCGCTGACATCGGCGCTTTGGCTGTATCTCAGGAGGTTTATCCTCGACCGGATCTTTATCGTTGTCGCTGTTATGTAACATCCCAAAATTTTAAATTTTTGAATGTTATATTAAATAAACATTTATGATTGTTTGTATGATTGGGGTGTGATTGTTTGTGTGAGATTGAGTGAAATTTGAAACTTTTTGAAAGTTGAATGAGAGGGAATGAAATGACTTTACCAAACTTTCATCTTTGCTTTTGATCTCCAGGAATTCAAATTCATTTCATCACAAAAACCCTAGAGTGAAGATGATATGACTTCTTCCATTTAAATAAATGAAAAGGGTTTCGAAAAGGTTTGAATTCATTTTGGAAATATTTCAAATTCGAAACTTTGTGTAACTCAATGATTTTCATGAGAGAAGATAAAAGGACTTCTTCAAATTATATGAAATATGAGTTGGAAATTAAAAGAATCAAATTGAAAGTATTTTGAAACCCACTTTCAATTTAGGAGTTATTTGCCTTTTATTCAAATTATTTTTCTCCTAAAAATAAATAGACGGAAATAAGGGTAAAATGATTCCCTTCAATGGAGAATTAGGAGAAAATAATTTTGAAATCATTTTGGTATTTAAAAAATGATTTTTGTTGGGTTTTATTGCAACAGTAGTATTGTTTGCTTTATTTATTTTTTCGAGGATTTTTCTTGCCTATAAAAATATGTTCATGTTTTAGGATTTCTTTTTCTGATAATTTTGATATATTATATGCCTATATAATATTTCATTTTATTTTAATTCTTCTCTTCTTTTGATTGGTCTGTATTAAAAAAATAGGCCGAAGGCTAGCGGACCCCTACATATCTCCCCGGCCCACCTGGCTTTTCAGCCCAGCCAGCCCCGCACAGGCCGAAGCCGTTGCCTCCCGGTGGCCCGCTCCCTCCCCTCTCATCTCCTCTCACTGACCGGCGGGCCCCGCCTCTTCTTCTTCATCTGCACGCAACGACCCACCGGAGCTCGCTCGAACCGCCGTCAGAATCTCGATCTTCACGGGATTTGATCACCCCGGTCCGCCCCCTCCTGCAAGGTGATTCCCCCTATATATATACCCTCTCCCTCGACCCTCCCCCTCTTCTCCCCGCACCGACAAACCCCGCCGCCTTGTCGATTTGCTCGATGGAGCCGAGCATGCCGCCGCGCCATTGTCACCGAACCGCACGACCCTGACCACCTCATCCCTCCCCGAAATCACCCCTCGGCCTCCACTCGCTCACCCGCATCTTCTCGTGACCTCGCCCAACTCCCTCGAGCACCGGAGCACCACCACCGTCGACGCCCGAACGCCACCGCCGCTTCAACCCCGCCACCGTCGTCCTCCGTCCACCCCCGCCGATGCCACGACCACCACAGGACTTGCCGTCGTCCGCTGCACTGCATGTGCCCTCGTCGGAGCTCGCCGACGACCGGAGCACCGTCGATGACGATGTCCGAGCCTCATCGCCGGTGACCACCACCGCTATAAGCTCCGACGACCTGTCCTCCGTTAGATCTTCAACACACGAACTAGATTAAAACGGATCGAATAGTTATTTTCTATTTGACTAGATTGGTTTTAGTGCGGTTTATTTACGGTTAGTTCAGTTTAGATCTAAACCGGTTCACTAGTTTTCTTTTATTCGTACGCGCGTCAGCGGTTTAGTTATATATTGGTCGAGCGCGGTTTAGCGTTGGATCGCCCACCGTTTAGCCCACTAGCAGCCTGACATGTGCACTTGCCCGTTTAGTTTTTTTTCGTTTCTGTTTCAAAAACAGAATAGTTTCTGTTTTTTAGATTGCTTATAACTTTTAGGTTTTAGAGCCAAATTGAGTGATTCTTTTTGCTCCGTGTCACAAATTTGTTGAAGTTTCTATTTGTGCCATTAGTTTTCAAATTTGAGTAGTTTAAATTTGGATATGATGAAATTTGTTCAAATCACTAATTTGGTCATATTTTGAGTTTTACAAAGTATTTTTGATTGATTCTTTTTGCTACTATTTTGTTATTGTTTTGTCTATCTAGTAGAATATAGTGAATTATTTTTTTGTTTTATTTTAAATTAGGTTTTTTGCAAAAACAATATTGTTTTGCTTATGTAGTTGTTTTAATCATATAATTAGTGTTTTAATTATTATTTTAGTTAATTATTTTTGTAGATTTTTACATGTTGTCATATGTTTCTGTTAGACCACAGTAGATAAATTTTTGTAGTTATTTATTAGTGTTTAGCTGCTGTTTTTGTTTTTGCTTGTTTAGTTCTTAGTGATAGTTGATAAAAAATAGTTTTATTAGTTTTAAAAGTAATTCTTTTTGCCACTTCAAATTATGTTGTTATTGACTCTGTTATTTAGGAGTAAATTAGTTTGATAATTATTTTAGTATTGTATACTATTGTCTTAGTGTTTTGCTAGTTGTTATAGTTGTTCTGGTGTTAACTAGTTAGTTACAATAGTTTTCGTACTTGTTCCTTTTGCTAGTAAATGCTTTAGTAATTTTTTTGTTTTATTAGAATTTATATTTTCTATGCTATAGAAATTTATTAGAGTAATTTAGTTTTAATAAGAGAGTATTGACTGTTATTGTGTGAGTTGTTCTCTTCCTTTTTTTCCTTAAGTTTTCTTTGGAATTCTATTTGGTTTTCATTGATTTCATTATTGTTTTATTTATTTCTTTTTTATTGTTATTTTGATTGCTAGTATTGTTTGCTGGATTATTGCTTGTGTGAGTATAATGTTTGACTATATAGATTTTCTCGGAGTGATGAATAGTTTATCAAAGATTCCGAGAGCGTTATTATCTTCATCAAGTAATACGAGTCAAGTTCACTTTGACCATGTTTTTCATACCTATGTTTTATTTTCATGTAGTAGCACCCTTTCAATAATCCCTCCAGTAGTGATATTGATTTCTTGTAGTTGAGTAGAATGCATGAGGTAGGAACCCATCTTCCTATTATCAAGCCCGGGATGTTATATTGTTTTAATGCTATGCTATAGTAGACGGGTTTGGTATGAGTGCACGAGAGTGGTGTGAAGAAGGAGGACTCTACGTCAATGGCGACAACTTCATGATGGCATCGGCAAGAACTGCACCTTCAGGACTAGACCTCAAGATTTCGAGACTCGAGACAAGAATTCAATACACACTACTGGGTGAAGGACGGTTGACGTGCACCCTGGAGAAACCAGTGGATGGTCGGGATGCATGGAGAAGCGCCATGACATCTTGCGGAAAGCTTCACCCAGACTCAAAGAGACGGAAGAATACTTCATGCCCGAAAGCTTACCTGTGCAACCGCAAGTCACTATGGGCTCTGGCTTGGTTGACCTTAGTTGTGATTCTGGCTGTCCTAGCAGATGTAGAACTACGGTAGGATTGGATGAGCACCGGACAGTGGTCAAAGGAACTCTTCGGAAGACCATGTTTCGGTCATCTTGTTCTCAAACACCCTGAAATGCGAGAACGTAAAAAGAGGGATCGAGTCTTGTGGGTAAAGTGTACAAACCTCTACAGAGGGTTTAAACCTAATCGATTAGTCGTGCCCCCGGTTATGGAAAACTTGAGCCTCTGGACTTGGATCTATCTCGGAACTCTCAACACTAGACTGATAACTTAATTATGGGCAACTTATCATGATTTGGGCTATGAGACATCGGTTGGCGGAACCATGTTATGATAGAAACTCCATAGTACAGACTCCGGTTATTTCCTTTGATGTAGGGAAAATAAAACCAGATTTTATGCAAAAACTCAGACCCAGAGCCACAAAGACATATTGCATATAGTATAGTTTATCATCTGTTTTTCTTATAGTGATCTTGTTGGTACATTCAATGTACTGACCTACACGACTGCAACGTATCATGTTCAGGATTTTATATGACGAGTGAGTTTTTTTTATTGGATTACGGTCCACACCCAACCTGCCACTGGCGTTGATGGGACTCCACACCCGAGTGTTTGTTTCTGCTGAGACTTACGAGGTATATATATATCAGTTTTACGTTATTTATACATGTGATTGACCTTTGATATATACATTGATGTACCGTGTGTGCCAGCATACTAATCCAGGGATGGCACAGATACACAGAGGCTTGACTGTTTGAGGTCGGGTCGCTACACGTTACCCTCTTTGGGTGTATCCACCATGTACACGTCATATGAAGAGGTGGTCGTCCAGCGTCCGGGAAACGGCGGGCTTTGGGCCTGCTCTTCTCCGACATCGTCGCCCATATCGTCGATGTCTTCGGAGCCGTAATCGAGCATGTCAATTAAGTCCTTGAAAGTGGCTATGAAGTGGGTGGTGGGTGGGACGTAAAATTCCCCGCTCTCAGCCCCTAGTCTGGGTTGGGTGTAGTTCGGACGTTGCTCCTCTGTAATGACGAGGGATCGCATCAAGTCCAGAGCCTCGCTTAAAGGCGAGGTATGGCCGGGGAGAAGAGAGTCCGTGGAGTACGACGGGAAGGAAACTCCTTGGCCGAGCTCACACGATGTTGACTCCGAGGGTTTGGATCCAGTGTCCGGAGAGGAGTCCGGCTTCATGATGGTTCCCAGGGACATTGCTTCCTCTGGCTCTCCCGTACTGGGCTTAGTAGCCGCAGATAGTCCGGCGGGCTCAGGAATCCCGTCTTCGGACCTGGTGATGCGCTCTGGATCTCAGGCCAGAGTAGAGGTTGGGGTCGTAAACCCTTGGAAGATCAAGTCTCCTCGGATATCAGCGACATAGTCTAGATTTCCAAAACTAATCTGGTGACCTGGGGCGTAGCTGTCGATTTGCTCTAGATGGCCAAGCGAGTTGGCCCGTAGTGCGAAGCCGCCGAATACAAAGATCTGGCCGGGGAGAAAAACCTCCCCTAGGGCGGCATTGTTGTACATGACTAATGGAGCCATTGAACCTTCTGATGACGACAGCAGAACTCTCAATGAAAGCACCAACGCCGGTGTTAAACCCGGCGGATCTCAGGTGGGGGGTCCCGAACTGTGCGTCTGGGGAAGATGGTAACAGGAGACTGGGGACACAATGTTGCCTAGGTTCGGGTCCTCTTGATGGAGGTAATACCCTACTTCTTGTTTGATTGATCTTGATGAATATGATGATTACAAGAGTTGATCTACCACGAGATCGTAATGGCTAAACCCTAGATGTCTAGCCTGTATGATTGTGATCTTATCTATGGACTAAACCCTCCGGTTTACATAGACACCGGAAGGGCCTAGGGTTGTACAAAGTCGGTTTACAGAGGAAGGAATCTTCATATCTGAACGCCAATCTTGCCTTCCACGCAAAGGAGAGTCCCATCCGGACATGGGAGGAAGTCTTCTATCTTGTATCTTCACGGCCCATTAGTCTGGCCCACGTCACATAGCCCAGACGCCCGAGGACCCCTTAATTCAGGACTCCCTCACCCGTAGCATGCATGTATGGTGAAACGTTATGTAACGAAGTTGGAGCATGAGATATTTTTTGATTGTCTTCCTTATGAGTGGCGGTCGGGGACAAGCAATGGTCTTTTCCTACCAATCTATCCCCCTAGGAGCATGCACGTAGTACTTTGTTTAGATAGCTAATAGACTTTTGCAATAAGTATGTGAGTTATTTATCACTAATGTTGAGTCCATGTATTATACGCACTCTCATCCTTCCACCATTGCTAGCCTCTCTAGTACCGCGCAACTTTTGCCGGTACCATAAACCCACCATATACCTTCCTCAAAACAGCCACCATACCTACCTATTATGGCATTTCCATAGCTATTCTGAGATATATTGCCATGCAACTTTCCACCGTTTCGTTTATTATGACATGCTTCATCATTGTCATATTTCTTTGCATGATCATGTAGTTGACATTGTATTTGTGGAAAAGCCACCGATCATAATTCTTTCATACATGTCACTCTTGATTCAGTGCACATCCAGGTACACCATCGGAGGCATTCATATAGAGTCATATTTTGTTCTAAGTATCAAGTTGTAATTCTTGAGTTGTAAGTAAATAAAAGTGTGATGATCTTCATTATTAGAGCATTGTCCCATGTGAGGAAAAAAAGAGAAAGGCCCAAAAAAGAGAAGGCCCAAAAAAACAAAAAAATGAGAGAAAAAGAGAGAAGGGGCAATGCTACTATCCTTTTACCACACTTGTGCTTCAAAGTAGCACCATGATCTTCATGATAGAGAGTCTCCTATGTTGTCACTTTCATATACTAGTGGGAATTTTTCATTATAGATCTTAGCTTGTATATTCCAATGATGGGCTTCCTCAAATTGCCCTAGTTCTTCGTGAACAAGCAAGTTGGATGCACACCCACTTAGTTTCTTTTTGAGCTTTCATACACTTATAGCTCTAGTGCATCCGTTGCATGGCAATCCCTACTCACTCACATTGATATCTATTGATGGGCATCTCCATAGCTCGTTGATACGCCTAGTTGATGTGAGACTATCTCCTTCTTTTGTCTTCTCCACAACCACCTTCTATTCCACCTATAGTGCTATGTCCATGGTTCACGCTCATGTATTGCATGAAAGTTGAAAAGGTTTGAGAACATCAAAAGTATGAAACAATTGCTTGGCTTGTCATCGAGGTTATGCATGATTTGAATATTTTGTGTGATGAAGATGGAGCATAGCCAGACTATATGATTTTGTAGGAATAAACTTTCTTTGGCCATGTCATTTTGAGAAGACATAATTATTTTGTTAGTATGCTTGAAATATTATTGTTTTATGTCAATATTAAACTTTTGTTTTGAATCTTATGTATCTGAATATTCTTGTCACAATAAAGAAGATTACATTGATACATATGTTAGGTAGCATTCCACATCAAAAATTCTGTTTTTATCATTTACCTACTCGAGGACGAGCAGGAATTAAGCTTGGGGATGCTTGATACGTCTCCAACATATCTATAATTTTTTATTCTTCCATGCTATTATATTATCCATCTTGGATGTTTTATATGCTATTTTATATGATTTTTGGGACTAACCTATTAACCTAGAGCCCAGTGCCAGTTTCTTTTTTTCCTTGTTTTTGAGTTCTACAGAAAAGGAATACCAAACGGAGTCCAATTGATGTGCCAATTTTTGATGATTTGTAATGGACCAAAAGAAGCCCCCGGAGTAAAAGAGTTGGGCCAGAAGAGTCCCGAGCCATCCACGAGGGTGGAGGGCGCGCCCTACCCCCCTGGGCTCGCCCCCCAATCTCGTGGATGACTCAGAGACCCCCCTAACATGAGACCTACGCCAAAAATTCCTATATAGAGGAAACCTCCAGAAAATAACCTAGATCTCTCTCTCTCTCTCTCATTTTTTTGATTTGGCACAATCTTGATGTACCGCAATATTTTCTACGATAGTTGGATCTTATGATGTTTCTCCCCCTCTACCTTCTTGTAATGGATTGAGTTTTCCCTTTGAAGTTATCTTATCGGATTGAGTCTTTAAGGATTTGAGGACACTTGACGTATGTCTTGCATGGGGTACCCATGGTGACAATGGGGTATTCTATTGATTCACTTGATGTATGTTTTGGTGATCAACTTGCAAGTTCTGTGACCTTGTGAACTTATGCATAGGGGTTGGCACACGTTTTGTCTTGACTCTCCGGTACAAACTTTGGGGCACTCTTTGAAGTTCTCTGTGTTGGATGAATAGATGAATCTGAGATTGTGTGATGCATATCGTATAATCATACCCACGGATACTTGAGGTGACATTGGAGTATCTACGTGACATTAGGGTTTTGGTTGATTTGTGTCTTAAGGTGTTATTTAACTATGAACTCTAGGGCTGTTTGTTACACTTATAGGAATAGCCCAATGGATTGATCAGAAAGAATAACTTTAAGGTGGTTTCGTACCCTATAATAATCTCTTCATTTGTTCTCCGCTATTAGTGACTTAAGAGTGATTCTTTGTTGCATGTTGAGGGATAGTTATATGATCAAATTATGTTATTATTGTTGAGAGAACTTGCACTAGTGAAAGTATGAACCCTAGGCCTTGTTTCGAAGCATTGCAGTACCGTTTGTGCTCACTTTTATCATTAGTTACCTTTCTGTTTTTATATTTTCAGATTACAAAAACCTATATCTACCATCCATATTGCACTTGTATCACCATCTCTTCGCCGAACTAGTGCACCTATATAATTTACCATTGTATTGGGTGTGTTGGGGACACAAGAGACACTTTGCTATTTGGTTGCAGGGTTATTTGAGAGAGACCATCTTCATCCTACGCCTCCCATGGATTGATAAACCTTAGGTCATCCACTTGAGGGAAATTTGCTACTGTCCTCCAAACCTCTGCACTTGGAGGCCCAACAATGTCTACAAGAAGAAGGTTGTGTAGTAGACATCAGTCTAGAGCCTCGTCCAACAGTGGCCTTGGTCTTCAGCAGAGTGGGGCCTATTGAGGACTGCACAGGAGCTAAAGAACTTGCAGAGGCTCCTGAGGCAATTGAGATGCCTTTGGTCCTTTTACATGAGGCGAGATGCACATGTGCTGAGGACTTTGCCGGAGGACATGAGGGTTTTGCAACTTGAGGAACTGGGGTAGCTTAAGGAATTGGCCGTGAGGGCATTGATGAGCTTGGTTGTGAGGGCATTGGTGAAGAACTGGGCTTGCGGGCTGGCTTATTTTGCATAGACTTCCTGGGCTTGCTAGCAGAAGCCTCAGCAGCAGCAACTGAGCCTTCATTAAATTTCCTTACTGCTTCTTTAGCCATTTTGGCTAGCTTCGCTTGTTGTTTTGCCCATTCATCAGGATAGTCCTCACTGCACTTGAGGCTGGTGGGATCAGCTTCTTGGCCAGGTGGCAATGGAGGTCTTGTGCAAGGAGGGTGAAGAGCGAATTTCTTCATGTACTTTGAAGTGACATACCTATACTCCCTCCATTCCCGTGCCCATCTCCTCTCTATCCTTTGTATGCGCACCTTGCGCTGATTCTTGTTCTCCTTGCCATGTTTGGTCTCATTAGGTGTACAATATTCTTCATAAATGTCCTCAAGGATCTCAAACACTGTGTTGACTTCCAGTCTCTTTCCTCCCTTCTGAGGTTTCTTGCCATCTGCCATATTCTTCAGCTGAGGATTTTGAACAATTGAGTTCTCTGAAGAAGTGTGCAATTTTTCTTCGAGGAACGCTGCAAATGAGTTAAGTTGATGAGAACCTAGTGATTCAGTAGCGGACATGAGTACCTGTGAACAGAGTATAGGTGCAAAGAATTTGGAGAAGTCATATGCGTTCTCAGAAGTTTTTTCAAAAAGAACAAGTTTGAGGAATTTGACCAGTGGCGTCTTGAGGAATTTCACTAAGCGCCTTTTGACTTAGGTTCCAGAGTTGTATAGATTGAAAATCCACATAAATTAGGAATCTTGAAGAAAAATGTTGCTTAAGATAAATAGATCAAGAACAGATGCTTGTGTGAGGTGTTCAAAGTGTGGAAGTTGAAGAATAAACACCTTTTGAAGATATGTGAAAACCATCAGAATCAACAAGGGTGGTAAAAGTAACTTTTAATTACCCTAGATGAAGAACATGACGAACTGGGAACGTAGATTGGAAGTTCGTCAATCCAGATCTTCCACTCTCTAACTTGGCAGAGGAAGATAGCTACGGCGGCGGCGGAGTGAAGAAATCCGCGGCCGGTGCGAGTACGACGGCGACGAGGCCGAGGTAGTGAAGCTCTTCCTCACCAGTGACGATGGAAGTAGCGGCAGCACTAGGTCAGGAAGCTCGAGCGAGGGGGAAGTGAGGTAGAGCAAGGTAAATGCAGTCTGAGGAGGTGAGGGGTATATATAGCCGAGGTGAAAAACCACTCGTCCGAGGAAAATGGACGAACGTGCCCCTGACTCTTCTCATCCCAGCGACATCTGTCACCCATGTACAGAGCGGTGGCGATCATGTGAGATCGTGGGTGAATAGATAATTCCAATCATGGGATGTGGAACGGTTTAGGCAGCAAAAAAACGAAATTTAGATAAGAAAATTTTAATGTTTTTTTCGCAAATTGTTCAGCTGACAAGGACACAATGAAGATTTTGAACGGGTTTCAAGTAGAACGCACATGGAGAATTTGTGAATAGACTGGGTTGAGTATAGCATAGAGGGGGAAGGGTCCGATCACATTCACTTAGCAGAAAAGGCAACTTGAGGAAATAGCAATAAGTGAATGTTGAAGAGGACTAAAACTCAAATATATACATGCAATGAAGAACACAATCGGAAAGAGCGAAGACAATGCAAAGTTGAAGAATTTGAACAACTGAGCAATTTCAAAACTGAAGAAATACTCAAATTGAAGATTTTCAGCTTTTGTTGGTTTCATGACCCACCGTATAAGAATGATGATTTCAGATGTCGCGTACAATTGTCGTAGGACTCTGAGAATCAAATTCTTCGTTAATTTCTTCACACTTAGCGGGTTAGTCTTCATTGATTGAAAAAAACGTTACTTCGTGTGTTGCACATATAAGTCATCAATTTTGCGTAAGTGTTAGGATGTGTGTCCTTTTCAAATGACATTCGAAGGTTCTAAGATATTTAGCTCACACCGCAACTTGCTAAATCTCTTCTCATCCAAGGGCTTTGTGAAGATATCGGCTAGCTGTTCTTCAGTCTTCACGTGCTCGATAGAGATGTCACCCTTCAACACATGATCATGAAGAAAATGATGACGAATCTGAATGTGCTTTGTCTTCGGGTGATGAACTGGGTTATGAGCAATCTTGATGGCACTCTCATTGAGTAGAGTGGCACATTCTTCACATTGATGCCGTAGTCCTTGAGGGTTTGCTTCATCCATAGCAATTGAGCACATCACGAACCGATAGCAATGTATTCAACTTCAGCAGTAGAGAGTGATACGCAGTTCTGCTTCTTCGAGGACCAACATACCAAGGAGCGTCCGAGGAAATGGCATGTGCCTGATGTTGACTTGCGGTCCACACGATCACCAGCATAGTCTGAGTCTGAATATCCAATGAGATCAAAAGCCGAGCCCTTAGGATACCATAATCCAAGTGTTGGAGTGTGAGCTAGATATCGAAGAATATGCTTCACAACCTTATGGTGCGATTCCTTTGGTGTATCTTGAAAACGGGCACACATGCAAACACTAAGCATAATATCTGGCCTAGATGCACATAAATACAATAAAGAGCCAATCATGGAGCGGTATACATTTTGATCGAAGTCAATACCATTTTCATTAGTGCATAGATGGCCATTTGTGGGCATAGGGATTTTGACTCCTTTGCAATCTTGCATACCGAATTTCCTCAATACATCCTTGAGGTAGTTCTCCTGAGATATGAAGATGCCATTGTGTTGTTGATGTATCTGAAGACCTAAGAAGAATTTCAATTATCCCATCATAGACATTTGATATTCTTCACTCATCATATAGGCGAATTCATCACTGTAGCATTAGTCAGTGATACGTCTCCAACGTATCTATAATTTTTGATTGCTCCATGCTATATTATCTACTGTTTTGGACATCATTGGGCTTTATTATCCACTTTTATATTATTTTTGGGACTAACCTATTAACCGGAGGCCCAGCCCAGAATTGCTGTTTTTGCCTGTTTTAAGGTTTCGAAGAAAAGGAATATCAAACGGAGTCCAAACGGAATGAAACCTTCGGGAACATGATTTTCTTAACGAACAAGACCCGAGAGACTTGGACCCTATGTCAAGACACAAAAGAGGAGGCCACGAGGTAGGGGCGCGCCTACCCCCCAGGCGCGCCCTCCACCCTCGTGGGCCCCTTGTTGCTCCACCGACGTACTCCTTCCTCCTATATATACCTACGTACCCCCAAACGATCAGAGACGGAGCCAAAACCCTCATTCCACTGCCGTAACTTTCTGTATCCACGAGATCCCATCTTGGGGCATGTTCTGGAGCTCCGCCGGAGGGGGCGTCGATCACGGAGGGCTTCTACATCAACACCATAGCCCCTCCGATGAAGTGTGAGTAGTTCACCTCAGACCTACGGGTCCATAGTTAGTAGCTAGATGGCTTCTTCTCTCTTTTTGGATCTCAATACAATGTTCTCCCCCTCTCTTGTGGAGAACTATTCGGTGTAATCTTCTTTTTGCGGTGTGTTTGTTGAGATCGATGAATTGTGGGTTTATGATCAAGTCTATCTATGAACAATATTTGAATCTTCTCTGAATTCTTTTATGTATGATTGGTTATCTTTGCAAGTCTCTTCGAATTATTAGTTTGGTTTGGCCTACTAGATTGATCTTTCTTGCAATGGGAGAAGTGCTTAGCTTTGGGTTCAATCTTGCGGTGTCCTTTCCCAGTGACAGTAGGGGTAGCAAGGCACATATTTTATTGTTGCCATCGAGGATAACAAGATGGGGTTTTCATCACATTGCATGAGTTTATGCCTCTACATCATGTCATCTTGCTTAAGGCATTACTCTGTTTCCATTAACTTAATACTCTAGATGCATGCTGAATAGCGGTCGATGAGTGGAGTAATAGTAGTAGATACAGGCAGGAGTCGGTCTACTTGTCTCGGACGTGATGCCTATATACATGATCATACCTAGATATTCTCATAAGTATGCTCAATTCTGTCAATTGCTCAACAGTAATATGCTCTCGAGAGAAGCCACTAGTGAAACCTATGGCCCCCGGGTCTATCTTCATCATATTAGTCTCCAACTACTTAGTTATTTCCTTTGCTTTTTTACTTTGCTTTTGTTTTACTTTGCATATTTATCACAAAAATACCAAAAATATTATCTTATCATATCTATCAGATCTCACTCTCGTAAGTGGCCGTGTAGGGATTGACAACCCCTTATCGCGTTGGTTGCGAGGATTTATTTGTTTTGTGCAGGTACGAGGGACTGGCGCATAGCCTCCTACTGGATTGATACCTTGGTTCTCAAAAACTGAGGGAAATACTTACGTTACTTTGCTGCATCATCCCTTCCTCTTTGGGGAAAACCAACGCAGTGCTCAAGAGGTAGCAAGAAGGATTTCTGGCGCCGTTGCCGGGGAGGTCTACGCAAAAGTCAATATACCAAGTACCCATCACATACCCTTATCTCCCGCATTACATTATTTGCCATTTGCCTCTCGTTTTCCTCTCCCCCCATTTCACCCTTGCCGTTTTCTTCGCCCTCTCTCTCTATCCTCCCTCTCTTTCTCTATTTGCCTCTTTTTGCCCGCTTGCTTTTTGTTTGCTTGTGTGTTAGTTCGCTTGCTTGTCACGATGGCTCAAGATAACACTAAATTGTGTGACTTCACCAATACCAACAACAATGATTTTATTAGCACTCTGATTGCTCCTCTTACCGATGCTGAATCTTGTGAAATTAATACTGCTTTGCTGAATCTTGTCATGAAAGATTTGTTTTCCGGCCTTCCTAGTGAAGATGCCGCTACCCATCTAAATAGCTTCATTGATTTGTGTGATATGCAAAAGAAGAAAGATGTGGATAATGATATTGTTAAATTGAAGCTATTTCCTTTTTCGCTTAGAGATCGTGCTAAAGCTTGGTTTCGTCTTTGCCTAAAGATAGTATTGATTCATGGAACAAGTGCAAAGATGCTTTTATCTCTAAGTATTTTCCTCCCGCTAAGATCATCTCTCTTAGAAACGATATTATGAATTTTAAGCAACTTGATCATGAACATGTTGCACAAGCTTGGGAGAGAATGAAACTAATGATACGTAATTGCCCTACTCATGGTTTAAATTTGTGGATGATTATACAAAAAATTTATGCCGGATTGAATTTTGCTTCTAGAAATCTTTTAGATTCGGCCGCGGGAGGCACTTTTATGGAAATCACTTTAGGAGAAGCTACTAAACTCCTAGATAATATTATGGTTAATTATTCTCAATGGCATACTAAAAGATCTACTAATAAAAAGGTGCATGTGATAGAAGAAATTAATGTTTTGAGTGGAAAGATGGATGAACTTATGAAATTATTTGCTAGCAAGAGTGTTTCTTCTGATCCTAATGATATGCCCTTGTCTAGTTTGATTGAGAATAATAATGAATCTATGGATGTGAATTTTGTTGGTAGGAACAATTTTGGTAACAACGCATATAGAGGAAATTTCAGTCCTAGGCCTTATCCTAGTAATCCCTCTAATAATTATGGTAATTCCTACAACAATTCTTATGGAAATTATAATAAGATGCCCTCTGATTTTGAGTCTAATATTAAAGAATTTATTACTTCGCAAAAGAATTTTCATGCTTTGATTGAAGAAAAATTGCTTAAGATTGATGAGTTGGCTAGGAACGTTGATAGAATTTCTCTTGATGTTGATTCTTTGAAACTTAGATCTATTCCACCTAAGCATGATATCAATGAGTCTCTCAAAGCCATGAGAATTTCCATTGATGAGTACAAAGAAAGAACCGCTAGGATGCGTGCTAAGAAAGATGCCTTTATAAGAGCTTGTCCTTCTAGTTCCTATGAAAATAAAGATGAAGATCTAAAAGTTATCGATGTGTCCCCTATTAAATCTTTGTTTTGCAATATGAATCTTGATAATGATGGGACTGAATATAATCCACCATTACCTAGAAGGTGTTCCAAGAATGCAGAATTTTTTGATCTTGATGCTAAATTTGATAAAAGTGGGATTGAAGAAATTAAAACCCTAGATGTTGCTAAACCCACTATTATGGATTTCAAGGAATTTAACTATGAAAATTGCTCTTTGATTGATTGTATTTCCTTGTTGAAATCCGTGCTAAATTCTCCTCATGCTTATAGTCAAAATAAAGCGTTTACTAAACATATCGTTGACGCCTTAATGCAATCTTATGAAGTGTAACATCCCAAAATTCTAAATTTTGGAATGTTATATTAAATAAATATTTATGAATCTTCGTTTGATTTTTGTGTGACTAATTGTGTGAAATTGAGTGGCATTTGGAAATTTCAGAGACATTTGAATTTTATTTGAATTTGGATTCAACTTGGCATTCGAAATTTATTTCATATACCCCTGACAAATACTTGTTTAAAAGTATGAGAGGAGCTAACATGACACTCCAAAAAGTCAGGAGAAATTAATGCCAAAAGTTTTCGAATTCAAATTGGAGTTTATTTGGAATTTCTAAAAAATGTTTTCTTTTAGTTTGGATTTTGCCTCTGGAAAAATGTTCACGTTGTAGGGTTTATTTTTTCTGATTTTATTGATATATATATATATATGTCCTATATAAAAATACTATAGTTTGCTCTATATTTAGTTTTCTCTCTCTGTGCTTTTTTTCAAAAAAAAGAAAAAAGGGAAAAGAAACCCCTGAGCTAGCCAGGCCAACCGGCCCAGCTAGCCACCCAACGCAGCCCAGCCAGCCACCCGACGCGGCCCCGCTGCTAGCCGAGCCGCAACCCAGCCGCGCGCACGCCCGAGCCGTCTCCGCTTCGGCCGCCTGACCGAACCCTCCTCTCCCTCTCTCACTGATCGCGGGGCCCGCCCTCATCTCTTTTCCCTCGCCCACGCCATGTCGCACCAGAGCACGACCACCGCCGCCCGACACCGCGATCTTCTCTGGATCGCGATCCCGCGTCGCCCCCTCCTCCAAGACCTTGCCCTATATAAACCCCTGGGCCTCCTCTCTCGATCCCCTTAAAACCCTAACCCCGAAACCAACCACCGCCCACGCCCTTGCCGAACGCATCTCGCCGCCGTCGCCTCGGTTCGCCGCCCCTCCCGACGCCGGTGAGCACTCTCTGCCCTCCCAGCATCATCACCCGAACCGCCATCTCCTCCCGCACCTCTTTGACATCCTCTCTCCACCCAGGGATCGCCGGAGTCACCGCCTTGAGCATCACCGCCCGTCACCGGAGTTGCAGAGCACCAGGAGCCCCGCCGAGCTCGTTCCACTCGTCTCCGTCATCCCCGAACGCAGCAACCGCCACCCTCGACCTCGCCTCGCTCCGCCGCTTCTCCCTGACGTCACCGCCGTCGCCCCAGACCACCGGAGCCGCTGCGTCGTCGCCACCTGAGCCGCCGTTGTCCGTCGTCGCCGTCAAGTCGTTGTAAGCCGCCGGAACTCCCCGCCACCATTGGATCGCGCATGAACAACCTAGATTAGATCACACGAAGGGTTAGGTTTATTTGTTTAGATCGGTTTTAGTTCGGTCTTTTCCCGGTTTAGTTACGATTTATTTCAATTGACCGAACCGGTCGGTTATTCTGTTTAGCCGTGGGCGCGTTTTAGTTAGTGTTCGCCTGAGCGTTAGATAGGCCTAGTAGCGCCTGTTTTTTTAGTTATTTTTTTAGTTTCTGTTTTTAAAACAGAATAGTTCTATTCTTGTAAATTCTATATCTTTTAGGTTGTTTAATATTTTTAGTTGATTCTTTCTTTTTACTTTACAAATTTCTTGTAGTTTCTGTAGAAAATAGATTCGGCCATGTTTTAGTTTAAAAAAATGTTTTATATTAGTTTTAGTCAGATTAGTATTTCTGCTATAAAGTGAGTTAGGATTATTTTATTTTAGTGAATCCTTTTGTCACTGCTTTGTTTTGACCTTGCCTAGCAATAGGATTAATTTGGGTATTTATAGTTTTTATTAAAAATGGTTTTACTCGAAAACAAGCTTTTCTAGTTGTGTTAGCTTGCTGCTGTTTTTTGCTGTTTTATTTATTTTAAAAATTTATTTTCACCTCTGTTATATTTTGTTCAGTTTGGTTTCTATAGTATTAGAGGCTGAACTTTTATTTACAGAAAAATAAAATGTTTTATTTTTTTCTTACTGGTTTTGTTTTAAGCATAATTAGAGTTTTAATTTAGCTTTTATGTGTTTCCTTTTGCTAGTAAAACTTTATGAAAAATACTTTATGTTAACTTAGTTGATTTAAATTTTATTTTTTTTCTGTTAAAATTATTAGTTTAGTATTTTCTTTGTTAAGTTTTGCTTAGGACAAAACTGTTTTGTGGTATGTCTTAGAGTTTTCTTTAGTAGTTTTGTTGTGTAGTTTTCCTTTGTTCTTATTTGGTGTCCCTGGTTGTTTCATAACTTATTTGTTGGTTTTATTATGAGTCTTAGAATTGCTTGCTAGTATGTTTGCTTATATGAATGCTATGTTTGACTATATAGATTTTCAACAGAGTGACGAATAGTTCTACTAAGTCATTATTCTGAGAGCGTTGTTATCTTCATCAAGTAATACCAGGCAAGTTCACTTTGACCAAGTTTTTCATTCCTATGTTTTATTTGCATGTAGTAGCACCCTTTCAATAATCCCTCCAGTAGTGATATTGATTTCTTGTAGTTGAGTAGAATGCATGAGGTAGGAACCCATCTCCCTATTGTCAAGCCTGGGACGTTATGTAGTTTTAATGCTACGCTATAGTAGACGGGGTTTGGTATGAGTGCATGAGAGTGGTGTGAAGAAGGCGGACTATACATCAATGGCGACAACTTCATGATGGCATCGGCAAGGTCTGCATCTTCAGTACTCCTCAAGATTTTGAGACTCGAGACAAGAATTCAATACACGCTACTGGGTGAAGGACGGTTAACGGGCACCCTAGAGAAACCAGTGGTTGGCCGGGATGCATGGAGAAGTGCCATGACATCTTGCGGAAAGCTTCGCCCAGACTCAAAGATACGGAAGAATACTTCATGCCCGGAAGCTTACCTGTGCAACCGCAAGTCACTACGGGCTCTGGCTTGGTTGACCTTAGTTGTGACTGTGGCTGGGACGGTGCTAGCAGATGTAGAACTACGGTAGGATTGGATGAGCACCGGATAGTGGTCAGAGGAACTCTTCGGAAGACCATGTTTCGGTCATCTTGTTCTCAAACACCCTGAAGTGCGGGAACATAAAAAGAGGGATCGAATCTTGCGGGTAAAGTGTACAAACCTCCGCAGAGGGTTAAAACCTAATCGATCAGCCGTGTCCCCGGTTACGGACAATTTGAGCCTCTGGACTTGGATCTATCTCGGAACTCTCAACACCGAACTGATAAATTAATTGTGGGCAACTTATGATGATTTGGGCTATGAGACATCGGTTGGCGGAACCATGTCATGATAGAAAAGTCCGTAGTACAGACTCCGGATAATTCCTTTGATGTAGGGAAAATAAAACCAGCTTTTATGCAAACAAAACTCAGATACAGAGGCACAAAGCCATATTGCATATAGTATAGTTTATCATCTGTTTTTCTTACAGTGATCTTGCCTGTACATTCAATGTACTGACCTACACGGCTGCAACGTCTCATGTTGCAGATATGTTTCTTCCGACGAGTAAGAGTACGGTACAGGGTTACGGTCTACACTCAACCTGCCGATGGCGTTGATGGGACTCCACACCCGATTGATTGTTTCCGTTGAAACTTATAAGGTATATATCAGTTTTACGTTATTTATACATGTGATTGCACTTTGATATATACATTGATGTACTGCGTGTGCCAGCATACTGATCCAGGGATGGCACAGATACACAGAGGCTTGACCGTCTGAGGTCGGGTCGTTACATGAAGAAAAACTTGAATTGGAAGTTTCTATCCCTAGAAAACTTTATGATGAGTGGGAACCAACTATTAAAATTAAAGATCATTAATGCTATGCTTTATGTGATTTGGGTGCTAGTGTTTCCATGATTCCAAAGACTTTGTGTGATTTGTTAGGTTTCCGTGATTTTGATGATTGCTCTCTAAACTTGCACCTTGCGGATTCCACTATTAAGAAACCTATGGGAAGAATTAATGATGTTCTTATTGTTGCAAATAGGAATTATGTGCCCGTAGATTTTATTGTTCTTGACATAGGTTGCAATCCTTCATGTCCTATTATTCTTGGTAGACCATTCCTTAGAACGATTGGTGCAATTATTGATATGAAGGAAGGAAATATTAGATTCCAATTATAATTAAGGAAAGGCATGGAACACTTTCCTAGAAAGAAAATTAAATTACCTTATGAATCTATTATGAGATCCACTTATGGATTGCCTACCAAAAATGGCAATACCTAGATCTATCCTAGTTTGTTATGCCTAGCTAGGGGCGTTAAACAATAGCGCTTGTTGGGAGGCAACCCAATTTTATTTTTGTTCCTTGATTTTTGCTCCTGTTTAGTAATAAATAATTTATCTAGCCTCTGTTTTGGTTGTGTTTTTTGTGTTTAATTAGTGTTTGTGCCAAGTAGAACCGTTGGGAAGACTTGGGGAAAGTCTTGTTACACTTGCTGTAAAAAACAGAAACTTTAGCACTCAAGAGAACTGCTACCATTTTTATTTGGAAAGTGATATTTAGTTAATTCTTTTTGAAGATGATTAATAGATAAATTCCTCACGTCCAGAAATTTATTTTAGAATTTTTGGGGTTACAGATCTTGCGCTAGCTACAGATTATTACAGACTGTTCTGTTTTTGACAGATTCTGTTTTCCGTGTGTTGTTTGCTTATTTTGATGAATCTATGGCTAGTAAAATAGTTTATAAACCATAGAGAAGTTGGAATACAGTAGGTAACACCAATGTAAATAAAGAATGAGTTCGTTACAGTACCTTGAAGTGGTCTTTTGTTTTCTTTCCCTAACGGAGCTCACGAGATTTTCTACTTTAAGTTTTGTGTTGTGAAGTTTTCAAGTTTTGGGTAAAGATTTGATGGATTATGGAACAAGGAGTGCAAGAGACTAAGCTTGGGGATGCCCATGGCACCCCCAAGATAATCCAAGGACACCTAAAAGCCAAAGCTTGGGGATGCCCCGGAAGGCATCCCCTCTTTCGTCTACTTCTATCGGTAACTTTACTTGGAGCTATATTTTTATTCACCACATGATATGTGTTTTGCTTGGAGCGTCTTGTATGATTTGAGTCTTTATTTTTTTAGTTTACCACAATCATACTTGCTGTACACACCTTTTGATATAGCCATACATGATTTGGAATTTGTTAGAATACTCTATGTGCTTCGCTTATATCTTTTGAGTTATATAGTTTTGCTCTAGTACTTCACTTATATCTTTTAGAGCACGGTGGTGGATTTGTTTTATAGAAACTATTGATCTCTCATGCTTCACTTATATTATTTTGAGAGTCTTAAATAGCATGGTAATTTACTTAAATAATCCTAATATTCTTGGTATTCAAGAATAATAAAAGAACTTCCTTATGAGTGTGTTGAATGCTATGAGAAGTTTGATACTTGATAATTGTTTTGAGATATGAAGATGGTGATATTAAAGTTATGCTAGTTGAGTAGTTGTGAATTTGAGAAATACTTGTGTTAAAGTTTATGATTCCCGTAGCATGCACGTATGGTGAACCATTATGTGATGAAGTCGGAGCATGATTTATTTTTTTGATTGTCTTCCTTATGAGTGGCACTCGGGGACGAGCGATGGTATTTTCCTACCAATCTATCCCCCTAGGAGCATGCGCGTAATACTTTGCTTTGATAACTTGTAGATTTTTGCAATAAGTATATGAGTTCTTTATGACTAATGTTGAGTCCATGGATTATACGCACTTTTCTCACCCTTCCACCTTTGCTAGCCTCTCTAATACCGCGCACCTTTCGCCGGTATCATACTCCCACCATATACCTTCCAAAACAGCCACCATAACTACCTATTATGGCATTTCCATAGCCATTTCGAGATATATTGCCATGCAACCTTCCACCGTTCCATTTATTGTGACACACTCCATCATTGTCATATTGCTTAGCATGATCATGTAGTTGACATCGTATTTGTGGCAAAGCCACCATTCATAATTCTTTCATACGTGTCACTATTGATTCATTGCATATCCCGGTACACCGCTGGAGGCATTCATATAGAGTCATATTTTGTTCTAAGTATTGAGTTGTAACTGTTGAGTTGTAAGAAAAATAAAAGTGTGATGATCATCATTATTAGAGCATTGTCCCAATGAGGAAAGGGTGATGGAGACTATCATTCCCCCACAAGTCTGGATGAGACTCCGGACGAAAAAAAGAGAAAGAAAAGAGGCCATAAATAGGAGAAAAGGCCCAACTAAAAAAATGAGAGAAAAGGAGAGAAGGGACAATGTTACTATCCTTTTACTACACTTGTGCTTCAAAGTAGCACCATGATATTCATGATAGAGAGTCTCCTATGTTATCACTTTCATATATTAGTGGGAATTTTTCATTATAGAACTTGGCTTGTATATTCCAATGATGGGCTTCCTCAAAATGCCCTAGGTCTTCATGAGCAAGCAAGTTGGATGCACACCCACTTAGTTTCTTTTGTTGAGCTTTGATATACTTATAGCTCTAGTGCATCCATTGCATGGCAATCCCTACTCACTCACATTGATATCTATTGATGGGCATCTCCATAGCCCGTTGATACGCCTAGTTGATGTGAGACTATCTTCTTCCTTTTTGTCTTCCCCACAACCACCATTCTATTCCACTTATAGTGCTATATCCATGGCTCATGCTCATGTATTGAGTGAAGATTGAAAAAGTTTGAGAACACCAAAAGTATGAAACAATTGCTTGGCTTGTCATCGGGGTTGTGCATGATTTAAATATTTTGTGTGGTGAAGATGGAGCATAGCCAGACTATATGATTTTGTAGGGATAACTTTCTTTAGCCATGTTATTTTGAGAACACATGATTGCTTTGTTAGTATGCTTGAAGTATCATTATTTTTATGTCAATATTAAACTTTTGTCTTGAATCTTTCGGATCTGAATATTCATACCACAATTAAGAAGAATTACATTAAAATTATGCCAAGTAGCACTCCACATCAGAAAATTTGTTTTTATCATTTACCTACTCGAGGATGAGCATGAATTAGGCTTGGGGATGCTTGATACGTCTCCAACGTATCTATAATTTTTGATTGCTCCATTCTATAATATCTACTGTTTTGGACATTATTGGGCTTTATTATCCACTTTTATATTATTTTTGGGACTAACCTATTAACCGGAGGCCCAGCCCAGAATTCCTGTTTTTTGCCTATTTTAGGGTTTCGAAGAAAAGGAATATCAAACGGAGTCCAAACGGAATGAAACCTTCGGGAACGTGATTTTCTTAACGAACAAGACCCGGGAGACTTGGACCCTATGTCAAGACACAAAAGAGGAGGCCACGAGGTAGGGGCGCGCCTACCCCCCCCCCTAGGCGCGCCCTCCAACCTCGTGGGCCCCCTGTTGCTCCACCGATGTACTCCTTCCTCCTATATATACCTACGTACCCCCAAACGATCAGAGACGGAGCCAAAACCCTAATTCCACCGCCGTAACTTTCTGTATCCATGAGATCCCATATTGGGGCCTATTCCGGAGCTCCGCCGGAGGGGACATCGATTACGGAGGGCTTCTACATCAACACCATAGCCCCTTCAATGAAGTGTGAGTAGTTCACCTCAGACCTACGGGTCCATAGTTAGTAGCTAGATGGGTTCTTCTCTCTTTTTGGATCTCAATACAATGTTCTCCCCCTCTCTTGTGGAGAACTATTTGATGTAATCTTCTTTTTGCGGTGTGTTTGTTGAGACTGATGAATTGTGGGTTTATGATCAAGTCTATCTATGAACAATATTTGAATCTTCTCTGAATTCTTTTATGTGTGATTGGTTATCTTTGCAAGTCTCTTTGAAGTATCAGTTTGGTTTGGCCTACTAGATTGATCTTTCTTGCAATGGGAGAAGTGCTTAGCTTTGGGTTCAATCTTGCGGTGTCCTTTCCCAGTGACAGTAGGGGCAGCAAGGCACATATTGTATTCTTGCCATCGAGGATAACAAGATGGGGTTTTCATCATATTGCATGAGTTTATCCCACTACATCATGTCATCTTGCTTCAGGCGTTACTCTGTTTTCATTAACTTAATACTCTAGATGCATGCTGGATAGCGGTCGATGAGTGGAGTAATAGTAGTAGATGCAGGCAGGAGTCGGTCTACTTGTCTCGGACGTGATGCCTACATACATGATCATACCTACATATTCTCATAACTATGCTCAATTTTGTCAATTGCTCAATAGTAATTTGTTCACCAACCGTAGAATACTTATGCTCTCGAGAGAAGCCACTAGTGAAACCTATGGCCCCCGGGTCTATCTTCATCATATTCGTCTCCTACTACTTAGTTATTTCCTTTTCTTTTTACTTTGCTTTTATTTTACTTTGCATCTTTATCACAAAAATACCAAAAATATTATCTTATCATATCTATCAGATCTCACTCTCGTAAGTGGCCGTGTAGGGATTGACAACCCCTTATCGCGTTGGTTGCGAGGATTTATTTGTTTTGTGCAGGTACGAGGGACTGGCGCGTAGCCTCCTACTGGATTGATACCTTGGTTCTCAAAAACTGAGGGAAATACTTATGCTACTTTGCTGCATCATCCCTTCCTCTTTGGGGAAAACCAACGCAGTGCTCAAGAGGTAGCAGTCAGTATAGCCAAAAATGATATCATCAACATATATTTGGCACACGAATAGTTCATCATCATAAGTTTTGGTTAAGAGAATTGGGTGAAGTGAACCGGGTTTGAAGCCTTTCTTCATGAAGAATTCCTTCAAAGTAGCATACCATGCCCGAGGGGCCTGCTTGAGGCCATAGAGGGCCTTATTGAGTCTGAAGACTTTGCCAGGATGCTTTGGATCTTCAAAACCTCGGGGTTGAGCAACATATACTTCTTCCTCAAGCTTACCATTGGGGAATGCACTTTTCACATCCATTTGATATAAGATGATATTGTGATGGTTAGCATAAGTAAGTAATATGCGAATATCCTCAAGTCTAGCAACAGGTGCAAAATTTTCATCAAAGTCAATTCCTTCAACCGGTGTGTAGCCTTAAGCTACCAGTCGTGCCTTATTCCTCACCACAAGGCCATTTTCATCTTGCTTGTTGCAGTAGATCCATTTGGTGCCGATGATATTGTGCTTGCATGGGTCTAGTCGCTTGACAAGTTCCCACACATTGTTGAGCTTGAACTGATGTAATTCCTCCTACATCGCTTGAATCCACTCAGGCTCCAGAAATGCTTCATCTACCTTAGTGGGCTCTGTGATAGAGACGAAAGCAGCAAAGTGCCCACAAAAGTTAGACAAATGTGAAGCTTTTGAGCGTGTGAGAGGACCTGGTGCGTTGATGTCGCTAATGATTTTCTCCATCTGCACTTCATGTGTGACACGAGGATGTGCTAGTTGATGACGAGGAATTTTCTCAGCATTTTCTTCAGAGCCATTTTCTTCAGGTGCACCAACATGATGTTCTTAGCGATCAGGAATGCCTTCTTCAGCAGATTCTTTAGTAGGAATGACATCCTCAGTAGCCTTGAACTTGATGGTTTCCTCAGGTGATTTTTCATCTAGCATAGGAGGTAGGTGCTCTCTTTGCGAGCCATTAGTTTCATCGAACCGCACATCTACAGTTTCAACAACCTTGTGGTGATAGGTGTTGAAGACTCTGTAGGTGTGTGAGTCCTTTCCATAACCAAGCATAAAACCTTCATGTGCTTTCGGTGCAAATTTAAAACTGTGATGAGGATCTCTAATCCAACATTTAGCACCGAAGACTTTGAAATAACTCACATTGGGCTTCTTGTCAGTGAGGAGTTCATATGAGGTCTTTCTGAAGATTTTGTGAAGATATACCCTGTTGATGATGTGGTACGCAGTATCAATTGCCTCAGGCCAGAAGCGAGGAGGCGTCTTGTATTCATCAAGCATAGTGCGAGCCATCTCAACAAGAGCCCGATTCTTGCGCTCCACGATGGCATTCTACTGAGGAGTATAAGGAGCATATAATTTGTGAGTAATACCAAGTTCATCAAGGTAGTCATCAAAATCAGTATTCTTGAACTCAGTTCCATTGTCACTTCTGATGTGCTTGATCTTCACACCAAAGTTGGTTGAAACCCTCGAGGAAAATTGTTTGAAGACTTCCTGCACTTCAGTTTTGTAAGTGATGATATGCACCCATGTGTAACAAGAATAGTCATCAACTATGACGAAGCCATATAAAGATGCACCATTAGTATATGTAGCATAGTGAGTAGGGCCAAAGAGATCAATGTGAAGCAATTCAAATGGACGAGTGGTAGTCATGATGATTTTTGAGGGATTCTTGGCCTTGGTCATCTTTCCAGCTTCACAAGCTCCACATAGATGGTCCTTGAGGAATTTGACACCCTCAATGCCAATGACATGCTTCTTCTTCACGAGCGTGTGCATATTCCTCATGCCAGCATGACCAAGTCATCGATGCCATAGCCAGCCTTCTGAAGCTTTTGCAAGTAGACATGTAGCAGGTTGTGGTCCTGTAAAGAAATCAACAATATACAAATCTCCTCTCCTAAAGCCTTTGAAGACTTTGGAATTGTCAGCTTCCATGATCACAACACAACGATACTTGCCAAAGACAACAACCATATCAAGATCACAAAACATTGAGACAGACATGAGGTTGAACCCTAAGGACTCGACAAGCATGACTTTGTCCATGTGTCGATCCTTTGAGATTGCAACCTTACCTAGACCCAATACCTTGCTTTTGCCTTTGTCAGCATAGGTGATATGCTTCAGATGTGATGGAGTTAAAGCAGTGTCTATCAATAAGTTCCTATCACCAGTCATGTGATTTGTGCATCCACTATCGAGGACCCACTCAGTGTCTTTGGGTTGATCATCCTGCAGATGAATTAGTGCAACTTACGAACTCATATACTTCATCAGTGAAGAATATGACATCAATTTCATCAGATCAATTTCATCAAGGAAGAGAATAGGTACAACAGTATGAGGACGAGAGAAATGAAGGTTCATTTCTTCATGATTAGCTTGCGTCCTTTCAAGCATATTCAGGTCTCCAGCAAATTCTTTAGATGTTTAAGTTCATCTGGAGACCTGACCCTGCATAAGAGATTAGTTCTTTTTCTTCACCACCCACATCTGGAGGGGTGGCAAAGAGTTCATCATTCTGCGAGCTCCATAAGAGAAAGGTGGTGAGGGAGTCCTGGATTAGGGGGTGTCCGGATGGCCGGACTATACCTTCAGCCGGACTCCTGGACTATGAAGATACAAGATTGAAGACTTCGTCCCGTGTCCGGAAGGGACTTTCCTTGGTGTGGAAGGCAAGCTCGGCGATACAGATATGTAGATCTCCTACCATTCTAACCGACTTTGTGTAACCCTAACCCTATCCGGTGTCTATATAAACCGGAGGGTTTTAGTCCGTAGGACAACATACAGAACAACAATCATACCATAGGCTAGCTTCTAGGGGTTAGCCTCTCCGATCTCGTGGTAGATCTACTCTTGTACTACCCATATCATCAATATTAATCAAGCAGGACATAGGGTTTTACCTCCATCGAGAGGGCCCGAACCTGGGTAAACCTTCGTGTCCCTTGCCTCCTGTTACCATCCGGCCTAGACGCACAGTTCGGGACCCCCTACCCGAGATCCGCCGGTTTTGACACCGACATTGGTGCTTTCATTGAGAGTTCCTCTGTGTCGTCGCCGTTAGGCTTGATGGCTCCTACGATCATCAATAGCGATGCAGTCCAGGGTGAGACCTTCCTCCTTGGACAGATCTTTGTCTTCGGCGGCTTCGCACTGCGGGCCAATTCACCTGGCCATCTGGAGCAGATTCAAAGTTATGCCCCTGGCCGTCAGGTCAGATTTGGAAGTTTAAACTACACGGCTGACATCCGTGGGGACTTGATCCTCGACGGATTCGAGCCACTGCCGAACACGCCACACTGTCACGACAAGCATGATCTAGCTCTGCTGCCGAACAGTGCCCTGGAGGCCGCACCCGCATCGGCTTCGACCCTTAATTCGGAGCCAACTCCGCCGATCGAGGATGGGCGGTTGGACGCCGCCTCGGGGGCTGTGATCCCAACGGCGATCGAGCCGAACACCAGCCCCGCACTCCACGAGACTCGTGACTCCAAGGAGCCGGACTCCTCTCTGGACTCCGAACCCTCCGCGCCCCTGCCGAACGAATCCGATTGGGCGCCGATCATGGAGTTTACTGCCACGGACATCTTTCAGCACTCGCCTTTCGGCGATATTCTGAAGACACTAAAGTCTCTCTCTTTATCAGGAGAGCCCTGTCCGGACTACGGTCAGCAAGGTTGGGATACGGACGATGAAGAAATTCAAAGCCCACCCACCACCCACTTTGTAGCCACTGTCAACGATTTAACCGACATGCTCGACTTGGACTTCGAAGACATCGACGGTATGGACGCCGATGCGGGAGACGATGAAGAACCAGCGCCTACTGGGCCCTGGAAAGCCATCTCGTCGTATGATATATACATGGTGGACACCCCAAAAGAAGGAGATGGCGATGGAACAGCGGAGGATGACCCCTCCAAGAAACAGCCTAAGCGCCGGCGTCAGCGGCGCCGCTCAAAATCCCGCCAAAGCAAATACGGTGATTCCAGCACAGGAGATAATAATACTCCGGAGAATGCCGAAGAAAATCCCCTCCAGCAAGATTCAGCACAGGAGGATGGAGAAGCCAGCCCTCATGAGAGAGCGGAAGACAGAGAGGTCGAGGACGATAAAGATACGCCTCCCTCCGAAGACGAGGCAAGCCTCGAAGATGACGAATTCGTCGTGCCAGATGATCCCGTCGAACAAGAGCGTTTTCAACGTAGGCTCATGGCCACGGCAAGAAGCCTCAAGAAAAACAGCAACGGCTTAGAGCTGATCAAGATTTGCTAGTCGACAGATGGACTGAAGTCCTTGCGGCCGAAGAGCATAAACTCGAACGCCCCTCCAAGAGCTACCCAAAGCGCAGGTTGCTACCCCAATTAGAGGAGGAAGCACTTAAACCTACATCACCAGCACTTGATACGGCCGACCGGCCACCTCGTGGCCGCGACAGAGGGGCCTCTCGGCCCTCCACTCAAGCCGCACCCCGTACCAAGGCACGGGAAAATGCGCTAGACCTGCGAGATATGTTGGAGGACAAGGCAAGGCAAACAAGATCGATCTACGGATCGCGTGGGCGCCCCACGACTCGAGATGGTAACCGTCATGCCGGACACAAATCCGGTAGGGCCGAACACAGTAGACAAAGCTCATTGGAGCTACGTCGTGATATAGCCCAGTACAGAGGCGCCGCACACCCACTATGCATCACAGATGAAGTAATGGATCATCAAATCCCCAAGGGTTTCAAACCACATCGAATCATATGATGGCACAACAGATCCTGCGGTATGGATCGAGGATTATCTCCTTCATATCCACATGGCCCGCGGCGATGATCTCCACGCCATCAAATACCTCCCACTCAAGCTTAAAGGACCAGCTCGGCATTGGCTTAATAGCTTGCCAGCAGTATCAATCGGTTGTTGGGAGTACCTGGAAGCCGCATTCCTCGACAACTTCCAGGGCACTTATGTGCGACCACCAAATGCCGACGACCTAAGCCACGTAAATCAGCAGCCAGAGGAATCGGCCAGGCAATTCTGGACACGGTTCCTAAGAAAGAAAAATCAAATAGTCGACTGTCTGGACGCTGAGGCCCTAGCAACCTTCAAACACAATATCCGTGACGAGTGGCTTGCCCGGCACCTTGGACAGGAAAAGCCGAAATCCATGGCAGCACTCATGACCCACTTTTGCGCGGGAGAAGACAACTGGCTTGCTCGTAGCAACAATATGACCAAGAACCCTGGTAATTCGGATACCAGGGACAGTAGTGGCAGGTCGCGTCGCAACAAGCAGAAGCGCCGCACTAACGGCGACAATGCTGAGGATACGACAGTTAATGCCGGATTCAGAGGCTATAAATCCGGTCAGCGGAAAAAGCCATTCAAAAGAAATCCTAGGGGCCCGTCCAGTTTGGACCGAATACTCGACCGCTTGTGCCAGATACACGGCACCCCCGAAAAGCCAGCCAATCACACCAATAGGGATTGTTGGGTGTTCAATCAGGCAGGCAAGTTATATGCCGAAAATACAGACAAGGGGCTGCATAGCGATGACGACGAAGAGCCCCGGCCGCCGAACAACAGTGGATAGAAGGGTTTTCCCCCACAAGTGCGGACGGTGAACATGATATACGCAACCCACATCCCCAAGAGGGAGCGGAAGCGCGCGTTAAGGAACGTATACGCGATAGAGCCAGTCGCCCCAAAGTTCAACCCATGGTCCTCCTGCCCGATCACCTTTGATCGAAGGGACCATCCCACTAGCACCCGTCATGGCGGATTCGCCACACTGGTTCTAGACCCAACTATTGACGGATTTCATCTCACTAGAGTCCTTATGGACGGCGGCAGTAGCCTGAACCTGCTTTACCAGGATACAGTGCGGAAAATGGGCATAGATCCCTCGAGGATTAAGCCCACCAAAACGACCTTTAAAGGCGTAATACCAGGTGTAGAGGCCAACTGTACAGGCTCAGTCACACTTGAAGTGGTCTTCGGATCTCCGGATAATTTCCGAAGCGAGGAGTTAATCTTCGACATAGTCCCATTCCGCAGTGGCTATCACGCACTGCTCGGACGAACCGCATTCGCCAAGTTCAATGCGGTACCGCACTACGCATACCTTAAACTCAAGATGCCAGGCCCTCAAGGAGTAATTACGATCAATGAAAACACCGAACGCTCCCTCCGAACGGAGGAGCACACGGCGGCCCTTGCAGCGAAAGTACAAAGTAGCCTCTCCAGGCAGTTCTCCAGTCCGGCCATTAAACGTCCGGACATCGTCAAGCGCGCCCGGAGTAACCTACAACAAGACCGCCTGGCACGTTCTGAGCAGGCGTAGCAATGCGGCCCCAACCCCAGCCCTCGCAAAAATGCGACACCAGTACTTCGCGTACATAACTACGCTCTAGAAATACCATGGGTGCAGGGGGAGGGGCACCATCACGGCACGCCCGAAACACGGCTTAAACCGCACCAGGGGCTGCCAATTTTTTAATTTTCTCTTGCTTTCAGGACTCCACTCTTCTGAAGGCCTGTTCGGCAATTCAATTGCCGCACAAACGATGCAAGAACCAGGGAAGCAGACAAGCCATGCCGCATTACGGAACTCCCAGGTGGTCTCTATCACGAGCAGTATACCTGTTTCGCTTACCATTTCGCAGCCTGCCCCTGGAACGGACATGTTAAATAGTCCAACCTTTTGCTTATCGCATTATTTGTATCGTTCTGCTTTGATCGCAGCCCTTTTTAAGAACAATGCATAGCTTCTGTCTATTTTTGCATTACTCTTTTTCTTTACAAATATATGTTCCGTAACGACATGTTGCACCCGTACACTTTGGTACAGCCAAAATACGCCAGGGGCTTTAGTACCCCTCAATATGGTGTGAGAAGTCCGAACACTTTAACAAGTGCGGCACCCCGAACTTATAGCATTATATGCATCGGCTCCGAATCATGTCTTGGGTCAATAGTTGGGTTTGCCCGGCTCCTATGTTTTGGTGCCTTACGTTCCGCTATATCGGCTAAGGTAGCACTAGGAGAACTACTACGATTGTGCCCCAGTTGAGCTGGGTCGAGCACCTCAGTAGAGAAAGCTAAAACTTACTGTCATGATGAAGCAAGAGCTGGTCGCTATTCGAGAGGTTTTTCGAGTCCCTAAAGACTTATGCCGCTTAGAGCGAGGAGTCGGCTCTGTCCGGCCAAGGCGTGGATAGCGCCCCGAACTCGGTCTTCCGAATACCAGGGGCTTTGCCGAAATTTAAAATTATAGAATTCTATGGCTAAGTGAGAGTGTTCAAGCATTATAGTCCGATTGCCTTGTTCACTGTGCTGAGCGCCTCCCTCGAAGGACCCAAACATGGGAAAAAGAGCGCTCAGGTTTATCCCCGAACACCCCAGCACTAGCGGCACAGGGGCAGAAGCCGACGACTTGCCATCTCTCAGAATTGATAAACAGCCGCACAGAAGGTAATATTTTAAATTCCAATAGCATTGCTTAGCGCATATGAACAAGTTTTCAGCGCACAAGACAAAACGAGCGAGTTTTACTCAAAAATTACATCCCTGGAACATTCATCCGCCATAAGGCAGGCACCCTTCAGAACATCCTTATAACAATTCTTGGGCTTGCGATGCTCCTTGCCCGGCGGTGGCCCGTCTTTCACAAGCTTCTCAGCATCCAGCTTACCCCAGTGCACCTTAGCACGGGCAAGGGCCCTACGGGCACCTTCAATGCAGACGGAGCGCTTGATGACTTCGAGCCTTGGACAGGCCCCCATCAGCCGCCGCACCAGCCCGAAATAGCTCCCAGGCAGAGCCTCTCCAGGCCACAGCCGAACTATGAGGCCCTTCATGGCCTGTTCGGCCGCCTTGTGGAGCTCGACCAGTTGCTTCAGCTGGTCGCTCAGGGGCACGGGGTGTCCGGCCTCAGCATACTGAGACCAGAACACCTTCTCTGTCGAGCTACCTTCCTCGGCTCGATAGAATGTGGCGGCATCGGACACGCTACAGGGAAGATCTGCGAATGCTCCTGGAGAGCTTCGGATTCGGGTAAGTAACAAGTAACTTACGTTTACGTGTTTGCTTTGCATAAAGAATGCCTTACCCGCCGCTATCTTTTTCACCTCATCCAACTCCTGGAGGGTCTTTTGGGATTTGGCCTTGGCAGACTTGGCATTTTCAATAGCCACCGCGAGCTCAGACGCTCGCGTCTTTGAGTCAAGCTCCAAACTCTCATGTTTTTCCATGAGTGCCTGGAGCTCCTGCCGCACCTTGCCAACCTCGGCCTCATACTTCTCCCGCTCGGTGCGCTCCGTGGCCGCCCTCTTCTTGGCCTCGAGCAGCGCTTTCTTATGGGTCGCCACCTCAGACATGGCCCCTACAATAGCCACGATAATCCTGTCATTTTTTGCAATTGCACCTTTTTATATATATTTCAACAAGGTATTTCTTACCTTCCTTGTCCTCGAGCTGCTTCTTGGCACGCCCAAGCTCTTGCTCGGACTGCTCGAGGTTCTGCTTTAGCGTGTCCACTTCCGCAGTCAGTTCAGCGGACGCCATCAGAGAAGCCTGCATACGCATATTGACTCCTTTTTGTTAGACTCCTGCGAATTTTATTTGATCCTCTATTCGGCTTTTCTTCCCGAACGCCAAACAGAGCATCAGGGGCTACTGTCTATGCGGTAATATTATTTACACATTCTTTACTTACCTCAAAGCCTGTTAAAAGGCTAGTACAAGCTTCAGTCAGTCCGCTCTTGGCGGACTGAACCTTCTGGACCATCGCACTCATAATGGTGCGGTGCTCCTCGTCGATGGAGGCACCTTTGAGCGCCTCCAACAGACTGTCCGGCGCCTCCGGTTGGACTGGGGTCACCGGCATGGAGGGCTTGCTCCTCTTGGAAGGAGGTCGCCCGCCGGACTCTGGAACCTTCGAAGGTTCCGGAGCGGTGTCCGACCTAGAGCCGGACTTGGAGCCCTAGGGGGTTCTATCCCCTTCACTCCTGGAGTCCGGGAGGTCACCTTGCGGCGCCTCCAGGACCACCTCCTCCCAGCTTGGAACCTGTTGGGACAACACTTCGGTGTCGTCCGTAGGGCGGGGGAGGAAGCCGTCGGAAGCGAATTCACATCCGACGAGTCCAGTGAACCGCTCGACGACGCGTCGAGCCGGTCTTTGGGTGGGCTACATAAACATATTCGACATAAGCGAAAGCTATGCAATAAAGGAATACTATGAATTACTCTGGTATCCGGATACTTACGATTTCTCCAGGGGCTTGGCCCTGAGCGGCCACTCCTCTCCGCCATTGTCGGCGTCGGTGGAGTAGTCCGGAGGAAGGGTTTTCCCCTTCTTGGACCCTTCGGCCTCCTCAGTGAGGGCGGCCTTCCTTTTCTTCTCTCCCCCCGCTGGAGGGGGAGAGGTCTCTTCTTCCTCCTCCTCGTCTTCACGGGAGGACTGTGCCTTGGAGCCGTCGGATGATGAACCCGACACCTCCTGGCGCCGAGCACTTTTTCGAGTCCCCGTGGCCCTCTTCGTGGCCTTCTTCTCCGGCACCACATAGGGTGCCGGAACCAGCAGCTTCACCAAGCGGGCATCGGCTGGGACTTCGGGCAAAGGAGCCGGACAGTCGATCTGTCCGGACTTCGCCTCCCAAACCTGTCAAAGGTAAGGGAGCTTAGATCCCACATAGAGTTAAACTATGAAAAACTAATACCCCGTAAAAGGCACAAACAACTTACCGCGCTGGCGTGACGCTGCGCGCTGAATCCGCGATCCTCGGTAGCAGATGCGGGAGCCTCGGCGCCGTTGAAAAGCACCTTCCAGACGTCTTCGTACGTCGTGTCAAAGAACCTGTTCAAAGTTCGGTGCTGCGTCGTGCTGAACTCCCACAGATTGAAGGCCCGTTGTTGACACGGGAGGATCCGGCGGATGAGCATGACCTGGACTACGTTGACAAGCCTGAGCTGCTTGTCCACCAGGGTTTGGATGCATGTTTGCAGTCCAGTCACCTCTCCTTTGCTACCCCATGACAGGCCCGTCTCTTTCCAGGATGTGAGCCGCGTTGGGGGTTCGGACCGGAACGCGGGGGCTGCGACCCACTCAGGGTCGCACGGCTCGGTGATGTAAAACCACCCCGATTGCCACCCCTTCAGGGTCTCCACAAAGGAGCCCTTGAGCCATAAGACGTTGGGCATCTTGCCCACCATGGAGCCTCCGCACTCCGCCTGGTTGCCGCGCACCACCTTCGGCTTGACATTAAAAGTCTTGAGCCATAGGCCGAAATGGGGGCGGATGCAGAGGAAGGCCTCGCACATGACGATAAACGCCGAGATGTTGAGGATGAAATTCGGGGCCAGATCATGGAAATCCAGGCCGTAGTAGAACATGAGTCCCCAGACGAATGGGTTGATAGGAAAGCCTAGTCCGCGGAGGAAGTGGGGAAGGAACACTACCCTCTCATGGGGCCTTGGGGTGGGGAGGAGCTGCCCCTCTTCGGGAAGCCAGTGCATGATGTCGTTAGACAAGTATCCAGCCTTCCTCAGTTTTTTGATGTGTCCCTCCGTAACGGAGGAGACCATCCACTTGCCTCCCGCTCCGGACATGGCTGGAGAAGGTTGAGGTGGGGAGTGCGGACTTGGGCGCTGGAGCTCGGGTGTGCAAGAATGGATAGGCAAAGGAGGAAGAAGGCGTAGGTGAAAAGGGGGATCCTTATCCCCTTATATGGGTGGATGCAACTATGTGTCCCCACCAGCCTGGTAAAACTCGCTTATCCCCAAGCGCCGTAATCAATGGCGCGGTTGGGTTACCCACGCCCGTATTGATGAGAATCCCGGAATAAGGGGACACGATCTCTGCTTCGACAAGACGTGCCAAGGAAACCGCCTCACATGACGCGCTGGGGTGGGATAATAAAACGATTCGAATAAAGACTTGGCCGTGGTGCGTCACACTATGGAATACGTCAGCACATTAGATTTGTGTAAATATTATTCTCTCTATGGCAGTATGTGGAAACTTATTTTGCAGAGCCGGGCACTATCTTTGTGTTCAAAATCTTCTATGAAGTACTTGGAGGAGGAACCCACCTTGCAATGCCGAAGACAAACTGCGCGTCGGGCTCGTCGTCATTGAAGCCTGGTTCAGGGGCTACTGAGGGAGTCCTGGATTAGGGGTGTCCGGATGGCCGGACTATACCTTCAGCCGGACTCCTGGACTATGAAGATACAAGATTGAAGACTTCGTCCCGTTTCCGGAAGGGACTTTCCTTGGCGTGGAAGGCAAGCTTGGCGATACGGATATGTAGATCTCCTACCATTGTAACCGACTTTGTGTAACCCTAACCCTTCCGGTGTCTATATAAACCAGAGGGTTTTAGTCCATAGGAAAACATACAGAACAACAATCATACCATAGGCTAGCTTCTAGGGTTTAGCCTCTCCGATCTCGTGGTAGATCTAGTCTTGTACTACCCATATCATCAATATTAATCAAGCAGGCCGTAGGGTTTTACCTCCATTGAGAGGGCCCAAACCTAGGTAAAACTTCGTGTCCCTTGCCTCCTGTTACCATCTGGCCTAGACGCACAGTTCGGGACCCCCTACCCGAGATCCGCCGGTTTTGACACCAACAGGTGGCATTGAAGCAAATCCACTTCGTTTCACATAAGAGGGGTTAAAGTAAGCATATGAATAAGAAGAGAAACTCTTCGAGGACTTATGAACATAATGATTTGAAGAATAATGCACATATTCATAGCCCTTGGTCTTTCCCTGCGAAACTGAAGTGTTAGCATGATGATGTTCATGTGAGGAATTTGATCCATATGAGGACTTGGATCCATATGAAGAATTTGATCTAGGGTTCCTATTCTTCACACGTAGTGTCATGATGACATTCACCTGAAGATTTTCAAGGCACCTTTTGGGAACCCAGATTTTCTTCATAGGGGGGCCGGTCCTGCAGTTAGTGCCAACATATCTAGCAAATACCCATTCTGATTTTTGAACAGTTTATAATTGGAGTCAAATGACTCACCAGAAGAATATAAAGATTCACATGTAAAGCCAGATAAGGTAGATGGATCCACTGAAGGTCCCTTTGCAGCAACCCATGAGGTTTTGGGATACTGCTCAGGTTTCAAGTAGGTCCCATCAGCATTGAGTTTCCTCTCAAAGGCAATACCCTCTTTCCTAGGGTTCCTGTTGAGGATCAGCTTTTTAAGCACATCACAAAGTGCCTGATGCCCTTTGAGGCTTTTGTACATGCCTATCGCATACAATTCCTTTAGCCCTGCATGGTCAGTGTGTAAGTGCATCTAATGCCCCTTAGTGATTTTGGTGTATTGAAGACTTATAGCTCAAGGGACTAATGTTTTGTGAGTGTACACAAGTCTATAAGTCTATGAGGAGTTTGATATTTACAGAGAAAGTCGACCCCTAAAAATGAATGTCTTCAACTGAAGACTTTGGTTTTCTGAAGACTTTGAAAGTGAAGAAATTGGTGTGATCCTGAAGACTTGGTATTGATGCCAGGTGTTGGGGAACGTAGTAATTTCAAAAAAAATTCCTATGCACACGCAAGATCATGGTGATGCATAGCAACGAGAGGGGAGAGTGTTGTCTACGTACCCTCGTAGACCGGAAGCGGAAGCGTTAGCACAACGCGGTTGATGTAGTCGTACGTCTTCACGGCCCGACCGATCAAGCACTGAAACTACGACACTTCCGAGTTCTAGCACACGTTCAGCTCGATGACGATCCTCGGACTCCGATCCAGTAGAATGTCGGGGAAGAGTTCCGTCAGCATGATGGCGTAGTGATGATCTTGATGTTCTACCGTCGCAGGGCTTCGCCTAAGCACCGCTACAATATTATCGAGGATTATGGTGGAGGAGGGCACCGCACACGGCTAATAGATCTCAAGGATCAATTGTTGTCTTTGGGGTGCCCCCTGCCCCCGTATATAAAGGAGTGGAGGAGGGGGAGGGCCGGCCCTCTCTATGGCGCGCCCTAGGGGAGTCCTACTCCCACCGGGAGTAGGATTCCCCCTTTCCTAGTAGAACTAGGAGCCCTTCCAAGTAGTAGGAGTAGGAGGGAAGGAAAGGGAAGGGAAAAGGAGAAGGAAGGAAGGGGGCGCCCCCCCTCGCTAGTCCAATTCGGACCAGCCCATGGGGAGGGGTGCGGCCACCCTTTGAGGCCTTTCTCTCCTTTCCCGTATGGCCCATTAAGGCCCAATACGAATTCCCGTAACTCCCCGGTACTCCCGAAAATACCCGAATCACTCGAAACCTTTACGATGTCCGAATATAGTCGTCCAATATATCGATCTTTATGTCTCGACCATTTCGAGACTCCTCGTCATGTCCCCGATCTCATCCGGGACTCCGAACTCCTTCGGTACATCAAAACTCGTAAACTCATAATATAACTGTCATCGAAACCTTAAGCGTGTGGACCCTACGGGTTCGAGAACAATGTAGACATGACCGAGACACGTCTTCGGTCAATAACCAATAGCGGAACCTGGATGCTCATATTGGCTCCCACATATTCTACGAAGATCTTTATCGGTCAGACCGCATAACAACATACGTTGTTCCCTTTGTCATCGGTATGTTACTTGCCCGAGATTCGATCATTGGTATCTCAATACCTAGTTCAATCTCGTTACCGGCAAGTCTCTTTACTTGTTCTGTAATACGTCATCTCGCAACTAACTCATTAGTTGCAATGCTTGCAAGGCTTTAGGTGATGTGCATTACCGAGAGGGTCCAGAGATACCTCTCCGACAATCGGAGTAACAAATCCTAATCTCGAAATACGCCAACCCAACAAGTACCTTCGGAGACACCTGTAGAGCACCTTTATAATCACCCAGTTACATTGTGACGTTTGGTGGCACACAAAGTGTTCCTCCGGTAAACGGGAGTTGCATAATCTCATAGTCATAGGAACATGTATAAGTCATGAAGAAAGTAGTAGCAACAAACTAAACGATCAAGTGCTATGCTAACAGAATGGGTCAAGTCAATCACATCATTCTCCTAATGATGTGATCCTGTTAATCAAATGACAACTCATGTCTATGGTTAGGAAACATAACCATCTTTGATCAAAGAGCTAGTCAAGTAGAGGCATACTAGTGACACTCTGTTTGTCTATGTATTCACACATGTATTATGTTTCCGGTTAATACAATTCTAGCATGAATAATAAACATTTATCATGATATAAGGAAATAAATAATAACTTTATTATTGCCTCTAGGGCATATTTCCTTCAGTCTCCCACTTGCACTAGAGTCAATAATCTAGTTCACATCGCCATGTGATTTAACATCAATAGTTCACATCGACATGTGACCAACACCCAGAGGGTTTACTAGAGTCAATAATCTAGTTCACATCGCTATGTGATTAACACCCAAAGAGTACTGAGGTGTGATCATGTTTTGCTTGTGAGAGAAGTTTAGTCAACGGGTCTGCCACATTCATATCCGTAAGTATTTTGCAAATTTCTATGTCAACAATGCTCTACATGGAGCTACTCTAGCTAATTGCTCCCACTTTCAATATGTATCCAGATTGAGACTTAGAGTCATCTGGATTAGTGTCAAAACTTGCATCGACGTAACCCTTTACGACGAACCTTTTGTCACCTCCATAATCGAGAAACATATCCTTATTCCACTAAGGATAATTTTGACCAATGTCCAGTGATCTACTCCTAGATCACTATTGTACTCCCTTGCCAAACTCAGGGCAGGGTATACAATAGGTCTGGTACACAGCATGGCATACTTTATAGAACCTATGGCTGAGGCATAGGGAATGACTTTCATTCTCTCTCTATCTTCTGCCGTGGTCGGGTTTTGAGTCTTACTCAACTTCACACCTTTGTAACACAGGCAAGAACTCCTTCTTTGACTGTTCCATTTTGAACAACTTCAAAATCTTGTCAAGGTATGTACTCATTGAAAAACTTATCAAGCGTCTTGATCTATCTCTATAGATCTTGATGCTCAATATGTAAGCAGCTTCACCGAGGTCTTTCTTTGAAAAACTCCTTTCAAACATTCCTTTATGCTTTGCAGAATAATTCTACATTATCTCCGATCAACAATATGTCTTTCACATATACTTATCAGAAATGTTGTAGTGCTCCCACTCACTTTCTTGTAAATACAGGCTTCACCGCAAGTCTGTATAAAACTATATGCTTTGATCAACTTATCAAAGCGTATATTCCAACTCCGAGATGCTTGCACCAGTCCATAGATGGATCGTTGGAGCTTGCATATTTTGTTAGTACCTTTAGGATTGACAAAACCTTCTGGTTGCATCATATCCAACTCTTCTTTAATAAATCCATTAAGGAATGCAGTTTTGTTTATCCATTTGCCAGATTTCATAAAATGCGGCAATTGCTAACATGATTCGGACAGACTTAAGCATAGATACGAGTGAGAAACTCTCATCATAGTCAACACCTTGAACTTGTCGAAAACCTTTTTGCGACAATTCTAGCTTTGTAGATAGTAACACTACTATCAGCGTCCGTCTTCCTCTTGAAGACCCATTTAATCTCAATGGCTTGCCGATCATTGGGCTTATCATCATCGCTTCCTCATAGTTCGTAGGCTCGTCATGGTCAAGTAACATGACTTCTAGAACAGGATTACCGTACCACTCTGGTGCGGATGTCACTCTGGTTTTACCTACGAGGTTCGGTAGTAACTTGATCTGAAGTTACATGATCATCATCATTAGCTTCCTCACTAATTGTTGTAGCAGTCACAGGAACAGATTTCTGTGATGAACTACTTTCCAATAAGGGAGCAGGTACAGTTACCTCATCAAGTTCTACTTTCCTCCCACTCACTTCTTTCGAGAGAAACTCCTTCTCTAGAAAGGATCCATTCTCAGCCATGAATATCTTGCTTTCGGATCTGTGATAGAAGGTGTACCCAACATTTTCTTTTGGGTATTCTCTGAAGATGCACTTCTCCGATTTGGGTTTGAGCTTATCAGGTTGAAACTTTTTCACATAAGCATCGCAGTCCCAAACTTTAAGAAATGACAGCTTAGGTTTCTCGCCAAACCACAGTTCATGCGGTGTCATCTCCACGGATTTAGATGGTGCCCTATTTAACGTGAATGTAGCTGTCTCTAATGCATAACCCCAAAACGATAGTGGTAGATCGGTAAGAGACATCATTGATCGCACTGTATCTAATAAAGTACGGTTATGACGTTCAGACACACCATTACACTATGGTGTTCCAGGTGGCGTGAGTAGTGAAACTATTTCACATTGTTTTAACTGAAGGCCAAACTCGTAACTCAAATATTTTAGTTCTGCGATCATATCGTAGAAACTTTTATTTTTGTTACGATGATTCTCCACTTCACTCTGAAATTCTTTGAACCTTTCAAATGTTTCAGACTTATGTTTCATCAAGTATATATACTCATATCTGCTCAGATCATCTATGAAGATCAGAAAATAATGATACCTGCCGCGAGTCTCAATATTCATCGGACCACACACATCAGCATGTATGATTTCCAACAAATATGTTGCTCGCTCCATTGTTTCGGAGAACGGAGTCTTAGTCATCTTGCCCATGAGGCATGGTTCGCAAGCATCAACTGATTCATAATCAAGTGATTCCAAAAGCCCATCAGCATGGATTTTCTTCATGCGCTTTACACCAATATGACCTAACCGGCAGTGCCACAAATAAGTTGCACTATCATTATTAACTTTGCATCTTTTGGCTTCAATATTATGAGAATGTGTATCACCATGATTGAGATCCAATAAACCATTTTCATTGGGTGTATGACCATAGAAGGTTTTATTCATGTAAACAGAACAACAATTTATTCTCTTACTTAAATGAATAACCATATTGCAATAAACATGATCAAATCATATTCATGCTCAACGCAAACACCAAAAAGCACTTATTTAGGTTCAACACTAATCCCGAAAGTATAGGGAGTGTGCGATGATGATCATATCAATCTTGGAACCACTTCAACACACATCGTCACTTCACCCTTAACTAGTCTCTGTTCATTCTGCAACTCCCGTTTCAAGTTACCATTCTTAGCAACTGAACCAGTATCAAATACCGAGGGGTTACTAGGAATACTAGTAAAATACACATCAATAATCTATATATCAAATATACCTTTGTTCACTTTGCCATCCTTCTTATCCGCCAAATACTTGGGGCAATTCCGCTTCCAGTGACCAGTCCCTTTGCAGTAGAATCACTTAGTCTCAGGCTTAGGACCAGACTTGGGCTTCTTCACTTGAGCAGCAACTTGCTTGCCATTCTTCTTGAAGTTCCCTTTCTTTTCCTTTGCCCTTTTCTTGAAACTAGTGGTCTTGTTAATCATCAACACTTGATGCTCTTTCTTGATTTCTACCTTCATCGATTTCATCATCATTAAAAGCTCGGGAATCATTTTCATCATCCCTTGCATACTATAGTTCATCACGAGGTTCTACTAACTTGGTGATGGTGACTAGAGAATTCTGTCAATCACTATTTTATCTAGAAGATTAACTCCCACTTGATTCAAGCGATTGTAGTACCCAGACAATCTGAACACATGCTCACTGCTTAAGCTATTCTCCTCCATCTTTTAGCTATAGAACTTGTTGGAGACTTCATATCTCTCAACTCGGGTATTTGCTTGAAATATTAACTTCAACTCCTGGCACATCCATATGATCCATGACGTTCAAAACGTCTTTGAAGTCCCGATTCTAAGCTGTTAAGCATGGTGCACTAAACTATCAAGTAGTCATCATATTGAGCTAGCCAAACGTTCATGACGTCTGCATCTGCTCCTGCAATAGGTCTTTCACCTAGCGGTGCATTAAGGACATAATTCTTCTGTGCAGCAATGAGGATAAACCTCAGATCAGGGATCCAATCCGCATCATTGCTACTAACATCTTTCAACTTAGTTTTCTCTAGGAACATGTCAAAAATAAAATAGGGGAGCTAAACACGAGCTATTGATCTACAACATAGATATGCTAATACTACCAGGACTAAGTTCATGATAAATTTAAGTTCAGTTAATCATATTACTTAAGAACTCCCACTTAGATAGACATCCCTCTAATCCTCTAAGTGATCACGTGATACAAGTCAACTAAACCATGTCCGATCATCGCGTGAGATGGAGTAGTTTCAATGGTGAACATCACTATGTTGATCATATCTACTATATGATTCACGCTCGACCTTTCGGTCTCCATGTTCCGAGGCCATATCTGTTATATGCTAGGCTCGTCAAGTTTAACCTGAGTATTCCGTGTGTGCAACTGTTTTGCACCCGTTGTATTTGAACGTAGAGCCTATCACACCCGATCATCACGTGGTGTCTCAGCACGAAGAACTTTCGCAACGGTGCATACTCAGGGAGAACACTTGTTCCTTGATAATTAGTGAGAGATCATCTTATAAAGCTACCGTCAAACTAAGCAAAATAAGATGTATAAAAGATAAACATCACATGCAATCATAATATGTGACATGATATGGCCATCATCATCTTGTGCCTTTGATCTCCATCTCCAAAGCATCGTCATGATCTCCATCGTCACCGGCATGACACCATGATCTCCATCATCTTGATCTATATCAATGTGTCATCACATGGTTGTCTCACCAACAATTGCTCTTGCAACTATTGCTATCGCATAGCGATAAAGTAAAGCAATTATTTGGCGCTTGCATCTTATGCAATAGAGAGATAACCATAAGGCTTTTGCCGGTTACCGATAACTTCAACAAAACATGATCATCTCATACAAAAACTTATATCTCATCACGTCTTGACCATATCACATCACAACATGCCCTACAAAAACAAGTTAGACGTCCTCTACTTTGTTGTTGCAAGTTTTACGTGGCTGCTATGGGCTGAGCAAGAACCATTCTTACCTACGCATCAAAACCACAATGATAGTTTGTCAAGTTGGTGCTATTTTAACCTTCACAAGGATAGGGCGTAGCCACATTCGGTTCAACTAAAGTTGGAGAGACTGACACCCGCTAGTCACCTGTGTGCATAGCACGACGGTAAAACCAGTCTCGCGTAAGCGTACGCGTAATGTCGGTCCGGGCCGCTTCATCCAACAATACCGTCGAACAAAAGTATGACATGCTGGCAAGCAGTATGACTTATATTGCCCACAACTCACTTGTGTTCTACTCGTGCATAACATCAACGCATAAAACCTAGGCTCTGATACAACTGTTGGGGAACGTAGTAATTTCAAAAAAAAAATTTGTACGCACACGCAAGATCATGGTGATGCATAGCAACAAGAGGGGAGAGTGTTGTCTACGTACCCTCGTAGACCGGAAGCCGAAGCGTTAGCACAACGCAGTTGATGTAGTCGTACGTCTTCACGGCCCGACCGATCAAGCACCGAAACTATGGCACCTTCGAGTTCTAGCACACGTTCAGCTCGATGACGATCCCCGGACTCCGATCCAGCAGAATGTCGGGGAAGAGTTCCGTCAGCACGACGGCGTGGTGATGATCTTATTGTTCTACCGTCGCAGGGCTTCGCCTAAGCACCGCTACAATATTATCGAGGATTATGGTGGAGGAGGGCACCGCACACGGCTAATAGATCTCAAGGATCAATTGTTGTCTTTGGGGTGCCCCTGCCCCCGTATATAAAGGAGTGGAGGAGGGGGAGGGCCGGCCCTCTCTATGGCGCACCCTAGGGGAGTCCTACTCCCACCGGGAGTAGGATTCCCCCTTTCCTAGTAGAACTAGGAGCCCTTCCAAGTAGTAGGAGTAGGAGGGAAGGAAAGGGAAGGGAAAAGGAGAAGGAAGGAAGGGGCGCCCCCCTCCCTAGTCCAATTTGGACCAGCCCATGGGGAGGGATGTGGCCACCCTTCGAGGCCTTTCTCTCCTTTCCTGTATGGCCCATTAAGGCCCAATACGAATTCCCGTAACTCCCCGGTACTCCCAAAAATACCCGAATCACTCGGAACCTTTCCGATGCCCGAATATAGTCGTCCAATATATCGATCTTTACGTCTTGACCATTTCGAGACTCCTCGTCATGTCCCCGATCTCATCCAGGACTCCGAACTCCTTCGGTACATCAAAACTCATAAACTCATAATATAACTGTCATCGAAACCTTAAGCATGCGGACCCTATGGGTTCGAGAACAATGTAGACATGACCGATACACGTCTCCGGTCAATAACCAATAGTGGAACCTGGATGCTCATATTGGCTCCCACATATTCTACGAAGATCTTTATCGGTCAGACCGCATAACAACATACGTTGTTCCCTTTGTCATTGGTATGTTACTTGCCCGAGATTCGATCATCGATATCTCAATACCTAGTTCAATCTCGTTACCGGCAAGTCTCTTTATTTGTTCCGTAATACATCATCTCGCAACGAACTCATTAGTTGCAATGCTTGCAAGGCTTTAGGTGATGTGCATTACCGAGAGGGCCCAGAGATACCTCTCCGACAATCGGAGTGACAAATCCTAATCTCGAAATACGCCAACCCAACAAGTACCTTCGGAGACACCTGTAGAGCACCTTTATAATCACCCAGTTACGTTGTGACGTTTGGTGGCACACAAAGTGTTCCTTCGGTAAACGGGAGTTGCATAATCTCATAGTCATAGGAACATGTATAAGTCATGAAGAAAGCAATAGCAACAAACTAAACGATCAAGTGCTATGCTAACGGAATGGTTCAAGTCAATCACATCATTCTCCTAATGATGTGACCCCGTTAATCAAATGACAACTCATGTCTATGGTTAGGAAACATAACCATCTTTGATCAATGAGCTAGTCAAGTAGAGGCATACTAGTGACACTCTGTTTGTCTATGTATTCACACATGTATTATGTTTCCGGTTAATACAATTCTAGCATGAATAATAATCATTTATCATGATATAAGGAAATAAATAATAACTTTATTATTGCCTCTAGGGCATATTTCCTTCACCAGGAACATGAAGCATGAAGACTTTTGTTTTCGTAGTTTCATTTTCTCTTTCTTGAGTCATAGGAAATGCCGTACTGTTAAAGGGGGTCGAGGTAAAACTAAGGAAAAGTTTTCAAGTGATGCTCATCTCAAAATTCTACACCTACCAATCCTTTCGAGTGAAGCCATTGGAAATCTCATACAGTTCAGTCAATTACTTCAGTGACAGAGACAAGGATCTTTTGTTCTCTAAGGAATTTGTTCTGACTGAGGAGTTAGGAATTCGCCAGTGCGGATTTCCTACAAATGAGGAACATGATATCCCTGAGGAAAGTGAACCTCAAATTTCCGATCGTTGTTGTGCTATGCACCAGCTGTCCCAAAATATCTTATCCACCTAACGGTCATGTCATTTAAGGGCATTTATGTCTTATCATGTAGTGCTGCTCCCTAGGCTATAAATAGCCGCCCCCTACAACCACTAGCTAGTTGGCTACTCCGCAAGAAACTGACACTTGTCATTGAGAGCATCCCATCCTCCGAGGACTTTGAGCGAAAACCACTAGCTAGTTTTAGTTATGTTGACCACAGGAATCAATACAGTGACATGCCCCATCTTTGATGGTCATGATTATCCCAAGTGGAAGGCCATGATGAAGAAGCACCTCATGGCGATGAACAGCAAACTGTGGAACGTCACTGAGATTGGTCTTACCGATCTCTGCAAGATGGCGGAGGCTGATGATATTCGCAAGTACACTCTACTTAATCTCACGGTGAAGGACATCATCTGCTCCGGCTTGTCCCAAAATCAGTTCAGGAACATTATGCATGTCAGCTATGCGAAGCTCATCTGGGACCGACTCTCTGAGGTCTATGAAGGTCATCGAACTCATCATGATCCCTGGTTTGAGGATTTCACTAAATCGCGCAAGGCTATGACTTTCGATCCAGAATCATCATCCTCTTCACCATGCCTTATGGTAAAGGGTGCCAAGGTAAATGAATGCTACCTATCTGAGTCAGGTGATGAAGAATCTGGTGATGAATTTGGACCTAGCTATACCAAACTTGCTTCCCTCGCGACTAAACAAAAAAGAGCTTTGGAAAAGGTTCAAAACATGCTAGATGAGAGCGATGATATGTTTGGTGAAGAAATGGATCGTTCTCAAGCTTTGGCTGGAAGTCTTTAGAGACTTCAGACTAAGTTCGATAATCTTCAGAGTCATCATAACACTCTCTTATCTGATCATGAGAAGCTTTCTTATGAATTTCTTCAAAGAAAGCAAGATCTTGAGAAGCTAAGGGTGAGTTATGAAGATCTTCAGAAGGAGCGTGATTCATTACTTTCTCAACAAATCAGCGCTACTCAGGAAGAATTCATGCCACCATGTTTTAAATGCATTAAACGTGAATCTGCTAATTCTTCACCTGAAAGTTCAAATGCTTCTATTGCTGCAAATTCTTCAACTCTCTCTGCTATCACTAATTCCTCATCTGAGGATGCTGCTACTATCACTGACCATGCAGGGCTGAAGGAATTGTATGTGACAGGCATGTACAAAAGTCTCAAAGGGCATTAGGCACTTTGTGATGTGCTTAAAAAGCAGATCCTCAACAAGAACCCAAGGAAAGAGGGTATTTCCTTTGAGAGGAAACTCAATGCTGATGGGACCTACTGGAAACCTGAGCAGTATCCCAAAACCTCATGGGTTGCTGCAAAGGGACCTTCAATGGATCCATCTACCTTATCTGGCTTTACATGTGAATCTTCATATTCTTCTGATGAGTCATTTGACTCCAATTATAAACTGTTCAAAAATTAGAATGGTGAAGTATTTGTTAGATATGTTGGCACTAATTGCAAGAACGGTCCTCCTATGAAGAAAATCTGGGTTCCCAAAAGGTTCCTTGAAAGTCTCCACGTGAATGTCATCATGACACCACCTGTGAAGAATAGGAACCCTGGATCAATTTCTTCATATGGACCAAATTCTTCATATTGATCCAAGTCCTAATATGGATCAAATTCCTCATCTGGATCAAAGTCCTCATATGAACATCATCGTGCTAACACTTCTGTTTCACAGGGAAAGACCAAGGGCTATGAATATGTGCATTATTCTTCAAATCATTATGTTCATAAGTCCTCGAAGAATTTATCTGCTTATTCATATGCTTACCCTAACCCCTCTTATGGGAAACAAAGTGGATTGGCATCTATGCCACCTTTCTCTTACGGAGCTCGCAGAATGATGAACTCTTTGCCACCCCTCCAGATATGGGTGGTGAAGAAAAAGAACTAATCTCTTATGCATGGTCAGGTCTCCAGACAAACTTAAACGTCTGAAGAATTTGCTGGAGACCTGAATATGCTTGAAAGGACGCAAGCTAATCATGAAGAAATGAACTTTCATTTCTCACATCCTCATATTGCTATATGTGTTCCATTCCTTGATGAAATTAATGGCATATTCTTCACAGATGAAGTATATGAGTTCGTAAGTTGCACTAATTCATCTGTAGGATGATCAACCCAAAGCCACTGAGTGGGTCCTCGATAGTGGATGTACAAATCACATGACCGGTAATAGGAACTTATTGATGGACACTGCTTTAACTCCATCGCATCTGAAGCATATCACTTACGCTGACAAAGGCAAAAGCAAGGTATTGGGTCTAGGTAAGGTTGCAATCTCAAAGGATTGACACATGGACAAAGTCATGCTTGTCGAGTCCGTAGGGTTCAACCTCATGTCTGTCTCCATGCTTTGTGATCTTGATATGGTTGTTGTCTTTGGCAAGTATCGTTGTGTTGTGATCATGGAAGCTGACAATTCCAAATTCTTTGAAGGCTTTAGGAGAGGAGATTTGTATATTGTTGATTTCTCTACAGGACCACAACCTGCTACATGTCTACTTGCAAAAGCTTCAGAAGGCTGGCTATGGCATCGACGACTTAGTCATGCCGGCATGAGGAATTTGCACACACTCGCGAAGAAGAAGCATGCCATTGGCATTGAGGGTGTCAAATTCCTCGAGGACCATCTATGTGGAGCTTGTGAAGCTGGAAAGATGACCAAGGCCAAACATCCCTCAAGGACCATCATGACTACCACTCGTCCATTTGAATTGCCTCACATGGATCTCTTTGGCCCTACTCACTATGCTACATTTACTAATGCTGCATCTTTATATGGCTTCATCATAGTTGATGACTATTCTCATTACACATGGGTGCATATCATCACTTACAAAACTGAAGTGCAGGAAGTCGTCAAACGATTTTCCTCGAGGGCTTCAACCAACTTTGGTGTGAAGATCAAGCACATCAGAAGTGACAATGGAACTGAGTTCAAGAATACTGGTTTCGATGACTATCTTGATGAACTTGGTATTTCTCATGAATTATCTGCTCCTTATACTCCTCAGCAGAATGGCATCGTGGAGCGCAAGAATCGGGCACTTGTTGAGATGGCTCGCACTATGCTTGATGAATACAAGACGCGTCCTCGCTTCTGACCTGATGCAATTGATACTGCGTACCACATCATCAACAGGGTATATCTTCACAAATTCTTTAGAAAGACCTCATATGAACTCTTCACTGACAAGAAGCCCAATGTGAGTTATTTCAAAGTCTTCGGTGCTAAATGTTGGATTAGAGATCCTCATCACAGTTCTAAATTTGCACCGAAAGCACATGAAGGTTTTATGCTTGGTTATGGAAAGGACTCACACACCTATAGAGTCTTCAACACCTATCACCACAATGTTGTTGTAACTGTAGATGTGCGGTTCGATGAAACTAATGGCTCGCAAAGAGAGCACCTACCTCCTGTGCTAGATGAAAATCACCTGAGGAAACCATCAAGTTCAAGGCTACTGAGGATGTCATTCCTACTGAAGAATCCGCTGAAGAAGTCATTCCTGATCGTGAAGAACATCATGCTAGTGCACCTGAAGAAAATGGCTCTGAAGAAAATGTTGAGCAAATTCCTCGTCGTCAACCAGCACATCCTCGTGTCGCAAATGATGTGCAGATTGAGAAAATCATCAGCAACATCAACGCACCAGGTCCTCTCACACGCTCAAAAGCTTCACATTTGTCTAACTTTTGTGGGCACTTTGCTTTCGTCTCTATCACAGAGCCCACTAAGGTAGATGAAGCATTTCTGGAGCCTGAGTGGATTCAAGCGATGCAAGAGGAATTACATCAGTTCGAGCTCAACAATGTGTGTGAACTTGTCAACCGACCAGACCCACGCAAGCACAATATCATCGGCACCAAATAGATCTAACGCAACAAGCAAGATGAAAATAGCCTTGTGGTGAGAATATCTAGGTATGATCATCTATATAGGCATCACGTCCATGACAAGTAGACCGAAATGATTCTGCATCTACTACTATTACTCCACACATCGACCGCTATCCAGCATGCATCTAGAGTATTAAGTTCATAAGAACAGAGTAATGCTTTAAGTAAGATGACATGATGTAGAGGGATAAACTCATGCAATATGATATAAACCCCATCTTTTTATCCTCGATGGCAACAATACAATACATGCCTTGCTGCCCCTGCTGTCACTAGGAAAGGACACCGCAAGATTCAACCCAAAGCTAAGAACTTCTCCCATTGCAACAAAGATCAAGCTAGTAGGCCAAACCAAACTGATAATTCAAAGAGACTTGCAAAGATAAAGCAATCATACATAAAAGAATTCAGAAGAGAATCAAATATTGTTCATAGATAATCTGGATCATAAACCCACTGTTGAGGATATAACCACTAAGGGTAAACCGCCCAGGAGGGGCCAGTTCACCTTCACCTATACTGAAGCCCAAGGAAACCCAGAAGATGGCGCTTTACGGATGAGGCTTAGAGGCCCAGAGCCCACAGGCGATTTAGGGCCCATGGTAGTAAACCGCCATGATTGTATAAACTTGCATTGTAAGATAGGAAAGAGGAGACCGAGGCGGACACTTGTATGAGCCAGCCTCGGGACTCTGTAGACCGGCCGGGGTCCTCCTGAGTATATAAAGGGGTGACCCGGCGGCGGTTCAAGGACAGACAACAACAACTCGAGAGCCAGACAAAGTGGATTCGCTCCCTGGCCTTCAAACCCCTAGCAATACCAATCACAACTAGACGTAGGCTTTTACCTTCATCGAAGGGGCCGAACTAGTATAAACTCCCGTGTCCCCTTGTCCGGTTTAACCCCTTTAAGCTAACCCGTTGTGATGGCTCCACAACTAAGTCCTTTCACGAGGACATCTACCGTGACAAACCCACGACAGTTGGCGCCCACCGTGGGGCTATCGCACGGTGGTTTCGAGTTCTTGAAGGGCAGCTTCGATGGACTCAAGGGATACGTTGTGGGCCGGATGACGAAGAGTCGCCGCGGAAAGCTCTACATCGACAATGCGGGATGGGGTCCCGAGGCCGATTCAATCGAATATGGGTACCGGGTCCCCTTTGGTGGGATTCACGTCTTCATTGGCAAGATTGGCGAACCGGCCCCCGAGCCGGACATCTGCACCGACATCATCAAAACGGCTCGGCGTGCAAGTTCTTCGCCGGTTCAGCCCGAGGCAAGGCATGTTTTCATAGATGTTGTCCATGGATCGGGGTACGAGGACAGACCGGTCTCCGATGGAGAAACCGTAGTATGCTCTGATGATGAGTCTTCTGGAGAAACCGAATCGCTTTACCAGTTGCAGGACGGCCGGATTGAGGGAGGATCCGAGGGCAACAATATTCCGAATTCCCCCGGTCTGCCAAACTGGGCCGCCATCTTCACGACCGGCACACGATCGGCACCTCATTCATCTACCGCCGCAACAATGCTCTCCGGTTCAACGACGGCCACACCAGCAGGGGCAGGAAGCTCGGCGCCGCCTCCGGCCCAAGTCTTATCTGATTTGTTCGACGCTCTGGCAACATTGATGTCCGCGGAGGTAGACGCAGCAGCCAGGGATCAAGACGATGTGGAGATTCTGAAAGTGAAAGATCAGATAGCCCAGGCTAAAGCGGACCTGGCAGCAGAGAACGCCAGGATGGCTATGGAGCGGGCCGAGTTGGAAGCACAGGCTTACCAGATTAGACTTGATCAGAATGCTTCAGAGGAAGTCATGAGAAGAAGGTACCGATCACGTCTCCCGTCGGTTTATGAGCCGTGGAATATTTTCAACACGCCAGGTGCAGGAGCTGGTAACCAACCCACGCTAAACCGGGCGGGGGCGCCGGGAGCAGGAGCGCCGGTTCAGCCGCGCATGACGGACCTGCCTCGCCAGAACAACGTTGTACCATCAACGCCGCCCGGGCATTATTCCAACCCATTGGACAACATTGTGGCCGCTGCTTCGCGCCTGGCGGCCCTCCCAACCAACGGCGAGTCACCAGTTGTAGTGGAAGTGCGTCGGGCCAGGGATCTCCTTCAGACAGCACTAAATCAACAACAAGCATATTCACACAGCCGTGAGAGGATTCATTCCACTCCCCGTCCAAGCCAGAGTTATAGCAGACACGTGGAAGACGAACCGGCCGTGTCCAGTAGTGCACACCGCCGAAATTCGCCGCGAGGGGACAACCCGGCCGGGGGAGGTGCTAATGCGCAAGATGTTGTGGACCATGGCCGCGCACGTCGAGAGGCCGAGTTGACAGCTCGACACGAAGCACGACAGCATACTCCGGTTCACCCCACTGCCTCCGTGGAGCCAAGGGCGATGTTCAGTTCCTTAGGGGTACCGTGTTTAACTCCCGCGTTGCGTAATGTGCGACTACCCAACGATTTCAAGGGACCTCATAAGGTACCAAATTACACCGCCGATTTGCAGCCAGAGGCGTGGGTGGAGAGCTATGAGATGGCAATGGAGATGTTGGATGTGGATGAGGCGGTGTGTGCTAAATATTTCACCATGATGTTGGAAGGAACAGCTCGCACTTGGTTGAAGAGCTTGCCGACCAACTCTATTGGATCATGGGCCGAACTGAAGCACCGGTTTATCCAGAACTTCAAGGATACGTGTAAGCAGCCAATGTCAATTGTAGATCTTGCCGCTTGTGTCCAAGAGGAAGGAGATTCCACGACCCATTGGGTCAAACGGGTTTCGGCGATTTTGCATTCATCAGATCATATCAATGTAGACACCGTAGTGTTAACTTTAGAGGGCAATTGCCGTTTCAAACCGTTGAAACAGAAGTTGGGAAGGCTCAAACGTCACTGCAACGACATGTCAACACTCATGGCCGCTTTGGTTAAATATGTCGATTCAGATAATACCAAGGATCCGGATTCAAAGGAGGACAAACCGGAGAAGGGAAAGAAGAATGGCGGTGCAAAAGGGCAGCACCACAACCAAGGAGGCCATGGGAATAATGGTAAGCGTAAAGCGGATAGTTCAGACTATGTGCCTTCAGGCAGTTGGAAGGCTCGGGGGCTGGGGTTGTCCTCACTTCCCCTCGAGGTGATAAGATTTGTTATGTTCTCCGCTTAATGTTTCCTTGTACTAACAATGCAGCAGAGTACGAGGCCTTACTCCACGTCCTTCGTGTGGCTAAGGAAATGAACTTAAGCCGGGTTCGATGCTTTGGAGATTCTGATCTGGTGGCTCAGCAAGTTTCTAGTACTTGGGATTCTAAGGACCCACTCATGGCGGCTTATAGGCGCGAGGTGGATATTGTAGCAGGTCACTTTAAGGGTTATCAGGTGGAACACATCGACCGGCGCAAGAATGAAGCAGCAGATGCTCTAATCCGGCTGGGATCTCAGCGTAAACCGGTACCACCCAATACCTTTCTAGATATCTTGCATAACCCGTCTGTAAAGTTGCCTACAGAGGAGGATTTAGCTGTTCCTGATCCGGAGGCCCAATTTGTAGCCGCTTTACATGCCACTCCGGATTGGACGGTTCCATATTTGGCGTATCTGAACCGGGGCGAATTACCAGATGACGAGCTTTTCGCCAGACAGATAATCCGGCGGTCCAAGTCTATGGTTGTTCATAATGGCGAGTTACACCGTTCTAGCGTTTCAGGCGTATTCCAACGTTGTGTTTCTCCTGAAGAAGGACAAGAGATTCTACGTGAAATCCATGAAGGGGATTGCGGTCACCATGCCGGTTCAAAATCCTTGATGGCTAAAGCTTTTCGACATGGGTTCTACTTGTTGACAGCTCATTCTGATGCGGAAGACTTGGTAAAGCGGTGTGACGCTTGTGAGAAATTTTCACGTCGAGCTCATGTTCCGGCTGAAGAGTTACGCATGATTCCCATCACTTGGCCGTTTGCTACTTGGGGGCTTGATATGGTTGGACCCTTTAAGCGCTCGAAGGACAAGAAGACCCACCTGTTGGTCGCGGTTGACAAGTTCACCAAATGGGTTAAAGCGGAGCCCATCAGTAAATGCGATGCAACCACGGCGGTTCAATTTCTCAAAAAGATTATTTTCTGTTTTGGCTTTCCACACAGCATCATCACAGATAATGGTACGAACCTTTCTAAAGGTGAGATGGAGGAGTTTTGCCAAGGAGAGCACATCCGGCTTGATGTAGCGTCCGTGGCTCACCCCCAGTCTAATGGTCAAGCTGAGAGGGCGAATAAAGAGATCCTGAAGGGTATCAAGCCTCAGCTTATGGTCCCTTTGAAGCAGACGCCGGGTTGTTGGGTGGAAGAAATACCATCTGTGTTATGGAGTATAAATACCACCCCAAACCGATCTACGAGTTATACACCTTTTTTCATGGTTTACGGGGCTGAGGCTGTCCTCCCAAGTGATATTCGTCACGACTCGCCCCGGGTTGCGAATTATGTTGAAGCGGACAACGAGCAAGCATGCCAAGAGCCGCTGGACCTGTTAGATGAGAAACGGGACATGGCTTTGGCTCGGTCGGCGGTTTATCAACAAGACCTGCGACGTTATCACAGCCGCCGGGTTAAGAAAAGAACCTTTCAAGAAGACGATTTGGTACTTCGGCTCATTCAAGATCAGACTGATATGCACAAGTTATCCCCACCTTGGGAAGGGCCCTTTGTGGTCAGCAAAGATCTGCACAATGGATCATACTACCTCATTGACGTTCGAGAAGACTCACGTAGCTCTGAGGAGGAGACCCGGCGGCCATGGAACATAGCTCTCCTATGGCCTTATTACACTTGAAGCCACAGGCTTTTCTTATGTACATATTTCAACAATGTATATATTATGATCAATATAATAAATCGGCATCCTTGCTATTAAGCAGGGTCTCTGCCGTTTTTCTTCAAATATATGTTAACTTGGGGGCTTCAACTAATAAAGCGAAGTACTACCTGTTAACCCGGCTACCATGCCACCACCTAGCTTGGGAGCTTCACACCCAAGGGGCCAAAGAGAGTTTGATTGGTCAAAGCATGACTCAAACATAGGCACCCATTGAGCACAGCTCACAAAGTTACTTGGGGGCTCTTTATGTCAAATACCAAAGAGTTTGAAAGGACCCTTGTAGCCGGGTATCGACCCACGGCTTGGAAGCCTGGTGTATTCACCTAAAACCCTGGGTTAACCTGCCTTCATCATGTAAGCCACTCCTATCCAGGTAATCCTGGCACGACCCGTCGAACATTTGACAGTTACTCTCATTGAGAACCTAAACTTGTCAAAGTTAAAACGATGATTGGTTAGTTGGAGGGCCATCTTAAAAGGCTTTGTGAAAATGGTTTAACTCAGTGGCCTGGCAGCCCATGAAAAGCCTTGATTTGGGCCTGACAGCCCTTGAAAAGCCTTGACCATGGTTTTTTTTGTTTGTTTGCTTCTTGCCAAGTTTTTGTTCTTTCTTAAGGTTTATGTTAACCCGGTGTTTCTTAACCCGGTATGGCCTACGGGTCTTCTGTTAAAGCATACGATTAAAGGTAACCCGACATCCTTCAAACCGGTCTGGCTTTGACACCTTGTGTCCAGCAATCGTCCGGTGTTCATCACAACCCGGTTCTATATCATATATACCAGCATGGCATGGTGGAAGTTGGGTTTTCACCCTTCTTAAAATCACAATTGGTAAACCAACAGCAATGTTTCGTATCACAGGTATGATTTATTATTGCTGCAACCATAGTTGCTTACCAAGTTGTGTTGGGTATTTTGACCCGTCCGGTGGTAAACCGCCCGGACAGATTTTTCTTATGCAGACACAGGGATTGCATAATATTGTGAAAATACATAAGCCAGTACTGAAATTATCATGACGGATCAACGCAAAGTGTATCCCAGTGCACGATGGCAACGGATTAAAGTATTTTCACTAGCCTATTACAAGGTGCTTGAAGGCCCAAAGTATGGGGTTTCCAACAAAACAAAGTTTATGGAGCATCACTCTGATTGCCGGATCAAGCCTCATTACCATGTTGATGTGAAGTTGATGAGTCATTTGGCGTCGGATCAGCCTCCTCCTCCCCACCTAGCGGCTGGAAGTTTGTGGTGGTCCAGTCAATCCAGGTTAAGGCCTAAAATATAGCTTCTTCACTAATAAGTTCCGACGGATAAATGTCAGGGGCATAAGTGTGCTTACGGATTGGCGGAATAAGATTTTGCGCTTCCGGCATGACAGCATTAACCCGTTTGTTGTTGGCATCATAATAAGACCGGTGAACAGTCAAGTTAGTATCTTCTGCCAGCTGACTCGCCAGAGGACGCATTTCCCTTGTCACTTTTTAAGGGCTTCATCATCAAAATCAGCCCTGTTTTCTTGTGTGCTTGGAAAGCCTTTGGCGAGGTCAACCGGATCCAAGTCGACTATCCACGCTTTGGCTCGGGTGAGTGCCAACAAAGCGCCAGCCCTGGCAGCAGATCGCTTTACCTCTTCTATCTATGCTGGTGCCATGGGTAGCCTTGCCAGAGTGTCCTTGATCAGTGTTGGGGCTGGATTGTCGTAGGATACTGTGCAGATAACCCGTTGGGCACTGGCGTATAGTTGTTCAAGCAGAGTATATGCTGCTTTCAGCTTCATCCGTGCATCTAAGCCCAGATGAGTAATGCGGCTACCTGCAACGGTTTAAGAATTTCATATTTCAACCGGCACCTTACAAAATGGACATTTCAGATGCCTTGCTAGGAGTACTTACCAAATACTGCGGAGGTCATGGCGTTCACTTGACGCTTCAACCCAGAAAGCTCTTCTGCCACCGGTTTAAGAGCGGACTCGGCGTCTTCAGCCCGTTTCAGCAATGTATCCTTCTCAGTGTCCCAATTGGCACGTTCAGTCTTGAATTCTTCCTTAAGTTGTTCCATGGAAGTTAAAGCGGCTCGAAGCTCATCTTTGGCCTTAGAATATTCTTCTTGATAGGATTTGATACTCTCTTGAAGATCAGCAATTTGCGTGCGTTGATGGTTTATATCAGCCTGCCACAATCAGAGGAGCATATCAATATTTTATCAAAAGTCCCAAGCATACAACTGGTTCTACACTTGGCACTTGGGGGCTAATGCGGATTGCTTCTTTCCTACTGCTTGTTCAAAGTCTCGAGGATTAATACAAGTTTCAATCCTGGCACTTGGAGGATTAATCATCGGATCTCGCCAAACACACCGCAAAAGAAGATTACATCGAATAGATCTCCAAGAAGACTGAGGAGAACTTTGTATTGAGATCCAAAGAGAGAGAGAGAAGAAGCCATCTAGCTAATAACTATGGACCCAAAGGTCTGAAGTAAACTACTCACACATCACCGAAGAGGTCATGGAGTTGATGTAGAGGCCCTCCGTGATCAATGCCCCCTCCGGCGGAGCTCCGGAAAAGGCCCCAAGATGGGATCTCTCTGGTACAAAAGGTTGCGGCGGTGGAATTAGGTTTTCGTGGTGCTCCTGGATGTTTGGGGGGGGTACGTGGATATATATAGGAGGAAGAAGTACGTCGGTGGAGCAATGAGGGGCCCACGAGGGTGGAGGGCGCGCCCCCTGCCTCGTGGCCTCCTCAATTGTTTCTTGACGCCCACTCCAAGTCTCCTAGATCACGTTTGTTGAGAAAATCATGTTCCTGAAGGTTTCATTCTATTTGGACTCCGTTTATTATTCCTTTTCGGCGAAACTCTAAAATAGGCAAAAAAACAGCAATTTGGGCTGGGCCTCTAGTTAGTAGGTTAGTCCCAAAAATGATATAAAAGTGTAAAATAAATCCCATTAACATCCAAAATAGGTAATATAATAGCATGGAGCAATCAAAAATTATAGATACGTTGGAGACGTATCAAGCATCCCCAAGCTTAATTCCTGCTCGTCCTCGAGTAGGTAAATGATAAAAGAAGAATTTTTGATGTGGAATGCTTTCTAACATATTTCTCAATGTAATTTTTCTTTATTGTGGCATGGATGTTCAGATCCGAAAGATTCAAGATAAAAGTTTAATATTGACATAAAAATAGTAATATTTCAAGCATACTAACTAAGCAATTATGTCTTCTTAAAATAACATGGCCAAAGAAAGTTATCCCTACAAAATCATATAGTCTAGCTATGCTCTATCTTCACCACACAAAATATTTAAATCATGCACAACCCTGATGACAAGCCAAGTAATTGTTTCATACTTTTGATGTTCTCAAACTTTTTCAATCTTCACGCAATATATGAGCATGAGCCATGGACATAGCACTATATGTGGAATAGAATGGTGGTCGTGGAGAAGACAAAAAAGGAGAAGATAGTCTCACATCAACTAGGCGTATCAACGGGCTATGGAGATGCCCATCAATAGATATCGATGTGAGTGAGTAGGGATTGCCATGCAACGGATGCACTAGAGCTATAAGTATATGAAAGCTCAACAAAAGAAACTAAGGGGGTGTGCATCCAACTCGCTTGCTCATGAAAACCTAGGGCATTTTGAGGAAGCCCGTCATTGGAATATACAAGCCAAGTTCTATAATGAAAAATTCCCACTAGTATATGAAAGTGATATCATAGGAGACTATGTATCATGAAGATCATGATGCTACTTTGAAGCACAAGTGTGGAAAAAGGATAGTAGCATTGTCCCTTCTCTCTTTTTCTCTCATTCATTTTTTTATTTGGGCCTTTTCTCTTTTTTTGGCCTCTTTTTTTTCTTTTTTTCTTTTTCGTCCGGAGTCTCATCCCGACTTGTGGGGAAATCATAGTCTCCATCATCCTTTCATCACTTGGGACAATGCTCTAATAATGATGATCATCACACTTTATTTACTTACAACTCAAGAATTACAACTCAATACTTAGAACAAAATATGACTCTATGTGAATGCCTCCGGCGGTGTACCGGGATGTGCAATGATGCATGAGTGACATGTATGAAAGAATTATGAACGGTGGCTTTGCCACAAATACGATGTCAACTACATGATCATGCAAGAAATATGACAATGATGAAGCGTGTCATAATAACGGAATGGTGGAAAGTTGCATGGCAATATATCTTGGAATGGCTATGGAAATGCCATAATAGGTAGGTATGGTGGCTGTTTTGAGGAAGGTATATGGTGGGTTTAAGGTACCGGCGAAAGTTGCACGAAACTAGAGAGGCTAGCAATGGTGGAAGGGTGAGCGTGCGTATAATCCATGGACTCAACATTAGTCATAAAGAACTCACATACTTATTGCAAAAATCTATTAGTTATCGAAAAAAAGTATTACGCGCATGCTCCTAGGGGGATAGATTGGTAGGGAAAGACCATCGCTCGTCCCCGACCGCCACTCATAAGGAAGAAAATCAATAAATAAATCATGCTCCGACTTCATCACATAATGGTTCACCATACGTGCATGCTATGGGAATCACAAACTTCAACACAAGTATTTCTCAAATTTACAACTACTCAACTAGCATGACTCTAATATCACCATCTCCATATCTCAAAACAATTATCAAGTATCAAACTTCTCATAGTATTCAATGCACTTTCTATGAAAGTTTTTATATTATTCCTAAAAGAAAATTTCCATGTTGTTCTAAAGGACTCTCAAAATAATATAACTGAAGCATGAGAGATCAATTATTTCTATAAAATAAAACCACCGCCGTGCTCTAAAAGGTATAAGTGAAGCACTAGAGCAAAAACTATATAGCTCAAAAGATATAAGTGAAGCACATAGAGTATTCTAATAAATTTCAAATCATGTGAGTCTCTCTCAAAATGTGTGTACAGCAAGGATGATTGTGGTAAACTAAAAAGAAAAGACTCAAATCATACAAGACGCTCCAAGCAAAACACATATCATGTGGTGAATAAAAATATAACTCCAAGTAAAGTTACCGATGGACGAAGACGAAAGAGGGGATGCCTTCCGGGGCATCCCCAAGCTTAGGCTTTTTTGTGTCCTTGAATTTTACCTTGGGGTACCATGGGAATCCCCAAGCTTAGGCTCTTGCCACTCCTTGTCCCATAATCCATCAAATCTTTACCCAAAACTTGAAAACTTCACAACACAAAACTTAAATAGAAAATCTCGTGAGCTCCATTAGCGAAAGAAAACAAAACACCACATCAAGGTACTGTAATGAACTCATTCTTTATTTATATTGGTGTTAAACCTACTGTATTCCAACTTCTATATGGTTTATAAACTCTTTTACTAGCCATAGATTCATCAAAATAAACAAACAACACACACAAAACAGAATCTGTCAAAAACAGAAGAGTCTGTAGTAATCTATAGCTAACGCAAACTTATGGAACCCCAAAAATTATAAAATAAATTTATGTACATGAGTAATTTATCTATTAATCATCTGCAAAAATAATTAACTAAATATCACTTTCCAAATAAAAATGGCAGCGATTCTCGTGAGCGCTCAAGTTTCTGTTTTTACAGCAAGATCAAAAAGACTTCCCCCAAGTCTTCCCAATGGTTCTACTTGGCACAAACACTAATTAAACACAAAAAACACAACAAAAACAGAGGCTAGATAAATTATTTATTACTAAACAGGGGCAAAAAGCAAGTAATAAAAATAAAATTGGGTTGCCTCCCAACAAGCGCTATCGTTTAACGCCCCTAGCTAGGCATAAAAGCGAAGATAGATCTAGGTATTACCATCTTTGGTAGGCAATCCATAAGTAGCTCTCATAATAGATTCATATGGTAATTTAATTTTATTTCTAGGGAAGTGTTTCATGCCTTTCCTTAATGGAAATTGGAATCTAATATTCCATTCCTTCATATCAATAATTGCACCAATGGTTCTAAGGAAAGGTCTACCAAGAATAATATGACATGAAGGATTGCAATCTATATCAAGAACAATGAAATCTATGGGCACATAGTTCCTATTTGCAACAATAAGAACATCATTAATTCTTCCCATAGGTTTTTTAATAGTGGAATCCGCAAGGTGCAAGTTTAAAGAACAATCATCAAATTCACGGAATCCTAGCAAATCACATAAAGTTTTCGGAATCGTGGAAACACTAGCACCCAAATCACACAAAGCATAGCATTCATGATCTTTAATTTTAATTTTAATTGTAGGTTCCCACTCTTCATAAAGTTTTCTAGGGATAGAAACTTCCAACTCAAGTTTTTCTTCATAAGATTGCATCACAGCATCAACGATTTGTTTAGTAAAAGCTTTATTTTGACTATAAGCATGAGGAGAATTTAGCAGAGATTGAAACAAGGAAATACAATCTATCAAAGAGCAATTATCATAATTAAATTCCTTTAAATCAAAAATAGTGGGTTCATTGATATTTAAAGTTTTAACCTCTTCAATCCCACTTTTAACAATTTTTGCATCAAGATCTAAAAACTCCGAATTTTTGGAACGCCTTCTAGGTAAAGGTGGCTCATCTTCAGTCCCATAATTATCAAGATTCATATTGCAAAACAAAGATTTAATAGGAGACACATCAACCACTTTTAGATATTCATCTTTATTTTCATAGAAACTAGAAGACCACGCTTTCACAAAGCAATCTTTCTTAGCACGCATCCTAGCGGTTCTTTCTTTGCTCTCATCAATGGAAATTCTCATGGCTTTGAGAGACTCATTGATATCATGCTTAGGTGGAATATATCTAAGTTTCAAAGAATCAACATCAAGAGAAATTCTATCCACGTTCCTAGCCAACTCATCAATCTTAAGCAATTTTTCTTCAATCAAAGCATTGAAACTCTTTTGCAAAGTAATAAATTCTTTAATACTAGATTCAAAATCAGAGGAATTTTATTATAATTTCCATAAGAATTGTTGTAGGAATTACCATAATTATTAGAGGAATTACTAGGAAATGGCCTAGAATTAAAATTACCTTTATACCCGTTGTTACCAAAATTGTTCCTACCAACAAAATTCACATCCATAGATTCATTATTATTCTCAATGAAAGTAGACAAAGGCATATCATTAGGATCAGTAGGAGCACTCTTATTAGCAAACAATTTCATAAGTTCATCCATATTTCCACTCAAAACATTAATCTCTTCAATTGCATGCACTTTTTTACTAGTAGATCTTTCAGTGTGCCATTGAGAATAATTAACCATAATATTATCTAGGAGTTTGGTAGCTTATCCTAAAGTGATTTCCATAAAAGTGCCTCCCACGGACGAATCTAAAAGATTTCAAGAAGCAAAATTCAATCCAGCATAAAAATTCTATATAATCATCCATAAATTCAAACCATGTGTAGGGCAATTATGTATCATCAATTTGATCCTCTCCTAAGATTGTGCAACATGTTCATGATCAAGTTGCTTAAAATTCATAATGTCGTTTCTAAGAGAGATGATCTTAGTGGGAGGAAATACTTAGAGATAAAAGCATCTTTGCACTTATTCCATGAATCAATACTATTTTTAGGCACAGAAGAAAACCAAGCTTTAGCACGATCTCTAAGCGAAAACAGAAATAGCTTAAGTTTAACAATATCATTATCCACATCTTTCTTCTTTTGCATATCACACAAATCAACAAAGTTATTTAGATAGGTAGCGGCATTTTCACTAGGAAGGCCTGCGAACTGATCTTTCATGACAAGATTCAACAAAGCAGCATTAATTTCACAAGATTCAGCATCGGTAAGAGGAGCAATCAGAGTGCTAATAAAATCATTATTGTTGGTATTGGCAAAGTCACACAATTTAGTATTATCTTGAGCCATCGTGACAAGCAAGCAATCCAACACACGAGCAAACAGGAAATGGGCAAAAGAGGCAAATTGGGAAAGAGAAGGAGAACGGAAAGAGAGGGCGAATAAAAAGGCAAGGGTGAAGTGGGGGAGAGGAAAACGAGAGGAAAATGGCAAATAATCTAATGCGAGGGATAAGAGTTTGTGATGGGTACTTGGTATGTCTTGACTGGTGCATAGACTCCCCGGCAACGGTGCCAGAAATGGCTCGTTGTCGGGAGTCAAATCTTGACTTGATTTGGCGCGAATCTCCCCGGCAACGGCACCAGAAATCCTTCTTGCTACCTCTTGAGCACTGCGTTGGTTTTCCCTTGAAGAGGAAAGGGTGATGCAGTAAAGTAGCGTAAGTATTTCCCTCAATTTTTGAGAACTAAGGTATCAATCCAGTAGGAGATCCTGCTCGAGTCCCACGCACCTACACAAACAAATAAGAACCTCACAACCAACGCGATAAAGGGGTTGTCAATCCCTTCACGGTCACTTACGAGAGTGAGATCTGATAGATATGATAAGATAATATTTTTTGTATTTTTATGATAAAGATAAATAAAGATGCAAAGTAAAATAAATGGCAATAGAAATAGCTAAGTGTTGGAAGATTAATATGATGGAAGATAGACCCGGGGGCCATAGGTTTCACTAGTGGCTTCTCTCAAGAGCATAAGTACTATGGTGGGTAAACGAACTATTGTCGAGCAATTGATAGAATTGAGCATAGTTATGAGAATATCTAGGTATGATCATGTATATAGGCATCACGTCTGTGACAAGTAGACCGAAACGATTCTGCATCTACTACTATTACTCCACACATCGACTGCTATCCAGCATGCATCTAGAGTATTAAGTTCATAAGAACAGATTAATGCTTTAAGTAAGATGACATGATGTAGAGGGATAAACTCATGCAATATGATATAAACCCCATCTTTTTATCCTCGATGGCAACAATACAATACGTGCCTTGTTGCCCCTGCTGTCACTAGGAAAGGACACCGCAAGATTGAACCCAAAGCTAAGCACTTCTCCCATTGCAAGAAAAATCAATCTAGTAGGCCAAACCAAACTGATAATTTGAAGAGACTTGCAAAGATAAACCAATCATACATAAAAGAATTCAGAGAAGAATCAAATATTGTTCATAGATAATCTGGATCATAAACCCACAATTCATCGGATCTCGACAAACACACCGCAAAAGAAGATTACATCGAATAGATCTCCAAGAAGACCAAGGAGAACTTTGTATTGAGATCCAAAGAGAGAGAAGAAGCCATCTAGATAATAACTATGGACCCGAAGGTCTGAAGTAAACTACTCACACATCACCGGAGAGGCCATGGAGTTGATGTAGAGGCCCTCCATGATCAATGCCCACTTCGGCGGAGCTCCGAAAAAGGCCCCAAGATGGGATCTCTCGGGTACAAAAGGTTGCGGCAGTGGAATTAGGTTTTCGTGGTGCTCCTGGATGTTTGGGAGGTATATGGATATATATATAGGAGGAAGAAGTACGTCGGTGGAGCAACGAGGGGCCCACAAGGGTGGAGGGCGCGCCCAGGGGATTAGACGCGTCCCCCTGTATCGTGGCCTCCTCGATTGTTTCTTGACGCCCACTCCAAGTATCATGGATCACGTTTGTTGAGAAAATCACGTTCCCGAAGGTTTCATTCCATTTGGACTCCATTTGATATTTCTTTTCGGCAAAACTCTAAAATAGGCAAAAAACAGCAATTTGGGCTGGGCCTCCGGTTAGTAGGTTAGTCCCAAAAATGATATAATAGTGTAAAATAAAGCCCATTAACATCCAAAATAGATAATATAATAGCATGAAGCAATCAAAAATTATAGATACGTTGGAGACGTATCACTCTTCTTCTGGATCCCAAGTTGATCCTTGAGTACATTGATCTCTGGCACAAGGACACCAACACACCTATGCCAGACTTCAAGCTCGCTCCTGGCCAGAGTCACATGCTGACCGCCTTCATTGGTGAAGAAAAGTGGAAATATAAGAAGGCTAGACTGCTGAAGAAAGCTCAATACAAGAAGGAGCGCTTTCTGAAGAAGAACGTTGTCAAGATGACAACTGATGAACTTGTTGCTATAAAGTCTGAGATCAAACGACTCAGTGATGAATTCAGCACCTACCGTGCAGATTGTCTTGGAGCCAAAGTCGGATTTGTGAAACTGTCTGAAGGATTCACCTCAAATGTTGCTGCCCAAGCACAACATGAATCTCCTCAGGCTGAAGCATCTGCCCAACCAACTGAAGAGCATGCCAGCACCGTCGATGAAAATCAGGCTGCTGAAGATACTAAAAGTACCAGGGTTGATGAAGATATTCCAGCCACCGATGAAATTGCTAGGGTAACAACTAGTGTTGCACCTGAAGAAGAAGCCAGGCTAGCTGAAGCATCTGTCGCTGCGCCTGAAGACACTGACAATGCCTGGGCAACTGAATCAGTTGCGCCTGAGGAAAATGAACCAATTTCCTCTGCTCCTCCCACACCAACACATGCCCAGTTCTTCCTTCTACATCAGAAGCGAAGAAAACCAAAGCTGCAGAGCGAGCAGCCGTGAAGAAAAGGAAAGCATCAGCCGCCTCAGAGTCTTTACTACCAAAGAAGATGAAGACTTTGGCAAGCTCTTTTGACAATCCCATTGATGCTATTCCTGTTTCGAGCATGCCATCAAAGGAACTTGTTCCCTTTGGTGAAGATTATGAGATCCCAAGCGGATCTGATGAAGATGTTCCTTCTGCTGCTTCGTCAGAGCAGTTGGATGAAGAAATTGAAGTGGAGGATATCCCTTAAACTCCGTTGGTATCATCGCCCATGCCTCAGTTCACAGTTGAAGAGGCAGGTGTTGAGGAAATTGATGCAGAAGGAGAAGACGTCACTGGTGCGCGTCGGTCCTAAACAAACGGTTTTTAACCCCTTTCCGTGATGGCATATGGAACCATTTCCAAGTGAGTGTGGGCAATAGGGGGGTCCTTCCCACACGACCCAGAACCCGTCGGGGATAGAGAGCCTTGATGCATACAGTTGTCCCAGTAGAACTATTTCCGATATCTCGAATATCCCAAACGCTTCATCCTTGCCACTTGTTTGTGCTCGCATTGCCATCGCAGTCGGAGTTTTGTGGTTCTACCTAATACCAGGCAGATTCCAGGCACGGCAGTTTTCTAGGCAGATTCTAGGCACGAGAGATTTACAATGCCTGGCACATCACAAACAGTTCATGATTATAAACCGTGTACGATAGGTAGACAATCACACACATTTAGTTTTCCCGCACCGTATGTGATAGTGTCTGACATCACACATGCTTTGCCAACGGCAACCGTGTGCATGCTTGCACACGTTTCCTCTCTGTGAACCGTCATGGATTATGGTGTATATCGCAAACGTTTGTGTATTTACCAACCGTGTGTGCCGTAATGACCTGCACAACGTAATTTCGCCCTAATTTAATTACTTCTATTTAAAATTGTACCTAATTTAAACTTGAAAGTAGGCTATAGCTTTATTCATATCCATCAGGTTCAAACAACCAATGCATTATTCGATTCACATGTACATATGTTTAAGAATTACAGAAGCACCAAATAAAGAATGATGTGCCATGGTTCTATACTTGTACTATTACAGATGGTAAAGAAAGAGGTGACAGACATTCCAGTTGCTGAACAAGGTGAAGCGAAATGGCCCTATTGTGCTCTCCTGGATGCAGAATGCATGCAGGACTCTGGTACAACCCCTTGTGATGGTCGGCCGCCAATCATGTAGTTTGAGAGGTAATCTTGAGTAAACTACTTCAGGATCCACTGCAAAAGAAAAAAGATTCAGATATTGTCATCTAACACAACTCATTACGGGCAGTAAAAAGAAGGCTACAGGGTTCTTACTTACCATCCTGTAGTTCACTATTGTCTTGCATAAAGTGTAAACAAATAGTTCGATTGACATGTTTTGACCCATTTTAGTAACATTCTTTATCAGTTTCCTCACTTGATGCTGGTTCATGAATATCTCATTGCCCCATACGCAGAAAGGGTCGAAGCGTGGATCTTTAGCAATGACATATGTACCTAAAAGCACCAAGTTAATATTAGAAGCTAAACAACAATTGAGAAATGATGTAGTACAAAACTCCATCCGTCCCATTATATAAGATTTTATTACATGTATATCTAGGCATCATCAGAACATTAAGGTAACACTCTTCCTTGTTGCTATGTAGCCTGGGATTGCGTATTTAGTCATTTAGTACAATGCATGTTGCTAAACAACAATTTAAAAACAAAACGGCATGTTAACTGCAATATCCTTAACAGCAACCAAATATCGTAATTCATAGTGGTATTGTTGAAACTGTTATTGATGAAATTGAACTACACAGCAAATAGTTGCACATATATAGCATCACATTGTGAAGAACTAAAATAAACAAGTCATAAGGACATCTCTAGGCGATCCTTAAAAAGTTAAAGGACTAAAACCCTTAGTGGATATATATATACTCCAGCGATTTTCGGCCATTTCTAGTCGATCCCCTAAACTTAAGGTTGTAAACTTCAATTTGATCAAGTTCAGAGCAGGTTCAACCGAAAGTATCATGCATTCAAACATAAACATAGATATTTTTGCATAACTGAACATAAAACATAAATTTAAACTAAGCTAAACTACTTTCGGTCGAAGTAGAGGTCGAGCCAATCCTTCCTCGACGTGTATGGTGTGCCGCGAGCCGGGTCCAGGCCAGTACCATCGTCGGGGTCGTTGGGGAAGGCACTCCTCCACTCATCGACGTCGATATCCTTGTCCTCGGGGCCCACCTCGACACCCTCCGCTCCGACGTCACCGCCGCCTTCGACCTCGTCATCAGAGGAGAGCGCGATAACCTCGCCGCCCTCCGCGCCGTCGTCCTCGCCGCCATCGACCTCATCATTGGAGGAGAGCGCGATAACCTCGCCGCCCTCCGCGCCAGCAAAGATTGCCTGCTCCGCCTCCACGAGCTCCGGGTGCTGCCGGCGGAGCTCTTGCATGTAGGTCTCATCGGCGGCCTCGGCCTCGAGACGCTCCCACTCCTTGCGGTCCTCCCGCGCCATAGCTGAGCTCACCACCCCTGGCTCCGGCAGAACGAGGTGGACCGGACATGTGCCGAAGGGGAAATTGAGCCTAGTTGTCGCGCCGTGGTAGCGGACCTGCCAGTGGTCATAATCCATGGCCACGAGCTCAACTATGTGGAAGCTACCGAGCCACCGGCGGGTATGGGTCTCTCGATCTGTAATCTCGGCGACCCACGTCCCCCACCGCTGCTGCCGGACCCCGAAGTAGGACTTCGTCGGTTGCCGGGTCCGGGGGAGGACGGGGAAGTCCTCGAACCGGCGTAGGGGCACGGCGGCAGGCGGATCGGGGGACCGGTGATGGCGGATTGGGCCCACAGAGGACGACGGGGACACCTCGACGGCCACCTCGCTGGTGTTGGGCGAAAAGGCCGCGATAAACCTCCTTTTGGCCATTGGCTACTCGAGCTCCCCGGCACACAAGCATAGGTTGAGGATGGAGGCGCCGGCGATGGCGGCGACCTACCAATGGTTTCGAGGGTTGTGTGTGTCTGTGTGAGCGGAGGTTGTGTTTGAGGAAATACTGCGGCAACTGAAAATTTTACTAGGCGGGAGTAACAAGGCGGGGCTACTGAAAATTTGGATCAAGGGCGAGCAGATATTTTTGATATTGCGAGGGATGCAGAGGCGGTAGTAAAATGCCGGGGCTACTGAAAATTTCAATCAAGGGACTGAAGCAGTCCAGGAGTAACAAACGTCGCACACGGTCCACACATACTGATCGTGTGCTGTCAAACATTAAAACCTTCCAGGCGGTAGATATTTTCGAGATTGCGAGGGATGCAGAGGCGAGAGTTTTGGGGGAGTGAGCTAGTGTGCTTGACATGCCGGCTGTGGACTGTAGCCGACACACCTTCTCGCATAAGCCATAGGCGTACTATACACCGACGGTGTTCCAAGATATTTTGTACTACATCTCACACGGTTGGTGAGAATAAACTGTGTGGGATCTACTTGATTTGAATTACAAAATGGGGTCACAGCGACAATGGACGGTGTTTGAATTGCTAGACCTTTTATCTGCAGTGAACATGCAACTATATGTGTGTCGTAAAAGAATTGGAATTATTCAGGGTTAGTTTGGACATTTCATACATTAAACTAGTTTTCTAGCCATTTCATGTGCACAATTCAAAATTAAACTACATGCACACAAATTGGTTGAAAAATCAAATTTGTCTCCTTCAGTGCATGCTTAGGTCCCATGGAAGAAATGGGAATGAATTTTTCGGGGTTGTTTGGCCTTTTTTATACATTAACTGGGTTTTCTAGGCATTTTATGTGCATAATTCAAATTTGAACTACAAGCACATGCTCCAATGCACCAAAGTTCGTTGACAAATCACATGTGTGTCCTTGGGTGAATTTCTAGGTCCCATGCAAGAGATGGGAATGAAATTCAAACACCATGGCACTGTTGATTGCAGGAAAAACGTTGAGATGCCTAGTTTTTAAATTCTAGTAAATCCAAAATTCGTCTGAAATTCATGAAACTTGGCATGCTATCATGAAGCGGCATCAACATGTCGTGGTGAAAATTTTGTCCCATTTGGGGCAGGTTCGGGTATAAGCTTCTCACAAACCAAAGTTTCTCAGAACAAGCATTGTGGTTTCGATAGGGAACGTGCCACCTTTGATGACGGGACGATATCCGTTGCCTCTTATTGCTTTCAAAAAAATTCTAGTGTCAACATAGAACAACAGGAGTTTTGTGTTCAATCTTGGAATTTTTTGGGGTTCGTTTGACCTTTTTTATACATTAACTGGGTTTTCTAGGCATTTTTTGTGCATAATTCAAATTTGAACTACAAGCACATGCTCCAATGCACCAAGGTTGGTTGAAAAATCACATGTGTGTCCTTGGGTGAATTTCTAGGTCCCATGCAAGAGATGGGAATGAAATTCAAACACCAGGGCACTGTTAATTGCCGACAAAACGTTGAGATGCCTGGTTTTTAAATTCTAGTAAATCCAAAACTCGTATGAAATTCATGAAACTTGGCATGCTATCATGGAGCGGCATCAACATGCCATGGTGAAAATTTTGTCCCATTTGGGGCAGGTTCGGGTATAAGCTTCTCACAAACCAGACCTTCTCACAACAAGCATGATGGTTTCGATAGGGAACGTACCGCCTTTGGGGACGGGATGATATCCGTTGCCTCTTATTGCTTTCAAAAAATTTCTAGTGACAACATAGAACAATAGGAGTGTTGTGTTCAATCCTGGAATTTTTTGGGGTTCGTTTGGCCTTTTTTATGCATTAACTGGGTTTTCTAGGCATTTTATGTGCATAATTCAAATTTGAACTACAAGCACATGCTCCAATGCACTAAGGTTGGTTGAAAAATCACATGTATGTCCTTGGGTGAATTTCTAGGTCCCATGCAAGAGATGGGAATGAAATTCAAACACCAGGGCACTGTTGATTACCGGCAAAACATTGAGATGCCTGGTTTTTAAATTCTAGTAAATCCAAAACTCGTATGAAATTCATGAAACTTGGCATGCTATCATGGAGCGGCATCAACATGCCGTGTTAAAAAATGTGTCCTGTTTGTGGCAGGTTCGGGTATATGCTTCTCACAAACCAGAGCTTCTCACAACAAGCATGACGGTTTCGGTAGGGAACGTCCCACCTTTGGGAACGGAACGATATCCATTGCCTCTTATTGCTTTCAAAAAATTCTCGTGTCAACATAGAACAACATGAGTGTTGTGTCAATTTTTGGGTTTTTTCGGGGTTCGTTTGGACATTTTTATTCATTAACTAAGTTTTCAACGCATTTATGTGCATAATTCAAATTTGAACAACATGCACATGCTCCAGTGCGTATAAATTAGTTGAAAAATCAAATATGTGTCCTTGGGTGCATGCTTAGGTCCCATGTAAGAAATGGGAATGAATTTCAAACACCAGGGCACCGTTGATTGCCGGCAAAACATTGAGATGCCTCGTTTTTTAAATTCTAGTAAATCCAAAACTCGCCTGAAATTCATGAAACTTGGCATGCTATCATGGAGCGGCATCAACATGTCGTGTTAAAAAATTTGTCCCATTTGGGGCAGGTTCGGGTATATGCTTCTCACAAACCGGAGCTTCTCACAACAAGCATGATAGTTTCGGTAGGGAATGTCCCACCTTTGGGGACGAAACGATATCCATTTCCTCTTATTGCTTTCAAAAAAATTCTCGTGTCAACATAGAACAACAAGAGTGTTGTGTCAATTTTTGGGATTTTTCAGGGTTCGTTTGGACATTTTTACGCATTAACTGAGTTTTCAATGCATTTATGTGCATAATTCAAATTTGAACTACATGCACATGCTCCAGTGCATATAAATTGGTTGAAAAATCAAATCCGTGTCCTTGGGTGCATGCTTCGGTCCCATGCAAGAAATGGGAAGGAATTTCAAACACCAGGGCACCGTTGATTGCCGGCAAAACATTGAGATGCCTCATTTTTAAATTCTAGTAAATCCAAAACTCGCCTGAAATTCATGAAACTTGGCATGCTTTCATGGAGCGGCATCAACATGTCGTGGTAAAAATTTTGTCCCGTTTGGGGCAGGTTTGGGTATATGCTTCTCACAGACCAGAGCTTCTCACAACAAGCATCATGGTTTCGGTCGGGAATGTCCCACCTTTGGGGACGAAACGATATCCACTACCTCTTATTGCTTCCAAAATTTTTCTTGTGTCAACATAGAACAACAGGAGTGTTGTGTCAATTTTTGTGATTTTTTGGGGTTCTTTTGGACATTTTTATGCATTAACTGAGTTTTCAATGCATTTATGTGCATAATTCGAATTTGAACTACATGCACATGCTCCAGTGCATATAAATTGGTTGAAAAATCAAATATGTGTCCTTGGGTGCATGCGTAGGTCCCATGCAAGAAATGGGAATGAATTTCAAACACCAGGGCACCGTTGATTGTCGACAAAACATTGAGATGCCCGGTTTTTAAATTCTACTAAATCCAAAACTCGTCTGAAATTCATGAAACTTGGCATGCTATCATGGAATGGCACCCGACATGGTGTGGTATTTTTTGTGTCCATTTTGATAGAAGGTGCACTCGAATAATGACAGCCAACAAAGGCATTTTGAAAAAATAGCTGCCACTTTAATATCTCAAACGTTTGTATAATTCAAACCGTGTGCGTTCTGTTAACCATTCACGTGACGCCACGTGTCATGGTTTTAATGGCTGTAGGAGGTGCCGTGCGGACAACTGCTTGACCTTGAGTGAATGGGAGGCGTGCAAGCACAGTCCGGTGCGCAGGCTAACCAAGAGGCATGCAAGTTGTCCTCCAATGCGCAGGCTCACCGGGAAGCGTGCAAGTTGTATGTTGCGCAGGCTCATTGGGAAGCGGGCCCTTTGACTTCCATGGACGCCCGCCTTCCTCTCCATTAATGGCGCCCGAGCCGCTGTTTAATACAGGCGGCCTTATTGTTCGCCTCCCATCCCCCCCCCCCGTAGACCTCCACCGCCATGCCACAAAATGATCATCTGCCACTAGTCTTCAAGTTTGGTGAAGTCGACTCTGAGCTGGAGGAGATAGAAAATAAGGAGGAATGGGGCCTCATGGACATGGCCCAGAACGAGCTGGCCGCGGCAGTTGCTGCCCCCGCTCCCGTCCCAGCTCCCATCCCTACGCCCACGCCAGCGACCATCCCCGTAGCATTGACGGGCTGGTCGCCGAGCACTATCGCAGAGCTGGAAGCCGCGGGCGTCAGCGGGGTCTCCGCGGACCCGCGCGAGCTCGTGTACATGCCAGCGCCAGCGCCCGTGCCCGTGTGCGCCCCTCCACCCACCGTGGCACCGGCCCCCGTGCGTTTGGTTGCACCCGTCGCGCCCATGCGCGCCCCTCCACCCACCGCGGCACTGGTCCACGTGCGTTTGGCTGCACCCGACGCACTCATGCCCATGCCCGTGCGCGCCCCCCTCAGCGGCATGGGACTCTGCTGTCGACCGCTACCTCTGAGCAGCGCCAGTTGCCGTCCTCCCGCGCCCCGCCCCTTGATCACACAACGACATGATGTTTGATTTACAAGTGAATAACATTTTCTGCTGCCTTTAAGACTTCAACAACGACGTCCTGGAGGACGACAACAACAACGACGGCGCGGCACGCCGCCTCCGCCGCCGCCGGAAATAGTTTTTTGGGGTTTAATATTGTATCTTGAATTCTCGATCATATGAATATAAATTTGCAGTGTGATTGAATGAAAGATATGGTTTGAACGAACTTGCGTTTTTCTCTCTTAATGTACAGACTTATCAAATGATCTTATTTTAAAAAAAATGTCAATGGTTTTCAAATATAAAACACTCATCGCAAATGTTTTAATTAGAACACCCGTATGCAAACCGACAGATTCCCCAGGAAGCCAAGGGAAAATGTGCCGAGCAGGATTTCTGCATCCCTTCAACGCAAACGGTTGTTTTGCATGACCCGTGTGCAACCACGTACAAACAATTGGGTAAGATTTGCATATCTGTCATTTTGGGTATGTTGCCATTTCTCAAACTGGAAAGATTGACATTTGTTTATCTAGTAACATTGCCATTTGTCAACCTTGTAACACTGCGATTTGTCAAAATATGCAGCTACAAATCACTAGCACTATCTAATTTTTGCAACTAAAATCACTAGCACTATTCATATGGACACCACTAGCAGGCATGAGTTCATGGACGCATATGCAAATGTACCATTGATTACATACAACAAGTCATCAACCCACAACGACAACGAGGATACACGTTGGATTATAGATCATTTCCAACAAAACATTCTAGGAAATTTTTTTCTCACACAACAATTAACAAAGCGATGAAATGAACTTCAGCTCAACCACTCGTCGGCGTTGGAAACGCTTGCTTTGAACTAGAAGTGATTCTCTGGGAAGGGCCAACTACTGTCAATCTCGAGACCAACACAGGACTGATCATCCAGGCTGAAGCGACCTAGTTCAATACCCATATTGGGACGGTACGGAAGCATAGTAATGTCCAAGGTATAGATACAGTTGCTTCTCATAAATGGTAGTAACGTTGTGTCAACAACAGCTGGATCACCTTCACCATCATTGGATAGTTTTGTCCAAGGAAGAGCGAGTTTCCTCCAAGACTTTCAATACTGAACCAGGGAGAAGCTGTTGGCGCTAGTACACTAGTATCCATCCCGAATACCCTGCAACGGATGTTGGAATAGCTCCGGAGAGTGCGACCATACGAGACAACACCTGCTTCCTTAGTAACATCAGCAGTGCCCCGTATACAGACAAGAAGAGGTCATACATCGGAATAAGTTGCCAGGCGCCACTGAGTATACCTGCTCGTCCTCATGCTCGTGAATAAAATTTTCAAGTATAGGTGGTGGAATGTTCACAGGACCTTGTGAAAGATCGTGGATGTCGCCTAGAGGAGGGGTGAATAGGCGTTTTAAAATAATTATGGTTAGGCTAGAACAAATGCGGAATAAACCTAGCGGTTAATTTGTCAAGCACAAAACCTACAACAACTAGGCTCACCTATGTGCACCAACAACTCATGCTAAGCAAGATAAAGAACTATGTGATAGCAAGATATATGACAAGAAACAATATGGCTATCACAAAGTAAAGTGCATAAGTAAAGGGCTCGGGTAAGAGATCGCCGAGGCACGCGGAGACGGTGATGTATCCCAAAGTTCACACCCTTGCGGATGCTAATCTTCGTTTGGAGCGGTGTGGAGGCACAATGCTCCTTAAGAAGCCACTAGGGCCACCGTAATCTCCTCACGCCCTCGCACAATGCAAGATGCCACGATTCCACTAAGGGACCCTTGAGGGCGGTCACCGAACCCGTACAAATGGAAACCCTTGGGGGCGGTCACCGAACCCGTACACTTTGGCAACCCTTGGGGGCAGTCACTGGTACCCGTCAAATTGCTCGGGGCAATCTCCACAACCTAATTGGAGACCCCGACGCTTACCCGGAGCTTTACACCACAATGATTGAGCTCCGAACACCACCAACCGTCTAGGGCGCCCAAGCACCCAAGAGGAACAAGCTCAAGGGAACCAAGCACCCAAGAGTAATAAGCTTCTCAACTTGTAACTTCCACGTATCACCGTGGAGAACTCAAACCGATGCACAAATGCAATGGCAAGGGCACACCGAGTGCCCAAGTCCTTCTCTCTCAAATCCCACCAAAGCAACTAATGCTAGGGAGGAAAGTGAGAGGAAGAACAAGACCAAGAACTCCAAGATCTAGATCCAAGGGGTTCCCCTCACATAGAGGAGAAAGTGATTGGTGGAAGTGTGGATCTAGATCTCCTCTCTCTTTTCCCTCAAAAACTAGCAAGAATCCATGGAGGGATTGAGAGTTAGCTAGCTCGAAGAAGGTCAACAACGGGGGGAAGAACACGAGCTCAAGAGTTAGGATCCATTAGGGAAGAAGACCCCCTTTTATAGGAAGGGAAAGAATCCAACCGTTATCCCCTCTCACAGCCCGTGCGAAGCGGTACTACCGCACACGGCCGCGGTACTACCGTTGTGGAGTGCGGTACTACCGCTTGCGCGGTAGTGACCAGATGAGGGCCTGTTGCACAGGGCAACGAGCGGTAGAACCGCCAGAGCGGTACTACCGCGCGCCCTTTACGGTACTACCGTAAGGCAGGCATCAACTAGTACTGGAAATGCATGGAAGTAATAAAGTACATCCGCGCCTACTTCCGATGAGGTTGGAACAGTGCAAAAGTCCAGCACGGAAGTATCGTACCAAAGGCACGATACTACCGCGTAAGGGCGGATGTAAAAAATTACATCTGCGCCTACCACCACATGCATCAGCGTCAGGGCTGGAGGTAGCGGTACTACCGCTTACCAGGAGCAGTACTACCGATGTCCCCTGTGGTACTACCGCTTACCAGGAGCAGTACTACCGATGTCCCCTGCGGTACTACCGCTCCATAGAGCGGTACTACCGCACGCCACAGAGGCTTTAGCACTTGGCTGCCTTCATATCGTAGCTAAAGACAACAGAAGGATACAGTAAAACCAGAACTGCCATAACTTCTGCATATGAGCTCCGTATTGAGCAAACTCAAGCTTGTTGGAAACAAGACGACGAGTAGCATCAAAACAGATAGAGGAGAGAAACCTCCAACAGAGAAGAACTGGCATAACCTCCAACATCGAAAACATCATAGAGGCTGCATGTGAACTCCGTTTCGATGAACTCGAGCTTGTCATCAAGAGGACCAAAAGCTCTAAGACTCACAAAGAAAACCAAACAAGAACCAAGAAGGATGATGCAAGGATGCAATGGTTTGAGCTCTCTACGAACGATACGATCGAGCTACTCACTTGAGAGCCCCCTTGATAGTACGGGAATCGATCCTATAACCCGGTCTCCAACCTACCACCATGAGACCAGTAAAATAGAAAACCTATCAAGGGCAAACCTTTGCCCTGCACATGGTCCACTTGAGCTAGATGATGACGATCTTGACTCCGTCAAGTTGGACCACCTTTCTTGATTGCTTTGGCTCGATGAAGACTAGTTGGTTGCTCCCCCATCTTCCCCTATGGGTGAGCCACTCTTCCGCACATCTTCACACGTCCATTGTCACCGCAATGGACGACAAGCATCAAGCATTTGATCTCTTCGTGATGCTCCACTTGAACTTGCACACCGCAACCTAACCCCACAAAGAACTCTCACGAAAACCATGGGTTAGCAAACAAAGCGTAGTGGACAATGCTTACCATACCATGGGATCACTTGATCCCTCGATACATCTTGTACGCTTTGTGTGATGATCAACTTGATTCACGCTTGACTTAATCTTGATAAAGCTTGAATCTTTCCAATTCTCTTCATTTGGATGATGTCTTGAAGGTAGACATGAATGATCACACAATCTTCTTTTTCAAGACATGCTTGCAATAAGCTCAACACTCACATGACCAATCTTTGGATAATTCCTTAATAGCACCTTGGTCAACTCATAAACTCCTTGAAACCAACACATGGACTTCAAGAAAAACCTATGGTCAAATCCTTTAAATACAACTCAAGGCAATCATTAGTCCATAGAGATTGTCCTCAATTACCAAAACCAAACATGGGGGCACCGCATGTTGTTTCACCTTGGAAACACAAGAAGGTTAATTAGTAAAGGGAAACTAGCTAACCCGCATGCATGTGGATGAAACAATTATAATTACGGTGGAAGACAAATGTACCGAAATCATGAGGATTCCATGCAAAAACAGTGCCACGAGTGGTGGCAGCAAACACAAGACCCTCATATTGGATTGCATCACAGTACTCATCCGTGTATAGAAACTGATTTTTGAGCAATATCCATCGAGTCGAACCATGAAGGACGGCAACAACCTTGTCGAAGATAGCGACAACACAAGCATTCCTATAACCCCAAGAGCGGTTGGGAACTCGACAAATTGCTATCTTCCGTAGACGACAGTCAGCATGATCGTATTTGAACTCACGTAGAATACCAGTGTACTCAACCTCTGGGCAGTCATCTGAGATTTTTTGAAGTGGAACCCAATGACGAGTGTACACATTCACAAGTTTCCACTCGCAGTTGTACCCAATATAAACAACTCAATCTCCATTTGCGCCTGCCCAAGCCTTGCCCTCAAGCGATGGCATCTTAACATCATATGTATCATTATAAAGTGGCATCAACTTACACAAGGTGAGGCTTCCCTCGTCCCCGCGCCAGTCAGCAGGGTGACTGCGAAGAAGATAGGGGAGATCAACCCGCTCCTGAACCCTTGGGTTCCTTGTAATGATGTTATTAGTTGAGTCGAGAATGGTCTTGAACGAACCTGCGATGCTAGCTGATGACCCACAAGTATAGGGGATCTATCATAGTCCTTTCGATAAGTAAGAGTGTCGAACCCAATGAGGAGCAGAAGGAAATGATAAGCGGTTTTCAGCAAGGTATTCTCTGCAAGTACTGAAATAAGTGGTAACCGATAGTTTTGTGATAAGGTAATTTGTAACGAGCAACAAGTAACAAAAGTAAATAAAGTGCAGCAAGGTGGCCCAATCCTTTTTGTAGCAAAGGACAAGCCTGGAAAAACTCTTATATAAGGAAAAGCGCTCCCGAAGACACATAGGAATATCGTCAAGCTAGTTTTCATCATGTTCATATGATTCGCGTTCGGTACTTTGATAATTTGACATGTGGGTGGACCGGTGCTTGGGTGCTGTTCTTACTTGAACAAGCATCCCACTTATGATTAACCTCTATTGCAAGCATCCGCAACTACAACAAAAGTATTAAGGTAGACCTAACCATAGCATGAAACATATGGATCCAAATCAGCCCCTTACGAAGCAACGCATAAACTAGGGTTTAAGCTTCTGTCACTCTAGCAACCCATCATCTACTTATTACTTCCCAATGCCTTCCTCTAGGCCCAAATAATGGTGAAGTGTTATGTAGTCGATGTTCACATAACACCACTAGAGGCTAGACAACATACGTCTCATCAAAATATCGAACGAATACCAAATTCACATGACTACTAATAGCAAGACTTCTCCCTTGTCCTCAGGAACAAACATAACTACTCACAAAGCATATTCATGTTCATAATTAGAGGGGTAATAATATGCATAAAGGATCTGAACATATGATCTTCCGCCAATTAAACCAACTAGCATCAACTACAAGGAGTAATTAACACTACTAGCAACCTACTAGCATCAATCTCGGACTTGGAGACAAGAATTGGATACAAGAGATGAACTAGGGTTTTGAGATGAGATGGTGCTGATGAAGATGTTGATGAAGATTGCCCTCTCCTGATGAGAGGAGCGTTGGTGATGACAATGGCGATGATTTCCCCCTCCGGGAGGGAAGTTTCCCCGGCAGAACAGCTCTGCCGGAGCCCTAGATTGGTTCCGCCAAGGTTCCGCCTCGTGGCGGCGGAGTTTCGTCCCGAAAGGTTGCTTCTGGTTTTTTCTTGACGGAAGACTTCATATAGCAGAAGATGGTCATCGAAGAGCCACCAGGGGGGCCATGAGGTAGGGGGCGCGCCCTGGGGGGGTGCCCCCCACCCTCGTGGACAGGGTGTGGGCCCCCTGGTCTTCATCTTTGGCGAGGATTTTTCATTATTTATTATAAGGTATTCCGTGGAGTTTCAGGACTTTTGGAGTTGTGCAGAATAGGCCTCTAATATTTGCTCCATTTCCAGCCCAGAATTCCAGCTGCCGGCATTCTCCCTCCTTATGTAAACCTTGTAAAATAAGAGAGAATAGCCATAAGTATTGTGACATAATGTGAAATAACAGCCCATAATGCAATAAATATCGAATAAAAGCATGATGCAAAATGGACGTATCAACTCCCCCAAGCTTAGACCTCACTTGTCCTCAAGCGAAAGCCGATAACAATAAATATGTCCCCATGTTTAGAGGTAGAGGCGTCGATAAAAATAAAGTACGGACATGAGGGCATCATGATTATTCTCATAACAGCAATATACATAGATATTGTCATATGATTACTTATGTTCAAGTGATGATCTATTCACAATGCAAAAGTATGAATCAGAAACCTTATTGAGAACCAACAAACTATAACCTCAGTCATTGAAGCAATTGCAATTTATCATAACATCAGAAAGAGTCTATGTCAGAGCTAAAAAGCAAGTCCACATACTCAACTATCATCTAGTCCTTCATAATTGCTAACACTCACGCAATACTTGTGGTTACGGAGTTTTAATCGGACACAGAGAAAGATAGGGGCTTATAGTTTCGCCCCACAACCTTTTACCTCGAGGGTAATGTCAACAATAATAACTCATGCCCCCCTACATCGAATTAGATATATCTATCAGGATCTTTCCAACACACTGTGCTTGCCAAAGGATAAAATGTAAAAAGGAAAGGTGAAGATCACCATGACTCTTGCATAAGGTAGAAGATAATAATAAAAGATAGGCCCTTCGCAGAGGGAAGCAGAGGTTGCCATGCGCTTTTATGGTTGGATGCACAAAATCTTAATGCGAAAGAACGTCACTTTATATTGCCCCTTGTGATATGAACCTTTATTATGCAGTCCGTCACTTTTATTACTTCCACATCACAAGATCGTATAAAGCTTATTTCTCCCACACTAATCATACATATTTAGAGCAATTTTTATTGCTTTGCACCGATGACAACTTACTTGAAGGATCTTACTCAATCCATAGGTAGATATGGTGGACTCTCATGGCAAAACTGGTTTAAGGGTATTTGGAAGCACAAGTAGTATCTCTACTTGGTGCTGAGAATTTGGCTAGCATGAGGGGGAAAGGCAAGCTCAACATGTTGGAGGATCCATGACAACATACTTTATCTCAGATATAAGAAAACATAACCCATTAGGTTGTCTTCCTTGTCCAACATCAACTCTTTAGCATGTCATATTTTGATGAGTGCTCCCAATCATAAAAGATGTCAATAATAGTATATTTACATGTGAAACCTCTCTTTACTTATTACTTCCTATTAATTGCAACGATTACCAAAGCTATGTCTGCCAACTCCCAACAACTTTTAATTGTCACACTCTTTCTATGTGAAGTCATTATTATCAATAAGAGCAATATGAACTTTTGTTTCTTCTTATTCTTTTTCTCTTTTCTTTTATTCACCCAAGATCATAGCAAGAAAATCAAGCCCCTGACTCAACACTAATCTTTATTATATAGCTCACGGACTCGATTACATAGAGAGATCATAAGGCAAAACTCAAAACTAGATCATGCCATAAACTTTATTCTACTAGATCAAAATACTACTAATAGGATCGAACTAAGGAAAATGGTAAAGATAGGAGTTGTGATTGTGATACGATACCGGGGCACCTCCCCCAAGCTTGGCAGTTTCCAAGGGGAGTGCCCATGCCCATGTTATTATGTCTCCTTCTTTGTTGTTGGTGAAATATTCTTGGCGATGATTCCTCTCAGGATGCGATTCTCCTCCTCGAGCTTGTTGACTTGCTGCTTGAGGTCCATTGTTTCCTTACGAAGCTTTCCTGTGAGGCTAAAGTTCCTTGCACCCAAGGGTGTTTCATAGCTGCGGGAGAACAAGTGACACTCCTCTTCATATTTTCATAAGAAAGAAATCTAACATTGGAAGGGATAACCGAGTTTGGAATAGCTGAGCTCTGTAGTTCCCCCATCGTGAATCTAGCTCGGAAGCGAGAGGTGACTTCTTGATCCTCCATGGCATCTACGCTCATTAAGTCAGCCTCCATATCTTCCTCCGTTGCTAGCCCAAAGTGGTCAGGTTCGCTGTTTGCCCTTGGTTCCGGTGCCGGATTAGATACCCGGCTCTCCCCGACTAACTCTTGAGAAGACATCTTTCTCTAATCTGCAGCAGCAACAGCTCGAAAAAAATAGAGCATATTTGCATGGCGCGGGAGTCAAAACCTTCGGGAGAATATATAGTGAATTTTTACCGACCAAAATACGTATCGTGCAAGAAAACGGAGTCCGGAAGGCACACGAGGAGCTCACGAGGTAGGGGGCACGCCCTCCACCCTTGTGGGGCCCTCGTGTCCTTCCCGGACTGCTACTTAATTTTCTATTTTTCTAAATATTCCAAAACGGAGAAATATTGACTTAAAAATTGTCTTGGAGTCGGTTTACTTACCGTACCACATACCTATTCCTTTTTGGAGTCTGAAACGTTCTGGAAAGTGTCCCTTATGTATTCCTCCGGGGTTACGGTTTCAATAGTATTGGTTTCAATATTTATGGGATTACCTGAGATATAATGTTTAATTCTCTGACTGTTTACCACCTTCGGATTTGTGCCTTCGAAGTTGTTGATCTTTATGGCACCGGAACGATAGACCTCGTCGATAACATAGGGGCCTTCCCATTTAGAGAGAAGTTTTCCTACAAAAAATCTTAAACGAGAGTTGTATAACAGTACATAATCACCTACATTAAACTCGCGCTTTTGTATCCTTTTCTCATGCCATCTTTTAACCTTTTCTCTAAACAACTTGGCATTTTCATAAGCTTGGGTTCTCCATTCATCAAGTGAGCTAATATCAAATAACCTCTTTTCACCGGCAAGTTTGAAATCATAGTTGAGCTCTTTAATAGCCCAATATGCCTTATGTTCTAGTTCGAGAGGTAAGTGACATGCTTTTCCATATACCATTTTATATGGAGACATACCCATAGGATTTTTATATGCAGTTCTATAGGCCCATAATGCATCATCAAGTTTCTTGGACCAATTCTTTCTAGACCTATTGACAGTCTTTTGCAAAATTAATTTGAGTTCTCTATTACTCAATTCTACTTGACCACTAGACTGTGGGTGATACGAGATGCAATTCTATGATTGACGTCATATTTAGCAAGCATTTTACGGAAAGCACCATGAATAAAATGTGAACCACCATCAGTCATTAAATATCTAGGGACTCCAAACCTCGGAAAAATAACTTCTTTAAGAATTTTAATAGAAGTGTTATGATCAGCACTACTAGTTGGAATAGCTTCTACCCACTTAGTAACGTAATTAGCAGCAACTAAAATATGTGCATATCCATTAGAGGCAGGAAAAGGTCCCATATAATCAAAGTCCCAAACATCAAAGAGTTCAATAACAAGTGAATAATTCATAGGCATTTCTTGACATCTACTAATATTACCAATTCTTTGACATTCATCACAAGATAGGACAAACTTACGGGCATCCTTGAAGAGAGTAGGCCAATAAAAACCGGATTGCAATACCTTATGTGCAGTTCTATCTCCCGCGTGGTGTCCTCCATAAGTTTCGGAGTGGCACTTGCGTAGGATCTGTTCCTGCTCATGCTCAGGTACACAACGTCTAATAACACCATCTACTCCTTCTTTATAAAGATGTGGGTCATCCCAAAAGTAATGTCTCAAATCATAGAAGAATTTTTTTCTTTTGTTGGTATGTGAAGCTAGGTGGTATGAATTTAGCAACAATGTAATTAGCATAATCAGCATACCAAGGGGTACTACGAGAAGTACTTATGACATTTAATTGTTCATCAGGAAAGCTATCATCAATAGGTAGTGGGTCATCAAGAACATTCTCTAACCTAGATAAGTTGTCTGCAGCGGGGTTCTCAGCTCCTTTTCTATCAACAATATGCAAATCAAATTCTTGTAGCAAGAGAACCCATCTAATAAGTCTAGGTTTAGCATCTTTCTTCTACAGAAGATATTTAATAGCACCGTGATCAGTGTGGATAGTTACTTTAGAATCAACAATATATGGTCTGAACTTATCACAAGCAAATACAACTGCTAAAAGTTCTTTTTCAGTAGTAGCATAATTTCTTTGAGCGTTGTCTAGGGTTTTACTAGCATATTGAATAACATTTAATTTTTTATCAACTCTTTGTCCTAGAACAGCACCTACAGCATAATCACTAGCATCACATAATTTCAAAGGGTAAATTCCAATCAGGTGGCTGAACAATAGGTGCAGAAATCAATGCTTTCTTAAGTATTTCAAATGCTTCTACACAATCATCATCAAAGACAAATGGTATATCTTTTTGTAATAAATTAGTCAGAGGCTGAGAAATTTTTGAGAAGTCCTTAATGAACCTCCTATAAAATCCGGAGTGACCAAGGAAACTTCTTATACCTTTGATGTCCTTAGGACATGGCATCTTTTCAATAGCATCAACCTTGGCTTTATCAACTTCAATACCTCTTTCATAAGCTTTATGCCCCAAAGCAATACCCTCATTAACCATAAAGTGGCACTTTTCCCAATTCAAGACAAGATTAGTTTCTTCACATCTCTGCAAAACTCGATCAAGATTGCTCAAGCAATCATCAAAAGAAGATCCATAGACGGAAAAGTCGTCCATGGAAACCTCACAAATCTTTTCACAAAAGTCAGAGAATATAGCCATCATGCATCTTTGGAAGGTAGCAGGTGCATTACATAAACCAAAAGGCATACGTCTATAAGCAAAAGTACCAAAAGGGCATGTAAAAGTAGTCTTTGATTGATCTTTAGCCGACACAGGTATTTGAGAGAAACCAGAATAACCATCTAGAAAGAAGTAATGTGTATGTTTGCATAATATTTCTAGCATTTGATCGATAAAAGGTAAGGGGTAATGATCTTTCTTAGTAGCCTTATTTAATTTGCGGAAATCAATTACCATCCTATAACCTGTAATAATTCTTTGTGGAATCAATTCATCTTTATCATTAGGAACAACAGTAATACCTCCCTTCTTAGGGACACAATGAACAGGACTTACCCACTGACTATCAGCAACGGGATAAATTATACCCGCCTCCAGAAGCTTTAGTATTTCTTTTCTTACCACTTCTTTCATTTTAAGATTCAGACGTCGTTGAGGATCACGAACTGGTTTGGCATCTGCTTCCAAATTTATTTTATGTTGACATAGAGTGGGACTAATGCCCTTAATATCATCAAGAGTATATCCAGTAGCAGCACGGTGCTTCTTCGGAGTTTTCAATAATCTTTCTTCTTCATGCTCTGAAAGGTTAGCACTAATAATAACATGATATATCTTCTTTTCATCAAGATAAGAATATTTAAGATTATCAGGAAACGGTTTAAGCTCAAACACGGGATCACCCTTAGGTGGAGGGGGATCCCCTAGGATTTCAACAGGCAAATTGTGTTTCAGAATAGGTTCATGTTTAAAGAATACTTCATCTATTTCCCTTCTTTCATTCATAAACATATCATTCTCATGGTCTAGCAAATATTGTTCTAAAGGATCACTAGGAGGTACGGCAATAGAAGCAAGACCAATAATTTCGTCCTTACTAGGCAATTCTTATTCACAGTGTTGTTTACTAAATTTAGAGAAATTAAAATCATGAGTCATATCATCTAAGCCGACAGTAACAACATCCCTTGTGCAATCTATGGTAGCATTAACAGTATTCAAGAAGGTTCTACCAAATATAATGGGACAAAAGCTATCTTGTGGGGAACCAAGAACAAGAAAATCAGCAGGATATTTAGTTTTCCCACACAAGACTTCAACATCTCTAACAATTCCCATTGGTGAAATAGTATCTCTATTAGCAAGTTTAATAGTGACATCAATTTCTTCTAACTCAACAGGTGCAATGCATGCATAATTTCTTTGTATAAGTCAATAGGTATTGCACTAGCACTAGCACCCATATCACATAAGCCATGATAACAATGTTCTCCTATTTTAACAGAAATAACAGGCATGCCTACCACAGGTCTATTTTATCTTTAGCACAAGGTTTAGCAATTCTAACAGTTTCACCGCAGAACTGAATAACATGCCCATCAATATTATCAGACAAGAGATCTTTAACAATAGCGATATTAGGTTCTACTTTAACTTGCTCAGGAGGTGTATATGTTTTAATATTGCTTTTACGAACCACAGTTGAAGCTTTAGCATGATCCTTTATCCTAACAGGGAAAGGTGGTTTCTCAACATAACAAGTAGGAACAATAGGATCATTATAAGTGACAGTCTTTTCTTCAACTTTAATTGGTGCAGCTACTTTTACTTCTATGGGAGGATGATATTTAAACCACTTCTCCTTAGGGAGATCAACATAATTAGCAAAAGATTCACATAAAGAAGCTACTATCTCAGAATCAAGTCCATATTTAGTGCTAAACTTACGGAAAATATCGGTATCCATAAAAGATTTAAACAATCAAACTTAGGTGTCATACCTGACTCCTTACCTTTGTCGAGATCCAATCTTCAGAGTTGCATTTAATTATATCCAATAAATCCCATCTAAATCCAATAGTCTTCATCATAAAAGAGCCAGCACAAGAAGTATCGAGCATGGTGCGATTATTTTCAAAAAGTCGAGCATAAATTTTTTGAAGAATTGTTTCTCTTGGGAGCTCATGACTGGGGCATGAATATAACATTGATTTAAGCCTCCCCCAAGCTTGAGCGATGCTTTCTCCTTCGCGAGGCCAAAAACTATATATATAATTGCGGTCACGATGAACAAGATGCATAGGGTAATACTTTTGATGAAATTCTAATTTCAATCTTCTATAGTTCCATGATCTCGTATCATCACATAGCCTATACCATGTCAATGCGTCTCCCTTCAAAGATAAAGGGAAGATCTTATTCTTAGCAACATCATAGGGTATACCTGCAAGCTTAAATAATCCACAAACTTCATCCACATATATTAGGTGTTCATCAGGATGCTTTTCTCCATCTCCTGTAAAAGGATTAGCTAGCAGTTTTTCTATCATGCCCGAAGGATACTCACAAGGAATTTCATTTTTAATAGGTTCAGTAGGTTGAGGAGCAACTCTTTGCTCTACTGGTCGGGGTGAAGATACCCTGAACAAGCCCCTCAGAGGATTACTTTCCATAGTAACAAGTGACAGTAAATTTCAGCACACTATATAAATTTTCCTTACCAAATTCCACCTACCAAAGGCGCTTCACTCCCTGGCAACAGTGCCAGAAAAGAGTCTTGATGACCCAAAAGTATAGGGGATCTATCATAGTCCTTTCGATAAGTAAGAGTGTCGAACCCAGCGAGGAGCAGAAGGAAATGATAAGCGGTTTTCAGCAAGGTATTCTCTGCAAGTACTGAAATAAGTGGTAACAGATAGTTTTGTGATAACGTAATTTGTAACAAGCAACAAGTAACAAAAGTAAATAAAGTGCATCAAGGTGGCCCAATCCTTTTTGTAGCAAAGGACAAGCCTGGACAAACTCTTATATAAGGAAAAGCGCTCCCGAGGACACATGGGAATATCGTCAAGCTAGTTTTCATCACGTTCATATGATTCGCGTTCGGTACTTTGATAATTTGACATGTGGGTGGACCGGTGCTTGGGTGTTGTTCTTACTTGAACAAGCATCCCACTTATGATTAACCTCTATTGCAAGCATCCGCAACTACAACAAAAGTATTAAGGTAGACCTAGCCATAGCATGAAACATATGGATCCAAATCAGCCCCTTACGAAGCAACGCATAAACTAGGGTTTAAGCTTCTGTCACTCTAGCAACCCATCATCTACTTATTACTTCCCAATGCCTTCCTCTAGGCCCAAATAATGGTGAAGTGTCCTGTAGTCGACGTTCACATAACACCACTAGAGGCTAGACAACATACATCTCATCAAAATATCGAACGAATACCAAATTCAGATGACTACTAATAGCAAGACTTCTCCCTTGTCCTCAGGAACAAACGTAACTACTCACAAAGCATATTCATGTTCATAATCAGAGGGGTAATAATATGCATAAAGGATTTTAACATATGATCTTCCACCAATTAAACCAACTAGCATCAACTACAAGGAGTAATTAACACTACTAGCAACCTACTAGCATCAATCCCGGACTTGGAGACAAAAATTGGATACAAGAGATGAACTAGGGTTTTGAGATGAGATGGTGCTGATGAAGATGTTGATGGAGATTGCCCTCTCCCGATGAGAGGAGCGTTGGTGATGACGATGGCGATGATTTCCCCCTCTGGGAGGGAAGTTTCCCCGAAAGAACAGCTCTGCTGGAGCCCTAGATTGGTTCCGCCAAGGTTCCGCCTCGTGGCGGCGGAGTTTCGTCCCGAAAGGTTGCTTCTGGTTTTTTTCTCGACGAAAGACTTCATATAGCAGAAGATGGTCATTGGAGGGCCACCAGGGGGCCCACGAGGTAGGGGGCGCGCCCTAGAGTGGGGGGCGCGCCCCCCACCCTCGTGGACAGGGTGTGGGCCCCCTGGTCTTCATCTTTGGCGATGATTTTTCATTATTTATTATAAGGTATTCCGTGGAGTTTCAGGACTTTTGGAGTTGTGCAGAATAGGTCTCTAATATTTGCTCCTTTTCCAGCCCAGAATTCCAGCTGTCGGCATTCTCCCTCCTTATGTAAACCGTGTAAAAGAAGAGAGAATAGACATAAGTATTGTGACATAATGTGAAATAACAGCCCATAATGCAATAAATATTGATATAAAATCATGATGCAAAATGGACGTATCACTAGCCGAGGTGATGACATCGTACCGATCAATGAGTTCCTCCACCGTGTCATCATTCAGATCGGGGCAAAAATAACAGGGTCATTTCCGGCTTGTTCCCTCCATGGAGAAGACGATCAAACAATGGCAGAAGGAAGGGTGAAGGCAAATGGAGGAGGGAGGAAGAGCTAGCGTGTGACAGCAGTTCCAAATCGAGAGCGAAAGGCGAAGAGTTGATGGACGGTTGCCACGGTAGACGAAGAGGCGCCTGGGGAGTGAACGGTTGCCACAGAGGTCACACACTGACGACAACGGCCGAGTGAACCGCATGCAATCCCATCGCACAACACACACGTCTTGTTAAGTTGAACCGTTTCTGTTCTCTTGTGTCAACGCAAACAGTTCATCCTAGTGAACCGCATGCCGTATATCGCACACACCTTGATCTAGATGACCATTTCTTTTGTGTTGCCTAATCACAAATAGTTCATCCGAGTGAACCGTATGTTGTATATCGCACACACCTTCATCTGGCTACCCGTTTCTTTTGTGTTGCCTAGTCACAAACAGTTCATCCGAGTGAACCGTATGTTGTGTATCGCACACGCCTTCATCTGGCTGCCCATTTCTTTTGTTCCTCCTCATCGCAAACAATTAATTGAACTGAACGATATGCCCTTCATCGCACACGCAACTAAAATCTAAACCGTGTTTGATGCATCCTCCATCGCAAACATTTTCACCTTTTTTGATGGTTTTCATACACCACGGTTTGCGATTATTGCATCGCACACAGTTTCTCGAAGGGTCTCTGATCGTAGTGTCACATTAGTAGCATCCTGCAGTAGTGCGTGGGCATTGGGTGCTCCACTCCTGTTTTGAACGATGACTATTCGAAAAGTCAGCACCCCAACTCACCACTGTTCACCCCACTACAACAGATTCCTCAGTCCCCTGTCCAGACTGGAGAAATTCTTATGGGCTCTGAAAAACCTCAAGCTTTTCTTCTAACCATACCTGAAGAAATTCCAGCCACTAGTGTTGATGCTCATGCTGCTGAAGAAATGGAGACCCAGGCTGCCACTAAAGATGTTGGCATTGAAATTCCTCAGCCTGTGGCTCCTGAGACTGTGATTCCTAAGGTTGCGAAGACATTGACTGATACTCCTCAGCCCAAGCCGAAGAATCCCTTCTCAAAGAAGCAGAAAATCAAAGCAAATGACTTCTTTCATGAGCATGTATTCTCCACTGACTACACCCCATATGACTCTGCTCGTCTTCGAAGGAAGCGTTTCTGGACAACAAGTCACATGAATTTCTATTCCTCTCTGCTTTTTGACAAAGACAAGATCTTCGACCATGAGCATATTCCTCATGTTGTGTAGCGACCCGACCCGAATGGGTCAAGTCTCTGTGCTTAAGTGTCATCCCTGGATCGGTATGCTGACACACACAGTACTCGAAGGATTTATAACAGAGGTAAATCACATGTATAAAGTAACGTAAATACTATTACCTCAATCCATATAGCGGAAGCAACAAGGTTGTGGATTCCCATCAACACCAACGGCAAAGTTGAGTGTAGAAATCGTAACCCTAACGTATCACTTACTCGTCGTAAGATAATCCTGCAACATGAGACGTTGCAGCCCGAAACGGGTCAGTACATTTAATGTACTGGCAAATTCACACCATAGAGAAAATGATGAACAATGGCTATCACTATATGCATATATGGCTGGTGTAAAAGCTCTATGGTTATAAGGTTTTTGCGAAAAGCCAATTTTTCCCTACTGCAAAGGAATAAATTTTATTTAACTAACATGGTGGTTGTTGAACATTGAGAATGGTTGACAGCATTCTCAATCCCAATTAAGTAACATCATTAAACCCAACAATATTCATTTAAAGTAACGCGATGAGATTCAACAGGATATTCAAGTACTAGATACTCAAGTTGTCCATAACCGGGGACACGGCTAATCATGATTAGTTTATACACTCTGCAGAGGTTTGCGCACTTTTCCCCACAAGACTCGATCGCCTCCGTTTGGTTTCTCGCACTGCAGGGTGTTTGAGAAGACGGATGATCGAGACATAGTCTTTCAGAAGCGCTAGCACCTTACGATTGGGTAGACCGGTACACCTACATCCCCTACATCTGCTAGTCTACCACTGTAAGAGTTCGCACAACTTAGTCAACTATGCCAGAGCCCATAATGGCTTGTGGCTGCACACGGAAGTTTCTAGTATGAATAATCTCATGATCCCTTTGGGCCTGGGTGGCGGTCCAAAGAAAAACAGGCAAGTCCTGATAGAAACCAGGTGCCTCAATCCACCCAGATGTGTGTTTAAGTTGCCACCTTAGATAAACCATTAATTATCAATCTCACAACTGTCATGGATATCACTCACCCAATCCACGTCTACTAGCATAGCATGGCATAATGAGCAAACGTAGAAGTAATCTCCCAAAGGTTTGATAATAAGCAGGTAATAGGTACTACCGCATCTACTTCCCATCCCACAGTTTAATTAGATCCTAATCATGCAATGTCTGGGGATTGATCTAATGCAATAAAACTAGGTTGTAGAAAAGGTATGATCAAAGTGTGAACTTGCCTGCAATGTTGATGAAGACGATTCGCACTCAAAACTCTTGATAGCTCTACTCGTCACACTCTGGTCAATCTATCGTAAGCAAGCAATAGTAACCACACAATAAGTACTCATCTAATGCACAAGTAAAACTCGAACGAGAGAACGAACCAGAAAGTTCAACTTAAGAACTCCGGTTGCAAAGAAAGAACGAACCGAACAAACGACGGAAAACAAACGGCGAAAGAAAACAACTCGGTTCTAGCAAGTTGAAACTAGGTCAAATTTTACTGTAGCAAAAGCTTGTTCAAGTTGATTAGACGGAACGGCGGTTTCGAGACGAAACTCCAGGCGCTTGAATCACCTGATTCCGATAAACGGGCGAGAAGATAAACTAGAACGAAGATCGGATCTGAGATCGCGATCGCGGAATAAATCCGACAAAAAGAAAGAGACGAACGGTTAAACGAACGGGCGTCGTTAACCGAGAATAATCGGTGATCACGTTCGTTGAGACGAACGGTCCGAAAGAAAAACGAAAACCGATCTAGGGTTTTCGGAAAAGAAACCGAAAAAGAAAACGGAAAACCGATCTAGGGTTTCGGAAAAGAAACCGAAACGAAGAATCGGAGAGAAAAACCGGAAAAGAAAACCGGAACAGTTTCTTTTAAAAGAACCGAACCGCGGGGAAGAAAAAGAGAGGCGCGGGGCTACCTCCGGCGAGGCGGGGCGAACGGTGGCGACGGCGGCATGCTTGGGCGGCGGCGGCGGCTTTATAGGGGCGGCGGCGGCGGGTGAGGGGCGCGGGGTGGGGCGCGGCTTGGGGAGGAGAGGGGGTTTGGGTTTCTGGTGTGAGGAGAGGGGGGGTCTATGGGGGTATTTATATAGGAGAGGGGAGAGATTACTTGGGGTAGGGGACAAGAAATAGAGTAGGAAAAGGAAAAACGAAACAAGGAAAAGGGCTAGCCTAGAATCCTAATAGGATTCGGCCAGGGAAGAGGCGGCGACTGGCCTGGCGCCTAGCGCCTGGCGCTGCGCGCGGCTGGGGTGGAGCGGCGGCTGGCTGGGCCTTTGGCCCGGCTGGCCTGCGGATTTTTTTTTAACTGGTTCCGCGCGCAGAAAAACAAGAAAAAGAAAAACTAAACGGGCTCCAAAAACCCTAAAGTAAATTTTCCCCAACTCCTAAAAATGAGTCGAACAAAATGAACTTTTCTACGGACCTAAAATGCAATTTTCGAAAACGCGCATTTTTCCCTATCCAAAGAAAAACAAACAAACATCGAAAACGAAATTTGATCTATTTATTAAATCTCCATTTTTCCTATATTTTGGGAAAGTCATATTATTCCCTCTCTCATATTTTGATATCGGAAAAATAATTGAAGATGAAATAAATAAATCAAATGATCCTCTTTTCAAATTCGAGAAAACTCTCAAATATGAAAATAACGAAATCTCCAACTCTCTCCGAAGGTCCTTGAGTTGCGTGAAATCTCTAGGATCGACCAAAGTGCAAGAAAATAAGATATGCATGATGATCTAATGTATAACATTCCAAATTGAAAATTTGGGATGTTACAAACCTACCACCCTTAAAAGGAATCTCGTCCTCGAGATTCGGAGAGGCTAGCAAGAAAAAGTTAGGGTTTGGGGGTCTCCTCAAAATCCATCAATCATCACAGGGGTCTGGGGTGCTACCACCCTTAGAAGCATGGTTACAGCTCCATCGAAAACTCATATACTTCATCCATATTGTTAACAGTGTCGGTCTTCTCAAATCCTCGAGAAAATTCCTTCTCTGAGCTCTTCTGGTAGTGGCATAACCTTTTCCTCAATTCTTCTATCTTTCATCTAGGTAAGGTTATTCCGAGACTGGGTCTTCTTAGCTGACGGGTCGGGCGCCATTACTAAACAACTATCTATATCTCATGGTGGTCAACTATTTGTGGTTTCTCCTGCAGGAAATGGGTCTGGGTTGATCCTCACCGTATAACCTACGGTTGGCAAAAAAAACTGCCGTGCACAAGGGAAAAATTCTTATACCATTCTAAGGTTTAACAAGGTTTAATATCGTCGTCTCTCTACTATAGGCAAGTCACTCAGATTTACCATCCCATATAGCAAGGCGAATAATAAGAGTAAGTCGGTATGGTGATCAATCCATCCCGCACCCAAATCATTACCCTGTATATTATTTAGTGAATCTCGCATTCTAACACTCGGTCATCCTCACAAGCATTGCAGAATTTCTCTTGTCGACGAACCGAGTTCGGATAAATCCATAGATTCTGCAAGCCAAACAACCATCTATCGTTCCTTCACAACTCTCAGGTTTTGCGTAAACTCCTATAAAATCATCTGTCGACAAAATTGTAACTTCTTTCAGGGTTTTTCCTTCAGCGAGAATGTGCTTGCTTCTTGGCAGGTCCTGGGGCCTGTGGGTTATGGCCCATCTCATCACTTGTAGTCCTTGAACTCATCTTCGGGCAACTGATCATTAGTCCAACTTCCAACTTCCTAGTATTCTTAAATCCATCCAATTGTATTGTCTTCCTTCCTTCTATTGGCACCAAACTAGGACATGATTACTCAGACTCATCATGGAGTTTTCCATTGATCCATATTTCTGACATCATATCTCCTTTATATCCAATAGTAATTTATCTCTTCATCCCCGTGGGATATCCCTCATACCGAGATAAAAACCTATACTTATGAAGTTCATATTCCACTTCATGGAACATCATTATCCTTTCCAGGGTCAAGCGTCCTTACAGGGGAATATTGGCCATCTCTGCATGGCACTTCTTCAACTGGGAAACATGAAACACATCTTGAACTCCTGACAGTCCTTCGGGTAACTCCAACTTGTAGGCCACTTCTCTCATACGCTCCAAAACTCGGTATGGTCCTACAAATCTCGGGGCTAATTTTCCCTTAACTCCAATTTTTTTAACTCCTCGCAGAGGGGACACATGAAGACATGCTCTATCTCCAATTTCATAGGCTACCTCCTTGAGTTTTTGAGTCTACATAACTCTTCTGCCTGGACTGAGCTACCTTCAGTCTATCTCGAATCAACTTAACATTCTCTTCTGACTCCTTGATCACATTTGGTCCAACGGACGGTCTCCAACTTCATCCTACTTACTCTTAGGGTATCACACATATCAAGACAAAACTCGTATTCCTTTTGTCCGAAATCCACTCAGGGAGTATCCTTATCGTTTCCAGGGTCAACGGTTCTTACGGGGTACTACCACCCTTAAAATGCACAAATCTTCCATAGAGCATATTTCTCATATCCTCAGAATGGCCAAAATCCTTCTTCATAGAGTAACAACTCATAAAATCCATATCAGTACCAACGATGCAACTTTATTAATTTCTCAAATCATTACAATCTCCTGTTTTTCCATTACATGCCTCAACTCAACAACTCAATTTAAAGGAAAATGTTCACACTACTACTACTATATTACTTCTGTTACAAACTCAACTATTTTTCACAAGTCTCCTTCTCCTTCGGACAATCTCTGGCAAAGTGCCATGCTTCATTACAACGGAAACATATCACTTCTGGGAAGATTCGAGGTTTCCTTGTGATTATATAGCCTACTTGGGTCCTTAGCTTCCTTTTTGGGCAATTTCTGAGGTAGTGCCCTGACTCCTTGCACCTATAATAGGTGACATGACTCAGATCCTTCCTGGAATCCAATCTACTTCTCTTTCTGGACTTTTCCATTCCAATCAGAGCTTCTATTTCCTGTGGGTCATACGCTACTTCCTCCGTCGGGAATTCTACTAGATCCCCCTTTATACAATTTTGGGAGATGTGTCCTTCTTCTCCACATGAATAGCATGTCTTGGTGCAGGGTTTAATTGGCTCTTCTTTGGGTGTGTCCTCCACCTCTTTCTTCATCACAGGTTCTTCTAAACTTTCCATAAGGGCTCCTTTCATTTCTTCTTTCTTCTGCTGGATGGTTCGTTGTACCATGGGGTAAATGTGACACTGAGCAGGATAGTGGGTAGTCCCTTCACACAAGAAACAAGTAATTTGCCTAGTTGGGCATTCTTCAACTGGGTGACTTCCTTCACAATTTGGGCATTCATCCTTGTGTTCTTTATGGGTGTGTCCGATTTCTCCACAAATCTTGCATGCACAAGGTTTCTTCATGTCCTTTCCATAGGCTTCAATTTCTGGGACACAAACTGAGACTTTAGCAAAGTCAACTTAAATTCTTTCCAAGTGGTTACTCCTTGCCATCCATTTATGGTTTGGTACATCCTCCACCAAGTAGCAGCACCTCTTTCAAAGCACAGAAGAGCATGCTGGGTCATATCATGTCCAACTATAGGGTTATTCTTCATGTGATCCTCCATGTTCTGAATCCATCGGTCCGTCTCCAACTGACTCATCGGTCCAGAAAATACAAGCTCATCTCCATTCATCCGCTATTGAGTCCATGGGTTTGGGGTAAGAGAGATAGAGAGGGATGCACACAATACAAACAATGGAAAAGACAGATTTTATTGTGGCTGTCGGGAAAACATCAAACAAATGACAGCTCACAAACGTCGCATCTAACGTAGGTATATAACAGGGGTTTGGTCTTCTAAAGGTCAATAAATCTTCAACGTCTCCAAATTCTTCAAACCTTGTTCATGCCTCCAATGGCTTCTTCCGATCATGCTTGTCTTTCTCAAGTTCTTTTGCCAGATCAATCTCTGTTAATGTGAAATCTCTCGTGACATCCTTTAATATTCCGGAGTTACATTTCAAACTTCTGGGTTTCATTATCCTTGGAATGAACCATGGTCCTACTATCCTTCAGTTCCTGACGAATCTCCTGTATCTCAAGGTTTTACTTCTCTAGCTTGGCTGCTTTCAACTTCTGGTCTTAAGTTCTTCACGAAATGCTTCCTTATCAATTAATGCTTCTTTTAGGTCCATCTTAACTTCTTGATATAACACTCCAGATCCTGGTGATACACCGGCTAAGGTTAAAACTTCATCTTGCTAATAGGTGCTCCATCAGCCTTCTTCCATCAAATCCTTTCTGATGAAATGCATCCTTAACTCAGCACGGTGTCAATAGCATGAGCGGGTGATGACATCACAGATAACCGTGTTTCTGCTCTTGTCATTTCCATGAGCTATCTCTCCACATTTTGATATCTCCTGCCTTAGGGTTTTCTTTGACAAAACTTCGAGTTCTCATGTTCCTTGTTTCAGTCTTTCTCCGGTACACCTTGATCTCGGGTATTGACAACTTTCATAGTCTGCCAAGTTTCATAAGGGTAGCCTTCCTAGGTCATACAAATCTGGGAATTCTTCAGAGCCTTCAAATTCTACTTGTCTTGGGTCTTCAACCATTGTAGTTTCCATTATTCAGATGTACGAAAAATACTCTTCATTCCGAAGTGGTCTTAGTTGTCCGATGTCTTGTACATCTTGGAGTGGTCTCATCAGTCGAATCTTTGTGTGGTCAAAAGGGAAAAAGGGTATGGTCTCACTAAAGAGAATTTTTGAATAAGCTCAGAAGACAAGAGAGGTAAAAGATCTTTTTGAAAGGGAAAGTTGTAGAGAAAAATATTTGCTATGGGCTTGCCAGTTTCTAGGGTCACGTCCTACAGTCAACATGTGCTCTGATACCATCTTGTAGAGACCCGACCCGAATGGGTCAAGTCTCTGTGCTTAAGTGTCATCCCTGGATCGGTATGCTGACACACACAGTACTCGAAGGATTTATAACAGAGGTAAATCACATGTATAAAGTAACGTAAATACTATTACCTCAATCCATATAGCGGAAGCAACAAGGTTGTGGATTCCCATCAACACCAACGGCAAAGTTGAGTGTAGAAATCGTAACCCTAACGTATCACTTACTCGTCGTAAGATAATCCTGCAACATGAGACGTTGCAGCCCGAAACGGGTCAGTACATTTAATGTACTGGCAAATTCACACCATAGAGAAAATGATGAACAATGGCTATCACTATATGCATATATGGCTGGTGTAAAAGCTCTATGGTTATAAGGTTTTTGCGAAAAGCCAATTTTTCCCTACTGCAAAGGAATACATTTTATTTAACTAACATGGTGGTTGTTGAACATTGAGAATGGTTGACAGCATTCTCAATCCCAATTAAGTAACATCATTAAACCCAACAATATTCATTTAAAGTAACGCGATGAGATTCAACAGGATATTCAAGTACTAGATACTCAAGTTGTCCATAACCGGGGACACGGCTAATCATGATTAGTTTATACACTCTGCAGAGGTTTGCGCACTTTTCCCCACAAGACTCGATCGCCTCCATTTGGTTTCTCGCACTGCAGGGTGTTTGAGAAGACGGATGATCGAGACATAGTCTTTCAGAAGCGCTAGCACCTTACGATTGGGTAGACCGGTACACCTACATCCCCTACATCTGCTAGTCTACCACTGTAAGAGTTCGCACAACTTAGTCAACTATGCCAGAGCCCATAATGGCTTGTGGCTGCACACGGAAGTTTCTAGTATGAATAATCTCATGATCCCTTTGGGCCTGGGTGGCGGTCCAAAGAAAAACAGGCAAGTCCTGATAGAAACCAGGTGCCTCAATCCACCCAGATGTGTGTTTAAGTTGCCACCTTAGATAAACCATTAATTATCAATCTCACATCTGTCATGGATATCACTCACCCAATCCATGTCTACTAGCGTAGCATGGCATAATGAGCAAACGCAGAAGTAATCTCCCAAAGGTTTGATAATAAGCAGGTAATAGGTACTACCGCATCTACTTCCCATCCCACAGTTTAATTAGATCCTAATCATGCAATGTCTGGGGATTGATCTAATGCAATAAAACTGGGTTGTAGAAAAGGTATGATCAAAGTGTGAACTTGCCTGCAATGTTGATGAAGACGATTCGCACTCAAAACTCTTGATAGCTCTACTCGTCACACTCCGGTCAATCTATCGTAAGCAAGCAATAGTAACCACACAATAAGTACTCATCTAATGCACAAGTAAAACTCGAATGAGAGAACGAACCAGAAAGTTCAAATTAAGAACTCCGGTTGCAAAGAAAGAACGAACCGAACAAACGACGGAAAACAAACGGCGAAAGAAAACAACTCGGTTCTAGCAAGTTGAAACTAGGTCAAATTTTACTGTAGCAAAAGCTTGTTCAAGTTGATTAGACAGAACGGCGGTTTCGAGATGAAACTCCAGGCGCTTGAATCACCTGATTCCGATAAACGGGCGAGAAGATAAACTAGAACGAAGATCGGATCTGAGATCGCGATCGCGGAATAAATCCGACGAAAAGAAAGAGACGAACGGTTAAACGAACGGGCGTCGTTAACCGGGAATAATCGGTGATCACGTTCGTTGAGACGAACGGTCCGAAAGAAAAACGAAAACCGATCTAGGGTTTTCGGAAAAGAAACCGAAAAAGAAAACGGAAAACCGATCTAGGGTTTCGGAAAAGAAACCGAAACGAAGAATCGGAGAGAAAAACCAGAAAAGAAAACCGGAACAGTTTCTTTTAAAAGAACCGAACCGCGGGGAAGAAAAAGAGAGGCGCGGGGCTACCTCCGGCGAGGCGGGGCGAACGGTGGCGACGGCGGCGTGCTTGGGCGGCGGCGGCGGCGCTATAGGGGCGGCGGCGGCGGGTGAGGGGCGCGGGGTGGGGCACGGCTTGGGGAGGAGAGGGGGTTTGGGTTTTTGGTGTGAGGAGAGGGGGGGTCTATGGGGGTATTTATATAGGAGAGGGGAGAGATTACTTGGGGTAGGGGACAAGAAATAGAGTAGGAAAAGGAAAAACGAAACAAGGAAAAGGGCTAGCCTAGAATCCTAATAGGATTCGGTCAGGGAAGAGGCGGCGGCTGGCCTGGCGCCTGGCGCTGCGCGCGGCTGGGGGGGAGCGGCGGCTGGCTGGGCCTTTGGCCCGGCTGGCCTGCGGAATTTTTTTTTAACTGGTTCCGCGCGTAGAAAAACAAGAAAAAGAAAAACTAAACGGGCTCCAAAAACCCTAAAGTAAATTTTCCCCGACTCCTAAAAATGAGTCGAACAAAATGAAATTTTCTACGAACCTAAAATGCAATTTTCGAAAACGCGCATTTTTCCCTATCCAAAGAAAAACAAACAAACACCGGAAAACGAAATTTGATCTATTTATTAAATCTCCATTTTTCCTATATTTTGGGAAAGTCATATTATTCCCTCTCTCATATTTTGATATCGGAAAAATAATTGAAGATGAAATAAATAAATCAAATGATCCTCTTTTCAAATTCGAGAAAACTCTCAAATATGAAAATAACGAAATCTCCAACTCTCTCCGAAGGTCCTTGAGTTGCGTGAAATCTCTAGGATCGACCAAAGTGCAAGAAAGTAAGATATGCATGATGATCTAATGTATAACATTCCAAATTGAAAATTTGGGATGTTACATGTTGACATGGAGTCGCTGCGTTGCTTCACCCCCCTCCTTAGTGTTCTTCATGACGCTGGGCTGCTCAATTTCTGCACCGACATCTGTGACTGGAATGAAGAATTAATTCTTCAGTTCTATGCGACGCTGCACATCACCGGCAATGCTGAAGATGTGAATTCCTGGGTGTTGGACTGGATGACAGAAAACAATCACTTCAAAGCACCAGCCTCTGAATTTCTTCATGCACCTATCAGTCCTCCCCTTGAAGGTGCGTAGCTCATCTACCATGAACCTGAGCTATCTGATCATTACATGCAAGTATTGATGAAGCCGCTGAAGCCTGGTCAAGCCCCCAGAACCAAATTCCTGATGAAGGAATTGCTATATGTGTCGAGGACTGTCTATCGCATTCTGACCAAGACCCTGACTCCTATCAAAGGCCACGATTCTAATGAAGAAGAAGTCGTTGGCATCATGAAGAATTTGCTATTCAACATCATTCATGGTGTTCCAATCAACTACCATGATTTCTTCATGAGGACTCTAGCCAATGTTGCACTGTCACCTTTTGAGTTGAAGCCTTATGCTCCTTGGATTATGAGATTCCTCAGATCAAGGTCTTCAATCAATTACAAGGCTGACTTTCAGAATCCTCTCAGCTACTTGCCTCCCATTGAAGTCTTCAAACGACCTATTTCCTCATCTGATGAGAAGGGCAAGTTTGCTATTATCGATGAAGGCATTCGTCCTTTGGATGGACGGTTTTGCAAAGCTGCATCATATTCCACCAATGATGACTCTGCCATGCATGACACTGCCACAAATGCTTCAAAGCAAAATCCTCAAGCCACTTCTCCAAGGGTGCAGACTGATCGTGAGCTTCTCCTCAGTCTTCACCAGAAGGTCGATCGCAACCATAAATGGTTCAAGCGTCAGTTTGGTTCAATTCTTCAGAACATGACCATAACTCAGAATTTAGTGAAGAAGAACCATTACTACCTCCATGAAGTACTTGATCGCACCTGGGCTGTACTATCTCATCTCTACGGTGAAGATGACGTCAAGAAGATGGGCTTCAAGCGGGACTTTGACTCATCTCAGCCACCTTCGAAGAAATTCAAGAAGGTCAAAGTTCCTCACTTGGTGGCCAACTCTTATTCTTCATCGCGCGAGACTGATGAAAATGAAGACTTGGACGACACTGCGGCAGGCCCTACTTCAACAACCGACCCCAACAACGTTGGCGCTCCTCCATCGACTTCATGATGATATTTTTCAGGGGCGTTAGTCCTCACTTTTCGTCCCTTTTGGTCATTTGATGACAAAGGGGGAGAAATTTCAGTTAGTCTTCAAGCGGGTCTATCTATATGGTCAGTTTTTTTGCTAAGTTACAACTCTCGTTCTTCTGAAAACTTTATTGGATCGAGTTGTAATCTTAACTCCGATGGTGGTCTGATACTTTCGCTATGTTCTTCTGCATGTTGTTTCCTCATGTATGATAATGCATGCATGTTGAATTACATTAGTCGCCATATTTCATCATGCATTACAAATTCATCATATCATATGTTAAATATGTGTGAATTACAAGATATAGCGGGAGATCTCCATGATTCTACTCTTCAATGTACAATGCCTCAAAAGCAAATTCCTCACACATGCACATCTTCAGGGGGTGTTCTTCTATATCTTGCAATCAAATAACTCAATATCAGTATTTACACTTCATATGTTTATCCACGTTCAAAACTTAACCTATGTTGTCATCAATCACCAAAAAGGGGGGGATTGTAAGTGCATCTAGTGCCCCTTGGTGATTTTGGTGTATTGAAGAATTATAGGTTAAGGGACTAATGTGTTTGTGAGTGTACACAGGTCTATAAGTCTATGAGGAGTTTGATATTTACAGAGAAAGTTGACCCCTAAAAATGAATGTCTTCAACTGAAGACTTTGGTTTTCTGAAGAATTTGAAAGTGAAGAAATTGGTGTGATCCTAAAGACTTGGTATTGATGCGAGAAACATAAAGCGTGAAGACTTTTATTTTCGTAGTTTCATTTTCTCTTTCTTGAGTCATAGGAAACACCATATTGTTAAAGGGGTCAAGGTAAAACTAAGGAAAAGTTTCCAAGTGATGCTCATCTCAAAATCCTACACCTACCAATCCTTTCGAGTGAAGCCATTGGAAATCTCATACAATCCAGTCAATTTCTTCAGTGACAGAGACGAAGATCTTCTGTTCCCTGAGGAATTTGTTCTGACTGAGGAGTTAGGAATTCGCTAGTGCGGATTGCCTACAAGTGAGGAACATGATCGCCCTAAGGAATTCGATAGCCAAATTTCTGTCCGTTGCTGTGTTGCGTGCCAGCTGTCCCAAAATATCCACCCACCTAACGGTCATATCATTGAAGGGCATTTATGTCTTATCATGTCGGGCTGCTCCCTAGGCTATAAATAGCCGCCCCATACAACCACTAGCTGGTTGGCTGCTCTGCGAGAAACTGACACTTGCCATTAAGAGCATCTCATCCTCCGAGGACTTTGAGCGAAGATCATCAAGTGAGGAAAAACCCAAAACCCCAAACCGAACACCTACAAACCCAAAGTGATTGAGCATCACTGAAGAGATTGTTCTTGTGTAGAACCAACGCTTGTTACCTTTGAGGACTGTGCATCCTCCAGACGGTTAGGCGTCATGGTCTAGAGCATCCAAGAGGAAATTGTGGATCACCGGGTGACCAAGTTTGTGAAGGTTTGGAAGTCACCTGAATACTTACCACGAGTAATTGGGCAAGGTCTGTGTGACCTTAGCTCAAGGAGAATACGGTGAGGACTGTGTGTCTGGGACTGTGTGTCCTCGGGTTTAAATACCTAGCCGCTCCAACCAGACGTACGACTGTCACAGCAGTTGGAACTGGTCTACCAAATCATTGTCTTCACCGAGCTAACTAGTTCTATTTCTTCAACCCTTTCATTTCCTCATTACTGTGTTGTTGTATTTGAAGACTTGGACTGAAGATTTTCTCAATTTCTTCAGTCATTTTGTCCTCAGCCTGCTTATCTTGTGTTTACGCTTTCTGTACTTTGTGCTTGTTTTCATTTCTTCATGATGACTGTGCTACTACTCTGCTATGCTTGCATCTGAGTACTTATTCCGCTGCTAAGTAGTTCGTTGCTTAGGAATTTCTTCACCCTAAAATTCCTCAGTGACGAATTTGTAAAAATCGCCTATTCACCCCCCTCTAGTCGATATAACGCACTTTCACAGTGATACTAGCAGCATCCTCAGATGAGGAATTAGTGATAGCAGAGACAGTTGAAAAATTTGCAGCAATAGAAGCATTTGAACTTTCAGATGAAGAATTAGAAGATTTACATTCAATTCATTTCAAACACGGTGGCATGAATTCAACTTGAGCGGAACTGGTCTGTTGAGCAAGCAATGAATCGCGTTCCTTCTGAAGATCTTCATAACTCACCCTTAGCTGCTCAAGATCTTGCTTTCTTTGAAGAAATTCATAAGAAAGCTTCTCATGATTAGATAAGAGAGTGTTATGATACCTCTGAAGATTATCAAACTTAGTCTGAAGTCTTTGAAGACTTTCAGTCAAAGCTTTAGAACGATCCATTTCTTCACCCAACATATCATCGCTTTTGTCTAGCATATTTTGAACCCCTTCAAGAGCCTCTTGTTGTTTCACGGCAATCTTAGCAAGTTTAGAATAGCTAGGCTTGAGGTTTTCATCAGATTCATCCTCACTTGATTCGGAGGAGGGATATTTGAGTACCTTTGCACCTTTTGCCATGAAGCAATAGGTGGGAGCATAGTCATCATCGCCGTTGTCAGAAGTGTTGGGGAGGTCATTTTCCTCAGAGTTGAAGATGGACTTGCTGACGAACGCAGTAGCGAGGGCTAGGCTCGCCACACAAGAGTCTGACTCCTCAGATGCCTCCTCTTCCTCATTTTCCTCAGATTCAGCCTCAGAGTCCATTTCCTCGCCAATGAATGCCCGAGCCTTCTTGGAGCTACTCTTCTTGTGAGATGAAGACCTTGAAGGTTTTGATGAAGAGGACTTTGAAGATTTCTTCTTCTTCTTTGAATCATCAGAACTGTAGTCCTTGTACTTCTTCTTCTTTGATTCCTTTTCCCACTGAGGACAATCTTAGTGACCGGGTTTCTTGCATTTGTGGCAAAGTCTCTCCTTGTAATCACGGGATGAGGAATCTGGTCTTATGTCATCACTTCTTGAGGATTTTCCAAAGCGACCACATCTTGAGAACCTCTAAAATTTCCTCACGAGCATTGCTAGCTCCTGGCTCGGTTCTTCAGGATCACCAAGGCTGCTACCAGAATCCTCACCTTCAGATTCAAACACTGCCTTGGCCTTCAGAGCTCGTGATCTTCTATAGCTCGGTCCATAGAGATCTCTCTTCTTAGCAAGCTGGAACTCATGAGTGTTTAGCCTCTCAAGGATATCAGCGGGATTAAGTGACTTGTATTCTCCACATTCTTGTATCATCAATGCAAGGGTGTCAAATGAGGAATCAAGTGATCGAAGCAATTTCTTCACCACCTCGTGGTCGGTGATGTCAGTGGCACCAAGTGCTTGAAGCTCATTTGAAATGCCAGTGAGGTGATCGAAGGTTTGCTGAACATTTTAATTGTCGAGTCTTCTGAAGCGGTTGAAGAGATTGTGAAGAATGTCAACTCGAGAGTCACGCTGTGTTGAGACTCCTGGATTGACCTTGGACAGCCTATCCTAGATAAGCTTTGCTATCTCCAAAGCACTCACTCTGCCATACTGCCCTTTGCTCAGATGGCCACAGATGATGTTCTTCGCTTGAGAGTCGAGTTGCTTAAATCTCTTCACATTAGCAACGTTGATGGTAGGAGTGACATGGGGAACGCCATTTTCCACAATGTACCAGAGATCGTTATCAATTGCCTCAAGATGCATTCGCATCTTATTCTTCCAGTAGGGGTAGTCCGTCCCATCGAAGGTAGGACACCCAGCAGAGACCTTGATCAGACCTGCGGTCGACATAACTAAAACTCCAGGCGGTTAAACCAAAATCACATAGAACAAGGGAGTACCTTGCTCTGATACCAACTGAAAGTGCGTTAAGTCGACTAGAGGGGGGTGAATAGGCGATTTTTACAAATTCTTCACTGAGGAATTTCAGGGTGAAGAAATTCCTAAGTCACGAACGACTAGCAGCGGAATAAGTACTCAGGTGCAAACATAAGAGAACAAAGGCACAATCATCATGATGAAATGAAAACAAGCACAGAGTACAGAAAGCGTAAACACAGGATAAGTAGGGTGAAGACAAACTGACTGAAGAAATTGAACTGAGAAAATTGAGAAAGTCTTTAGTCAAAGTCTTCAAACAGTAGTGATCAAGTACACAACACAGTAATGAGGAAATGAAAGGGTTGAGGAAATAGAACCAGTTAGCTCGATGAAGACAATGATTTGGTAGGCTAGTTCCAACTGTTGTGACAGTTGTACATCTGGTTGGAGCAGCTAGGTATTTAAACCCGAGGACACACAGTCCTCACCGTATTCTCCTTGAGCTAAGGTCACACGGACCTCTCCCAATCACTCGTGGTAAGTATTCAGGTGACTTCCAAACTTTCACAAACTTGGTCACCCGGCGATCCACAATTTCCTCTTGGATGCTCTAGACCATGACGCCTAACCGTCTGGAGGATGCACAGTCCTCAAAGGTAACAAGCGTCGGTTCTACATAGGAACAATCTCTTAAGTGATGCTCAATCACTTTGGGTTTGTAGGTGTTTGGTTTGGGGTTTTGGTTTTTCCTCACTTGATGATTTTCACTCAAAGTCCTCGGAGGATGAGATGCTCTTAATGACAAGTGTCAGTTTCTCACGGAGCAGCCAACCAGCTAGTGGTTGTATGGGGCAGCTATTTATAGCCTAGGGAGCAGCCCGACATGATAAGACATAAATGCCCTTCAATGATATGACCGTTAGGTGGGTGGATATTTTGGGACAGCTGGCACGCAACACAGCAACGGTCGGAAATTTGGCTATCAAATTCCTCAGGGCTATCATGTTCCTCACTTGTAGGCAATCCGCACTAGCGAATTCCTAACTCCTCAGTCAGAACAAATTCCTCAGGGAACAGAAGATCTTCGTCTCTGTCACTGAAGAAATTGACTGGATTGTATGAGATTTCCAATGGCTTCACTCGAAAGGATTGGTAGGTGTAGGATTTTGAGATGAGCATCACTTGGAAACTTTTCCTTAGTTTTACCTTGACCCCTTTAACAATATGGTGTTTCCTATGACTCAAGAAAGAGAAAATGAAACTAAGAAAATAAAAGTCTTCACGCTTTATGTTCCTCGCATCAATACCAAGTCTTTAGGATCACACCAATTTCTTCACTTTCAAATTCTTCAGAAAACCAAAGTCTTCAGTTGAAGACATTCATTTTTAGGGGTCAACTTTCTCTGTAAATATCAAACTCCTCATAGACTTATAGACCTGTGTACACTCACAAACACATTAGTCCCTTAACCTATAAGTCTTCAATACACCAAAATCACCAAGGAGCACTAGATGCACTTACAAGTTTATAAAATAAATTTCAAGGAGCAACCGTTTTTGCTAAACTACTGACTCTTCCTCCTCTTTGAAGTGACATCGCATGCAGGGGAAGCTTTGGCTGCCTCCACTTCTATCCATGCGGCCGACGAACGCATGTGCACTTGAAGGCCGGTGTGAGCGTGGCGTCCAGCAAAATGTGCTCAAAGTACTCGAGGGAGGCATGGAAATGAGCACGGCCAATGACTGATACAACCTTAAGGCACGCGTCTTCCTCAACCCACTCGGAGTACTTCCATGCCCTCTCCCAGAACTCTCTCTCGGTGTGGTCCTCTTATGTCTCGTCAGGAAAAAGGCCGCGGGAAGAGCACGGCCGCACTGACATGGTGCCGACAACGGGGATGGGGAAGAAGGTGAATGTGGTGGTAGCCAGCGAAGGGGGCGATGGGGGTGAGTGTGTCGCCAATGGGGATCCGAAAGAGGGTAAATGTGGTGGCAACGGCAAACGAGGGCGATGGGGATTTATATACTCGCGAATGGGCGCGCTCTGGCGAGAAACAAGGTGAGATTTGTCGTGTTCAGGTGTGAAACACGGCAACCACATTAATTGGCACACTTTCTAGTGGATATGCGGCTAGAACATTGGGAGGAACGAAAGCCATAGCCGTACGAACAACCACACCATTGACCGGGCTGCGCACGGGAGGAAGGGGTTAGGTTGAAACTTTGCTACACGAGCGGTTGCAGATGGAGGCCGCTCCTTATCAATGCCACAACGAGAGATGGATGGTGACTCTTCTAGAGTGCGTTTTAAGCCCAACAATTTATGTGGCGACTGCTATATAGTTGCTCTAATGGACAAAAAAGAACACTTGCGTCTACGTGTCGAGCAAGGCTCATGGATAGATACTTCATATACTCTGTCGCATGGCTCGCTGGATAATTCGAGGCTGCAAAAGCACATAAACTAGGGAGGACCACAATGTATTTTGGGGAGAAGATGCAATTATACTAAAACATCATTTTAGGGTTATTGCAATAAGATAGCACTAGCCGTGCCAAATCCAAAGGTAGTTGACCCAGATAGACTTCCCCCCTATCAGGGATAGCTTGACTAATTCATGAGCAAACTTGTTGCCATGTCTCTCTATCTTCAAAGAAAACATTTGGGGCCCGTTCCATATACAGGAATTTCGGAGGATACATTGGAGGCTCAGTTTCCGTAGGAATTTTCACCTGTAGTCCGTTCGGTTCCAAGGAATCTCGAATGTGTGATCCACCGGAAGGTCGTGCTAGCCTGTACTTTTCACAGAAAACCAAAACTCCAGTAGAACCTTATGTTCCGGCAGAGGTGTAACGCCCCGAGACCGATGCGCCAGGTGTCTTCCAGTTATTCGCTGTTGTTGCCTTGTCATTTGCTTGCGTGTTGCATTTTGCCTTGTCATCATCCGCATTTCATCTGCATGTTTTCAAAACTTGCATTCGTCCGGGTCTCACGGTTCTTTATGTTGTCCGTTCTGAGTCCAGACACACTTGCACGCGCCCGCGGCATGTCCGAAATAGTATTTTATAAGTGGCGGGAAAATGTTCTCGGAATGAGATGAAAGCTGGAGTGCTGTGTTTTTATGTTGTTAGTAGGTCGCCTGCCAACTTTCATCGCATTCAGAGTCTGTTTGACGCCCCAACGGTTAACTATAGCGGCATTATAGCTGGTCTACCGTTGGACGTTTCCGGTCTCCGGAAATGGTTGCTGGGTTGCATTCCTCCTCTCTCTTCTCAGTCCAACCACACACTTGACCTCGTCCGCCTTACCCTCTTTGCACAGTGCATCGACCCCTCGCCCGTGTCCGAAACTTCTCCGAACCCGAAATGGACTATCGTTACCGTTGGGTCTGGATCATCCCCAAACATCTATAAAACATCTCTGTTTTCTTAATTGGTCTACCTAACCTACTTTTCTCGGCCGTTCGATTACGATTATAGGATCATATTAGCCCCTAACCTAACCCACCTGCTATATATAGTAGATGAATCCCTACCCTCTTTGACAAACCTAGACCAATTCCCTCTATTTTAGTGCGCCGCCTCCACTCCGTTGTCCTCGAGATCCCTCCCGATCTAGCCGACCCGACAATCTCCATCGTTTTCAGTGCGGGCCAACCATCTCCTTGATCCACCCAATCCCCAACCTAGCAAGCCTCCTCGATCCTCTCCCGAGCAACTGCTCGCCCAGAGCCCCGCGCTCGTGTTCGGCAGAGAGCCGAGTTGCGGGACCAGCAAATGAGCTATGTTCTCTATTGCGCCTTTATCCTCTCATCTTCCTTCGTTCCTCCTTCCTCTCTCTCTCATGCCCGATCCTTCCTTCTCTATCTCAGGTACCCTGGGGCCGCCATGGAAGCCCCTACCACTAGACCTAGCCCTGCCTCGTCGGAGAGATCCTCGCCGTCGCCGCGCCCGTTCCCGACCTCCACGACCATCTCCAGCTTCACCTGGTTCATCCCCGCAAGTCCCGCCGCCTTGCTGCTCGAGCGCCGCTCCGCACCTCTCCGCCGTCGAGGCCCGTCGTCCCCGCGGTCCTGCCGTCTTGCCGAACAGGGAGAAGCTGCTTCGCCACCGGTCATGGCCTCGTCTCCGGCCAGAACAAGCCATCCACGAACTCCTCTCGCCAGATCCCGTGGCGCCCTACCTCCGGCGAGCTCCAGCAGGACCCCGCTGCCGCCAATCTTGAGCTCCGCCGCCATCGGAGATCCCTTTCGTGACCCCGTCCAAGTTCCTGCTTCCTGCTGCCCCGTTGCAGTCCCGGGTCCAGCGCTACCGTTGACTATCACCTGCATCGGCAGCCTCTGTTTTTTCCTGCTCCAGATCGAGCGCTTCGCTCGTGTTGGCCGCAGCCGTGCGTGGCCTCCTGCGCCCTGGGCCACTTCTTGCGCCAAGATCCAGCCCAGCCGCAAGCTCCTGTAGCCCAGCATCACCAACGGGCCGAAGCCCATGGGTGAGCTGACCCCAGCGCCCCTCCTTTTTTTCTTCTTACTATTGGGCCAGCCTGCTAGATTCGGCCCATTCTTGTTTTTTTCCCTGTCCAGCGATTTTAGTAATTATCCGGAGACTGCGGTTTTACAGAGAAACCCTCATGTTTCATGCATTTAATAACTCCCCAACCGTGCATCTTATGTAAATAATTTATATATGTAAAATGCTTAGATTTGCATCTAGTTTCATAATATGCAACTTTCATGCATGTTTGAAATGTTTAAAATGATGTTTGTTTAAAATTTATCTTATGACATGTTAAAATGATTTATTTCATAACTTAATAACTGTAGCTCCAAATTTATTAAAATTTATATGTAAATGGGGTAGAAAAATGCCTAGTTTAACATGGTGCACTCATCTTGCATGTTTAACAACTCTAAAATATGGGTTAGAGCAGAACAGTACCAAAACAAAAATATGCACATGAGGATTTTTGAGAATTGTTGTTTGTTATTTCCGGCCTCATATAAACTTGCCTAAATAGTTAGTTTACTTATGCCTCACCTCTTGCCATGTTGACCAACATTTAATATTGTTGAGTACATAAATGGGAGAGAACTAAATGATTGAATGTGGTGTTTTGTCAATATGCAACTCGTTACATATTGAGCTCCACTTAACTTGTAGTTTTGTTTGTGCACTTTGCCATGCCATGCATATTTAAACCGGACATGCATCATACTTGGTTGTGCATCATGCCATGTTTATATGATGGTTGTTTACTATGTTGCTTGCTTCTTTCCGGGTTGCTTCTCTCGTTAGCTTCGGTTTCGTTCCGGAGTTGTGAGGATTCGTTCGACTACGTCGGGTCGTCTACTTCTTGGACTCATTCTTCTTCCTTGCGGGATCTCAGGCAAGATGACCATACCCTCGATATCACTTCTATCATTGCTTGCTAGTTGTTCGTTCTACCGCTATGTCGCGCTACCTACCACTTGTTATATAATGCCTCCCATTTTGCCATGTCAAGCCTCTAACCCACCTTGCTAGCAAACCGTTGTTTGGCTATGTTACCGCTTTTGCTCAACCCCTCTTATAGCGTTGCTAGTTGCAGGTCAAGTTGAAGTTTGTTCCATGTTGGTGTTGGGAAACGTATTAATTTCAAAAAAATTCCTAGGCACATGCAAGATCATGGTGATGCATAGCAACGAGAGGGGAGAGTGTGTCCATGTACCCTCATAGACCGAAAGCGGAAGCATTAGCACAACGCGGTTGATGTAGTCATACGTCCTCACGATCCGACCGATCAAGTACCGAACGTACGACACCTCCGAGTTCTGCACATGTTCAACTCGATGATGTCCCTCGAACTTCGATCCAGCCGATCTTTGAGGGAGAGTTCCGTCAGCACGACGGTGTGGTGACGATGTTGATGTTCTACCGTCGTAGGGCTTCGCCTTAGCACCGCTACGATATTATCGAGGTGGACTATGGTGGAGAGGGGCACCGCAAATGACTAAAAGATCCAAGGGATCAATTTTTGTGTCTCTAGGGTGCCCCTCTCCTCCGTATATAATGGAGGGGAGGAGAGGGCCGGCCAAGGGGAGGAGGCGCGCCCAAGGGAGGGAGTCCTACTCCCACCGGGAGTAGGACTCCTCCTTTTCCTATTTGGAGAGGGAGAGGGAAGGAAGAGAAGGAGGGAGGAAGGAGGGGGCCGGCCCCCCTCCCAATTCGGATTGGGATTGGGGGGGCCTCCCTTGCCCCTTTCCCCTCCTTTCCACTAAAGCCCATTAAGGCCCATATACCTCCCGGGGGTTTCAATAACCTCCTGGTGCTCCGGTATTATTCCAATCTCACCCGGAACCATTTCGATATCCAAATATAGTTGTCCAATATATCGATTTTTATTTCTCGAACATTTTGACACTCCTCGTCATGTCCATGATCACATCCGGAACTCCAAACTACCTTCCGTACATCAAAAACCATAAACTCATAATATAACCATCATCCAACTTTAAGCGTGCAGACCCTATGGGTTCGAGAACTATGTAGACATGACTGAGACACGTCTCCGGTCAATAACCAATAGCGGAACCTGGATGCTCATATTGGCTCCTACATATTCTACGAAGATCTTTATCGGTCAAACCGCATAACAACATATGTTTGTTCCCTTTGTCATCGGTATGTTACTTGCCCGAGATTCGATCATCGGTATCTCAATACCTAGTTCAATCTCGTTACCGGCAAGTCTCTTTACTCGTTCCGTAACACATCATCCCGCAACTAACTCATTAGTTGCAATGCTTGCAAGGCTTATGTGATGTGTATTACCGAGTGGGCCCAGAGATACCTCTCCGACAATCGGAGTGACAAATCCTAATCTCGAAATACGCCAACCCAACAAGTATCTTCGGAGACACCTATAGAGCACCTTTATAATCACCCAGTTACATTGTGACATTTGGTAGCACACAAAGTGTTCCTCCGGTAAACGGGAGTTGCATAATCTCATAGTCATAGGAACATGTATAAGTCATGAAGAAAGCAATAGCAACAAACTAAACGATCAAGTGCTAAGGTAACGGAATGGGTCAAGTCAATCACATCATTGTCCTAATGATGTGATCCCATTAATCAAATGACAACTCTTTGTCTATGGCTAGGAAACATAATCATCTTTGATCAACGAGCTAGTCAAGTAGAGGCACACTAGTGACACTCTGTTTGTCTATGTATTCACACATGTATTATGTTTCCGGTTAATACAATTCTAGCATGAATAATAAACATTTATCATGATATAAGGAAATAAATAATAACTTTATTATTGCCTCTAGGGCATATTTCCTTCAGTATCCCACTTGCACTAGAGTCAATAATCTAGTTCACATCTTCATGTGATTTAACATCAATAGTTCACATATTTATGTGGTTAACACCCAAAGTTCACATCGATATGTGACCAACACCCAAAGGGTTTACTAGAGTCAGTAATGTAGTTCACATCTCTATGTGATTAACACCCAAAGAGTACTAAGGTGTGATCATGTTTTGCTTTGTGAGATAATTTTACTCAAGGGGTCTGTCACATTCAGATTCGTAAGTATTTTGCAAATTTCTATGTCTACAATGCTCTGCACGGAGCTACTCTAGCTAATAGCTCCCAATTTCAATATGTATCCAGATTGAGACTTAGAGTCATCTGGATCAGTGTCAAAAACTTGCATCGACGTCACCCTTTACGACGAACATTTTGTCACCTCCATAATCGAGAAACATATCCTTATTCCACTAAGGATAATTTTGACCGTTGTCCAGTGATCTGCTCCTAGATCACTATTGTACTCCCTTGCCAAACTCAGTGGTAGGGTATACAATAGATCTGGTACACAGCATGGCATACTTTATAGAACCTATGGTTGAGGCATAGGGAATGACTTTCATTCTCTTTCTATCTTCTGCCGTGCTCGGGCTTTGAGTCTTACTCAATTTCACACCTTATAACACAGGCAAGAACTCTTTCTTTGACTGTTCCATTTTGAACTATTTCAAAATCTTGTCAAGGTATGTACTCATTGAAAAAAAACTTATCAAGCGTCTTGATCTATCTCTATAGATCTTGATGCTCAATATGTAATCAGCTTTACCGAGGTCTTTCTTTGAAAAACTCCTTTCAAATACTCCTTTATGCTTTCCAGAAAATTCTACATTATTTCTGATCATCAATATGTCATTCACATATATTTATCATAAATATTGTAGTGCTCCCACTCACTTTCTTGTAAATACAGGCTTCACCGCAAGTCTGTATAAAACTATATGCTTTGATCAAATCATCAAAGCGTATATTCCAACTCTGAGATGCTTGCATCAGTCCATAGATGGATTGCTAGAGCTTTGCACACTTTGTTAGTACCTTTAGGATTGACAAAACCTTCTGGTTGCATCACATACAACTCTTCTTTAAGAAATCGATTAAGGAATGTAGTTTTGACATCCATTTGCCAGATTTCATAAAATGTGGCAATTTGCTAACATGATTCAGACAAACTTAAGCATTGCTATGATTGAGAAAATCTCATCGTAGTCAACATCTTGAACTTTGTCAAAAACCTTTTTTGACAAACTAGCTTTGTAGATGTGACGCCCTCAATTCAATCGTACACTAATCATACACGCAAATGTGTACGATCAAGATCAAGGACTCACGGGAAGATATCACAACACAACTCTAGACACAAATTAAAATAATACAAACTTTATATTTCAAGCCAGGGGCCTCGAGGGCTCGAATACACAAGAGTCAGCGGAAGCAACAATATCTGAGTACAGACATAAGTTAGACAAGTTTTACCTTAAGAAGGCTAGCACAAAAGCAACATTGATCGAAAAGGCAAGGCCTCCTGCCTAGGAGCCTCCTAACTACTCCAAGTTGTCAGCGGCCGTCACGTAGTAGTAGGCACCCTCGGGGTAGCAGTAGTCATCAGTGGTGTCGTCTGGCTCCTGGGATCCATCATCTGGTCGCAACAATCGGGTATGGGGGGAAAGAGGTAGCAAAGCAGCCGTGAGTACTCATCCAAAGTACTCGCAAGACTTACATCAAATCTAAACTAAGTATGCATCTCTATCAAAGGAAATAGGTTGTATCTGTGGACTAAACTGCAGAATGCCAGAAAGAAGGGGAAAGCCTAGCCTATCGAAGACTAACATCTTCAAGCATCATGCAGCATATAGAAGGGTATAGATCAACATAATGTAAAGTAGTAGTGTTATCAACCTCGGCCAGAGATCCTTTCTCGACTCCCTGCGAGAAAGCAATCCAGAGCCATACTATCCAGTTATCATCACAATCCAATTCTCATCTCCATGTCTCATCTCAAGTATCCAGCTCTAGTTGTATCGATCGGGATACAACTCCAAGTGTCAGTTACCGTAGGACAGGCTATCGATAGATGTTTTCTTCCCTGTAGGGGTGCACCAACTTACCCACCACGCTCGATTAACTCCGGCCGGACACATTTTCCTGGGTCATGCCCGGCCTCGGCCAAACAATACGCAGCAACCCGACCTAGGCCTAATAGAGAGGTCAGCACGCCGGACTAAGCCTATGCCCCCAGGGGTCATGGTCCATCTCCCTAGGAACTCCTGCACGTTGCGTACGCGGCCGGTGAGCAGACCTAGCTACCTCCTTCAACAAGGCAGGTGCTTACCAGTCCAACCCGGCGCGCGCCGCTCAGTCGCTGACGTCTATTAAGCTTCGGTTGATGTATACGACGCAGAACGCCCATACTATGCCCACGTGATGGTTAGTGCTATCAGGCCAGAGGCCCCTCGGATCAAATATCCAAATCGTAGTGGATTAGGAGCACGCGGTAAAAAGCAGAGACTCACGATCGATGTGACCCCGTCGCCCCGTCTCGAGTACTTGCGGCAAGGGCTAAGAATGCCCGTCCACGCCTCATAAGTATCTCGCGGGCACCTTCTAGGTCAACCCGACTACACATCACTCGCTATTAAGCTCGCGCGGGTACCCCTCAGGGCTGACCCGTCTTTAGTACATGGCTCAGTGCAAAGTCATAGTAACCATAGTAACTGTGTGTCTAACACCAAGGGAAAAACCCGAGGAATCACCCCCGATGAATTCCACTCGGTGTTGTCATCAAGGTGAACGTAAGAGGATCCACCCTCGAGGTTCACATTTGATGGGTTGCACGACAGGGCCATAACAGAAGTGGTTAAGGAGGAAATCACCCTCGATGACCTCGACCGTATAGCTACACTACAGAGACCTCATCAGGAGTGATGTAAGAGGTTCCACCCTCGGCACTCGATGGTAACTCTGCAGAGTCGTACAACTAGGGGGTGATGTGCGGTGTCGGGGCCTGGACGTCGATCACATTGATCGAGTCATCGAACATAAAGTGAGGCAACTAGGACAAGGTGGGGTCACTCATGGATCACTAACAAGCCTATAGTAAGCAGTTTATGATAAGCAGGTAAGGTACAACAGCGGATACAAAAGCGGGCTATGCATCAGAATAGGAGCAATCAATTACAGTAGCAAAATCTAATGCAAGCATGAGAGAATGGAATGGGCGATATCGGGATGATCAAAGGGGGTTTGCCTGGTTGCTCTGGCAAAGAGGGGTCGTCGTCACATAGTCAATCACAGGGGCCGCATCGGTCTCGGGGTCTACCGGAGAGAAGAGGGGGAAGAAACAATAAATATGAAGCAAACATAGCATCACAAAGCATAATGTGGCAATATATTGTGCCGGGTGTGACCTAACGCATGGCTACACGATATAGGTGAAGGGGGAATTCAGCCGGGAATGTACTCCCGATTCCGGACCTGTGTCAGACAGATGACCGGAGGGGGAATGTTCCATGTTCAGATAGTTAGAGGCATCTGACAGGTAAACGGATCGCGTATTTGGATTTGTCTCGTCGTTCTGAGCAACTTTCATGTTTAAAACTTTTTCATCCGAGCTACGGTTTAATTTCTACGAATTTTCAAAGTTTTAAACAGTTATTTAGAATTTCCTGAAAATTGGCTAAGTCTGAGAATCACTCAGTTTTAACACCACTTTGCTGTTTTCCGAAGGCTATAACTATAGTTCTGTCCATCCTATGTCTTAGTGCCCTTTAACAATATTTATCATCTTACTGTGATCTACATGACAGTATCATTGACATCCATGTTAGAGTTCATTTGCTTGATAGAAACTGCATTTGAAAAGTGCCACTTGAAGTTAAATTCATTAACTGTTAAAATATACGAACATAGGATTTTGTGATTTTCATAGGATTTAATCCTTACATCTTTTGAATTTGGTCCAATGGAATGTTTTGAACCTTGTCAAGTGTACTACCCACACATCTTTATTTTAGCTATTTTAGGTTTGGTTTAGTTGCTGTTTTGAGGCTGTTCAGGGGGCTAAACAGTGTTGTTTTATAAAAGCTAGCAGCTGCTACAGTGTAGCTGCTACGGTAGCTTCCCATAAGAGCAGCGGCAACAGAGCATCGTGGACTTCGCCGGCCGGCCGTTTGTGGCAGTGGCTGGACGCGCGCGTGTACTCTACGGGTTCAGCGCGACCGGACGCATCCAGTGAGTGCAGCAGCGGGTGTAGGGGCGACCGGAGTAGAGCTGGGCATCGAGCAGCGTAGCAGCAGCAAGCAGCAGGCGGCGGCGAGCAACAAAGAAGCAGGGGAGAGGCCGCGGGCGCGCGCGGGCGGGAAGCAGCGGGGGAAAGCGCGCGGGCGTGGCCAGGGGACGGCCGGCGCGCGGCCGGTCGCGGCCAGGGGCGTAGCAGGGCGCGTACTGGGCGCCGTGGCGCAAGTCGCAATTCACGGCCAACGGGCGGAGTTTGGGCGGCGGTGGCGTCGCTCGTCCCGGCGATTCCGGCGACGAGAAGAGGCGGGGCTGGGCTCTATGGATCCACCGCGCCGAGGAGCGTCTAGTGGTGGTGTTGACTCATCGACGGGAGCACCGTAGGAGCTGCGGCGGCGGCGCGTCACGTCGGTCAGAGCCTAGTGTGCTCGGGCTCGAGCATGTGAGCTCGCCCGAGTCGAGTTAGCGCGCGCGATGCCTGGCAACTCCAGGAACGCGGCGAAGGCCACAACCGAGCCTCGGGTGGCCGGTGACACCCGCGGAGCGAGCCACGCCGACCGGTAACAACGGCGGTGATGATGTACAACGGCGGTGATGGGCGGATGCGTTTCGGACCAGCGCGAAAGGCGGCAAACTGCGACCGAACTAAAGGGTAAAAAGGGCGGGAGGAAGCGCAGCTCACCGTGGAGCTCGGTGACGCGCTCGGGGAGGCCGGGGACAGCTTGACGGCGGCGAGGTGTCGTGACCGTGCACGGAGAAGATGCCTCGATGGTGGCGGCAGAGAGCTCTCCGGCTCGAACCGAAGGATGGAGTCGAGGTGGTCGACGACGACGGCCCTCTTGGGCTTCTCCGTGTGGCGCGGAATAGCGGGTGTCCATGGTGGCACATGTTAAACGGCGACGGTGAGGTGCGGGTGAGGTGGATCTGAGGAGGCAAGAGGGGAGAGCGGCAAGGATGAGGGGGAAGTGGACGAGGGGAGTGGGAGGATGGGATCGAGGGGTCGGGACGTGGCGCCCTTATCCCCTCCCGGCGTCGGCGCCGGCGAGGTGGTCCGGGGCGACCCACCCCTATAGCGACCCGGTCGCGTGAACAGGGGAGAGGGGACCGGGGATGTTGGGCTGGCCATCGGTTCAGCTGGGCCGAGGCCCAGCGAGGGGGGAAGTCCTGTTGTTTTCTCCTTTTTTTCTCTTTTATTCTGCCTCTGTTTCCTATTTAAAAGAGCTACTGAAATAATTTTGTTAAAAGTGGCACTTTGCAAAAAATAGATAGGAACAAAGTGAAGCTGCATAAAAAGTTTGGGGTCAGAAGGAGTTGGCTAACCATATTTAGAAATTGAAAAAGCCAATGTAATTATTGTTGGACCACAAAATAATATCCCAGGGGCATTTTGTTTACTCAAATGAGGTTGGTTTCAACATGAAAAATAACCAGAGATTATTTGCCGCACCTTGGACATTTTAGCTTTCATGTTTGAAAACTTTGAGTTTTGGACTTTATTTTGAATTTGAAATTTGAACTGGAATAGAATCAAAGTGAGATTAGCAACAGTAACAATGATGACAAGGCATCATTAGAAGGGGATTACTGTAGCATGATTCTCGGGGTGTTACAGTAGATAGTAACACTACTATCAGCGTCCGTCTTCCTCTTGAAGATCCATTTATTTTCTATGGCTTGCCGATCATCGGGCAAGTCAACCAAAGTCCACGCTTTGTTCTCATACATGGATCCCATCTCAGATTTCATGGCCTCAAGCCATTTCGCGAAATCTGGGCTCATCATCGCTTCCTCATAGTTCGTAGGTTCGTCATGGTCAAGTAATATGACCTCCAGAACAGGATTACCGTACCACTCTGGTGCGGATCTCACTCTGGTTGACCTACGAGGTTCGGTAGTAACTTGATCTGAAGTTACATGATCATCATCATTAGCTTCCTCACTAATTGGTGTAGTAGTCACAGGAACAGATTTCTGTGAAGAACTAATTTCCAATAAGGGAGAAGGTACAGTTACCTCATCAAGTTCTACTTTCCTCCCACACACTTCTTTCAAGAGAAACTCCTTCTCTAGAAAGGATCCATTCTTAGCAATGAATATCTTGCCTTCGGATCTATGATATAAGGTGTACCCAACTGTCGCCTTTGGGTATCCTATGAAGACACATTTCTCCGATTTGGGTTTGAGCTTATGAGGATGAAACTTTTTCTTGTAAGTATCGCAACCCCAAACTTTAAGAAATGACAACTTTGGTTTCTTGCCAAACCACAATTCATACGGTGTCGTCTCAACGGATTTAGATGGTGCCCTTTTTAACGTGAATGCAGCTGTCTCTAATGCATAACCCCAAAACTATAGTGGTAAATCGGTAAGAAACATCATAGATTGTATTATATCCAATAAAGTACGGTTATGACGTTCGCACACACCATTATGCTGTGGTGTTCCAGGTGGCACGAATTTGTGAAACTATTTCACATTGTTTTAATTGAAGACCAAACTCATAACTCAAATATTTGTCTCCGTGATCAGATGGTAGAAACTTTATTTTCTTGTCACGATGATTTTCCACTTCACTCTGAAATTCTTTTAACTTTTCAAATGTTTCAGATTCATGTTTCATCAAGTAGATATACCCATATCTGCTCAAATCATCTGTGAAGGTCAGAAAATAATGATACCCGCCGCGAGCCTCAACACTCATCGGACCGCATACATCAGTATGTACTATTTCCAATAAGTCAGTTGCTCGCTCCATTGTTCCGAAGAACGGAGTCTTAGTCATCTTGCCCATGAGGCATGGTTCGCAACCATCAAGTGATTCATAATCAAGTGATTCCAAAAACCCATCAACATGGAGTTTCTTCATGCGCTTTACACCAATATGACCTAAACGGCAGTGCCAGAAATAAGTTGCACTATCATTATTAACTTTGCATCTTTTGGCTTCAATATTTATGAATATGTGTATCACTACAATCGAGATCCAACAAACCATTTTCATTGGGTGTATGACCATAGAAGGTTTTATTCATGTAAACAGAACAACAATTATTCTCTAATTTAAATGAATAACCGTATTGCAATAAACATGATCAAATCATATTCATGCTCAACGCAAACACCAAATAACATTTATTTAGGTTCAACACTAATCCCGAAAGTATAGGGAGTGTGTGATGATGATCATATCAATCTTGGAACTGCTTCCAACACACATCGTCACTTCACTCTTAACTAGTTTCTGTTCATACTGCAACTCTCGTTTGGAGTTACTACTCTTAGCAATTGAACTAGTATCAAATACCGAGGGGTTGCTATAAACACTAGTAAAGTACACATCAATAACATGTATATCAAATATAGTTTTGTTCACTTTGCCATCCTTCTTATCCGCCAAATACTTGGGGCAGTTCCGCTTCCAGTGACCAGCCCCTTTGCAGTAGAAGCACTTAGTCTCAGGCTTAGGTCCAGACTTGGGCTTCTTCACTTGAGCAGCAACTTGCTTGTTGTTCTTCTTGAAGTTCCCCTTCTTCCTTTTGCCCTTTTCTTGAAACTAGTGGTCTTGTTAACCATCAACACTTGATGCTTTTCTTGATTTCTACCTTCGTCGATTTCAGCATCACGAAGAGCTTGGGAACCGTTTCCGTAATCCCTTGCATATTATAGTTCATCACGAAGTTCTACCAACTTGGTGATAGTGACTAGAGAACTCTGTCAATCACTATCTTATCTGGAAGATTAACTCCCACTTGATTCAAGTGATTGTAGTACTCAGACAATCTGAGCACATGCTTACTGGTTGAGCTATTCTCCTCCATCTTGTAGGTAAAGTACTTGTCAAAGGTCTCATACCTTTCGACATGGGCATGAGTGTGAAATACTAATTTCAACTCTTGGAACATCTTATATGTTTTGTGGCGTTTTAAAAAACGTCTTTGAAGCCCCAATTCTAAGCCGTAAAGTATGGTACAGTAAACTATCAAGTAGTCATCATACGGAGCTTTGCCAAACGTTCATAACGTCTGCATATGCTCCTGCAATAGGTCTGTCACCTAGCGGTGCATCAAGGACATAATTCTTCTGTGCAACAATGAGGATAATCCTCAGATCACGGATCCAATCCGCATCATTGCTACTAACATCTTTCAACTTAGTTTTTCTCTAGGAACATATCAAAAATAAAACAGGGAGCTAAACGCGAGCTATTGATCGACAACATAGATATGCTAATACTACCAGGACTATGTTCATGATAAATTAAAGTTCAATTAATCATATTACTTAAGAACTCCCACTTAGATAGACATCTCTCTAATCCTCTAAGTGATCACGTGATCCAAATCAACCAAACCATGTTCGATCATCACGTGAGATGGAGTAGTTTCAATGGTGAACATCACTATGTTGATCATATCTACTATATGATTCATGCTCGACCTTTTGGTCTCAGTGTTCCGAGGCCATATCTGCATATGCTAGGCTTGTCAAGTTTAATCTGAGTATTCCGTGTGTGCAACTGTTTTGCACTCGTTGTATTTGAACGTAGAGCCTATCACACCCAATCATCACATTGTGTCTCAGCACGAAGAACTTTCGCAATGGTGCATACTCAGGGAGAACAATTATACCTTGATAATTTAGTGAGAGATCATCTTATAATGCTACCGTCAATCAAAGCAAGATAAGATGCATAAAAGATAAACATCACATGCAATCAATATAAGTGATATGGTATGGCCATCATCATCTTGTGCTTGTGATCTTCATCTCCGAAGCACCGTCATGATCACCATTGTCACCGGCGCGACACTTTGATCTCCACCGTAGCATCGTTGTCGTCTCGCCAACTTATGCTTCTACGACTATCGCTACCGCTTAGTGATAAAGTAAAGCATTACAGGGCGATTGCATTGCATACAATAAAGCGACAACCATATGGCTCCTGCCAGTTGCCGATAACTCGGTTACAAAACACAATTGTCGGTGTCAAAACCGGCGGATCACGGGTAGGGGGTCCCGAACTGTGCGTCTAAGGCGGATGGTAACAGGAGGCAGGGGACACGATGTTTTACCCAGGTTCGGGCCCTCTTGATGGAGGTAAAACCCTACGTCCTGCTTGATTTATTCTTGATGATATGAGTATTACAAGAGTTGATCTACCACGAGATCGGAGAGGCTAAACCCTAGAAGCTAGCCTATGGTATGATTGTATGTTGTCCTATGGACTAAAACCCTCCGGTTTATATAGACACCGGAGGGGGCTAGGGTTACACAAGGTCGGTTACAAAGGAGGAGATATACATATCCGTATTGCCTAGCTTGCCTTCCACGCCAAGTAGAGTCCTATCCGGACATGAGACGAAGTCTTCAATCTTGTATCTTCATAGTCCAACAGTCCGGCCAAAGGATATAGTCTAGTTGTCCGGAGACCCCCTAATCCAGGACTCCCTCAGTAGCCCCTGAACCAGGCTTCAATGACGATGAGTCCGACGCACAGTGTTGTCTTCGGCATTGCAAGGCGGGTTCCTCCTCCGAATACACCACGGAAGAATTTTGAATACAAGGATAGTGTCCGACCCTGCAAAATAAGTTCCACATACCACCATAGAGAGAATAATATTTCCACAAATCTAATCTGCTGACACGTTTTGGCAACATGACATTATGCCATGGCCCGGTGATTATTCGAACTATTTCCTTTAACTAGCCCCGCACATAACGCGAGGCAGTTTCTTGACACATCTTGTCAAAGCAGAGATCGTGTCCCCCTTATTACGGGATTCTCATCAATACGGGCGTGGGTAACCCAACCGCGCCATCGATTATGGCGCTTGGGGGATAAGCGAGTTTTACCAGGCTAGTGGGGGCGCATAGTTTCGGCCGCCCTTATAAAGGGACAAGGTTTAACCTTTTTCTACCCACACCTTCTTCCTCCTTGCTCATCCATTCTTGCGCACTCGAGCTCCAACACCCAAGTCCACATCCTTCTCCTCAACCTTCTCCAAACATGTCCGGAGCGGGAGGAACATGGATGGCGTCCTCCATCACAGAGGGACACATCAAAAAGCTGCGCGGGGCCGGATACCTAGCCGCGAATATCGTGCATCGGCTGCCCGCTGCGGGGCAGATCGTCCCTACCCCAGAACCTCACGAGAGGGTAGTTTTCCTCCACCACTTCCTCCGCGGACTGGGGTTTCTCCTCCATCCATTTATCCGTGGTCTCATGTTCTACTACGGGCTGGACTTCCATGATCTGGCCCCGAACTTCATCCTCAACATTTCGGCGTTCATCGTCGTGTGTGAGGCTTTCCTCCTCATCCGGCCCCACTTCGTCCTGTGGCTAAAGACCTTCAATATCAAGCCGAAGGTGGTGGGAGGCCAACAAGCAGAATGCGGCAGAGCCATGGTGGGCAAGATGCCCAATGTTATATGGCTTGAAGGCTCCTTCGTGGAGACCATAAAGGGGTGGCAATCGATGTGGTTCTACATCACCGAGCCGCGCGACACCAACTGGGTGGCGGCCCCCGAGTTTCGATCCGGAATCCCCACGTGGCTCACCTCCTGGAAAGAGAAGGGCCTGTCCTGGGGTTCATCGGTGGAGCTGGACGGACTCCAGAAATGTATCCGGAATATGGCAGGCAAGAAGCTCAAGCTTGTCAACATAGTCTAGGTCATGCTCATCCGCCGGATCCTCCCGTGTCAACAACGGGATTTCAATTTGTGGGAGTTCGACCCGGCCCAGCACCGGACTCTGAGCGAGCTCTTCGACACGACGCACAAGGACGTCTGGAGGGTGTTGTTCAAGGGCACCGAGGTCCCTCCCTCTCTCACCGAGGACCGCGGGCTAAGCGCGAAGCGCCTAGCGCATTCGGTGAGTTCTGCACATCTGGTAGGATATTTATTTCCCCTAGCTTAACCATGCGCGGGGTCTGAGCTCCATGCCTTTGACAGGACTGGGTGGAGACGTCGGGGCAGATTTACTGTCCGGCCCCTCTGCCCGAAGACACTGCGGATGCTCTCCTGATGGAGATACCGACTTCGGCTCCTTACAAGGTGCCGGAGAAGACCAAGAAGGCCAAGGGAACCCGAAAGAGTTCCCGACGCTAGGTGTTATCGGACTCATCGTCCGATAACTCCGCGACGCACTCCTCCCCCGAAGACGAGGAGGAAGATGAAGATGCTCCCCCTCCAGTCGGGGGAGACAAGAAAATGAAGGCCGCCCCAACCGAGGGGGGCCGAAGGGTCCAAGAAGGGAAGGACTCTCCTTCCGGACTACTCCACCACCGCCGCCGAAGGCGAAGACGAGTGGCTGCTCAGGGCCAAGCCCCTGGCGAAGTCGTAAGTATTCGGATGCCAGAGTAACTCATAGCATACCTTTGTCGCACTGCTTCTCCTAACGCCGAATTATGATTATGCATACCACCACGAGCCCGTATCGACGTATCGTCGGACGGCTCCCTGGGCTCGTCGGATATGGATAGCTATCCACTTCCAACCGCCACCTCCCCTTTCCCTACGGCCAATGCCGAGGTATTGTCTCAAGAGGCACCGGGTCGAGGGGAGACAGTCCCGGAGGCGCCTCAAGGCGACCTTCCGGATTCCGGGAGCAGAGGGAGCAAGGCTCCCGAGGGCTCCGAGTTCGGCCCTCAGCCGAACACCACGCCGGAACCTCCAGTGGTTCCGGACTTAGGCAGGCGGCCTCCTTCCAAAAGGGGCAAGACACCTGTGCCGGTGACGTCTGTCCATCCAGAAGCACCGGACAATCTGCTGGGAGTGCTTTGCAGCGCTTCCATCGATGAAGAGCACCGCACTATTATGAGTGTGGTGATCCAGAAGGTTCAGTCCGCCAAGAGCGGACTGACTGAAGCCTGTGCCAGCCTTCTGACAGGCTTTGAGGTAAGTATTTGAAATATAGGAAAAATATTACCGCATAGACAGTAGCCCCTGATGCTCTGTTCGGTGTTCACAAAGAAAAGCCGAACAGAGGATCAAACAATATCGCAGGAGTCTAATATAAGTATGTCCATATGCGTATGCAGGCTTCGCTGCTGGCCTCTGCCGCACTGACTGCGGAGGTCACCGCACTGAAGCAGGACCTCGAAGGGTCCAAGGAAGAGCTCGGCCTTGCCAAGAGGCAGCCCGAGGAGAACAAAGGTAAGTAGTACCTAGTCTATGGATATATATAAAAAGAATGCGATTGCAAAATGACAGGATCATCGTAAATTTGCCAGGGGCCACGACCGAGGTGGGGACCCTGAAGCAAGCGCTATCTAAGGCTGAAAACAAAGCGGCCAAGGAGCGCACAGAGCGGGAAAGGCATGAGGCACAGGTGGGCGAGGTGCAGCAAGAGCTCCACGCTCTCGTGACGAAGCACGAGGCGTTGGACCTTGACTTGAAGACGCGAGAGTTTGAGCTTGCCACGGCCCTTGAGAGTGCAAAGAGTGCCAAGGCCGAAGCCCAAAAGGCCCTCCAGGAGATTGATGCGATGAAGAAGATAGCGGCGGGTAAGGCATTCTATATGCAAAGCAAGCATGTGAAAGTGAATTACTTGTTACTTACCCAAATCCGGAGCTCTCTTGGAGCATTCGCAGATTTGCCCCACAGCGTGTCGGGTGTCGCATAGTTTTACCAGGCCGAGGAGGGAAGCTCAACGGAGAAGCTGTTCTGGTCTCAGTATACTAGGACCGAACACCCGATGCCTCTGAGCGACCAGCTGAAGCAACTGGTCGAGCTGCACAAGGCGGCCGAATAGGCCATGAAGGGCTTTATAGTCCGGATGTGGCCTGGCAACGCCCTTCCCAACAGCTACTTCGGCCTGGTGAGGCAGCTTATGGATGCCTGCCCACGGTTGGAAGTCATCAAGCGGTTCGTCTGCGTCGAAGGTGCACGCCGGGCTTTCGCCCGTGTGAAGGTGGAATGGGCCAAGATGGACGTCGTAAAGTTGGTGAAGGAAGGGCCGCCGCAGGGCAAGGAGCATCGCCACCCCGAGATGTACTATGAGGGTGTCCTGAAGGGTGCCCGTCTCGTAGCGGACGAGTGTGCAAAAGATGTAATATTTGAATGAACTTGCTCGTGTAATCCTGTATTATGAAAACTTGTTCATATGCGCTATGCAACGCTTGTCTGAATTTAAAATATTACCTTATGTTCGGTTGTTTATCAAATCTGAGAGATGGCTAGTCGTCGGCTTCTGCCCCCACACCACGAGTGCTGGGGTGTTCGGGATAAACCTGAGCACTCTTGTTCCCATTGTTGGGTCCTTCGAGGGAGGTGCTCAGCACAACGAACAAGGAAATCGGACTATAATGCGTTATCACTCTCACTTAGCCATAGAATTCTATAATTTTAAATTTCGGCGAAGCCCCTAGTATTCGGAAGGCCGAATTCGGGCGCAATACATGCCTTAAGCCGGACAGGGCCGACTCCTCGCTCTAAGTGGCATAAGTCTTTAGGGACTTGAAACCTCTCGAACAGCGACCAGTCTCTCGCCTTATCATGACAGTCAGTTTTAGCTTTCTCTACTGAGGTGCTTAGCCCAGCAGAACCGAGGCACAATCGCAGTAGTTCTCCCAGTGCTACCTTAGCCGATATAGCGGAACGTAAGGTACCAAAACATGGGAGCCGGGTAAACCCAACTATTGACCCAAGACATGATTCAGAGATGATGCATATAATGCTATAAGTTCGGGGTGCCGCACTGTCGAAAGTGTTCGGACTTCTCACGCCGTATTATGGGGTATGCTTAAGCCCCTAGCGTATTGGCCGTACCAGAGTGTACGGGTGCTAGATGTCGTGAATGAACATGTATATATAAAGGAAGAATGCAATAATAGTCTTAATGCTATGCATTGTTTATTCAAAAAGGTGCATTGAAGCAGAATGATACAAGTAGTGCGATAAGAAAAAAGTAGGACTGTTTGACATGTCCCTTCCAAGGGCAAGCTGAGGAATAGTATTAAAGCAAATATTTCACTCATTATCGTAATCCACCTGGGAGTTCCGTGGTGTGACGTAGCTTTCTGCCTCCTTGGTTGTTGCATCATGTGTTCGGCAATCATGCTGCCGGACAGGGTTTCCAGAGATTAAAGTCCTGAAAGAGAAAAATAACAAAGCGGGAAGCCCCTAGTGTGGTTTAAGCCGCGACTTGGAGCGTGACGCAGTCGTGCCCCCCTCCCCGCCTGTGCCCATGGTATTTTTAGTGCGTAATTATGTACGCGTGGCACGGATTTCGCCGCTTGGCTGGGACCGGGGTGGGGGCCGCATTGCTATGCGAGCTCAGGACGTGCCAGGCGGTCTTGTTGCCGATTACTCCGGGTGCGCTTGAAGGTGTTCGGGTCCTTAATCGCCGAACTAGTGGATTTCCTTAAGAGGCTGCTTTGCGCTTCTGCTGCGAGGGCCGCAGTGTGCTCCTCCGTGCGGAGAGAGCGCTCTGTGTTTCCATTGACTGTGATGACCCCCCGAGGTCCTGGAATCTTGAGCTTGAGATATGCATAATGCGGTACCGCATTGAATCTTGCAAATGCGGTTCGCCCGAGCAGTGCATGGTAGCCACTGCGGAACGGGACTATGTCGAAGATTAACTCTTCGCTTCGGAAGTTATCCGGAGATCCGAAGACCACTTCTAGTGTTACTGAGCCTATGCAATGGGCCTCTACACCTACTATGACGCCTTTGAAGGTCGTTTTAGTGGGTTTGATCCTTGAGGGGTCTATACCCATTTTGCGCACTGTGTCCTGATAAAGCAGGTTCAGGCTGCTGCCGCCGTCCATTAGGACTCGAGTGAGGTGAAATCCGTCAATGATTGGGTCTAGGACTAGTGCGGCGAATCCGCCATGATGGATACTAGTGGGGTGGTCCCTGCGATCGAAGGTTATCGGACAGGAGGACCATGGGTTGAACTTGGGGGCGACTGGCTCCAACGCATATACGTCCCTGAGCGCACGCTTCCGCTCCCTCTTGGGGATGTGGGTTGCGTATATCATGCTCACCGTCCGCACTTGTGGGGGGAACCTCTTCTGTCCTCCCGTGTTCGACTGCTGGGGCTCCTCCTCGTCATCGCTATGTGACCCCTTATCTTTTTTTGGCATTTAACATGCCGGCCTGCTTGAACACCCAACAATCCCTGTTGGTGTGGTTGGCTGGCTTGTCGGGGGTGCCGTGTATTTGACACGAGTGATCGAGTATACGGTCCAAACTGGACGGGCCCGGAGTGCTTCTTTTGAATGGCTCTTTCTGCTGACCGGGTTTAGAGCCTTTGAATCCGGCATTGACTGATGTATCCTCAGTATTGTCGCTGTTAATGCGGCGCTTATGTTTGTTGCAACGTGACCTGCCATTGCCGTCCTTGGTATCCGAAGTACCATGGTTCTTTGATATGTTATTACTGCGATCCAGCCAGCTGTCTTCTCCCGCGCAAAAGCGGGCCATGAGTGTCGTGAGGGCTGCCATAGATTTCGGCTTTTCCTGACCAAGGTGCCGGGCTAGCCACTCGTCGCGGATGTTGTGCTTGAAAGCTGCTAGGGCCTCTGCATCCGGACAGTCGACGATTTGATTTTTCTTTGTTAGGAACCGTGTCCAGAATTTCCTGGCCGATTCTTCTGGCTGCTGAATTATGTGTCACAAGTCATCGACATCTGGTGGTCGCACATAAGTGCCCTGAAAGTTGTCGAGGAATGCGGCTTCCAGATCTTCCCAACAGCCAATGGACTCTGCTGGCAAGCTGTTGAGCCAATGTCGAGCTGGTCCTTTGAGTTTTAGTGGGAGGTGTTTGATGGCGTGTAGGTCATCACCGCAGGCCATCTGGATGTGCAGGAGGAAATCCTCGATCCATACTGCAGGATCTGTTGTGCCGTCATATGATTCAATATTTACGGGTTTGAAACCCTCTGGGATTTGATGATCCATTACTTCGTCTGTGAAGCATAGGGGGTGTGCGGCGCCTCTGTACTGGGCTATGTCGCGACGCAGCTCAAATGAGTCTTGCCCGCTGTCTTCGGCCCGGCCGGACTTACTTTTATTGTATCCGGCGTGACGATTATCGTCTCGCATAGTGGCGCGCCCTCGTGATCCGTAGATCGATCTTGCATGTTTTGCTTTGTCCTCCAATACGTCTCACAGGTCTGGCGTATTTCCCCATGCCTTTTTATTTGAATGGTGTCGGGGTGCGGGCTGAGCTTTTGGCTGGAATGTTTCTCTGTCACGGCCACGAGGTGGCCGATCAGCCGCGTCATACGCCGGGGATGTAGGTTTCGGTGCTTCCTCCTCCAGTCGGGGTAGCAACCTGCACTTTGGGTAACTCTTGGAGGGGCGTTCGAGTTTATATTCCTCGGCCGCCAGGACTTCAGTCCATCTGTCGGCTAGCTTGAAGTTGCTGCTGCTTTTTCTTAAGGCTATTTGCCGTGGCTATAAGTTGGCGCTTGAAGCGCTCTTGTTCGACGGGATCCTCTGGCACGACGAATTCGTCATCGTCGAGGCTTGCCTCGTCTTCAGAGGGAGGCATGTAATTATCATCCTCCGCCTCTCCATCTGCCGCTCTCTCGGGAGGGCTGGCTCCTCCATCCTCCTGCTCTAAATCTTGCTGGAGGGGATTGTTGTTGTCTTCGGCACTGTTCGGAGTGATATTATCTCCGGTGCCGGTATCACCACTTTTGCCTTGGCAGGACTTAGAGCGGCGCTGCTGACGTCGGCGCTTCGGTTGCTTCTTGGAGGGGTCATCCTCCGTTGTCTCATCGCCATTGCCTTCTTTGGGTGTGTCCACCATGTATATATCGTATGATGAGGTGGCTGTCCAGTGCCCTGTGGGCAGTGGTTCCTCTTCGACTCCTGCATCGTCGTCCATACCGTTGATGTCTTCGGAGTCGAAGTCGAGCATGTCGGTTAAGTCATCGACAGTGGCTACTAAGTGGGTGGTGGGTGGGCGGCGAATTTCTTCGTCATCCACATCCCAATCCTGCCGGACGTAGTTCGGCCAGGCCTCTCCTGACAAGGAGAGAGACCTTAATGAGTTCAGTATGTCGCCAAAGGGCGAGTGCTGAAAAATATCCGCGGAGGTAAACTCCAAGATCGGTGCCCAATCGGATTCGACAGGAACGGCGCAGGCGGTTTGGAGTCCGTGTCCGGAGAAGGATCCGGCAGTTTGGCAACATAGCTCTCGTGAAGGGTAAGGTCGATATTCGGCTCAATCGCCGCTAAGGATACGGCCTCCGTGACGGGGTCCATCCACCCGTCCATGGATGGCGTAACTGGCTCTGAATTGAGGCTCGGAGCGGCTGCCGGTGCGATCTCCTGAATACGGTCCGATGGTAGAGCTAAATCGTACTCATCGTGACCGCGCGGCGCACAAGGCAGGGGCTCGAATCCGTCGAAGATCAAGTATCCACGGATATCGGCTGTGTAGTTTAAGCTTCCAAACCTAACCTGGTGGCCAGGGGCGTAACTTTCGATCTGCTCCAGATGGCCAAGCGAGTTGGCCCGCAGTGCGAAGCCGCCGAACACAAAGATCTGTCTAGGGAGAAAAGTCTCACCCTGGACTGCATCGCTATCGATGATCGTAGGAGCCATCAAGCCTAACAGCGACGACACAGAGGAACTCTCAATGAAAGCACCAATGTCGGTGTCAAAACCGGCGGATCTCGGGTAGGGGCTCCCGAACTGTGTGTCTAAGGCGGATGGTAACAGGAGGCAGGGGACACGATGTTTTACCCAGGTTCGGGCCCTCTTGATGGAGGTAAAACCCTACATCCTGCTTGATTTATTCTTGATGATATGAGTATTACAAGAGTTGATCTACCACAAGATCGGAGAGGCTAAACCCTAGAAGCTAGCCTATGGTATGATTGTATGTTGTCCTACGGACTAAAACCCTCCGGTTTATATAGACACCGGAGGGGGCTAGGGTTATACAAGGTCGGTTATAAAGGAGGAGATATACATATCCGTATTGCCTAGCTTGCCTTCCACGCCAAGTAGAGTCCTATCCGGACACGAGACGAAGTCTTCAATCTTGTATCTTCATAGTCCAACAGTCCGGCCAAAGGATATAGTCCGGCTGTCCGGAGACCCCCTAATCCAGGACTCCCTTAATGATCATCTCATACAATAAAATATAGCATCATGCCTTGACCATATCACATCACAACATGCCCTACAAAAACAAGTGAGATGTCCTCTACTTTGTTGTTGCAAGTTTTACGTGGCTGCTACAGGCTGAGCAAGAACGGTTCTTACCTACGCATAAAAACCACAACGATAGTTCGTCAAGTTAGTGATGTTTTAACCTTCTCAAGGAACGGGCGTAGCCACACTTGGTTCAACTAAAGTTGGAGAAACTGACATCCGCCAGCCACCTGTGTGCAAAGCACGTCGGTAGAACCAGCCTCGCGTAAGCGTAAGCGTAATGTCGGTCTAGGCCGCTTCATCCAACAATACCCACGAACCAAAGTATGACATGCTCGTAAGCAGTATGACTTGTATCGCCCACAACTCACTTGTGTTCTACTCGTGCATATAACATCAACGCATAAAACCAGGCTCGGATGCCATTGTTGGGAAACATAGTAATTTCAAAAAAAATCCTACGCACACGCAAGATCATGGTGATGCATAGCAACGGGAGGGGAGAGTGTGTCCACGTACCCTCGTAGACCGAAAGCGGAAGCGTTAGCACAACGCGGTTGATGTAGTCGTACGTCTTCACAATCCGACCGATCAAGTACCGAACGTACAACACCTCCGAGTTCTGCACACGTTCAACTCGATGACGTCCCTCAAACTCCGATCCAGCCGAGCCTTCAGGGAGAGTTTCGTCAACACGACGGTGTGGTGACGATGTTGATGTTCTACCATCGCAGGGCTTCGCCTAAGCACCGCTACGATATTATCAAGGTGGACTATGGTGGAGAGGGGCACCGCACATGGCTAAAAGATCCAAGGGATCAATTGTTGTGTCTCTAGGGTGCCCCTCTCCTCCGTATATAAAGGAGGGGAGGAGAGGGCCGGCCAAGGGGAGGAGGCGCGCCCAAGGGGGATTCCTACTCCCACCGGGAGTAGGACTCCTCCTTTTCTTATTTGGAGAGGGAGAGGGAAGGAAGAGGAAGGAGGGAGGAAGGAAAGGGGGGCGCGCCCCCCTCCCTTTCTCCTTTCCCCTCCTTTCCACTAAAGCCCATTAAGGCCCATATACCTCCCGGGGGGTTCCGATAACCTCCCGGTGCTCCGGTATTATTTTGATCTCACCCGGAACCATTTCGGTATCCAAATATAGTCGTCCAATATATCGATTTTTATGTCTCGAACATTTTGAGACCCCTCCTCATGTCCATGATCACATCCGGGACTCCGAACTACCTTCGGTACATCAAAAACCATAAACTCATAATATAACAGTCATCGAACTTTAAGTGTGCGGACCCTACGGGTTCGAGAACTATGTAGACATCATCGAGACACGTCTCCGGTCAATAACCAATAGCGGAACCTGGATGCTCATATTGGCTCCTACATATTCTACGAAGATCTTTATCGGTCAAACCGCATAACAACATACGTTTGTTCCCTTTGTCATCGGTATGGTACTTGCCCGAGATTCGATCGTCGGTATCTCAATACCTAGTTCAATCTCGTTACCGGCAAGTCTCTTTACTCGTTCTGTAACACATCATCCCACAACTAACTCATTAGTTGCAATGCTTGCAAGGCTTATGTGATGTGTATTACTGAGTGGGCCTAGAGATACCTCTCTGACAATCGGAGTGACAAATCCTAATCTCAAAATACGCCAACCCAACAAGTACCTTCGGAGACACCTATAGAGCACCTTCATAATCACCCAGTTACGTTGTGACGTTTGGTAGCACATAAAGTGTACCTCCGGTAAACGGGAGTTGCATAATCTCATAGTCATAGGGACATGTATAAGTCATGAAGAAAGCAATAGCAACAAACTAAACGATCAAGTGCTAAGCTAAAGGAATGGGTCAAGTCAATCACATCATTCTCCTAATGATGTGATCCCGTTAATCAAATGACAACTCTTTGTCTATGGCTAGGAAACATAACCATCTTTGATCAACAAGCTAGTCAAGTAGAGGCATACTAGTGACACTCTGTTTGTCTATGTATTCACACATGTATTATGTTTCCGATTAATACAATTCTAGCATGAATAATAAACAGTTACCATTATATAAAGAAATAAATAATAGCTTTATTATTGCCTCTAGGGCATATTTCCTTCAGTTGGAACATGGATATGTTGGGATATCACAATATCTCTTATTTAATTAATGCATCTATATACTTGGTAAAGGGTGGAAGGCTCGGCCTTATGCCTGGTGTTTTGTTCCACTCTTGCCGCCCTAGTTTCCGTCATACCGGTGTTATGTTCCTTGATATTGTGTTCCTTACGCGGTTGGGTGTTATGGGAACCCCTTGATAGTTCGCTTTCAATAAAACTCCTCCAGCAAGGCCCAACCTTGGTTTTACATTTGCCTAACAACCTAAGCCTTTTTCCCTTGGGTTTCCAGAGCCCGACGGTCATCTTTATTTTAACCCCCCCCCCCGGCTAGTGCTTCTGTAAGTGTTGGTCCGAACCGGGCAGCCCGCGGGGCCACCTCGGGGTAACTTGAGGGCTGGTTATACTCGTAGCTTAACCTATCCGGTGTGCCCTAAGAACGAGATATGTGCAGCTCCTATCGGGATTTGTCGGCACATCGGGCGGCTTTGCTGGTCTTGTTTTACCATTGTTGAAATGTCTTGTAACCGGGATTCCGAGTCTGATCGGGTTGTTCCGGGAGAAGGAATATCCTTCGTTGACCGGAAGAGCTTGTGATGAGCTAAGTTGGGACACCCCTGCAGGGTATAAACTTTCGAGAGCCGTGCCTGTGGTTATGTGGTAGATGGGAATTTCTTAATGTCCGGTTGTAGAGAACTTGACACTTGACTTCATTAAAATGCATCAACCGCGTGTGTAGCCGTGATGGTCTCTTGGCGGAGTCCAGGAAGTGAACACGGTCTTGTGTTATACTTGAACATAAGTAGTTTCAGGATCACTTCTTGATCACTTCTAGATTTTCGATCGTTGCGTCGCTTCTCTTCCCGCTCTTATTTGCGTATGTTAGCCACCATATATGCTTAGTGCTTGCTGCAGCTCCACCTCACTACCTTATCCTACCCATGTAGCGACCCGACCTCAAACGGTCAAGTCTTTATGCTTCAGTGTCATCCCTGGATCGGAAATGCTGACACACACAGTACTCGAGGATTTATAACAGAGTAGCAATCACACACTTATTACATCGAATGTCTCCAAAGAGAACTTATTACAATAAATATGGCTTAAGGCCATCTAATACGATAACAGCGGAAGGCTTGGAAGATAAAGTGAGTCCATCAACTCCAACGGCATAGCTGAGCTGCACGGCAACGACCTAACGAACCTTACTCCTCGTCTGAAAAGTCTGCAACATAATACGTTGCAGCCCGAAAACGGGTCAGCACATGGAATATGCTGGTTGTCAGGACCCCGATTCCAAGCCACATCGATCTAGCCGGTAACACCTCATATCACTTTGCGGCCTCACGCACGGTATCCCACGGGTGTCGCTTTACCATGGCCCGGAACCGTTTGCGCCTTTTGGCTCACGTATATGATAGTGTCGCTAGCATCCATATGACAGAGAACCCGGGCCGACATGGCTAGTCGTGAACCCAAAGCGGCACAGACCTATGGAGACAGGCATACATGAATCACATCGAGCATGTCGGTCATCAGCGGGTGAATCCGGGCTGTAGCACTGGGCTAACAGGACTCCGGGGAACCCGGGCTGTAGCAGGCTAGGCAGGACTCCGGCTGTCACCGCGTGACATTTCCCCGAAGGGACAGACATAGGAACGACGTGAAACACATGCCGGCCAGTCAAGTTTCCTGAGCAGTAGTGCTGGGCTAGCAGGACTCCGGTGAACCGGGCTGTAGCGGACTACTATGGCTCGAGGAACACTAGACTACATTTCCCCATAAGAAAGGCTGCCAAGGATAAACAATTAGATTGTCGGATCCCACTCATACCAAGCATTTCAATCATACACACAATATGCCCGATATGAGTACATACAACATGGCATCACAACAAAACTCTACAACTCAAGTACTTTATTTAAAGGCTCCAGAGAGCCATACATAACATGTTCATACAGATAGGGGTCACATGACCCGACACTCAAGTCATACAATCATACAAGCACAAGCGGAAGCAACTAGTCTGAGTACAGACACTAGAAAGAAAGAAGGCTTCTCGAAGCCTGTCTATCTACATAGGGCCCTCCATGGCAAGGATCACCACCTGGGTGGCTAGTCACTCGTCGACATCAAGGTCTAGGTAGAACCCATCGAAGAGGGTGGTGTTGTCGTCTGAAAACAGTAATTAAGCAAACATGAGTACAAAGGTACTCAGCAAGTCTTACAATAGAACCTACTATACATGCTCATTCTCAAGAAGGTGGTGGGGTTATTGCAGCAAGCCAGCTTTGACTCTTGGCTAAGCTATCCTACGGAACTCCACTAGTAAAATAGTTTTCGCACACGAGTCCACTACGCTCCAACACAATACTCCACCGGGGATCCTCTCTCGTCATCCTACGAGAGGGCCATCCTCGGTACTCACACTTATCTTGAGTCTTTTAGTAGTAACCATTAACTTGTCTATGAACTGTATAGGCAACCAAGTAGTCCTTTACCGCGGACGCGGCTATTCGAATAGTTTTATACCCTGCAGGGGTGTACTTCTTCATACACGCTTCCACCACTTACCGCCGTTTACACGACATGTACTCGGCAACCTTCTAGCGGAGTCCCAACGAGTGTGTCGGCCACGGCCTACCTAAACACTCAAGTCTCTAGTCCAGGTTCATCGCCTATCCAGGTTCCATCCGCAGGGAGTCCGGCCGAGGTTTCCACATACGGCCCCGAACGATGTGAACAGGGTTCCCTGAGGCACCAAACGGGTGACTCGGTACACCGTGCCACGGTGTATCTACCGCAACATAGCCCACCCCTAGGGTCAGCGCTACGCACGGCCTCCAACACATAACCTACAAACACCAGAAACTATTTGCAACTCCTGGACAGAGTACTAGGGTATTTAAGAAGCCAAGAGGGTCAATTAAGGATCCCAATGCATGGTAGTAGCTGAATATTAAAATCACACATACAGATCTCAGTTCTTAGGGACGGCCTCAATGAAACAACCCACCATGTACTCCTACATGGCCTCTCATCGATACCTTTACCAAAACATGCTCCACACATCCCACACATTACCGACATAATCATTTCACTCTAGCCCATCACCCAGATGAACCATACCTGACACAACTCTAAGCATAGCAGGCATAGCAAGGTAGAAATCACATACATGGCTCAATCAACTCCTACACATGCTAGTGGGTTTCATCTAGTTACTGTGGCAATGACAGGTCATGCAGAGGATAAGGGTTCAACTACCGTAGCACACAGCAGTTTGAATCGCGTTGTCTTAATGGAGTAAACAAGAGTAGAAGCGAGAACATGGGTTGTATCGGAATGATCGATGGGTTGCTTGCCTGTTGTAGTGGTAGTAGGGTACTGCCCTTCATACGGATAATCGGGGTTATCCTCGGAGGCAGAACCTACCACGAAAATCACACCGAACATAATCAACACATGGCAATATGCAACAATATGATGCATGCTATGACATGGCAAGATGAAAGTGTCTTGGCCTAATGCAAGCTAAAACAGAAGGGGATGAACTCATTTGAATCAAAGATTCAAATGTTAGCTCATTAAACATGGCCTTATTAGTGCATTACCTTATTCTGCTTAAACAGCAAGGTTAACTTGTTTTGTCATGCATGAAACCATTACAGATGGATAGATTGAATTTTTCTGATCATTTTTCATATATATAAATCTTTGCATTTGGAGTTATGGTTGATTTTCTATGATTTTTAGAAGTTTTGGATATTTTCTGGAATTTCCTATATAAGAATAATTCCAGTAATTGAATTAATGCGTCAGCATGACATAGGTGTGACGTCGGCGGTCAACTGGGTCGGCCAGGTCAAACCTGACTGGTGGGCCCTGTCTGTCAGTGACTCAGCTAATTATCAAAATTAAATTAACACTAATTAGCTATCAGTTGGGCCTGGGCCCACATGTCAGTGTCTAAACTAATTAAAATTAATTAAGACTAATCCTAAACTAGTTAGCAGACCGGCCCCACCTGTCATAGACTCAGGGGGGAGTCAACTTGGGCCCACACAGGGGTCAAACAGAGTCAAACTTGCCGGCGGCTTGACGCCGGCGATGACAGACGCGGCGGAGGGCTCGGGTTTGCGTCTCCGGCGACCAAATCGACGGCGGAGAGCAGCTACGTGACGCGGGGAGAGAGCCGCATCGTTTGGTGGAGAAAGTGGAGCTCGGGGAGGCCAGGAACGACGCCGGCGACGACCTTGGCGGTCGCCGGAGTTCGGGCAAGGATGAACCCGAAGCTACGGGGCACGGCGAGGTGCGGGGAGTGGTGCGTTAGGTGTAACATCCCAAAATCCTAAATTTTGGAATGTTATAATAAATAGATAGGTTTGATTGATTGTCTGAAAGTGAGTGAATTTGAAACTTTTTGAAAGTTAAATGAGAGGGAATAAAAGGACTTTCCCAAACTTTCATATTTGCTTTCTGATCTCCATGAATTCAAATTCTTTTCAAATACAAAACCCTTGAGCGAAGATGATATGACTTCTTCCATTTAAATTAAATGAAAGGGTATTTGAAAATAATTGAATTTCATTTGGAAATATTTCAATTCATAAACTTCATGCAGCTCAATGATTTTCATGAGAGAAGATAAAAGGACTTCTTCAAATTATATGAAATATGAGTTGGGAGTTTCAAAGAATTAAATTCAAAGTTATTTTGGATTTATTTTCAATTTGGAGTTATTTGAGTTTTATTCAAATTATTTTTCTCCAAAAATAAAATATATGGAAATTAGGGTAACATGATTCCCTACAACAGAAAATTGGAGAGAAATAAATTTGAAATCATTTTGATATTTTTAAAATGATTTTTGTTGGTTTTTAATAGACCAGTAGCACTCTTTGAATTATCTGATTTTGTGTGTATTTTATTTAATGCTAGAAAAATGTCCATGATGTTGGAAATCTTTTTTCTGAAAAGTTTGATATATTATATGCCTATATAATATTTTTAGTTATTCCGTTTTTATTATTTTATTTATCTGAAAAATGTTTATTAAAAAAAACTCTTCGGACCGAGTGGGCCGAAGCCCAGCCGGCCCAGCACCACGCCGGCCCACCCTGGGTCGTCCCCGATCTCCAGCGGGAGACCGAGTCCCGCACGCCATCGCCAGCGCCGTACGCCGCCACGACACCGCCGCCGTTGCCCCTCCTCCACGCCACCACCTCCCCTTCCCCTTAAATAACGAGGCCCCGGGCCCCGTTCCTCTCCTTCTCGCCGCTCGCGCCGCCTCGCCTCGCCCGCATCTCGCCGCCGCCGCCGCCTGCTCCAGTCGCCGCCGCCGCAAGCGAGCCACCCCGCCGCCTAGTCCTCCGCCCCGCCTCGCTGCTCGCCGGAGTCCGTTCGTCGCTGCGGCCGGTTTTATTAGGCGAACCGGTAAAACCCGCACAAAACCCGATCCGGTTTTCCCCGGTTTAGCCGGTTTATTTTAGGGTTCGGTTTTCGTTTAAAAAAACGGTTTAGTTTTTTTAATTAGATCTATTTAGAGAACGTTCTCTGTTTAAGAACTAGTTAGCGAACGTTCACTTTTTAGCTTTTTCTTTTTCTGTTATTTTCGGCCAGGGACCTATACGTGATAAATTTCTTCACAGATTAGTCCTTGTACTTCAAACCCTCATAACTTTTTACTCGTTAGTCCAAATCCAACGAAACCAACGCCCACGTCTTCGTTATGATCCCCTCTATCCTTTAATCCAACTCAAACATGTTTTTGAAAAGTTTAATTGAATTAGATCAGATTTGAATTCAAACTTCATTTGATCATAACTTGAGTTTCGTAGCTCCGTTTGAGTTGATTCTTTTTGCAAATCGAAGCTCTTGACCTAAACATTCTAATAAGGCCAAATTCACATAATTTTTGTACTGTTAGAAATTGTTTTATGTTGCAAGAGTTATTTTCTTGGTTTTGATGTTTCCGAATCGTCTTCTTCATTCTTTCTGATCTTTGGAGTAATTGCTTATGTGTGGTTACTATTGCTTGCTTACGATAGATTGACCGGAGTGTGACGAGTAGATCTATCAAGAGTTTTGAATGCGAATCATCTTCATCAACATTGCAGGCAAGTTCACACTTTGATCATACCTCTTTCATACCCAGTTTTTATTGCATTAGATCAAACCTCCAACATTGCATGATTAGGATCTAATTAAATTGTGGTTATTGGGAAGTAGTTGATGAGGTAGGAACCTATTGCCCTGCATTCAAACCTTGGGAGTTACTTTTACGTTATGCTTACATGGCCATGCTATGCTCGTAGACGTGGATTGGGTTTTGAGAGTATCCATGACAGATGTGAGATTGTTAATTAATGGTTTACTTAAGGTGGCAACTTAAACACACATCTGGGTGGATTGAGGCACCTGGTTATTCTAGGATTGCCTGTCTAGGCACCTGGGTAATCCAGGACTTGCCTATTTTCTTTTGGACCGCCACCCAGGCTCAAACGGATCAAGAGACTATTCATACTAGAAACTTCCATGTGCAGCCACAAGCTATTATGGGCTCTAGCATAGTTGACTAAGTCATGCGAACTCTTACAGTGGTAGACTAGCAGATGTAGGGGATGTAGGTGGTACGGTCTACCCGATCGTAAGGTGCTAGCGCTTCTGAAAGACTATGTCTCGATCATCCCTCTTCTCAAACACCATGTAGTGTGAGAAACCAAACGGAGGCGATCGAGTCTTGTGGGGAAAAGTGCGCAAACCTCTGCAGAGTGTATAAACTAATCATGATTAGCCGTGTCCCCGGTTATGGACATCTTGAGTAGCTAGTTCTTGGATTATCTTGTTGATCTCATCACGTTACTTTAAATGAATATTGTTGGGTTTTAATGATGTTACTTAATTGGGATTGAGAATGCTGTCAACCATTCTCAATGTTTAACAACCACCATGATAGTTAAATAAAATTTATTCCTTTGCACTAGGGAAAAATTGGCTTTACGCAAAAACCTTATAACCATAGAGCTTTTCCACCAGCCAAATATGCATGTAGTGATAGTCTTTATTCATAATTCTCTATGGTGTGAATTTGCCAGTACATTCAATGTACTGACCCTCTGCGGCTGCAACGTCTCATGTTGCAGGATTTCTTACGACGAGTAAGTGATACGTTAGGGTTACGATTTCTACACTCAACTTTTCCGTTGGTGTTGATGGGAATCCACAACCTTGTTGCTTCCGCTATATGGATTGAGGTAATAGTATTTATGTTACTTTATACATGTGATTTACCTCTGTTATAAATCCTTCGAGTACTGTGTGTGTCAGCATACCGATCCAGGGATGACACTTAAGCACAGAGACTTGATCCATTCGGGTCAGGTCGCTACAAGATGGTATCAGAGCACATGTTGACTGTAGGACGTGACCCTAGAAACTGGCAAGCCCATAGCAAAGATTTTTCTCTACAACTTTCCCTTTTAAAAAATCTTTTACCTCTCTTCTCTTCTGAGCTTATTCAAAAATTCCCTTTAGTGAGACCATACCCCTTTCCCCTTTTGACCACACGAAGATTCGACTGATGGGACCACTCCAAGAAGTACAAGATATCGGACAGCTAAGACCACTTCGGAATGAAGAGTATTTTCCATGCCTCTGAATAATGGAAACTACAACGGTTGAAGACCGAAGACAAGTAGAATTTGAAGGCTCTGAAGAATTCCCAGATTTGTATGACCTAGGAAGGCTACCCTTATGGAACTTGGCAGACTATGGAAGTTGTCAATACCCGAGATCAAGGTGTATCGGAGAAAGACTGAAACAAGGAGTATGAGAACTCGAAGTTTTGTCAAAGAAGACCCTAAGGCAGGAGATATCAACTATGGAATGATAGCTCATGGGAATGACAAGAGCAGAAACATGGTTATCCGTGATGTCATCGCCCGCTGATGCTATTGTCACCATGCTGAGTTAAGGATGCATTTCTTCATAATGGATTTGATGGAACAAGGCTGATGGAGCACCTATTAGTAAGATGAAGTTTTAACCTTAGCCGGTGTATCACCAGGATCTGGAGTGTTACATCAGGAAGTTAAGATGGATCTGCGGGAAGCAGTATTTGATAAGGAAGCATTTCGTGAAGAACTCAGGACCCAGAAGCTGAAATAGCCAAATTGGAGGAACAAAACCTAGAGAAACCGGAGATTTGTCAAGAACTTGACCATGGTTCATGCCAAGGATGTTGAAACCTAGAAGTTTGAAATGCAACTCCGGAATATTAAAGGATGTCACGAGAGATTTCACGTCAACGGAGATGATCTGGCAAAAGAACTTGAGAAGGACAAGCACGATGGGAAGAAGCCAGCGGAGACATAAACAAGACTTGAAGAGTTGGCGATTTTGAAAATTTATTGACCCTTAGAAGACCAAACCCCTGTTTTATACCTACGTTAGATGCGACGATTTTGAGCTGTCATTTGTTTGATGTTTTTCCCGACAGCCACAAATAAAATCTGTCTTTTGAAAACTTTTGTTTGTATTGTGTGTATCCCTATCCCTCTCTCTTATCTTACCCCAAACCCACATGGACCCAATAGAGGATGAATGGAGATGAGCTTGTATTTTATGGACCGATGAGTCAGTTGGAGACAGACCGATGGATTCAGAACATGGAAGATCACATGGAGAATAACCCTATAGTCGGAAAGGATATGACCCAGCATGCTCTTCAGTGCTTTGAAAGAGGTGCTGCTACTTGGTGGAGGATGTACCAAACCATCAATGGATGGCAAGGAGTAACCACTTGGAAAGAATTTAAGTTGACTCTGCCAAAGTCTCGGCTTGCGTCCCAAAAGTTGAAGCCTTATGGAAAGGATATGAAGAAACCTTGTGCATGCAAGATTTATGGAGAAATAGGACACACCCATAAAGAACACAAGGATGAATGCCCTAATTGTGAAGGAAGTCACCCAGTTGAAGAATGCCCAATTAGGCAGATTACTTGTTTCTTGTGTGAAGGGACTACCCACTTTCCTGCTCAGTGTCACATTTACCCCATGGTACAACGAACCACCCAGCAGAAGAAAGAAGTAATGAAAGGAGCCCTCATGGAAATTTTAGAAGAAGTTGTGATGAAGGAAGAGATGGAGGACACGCCTAAAGAAGACCCGAGTAAACCCTGCACTAAGTCTTGCTATTCATGTGGAGAAGAAGGACACATCTCCGAGAGTTGTATGAATGGGGATCTAGTAGAATTCCCGACAGAGGAAGTAGAATATGACCCACAGGAAATAGAAGCCCTGATTGGAATGGAAAAGTCCAGGAAGAGAAGTAGATTGGATACCAGGAAGGACCTGAGTCATATCACCTGTTATAGGTGCAAGGAGTCAGGGCACTACCTCAACAGTTGCCCAAAAAGTAAACCTCGAGACTTGTCAGAAGTAATATGTTTTAGTTGTAATGGAGCAGGGCACTTTGCCAGAGAATGCCCCAAGGAGAAGGAAACTTGTGCTAGATAGTTGAGTTTGCAACAAAAGTAATGGAGTAGTAGAAGTGAGAACATTTTCTTTTATATTGAGGTGTTGAGTTGAGACATGTAATGGAAAAGCGAGAGATTGTAATTAATTGAGAGTGAATAAAGTTAGCATCGTTGGTACTGATATTTATGAGTTGTTACTCTATGAAGAAGGATTTTGGCCATTCTGAGGATATGAGAAATATGGTCTATGGAAGATTTGTGCATTTTAAGGGTGGTAGTACCCTGTAGAACCCTTGACCCCTGGAAAAGATAAGGATACTCCACTGAGTTGATTTCGGACAAAATGAATACGGGTTTTGTCTCGAAATGTGTGATGCCCCAAGAGTATGTGGGATGAATTTGGAGACCGTCAGTTTTTGGACCAAAAGTGATCAAGGAGTCACAAGAGAATGTTAAGTTGATTCGAGATAGACTGAAGGTAGCTCAGTCCAGGTAGAAGAGTTATGTAGACTCAAAAACTCAAGGAGGTAGTCTATGAAATTGGAGACAGAGCATGTCTTCGTGTGACCCCTCTGCGAGGAGTTAAACGATTTAGAGTTAAAAAAAATGCCCCAAGATTTGTAGGACATACCGAGTTTTGGAGCGTATGAGAGAAGTGGCCAACAAGATGGAGTCACCCGAAGGACTGTTAGGAGTTCATGATGTGTTTTATTTCCCCGGTTGAAGAAGTGCCATGCAGAGATGGCCAATATTCCCCTGTAAGGACGCTTGACCCTGGAAAGGATAATGATGTTCCATGAAGTGGAATATGGACTTCATAAGTATAAGTTTTTATCTCGGTATGAGGGATATCCCACGAGGATGGAGAGATAAATTACTATTGGATATAAAGGAGGTATGATGTCAGAAATATGGATCAATGGAAATTCCAGGATGATTCTGAGTAATCATGTCCTAGTTTGGTGCCAATAAAAGGAAGGAAGACAATACAGTTGGATGGATTTAAGAATACTATGAAGTTGGAAGTTAAAATAATGATCAGTTGCCCGATGATAAGTTCAAGGACTACAAGTGAGGAGATGGGCCATAACCCACAGGCCCCAGGACCTGCCAAGAAGCAAGCACATTCTTGCTGAAGGAAAAACCCTGGAAGAGGATATGCCCTTATCAATAGACGATCTTATAGGAGTAACGCAAAACCTGAGAGTTGTGAAGAAACGATAGATGTTGTCTGGCTTGCAGAATCTATGGATATATCCGAACTTCGTTCATCGACAAGAGAAATTCTGCAATGCTTGTGAGGATGACCGAGTGTTAGTATGCGAGATTCGCTAAACTATATACATGGTAATGATTTGGGTGCGGGATGGATTGATCACCATACCAACTTACTCTTATTATTCGCCTTGCTATATGGGATGGTAAATCTAAGTGACTTACCTATAGTAGAGAGACGACGATCAAAACCTTATTTAAGCCTTAGAATGGTATAGGTATTTTTCCTTGTACAAGGCAGTTTTTGCCAACCGTAGATTATACGGTGAGGATCAACCTAGACCCATTTCCTGCAGGAGAAACCATAAATTGCTGACCACCATGAGATATCGATAGTTGCTTAGTTTTGGCGCCAGACCCGTCAGCTAAGAAGACCCAGTATTGAAATAACCTTACCAAGATGAAATGACAGAAGAATTGAGTAAAAGGTTATACCACTACCTGAAGAGTTCAGAGAAGGAATTTTCTCGAGGATCTGAGAAGCCCGACACTGTCAAGAATAAGGATGGGGTATATGAGTTTTGATGGAACCGTAACAATGTTTCTAAGGGTGGTAGCACGCCAGACCCTTGTGATGATCGAAGGATTCTAAGGAGACCCCACTGTAAGTGCATCTAGTGCCACCCCTAGTTGGTTTTGGAGTATTGACGGCAAACCTAGTTGAGGGACTAATGTGTTTGTGATAATTGCAGGAAAACACAGGTAGAAGTCCCTCATTGATTCGGTTTTACTACCAGAGATGACCCCTAAAAATGTACGAAGACATTGAAGACAATGGTGGTTTATGAAGATATTCATATTGAAGACAATGACATGAGAAGACTCCCTATGAATCTTATGGAACTCGAAGACTTAGATCCTTCGTAGTTTCATTTCATTTATGTCGTGTCGTAGGAACCACCGTACTGTTAAGTGGGGTCCAAGAGAACCAGTCAGAATGACTGAAGTGATGCCTAATTCAAATCCTATGTCTTCGAGCGAAGACTATGAGAGCAAATATTGTCCAGAGTCAGACAAGTCAGCTTTACTTGTAGCCCAAGTAAAGTTGCCGTGTGAGTTCAAAATTCGACCGTTGGTACACGTGTCAGTTCCTTAGTGACCCAGGGTCATTTCGGACAAATCAAGTCGGGTTGCCAAGTGGCTATAAATAGCCCACCCCCACAACCATAAACGGTTGGCTGCTCAGATTTCAGTGCACGGCTTTTGTCGTTTGAGAGCAACCCACCTCGAAGCCTTTGAGAGAAAATTCCTAGCGAGGAGAAAAGCCCTAACCACCCAGAGCCAGAGTAAATTGGGCATCACTTAAGTCTTCGTGTCTGAGTGATCTGAAGACTTATTACACTTGAGGACTGTGCATCCTCCAGACGGTTAGGCGTCGCGTTCAGAGCATCCAAGAGAAATTGTGGATTGCCAGTGAACGAAGTCTGTGAAGGTTTGGAAGTCGCCTGAAGACTTACCACGAGTGATTGGACGAGGTCTGTGTGACCTTAGTTCAAGGAGAATACGGTGAGGACTGGGTGTCTTGGACTAAGTGTCCTTGACTGGGTGTCCGGGACTGTGTGTCCTTTGGTTTAAATACCTAGCCGCTCCAACCAGACGTACAGTTGTCATAGCAACTGGAACTGGTCCAACAAATCATTGTCTTCAACGTGTCACTGGTTTCATCTTCACTTCCTTTGACTTACTGTTATTCATTGTGAAGCCATTGCATGCTTGCTTTATCTTTTATCTTCACAACATGAATGTATGATCTGTTTGGCTTCATAACTTCTTCCTACCTGATCCTTATTACACTGAAGCTGTTTGTCATTGTGCTTTCACTCAATTGAATACATGACCATGGCTGCCCTAGTGTAATCTAACTTCCGCTGCTTAGTAATAGGCATAATCTTCACTGTTTGTCTTCATAACTCTCACATTTTGAAGACTTTCATAAAAATCGCCTATTCACCCCCCCCCTCTAGTCGATATAATGCACTTTCAATTGGTATCAGAGCAAGGTGCTCCCTTGTTCTGTGTGATTCGGTTTAACCACCTGGAGTTTTAGCTATGTCGACTGCAGGGATAATCAAAGTCTCCGCTGCTTGCCCCGTCTTCGATGGAACTGAATATCCCTACTGGAAGAATAAGATGCGCATGCATCTTGAAGCCATTGATGTTGACCTATGGTATGTCGTCGAGAATGGCGTTCCCAAGGCTGGAGAAGGTGTCACTGCTGCTGATGTCAAGAAATTCGTTCAACTAGACTCTACTGCTAAGAATATCATCTGTGGTCATCTGACCAAAGGACAGTATGGCCGTGTGAGTGCCTTGAAGACATCCAAACTGGTCTGGGACTGGCTCTCCAAAGTTAATGAAGGCATCTCAACCTAGAGAGATCAAAGAATCAGTGTCCTTCGCAATCTCTTCAACCGCTTCATGCGAAATGACAATGAGAATGTCCAGCACACATTTGACAGACTTACTGACATCACAAACGAGCTTCAAGCCCTCGGCGCCACTGAGATCACCAAACATGAAATCGTCAAGACGCTGCTGAGATCACTTGATAGTTCGTTTGACATCCTGGCCCTGATGATTCAAGAACGTCCTAATTTCAAGACACTCGATCCGTCTGACATACTTGAGAGGCTCAACACACATGAGTTTCAGTTTCTGAGAAAAGAGATATCTACGGTCCAAACTATGGGCGAACTCGAGCCTTGAAGGCAAAAGCTGTCTCCTCATCTGAAGAAGAATCTGACTGCAGTTCTGATGATCCTGAAGACATTGGAAGAGAACTTGCAATGCTAGTGAAGAAGTTCCAAAAATTCACCAAGAAGAAAGGCTTCAGAAAATCTTCACGATCAAGCTCAAGGAATGATGAAGCTTCTGCTCATGACTACAAGAAGAAAACATGTCACAAGTGCAAGAAAACTGGGCACTTCATCTCTGAGTGTCCACAGTGGGACAATGAGAACAGAAGGAAGAAGAAGAGCAAGGAATATGATTCTGACGACAAGAAGAAGAAGAAACACTCAAAGTCTTCTTCCAAGTCTTCATCAAAGTCTTCATCACACAAGAAGAGCTCATCTGGCAAGGCACGTGCGTTTGTTGGAAAGGAGATGGATTCAGAGGAGGAGTCCGCATCTGAGGAGGCAGAGGTGGAGTCTGAGGAGGAGTCTGATTCTGGCATTGCGAGTCTGGCTACAGCATACGTCGCCAAGTCCATCTTCAACACTGAAGACAATGACTGCATCACCGACACCGACGCAAATGACAAGAACGACTCCACTCCTACCTACTGCTTCATGGCACGCGGTGCCAAGGTAAACACACGCACTACTCGCTATGAAACATCTAGTGATGATGACTCTGAATGTGATTCAAAACCTAGCTACAGAACACTTGCTAAAATTGCAACTGAACAACAGAAAGCTATGGAACATATTCAAAAACTATTAGACAGAAGCGATGATCTGTTGGGTGCCGAAATGACTCGTTCTGAATCCTTGAAGACATAAAAAATCTTCACGTTAAGTATCAGGAACTTGAAGATCGTCTTGAGACTCTCTCAACTACTCATGAAAAGCTCTCCTATGATTATCTTCAAAAGAAGCAAGATCTTGAGAAGTTGAGAGCGGATCATGAAGATCTTCAAAAGGAAAATGAGTCACTTCGCTCCGAACAGATCAGTCCCGCTCAGGAAGGATTTGAACCACCATGTCTTAAATGCATTGAGCGTGATAATGCTAATTCTGTTGCTGAATGTTCCACTGCTACTACTGTTGCAATATCTTCAACTGTTAACGTGGTAACTAACCCCTCTCCTGAGGATACCACTGCTATTGCTGATGAGAATGCTAGGTTGAAGACATTGCTTGAAACAGGAATGTACAAAAGTCTGAAAGGGCATCAGACACTATGTGATGTCCTTAAGAAGCAGATTCTGAACCGAAACCCTAGGAAAGAGGGTGTTGGGTTCGTGAGGAAAATTAATGCAAATGGCTCTTACTGGAAACCTGAGCAGTACCCCAAAACCACATGGGTTGCTGCAAAGGAATCCTCAGCAGATCCATCCAATCTGTCTGGCTTCACTTGTGCTAACCCCATTATCATTGATGAATCCTTTGATGCAAACTATAAACTGTTTAAGAATCAGAATGGTGAAGTGTTTGCCAGGTACATTGGTACTAACTGCAGGAATGGACCTCCTATGAAGATGATCTGGGTTCCGAAAAAGTGTCTGGAAAATCTTCCTGTGAATGTCTTCATGAAACCTCACTTGAAGAAGACAAACCTCAGACCAAAGGCTTCATACGGTCCAATGGCTTCATACAAACAGAGGACACACCTGAGTCACACTAACGCAAATGTTTTGCAGGGAAACCATAATCAGGCATATGAAAATGAGAACGGTTCATCAAACCGCCATGTTCATATGAATAAGAACTATTCTGCCTATTCTTATGATTACTATTGTCCCCCTGCTAGACTGTTTGCTAGGGCTCCAAAGCCAAAGTTCTTAGATGCTGCACTTAGACTTATTGCTTCTAAGCCACCCTTGAAGATGTGGGTGGTTAAGAAAGCTTAACTCTCTTTTGCAGGGAAAGGTCTCCAGCAGAAAAACAAAATCTTCTGATGCTATTGCTGGGGACCTTAAAAATCTTGTAGGGCGCAAGATAAAATGCCCGAATGGCATCATTATGTACTTTGCTCCTGAATCGCATGCTACTCTCCCTATTAGTCCTAATCTGGATCTAAGTTTTCATAACCCACTGGTTCGTCAAATGTTTATGCTTCACAACTCTCTTCGTGAAGCCTATCCCCCTAACTGCGTTGTAGGATACGACACCAGTGACTTCAAAGTCTTCAGAATGGATTATTGACAGTGGGTGTACAAATCACATGACTGGCAGAAGAAGCCTTCTTATGGACTCAACTTTACGTCCATCCGACAAGAGTCACATCACATTTGCTGACACTGGTAAAAGTAAGATATTGGGTCTAGGTAGAGTTGCAATCTCAAAGGATCAACACATGGATAAAGTCATGCTTGTTGAATCCCTTGGCTTCAACTTAACGTCTGTCTCAATGCTTTGCGATTTGAATATGATTGTAATGTTTGGAAAATATCGTTGCCTGGTGCTAATGGAATCTGACAAATCTCTAGTGTTTGAAGGGTATCGGAAAGGTGACTTGTACGTGGTAGATTTCTCAGCAGGACCACAACTTGCAGTATGTCTTCTTGCAAAAGCTTCAGAATGCTGGCTTTGGCATCGAAGGCTTGGGCATGCTGGCATGAGGAACCTCCACACCCTTGCGAAGAAAAAGCATGTCATAGGCATCGAGGGCGTCAAGTTCAAGAAAGATCACTTATGCGGTGCCTGTGAAGCAGGGAAGATGACAAGGGCAAAACATCCTTCGAAGACAATCATGACTACTACACAACCCTTCGAACTGCTCCACATGGATCTTTTCGGTCCCACTCACTACTCAACTTTTACTACAACTGCTTGCCTCTATGGCTTCGTAATTGTTGATGATTATTCTAGATATAATTGGGTGCACATAATCCTTTTCAAGACTGAAGTGCAGGATGTCTTCAGACGCTTCGCAAATCGAGCTATGAACAATTTTGGCGCCAAGATAAAGCACATCAGAAGTGACAATGGCACTGAATTCAAGAACACTGGCCTTGATACATATCTGGATACCTTGGGTATCACACATGAATTCTCAGCTCCATACACGCCACAGCAGAATGGTGTCGTCGAACACAAGAACAGAACACTCATTGAGATGGCCAGAACAATGCTAGATGAATACAAGACTCCAAGAAAATTCTGGACTGAAGCCATTGATACTGCATGCCATACAATCAATCGTGTTTATCTTCACAAGCTTCTGAACAAGACATCTTATGAACTCCTAACTGGCAAGAAGCCAAATGTCAGTTACTTCAGAGTATTTGGCGCAAGATGCTGGATCAAGGACCCACACCACACCTCAAAGTTTGCACCAAAAGCACATGAGGGATTCGTGCTTGGATATGGAAAGGATTCGCACTCCTACAGAGTCTTCAATCTCTTCCACTACAAAGTGGTTGAAACTGTGGATGTGCGGTTCGATGAAACCAATGGATCACAAAGAGAGCAATTGCCAAATGTGCTAGATGAAGTTCCAGCTAGTGAATCAATCAAGCTTATGGGAACTGGAGAGATTGTACCTTCTAAAGCTCATCCTGAAGAAGAACTTATCATCTCAGCACCTGATCCACATGAAGACAATGCTCAGCCTGAAGATATACCTCCAAATGACAACGCAGATCAACAAGAGCAAAGTCTTCGCCCTATACATCCTCGTGTTGCAAATGAAGTACAGATTGACAAAATACTTGACAGCATCAATGCACCTGGTCCACTCACTCGTTCAAGGGCAACTCAGCTAGCAAACTTCTGTGGGCATTTCGCATTCGTCTCAATATCAGAACCCAAGAAAGTTGAAGAAGCCTTCATGGAACCTGAATGGATTCAAGCTATGCAAGAAGAGCTTCAACAGTTTGAGCTGAATAATGTATGGGAACTGGTTAAGCGTCCTGATCCATGGAAGCACAACATAATAGGCACCAAATGGATATACCGCAACAAGCAAGATGAGCATGGTCAAGTTGTCAGAAACAAAGCTCGTCTCGTTGCTCAAGGATATACTCAAGTGGAGGGCATTGACTTCGATGAAACATTTGCTCCTGTGGCTAGGCTTGAAGCCATACGCATACTGCTGGCCTATGCAAATCATCATAACATACTTCTATATCAAATGGATGTGAAAAGTGCCTTTCTCAATGGCAAGATTGAAGAAGAAGTGTATGTTGCACAACCACCTGGCTTTGAAAATCCAAAACATCCTGATATGGTATACAAGCTCAACAAGGCACTGTATGGCCTCAAACAAGCCCCTAGGGCCTGGTATGATACACTCAAGTACTTTCTGAAGAGCAAAGGCTTCATACCTGGTTCCCTGGATCCCACTCTTTTCACGAAGACATATGATGGTGAACTGTTTGTGTGCCAAATATATGTGGATGACATTATCTTCGGCTGCACCAATCAGAAGTATAGTGAAGAGTTTGGATATATGATGCAAGAGCAATATCAGATGTCCATGATGGGGGAGCTGAAGTTCTTCCTCGGTCTTCAGATACGGCAACAACGCAACGGCATCTTCATATCTCAAGAGAAATATCTTAAAGAGTGCCTGAAGAAGTTCGGTATGCAAGATTGCAAAGGCTTCACAACACCAATGCCAGCCAAACATCATCTAGGTCCTGACGACAATGGTAAAGAGTTCGATCAAAAGGTATACCGCTCCATGATTGGGTCTTTGCTTTATTTATGTGCATCTAGGCCAGATATCATGCTTAGTGTTTGCATGTGTGCTCGATTTCAAGCGGCACCAAAGGAGTCGCATCACTTAGCTGTGAAGCGAATTCTTAGATATTTGGCTCACACCCCAACTCTAGGATTATGGTATCCAAAGGGCTCAGAGTTTGATTTGGTTGGATTTTTGGATGCTGATTATGCTGGTGACAAAGTTGATCGCAAGTCTACATCAGGCACATGTCACTTTCTGGGACGATCACTTGTATGTTGGTCTTCAAAGAAGCAGAACTGTGTATCTCTCTCCACTGCTGAATCTGAATACATTGCTGCTGGATCTTGCTGCGCTCAGCTTCTGTGGATGAAGCAAACACTCAAGGATTATGGCATTCATCTGAAACAAGTGCCACTTTACTGCGACAACGAAAGCGCCATCAAGATTGCCAACAACCCAGTTCAGCACTCGAAGACAAAGCACATTGAAATTCGTCATCACTTTCTCAGAGATCACGTTGTGAAGGAAGACATTGATATCATACACGTCAGCACTGAAGAGCAATTGGCAGATATCTTCACCAAGCCCTTGGATGAGAAGAGGTTTTGCAAGTTACGGTGTGAGCTAAATATCTTGGAATCCTCAAATGTCCTGTGATCAGGCACACATCCTAACACTTATGCATATTGATGACTTAGATGTGCAACACACAAAGTAAAGTATATCTTCAATCAATAAAGACATACATTCTAAGTGTGAATACATTAATGTGGAATTTGACTTCGGAGCGCCACGATAATTGTGCGCCGTGTCTTGGTCTAATACTTCCTATACGGTGGGTAACGCCACCACCAAACGTTCCATTTTGAAGTGTTTCACTCATGGCGTTACCTTGCAATATCTTCACATTTGGTTTGGATTCGAACTCAACATGTCTTCATGATTATCTTCACTACGTTGATTATATAGATATATACATACTAGTGTTCTATCCTCTATAGCATTCACTTATAGCTATGTCTTCTTGGTTGAATCTTTTGAACTAAGTGAATGTGATCGGACCCTAACCTCTCTATGCTTTCTATCTCAAGCTCTATCTCTCCAAGTCATATGCATTCTGTTGAAACTGTCGAATGTCTTCACTGTGTCCTTGTCAGCCGAAGACATAGAGACAACCATAAAAGTCCGTTTTTAATGCTCATTCCTCCACATAAGATCCGGAGAAGCAGGAACGACCACCCGACAATTTAGGCGTGCGTGGGACGTGGAACAAACCCCAATCTTCCTCTAACCGGCCATGCGTGCCTCAAATGCGAACCGCCAGGGGCACCTACGTAATAGCACAGTGCCGCCTCTGAGTCTATAAATTCACACTTACCGCGGTCATTATCTCCTTCTTCCACCCTCGCACGAACCCTAGCGCCACCGCTAGCACTCGACGACGCCGGAGACGAAGCGCTTCACTGCCGCAACCTCTCCAACGCCGTCCTCACGCCGACCGTGGACATCGTCCTCTCCGCCGTCGCCGTAGGTGTTTTCCGTCGCCAAGTTAGGGCACGGAGGACTGAACTGCTCGGCATCAACTTCCTTCCGTCTAGCAGTTCCAGTGTGGTAAATAAAACTTCTTTTTACAGCCTCTTTTGATCTCTTGGTTCTGTCACTTTCTACCATAAGTGAATGTCTTCGCATAATGAGGTCAATGTCTTCTAAACCGATTTATCTTCAAAATCTTCTGAGAATGCATATGACCTCTTCCCCTTCCCTCGCACCTTAATGCTGTCACAGGTACATGTCCGTGGGAGAATCCTTTGGATCTCATAGTTTGCATTCATTTGCAGAGTACTTGCAGCATCACATCAACTCTCCTGAAGCCAGTTCTTGTTGGTCAAGCAAAAGGAAGCCTTTGAAGCCTTTGAACATCTTGAAGCCTTCCAAGTTAAGATTCATGGCTTCAAAAACAGCAGCAAGGAAGGGAGGCAGACAGCGACGTGGTGGAACGTCCAAAGATCTGCCTGATGAATTGGCAGAGATGTACAAAACTGATCCTGAAGAAAGCTATGGTCAGCGCAAGACACGAATCCAATGGATTCGAAGATATTGGGAAGAGCAATGGTTTCAATACCGCTTCATCACTCAGGAATATGCGGAGAAGTGCGCCATCAAGAGACCGTGGGGAGACGTATTATACAAAAATCTCGTACCCAGGTCCAGAGACGAAGCTATTGCTCAAGGCTTCTATCCATGCATGGTGAGAGGACCACAGCCAGCTGAAGCACATCCGTCATCACTTCTCTGGTGTCGCGATGACAATCTGTTCAAGCGCAACTTCCAATTTGCTCAGAACTCTGCAAAGCAAAACAAGAAGAAGCTGGGATTAGACTTCAACCCTGGTCCCTCTGAACCAAGGGCAGATGGCACACGCGACGCCGATCCCAATATCATCGGGCCGTATGCCAATCTTGCAGGCCTCATCACCCGCATCCTAGTCCAAGGGACTGCCGTGAATGACCCTCCAGCAGATACTGAGTCTGATGATGCCCCTGCTGCGCCGAAGCCAAAGCAGAAGAAGCCAAAAGCTTCAAAGCCAGCCGCTTCTCCCAAAATCTCAAGAGCGAAGCCAGTGTGCAGTCTGAAGATTTATCACGAGTCTCCAAGCCCCAAGAAGCCAAGAAGCCTCAGCCACACACAGGCAAAGAGCTCACAGCTGCTGCTATTCTGCGCTGCGAAACTCTTGATCTCTGCGATGAAGATCTTGGAGATGACGCTCTTGAGCAGCTCATCAAGAGCAAGGAGGAGGCTGAAATCTTCAACAATCTGCCTCTATTTGATGTCGCCATCATCCACAATTTCATCGATGAATGGTTTGCCTCACCGGACATCAGCTTCGATGATCTGCAGTTGCCCATAGGCCTCAGCGTTGCCTTTCAAGGCGCAATTGCTTCAGAACTTGCAATAGCCCAACGCATTGTAGAACTGAAGCAGAAAATTGATTATGAAAAGGCTCAGTTCAAGAAGCATGTGGCCAAGCTCAGCGTGCAAGAAGTGAAAGATCATGTTGCACGAGCTGAAAGAGAACTTTCTGAAGACGCGTGCCGAAGCTCAAGGCTCACGAGAGCGCATGAAGACTCTGGCTGATCGCTGCGTGCAGGCCTACAATGAGGCCGAGAAGCGCAAGGCACTTGGGCGTCCCGGCATTGACCCCAGGATGGCCTCGAAGAAGAAAAAGAAGCCTGCTGTGCCTGAACCAGAGGCGCCAAGGTCAGAAACTGCTCCGATTGTCTTCCCCACTGCAACGACTGGCTCGAAGCCAAAGAGTCGATCAACCGCCTCACAGCTCAAGAAGACACGGACTGCAGAGGCTGAAGCTAAGAAGAGGAAAACACTCTTAAGCCTCTCCTTCTGAACCCACCATCAAGAAGCGCAAGACCAAGAAATCTCGGGCTGCTCCCACAGAGCCCTTGATAGTTGAACCCCTCTCCGTCCGCTATCCTGACGCAGATCGTCAGTTGACTGTGCATGAGCCTGCCTTCACAGAGGCTCCGCAGCATGAAGACATTCCAGCAGCCGACCACAACGCTGCTGAAGACATTGGTCTCCAAGACAATGTACAAGGTGATGCAGCCCTTCCTCAGCTTGAGACAAGCGAACTGATCAGCATTGGTCGTCCATTGACGCCAATTACACAAGATGCATCATGGGCAGATCGCCCACAGGAGGAAGATAATGAGCCCCAGCCCACTGCAACTCCACCGGCGTCGCCTACATTCCGTAGGCTTCGCAAAGGGCCAAGGGCTCAGGCTGCTGACGACATTCTGGCTGCATCAGCCGAAGAGCATGCAGAAATACCACAAGCTCCAACTCCCCCGCACCAACAAGAAGCAGTTCTCCAGGAGAACGTGCCTGAGTTCGTCCCTCTCACTACACGTGTGGAGGCGGCAAATGTTGAGGCTACCACAAACAACGCCGAAGCAAATGTGGAGCCCTCCCCAACAACAGCTTCAGAAGACACTGAAGCTACTGCTCCTGAACCTTCTGTGCCTGAGTCTGCTGCGGGTCCCCAATTCAACTATCATATTGCGCACAGGCCCCAGGTCCAGAAGCCGATCCCACGACTGCCAAGGTTCCCAGGTCCTGCATCAGCTCCTGGCTCCTTCAACATCAACGGCTTCAGGACAGACAACACATTTTTCAACAGCTCCAAGAACCCTTATTCAAGGGAAAGGATTGTATCAGATAGGTTCTGGAGCTATCAACAGCGCAGCTATTATTCATGCATCCTATACAACCAAGGCCGCATCTTTCCTCACAAGCGCCTTGAGGTTGAAGCTGTTGCTGGTCTGCCTGGTCTGGAAGAAGCACTGGATTGCTTCAAGCAAGTGGGTCTGCTGCCGTTTATCACCGATGAAGAGCACTGGAACGAAGAGCTTCTGCTCCAGTTCTATGCCACCCTGCATATCAAAGGCTATAACAGAGATCCGAAGACATGGGTCCTGGAGTGGATGACCGACAATGTCCATCATGAAGCCAATGCTTTCGACATAATTGAGCTTACCGGCCTTCCCACTCCTGGCGAATTCTTTGAAGAAGGCTGCCAACTCCATGCTGAAGCAATTGAGAGCATATTTCAGCGTCCTGAGCCAGATATGAGTCAGATGCTCTCAATGATGAAGCCATTGCCTCCTAATGCACCCTATCCAACTAGGTTCTTCGTTGAAGACTTAGAGTACCTGCCCAGAACAATATATCACATCATAAGGCGGACTCTCTGGCCCGTAAAGGGACACTCTCGATATGCAACGATTGAAGGTGCAATGAAGACTCTCATCTTCTGCATTCTTCATGGCAAATGCTTCAACGCACAGGATCTCTTCATCCGTCAACTTGCAGCGTCTGCCTCAGAATTGTTTGGATTGAAGTTCTATGCTCCTTGGGTTATGAGGTTGATCAAGCTTCACTCTGCAATCTCCTATCAACCCTCAGCCCGCAATCATAGGATATTTTTGCCAGATGTAGACACATCTGCTGAAGCAATATATCCAGAGCCTGCCAAGCAACCATTAAGTCTTCAGAATGCAGAACACCAGAGCTTCACTCAAAATATTGAAGGTGTTGAAGCTCTCTCCCGAGTGTATCCAATGGCTGGCACCACACGTGCCCCTGCATCAACTGAAGCCACTAACAGCACAGCTGCAAAAAGACCCAAGAAGCGCGCTCGTGCACTCAATGACCGAGAGCTTCTTGTGGCTCTTCACCAAAAGCATGATAGGCATCACGACTGGCTCAAGAGGCAGATGAGAAGCATCATGCAAGACGTCAATCGCATCAGAAATCTGGCAACCAAGAATGCATTTGTCGCACACGAGACCTGTCGCCGCACTTGGAAAGGCCTCACCATGATGTGCACTGAAGCTGACCTGCATGAGGATGGCTTCAAAGAGAGATTCAAATTTGACTCCACGCCTCCAAGAAAAGCTGTGATGCGAAGCACACCATCACTTGAAGAGTCAGAGTTCTCTTCTTCTGCTACCACCGTGTCTGCCCGGATTATTGAAGAAGAAAACAACGCAACATCATCTCCACCTGCTTCAACACGCGCCGAATCTGCACCAAGCTCGTCTGCACCGCCACCAAACAACTCCACCGACCCTGCTGCGCCTGGGAACGCGTAGAAACCTCTATGTCTTCAAACCTTTTTGGTCATCACTAACAAAAGGGGGAGAAGCATATGATGTTTATAGTCTTCAAGCGCGTCACTATGGGTGGGTGCCTTCATATTTTGCTACATTTTGCTTCGTGCTTACAACTCCCGTTTTTGCTACATTTGCTTCATTGAGTTGTAACACTTAGCCTTGATGGTCGTCTGCTACCTGTTTGTCACTCCGTTTTGCGAAGATAAATTCCACATGTGCGACGATAAATTCCGCACTCATCTCATTCTGCAGACGTCCATTTTCCATTATGCATGTCATTATCTTCATATACTTTCACATGCATAGTGGATTGTCATCATAAGTTGAAGTGGATCTCCACAAGTACAACATGCCATGTGCATTTGCATTCAAGAAGCAAATTACTTATATGCACATCTTCAGGGGGAGCCCTTGCAACTTATGAAGACAATTCCTCTACAATTTCACAAATTATGTTCCCCGTTGAAAACTTCAACTAGTTTGTCATCAATCACCAAAAAGGGGGAGATTGTAAGTGCATCTAGTGCCACCCCTAGTTGGTTTTGGAGTATTGACGGCAAACCTAGTTGAGGGACTAATGTGTTTGTGAGAATTGCAGGAAAACACAGGTAGAAGTCCCTCATTGATTCGGTTTTACTACCAGAGATGACCCCTAAAAATGTACGAAGACATTGAAGACAATGGTGGTTTATGAAGATATTCATATTGAAGACAATGACATGAGAAGACTCCCTATGAAGCTTATGGAACTCGAAGACTTAGATCCTTCGTAGTTTCATTTCATTTATGTTGTGTCGTAGGAACCACCGTACTATTAAGTGGGGTCCAAGAGAACCAGTCAGAATGACTGAAGTGATGCCTAATTCAAATCCTATGTCTTCGAGCTAAGACTATGAGAGCAAATCTTGTCCAGAGTCAGACAAGTCAGCTTTACTTGTAGCCCAAGTAAAGTTGCCGTGTGAGTTCAAAATTCGACCGTTGGTACACGTGTCAGTTCCTTAGTGACCCAGGGTCATTTCGGACAAATCAGGTCGGGTTGCCAAGTGGCTATAAATAGCCCACCCCCACAACCATAAACGGTTGGCTGCTCAGATTTCAGTGCACGGCTTTTGTCGTTTGAGAGCAACCCACCTCGAAGCCTCTGAGAGAAAATTCCTAGCGAGGAGAAAAGCCCTAACCACCCAGAGCCAGAGTAAATTGGGCATCACTTAAGTCTTCGTGTCTGAGTGATCTGAAGACTTATTACACTTGAGGACTGTGCATCCTCCAGACGGTTAGGCGTCGCGTTCAGAGCATCCAAGAGAAATTGTGGATTGCCAGTGAACGAAGTCTGTGAAGGTTTGGAAGTCGCCTGAAGACTTACCACGAGTGATTGGACGAGGTCTATGTGACCTTAGTTCAAGGAGAATACGGTGAGGACTGGGTGTCTTGGACTAAGTGTCCTTGACTGGGTGTCCGGGACTGTGTGTCCTTTGGTTTAAATACCTAGCCGCTCCAACCAGACGTACAGTTGTCATAGCAACTGGAACTGGTCCAACAAATCATTGTCTTCAACGTGTCACTGGTTTCATCTTCACTTCCTTTGACTTACTGTTATTCATTGTGAAGCCATTGCATGCTTGCTTTATCTTTTATCTTCACAACATGAATGTATGATCTGTTTGGCTTCATAACTTCTTCCTACCTGATCCTTATTACACTGAAGCTGTTTGTCATTGTGCTTTCACTCAATTGAATACATGACCATGGCTGCCCTAGTGTAATCTAACTTGCGCTGCTTAGTAATAGGCATAATCTTCACTGTTTGTCTTCATAACTCTCACGTTTTGAAGACTTTCATAAAAATCGCCTATTCACCCCCCCTCTAGTCGATATAACGCACTTTCACCCCCAAACCCTAACCTTTTTCTTTCTAGCCTCTCCGAATCTCGAGGACGAGATTCATTTAAGGGTGGTAGGTTTGTAACATCCCAAAATCCTAAATTTTGGAATGTTATAATAAATAGATAGATTTGATTGATTGTCTGAAAGTGAGTGAATTTGAAACTTTTTGAAAGTTAAATGAGAGGGAATAAAAGGACTTTCCCAAACTTTCATATTTGCTTTCTGATCCCCATGAATTCAAATTCTTTTCAAATACAAAACCCTTGAGCGAAGATGATATGACTTCTTCCATTTAAATTAAATGAAAGGGTATTTGAAAATAATTGAATTTCATTTGGAAATATTTCAATTCATAAACTTCATGCAGCTCAATGATTTTCATGAGAGAAGATAAAAGGACTTCTTCAAATTATATGAAATATGAGTTGGGAGTTTCAAAGAATTAAATTCAAAGTTCTTTTGAATTTATTTTCAATTTGGAGTTATTTGAGTTTTATTGAAATTATTTTTCTCCAAAAATAAAATATATGGAAATTAGGGTAACATGATTCCCTACAACAGAAAATTGGAGAGAAATAAATTTGAAATCATTTTGATATTTTTAAAATGATTTTTGTTGGTTTTTAATAGACCAGTAGCACTCTTTGAATTATCTGATTTTGTGTGTATTTTATTTAATGCTAGAAAAATGTCCATGATGTTGGAAATCTTTTTCTGAAAATTTTGATATATTATATGTCTATATAATATTTTTAGTTATTCCGTTTTTATTATTTTATTTATCTGAAAAATGTTTATTAAAAAAAACTCTTCGGACCGACTGGGCCGAAGCCCAGCCGGCCCAGCGCCACGCCGGCCCACCCCGGGTCGTCCCCGATCTCCAGCGGGAGACCGAGTCCCGCACGCCATCGCAGGCGCCGTACGCCGCCAGGACACCGCCGCCGTTGCCCCTCCTCCACGCCACCTCCTCCCCTTCCCCTTAAATAACGAGGCCCCGGGCCCCGTTCCTCTCCATCTCGCCGCTCGCGCCGCCTCGCCTCACCCGCATCTCGCCGCCGCCGCCTGCTCCAGTCGCTGCCGCCGCCGCAAGCGAGCCACCCCGCCGCCTAGTCCGCCGCCCCGCCTCGCTGCTCGCCGGAGTCCGTTCGTCGCCGCCGCCGGTTTTATTAGGCGAACCGGTAAAACCCGCACAAAACCCGATCCGGTTTTCCCCGGTTTAGCCGGTTTATTTTAGGGTTCGGTTTTCGTTTAAAAAAACGGTTTAGTTTTTTTAATTAGATCTATTTAGAGAACGTTCTCTGTTTAAGAACTAGTTAGCGAACGTTCACTTTTTAGCTTTTTCTTTTTCTGTTATTTTCGGCCAGGGACCTATACGTGATAAATTTCTTCACAGATTAGTCCTTGTACTTCAAACCCTCATAACTTTTTACTCGTTAGTCCAAATCCAACGAAACCAACGCCCACGTCTTCGTTATGATCCCCTCTATCCTTTAATCCAACTCAAACATGTTTTTGAAAAGTTTAAAATTTGAATTAGATCAGATTTGAATTCAAACTTCGTTTGATCATAACTTGAGTTTCGTAGCTCCGTTTGAGATGATTCTTTTTGCAAATCGAAGCTCTTGACCTAAACATTCTAATAAGGCCAAATTCACATAATTTTGGTACTGTTAGAAATTGTTTTATGTTGCAAGAGTTATTTGCTTGGTTCTGATGTTTCCGAATCGTCTTCTTCGTTCTTTCTGATCTTTGGAGTGATTGCTTATGTGTGGTTACTATTGCTTGCTTACAATAGATTGACCGGAGTGTGACGAGTAGATCTATCAAGAGTTTTGAGTGCGGATCATCTTCATCAACATTGCAGGCAAGTTCACACTTTGATCATACCTCTTTCATACCTAGTTTTTATTGCATTAGATCAAACCTCCAACATTGCATGATTAGGATCTAATTAAATTGTGGTTATTGGGAAGTAGTTGATGAGGTAGGAACCTATTGCCCTGCATTCAAACCTTGGGAGTTACTTTTACGTTATGCTTACATGGCCATGCTATGCTCGTAAACGTGGATTGGGTTTTGAGAGTATCCATGATAGATGTGAGATTGTTAATTAATGGTTTACTTAAGGTGGCAACTTAAACACACATCTGGGTGGATTGAGGCACCTGGTTATTCTAGGATTGCCTGTCTAGGCACCTGGGTAATCCAGGACTTGCCTGTTTTCTTTTGGACCGCCACCTAGGCTCAAAGGGATCATGAGACTATTCATACTAGAAACTTCCGTGTGCAGCCACAAGCTATTATGGGCTCTAGAATAGTTGACTAAGTCGTGCGAACTCTTATAGTGGTAGACTAGCATATGTAGGGGATGTAGGTGGTACGGTCTACCCGATCGTAAGGTGCTAGCGCTTCTGAAAGACTATGTCTCGATCATCCGTCTTCTCAAACACCATGTAGTGCGAGAAACCAAACGGAGGCGATCGAGTCTTGTGGGGAAAAGTGCGCAAACCTCTGCAGAGTGTATAAACTAATCATGATTAGCCGTGTCCCCGGTTATGGACATCTTGAGTATCTAGTTCTTGGATTATCCTGTTGATCTCATCACGTTACTTTAAATGAATATTGTTGGGTTTTAATGATGTTACTTAATTGGGATTGAGAATGCTGTCAACCATTCTCAATGTTTAACAACCACCATGATAGTTAAATAAAATTTATTCCTTTGCAGTAGGTAAAAATTGGCTTTACGCAAAAACCTTATAACCATAGAGATTTTCCACCAGCCAAATATGCATGTAGTGATAGTCTTTATTCATAATTCTCTATGGTGTGAATTTGCCAGTACATTCAATGTACTGACCCTCTGCGGCTGCAACGTCTCATGTTGCAGGATTTCTTACGACGAGTAAGTGATACGTTAGGGTTACGATTTCTACACTCAACTTTGCCGTTGGTGTTGATGGGAATCCACAACCTTGTTGCTTCCGCTATATGGATTGAGGTAATAGTATTTACGTTACTTTATACATGTGATTTACCTATGTTATAAATCCTTCGAGTACTGTGTGTGTCAGCATACTGATCCAGGGATGACACTTAAGCACAGAGACTTGATCCATTCGGGTCAGGTCGCTACATTAGGCTCCTGGGAACGTGGTGAGTGTGGTGACGCGCTCGGAATCGAGCTTACGCGCCTGTGGCCATGGCAGCGACATGGCCGGCGGAGCCGAGCTCTCGGCCGTGATGGCCAACGGGGTTAGAGGACAGCTCGAGCGACGTGGCTAGGGGGAGAAGAGAGAGAAGCTCACGGTGAGTGCAGCGGGCGTCGAAGCGGGCTCGGGGACGCTTGGGAGGCGGCAAAACATCGAAGACGATCTCCGATGACCGACGAGGGGAACGGCAGCGGTGGCGGCGTTGCAGCGCGTCCGAGGCCTCGTGGATCGTCGAGGAGGTCGAGGGAGATGTTGCGGAGCTCGTGGGCACGGTGGGGTGACACGGGGATGCCGGTGGCTGCGGCTACGGCGGCAAGACGACGGCGGCTGCGTCGGCAGGAAGATGGGGAGAGAGCCAGAGAGGGGGAGAGGCCACGGGGAGACTGGGAAGAAAGAGAGGGAGACGTGGGGGTCGGCGTGGCACTCGTGGACGCCTCCAGGGCGTTGGCGGAAGCAGGAGGTGGCCGGCGTGTGGCCGCGGGCGCCGGCCACGCGCTCCTCGTCCTCCTGGCGAGAGGAGGAGGACGACTGGCAAGAGCCAGTTGATTGGGCCGAGCCAGTCGACTGGGCCGAGCCAGGTGGGCTGGTGGGCTGCGCCTGGTAAGTTTCTCTCTCTCCTTTTTTCTGTTTTTCTTATTTATTTATTATTTCTGTGACTTCAGGGCTTTATTAAAAATACCAGGGCATTACCATAAATCATAAAATTAATCATGGCCACTGCTTAGAATATATCCAACAGCAAACATTTTAGTTTATGATTATTTGAGCATTTAAAATATTTTATAGCATTTAAATGCCCAAATGCAAATACCATAAGGATTAATCCAATGACCTTTGATGTCCTAGAAAAATGTGCACCATTTTTGTCAAAGGTTTTAACCCAAAACAAAAAGGGTGGGCTTTTTAGAAGGGCATTTCAGGTTCATTGGAAAAGTTTTTAGTAAACCCTAGTTGTTCTAGGGGGGATGCTGGGGGTTCTGTCATCCCCATTTCAAATTTAAAAGGAATTTTAAACATGATGCACACTCTAATGCTTGAACTAACTAGGGTGTGACAACTCACCCCCACTCAAAAGAATCTCGTCCCGAGATTTAGGATCCTCCGGAAAGAAGGTGGGGTACTCGAGTCGAAGACGATCCTCCCTTTCCCAAGTGGCTTCTTTCTCGGAATGGTGTGACCATTGAACCTTGAGAAACTTGATATTATGACGTCGAGTGGTACGCTCAGCTTGATCAAGGATATGAATGGGATATTCCCGATATGAGAGGTTATCATGTAGATCAAGCGTTTCGTGGTCCACTCCACGGATAGGATCCGCGAAGCAACGCCTGAGTTGAGAAACGTGGAAGACATCGTGAACTCTGGAAAGATGCGAAGGTAGTTCCAATTGGTAGGCAACTTCTCCTTGTTTGGCAAGAATGCGAAAAGGTCCAATGTAACGAGGATCCAATTTGCCTTTGATACCGAAACGATGGGTTCCGTTTAACGGAGTAACACGAAGGTAGGCCTTCTCGCCAACTTCATAAGTCATAGGCTTATGTTTACGATCATATTGACTCTTTTGACGAGATTGGGCTGTTTTCAATTTCTCACGAATAACGCGAACCTATTCTTCTGCTTCCTGAATCATATCCGGGCCAAAGAGTTGTCTTTACCCGGTTTCTGACCAGTTAGGAGGCGTTCGACATTTTCGTCCATAGAGAACTTCGAAAGGAGCCTTGCCCAAGCTAGCTTGATAACTATTGTTGTAAGCAAACTCCGCGAATGGAAGGCATTTCTCCCAACCTATTCCGAACGAGATGACAGAGGCTCGGAGCATATCTTCTAGAATTTGATTGACTCGTTCTACTTGACCACTTGATTGAGGGTGCAAGGATGTGCTAAAAGAGAGACGAGTTCCCATAGCATTTTGGAAACTTTCCCAAAATCGAGAGGTGAAGAGACTCCCACGGTCTGAGTTAATTTCCAATGGAACACCATGAAGAGACACTATTCGGGAGATGTATAAATCGGCTAGCTGGCTAGCGGTGATACTCTCACGAACAGGTAGAAAGTGGCCTACTTTGGAAAGACGGTCGATCATGACGAAGATGGAATTATTCCCTCTCTTGGTCCTGGGAAACCCAGTGATGAAATCCATACTGATTTTATCCCATTTCCACTCAGAAATAACCAAAGGTTGAAGGGTGCCAGCAGGCCATTGATGCTCTGCTTTAACACGACGACAAACGTCGCAATTAGCAATGTATTGAGAGATTTCTCTTTTCATCCTAGTCCCCCAAAACCTCTGGCGAAGGTCTTGATACATTTTAGTACTACCGGGATGAATGGTGAGAGGGGATTCATGAGCTTCCTTAAGGATCAACTGGCGTAGATGTTGTTTCTTGGGAACCACCAAACGGTTCTCGAAGAAGACAGCACCTCGCTCATCCATGGAAAAACATTTAGCAACTCCGCTAGCGATGTTTTCCTTAATCTGGGATATGCCCTTATCATACCGCTGGGCGGTTATGATCTGATCCATAAGATTAGGCTTCGTCACCAGGGTGGATAGGAATCCTCAAGGAACAATGTGAAGATTAAGCTTACGAAATTCCTCATGGAGAAGTGGTTGACTTTGTTGTAACATCAGGTTGTTACAATAGGACTTACGACTTAGCGCATCAGCCATGACATTGGCTTTGCCCGGGGTGTAAGTTATTCCTAAGTCGTAATCCGAGATCAACTCGACCCAACGTCTTTGCTTGAGATTCAAATCTGGTTGGGTGAAGATATATTTCAAACTTTGGCGATTGGTGAAGATCTCGCAACGATTACCGAGGAGGTAATATCGCCAAGTTTTAAGTGCATGGACGACAGATGCAAGCTCTAGATCACGTGTGGGATAATTTTCCTCATGTGGGTGTAATTGTCGTGAAGCATAGGCAATTACCTGACGATCTTGCATGAGTATGCAACCTAGTCCTTGCCGCGAGGCGTCGCAATAGATAACAAAGTCCTTGGAGAAATCTGGTGGTACCAGTATGGGAGCAGATGTCAGGCATCTTTTCAGTTCCTGAAAGCTGAACTCGCACTGTGGAGTCCACTCGAACTTTTTATCTTTCTTGAGGAGTTCAGTTAGAGGTTTAGCAACCTTGGAGAAATTCTCGACGAAGTGGCGGCAATAGCTCGCTAAGCCAAGGAAGCTCCGAACTTGCTTGACCGTCTCAGGTGGAGTCCAATCAAGGACGGCTTGAACTCGCTCAGGATTGACAGCAATACCCTTACCAGAGATTACATGGCCTAGATAGGTCACTTCTGGCAACCAAAATTCACACTTGGAGAATTTGGCATAAAGGCGATGCTCTCGAAGTTTCATCAATACCAGCCTTAGATGTTCGGCATGTTCCTCTTCATTCTTGGAGTAGATGAGTATGTCATCGAGGTATACTACGACGAATTTATCCAAGTACTCCATGAAGACCGAGTTCATTAACCGGGAGAAGGTGGCTGGGGCATTGGTTAAACCGAAGGACATAACGGTATATTCGTATTGGCCATAACGAGTAACAAAGGCCGTTTTGGGAATGTCCCCGTTTCTGATTTTGATTTGATGGTAGCCCAACCTCAAATCCATCTTGGAGAAGACTGAGGATCCAGCAAGCTGATCATACAGATCGTTGATCCTGGGAAGCGGATACTTGTTCTTGATGGTGACCAAGTTGACAGGTCGGTAATCTACAACCATTCGATCCGTTCCATCCTTCTTCTTGACGAAGAGGACGGGGCAAGCCCAAGGAGAGGAACTAGGACGGATGAAACCCTTTTTCAAGGACTCATCGAGTTGGTTCTTAAGCTCGGCTAGTTCTAAGGGTGCCATCTTGTAGGGTCTTATAGAAATTGGAACGGTTCCTGGAACAAGGTCTATCACAAACTCGACATCCCTGTCAGGTGGAACACCTGGCAGTTCTTCTGGAAAGACATCCGGAAAGTCTCGGACTACCGGAACATCTTCAAGGTCTGGAAGGGGGTTGGCATTTAGGGAGTAAAGTTGGCGCTTGGCCACTCGAGTTAAGACATTGACTGTCTTGCCCGATGAATGAGTAAGTTGAACGGTTCTAGTGGCACAATCAATCTTAGCATAATGAGCTGACATCCAGTCCATACCCAAGATGATGTTTATGTCCGAGGACTTGAGAGCTATTAAGGATGCAAGGAAGACAAGTCTATCGACAAGAATTTCGTTCCCATGGCTTACTCTAGAAGTTTTCCATTTGGAACCCGGAGTTTGAATTACCATGGAAGTGGGCATGTCACAGAATGTCGTGTTATGCAATCGAGCATAGTTCTCGGATATGAATGAATGAGATGCTCCAGTATCGAAAAGAACAGATGCCGGATGGCAGTTAACAAGGAGCGTACCAAGGACGACGTTAGGATCCTCATGAGCCTCCTCGGCTGAAACATAGTTGACATGGCCACGTGTAGTAGTAACCGGCTTGGCGTAGAATGTCTTTCCCGCGGGCTTACCACGGCCAACGGACTTTCCAGTTTGATTGGGGTTGTTGTTCTGGGGACACTCTCGGCTATAGTGACCCGGCTCTCCACACTTGAAGCATGTCACCACATTGGGGCATGGAGCAGCATTAGCAGCGGGGCCACCATAGGGCTTGGGCGGTGCAAAGTGCTATTTGGGACGAGGCGCCTCAAAGGATGGCCTCGGGATGAACCTGGGTGGCAGTGCTGTGCTTGGGATCCACACCCGGCGCTTTTGAGCTCCAGAGCCGGATGAAGAGCCAAAATCACATGAGTGCTTGCGTGAAGCGTCATAATCAGTCTGGCCTGTCTCAGCACTGATGGCTTTATTGGCCAACTTCTGGAAGGAGGTGCACTCGTGCAGACGAAGATCGCGGCGAAGCTCAGGGCTGAGTCCCTTGCGGAACCTTGCCTGCTTCTTAGCGTCGGTAGATACCTCTTCGGGGGCATAACATGCCAGATTCCCAAATTCATGACTATATGCATCCATAGTCAGTCTTCCTTGGGTGAAATTGCAGAACTCCTCCCTCTTGCGATCCATGAGACCTTCCGGAATGTGATGCTCACGGAAAGCTTCACTGAATTCAGCCCAAGTAGTGATTTGGCCGACCGGGCGTATAGCTTCAAAATTTTCCCACCAGAGGCTACCAGGGCCTTCGAGGTGATAGGCAGCATAAGTAACCTTGTCGGCTTCGGCTACGTTGGCAGAACGTAGCTTGTGGGTGATGCTGCGAAGCCAGTCATCCGCGTCGAGGGGCTTGACGGAATGGTTAAACTTTGGTGGGTACAGCTTGATAAAGTCATTGATTGACACCAAGTCATTTCGCTGATGGCGTGCAGTGTTCTGCTCAATCCGCTCTAGCAGGCGGTTAGTCTCACGCTTGTCTCTTTCCGCCTCCAGCATCACTTCGGCCAGAGAGGGCGGGTGAGGCAGATTTTCACCCCTAGCTGCACTGGCTTCCCCCTGCTCCGGGGCAGCAGGGTTGCTACGGGTGTTGACCATCCTAGGAGAAAACAAGACAATGGTTTAGATAAGGATGGCTCAAACTTAGCAAGGAAGTGCAGAATGTAATGGATAACACGGAATGCAGAGATGTTCATCCGTATGTCATGGTAATATAAAACTGCCATATATATACCAACGGTCATACACATCATACATAGTTTAGTACAAGCCCAGGCTATAGTACAACTATGATGAAAGACGTTACATCTCATCGGAGGCATTCCAAGCTCCTATACATTATTTGTCTACACCTTCGGAATTGATTACACACAAAGTCATATTCCACAAGTCACGCAGGACAGTGGAGATACAACTATTACAATACTAGTGATACTACTACTAACTCAGACAGCTCCATAGTAGTCCTCATAGAAGTCACCTCCATAGCCTGGAAGTTCAACGTGATCATCCGTTAACAGACGGTCCTGAGGAGCTTGTGGACCAAAGGGGCTAGGATGAGGTCTTGGACCAACAAACGGTGGCCTGCGGGGACCACGAGGTGGGGTGATGCCTCCCACATCACGCCAATCCACCATGTCTGGTAGAGCAGATCTCACAGGATACAGATCCCTTGTATCCATACATCCAGCTCGCACCGCAGGTGCAAACCGAGTCAATGTGGCCCAATGATCAGCACGGGTATTGAAAAGCTCTAGCCTCAAGGCCCGATTCTCTCGGTCCTTATCTTCAAGCATCTCGGCAGTGGTACGAGTTAATGAGTCCTCCTGAGTGGAGTCAGCATAGATAGCCTGAAGATACCCTTGCGCTCCCGGAAGTGAAGCTGGCATGTAACGAAGTCGGTGTTCCGAAGCAGGCCAGTCCGGACTCGAAGATGGTCATCATGGAATAGGCAGCATCCTGCACAGCCATCTCAACAGTAACCCCGAGTCCATAGGAACAGTGAAGGGGCTCGGTAGATCCAGGATAAGAAGGAAATATCCTGACGGTGCAGAAATATTGGCTTTGATTAAAGTCTCGGAATTGCTCTTCGACGGTGTATTCGGGATACCAACGGTAACCCATCTCGATCATTACCCGGACTAACATAGCAGTATGACCGGGCACGTCGAGGCACCGGGTCAGGCGAACCACTTGGTTTTGAACACGGTTGGCCATCTGAAAGCACAACCACAATGCAAAGACATTAGAATTTCTAGGGAAAATTGGACAGCATAACAGCTATAAATACTCAGAAAAAGATTTGAGACATCCACAACAGTTTGCAATACCACTCAACAACATCATATCAAGGTTCTGATTCAATTAGCAACATACTAAAATAGTAGAAACTGAACTAGGGCTTGTAACAACAATCCTATAAGCTACTACGGATTAGTAACACGTGAACCTGATAGAAGAAGAGAGCCTATCCTTAACCCACGTTGAATGAGAAGAGAATGACTCAGATCAGAGGACATAAGGTAAAGGAGTAAAAGAGCCTTACGTTCCCTTCCACAATCAATTCCCCTACATATAACTAAAGCATTTCTAGACTCGACATCGACCAGTTTGGCTCAACGAACCTACAGGCAGTCCGGCTCTGATGCCAACGCTGTCAGGACCCCGATTCCAAGCCACATCGATCTAGCCGGTAACACCTCATATCACTTTGCGGCCTCACGCACGGTATCCCACGGGTGTCGCCTTACCATGGCCCGGAACCGTTTTCACCTTTTGGCTCACGTATATGATAGTGTCGCTAGCATCCATATGACAGAGAACCCAGGCCGACATGGCTAGTCGTGAACCCAAAGCGGCACAGACCTATGGAGACAGGCATACATGAATCACATCAAGCATGTCGGTCATCAGCGAGTGAATCCGGGCTGTAGCACTGGGCTAACAGGACTCCGGGGAACCCGGGCTGTAGCAGGCTAGGCAGGACTCCGGATGTCACCGCGTGACATTTCCCCAAAGGGACAGACATAGGAACGACGTGAAACACATGCCGGACAGTCAAGTGTCCTGAGCAGTAGTGTTGGGCTAGCAGGACTCCGGTGAACCGGGCTGTAGCGGACTACTATGGCTCGAGGAACACTAGACTACATTTCCCCATGAGAAAGGCTCCCAAGGATAAACAACTAGATTGTCGGATCCCACTCATACCAAGCATTTCAATCATACACACAATATGCCCGATATGAGTACATACAACATGGCATCACAACAAAACTCTACAACTCAAGTACTTTATTTAAAGGCTCCAGAGAGCCATACATAACATGTTCATACAGATAGGGGTCACATGACCCGACACTCAATTCATACAATCATACAAGCACAAGCGGAAGCAACTAGTCTGAGTACAAACACTAGAAAGAAAGAAGGCTTCTCGAAGCCTGTCTATCTACATAGGGCCCTCCATGGCCAAGATCACCACCTGGGTGGCTAGTCACTCGTCAACGTCAAGGTATACATAGAACCCATCGGAGGGGGCGGTGTTGTCGTCTGAAAACAGTAATTAAGCAAACATGAGTACAAAGGTACTCAGCAAGTCTTACAATAGAACCTACTATACATGCTCATTCTCAAGAAGGTGGTGGGGTTATTGCAGCAAGCCAGCTTTGACTCTTGGCTAAGCTATCCTACGGAACTCCACTAGTAAAATAGTTTTCGCACACGAGTCCACTACTCTCCAACACAATACTCCACAGGGGATCCTCCCTCGTCATCCTACGAGAGGGCCATCCTCGGTACTCACACTTATCTTGAGTCTTTTAGTAGTAACCATTAACTTGTCTATGAACTGTATAGGCAACCAAGTAGTCCTTTACCGCGGACGCGGCTATTCGAATAGTTTTATACCCTGCAGGGGTGTACTTCTTCATACACGCTTCCACCACTTACCGCCGTTTACACGACATGTACTCGGCAACCTTCAAGCGGAGGCCCAATGAGGGTGTCGTCCACGGCCTACCTAAACACTCAAGTCTCTAGTCCAGGTTCATCGCCTATCCAGGTTCCATCCGCAGGGAGTCCGGCCGAGGTTTCCACATACGGCCCCGAACGATGTGAACAGGGTTCCCTGAGGCACCAAACGGGTGACTCGATACACCGTGCCACGGTGTATCTACCGCAACATAGCCCACCCCTAGGGTCACGCTACACACGGCCGCCAACACATAACCTACAAACACCAGAAACTATTTGCAACTCCTGGACATAGTACTAGGGTATTTAAGAAGCCGAGAGGGTCAATTAAGGATCCCAATGCATGGTAGTAGCTGAATCTTAAAATCACACATACAGATCTCAGTTCTTAGGGACGGCCTCAATGAAACAACCCACCATGTACTCCTACATGGCCTCTCATCGATACCTTTACCAAAACATGTTCCACACATCCCTCACATTACCGACATAATCATTTCACTCTAGCCCATTACCCAGATGAACCAGACCTGACACAACTCTAAGCATAGCAGGCATAGCAAGGTAGGAATCACATACATGGCTCAATCAACTCCTACACATGCTAGTGGGTTTCATCTAGTTACTGTGGCAATGACAAGTCATGCAGAGGATAAGGGTTCAACTACCGTAGCACACAGCAGTTTGAATCGCGTTGTCTTAATGGAGTAAACAAGAGTAGAAGCGAGAACATGGGTTGTATCAGAATGATCAATGGGTTGATTGCCTGTTGTAGTGGTAGTAGGGTACTGCCCTTCAGACGGATACTCGGGGTTATCCTCGGAGGCAGAACCTACCACGAAAATCACACCGAACATAATCAACACATGACAATATGCAACAATATGATGCATGCTATGACATGGCAAGATGAAAGTGTCTTGGCCTAATGCAAGCTAAAACAGAAGGGGATGAACTCATTTGAATCAAAGATTCAAATGTTAGCTCATTAAACATGGCCTTATTAGTGCATTACCTTATTCTGCTTAAACAGCAAGGTTAACTTGTTTTGTCATGCATGAAACCATTACAGATGGATAGATTGAATTTTTCTGATCATTTTTCATATATATAAATCTTTGCATTTGGACTTATGGTTGATTTTCTATGATTTTTAGAAGTTTTGAATATTTTCTGGAATTTCCTATATAAGAATAATTCCAGTAATTGAATTAATGCGTCAGCATGACATAGGTGTGACGTCAGCGGTCAACTGGGTCGGCCAGGTCAAACCTGACTGGTGGGTCCTGTCTGTCAGTGACTCAGCTAATTATCAGAATTAAATTAACACTAATTAGCTGTCAGTGGGGCCTGGGCCCACATGTCAGTGTCTAAACTAATTAAAATTAATTAAGACTAATCCTAAACTAGTTAGCAGACCGGCCCCACCTGTCATAGACTCAGGAGGGAGTCAACTTGGGCCCACACAGGGGTCAAACAGAGTCAAACTCGCTGGCGGCTTGACGCCGGCGACGACAGACGCGGCGGAGGGCTCGGGTTTGCGTCTCCGGCGACCAAATCGACGGCGGAGAGCAGCTACGTGACGCGGGGAGCAAGCCATGTTGTTTGGTGGAGAAAGTGGAGCTCGGGGAGGCCGGGAACGACGTCGGCGACGACCTTGGCGGTCGCCGGAGTTCGGCCGAGGATGAACCCGAAGCTACGGGGCACGGCGAGGCGCAGGGAGTGGTGCGTTAGGCTCCTAGGAACGTGGTGAGTGTGGTGACGCGCTCGGAATCGAGCTTACGCGCATGTGGCCACGGCGGCGACATGGCCGGCGTAGCCGAGCTCTCGGCCGTGATGGCCAACGGGGTTAGAGGGCAGCTCGAGCGACGTGGCTAGGGGGAGAAGATAGAGAAGCTCACGGTGAGTGCAGCGGGCGTCGAAGCGGGCTCGGGGAAGCTTGGGAGGCGGCAAAACATCGAAGACGATCTCCGGTGACCGACGAGGGGAACGGCAGCGGTGGCGGTGTTGCAGCGCGTCCGAGGCCTCGTGGCTCGTCGAGGAGGTCGAGGGAGATGTTGCGGAGCTCGTGGGCACGGTGGGGTGACACGGGGACGACGGTGGCTGCGGCTACGGCGGCAAGACGACGGCGGCTGCGTCGGCAGGAAGATGGGGAGAGAGCCAGAGAGGGGGAGAGGCCACGGGGAGAGTGGGAAGAAAGAGAGGGAGACGTGGGGGTCGGCGTGGCACTCGTGGACGCCTCCAGGGCGTCGGCGGAAGCAGGAGGTGGCCGGCGTGTGGCCGCGGGCGCCGGCCACGCGCTCCTCGTCCTCCTGGCGAGAGGAGGAGGACGACTGGTAAGAGCCAGTCGACTGGGCCGAGCCAGGTGGGCTGGTGGGCTGCACCTGGTAAGTTTCTCTCTCTCCTTTTTTCTGTTTTTCTTATTTATTTATTATTTCTGTGACTTCAGGGCTTTATTAAAAATACCAGGGCATTACCATAAATCATTAAATTAATCATGGCCACTGCTTAGAATATATCCAACAGCAAACATTTTAATTTATGATTATTTGAGCATTTAAAATATTTTATAGCATTTAAATGCCCAAATGCAAATACCATAAGGATTAATCCAATGACCTTTGATGTCCTAGAAAAATGTGCACCATTTTTGTCAAAGGTTTTAACCCAAAACAAAAAGGGTGGGCTTTTTAGAAGGGCATTTCAGGTTCATTGGAAAAGTTTTTAGTAAACCCTAGTTGTTCCAGGGGGGTGCTGGGGGTTCTGTCATCCCCATTTCAAATTTAAAAGGAATTTTAAACATGATGCACACTCTAATGCTTGAACTAACTAGGGTGTGACACTGGCAAAGTAACACAGTAGAGCAAGAGCAGAATAATGCTATCACTACACGCATATTTGGCTGGTGGAAAGCTCTACGGTTATAGTTTTTGTGAAAAGCCATTTTTTTCCTACAACAAAGGAATAGATTTTATTTAACTATGATGGTAGCTGAAACATCATTGAGAAGGTTCCTCCAACTCAATCCCAATTAAAGTAATTATCAACCCAACAATATTAAGTTAAAAGTGATGAGATACTTAAGATACTCCAAGTACTAGATACTCAAGATGTCCATAACCGGGGACACGGCTAACCATGATTAGTTTGTACACTCTGCAGAGGTTTGTGCACTTTTCCCCACAAGACTCGATCGCCTCCGTTGAATTTTCTCACACTACATAATGTTTGAGAAATGGATGACCAAGACACAGTCTTTCAGAAACATTAACTCTCTACTCCGGGCAGACCATACCAAACCTACAACCCACTACTTGCTAATCCACCACTTCAAGAGCTTCACGTAACTTACTCAACTATGCTAGAGCCCATAATAGCTTGTGGCTGTACACGGAAGTTTCTAGTATGAATCATCTCAATTCCCCTTGAGCCTGGGTGGCGGTCCATAGGAAGATCACACGGGTACTCCGGGATTTCCAAAAATACAGGCAACACTGGGTACTCCAGGTGCCTCAATCCACCCAGATGTGTATTTAAGTTGCCACCTTAAGTTGAACCATTAATTAACAATCTCACGTCTTTCATGGATTTCACTCACTCGAACCACGTCTACGAGCATAGCATAGCAATATAAGCAACGCGTAGAAGTAACTCCCAAGGGTTTGATTGTAACAGGGCAATAGGTTCTACCTCATCAACTACTTCCCAACCCACATGTTAATGACATCCTAACCATGCAATGTTTGAGGATTGAAACTAATGCATAAAAACTGGGTGATAAAGGGGTATGATCAAAGTGTTACTTGCCTTGCTGACGATCCACGAAACCTAGAGACTCCAAATAACACGCTTCGCACTCCGGGAATTCTATCGCAAACAAACAATAGCATACATAAGCAATCAAGCAAGGAAGCACTGGTAAAACTCAAATAAGAAGATCTAACTAGAAAGTTCAACTTAAGAACTCCGGTTTGTAAAAAGAATCAAATCGAACGGAGCAACGAAACTCAAAAGGCGAAGAAAATAAGATCCGTTTACTAATCTGGACCTAGGTCAAATTTTACAGTAGCAAAAGCTTGTTCAAGTTGGTTAAACAGAAAGAGGGTCTCGAGACGAAGATCTAGGCGCTTGAATCGCCTGATTCCGATAAACGAGCGAAAAGATAAACTAGAACGAAAATCGGATCAGAAATCGCGATCAGAAATAACCGCGGAAAAATCCGATAAAAGAAAACTGACGAACAGGCTAACGAACAAGCGTTCGTTGTCTGTAACTAAAGAGCATAAACCGTTCGTTAAAACGAACGTACGGACGAACATCCGCTAAAAAGAAAAACCGGGAAAAACTGGCGAACTAATCTAAAAAAACGAACTAGGATTTTCTTAAAAAAACAGATCAGATTTCTTTTAGAAAAAACGGCGGCTACCTCGTCGGTCCGGCGAGACGCGGCGACGACGGCGGGGTGAGGCGCGGCAGCGGGCGACGAGGCGCGCGGCGCGGCAGCGGCGAGGCGGCGCGGCAGCGGGCGGCGGGGCGAGGCGTCGGTGGCGGGTGGTGGTGGCGGTGGGGGGGCAGTGTATATAAAGGGGAGAGGGTGCCTTGGGGAGGGGGCAAGGGGCGGCGGAGGAGTCCTAGCCGGACTCGCGGTCCGAGTCGGGGCGGTGGCGGCACGGCCTGTCTACTAGGAGGAGATGGCGTCGCGGGGAGGTGGGCCGGCGACTGGGCTTCGGCCCAGTTAGCCCCTGCGCAACTCTTTTTTTAAAATAATTCCGCTGAAACAAAAAAATCCTAGAAAATAAAATAAAATTCTAAAAATGTCAAAACAAATTTTCACCGTCTAAATAAAATATTTAGAACTAGATGAACATTTTTTTGGCCCTAAAATGCAATTTTGAAAACGTGCAATTTTTCTAATGCAAACAAATTTGCAATAAAATCCAAATAAAACAAATATTTGATTTTAATATTTTTCCTCCAATATTTCAATTATTTTGGAGAAGTCATTATCTCCTCTCATATATTTTAATATGAAATATTTTCGGAGAGAAAAATAATTAAAACCAAAATCCTCGTTTGAAAATTTGATAAAATCAAATTTGAAAACCGGGGAAATCCCCAACTCTCTTCGAGGGTCCTTGAGTTGCTTAGGATTTAGAGGATCGCGAGACGAAAATGCAATAAAATATGATATGCAAGAATGATCTATGTATAACATTCCTAATTGAAAACTTGGGATATTACAAACCTACCCCCTTAAGATGAATCTCGCCCTCGAGATTCGGGTTGGCTAGAAAATAGGTGTGTGTGGTCTTTGCGAAGATCATCCTCTCGTTTCCAGGTGGCTTCGTCCTCGGTATGGTGGCTCCACTGAACTTTGCAAAACTTAATAACCTTGCTGCGGGTGACTCGACTGGCAAACTCCAAAATCTTGACTGGCTTCTCCTCATAAGTCAAATCATTGTCCAACTGAATCGCCTCCAAGGGTACGGTATCTCTTAGCGGTATTTCGGCCATCTCAGCATGGCATTTCTTCAACTAGGAAACGTGAAACACATCGTGAACTCCTGACAGTCCTTTAGGTAACTCCAACTTGTAGGCAACTTCTCCCATCCGTTCCAAAACACGATACGGTCCTACAAATCTCGGGGCTAACTTTCCCTTGACTCCAAAACATTTCACTCCTCGCAAACATGATACTCGCAGATATGCTCTGTCTCCAATTTCATAGGTTACCTCCTTGTGTTTCGAATCTGCATAACTCTTCTGTCTAGACTGAGCTATCTTCAGTCTATCTCGAATCAGTTTAACCTTCTCCTTAGACTCTTTGATCAAGTCTGGTCCAAACAACTGTCGGTCTCCAACTTCATCCCACATCAACGGTGTTCTGCACATTCGTCCATACAAGGCTTCGAACGGTGCCATCTTCAGACTGGCTTGGTAACTATTATTGTATGAGAACTCTACGTAAGGTAGATTGTCATCCCAACTAGATCCATAATCTAGCGCACATGCTCTCAACATGTCCTCCAGAATCTAGTTGACTCTCTCGGTTTGTCCATCCGTCTGCGGATGAAATGTTGTACTGAACTCCAATCTCGTTCCCAAAGTCTGGTGTAGCTGATGCCAAAACTTTGAGGTAAACTGTGTCCCTCTATCCGATACGATGGTCCTCGGAACTCCATGCAGACATACGATCCTGGTCATATATATCTTAGCCAACTTTGCACTAGTATAAGTTGTTTTCACTGGGATAAAGTGTGCCACTTTGGTCAAGCGATCAATTACTACCCATATAGAATCATAACCTGATTTGGTCCTGGGCAATCCGGTGATAAAATCCATGCCAAGTTTATCCCACTTCCATTCGGGTATCGGCATAGGCTGTAGCAATCCTGCTGGCTTTTGATGCTCTGCCTTCACTCTCTGACATACATCACATACGGCTACATACTTGGTGATATCCTTCTTCATCCCTGTCCACCAGAAACGTTCCTTCAAATCCAAATACATCTTGGTGTTTCCGGGGTGTATCGAGTATGGTGAGTCATGAGCCTCCTGAAGTATCAACTTCCTGATCTCTGTGTTATTAGGCACATAAACACGGTCCTCAAACCATAAGGTGTCGTGCTCATCCTCACGAAAACCTTTGGCCTTTCCTTCGCTCATTTTCTCTTTTATCTCCGCAATCTCTTTGTCATCCTTCTGAGCTTCTCAAATCTTTCCTAACAATGTAGAATGAACCTCCATTGTTGCAACAAAACCTCTAGGAACAATCACCAATCGAAGTTCCCGGAGATCCTCTGCTAACTCCTTCGGCAATCCCGTGCTTTCTAGGGTATTAGCGCAACTCTTCCGGCTCAAAGCGGCTGCTACGACATTGGCCTTTCCTGGATGATAGTGAAGCTTCATGTCATAATACTTTATAAGCTCCAACCATCTTCTCTGCCTAAGGTTCAGCTCCTTCTGGGAGAAAATGTACTTCAAACTCTTATGATCCGTGTACACATCACAATGGTTTCCAATAAGGTAATGCCTCCAGGTCTTCAACGCATGCACTATGGCTGCTAACTCCAAATCATGTGTAGCATAATTCAATTCGTGCGGTTTTAGTTGTCGTGAGGCATACGAAACAACTCTTCCATCCTGCATAAGCACGCTTCCAAGTCCTAAGCGAGAGGCGTCGCAATACACTTGAAAATCCTTATGTATATCTGGCAGTGTCAGCACTGGGGCTGTAGTCAAACGTTTCTTCAGCTCCTGGAAACTTGCCTCGCAATCTTCCGTCCATTTAAACTTGGTATCCTTCTTCAATAACTCCATCATTGGCTTCGCAATCTTGGAAAAATTCTCAATGAATCTCCGATAGTATCCTGCGAGTCCAAGAAAACTGCGGATCTCGCTAACTGAAGTGGGTGCCAACCATTCAGTGACTGACTGAACCTTGGCGGGGTCTACTGCTATACCTTCTCCTGATATAACATGTCCAAGGAATCTGACTTCCTTCAACCAAAACTCGCATTTGCTGAACTTGGCATACAACTGATGTTCCCTGAGTTTCTCGAGAACTAAACGCAAATGCTCCTTGTGCTCCTCCTCGTTCTTCGAATATACCGTTATATCATCAATGAACACCATAACAAACTTATCCAAATATTCCATGAACACCTTGTTCATCATGCTCATGAAATAGGCAGGGGCGTTAGTCAGTCCAAATGACATGACCGTATATTCGTATAGCCCGTACCGTGTGGTGAAGGCTGTCTTTGGTATATCCTTCTCGTGAATCTTCAACTGATGGTATCCTGATCGCAGATCGATCTTCGAAAACATCTTAGCTCCTTGTAGCTGATCAAACAGATCATTGATCATCGGCAATGGGTACTTGTTCTTGATCGTCACTTCATTCAATGCCCGATAATCAACAACCATTCTTAGGGACTTATCCTTATTCTCAACCAAAAGCACTGGGGCTCCCCACGGTGATGAACTCCGTCGAATGTAACCTTTCTCCAATAACTCCTTAATCTGTTTCTTAATCTCCTCCAGATCATTCGCGGGCATACGATAGGGTCTCTTGGATATTGGCCCTGTACCTGGTAATAATTCTATCAAAAACTCGATATCTCGATCCGGTGGCATGCCTGGTAACTCCCCTGGAAAAACATCCAGGTAATCCTTTACTACAGGCACTTCCTCCTGTACAACTCCCGTGAGGGTATTTACTTGGCTACTTCTTGGCGCATGCCTAGATACATACTTGATCCTTTTTCCCTCCGGGGTGATGAGACAAATTGAGTTACTAACACAGTCAATGCTTCCTCCATACTTTGACATCCAGTCCATTCCTAATATCACATCCAATCCTTGTGACTCCAAGAGTATTAGGTCGGACGGAAAAACATGGTTGCCAATGGTTAAGGGTATCTGGTCGCACCATCGACTAGCCATATACTCTGCTCCAGGTGAACTTACTAACAGAGGGGTCCTAAGGGTTTGGGTCGGTAGTTTAAACTTATCCATGAATTCCCTTGATATGCATGAATGTGATGCACCAGTATCAAAAAGAACAAGAGCGGTAAATGACTTAACCAAAAACTTACCTATAACCGTGTCTGGCTGCTCTTCAACCTCCTTCACGTTAACGTGGTTTACTTGTCCTTTGTTGAATGGATTGAGCTTCTTCCCAGTGCCCCCATTTCCGTTTCCATCTTACCTTCAGGGCACTCCGTGGCATAGTGTCCAGTCTTCCCGCACTTGAAACAAGTAATGTGGCTTAGGTCTCTCTTGGTGGGTGTGGCTGGATTGGGGCAGTTCTGATTGTTGCTTGCTCCATTCCCATTCCCATTCCTTGGGCCAGTATGGTTATGGTTACTTCCTCCATTATGGGTGTGGCCTCCATGGTTATGAACAAGTCCTCCCGAGTTCGGGGTTAGGCGAGGTTTCTGCTGAGCTCCTGAGTTATACCTCCCTTGTCCATACTTCCTCTTATGGTTCTCAATCTGCTGTTGCTTCCCTTCAATCATAAGAGCCTTATCTACCAACTCCTGGTAGTTGTTGAATGTTGCAATCATCAACTGCATGCTCATTTCATCATTCAGCCCTTCCATAAACTTCTCCTGCTTTGCAGCATCTGTGGCCACATCATCAGGGGCATAGCGAGATAACTTGCTAAACTCATCCGCGTACTAAGCCACAGTACGGTTCCCCTGGCATAAGTTGTGAAACTCACGCTTCTTCATACTCATAGCTCCAGTTGAGACATGGCTGTACGGAAAGCTTGCTGAAACTGGCCCCATGTCACCGTGGCTATAGGGTAGGTGACAGTGTAATTCTCCCACCATGAGGTTGCTGGTCCATCCAACTGATGTGCGGCAAAACACACCTTCTCAGCATCAGTACATCCTGCAGTGGTTAACTCCCTTCCAATCATGCGGAGCCAATCATCTGCTACTATAGGCTCGGTGCTACTGGAAAACATCGGCGGCTGCAACCTCAGAAAACGGGCTAAGTTGTCAACTGGTGGTGGTGGTGGTGGTGGATTGTTGTTGTTGTTGTTGCCTTGGTTCTGAACTAACAACTGCATCAGGGTATTCTGTTGTTGGATCAACTAAGTGAGCTCCGATGCGAAAGCAAATCCGGGGTCACGTCTCGGAGGCATCTGATGGGTTTAGAGGGGAGATATTAGAATAGAATGAGGTCTAATGAGAAAGCACTACCCATATGCACATGAGACAAACACAATCATTCACTCAATCAAGCAAGCAAGGCATACAATCGGTCTAGAACTATCGCAAAAGTGCTCGGACTACTCTATTTATATGGTGGAATACTACTACTGATGTGGTGGTCTGCTAAAAATATTCCTCAGTTGAAGACTCCATGATATCTGCTCCAGCTTCGTCTTCAAAGTCATCAACGCCAAGGTCGGCGTCGGTGTCGTCGATGATGATGTAGTCCTCTGGGCGAATCTCCTTGGGTTCTTCGTCTTCTTCTATTGGTGCGGGGTCTCCCATGAATATTCCGATCTTCTTAATCAGGTCGTCATTCTTCTCCACTAGTATGACGATTTCCTCCTCATAATCTTCACGTGTAGCCTTGAGTTCTTCCTCCATTTCCGTGATCCTAGTCATTGCCATCTTAAGATCTATCATGCCTACGCACATCTGATTCTCCTGGCGTCGAATGTGCTGGTTTAGTTCCTGGATGAAAGATGCAATCAATCTATCCTTCCTGGTGCTGATCATCTCCCATTGCTCGTCTCGGCGCCCAAAAATCTGATAGATAGTATCCTTAAGCTCCTTGTGATAAACTTCTCCAATGCATCCCATGGTGATGTGAGCTGCCATACTCTTGCCTAGACTCCAGGTTGGTGCATCAAAGGAAAACTCTATGGGTTTAGTGACTGGCGTGAAGGTCCTTCCTGGAACTTGAACTTGAATCATCCATCGCTCCTCTTCTAGTAAAGTGGCATTGTAAGTCCCGGTGAAGCTTGGTATACCTATGTTCAGGTACCTAGTGACTTCCTTCAGGTGTCGTCCAAAAGGTACTTCTTCATCCGGTTGTGCAAACTTGTTCCTTGCATCCACCATCCTAAAGAGTGGAAAATGGAGAGGAGTCAGAAATGAGAAGAGAATAGTGATCTATGGTTTAGCTTAGTGGTCGTGTCCTACACTCAGCGTGTGCTTTGATACCATCTTGTAGCGACCCAACCTCAAACGGTCAAGTCTCTGTGCTTCAGTGTCATCCCTGAATCGGTAATGCTGACACACACAGTACTCGAGGATTTATAACAGAGTAGCAATCACACACTTATTGCATCAAATGTCTCCAAAGAAAACTTATTACAATAAATATGATTTAAGGCCATCTAATACGATAACAACGGAAGGCTTGGAAGATAAAGTGAGTCCATCAACTCCAATGGCATAGCTGAGCTGCACGGCAACGACCTAACGAACCTTACTCCTCGTCTGAAAAGTCTGCAACATAATACGTTACAGCCCGAAAACGGGTCAGCACATGGAATATGCTGGCAAAGTAACATAGTAGAGCAAGAATAGAATAATGCTATCACTACATGCATATTTGGCTGGTGGAAAACTCTATGTTTAGTTTTGCGAAAAGCCAATTTTTTCTACAACAAAGGAATATATTTTATTTAACTATCATGGTAGTTGAAACATCATTGAGAAGGTTCCTCCAACTCAATCCCAATTAAAGTAATTATCAACCCAACAATATTAAGTTAAAAGTGATGAGATACTTAAGATACTCCAAGTACTAGATACTCAAGATGTCCATAACCGGGGACACGGCTAACCATGATTAGTTTGTACACTCTGTAGAGGTTTGCGCACTTTTCCCCACAAGACTCGATCACCTCCGTTGAATTTTCTCGCACTACATGATGTTTGAGAAACGGATGACCGAGACACATTCTTTCAGAAACATTAACTCTCTACTCCGGGCAGACCATACCAAACCTACAACCCACTACCTGCTGATCCACCTCTTCAAGAGCTTCACGTAACTTACTCAACTATGCTAGAGCCCATAATAGCTTGTGGCTGCACACGAAAGTTTCTAGTATGAATCATCTCAGTTCCCTTTGAGCCTGGGTAGCGGTCCATAGGAAGATCACACGGGTACTCCGGGATTTCCAAAAATACAGGCAACACTGGGTACTCCAGGTGCCTCAATCCACCCAGATGTGTATTTAAGTTGCCACCTTAAGTTGAACCATTAATTAACAATCTCACATCTATCATGGATTTCACTCACCCAAACCACGTGTATGAGCATAGCATAGCAATATAAGCAACGCGTAGAAGTAACTCCCAAGGGTTTGATTGTAACAGGGCAATAGGTTCTACCTCATCAACTACTTCCCAACCCACATGTTAATGACATCCTAACCATGCAATGTTTGAGGATTGGAACTAATGCATAAAAACTGGTTGATAAAGGGGTATGATCAAAGTGTTACTTGCCTTGCTGACGATCCGCGAAACCTAGAGACTCCGAATAACACGCTTCGCACTCCAGGAATTCTATCACAAACAAACAATAGCATACATAAGCAATCAAGCAGGCACGGGTAAAACTCAAATAAGAAGATCTAACCAGAAAGTTCAACTTAAGAACTCCGGTTTGCAAAAAGAATCAAATCGAATGGAGCAATGAAACTCAAACGGCGAAGAAAACAAGATCCGTTTATTAATCTGGACCTAGGTCAAATTTTACAGTAGCAAAAGCTTGTTCAAGTTGGTTAAATGGAAAGAGGGTCTCGAGACGAAGATCTAGGCGCTTGAATCACCTGATTCCGATAAACGAGTGAAAAGATAAATTAGACCGAAAATCGGATCAGAAATCGCGATCAGAAATAACCGCGGAAAAATCTGATAAAAGAAAACTGATGAACTGGCTAACGAACGAGCGTTCGTTGTCTGTAACTAACGAGCGAAAACCGTTCGTTAAAACGAACGTACGGATGAACGTCCGCTAAAAAGAAAAACCGGGAAAAACCGGCGAACCGATCTAAAAAATGAACTAGGGTTTTCGTAAAAAAACGGATCGGTTTTCTTTTAAAAAAACGGCGGCTACCTCGTCGGTCCGGCGAGACGCGGCGGCGACGGCGGGGCGAGGCGCGGCAGCGGCGAGGCGGCGCGGCAGCGGGCGGCGAGGCGGCGAGGCAGCGGGCGGCGGAGTGCGCGGCAACAGGCGACGGCGGCTGCGGCTGCGGCGGCGGGGCGAGGCGGCGGTGGCGGGTGGTGGTGGCGGTGGGGGAGGCGGTGTATATAAAGGGGAGAGGCAAGGGGCGGCGGAGGAGTCCTAGCCAGACTCCCGGTCTGAGTCGAGGCAGCGGCGGCGCGGCCGGTCTCCTGGGAGGAGACGGCGTCGCGGGGAGGTGGGCCGGCGGCTGGGCTTCGGGCCAGTTAGCCCCTGTGTAACTCTTTTTTTTAATAATTCCACCGAAACAAAAAAATCCTATAAAATAAAATAAAATTTTAAAAATGCCAAAACAAATTTTCACCATCTAAATAAAATATTTAGAACGAGATGAACAATTTCTTGGCCCTAAAATGCAATTTTGAAAACGCGCAATTTTTCTAATGCAAACAAAATTGCAATAAAATCCAAATGAAACAAATATTTGATTTTAATATTTTTCCTCCAATATTTCAATTATTTTGAAGAAGTCATATTATCTTCTCTCATATATTTTAATATGAAATATTTTCGGAGAGAAAAATAATTAAAACCAAAATCCTCGTTTTCAAAATTTGATAAAATCAAATTTGAAAACCGGGGAAATCCCCAACTCTCTCCGAGGGTCTTTGAGTTGCTTAGGATTTCGAGGATCGCGAGACGAAAATGCAATAAAATATGATATGCAAGAATGATCTATGTATAACATTCCAAATTAAAAATTTGGGATGTTAGAACCCATAAGCTTAAATAGTCTTGATCTCGCGGGTGTGAGATTGCTGAGTCCTCGTGACACACGGATACTTCCAAACAGTTGCAGGTGCCGATGATACCAGTGCAGGTGATGCTACCAAGCTCAAGTGGGAGCTCGATGAAGATTTTGGTCGTTCTTATGTGTCTTTTCTAAATGATCAGTAGTGGAGCCCAGTTGGGACGATCGGGGATCTAGCAATTGGGGTTGTCTTCTTTTATTTTGATTCCGCAGTCGGACCTTAATTGTACTCTGGATGATGTATGTTTAACTTATTATTTGTGTGAAGTGGCGATTGTAAGCCAACTCTTTATACCTTTCTTATTTAGTACATGGGATTGTGTGAAGATTACTCCACTTGCAACTAAATTACCATGCGGTTATGCCTCTAAGTCGTGCCACGACACGTGATAGATATAGCCGCATCGTGGGTATTACAAGAGCCCTGAGGCTAAGCGCAGAGCAAACGCAGTCTGGCCGAATAAAATAATGCTGCTTAGAAGAGTTGGGAGAGGTCCCGTCCTTGCCGTTGAACAATAAAAAATCTAGACAACTAATCAACACTGAATGCCCATCCTCCAATCATACTGAAATGCCAAATTGGGATGCTTCCAAGGACGCATTTTTCCTACAAACCGAACCGTCCAATGTTTTTGGTTCCTACATTCGAAGGCTCCATAGGTTTCTTAGTAGCTTAGCCCGTGCAGCGGCACGCTGCACCCCATCAATATGTTATGTGTGTAAATCCTATTTTTTGCTCATGTAATGGAAAATAGGGATGGGATATGTTATGTCTGTAAATCCTATTTTTTGCTCGTGTAATGGAAAATATGGATGGACAACATAGTTGGGCGTTGCCAATGATTGGAGATGGAGAAGATAAAGGTAGATTAATTTTACTTGTGGATTGTACAATAACTTTTTTCCCTTGTCTTAATAGTTGTGCTAATTGTTATGTTTTCAGGATCGCAGATATGGGGTATGTTGAATGAAGAGGTCACTCTGTGGATATTCCGAACACTATTAGTGAAAGAAAACTCGCTTTCAAAAATAGACGTCTTGGTGATAGGAGTTGTTACATCGGTATTGTGAAAGTACATTTGTAGTGTGAAGATACTCGTATAGGATGAGAACATGTTTGATTAGATAGAAGATGTAGTTGATCGGACCAATGTGTTATATTTGACGCGAATACACATAGGAAGTTGTGGAGAGAATCATGTGTTCACTTGGTTATTAGATGGCTAATTTGAAATGGAGGGTCTAAATTGGGAAAATGATGCTTTTCTTTGATGCAAAATATACCTTATAGTGTTGAACTACGAAATGGGATGATAGAAAGGCATGTAGATATGCTATCGAAAAGGCTGATTGGAACTAATTTGAAATGATATCTTAACTTTGTCATCTGGTTTGTGTTTGATTGTGTATAAATAAATATAGTCTTAAGGATCATCTGGTTATATAATAGTGTGAATAATATGTTTATTGATGTGTATGGATGTTTTATAGTTATTTTTTTGCTAATAGTCATATATCTAGGTTTACAAAAATTATGAATTTAATCAATTATTTTATTGTAAAGTTAAGGCAGTAGATGGTACATTTATAAAAAAATACAATTCTTGAAGGTGATCCTGAGGTGGTTTAAGCCTGGTACATGGTACTATAGGATGGTATGGGCCGGTGTGGTGGGTATATGGAGTAGTATAATGTCTCAGAAATTGTTAGATGGGATTAGTACATCCATGTTGACCCAAGTAAGTTCAAAACAATGTTGATCCAACTGATGTACTTTTTAAATCAAAGACGTTGCATATTTCTTTAAATTGAAAGCATTGCATATTTCTTGTAAAATCCATGTATGTGGTAATTTTACAATTTCTACAAATTGAAGATGGTAAGAAGAACAATTTTCAAAGTTTGTTTTAAGCCAGTCCATGCGTCCAATTTCTTCCCTAGATTTGTGTTAACCTCCCAACATTTCTCGTGTAAATCGGTTAATTACTGACCCTCAATACTCCCCGCAAACCGAACCCCCAGGACAAAATTATTTTCTGGTTTTTTATAGCTTATCACATAAGCCATGTCCTAAATTATTTTTCTTGTTAGCTTGTACTTCCTCTTTTTTTTACTCTACGCATAAGGACCCAAGAAAAGGCTTGGCAAAAAGAAAAGATATACTCCCTTCGTTCGAAAATAAGTGTCTCAACTTTAGTATACATTTATATTAAATTTAGTATAAAGTTAAGGCACTTATTTTACGATAGAAAAAGTACAAAGGAAAGAATTGACCTGCTAAGTTAATTTAGGATTGACTTACCATCCTAGTTTTGCATGGATCGGACAAAAAAATATTTGAATACAGTACAGACGCAAGCGCACGTATATACGCGCATACATTCACCCCTATGAATGCACATACGCACACCCTACCCCTATGAGCACCTTTAAAAGACTAAGCCGGCATATCATCTTGAAATTTACAAAGTCGCCATAGGCACCTCGTCGTCGACGAGAACGTCTCCTCCCACTGAATGCACATTGCCGGAAAATCCTGAAATAAATTCAAAAATAAATGCGAGCTTCAGGACTTGAACCCTGGTGGGTTAGGGATACCACAGTCTCTCTAACCATCCAACTACAGGTTGGTTCGCATCTGACAAATAGATGTTGGTAGTTTGCATGCAGCAGATTGGGAGTATTTAATAAAAAAAACTACCACAATGCATCAAACCGTGTCCATAAACTACCACTTTATAAATTTGTGCCCAAAACTACCACTTCTTCTTTAACCTTTAACTAAAAACTATCACATCGACTTAATGACTGATTAGCAAAAAATTAAACCTGATTATGACAAGCTGGGCCCACTCGTTAGGGCTAACATGGAATTGAGTTGTTTGACCATTTGTGTTGACTGTTAAGTTACGGATGGACATTTTATCAAACACTTGGTGTTCACCGGCGCCTGTAACTGCCCGCTCAAGAGCTCAACGGCCATGAAGGAGGAGCTTACCGCCACCGGCAGGATCTCTATGGCCTTGCAAGAGGAGCTTGTCGCCGTCGGCAGGATCTCGACAGCTGCAACCGGCCGCCGCCTCCACCCGTCACCGCGCGCCGTTTATAGCCTGAAATTACCAACCCTACGTAAGAGCTCGCATACATGGGAACTCTTTCTCTCTCTGCGCATTCACCCGATGGAGTAAATAAGAAAATCGTCGAGGAAAGAAGAGATCGCCCAGGAAATCTAGAAGGATCGAATCGCTTAGTGAACTCGAAGTATCATTTTATTTTTGCTAAGTGTATCATATTTTCTTTGAAAAGCCTCCAGTATCTATTCATGTATGATTTGCTCTATACATGTAAAAATAACGTGTATATATATATATATATATATATATATATATATATATATATGACAAATTTTATCTACAAGCAGTGGTAGTTATCACTATCTTCTTTGGCCTCCACGTGTCCCTCTTCCCCTCTCTCAAACTTGACATCAAGTCAACCGGGTAATAGATGCTGTTAACGGGTGCCGGTGCAATTTAGTACGCAGAAACTAATTCAGTTTTTATAATTAAATAATCCGGCAAGCTGGTGACAGGCTGTTGCAACTACCTCCTTAATCTTTGGTGGATGAGCATGTAAACGTGATGCTGATATTTTTTATAGGCACCGTAGATGGTAGTTTTTGTTGGAAATAGGTAGTAATGGTAATGAATAACTCTTTTTGGATTCTTCTGTTATAGTATGAAATTTATTGTCTTTTTTCTTGAACCGCATAGAGTATAGTCATGTATACCTATAGTATGGTGTATCGACATGTAACTTCTTTAGTATGGAGTATCAACAAATAACTTTTTTAGTATGGAGTATTGGCAATTAATTTTTATAGTATGTAGTATGCCCTACTAACATAAAATTGGAGTATGAAGTATAAGCATTTGATTATTGGAGTATGGAGTATTAGTACTTTTTTATGTGAACATAAAAAATATGTGTCCCAAAAAAGTAGTATTTGGTATGTAATATATAGTACATTTTAGAATTATGGAGCTTACTACGTACTACTATACTGCTATAGTATGGAGTATATTTAAAAAGGTGAATGAAGTATGGAGTGCGTCCAAATCAGCAGTATATTGTCCAAAATAAGGAGTATCTTCCCACACAAAATGTACATATACTCCCAAGATGAGAGGAGTATCTCCAGAAAAATAAATATACTTCCTCGCAGAAAAAAATACTGATCAAATGTACAAGAGTATGGATGTGTTTATTATATTATTATTTTCATGTACAAATACAAGATTGCAAAATGAAAAATCCATCAAGATATGGCATCTTCATGCAATTGCATGTGCTAGCTAGAACATGACTGCTAAAAACAACATGGGATACAAGTTTTGTTGGAAATATGCCCTAGAGGCAATAATAAATTAGTTATTATTATATTTCCTTGTTCATGATAATCGTTTATTATCCATGCTAGAATTGTATTGATAGGAAACTCAGATACATGTGTGGATACATAGACAACACCATGTCCCTAGTAAGCCTCTAGTTGACTAGCTCGTTGATCAATAGATGGTTACGGTTTCCTGACCATGGACATTGGATGACATTGATAACGGGATCACATCATTAGGAGAATGATGTGATGGACAAGACCCAATCCTAAGCCTAGCACAAAGATCATGTAGTTCGTATGCTAAAGCTTTTCTAATGTCAAGTATCATTTCCTTAGACCATGAGATTGTGCAACTCCCGGATACCGTAGGAGTGCTTTGGGTGTGCCAAACGTCACAACGTAACTGGGTGGCTATAAAGGTACACTACAGGTATCTCCGAAAGTGTCTGTTGGGTTGGCACGAATCGAGACTGGGATTTGTCACTCCGTGTGACGGAGAGGTATCTCTGGGCCCACTCGGTAGGACATCATCATAATGTGCACAATGTGATCAAGGAGTTGATCACGGGATGATGTGTTACGGAACGAGTAAAGAGACTTGCCGGTAACGAGATTGAACAAGGTATCGGGATACCGACGATCGAATCTCGGGCAAGTATCGTACCGCTAGACAAAGGGAATTGTATACGGGATTGATTAAGTCCTTGACATCGTGGTTCCTCCGATGAGATCATCGTGGAACATGTGGGAGCCAACATGGGTATCCAGATCCCGCTGTTGGTTATTGACCGGAGAGTCATCTCGGTCATGTCTGCATGTCTCCCGAACCCGTAGGTCTACACACTTAAGGTTCGGTGACGCTAGGGTTATAGAGATATTAGTATGCGGTAACCCGAAAGTTGTTCGGAGTCCCGGATGAGATCCCGGACGTCACGATGAGTTCTGGAATGGTCCGGAGGTAAATAATTATATATAGGAAGTGCTATTTCGGCCATCGGGACAAGTTTCGGGGTCACCGGTATTGTACCGGGACCACCGGAAGGGTCCCGGGGGTCCACCGGGTGGGGCCACCTGCCCCGGGGGGCCACATGGGCTGTAGGGGTTGCGCCTTGGCCTACATGGCCAAGGGCACCAGCCCCAAGAGGCCCATGCGCCAAAGGGACAAGAGGAGGGGAGAGTCCTAAAGGGGGAAGGCACCTCCGAGGTGCCTTGGGGAGGATGGACTCCTCCCCCTTTGGCCGCACCCTTCCTTGGAGGAAGGGGCAAGGCTGCGCCCTCCCCCCTCTCCCTTGGCCCTATATATAGTGGGGGGAAGGGAGGGCAACCTAACCTAAGCCCTGGCGCCTCCCTCTCCCTCCCATGACACATCTCCCTCCTCCCGCAGCGCTTGGCGAAGCCCTGTTGGAATCCCGCTACTTCCATCACCACGCCGTCGTGCTGCTGGATCTCCATCAACCTCTCCTTCCCCCTTTCTAGATCAAGAAGGAGGAGACGTCGCTGATCCGTACGTGTGTTGAACGCGGAGGTGCCGTCTGTTCGGCGCTAGGATCATCGGTGATTTGGATCACGACGAGTACGACTCCATCAACCCCGTTCTCTTGAATGCTTCCGCGCGCGATCTACAAAGGTATGTAGATCCACTCCTCCCTCGTTGCTAGATGACTCCATAGATTGATCTTGGTGATACGTAGGAAAATTTTGAATTTCTGCTACGTTCCCCAACAAGTTTAACACGAAGTGATGATGCATGTACATATACTGATCTATAACATGAGATCTGGATTGGAATTCACAGCAGTGCTGAACGTAGTGATAGTTTTGGAACGTTTGACAACATGGGGATGATCCAGCAACGGTGAGCTCTTCAACGGCCGCCGCAGCGGAGCCCGCAACTCAACGGTGGCTGTGTCGTCGGTGGAGGACGCAACTCGACGACGGCTGTGTCGTCGGTGGAGGACGCAACTCGACGACGGCTGTGTCGTCGGCGGCAACGACTCCACGATGGTGCGCCATGCATAAGGTCCTGAAATTTTGATGCATGAAGGGGTATATGCATGGTTGACATCGGCCATGGCTGCTGATCGAAGAATTCAGTTAGATTGAAAAAACAATCAGGAAAAGTTTGAAAGATTTTGTCCGCCGGATGAATACCTTGTAACATGCATCGACGCTCATAATCCCAGTCGGCTGGGATTGCCAACACGGCCGCAACAAAATTTGATTCACGTAAGTATCGGATCTCTTTTTCTAATATGGTGAGCTGCCATAGAACGTACTGCTTGCCGGCGGCCAGATTTGTTAGGTGTCTATTGGACGTGACATAGTTATATCCATGCATGAAAATAGGAACTACACGGTTGATTACTTTATCGGGTGGAGAGAAAAAAAGTTCCAGAACCAAACCCGTTAATCAAAGCGCCATCAGAGACGAGATCAAACGGCATTGGGCATGGGGGTAACTACCACCGATGGTAGTAGTGATTTTTCCTATATATATATATTGTTATATAATATACCCTATCTTCCACACCCAGTGACCAGTGTTTAATTGCTCACAAAGTTTGGAAAAAAAGGTCGCCCATCGATGAGAAACTACCCACACAAACGCTTGTGCGCGCTACGCCAGCCAAGCCCGCAGACCCGCTGTGGATTTCCCTGCAGCTCGTCGCCGGCGGCGCGACGACCTTGAAGTTTGAGTTGCTCTCGTACAGGCTCTGGGTCCCGTGACGACGTCGTCGTTGGTCAGCTCCCGCGACGTCATAGTCAGGCGCATCCGCGCATGATTGTCATTCTCCACCGAGTAGCCAAACCGGAGCAGGTCGTCCATCTCATGCACCCGCCACCGATCCCTAATCGACAGCCGCGTCCAGTGACGCACGCAACACGAAGCCGCTGAGCACCCACGCCTCCAATGCGTCCAGGTAGAATCGCCCATTAATTAGTCGGCGAGAACGCGTGCGCCAGCATGCCCAGGGCCCGACGAATGCCCCGCCGCCTCATGGTCGCCGGCGTAGAGCCCGATAGCGGACACCGGACGTCGAATCCGCAAAGTTGAGTGTGTTAAGGGCCCAGGACATGCCACAGGCCCAGGAGTAGCAACCCAGGAAGAATGCTAGCCCGAGAAGAGACGAAGGCAACCAGCTAAGTGTTACGCATCGAACAAGTGGGCTAGGTAGTATATATGTCGCATCATCAAGAGGATGTGGAACTCGGCCATTGGTTGAACGGCTCTGCCGTCAGCTTGTAAGGGGAGAAACCTGTAACTAGCTACTGCAATTCGAATACTGAAGCAATTCCCTCTTGATCCCCTTTCCTCCAAAGCAATTCCTTGAGGTTAGTAGCTAGTTGCTAACAATTGGTACTCAGAGCCAAAAATTCCTCATCCACGCTGGAGAATACTCACGACACGCGGCTGGCGGCAGCAGCGGCGCGCCGGCGACAGGAACTCATGGATCACCTAACGCCTGAGGGCAAGGCGATTTATGAGACGATTACTCAGGCAAGCGAGGTGGCTCATCTCCGCCACCAGAAAGAGCTCGACGCGCTTATTGTGAAGATCGTGGGGAGCGCAGTGGAGGCAGCGGTGTCGCGCTCTGTTGGAGCGATGGTCGATAAGGCCGTCGAGGCGGCGATGGAGACGGTCGTCAATGACCTCCAGGCGTACACCAATGGCGCCGAGGCGGAGCTACTCAAGCAAATCCAGGACCTGCGCATCGCCAAGGGCACCTCCTTCCGCACTAGAGAGATGGAGGGGTGCGAGCGCTCGCCGAAGGGGCCGCCAGATGCAGGCGTCACGGGGCTTCGTGCATCCACGCAAGTTCGGGGTACATGAACATCTGCATCGTACATTCCACCTCCATCTCGAGGTACAGCAGAATTACCCCGCCGAACATCTTCCTTCTCCAGTTTGCTGAATCGCGAGCGTCAGAGTGATTCATCGTCTTCGTCGGGACATTCTGGGCATGGGAAACTACCATCGGTCGATTTTCTGAGGTTTGATGGAGAAAATCCAAAGTTGTGGCAGACTCTGTGCGAGGATTATTTTGACATGTTCGACACCAATCCTGATTTGTGGATTGCAGTGGCCGCGATGCAGTTTGAAGGGCCGGCAGTGCATTGGCTTTCTTCTGTACAACACAAGTTTGTACGATCCTCTTGGGAAGAATTTTGTGCTGCTGTGCTCAATCGGTTTGGCCGGAATCGGCACCAAACACTAGTGTGTAAATTGTATCGTTTGCATCAGACTGGAGCTATAGAAGAGTATATCAAGCAGTTCTCTGAACTTATGGATCATCTATCCGCGTACGAGCCTGAACCAGATATGCTGCACTACACCCACTAGGTTTGTGGATGGATTAAAATTCAATGTGCGCATGGTGGTGGCTGTTCAACGCCCCCCATGATTTGGATACATCATATTCCATTGTTGTTGTACATGAGGAGGTGGGTGACAGTGAACCTGAACTCACCCAAAGACAACTCAACAAGCGCTCCAGTTATTCTGCTCTAGTTAGACAGTATAAGCAACAATCTGAATACAAGACACTAGCAGAAGCAAAACATACCGATTCACAATGAGTGACTTCTCCTTTTGATGACAAGCTAGCAACTCTTAAAGCATATAGAAGGGACAAAGGTTTGTGCTACATCTATGGTGAAAAATGAGGCCGGGACCACAAATGTAACACCACAGTTCAACTTCATGTGGTGCAAGAGCTCTTGGAATTTTGTGCTGGTGATACTGCAGATTCTGATGACAGTGAGGTAGATTTGATGGTGTTATCTGCTGAAACTCAGTCAGCTGATCTGGCTACCAATGCTATTAAGCTGCATTGTTAGGTTGCAGGGCAGGAAGCTGTGTTTCTCTTGGATTCTGGCAGCTCTCACTCCTTCCTTAGTGAGAGGCTGGCAGCGGTTATGGCAGGGCAGCAGCAGTTGAGTAAAGCTTAGAGGGTCAGAATTGCAGGAGGGGGTCAATTATTATGTACCAAATGGGTTCGAAAATGTGGCTGGTTAGTGGGAGGACATAAATTTGTGATAGATTTCAAGGTGTTATCTCTGCAGCACTATGATGGCATAATTGGCATGGATTGGCTGTCAGCTCAGGGGACTATGAGTGTCAATTGGATGAAGAAATGGTTGTCTTTTGATTGTAGAGGCAGTAGAGTGTTTCTGCAAGGTGATCTTCCTTCTGAATGTGATTTTACTGTTGTAGAAATTCAGTTAATTTAAGGAACATCTGACACAAAAGTGACAGTCCTGGGTGAGGTACCTGAGGAGATACAACAAGTTATTGATTCCTTTGCACAGGTGTTTGAACCACCCACTGGTTTGCCTCCTCGTCGCTCGTTTGATCATAAAATTCCATTGATGGAAGGTGCTCAACCAGTCAATATCAGACCGTATTGTTACTCTCCTAAACTCAAGACAGAAATTGAAAAACAAGTGAAAGAAATGCTAGCATCTGGTGTTATTTCTCCAAGCACGAGTCCATTTGCTTCTCCCATTATTTTGGTCAGGAAAAAAGATGGGACATGGCATCTATGCGTTGATTACAGATAGTTGAATATGCTCACACTCAAAAGTACCCACTACCTGTGATCGATGAACTACTTGATGAACTATCTGGTGCCTCCTGGTTTTCCAAGTTAGACTTGCGTGCTGGCTACCATCAGATACGGTTGGCTCCTGGTGAAGAGTATAAAACAACATTTCACACTCACAATGGCCACTATGAGTTCAATGTGGTTTCCTTTGGCTTAACGGGTGGACCGCCTACTTTTCAGTGTGAAATGAATGAGACACTAGCCCCTGTACTAAGAGTCTGCGTTGTAGTATTTTTTGATGATATTTTTGTATTTAGTGCGACCCTTCAGGATCATGTTAAACATCTCAGACAAGTACTACAATTGTTGAAGCAGCATTAGTGGAGGGTTAACGAGAAGAAGTGTGCATTTGCTCAGCGTAGCATTTCCTATCTGGGATTTGTGGTCAGTGGTCAGGGAGTGTCGACAGACCCAGCCAAGGTGCGAGATGTGTTGAACTGGCTAGTGCCCCAATATGTCAAGGAGCTCCATGGGTTTCTTGGACTATCTGGGTACTATCGCAAATTTGTCCGTAACTATGGTGTGATTAATCAACCATTAACCCAATTGCCGTGGAAGAATGTGTCGTTCGTGCGGACAGCAACAACACAGACAGCTTTTGATGTTCTGAAGAAAGCAGTTACATCTACACCTGTACTTGCGTTGCCTAATTTCTGTCTTAAATTTACAGTAGAAACTGATGCAAGCGATACTGGTGTGGGGCAGTGTTGATTCAGCAAGGCCATCCAATTGCGTTTGTCAGTAAGGGGTTAGGACCACGTACCAGGGGCCTATCCACATATGAAAAGGAATATATGGCGATTCTACTAGCTGTGGAACAGTGGCGTGCATATTTGCAACATGTTGAGTTCTTAATACTGACGGATCACTTCAGTCTAGCTCATCTTGAGGATCAGCGATTGCACACACCCTGGCAGCAAAAAGTTTTCACTAAGCTGTTGGGATTGCAATTTAAGATCAAGTACAAGGAAGGCAGTGAAAATCGTGTAGCTGATGCATTATCTCGTATGCCTCATCCTGATGCTGAACTACTGGTCGTAACTTGTCAACAACCTCTTTGGCTCCAGGATGTAGTGCCAACCTATCAGGACAGCCAAGAGGCACAGGAGCTATTGACTCATTTGGCAATTAAAAACGATATTGATGATCACTTCTCTCTACAAGCAGGGTTGATTAGGTATAAGAAGAGGCTGTGGTTGCCCAGCAGTTCCCCTCTCACTGTCACTATCTTGAAAGCTTTCCATGATAGCCCCTTGGGAGGGCATTCCGGTGTGCCAATAACATTGAGAAGACTCAAGCAGTTGTTTTACTGGAAGAGGATGAGTGCTCAAGTACATAAGTTTGTGCATGAGTGCTTGATCTGCCAGCGTGCTAAACCGGACAGAGCTAAGTATCCTGGCCTTCTTGCTCCTCTGCCAGTTCCTTCACAATATTGGCAGATGTTAACAATGGACTTTTGTGGAAGGGCTTCCTCGTTCTGGGCGCTTCAATTGTGTTTCGGTGGTTGTCGACAAACTGTCCAAGTATGCACATTTTATTGGTCTCCTTCACCCATTCACTGTGTCAACAGTGAAATCTGCATTCATGGACAATGTGTATAAGCTTCATGGCATGCCAGAATCAATAGTTACTGGCCGTGATCGTATCTTCACTAGCCGTTTCTGGCGGGAAATTGATGCCTTGACAGTAGTTAAACTGCGCATGAGTTCTTCTCATCACCCTCAGACAGATGGGCAGTCTGAATGTGTGAATCAATGCCTGGAGGCGTTCCTCAGATGCTTTACACATGCTTTCCCTGCGAAGTGGGCACAGTGGCTTCTACTTGCTGAATAATGGTACAACACAAATATGTATTCCTCCTTGCAGGGCAAATCCCCTTTTGAAACATTCTATGGACATTCGCTGCGGCAGTTTGGAATTTCTGATGCAGATACTTGCTCGGTGCCGGAGCTATCTGCCTGGCTTCAGGACCGTGCGTTGATGCTCAAGCTCTTGCAGCAACACTTGGAGCGCGTTCGCACTCGCATGAAGCATCAAGCAGATAAGAAACGTTCAGACGGAGTGTTCCAGCCTGGTGATTCAGTGTTCATAAAGTTGCAGCCGTACATTCAGTCTTCAGTTGCTCTGCGTGCACATCATAAGTTATTGTTCAAGTTTTATGGACCGTTTAGAGTACTGGAGCGAGTGGGTTCATCGGTGTATCGTCTCCAGCTACCTCCCAGCAGTAAGATTCATCTGGTGCTACATGTCTCACAATTGAAGAAGGCGTTGGGTCCTCATTGTCAAGTGCAATTTGAACTTCCTCCAGTGGATTCACATCTTGCTATTCCAGTCTGCGTGTTGCAGCGACGCTTTCGTCAAGATGGAGCACGTGCTATTCCTCAAGGGCTAATACAATGGTCTGATCAAGCCAAGCCCTTGGCGACCTGGGAAGATCTGGAAGAATTGAGGCAACGTTTTCCGCGAGTGCCAGCTTGGGGACAAGCTGGTTTCCAAGAAAGGGGGAATGTTAAGGGCCCAGGACATGCCATAGGCCCAGGAGTAGCGACCCAGGAAGAATGCCCGCCCGAGAAGAGACGAAGGCAACCAGCTAAGTGTTACGCGTCGAACGAGTGGGCTAGGTAGTATATATGTCGTGTCATCGAGAGGATGTGGAACTTGTCCATTGGTTGAACGGCTCTGTCGTCAGCTTGTAAGGGGAGAAACCTGTAACTAGCTACCGCAATTCGAATACTGAAGCAATTCCCTCTTGATCCCCTTTCCTCTATAGCAATTCCTTGAGATTAGTAGCTAGTTGCTAATAGAGTGTCGCGGCGACTGACCACGCTGCGAACAGCAAAGAATCGCTCGGGCAATGGTCGTTTGAGTCCGTGATGACGGCATACTCCAGGGTCCAGGCCGTGGAGCACACGGCGGCACGGCCACGACGGCGACCCCGGGAATCAGCGGAGATTCCTCCTATCCGGATCTTGCCTATCCAACATCGTTCCGCCGTTTCCCCAGCGCACCGCCAGCTCCCGCCCTCGAGCTCAACCTTGACCGAGGTAGACCATGGACCTTGGCATCATGAGGGGAAAGTTGTGGCTACTCTCGGGTGTAGGTACACCCGAGTTTGCAAAACTTTGAAAAATGTGATAAAACAAGGTCCAAAAAATCTAGAATTTTGAGACAACAAGCTTCATTAAGTGTTTGAACTTTTTGCAAAATTTCAGCTAAAAACAACATCTGAGGAGCTCTCACCAAAAAACAAAATCAATGCTGAAACAGTGCGCAAACTTAGAACATTGATTTTTTTTGCCGAGAGCTCCTCTGATGCTATTTTTCGTTGAATTTTTGCAAAAAGCTTGAACATTTGATGAAGTTTGATGTCCCAAAATTTCAGATTTTTTTTACATTGTTTGATCATGTTTTTCTAATTTTTTTTCAAACTCGGGTGTACCTACACCCAAGAGTAGAAAAGCTGGTCTCCATCATGAGCCCCGCTACCTTCTCTCTCTAAGAACCGGATCGGCTCCGATGGGTAAACGGGGCGAGACAACAGTTGTCTCCGCAAGACTTGCGAGGAGCGGAGCTTCGCAGCGGCTAGAGGCAACGACTGGAGTGGCGGCGGCGTGATAGCTCCAGCACCCAAGATGGAAACCTGCACACAAGCACCATTAAGCCGGCGACCTCGCGCCCTCGGGCTGCCTCACCTCACGACGTATGCCCTGTGCACCATCAAGAGTTCAATACTGCCGCCCAGGCGCACCAGATGCATGAGCCACCTCCACGCGCAGCAGGAGCATCATCCGTTGCATCCCCGCCACAGCCGCTTTCGTTGTAGCCCGGGGCGCCGAGGTTGTGGCCGCCTGAATATACAAACCATCGGCAGACGAATCATTATAGAGATGTAGACCCAAACCCTACAAAGATGAAGCACACAAACACATAAACAACCAATAATCATACAGGAAGGGGGGAATCAAGAGAGAAGCAAGCGGATAGGCCAAACCAACCAATAACTTTTTTTCGAACCGGGCTATACCCCTTTCCATTGCAAATGAACGGAAATACAGAGTTCAGACACATGTCAGGAGGAGGGAAAGAGGTAAAGCGAGTCCGGGCACTGCCAGGAAACCCACTACATTCGCCCACCATCGAAACGAATGTCATGGGGCGAAAACCTAGACAGCACCGAATATCCACGGCAAACACCCATAAGTTTTAGCTACAGACCGAGACATGAGACATTCGCAAAAGAACCATAACGCCACCACATGATCGTACGGTCGCCCAGCTCCAGCCAACGAGGTATTGCAGCCCTTCAATCTCCTCCGATCGCCACCCTCGCCGCATTGCACATCTCCATCATGCGCATCGTGCTCGACCTGATCATCTCAACACCGCTTCGCAGCTCCTTGGCGCCCTCCTCTTCCTGCAGTCCTGTCCAGTACAGTAGGAAAGAACACATGGAGAAAACAATCTCAAAAGGCGTTTTGATAATCTTTTTTTCGAATGTAGCTCGATTTCGAGCTAGCCAAATGGCCCAGCAAGCAGCAGCCAAGCCCACCGTATAGTACTTTTGTCCATCAGGAAGAAAAGTGTGGCACCAAGCAAAATATTGCCAGTAGCTATTCGGGCACATCTCAGTACCCAGAACCATCCCAACGCATCTCCAGATCACTTTAGCAACAGGGCAAGTAAAAAACAGATGTTGGGAGTTTCCCAACTCATTACAGAAAGAACATGTGGGATTCCCAGTCCATTTCCTCGTTCTCATAACTTGTCTAGTGAGCACAGCGTCCTGGGACAGTTGCCACATGAAGATTTTGATTTTGAGAGGGATCTTGGCTCTCCAAATCCATCTATAATGGCAACCACTAAGAGGGTTTTCAAGCCATTTATACACAGATTTAGTGGAGAATTTGCCATTGCTATTAAGCCCCCAGTAGACCCGGTCCACACCCTGACTCAACTGGATATTATTGATCATTTTGTTTATTTCCCCCCATTGACGAGATAATTCAGGGGTGAGTCTTCTTCTAAAGAAAGAGTGGACGTCCACATACTTGAAACTATCAATAGTGCAATCCTGATTATTGCAGATCTCAAACAGCAAAGGGTAGAGGGTCTGAAAAGGACTCAACCCGTTTATGGAATCTTTCCAGACTCTAACAAGGTCACCAGATTCCAAACGAATTTTCCTACCTACCAAATAGATATCTTTGACTTTAAGCAGGGCTTTCCAATAGGGGAATCAGAAAATCTGGGCTTTACCGACGCCACAGATTTATTAGTCAAGTAACGCGCCCGAACAATATCTTGCCACATACCCGTTTGGGTCTCTAGTTTCCACCACCATTTGACCATCAAACTAACATTCTGCGTAAATCCTTTACACCCAGGCCACCCTTATCTCTGGATCTGCAGATCCTATCCCATCTAACCAGATGGTACCTCCTCTTCTTATTGCAGCCTTGCCAGAAAAACTTTCTTCTGTGTTTGTCTAAGCGCTCAATGAAAGTTTTATTCATGAGCCACATAGACATATGATATAAGGATAGTTGGGTGACTACCGAGTCCAGTAAGGTCAGCCTCCCCCCCATCGAAGCTGCATTGCCTATCCAGGCTTCAAATTTTTTCATATATTTCGTAACAATGAATTCCCAATCTGAAGTTCTAAGGTTGGTATAGCTGACAGGCATCCCTAGATATTTGATGGGGAAACTGCCCACTTCGCAACGAAATAGGTCTGCATACATTTTCACCACATTATCATCGCCTCCCACAGTGAGGATCTCACTTTTCTGGAAGTTCACCTTAAGACCAGACATCAATTCAAAAATATGGAGAAGCATTTTCAAGTTAACAGCTTTGTCAATGTCATGCTCCAGGCATATGATGGTGTCGTCCGCATACTGAAGAACTGCTACTCCATTAGGAATTAAATCAGCGGCCAGCCCCACTATCAGGCCACTTTTTTGGGCATTTGTAATCATTTTAGCCAAACAGTCCACAGCTAAATTGAACAAGAAAGGGGAATGGGGGTCACCTTGCCGGACCCCTTTCGCACTTTGAAAGTAAGGGCCAACTTGGTTATTCAACTTAATGCTCACAGTCCCATTGTGCAGGATACTTCTAATCCACCCGCACCATTTTTTGTTAAAGCCTCGGAGCTTATGACACTCAAGAATAAAATCCCAGTTGACTTTGTTGTAAGCCTTCTCAAAATCAAGTTTCAGAATCACCCCCACTCTCTTTTTCACGTGAGTATAGTTAAGAATTTCATGCAGAGACATCACCCCGTCCATGATGTTCCTTTTTTTCACGAAAGTGTTCTGGGCCCTATTTATGAGCTTATCAGCATATTTTTCAACTCGCCTATCTAGGACCTTAGTGATAAGTTTGTACGGACATCTCAGGAGGCAAATCGGCCGGAACTGTTGAATCTTGTCTGCGCCCGCGGTTTTGGGGAGAAGAGTAATCACTCCATAATTAAGGCGCTGTACGTCCAATTCCCCTTTATGAAAGTGTTCAAACAGGAGCATAATATCATCCTTCACGATATCCCAACACACCTGATAAAATTCTACAGGAATGTTGTCCGGCCCGGGTGCTCTATTGTGTGCCATAGCAAACAGAGCTTCCTTAACTTCAGTCTCCGTAAAGACCCGACACAAATCAGCATTATGCTCCTCATCAAGTTTTTCATTAATGGTCCAAGTATCAGGATCCATATGGAACTCATTGCCGGGTGCAGGTCCGAAAAGGTTTTTGTAGTACTCTGTTGCATGAGAAATCAAATTACTAGTCCCTTCTATTTCCACATCCCCAACTTTCAGGGAATGGATCGTGTTTTTCCTTTTACGCCCGTTCGCAATCTTATGATAGTAGTCAGTATTGAGATCCCCTTTCAGCAGCCATCTTTCATGAGATTGCTGCAACCAAAAGATCTCTTCGTTCACCAAAAGCTCATGCAGTTCCATACTAATATCCATTTTGTTACTGTACATCTCAGGGGATAGGGGGCCATTTTCTTCCAATTCTTCCAATAAGGCTAACTCCAACCTAAGCTCTTCTTTCCTTCTCTTGTCATGACCATACTTGTTGGACCCCCACCCTTTAAAGTAATTCTTAAACCTCTTAAGTTTGATATTTAAGATATCAATAGGGTCCGAGGAGTGCACTTTCCTCGACCAGATCCTACTCACAGTAGGAAGGAAATTTTCATCTTTAATCCAAGGAATGTTGAAACGAAACTCACGAGGCTTAGGAGCTTCACGCCCCTCTTCTCCATCAGAGAGAAGTAAAGGATTATGGTCTGAGATTTCCCGAACCAACTTCCTGACAGATGCCATAGGAAACAGATCCTCCCATCCTTCAGACATCAAGATGCGATCCAGTTTTTCCAGGGTAGGGTGAGCTTGGTTATTAGACCAAGTATATTTCCCCCCACTGATATAAATCTCTCTCAGGGCCAAGGCATTGATGATGGAATTGAAGATGTCAGTAGCTCTATTATTCTGCATCTTTTTATTTTTCTCATCACCATGGCGCAAGACATTGAAATCACCCCCTACAATATAAGGCACAGTCATGCTACTACAACTAGCAGCCAGTTCTATTAGAAATTCCTCTTTAAACTCCTCATGAGCTGCCCCATAGACCACCAGCAGGCCCCAATCAGCTTTCTTCTTCTTATCGTGCAGGTTTAACTGCAAAACATATTTCCTTTTTGTACAGGAGGTGATTTCCATAGTATCTTGCCTCACTCCTCCTAAGATGCCACCAGACTTCCCCACAGATGGAATCCATTCCCAATGGAAAAGACCAAAAGGGTCAATTCTCCTAATGCATTTAGGAGTAAAATGTTCCTTCATAGTTTCTTGCAAACCAATAAAATCCAGAGAATGGTCACTAATCATGTCTGAGAGGCAGGTGGCCATTCCTTTCTTGCCTACCCCTCTACATTTCCAAATGAGCCCCCTCATTTGGAACATTTTTTGTGAAAATAAGATCTAGTAGTCCTGCCAGGAGGCAATGCAGGACTACAACACACATCTTCATAGGATACTGCCTTATTCTGGCTCCTAGTCACAGGCCTAGAGAGCTTAACGGCAGATTTCTTTTTATGTCTCCTATTCTTCAGTTTACCAGAGGCTTTTTGTTCAAATACAGTTTCATCTTGGTCAAGCCAGGTCAAGTTAGCAGGAACGGATTTTCCTAGTCCATTGGTAACTAAAATATCATCCTCAATATCAGTATTATTGTCCCCAATATTCTTTTTACTATCTAGATTTTCTTTCACCCTATCCAGCTCTCTAAGCACGTTCACACATGTAAAATCATTATCAGGTATTTTTGACCCCCATACAAGTGGCTCTATACATTAATTCTTTATCAGAAAGAGCACCGAAAGAATTCTTGCAAGATATACTGATGTTACCTTCCAGGTTCTTCTTCTGAGCCAAGTTAATAGCTTTAGCTTCAATATGCTCCTGTCCCCCCTACGTATTGCGCTTGCTGAATCTTAGTGCCACTTCAGGCGCAAGGGGAGGTGTGAGGATGATCTCATCGTTGTGATCAGAAAGAGGAAGCTGTACCATGTAGTCACTTGAGGTCTTCAGATCTGGGTATACGTCACCATTCACCTCCACAACCTGAGCAGAGTTAGCCCCAGTAACATCAAAAGACAACGAACGACGAGTTGCGGGTATATCATTTACCTGCACATCTTTAGGCTCAATTACATGTTCCAGCGGGGCCATATGTATATCAGTCTCCATAGCCACCATCCAGCGTGAGGTATCCAGAGTTGTTCCTCCTCCAGCCATCTCATGTTCTTTTGCCAGTGTTTCAATAAGCAGGGATGTATCATTTTCACTATCAGATGATTCTGAGAGGTCATGGTCTTGTGGTGACAGACGACAAGTCTTGCCCCCACGAGCACCAGCACCATCTCTGCTACTCTCAGGGAAGTCAGCTTGCTTTTCCTCTTTTTCCTGATCAGTTCGTTTACGTTTAGGAGTCTGATCAGGTTTAGTAGGTGCATCTTTCGCTTCCACTTCCATAGGGTCTTTGATCACAGGATTCCTGACAAGAACTTCTTCCACCTCATAGGTAAACTTATAGAAACGCCCCCCCCCTCAGGACACCTTCCACCATAGCAGGCAACTGATCAACAGAGCGACATCCAATTTTGGCTCTAACAGACGAAGAACGATTCATAGTAGACACATCTACCTCAAGAGTAATGCCCACTAATCCACCCACATAGGCCACCGTCCTATCACATCTCTTGTTCGGAGGGATCTTCCCAATTCGAACCCAAGCAATTTCCAACAGGCCCTCAGATTCAATATCTTCAGACCAAGGAAAAAACTTAACTGAAACTCCACACTGCTTTAGTCTCACATTTTCCACAAACAGAGCACGATCCACTTCCCTAGGATTAGGCATCCTCATCACAAATTTTTTAGGTGCGAAAAATCTAGCAGAACATCTCCACCCCTGCCCCACATAGATGCTTAATTCATGTTCTATATCTTTGGTCGGAGCAGCCCCCTCAGTTATAGTAACAATCACATTAAAAATCCTCTCCCTAGCTTGCCTATCAATGCTAAAATCAGGAATATAGAAGAATCCCTGCCCCTTGCTTTGGAACGCACACATCATAGGAAAACACTCCCACGGCAGGAACTCAGCACATACCACATGCAAATGACCTTTCTTCTTACATCTATCACACACAGCTTGCGGGCATCTAGCAGTGAAATGACCAGTCAGATTACAGATCTGACATGGTTCAGGGCGAGGAGCAATATTACCAGGGTATGCAGGAGGATCTTGCGTACGAGGAGGAGTGGTGTTCTTCCCATGGGTGCGGACCATGTTCGTGTCCCCTTCGTCCGCTCCCCACCGCTCCCGGCGAAGAAGCTCAGCCTGGTTGCCTCCGGCCGCCTTGTCCCACTTCTCCGATCCCGCATCTCCAGATCCCGAAGCTCTCTGTGTCGACGAGTCCCCCGTCTCCGTCTTGCGCTTCCAGACGTGGTGGTCAAGGCCATGGCCGCGTCCCCGGCCACGATCGAAGCGCCCAGCCCCACGACCATGTCGCCCCGCACCAAATCCCTCTCCCCTCATGGTGATTTTGCTTTTGTCAAGCGTATCGAGCGGTGGAATCTGTGTGGGGGATGCCACAACTTAGGCAAAAGAACGACTATCTCCACGAATTTTTCCTTCCCACCAGCCGAAGGATTGAGGAACCCTAGATCTAGCCCCCAGCGGCGCGTCCCAGAAGTGAGGCAAGCACTCGCTCAGATCGAAAGTGAGGGGCGGGGGCTCAGAATTTAAACCAACCAATAACTACATGGCAGACAGGACGAGAACTGCATGGCGACCGAAGTAATGAGTGAACATCGGACAGTTGGCCACCAACGGCATCGTCTCTCATTAACGCACGACAACCTCGAGCAGCAGCTCGGCTCCGGCCATTACACACCCGATTAATGACGACTGCTCGAACCCCAGGATGGCGGCCTGGGTGACCCAAATCGCTCCGACTCCGGGCAGAGGCTGGACGAATCATGACAAGAGTCTGTGGTGTAGAAGTGCATGCTCTAACCAATGCAACCAAAAAACCAATCTGATAGAAGATACTAGGTAGCATATTATCCGTCAACACTCCCTCTCACGTGTGGCTCCCTCGGGCCTAAACATGGACCGAAAGTGGGATACAATTTAATTGCGTCAGCTGGGTCTTGAACTCAAGACCTCTTGCCTCTGATACCATGTAGAAGTGCATGTTTTAATCAATGAACCAAAAAACCGATCTAATAAAAAAGACTAGGCAACACATTATACATCAACACGTGAAGCAAAGAAAACCAATGGGGAGAGCCACCTATATAGAGAGTCTCCGAGGAACAAGAGACGTAAAGCGAATCAACATCAAGGATACAGAACGATCCAGAAAATTGGTTTCTAGACGTGAGGCAAGGGCGGCACTGCCTGAAAGCCCAACACACGTCAGCCTCTAAACAGACGGTGGCAGTACCGAATAACGTGGCGAGCTCCCAATCAACACAACGTACTCCATGTATAATAACATTGTGCGATGACCACACTATCCATGAAACACGTGGATGGACACGCAAGAAAAAAAAATCGCAGTCGAATCAATCACGGCGGCATACAGACGCACATGCAGCAGCCAGCCCATGAACCACGGGGCCATGCAGCTGGTCACAAGCAAAACAACAAGCAAAATCAAACACGCCGGCATGCAGCCCATGTGCGGGCCGATAGAATGTCCTCAGATCACAAACTAAATCGCTAGGTTCACCTCGACGTTTACACGCTTGTGTCCCTCACTAAAGCACGTGGCATGCTTCTATTGGCTGACTTTTCACTGATAAGAAAAAGTAAAAAAAAAACAGGGCCATGCAGCCTTGATCTATACCGAACGGAGCCTTGATCTATCTTGCAGAAGTTCCCTAATCACCATGCAATGCTCTCTCCATGTTGCTAAAGGGATCACATGAGCCATAAATGTTTGATATGACAACAGCACAATCAGATTCAACTATGATCTCTTCATTACCCATATCAAGAGCAGCCTTCGGACCAATGGCACGCACAAAGCTTCAGCCTCTTCAAGACTAGCACAGACATGGAGTATAATATATCCATCAGTAGCTTCACCCGTATTGGCCACAAACACAACATCCGTGTTAACTTTGAACCATACATCAGGTGATTTAATCCATCTAGATTTTCCACTTGACCTAGTCCGAATTTGTTCAGCACTGACATTTGGCACTTCAGAGGATCAGTAGCATGAACCGGCTTCTTTCCCTTATCATCAATAGTGAGGCATTCACCTGAAAAAGCCACAATGTAAGAACGATAATGCTACACTTACGGACCGCTGCTACGGACCAAGCGATACGCGCTGATGTGGAAACGTCCACGTCATCCCCACAGCCCACCCCTCTCGAGCAGAAAACAGCAGAAAAATTACTCACGCACAACAGCCAGACCGTCCGCCTTCTTCTACCTCGAAAGAAAAGAACAGCCTGCCGCCTCCTCGTTTTCCAGACGGGCCGCTCGGATTCCCTCGCTCCACATTGAACAGATGGCCGCTGGGATTCTAGGTCAGGCGGCGTCGTTGTCGCAGCAGGTCGTAGCCTAAACTGCTGTCGTGGCAGCCGGTCACCGTCGAAGCTTGAGGACTGAAGGAGGTGAGGTTCTTGCCCCAACATTGTTCAATCTTTGCATCTTCCATCTAACTTTTCTCGATCAGATTACGATTGATTTTTTTCGTTTCAACAGCTGCTGTCGTCGCAGCTGCTCACCGTCAAAGCTTCGACAACGTGGATGACGCTGGGGGTGGAGCTCTTGTGTGCCTGGGCGAGCTCGGGGACTAGAGGAGGTGAGTGTTTTGCCCCAATATTTTGTTATGTTTAATATCTGCACCTTTTATCTAGCTTTTCTTGACCGTGCGGTCGATGTTACTGTATGTTGATCGATTCTTATATTCCTTTCTTCTCTCTGAATCTACATGCCTCTGAATCTACAAGCTTCTGAATCTACATGCCTCTGAATCTGCATGCCTCTGAATCTACATGTCTCTGAATCTACAATATGTTACCATCCCCTATCAGTTTAGTTATATTGCCTTTGAACAATAATAATGTTTAAAGTTTTCTTGATTTATAGAAATGGATGATGGAACTGGTGGTGTTCAAGAATCAAGTGACATGTCGATTTCAAGCGATGATGACACCAATAAGCAACGGAATGAAAGCAATGTGGAACTTGAACATGACCTTGGTGAAGCTCAACCAGATGCCTTACTTGGAGACCCTAAATTGGGGATGACCTTTGATACTGAGAATGAGGTGCGAGAGTACTACAACAACTACGCTAAAGCAAAGGGCTTTGGTGTGACAAGAAGAAGCTCAAACAATGATGATAATGGACAGCTGAAGTATCTTACACTTTCGTGCTCTCGGTATGGTAAGACTCAGTCCAGATCAAGAAATATGTTGAAACCAAATCCAACAACCGGGTTAGGATGTAAAGCTAAAATCAATATTATCCGTGGTCCTGATGGGAAGTTTCATCTTTCAACTATCATTTTAGATCATAATCATACATTAAGTCCACACAAGTCTCGGTTATTCAGATGCAACCAAAAGTTAGACTTCCATGTGAAGCGAAGGCTTGAGCTGAATGACCGGGCTGGAATTCGAGTAAACAAGAATTTCAATTCTTTTGTTGTGGAAGCAAATGGTCATGAGAACCTAACTTTTGGTGAGAAGAATGCTCGCAATTTTCTAGAGAAAACAAGAAGGTTGAAACTTGGCAGAGGTGATGCTGAAGCGGTTCGTGATTATTTTGTCAAGATGCAATCCGACAACCCAAATTTTTTCAGTGTCATGGACCTTGATGATGAATCTCGACTAAGGAATGTCTTTTGGGCTGATGCAAGAAGTAGAGCAGTGTATGACTCTTTTCATGATGTCGTTAGTTTTGACACAACATATTTGACGAACAAATATGATATGCCTTTTGCTTGTTTTGTCGGAGTGAATCATCATGGACAATCAGTTTTGCTTGGATGTGCTCTATTATCAAATGAAGATACCGAAACATTTGTTTGGTTATTTCAAGCATGGCTCACATGTATGTCAAATCTCCATCCAAAAGCTATTGTAACCGATCAAGCAAAAGCAATTCAGAATGGTGTGGAAAGAGTTTTTCCAGAATCTCGATATAGATGGTGTTTGTGGCATATAATGAAGAAGATACCCGAGAAGTTTGGTGGATATGATGAGTATGATCACATTAAGGCTGCTATTGGCAAGGCAGTTTATGATTCATTAACAATTACAGAGTTTGAAGTTGCTTGGATGCATATGCTTGAGAAGTATGATCTTGGTGATAACGAATGGCTTAAAGGGCTTTACCGCCATAGGCACCGATGGGTTCCAGTATTTGTGAAAGATGCCTTTTGGGCAGGTATGTCTACTACACAACGTAGTGAGAGTATGAATGCCTTCTTCGATGGGTATGTTAATGCAAAAACTACATTGAAGCATTTTGTTAGCCAATATGAGAATGCTCTTCGTGATAAAGTTGAGAAGGAGAATATTGCTGATTTCAACTCTTTCAATTCAACCATACCTTGCATCACACACTTTGATATCGAGAAGCAATTTCAATCAATCTATACAAATTCGAAGTTCAAAGAATTTCAAGAAGAGCTAACACACAAGATGTATTGTGATCGGAAGTTAATATAAAAAAAAAGGGCAATGGAAACATATGAAATAACTGAGGATGTGCTGATTGACAAAGAAAAATGGTGGAGAAAAGATATTGTGTACCATGTACAATTCAGTGAGGAAGAGTTTGAAGTTAAGTGTCCATGTCGCCACTTTGAGTTCAGGGGGATTCTCTGTAGGCATGTGTTATGTGTGCTCACTCACAAGAAAATCAAGGAGGTTCCTCCACAATACATTCTTGATTGGTGGAGAAAAAATGTGAAAAGAAAACATAACTTCATCAGATGCACATATGGCGGCATGGAAGATACTCCTGTTGCAAATCGTTTTGATAGATTGTGCAACAGTTTCTACCCAGTTGCAGAGATAGGCGCCATGTCAGATGATTCATGCAATTCATTGATTGAAGATCTCTGCACCTTGAAAATTAAGTACTCTAGCAACTCAAGTTCTGAAAATAATAAGGATCAGGTTAGTGCACCAAAAGATCAATTGCAGGAAGAGGCGCCTTCTGATGGGAAGACAACAAGTAAAACTATACTAAGTCCAATAGCTGTTAGATGTGTTGGACGTCCTCCTTCATTGAGAAAAAAATCCAAGGTTGATAAGCTTATTCGTCAAGCAAATGAAAAGAAGAAGAAAGCTGAACTAAGGGAGAAGAAAAAGGCTGCACAAGAAGAGAAGAAGGCTGCACAAAAGGAAGCTGAACAAAAGGTATTCTCCCTATATTATGTTTTTATTCTGTGAAAATAATAACCCAAACTCGTGCGTGTTTTCTTACTAAGTATTTATTTCAAGCTCGCTCCATGAATTTGAAAAAGAAAATGTCCAATAAAAAAAGGAAATCATCACAGGATGATATTGTAGAACAAGATGACCAAACTTGTAGTAGCATGGCTGAGGTATGCTTATTTCTCACATTTTTATTTCTAGTAAACTCTTAAACATCCATGTAATTTTATCACTTTCTTTGGAGCAGAAATCATTTGACTTGGGCATTACCAATGGCGACATAAATCCACCCCAAGGATCAACTACAGTATCACTTGGAGGTTCATGGACAATGGTTATGCCCCAAATTCTCAGAGAATATACAAGTATGCTGTTTCAAGTTCAGCAAGGATCGACTGTAGTGCCTAATTCTGCAGCATTACACTTCAATGAAAATTAAGGGCTCGACGATATGATGGACCAGAGTTTGGACATGATTTACGTAGTTTGAAGATGTTGGATGCAATATTTTGTATGAACTTGTCAACTTTAATGTAATACCTGATACCTGATAGGCACCAGGGCACTAGAAAAGTAGACGGATTTATGTTTTGTCATTTTGTTTCGGCCCAAGGGACTTGAATTTGTCTCTGTTATATGGTTCAAGTATTAGTTGATTCCACTTTCAGTTCCAGTTCAAATGATTAGGTGATTCTTTCATGTCGATCCTAGCAGAAACATCAGCAGCAAATACTCTTTCAGTCTCAATAACACAATGACAGAATGTAAGAGGCAAGAATATGATGAAACCCACTTTTGTATTGATCTCAGCCAAGTACATGAGTGCACGAACGTGCTAGTCAGTCGTGGCTAACTAAATCCCTGAATAGGGAGATATGTTTACAGTGTACAACATCACGGAACAACAACAATATATAGGGATGTTTCCAACAGACATATTTCTTACTGAACTGCCTTGATTTTGTGCCCTTTCTGCATCAGCTGCTGGTGATGCTTACAGCTTTTGGATAATTCTGCTGGATCCTGAAAATGTTCACAGGGAGGGCACTAGCTGATGGTATGTTCAGAGAAGGATTGAGTCTGCACTTGTTTGCAGAGATGACATGTCCTGACAAGATATACACAGGCAACCATATGATAGTGTTGATGATGCAAGATTGAACAATATATTGGCTTGTTTAGCTTCTGTTATCAGAATTTGCATCTTGTGTGGTACTGTTTCATCACACATCTAACACAACTCTGAATCTGTCAAGCAAAAAGTAACATCATCAGACAACCAAGGGACATGGGCAATTTCACACAACATGCAGGATATTTGCGATTTTAGTTGCTCGACATGACAACAATGGAGGACCTCGCCGTGGCACAATCCGGCCAAGAGTTCGCGCCGCCGCAGCCGACGACCAATAGCTCGCGCCGCCGTCGCCGGAGACCAAAGATCTCGCGCCGCAGCCGCCGGAGACCAAGAGCTCGTGAGCGCCGCCCGCGTACGACTGAGCGCGCTGACCCTCGCCATGTCACGCTGCCGCTAATCTTGGGGAACATCCTCTCCGCCGCCAGCAATCGGCCGTCGCCGTCGCGTCGCCCGGGAGAGAAAGGGGATGAGCGGACGGTCTGGCTGTTGTGCGCGAGTAATTTTTCTGCTGTTTTCTGTTCGAGGGGGGTGGGCTGTGGGATGACGTGGACGTTTCCACATCAGCGCGTATCGCTTGGTCCGTAGCAGCGGCCCGTAAGTGTAGCATTATCGATGTAAGAATCCATGATGGAGCATTTTCCTTGGTCGTGGACCACATCATTTTGTAGGAACCAACCATGCCAGAAGTCTAGGCCAAGCCATGCTACTTCGATTTGATTTTGGAGAGTTTTCCTTGGTCGTGCACCACATCGTTTCGTAGAGAACCAACTGTGCCAAAAGAGTAAAAGGACCAAGCCACGCTACTTCGGTTTGATCTCGGCGAGGAGGATCAGAGGCAGTCAGAACTATGTATTTGAAAACACTTTCCTCCGAAAGATCCCCACCCCTCGCATCTGATCTCACAAAGTCACAAGGCCCAGGCCTTTGTACATTTAGCCACAGCAGAAAACTATTCTCATCCGCCATACCACATATATCTCTTTCCAAATTCCTTTTCCATTTGTTCTGCTTTGTAGCGAGATTATCAGAGGCTAGGGATTTAACATTCCACACCAAGTTCCACGTATTCCTGTCGCCCTTCCAAACAATACTACTTCCGGTCTGATTTCATCGGACTGCTTCAAATTACTATGCCAGCTTGTACGTACTTCAGACAAAGAAGTGCCTGGATGATTCGTAGTGCCAAGCCGGCACATCCTCCTTCCGTTTGGGTAGTTTTATCTTCAAAATCTCCTCCGCATCATTTGGCCAGAACATCTCCCGCACCAAAGTCCCGTTCCATTCCTTACTCTCACCTAAAAAAAGATCACAAACTCTGCTAGTCCGAGACCGTTTCCTGCTACTTCCTCCGTCCGGAAATACTTGTCATCAAAATGGATAAAAAGGGACATTTTGATGACAAGTATTTCCGGACGGAGGGAGTACTAAATAAATATACGTCTAGATACATCCCTTTTTATCCATTTTGATGACAAGTGTTTTCAGACGGAGGGGTACTAAATAAATGTAAATAAACACATAAACTAGGCAGGGGGAGACCACAATGCTAAATGTAAAAAAATAAACATAGTAGGACAAAAATATGTTACATTTACTTTAAAAGAAAAAGGGATGCCATCCTGTCACGAGGATAATCCACATTCATCACCCACACGCTTTGATTAAACCAAAGTTGAGTACATTCCAGCGATTAACAACGAGACCCCCGACAAATACCACCACCCTTTAATTAAGCAGCTAATCATATAGGCCCTCCTGCTCCCAGCCGTCCACGAGGAAATCTACCATTTCCTGCCATTGGAAAACCAAAAAGATAAGTAAAGACAAATGTGAAGAGTAACATGCTATGAGGTTTGCAGGAGATCTTACACCAAGAGGGATCGGCTGTGCAAATGTCTTGGTGCTTCCTAGCAGGCTCTCATATGTAGCATTCCAACTACAGTCAACAGGCATATGCATGACAAAGGGACCAGCGCCAATCTCAAACAGTTGTTGCAAAAAAGACACCACCAGGAACTAAAACTAATGTCTAATACTTCAAAGTTTACATGAGATTCCAGAAAAGGTGTTACACAAGATTCTGCACTCTTGGAAATCACTAGTCAAAACCAACAGACTGATGATACATATAATATATCCTCGAATCAAAGTGCGCCACAAATTATGATAGCCGGTCAGGAGGATGCCAGAAATTGAGTACACAACTTCAAGCAGGTAAGGTATTTAATGCTATGATAGACTAGTAGACTGTTTTGGTTATTGCAAAATCTTCCGAATATTCAAGATCTTTTAGGCTCCATTAGAACAAATGAAATGCATGAAAGTTACCCTATTTTTGGCTCCCGGGTCTTTTGACGCTGAGAATTAAACCTTCTGTTTCCAACCCACTGCTGTCTAGTCTGATTCCAGAGTAGAAGGCCTACAGAATTAGAAAAAATATATTGTCGGTTAAGCTAGAGTTTTGGCTGGCTGAGTAGCCACTGTCAGCAATTTCAAGATCATAAAGCACAGCTAACAACAGCAATTAGTCATAAATAGAGTAACATCACTACAAAGTCAGCACAACTACTGCGTATAGCCATATAAGATTATCATTTGTGAACACATCGTGACATAGTGTGTCAAGGAAATAATAGTCCTTGTTTGATGATCAAGATGAACAATACAAAGAGAGTGCTTTTGTTACTCCATTTATGTATTGCTTGCTAAGAGATTTTTGCATACTCTGGGAACCTCTTTTCCTTCAATCATGTTGCGGTTGGATATTTCAGTTAATTCAGAGGACCTGTTGATGCTGCACATGTTACATATGTGAAGCTGTGTTTCTTGTTGTCCTTTTCGTTCTACCATCGCCTTTTCTCATGTTTTATATCTTTTGACGCTGATTTTATATATTGATTTGTTCAGGCAGGGGATCAAGGTTTTCTCAATTCATATTATATTCATTTTGCCAATTCCCGTATTTATGATGCAATAAAACCTTTAACGCCTTAGCATCACCAACACCTTCCCACATGGTATAATGTTGATGCCGGTCTTTACATGCTTGCCAGTAAGGTCCACATTCACGCACAGATCATGTGTTTTTGTGGCATTCTCTGATACTGACGGTTTTGTTACTATCAGATAATTGATTGTTCTAGAAAAACAACAGCATAGCATCAGGATCCCTGAATAAAGTATACTCAACCCAGCATTTAAGTTTACTAGAAGGGTTGGGCGCGCTTCGCTGCACCATTGTTGTTGTTGGGATTTCATATAAAGATAAAAGTTGGTTTGTCGCGTGGGGAAGATGATGAAGTGTTTTCTTTTATAATGCAGTGTTTTAGTGAGCTTTCTTGGCGGTGTGGTTGTATGTTATCTGCTAATCAACCAATACTTATGTGGGAAAGTTTCTTGCGTTGGTGGCCGCTTGTACTATACGCATGTATTATATTAGTGTTATAGTTCAGATGTTGGCGCTTCTTTTTTTGAGATGGTGAGAGGCTGCACGGGACTGATGTGTTTTTACAGGCTGGTTGCTACCAATTAATTTGAGAAATAGTGGAGCCAATCAAAATCGTGAATCAAATTCAAAATTAAATACCTGAATTGAATGAAAGAGCTCATTGAGAAATAGTTGACACAGTCAAAACATGAACTAAATCCAAAATTGAACACCTCAATTTAATAGGAGAGCTCCAAAATTAGGGAGCATAGTGTATTAGATGATTATCTTCTGATGGTAACAAAGAAACAAAACAAATCTTTATAATTTTATTAATAATCTAGCTGGCATAATTATTTATTACTAGCTATAAGCCATAACCTAACTGAAGGTATATGGAAGTGAGAGGGCCATGCATTGTGGAAGGTTCGATTTTTTTTACCTTGATTTACAAACTCATTTGGGTTGCTGCTACTTCCAGCTCCATGCTGCTCACTAGATTGTGCTGCTGTGCTGATGGAAGACATGCTACGCTGCGACTGCAAGGCACTGTTCTCCATTTCACGTGGACTTGTACTCCAAAAATCTTCAGACAAACTACGATGTTTTATCGAGCGCCCTTGAATCCTTAAACCTTTAGAAGGCTCATCAACAGCTGTTATAGGAGTAGACTTCGCACATCCAAAACAATTTCTGCTCTGTTGCAAACCAGGATTGACCAATAAATGATTAGAACCAAGTATTTGAGAGAAGTTGCAAAAAAAAAAAGAAACAAGAAAATGCTTGTGTAAAACCTATTGTGAGATCACTTCCACTCCAAGCTTATAATAAGGTTTTACAGCAGTTGCCTGGTTTTCCATTGTGATTACATGAAACATGTCCACAATTAAGGCAAGGTAGTATGCATTAAACAGAACATTAATACAAAATCTAACTTGTGTGTCAATCATTTAAATAGTATCTACAGAATATGTGTTCATTTAAAACATTTGAAACTTCTCTCATTTGATATCGAATCAGTTATGATTCTATGCACATTTAAAACTGGATTAAGAATAAGTGCTCATTCGGACTTGATACTCGGTGTGGTGAAAAAGACGCTACACTAGATCTGCACATACTTACTGACAATATCCAAAAATGTCTTGTTTTTGGAATTCAGTAATTAACGAAGGTTATCATATTGATATTTGAGCGCATGGCAAACATCAGCAACTCTGGTGCATTCCCGTAAAATTTGGAAAGTTGTTAGCTAGATATGTTGAAGTTGAATCTATGTTTTTTGCAAAGGAAAAATATATACTACTCCCTCTGTACCGAAATACATGTCGTTGGAGTAGCTGAACTTTAGCTACTCCAACGACATGTATTTCGGTAGAGGGAGTACATGATAATACTCAGCAGTATACTCACATTCTTAAGCTTAAGTTTACTCAGAAATATCAGCCAATCTAAGCAACTAGTTACAGGACTGATAATTTGTCTTTTCTAGTTCCGCAAGCAAATACAAAATTCAATATCACTGGACCAAGCAAAACATCGATTTATGTTTCGCTGTTCCGTGCAAGCAGATTTATGCTAAACCTCCCTAGAAAGCCACTGTCTGGAAGCTTCAGGGGCAGGAAAGAACAAGGAGCTACAAGGAATCTAACAGCAGACCAAAAGTATCAGTCTATAAACAGACTTGCTGGAAAACCACCGAACATTCCTTGGGTAGGTAATGACCACGAACAAGAAGACATGGTACCATATCAAGCAATCATTCAGGTCGAGTTCAAACAGCTGACCCCTCCCGGTAACCAATTATTTCTGACCAACAGGAGCTTATCAGGTAAGTGAATACAGAGACCTTAAATGCATGTCTAAAACCTATCTAATAACAGAGATCATTGCAGATTGGCACCACTATCATGAACAAATTTCATCATATGAACCGCAGCAACCGACCGCCTACACGCCAAAAAAAAAAAATCACCTTGGTCTCATAGCGGTAGACTAAACTCTGAGAAACTACCGAGAATCACAAAATCATCCAAACCAAACGGGAGCACCGATCCACTTCCCGCGCGATACGATACAGGTCTCCTCTAATAACCTGAGACGGAGCAATCGCGCGGCAGCAGAGCGCCCAGCGGGCATGAACAAGGCGAGCGAGAGATGGAGCGAGGTGGATAGGCAGGGAGTCGTACCCCACGCAGGCGACGAGGCGGCGCACCCACGAGGAGAGCGACCCGCAGCCTAGCAGCATAGCATCCGGCTCGCCGTCGAAGGAGGCGCACGCACGGTCCCCAGCCCCGCCGCCGCCGCCGCAAACCCTAACCCTAGAACCACCCGCCCGTCCGGGGGATCCGCTACCTCGCACGCACGCACGCACGCACCGTTGCTCTCAGGCGCTGCTATTTTTTTCTCTCTCCTTGGAATTGGAATTTCGATCGAGGGGAGGAGGTCGGGGGATTAGGACATTATTAGGTGGCGGCTTTCTTCTCCCTTATCTGCTTTTGGGTCTGTGCGCGGAGTGGGGGAGAATCATTGCAGTTGGTTGGCGTTGCTGGGCTAGCTTTTTTCTTCTTTTTTCTTTGGAGCTACGTTGCGTTGCTAGGCTAGCTAGGCGCCCGGCAGGGGAAGATCCCGCGTGCGCGTGGCCAGATTGCTCCGCGTGTGCAGGGCGGGGGGAAAGTGGTAGCGCCCGTGCGAGGGTGCCAGGTGGGGCCTTCCCGGGGATTCGTTGGAACCCGGATCAGCTGAGACTACCCATAGTGGGAATAATATAGATAGTAACATCACACATATCTAGATAAAATAGATGATGTGACAAATAATAAATGAAGAAAAAAGGACATATAATAATATAGTTAGTTACTACTAGTATAAGGGCATTTTCAACAGTTTGTATGTTAGCTTGTTGGTAAAATATGACATGTCATCAACCAACACCTTAATATACAACAACTCCAATGGATTGTATGTAGTTTGCCTAATAGGATGTGAAATAATAAATAAGATGCTCTCTCATTCTACATTGGAGCTTGTGCAAAGGGTGTTGGTTCATGTACATACAACCTTTCTCTCTTCCATCATTTATTATATGACACATCATCAAAAATCCTAGGTGGCAAAATCTACCAACAACTATCTTACAACCATTGAAGATGCCCTAAGTAACATCATACATATCAAAACAAGATGAATCTATAGCATAATAAATGAAATATTGCATGTTACCTCACATATGTTACTCCCCACTATAGATGTAGTAACATAGAGTAGTAACATGGACATGTTATCACTCTATGTTACTACTCATTGTGGCTAGTGAGCTAGTCCTGGCTAGGATTGCTTTTTTTAGGGGCTATAGGATTAGTTTGGCTTGGAAAACTTTGAAAGCTGACATGCAAGCCTGCTACTGGTTTTTTTAACACAGTATAGAGCACATACATGCGCATACACTCATCTTTATGAATGCACACACGCACATCCTGCCTCTATGAGCATCCCTGGAAAATTGAGCCGGCATGTCATCTTAAAATTTATTAGTACCTGCTAGAGCGACTTAAGACACCTTGTGTGTGTTTTACTGTACATCAAAATACATTTATTGCAAGATGAGCATCATATTATATTTTTACAAGAGTATCACCAATCTCTAAGAATAGATTTTCTATTCATCCCGCACACATCTTACTTCTAACTAGTTTAGCTAAATCATGGACAACATAATTAGTCTATTTAGGAGCATGCTCCAGAAAATCACACGCAAGATGATATATATCATCAAAAACTGCCGCCGATTGACCGAAAGAGCGACCTCCGTTCTTCATTGTTTCTATCACCTCAATGTTGTCGGAGTTCACCTCTATGCGGTTACACCCGACTATAGTTGTCAAATTGAGACCAAATTGTAAGGCCAGTGCCTCGGCCATAAACGTATCTCTGCACTAATCGATTTCCCCGTTTCTTGTCGTGACGAATTTGTCATTCGAGTCTCTGATGACAGCGCCATACAAGCCCTTGAGTAAGTCTGGGTCAAAAGCCCCATCCATATTTAGATTTACATAGTTGCTCCTTGGTCTTTCCCAGACATGTCGCTTGATCGTCGCCTTTGCATCACTTGCCATAGTATAGTTAGCAATCAAAGCTCTGATTGCCATTACTATGAACTTAGGTTAGCAACCAATGATGATGGCGGCTTCTAAAACGTGTGCATGTGGTATGCGCTTTAGGGAGGTTGGACCAGTTGTTGGTCCCGATACATTATGTGGATGGATCGGCAACGACACCGTTTTTAGATATGAGGAGTGAGAGCACTCCACATTATCGAGTTTGTAGGTGTGAGTTGTGGCTTCGGGTGGATTGGTGTATGTTCTTGTCAGACCTTTGTGAAATAATTAATAAAAATGGTTGCATGCATCGATTGATGCAGAGGCCGGGGGTTTAACCTCCTTTTCCAAAAAAATGAACTTAAGTTCCTGAACCTTTTCATTATGCCCTAACTTTCTCCTCTCCCACCATAAATACCAGGAACCAATAGCAATTGCTTCCGTTGAATTTTCGAGACCAACGACCACACATTCTTCAGCTGCATGTAGCAATAAATATTTAGCACAACTTCTCCCGCATGATCCATGGCGCATGCTTTATCAATAGCAAAGTCCAAACCCAGTAACCGCCATACCTCTTTAGATTTTGCACAAGTGAATAACATATGCTCGGTATCCTTCGCTCCTATACCGCATGTAGGACATTGTCCATTGACTTATATATGTTAGTTAGCCAGAGTCACCTGACATGGTAGCGATCCTAACAAAGTTCACCAAAAGGAATTTTTAACCTTGGCAGGACAACTTAAGCTCTAGATCATCCCCCATATTGGTGAATTCCGTGAGGGTCCGACAATATTTCTCCTAATATTTTATGCCCATATTGGTCGTGCCACTCCGCAAAGTATGTCGATCTCACTAAGAATCTCTCGCTATTGCACAAGTTCCATGCTACGAAGCCCAACATATTAAATTTAGGCAACGGAATCGCAAGGATATGTGCTGCATCAACTTGCCAAAATGTGGAAACCAACTCTTCATCTCAATGACCTGTAACAGGGTCAATGAAATAACTTGCTTTTGATAGTAAATTGCCTCCACGAGGTGTGATCACTTTCCTGTTAGGTGAGTTATAAGGATCCATTCATCATCCCAAACATTGATCCGGCAACCATCACTAGTCCTCCATATATGACCTCTTTTTAGTGTTTGTATCCCTGACATAATACTTTGCCATGTGAACGAGGCTCTTTTTTCAGAGTTGCATCCAAAATATCACAATCTGAATAATATTTGGATTTGACAACACACGTACAAAGAGAATCTGGATTATCAATTACCTTTAGATTCTTTTTAGAGCTAGTTTACAATGCATGATAGAAAAAATAGAAAATAAACGTTAATTACATATGGGTACATAACTTGCACGGGTAACAACCCCATAAAAATGGTACATCAACTTTGATGCGGAATCATTTAGGCCAAAATGGCATCTAAACTAGACACGCCGGCTGCCATGTACGCCAGGGTCAGCCGGCTGTGCATCATCCCACACCAACCTAGACCGACACAGCAAAAAGACAAGGATGGGCTTCACCGTTGGTAGTATAATTGTCGAAGCTTTTCTCAAATTGCAACATGTGTTGTGTTGTTGCACGCAGCCTGTTTTGCCTCATACGCTAAATTTTACCGACGACAACCCACGCGCCGCAAAATACACCGACAGTCTTGTCTCGTACCTTCTTGGTTTAATCACGTGGGACAACACGTGTCGTTCATCGAGTACTAAAGCACCACCATCAAGCATCGAGCTCCGTGAGCATGGACGTTACCTACCACGGCCGTAATCAGTGATGACGGATTTAATGTGCACCAGGCACCAATACTTTAGGCGCAAGTTTTAGGGCGTGTTTGGTAGCATGTATGGACCTAAGCCTAGTTGTTCTCCTATGATACATGCCGAGTGTAGACATGTTGAGTCCATGCATTTGTTGTTGTTGTTGTTGTTGTTTGGCGGCGGTGTATGTGCTGAGACATGCTGAGATGAGACTTTGTTTGGCAGCCTGCATGTGTTTAGACACGTTGAACAATTTCCAATTCTAAATACTTTTTTTGAATGGTGAATAAAATTGAAAAAATGTGAACAAAGATTTAATTTTTTTTGAAAATTTAAACAAAATCTAAAATTCTGACTTTTTTTGAAAATGTAAACATTTTTGGAAATTCAAACAATTTTTGAATTTTTTGAAAATTTAAATAAATTTCAAATCCTGGATATTTTTAAAAAATAAACAAATTTTGAAATTCTAAATATTTTTTGAAAATTTAAACAAAATTTGAATTTATGAACATATTTTGAAAATTTAAACATATTTGGACATGGTCTCGTGGTCAGGCCAAGCATGGTTGCCTCCATGCACCCTCTCTAGGGTGCATGAGATGGGTGATACGTCTACAACATATCTATAATCTTGATTGTTCTGTGCTATTATTATATCAATCTTGGATGTTCATTATGTAATTCTATATTATTTTTTGGGATTAACCTATTAACCTAGTGCCCGCTGGCAGTTGCTGCTTTTTGCTTGTTTTTGGCTTTTCAGCAAATCAATATCAAACAGAGTCCGTGTAGAGTGTGATGGCAGTTCCTTACCTCCTTTCGTCTTAGAGGGTACGATCTTAGTCTTAGCACCTTTTAGACTCTTCATAGTGATCAACAGATATAATTCTCAAGTGACTCAACAAATAGAGCTATGCTCCCCGACAACGATGTCGGAAAAAAGTCTTGATGACCCACAAGTATAGGAGATCGCAATAGTCTTCGATGGTAGTATTTCACCCAAATTTATTGATTCGACACAAGGGGACCAAAGAATATTTGTAAGTATTAGCAGTTGAGTTGTCAATTGAACCACACATGGAGAACTAAATATCTGCGACAAAGTGTTTAGTAGCACAGTAGTATGATAGTCTGATAACAATGGCAACAGTAGCAACAGTAATAGTAGCAGTTTTGTAGTGATTGTAACAACAGCAACAACGAAAGTAACTTAACAAAGATCAATATACGACAAGCGTAGGCATTGGATCCGTGATGGATATTTGTGTTGGATAACATTCATCATATAACAGTCACAACCTAGAGCGATACACAATAGCTCCAATTCATCAATGTAATGTAGGCATGTATTCCATATATAGTCATACATGCTTATAATAAGAATTGCATGACATCTTTTGTCATAGCCTCCCGTGACAGCGGGGTCCATAAGAAAACTAAGGGATATTAAGGCTTCCTTTTAATAGAGAACCGGAACAAAGCTTTAGCACATGGTGAATACATGAACTCCTTGAATTATAGTCATCCCCGAAGAGTATCCCAATTATTGTCACTTTGGGTTCTACGGATCAAAACAATAACAAGTGCATATAAGTAGCAGATAGGGTAAAGAACTCAAGTATATTCATGAAAACATAGAGGGTTCAGATCTGAAATCATGACACTCGGGCCCTAGTGACAAGCATTAAGCATAGCAAAGTCATAGCAACATCAATCTCAGAACATAGTGGATAATAGGGATCAAGCCCTAACAAATTGACTCGATCACATGACAAATCTCATCCAACTCCATCATCGTCCAGCAAGCCTATGAATCAATTACTACCTTCCGATGGTGAGAACCATGAAATTATTGATGGAGGATGGTTGATGATGATGATGGTGATGAATCCCCCTCTATGGAGCCCCGAATGGACTCCATATCAGCCCTCTCGATGAAGAAAAGGAGGTGGCAGCGGCTCCATATCGTAAAACACGATGAAACTTCTTCTCTTATTTTTTCTCGGAAATATGGTATTTATGGATTTGAGATTAGGGTTAGCGAAGCCTCGTGGTCCCCACAAGGTAACAGGGTGTGCCTAGGGGGTGTCCGCGCCTTGTTGCCTTGTGGGCAACAGGTAGCCCCCCTTCGGTGGATCTTCATTCCAGCATTTTTTATTTTATTCCATAAAATATCTCTAGAAAGTGTTTGATTATGAGAACTTTTATTTCTGCACAAAAACAACACCATGGTAGTTCTGCTGAAAACAACGTCAGTTTGGCTTACTTTATTCAAATAATGCAAATTAGGGTCCAAAACAAGAGCAAAAGTGTTTGGAAAAGTAGACACGATGGAGATGTATCAATCCACCACCTCATCGAACTCCCTGTAGGCGGCCGCCAATTCCGCCTTGGTGGAGGCAGTACAACCAGCGGTCACGGCAGATGTCGCGGGCGGGGGAAGGAGTCGACCAGTGCCTCCTGCTTCGCCATGTCCATGTCCGGCACGATTGCCGTGTCGATGGCGAGTTGCTCCTCTGTGCGCTGGTGCTCCTCGAGGAGGCCAAGGTTGTAGGCCTAGTCGGCCTACGCCTGTCAGGACTTGGCCTCCTCCTCTTCCTGCAGCATGTGTGTGTAGTGTGCACGGGCCTCACCGATGGTGAAGCCCACACAAACCGGCGAGAAGGGTGGGACCGCCTCGTCCTCCATCGGGGCATCGTCAGCCTCCGTCTATTGGTTGGCCTGCCAGCCGGCAGCAATGGCGGCCATCTCCTTCTTCTACAAGCATGGTGCGGAGTGGAGAAAGCGACCGAAGGAAGATGACTGCGCCTATGTCCAGGACTAGAGTTTATATAGCAGGCAGATGGCAATGGGCCACGACGGTGAGGTCAATGGTAGGCAGGAGACGGGCGGACGGGTAGCGCCGGAGTAGGTTGCTCAGCAACCGCATATCATTAATGTAGGGGCGACGGACCAACGGGCGTCGTTTGAACGCCGAGCAGCCACCTACATCGGGATGCGGCGCGTCGGCGATCTCTCCGCCGATGCGTCGCTTCAATGCCGGTAGCAGTGAGAGGTCGCATCCGTTCTGGCTGGCATGAATGCGGCACTGGTGCTCTAGAGCAGCATTGACTGTTTAGGGTGGGAAGCACGTGGGAGAGGGGTTTTGATGGGCCAGAGTTGTCAAACGCGGGCGTGACAGTGGTCCAGACGCCCACAAAGCCCCTAGTTTGTCTCCGTCTTACGGGAAAAATATGTCTTAACCGCCGAGTGAACCGATACATGCCCGCATTGGGTGGCACTACACGTTCAAATCGAGCGGTCCAGACGATTGCGGGTGGTTTGAGGGTTAGCATTGGAGATACCCTTAGAGCATCTCTAGCAGACCCCTTAAAACGCTTGAAATTGTAAAATAGCCGCCGGTGTACAGTTTTAGGCGGAAAAGCAACTCGAATAAAACTTGTAAACAACTCCGGCATGTAAAAAAATTAAGGGGCGTGAAAAACATCCTCACACAAACCCGTGAAAATAAGGATTTCGGAGGCAACCCGAGGACGCCCCGTTGGTGGGAGTCCAACTACCATCGGAACTTCATGGCTTGTTCCCGTCCGTCTGTCCCCGGCCGCCCGCCCCAGCCGCTGCACCCACCGGCCATCGGCCTCGGCCACCGTGCCCACCAGCCATCCGCCCATCCACCGCGCCCGCTTGCACCTCTCTCGACGGAGGAGCTATCTAGCTACCTGAATCGATTCTAACGGAGTTGGCTAGCTGAATCGATTCCAACGGAGCTAGCTAGCTAGTTCTAGCTGAATGGATGCGCGGCTAGCTAGCTCGCTATGGTGAACGGAGGAGTCCGGCCGCCGCCTGCGTCCCCCGGCCGCCTTGGCCTCCGCTTGCGCGCCAGTGCCCGCCCCACGTCTTCCTCGTCCGTACGTATGCCGGCAGCCGCCCCGCGTCTTCCACGCCTGTCTGTCCACCGGCGGCCACCCCTCGTCTTCCTCATCTGCCCGTCCATCGATGGTCGCTTTGTCCTACGGTATGTGTCGATTTCAAATTGGCTTGAGTAAGAGGATGACCATAAAAAAGTGGGCTAGTTGTGGGCTTGTCCGATATAATCAAAGAATATGTTTTTTTACGGGTTGTTTATACGTGATCTGTTCGGCCGCCGCTAAAATCGGTCCTTAAAACACATTTTTCTTGGTCCTTGTAATGATTTTAAGGGTCCACGATATAAGGGTTCTGCTAGAGATGCTCTTACAACATATTCTAGGCTGATAAGTTACACGTTCTCGAAATAACCTGAATTTAAGATTCTCTAGTCTCTGGTTCTCCAGCTTATGTTAGGCCAACGAGACTACAACAGCAGAAGAAACACAATTCACTTATACGGTGACCTTGAGCATGTAACTTCCAAAAGTTCAACGCAATAATTCTACAGCCTGTCCAACGCAGCGAGCTGCATCAGCGCATCAGCAAACAAGTAAACTCTCCGTGGTCCACACTCTGTTCATCCTTTGGATGAACTCTTATGCTCTCATCATGAGTTCATCCTCCTCGTCCCCGCGTTTCTCCTCCTCTAATGACGATGCATCAGCAACAATGCATATGTCGTCTCGTCCGCCACTCTTTTCTCGTGGCCATGGCCGATGGGTGGTCGCGTCAACTTCGCCTGTTTCCTCGGAACATTCTTCTGCATGGCCGCAGTCGTTGTCGCCCATGGCAGTGGTAGTGACGGCACCATCATGTCCTCCATTGTTCCATTCTCCTCCTTGTATTTGAGCAGCACGCGATGTCTGAGCTTCAGAACCTCCCATGATGCGCTCCTTGGTGTGCAGCCGCGGCCGCCGGGGAGGAGGACGACAATGATGACATGGGAGAAGCAGAAGGCCATGAACGACGGGCTGGAGGACGCCCAGACCGTCACCAACTCCACCGTGGAGTTTATTACTAACATCTTATTGTGTGTTTCGGAAAGGAGAACTCGATGCTGGGAAAGAAAAATAATTCTGCAATGGATTATGATCACAAATCAAGAGCCTTGTCAAAGATGGATTAATGGTGAACGGTCTTGGCGACTTGACCCTTATATGCCCTGCTGGTGCAATATCTGCCTACCTTATGTTTTGGAGATTGTTGATAGAAACATGTATGGACTGATTTGTTTGCTGGTGCATACAAGGAGAAATAGTTCATACAGAACCAAAGAGAATGTTGTCTTCGGTGTTAAGTTCGAGGAACTTCACCGAAGTATATCTGCGTTGCAGAGAAGAACAAGCTATATCTGATGAAGTTAGATATATGAGAAGTTTGATGTGAAGGAATTATCCCCTCGAACATTTACTGTTGAAGCGAAGCATAGGTTTCGGTATGGTCGTTTGAAGAAATTGACTGCAGTGAATGGAAGTTGAAGACAAAGTGAAGACGTACTATTCATTTTGTTGTTCTTCTTTCATTTATTTGAGTCATAGGACCTCCGTACTATTAATAGGGGTATAAGTTCTCGAAGCTTAGATCCTCTGTGATGCTTAGCCAAAACCTATGAAAGTTGCGAGAGAAATCTCTTTGTGTTCCGAGTAAATACTTGTTAGCAAGAGACTATGATCTTCTTTGCTGTGAGAGATTTGTCTCAGACCGAAGAGTTAGCATCACGTGCTCCACGAGTAATGTTACCATTGTGCTCAAATCCGACCATTGGACTCGTGTCGTTCGGCCATTGGCTGCTATCAATGTTCAATTTGGTATTTTCCCATCAGGGAAGGCTGCGGCTATAAATAGCCACCCGCTCCAACATTGTCCGTTGGCTGCTTCGCTTGAGATTTCTGAGAAGGTTGATTTGAGCAACCCCTCTCCGAGTGATTTGAGTTTAAGATCCACTAAGAGAAAAATCAAGAGCCCAAACTTAGACAGTGGCTTAGCATCATAGTAGTTTTGAGTGAGAGTCTTGTACCTATTACTCTCGAGAGCTACGCACTCTCTAGACGGATAGGTTTTCGCTCGAGTGTTGAAGAGTTGTTGTCTTCACCGAGCTAGATCTTCAGCAACCAAGAGTGATTGTAGTTTGCAAAGGTCGACCGAAGGTTTAGAGAAGATATTTATGCACGTCCTTGTTTTCAGGCCTTTCCAAAGTAGTTCACTGATGATTACCTCTCAAACCACCTGTATGGTCAGGAGGCGAGGAAGGTATTCATACAATACCTACATTTCAATATTGAAGTGTTCCTGAAGAGGACGAAGGATGGACGGTCAATCATCCACAGGCACTGGCATAAAGTTGCAAAGACCTTCAACATCAATGAAGGCTCAATATTCGCCTTTCGCTTCGGCAGTTTTCCAGATGAGATTCATCTGCCTATGTATCGTCTATGATGCTAATTTAGAAAGGTTATAGATGTTGCATGTGAAACTTGGTGCCGATGCAGCTGTGTAATGGGGTAGCTGAGTGCCGAAGCTATATGATGTTGTACTCTAATGTATTTCAATTATGAAATCATGCTTCCTTAATATGAAAATGAAATATATTGCATGTTTAATATGAAATGTCAATTAGATTAATAAATGGATTATTAATAATAGGACAATTAGCCTGCAAATGATTATTAAGAAAACACCAAGGGCGATGACCTCAGGCAACGCACACAACTTCTAGGAATAAACCATGTTGGATCAATGAACAATCACACACGACATCCTCTTAAAAACTGTTTGCGTTAGGCCACCTTGCGCAAACGTTTAACACATAAAAAATGTGTGTGATGGACAGCTTTTGTCACATAGTTTGTTCTATGTCATCGTGTGTGATGCATTCAATAACGCAAATGATAAAATTGTTAATATCGTGTGCAGTGGCAACGCTATCACAAACGATTTAGTGGGTAAAATTGTGTGTGATGCACCTGCGAACGGAAACATTTTTCTTGGAGTGACTGTGTGGGATGTATATACGAACGGAAACATACTTCTTGGATTAACTGTGTGGTATGTACATACTAACGGAAACATATTCCTTGGATTGACTGTGTGGAATGTACAGACGAATGGAAACGTTTAGTCGGGACTGACTGTGTGGGATGTACTTACGACCGGAAATGATTTGGCATGTATAATCGTATTTTTTTAGCACAACTGTACGTATAACCGTATTTGATCGCTCGCCCGTTGCACATGACCTCACTTTGCCAAGCGTGTGTGACCGGAGGGCCTACCCCCGACGGTTTCTGGGTCGTGTGGGAAGGACCCCCCCTATCGCAGTCACTCACTTGGCGAGGTTCAAACGTCATCGCTGAAAGGGGTTTAAAACCTTTTGTATAGCACCTCGCTGTACTAGTGATACCCATTAGAGGAAGGAAAAGGTCTCATATAATCAAAGCTCCAAACATCGAATGGTTCAATAACAAGTGAATAATTCATAGGCATTTCCTGACGTCTACTAACATTACCAATTCTTTGACATTCATCACAAGACAAGACATACTTACGAGCATCTTTGAGAAGAGTAGGCCAATAAAAACCAGATTGTAATACCTTGTGTGCAATTCTATCTCCAGCATGGTGTCCTCCATAAGCTTCGAAGTGACAGTTGCGTAGGATTTGTTCCTATTCATGCTCAGGTACACAACGTCTAATAATACCATCCACTCCTTTATAAAGATGTGGGCCATCCCAGAAGTAATGTCTTAAATCATAGAAAAACTTTTTTTCTTTTGTTGGTATGTGAAACCTGGTGGTATAAATTTAGCAACAATGTAATTATCATAATCAGCATACCATGGAGCACTACAAGAAGCATTTATGACAGCTATTTGTTCATCAGGAAAGCTATCATCAATAGGTAGTGGGTCATCAAGAACATTTTCTAACCTAGACAAGCTATCTGCTACGGGGTTCTCAGCTCCCTTTCTATCAATAATATGCAAATCAAATTCTTGTAGCAAGAGAACCCACCTAATGAGTCTAGGATTAGCATCTTTCTTTTCCATAAGATATTTAATAGTAGCATGATCGATGTGAACAATTACTTTAGAATCAACAATATAAGATTTGAATTTATCACAAGCAAACACAACTGCTAAAAATTCTTTTTCAGTGGCAGCATAATTTCTTTGAGCACTGTCTAGAGTTTTACTAGCATAATGAATAACATTCAATTTCTTATCAACTCTTTGTCCTAGAACAACACTGATAACCCACAAGTATAGGGGATTGCAACAGTTTTCGAGGGTAGAGTATTCAACCCAAATTTATTGATTCAAAACAAGGGGAGCCAAAGAATATTTGCAAGCATTAGCAGCTGAGTTGTCAATTCAACCACACCTGGAGATTAATTATCTGCATTAAAGTGATCAGTAGCAAAATAGTATGATAGTTTTGATAGTAGTAGCTGTTGGGGAACGTAGTAATTTCAAAAAAATTCCTACGCACACGCAAGATCATGGTGATGCATAGCAACGAGAGGAGAGTGTGATCTACGTACCCTTTGTAGATCGACAACGGAAGCGTTTGGTTGATGTAGTCGTACGTCTTCACGGCCCGACCGATCAAGCACCGAAACTACGGCACCTCCGAGTTTTAGCACACGTTCAGCTCGATGACGATCCCCGGACTCCGATCCAGCAAAGTGTTGGGGAAGAGTTCCGTCAGCACGACGGCGTGATGACGATCTTGATGTACTACTGCTGCAGGGCTTCGCCTAAGCACCGCTACAATATTATCAAGGACTATGGTGGCTGGGGGCGCCGCACGCGGCTAAGAATAAGATCACGTGGATCAACTTGTGTTCATGGGGTGCCCCTTGCCTCAGTATATAAAGGATGGAGGAGGAGGAGGCCAGCCAAGGCTAGGTGCGGCCAAGATGTGGAGTCCTACTAGGACTCCAAGTCCTAGTAGGAGTCCACCAAGAGGGGACGAAGGGAGAAGGAAGTGGAGGAGAAGGAGAGGTGGCCGGCCCCCTTTTCCCTAGTCCAATTCGGACTAGAGGGGAGGGGGGGGCACAGAAGCCCCTTGGCCCTTTCTCCTCTTCCCACTAAAGCCCATCAAGGCCCATTGCTTCTCCCGTAACTACCCGGTACTCCGAAAAATACCGGAATCACTCGGAACCTTTCTGATGTCCGAATATAGTCGTCCAATATATCAATCTTTACGTCTCGACCATTTCGAGACTCCTCGTCATGTCCCCGATCTCATCCGGGACTCCGAACTCCTTCGGTACATCAAAACTCATAAACTCATAATATAACTGTCATCGAAACCTTAAGCATGCGGACCCTACGGGTTCGAGAACAATGTAGACATGACCGAGACACGTCTCCAGTCAATAACCAATAGCGGGACCTGGATGCCCATATTGGCTCCTACATATTCTACGAAGATCTTTATCGGTCAGACCGCATAACAACATACGTTGTTCCCTTTGTCATCGGTATGTTACTTGCCCGAGATTCGATCGTCGGTATTCCAATACCTAGTTCAATCTCGTTACCGGCAAGTCTCTTTACTCGTTCTGTAATACATCATCTCACAACTAACTCATTAGTTGCAATGCTTGCAAGGCTTATGTGATGTGCATTACCGAGAGGGCCCAGAGATACCTCTCCGACAATCGGAGTGACAAATCCTAATCTCGAAATACGCCAACCCAACATGTACCTTTGGAGACACCTGTAGAGCTCCTTTATAATCACCCAGTTATGTTGTGACGTTTGGTAGCACACAAAGTGTTCCTCCGGCAAACGGGAGTTGCATAATCTCATAGTCATAGGAACATGTATAAGTCATGAAGAAAGCAATAGCAACATACTAAACGATCGGGTGCTAAGCTAATGGAATAGGTCATGTCAATCACATCATTCTCCTAATGATGTGATCTCGTTAATCAAATAACAACTCTTTTGTTTATGGTTAGGAAACATAACCATCTTCGATTAACGAGCTAGTCAAGTAGAGGCATACTAGTGACACTTTGTTTGTCTATGTATTCACACAAGTATTATGTTTCCGGTTAATACAATTCTAGCATGAATAATAAACATTTATCATGATATAAGGAAATAAATAATAACTTTATTATTGCCTCTAGGGCATATTTCCTTCAGTCTCCCACTTGCACTAGAGTCAATAATCTAGTTCACATCGCCATGTGATTTAACAGCAATAGTTCACATCGATATGTGATCAACACCCAAAAGGGTTTACTAGAGTCAGTAATCTAGTTCACATCGCTATGTGATTAACACCCAAAGAGTACTAAGGTGTGATCATGTTTTGCTTGTGAGATAATTTTAGTCAACGGGTCTGCCACATTCAGATCGGTAAGTATTTTGCGAATTTCTATGTCAACAATGCTCTACACGGAGCTACTCTAGCTTATTGCTCCCACTTTCAATATGTATCTAGATCGAGACTTAGAGTGATCCAGATCTATGTCAAAACTTGCATCGACGTAACTTTTTACGACGAACCTTTTTGTCACCTCCATAATTGAGAAATATTTCCTTATTCCACTAAGGATAAATTTTGACCGTTGTCCAGTGATCTACTCTTAGATCACTATTGTACTCCCTTGCTTAACACAGTGTAGGGTATATAATAGATCTGGTACACAGCATGGCATACTTTATAGAACCTATGGCTGAGGCATAGGGAATGACTTTCATTCTATTTCTATCTTCTGCCGTGGTCGGGCTTTGAGTCTTACTCAATTTCACACCTTGCAACACAGGCAAGAACTCTTTCTTTGACTGTTCCATTTTGAACTACTTCAAAATCTTGTCAAGGTATGTACTCATTGAAAAACTTATCAAGCGTCTTGATCTATCTCTATAGATCTTGATGCTCAATATGTAAGCAGCTTTACCGAGGTCTTTCTTTGAAAAACTCCTTTCAAATATTCCTTTATGCTTTCCAGAAAATTATACATTGTTTTCGATCAACTATATGTTGTTCACATATACTTATCAGAAATGTTGTAGTGCTCCCACTCACTTTCTTGTAAATACAGGCTTCACCGTAAGTCTGTATAAAACTATATGCTTTGATCAACTTATCAAAGTGTATATTCCAACTCCGAGATGCTTGCACCAGTCCATAGATGGATCGTTGGAGCTTGCATATTTTGTTAACACCTTTAGGATCGACAAAACCTTCTAGTTGCATCGTATACAACTCTTCTTTAGTAAATCCATTAAGGAATTCAGTTTTGTTTATCCATTTGCCAGATTTCATAAAATGCGGCAATTGCTAACATGATTCGGACAGACTTAAGCATAGATACGAGTGAGAAAATCTCATCGTAGTCAACACCTTGAACTTGTGGAAAACCTTTTGCGACAATTCTAGCTTTGTAGATAGTAACACTACTATCAGCGTCCGTCTTCCTCTTGAAGATCCATTTATTTTCTATGGCTTGCCGATCATCGGGCAAGTCAACCAAAGTCCATACTTTGTTCTCATACATGGATCATATCTCAGATTTCATGGCCTCAAACCATTTCGCGGAATCTGGGCTCATCATCGCTTCCTCATAGTTCGCAAGTTCGTCATGGTCTAGTAACATGACTTCCAGAACAGGATTACCGTACCACTCTGGTGCGGATCTCACTCTGGTTTACCTACGAGATTTGGTAGTAACTTGATCTGAAGTTACATGATCATCATCATTAGCTTCCTCACTAATTGGTGTAGTAGTCACAGGAACAGATTTCTATGATGAACTACTTTCCAATAAGGGAGCAGGTACAGTTACCTCATCAAGTTCTACTTTCCTCCCACTCACTTCTTTCGAGAGAAACTCCTTCTCTAGAAGAACTCCGAATTTAGCAACAAAAGTCTTGCCTTCGGATTTGTGATAGAAGGTGTACCCAACAGTCTCCTTTGGGTATCCTATGAAGACATATTTCTCCGATTTGGGTTTGAGCTTATTAGGATGAAACCTTTTCATATAAGCATCACAACCCCAAACTTTAAGAAACGACAACTTTGGTTTCTTGCCAAACCACAGTTCAGATTGTGTCGTCTCAACGGACTTAGATGGTGCCCTTTTAAACGTGAATGCAGTTGTCTTTAATGCATAACCCCAAAACGATAGTGGTAGATCGGTAAGAGACATCATAGATCGCACTATATCCAACAAAGTACGGTTATGACGTTCGGACACACCATTACACTATGGTGTTCCAGGTGGCGTGAGTAGTGAAACTATTTCACATTGTTTTAATTGAAGGCCAAACTCGTAACTCAAATACTCTTCTCTACGATCAGATCGTAGAAACTTTATTTTCCCTTTACGATGATTTTTCACTTCACTCTGAAATTCTTTGAACTTTTCAAATATTTCAGACTTGTGTTTCATTAAGTAGATATACCCATATCTGCTCAAATCATTTGTGAAGGTCAGAAAATAATGATACCCGCCGCGAGCCTTAACACTCATCGGATCTCATACATCAGTATGTATTATTTCCAATAAGTTAGTTGCTCGCTCCATTGTTCCGGAGAACGGAGTCTTTAGTCATCTTGCCCATAAGGCATGGTTCGCAAGCACCAAGTGATTCATAATCAAGTGATTCCAAAATCCCATCAGCATGGAGTTTCTTCATGCGCTTTACACCAATATGACCTAAACGGCAGTGCCACAAATAAGTTGCACTATCATTATTAACTTCGCATCTTTTGGTTTCAATATTATGAATATGTGTATCACTACGATCGAGATCCAATGAACTTGTTTCATTGGGTGTATGACCATCGAAGGTTTTATTCATGTAAACAGAACAACAATTATTCTCTGATTTTAATGAATAAGCGTATTGCAATAAATATGATCAAATCATATTCATGCTCAACGCAAAAACCAAATAACACTTATTTAGGTTCAACACTAATCCCGAAAGTATAGCGGAGTGTGCGATGATGATCATATCAATCTTGGAACCACTTCCAACACACATCGTCACTTCACCCTTAACTAGCATCTGTTTATTCTGCAACTCCCGTTTCGAGTTACTAATCTTAGCAACTGAACTAGTATCAAATACTGAGGGGTTGCTATAAACACTAGTAAATTACACATCAATAACATGTATATCAAATATACTTATGTTCACTTTGCCATCCTTCTTATCTGCCAATCACTTGGGGTAGTTCCGCTTCCAGTGACCAGTCCCTTTGCAGTAGAAACACTTAGTCTCAGGCTTAGGACCAGACTTGGGCTTCTTCACTTGAGCAGCAACTTGCTTGTTGTTCTTCTTGAAGTTCCCCTTCTTCCCTCTGCCCTTTTCTTGAAACTAGTGGTCTTGTCTACCATCAACACTTGATGTTTTTCTCGATTTCTACCTTCGTCAATTTCCGCATTACGAAGAGCTTGGGAATCATTTCTGTTATCCCTTGCATATCATAGTTCATCACGAAGTTCTACTAACTTGGTGATGGTGTCTAGAGAATTCTGTCAATCACTATCTTATCTGGAAGATTAACTCCCACTTGATTCAAGCGATTGTAGTACTCAGACAATCTGAGCACATGCTCACTAGTTGAGCGATTCTCCTCCATCTTTTAGCTATAGAACTTGTTGGAGACTTCATATCTCTCAACTCGGGTATTTGCTTGAAATATTAACTTCAACTCCTGGAACATCTCATATGCTCCATGACGTTCAAAAACGTCTTTGAAGTCCCGATTCTAAGCCATTAAGCATGGTGCACTAAACTATCAAGTAGTCATCATATTGAGCTAGCCAAACGTTCATAACGTCTGCATATGCTCCTGCAATAGGTCTGTCACCTAGCGGTGCATCAAGGACATAATTCTTCTGTGCAGCAATGAGGATAAACCTCAGATCACGGATCCAATCCGCATCATTGCTACTAACATCTTTCAACACAATTTTCTCTAGGAACATATCAAAATAAACACAGGAAAGCAACAACGCGAGCTATTGATCTACAACATAATTTGCAAAATACTACCAGGACTAAGTTCATGATAAATTTAAGTTCAATTAATCTTATTACTTAAGGACTCCCACTTAGATAGACATCTCTCTAATCCTCTAAGTGATTACGTGATCCAAATCAACTAAACCATGTCCGATCATCACGTGAGATGGAGTAGTTTCATTGGTGAACATCGATATGTTGATCATATCTACTATATGATTCACGCTCGACCTTTCGGTCTCCGTGTTCCGAGGCCATATCTGTATATGCTTGGCTCGTCAAGTATAACCTGAGTATTCCGCGTGTGCAACTGTTTTGTACCCGTTGTATTTGAATGTAGAGCCTATCACACTCGATCATCACGTGGTGTCTCAGCACGAAGAACTTTCGCAACGGTGCATACTCAGGGAGAACACTTCTTGATAATTTAGTGAGAGATCATCTTATAATGCTACCGTCAATCAAAGCAAGATAAGATGCATAAAAGATAAACATCACATGCAATCAATATAAGTGATATGATATGGCCATCATCATCTTGTGCTTGTGATCTCCATCTCCGAAGCACCATCGTGATCACCATCGTCACCGGCGTGACACCTTGATCTCCATCGTAGCATCGTTGTCGTCTCGCCAAGCTTGTGCTTCCACGACTATCGCTACCGTTTAGTGATAAAGTAAAGCATTACATCGCGATTGCATTGCATACAATAAAGCGACAACCATATGGCTCCTTCCAGTTGCCGATAACTCGGTTACAAAACATGATCATCTCATACAATAAAATTCAGCATCATGTCTTGACCATATCACATCACAACATGCCCTGCAAAAACAAGTTAGACGTCCTCTACTTTGTTGTTGCAAGTTTTACGTGGCTGCTACGGGCTTAAGCAAGAACTAATCTTACCTACGCATCAAAACCACAACGATAGTTTGTCAAGTTGGTGCTGTTTTAACCTTCGCAAGGACCGGGCGTGGCCACACTTGGTTCAACTAAAGTTGGAGAAACTGTCACCCACAAGCCACCTCTGTGCAAAGCACGTCGGGAGAACCGGTCTCGCGTAAGCGTACGCGTAATGTCGGTCTGGGCCGCTTCATCCAACAATACCGCCGAACCAAAGTATGACATGCTGGTAAGCAGTATGACTTATATCGCCCACAACTCACTTGTGTTCTACTCGTGCATATAACATCAACATATAAAACCTAGGCTCAGATGCCACTGTTGGGGAACGTAGTAATTTCAAAAAAATTCCTACGCACACGCAAGATCATGGTGATGCATAGCAACGAGAGGAGAGTGTGATCTACGTACCCTTTGTAGATCGACAACGGAAGCGTTTGGTTGATGTAGTCGTACGTCTTCACGGCCCGACCGATCAAGCACCGAAACTACGGCACCTCCGAGTTTTAGCACACGTTCAGCTCGATGACGATCCCCGGACTCCGATCCAGCAAAGTGTTGGGGAAGAGTTCCGTCAGCACGACGGCGTGATGACGATCTTGATGTACTACTGCTGCAGGGCTTCGCCTAAGCACCGCTACAATATTATCAAGGACTATGGTGGCTGGGGGCGCCGCACGCGGCTAAGAATAAGATCACGTGGATCAACTTGTGTTCATGGGGTGCCCCTTGCCTCAGTATATAAAGGATGGAGGAGGAGGAGGCCAGCCAAGGCTAGGTGCGGCCAAGATGTGGAGTCCTACTAGGACTCCAAGTCCTAGTAGGAGTCCACCAAGAGGGGACGAAGGGAGAAGGAAGTGGAGGAGAAGGAGAGGTGGCCGGCCCCCTTTTCCCTAGTCCAATTCGGACTAGAGGGGAGGGGGGGGCACAGAAGCCCCTTGGCCCTTTCTCCTCTTCCCACTAAAGCCCATCAAGGCCCATTGCTTCTCCCGTAACTACCCGGTACTCCGAAAAATACCGGAATCACTCGGAACCTTTCTGATGTCCGAATATAGTCGTCCAATATATCAATCTTTACGTCTCGACCATTTCGAGACTCCTCGTCATGTCCCCGATCTCATCCGGGACTCCGAACTCCTTCGGTACATCAAAACTCATAAACTCATAATATAACTGTCATCGAAACCTTAAGCATGCGGACCCTACGGGTTCGAGAACAATGTAGACATGACCGAGACACGTCTCCAGTCAATAACCAATAGCGGGACCTGGATGCCCATATTGGCTCCTACATATTCTACGAAGATCTTTATCGGTCAGACCGCATAACAACATACGTTGTTCCCTTTGTCATCGGTATGTTACTTGCCCGAGATTCGATCGTCGGTATTCCAATACCTAGTTCAATCTCGTTACCGGCAAGTCTCTTTACTCGTTCTGTAATACATCATCTCACAACTAACTCATTAGTTGCAATGCTTGCAAGGCTTATGTGATGTGCATTACCGAGAGGGCCCAGAGATACCTCTCCGACAATCGGAGTGACAAATCCTAATCTCGAAATACGCCAACCCAACATGTACCTTTGGAGACACCTGTAGAGCTCCTTTATAATCACCCAGTTACGTTGTGACATTTGGTAGCGCACAAAGTGTTCCTCCGGCAAACGGGAGTTGCATAATCTCATAGTCATAGGAACATGTATAAGTCATGAAGAAAGCAATAGCAACATACTAAATGATCGGGTGCTAAGCTAATGGAATGGGTCATGTCAATCACATCATTCTCCTAATGATGTGATCTCGTTAATCAAATAACAACTCTTTTGTTTATGGTTAGGAAACATAACCATCTTCGATTAACGAGCTAGTCAAGTAGAGGCATACTAGTGACACTTTGTTTGTCTATGTATTCACACAAGTATTATGTTTCCGGTTAATACAATTCTAGCATGAATAATAAACATTTATCATGATATAAGGAAATAAATAATAACTTTATTATTGCCTCTAGGGCATATTTCCTTCAGTAGCAACAACAATAGTAACAGTGATAGTGATAGCAATGACTTTGTAACAAGTGTAACAGTAATGATAGAAGTGGTAACTTAGCAAGAACAATATGAGAGAAATTCGTAGGCATTGGATCGGTGAATTCGTTGGATGATATTCATCATATAACAGTCATAACCTAGGGCGATACGACACTAGCTCCAGTTCATAGATATAATGTAGGCATGTACTCCGTAAATAGCCATTCATGCTTATGGAAAGAACTAGCATGACATCTTTTGTCCTACCCTCCCGTCGCAGCGGGGTCATATTGGAAACTAAGGGATATTAAGGCCTCATTTTAATAGAAAACCAGAACAAAGCATTAACACATAGTGAATACATGAACTCCTCAAATTACAGTCATCACCGGAAAGTATCCCAACTTATGTCACTCCTGGGTTTACGGATCATAACACGTAATAGGTGACTATAACTTGCAAGATTCGATCTACAACATAGATATAATGGTGATAACATAAACGGTTCAGATCTGAAATCATGGCATCCGGGCCCAAAGTGACAAGCATTAAGCATGGCAAAGTCATAGCAACATCAATCCTCGAACATAATGGACACTAGGGATCAAGCCCTAATAAAACTAACTCGATTACATGATGAATCTCATCCAACTCCTCACCGATCAACGAGCCTACGAAGGAATTACTCACTCTTGGCGGGAAGCATCATGGAATTAGCGATGGAGAAGGGTTGGTGATGACGAAGATCGAAGATCCTCTTCTCCAGAGCCCCAAATGGACTCCGGATCTGGACTCCCGATGAAGAACATGAGGTGGTGGCGGCTTCGTCTCGTGAAACGCGATAATTTTTTCTCCCTAATTTTTTTCTCCGAAAATGTTATTTTATAGTATGAGGGTTGAGGTCTGCGGGCCACCAGGTGGGGACAACCCACCTGGGCGCGCCACGAGGGGGGCGCGCCCTGGTGGGTTGTGCCTACCCAGGTGCCCCCTTCGGTGATTCTTGGCTCCAGAAATTCTCTTTTGATTGTATAAAAAGTCCTCGCAAAGTTTTGCTCCAATCCGAGAACTTTTATTTCTGCACAAAAACAACACCATGATAGTTCTGCTGAAAACAGTGCCAGTCCAGGTTAGTTTCATTCAAATCGTGCAAATTAGAGTCCAAAACAAGAGGAAAAGCGTTAGGAAAAGTAGATACGACGGAGACGTATCAGCTCCCCCAAGCTTAAACCTTTGCTTGTCCTCAAGCAATTCAGTTCATAAACTGTAAGTGAAAAAGAAAAACTTTTACAAACTCTTTTGCTCTTGTTTACATAAATAAGCTTAGGTAGCACCCAGGTTTTCAGCAAAGATTATAACTAACCATGTCGACAATAACTTTTAAAAATTATATTAACTCATATAAATAACATAATCAACTAGCGAGCAATAATAAAATATCTCAAATGACAACACTTTGTCAAATCAACCATGATATAATACAACTATAGTGGCATCTCGCTAGCTGTTTATGAGACTGCAAAACATAAATGCAGAGCACCTCCAAAGTTCAAGTAGCGACTAAACATTGTAATTCATGGTAGAAAAGATCAAGTCATGATGCACCCAACATTAGCTATACACAATGCATGAGGATGACAATAGTTCTCTCAGGATCTGGTGCTTATTTGAGAAGGTGATGACACAACATAAAAGTAAATAGATAGTCCCTTCGCAGAGGGAAGCACTGATTTGCAGCGGTGCGAGAGCTCAAGTTTTTAAGACAGAGGTAAATAAAATTTTGAGAAATGCACCCTTCTTGTTTACTTCACGACCATTAGTTATTGGTATCTTCCATGCTAAACACATTAGTGGCGGTTCCCAAATGATAAAAGTAAAGGTTTACTCCCCCTCCACCAACAAACACACTCCACGGCTGGTCCGAATCCACAAGTACCGTCCATACCAACAACAATCCTGGGGGAGTTTTGTTTAATTATTTGCAATTAGAGTTTGAGACTATGAATCCCTATTACCGCCCCTCTCGTGCAAGGACGAGTGAATAAACACTCATTATGAGAATAACCCGCTTAGCATGGAAGATACTGACTACCTCCTGTCACTCTCTATGAACAATCCAGACACACAAAAAGGATATTTATTTGAAGTTTTTAGAGGTGGCACATGCAAATTTACTTAGAACGGCAGGGTAATACCGCATATAGGTAGATATGGTGGACTCATCTAGAATAACTTGGGTTTCAGGATTTTTGATGCACAAGCAGTATTCCCGCTTAGTACAGGTGAAGGCTAGCAAATAGGTTGAGAAGCGTCCAGCTAGAGAGCAAAAATGGTCATGAACATGCATTATGCATAAGTAACATTGGATACTAGCATGAGTAGGATATGAGTACCATGAACATAAATATCATAGTGGCTATGTTGGTTTTGATTCAATTACATGCATGAACATGTGCCAAGTCAAGCCACTCAAACATTCATAGGAGGATACCATATCATCATACTACATCACAATCATTTTAACACAATGTTGACATCCAAGATAAATCATTATCCACTCCTAGCTACTTAAGCATGGCATGAGAAACTATAATCTCTAATGGTCATTGCAAACATGTTTGATCATATACACTACAAAAAATACACTTCCGTGATGATATGTGTTGGTCACATTAGGTCACGTTTTCTATCATGCATGTACATCCATGACGATTTTATGACAGAATCAAGATAGTCATACCTGTGCTGTCGTAGAAGTGTTCCATGACATTACCAAAATTATCATCACGGAAGTGTCCACTTCCATGACGATAAATGGCACGTCATGGAAGTGCTTTCGTCAAGGGTAACCGACACATGGCATCCACCGTAACGGGTCACCGTTAAGCTATCAAGACCGGTTTTGGATCCAATAACCCGTTAATAGCCCGGACCAATGGGGATTTTCCATGTGTAAAATTCTCAATGGCCAGAGGAACCACGTGTCGGCTCACCGTTGGGACAGATGTCATCCACTCATTGGACAGGAGGCGCCTATGATACATCGACACAAGGCATGGCCCAACAGAGGCCCATTCCGGTGAAAAGGCCGGCTCGTTTGACTTGGTCAAAAGGTAGCGGGCCGGCCCATAGAAAGCCTGTTAACGGCCTATTCACATATAGCCCATTTACGGCCCGCTAACTCATGGCCCGTTACGGCCTATCCGACTTAAGCCCAGTAGCTTCATCTGGGCTGTCCAATATGATTCCAGCCCGTTGTAACTTCCGGCCCATGTATGGCCCATGACGTCTTTCGACCCATATGAGGCCCTTTGTAACTCTTGGCCCATTAACGGCTCGTGGTGAAACTGGCCCGTAATGAACAATGTACCGCTTTATACCCATTAACGGCCCCAACCCGTGTTATCTTTCGGCTTTCTCAGCGCCCATATATTCTTGGGCTCATTTCCAGCATTTGGTTACTTACGGCCCATTACCGGCCTTTTCTGCTTGTGGGCCAAATTCAGCCCCTGGCTATAGTCGGCCCGTTTGTGTCCCGTTAATCCTTTGGTTCGTTTTCATAGCGTCATCAAATACGACTGATTAACGATGACCCGTTATGGTCGGCCCATGAATGGGCGATTCCAACTCTAGCCCATTTATGGCCCATAATGTGGTATGTTATTGGCCCATGTTTGGCCAATCGATCATATGGCCTGTAGAAGGCCCATTGATGCTACGGCCCGTAGAAGGCCCATTGATGCTACGGCCCGTAGAAGGCCCATTGATGCTACGGCCCGTAGAAGGCCCATTGTTTCTATGGCCCGTAAAAGGCCCATTGTTTCTATGGCCCGTAGGAGGCCCATGGTCACTACAATAAATATCTAGCTCATGGTTATTGTGGCCTAGTTTTGGAAAATAGGTTATTGCGGCCACTAGCAAACCGCGGAAAAAGAACTACACTGACTACAAGCAAACAAGACAACAAGGAAATAAATAAGCAAGCAACTTACGCTATGCTATCATGGCTATTACACATATTACATCCATCGGGCATCAAAGTTCGTCACCAGTGCAAATATAGGGAGCAAAGCAACATATCACATACACTGGTTGTCAAAGTTGGCGACCAGTGCAAATAAACGCCGCAGCAAAACAAGTCCAGAACTAAAACCACTTCAGAATAGCTCAAGAAACAATATCCTGGGTACCCATAATGCTCGCAAGGTGGTTAGCAAGCTTATTAACTTTCTCTTGTTTGGCGCTTAAATCCTCCCGCGCTTGCTATTGCACCAAAAAGTATGCATCTGAATTCTGCATGGACTTCCTCAGTCCTTCGGCTTCGTGTCGCAGCACATCTGATCGATGTCTTTCAACTTAAAGTTGAGACTCAAGAAGACAAACTGATTCAGGCAGCGCATTCGAAGAGCTTGTGCCAGCAGTAGTGGCCAGTAACTCGAACACTACATCAAGACAAGACTTTTGGGTTTTCTCATTGCCGTCAAGATAGTTTTTATCAGCTTTCTTGGAGACCAACATGGATGTCTCACTATCTTGAACCTTATCTGCATTACTTCCTTTACCATTGCATAATGGGGTACTCTTCTCCAATATTTTGTCTGCATTCTAAAAGATAAACAAGCAGGCACATCACAGGTTTACCATGTTGTATATGAAACTCATTTTGGTAAATCAATTCAGTAGTAAAGTGGACAGGATAACAACATGAAAAAATATCTATGTACCATGGTCACTATATGGTCTATACCATTCTAGTTTTTGTTGCCAAATCAAGATAGAGACACAGTTCAAATAATATTTGTTTAAGACAAAGCAGAATAGACAGAATATAAGTGTGGGAAACTACAGAGCAATAACAACACTTGTAACATGCATGACATGAGAACATAACTGCTTATTCAATTGAAACTGAAATCAACATAGAGCAAGTTACAACAACAAACCAGTTAAAGAAACAAGTTTAAAACATACCTATTGCGCCATTGGAGTTTCAATTCCATCCTTCAAATTTGAAAATAGTTGGTATGAGTAAATACAGTGATGCAAGAGAAAAGGAGTATGAACCATGGCTACAGAACCTGACCTGAGAACAATTCTTCCTCTCCTTTAAGCATTGAGTTGGGATTCGGAGTGGTGGTCCTCGTGCTTTGGGCACTGCAGTTCCCTTACTAACTGCTCATGTTTGGTTGCTCTATGGTGGAGATAGTGCTGCATCAACTCGAACTGGGTTACTATCTGCTGGGGTTGAGATTAGAACGGGTGTAGCTGGTTCTCTGTCCAACTAGGTATGGTTACAACCTGTCAGAGTCTGGGTTATGTGTGGTGGGGTTGGTTCTTGGGCAAGTACAACCGTGGTTCTATCTGCATCGACTGGTAGTACTATCTTTTCTGAAGACCGTGTTGTTACTCCCTTAGATACTGCCATCACCCTCTCCAATTCAAATGGCTGATAAACAAGAAAAGTAATTGAATGTACATACATTATATGATAGACATATTCAATGGATAGTGGGGAATAAAAAAGGGCATGAAATAATTCACATTTATGTTGTCTAACCAAACAGGATAGCATGACACAATTTCACATATATAATGCCTAACTAAAAAGGATGGAAAGACATAGTTCAAAATATGAGGACTATGTAAACAGGATGACATGATATAACTATATAATGTATTTATTAAATAGGTTGGCATGTCATAATTCACATACATGCTGCCTACAGAAACATGATACCATGATATAATTCATGGATAGAATGACATAATTCAAAATACGATGACCGTAAACACTAAACAAGATGAGATGATATAACTATATGATGTCTTTATTAAATGGGTTGGCATGCCATAATTCAGATATATGATGTCTATGTAAACATGATGGCATGATATAATTCAAATATATGATTTATATACTAAGCAAGTAAGGAGATGGCAATCGCATATATGATGTAAAAACTAAGCAATGCAAGACAACATGCATGACATGAGTAATATAACCCTGCCAAGTTTGAGCATAGACCTCAGGGGGGAAATAGGACTGGTCATGTGTCTCTGAATCCTCCTCTAAGGAGCTATCCGTAACCAGCGAGATATACGCTTCGTCAGATAGCATAGTCTGCTTTGAAGACCTCGTTTTCACTCCAGAATTTTTCATCATCGTGTCAAATGGCTGATGCACACGAAGAGTAGTTGAATGTACAAACATTGTTGACAAATGTAATATGTAATAAAAAAGGATGGCATGATATAATTCACATATAAGATGACTGGCTAAGCAGGATGGCATTCCAAAATTCACATATATGATGCCTGGCTAAACAAGATGGCGTTGCATAATTCACATATACAATAAAGAAACTAAACAGATGGCATTCACACAAAGCATGTCTAAACTAAGCAGATGACATATTTGATGTATAAAGTAAGCAATGCAAGGCACCATATGCATGATATTACCAACATTAGCATGCCAAGTTAGAGCAAAGACCTCAGGGGGTAAATAGGAGTGGTCTTCTTCTGAATCCTCCTCAAAACAATTATCTTCCTCTTGATTACAATCCGAAATGGGTGGAGGGGGGGGCTGCCTTTGCGCCCACCATGGAGTGATGCCTGCAAGAAATTTTATTGCCACGCAAGGCTCGTCTCTTTTGCTCTACATGTTCAGTCCCATTTGTGTACAATAACTAACATGCATAGGAATAAAACATAGTGAGATTATGTAAGGAGTGCATGCAAAAATTCAGAGTGATGGTATCAATCTGTGGATAGACCCAAAACCAATGATAGCAGGCAGATAATGGCTCCAGTTAAAAAATACAGATAATGGCTTCGTTACTGTTTGTTTCCCACCCAACATGAAACTCATAGTAGACACCAGAGATTAACCAGATAGTAGATAGATACTATTGATTGCGGCCCTGATATGTACCACACAACCATTTAAAAACTCAAGTTTGAGCATTAGTTTGGAGCTGACTCAGAGTCTAATCGGTGAACATGACAATAAAGTAGCATGTAATATTAAGCGATGCATAACGTAAGCATAACCGAAAGAGTGCGACCTCTCTTGCGGACCCGTGTAGTCCTCGAGGTCATCTGCTCGGTTGATGATGGTAATGCAGTTGTGGTGGCTGCCGGCGGTGGGGAAGAAGATCTGAGGCGGCGAAAGACAGTCTGGAGGCCAGATCCCTGCTGTGGTGGACCCTTCTGTCATTGGAGCAGCTGAGCTGGGGTGGACGACGGCGCAACAGGAGTGGGACAAACCACACAAGGTTTTCTTTGACAACTATCTGTAAGAGAAGTAATTTTGTAAGGGCTCGTTTGAATTGGAGGATTCTAACAACACAGGGATAGGAAATACACAATAATAGGATAGGAATGCATGTGGAAAACAAAGAATTTAAAAACACAGGATTTCTGCCAATCTGGGTGTTTGGTTCACAAGAATTGGAAGATCATAGGATGCAAAGAAGCATGGTGAGATTAAGTCAAACCACAAGAAAATGTACGGTTATAATGCTATTATGCTACTATCTCTTAGTCTTGTGCTTCATGAATAGGAATTTGAAAAGGAGGACAAGTGGATATTAAAATTTCTACGGTTTTTCTTTCAAGGAGACACTAAAAGAACAAATCCTACAGTTTTCCTTTGCTCCATTCCTTTGAACCAAATGCATGGATAGTAGTATCATAGGAAAATTTCCGATTCCTATGTTCCTCCTTCACTTTTCCTTTCAAGCACTGGCGATTCTAGCAGGCAGGCTTGAGCAGGGAAAAGCCTACACTAAAAAATTGTTTTTGTGCTACTTCTACTACTTTGGACCCAGGCCACTGCCCTACTAGCTCAACTCCTAGGCCATCTACAAATGCACAGCTCAAACACACAGAGATAAATAATGATGGTGTTCAAGAGAGTCCATCACGGATAGCTAAGTTGCCTGGTACCTCACTGCTTGTCATATAGTAGGAGAAACTAATCGTATTTCATGTTACTACCTATGCTTAGTGGACAATATATATATATATATATATATATATATATATATATATATAACATGTAGAGTAAAAAAGAGATGCAACAAGTGTACAACCTCTTTGGCGAAGCCATTTCGATCTCAGCGTGATTGGGTTGGTCGATGAGGATGCTCCGGCTGATTTGGTTGTTAGAGGAGGGGAAGAAGATCTTAGGCGTCTAGAGATGGAGCCCGGGGTACTTCTACGCTGTGATGGAGGGTTTCATCGTTGGAGCAGCTCCGATGAGTTGTACGACGGTGAGGCTGAAGCAGGACAAGAGAGACAACGTTAACCTGAGTGGAATTCTAATAACATCTCCAATAGATGACATAAAATACATAACCACAAAGTGCTAGATGTAAAATACATCAGCCGCTTATCTCTGAACTTAACTGTCAAAAATGAATTTAACTGTCGAAACTGAATTTAACTGTCGAAACCGAAGTTTGCTGTCAAAAGTGAATTTTACTGTCGAAACTGAACGCACTAGTAGCAGAAAAGTAGTAGCAGCAGTAGCGCTCGGAGCAGCTGGTCGTTGATGACTCACAAGTATAGGGGATCTATCGTAGTCCTTTCGATAAGTAAGAGTGTCGAACACAACGAGGAGCAGAAGGAGATGATAAGCGGTTTCCAGCAAGGTATTCTCTGCAAGTACTTAAATAAGTGGTAACAAATAGTTTGTAACGATCAACAAGTAACAACAGTAAATAAAGTGCAGCAAGTTGGCCCAATCCTTTTTGTAGCAAAGGACAAGCCTGTACAAACTCTTATATAGAGAAAAGCGCTCCCGAGGACACATGGGAATATCGTCAAGCTAGTTTTCATCACGCTCATATGATTCATGTTCGGTACTTTGATAATTTGGTATGTGGGTGGACCGGTGCTTGGGTGCTGCCCTTACTTGGACAAGCATCCCACTTATGATTAACCTCTATTGCAAGCATCCGCAACTACAACAAAAGTATTAAGGTAAACCTAACCATAGCATGAAACATATGGATCCAAATCAGCCCCTTACGAAGCAACGCATAAACTAGGGTTTAAGCTTCTGTCACTCCAGCAACCCATCATCTACTTATTACTTCCCAATGCCTTCCTCTAGGCCCAAATAATGGTGAAGTGTCATGTAGTCGACGTTCACATAACACCACTAGAGGAGAGACAACATACATCTCATCAAAATATCGAACGAATACCAAATTCACATGACTACTAATAGCAAGACTTCTCCCATGTCCTCAGGAACAAACGTAACTACTCACAAAGCATAAACATGTTCATAATCAGAGGGGTATTAATATGCATATAGGATCTGAACATATGATCTTCCACCAATTAAACCAACTAGCATCAACTACAAGGAGTAATTAACACTACTAGCAACCTACTAGCACCAATCCCGGACCTGGGGACAAGAATTGGATACAAGAGATGAACTAGGGTTTTGAGATGAGATGGTGCTGATGATGATGTTGATGGAGATTGCCCTCTCCCAATGAGAGGAGCGTTGGTGATGACGATGGCGATGATTTCCCCCTCCGGGAGGGAAGTTTCCCCGGCAGAACAGCTCTGTCAGAGCCCTAGATTGGTTCCGCCAAGGTTCCGCTTCGTGGCGGCGGAGTTTCGTCCGGGAAGATGGCTTATTATTTTTTCCCATCGAAAGACTTCATATAGCAGAAGATGGTCACCGGAGGGCCACCAGGGGGCCCACGAGGTAGGGGGCGCGCCCCCACCCTCGTGGGCAGGGTGTGGCCCCCCGGTGAAGTTCTTGCTCTCAGTATTTTTTATATATTTGGAAAACGTCTTCCATGGAGTTTCAGGACTTTTAGAGCTGTGCAGAATAGGTCTCTAATATTTGCTCCTTTTCCAGCCCAGAATCCCAGCTGCTGGCATTCTCCCTCTTTATGTAAACCTTATAAAAATAAGAGAGAATAGGCATAAGTATTGTGACATAATGTGTAATAACAGCCCATAATGCAATAAATATCGATATAAAAGCATGATGCAAAATGGACGTATCAACTCCCCCAAGCTTAGACCTCGCTTGTCCTCAAGCGAAAAGCCGAAATCGAGAAATATGTCCACATGTTTAGAGATAGAGGTGTCGATAAAAATAAAATACGGACATGAGGGCATCATGATCATTCTTAGAACAACAACTTATATAATTCTTTTCATATGATTTCTTATGCTAGAGTAATAATTCAATCACCATCTCAAGTATGAATAGTAAACTTCATTGAAAACTAACAAACTATAATCTTAGTCATTGGAGCAATTGCAATTTATCATAACATAGGAAAGAGTCAATATATAAGAGCTTTTCAGCAAGTCCACATACTCAACTATCATATAGTCTTTCACAATTGCTGACACTTACGCAATACTTATGGGTATGGAGTTTTAATCGGACACAGAGAAAGATAGGGGCTTATAGTTTTGCCTCCCAAGGTTTTACCTCAAGGGTAATGTCAATAGTAATAGTTCATGAAAACTCACATCCAATTAGCCATATATACCAGGATCTTTCCAACATACTGTGCTTGCCAAAGGATAAAATGTAAAAAGGAAGGGTGAAGATCACCATGACTCTTATGCAAAGTAGGAGATAAAAGAAATAGATAGGCCCTTCGCAGAGGGAACCAGAGGTTTTCATGCGCTTTTATGGTTGGATGCACAAAATCTTAATGCGAAAGAACGTCACTTTATATTGCCACTTGTGATATGGACCTTTATTATCAAGTCTGTCGCTTTTATTTCTTCCATATCACACGATCGTATAAAACTTATTTTCTCCCACACTAATAAGTCATACATATTTAGAGAGCAATTTTTATTTCTTGCACCGATGACAACTTACTTGGAGGATCTTACTCAATCCATTGGTAGGTATGGTGGACTCTCATGGCAAAACTGGTTTAAGGGTATTTGGAAGCACAAGTAGTATCTCTACTTGGTGCGATGAATTTGGCTAGCATGAGGGGGAAAGGCAAGCTCAACCATGTTGGATGATCCATGAAAATACAATTTATCTCAGTTGTAAGAAAACATAACCCATTACGTTGTCTTCCTTGTCCTAACATCAACTCTTTTAGCATGTCATATTTTAATGAGTGCTCACAATCATAAAAGATGTCCAAGATAGTATATCTATATGTGAAGACCTCTCTTTCTTTATTACTTCCTATTAATTGCAACGATGACCAAAACTATGTTTCTCAACCCTCAACAACTTTTATTCATCATACTTTTTCTATGTGAGCTCATTACTCTCCATAAGGCTCACATGATCTCTTTGTTTATTTTTATTTATTTCTCTTTTCTTTTATTTCTTTAGGATCATGGCAAAATAATCAAGCCCTTGACTCAACACTAATCTTTATTATATAGCTCACGGACTCGATTACATAGAAGTATAATAAAGCAAAACTCGCAACTAGATCATACTAAGAACTTTTATTCTACTGGATCAAAATATTACCAAAAGGATCAAACTAAGAAAAACGATAAAGATAAAAGTGATGGTGATACGGTACTGGGGCACTCCCCCAAGCTTGGCAGTTGCCAAGTGGAGTGCCCATACCCAGATGATTATGTCTCTCTTTTCGTGGGTGGTGATGTGATGTTCTTGGCGATGATGCCCCTCAGGATACAATTCTCCTCCTCGAGCTTATTGACTTGCTGCTTGAGGTCCATTATTTCCTTTCAGAGTTTTCCTGTAACAGCCAAAGCTCCCTGCACCCAAGGGTGCTGCATAGCTGCGGGAGAACCAGTGACACTCTTTTTTCATATTCTTATAAGAAAGAAATCTAACATTGGAAGGGATAACCGAGTTTGGAATAGCCAAGCTCTGCAGTTCTCCCATTGTGAATCCAGCTCGGAAGCGGGAAGTGACTTCTTGATCCTCCTCCATGGCATCTATCCTCTTCAATTCGGCCTCCATCTCTTCCTCCGTTGCTGGCCCAAAGAGGTCAACATTGTTGTTTGTCATTGATCTCGGTGCCGTATGAGACACCCGGCTCTCCCCAACTGACTCTTGCGAAGATATCCTGCTCTAATCTGTAGTAGCAACAGCTCGAAACACAAACATGAGATTTTTGCGTGATACGGGAGTCAAAACCCCCGGGAGATTATATAATGAATTTTTACTGACCAAAATACGTATCGTGTACGAAAACGGAGTCCGGAGAGCACACGAGGTGCCCACGAGGTAGGGGGCGCACCCAGTAGGGTAGGGCGCGCACTCCACCCTCGTGGAGGCCTCGTGTCCTTTCCAGACTGCTTCTTATTTTTCTATTTTTCTAAATATTCCAAAATGGAGAAATATTGCCTTAAAGAACTGTTTTGGAGTCGGTTTACTTACCGTACCACATACCTATTCCTTTTCGGAGTCTGAAACGTTCCGGAAAGTGTCCCTTATGTATTCCTTCGGGGTTACGGTTTCAATAACATTGGTTTCAACATTTATGGGATTACCTGAGATATAGTGTTTGATTCTTTGACCGTTCACCACCTTCGTATTTGTGCCTTCGAAGTTGTTGATTTTTATGGCACCGGAATGATAGACCTCCTCGATAACGTAAGGGCCTTCCCATTTAGAGAGAAGTTTTCCTGCAAAAAATCTTAAATGAGAGTTGTATAGCAATACATAATCACCTACATTAAACTCACGCTTTTGTATCCTTTTGTCATGTCATCTTTTAACTTTTTCTTTAAACAACTTGGCATTTTCGTAGGCTTGGGTTCTCCATTCATCAAGTGAGATAATATCAAATAACCTCTTCTCACCAGCAAGTTTAAAATCATAATTGAGTTCTTTAATAGCCCAATAAGCCTTGTGTTCTAGTTCGAGAGGTAAGTGACATGCTTTTCCATAAACCATTTTATATGGAGACATACCCATAGGATTTTTATATGCAGTTCTATAGGCCCATAATGCATCATCAAGTTTCTTGGACCAATTCTTTCTAGACCTATTGACAATCTTTCGCGAAATTAATTTGAGTTCTCTATTACTCAATTCTACTTGACCACTAGACTGAGGGTGATAAGGAGATGCAATTCTATGATTAACATCATATTTAGCAAGCATTTTACGGAAAGCACCATGAATAAAATGTGAACCACCATCAGTCATTAAATATCTAGGGACTCCAAATCTTGGAAAAATAACTTCTTTAAGCATTTTAATAGAAGTGTTATGATCAGCACTACTAGTTGGAATAGCTTCTACCCACTTAGTAACGTAATCAACAGCAACTAAATATGTGTATATCCATTAGAGGAAGGAAAGGGTCCCATATAGTCAAAGCCCCAAACATCAAATGGTTCAATAACAAGTGAATAATTCATGGGCATTTCTTGGCATCTACTAATATTACCAATTCTTTGACATTCATCACAAGATAAGACAAACTTACGGGCATCCTTGAAGAGAGTAGGCCAATAAAAACCAGATTGCAATACATTATGTGCAGTTCTATCTCCAGCATGGTGTCCTCCATAAGCTTCGGAGTGACACTTGCGTAGGATCTGTTCCTGTTCATGCTCAGGTACACAACGTCTAATAACACCATCTACTCCTTCTTTATAAAGATGTGGGTCATCCCAAAAGTAATGCCTCAAGTCATAGAAGAACTTTTTATTTTGCTGGTATGTGAAACTAGGTGGTATAAACTTAGCAACAATGTAATTAGCATAATCAGCATACCATGGAGCAGTATGAGAAGCATTTATGACATTTAATTGCTCATCAGGAAAGCTATCATCAATAGGTAGTGGGTCATCAAGCACATTTTCTAACCTAGACAAGTTGTCTGCAACGGGGTTCTCAGCTCCCTTTCTATCAACAATATGCAAATCAAATTCTTGTAGGAAGAGAACCCATCTAATAAGTCTAGGTTTGGCATCTTTCTTTTTCATCAGAATTTAATAGCAGCATGATCAGTATGAATAGTTACTTTAGAATCAACAATATAAGGTCTGAATTTATCACAAGCAAATACAACCGCTAAGAATTCCTTTTCAGTAGTAGCATAATTTCTTTGAGCATTGTCTAGGGTTTTACTAGCATATTGAATAACATTTAATTTCTTATCAACTCTTTGTCCTAGAACAGCACCTACAACATAATCACTAGCATCACACATAATTTCAAACAGTAAATTCCAATCAGGTGGCTAAACAATAGGTGCAGAGATCAATGCTTTCTTAAGTATTTCAAATGCTTCTACACAATCATCATCAAAGACAAATGGTATATCTTTTTGTAATAAATTAGTTAGAGGCCGAGAGATTTTTGAGAAGTCCTTAATAAACCTCCTATAAAAACCGGCATGACCAAGAGAACTTCTTATACCTTTGATGTCCTTAGGACATGGCATCTTCTCAATAGCATCAAATTTGGCTTTATCAACTTCGATACCTCTTTTCGAAACTTTATGCCCCAAGACAATACCTTCATTAACCATAAAGTGGCACTTTTCCCAATTCAAGACAAGATTAGTTTCTTCACATCTCTGCAAAACTCGATCAAGGTTGCTCAAGCAATCATCAAAAGAAGATCCATAGACGGAAAAGTTGTCCATAAAAACCTCACAAATCTTTTCACAAAAGTCAGAGAATATAGCCATCATGCATCTTTGAAAGGTAGCAGGTGCATTACATAGACCAAAAGGCATACGTCTATAAGCAAAAGTACCAAAAGGGCATGTAAAAGTAGTCTTTGATTGATCTTTGGCTGACACAGGTATTTGAGAGAAACCAGAATAACCATCTAGAAAGTAAAAATGTGTATGTTTAGATAATATTTCTAGCATTTGATCGATAAAAGGTAAGGGGTAATGATCCTTTTTAGTAGCCTTATTTATTTTGCGGAAATCAATTACCATCCTATAACCTGTAATAATTCTTTGAGGGGTCAATTCATATTTATCATTAGGAACAACAGTAATACCTCCCTTCTTAGGGACACAATGGACAGGGCTTAGCCACTGACTATCAGCAACGGGATAGATTATACCTGCCTCAAGGAGCTTTAGTATTTCCTTTCTTACCACTTCTTTCATTTTAGGATTCAGCCGGCGTTGATGATCATGAACTGGTTTAGCGTCTTCTTCCAAATTAATTTTATGTTGACATAGAGTGGGACTAATGCCCTTGAGATCATCAAGAGTATACCCAATAGCATCACGGTGCTTCTTTAGAGTTTTCAATAATCTCTCTTCCTCATGCTCTGAAAGGTTAGCACTAATAATAACAGGATATATCTTTTTCTCATCAAGATAAGCATATTTAAGAGTATCAGGTAACTATTTAAGCTCAAACACGGGATCACCCTTGGGTGGAGGAGGATCCCCTAGGATTTCAACAGGCAAATTTTTTTTCAGAATAGGTTCCTGTTTAAAGAATACTTCATCAAATTCCCTTCTTTCATTAACAAACATGTCATTTTCATGGTCTAGCAAATATTGTTCTAAAGGATCACTAGGAGGTACGGCAATATAAGCACGACCAATAATTTCATCCTTACTAGGTAATTCTTCTTCACGGTGTTGTCTACTAAATTTAGAGAAATTAAATTCATGAGTCATATTATCTAAACCGATAGTAACAACATCTCTTTTGCAATCTATGGTAGCATTAACAGTGTTCAAGAAGGGTCTACCAAATATAATGGGACAAAAGCTATCTTGTGGGGAACCAAGAACAAGAAAATCAGCAGGATATTTAGTTTTCCCACACAAGACTTCAACATCTCTAACAATTCCCATTGGTGAAATAGTATCTCTATTGGCAAGTTTAATTGTGACATCAATATCTTCCATCTCAGCAGGTGCAATATCATGCATAACTTCTTTGTATAAGGAATAAGGTATTGCACTAGAACTAGAACCCATATCACATAAGCCATGATAACAATGATCTCCTATTTTAACCGAAATAACATGCATGCCTACCACAGGTCTAGGTTTATCTTTAGCACAAGGTTTAGCAATTCTAGCAGTTTCATCACAGAAATAAATAACATGCCCATCAATATTATCAGACAAGAGATCTTTAACAATAGCAATATTAGGTTCAACTTTAACTTGCTCAGGAGGTGTATATGTTTTAATATTGCTTTTACGAACTACAGTTGAAGCTTTAGCATGATCCTTTATCCTAACTGGGAAAGGTGGTTTCTCAACATAAGAAGTAGGAACAATAGGATCATTATAAGTGAAAATCTTTTCTTCAACTTTAATAGGTGCAGCTACTTTTACTTCTATGCGAGGATGATATTTAAACCACTTCTCCTTGGGGAGATCAACATAAGTAGCAAAAGATTCACAGAAAGAAGCTACTATCTCAGAGTCAAGTCCATATTTAGTGCTAAATTTACGAAAATATCGGTATCCATAAAATATTTAACACAATCAAAACTAGGTGTTATACCTGACTCCTTACCTTTGTCGAGGTCCCAATCTTCAGAGTTGCGTTTAATTCTTTCCAATAAATCCCATTTGAATTCAATAGTCTTCATCATGAAAGAGCCAGCATAAGAAGTATCAAGCACGATGCGATTGTTATTAGAAAGCCGAGCATAGAAATTTTGAATAATCATTTTTCTCGAGAGCTCATGATTGGGGCATGAATCTAACATTGATTTAAGCCTCCCCCAAGCTTGAGCGATGCTTTCTCCTTCGCGAGGCCAAAAATTATATATGTAATTGCGATCACGATGAACAAGATGCATAGGATAAAACTTCTGATGAAATTCCAATTTCAATCGTTTGTAATTCCAAGACCCCATATCATCACATAGCCTATACCATGTCGATACATCTCCCTTCAAAGATAAAGGGAAGACCTTCTTCTTAACAACATCTCCGGGTACACCTGCAAGCTTAAATAATCCACAAACTTCATCCACATATATTAGATGCTCATCAGGATGTTTTGTTCCATCTCCTAAAAAAGGATTAGCTAGCAGTTTTTCTATCATACCCGAAGGAATTCCAAAGCAGACATTTTCATTTTCATTTTAAGTAGGTTGAGGAGCAACTCTTTGCTCTATTGGACGGGGTGAAGATACCCCAAACAAGCCCCTCAGAGGATTACTTTCCATAGTAACAAGTGACAGTAAATTTCAACACACTATATAAATTTTTCCTTACCAAATTCCACCTACCAAAGGCGCTTCACTCCCCGGCAACGGCGCCAGAAAAGAGTCTTGATGACCCACAAGTATAGGGGATCTATCATAGTCCTTTCGATAAGTAAGAGTGTTGAACCCAACGAGGAGCAGAAGGAAATGATAAGCGGTTTCCAGCAAGGTATTCTCTGCAAGTACTGAAATAAGTGGTAACAGATAGTTTTGTGATAGGATAGTTTGTAACGAGCAACAAGTAACAAAATTAAATAAAGTGCAGCAAGGTGGCCCAATCCTTTTTGTAGCAAAGGACAAGCCTGGACAAACCCTTATATAGAGAAAAGCGCTCCTGAGGACACATGGGAATATCGTCAAGCTAGTTTTCATCACACTCATATGATTCGCGTTCGATACTTTGATAATTTGGTATGTGGGTGGACCAGTGCTTGGGTGCTGCCCTTACTTGGACAAGCATCCCACTTATGATTAACCTCTATTGCAAGCATCCGCAACTGCAACAAAAGTATTAAGGAACCTAACCATAGCATGAAACATATGGATCCAAATCAGCCCCTTACGAAGCAACATATAAACTAGGGTTTAAGCTTCCGTCACTCTAGCAACCCATCATCTACTTATTACTTCCCAATGCCTTCCTCTAGGCCCAAATAATGGTGAAGTGTCATGTAGTCGACGTTCACATAACACCACTAGAGGAGAGACAACATACATCTCATCAAAATATCGAACGAATACCAAATTCACATGACTACTAATAGCAAGACTTCTCCCATGTCCTCAGGAACAAAGTAACCACTCACAAAGCATAAACATGTTCATAATCAGAGGGGTATTAATATGCATATAGGATCTGAACATATGATCTTCCACCAATTAAACCAACTAGCATCAACTACAAGGAGTAATTAACACTACTAGCAACCTACTAGCACCAATCCCGGACCTGGAGACAAGAATTGGATACAAGAGATGAACTAGGGTTTTGAGATGAGATGGTGCTAATGATGATGTTGATGGAGATTGCCCTCTCCCGATGAGAGGAGTGTTGGTGATGACGATGGCGATGATTTCCCCCTCCGGGAGGGAAGTTTCCCCGGCAGAATAGCTCCGTCAGAGCCCTAGATTGGTTCCGCCAAGGTTCTGCCTCGTGGCGGCGGAGTTTCGTCCGGGAAGATGGCTTCTTATTTTTTTCCCATCTAAAGACTTCATATAGAATAAGATGGTCACCGGAGGGTCACCAAGGGGCCCACGAGGTAGGGGGGCGCACCCAGGGGGTAGGGCGCGCCCCCACCCTCATGGGTAGGGTGTGGCCCCCTGGTGAAGTTCTTGCTCTCAGTATTTTTTATATATTTGGAAAACGTCTTCCGTGGAGTTTTAGGACTTTTGGAGCTGTGCAGAATAGGTCTCTAATATTTGCTCCTTTTCCAGCCCAGAATCCCAACTGACGGCATTCTCCCTCTATGTAAACCTTGTAAAATAAGAGAGAATAGGCATAAGTATTGTGACATAATGTGTAATAACAGCCCATAATGCAATAAATGTCAATATAAAAGCATGATGCAAAATGGACGTATCAGTCGTGTAGCAGCATCTCGGGTAGTAGCTGCATGGGCTCGAGGGAGAGCAGGATCTGTTGCTCGTGCAGCAGCAACGCGTGCAAGAGTAGAGCAATAGCGCAAGCAAGAGCAAGAGCAGCAGTGCGAGCAAGAGTAAGAGCAAGAGCATACCAGGTAGGGGACCGAGAGCAAGAGCAGAGCAGCAGCGTGGGCGAGAGACAAAGCAATAACAACTCCTACTGATGTGGACGTCGCCATTGAGGGGGCGACACCGTGGAGGAAGTGGCCGGCGATGCCTCCGTGGATGGAGCCGCGCCATGTCGGCTTGGGACCGAGCGCTGGCAGCACTGTGAGATCGAATCAAGAATAGAATGCGGCGATTAGTTTAGAACCTCTTTAATGGCACTGATTAGGCCTCAGCTTCATCCGAGGAATCGGTGATGATGCTGCTCTTCCGGTGGTGTAGGTGAAGACAGCGATGTGGGAATGGAGGTGACACGAAAGACGAGGGGAACGTCGGGGCAGCTCCTTGGAGGTGGAAGATGGGGTGGCTGAATCGGCGGGACGACGAGATCGATGACAGATCCTCATCCGGTGCGGTGGATGAGGGATGTCGAGGTGTTACTATGGATGACGTCGTCGGGGAAGAGGCTCCGGCTGGGTGGCGGATGGAGGAGGGTGTGGGGCTTCGCGGGTTTTTGCGGCCTTGGTGTATGAATGGGTGGGCGGATGGGATTGGAGGGGGAACCATGGCTTAGGGACGTGCTTGTCCGAATTGTGGGGTAAGTTACGAAAGTACCCCCAGCTGAAAGGATCGATACGGTCGACTAGAGGGGGGGGTGAATAGGAGACTAAAATTTTTAATCTTTCTTGTCGTTTTTATGGCTTTACGGATAAAAGAGTTCACTAGATATGCAACTAGGTGAATGCAACCTATATGACAAGCAAGCTCCAAGATAAATATGCTAGGCAACAACCTAATTAGCAAGCCAACAAGCATACAACAACAAAGTAAGGTGTGGGAAAGGATTAACCACAAGTGAGACGAGGACGCGGATTTTAACCCGAAGTTCACTCTTCCTTGGGAAAGAGCTACTCTCCGTTTGGAGCGGTGCCAGAGCCAAAGCTTGCGGAACGCCACCGAAGGCTCACCGTATTCTCCTTCAAGTCACCCCAACGGATGAGCCTCGAATCACTCGGGGTTGGTCTTGAAGGCGACCACCACACCTTTACAAACTTCTCCGGAGCACACCACAAGCAAGGAAGCTTCCGGAGGAACCTCTAACCGCCTAGGAGGCCAAGCTCCAAGAGTAACAACTCAATGGGGAAGAAATGTTGCGGGGAACGCGATTTGGTTTGGTCAAGTTGTAGATTGGGTCTTGCTCTCCCAATCCCCAAAGTTTCAACAAGTTTGGGTGGAGGGATTGAGAGTATTGAGCAAAATGGGGTGTAGCAATGGTGGAGCTCAACAAGACATTAGGGTTGGAGGTTGGAGGTGGAAGAAGGGCATATATATAGTGTTCTTGGCTGGTGGGGATTTCTGCCCATTGAACCCCGTGCACACGGGCTAAGTCAGCCCAGTGCGCACGGGGTACTCAAAGACTTTCACACCACCTCGTGCGCACGGGGGCCAGAAGACCCCGTGCGCACGGAGTACTCAGAGAGTTACGCAGTACCCCGTGTGCACGGGGGTCAAAGGACCCCGTGCGCACGGGGTACCCAGTAACTTTCTGTTGCAAGCTTTCTGAGTACCACATCACACACACTAGGTTCTTTAGGTGGTCAGAGTGGGAAGGATAAGAGAGTAAGGCTCGACAATGGCATTCCCACACGACTTTCATCCACACAAACCCCTCTTAATAGTGCGGTCTTTCCTACAAATCGAAGCAAACCAAAACTAAAACCTTCAAAGCGTCAAAAGACCACGCCTTTGCCCTTTTTGAAATGGGGGGGGGTCGCACATCTCCATCGTGGGCACTTAGAACCAATATCCTGAGATAAACTTTAGCAACCGATATTATTTCAACTAACAACATTGTCATCACACCAAAATATAGTATAAGTGCCACTTGCACTTTCAATCTCCCCCTTTTTGGTGCATTGATGACAATGTGGTTAGAGCATGGCATAGAGGATAAACAGATAGAAAGCCATGGAACATATAATGATCATGATAGCTCCTCCTATATGTGTGCCCGAAAACAAGAATGCATCTAGTACACACATAGGAGGCTCTACCAAGGTCACTATTGTCAAGTCATGAGATTAATCATAATAAACCTATAACAGTGCCTAGATCTCATGACAAAGTGTGGTGAGCAAATAAAGTGAGACCCAATATAAGCATAAGGAGATAATTGCAATAGGTTCACTGATAAAGCTAGAGTCTCACAACCACACAGACGGAAAGTAAATAAGAGTATATCAAGCCAACTAAAACCAACCAACAACGAAAAACACGAGGCTTGAGATCTCAACGCACACAACACACCCACGAACACACCACTTCTCCCCTTTTGTCATCAAGACAACAAAAAGGAGACAAATGGCGACACCTAGACCTGCTAGACAAGAGGAGGAGCACTCGAGGCATCATCATCATCAAAACGCCACCCGGCCATCGGGAAAGATCGAGCAGTGGCCTCACTGTCATTGTCCTCTAAACCTGGACTGACCACCTCACCAGCTGCAGCCCTTGCCTCCTTCTTCTCATGCCGAACAAGCTTCTCCTTGTTGATTTCCTTGATCTGACGGCGCTGAATTGACTGGCACATCTTGAACATGTTGCTCAAGGTCCTGAACAGAGACTTCTTCTCTCCCCTGGCAAACACGGCCTCAGAACCAACAGACTTGGCCTTACCACGAGGGATCCATGCAGTAGAGGACATGCCTGGAGTGTAAGTGGCACGATCCTCAGGCCTTGGGTTGCGCATCTTCTTGATAGTCACATAAGGAGCAGGAGCAGCTGGGGTCCAGTTGGAGTTGCGCTTGGGAACAGAGGTCTTGAAGGAGGCAATGTACTTGGCAGGACAGACGGTCTCAATCAAAGCCTGTATGAGTGGAGCATAGATCAAGGACTTGTTCTCTTGCACACACCGATGAAGCTCATAGTACATGAAATCCAGAACATCCACTTTCTTCTTCTGATGAAGATACACAAAGACATCTAGCATGGAGCTCCAAATGTTATGAGAATCCCCGGCCTTTGGAGTGAGGGTATACCTCAGGATATGGCGCATGGTGTCATAGAGGGGCAAGAGATCTTTGATTGACCCAGTGACAAACGACTTCTCTTGTTTGTAAGCAAAGGCAATCTCATCCTTAGTGCGCTGCCCACTTTCCCTAACAATGCCAAACTCACCAGAAACAACCTCTGCATCCATAAATGGGTAGGGAATGATCTCCGAGAACTTTGCCATAGGAGCCGAGCACCGATGCGTTCCGGACATCCAAGTGAGGGTGCGAGCAGAGTCATTGGAGAAATACAGAGTGGCAAAGAACCGCATCACTAGATCTTCATTATAGGGATGGTTGAAGGTAGAATAAGACCCAATCTGCCAAGAGCGGAGTACACACCGGGATACAGATGATCATTGTCGTGCAAACTCTCAGTGTTGACTTGCTTGTGAGGAGCAAACTTCTTTGACTTGGTCATAAGAAGCTCATGATAGACCCTTTGCTGAAATTCATTCTTGAAGCGGGGATCCACTCCCATACCAGTGGCAGTTGCATAAGGATGGCTCTGTCTCTCAGCCCAGATCTCTGGCTTGGTCCACTTGGCAAGAGGCATATTCCGTAGGTCACGCCCGCCCGGAATGGCTTGCTCGGGACTAGACACCTCTTCCTCTTCTTCATCTTCCTCAACACGATCATCCTCTTCTTCTATCTCATCATCAACATTGGGGTTGTCATAGTAAGCATCATCTTGCGAGTCATAATCTTGCTCAGAATTATCGAAGGTCTCAACAATGGGCCGCTTTGAGGCTGCATGGCGAACACGGCCCTGACCTGACCCAGACTCCTGACCCATGCCTTCAGATGGCTGCCGACGAGCAATCATGAAATCCTTTGATCCTCCTTTTGGGCGTTTGCGACAAAGCTCAGCCCTCTTGTCAGCGGAATCTGAAACACACGCAAACACCCAACAACACAAAGCACGAAACACAAATGAGTACAAGTGCAAGATGGATGGCAAGGAGTTAGACATAATTCAAGCAAACCAGTTCCTGGATAGCCCGTGCGCACGGGGGTTTAGACACTGTGGGCACGGGGGTCCCGTGCGCACGGTACAGGACCGTGGACACGGGGTGTTTGTCAAACACCCCGTGGACACGGGGGTCTCCCAACGGCAGCCACTTCTAGATCGAAATCCGGGAGTGGGTGCAGCAGAGGGACCAAAGGATCTATGCACTAGAATTCTATCTAAAATTTAGTTGAGGCCAAATGAATCTATGGAGCAAGGAAACCCTAAAGCTAAAAACTAGATAGGAACTTATAGAGAGAGATCAAGGGGACAAGACCAATCGGAGGAGGACCCCATCTTGATGCAGATCCACGGAGGAAGAAGCCCGACGAAGCCCTGAGGAGCTCCGGCGAGCGGAAGCAACGGCGGCGGCGCTGGAGGTTTCCGGGGGAGTGGAGGGGGCGAATGGGTGGGAATGAACCCGAGCCCCCCCCCCACGCCCCACCTCTTCAGGGCCAGAAACCGCAGACCCCGTGCGCACGATACAGTGCCCGTGGGCACGGGAGCCCCGTGTGCACGGTACGAGCCCGTGGGCACGGGGTATTCAGGAACTTTGACATGAGTGATTTTTGTTGAATAAAGGGCTGAGTGTAGATTCTTACCCCTTCTTCACAAAACACTCGATCTATATTTCTGAATACGCCGTGAGGAATGTCCTATCACTATGAGAAGGGTATATGTGGAGCACTTGTACCAACAGAGAAGCGAGAAACACCCACCAAGAGAAAAGACAAGAAAACACAACACACCACACACATGAAACAAACACGGACACAACCCTCAAGAGAGGGTGGTGTACGAGGCCACCATGTTTGAGTTTATTTGGTATGGCACCGCGAAGATATGAACCTTGGGCCCAAGACCAATACTCAACTTTGAAGCATAAGTACCACCTAAAGTGGCTAATGTGAAAGATTGTGTTTGATTTATGCACTTCTAGGATAAGATAGCTCATGAGTTGAGCTAGCTCCCCCTAGACATGTGCCTACATCTAAGCAAGATAATACATGAGTATGTGTGTATGAGCAAGAATTTCATCCCAAGTTACTAATATCCACGATATTTAGTTCATGCCTTAACTCACGGAATCTTGCTTCTTCAAGAGGCTTGGTGAAGATGTCGGCTAGTTGATTCTCGGTGTTGACATGGAGTAACTCAATGTTTCCCTTGGCCACATGATCTCTAATGAAATGATGGCGAATCTCAATATGCTTGGTCTTGCTATGTTGAACCGGATTCTCGGCGATCTTGATGGCACTTTCATTGTCACCAAAGAGGCACTTTGCCACATTTGACACCATAATCCATCAAAGTTTGCCTCATCCATAATAATTGATCACAACAACTTCCGGCAGCAATGTACTCGACTTCGGCTGTAGAGAGAGATATACAATTTTGCTTCTTTGAAGACCTACTTACCAACGACCTCCCTAAGAATTGACATGAACTGGAAGTGGACTTGCGATCAACCTTGTCTCCGGCCCAATCCAAATCTGAGTAACCCATTAACTCGAATGATGATCCCTTGGGATACCGAAGGCCCAAGTTTGGGGTATGAACCAATATCGAAGGTTCCTTTTCACTGCCGAATAGTGGCTCTCCTTAGGAGCGGATTGAAATCTTGCACACATACACACACTCAACACAATATCTGGCCTAGATGCACAAAGGTAAAGCAAGGAACCGATCATAGAGCGATATACCTTTTGATCCACTTCTTTACCATTTGGATCAAGATGAAGTTGACCATTTGTGGGCATGGGTGTCTTCATTGGCTTGACATCTTGCATTTTGAATCTCTTGAGCATGTCTTGGATATAACGAGATTGATTGATGAAGGTTCCTCCTCTCATTTGCTTCACTTGAAAACCGAGAAAGAACTTCAACTCTCCCATCATGCCCATCACAAATTCCTTAGTCATAAGATTCTCAAACTCAATGTTAATAGCATGGTTAGCGGACCCAAAGATAATATCATCAACATATATTTGGCAAACAAACAACTCTCCTTTTACCCTCTTTGTAAAGAGAGTGGAATCTATTACCCCAATCTGGAACCCCTTCTCGCTTAGGAACGCTGTAAGGTGATCATACCAAGCACGAGGTGCTTGTTTGAGTCCATAGAGTGCCTTATGGAGTTCATAAACGTGAGAGGGATGATCGGGGTCTTCAAAACCGGGAGGTTGCTTGACATACACCAACTCCTTAAGAGGACCATTAAGAAATGCACTCTTAACATCCATTTGATATAATTTGAAATCATGATGAGAGGCATAAGCAAGCAAGATTCGAATGGATTTGAGACGGGCAACGGGGGCAAAAGTTTCACCAAAGTCCAAACCTTCAACTTGGGTGAAACCTTGTGCCACTAATATTGCCTTGTTCCTTATTACTTGTCCATGTTCATCTTGTTTGTTCTTGAAAATCCACTTTATTCCAATGACATTATGAAATTCCTTGGGTCTTTCTACAAGGGTCCACACTTTGTTGCGGGTGAAGTTGTTGAGTTCTTCATGCATGGCATTTATCCAATCCGGATCATCAAGTGCATCTTCCACCTTAAGGGGCTCAACACAAGAGACAAACGAGTGATGTTCACAAAAGTTTGCCAAACGTCTACGAGTAGTTACCCCCTTTTTGATGCTTCCGTAGATGTTCGAGGTGTTGAAGATGTTTTAGCTTGGCGGCCAATTTTTGCTCTTTGAGGTCAAGCTCTTCTTCACTTGGTTTTGGACTTGATGAAGAAGCTTGCCCTTAGCCTTGGAGACACTCTTCTCTTTGAAACCACAAGTTCTTGCTCATTAGGAAGTGATGATGACGAAGACACTTGTGGTTGGGGTTGATCTTGATCTTGATCATGACCTTGAGCTTGATCTTGAGCCTCAATGATTGGTTCTTCATTATTTGGAAGAGTTTGCTCTTGATCTTTCTCAGGAATCTGAGGGGCTTGATCTTGTTCTTGGATAGATTCATGATCTCCCGAAGCATCTTGTACAAGTGGTGTCGGTGATGACTTCCCTTGTGGAGACTCCACAAGAGGGGATCTTACTCCTTCTTCTTCTACTTGGACATGGGGTGTTTCTTGTGGAAGAATGTGGCCTATCCCCATTGTCCTTATAGCTTGTGAAGGAGCCTCATCACCTACAACACTAGGAACAATTTGCTCCACACGGGAGCCATTATCTTCATCAAACTCCACATTTACCGTTTCCTCAATGCACCAGGTGGATTTATTGAGAACTCGGTAAGCATGAGAGTTTGATGCATATCCAACAAATATGCCCTCATAAGTTCTAGACTGAAATTTAGCTAACCGGGATTTCTTGTTTAAAATGAAACACTTACAATTGAATACCCGAAAGTATTTGACGTTAGGCTTTCTCCCGATTAGGAGCTCATATGGGGCTTGTTCTTAAGCTTGCGAAGATAAAGCCGGTTTGAAACATGGCACGCGGTGTTGATGGCTTCTGCCCAAAGCTTGTATGGTGATTTGTACTCATCAAGCATGGTTCTATCCATCTCAATAAGAGTCTGATTCTTCCTCTCCGCAACACCATTTTGTTGGGGAGTGTATGGTGCGGCATATTGGTGCTCAATCCCCTCTTCACTCAAGAATTCATCCATTGTATAGTTCTTGAACTCGGTGCCATTGTCACTTCTAATTGCCTTGATCTCACTGTTATGTTCACGTTGAGCTTCTTTGGCAAAGTTGATGAAGGTTTGTTGAGTTTCATCTTTAGTCTTGAGAAAGAGCACCCAAGTATATCTTGTGAAGTCATCAACAATGACAAGGCAATACCTCCTCCCTCCCAGACTATCATATGTTGGAGGCCCAAATAGATCCAAATGGATAAGCTAAAGGGGCCTCAAGGTTGTGATGACAGTCTTCACTTTATGAGCTTTTTCATGAAGCTTTCCGGCAATGCAAGCACTACAAGGACGATCTTTGGCAAAAGACACATTGGTTAGTCCAAGGATGTGCTCCCCCTTTAAGAGAGCTTGTAAATTTCTCATGCCCACGTGGGCTAGCCTACGGTGCCATAGCCACCCCACGTCGGCCTTGGCCATTAGGCATGTTGCAAGATGAGTTTTCTCTTTTGAGAAATCAACCACGTAAAGGTTGTCTTCAACATGCCCAACAAAGACCACTTTGATATTGCTTCTCTTAAAGATGGCCACATGGAATTCACCAAAATGTGAATCATATCCGGCACGAGCCAATTGAATAGTTGAAAGTAAATTGTAGTGAAGGGATTGGACAAGCATGACATTTGAAAGTGACGAATCATTAGAGATTACCACCTTGCCCAAACCCAATACCTTGCCCTTGCTATTGTCACCAAAGGAGATGTTCGAAGAGGCCTTGAGTGAATCAACAAACTCCACAAGCATCTCCCTTTCTCCAGTCATATGATTGGTGCATCCACTATAGATCACCCATTGAGTTCCACCGGAGACAGTCCTACAATAATCAAGCTTTGGTTATAGGTACCCATTTTGCAATGGGTCCTGGTGAGTTAGCAACAAGGGTCTTGGGAACCCAAATAGTCCAAGCATAATCATCATAGTTAGTTCCAACAAATTTTGCAAAGGTATAACCATCATCTCCTCTCATGAGAACATAAGATGGATTGTTCTTGCCGGCAAAATTCTTGGGAATGGCCTTGTCCCTAGTGACCTTGCCACTCCCAACACCCTCGGCTTCCTTCTCCTTGTGCCCTTCTTGCACAAACACTACCTTTTCGGGAGGGGAAGGAGTCGGACCGATCTTCTTGTTGTTGCTATTCTTCTTTTTCTTACCATTCTTAGATGCGGGTTTGAACCCAACTCCCTCCTTGGCAACACACTCCTTTTGGTTGCTTAAGAGGTCGTTTAGGTTTTTCTCCCCTTGGATGCATGATACAAGCCCTTTCTCAATTTGGGCTTTCAACTTCTTATTCTCCTCTTGAAGGGAGGTGCAATCATGAACAAAGTTAGCCATACAAGCATCATCATTTAAATCTATATGAGGTACGGAAGTGAGAGCCTTAATGGTTGTAGCTTTTAGTTGGGCATAAGACTCGGTGAGAGCAATGAGGTCACCTTTGACAACCTTGGAACTAATCACAAGGAACTCATGCTCCTCAACAAGTCTTGTGTGATCAACTAGAAGCTTTTCAACTCTGATGTTAAGAGCATCTTTGTTCTCAAGAGCAAGTTTCAAAGCATCGTTGGTTTTAACAAAGTCAATTTGATGAGCCGATAAGGCTTCCTCAAGTGATGCTCTCATGACACTCTCTTCATTAAGTTCGTGCTCGAGGAGATCAACTCTCTCCTTTTCCTCTATAAGGAGGTTTTCAACGTTCTCAATAAAGTCATCGCGTTCGGCAAGTGACTTAAGGAGATCGCAAAACAAGCACGAGCTTCACCATGAAGAGTTTTCATGAAAGCCATTAAGGATTCCTCATCATTATCCACGCCCTCATCACACTCATCCTCCACTATCTCACATGAGACATTGGGAGTGTAGTTGTCGGGTTTCTTGGGTTTGGACTTTGTTTTTACCTCTTTGGCCATGAGGCACCGATGAGTGAACGGCTTGTCCTCATTTGGAGAGTCAAAGAGGCCGGTGGTGGAGGAGGAGGTAGTGGCACGCATGGCAAAAACGGCCGTGCCCACTTGATCATCATCACCGTCATCTTCATCTCCAGACATGTATTCTTCATGAACAAGAGCCTTGTCATCCTTCCTCTTTGCAAACTTGGTGAACTTCTTCTTCTTAAGCACAAGCTTCTCTGACTTGTCTTCACGTCTCTCATACGGACAATCATGTACAAAGTGTCTTGGGCTATCACAATTGTAACTTTTCCTTCGTCCAAAGGATCTTCCTTGAAGATTCTTCCCTTTGTTTGCCATGGTCCCAGAGTACTTCTTGACTAAGAGTGCCAAGTCTTATGCAAAATCATTTGCCGGGCACGAGGTGTCATTGTCTTCCTCACATATCTCTTCACTCACTTCTTCCTGCCTTGAGGGTTGGCTTATCACTTTCTTGGCCTTCAAAGCAAGATTGGAGTTCTTGGTTGCTTGAGCTATTGCAAAGGTTTTCTTGGACTTGGTTTCCAAAAGAACATGGGTAGAGAAAGTGGAAACAACTTGAGCCGCGGTCAACTTGTGATAATCCGGGCGTTGATGAACCATCATGACCATGGTATGTTCTGTGGGAACCATAGCATCTATGAACTTGTCCTTAATGAAATCATCATTTGCCCAAGTGCACCCGAAGGTTCTCAAGTTGAGCACAAGGGACTTCAACCTTCGGTAGACCCCTTTTGCGGACTCACCCTCATTCCTCACAAAGAGATTCACTTCTTGCTTGAGTAAAGCCAATCGAGATCTTCGAATTGCTTCATCTATTTCCAGAGCCTCCTCAAGGCAATCCCAAATTTCCTTTGCGTTTTTGAGAAGAGCAATGGGGTCACTATAGTCTTCAGTCACAGCGGTGCGTAGCATGTTGTGTGCGGTTGCATTGAGTTGGTCATCAACCGCTTCCCTTGGAGTGAGATTCATTGGGTCCTTGGGGTTGAATCTATTGACCACAATCCACCACAATTGAGTTGAAGCACTCCGCATGTGAGACTCCATATCTAGCTTCCACTTAGCAAACACATTAGCTTTCAAAGGGGGCGGAGGCCCAATGGGATTAATGCAAGGATGTTGCAAAGGTTGAGGAGAGTAAAAGGGCTCCACAAAATTGTACTTGGGAACTTGAGTGCGAGCCGGAGAAGCAAGAGGTTCCCTCGAGTCATCCGCATCATGAAGGTCATTTGGATCAAACGAGTTTGATGCGGATGTTGATGGCTTCAAGCGAGCATCAATTTCCTCCTTGACCGAGGACCGAACCTCTTTCAACATAGAGGCTTTGAGGTCCGCAAACATTGAAAGAATATCAACCGCGGTCAAGGGGACACTTCGGTTAGTAGGAACGGCGGGAGCAACGACAGGGGCAACAAGTGCCTCGGCCGTGGCGGGGTTTTGACCATCCTCCGCAACGGGTGCGCCACCTCCCACATTCCCTAGATCGACCATATCCTCTAAGGTTGTAAAACCTTATATTAGAGCACGAGGCTCTGATACCAATTGAAATATCGATACGGTCGACTAGAGGGGGGGTGAATAGGAGACTACACATTTTAATCTTTCTTGTCGTTTTTAAGGCTTTGTGGATAAAAGAGTTCACTAGATATGCAACTAGGTGAATGCAACCTATATGACAAGCAAGCTCCAAGATAAATATGCTAGGAAACAACCTAATTAGCAAGCCAACAAGCATACAACAACAAAGTAAGGCGCGGGAAAGGATTAACCACAAGTGAGACGAGGACACAGATTTTAACCCGAAGTTCACTCTTCCTTGGGGAAGAGTGTAACGCCCGGATAATCAAGCTACAGTAATTCCCTACTAATTATGCCAAGTCATCAATGTTACTTTTGCTAATATCACTTTGATTCAAAACCGATTCAAATTCTAATTTAAAATAAAGTAAAAATTTGAAGTATTCAAATGTCAAAACTAAAATCTTCAAGATGTTGCAAATATTCCACACCTAATTATGGTGGTGAACCAACATTTTGTTAAAGTGTTTACATGCCCTAACTAGATCAAGCAGGGGCTAAAAACAATTATTAAATGCTTTTAAATAATAAACAAATATAAGCCTATCTTATTATTTTGCCAAATCATTTGTGGTAGTGGTTAATTTAATAATACTAATTTAGGGGCTAGTGTTGTATTTTACAAAGCTAATAAAATGAAACAAATAGGGAAAATAGAAACTTTTGAAAAAAAGAAAAAGGCCCACAACCCCCTGCTCCCTGGGCGTAGGCCACCCAACCGAACCCCTCCCCTTGTCGTCTACCCCGCTACAGGAAGACGACCGAGACGACCCGAGCCGAGTCCGAGCCGGATCGCCTCGCCGGCGAACTCCCCCCGATGGATAAGATCGCCACGGCCCTCGCCTCCTCGATCCCCTCTCCCACTCGGCCCCTACTCGTTTGCTCTCTCTCCCCTCACCTCACCACCACTCCCTTCCTCCAGATCTGCTCGTTGCCGACCACGCTACTGCAATGGCCGTCACCGCCGCTGCTCGTCCGCGTGGACACCGTCCTCGAATCACCTCCGCGGTGTGTCCAGGAGGATTGTCATCGTCCGCCTCATCGTCTTCACCAACTGGATCCAGCAGGGAGCCACCACAACATCGACATTGACCTCATCTTCGTCTTCGGCCACCGGAGCTCCGCCGCGTCAATCCACTGCACTGCCGCTCCGAAGCTTTCGCCGGGCCGCCGTGTGCCTTCGCGGTGAGCTCATCATCCGATTCCCCTCTTTATTCCTTCGTTTTAGTCGTCGTAGGCCGTCGTTCCACCGCCATGGCCGGAGCTCGCGGACGCCATACGTGCCCAGCCGCCGTTGGTTGCGCCCTGGGCCACACATGCACGCGCGCCCGTTCTCCACGCCCGCGCCCTCTGACTCACGCCGCTGCTTCCCCCGCAAGCACCCCACCGCGGCGCCTCACCGCATCGCCGTCGCCCGCCACAGCCGCTTCATGCGCGCCCCACCACGTCCCTTGGCCGTGTCCGGCCGCGACCGGTCGCGCGTCGGCTGTCCCCTGGCTGCGCCCCACGTGCCGCTGACCTGCAGCCCCGCCGCCGCCACTGTTGCTTTGCTGCGCCGGCCGCCTCCCTCCGTCGGTGCCCCACCGTGCGAACCGCGCCCGCCACTGCCGTGCCGCTGCCCAACTCTGCTTCTCGCGTCGTGCTCGTCTCGCCTGCGATGTTGCCTCGCCTCACTTTTGCTCACGCAGCGGACGATGCCCCTGGCCGTGGCTAAACCAGGCCCCCGGCCGCGTCAGCCACTGGCCGCCGTGCCCCCCTGCTCGCCCTGCGGGCCGCCGCCCGGACCATGCCCTCTCACCCGCACGCGCGCGCCCACATCCCGCCCCGCGTCGCCTACGTCCGCCGCCTCCCTTTCCCCGCCACCTAGCGCCGTCGCTGCCGTAGCCCCACGCCTCCGGCGACCTTCCCTGGCGGCCGGTCCGGCCTGCCGCCGCTGGCATCGTGGCCGCCCCCCCGCCGCAAGGCCCGTCATCGTCTACAGCCGCGCTTGGCGTTGACGAGGCGGCTGCGTGGAACTTCATGTGCCACTGACTATGGGCCCCACGCCCCCAGTTGACTGGTCAACTAAACTAGTTGACCAGCTGACTAGGCAGTTGACTAGGTCAATAGGGGCCCGCTGGTCAGCCACTGGTGCACCTGTGTGTGCACTGCACCGGGTGCACCTAGCAATTAGAGTTTTAAAAGTAAATAAAAATAAATTTCAGAAATTTTAGTATATGTTCAAATCTTTGAAAAATCATAGAAAATAAACCATAGCTCGGATCAAAAAACTTTATACATGAAAGTTGCTCAGAAACATCCAACGAATCCGAATAGGTGATCCGTTTTCCTATCAGATGCCTCTAACTATCTGAACATGGAATTTCCCCCTCCGGTGGTCTGTCTAACACAGGTCCGAAATCCGGAAAACATTCCCGGTTGTATTCCCCCTTCACCTGTTTCGTGCCGTACTACGTTAGAACACTCCTAGCGCTGCGTGTGGCCATGTTATGCCTTGTGTTGCATTGTTTGCTTTGTATTTGCTGTTTCTTCCCCCTCTTCTCTTCGGTAGACCCCAAGACCGATGCTTCCCCTATGATCGACTACGTCGATGACGACTCCCTCCTTGCCAGAGCAACCAGGAAAGCAAACCCCCCTTGAGCATTCTGATATCGCCCATTTCTTTCCCTCTCATGCTTGCATTAGAGCTGCTACTGCTTTCTGTATGATCCTACTCTGATGCATAGCCTGTTGTTTACCTGCTTTCATACCTTACCTGCTTATCCTAAACTTCTTAGTATAGGTTGGTTAGTGATCCATCAGTGACCCCCACCTTGTCCCACTTGCCCTGCTTTAAGTTCGATGACTCGATCAACATGATCGACGTCCAGGCCCCGACACCGCACATCACCCCCCTAGTTGTACGACTCTGCAGAGTTACCATTGAGTGCCGAGGGTGGAACCTCTTACATCACTTCTGATGAGATCTCCGTAGTGTAGCTATACGGTCGAGGTCATCGAGGGTGATTTCCTCCTTAACCACTTTCGATACGACTCTGTCGTGCAACCCATCAAATGTGAACGTCAAGGGTGGATCCTCTTATGTTCACCTTGATGACAACATCGAGTGGAATTCACCGGGGGTGATTCCTCGGGTTTCCCCCCTTGGTGTCAGACACACAGTTACTATGGTTACTATGACTTTGCACTGAGCCATGTTACTAAAGACGGGCTGGCCCTGAGGGGTACCCGCGCGAGCTTAATAGCGAGTGATGTGGAGTCGGGTTGACCTGGAAGGTGCCCGCGAGATACTTACGAGGCGTGGCCGGGCATTCTTAGCCCTTGCCGCAAGTACTCGAGACGGGGCGACGGGGTCACATCGATCGTGAGTCTCTGCTCGTTACCGCGTGCTCCTAATCAACTATAGTTTGGATATTTGATCCGAGGGGCCTCTGGCCTGATAGCACTAACCATCACGTGGGCATAGTATGGGCGTTCTGCGTCGTATACATCAGCCGAAGCTTAATAGACGTCAGCGACTGAGCGGCGCGCGCCGGGTTGGACTGGTAAGCACCTGCCTTTTTGAAGGGGGTAGCTAGGTCTGCTCACCGGCCGCCCACTTAATGTGCAGGAGTTCCCGGGGCGAGGGCCCATGACCCCTGGGGGCATAGGTTTAGTCCGGTGTGCTGGCCTCTCTATTAAGTATAGGTCGGGTTGCGGCGTATTGTTTGGCCGAGGCCGGGCATGACCCAGGAAAGTGTGTTCGGCCGGAGTTAATCGAGTGTGGTGGGTAAGTTGGTGCACCCCTGCAGGGAAGAAAACATCTATCGATAGCCTGTCCCATGGTAACGGACACTTGGAGTTGTATCCCGATCGATACAACTAGAACTGGATACTTGTGATGAGAAATGGATGGATATGAGAAATGGATATGATGAATGGATAGTATGGCTCTGGGATTGCTTTCTCCCAGGGAGTCGAGAAAGGATCTCTGGCCAAGGTTGATAGCACTTCTACTACTTTACTTTATGCTACTCTACTCCCTCCTATTGCTGTAAGATGGTGGGTTCCAGAAGATGCTAGTCTTCGATAGACTAGGCTTTCCCCCTTCTCTTCTGGCATTCTGCAGTTTAGTCCACAGATACAACCCATTTCCTTTGTTACAGATGCATACTTAGTTTAGATCTGATGTAAGTCTTGCGAGTACTTTGGATGAGTACTCACGGTTGCTTTGCTACCTCCTTTTCTCCCATACTCGATTGTTGCGACCAGATGACAGATCCCAGGAGCCAGACGACACCACTGAAGACTACTGCTACCCCGAGGGTGCCTACTACTACGTGACGGCCGCTGACGACTTGGAGTAGCTAGGACGCTCCCAGGTAGGAGGCCTTGCCTTTTATCGATCGTTGTTGATTTTGTGCTAGCCTTCTTAAGGCAATCTTGTTTAACTTATGTCTGTACTCAGATATTGTTGCTTCCGCTGACTCTTGTGTATTCGAGCTTATGTATTCGAGCCCTCAAGGCCCATGGCTTGTAATATAAAGCTTGTATTATTTCAATTTTTGCCTAGAGTTGTGTTGTGATATCTTCCCGTGAGTCCTTGATCTTGATCGTACACATTTGCGTGTATGATTAGTGTACGGTTAAATCGGGGGCGTCACAAGTTGGTATGAGAGCCGACTGCCTGTAGGTAGACCCCTTCCCAACTCCTTGGCCGAAGTTGAGTCTAGTCACTGAAAAAACTATTACTAACATTGGCGGTGTGTCTTATGGGCCCACGTCGCCAATTGAGTGGTATTAGGATCTTTTATTCCTCGTTTATACTCTAGGACTCTGATCTCTCTTCTATTCGGGTTAAAAGGTTTTACTAACTCAAACATTAGGATCTCGTGATCACTTTCAACCGGAGAGCATCTTATTACCGATGGTCGACTGCTGCACTAGAAGATTCTGAGGATACTCTATGTTGTTCTTCTAAGACTTTGTGCCCATTGCTTTTTCCATCCCCTACCACCGAAATATCCATATGGATAAATACCTACACCTGTCATTCTTACTTTTATTCCCAGTTAATCTTGTTATTACAAGATACCCCGAAATTCTCTCTATTGTTCCGAAAGTACTTTGTGCCCACTGCCCTTGCAGTTCTTTGCAACATGAATACCCCTACGAAATAATTCTCGCACTTATCGAGTATCCGCTCATCCCTAGTTGATTCACGTATTTCACAAAAGTCTTCGAAATACCATTCGGTCTTCCGAAAATCCTGAGTAGCCTATTGCTCTTGAAATTCTTGCTTGCTTCCATTATGGTTAATCCCATAAGTCTTGTAATCTTATTGGCATCCTTTGCCACTATCATTTTGAGCCCATTGATTCAATGAGTGCGAATGCTCGCAATCCTCAACCAGATCCTAGAATTCATCTTTCCGGCTCAGACGCCATTTTAAACATGAGATGGTTCTCGACCAATCAAATTGCCGACGATTGTACCTCTAAGACTATTCAACTTATCCATCCCTAATTAGAGCATTGCTTATGATCCCTTGTCTTGGAATTCATAATTCCTTTGCATTTGAGCCTTGAGTTAGTCATTTGTTTCTATAGTCTGATCTCCTTGCATTCTTTCTTCTTCTAATTGTGTGCCGATGCTCACATTAGCTCCGTTGTGGACCGTAAGATCCTTTGTTGAGTTATCATCCGATAGTGTCCTTTGTATACAAAAACCTCGAGAAGTTCTTTCTTGGATACATAATGCTTTTGGTAAATTGTATCCTCCGCTTTCTCAAGCATGCTCTACTACCGAGCTTGTGTTATTTATTCTTGAAATTTATGATATATGTTCCTAAGATGCCCCGATGGGTTGAACCTATGCCTTCCATAATATGTGTGAACTCGAAAGTTATGTGGGTTATACTCTACTGGCTTTTCGTCAGATAAAATTTCTACACTACAACTTCGTCAAAAGCGAGAAGTAAATGAGAGGTTATGCATTGAAGAAGTGGGAGTCGACCTTGAACTTTGTGTTCATGCCCATAGACACGATGTAGATCTTATCATGGAAGCTTCTCTTATAATCAAATGTTCCCTTGGTATAAGCTCATCTTGCATTTGTAAATTGATTCTTTGCAATCGTGGTTCCGACCATATTTTCTCCTTGATTCCATTTCCCGGACAATTTACAATATTTGTCTTCTACAGATCATTTCATCTGTCCAACCTCTATTTTGATCTACCTTGAGTATTTCCCCCTGTTATCTCGAGGATATTGTGTCATTGCATTACCTCTTGTGAATTCTCATTGGAATGATACTCCGTCACATCATTCCTAGCCTGATCGGCTATATCATTATCGAGCTAAATTTTAACTGTGCTACCCGGTCCTTCTTCCTGAAGCACAACTTTCGACGATGAGCTAAGCTTACGTCGATCTTCCTCATCTTATCATTTCACCTCAAACAACAAGCTTGTTTTCGAGCTTGTGTCATACCCGTGGATCCAATAACCCTTCGCTTCATCATTCATTTGACTTGATGTCATCGCCGATCGATTACATCTTCATAAAATCTCTCGACAAATGCGTCATGATCATCATCAACATTCTGAACTCTTCCAGGATATCAATCGAATTCCTGATGAGAAATACCATCCTCGCCCCTCGATGATTGGTGTTATCATCGATAACATTCTTGCCTTCCCCCGAACACAAACTTGTTCATATAATCTTGGAAATACGTCCTTTTTGACATGTCGATGGATTGCTGATGAACCCATCGGCCACATCCTCATCTTTTTCCTGCTAAAGTTGCATGAGATGATCTAGAAATTCCCGATGGATCCTTGATGTTCCCAAGGCCCGACCTTTACTTGATGACCATGTCAATGCTATCCCGAAGCATGGCTGTGGCACTCCAAACATCATTAAGAACATTGGAGGTGCAATGCTAAATGTTTCTTAAGCACTTATCCAAACACCGTTGTATGGGTAAAGTCATGAATTTCCTCTCCCCTTTGTCTAAATGGTAATCTACTTACTAAACTGTCATGGATATCATCCTCTGCTTGTCCTTGGGAAGTTTATGCTCCTGATATTGGTGTGTAAACACATTTTTGTTTCCATTGTTCTGATTAAATTAATAATCACACTTCCATTTCCATTATTTTGTTTAACCTTTCTTGTAATCTAACATACCCGAGCAGTGATAATTCCCTGCTTATGTAGACACCTCAGTGTACAAACTCTGTCAGTAATACCTTTTTACTATCGTTGATGACATTCAGGTAGCCACCGATGGACGAGAACTTTGCCTAATGGTCCGCCTCGTCTTAACGATGTAGGAAAATGGTTCTCTTCGTCCCTCGTCCTTGGTACCAATGTTGTTGCCAACATAACTGACAGTCTATTCTCTAACATACCTTGCAATCATGACCGTGCAAATTTTAGCACCCTTCCTGCTTGTAACTCACATGGTGGGCCCATAACCCACAGTTCCACAGGATCGAAACCTGAGTCTCCTGTACAACCTTGGTTCTGAAATATTCTTTGCACTTGGCTTCGTATGTAATTCACGAGCTAACTTCCTTACCATGATTCATTTTGGTATTAGAGGCAACATTATTCCCCATTGCTCTGAACCCCTTCATCACCTGTTATAGGCATCAGCTTGATGCCTACCTGGTTGAAACTTGTTGAACCTCCTTATAGCACTCTCGATTTGTTTCCTGGTGCTTCTAAACTCTCCTTCCTTGAGATAATTACCGGATGCCAATCCTTTCAGACATCCATCCTTATAGTTTTCCCCTTAAGCCCCTATTCGTAAGTACAATGGAGTTTCTGAAGAAAGGATGAGGACTTCATCATGATGCCTAATGCAGCGAATTGAAGACATCAACGTTATGGATCAACCTCTTCGATGAGCGCAACACGAAAAAGAACATTCATTAGAATTTCATAACCAACTCTTCTCTCCTTACTCCACCTCTTAAATCTCGGGACGAGATTTCTTGTAGTGGAGGAGATTTGTAACGCCCAGATAATCAAGCTACAGTAATTCCCTACTAATTATGCCAAGTCATCAATGTTACTTTTGCTAATATCACTTTGATTCAAAACCGATTCGAATTCTAATTTAAAATGAAGTAAAAATTTGAAGTATTCAAATGTCAAAACTAAAATCTTCAAGATGTTGCAAATATTCCATACCTAATTATGGTGGTGAACCAACATTTTGTTAAAGTGTTTACATGCCCTAACTAGACCAAGCAGGGGCTAAAAACAATTATTAAATGCTTTTAAATAATAAACAAATATAAACCTATCTTATTATTTTGCCAAATCATTTGTGGTAGTGGCTAATTTAATAATACTAATTTAGGGGCTAGTGTTGTATTTTACAAAGCTAATAAAATGAAACAAATAGGCAAAATACAAACTTTTGAAAAAAAGAAAAAGGCCCACAACCCCCTGCCCCCTGGGCGTAGGCCACCCAACCGAACCCCTCCCCTTGTCGTCTACCCCGCTACAGGAAGACAACCGAGACGACCCGAGCCGAGTCCCAGCCGGATCGCCTCGCCGGCGAACTCCCCCCGGTGGATAAGATCGCCACGGCCCTCGCCTCCTCGATCCCCTCTCCCACTCGCCCCCTACTCGTTCGCTCTCTCTCCCCTCACCTCACCGCCACTCCCTTCCTCCAGATCCGCCCGCTGCCGACCACACTACTGCAATGGTCGTCAACGCCGTTGCTTGTCCGCATGGACACCGTCCTCGAATCACCTCCGCGGTGTGTCCAGGAGGATTGTCATCGTCTGCCTCATCGTCTTCACCAACTTGATCCAGCAGGGAGCCACCACAACATCACCGTCAACCTCGTCTTCGTCTTCGGCCACCGAAGCTCCGCTGCGTCAATCCACTGCACTGCCGCTCCTAAGCTTTCGCTGGGCCGCCGTGTGCCTTCGCGGTGAGCTCATCATTCGATTCCCCTCTTTCTTCCTTCGTTTTAGTCGTCGTAGGCCGTCGTTCCACCGCCATGGCCAGAGCTCGCGGACGCCATACGCGCCCAGCCACCGTTGGCTGCGCCCTGGGCCACACACACACGCGCGCCCGTTCTCCACGCCCACGCCCTCTGACTCCCGCCGCTGCTTCCCCCGCAAGCGCCCCATCGCGGCGCCTCACCGCATCGCCGTTGCCTGCCACGGCCGCTTCGTGCGTGCCCCACCGCGTCCCTTGGCCGCGTCCGGCCACGACCGGTGGCGCGTCGGCCGTCCCCTGGCTGCGCCCCACGCGCCGCTGACCTGCAGCCCCGCCGCCGCCACTGCTGCTTCGTTGCGCCGGCCGCCTCCCTTCGTCAGCGCCCCACCGCGCGAGCCGCGCCCGCCACTGCCGCGCCGCTGCCCAACTCTGCTGCTCGCGTCGTGCTCGTCTCGCCTGCGATGTTGCCTCGCCTTGCTTTTTCTCATGCAGCGGCTGCCGCCCCTGGCCGTGGCTTAACCAGGCCCTCGGCCGCGTCAGCCACTGGCCGCCGTGCCTCCCTGCTCGCCCTGCGGGCTGCCACCCGGACCACACCCTCTCATCCGCACGCGCGCGCCCACATCCCGCCCCGCGTCGCCTACGTCCACCGCCTCCCTTTCCCCGCCACCTAGCGCCGTCGCCGCCGTAGCCCCACGCCTCCGGCGACGTTCCTCGGTGGCCGGTCCGGCCTGCCGCCACTGGCGTCGTGGCCGCCCCCCCCCCCCCCCCCCCGCCGCAAGGCCCGTCGTCTGCAGCCGCGCCTGGCGCTGACGGGGAGGCTGCGTGGCACTTCATGTGCCACTGACTATGGGCCCCACGCCCCCAGTTGACTGGTCAACTAAACCAGTTGACTGGTCAACTAAACCAGTTGACCAGCTGACAGGGCAGTTGACTAGGTCAACACGGGCCCGCTGGTCAGCGGCTGGTGCACCTGTGTGTGCACTACACCGGGTGCACCTAGCAATTAGAGTTTTAAAAGTAAATAAAAATAATTTTCAAAAAGTTTAGTATATGTTTAAATCTTTGAAAAATCATAGAAAATAAAACCGTAGCTTGGATCGAAAAACTTTATACATGAAAGTTGCTCAGAAAAATCCAACGAATCTGAATAGGTGATCCATTTTCCTGCCAGATGCCTCTAACTATTTGAACATGGAATTTCCCCCCTCCGGTCGTCTGTCTGACACAGGTCTGGAATCGGGAAAACATTCCCGACTGTATTCCCCCTTCACCTGTTTCGTGCAGTACTATGTTAGAACACTCCTAGCGCTGCGTGTGGCCATGTTATGCCTTGTGATGCATTGTTTGCTCTGTATTTACTGTTTCTCCCCCCTCTTCTCTCCGGTAGACCCCGAGACCGATGCTGCCCCTTTGATCGACTATGTCGACGACGACCCCCTCATTGCCAGAGCAACCAGGCAAGCAAACCCCCCTTGAGCATTCTGATATTGCCCATTTCTTTCCCTCTCATGCTTGCATTAGAACTGCTACTGCTTTCTGTATGATCCTACTCTGATGCATAGCATGTTGTTGTTACCTGCTTTCATACCTTACCTGCTTATCCTAAACTGCTTAGTATAGGTTAGTTAGTGATCCATCAGTGACCCCCACCTTGTCCCACTTGCCCCGCTTTAAGTTCGATGACTCGATCAACATGATCGACGTCCAGGCCCCGACACCGCACATCACCCCCCTAGTTGTACGACTCTGCAGAGTTACCATCGAGTGCCGAGGGTGGAACCTCTTACATCACTCCTGATGAGATCTCCGTAGTGTAGCTATACGGTCGAGGTCATTGAGGGTGATTTCCTCCTTAACCACTTCCGATACGGCTCTGTCATGCAACCCATCAAATGTGAACCTCGAGGGTGGATCCTCTTATGTTCACCTTGATGACAACATTGAGTGGAATTCACCGGGGGTGATTCCTCGGGTTTTCCCCCTTGGTGTTAGACACATAGTTACTATGGTTACTATGACTTTGCACTGAGCCATGTTACTAAAGACGGGTCGGCCCTGAGGGGTACCCGCGTGAGCTTAATAGCGAGTGATGTGGAGTCGGGTTGACCTGGAAGGTGCCCGCGAGATACTTACGAGGCATGGCCGGGCATTCTTAGCCCTTGCCGCAAGTACTCGAGACGGGGCGACGGGGTCACATCGATCATGAGTCTCTGCTCGTTACTGCGTGCTCCTAATCCACTACGGTTTGGATATTTGATCCGAGGGGCCTCTGGCCTGATAGCACTAACCATCACGTGGGCATAGTATGGGCGTTCTGCGTCGTATACATCAGCCGAAGCTTAATAGACGTCAGTGACTGAGCGGCACGCGCCGGGTTGGACTGGTAAGCACCTGCCTTTTGAAGGGGGTAGCTAGGTCTGCTCACCGGCCACCCATGCAACGTGCATGAGTTCCCGGGGTGATGGCCCATGACCCCTGGGGGCATAGGTTTAGTCCGGCGTGCTGGCCTCTCTATTAAGTCTAGGTCGGGTTGCGGCGTATTGTTTGGCCAAGGCCGGGCATGACCCAGAAAAGTGTGTCCGGCCGGAGTTAATCGAGTGTGGTGGGTAAGTTGGTGCACCCCTGCAGGGAAGAAAACATCTATCGATAGCCTGTCCCATGGTAACGGACACTTGGAGTTGTATCCCGATCGATACAACTAGAACTGGATACTTGTGATGAGAAATGGATGGATATGAGAAATGGATATGATGAATGGATAGTATGGCTCTGGGATTGCTTTCTCACAGGGAGTCGAGAAAGGATCTCTGGCCGAGGTTGATAGCACTTCTACTACTTTACTTTATGCTACTATACTCCCTCCTATTGCTGTAAGATGGTGGGTTCCAGAATATGCTAGTCTTCGATAGACTAGGCTTTCCCCCTTCTCTTCTGGCATTCTGCAGTTTAGTCCACAGATACAGCCCATTTCCTTTGATATAGATGCATACTTAGTTTAGATCTGATGTAAGTCTTGCAAGTACTTTGGATGAGTACTCACGGTTGCTTTGCTACCTCCTTTTCTCCCATACCCGATTGTTGCGACCAGATGACGGATCCCGGGAGCCAAATGACACCACTGAGACTACTGCTACCCCGAGGGTGCCTACTACTATGTGACGACCGCTGACGACTTGGAGTAGCTAGGAGGCTCCCAGGCAGGAGGCCTTGCCTTTTATCGATCGTCGTTGATTTTGTGCTAGCCTTCTTAAGGCAATCTTGTTTAACTTATGTCTGTACTCAGATATTGTTGCTTCCGTTGACTCTTGTGTATTCGAGCTTATGTATTCGAGCCCTCGAGGCCCCTGGCTTGTAATATAAAGCTTGTATTATTTCAATTTGTGTCTAGAGTTGTGTTGTGATATCTTCTTGTGAGTCCTTGATCTTGATCGTACACATTTGCGTGTATGATTAGTGTATGTTTAAATCGGGGGCGTCACAAAGAGCTACTCTCCGTTTGGAGCGGTGCCGGAGCCAAAGCTTGCAGAACGCCACCGAAGGCTCACCGTATCCTCCTTCGAGTCACCCCCAACGGATGAGCCTCGAATCACTCGGGGTTGGTCTTGAAGGCGACCACCACACCTTTACAAACTTCTCCGGAGCACACCACAAGTAAGGAAGCTTCCGAAGGAACCTCTAACCGCCTAGGAGCCCAAGCACCAAGAGTAACAAGTCAATGGGGAAGAAATGTTGCGGGGAACACGATTTGGTTTGGTCAAGTTGTAGATTGGGTCTTGCTCTCCCAATCCCCAAAGTTTCAACAAGTTTGGGTGGAGGGATTGAGAGTATTGAGCAAAATGGGGTGTAGCAATGGTGGAGCTCAATAAGACATTAGGGTTGGAGGTTGGAGGTGGAAGAAGGGCATATATATAGTGTTCTTGGCTGGTGGGGATTTCTGCCCGTTGGACCCCGTGCGCACGGGCTAAGTTAGCCCCGTGCGCACGGGGTACTCATAGACTTTCACACCACCCCGTGTGCACGGGGGTCAGAAGACCCCGTGCGCACGGGGTACTCAGAGAGTTACGCATTACCCCGTGCGCACGGGGGTCAAAAGACCCTGTGCGCATGGGGTACTCAGAGAGTTACGTAGTACCCCGTGCGCACGGGGGTCAAAGGACCCCGTGCGCACGGGTTACCCAGTAACTTTCTGTTGCAAGCTTTCTGAGTACCACAACACACACACTAGGTTCTTTAGGTGGTCGGAGTGGGAAGGATAAGAGAGTAAGGCTGGGCAATGGCATTCCCACACGACTTTCATCCACACAAACCCCTCTTAATAGTATGGTCTTTCCTACGACTCGAAGCAAACCAAAACTAAAACCTTCAAAGCGTCGAAAGACCACGCCTTTGCCATTTTTGAAATGGGGGGTTGCACATCTCCATCGTGGGCACTTAGAACCAATATCCTGGGATAAACTTTAGCAATCGATATTAGTTCAACTAACCACATTGCCATCACACCAAAATATAGTATAAGTGCCACTTGCACTTTCACCAGCGATTTGAGCTAGGCGGTTCTTTTGGTTTAGGGGTATCATGGGCATTTCGCGTGTCGGGATTTCGCAGGAGGTGGGAGTTTTTGCGCGCGTTGTAATTTTGGATAACAAGGCGCGGATTGAGATGGAGGGAGTTTTCGGAGCACAATGAGACAAAGGTATATCTTAAAAGTTTTCGGGGTAACAAGGCGTGGGTTGAAATTTCCGGACAAGCCTAACATGTACTGTACCAAATCAATTCGCACTTCCCTCGACGAAAAAACAAAAATAAATCAATTCGCACCACACAAGAGAGTCTAGTCCCGTGTACTGTACCAAATCAATTTGCACTACAAATGCCATTCAAAACTTTGAATTCATGTTATGTTCAATTAAAATATTTCACTATGTGTATAATGCATGCAACCTGCTACTCAAATGAACATTTTACTGCATTCCAAACGTATATACTGCCGCTTCAATATGAACTAAATTTGAATTCGTTTCTCTATTTGAGTAAGATCTACAATCATGATTGTTGTCAAGTTAAACCATTTGAATTCGTTTCTCTATTTTAATAAGATCTACAATCATCATTATTGTCAAGTTAAACCATCGTTTGTATATTATCTTCACAGCACACCACATGATTACTATCGAGTTAGATATGAACTATGTGTACTATATGAAGTCGAACTCGATTTTTTGAATCCACTTTATGTTGATTTCAAATAATAGTACATTGCAAGCTCTGGCTAGCTCTTCATAATCTAAACCATGTCTCATATGTATAATGTATTTATCACATAATGTATGGTGCCCCGCCCCCTATGCCTACAAGTATTTAGATGTGAGTTGCAAACGACACACATTTTCACAAATTCAAATAAAATGTGAGATTGTTCGATATATAGTATGGTTTAGATTGTTCGATATTTAGCTGTGAGCTGAAAACTCCACACATTATCACAAATTCAAATAAAATGTGAGATTGTTCGATGTATAGTATGGTTTAGATTGTTTGATATTTAGCTATGAGTTGCAAACGCTGCACATTATCACATTATGGTATAACATGTCCAAAACCACACCACGCGTATCACCGCTATATTCATGCATGCATATGTTTATAACACTATGATCTCCTATTCAAATAAACGAATCCACTTTCATATCGAATTATGATCTTTGTTAGTCTCTTAACCCACACAACCCTCTAAGCTTTGTAGCTAGCACTAACTTTCTCTCGTGCATGCACACACCCTCCTCGCCCTCCCCTCCCTTAGCATTCTATCCATCGCGCACATTCATTTTTTTCCTTTAGGTCGTTCTCCCAGGGTCTCCACAACTCCTTTCCAACACACACCGATCGATAAACCTCTCTAGCGATGTCTGCCTACCACATACACACGCACCTTCCATCTCCTCCTTCCTGTGTCCATGCCTCGTGTCTCTCATACGGTCCCACACGCGTGTAAACTCTTGCCCCTCTTTTTATCGATCTCACAATCACACACTCCTCCCCTATCTAGCTAGTAGGCCTCTCACACCACCTCCTAGCTCCATTCTCTCTGTCCATCCATCTCGCTGGGCCTTATTTGGCTCTAACAAATGGATGTACACCGACTGATTTCCCGCTATATACATATAGCTAGCTAGGTCATTATAACTCATTTTCCCCACACGTCGATCGATCTACCTCAATAGTTATGTCTCTCCCTTCCTCCGACACACAACAATTGATCTACTGCTACCTCTTGAGCTTGTGTTGGTTTTTCCCTTAAAGAGGAAAGGGTGGTGCAGCAAACTAGAGTAAGTATTTCCCTCAGTTTTGAGAACCAAGGTATCAATCCAGTAGGAGATAACGCACAAGCCACCGAATACCTGCACAAACAAACACCAACTTGCACCCAACACGATAAAGGGGTTGTCAATCCCTTCACTGTTATTTGCAAAGTGAGATCTGATATAGATGGATAAATGGTAAAGTAATATTTTTGGTGTTTTTGGTTTATGGAATGGAAAGTAAAAGATTGCAAAGAAACTAAATAGGAAACTAAAATTGTAGATCGGAAACTTATATGATATAAAGTAGAAGATTATATGATGGAAAATAGACCCGGGGGCCATAGGTTTCACTAGAGACTTCTCTCAAGATAGAAAATATTACGGTGGGTGAATAAATTACTGCCGAGCAATTGATAGAAAAGCACAAAGTTATGACGATATCTAAGGCAATGATCATGAACATAGGCATCATGTCCGTATCAAGTAGACCGACTCCTGCCTGCATCTACTACTATTACTCCACACATCGACCGACTCCTGCCTGCATCTAGAGTATTAAGTTCATGAAGAACAGAGTAACACATTAAGTAAGATGACATGATGGGGCGGGATAAAGTCAAGCAATATGATGAAAACCCCATCTTGTTATCCTCGATGGCAACAATACAATACGTGTTGGTTCCCCTTCTGTCACTAGGATCGAGCACCGCAAGATTGAAACCAAAGCTAAGCACTTCTCCCATTGCAAGAAAAACCAATCTAGTTGGCCAAACTAAATCGATAGTTCAAAGAGACTTGCAAAGATATCAAATCATGCATATAAGAATTCAGAGGAGATTCAAATAATATTCATAGATAAGCTGATCATAAATCCACAATTCATCAGATCTCGTCAAACACACCGCAAAAGAGTAATACATCGAATAGATCTCTAAGAACACCGAGAAGAACTTTGTATTGAGAATCAAAGAGAGAGAAAAAGCCATCTAGCTACTAGCTATGGACCCGTAGTTCTGTGGTAAACTACTCATGCTTCATCGGAGAGAGGCAATGGTGTTGATGTAGAAGCCCTCCGTGATCAAATCCCCCTCCGGCAGGATGCCGGAAAAGGCCCCTAGATGGGATCTCATGGGTACAGAAGGTTGCGGCGGTGGAAAAGTGGTTTCGTGGCTCCCTGGAAGGTTTTGGAATATTTGAGAATATATAGGCGGAAGAAATAGGTCGGTGGAGTCACGAGGGGCCCACAAGGGTGGGGGAGCGCCCTACCCCCTGGGCGCGCCTGCCGACCTTGTGGCCGCCTCGTGGCTTTCCTGACGTGCACTCCAAGACCATTTTCGACAAGCAACTCCACCACCCATCCAGCACTCTACCCCTCTCCCCCCTCTCTCCTCTCCTCTCCTCTCTCTCTCTCTCTGTGTGTGTGTGTGTGTGTGTCCCAACCTATTTCCCGTCCTTCACTTATGTATGGATGTCGACCGATCTCCCTCAAGACATAGCTGGGTCTCTCCTTCTCAACACATATACGAGTCGATCTACTACTCTAGTTAGGTCTCTTCCTCCCCCTCCCCCCCCACACACTAATACATCGAGCGCTCTAGTCATGTCTCCTTGCCACACACAAAATTTCCCTGTGCCCTCTGACGTTCCAGTAGGTCAGTCGCCCTATATCTTTGACTTGCATACACACAATTTCGATGGCTCTCTTCATCGATCTGGCACCCACCCACTTGATCTTCTGTTCGACTCTATCGATATCTATGACCCCTCCCTCTCTTCTCATGGATCGCCCCCTCTATATATGATATTGATAGGCCTCTAGTTCACACAAATTGCATGTGTCAAATTTTTGTTTGAGATATAATCGACACATATTCCCACAAATACATTCATGAAATCACCCCCACACAAAAAACACTCACGAATGCACACGCCATCTGTCTAGGTTTGCATCTCTCTCTCTCTCACACACACACATGTAGGTGCGAGACATGCACGAGGAGAAGAGGTGCAAGCACGGCGCATGTACTCCCGTCTCTTTCCCAACCACACCCGCGCGGGTACACGGTGGATCTCATTTCTGTATGAAAAGGCATCCCACGTGGTAATTTGACACATGTACTGGTTGACCACTTGATGGAGGATCGTGTACCACGGGTGAACAAACAAATTGCGACTTGACGCGTTAGGTTAAAAAAGAGGTAAACCATGTGGGGCCTACCGTAGAGGCAAGGCTCTATACACTGGAGATGCTCTCTGTGTATTACTTTTGATGTGTCCCATCAACTCACAGAACAAGGAGAAGCTTGCTTAGTACGTCGTCTCCCCCGCCCATGGGCTCGGTGGCTCGCAGAGTCGCAGGAGGAGGAGAAGCTTGCTTACTATGCCTATGCACGCTCCCTCGCCCACACGCGCGGTGGCTCGTAGGACGAGGAGAAAATTTTACTACTCCCTCCGTTACTCCTCGTCCCTACCTTGGTTAGAGAGATTATCATATTGTTTGAAATATATGTCTTTTGTAGATTTCAATATGAACTACTAGTACATACTCCAAACACTGATGTATATAGACGTATTTTAGAGTGTAGATTCACTTATTTTGCTCCGTATGTAGTCCATATTGAAACGGATGTACTAGTACGCACTCTCCCTCACCCCTTGACCCTTGCCCACGTGGTGGACGTGCAACAATTCATTAGGTCTCAGATAGCCAGAACGATATACTGTAGTTCCATTATTGCTCGACTTCCCAAAGAGGCGAAGAGCCAAGCACAAGGTTAATAATTTTTGAGATGCCAAGCGCAAGGTTTATAGGAGAACGAGTAGTACTAGTACTAGTAGTATGTACCAGTGGTACATACTGTATGAGGAAGAAGGCAACAAGATGTATGTTTTGTGTGACAGTCTCTTCTTACAGGATGTGCTAGACCTAGTGGACCTCATTGTTGCAATGGGAGTACTATCATAGATGTCACGATTAAGAGTGGTGGGCAGCAGGCATAATTCGTAGCTGCTTAGTCTTAAACCCCATGAAGAAGTCCCATCGAAAGGAATAGCCATCCTCTACAGTCGCTCCTATGTAAAATGAGTAAATGAGACAAAAGGAGAAAGAGACAAAGTAAAAAAAATACCAGCCTTAGAGCCAGCCCTATTGTATCAGTGAATGATATTTCTACGTCGTGATTGACATGGCTATATAATTAACCATGCTGCGGAGGTAGAAGCTGATTTTTATTTATTTGCAGAGGTAGCAGCAGATGCATATTCAACGAGGAGTGAAATGATGGCTGCTTCCTCGGTCAAACATAGAGAAAGGCGGGCCTCGTGATTTGACGGCTTATTAGTCATTATTACTGCCTATACTCTTTGCCCATATAATAATCGCGTCGTAGAGTAGTGGGCTATACTTTTAATAATCATGCTCGAAGAGAAGAGGTACACGCATCCACACACGTAGTACTAGTAGCAGTCTTTGCGTCTTTTGCGTCTTCCCCAACCACACACGTGACACGGTGGAGCTCATTTCTGTATGATGATGCAGCCCACGTGATAATTTGATGCGTCTAGTACTAGTAGTTACTCACTTATAAATAATGGAGGGTCGGGAACCATGCATGAACGGTGCCGCGTCATTTATAAATAAAGTTTTTTTTTAGTGGCACGTACGCAATATAAATAGGTTCATATGGAGAGAAAAAGAAACCGCTCCACTATATACATAGCCAGGACGAGCCTACACGGTTGCTTGCTGGGGTTTCTCTCTTCACACTCTCTCGCACAAAACGAGTGTGGCCACATCTCTAACATTTGGGTTGATCACGTCTGCCAGGGGAAGGGGTGGATGCTTTGTTTAGATGCGGTCGCCGTCGTCGACGGTGAAACCCACTGTCGGCACGTCCCGATCAGGGGTCCACGCCGTTCTCTCTCACAAAGCCGGTGTGGTTGCCTTTGTCCCTTGCTCACTGCACGACGTGGGCAGTTTCCGCCTCCCGCCGCCCTCCTCTAGGTTGAGCTACGTCCCGACATCCCTCAGGTACAACTTCCTTTACAGCCGGCTTGCACCACTGCCCCAGCTGCCCACATTGCTCCATGTGGATATTTCTCTCTTCTTTGCCCCGCACATACCTCTACTGGCGTCTACTGTATTTGTGATGAGTTTATGTCTCATCAACTAGTCCCAGTAATCTTATTCTAATCACGCTTCTTTAATTTCTTCGTCACAGGGATGCTCATTTCGATTTTAGTGAAACTGCACAAAATGATCCGATGGTCAAAGGGTTGCAAACTTCATTTCTTCGGAAGGTACGACGTCACTAGCAAATTAAAGCCTGGTTAGGGTTTAGGGTTCAAGGGCTAGGGACTGCATGGATCATTTTTTTCTTTAGTTGCCTCTATTCCAAAATAAGTGTCAACTTCAGTAGTAGTACAACTTTGTACTGAAGTTTGCATAAAGTTGAGACACTTATTTTGCAACGGAGGGAGTACATATTGGCTATGATCTATCAATCATTGAGATGCAATAGCATGCATGTTAGTCTCCTTTGTATTTGATGAAATGTTGCAATGGGGCAACCTTGGACGCAAGATACATGAAACAGAAGCTAGAAGCTTCATAGCATTGTACAAATTTATCTCGCTGAGAAATTACAGTACGTACTATACTACTATGTAAAGAGTTAGGTGTCGCACGGTGTCCAGAAAATATGGTGATAGTGTGAGGTGGGCCATGTAATCACCGAGCTTGTGTGTTTTCACTGCTTTCACTCTTCCGCTGTAAGAATGGAGAAAATTGTAATCCTCCTTTCACCGAAACATGGGACATCCAGCAGTCGTACCACCTTAGTAATAATGACCAATGAGCCGTCAAATCACATAGACCCATCAGTAAGTTGGACGAGCGAAGCAACCATCACTCTTGAATCCGCTTCTCCCTTCAACGTAGGTGCCAGTGAGAGGTCACGTCCGCTCTGCCCGGGCATGAATGCGGCACCGATTCTCTAGAGCGGCGCTGATCGTTTCGGGCGGGAAGCACGCGCGAGCGATGGAGGGGCTTTGGGTGGGCCAGGCTGGTCAGGAGCGGGTGTGGCAGCTGTCCTGACCGGTCACCTGGAAATGAGAGGATGCAGCGAGTCTCGTGGCTAAATCATACTCCCTCCATCCAGAAAAAGTTGTCTCCGCCGAGGTTTTACGAAAACCCCCTCTCCTTTCTTCCGACAAGGCACGCAGCCCATCGCGCCTGCTTGGTCGCCTCGCCACGCGCCGGCGGCCTGCTCCGCCGCCTTGCCGCGTGCTCTGCCGCCTCTCCGCCTGCCCCGTCGCCTCACCATGCATGGGCGGCCTCCTCCCCCTCGTCTCGCCGCTTCTCTTCCTTTGCACAAGGAGATCCAGAGGTAAGGATCCCCTTTTCTGCAAAGCCCACGACTTCCCGGCTCTGGCGGCGGCGCTCATGTCTTGGAGGGAGTTGGGGCTCGATCTGGAGGCATGGAAGATCCTCGAGCTCCTCTTCCTTGAGCTCCTCATCCACCAGTTCCTCCTCCAGACCCCGAGCGGCTGCTGTGGAAATCGACGACGTGGGGAAGATGACCACGACATGGGGAAGACGAAGACTTGCTCCAGCCACATGCCACTACACCGTGCTCGTCTTGCTGCTGCCATTTCCCTCCTCGAGCTTGCGGACTGATGATGGAGGACCCGCACTCTTCGCTCGACCGGCGCCGTCGCTGCCGCTTCTGCTTCTGCTCGTCCACGGTAGAGTAGGTCCATCTTCTAGCTGCTGATTTCTGTCTGGTGAAGCAAGCAGCTGAGCTGGTTTTGTTCTTGTCCTCTTGGATTGTGCAGTGATTAGAGGAGGACTTGGTGTAGAGGAATGGAGTAGGAGTACGGATGCTGCGTTCGTTGATCTCAGGTAAGCTTGCTAGACGAGTACAGATGCGCCCTTGATGATTTTAAAACTACTGTTAGCCATGGAATTTGAGAGAGCAACCACACATTGAAACAACATTGGACATACAGTATGCTTTGATCTCCAATGTTCAACTACTGTTAGCTTGAGATGAACATACAATATGCTTGACTGTATAACTGTAAATTTGCCTGAACATATGCTTGAGATGAACATGCCACTGTCCAGTAAGATAAGATAAAACCATGACAGTTTTGACTAGGAAGCATGACAATCTCAAACTAATTGAGTAAAAATTCAGTAAACTTGTGCGTCTAGGAATCAAAACCTGAACATCAACTTGACAAATCAAAAGTTCAAAACCTGACAGATCAAAACTAATGTTCTGGAAGAAAATGATAGGTTCTGAAATCAACTTGACTGAACAAAGATCTTGACTGAATAATACAGTTAATTCTGATTGTTAACAGCAGAGTAATGGAGTGAGAAATCTTATTGTAAATTCAATTACTATAGTTACCGAAACTTCAAAAGTTAACTGAAATTTTTGTCCTCTTGGATTCAACTACTGAACATGATCACTATTTGAACATGATCATATTCTGATTGTACTTGTGTTCAAAAGTTAACTGAAATTTTTGTGAAGTTTTAAAGAAAATGATTACTATTGCAGCTAGGAATCATTATTCTGCTGCTATATGACCATGCTGGACTATGCATTTACATAGACTGACTCATAAACCAACATATTCTTGACTTTGTTAGATATCTTACTAATTCTTCTTGACAGTGTAAATTCAGACAGCAACAGTAATAGTTAACTGGACTTATTTTGAGTGCATTTATCACTCCGGAAAGCTTTCAACAAAACATTCTTGCTGAAAGTTAATTGTGATCCTTTCCCCTATAGTTGGGCTAGTTACAGGTTACACATAGCCCCGTCATCCAGTTGGAGTTGAGCTGCTAGATGCAAAATAGACTTTCGACGGCTCTGATTTATATTAGCCAAATGAGGTACTGTTAATTTTGGATTCACCCAAGGATGATACTAGCATAGTTTTGCATCAGAATGGCTTTGCATCAGAGCATGAGAATAATTACAAGAGTTACACTGCATGATTTTGCATCAGAGCAAATGATTTTGCATCATTCTGAAATTCAATATGAATCAGAGCATTAGAATGATTTTGCATCAGAGCATCAGACTAAGTGTCCAGAATTTTCCCAGCAAACTTTACTTAATTTGAATTTGAATTTCACTTTCAAGTTCAGTACATATCTCTACATTATCTTTGTGTACACTTAGTTACAGTCAATGCTTAAGCGACAGCCTCTGCATTTATCTGTTTGTACACTGAATCAAATTAGATACAGTCTCTGCATTTGTCTGTTTGTACGCTGAATCAAGTTACCATCATATTTCTCTTACTCCATCAAATTACTCTTGGTTGTAGCTCTCAGACAAAATTAAGCGAATCAGAATTACTCTTGCAAATAAATTTCTTAGACAAGATTAGGCAAATCAGGATCAAGTAATGCTCTAACAGTTTGCATCAGGTTGTGCTTCTTCCTGGGTGTACACTGATTATTCCTGATCCACTCGATTCAGTGCTCAAATGATCTGAGTTTAACGAGCATCAATTGAACACACTGCTCAATTTCCTGATCCAGTGCTCAATTTCACTAGAATGATACACTTTGCAACAGAGGAGGTGGGAGAAAGTCATGGAGTAGTACCAGCAGAGGCAGAAGAGGAGGCGGGAAGAAGTCGAGGCCAATCGATTAGAAGCGGAGGCAGCAACAGAGGTGGGAGGTGGCACTTAAGGATGGCAATGGGTAGGGTATGGGGTGGGTAGAGCAATACCATACCCATACCCATGTAGTTAATGGGTACAAAACTATACCCATACCCATACCCATGGGTATGAAACTTTACCTGTACCCATACCCGACGGGTACCCATACTCATTGGGTACCCAACGGGTAGACCAAACGGTACACACGTTATTCACAATTTTACATTCATTTATAACACATTTGACAAAATAACATTGATCATAACTCAATAATAGATAGTTGAGCTCATGACAATTATGTCAATTCAAATTGACAATTAGTGATAACTTTAACATAGGTCCACAAGCTCACGACACAACTTTCACATAGTTACATATGTAAATCACGAGTAAGGTTCACATGTCAGTAGAAATGGGTAGGGTATGGGTATATCCATGGGTAAATGGTTATACCCGTGCCCTACCCATAACTTAACGGGTAGGGTATGGGTACTACTAGTGGGTATAAAATTATGCCCATACCCTGCACATGCGGGTACGGTATCCGTGGGTACCTGTACCCATGGGTAAAATTGCCATCCTTAGTGGCACTCGTCCTGCGAGCAGGTGGGTGGCGGCGGCCAGAGGAAGTGCGCCGATGGAGGAAGTGCACCGGCCAGAGGAAGCGCACCAGCGGGAGCTCGGGGCGCGATCTTGTATGTCGTCTTTTCAACGGGTGGCATCACCTGTGCTGCACGGAGGAGAGATGGATGCCGGCGCTGGCATAGGAGATGGAGGCCGGCGGTGGGGGCTCTGACGAGGCGGCGGAGGCCGTACACGTTATGCAGGGGTGATGCAGGTGAGCGGCGGCGCTTGTCCTGCGAGCTGGGCCGGTGGTAGCGCGCGAGGCCTGATGGCGGCTCCGCTTGGGGAAGCTTTCGACGGTGCCGACAGGGAAGAAGGAAGGTGGAGGCGGGGTGATTTGCACGAGAATTAAATCCCTGAGGGGTTTTTTGCAAAAAAAAGTTGAACTACGGCCGAACAACTTTTTCTGGACGGAGGGAGTACACTACACACCATCTCTGTAGGCCGATGTGTCGCTCTCTCTAACACACACATATTGTTAAAACACACACACACACACAAGTTCATAGAATAGGAATATCGTACGAGTGGGAAGCCACATGAAGTGAGATAAATGGTGTACGTACAAGAAGAGAAGAGGTGACGAATATTCCATCAAACCGGACTGAGGAGTAGTACTCCCTCCGTCTAGGTGTTAAGTCATCTTACAAAAATCAGATATTCCCAAAATGTTTAGGCGTCGTCCATTAACTTCGCATCTCAATCCCCTCCTAGACTCGTTGCTAGCGAGCGTTGTTACTTACTCTGCCTTGTTATCTCCCCCGGAAACCCAATGCATGGAGTGCAACTACGTGTTGATCAGTCAAGGAATCAAAGTCGGCTTGCATGCGAGTTAATATGTGGCCCTGCATGGTAGCTAAAACAACATCTCTTAATTGTTGTGATTAATTGTTGCGTTTAGAGACAAAAATCAGGGCTTTGATTGGAGGAAGGACCGGTCAAGTTTCTCCTTCTCCTCCAATCTGCTTGCACCTTGGTCCCGCTGCACCTTCTAACATGACTTACACCTAGACGGAGGGAGTAGTATGAGATACGGTGGCACACTGACTTAGGTCGAATACAAGTGCCCAAAATTATTGGAAGAGAGCAAAGTGTACAAACTAAATAACTAATTGAATTTCTCGTTTTTTCTAAACGGAGGCAAAAGATTTGCCTCATCCACTAATTAAGAGGAGAATAGAGTTTCATAGTTTGTAAGTGGCCCTACAAATAAACGGCATGTCAATTACTCTCAATACGCCCTAGTTTCTTAGCACCCGATGTAACCCTTAGTACATATGGTGGCACACTGACATAGGCCGAATACAAGTGCCCAAAATATATAAAATTGGAGGATGGTGCATCCCACCTTTCCGATATTTTGACCGTGTGTGGTTCAGTTGTTGTTCACTTCGGAGGGTCGTGTACCACACGTGAACGTTAGTAAGCGCGACCCGGAGGCGTGCAACGTTAATTGTGAGTTGAATCCTTCGAGCGTTAAATTTTCTTCACGTATTAGCATTGCCCCTAGTATATTTCTTCACTATGTTAAATAAAAAGTTCCTTTTGGTGCACAATTTAAAACAATTTTTATGGAGAGAAATAGAAAACAACTCCATCTATATACGCTGCAGCCTCAACGCTTGTTTTCTAGGGTTTGCTAACTTCACACTCTCTCCACTATATATATACACGATGGAGCCTCAGCACTTGTAGTTCCTCTCTTCACACTCTCTCACCCTCTCAAGATCTAAACAAGACTTTGTTGGCCCCTCTCTCTCTCTCTCCCCTCACTGCTGGTCAAAGAGCCGGCAGGATCCGTCCGCCGGGAAGGGAAGGAGGCTTGACATTGTCACCATCGGCGAGGGAGGGAATCCACTACCGGCGTTGTCGTGGAATTGTCACGGCAGATGTCCTAGTGTGAGGACTTAGTCGTGAGGCCAACGCATCTATGCGGTAGCTTGAAGGGGTTGGTCGGAATTGAGAGACGCGAGGCGGATCATCACACAAGACAAGGATTTAGACAGCTTCGGGCCCCAGGAAACATCACCCGGTAACAATCCTACGTGCTGTTTGTGGCTAGGTCTCATTATGCTCATGAGGGAGTTGCCACATAAACCGGCTCTCCTCTAGTTGTGTCTAGCCTTAGCTATTATTTTCTGTCCCTCTTTGGGGAGCCCTGCCCCTCCTTATATATGTTGAAGGGGCGGGTTACATGTGGAGTCCTATTAGGATTAGGACTAGTCTATCTTCTAATACAAACCGGATACAAGTCCGGGTCTTGACTCCTTGTAAGGGAAATATTCCTCACACCTTTTCTCTTAAACCGGCCCACCATTAACATAAACCGACCTTCTGGGCCTTGGGCCTTGTCATCCATCTGTCCCACCCGCTGGGTGACCAGTGAGTCATATGTTCAGTCAGGTTGCTTGTAAACCGTCTGGTCAGTGCGGGTCGCCGGTGAATCGCCAAGTCTGGCCGGGTTATACTTCCGGCCGGGTTACGCCGCGGGGTATATCCCCGACATTAGCCCCCAAGTTTAGCTTGGATTTATCCATGGTAAACGTATGCTGCAAAATAAACACAAGAACAAATTTGACAGGTTGTGCTTCAGGTTAAGAATTCTTGTAAACCGGCACCTGATCATCCTTAAGTCTTTGTCATTTCCTCCTTCTAGAAAATCCGGGTCAATAGACCAGCTTCATAATCAATTTGCTTATAGAAGAAATATTGTAAATAAAAAATCCATTTGATTCGGCCTTGAATGCTCTGACTTGACAAAAATATTGGTCTTCAAATATTCAACTAATATTCACCCGGCTTGAAAATGTAGAACTTGCCAAGCTATGATTTCCAAAATCAGCGGGTTATAAAAACTAATAATTTCGGGTCATGGTTGTTGCCAACGCCAGTTCATGATTGTTGTCAACGCCGGTTCATGATTATTGATGACGCCGGGTCATGATTATTGATGACGTTGGGTCAATCTGGTTTATTCAAAACTGAGAATTTGAAGATTTTTCTCTCTTATATCCATATTACCTGTAGCCCCCAAGTCTTGAGAAGAACAAAGTGATGGCTTAAGACTTGCTTCAATATAAATATTACTACTTTGAAGAAATCCATGTTGTTCATCGCAGTCATTAGTCAAAACTGAATATTCCACATATGTAGCCCCAAGTGCCGGGTTGTCATGCTTGCAGCAGCCTGGGACTTATAATTGCCTTTATGCTCATAAAAACTTCAACCAGTGTAGCCCCCAAGGGCCGAGTTATTATGCAATAATGAGCATGGAATTTATAGATATGATCATGTAGAGTTGAACAACAATGTGTAGCCCCCAAGGGTCGGGTCATTATGCAATAATGTGCAGGGACTTTGTAAAGATGATCATGTAGATTTGAGTAGCAATGTGTAGCCCCCAAGGGCCGGCTCAATAAGATAATACTAAGCTAGGACTTTGTATATAATTCATTGATAATAACATCATATGATGTAATCTCCACCATGGGACTTGAACCCACGTCCATAAGGTTAAGAGCTTTGTACTCTACCAACTGAGTAGTGGATCTTTCAATATAATGTACTGAGGCTTGTGTACCTTGAATTTTTGACAGGAGCAATTGGTAGCCCCCAAGGGCTGGCTCATTACAATGGGATGAGTCGGGTCTTCAATAAGTTGATCAAAAAATGACTTTACATTAGCCCCCAAGTGCCATGGTGCATGCTGGCAGTGACATGGGACTTGCATATTTAATGTAATCTCAACTTAAATAATGTAGCCCCCAAGTACCGGGTCGTAAGCCTGCCGCGACTCGGGACTATTCCTTCAATTGTAGAATAAATCATATCCATTCATAATATAATAGCCATTGCTCTAAAGAGACTTTGAAAACCTTAATCATAATACTGGTTACTGATAACCATAATAAAATCCAGCCATGTTGGCTATTTGAAGATTTGAATAATATAATCCAATGATTTATGAGCGCATGATTCCAATGGCGCAATCCAAATATATACTGGTGACTTATAATCCCAAGCCAGTCCGGGTTAATAAACATTGGATAATTTATCATCATACTGGCGACTTCTAGCCGAAAGCCAGGCCGGGTTAATAAATGCCGGTGATTTATAATCATGCTTTATTCAACCCGTTTCTGCACACAACAAGTTTAAAGTGTCCTGGCGGTTTACCGCCGGACGGGTCATAATGCCCAACATATAACCCGGGTTTATAACCAAGGTTGCACTTAAGAATAATCAAATATGAAATATATCATACCTGTGACATTGAATCACGTCGTTGGTTTACCAACTTTTTGTAGTAAGGGTGATAACCCAAATCTTGAGTACTGATAACTCCTCCCATATTTTCCCAGTTTATAATAAAACCATACCGGGTTGTAATAAACACAGGATTACACATATATAATACTGGCGACTTGTAGTCGAAACCAAACCGGGTCAATAAGCGCCGGATTATAACTGATCACATATTGACAACTTGTAGTTGAAAGCCAAGCCGGGTCAAGGACGCCGGTTTATCAGAAGATATTATGAACCTCAACAAAGCGAAAAAACTTGGCAAATAGAACTCAAAAAGAAACGTGCAAGGCTTTTCACGGGCTGCCGAGCCCCAAATCGAGGCTTTTCATGGGCTGCCAGGCCACTGAGTTAACCATTTCACAAAGCCTCTTCAGATGGACCTCAATCTTTAACAAATCACGTTTTAACTTTGACAAGTTCAGGGTCTATGAGATTGACTTTTCAAACGTTCGCGGGTCGTACCAGGATTACCTGGGCGGAGTGACTTACTTAAAGAAGGCAGGTTAACCCGAGGTTTTAGGTGCGAACACCTGGCTTCCAAGCCTGACTTGATAGCCTATTACAAGGGTGCAGACTCTTAGTTTGATGCGAAGCAAAGAGCCCCCAAGTAACTTCCCTGGTGGCCTTACGCCGATCAAGAGGTGTTGTTATGGTTCAAATACAACCAAGCCCCCAAGTGATTTCCCTGGTGGCCTTACGTCGATCAAGAGGTGTAGCTATGGTTCGAATACGACCAAGCCCCCAAGTGATATATTTCTGAGCTGTGCTTGCCGGGTGCCTATGTTTGAGTTGTGCTGTGCAAAAAACTCTCTTTGGCCCCTTATGATAGTATTGGCTTGATAGTCGGATCAATATGTAATCAGAACTCCGCTTTATAAACAGAAGCCCCCATGTGATCAATAATATGATAAGCCAATAAGGCAGGATAACCCATGTTTGAACCGCACATCATGGCAACAGGTCCTCTTCGGCAACCTTTAACTTTTTGCAAGAGATAAATTCTTCTTGAACCGAGATTTTGAACCTGATATTGAGAACTTCAAAGCTTTGTGGGAGACATCTTTCCCTTAAACCGGATTTTAAACCAGAATCTTCATTTTCAGCCGAAAATTTTCTGACGGCCTTTAAACTCGAACTTGCGAGAAATTAATTCTTTTTGAACCGGAATTTCGTAAACCGGATTTGAGAGCTTCAGTGAGACTGACCTCCCTTGAGCCGGATTTTAAAGCGAAATCCTTTCTGATGACCTGGAAGTTCTTCATTGAGCCGGGATTTGGTGACTGTCATATGCTTTCTAAGCCGGAAATGTTTTGACGGCCTTTAAATTTTCATCAATATGACAGTAGCCTCCGGGACCGGGTTATCTTTCCCTCCATCATTCTGGGGTTCTTGACTTCACTAAAACTAGCAAGATTTGCTGAGTCGTGTCATCGTAGCCCCTGAGTCTCAAGGTGACTCGAGGAGTTGGCTTGAGATTCTCCATATTTGACCTTGATAAAAACCGGCACAAGTTGTATATCATTGGTGTTGATAGCACAATGTGAATCCACATAAGTTTGAGTGACTGCGGCAGGTTATAAATGATCCTGTATGAGCCGTGTTAGCAACTCGGCCAATGGTTCCTTCCAACTGGCTATTTTGAAGTTAACCAAACAGTAGTTGCGGCGACTTGTGCGCCTTCTCATTGAGCCATCTAATGCAAACGACAGTTGATAATATATGATAATTTGCCTCCAATTTGCTGAAAGAAAACCGGGCTATCCAAGCAGTGACTTGCTTATACTTAATAAACCGATCATGCGGACAGGTGCGGCCCTGGTGTGTCGATGTAGACCAGGCCGCAATAGACGGACGGTGAAAACTTCCACAGTATAAGAGGTGGCTCAGACAGATGAATCGGCCGCGATTTTGTAAGCTGGTGCGGACGGGTGAGTCAATCACAAGCACGGTAAGCCGTGCGGATGGGCGAGTCAACCACGTTGTGTTTGATGTAGTAAACAATTATCCTGCATCAAAAACATCGCAAGCCAGAGTAATTGCTCTTTTTAAAGAAAGCAATATATGATATAGAAATATAATGGATGGATTTCACCTGATATGTTAAACCGGAATTTATCCATCGCAGAGTTGATGATCGCTGCTGTAAAGCCGAAATCAGTCCCGGCATAGTCGACCGCGGGAACAGACAGGTGAGTCGGCCCAGCGTTGTAAGACGGTGCGGACGAGCAAGTTGTCCTCCGCGTTTGTAAGCCGGCGCGGACACATGAACCGGCGGCGAAGGCGGATGGGCGAGTCGTCCGTGGCGTTGTAAGGTGGTGCGGACGGGCGAGTCGACCGGCGCGTTGATGTAAACCGGTCCGCGATACGCGTGTCCGTGAAGCTGCGCGGCACAGCCGAACGTGCCTCCATGGTATAATACCACCCCTTTTTCTTTTAATAGCCATCCTGCATAAAAATATTACAGGCCACCGTAATTGTTCTTTTTAAAGAATAAAAATGTATCCATAAAAATTGACTGGACAAATTTCACCTGGTATGTTTGGCCGGAATTTATCCACCACGGAGTTGATGATCACCTTGCCCCCCTTTTTTACCAGCGGGGGTGCATCAGCGAAGCGGCGACATGAGGCCAAAGCGGGGCGGCTTACGGCAAGTGCGGGTGAGCGAGCCACAGCGGCGGCAGAGTTGAGGCTGCACGGGGCGTTCAGTGACCCGGAGCAAAGGCGGAGTCGTGGCCACATGGCGGAGGCGGAGGCGGCTCAGCTGCTTGGTCAGAGCAGCGAGGAAGGTCCATGAAAGCGGTTTGGCGATGGTAGCACAACCCACTCAGCCGCAGATGACCAGTGCCGCCTTGCCCTGCTCACCGTTGATAGTGCGATGCAAGCACAACCAAATAATTAGCATTCAAATTTTTTTACTGCATGGTAGTAATACCTTGCAAGCTTCTCGAAAGCGAATCTGTTTGCTTGATATGAATAGAAACGTTCCCAGCGTCTTCTGCACCATGGCTCAAGGTGCGCAGCAACAGGCGCTCGAGGCGAAGATGTCAGACTAGTGGTGCGAAGTCGGGTCAAATGCGGATGTTATGACAGAGTCGGCTCAGACACAGAAGATTGTGTCCCTGGAATCTTTAGTCTCGCAACTTGCGTCCCCAACTTGTCTACCTACTATCACTTTGCTTGTACGTACAAGGGATAAACTGGATTTCCTTAATCTAGTACTCATGTACACAGCCATCCAAGTTTGAATCATATATGTCTCAGATTTGACCGGCCAGTTTCCTTTGTCTCTTCATGATGATGTATAACTCTCAACTAATCCATCACCCATAGGGAACCGTGCCAAAGCTAGCACCTTCCGCTTGAAGAAATCTGAGGCTTTGTATGGGAACTAGTACTAATTTTGAGGTTTGATGCAAACAACCATCTAGCATGTCAATCCCTCCTCGAAACTTGAAACAGGGAGTAGCATTGACTGTGTAACGCAGCCGTCTTGGTTTGAAAAAACATGGCGGTAGTTTCTGGGTGATCCAGGCACATACGAACAAACTCCTGCCTATCTCGATGTAACGCGCCGTGCGCTGTCGCAGAAAAATTTGATGTGTCCTTAGATTGACAGATCGTCAGAGACACCTGTGGCGGCGCATAAGCCGTAACCCTAATTTCTTATGAACTTAATTTTTGTCCTCGTCAGTCCAACTGATCGTTGTTGATGTAAACTCTTCCTAGCCGGCTATTGCTCATCCGGCAGGTCATGGCTTCTCCATCCTTAAAAATATCCCTCCAAGAACTCAACACCACCGTGCGCAAACCCCACAGTGGGCGCCAACTATCGTGGAATTGTCACGGCAGATGTTCTAGTGTGAGGACTTAGTCGTGAGGCCAACGCATTTATGCGGTAGCTTGAAGGGGTTGGTCAGAGTCGAGAGACGCGAGGCGGATCATCACACAAGACAAGGATTTAGACAGCTTCAGGCCCCGGGAAACATCATCTGGTAACAACCCTACGTGTTGTTTGTGGCTAGGTCTCATTATGCTCATGAGGGAGTCGCCGCATAAACCGGCTCTCCTCTAGTTGTGTCTAGCCTTAGCTATTATTTTCTGTCCCTCTTTGGGGAGCCCTGCCCCTCCTTATATATGTTGCAGGGGCGGGTTACATGTGGAGTCCTATTAGGATTAGGACTAGTCTATCTTCTAATACAAACCGGATACATGTCTGGGTCTTGACTCCTTGTAAGGGAAATATTCCTCACACCTTTTCTCTTAAATCGGCCCACCATTAACATAAACCGGCCGTCTGGGCCTTGGGCCTTGTCATCCGTCTGTCCCGCCCGCCGGGTTACCAGTGAGTCATAATGTTCAGTCGGGTTGCTTGTAAACCGTCTGGTCAGTGCAGGTTGCCGGTGAATCGCCAAGTCCGGTCGGGTTACGCCGCGGGGTATATCCCCGACAGGCGCACCTGTTCTCTTTCACCCAGCGTCGGTGCGGGAGGGCCTCCGACCCCTTCTTCCCCGCTGCCGTACATAGTGTGGGCAGATCGGCCTCTGGCCGCCCACTGAGCCACACCCTGAGAACCTTAAGGTATAATTTACGTATTCCACATGCATTTCTCTAGCTGCATGTGGGCTTTTCTGCTTCTGCACTCGAATCTAGGTGTTGGATCAAATAGGAAAGTAGTGGGGAAAGTTGTATGGCATGAATCTAGGGCCCTGTCTGTTTGGGCTTTTGCTTCTGCTTTTACAGCTTTTCCACTTTGGCCAAAAAGCCAGAAAAGCTTCTAAGTAGGTGCTTTTGGAGCTTTTTGGCTTTTGATGAATCAATATAACCTATTTGAGCTCCAAAATCCATAAAAGCTCTAAAAGCACCTATTTAGGAGCTTTTATGGCTTTTGTGGCCAAAGTGGAAAAGCTGCAAAAACAGAAGCAAAAGCCCAAACAAACAGGGCCTAGGACGTGGTTCAAAGAGGAAAGGAAGGGGGAAAGTAGTACAGGCTGGCTATCCAGCACCTACGTTGGTCAAAAAGGGAAAACAATGACAAACATAGTACGCACATCTGTAACGAACTGATCTTTCTGTTTTGGGGGACAAGACTGTAGAGTTTGAGCAGGACTAGATTTGTTGCCCTCACATAGGGAAAGGTGTCTAAAGATAAGAAAACTGGGACCAACACAAATATGCTCCTTGGTTGTTTGTTCTTTGTTGCAATAGACTGTGCATCACCCCTTTATACATCGGTAGATGCACATGGTGCTGGTGCATCCACTGTCCCGTACAAATCTTTAGCTGTTGTTAATCTAAGGCCCTATTTGGTTAAAAAGTCCTAGGACTTTTTTAGTCCCAACTAAAAAGTCCCTAGTCCCTACCTGTTTGGTTCGAGGGACTAAACATGGACTAGAGGTTATTAAATGACATGCTAAAAGACCATGTTACCCCTAGTAATGAACTAATAGAGATAAGGTGCGATGCGGGGCAGGGGCAACTGTTGGAAAAAGTCCCCAAAAGACTCTCCCTCAGGGTCTTCTTTCTTTAGTCCCAAATGCCCACTTTTAGTCCCTAAAAGTCCCTCCTGTTTGGTTTAGATGGGACTAAAAGGGACTTTTTAATCCCTACACCAAAAAGTCCCTGTAAACAAACACCCTCTAATAACGCCGCTGGAAAATTGAAGCAAAGCCACAGTTAAAAGTAAATTACATGTTTAACGATTTTTATTGTTAATATAATCTCTCTATTATTATGAATCAATGCCACTTTTGAGGAATGCTACTGTCTTGCTTTCTTTCCCATTTAGATAAGTTAGATGCTTCTTTTTGTGGGCTTCTGTGTCATCCACCGTTATTGACCAGTAGTTGTTTCCTTTGCACCTCTATGTAAACAGGGTAATCTACTTCACCTCATTGCTATTGCGACCTTTTGTTGCACTGCTCAAAACACTTTGGTTTTAAGAGTGTTTTGTGCAGTTCAACCAAAATGTCACACCGACAATGTTGCTTGATTGCTTGATCATAGTGGAACTGCATAAGAGGAGATCTGACTTCCAATTCGCGTTGGCAAATTTGTTTCAGATCTTCTTCTTATGAGTTGTTTGAATTCCGCATCATGAGAGGCCAGTACTAGCCTTCTTTCACATGATTGTGTAGTGTGCTATCATATGTTGTGCTACTTATACGACAATGTTGCTTGATTTTAGTGAACTGCACAAATGGAGACAAGACTTCCAATATGTATGTGCACCATAATATCCCATTGAGGTAAGATAATAATATTTCACAATTGTTGGCCTGTATTTTGCTACTGTCATCAGAAAATTAATGTCGTTGTTTAGTGCTATACTTGTGCTCCCTAATTGACATGCAAAATCTTAAATTGAAGGTGAAGCTTGTCTGTTATTGAACCAAGTGATGAAGGGGAAGAACAAGAGGAGGAATAACAAAAATCAACTCTCGGTGCTGTAATGAAGCACTAGAACTGTGATGACACAAGTAATGATATAGTTTTGCATCTTAATTTATTGCTATGGCTGGAATAAGCAATTCTTTTGCCACTGATTTGATGCCACTCTTAATGTAATATGTAATTATCTCTACTTCTGCAAACAGGTATCTTCTTTGAAGATAACATATATTTTAGTGGAACTGCACAAGAAGATGTTGGAAACATTAAACTAATCGAGGAGTATATAGTAAGCATGACAACCACAATAGACAACAATGGATGGTTCCGGAGAAGTGCTTCATCTGTATGCTCTACACAATAAGCCTCCTGGCGAAGGTTGGTACTGGCCCACGGGTTTCATCCATATGATTGAGCTTTGTCATCTCTATTGCTATTGTGCTACTATTTAGATATTGTCATGAGAAAGTGGTATTGTCCTCGAGAAGTGCTTCATCTGTGTTGTTTTAATTATTTCCTTTCCTTTTTTTCAAGCAAATAGGGATGCAACATTTACTTGTTCTCTTGCCTTTGCACAACAAGATCATCCTCTTCATAACAGAAGGAAGCAGTTGAAGGATGGTTACATTACTGCCCACAAGAACAAACTAACTTCAGCTCAGAAGGACTCACGGATCTCCATCTTTGTTGCTGTGATGGCCAATTGTTGTTTTAGGATTCTTTCGGCGAGTTCCATTTTCTAAATGTGTGCTCTGCATGGATCATGTAGGTTGCCTGTTTAAACCATCAATTCATAGTACAGTTTGCTTTATACTAATCACTTCTTTTGTATTTATGCAAACTGGGGTGCTCATCTTGATTTCAATGGGAACTGCACAAAATGTTCTTGAATATTCTCGAATCATTCATTTCCACCACAAGAAAGGAGGTGCCGATATGTTCAAGGTGTTGCAACATATAAAAAGGCGAAATCATACAAGCTACGCGCGAATTTGGTTGATTTTGGTGGAACTGCACAAAAAGAATAGCTGGTTTATTTAGCATGAGGTGCCATGTCAATGTCCGAACTGATGGCAAACCCTGCCCATTCCACAATCGTAGGCATTTGATATTTTGGAATGGGAAAACCTTGTCAAAGTTTGCTCATTGATGTACGCAAAACAACATGCATTTGACATTTTGGAATGGGACAACCTTGTCAAATCTTGCTCATTGATGTTAGCAAGAAGACATGCGTTTGATATTTTTGAATGGACGCCCTTTGCTGTCAGCAACATCGATCAATTTTTCTTTATTCTTTAGTTGTGAAGTAAATATTGGCTCTGACATGTGAATCACTGAGATGCATAATCATCGATTGTTTTGAATGTCTCTATGAATTGCCAGGCCTGTGTGTTTGATTGCAATGTGCAGGAACGCTAAAAAGCAGCTCAAACTTTTTGTACTCACTCTGTTACTTTTTACTTCGCATATTAGATTTCTTTCAAGTCAGTTGATTTTACATTGTGAATGTTGATACTTTTTCTATAAGATTGGTCAAAGTAGAGATACTTTGACTTCAGATAGAACTTATATGCAGACTAAAAAGGACCGGAGGGAGTACGTGTGAAACTGCTGCAAATGAGGTGATCACCCTGGGAATAATGCTAGTACATATTATTTTGCATCTTCATCCAATGCCAGTGATACAAGAACTCGAACTAATTGAACTAAATTCATTCATACACAGCCAGATTTCATCATTACATTTCATACATTCTTCAACTAAAAAGGGGTGCGCCGGAGGTATAATTAATTAACCAAAACTACCCACCCGTGTCCGGCTGAGCCGAACAGAAGCTTCAGTGACTTAAAATGTGGGCAAGATGCCTGTTGGTCCCACATGTCAGTGACCCAACTGCACATGCAGTTAAGTCACTGAGGCAGCGTCCTTCTCCAGCACAGCTCTCCAACTCGCTGCCAAGAAGCTAATCGGCCGTCAATGGTCAACCCGCCAAGCTTGGCTTCAACCGGAGGGTAGCAGCGGTGGCCTTACTTGGACCCGAGCGGCGACGACCTACCGTGTTCTACTCTTCCTCGTTTTTTGTGTGGCGCAGCCTCGTTGGCAGCGGGGCAGGGCCTCGACAGAGCCAGCGATGTCCTTTGTCTCGTTGCCGGCGAGGCTACACCTCGGCGGAGCGGGGGAAATCCTCCCACCTCGTTGCTGGCAGGGCAGGGCCTCGGCGGAGCCGGCAATGTCCTCTGCCTCGTTGTTGGTGGGGTGGGGCCTCGACGGAGTAGGGCCTCGCCGAAGCCAGCGAAGTCCTCCGCCTCGATGCCAGCAGGGCGGGACCTTGGCGGAGCAGGGCCTCACAGAAGCCGGCGAAGGCGGGGCAGGGCCTCGGTGGAGCCGACATTGTCCTCCGCCTCGTCGTCAGTTGCTACCTCTTGAGCACTGCGTTGGATTTCCCCGAAGAGGAGAGGATGATGCAGCAAAGTAGCGTAAGTATTTCCCTTAGTTTTTAAGAACCAAGGTATCAATCCAGTAGGAGGCTACGTGCGAGTCCCTCGTACCTACACAAAACAATAGCTCAATGCAACCAACGCGCTTAGGGGTTGTCAATCCCTTCACGGTCACTTACGAAAGTGAGATCTGATAGAGATGATAAATAATATTTTTTTGGGTTTTTATCAGTTTTGCCATCGGCTGTCTAGCGCTACTCAGTTTTGCCACTAAACATTTTCACTACTCAAAAATGCCACTGTTCTGTTAAATCAAGCTCAAAAAGACCATTTTTCACCGTTACCGTTTGGTCAATACACGTTGACTGAAGTTAGATGACGAAATTACCCATATCCCATTTGTAAGGGCCGCATGAGAAAAAGAGAAGAAAAATTGGGAGGCTGGGGGTTCGAACCCAAGACCACGGGCTACACAGGCGCACGAGCTAACCAACTGAACCATGGAAAAAATTAGTTTTGTGAGGAGATACAGACCTTATATACAGATGTATGAAGCTAACTAAACAAAATCTTATCTAATCCTTGACCTGATCTGTTCGTGGCAGTTTCCCTTTCCCCAGCTGGAACCAATATCCCCAGTCATCGCCGCCGCCTGCCAAAATCCTCACCTGGCACCGCCGGTCGCCGGGCTGCCCGCCCAGCTCCGGCGCGCCCCACTCGTCGCAGCTGCGGCGCCTCCCGCCGAGTGCCGCCACCCATCCCAGCTTCGGCTCTTCCTCCCGCCCGGCACCGCCACCGGAGGCAGGCAGCTCCGGCGCTTCTCCCGGCTGACTCCGTAGCTCCTCCCGAGTCTTGAAGTGCAATTGTTCCACGGCAATGGCGATGGACAGCAGGACCAAATCGGAGGCTTGCATCGGCCACAGGACGCCCCAACATGACATATGCTGTGAAATTCCTGCATTGTGAGTATACTAATTCTTAGTGTGCGTGTGTGGTTGAATATAACTTGTAGAGGTCGAAATTTGTACATAGAATTTGTAGTAGCTGACTTTGCCTTACTGATAATCGCGTGCAATTTGGTACTTGTGTTCCTGATGGTCAGGATGGATGCAGATACTGCTTGTATGCTGACAGTTAGGATGGAAACAAGCCGTGAGAATAGTGATGGTCTCAAGCGATATGTTGGCGGCTTTGATTTTCATCTATTCGTAGAACCTAGTATCACACACAAAACATTGCTGCACAAACTGTGTGATACCTATCCATGGGGGTGGCGTGATTACGTTGAGTTGAAGTACTATGATAGGGAGCAGAATAAATGGGTTGCTGTTGTATGTGATGATGATGCAGCTTTGATGTTTGGAAAACATCAAGATTCAAAGAAAATATCTATGCAAATTGAGGTTCTTCAAAAATCCCAAACTCCTAGCACACCTATCCATAATCCACCTACACAACCTTGTTACAGTGAGAGTCAACATACAGGGAGTCAGGCAGTTGATGTTGATACAATCAACATACAGGGAGTCAAGCAGTCTAACAGTGTTGACGATGCTAATAGAGACATAACTGATGATGCTATACCTGATAATGCTATTCTCTCGGATAATGATGATGAGCGGCAGTATCCAGACTTGGTCAAGAAGTCTACCAAAGAAGATGATTCGACAGATATGGAAGAGGAAGATAATCCTCCAGCATATGAATCCACTGACACTGAAGAGGAAGAAGAGAATAGAGACATGGGTTTAGTTGATGAAGAGGAAGAGGAGGAGGAGGACAGACCTGTTGTAGTATATAACAAGGAGAACCCATTATTTGCAGAAGGCTCGGTATTCCCCTCTTTGTTGGACTGCAAGAATGCACTTTCTACTTTTGCAATTAAACGTGAATTTGACTATACAGTCGAAAAGAGTGATTCTAAGAGGCTGAGAGCAAGTTGTGCATATAAGAGGTGTAAGTGCAGAATTCATGGCTCTTATATGAGGAATAGCACAATATTTCAGGTATAACTTGCTAACATCTAATTGATTTGTTTATTGTACCATTTATTTTGTGGAACTGGTAACTATACAAATGTGGCAAGTTTAACATACTAGCAACATACTAACTGATTTTGTTGTTTCCTACAGATCAAGGTGTGTCCTTTCTCTCATACATGCCCAACTAAGCTAAGAAGTGAGAAGTTCAAGCCGGCAAAGAGCAGGTGGGTTGCTGATGTTGTGCTGGAGTGGGTGAGAAAGAACCCAGATATTGGCCCTACTGCTCTTCAAGAGAAGATCCATGAGAAGTACCACTTCACGGTGCCATACATGCGTGTATCTCGTGGTAAGGACAAAGCAATGGATATGATTAGTGGAAAATGGGAAGATAGCTTCCATCGTCTCTATAGTTTCAAGGCTGAGGTGGAGAAGTGTTCTCCTGGTAGTGTAGTGGAAATAGACAAAGAAACTGTGTAGTACAAGGTCAAAGGAAAAGTGAGGGAGAAGGAATGCTTTAGGAGGGTGTTTGTTTCATTCAAGGCATGTTGGCAAGGCTTTTTAAATGGATGTCGACCATACTTGGCCGTAGACTCAACTGCACTAAATGGGAGATTCAAAGGGCAACTAGCTTCTGCTTGTGCCATTGATGTCCGTAATTGGCTTTACCCAGTTGCATATGGGGTGCTAGAGACAGAATCATGTGAAAGTTGGGCTTGGTTTCTTCAAAATCTGCGTGGGCTTATTAGGCATCCTAAAGGACTAGTCATACACACTGACGCTTGCAAAGGTTTAGAGATAGCAGTAGAACAAGTGTGGCCTGGAGTGGAGCATAGGGAGTGTATGAGGCATCTTGCTGCAAATTTTAGAAAAAAATTCAAGGGCAAGGTCTATGATGATAATCTTTGGGCTGCAAGCTTAACTTTCAGCTCTAGAAAGCACAACTGGCATATGAAACAGATCCTTGCTAAGAAGAGTGTCCAAAAATATATGGCTGAACACCACACAAAGATATGGTATAGAGGCAAGTTCAATGAAATATGCAAGGTTGACTACGTCAACAACAACCTCGCAGAGTCATTTAATAGCAAAGTCAGAAAAGTTAAGTCTCTTCTTATTGTCGACATGTTGGACAAGATTAGGCAGATGATAATGGAGAAGTTTGATCTGCGGATCAGGATAGCATTAGAAAAATGGCTTGGCCATCTCATAATACCAAGTGTGATAAAGGCACTGCATGCCAAATCCAAAGGTAAATATCTTGTACTCTTTCAATTGATTAATTTCATAACAACTCAATTCAATAATTAATGTTTTGTGTTCTTTTCAGGGCTGAAGATGATGGTAATTAGACGCAGTGATGTTGAGGCAGAAATTACTGCAGTGGACAAAGATAATAGGGAATGGAGGTACCCTGTTGACATCGCAAAGGAAACATGTAGCTGCAGGCAATGGCAGGTCAAGGGTTTGCCATGTATCCATGCCTTGTACTTTATTACTTCACTACGAGGTCCAGTATCAGAAATTGAACCATATGTACATGAGTTCTACTCCGTTGCAAAATTTAAGGCTGCGTATGCGGACAACATACCTGCAATGGTAGCCAAGCAACAATGGGACATTGTTGACCCTGGCTTCAAACTACATGATCCAGTGTTGAGGAGGCCAAAAGGCCGACCAAGGAAGACTAGAATTAGATCTAGTGCTGAAGGTGCTGGCGTGGGCGCCAGGAAAAGGAAGCGCAAGCGATGCGGAGGCTTCGGGCACATTGCCAGGTTGTGCACAAATCCAGTTGACCCAGCATTTGGAGAAGATGAGGCTGACCTCCAAGCTAGGGAAGCCCCTTTTGTGGTAGGAGAAGGCGACCCTGAACTATCAATGGTTGCAAGTTCTGCTAGGTAACATCAAAAGAACATGTGCTTTTCTATATGTATTTTCAACATCTATTTTCATTCTTTTTTGCAACATGACTAACTTCTGTACAGCTCAAAGAAAAGTGTGAAGAAAACAAGTGTGAAGAACACTAGGAAAAGGAAGGACATGCAAAATGAATTTTGTACCACAACCGATGGACCTGCAAGTGGATTTGTTTCGTCTCCCATGCATATTCGAATTGCAAATGCGGAACCAGCAAACAGTCCTGCTAAAAACACAAGAAGCAAAAAGAAGCTACATATGTGAAGTTTGTGTGATCGTGACCTTTTGCTTGTGAACCTGGACATGTTTCCTTTCAACCTTATGCATGTTTGAGAATTTGGACCTTTATATTTTGACCAACAAGTGGATGTTATTGAACCTTATTTATGTTTGTGAACCTGATTTGTGTGTGCTGAAAAAACAACAAGTTGATATTTCGAACCTTATTTATGTCTGTGAACCACTTTGTGTTTGTGTCATTTTCAGAAAAATGGGCAGCAACCATGCTGAAATTTTCATAGAAATATAGAATAATATGTGATCGTGCTGTCATATGTGTTGTTTCTGTCAATTAGTGTGTGACCATCAAAAAATTTGGGCGTGGCGGTCTGCCTCATTTATTTATGTCTAATAGTACCAGACAGTTTCTTCTAGCCGGCTAGCCGCTCGTGCGGATCTGTTGTCCATAGTAACTTTCAAACCGAAGTTCAACTATTTAGCAACAGGAAAATATACGAGACGTTGCTGTGTTGGAATATTATTCCATATAACATATAATGGATATATCTCCTTCTACAACATAACATCTCCTTAGCTCAGTTGGTTTGCTCGCTCTTTACTAGAGGTTGTGGTCTTGGGATCGAAACCCCAAGACGACAATTTTTATTCTATTTTCATGCACACCTTACAAATGGTCCCACAAGTCAACATAGAGAGACGGGGGGACAGGGGTATTTTTGTCATCTACCTCCAGTCAACGTGCATTAACCAGACGGTAACGGTGAAAAATGGCATTTCCGAGTTTGTGTCTAACGGAACAGTGGCATTTTTGATTAGTGAAAACATTTAGTGGCAAAACTGAGTAGCGTTAGACAGCCGATGGCAAAACTGATAAAAACCCTATTTTTTGGTATTTTTAGTATAGAGATGCAAAGTAAAAAGTAAAAGCAAAGCAATAATAAAGTGATGGAGATTGATATGATGAGAAAGAGACCCGGGGGCCATAGGTTTCACTAGTGGCTTCTCTCAAGAGCATAAATATTCTACGGTGGGTGAACAAATTACTGTTGAGCAATTGACAGAATAGAGCATCGTTATGAGAATATCTAGGTATGATCATGTATATAGGCATCACGTCCGAGACAAGTAGACCGAGTCCTGCCTGCATCTACTACTATTACTCCACTCATCGACCGCTATCCAGCATGCATCTAGAGTATTAAGTTAAAAACAGAGTAACGCCTTAAGCAGGATGACATGATGTAGAGGGGTAGTTTCATGCAATATGATAAAAAAACCATCTTGTTATCCTTGATGGCAATGATACAATACGTGCCTTGCTGCCCCTTCTGTCACTCGGAAAGGACACCGCAAGATCGAACCCAAAGCTAAGCACTTCTCCCATGGCAAGAAAAACCAATCTAGTAGGCCAAACCAAACTGATAATTCGAAGAGACTTGCAAAGATAACCAATCATACATAAAAGAATTCAGAGAAGATTCAAATATTATTCATAGATAGACTTGATCATAAACCCGCAATTCATCGGTCTCAACAAACACACCGCAAAAAGAAGATTACATCGAATAGATCTCCACAAGAGAGGGGGAGAACATTGTATTGAGATCCAAAAAGAGAGAAGAAGCCATCTAGCTACTAACTATGGACCCATAGGTCTGAAGTAAACTACTCATACTTCATCGGAGGGGCTTGGATGATGATGTAGAAGCCCTCCGTGATCGATGCCCCCTCCGGTGGAGCTCCGGAACAGGCCCTAAGATGGGATCTCGTGGATACAGAAAGTTGCGGCAGTGGAATTAGGTTTTTTGCTCCGTCCCCGATCGTTTGGGGGTACGTGGATATATATAGGAGGAAGAAGTACGTCGGTGGAGCTTCGAGGGGCCCACGAGGCAGGGGGCGCGCCCTAGGGGGGGCGCCCTCCACCCTCGTGACCGCCTCGTGGCTTTCTTGATGGAGGGTCCAAGTCTCCTGGATCTTATCTGATGAGAAAATCACGTTTCCGAAGGTTTCATTCCGTTTTGACTCCGTTTGATATTCTGTTTCTCCGAAACACCGAAATAGGCAAAAAACATCAATTCTGGACTGGGCCTCCGGTTAATAGGTTAGTCCCAAAAATAATATAAAAGTGGAAAATAAAGCCCAATATAGTCCAAAACAATAGATAATATAGCATGGAGCAATCAAAAATTATAGATACGTTGGAGACGTATCAAGCATCCCCAAGCTTAATTCCTGCTCGTCCTCGAGTAGGTAAATGATAAAAACAAAATTTTTGATGCGGAGTGCTACTTGGCATAATTTTAATGTAATTTTTCTTAATTGTGGTATGAATATTCAGATCTAAAAGATTCAAGACAAAAGTTCATATTGAAATACAAATGATAATACTTCAAGCATACTAACTAAGCAATTATGTCTTCTCTAAATAACATGGCCAAAGAAAGTTCGTCCCTACAAAATTATATAGTTTAGTCAGGTTTCATTTTCGTCACAAAAGAATGCTCTCATCATGCACAGCCCCGATGACAAGCCAAGCAATTGTTTCATACTTTAGTAATCTCGAACCTATAAACTTTCACGCAATATATGAGCAAGAGCCATGGACATAGCACTATGGGTGGAATAGAATATAATGAGGGGGTTATGTGGAGAAGACAAAAAAGGAGAAAGTGTCACATCAACGAGGCTAATCAATGGGCTATGGAGATGCCCACCGATTGATGTTAATGCAAGGAGTAGGGATTGCCATGCAACGGATGCACTAGAGCTATAAATGTATGAAAGCTCAACAAAAGAAACTAGTGGGTGTGCATCCAACTTGCTTACTCACGAAGACCTAGGGCACTTGAGGAGGCCCATTGTTGGAATATACAAGCCAAGTTCTATAATGAAAAATTCCCACTAGTATATGAAAGTGATAACATGAGAGACTCTCTACTATGAAGATCATGGTGCTACTTTGAAGCACAAGTGTGGTAAAAGGATAGTAACATTGTCCCTTCTCTCTTTTTTCTCTCATTTTTTTGGGCCTTCTCTTTTTTATGGCCTTTCTTTTTTGGGCCTTTTTTTATTCCACACTTGGGACAACACTCTAATAATGATGATCATCACACTTCTATTTATTTACAACTCAATGATTACAACTCGATACTAGAACAAAGATGACTCTATATGAATGCCTCTGGCGGTGTACCGGGATATGCAATGAACCAAGAGTGACATGTATGAAAGAATTATGAATGGTGGCTTTGCCACAAATACTATGTCAACTACATGATCATGTTAAGCAATATTACAATGATGAATGTGTCATGATGAACGGAATGGTGGAAAGTTGCATGGCAATATATCTTGGAATGGCTATGGAAATGCCATAATAGGTAGGTATGGTGGCTGTTTTGAGGAAGATATAAGGAGGTTCTTGTGTGAAAGAGCGTATCATATCACGGGGTTTGGATGTACCGGCGAAGTTTGCGCCAACTCTCAATGTGAGAAAGGGCAATGCACAGTACCGAAGAGGCTAGCAAGGATGGAAGGGTGAGAGTGCGTATAATCCATGGACTCAACATTAGTCATAAAGAACTCACATACTTATTACAAAAATCTACAAGTCATCAAAAACCTCGGCACTACGCGCATGCTCCTAGGGGGATAGATTGGTAGGAAAAGACCATCGCTCGTCCCCGACTGCCACTCATAAGGAAGACAATCAGATGACACCTCATGTTTCAAATTTGTTGCATAACATTTACCATACGTGCATGCGACGGGACTTTCAAACTTAAACACAAGTATTTCTCAATTTCACAACTACTAAACTAGCATGACTTTGATATTATTACCTCCATATCTCAAAACAATCATCAAGCATCAAACTTTCTCAGTATTCAACACACTCATATGAAAGTTTTATTATTAATCTTGCATACCAAGCATATTAGGATTTTAAGCAAATTACCATGATATTAAGACTCTCAAAATAATCTAAGTGAAGCATGAGAGATCAATAGTTTCTATAAAACAAATCCACCACCGTGCTCTAAAAGATATAAGTGAAGCACTAGAGCAAAACTATAAAGCTCAAAAGATATAAGTGAAGCACATAGAGTATTCTATCAAATTCCAAATCATGTATGGCTCTCTCAAAAGGTTTGTACAGCAAGGATGATTGTGGTAGACTAACAAGCAAAGACTCAAATCATAAAAGACGCTCCAAGCAAAACACATATCATGTGGTGAATAAAAATATAGCTCCAAGTAAAGTTACCGATAGAAGTAGACGAAAGAGGGGATGCCTTCCGGGGCATCCCCAAGATTTGGCTTTTAGGTGTCCTTAGATTATATTGGGTGTGCCATGGGCATCCCCAATCTTAGGCTATTGCCACTCCTCGTTCCATAATCCATCAAATCTTTACCCAAGACTTGAAAACTTCACAACACAAAACTTAAAGTAGAAAATCTCGTGAGCTCCGTTAGCGAAAGAAAACAAAAGACCACTTCAATGTACTATAATGAACTCATTATTTATTTATATTGGTGTTAAACCTACTGTATTCCAACTTCTCTATGGATTATAAACTATTTTACTAGCCATAGATTCATCAAAATAAGCAAACAACACACGAAAAACAGAATCTCTCAAAAACAGAACAGTCTGTAGTAATCTGTAGCTAGCGCAAGATCTGGAACCCCAAAAATTCTAAAATAAATTTATGGACGTGAGGAATTTATCTATTAATCATCTGCAAAAATAATTAACTAAATAGCACTTTCCAAATAAAAATGACAGCAGTTCTCGTGAGCGCTAAAGTTTCTGTTTTTTACAGCAAGTTCAACAAGACTTTCCCCAAGTCTTCCCAACGGTTCTACTTGTCACAAACACTAATTAAATACAAAAAACACAACCAAAACAGAGTCTAGATAATTTATTTATTGAATAACAGCAAGGAAAAATATTGTGTTGTCTCCCAACAAGCGCTTTTCTTTAAAGCCTTATAGCTAGGCATAATATTTCAATGATGCTCACATGAAAGACAAGGATTGAAGCACAAAGAGAGCATCATAAAACACGTGACAAACACATGTAAGTCTAACATACTTCCTATGCATAGGCATCTTATAGGCAAACAACTTATCAAGGCAAGCATCAACTAGCATATGCAAGGAAGCGGAAACAAACAATAGCAATCTCAACATAACGAGAGGTAATTTAGTAACATGAAAATTTCTACCACCATATTTTCCTCTCTCATAATAATTGTATGTGGGATCATAAGCAAATTCAACAAAATAGCTATCACATAAAATATTTTCAACACGATCCACATACATGCAAAGTTGACACTCTTCCAAAATAGTGGGATTAACATTAACTAAAGTCATGACTTCTCCAAACCCACTTCTATCAAAAATTTCATAAGATTGAACGTTCTCCAAATATGTGGGATCTAAAGTTGACATTCTTCCAAACCCACTTTCAATAATATTGCAAACACTATTATCAATCTCATATTCATCATGGGGCTTAAATAAATTTTCAAAATCATAAGAAGAATCACCCCAATCATGATCATTGCAACAATTAGAGGACATAGCAAAACTAGCATCCCCAAGCTTAGGGTTTTGCATATTATTAGCACAATTTACATTAATAGAATTTATACTATCATAATGCTTTTTATTCAAAGATCTATCGTGAATCAGTTCATAAAGTACTTTATCACACTTTTCAGATTCACGAATTTCAAGCAAAACCTCATAAAGATAATCTAGTGCACAAAACTCACTAGCAATTGGTTCAACATAACTGGATCTCTTAAAAAGATTAGCAAGCGGATGAGGATCCATGGATCTTAGGTTCTCTATTTAGTAATAAATAAATGACTATTCCAACCATACGAGTAAACAAAAAGCAAGCGGGCAAAAAGAGGCAAACGGGAAAGAGAGGGGAGGATAGAGAGAGAGAGGGCAAATAAAACGGCAAGGGTGAAGTGGCGGAGAGGAAAACGAGAGGCAAATGGCAAATAATGTAATGCGAGAGATAAGGGTAAGTGATGAGTACTTGGTATGTTGACTTTTGCAAAGACCTCCCCGGCAACGGCGCCAGAAATTCTTCTTGCTACCTCTTGAGCACTGCGTTGGATTTCCCCGAAGAGGAGAGGATGATGCAGCAAAGTAGCGTAAGTATTTCCCTCAGTTTTTGAGAACCAAGGTATCAATCGAGTAGGAGGCTACGTGCGAGTCCCTCGTACCTACAAAAAACAATAGCTCAATGCAACCAACGCGCTTAGGGGTTATCAATCCCTTCACGGTCACTTATGAAAGTGAGATCTGATAGAGATGATAAATAATATTTTTTTTGGTATTTTTGGTATAGAGATGCAAAGTAAAAAGTAAAAGCAAAGCAATAATAAAGTGATGGAGATTGATATGATGAGAAAGAGACCCGGGGGCCATAGGTTTCACTAGTGGCTTCTCTCAAGAGCATAAGTATTCTACGGTGGGTGAACAAATTACTGTTGAGAAATTGACATAATTGAGCATAGTTATGAGAATATCTAGGTATGATCATGTATATAGGCATCACGTCCGAGACAAGTAGACCGACTCCTGCTTGCATCTACTACTATTACTCCACTCATCGACCGCTATCCAGCATGCATCTAGAGTATTAAGTTAAAAACAGAGTAACGCCTTAAGCAAGATGACATGATGTAGAGGGGTAGTTTCATGCAATATGATAAAAAGCCCATCTTGTTATCCTCGATGGCAACGATACAATACGTGCCTTGCTGCCCCTTCTGTCACTCGGAAAGGACACCGCAAGATCGAACCCAAAGCTAAGCACTTCTCCCATGGCAAGAAAAACCAATCTAGTAGGCCAAACCAAACTGATAATTCGAAGAGACTTGAAAAGATAACCAATCATACATAAAAGAATTCAGAGAAGATTCAAATATTATTCATAGATAGACTTGATCATAAACCCGCAATTCATCGGTCTCAACAAACACACCGCAAAAAGAAGATTACATCGAATAGATCTCCACAAGGGAGGGGGAGAACATTGTATTGAGATCCAAAAAGAGAGAAGAAGCCATCTAGCTACTAACTATGAACCCGTAGGTCTGAAGTAAACTACTCACACTTCATCAGAGGGGCTTGGATGATGATGTAGAAGCCCTCCGTGATCGATGCCCCCTCCGGCGGAGCTCCGGAACAGGCCCCAAGATGGGATCTCGTGGATATATAAAGTTGCGGCGATGGAATTAGGTTTTTTCCTCCATCCCCGATCGTTTGGGGGTACGTGGATATATATAGGAGGAAGAAGTATGTCGGTGGAGCTTCGAGGGGCCCACGAGGCAGGGGGCGTGCCCTAGGGGGCGCCCTCCTCCGTCGTGACCGCCTCGTGGCTTTCTTGACGAAGGGTCCAAGTCTCCTGGATCTTATCTGATGAGAAAATTTTGTTTCTGAAGGTTTCATTCCATTTGGACTCTGTTTGATATTCTGTTTCTCCGAAACACTAAAATAGGCAAAAAACAGCAATTCTGGGATGGGCCTCCAGTTAATAGGTTAGTCCCAAAAATAATATAAAAGTGGAAAATAAAGCCCAATATAGTCCAAAACAGTAGATAATATAGCATGGAGCAATAAAAAATTATAGATACGTTGGAGATGTATCATCAGTCTCGCCAAACAATGCCTCACCCACTTCATCGTCCTCTTTGTAGGTGGCCGCAACCTCTGCCACCCGCATGCGGTACCGCCAGCGCGTGTGGTGGCTCTTGCGGGTGGAGTGGTACGACTCGAGCAGCGCCTCCTGCTCCGCCTGCTCCGCAGTGATCTGCTCCTCGCTTGCAGGTGCTCTTGGAGGAGATGGTGGTTGTAGGTGGCGTCGGCCTGCGCCTCCCGGAACTGCTCCTGATGCTTCTGCCTCGCCGTGTCCATGTATTGGGCACGAGCCTTGCCGATGGTCATGGTGCAATGCACCGGCGAGGATAGCGCGGAGGAGGGGGTTGGCACCGGAACATCGACTACCATGTTCTCCATTGGAACGTCGTCGTCCTTTGGTTGCCTGCTGGCCAGCAGTCGGCAGCAATGGCCGCCATCTCCTTATGGTCTGTCATCCACCCGTCCCGAAGAGCGCTGGAGCGCGAGGCAGCCATGGTGGGCAGTAGTGGTGTGGACAGGAGGAAGGGAACGGAGGCAGATGACTGTGTCTATGGCCGGCGTAGCAGTTTAGATAACAATTGTGAGCGGCAGATGGACAGACGGGTGGTGCCCGAGTAGCCGCCTTGACATCTATGTATCGTTAATGTGGGCGGCAGATGGACGGACGGACGACACTATGTCACTGTATGATTGTATTTTTTAGCTCTATTGTACGTATTTCCGTATTTGAGCTGTCGCCGGTCGCACACGACCTCATTTTGCCGAACGTGTGTGCCAGGAGGGCATATCCCCGACAATTTCTGGTCGTGTGGGAAGGACCCCCCTATCGCCCATACTCACTTGGCGACGGTTCCAGATGCCGTCGCGGAAAGGGGTTTAAACCGTTTGTTTAGGAGCTCGCTGTACTAGTGACATAGTGAATACATGAACTCCTCAAATTACGATCATCACCGGAATGTATCCTGACTTCTGTCACTCCAGGGTTTACAGATCATAACACGTAATAAGTGACTATAACTTGCAAGATCGGATCTAGAACATAGATATAATGGTGATAACATAAACGGTTCAGATCTGAAATCATGGCACCCGGGCCCAAAGTGACAAGCATTAAGCATGGCAAAGTCATAGAAACATCAATCTCAGAACATAATGAATACTAGGGATCAAGCCCTAACAAAACTAACTCGATTACATGATGAATCTCATCCAACTCCTCACCGACCAATGAGCCTACGAAGGAATTACTCACTCCCGGTGGGGAGCATCATGGAATTGGAATCGGCGATGGACAAGGTTGGTGTTGACGAAGATCGAAGATCTCCCTCTCCGGAGACCCAAACGGACTCCACATCTGGTCTCCCGATGAAGAACAGGAGGTGGCGGCGGCTCCATCTCGTGAAATGCGATAATTCTATCTCCCTGATTTTTTCTCTGAAAATGTGATTTTATAGTATCAAGGTTGAGGTTTGCAGGGCCGCCAGGTGGGGACAACCCACCTGGGCTCACCAGGAGGGGGACGCCCTGGTGTGTCGTGCCCACCCAGGTGCCCCCTACAGTGGTTCTTGGCTTCAGAAGTTCTCTTTTATTGTGTAAAAAATCCTCGCAAAGTTTTGTTCCAACCCGAGAACTTTTTTTCTGCACAAAAACAACAACATGGTAGTTCTGTTGAAAACATCGTCAGTCCGGGTTAGTTTCATTAAAATCTTGCAAATTAGAGTCCAAAACAAGAGGAAAAGTGTCAGTAAAAGTAGATACGATGGTGACGTATCAAGCACCAACATCATAATCACTAGCATCACACATAATTTCAAAGGGTAGGTTCCAATCAGATGGTTGAACAATAGTTGCAGAAATTAAGGCTTTCTTAAGTATTTCAAATGCTTCTATACAATCATCATCAAAAACAAATGGAACATATTTTTGCAAGAGATTAGTGAGAGGCCTAGAAATTTTAGAGAAGTCTTTGATAAACCTCCTATAGAAACCAACATGACCAATGAAACTTCTTATACCTTTGATATCTTTAGGACGCGACATCTTTTCAATAGCATCTACTTTAGCTTTATCAACTTCAATACCTCTTTCCAAAATTTTATGCCCCAAGACAATACCTTCATTAACCATAAAGTGGCACTTCTCCCAATTCAAGACAAGATTAGTTTCTTCACATCTCTACAAAACTCGATCAAGGTTGCTTAAGCAATCAACAAAATAAGTTCCATAAACATAGAAATCATCCATGAAAACCTCAACAATCTTTTCACAAAAGCCAGAGAATATAGCAGTCATACATCTTTGAAAGGTAGAGGTGCATTACATAAACCAAAAGGCATACGCCTATAAGAAAAGGTACCAAAAGGGCAAGTAAAGTAGTTCTTTCTTGATCTTCTTGCGACACATGTATTTGAGAAAAAAACAGAATAACCATCTAGAAAGCAAAAGTGTGTATGTTCTGATAGTCTTTCTAGCATTTGGTCAATAAAAGGTAGAGGATAATGATCTTTCCTAGTAGCTTTGTTTAACTTTCTAAAATCAATTACCATTCTATAACCTATAACAATTCTTTGTGGAATCAATTCATTCTTATCTTTGGGAACAACCGTAATACCTCCCTTCTTAGGGACACAATGAACAGGACTTACCCATCTACTATCAGCAATAGGATAAATTATGCCTGCTTCCAGAAGCTTTAATATTTCATTTGTTACCACTTCCTTCATCTTAGGATTTAATCGTCGTTGATGATCGACAATTGGTTTAGGATCAGGCTCCATATTAATTTTATGCTAACATAGAGTGGAACTAATGCCCTTAAGATCATCCATAGTATATCCAATCACAGCTCGGTGCTTCTTCAGAGTTTTCATATAATTTGTTTTCTTCCTGCTCTGAAAGGTTAGCACTAATAATAACAGGATATATCTTCTTTTCATCAAGATAAGCATATTTCAAAGTGTCAGGAAATTGTTTAAGATCAAACAGAGGATCACTCTTGGGTGGTAGAGGATCTCCAAGAGTTTCAACATGCAAATTGTGTTTCAAAACAAGCATCTGTTTAAAGAAAATCTCATCTAATTCCTTTCTTTCATTCATCGACATATCATTTTCATGGTCTAGCAAATATTGTTCTAAAGGATCAGTAGGAGGCAATAGTTTCATCTTTACTAGGCAATTCTTTTTCATGGGGGTGTCTACGAAATTTGGAGAAATTAAACTCATGGGGGTGTCTACAAAATTTGGAGAAATTCTCATAATATATTTTAGCATTAATAGTGTTCAAGAAAGGTCTACCAAATATAATGGGACAAAAATCATCTTGTGGGGAACAAAGAACAAGAAAAACAGTAGGGTGTTTTACTTTCCCACACAAGACTTCAACATCTCTAACAATCCCAATTGGTGAGATAGTATCTCTATTAGCAAGCTTAATAGTAACATCAATATCTTCTATTTCAGCAGGTGCAATATCATTCATAATTTCTTGGTATAAAGTAAAGGGAATTGCACTCACACTAGCACCCAAATCACGTAAGCCATGATAACAATGATCTCCTATCTTAACAGAAACAACATGTATGCCAACCACATGTCTATGTTTATCTTTATCATCGGGTCTAGCAATTCTAGCAGCTTCATCGCAGAAATAAATAACATGCCCATCAATATTATCGACCAAGAGATCTTTAACAATAGCAATACTAGGTTCAACTTTAATTTTTTTCAAGGGGTGTAGGTGTTCTTCAAATGATTATATGTAATAGTTTCTTCTTCAGCTTTAATAGGTTCTACTACTTTAACTATCATCCTCCCAAATATATAGTTTCTTCTTCTTCTTCTTCAGCTTTAATAGGTTCTACTACTTTCACATCAATGGGAGGATGATATTTAAACCACTTATCCTTAGGGATATCAACATGAGTAGCAAATGATTCATAGAAAGAAGCTACTATTTCAGAGTCAAGTCCATATTTAGTGCTAAATTCACGAAAAGCATCAATATCCATAAAAGATTTAATACAATCGAACTTAACATTTATACCAAACACCTTACCTTTGTCGAGCTCCCAATCTTTAGAGTTGCATTTAATTCTTTCCAATAATCCCATTTGAATTCAATAGTCTTCTTCACAAAAGAACCAATGTAGGAAGTATCGAGCATGGAGTGATCATTACGAGAAAGCCGAGCATAGAAATTCTGAATAATAATTTCTCTTGAGAGCTCATGATTGGGGCATGAATATAACATTGACTTAAGCCTCCCCCAAGCTTTAGTGATAATTTATCCTTCACAAGGAAAATATTATAAATATAATTCCGACCACGATGAACCAGATGCATAGGATAAAACTTCCGATGAAATTCCAATTTTAATCGGTTGTAGTTCCAAGCTCCAATATCATCACATAGCCTATACCATGTCAATGCCTTTCCCTTGAAAGATAAAGGGAAGACCTTCTTCTTGACATCATCCTCGGGAAAACCTGCAAGCTTAAATAATCCACAAACTTCATCCACATAGATTAGATGCATATCAGGATGTAATGTTCCATCTCCTACATAAGGATTAGCTAGCAGTTTCTCTATCATACCCGAAGGTATTTCATAATAAATATTTTCAGTAGGTTGAGTAGGTTGAGGAGCAACTTCTTGATCTACCGGTCGAGGTGAAGATACCCCAAACAAGCCCCTCAAAGGATGACTCTCCATAGTAACAAGTGACAACAAATTTCAGCATGTAATATAAATTTTCCGTACCAAATTCCACTCGCCAAAGGCGCTTCACTCCCCGGCAACAGCGCCTGTAACATCCAAAAATTCTAAATTTTGGAATGTTATATTAAATAAATAGATTTGATTCATTGTTTGATTGTGGTGTCGTTGCTTGTCTGAAATTTGAAACCTTTTGAAAGTTGAATGAGAGGGAATAAAAGGACTTTCCCAAACTTTCACCTAGCATTTATGATCTCCATGAATTCAAATTCGTTTCATCACAAAACCCTAGAGAGAAGATGACCTGACTTCTTCCATTTAAATAAATGAAAAGGGTTTGAAAAGATTTGAATTCCATTTGGAACTATTTCAAATTCAGAAACTTTAAGCAACTCAATGATTTTCATGAGAGAAGATAAAATGACTTCTTCAAAACATATGAAATATGAGTTGGAAGTTTAAAAGAATCAAATTGAAAGTCTCTTTGAAATTATTTTCAATTTGGAGTTATTTGGTTTTTATTCAAATTATTTTTCTCCAAAAATAAAATATATAGAAATTAGGGTAAAATGGTTCCCTACAATAGAAAAATGGAGATAAATAATTTTGAAATTATTTTGGTATTTTTAAAATGATTTTATTAGGTTTTACTGCAATGGTAGCACTGTTTGCTTTATTTAAATTTTTGTGGATTTTATTTGATGCTAGAAAATTTTCATACTGTAGAAAATCTTTTTCTGAAAATTTTGAGATATAATATGCTTATAGAAAAGTTTTATTTTTTATTACCCGTTTACCCCTTTTCCGTTTTTATAAAAAATGTACAAGGGACCGACTGCTATCCCTCGCCAGCGTGTGCAACATAGCGAGCAGGCCGGACTATATTATTTTCTTTTCTGGTTGTCCTATAATTTATTTATTTTCTGTTCAAGAAAAATATAGTTTTCTTTTCTAAAGAAAGGTAGAAAAAACTCTACGCATGCACACATGCGCGCACACGCGCAGGCCGGCCCAAGGCCTATGCGGCGGCGTTTCTTTTCTTTGTTTTCCTATCTCTTTCGTCTTCCTATTTGTCTATACATTTAGTCCCACATTGCCTAGCCTTTGACCTCTAAACCATTTTCACCTATAAATATACATCCATAAAGCCCCCAAAAATCATCCGATTCGGATTAAATCAATATTTTGGTTTGACTAGATTCATTAAAGAAAAAATATTTTTTTTATCCGGCGGGACTTTTGAAAGTTGTCTCCCCTCCCCAAAGTCGTCTTTTCTCTACCTTATAAAGGTATCTTTCTTCATTTTTTCTTTTTATACTTCCGTGGTGTATTATTTCTAGACTAGTACGGCAGAATAATTAGATTATCAATTAGTCTATGTATTTATATATTAGACCTAGTGCCGGGGTACTGATCCACGGGCACCTATGGGACCGGCGGACCGGGTCCCTTTCGGTTCGGCGGGGGCGGAGATCGCACGAAGAGCAGATTGAGGCGAAACACACGAGCGGTTTACCCAGGTTCGGGCCGCACGGATGCGTAAAACCCTACTCCTGCTTTGTGGTTTGTATTGAGTTCTTGCTCGGGAGCGCGGAGTGCTACAGTACACCTCAGCAGCTAACGAGACCGAGCGTGAGTGTTCTCTAGACCAGCTCCCCCCCTCTACGTTGCGCATGGGCCTCCTTTTATATGCTCAAGGGGTCACCGACAGGTGGCAACGTAGACAAGGGTAAAAATGGAAAGGTGCTGCGGTAGGTACAGCTACCTGCTACAGTATATCATACCTAACCCTGACGGTAGGGGACAAGGGTATTAAATGCCCGTCTGTGTCGCCTAAATAGTGCAAAAGGGACCGTCAGGGACGCCACCATTCGCCACGATGGCAAACTTGTCGGCGCCGCTTGCCACCACGCACCGCTGGCTGCACAGCCTCCCGCCACGCACGCCTGGAAGGGTCCCAGAGCGACACGTTGGTGGATGTGCTGGAGCGTGGGCACAGAGTGGTGGCTTGTCGCGGCAAGCGCCTTGCCGCGGTCGTTGTCTTGTCGCGTCCGGGAGCTTGTCGTTCACCGGGCCTTGCCGGGACGCACGGCGCGTCGCGGCAAGTTCCTTGAGATGCCTTGGGTGGCCTTCTCGGCAAGCTCCTCTTGCCGGGGTCTTGAGGTGCCTTGGTTGGCCTTACCGGCAAGCTCCTCTTGCCGGGGTCTTGTCTCCTTGGCTTGGATACTTTGTTCTTGAATGGCTTCAAAGGAACCACGGAGGACCTTGGCGGTCACCCGGCAAGCCTTGCCGCGGGATGCTGCGACTGCCCGTGCACAAGTTCGGGATACTAGGGTACCCCTACTCTAGTACACCGACAGGAGCCCCCGGGCCTGGGCCATACACGGTGCCGAGCGCTGTTGGGCCAGGCCCAAAACAGGGCACGGGCACGCGCGGCCTAGGTTACGCCGTATCTCTCTCCGTATCCACCGTGCCCTCCCCGAACGGCACACGTCGAATGCGGCGTCGTGGGAGAGATCGTGGGGGGTTTCTTTATTCGGAAATGCGGAACGTCCGGCCCCTCCCTCTCTATAAGCAGGGGAAACAGGGGCAGTTCGCCCATTCGCCCGTTGCTGCTCCAATCTCAGAAATCTCCGCCACTCTCCCATCTTCCCAAAGCCGAAAGAGAGCAGCGCTCCGCCCCCCACCGCCACTAGCACCACCAACGCCGTCAACCTCCTCCACCACTTCCGCCATGGCTCCGAAAGCCGACAAGGGGAAGGTCGTGAAGTCGACCGAGGCGCAGCGGCTTGCGACGCTGCGGAAGGAGCGGGCCATCTTCCCCCCCAAGCTTGCCGCGAAGGAGCTGAGGGAGAACTACTACCTCTTCTGGTCGGTGGAGACACGAGCGCATCCGAGCACGAAGGTACTTCCCGCCGCCGCTTGGAAGAAGGCCCCAAACGGATACCCTTTCTTCGCTTTGTTCTTCTACTGCGGGCTCTGCCCGCCTTTCTCTGAATTCTTCTGCGACATCATGAATACCTACGGATTCCACATCCTTGACTTCACCCCCAATGCCGTTCTGACCATGTCAGTTTTCGCACATCTCTGCGAAAACTTTGTCGGAGTCCATCCCAATGTAGCCCTCTTTCGCCACTTCTTCATACCCCGAGTAGAGAGAGGAGAGCCTTTATCCGGCGGAATCGCCTGGATCTCGAGGGCCGGCAAGAAAGAAACTTATCTGGAGGGAGAATTCCGCGGCAAGTGGGAGGAGTGGAGAGCGGACTGGTGCTGGATTGACGAGGAGAACCCGCAGCCATTCACCACCCGGCGCCAAACCCCAGTAGCACACGGCAGCGATTGGAGTGACGTGGCCCCGGAAGACGACAGGCTGAAGATTGCTGTCACCCGGATCCTGCGCCTCAGGCTTGCCGGGCTTACTGTAGGCGCTGTTGGCGCAGACTTTCTTCGCCGCCGCATCGCCCCCCTGCAGGAACGGAGGAGGCCCACTTGGGAGTTCAAGAATGCCGCAGATATCATGAGGCTGCGCCCGGGCCTCAACTACAACTTCACTGTTCTGGAGCTCAACGCGATGCTCCAGGAGCTGTTCAAGTATGACCCCCAACATCCCGAAGTGTTCAGGTTGCCGGGGGGTGTCGTTCCGTTGTGCAACAATTCCGCGCTCGACCACATCTGTGCAATGATGCCGCTGTGCGACTCGCATGGAATTGTGCCAACTTGGCAGGAGCCTGCAGATGACATCGTGCAGCAGTTCTTCGATGATTTGGTAGAAGTGGCGATCCGCCCCGACGAGAAGGACGGCCTCACCCGCGACACCACCGATGCGGAGATGGCGCTCATCGCCACTAGACTGGAAGAGGCGGCGGCAGCCGCAGCCGCGGGCGAATTTGGATTCACCGCGGAGGAGGCAGATGCAGCGGAGGCGGCAAGCAGTGCCGAGCGAGGGGAGCCTGCCGGCGAGAAAGAGCTTGCCGGGCATAACGCCGGGTCGAGCGAGTCCGCCAAGGAGACGAGCGGCTCGCTGGAGATCAACTCGTCTTCCACCTCATCTTCAGACAGCTCGCCGCAAGCAGAGCCTCCATCTCCACCAAGAAGGCGTCTCCGCAAGGCCGGGGACGTAGCGGAGCGGCAAGCGGGTCAACAGTCGCCACGCCGCGTGACACGCTCCACCATGGCAAACACCGTTGCCGCGGGAGCGCCTCATGCTGCAACGGCAACTGGAACGGGGTCTAGCCGGACCACCGCTTCAGTTCCTGCCGCTGCTCACGCCGCGCCGGCAGCCGGAGCGGGGTCGTCTCAGACCACCGCCACTGCTCCCGCCAAGCGGCCAAGGGAAGCTTCTCCTCCGCCTCCTCGCGCCGGGCGCGCGCCGGACTTCGACTTCTCCGCGTTCAGCTCTGACGAGGAAGAAGAAGAAGAGTAAGCTTCTCTCGCTGTACTTGCAGTTCTTCGATCCTTGCTGTTTGTCTTGTATCTCATTTGCTTTTCTCTGAACTTGTTCATCTTTAGGACTCTGGCCCAGAGAGCAGCAAAGAGGGCCAAGGTCCCAGTGATTGTCATCGAGGACGAACCTACCGCGACAGCAGGAGGTGCGCCCGAGACAACCTTGCCGGACCCGGCAACCTTTCTCCAGAGCAGCCCCCAGCGTAAGTATATGGTTTGCTTTCCGCTTGTGAGGTGCGCATGGATACTCCGTCTTTGCTGATTTTTGATTGCTGATTTGTGTAGGAGCAGAGCAGCTCCACCAGGAGCCAAGGGAGAATCCCCCGACAAGGGAGACCTCTTCGGCAAGGGAGGGCTTCCCGGTAAGGGAGAAGTCTCTGGCAAGGGACGGTTCTCCGGCAAGGGACAGCACCAGCGGCCCCCCGACGGCGGAGACCACGACTGCAGAACCCGGCCCAGGTAATCCTTTCCCTACAAGATTTCCCTTGTGTTCTTCTTCTCTTGATCTTCTTTTTGTTGGATTTTTGCTTGACTCTTCTCCCCTTTCCGACTGTCAGACCCATCCGCTGCGGAGCAAATGGAGACCGAGGTTGCCGCCGACGACGCAGACGGTGCTGGCGATCCCGCCGACGCAGAGGCCGCCAAGGCTGCCGCCGCAGCAACTGGCGAGGGGTCCGGCGATCGCACTGACGGCCCTGAGGCCGCAGGAGCACCAGGCGCTACACCGACCGCCGACCCGTCCGCCGCTGCCGCAGGGCCGAGCTCCGAAGAGCCCTAGCCAGGCGTATACTTGAAGGCCGGCGATGACGTCTTCATCAACCTCCCCTGGGCGTCAAGCTCCAGGGCGCCGGTCGAGGGGGAGATCTTCGACGGGGAGGTGCTCGCCTCTGCTGGGCTGACGCTGGTTGACGCGCCGAGCAGCAGCAGCAACGAGTCTGAGGAGGAGCGGCTGCTGCGGAAGTTGTTATCGCTCTACCGCGCGCGGCAAGCCAAGCTGGAATCCCGCGAGGCGCTTGTCGTGAAGGCGGGAGCAGATATCGAGAAGCGCGCGGAAGAGCTCGGGGGTTTCCACCAGGAAGCCCTCCGGTCCCTGGCGGAGGAGCGGGAGCAGCTCGCCGAAGCGCAGAAGGCCTTCCTCCTCGAGAAGGCTGAAGTCGAAGAGCAACAGCGACTTGCCGCTGTGAAGCTATCCGCGGAGGAGGGCGAGTTGGCGCAGCGGAAGGTCAATCTTGACGCCCACGAGGAGGAGCTTGCCACGCGCGAGCGAGCATTCGGCGGAGCCCTCAAGCAAGCGGAGGATGCTGCCGCCGCCGCCGAGGCCGCCAAGAAGGAGTTGGAGACGAAGGCGGCGCAGCTAGAGGCCGATCTTGCCGAGAAGGGCAAAGAGCTCAGCGCCGCCAAGGACTCCAACGCAAATCTTGAGTTGAAGCTGACCACTTTGACCAAGACGCTGGCCGGTGCCAAGAAGCAGGAGGCGGCCTTGAAAGAAGAAATCAAGGCCGACAAGGCGCTGCTGGAGAGTGTTGCCGCCACCCAGAACGCCTTCAGGGAGACTATGGAGCATTGGACAGAGAGTCTTGTGAATGCTGCCACAGACATTGACAGGGAGTTGGCGCAGCTTGGGATGGAGGATCTCGGGTATCCCTCCGACGAGAACCTCCAACCCAGCGCCAAGCTCGTCTTGTTCTTCAAAGGCGTGGCGACGGCTCTTCAGCTGCTCCAGGAGAAGATCCCAAAGCAGCTGGCCGACGAGTCGCGCAAGATCTGCGCGGGAGCTCTCCAGAAAGTGTTGGTGAAGGTGGCCTTCCGCAATCCGGGTATCAACCTCGCCAACGTCCTCAAGACCCAGCCGCCGGATGCTGATCTGGAGGCGCTCAAGGCCCTTGTCGCACCCATTGTGGACAAGGTGAGCGGGATCAAGAGGATCGAGGGCGATCGCGTAGACTAGGCCGCCCATTTCTTCTTTTCTTGTCGCTGTTTGTCATGTTATGAAAACAATCTGTTAGAGCTGCGACAAGCTATCTTTGTAATATAACTTTATTCTGGGTGCTGATTGCAATGTTATTCCTTTTACTTGATTCCTCCCTTTGTATGTTTTTTCCCTATGCTTTTAGGGAACTTGCCGGTGCAGGCCCCTGAGCCGCGAGCGCTAAGTGCGGGATGTCAGCAGCCTGCTGGGGGTGCCGCTACCGGCAAGAAACCTTGTCGCAGCTAGTTGCAGCTCACTTAAGTTGTTGAGCGGACTCGAAACAAAGTAAGGGCGCAACTAGCTACGAGTTGGTTCCTCCGCGCACAGGTTTTACATACAAAGTGCGGTCGTTCAAGGGAGATAACTTAAAATTTAAAAAATCTGATTGCTCAAACTTTGGCAACTTAGCTTTTCTGTTGTTTGCTTCTCGACAAGGCGAAACTTTCTTGAACGACGCGTGGTCCATACCATTATCTTCTCCTTTCCCCCCCGGCAAACTTGTGGGCGAGGGAACCTTCCTTTCCTTGAGAAAAAAGAAAGAAGAGAAAATAAAGATATGGAGCCTTGCCGCTCGTTATTGCTTACCGGGGAGTAGGTGCTGCACAAAGTGTCAGATAACACATGCAAAAAATAGAAAGCATGAAATTGACAAGATGTGCGGAGCACATGAGCTTTACTTATGCACGGGGTCTGCGCCCGGCTTTGTACAAAGGATTACATGCAACAGCGGCAAGACTTGTACAAAAGCTGGTTGCCGGAACAGGTTCCGGCAACCGCGCCTTATGGGTAAAACTTACGAAGATGCTCTATGTTCTAGGAGTTGCTCACCGGAATGGCATCTTCGGTCTCAAGGCGGACAGCGCCAGGCCTAGTGACTCGTTTCACCCGATAAGGGCCTTCCCACTTCGGCGTCAACTTGTTGGAATTCTTGGCGGACTGAACACGCCGAAGAACAAGGTCGCCTTCCTTGAGACTTCTGGCATTAACTTTGCGGCTATGGTAGCGGCGCAAAGCTTGCTGGTAGCGAGCAGCTCGCACAGCAGCCTGAAGACGGTCTTCCTCAAGGAGCAGCGCGTCATCTTGTCGCAGCTGCTCTTGCTCAAGCTCATCATAAGCGAGCACTCGAGGTGACCCGTATACGAGTTCCGTGGGGATAACTGCCTCTGCTCCATAGACTAGAGCGAAAGGTGTCTGGCCAGTGGCTCGATTTGGCGTCGTCCTGATCGACCAAAGAACCACCGGCAGCTTCTCGATCCAGTTTCTTCCGCACTTGTGCAGCCTGTCGAAAGTCCTGGTCTTGAGCCCGCGGAGCACTTCAGCATTTGCCCTGTCCGCTTGACTGTTGCTTCTCGGGTGAGCAACAGAAGCGAAGCAGACCTTGGCGCCAAGATCTTGGACGTACTGCATGAAGGTGCGGCTCATGAATTGCGTGCCGTTGTCGGTGATTATCCTGTTAGGGATCCCGAAGTGGCAAACAATCGACCTGAAGAACTTGACTGCTGACTGTGCTGTGACCTTCCTCACTGGTTCCACTTTCGGCCACTTTGTGAACTTGTCGATCGCAATGTACAAGTACTCAAAGCCCCCGACTGCTCGGGGAAAGGGGCCGAGGATGTCGAGCCCCCAGACCGAAAATGGCCAGGATAAAGGGATCGTCTGGGGAGCTTGAGCTGGTTGGTGTATCTGCTTGGAATGGAACTGGCACGCTTCACACTTGGTTACTTGTGCAGTTGCATCCTGGAGGGCTGTCGGCCAAAAGAAACCTTGCCGGAATGCTTTGCCGACAAGTGCTCTTGCGCCAATGTGGTGACCACATATGCCTCCATGTATCTCTGCCAACAGCTTTTGTCCGTCTTCCCGGTGAATACACTTCAATTTCACTCTGTTGAGTCTTCTTCTGTACAGTGTCTTGTCGACAAACTGGTACATACTTGACTGCCGGGCTACTCTTTCCGCTTCTTCTTGCTTTTCGGGAAGTTCTCCTGTCTGAAGGAAACGGACAATCTGCTGCGCCCATGCTGGAGCTTGTGGCTCGACAACAAGGACTAAAGGCAAATCTGCTGCTGTGGGAACGTCCGCTTCTACAGCGAGAACCTGCGGCTCTGCCGGAGCTTGACGTCCCCCGGCAAGCTTGCCGGAGCAAAACTTGTCGGGAGCTTCTGCTTCAACGGAACAAACCGTAGGGCTTGCCGGAGCAGACCGCTCCTCAGTGCCTTTGGCGTTGATCTTGGGGACCTTCTTGGCGGTGGCTTCGGGAAGCTCTGCCGGCAAATAGTCACCAGAAATCAACTTCCTCTTCTTGCTCTGTCCAGTTGATGGTGTTACGGACGGTTGAGTCAGCTTGAGCACAAAGATCCCTGGTTCCACAGGTAACTTAAGTGCGGCGCACTTTGACAGGCCATCGGCAATGGCGTTCTGAGCTCTTGGAACATGTTCCATTTGTAGACCGTCAAAGTGCTCTTCTATCTTTCTCACTTCGTCGATGTAAGCTTCCATCAACGGACTCTGATAACTCTTGTTTACTTGGCAGACGACAAGCTGCGAGTCACCCCTGACAATGAGCTTCTTGATCCCAAGGTCTGCCGCGATCCTGAGACCGGCAAGCAAGCCTTCATACTCTGCAGTATTGTTTGTTGCTTGCTCCTTGGGAAAGTGCATCTGGACTACGTACTTGAGGTGCTCTCCGGTGGGTGCGACAAGCAGCACACCAGCGCTGGCGCCTTGCAGCGAAAAGGCACCATCAAAGTACATCAGCCACTCTTTGCTTGCTTCCTTGACGGGGATGCTCGTTTCTGGAATTTCTTCATCTGGTGTTGGCGTCCATTCTGCTATGAATTCTGCCAATGCTCTGCTTTGGATAGTTGAAGTGCTTTAAAACTTGAGGCCAAAGCTTGACAATTCCAGTGCCCACTCAACAAGGTCTCTGCTTCCGGAGTCCATTTCATTGGACCTGCCGTTTTCAATAACTTGAAAAACGGCAGGGCGCGCTCGGCAGACCTAGAGATAAACCTGCTGAGAGCAGCCACGCAACCGGCAAGTCTTTGTACATCCTTGACGCGCTTTGGTGCTTCAATCTGCTCAATGGCCTTGATCTTGTCGGGATTGGCTTCGATTCCCCGCTGAGACACGAAGAACCCGAGAAGCTTGCCGGAGGGGACTCCAAACACACACTTCTCAGGGTTGAGCTTGAGGCTAATCTTGCGCAGATTTGCAAAGGTCTCGTCTAAATCTTGGATCAGAGTTGCCTTGTCCTTGCTCTTGACCACTATGTCATCCATGTAGGCTTCCACATTTCTGTGTATTTGTGGCTCGAGAGCGACATGGACTACTCTTGCAAATGTTGAACCAGCATTTTTTAATCCGAAAGGCATCCGTATGAAACAGTATGTGCCACATGGAGTAATAAATGCGGTCCTTTCCTCATCCTCTTCTGCCATGAAGATCTGATAATATCCTGAGTATGCATCAAGAAATGAAAGCAAATCACATCCGGTCGTGGAGTCAACAATCTGGTCAATGCGCGGCAAGGGAAATGGGTCTTTGGGACAAGCTTTGTTAACATCAGTAAAATCGATACAAAGTCTCCATTTCCCGTTTGCCTTGCGCACGACTACAGGATTGGCCAACCACGTAGGATGGAGCACTCCTCTGACAAGGCCTGCTGCTTCCAACTTCTTGATCTCTTCTGCAATGAATTCTTGGCGCTCCACTGCTTGCTTCCTGACCTTCTGTTTGACGGGCCGCGCATGAGGACAAACGGCAAGATGGTGCTCAATTACTTTCCTGGGAACACCGGGGATGTCAGACGGTTGCCACGCAAACACGTCGACGTTCGCCCGCAGGAAAGCAATGAGCGCGCTTTCCTATTTAGGGTCGAGAGTGGCACTGATGGTGAAGGTACCACCAGTGCCGTCCTCCTTGGCGGACACCTTCTTCGTCTCTGGCGGAGCTGCCATTGTCTTCTTATACTTGCCGGTGGAGCTCGATGGTGCGTCCTCGACGGCGGCGCAACACTCCGAAGAGGTGCGCTTGCCGGAGTGAGCATCAGGACTCTTGCCGGACTTGGTCTTCTTCTTCCCGGGAGCTTCAACGGCAAGTGACTTGCGATCTGCTGCGGCTGCCGCTTCCCGGTAGATCTTGTCCGCGCAGATAAGAGCATCCTTCTTGTCGCCGGGGACAGAGATGACGCTTATCGGGCCTGGCATCTTCAGCATGTTGTAGGCGTAGTGAGAGGCTGCCATGAACTTGGCGAGTGCTGGACGGCCAAGTATCCCATTGTAAGGCAATGGAATATCGGCAACGTCAAAAGTGACCCTCTCAGTCCTGAAGTTTAGCTCGCTGCCAAATGTTACTGGCAACGTGACCTTCCCCTTCGGCTTGCTTCTTCCCGGGTTGATTCCTTGGAATGTGCCGGTCTCTTCAAGCTCGCTGTCAGGGATCTGGAGTTTATGGAGTACAGTGGAGGAGATCAGGTTCAAGCCGGCCCCGCCGTCAACTAGCATCTTAGTGACCTTGAGGTTGCGGATAGTTGGTGAAACCAACATCGGCAAGCACCCGACCGCAGTTGTGCGATCAGGGTGGTCCTCAATATCAAAGATGATAGGCGTGCTGGACCATTTCAGAAGCTTGCGTGATTCGACGGGTGGTTCTGCTGCATTAACTTCCCGCAACCACTGCTTGAGTTGGCGGTGCGAAGTATGCAGAGAAGCACCGCTGTCAACACACAAGACCTCTGTGGCTTTCTGGAACTCCTGCTCACTGGTCTCGACATCATCCATATCTTCGTCGTCGTCTTCGTCATCTTCATCCTTGTCGCGGCCGCGGGGAGGTCTGTCCCCTTGCCGCTGCTTGGCCTTGCCGCGGCGTCCTCCCCGGCCAGCGCGCTTCTTGCCAGATTCTCCAGCGCCTCCTTGGGCCCTCTCCTTGTCTCGTCGCTCGTATTCAGCCTTTTGCTGCTGGACAAGCTGCTCGACCTTCTTGCAGCTCTGGAGGGCATGGCCCTTGGTGCGGTGAATCTTGCAGTACTGCTTGTCGGTGCCGTCCTGCTTGTCGGCGACCGCCACAGCCTGGCAGTTGGTGCATGCGGCAATCTCCTTGCCGGAGCTACCAACATTGGCTTTCTTGGCGCCACCTTCATTGCCGGACTGCTCAACGACTAGCACATCTTTGCCTTTCTTTTTCCTGTTCCGCCGCCGGTTTCTCTTTGCCGGGGCAGCATCCTCGCTGTCAGATCCTCCTGCTCCTGCATTCTCTCCGGGGAGTTTCCTCCCTTCCTCAGCACGTGCACACTTGTCGGCCAGGGCATACAGCTCACTGACGTCTCTAATCTTGCACATCGCCATCTCCTCCCGCATCCTGCGGTTACGCACGTTCTGATGGAACGCGCTGATGACCGCGGCAGGGTGGACATCTGGGATGTTGTGCTGTACACGGCTGAATCTCTGAATGTACTTGCGCAGGGGCTCTCCTTCCTTCTGGGCGAGCAGATGAAGGTCACTCTCTTGGCCATGAGGTTTGTGGCCTCCTGTAAAGGCGCCAACAAACTGATGGCATAGGTCTGCCCAGGAGGATATGGAGTTGACCGACAAGTGCATGAGCCAGGACCTGACATTGGGCTTGAGCACCAGCGGGAAGTAGTTGGCAAGGATCTTGTCGTCCCGGCCCCCGGCAGCCTGCACCGCGATGGTGTAGATGCTGAGGAACTCCGACGGATGCGACTTGCCGTCGTACTTCTCCGGTACGTCTGGCTTGAAATTCTTCATGCTGGGCCATTGGACTTGGCGCAGCTCACGAGTAAACGCAGGACAACCTACCGCGTACGGCAAGTCGCCTGGTTCCCCTGGCGCATGCATGTCGACAGAGGGCCCAGCGCGCTGGTCTGATTGACGTCGCGCTTCTCTTCGGCGCTCGATGCGAGTACGAGCGTCTTCTTGCTGTCGTTCGTGAAGAACTTGGCACTGATCTCGACGAACTCGTGGATCTGATGACGTGGTGGAGTCGCTGTCGAGGTGGATCCGGCGAGTCGGCGATCTTGGCCTTAGGGGCGGAGGGTGCACAGTAGTTGCACCCCCACCGGTCTTGTCGCCACCGGCTTGCGCCTGGCTGACTTGCCGCGGCTGCGACGTGCTCGGCTGCCGTTGACTGTCGCCGTTGGCGAAGCCGATGAGACTCTGAATGGTGGCCCTCCAGTCGTCGATCTTGTCTGCTGTTGGAGGGTAGTCTAGGAGCAGTTGAGCTCGCGCCAAAGCTTTTGCTGCAGTGGCGGGTGGTGGTGGCGAATGGTGCGAGGAGCGGGATATGCTCGGACTTCTAACTATGTTAGAAGGAGCAGTATCCCGTCCAGGCGACCGTGCCTCGCTCGTGCCGGCATGTTGGCGTGCATGGTGGTCTTGAGAACTTTGAGATCCACCAGCTCGATCTTGGTCCAGCAGACGCATGGTACCGTGAGTACCATGATGCTGCCGGTCCCGCGCCTCCTGAGATGGGCGCGGTGCATGTACGGACGCCGAGGTCTTGGAGTGCGCCTGGTCGTTGTGGGAGCCGGCTACGCCGCCGATGGGCAGCGCAGCCTTGTCCTTGGACCTGGCAGCACCGTGAGCCCCCTCGTCGACGCCCGTTCTTCCGCCGGCACCTGCCCCATCAGCTGTTCGCTCCGGCGGTGGTGGGTTCGGCGCCAACGGAGCAGCCGCTTCCGAAACCTTCTTCTTCGGCGGCATGTCGATGAAGATGATGAAGATCTAGCTCGCGTGAACGCCGGATTTGGTTCACACAACCTCGACGCCCCCTACCTGACGCGCCAAAGATGCCGGGGTACTCATCCACGGGCACCTATGGGACCGGCGGACCGGGTCCCTTTCGGTTTGGCGGGGGCGGAGATCGCACGAAGAGCAGATTGAGGCGAAACACATGAGCGGTTTACCCAGGTTCGGGCCGCACGGATGCGTAAAAGCCTACTCCTGCTTTGTGGTTTGTATTGAGTTCTTGCTCGGGAGCGCGGAGTGCTACAGTACACCTCAGCAGCTAACGAGACCGAGCGTGAGTGTTCTCTGGACCAGCTCTCCCCCTCTACGTTGCGCATGGGCCTCCTTTTATATGCTCAAGGGGTCACCGACAGGTGGCAACGTAGACAAGGGTAAAAATGGAAAGGTGCTGCGGTAGGTACAGCTACCTGCTACAGTATATCATACCTAACCCTGACGGCAGGGGACAAGAGTATTAAATGCCCGTCTGTGTCTCCTAAATAGTGCAAAAGGGACCGTCAGGGACGCCACCGCTCGCCACGATGGCAAACTTGTCAGCGCCGCTTGCCACCACGCACCGCTGGCTGCACAGCCTCCCGCCACGCACGCCTGGAAGGGTCCCAGAGTGACACGTTGGTGGATGTGCTGGAGTGCGGGCATAGAGTGGTGGCTTGTCGCGGCAAGCGCCTTGCCACGGTCGTTGTCTTGTCGCGTCCGGGAGCTTGTCGCTCACCGGGCCTTGCCGGGACGCACGGCGCGTCGCGGCAAGTTCCTTGAGATGCCTTGGGTGGCCTTCCTGGCAAGCTCCTCTTGTCGGGGTCTTGAGGTGCCTTGGTTGGCCTTACCGGCAAGCTCCTCTTGCCGGGGTCTTGTCTCCTTGGCTTGGATACTTTGTTCTTGAATGGCTTCAAAGGAACCACGGAGGACCTTGGCAGTCACCCGGCAAGCCTTGCCGTGGGATGCTGCGACTGCCTGTGCACAAGTTTGGGATACTAGGGTACCCCTACTCTAGTACACCGACACCTAGAATTCTTTTAGCCGTAACTATTTTTCTTCCATAAAACAGCTTGGCCTAATTTTTCAAATAGCCATAACTTTTTGCTCGTTCATCCAAATTATATGAAACCAGCGCTTATAGTTTTGTCTTGTTTTCACCTATCCAGTGAACCTGTCACATCAACTTTTTGAAATTTTCAAATTTCAAAATTTGTTCAGATTTATATTCAAACTTCTTTTGATCATAACTTGAGTTTTGTAACTCCGATTTAGTTGATTCTTTTTGCAAATCGAAGATCTTGACTTAAACTTTCTGATAAGACCAAATCCACCCAATTTTGATACTGTTAAAAATTGTTTTCTGTTAGCAAGAGTTATTTGCATGTTTTCAAAGTTTTTCAAGATCGTTTCTTTGATTCTTTTACATGAGTGCTTATGTATGCAATTGCTTGCTCACGATAGATTGACCGGAGTGTGAAGAGTAGAACTATCAGGAGTTATGAGTGCGAATCATCTTCATCAATAGTACAAGGCAAGTTCACACTTTGTTCATATTTTTCATACCCAGTTTTTATGCATTAGTTTCACCCTCAAACATTGCATGAGTAGGATGTGTTAACATGTGGGGATTTGGGAAGTAGTTGATAGGTAGGAACCTATTGTCTTATATTCAAACCCCTGGGTGTTACTACGTTATGCTTATACTGCCATGCTATGCTTGTAGACGTGGATTGGTTTGTGAGATTCATGAAAAATGAGAGAGTTATTTATATCTAAGGGTTAACTTGAATTATTGATTTGATCTCATCACTTACTTAATGAAATTGTTTGGTTATAACTATTATTTTGGGATTGAGTTGGAGGAACCTTCTCAATATTTTTTCAACAAACTTTGTAGTTAAATAAAACATATTTCTTTGTTGTAGGAAAAATTAGCTTTATGCAAAATTAAACTTTGAGCCTCCACCAGCCAAATATGCATGTAGTGATAGCCATTATTCAGCATTGCTCTATAGTGTGAAGTTGCCAGTACATTCAATGTATTGACTTATATGGCTGCAATGTCTCATGTTGCAGGATTCTTACAACGAGTAAGTGATACGTTAGGGTTATGATTTCTACACTCAACTTTTTCGTTGGTGTTGATGGGAATCCACAACCTTGTTGTTACTTCCGCTATTTGGATTGAGGTAATAGTATTTATGTTACTTTATACATGTGATTTACCTCTGTTATAAATCCTCGAGTACTGCGTGTGTTAGCATACAGATCTAGGGATGACACTTAAGCACAAAGACTTGACCGTCTGAGGTCGGCTCGCTACAAGATGGTCTCAGAGCAAATGTTGACTGTAGGACGTGACCCCTAGAAACTAGCAAGCCCATAGGGAAGATTTCTCTAAAACCTTATTTTCAAAAAGATCTTCTACCTCTCTTCTTTTCTAAGCTTTATCAAATATTCCCTTTTAGTTAGACTATACCCCTTTCCCCTTTTGACCACACGAACATTCGACTGATGAGATCACTCTAAGAAGTACAAGATATCGGACAACTAAGACCACTTTGGAATGAAGATGATTTTACCGAGCATTATAATAATGAAACTACAACGGTTGAAGACTCCGAAGACTAGGGAAATTGAAGGCTCTGAAGAATTTCCAGATTGGTATGACCTAGGTAGGCTACCCCTATGGAACTTATCAGACTATTGAAGTTGTCAATACCCGAGATCAAGGTGTGTCGGAGAAAGACCGGAACATGGAGCGTTAAAACTCAAAGTTTTGTCAAGAAAACACTAAGGCAGGAGATATCAACTATGGACTGATAGCTCATGGCAGAGACATGGGCATCGACATGACTATCCATGATGTTATCGCCCGCTTATGCTATTTATCACCGTGCTAAGTTAAGCATGCATTTCTTCGGAAGGATTGGATGACAAAAGGGCTAATGGAGCACCTATCAGCAAAAGATGAAGTTTTAACCTTAGCAGGTGTATCACCAGGATCTGGAGTAGTACCTCAAGAATTTTAAGATGGAGCTCCAGGAAGCCGTATTAGACAAGGAAGCATTTCGTGAAGAACTCAGGACCTAGAAGCTGAAAGTAGCCAAGCTGGAGGAGCAAAACCTCGAGATACCAAAGATTCGTCAGGAACTGAAGGACAATAGGACCATGGTTCATGACAAGGAAGTTGAAACCCAGAAGTTTGGAATGCAACTCCAAAATATTAAAGGACATCATGATAGACTTCGTGTCAACAGAGATGATTTGACAAAAGAACTTGAGAAGGACAGGCACGATCGAAAGAAGCCATCGGAGACATGAACAAGACTTGAAGAGTTTGGCGAGTTTGAAGATTTATCGACCTTTAGAAGACCAAACCCTTGTTATATACCTACGTTAGATGCGATGTTTGTGAGCTGTCATTTGTTTGATGTTTTCCCGACAACCACAAAGTAAAATCTGTTTCTTCAAAAGTATTGTTTGTATTGTGTGTATCCCTCTCGATCCCTCTTATCTCACACCAAAACCCATGGACCCAATAGAGGATGAATGGAGATGAACTCACATTTCTGGGACCGGTAAGTCAATTGGAGACGGATCGATGGATTCAGAACATGGAAGATCAGATGAAGAATAACACTATAGCCGGAAAGGATATGGCCCAACATGCTCTTCGGTGCTTTGAAAGAGGTGCTGCTACTTGGTGGAGAATGTACCAAACCATCAATGGATGGCAAAGAGTAACCACTTGGGAGGAATTTAAGTTGACTTTGCTAAAGTCTCAGCTTGTGTCCCAGAAATTGAAGCCTTATGGAAATGATATGAAGAAACCTTGTGCATGCAAGCTCTGTGGAGAAATAGGACACAACCATAAAGAACACAAGGATGAATGCCCTCATTGTGAAAAAAGTCACCCAGCTGAAGAATGCCCAACTAGGCAGATTACTTGTTTCTTGTGTGAAGAGACTACCCACTACCCTGCTTAGTGTCACATTTACCCCGTGGTTCAAAGAACCATCCAGCAGAAGAAAAAAGCAATGAAAGGAGCTCTCATGGTAATTTTAGAAGAACCCGTGATGAAGGAAGAGGTGGAGGACACACTCAAAGAAGTCCCAATTAAACCATGCACCAAGTCATGCTATTCATGTGGAGAAGAAGGACACATCTCTCAGAATTGTCTGAAGGGGGATCTACTAACATTTCCGACAGTGGAAGTAGAGTATGACCCACAGGAAATAGGAGCCCTGATTGGCTCAGAAAAGTCCAGGAAGAGAATTATATTGGATTTCAGGAACAACCCAATTTCTACAAAGAAGGACCTGAGTCATATCACATGTTTTAGGTGCAAAGATTCAGGGCACTACTTCAGCGGTTGCCCAAAAAGGAGGACGAGGACCCAAGGAGGCTATGTAATTACAAGGAAACCTCGTGACTGGTCAGAAGTAATATATTTTTGTTGTAACGAAGCAGGGCACTTTGCCAGAGATTGTCCCAAAGAGAAGGAGGCTTGTGCTAAATAGTAGTAGTGGGAACATTTCTTTTTATTATTGAGGTATTGAGTTGAGGCATGCAATGGATATGCAAGTAATAAGTTCATGAAATCAATAAAGTTCCCGTGTCATGATTTCATACGTTGAATTTTATGAGTTGTTACTCTTTGAAGAAGGATTTTGAGCATTTTTCGAGGATATGAGAAATATGGTTGATGGAAGAATTTGTGCATTTCAAGGGTGGTAGTACCCTGTGAGGACACTTGACCCCTGAAAAAGATAACGATATTCCACGGAGTGGACTTCGAACAAAGAAAAGTACGAGTTTTATCTCGATATGTGGGATACCCCAGGAGTATGAAGGGATGAAGTACCATTGGATATAAAGGAGGTATAATGTTGGTAATATGGAGCAAGTGTAACCCCACGATGAGTCTGAGTAATCATGTCTTAATTTGGTACAAATAGAAAGAAAGGAGACAATACAATTGGATGGATTTAAGAATGCTAGGAAGCTGGATGTTCGGGTAATGATCAGTTGCCCCCAATGATGATTTCAAGGTTTGCAAGTGATGAGATGGGCCATAACCCACAGGCCCCAGGACCTGCCAAGAAGCAAGCACACTCTTGTTGAAGGAAAAAACCCTGGAAGAAGAGGATATGCCTTTATCAATAGACGATCTTATAGGAGTAACACAAAATCTAAGAGTTGTGAAGGAACGATAGATGTTTGTTTGGCTTGCATAATCAATGGATTTTTCCAAACCTAGTTCGTGGACAAGAGAAATTCTGCAATGCTTGCAAGGATGACCGAGTGTTAGAATACGAAATTCGCTAAACCATATACAAGGTAATGATTTGGGTGCGGAATGGATTGATCACCATGCCGACTTACTCTTATTATTCGCCTTTGCTATATGGGATGGTAAATCTGAGTGACTTACCTATAGTAGAGAGACGATGATCAAAACCTTGTTTGAACCTTAGAATGGTATGGCAATTTTCCCTTGTACAAGGCAGTTATTGCCAACGGTAGGTCATACGGTGAGAATGAAGCCCAGACCCATTTCCTGCAGGAGAAACCATAAATTGATGACCACCAGGAGATATCAATAGTTGTTTAGTATTGGCGCCAGACTTGTCAGCTAAGAAAACCCAGTCAAAGGAAGACCGTACCAAGATGAAATGGACACAAGAATCGAGGGAAAAAGTTATGCCACTACCGGAAGAGCCAGAGTAGGAATTTTCTGAGAATCTGAGAAGATCGACACTGTCAACATTGAGGATGGAGTATATGAGTTTTGATGGAACCGTAACAATGCTTCTAAGGGTGGTAGCACCCGAGACCCCTGTGTCAATCGATGGATTTTGAGAAGACCCCCGAACCTAACCTAATTCTTGCTAGCCTCCCCGAATCTCGAGGACGAGATTCATTTTAAGGGTGGTAGGTTTGTAACATCCCAAAATTCTAAATTTTGGAATGTTATATTAAATAAATAGATTTGATTGATTTTTTGATTGTGGTGTGGTTGCTTGTGTGAAATTTAGTGAAAGTTGAATGAGAGGGAATAAAAGGACTTTCCCAAACTTCCACCTGGCATTTATGATCTCCATGAATTTAAATTCATTTCATCACAAAACCCTAGAGAGAAGATGACATGACTTCTTCTATTTAAATAAATGAAAAGGGTTTGAAAAGATTTGAATTTCATTTGGAACTATTTCAAATTCAGAAACTTTATGCAACTCAATGATTTTCATGAGAGAAGAGAAAATGACTTCTTCAAAACATATGAAATATGAGTTGGAAGTTTAAAAGAATCAAATTGAAAGTCTCTTTAAAATTATTTTCAATTTGGAGTTATTTGGTTTTTATTCAAATTATTTTTCTCCAAAAATAAAATATACAGAAATTAGTGTAAAATGATTCCCTACAATAGAAACATGGAGAGAAATAAATTTGAAATTATGATGGTATTTTTAAAATGATTTTTATTAGGTTTTACTGCAACAGTAGCACTGTTTGCTTTATTTAAATTTTTGTGGATTTTATTTGATGCTAGAAAAATGTTCATATTGTAGAAAATATTTTTCTGAAAATTTTGATTTATAATATGCCTATAGAAAATTTTTAATTTACTTTTTTTTGTTTTCCGTTGCCCCCTTTTCCGTTTTTATAAAAAATTGTACGAGCGACCGACTGCTATCCCTTGCCAGCGTGCGTAACATAGCGAGCAGGCCGGGCTATATTTTTTCCGGTTGTCCTTCAATTTATTTATTTTCTATTCAAAAAATATATTTTTCTTTTCTAAAGAAAAGGTAGAAAAAAACTCTACGCACGCACACATGCACGCACACGCGCAGGCCGGCCGAAGGCCCATGCAGCGGCGTTTCTTTTCTTTGGTTTCCAATCTCTTTCGTCTCCCTTTTTGTCTACGTTTAGTCCCACATTTCTTAGCCTTTGATCTTTAAACCTCTTTTTCATCTATAATTATAGACCCATAGAGCCCTCAAAAATCATCCGATTCGGATTAAATCAATATTTTGGTTTGACTAGATTCACTAAAGAAAAATTATTTCTTTTCTCCGGCGGGACTTTCGGAAATTTTCTCCTCTCTCCAAAGTCGTCTTTTCTACTTTATAAAGGTATCTTTCTTCGTTTTTCTTTTTATACTTCTGTAGGTTATTATTTCTAGACTAGTACGATAGCATAATTAGATTATCAATTAGTCTCCGTATTTATATATTGGACCTAGAATTCTTTTAGCCGTAGCTATTTTTCTTCCGTAAAACAGCTTGGTCCTAATTTTTCAAATAGCCATAAATTTTTAATCGTTCATCCAAATTAGATGAAACTAGCGCCTATAGTTTTGTCTTGTTTTCACCTATCCAGTGAACCTATCACATCGACTTTTTGAAATTTTCGAATTTCAAAATTTGTTCAAATTTATATTCAAACTTCTTTTGATCATAACTTGAGTTTCGTTACTCCGATTTAGTTGATTCTTTTTGCAAATCGAAGATCTTGACTTGCTTGCTCATGATAGATTGACCGGAGTGTGAAGAGTAGAACTATCATGAGTTATGAGTGCGAATCATCTTCATCAATAGTACAAGGCAAGTTCACACTTTGTTCATATTTTTCATACCCAGTTTTTATGCATTAGTTTCACCTTCAAACATTGCATGAGTAGGATGTGTAACATGTGGGTATTTGGGAAGTGGTTGATGAGGTAGGAACCTATTGTCTTATATTCAAACCCGTGGATGTTACTACGTTATGCTTATACTGCTATGCTATGCTCGTAGACATGGATTGGTTTGTGAGATTCATGAAAGATGTGAGAGTTATTTATATCTAAGGGTTAACTTAAGGTGGCTACTTTAATACACATCTGGGTGGATTGGTTGGGGCACCCTGGGGATACCAGTGGCTTGCCCGGACACCTGGTGAATCCACTGTTGTCCTAGGATATCACGGGGTATTCGTGTGATCATCCTATTGGAATGCCACCCAGGCTCAAAGGGATCATAAGATTATTCATGCTAGAAACTTTCGTGTGCAGCCACATGCCAATATGGGCTCTGGCATAGTTTAGTAAGTTGTGGGAATCCTTTCCAATATGGGCTAGCAGATGTAGGGCATTGTAGGTGTACCGTCCTATCTATCGGTTAAGGGGACCTCTTCGGAAAGACTGTGTCTCGGTCATCCGTTTCTCAAACATCATGCAGTGCGAGAATACAATGGAGGAGATCGAGTCTTGTGGGGAAAAGTGCGCAAACCTCTGCAGAGTGTACAAACTAATCATGATTAGTCGTGTTCCCGATTATGGACATCTTAAGTATCTGGTACTTGAATTATTGATTTGATCTCATCACTTACTTAATGAAATTGTTGGGTTATAACTATTATTTTGAGATTGAGTTGGAGGAACCTTCTCAATATTTTTTCAACAAACTTTGTAGTTAAATAAAATATATTCCTTTGTCGTAGGGAAAAATTAGCTTTATGCAAAACTAAACTTTGAGCCTCCACCAGCCAAATATGCATGTAGTGATAGCCATTATTCAGCATTACTCTACAGTGTGAAATTGCGAGTACATTTAATGTACTGGCCTATATGGCTACAACGTTTCATGTTGCAGGATTCTTACGACGAGTAAGTGATATGTTAGGGTTACAATTTCTACACTCAACTTTGCCGTTGGTGTTGATCGAAATCCACAACCTTGTTGTTACTTCCGCTATTTGGATTGAGGTAATAGTATTTATGTTACTTTTATACATGCGATTTACCTATATAAATCCTTGAGTACTGTGTCAGCATACCGATCCAGGGATGACACGTAAGCACAGAGACTTGACCGTCTGAGGTCGGGTCGCTACATCGCCAGAAAAGAGTCTTGATGACCCACAAGTATAGGGGATCTATCGTAGTCCTTTCGATAAGTAAGAGTGTCGAACCCAACGAGGAGCAGAAGGAAATGACAAGTGGTTTCCAGTAAGGAATTCTCTGCAAGCACTGAAATTATCGGTAACAAATAGTTGTGTGATAATATAATTCGTAATGGGTAACAAGTAACAAGTGTAATTAAGGTGCAGCAAGGTGGCCCAATCCTTTTTGTTGCAAAGGTCAAGCCTAGACAAACTCTTATATAAAGCAAAGCACTCCCGAGGACACAAGGGAATTATTGTCAAGTTAGTTTTCTTCATGCTCATATGATTTGTGATGTCTACTATGCAGCTTTATTTTTGTAGACTCATGTTGGGCCTGCAAGTGCAGAGTTTTGTAGGACAGTAGCAATTTTCCCTCAAGTGGATGACCAAAGGTTTATCAATCCATGGGAGGCGTAGGATGAAGATGGTCTCTCTCAAACAACCCTGCAACCAAATACAAGAAATCTCTTGTGTCCCCAACACACCTAATACAATGGAAAATTGTATAGGTGCACTAGTTCAGCAAAGAGATGATGATAAAAGTGTAATATTGATGGTAGAAATATATTTTATAATCTGAATAAATAAAAAGAGCAAGGTTGTAAATAGTAAACGGGCACAAAAACGGTATTGCAATGCTTGAAAATGAGGCCTAGGGTCCGTACTTTCACTAGTGCAATCTCTCAACAATGCTAATACAATGGGATCATATAACCATCCCTCGACGTGCAACAAAGAATCACTCCAAAGTTCCTATCTAGGGGAGAACATAAGAAAAAAAATCATTTGTAGGGTACGAAACCAACTCTAAGCTATTGTTTTAGATTGATCTATCCAAGAGTTCGTACTAAAATAAAACCAAAGAAAATTCAGATTTATAATATTCAATCCAACACAAAGAACTTCAAAGAGTGCCCCAAGATTTCTACCGGAGAAACAAAGACAAGAATGTGCATCAACCCCTATGCATAGATTACCCCAATTTCACCTCGGGAATCCGCGAGTTGAGTGCGAAAACATATATCAAGTATATCAATACGATTCCCCATTATCACCACAAGTATTCATATGCAAGACATATATCAAGTGCTCTCAAATCCATAAAAGTATTCAATCCGATAACAATAAAATCTCAAAGGGAAAACTCAACTCATCACGACAAGATAGAGAGGGGAAAACACCATATGATCCGACTATATTAACAAAGCCCGTGATACATGAAGATCATGACATCTCAAGAACACGGGAGAGAGAGATAGAGAGAAAGAGAGAGAGAGAGAGAGAGAGAGAGATTAAACACATAGCTACTGGTACAAACCCTCGGCCCCGAGGGTGGACTACTCTCTCCTCATCATGGTGGCCGCTGGGATGATGAAGATGGCCACCAGAGATGATTCCCCCTCCGACAGGGTGCCGAAATGGGGTCTAGATTGGGTTTTTCGGCGGCTACAGAGCCTTGCGGCGGCGGAACTTCTGATCTAGGTTAACCCCGAGGGTTTTTGGAATATTTGGGATTTTATAGGGCAAAGAGGGGGTGCAGGAGGCCACCGAGGTGGGCACAACCCACTTGGGCATGCCTGGGCCCCCAGGCGTGCCCTGGTGGGTTGTGCCCCCCCTCGGGGCACTCCCCAGGTGCTGCTCTGGCCCATCGGGAGTCTTCTGGTCCATAAAAATCCACACAAAGTTTCGCGGTGTTTGGACTCCGTTTGATATTGATTTCATGCGATGTAAAAACAAGCAAAAAATAGCAACTGGCATTGGGCACTTGGTCAATAGGTTAGTCCCAAAAACTGATACAAAGTTGCTATAAAATGATTGTGAAACATCCAAGAATGATAATATAACAACATCAATACTTCGTAAATTATAGATACATTGGAGACGTATCAGCATCCCCAAGTTAAATTCCTACTCGACCTCGAGTAGGTAAATGATAAAAGAAATAATTTATGAAGTGTGAATGCTAGCAAAGTGCACAAGTTTGATAAATGACAATTTCAATCACTTTTCCTAGCATCATAACAACAATTCTTTCTTATATAACTTCTCATGTTAAAGTAGCAACCAATTCACATGTTAAGGTTCAAACAATGAATTCTCTTGAAACTCAACAACCTATGTTCTCAGTCACCAAGCAACAACTTATTCAACAGAGTTTAAGTAAGAGCTCCACATACTCAAACATCATATAGTCTTCTATGATTTCTAACACTCACCGCATACACATGAGCAAAACGTTTCAACCAGACACATAGAAAGATATGGGCTTATTGTGTTGCCTCCCAACGTATTCACCTCAAGGGTGATGTCAACAATAATAAGTCATGCTACCCATATCCAACTGGATATATGTGCCTAGATCTTTCCTCACCACATGGTGCTTGCCAAAAGAGAAAAATAAAAAGGAATAGAGAGAAAAACTTTGACTCTTTGCATAAAAGTAAACACTGAAGAGTAAAAGATAGGCCCTTCATAGAGGAAAGTAGAGGTTGCCATGCGCTTATTTGTTTGTATGCTCAACCCCTTAGTGCAAAAGAATGTCGTGTTATATTGCCCCTTATGATATCAACCTTTATTATGCAGTCTGTCGCTTTTATTCTTTGCCATCACAAGTTCATACAATGCTCAATTTTCTCTTACACTAAATGATCTAACACTTTTAGAAGCATTTTTATTGCCTTATTGCATCGATGACAACTTACTGGAAGGATCTTGCTCAATCCTTAGGTAGGTATGGTGGACTCTTGAAAATAAGATTTGGGTTAGGGTGTTTTGGATGCACAAGTAGTATCTCTACTTAGTGCAGAATTTTTGGCTAGCAAAGATGGGGGGCAAGCACCGCATGTTGAAGGATCTATGACAATATAACTTCTATGTGAATATGAACAAAAATAAACCATTACGTTGTCTTCCTTGTCCAACGTCAACAATTTTGGCATATAATATTTTGATGGGGGCTCACAATCACAAAAGATTTCCATGATAGTGTATTTGCATGTGAAAGTTCTCTTCCTTATACTAATTATTCATGAATTGCTTGTATGAGCAATATTGTGATTGTCAAGCCTCAAAATATTTCACTTTCTAAACCCAATGTGAAGCTACCACTAGGCATGATATGATTTCAACTTCATGACATTCAATTTATTCAACAATTTACTCATAGGATATAAGTGAAGCACAAGATTAAATGACAAGCTACTCCAAAAAGATATAAGTGAAGATCAAGCGAGTAGTTAAGTAAATAGGTAGCTATTTGAGGACTCTCTCGTATTCAAAAACTTTCAGATCTAAGCATTTTATTAAAACAACAAGCAAAAAAAATAAAATTACATTCCAAGTATAGCACACATCATGTGAAGAAGCAAAAACTTAGGCTCAACCGATACTAATCGATAATTGTTGAAGAAAGGTGGGATGCCTACCGGGGCATCCCCAATCTTAGATTCTTGAGACTTCTAAAAATATTATCTTGGGATGCCTTGGGCATCCCCAAGCTTGAGCTTTTGTGTCTCCTTAATTCTTCTCATATCACGGTTTTCGTAAATCTCAAAAGCTTCATCCACACAAAACTCAACAAGGACTTGTGAGATAAGTTAGTATAAACCAATGCAAAAACCTTATCATTCTCTACTGTAGCAAACCACTAAAATTATTATTCAACATTTCATACTAAATGCCTCTGCATATTTAATACTCCTATCCTCAAATAGAATCATTAAACAACAAACATATGCAAACAATGCAAACATAACAGCAATTTGCCAAAACAGTACAGTTTGTAAAGAATGCAAGAGTATCAATACTTCCCTAACTTTAAAAGTTAGGAAATTTGCCACACAGTAGAAAATTTATTAGGGCTTATTTTGCAAAAAGTTTCAACATTTTATCACATTCCTAATTTTCTAGGGAATTTTTGCAACAACGGTAAACTTTCTGTTTTCAAACAGCAACATGTATACTTGCAAAATAAGCATGGCAAAGGCTATCATTGCCACTTTTATTGAAATAAAAGATGCAAAACATTATTCTAAATAACATCAAGCAAATCCTAACAAAATAAAATGACGCTCCAAGTAAAACTCATATCATGTGTCGAATGAAGACATAGCTCCAAGTGAGGTTACCGATAATGTTGAAGACGAAAGAGGGGATGCGTTCCGGGGCATCCCCAAGCTTATTTGATTATATATTCCTTGAATATTACCTTGGGGTGCCTTGGGCATCCCCAATCTTAGGGTCTTTTCACTCTTTATTATCCTCATCTCACCCCAAACTTGAAAACTTCAATCACACAAAACTTAATGGAACTTTGTGAGATAGGTTAGTATGATAAAGAGCAAACCATTTCACTTTTGGTACTGTCAAAGACAAGATTCATAATTGTTCTCACACAATGCCTACTATAGCATATCATTTCCATAATTTATATTGAGCAATATAAGCCTGAAAATTAGAAAACAAGCAAACTATGCATTGAAAACAGATTCTTTCAAAAATAGAACATTCTGTAATAATCTGTACTCCAACCATACTTCTGCTATCCCAAGCATTCGGAAAAATTAGGAAAACCTGGGCAATTTGTCTGTTAATCTTATGCAAAAAGAATCAGCATTTTATCACGCATCTGTTAAAGATGAGAATTATTTTTATGAGCACAAAAGTTTCTATTTTTCAGCAAGATCAAATCAACTATCACCGTAAGCCATCCCAAAGGTCTTACTTGGCACTTTACTGAAACAAAATCAATAAAACATTATTACTACAGTAGCCTTATCATGTGAACACACAAAAACAGTAGGTAAAAGTGTTGGGTTGTCTCCCAACAAGCGCTTTTTTTTAATGCCTTTTAGCTAGGCATGATGATTTCAATGATGCTCGCATAAACGATAAGAATTGGAACATAAAGAGAGCATCATGAAGCACATGGCAAGCACATTTAAGTCTAACCCACTTCCTATGCATAGGGATTTTTTGAGAAAAAAACTTTTGGGAACAAGAATCGACTAGCATAGGAAGGTAAAACAAGCATAACTTCAAGATTTTCAACACATAGAGAGGAAACTTGATATTATTGCAACTCCTACAAACAAATGTTCCTCTCTCATAATAATTTTCAGTAGCATCATGAATGAATTCAACAATATAACTATCACCTAAATCATTCTTTTCATGATGCATAAGCATAGAATTTTTGTTATTCTCCACATAAGCAAATTTATTCTCATAAAAAGTAGTGGGAGCAAACTCAACAAAATAACTATCATGGTGTAGCGACCAGACCTCAAACAGTCTGATCTCTGTGCTCCGGTGTCATCCCTGGATCAGTAATGCTGACACCACATAGTACTCGGAGGATTTATGGCAGAGTAGCAATCACACACTTATTACATCGAGTGTCTCAAAAGAGAACTTATTACAATAAATATGGCTTAAGGCCATCTAATTACGATAACATCGGAAGGCTTGGAAGATAAGTGAGTCCATCAACTCCAACGGCATCACTGAGTATAGAACCACGACCTAAAAACTCCTTAATCGTTGTCTGAAAAGTCTGCAACATTAACGTTGCAGCCCGAAAACGGGTCAGGACATGGAATATGCTGGCAAGGTAACACATAGAGAGTAATGGAATGCAACAGCTATACTATATGCATATTTGGCTGGTGGAAAGCTCTATGGTTACAGTTTTGCATAAAGCCAATTTTTCCCTACTTCAAAAGGAATATATTTAATTACTATCATGGTGGTTGTTAAACATTGAGAATGGTTGATAGCATTCTCAATCCCAATTAAGCATCATCATTAACCCAACAACATTAATTTCAGAGTAACATGTTGAGATTCACATGATAATCCAGATACTAGATACTCAAGATGTCCATAACCGGGGACATGGCTAATCATGATTAGTTTGTTACACTCTGTAGAGGTTTGCGCACTTTTCCCCACAAGACTCGGTCGCCTCCGTTGGATTTCTCGCACTACATGGTGTTGAGAAACGGATGACCGAGACACAGTCTTTCAGAAGCGCTAGCACCTTATGATGGATAGACCGGTACACCTACTTTCCCCTACATCTGCTAGTCTACCCTGTAATAGTTCGCACGACTTAATCAACTATGCCAGAGCCCATAATGGCTTGTGGCTGCACACGGAAGTTTCTAGCATGAATAATCTTATGATCCCTTTGAGCCTGGGTGGCGGTCCAAAAGAAAACAGGCATGTCCTGGAATATCCAGGTGCCTCAATCCACCCAGATGTGTATTTAAGTTGCCACCTTAGATAAACCATTAATTATCAATCTCACATCTGTCATGGATTTCACTCACCCAATCCACGTCTACTAGCATAGCATGGCATAATAAGCAAACGTAGAAGTAACTCCCAAAGGTTTGATAATAAACAGGTAATAGGTACTACCTCATCTACTTCCCATACCACAGTTTAATTAGATCCTAAACATGCAATGTGTGAAGATTGATCTAATGCAAAAAACTGGGTTGTAGAAAAGGTATGATCAAAGTGTTACTTGCCTTGCTGATGATCCGTGAAACCTAACGATTCGAAGTAACAGGCGGCGCACTCCGGGTACTCTATCGCAGGCAAACAAACAAGCATACAATAAGTACTCATCTAATGCACAGGTAAAACTCAAATAAGAGATCTAACCAGAAGGTTCAACTTAAGAACTCCAGTTGGCAAAAAGAATCAAATCGAACGAAGCAAAGAAAGTCAAACGACGAAAGAAAACAACTTAGTTCTAGTAATCTGAACCTAAGTCAAATTTTACAGTAGCAAAAACTTGTTTAAGTTGATTATTCGGATAGAGGGTTTCGAGACGAAACTCCAGGCTCTTGAATCGCCTGATTCCGATAAACGAGCGAAAAGAAAAACTAAAACGAAAATCGGATCAGAAATCGCGATCAGAAAATAACCGCAGAAAAATCCGACGAAAAAGAAAAACGACGAACGAATTTTTTTTTTAAAACGGCACGGATTTCGAGGTGCGGCGAACCTCGGGCGACGCGCGGCTCCGGCGGATCAGCGGCGGGGCGGCGGCGGCGGCGGCTGGCGGCTAGGGTTAGGGTTCGGGCGGCGGCTGCTGGTGGGCTGGCTTGGGCCCGAGGCGCGGCTTATAAAGCCCCCCCGGCCGGCAGAGTCCTGGCCGAGTATGGCCCATAGTCGGTTGCGTTTTTTTTTTCGCTTGGAAGAAAAATAAAAAGAAATACTAAACGGATTCCAAAAATCCCGGAAGAAATTTTCCCGGGCTTCTAAAATCAAGCCCGACAAAGTGAACATTTATTTGGGCCCTAAATGCAATTTTGAAAAACGCGCATTTTTCCTAATTCAAATAAAAACAAAAAAAACTCCGAAATAAAACTATTTGATTTTTCTATTAAATCCTCAATATTTCTATATTTTGGGAAAGTCATTTTATTCCCTCTCTCATATTTTTAGTTCCCCAACTCTCTCCGTGGGTCCTTGAGTTGCTTAGAATTTTCTAGGATCAAAACCCAAAGCAAAAAAAATATGATATGCATGATGATCTAATGTATAACATTCCAAATTGAAAATTTGGGATGTTACACATGGGAGTGAAAATTACAATCATGATGACAAGTTCCATGGTTATCATTATTTTTGGTAGCATACATGTCATCACCATAATCATCATAGATAGTAACTTTGTTATCATAGTCAATTGAAGCCTCTTCCAAAATAGTGGATTCATCATTAAATAAAGTCATGTCCTCTCCAAATCCACTTTCATCAATATAATCATCATAAATAGGAGGCATGCAATCATTATAATCAATTTGCACATCAAATCTTGGGGGACTAAAAATATCATCTTCATCAAACATAGCATCCCCAAGCTTATGGCTTTACATATCATTAGCATCATGGATATTCAAAGAATTCATACTAGCAACATTGCAAGCATGCTCATCATTCAAAGATTTTATGCCAAACATTTTATTGAATTCTTCTTCTATCAATTGAGCACAATTTTCCTTTCCATCATTTTCAAGAAAGATATTATAAAGATGATCAATAATATGATGCAACCTCAATTCCATTTTTTGTTTTTTTATGAACCAAACTACTAATAAAACAAGAAACTAAAAGATTCAATTGCAAGATCTAAAGGTATACCTTCAAACACTAACCTCCTCGGCAACGGTGCCAGAAAAGAGCTTCGTTGACGGGATGTGAGTGCCGCTTGACTAACCTCCCCGGCAACGGCGCTAGAAAAAAGCTTGATGTCTACTACACAACTTTATTCTTGTATACTCGTGTTGGGCCTCCAAGCACAGAGTTTTGTAGGACAGCAGCAATTTTCCCTCAAGTGGATGACCTAAGGTTTATCAATCCGTGGGAGTCGTAGGATGAAGATGGTCTCTCTCAAACAACCATGCAACCAAATACAAGAAATCTCTTGTGTCCCCAACACACCTAATTCAATGGCAAATTGTATAGGTGCACTAGTTCGGCGAAGAGATGGTGACAAAAGTGTAATATGGATGGTAGAAATATATTTTTATAATCTGAATAAATAAAAACAGCAAGGTAGCAAATAGTAAACGGGCACAAAAAGGGTATTGCAATGCTTGAAAATGAGGCCTAGGGTCCATACTTTCACTAGTGCAATCTCTCAACAATGCTAATATAATTGGATCATATAACCATCCCACCAACGTGCAACGAAGAATCACTCCAAAGTTCCTATCTAGCGGAGAACATAAGAAGAAATCATTTGTTGGGTACGAAACCACCTCGAAGCTATTCTTTCCGATCGATCTATCCAAGAGTTCGTACTAAAATAACACCAAATAATTTCAGATTCATAATACTCAATCCAACACAAAGAACTTCAAAGAGTGCCCCAAGATTTCTACCTGAGAAACAAAGACAAAAACGTGCATCAACCCCTATGCATAGATTACCCCAATGTCACCTCGGGAATCCGCAAGTTGAGTGCCAAAACATATATCAAGTGAATCAATATGATACCCCATTGTCACCACGAGTATTCATATGCAAGACATACATAAAGTGTTCTAAAATCCATAAAAGTATTCAATTCGATAAAATGAAATCTCAAAGGGAAAACTCAATTCACCACAACAAGATAGAGAGGGGAAAACGCCATATGATCCGACTATATTAACAACGCCCGCGATACTCAAGATCATGACATCTCAAGAACACAAGAGCGAGAGATTAAACGCATAGCTACGGGTACAAACCCTCAGCCCCGAGGGTGGACTACTCCCTCCTCATCGTGGTGGCCGCCGGTATGATGAAGATGGCCACCAGAGACGGTTCCCCCCTCCGACAGGGTGCCAGAACAGGGTCTAGATTGGTATTTGGTGGCTACAGAGCCGTGTGGTGGTGGAACTTCTGATCTATGTTAACCCCGATGGTTTTTGGAATATTTGAGATTTTATTGGGCAAAGAGGGGGTGCAGGAGGCCACCGAGGTGTGCACAACCCACCTGGGCATGCTTGGGCCCCTAGGCGTGCCCTGGTGGGTTGTGTCCCCCTTGGGGCACCCCCTAGGTGCTGCTCTGGCCCATCGGGAGTCTTCTGGTCCATAAAAATCCACAAAAAGTTTCGCGGTGTTTGGACTCCGTTTGATATTGATTTCCTGCGATGTAAAAAACAAGCAAAAAACAGCAACTGGCACTGGGTCAATAGGTTAGTCTGAAAAAATGACATAAAGTTGCTATAAAATGATTGTAAAACATCCAAGAATGGTAATATAACAGCATGAATACTTCATAAATTATAGATATGTTGGAGACGTATCAAGCGTTCATTACTTTGATAATTTGATATGTGGGTGGACCGATGCTTGGGTGCTGCCCTTACTTGGACAAGCTTCCCACTTATGACTAACTCCTCTCGCAAACATCTGCAACTACGAAATAAGAATTAAGATAAATCTAACCATAGCATGAAACATGTGGATCCAAATCAGCCCCTTACGATGCAACACATAAACTAGGGTTTAAGCTTTTGTCACTCTAGCAACCCATCATCTACTTATTACTTCTCAATGCCTTACCCTAGGCCGAAATCATGGTGAAGTGTCATGTAGTCGATGTTCACATAACACCACTAGAGGAAAGACAACATATATCTCATCAAAATATCGAATGAAGACCAAATTCACATGATTACTTATAACAAGACTTCTCCCATGTCCTCAGGAACAAACGTAACTACTCACAAAGCATATTCATGTTCATAATCAAAGGGGTATTGAATATCATTAAGGATCTGAACATATGATCTTCCACCGAATAAACCAACTAGCATCAACTACAAGGTGTAATCAACACTACTAAGCAACCCACAGGTACCAATCTGAGGTTTTGAGACAAAGATCGGATACAAGATATGAACTAGGTTTGAGTGGAGATGGTGCTGGTAAAGATGTTGATGGAGATTGACCCCCTCCCGATGAGAGGATCGTTGATGATGACGATGGCTTCGATTTCCCCCTCCCGGAGGGAAGTTTCCCTAAAAGAATAGCTCCGCCGAAGCCCTAGATTGCTTCTGCCCAGATTCCTCCTCGAGATGGCGACGCTTCGTCCCGAAAGCTTCCTTATGATTTTTTTTCTAGGTCAAATCCTCCATATAGCAGAAGATGTGCACCAGAGACTTGACAGGTGGCCCACAAGCCTTAGGGGTGTGCCCCTAGGCTTGTGGCTCCTGGTGGGTGCCCTCTAGTGTTTTCTTCGCTCAATATTTTTTATGGATTCCAAAATAATTCTCCATATTTTTAGGACTTTTGGAGTTGTGAAGAATAGGTCTCTCAGATTTGCTCCTTTCCGGCCCATAATTCCAGCTGTCGGCATTCTCCCTTTTCATGTAAATCTTGTAAAATAAGAGAGAAAATGAAGTTTTGTACCATAATATGTAATACCAGCCCATCATGCAATAAATATCAATATAAAAGCATGATGCAAAATGGACGTATCAACTTGCACCAAGGGTTAGAGCATGCCTGAGTTGGGAGACATGAAACACCGGGAATATTGATGATTTGGTGGGTAACTGGAGCTCACTGGTGACTTCGTTGATGCGCTTGATCACTGGAAATGGCCCGAAAAACTTGACGCTGAGCTTGTGGTTGGCGTGGCGAGCAACTGAAGTTTGGATGTATGGTTGCAGTTTCAAAAATTCTTGATACCCCACTTGAAATTCCCGCCAGGAGCAGCATTTGTCAGCTTGGTCTTTCATGATTTGTTTTGCTCGCACCAAGTGATGACGAAGAACATCTTGCATTTCTTGCCTCTCCTCGAGCCAAGCATTGAGTTCTGGCATTGGTGTAGCATGGTCAGGAGTGATGCCCAGTTGATGTGGCTCTTGCCCATAGACCACCATGAATGGAGTTTTACCCAGGGTAGAACGGAAAGCTCAATTGTACCAAAACTCTGCCATAACCATTTTCTCCAGTTCCTCGGCGCACTCTGAATGGAGGAGCGAAGATATGTTTCCAGGCACTGATTTACATGCTCGGTTTGCCCATAGGTTTGAGGGTGGTGGGACAAGCTCATCTTCGTTCGATGCCTTGTAGCCTGAATATCGCTTGCCAAACTTTGCTGGTGAAAACCACATCTCTGTCGGAGATCGAAGCTTCTGGCATTTCCGTGCAATCAGTAGACATGGTCAATGTACATCTGGAAAATTTGCTGGGCTATGTATGGATGATTCACCGCCAGGAAGTGTGCATACTTGAAGAATGTATAGACCACGACCAGGATGCAATTTGCGCGCCCAGATGATGGCAATCCTTCGATGAAGTCAAGAGAGACCAGATCCCATCATCTTTTTGCCACTGGTAAGGGTTGGAGAAGTCCTGGATAGGGATATAGATCGGGTTTAACCTGTTGACACACCTGGCAGGTCTGGACATGCGTCATGATATGTTGCTTCATGCCTGGCCACGCAAAAAGTTTCTTGATTCTACTATATGTAGGAGGAAATCCCGAGTGGCCACCCACGGGGCTATCGTGGAGAGCACGCATGATCTGACCATGCATTTCAACATTGTTGTCCAACCAAACTCTGTCCCTGAACCGCAACACGCCTTGCTGAAAAGTGAACTTCCCGCGTGCCACTGGTGCTAATGCCAATTGGGTGATGAGCTGTTGAGCCTTCGTATCATGGACATATCCTTGTGTCACTGCTTGGAGCCATGCTGGTTGGCACACTGAGATATAATTGACGTGTTGTGATGTGTCAAGGGGTCTCCTGGAGAGGGCGTCTGCTGCACTGTTGTCCGGCCCTTTACAGTAGATAATTTGGTATTGGAGACCCAATAGTTTGGTGAAGGCCTTTTGTTGCCAAGGGGTGTGCAAGCGCCGCTCTTCGAGGTGTACCAGAATGTTTTGGTCCATTTTGATAATAAATTCTGAAAATTGCAGATAAGCTCGCCATTGGCCCATAGCAAAGACCATTGCCAGATACTCCTTTGCATATGTGGAGAGACCTCTTGTCCTTGGTCCGAGAGCTTTGCTGAGGTAGGCAATCAGATGCCCTTCTTGTTGCAGCACTGCTCCCACCCCGTATGCTCAAGCATCTGTCTCGATGATGAGGGTTTGGTGAAATCATGCAACGCCAAAGTAGGTGTTGTGACCAATGCATTTTTCACCGCATCGAATGCCTCTATTGCAGATGTAGTCCACTGAAAGAGTGTGGTCTTGTGTAACAATTGAGTCAGGGGTCGAGCAATGGTACCAAAATGGCGAACAAAATGCCTGTAGTATCCTGCGAGCCCCAAGAATGGGCGCACCTCTTTTACAGATGTGATAACATGCCATGTTGCCACTTGTTGAATTTTGTTGTTGTCTGTAGAAACCCCCTCCTCTGGAATGGTGTGGCCGAGGTAGTTCAGTTTTTTGCGTGCAAATTCACACTTAGAACGCTTGATCTACCACTGATCTTTCCTCAAGAGGGCGAACACCTCTCTCGGATGTTGTAGATGTTGTGCGAAGGAAGAGCGGAACACACTGGTGTCGTCAAAGAACACCATTGCACAAACACGCATCACTGGGTGTAGGGTTATGTTCACCGCCCCTAAGAAAGTTGCTGGTGCGCCGGCCAGGCCACACGGAACAACCTTGTATTCGAAGTGCCCGGAATGTGTTTGGAATGCTGTTTTGTGTTCTTCTCCTGGTGCTAAGAGAATTTGTTGGTAGCCGGCGGGGAGGTCAAGCTTAGAGAACCATCTAGCACTAGCCAATTCATCCAAAATTTTGCCAATTATTGGAACCAGGTACCAACTGACGATGGTCATGGCATTGAGGCGCCTATAATCAATGCACATGCGCCAGGTGCCGTCTTTTTTCTTGACCAAGATGATGGGAAAGGAGAATGGTCTGCTACTGTTGGTGTTCTGGGAACCAGGGTACCTAGACTTGCCTGCCTACGGCCCACGGTGTTGCTCCTTTGACGGCCTGGTACGGTCCATCTGCAAGACCGCCAACACAAGACCCTCGTGAGGGCCTCCAGGCCTCGCGAGGTGGACGACACCAAGACCTCCGGAGGGAGCGGCCTCCCAGGTTGCCTCCCAAGGAGCGGAGATTCCTATGCATGTACTTAGCCTCATGAGGTTGCCATGACACAAGCCATGATGACCAAGGCAGGCGGGCGCCGGCGGGCGCACAGGAGGCAGTTCCCTCTTTGGTGCTGAGGAGGCAAGGACAGGCGTGGGTTCCCGAGGAATCTGGAAAAGGTTTCCATTCCGGTGCAACAATACCAAGACCACCAGCATGACAGGACGGATGCCATCGCCGAGCCCACCATTGCATCACGACCAGAAGCTTTGCAGGCGAAGACCACCTTTCGTCAGGATAAGATGTACTACTTGTCCCCTTTCAAATTGGCCACTGTGGGATCCCTTCCCGCCTATGCTTTGGGGGGAAGAGGACCGAGGCCACTATAAATATAGGTTAGCCACCATCGTAGAGGAGAGACTGATTCCTCACCCCTGAACCTCGCGAGGTAGTTCATCCTCTGAACCAGTTCATCCTCGGCCCCTCGTGAGGCCAATCCACCACAAAGTAGGAGTAGGGTCTTACACCGCAAAGGTGGTTCAAACTGGGTAAACTGCCGTGTTCATCTTCTTCCTTGCTCGCGTGAATCAGGCTAGGCCGTGGGGCGGCGAGTTGGTAGGCTAGAGAGGTTGAGTTCTTCACACATGCCCCAGAGTTCGAACCTTCATGGGTTTGTGGTGCCCTGAATCCGACATTTGGCGCGCTAGGTAGGGGGCATGTCGAAGCTCCGCCTCTTCCTCAACCACGCTCCGCCCGCGTTTTGTGGTTCCCATGGCAGGCTCCGTCCCACCCGCCAGGCTGCCGGGCGCCTACGGAGGTGCTTCGGGCCCCCGGGCCTTTACCCCCAGCCTGCGGCGGTGTAGTGGTTGCAGAAGTTCAGGGCGGCGTTGCCCCTACGGTACAACAGTGCGGCGGACCCCGAGGAGTTCCTCCGGTTGTATGCACATGCCATCTGGGCAGCGGGTGGCGACGACAAGGCCAGGCATGTCGCGCTCCTGGATGCTCAGCTTGCCGGAGTCTTTGGTGGTCTCCCGGGAGGAGCTGTGGGCCCTGGTTATCGCACGCTTTGCATCACCGGCGCCCTACGCTGTCACGTCCTTCCTCGATGGGTTGCAGGCGCCAGCCTCGGGCCGCCACGTCAAGCAACTCCTCCATTAACTGGGAGCTACTCGGCCGCGGCAGGGGGCTCCTCCAGGCCACTTGACCGACATCACCTTTGACTCCAGGGATCACCCCAGGACCACCGTCATTCCCGGTGCGCTCCCCATGCTGTGCATGCCCACCATCAGCAATGTCGCGGTCACCAGGACCCTCATCAACGGTAGTGCTGGCCTCAACGTCCTCTCCGTGGAAGCCTTCGACCTGCTTCAAGAGTGCCCTACGACCAGCTGGCGCCCACCAAGCCCTTCTCGGGGGTGCTCGGCGGCTCCACCACCCCCTTGGGGCAGATCCGCCTCTCAGCCACCTTCCACACATGCTACAACTACCGCACCGAGCTCATTGACTTCAACGTCACCCACATCGGCCTCCCGTACAACGCCATCCGTGGGTATCCGGCCCTTGCCAAGTTCATGGCAGCAACGCACCCCGGCTACAACGTTGTCAAGATTCCTGGAAGGAACGACATCATCACCATGGCGTGGGACACTAAGGATGCACTCCTGGCCTTCAAGGCCACGGCAGCCACACAACCAGGTGCTGGGGATGTTCCAGAGATCCCGGAGGCCGCGCCCGCAAAGAAGAAACAATTGTTCTCTCAAGACCGAGCCAAGACGAAGCAGGTTCCCGTCGACATCGTAGGTTCAGGCCCTACCTTCACCATAGGCGCCGGCCTCCCCTCAGATCAGGAAGAGACGCTGGTCAGCTTCCTCCATGCGAATAAGGATGTGTTTGCATGGGAGGTGATGAACTTGCTTGGTGTCCCACGGGATGTGATCGAACACCAATTGATGGTGTGCCCTAGTGCATGCCCGGTGAAGCAGAAGGCATGGCGGCAAGCCCAAGAGAAGCAATCGTTCATCGTCTAGGAGGTCCGCAAGCTGCAAGAAGCTGGCGTCGTTCGAGAAGTGCGGTACCCGGATTGGCTGGCCAACCCGGTCATCGTCCCCAAGAAGGGCGGGAAGGAGCGCATGTGCGTCGACTTCAAGAGTCTCAACAAGGTGTGTCCTCAGGACCCATTCCCTCTTTCGCGTATCGATCAGACTGTTGATTCCACTACCGAGTGCGATCTGCTGTGCTTCCTGGACGCCTTCTCGGGCTACCACTAGATCAAGATGGCGGTGCAGGACATCGAGAAGACAACCTTCCTTTCCCCGTGCAGGGTGTACTGCTACACCAGCATGCCCTTCGGGCTGCGAAATGCCGACGCGACCTTCCAGTGATTGATGCACATCGCTCTGGGCCGGCAGCTCGGGAGGAACACTGAGGCGTACATCGACAACATAGTGGTCAAGTCACAGGAGGCAAGAACCCTTGTGGAGGACTTGGAAGAAACATTCGCCAACCTGCGCAAGGTAAACATGCGGCTCAACCCGGAGAAATGCGTGTTCGGTGTCCCACCCAGCAAGTTGCTGGGTTTCTTGGTGTGGCACGGAGGGATCAAGGCTAACCCCGAGAATTTCAAGGCAATAGAAAGGATGAGCCCGCCACAGACCCTCAAGGAGATGCAGATGCTCGCGAGCTGCGTAACCTCGCTGGGGCGCTTCATCTGCAAGCTTAGCGAGCGCACCCTCCCATTCTTCAAGCTGATGAAAAAGAAGGGGCCCTTCGAGTGAGGTGGCTTTCCAAGACCTCAAGAGGTACCTCACGATCCTCCTGGTGATGTTGGTGCCTTGTCCTCTTGAGCCCTTGGTGCTTTACCTAGATGCCACGCCCTACTCAGCTAGCACAACGCTCATGGCGGTCAGGGAGGAGCGCACAGGTGCAGGTGCGCAGTGTAGCGCCTCGCGTACAGTCGCGCCATCGCCACCTCAGGATCACGCTCCTGAGGCCTCAACTACTCCGTCGGACGGCAAGGCTCCTGAGGCCCCTTGATACGTCTCCAACATATCTATAATTTTTGATTGCTCCATGCTATTATATTATCTATTTTGGATGTTAATGGGCTCTATTTTACACTTTTATATCATTTTTGGGACTAACCTACTAATCGGAGGCTCAGCCCAAAATGTTGTTTTTTTGCCTATTTTAGGGTTTCAAAGAAAAGGAATATCAAACGGAGTCCAAACGGAATGAAACCTTCGCGAACGTGATTTTCTCAACGAACGTGATCCAGGAGACTTGGAGTGGGCGTCAAGAAACAATGGAGGAAGCCACGAGGCCGGGGGCGCGCCTACCCCCCTGGGCGCGCCCTCCACCCTCGTGGGCCCTCCGTTGCTCCACCGACGTACTTCTTCCTCCTATATATATCCACGTACCCCCAAACATCCAGGAGCACCATGAAAACGTAATTCCACCACCGCAACCTTCTGTACCCGAGAGATCCCATCTTGGGGCCTTTTCCGGAGCTCCACCGGAGGGGGCATCGATCACGGAGGGCCTCTACATCAACTCCATGGCCTCTCCGGTGATGTGTGAGTAGTTTATTTCAAACCTTCGGGTCCATAGTTATTAGCTAGATGGCTTCTTCTCTCTCTTTGGATCTCAATACAAAGTTCTCCTCGATCTTCTTGGAGATCTATTCGATGTAATCTTCTTTTGCGGTGTGTTTGTCGAGATCCGGTGAATTGTGGGTTTATGATCCAGATTATCTATGAACAATATTTGATTCTCCTCTGAATTCTTTTATGTATGGTTGGTTTATCTTTGCAAGTCTCTTCGAATTATCAGTTTGGTTTGGCCTACTAGATTGATCTTTCTTGCAATGGGGGAATTGCTTAGCTTTGGGTTCAATCTTGCGGTGCTCGATCCCAGTGACAGAAAGGGAACCGACACGTATTGTATTGTTGCCATCGAGGATAAAAAGATGGGGTTTATATCATATTGCATGAGTTTATCCCTCTACATCATGTCATCTTACTTAAAGCATTACTCTGTTCTTATGAACTTAATACTCTAGATGCATGCTGGATAGCGGTCGATGTGTGGAGTAATAGTAGTAGATGCAGAATCGTTTCGGTCTACTTGTCTCGGACGTGATGCCTATATACATGATCATACCTAGATATTCTCATAACTATACTCAATTCTATCAATTGCTCGACAGTAATTCGTTTACCCACCGTAATACTTATGCTCTTGAGAGAAGCCACTAGTGAAACCTATGGCCTCGGGGTCTATCTTCTATCATATTAATCTTCCAACACCTAGTTATTTCTATTGCCGTTTATTTTACTTTGCATCTTTATTTATCTTTATCATAAAAATACCAAAAAATATGATCTTATCATATCTATCAGATCTCACTCTCGTAAGTGACCGTGAAGGGATTGACAACCACTTTATCGCGTTGGTTGCGAGGTTCTTACTTGTTTGTGTAGGTGCGTGGGACTTGAGCGTGATCTCCTACTGGATTGATACCTTGGTTCTCAAAAACTGAGGGAAATACTTACGCTACTTTACTGCATCACCCTTTCCTCTTCAAGGGAAAACCAACGCAGTGCTTAAGAGGTAGCAAGAAGGATTTCTGGCGCTGTTGCCGGGGAGATTCACGCCAAGTCAAGTCAAGCACAAGTCAAGACATACCAAGTACCCATCACAACTCTTATCCATCACATTACATTATTTGCCATTTGCCTCTCATTTTCCTCTCCCCCACTTCACCCTTGCCGTTTCATTCGCCCTCTTTTCCTCTCTCCCTCTCTTTCCATTCCCCTTCTCTTTTCTATTTGCCTTTTTGCCCATTTCTTATTTGCTTGTGTGTTGGATTAATTGCTTGTCACGATGGCTCAAGTCAATACTAAATTGTGTGACTTTACCAATACCAACAACAATGATTTTATTAGCACTCCGATTGCTCCTTTTACCGATGCTGAATCTTGTGAAATTAATGTTGCGTTGTTGAATCTTGTCATGAAAGATCCGTTTTCCAACCTTCCTAGTGAAAATGCCGCTACCCATCTAAACAACTTTGTTGATTTGCGTGATATGCAAAATAAGAAAGATGTGGATAATTATATTGTTAAACTGAAGCTATTTTCGTTTTCGCTTAGAGATCGTGCTAAAGCTTGGTTTTCGTCTTTGCCTAAAAATACTATTGATTCATAGAATAAGTGCAAAGATGCTTTGATCTCTAAGTATTTTCCTCCCGCTAAGATCATCTCTCTTAGAAACAATATTATGAATTTTAAGTAACTTGATCATGAACATGTCGCACAAGCTTGCACTACAAAAAAAGACACATCTGTGACATTTTGGGCTGAACGAATTTTTTTCTGTCATACATATGACACTTCTATGACGATAATTGTGACAAAACCCGGTATCATCATAGATGTGGTGGGCTCCTACTTCTGTGACAAAAAATCATGACAAAAAATGGGCCTTTTGTCCTGGGCGGGCCGGAGACGCAGCTGCATGACATTCTTTGGGCTGTCCATGACGGAAAAAACCATGGTAGAAGCGAGGGGGAGGAAAATTTCGAGGAGTTCCCGATTATGGTGGGAGGTCGGGGGTCGAGCGATGCGTGTTTCTCTCGTACACGTACGCGCGTGTGTGCGAGGCATTGGCTCTAACTGAACCCGAGCGAGGCGTTGGGCTCTAACTGAACCCGAGCGATTGCACTGCAGGCTACGCATTACTGAACCCGAGCGATCGATTGATGGCTGCTAACTAAACCCGATCGAGCGATTCCTTCGCTACTGCTGCTAACTGAAGCCGATCGATGGGATGAACGGTGAGCGTTGCGGGGGGTTTGGATGAACAGTGAGCGGTGGCGTTGCCTCTGGATGAACAGGACCCCGTGATGTGGTGGAGGGCTGGATGAACAGTAGACGGTGGAGGGGTGCCCGTGGAGGGTTGGATGAACAGGACCTCGTGGTGTGGAGGGCTGGATGAACAGTAGACGGTGGAGGGGTGCCCGTGGAGGGGTGGTTGAATAGGACCCCATGGTGTGGAGGGCTGGATGAACAATAGACGGTGGAGGGGTGGTTGAACAGTAGCCGGTAGAGTAGCGCGCGGTGGAGGCTGGATGAACAGGAGCCCGTGGAGGCTGGATGAACAGGAGCCCGTGGAGGCTGGAGGAGGTCAACGGTGGAGATGAACAGTATCCCGTGGAGTCCTGTTTTGTGGTACGCCACACCCCTCCCGATGAACAGGACCCCCGTTTCGACCGTAGCGCTCCAACACAAGTCCGTTTCCTCCGTTTTGCGGTATGCCACACCCCTCCCGATCAACAGGACCCCCGTTTCGACCATAGGAGGTCCGTTTCCTCCGTTTTGCGGTACGCCGGACCCCTCCTGATGAACAGGATCCCGTTTCGAACATGGCCGGTCGAACACAAGGCCGTTTCCTCTGTTCTGCGGTACGCCAGGTCTCGTTTCCATCGCTTGTTCCGTCCAAGCCCTCCCGATGAACACGACGCATTCCGTTGCCTCCCCATGAACACGACGACGACGCTGTTTCTCCGTTCCAACCCAGCAATGTACACGAGCCATGGCCGTATGTATGCGCGAGTAGGCGTTCGAGACCCCACCCGTATGTAAACATACGTGGCCGTATTTTCTTTCCTGCACCCTGACCGCTATACGTACGTGTACATGCTACGTGCGTGCCTCTACTACGACACGTGCGCGCCTCTACTACGACACGTGCGCGCCTCTACATTGACCAGTATGTACGTACACGTTCGCGACCAGAATGACAATGCTACGTACGCTTTGACCAGGTGGGTCCCGACTGTCAGGCACTTCCTTGCCTGCGAAGATGTAGCTGGTGGGTCCCAGCAGTCAGGGGGGCGAAATATGGTGGCCCGTCCGGTGGGTCTTCGCTCTCAGGTGGAGGAATAATTATTTTGCACGTAATAAGGTGGCACTCCCTTGCTGCGTCCGTGGACCCAGCTGTCAGCCTCTCCACGTACAGTCCACGTCCGATGGAAGCCATTCCTTGACCACATTGACCACGCCGCACCGAGAGCACCAGGGCGGTGGGCGACGGCGAGGCCTAGGAAGGGGATGACGCGGAGCCGAGGAAGACGCGGTAGTGGATGCCCACGCGTAGAGGAGTACGAGGGCACTGGTTCGTTGCGGTGTGAGGCTACCGTCGCCGCAGAGTAACAGGGGTTGTGGGTGAGTAGAGGGATGGCCTGGCCAGCGGTGGGAGTAGTAGGGTGCGGTGAGGCCTCCGCCGCATCGCAGCCGGCCACGGGAGGCAGGAGCACGAGGCACGACCGGTGCTGGTTTGGGCGGCTGGAGCAAGAAGACCAGAGGTTGAAGAAGCACTATGGCCGTTGGATGGACATCGTACGGTCACTGGAGCTAGAATCATGCATATTGACTAAGTTGACAGAGCCCTCCGTCCCCGTCAACTTAGTAGGCCCACAAGTCAGCCTGCCACTACACTGGGTCCCAGCTAACAGGGGGAGTATTCATTTTTTTATGTGTAATAAGGAGGCACTTCCTTGCGTGCGAAGATATAGTTGGTGGGTCCGAGCTGTCAGCGGCGGTAACGTTTTTTCACGAAATACAGAGGCCCTTTCGGTGGGTCCCTGATTTCAGGTGGAGGAATCATTATTTTGCGCTTAATAAGGAGGCATTTCATTGCGTGCGGCTGTGGACCCAGCTGTCGACCTCTCCATGTACAGTCTGCTTCAGATGCATGTCGGTCGTTGACCACGTTGACCAGGCCGTGCCGAGAGCACCGGGGCGGTGGACGACAGCGAGGCCTAGGAAGGGAACGACACAGAGGCAGGGAAGACTCGGCAGTTGTTTCCCATGCGGAGGGGAGTATGATTGTACGAGGGTCTACTGGGGATTGAGTGCAGAACAGGGCAAGGAAGCTTCTTAAGCAGAGCATATTGACAGTAAACTACTTCGGCAAATAGTGAGATTAACAGCGTCTATCAGCTAACATTCGGCGCTACACTGGCATGAACGGGGCCTCAGTCTAGAATGCGCGTACCATGGGAGAAGCTGACCGCCGTGCGTCTCCACACGAACGTCGCCAGCGGTGGCGGCGCTGACCGCCGTGTGCCTCCACAAGAATGTAGCCAGAGGTGGCGGCGCGGCTAGAGGACGACAGTCTACGAGAGCGTACTGTGGGAGCGTGAGGATCGCCGAACCGCGGCACCGACGTATCGGCGCGGCGGGGAGGGCGTCTTTGGCGGAGCGAATGGAGTGGAGGGGGACAAGGGGGAGGGGATTTGGGGAATATTATTGGCTAGTTGGCTGAAGGGCGGTTGAATCGGATTTGGGGGGAATTTTTGGGTGTGGGGGGGGGAGGATTTTTGCGCGGTGGGCGGGGGGAGTTTGGCGCATGGTCAGTTTCTCCAAGTGCAGTCCCCCGTGTCAGTGAAGAGGCAAGCCAAAGCGTGTTCCGTTTGCGTGAGCCGTGTGCGGGACCAAACGTGTGTGGGGTGCAATGCGACCGCGACAGGAGTGCTGTGAGTGTACCGCATTTTTTCCTTTTAAACTAGGTGCTTCGCCCCCTAAAAAAATATGTTGCTTTGTGCGATCCATCGATACTACTACTAGTAATCCGGTAATCCCGACTAAAACGGCGCGGCCGGGTCTTTTCCCGCGCGATATGTTGGGAGGTTGGCTTAGTTGGGTTTTTTAGGACGAGTAGTGCTACACCTACGTAATCCCAGTTACATAATTAACGCAATGTGAAACATGTGAGCTGTTGATTGTAGATGGGGGGAGGGAGGGGCCCACCACCATGAAAATCAGGGGAGGAGAGAGGGAGAGGCAATTTACGTTAACGCTTTCATAGGTTCCTGTAGATGTAGAAAGATGTGTATCTAACGGATAGGAAGGAAACTATGACAATTCACCCGCACTCCTCTCCACATTTGCAGATAAGGCTTTCCCTCGTTCATCCTTTTCTCCCACAAGATCTTGATCTTCCGTGCAACGCACGGGCATCTTGCTAGTACTCCTACAATATGTATATTATTGTGAAAGTTCATATACACCGGCCGAGATTAATGCAAACACGGCAGATTTTCATTACATTTCGAACTTTTATAGGACAAAAAAATAAAAGAAACCCGACCCTAAACCTATTCTACGGCGGCGACCGACGTCCTCCATCTGTGATCTCCATGTACGGGGGCGGGGTTCAACACCCGTGAAGTGAAGGTGCGGTCTCCGGCGAGGAAAAGTAGAACACGGGAGACGGACCAGCCAGTTGGCACACCATGCCCTGCCGCCTCCCATGCCCTACTCATCCTCGGAGTCCCCGACCTCGGCGGTGCCGGACGTTGGACGGCGGCAAGTAGGACGCGTGGCTGACGGTGCTCCCGTCATCGGCCGCCAGCGTGGCCACCGCTTGTGCGGCGACTTGAGTGAGGGCGGCGACCTCGAGCTCCATCCCCGAAGACAAGCTCTCCCGCATAGCGTTCGCGCTTGTGGTCATGGCGGATGTGGTTCCAGGTAGGAGGACGATGTGATATGGTGTGGAGGTTAGTTCGGCGTTGCCGCTTTAAGTAGTGCATTCCGGTGAGGCCAAGCGTCCGGGTGCGTCATTAAGTCACTGAAGTTGGTTCCGCAGGCACCGAGCCTCTTAATGACGACATACGAACGGACGGCATGAATGCGGGCAGTTGGTGCCGGCTGGGAACGCACCGCGTGACGGCGCGAGGGACGAGGGTTTTGGTGTGCCAGGGTAGTCAGCTGCGGTCGTGGCAACGTTGGAGATGCCCTTTGCTCTCATGCGATCCCCGCATGTCATTGGAAAAGCAAGATGACCCATCATGGTCTCAGGTCCAGAGGATGTAGTTGGCCGCGCTACACCACTCCGCGGATGCGTCGCGACGCCCCGTGCATCCTCGACGAGCCAGGTGTTGGGGTGTGTTTGGATTGTGGCCAAAGTGCACCTTGCCAAAATTTTGGTCATGACCAAAAGATTGGTCTTTGTTTGGATGGTTGCCATTTTTTTGGCATGCCAATGAACTCTAGCCAACTCTAGTTCATTTTTCTTGCCAATGTCGGCCCAATCATGGGCAACCAATACCTCAACCAAAATTTTGGTCATGACCCAAATATTGGTCTTTGTTTGGACGGTTGCCATTTCTTTGGCATGCCAATGAACTCTAGCCAACGCAAGTTCATTTTTCTTGCCAATGTCGGCCAAATCATGGGCAATCAATACCTCAACCAAAATTTTGGCTACCCAATGCTTTGATGGGGCAACCTTGGGCACAAACGAAACATACCGTTGGTCGTGCCACAGCACTAACGCCACCCTCAGGAAACTGAAACGGACCGTGTCTAGCGATGATATGAGTGTGTCGCTCACCGCGGTTGCCGTGTCCAGAGGCGGTGCTGGAGCTGCGCCCCGTTGTTGGCCCCAACGACCCACATGAACGGTTGTCGGTGGCGAGGAGGTCGTGGGCCAGCTCCTCCATTGGACTAGTCTGCGCTACGTCGTCCCGACGGGTGTGCCCCACATGTCTGTTTCCTTGTTTTCCCGGCCATATTCGAGCGTCAGTGCTCCGCGTTGCGCATTAAGCCTTTCACTATGTAGGCCAAGAGAGACAACCTATTGTTTATTTGAGCCGTTCAAGTATAATCATGTGGCATTTGATTATTTCTCATTCCTCTTCTCCATCGATCATGTCGCCCTCCAGTCGAGTCCATCCTCCCGCATGCCTCATTTGAACATTCCGCCGAGTATCATTCGCATGTACCCACCCTAGTCCTCTTTCAACAGATCTCCGGACCCCAAGATGAAATCGAGAGGGAACGAGTGGGGGCACATGATACCTAAGGCGGATTCAAAATTTTGAACCGGTGATCATAGCATCCGCAAATCATATAGAAATGGTATTCAATGTTCGTTTCGTTTTTGAACGTACAATATACTCCCTCCTCTCCTTTCTACTTTACATATAAGTTTTATGTGTAGTCAAAGTATATCTACTTTGATCAAAAAGGTATCAACATTCAACAACGCCAATCAATATTGTTAGATTCGTACGTACTCCTAGATTTGTCCTCGAGATGGTTTCCAATTTGACTATTGACAAGATTAATAGTACATGAGATGTATAATGTGAAAATTATATCATTGGAAACTCCTTTCACATACGAATTTGACCGTATGCTTTGTGTAAGTTGCATGTCATATATTATTACTCTAACATTTGGTCAAAGTTAGCCTCGAAAAACGCATTAGACCCTGTATGCTTTGTGTAAGTTGCATGTCATATTGGAGTATTATTACTCTAACATTTGTGTAAGTTTCATGTCATATATTATTACTCTAACATTTGGTCAAAGTAGTATAGTGGAAGTGTATCCTCTGACGTAGGTATCCCTGCCTTACCCTCCCTTTCGGTCACTTACTGGCGGACCCCATGCTTGCTAGGCTCCGCATGTCAGTTACTCAATGGGTTCGGCCACGTCAGGGGATCCTCATCCATAGTATACTCCCTCTGTTTTTATTTACTCCGCATAAAACGAAGGGAGTGGTGGTATAATAAATGACGTGGGCGGGGGAGGGGGAGGGACGTCGGTTTGCTCTCAACTGCGGTCCCACAATCGAGCGAAAACGCAAGACGAAGCGCGTTCCATTCGGTGAGCGACGTGGAGGGTCCAGGGTGCCGGGCTGCAACACGAACGCGACAAGAGCGATATACAGTCAAAATCGATTGACCAGTCGTCACCGGAACCACTATTCACACCAGAACCTTCGCTGCTCGGCCTACGCCAGCCACTGCCCTAAAACCACACCAAATCTCCAGCCCATTCCCCCACCTTTCGATCCCCTAGCCCGCATCAAGCATCCCCTAGTTTGCCGGAAAGCCATGGTGCGCCGCAAGATCACTTACTACAAGATGCTGACGCCGGAGCGCCGCGCAGAAATCGCAGCGGCGGTCGGCGCCACAGACCTTCGTTCCCAAGCTCGCTTTGCGGCGGGCCAATCCCCGAGTTCTCTGGAGCCAAGCTACGAGGAGGAGGAAGCCGATCCAATGTTCATGGAGGAGGTCGCGGCGCAGAAGGCCCCCGATGGGTATGAGACGATGGACGTCGACTTCGTGCCGGCGTTCGAGTCCCCCATGGTGCAGACGGACCAGCGGTTCAACATGGTGATACTAAAGGAGGACCGGGAGGCAGAGGCTCAACTCGACGCGGAGCGCGCGCATGCTGCTACCATCGAGGCTCTCCTACAGGCGGAACTGGATGTTGTGGATGTGAACCGGGCGGTGAAGGCTCAACTTGAGGCGGAGCGCGCGGATGCCGCTGCCATCGAGGCCCTCCTGCAGGCGGAACCGGACGTCCTGGACTTGAACCGGGCGGCAGAGGCTCGACTCGACGCAGAGCGCACGGATGCCGCTCTCATCGACGCCCTCCTGCAGGCGGAACTGGACGTCCTGAACTTGAACCGGGCGGCAGAGGCTCGACTCGACGCGGAGCGCGCGGATGTCGCGACCATCGAGGCCCTCCTGCAGGCGGAACTGGACGCCCTCGACTTGAACCGGGTTGTGCTCTCGTCCGTGCATAGCGCCCGCATGCTCCGCTTGAACAAGTAGCTGGAGGCCGAGGACAACCACGGTGCGGAGACACACGTCGGCTGGTTCGCGCCGGCAGCCAAAGACGACAAGGTCGTCTCTTTCCGCGAGTAGTGATAGTTTTTCTTTATGTTGTTGTTTTTATGGATCTTTTGCTGTGTAAAAACATATATTTGTTATGCAAGTCGCCTGACTTGGGTCAGTCTACCATTTCAGGCGGTTGGATGAATATCCTACGTCTCCTAACCCTTCTTTCCTTCTTCCTCACCTCTTCTTCTTCCCCAACAGACCACCGCACGGGCCGTACGGATACTCCCCAACATGCGGTTGGATAAACATACTCTATGAACGAAAATTATGTGTCAGCGATAGGATGGCTGAGTTTGGTGTGTTCCCATGTGACAGCACGTGTCAGTGAGGGTGCGTTCCCTTGGTTGGGTCTGCGGCGTGCAGTAGCGACCGTGTGAGGGTGCGGTGCGACCCGCGGCGTGCAGGAGCGACCGTGTGACGGTGCGGTGCGACCGCGATAGCCATGCGCAAGTGTACCTCCTTCTCATTTTGAAAACTTTAGGCAAGCTTGGAAAAATGTGTGGCGAAGTTTGGCAATGCAAGGCCTAGACCCAAACAGGATAAGTACGCACGTACTAGGAGTACTAGTGTTAAAAAAGAAAGACTGGGTTTTCCTTCGCGGGATTTAATCGATACAAATCCTTGTTTCACGTGTCAATTAATGCGTATTTTTTTCTCCAAAGACCAAAGAGCTAACCATCTGACTCCTCATCGCTTGATTAATGCAGCGCCATGCAAACCAACCTTCTCACTTCCGCATGCATGCAGGGGATATTAATGTCCTTGGTTGCTAACCCCATCAAATTTTGCCTCGATTAGTGTTAGCGGCCCTTTGCAAATTGTAATTTTGATATACTGGCCTTGTGTACAAAAAAAATGGAGGTAGTAACTATATTTTACTTCCTTCCACATTGCGGTGACGTCGATGATATTTTTTTTGGTGGTTTGGCAAAGTGCGTTCGACGGAGAACACCATTGAGGGAGACCACGGTAAGTCGTTCGCAAGTGCCGCCTGCAAGCCGAGACAACCGCCTTATTTTTATCCAGGAAGTCCTTTACTAGTACTACTATAACTAATGTGGTGAGATGGCTTCTCGAAGAAGATGATGGAAAAGCGGAGTCAGCGAAGAGTGAAATGATGGTTGCTTCGTCCGTGCTTTTGTGATTTGACGCCTCACTGCTTTGTGATTTGTGATAGAAGGGACAGGGGAGTAGACTCTGTGCTCTATACTGTACTACATGCGTCCAAGCATGGGAGAAAGAGGAGAGACGTTGCATTTTTCTATTCCTTCAATCAATCAATCAGGGAGCTTCGGTTCCATCTTTTTAGCTTTGGCAACACCTTCCATAATGGTTCCCACGATGCCAAAAGCTATTTTCACATTTGGCTACACATTATGGATGCCCTTAACCATACCACTTGGTTTTGCTCCTGTGTGCTATCTATACAAATCTCAATTATATTGTTCTAAAAAATTATAGAATCCAGATTAGTAAAAAGGAGGTGATTTTGCCGCGCGGATGGTGGGGTGGTTTCTTATTTTCGGAGGACGTTGTCCTGGCGGTTTGCTAACATGCGGTCCCACGTGTCAGTGCTTTACCAAGCCGATCCGCGTCCCACATGAGGAAGAACAACGGCAGAAGCAACACGTGGTTAAGTTGAAGAAGATGAGGGAGAAGTGGATTCAGCAACGAGTGAAATGATGGTTGCTTCGTCCCTCCAACTTAACTGCGGGAAAGGTGCAGCTTTGTGATTTGACGCCTCATTGCTCATTACTACGCGGGCGCCATGACTGGGGTGCTTCACCCCGGCTGCTCTGCACTGTATTCTGGTATGGCACGTGGACCCGGTAGCTTGATGTCCCACATGTCGGCGAAAGGGACTAGAAGATTTATGAAAGCGAGTGCTCCACTCTTACGACGGAGGAGTAGACGACACGACGGCCCAGTGAACTGTCACTTGTACTGTATAGTACTATAGTTTTGCTATTTCGCACGATCCATCGATACAAACCCGATTAAACAGGAAAGGGCGGGATTTTTCCCACGCGGTAGATGATACCGGCCATACATTTCAAAGGCAATTTTAATGTATGCAAACTGAATAATTATAAGTAACAATATGATATCTAGTAAAACTAAAAACACATATGATTTATTGTGTTAGAGTGTAGTAGTGGTGCTGTATTGCATAGTTGTTAGATGTAACATGCGAGAACGTGTAGAGATGTAGTTTTGGAGGGCCTACAGAGAGAAAAGCGCACTACGGTCACCGAACTTCAGAATAAGCTGATTACGGTCACTATATACGTTTTGCGGTGATTATACGGTCACTTGCTCACAGCTCTGCATCGGATTGCACTCTGTTGACCGGACAAATAGTCTGCGTGGAACCATGTTGACTAGTTAAATTGACCACGTTCGTTGTGGGTCCCACCTGTCAGTTCGCATAGGCAAAAGGTCAGATAAACACAAATTTACGCAGGCGCGACAAGGCTCCAACCCGTGCGCGGGAATCACCTGGTTGTGTATGTGTCTGTCAGGGCCTGATGTGTGCGCATGCACGTGTAGGTTGAGCACTTGAGTGTGAGAGTGTGTGTTGGTCGTGTGGTGTACTGGTGTGTGCATGCATGCATGCGTGTGCGCGTGTGAGTGTTGCGTGCTGATGTCTACTACACAACCTTCTTATTGTAGACATTGTTGGGCCTCCAAGTGCAGAGGTTTGTAGGACAGTAGCAAATTTCCCTCAAGTGGATGACCTAAGGTTTATCAATCCGTAGGAGGCGTACGATGAAGATGGTCTCTCTCAAGCAACCCTGCAACCAAATAACAAAGAGTCTCTTGTGTCCCCAACACACCCAATACAATGGTAAATTGTATAGGTGCACTAGTTCGGTGAAGAGATGGTGATACAAGTGGTATATGGATGGTAGATAATAGTTTTTTGTAATCTGAAATAATAAAAACAGCAAGGTAGCAAGTGATAAAAGTGAGCGTAAACGGTATTGCAATGATATGAAATAAGGCCTAGGGTTCATACTTTCACTAGTGTAAGTTCCCTCAACAATACTAACATAATTGGATCATAAAATCCCTCAACATGCAACAAAGAGTCACTCCAAAGTCACTAATAGCGGAGAACGAACGAAGAGATTATGGTAGGGTAAGAAACCACCTCAAAGTTATTCTTTCCAATCAATCCGTTGGGCTATTCCTATAAGTGTCACAAACAGCCCTAGAGTTCGTACTAGAATAACACCTTAAGATACAAATCAACCAAAACCCTAATGTCACCTAGATACTCCAATGTCACCTCAAGTATCCGTGGGCATGATTATACGATATGCATCACATAATCTCAGATTCATCTATTCAACCAACACAAAGGACCTCAAAGAGTGCCCCAAAGTTGTACCGGAGAATCACGATGAAAACGTGTGCCAACCCCTATGGATTGGTTCCCAATGTCACGAAACCCGGAAGTTGTTCACCTTAACATACATCAAGTGGCACGTGGTATCCCATTGTCACCACAGATATCCACGGCAAGACATACATCAAGTGTTCTCAAGTCTTTAAAGACTCAATCCGATAAGATTACTTCAAATGGGAAACTCGATTCATTACAAGAGAGAAGAGGGGGGAAGAAACATCATAGGATCCAAATATGATAGCAAAGCTCGCGATACATTAAGATCGTATCATCTCAAGAACACGAGAGAGAGAGAGATCAAACACATAGCTACTGGTACATACCCTCGGCCCCGAGGGAGAACTACTCCCTCCTCGTCATGGAGAGCACCGGGATGATGAAGATGGCCACCGGTGAGGGTTCCCCCCACCGGCAGGGTGCCGGAACAGGGTCCCGATTGACTTTTGGTGGCTACGGAGGCTTCTGGCGGCGGAACTCCCGATCTATCTTGCGTTCTGGAAGTTTTAGGTCACGTAGGTATATATGGGTGCAGGAGGTACGTCAGGGGAGCCACGAGGGCCCCACGAGACACGGGGGCGCGCCCTAGGGGGGGCGCCCCCACCCTCGTGAGAACCTCGTTCCTTCCTTGACGTGGGGTCCAAGTCCATCAGGTGTGTTTCCTTCCAAAAATAACTTCTCTAGTTGATTTCGTTCCGTTTCGACTCCGTCTGATATTCCTTTTCTTCAAAACACTGAAATAGGCATAAAACAGCAAATCTGGGCTGGGCCTCCGGTTAATAGGTTAGTCCCGAAAGTAATATAAAAGTGGATAATAAAGCCCAATATTGCCCAAAACAGTAGATAATATAGCATGGAGCAATCAAAAATTATAGATACGTTGGAGACGTATCACGTGCGTGCGTGCGTGGCTGCGTGTGTACGTGTGAGTGTTGCGTGCGTGTGTGGGTGCATGTGTTTGTGTGAGTGTTGCGTGGATGCAGTTCGTGTGCATGCGTGCGTGTGTGTATAATCACCACACCAGCCCCTGTGTGTTAAAACAGACGGCTCTTCATACCAATACAAGGCCACCTTGTCCGTTGTGCCCGCGGTCATGACTTCAAACCACCGTCCAAATATTTTTTTGTCGTTTGTTTTCATTCTTACTAGCAAGATGCCCGTGCGTTGCATGTAACATCAAGATGCATTTGTATGACTTGTTTATCTTGTGAGAGAAAAGGATGAACGAGGGAAGGCCTTATTTGCAAATGTGGAGAGGTGTGTGGGTACCTTTTTGCAAAATTGCCATAGTTTCTTTCCTATCCGTCAGATATAAATCGGATGACCTATATTGCAGGATGGCAGGCACACCATCATCACCAACTCTGGATTTTTATAAGAGTGTATTTTGTGTATTTTATAAGAGTGTAGATGTAGAGTAGATACAAGTCGACAGGTGGAACAATCAAAAATTATAGATACGTTGGAGACGTATCAAGCATCCCCAAGCTTAATTCCTGCTCGTCCTCGAGTAGGTAAATGATAAAAAAGATAATTTTTGATGTGGAATGCTAGTTGGCATAATTTCAATGTAACTCTTCTTAATTGTGGCATGAATATTCAGATCCATAAGATTCAAGACAAAAGTTCATTTTGACATAAAAATAATAATACTTCAAGCATACTAACTAAGCAATCATGTCTTCTCAAAATAACATGGCCAAAGAAAGTTATCCCTACAAAATCATATAGTCTGGCTATGCTCCATCTTCACCACACAAAATATTTAAATCATGCACAACCCCAATGACAAGCCAAGCAATTGTTTCATACTTTTGATGTTCTCAAAAAATTTCAATCTTCACACAATACATGAGCGTGAGCCATGGATATAGCACTATAGGTGGAATAGAATGGTGGTTGCAGAGAAGACAAAAAGGAGGGGAAGATAGTCTCACATCAACTAGGCGTATCAACGGGCTATGGAGATGCCCATCAATAGATATCAATGTGAGTGAGTAGGGATTGCCATGCAACGGATGCACTAGAGCTATAAATTTATGAAAGCTCACAAAAGAAACTAGTGGATGTGCATCCAACTCGCTTGCTCACGAAGACCTGGGGCACTTGAGGAGGCCCATCATTGGAATATACAAGCCAAGTTCTATAATGTAAAATTCCCACTAGTATATGAAAGTGACAACATATGAGACTCTCTATATGAAGAACATGGTGCTACTTTGAAGCACAATATATGAGACTCGCTATATCATGGTGCTACTTTGAAGCACAAGTGTGGAAAAAGGATAGTAGCATTACCCCTTTTATTTATTTTCTTTTTTTATTTGGCCTTTCTTTTTTTGGACTTTCTTTTTTTTGGGGGGGGGGACAATGCTCTATTGAATGATGATCATCACACTTCTATTTATTTACAACTCGATGATACAACTCGATACTTAGAACAAGATATGACTCTATATGAATGCCTCCGACGGTGTACCGGGATGTGCAATGATGCATGAGTGACATGTATGAAGAAATTATGAATGGTGGCTTTGCCACAAATACAATGTCAACTACATGATCATGCATAGAAATATGACAATGATGAAGCATGTCATAATAAATGGAACGGTGGAAAGTTGCATGGCAATATATCTCGGAATGGCTATGGAAATGCCATAATAGGTAGGTATGGTGGCTGTTTTGAGGAAGGTATATGGTGGGTTTATGGTACCGGCGAAAGTTGCACGGTAATAGAGAGGCTAGCAATGGTGGAAGGGTGAGAGTGCGTATAATCCATGGACTCAACATTAGTCATAAAGAACTCACATACTTATTGCAAAAATCTATTAGTTATCGAAACAAAGTACTACACGCATGCTCCTAGGGGGATAGATTGGTAGGAAAAGACCATCGCTCGTCCCTGACCGCCACTCATAAGGAAGACAATCAATAAATAAATCATGCTCCAACTTCATCACATAACGGTTCACCATACGTGCATGCTACGGGAATCACAAACTTGAACACAAGTATTTCTCAAATTCTTAACCACTCAACTAGCATGACTCTAATATCACCATCTCCATATCTCAAAACAATTATCAAGTATCAAACTTCTCATAGTATTCAACACACTCATAAGAGAATTTTATTATTCTTGAATACCTAGCATATTAGGATTTTAAGCAAATTACCATGCTATTTAAGACTCTCAAAATAATATAAGTGAAGCATGAGAGTTCATCTATTTCTTCAGAATAAAACTACCACCATGCTCTAAAAGACATAAGTGAAGCACTAGAGAAAATGACAAACTACTCCGAAAGATATAAGTGAAGATCAATGAGTAGTTGAATAATTATGCAACCATGTGAAGACTCTCTAACATTTAATAATTTCAGATCTTGTTAATTTATTCAAACAGCAAGCAAAGCAAAATAAAATGACATCTAAGAATAGCAAACATCATGTGAAGAAGCAAAAACTTAGGATCAACCGATACTAACCGATAGTTGTTGAAGAAGAAAGGTGGGATGCCAACCGGGGCATCCCCAAGCTTAGACGCTTGAGAATTCTTGATATATTATCTTGGGTGCCTTGGGCATCCCCAAGCTTGAGCTTTTGTGTCTCCTTAATTCTTCTCATATCACGGTCTCCCTAAATCTCAAAAGCTTCATCCACACAAAACTCAACAAGGACTCGTGAGATAAGTTAGTATAAACCATTGCCAAAACCTTATCATACTCTACTGTAGCAAATCACTAAAATTATTATTCAACATTTCATACTAAATGCCTCTGCATATTTAATATTCCTATCCTCAAATAGAATCATTAAAGAAGCAAACATATGCAAACAAGGCAAACATAACAGCAATCTGCCTAAACAGGATAGTCTGTAAAGAATGCTGCAACATCCATACTTACCTAGCTCCAAAAATTATGAAAGAAAATTCCCACTGTAGTAAATTTATCAGATCTTAATATGCAAAAGGTTTCAACATTTTATCACATTCTGACTTTTCTAGGGAATTATTGCAACAGCGGTAAACTTTCTGTTTTCAAACAGCAACATGTGGACTTCTAAAATAGGCATAGTAAAGGCTATCAATGCCACTTTTATTGAAATAAAAGATGCAAAACATTGTTCTAAATAACAGCAAGCAAATCCTAACAAAATAAATTGACACTCCAAGCAAAACACATATCATGTGGCGAATAAAAATATAGCTCCAAGTAAAGTTACCGATGAATGAAGACGAAAGAGGGGATGCCTTCCGGGGCATCCCCAAGCTTAGGCTCCTGGTTGTCCTTGAATATTACCTTGGGGTGCCTTGGTAATCCCCAAGCTTAGGCTCTTTCCACTCCTTATTCCATAGTCCATCGAATCCTTACCCAAAACTTGAAAACTTCAGAACACAAAACTTAACAGAAAACTCGTAAGCTCCGTTAGTATAAGAAAATAAATCACCACTTCAAGGTACTGTAATGAACTCATTATTTAATTATATTGGTGTTAAAACTACTGTATTCCAACTTCTCTATGGTTTATAAACTATTTTACTAGCCATAGATCCATCAAAATAAGTAAACAACACATGAAAAACAGAATCTGTCAAAAACAGAACAGTCTGTATTAATCTTAAGAAAAAGTATACTTCTGGAACTCATAAAATTCTCAAATAAATTTCTGGACCTGAGGAATTTATCTATTAATCATCTACAAAAAGAATTAACTAAATAGCACTCTCCAATAAAAAATGGAAGCAATTCTCGTGAGCGCTAAAGTTTCTGTTTTTTTACAGCATGATCAACAAGACTTTCCCCAAGTCTCCCCAAAGGTTCTACTTGGCACAAACACTAATTAAAAGCATAAAAACACATCTGAACAGAGGCTAGATGAATTATTTATTACTAAACAGGAACAAAAAGCAAGGAACTAAAATAAAATTGGGTTGCCTCCCAACAAGCGCTATCGTTTAATGCCTCTAGCTAGGCACGATGATTTCAATGATGCTCACGTAAAGGATAAGAATTAAAACATAAAGAGAGCATCATAAAGAATATGACTAGCACATTTAAGTCTAACATACTTCCTATGCATAGGGATTTTGTGAGCAAACAACTTGTGGGAACAATAATCAACTAGCATAGGAGGGCAAAACAAGCATAACTTCAAAACTTTAAGCACATGGAGAGGAAACTTGATATTATTGCAATTCCTACAAGCATATGTTCCTCCCTCATAATAATTTTCAGTAGCATCATGAATGAATTTAACAATATAACCAGTACCTAAATCATTCTTTTCATGATCTACAAGCATAGAAAATTTACTACTCTTCACATAAGCAAAATTCTTCTCTTTCCGGATAGTGGGAGTATCATAAGAGACTTGAATATTATAAATTGTTTCCACATTAAAAGAGTAATGTTCAGAGAAGGGGTAATCATAATCATGACAAGTTTTATAAATATAATCACTACTTTTTATAGCATAAGTATCATCACAATATTCATCATAAGTAGGAGGCATGCTATCATCATTATAAACTTGCATATCAAAACTTGGGAGACTAAAAATATCATATTCATTAAACATAGCTTCCCCAAGCTTGGGACAAACATTAATTGCAGCAAATATATTCTCAAAAACATCATCTTCATCAAACATAGATTCCCCAAGATTGGGCCTTTTCATATCATAAGCATAATCACTCTCATCATTAATAGTGTAGATAGCACCAATAGTAAAGCAATTATCATATTCTTCCAAGCAAGTGCCAAAAAGATTTTCAAGATCATAAGAAGTATCATTATCTTCCACAATTATATTTTCATGAGGCACAATAGTAATAAGGGCAGCATTATTTGGGAGAGATATCTTTTTACCTCTCTTCCTTTTTCTTTTCTTCTTCTTCACCACATCATGTGTGGGTTCAATCCTCCTTTTGGAGCTCCTTATTAATGAGATTGGTTGAATAGGAGGCTCCTCCTCGTTACCTGGTTCATCATAAGAAATAATAGGAGGATATTGGGAAGTCTCTTCCCTTTCATTAGTATTCTCTTCATCTTCTATTTGTTTTCTTTTCTTTATGTAATTGGCAATATAAGGATTTTCAATGCAATTCACCGCACAATACATATAAATCTTCTCCAGATCAAAATCAAGAACTCTATCAAGATTAAACTTTGGAATACCCTCAGTTATACGTTTCATTTCTTCATAACCCAAAAGAAGGCTAAGCTCTTTATGATGCTCAAGGGTAATCAAATTATCACAATGTTTGGACACGACTTGATCATGAAACAAATAGCATTGGAGCTTTAAATGACCATGTTCATTGCAAAGTTCACAAGGGGCACGAAAAATATTGAATCTTTCAGCACATTCATCTAGACTTTCTTGCAACAATTTAGTTTATAAGTACTTATGCCTCTTGCAATATCTATCTTCCCTATTTGGTGTGTACTTGCAAACCCAGTCTACTCCACAAAAATTGACATGTTTATAGGAGGTATTTTCATCATAACTAGTGCAATCATCATTAGCATCATGGATATTCAAAGAATTCGCACTAACAACATTGCAATCATGCTCATCATTCAAATACTTAGTGCCAAACATTTTATAGATTTCTTCTTCTAGCACTTGAGCACAATTATCCTTTCCATCATACTCACGAAAGATATTGAAAAGGTGAAGCGTATGAGACAAACTCAATTCCATTTTTTTGTAATTTTCTTTTATAAACTAAACTAGTGATAAAACAAGAAACTAAAAGACTCGATTGCAAGATCTAAAGATATACCTTCAAGCGCTAACCTCCCCGGCAATGGCGCCGGAAAAGAGCTTGATGTCTATGACACAACCTTCTTCTTGTAGACGTTGTTGGGCCTCCAAGTGCAGAGGTTTGTAGGACAGTAGCAAATTTCCCTCAAGTGGATGACCTAAGGTTTATCAATCCGTAGGAGGCGTAGGATGAAGATGGTCTCTCTCAAGCAACCCTGCAACCAAATAACAAAGAGTCTCTTGTGTCCCCAACACACCCAATACAATGGTAAATTGTATAGGTGCACTAGTTCGGCGAAGAGATGGTGATACAAGTGGTATATGGATGGTACATAATAGTTTTTGTAATCTGAAATAATAAAAACAGCAAGGTAGCAAGTGATAAAAGTGAGCGTAAATGGTATTGCAATGATAGGAAATAAGGCCTAGGGTTCATACTTTCACTAGTGTAAGTTCCCTCAACAATACTAACATAATTGGATCATAAAACTATCCCTCAACATGCAACAAAGAGTCACTCCAAAGTCACTAATAGCAGAGAACGAACGAAGAGATTATGGTAGGGTACGAAACCACCTCAAAGTTATTCTTTCCAATCAATCCGTTGGGCTATTCCTATAAGTGTCACAAACAGCCCTAGAGTTCGTACTAGAATAACACCTTAAGATACAAATCAATCAAAACCCTAATGTCACCTAGATACTCCAATGTCACCTCAAGTATCCGTGGGCATGATTATACGATATGCATCACACAATCTCAGATTCATCTATTCAACCAACACAAAGGACCTCAAAGAGTGCCCCAAAGTTGTACCGGAGAATCACGATGAAAACGTGTGCCAACCCCTATGGATTGGTTCCCAATGTCACGAAACCCGGAAGTTGTTCACCTTAACATACATCAAGTGGCACGTGGTATCCCATTGTCACCACAGATATCCACGGCAAGACATACATCAAGTGTTCTCAAGTCTTTAAAGACTCAATCCGATAAGATTACTTCAAATGGGAAACTCGATTCATTACAAGAGAGAAGAGGGGGGAAGAAACATCATAGGATCCAAATATGATAGCAAAGCTCGCGATACATTAAGATCGTATCATCTCAAGAACACGAGAGAGAGAGAGATCAAACACATAGCTACTGGTACATACCCTCGGCCCCGAGGGAGAACTACTCCCTCCTCGTCATGGAGAGCACCGGGATGATGAAGATGGCCACCGGTGAGGGTTCCCCCCACCGGCAGGGTGCCGGAACAGGGTCCCGATTGACTTTTGGTGGCTACGGAGGCTTCTGGCGGCGGAACTCCCGATCTATCTTGCGTTCTGGAAGTTTTAGGTCACGTAGGTATATATGGGTGCAGGAGGTACGTCAGGGGAGCCACGAGGGCCCCACGAGACACGGGGGCGCGCCCTAGGGGGGGCGCCCCCACCCTCGTGAGAACCTCGTTCCTTCCTTGACGTGGGGTCCAAGTCCATCAGGTGTGTTTCCTTCCAAAAATAACTTCTCTAGTTGATTTCGTTCCGTTTCGACTCCGTCTGATATTCCTTTTCTTCAAAACACTGAAATAGGCATAAAACAGCAAATCTGGGATGGGCCTCCGGTTAATAGGTTAGTCCCGAAAGTAATATAAAAGTGGATAATAAAGCCCAATATTGCCCAAAACAGTAGATAATATAGCATGGAGCAATCAAAAATTATAGATACGTTGGAGACGTATCACGTGCGTGCGTGCGTGGCTGCGTGTGTACGTGTGAGTGTTGCGTGCGTGTGTGGGTGCATGTGTTTGTGTGAGTGTTGCGTGGATGCAGTTCGTGTGCATGCGTGCGTGTGTGTATAATCACCACACCAGCCCCTGTGTGTTAAAACAGACGGCTCTTCATACCAATACAAGGCCACCTTGTCCGTTGTGCCCGCGGTCATGACTTCAAACCACCGTCCAAATATTTTTTTGTCGTTTGTTTTCATTCTTACTAGCAAGATGCCCGTGCGTTGCATGTAACATCAAGATGCATTTGTATGACTTGTTTATCTTGTGAGAGAAAAGGATGAACGAGGGAAGGCCTTATTTGCAAATGTGGAGAGGTGTGTGGGTACCTTTTTGCAAAATTGCCATAGTTTCTTTCCTATCCGTCAGATATAAATCGGATGACCTATATTGCAGGATGGCAGGCACACCATCATCACCAACTCTGTATTTTTATAAGAGTGTATTTTGTGTATTTTATAAGAGTGTAGATGTAGAGTAGATACAAGTCGACAGGTGGGCGCGATGGTAGTGAGATAATGTGATGCAACACTAGAGGTGCCATGTGGAGCGTTTAACTGGTCAACTAGTCATGTCATGAGCAAATACAGAGTTGTACGGTGAGCCCGTGACTGCATAATAACCACTAAACATAAATGGTGACCGTAATGAGTGGATTCTGAAGTCCAATGTACGTATTTTGCTTTCGCTTCCAATACAATGATCGTCATTGCATATATCGCGAGAGAAAGATGAAAAATGCGTGAATTTTCTGGGGGCTTACTTTTAGAGGACCTGGAGATAGTTTTGTGTGCATACGTGAAAGGGGTGTACAGGGGGGTATGCGATGGAGAGAGAGATGCTCTTCATTTCTCTTTATTATGACTAACTTTGTATATAGTATAAAAATATACAAATTCATAGTGCGGAATAAATATCATTGTGGGCACCATGCAATGCAAATTAGCGTTCGTACTCCTCCATATAACTTTGTAATGTTGTATATATGTAGAAACTCTAAAATAATTTTTTGGCCACACTTTATTCAAAAGGAATGTTGTATGCGAAATAAACGTGAAGAGAGGGCTTTTTAGATCAATGGGGTACGTGATGTAACATGTGTGAATGTGTAGTTGATGCATTTGGCGGGGCCTAGAGAGGTATGTGTGTGTATTACGTATTCGAGAGAGGCATGGATAGAGGGGCCGATGGGGGGGCGTGGGAGAGATAGCACGAGAAATGAGAGTGGTCTAGAGAGAGAGAGAGACAAATATGACGTCACGACAAGAGATTCCATTCCCTTGAGTGTGTATATGCAAGGGGGGAGGGAATAGAGGCACCAGGAGAAATTTTCTGTGTGTGTGGTGTTTGTGTTGGTATGTGTGGGTGTGAGAAAATAATGAGACGTGGGGGCAGAGGGTGTGTCACCGCGTGAGGTTCGGTGGGTCGAGGTGAGGCCCTTCGTTCTGTTCCGTCCTCCGCCACATTGGTCGGCCCGTGATGCATTTAGGAAGACCCATGGATGACTAGTCATACAAGACAAAGATAGCATAATTGTGAAGGACTCTGTGTCCACTGACAAAGCTGACTAGGATTTGTAACTGTCACAGCCCTAGCTTTGGCCTTTGCTTGTCATTGCATATGCATCCATGCATCATCTTAAATTCAAGGAAATTGAATTGAGGGAATTCCCAAGCCTCAGAAATCTGTTAAAAATGATCAACATTAAAATATTTCAAATGAGCCCAACAAAATGTTCCTGCTAACCTCTGAAAATATTGGCAAGAGCTATAACTCAAACCAATATTTTTGGAATCACAGAAATAATTATTCTTGGGCCTTTGAATTAAATCACTAGCTATTTGATTTGGGTTTATATTTACTATAAAATAGATATAAGCCCAATAATTTTGAAAATTTGCATGTGGGTCTGAACTAGTTTCCTAAGTCCACATAATAATTTTCAGAAGCATAGAAATTGGTTTGTTTGAAAACCAAACTCAAAACAAACTTCAAAAAAAAGAAAACAGAAACAAACAGGAAATAGAAAAGGCAGAGCACTTACCTGGCCTTACCTGCGGCCCATCAAGCCGGCCCAGCCCAGCTGGCCTCTGCCAGTCGTCGTCCTCCTCTTGACAGAAGGACGCGAGGGCGTGTGCCCATCGCGCGCCGGCACGCGTTGGCCACCTCCTGCTTACCTGCTCACCGCTGGAGGCACCCGAGGGCGCCACGCACTCCCCTCGACCCCTTGCACCTCCCCCCTCTCTCCCAGTACTCCCTCTCCCTCCTCTGCTCTCTTCCGCAGTGCCACCGAGTGCCGCCGTCGACGCCGCTCGCCACCACCGCGGCCACTGGCCACCCCTCGCCCTGCCGATGAGACCTTGAGCTCCGCATCATCGTCTTCTTCATCCACGCCGAGCCAAGCAACCGGGGAAGCCCCAAATCGCCGTCCCCGCCGTCTTCTTCAACCTCGGTCCACCGGAGATCTCCTTCGCCGCCCGCTCGCTCCGACGCTTCCCCGAGCCAAACGAGTCGCCCATCCGACTCCCTGTGAGCCCCGCCGTCATCTCCCCCTCTCCCCATGGTCGATTTCTCGCTGCAACACTGATGACCGCGAGTCCCGTATGCCACCGCCGCACAAGCTCGTCACCGACGAGGCTCCGGTGACCAAATGGTCCCGTGCGTGCCTCCGTTGGGTCCGTGAGCTCTCGTAGAACATGTAGGTGCAAACCGCTGGTCCTCTCACGCGCCGTGTCATCGATTCCGTTGACACCCGAGCTCCGGCTGCCGCCCAGCTCGCCGCTGCCGCCGCTACAGACCACCTCGCGCCCTCTCACTGCCTCCGCTAGATGCGTGGGAGCATGAGCTACCTCCTGGTGCCCTCAGCGCACCCAGCCGCTGCCCCTAGTGCCACTCCGGTGAGCCACCGCCGCTCTGGGTCGTCGCCGTCATCTAACCATCGGCGCATCCGACATGGGCGTCATTAGCGGCTAATGGCGCCACTAATTGAACCCACACCCACTGACACCGGCCCCACGCCCTTAATTAACAATAGTTTAGTTTCTGATTAGATTTAACTAATAATAGTGGCCCCACAAGTCAGAGTTGACGTGCTGACGTGGCCGTTGACCAGACCCACCTGTCTGTGTCACTAACTAATACTGAGTCGATGACACATGGGTCCCACTGTCAGGTTTGACTCTGGTTAGGCGTTGTTGACCTGCTGAGGTCAGCATGACCTAATGCTGACGCAATAAGTCTTTTTCTGGATTAAACTTAATTCAGGAAATTGCAGAAAATGCTCTAAACTTCTAAAATTCATAGAAAATTATCTATAGCTCCAAATGAAATAAATTATATATGAAAAATTATCAGAAAAATTCAAGGAATCCATCTGTACCATTTTCATGCATGTTTGAGCAAGTTAACCTCACTGTTTAGGATGAAACATGATTAGGGCAAATTTCATAATAGGATTGGAGTTGGAATTTGATATAGTTTTGAATTCCACTTCAATTAAAATGACTTTCTATTGCATTAGCCCAAATCACAGCATATTGCCATGTCATGATCATGCATCGTATTGTTGCATTGCATTGATTGTATTCTTCCTTGTTTGCCGGTAATTGCCCCCTCTCAGTAGACGATGTTTCCGGCGATGAGTTCGATGACACCGATGAAGAGCTATAATATCTTCAGAAGTGCCAGGCAAGCAAAACCCCCTTGTTCATTCCGATACAATCCTACTCTCTTGCTCCTGCTCTCTTTTACTGCATTAAGACAACAGCGTTTCAACTGTTACATGCCGCGGTAGCTGAACCCCTTTCCTTTGAATGACCTGTCATTGCCATAGTAAATAGATGAAACCCACTAGCATGAGTAGGAGTTGTTTGAGCCCTGATGTGCCTACCCATTCATGTTTGTTTGTCATGCCTGCTACTGCTTAGAGTTGAGTCAGGTATGATTCATCGGGGATGAATTGGAATGGTGATGAACATGTCCTACTGTGTGAGCTAAGTGTGTGAACATGATTTGGTAAAGGTAGCGGTGAGAGGCCATGTAGGAGTACATGGTGGGTTGTCTCATTGCAGCCGTCCTCAGGAACTGAGTTCTGTGTTTGTGATCCATGAACAGTTACTACCACACATTGGGTTCCGGCAACTCGACCCCTCTCGACTTATTAATCAACTCGATCTTTGTCCAGGAGTTGCAATTAGTTTATGGTGTTTGTAGGTAGTGTTAGTAGTCTACCAAGTGGCATTCGGTACAGGTGGGCTTGGGACAGACTAGGCACAGTGGAACGGTGTACCAAGTGGCACCCGGATGGTGGGCTTGGGAACCCTGCACACATCGTTTGGGGCCGTGAGCGACACCCCGGCCGGATCTCCTTGCGGATGGAACCCGAATAGGCGATAAACCTGGACTAGAGACTTGTTGGTTAGTCAGGTCGTGGCCGACTCCCTTGCCCGGCTTCCGCTTGAAGGTTGCCGAGGTACACAACATGTACAGGGCGATAAGTGGCGAGAGCGTGTGTGAAGAAGTACACCCCTGCAGGGTTATCATTATCTATTCGAATAGCCGGATTCCTTGGATATGGAAACTTGGACCCCTTGCATATTTCATAGACAAGTGAAAGTGGATACTCTAAAATGTGCAAGATAAGCGTGAGTGCTATGGATGGCGTTCTCGTAGGGAGGCGGGAGCTGATCCATGGTGGAGTATTGATATGGTGAATATGTGGACTCGTGTGCGCCACCTCAACAGAGTTACCTGCAGTCGTAGTTCAGGATAGCCACCGAGTCAAAGCTGGCTTACTGCAGTCAAACTCCACCACCTCTTTGTTGATACCGATGCATATGTAGTTAGTTCTGATGTAAGTCTTGCTGGGTACATTTGTACTCACGTTTGCCTATTCTATGTTATGTAGAGAGACTTCAGTCTCGCTAGTAGTTCTGCGTGGACTTCGACGTTTAGCTTTTACCTCAGCTACGATCTTGTACCCTTGGGAGGGTCTAGTAGATAGTCAGGCTTATGAGCCTTCTTCATTTGTAGTTGTCTGTACTCAGACAAGTTAAGCTTCCACATGTGCTTGTTGCTTGTATGCTCTGTATGTTGGGTCATGAGACCCATGTTTGTAATTCTTGGCTCCTCGGAGCCTAATGAATAAATACTTTGAGTCGTAGAGTCTTGTTGTGATGCCATGTTGTATTTCACATATTGAGCATATTGTGTGTATGCTTGAAATGCTTGGTATGTGTGGGATCCGACAACCTAGTTGTTTATCCTTGGTAGCCTCTCTTATGGGGAAATGTAGTCTTGTGCTTCCATGATCCATAGTAGTGCGCTACAGCCCGGTTCACCGGAGTCCTGCTAGCCCAGCACTACTGCTCCGGAACATTTGACTGGCCGGCATGTGATTCACTTCGTTCCTGTGTCTGTCCCTTCGGGGAAATGTCATGCGGTGACATCCGGAGTCCTGCCTAGCCTGCTACAGCCCGGTTCACCGGAGTCCTGTTAGCCCAGTGCTACAGCCCGGATCCGCACGCTGCTAACCGACATGCTCGATGTTGATTCATGTATGCCTGTCCCCATAAGTTAGTGCCACTTTGGGTTCACGACTAGTCATGTCGGCCCGGGTTCTCTGTCATATGGATGCTAGCGACACTATCATATACATGAGCCAAAAGGCGCAAACGGTCCCGGGCCATGGTCAGGCGACACCCGTGGGGATACCGTGCGTGAGGCCGCAAAGTGATATGAGGTGTTACAGGCTAGATCGGTGTGACTTAGAATCGGGGTCCTGACAGCTTTGGTATCAGAGCCTGACTGCCTGTAGGATTACCAAGCCAAGCTGGTCGAAGTCATGTCTAGAAATGCTTTAGTTATATAAGGGAATTGATTGTGGATGGGAACATAAGGCTCTTTTACTCCTTATCCTCATGATCTTGTGATCTGAGTCAACCTCTTCTCTTCTACGGGGATTAAGAACTAGGCTTCTCTTCTATCTCTCAGGATGACGTGTTACTAAACCGTAGTTGCCTAGGATTGTTGAGTTCAAGCCTCAGTTCAGTTCCTACTACTTCCATATGTTCATAGCTAGCTCAGAACCTTGAGTTGGTAATGTTGAGTGGCTATGCCACCATTTTTTGCAGGTTGTCTCAAATCTTTTTGAGCATTTACATCCTTTATGTTATCCGAGTCATCCCAGGTTTCTAAACAGTCTGATGCATTTGCAAATCCCTTCTTTCCGTTCCCGATGTCCCTTTGGGCCAGTTCAACCACACTAATCAGTGAGTTGAGGTACTCTATTGCCTCGACATATATGTTGGAGCTATTATTATGACCCTAGGTGTCTTAGGGAGTCACCTAGTAATCTAGCAATGTTTTGTGTTCTCGGTGTACTGATTCTGGCCACCATTCTCGAAAGCATCCCGTGATGCCATTTAGTAGTAGGTATTCTACTCCTGTGTTCTTGACCCAAGAATCACTCTGTTCACTTCCTGTTGATATTGTTGCTAGTTCCTTTAGGATATTAGTAACCTTTGCGATAGTCCTCGAGGTCCGTGGTATATCGTTCTTCCAATACCATGAGACAATATGGCAGAAGTTCTTTTGAACCAAAAGATCACAACAAGAGTGCTCTTGATGAGTTCTCCATTCATAATTGTGATTCTGCCAGCTCTACCTTTCTGCATGGGTTATCTGGAAGAAATATGTTGAACTCGTTCGACATACTAATCTATGCATCCACAACTCAGAAAGTTATATGTTCCTTTGAGTTGTCCCCCTTCAGTTATATTCCGACCTTCATCTATCAATTGATAGTCAGGAGTAGTCGTGCACTCGTGTTATCGATGCCTATTACTCTTGTGGTTCGTCAAGCCATTCTATTCCAGAATGACTAGGATAAACAAACTCCAGCACCTCATCCATATCTAGGATTGGGTCAAAGCAATTGTATTTCGCAGATCAAAATGCCAATCCAGCTTTTGCTCTGTTCTACCTTGAAGTGTTACCATCTTCATGTCAATAATATCATAGGAATTGCACCATCTCTTATGAATCTTGATGCAGTGATACTTCTTGCCATCATTGTTCATTTCTCGGTACCCGAGTTATGGCAACTGGAATGCCGACAAGTGAACCGTGGTGTCTGAAATCAATACTCCTAGCTACCGTGTTGCTTGGTAGTTAATGGACAATACTCTCATTCTTAGCGTGTTGGTTATTGAATCATCATCCTAAGATTGATCGTGCTACCTCGTCCTTATTTCCGGTGCACTCTTTGTTCTTTGTGTTAGGATTGAATCCCTTGCTCTTATGATCATGTCATCTTGCCTTGAGAAGCAATATTGTTCCTGAGCTTAATAACATATCGGTGGTTCGTGATTTTCTGAATGTCTTCTCGAAAGTGTTACCAGGTTGTCACCTGACCGCTATGTTGAGTTCGTGATCAAGTTGGTTTCTTGTGACCACCCCTTCTCCAAGAATCTGTATTGGGTACCCCTGAGCTAGTTGGTTAAGCTAAACAACAACTTGGAGAGTTGGAAGATAAAAGCTTGTCTGACTTAGTTCATGTCAAGGGATATCTTTTGTGTGTGTGTGTGTTGAAGAAAGATGATATCTTCATCGATTGGTCCTTGTGATCAGTTGATGGATCTATTATCTTGGCCAAACTTTGATGTGAGTGTGGGCTATCCTCAAATCAAATCGAACCAACGATGTTCGTAATGTTGTCTTACTCGAGGTTGATTCCTCAAGCATACACCATTGCATCCTTTGGCCTGACCAATGCTATCACCTTGTTCACATAGTCGTGGAATTCCATCTTAATGGGAACCTTGATGAGTTGTTGTTGGGCCCATCAGCAGCATCTTGTCTCCCCCATGATTCGTGTTAAACATTAAGCTAGTGTTGGAAACTTTGTAAACAATGCCTTCATGTTCCATTCATGAAGCATATGTTTGGATCAAAGTAGCGACTTCCTCTAAGTTCACGTGCAATCGATGCAAGTTGCCGCCGTGAATTCGACAAAGTTTGTTTTGCTTCCTCTAGAATCATCTCAAGTCAGTCATGCATATGTGTGAAGTATATTGTGGTTTGGAGACTTGCAACCTTCATTCTATATGTATCCCTAGCACACCAAGCCACTAACTGATTTGTTCAAGGAGAAGAAGTTCCTTCATAAGAGCTAGTCATATGACTTATGCAAGGACTTTGTTATCCGCGATGATGGTTCCCAACTAGGACTCGGTAGTGTTTAATTGTAAGACTACTATGTGGTCATGCTTGTCTGGGACAACATGTTCACATGTGTTTAGCAGAACCAGCTCATGTTTTGGAGCATGCTACCGTAGTCTATTTCCCGAGAATCCTGCAACGTCATCTCGTCGACTTGTGTTGCAAACTTCCGTTTTTCTCTCTGGACTTGATGAGTCTGGAATATCCTGACACCAACCAGATCTGAATCTCAGGCAGATATGATGGTTGGACCTTTTCCCAGGAATTATAATGTTGGTCTTTCTAAACCGGTAAGGTGGATGTCGTCGCCAACACACCCAGCCGGAAGACCTATCATTGTAGTATCTTGATTGAGGAAGTTGGCCACCTCACCATAAGGATTTCGTACGATTTACTCTAGTAGTTATTCCTTATGGATTCTTGTGCTCCCGAAGTCTGACCTTTTACTTGATGTTCTAGATACCAAACCATATCTATAAATGGGTTACGCTACCACATCAAGGAGAACATTAGAAGCGGAGTGCTAAATGTCTCTCGGTCGAACATCCAGATTTCGTTTCCTTGGCATCGCTAAGGTGAAATCTGAGAAAGTGTTGTCCTCCTTTGTATCTACATTGACCATCACTATTCATCATGGTAGTAGGATGTGTTGCCAGGATCCTCGGCATGGATGTTGGTAGAACCTTGATGAATATGGAAATGCTCAAGTTCTTGAGAGCACGCGCAAGCAAAATCATCCCTTGCGTTGTCTTCAACAAGGTAGTCCACATCATCCATTCTAGTCTCGGTATGCCATCCCTACTTACTCCGCCAAACGATCGCTCGTAAATTGCCTTAGGCTGGTATAGAGAGTTCCAATGATCTCTGTATCAAAAGTAATTCTTTTTGCCACTTAAGGGATAATTCCACGAGTCACCTTCCATAAGGTATCACGTTACGAAATCATGGCAATTATCTCCTTGCTACTTTGAAATTCATGCTCCATCTTAGTCAAGTGTGGAATTGTAGCCTGCCAAATTGAAACCTCGTCATATGTTTCTTTCCTCCCCTCTTGATATGTGTTTTGTGTCTCAGCTCGAGAGATGTTCCTACATCTCACCCCATAAGTTGATCGTGAGTTGTTCGATCTTCGAGAAGATCGATTTTGGTAGAGAGTCTCTTTCCGTCATCATCATGTTGGATGAAGATCTCGATAGCAAAGACGTCAAGATCAATTGGAGCAATGAATCACCATCTCTGAGAACAGTAATTGGATCATGAAGATCATGTCGACTTTGTGTCCCCTCTGTCTTCTTACCTCACGTCTTGAATCTCGGGACGAGATTCTTGTTAGTGGGGGTGAGTTGTCACAGCCCTAGCTTTGGCCTTTGCTTGTCATTGCATATGCATCCATGCATCATCTTAAATTCAAGGAAATTGAATTGAGGGAATTCCCAAGCCTCAGAAATCTTTTAAAAATGATCAACACTAAAATATTTCAAATGAGCCCAACAAAATGTTCCTGCTAACCTCTGAAAATATTGGCAAGAGCTATAACTCAAACCAATATTTTTGGAATCACAGAAATAATTATTCTTAGGCCTTTGAATTAAATCACTAGCTATTTGATTTGGGTTTATATTACTATAAAATAGATATAAGCCCAATAATTTTGAAAATTTGCATGTGGCTCTGAACTAGTTTCCTAAGTCCACATAATAATTTTCAGAAGCATAGAAATTGGTTTGTTTGAAAACCAAACTCAAAACAAACTTCAAAAAAAAATAAAAAACAGAAACAAACAGAAAATAGAAAAGGCAGAGCACTTACCTGGCCTTACCTGCGGCCCAGCCCAACTGGCCTCTGTCAGTCGCCGTCCTCCTCTTGACAGAAGGACGCGAGGGCGTGTGCCCACCGCGCGCCGGCACGTGCCGGCCACCTCCTGCTTACCTGCTCGCTGCTGGAGGCACCCGAGGGCGCCACGCACTCCCCTCAACCCCTTGCACCTCCCCCCTCTCTCCCAGTACTCCCTCTCCCTCCTCTGCTCTCTTCCGCAGCGCCACCGAGTGCCTCCGTCGACACCGCTCGCCACCACCGCGGCCACCGGCCACCCCTCGCCCTGTCGATGAGACCTTGAGCTCCGCATCGTCGTCTTCTTCATCCATGCCGAGCCAAGCAACCGGGGAAGCCCCGAATCGCCGTCCCCGCCGTCTTCTTCAACCTCGGTCCGCCGGAGATCCCCTTCGCCGCCCGCTCGCTCTGACGCTTCCCCGAGCCAAACGAGCCGCCCATCCGACTCCCTGTGAGCCCCGCCGTCATCTCCCCCTCTCCCCTTGGTCGATTTCTCGTTGCAACGCCGATGATCGCGAGTCCCGTATGCCGCCGCCGCACGAGCTCGTCGCCGACGAGGCTCCGGTGACCAAATGGTCCCGTGTGTGCCTCCGTTGGGTTCGTGAGCTCTCGTAGAACATGTAGGTGCAAACCGCTGGTCCTCCCACGCGCCGTGTCATCGAATCCGTCGACACCCGAGCTCCGGCCACCGCCCAGCTCGCCACTGCCGCCGCTACAGACCACCTCGCGCCCTCTCACTGCCTCCGCTGGATGTGTGGGAGGACGAGCTACCTCCTGGTACCCTCAGCGCACCCAGCCACTGCCCCTAGCGCCACTCCGATGAGCCACCGCCGCTCTGGGTCGTCGCCGTCATCTAACCGCCGGCGCATCCGACATGGGCGTCATTAGCGGCTAATGGCGCCACTAATTGAACCCACACCCACTGACACCGGGCCCCATGCCCTTAATTAACAATAGTTTAGTTTCTGATTAGATTTAACTAATAACAGTGGCCCCACAAGTCAGAGTTGACGTGCTGACGTGGCCGTTGACCGGACCCACCTGTCTGTGTCACTAACTAATACTGAGTCGATGACACATGGGTCCCACTGTCAGGTTTGACTCTCGTTAGGCGTTGTTGACCTGCTGAGGTCAGCATGACCTAATGCTGATGCAATAAGTCTTTTTCTGGATTAAACTTAATTCAAGAAATTGCAGAAAATACTCTAAACTTCTAAAATTCATAGAAAATTATCTATAGCTCCAAATGAAATAAATTATATATGAAAAATTATCAGAAAAGTTCAAGGAATCCATCTGTACCATTTTCATGCATGTTTGATCAAGTTAACCTCACTGTTTAGGATGAAACATGATAAGGGCAAATTTCATAATAGGTTTGGAGTTGGAATTTGATATAGTTTTGAATTCCACTTCAATTAAAATGACTTTCTGTTGCATTAGCCCAAATCACAGCATATTGCCATGTCATGATCATGCATCATATTATTGCATTGCATTGATTGTATTCTTCCTTGTTTGTCGGTAATTGCCCCCTCTCAGTAGACGATGTTTCCGACGATGAGTTCGATGACACCGATGAAGAGCTATAATATCTTCAGAAGTGCCAGGCAAGCAAAAACCCCTTGTTCATTCTGATACAATCCTACTCTCTCGCTCCTGCTCTCTTTTACTACATTAAGACAACAACGTTTCAACTGTTACATGCTGCGGTAGCTGAACCCCTTTCCTGTGCATGACCTGTCATTGCCATAGTAAATAGATGAAACCCACTAGCATGAGTAGGAGTTGTTTGAGCCCTGATGTGCCTACTCATTCATGTTTGTTTGTCATGCCTGCTACTGCTTAGAGTTGAGTCAGGTATGATTCATCGGGGATGAATTGGAATGGTGATGAACATGTCCTACTGTGTGTGAGCTAAGTGTGTGAACACGATTTGGTAAAGGTAGCGGTGAGAGGCCATGTAGGAGTACATGGTGGGTTGTCTCATTGCAGCCGTCCTTAGGAACTGAGTTCTGTGTTTGTGATCCATGAACAGTTACTACCACACATTGGGTTCCGGTAACTCGACCCCTCTCGACTTATTAATCAACTCGGTCTCTGTCCAGGAGTTGCAATTAGTTTCTGGTGTTTGTAGGTAGTGTTAGTAGTCTACCAAGTGGCACCCGGTACAGGTGGGCTTGGGACAGACTAGGCACAGTGGCACGGTGTACCAAGTGGCACCCGGATGGTGGGCTTGGGAACCCTGCACACATCGTTTGGGGCCATGAGCGACACCCCGGCCGGATCTCCTTGCGGATGGAACCCGAATAGGCGATAAACCTGGACTAGAGACTTGTTGGTTAGTCAGGTCGTGGCCGACTCCCTCGCTCGGCTTCCGCTTGAAGGTTGCCGAGGTACACAACGTGTACAGGGCGATAAGTGGCGAGAGCGTGTGTGAAGAAGTACACCCCTACAGGGTTATCATTATCTATTCGAATAGCCGGATTCCTCAGATATGGAAACTTGGACCCCCTGCATATTTCATAGACAAGTGAAAGTGGATACTCTAATGCGTAAGATAAGCGTGAGTGCTATGGATGGCGTTCTCGTAGGGAGGCGGGAGCGGATCCATGGTGCAGTATTGATATGGTGAATATGTGGACTCGTGTGCGCCACCTCAACAGAGTTACCTGCAGTCGTAGTTTAGGATAGCCATCGAGTGAAAGCTGGCTTGCTGCAGTCAAACTCCACCACCTCTTTGTTGATACCGATGCATATGTAGTTAGTTCTGATGTAAGTCTTGCTGGGTACATTTGTACTCATGTTTGCCTATTCTATGTTTTGCAGAGAGACTTCAGTCTCGCTAGTAGTTCCGCGTGGACTTCGACGTTTAGCTTGTTACCTCAGCTACGATCTTGTACCCTTGGGAGGGTCTAGTAGATAGTCAGGTTCTGAGCCTTCTTCATTTGTAGTTGTCTGTACTCAGACAAGTTAAGCTTCTACATGTGCTTGTTGCTTGTATGCTCTGTATGTTGGGTCATGAGACCCATGTTTGTAATTCTTGGCTCCTCGGAGCCTAATGAATAAATACTTTGAGTCGTAGAGTCTTGTTGTGATGCCATGTTGTATTGCACATATTGAGCATATTGTGTGTATGATTGAAATGCTTGGTATGTGTGGGATCCGACAACCTAGTTGTTTATCCTTGGTAGCCTCTCTTATGGGGAAATGTAGTCTTGTGCTTCCATGAGCCATAGTAGTGCGCTACAGCCCGGTTCACCGGAGTCCTGCTAGCCCAGCACTACTGCTTTGGAACACTTGACTGACCGGCATGTGATCACTTTGTTCCTGTGTCTGTCCCTTCGGGGAAATGTCACGTGGTGACATCCAGAGTCCTTCCTAGCCTGCTACAGCCCGGTTCACCGGAGTCCTGTTAGCCCAGTGCTACAGCCCGGATCCGCACGCTGCTGACCGACATGCTCGATGTTGATTCATGTATGCCTGTCCCCGTAAGTTAGTGCCACTTTGGGTTCACGACTAGTCATGTCGGCCCGGGTTCTCTGTCATATGGATGCTAGCGACACTATCATATACGTGAGCCAAAAGGCGCAAGCGGTCCCGGGCCATGGTAAGGCGACACCCATGGGGATACCGTGCATGAGGCCGCAAAGTGATATGAGGTGTTACAGGCTAGATCGGTGTGACTTAGAATCGGGGTCCTGACAGTAACCCTAGGTTCTCGGACTAAGGTAACCCCTTTATCTATGATATTACTATCCATCCAACCTAACTTTAAGGGGCATCCTACAGAATGCTCTGCTAGAATCATACTCGTCGATTAGGAAGAGAGGTGTGAGACAATGCGTGAGAGATAGGCGTAAAGATAATGTGCGTACATGAGACACGTAGGCAGGTCCATGTATATAGAAAGGGTCGATGAGGATTGTGCGTGTGTATGTTTGCGAGAGGAAGAGTGCTTGTGATAAAGGTTAGTGAAAACAGTTGTAAATGGTTACGAGAGGGAGGGAGGGAGGGTTATATCTAGAGCATGTGTGCGAGAAAGACACCTCGGGAGAGAGTGTGTGAGCATGTGTGAGAGACCATCGATGGAGAGTGAAACTACACATAAAAGACTGCTCTACACATTGATTAAAGATATAAATTGTATCCAAATATTAGGATGGTATCATGATATTAGCAATTCGCGTAAGGAGCGGTCATTGATCCATCAGACATCTAGATTCTATCGAATTTGAGCATGTCTATGTTATTATTCGACACAATTGATCCACATAGTTAGTATTTTGAACTCCAGACAATGCATCGCTTTAGCAATCAAATATAAACGTGAGTATAGTTCATGTTGTGTGTGTAAAGCACATTATACATACGAAGGTTACACAATGGACATTATAAATAGCTACTACCTATGAACTAGCATACATTTGAATTCAACTTAAGGTGGTTTAAAAAAATCAAATTCAACATGAAGTCCATTCAATTATTTGAATTTGATATCATGGCATTTGTAAACCATACCTAAATTATGGGGGCACCAATCTTTGCTCTGATTTTGTACATAATAGCATATGTAGTCGTGTACAAAATAGATTCAAATTTAGCTCCTCCATTCCAAAATAATCGTAGTTATAGGATTTTCAAGTGTCAAAATTTCAAAAAGAAGCGGATAATTTAATAAGGTCTTCAAACATACAAGGTCAAATATAACGTTGTATATTTACGTCAATCCTCATAGTTCAAGAGTACTCTAAACGTGAATGCTTGTGTTTCAAAATTTCGAACGAAGCGCCAAAAGAGCCTCTACTCGCCCAAAACCGCGTGAGACCAATGTTTGGTAGTACAAGGAAATTACTTTTCTAATAACTCCGACCCGTGAAACCTACCGGCCCGACGTCCAAAGGTCTAAACCGGGGTAGGTTTGTAGCTTCATCTAGATGCCACACAACCTCATCCGAAAAACATTCATACACAATGGCCGCCTAAGCACACATGCGCGCGGCCGAAATCGCTCCCGCCCACTATTTGGGACACCGGGGATTACCATCCTACCCCCGATCCGCAGTAGGTCCGAAATTTAAGAGGGGGGCAAAGTTTGTACTTTCCCCAAATTTCAAACAAGCGCGTCCCATTTCTGTTCAAAAAAGCAAAAAACAAGCGCGTCCCAGACCGAAACATGGTTCCCCCCACCCGTCCGATTCCCCATTCGTACTCCGTGGGCGCCGAAACTACCTCTCCACCAGCCGCAAAACCCCGGCGTCCTCCGTCCTCCACCCCATCCCACCCATCAACCGCCGCCCTCCTCCATCACGCCGGAGCCGATACCCCGACGTCATCATCCACCGCAACCTCAACCGCAACGCCCTCCACGGCTAGTAGTTGAAGCCGAGGCCGAGCCATCCGTACCCGAGCCAGTTCAACCACGCCGTCCTACGCCTCACCGCTGCCGCTCCAACTTCGCCACCCTCCACCGCACTGGAGTTGTTCCTGCTACGCCATCCTTCACCGCCTCGGATCTGCTTCCCCTCTGCAGACATACGGCCACGGCAACACAGTCAACAATTTGGCCATGGGTTCATCCAAGCCTGCACCCTCCAGAACATCGGTTTCCCCGGTAAAAAGAAGAAATTCGGCGCGACTTGTGGAGGTGACCACACTGGCAACCGAAAAAGGTACTCCTCTTCCCTTATTCGTGCAAATCTTACATCTCTGCTTGCACGGTATTCATCCCACAGAAGACACTAGTTGACCGCTTCTTCTTGATACTAGATGTTCCTAGTAACTCGCGATGCACAAGGTTCTCCTCATATACTATTTCACCTTAGCTAGAGGTCCGTCGCCCCCCTGAATTTCAATTTCTGGCCACTTGATTCCCAATTAACGGAAGCATTCCCCGGCGTAATAGGCGCTAGTACGCCTATTACGCCAGGGAAGCAGCGCCTTGGTGTTTATCTTAGGGGCGTGTGCGGCCTAGAGCTACTGGCGCCCGATCTAGAGGTCGGCCAGGATTAAAGGGATGGCCTGGGGACGCTGCCAAGCACGGCGGTGGTGTGAGGTCGATGGGAGGGCGGGGCGGCGGAGGCAGGGGTCTGGGCCGGTGGTCGCTGGCGGTCCGAGAAAGATCGTCAACAATGACTGGCGGGAGGTAAACGAAGGCCATCTGCCCGTTCCTTATAGATCGAACGGTTCATTAAAAAATCGATTGACCTATTTATTTTCAGTCGACTGTCATCTTAGATATGACCACATGTGGTGGTGTGCTGGAGGAGTACCTGAATTTCCTGTGCTCATATATTACAAAATCATACAGAGTAGAATCTAATTTTGTTTGCCATGCAATGTTGTAGAGCTATCATATGTCTCATGTCATTTATTTTTCAGCCACCTGCTATCTGCTACTTTTACAGTGCACTAGTTCTGCACACACTTCACAATTACTCTCACTGTTGTGTTTTTATGCAAGGGTATTTCAGACTCTACTGCCATGAGAGAAGCCAAAAAGAAAAGAGAGAAGACGCTCCAGTTTGGTGTGCGCGTAGGCAAGACACGTTTCAGCGCTATAATGGGTGCAGTTTCAGCAGATGGAGACGGTAAACGTAGCTCTGGAGTTGATGACCTCGCTCACAATGAACCACCATCCCAGGTGCTTGCTTTAACTTTGTGGTGTCATATGTGGTTTCATGTTCCATATGGTGTCTAGCTTGTATTCGAAAGGCCGAAGTCGGTAAGATAAGGAAATATTTTTTTTACATGAACCACCATCCCGTGAGCACCAGAAGACAAATAGCTAGTCAGGGCACTGGTCGAGCCAATGATAAGCCCAACAAAGATAGGCATCACCTGGAAGCCAACTAAAAAGCTGCGATGGTGGCGAAGCAGCCCGCCTCCCACCAGGCTCTCAGGTCCTAGATGATCATGCTCACCACTCCAGCCGATGTCTAGCTTGTATTGCTTCCAAGTTGGTTAAATTGCATCTGCTTAGCTTACACATTATACCTTTGAATATGACATGCCTTTCTGTTTTTGGTACATACTAGTACATCTGTGTATTAACCATGTTCTTACATCAAACTAATGTTCTTGTGTATCCCTCATCAATCACTTATGACAAGGCAGGCAGGCAAGGGGACTACTCCTCATTTAAAGAATGCAGCGTCAGCCTCCCGACATGATTCTCAAGAAACAGAAATGCCAGATGAAGATAGTGAACGTAGCTCTGTAGTTGATTACAGCATTTCCCCTACACTAGCATCGCAGGTGCTTGCTCTAACTTGGCAGCGTGATATGTGGTTGCATGTTGCATATGGTGTCTAGATTGTAATTCTTCCAATCTCGTTAAACTGCATGTGCTAGTCTGCTTAGCTTATACATTATACCTGTTAATGTGACATGCCTTCCTGTATTTAGTACATAGTACATCTATCTATTAAGCATTTCCTTACATAAAACTATTGTTTTTTTGTATCCCGCATCAATCAACATGGCGAGACACCTTTAGTATATCCAGTGCGATATTAGTTGCATCTTTCATATGATTTATAGCATGCACTACTTCTAATTTGTTGAAATTCCATTTATGATGGGACGCTTTTAACTTGGCAGAGTCATATTGGTTGCATCTTTCATGTGGTGTCTAGCTTGCATTGCTTCTTATTTGCTAGAATGCTTTCTGCTTAGTTTACACAAACAGTTGTGAACATGCCATGTCGTCTTGTTTTTCGTACATATTCCATCCTGGTATCATGTGTTTGCCTTAAATCAAAGTAGTGATTGTCAGTATCATGCATGAATGAGTTCTAAAGAGAGAATTTTATTGCTTTTTCTTATCGGTTTTACTTGACAATTCAAAATCAATAAAGCGGAAGGAAGTTAGCAAGGCAGCGGATAAAGGTGCTCCTTCCGAACAGAGGGCCTCTACAGTTTCTACTCCTCCACACCCCCAAGATGATTTCCAAGACAACACATGCATAGACACTCAACAAAGCTGTGTTTATGATGAGCACGTCTCCCCTAGTGCAGCATCACCGGTGCTCCCTCTAACTTGGCACTGCTATATGTGGTTGCATGTTATGTGTGATGTCTAGCTTGTATTGCTTCTAATTTTGTTGAATTCCATCTACTTACTTTACACATTATACTTGAATAAGACACATGTTCCTGTTTCTAGAACATACAATATCTGTCTATCACACCATGTTCTTACATCAAATTACTACTGTTGTGTAACCTACAATAATCACTTATCATAAGACATGTTTGACTTCGGAGTGTGATATAGGTTACATCTCACATTCTTTTCTAGCTTGTATTACCAATTTGTTGAAATGGCACTTATGATGAGACAGTTTTAACTTGGTAGAGTCATATTCGTTGCATCTTTCATATGGTGTCTAGCTTTCATTGCTTCTAATTTGTTGAAATGCCTTCTCCTTAGTTTACACATCATAAGTTGTGAATATGCAATGCTATGAATATGCAATGGCACTAATGACGAGAGACCTCTAACATGGTAGTGTGATGTTGTTTGCATCTTGCATATGATTTATTTCTTGTACTGCTTCACATTTGTTTAAACGCCATTTATGATGAGACACTGTTAACTTGGCAGAGCGATATTTGTAGCATCTTTCATATGGTGTCTACCTTCCATTGCATTGCTTCTAATTTGGTGAAATGTCTTCTTATTAGTTTACACATCATAGTTCTGGTTATCTCTTCCGTCCTGTTTTTCATACATATTACATCCTCCTATCATGTGGTTGTCTAACATCAAAGTTCAGTTCGTCTGCATCACGCATCAATTTGTTCTGAAGAACTAAATTGTTATTTGTTTTTCTTGTCGGCTTGACTTAACATGGCACAGAGAAAGAGGAAGAAACACAGAATGGCAGGGAATGAGAAGCAGATGAATCCTGCAGATTCTGCTTGTACTGATGGTGCAATAGAAGGTCAAAGTCCAGCAGAAAATTCTACAAACACGTCATCCCATGCTACGTGAGTTGCAAAAAAAGACAAACAGAAACAAATAGCTGCCACCAAACAAGCAGAGACAACCCTAGTTCTTGCAACACCTACCATAGTACTACTAGCTGCACGACATACTCGTGCGTCAACTGAGCTAGCAGCACGTTCCCAAGCTCCCTTGCCACCTGACACTACTTCCCAAGCACTCTTGACACAAGACGAGTTGGCAATATCAGATGAACCTTGTGAGCTTCAACAGCAAGAAGGTAGTTGCTGGAGTCAAGTTACAGTTGCATGCTTCTTTATATGTAGTCTCACAGTTTGATGTACACTAACACTTCCTATGTTTGTTGTTGGACTAGCACCTAGGCGCAAGAGGAAACAAACATCAGGGATAATGCTCGATAGGTTAACTAAATCTAGAGGAGGAAGAATGGAGATCCGTTTTGAGGCAGGTTTAAAAAGGCCACGTGATGCTACAGAGTCAGCCAAGTTAGTATCAGAGGCAACGGTTGCTATTAGGTGTCATGTACGTATCCTCCCAACATGGATTCAGTACAGGAATGACAAAGACGAAACCCAGTTCAACATCTTCCTCGACCATTTATCTGTAAGTATGGTTATGTATGGAAACTAGTAATATCGTCTTGCTCTATCCAATACTTTCTAGGTTGCTGATAATGAGACTCCCATAATTTTGAACAGATGAGTTTCAAGTTGAATAGACAAGATGATGCAACCAGACAAGCTTGCACCCATGTTTTCAAGTCTGCTCTGTGACAGTATCAGTATAACTTGAGGAAAACTCACTTTGAAGGCAAGGCTAACAATGAACTTGCCCAAACATCTCCAGTGGAAAATATATCTGATGAAGACTGGAGAGGCCTCGTTAAACACTGGTCCGATCCGAAGTATCAGGTACATTATATATATGTCATTAGATCACATGTTGAAGTCCTATTTACGCATGTGCCACACAAATCTATCTTCTTGTAGGTGAACTGTTCAAAGAACAAGGCCAACCGTCGAAAGTGAAATTCCAACAGACGACGGGATCTCGTAGCTATATTGCACACTGCGAGGCTCTTGTAATTAGTTGTTGTTTCACTCTTTTCGCTGTACCATATTATCAGATCTATATTGACTTGTTCCAAATGTAGAGGAAAGCCCGCAAGGACCAAAAAGTACCTGAACTAAATGTTGTGGAAATCTTCAAGGACTGTCACACCAGCAAGAAGAAGGGCATGACTACACCAGTCAAAGCCGTTGTTGTAAGTCCTTAATCCTCATGCCTTTTAACTACTACTTACTCTGACTTGTGCCTTGAACTGCATGGTTTGCAGCCAATGTCTATTACTCTTTTCAATTTTATACACAATTGTCTTAGCGTATCATTGCACCTTACAAGGTTTAAAAGAGAGGAGTGATGTTCCTTTGATCTTGACCCGTAATCTAGTTCCGTGCTGGACTTGCCCACACAACGTTACAATTGCCTGTTTGTCTGTTCTCAGTTGTTTTGTGATATGAATGACATCATACTATGCTTACCGTATTATAAACTTCGTCTCTTTATCCTTAGCCCTCAATACAATGTGAAGAAATAGACAATACATTAGCGATGGTACATGGTCATATGTTTGGAACCTGGTTTTATTATGTACTTTGCAATAAAATACAACTAATATTTTACATGGGTTCACCAGAATAAGTTCTGTATATAGACCAAAGCTATTTTGTTTGGTTTTGCTGCCTCCTTAATATCTTCTGTTCGGGTACTACTAATGTAAAACCTCAACTTTTCTGCAAGCTATGGAAAAAATGGTGGAACCGCCACCTTCTGAAGGTGGCGAGGCAACTATAACCGCAATGTCAGCTCTTGCTGCAGTGGGTCAGTACCTGTCCACTAACAGTGCCAAAAGCACGTTCCTGCGTAATACTGGGTTGGTTGTTAAGGCAATATCGTCCAAACTGCCTCATGATCAAGATATGCAAGCTCAAAGCAATGTTGTATCTGCGCTCCAGACACAAGTCCATTCCCTAACAGAGACCCTTTGTGAAACAAGGAGAAACATTGCTCAATGTCGTCAAGATATGCATGGTTTTGAAACCAGACTATCAGACATTTGCTATGTTGTTCAGGAGCCTAGGGGAAATGAAGGCGAGGGTTATGGTGCTCCATTGGACAATACAACATGAAAACGTAACAGTCAGGTCAAATGAACTGAGCTTCTGAACTTCTGGTGGTGCATTTACCTGCTAGACTGTTAAGTTTTATGCCAACCTTCCTTTTGTTATATAGTTGTAATTTGTTTTGGTGCGATACAAAATTTATTCTTAACGTGCAGCCACCGCCTGAAGAAAACAGCAAGCCATTTTTGTATAGTGTAGGGTGTTCCCTATATTTGCACTGGTGGCGATCTTTGATGCCGAGTGGATGTAATCTGTGCAATCGCCTTAATAGCCTAGCATTAGTTTCGGCCTTATTTATTTCCTAGTCTTCTTTTTCCCTGGTTCGCTAGTGGCCGCAACTACCATGGGCCATACATGGGCCGTAGGATCCATGGGTCTCCTACGGGCCGTCGATAAATGGGCCTGTAATCGGTGGGCCTCGGGCCGTCGGATAAATGGGTCTACATGGGCCATAATCGGGCGTAATTGGTATCGGCCCAGCACGGTAACAGGCCGTTAACAGGCCGTAGGACAGCAAAGGCTTAATTCTGTCACAGGCATAACGGGTCGTTAATGGGCCAGAATATAGGACGGGCTGTAAACGGCGCAACGGGTTAACAGGCCAGAAACGGGCCGACTCTTGCCATGGGCCGAATTTGGCCCATTAGGGTAACAGGCCAGTAACGGGCTGACTCTTGCCATGGGCCGAATTTGGCCCATTAGTGGAACAGGCCAGTAACGGGCCGACTCTTACCATGGGCCGAATTTGGCCCATTAGGGGAACAGGCCAGTAACGGGCCAGAAGTAATCGAGGGCCGAAAAGGAGCCCAAGAACGTATGGGTCGTCAATAGGCCGAAAGCTAACACGGGCTGGAAACGGCCCATGTAAATCACGGGCCATTAACGGGTATAAAGAAAATTATTGTTCATTATGGGCTAGAGTCACCGTGGGCCTTTACCTGGGCTGGCCTATTATGGCACACGAAAATCTTGTGGGCCTTTACCTGGGCCGGCCCATTATGGCCCGCGAAATCTTGTGGGCCTTTAGCTGGGCCAGCCCATTATGGTCCGTAAAATCTCGTGGGCCTTTAGCTGGGCCGGCCCATTATGGTCCCCAAAATCTTGTGGGCCTTTAGTTGGGCCGGCCCATTTAAACTTGTTGGGCCGTGCCACGTGTCGACGTATCATAGGCGCCTTTTGTCCAGTGAGTGGATGGCATCTGTCCCGACGATGAGCCGACACGTGTTTCCTCTAGCCAATGATGATTTTACACGTGGAAAATCCCCATTGGTCGGGGCTGTTAACGGGTTATCGGATCCAAAACCCGACCCGATAGCTTAACGGCGTTCCGTTACGGTGGATGCCACGTGTCGGTCACCCTTGACGAAAGCACTTCTGTGACGTGCGATTTATCGTCATGGAAGTGGACACTTCTGTGATGATAATTTTGGTAATGTCATGGAACACTTCTATGATAGCACATGTATGACTATCTTGATTCTGTCATAAATTTGTCATGGATGTACATGCATGACAAAAAAGTGACCTACTGTGACAAATACGTATCATCACGGAATTGTATTTTTTGTAGTGTTGGCAGAGGATGAAATTAATGATACGTAATTTCCCTAAACATGGTTTTAATTTGTGGATGATTATACAAAAAATTTATGCCGGATTGAATTTTGCTTCTAGAAATATTTTAGATTCGGCCGCGGGAGGCACTTTTATGGAAATCACTTTAGGATAGGCTACCAAACTCCTAGATAATATTATGGTTAATTATTCTCAATGGCACACTGAAAGATCTACCCGTAAAAAAGTGCATGCGATAGAAGAAATTAATGTTTTGAGTGGAAAGATGGATGAACTTATGAATTTTTTTGCTAATAACAGTGCTCCTACTGATCCTAATGATATGCCTTTGTCTACTTTGATTGAGAATAATAATGAATCTATGGATGTGAATTTTGTTGGTAGGAACAAATTTGGTAATAACGCGTATAGAGGTAATTTTAATTCTAGGCCATTTCCTAGTAATTCCTCTAATAATTATGGTAATTCCTACAACAATTCTTATGGAAATTATTATAAGATGCCCTCTGATTTTGATTCTAATATTAAATAATTTATTAGTTCACAAAAGAGTTTCAATGCTTTGAATGAAGAAAAATTGCTTAAGATTGATGAGTTGGCTAGGAACGTTGATAGAACTTCTCTTGATGTTGATTCTTTGAAACTTAGATCTATTCCACCTAAGCATAATATCAATGAGTCTCTCAAAGCCATGAGAATTTCCATTGATGAGTGTAAAGAAAGAACCGCTCGGATGCGTGCTAAGAAAGATTGCTTTGTGAAAGCGTGTTCTTCTAGTTTTCATGATAATAAGGATGAAGATCTAAAAGTTATTGATGTGTCCCCTATTAAATCTTTGTTTTGCAATATGAATCTTGATAATGATGGTATTGAAGATGAGCCACCTTTACCTAGAAGGTGTTCCAAAAATTGTTAAAAGTGGGTTTGAAGAGATTAAAACGTTAGATATCAATGAACCCACGATTTTGGATTTCAAGGAATTTAATTATGATAATTTCTCTTTTATAGATTGTATTTCCTTGTTGCAATCCGTGCTAAATTCTCCTCATGCTTATAGTCAAAATAAAGCTTTTACTAAACATATTGTTGATGCTTTGATGCAATCTTATGAAGAAAAACTTGAGTTGGAAGTTTCTATACCTAGAAAACTTTATGATGAGTGGGAACCTACTATTAAAATTAAAATTAAAGATCATGAATGCTATGCTTTATGTGATTTGGGTGCTAGTGTTTCCACGATTCCAAAAACTTTGTGTGATTTGCTAGGTTTCCGTGATTTTGATGATTGTTCTTTAAACTTGCACCTTGCGGATTCCACTGTTAAGAAACCTATGGGAAGAGTTAATGATGTTCCTATTGTTGAAAATAGGAACTATGTGCCCATACATTTCATTGTTCTTGACATAGATTGCAACCCTTCATGTCCTATTATTCTTGGTAGACCTTTCCTTAGAACGATTGGTGCAATTATTGATATGAAGGAAGGGAATATTAGATTCCAATTCCCATTAAGGAAAGGCATGGAACACTTACCTAGAAAGAAAATTGAATTACCATATGAATATATTATGAGAGCCACTTATGGATTGCCTACCAAAGATGGCAATACCTAGATCTATCCTTGCTTTTACGCCTAGCTAGGGGCGTTAAACGATAGCGCTTGTTGGGAGGCAACCCAATTTTATTTTTATTCCTTGCTTTCTGCTCCTGTTTAGTAATAAATAATTTATCTACCCTCTGTTTTGGTTGTTTTTTTGTGTTTAATTAGTGTTTGTGCCAAGTAGAACCGTTGGGAAGACTTGGGGAAAGTCTTTTTGATCTTGCTGTAAAAAACAGAAACTTTAGCGCTCACGAGAATTGCTGAAATTTTTATTTGGAAAGTGATATTTAGTTAATTATTTTTGAATATGATTAATAGATAAATTCCTCACGTCCAGCAATTTATTTTAGAATTTTTGGGCTTCCAGAAGTTTGCGTTAGCTACAGATTACTACAGACTGTTCTGTTTTTGACAGATTCTGTTTTTCGTGTGTTGTTTGCTTATTTTGATGAATCTATGGCTATTAAAAGAGTTTATAAACCATAGAGAAGTTGGAATGCAGTAGGTTTAACACCAATATAAATCAAGAATGAGTTCATTACAGTACCTTGAAGTGGTGTTTTGTTTTCTTTCGCTAATGGAGCTCACGAGATTTTCTATTTTGAGTTTTGTGTTGTGAAGTTTTCAAGTTTTGGGTAAAGATTTGATGGATTATGGAACAAGGAGTGGCAAGAGCCTAAGATTGGGGATGCCCATGGAACCCCAAGGTAAAATTCAAGGACACCAAAAATCCTAAGCTTGGGGATGCCCCAGAAGGCATCCCCTCTTTCGTCTTCGTCTATCGGTAACTTTACTTGGAGCTATATTTTTATTCACCACATGATATGTGTTTTGCTTGGAGCGTCTTGTATAATTTGAGTCTTTGCTTTTTAGTTTACCACAATCATCCTTGCTGTACACACCTTTTGATAGAGACTCACATGATTGGGAATTTATTAGAATACTCTATGTGCTTCACTTATATCTTTTGAGCTATATAGTTTTTGCTCTAGTGCTTCACTTATATCTTTTAGAGCACGGTGGTGGTTTTATTTTATAGAAATAATTGATATCTCATGCTTCACTTATATTATTTTGAGAGTCCTTTAGAACAACATGGCAATAATAAAAACTTTCATAGAAGTGCATTGAATAATATGAGAAGTTTGATACTTGATAATTGTTTTGAGATATGGAGATGGTGATATTAGAGTCATGTTAGTTGAGTAGTTGTGAATTTCAGAAATACTTGTGTTAAAGTTTGTGATTCCCGTAGCATGCACGTATGGTGAACCGCTATGTGATGAAGTCGGAGCATGATTTATTTATTGATTGTCTTCCTTATGAGTGGCGGTCGGGGATGAGCGATGGTCTTTTCCTACCAATCTATCCCCCTAGCTGCATGCGCGTAATACTTTGTTTCGATAACTAATAGATTCTTGCAATAAGTATGTGAGTTCTTTATGACTAATGTTGAGTCCATGGATTATACGCATTCTCACCCTTCCACCATTGCTAGCCTCTCTAGTATCGCGCAACTTTCGCCGGTACCATAAACCCACCATATACCTTCCTCAAAACAACCACCATACCTACCTATTATGGCATTTCCATAGCCATTCCGAGATATATTGCCATGCAACTTTCCATCGTTCCGTTATTATGACATGCTTCATCATTGTCATATTACTTGCATGATCTTGTAGTTGACATCATATTTGTGGCAAAGCCACCGTTCATAATTTTCATACATGTCACTCATGCATCATTGCACATCCCAGTACACCGCCGGAGGCATTCACATAGAGTCATATCTTGTTCTAAGTATCGAGTTGTAATTTTTGAGTTGTAAGTAAATAAAGTGTGATGATCATCATTATTAGAGCATTGTCCCTGTGAGGAAAGGATGATGGAGACTATGATTCCCCCACAAGTCGGGATGAGACTCCGGATGAAAAAAGAGGCCAAAAAGAAAAAGAAAGAAAGAAGGCCCAAAGAAAAAAATGAGAGAAAAAGAGAGAAGGGACAATGTTACTATCCTTTTTCCACACTTGTGCTTCAAAGTAGCACCATGATCTTCATGATAGAGAGTCTCCTTTGATATCACTTTCATATACTACTGGGAATTTTTCATTATAGAACTTGGCTTGTATATTCCAATGATGGGCTTCCTCAAATTGCCCTAGGTCTTCATGAGCAAGCAAGTTGGATGCACACCACTTAGTTTCTTTTGTTGAGCTTTCATATACTTATAGCTCTAGTGCATCTGTTGCATGGCAATCCCTACTCACTCACATTGATATCTATTTATGGGCATCTCCATAGCCCGTTGATACGCCTAGTTGATGTGAGACTATCTTCTCCTTTTTTGTCTTCTCCACAACCACCATTCTATTCCACCATATAGTGCTATATCCATGGCTCACGCTCATATATTGCGTGAAGATTGAAAAAGTTTGAGAACATCAAAAGTTTGAAACAATTGCCTGGCTTGTCATCGGGGTTGTGCATGATTTAAATATTTTGTGTGGTGAAGATAGAGCATAGCCAGGCTATATGATTTTGTAGGGATAACTTTCTTTGGCCATGTTATTTTGAGAAGACATAATTTCTTAGTTAGTATGCTTGAAATATTATTATTTTTATGTCAATATTAAACTTTTGTCTTGAATCTTATGGATCTGAACATTCATGCCACAATAAATAAAAATTACATTGAGAAATATGTTAGAAAGCATTCCACATCAAAAATTCTTCTTTTATCATTTACCTACTCGAGGACGAGCAGTAATTAAGCTTGGGGATGCTTGATACGTCTCCAACGTATCTACAATTTTTGATTGCTCCATGCTATTATATTATCTATTTTGGATGTTAATGGGCTCTATTTTACACTTTTATATCATTTTTGGGACTAACCTACTAATCGGAGGCCCAGCCCAAATTGCTGTTTTTTTTTGCCTATTTTAGGGTTTCGAAGAAAAGGAATATCAAACGGAGTCCAAACGGAATGAAACCTTCGGGAACGTGATTTTCTCAACGAACGTGATCCAGGAGACATGGAGTGGGCGTCAAGAAACAACGGAGGAGGCCACGAGGCAAGGGGGTGCGCCTACCCCCCTGGGCGCGCCCTCCACCCTCGTGGGCCCTCTGTTGCTCTACCGACGTACTTCTTCCTCCTATATATATCCACGTACCCCCCAAACATCCAGGAGCACCACGAAAACCTAATTCCACCGCCGCAACCTTCTGTACCCGAGAGATCCCATCTTGGGGCCTTTTCGGGAGCTCCACCGGAGGGGGCATCGATCACGGAGGGCCTCTACATCAACTCCATGGACTCTCTGGTGATGTGTGAGTAGTTTATTTCAGACCTTCGGTTCCATAGTTATTAGTTAGATGGCTTCTTCTCTCTCTTTGGATCTCAATGCAAAGTTCTCCTCGATCTTCTTGGAGATCTATTCGATGTAATCTTCTTTTGCGGTGTGTTTGTCGAGATCCGATGAATTGTGGGTTTATGATTCAGATTATCTATGAACAATATTTGATTCTCCTCTGAATTTTTTTATGTATGATTGGTTTACCTTTGCAAGTCTCTTCGAATTATTGGTTTGGTTTGGCCTACTAGATTGATCTTTCTTGCAATGGGAGAAGTGCTTAGCTTTGGGTTCAATCTTGTGGTGCTCGATCCTAGTGACAGAAAGGGAACCGACACGTATTGTATTGTTGCCATCGAGGATAAAAAGATGGGGTTTATATCATATTGCATGAGTTTATCCCTCTACATCATGTTATCTTACTTAAAGCATTACTCTGTTCTTATGAACTTAATACTCTAGATGCATGCTGGATAGCGGTCGATGTGTGGAGTAATAGTAGTAGATGCAGAATCATTTCGGTCTACTTGTCTCGGACATGATGCCTATATACATGATCATACCTAGATATTCTCATAACTATGCTCAATTCTATCAATTGCTCGACAGTAATTCGTTTACCCACCATAATACTTATGCTCTTGAGAGAAGCCACTAGTGAAACCTATGGCCCGGGTCTATCTTCTATCATTTTAATCTTCCAACACTTAGTTATTTCTGTTGCCGTTTATTTTACTTTGCATCTTTATTTATCTTTATCATAAAAATACCAAAAATATTATCTTATCATATCTATCAGATCTCGCTCTCGTAAGTGATCGTGAAGGGATTGACAACCCCTTTATCGCGTTGGTTGCGAGGTTCTTATTTGCTTGTGTAGGTGTGTGGGACTTGAGTGTGATCTCCTACTGGATTGATACCTTGGTTCTCAAAAACTGAGGGAAATACTTACACTACTTTACTGCATCACCCTTTCCTCTTCAAGAGAAACCAATGCAGTGCTCAAGAGGTAGCACCCCTCGCCCCAAGCGGAGCGGGATGTCGTCGACGCCTCTTCCCTCGTCGAGCACCCGGTGTACTTCATCCGCACGGCGATGTGTGACGAGCGCTACCCCATGCCGTAGAAACTCTTGCCCGCGCTCCTCGTCGCCTCTAGGAAACTGCACCACTATTTCCAAGGCCATACCATCAAGGTCATCTCCGTGTACCCCCTGGAGAAGGTGCTCTGTAGCCCCAATGACGCGGGGAGGGTTGCCAAGTGGAACATCGAGCTGCAAGCGTTCCAGCTAGAGTTTAGCACCACCAGGGTCATCAAGGGCGCAGCCCTCGCTAACTTCATGGCAGAATGGACTAAGGATGGCAATGGATAGGGTATGGGGTGGGTAGAGCAATACCATACCCATACCCATGTAGTCAATGGGTACAAAATTATACCCATACCCATACCCATGGGTATGAAACTTTACCCGTACCCATACCCGACGGGTACCCATACTCATTGGGTACCCAACGGGTAGACCAAACGGTACACACATTATTCAAAATTTTACATTCATTTATAACACATTTGACAAAATAACATTGATCATAACTCAATAATAGATAGTTGAGCTCATGACAATTATGTCAATTCAAATTGACAATTAGTGATAACTTTAACATAGGTCCACAAGCTCACGACACAACTTTCACATAGTTACATATGTAAATCACGGGTAAGGTTCACATGTCAGTAGAAATGGGTAGGGTATGGGTATATCCATGGGTAAAAGGTTATACCCGTGCCCTACCCATAACTTAACGGGTAGGGTATGGGTACTACCAGTGGGTATAAAATTATGCCCATACCCTGCACATGCGGGTACGGTATCAGTGGGTACCTATACCCATGGGTAAAATTGACATCCTTAGAATGGACGGATGCCCCTGACCGGGGGTGGGTGAAGACCGATTGATAACCCACAAGTATAGGGGATCACAACCGTTTTCGAGGGTAGAGTATTCAACCCAAATTTATTGATTCGACACAAGGGGAGCCAAAGAATATTCTCAAGTATTAGCAGCTGAGTTGTCAATTCAACCACACTTGAAAGACTTCATATCTGCAGCAAAGTATTTAGTAGCAAAGTAATATGGAAGTAACAGTAACACTGGCAAAAGTAACAGTAGCAGTTTTGTAGCAATTGTAACAGTCGCAACGGAAAAGTAACGGAGCAAAGATCAATATGAAACGAACTCATAGGCAATGGATCAATGATGGATAATTATGTCGGATGGCATTCATCATGCAACAGTTATAACATTGGGTGACACAGAACTAGCTCCAATTCATCAATATAATGTAGGCATGTATTCCGAATATAGTCATACGTGATTATGGAAAACAACTTGCATGACATCTTTTATCCTACCCTCCCGTGGAAGCAGGGTCCTATTGGAAACTAAGCGATATTAAGGCCTCCGTGTAATAGAGTACCAGACCAAAGCATTAGCACTTAGTGAATACATGAACTCCTCAAACTACGGTCATCATCGGGAAGTGTCCCGACTATTGTCACTCCGGGGTTGCCAGATCATAACACGTAGTAGGTGACTATAACTTACAAGATCGGATCAAGAAAACAAATATATTCATGAAAACATAATAGGTTCAGATAGGAAATCATGGCACTCGGGCCCTAGTGACAAGCATTAGGCATAGCAACATCAATCTTAGAACATGATGGATACTAAGGATCAAACCCTAACAAAACTAACTCGATTACATGGTAAATCTCATCCAACCCATCATTGTCCAGCAAGCCTATGATGGAATTACTAATGCATGGTGGTGAGCATCATGAAATTGGTGATGGAGGAAGGTTGGTGATGATGATGGCGACGATTTCCCCTCTCTGGAGCCCCGAACCGACTCCAGATCTGGCCTCCCGATGAAGAACAGGGGGTGACGGCGGCTCCGTATCGTAAAACATGATGAATCCTTCTCTCCTTTTTTTTCTCCCCGAACATGACTATATGGAGTTGGAGTTGAGGTCGGTGGAGGTCCGTGGGACCCACAAGACCGAAGGGTGCCCCCATGTGGGTAGGGCGTGCCCTCCACCCTTGTGGACAGGGTGTGGGTCCCCTCTGATTTATTCTTTCGCCAATATTTTTTATTTATTCCAAAAATAATCTCCGTGAAGTTTCAGGTCATTCCGAGAACTTTTATTTCTGCAGAAAAATAACACCATGGCAATTCTGCTGAAAACAGCATAAGTCTGGGTTAGTTCCATTCAAATCATGCAAATTAGAGTCCAAAACAAGGGCAAAAAAGTTTGGAAAAGTAGATATGATGGAGACGTATCAACTCCCCCAAGCTTAACCCATTGCTTGTCCTCAAGCAATTCAGTTGACACACTGAAAGTGATAAGGAAAAACTTCTACAAACTCTGTTTGATCTTGTTGTTGCAAATATGTAAAGCCAACATTCAACTTTTTAGCAAAGATTATGAATTAACCATATCACAATAACATTTAGGTCTCAAATTTACTTATATCAATGGCATAATCAACTAGCGAGCAATAATAATAAATCTCGGATGACAACACTTTCTCAAAACAATCATGATATGATATAAAAAGATGGTATCTCGCTAGCCCTTTCTAAGACCACAAAACATAAATGCAGGGCACCCCTGAAGATCAAGGACTGACTAGACATTGTAATTCATGGTAAAAGAGATCCAGTCATACTCGATATCAATTAATAACAATGCATACAAATGACAGTGGTGCTCTCTAACTGGTGCTTTTTATAAGAGGATAAATAGATAGGCCCTTTGTAGAGGGAAGCAGGGATTTGCAGAGGTGCGAGAGCTCGAGTTTTTGAAACAAACACAAATAATATTTGGAGTGTTATGCTTTCATTGTCAACATAACAACCAAGAGATCTCGGTATCTTCCATACTAGGTACATTATAGGCGGTTCCTAAATAGAACGGTAAAGTTTATACTCCCTCAGCACCAACAAGCGCATTCCACGGCTGGTCCGAAACAATGGGTATCGTCCAACTAACAACAATCCCGGGGGAGTTTTGTTTGCAATTAAATTTTGATTTGATTTGAGCATGGGACTGGGCATCCCGTTACCAGCCATTTTCTCGTGAATGATGAGCGGAGTCCACTCATCATGAGAATAACCCACCTAGCATGGAAGATACTGACAGCCCCCTGTCGCCACACAAGCAATTTGGGCATACAAAACAGATTATCATTTGAAGGTTTAGAGTTTGGCACATGCAAATTTACTTGGAACGCTAGGTAAATATCGCATATAGGTAGGTATGGTGGACTCATATGGAACAACTTTGGGTTTATAGAAGTGGATGCACAAGCAATGTTCCCGCTTAGTACAAGTGAAGGCTAGAAAAAGACTGGGGAGCGACCAACTAGAGAGCGACAATAGTCATAAACATGCATTGAGATTGACCAACATTGAGTGAAAGCATGAGCAAGATATAAATCACCATGAACATAAATATCGTGGAGGCTATGTTGATTTTGTTTCAACTACATGCGTGAACATGTGCCAAGTCAGGCCACTCGAATCATTCAAAGGAGGATATCATCATATCATACCACATCACAACCTTTTAATTTCCATGTTGGCACGCAAGGTAAACCATTATAAACTCCTAGCTAATTAAGCATGACATGAGTAACTATAATATCTAATTGTCATTGCAAACATGTTTCATTTATAATAGGCTGAATCAGGAATGATGAACTAATCATATTTACAAAAACAAGATAGGTCGAGTTCATACCAACTTTTCCTCATCTCAATCACTTCATCATATATCGTCATTATTGCCTTTCACTTGCACGACTGAATGTTGTGGATAATAATAATAGTGCACGTGCATTGGACTAAGCTGGAATCTGCAAACATTTATTCAAAGGAGAAGACAAGGTAATATGGGCTCTCTATTAGATCAACAATAATGCATATGAGAGCCACTCAACATTTTCATCGTGGTGTTCTCCTCTCAACCCCCAAAGAGAAGGAAATAATTTCAAAGAAACACACTGAAATGTTTTTGGAGTTTTTGTTTTTCTGAAGAAAGTAAAACAAGAACGAGAAAACTATTTACATGGGAAAGCTCCAAACAAGCAAAATAAGAACGAGAAATCTTTTTGGGTTTTCTTTAATACTACTACTACTAAGTAAACATGCAAAGTAAACTAAACTACAACTATTTTTTTGGATTTTCTTAGGGTTTTTTCAAACACACAAGAAGAAAGCGGGAAAAAGAAATAAACTAACATGTATAATACAATGAAAAAAAGTATGAAGACCAACAACTGAAGTGAGTGTGTGAACATGAATGTAATGTCGGTGAGAAATACGTACTCCCCCAAGCTTAGGATTTTGGCCTAAGTTGGTCTAGGGCCACCACTGGCCCGGATGATATCCGAAATCATAGTTGGGGTTGTACTATGCTGCAGCAGCTACCGCTTGGCGAGCTGCTTCCTGGAGGCGAGCAGCCTCTGTCTCCCTCTCATACCTGTTTGCCTCCTCTCTGGTTATAAAATATCTCCCTTTTGCCTAAAAGTTAAAGAAGAAAGGAGCAGGAAGGGTAACATGCACGACGCGCCATCTGTCAAAGATTAGTTGGTACTGGAGGGAATGTTCGTTCCTCTCAAGAAACTGATAGCGCACCAAAGCATTCTAATCAAGAAAAGCGGGTGGCAACTCTATGTCGTTCCCCCTTATGGGCACTCCAAGATAATTAGCTAAAAAGTTGCATAAATCCCACCAAATAAATCTCCATCTTTAGCATTAAGATGTAACCTCCTCGCAATAATGCCCCCAAGTTATATCGCTTATCACCTAACACCGCACACTTGAGAGCACTAAGATTTGGAACGCAAAGGTGGCAGTGATCATGTTTACCGTAATGCATCTACCTATAAAGAGAGCGAAGTAATGTATGGCAGGAAAGTGAATGCTCCCTAAGGTAGCTTGTGTGATATTTCTAGTTTCTCCCACAGTGATGCTAGCAAGGAAATCATTATATTTAGATTTGTGAGGCTCACTATGAATGCCCCACAGTGGGATTTTGCAAGCAGTATTAAAATCTTCAAGGTCCATGGTATATGATTCATCATAAAGATCAAATAAAATAGTATGGGTATTGCGCTTAGATGTAAATTCAAACCTCCGCACAAAGGAATCAGTGTGGTGATAGTATTGTTGGCACTTATCTGATATGAAGTCCTCAAGATTAGCATTCCGTACATACGCATCAAATTCATCCTTGAAGCCTACATAAACCATAAATTCGTCTGATGGCCATTCACAAGGCTGCACTTGAGCTCCCTTGGTGGTTCAAGGTCCGGCTCACGTATCGCAGGCCTCGATGCTTGCTTCCTCGAAGAACCACCTGGGTACATTTTTCCTCCTTTGAAAAATTTCCGAAATTTTTAGTGACTCAAAATAGAAGTGAACCAAACTCAACAATATTGATAGCAACTACTCCTACAAGTGTCTAGAGGCTAAATCATGCATCAAAACTACTTTGGAGCATATAAATTTGACATGCAAGCTAAAGAACAGGGTCACCAAAGCAGCAAAAATTTGCAATAAATAAAGCACTAGAACAAAAACTAATTAGACCATTGGAGGAGTCACATATCGAAGAACAATCCCCCAAAGCAGTTTTGTGAATGGAGCTTTGAGCAAGGAGATCAAAAATGGCAGCAAAATGAGCAAGAACACGGGTTTGAGCTAAGGGATGATTTTTTCTGGAGGAAGACGAAGTGGATGGGTGCTCGAATAAGTGGAGGGGACCCATGTGGGATCCACAAGATAGGGGGCACGCCCAGGGGGTAGGGCGCGGCCTCCACCCTTATGGATAGGTGGTGGGTCCCCTGGTGTGTTCTCAGTGCCAGAAATTCTCAAATATTCTATAAAAAATCATACTAAATTTTTAGGGCATTTGGAGAACTTTTATTTTTGGGACATTTTTTATTGCACGCATAATTCAGAAAACAGACAGAAAATACTATTTTTGCTTTATTTATTCTAAATAACAGAAAGTAAAAGGTGGGTACAGAAAGATGTGACTTCTAAATTCATCCATCTCATGCTCATCAAAAGGAATCCATTAACAAGGTTGATCAAGTCTTATTAACAAACTTCTTCCGAATGACATGAAACCGGAGAATTTTCGAATAACACTAGGTTACCTCAACGGGGATATGCACGTCCCCAACAATAAGAATATCATATTTCCTTTTGGCAGTAGGAAGAGGGAATTCAAAACCTCCAATAGCAATAGTTGAAATTTTTCTAAAATAATTGATACTATGAACTTGAGGTTGTTTCTTCACAAAGTGTATTGTATGATCATTACCATTAACATGAAAAGTGACATTGCCTTTGTTGCAATCAATAACAGCCCTTGTAGCATTCAAAAAGGGTCTACCAAGGATGATCGACATACTGTCATCCTCGGGAACATCAAGAATAACAAAGTTCATTAAGATAGTAACGTTTGCAACCACAACAGGCACATCCTCACAAATACCGATGGGTATAGCAGTTGATTTATCAACCATTTGCAAAGAAATTTCAGTAGGTGTCAACTTATTCAATTCAAGTCTACGATACAAAGAGAAAGGCATAACACTAACACCGGCTACAAGATCACACAAAGCAGTTTTAACATAGTTTCTTTTAATGGAGCATGGTATGGTTGGTACTCCTGGATCTCGAAGTTTCTTTGGTATTCCACCCTTAAAAGTATAATTGGCAAGCATGGTGGAAATCTCAGCTTTTGGTATCTTTCTTTTATTAGTAACAATATCTTTCATATACTTAGCATAAGGAGGCATTTTAAGCATACCAGTCAAACGCATATGCAAAAAGATAGGTCTAATCTTGAGCAAAGCGCTCAAAATCCTCACCATCCTTTTTCTTGGATGGCTTAGTAGGAAATGGCATGGGTTTCTGAACCCATGGTTCTCTTTCTCTACCACGTTTCCTAGCAACAAAGTCTCTCTTATCATAATGTTGATTCTTTGATTGTGGTTTATCAAGATCAACAGAAGGTTCAATGTCTACATCATTATCATTACTAGGTTGAGCATCAACATTAACATCATCATTAATATTATCACTAGGTTCATGTTCATTACCAGATTGTGTCTCAGCATCGAAAATAGAACTATCATTGGGATTCTCAGGTGTATCAACAACATGTTCACTAGAAGCATGCAAAGTCCTATCAGTTTTCTTTTTCTTTTTATTAGAAGGACTAGGTGCATTAGTATTAACTCTCTGAGAATATTGCTCAATTCTCTTAGGATGGCCTTCAGGATACAAAGGTTCCTGGGTCATCTTACCACCTCTAGTCATAACCCTAATAGCATTATCATTATTCTTACTATTCAACTCATTAAACAAATCATCATGTGCCTTAAGTACTTGTTCTACTTGAGTTGTAACCATGGAAGCGTGTTTACTAATAAGCTTAGGATCATTAACAGTTTTGCTCATATAATCACCCAAGTGGTCAAGCATGTAAGCATTACATCTCAATTGTCTGCTAACATAAGCATTGAAGTTTCCTTGTTTAACAATAAAATTATCAAACTCATCCAAGCATTGACTAGCAGACTTATTATGAGGAATATCACCTTCATCAAATGTATAAAGAGAGTTTACCTCCACTAACTATGTAGGGTTATCAAGACCATGTATTTCTTCAATAGGCAATAAATTTTTAACATCTTTAGCTTTAATACCTTTTTCTTTCATAGATTTCTTCACCTCTTGCATATCTCCAGGACTGAGAAATAGAATACCTCTCTTCTTCGGGGTTGGCTTAGGAGTTGGTTCAGGAAGAGTCCAATCATTGTCATTACTCAATATATTATTCAATAGTAATTCAGCTTGCTCAACAGTTCGTTCCCTGAAAATAGAACCAACACAACTATCCAGGTGGTCTCTGCAAGCATCGGTTAGTCCATTATAAAAGATATCAAGTATTTCATTTTTCTTGAGAGGATGATCATGCAAAGCATTAAGTAATTGGAGAAGCCCCCCAAGCTTGTGGAAGACTCTCTTCTTTAATTTGCACAAAGTTAAATATTTCCCGTAAGGCAGCTTGTTTCTTATGAGCAGGGAAATATTTTTTAGAGAAGTAGTAAATCATATCCTGGGGACTACGCACACAACCAGGAGCAAGAGAGTTAAACCATAACCTAGCATCACCCTTTCATGAGAAAGGAAACAACTTAAGAATATAATAATAGCAATTTTTTCCTCATGAGCAAATAGGGTGGCTATATCATTCAATTTAGTAAGATGTGCCACAACAATTTCAGATTCATAACCATAGAAAGAATCAGATTCGACCAAAGTAATTAACTCAGGACCGCAGAGAATTCATAATCCTTATCAGTAACAAAGATATGTGAACTAGCAAACATAGGATCATATTGCATTCTAGCATTCAAAGACTTTTCTTTCAGCTTAGCTAACAGTTTCTTAAGATCATCTCTATCATTACAAGCAAGAAAGTCTCTAGCAGTTTCCTCATCCATAATATAACCCTCAGGTACAATAGGCAATTCATACCTAGGGGGAGAATCATAATCTTCAGTGTCAATAATATCATCAGTTTCAGTAATTTCATTCTCTCTAACCCTAGCAAGTTGTTCATCAAGAAATTCACCTAGTGGCACAATATTATCAAGCAGAGAAGTAGTTTCATCATAAGCATCATGCATAGCATAAGTGGCATCATCAATAACATGCGACATATCGGAATCAATAGCAGGTCTAGGTGTCGCAAGTTTACTTAAAACAGAAGGAGAATCAAGTGCAGAGCTAGATGGCAGTTCCTTACCTCCCCTCATAGTAAAGGGTTAGATCTTGGATTTGTTGTATTTAAAATTCCTCATAGTGATCAACAGATATAAGTCCTAAGTGACTCAGAGACTAGAGCTATGCTCCCTGGCAACGGCGCCAGAAAAAGGTCTTGATAACCCACAAGTATAGGGGATCGCAACAGTTTTCGAGGGTAGAGTATTCAACCAAAATTTGTTGATTCGACACAAGGGGAGCCAAATAATATTCTCAAGTATTCAATTCAACCACACCTGAAAGACTTAATATCTGCAGCAAAGTATTTAGTAGCAAAGTAATATGGAAGTAATGGTAACAGTTGCAAAAGTAACATCAGCAGTTTTGTCGCAATCATAATAGTGACAACGGAAAAGTAACGGAGCAAAGATCAATATGAAATGAACTCATAGGCAATGGATCAATGATGGATAATTACGTCAGATGGCATTCATCATGCAACGGTTATAACATAGGGTGACACAGAACTAGCTCCAATTCATCAATATAATGTTGGCATGTATTCTGAATATAGTCATACGTGCTTATGGAAAAGAACTTGCGTGACATCTTTTGTCCTACCCTCCCATGGCAGCGGGGTCCTATTGGAAACTAAGGGATATTAAGGCCTCCTTGTAATAGAGTACCGGACCAAAGCATTAGCACTTAGTGAATACATGAACTCCTCAAACTACGATCATCACCGGGAAGTGTCCTGACTATTGTCACTCCGGGTTTGCCGGATCATAACAGATAGTAGGTGACTATAAATTACAAGATTGGATCAAGAACACAAATATATTCATGAAAACATAATAGGTTCAGATATGAAATCATGGCACTCGTGCCCAAGTGACAAGCATTAGGCATAGCAACATCAATCTTAGAACATAGTTGATACTAGGGATCAAAACCTAACAGAACTAACTCGAATGCATGGTAAATCTCATCCAAACCATCACCGTCCAGCAAGCCTATGATGGAATTACTCACGCACGGCGGTGAGCATCATGAAATTGGTGATGGAGGAAGGTTGGTGATGATGATGATGGCGACGATCTTCCCTCTCTGGAGCCCCGAACGGACTCTAGATCTGGCCTCCCGATGAAGAACAAGGGGTGACGGTGGCTCCATATCGTAAAACGCGATGAATCCTTCTCTCTGATTTTTTCTCCCCGAACGTGAATATATGGAGTTGGAGTTGAGGTCGGTGGAGGTCTGTGGGACCCACAAGACCGGAAGGTGCCCCCAAGGGGGTAGGGTGCGCCCTCCACCCTTGTGGACAGGGTGTGGGTCCCCTCTGGATGATTCTTTCGCCAATATTTTTTATTTATTCCAAAAATAATCTCTGTGAAGTTTCAGGTCATTCCGAGAACTTTTATTTCTGCACAAAAATAACACCATGGCAATTCTGCTGAAAACAACATCAGTCATAGTTAGTTCCATTCAGATCATGCAAATTACAGTCCAAAAATGGCAAAAGAGTTTGGAAAAGTAGATGTGATGGAGACGTATCATCGGTCCCTCGCACCCGGAGACGAGGAGCCCAATGGCTGGGTCATGTACTTCGACGGCGCATTGGCGTCACAGGGCGCGGGGGCTGGAGCCATACTCATCTCGCCAACCCAGGATAAGCTATGCTATGTTGTGCAGCTCTACTTTCAGCATGGCGAGAAGGTCTCCAACAACATCGTGGAATACGAGGGCCTGATCGTTGGCCTTAGGGTCGCAGCGGCCCTGGGGGTCAAGCGTCTCACCATCAAGGGTGACTCTCAGCTCCTCGTCAACTTCTCCAACAAGGAATACAAGCCTAGGGACAAGCACATGGAGGCATACCTAGAAGAGGTACACAAAATTGAAAACGCTTCTTGGGCTTGGAATTGCAGCACGTCCAGCGTGGCACGAACAAGGAGGCGGACGACATTAGTAAGAGGGTGTCTCGAGGCGAGCCCCAAAAGCATGGCGCCTTTGAGTAAAGGCTCTTCAAACCGTCGGTAGCGCCCTCCCCCCCCCCCCCCCCGCTGCAGGCCCGGCGCTGCTTCGAGAGGAGCCGCCCCTGGCCCCCTCCTCAGGTGCCTGTGTCGGTGTCAAAACCGGAAGATCTTGGGTAGGGGGTCCCAAACTGTGCGTCCAAGGATCGAAGGTAACAGGAGGCAGGGGACACGATGTTTACCTAGGTTCGGGCCCTCTTGATGGAGGTAATACCCTACTTCCTGCTTGATTGACTTTGATGAGTACAAGGGTTACAAGAGTTGATCTACCATAAGATCGTAATGGCTACACCCTAGATGTCTAGCCTGTATGATTATGACTGCCTCTACGAACTAAAACCCTCCGGTTTATATAGACACCGGAGGGGGCTAAGGTTTGTGCAGAGTCAGTTTACAAAGAAATGAATCTTCATATCTGAACGCCAAGCTTGCCTTCCACGCCAAGGAGAGTCCCATCTGGACACAGGAGAAAGCCTTCTATCTTGTATCTTCACGGCCCACCAGTCGACCCACATCACATAGCCCGGACGCCCAGGGACCCCCTAATCCAATACTCCCTCTGTAGCCCATGAACCAGGCTTCAATGACGATGTGTCCGGCGAGTAGATTGTCTTCGGCATTGCAAGGCGGGTTCCTCCTCCGAATACTCCAAAGTAGTTGATTAAAAGAACTATATCCGACTTTGTACACTAGTTACAACCCTGGACCATGAGGGCAAAAATACTTTAAACAAAAATAGGTTATGTCTTCTGACAACCTTTTCGACGAGGTATTGTGTTCCGGCTCTATTATTATTTCGAATCATTTTTTTGACCTCCCATTTCACGCTTCGAGACACAACTTTCAATGACACGTCTTGTCGAAGCAGAGATCATGCCCCTTATTGCGGGATTTTCATCAATGATGGGTTGGGTAATCTAACCGCGCCATCTGCTCGACCCCTTGGGAATAGGCAAATTTTAAGGCTTGTGTGGGGTCGCTTGACATTCGTTGCCTTTATAAAGGGATAAGGACCCCTCTTTTACCCCACGCCTTCTCCTTCCTTAGCCCTCCCATCTTCGAGCTCCAGCGCCCAAGTCCCAATCCTACTCCCTTGCCACCACGCGCTCTGACCATGTCTGGATCCGGTTCTCAAGGCAAGTGGGTGGCCTCTTCCGTGACGAAGAAGGATATCAAGGGACTCCGGGAGGCGAGGTACTTAACCGCGGAAATCGCACACAGTCTTCCGAAACAGGGGCAAGTCATCCCTACTCCAGAGCCTGGCGAAAGGGTCATGTTCATCCCCACTTCCTCCGTGGGTAAGGGTTTCCCCTTCACCTCTTTGTTCGCGGCCTCATGTTCTACTACGGGCTAGATTTTCACGATCTAGCCCCGAACTCCTTCCTCCACATCTCGGCGTTCATCGTCATGTGTGAGGCATTTCTCCGCATCCCCCCACACTTCGGCCTGTGGCTCAAGACCTTCTACGTGAAGCCGAAGGTGGTCGACGGGGAGCACACGGATTGCAGCAGAGCCATGGTGAGCAAGCTTCCTCACACAATATGGCCTAAAGGGGCCTTTGTGGATACCGTCAAGACATGGTAGCAGGAGTGGTTCTATATCACCGAACCCCGTGGTACCAAGTGGGCGGCCACTCCTGCATTTAGATCCAGACCCCCTCTGCGACTTGCTTCATGGACCAACAAGGGTCCAGACTGGGGATCGACCGATGAGGTGTTGATGCTGCAGAAGCGCATCAAAAGTATCATAGAGAAGAACACCCGCCTCACTGACGTGATTCAAGTGATTCTCATCCGCCGAACCCTTCCCTGTCAGCGACGGCCTCTCCGTTTATGGGAGTTTAATCCGGAAGGGACGCGAACTCTACAACAATTCTTCGGCACGACGCACAAAGAGATGGAAATTGCTCTTTAAATCTCAAAAGTCATGGCTGGAGACGTCCGAAGACATTGGTCTTGACTGCAACCATCCGGCTCCCCCGGTAAAGGCTAAGCTTCCACCTATAGCTTGGCTTGTTAATCAAAGAGGATACACTAACCATTCCATCCTTTAAACAGGTCTGGGCAAAGAAGGTGGAGCGGATCACGTGTCCGGCCCCCCTTCCCAAAGGCTCAGCCGATCCTATCCTAATGAGGATGCTGGTCCCGGTGCCATACTAGGTGCCGGTAAAGAAGGACAAGAAGAAGAAGAACAAGGAGGCCGAAAGTGGCCTCCACCGCAAAGGTACCTCAGCCGCTATGTCCGGGGAACCGAGGCTCCCTCCTCTCACGAGGGAGACGAAAACGAGGACGAGGAGGAGGAGGAAGAAGATGACCCTCCTCTCAAAGGGAAAAAGAGGGCGGCCTCCGCAGATCCGGAGGCGAGGGCACCCAAGAGGGGAAAGTTATCCCTTTCGGATGACCCGGATTCGGACATCGATGATATTCCCAAGTCCCGACCCTGGACCAAGCCCCTTGCCGAATCGTAAGTACCTGAGGACGCTTTACATACATCCACTCCTCTAAGAATTGTGAGAATAATATTAAATCATGTGCTTCAGTCCGGCCTGCAATCTCCCTCAACAATCCTCCTCGTCAGGGGATTTGCCGCCAGAGATGATGGAGAGTGAAACGCCCCTGCAAGTTTCCTCGCCTCCTAGGGTGGATGACATCAAGGTGTCAACCCAGAGGATTTCTCCGGATTGTCGAGAGTTGCAGGGGACCATAAATATAGCACCGGAGGGTAATACCTCGGCTGTTAAGGACATGGGGGGCGCGACCCCCATGGAGACCGGGGATGGGGGCCCTGGATTGCTCGGCCCCCAGCCGAATACCGCTCCAGAGTCGAGTGAGCGGCCCCTTTCAAGGGAGGGGGGTGCCTATTCTTGTGGTGACCTCCATTAATCTGAAGGCGCAGAACATGCTAAGGGACGAACTGCAGAGTGCGTCCATCTCGGAGGAGCACCGTACCTTGATGGGTACAGTGACTGAGAAGATTTAGTCTGCTGAAAGCGGACTAAATGAAGCCTTTATGAGCCTGTTAATAGGCTTTGAGGTATGCGATGTAATGTCTTAGGCCACTTTCCATATGGAGGATATGCTTGTATATAGATAGTAGCCCCTGAGACTCTAGTCGGCCCATGAAGAAGGGCGAACAGAGGATCTATATATATCTGCAGGAACTAACATACTTATTTGGCTGGAAAAACATGCTTCACTGTTAGCAGCAACCGCCCAGGCCGTGGAGATTTCCGAACTAAAACGACAACTGAAGCAGGCTGATGAGGACATTGTCCTTATTAACAAGCGGCTCGACGAGGCACAAGGTATGCTATGAACATCCCGTTTGTGCCTATATGAATGTGCGAATACGAAGTTGAAACTTATGATGTTATGTGTGAAATTGAAGATGGCGCAGCTAAGGTCAAGACCCTCAGGGGTGAACTTGCCTGGGCCAAGGAGCAGGCAAGAGTGAGTAATGCGGCCACTGATAAAGTGGATGTAGATTTGAAGGCAAACAGGCCACCCGACGCCAAGTCGAGGAGCGGGTATTTGTAGTAGAGCAAGAGCTCAAGGACGCTGCCCGCAAGTGCAAGTCCCTTGAGGAGGAGAATAAAGCCAAGGCCACCGAGCTTGCCAAGGCCCTTGAGGAAGCCAAAGAGGCGCGGTCTGAGTCTAGGGCGGCTCAAGAGGAGGTCCGACAGGCTGGAAAGATAGCGGCTGGTAAGCCCTTTCTTTTACAGACTAAGTTTGGCGATCAGAGATATGCCTTGCTTAATCGACTGTGGAGTTCTCCAGACGCTTTTGCGGATCTCCCGAAGAGTTCCACCGGCGCCGCACAATTCTTCCAGGCTCAGGAGAGACATGCGACAGAGAAGCTGTTCTGGTCACAGTTCGCGGCGCGGGAGCGCCTGGCGCTGCTGAACGACCAAATGGCACAGTGGGCCAAGCTGCATACGATGTCCGGAGCGGCCATGACGGACGTCATAGTTCGACCATGGCCAGCCAAACCCATTCCGAATAGTTATTTCGGCCTGGCGCGGCGACTTGTTGATGCAGTTCCCCAAATCGACGCAATCAAGCGGTCGGTGTGCATAGAAGGTGCACGGATGGCCTTCGCCCGCATCAAGGTGCACTGGGCGAAGATGAAGGCTACCAAAGTGGCTGTCGAGGGCCCTCCTGGAGGCAAGAACCACCGCACGCCGGAGCGCTATTTAGAGGACGTCCTCGAGGGTGCCCTCTTGATAGAGGGTCAATGCTCAAAGGACATTATGTTCGAATAAATCTACTCGCATTGGCTGGACTTTTTTATTATATATGAAGGCTTTGTAATATATTTGTGCCTTTGTTTGAAAGTTCTTCCCTCTTGCGCGGTCGTTTTTGTATTCCTGAGAGTTTTCCAATCGTCGGCTTCGGCCCCATGCAGATACTACGGGGGTGTTCGGAATAGCACATGATCACACTTGACCCAATGTGTTGGTCCGTGAAGGAGGTATCAGTGCGGCGAACCAGGCAATTGGACTATGTGGCTTTACCACTCTCACTTAGCCATAGGAGTTTGATGATGGGGCTAGAAGATAGCCCCTGGTATGTATTCGGCTATCCGGATACAGATGCGTTACGTATGTGACCGGAAAACCGGTCCTTCGTGTAATATGGAAACAATTGCTAAAGATTTTAATAAGTCATCGAGTGGCTGACCAGCTCTCGCTGCATCATGACAGCCAGTTTTCGGCTTTCTCTACTGAGGTGTTTGACCGGACAAACTAGAAACACAATCATAGTAGTTCTCCCTTTACTACCCTAGCCGAACAAATGGAACGTAAGGTAGCAAACACAGGAGTCGGGCAACCCAACTATTGACCAAAGACATGATTCGGAGCCGACGCATATAATGCCAGGCTCGGGACGCTGAATTGTGCCATAAAGCTATTCGGGCTTTTGTGTGGCGACACATGTGTGGCCATATAGAGCCCCTGGTGATTTGTGCCGAGGTGTGTGAGTGAGACAACTAAGGAGACGGCATACAGTCTATGAATAAAGGTGATACCGAAAAAATTGCTTTCACTAGAATTTGATTGATACGTCAAAACGTGATCTTATAGAGGGTACCATAATCACCAAGGCTATTTTATATGCCAGGGGTCTAAGGAGAAGGGGGAAATCTCTATACAGGTTCTTGAGTAAAGTTTTGGTCTACAAAATCCTTTGGACCTCCTGCCGCACGTTTGCGCCGCTTTTGCCTTAGAGAGAGGGGTTCCTTAAGAGGAATGGTCTTCGGCTATTTGTACGAAACCCGGCTCGAAAAGAGTCCTTGTAAGTCCGTAGGATGAATAGGTTTTAATTCACCTGTGGTAAAAGAGAAAAAATAATTAAGGAAAAGGGGAAAGCCATATAGGGTCGAACCGTACTATGGGCATGTCCTTATTGTGCCTCCGCTGATGCCCAAGGTATTTTGAGTGCATAATTATGCACGTGCGGTACGAATTTCACGGATGTGTGCGGTGACCGGCAGAGGCGAAACTACCAGTTCAGCTCTGGAATTACCGAGCTGTCAGCAGGCAGAACTGACTGGTCTTGTTTAATAAAGTCTGGCGGCTTGATGGCCGATGAGTTGTGTGGCTTGACAGGGCCGCTCTGTACTTCGGCCGCGATGGCCGCAGTATGCTCCTCAATGCGGAGGGAGCGTTCCATGTTTTAATTGATTGTAATGATGCCACGTGGGCTGGGCATCTTGAGCTTTAGGTAAGCGTAGTGTGCGGCCGCGTTAAATGGGCGAAAGCGGTTCGTCCGAGCAGTGCGTGATATCCACTGCGAAAGGGGACGATATCGAAGACCAAGTCTTCACTTCGGAAGTTATCTAGCGAACCAAAGATGACTTCCAATGTTATTGAGCCCGTGCAGCGGGCCTCTACACCAGGTATTAATCCTTTAAAGGTAGTTTTAGTGGGCTTGATTCTTGATGAATCAATGCCCATTTTGCGGACAGTGTCCTGATCGGGTAGGTTCAGACTGCTGTCGCCGTCCATGAGGACTCGCGTAAGGTGGAATCCATCGATGATTGGATTGAGGACCAGAGCTGCCGAACCTCCATGACGGATACTGGTTGGGTGGTCCTTTCGATCGAAGGTGATCGGACAAGCCGACCATGGGTTGAATTTTGGGGTGACCGGCTCGACGGCATAGACGTCCCTTAACGCGTGCTTGCGCTCCCGCTTGAGGATGTGTGTGACATATATCATATTCACTGTTTTTACCTCGAGGGGAAATTTCTTTTGTCCCCCCGTGTTCGGTGGGCGAGGCTCTTCGTCGTCGTCCTCGCTGGATGGCCATTTCCCTTTATTTTCGGTGTTAAGATTGCCGGCCTGTTTAAAGACCCAGCAATTTCTGTTGGTATGATTGGCAGGCTTATCGGGGGTGCCGTGAATCTGGCAAGGCCGATCGAGTATTCTGTCCAAACTAGATGGTCCATCTCTGTTTCCTTTGAATGGCTTCTTTCGTCGATCGGATTTAGAGCCGCTGAATCCAGCGTTGACCGTTGTGTCTTCTGTACTTTCGTTGTTGATTCGACTCTTGTGCTTATTGCATCGTGGTTTGCCATTGTCGTCCCTGGCTTCAGAGGTGCCGGGGTCACTGGTGCTATTGCTTATGTGGGCTAGCCAGTTGTCTTCTCTTGCATAAAAGCGGGTTATTAGTGCGGTAAGGGCTGCCATGGACTTCGATGTTTCTTGGCCGGGGTGTCGGGCGAGCCATTCTTCACGGACGCTGTGTTTAAAGGCCGCGAGGGCTTTGTCGTCTGGACAATCAATGATTTGTTTCTTTTTAATTAAGAACCTTGTCCAGGGTTTCCGGGATGACTCTCCGGGTTGCTGGACTATGTGACTAAGGTCATCGGCATCCGGGGGCCGTACATAGGTACCTTGGAAGTTGTCTCTAAAGGCATCTTCCAAATCTTCCCAGCTGTCAATAGAATTTTTTGGGAGGCTGTTTAACCAGTGCCGTGCTGGTCCCTTAAGTTTCAAGGGGAGATATTTGGTGGCATGTAGGTCATCACCGCGAGCCATGTGTATGTGGAGAAGAAAATCTTCAATCCAGACTATGGGGATCTGTCGTGGCGTCGTATGAGTTGATGTTCACGGGTTTAAACCCTTCTGGGAACTGCTGCTCCATTACCTCATCGGTGAAGCATAGAGGGTGTGCGGCGCCTCTGTATCGGGCAATGTCGTGACGCAGTTCGGATGAAGTCTGTATGCGATTTTCGGCCCGAGTGAGGTCGTGCTTGTTGCGCCAGGCCTGACGGCCGTCCTCTCGCACTGGGGCGCGTCCCCTTGATCCATAGATTGATCTGGTTTGACTGGGCTCTATTGTCCAGGTCTTGTCGTAGGTCATATGTATATTTTGGAGCCGCCGTTCCCCTGCTTTTATGGCGAGGCGGTGCGGGCTGGTGCTCGGCTTGAGTTGTCGTTCTGTCCTGGCCGCGCGGTGGTCGGTTAGGTCTGTTAGCAGCATCGCGCGTTGGTGGTATGGGCTCCAGGGCCTCATCATCGAATTGGGGTAGCAGCTTGCACTTCGGGTAGCTCCTTGTTGGGCGTTCGAGGCCGTATTCCTCGGCTGCCAGGACGTTAGTCCATCTGTCATTGAGTAAGTCCTGATCAGCTTGAAGCTGTTGCTGCTTCTTTTTCAGGCTTCTTGCGGTGGCTATTAGCCGGCGCTTAAAGTGCTCTTGTTCGAGGGGTTCCTCCACAACGATGAAATCTTCGTCACTGAGGCTCACATCTTCTTCGGAGGTCGGTAGGTAGTTACTATCCTCCGAGCCCTCGTTCTCGACAAGATCGTCGGGGTTTACTTGCCCATCCTCCCAATCATCATGTTTGCATGTTGGCTCTATAGGGGCTTCAGGGTCTTCGGCATTCTCCGGAGTATTATTGTCTTCGCTGCCGGTATTGCCGTCTTTGTCGTGACGCAATTTTGAGCGGCGCCGCTGACATCGACGCTTCGGAGGGGCTTCGACAGGCTTGTCCTCAACCGGATTCTCCTTGCCGTCGTCGCCATCCTCTTTGTGTGTGTCCACCATGTACACGTCATATGTGGAGGTGGCCATCCATCGTTTGGTAAACGGAGGGTTTTGGCCTTGTTCGTCCCCAGCATCGTTGTCCATACCATCGATGTCTTCGGAGGCGTAGTCCAGCATGTCGGTTAGATCTTCGACAGTGGCTATGAAGTGGGTGGTGGGTGGGGCGTAAAATTCCTCGCTCTCAGCCCCTAGTCTGGGTTGGGCATAATTTGGAAGCGATCCTTTCGTAATGGCGAGTGGTCACATTAAGTCCAAAGCCTCGTTTAAAGGAGAGGGTCGGATGGAGAAACGAGAGTCCGTGGGGCTGTCGGGAGTTGGAGCCTCCTAGCGGCGCCCGCTTGACACGGACCTCGAGAGTTCGGACCTAGAGTCTGGCGGAGTGTCCAGCGCTTCTCCGGCAGCAAGCTCCATAAGAGCTAAGAGTCCGGCGGGCTCTAGACTCCCGTCTTCGGACCTGTCGACCTACTCTGGATCTAAGGCCAGAGCGGTAATCAGGGTCGTGAACCCTTCGAAGATTAAACCTCCTCAGATATCAGCAACATAGTTTAGGTTCCCGGAACTGATCTGATTAGCACGCAGCGCGAAGCCGCTGAATACAGAAATTTGGCCGGGGGGATCTCCGCCGAAACAACATCATTGTGGATAATTGAACGAGCCATCGAATCCTTTGTCGACAATGCAGAGGGACTCTCAATGAAAGCACCAATGTCGGTGTCAAAACCGGCAGATCTCGAGTAGGGGGTCCCGAACTGTGCGTCTAAGGACCGAAGGTAACATGAGGCAGGGGTCACGATGTTTACCCAGGTTCGGGCCCTCTTGATGGAGGTAATACCCTAGCTCTAGCTTGATTGACTTTGATGAGTACAAGGGTTACAAGAGTTGATCTACCACGAGATCGTAATGGCTAAACCCTAGATGTCTAGCTTGTATGATTATGACTGCCTCTACGGACTAAAACCCTCTGGTTTATATAGACCCTGGAGGGGGCTAGGGTTTGTGCGGAGTCGGTTTACAGAGAAAGGAATCTTCATATCTGAATGCCAAGCTTGCCTTCCACGCCAAGGAGTCCCATCCGGACACGGGGGGAAGCGTTCTATCTTGTATCTTCACGGCCCACCACTCCGGCCGATGTTACATAGCCCGGACGCCCAGGGACCCCCTAATCCAGGACTCCCTCACCCCGGCCTGCGGCCCGACCTAAGGAGCCCGCCTGCTCCTGGTGCTGGAACTTCAGGATGGTTGCTGGACCGAAGAGTTCAAGGCGTACCTACTCTGCGGAACCTTGCCGGAGAAGGAGGAAGATGCGGAACACGTGGCCAGTCAGGCCACCGCTTGTTGCTTGCGGGACGGTGAACTCTACCGAAGGAGCCCCAATGATGTCTCGCTGCGATGCATATCCAAGGAGCAAGGGTGCAAATTGCTGGCTCACATCCACGGCGGGGATCGCGGGTACCATTCTTCATCACGCACCCTCATGGGAAAGGTGTTCCACAGCAGGTTCTACTGGCCCACGACGCTCAACGAAGCCACCGAGCTGGTGCGATCCTGTGAGGCCTGATACATCTCCAACGTATCTATAAATTTTGATTGTTCCATGCTGTTATATTATCATTCTTGGATGTTTTATAATCATTTTATAGTTATTTTATATCATTTTTTGGTACTAACCTATTGACATAGTGCCAAGTGCGAGTTGTTGTTTTTTGCATGTTTTTTACATCGTAGGAAATCAATACCAAACGGAGTACAAATGCAGCGAAACTTTTTGTGGATTTTTTTGGACTACAAGACATCCAATGGGCCGGAGAAGTGCCTGGGGTGCTCCAAGGGGAGCACAACCCACCAGGGCGCGCCTGGAGACCCAAGCGTGCCCTGGTTGGCTGTGCCCACCTCGGGTACCTCCCGAACTGCCTCTTTACTCTATAAACACCCCAATATTCCAGAAACCCTAGGGGAGTCGACGAAAATCAATTCCAGCCACCGCAAGTTCTAGAACCACCAGATCCAATCTAGACACCATCACGGAGGGGTTCATCATGCCCATTGGTGCCTCTCTGATGATGCGTGAGTAGTCTTTTGTAGACCTATGGGTCCGCAGTTAGTAGCTAGATGGCTTCCTCTCTCTCGTTTGATTCTCAATACAATGGTCTCTTGGAGATCCATATGATGTAACTCTTTTTGCTGTGTGTTTTTTGGGATCCGATGAACATTGAGTTTATGATCAGATCTATCTTTTTATCCATGAAAGTTATTTGAGTCTTCTTTGATCTCTTATATGCATGATTGCTTATAGCCTCGTATTTCTTCTTTGATATTTGGGTTTTGTTTGGACAACTTGATCTATTTATCTTGCAATGGGAAGAGGTGCTTTGTGATGGGTTCGATCTTACGGTGCTTGATCCTGGTGACAGAAGGGGAACCGACACGTATGTATCGTTGCCATTAAGGATAACAAGATGGGGTCTATTTCAACATAAATAGATCTTGTCTACATCATGTCATCGTTCTTATTGCATTACTCCGTTTCTCCATGAACTTAATACACTAGATGCATGCTGGATAGCGGTTGATGTGTGGAGTAATAGTAGTAGATGCAGACGGGAGTCGGTCTACTAATCTTGGACGTGATGCCTATATAATGATCATTGCTTGGATATCATCATGATTATTTGAAGTTCTATCAATTTCCCAACAGTAATTCGTTTACCCACTGTTTGCTATTTTTCTCGAGAGAAGCCACTAGTGAAACCTATGGCCCCCGGGTCTCTTCTTTAATATATGTGCCTTTGCGATCTATTTTCCTTTGCTTTTATTGTCAGATCTATTAAACCAAAAATACAAAAATACCTTGCAGCAATTTATTTTATTTGGCATTCGATCTATCAATTTATTACAACTCTCTCACGTCCGTTTGCCAATTTTTGGCGCTGTTACCCGAAAGGTATTGACAACCCATTTAATACGTCGGGTTGCGAGTATTTGTTATTTGTGTGCAGGTGTTTGTTTATGTAGTGTTGCTTGGTTCTCCTACTGGTTCGATAACCTTGGTCTCATCACTGAGGGAAATACCTACCGTCGCTGTGCTGCATCATCCCTTCCTCTTTGGGGAAATACCGATGTAGTTCTAATAGACATCAAGGCCTGCTAGTTCCACGCCAAACAGATCCACCAACCCGCTTAGGGCCTCCAGACTATCCCACTCTCATGGCCATTTGCGGTCCGGGGGCTAGACATCCTGGGTCCGTTCCCCCAAGAAGCTGGGGGCTATCGCTACCTCTACGTCGCCATCGACAAATTCACCAAGAGGGCAGAGGTGGAGCCCGTGGGCACCATTCCCGCTGGCTCGACCGTCAAGTTCATCAAGGGCCTCGTAAGCCGTTTCTGGGTTCCCAACCGTATCATCACTGACAATGGATCTCAGTTCACAAGCAATCTCTTCAAAACATATTGTGCTAACCATGGAACGCAGATATGCTACGCTTCAGTGGCACACCCACGGAGTAACTGTCAGGCCAAACGCGCCAATGCGTAGGTCCTGAGGGGCCTCAAGACGAGGGGCTTCAAGAAGAAGCTTGAGGCATGCGGTAGGGGTTGGCTCGGTGAGCTTCAGTCTATGTTGTGGTTCATCCGCACCACCGCGACTAAGCCCACCGGTGAGATCCCGTTCTTCCTCATCTACGGGGCAGAGGCGGTCCTCCCACGCGAGGTCAAACATCGCTCCCCGCGGGTCTTGGTGTTTGACGAGGCACACCAGGACACCTCGCGGGGGACAGATCTCGTGCTCTGGGAGGAGGCCCGCCACCAAGTCTTGCTTCGTGCCGCGAGGTACTAGTAGGCGCTGCTGCGGTATCACTGCCGCAATGTCCGATCCAGGACACTCGAGGTGGGTGACCTCGTCCTGAGGCGGGTGCTCTCCATGGAGGGGCTTCACAAGCTCTCGCCTATGTGGGAGGGCCCATTCAGGATCGCTCGCGTCTCCAGGCCTGGCGCCACACACCTGGAGACACAGGACGGGGTCCCCATCCAGAATGCCTGGAACATACAGCTTCTTCGGAAGTTCTACCCGTGACACTCTCACATAATAATGAGTGGGGCTATACACGCCCTAGAGTCTCGTGAGCACCGCCCTAGGACCTCATGGGGGCTCCCACCCACGCCCAAGTGGAATCCCCATGCTCCATGCTTGCGGACGACATGGTCTTTCAACGACTATGCCCATGCCTAGTGGAAGCCCCATGTTCCGTGCTGGCGGGAAGACTAGAAGACTAGTCTAGGCGCCGGATGCGGCAATCTTTTGCTTGCTTTTGTAGCCGATTTGCCACTTCTTGGAATGAAATTCGAAGTTCTCACGTCTTTATTCGAAAGGGATGGGATTTTTTCTCCATGCAGCGTTTGCTCTTTCGAGTCTTGCTTTAGGGAGAGTGGCAGTTGCCCGTCACTCTTCTCCGGGCGTCTCGCGAGCGGAGGCTGGGGGCACGGAGTGTATGCCTGGGTCTGCCCATGAACACACCTCGCCAAAGCCTTGGTGTCCTAATCTTTGGCGTCCTAATCCTTGTGCAGCGCTCTTTAAACGAGCCAACTGGCATGAATGCCCCCCGTGTCCCCATCTCCTGGCCTCGCCGGGCATCGCGGCCCAGTGTACCAGTGACGATCGGTCCTCCCTCAGGCGCTCGCATGGGGTGCGACTCCCTGTGAGGCATCTCTGACGGGCCCATATCCTCATGGCCCGCTAGAGACCTCGTGGCCACTGGGTACCTCCTGAGGCCTGAGAACCTTCGGATCCTTAAGAAGGAAAACCCTGACATGATCTCTCTGGAACGAAAGGCACACAGGGGATCCAAGATTCGGAGGAGCACGCCCCCGCGGCGCAGGAGTCGACCACAAGCACACCAAGCTAAGTTATCCTAACCGCGATCAAAGAGAACATGTCGATTGGTAGCAACACGAATGCTAAGATACAAAATAAAACGTTAACATAACGGCGCAAGCACCATGGTCCATTACATGCCCTAGCAGGGCCTTCTACATTTCTTGATGCAGGGAAAAGAAAAAGGAAAGACGGCATCACGATCACCGCGGCTCATGAGGCCTGGCTCCAGCGACCCCTGCGCTCAGTCGGAGTCCTCCTCCTGCTTCACAAGAGCGCGATGGCGAGGCGGCTCGTCGCCCTCCTGAGCGGGTGTGCAGTGACGTGGTGGCTCGCCGCCCTTCCTAGTCCGGGATTGGCGATGTGGCGGCTCGTCATACTCGTCGTCGCTTGTGCTCCCCTAGAGGAAGAGTCGCCGTTGCTGGAGGCACGGCGGGCGTCGCCAAGGGCGAGTTCGCCCCTGAGGATGTCACCGCCCCTCCGGCTGTCGACGTCGGAGGGGTGGACGTCATCGTCGTCACCCTCCAGACATCACCCCAGACACCAGCCGTCCTACCCAAAGATCCTGACATAGAGGGTTGCCGCTCTGTCATGCCTAAAGTAGAGGGTACATCTCCCCTGTAGGCCGCACGCGCAGGCGAACGACTGCTGCCCACAGTTCATGAACATGTTGCCGGCAGGGGTGACCTCGACCTCCACCCACGAGACCTTGCTGCAGCTGCCGTTGGCGTGCAGCTAGAGGCCGTCAGGCCCTCCGACCGGCAGCAAGAAGATGAATATGGGCTGGGGGCTCTGCCCCCCCTTCCCACTAATAGGCGGAGGAAGGCTAACCGGCGGCCTCCCACGTTCCAAGCAATGATGGCCCCGCTGCATGCACCAGGCAATTGTCAAGTCGGGCAGTTGCCGAGGCGACATGGAGGCGACGTGGGGAAGCGGAGGCGTCCGCGTCGTGTAAACCGCCACGCATCAAGCCTGGCCCGTAGGTGATTGGGGCCCGCGGCGCTTCGTCCTTGCCCTTTGGCTTTGCCTCGAAGCCAAGCCCGAGCGCGCCTTGGCCCCAGGGGCCATTGTCAGCGTTCTGGGAACCAGGGTACCCAGACTTTCCTTCCTGCAGCCCATGGCGTGGCTCCTTCGATGGCCTGGTACGGCCCATCTGCAAGAATGCCAAGACAAGACTCTCGCAAGGGCCCCTAGGCCTCGCGAGGCAGACGACACCAAGACCTCTGGAGGGAGCGCCCCCCAGGCTGCCTCCTCAGGAGCGGAGATTCCTATGCAGGTACCCAGCCTCATGAGGCTGCCATGATGCAAGCCATGACGACCTAGGTAGGCGGGCGCCAGCGAGCGCAGAGGAGGCAGTTCCCTCTTTGGTGCTAAGGAGGCAAGGGTAGGCGTGGGTTCCCAAGGAATCTGGCAAAGGTTTCCATTCCAGTGCAAAAAGACCAAGACCACCAGCACGACATGATGGATGTCATCGCCGAGCCCACCGCTGCATCACGACCAGAAGAATTGCAGGCGAAGACCACATTTTGTCAGGATAAGATGTACTACTTGTCCCCTTTCAAATTGGCCACTGTGGGATCCCTTCCCGCCAATGCTTTGGGGGGTAGAGGACCGAGGCCACTATAAATATAGGTTAGACACCACCATAGAGGGGAGACTGATTCCTCACCCCTGAACCTCGTGAGGTAGTTCATCCTCTGTACCTGTTCATCCTCATCCCCTCGTGAGGCCAGTCCACCACAAAGCAGGAGTATGGTCTTACACCACAAGGTGTCCCGAACCTGGGTAAACTGTCGTGTTCATCTCCTTCCTTGCTCACGCGAATCGGACTAGGCCATGAGGCGACAAGTTGGTAGGCTAGAGAGGTTGAGTTCTTCGCACACGCCCCAGAGTTCAAACCTTCTTGGGTCTATGGAGCCCTGAATCCGACAACTGCTTTTTTTGTATAATCCCAGTCTTCAGAATTTCCCTAACTTGTCGTTCAATCTAAGTTTTCAATTCTGGTTTGTGCCTATACTGTCTAATGTTGACAGGTTGAGCCCCTTGCATCGGTGGTATCTTATGGCCGCACACACGTACTGGTGGTAGTTCAGTTGGTTCCATGAATAGGTCTTCATATTCCAGCAAGATCTGAACTATCTCTAGGGGTAGTTCTTCTAACAGCACTGTGCCCTCTTGTTCAGAATCTGCAAAAAAACACAACTGAACTGCAAATTCCACTGCCAAATTCTTCTAAACACTGTCGAATTGTGCACTGGAGAGCAGGATGCACGATTGTTGTCTTGCAGCAACCCCCTATAGAGTGATAGTGTGACCACGATCTTAAATTTGCATGCACCGGTGTGGCCAATCAATTAGCATTGGGTTGTGGTACTTGAGCCATCCATGCCCAATATCACATCATAGGATCCCAACGGCAACACATTGAAATTGCTGGAGAAGGCATGCCCTTGTGTGTACCAGGAGCAATCCAGCACTTCTTTTGTACATTATAATTCTGCTCCCTTGGAAACTAAAACTTTAACAGCCCTGGGCATCTCATGTACGCCACGAAGACATGGCAAGAGCTGATGAGAAACAAAGGAGGCTGAACTCCCCGATTCAACTAGCATAAGCACCTCTTTTCCTTGAACCCAGTCGTGAATCTGGAGGTAGCTAGGTGCCTCTATGCCTGCAACTGGGTGCACGGACAAATGCCATACTTGGTTATTTGGTGTACTGTCGGTCTGCATTTGCTCTGAATCCTCTAGATCAAGAGCAAGATCCAAGTTAAACAGGTCAAAAGGCTCTTCAATAATGTGCAACTTGACTCTCGGGGGGCAGACATGATCATGTCCCCATCGCTTGCTGCATTTGAAACAAAGCCTTTGGCGCGACGATAATTGCGAAGTGTTGTGACGTTGGCTGCATCCCCATTTGCTCGAGCCCCTTTTGTACCACGCCGATCATTAGTGCTCGGTGAAGGGCTGGTCAGTGGCGCTGGAAGCAGGAGCGGTGTGGACGAACGGGCGCACTGTGTATACAGCGAGAATTCAGAGGGCTCAATGTGACGATGTCACTGCCCCTCAGCCACTTCTTCTTGGAGGATGGCTAGAGCACATGTCGTGTCCAGATCACCCGGACACTGTACCATGACCACCGCGCAGATATCGCTGCGGAGCCCCTCGAGAAACCTCGTCAAAAAGTACAATGGATGGGTAGCATCAGAATAGGAAATCAAATGATTCATAAGTGTTTCAAATTACTTGATGTACTCCGATACAGATGATGTTTGCTTAAGTGCATGAAACTGTCTGTTCAACAATTGGTGTTGATCGTGGCCGAAACGGGTGCACACAAGATCACAGAAGGCTTCCCAATCGAGTGGCCCAATCTTTGGTTGAACGGACTGCAGCCAGATCGCTGTCACCCCTGATAAGTGTAGTGTCGACATGGGAACAAAATAGGATTCATGTATCTAGAACATGGTGAATTATTGCTCACACATGGTCTTCCACATCATCGGGTTCTCGCCCGAAAACTGAGGAAAAGTGAGGGTAGGTTGTGTGTGCCTGCTACTTCTTGAGCTTGTGTTGATTTTTCCCTTGAAGAGGAAATAGTGATGCAGCAAACTAGACATAAGTATTTCACTTAGTTAAGAACCAAGGTATCAATCCAGTAGGAGGCACAAGCAAGTCTACAATATATGCACCTGCACAAATAAACAAACACTTGCACACAAAGCGAAAAAGGGTTGTCAATCCCTTCACGGTCACGAACAAGAGTGAGATCTAATATAGGTATAAAATATAAATAAAGATCAAACTAAAGTAAATATAAATAAATTGCAGCAACGTATTTTTGGTTTATAGATATGAAAATATATGATGGAAAATAGACCCGGGGGCATAGGTTTCACTAGAGGCTTCTCTCTTGAAGAAAACATACGGTGGGTAAACAAATTACAGTTGAGCAATTGATAGAAAATCGCAAAGTTATGACAATATCTAAGGTAATGGTCATGAATATAAGCATCACGTCCATGACAAGTAGACCGACTCCTGCCTGCATCTACTACTATTACTCCACACATCGACCGCTATCCATCATGCATCTTGAGTATTAAGTTCATAAGAATGGAGTAACGCCTTAAGCAAGATGACATGATGTAGAGGGATAAACTCAAACAATATATAAACCCCATCTTTTTATCCTTGATGGCAACCATACAATACGTGCCTCGCTACCCCTTCTGTCATTGGTGAGGGCCCCACAAGATTAAACCCCAAACTAAGCACCTCTCTCATTGCAAGAAAAACTAATCTAGTTGGCGAAACCGAACTGATAGTTCAAAGAGAAATACAAAGATATCTTAATCATGCATAAAAGAGTTCAGAAAAGACTCAAATAATATTCATAGATAATCTGATCATAAATCCACAATTCATTGGATCTCAACAAACGCACCGTAAAAGAAGATTAAATCGAATAGTTCTCCAAGAACATCAAGGAGAACATTGTGCTGAAGATCAAAGAGAGAGAAGAAGCCGTCTAGCTACTAGCTATGGACCCTTAGGTCCGTGGTAAACAACTCACGCTTCATCGGAAGAGCAGCAAGGTCGATGTAGAGGACCTTCATGATCGAATCCCCCTCCGCTGGAGTGCCGAAAAAGGCCCCAAGATGGGATCTCACGGGAACAGAAGCTTGCAACGGTGGAAAAGTATTTTGGTGTGCCCTTTGGTATAGGGGGAATATTCAAAGATTTATAGTGCAAAGATTAGGGCTGGAGGATCTACGAGGGGCCCATAAGCCAGGGGGCGCGCCCCCATGGCTTGTGTCCGCCTCATAGGCCTTCTGGCCTCCTCTCCAAGTCTTGTGGGTTTCTTTTGGTCCAAGAAAAATCGCTGTAAAGTTTTATTCCGTTTGGACTCCGTTTGATATTCCTTTTCTATAAAAGTCAAAAACAAGGAAAATAGAAACTAGCACTAGGCTCCAGGTTAATAGGTTAGTCCCAAAAATAATATAAAATAGCATATTAATGCATATACAACACCCAAAACAGATAATATAATAGCATGGAACAATCAAAAATTTTGATACGTTAGAGACGTATCAAGCACCCCCAAGCTTAGTTCTTGCTTGTCCTCGAGTAGGTGAATGATAAAAATAGAATTTTTAATGTGGAATGCTACCTAACATATTTATCAATGCAATTTCATTTATTCTAGCAATAATATTCAGATCCATAAGATTTAAAACAAAAGTTTAATATTGACAAAAAAACAACAATACTTCAAGCATACTAATAAAGCAATCATGTCTTCTCAAAATAACATGGCCAAACAAAGTTATCCCTACAAAATCATATAGTGTGGCTATGCTCCATCTTCATCACACAAAGTATTTCATCATGCACAACCCCGATGACAAGTCAAGCAATTGTTTCATACTTTTAGTGTTCTCAAACTTTTTCAACTTTCACACGATACATGAGCATGAGTCATGGATATAGTGTTGGGAAACGTTGCATGGAAAACAAAAAAAATTCTACGCACATGCAATGATCTATCAATGGAGATGCATAGCAACGAGGGGGAGAGTGTGTCTACGTACCCTCATAGACTGTAAGTGGAAGCGTTTCTCAACGCGGTTGTTGTAGTCGAACTTCTTCGCGCTTCAACCGATCAAGTACCAAACGCACGACACCTCCGTGTTCTACACACATTCAGCTCGGTGACGTCCCTTGCCTTCTTAATCCTGCAAGTTGTCCAGGTAGTAGATGAGTTTTGTTAGCATGACGGTGTGGTGACGATGATGGTGAAGTGATCCTTGCAGGGCTTTGCCTAAGCACTATGAAAATATGACCGGGGGTGTAAACGGTGGAGGGGGGCACCGCACATGGCTAACAATTGTCTGGGTGTGCTAGGGGGCGCTCCCCCACATATATATATAGGTGGGAGGGAGAGGGAAGAGGCCAGGAGGCGCCCCAAGTAGGACCGAATACTACTTGGGTTCCTCCTAGGCCGGCGCCCCCTTCCTTATTTACCGGAGTGGGCAGGAAAGAGGAGGGAGGAGGGAAGGAAGGGGGAGGCCGAATCCCCCCTTTTCCTTCTCCCTTCCCCTCTTTCCTTCTCCTCTGGTTCGACCCATATGGGGGCGCACCAGCCCCTGGTGGCCGGTGCATTTCCCCTCTTGGCCCATTAGGCCCTATCTTTTGTCGGGGGTGCTCGGAACCCCTTTTGGTGACCTGATATGTACCCGGTACCCTCGGGAACACTTCCGGTGTCCGAATACTATCGTCCTATATATCAATCATTACTTCTCGACCATTTCGAGACTCCCTGGCATGTCTGTGATCTCATCCGGGACTCCGAACAACATTCGGTCACCAAATCAAATACCTCATATAAACAATATCGTCATCGAACGTTAGGCGTGCGGACCCTACGGGTTCGAGAACTATGTACGAGAACTATGTAGACATGACCGAGACTCTTCACCGGTCAATAACCAATAGTGGAACCTGGATGCCCATATTGTCTCCTACATATTCTATGAAGATCTTTATCGGTCGAACCATTATGACAACATACGTTATTCCCTTTGTCTGTCGGCATGTTACTTGCCCGAGATTCGATCATCGGTATCTTCAAACCTAGTTCAATCCTGTTATCGGCAAGTCTCTTTACTCATTCCGTAATACATCACCTTGTGACTAACTCCTTAGTCGTTTGCTTGCAAGCTTATGATGTGTATTGCCGAGAGGGTCCAGAGATACCTCTCCAATACTCGGCGTGACAAATCCAAATCTCGATCTATGCCAACTCAACAAACACCTTTAGCGATACCTATATAGCATCTTTATAATCACCGGTTATGTTGTGACGTTTGATAGCACACAAGGCATTCCTCCGGTATCCAAGAGTTGCATAATCTCATAGTCGAAGCAAATTGACATGAAGAAAGCAATAGCAATAAAACTGAACGATCATTATGCTAAGCTAACGGATGGTTCTTGTCCATCACATCATTCTCCTAATGATGTGATTCCATTATAAAATGGCAACTCATGTCCATGTTCAGGAAACCTTAGCCATCTTTGATCAACGAGCTAGTCTAGTGGAGGCTCACTAGGGACACGGTGTTTGTTTATGTATTCACACATGTATTAAAGTTTCCGATCAATACAATTCTAGCATGAATAATAAACCTTTATCATGAATAAGGAAATATAAAATAACAACTTTATTATTGCCTCTAGGGAATATTTCCTTTAGTCTCCCACTTGCACTAGAGTCAATAATCTAGTTCACATCTCCATGTGATTAACACCAATAGTTCGCATCGCCATGTGATTAACACCCATAGTTCACATCGCCATGTGACCAACCACTAGTACACCGACGTGCTATACAAACGGTTTTTAACCCCTTTCCGCGATGGCATTTGGAACCATCGCCAAGTGAGTGTGGGCGATAGGGTGGTCCCTTCCCACACGACCCAGAAATCATCGAGGATAGGCCCTCCTGGGACACAGGCTGGGGCCGTGTGCGATCGGGTGAGGCATCGGAACCCAATCATTTCCGTAGGTATGTACATCCCACACGGTAATCCGAGAAAAACATTTCCGTAGGTATGTACATCCCACACGGTGAATCCCAGAAAATCATTTCCGTAGGTATGTACATCCCACACGGTGAATCCTAGAAAATCATTTCCGTAGGTATGTACATCCAACACGGTGAATCCTAGAAAAACATTTCCATAGGTATGTATATCACACATAGTTCTTTTGTGTGGAAACATTTGTCCAAGGTGGCCTAACACAAACAGTTCGCTGCCGGAAGCCATGTGTGATTGTTAGTTGATCGAACATGCCTACTTTCTAGAAACCGCGCGTGTTGTTTGAGTTCATCGCCCACAGTGTTGTCTGAGTAACTGTTTGCAATAGAAAACCCCAATAAGCAGGGTAATTAGCCTATTATTGATAATCCATGTACTAATCAAACTAATATTTCTTATAAAACACGCCAGATATTTCATATCCGTATAAAAGCAACCAGGATTTCATAATCGAATTACATCAGATAGCTTCGGCACTCAGTTACGCCATTACACAACAGCACCAAGTTTCACACGCGGCATCAAAAACCTTTGGAAAGTAGCATCATACATGGTAAATAGACAGATGAATCTCATTTGGGAAACTGCAAAAGCGGAAGGCAAATATTGAGCCTTAAGTGATGTTGAATGTCCTTGCAACTTTAGGCCAGTGGCTATGGATAATTGCCCGCCCAACCTTCATCCTCTTCAACAAGACTTCAATATTGTACTGTGGGTGTTGAATGAATACCTTCCTCGCCTCTTGACCATGCAGGTGGTTTGAGAGGTAATCATCGGTGAACTGCTTTGAAAAGTACTAAAAACAAAGCTATGCATAAATCGCTGTTGTAAATTTTGAAATGGCGCAAGGGGTAAAAACAAGGTAAAAGAGTTGGTACTATCCTATAGTTGACTGATGTCTTCTTGATTGTGCAAACAAATATCTTGTTGTTATTCGTCGCAAGTTTCTTCATCCTAACAATCTTTCTGAGTTTCTTGACTTGACTGATATTCATGGACATCTCATTTCCCCATATGCAAAATGGGTCGAACAGTGGGTCTAAGCCTCTGACAGCAGGACCTACATGTGCAAGACCAAATTGTAAGAAACCTAAATATTAGAATGATTCCTACAACTGCACAATAATGTGCTATTAGCCAAAGGACCCTGCTTGAACAAACCTCGATGGTAAACCGCAGTGTCTCCCATTGTTTCCCTGCAACACACATTAGGAAGATCTTGATCAGGTTAATTGAGAGTTGCCATACTATCAGTAGAATATGTATTGAGTACAGTCAAATTCGATTGGTGTCACATGCATAACAATACAAAATTGTACCCATAGAAAATGAAAATCAAATTGCGGAACTGAACCAAACAGTTAAATGGACAACAGACCAAATGAACCAAAATAGTTAACTGAGCACGGCATTGAAGAATAGAAACATGTACTAGATGATAAGACAGTTAACAAAACAAAGAATGCTTGAGAACAGTACTACGAAATGTAGCAATTGTTGGACCAAAGTATTAACAGAACATTACATTTCAAAGGACCAAACTATTAATTGAACATCAGATTGCATATTAACATTACAGATGACAAATCACTAGAAGGCACTGGCGGTGGCCTCGAGAAAATAGCACGAACTGTATTTTAAAGTAGACAATCGCGTGGCGGTGTCGACGGTAGCCTTGAAGATGAGGTGCTCCTCCAAGATCTGGCAGTCGACGTGCATGGCAGCCATGGCGACCTCGTGCGCGCGTGCGGCCGCATGCTACTCAGCTCCACGTTATACTGCATGCAAAATGGCTATGGGAGGCGCTTAATTGGAGGGGGGAGTGATTTCGGTGGAAGGTGTCACGTCATCGATCGGGGCATGTGGGATGGGAAAGGAGGAGGATGGTGTGGGTGGGGTGTGGATTACCTTACCATATCGACGAGGCCGCGCAACAAGAAGAAGGATCGGCGGCGAGGAGGTCGCGCAGCAAGAAGAAGGATAGTCAGTGAGGAGGCAGCGCTGCAAGAAGAAGGGTCGCCAGTGAGGAGGCGTTGCTGCAAGAAGAAGGGTAGACGGCGAGGAGTGTGGGTGGGGTGTCGATTACCTTACCATATCGACAAGACCGCGCAGCAAGAAGAAGGGTCGGCGGCGAGGAGGCCGTGCAGCAAGAAGAAGGGTAACCGGCGAGGAAGTGGCGCTGCAAGAAGAAGGGTCGTCGGCGAGGAGGCGGCGCTGCAAGAAGAAGGGTAGCCGGCGAGGAGGCGGCGTTGCAATTGTAGGATCGAAAGTATGTCTAGAGGGGGGTGATTAGACTACTTGACCAAATAAAAACTTAACCTTTTCCCAATTTTAGTTCTTGGCAGATTTTAGCTAATTTAGGACAAGTCTAGTAATCATCACATAATTCAAGCAAGCATGCAAAGAGTATATAGGCAGCGGAAAGTAAAGCATGCAATTTGCAAGAATGTAAAGGGAAGGGTTTGGAGAATTCAAACGCTATTGGAGACACGGATGTTTTTCCTGTGGTTCGGATAGGTGGTGCTATCCTACATCCACATTGATGGAGACTTCAACCCACGAAGGGTAACGGTTGCGCGAGTCCACACAGGGCTCCACCCAAGGGCAACGGTTGCGCGAGTCCACATAGGGCTCCACCCACGAAGGGTCCACGAAGAAGCAACCACCCACAAAGGGTCCACGAAGAAGCAACCTTGCCTATCCCACCATGGCCATCGCCCACACAGGACTTGCCTCACTAGCGGTAGATCTTCACGAATTAGGCGATCTCCTTGCCCTTACAAACTCCTTGGTTCAACTCCACAATCTTGTCGGAGGCTCCCAAGTGACACCTGGCCAATCTAGGAGACACCACTCTCCAAGAAGTAACAAATGGTGTGTAGGTAATGAACTCCTTGCTCTTGTGATTCAAATGATAGTCTCCCCAACACTCAACTCTCTCTCATAGGATTTGGATTTGGTTGAAAGAAGATTTGAGTGGAAAGCAGCTTGGGAAGGCTAGAGATCAAGATTCATATGGTAGGAATGGAATGTCTTGGTCTCAACACATGAGTAGGTGGTTCTCTCTCATAACATATGAGTTGGAATGGTGTGTGTGTTCTGATGGCTCTCACACTGAATAAGAAGGAGGTGGAGGGGTATATATAGCCTCCACACAAAATCCAACCGTTACAAAGTTTTCCAATCTCGGTGGGACCGAATCAATAAACTCGGTCGGACCGAAAATGTAAACCTAGTGACCGTTAGTGATTTTCGGTGGGACTGACATGCAACTCGGTAGGACCGATATGGTTAGGGTTTGGGCATAACGTAATCTCGGTGAGACCGATTACACAAACTCGGTGAGACCGAATTTGGTAATTAGCTAACCAGAGAGTTGGTCAGGTAAACTCGGTGGGACCGATTTGCTCTTTGGTGAGATCGAGTGGAACTCGGTGAGACCGAAAAGTTACAAAGGGGAAACACTGAGTTTACATTGCAATCTCGGTGGGACCGATTCGCTCTTTCGGTGGGACCGAAAAGTTACGAAAGGGAAACAGAGAGTTTGCAACCCCATCTCGGTGAGACCGAGATCCCTATCGGTAGGACTGAATTGCTAGGGTTTGGCAGTGGCTAATGACAAGTGAAACTCGGTGGCGCCGGATAGGAAGAATCGGTAGGACCGAGTTTGGATTAGAGTTTAGGTCATATGTGGATATGTGAAAGTAGTTGAGGGTTTTGGAGCATATCACTAAGCACATGAAGCAAGAGGCTCATTAAGCAACACCTCATCCCTCCTTAATAGTATTGGCTTTTCCTAAAGACTCAATGTGATCTTGGATCACTAAAATATAAAATGAAGAGTCTTGAGCTTTTGAGCTTGAGCCAATCCTTTGTCCTTAGCATTTTGAGGGTTCCACTTTCACATCCATGCCATGCCAATCATTGAGCTTTCCTGAAATAATCGTCTTGGAATAGTATTAGCTCAATGAGCTATATGTTGTTATGAATTACCAAAACCACCTAGGGATAGTTGCACTTTCAATCTCCCCCTTTTTGGTAATTGATGACAACATATAGATCAAAGCTTTGACAAAAGATAATAAGCATGAAATATATCGTCGCTTTGAGAAGTATGTGATAAGTAAGAGCTCCCCCTAAATTTGTGCATATTTAAGATTTGCTTTAGACTGCAAATGCACAAAGAGTTAGAGTCATGGGTTACTCTTCCATGTCACATACATCTTGGTGGAGCGCTCAAAATGATAAGAATGAAATACATGCACTCATCACCAAGAATAATGAATGATCACAGGATAGATAAGATAATAGCATTAAGCAAGCATTAAGTGTAGCTTATGATCAAACACATGATCATCAATGTCTCACGAATAATAACGTAGTATCTCAAACACTCAAAAGCAAACAAGTTCGAAAAACCACCAAATAAAGCAAGAGAGAAAAGCAACACTCTCTCTCTCGAAGCCTATGATCTATACATCTTCTCCCCCTTTGGCAACAAGTTACCAAAAAGTTCCTAGAAGATGCATAGTGCTAAATCGACGCTCAGGCTTGATCTTCAGGTGGTGGTGGAGTCCGGATCACTCCAAGGACGAAGGCTTCTGTAGATGCTGAAGTAGTCGCTGGAGTTGGAGCTGAAGTAGATGCTGGAGCTGGTGGAACTGAGGCTGTAGCTGGTGCTGAAGTGGTGGCTCTGGTGTCAGCAACTGGCACGGCAGATGACCTCGGGCCTCGTGGCACTCTGGCAAAGGTATGAGTGGTAGTCCTGCCTCTCCTCTCCTGCATGTCCTCCTGGAGCTGCTCCACTGCAGACTGAACTTCCGTTACCTTGACATCCAGGTCATAGAACTTATGTTCCATGATTCTCTCTAGGCTCTGCTGATTCTGAGTGAGGGTGGCCAGACTTTGCTCAATCCTCAGCGTGGATGCAATCAAGTAACCAAGCTGCTCTTGTTTGGTCTTCAAGAAGTATTCAGATGCCTCCTCTTGGGTAGGCATCTTGGCAGCTTTCTCCTTCCTCGCCTTCTCCTTCTTTGCAAATGCTTGGGCAGATGATGGCTCGTTCTCAGTCATGACAACTTCATTGTCCTTGAAATCTGGACGGATGGGTAGGTGTTCCTTGTCCAACAGATATATGCACGTGCCCATCTTGGAGTTGATGAGCTCCTGAATTTGAGGGGCATATCCGCAGCTTCTCTTTTGATCTGCTGCAGTCCTCTTAATTGTTTCCACTATGAGGCTCATCACCTTGAACTTCTGAGGCACATCAAACACATGTAGCAAGTTGATAGCATGGCCTCTGATCATCTTGTGATCTCCAGACTTGGGCAGTAAGGTGTGCCTTAGTATCCAGTTGATCGTAGGCAGTCCTAACAGAAGGTAATGCATAGAGCCAAACTTGAAGGTGTCAAGAGCTTCATTGGGAATTTCCTTGTACATATTGGACATGGAGTTGTGGTCCATCTTCTTCTTGGCATAGATATCCAAGTCTTCATCTTGCTCCTCTAGGGCATTAATGATCTGTGCCCACTCAGCCACTGTAGATTGGTACCTTGTACCCTCAGACATCCATGTGATCCTCCCATCTGGATAAAAGTGAGCCGTGGAGTAGAACTGCATGATAAGCTCCTCGTTCCACTTTGTGAGCTTCTGCCCAACAAAGTCAGCTACTCCACAAGCTATGAAGCTGTCTTGCACTCCAGGATAGTGCTCCTCATTGTCCTTGATGTATGTCCAATCAACCCAGCGCATATCACAGACAATGGGCTTCTTATCTAACAGCACAGTCTCATAGAAATCTTGCTGCTCCTTGGTGTGAAACCTGTAGTCCACGGCAGTCCTTCTCCTTGAAGCATATGGGTCTGCTTCTCTCCATTTCCTCAGCCCTGAATCTCTCCTGAGCTTCATGTCCTCAGCCACAGGATGAGCATCGTTGTGGTCTGGGATCTTGGGCTTTAGCTTTCTTAGGACATTCTCTTCCTCATCCTCAGCAACAGTCTCAGGCACTGGGGCCTTGTTCTTTTCAGCTGCAGGAATGCTCCTTGTATTCCTCTTTGGTTTTGGCTTGGAGGCAGCTTTGGGCTTAGATGCAGTAGCCCCTGACCTTATGGCATCACCCATTAGCTTGGGTGCCTTGGGCGCTGGTGCAGCTGCCTCTTCTTCCTCTTCCTCTTCCATGATGGAAGCTTTGCCAAGCACTCTAGCCACAGTCCTCTTCACCCTCTCCTTCCTTTTCTTGCCCTCAGCTGCAACTGGCTCTTGGGGAGTGGGCTTCTCAGTTGAGGCTCTAGCCTTTGACATGGGCTGCCTGCCTGCTGGCCTTTTGATTTTCAAACCTGGCTTAGTGCCTTGAGCTGGCTCAATTCTCTTGGAAGTGGCCTCTTCCTCTGCTACATAGTCCTCATCTTCGGAATCTGAAGTCCTCTTCTTCCTTTGTCTCGTGGCAGCCTTTGGCAATTTGCTAGGAGTGCTACTACTGCCGTCATCAGAAGAACTTGAGGGACTAGTGCCCTCACTCATCACTACTTGCTGCTCTCACAGATTCTGGCTATCACTCTGGTCTGACATGCTGCAAACTGACTGTTGACCCTGTGAATAGATTATAGATGAGATAGAAAAGATGAGCATCACAAAATGCAGAGATTTTTTGCAAAAGAATGATCCAAAAACTTAGTTTTAGTTTCCCACTAAAATCATCTCGGATCTACCGATTTTCAAACTCGGTGATACCGAAGCAGTTTTGGAACCTAAACTAGTGAACTCGGTAGGACCGAGTCACAGTTCGGTGGCACCGAGACTGCTAGGGTTTCACTGAGTTCAAAAATCGGTCACACCGATAAGTAATTCTCGGTCAGACCGAGTCTCACTTGTGCAATGGCATAAGCCAAATCGGTGGGACCGAGTTTTTCAACTCGGTGGGTCCGAGATGGTTTCGGCGGAAACCTAAACCTAGAATTTTTCGAATCAAACCTAATCTACGGGTGTTTTGACTGGATAGAAGTTTCTCAAACGTGGCAAGAATCAATATGATCACAATGTGCTAGGAATCAGATTGAGGAATAGCACAAAGATCAAGTCCATACCCTAGTTCGGCGGGGACTTGCTATGGCGGCAACGGCGGGGCAGAATTCCTGTTGACGGCGACGGAGACCAGCGACTGGAGGCTGTTGGCGGCGAGAAGACGATCCGGAGACCTCGAGGGCAGAGCAGGCTATCGCGCGGGCGAAGGGGTTCGGAGAAATTTCCAAATTTTGCCCGTGACTATATATAGCCCGACCCTGTCGGTGTGACCGAGTGGAACGACTCGGTGGCACCGAGATTCATAACTGCGTGCAGTTACTGAAACTCGGTGTGACCGAAAGGTTCAAATCGGTTGCACCGAGATCAAAAACTTAGATCAACTTAATGATCTCGGTAGGACCGAAAGTGGAGTATCGGTCAGACCGAGAATCATAAAGAGGTTTTGGAAGTTTAAGTCCATGACGAATCGGGGACTCCGAGCGCTCCTCACACAGAGTGGTTCGAATCTGACTTGATCAAATTTTGTGATGCGGCATGAATAGAGTTTGAGACGAGAAAAGAATAGATAGCTAGAGGAGGTTCTTAGGCATTCTTGTCCATCCACTTGGCAAAAGAAGATAAAATCAAACAATCAAAACAACAAGTGGATGTCCTCGAATGAGTAAAATATGCAATCCAGCATGCTCACACAATAAGATGGCAAATGAAATATGTGGCAAGGCATGCACAACCAATTCTAGCATCTATCAAGAAATTTGCGATGACTAGGTCATCTATATATGAGTATATTGACTTAGGAGTCAAGTGAGAACACTTGATCATAGGTCATACTCATCATTTAAGCTCAAGTGGGGTTACCACTTTTACATAAAGCATTGTTTTGTTCACATCTTTAGAGTTGCTTTAGCTCAAGTCTTAGAGTAAAGCTCCCCCTAGATGTGATATCCCCCCTAAGAGGGATGAACTAACCTTGGGTTTTGTCGATGATGACTTCATGTAGATGTTGAAGATGTGGATGCTCAATGTTGATGTAGATCACTTGGAGCTATCCATTTGAGTGAATTGCACTTTCAATACCTACATGGGTTAGTCCCACAAGGAACAAACAAGGATATCCATAGACATAGAGTGATGCACACAAAAGATGATGTCCATGAAAACTTTTTAGGTTACCTTGTCACTTGTCTTACCAACAAGAGGGTTTGTGACTCCTTGAACTAGTGCAAGATGTGGAAGTTGATTGCACTTGTTCTTGCCAAAATGATAAGAGTGAAGTATGTTGGCGGAGTCACCCTCAAGAACCTCTAGTTCTTCTTCTTTTGGATCCACATCATCTTGATGGGAATCCTTGGAGTTGTAGTCGTACTTGATGAAGTGGAACTTGAAGTAGTCTTGGGAATCCACTTGACTAAGGTCTTAGGAGCTTCTTCAAATGCATCAATTTCCTCTTGAAGCTTGTCCTTGCCTTTTTGCTCGTAGTCTTGTGGTCGAAGATCATCTTGAGCTTGTGTCCCCTTGAAAGAAGCATACTTTTCTTGTTGAGGGACAAACTTTGTCTTGGGGTATTGATCTTCTTCCCACTCAACTCCATTGGCATTGAACTTTCGTTCGAAACCAACACCTTGATTCTTCCGGTGCATTCCTTGCTTGCGCACAATTTCCTCGAATTGCTTACTCCCGACAAGGCTTTTGTACACTCCTTTCTCTATAATTCCCTTCAATAAGCTATTTTCTTGCTCAAGTGTAACTTGGCTAAGAGAATCATTAGTGGAATCAAGAGAACTACTAGAAGCAACAATATTGGATTTAACATGATCATTGTTACTGCTAGAGGAAGAATCTTTCTTGTTACTAGACTTGACTTGAGGCATGTAAGTAGATAAGAGTAAACGATTGGCAATGTAAGAAGAACTTTTCTTGCGGAGATCATCATTGATTGCTTTTAAGAACTCATGCTCTTGCTCAAGATTGAGCTTCTCAAAGCGTAATTTCTCATGAGCTCTTAAAAGTTCTCGATGATCTTCGAAGATGGTTTCATGAGCTAACTTAAGAGTGTTTAGTTCTTTAGTTAGGGCCTCAATCTTATCCTTATCATTGTCATTCGTTTTATCTTGATTAGCATGTTTAAATGACATTTCATCATAGTATTCATCACTAGAGTTGTCACCAAGCAAATCATCACCTAACAAGTCATCTTCATCACTATTGAAATTAACATACTCGGGGTGTGTTACCTTAGGACCTTTGGCCATGAAGCATCTTCCAATTCCTTCATTTGGTGAGTCAAATATGTCGTAGGAGTTGGTTGACACAAGTGCTAGACCGGCAACACCTTCATCTTGAGTATCTTCGGAGTCGGAGTGATAACTTCTCTCGGAGTGGCTGTCGGAGTCGGAGCCGGATACCCATTCACCAACATGAGCTTGATGTCTTCTTCTTGTGTAGCTCCTTGATGATTTTTCCTTCCTTTCTGAATCCTTGCTTCTCCGTGAGTATCTTCGTTCATAACGATCATCTCTACTCCTTCTCTCTCTTGGTGGTGATCCTTTGCTTCTTCTTTTTGGAGAATCTTCTCTTCTCTTGTAGGGAGCCGTACACTCATTGGAATAGTGTCCGGGTCTTCCACAATTGTAACAGTTTCGCTCTCGACTAGAAGATCTTTTGTCATTGTAGGACCTTGACTTGGAGCTTCTATCTTTGCTTCTACTCTTGTAGAACTTGTTGAAGTTCTTCACCATTAAGCTCAATTCTTCATTGAAGTCTTGTTTCTCACTCGATGATGTAGGGGCTTCACATGAGGCTTTATAGGCACCACTTGATTTGTTGTGAAGTTCCTCTTTATCCTTAAGTGACATCTCATGAGCAACAATTCTTCCAATCACTTCCGTTGGCTTGAGATCTTTGTAATTGGGCATCATTTGGATCAATGTGCACACGGTATCATATTTTCCATCCAAGGCTCTTAGAATCTTCTTGATGATGAATCTATCGGTCATCTCTTCACTTCCTAAGCCGGCAATCTCATTAGTGATGAGAGCAATCCTAGAGTACATTTCAGTGACACCTTCACCATCCTTCATCTTGAACTTGTCAAGTTGGCTTTGAAGCACATCCAACTTGGATTCCTTGACAGAGTTGGTACCTTCGTGCATATCAATCAAAGTGTCCCAAATTTCCTTTGCATTCTCAAGGCGGCTGATTTTGTTGAATTCTTCGGGGCACAATCCGTTGAAGAGAATATCACAAGCTTGAGCATTGTATTGCAACATCTTCAACTCATCCGCGGTAGCTTCACGGTTCGGTTCTCTCCCATCAAAGAAGTCACCTTGCAAACCAACACACACAATAGCCCAAACGGCGGGGTTATGTCCAAGAATATGCATTTTCATTTTATGCTTCCAACTAGCAAAATTAGTACCATCAAAGTAAGGACCTCTACGGTGATAACTTCCCTCGCTAGACGCCATACTCTCCTAGGTTGTGAAACCAAGGCTATGACCACCAAAAGCTATGGAGATCAAGCAAATCGAGACCAAAGCATTGATACCACTTGTAGGATCGAAAGTATGTCTAGAGGGGGGTGATTAGACTACTTGACCAAATAAAAACTTAACCTTTTCCCAATTTTAGTTCTTGGCAGATTTTAGCTAATTTAGGACAAGTCTAGTAATCATCACATAATTCAAGCAAGCATGCAAAGAGTATATAGGTAGCGGAAAGTAAAGCATGCAATTTGCAAGAATGTAAAGGGAAGGGTTTGGAGAATTCAAACACTATTGGAGACACAGATGTTTTTCCCGTGGTTCGGATAGGTGGTGCTATCCTACATCCACGTTGATGGAGACTTCAACCCACGAAGGGTAACGGTTGCGCGAGTCCACACAGGGCTCCACCCAAGGGCAACGGTTGCGCGAGTCCACACAGGGCTCCACCCACGAAGGATCCACAAAGAAGCAACCACCCACAAAGGGTCCACGAAGAAGCAACCTTGCCTATCCCACCATGGCCATCGCCCACACAGGACTTGCATCACTAGCGGTAGATCTTCACGAAGTAGGCGATCTCCTTGCCCTTACAAACTCCTTGGTTCAACTCCACAATCTTGTCGGAGGCTCCCAAGTGACACCTAGCCAATCTAGGAGACACCACTCTCCAAGAAGTAACAAATGGTGTGTAGGTAATGAACTCCTTGCTCTTGTGCTTCAAATGATAGTCTCCCCAACACTCAACTCTCTCTCATAGGATTTGGATTTGGTTGAAAGAAGATTTGAGTGGAAAGCAGCTTGGGAAGGCTAGAGATCAAGATTCATATGGTAGGAATGGAATGTCTTGGTCTCAACACATGAGTAGGTGGTTCTCTCTCAGAACATATGAGTTGGAATGGTGTGTGTGTTCTGATGGCTCTCACACTGAATGAGAAGGAGGTGGAGGGGTATATATAGCCTCCACACAAAATCCAACCGTTACACAGTTTTCCAATCTCGGTGGGACCGAATCAATAAACTCGGTCGGACCGAAAATGTAAACCTAGTGACCGTTAGTGATTTTCGGTGGGACTGACATGCAACTCGGTAGGACCGATATGGTTAGGGTTTGGGCATAACGTAATCTCGGTGAGACCGATTACACAAACTCGGTGAGACCGAATTTGGTAATTAGCTAACCAGAGAGTTGGTCAAGTAAACTCGGTGGGACCGATTTGCTCTTTCGGTGAGACCGAGTGGAACTCGGTGAGACCGAAAAGTTACAAAGGGGAAACACTGAGTTTACATTGCAATCTCGGTGGGACCGATTCGCTCTTTCGGTGGGACCGAAAAGTTATGAAAGGGAAACAGAGAGTTTGCAACCCCATCTCGGTGAGACTGAGATCCCTATCGGTAGGACCGAATTGCTAGGGTTTGGCAGTGGCTAATGACAAGTGAAACTCGGTGGCGCCGGATAGGAAGAATCGGTAGGACCGAGTTTGGATTAAGAGTTTAGGTCATATGTGGATATGTGAAAGTAGTTGAGGGTTTTGGAGCATATCACTAAGCACATGAAGCAAGAGGCTCATTAAGCAACACCTCATCCCTCCTTAATAGTATTGGCTTTTCCTAAAGACTCAATGTGATCTTGGATCACTAAAATATAAAATGAAGAGTCTTGAGCTTTTGAGCTTGAGCCAATCCTTTATCCTTAGCATTTTGAGGGTTCCACTTTCACATCCATGCCATGCCAATCATTGAGCTTTCCTGAAATAATCGTCTTGGAATAGTATTAGCTCAATGAGCTATATGTTGTTATGAATTACCAAAACCACCTAGGGATAGTTGCACTTTCAGCAATAAGAAGGGTCGCCGGCGAGGAGGCTGAGCTGCCAGTAAGCACTAGTGAAGGTTTGAACTTGGAAAGCAAGGAGGAACAGTGGACATGTGGCTTTTGATAAGAGGGAGGGGTCGAGGAGATAGATATTTCCGCGGTGGCAAAAAAACTTCGCTCGGTGCCGCGAGAAACTGGCGCGCAAGTGTGGTTCAAGCGAGGGCGGTGGACTATAGACGACGAAGCATCCTATGTAAGCCAGACAAGACGGTGCGCCAAGATATTTTACATCGCATCCCACATGATTCTTTCTAGTAAACTGTTTGTGGTATACCTGATTTTTCATTATGTTTTGAAAGACAAAATGGTGTTACGGAGGGAAAGGATGGTGTTTGAATTGCTAGAACATTTACATACAGTGAACATGCAACTAGTACATGAGTGTCGTGTTTAAATTTGGAATTATTCCGGGCTCGTTCGGCATTTTTTATGCATTAATTAAGTTTCTGGGCATTTAATGTGCATAATTCAAATTTGAACTACAAGCACATGCTTCAATGCACCAAAGTTTGTTGAAAAATCACATGTGTGTCTTTGGGTGAATTTATAGGTCCCATTCAAGAAATGGGAATGAAATTCAAACATATGTGCATCGTGGCTCAGCCGGAAAGATTGATAAACTTGGTTTTTAAATTCCTGTAAATCCAAAACACAGATGAAAATCATGAAACTTGGCATGGTGTCATGACATGGCACCAACATGTTGTGGTAATTTTTCTGCCCGATTTGCGAAGGCGCACACATTAACAATCAACATCTAGGCGTCGTGGTTCGGCCGGAAATATTGAGAAACTTGGTTTTTTAATTCATGTAAATCCAAAACACGCCTGAAAATCATGAAACTTGGCATGGTGTCATGACATGGCACCAACATGCCGCGGTAATTTTTTTGGCCGAATTGGGACAAGCTTTGGTGTAAGCTTCTTGCAAACCGAAGCTTCCCTCAAGAAGGCTCGTGGTTTCGAGAGGGAGCATGGCACCTCCGTGTGCGAAACAAGATACGTACACTGCCTTCTCCCGCCTTAATTTTTTTACAGACAAAGATTAGACCAAATAGAAGTATCGTGCTAAATTTTGGAATTATTCCAGGTTCGTTTGGCCTTTTTTATACATTAATTGAGTTTATGCACATTTAATGTGCATAATTCAAATTTGAACTACAAGCACATGCTCCAATGCACCAAAGTTGGTTGAAAAATCACACGTGTGTCCTTGGGTGTATTTATAGGTCCCATGCAAGAAATGAGAATGTAATTCAAACATCTCGGCATCGTGGCTCGGCCGGAAAGATTGAGAAACTTGGTTTTTTTAATTCCTGTAAATCCAAAACATGCCTGAAAATCAAGAAACTTGGCATGGTGTCCTGACATGGCACCAACATGCTGCGGTAAATTTTTTGGCCGAATTGGGACAAGCTTTGGTGTAAGCTTCTTGCAAACCGGAGATTCCCTCAAGAAGGCTCGTGATTCCGAGAGGGAACGTGTCACCTCTGTGTGCAAAACGAGATACGTACGCTGCCTTCTCCCGCCTTAATTTTTTTACACAGAAACATTAGACCAAATAGAAGTATCTTGCTAAATTTTAGAATCATTCGGGGTTCGTTTGGCCTTTTTACACATTAATCGAGTTTCTGCACATTTAATTGCATAATTCAAATTTGAACTACAAGCACATGCTCCAGTGCACCAAATTTGGTTGAAAAATCACATGTGTGTCCTTGGGTGTATTTATAGGTCCCATGCAAGAAATGGGAATGAAATTCAAACATCTGGGCGTCGTGGCTCGGCCGGAAAGATTGAGAAACTTGGTTTTTTAATTCCTGTAAATCCAAAACACGCGTGAAAATCATGAAACTTGGCATGGTGTCATGACATGGCACCAACATGCCGCTGTAATTTTTTTGGCCGAACTGGGACAAGATTTGGTGTAAGCTTCTTGCAAACCGGAGTTTTCCTCAAGAAGGCTCGTGGTTCCGAGAGGGAACCTGTCACCTCCGTGTGCGAAACGAGATACGTACACTGCCTTCTCCCGCCTTAATTTTTTTACACGGGCATATTAGACCAAATAGAAGTATCGTGCTAAATTTTGGAATTATTCCGGATTCGTTTGGCCCCTTTTATACATTAATTGAGTTTCTATGCATTTAATGTGCATAATTCAAATTTGAACTACAAGCACATGCTCCAGTGCACCAAAGTTGGTTGAAAAATCACATGTGTGTTCTTTGGTGTATTTATAGGTCCCATGCAAGAATTGGGAATGAAACTCAAATATCTGGGCGTCATGGCTCGGCTGGAAAGATTGAGAAACTTGGTTTTTTAATTCCTGTAAATTGAAAACATGTCTGAAAATCATGAAACTTGGCATGTTGTCATGACATGGCACCAACATGTTGCGGTAAATTTTTTGGCCGAATTGGGACAAGCTTTGGTGTAAGCTTCTTGTAAACCGGAGCTTCCCTCAAGAAGGCTCGTGGTTCCGAGAGGGAATATGTCACCTCCATGTGCGAAACGAGATACGTATACTGCCTTCTCCCGCCTTAATTTTTTACATAGGTAGATTAGATCAAATAGAAGTATCGTGCTAAGTTTTGGAATTATTCCGGGTTTGTTTGGCCTTTTTTATACATTAATTGAGTTTCTGCGCATTTAATGTGCATAATTCAAATTTGAACTACAAGCACATGCTCCAGTGCACCAAAGTTGGTTGAAAAATCACATGTGTGTCCTTGGGTGTATTTATAGGTCTCATGCAAGAAATGGGAATGAAATTCAAACATCTGGGTGTCATGGCTCGGCTGGAAAGATTGAGAAACTTGGTTTTTTAATTCCTGTAAATCCAAAACATGCCTGAAAATCATGAAAGTTGGCATGGTGTCATGACATGGCACCAACATGTTGCGGTAATTTTTTAGGCTGAATTGGGACAAGCTTTGGTGTAAGCTTCTTGTAAACCGGAGCTTCCCTCAAGAAGGCTCGTGGCTCCGAGAGGGAACATGTCACGTTGGTGTGCGAAACGACATACGTAGACTGCCTTCTCCCGCCTTAATTTTTTTACACAGGGAGATTAGACCAAACCGTGCTAAATTTTAGAATTATTCCGGGTTCGTTTGGCCTTTTTTATACATTAATTGGGTTTCTGCGCATTTAATGTGCATAATTCAAATTTGAACTACAAGCACATGCTCCAGTGCACCAAAGATGGTTGAAAACTCACATGTGTGTCCTTGGGTGAATTTATAGGTCCCATGCAAGAAATGGGAATGAAATTCAAACATCTAGGCGTCGTGGTTCGGCCGGAAATATTGAGAAACTTGGTTTTTTAATTCATGTAAATCCAAAACACGCCTGAAAATCATGAAACTTGGCATGGTGTCATGACATGGCACCAACATGCTGCCGTAATTTTTTGGCCGAATTGGGACAAGCTTTGGTGTAAGCTTCTTGCAAACCGGAGCTTCCCTCAAGAAGGCTCGTGGTTCCGAGAGGGAACGTGTCACCTCCGTGTGCGAAATGAGATATGTACACTGCCTTCTCCCGCCTTAATTTTTTTACACATGCAGATTAGACCAAATAGAAGTATCGTGCTAAATTTTGGAATTATGGTTCGTTTGGCCTTTTTTATACATTAATTGAGTTTTTGTGCATTTAATGTGCATAATTCAAATTTGAACTACAAGCACAGGCTCCAGTGCACCAAAGTTGTTCGAAAAATCACATGTGTGTCCTTGGGTGAATTTGTAGGTCCCATGCAAGAAATGGGAATGAAATTCAAACATCTGGGCGCCGTGGCTTGGCCGGAAAGATTGAGAAACTTGGTTTTTTAATTCCTGTAAATCCAAAACACACCTGAAGATCATGAAACTTGGCATGGTGTCATGGCATGGCACCAACATGTTGTGGTAATTTTTCTGCCCGATTTGTGAAGGCGCACACATTAACAATCAACAAAGTCATTTTGGAACAAGTGCTATCACGTTACAAATCGGAAACACAAGTATTATTGAAACCGTGGGCGTTCTACTTACCATTTACGTGCCGCCACGCGTCCCCTTTTTTATTGGCTAGGAGGTGTCATGCGGGGTAGCTATTTGAGTACGGGAGGCGTGCGATCAGACCCCTGTGCATGCTCATCGGGAGGCGAGCCCTTTGACCGCTACTCGCCACGCACCTCCCTCCCAACGTCTCCATTAATGGCGTCCGGGCCGCTGTTCTACGGCGTGGCTATGTGTCTCACTGGACTGAGATTTAAGAGAGAAAAATGAAAATCTGAAAATAAAGTTTTGCACGGATCTTGATGTAAGATCTGACGGACCTATATAGCATCAACTATGACTTATAGCAAGCATGATGGATATAAGGACGATGATAGTGGATAATAATTGTCTTACGTATTTAGGAATATAATTTAAAAAGTCACATGCGGCAACGCCAGAAGTACACAAGGGTAAAAGAAGAAGGAAGACAACGATCTACCTCGCCGATCTCTACGTTGTTGCAGGCCGTGGGAACTAGTATCTGCGGCGAGCGACGATGAGCTTGTTCTTGTCCTCAACATGCTGCTTGAGAGCATCCACGGATTCCTCCACCAACCTTCTACGCTTGATGCGCAACATGGCATTCTCGTCCATAAGTTTCTCGACGATGACACCGGTCCTCTTCAACAAGGGAGTGGTCTCCTCCTGCTGCTCCGCACTTTCAACGATCTTCGCCCTTAGTAGGTCAGCTCGGCCCGGAGCTTCGCATTGCTCTCATTTAGTTGCCAGATGACACCGGTAGCCTCTTCAAAAGAGGCTTTTATGTTGTCCTGCAACCTCGCCCAGCCAGAGATCTGATCCATCTGGCTATGGAAGATCACATGCATGCGCCTGTAAGAGTCCTCGCCTGCCCGTGAGACATTTTCCTAGGCTTCTGCGGTGCGGGAGGACATCTCTGCCACATTCACAGTGTGGCGGGACATCTCTTCTGCTTCTGCGACGCGGCCGGACCAGTCTACCACATCGACAGTGTGGCGGGACCTGTGTGTTGCTTCGGCGGTGCGGCGGGACCTCTATGCTGCTACGGCCACACGGCGGGACATGCCGGCTGTGTTCATGGCGAGGCTGGACATCTCTCGTGCTTCCGCTTCCATGCTCGCATCTCCCTGGTGGCAATCTCTCGATCCAGAAGTCACGCTGGCCATGGCAGACGCAAAGGGAACGATGATGAATGACTTTGTTTTTGTGGATGAGAAGTTGAGGAGGAATGTGCAGTCATCTTGGAGTAGTAGTATTTATAACCGAATAGTAATACGCTCCTAAGTGGAAAACCGTTTAGGTTTTGATCGCTGTGAACAGGTTTGCAATTTGGAATGTGACGGGACGCATGCTCAAAATTTACTGACGCTTATAAGTGTGGCACTATTCTCGGAAGGCGTAACGTGGGCACGTATGCCTTCTCGGTCGCGTACGTGGCGTTTGCACCATAGGGTGCACCGCAATAGGCAATGTCAGCACACGTCTTGTTCCAACAACCGTGCGCACTCGTTATTACCATCGCGCACGCTTCTTTTAATTAGAATGTGTGTGCCCGTCTACGGCACACACGTTGATCTATCTAACTGTTTCAGTTTATTGTGGCTAATCGCAAACAGTTCATCCATGTGAAGTGTATGCCATCAATCGCAGACACTTTGATCTGGCTAACCTGTTTCTGTTCTATTGCCTAATCGCAAATAGTTAATCCTTCTGAAGCGTATGCCTTCAATCACACAAACCTTGATCTGGCGGACCATTTCTTTTGTGTTGCCTAATCACAAACAGTTCATCCGAGTGAACCGTATGTTGTATATCGCACACGCCTTCATCAGGCTGCCCGTTTCTTTTGTTCCGCCTCATCGCAAACAGTTCATTGGACTGAACCGTATGCCCTGCATCGCACACGCGACTAAAATCTGAACCGTGTTTGATGGCTCCGCCATCGCAAACGTTTTGCACCTTTTTTGATGGTTCTTTTACACCACTGTTTGCGATTATTGCATCGCACATAGTTTCGTCGAAGGGTCTCTGATTGTAGTGTCGCGTTAGCACCATCTACAGTAGTGAACACCCAAAGGGTTTACTAGAGTCAATAATCTAGTTCACATCGCCATGTGATTAACACCCAAAGAGTACTAAGGTATGATCATGTTTTGCTTGTGAGAGAGGTTCAGTCAACGGGTCTGCCACATTTAGATATGTATGTATTTTGCAAATTTCTACGTCTACAATGCTCTGCATGGAGCTACTCTAGCTAATTGCTCCCATTTTTCAATATGTATCCAGATTGAGACTCGGAGTCTTATGAATAGGCGTCAAAGCTTGCATCAATGTAACTCTTTACGATGAACTCTTTATTACCTCCATAATCGAGAAATATCTTCTTAGTCCTCTTAGGTAAATAAGGATAATTTTGACCGTTTTCCAGTGATCTACTCCTGGATCACTATTGTACCCCCTTGCCAAACTCATGGCAAGGTACACAACAGGTTTGGTACATAGCATGGCATACTTTACAGAACCTATGGCTGAGGCATAGGGAATGACTTTCATTCTCTCTCTATCTTCCACCATGGTCGGGTTCTGAGTCTTACTCAACTTCACACCTTGCAACACAGGCAAGAACCCTTTCTTTGACTAGTCCATTTTGAACTTCTTCAAAATCTTGTCAAGGTATGTGCTTTGTGAAAGTCCTATTAAGCGTCTCGATCTATCCCTATAGATCTTGATGCCCAATATATAAGTAGCTTCACCGAGGTCTTTCATTGAAAAATTCTTATTCAAGTATCCTTTTTATGCTATTCGGAAATTCTATATCATTTCCAATCAATAATATGCCATCCACATATAATATCAGAAATGCTACAGAGCTCCCACTCACTTTCTTGTAAATACAGGCTTCACCATAAGTCTGTATAAAATCATATGCTTTGATAATCTCATAAAATAATATATTCCAACTCCGAGATGCTTGCACCAGTCCATAGATGGATCACTGGAGCTTGCACGCTTTGTTAGCACCTTTAGGATCAACAAAAACTTCTGGTTGCATCATATACAACTCTTCTTTAATATCCATTAAGGAATGCAGTTTCTGACATCCATTTGCCAAATTCCATAATTATAAAATGGGGCAATTGCTAACATGATTCAGACTGACTTAAGCATCGCTACGGGTGAGAAGGTCTCATCATAGTCAACCCCTTGAACTTGTCGAAAACCTTTGGCGACAAGTTGAGCTTTGTAGATGGTGACAGTACCATCAACGTTTGTCTTCTTCTTGAACATCTATTTATTCTCAATGGCTTGCCGACATCGGGCAAGTCCACCAAAGTCCACACTTTGTTCTCATACATGGATCCTATCTCAAATTTCATGGCCCCGAGCCATTTATCGAAATCTGGGATGATCTTAGCTTCTTCATAGTTCGTAGGTCGTCATGGTCTAGTAACATGACTTCCAGGATAGGATTACCGAACCACTCTGGTGCGGAATGTGCTTTGTTCGACCTACAAGGTCCAGTAGTAACTTGATCTAAAGTTTCATGACCATCATCATTAACTTCCTCTCTAGTTGGTGTAGGAATCATGGGAATGAATTTCTCTGATGTGCTACAATCCAAATTGAGAGAAGGTACAATTACCTCATCAAGTTCTACTTTCCTCCCACTCACTTATTTCGACAGAAACTCCTTCTCTAGAAAGGATCCATTCTTGGAAAAAAAGATCTTGCCTTCGGATCTGTGGTAGAAGGTGTGCCCAATTGTTTCCTTAGGGTATCCTATGAAGACGCACTTATCCACTTTGGGTTGGAGCTTATCAAGCTGAAGTCTTTTGACATAAGCGTCGCATCCCCAAACTTTTAAGAAACGACAGCTTAGATTTCTTGCCAAACCATAGTTCATATGGTGTCGTCTCAATGGATTTAGACGGTGCCCTATTTAACATGAATGCGGTTGTCTCTAATTCATAACCCCAAAACGATAGTGGTAAATCGGTAAGAGACATCATAGAATGCACCATATCCAATAAAGTACGGTTACGACGTTCGGACACACCATTACGCTATTGTGTTCCAGGTGGCGTGAGTTGTGAAACAATTCCACATTGTTTTAAATGAAGGCCAAACTCGTAACTCAAATATTCGCCTCCACGATCAGATCGTAGAAACTTTATTTTCTTGTTACGATGATTCTCCACTTCACTCAAAAATTCTTCGAACTTTTCAAATGTTTCATACTTGTGTTTCATCAAGTAGATATACCCATACCTAAGATCTCGCTTGAAGCTACGTCGGTTTTTCCCCAAATAGGAAGGGATGATACAGCACACTGGCGGTAGGTATTACCCTCAGATATGAAACCAAGGTTATCGAACCAGTAGGAGAACCAAACAACACAATGTAAACATCACCTACACAGAGATAACAAATCCTCGCAACCCAACGTGTTAAAGGGGTCGTCAATCCCTTTTGGGGTACGGCGCCTCAAGATAGGCAAACGGACGTGAGATAAATTTGCAGTAGATTGATAGATCGAACGCCAAATAAATAAATAAAGATAAATTGCAGTAAGGTATTTTTGGATTTTTGGTTTAGTAGATCTGAAAATAAATGCAAGTAAAAGTAGATCGCAAAGGCAAATATATGAGAAAGAAGACCCGGGGGGCGTAGGTTTCACTAGTGGCTTCTCTCGAGAAAAATAGCAAACGATGGGTAAACAAATTACTGTTGGGCAATTGATAGAACCTCAAATAATTATGACGATATCCAGGCAATGATCATTATATAGGCATCACGTCCAAGATAAGTGGACCGACTCCTCCCTGCATCTACTACTATTACTCCACACGTCGACCGCTGTCTAGCATGCATCTAGTGTATTAAGTTCATGGAGAAACGGAGTAATGCAATAAGAACGATGAGATGATGTAGACAAGATCTATCTATGTAGAGATGGACCCCATCGTTTTATCCTTAGTAGCAACGATACATACGTGTCATTTCCCTTTCTGTCACTGGGATCAAGCACCGTAAGATCGAACCCACTACAAAACACCTCTTCCCGTTGCAAGATAAATATATCAAGTTGGCCAAACAAAACCCAAATATCGGAGAATAAATACGAGGCTATAAGCAATCATGCATATAAGAGATCAAAGAAACTCAAATAACTTTCATGGATATAAAAGATAGATCTGATCATAAACTCAAAATTCGTTGGATCCCAACAAACACACCGCAAAAGAGTTACTTCATATGGATCTCCAAGAGACCATTGTATTGAGAATCAAGAGAGAGAGAGAGAGAGCTGAAGCCATCTAGCTACTAACTACGGACCCGAAGGTCTACAAAGAACTACTCACGCATCATCTGAGAGGCACCAATGGAGGTGGTGAACCCTATCCGAGATGGTGTTTAGATTGGATCTGGTGGTTCTAGACTCTGCAGCGGCTGGATGAATATTTCGTCGACTCCCCTAGGGTTCTGGGATTTTTGGGGTATTTATAGAGCAAAGAGGCGGTCCGGGGGCACCCGAGGTGAGCACAACCCACCAGGGCGCGCCTGGGCCTCCTGGCGTGCCCTGGTGGGTTGTGCCCCCCTCGGGGCACCCCCCAGGCGCAGCCAGGGCCCATTGTGTTCCTTTCGGCCCATAAAAATTCTCCATAAAGTTTCATGGCATTTGGACTCCGTCTGATATTGATTTTTTGCGACGTAAAAAACATGGAAAAAATAGGAACTGGCACTTGGCACTATGTCAATAGGTTAGTACCAAAAACTGATATAAAATGATTATAAAACATCCAAGATTGATAATATAACAGCATGGAACAATAAAAAATTATAGATACGTTGGAGACGTATCAACCTACTCAAATTATCTGTGAAGGTTAGAAAATAATGATACCCGTCGCGTGCCTCAATACTCATCGAACCGCATACATCGGTATGTATTATTTCCAATAAGTCATTAGCTCGCTCCATTGTTCCGGAGAATGGAGTTTTAGTCATCTTTCCCATGAGGCATGGTTCGTAAGCGTCAAATGATTCATAATCAAGTGATCCAAAAGTCCATCCGCATGGAGTTTCTACATGCGCTTTACACCAATATGACCTAAACGGGAGTGCCACAAGTATGTTGTACTGTCATTATCAACTTTGCATCTTTTGGCTTCAATATTATGAATATGTTTATCACTATGATCGAGATTCAATAAACCATTTACATCGGGTGTATGACCGTAGAAGGTTTTATTCATGTAAATAGGACAACAATTATTCTCTGATTTAAATGAATAATCGTATTGCAATAAACATGATCTAATCATATTCATGCTCAACGCAAACACCAAATAACATTTATTTAGGTTCAACACTAATCCCGAAGGTAGATGGAGTGTGCGAGGGTGATCGTATCAACCTTGGAATTACCTCCAACACACATCGTCACCTCATCCTTAACTGGTGTCTATTCATTCTGCAACTCCCGTTTCGAGTTACTAATCTTAGCAACTGAACTGGTATCAAGTACCCAGGGGTTGCTACGGACACTAGCAAAGTACACATCAATAACATGTATATCAAATATACCTTTGTTCACTTCGCCATCCTTCTTATCCGCCAAGTATTTGGGGTAGTTCCGCTTCTAGTGACCAGTCCCTTTGTAGTAGAAGCACTTAGTCTCAAGCTTGGGTCCAGCTTTGGGCTTCTTCCCAGGAGTGGAAACTTTCTTGCCATTCTTCTCGAAGTTCCCTTTCTTTCCCTTGCCCCTTTTCTTGAAACTAGTGGTCTTGTTAACCATCAACACTTGATGCTCTTTCTTGATTTCTACCATCGCTGATTTCAGCATCGCGAAGAGCTCGGGAATCATTTTCGTCATCCCTTGAATATTATAGTTCATCATGAAGTTCTAGTAGCTTGGTGATAGTGACTAGAGAACTTTGTCAATCACTTCTTATCTATAAGATTAACTCCCACTTGATTCAATCGATTGTAGTACCCAGACATTCCGAGCACATGCTCACTGGTTGAGCTATTCTCCACCATCTTGTAGGCAAAGTACTTGTCAGAGGTCTCATACCTCTCGACATGGGCATGAGTCTGAAATACCAATTTTAGCTCTTGGAACATCTCTTATGCTCTATGGCAACCAAAAACTTTTTGAAGTCCCGGTTCTAAGCCGTAAATCATGGCGCACTAAACTATTAAGTAGTCATCATGTTGAGCTTGCCAAACGTTCATAATGTCTGCATCTGCTCCTGCAATAGGTCTGTCACCTTGATGTGCATCAAGGACATAATTCTTCTATGCAGCAATGAGGATAATCCTCAGATCATGGACTGATATGTCTCCAACGTATCTATAATTTTTTATTGTTCCATGCTATTATATTATCTGTTTTGGATGTTTTATATGCATTAATATGCTATTTTATATGATTTTTGGGACTAACCTATTAACCTAGAGCCCAATGTCAGTTTATGTTTTTTCCTTGTTTTAGAGTTTTGCAGAAAAGGAATACCAAACGGAGTCCAAACGGAATAAAACTTTCGCCATGATTTTTCTTGGACCAAAAGACACCGAGGAGACTTGGAGTGCAAGTCAGAGGTGCCTCGAGGTGGCCACAAGGGTGGAGGGCGTGCTGAGGGGGGTGGGGCGCGCCCCCCGACCTTGTGGGCCCCTCGTAGCTCCCCAGACCTAATTCTTTCGACTATATATACTCTTATACCCCAAAAACATTCGGGGGAGCCACAAAACCACTTCTCCACCGCCGCAACCTTCTGTACCCGTGAGATCCCATCTTGGGGCTTTTTCTGGCATCCTGCCGGAAGGAAGGGGAATTGATCACGGAGGGCTTCTACATCAACACCATTGCCTCTCCGATGAAGCGTGAGTAGTGTACTTCAAACCTACGGGTCCATAGCTAGTAGCTAGATGGCTTCCTCTCTCTCTCTTTTATTCTCAATACAAAGTTCTCCTCGATGTTCTTGGAGATCTATTTGATGTAATACTATTTTGCGGTGTGTTCACCGAGATCCGATGAATTGTGGATTTATGATCAGCTTATCTATGAATATTATTTGAATCTCCTCTGAATTCTTATATGCATGATTTGATATCCTTGCAAGTCTCTTCGAACTATCGATTTGGTTTGGCCAACTAGATTGGTTTTTCTTGCAATGGGACAAGTGCTTAGCTTTGGGTTCAATCTTGCGGTGTCCTTTCCCAGTGACAGTAGGGGCATCAAGGCACATATTGTATTGTTGCCCTCGAGGATAAAAAGATGGAGTTTTCATCATATTGCTTGAGTTAATTCCTCTACATCATGTCATCTTGCTTAAGGTGTTACTCTGTTCTTTATGAACTTAATACTCTAGATGCATGCTGGATAGCGGTTGATGTGTGGAGTAATAGTAGTAGATGCAGAATCGTTTCGGTCTACTTGACACGGACGTGATGCCTATATTCATGATCATTGCCTTAGATATCATCATAACTTTGCGTTTTTCTATCAATTGCTCGGCAGTAATTTGTTCACCCACCGTAATAATTTCTATCTTGAAAGAAGCCTCTAGTGAAACCTATGGCCCCCGGGTCTATTTTCCATCATATAAGTTTCCGATCTACAATTCTAGTTTCCTATTTACTTTCTTTTGCAATCTTTTACTTTTCGTTCCATAAACCAAAAATATTACTTTATCGTTTATCCATCTCTATCAGATCTCACTTTGCAAATAACCGTGAAGGGATTGATAACCCCTTTGTCGTGTTGGTTGCAAGTTGGTGTTTGTTTGTGCAGGTATTCGGTGGCTTGTTGTGTAGTCTCCTACTGGATTGGTACATTGGTTCTCAAAATTGAGGGAAATACTTACGCTCCTTTGCTGCATCACCCTTTCCTCTTCAAGGGAAAAACTAATGCAAGCTCAAGAGGTAGCATGGACCCAGTCCGCATCATTTCTACTATAATCTTTCAACTTATTTTTCTCTAGGAACATATCAAAAATAGGAGAGCTATATTGCGAGCTATTGATCTACAACATAGATATGCAAAAACTATTAAGACTAGGTTCATGATAAATTTAAGTTCAATTAATCAAATTACTAATTATCTCCTACTTAAATAGACATCCCTCAAGTCATCTAAGTGATACATGATCCAAATCAACTAACCCATGTCAGATCATCATGTGAGATGGGGTAGTCATCAATGGTGAACATCTCTATGTTGATCATATCTACTATATGATTCACATTCGACCTTTCGGTCTCCAGTGTTCCGAGGCCATGTCTGTACATGCTAGGTTCGTCAAGTTTAACCCAAGTATTCTACATGTGTAAAATTGTCTTACACCCGTTGTATGTGAACGTAGAGTCTATCACAGCCGAGCATCACGTGGTGTCTCGAAACGAAGAACTATAGCAACGGTGCATACTCAGGGAGAACACTTTTACCTTGAAATTTAGTGAAGGGATCATCTTATAATGCTACCATTGTTCTAAGCAAAATAAGATGCATAAAAGATAAACATCACATGCAATCAAAATATGTGACATGATATGGCCATCATCATCTTGTGCTTTTGATCTCCATCTCCAAAGCATCGTCATGATCTCCATCGTCACCGGCTCGACAACTTGATCTCCATCGTAGCATCGTGGTTGTCTTGCCAACTATTGCTTCTACAACTATCGCTAACACATAGTGATAAAGTAAAGCAATTACATGGTGTTTACATTTCATACAATAAAGAGGCAACCATAAGGCTCCTGTCGGTTGTCAGATATCTTTCAAAACATGATCATCTCATATAATAATGTTTATCACATCATGTCTTGACCATATCACATCACAACATGCCCCGCAAAAACAAGTTAGACGTCCTCTACTTTGTTGTTGCAAGTTTGACGTGGCTACTACGGGCTTCTAGCAAGAACCGTTCTTACCTACGCATAAAACCACAATGGTGTTTTGTCAAGTTTATTGTTTTAACATTATTCAAGGACCGGCCACAGTCAAATTTGATTCAACTAAAGTACGAGAAACAGACACCCGCCAGCCACCTTTATGCAAAACTAGCTGCATGTCAGTCGGTGGAACCGGTCTCATGTGCGTGGACATGTAAGGTTGGTCCGGGCCGCTTCATCCCACAATACCGCCGAATCAAAATAAGATGTTGGTGGTAAGCAATATGACTATCACCGCCCACAACTCTTTGTGTTCTACTCGTGCATATCATCTACGCATAGACCTGGCTCATGATGCCATTGTTGGGAAACGTTGCATGGAAGACAAATTATATGCACACGCAATGATTTATCAATGGAGATGCATAGCAATGAGGGGGAGAGTGTGTCTACGTACCCTTGTAGACCGTAAGCGGAAGCGTTTCTCAACGCGGTTGATGTAGTCGAACTTCTTCGCGCTTCAACTGATCAAGTACCAAACGCACGGCACCTCCGCGTTCTGCACATGTTCAGCTCGGTGACGTCCCTTACCTTCTTGATCCAGCAAGTTGTCGAGGTAGTAGATGAGTTCCATCAGCCCGACGGCGTGGTGACGGTGATGGTGAAGTGATCCTCGCAGGGCTTCGCCTAAGCACTACGAAAATATGACCGGGGGTGTAAACGGTGGAGGAGGGTGCCCCACCCGGCTAACAATTGTCTGGGGTGTGCTAGGGGGCGCCCCCCACATATATATAGGTGGGAGGGAGAGGGGAGAGGCCAGGAGGCGCCCCAAGTAGGACGAATCTCTACTCCTAATGGAGCAGTTGGTAGTCTCCGCCGGTCAATTTTCGTCTCACCAGAGACGGTTAATTTTCGTCCTCCATCTCACCTCCCACTACCCAGCGATCCCCCCTTCCTCCCTCGAGACCGACCAAAAAACGGCAGGCTACCACGAGGCCCGTTCTGAAACAATACGGTTCAGCGACAGAAAATCGTTCTAAAAAAATCTACGGCGGTTAACCTACGAACAGCCAGCCCCTTGTGCTCTCACATCCCCTCGCACGCACGAAAAAAAACAGCAAAAATAATCCCCGAGAGAAAGTCCAATCGCGTCCCGAAAACCCTAGCCGCCGCTGGCCTCCCCCTACTCGTGCCGCAGACGCACACCATCCTCTTCTCCTCCCTCCCGTCAGGGACCTGCCTCCACTCCACGAGGCAGATCGATCGAGACCCATGGCCGGGGTCGCTACCGTGCCTCGCCGCGCAGTGCATCGGGTATCCACCTCCCATCCCCCATCTTCCTCCTTCAAATTTTGGCAGCAACGACCGTGAGTGTGGCTGCTCCTCGTTCGTGCTCCGGCAGACGTCCCCTACCCACCCCCCTCCGCTGACGGTGGCCAGAACGAGGTGGGTTCAACCAGCAGAGCCCCGGGTGAGATCGCGTGTGAGTGGACGGAGCAGGCGCTCGTGGTCGTGGTGAACCATGGGCGCAGTCGGAGCAGAGAGTCGGGGCGTAGGAGATGAGGAGAACGGCGTAGGCTTCATGATGGAAGGAGATACGGCAGCGGACAAGGAGGAGGTCGGGGGTTACACGAAGGTACAGGTGGATGTCAGCAACCTGCCCCCTACGACGTCGATGGTGAGCACCCAATATGTGAGCACCACGCGCAGATGTTCCTCTTAACTTGCGACCTTTCCCTGCTGCCTTAATTTCCCCCTACAACTCAGTCAGGCCTCAAGCTACTCCCTAATTTTTGTAATTTGCATTATGGTATATTCTGAATTCTTGTTTGATTATAATGAAAGAAGTGGCATAGGATCTGCAATTGTGTTGGGGTAAAGTTTAGTGATATTGGTGTTTCTTTTCAAGATTCTCTTTTTTTTGGCAGTACAAACTTCTCAAGCAAAGACGTGTGATCCATTTATTTGAGTTGTAGGTTGTAATCTATCTATTTGATCTATTTAGTGATATTTCACGTCGACTGATTGTAGGTACTTTGACGTTAGAAGGGATACTTGCCCCTTTTGGCGGATGATGTTTTTACAAGGTATACATGATCTCGTTTCAGATTCAAATCTATCATCACATATACTTCTTATATAATGTGTGAATTCTCAACTGAAACTTGACCGGTGCCTAGAGTGATATTTTGCCTGCTGTTACCTTCTCATACTTAATGTGCAGCAGTAGTTCTGAATGAAGCCTAATTAAAATACTAAAGGCAGTAAAAACATAACTGCTGATGATAAGCCATGCAAATAATTCGTTAAGAGTAGGTGATGATAAGCACCTCTAAGTAATATTGTAAGTTTTATGCAATCAGTGCTAGCTTAGGTGATGTGGAACGTTAAGAGTAGCTGATTGGTATGTTCATCAAAGCCATGCTTTGTAAAATAGGGACTGTCAGATGGCCTTGGAATATAACCACTGTAATTTGACTCATGTAATGAACTGTGCAAAATAACATATATGGTGGTTATCTTCTCCTTTCTTTCAGTATTCAATTGTCTATTTTCCTACGCTCTTTGCTTCTTCGGTTTGACTCGTGCAGTACTGTATGTTCTCCAGCATGCTACACTGATGGGCATTTGGAGGAGCCGGCAACGGTGGCAGTGCTTCATTTTCATGCCGACAATGGAAGTATGGACCAACAAGAAATATCGAGTTGGTACTCTCTATTAGTCTTCTCTATATAATGTATAACCTCTGCTTGCTTCTCATAGAAGATTCTGATGTATAAACCTCTGCTTACTCTCCGATAGAAAATTCCGTTCGAACATGCAGATTGGCATACTTGCTGAGAAGGTTACAACTGTAGGTAAGGCATCAAACTATATGTCTCAAATTAAGGTTTGTTTTTGGTTGGATGCAATTCTTTCAATAACATTCTTCTATAAATAAACTGAGGTTGCAATTATCTAACCATGTATTTTTGAATTGTGTTTTCCATTGAACATTCAAAACATCCAGAAGGAAGCAGTTGAGAAGAGAAGCACTTAGGGGATGATGTCGATCTTGCACATTCAGCTTTATGTATGTAGTCTCACTCTCATCTTATTTAATTTATTTATATCATTTGAATAAAGAAATATAGCCTCTTAGGATCTAAATCATCAATTGTAAAATTGATCGATACTTGTGCTCGCTCACAGCAGATGTTAATTTTTTTATTTTACAGTACATTTGGATGTCGGAGTTCATTGCAATACCACATAAGCATCATTTGAAAGCTTGATTTTGTCATTGAATTTAATGTATTTGTCCTTATAATATTTTCACCCACACTGGCCTTTTACCTACTCCAATTAATATACAGTAGCAAACAAGTCCTTGACTCCTTCAAGAGTATTCAGTAAGACTAAAAAGCTGAAAAAGATATTAATGCCTTCAGGTAAATGCTTCTTCGTGTACCATATATGGCAGTTTGCTAAAAAAGAAAAAGAAAACAACTGAGCAAATTAAAATATAATATGTTTATCAAAAAGGCAGAAGGTAATCGATGAGCAAACATATTTACATTCTAATATTTTTTCTTTTCTTTTCTTGATATGTTATTTCCTTTGCTGATCCTTCTCTTCTTCATATGAACAGGCCCCTAGCTAGATTGACGAGAAATTTTATTTTGCACATGGTCTTTTCTGGTTTTGTCCTTGTAGCAAGAAGTACATTTTTATAACAATATCAACTTTGCTCTGGTGTGTGCAATGATTTCATTCAGATACAGACCTTTTGGAAATTGTGGTTTTCTTTTGTATTTTTGTCCTAATATGGAATGTTCTGTTGCTGGATTGAATTACTCTCTCAGCATTTTTATTTTGACATATTATAATGCTCAGTTTGTTTACAGGCTGCTGAATACTGTCGTAGGAAGGAATCAGTGCTGAGGTAACTTCTTTTCTAAAATAGTGTAACTATCGATATGATTTTACTCTACATGGTACATGCCATGAATATAACTTATTTTCTACTGATATGTTTTAACAGGTGATCAACATTCGATCAGTTAGGACACTGGATAGAGCTGCGATAAAAGCATATGTTACGAAAATAAATAGGTTGGTGATTCTTTAAGAAGGCTCCCCCCAACATCGTGTTGGTGCTGAGATATGGTTTTCTCTCTCTCTCTCTCTCCACACACATCCCAACCCTCTTCCAATTATTCATTCGAATTATTGTACAGAATCTACAATTATAAGAAAGAAGAATTTGATAAATTAGAGAGAGATATGCTTTCATAAATTTCTCACCCCTGAAGGTTACAAATTCAAGTGCTGGGTTCGAAGGATGAAGCAAATCCCAAGTCACATGTTAATATATCTTGATGCACATTTGTATTTACTTTTGCATATTGTTTACTTTATCCTCGCTGCATCGGCCTTGCATATGGCCATTGGGTACTGATCCCCTCCATGTCTTTGGTGAGCCCCCATAGCTCTAGGTCTTTTGATTTTGTTTAGTTTGTTAGATTTATGAAGAGCTCTTCTATTCCAAATTGAGAAACCTATGCTTCTTTCCTATGTTGGTCCAAAAGGCCATTTGTTTGATAGCAGTTTGATATCAGCAAAGTTTTTAGCCAAAACTGCTTTTGATTCGGTTCAGTTTGTGTTGTAGATATTTGATCGGTAATTTTGTATCTTTACGTGCCCAGGTACATTCTGAAGGAGAAGATTGCTGGTCGAGAAGGCCATTTATCTAATATTAGTTTATTGAAGAAATTGCCCATGATGTATTTTCAGTACATTAGGATTTTTTGTAGTCGCATGGTTCTGATAGGAAGATACCGTTGCTACCAGGTCAACAATCTCCCCTTCAATAATATTTGATTTACATTTTGTATGCCATTCATCGAATCAATGTGGATTACAATGACCACTCATATGTTTTGATTGCAGTACTTCTCTATGCTATTTCACTATTTTGGACTCATGTTCTTTTCATTGTGATGTAGTAATAAGTGAAATAAATTGAGTCTAATTCTTTGTGTGGACATAGGCGTTTCAAAGAAATATATGGCTTGTTTTATTTTTGGCCCTTTCTTCCCGGCCACTGGATATGCACTTAAGTTCCCCAACCAGAAGCATCTCCCTGTCCATGTAACCAATAATATTTTGGAAGTAGAATGTACTCAGGATCATAATGGAAAATTTTGTTTTTCTGAAAACCATGTCCCACTGTACATGGCACGAGAGTTTGAGCAGAAACCTGGGGTTAGCTCCTTGCCTACTCCAGGAATTGTGCACTCGAACTATTTGAGCAGGGTTTTTTCTGTCTTTTGGATAGCATCTTGCAGCCAACATTTCTGAACTCCAGCATTGGTATCATTAAGCATTTTAGTTCTACCCCATATGGATATTAGTTAACTTTATGTTCTTATGACGTAAGTACATGCGAATTGTTCCGTTCCTTCTGGAATCAAATATTTTTGGATGTCCGAAAGCACTTCTGGTGGATCAGAAAATTGTGTTTTTCTCAGCATCTTAGTTTTTCTCTATGGAAGTATTTAAAACAGTCATCATTCTTTCAAGAATGTTACCAATACAAGACTGTTTTTGTGTTCCGAATTATGCGTAAATGCCCAAGGGCAGTGGACCAAAGTCAACAACATAAGTTGTTTGGCAAATGTGTCTTAGTTCCCTTTCAGACTCTTCTATAACATCATCTCTTTTAAAAAAGATCTTTTCTATATCAGTGCACTGTAAATATAGAAATGTTGGTTTAATCGAGTGTGTGATTGTCGGTTACCATGAAGGAAATCACTGTAAGATTTGAGAGATGCAAGGCTAACGTAAAAGCAGTAAGAGTCTTTGAGATGCCAAAACTTCTCTCATACATGTATTTTGTGTACATGTAAATCTTGATCTTCCAGCAACATTGACAGCAGGATAATTCTCTTTCTTTTAGTTGACCACAACATGTGATCAGGGCCCATTTGGAATGCAACTAATGTCAAGTGCACCATCATCTTAAGCATTATTTACTCATGTTGTCACTGATTGCATATACAATACCATCAGAAGCATCCATTAAAAATGTGTCCTTAGAAGCATCCATTCAAAAAAGTGCTGAAGAACTATAGAAGGCTGGGTGTTGGCTGATGTTGTTTCGGTTACTATTCCTTGTGATTCTAAGTTATTTGCAACATAGTAAATACTTAGTATACCAGTCATATTTTCTTGTCAACATGCACCTGAGGCTTATCCGGTATTATTGCAATCTGGTAGAACTGTGTTACTACTAAGAATTGAATATTTTTAGTTGGAATACTATTTTAATGATCAATCACAATGTTGGACGCGACCACCTACTTATTCCCGAGACTAAGTCTTTGGTGGCTTAAGCACAATATGCCCGGCATATGTTCTACATCTGCGGCATGTAATGATCCTACTGGCATTTCAAGAGGTCTTGTAAATACAACACTCTTCCAAAGTATTTCCAAGTAAGTGTTCACCTCATGAGATTTATTAAATGTTTTAGATATGTCGCTTGTGAATGCTCATCGGTAGCTAATATCCTGAGTATTTTGATAACGGGTTTAGGTCTGGACGGTTATTGAGCCTGCATTGATGAAATAGTTGACAAAGAAGGAACTGAAATGAGGTTACTGAGCCTGCATTGAAGAATTTTGGTTGATGAGCTGATATCTGACCAAAAACTCAAGAACTAGAAGCAAGCCTGACATCCTTTTTCTATAATCGGTATGTTCTCGGTAGCAAGCCTGTCATCCTTTTCTATCCACATGAGGCTTACTATTTTTTGTACTTATTGTCACCAATCAATAAAACATTGTGTATTCATTGCATAGGGTGAATGGCCTTCTAGATTTGTGAGTTCATAGGTAGTTATACAACAGCAGAGCCATGTTCTAAAAACATATTCGAGCCTTTCCATGGTTTGGAGTTGGGTCCCGACGAAACGTTCGAGCGCATGAAATCAGTTCTTTTCAAGAATGCAACTGCTTTTTTTCTCTCATAGATTCCACTCGTAACATATCACAAGTATCTTCAGTCTAAGAAACTAAGAAAAGTGAACTTACATGATTTATTTAAATTACTAAATAAATTACTAGATAATGTATATTTCCGTCCGAGCATTCCAAAAACTGAATGACACTCCATTAAGCTGTAGGATGCATAAGGTAAGCAAAATATAGGAAGCCCAGACATCTGTAGTAATGCCAGAAGTGGAAGAACAAGGGAAAGAAAACATTTAAAAGGGCCAATTATAGGCGGAAAAGATTCACGTGGTTAATAGTTCATGTTTTGCACCAAGGAAGAACAGAGGAATGGAACCAAAGAGAAATGAGTGAGCATACACCTTTGCTAGATTTTATGAACTGAACTAATATACAAAGCACATGTTGTTATCTTGGTGCATGTAGTTATTTAATTTAACAACTTGAATTCCACATGAAGCATACTGTACTGGACTTCTCTGGGCTTTACATCTGCTCATATTCCATAATTTGGATCAGAAATGAAGCCTATGTGTATGTATAAAGCATTTGCATTATACTAATATTGTGTGTGTGTTGTTTTTAATGCCAAAGGTAAATCTGAACCTGCTCAGACCATGGGGAGGATTTCTCTGGTGGACTATCGCTGGCAAGGTTGGCATGGGAGTAGGCCCGTACCATGGGTTCGTGTGGCTGGAGGACCGTGGCCAGTGCTGCGATTGCCTGGTGTCCATGTGGGGCATAGCTCGGCATTAGGTGATATCCTTCTATGATAACCTAGCTGTACACAATTTCTTCAAAGAAAATTAAGATTGATATCAAAGTTGAGATTTGCAATGTATTTAAATTAGTTCTTAAATTGCTCCCAAAGCTACTAAAATTTCCCTTATTATATTTTTCTGTAGATACTGATTGTTCTAAATTAAACCCACTACTTAAATTCCATACAAATGTGAGGCTCAAGGAAGCAACAAGTAGGATGAAGGAGTTAGCGGGCAGAAGCATAGATCACAGAAAAACAAGAATATGTTTGCTCCCCATGCTTTGCATTGATGTATAGGTTCGGAAGTTTAAAAGCTTCATGCGCTCCCCATGCTTTGTATTGATGTATAGGTACGGAATTTAGAAGCTTCATGCTTTGTATCTCAGTATGTTCACAGTGGCTTCAATCTACAATTTAAAAAGGTGAATATTGGCTGGATAATGACACAAGTGATGCGGCTTCAGTCATGTTTCTTAAGCTACCGTGGTTATATCATCACTAGGCCATATAGTTTACCACTAACCTTCTTAAGTACTTCCACTTAACCATCATGATTGCCGACTAATTTGTGTGTTCATGGTTATATTTCAGAGAACCGGTTCAGATAAATGCGAACACTGGTTGGGGGTTCTAAGAAGGATGACCCAAAATGGGAGCATGACAGACACCATGGTCCAGGAAATAAGGGGGAATCCCGTGGTGTCTACTATGCTTTCAGAAATCCTATGCAGTCAGGGAGATTCCTTCAGATTTTTGCATGATGAGCAGGTAGCTGTAAAGGGTCGTGGTGTCTACTATGCTTTTCAGAAAGGTGAGTGCATTTGTGAAGCTTCCTGCAGAGTTTCACATGATGAGTAGGTAAATGTGCTGCTTGTGCATTTACCAAGTAGTTATATTGGAGAGCACACAAGCAACAGACTACATAGCTTGTGCTAATTTCCATGATAAGTTTTATCGCATATGAACAATTTATATTGCGAGTTAAGTTATTAATAGAAATTGAGTTGCTTATCATTGAGCAAAAGACGAAGATTTGCCGAAGATTTGTGATTATACTAATACTAATACTTTATCAAGGTGATATGCCGAAGATTTGTGATTATCACTGTATGGCCTTTACATTGCTTTGTTCATGTCTATACATGTACTTAACTTGGATGAGCTATTAACTGCAAAATATATTTCATGAACTCCGTAGCAGATATCTCGTTTCAAAGTAACATAGCCAGAGATGTTAACATTTGTTGTTGGAAACACAAGCACTAAATTTTTTATTGCATTTGAACTAGATATGGTTGTATCTTAGAGATTGTTGCTTTGGACAGGATTTACTATATTTTTGCAGCAGGCTACATGCTTCTCTGAATGACCATTTAAGGAGTGAACATGAACTGCTGATGTATATGTTCCATGCTCCATGGGGAGGGAACAAGGATTGATTTTCGCGGGGAGTAGGGAGAGTATGGTGAGTTACTTCTATAGTGCTATGGTTCACATACTGTAAGTTGGTGATCTGTGAAATATCTTTGTTGTTGCTTTAAGGGGCTTCTAGAACTACTTGATTGTGAAACAAGTCACTAGGTACTGCTCAGATGAATTATATGGATGGTACCACCGTCCAACCTGTAGAAACTCCTATCCCTAAATTTCTATTTATTGGAACCATTAGATTTATTAGTATTTTATAGTCATTATGTTTCTATAGAGGCTATGTGAAGCAAAGAAACTCCTATCCCTTTTAAATTTTAATACATGTAAAGTACTACATGTCAGTAAGGAGCTGACACTCTTGGACTGTGAGAAATTATTGACGTTTGGTAATGAAAATATTATTCTACAAGGAATACTATCGACAAGGATTCAAAAAGGACCAAATGCCACGGCAGTGGTTGTAATATTAGTCGAGATGAATCTGAAAAAAATGAGTCGAGATGTGGAGATATGATGGATTTTGCAACAAAAAAATCCAGTAAATTTTTGCTATAGAGAACATATCGGTGTGCATGTACTGATTGCACTTGCTTCATGGCGCAATACGTTTATCCTGCTACGAAAAATGTATTATTTTTTATTAGAGAAGGGCGGTTCCAAGGCAGAGATAGTGAGTAGAAGAAAATTTATCTACCATAAAAGACGACAAGGTCACATGACATGCACTGATTGCATTTGCTTTATGGCGCAATATGTTTATCCTTCTATTAAAAATATACTATTTTTTATTGGAGAAGTAGGAAGAAGAAAAGTTATCTACCATAAAAAAGGTCACATGACATGCACGATGATCCTAACGTTACATGTTAGACATGTTTTTAAAGGTGAGGGTTTCAACAAAAAAAGAGATGTCTCGCTATGGCAGGAAAACGAGTAGTAAGGGGACGGTCTGGCAGAAAAAAGAGAGTGCATCTTGTGGTGGGGTTTTTTGGGTTGAGACCACGTGTTGGTGATAACAGTCGGATAGTCTGGATAACCATATTTCTCCTTTAGAGTAATGCTACTACATCTACGGGAAGTTCTTTTACGGGTTCAACGGATTATCGACTGTGGACCAATAGGATTTAAGATCGGGAAAGGATGGAGCCAACCCCGGCTGGAAATTAGGGGGAGAAAGATTAGTTAAAATGAGATTTTCTAAAACTCTTGTAAGTGCGTCTAGGATTATTGTCTCCTTCATATATAGGATGTATTTAAGGTAGTCCGGATGGATAAATTTTATGAAGAAAAATTCATAGTCCGGATGGATAAATTTTATGAAGAAAAATTCATTCTTATGCATTGTGGCCCGTAGCAACGCACGGGCGTTCTACTAGTACTACTTAGGTTGCTCCTCGGCCGGCACGCCCCTTCCTTATTTACCGGAGGGGAAGGAAAGAGGAGGGAGGAGGGAAGGAAGGGGGAGGCCGTCTCCCCCCCCCCCTTTTCCTTCCCCCTTCCCCTCTTTCCTTCTCCTATGGTTCAGCCCATATGGGGGCGCACCAGCTCCTGGTGGCTGGTGCGTTTGCCCTCTTGGCCCATATCTTTTGCCGGGGGTGCCCGAAACCCCTTCTCGTGACCCGATATGTACCCGGTAACCTCCGGAACACTTCTGGTGTCAGAATACTATCGTCCTATATATCAATATTTACCTCTCAACCATTTCGAAACTCATCATCAAGTATGTGATCTCATCTAGGACTCCGAATGACATTCGGTCACCAAATAACAAAACTCATATAATACAATACCGTCATCGAACGTTAAGCGTGCGGACCCTACGGGTTCGAGAACTATGTAGACATGACCGAGACACCTCTCCAGTCAATAACCAGTAGCGGAACTTGGATGCCCATATTGGCTCCTACATATTCTACAAAGATCTTTATCGGTTTAACCGTTATGACAACATACATTATTCCCTTTGTCCGTCGGTATTTTACTTGCTCGAGATTCGATCGTCGGTATCTTCATACCTAGTTCAATCTCATTACCGGCAAGTCTCTTTACTCGTTCTGTAATACATCACCTCGTGACTAACTCCTTAGTTGTTTGCTTGCAAGCTTATGATGTGTATTACCAAGAGGGCCCAGAGATACCTCTTTGATACTCGGAATGACAAATCCTAATCTCGATCTATGCCAACTCAACAAACACCTTCGGAGATACCTGTAGAGCATCTTTATAATCACCCAGTTACGTTGTGATGTTTGATAGCACATAAGGCATTCCTCCGGTATCCGGGAGTTGCATAATCTCATAGTCGAAGGAATGTGTATTTGACATGAAGAAAGCAATAGCAATAAAACTGAACGATCATTATGCTAAGCTAACAGATGGGTCTTGTCCATCTCATGATTCTCCTAATGATGTGATCCCATTATCAAATGAGAACTCATGTCCATGGTTAGAAAACATTAACCATCTTTAATCAACGAGCTAGTCTAGTAGAGGCTCACTAGGGACACGGTGTTTGTTTATGTATTCACACATGTATTAAGGTTTCCGATCAATACAATTCTAGTATGAATAATAAACCTTTATCATGAATAAGGAAATATAAAATGACAAATTTATTATTGCCTCTAGGGCATATTTCCTTCCTATAGCACTATAGGTGGAATAGAATATGGTGGTTGTGGAGAAGACAAAGAAGAAGGAGAAAGACTCACATCAACTAGGCAAATTAATGGGCTATGGAGATGCCCATCAATTGACATCGATGCAAGTGAGTAGGGATTACCATGCAATGGATGCACTAGAGCTATAAGTGTATGAAAGCTCAAAAAGAAACTAAGTGGGTGTGCATCGAACTTGCTTGCTCATGAAGACCTAGGGCAATTTGAGGAAGCCCATCATTGGAATGTACATGCCAAGTTCTATAATGAAAAATTCCCACTAGTACATGAAAGTGACAAAATAGGAGACTCTCTATCATGAAGAACATGTTGCTATTTCGAAGCACAAGTGTGAAAAAGGATAGTGACATTGTCCCTTCTCTCTTTTTCTCTCATTTTTTTGTTGGGCTTCTTTGGCCTCTTATTTTTATTGGGCTTCTTTGGCCTCTTTTATTTTTTTTAAGTCCGGAGACTCATCCCAACTTGTGAGGGAACCATAGCTTCCATCATCCTTTCCTCACATGGGATAATTCTCTAATAGTGATGATCATCACACTTTTATTTACTTACAACTAAAGAATTACAACTCGATACTAGAACAAATATATGACTATATGAATGCCTCATGCATATGAGAACAATATGACAATGATGGTGCGTGTCATAATAAACGAAACGGTGGAAGTTGCATGGCAATATATCTCAGAATGGATATGGAAATGCCATAATAGGTAGGTATGGTGGCTGTTTTGAGGAAGGATATATGGTGGGTTTAATGCATCGACGAAAGTTGCGCGGTACTAGAGAGGCTAGCAATGGTGGAAGGGTGAAGCGCGTATAATCCATAGACTCAACATTAGTCATAAAGAACTCACATACTTATTGCAAAAGTTTATTAGCCATAAAAACAAAGTACTAATACGCATGATCCTAGGGGGTAGATTGGTAGGAAAAGACCATCGCTCATCCCCGACCACCACTCATAAGGAAGACAATCAGAAAAAAATCATGCTCCGACTTCATCACATAATGGTTCACCATACATGCATGCTACAGGAATCACAAACTTTAACACAAGTATTTCTACCAATCCACAATTACTCACTAGCATGACTATAATATCACCATCTTTATATCTCAGAACAAGTGCAAGGAATCAAACTTCTCATATATTCAATGCTCTTTATATGAAAGTTTTTATTATATCCCTCTTGGATGCCCATCATATTAGGACTAAATTCATAAGCTCAGAAAATTACCATGTTGTTTAAAGACTCTCAAAATAATATAAGTGAAGCATGAGAGTTCAACAATTTCTATAAATAAAACCACCGCCGTGCTCTAAAAAGATATAAGTGAAGCACTAGAGCAAACTGCCTAGCTCAAAAGATATAAGTGAAGCACATAGAGTGTTCTAAAAAGTTCACAATTAACACATGTCCCTCTCAAAAGATGTCTATAACAAGGATTATTGTGGAAAACTAAAAAGCAAAGACTCATATCATACAAGATGCTCCAAGCAAAACATATATCATGTGGTGAATAAAAATATAGCCTCAAGTAAATTTACCGATGGATTGAAGACAAAGAGGGGATGCCATCTGGTGCATCCCCAATCTTAGATGCTTTACTTTAATATTACCTTGGGGTTCCTTGGGAATCCCCAAGCTTAGTCTCTTGCCACTCCTTATTCCATAGTCTATCAAATCTTTACCCAAAACTCGAAAACTTCACAACATAAAACTCAACAGAAAAATCGTAAGATCCGTTAGTATAATAAAATAAATCACCACTTTAGGTATTGTTTTGAACTCATTCTAAATTTATATTGGTGTTAGATCTACTATATTGCAACTTATCCATGGTTCATACCCCCTCCGATATTACCCATAGATTCATCAAAATAAGCAAACAACACATAGAAAACAGAATCTATCAAAAACAGAACAGTATGTAGCAATCTGGAAATTTTGTATACTTATGTAACTCCAAAAATTCTGAAATATTAGGAAAATCTAGGAAATTTGTTTATCAATCTTGTGTAGAAAATTCAGATCAAAATCACGTTTCTGTGATTTTCAAAAATTCTAGCAATGAGCACAAATGTTTCTGTTTTTCAGCAAGATCAAATGAACTATCACCATACACCATAGACCATCCTGAAGGTCTTAGTTTGCTCAAGCACTAATTTAAACACCAAAACACAATTACTACAGAAGTAATAATGTGTATTTATTTAAAAACAGTAGAAAAAAATTTGGGTTGCCTCCCAACAAGCGCTATTGTTTAACACTCCTAGCTAGGCATATTGCATAGATCTAGGTGTTGTCATCTTTGGTATTATCCATAAATAGCCCTCATAATAGATTCATATGGTAACTTAATTTTATTTCTTGGAAAGTGTTCCATGCCCTTCCTTAATAATGGAAATTGGAATCTAATGTTTCCTTCTTTCATATCAATAATTGCACCAATCGTTCTAAGGAAAGGTCTACAAAGAATAATAGGACATGTAGGATTGCAATCTATATCAAGCACAATAAAATCTACGCGCACATAATTCCTATTTGCAACAATAAGAACATCGTTAATACTTCCCATAGGTTTCTTAATAGTGGAATCCGCTAGATGCAAATTCAAAGAACAATCATCAAATTTATGGAAACCGTGCACATCACATAAAAGTTTTCAGAATATTGGAAACGCTAGCACCAAATCAGACAAAGCATTGCACTCATAATATTTAATTTTGATCTTAATAGTAGGCTCCCACTCATCATAAAGCTTTCTAGGGATAGAAACTTCCAACTCAAGTTTTTCTTCAGACGATTTCATCATAGCATCAACGATATGTTTAGTAAAGGCTTTATTTTGATTATAAGCATGGGGTGAATTAAGCATGGATTGCCACAAGGAAATACAATATATCAAAGAACAATTATCATAATTAAAGTTCTTGAAATCCAAAAGAGTGGGTTCATTGCTACTTAAAGTTTTGACCTCTTCAATCCCACTTTTTTCAATTTTTTCATTAAGATCTTCACCCTCCAAATTATTGTGATGCCTTCTAACTAAAGTTGACTCATATCCAATCCCATATTTATAAAGATTTATATTAGAAAACAAAGATTCAATAGGATTCACACCGATCACTTTAAGATCTTCATCATTATTGTCGCAAAAACTAGAAGAACATGCTTTTACAAACCAATCTCTCTTAGCACGCATCCTAGCGGTTCTTTCTCTACTTTCATTAATAGAAACTTGGATGGATTTTAGAGATTCAGTAATATCAATCTTGGGTGGAATATATCTAATATTAAAAGAATCAATCTCATGATAAATTCTATCAATGTTCCTAGCCAAATCATCAATCTTAAGCAATTTTTCTTCAACCGTAGCATTGAAAATCTTTTGAGAATTAATGAAATCTTTAATATTGTTCTCAAGATCAGAGGGTATTTTATTATAATTTCCCTGTTGCAGGAATTACCATAATTGTTAGAGGAATTACTAGGAAACGACCTAGAGTTGAAATTACCTCTATATGCGTTATTACCAAAATTATTCCTACCAACAAAATTCACATCCATAGATTCATTATTATTCTCAATCAAAGTGGACAAAGGCATATCATTATGATCAATAGGAGCACTCTTACTAGCAATCAGTTTCATAAGTTCGTCCATCTTTCCATCCAAAGTATTAATTTCTTCAATCGCATGCACTTTTTTACTAGTAGAAGATCTTTCGGTATGACACTGGGAGTAATTTGCCATAATATTATCTAGGAGTTTCGTAGCTTCTCCTAATGTAATTTCCATAAAAGTACCCCCCCTGCGCGGCGGAACGTAAAAGATTTCTAGATGCAAAATTCAATCTGGCATAAAAAAATTGTATGATCATCCAAAAACTTAAACCATGAGTAGGGCAATTTCTTATCATCAATTTCATCCTCCCCCAAGATTGTGCAACATGTTCATGATCAAGTTTCTTAAAATTCATTATATCGTTCCTAAGGCAGATGATCTTAGCGGGAGGAAAATACTTGGAAATAAAAGCATCTTTACACTTATTCCATGAATCAATACTATTTTTAGGCAAAGATGAAAACCAAGTTTTAGCACGATCTCGTAGTGAGAACAGAAATAGCTTCAATTTAACAATATCATTATCCACATATTTTTTAGTTTGCATATCACACAAGTCAACAAAAGTATTTAGATGGGATGCGGCATCTTCATTAGGACTACCAGAAAATTGTTATTTCATAACAAGATTCAACAAAGCGGCATTAATTTCATAAGATTCCACACTAGTGGTGGGAGCAATTGAAGTACTAATAAAATGATTATTATTAGTGCTGGAAAAGTCACACAACTTGGTATTTTCTTGAGACATCGTGACAAAGCAAGTAATCTAGCACACAAGCAAACAAAAAGGCAAACGGAAAGGTGAATGAAAGAAAGGCGAAAAAAGGCAAATATTTTTGTGTTTTTCTGAAAATGTTTTAAAAGTGGGGGAGAGGAAAATGAGAGGCAAATGACAAATAATGTAAGTGCAAGAGATGAGAGTTGATGATAGGTACTTGGTAGGTTTGATGTAGAACGTCCCCGGCAACGGCGCTAGAAATTCTTCCTGCTACTTCTTGAGTTTGCGTTGATTTTTTCCCTTGAAGAGGAAAGGGTAATGCAGCAAAGTAGAGATACGTATTTCCCTCAGTTAAGAACCAAGGTATCAATCCAATAGGAGGCACAAGCAAGTCTCTAATATATGCCCCTGCACAAACTAACAAACACTTGCACACAACGCCAAAAAGGGGTTGCCAATCCCTTCACGGTCACGAACAAGAGTGAGATCTAATAGAGATAGGTATAAAAGAGAAATAAAAGAGAAAACTAAAGTAAATATAAATAAATTGCAGCAAGGTATTTTTTTGGATTTTTGGTTTATAGATCTGAAAATATATGACGGAAAATAGACCCGTGGGGCATAGGTTTCACTAGAGGCTTCTCTCTTGAAGAAAACATACGGTGGATAAAAAAATTACTGTTGAGCAATTGATAGAAAAGTGTAAAGTTATGACGATATATAAGGCAATGATCATGAATATGGGCATCACGTCTATGACAAGTAGACCGACTGCTGCCTGCATCTACTACTATTACTCCACACATCGACCGCTATCCAGCATGCATCTAGAGTATTAAGTTCATAAGAACGGAGTAACACCTTAAGGAAGATGACATGATATAGAGGGATAAACTCAAACAATATGATATAAACCCCATCTTTTTATCCTTGATGGCAACAATACAATACGTGCCTCGCTACCCCTTCTGTCACTGGGTGAGGACACCGCAAGATTGAACCCAAAACTAAGCACCTCTCTCATTGCAAGAAAAACCAATCTAATTAGCCAAACCAAACCGATAGTTCAAAGAGAAATACAAAGATATCTTAATTATGCATAAAAGTGTTCAGAAAAGACTCAAATAATATTCATAGATAATCTGATCATAAATCCACAATTCATCGGATCTCAACAAACGCACCGTAAAAGAAGATTACATCGAATAGTTCTCCAAGAACATCGAGGAGAACATTGTATTGAAGATCAAAGAGAGAGAAGAAGCCATCTAGCTACTAGCTATGGACTCTTAGGTCCGTGGTAAACTACTCACGCTTCATCGAAAGGGCAACAAGGTTGATGTAGAGGCCCTTCGTGATCGAATCCCCCTCCGGCGGAGCGCCGGAAAAGGCCCCAAGATGGGATCTCAGGGGAACAGAAACTTGCGGCGGTGGAAAAGTATTTTTGATGCGCCTTCTGGTATAGGGGGAATATTTGAGGATTTATAGTGCGAAGATTGGGGCTGGAGGGTCTACGAGGGGCCCACAAGTCAGGGGCGCCCCCCTGGGGTGCACCCCCACGGCTTGTGGCCGCCTCGTAGGTCTTTTGGCGTCCTATCCAAGTCTCATGGGTTTCTTCTGGTCCAAGAAAAATCACCGTAAAGTTTTATTCCATTTGGACTCTGTTTGATATTCCTTTTCTGTAGAAGTTAAAAACAAGAAAAAAAACAGAAACTGGCACTAGGCTCTAGGTTAATAGGTTAGTCTGAAAAATAATATAAAATAGCATATTAATGCATATAAAACATCCAAAACAGATAATATAATAGCATGGAACAATAAAAAATTATAGATACGTTGGAGACGTATCAGTGCCCTAACCCCGCCATGATCTGTCCCGAGAGCAGGCGGAATTGGGAGATGAACTGACGATGCGTTGCGAGAGAGGGGTTTGAAATCGGGCGTACCATTGGCCGGAGTAGCTATTGGGAAGGATCCCTCCTCGGCAGCTCGCTCTGTAGGTGATGTGTCGCGTCGTGGCCATCAGGCCCGAGGATCTCGGCGCGTCCCGCTGGATCGGAGAGGCTAGGCGCTGTCGGACCACCGGAAGTCGCGACCGTTGGGGGCGGCGCGCCTTGCAGGAGCATGACTGCGTCCTGCAGCTTGGAGAAGCGCTCCTCTAGATCGGGATTCCATGTGGTGAGGGCCTCCACTTGTGGCGTGTGGTTATCGATCTGGGTCTTGAGCTCCTTGATATCAGCGTGCGTGTCGTCGCTGGCGCCGGGTCCATGGTGGCTAGGAGCTGCTGACACTCGTTCGCCTGCCGGCGAGTCTCCAAGGCGACGACGGAAGGGTGGTGAGGTGGCTACTGATACCACGTGTTATGTATCCAGTACTACTCTCTCATAGATCAATGGAGGAATCAAATATTGTGGCGATTACAAATGGTCTCGAGGAGGAAGAAGAGATACAGGAAAGAACAGATACGCTACAGCCGCCGTGGTTCTTCTGATCCAAGCCAGGATACCCTCGCCGTCTACAGCCTCTCTTTATATATTCACTTACACTCCTTGGGCTCAAAACATGTACGAAACCCACTGGGGGCCCGCGAACTTGTGGTTGAGCTTTCTCTCCCGCCTTGGTCTAGTGGGCTTGACGTTCTCCTCCTCTCGGCCTTGAGCTATTGCTGCTCCAGTTGCTAGGTTGCTGATAAAATGGGTCTTTGGCGGTATGTGTTGCAATTTTTTAGGAATACGCTATTTGCCGCACGTCGGAGCCAACTGTCGGGGCTCCGGAGAGGTCGCCCCTGACAGGGCAGGCCATTTTTTAATATTTTTCCTTTTTTGTTATTTTATTTCCATTCGTTTTACGCTTTCCTTTTTCTTTTCCTTTTTTTTGTTTTCTTTGTTTTTCTTTAAAATTTCCTTTTTCCTTTTTTGTTTTCGTTTTCAAGTTTGCTTTTTCCTTTTCAAACTTGTTTAAATTTTTGAAATATTATCCATTAATTGAAAAAATGTTCTCATTTTTTCACAATCTAAAAGATGTTTGAGAAATTAAGAAAATAATCGTAGTTTTTAAATTTTGTTCACAATGTCAAAAAATAATTCATTTTTCAAAAATACTTCATGATTTCCTAAAATATTCAGCAATTTGAAAAAATATCTGCGGTTGAAATTGGGTGCCCAATTTTAAAAAATGTCCCCTTTTCCTAATTTTTGTTCAGGAGTTTCAAAAAATGTTCACAGTTTCATTGTTTGTTCATAATTTTGAAAAATATTCTTGTGTTTTCAAATTTGTTTTCAAATTGAAAAAATGTTTGGAATTACAAAATTGTTCACATTTAAAAATGGAATTTCGGAAAACAAATTATGTTTTCAAAATTGTTCATGGTTTCCAAGAAATGTTTGAAACTTTACAATAAATGATTTTGACTCTGTTGTTGTTGTCTATCCTTAAAGATTCGTGCTACATGCTAGTCACCAGCAACCATCAATTCGAGTGGTGCATGCGGTCAGTTCTTGTGGTCGCAAGTTCGAGTTCTAGCAAGCGCCCTCTTTTAGGATTTTTGGCATCGCGTTGTTGTGCTCAACTCGCTTCGATTCTATGTTAGTGGGCCAGCCGAGCCATCGTCCCCTACGCGGTGCATGCTCTATTGGATGCAGTGGACGTCCCAATAGAAGCTCTCCTTTCGCCTGGTCATTACAATGGGAGTCGGGCAGATCCTATTTGACGCCCGCAGGCGTCAAAAGGAGGTGGCTCCGCTGAAGCCTGGACACCAGACCCCCTATTTGGGCCGGCCCACGGTCGCGATGCTTTTTCTTATTTTTCCTGTTCCTTTCATTTCTTTTTTTCTGTTTGTATTTATTTTCTTTTCTTCGTATTTATTTTTTTCTTTGTGTTTCTTTTTCGTGTATTATACACATTCCATTGCATATTTATATATAAAAATGTTCATAGTATACTTAAGAAAATGTTCATTGTGTACTTTAAAATTGTACAACACATATTCACAAAATGTTCAATCAGTATTTGAACATTGTTCAGCGTATGTCACCAAAATGTTCAATGTGTATTTAAATACTTGTTCAGCGTATATTATAAAATGCTTAGTGTGTATTTCAAAATTGTTCAGCGTATATCACAAAATGTCCAATGTATATTTATAAATTGTTCATCATTTGAAATTTGATTTATTGTTCATGTTTTGAATAAATGTTGACGTTTTTAAAAGTTTGATCAAATTTAGAAAAAACAATCACGATTTCAAACTCTATTTAAAAAATAAGATTCTTTTCATTTTCCCCAAGAAATGTTGAAAAGTTTGAAAAGAGAAACGAATTTTCCGTTGTGCGTAATAGTTTAATTGATCAGGCGATGTAATTTTGTTCTTATAGTCGTGCGCCGGAAATCTATTACTAGAACACGTCAGGTCTATTGGTTTGGAAGAGCTATACACTAGTCGTAATTCACGAGTTCCAGTTCTCTTGCTTGCGCAACAGTTTCCTGGTCACTTTTTTGTACGCTCGTTGATTTTGGTAGCTCTAACTGGGCCGGCCCGTTCGCGGTGCTGTTCAGCGAAGGCTCAACAGCCTGACGCTCGCGACCGTCAGCCCATTACCTCTTTATCTCACATTTTCACTACACATGCTCGGCTCGGGAGATTCGCGGTCCTGGCGCCTGCAGCGCCCCGCGCTGGGCCGGCCCACGAAACACGCACACCAGTGAACCCAAAAGGCTCGCAAAAGAAGGAAAAAAAACATTGGTCTCTGCAAGCTTCGAACTCACCACCTCCCGTTAGCGTGCAGGTGCAGCCAACCACACAAGCTACTTGTTGTTTGTGTTTAGTAACAGCGGTAAACATCTCTATTATTAAAGAGGGATCGAACGTCGTGATGGTTCAACCTCGATCGATGGTTTGACCTCGCCTTCGCTACCTCCACCTTGTTCGACAAAAATCGCAGGAAATAGAACCCCACGTTCCATGGTAGCGAAAAAATCGAGATAACCCACACGTTCTCCACCTTCTCCCCAACCTGTCCATCTTATCTCCAGATCTCTTTGGCACGAACCCGAACGACCCGGCTCTCTCCTCTCCTGGCGACCGCGCGGCGCCCTCCCTCTCTAGGTTGGCCATAGCCCGAGCCCCCGGGCGACGACCGTCCGAGCCACTCTACCGTCATGGATTGAAGGAGGCAGCGGCGGGGGGCGGTGCGGATCCCATCTTACCCTCCACCGTCACGTATGGAAATAAGCCATGGCAACCAGCTGTCCGAATCCAATCCTTCGCCTGGCAGTTATGTGCGGCTCCCTCCGCCGGAGCTTCTCTGCACATGTACATTGTCTCGTCGGTCTCTTCATCCCTTCCGTCGGCACGCACCAGCGCTGCTGACCCGTGGTTGACCAGCAGCGGAGGCGTGTGTCAGGAGTCTCCAGCCGCTGCATGCTACATTATCAGGTTTGATCTTCTGTTAAATCTTGATCCCTTCAGTTTCCGTTTGGAATATTCCATTCTTGTTAGTGATCATCAGGGATGCCATCAGCCCTCATATCTGGACAAATATATGGGATTTTTCATCTGTGTGTGGTTCAATTGGCATATTATTAGCCATCTAATAAAATTGCCTAAAGGTGACCGCCGAATACCATCCCCTCACCGATGAGGCCTAGAAGATGGTTAAACTCTCACAAGGTGAACACCATGGGGTAAAGCTAGCTTATAATTTAGCGGCGGCGTGGTGTCATCATGGTCGGAGGAGGCAACTCATATGGGGATGCCAAGGTGATCAATCAGAATTCTATCGCTGCTGTTGCACCAAATATCTTTACAGCTGCTATTTTTTTAAATATCCCAAATACAGATTATTTTGTCAATGCAACAAAATGATCAATCTCAATCTGGGACAATGCATTACTCATGGTATCTCTACTATTAAAGAGGGATCGAACGTCGTGATGGTTCAACCTCGATCGATGGTTCGACCTCGCCTTCGCTACCTCCACCTTGTTCGACAAAAATCGCAGGAAATAGAACCCCACGTTCCATGGTAGCGAAAAAATCGAGATAACCCACACGTTCTCCACCTTCTCCCCGACCTGTCCATCTCATCTCCAGATCTCTTTGGCACGAACCCGAACGATCCGGCTCTCTCCTCTCCTCGCGACCGCGCGGCGCCCTCCCTCTCTAGGTTGGCCATAGCCCGAGCCCCCGGGCGACGACCGTCCGAGCCACTCTACCGTCATGGATTGAAGGAGGCAGCGGCGGGGGGCGGTGCGGATCCCATCTTACCCTCCACCGTCACGTATGGAAGGAAGCCATGGCAACCAGCTGTCTGAATCCAATCCTCCGCCTGGCAATTATGTGCGGCTCCCTCCGCCGGAGCTTCTCTGCACATGTACATTGTCTCGTCGGTCTCTTCATCCCTTCCGTCGGCACGCACCGGCGCTGCTGACCCGTGGTTGACCAGCAGCGGAGGCGTGTGTCAGGAGTCTCCAGCCGCTGCATGCTACATTATCAGGTTTGATCTTCTGTTAAATCTTGATCCCTTCAGTTTCCGTTTGGAATATTCCATTCTTGTTAGTGATCATCAGGGATGCCATCAGCCCTCATATCTGGACAGATATATGGGATTTTTCATCTGTGTGTGGTTCAATTGGCATATTATTAGCCATCTGATAAAATTGCCTAAAGGTGACCACCGAACACCATCCCCTCACCGATGAGGCCTAGAAGATGGTTAAACTCTCACAAGGTGAACACCATGGGGTAAAGCTAGCTTATAATTTAGCGGCGGCGTGGTGTCATCATGGTCGGAGGAGGCAACTCATATGGGGATGCCAAGGTGATCAATCAGAATTCTATCGCTGCTGTTGCACCAAATATCTTTACAGCTGCTATTTTTTTAAATATCCCAAATACAGATTATTTTGTCAATGCAACAAAATGATCAATCTCAATCTGGGACAATGCATTACTCATGGTATACTTAATAATTAAGTGGAGTTCCAAAAGCGACGGTGATGGTTGTGCCACCACCAACAGCAGAGAAGAAAGAGGCGTGGCAGTGGTGGTGCAAAAAGAGCGATAGAGAAGTGGGAGGAAACTAAGTAGCGGCATTGGTGTAAAGACTAAGGAAGAAGGGGAGAGCATGGAGAGCAAGATGAGGTTCTGGGGAAATGCGACAGGGTAGTCGCTCCCTAAGCCTATCGGCATGACCCAATTCACTCCAATTTTTTTCCAGGTTCAGTTTTGTTAGCATTGGTATTCACATTCTACTATTCAGAGAAAAATATATTCATTATTACAGGATGGAAGTTATCTGTACTTTTGTTTTGTACATTTTTACAGCTATACCTTTTTTTAATGCCATTATGGCTTTTTTACAGCTATGCCTTACTGGAAGTGAGCCAGGCCCTTGAAAAAAACTCACGGTAGTCACTTCGTTCAGTAACATTTTTGCATGTATAGCATGTAGGTTTCATTCACATCTAGCAAAAGACTCTCCAGACAACGGAGGTTTGCTTTGTAGACTTTATTTTCTAATACAGTCAAACTTCAACATATATTTACTTTTTTTGTTAATCAATACACACATTCAATTGAACATACTACCCGCAGAAAAGTAGTCAGTCAAACATGCTTGCATTTACTTAGATGGTATATAGGTCCGAATTAATGATTGTAGGTGTTGACATACTATGTACAATGTAAGAGAACGACATGGATGATATATTATTAGAGGAAAAAATGAAAGAATTAGGGTGGATGTTAATTTGCTGGAAGTGAGTACTCCACTACAATCTTCTAATAGCTTTATAGTTCTATATATGATGCAAACGTATGTGTTCAGGAGCCGTTTTTGCTACGGAACTCTGAAGCAGGTGGTTGAAGTAAACACTGGACGGAGAAAGACTTTGCATATTCTAGCAGCAGACTCAAAGCTGCTGGTGCGAAAACAGAATTTGCACCGTACAACAGGCAAAGCCTCACTATAGAGTTCCGCCTAGGGATACGCTTTTTGCTAAGGTAATTGAGATTTTTTTTGAATGATGATAATAAAGATTTATACCTTTAATACATGTTCCAGCTATACGAGGATGCCAAGGAGATCAATCAGATTTCTTTACACATTAAGACATCTTCATCTTTTATTGCTACTGTTGCAGCACAATAGCTTTACTGTCGCTATTTTTCAGAAAAATGTCCCAATTTACACATTGTTTTGTCAATTTTAATTTTCAAACGGAGGTTTGTTTGGTAGACATTACTTCTAAATATAGTTAAACTTTAACAGATATATACATTGAGCAGAGTCAACTGAACATGCTACCGGGAGAAAGAGTCAATTAAAACATTATGTATTTTCTTAGTTCTTAGATGGTATGTAGGTCCTGGACTAATAATTGTAGGTGTTGACATACTATTTCTATTGTAAGAGAACTATGTGGATGATGCATCATTAGAAAAAATTGACAGAATTAGAATGGTTGTTATTCTGATGGACGTGATTACTCCACTACAATGCTTCTAATAGCTTTATAGTTTTATGATGCAAACCTATGTGTTCGGGAGCCTTTTTTTCTACGGAAATCTGAAGCATGTGGTTGAAGTAAATACTGTACGGGGAAAGAGTTTGCATATTCAGCAGCAGTGCAGACTGCTGGTACGACAACAGAATCTGTCCAAGCTGAAGTGAAACACATACGGCAAACTGTCAATCTTGTATCGAATGAGAGCCAAAAATTGATGGTAACTTCCTTCATCTTATCAGGACCAGATAGGAAGATCTCCTGAGTACACGGTCGAGAGGAAGCTCGGCAAAGGGGGGCTCGACCATGTTTTCGCCAGCCGGCATTTAGCTGGTGCAACAGGATAGTCCACATGTGCGAGTGCTCAACAGATGGGTGCTATTTTTACATGTTCCCTGCTTTCTTACTATACCCTTTGCCAAAAAAAAACTTTGGCGACGGGTTTTGTACTCACTGATGTGAAGCAAGAGGAAAGCTAATTGCACATTTGGTCACGTTACTGTTTCTGTTTGTGGGTTGCAAGGACTTTGAGATTACCACATGTCCCCTGTTTAATTATCTATATTAAGGCGTGGCCTTCATGTGTAGCCATTTTTTCTAAGAAGCAAAGAACCTACAATTCATTGGAGTTGGATAAAGAGTGCATATGTAACAAAAGCAGCTGCGAGCCCGAGGCAGAGATGAACGACAGAGATGTACCATCGTCATGCTTCATCTTCTTCAGGGTTGGGAGGGAGAAAGGGAAATGGTGATTTCCGAAGAGGGAGCAAGCGGGAGAACTGTAGTTCATCAACGAATGTTGAAAACTGAATGAACGCCTGCTGGATAAATTACATGATCTGAAAACTTGACTCTATGTTGTTGCATATAAATAATTTATCATCCAGTATTCACCAGTCTCCCTGTGTTGTTCAAATTCCCTTCAGTGATGACAAAGCATGCAGGCAACTTTGAGTATGTGTTTCTTATATATCATTGTCAGATTGTAAGATGTTGACGTGTTGTCCACCTTACATTTTCAATGTCTCCAACACAGTATAGTTTTGAAGTTTCTGCACTTGCTTTGACCAGACAAAGGCAATAATTCCAGGACTTAGCCAAATAGGAACACAAGGGAAAGAGGAATAAAAATTTATATTTGAATGGCCTGGTTAGTCCAAATCCGATGGATATCTTCCCAAGTCTTACTTATTTTGCAACATTCTATAGATTGATTTGTTATGCTGATTATATATCAAATGTTCCTCGCGACTCTCGCACAAATTATGTACTTAATTCTAAGAAAGACGGTGGGAACAAATTCCATGATAAAGATATTTGTATATAAAAGAACCAACGTGTGTAGTGGCAAGGATCGAAGGAATGGTCAACACATTGATATTTTGCATGGTAGGCATAACAGAATGAGATGTCATACAAATAAAGTGGGTTTGAGGCGTACATGATAATCAATGAGGAACAAGACACTATTTTTCTAATACATTGTATAGTTTACCGTTGTCACCGTAGCAACGCACGGGTATTTAGCTAGTATAAATAGTAAGCCATAGCGCTATTTTATTGAACAGAACCATTCATCTATTGTACCACTTTTTTTGAATTATTTAAAAAAAGATCGTGATTTTGAACAAATTTCATCATTTTGGAACAAAACGTTTAATGTTTTTTTAAGTTCATCGATTTTGCAAAAAAGTTCATCGAATTTGAATATTGTTCACAAATTCTTAAAAGAAAAAAAATTCAAATTTTAAAAACGTTCATCAAATTTGAGAAAGGGGTTCATCAATTTTGATAAAAAGTTAAGAGATTTTTTAAAACGTTCATCAAATTTGAAAAATGTTAACCGCTTTTCAAAAAAAGTTCATTAGAATCAAAAAAAGTTCACAAAATTTGAAAAAAGTTCATCAAATTTATAAAAATGTTCATTGAAAACATTGATGAAAAATGTGAATTTATGGAAAAAATATAAAAAATTGGATAGTTGAAGAACATGCATAAAAAAGTTGGCCAATGTAAAAAAGGTTCATGTATTCAAATATGTTCAAAAATTCAAAAACAAAAGTTCATGAAATGGAAAAAAGTGCACAAATTTTGTAAAAAAAAGATCACAATAAATGAAAGCGACCATGAGTTTGAAAAAAGTTCACATATTTGAAAAAAGTTCATTGAATTTGAAAAAAAGTTCATCAGATTGGAAAATAGAGTTCTTCGGATTTGAAAATTCTTAATCAAATTTTAAAAAAAGTTCAAAAAGTTCACTAGATTTGGAAAAAGTTCATCAACTTTTCAAAAAAGTTCATCAGATTTTAAAAAGAGTTCATTGAATTTGAAAATTCTTAATCAAATTTGCAAAAAGTTCATCGAGTTTGAAAAAAAGTTCATCTAATTTGAAAATAATTCTTTGAATTTGGAAAAAGTTCATCGAATTTGAAAAAAAATCATCATTTATGAAAATAGTTCACTTAAAATAGGAAAAAGTTCATTGGTTTTGAAAACAAAAACACCATCGAGTTGAAAAAAGTTTACGCATTTAAGAAAGAGAAAAAAACGAAACAAATATATGAGGGAATAAACCAGGAAGAACAAGAAAGAAAAAACAGAAAACGGAAATGAAAAAAAAAGGAAAACTAGAAAAAGGAAAAAGAGAGAGGCATGGAATGAATGAAAGAAGTAAAGAGTTGAAGTTTACCTTATCCGGCTTGCTGGCGCGGTGCTTGTGCGAACGAATCTGTTCCAGCGATGTCTACGGTTCGATTCTCAGTCAGCGCACTAATTTTTTGCGTACGACGAGAATGCACTGTAATGGGCCGGCCCAGCGCTGGGTGCTGCAGGAGCCCGTTTGTAAATTTGCCTATAACGGGCGCCTGCAGCGCTAAATAGGAAATGCCGCTCGGCTCGCCTTTACAGGTTATGTACTGGGCTGACTGTAAAGCACCGTCAGCCCATTACCTCGATTTCTTTCTTAGGCATGAGGACCTCCTATACGGCGCTTCACGTGGACATTAGCGGGCTATGGCCCAACCACTCGCTCACACCACTAATGACGCAGTCGCTTGCTCGTTATACACTAAAAAAAACAAAAGAGAAGCTCTTTTCTTGCTTGATCTGCTGATCCGATCAGTTGACCATTGACCTTATCCATTTTAAAAAAGTTTATCGGCTCTACAGACTGAAAATAATTCATGATTTCAAAAAGTTTGCGAATTCGTAAAAAGTTCACAAATTCATTTATTTTTTTGCGAATTGAAAGAAATCATGGATTTCAAAATTTTCACAAACTTGATTTTTTAAAAATTCAAAAAATGTTCACGAATTTAGAAAATATTCACAAAGTCAAAAACATTGCGACTTTAAAAAAAGTTTGCGAATTTAAAAATCTTCAGGAATTCATAAATGTTCACGAATTCAAAAGAAAGGCACATGAATTTGAAAATAGGTTTTGTGTATTGAAAAAAATCCATGTAGTTGAAAAAAATGAAAAAAGAAAAAGAAAAGGAAAGCAAATAAAACCGAGCAAACTCCTATCCAGAAAACCAAAACGACAGAAACCCTGACCAGAAGCTTAAACACCTGACAAAAAATAATAATTAAATCCAGACAAGAGAAACACAAAAATATCCAGTGAACGAGGGGGGAAAAGCTAGTTAAAGAACGAAAAAAAGCTAGTGAACGAACGCAGTGCGCACGCTTCCGAACTGGATCGGTCATTCTCAATCAGGTGCTCGCGAAGCCACACCTATTTCACATCTACGTGTGTGCCCCGTTCGACTAGATCTAGCTTAGGTATGCCAGCTAAAAAGAGAAGATAACATAGGTGTATTTTCCTGTCATATTTATAATAATATTTATATCATTATTTTTGTTTATCACGCAGTTTATATTTAAAAATGATCATCAGATATTAAAAAAATCTTCACTGAGTACTTCGAAAATTTCCTTTTGTTTTAAAAACAGTGTTTGTGAAATTCCATAAAGGGTTAGTGACATTTAGAAAATGTTCACATGTTTCAAAATAAGCATATGACAATGCAAAAAAAATGTCCACAGAAATATAAAAATATTGTTCGTGTAATATGTAAAAATGTTGATACCATTCAAAAAATGGTCATAAAATTTCCGAAATACTTGCGTATTTAAATTTTTTGAAACAGTGTTCATGTAATGTAAAAAAAGTTCATGTAATTTAAAAAATGCTCATACCACATATAAAAACTTTGTACCTTTAAAAATATCCGCACACTGAAAATAATATTCATGAATGCCCATGTGTTGCACGGAACATCAAGATGCATTTATATGAGTAGTTTATCTTGTGGGAGAGAAAGATGAATAAGGGAATGCCTTATTTGCAAATGTGGAGAGGGGTGTGGGTATCTTTTTGCAAAATTGCCATAGTTTCCTTCCTATCCGTCGGATATAAATCAGATGGCCTATATTGCAGGATGGCAGGAACATCATCATCACCAACTCTGTTTTTTATAAGAATAGAGAAAATGTAAGCAAAATATGTTCATGACATGTAACAAAATGTTCGTACACTAAAACTGCGAGGATTAAAAAAAGTTCAAGAATTTGAAGAACAAAAAAAAGGGAGAAAAACAAACAAACAAAAATAAAAAAACAGAAAACCGATTTAGAAAAAAACACATTAAAAAGATAAATGGAAAAAATCGGTTAGGACCTTTCCAAAATTGGGTGGATGGTTCTCAAAACCAGTGTGCACTATACATGGAAGCTTCCGAAAACCGCTCACAAATAATCATTATCGTCCCGGCCTACTCGGGCAAGCGTGTAGGCGAGTGCTGCATCGGTTCTGCTTTAGGTGAGATAAAGAAGCGCTTAGAATGAGGCCCTTAAGGTTTACAACACATGTCATCAAGTGCAAAGTTGGTTTCAATACAGGGCCACAAATGATCAAGCATGCGCTTTGTAGTGCTCAAATGGAAGGAAGGGTCGGTTAGATGATTAAAGAAAATGCCCTCCCTTCAAGCCTTTATTTTGAGCATTCCATAAGGCCCATGCCAACACCACAAAGGTCAACCAATCTATTTTCGTGTCACACCCCCCCCCCCCCCCCCCCCTCGATTCCTTGAATGAGTTGATGAAATTCTACGAACCCATTCCAAGAGCATCCCCTGGCGTCCCTAATTACACTCTAATTTTTTTGGCTACGATGCATATAAAAATATGTGATCAGAATTATCGTCGTGCCCACACAACAAGCACGTCCTCCCTTGAACGGTATCTTTTGAGAACTTCGTCCCCACTAGGGATCATGTTCCTAGGCATTTGCTAGAGGATTTTTTGATTTTTTGCCGGGATCCTCGCTCTCCAAATACCCCTAATTCACCGAGCCTCAGAGACTTGATGATCTCTTCGTATAGGGAGCCCGTGGAGAATTGTGACGCCCGGACAATTGAGCTACAGTAAACTCACCCAAATGTGCCATGTCATCATGTTTTGCTAAAGCCATTTTGCCACTTGATGAAAACCGAGTCAAATTCAAGTTTCAAATAACAAGTCAAATTCTTATTTTTTCAAACTGTCAAATAAAAATGTTGGTGGTGTTGCAAATATTCATTAACTAATTATCATGATTAAGCCAATATTATTTTATTTACTAAAATTCCCCTAACCTAGTTAAAACTGAGCTGGCAACGGTTAATTGATACATTTTAATTTAAATAAATGTTTGGGCTTTCCGAATATTTCCAGAGCTTGTGTGTGGTCTTGATACATTGTCTAGTATTTATGTATGGAATGTCTAATGCAACGAAAATCAGTTGTTATTAACTTAAATTGCAAAACAGTATGGGAAATGAAAACACAAAGAATATATGAAAATGAAACTAGAAATAAACCTAACCTACTGGGCACTTGGCCCATCTAGCAAAGCTCACGGCCCAGCCCACTCACCACCTCACCTCGTTCCCCTCCTGCTACAGGAGGCGGGGAGACCGTGGCACGCATCCACGGCCATGGTCGCAGCCATGGCGTGCGTGGCGGCCATCGAGCCCCTCCCCGACGCCTTATGACCTGTGCCGCGCCCCCCATAACCCTAGCCCCTCTCTATTCTCCCCCCACCTCTCGCGCCGCCTCCTCTTCCCGCGCCATCACCGAGCTCCGCTCATCGCCGCGCCTCGCCGTGGCCTTGACCAACAGCCTTCCTGAGCCACGTGAATACGTCGAGGAGCTCCGCCCGCCTCATCCTCATCGACGCCAAGCAGCAGCTCAGGCGGCGGAGCACCGCATCGCCACCATCGGGGCATCCTCTCCGCGCACGGCTGTGGCACCTCGCCACCGATTGCATCACCGTCGAGTCGTCCCTGGCCTCCCCGAGCGCGTCATCGAACTCCGCGGTGAGCCGCGCTACCTCCCGCGTATTTTTCCCCGTCGATTCTCCGCTGTAACTCCACCCGTGTTCGCATGGCCGCTATGGCCGGAGCTAGCCGCGGCCACACCAGCGTTCCGCCCGCGCTCTGGCCGTCCATGGCCGCGCGTCCTGGCCTGCCTCCGCTCCCCGACCATGGCAAGGCGCCCGCCCTCGCAACCACGACCCTGCCTGTTGCCCGCACGCTGCTATAGCCGCTGGCTTTTGCTGCTGCTCCTCCTCTGGCCGCGGCTGATCATTTTACCTGCTAACCCTCTTGCCGTCGCTGTCGTTTGCTGCTGCTGCACCTTGTACTGCTACTGCTGCTGCTTTCCTACGCTGATGCTCTTGCTGTTGAGTCGTTGTTCCCTTCTACTGCTATCTCCGTTGCTTTTTTTTCGAACCGGGCTATACCCCTTTCCATTGCAAATGAACGGAAATACAGAGTTCAGACACATGTCAGGAGGAGGGAAAGAGGTAAAGCGAGTCCGGGCACTGCCAGGAAACCCACTACATTCGCCCGCCATCGAAACGAATGTCATGGGGCGAAAACCTAGACAGCACCGAATATCCACGGCAAACACCCATAAGTTTTAGCTACAGACCGAGACATGAGACATTCGCAAAAGAACCATAACGCCACCACATGATCGTACGGTCGCCCAGCTCCAGCCAACGAGGTATTGCAGCCCTTCAATCTCCTCCTATCGCCACCCTCGCCGCATTGCACATCTCCATCATGCGCATCGTGCTCGACCTGATCATCTCAGCACCGCTTCGCAGCTCCTTGGCGCCCTCCTCTTCCTGCAGTCCTGTCCAGTACAGTAGGAAAGAACACATGGAGAAAACAATCTCAAAAGGCGTTTTGATAATCTTTTTTTTGAATGTAGCTCGATTTCGAGCTAGCCAAATGGCCCAGCAAGCAGCAGCCAAGCCCACCGTATAGTACTTTTGTCCATCAGGAAGAAAAGTGTGGCACCAAGCAAAATATTGCCAGTAGCTATTCGGGCACATCTCAGTACCCAGAACCATCCCAACGCATCTCCAGATCACTTTAGCAACAGGGCAAGTAAAAAACAGATGTTGGGAGTTTCCCAACTCATTACAGAAAGAACATGTGGGATTCCCAGTCCATTTCCTCGTTCTCATAACTTGTCTAGTGAGCACAGCGTCCTGGGACAGTTGCCACATGAAGATTTTGATTTTGAGAGGGATCTTGGCTCTCCAAATCAATCTATAATGGCAACCACTAGGAGGGTTTTCAAGCCATTTATACACAGATTTAGTGGAGAATTTGCCATTGCTATTAAGCCCCCAGTAGACCCGGTCCACACCCTGACTCAACTGGATATTATTGATCATTTTGTTTATTTCCTCCCATTGACGAGATAATTCAGGGGTGAGTCTTCTTCTAAAGAAAGAGTGGACGTCCACATACTTGAAACTATCAATAGTGCAATCCTGATTATTGCAGATCTCAAACAGCAAAGGGTAGAGGGTCTGAAAAGGACTCAACCCGTTTATGGAATCTTTCCAGACTCTAACAAGGTCACAAAATTCCAAACGAATTTTCCTACCTACCAAATAGATATCTTTGACTTTAAGCAGGGCTTTCCAACAGGGGTAATTAGAAAAACTGGGCTTTACCGACGCCACAGATTTATTAGTCAAGTAACGCGCCCGAACAATATCTTGCCACATACCCGTTTGGTTCTCTAGTTTCCACCACCATTTGACCATCAAACTAACATTCTGCTTGTGTAAATCCTTTACACCCAGGCCACCCTTATCTCTGGATCTGCAGATCCTATCCCATCTAACCAGATGGTACCTCCTCTTCTTATTGCAGCCTTGCCAGAAAAACTTTCTTCTGTGTTTGTCTAAGCGCTCAATGAAAGTTTTATTCATGAGCCACATAGACATATGATATAAGGATAGTTGGGTGACTACCGAGTCCAGTAAGGTCAGCCTCCCCCCCATCGAAGCTGCATTGCCTATCCAGGCTTCAAATTTTTTCATATATTTCGTAACAATGAATTCCCAATCTGAATTTCTAAGGTTGGTATAGCTGACAGGCATCCCTAGATATTTGATGGGGAAACTGCCCACTTCACAACGAAATAGGTCTGCATACATTTTCACCACATTATCATCGCCTCCCACAGTGAGGATCTCACTTTTCTGGAAGTTCACCTTAAGACCAGACATCAATTCAAAAATATGGAGAAGCATTTTCAAGTTAACAGCTTTGTCAATGTCATGCTCCAGGCATATGATGGTGTCGTCCGCATACTAAAGAACTGCTACTCCATTAGGAATTAAATCAGCGGCCAGCCCCACTATCAGGCCACTTTTTTGGGCATTTGTAATCATTTTAGCCAAACAGTCCACAGCTAAATTGAACAGGAAAGGGGAATGGGGGTCACCTTGCCGGACCCCTTTCGCACTTTGAAAGTAAGGGCCAACTTGGTTATTCAACTTAATGCTCATAGTCCCATTGTGTAGGATACTTCTAATCCACCCGCACCATTTTTCGTTAAAGCCTCGGAGCTTATGACACTCAAGAATAAAATCCCAATTGACTTTGTCGTAAGCCTTCTCAAAATCAAGTTTCAGAATCACCCCCACTCTCTTTTTCACGTGAGTATAGTTAAGAATTTCATGCAGAGACATCACCCCGTCCATGATGTTCCTTTTTTTCACGAAAGTGTTCTGGGCCCTATTTATGAGCTTATCAGCATATTTTTCAACTCGCCTATCTAGGACCTTAGTGATAAGTTTGTACGGACATCTCAGGAGGCAAATCGGCCGGAACTGTTGAATCTTGTCTGCGCCCGCGGTTTTGGGGAGAAGAGTAATCACTCCATAATTAAGGCATTGTACGTCCAATTCCCCTTTATGAAAGTGTTCAAACAGGAGCATAATATCATCCTTCACGATATCCCAACACACCTGATAGAATTCTACAGGAATGTTGTCCGGCCCGGGTGCTCTATTGTGTGCCATAGCAAACAGAGCTTCCTTAACTTCAGTCTCTGTAAAGACCCGACACAAATCAGCATTATGCTCCTCATCAAGTTTTTCATTAATGGTCCAAGTATCAGGATCCATATGGAACTCATTGCCGGGTGCAGGTCCGAAAAGGTTTTTGTAGTACTCTGTTGCATGAGCAATCAAATTACTAGTCCCTTCTATTTCCACATCCCCAACTTTCAGGGAATGGATCGTGTTTTTCCTTTTACGCCCGTTCGCAATCTTATGATAGTAGTCAGTATGGAGATCCCCTTTCAGCAGCCATCTTTCATGAGATTGCTGCAACCAAAAGATCTCTTCGTTCACCAAAAGCTCATGCAGTTCCATACTAATATCCATTTTGTTACTGTACATCTCAGGGGATAGGGGGCCATTTTCTTCCAATTCTTCCAATAAGGCTAACTCCAACCTGAGCTCTTCTTTCCTTCTCTTGTCATGACCATACTTGTTGGACCACCACCCTTTAAAGTAATTCTTAAACCTCTTAAGTTTGATATTTAAGATATCAATAGGGTCCGAGGAGTGCACTTTCCTCGACCAGATCCTACTCACAGTAGGATGGAAATTTTCATCTTTAATCCAAGGAATGTTGAAACGAAACTCACGAGGCTTAGGAGCTTCACGCCCCTCTTCTCCATCAGAGAGAAGTAAAGGATTATGGTCTCTGATTTCTCGAACCAACTTCCTGACAGATGCCATAGGAAACAGATCCTCCCATCCTTCAGACATCAAGATGCGATCCAGTTTTTCCAGGGTAGGGTGAGCTTGGTTATTAGACCAAGTATATTTCCCCCCACTGATATAAATCTCTCTCAGGCTAAGGCATTGATGATGGAATTGAAGATGTCAGTAGCTCTATTATTCTGCATCTTTTTATTTTTCTCATCACCATGGCGCAAGACATTGAAATCACCCCCTACAATATAAGGCACAGTCATGCTACTACAACTAGCAGCCAGTTCTATTAGAAATTCCTCTTTAAACTCCTCATGAGCTGCCCCATAGACCACCAGCAGGCCCCAATCAGCTTTCTTCTTCTTATCGTGCAGGTTTAACTGCAAAACATATTTCCTTTTTGTACAGGAGGTGATTTCCATAGTATCTTGCCTCACTCCTCCTAAGATGCCACCAGACTTCCCCACAGATGGAATCCATTCCCAATGGAAAAGACCAAAAGGGTCAATTCTCCTAATGCATTTAGGAGTAAAATGTTCCTTCATAGTTTCTTGCAAACCAATAAAATCCAGAGAATGGTCACTAATCATGTCTGAGAGGCAGGTGGCCATTCCTTTCTTGCCTACCCCTCTACAGTTCCAAATGAGCCCTCTCATTTGGAACATTTTTTGTGAAAATAAGATCTAGTAGTCCTGCCAGGAGGCAATGCAGGACTACAACACACATCTTCAGAGGATACTGCCTTATTCTGGCTCCTAGTCACAGGCCTAGAGAGCTTAACGGCAGATTTCTTTTTATGTCTCCTATTCTTCAGTTTACCAGAGGCTTTTTGTTCAAATACAGTTTCATCTTGGTCAAGCCAGGTCAAGTTAGTAGGAACGGATTTTCCTAGTCCATTGGTAACTAAAATATCATCCTCAATATCAGTATTATTGTCCCCAATATTCTTTTTACTATCTAGATTTTCTTTCACCCTATCCAGCTCTCTAAGCACATTCACACATGTAAAATCATTATCAGGTATTTTGACCCCCATACAAGTGGCTCTATACATTAATTCTTTATCAGAAAGAGCACCAAAAGAATTCTTGCAAGATATACTGATGTTACCTTCCAGGTTCTTCTTCTGAGCCAGGTTAATAGCTTTAGCTTCAATATGCTCCTGTCCCCCCTGCGTATTGCGCTTGCTGAATCTTAGTGCCACTTCAGGCGCAAGGGAAGGTGTGAGGATGATCTCATCGTTGTGATCAGAAAGAGGAAGCTGTACCATGTAGTCACTTGAGGTCTTCAGATCTGGGTATACGTCACCATTCACCTCCACAACCCAAGCAGAGTTATCCCCAGTAACATCAAAAGACAATGAACGACGAGTTGCGGGTATATCATTTACCTGCACATCTTTAGGCTCAATTACATGTTCCAGCGGGGCCATATGTATATCAGTCTCCATAGCCACCATCCAGCGTGAGGTATCCAGAGTTGTTCCTCCTCCAGCCATCTCATGTTCTTTTGCCAGTGTTTCAATAAGCAGGGATGTATCATTTTCACTATCAGATGATTCTGAGAGGTCATGGTCTTGTGGTGACAGACGACAGGTCTTGCCCCCACGAGCACCAGCACCATCTCTGCTACTCTCAGGGATGTCAGCTTGCTTTTCCTCTTTTTCCTGATCAGCTCGTTTACGTTTAGGAGTCTGACCAGGTTTAGTAGGTGCATCTTTCGCTTCCACTTCCATAGGGTCTTTGATCACAGGATTCCTGACAAGAACTTCTTCCACCTCATAGGTAAACTTATAGAAACGCCCCCCCAGGACACCTTCCGCCGTAGCAGGCAACTGATCAACAGAGCGACATCCAATTTTGGCTCTAACAGACAAAGAACGATTTATAGTAGACACATCTACCTCAAGAGTAATGCCCACTAATCCACCCACATAGGCCACCGTCCTATCACATCTCTTGTTCGGAGGGATCTTCCCAATTCGAACCCAAGCAATTTCCAACAGGCCCTCAGATTCAATATCTTCAGACCAAGGAGAAAACTTAACTGAAACTCCACACTGCTTTAGTCTCACATTTTCCACAAACAGAGCACGATCCACTTCCCTAGGATTAGGCATCCTCATCACAAATTTTTGAGGTGCGAAAAATCTAGCAGAACATCTCCACCCCTGTCCCACATAGATGCTTAATTCATGTTCTATATCTTTGGTCGGAGCAGCCCCCTCAGTTATAGTAACAATCACGTTAAAAATCCTCTCCCTAGCTTGCATATCAATGCTAAAATCAGGAATATAGAAGAATCCCTGCCCCTTGCTTTGGAACGCACACATCATAGGAAAACACTCCCACGGCAGGAACTCAGCACATACCACATGCAAATGACCTTTCTTCTTACATCTATCACACACAGCTTGCGGGCATCTAGTAGTGAAATGACCAGTCAGATTACAGATCTGACATGGTTCAGGGCGAGGAGCAATATTACCAGGGTATGCAGGAGGATCTTGCGTACGAGGAGGAGTGGTGTTCTTCCCATGGGTGCGGACCATGTTCGTGTCCCCTTCATCCGCTCCCCACCGCTCCCGGCGAAGAAGCTCAGCCTGGTTGCCTCCGGCCGCCTTGTCCCACTTCTCCGATCCCGCATCTCTAGATCCCGAAGCTCTCTGTGTCGACGAGTCCCCCGTCTCCGTCTTGCGCTTCCAGACGTGGTGGTCAAGGCCATGGCCGCGTCCCCGGCCACGATCGAAGCGCCCAGCCCCACGACCATGTCGCCCCGCACCAAATCCCTCTCCCCTCATGGTGATTTTGCTTTTGTCAAGCGTATCGAGCGGTGGAATCTGTGTGGGGGATGCCACAACTTGGGCAAAATAACGACTATCTCCACGAATTTTTCCTTCCCACCAGCTGAAGGATTGAGGAACCCTAGATCTAGCCCCCAGCGGCGCGTCCCAGAAGTGAGACAAGCACTTGCTCAGATCGAAAGTGAGGGGCGGGGGCTCAGGATTTGGTTTTATACCTGCAGCGCACAAGGAAACCCTAGGGTTGGGTCTATCATGGCGGTCCGATCTCGTCTGCCCCACGTGTCGACCATCAGGGCCCTGGTGGACCGGTCCATGCCCCAGCAGCCCTGGCCCTCCTGCCAGTGGAGGAGGAAACGTACCCGCACCGCACGCCACAGGCCTCCCCGCTCGATTCTCGTCTTCCGCTCGAACAACACCGGCGACCGGCGCCGGAATTCGATCTCGAACCCTAGCGAAGTGGCAGGGGAACGAGATGATATTTCCGATGTCTACGGACTCACCTTCCCAGAGAAATCGGGCGTCGACTGTGCAACCACGCTCGTCTAGAAGCACGATGCGCAGCGCCTCCCGACGAAACCAGAGAACTCCATCGGACATCGTTACCCGCCGCGCCATCACGATGTCCGACGCGTACAAGACCGCCACCTCGCGTCCTCCCCGGGGTCGGGGACGGCGTGCGCCGCGCCGCCCCGCTCGTGCGTGCGCGCCGCCACGCTTGTGCGCCGCCCCACTCCATTGCTGCTCATAGCCACAGCTGCCGCTGCCTTTTGCTGCTACAGAACGCTCTTGGGCCTCGGTTTTGGCCGTAGCCATGGCCGAGTGTCCTGTGCGGTGCATGTGTGCACATGCGTGAGTCTTGCTATGCCTCTGGCCGGACTGTTCAAATTAGATTAGGCCTAATCATACTAGTTAGTATAATTGCTACACTATGATATATGGCCCCATTTGATCAAGTTAGTTTTTATTTATTAGATTAGATTTAACTTTGTGACATGTGGGCCACCACCTCCCCTTTGACTAGTCAAATTGACTTGGTCAACTCGAATTAAAACAAAACCAGAAATTTTAGAATATTGTTAAAACCTTAGAAGATCATATAAAATAAATCATATATCAGATGAAAATGTTTTGTACATGAAAGTGTCTCCGAATTTCGGGACGAATCCGGTTACACAGCCCGTTCGTCCGCCACACACCCCTATCATATCAAACATGCAACTTTCCCCCTCCGGTTCACCGGTCCGAAAACGCGAAACACCGGGGATACTTTCCCGGATGTTTTCCCCCTTCGCCGGTATCACCTCCTACTGCATTAGGTCACCCCTAGCACCGCGTATCACCATGTTATGCTTTGTGTTGCTTTGATTGCTCTGTTATTTATTATGTTCCCCCTCCGTTACTTCTTTCCGGTAGACTCCGAGACTACTGTCGGTGTCCGTGTGTTCGACTACATTGAAGATGACCCTTCCTTCTTGCTAGAGCAACCAGGCAAGCCCCCCCCTTGATCACCAGATATCGCCTATTCTTCTCTCTACTGCTTGCAATAGAGTAGTGTAGCATGTTACTGCTTTCCGTTAATCCTATTCTGATGCATAGCTTGTCCTTGCTACTACTGTTGTTACCTTACCTGCTATCCTCATGCTTAGTATTGGATGCTAGTGTTCCATCAGTGGCCCTACACTCTTGTCCGTCTGCCATGCTATACTACTGGGCCGTGATCACTTCGGGAGGTGATCACGGGCATATGCGATATACTTTATACTGTTACATTACTTATGATACTGTTCGGAGTTGGGGGCTGAAGGGGCAGGTGGCTCCATCCCGGTAGAGGTGGGCCTGGGTTCCCGACGGCCCCCGACTGTTACTTTGTGGCAGAGTGACAGGGCAGGTTGAGACCACCTAGGAGAGAGGTGGGCCTGGCCCTGGTCGGCGTTCGCGGATACTTATCACGTTTAACGAGATCTTGGTATTTGATCTGAGTCTGGCCACTTGCCTATACGCACTAACCATCTACGCGGGGACAGTTATGGGCACTCGACGTCGTGGTATCAGTCGAAGCCTTCGTGATGTCAGCGACTAAGCGACGCGCGCCGGATTGGACTGGAACGCCTGCTAGGCTAGGTCTGCTTCCGGCCGCCCTCGCAACGTGCAGGTGTGCAATGGGCGATGGGCCCAAACCCCTGCGCCATAGGATTTAGACCGGCGTGCTGACCTCTCTGTTGTGCCTAGGTAGGGCTGCGACGTGTTGATCTTCCGAGGCCGGGCATGACCTAGGAAAGTGTGTCCGGCCAAATGGGATCGAGCGTGTTGGGTTATGTGGTGCACCCCTGCAGGGAAGTTAATCTATTCAAATAGCCATGATCTTCGGTAACAGGACGACTTGGAGTTGTACCTTGACCTTATGACAACTAGAACCGGATACTTAATAAAACACACCCTTCCAAGTGCCAGATACAACCGGTGGTCGCCCTCTCACAGGGCGACGAGGGGAGGATCATCGGTTAGGATTATGCGATGCGATGCTACTTGGTGTACTCGATTGCTGCGACCAGACGATGGAGCCCAGGAGCCAGACGCCACTGTCGTTGACGACTACTACTACTACTCGTGAGGTGCCTACTACTATGTGCAGCCCGCTGACGACGACCAGGAGTAGTTTAGGAGGATCCCAGGCAGGAGGCATGCGCCTCTTTCGATCTATATCCCAGTTTGTGCTAGCCTTCTTAAGGCAAACTTGTTTAACTTATGTCTATACTCAAATATTGTTGCTTCCGCTGACTCGTCTATGATCGAGCTCTTGTATTCGAGCCCTCGAGGCCCCTGGCTTGTAATATGATGCTTGTATGACTTATTTTATTTGTAGAGTTGTGTTGTGATATCTTCCCGTGAGTCCCTGATCTTAATCGTACACGTTTGCGTGTATGATTAGTGTACGGTTGAATCAGGGGTGTCACTAGTTGGTATCAGAGCCGACTGCCTGTAGGAATCCTCCTTCCACACTCCTTGACCGAAGTTGAGTCTAGTCGATGAAAATTGTTTTACTAACTTGGCTGTGCGGCCCATGGGCCCACGTCGCCATTGGGTGATATTAGTATCTTTTACTCCTCGTCTATACTCTGGGACTCTAATCTCTCTCCTATTCGGGTTAAATGATTTGACAACTCTAACTCTAGGTTCTCGTAAATACTTTCTCCCGGAGAGCCCCTCGGTCCGAACGATCGAATGCTTCAACAGAAGATTCTGACAATACTCTCAGATATTCTCCCGAGACTTTGTGCCATCGCTTTTGCAATTCCATTCCATCGATAAACCATATGGATAACCACATACACTTTCCATTCATACAATCATTCTCTATTGATCTTGTTATTACAAGATACCCTGAAATTCTTTTTATTGTTTTGAGAATACTTTGTCCTTACTGCCTTGTAGTTCTTGCAACCTGAATATCCCTATGGATAATTTCTCGCACTTACCGAGAATCCACTCATTCCCAATATTCATGTATTTCATAGAAGCATTCGAAATACCACTCGATCTTCCAAAAATCCTCAACAACCTATTGCTCTTGAAATTCTTGCTTGCTTGCATTATGGTTAATCCCATAAGTTTAGTAATCTTATTGACATTCTTTGTCACTATCATTTTGAGTCCATTGATTCAATAAGTTGTGAATGCTCGCAATCCTCAATCAAATCCTAGAATTCATCCTTGAAGATCAGACGTCATTTTGAACATGAGCTGGCTCGCGACCAATCAAATTGCCATCAATTGCACCCCTATGGCTATTCGACTTATCCATCCCTAATCAAAGTGTTGCTTCTGATCCATTGATTTGGAATTCATAATTCCTTTGCAATTGAGCTTTGAGTTAGTCAGTTGCTTCTATCTTCTGATCTCGTTGCATTCTTTTTCTTCTGGTTGGGTACCGATCATCACATCAGATCCCTCATGGACCACCAGATCCTTTGTTGGATTTTGTCCGACACCGTCCTTCATATTCATTAAACTTGTGAGCCTTTCATCGGATACATAATGCCTTTGGTAAATTGTATCCCCTGCTTTGACAACCATGCTCTACTTTCGAGCTTGTGTTAATTACTCCTAAAAGTTTGTGGTATATGTTTTCACGATGCCCCGATGGGTTGAACCTATGCCTTCCTTAATATGTGTGAACTCGAAAGCTTTCACGAGTCATACTCTTCTGGTATTTTCCTAGATAAAATTTCAACATTACAACCTCTTCGAAAAAGAGAAGTGAATGAAAGGTTATGCATTTGAGAAGTGGGAGTCGACCTTGAACTTTGTGTTCATGCCCATGGACACGATGTAAATCCTATCATGGAAGCTTCTTGAAATAATAACTATTTCCTTGATATAATATCATCTGGTATCTGTGAATTGATCCTTTGCAACTGTGGCTCCGACCATGATTGTTCTCCTTTGATTCCATTTCTCAGACAAGATGAAGTGCTTGTCTTCTGAAGATCATTTCACGTGTCCACCCTCTACTCTGCTCTACCGTCGAGTATTACACTATGGTATCTCGAGAATATCATGGAACTGCATAACTTCTTATGGGTTCTTCATCAACTGTTCTGATTCCAATTTTCCTGGGTTCTGGGTTGTCATCAACTGAGAACACCAAATAGTGAACCGAGTCCGCACTACGGTTCAACAAATTTTAGTAATCTTCTTTACTTATGGGTTGTACCCGATCACGTCATTCCTAGCCTGTTTGGCTATATCATTATCGTGATGATTTTAACTGTGCTACCTGGTCCTTATTCCTGGAGCACCACTTTCGATGATGAGCTAAGCTTACATCGATTCTCCTCGTCATATCATTTCGCCTTGAACAACAAGCTTGATTTCGAGTTCGTGTCGTGTACATCATCGTTCCTTTGACTTGATGTCATCGCCGATCGATTACATCTTCATGAAATCTCGCGACAAATGTGTCGTGAACATCATCAACATTCTGAGCTCTTCCAAGACATCTATCGAATTCTGGATGAGAAATACCATCCTTTGCCTTCGATGATTTGGGTTATCATCGACAACATTATTGCATTCCCTCCAACACAAAACTTGTTCATGTTATGGATGCAACTTGCTATCCAGCTCGTATTATGATCTACCTTGAAGTATTACTGCCTTGTTATCAAGGATCTTGTGAGAATTTCACCACCTCTTGAGAATTCTTGATATAAGTGATACTTCACCATCACCATTCATTTCTTGGTCCCCGTGTTGTTCCTAACAGGAATACCAAAAGATGGACTAGTAATTTTAAAACTTCTAGCAACCTTATTGCTTTGAAGCTAATGGTCGACATTTCATTCTTAGACCATTGGTTATCGAATCACCATCCTAACCTTGATTATGCTACCTAAGTCTGTATTTCAGGTGCACCGTCAACCAATGTCTAATCGTGTATGTTTTCCTCGAGCATAACTCATTATATCATTTGATCTGACAAAAGCTATCTCCTTGTTCACATAATTGTGGAAATCCATCTTTTGGAAATCTTGATGAATTGTCGCTGAGTTCATCAGCCACCTCCTCATTCTCTCCTTGATTTAATAGCGAACTCATGATTCGGAACTTGCTTCCATAGTTCATTTACCGAGAATCTTACAATGTTGTCTCGTCAATTTGTTTTGCACCTTTTCTTCTCAGGCATCCTGGGTCTGTGATATCCTGACAGCAATCAGATCTGAAACTCTGTCAGATATGACGGCTTGAACATATTTCCAAGAGTATAACGTTGGTCTTTAGATGACCCGGTAAGGTGATATCATGCCTAGCGCACCTGGCAGGAGGACCTAGTGTTATAGTTTCCTTTTTAACAAGGTTAACCATTTTCCATGAGGAAATTGAATGCCTTGTTTAATAAGTTTATCCTGATGGATCCTTCGTGTATCCGAAGTCCGACCTTTGCTTGAAGACCATGTCAATGCTATCTCAAAGCATGTATGTGGTACTCCTATCATCAATAAGAACACTTGAAGCACAATGCTAAATTTTCTTAATCAAATTATCCAAACATTGTTGTATGGGTAATGTCATGAAATTTCTCTCCCCTTTCCTAAAGGGTTTTCTTCGTTATATCCTGTCATGGATATCATGCTCTATTTGTCCTTGGGAAGAATATACCCCTATAATATGTGTTTAAACACATTTTCCTTTCCATTGTTCTGTTTAATCTGATAACCATATTCACCTTTCCGTCGTTTGGTTTAACCTTTCTTGTGATCTATATGATCTAAGCAGTAATAATTCACTGCTTATGTAAACCCCTCGGTGTACAACTCTGTCAGTGAGACCCTGTTTCTACTGTTGATGATTTTCCGGTAACCGCCGATGGACGAGAACTTTGCCTATTGGCCCGCCTCGTTCAACGAGCAGGAAAACGGTTCTATTCGTTCCTCGCCCTTGGTACCAATGTTGTTGTTGACATAATCGACATGCTATCTTCTGACATGTCTTGCGTACATGTTTGTGCAAGATGTCATCGCTCTTCCTACTTTTAACCCACATGGTGGGCCCATAACCCACAGGTCCCATGATCGAAACCCGACCTCTTGTACATCCATGTTTCTAAAGTTATTCCTCACACTTGGCTTCATATGAAAATCACGAGCCACCTTCTAGAGATGATCTACTCTAGTATCCAACACATTTTTTCCTTTTGCTCTGAACCCCCTTTTTCACCTTCTGATTAGGCATCGAATGATTTCCTGCCTGTTCGAAACTTTTCTACCATCGCATATTGCTCTCAATGAGTTCCCTGAGTTATAACTCGAGAAATAATCCATGCCTTCTTCCCCAAGTTCACCGTCAGATGCCCACCTTTATGGAGATGCGTTCTTCCAGAGTTTTTTTCCCTCTTATCGCATTCGTAAGACGAATTCCCGAAGAAAGGATGGCAAATTCATCATGAAGACTTGAAGCAGAGAAATGAAGACATCAATATAATGGATCAACCTCTTCAGAGCAACCAAGACCGAGAAGATTCGTTAGAATTTCGTAACCAGATTTTCCCCCTTACTCCACCTCTTAAATCTCGGGACAAGATTTCCTGTAGTGGAGGAGAATTGTGACGCCCGGACAATTGAGCTACAGTAAGATCACCCTAATGTGCCATGTCATCATGTTTTGTTAAAGCCATTTTGCCACTTGATGAAAACCGAGTCAAATTCAAGTTTCAAATAACAAGTCAAATTCTTATTTCTTCAAACTGTCAAATAAAAATGTTGGTGGTGTTGCAAATATTCATTAACTAATTATCATGATTAAGCCAACATTATTTTATTTACTAAAATTCCCCTAACCTAGTTAAAACTGAGCTGGCAATGGTTAATTGATACATTTTAATTTAAATAAATGTTTGGGCTTTCCGAATATTTCCAGAGCTTGTGTGTGGTCTTGATACATTGTCTAGTATTTATCTATGGAATGTCTAATGCAACGAAAATCAGTTGTTATTAACTTAAATTGCAAAACAGCATGAAAAATGAAAACACAAAGAAAATATGAAAATGAAACTAGAAATAAACCTAACCTACTAGGCACTTGGCCCATCTAGCAAAGCTCACGGCCCAGCCCACTCACCACCTCGCCTCATTCCCCTCCCGCTACAGGAGGAGGGGAGACCGTGGCATGCATCCACGGCCATGGTCGCAGCCATGGCGTGTGTGGCGGCCATCGAGCCCCTCCTCGACGCCTTATGACCTGTGTCGCGCCCCCCATAACCCTAGCCCCTCTCTATTCTCCCCCCACCTCTCGCGCCGCCTCCTTTTCCCGCGCCATCACCGAGCTCTGCTCGTCGCCGCACCTCGCCGTGGCCTTGACCAACAGCCTTCTTGAGCCACGTGAATACGTCGAGGAGCTTCGCCCGCCTCATCCTCATCGACGCCAAGCAGCAGCTCAGGTAGCGGAGCACCGCATCACCGCCATCGTGGCATCCTCTTCGCGCACGGCCGTGGCACCTCGCCACCGATTGCATCACCGTCGAGTCGTCCCTGGCCTCCCCGAGCGCATCATCGAACTCTGCGGTGAGCCGCGCTACCTCCCGCGTATTTTTCCCCGTCGATTCTCCGCTGTAACTCCACCCGTGCTCGCATGGCCGCTATGGCCGGAGCTAGCCGCGGCCACACCAGCGTTCCGCCCACGCTCTGGCCGTCCATGGCCGCGCGTCCTGGCCTCAGGGGCGGATCCAGACTTAAAATTACCCGGTGTCCATATAGAAGAACACATGCCTACATATCAAACAATTGAATGGCCTACACACTAAGCTAATAAGTGCATGCAAATTGCACCCGGTGCCAGTGACACCGGGTAGCTATACGTAGCTTCGCCCCTGCCTGGTCTGCCGCCGCTCCCCGACCGTGGCAAGGCGCCCGCCCATGCAACCACGACCCTGCCTGTTGCCCGCACGCTGCTATAGCCGCTGGCTTCTGCTGCTGCTCCTCATCTGGCCGCGGCTGATCATTTTACCTGCTAACCCTCTTGCCGTCGCTGTCATTTGCTGCTGCTGCACCTTGTACTGCTACTGCTGCTGCTTTCCAACGCTGATGCTCTTGCTGTTGAGTCATTGTTCCCTTCTACTGCTATCTCCGTTGCTGTTCATAGCCATAGCCGCCGCTGCCTTTTGCTGCTACTGAACGCTCCTGGGCCTCGGTTTTGGCCGTAGCCATGGCCGAGTGTCCTGTGCGGTGCATGTGTGCACATGCGTGAGGCTTGCTATGCCTCTGGCCGGACTGTTCAAATTAGATAAGGCCTAATCATACTAGTTAGTATAATTGCTACACTATGATATATGGCCCCATTTGATCAAGTTAGTTTTTATTTATTAGATTAGATTTAACTTTGTGACATGTGGGCCACTACCTCCCCTTTGACCAATCAAATTGACTTGGTCAACTCGAATTAAAACAAAACCAGAAAATTTAGAATATTGTTAAAACCTTAGAAGATCATATAAAATAAACCATATATCAGATGAAAATGTTTTGTACATGAAAGTGTCTCCGAATTTCGGGACGAATCCGGTTACACAGCCCGTTCGTCCGCCACAGACCCCTATCATATCAAACACGCAACTTTCCCCCTCCGGTTCACCGGTCCGAAAACGCGAAACACCGGGGATACTTTCCCAGATGTTTTCCCCCTTCGCCGGTATCACCTCCTACTGCGTTAGGTCACCCCTAGCACCGCGTATCACCATGTTATGCTTTGTGTTGCTTTGATTGCTCTGTTATTTATAATGTTTCCCCTCCGTTACTTCTTTCCGGTAGACTCCGAGACTACTGTCGGTGTCCGTGTGTTCGACTACATTGAAGATGACCCTTCCTTCTTGCCAGAGCAACCAGGAAAACCCCCCCTTGATCACCAGATATCGCCTATTCTTCTCTCTACTGCTTGCATTAGAGTAGTGTAGCATGTTATTGCTTTCCGTTAATCCTATTCTGATGCATAGCTTGTCCTTACTACTACTGTTGTTACCTTACCTGCTATCCTCATGTTTAGTATTGGATTCTAGTGTTCCATCAGTGGCCCTACGCTCTTGTCCGTCTGCCATGCTATACTACTGGGCCGTGATCACTTCGAGAGGTGATCACGGGCATATGCGATATACTTTATACTGTTACATTACTTATGATACTGTTCGGAGTTGGGGGCTGAAGGGGCAGGTGGCTCCATCCCGGTAGAGGTGGGCCTGGGTTCCCGACAGCCCCCGACTGTTACTTTGTGGCGGAGTGACAGGGCAGGTTGAGACCACCTAGGAGAGAGGTGGGCCTGGCCCTGGTCGGCGTTCGCGGATACTTAACACGTTTAACGAGATCTTGGTATTTGATCTGAGTCTGGCCACTGGCCTATACGCAATAACCATCTACGCGGGGACAGTTATGGGCACTCAACGTCGTGGTATCAGCCGAAGCCTTCGTGACGTCAGCGACTGAGCGGCGCGCGCCGGATTGGACTGGAACGCCTGCTAGGCTAGGTCTGCTTCCGGCCGCCCTCGCAACGTGCAGGTGTGCAATGGGCGATGGGCCCAGACCACTGCGCCATAGGATTTAGACCGACGCGCTGACCTCTCTGCTGTGCCTAGGTAGGGCTGCGATGTGTTGATCTTCCGAGGCCGGGCATGACCCAGGAAAGTGTGTCTGGCCAAATGGGATCGAGCGTGTTGGGTTATGTGGTGCACCCCTGCAGGGAAGTTAATCTATTCGAATAGCCGTGATCTTCGGTAACAGGACGACTTGGAGTTGTACCTTGACCTTATGACAACTAGAACCGGATACTTAATAAAACACACCCTTCCAAGTGCCAGATACAACCGGTGGCCGCTCTCTCACAGGGCGACGAGGGGAGGATCATCGGTTAGGATTATGCTATGCGATGCTACTTGGTGAACTTACCATCTACTCTCTTCTCCTGCTGCAAGATGGAGGTGACCAGAAGCGTAGTCTTCGATAGGACTAGCTATCCCCCTCTTATTCCGGCATTCTGCAATTCAGCCCACATATGATACCCTTATTCCATTTGATACCAATGCATACATATGTAGTGTAGCGCCTTGCTTGCGAGTACTTTGGATGAGTACTCACGGTTGCTTTGCTCCCTTTTTTCCCTTCCTATACTCGATTGCTGCGACCAGACGATGGAGCCCAGGAGCCAGACGCCACTGTCGTTGACGACTACTACTACTCGGGAGGTGCCTACTACTACGTGCAGCCCGCTGACGACGACCAGGAGTAGTTTAGGAGGATCCCAGGCAGGAGGCCTGCGCCTCTTTCGATCTGTATCCTAGTTTGTGCTAGCCTTCTTAAGGCAAACTTGTTTAACTTATGTCTGTACTCAAATATTGTTGCTTTCGCTGACTCGTCTATGATCGAGCTCTTGTATTCGAGCCCTGGAGGCCCCTAGCTTGTAATATGATGCTTGTATGACTTATTTTATTTGTAGAGTTCTGTTGTGATATCTTCCCGTGAGTCCCTGATCTTGATCGTACACGTTTGTGTGTATGATTAGTGTACGGTTTAATCGGGGGCGTCACAAGAATTCACTCGAGGGCTCAAGTCTCTAGGATACAGTGTCATCATGCTCTGTCAACCGCATCATCATGAGTTCATTGGAAAGCCTCTGCCAATCCTACATGTCAAGTGGTCCTAATGACCATCTAACCCAAGGGTGAATGGCTCCCCGTCCACGTCTCGACAACTTTGCCTTCAGGATTGGCCACAATGATGAACGATGCATGTTGCATAGAGTCTAGAGAATCACAATATAAGCCAAAAGTTCCAGAAATATCAGCAAGAACGCAGTGCTTCTTGTACATGGTTAAAAAAGACATGCATAGTGCGTGCAAACTTGAGAGGCCTCCAAATACTCTCTTTTGATGGTCTTTACGATTTCTGTTGTGTTTCCTTCATAGAAAATAAAACAGAGGTAATTAAAATTACATACCACAATTTTCATATGCCCTTCCCTTTTTGAATTTCATTTAGCAAATATCGCATTTTATTACCAATCAATTAAATAGTGTACATTGATTGTACGTGACTTAGGAGAAAAAAAGCGGCCAATCTACGCACCTCTCCATGAGGACAGATGGCCTTGCTTCCCCTAGTCTAGGAAAAGCATCAATTTTTCCCAAGTAGGTTTATCAAACTAATAAGAGTATTTGTACTATGCTAATGATCAGTACCTACACACACAAATACATAACTTGTCTTGGCCCCTAACGAAACTAATAGGATTGCTAGTCTTGCTACTTTGAAGGATTAATGCAACTTGTGTTCGAAAATATTTATTTCAACTAAAGAAATAAAATTTCATATTGTAAATGGAACTGAGATAACGTTGATTGAGATTGATAGCAATAGGGATGAGTGGAAATGACCATAATTTCACTAGTGGCATCTCTCCATAAAAGGTAACATGACATGGTGAACAAATTAAAGTTGCATATTGATTAAATTGCTGATTTTATGATTATGATCGTACATGGCATAATTGCATGTAGGCATCACATCGATACATATATAGACCATTAATCAAACACCATCTATAGCTAATATTTTACCCCAATACCACTATCCAACATGCATGTCAAAGTATTATGTAAAATTGAGTATCGAATTAATTATGATGACATGATGTAGATAGTCTATTGTCTTGACCCTGCATTTAAAGGACAACTACACAACTTTGTTTTTATCCTTAGTGGCGACAACACAACAGAAAACTTTTTATGTTTCTATCACTATGGTAGATTACTTAAAAGATCGAACCCAACTAACATACACAACTCCCTTTTGGAGACCATTCATCTAAACATGGCCAATGCAAGACTGGTAGATCACAGAACATATATGTATATAAATTATGCATCAAAGAACTCAAATTAATCCATGAATTAATCATATATAAGTATGATGATAAAATTACAATTGATCACACCGCAACAAACACACCATAAAAATTACATCAGATGGATCACAATAATGTAGGACAGTGCTGCTAATGGTGGTTAGCCTTTGTTGGGCTCCTCGATCTAGTAGTTTGTAGTACGCAACAAGCCTTCTCTTAGGCTGTGTTTGGTTGGGCTTTTTACCCAACTTCGGCTTTGAAAAATCTAGAAGCCAACCAAAGGGATAAATTTTTGAAGCAGTTTTTGACAATATGTAGCTTTTACATAGTGTAAATTTCACAACTGGGGTACCCCCAACTTCTCAGCTTCTAAACCAACCGTTTTTAGCTGTCCCCTTACAGTTGAGAAGTATTTACCCACCAATGCCACTAGCAAGTCATACCGCTTCGATCTTTCTCTTTCCTCTAGCACGAAAGGAACGAGTTGGCTCGCACTCGCGCACGAGCGACGGGAAAGGACGGGAGCAGCCGCCGCCTCCCACGCACGGCTAGGGTTTGGCCGTCGCCGGTCGCCGCTCACTGCCACCGCCCGCCACCTGAATCCGCCCGCCGCCCGAGGACCCTCCTATATCCTTCCTCCCTCCTCCCTCCTCCCACATCCCTACTTCCTTCCTCTTCCTCCCCCGCTCACGGCGGCACTGGTCCAGCCGCCCGACTGACGGCACCGGCGCACTATTCCTTCGGTCTCCTCCTCCCGTCGCTTCTCCCTCCCACTCCTCCCTCCTCATCTTCCATCCCTCCCCCTCCCTTGCTCACGGTGGCCCTGATCCACTGGCGCCGGCGCACCGGCCCTCTGGTCTTCTACTCCCTCCCCTCCTCCCTCCATCCCTCCTCCTCATCCAACATCCCCATCTATCGTTCCCTCTTCATTATTCATTTCTGTTTTTTGTGATGTAACGATTAATAACACAGATTGGACATGGTGAGTACATTTTCATTAGTAGTTGTTGTATATTGTTGCTATCAGTGCATTTTCAAGTATATGTGTGCGTGGAATATTGTGATTTATATGTGTACTCCCTCCATTTACTTATACAAGGCCACTATGGGATATACGTTTTGCATCTATACAAGGCCACCAACAGTAATCGAGGAAAGAATTAATGATATTTCCTCATACTAGTAACATGTTTAATACTTATATGCATGCTAATATAATGACACTAGCTACTTCCTCCACTCAGTATCCTTGCATGCATGTTGCGTATTAATGATCCCAGTAAACGAAAAAAGGTTGACTTGCAAAGTATGCATTAAATTTTACCTTGTATATAAAAATGGAGGGAGTATGTGGTAATGCTTCTACGGCCAAATGATTGGAATATCTTGTTGAATTTGTGATTGGATATCATCCGATGCTATTATGCTCACACAAATTCTATGTGGTTTCTTTTTTTAAACACAATTCTATGTTTCATTGCCTAACAATGTACAGGTCACTGTTTTCCTAAACAACTGGATCCAGATTTTCTATATTGTCTTCGGCTCAGTTGGATCAAGTTAATTTTTTGTATATATAGTATAAAGCAACATCTAAAAGATGATTTTTTTTCCTTATCAAAACAACCACTTACAAATAAGTGTTTTACGGTCAATCAGTAGTTGGTTGCAAATTCAACCATATGTATTTTGTATGATGCACGTGTTCCGTAATAATAGTCGTCGAGTTACGTATGCGTTAACTATGAATCACCTGCATTGTCATAATTTTTCTTTGCAAAATGATCGTTCAATTACCTACAAATGTACACATCACTGCTTTATGGTCAATTAGCATATAAACATATTCACTCAGGCCCCATGGACATTACAGACAATTCACAGCCAAATCTACAGTTTCACAGTCGTTTTAACCAAACAACTTCCAGCTTTTTCACAGCAGCATTTTCACAGCAGCTTTTCCACAGCAGCTTTTCAGAATCTATAGCTCAACCAAACACAGCCTTAGTTAGAAACCAATGTACCAATATGTGGATGTAACTATATTCATGTGATAGTTGAATGCTCTGAAGTTGAGAAACCAAGGTATCAATATGTGGAGGTTTCACTTATGGTGTTGGAGGGTCTCAATTTTGGCAGGGGTTGATGAATGTTAGAGAAATTTGATTGAGCTTATCCAATAGGATTGTTGTTGATGGGTCTAAAACTCTATTGTGGGAGGATGTATGGTTAGAGGACAAATCACTGGCTCAGCAATTCCCTAAATTTTATAATGTTTCTTTTACAAATATGGTGACTGTGAAGCAGGTTAAAGAGGCTGGATGGGAGTGTTTTGAATTTAGGAGTTTACATGGCAAGACTGCTATCAGTGGGCTGCAATGGGGCTGATAGGCCGTTTTGATTAATGAGAAAGACATATTGAGATGGAACCTCACTAAAAGAAAACAAGTGGTGAGAGATTTGTACATTATCCTGAAATCCTCAACCATAGTGGGCTTTAGAGGCATTTGGAAGCTGAAGATTCCCCAGTAGATTAAGATGTTTCTTTGGTTGATGCTAAAGCAGAGTATCTTGACTAAAAAAGTCTTGTCAGAAGAGGATGGACTCTTAAATCACAACGAGGAGTGTCATTTTTGTGGGATCAAGGAGAGTGTCGATCATTTGCTCTTTAGATGTAATATTTCTAAACTTGCTTGGCAAGTGGTGAATTTTCTTTGGCCTATTAAAGCCTCCTAGTAGGGGTGGCTGATACGACGGGACCTGGTTGCACCCCCTCCCTTGAAATCGAAGACATTTGGGTATGAGGGGTGGGGGACAGTTAATGTTTGCTGGACAATATGAAAGACTAAAAATAGGGCTTGTTTGACAAAAAAATCATGATAATCATTCTGCTATGGTTTTTCATTTGTGCTATTATCTTAAAACATGGAGCATTTTGCAAAGAAGCCAAGACTAGGAAATAACCGAGCAAGAAACAATGTGGATGAAGATGGTCATGGAGAAAATCTATGCAAGGGAGCATGGTTGGAACCCAATGGTGAGGAGTATTGTGCTTTCTATTTCTAGTTGTTCCTCCCTCAGTGTTTTCCTTTGGCCAATTCCTTTTTTTCTTCTGGTTGTGATGTGGTCTCTTGGCTTGTATTTTGTAATAGCATGTTTCCTTCAACATGCCTTAACAATGAAAGGATTCTTTGATAAATAGCGTTAGTGGATCCAAAATTTTGTTACTGGAGGTAGTGAGGCTATCAAAGTCAATGATGATGTAGGTCATTACTTTTAGATGTAAAAGGACTACACCAGAGTGACTCCATGTCTCTAGTGTTATTTAACATTGTTGCTACCATGTTGGCCATTCTATTTCATCATGTCAATTAGGACGGTCATATTGTGGGAGAAGTGCCACAACTATGGATGGTGGACTCTCTATTCCACAATATGTCGATGCTTCTTTTTTATGGAACATGACCAGGATATGACTCGCAACCTGAAAGTCTCACTTTCAACGTTTGAGCAAATGTCGGGTCTTAAACTTAACTTCCACAAGAGCGAATTGTTCTGCTTTGAAGAAGCCAATGAGATGGCGGTTGATTACACCTACATGTTTGGTTGTGCGGAAGGTCATTTCCTCATTAAATATTGGAGAATTCTGATTCATCATTGGTGTCACACTAATGCAGAGTGAAAACATGTAGAGGAGCGCACAAAGAAGCGGTTGAGAAGTTGGACAGGCAAGTTGCTCTTTGTTGGAGGATGGCTGGTCTTAATCAACTCCGTCCTCGCAAATATGGTTCTTTATATGCTCGCTTTTTTTAACTCCAAACAGGGGTCTTGTAAAGGCTGGATTATTTCAGATCCAGATTCTTCAGTAAGGAGACAATGAAAAGAAAAGGTACAGGCTGACCAAATGAAACGTGGTTTGTAGGCCGAAAGACAGAGGTGGACTTGGTATTCATGACCTACAAGTAAAGAATGATGCATTACTTTGTAAATGGTTGTTCATACTATTTATTGAGGATGAAGTTTGGAAATCTCTGCTGCGTAATATGTATCTAGGCGAAAAAGCCGTGTCTCAGGCCTATTGAATACCTGGTGACTTGCACTTTTGGGCTGGTCTAATCTATATCTATACCAATATAAAAAGACCCAAAGGGGCAGATCCAATTAATCTCAGTCATCAAATCATGTCAATCCAACGACCTAGACTGCTTCGATGTCGAGCGCTCAACACATTTAGCGTGCAGTTAATTTCATGCCAAAATAGTGCTAATCACATAATAACACGCAAATAATATCCTACTTAATATCCGCATGCACTTAATATACTTCCAAATTAACGTGCATTGCACATACACATTGACTAGTGACAACAAAGAAACACATTTTCTGCTCCGGATCCTTTGTGATAAATGACGGGTATGAGATTCGTTTCTCGAAGGACAAGTGGCTAGGCAATGCAAGCCACCAAGAACAATATCCAACTTTGTACCACATTGTTTGCGGTAAGAATGATACTATTGCACAGGTGCTCAGTTCATTCCCGTCGGATATTTCTTTCATAAGAGATTTGATTGGCTCCCATCTTATGTCGTGACAAAATCTTTTACCCTGATTGAATTTGATTAACCTGACACAAGTATGGGATGTGTTTTGCTGGAATCTCACTACATCTGAATCCTTTATACTTCCTTCGTCCCAAAATAAGTCTCAAGTTTGTGGTAACTGCTTGAGACACATATTTTGAGACGGAGGGAGTAGTATTTATCTGTAGAGGAGAGTTTTGCTAACCAAAGACAACCCCGCCGGTTGCAATCGGCAAGGAAACAAGAAGTATAGTTTTTGTACTCATGATGAGACAATCAAACACCTCTTTTTATAGTGCAAGTTTGCACGTTTATGTGGTCAGACATCCACATAGTGTTCAGTTTGTATTCGCCAGTAGTGTTGCCAATATCTTTGGTCATTGGTTCGACGGGGATTCAAAGTACTAATAAAAGTGGAAGCTTATGCCTTATTATGATAGTTTTGGCTAGGTGAAAATGATTTGATTTTTAGTTACAAAAACTCTTCTTCTTTACAGGTTATTTATCGTTAGAGACACTCGCTTCGTAAGTGGTCTACGCTACATCGAATGAAGTACCAATCGTTGTTTAATGCGGTGTTTATGCTGTTGAAGCGGGTGATCGCGGAGGTTTTTACCCGTTGTTGGTAGCAACATAATCTTCAGGTCGGTCCACCATACTCTACCGTGGCCGATATATCGATATTTTATTTTCTTTTGTCAGACTAACGATGTTTTGGCCGTATGCATCTTAGTTTATAGAGGCCGGGTGTTGGTCATCATACATCATACCAGTTTGATGCTACATTTTGAATTAATACTAGCAAGATGCACATGCGTTCCACGGAACATCAACATGATCAAAGGGAGGCCTTATTTGCAAATACGAAGAGGGGTGTGGGTATCTTTTTTCAAAATTGCCATAGTTTCCTTCCTATCCGTCAGATATAAATCGGACGGCCTATATTGCAGGATGGCAGGCACATCATCATCGACAACTCTGTTTTTTATAAAAGTAGAGAAAACGTCATTTATCATTTAAAAAAACTTGTATTTGCTGCACTGAGCCTGACTTGTGTGCCTTTTGCTTGTTTTGAGGTTGCTTAGCACATACACCATGTGGTAGCCTATGCTCTGAGTTTGGTTTTGGTTTTGGTTTCAGTACATGGTTTGTAATAACTTTGTGGCATTCTTTTTAATGAAAATTGCTGATGCTCGTCTTTCCGAAGAGAGCAATAATTGATCAAACCATAGAAGATATGAGCAAGCACCCGGCTGCGTTCCTGATATTGTATTACCATCTCTTTTTTGTAGGAAGAAGAAGAAAAGCACAAAGGAAATAGTACAATGGTAGGTAGAAGACCAGCAAGCAAGTCCTAGTTTATTCTGCTCCCGGTCCGCATGCTTGGCATATACTACAACTCGCCTTCATATAGTACCGCAATCAAGCAATGTACTTACACTGGTATATTACACCAAAAGTGGATACAGGAATCTTCCTCGCCGGTTGTGAACATGCGCTGCCTGTCCTGCTCCGGCACCAACCTGTTTACGGCCAAACCGAGCGAGATCACATGTGCAACACACACAAAACCTTTCAATGCATCATCCTTGCATGATGCAACGGCTTCCTGAGCCACCACCCTAGGGGACCGAGGGAAGCAGTCAGCATTTTCGTGTTTGCCAGCACACTTTTCTTGCTAGTCATGGGAAAATTCGTGAATGTAATGCACGATATACCATGTGGACTTGTATATTCAACCAAAAACGTGATTAGTTGTGACAAAAGAAAACAAGAGCTACTGACTAGTGTATTGTATAAAACGGTTAACACCAAGGGGGTGATTATACGGGCCTTAGAGCATCTACAACCGGACTTGTCAAATCCGGCCCCTCAAACGCCTGTGGACGCGTCTGGACACGTCCGCGGGCACTAACCGGGCACCCCTCAAATGTTGCGCCACAGATCCACAAATCGCAATTTTCGATCCTCAAATTCATGCAATTTATGCACGTCGATCATACAATACAAACTGTTCGAATGCCAAAATTGCCGCATATTGGATCCATCGTTGTGACCAACAAAGATGTCCTCAAATCTTGAGAATGCCAGACCTCTTGCCTTCGGCGTCTTGGTCTTCTTCTTCTTGCTCGGATTGGGATCAGATGTTGTCCCAACTTCAAATGCGGTGGTGGCCTCCAATTCATACTCCATTTCGATCGGTTCTTCATTGTCATTGATCATGTTCGACAAGAATGCCTCCTACATGGTTCAAATTTGCAAGCATTCATCACGAGCAAATGAACTAGTGGTCTATGCTAAAATATGACCGGACAAGAGTAAAGAAAGCGTACTGACTCTTGTTCGGTCATTCCGTTGAACATGTTGAGGGCATCCCGGGCACTGCCGAAGCACGTACTCATTTGCGCCCAAATGAGCTGCGGCGAGTCACACACGTCGACCACCGACATCTGCATGGGCGGAAAGCTCTCCAGAATGGCCTAGCCAGCGCTTGGATCATCCTCTGTCCCAAAGGGGGCAGACAGCGTAATCCGCATAGGCGCTCGGAGGGAAGGTGTGCGGGGATCTGGGCGCGGCGGAGGAGACAGCCGCTCCACCACGTCTGAACCTCCCTGCGCCGCCGCCGCCTCCCTCTCTTGCTGCCGGCGTCGCCGCAACTTGCGGGCGACGTTCTTCGCCTTGCAAGTCACCGACAACGACACCGCGCTCCCACAGACGAGGCGGGCCGCGTCTCCGTCGCGATGGTGTGGCTCGGGCTGGACGACATCTCCGCGGTGTATCAGGACCGAAGGTGAGGATTGGGAGTAAGGGTGGAGGTCGGCGAGGGTCCGGACGTGGGAATGGTTTGAGGGCGACAGGAGGAGAAGGAAGGGTTTGGTGAATTTGATGCAATTTGGAGCGGGGTTGGGCTGTCGGGTCCGACGTGGCAGGCGTGCCCGGGCGCCCCCATATCTGCCCCATATTTGGGCTGGATATGGGGGGTGTCGATCAGCCCGAGCGTTTGAGAGGCCCGTCTGGGTCAAAAAAACGTGACCAGGAAGCGACCGGACAGCCTGCCGGGCGTTTGAGATGGGCTTGAGGGGTCCGGTTGTAGATGCTCTTAGAGCATCAACAACCAGACCCCCATACCCGCACCAAACGCCCGGGTGGGTTACCTAGTCAGTGCTAGGACGTTGTTTGACCACCCATCCGGGCTCCCATAGCTGGCCCAAATGTTCGAACTGAGCAACACTACTCATACTCGGCTCATATCTGAGTGGATATGAGGATACCCGGCTCATATCTGAGTGGACACAGAGAGACCGCTGGTTCGATGGGCGTCTCCTTCGTTCCATGACACGTGGCGCCGCTCCGACATGCTTTCCGAGGAAGAAAGGTCGCCTATTTAAGCTGGACGACAGCAACCGAATCCTATCCCGTCCCATTTCTTCCCCTTTCTCCTCTCCGCTGCCGCCCGCTTGCCATGCTGAGGCGCCGGATCACCACTTATGCCATGCTCACTCCGGAGTGGCGACTGCAGTTGCTGGAGGAGATCCGGGCCAGACCCGTTGCTCGTTTCGCTGCCGGCCTGCCTCCGGATTTGCCGGAGCCAAAGAAGGTTGAGGAGGAGCAGGCAGAGGAGGAGGAGGGGGAGCAGCAGCCATAGGAGGAGGTGGTGGAGGAGGGGAAGCATCCGCCAGAAGCGGAGCCCAAACCCATGGAGGAGGCGGAGCCGGCTGCAGGCTTCGCCGTGAAGGACGCCATGGTGGAGTACGAGGTCGTGCAAGAGACGAAGATGGCGGAGCAGTCATCCATCTGCGAGTCCATCCGAATGAGGCCTATGTAGAGGCCAACTGACGCTTCATCTGGCAGAAAATGACGGAGATCGACGAGCTCTTCGCCTCTAATTCAAACGACAACGAGTCGGAGCTGCTGCAGTTGTTCGTCTACCCGAGCCGGGCATGAGGATCGATGATATCTCCGACGATAAGTAGTTTAAGATATGTATGTAGTACGTAGGTTTTCAATCTGCATGATTATAGATAGTTTAAAATATGTACGTAGTATGTAGGTTTTCAATTTACATGACTATAGGTAGTTTAAGATATGTACTCCTTCCGTTTTTTTAAGTCTGTATATAAAATTTGGTCAAAGTCAAATTTTATAAAGTTTAATCAACTTTATAGAAAAAAATATATCAACATCTATAATACTAAAATCTATATAGTGTGAAAATTAATTTCATGATGAATCTAACAATATTGATTTCATACTATGAATCTTGATATATTTTTTCTATAAACTTAGTTCTTTTTTCGAGAGTACGCCAATGGCGCACCATATTTTTATGGAAGAGAGCAAACATAATTATAAGAGGCTAGGCATAGATGCGAACATCATGCTAGCAGAACCCACTCAACACCTAAAGGAGAAAAGATCTAACTTCTCACAAAATGGTGTATTCTTCCTACTCCGGCGTCATCCCATTCTCTAAGCTCGTCAAAGATTTGTCGCACCAATTGTGTTGGCCTCCTCTGTTGCTCCAGACGCCCAAAGACTCTGGCATTTCTTTGTTTCCATAGTGACCAAGCGACGAATATGATAATAGTGTCAAAACCTCTTCTATCCCTTGTCACAATTGCACTCCTCACTTGAAGCCACCATGCCTCAAGTGAGTCACCAGGTTGCGGTTGCCTCACGGTGACACTGATTTGTGTGAAGCATAGATGCCACACCTCCCGGGCGTAGGGGCAATGAAGAAGTATGTGATCGACCGTGTCTTCCTCTTGTAAGCATGTAAAGCAAGCAGCCGTACTATCCTGCAGGCCGTGCCTAGCTCTCCGATCCGACGTCCAAAGTCTATATTGCACCGCAAGCCATGCAAAGATTTTGCATTTGAGGATCGCCCCACTCCTCCAAATACACTCATACGTTGGAGAGGTCGCAAGCCCTAGGTGCAGAGCCCGATACACGGACCGAGCTGTGTACTGCCCCGAAGCGTCCCACGGCCAGGTAAACGTATCCGGAGCTTGAGGGTCATTATAAGCATCCCTAGTAGCCACTCTGAGATGCATGAGCTGTATAAGGGCCATGAAAGGTGGTTCTCCATTAATATCCATCTCCCACGTGCTATCCACCATGGCCTGACCGACTGTCCGCTTGTTTTGCACTCTGGTGGGAACCAAAGGCAAGATGGCCGGCGCAATGTCTTCAACCGCCATGCCGTTCATCCATCGATCCTTCCAAAATAGCACTTTGTTGCCGGCACCCACCGTGATTTGCACGAGTTGGTTGTAGAGCTGCCTCGCTTCTTCATCGACCAAGAACGGTATGCCTTGCCAGGGCCTTTTCAAGTCCGTTCGCCTCAACCATTCCCATCTCACCCGGAGAGCCATAGCTTGCAGCTTCAGATTCTTAACTCCGAGGCCTCCAAACCTTGTTGGGCGACATATGGTGTTCCACGCCACAAGGCATTGCCCGCAGTTAACCTTGTCCTTCCCAGCCCAAAAGAACGACCGCATCCAGGCGTTAATCTCATCAAACACCCAATCAGGAGCATTAAGCACCATTAGTTGATGGATGGGTCTCGCCGCCACCACTGATTTGATGAGGACAAGACGCCCTGGCTGTTGAATAAGACCTCGTTGCCAGGATGTGAAGAAACTCATCACTTGATCTACGAGAGGCTGCCAATCCGCTCTGGTCAGTTGATGGATCGCCAGGGGAATGCCCAAGTACTTGCAAGGGAACTGCCCAATATCACATTGCAGATGCGCGGCAACTCTGCGCTGGTCATCCTCCGTGCCCCGAATCAAAATTGCCTTAGATTTCCTATAGTTCACCTCCAAACCTGATGCATGTCCAAAGCTTGCTAGTGCCTGTTTGACAAAGATCAAGTCCATCTCCGTTGGCTTGATGAACAGCGCAACGTCATCCGCGTAGATTGATAACCTTTGAGTCGGGGAGATCCCAGTGAGGTTGCTGACCACGCCTTCGTCGGCGCCTTTGCTAAATATCACCGTTAGGGCTTCCATCGCGATGACAAACAGTAGTGGTGAAACTGGGTCCCCTTGGTGAAGCCCGCAAGCGTGAACAAAGCTCTGTCCCGGACATCCGTTCACCACCACCTTAGTGCTAGCTGTCTGAAGCAGAATGGCCACCCACCTGATCCACGCCTCCCCAAACCCTTTCTTCCTCAATACTTGGAACAAAAACGGCCAGGATAAGGAGTCGAACTCCCGCGTAATATCGAGCTTTAGGAACACTCCGGGCGTTTTTCTTGCGTGAAGTTTCCTCGCAATCTGTCTGACCAGTAGATAGTTGTCGTGTAAGCATCTTCCGGCGATGAAAGCTGACTGATTTGCCTGGACAATTTCCTTCATACGTCTCCTCGCCCTGAGAGCCAGCGCTTTGGCGAAGAGTTTCGCAAAGCTATGCGTTAGGCTAATCGGGCGAAAATCTCCCACTGAATCAGCATCCGCGCGCTTAGGAATAAGAGTGATCAGCGCTTTGTTTAACTTGCCAAATCCGCGGCTGTCTCCGACATAAAGCTTCATAATAGCAGCCATAATGTCATGCTTGATAATAGGCCATGCCTTCTGGTAGAACATGCCAATAAATCCGTCCGGCCCCGGCGCACGATCAGCAGGAAGGTCTTTCATTACATTCCAAATCTCCTCCTTCGTAAATATGGCGTCTAGTTCATGGAGGTCCACAGCTTCCATCTCAAGGTAATCAAGGTCAAGGGTGAAATCTCTGGCTTGGTACTTTCCCATTCTATTCCTGAATTCAGAGGTGAACACCTCTTCCTTTTGGTGCTGCTCAGTGATAATATTATCACCCTCCTTGACATGCGCAATGTAGTTCTTGGTGCGCCTACCGTTAGCCACCGCCTGGAAGAGTCTGGTGTTGGCATCGCCAGCACCCAGCCATCTAATCCTCGAGCGTTGCCTGGCAATCGTCCTCTCAAGCGATGCCAGCCCAAGCACAGTCATCTTCAAGGTTCTCCGTAACCATAGCTCTTCCGCGGTGAGGGTGCCTTGAAGAAAATATGCCCTAGAGGCAATAATAAAGTTATTATTTATTTCCTTATAATCATGATAAAGGTTTATTATTCATGCTAGAATTGTATTAACCGGAAACATAATACATGTGTGAATACATAGACAAACAAAGTGTCACTAGTATGCCTCTACTTGACTAGCTCGTTAATCAAAGATGGTTATGTTTCCTAACCATGAACAATGAGTTGTTATTTGATTAACGAGGTCACATCATTAGTTGAATGATCTGATTGACATGACCCATTCCATTAGCTTAGCACCCGATCGTTTAGTATGTTGCTATTGCTTTCTTCATGACTTATACATGTTCCTATAACTATGAGATTATGCAACTCCTGTTTGTCGGAGGAACACTTTGGGTGCTACCAAACATCACAACGTAACTGGGTGATTATAAAGGAGCATTACAGGTGTCTCCAAAGGTAGATGTTGGGTTGGCGTATTTCGAGATTAGGATTTGTCCGATTGTCGGAGAGGTATCTCTGGGCCCTCTCGGTAATGCACATCACTTAAGCCTTGCAAGCATTGCAACTAAATGAGTTAGTTGCGGGATGATGTATTACAGAATGAGTAAAGAGACTTGCCGGTAACGAGATTGAGCTAGGTATTGGAATACCGACGATCGAATCTCGGGCAAGTAACATACCGATGACAAAGGGAACAACGTATGTTGTTATGCGGTCTGACCGATAAAGATCTTCGTAGAATATGTAGGAGCCAATATGGGCATCCAGGTCCCGCTATTGGTTATTGACCGGAGACGTGTCTCGGTCATGTCTACATTGTTCTCGAACCCGTAGGGTCCGCACGCTTAAGGTTATGATGACAGTTATATTATGAGTTTATGCATTTTGATGTACCGAAGGTTGTTCGGAGTCCCGGATGTGATCACGGACATGACGAGGAGTCTCGAAATGGTCGAGACGTAAAGATTGATATATTGGAAGCCTATGTTTGGATATCGGAAGTGTTCCGGGTGAAATCGGGATTTTACCGGAGTACCGGGAAGGTTACAGGAACCCCCCGGGAGCTAAATGGGCCATGATGGGCCTTAGTGGAAAAGAGAAGAGGCAGCCCTACATGGGCTGTGCGCCTCCCCCTTCCCCTAGTACTATTAGGACTAGGAGAGGTGGCCGGCCCCCTCTCTCTCTTTTCCCCCTCCGCGAATCCTATTCCAACTAGGATTGGGGGGGGGGGGAATCCTACTCCCAGAGGGAGTACGACTCTCCTGGCGCGCCACACCTTGGCCGGCCAGCCTCCCCCCTCTAGTCCTTTATATACTGAGGCAGAGGCACCCTAGAACACACAAGTTGATCCACGTGATCTATTCCTTAGCCGTGCGCGGTGCCCCCTGCCACCATAGTCCTCGATAATACTGTAGCGGAGTTTAGGCGAAGCCCTGCTACTGTAGTGCATCAAGATCGTCACCACGCCGTCGTGCTGACGGAACTCTTCCCCGACACTTTGCTGGATCGGAGTTCGGGGATCGTCATTGAGCTGAACGTGTGCTCGAACTCGGAGGTGCGGTAGTTTCGGTGCTTGATTGGTTGGATCGTGAAGACGTACGACTACTTCCTCTACGTTGTGTCAATGCTTCCGCAGTCGGTCTGCGTGGGTACGTAGACAACACTCTCCCCTCTCGTTGCTATGCATCACATGATCTTGCGTGTGCGTAGGAATTTTTTTGAAATTACTACGTTCCCCAACAGTGGTATCAGAGCCTAGGTTATTTATGTTGATGTTATATGCACGAGTAGAACACAAGTGAGTTGTGGGCGATATAAGTCATACTGCCTACCAGCATGTCATACTTTGGTTCAGCGGCATTGTTGGACGAGACGACCCGGACCAACATTACGTGTACGCTTACGCGAGACCAGTTCCCCCGACGTGCTTTGCACATAGGTGGCTTGCGGGCGACTGTCTCTCCAACTTTAGTTGAACCAAGTGTGGCTACGCCCGGTCCTTGCGAAGGTTAAAACGGAGTCTATTTGACAAACTATCGTTGTGGTTTTGACGCGTAGGTGAGATTGGTTCTTGCTTAAGCCCGTAGCAGCCACGTAAAACTTGCAACAACAAAGTAGAGGACGTCTAACTTGTTTTTGCAGGGCATGTTGTGATGTGATATGGTCAAGACATGATGCTGAATTTTATTGTATGAGATGATCATGTTTTTTAACCGAGTTATCAGCAACTGGCAGGAGCCTTATGGTTGTCGTTTTATTGTATGCAATGCAATCGCGATGTAATGCTTTACTTTTATCACTAAGCGGTAGCGATAGTCGTGGAAGCACAAGCTTGGCGAGATGACAACAATGCTACGATGGAGATCAAGGTGTCACGCCGGTGACGATGGTGATCATGACGGTGCTTCGGAGATGGAGATCACAAGCACAAGATGATGATGGCCATATCATATCACTTATATTGATTGCATGTGATGTTTATCCTTTTATGCATCTTATCTTGCTTTGATTGATGGTAGCATTATAAGATGATCTCTCACTAAATTATCAAGAAGTGTTCTCCCTGAGTATGCACCGTTGCGAAAGTTCTTCGTGCTGAGACACCACGTGATGATCGGGTGTGATAGGTTCTACGTTCAAATACAATGGGTGCAAAACAGTTGCACACGCGGAATACTTAGGTTATACTTGACGAGCCAAGCATATACAGATATGGCCTCGGAACACGGAGACCGAAAGGTCGAGCGTGAATCATATAGTAGATATGATCAACATAGTGATGTTCACCAATGAAACTACTCCATCTCACGTGATGATCGGACATGGTTTAGTTGATTTGGATCACGTGATCACTTAGAGGATTAGAGGGATGTCTATCTAAGTGGGAGTTCTTAAGTAATATGATTAAATTGAACTTAAATTTATCATGAACTTAGTCCTGGTAGTATTTTGCAAATCATGTTGTAGATCAATAGCTCGCGTTGTTGCTTCCCTGTGTTTATTTTGATATGTTCCTAGAGAAAATTGTGTTGAAAGATGTTAGTAGCAAAGATGCGGATTGGATCCGAGATCTGAGGTTTATCCTCATTGTTGCATAGAAGAATTATGTCCTTGATGCACCGCTAGGTGACGGACCTATTGCAGGAGCAGATGCAGACGTTATGAACGTTTGGCTAGCTAAATATGATGACTACTTGATAGTTTAGTGCACCATGCTTAACGGCTTAGAATCGGGACTTCAAAGACGTTTTGAACGTCATGGACCATATGAGATGTTCCAGGAATTGAAGTTAATATTTCAAGCAAATACCCGAGTTGAGAGATATGAAGTCTCCAACAAGTTCTATAGCTAAAAGATGGAGGAGAATCGCTCAACTAGTGAGCATGTGCTCAAATTGTCTGGGTACTACAATCGCTTGAATCAAGTGGGAGTTAATCTTCCAGATAAGATAGTGATTGACAGAATTCTCTAGTCACCATCACCAAGTTTGTAGAACTTCGTGATGAACTATAGTATGCAAGGGATGACGAAAACGAATCTCGAGTTTTTCATGATGATGAAATCGATGAAGGTAGAAATCGAGAAAAACATCAAGTGTTGATCGTAGACAAAACCACTAGTTTCAAGAAAAGGGCAAAGGGAAGAAGGGGAACTTCAAGAAGAACGGCAAGCAAGTTGCTGCTCAAGTGAAGAAGCCCAAGTCTGGTCCTAAGCCTGAGACTAAGTGCTTCTACTGCAAAGGGACTGGTCACTGGAAGCGGAACTGCCCCAAGTATTTGGCGGATAAGAAGGATGGCAAAGTGAACAAAAGTATATTTGATATACATGTTATTGATGTGTACTTTACTAGTGTTTATAGCAACCCCTCAGTATTTGATACTAGTTCAGTTGCTAAGATTAGTAACTCGAAACGGGAGTTGCAGAATAAACAGAGACTAGTTAAGGGTGAAGTGACGATGTGTGTTGGAAGTAGTTCCAAGATTGATATGATCATCATCGCACACTCCCCTATACTTTCGGGATTAGTGTTGAACCTAAATAAGTGTTATTTGGTTTTTGCGTTGAGCATGAATATGATTTGATCATGTTTATTGCAATACGGTTATTCATGTAAGTAAGAGAATAAATTGTTGTTCTGTTTACATGAATAAAACCTTATATGGTTTCACACCCAATGAAAATAGTTCGTTGGATCTCGATCGTAGTGATACACATAATCATAATATTGAAACCAAAAGATGCGAAGTTAATAATGATAGTGCAACTTATTTGTGGCACTGTCGTTTAGGTCATATTGGTGTAAAGCGCATGAAGAAACTCCATGCTGATGGGATTTTGGAATCACTTGATGATTGCGAACCATGCCTCATGGGCAAGATGACTAAGACTCCGTTCTCCGGAGCGAGCAACTGACTTATTGGAAATAATACATACTGATGTATGCGGTCCGATGAGTGTTAAGGCTCACGACAAGTATCGTTATTTTCTAAACTTCACAGATGATTTGAGCAGATATGAGTATATCTATTTGATGAAACATAAGTCTGAAACATTTGAAAAGTTCAAAGAATTTCAGAGTGAAGTGAAAAATCATCGTAAAAAGGAAAATAAAGTTTCTACGATCTGATCGTAGAGAAGAGTATTTGAGTTACGAGTTTGGCCTTCAATTAAAACAATGTGAAATAGTTTCACTACTCACGCCACCTGGACCACCATAGTGTAATGGTGTGTCCGAATGTCATAACCGTACTTTATTGGATATAGTGCGATCTATGATGTCTCTTACCTATCTACCACTATCATTTTGGGGTTATGCATTAGAGACAGCTGCATTCACGTTAAATAGGGCACCATCTAAGTCCGTTGAGACGACACAATCTGAATTGTGGTTTGGCAAGAAACCAAAGTTGTCGTTTCTTAAAGTTTGGGGTTGTGATGCTTATATGAAAAAGTTTCATCCTAATAAGCTCAAACCCAAATCGGAGAAATATGTCTTCATAGGATACCCAAAGGAGACTGTTGGGTACACCTTCTATCACAAATCCGAAGGCAAGACTTTTTTTGCTAAATTCGGAGTTTTTCTAGAGAAGGAGTTTCTCTCGAAAGAAGTGAGTGGGAGGAAAGTAGAACTTGATGAGGTAACTGTACCTGCTCCCTTATTGGAAAGTAGTTCATCACAGAAATCTGTTCCTGTGACTACTACACCAATTAGTGAGGAAGCTAATGATGATGATCATGTAACTTCAGATCAAGTTACTACCAAATCTCGTAGGTAAACCAGAGTGAGATCCGCACCAGAGTGGTATGGTAATCCTATTCTGGAAGTCATGTTACTAGACCATGACGAACTTGCGAACTATGAGGAAGCGATGATGAGCCCAGATTCCGCGAAATGGTTTGAGGCCATGAAATCTGAGATATGATCCATGTATGAGAACAAAGTATGGACTTTGGTTGACTTGCTCGATGATCGGCAAGCCATAGATAATAAATGGATCTTCAAGAGGAAGACGGACGCTGATAGTAGTGTTACTATCTACAAAGATAGAATTGTCTCAAAAGGTTTTCGACAAGTTCAAAGTGTTGACTATGATGAGATTTTCTCACTCGTATCTATGCTTAAGTCTGTCCGAATCATGTTAGAAATTGCCGCATTTTATGAAATCTGGCAAATGGATAAATAAAACTGCATTCCTTAATGGATTTACTAAAAAAGAGTTGTATACGATGCAACTAGAAGGTTTTGTCGATCCTAAAGGTGTTAACTAAATATGCAAGCTCCAGCGATCCATCTATGGACTAGTGCAAGAATCTCGGAGTTGGAATATACGCTTTGATAAGTTGATCAAAGCATATAGTTTTATACAGACTTGCGGTGAAGCCTGTATTACATGAAAGTGAGTGGGAGCACTACAACATTTCTGATAAGTATATGTGAATGACATATTGTTGATCAGAAATAATGTAGAATTATTCTGCAAAGCATAAAGGAGTGTTTGAAAGGAATTTTTCAAAGAAAGACCTCGGTAAAGCTGCTTACATATTGAGCATCAAGATCTATAGAGATAGATTAAGACGCTTGATAAGTTTTTTCAATGAGTACATACCTTGACAAGATTTTGAAGTAGTTCAAAATGGAACAGTCAAAGAAAAAGTTTCTTGCCTGTGTTACAAGGTGTGAAATTGAGTAAAGACTCAAAGCCCGACCACGGCAGAAGATAGAAAGAGAATGAATGTCATTCCCTATGCCTTGGTCATAGGTTCTATAAAGTATGCCATGCTGTGTACCAGATCTATTGTATACCCTACCACTTTGTTAAGCAAGGGAGTACAATAGTGATCTAAGAGTAGATCACTGGACAGCGGTCAAAATTATCCTTAGTGGAATAAGGAAATATTTCTCAATTATGGAGGTGACAAAAAAAAGGTTCGTCGTAAAAAGTTACGTCAATGCAAGTTTTGACACAGATCTAGATGACTCTAAGTCTCGATCTAGATACATATTGAAAGTGGGAGCAATAAGCTAGAGTAGCTCCGTGCAGAGCATTGTTGACATAGAAATTCGCAAAATACTTACAGATCTGAATGTGACAGACCTGTTGACTAAAATTATCTCACAAGCAAAACATGATCACACCTTAGTACTCTTTGGGTGTTAATCACATAGCGATGTGAACTATATTACTGACTCTAGTAAACCCTTTGGGTGTTGATCACATATCGATGTGAACTATGGGTGTTAATCACATGGTGATGTGAACTATTGCTATTAAATCACATGGCGATGTGAACTAGATTATTGACTCTAGTGCAAGTGGGAGACTGAAGGAAATATGCCCTAGAGGCAATAATAAAGTTACTATTTATTTCCTTATAATCATGATAAAGGTTTATTATTCATGCTAGAATTGTATTAACCGGAAACATAATACATGTGTGAATACATAGACAAACAAAGTGTCACTAGTATGCCTCTACTTGACTAGCTCGTTAATCAAAGATGGTTATGTTTCCTAACCATGAACAATGAGTTGTTATTTGATTAACGAGGTCACATCATTAGTTGAATGATCTGATTGACATGACCCATTCCATTAGCTTAGCACCCGATCGTTTAGTATGTTGCTATTGCTTTCTTCATGACTTATACATGTTCCTATAACTATGAGATTGTGCAACTCCCATTTGCCGGAGGAACACTTTGGGTGCTACCAAACGTCACAATGTAACTGGGTGATTATAAAGGAGCATTACAGGTGTCTCCAAAGGTAGATGTTGGGTTTGCGTATTTCGAGATTAGGATTTGTCACTCCGATTGTCGGAGAGGTATCTCTGGGCCCTCTCGGTAATGCACATCACTTAAGCCTTGCAAGCATTGCAACTAAATGAGTTAGTTGCGGGATGATGTATTACAGAACGAGTAAAGAGACTTGCCGGTAACGAGATTGAACTAGGTATTGGAATACCGACGATCGAATCTCGGGCAAGTAACATACCGATGACAAAGGGAACAACGTATGTTGTTATGCGGTCTGACCGATAAAGATCTTCGTAGAATATGTAGGAGCCAATATGGGCATCTAGGTCCCGCTATTGGTTATTGACCGGAGACGTGTCTCGGTCATGTCTACATTGTTCTCGAACCCGTAGGGTCCGCACGCTTAAGGTTACGATGACAGTTATATTATGAGTTTATGCATTTTGATGTACCGAAGGTTGTTCGGAGTCCCGGATGTGATCACGGACATGACGAGGAGTCTCGAAATGGTCGAGACGTAAATATTGATATATTGGAAGCCTATGTTTGGATATCGGAAGTGTTCCGGGTGAAATCGGGATTTTACCGGAGTACCGGGAAGGTTACCGGAACCCCCCGGGAGCTAAATGGGCCATGATGGGCCTTAGTGGAAAAGAGAAGAGGCAGCCCTACATGGGCTGTGCGCCTCCCCCTTCCCCTAGTCCTATTAGGACTAGGAGAGGTGGCCGGCCCCCTCTCTCTCTTTTCCCCCTCCGCGAATCCTATTCCAACTAGGATTGGGGGGGGGGGGAATCCTACTCCTAGAGGGAGTAGGACTGTCCTGGCGCGCCACACCTTGGCCGGCCAGCCTCCCCCCTCTAGTCCTTTATATACTGAGGCAGAGGCACCCTAGAACACACAAGTTGATCCACGTGATCTATTCCTTAGCCGTGCGCGGTGCCCCCTGCCACCATAGTCCTCGATAATACTGTAGCGGAGTTTAGGCGAAGCCCTGCTGCTGTAGTGCATCAAGATCGTTACCACGCCGTCGTGCTGACGGAACTCTTCCCCGACACTTTGCTGGATCGGAGTCCGGGGATCGTCATCGAGCTGAACGTGTGCTCGAACTCGGAGGTGCCGTAGTTTCGGTGCTTGATCAGTTGGATCGTGAAGTGAAAGCTCAAGCGCTCCCTAGGTGGTTTTGATAATTGATGACAACATATCTCTTGTTGGACTAACACTTCTATCTAGCATGTTTCAGATAAGTTCAACAATGGAGTGGCATGGACTAAAGGTTGTGGGAACTCCTTCAAGATGCTAAGGACAAAGGATTGGCTAAAGCTTCAAGCTCAAGACTCTTCATTTTACATTTTAGTGATCCAAGATCACATTGAGTCCATAGGAAAAGCCAATACTATCAAGGAGGGATGAGGTGTTGCTTAATGAGCCTCTTGCTTCATGTGCTTAATGATATGCTCCAAAATCCTCAGCTACTTTCCCACTTCCACATATGACCTAAACCCTAATCCAAACTCGGTCCTACCGATTTTTCCTATCCGGCGCCACCGAGTTTCACTTGTCATAAGCCACTGCCAAACCCTAATCATTTCGGTCTCACCGATGGGATCTCGGTCTCACCGAGATGGGCTTGCAAACTCTCTGTTACCCATTGCAATATTCTCGGTCCCACCAAGATATGCAATTGATTCCACCGAGTTTGCTTGGCCAAATCTCAGTTTCACTTATTACCCAAATCGGTCCCACCGAGTTTGAGTAATCGGTCAAACCGAGTTCTGGATTTACCCTAACCCTAGCACATCGGTCCCACCGAGTTGATCCAGTCGGTCCCACCGAAATCACTAACGGTCACTAGGTTTACATTTTCGGTCCGACCGAGTTTATTGATTCGGTCCCACCGAGATTGGAAAACTGTGTGTAACGGTTGGATTTTGTGTGGAGGCTATATATACCCCTCCACCTCCTCCTCATTCAAAAGGAGAGCCATCAGAACATACACACCATTCCAACTCATATGTTCTGAGAGAGAACCACCTACTCATGTGTTGAGACCAAGATATTCCATTCCTACCATATGAATCTTGATCTCTAGCCTTTCCCAAATTGCTTTCCACTCAAATCTTCTTTCCACCAAATCCAAATCCTATGGGAGAGAGTTGAGTGTTTGGGAGACTATCATTTGAAGCACAAGAGCAAGGAGTTCATTACCTACACACCATTTGTTACTTCTTGGAGAGTGGTGTCTCCTAGATTGGTTAGGTGTCACTTGGGAGCCTCCGACAAGATTGTGGAGTTGAACCAAGGAGTTTGTAAGGGCAAGGAGATCGCCTACTTCGTGAAGATCTACCGCTAGTGAGGCAAGTCCTGTGTGGGCGATGGCCATGGTGGGATAGACAAGGTTGCTTCTTCGTGGACCCTTTGTGGGTGGTTGCTTCTTCGTGGACCCTTCGTGGGTGGAGCCCTGTGTGGACTCGCGCAACCGTTACCCTTGGGTGGAGCCCTGTGTGGACTCGCGCAACCGTTACCCTTCGTGGGTTGAAGTCTCCATCAACGTGGATGTAGGATAGCACCACCTATCCGAACCACGGGAAAAACATCCATGTCTCCAATTGCATTTGATCTCTCCAAACCCTTCCCTTTACATTCTTGCAAGTTGCATGCTTTACATTCCACTGCTCATATACTCTTTCCATGCTTGCTTGATATGTATTGTGTGTGTTGAAATTGTGCCTAAACTCCACTTAAACCGAAAAAGCTTAAAAATTGCAACTTTAGCACTAAGTGTCTAATCACCCCCCTCTAGACACATCTGCTTCTAGATCCTACAAGTGGTATCAGAGCGTTGGTCTCCATTGCCTTGGTTTAATCACCATTGGAGGAAGATGGATGTGTCTACTCTAGGGAGTCTTAGACATAGAGTGCCTATTCTTGATGGAGAGTACTTTCATGAGTGGAAAAATGAGATGCTTGTAATCTTCAATCAATATCATTTGAACAAGTACATTGCTAGTCCTTGTGCACCCCATATTGATCCCTTGCATCCTACCCTAGATGAAGATATTGACATGATTCGCAATCTTAGAACTATTGAGCTCATCATTAGAGGATTGCCCAAAAATTTGATTGCTAGTTTGCCTACTCAAAATTGCGCCTATACTATATGGAAATTTCTTGAGGAACGGTTTCCCAATCACTCCTTGAAAACCTTGGATGAAATTCTCCATAAATCTATTGCCTTGAGTAAGATGAACTCTAGTGATCCTAGTTTTGGTAAATGTCGAACTTGCCAATCTTAAGCATGCTAAAGGAGATGTTGGAATCATTAATGATATCATATTCAAAGCTATAAGAATTCATAAAAGTAACCACTTTGATCATTTATCTAATGAATTACCCTCTCTAGGAAATGATGAGTCACAAGATCATGATGAACATGAATATTATGATGATGATGATGATGATGATAGTGACTTCGATCTTGATGATGCAATGAGACATTTTGGTCTTATGGCAAATCTTCGGGGATATGAATCAGGAGGAAAGGAATGGGTTCTTGATATTGGATGTACTGATCATATGACCGGAGATGAAGAGATGTTTCGTGAGCTTGCTGAAAACAACAGCCCTCGAAAATATGTCACCTTTGGTGATAATTCAAAGGGTAAAGTGGTTGGCCTCGGTAAGGTGGCCATCTCACATGATAGTTCCATTCAAAATATCATGCTCGTTGAATCTCTTGGCTACAACTTACTTTCAGTATCTAGACTTGCTGATTTCGGTTTGAATGTCCTATTTACTGAGGTAGATTGTCAAGTATTTCGTCGAGACAATCATAAAATGGTCTTTACGGGTATGCGTAGAGGAGATCTTTACATTGTCGATTTCTCTAAAAAGGCACAACCTAAAACTTGCTTGGTTGCTAAATCCTCAAAAGGTTGGTTGTGGCATAGACGACTAGGTCACGTTGGCATGAGAAACCTTGACAAGCTTATTAAAGGAAATCATATCCTTGGAGTTAATGATGTCATATTTGATAAGGATAGACTTTGCAGTGCTTGTCAAGCAGGTAAACAGGTTGGAGGAAGACATCCCGTGAAGAACATCATGACCACGAGGAGGCCACTAGAGCTACTTCACATGGATCTTTTTGGACCCAACGCCTACAAGAGTCTCGGTGGAAATTCTTTTGGTCTAGTTATAGTTGATGATTTTTCAAGATTTACGTGGGTGTTCTTTCTTAATGACAAATCGCAGGTCCAGAAGATCTTCAGAAACTTCGCTAGGAAGGCCCAAAATCAGTTTGATGTGAAGATCAAGAAGGTTCGGAGTGACAACGGAACGGAGTTCAAGAACGCAAATGTGGACACCTTTCTTGACGAAGAAGGGATTTCACATGAGTTCTCGGCTACGTACACACCTCAACAAAATGGAGTTGTTGAGAGGAAGAACCGGACGCTCATCGAAATGGCAAGAACGATGCTTTATGAATACAAGACGCCAAAGCACTTTTGGGCAGAAGCGGTTGAGACAGCTTGTCACGCAACAAATCGCTTATATCTTCACAAGCTACTCGGCAAGACGGCATACGAGCTCCTCACCGGTAACAAGCCTCAAGTTGGATACTTTCGAGTATTTGGCTCAAAGTGCTACATTCTTGATAAGCATCGTCGTTCAAAGTTTGCTCCTAAATCTCATGAAGGTTTTCTACTTGGTTATGGCTCAAACTCTCACACTTACCGTGTCTACAACAATTTCACCCGAAAAGTTGAAGAGACAGTAGATGTGAAGTTTGATGAATCTAATGGCTCGCAAGTAGAGCAATTGCCTATTGATGTAGGAGACAAAGACCCTTCAGAAGCAATTCAGGACTTGTCCATTGGCAAAATTCGTCCAACGGAGGTGAAGCAGAGTACTTCATCCGTCCAAGTGGAAGCTTCTACTTCACGACAAGGTGAACCAAGAATCGACACGGAAGCATCCACAAGTGGGACACATCAAGATGAAGAAAACGAGGAAATACGTCAAGACGAACATCAACAACCTCCTTCTCCACCATGACAAGAGAACGACGACGTCAACAATGAAGAAGGCCAAGAAGAAGAACAAGATGAAGAAGATGTTCAACGAAGACCCAAGCAAAAGCTCTCACGAGTTCGAGCAAGAATTGCCAAAGATCATCCCGTCGAGCAAATCCTCAATGATATACAAACCGGGAGAATCACTCGCTCAAAAAATCGTTTAGCTAACTTTTGTGAAAACTATTCATTCATCTCTAGCATTGAACCAATGAAGGTTGAAGAAGCATTGGAAGATCCGGATTGGATAAACGCTATGCATGAAGAGCTACATAATTTTGAGAGAAACCAAGTTTGGACATTGGTTGAGAAGCCCGACAACAACCACAACATCATTGGTACCAAATGGGTGTTTCGCAACAAGCAAGATGAAGATGGACAAGTGGTTCGCAACAAAGCACGTCTCGTCGCCCAAGGGTACACACAAGTCGAAGGTATGGACTATGGTGAGACGTATGCTCCCGTTGCTAGACTTGAGTCCATTCGCATCTTACTTGCCTATGCTAATCACCATAATATCACCTTGTACCAAATGTACATTAAAAGTGCTTTTCTAAACGGTGAAATAGAGGAGGAAGTTTATGTCAAACAACCTCCCGGCTTTGTCAATCCTAAGAAACCAAATCATGTTTACAAACTTCACAAAGCTCTTTATGGTCTTAAACAAGCTCCTAGAGCATGGTATAAATGCTTGACCAAGTTCCTTACTACAAGTGGTTTTGAAATTGGTAAAATTGATTCTACTCTTTTTACTAAAAGGGTTAATGGAGAACTATTTGTATGCCAAATTTATGTTGATGATATCATATTTGGTTCAACTAACCCTCTCTTTAGTGAAAAGTTTGGAAAGCCAATGTCAGAGAAGTTTGAGATGTCTATGATGAGTGAACTCAAATTCTTTCTCGGGTTGCAAATCAAGCAAACTAAGGAAGGTACATTTGGCTCTCAAACAAAGTACAGCAAGGACTTATTCAAGAAGTTCAATATGCAAGAATGCAAAGGTATGTCTACACCCATGCCTACTAGTGGACATAATGATTTGACCAAAGATGGTGAACCTATTGATCAAAAGGTTTATCGCTCTATGATTGGTTCATTGTTATACCTATGTGCTTCACGTCCCGATATTATGCTAAGTGTGTGCATGTGTGCACGATATCAAGCTGCTCCTAAAGATTGTCATCTTAAGGCTGTGAAAAGGATAGTGAGATATTTAATCCATACACCAAATTTTGGAATTTGGTATCCTAAGAGGTCTTCTTTTGATCTTGTTGGCTATTCCGACTCGGATTATGCCGGAGACAAGGTTGATAGAAAGTCCACTTCGGGCACTTGTCAATTTCTTGGTAGATCTCTTGTGTCTTGGTCTTCCAAGAAACAAAACTCGATATCCTTATCCACCGCCGAAGCGGAATACATTGCCGCTGGTTCATGTTGCGCTCAATTACTTTGGATGACCCAAACTCTTAAAGATTATGGGATTTATGTGAAACATGTTCCACTGCTTTGTGACAATGAAAGTGCTATCAAAATTGGTCATAATCCTGTACAACATTCTCGAACTAAGCATATTGAAGTTCTTCATCATTTCATTTGAGATCATGTTGCTAAGGGTGACATCGATCTTAAGCATGTTCACACCGACAAGCAATTAGCGGATATATTCACTAAACCACTTGATGAGAAAGTGTTCTGCCGGTTGAGAGGAGAATTGAACATCATTGATGCTTCGAACTTGGAGTAGAAACTCCATTGGATACATGCAAGACATGAGCTTATGACTAATCCATGATATATCTCTTATGATAACTATCTTATGTCTTGGATATATTTGCACCTTGCATGTTGTCTAACCCATGTAGGTGCTTGGTTGAGTCTAATTCCATGAGATTGCGACTCACTCATATCTTGAGCAATCTCTACATCACCAAGACTACACAATAGTGGTTGAAGACAAGGAAGCACAAAACCATGAAACATATCCTTTGACAAACTCTATGATTAAGCTTCATGATTGTCATTTTTGGATACACAAGTGCTCTTCCTTGCAAGAACTAACCCATGTAGGTAGATGAACTCAAACTCCAAGTGGTGCTCCCAACTCTTGATGAACTACATCAACCTTGAGCACCCACACAAGTTCAACTACATGATCAAGAACCACATCACCACCCAAGGTATGTTATTCCATCTTAGAGAAGCTTTACTCCAAGATATGAGTCAAAGCAACTCAACAAGATGTGAATACATCAAGATGCTTAAACGAAAAATGGTAACCCCATTTTGAGCTTAAACGATGAGTATGACCTATGATCAAGTGTCCTCACTTGACTCCTAAGTCAATATACTCTAACATAGGTGACTATGTCACCGCCCAATTCTAGATGAAGTTCTCTTGTGTTCTTTTCCAAGTTATTGCATTTGTCCCTTGCATATTTGTTTCCTTCTCTTCTAAACAAAAAAAACTTCATCTAAAAACTTTCACTCTTTTCTTTTTGGTTTTTGTTCTGCATATTTCTGCATCAGATTCCTTCCAAATCTTTCAGCTAATTCATTGCAAATCTTTGTGAGATCTTACTCGACTAGTGAGCTGAGGTGACAAGTGTTTTTCTCTGTGATGAACTCGGTTTCACCGAATTGCCATTTTCGGTCGAACCGAATCCCTTCGGTACTACCGAAACATGCCACTCGGTTCCACCGATTTCGCAACAGGAAAAACAGTTTGCCACATATTCTATATTTCTTCTGATCCATCTCCACTCAATGAATCTTGTCCTCTACAAGCATCACAGTTTTATTCACTGCTTTATGCTAAATCTCAAGGACCAAACCTATTCGACGGATTCCAGGAAAAACCTTCTTGGAAATTGATGTCAAAGGGGGAGAGAGAGATCACATCAAAGCTTATCATCAGAGAGAGAGAGAGATCACATCAAAAGCTTATCACCTAAGGGGGAGAGAATACTCAAGGATCCCATATATTAAGGGGGAGAAAGAAATCTCCAAGGGGGAGAGAATACTCAAGGATCCCAGATGCTTGATGTTCAAGAGGAGAGATGCCACATGTCTTTTTGGGGGAAAGACATGTTCATATGAACTCATTTGAATTTAGTTCTTTTCATATCCTTCAGCTCTGATTTTCTGTTTCCTATCTTCTCCCAATATCCCATGAAAGATTCAGGGGGAGCAAGACACCTAAGGGAAAGAAATTAGTCAAATTCATTGCATATCTTTATTCTTGGGGACATGTTGAATTCTATATGGTACCTTGTACTCACTCTCTACATGTCATCCCAATCTTGGTATTCTTGTGGTTTCTTTTGTTTGCTCTGGCTAGTGGATGTACCTGTATTATCTAACTTTGTTTGTGCGGGTTCATTCCATCCTAAGCCAACTCAAGACCACAAGGTAAGTATATGCATCAAAATCATGAGTATGAGGAGTTCTTGCTTCTGTACATACTGTTTGCAAGAAGGACTCATGAGCATGAAGGTATTTTTCCTTGATAATCTTTTGCTCTGATGCATATGGCCAAGATACATGTAACACATTGCCTACTCCGTCATGGTTATGCTCTCACATGCCTCTATATTTCACATTTACATGAGTGCATACATGTAGGGGGAGCCTATGCTTGTTACATGTCCTTCCAAAGCTTTACTTGTTGTTCTTTATATCTTTATCTAAAGCTTTGATGTATGTTGCCATCAATTACCAAAAAGGGGGAGATTGAAAGCTCAAGCGCTCCCTAGGTGGTTTTGATAATTGATGACAACATATCTCTTGTTGGACTAACACTTCTATCTAGCATGTTTCAGATAAGTTCAACAATGGAGTGGCATGGACTAAAGGTTGTGGGAACTCCTTCAAGATGCTAAGGACAAAGGATTGGCTAAAGCTTCAAGCTCAAGACTCTTCATTTTACATTTTAGTGATCCAAGATCACATTGAGTCCATAGGAAAAGCCAATACTATCAAGGAGGGATGAGGTGTTTCTTAATGAGCCTCTTGCTTCATGTGCTTAATGATATGCTCCAAAATCCTCAGCTACTTTCCCACTTCCACATATGACCTAAACCCTAAGCCAAACTCAGTCCTACCGATTTTTCCTATCCGGCGCCACCGAGTTTCACTTGTCATAAGCCACTGCCAAACCCTAATTATTTCGGTCTCACCGATGGGATCTCGGTCTCACCGAGATGGGCTTGCAAACTCTCTGTTACCTATTGCAATATTCTCGGTCCCACCGAGATATGCAATCGATTCCACCGAGTTTGCTTGGCCAAATCTCAGTTTCACTTATTACCCAAATCGGTCCCACCGAGTTTGAGTAATCGGTCAAACCGAGTTCTGGATTTACCCTAACCCTAGCACATCGGTCCCACCGAGTTGATCCAGTCGGTCCCACCGAAATCACTAATGGTCACTAGGTTTACATTTTCGGTCCGACCGAGTTTATTGATTCGGTCCCACCGAGATTGGAAAACTGTGTGTAACGGTTGGATTTTGTGTGGAGGCTATATATACCCCTCCACCTCCTCCTCATTCAAAAGGAGAGCCATCAGAACACACACACCATTCCAACTCATATGTTCTGAGAGAGAACCACCTACTCTTGTGTTGAGACCAAAATATTCCATTCCTACCATATGAATCTTGATCTCTAGCCTTTCCCAAATTGCTTTCCACTCAAATCTTCTTTCCACCAAATCCAAATCCTATGAGAGAGAGTTGAGTGTTGGGGAGACTATCATTTGAAGCACAAGAGCAAGGAGTTCATTACCTACACACCATTTATTACTTCTTGGAGAGTGGTGTCTCCTAGATTGGCTAGGTGTCACTTGGGAGCCTCCGACAAGATTGTGGAGTTGAACCAAGGAGTTTGTAAGGGCAAGGAGATCGCCTACTTCGTGAAGATCTACCGCTAGTGAGGCAAGTCCTGTGTGGGCGATGGCCATGGTGGGATAGACAAGGTTGCTTCTTCGTGGACCCTTTGTGGGTGGTTGCTTCTTCGTGGACCCTTCGTGGGTGGAGCCCTGTGTGGACTCGCGCAACCGTTACCCTTGGGTGGAGCCCTGTGTGGACTCGCGCAACCGTTACCCTTCGTGGATTGAAGTCTCCATCAACGTGGATGTAGGATAGCACCACCTATCCGAACCACGGGAAAAACATCCGTGTCTCCAATTGCGTTTGATCTCTCCAAACCCTTCCCTTTACATTCTTGCAAGTTGCATGCTTTACATTCCGCTGCTCATATACTCTTTGCATGCTTGCTTGATATGTATTGTGTGTGTTGAAATTGTGCCTAAACTCCACTTAAACCGAAAAAGCTTAAAAATTGCAACTTTAGCACTAAGTGTCTAATCACCCCCCTCTAGACACATCTACTTCTAGATCCTACATGAAGACGTACGACTACTTCCTCTACGTTGTGTCAACGCTTCCGCAGTCGGTCTGCGTGGGTACGTAGACAACACTCTCCCCTCTCGTTGCTATGCATCACATGATCTTGCGTGTGCATAGGAATTTTTTTGAAATTACTACGTTCCCCAACATGCGTGACTCCTGCGCTTGCTCTAGCCTTAAGATCACCCAGTTTGCTACTGCCAACCTGACTTTGATGTTACCCGTCTTCCTCTGCCCCCACGATTGCAGAGACATGGCCGTGTTCCGAAATAGGGCATCAAGTCTTTTGAAAGGATCCACGATGGCCTCATCACACACCCAGGCCTCTCGGACAGCATCCTCAAACCCTTCCAGCTTAGTCCAGTACATTTCGAATCTAAACCTCCGCTTGGGGGTGCACATGGCCTGCATACATAAGTGAAGTGGGGCGTGGTCCGAGACGTTTGTCCCCAGCGCCTGGAGAAAGCAGTCCGGGTTCGCAAGGTCCCAATCCACAGAGACTAGGACACGATCGATTTTGGTAAGAGTAGGGTTGTCCCTCTCATTAGACCACGTGAAGCGCCTCCCATGCATGTACAGTTCTTTCAGTTCTAAATCATCCACGAAAGCTCTGAAGTAGTTCATGGTGCGCCGGTTAATGTTAGAGTTATTCTTCTCCGAGGCCCTGAGAATCATGTTAAAGTCTCCCAGAAGCATCCAGGGACCGGGGCATGCCGTGCTTTGATGCGGCAGTTCCTGCAAAAACTCTAGCTTCTGATCGTCTTCTTGTGGAGCATATACTACTGTGATCCACCATAAGCTTCCGTCAAGGTTATGCACCTGACCGGTTAGAGCGTGTGTATCCAACACAACATGATCAACCTGCACCACGGTTGAATCCCACGCCAAGACCACACCCCCACGGGTGTTAGTCGCCGAAAGGTAAGCAAAGCCATCATATGATGGTCCGATACATTGCATGATAGTAAATTGGTCTACGACATCCAGTTTCGTCTCCTGGAGACACACCATATTACACTTGACCGATGAGATGAACTCCCTGACCGCCTTCTTCTTCGCCGGGTTATTTAGGCCTCGCACGTTCCAACATGTAATCGAAGGGCTTGGATCCATTCAGCAACATGTGGAGACTCCAGCTGCCCTACTAGACAAGACTACGCGGCCAATGCCAACGTGTTGCCTCCCTCAAGCTCGGGCCGTGGTGGTAACATCTTGCCGAAGATCGCAGCAATCACACGTACATGTTGCTCACGGAGTGGTGAGTCAAACAACTCCTTGAGCTCCTCCACAACCGCCTCATCTGGCTCCAGGTCCTCCGGAACCAAGCCAAGTGCCCTCAACAGTACATTCTCCGCCGGCGTCGCCTTTGATGTAGCATGCATCCCGGCCCTCTTGGCAGCTCTGGTCGTGGGACGGGGGGTGAAGGGCTCCGCCTCCAGTCGAAGGGATGATGCATGAACTTCCTTAAGGATGGGTGGTGCTAACCTCTTGATAATGTTAGAGCAGAATGTCTTCATCCGTCCGCATGCAACCTCCTCCTGCTGCAAAACTCCCTTGGCAGCCGAGGAGTCCTGCTCCAAATGCACCGCGGACTGCAGAACCACATTCGTAGCGACCTGAGCTTCAACTTGCACTCCCTGTGCGTTTGCATGGTGGGAACCATCACCATGCATGGGTGATATGACAGCCACGTCCCGCATCTCCAGGCGTGCATGGGCATGCGCCAATGGGAGTGAATCCGTCTCCACCTCGCATCCCGATGAGCCAGCAGGTGGGTCTGCGCCTCCCGCAGATGTAAGCTGGCAATCATTGCCGAACGCGTCCTGTCCCACCATGCATGGATGCGGACCGGTGTATGCAGAGGGGGCATGCACCAAAGGGTCCCTTTCCTCGTCCTTGTCCTTATCCGTGGCGGCATCAAGTAGCATGTGCTTGTCGGCACGCGACTCCTGGCACCGTACTGTCTCGAAACCCGGCCCCAGCGGTGTAGGGTCGGAGGCCCGTCCACTCGAACTGCTATGCCCACCTCCGTCTTGTCCCCAACCGAATCTGCCAGCACTGCGGCCGGGCCCTCCTGCGACTGTGGAGTGCACTGGATTGGCTCCTGCTCCTCGACCCCAGTGATGGTCGCATTAGCCTGGATAGGGATTTGAATCATGCTAGCTCCCACCACCGCGTCTTTGGGATCCGAGGCGGGGGCCAAGTTCTGGGTCACCTCGGGTACCACCACAATTGAAGCCAGCTGTTGCCGTTGGCCCCCTACCTCCTCCACAGCCGAAATGCCCACATGCGCAGGGCCACGATCCACTGCCAAAGCGTTTGGCGAAAGTTCTCTGGGCCCCGAGCGAGCTGCGCCTGTCTGATCCTGAACCTGATCCTGATCCTGAGCCTGCCCAGAGGGAGCCCGCACAGTCAAACGGTCAAAAGCTGAGGTCCTGACCGCAATCCTATCGCTTACGTGGCCCAGCTGGCGCACCGGGGCCACCACCGACGAATCCTCCATGGCGGGCAGCTTCCACTCCGTGGCCGCCATTGCCGGACCACGGCCGTTGCCGGCAGCGCTCGCTCCGGAGCCGCCACGCCCCGAGCTCGGACCACCTCGTGAGTCCCGAACACCGAACTGCCAAGACCTGCGGCGAGCGACGGCTCCACCACCACCATCCATGCTGCCCTCAGAATCCGGCAAACCGCTCTGGCCACTGCTAGAAGACCCGCCCCCAAGAAACCATGGCTCCTCCGCCTCCGCGAAATCCTGAACTTGCACGAGATGAACGAGGACTTCGTACTGCAGCAGCGCCGGCTGGGAGGGCCGCACCCCTAGGCCAGGTTCGGGCACCCCCAGCCATCGGAGCGTCGGGATCGCCTCCGGGTCGGCCGTCCACGCCGTGACCTTGGAGGAGGAAAGGTCCGCGCGAGAGCTCGTCTCCGGCGCCATCGCATCCACCAGGCAGGACGATCCTAGGATCCGCTCCACCACCTCTAGCTCCCACGCGTGCGGCGGGATGCCCTCCAACTCAATCCACACCTTGGATCTGAACACCGAATGCACAGCTTGGGCTTGCCGATTCCACTGACGAAAGAACAATCTGACCCCACGATGATCCACCACCGGCATAGCGCAGAGCCTGTTCCTGTGCTCCGGGCGCGCGAAGACAATGAGAAAATCCTCCGGCCGGTAGCGATGCACAGACACCCACTGCGGCTCAATGCCCACCTTGACCTGCAGCACCTCGAGAATGAACTCCGGCGAGATATCCTTCCTTGCACCCGCCGCGTAAGCCACCATGGATAGCTGCAGCCGGCCTTCGAGCCCCTCCATGGATTGTGAGCGACGCACGATGCAGAGCTCCGACGGGTCGAACTCCTCGTCCAAGGGAAGCACCGGGCGCGGCACCGGGTGATGACGGGGCCAGACCGGAGGCATAGGGGCGACGACGGAGGCGAGGCCAGACCGGCGGCACCGCAGCAGACGCAGGAGGCGGCGGCGGGGGAGGTGCCCCCCCCCCCGACGCCCCCCAAGACCGCGACTAGCGGGAGCAGAGCCCATGCCCCGGTGAGCCACTTTCTCGACGACGAGCCTCCGAAGCTCCTCCGGCGACGATGGGCTGCGGGGCCTCTTGCAGTCCCGAGATCCATGACCCGACAACCCACACCTGAAGCAGACGATGTCGTTGGTGCAATCCTTTCTGTAGTGCCCGTCCTGGAAACAGCGGAAGCACAGGCCGACCATCTCCGACGACACCTCGCGGGGAGGGGGGGAAGACCGCGGCTGAGCGCGCGGCGGCTGCGCAGCCGGGTCATGGCAGCGCCTCCACTTGGCACGCCCAGAGGGGGGCGGGCGTTCCCACGGCACCTGCTGCAGGCCCTCGACCTCAGCAGCCCGAGGCCGTGACGAGGCCTCCACCCCCTCTGGGGCGGCCGACGGCGCCGAGCAGGACGACAGACCAAGGCCAGATACGATAGGGCGTTCCCCCGCGGGGCGCGAGGTCGCGTAGTGTGAGTGCGGGCTGGCGTCCATGGCGAAGAGGAGCGGGAAGGGTGGCCGACGCGGCCGGAGTGGCGAGCACCGGGAGAGGTGGACGCCGGCGCCGGAGTGACGCGCGGCGGTGCTCAGGCGCGGACAGGAACAGTGGCTTGGTAAACCTGCCAAGGTTCACAGGGCGCAGGGCGCGGAGACGCCGAGACCGTAAGCTGTGCGTCTGGCGTGCCCCCTCTATAAACTTAGTCAAAGTTAACAAAATTTGACTTTGATTAAATCTTACATGCAAAGTAAAAAGAAACGGAAGGAGTACGTACTACGTAGGTTTTCAATGTGCATAACCACTATGGATTTGAGGTATGATGTTTGAGGTTCATGAATGTACCAGATGGTTTTTGTGTGTAGCCCAGTCACTGTCCACGGACATGCCCGGGGTGTTTGTACGAGGAGAAAATGAATTACAACATGAGCGCACCTGACGACAGGGTGGCGCAGGCTGAGCTGAGCGCGCCAGCGACCGAGTTTAACACGGCTCAGACTCATTCGTAGCGCGAGGGTGCTCCGTCGCCCGCCGCTCGACGGCCGAGTCCGCGGTCTACACGCGTCCGGTGTTTACCCGTGTACCCGTTTGGCACCCAAAAGAGAACTCCACCCAAAACAACAACCTTCCCCAGCCCTCCGTCAATTAACCACCTGTTCCTTTTTTAAGTAATCCTGAAGATATATCTCAAGATATGTTCACACAAAACTACTACTACTGTAATTGAGATGCAACTGCGTGTAGGAAGCAAACTGAACCCAGGCTTCCATCATCCTTTTTCTCATCTTACGACAAAAGAAAATGACAGGTGGTTTTATGTACACAGGAAATGCAAAGGTAGATCGACACCAAAGCGTAAATCATCTACTGCTACTCCTAATTGGCTAACAATCCATTTGCACACCAGGAGTCAACAGCCTGCCTGCCGATGCCAAAGCAACCAGACACCAACGGCACAGCAAGAAACCCAAGAAAGAAGCAACAGGACCAGGCAAAAGCAGGGGACGGGGACGGGCTGGGCTAATCGGGCACGGCGGCGGGCGGGCGTCGGGCCGACCGGTCGGTGGCCGGTCAGTAGGAGTAGGCGGTCCTGTGCACGGAGCGGTCGCGGAGCATGCCGCGGTACAGAGCCTCCCGGTTCGCCGGCATCCGGTGGTCCGATCCCGTCACGCTTCCCCTGCACGTCGGCTCGGCCGCTGCCGGCGCCGGCGGGGGCGCGGAGGAGGACCTGGCCACGGGGGGCGCGCCCTCATTGTCGATGACGCCCTCCGCGAAGCGCACCCGCTTCTCCCCCTTCCGCCGCAGCTTCCCACCGCGCGGGCGCTTCTCTGTTACGCCAAGAATCAAGGAAGCTCCGTCAGGATCCCGTGCACAGAGAAGAAGATGAAGAAGAAACGTCACGAGATCAGCAGTGGCCTACCTGGGGAGGAGGAGGGGGAGGAGAGGCATGGACGAAGGGACGCGGGGTCGTCCGAAGCAGGGGCGTCGTCGTCGAGGCTGGGCTTGGCGAAGCGGCGGAGGGAGAAGAGGACGAGGGAACCGGAGAGCGCCATGGCGGTGGCCGCGGCGAGCGCGCCCATGGACGATGAGGAGGAGGAGGACATGGTCGTGGTCGTGGCGGGGTGGGTGAGCGTTGAAGGCTGGCTGGCTGGCAGGTGGCTGACTTGACTCGTGGAGTCCTGGCCTGTTTTGGGTTCGGTGCAGGTTTGGATGGAGCGCCGGGGGCGGCACTGCTGTGCTATATAGGGCGAGGAGGGCCGCATGTCTGCGGGAGACGGGTCGCGGTTTTTGGACTCAACACAACACCTCCGTTCCGAACTGTTTTCAAAATAAAAATATCTCCGTTTCGAACTGTTTCCAAAATAATAATCTCCGTTTCGAACTGTTTTCAAAAATAAAATCTCCGTTTCGAATTCACACGGGGTATGATCCGCTCATGACGAGAGGCGCTAATATTTTCCTTTTCTGTGACAGGAATGGGATGACGGACGCTAATACAAGTACAACGTAATAACTTCTCATACAAGACATAACGTGGGATTCGTTGTTTAAAAGAAAAAGAAAATAAACTAACGGTCTTCTTTTTTTGGATGAAAAGGGATCATTATTATTACTCAGGAGCTAGTTCATTCTTACATAGGTCAGCGATATCATCTGGACCTGAACCCAGCCACACGACGGTGCGGCATTTAGTTCTACCAAAGGAAGCAAGGTAATGGCTTATGCCATTCTGCTCTCTACATACATGCACTAGCTTAACTAATCTCCCTTCTCCCTTCTCTCATGAGCCTTTTAATCTGGTCCACAGGCATGGAGTAACAAGACCGATCTCTCTCTTCCTATGATCATGTTTAGAGCGACAAGGCAGTCTGCTTCCACTACGATAGGTTGTTACGTCCATTGTGATTGTATAAGGCAAGGTTCAGGCCGTCCATACACGCAAGCAGTTCGGCTTCTAGGGGTTCCGCACATGACCTCAGTTCTCTGCATGAGGAGAATATGATCTCGCCGTCACTATCGCGCAGAATAATACCCGCTCCAGCCGTAATAGTCGATGCACAGAACGAGCCGTTGATGTTGAGTTTTGTCCAGCCTGCAGGCGAAAGTGTCCATCGAAGTTGTGGCCCAGCTACAACAAGAGCATGTGATGTGGGTATGGTCTGCACCACTGCATCCACCACTTGCTTACCCTTCACCGGATCTGCACTCGGGTTATTTTGTATGCCCACAAGCGAGTCGATGAAGCTGAGGAGGAAAGTTCTCGAGGCTTCGACTGGGGGCGGTTGCTTATGGTGTGTCATCTCGTTTCGTACATGCCAGCAGCGCCACAGAGTCATCATGAGTTCCATCCTCTCCGTGTCAGGAAGGTCGCAGAGAGTTTGGGCGAGCCACTCCGAGCCCGTCCTCTGGAATGACGATGCAGCTGGAATCCTCCATCTCTCAGCCATAGCTTTGCCATAACGCCACAGCCCTCGGGCACCTGCAAAAGGCATGAAACATGTCCTCCGGCTCCATAGCGCAGAGAGGGCATTGATAAGATACCTCCAGTCCTCAACGTTTTTTATTTACCCAAGTGGGCAAACAATTAGTGATCAACCGCCAGGTAAAGGTTCGAACCTTGGGAGGAGCAGGGCACCTCCAAATAAAAGCCCAAATGGCTCGTCGCCCAGCCGGTGCCCTGCTCGCCGCGACTGAAGAAGATCGAGTCGATAAGCGCTCTACGCCGAGAAGCACCCATTGAGTTCTGGACCCCATGCAAGGATGTCGTCGCCCATCCTCAGTGATGTTCTGATCTTGGCTATCTCCTATGCGTCCACCGAAAAAAATGTCTCCCAGACCACATCCATATGCCAAGCGCCATGGTTGTCCAGCATCTCACTCACCCGGCGGAGACGACAGCGACCCTGCTGTGTCATGATACATCTCCAACGTATCTATAATTTTTGATTATTCCATGTTGTTATATTATCAATCTTGGATGTTTTATAATCATTTTATATCATTTTCTGGTACTAACCTATTGACATAGTGCCAAGTGCCAGTTGCTGTTTTTTTGCATGTTTTTTACATCGCAGAAAATCAATACCAAACGGAGTCCAAATGCAATGAAACTTTACGGAGATTTTTTATGGACCAGAAGACACCTAATGGGCCAAGGCAGCGCCTGGGGGTGCTCTGAGGGGAGCACAACCCACCAGGGCATGCCAGGAGGCCCAGACGCGCCCTGGTGGGTTGTGCCCACCTCGGGTGCCCCTCGGACCGCCTCTTTGCTCTATAAATACCCAATATTCCAGAAACCCTAGGGGGGGTCGACGAAAATCAATTCCAGCCGCTGTAGAGTCCAGAACCACCAGGTCCAATCTAGACACCATCACGGAGGGGTTCACCACTTCCACTGGTGCTTCTTCGATGATGCGTGAGTAGTTCTTTGTAGACCTTCAGGTCCGTAGTTAGTAGCTAGATGGCTTCCTCTCTCTCGTTTGATTCTCAATACAATGATCTCTTGGAGATCCATATGATGTAACTCTTTTTGCGGTGTGTTTGTTGGGATCGGATGAACTTTGAGTTTATGATCAGATCTATCTTGTTATATCCATGAAAGTTATTTGAGTTTCTTTGATCTCTTATATGCATGATTGCTTATAGCCTCGTATTTCTTCTCCAATATTTGGGTTTTGTTTGGCCAACTTGATCTATTTATCTTGCAATGGGAAGAGGTGCTCTGTGGTGGGTTCGATCTTACGGTGCTTGATCCTAGTGACAGAAGGGGAACCGACACGTATGTATCATTACTACTAAGGATAAAACGATGGGGTCTATCTCTACATAGATAGATCTTGTCTACATCATGTCATCATTTGTAGGATCTAGAAGAGGTGTCTAGAGGGGGGGGGTGATTAGATCCTCAACAAAGAAAAGTAGCAGTTTTCAATTTCTTTTAAGTTAAGGTGGAGTTTTAGCACAAGTTTAAACATTCACAATACATTTCAAGCAAACATGGCAAGAGTATATGAGTAGCGGAAAATAAAGCATGCAACTTGCTAGAAAGTAAAGGGATGGGGTTGGAGTGTGCAAACGCAATTGGAGACACAGAGATTTTTGGCATGGTTCCGATAAGTGGTGCTATCGTACATCCACGTTGATGGAGACTTCAACCCACGAAGGGTAATGGTTGCGCGAGTCCACGGAGGGCTCCACCCACGAAGGGTACATGAAGAAGCAACCTTGTCTATCCCACCATGGCCATCGCCCACGAAGGACTTGCCTCACTTGGGTAGATCTTCACGAAGTAGGCGATCTCCTTGCCCTTACAAACTCCTTGGTTCAACTCCACAATCTTGACGGAGGCTCCCAAGTGACACCTAACCAATCTAGGAGACACCACTCTCCAAAAGGTAATAGATGGTGTGTTGATGATGAACTCCTTGCTCTTGTGCTTCAAATGATAGTCTCCCCAACACTCAACTCTCTCTCACAGATTTGGATTTGGTGGAAAGATGATTTGAGTGGAAAGCAATTTGGGGAAGGCTAGAGATCAACATTCTTGTGGTTGGAATGGAATATCTTGGTCTCAACACATGAGTAGGTGGTTCTCTTTCAGAAAATGTATGCTGTAAGTGTAGGCACATTCTGATGGCTCTCCTGACGAATGGAGGATAGGTATATATAGCCTCCACACAAAATCTAGCCGTTACACACAATTCACAAAACTCGGTGGGACCGAATCGAGAAACTTGGTCAGACCAATTTAGTTCAAAATGTGAACGTTAGGATTTTCGGTGGGACCGATATGATCAACTCGGTGGGACCGATGTGCTAGGGTTAGGGTAAAACCTCAACTCGGTTTGACCGATTACATACTCGGTGGGACCGATTTTGGTAATAAGCAAAATAGAGAGTTGGTCAAGCAAACTCAGTGGGACCGATTACATATCTCGGTGAGATCGAAATGATTGCAACAGGCAACAGAGAGTTTGCAAGCCCATCTTGGTGAGACCAAGATCCCATCGGTGAGACCGAATTGATTAGGGTTTCTGGCAGTGGCTATGTCAAATGGACTCGGTGGCGCCGGATAGATCAAATCAGTGGGGCTGAGTTTGACTTTAGGTTTGGGACAAATGTGGATATGAGAAAGTGATTGAGGGCTTTTGGAGCATATCACTAAGCACTTTGAGCAAGCAAGCCATTAAGCAACACTTCATCCCCTTTTAATAGTATTGACTTTCCTATGGACTCAATGTGATATTGGATCACTAAAATGGAAATGTAGAGTCTCGAGCTTTAGCCAATCCTTGTCCTTAGCTTCTTGAAGGGGTTCCACATTCTCTTGTCCATGCCACTCCACTGTTGAACTTATCTGAAATATACTAGATAGAAGTATTAGTCCAAAAAGAGACATGTTGACATTAATTACCAAAATCACCCAGGGAGCACTTGTGCTTTCAATCTCCCCCTTTTTGGTAATTGATGCCAACATACATCAAAGCGTTAGATAAAGATATGAAGAATAACAAGTAAAGCTTTGGAAAAAACATGTAACATGCATAGGCCCCCCTACATGTATGCAATCATGTAAATATGGAATGTAAGAGCATGTGAATGCATAATCATGACAGAGCAAGCAATGAGTTACATGTATCTTGGCTATATGCATCAGAGCAAATAATATGAATATAGGAAGTGTACCTCCATGTTCATGCTTCCTTCTTGCAAACAATGTGTACAGTACTAGGAAATCATCATGCACATGAGTGTGATGCATATACTTACCTTGTGGTCTTGAGGAAGCTTTGGAAGAGATGAACCTGAGTAAACAAGGTTAGATAACAAAGAAACATCTACTAAACAGAGCAAGAACACTAAACCACAAGAGTACCAAGATTGGGATGACATGTAGAGAGTGAGTACTAGGTACTCTATGTGATATAGACATGTCCCCAAAGAGTAAATATATGCAATGAATTCGAAGATTTCCTTCCCTTAGATGTCTTTCCCCCCTGAATCTTATATGGAAAATGGGAGAAGATAGGGAAAAGAAAATCAGAGCAAAACAAGAAAAACATAACAACACAGTCATAACACATACTAACATGCCTTTCCCCTCTTAAAGACATGTGACTTCTCTCCTCTTGAATACCAGGCATTTGGGGTCTCTCTCCCTTTGATGTGATTAAGATTTGATGTGATCTCTCTCCCCCTTTGACATCAATTTCCAAGAAGGGTCTACTGGAATGTGAGTCGAAAAGGGTTTGGTCCTTGAGTCACAAAACATAGCAGCATATAGAATGTGATGCAGTTAGAGGACAAGAATCATTGAGTGGAGGTGGAACAAATATGCAGGATACAAATGGCAAAGTGTCTCCTCAGCATTGAAATCGGTAATACCGAGTTGTTTTCTTCGGTGGCACCGAAATGATTCGGTTTGACCGAAGGAGACAAACCAGTGTATCCGAGTTCAATAGAGAGAGAACAATTTTCATCTCAGCTCACTAGGCAAATAAGATCTCACAAAGATTTGCAAGGAATTGGCTGAAATATTTGCAATGAATTGGATGTAGGGAATGCAGAAACGAACAGAGAAATTAAAGAAATCTAGATGAAGTTTTTTGATTAAAGAAGGGGAACAAATATGCAAGATACAAATGCAAGAACTTAGAGAAACACTAGAGAACTTCATCTAGAATTCGTCGGTGACAAAGTCACCTATGTTAGAGTATATTGACTAAGGAGTCAAGTGAGAACACTTGATTGTAGGTCATACTCATCGTTTAAGTTCAAAATGGGGTTACCATTTTTTGTTTAAGAATTTTGATGTATTCACATCTTGTTGAGCTGCTTTGACCCATGACTTGGGGTAAAGCTTCTCTAAGATGGAATAACATACCTTGGGTGGTGGTGTATATCTTGATCATGTAGTTGAACTTGTCTGGGATGCTCAAGGTTGATGTAGCTCATCAAGAGTTGGGAGCACCACTTGTAGTTTTGAGTTCATCTACCTACATGGGTTAGTCTTGCAAGGAAGAGCACTTGTGTATCCAAAATGACAATCATGAAATTTTATACCAAATGAAATTTGAAATACAAAAAAATTGTCAAAGGATATGTTGAAGGATTTCATGCTTCCTTGTCTTCAACCACCATGTTGTAGAGACTTGATGATGTAGAGATTGCTCAAGATGTGAGTGTTTGCAATATCATAGATTTAGATTCATCCAAGTACCTACAAGGGTTAGATAGCATGCAAGGGTGCAAATATATCCAATACATATGATCATCATCATAAGAGAAATATCAAGGATTAGTCAAAGGCTCATGCCTTACATGTATCCAAATGGAGTTTCTACTCCAAGTTTGAAGCATCAATGATGTTCAATTCACCTCTCAAACGGCAAAATAGTTTCTCATCAAGCGGTTTGGTGAATATATCCGCCAATTGCTTATCGGTACGAACATGCTTAAGATCAATGTCCCCTTTGGCAACATGATCTCGAATGAAATGACGACGAACTTCAATATGCTTAGTTTGAGAATGTTGCACGTGATCGTGAGCAATCTTAATAGCACTTTCATTGTCACAAAGCAATGGAACATGTTTCACATAGATCCCATAGTCTTTAAGAGTTTCGGTCATCCAAAGTAATTGAGCACAATATGAACCGGCGACAATGTATTCTGCTTAGGCGGTAGATAAGGATACAGAGTTTTGTTTCTTGGAGGACCAAGACACAAGAGATCTACCAAGAAATTGACAAGTACCTGAAGTGGACTTTCTATCAACCTTGTCCCCGGCATAGACAACAAGATCAAAAGAAGACTTCTTAGGATACCAAATGCCAAAATTTGGTGTATGAATTAAGTATCTCACTATCCTTTTCACAGCCTTAAGATGACATTCTTTGGGGGCCGCTTGATATCGTGCACACATGCACATACTTAGAATAATATTGGGACGGGAGGCACATAGATATAACAATGAACCAATCATAGAGCGATAAACCTTTTGGTCAACCGGTTTGCCATCTTTAGTCAAGTCAAGATGTCCACTAGTAGGCATGGGTGTATTCATACCTTTCCATTCTTGCATGTTGAACTTCTTGAATAAGTCCTTGGTATACTTTGTTTGGGAAACAAAGGTAACCACATTAGTTTGCTTGATTTGCAAACCAAGAAAGAACTTGAGTTCACCCATCATACACATCTCAAACTTCTCCGACACCAGCTTTCCAAACTTTTCACTAGAATGAGGGTTAGTTGAACCAAATATGTTATCATCAACATAAATTTGGCACACAAATAATTCTCCATTAACCCTTTTAGTAAAAAGAGTAGAATCAATTTTTCCAATCTCAAAGCCTTTTTCAATAAGGAACTTGGTCAAGAATTTATACCATGCTCTAGGAACTTGTTTAAGACCATAAAGAGCTTTGTGAAGTTTGTAAACATGATCAGGTTTCTTAGGATTAACAAAACCAGGAGGTTGTTTAACATAAACTTACTCCTCAATTTCACCATTTAGAAAGGCACTTTTAATGTCCATTTGGTACAAGGTAATATCATGGTGATTACCATAGGCAAGTAAGATGCAGATGGACTCAAGTCTAGCAACGGGGGCATATGTCTCACCATAGTCCATACCTTCGACTTGAGTGTAGTCTTGGGCAACGAGACATGCTTTGTTGTGAACGACTTGTCCATCTTCGTCTTGCTTGTTGCAAAACACCCATTTGGTACCGATGATGTTGTGGTTATTGTCGGGCTTCTCAACCAATGTCCACACTTGGTTCCTCTCAAAGTTGTGTAGCTCTTCATGCATGGCATTTATCCAATTCGGATCTTCCAATGCTTCTTCAACCTTCATAGGTTCAATGCTAGAGATGAATGAATAATGTTCACAAAAAATTGCCAAATGAGTTTTAGAGCGAGTGATTCTCCCGGTTTGAATATCATTGAAGATTTGCTCGACAGGATGGTCTCGTGAAACTCTTGCTCTAACTCGTGAGAGATTTTGTTTGGGTCGGGGTGGAACATCTTATCCATCATCTTGTTCTTCTTCTTAGCCTTCTTCATTGTTGACGTTGTCATTCTCTTGTCGAGGTGGAGAAGGAGGTTAATGAGGTTCATCTTTGTGTACTTCCTCGTTCTCTTCATTTTGGTGTGTCCCACTTGTGGATGCCTTCATGTCAACTCTTGGTTCACCTTGTCGTGAGGTAGAAGCTTCCACTTGGACGGATGAGGTACTCTCCTTCACCTCCGTTGGACGAATCTTGCCAATAGACAAGTCTTGGATTGCTTCCGAAGGGTCTTTGTCTCCTACATCAATTGGCAATTACTCTACTTACGAGCCGTTATATTCATCAAACTTCACATCTACCGTCTCTTCAACCTTTCAGGTGAAATTGTTGTAGACACAATAAGTGTGAGAGTTTGAGCCATAACCAAGGAGGAAACCCTCATGAGATTTAGGAGAAAATCTAGAACGACGATTGAGGGAGTCCTGGATTAGGGGGTCCTCGGACAGCCGGACTATATACTTTGGCCGGACTGTTGGACTATGAAGATACAAGATTGAAGACTTCGTCCCGTGTCCGGGTGGGACTCTCCTTTGCGTGGAAGGCAAGCTTGGCAATTCGGATATGTGGATCTCCTCCCTTGTAACCGACTCTGTGTAACCCTAGCCCCCTCCGGTGTCTATATAAACTGGAGGGTTTAGTCTGTAGGACGAGAACAATCATAATCATAGGCTAGCTTCTAGGGTTTAGCCTCTACGATCTCGTGGTATATCAACTCTTGTAATACTCATATAATCAAGATCAATCAAGCAGGAAGTAGGGTATTACCTCCATCGAGAGGGCCCGAACCTGGGTAAACATTGTGTCCCCCGCCTCCTGTTACCATCCGCCTTAGACGCACAGTTCGGGACCCCCTACCCGAGATCCACCGGTTTTGACACCGACATTGGTGCTTTCATTGAGAGTTCCACTGTGTCGTCACCATAAGGCTTGATGGCTCCTTCGATCATCGGCAATGATGCGATCCAGGGTGGGTTTTCCTCCCCGGACAGATCTTCGTATTCGGCGGCTTCGCACTAAGGGCCAACTCGCTTGGCCATCTGGAGCAGATCGAGAGCTATGCCCCTGGCTGTCAGGTCAGGTTTGGAAACTTAAACTATACTGCAGACATCCGCGGAGACTTGATCTTCGACGGATTCGAGCCCATGTCAAGTGAGCCGCACAGTCAAGACGAGCATGACTTAGCTCTGCCGCCGGATGGTGTTCGAGAGATCACACCTATGGCTACTCCGGCCCTCAATCCGGAGCAGATCATGCCGTCCGAGGACGGGTGGATGGACCCCGCCACGGAAGTTGCACACTCAGCGGCGATAGAGCCGAATACTGACTTCACCCCCTATGAGACCTGTGTTGCCGGACCCTTGGATTCATCCCCAGCCACAGGCTCTGAACCGCCTGCGTCCGTGCCTATCGAATCTGATTGGGCACCGATCATGGAGTTTACCTCCATGGATATCTTTCAACACTCGCCCTTGGGCGACATGCTAAATTCATTGAGGTCTCTCTCCTTGTCAGGAGACCCTTGACCGAACTATGTCCGGCTTGAGTGGGAAGAGGACGACGAAGAAATTCGTTCCCCACCCAGCACCCACTTAATAGCCACTATCGACGATTTAATCGACATGCTTGATTTCGACTCTGAAGACATCGACGGTATGGACGACGATGCAGGAAAGGAATAGGAACCACCGCTCATAAGGCGCTGGACAGCCACTTCATCACACGATATATACATGGTGGATACACCCAAAGAAAACAATGACGAGGAATGGAAGGATGCAGCGAAGGACAATCCCCCCGAGAAGCAACCAAAGCGACGACGTTGGCGCCACTCCAAATCCCGCCTCAGCAAAAACAACGATAACATCGCTGGAAAGAATAATACCCCGGTCGACTCCCAAGGAAACGACAACCACATGGACCCAGCAACGGAGCAGGATGAACCAGCGGACGGTGAACATAGTATGGAGCCGCTGCCCGATCACGGCGACGCCAAGGGTAAAGCTAATCAACCTGTCTCCGGAGAGGAGAACAGTCCGGACGACGATGCACACATCATCCTGGAAAGGCACTTGGAGCAAGAGAACCTCCATAGAAGGCTTATTGCCACTGCGAGGAGTCTAAAGAAGCAGAAGCAAAGGCTTAAAGCTATGCAAAATACACTCAACAGTAGATGGAACAAAGTGCTCGACACTGAAGAAAAGTACGGTGGCAGTCGCCACACAAAGAGCTATCCAAAGCGCAAGCTGCTGCCTGAATTCGATGACGAGGCTTTAGAGCCTACACAGTCGAAAAATAAAACGGCCGATCAGCCGGATCGACCACCCCGTGGCCGCGATAGGGCGGCTAACGATGTCGAACATAAGTCAGTAAACGATTTACATGAGGACTTGCACCAAAAAGCTGGTCTGACCAGGTCCATCTACGGATCTAGGAAGTGCGCTCCGGCACATAATCAAAACCGAACACTACAACCGTCAGAACGCCATGACACATCCGAATACAGGGGTGCCGCGCACCCCCTATGCTTCACCGATGAGGTGCTGGATCACGAATTTCCCGAGGGATTCAAACCGGTGAACATAGAGGCATATGACGGAACGACAAACCCTGGGGTCTGGATCAAGGACTTTATCCTCTATATCCACATGGCTTGCGGAGATGATCTCCACGCCATCAAATACTTGCCCCTCAAGTTGAAAGGACCAGCTCGACACTGGCTGAAGAGCCTCCCCGAAAACTCAATTGGAAGTTGGGAAGAGCTTGAGGATGCTTTTAGGGCTAATTTTCAAGGGACCTATGTCCGACCTCCAGATGCAGACGATTTAATTCACATAATTTAACAGCCCAGAGAGTCAGCCCGAAAGCTTTGGAACAGATTCCTCACTAAGAAGAATCAAATTGTCGATTGCCCGGACGCCTGATACATCCATTTTGCATCATGCTTTTATATCGATATTTATTGCATTATGGGTTGTTATTTCACATTATGTCACAATACTTATGGCTATTCTCTCTTAGTTTACAAGGTTTACATAAGAAGGGAGAATGCCGACAGCTGGAATTCTGGGCTGGAAAAGGAGTAAATATTAGAGACCTATTCTGCACAACTCCAAAAGTCCTGAAACTCCACGGAACACCTTATAATAAATAATGAAAAATCCTCGCCAAAGATGAAGACCAGGGGGGCCACACCCTTCTCACGAGGGTGGGGGCACCCCCCTAGGGCGCGCCCCTACCTCGTGGGCCCCCTGGTGGCTCTCCGATGACCATCTTCTCCTATATGAAGTCTTTCGTCGAGAAAAAAAGAAGAAGCAACCTTTCGGGACGAAACTCCGCCGCCACGAGGCGGAACCTTGGCGGATCCAATCTAGAGCTCCGGCAGAGCTGTTCTGCCGGGGAAACTTCCCTCCCGGAGGGGGAAATCATCGCCATCATCATCACCAACGCTCCTCTCATCGGGAGAGGGCAATCTCCATCAACATTTTCATCAGCACCATCTCATCTCAAAACCCTAGTTCATCTCTTGTATCCGATTCTTGTCTTCAAGTCCGGGATTGGTGCTAGTAGGTTGCTAGTAGTGTTAATTACTCCTTGTAGTTGATGCTAGTTGGTTTAATTGGTGGAAGATCATATGTTCAAATCCTTTATGCATATTAATACCCCTCTGATTATGAACATGTTTATGCTTTGTGAGTAGTTACGTTTGTTCCTGAGGACAAGGGAGAAGTCTAGCCTCTAGTGGTGTTATGTGAACGTCGACTACATAACACTTCACCATTATTTGGGCCTAGAGGAGGGCATTGGGAAGTAATAAGTAGATGATGGGTTGATAGAGTGAGAGAAGCTTAAACCCTAGTTTATGTGTTGCTTCATAAGGGGCTGATTTGGATCCATATGTTTCATGCTATGGTTAGGTTTACCTTAATACTTTTGTTGTAGTTGCGGATGCTTGCAATAGAGGTTAATCATAAGCGGGATGCTTGTTCAAGTAAGAATAGCACCCAAGCACCGCTCCACCCACATATCAAATTATCAAAGTACCGAACGCGAATCATATGAACGTGATGAAAATTAGCTTGACGATATTCCCATGTGTCCTCGAGAGCGCTTTTCCTTATATAAGAGTTTGTCCAGGCTTGTCCTTTGCTACAAAAAGGATTGGGCCACCTTGCTGCACTTTATTTACTGTTGTTACTTGTTGCTCGTTACAAATTATCTCATTACAAAACTATCTGTTACCACTTATTTCAGTACTTGCAGAGAATACCTTGCTGAAAACCGTTTATCATTTCCTTCTGCTCCTCATTGGGTTCGGCACTCTTACTTATCGAAAGGACTACGATATATCCCATATACTTGTGGGTCATCAACGCCAAAGCCTTAGCGGCTTTCAAACATAGTGTCCGGGATGAATGGCTCGCCAGACACCTCGGCCAGGAAAAACCGAGGACAATGATAGCCCTAACAAGCCTGATGACCCGCTTTTGCGCGGGAGAAGATAGTTGGCTGGCCCGTAGCGGCACCAGCAACCCAGGCACATCTGGAGTCAGGGATGGCAACGGAAAACCACGCGAAATAAAAGCAAGCGTCGAAACAATGAAGACAGCCCAGACAACACGGCGGTAAACGCCGGATTCAGGGGCTCTCGACCCGGTCAACGGAAAAATCCATTCAAAGGCAGGAGAGATGGACCGTCCAACCTAAACAAGATTCTAGATAGATTGTGTCAGATTCATGGCACCTCCGATAAACCTGCAAACCACACCAACAGAGAATGCTGGGTCTTCAAGCAGGCCAGCAAGCTAAACGCCGAACACAAAGGGAGAGAGACACCAAGTGAAGACGAGGATGAGCCTCGCCAGCCGAACACTGGGGGACAGAAAAAATTCCCACCAGAGGTCAAAACAGTGAACATGATTCACGTAACGAAAAGGTGGAGCAAACGCGCACTCCGAGACGTATGCAACGTGGAGCCCGTCACCCCAAGTTCAACCCCTGGACGGCCTGCCCAATCACTTTTGATCGCAAGGATCACCCGACTAGTATCCGGCACGGAGGATCGGCTGCCTTGGTACTAGACCCAATAATTGACGGATACCATCTCACCCAAGTCCTTATGGACGGTGGTAGTAGTATTAATCTGATATATCAGGACACAGTCCGCAAAATGTGGATAGACCCAACAAGAATCAGCCAAAGCAATACTACCTTTAAAGGAGTAATACCAGGCCCAGTGGCCCACTGCACGGGCTCTCTAGTACTAGAGGTTGTATTCGGTTCTCCCGAAAACTTCTGAAGTGAAAAGTTAACCTTCAACATCGCTCCATTCCGAAGCGGCTATCAAGCACTACTCGGAAGAACGGCCTTCGCTCGTTTTGATGCAATACCGCATTACGCTTATCTCAAGCTTAAGATGCCCAGTCCACGTGGCATCATCATAGTTAGCGGAAACACTGAGCGTTCCTTACGTGCGGAAGAATGTGTGGCAGCTTTAGCAGCCAAACACTGAGCGACCTCTACAACCAGAATAAATGATCGGTCGTCAAGACCATGGACACGGCTAGACGAGTCCGGCTCACCACTAGCTGTAACATCTCAGATAAATGATACGTCTCCAACGTATCTATAATTTTTGATTGCTCCATGCTATATTATCTACTGTTTTGGACTATATTGGGCTTTATTTTCCACTTTTATATTATTTTTGGGACTAACCTATTAACCGGAGGCCCAGCCCAGAATTGTTGTTTTTTTGCCTATTTCAGTGTTTCGGATAAACGGAATATCAAACGGAGTCCAAATAGAATAAAATCTTCGGGAACGTGATTTTCTCACCGAACGTGATCCAGGAGACTTGGACCCTGCTCCAAGGAACAAAAGAGGCGGTCACGAGGGTGGGGGGCGCGCCCCCTACCTCGTGGGCCCCTCGTTGCTCCTTTGGCGTACTTCTTCCTCCTATATATACACACGTACCCCCAAACGATCAGATGAGGATCCAAAAACCTAATTCCACCTCCGCAACTTTCTGTATCCACGAGATCTCATCTTGGGGCCTGTTCCGTAGCTCCACCGGAAGAGGGCCGTCATCACGGAGGGCTTCTACATCATTATAGCCTCTCTGATGAAGTGTGAGTAGTTTACCTCAGACCTTCGGGTCCATAGTTAGTAGCTAGATGGCTTCTTCTCTCTCTTTGAATCTCAATAAAAAGTTCTCCCCCTCTCTTGTGGAGATCTATTCGATGTAATCTTCTTTTTGCGGTGTGTTTGTTGAGAACGATGAATTGTGGGTTTATGATCAAGTCTATCTATGAATAATATTTGAATCTTCTCTGAATTGTTTTATGTATGATTGGTTATCTTTGCAAGTCTCTTCGAATTATCCGTTTGGTTTGGCCAACTAGATTGGTAGTTCTTGCCATGGGAGAAGTGCTTAGCTTTGGGTTCGATCTTGCGGTGTCCTTACCCAGTGAAAGAAGGGGCAGCAAGGCACGTATTGTATCGTTGCCATCGAGGATAGCAAGATGGGGTTTATTTCATATTGCATGAATTTATCTCTCTACATCATGTCATATTGCTTAAGGCGTTACTCTGTTTTTAACTTAATACTCTAGATGCATGCTGGATAGCGGTCGATGAGTGGAGTAATAGTAGTAGATGCAGAATCATTTCGATCTACTTGTCACGGACGTGATGCCTATATACATGATCATGCCTAGATATTCTCATAACTATGCTCAATTCTGTCAATTGCTCAACAGTTATTCGTTCACCCACCGTAGAATACTTATGCTCTTGAGAGAAGCCACTAGTGAAACCTATGGCCCCCGGGTCTATTCTCATCATATTAATCTCCATCACTTTAATCTTTCTTTGTTTTTTTACTTTGATTTTAGTTTTTTACTTTGCATCTTTATACCAAAAATATTATATCTATCAGATCTCACTCTCGTAAGTGACCGTGAAGGGATTGACAACCCCTAATTGCGTTGGTTGCGAGTAGCTATCGCTTTGTGCAGGTACGAGGGACTTGAGCGTGGGCTCCTACTGGATTGATACCTTGGTTCTCAAAAACTGAGGGAAATACTTACGCTACTCTGCTGCATCATCCCTTCCTCTTCGAAGAAAACCAACGCAAGCTCAAGATGTAGCAAGAAGGATTTCTGGCGCCATTGCCAGGGAGTCTACGCAAAAAGTCAACATACCAAGTACCCATCACAATCCCTATCTCTCGCATTACATTATTTGCCATTTGCCTCTTGTTTTCCTCTCCCCCCAATTCACCCTTGCCGTTTTATTCGCCCTCTCTCTCTATCCTCCCTCTCTATTTGCCTCTTTTTGCTCGCTTGCTTTTTGTTTGCCCGTGTGTTAGATTGCTTGTTTGTCGCGATGGCTCAAGATAGTACTAAATTGTGTGACTTCACCAATACCAATAATAATGATTTCCTTAGCACTCCGATTGCTCCTCTTACCGATGCTGAATCTTGTGAAATTAATACTGCTTTGTTGAATCTTGTTATGAAAGATTAATTCGCCGGCCTTCCTAGTGAAGATGCCGCTACTCATCTGAATAGCTTCGTTGATTTATGTGATATGCAAAAGAAAAAAGATGTCAATAATGATGTCGTTAAATTGAAGCTATTTCCTTTTTCGCTTAGAGATCGTGCTAAAGCTTGGTTTTCGTCTTTGCCTAAGAATAGTATTGATTCATGGAACAAGTGCAAAGATGCTTTTATCTCTAAGTATTTTCCTCCCGCTAAGATCATCTCTCTTAGAAACGATATTATGAACTTTAAACAACTTGATCATGAACATGTTGCACAAGCTTGGGAGAGAATGAAATTAATGATACGTAATTGCCCTACTCATGGTTTGAATTTGTGGATGATTATACAAAATTTTTATGCCGGATTGAATTTTGCTTCTAGAAATCTTTTAGATTCGGCCGCGGGAGGCACTTTTATGGAAATCACTTTAGGAGATGCTACTAAACTCCTAGATAATATTATGGTTAATTATTCTCAATGGCATACTGAAAGATCTTCTAATAAAAAAGTGCATGCGATAGAAGAAATCAATGTGTTGAGTGGAAAGATGGATGAACTTATGAAATTATTTGCTACTAAGAGTGTTTCTTCTGATCCTAATGATATGCCTTTGTCTACTTTGATTGAGAATAACAATGTATCTATGGATGTGAATTTTGTTGGTAGGAATAATTTTGGTAACAACACTTATAGAGGGAATTTTAATCCTAGGCCATATCCTAGTAATCATTCTAATAATTATGGTAATTCCTACAACAACTCTTATGGAAATTATAATAAGATGCCCTCTGAATTTGAGAATAGTGTTAAAGAGTTTATGAATTCACAAAAGAATTTTAATGCTTTGCTTGAGGAGAAATTGCTTAAAGTTGATGATTTGGCTAGAAACGTTGATAGAATTTCTCTTGAGGTTGATTCTTTAAAGCTTAGATCTATTCCTCCTAAACATGATATCAATGAGTCTCTCAAAGCCATGAGAATTTCCATTGATGAGTGCAAGGAAAGAACCGCTAGGATGCGTGCTTCCAAAGATGCCTTTATTAAAGCGTGTTCCTCCAATTCCTATGAAAATCAAGATGAAGATCTAAAAGTTATTGATGTGTCTCCTATTAAATCTTTGTTTTGCAATATGAATCTTGATGAAACTGAATATGATCTTCCTTTACCTAGAAGGCGTTCTAAAAATTCGGAGTATTTAGATCTTAATGATGAAATTGACGAAAGTGGGATTGAAAGAAATAAAAATCTAGATGTTGCTAAACCCACTATGAAAGTTTCTTTTTAATTGATTGTATTTCCTTGTTGCAATCCGTGCTAAATTCTCCACATGCTTATAGTCAAAATAAAGTCTTCACCGAACATATTGTTGATGCCTTGATGCAATCTTATGAAGAAAAAATTGAGTTGAAAGTTTCTATCCCTAGAAAACTCTATGATGAGTGGGAAAAAACTATTAAAATTAAAATTAAAGATCATGAGTTTTATGCTTTGTGTGATTTGGGTGCTAGTGTCTCTACTATTCCCAAGACTTTGTGTGATTTACTAGATTTCCGTAATTTTGATGATTGCTCTCTAAACTTGCATCTTGCGGATTCCACTATTAAGAAACCTATAGGAAGGATTAATGATGTTCTTATTGTTGCAAATAGTAATTATGTGCCCGTAGATTTCATTGTTCTTGATATAGATTGCAATCCTTCTTGCCCTATTATTCTTGCTAGACCTTTCCTCAGAACGGTTGGTGCGATTATTGATATGAAGGAAGGGAATATTAGATTTCAATTTCCATTAAAAAAGGGCATGGAACACTTTCCAAGAAATAAAATAAAATTACCATATGAAACTATCATGAGAGCCACCTATGGATTGCCTACCAAAGATGGCAATACCTAGATCTATCCCCGCTTTTATGCCTAGCTAGGGGCGTTAAACGATAGCGCTTGTTGGGAGGCAACCCAATTTTATTTTTATTCCTTGATTTTTGCTCCTGCTTATTAATAAATAAATTATTTAGCCTCTGTTTTTGTTGTGTTTTTTGTGTTTAATTAGTGTTTGTGCCAAGTAGAACCGTTGGGAAGACTTGGGGAAAGTCTTGTTGAACTTGCTGTAAAAAACAGAAACTTTAGCGCTCACGAGAACTGCTGTAATTTTTATTTGAAGAGTGCTATTTAGTTAATTCTTTTTTCAGATGGTTAATAGATAAATTCCTCACATCCAGTAATTTATTTTAGAATTTTTGGGGTTCCAGATCTTGCGCTAACTACAGATTACTACAGACTGTTCTGTTTTTGACAGATTCTGTTTTTCGTGTGTTGTTTGCTTATTTTGATGAATCTATGGCTAGTAAAATAGTTTATAATCCATAGAGAAGTTGGAATAAAGTAGATTTAACACCAATATAAATAAATAATGAGTTCATTACAGTACCTTGAAGTGGTCTTTTGTTTTCTTTCGCTAACGGAGCTCACGAGTTTTCTATTTTGAGTTTTGTGTTGTGAAGTTTTCAAGTTTTGGGTGAATTTTTTTGATGGATCATGGAAAAAGGAGTGGCAAGAGCCTAAGATTGGGGATTCCCATGGCACCCCCAAGATAATCCAAGGACACCAAAAAGTCAAAGCTTGGGGATGCCCCGGAATGCATCCCCTCTTTCGTCCACTTCCAACGGTAATTTACTTGGAGCTATATTTTTATTCACCAACATGATATGTGTTTTGCTTGGAGCGTCTTGTATTATTTGTGTCTTTGTGTCTTAGTATGCCAAAATCATCCTTGCTGTACACACCTTTTGAGAGAGCCATACATGAATTAAAATTTGATAGAATACTCTATGTGCTTCACTTATATCTTTTGAGCTAGATAAGTTTGCTCTATGTGCTTCACTTATATCTTTTTGAGCTAAGTAGTTTTGCTCTATGTGCTTCACTTATATCTTTTGAGCTAGATAATTTTGCTCTATGTGATTCACTTAGATCTTTTATAGCACGGTGGTGGATTTGTTTTAAAGAAACTATTGATCTCTCATGCTTCACTTAAATTATTTTGAGAGTATTAATAGCATGGTAATTTGCTTAATAATAATATGCTTGGTATTCAAGATTTGTGAAACTTTCTTTTGAGTGTGTTGAATACTAAGAAAAGATTGAAGCATGATAATTGTTTTGAGATATGGAGGTGATAATATTAAAGTCATGCTAGTTGAGTAGTTGTGAATTTAAAGAATACTTGTGTTAAAGTTTGTGATTCCCGTAGCATGCACGTATGGTGAACCGTTATGTGATGAAGTCGGAGCATGATTTATTTATTGATTGTCTTCCTTATGAGTGGCGGTCGAGGATGAGAGATGGTCTTTTCCTACCAATCTATCCCCCTAGGAGCATGCGTGTAATACTTTGCTTTGATAACTTCTAGATTTTTGCAATAAGTATATGAGTTCTTTATGACTAATGTTGAGTCCATGGATTATACGCACTTTTCTCACCCTTCCACCTTTGCTAGCCTCTCTAATACCGCGCACCTTTCGCCGGTATCATACACCTACCATATACCTTCCTCAAAACTGCCACCATACCTACCTATTATGGTATTTCCATAGCCATTCCGAGATATATTGCCATGCAACTTTCCACCACCTAGTTCATCATGACACACTCCATCATTGTCATATTGCATATCCCGGTACACCACCGGATGCATTCATATAGAGTCATATTTTGTTCTAAGTATTGAGTTGTAAGAAAAATAAAAGTGTGATGATCATCATTATTAGAGCATTGTCCCAGTGAGGAAAGAATGATCGAGACTATGATTCCCCCATAAGTCGGGATGAGACTCCGGACGAAAAAAGAGAGGCCAAAGAAGCCCAAATAAAAAAAGAGGCCATAATAAAAACGAGAAAAGGCCCAAACAAAAAATATATAAATAAAAAAATGAGAGAAAAATAGAGAAGGGACAATGTTACTATCCTTTTACGACACTTGTGCTTCAAAGTAGCACCATGATCTTCATAGTAGAGAGTCTCTCATGTTATCACTTTCATATACTAGTATGAATTTTTCATTATAGAACTTGGCTTGTATATTCCAATGATGGGCTTCCTCAAATTGCCCTAGGTCTTCATGAGCAAGCAAGTTGGATGCACACCCACTTAGTTTCTTTTTGAGCTTTCATATACTTATAGCTCTAGTGCATCCGTTGCATGGCAATCCCTACTCACTCACATTGATATCTGTTGATGGGCATCTCCATAGCCCGTTAATACACCTAGTTGATGTGAGACTACCTTCTCCTTTTTGTCTTCTCCACAACCACCATTCTATTCCACCTATAGTGTTATATCCATGGCTCACGCTCATGTATTGCGTGAAGATTGAAAAAGTTCTGAAAAAGTTAGAGTATGAAACAATTGCTTGGCTTGTCATCGGGGTTGTGCATGATTTAAATACTTTGTGTGGTGAAGATGGAGCATAGCCAGACTATATGATTTTGTAGGTATAACTTTCTTTGGCCATGTTATTTTGAGAAGACATAATTGCTTTGTTAGTATGCTTGAAGTATTATTATTTTTATGTCAATATAAACTTTTGTCTTGAATCTTTCTAATCTGAATATTCATACCACAATTAAGAAGATTTGCATTGAAATTATGCCAAGTAGCACTCCGCATCAAAAATTCTCTTTTTATCATTTACCTACTCGAGGACGAGCAGGAATTAAGCTTGGGGATGCCTGATACGTCTCCAACATATCTATAATTTTTGATTGCTTCATGCTATATTATCTACTGTTTTGGTCTATATTGGGCTTTATTTTCCACTTTTATATTATTTTTGGGACTAACCTATTAACCAGAGGCCCAGCCCAGAATTGCTGTTTTTGCCTACTTCAGTGTTTCGGATAAACGGAATATCAAACGGAGTCCAAACGGAATAAAATCTTCGGGAACATGATTTCTCACCAAACGTGATCCAGGAGACTTGGACCCTGCTCCAAGGAACAAAAGAGGCGGTCACAAGGGTGGGGGGCACGCCCCCCTGCCTCATGGGCCCCTCATTGCTCCTCCGGCGTACTTCTTCCTCCTATATATACACACGTACCCCCAAACGACCAGAGGAGGAGCCAAAAACCTAATTCCACCGCCGCAACTTTCTGTATCCACGAGATCCCATCTTGGGGCCTGTTCCGGAGCTCCGCCGGAAGAGGGTCGTCATCACGGAGGGCTTCTACATCATCCTAGCCTCTGCGATGAAGTGTGAGTAGTTTACCTCAGACCTTCGGGTCCATAGTTAGTATCTAGATGGCTTCTTCTCTCTCTTTGAATCTCAATACAAAGTTCTCCCCCTCTCTTGTGGAGATCTATTTGATGTAATCTTCTTTTTGCGGTGTGTTTGTTGAGACTGATGAATTGTGGGTTTATGATCAAGTCTATCTATGAATAATATTTGAATCTTCTCTAAATTCTTTTATGTATGATTGGTTATCTTTGCAAGTCTCTTCGAATTATCCGTTTGGATTGGCCAACTAGATTGGTAGTTCTTGCCATGGGAGAAGTGCTTAGCTTTGGGTTCGATCTTGCGGAATCCTTACCCAGTGACAGAAGGGGCAGCAAGGCACGTATTGTATCGTTGCCATCGAGGATAACAAGATGGGGTTTATTTCATATTGCATGAATTTATCTCTCTACATCATGTCATCTTGCTTAAGGCGTTACTCTGTTTTTAACTTAATACTCTAGATGCATGCTGGATAGCGGTCGATGAGTGGAGTAATAGTAGTAGATGCAGAATCGTTTCGATCTACTTGTCACGGACGTGATGCCTATATACATGATCATGCCTAGATATTCTCATAACTGTGCTCAATTCTGTCAATTGCTCAATAGTAATTTGTTCACCCACCATAGAATACTTATGCTCTTGAGAGAAGCCACTAGTTAAACCTATGGCCCCCGGGTCTATTCTCATCATATTAATATCCATCACTTTAATCTTGCTTTGCTTTTTTACTTTGCTTTTACTTTTTACTTTGCATCTTTATACCAAAAATACCAAAAATATCATATCTATCAGATCTCACTCTCATAAGTGACCGTGAAGGGATTGACAACCCCTAATCTCGTTGGTTGCGAGTAGCTATCGCTTTGTGCAGGTACGAGGGACTTGAGAGTGGGCTCCTACTGGATTGATACCTTGGTTCTCAAAAACTGAGGGAAATACTTACGCTACTCTGCTGCATCATCCCTTCCTCTTCGGGGAAAACCAACGCAAGCTCTAGACGTAGCAATAAACCTAAGACTGGGGTCGATGGATATACCCCCATAGGTGGTGCTAGGGGCTTCCCACATGTAAAAAGGACTACAGTTCGGCTTGACCTTTTTTAGATTGAATTTTAATGGTTTATTAAGAATAACCAATTTTTTGCACGAAAACTTTCACCTGGGTTTTTCTATCTTACAGATGATCATCGTGCTACACCCCTCCAGGATACGGCACAACAGAGACACAGACGCAGACATGCAGCAGGGCCCCGTTCAAAGGTTTCTTTTTAGATTAAGACCCTGTGTAAACCTTTTTTACTCTCTCTTGTTGCTTCACACCCTCCGGATACTCAACATAACAAAGAGGGATGCTGGCGTTATTGGCATTTCATCACGTCAGACTAATGCACGTACCTGGAAATTCAGGGCTTACTATCGAGGGCGTTACTCAGCCCAGTATACGTTGTAAAGACCGAATACCTTAGGGAGTGTTCGGCGTCACGGGTTTGGCCTTATATGCATCAGCTCTGAATCATGTCTTTGGTCAATAGTTGGGTTTGCCCGGCTCCTGTGTTTTGCTACCTTATGTTCCGCTCCATTGGCTAAGGTGGCACCGAGAGAACTACTGCGATTGTGCCCTGGTTCATCTGGATGAGCACCTCAGTAGAGAAAGCCGAAAACTGACTATCATGATAAAGCGCGAGACTGGTCAACCACTCGAGGACTCAGCGGAATCTTTGCGATTCCTCCGCATTAACGAAGTACCGGTTTCCCGGTCATGTATTTATGCACACCGTATTCGTATAAGCGCGGAAGTACCAGGGGCTATATAGTAGCCCCACTGTCAAACTCCTATGGCTAAGTGAAAGTTTTAAAGCAATATAGTCTGATTGCCTTGTTCGCCGCGCTATCACCTCCTTAATGGACCAAGACGTTGGATCAAGTGTGAATACGCACTTTTACGAACACCCCCGCATTATATGCGTGGGGGCTGAAGCCGACGACTGCAAACTTTAAGGTTATATACATACATAAACGGCCGCACATGAGGCATCATAATACTTTCAGGCAAAAGTATAAACGCAGCCTTTATAATCCAAATAGCATTGTTTTTACAATTGGGATACATGTCACTCAAACATGATACTCTTCGAGCACTGAGCCTCTATTAAACGAGCGCCTTCTAGAACTTCTTCAAAATAGCGCTCGGCCGAGACCTGGCCTACGGCCGGACCCCGGGTTGCAATAGCGGTGGCATCCATCTCTGTCCGGTATGTATTAACACGGGCAAGAGCCATCCGCGCACCCTCTATGCACGCCGACCTCCTTACATCGTCGATATGCGGCACAACACCAAGGAATCGTTGCACTAAACTAAAACAACTATTCGGCCTTGGTCCTTCTGGCCAAAGATGATCCACGACAGACCTCATGGCAAGCCCGGACAACCTATGGAGCTCAGCCCACTCGGCCATTTGCTCATTTAACAGCAGCGGACGCGTTGGAGCACTGAACTGCGACCAGAACAACTTTTCCACTTCATGATCTTTTTGATCTTTGAAAAACGCAGTTGCATCAGCAGGACTCATTGCCAAGTCCGAATACGCGTCTGCAGCACTCCATAATTGATCCAGAGGGGCATACTTCGGATCTCCGAACTTCGTCCACAACAAAAAGTGCTTCCCGGCCGTGATATCTTCGGCTTGATGGAGCTCCTCCTTCACCGCTCTGATTTTAGAACGGGTTTCCTTGGCTGCTTCCACGGCTTTCTTCAGGTCAGCCGCTCTCGCTTGGCTTTCCTTTTCGAGAAGCTCATATCGGCTGGGGCATCTTTTAGCTCAATAGCCATCTTGGCTATTATATCTTCGCTCTTGCGATGAGCAGCATGTTCGGCTCTTAAGTCTTCGCCCGCCTTTAGGGCGGCCGCATCACTCCTCCTGGCTTGTTCCTTGGCTCGGGCAAGTTCTGCCCGAAGGGTCTCCACGGCGGCAGCTCCATCTGCAGTCACAACATATTATAGATACTAGCATTATGCTCCTCTTAATATTTGTTGACCACCCGAAAATACATACCCCGTGCCTCGTCAAGCCGCTTGTTCACAAGCGCAATGTCGGCATCTGCCGTGTCAAGTTGCCGGCTCAGTCCGGCAAACTCAGCAGTCCGGCCAGCCACCGGACCGTCAGCCCCCTGCACATGAAAGCAGTGCGATCATTACCTGGGACTATGATCCTCTGTTTGCCGCCTCTGGACAGCAACCAGAGTCTCAGGGGCTACTATCTGTACAGAGCACACCTAGCGTGCGCGGTACCGTCAAAATTTTTATATATTACTTTGCGTACCTCAAAGCCTCTTAGTAGGCTCGTAAAAGCTTCATGCAACCCACTTGTGGCGGATGAGATCCTCTCAACCACCGTACCCATTAAAGTACGATGCTCCTCCGAGATAGACGCTTGCTCTAAAAGACCCATCAGTATGTCCGGTTGCGCACCGGACAATCCCGCACTCTTTTTGTTGCTCCCCTTAGGAGCCGAATACTCCGGACTCCGGGTGGCCGAAGGGTTACCTTCTGGCCTTGGCGGATCAGGAGAAATCCCCCGTGATGACACCTCAGGGTCGTCCGCCCCAGGAGGCGGGGAGACAGGGGAAGGCATTTGCTCTCCATCATCTCTAGAAGAAGATCCCCCGAAGACGAACTCTGTCGAGAAGGGCTACGATCCGGCCTGCAAGACATATGTCTCGGTTATTGTCTTCGGAGATAAAGCAGGATATATTTACCAAAAGTACTCTTGTTCACTTACAGCTTGGTGGAGGGCTGATCCCCTTGCGGGCACTGTGCGGTAAGGATGCCCTTCGGGGCAGGGCCCCCTGGCGAAGGTTTATTCCCTCGCTTGGAAACCCTTGTTTCCAAGTCTTCAGAGGCGGTCCTTTTCCTTCCTTGGGGAGAGGGAATTTCAGATTCTTCTCCCCGATTATCCTCCTTCGCGGAGACACTAATTCCCCCGGTTTGTATGAGTAATGCGTGAGGCCCGCTTTCGGCTTCTTTACCCCCCTTTATCTTCCCCTGATGGCACTTGATAAGGTGCGTGCTCAAGCATCCTGGCTAGTACAGGATCCGGTGAGCCTTCGGGAAGGGGGGCCAAACACCTGATCATCTTCGCCTTTCTTATCCAGTCCTGGCCAAGAGCACTTTTTTCAGAATGATGTTATGAAAAATGAAAAGACAGCATGTTCGGCCGCAGAATTACTTATGTGGGTATCTGGACGATTGCAGTTTAGACCCGCATCCTCGGTGGTGTCCGGACACTTTATTCGTGATCCGAAGAACAATCCATACATCTCTTCGAGCTTCACGCTGAAGAATTGCTGAATAGTTCGCGGTCCTTCCGGGTTGAACTCCCACATACGGAGAGGTCGACGTTGGCATGGCAGGACCCGATGAACTAACATGACTTGCATTACCTTGACAAGGCTGACATCTCTCTTGAGGAGATCTCGGATGCGACTATGCAATGTCGGCACGTCATTAGCCAGCCCCCAATCTAGTCCCTTGTTAACCCATGACGCCAGTTGTGGCGATGGGCCCGAACGGAAGGCGGGGGGAGCTACCCACTTAGTACTTCGGGGAGCTGTGATGTAAAACCACTCCCGCTGCCATAAGTTGGACATCTCCGGGAAGGAACCCTTTGGCCATGGAGCATCGGTGCCTTTGCTTATTATGGCACCTCCGCATTCTGCGTGTCGCCCATCAATCATCTTTGGCTTCACATTGAAGGTCTTGAGCCATAATCCGAAGTGTGGGGTGATGCGGAGGAAGGCCTCACACACGACGATAAACGACGAGATTTGAAGGATGGAATCTGGAGCTAGATCGTGGAAGTCGAGCCCGTAATAGTACATGAGCCCTCTAACAAAGGGATCAAGACTAAAGCCTAGCCCTCGGAGGAAGTGGGAAACAAATATGACACTCTCGTTGGGTTCGGGAGTGGGGATGACCTGCCCTTGAGCAGGAAGCCTGTGCGAGATTGCGGCGGTCAGATACCTGGCTTCCCTTAGCTTCTTGATGTCCTCCTCTGTGACAGAGGAAGCCATCCACCGGCCTTGAAGGTTCGATCCGGACATGGTTGAAGGTTTGAAGCGCTTAGCCTGAGCCTTGGGTGTTGGAACTCGGGGTGGGGGAAGGGAAGGATTGAGCGCGAGAAGAAAAGGACAGGCCTTGGCCCCTTTATAAAGAGGGTGAATATCCAGCGTCCTCCGCGTGGCCGTTTGGAACTTGCCTAAAATCGAGGAGTCATACTAACAAGCACGTTTGGGTTACCCACACCTGTATTGATGAGAATCCCGCGATAAGGGGAACACGATCTTTACTTCGACAAGACATGCCAATAAAACCGCCTCGCAACACGTGCAGTGGCAGGCAGGGAAAAATGGTTTGTAATGACCGGGCCACGGCAGGACGTCACGTTATGAAGAGTTGTCAGCATATTAGGTTTGTGGAATAATATATTCTCTACGGTGGTATGTGGAATTTGTTTTGCAGGGTCGGACACTATCCTGGTGTTCGAAATCTTCTATGGAGTATTCGGTGGAGGAACCCGCCTTGCAATGCCAAAGAAAATCCGCGCGCCAGACTCATCGTCATTGAAGCCTGGTTCAGGGGCTACTGAGGGAGTCCTGGATTAGGGGGTCCTCGGACAGCCAGACTATATACTTTGGCCGGACTGTTGGACTATGAAGATACAAGATTGAAGACTTCGTCCCGTGTCTGGGTGGGACTCTCCTTTGCGTGGAAGGCAAGCTTGGCAATTCGTATATGTGGATCTCCTCCCTTGTAACCGACTCTGTGTAACCCTAGCCCCCTCCGGTGTCTATATAAACCGGAGGGTTTAGTCCGTAGGATGAGAACACTCATAATCATAGGCTAGCTTCTAGGGTTTAGCCTCTACGATCTCGTGGTAGATCAACTCTTGTAATACTCATGTCATCAAGATCAATCAAGCAGGAAGCAGGGTATTACCTCCATCGAGAGGGCCCGAACATGGGTAAACATTGTGTCTCGCGCCTCCTGTTACCATCCGCCTTAGACGCACAGTTCGGGACCCCCTACCCGAGATCCGCCGGTTTTGACACCGACAACGATGCTTATCAAGAATGTAATACTTTGAGCCGAATACTCAAAAGTATCCAACCTGGGGTTTGTTACCGGTGAGAAGCTCGTATGCCGTCTTGCCGAGTAGCTTGTGAAGATATAAGCGATTTGTTGCATCAGAAGCTGTCTCTACCGTTTCTGCCCAAAAGTGTTTTGGCGTCTTGTACTCATCAAGAATCGTTCTCACCATCTCAATAAGAGTCCGGTTCTTCCTGTCAACAACTCCATTTTGTTGAGGCATGTTCATAGCCGAGAACTCGTGTGAGATCCGTTCTTCATCAAGAAAGGTATCCACATTTGCGTTCTTGAACTTCGTTCTGTTATCACTGCGGACCTTCTTGATCTTCACTTCAAATTGATTTTGGGCCTTCCTAGTGAAGTTCTTTAAGATCTTTTGGACCTACGATATATCATCAAGAAAGAACACCCACGTAAATCTTGAAAATCCATCGACTATGGCTAGACCAAATGAGTTTCCACCGAGACTTTTATAGGCATTGGGACCGAAGAGATCCATATGAAGTAGCTCGAGCGGTCTTCTCATGGTCATGATGTTCTTCACGGGGTGACATCCTCCAACTTGTTTTCCTACTTGACAAGCACTGCACAGTCTATCCTTGTCAAATATAACATCTTTCACTCCAAGGATATGATCACCTTTAATAAGCTTATCAAGATTTTGCATGCCAACATGACCTAACCTTCTATGCCACAACCAACCTTCAGAAGATTTAGCAATTAAGCAAGTTCTAGGTTGAGCCTTTTTAGTGAAATCAACAATTTATAAATCACCTCTACATATACCGGTAAAGACCATATTATGATTATCTCTATGGAACACTTGGCAATCTACTTTAGTAAATAGGACATTGAAACCAAAGTCAGCAAGTCTAGATACGGAAAGTAAATTATAGCCAAGGGATTCGACGAGCACAACATTTTGTATAGAGCTATCATGTGAGATGGCCACCTTACCAAGGCCAACCACCTTACCCTTTGAGTTATCACCAAAGGTGACATACTTTCAAGGGCCGTCGTTTTCAGCAAGCTGACAAAACATGTCCTTGTCTCCGGTCATGTGATCGATACATCCACTATCAAAAACCCGTTCCTTTCCTCCAGCCATGTAGCCGCGAAGATTAGCCATAAGACCCAAAATGTCTAATAGACTCATCGAGATCAAAGTCACTATCCTCATCCTCATCATAGTATCCATGTTCAACATTATCTTGTGATTGATCAATTCCTAGAGAGAGTGATTCATTAGATAGGTGATCATCACAATGTTCCTCTTTATGAATTCAAATGGCTTCGGAGATGATATTGCTAATGATTCCAACATCTCCTTTTGCACGCATGAGGTTAGTAAGCTCAAATAGACAATCACCAAACTTAGGATCGTTAGAATTCATCTTACTCAAAGCAACAGACTTGTGAAGAATCTCATCTAAGTTTTGCAAGGAATAGTTTGGAAATCGTTCCTCAAGAAATCTCCATATGGTGTAAGCACAGTCAAGAGAAGGCAAGCTAGCAATCAAGTTTCTAGGTAATCCTCTAGTGATTAAGTTGGCAGTTCTCAGATTACAGATCATGTCAATAGACTCATCAAGGGTAGAAGCAAGGGGTTAACAGGGGGTGCACAAGGGCTAGTAATGTACTTGTTCAAGTGATATTCATTGAAAATCTCAAGCATCTCAATTTTCCACTCATGAAAGAACTCTCCATCAAGTATAGGTACTCTATGTCTAAGACTCCCCAACGTAGACTCATCCATCTTCCTCCAATGGTGATTAAACCAAAGCAATGGAGACCAATGCTATGATACCAATTGTAGGGTCAAGAAGAGGTGTCTAGAGGGGGGGGGGGTGATTAGACCCTCAACAAAGAAAAGTAGCAGTTTTTAATTTCTTTTAAGTTAAGGTGGAGTTTTAGCACAAGTTTAAACATTCACAATACATTTCAAGCAAGCATGGCAAGATATATGAGCATTGGAAAGTAAAGCATGCAACTTGCAAGAAAGTAAAGGGATGGGGTTGGAGTGTGCAAACGCAATTGGAGACACGGAGATTTTTGGCGTGGTTCCGATAGGTGGTGCTCTCGTACATCCATGTTGATGGAGACTTCAACCCATGAAGGGTAACGGTTGCACGAGTCCACGGAGGGCTCCACCCACGAAGGGTACACGAAGAAGCAACCTTGTTTATCCCACCATGGCCCTCGCCCACAAAGGACTTGCCTCACTTGGGTAGATCTTCACGAAGTAGGCGATCTCCTTGCCCTTAAAAGCTCCTTGGTTCAACTCCACAATCTTGACGGAGGCTCCCAAGTGACACCAAACCAATTTAGGATACACCACTCTCTAAAAGGTAATAGATGGTGTGTTGATGATGAACTCCTTGCTCTTGTGCTTCAAATGATAGTCTCCCCAACACTCAACTCTCTCTCACAAATTTGGATTTGGTGGAAAGATGATTTGAGTGGAAAGCAATTTGGGGAAGGCTAGAGATCAAGATTCTTGTGGTTAGAATGGAATATATTGGTCTCAACAAATGAGTAGCTGGTTCTCTCTCAGAAAATGTATGTTGGAAGTGTACGCAAGTTCTGATGAATCTCCTCATGAATGGAGGATGGGTGGAGGGGTATATATAGCCTCCACACAAAATCTAGCCGTTACAAACAATTCACAAAACTCAGTTAGACCGTTTTAGTTCAAAATGTGAACGTTAGGATTTTCGGTGCGACCGATATGATCAACTCGGTGGGACCGATGTGCTAGGGTTAGGGTGAAACCTCAACTCGGTTTGACCAATTACACAAACTCGGTGGGACTGATTTTGGTAATAAGCAAAACAGAGAGTTGGTCAAGCAAACTCGGTGAGACCGATTGCATATCTCGGTGAGACCAAAACGATTGCAACATGCATCTGAGAGTTTGCAAGCCCATCTCGGTGAGACCGAGATCCCATCGATGAGACCGAATTGATTGGGGTTTCTGGCAGTGGCTATGTCAAATGGACTCGGTGGCGCCGGATAGATCAAATTGGTGGGGCCGAGTTTGACTTTAGGTTTGGGACAAATGTGGATATGAGAAAGTGGTTGAGGGCTTTTGAAGCATATCACTAAGAACTTTGAGCAAGCAAGCCATTAAGCAACACTTCATCCCCTTTTAATAGTATTGGCTTTCCTATGGACTCAATGTGATCTTGGATCACTAAAATGAAAATGCAGAGTCTTGAGCTTTAGCCAATCATTGTCCTTAGCTTCTTGAAGGGGTTCCACATTCTCTTGTCCATGCCACTCCACTGTTGAACTTATCTGAAATATACTGGATAGAAGTATTAGTCCAACAAGAGATATGTTGACATTAATTACCAAAATCACCCAGGGAGCACTTGTGCTTTCATCGTTCTTATTGCATTACTCTGTTTCTGCATGAACTTAATACACTAGATGCATGCTGGATAGCGTTCGATGTGTGGACTAATAGTAGTAGATGTAGGCAGGAGTCGGTCTACTAATCTTGGACGTGTTGCCTATGTAATGATCATTGCTTGGATATCGTCATGATTATTTGAAGTTCTATCAATTGCCCAACAGTAATTTGTTTACCCACCGTTTGCTATTTTTCTCGAGAGAAGCCACTAGTGAAACCTACGGCCCCCGGGTCTCTTTCTCATATTATTTGCCTTTGCGATCTATTTTCCTTTGCTTTTATTTTCAGATCTATTAAACCAAAAATACAAAAATACCTCACTGCAAATTTTTTTTGGCGTTCGATCTATCAATATTTACAACTTTCTCCCGTCCACGTGCCAATTTCTGGCGCCGTTGCCCGAAAGGGATTGCCAACCCCTTTAACACGCCGGGTTGCGAGTATTTGTTATTTTTGTGCAGGTGCTGTTTACGTTGTGTTGCTTGGTTCTCCTACTGGTTTGATAACCTTGGTTTCACATCTGAGGGAAATACCTACCGCCGCTGTGCTGCATCATCCCTTCCTCTTTGGGAAAATACCGACGTAGCTTCAAGCGACATCAAAAGGAATTTCTGGCGCCGTTACCAGGGAGGATCTTCAACATATACCAGGTTCCTAATCACAAATCTCATCTCCTCGCAATTTACATTATTTTCCATTTGCCTCTCGTTTTCCTCTCCCCCACTTCACAAAAATTTCCCATTTATTCGCCCCTCTTTTTCGTTCGCTGTTTTCTTGCCGGATCTGTTTTTGTGTGTGTTCTTGTTTGCATAGTCATGATGCCTCAAAGAAAATATTATGATGTTCCTTACCCCAATATTTTGCTTGAAATTGAGAAAAGTACCAAGGAATATATGACTACACAATTTGAGCATAATAAGTATTTTACCGAAGAACTTAAGGAATAATCCGTTGTGCTTGATGCTATAACAAAAGAACTTGATTATATTAGTAGAGAAGTTTGTAATCTCCAATCTAAGTATGCTTTTGCTGAAAGTTTGCTACGAAAAATATATGATGCACAAGCTACTCTAGTAAATCAAATGGCCGCTAAACCAATCTCACTAGAGGATAAAAATGATGAAGATCTTAAAATGATTGGTGTTTCTTCCATTGGTTCCTTGTTTGGTAAAGTTAAGATTGATGAAAAAGGGACTGGAGAAGAGTCAACTTTAGTTAGAAGGCGTCCCGATATTCCGGAGGGTTAAATCTTGTTGAGAAAATTGATAAAAGTGGGTTTGAAGAGGTCAAAACTTTTAACTAGTGATGTGCCCACTCTTTTGGATTACAAATACTTTAATTATGATAGTTGCCCTTTGATTGATTTTATGGTGCAATTAATGATAAATTCACCCCATGCTTATGAACAAAATAAAGCTTTTACTAAACATATTGTTGATGCTCTGATGAAAGCTTTAGAAGAAAAGTTGGAATTAAAAGTTTCAATTCCTAGAAAATTGCATGATGAACGGGAACCTACTATCAAAGTCATGATTAAAAATTATGAGTCTTTTGCTTTGTGTGACTTGGGTGCTAGTGTTTCTACAATTCCGAAATCTTTATGTGATGTGCTTGGTCTTACCGATATTGAATCATGTTCTTTGAATTTGCACTTGGCGGATTCTACTATTAAAAAGCCTATGGGAAGAATTAATGATGTTCTTATTCTTGAAAATAGGAATTATGTGCCCATAGATATTATTTTTCTTGATATTGATTGCAATCCATCTTGTCCAATTCTTCTTGGTAGACCGTTTTACGCACTATCGGTGCTGTCATTGATATGAAAGAAGGCAATATTAAATTCCAATTTACTTTGAGGAAGGGTATGGAACACTTCCCTAGAAGAAGAATTAGGCCATCACATGAAACAATCGTGAGGGCATCTTATGTATCTCGAAACAAAGATGACAAAACTTAGATACTTGCTTTATGCCTAGCTAAGGGTGTAAAACTATAGCACTTGTTGGGAGGCAACCCAATGAATAAAATTTATTTTTGCTTTTTGCTTTCTATTTTTGAGTGTTAGCACAATTCTGCTACTATTATGATTGTATTTTTTGTGTTTTAATTGTGTTTGTGCCAAGTAAAGCCTTTAGGATCTTCTTGGGTGATAGTTGTTTGATCTTGCTGAAAAAACAGAAACTTTTGTGCTTGCAAAAATAATTTCCGTTTTTAACCAGAGAGCGATAAAATACCCATTCCTTTTTCAGTAGATTAATATACAAATTGCCCAGGTCGTCCTAATTTTTCAGTGTTTTTGGACTTACAGAAGTATTCGAATCACCCAGATTGCTACAGGGTGTTCTGTTTTTGACAGATTCTATTTTCTTTGCGTTGTGTGCTCGTTTTGATGGCTCTATGGTTTTCTTTGAAGAGTTTTTGCCATAGAAAAGTTGGAATACAGTAGATATACTGCAATAACAAAATATGAATTGGTTTACTATAGCACTTATAGTAGTGATTTGTTTTCTTATACTAACGGATCTCACGAAGGCTTTTGTTGAGTTTTGTGTGATTGAAGTTTTCAAGTTTTGGGTTATCTTACAATGGATGAAGGAATAAGGAGTAAGAAGAGCCTAAGCTTGGGGATTCCCAGGCATCCCAAACCATTATCCAAAAGAGAGCAAGCAACTAGGCCTGGGGATGTCGCCGAGTGGCATCCCCTCTTTCTTCTAACGACCATCGGTATTTTACTCGAAGCTACATTTTTATTCGTCACATACTATGTGTTTAGCTTGGAGCGTCTTGTATGATATGAGTCTTTGCTTGTTTTATTTTGTGATTTCAGTCTTGATTCCTTGCCCGACACACCTATTTGAGAGAGCCAAAATTATGCCATAACTTGCTAGAATTGCTCTCTATGCTTCACTTAAACTTTTAATGAGCTATGGACTTGCTCTAGTGCTTCACTTATATCTTTTTGAGCACGGTGTGCTTTAGTATTTTTAAACAAATGCTCTCTTGCTTCACTTAGATTTATTTGAGAGTTAGTAAAATTTTCAATAAATTCTCTCTTGCTTCACTTAAATTAATTTGAGAGAAAGAAATATTATGCTCATAATCTTCACTTATATTTGTTTGAGCTTGTCAAAAGCAACACATGAAAATTAGTCCCAAAGTGATAGATATCAAGAATGATATAATAAAAACTTCCATGAAGATCATTGGATAAAATAAACTTGATTCTTAGTAATAGTTTTGAGATATGATGATGTGATATGTGAGTCATTTTGATGAGTAATTATGTTTTAGTAAGAATATTGGTGTTAAGATTTGTGATTCCCTATGCAAGCACGAAAGTCAATAGTTATGCAATGAAATTATATCCTACTTGTGGTGCATTATTCGGTGTTAATTATGCTTAATGCTTGCTTATGAGATTATTCATTTCTTCGTTGGTCGCTTCTCAATCTGTTACTAGCCTTCATTTTGCACTAAGTATGATCACTACTTGTGCATCCAAAAACCTTTAAACCAGTTTTGCCACATGAGTCCACTATACCTACCTATATGCGGTATTCTTTTGCCGTCCTAAGCAAATTTGTATGTGCCATCTCTAATTTTCAAAATAAACTTCTCTTTTGTGTGTTCGTTCCGCTCGCAGAGCGGTGAGGGGTGGCTAATATTTTCCATGATGTGTTGTTCTCACGATGAGTGTTTATTCACTTTTCATTGCACGAGAGTAAGGCAAAGGTATTAGGGATACCCAGTCTCAAAATGAAAAATGAATTTACTTTATGTTGTCAAATAATAAATTCTTTGGAAAGTGTTGGTATGGAAGGCACCCATGGATATGGTTAGCCATGGAAAGTGAAAGTATGGTGGAAAAAGGAATAAACTTTATTTCCTGTTTGGGAACCGCCTATGATATATCTAGCATGGAAAGTGTTGGTAACTCTAAGTCGTTTTCATTGGTGGGAAGGACACACCTCCCAAAATGTTTTTATCTCTAAGTTTTTCGCTTTGAGCTCTGGCATCTCTACAGATCCCTACTTCCCTCTGTGAAGGGCCTTTCTTTTACTTTATGCAATTTTTATTTTTGAATTTGAGTCTCTGTCTTCTCTTATAAAGGTACCAACTAGGAGGCACTATGATCGTACTTGAGCACTGGGTGTAGTTAATAAGATAGTGTGTTTCATGAATGGATCAATGATTGAGCATGATTGGCTAGGGATAGCTTATTTTAGTGTTGATATTTTGAAAGACATGGTTTCTTGTTGATATGCTTGAGTATTTAAGTTATCGTGTCAAAACTAGACTATTGCTTTGAACAGTATAAAAGTCCAAATGTTCAAATGTCCACGCTATAGAGAAAAGAATATGATATGGCATGTTAGGCAGCATTCCACATCAAAAATTCTGTTTTTATCACTTACCTACTCGAGGACGAGCATGAGTTAAGCTTGGGGATGCTGATACGTCTCCAACATATCTATAATTTTTGATTGTTCCATGCTATTATATTATCAATCTTGGATGTTCTATAATCATTTCATAGTCATTTTATATCATTATTGGTACTAACCTATTGACATAGTGCCAAGTGCGAGTTGCGGTTTTTTTGCATGTTTTTTACATCACAGAAAATCAATACCAAATGGAGTCCAAATGCAACGAAACTTTACGGAGAATTTTTATGGACCAAAAGACACCTAATTGGCCAAGGCAACGCCTGGGCGGTGATCCGAGGGGAGCACAACCCACCAGGGCGCGCCAGGAGGCCCAGACACGCCCTGGTGGATTGTGCCCACCTAGGGTTCCCCCCGGACCGCCTCTTTGCTCTATAAATACCCCAATATTCCTAAAACCCTAGGGGAGTTGATGAAAATCAATTCCTGATGCCCCAGAGTCCACAACCACCAGATCCAATCTAGACACCATCACGGAGGGGTTCACCACTTCCATTGGTGCCTCTCCGATGATGCGTGAGTAGTTCTTTGTAGACCTTCGGGTCCGTAGTTAGTAGATAGATGACTTCCTCTCTCTCGTTTGATTCTCAATACAATGGTCTCTTGGAGATCCATATGATGTAACTCTTTTTGCGGTGTGTTTGTTGGGATCGGATGAACTTTGAGTTTATGATCAGATCTATCTTTTTATATCCATGAAAGTTATTTGAGTTTCTTTGATCTCTTATATGCATGATTGCTTATAGCCTCGTATTTCTTCTCCGATATTTGGGTTTTGTTTGGCCAACTTGATCTATTTATCTTGCAATGGGAAGAGGTGCTTTGTAGTGGGTTCGATCTTACGGTGCTTGATCCCAGTGACAGAAGGGGAACCGACACATATGTATCATTGCTACTAAGGATAAAATGATGGGGTCTATGTCTACATAGACAGATCTTGTCTACATCATGTGATCGTTCTTATTGCATTACTCTGTTTCCCCATGAACTTAATACACTAGATGCATGCTGGATAGCAGTCGATGTGTGGAGTAATAGTAGTAGATGCAGGTAGGAGTCCGTCTACTAATGTTGGACGTGATGCCTATGTAGTGATCATTGACTGGATATCATCATGATTATTTGAAGTTCTATCAATTGCCTAACAATATTTTTTTACCCACCGTTTTGCTATTTTTTCTCGAGAGAAGCCACTAGTGAAACCTACGGCCCCCGGGTCTCTTTCTCATATTATTTGCCTTTGCGATCTATTTTCCTTTCCTTTTATTTTCAGATATATTAAACCAAAAATACAAAAATACCTCGCTGCAACTTATTTTATTTGGCGTTAGATCTATCAATATTTACAACTTTCTCCCGTCCACGTGCCAATTTCTGGCACCGTTGCCCGAAAGGGATTGACAACCCCTTTAACACGTCAGATTGCGAGTATTTTTTATTTGTGTGCAGGTGCTGTTCACGTTGTGTTGCTTGGTTCTCCTACTGGTTCGGTAACCTTGGTTTCACATCTAAGGGAAATACCTACCGCCGCTGTGCTGCATCATCCTTTCCTCTTTGGGGAAATACCGACATAGCTTCAAGCGACATCATGTCACCAGTGTGCCGCTGCCATTCCTTGGGAGCCAATGGTTGCGCCAAATTCTGATGGAGTTCTCATTGCCCACACACCAAAGAAGTCATGTTTTTAAGAGATCAAGAACATGTACCACCCCTTGCCATGTCGCTGAGGCACCACTTGAGAATACCATGTCCTCCAAGTTGCCATTTGGGTAGTACCTTGCCTTCAAAATACGGGTGCACAGGCTATCCGGGTTGATCAACAGCCGCCAAGCTTGGCGCGCGAGGAGGGCTTGATTAAATAGACATAGATCACCAAAACCCAACCCCCCTTGTGACTTAGTTTTGATCAAGTGAATCCATGCTCTCAAATGCATCTCCTTTATCTACGCCCCCAAAAAAGTTCCAAATCATTCTAATAAGGTCCTCGCGGGTTGGTCTCTAGCATCGATCTGATCCATGGCACAGAGCAAAAGGGCAGAACATTTTGGGCCAACAATCATATGTGGTTCCATGAGCACAAGCATTTCCGCAACCATGTGGTCGCTCAACCATTGATGGTACAACATCCAAGAGGCCGTGTCCAAGTATTGCAGCCATTTGAAGCAACTAATCAGTCGATGGCCAAATAGTGCAATGATACGTCCATTTTTCATCATGTTTCCTATTGTTATTTTAATATTTTGATCAATATAATACTTTGTGGTGCAATTATAATGCCTTTTCTCTCTTAATTTGCAAGATTTACATGAAGAGGGTGATTGCTGGCAGCTGGAATTCTGGACCTGAAAAAGCTATATCAGAGATACCTATTCTGCACAACTCCAAAAGAGCTAAAATTTCACAGAGAATTATTTTGAAATATATATATAATATTGGTGAAAATAAATAGTAGAGGAGGTCCACCAGGTGCCCACGAGGCACCTGGGCGCGCCCTGGTGGCTCGTGGGGCCCCTAGCCATCCTCAGAGGCCCATCTTCTGCTATATGAAGCCATTTGCCCTAGAAAAAAATACAATAAGAGGACTTTCGGGATGAAGCGCCACCGTCTCGAGGCGGAACATACGAAGGGGCACTTTTGCTTGCTGCTGGAGCGATTCTGCCGAGGATACTTTCCTCCAGGAGGGGGAAATCGAAGTCATTGACATCAACAACAACCTTCTCATTGTGGGAGGACCAATCTTCATTAACATCTTCACCAACACCATCTCATCTCAAACCTAGTTCATCTCTTGTATTCCATGTTTGTCTCAAAACCTCAGATTGGTACATATGGGTTGCTATAATGTTGATTTCATCTTGTAGTTGATGCTAGCTGGTTTATTTGGTGGAATATTATATGTTCATATTCTTGATGCTATTTAATACCCCTCTAATCTTGAACATGGATATGATTTCTGAATAGTTCCTTTTATTCTGGAGGACATGGGAGAAGTCTTGTCGAAAGTAATCATCTGAATTTGGTATTCATTCGATATTTTGATGATATGTAGGTTGTTGTTTCCCTTAGTGGTGTCGTGTGAACATCGACTACATGACACTTCACCGTACTTGGGCCTAAGGGAAGGCATTATGGATTAGTAATTAGATGATGGGTTGCTAGAGTGACAGAAGCTTAAACCCTCGTTTATGTGCTATTCCGTAAGGGGCTAATTTGGATCCATATGTTTCATGCTATGGTTAGATTTATCTTAATTCTTCTTTTGTAGTTGCGGATGCATGCGAGAGGGGGTAATTATAAGTGGGAGGTTAGTTCAAGTAAGTGAAGGGAAACGTAGCATGCAATATCAAAAATTTCCTACGCTCACGCAAGATCTATCTAGGAGATGCATAGCAACGAGAAGGGGAGAGTGTGTCCACGTACCCTCGTAGACCAAAAGGGGAAGCGTTAGTTTAACGCGATTGATGTAGTCGAATGTCTTCTCGATTCAACCGATCAAGCACCGCACGTACGTCACCTCCGAGTTCTACACACGATCAGCTCGATGACGTCCCTCGAACTCTTGATCCAGCAAAGTGTCGAGGGAGAGTTTCGTCAGCACGACTGCGTGTTGACAGTGATGGTGAAGTGATCCGCGCAGGGCTTCGCCTAAGCACTATGACAATATGACCATAGGCATACACTGTGGAGGGGGGCACCGCACACGGCTTGGAACAATTGATCTATGTTAGAGGTGCCCTACCCCCGTATATAAAGGAGTGAGAGGGGAGGCGGCTGGCCCTAGGCATGCCCCAAGTGGGAGGAGTCCCACTTGGGCTCCTAGTAGGATTCACCCCCTCCCTTTTATCGGAGGGGGAAAGGGGGAAGGACGAGAGGAGGAGAAGGAAAGGGGGGCGCCGCCCCTAGTCCAATTCGGACTCCTCCCTTGGGGGGGGGGGGCGCCGCCTCTTGTGGGCTGGCTTGACTCCCTCCTATGGCCCATATGGCCCATATCTTCCCCCGGGGGGTTCTGGTAACCCCCCCCGGTACCCCGATATGTACCCGATACAATCCGAAACACTTCCAGTGTCCGAATACTATCATCCAATATATCAATCTTTACCCCTCGACCATTTCGAGACTCCTCGTCGTGTCTGTGATCTCATCCGGGACTCCGAACAACATTCGGTCACCAAATCACAAAACTCATAATACAAATCATCGACATCGAACATTAAGCGTGCAGACCATACGGGTTCGAGAACTATGTAGACATGACCGAGACATCTCTCCGGTCAATAACCAACAACAAAACCTGGATGCTCATATTGGTTCCTACATATTCTACGAAGATCTTTATCGGTCAAACTGTAATGAAAATAGTCATTCCCTTTGTCATCGGTATGTTACTTGCCCGAGATTCGATCGTCGGTATCTTCATACCTAGTTCAATCTCATTACCATCGAGTCTCTTTACTCGTTCTGTAATGCATCATCCCGCAACTAACTCATTAGTCACATTGCTTGCCAGGCTTATTATGATGTGCATTACCGAGAGGGCCCAAAGGTACCTCTCCAATACTCGGAGTGACAAATCCTAATCTCGGTCTATGCCAACCCAACAAACACCTTCGGGGATACCTGTAGAGCATATTTATAATCAACCGGTTATGTTGTGACGTTTTCTAGCACACAAGGTATTCCTCCGGTATCCGGGAGTTGCATAATCTCATAGTCAAAGGAATATGTATATGACATGAAGAAAGCAATAGCAATAAAACTGAAGGATCAACATGCTAAGCCAATAGATGGGTCTTGTCCATCACATCATTTTCCTAATGATGTGACCCCGTTCATCAAATGACAACACATGTATATGGTTAGGAAACTTAAGCATCTTTGATTAATGAGCTAGTCTAGTAGAGGCTTACTAGGGACACGATGTTTTGTCTATGTATTCACACATGTATCAAGTTTCCTGAAATAGCTGAAAATGATGTTCTTGACCGCTGTCCCACGATCCACTCCTGGATTGCTTTGGTACCTCTCTGCGAGACTTATAGCAAGGCACACATCAAGTCTGGTACACAACATTGCATACATGATAGAACCTATGGCTGAGGCATAGGGAATGACTTTCATTTTCTCTCCATCTTCTGCAGTGGTCGGGCATTGAGTCTGACTCAACTTCTTCAAAACTTTATCAAGGTATGTGCTTTGTTAAAGTCTAATTAAGCGTCTTGATCTATCTCTATAGATCTTGATGCCCAATATATAAGCAGCTTCACCAAGGTGTTTCATTGAAAAACTCTTATTCAAGTATCCTTTTATGCTATCCAGAAATTCTATATCATTTCCAATCAACAATATGTCATGCACATATAATATTAGAAATGCTAAAGAGCTCCCACTTACTTTCTTGTAAATACATGATTCTCCAAAATTCTATATAAAACCATATGCTTTGATCACACTATCAAAGCACATATTCCAACTCCTAGATTCTTGCACCAGTCCATAAATGGATCACTGGAGCTTGCACACTTTGTTAGCACCTTTAGGATCGACAAAACCTTCTGGTTGCATCATATACAACTCTTGTTTGAGAAATCCATTAAGGAATGCAGTTTTAACATCCATTTGCCAAATTTCATAATCATAAAATGCGGCAATTGCTAACATGATTCGGTCAGACTTAAGCATCGCTACGGGTGAGAAAGTCTCATCGTAGTCAACTCCTTGAACTTGTTGAAAACCTTTTGCAATAAGTCGAGCTTTGTAGACAGTAACATTACCATCAGTGTCAGTCTTCTTCTTGAAGATCCATTTATTCTCTATGGCTTGCCGATCATCGGGGAAGTCAACCAAAGTCCATACTTTGTTCTCATACATGGATCCTATCTCATACTTCATGGCCTGAAGCCATTTCATGGAATTTGGGCTCATCATGGCTTCCTCATAGTTCGTAGGTTCATCATGGTCTAGTAACACGACTTCCAGAACAGGATTACCATACCACTCTGGTGCGGAACGTATTCTGGTTGACCTACGAGGTTCGGCAGCAACTTGATCTGAAGTTTCATGATCATCATCATTAGCTTCCTCACTAATTGGTGTAGGCATCACGGGAACGTTTTTCTGTGATGAGCTAGTTTCCAATTCGAGAGAAGGTACAATTACCTCATCAAGTTCTACTCTCCTCCCACTCACATCTTTTGAGAGAAACCCCTTCTCCAGAAAGGATCCATTCTTAGCAACAAATATCTTGCCTTCGAAACTGTGATATAAGGTGTACCCAACAGTTTATTTTGGGTATCCTATGAAGACGCACTTCTCCGATTTGGGTTTGAGCTTATCAGGTTGAAGCTTTTTCACATAAGCATCGCAACCCCAAACTTTAAGAAACGACAGCTTAGGTTTCTTGCCAAACCATAGTTCATACGGTGTCATCTCAATGGATTTAGATGGTACCCTATTTAACGTGAATGCAGTTGTCTCTAATGCATAACCCCAAAACGATAGTGGTAAATCGGTAAGAGACATCATAGATCGCACCATATTTAATGAAGTACGGTTACGACGTTCGGACACACCATTATGCTGTGGTGTTCCAGGTGGCATGAGTTGTGAAACTATTTCACATTGTTTTAAATGAAGGCCAAACTCGTAACTTAAATATTCGCCTCCGTGATCAGATCGCAGAAACTTTATTTTCTTGTTACGATGATTTTCCACTTCACTCTAAAATTCTTCGAACTTTTGAAATGTTTCAGACTTGTGTTTCATTAAGTAGATATACCCACATCTGCTCAAATCATCTATGAAGGTCAGAAAATAACGATACCCACCGCGAGCCTCAACACTCATCGGACCGCATACATCATTATGTATTATTTCCAATAAGTCAGTGGCTTGCTCCATTGTTGTGGAGAACGGAGTCTTAGTCATCTTGCCCATGAGGCATGATTCGCAAGCATCAAATGATTCATAATCAAGTGATTCCAACTGTCCAGCTATATGGAGTTTCTTCATGCACTTTACACCAATATGACCTAAACGGTAGTGCCACAAATATGTTGCACTATCATTATCGAATTTGCATATTTTGGCATCAATATTATGAATATGTGTATCACCATGATCGAGATTCAACAAAAATAGACCACTCTTCAAGGGTGCATGACCATAAAACATATTACTCATATAAATAGAACAACCATTATTCTCTGATTTAAATGAAGAAGCGTCTCGCATCAAAAAAGATCTAGATATAATGTTCATGCTTAACGCTGGCACCGAATAACAATTATTCATGTCTAAAACTAATCCCAAAGGTAGATGTAGAGGTAGCGTGCCGACGGCGATCACATCGACCTTGGAACTATTCCCGACATGCATCGTCACCTCGTCCTTAGGCAATCTTCGTTTAATCCATAGCCCCTGTTTTGAGTTGCAAATATGAGCAACAGAACTAGTATCAAATACCCAGGCACTACTACGAGCATTAGTAAGGTACACATCAATAACATGTATATCAAATATACCTTTGTTCACTTTTCCATCCTTCTTATCTGCCAAATACTTGGGGCAATTCCGCTTCCAGTGACCAGTCCCTTTGAAGTAGAAGCACTCAGTTCCAGGCTTTGGTCCAGACTTGGGCTTCTTCCCGGGAGTGACAACTTGCTTGCCATTCTTCTTGAAGTCCCCCTTCTTTCCCTTGCCCTTTTTCTTGAAACTAGTGGTCTTGTTAACCATCAACACTTGATGCTCTTTCTTGATTTCTACCTCCGCAGCTTTGAGCATAGCGAAGAGCTCGGGAATTGTCTTATCCATCCCTTGCATATTGTAGTTCATCATGAAGCCTTTGTAGCTTGGTGTCTGTGATTGAAGAACTCTGTCAATAACACTATCATCTGGAAGATTAACTCCCAGCTGAGTCAAGTGGTTATGGTACCCAGACATTCTGAGTATGTGTTCACTGACAGAACTGTTCTCCTCCATCTTGCAGCTATAGAACTTGTTGGAGACTTCATATCTCTCAACTCAGACATTTGCTTGAAATATTAACTTCAATTCCTATAACATCTTATATGGTCCATGACATTCAAAACGTCTTTGAAGTCCCGATTCTAAGCCGTAAAGCATGGCACACTGAACTATAGAGTAGTCATCAAACCGCGTCTGCCAGACGTTCAAGGCGTCTACATTAGCAGGAGGGGGCTTGTCACCTAGCGGTGCATCAAGGACATAATTCTTCTGTGGAGCAATGAGGATAATCCTCAAGTTACGGACCCAGTCTGTGTAGTTGCTACCATCATCTTTCAACTTAGCTTTCTCTAGGAACACATTAAAATTCATGGGAACGGTAGCACGGGCCATTGATCTACAACAAAGATATGCAAAAACTATCAGGACTAAGTTCATGATAAATTAAGTTCAACTAATCATATTACTTAAGAACTCCCACTTAGATAGAAATCCCTCGAGTCATCTAAATGATCACGTGATCCATATCAACTAAACCATGTACGATCATCACGTGAGATGGAGTAGTTTTCGATGGTGAACATCTCTATGTTGATCATATCTACTATATGATTCACATTCGGCCTTTCGGTCTCCAGTGTTGTGAGGTCATGTCTGTACATGCTAGGCTCGCCAAGTTTAACCCGAGTATTCCGCACGTGCAAAACTGTCTTACCCCCGTTGCATGTGAACGTCAAGTGTGTTGTTTTAACCTTCAACAAGGACCGACCGTAGTCAAATTTGATTCAACTAAAGTTGGAGAAACAGCAACCCGCCAGCCACCCTTGTGCAAAACAAGTTGCACGTCTGTCGGTGGAACCGGTCTCATGAAGGTGGTCATGTTAGGTTGGTCCGGGCTACTTCATCCAACAATACCGTCGAATCAAAATGAGACGTTGGTGGTAAGAAGTATGACTATCATTGCCCACAACTCTTTGTGTTCTACTCGTGCATATCATCTACGCATAGACCTGGCTCAGATGCCACTGAAGGGAAACGTAGGATGCAATTTCAAAAGTTTCTTACGCTCACACCAGATCTATCTAGGAGATGCATAGCAATGAGAGGGGGAGAGTGTGTCCATGTACCCTCGTAGACCAAAAGCGGAAGTGTTAGTTTAACATGGTTGATGTAGTCGAACGTCTTCTCGATTCAACCGATCAAGCATCGAACATACAACACCTCCGAGTTCTGCACACGTTTAGCTTGATGACGTCCCTCAAACTCCTTATCCAGCAAAGTGTCAAGGGAGAGTTTCGTCAGGATGACGGCGTGTTGACGGTGATGATGTAGTGATCCATGCAGGGGTTCACCTAAGCACTACGACAATATGACCGGAGGCGTAGATTGTGGAGGGGGCGCCGCACACGGCTTGGAACAATTGATCTGTGTTAGAGGCACCCCCACCCTCGTATATAAAGGAGGGAGAGGGGAGGAGGCCGGCCCTAGGTGTGCCCCAAGTGGGAGGAGTCCAACTTGGGCTCCTAGTAGATTCGCCCCCCTCCTTTTATCGGAGGGGGAAGGAGGAGAGGAGGAGAAGGAAAGGGGAGCGCCGCCCCCTCCCCTAGTCCAATTCAGACTTCTCCCTTGGGGGGGGGGGCGCCACCACTTATGGGCTGGCTTGCCTTCCTCATATGGCCCATATCTTCCCCCGAGGGGTTCCGATAACCCCCCGGTACTCCGATATGTACCTGAGGGAGTCCTGGATTAGGGGGTCTCTGGACAGCCAGACTATATCCTTTGGCCGGACTGTTAGACTATGAAGATACAAGATTGAAGACTTCGTCTCGTATCCGGATGGGACTCTACTTGGCGTGGAAGGCAAGCTAGGCAATACGGATATGTATATCTCCTCCTTTGTAACCGACCTTGTGTAACCCTAGCCCTCTCCGGTGTCTATATAAACCGGAGGGTTTTAGTCCGTAGGACAACATACAGTCATACCATAGGCTAGCTTCTATGGTTTAACCTCTCTGATCTCGTGGTAGATCTACTCTTGTACTACCCATATCATCAATATTAATCAAGTAGGACGTAGGGTTTTACCTCCATCAAGAGGGCCCGAACCAGGGTAAAACTTCGTGTCCCCTGCCTCCTGTTACCATCCGCCTAGACGCACAGTTCGGGACCCCCTACCCGAGATCCGCCGGTTTTGACACCGACATTGGTGCTTTCATTGAGAGTTCCTCTGTGCCGTCGCCAGAAGGAAGGATGTCTCGTCTCATCTTTAAAGACGGTACTACTGTTGGGGGAGCTTTGGCTATCGGCCAAACTCTCCGGCTAGGCGGTTCCATCATGACCGCCTGTTCCGCCGCCGCGCCGATGATGACTTCTCGGGTCATCGAAAAAAGCCTCCACGTCAAATCGGCACTCGCCGAACAGATGGATCCAATGGAGCTCGCGTCCTTAAACGAGCTCTTAGATCGCATCGCCGCCTTGGGAGTCGCTATGGACTATGATCGGATTGGGCTTAAACCCGATCAAAGGGAGATTAACTCTCCACCGGTCACCCATCATATTGCAGTGGTGGAGGAACAATGCGGCGACCTTTCCTCCATCTTGAGGACCAACTATGTCCGGATTCCCGAGCTCTCTGAGCCGGGCGCCCGTTCGCGGGAGGACAACATCCAATCCCTGAACTTAGAGTCAGGCAGCGGGCCAGGATTATCGGGTCACACCCCGGAACCGGAACTTCCAAAATTGGAAATTCCTCGGCCCCTGGATCCCAGATCAGGTGAGGGTTCGGATTCAATTCCACCCACCCACCCAAACATAAGCGATCTTTCCCACATCAGGCAAGAGCCCCAGGAAATAGTACATCACTATTGGGCCAGATTCCTCCTTGCGATGAACAAGGTTAAGGACTGTCGCGAGGAAGACGCAATCCTATTTTTCTGCAATAATTGCACGGACAAGGGAATCCTTAACGCCATAAATCGCCATGAGATAACATGCTTCGCTGACTTGGCGTCCATAGTACGAAAGTACTGTGCGATGGAAAGTGCCTGCAAAACCAAAATGAACTTTTGGGATAATCCGGCCCTGAATACAAACCCAGTCTGAAACAAAAGGTGCATTATCACAATACACCCGGGCAACTACCAAAAAGCAAAAACCCTCTACAGGGTATGGAACCGTACTGGAGGGATGGCTCAACGGACCCTGCAAAATTCATAGTACAGCAGATACAATACCAATGCACAACCTTAGAGCATGTTGGATACTCCGGCAGGTGGCCAAAAGTGGTGAGGATCTACTTCTCCCAAATACCACAGAGCACCATCCCATGGATAACAATACAGTGTTAACGGTCTTTGAGACCTTCGCGTCAAATAATAGACGCAAGCGAACACTACGCAGCATGGCCGAAATCTGCCACGTAGCAGCAATAAATCCATGGAGTGACATGGCTATTACCTTCAATGCCAGTGATGAACCTAAATTCCGAACAGCCCGAGCACCAGCCACACTGGTCCTCAGTCCAATCGTGGATGGCTTTCGACTCACCAAAGTACTCATGGACGGCAGCAGCGGATTAAACCTCATTTATGAGGAAACTCTTCAAAAGATGGAAATAGACTGGAACTGCATTGAGCAAAGTAGCAAAACCTTTAGAGGAATCATCCCCAGTCGGGAAGCACGCTGTGCTGGGAAAATCACACTAGATGTGGTATTCGGCATGCCGGATAATTACAGGTCCGAAGAAATTACATTCCAAGTGGTCTCGTTCAGCAGTGGTTATCACGCTCTTTTAGGACGGGAGGCATTCACGATCTTCCAAGCCGTACCCCATTACGGGTACATGAAGCTCAAAATGCCCGGGCCCAATGGAATCATCACTCTCGCCAGCGATCCGGACACAGCACTCCGCGTCGAAAACAAAACAACCGCATTGGCCCTCGAGGCATTATCCTAAGCCCTCTCGGCCGAGGAATTAACCACGCTACGTCCACAGTGGACAGGGACGATGTGATACTCGACAAGAGATCCAAGTCCACCTCTTTTAAACCAGCAGATGAAATAGTCAAATTCCAAGTCCACCCAACGGACCCTACAAAAACAGCCTCCATCGGGGCACAGCTAAGCCCCGCTGTGGACGCCGCACTACGAGAGTTCCTACGCGAGAACTAGGACATATTCGCCTAGCATCCCTCAGACATGCCAGGAATCCCACACAGGCTGGCCGAGCATAGCCTCAATATCCTAAAGGAATTCAAGCCGGTCAAGCAAGCTCTTCGGCGTTTCTACGAACCTAAGAGATAGGCCATGCGAGAGGAACTAGCCAAGTTATTGGAGGCCGGATTCATCAAAGAAATAAAACACCCGGACTGGCTAGCAAACTTGGTGATGGTACCAAAGAAGGACAAATCCTGGCGCCTTTGTGTCGATTTCAATGACCTCAATAAAGCTTGCCCAAAGGATCCCTTCCCCCTCCCACGCATCGATCAAATCATTGATGCTACCGCAGGACACGAGTCATTGTGTTTCCTCGACGCATACTCCGGTTACCACCAAATCAAGATGGCGGAGTCCGGCCAATCCGCAACGGCATTCATCACACCATACGGTCCCGTCTGTTTTAACACAATGCCTTTTGGGCTAAAGAACACTGGCGCAACATATCAGCGCATGATTCAGACATGTCTGGAGAAACAAATCGGCAAAATAGTAGAGGCATACGTAGACGATGTGGTTGTTAAAACCAAACACGTCGACTCTTTGATAGATGACTTGAGGCTCACATTCGACAACCTCTGAACATACGACATCAAGCTCAATCCGGAAAAATGTGTTTTCGGCGTACCAGCCGAAAAGCTCCTGGGTTTCATTGTCTCCAGTAGAGGTATCGAAGCTAATCCGGCCAAAATCCGAGTGTCGGTGTCAAAACTGGCAGATCTTGGGTAGGGGGTCCCGAACTGTGCGTCTAGGCCGGATGGTAATAGGAGACAGGGGACACTTTGTTTTACCCAGGTTCGGGCCCTCTCGATGGAGGTAAAACCCTACTCCTGCTTGATTAATATTGATGATATGGGTAGTACAAGAGTAGATCTACCACGAGTTAGAGGAGGCTAAACCCTAGAAGCTAGCCTATGGTATGATTGTTGTGTATGGAGTTGATCGTCTACGGACTACAACCCTCCGGTTTATATAGACACCGGATAGGGTTAGGGTTACACAGAGTCGGTTACAATGGTAGGAGATCTTGAATATCCGCATCGCCAAGCTTGCCTTCCACGCCAAGGAAAGTCCCATCCGGACACGGGACGAAGTCTTCAATCTTGTATCTTCATAGTCCAGGAGTCCGGCTGAAGGTATAGTCCGGCTACCCGAACACCCCCTAATCCAGGACTCCCTCAGTAGCCCCTGAACCAGGCTTCAATGACGACGAGTCCGGTGTGCAAATTTTCTTCAGCATTGCAAGGCAGGTTCCTCCTCCAAGTCCTTCATAGAAGATTTGTAAACACCAAGAGTGGTGTCCGGTTCTGCAAAATAAGTTTCCACATATCGCCATAGAGAGAATAATAATATTAACACAAATCAAATCTGCTGACGTATTCTGTAGTGCGCTATCACACTACAGCCAAGTCCTTTACTCAAATCATTTTTACTTTTCCACCTCAACATGTTTTGCGAGGCGGTTTCCTTGGCACGTCTTGTTAAAGTAGAGATCGTGTACCCTTTTTTACGGGTTTCTCATCAATACGGACGTGGGTAACCCTAACCGCGCCCTTTACCACGGCGCTCGGGAGGCAAGCGAGTTTTATTAGGCAGGTGGGGACGCACAACCGCATCCGCCCATATAAGGGGATAAGGATCCACCTTTTTACCTACGCCTTCTTCCTCCTTTTCCTACCCATCTCCTGCGCACTCGAGCTCCAGCGCCCAAGCCCGCACTTCCTACCTCAACCTTTCTCCAGCGATGTCCGGAGCGGGAGGCAAGTGGAAGGTCTCCACCATCACAGAGGGTGACGTCAAAAAGCTTAGGAAGGCCGGATACTTGTCCAAAGACATCGCGCACCGGCTTCCCGAGGCGGGGCAGCTTGTCCCCACCCCAAGGCCCCATGAGAGGGTAGTATTTCTTCCCCACTTCCTCCGCGGACTGGGTTTTCCACTCCATCCATTCGTCCGGGGGCTCATGTTCTACTACGGCCTGGATTTCCATGATCTGGCCCCGAACTTCATCCTCAACATCTCGGCGTTTATCGTTGTGTGCGAGGCTTTCCTCCGCGTCCGCCCCCATTTTGGCCTCTGGCTCAAGTCCTTCAACGTCAAGCCCAAGGTGGTGCGCGGCAACCAGGCGGAGTGCGGAGGAGCCATGGCGGGCAAGATTGCCAACGTCCTGTGGTTCGAGGGCTCCTTCGTAGAGACCCTAAAGGGGTGGCAAGCCGGATGGTTTTACATCACCGAGCCACGCGATCCGGACTAGATCGCACCCCCGAATTCCGATCCGGACCCCCCACGCGGCTCATGTCCTGGAAAGAGACGGGCCTGTCGTGGGGTAACGAGAAAGAGGTGACCGGACTAAAGACATGGATCCATTCCCTGGTAAACAAGTCAATCAGGCTTGTAAATGTAGTCCAGGTCATGCTCGTTCGTCGAATCCTCCCGTGTTAACAACGGGACTTTACTTTGTAGGAGTTCGACCCGGCACGACACCGAACCTTTAACAGGCTCTTCGACACGACGTATGAAGACGTCTGGAAGGTGCTAATCAAAGGTGCCGGGGCTCCCGCATCCGCTTCCGAGGACCGTGGATACAGCTCACAGCGTCACGCTAGCGAGGTAAGCCATTTTAGCCTTTTACAGGATGTTCAGCTTTTTTCATAGTTTAACTCTATGCGGGATTTAAACTCCCTTACCTTTGACAGGCTTGGCGAGCGGTATCCGGACCGATTAACTGTCCGGCTCCGCTGCCCGAAGACCCAGCCCCAGCTCTACTGGTGAAGCTGCTGGCTCCGGTGCCTTATGTGGTGCCGGAAAATAAGGCCAAGAAGAAGAAGACCACGGGGACTCGAAAGAGTACTCGCAACGTGGTGTTGTCGGGCTCGTCGTCCGACGAGTCCGGGGCGCCCTCCTCCCGTGAAAATGAGGAGGAGGAAGAAGAAAGCTCTCCCCCCTCATCGGAGGGAGGAAAGAAAAGGAAGGCCACCCCAGGGGGAAGGCCGAAGGGTCCAAGAGGAGGAAAACCCTTCCGCCGGACTACGCCCCCGACGCCGACGAGGACGAAGAGGAGTGGCCGGACAGGGCCAGGCGTCCGGCAAAATCGTGAGTGTTTGGATACCAGAGTAACTCATGATATTCCTTTTGTTGCACAGCTTTCCCTAATGTCGAATATAATCATGCAGCCCGCCCCGGGCCGAACTCAACGAGTCGTCGAGCGGCTCCCTGGATTCATCGGGCGTGAACTCAGTTCCGCCCGTTGTCTCCCCCCGCACTGCGGATGACACCGAAGTGGCGTCGCAACGAGCTCCGGGGCAGGAGGAGGTGGTCCTGGAGGAGCCACAAGGCGACCTCCGGGACCCCAGGAGTAAAAGGGGACAAGACCCCCCAGGGCTCCAAGTCCGGCTTTGATCCGGACACCGTGCCGGAATCTCCAACGATTCCGGACCGCGGCGGGCGAACTCCTTTAAAGAGGAGCAAGCCTTCTGAGCCGGCAGCCTCCGTCCAACCGGAGGTGCCGGACAATCTGCTGGCGGCGCTTGAAGGCGCCTCCATCGACGAGGAGCACCGTACTATTATGAGTACGGTGATCCAGAAGGTTCAGTCCGCCAAGAGCGGACTGAGTGAAGCTTGCGCTAGCCTTCTAACAGGCTTTGAGGTAAGTAAAAATATGTAAAAATATTACCGCATAGACAGTAGCCCCTGATGCTCTGTTTGGCGTTCGAAAAGAAAAGCCGAATAGAGGATCTATTAAATTTCGTAGGAGTCTAACAATAAAGAGTCAATATGCGTATGTAGGCTTCGCTGCTATCCACCGCCACACTGACTGCGGAGGTGGGTATCCTGAAGCAGGACCTCGATCGGACCGAGCAAGAGCTCGGCCTTGCCAAGCGGCAGCTCGAGGAGACAGAAGGTAAGAAATACCTTACTGAAAAGGATGCCTATAGAGAGGCGTGATTGCAAAAAATAACAGGATTGTACTGCTTATTGTAGGGGCCACTACTGAGGTGGCGACCCTCAAACATGCGCTATCTGAGGCCGAAAAGAAAACGGCCACGGAGCGCACCGAGCGAGAGAAACTTGGGGCTCAGGTCAGCGAGGTGCAGCAAGAGCTTCAGGCTCTCGTGAAAAAACATGAGAGTTTGGAGCTTGAGTCCAAGACCCAAGCGTCCGAGCTCGCGGTGGCCCTTGAGACTGCCAAGTCTGCCAAGGACGAAGCCCAAAAGGCCCTCCAAGAGTTGGAGGAGGTGAAAAGGATAGCAGCGGGTAAGGCATTCTTTATGCAAAGCAGAAATATAAAAGTAAACTATTTGTTACTTACTCGAATCTGGAGCTCTCCAGGGGCATTCGCAGATCTTCCCCGCAGCGTATCCGACGCTGCCGCATTCTACCGAGCTGAGGAGGGTAGCTCGACAGAGAAGGTGTTCTGGTCTCAGTATGCTGAGGCCGAACACCCTGTGCCCTTGAGAGACCAGCTGAAACAGCTGGTCGAGCTCCACAAGGCGGCCGAACAGGCCATGAAAGGGTTCATAGTTCAGCTGTGGCCCGGAGAGGCCCTGCCTGGGAGCTACTTCGGGCTGGTGCGGCGGCTGGTGGAGGCCTGTCCAAGGCTCGAGGTTATCAAGCGGTCCGTCTGCATCGAAGGAGCCCGTAGGGCCCTTGCCCGTGCGAAGGTGCACTGGGGCAAGCTGGACGGTGAGAAGCTTGTGAGGGACGGGCCGCCGCCAGGGAAGGAGCATCGCAAGCCCGAGAACTATCACAAGGATGTTCTTGCAGGTGCCCGCCTTGTGGCGGATGAATGTACCAAGGATGTAATTTTTGAATAAACTCGCTCGTTTTTATCCTGTGCGCTGAAAACTTGTTCATAGGCGCTTTAAGCAATGCTTATTGAATTTAAAATATTATTTTCTGTGCGGCTGTTTATCAAAAATTGAGAGATGGCCAGTCGTCGGCTTCTGCCCCCATGCCACTAGTGCTGGGGTGTTCGGTGATAAACCTGAGCGCTCTTTTTCCCATGGTTGGGTCCTTCGAGGGAGGCGCTCAGCACGACGAACCAGGCAATCGGACTATAATGCTTGAACACTCTCACTTAGCCATAGAACTTTATAATTTTAAATTTTGGCAAAGCCCCTTGTTTGGAAGACCGACTTCGGGGCGCTATCCACGCCTTGGCTGGGGTTATCCAGCTCCTCGCTCGAAGCGGCATAAGTCTTTAGGGACTCGAAAAACCTCTCGAACAGCGACCGGTCTCTCGCCTCATCATGACAGTCAGTTTTAGCTTTCTCCACTAAGGTGCTTAACCCAGCTCAACCGGGGCACAATCGCAGTGGTTCTCCTAGTGCTACCTTAGCCGATAGAGCGGAACGTAAGGCACCAAAACATAGGAGCCGGGCAAACCCAACTATTGACCCAAATCATGATTCGGAGCCGATGCATATAGTGCTATAAGTTTGGGGTGCCGCACTTGTGAAAGTGTACGGACTTCTCACACCATGTTAAAGGGTACTGAAGCCCCTGGCGTATTTGCCGTACCACAGTGTACGGGTTCAACATGTCACAAATGAACATATATAAAAGAGAGTAATGCAAAAAATAGACAAAAAGCTATGCATTGTTTATAGAGAGGCTATTTATCAAAGCCGAACGATACAAATAGTGCGGTAAGCAAAAGATATTGGACTATTCAGTATGTCCTGACCAGGGGCAGGCCGCAGAATTGTATTTAAAACAGGTATACCGCTTGTAACAGAGACCACCTGGGAGTTCCATAATGCGGCATGGCTTGTCTGCTTCCCTGGATCTTGCATCGTTTGTGCGGCAGTCGAATTGCCGAACAGGTCGTCCGAAGTATGGAGTCCTGAAAGTAAGAAAAAATGAAAAAAAGAATCCGGCAGCCCCTAGTACGTTTTAAGCCGTATTTTGGGCGTGCCGTTATTGTGCCCCATCCCCTGTGCCCATGGTATTTCCAGGGCGTAGTTATGTATGCGAGGTACTGGTTTCGCTATGTTGCGAAAGCTGGGGTTGGGGACGTATTGCTATGCTTGCTCAGAGCGTGCCAGGCGGTCCTGCTGTGGATTACTCCAGGCGCGCTTGGCAGTGTCTGGCTTTTTAATGGCCGGACTGGAGGATTGCCTGAGAAGGCTACTTTGTACCTCTGCCGCGAGAACCGCCGTATGCTCCTCCGTATGGAGGGAGCGCTCGGTGTTTCCGTTGACCGTAATTACTCCTTGAGGGCCTGGCATCTTGAGCTTGAGATATGCGTAGTGCGGCACCGCATTGAACTTTGCGAATGCGGTTCGTCTGAGCAGGGCATGATAGCCACTGCGAAACGGGACTATATCGAAGATGAACTCTTCGCTTCGGAAATTGTCCGGGGATCCGAAGACCACGTCAAGTGTTACTGAGCCTGTACAATTGGCTTCTACACCTGGTATGACGCCTTTAAAGATCGTTCTTGTGGGCTTAATCCTTGAGGGATCTATGCCCATTTTCCGCACTGTATCCTGATAAAGCAGGTTCAGGCTACTGCCGCCGTCCATGAGGACTCTTGTGAGATGAAATCCGTCGATGATTGGGTCGAGAACCAATGTGGCGAAGCCGCCATGACGGATGCTAGTGGGATGGTCCCTCCGATCAAAAGTGATCGGGCAGGAGGACCATGGGTTAAACTTTGGGGCGACTGGCTCCATCGCGTATACGTCCCGTAGCGCACGCTTCCGCTCCCGCTTGGGGATGTGGGTTGCGTATATCATGTTCACCGTCCGCACTTGTTGGGGAAAGCCCTTCTGTCCATTGTTGTTCAGCGGCTTGGGCTCCTCGTCGTCGCTGTGCAGCCCCTTGTCTCTGTTTTCGGCCCTTAACTTGCCTGCCTGCTTGAACACCCAACAATCCCTGTTAGTGTGATTGGCTGGCCTTTCGGGGGTGCCATGTATCTAGCACAAGCGATTGAGTATTCGGTCCAAACTGGATGGGCCCTGAGTATTCTTTTTAAATGCCTTTTTCCGCTGACCAGATTTATAGCCTTTGAATCCGGCATTGACTGTCGTGTCTTCATTGCTGTCGCTGTTAACGCGGCGCTTTTGCTTATTCCGACGTGTCCTGCCACTTTTGTCCTTGGTATCCGAATTACCAGGGTTCTTTGATAAGTTGTTACTGCGAGCTAGCCAGCTGTCTTCTCCCGCGCAAAAGCGGGTCATGAGTGTCGTGAGGGCTGCCATGGATTTCGGCTTTTCCTATCCCAGGTGCCGGGCAAGCCACTCGTCGTGGATGTTGTGTTTGAAGGCTGCTAGGGCCTCAGCGTCCGGACAGTCGACTATCTGGTTTTTCTTTGTTAGGAACCGTGTCCAAAATTGTCTGGCCGATTCTTCTGGCTGCTGAATTATGTGGCTTAAGTCGTCGGCATCCGGCGGTCGCACGTAAGTGCCCTGGAAGTTGTTGAGGAATGCGGCTTCCAAGTCCTCCCAAGAACCGATTGAGTCTGCTGGCAAGCTGTTAAGCCAATGCTGGGCCGGTCCTTTAAGTTTGAGCGGGAGGTATTTGATGGCGTGTAGATCATCGCCACGTGCCATGTGGATGTGAAGGAGATAATCCTCGATCCATACCGCCGGGTCTGTTGTACCATCATATGATTCGATGTTTACTGGTTTGAAGCCCTCTGGGATTTTATGATCCATTACTTCATCCGTGAAGCATAGCGGGTGTGCGGCGCCTCTGTACTGGGCTGTATCATGACGCAGCTCAGAAGAGCTATGTCTGTTGTGTTCGGCCCGGCCGGATTTATTGTATCCGGAGCGAAGATCATTGTCACGTGCCGTAGGGCGCCTGCGCGATCCGTAGATCGATCTTGTTTGTCTTGCCTTATCCTCCAGTATGTCTCGTAGGTCGGGCGCATTTTCCCGTGCCTTAGTTGAGCGGCGTTGGGGCATGGCTTGGGAGGAGGGCCTACAGGCCTCTCTGTCGCGGCTGCGAGGTGGACGGTCTGCCATGTCATGTGCTGGTGATGTAGGTGTTTCCTCTTCTGATTGGCGTAGCGGCCCGCGCTTCGGGTAACTCTTGGAGGGGCGTTCGAGTTCGTACTCTTCGGCCGCAAGGTCTTCAGTCCATCTGTCAGCTAGCAATTCTTGGGCAGCTCTAAGCTGTTGCTGCTTTTTCTTGAGGCTGCTTGCCGTGGCTAAAAGCCTGCGTTTAAAACGCTCTTGTTCGGCGGGGTCTGATGGTATGACGAATTCGTCGTCATCGAGGCTAGCCTCGTCTTCGGAGGGAGGCGTACAGTTATCATCCTCAACCTCTCGGTCTGCCACTCTTTCATGAGGGCTGGTTTCTCCATCTTCCTGTGCCGAATTCTGCTGAGGTGGGTGTTCTTTGGTGCTGTCCGGGGTAGTATTATCTCCCATGCCGGAATCACCGTTTTTGCTTTGGCGGGATTTAGAGCGGCGCCGCTGACGCCGACGCTTTTGCTATTTCTTGGGGGCGTCATCCCCCACTGTTCCATCGCCATCTCCATCCTTTGGAGTATCCACCATATATATGTCATATGATGAGGTGGCCTTCCAGTGCCCTACAGGTGCTGGTTCTTGTTCGTCTCCTGCATCGTCGTCCATGCCGTCGATGTCTTCGGAGTTGAAGTCAAGCGTGTCGGTTAAGTCGTCGACAGTGGCTACGAAGTGGGTGGTGGGCGGGCTTTGAATTTCTTCGTCGTCCGTATCCCAACCTTGTTGAACGTAATCCGGCCAGGGCTCTCCTGATAAAGAGAGAGACTTTAGAGAATTCAGGATGTCGCCGAAGGGCGAGTGCTGAAAGATGTCCGCGGCGGTGAACTCCATGGTCGGCGGCCGATCGGATTCGATCGGCAGGGGCGCGGGGGGTTCGGAGCTCGGAGAGGAATCCGGATCCTCGGAGTCACGGGACATGCGGAGTGCGGGGCTGGAGTTCGGCTCAATCGCCTCTGAGATCGCAGCCCCTGAGGCAGCGTCTAACCGCTGATCCTCGATCGGTGCAGTAGGCTCCGAATCAATGGTTGGAACCGATGCGTGTGCGGCCTCCAAGGCGCTGTTCGGTGGCAGAGCTATATCATGCCCATTGAGACAGTGCGGCGCGCTTGGCTGTGGCTCGAATCCGTCGAAGATCAAGTCCCCGTGGATGTCAGCCGTGTTGTTTAGGCTTCCAAACCTGACCTGACGGCCAGGGGCGTAGCTTTCGATCTGCTGAAGGTGGCCAAGCGAATTGGCCCGCAGAGCGAAGCCGCCGAAGACGAAGATCTGTCCGGGGAGAAAAGTCTCACCCCGGGCTGCATCGTTGTTGATGATCGAAGGAGCCATCGGGCCTAAAGGCGACAACACAGAGGAACTCTCAATGAAAGCACCAATGTCGGTGTCAAAACCGGCGGATCTCGGGTAGGGGGTCCCGAACTGTGCGTCTAGGCCGGATGGTAACAGGAGACAGGGGACACTTTGTTTTACCCAGGTTCGGGCCCTCTAGATGGAGGTAAAACCCTACTCCTGCTTGATTAATATTGATGATATGGGTAGTACAAGAGTAGATCTACCACGAGATCAAGGAGGCTAAACCCTAGAATCTAGCCTATGGTATGATTGTTGTGTATGGAGTTGATCATCTACGGACTACAACCCTCCGGTTTATATAGACACCGGATAGGGTTAGGGTTACACAGAGTCGGTTACAATGGTAGGAGATCTTGAATATCCGCATCGCCAAGCTTGCCTTCCACGCCAAGGAAAGTCCCATCCGGACACAGGACGAAGTCTTCAATCTTGTATCTTCATAGTCCAGGAGTCCGGTTGAAGGTATAGTCCGGCTACCCGAACACCCCCTAATCCAGGACTCCCTCACCGAGCTTTGTCACAGTTGGCTACACCAACAGACCTCAAACAAATCCAGAAGTTAACTGGATGCGTGGCGGCTCTAAGCCGCTTTATCTCCCGCTTAGGAGAAAAAGCTTTACCCCTTTATCGCCTTCTTCGGCGCACCGAACACTTCGAGTGGACGGACGCTGCCACAGCCGGATTGGAAGAAATAAAGGCCATTTTGGCAACCAACCCAATCCTGGCCGTGCCAAACATTGGCGAACCAATGCTATTGTACATTGCGGCAACTCATCAAGTTGTAAGTGCAGTGCTCGTCGTCGAACGAAAAGCTGCCGGACATAAATTCCCTCTTCAAAAACTGGTATACTATGTATCCACTGTCCTCACTCCATGCAAATCACGGTACCCACATTATCAAAAGATAGCCTATGCGGTATTCATGGCGTCCCGGAAGCTACGACACTACTTCCAAGAGTGTTCGATTACGGTAGCCTCGGAAGTGCCACTTAATGATATTATAAACAACCGCAACGCTACGGGCCGGATTGCCAAATGGGCCATTGAGCTCCTCCTGTTCGACATAACATACAAACCCCGATGAACCATTAAATCGCATGTATTGGCCGAATTCGTCGCTGAATGGACGGAGGCCGAACTCCCTAAAGAGTACGGTGCATACTCCAACTGGATCATGCACTTCGACGGTTCTAAAATGCTGGCCGGTCTAGGGGCTGGCGTCGTCCTGACATCCCCAACCGGGGATACCATTCAGTACGTACTGCAAATATTGTATACAAACTCCAACAATGCAGCCGAATACGAAGCTCTGTTGCATGGTCTTCGGATGGCAGTCTCCATGGGTATTCAACGCCTGGAGGTGCGTGGGGATTCAAACCTCGCAATATCCCAAATAAATGGAGACTTTGACGCCAAGGATCCGAAAATGACGGCCTATCGAAACGCCGTCCTAAAAATGTCAGCTCTGTTCGAGGGGTTCGAATTTCACCATGTGGCTCGGGAAAACAATCAGGCGGCGGATGTCCTCGCCCGCATCGGCGCAAAACGCGATACGATCCCCCCAACATATTCCTGGAAAGGCTGTTCAAGCCATCCGTAGTATGGGAAGGAGACACCGGTAACAATAGTCCGGACCCGGCCAAAATGCCCGATACCGAATACTCTGACACAATCAGAGGCTCTGCCACCGAAATAACACCTTTAGCCCACGTAAATATGGCCATTATTGCCCCGTGGACAGAACCATTACTGGCCTACCTAACTAGACAGGAACTTCCGGAGGACCAAAATGAGGCATGCTGCATAGTGCGGCGATCCAAGGCCTACAGGGTCCATGAGGGAGAATTGTACAAAAAAAGCACTACCGGAGCCCTTCAAAGGTGCATCTCCGAAGAGGAAGGACGGAATCTTTTGGCAGAAATTCACGCCGGACTCGGCGGTCATCACGCCGCAGCCCGGGCCCTTGTAAGAAAGGCCTTCCGCACAGGATTCTATTGGCCAACAGCCCGGGCAGACGCACAAGACTTGGTCCAACGTTATGCCGGTTGCCAGCTCTTTGCAAATCAAAGCCACATGCCACCCACCGCCCTCCAAACAATCCCCATTACATGGCCCTTTGCGGTCTGGGAGCTTGACATGGTTGGACCCCTTAAATGGGGAACCTGATGTCTACTACACAACCTTCTTCTTGTAGACGTTGTTGGGACTCCAAGTGCAGAGGTTTGTAGGACAGTAGCAAATTTCCCTCAAGTGGATGACCTAAGGTTTATCAATCCATGGGAGGCGTAGGATGAATATGGTCTCTCTCAAGCAACCCTGCAACCAAATAACAAAGAGTCTCTTGTGTCCCCAACACACCCAATACAATGGTAAATTGTATAGGTGCACTAGTTCGGCGAAGAGATGGTGAAACAAGTGGTATATGGATAGTAGATAAAGGTATTTGTAATCTGAAATAATAAAAACAGCAAGTTAACTAATGATAAAAGTGAGCGTAAACGGTATTGCAATGCGTGGAAATAAGGCCTAGGGTTCATACTTTCGCTAGTGTAAGTTCCCTCAACAATAATAACATAGTTGGATCATATAACTATCCCTCAACATGCAACAAAGAGTCACTCCAAAGTCACTAATAGCGGATAACAAACGAAGAGATTATGGTAGGGTACGAAACCACCACAAAGTTATTCTTTCCAATCAATCCGTTGGGCTATTCCTGTAAGTGTCACAAACAACCCTAGAGTTCGTACTAGAATAACACCTTAAGACACAAATCAATCAAACCCCTAATGTCACCTAGATACTCCAATGTCACCTCAAGTATCTGTGGGTATGATTATACGATATACATCACACAATCTCAGATTCATCTATTCAACCAACACAAAGGACCTCAAAGAGTGCCCCAAAGTTCTACCGGAGAATCACGACGAAATCGTGTGCCAACCCCTATGCATAGGTTCATGGGAGGAACCCGCAAGTTGATCACCAAAACATACATCAAGTGAATCACGTGATATCCCATTGTCACCACAGATATGCACGGCAAGACATACATCAAGTGTTCTCAAATCTTTAAAGACTCGATCCGATAAGATAAACTCAAAGGGGAAACTCAATTCATTACAAGAGAGTAGAGGGGGAGGAGAAACATAAGATCCAACTATAATAGCAAAGCTCGCGATACATCAAGATCGTGCCAAATCAAGAACACGAGAGAGAGAGAGAGAGATCAAACACATAGCTACTGGTACATACCCTCAGCCCCGAGGGAGAACTACTCCCTCCTCATCATTGAGAGCACCGGGATGATGAAGATGGCCACCGGAGAGGGATTGCCCCCTCCGGCAGGGTGCCGGAACGGGTCTAGATTGGCTTTCGGTGGCTACGGAGGCTTCTGGCGGCGGAACTCCCGATCTATTGTGCTCTCGGATGTTTTTAGGGTATATGGAGATATATAGGCGGAAGAAATACGTCAGGGGGGGCATGAGGGGCCCACGAGGGTGGAGGGCATGCCCAGGGGGGTGGGCGTGCCCCCCTGCCTCGTGGCCTCCTTGCAGGTCCCCCGACGTGCACTCCAAGACTTCTAGGCTTCTTTCCTTCCAAAAATGAGTTCCATCAAGTTTCAGGTCAATTGGACTCCGTTTGATTTTCCTTTTCTTCGAAACCCTAAAACAGGGTAAAAACAGAAACTGACATTGGGCTCTGGGTTAATAGGTTAGTCCCAAAATGATATAAAAGTGTATAATAAAGCCCATAAACATTCAAAATAGTAGATAATATAGCATGGAGCAATCAAAAATTATAGATACGTTGGAGACGTATCAGCATCCCCAAGCTTAATTCCTACTCGGCCTCGAGTAGGTAAATGATAAAAGAAAGAATTTTTGATGTGGAATGCTAGTTGGCATAATTTCAATGTAATTCTTCTTAATTGTCGTATGAATATTCAGATCTGAAAGATTCAAGACAAAAGTTAATATTGACATAAAAATAATAATACTTCAAGCATACTAACTAAGCAATCATGTCTTCTCAAAATAACATGGCCAAAGAAAGTTATCCATACAAAATCATATAGTCTGGCTATGCTCTATCTTCACCACACAAAATATTTAAATCATGCACAACCCCGATGACAAGCCAAGCAATTGTTTCATACTTTTAATGTTCTCAAACTTTTTCAATCTTCACGCAATACATGAGCGTGACCCATGGACATAGCACTATAGGTGGAATAGAATGGTGGTTGTGGAGAAGACAAAAAGGGAGAAGATAGTCTCACATCAACTAGGCGTATCAACAGGCTATGGAGATGCCCATTAATAGATATCAATGTGAGTGAGTAGGGATTGCCATGCAACGGATGCACTAGAGCTATAAGTGTATGAAAGCTCAACAAAAGAAACTAGTGGGTGTGCATCCAACTCGCTTGCTCACGAAGACCTAGGGCATTTTGAGGAAGCCCATCATTGGAATATACAAGCCAAGTTCTATAGTGAAAGATTCCCACTAGTATATTAAAGTGAGAACATAGGAGACTCTCTATCATGAAGATCATGGTGCTACTTTGAAGCACAAGTGTGGTAAAAGGATAGTAGCATTGTCCCTTCTCTCTTTTTCTCTCATTTTTTTATTTTTTTATTTGGGCTTTTTCTCTTTTTTATGGCCTCTTTTCTTTTTTTATTTGGGCTTCTTTGGCCTCTTTTATTTATTTTTCGTCTGGAGTCTCATCCCGACTTGTGGGGGAATCATAGTCTCCATCATCCTTTCCTCACTGGGACAATGCTCTAATAATGATGATAATCACACTTTTATTTACTACAACTCAAGAATTACAACTCGATACTTAGAACAAGATATGAGTCTATATGAATGCCTCCGGCGGTGTACCGGGATGTGCTATGACTCATGAGTGACATGTATGAAAGAATTATGAATGGTGGCTTTGCCACAAATACGATGTCAACTACATGATCATGCTAAGCAATATGACAATGATGGAGTGTGTCATAATAAACGGAACGGTGGAAAGTTGCATGGAAATATATCTCGGAATGGCTATGGAAATGCCATAATAGGTAGGTATGGTGGCTGTTTTGAGGAAGGTATATGGTGGGTTTATGGTACCGGCAAAAGTTGCACGGTACTAGAGAGGCTAGCAATGGTGCAAGGGTGAGAGTGCGTATAATCCATGGACTCAACATTAGTCATAAAGAACTCACATACTTATTGCAAAAATCTACAAGTTATCAAAGCAAAGTATTATGCGCATGCTCCTAGGGGGATAGATTGGTAGGAAAAGACCATCGCTCGTCCCCGACTGCCACTCATAAGGAAGGCAATCAATAAATATATCATGCTCCAACTTCATCACATAACGGTTCACCATACGTGCATGCTACGGGAATCACAAACTTCAACACAAGTATTTCTAAAATTCACAACTACTCAACTAGCATGACTCTAATATTACCATCCTCATATCTCAAAACAATCATCAAGTATCAAACTTCTCTTAGTATTCAACACACTCATAAGAGAATTTTATTATTAATCTTGTATACCTAGCATATTAGGATTTTAAGAAAATTACCATGCTATTTAAGACTCTCAAAATAATCTAAGTGAAGCATGAGAGTTCATCTATTTCTTCAAAATAAAACTATGACCATGCTCTAAAAGATATAAGTGAAGCACTAGAGCAAATGACAAACTACTCCGAAAGATATAAGTGAAGATCAATGAGTAGTTGAATAATTATTCAACTATGTGGAGACTCTCTAACATTTAATAATTTCAGATCTTGGTATTATATTCAAACATCAAGCAAAGAAAAATAAAATGACATTCTAAGAATAGCAAACATCATGTGAAGAAGCAAAAAGTTAGGATCAACCAATACTAACCGATAGTTGTTGAAGAAGAAAGGTGGGATGCCAACCGGGGAATCCCCAAGCTTAGACGCTTGAGACTTATTGAAATATTATCTCGGGATGCCTTGGGCATCCCAAAGCTTGAGCTTTTGTGTCTCCTTAATTCCTCTCATATCACGGTCTCCCTAAATCTCAGAAGCTTCATCCACACAAAACTCAACAAGGACTCATGAGATAAGTTAGTATAAACCATTGCCAAAACCTTATCATACTCTACTGTAGCAAATCCCTAAAATTATTATTCAACATTGCATACTAAATGCCTCTGCATATTTAATAGTCCTATCCTCAAATAGAATCATTAAAGAAGCAAACATATGCAAACAATGCAAACATAACAGCAATCTGCCTAAATAGGACAGTCTGTAAAGAATGCAGCAACATCCATACTTCCCTAGATCCAAAAATTATGAAATAAAATTACCACTATAGTAAATTTATCAGAGCTTAATATTCAAAAGGTTTCAACATTTTATCACATTCTGAATTTTCTAGGGAATTATTGCAACAGCGGTAAACTTTATGTTTTCAAACAGCAACAAGTGGACTTCTAAAATAGGCATAGTAAAGACTATCAATGCCACTTTTATTGAAATAAAAGATGCAAAACATTGTTCTAAATAACATTAAGCAAATTATAACAAAATAAATTGACGCTCCAAGCAAAACACATATCATGTGGCGAATAAAAATATAGCTCCAAGTAAAGTTACCGATGAACGAAGACAAAAGAGGGGATGCCTTCCGGGGCATCCCCAAGCTTAGGCTCTTGGCTATCCTTGAATATTACCTTGGGGTGACTTGGGCATCCCCAAGCTTAGGCTCTTGCCACTACTTATTCCATAGTCCATCGAATCCTTACCCAAAACTTGAAAACTTCACAACGCAAAACTTAACAGAAAACTCGTAAGCTCCGTTAGTATAAGAAAATAAATCACCACTTCAAGGTACTGTAATGAACTCATTCTTTATTTATATTGGTGTTAAACCTACTTTATTCCAACTTCTCTATGGTTTATAAACTATTTTACTAGCCATAGATTCATCAAAATAAGTAAACAACACATGAAAAACAGAATCTGTCAAAAACAGAACAGTCTGTAGTAATCTGGATCAAACGTATAATTATGGAACTCATAAAATTCGCAAATAAATTTCTGGACCTGAGGAATTTATCTATTAATCATATGAAAAAAGAATTAACTAAATAGAGCTCTCCAAATAAAAATGGCAGTAATTCTCGTGAGCACTAAAGTTTCTGTTTTTTACAGCATGATCATAAAGACTTCACCCAAGTCTTCCCAAAGGTTCTACTTGGCACAAACACTAATTAAAAGCATAAAACCACATATAAACAGAGGATAGATGAATTATTTATTACTAAACAGGAACAAAAGGCAAGGAACAAAAATAAAGTTGGGTTGCCTCCCAACAAGCGATATCGTTTAATGCCCCTAGATAGGCATGATGATTTCAATGATGCTCACATAATAGATAGGAATTGAAATATAAAGAGAGCATCATGAAGAATATGACTAGCACATTTAAGTCTAACACACTTAATATGCATAGGGATTTTGTGAGCAAACAACTTGTGGGAACAAGAATCAACTTGCATAGGAAGGTAAAACAAGCATAACTTCAAAACTTTAAGCACATAGAGAGGAAACTTGATATTATTGCAATTCCTACAAGCATATATTCCTACCTCATAATAATTTTCAGTAGCATCATGAATGAATTCAACAATATAACCAGAACCTAAAGCATTCTTTTCATGATCTATAAGCATAGAAATTTTATTACTCTCCACATAAGCACAGTTCTTCTCATCAATAGTAGTGGGAGCAAACTCAACGAAATAACTATCATGGGATTGAAAATTGAAATCAAGATGACAAGTTTCATTGTTATCATTACTCTTTAAAGCATACGTGTCATCACAATAATCATCATATATAGGAGGCATGCTTTCATCATAATAAATTTGCTCATCAAAACATGGGGGGCAAAAAATATTGTCTTCATCAAACATAGCTTCCCCAAGCTTGTGGCTTTGCATATCATTAGCATCATGGATATTCAAGGAATTCATACTAACAACATTGCAATCATGCTCATCATTCAAATATTTAGTGCCAAACATTTTATAGATTTCTTCTTCTAGCACTTGAGCATAGTTTTCCTTTCCATCATACTCACGAAAGATATTAAAAAGGTGAAGCATATGAGACAAACTCAATTCCATTTTTATAGTTTTCTTTTATAAACTAAACTAGTGATAAAACAAGAAACTAACAGACTCGATTGCAAGATCTAAAGATATACCTTCAAGTGCTAACCTCCCCGGCAATGGCGCCATAAAAGAGCTTGATGTCTACTACACAACCTTCTTCTTGTAGACGTTGTTGGGCCTCCAAGTGCAGAGGTTTGTAGGACAGTAGCAAATTTCCCTCAAGTGGATGACCTAAGGTTTATCAATCCGTGGAGGCGTAGGATGAAGATGGTCTCTCTCAAGAAACCTTGCAACCAAATAACAAAGAGTCTCTTGTGTCCCCAACACACCCAATAAAATGGTAAATTGTATAGGTGCACTAGTTCGGCGAAGAGATGGTGAAACAAGTGGTATATGGATAGTAGATAAAGGTATTTGTAATCTGAAATAATAAAAACAGCAAGGTAACTAATGATAAAAGTGAGCGTAAACGGTATTGCAATGCGTGGAAATAAGGCCTAGGGTTCATACTTTCGCTAGTGTAAGTTCCCTCAACAATAATAACATAGTTGGATCATATAACTATCCCTCAACATGCAACAAAGAGTCACTCCAAAGTCACTAATAGCGGAGAACAAACGAAGAGATTATGGTAGGGTACGAAACCACCTCAAAGTTATTCTTTCCAATCAATCCGTTGGGCTATTCCTATAAGTGTCACAAACAACGCTAGAGTTCGTACTAGAATAACACCTTAAGACACAAATCAATCAAAACCCTAATGTCACCTAGATACTCCAATGTCACCTCAAGTATCCGTGGGTATGATTATACGATATGCATCACACAATCTCAGATTCATCTATTCAACCAACACAAAGGACCTCAAAGAGTGCCCCAAAGTTCTACCGAAGAATCACGACGAAAACGTGTGCCAACCCCTATGCATAGGTTCATGGGCGGAACCCGCAAGTTGATCACCAAAACATACATCAAGTGAATCACGTGATATCCCATTGTCACCACAGATACGCACGGCAAGACATACATCAAGTGTTCTCAAATCTTTAGAGACTCGATCCGATAAGATAACCTCCAAGGGGAAACTCAATTCATTACAAGAGAGTAGAGGGGGAGGAGAAACATAAGATCCAACTATAATAGCAAAGCTCGCGATACATCAAGATCGTGCCAAATCAAGAATACGAGAGAGAGAGAGATCAAACACATAGCTACTGGTACATACCCTCAGCCCCGAGGGAGAACTACTCCCTCCTTGTCATGGAGAGCACTACGATGATGAAGATGGCCACCGGAGAGGGATTGCCCCCTCCGGCAGGGTGCCGAAACGGGTCTAGATTGGCTTTCGGTGGCTACAGAGGCTTCTGGCGGTGGAACTCCTGATCTATTGTGCTCTCGGATGTTTTTAGGGTATATGGAGATATATAGGCAGAAGAAATATGTCAGGGGGACCACGAGGGGCCCACGAGGGTGGAGGGCGCGCCCAGGGGGGTGGGCACGCCCCCCTGCCTCGTGGCCTCCTCGCAGGTCCCCCGACGTGCACTCCAAGTCTTCTGGGCTTCTTTCCTTCCAAAAATGAGTTTCGTGAAGTTTCAGGTCAATTGGACTCCGTTTGATTTTCCTTTTCTTCGAAACCCTAAAACAAGGTAAAAACAGAAACTGGCACTGGGCTCTGTGTTAATAGATTAGTCCCAAAATGATATAAAAGTGTATAATAAAGCCCATAAACATTCAAAATAGTAGATAATATAGCATGGAGCAATCAAAAATTATAGATACGTTGGAGACGTATCAGAACCCACAAGAAAAAATACTTATTGGTCATGGTGGATAAATTCACCATATGGATAGATGCCAAACGTGTTAAAACAGCCGAATCCGGACCGGTGATAGACTTTATATACGGGGTTGTACACCGTTATGGCGTCCCCCACAGCATCATCACTGACAATGGCACAAACTTCACGGCCGACGAGGTAAAACTCTGGTGCAGCAAAATGGGCATCAAGCTCGATTATGCTTCAGTCTATCACCCACAAACCAACGGTCAAGTCGAGCGAGCAAACGGTCTTATAATGAGAGGCATTAGACCCAGATTAGTGCATTCCTTAACAGAGTCTGACACGCACTGGGTAGAGGAGCTCGACTCCGTACTCTGGGGGCTGCGGACCACGCCAAATCGTAGTACCGGATATACACCGTTCTTTATGGTGTACGACGCAGAGGCAGTCTTGCCCTGTGACATAATTCATGACTCACCTCAAGTGCGCATGTATGAAGAAAGAGAAGCCGAGCTCGATCGGCAGGACAGTCTGGACACCTTGGAGGAGGAGCGCGATGTAGCCAAAGCCCATTCCGCATTTTATCAGCAACAGGCTCGCAGATACCAAAGCAGAGAAGTACGGGACAAAACTTATAACGTTGGCGAACTAGTTCTACGCCTGCCGGGTAAGAAAAAGAAGAAGCTCGAGCCCAAATGGTAAGGTCCCTTCATTATTGACCAAGTTCTGACCGGTGGAGCGTACCGACCGCGGGATGCATCGACTTTTCGACTCGAGCCGAACCCATGGAACGCGGCCAGGCTCCGAAGATTCTACGCCTAGCACCGGACTCTATGTTAGTCCCCTCCCTTTGTCCATTTTCTGCATATACATCATCTGTCTTTTTTCCCTTTCTTTCTTTCTTTCTCTTATTATTTCTCTAGGCCTTCAAGGGTCACCTTGTGCCTCGCTTGTACATTATAGATGCGCTAGCCGCACTCTTCATATCTGGGGGCTTCTCACAGAAGCTTAAATTATTTATCTAGGCCTCACGCCCAACACATGTGTTATACTTCCGCATGTACCTTTTTTCACCATTATATGCATCATTATGACTTAAGTTTTGGCCAAGCTGGGTTGCCTGGCTCTTGTATTTATGCCCTACGTTCCCGTTAATTCGGCTAGGGCATAAGGGGAGCACCTCTACGATTGTTACTGCCGGGTCAGCCGGATGTGTACCTCAGACTGGGTGAAGCCGAAAGCTAGCGTTCTTAAGGGAATATTCGGTCGGTGAACAAAAGATGATTTTTATTTATTGTCCATATCTGCCCCAAATGCTTTTTCTGCGTTTCTTATCACAGTCTGGACATGCACTTTAGGGCATGCTTACCCAGGGAAAGGAACCCTTAACGGAACTATTCTCCCTGGAAGATGTTTCTTACTACCCATGTAATATAACATAACTAGTTGGGCACTTGTCTGATAAAGTACTAATGACCCCTACGCCTGGTCTCCATGCATACCCCGGTTTTATATAACTGAGCGGGTATTCAGATTCACTCCGGACTATCGGGCCCGGAGGTTGAAGCAAAAAGGTCCGCAACGACAAATGATCTACAATCCGGCTAGAAGGCATTATACATGTCACTTTAATTACATAGTCATGTGGACTGACTAAATTCCTCCTCTATACCATCCAACAGGCGGTCCAGCTTACAATCCTGTTGAGAATACTTTGCTGCTAATTCTACTTGCCCATAAACTAAGCTAACGGGGATCTCTTTTCCGTCGGGCCCCACAGGTCTGACCTCAGCCATGTGATTTGGGTCTGCCTTAGTATACCGCGTCTTCACCATGGCCCAGGCTTCTCTGGCACCCTGTCGGCATGCTGATATCTTCCATAAATAGAAGCGCCACCGTGCTCCCTTCAGCTTCTCCGCAAGCTCTGCAACGCCTTCTGGCAGGGAGATGGACGGCCACAAGGCCTGGGCAACGCCCTGCATCACCTGCCGAACTTGTTCGTGCAGATGTGACAGCTCGGACAGAAGATCACCTGCAGACCCGGGCGTTTCCTCCGCGGGATGACCCGTCAGCATACCTACAGACATAACGCTGTTAGATAGCTTCTTCGCCGAACTCCTTTAAAAAGGATTCGTTCAAACACTTACTGAAAATGCCGCGCCGAAGCCGCTTATTCTCCTTCTCGGAGTCCGCAAGCTGGCCCCGAACGTCTTTTAGTTCCACGTTCATCTTAATGTTGGCGTCTTGGAGATTATTTTTCTCCAGCATAACCTTAGTCAGCACACGTTTGCCAGCCTCTAGCTGTCGCATAACATGCTGGTCCCCCGGACTTTCTCCGGACTCATCTGCAAAATCAATTGTTAGATCTGCAGACACGCCGCACACTATATGGCAACCACCATTCTTTAAAGTAAATGTTATCAGTGATAGGCTTTTTCTGTTCCTGCAATGCGGCAAGAGCGCCCCCCAGTTGGGTCTTGCATTCCTCCAGCTCCTGGGACAGCCTAGTATTCTTCTCTGTAAGAACCTGCACATTAAAGATGATCCTTAAATCAATTCTGCTAACTGTTTCAAGTCTCATGGGCTACTGATACATATAAATCCTCAGATTTACTCACCCGTACATCCTTTACATACTGATCCGTGGCTCTGGCTAGACCATCTTGAGTAGCACGGAGGTACGCCTCTCCAGAATTGAAGGCGTCGAACGCCTCTGGTGAGAAACAAGCATCGCGGAGTACGGCCCGGCGGCGCCTATGATTCATGGCGCTTTCCACTTCTGTGTTTGTAGCAGATAATCTATCCGCATCCTCTGTAGGGGGATTATCCGGCGCCTGCCCCATATCGCCTTCCACCTCCATGTCCGGTCCTGGCGCCCGACTGGTGGAAGCTTGATTGGCAGCATCGCCGGACATATTCTGGCGAGCGTTCTTTCTGTTAAAGAAATGCGGGTGTCATTACATTTTGAGAAAGGCGACAACCACGGAGCGGGTTTTTCCTCTACCTTCGCACTGGCGTCTCCGTCCTGACCGCCTTCCTTTTTGGCCTACCCGGCCTCGGTACCTCTTGTTGGCGAGTTGCTGCGGGTTCGGCAGGGCGTCCCGAATGCCTTTCCTATAAAAGATGCCATGTGTATATGGTGGGTGAAGTGCCTAAAAGGGGATCCTAGTTTTGGAGTTGGGACTTTTTGATTTTTCTTACCTGCGACGCAGGGAGCAGTCCGGGATAGTCGGCCGTAATGGCCACCAGGGCATCGTCGCAGCTTAACTGGTAGAACTGCCGGTCTATCAGTTCCACGGAGATAATCGGATCTTCTTCAAGTCCGGAATCGAGGGCACGGTCAGGGTCCTCTGGTTGTGGAGAAGGGCTGTTGACCTCCTTTATGGCTTTTCGCAGTTCCTGCCGCAAAGTGGTAAGGTGAATACTTACGATTAAGAATGCGGGTAAAATGGGGGCAGGGAGATATAACTTACCCAGCTTGGAGGACTGTACATGGAGAATCCATCCCGTGGCTTAATGCGGGTGAACTCCTCTTCCTCACCCTTGAACAGTTCGGGAAGAATTTTCGCTAGAGCGGCAGCATTGTCCGGACCCTTACGCCCACAACGGGTGGCGTCATCTGCCCCGTTATAACACCACAAGGGGTACCCACGATATTGAAGTGGCTGCACTCCCCGGATTATGCAAATCGACATAACTTCGATTATTGTCAATCCTGATCGAGCCAGTGCTTTGATCCGGTTCATCAGATAAAGGACTTCTCCGTTGTATTCCGCCTGGGGGCTCCATGGGCGCCAACTTCGGTGCTTCTTCAAAGGAGCATTGTTGAACTCAAGAACACCCCGCCGAATAGGGTCCGGAAGGGGGACGTCCTCCATATAAGACCATTCTGACGGCCAGTCTTCGGACGGATTCTTTGGGGTACCGGACATGTATCCAGTATCGGCAATGCGCCATATTTTGGCTCCGCCCACTTGATAAAGTGATTCCCTTTGTGTGCGAGGGACAAGGCAGAATAGCCTTTTCCACAGCTCGAAGTGAGCCTCGCAGCCTAGGAACAACTCGCAGAGAGCAACATAGCCGGCGATATGTAGAATGGAGGCAGGGGTGAGATTGTCTAATTGGAGGCCGTAGAACTCCAGGAGCCCGCGGAGGAACGGATGAATTGGAAATCCGAGTTCCCTTAGTAAGTAAGGAACAAGGCAGACCCGTTCCCCCATGGAGGGACAAGGAAAGTTCTCCGCTTGCGCCCCACCATTGTAGGTGGCAAGCTCGGCTCGAACGGGCACCATATACGCCGGAGGGAGAAATCCCTTAGTCTGCAGCTCGACTAATCGACTATGCGGGACTGAACACCTCTCTCAATCACCGGGCTTAGGGTTACGTGGGCGGGAGGAGGAGCTGCGGAGGTCGACCATGCTGGAATGGATCTTTCCGAAACACGCTCTGATGAACTCTCGCTGGGGGAGGATGGTATGGATCGGATCTAAGAATCCCAATTCCTTTAATAGACAATTTATTTATCTGGCTAGGGGGTGAAGGTAAAAATGCCCTGGCGCCTCGTATTCGCTCGATGCGTGGGAGAAAGCCCTTATTGGGCACAGAAGCCAAGAGGTTCAACATTTATGGAGCCGGACACTGCTTACGAACACTTGAAAGTTGGAGAAGAACCCGCCTTGCAATGCCGAAGACAACACTGCGTGCCAGACTCATCGTCATTGAAGCCTGGTTCGGGGGCTACTGAGGGAGTCCTGGATTAGGGGGTCTCCGGACAGCCGGACTATATCCTTTGGCCGGACTGTTAGACTATGAAGATACAAGATTGAAGACTTCGTCTCGTGTCCGGATGGGACTCTACTTGGCGTGGAAGGCAAGCTAGGCAATAGGGATATGTATATCTCCTCCTTTGTAACCAACCTTGTGTAACCCTAGCCCTCTCCAGTGTCTATATAAACCGGAGGGTTTTAGTCCGTAGGACAATACAGTCATACCATAGGCTAGCTTCTAGGGTTTAGCCTCTCTGATCTCGTGGTAGATCTACTCTTGTACTACCCATATCATCAATATTAATCAAGCAGGACGTAGGGTTTTACCTCCATCAAGAGGGCCCGAACCTGGGTAAAACTTCGTGTCCCCTGCCTTCTGTTACCATCCGCCTAGACGCACATTTCGGGACCCCCTACCCGAGATCCGCCGGTTTTGACACCGACAGTACCCGATACAATCCAAAACATTTCTGGTGTCCGAATACTATCATCCAATATATCAATCTTTACCTCTCGACCATTTCAAGACTCCTCATCATGTACGTGATTTCATCCAGGACTTTGAACAACGTTCGCTCACCAAATCACAATAACTCATAATACAAATCATCATCGAACGTTAAGCGTGCGGACCCTATGGGTTCGAGAACTATGTAGACATGACCGAGACACCTCTCCGGTCAATAACCAACAGCGGAACCTGGATGCTCATATTGGTTCCTACATATTCTATGAAGATCTTTATCGGTCAAACCGCAATGACAACATACTTCATTCCCTTTTTCATCGGTATGTTACTTGCCCGAGATTCGATCGTCAGTATCTTCATACCTAGTTCAATCTCGTTACTGACAAGTCTCTTTACTTGTTTCGTAATGCATCATCCCCCAACTAACTCATTAGTCACTTTGCTTGCAAGGCTTATCATGATGTGCATTGCCGAGAGGTCCCAGAGATACCTCTCCGATACTCCGAGTGACAAATCCTATTCTCGATCTATGCCAACCCAACAAACACCTTCGGAGATACCTGTAGAGAATCTTTACAATCACCCATTTACATTGTGATGTTTGATAGCACACAAGGCATTCCTCCGGTATTCGGGAGTTGCATAATCTCATAGTCAAAAGAATATGTATAAGTCATGAAGAAAGCAATAGCAATAAAACTTAACGATCATTATGCTAAGCTAACGGATGGGTCTTGCCCATCACATCATTCTCCTAATGATGCAATCCCATTTATCAAATGACAACACATGTCTATGGTTAGGAAACTTAACCATCTTTGATTAACGAGCTAGTCTAGTAGAGGCATACTAGTGACACTATGTTTTGTGTATGTATCCACACATGTATCAAGTTTTCGGTTAATACAATTCTAGCATGAATAATAAACATTTATCATGATATAAGGAAATATAAATAACAACTTTATTATTGCCTCTGGTGCATATTTCCTTCAGTAAGAAATACACCCAAGCACCGGTCCACCCACCTATCAAATTATCAACGTAGCGAACGCGAATCAAACAAACATGATGAAAGTGACTAGATGAAATTCCCGTGTGTTCTCAAGAACGTTTTGCTTATTATAAGAGACCGTTCCGGCCTGTCTTTTGCTACAAAAAGGATTGGGCTACCTTAATACACCTTTGTTACCGTTACGACTTGTTGCTTGTTACAAATTACCTTGCTATCAAACTATCTGTTACCGATAATTTCAGTGCCCGCAGACAATATCTTGCTGAAAATCGCTTGTCATTTCCTTCTGCTCCACGTTGGGTTTGCCACTCTTACTTATCAAAAGGACTATGATTGGCCACCTATACTTGTGGGTCATCATGCGCAAATCACCGAGCAAGTAAGTAGTTATATGTGTTGGCCATTTGGTCAGATATGCAAATTGTTGGCTGGAGCTATTACAATTGTTAGTCATTTGGCCCAATATGCTCTACGCGTTGGTCATTTGGCCGAATTGGATATGCAACTTTTGGACAATGTTTTTCTTTCTAGCCTTCCTGTGCGTGCAATTTGTTCTTGAAGTTGGATAATAGGAACTTTGTTGTCATGCGTTATTGGATGAAGTTGAGAATTTATTCAGTGCCAATTCCGCCAAGACCATCGATGTCAGCATCGAGGAAGAAACAGGTGATCCAACCGACCCAACAAAAGAGCCACCCAGGAAGGTTACAAGATGGTTCCTTGAAAAGAAGAGGAGGATTAGGAGAAGTGAGAAGGGGTGGCGGCCAAGATGATGGAGAGGTTCAAGGATATCTTTGTGAAGAAGTAGGAGGCATGTGTCAAGCGATCCGGCGTTAAGGATTCATGTAAGGATAAGAAGTTTAACATATTGATAGTTGAGACTAATAAAAAGGCAAAGCTCGAAGTGAACATGGCCAAGCTCAAAGAGAAGAAGGTTAGATCGCAGCTGCTTCAAAGGATCCAAAGATGTTGACCTTGAAGATGGAGGAGTTGATCGGTGATGCAAGGATGATCGTGCAAGCCACGCATCTTAGGATGTTGAAGTACTTGAAGGGTAAGATGGAGATGGCGGAGAAGGAGACGACGGCAGGATGATTGTGCAGGCTTAGATAGTTGGTCCGGCAGGGCAAGAATTCATTTTTTCAGGGACTACCGGACTAAGATACTTTTTGGATTGGGCATGTAAAAACTATGCATACTTGCCTCTTTTCTGTTGTGGTCGGGAGCGATTCATTTGAATTTCAAATTGGCTGGACCTGGGCGGATGTTTAAGGGGTGCGTTTGACGGCTATCTCATGTATCTCATGTATTCATGTCAATGGTTTGATTGCATTGGGATTTGTCAGCGTTCTGGGAATGGGGGTACCCAGATCTTCCTACCTGCCTGCGGCCCATGGCGTGGCCCCCTCGACGTCCTGGTACGGCCTAGTGGCAAGACCTCCAAGACAAGACCCTCGCGAGGGACCTGGCCTCGCGAGGCGGACGACGCCAAGACCTCCCAAGGGGGGCAGCCTCCCCATGGTGTCTCCCAAGGAGCGGAGATTTCTATGCAGGTACCCAACCTCATGAGGCCGCGATGACGTGAGCCATGCCGACCAAGGCCAGGCGGGCGCCAGTGGGCACAGGGAAGACAGTTTCCGCTTTCTGTGCTGAGGGAGCAAGGACAAGCGCGGGTTCCCAAGGAATCCCCAAAGGTTTCCATTCCGGTGCAACAAGACCAAGACCCCGAGCTTCGCAGGACAGATGTCATCGTCGAGCCCACCGCAGCATCACGACCAGAAGCTTTGCAGGCAAAGACCACCTTTCGTCAGGATTAGATGTACTTCTTTTCCCCTTTTGAATCGGGCACTGTGGGATCCCATCCCGCCTAAGTTTTGAGGGAAGAGAACCAAGGCCACTATAAATATAGGTTAGCCACCGCCATAGAAGGGGTTGATCCTTTCCACCCTCACCACCATAGCCCTCACGAGGCTGTTCATCCACTTTACTTGTTCATCCTCATCCCCTCGTGAGGCCAGTCCACTGATAACCCACAAGTATAGGGGATCGCAACAGTTTTCGAGGGTAGAGTATTCAACCCAAATTTATTGATTCGACACAAGGGGAGCCAAAGAATATTCTCAAGTATTAGCAGCTGAGTTGTCAATTCAACCACACCTGGAAACTTAATATCTGCAGCAAAGTGTTTAGTAGCAGAGTAATATGATAGTAGTGGTAATGATAGCAAAAGTAATGGTAGCAAAAGTAATGTTTTTGGTATTTTGTAGTGATGATAACAATATCAACGGAAAAGTAAATAAGCGAAGAACAATATATGGAAAGCTCATAGGCAATGGATCGGTGATAGAGAATTATGCCGGATGTGGTTCATCATGCAACAGTCATAACCTAGGGTGACATAGAACTAGCTCCAGTTCATCAATGTAATGTAGGCATGTATTCCGAACATAGTCATACATGCTTATGGAAAAGAACTTGCATGACATCTTTTGTCCTACCATCCCGTGGCAGCGGGGTCCTAGCGGAAACTAAGGGATATTAAGGCCTCCTTTTAATAGAGTACCGGACCAAAGCATTAACACATAGTGAATACATGAACTCCTCAAACTAAAGTCATCACCGGGAGTGGTCCCGATTATTGTCACTTCAGGGTTGCCAGATCATAACACATAGTAGGTGACTATAGACTTGCAAGATAGGATCAAGAACTCACATATATTCATGAAAACATAATAGGTTCAGATCTGAAATCATGGCACTCGGGCCCTAGTGACAAGCATTAAGCATAGCAAAGTCATAACAACATCAATCTCAGAACATAGTGGATACTAGGGATCAAACCCTAACAAAACTAACTTGATTACATGATAAATCTCATCCAACCCATCATCGTCCAGCAAGCCTACGATGGAATTACTCATGCACGACAGTGAGCATCATGAAATTGGTGATGGAGGATGGTTGATGATGACGATGGCAATGGATTCCCCTCTATGGAGCCCCGAACGGACTCCAGACCAGCCCTCCTGAGAGTGTTTAGGGCTTGGCGGCGGCTCCGTATCGTAAAATGTGATGAATCTTTCTCCCTGATTTTTTCTCCCCGAACACGAATATATAGAGTTGGAGTCGAGGTCGGAGGAGCTCTAGGGGGCCCACGAGGTAGGGAGCACGCCCCCACCCTCGTGGCTAGGGTGTGGGGCCGCTGGCCTTGATCTTTTGCCAGTATTTTTTATTATTTCCAAAAATACGCTCCGTGGAGTTTCAGGTCATTCCGAGAACTTTTGTTTCTGCACATAAATGACACCATGTCAATTCTGCTGAAAACATCGTCAGTCCGGGTTAGTTCCATTCAAATCATGCAAGTTAGAGTCCAAAACAAGGGAAAAAGTGTTTGGAAAAGTAGATACGATGGAGACGTATCAACTCCCCCAAGCTTAAACCTTTGCTTGTCCGAAAGCAATTCAGTTGACAGACTAAAAGTGATAAAGAAAAACTTTTACAAACTCTGTTTGCTCTTGTTGTTGTAAATATGTAAAGCCAGCAATCAAGTTTCAGCAAAGATTATAAACTAACCATATTAACAATAACGCTTAGGTCACATGTTTACTCATATCAATGGCATAATCAACTAGCGACCAATAATAATAAATCTCGGATGATAACACTTTCTCAAAACAATCATAATATGATATAACAAGATGGTTTCTCGCTAGCCCTTTCTGAGACCGCAAAACATAAATGCAGAGCACCTTTAAAGATCAAGGACTGACTAGACATTGTAATTCTTGGTAAAAGAGATCCAGTAAAGTCATACTCAATGTAGACTAACAGTAATGAATGCAAATGACAGTGGTGCTCTCCAACTGGTGCTTTTTAATAAGAGGAGGATGACTCAACATAAAAGTAAATAGATAGGCCCTTCGCAGTGGGAAGCAGGGATTTGTAGAGGTGCCAGAGCTCGGTTTTAAAATAGAGATGAATAATATTTTGAGCGGTATACTTTCATTGTCAACATAACAACCAAGAGATGGCGATATCTTCCATGCTACACACATTACAGGCAGTTCCCAAACAGAATGGTAAAGTTTATACTCCCCCTCCACCAACAAGCATCAATCCATGGCTTGCTCGAAACAACGAGTGCCTCCAACTAACAAGAGTCCCAGGGGGAGTTTTGTTTGCAATAATTATGATTTGATTTGCATAAAGCATGGGACTCGGCATCCCGGTGACCAGCCACTTTCTCGTGAGTGATGAGTGGAGTCCACTCCTCTTGAGAATAACCCGCCTAACATGGAAGATACAGACAACCCTAGTTGATACATGAGCTATTCGAGCATACATAACAGGATATTTATTTGAAGGTTTAGAGTTCGGCACACACAAATTTACTTGGAACGGCAGGTAGATACCGTATATAGGTAGGTATGGTGGACTCATATGGAATAACTTTGGGGTTTATGGGATTGGATGCACAAGCAGTATTCCTGCTTAGTACAAGTGAAGGCTAGAAAAAGACTGGGAAGTGACCAGCTAGAGAGCGACAACAGTCATGAACATGCATTAAAATTAATCAACACCGAATGCAAGCATGAGTAGGATATAATGCACCATGAACATAAATATCGTAGAGGCTATGTTGATTTTGTTTCAACTACATGAGTGAACATGTGCCAAGTCAAGTCACTCGAATCGTTCAAAAGAGGATACCACCCTATCATACCACATCACAACCATTTTAATAGCATGTTGGCACACAAGGTAAACCATTATAAGCTCCTAGCTAATTAAGCATGGCATAAGCAACTATAATCTCGAATTGTCATTGCAAACATGTTCATTCATAATAGGCTGAATCAGGAACGATGAACTAATCATATTTACGAAAACAAGAGAGGTCGAGTTCATACCAGCTTCTCTCATCTCAACCAGTCCATCGTATATCGTCATAATTGCCTTTCACTTGCACGATCGAATGATGTGAATAATAATAACAGTGCACGTGCATTGGACTAAGCTAGAATCTGCAAGCATTCAATAAATAGGAGAAGACAAGACAATATGGGCTCTTTTGTCAGATCAACAACAATGCATATAAGAGCCACTTTAATAGTTTAATTAAGGTCTTCTCCTATCGACCCCAAAGAAAAGAAAATTAATAAAACTATTTACATGGGAAAACTCCCAACAAGCAAAAGAAGAACAGGAAATCTTTTTGGGTTTTCTTTTTAATTACTACTACAAGCATAGAAATTAAAGCTAGCTAAAAGCTACAACTATTTTTTTTGGTTTTTTAAGGTTTATCAAACACACAAGAAGAAAGCATAAAAAGAAATAAACTAGCATGGATATTACAATGACAAAGTATGAGCACCGACATCTAGCAATGAGTGTGTGAACATGAATGTAATGCCGGTGGGAAATACGTACTCCCCCAAGCTTAGGCTTTTGGGCTAAGTTGGTCTAATGCCACGGATGGTCTGGCGGATATCCAAATTTATAGTTGGGGTCATACTGAGATGCAGCAGTCATTGCATTGTGGGCTGCAGCTTGGAGGCGAGCTATCTCAGCTCTCCTCTTATACTCTTCCGCCTCCTCTCTAGTTATAAAATATCTCCCTTTTGCCTGAAAGTCAAAGAAAGTAGAAGCAGGGGGAGCGATGTGATAGGTGCGTCGTCTGTCAAATATTAGTCGGTACTGGAGGAACTGATCGTTCCTCTCAACAAACTAATGATGAACCATAGCCTCATAATCCAAATAAGTAGGAGGCAACTCAATATCATCCTCACGTATGGTTTTACCAAGAAAATTAGCTATGTGGGTTGCATAAATTCCACCAAAGAAATCTCCATTATATCTATTAAGATGCAACCTACGTGCAACAATGGCTCCCAAATTATAAGATTTATCTCCTAACACAGCACTCCTAAGAATACTGAGGTCTGGGACACACATGTGACATGCTTCATCTTTGTCGTTAATGCATCTACCTATGAAGAGAGCAAAATAATGTATAGCAGGAAAGTGAATGCTCCCTATGGTAGCTTGTGCTATATCTCTAGAGTCCCCCACAGTTATATTAGCAAGAAAAATCTCTAAATTCAGATTTGCGAGGTTCACTAGCACTACCCCATTGTGGAAGTTTGCAAGAAGTGGTAAAGTCCTCTAAGTCCATGTGTAAGAATTTTCATAAAGATCAAACATGACAGTTTGAGAATTACGCGAAGATGAAAATTCAAACCTCCTCATAAAGGAACTAGTGAGATAGTGGTACTGACGACATTTTTCTGCCTCGAAGCTCACAAGATCAGCATTACGCAAATATGCGTTAAATTCTTCCTTAATTCCTGCTCGATCCATGAAGTCCTCTGAAGGCCATTCACAAGGCCGCACTGGAGCGTCCCTTGGTGGCTCATCATCAGCGTCACGCATTGCAAGCCTGGGTCCTTGTTTCCTTGAAGAACCACCTTGGTACATTTTCCTAAACATATTTCTTCCTCTGGAAACTTTCTAAATTTTTTAGTAACTTCAAATAAAAGTAAACCAAACTCAACAAAATTGATAGCAACTACTCCTACTAGTGCCTAGAGCCTGTATCATGCATTAGAACTACTTGGAACCATAAAAATTTGACATGCAAGCTCAAGAACATGGTCACCTAGGCAACACAAATTTGCAATGAATAAAGCACTAGAACAAAAACTAATTGGACCAATGGAGGAGTCACATACCAAGGAACAATCCCCCAAAGCAGTTTTGTGAGAGGTGCTTTGAGCAAGGAGATCGAAAATCGCAGCAAAATGAGCTAGAACATGCTTGAGCTGGATGGTGATTTTTTTGGGAGGAAGAAGAAGTGTGTGCGTTCAGGAATAAGTGGAGGGGAGCCACCGTGGGCCCATGAGGCAGGGGCGCACCCAAGGGGGTGGACGCGCCGTGGACCCTATTAAATTGGCAGGGCATTTGGAGAACTTTTATATTCGGGGTATTTTTATATTGCACGGATAATTCAGATTACATACAAAAATTACAATTTTTTCTTTATTTAATATAAATAACAGAAAGTAAAAAAGAAGGTACAGAGAGTTGTGTTTTCTAAATTCATCCATCTCATGCTCATCGAAAGGAATCCACTAACAAGGTTGATCAGGTCTTGTTATCAAACTCATTTCGAATAACATGGAACCGGAGAATTTTCGAATAACACTAGGTTACCTCAACTGGGATATGCACATCCCCAACAATAAGAATATCATATTTCTTCTTGATAGTAGGAAGAGGAAATTCAAAACCTCCAAAAATAATCGATGGAATTTTTCCAATAGAGTTTATACTATGAACTTGAGGTTGTTTCCTTGGAAAGTGTACCGTATGCTCATTACAATTAACATGAAAAGTGACATTGCCTTTGTTGCAATTAATAACAGCCCCTACAGTATTCAAAAAAGGTCTTCCAAGAATAATAGACATACTATCATCCTCGGGAATATCAAGAATAACAAAGTCTGTTAAAACAGTAACGTTTGCAACCACAACAGGCACATCCTCACAAATACTGACAGGTATAGCAGTTGTTTAATCAGCCATTTGCAAAGATATTCCAGTAGGTGTCAACTTATTCAAATCAAGTCTACGATATAAAGAGAGAGGCATAACACTAACGCCGGCTCCAAGATCACATAAAGCAGTTTTAACATAGTTTCTTTTAATGGAGCATGCTATAGTTGGTATTCCTGGATCTCCTAGCTTCTTAGGTATTACACCCTTAAAAGTATAATTAGCAAGCATGGTGGAAATTTCAGCTTCCAGTATCTTTCTTTTATTAGTAACAATATCTTTCATGTACTTAGCATAAGGATTCAATTTAAGCATATCAGTCAAATGCATACGCAAAAAGATAGGTCTAATCATTTCAGCAAAGCGCTCAAAATACTCATCATCCTTTTTCTTGGATGGCTTAGGAGGAAAAGGCATGGGTTTCTGAACCCAAGGCTGTCTTTCCTTACTGTGTTTCCTAGCAACAAAGTCTCTTTTGTCACATCGTTGATTCTTTGATTGTGGGTTATCAAGATCAACAGCAGGTTCAATCTCTACATCATTGTCATTGCGAGGTTGAGCATCAACATGAACATTATCATTAACATTATCACTAGTTTCATGTTCATTACTAGATTGTGTTTCAGCATCAGAAATAGAGATATCATTGGGATTCTCAGGTGTGTCAATAACAGGTTCACTAGAAGCATGCAAAGTCCTATCATTTTTCTTTCTCTTCCTTTTAGAAGGACTAGGTGCATCTATATTATTTCTCTGAGAATCTTGCTCAATTCTCTTAGGATGGCCCTCAGGATACAAAGGTTCCTGGGTCATTTTACCACCCCTAGTCATAACTCTAACAACATTATCATTCTTCTTACTATTTAATCCATTGAGAAAATCATTCTGAGCTTTAAGTACTTATTCTACTTGAGTGGTAACCATAGAAGCATGTTTACTAATGAGTTTAAGTTCACCTTTAACTCTAGACATATAATCACCCAAGTGTTCAATCATATAAGCATTTTGTTTTAATTGTCTACCAAAGTAAGCATTGAAGTCTTCTTGCCTAACTATAAAGCTATCAATCTCATCCAAACATTGGCTAGCAAACTTAGTAGGAGGGATTTTAGCTTTATCATATCTATAAAGAGAATTTACCTTTACTACCTGTGTCGGGTTATCAAGACCATGTGTTTCTTCAATAGACGATGGATTAAAACCATATATTTCTTCAACAGGTGGTAAATTAAGACCATGTATTTCTTCAATAGGAGGTAAATTTTTAACATCTTCAGCTTTAATACCCTTTTCTTTCATAGATTTCTTTGCCTCTTGCATATCTTCAGGACTGAGAAATAGAACACCCCTTTTCTTTGGAGTTGGTTTAGGAATAGGCTCAGGAGTTGGCTCAGGAGCTGGCTCAGGAAGTGTCCAATTATTTTCATTTGTCAACTTATTATTCAATAGAATTTAAGCTTCATCCAGTTTTCTTTCCCTAAAAACAGAATCAGCACAACTATCCAGGTGGTCTCTGGAAGCATCGGTTAGTCCATTATAAAAGATATCAAGTATTTCATTTTTGTTAAGAGGATGATCAGGCAAAGCATTAAGTAATTGGAGAAGCCTCCCCCAAGCTTGTGGGAGACTCTCTTCTTTAATTTGCACAAAATTATATATATCCATTAAGGCAGCTTGTTTCTTATGAGCAGGGAAATATTTAGCAGAGAAGTAATAAATCATATCCTGGGGACTACACACACAACCAGGATCAAGAGAATTAAACCATATCTTAGCATCACCCTTTAATGAGAACGGAAATATTTTAAGGATATAAAAGTAGCGAGTTCTCTCATCATTAGTGAACAGGGTGGCTATATCATTTAATTTAGTAAGATGTGCCACAATAGTTTCAGATTCATAGCCATAAAAAGGATCAGATTCAACCAAAGTAATTATATCAGGATCAATAGAGAATTCATAATCCTTATCAGTAACAAAGATAGGTGAAGTAGCATAAGCAGGATCATATTTCATTCTAGCATTCAGAGTTTTTTGTTTAAGCTTAGCTAATAATTTCTTAAGCGCACTTCTATCGTTGCATGCAAGAAAGTCTCTTTTACTTTATTCATCCATAACATAGCCCTCAGGCACAACAGGCAATTCATATTTATTAGGAGAGCCTTCATCATCACTTTCATCAATATTATCAGTTTCAATAATTTCATTCTCTCTAGCCCTAGCAAGTTGTTTATCAAGAAATTCACCAAGTGGCACAGTAGTATCAAGCATAGAAGTAGTTTCATCATAAGTATCATGCATAGCAGAAGTGGCATCATCAATAATATGCGACATATCAGAATTAATAGCAGAAGCAGGTTTAGGTGTCGCAACCTTACTCAAAACAGAAGGTGAATCAAGTGCAGAGCTAGATGGCAGTTCCTTACCCCCCCTCGTAGTTGAGGGATAAATTTTTGTTTTCGCGTCTTTCAAGTTCTTCATAGTGACCAGCAGATATAAATCCCAAGTGACTCAAAGAATAAAGCTATGCTCCCCGGCAACGGTGCCAAAAAATAGTCTTGATAACCCACAAGTATAGGGGATCGCAACAGTTTTCGAGGGTAGAGTATTCAACCCAAATTTATTGATTCGACACAAGGGGAGCCAAAGAATATTCTCAAGTATTAGCAATTGAGTTGTCAATTCAACCACACCTGGAAACATAATATCTGCAGCAAAGTTTTTAGTAGCAAGGTAATATGATAGTAGTGGTAACGGTAGCAAAAGTAATATTTTTTGTATTTTGTAGTGATGATAACAATGGCAACGGAAAAGTAAATAAGCGAAGAACAATATATGGAAAGCTCGTAGGCAATGGATCAGTGATGGAGAATTATGCCGGATGCGATTCATCATGTAACAATCATAACCTAGGGTGACACGGAACTAGCTCCAATTCATCAATGTAATGTAGGCATGTATTCCGAATATAGTCATACGTGGTTATGGAAAAGAACTTGCATGACATCTTTTGTCCTACCCTCCCGTGGCAGTGGGGTCCTAGAGGAAACTAAGGGATATTAAGGCCTCCTTTTAATAGAGTACCGGACCAAAGCATTAACACATGATGAATACATGAACTCCTCAAACTATGGTCATCACCGGGTGTGGTCCCGATTATTGTCACTTCGGGGTTGCCGGATCATAACACATAGTAGGTGACTATAGACTTGCAAGATAGGATCAAATAACTCACATATATTCATGAAAACATAATAGGTTCAGATCTGAAATCATGGCACTCGGGCCCTAGTGACAAGCATTAAGCATAGAAAAGTCATAGCAACATCAATCTCAGAACATAGTGGATACTAGGGATCAATCCCTAACAAAACTAACTCGATTACATGATAATTCTCATCCAACCCATCATCGTCCAGCAAGCCTATGATGGAATTACTCACGCACGGTGGTGAGCATCATGAAATTGGTGATGGAGGAAGGTTGATGATGACGACGGCGACGGATTCCCCTCTCCGGAGCCCCGAACAGACTCCAGATCAGCCCTCCCGAGAGAGTTTAGGGCTTGGTGGTGGCTCCGTATTGTAAAACGCGATGAATCATTCTTCCTTATTTTTTTCTCCCCAAACACGAATATATGGAGTTGGAGTTGAGGTCGGTGGAGCTCCAGGGGGCCCATGAGGCAGGGGGAGCGCCCCCACCCTCGTTGCTAGGGTGTGGGCCCCCTGGCCTTGATTCTTCGCCAGTATTTTTTATTTTTTCCAAAAATAATCTCCGTGGAGTTTTAGGTCATTCCAAGAACTTTTGTTTCTGCACATAAATAACACCATGGCAATACTGCTGAAAACAACGTCAATCCAGGTTAGTTCCATTCAAATCATGCAAGTTAGAGTCCAAAACAAGGGCAAAAGTGTTTGGAAAAGTAGATACGACGGAGACGTATCGGCGGTACTACCGCTCGACCTCATGGTACAACCGCAAGGGGTAGAGGTACTACCTCAAAGGGTAGCGGTACTACTGCTGGCGAGCGGTACTACTGCTTGCGAGCGGTACTAAAAAATGACATCCGTGCCTACCACCGCTGGACTTATGACGAGATTTTGGTCCGGAGCGGAAGTAGCCACAGAAGTAGCCACGGTAGTACCGCTCCAAGCGGTAGTACCGCTCCCATGGGCGGTAGTACCGCTGCAGCCTTTTTACGGACACCAAAACTGACGCAACTTCTGCAAACGGACTCCGAATTCAATGAAACCAAGTTAGTTGGAAAGATAGTGACAAGGGCTAACACAATCTCTATAGAAATAACAATAAAAAGCAAATTAGAAAAGGCCCATAATAAAATGGTGAGAACCCTTCCTCAAAAATACCGGTAAAACCTCCAACACCGAAAACGCAATAGAAGAAGCATGAGAACTCCATTTTCGATGAACTCGAGCTTGTCATCTAGATGACCATAAGCTCTAAGACTCACAAAGAGAACCAAGAAAGATGATGCAAGGATGCAAAGGTTTGAGCTCTCTGTGAACGATACGATTAAGCTACTCATCAAGAGCCCCCCTTGATAGTACGGCAATCGATCCTATAACCCGGTCTCACAACTACCACCATGAGACCGGTAAAATAGAAAACCTATCAAGGGCAAACCTTTGCCTTGCACAAAGTCCACTTGAGCTATATGTAGACGATCTTGACTTCCTCAAGTTGGACCACCTTTCTTAATTGCGTTGGCTTGGTGAAGACGAGTAGATTGCTCCCCCATACTCCACTATGGGCGAGCCACTCTTTGGTATACCTTCACAGGTGATTGTGTTAGCTCGATGAAGGCTAGTTGATTGCTCCCCATACTCCACTATTGGTGAGTCACCACTACAAAAAAATACACTTCCGTGATGATACGTGTTTGTCACAGTAGGTCGCGTTTTTTGTCATGCAGGTACATCCATGACAAATGTATGACAGAATCAAGATAGTCATACATGTGCTGTCGTAGAAGTGTTCCATGACATTACCAAAATTATCATCACGGAAGTGTCCACTTCCATGACGATAAATCGCGTGTCACAGAAGTGCTTTCGTCAAGGGTGACCGGCACATGGCATCCACCGTAAAGGAACGCCGTTAACCCATTGGGTCGGGTTTTTGATCCGATGACCCATTAACAGCCCCGACCAATGGGGATTTTCCACGTGTAAAATCATCATTGGCTAGAGGAAACACGTGTCGGCTCACCATTGGGACAGATGTCATCCGCTCATTGGACCGAAGGCGCCTATGATACGATGACACGTGGCACAGCCCAATAGAGGCCCATTCCTGTGAAAAGGCCGGCCCGTTTGACTTAGTAAAAAGGTGGCGGGCCGGCCCACGGAAAGCCTGTTAATGTCATGTTCTCATATACCGCATTTATAGCCCGCTAACCCAGGGCCCATTACGCCCTTTCCGAATTAGGCCCAGTAGCGTCATCTGGGCCGTCCAATATGATTCAGCCCGTTTTAACTTCCGGCCCATGTGTGGCCCATGACTTCTTTCGGCCCATATGAGGACCTTTGTAACTCTTGGCCCATTAACGGCCCGTGGTGAAACTGGCCCGTAATGAACAGTGTATCATTTTGTACCCATTAACGGCCAGTTATTCCATTGGGCCGTTTCCAGCCCAAGTTATCTTTCGGCCTTCTCAGGGCCCATTGATTCTTGGGCTCATTTGCAGCATTCGGTTACATACGGCCCGTTACTGTCATTTTCTGCTTGTGTGCCAAATTCAGCCCGTCGTTACAGTCGGCCCGTTTGCGGACCGTTAATACGTTGGGTCGTTTTCATGTAAAAAAACCCGTTGGGTTGTTTTTATAGACTTATCAAATATGGCCTATTAACGGCCCGTTATGGTCCACGAATAGTACGGCCCATGATTGGTGAAATGATGATACACCCTGTAGAAGGACCATGGATCCTACGGCCTGTATGAGGCCCATGGATAGTACGGTCCGTAGAAGGCCCATGGATCGTATGGCCCGTAGAAGGCCCATGGACCCTACGGCCCGTAGAAGGCCCATGGACCCTAAGGCCCATATAGAAGGCCGATGGATTCTACGGCCGAACGAAGGCCCATGGATCATACGACCCGTAGAAGGCCCATGATTATTTTGGCCTAGTTACCAAAAATAGGCTATTGTGGCCACTAGAAAAAAACAGAAAAAGAACTTCAGTGACTACAAGCAAACAACTAAACAAGACAATAAGGAAATAAATAAGCAAGCAATTACCGCTAGCCTATTACCGCTATTACACATATTACATCCACTGGGCATCAAAGTTCGCCACCAGTGGAAATATAGGGAACAAAGCAGCACATTACATACACTGGCCGTCAAAATTGGCCACTAGTGCAAATAAACGTGGCAGCAAAACAAGAGCATAACTGAAGCAACTTCAGAAGAGCTCAAGAAACGTTATCCTGGGTATCCACCATGTTGGCAATAAGCTTAGCAAGCTGATTAGCTTTGTCCTGTTTGGCACTAAAATCCTCCTACGCTTGCTGTTGCACCAGAAAGTATGCATCTGAATGCTCCAGGGACTTCCGTAGTCCTCCGCTTCTTGTCGCAGCACAGCTGATCGATGTCTTTCAGCTTGTAGTTGAGACTCAAGAAACCGAACTGATTCAGACAGTGAGTTTGAATAGCTTGTGCAAGCGGTAGTGGCCAGTAACTCGAACACTAAACCAAGATAGGACTTTGGGGTTGTCTCGCTGTCTTCAAGATAGTCTTCCTTAGCTGTTTTATCAGCTTTGTTGGAGACCAACAAGGATGTGTCACTATCCTGAACCTTATCTGCATTACTTCCTTTACCATTGCTTAATAAGGCACTCTTCCCCAATATTCTGTCAGCATTCTAAAAGAAGAAACAAGCAGACACATAACAAGTTTAGCATGTACTAGTATATGAAACTCATTTCGGTGAACCTGTTCATTAGTAAGGTGGACAGGATTAAACTACCAAGTCTTCTATTGCCAAGTACTAGTACATAATAAAAGCATCAAACAAACATATATCTATGTCCTATGGTCACTGCATTGTCTTGCCAAATCAAAATAGAGACACGGTTCAAATCATATTTAAATTTCAGGGCATTTGGAGAACTTTTATTTTCGGGGTACTTTTATATTGCGTGGATAATTCAGATAACAGACAGAAAATACTATTTTTATTTTATTTAATATAAATAACAGAAAGTAGAAAGAGAGTATAGAGAGTTGTGTTTTCTAACTTCATCCACCTCATGCTCATAAAAAAGAATCCACTAACAAGGTTGATCAAGTCTTGTTAACAAACTCATTCCGAATAACATGGAACCGGAGAATTTTCGAATAACAGTAGGTAACCTCAATGGGGATATGCACTTCCCCAACAATAAGAATATCATATTTCTTCTTGACAGTAGGTAGAGGAAATTCAAAACCTCCAAAAATAATCGATGGAATTTTTCCAATAGAATTGATACTGTGGACTTGAGGTTGTTTCCTCAGAAAGTGTACCGTATGCTCATTACCATTAACATGAAAAGTGACATTGCCTTTGGTGCAATCAATAACAGCCCCTGCAGTATTCAAAAAGGGTCTTCCAAGAATAATAGACATATTATCGTCCTCGGGAATATCAAGAATAATAAAGTCCGTTAAAATAGTAACGTTTGCAACCACAACAGGCACATCCTCACAAATACCGACATGTATAGCAGTTGATTTATCAGCCATTTGCAAAGATATTTCAGTAGGTGTCAACTTATTCAAATAAAATCTACGATATAAAGAGAGAGGCATAACACTAACACCGGCTCCAAGATCACATAAAGCAGTTTTAACATAATTTCTTTTAATGGAGCATGGTATAGTTGGTACTCCGGGATCTCCTAGTTTCTTAGGTATTCCACCTTTAAAAGTATAATTAGCAAGCATGGTGGAAATTTCAGCTTCTGGTATCTTTCTTTTATTAGTAACAATATCTTTCATGTACTTAGCATAAGGATTCATTTTTAGCATATCAGTTAATCGCATACGCAAAAAGATAGGTCTAATCATTTCAGCAAAGCGCTCAAAATCTTGATCATCCTTTTTCTTGGATGGTTTGGGAGGAAAAGGCATGGGTTTTTGAACCCATGGTTCTCTTTCTTTACCATGTTTCCTAGCAACAAAGTCTCTCTTATCATAACGTTGATTCTTTGATTGTGGGTTATCAAGATCAACAACAGGTTCAATTTCTATATCATTATCATTGCTAGGTTGAGCATCAACATGAACATTATCATTTACATTATCACTAGTTTCAGGTTCATTACCAGATTGTGTTTCAGCATCAGAAATAGAAATATCATCTGGATTCTCAGGTGTTTCAGCAATAGGTTCACTAGAAGCATGCAAAGTCCTATCATTTTTCTTTTTCTTCCTTTTAGAAGGACTAGGTGCATCTATATTATTTCTCTGAGAATCTTGCTCAATTCTCTTAGGGTGGCCTTCAAGATACAAAGGTTCCTGAGTCATTTTACCAGTTCTAGTAGCCACTCTAACAGCATAGTACTTATTCTTACTATTCAATTCATTGAGCAAACCATTTTGAGCTTTAAGTACTTGTTCTACTTGAGTGGTAACCATAGAAGCATGTTTACTAATAATTTTAAGTTCACCTTTGACATTAGCCATATAATCACCCAAGTGTTCAAGCATATCAGTACTGCATTTTAATTCTCTACCAAACTAAGCATTGGAGTCTTCTTTCTTAACCATAAATTTATCAAACTCATCTAAGCATAGGCTAGCAAACTTAGTAAATGGGATTTCAGCTTTATCATATCTATAGAGAGAATTTACCTTTACTACCCGTGTCAGGTTATCAAGACCATGTGTTTCTTCAATAGCTGATGAATTAAAACCATACATTTCTTCAAAAGGCGGTAAATTAAGACCATGTATTTCTTTAATAGGAGATGAATTCTTAACATCTTCAGCTTTAATACCCTTCTCTTTCATGGATTTCTTTGCCTCTTGCATATCTTCAGGACTGAGAAATAGAACACCCCTTTTCTTCGGAGTTGGTTTAGGAATAGGCTCAGGAGTTGGCTCAGGAAGTGTCCAATTATTTTCATTTGTCAACATATTATTCAATAAAATTTCAGCTTCATCCGATGTTCTTTCCCTGAAAACAGAACCAGCACAACTATCCAGGTAATCTCTGGAAGCATCGGTTAGTCCATTATAAAAGATATCAAGTATTTCATTTTTCTTAAGAGGATGATCAGGCAAAGCATTAAGTAATTGGAGAAGCCTCCCCCAAGCTTGTGGGAGACTCTCTTCTTCAATTTGCACAAAATTATATATATCCCTTAAGGCAGCTTGTTTCTTATGAGCAAGGAAATATTTAGCAGAGAAGCAAAAAATCATATCCCGGGGACTATGCACACAACCAGGATCAAGAGAATTAAACCATATCTTAGCATCACCCTTTAATGAGAACGGGAATATTTTAAGGATGTAAAAGTAGCGAGTTCTCACATCATTAGTGAATAGGGTGGCTATATCATTTAATTTAGTAAGATGTGCCACAACAGTTTCATATTCATAACCATAAAAATGATCAAATTCAACCAAAGTAATTATAGTAGGATCAATAGAGAATTCATAATCCTTATCAGTAACAAAGATAGGTGAAGTAGCATAAGCAGGATCATATTTCATTCTAGCATTCAGAGTTTTTTGTTTAAGCTTAGCTAATAATTTCTTAAGATCACTTCTATCATTGCAAGCAAGAAAGTCTCTTTTAGTTTCTTCATCCATAACATAGCCCTCAGGCACAACAGGTAATTCATATTTATTAGGAGAACCTTCATAATCACTTTCATCAGTATTATCAGGTTCAATAATTTCATTCTCTCTAGACCTAGCAAGTTGTTCATCAAGAAATTCACCAAGTGGCACAGTTGTATCAAGCATAGAAGTAGTTTCATCATAAGTATCATGCATGGCAGAAGTGGCATCATCAATAATATGCGACATATTAGAATCAATAGCAGAAGCAGGTTTAGGTGTCGCAAGCTTACTCAAAACGGAAGGTGAATCAAGTGCAGAGCTAGATGGCAGTTCCTTACCTCCCCTCATAGTTGAGCGATAAATCTTGGTTTTTGGATCTCTCTAGTTCTTCATAATGATAAGCAGATATAAATCCCAAGAGACTCAAAGAATAGAGCTATGCTCCCCGGCAACGGCGCCAGAAAATAGTCTTGATAACCCACAAGTATAGGGGATCGCAATAGTTTTCGAGGGTAGAGTATTCAACCCAAATTTATTGATTCGACACAAGGGGAGCCAAAGAATATTCTCAAGTATTAGCAGCTGAGTTGTCAATTCAACCACACCTGGAAACTTAATATCTGCAGCAAAGTGTTTAGTAGCAGAGTAATATGATAGTAGTGGTAACGGTAGCAAAAGTAACGGTAGCAAAAGTAATGTTTTTGGTATTTTGTAGGGATGATAACAATAGCAACAGAGAAGTAAGTAAGCGAAGAACAATATATGGAAAGCTCGTAGGCAATGGATCGGTGATAGAGAATTATGCCGGATGTGGTTCATCATGTAACAGTCATAACCTAGGGTGACACAGAACTAGCTCCAGTTCATCAATGTAATGTAGGCATGTATTCCGAATATAGTCATACGTGCTTATGAAAAAGAACTTGCATGGCATCTTTTGTCCTACCCTCCCGTGGCAGCGGGGTCCTAGGGGAAACTAAGGGATATTAAGGCCTCCTTTTAATAGAGTACCGGACCAAAGCATTAACACATAGTGAATACATGAACTCCTCAAACTAAGGTCATCACTGGGAGTGGTCCCGATTATTGTCACTTCGGGGTTGCCGGATCATAACACATAGTAGGTGACTATAGACTTGCAAGATAGGATCAAGAACTCACATATATTCATGAAAACATAATAGGTTCACATCTTAAATCATGGCACTGGGACCCTAGTGACAACCATTAAGCATAACAAAGTCATAGCAACATCAATCTCAAAACATAGTGGATACTAAGGATGAAACCCTAACAAAACTAACTCGATTACATGATAAATCTCATCCAACCCATCACCGTCCAGCAAGCCTACGATGGAATTACTCACGCACGGCGGTGAGCATCATGAAATTAGTGATGGAGGATGGTTGATGATGACGATGGTGACGGATTCCCCTCTCTGGAGCCCCGAACGGACTCCAGATCAGCCCTCCCGAGAGAGTTTAGGGCTTGGCGGCGGCTCCGTATCGTAAAATGCAATGAATCTTTCTCCCTGATTTTTCCCTCTCCGAACACGAATATATAGAGTTGGAGTTGTGGTTAGAGGAGCTCTAGGGGGACCACGAGGTAGGGGGCGCGCCCAGGGGGAAGGCACGCCCCCACCCTCGTGGCTAGGGTGTGGGCCCCCTGGCCTTGATCTTTTGCCAGTATTTTTAATTATTTCCAAAAATACGCTCCGTGGAGTTTCAGGTCATTTCGAGAACTTTTGTTTCTGCACATAAATAACACCATGGTAATTCTGCTGAGAACAGCGTCAGTCCGGGTTAGTTCCATTCAAATCATGCAAGTTAGAGTCCAAAACAAGGGCAAAAGTGTTTGGAAAAGTTGATACGATGGATACGTATCATCCACCAGAAAGCAGGAGTAGGGTTTTACACCGCAAGGTGGCCCGAACCTGGGTAAACTGGCGTATTCCTCTTCTTCCCCACTTGAGTGTGTATCCGATGAGGTTAGGCTATAGGGCGACGAGCTTGAGACTTGAGAGGTTGAGATCTTCGCACACGCCCCAGAGTTCGAACCTTCTTGGGTTTGCGGAGCCCTGAATCCGACATCTGGCGTGCCAGTTAGGGGTGTGTCAAGGTCATTTTTCTTCCTCCGCTTTGTCTCCGCTTCGTCGACCCCATGACCAAAGCTCATCGGGCCCGCGCTGAGCGTTGGGTCACATGCGCCGCCCAGGCGGTGTCCCTTGGCTGTGGCTCTCCTCACTGCCCCGTTCGCCCCGCATCCAGCACCGCCACAAGCGCCCCGTTCGTCGACGGCACAACCTGTCGCCGCCACCGACCATGCGGTACGACAGCCACCCCGCCGCGCCCACCTTCGGCCCCGCCACGACATTGTAGCCTCGCACTCATCACGAGTTTATGAGCACACAAGATGCACTCTTCATGGCGCGTGAGATTCTACGCCACCGCCCCACCAATGGTGTGTACGCCGCCTGGCTCGACTGAGTCACCGAGCTAGTCAACGCCACGTGCGGAGGCCTAGAGCCCTCCCATTTTCTGCAGGAGTCGCCCCTGTCGCACCTACTTGTTCTTTAGAAGAGGACCCGGAGGGCCTCACAGGGGCCAAGCTGCAAGCTGGGTTTCTCACCAGCTCATGAGATGCTACCCCGGATGCTGGACAGGGCAGGTTACCCCCGTAGGCCACCTCTCGGACGATGGCAGCAACTGTCAATAAGGCGGAAGCATAGGGGGCTGACACCAGGGTGACGGACGCCGAAGGCCGAGATCGTCGGGACTCCGTGAGGCCGGAGCCCCTCGTGAGCCAACGTGGTGCCCCTAGCCGCGTCGCCGCCGATGACAACCCCCATTTGCAACTCTTTGTTGGGAATCGTTGCATGGAAAATAAAAAATTCTACGCACACGCAATGATCTATCCATGGAGATGTATAGAAATGAGGGGGGAGTGTGTCTACGTACCCTCATAGACCGTAAGAGGAAGCGTTTCTTAACGCGGTTGATTTAGTCGAACTTCTTCGTGCTTCAACCGGTCAAGTACCGAACGCACGACACATCCGCGTTCTGCACACGTTCAGCTCGGTGACGTCCCTCGCCTTCTTGATCCAGCAAGACGTTGAGCTAGTAGATGAGTTCCATCAGCACGAAGGCGTGGCGACAGTGGTGGTGAATTGATCCTCGCAGGGCTTCGCCTAATCACTACGAAAATATGACCGGGGGAGTAAACGGTGGTGGGGGGTGCCGCACACGACTAAACAATTGTCTGGGTGTGCTAGAGCGCCCCCCACATATATATAGGTGGGAGGGAGAGCGGAGGCATCCAGGAGGCGCCCCAAGTAGGCTGAATCCTACATGGGGTCCTCCCAAGTGGCACGCCCCCTGCCTTATTTGTCAGAGGGGGAAGCAAAGAGCGGGAGGGGGAAAGGAAGGGGAATCCTATTCCCTTTCTTTCCTTATCTCCTTCCTTTCCTTCTCCACCTTGGACGGCCCATATGGGGGGCACACCAGCCCCTTGTGGCTAGTGCGTTTCCCCTCTTGGCCCATAAGGCCCAAATCTTTTGCCGGGGGTGCCCGGAACGCCTTCCGGTGACCCGATAAGTACCCGATACCCCCCAAAACACTTCCGGTGTCCGAATACCATCGTATTATATATATATATACATTAATATTTACCTCTTGACCATTTCGATACTCCTCGTCATGTCCGTGATCTCATTCGGGAGTCCGAACAACATTTGGTCACCAAATCACATAACTCATATAATACTATATCGTCATCGAACGTTAAGCGTGCGGACCCTACGGGTTCGAGAACTATGTAGACATGACCGAGACACCTCTCTGGTCAATAACCAATAGCGGAACCTGGATGCCCATATTGGCTCCTACATATTCTACTAAGATCTTTATAGGTCGAACCGTTATGACAACATACGCAATTCCCTTTGTCCATCGGTATGTTACTTGCCCGAGATTCGATCATCGGTATCTTCATACATAGTTCAATCTTGTTACCGGCAAGTCTCTTTAGTCGTTCCGTAATACACCACCTCGTGACTGATGCGGCTTCAACTATGTCGGTATTTCCTCAAAGAGGAAGGGATGATGCAACACATCTACGATAGGTATTTCCCTCAGTGATGAGACCAAGGTTATCGAACCAGTAGGAGAACCACGCAACACCACGTAAACAACTCCTCACACAAAGAACAAATACTTGCAACCCGACGTAAAAGAGGGGTTGTCAATCCCTCACGGGTAAAAAGATAGGTAAAATTGTAGTAGATTGGATAAATAGATCTCGCGGGAATGCGAGATAAAATAAATAAAGAAAAAATGCAGCAAGGTATTTTTGTATTTTTGGAAAAATAGATCTAAAAATAAAAGCAAATAAAAATAGTTTGCAAAGGCAAATATAATGAAGAAGAGTCCCGGGGGCCGTATATTTCTCTAATGGCTTCTCTCGAGAAAAATGGCATATGGTGGGTAAACAAATTGCTGTTGGGAAATTGATAGAACTTCAAATAATCATGACGATATCTAGACAATGATCATTATATAGGCATCACGCCCAAGATTAGTAGACCGACTCCTGCCTGCATCTACTACTATTACTCCACACATCGACCGCTATCCAACATGCATCTAGTGTACTAAGTTCATGGAGAAATGGAGTGATGCAATAAGAATGATGACATGATGTAGACAAGATGTATTTATGTAGAAATAGACCCCATCTTGTTATCCTTAATAGCAACGATACATACGTGTCGGTTCCCCTTCTATCACTGGGACCAAGCACCGTAAGATCGAACCCATCACAAAGCACCTCTTCCCATGGCAAGAAAAATCGATCTAGTTGGCCTAACTATACCAAAGATTCAAAGAAGAAATACGAGGCTATAAGTAATCATGCATATAAGAGATCAAAAGACTCAAATAATTTTCATGGATAAAAACATATATATGATCATAAACTCAAAGTTCATCAGATCCCAACAAACACATCGCAGAAAGAGTTACATCAAATAGATCTCCAAGAGACCATTGTATTGAGAATCAAAAGAGAGAGAGAGAGGAACCCATCTAGCTACTAAATACAGACCCGTATGTCTACAATGAACTACTCACGCATCATCAAAGAGGCACCAATGAGGATGATGAACCCCTCCGTGATGGTGTCTTCATTAGATCTAGTGGTTCTGGAACTTGCGGCGGCTGGAATTGACTTTTGTCGACTCCCCTAGGGTTTCTAGAATATTGGGGTATTTATAGAGCAAAGAGGCGGTGCGGGAGGCCACTTAGGTGGGCACATTCCACCTGGGCGCGCCTGGGCCCCCAGGCGCGCCCTGGTGGGTTGTGCTCCCCTTGAATCCCCCCTCTGGTACTTGTTTGGCCCAACAGGTGTCTTCTAGTCCAGAAAAATTCTCCAAAAATTTTCGCTGCGTTTGGAATCCTTTTATTATTGATTTTCTGTGAGGTAAAAAACAAGCAAAAAACAGCAACTGGCACTGGGCACTATGTCAATAGGTTAGTCCCAAAAAATGATATAAAGTTGCTATAAAATGATTGTAAAACATCCAAGAATGATAATATAACAACATGGAACAACAAAAAATTATAGATAAGTTGGAGACATATCAACATCCCCAAGCTTAATTCCTTCTCGTCCTCGAGTAGGTAAATGATAAAAACAGAATTTTTGATGTGGAATGCTGCCTAACATGTTCATCATATATATTCTTTTCTTTGTAGCATGGACATCTGGACTTTATATGATTCAAAGCAATAGTCTAGTTTTGACATGAAGATTTCAATACTCAAGCATATCAACAAGCGACCATGTCTTTCAAAATATCAACACTAAAGCAAGTTATCCCTAGCCCATTATGCTCAATCATTGATCCATTCATGAAACACACCCGCATATTAGCTACACCCAATGCTCAAGTACGGTCATAGTGCCCCTTAGTTGGTGCTTTATAAGAGAAGATGGAGACTCAAGTAAAACTAAAAATTGCATAAAGTAAATAGAAAGGTCCTTCACAGAGAAGTAGGGATTTGTAGAGGTGCCAGAGCTCAAAGTGAAAAGGATAGAGATAAACACATTTTGGGTGGTATGCTTTTCCTGTCAAGGAAAATGATCGAGTAGTTCCCAATACTTTCCATGCTAGATATATCATAGGCCGTTCCCAAACAAAAAATAAAGTTTACTCCTTTTTCCACCATACTTTCACTTTCCATGGCTAGCCGTATCCACGAGTGCCTTCCATACCAACACTTACCAAGGAATTTATTATTTGACAACATAAAGTAAACTCATTTTTTATTTCGCGACTGGGCATCCCCAATACCTTTGCCGTACTCTCGTGCAATGACAAGTGAATAAACACTCATCTTTAGAATAACACATCTAGCATGGAAATATATCAGCCACCCCCTACTGTTTCATGAGCAGTACGAGCACACAAAAGAGAAATTTATTTTGAAAATTATGGCGGATACAAATTTGCTTAGAACAGCAAAAGAATACCGCGTATAGGTAGGTATAGTGGACTCATGTGGAAAAACTGGTTAAAGGGTTTTGGATGCACAAGTAGTGATCATACTTAGTGCAAATGAAGGCTAGCAAAAGATTGAGAAGCATCCAACCAGGAAACGAAAAGTCTCATAAGCGAGCATTAAGCATAACTAACACCGAATAATGCACCACAAGTAGGATATAATTTCATTGCATAAATATTGACTTTTGTGCTTGCAAAGGGAATCACAAACCTTAACACCAATATTCTTACTAAAGCATAATTACTCATCAGCATGACTCACATATTATATCATCATATTGCATAACTATTAAAAGGAATCAAGTTTATTTTGTCCAATGATCTTCATGAAAGTTTTTATTATATCCTTTTTGAATATCTATCACTTTGGGACTAGTTTCATATGTTGCTTTTGATAGCTCAAACAAATCTAAGTGAAGAACATGAGCATAAAAAATTTCTTCTCTCAAAATAATTTAAGTGATGCATGAGAGAATTTCTAAAAAATTTACTAACTCTCAAATAAATCTAAGTGAAGCATGGGAGCATTTCTTCAAAAAATACTAAAGCACACTGTGCTCAAAAAGATACATGTGAAGCACTAGAGAAATTCGATAGCTCAAAAAGATTTAAGTGAAGCATAGAGAGCAATTCTTAACAAATCATAGGATAATTTTGGCTGTCTCAAATAGGTGTGTCCAGCAAGGATAGATGACTCAAAGGAAAAAGAAAAACAAGCAAAGACTCATATCATACAAGACGCTCCAAGCAAAACTCATGATATGTGACAAATAAAAATATAGCTCCAAGTAAAATACCGATGGTCATTAGAAGAAAGATGGGATGCCACTCGGGCATCCCCGAGCTTAGTTGCTTGCTTCTCTTTTAGATAATAGCTTGAGATGCCATGGGGCATCCCCAAGCTTAGGCTCTTCGTACTCCTTATTCATTCATCCATTATGATCTCACCCAAAACTTGAAAACTTCAATCACACAAAACTCAAAAAACCCTTCATGAGATCCGTTAGTATAACAAAGAAAATCACTACTCTAAGTAATGTTGAAAATCCATTAATATTTTATTTTTGCATTGTATCTACTGTATTCCAATCGAAATAAGCACATAACGCAAAGAAAACAGAACAGTCTGTAGTAATCTGAAAACTTCGAATACTTCTGTAACTCCAAAAATTCTGGAAAATTAGGAAAACGTGGGAAAGTTGTACATAAATCTTTTGCACAAAAAATAAGGATTTTATGATGCTTCTGTTAGAAATTAAAATTATTTTTCTAGATGCAAAAGTTTCCGTTTTTAACAAGATCAAATCAACTATCACCCAACATGATCCCAAAGGCTTTACTTGGCACAAACACTAATTCAAACATAAAGAACACAATCATAACAGTAGCATAATTGTGCAAACACTCAAGAACAGAAATAAAAAGACAAAAATAAATTTTATTCATTGGGTTGCCTCCCAACAAGCTCTTTCTTTATAGCCATTAAGATAGGCTTTGCGATTTCAATGATGCTTACATGAAAGATAAGAATAGCAACACAAAGGGAGCATCATAAAACATGTGAAAAAACATATTTAAGTCTAACATGCTTCCTATGCACAGGAATTTTATAAGGAAACAAATTATCAATACAAGAAACATCTAACATATGCAAAGAAGAGGAATAAAACATTAATGATCTCAACATAACGAGAGGTAATTTAGTAACATGAAAATTTCTACAACCATATTTTCCTTTCTCATAATAATTACATGTAGGATCATAATCAAATTCAACAATATAACCATCACATAAAATATTATCTCCATGATCCACATGCAAGCAAAGTTGACACTCTTCCAAAATAGTGGTATTATCATCAAATAAAGTATGACCTTTCCAAGCCCACTTTTATCAAAAAATTCATAAGATTGGACACTCTCCAAATATGTGGGATTATTTTTAGCTAAAGTTGACACTCTTCCAAAACCACTTTTAATATTATCGCAAGCACATTCATCATGAGATTTAAATAAATTTTCAAGATCATAAGAATCCTTATCACCCCAATCATGATCATTGGAACAAGTAGTGGACTTAACAAAACAAGCATCCCCAAGCTTGGGGTTTTGCATATCACTACCACAATTGACATTAATAGAATTTACAATAACATCATTGCAATCATGTTTTTATTCAAGGAGCTATCATGAATCACTTTATAAATTTCTCCATTTAACACTTCATCACAATTTTCAGATTCATGAATCTCAAGCAAAACTTCATAAAAATAATCTAGTGAACTTAATTCACTAGCAATTGGTTCATCATAATTGGATCTTTTGAAAAGATTAGCAAGTGTATGAGGATCCATATCAATAGATTTTTAGCAAGCAAAGATGCAAGCAAATAGAAGACACATGGCAACACAAGAAGGCAAGAGATCTAACGAGAAAATGGCGAACAAAAAAGAGGGCGAATAAAATGACGAATTTTTGTGAAGTGGGGGAGATGAAAATGAGAGGCAAATGGCAAATAATGTAAATTGCAAGGAGATTATATTTGTGATTTAGAACCTGATAGATGTTGGTGATGTCTCCTCGGCAATGGCGCCAGAAATTCCTTTTGATGCGGCTTGAACTACATCGGTATTTCCCCAAAGAGGAAGGGATGATGAAACACAACTACGATAGGTATTTCCCATAGTGATGAGACCAAGGTTATCGAACCAGTAGGAGAACCATGCAACACCACGTAAACATCTCCTGCAGACAAAGAACAAATACTTGCAACCCAACATAAGAGAGGCATTGTCATTCCCTCACGGGTAAAAACATAGGTAAAATTGTAGTAGATTGGATAAATAGATACCACGGGAACGCGAGATAAAATAAATAAAGAAATATTGCATCAAGGTATTTTTGTATTAATAGATCTAAAAATAAAAGCAAATAAAAATAGATCGCAAAGGCAAATATAATACAGAAGAGACCCGGAGGCCGTAGATTTCATTAGTGGCTTCTCTCAAGAAAGATAGCATATGGTGGGTAAACAAATTACTCTTGGGCAATTGATAGAACATCAAATAATCATAACAATATTTAGGCAATGATCATTATATAGGCATCATGTCCAAGATTAGTAGACCGACTCCTGCCTACATCTACTACTATTACTCCACACATCGACTGCCGTCCAGCATGCATCTAGTGTATTAAGTTCATGGAGAAACGAAGTAATGCAATAAGAACGATCACATGATGTAGACAAGATCTATTTATGTAGAAATAGACCCCATATTGTTATCCTTAATAGCAACGATACATACATGTCGGTTCCCCTTCTGTCATTGGGTTCAAGCACCGTAAGATCGAACCCATCACAAAGCACCTCTTCCCATGGCAAGAAAAATCGATCTAGTTGGCCTAACTAAAGCAAAGGTTTGAAAAGAAATATGAGGCTATAAGTGATCATGCATATAAGAGATCAAAAGACTCAAATAACTTTCATGGATAAAAACATAGATCTGATCATAAACTCAAAGTTCATCGGATCCCAACAAACACACAGCAAAAAGAGTTACACCAAATAGATCTCCAGGAGACCATTGCATTGAGAATAAAAAGAGAGAGAGAGAGAGGAAGCCATCTAGCTAGTAACTATGGACCCATAGGTCTACAATAAACTACTCACACATCATTGGAGAGGCACCAATGAGGATGATGAACCCCTCCTTGATGGTGTCTAGATTGGATCTGGTGGTTCTGGAACTTGTGGCGGCTGGAATTGATTTTCGTCGACTCCCCTAGGGTTTCTGGAATATTGTTGTATTTATAGAGCAAAGAGGCGATGCGGGAGGCCACCGAGGTGGGCACGAACCACCTGGGCGCGCTTGGGCCCCCAGGCGCACTGTGGTTGGTCGTGATCCCCTCAGAGCCCCCTCTGGTACTTCTTTGGCCCAACAGGCGTCTTCTGGTCTAGAAAAACTCTCCAAAAAGTTTTGCTGCGTTTGGACTCCGTTTGATATTGATTTTCTGTGAAGTAAACAACAAGTAAAAACATCAACTCGCACAAGGCACTATGTCAATTGGTTAGTCCCAAAAAATGATATAAAGTTGCTATAAAATGATTGTAAAACATCGGAGAATGATAATATAATAGCATTGAAAAATAAAAAATTATAGATACACTGGAGACGTATCAATGACTAACTCCTCAGTCTTCTACTATGCAACTTTACTCTTGTAGACTCGTGTTGGGCCTCCAAGCGCAGAGTTTTGTAGGACAGTAGAAATTTTCCCTCAAGTGGATGACCTAAGGTTTATCAATCCGTGGGAGGCGTAGGATGAAGATGATCTCTCTCAAAGAACCCTGCAATCAAAACAAGAAATCTCTTGTGTCCCCAACACACCCAATACAATGGAAATTTGTATAGGTGCACTAGTTCGGCGAAGAGATGGTGATAAAAGTGTAATATGAACGGTAGAAATATTTTTTTATAATTTGAAAATAAAAAAACAGCGAGGTAGCAATTGGTAAAATAGGGCACAAATGGTATTGCAATGCTTCAAATGAGGCCTAGGGTTCGTACTTTCGCTAGTACAATCTCTCAACAATGCTAATATAATTGGATCATATAACCATCCCTCAACGTGCAATGAAGAATCACTCCAAAATTCCTACCTAGCGGAGAACATAAGAAGAAATTGTTTGTAGGGTACGAAACCACCTCGAAGATATTCTTTCCGATCGATCTATCCAAGAGTTCACACTAAAATAATACCAAATAATTTTAGATTCATAATACTCAATCCAACATAAAGAACTTCAAAAAGTGCACCAAGATTTCTATCGGAGAAACAAAGACAAGAACGTGCATCAACCCCTATGCATAGATTACCCCAATGTCACCTCGGGAATCTGCAAGTTGAGTGCCAAAACATATATCAAGTGAATCAATATGATACCCCATTGTCACCATGATTCATATGCAAGACATACATAAAGTGTTCTCAAATCCATAAAAGTATTCAATCCGATAAAACAAAATCTCAAAGGGAAAACTCAATTCACCACAACAAGATAGAGAGTGGAAACACCATATGATCCGACTATATTAACAAAGCCCACGATACATCAAGATGATGACATCTCAAGAACACAATAGCGAGAGATTAAACACATAGCTACTGATACAAACCCTCAGCCCTGAGGGTGGACTACTCCCTCCTCATCGTGGTGGCCGCCGGGATGATGAAGATGGCCACCGAAGAAGATTTCCCCCTCTGGCAGAGTGCGAAAACGGGGTCTAGATTGGTGTTCGGTGGCTACAGAGCCTTGTGGCGGCGGAACTTCTGATCTAGGGTTTCCCCGAGGGTTTTTGGAATATTTGGGAATTTATAGGGCGAAGAGGGGGTGCGGGAGGCCACCGTGGTGGGCACAACCCACCTGGGCGCGCCTGGGCCCCCAGGCGTGCTTTGGTGGGTTGTGTTGGGGCACCCCCAGGTGCTACTCTGGCCCAATGGATGTCTTCTGGTCCATAAAAAATCCACGAAAAGTTTCGCGGTGTTTGGACCCCGTTTGATTTTGATTTCCTGCGATGTAAAAAACAGGCAAAAACAACAACTGGCACTGGGTACTGGGTCAATAGGTTAGTCCGAAAAAATGATATAAAGTTGCTATAAAATGATTGTAAAACATCCAAGAATGATAATATAACAACATGAATACTTCATAAATTATTGATACGTTGGAGACGTATCAACATCCCCAAACTTAATTCCTACTCGTCCTCAAGTACGTAAATGACAAAAGAAATAATTTATGAAGTGTGAATGCTAGCAAAGTGCACAAGTTTGATCATTGACAATTTCAATCACTTTGCCTAGCATCATAACAACAATTATTTCTTATAAAACTTCTCATGTTAAAGTAGCAACCAATTCACATGTTAAGGTTCAAACAATGAATTCTCCTAAAACTCAACAACCTATGTTCTCAGTCACCAAGCAATTGCAATTCAACTTATTCAACAGAGTCTAAGTAAGAGCTCCACATACTCAACCATCATATAGTCTTCTAGGATTGCTAACACTCACCGCATACACATGAGCAAAACATTTCAACCGGACACATAGAAAGATAGGGGCTTATAATTTCACCTCCCAACGTATTGACCTCAAGGGTGATGTCAACAATAATAACTCATGCTACCCATATCCAACTGGATATATGTGCCTAGATCTTCCCTCACCACATGATGCTTGCGAAAAATAAAAAGGATTAGAGAGATAAACTTTAACTCTTGCATGAAAGTAAAAACATAAAAGTAAAAGATGGGACCTTCACAGAGGGAAGCAGGGATTGCCACGCGCTTATTTGATTGTATGCTCAATCCCTTAGTGCAAAAGAATGTCACGTTATATTGCCCCTTATGATAGCAACCTTTATTATGTAGTCTGTCGCTTTTATTCTTTGCCATCACAAGTTCGTACAACGCTCAATTTTCTCTTACACTAAATAATCTAACACTTCTAAAAGAATTTTTTATTGCCTTATTGCACCGATGACAACTTACTTGAAGGTTCTTGCTCAATCCTTAGGTAGGTATGGTGGATGCTTGAAAATAAGATTTGGGTTTAAGGGTTTTTGGATGCACAAGTAGTATCTCTACTTGGTGCGGAATTTTTGGCTATCAAGGATGGGGGGCAAGCACCACATGTTGAAGGATCTATGACAATATAACTTCTATGTGAATATGAAAAAACATAAACCATTACGTTGTCTTCCTTGTCCAGCGTCAAAATTTTTGGCATATAATATTTTGATGTTGGCTCATAATCACAAAAGATTTCCAAGATAGTGTATTTGGATGTGAAAGTTCTCTTTCTTATACTAATTATTCATGAATTGCTTGTATGACCAATATTGTGATTGTCAAGCTTCAAAAGATTTCACTATCTAAACCCAATGTGAATCTACCACTAGGCATGATATAATTTCAACTTCATGATATTCAATTCCTTAAAAAAATTACTCATAGGATATAAGTGAAGCACAAGAGTAAATGACAAGCTACTCTAAAATGACATAAGTGAAGATCAAGCGAGTAGTTATGTAAATGGGTAGCTATTTGAGGACTCTCTCTTATTTAAAAAACTTTTAGATCTAAGTATTTTATTAAAACAACAAGCGAAATAAAATAAAATGACAATCCAAGAATAGCAGACATCATGTGAAGAAGCAAAAACTTAGGCTCAACCGATACTAACCGTTAATTGTTGAAGAAGAAAGGTGCGATGCCTACCGAGGCATCCTCAAGCTTAGATGCTTGAGACTTATTGAAATATTATCTTGGGGTGCCTTGAGCATCCCCAAGATTGAGCTTTTGTGTCTCCTTAATTCCTTTTATACCACGGTTTCCCTAAATCTTAAAGGCTTCGTCCACACAAAACTCAACAGGAACTCATGAGATAAGTTAGTATAAACTAATGCAAAACTTTATCATTCTCTATAGTAGCAAATCACTAAAATTATTATTTAACATTGCACACTAAATTCTTCTGCATATGTAACACTCCTACCCTCAAATAGAATCATTAAACAAGCAAACATAACAACAATCTGCCAAAACAGTACAATTTGTAAAGAATGCAAGAGTATCAATACTTATTTAACTCCAAAAATTATGAAAATTTACCACACTGTAGAAAATTTATCATACCTTATTTTTCAAGAAAAATTAGTATTTTATCACATTCTAACTTTTCTAGGGATTTTTTCAACAATGGTAAACTTTATGTTTTGAAACAACAACATATAGACTTGCAAAAAAAGCATGGTAAAGGCTATCCTTGACATTTTTACTGAAAATAAACATGCAAAACATTATTATAAATAACAGCAAGCAAATCCTAAAAAAATAAAATGATGCTCCAAGTAAAACTCATATCATGTGAAGAATGAAAACATAGCTCCAAGTGATGTTATTTATAATGTTGGAGACGAAAGAGGGGATACCTTCCGGGGTATCCCCAAGCTTAGTTTCTTGGATATTCCTTGAATATTACCTTGAGGTGCCTTGGGCATCCCAATCTTAGGGTCTTGTCACTCTTTATTCTCCTCATATCGATGTCTCTCCCAAAACCTTAAAACTTCAATCACACAAAACTTAACGCTACTTCGTGAGATAGGTTAGTATGATAAAGAGCAAACCATTTAACTTTGGTACTGTCAAAGACAAGATTCATAATTGTTCTCACACAATGCCAACTGTAGCATATTGTTTCCACAATTTATATTGAGCAATATAATCCATAGAAACTAGAAAACAAGCCAACTATGCATTGAAAACAGAATCTGTCAAAAACAGAACAGTCTGTAGTAATCTGGACTCCAACCATACTTCTGCTACTCCTAAAATTCTGATAAATTAGGACAACCTGGGTAATTTGTGTATTAATCTTCTGAAAAAATCAGCATTTTAGCACGCTTATGTTAAAAATGAGAATTGTTTTCCTAAGCGCAAAAGTTTCTGCTTTTCAGCAAGATCAAATCAACTATCATCGTAAGCCATCCCAAAGGTCTTGCCTGGCACTTAATTGAAACAAAAGCTATAAAACATGATTAATACAGTAGCATAATCATGTGAGCACAGAAAAAACAATAGGTAAAAGTGTTGGGTTGTCTCCCAACAAGCGATTTTCTTTAATGCCTTTTAGCTAGGCATGATGATTTCAATGATGCTCGCATAAAAGATAAGAATTGAAACATAAAGAGAGCATCATGAATCATAAGTTCCTCTTTTCATGATCCAAAAGCATAGAAAATTTATTACTCTCCATATAAATAATTTTATTCTCATTCATAATAGTGGGAGTATCATAGGAAACTAGAATACTATAAATTGTTCCCACATTAAAAGAGTAATGTTCAATAAAAGGATATTCAAAATTATGACAATAATTATCACTACTTTTTATAACATAAGTATCATCACAATAATCATCATAAGTGGGAGGCATGCAATCATCATAGCAAATTTGATCATTCAAAGTAAGGGGACTAAAAAGATCATCTTCATTAAGCATAGCATCCCCAAGCTTGGGACTTGGAATATTATAAGCATAATCACTCTCATCATTAATAGTATGAATAGCACCGATGGTATAACAATTGCTATCATCATAATTTCCCAAGTTGGTGCCAAAAAGATTTCCTAGATTATAAGAAGTATCATTATCTTCCCAATCATAATCATCACAACAAGCAATGGGCATAACAAAATCATCATCAATAGTGCTTTCGGACATTGTGCCACAAGACATATAAGCAATATCATCATCAAGTGCATCATCTTCCACACTTATTTTTGATTTATTTTCACGAGGCATAACAATAATAGGAGCAACATTGGTTGGGAGAGATACCTTTTTACCTCTATTCTTTCTTCTTTTCTTCTTCTTCTTCACCACATCACGTGTGTGTTTAATTATTATTTTCAAGCTTCTTATTGATGAGATTGGTTGAATAGGGAGCTCCTCCTCGTCACCTATATCGTCATGAGAGACAATAGGAGGGAAAGTAGAAATCTTTACCCTTTCATTACTATTCCTTTTATATTCTATTGGGTTTCCCATCTTCTTATAGTTGGCAATATAAGCATTCTCATTGCAATTTACCATGCAAAACATATAGATATTCTTTAGCTTAGTTTCAATGTCATCCGTGAGAATGAATGCTTCAAACAAACTATTTTTATGTGTCAATTCTTCACTCCCCCAAAAAGGCAAAGCTCATTATAAAGTTCAAGGGTGATTAAGTTATTGCAATATTGCAATATCATGAAAAAGTTTGCATTAGAAATTAAGATGACCAACCTTATTGTAAAGTTCACAAGTAATAGGACAAACAGAACATAATTTTGTAGCAAATTCATCTATCACTTTGAGAAAAGAATTGGTTCTATCATGTTTATGCTTCTTGAAAATCTATCTTCCCCACAAGGCACGTCTTCACAAACTTTATGCACTCCACAAAAATTGACATGCTTATAAGAAACATTTTTCTCATGACTAGTGCAATAATCATTAGCATTTTGGATATTCAAAGAATTCATACTAACAACATTGAAATCATGCTCATATTCAAATATTTTGTGCCAAACATTTTATTGACTTCTTCTTCTAACAATTGAGCACAAAATTCCGATCCATCATTTTCAAGAAAGATATTATAAAGATGATCAATAATATGATGCAACCTCAATTCCATTTTTATGTAGTTTTCTTTTATAAACCAAACTAGTGATAAAACAAGAAACTAAAAGATTCAATTACAAGATCTAAAGATATACCTTCAAGTACTCACCTCCCCGGCAACGGCGCCAAAAAGAGCTTGATGTCTACTACGCAACTTTATTCTTGTAGACTCGTGTTGGGCCTCTAAGCGCAGAGTTTTGTAGGACAGTAGCAATTCTCTCTAAAGTGGATGACCTAAGGTTTATGAATCCGTGGGAGGCATAGGATGAAGATGGTCTCTCTCAAACAACCCTGCAATCAAATACAAGAAATCTCTTGTGTCCCCAACACACCCAATACAATGTCAATTTGTATAGGTGCACTAGCGAAGAGATGGTGATAAAAGTGTAATATGAATGGTAGAAATATATTTTTATAATCTGAAAATAAAAAACAGCAAAGTAGCAATTGGTAAAACGGGGCACAAATGGTATTGCAATGCTTGAAAATGAGGCCAAGGGTCCGTACTTTCGCCAATGCAGTCTCTCAACAATGCTAATATAATTGGATCATATAACCATCCCTCAACGTGCAATGAAGAATCACTCCAAAGTTCCTATCTAGCGGAGAGCATAAGAAGAAATAGTTTGGAGGGTACGAAACCACCTCGAAGCTATTCTTTCCAATCGATGTATCCAAGAGTTCATACTAAAATAACACCAAATAATTTCAGATTCATAATACTCAATCCAACACAAAGAACTTCAAAGAGTGCCCCAAGATTTCTATCAGAGAAACAAAGACAAGAACATGCATCAACCCCTATGCATAGATTACCCCAATGTCACCTCGGGAATCCGCAAGTTGAGTGCCAAAACATATATCAAGTGAATCAATATGATACCCCATTGTCACCACGAGTATTCATATACAAGACATACATAAAGTGTTCTCAAATCCATAAAAGTATTCAATCCGATAAAATGAAATCTCAAAGGGAAAACTCAATTCACCACAACAAGATAGAGAGGGGAAACACTATATGATCCGACTATATTAACAAAGCCCGCGATACATCAAGATCATGACATCTCAAGAACACGAGAGAGAGAGAGATTAAACACATAGCTACTGGTACAAACCCTCATCCCCAAGGGTGGACTACTCCCTCCTCATCGTGGTGGCCGCCGGGATGATGAAGATGGCCATCGGTGATGATTTCCCCCTCCGGCAGAGTGCCGAAACAGGGTCTAGATTGGTTTTCGGTGGCTAAAGAGCCTTGCAATGGCGGAACTTCTGGTCTAGGGTTTCCACAAGGGTTTTTTGAATATTTGGGAATTTATAGGGGGAAGAGGGGGTGCGGGAGGCCACAGAGGTGGGCACTACCCACCTGGGCGCGCCTGGGCCCCCAGGCGCGTCCTAGTGGGTTGTGCTCCCCTCGGGGCACCCTCAGGTGCTGCTTTGGCCCAATGGATATCTTCTAGTCCATAAAAAATCCACAAAAAATTTGCGGTGTTTGGGCTCCGTTTGATATTGATTTCCTGCGATGTAAAAAACAAGCAAAAAACAACTGGCACTAGGCACTGGGTCAATAGGTTAGTCCAAAAAATGGTATAAAGCTGCTATAAAATGATTGTAAAACATCCAAGAATGATAATATAACAGCATGAATACTTCATAAATTATAGATACGTTGGAGACGTATCAACTTACAACAGGTCTGGTACAGAGCATGGCATACTTTGTAGAGCCTATGGCTGAGGTATAGGGAATGATTTTCATTCTCTCTCTATGTTCTGCCGTGATCGGACTTTGAGTCTTACTCAACTTCACACCTTGTAACACAGGCAAGAACCCTTTCTTTGACTGATCCATTTTTTAACTTCTTAAAACTTTATCAAGGTATGTGCTTCGTGAAAGTCTATTAAGGGTCTCGATGTATCCCTATAGATCTTGATACCCAATATATATAAGCAGCTTCACCGACGTCTTTCATTGAAAAATTATTATTCAAGTATCCTTTTATTCTATCCAGAAATTCTATATCATTTCCAATGAATAATATGTCATCCACATATAATATCAGAAATGCTACAAAGCTCCCACTCACTTTCTTGTAAATACAAGCTTCATCATAAGTGTAACATCCCAAAATTCTAAATTTTGGAGTGTTATATTAATTAAATAAATTTTATTGGTTGTTTGATTGATTGATTGAAATGTGTGGAATTTGAAACAAAAATCGAATGAGAGGGAATAAAAGGACTTTCCCAAACTTTTCTATTTGAATCCCTATTTGATTTTTAGTTTGAATCTTGTAAAAATTCTCTGATAACAAAATAATATGAGAGGAGGAAAATGACACTCCAAAAGATCAGAGACAATGTTGGGATTGAGATTCAAATTTGACAAAAAACTGCAAATTATTTGAAACTCAGATTCTATTTTGGAGTTATTTCGAAAACAAATGTTTTTTTGTATTTTATTTGGTTGTCAAAATATGTTCATGTTTTAGGAAATTTTATTCTAAAACTTTTGGTATATAAAATGCCTATATAGAATATTTTGTGTTTCTTCTTTGTATTAGTTTTCCTCACTGTTTAAAAATAATAATAAACATTTTTTTATCCGCCTGGCCAGGCCAGCGAGGCCTAGCCATAGGACGACCCAGCCTAGCGCTAGCGTTATGGCTAGCGCACGCCGCCACCTCTCTCTCACGTGCGTCCCTCTCTCCCTTACCCTGGCGTTGGACCCCACCCGTCATCTTCTCCCGTCGCACGAAATCCCAGCTCGAGCACGGTTGCCATGCCGCATGCGCAAACGATGGAAACCCTATCTACGGCTTGCCCCCTGCCTCAAGAACATGTCATATAAATACCCAGCCACCTCCTCGTCCCACGCCCCCAAAACCCCACGCCGAAACCACTTCTACCTCACGTGATCTTCGTTTGGATCTCGCTGGAGCCGAGACGGTTCACCGTAGATCCCGACGTCGGTGAGCAACCCCGAACCACCAAATCTTGTCCAACATACTTCTCTCGTCTTTGCGCATCTCCTTGACATCGTTTCCTCATCCAGGGAGCACCAGAGCCTCGCCGTGGACCTCGCCCGACATTGCCGGAACAGCTACAGTAATCCCGACCTGCCTTTTTTTCGTTCTATTTTTAAAACAGAATAGTTTCAATCTTGTAAAATCCACAGTTAATTATCTACAAGGTACTTTTGAGTGATTCCAACTGCCTCGGATCACAAATTTTATGAAGTTTCTGTTAGTTCAATTGTATTTCATATTTGAGCAGCTTAAATTTGTGCTTGTATGAACTTTCTCAAATCACTAGATTTGAGCTATTTTGAGTTAGGAATATTATTTTTGACCTATTCTTTTTGCGACTGGTTACTTATTAGACTAGCTACGAAGTAGTGTTTAGTTTTCATGTTAGTGAGTTAGTTAGATTAGCTTTTTATTGTAAACAGTACTGTTTACTCTATTTTTAGTACTGTTTGTAGTTTAATTATTATTAATTAGTTTTAATTAGTTTCTTTTGCTAGTTTTCCCCAGTGTGTCATATATTCTATTGTTTAACAGTAGGTGATTTCTAAGATTTATTAGACTTAGTATTCTTGAGGTTCTAGGTGTTGTTTGTTGTATGACTAGTTGCTAGCAATAGGAATAGTGTTAGAGGTTCTAGGTACTGTTAGAATTTTATTATAGGAAAAATACTTTATGTTACATAGCGAATAATTATTTTTACCTTGTGTTAAGTATTTTTTGTTTTAGGATTTTTACTTGTTGTTAGGTAGAGTTGTTGTGGTGTAGATTAGCCCTATAAGTCTATTTGAGTGATTTGGAGTTTTATTTGGTTTTTACATTCGATCCTATTTCGGTTTCGTTGTTATTTTGATTGTTATGATTGAGTGCTAGAATGATTTCTTATGTGAATACTATGCTTGCTTGTATAGATTTCATCGAAGAGTGACGACTCGTTTATCAAGTTTTTAAGAGCGATAATATTTTCACCAACTGGCCAGGCAAGTTCACTTTGACCATGTTTTCCATACCTATGTTTATTTGCATGTAGTATCACCCTTTTAACAGTCTCTCCAGTAGTGTTATTGAATCTTGTAGTTGAGTAGAATGCATGAGGTAGGAACCATCTCCATGTTACCAAACCCGGGACGTTATATATTTTTAATGCTACGCTATAGTAGACGGGGTTTGGTATGAGTGCATGAGAGTGGTGTGAATAAGGAGGACTCTACGTCAATGGCGACAACTTCATGATGGCACCGGCAAGGACTGCATCTTCAGGACTCCTCAAGATTTCGAGACTCAAGACAAGAATTCAATACACACTACTGGGTGAAGGACGGTTGACGGGCACCCTGGAGAAACCAGTGGTTGGTCGGGATGCATGGACAAGCGCTATGACATCTTGCGGAAAGCTTCACCCAGACTCAAAGAGACGGAAGGATACTTCATCCCCGGAAGCTTACTTGTGCAACCGCAAGTCACAATGGGCTTTGGCTTGGTTGACCTTAGTGGTAACTCTGGCTGGGATGGTGCTAGCAGATGTAGAACTACGGTAGGATTGGATGAGCACCGGACAGTGGTCAGAGGAACTCTTCGGAAGACCATGTTTCGGTCATCTTGTTCTCAAACACCCTGAAGTGCGAGAATGTAAAGAGAGGGATCGAATCTTGCGGGTAAAGTGTACAAACCTCTGCAGAGGGTTAAAACCTAATCGATTAGCCGTGTCCCCCGTTACGGACAATTTGAGCCTCTGGACTTGGATCTATCTCGAAAATCTCAACACCGGACTGATAATTTAATTATGGGCAACTTATGATGATTTGGGTATGAGACATCGGTTGGCGGAACCATGTCATGACAGAAAACTCCGTAGTACAGACTCCTGATATTCCTTTGTTGTAGGGAAAATAAAACCAGCTTTTATGCAAACAAAACTCAGATACAGAGCCACAAAGCCATATTGCATATAGTATAGTTTACCATTTGTTTTCTCTTATTGTGATCTTGCCGGTACATTCAATGTAATGACCTACACGGCTGCAACGTATCATGTTACAGATATCTTCGACGAGTAAGAGTTACGATACAGGGTTACGGTCTACACTCAACTTGCCGATGGCGTTGATGGGACTCCACACCCGATGGTTTGTTTCCGCTGATACATATGAGTTATATATATCAGTTTTACATTATTTATACATGTGATTGCACTTTGATATATACATTGATGTACTATGTGTGCCAGCATACCGATCCAGGGATGGCACAGATACACAGAGGTTGACCATCTGAGGTCGGGTCACTACAGATATGGTATCAGAGCACATGTTGACTGTAGGACGTGACCCTAGAAATCGGAAAGCTCCTAGGACAGGAAATCTCTAAAACTTTATTTTCAAAAGAACCCATTATTTCTCATCTTTTTTGATTTTATCAAATATCTTCTCTTACCTCAAATAGTTAGAATATACCCCTTTCCTTTTGACCACACGGAGGATCAACTGAAGCCGCTCCAAGAAGGACAAGATATCAGACAACCGATGACCATTTCAGAGTAAATAGGATTTCACCATGCATTAAAATAGTTGAAGCTACAATAGTTGAAGACTCCGGAGACTCGAAGAATCTGAAGACTCTAAAGATTTATTTGACTTTTAGAAGACCAAACCCCTGTTATATACTTACGTTAGATGCGACGATTTGTGAGCTGTCATCTGTTTGATGTTTTTCCGACAGCCACAAATAAAACCCATTTTCAAAACTATTGCTTGTATTGTGTGTATTCCTCCCCACCTCTCTCTTATCTCACCCTAAAACCCTTGGACCCAGTAGATGATGAATGAAGTTGGACTGGTATTCTCTGGACTGAAAAACCAGCCGGAGGCAGAGCTATGGATTCAGAACATGGAGAATCACTTCGAGAGCAATTTGGTTTCAAGGAAGAATGAAGTATCGTACGCTCTTCAGTACTTTGAAGGAAGTGCTGCAACTTGGGGGCAGATGCATCAAGCTATACAAGGATGGAATGGAGCAAGGACTTGGGAAGAATTCAAGAAGACTCTGACAAGATCTCGTCTTATCCGGAAGCACCATGATACCCCAAGAAATAAACCTTGTGCCTGCAAGATTTGCGGAGAAATAGGACACACCCAGGAGGAACACAAGGATGGATGCCCTCATTGTGAGGAGAAACACCCAGCTGAGGAATGCCCAACTAGTCAGGTGACTTGTTTCTTGTGTGAAGGAACCACCCACTACCCAGCTCAGTGTCACATTTATCCCACGGTGCAACAAACTATTCAGAAGCAGGAAGAAGGAATGAAAGAAGCCCTTCGAGAAGTTATGAAAGAACCCGTGGTTAAGGAAAGTGTTGAAGACCCTGATGGAGAAAGCCTCAACAGATTTTACTTCAATGCATGTTATTCATGTGGAGAAGAAGGACATTTTTCATAGTATTACACCAAGGAAAGAAAAGAGTATCTGGGATACTTCCCGACAGAAGCAGTGGAGTTTGATCCACAGGGAATAGGACGTTTGATCAGAATGAAGAAAACCAAGAAGAGAAAACAAAGACACCCTCAGAACAACCCAATTTCTGCAAAGAGGGACAAGAGTCATATTACCTGTTTTGAATGTAAGGACGTCGGGCATTATGCCAATGATTGTCTCGAAAGGAAGCAAGGAACTCAAGGAGCAGGCACCATCACCAAGAAGCCTCGACACATGCCGGAAGTTATTTGTTTTCGTTGCAAGGAAGCAGGACATTTTGCTAGGGATTGTTCAAATCATGAGAAAGCTGGAGCTGAGTAGTGGAGATGTTGATATCAGTAATAAGGGTAGTATGGAAAACACTTTTCATGAGAATGCGGGGTTGAGTTATGTAATAGATTACTCAGAGATTGTAATAATTCATGACTCAATAAAGTTGATATGTCATATGCTGAAAGGTTTTAAGGAGTTGTTATGTTTTATCTTGGAAATTAATATTCTGGGTGAACATGGAAGAAAATGAGTTGTGATGCATAAACTGGATGTTGGAACTTGAGTTTGAAGTTTTGTTTGGATGATATAAATGTGTACCCAAGGAGATATGTACCTTATTCTGAGCACCATTTTTGTTTTACAACTGCAGATGACGACCCTTTATGAGTCTTTCCGCAAGGGACCGGAAACGATCATGACCCTGACAAGTGATCATGATTACCCAAAAATCCTGAAGGACATGATGAAGCATATTCACCTTGAAGGAGATGCAGTCTACAAAGGCTACCCCTTCATGCAAAAGGGAGTGGAACTTTGGTATGTGGAGGTACACCTCCACCGTATGAAAGGAGTTTTCCCGAAGACGATGGGGCAGTACTTTTTCATCTCACGTGTACCACAAGCAACTTTCTTCGACGCTGTTCGTGAAGCAGCCATGGAAGCCATACACCAGATCGGAGAAATACTTGAAGCAAGACTCCGTTATACTTAGGAATACCTAAGAGAAGTGCATGCAGAGATGATGGAGATGAAGCTCAAGGCCACCATGATGAAACAGAAGATTAAAGATTTCAAGGAGCATGTCGCACAATTCCAATGGGACTGAAGGATCCTTAAGGAGGAAAAATGAAAAAGTGAGAAGTAATGCTTGACCATACCAAACCATGTGGATGGCGGCATTTGTAATGAAGTACCTTTTTGGAATTTGGATTTATGAAAAATGGTTAAGGATATAATAAAAGATTTGATATGAAAATAATATGATTTATGGATGAACTAGTGCATTTCATTTTAAGTGTGGTAGTACTTCATAAAGCCACAGGATCAATGAAGAAAAAAAGGGCGTTGTTCATGACGGTCCATAGAAAGGAGCCGGACGAAATACGTTGGAGTTTGATTATGATAGTTACCCCAAGAGTATGACAAAACGAAGTACTATGGGATTTAAAGGAGGTTCAATGTTGGAATATGGAACAACTATAACTCCACGGATGAGTTAACACTATGCAAGTGCTGAAGTGGACCCATAACCCACAGGCCCAGGATTTGACCAAGGCACAATCACAATCTTGTTGAAGGAAGAATTCTGGAAGAATATGTGATTTAATCAGCAGATGTTACATAGGATGTTACGTAAACCCCGAGATTGTGAAGAACGATAGATGTTTTGTTCAGCTTATAGAATCAATGGATTTACCCGAACCCAGTTCGAGGACAAGAGAAATTTCTGCAAAGCTTGTGAGGATGCCCGAGTGTTAGAAATACGAGATTCGCTAAACCTTATACAGGGTAATGATTTGGGTGCAGAATGGATTGATCACCATACCGACTTACTCTTATCATTCACTCTTGATATTTGGAATGGTAAATCTGAGAGACTTACCCATAGTAAAGTGACCACGCTCGTTGAAGCCTTGCTTAAGCCTTAAAATGGTATGATGATAAACCCATGTACATGGCAGCTGTTGCCAATCGTAGATTATACGGTGAGAATGAAGCCAAGGCCCCTTTTCTGCAGAAACCACTAATGGTAGACCACCATGAGTATTTCGATAGTTGTCTAGGATGGACGTAGACCTATCAGCTAAGAAGATCTAGTCTCAGACGAACCTCATCTTTGACGAAGCGATCCAAGATTTTGAGGAAAACGCTATGCCTATGACAGAAGAGCATTAATGAAGGAGCTATTGTAAGATATGTGAAGAGACTGATATCGTCGGCACTCCAGAGGAAGTACCTGAGTTTATTGGAACCCTAACCTTGCTTTTAAGCATGGTAGCACCCCTGACCTTTCCGACCAAAATATTTGCTAGAAGACCCCCAGCCCCTAACCTTTTCTTGCTAGCCTCTTCGAATCTCAAGGACGAGATTCATTTTAAGTGTGGTAGGTTTGTAACATCTCAAAATTCTAAATTTTGGCGTGTTATATTAATTAAATAAAATTTATTGGTTGTTTGATTGATTGACTGAAATGAGTGGAATTTGAAACAAAAAAATCGAATGAGAGGGAATAAAAGGACTTTCCCAAAATTTCCTATTTGAATCCCTATTTGATTTTTAGTTTGAATCTTGTAAAAATTCTCTGATAACAAAATAATATGAGAGGAGGAAAATGACACTCCAAAAGATCAGAGACAATGTTGGGATTGAGATTCAAATTTGAAAAAAAAATTGCAAATTATTTGAAAATAAGATTCTATTTTGGAGTTATTTCGAAAACAAATCTTTTTTTGTATTTTATTTGGCCATCAAAATATGTTCATGTTTTAGGAAATTTTATTCTAAAACTTTTGGTATATAAAATGCCTATATAGAATATTTTGTGTTTCTTCTTTTTATTAGTTTTCCTCACTGTTTAAAAATAATAGTAAACATTTTTTTATCCGCCCGGCCAGGCCAGCGAGGCTCAGCCATAGGACGGCCCAGCCTAGCGCTAGCGCTATGGCTAGCGCACGCGCGCACGTACGCTTGAGGGGAACTCCTAGGAGCGCCGCCGCCACCTCTCTCTCACGTGCGTCCCTCTCTCCTTTACCCTGGCGTTGGACCCCACCCGTCATCTTCTCCCGTCGCACGAAATCCCAGCTCGAGCACGGTTGCCATGCCGCACGCACAAACGACGGAAACCCTATCTACAGCTTGCCCCCTGCCTCAAGAACATGTCCTATAAATACCCAGCCACCTCCTCGTCCCACGCCCCCAAAACCCCACGCCGAAACCACTTCTACCTCATGTGATCTTCGTTTGGATCTCGCTGGAGCTGAGATGGTTCACCGTAGATCCCGACGTCTGTGAGCAACCCCGAACCACCAAATCTTGTCCAACATACTTCTCTCGTCTTTGTGCATCTCCTTGACATCGTTTCCTCGTCCAGGGAGCACCGGAGCCTCGCCGTGGACCTCGCCCGACATTGCCGGAACAGCTACAGTAATCCCGACCTGCCTTTTTTTCGTTCTATTTTTAAAACAAAATAGTTTCAATCTTGTAAAATCCGCAGTTAATTATCTACGAGGTATTTTTGAGTGATTCCAACTGCCTCGGATCACAAATTTTATGAAGTTTCTGTTAGTTCAATTGTATTTCATATTTGAGCAGTTTAAATTTGTGTTTGTATGAATTTTCTCAAATTACTAGATTTGAGCTATTTTGAGTTAGGAATATTATTTTTGACCTATTCTTTTTGCTACTGGTTACTTATTAGACTAGCTACGCAGTAGTGTTTCGTTTGCATGTGAGTGAGTTAGTTAGATTAGCTTTTTATTGTAAACAGTACTGTTTACTCTATTTTTAGTACAATTTGTAGTTTAATTATTATTAATTAGTTTCTTTTGCTAGTTTTCGCCAGTGTGTCATATATTCTATTGTTTAACAGTAGGTGATTTCTAGGATTTATTAGACTTAGTATTCTTGAGGTTCTAGGTGTTGTTTGTTGTATGACAAGTTGCTAGCAATAGGAATAGTGTTAGAGGTTCTAGGTACTGTTAGAATTTTATTATAGGAAAAATACTTTATGTTACATAGCGAATAATTATTTTTACCTTGTGTTAAGTATTTTTTGTTTTAGGATTTTTACTTGTTGTTAGGTAGAGTTGTTGTGTTGTAGATTAGCCCTATAAGTCTATTTGAGTGATTTGGAGTTTTATTTGGTTTTTACCTTCGATCCTATTTCGATTTCGTTGTTATTTTGATTGTTATGATTGAGTGCTAGAATGATTGCTTATGTGAATACTATGCTTTCTTGTATAGATTTCATCGGAGAGTGACGATTAGTTTATCAAGTTTTTAAGAGCGATAATATCTTCACCAACTGGCCAGGCAAGTTCACTTTGACCATGTTTTCCATACCTATGTTTATTTGCATGTAGTATCACCCTTTTAACAGTCTCTCCAGTAGTGTTATTGAATCTTGTAGTTGAGTAGAATGCATGAGGTAGGGACCATCTCCCTGTTACCAAACCCGGGATGTTATATATTTTAATGCTATGCTATAGTAGACGGGATTTGGTATGAGTGCATGAGAGTGGTGTGAAGAAGGAGGACTCTACGTCAATGGCGACAACTTCATGATGGCACCAGCAAGGACTGCATCTTCAGGACTCCTCAAAATTTCGAGACTCGAGACAAGAATTCAATACACACTACTGGGTGAAGCACGGTTGACGGGCACCCTGGAGAAACCAGTGGTTGGCCGAGATGCATGGAGAAGCGCCATGACATCTTGCGGAAAGCTTCTGCCAGACTCAAAGAGATGGAAGGATACTTCATCCCCGGAAGCTTACCTGTGCAACCGCAAGTCACTATGGGCTCTGGCTTGGTTGACCTTAGTGGTGACTCTGGCTGGGACGGTGATAGAAGATGTAGAACTACGGTAGGATTGGATGAGCACCGGACAGTGGTCAGAGGAACTCTTCGGAAGACCATGTTTCGGTCATCTTGTTCTCAAACACCCTGAAGTGCGAGAATGTAAAGAGAGGGATCGAATTTTTGCGGGTAAAGTGTACAAACCTCTACAGAGGGTTAAAACCTAATCGATTAGCCATGTCCTCAGTTACGGACAGTTTGAGCCTCTGGACTTGGATCTATCTCGAAACTCTCAACACCGGACTGATAATTTAATTGTGGGCAACTTATGATGATTTGGGTATGAGACATCGGTTGGCGGAACCATGTCATGATAGAAAACTCCGTAGTACAGACTCCTGATATTCCTTTGTTGTAGGGAAAATAAAACCAGCTTTTATGCAAACAAAACTCAGATACGGAGCCACAAAGCCATATTGCATATAGTATAGTTTATCATTTGTTTTCTCTTATTGTGATCTTGCCGGTACATTCAATGTACTGACATACACGGCTGCAATGTATCATGTTGCAGATATTTCTTCGATGAGTAAGAGTTACGATACAGGGTTACGGTCTACACTCAACTTGCCGATGGCGTTGATGGGACTCCACACCCGATGGTTTGTTTCCGCTGAGACATATGAGGTATATATATCAGTTTTACATTATTTATACATGTGATTGCACTTTGATATATACATTGATGTACTGTGTGTGCCAGCATACCGATCCAGGGATGGCACAGATACACAGAGGCTTGACTGTCTGAGGTTGGGTCGCTACAATAAGTCTGTATAAAACCATATGCTTTGATCACCTCATCAAAGCGTATATTCCAACTCCGAAATGCTTGTAGCAGTCCATATATGGCTTGCTGGAGCTTGCACACTTTGTTAGCACCTTTAGGATCGAAAAAACCTTCTGGTCGCATTATATACAACTCTTCTTTAAGAAATCCATTAAGGAATGCAGTTTTGACGTCCATTTGCCAAATTTCATAATTATAAAACGCGGCAATTGCTAACATGATTCAGACTGACTTAAGCATCACTACGGGTGAGAAGGTCTCATCGTAGTCCCCTTGAACTTGTCAAAAACCTTTTGCGACAAGTCGAGCTTTGTAGATGGTGACATTACCATCAGCGTCTGTCTTCTTCTTGAAGATCCATTTATTCTCAATGGCTTGCCTATCATCGGGCAAATCCACCAAAGTCCACACTTTGTTCTCATACATGGATCCTATCTCAGATTTCAAGGCCTCAAGCAATTTATCGGAATTTGGGCTCATCATAGCTTCTTCATAGTTCGTAGGTTCGTCATGGTCTAGTAACATGACTTCCAGGACAGGATTACCGTACCACTCTGGTGCGGAACATGCTTTGTTCGACCTATGAGGTCAAGTATTAATGTGATTTGAAGTTTCATGATCATCATCATTAGCTTCCTCTCTTGTTGATGTAGGCATCACTGGAACTATTTTATGTGATGTGCTACTTTGCAATTCGAGAGAAGGTATAATTACCTCATCAAGTTCTACTTTCCTCCCACTCACTTATTTCGAGGGAAACTCCTTCTTTAAAAAGGACCCATTCTTAGCAAAAGATTTCGCCTTTTTGGATATGTGGTCGAAGATATACCCAATAGCTTTCGGGAATCCTATGAAGACGCACTTCTCCGCTTTGGGTTCGAGCTTATCAGGCTAAAGCCTTTTGACATAAGCGTCGCATCCCCATACTTTTATGAAACGACAGCTTAGGTTTCTTGCCAAACCATAGTTCATATGGTGTCGTCTCAACAGATTTATACGGTGCCGTATTTAATGTGAATGCGTCTGTCTCTAATGCATAACCCCAAAATGATAGTGGTAAATCAGTAAGAGACATCATAGAATGCACCATATCCAGTAAAGTACGGTTACGACGTTCAGACACACTATTGTGCTGTGGTGTTCTAGGTGGCGTGAGTTGTGAAACAATTCCACATTGTTTTAAATGAAGGCCAAACTCATAACTCAAATATTCGCCTCCGCGATCGGATCGTAGAAACTTTATTTTCTTGTTACGATGATTCTCCACTTCACTCTGAAATTCTTTGAACTTTTCAAATGTTTCAGATTTGTGTTCATCAAGTAGATATACCCATATCTACTCAAATCATCTGTGAAGGTCAGAAAATAACGCTACCCGCCACGTGCCTCAACACTCATCGGACACATACATCGGTATGTATTATTTCCAATAAGTCATTAGCTCACTCCATTGTTCCGGAGAACGGACTTTTAGTCATGTTTCCCATAAGGCATGGTTCACAAGTATCGAATGATTCATAATCAAGTGATTCCAAAAGTCCATTCGCATGGAGTTTCTTCATGCACTTTACACCAATATGACCTAAACGGCAGTTCCACAAGTATGTTGCATTATCACCAATAAGTCAATAAAGCATTTACACTGGGTGTATGACCATAGAAGGTTTTATTCATATAAACAGAACAACAATTATTCTAGGACTTAAATGAATAACCATATTGCTATAAACATGATCTAATCATATTCATGATCAACGCAAACACCAAATAATATTTATTTAGGTTTAACACTAATCCCAAAGGTAGAGGAAATGTGCGATGGTGATCGTATCAACCTTGGTATTACTTCCAACACACATCGTCACCTCGTCCTTAACTAGTCTCTATTTATTTTGCAACCCCTGTTTCGAGTTACTACTCTTAGCAAGTGAACCAGTATCAAATACCGAGGGGTTGCTATAAACACTAGTAAAGTACACATCAATAAAATGTATATCAAATATACCTTTGTTCACTTTGCCATCCCTTCTTATCTGCCAAGTATCTGGGGCGGTTCTGCTTCCAGTGACCATTCCCTTTGCAGTAGAATCACTCAGTTTCAGGCTTGGGTCCAGCTTTGGGCTTCTTCACGGGAGTGGCAACTTACTTGCCATTGTTCTTGAAGTTCCCTTTATTTCCCTCACCTTTTTTTCTTGAAACTAGTGGTCTTGTTAACCATCAACACTTGATGCTCGTTCTTGATTTCTACCTCCGCTCATTTGAGCATCCCGAAGAGTTCGATAATCATTTTTGTCATCCCTTGCATATTATAGTTCATCAGGAAGTTCTAGTAGCTTGCTGATAGTGACTAGAGAACTCTGTCAATCACTATCTTATCTGGAAGATTAACTCCCACTTGATTCAATTGATTGAAGTACCCAGACATCCAGAGTACATGCTCACTGGCTGAGCTATTCTCTTCCATCTTGTAGGCAAAGTACTTGTTCGAGGTCTTATACCTCTCGACACGGGCATGAATCTGAAATATCAATTTTTAGTTTCTTGGAACATCTCATATGCTTCATGGTGTCCAAAACATTTTTGAAGTCCCGGTTCTAAGCCGTAAAGTATGGCGCAGTAAACTATCAAGTAGTCATCACATTGAGCTTGCAAAATGTTCATAACGTCTGCATCTGCTCCTGCAACGGGTTTGTCACCTAGCGGTGCATCAAGGAAAAATTCTTCTGTGCATCAATGAGCATAATCCTTAGATCACGGACCCAGTTCGCATTATTGCTACTATCACCTTTCAATTTAGTTTTCTCTAGGAACATATGAAAAATATATGGGAGCTATATCGCGAGCTATTGATCTATAACATAGATATGCAAAACTATAAAGAGTAAGTTCATGATAAATTAAGTTCAATTAATCAAATTATTAAAGAACTCCCACTTAAATAGACATCCCTCAAGTCTTCTAAGTGTTATGTGATCCAAATCAACTAACCCATGTCCGATCATCACGTGAGATGGGGTAGTCATCAATGGTGAACATCTCGATGTTGATCATATCTACTATATGATTCACGTTCGAGCTTTTGATCTCCAGTGTTCCGAGGCCATGTCTGTACATGCTAGGATCATCAAGTTTAACCCAAGTATTCAGCATGTGCAAAACTGTCTTGCACCCGTTTTATGTGAACGTAGATTTTATCATGCCCAATCATCACATGGTGTCTCAACACGACGAACTGTAGCAATAGTGCATACTTAGGGAGAACACTTTTACCTTGAAGTTTAGTGAAGGGATCATCTTATAATGCTACTGCCGTACTAAGCAAAATAAGATGCATAAAAGATAAACATCACATGCAATCAAAATATGTGACATGATATGGCCATCATCATCTCATGCTTTTCATCTCCATCGCCAAAGCATCGTCATGATCTCCATTGTCACTGTCTCGACACCTTGATCTCCATCGTTGCATCGTGGTCGTCTCACCAACTATTGCTTCTACAACTATCGCTAACGCATAGTGATAAAGTAAATCAATTACACGGCGTTTGCATTTCATACAATAAAGAGACAACCATAAGGATCCTGCCGGTTGCATGATATCTTACAAAACATAATCATCTCATACAATAACGTATATCACATCACAACATACCTTGCAAAAATAAGTTAGGCGTCCTCTACTTTGTTGTTGCAAGTTTTACATGGCTGCTACGGGTTTCTAGCAAGAACCATTCTTACGTACGCATCAAACCACAATGGTGTTTCGTCAAGTTTGCTATTTTAACCTTCTTCAAGGACCGGCCATAGTCAAATTCGAGTCAACTAAAGTAGGAGAAACAGACACCCGCCAGCCACCTTTATGCAAAACTAGTTGCATGTCAGTCGGTGGAACTGGCCTCATGTGCGTGGACATGTAAGGTTGGTCCGGGCTGCTTCATCCCACAATACCGCCGAATCAAAATAAGACGTTGGTGGTAAGAAGTATGACTATCACCATCCATGGAGGTGCATAGCAACAAGGGGGAGAGTGTGTCTACATACCCTCGTAGACTGTAAGCGAAACAGTTTCTTAACGCGGTTGATGTAGTCGAACTTCTTCGTGGTTCAAGCGATCAAGTACCGAACGCACGACACCTCCGCGTTCTGCACACGTTCAGCTCGGTGACGTCCCTCACCTTCTTGATCCAGAAAGAGGTCGAGGTAGTAGATGAGTTCTATCAACACGATGGTGTGGCAACGGTGATGGTGAAATGATCGTCGTAGGGCTTCGCCTAAGCACTACGAAAATATGACTAGGGGAGTAAATGGTGGTGGGGGGAGTGCCGCACACGGCTAAACAATTGGCTGGGGTGTGCTAGGCCCCCCACATATATATATATATATATATACATACATAAACACTATTCTGATCACGGGATCTGAATAATATTCGGATCACAACCTGACCTGCCCCGCTAGTAGTACATTGAACTTCCCTGCGAACTAGGTTGAACTTCCGCCAATATTGCCCAAATGGGGCTTGCGATATACCGTTGGAAAGCTATGGACACCAATATCATGACCCAACTTAAATTTTTGGCAAAATATAAGCGGTTTAAGAGCAGTTTTGAAAACTGTTTTTTCTTCGCACAAAAAACATGAATCGTATTTTTGATCGCATTTCTAAACCGTTTATCGGAATGAGGCATATAATATGGCGTTGGAAAGCTGCTGCAAAACCGCTCCTTCCACATGTTGGAAGTTTTCTCTAATTCCCTATGGTTAAAGGTAATTTGAAAAAACATAAAATTTCGTAAACCGAACAGCTGAGTTCGTTTTTGCGATGTCATTTCTAAACGGCTAATCCAATGGAGGCATATTATACGGCGTTCGAAAGCTTATAAAAATGCGCTACTTTTTCATCTTGAAAGTTTTTTTTTCTAATTTTGAATGGTTTAAGAGTAATTTAGAAAATGGTCCAAGTTCTACCGAGTTCGTATTTTCGAGCTAATTTTTAACCGTGCATCCGAATGCAGCAAATGATATGGCCTTGGAAAGCTTGAACAAATGTGAAACTTTTTGGTATGTATTGTTTCTCCCAATTCTTTACGGTTTTAGGCCAGTTTCGAAAATCGCGAAAAACGTATTTTCGCCGTAATTTCTACAAATTTTATCGGAATGGGGCAAATAATATACTGCTGAAAAGCTACGGAAAATGCGAAACTTTTTTATGTTGATGGTTTTCTCTGATTCCTAGCTGTTTTCAAGTAATTTCGAAAATGGCGGGATCATGCATTCTGCCTTTATCGCGAAACAGATTCTTCGAAAATGCACCGCGTGAAGAACCTGAACTTCTCGGCGCGTGTACCTGAACTTCACTCTGTTTTTTCACGTTCCTTTCTTGCTCGTAGCTCTTCATCCACTGCTCGTAACTCTCCATCCACTCACTGGAATTGAGCAAGTGATATACCAATGGAAAGCTACTTTAAACACGCAACTTTCCCGTGTTGATCATTTTTTCATACTCGCGACGATTTTAAAAGTTTTTCATCTCAAATTCATTCACTATAGTAGTTGAACTTTGTTCTGTTTTCACGTTGAACTTCTGTGACGTTTTTTCCTTTGTAATTTTCTCATCCATTTCGTCAGTGTTACACAAATGATACTCTTTTTGTACAAACCTCTCTCATAATATTTTTTTAACTTTCTTCGATCGAGGACTTAAACTTACACACATGATATTCCTGTTGTTTTGAAGTAAATTAGAGAAATGACGAGATCGTGATTTTTTCCTTCATTGCGAATGGAAACGCACTGTGTGAAGTAGTTGAACTTCACGGGCATGTCTGTTTGAACCTCACTCTGTTTTTGACGTGTTGTTTTTGCACTGTGTGAAGTAGTTGAACTTCTGGGCATGTCTGTTTGAACTTCACTCTGTTTTACTTTATTGTAATTTTCTTATACGAAACACACACCATGCAGTACGTGAATTTCTGGTTATTATCACTTTGAACTTCTCTCTGGTTTGAGACAATTATTTTAAAACCCAAAAAACAACATTTTTTACGTATTTTGGACATCTAAATACACGGTGAACCTCTCTCACAAGAATTTTTTGAACTTTTCCTCACCGAGCACTTGAACTTCTAGCAACCATTTTTTTCGCTGATGAGTTGTTTTTAAAAGTAAAAAAAAAGGCGTTGTTTTTTATTTTTTGAATAGGTAAATCCTAGGTTTTAATAAACTCCAAACTTATCTATTATTTCAATATGAACTCCACCTTTTTATATTTTTGAGTAAAGAATTGTATTCGATTTTTGTACGGAAAAAATCGAACATGGAAATACAAGGTGAACCTCTCTCGCAAGAATTTTTGAACTTTCCTGGAAAGAGCACTTGAACTTCTTTCAACAAACCTTTTAAGTTTTTGTTTTTCTATACTTTTATTCTCACGTGAAATGTATTCCTTGTAGTACCTGAACTTCTCATTGTTTTCACAATGAACTTCTGTCGCATTTTTGTGTATACATCGAATTACACGTAATTGATGGTCGAACGCCATTTTTTGCCATTTTAAAACATGTAATTGGAGGTCGGACGTCCCGCAATATAAATTCTGAACCATGCACGGAGGTGCACGTGAACTTCTTGCAACAAATCTGAGTTTTTTTCATACTTCGAACTTCTTTGTTATTTTAAATTTAACTTCTTAGTCTTATTTCTTAGAAAAAAAATATGTTTTCAAATAAGCATCAACATTTTTTTAAATTGAACCTCATACTTTTATTTTTCCTATATATGGAAAGAATTTGAGTTTTTCGTAAACATCAAACTACTCTTTTTATTTTCATGTGAGCTTCTTTAATTTTATTCTTTAGTAGTGAAATAAAACCTGTGTTTTTTTATAAATATCGAACTTCTATATTTTGTAATTGGGACTTCTTGGTTTATTTTCTTTAGCATTAACATATCTTAGTTTTATCATAAATATTGGACCTCCTCCACCTTGTTTAAATTTTGATTTATTTGTGAAAACATAGACACGAACGGGAGAGAGAATTATGTGTGCATAAAGTGGGTCACAATTTCAGAATTTCCCTCGTCGAGCACTTGAACTTCTAGCAAGAAATGTTTTTCATTTTGTGAGTTGGTTTTAAAAATGCCAAATGGCATTGGTTTTTGTTTTTGTTTTTCAAACATGTAAATCTTCAGTTTTAATAAACTCCAAACTTCCATGTTATTTTAATTCAAACCTCACGCTGGTTTTATTTTCTATTAGCGGTTAGAATTCGAGTTTTCAATAAACATTGAACCACTCCATTAGTTTAATTTGAAACTTTAGGTTTCTTTTAGTCCATTTACTAATTAAATTTTCTAAACTTTTTTTGTTATTTTAATTTGAGCTTCCGTTGTGGAAACTTGTTGAACAAGAGGAACTTTTCGAATTTTCTCGGTCTGTGCACTTGAACTTCTAGCAACAAAAATATTGGACTTCGCCTTTTTACTCCTATTGTCTCATACGAAACACACACCCATGCAGTATGTGAACTTCCCTCTGTTGTCAATTTGAACTTCTCTCTATTTCTCTTAAGTAACGAAAAAAATCTGTGTTTTTTATAGACATCGAACCGCTCTAACTTTATTATTTGAAATTGTTTGTGTGTTTCTTTAAAAATGTGAAAAATAGAGCTTTGTTAGAAACATCGAACTTCTTCGTTATTTTGAATAAATCTTATTGGTTTTATTCTTTAGTGACCAAAAAAACCGAGTTTTCAAATAAATATCAAACTGCTCCACTTTTTAAAATTGAACTTCTTTGTTTTATTCTTCAGTAATGAGAAAAACCTGAGTTTTTAATATGTGTTGAACTACTCTGTTTTTTAAAATTGAACTTCTTATTTTAATCTTTAGTATCGGGGGAAATCTAAGATTTTTATAAACATCAAACAACTTTATTTTTAATTAGTACTTCTTGGTGTTATTCATTAGTAAAGGGAAAAGTCCTAGTTATGGAATAAACATCGAACCACTCACTTCTTTAAATTTGAACTTCCAGATCTTAAAAAAAACTGGGGCAAATCCATGTTTACAAACTTTTTAAACCACTCGATTTTTTTAATTTGACCTTCTTGGTTTTGGAATAAACATTTTGAACCTCTATGTTATATAATTTGAACTTCTCCAATTGTTTAGTAAAATGTAGAAACGCCATTTTTTATAAACTTTTCGAACTGCTCCATTTTTAATTTTTGAACTTCTTGGTTTATTCTATAGTAACGGGGAAAATCACACATTTGTAAGATACATTGGACCACCCTATTATTTAAATTTCGAACTTCAAGGATTTTTTTAGAAATTGTTGAACTTACGAGACACGCATACTTCTTGTGTTGAACTTCAGGTGTAACACAAGTTCTATAGTAAGGGTCACGATGGAGCTCTATTGGTTGTTGTGGCGTGTCCCTGGGAGTGCCGTGGGGAGCAGACATGGGGTTTTCTTTGAACTTCATGTACAACTAGTACTCTGCTTGCATGACACACATACTTTCACTGCTATCTTCTTTTCTAGTTCAACTAATATTTTAATTACAAAGTTCTCCTTTTTTGTATCACACTCTACTATCATTTTGAACTTCAGTCGTTTTTGTATCTGACCTGCCAAACATTCTTTTTTGTGGGAACTCTTCTTTTGGGGGGAACTCATCCAAATACATTTTTTAAAATCAAATCAAATCCCCTGTTGCACATAGTAGCAGCATCATGCACAATATCCATAGCTGCATCACCAACTGTACGGCATCATCTGCTTTTGAATGCCCTTGTTAAGTAGGGCGAACTGCAGTAGTCGCTCTGGTTGAACTTGGCATATAACAGGATTTGTTCAACACCGATCCCTCTATCGTTACGCCTCTCTTGAGGACAAGGGAATGAGGTGAGGGGAGAGAGAGGCACGGGGAGGCGGTGAACCCTCTCCGCCGTGCTGCAGCAACACAAAAACTTCAATGGGTCAGCAATAGTGCAGTAGCTGGCATGTGACTCAAGAAGACCAGATGCGGCCACATGGGGAGGAAGAATGCGATGGGCAACAAGGTGTCGGGCGTCAGTGGGAGGAGGTACCCTGCAGCGGTGTGTGGGCCATGAGCTCGTCACCGGATCCGGGGCGCCTCGTTGGCGGAGGAGCACCACCGGGAGGAGGCTGAGGTGGCAGGGCCCGGCGGAGGCGCGCGGTGGCCAGGCGCCGCCCCAAATATTGTCTCCACCAGGCGACGCATGGTGGAGAGGTGCGGCAGCTGCAACATGGAGGGGAGGCGGGATCTGGCGGGGAATGTGGGATTCCGGGGACGACACGTGACGGCAGGAGAATCCGGAGAGGCGCACAGCGGTGGGATGATCTAGGGAGGGCGCACGATCGAGGACTGCGTCAGGGATCTCCTGCAGCGTGCGGGGTCTGGTGGCGCGGGGCCCATGGGCGTGTGGGCAAGTGGTGGCGGGTAAACTCGACTGAGGTGGTCTGGGAGAACGCGCGGCGGCGGCGCGGGGTGCTGGGGCGCAGCGGGGATCGGGGGATTGGGAGGGAGCTGGTGGATCGAGAAGTTCACAGGAGCTGGTGGGATCGGGGGATTGGGAGGGAGCTGGAGGGACTGGATTTTTTTTACTTTTGTCACCACCGTTTAAGGAGTTTGGGAACAACCCATCGCCTCTATATAGGGCTGATCGTGATCCAAATAACTATTCTGATCCTGGGATCAGAATAGTGCTACTCTATCTATATATATATATAGGTGGGAGGGAAAGGGAAGGCAGTCAGGAGGTGCCCCAAGTAGGCCGAATCCTACTTGGAGTCCTCCCAAGTGGCGCGCCCCCTGCCTTATTTGTCAGAGGGAAAGAGGGGGATGGGGAAAGGAAAGGGGACCCTTTATTTCCTTTCCTCCTTCCCCTTTCCTTCTCCACCTTGGCCGGCCCATATGGGGGGCGCACCAGCCCGTTGTGGCTGGTGCGTTTTCCCTCTTGGCCCATAAGGCCCATATCTTTTGCCGGGGGTGCCCGGAACCCCTTCCGGTGACCTGATAAGTACCCGGTACCCGCCGAAACACTTCCGGTGTCCGAATACCATCGTCCTATAGATATATCAATATTTACCTGTTAACCATTTCGAGACTCCTCGTCATGTCTGTGATCTAATCCGGGACTCCGAACAACATTCGGTCACCAAATCACATAACTCATATAATACTATATCACCATATAACGTTAAGCATGCGGACCATACAGGTTTGAGAACTATGTAGACATGACCGAGACACCTCTCCGGCTAATAACCAATAGCAGAACCCGGATGCCCATATTGGCTCCTACATATTCTACAAAGATCTTTATCGGTCAAACCATTATGACAACATACGTAATTCCTTTTGTCCATCGGTATGTTACTTGCCCGATATTCGATTGTCGGTATCTTCATACCTAATTCAATCTCCTTACCGGCAAGTCTCTTTACTCGTTCCATAATACATCACTTCGTGACTAACTCCTTAGTCATTTGCTTGCAAGCTTATGATGTGTATTGCCGAGAGGGCCAAGAGATACCTCTCCGATACTCGGAGTGACAAATCCCAATCTTGATCTATGCCAACTCAACAAAAACCTTCGGAGATACCTGTAGAGCATCTTTATAATCACCCAGTTACGTTGTGACATTTTTTTAGCACACAAGGCATTCCTCCTGTATCTGGGAGTTGCATAATCTCATAGTTGAAGGAATATGTATTTGACATGAAGAAAGCAATAGCAAGAAAACTGAACGATCATAATGCTAAGCCAACAGATGGGTCTTGTCCATCACATCGTTCTCCTAATGATGTGATCCAATTATCAAATGACAACTCATGACCATGGTTAGGAAACCTTAACCATCTTTGATCAACGAGCTAGTCCAGTAGAGGCTCACTAGGGACACAGTGTTTGTTTATGTGTTCACACATGTATTAAGGTTTCCGATCAATACAATTCTAGCATGAATAATAAACCTTTATCATGAATAAGGAAATATAAAATAACAACTTTTTTATTGCCTCCAGGGCATATTTCCTTCACTCTTCCAATGGCGCGCTCGCGGAACGACGGCCAGGCCGGGCGCCCCGGCACGGAGCCCTCAGGAGCCCCAAGGACGGGGCCCCCACGAGGAACTCGATAGGAATCAGGGAACTCGTGATGTGGTGGGCTAGGCAAGCCATGACCCATGCCACGGCTCGCCCGCACCAGCACAACTGAGGTGCTCGCTAGGGCCCCGATTCCTCCCCCTCCACAAGACTGCGGAGCCCCCCGCGAGTCCAGGCACCCCCTGGCGAAGCACGTTGGGGTGATGTGCCTGGGACCTTCTCCTTCCCCGGTGGAAGGGCCCAGCGACAGTCACTCCCCGCCACTGCATGCCTGGTGGCGAGGGACGGGCCCCTGCGTCCCGGTGGCATGGAGCATCTTGCGCCTCCCAAGGCTCTCCCCGTGGCACTCTCACGTAATAATGAGTGGGGTTGTACACACCCCGGAGTCCCCCGGTGCGCCACCCCACGGCGCCGCAGGGGCTCCCACCCACGCCCAAGTGGAAGCCCCATGCTCCGCGCTGGCAGACGACAGTCTTACAACGACTATGCCCATGCCCAGTGGAATCCTGAGACGTCTCCAACGTATCTATAATTTTTGATTGTGCCATGCTATTATATTATCTATTATGGATGTTTAATATTCTATTTTATATTATTTTTGGGACTAACCTATTAACCTAGAGCCTAGTGCCAGTTCCTGTTTTTCCCTTTTTTTGAGTTTCACATAAAAGGAATACCAAACGGAGTCGAAACGTAATAAAACCTCCGCGATGATTTTTCTTGGACCACGAGACAACCAGGAGAATTGGAGATGAAGTCGGAGGAGCCACGAGGCAGCCATAAGGATGGAGAGCGCACAGCCCACCCTTGTAGGCCCCTCATGCACCTCCTGACCTAATTTCTGCGCATATATATTCCCATATATCCCCAAACCAATAGAGGCATCCACGAAAACACTTTTCCACCGCCGCAACCTTCTGTACCCGTGAGATCCCATCTAGAGACCTCTTCAGGCACCTTGTCGGAGGGGGATTCGATCACGGAGGGCTTCTACATCAACTCTATTGCCCTTCCGATGAAGCGTGAGTAGTTTACCACAGACCTACGGGTCCATAGCTAGTAGCTAGATGGCCTTCTCTCTCTCTCTTTGATTATCAATACCATGTTCTCCTTGATGTTCTTGGATATCTATTCGATGCAATACTCTTTTGCGGTGTGTTTGCCGAGATCCGATGAATTGTGGATTTATGATCAACTTATCTAATATTATTTGAATCTCCTCTGAATTCTTTTATGCATGATTTGATATCTTGGTAATTCTCTTTGAGCTATTGGTTTGGTTTTTCTTGCAATCGGAGAAGTGCTTAGCTTTGGGTTCAATCTTGCGGTGTCCTTTCCTAGTGACTGTAGAGGCAGCAAGGCACGTATTGTATTGTTGTCATCGAGGATAAAAAGATGGGGTTTTCATCATATTGCTTGAGTTAATTCCTCTACATCATGTCATCTTGCTTAATGCGTTACTCCATTCTTTATGAACTTAATACTCTAGATGCATGCTGGATAGCGGTCGATGTGTGGAGTAGTAGTAGTAGATGCAGAATAGTTTCGGTCTACTTGACATGGACGTGATGCCTATATTCATGATCATTGCCTTAGATATCGTCATAACTTTGCGCTTTTCTATCAATTGCTTGGCAGTAATTTGTTCACCCACCGTATTATTTTCTATCTTGAGAGAAGCCTCTAGTGAAACCTATGGCCCCCGGGTCTATTTTCCATCATATAAGTTTCTGATCTACTATTTTGCAATCTTTTACTTGCCAATCTATAAACCAAAAATACCAAAAATATTTACTTTACCGTTTATCTATATATATCATATCTCACTTTTGCAAGTAACCGTGAAGGGATTGACAACCCCTTTATCGCGTTGGCTGCAAGTTTTTTGATTGTTTCTGCTGGTATCCGGTGACTTGTGCGTTGTCTCCTACTGGATTGATACCTTGTTTCTCAAACTGATGGAAATACTTATCTCTACTTTGCTGCATCAGCCTTTCCTCTTCAAGGTAAAAACCAACACAAGCTCAAGAAGTAGCAGGAAGAATTTCTGGTGCCGTTGCTGGGGAGATCAACGGCAAGTCGAGCCATACCAAGTAGCCATCATAAACTCTCATTTCTTGCATTACATTATTCGCCATCTGCCTCTTGTTTTCCTCTCCGCCACTTCTAAAATGATTTTCGAAAAGATTTGCCTTTTCTTCTCCCCTCTTCCATTCGTCTTCTTCGCTTGCTTTTTGTGTGCTCGTGTGTTGGATTGCTTGCTTTGTCACAATGGCTCAAGAGAATACCAAATTGTGTGACTTTTCCAACACCAATAATAATGATTTTATTAGTAATCAAATTGCTCCCACTACTAATGCAGAATCTTGTGAAATTAATGCCGCTTTGCTGAATCTTGTTATGAAAGATCAATTTTCCGGCCTTTCTAGTGAAGACGCCGCATCCCATCTAAACAATTTCGTTGATTTGTGTGGTATGCAAAAGAAAAAAGATGTGGATAATGATATTGTTAAATTGAAGCTATTTCTGTTCTCGCTTCGAGATCGTGCTAAAAATTGGTTTTCGTCTTTGCCTAAAAATAGTATTGATTCATGGAATGAGTGTAAAGATGCTTTTATTTCCAAGTATTTTCCTCCCGCTAAGATCATTTCCCTTAGGAACGATATTATGAATTTTAAGCAACTTGATCGTGAACATGTTGCACAATCTTGGGAGAGGATGAAATTGACGATATCAAATTGCCCTACTCATGGTTTGAATTTTTGAATGATTATACACAATTTTTATGTCGGATTGAATTTTGCTTCTAGAAATCTTTTATATTCGGCCGCGGGAGGTACTTTTATGGAAACTAGATGATGCCCCGCATGTTGTTGTGGGAATGTTTGCAATATTTCCATGAGATTTTGGTTATATGGAACATGAATTCTTGAAACTATAGTTTCTGAAAGTATATAAGAATTAAATGTAAATAGCATAATAAAATGGAATTTTACATGCATGCATGTTGTAGTGGATTTTTAATATGCATGGTTGCATGTTGAGGTGGACCTTTTCTTATGCATGTTGAATGATGAGGTGGCATGCTTGCATGTTGAGAGAAATATCTTAGTGGGGGCTAGCTATTTAGATATAGAAGATTACCTTAGGAGAAGCTACTAAACTCCTAGATAATATTATGGTTAATTATTCTCAATGGCATATTGAAAGATTTTCCACTAGTAAAAAAGTGCATACGATTGAAGAGATTAATGTTTTGAGTGGAAAGATGGATGAGCTTATGAAATTATTTGCTAGTAAGAGTGCTTATATTGATCCCAATGATATGCCTTTGTCCTTTGATTGAGAATAGTAATGAATCTATGGATGTGAATTTTGTTGGTAGGAACAATTTTGGTAATAACGCGTATAGAGGTAATTTTAATCCTAGGCCGTTTGCTAGCAATTCCTCTAATAATTATGGTAATTCCTACAACAATTCTTGTGGAAATTATAATAATATGCCCTCTGATTTTGAGAACAGTGTTAAAGAATTTATGAGTTCGCAAAACAATCTCAATACCTTGATTGAAGAAAAAATGCTTAAGATTGATGATTTGGCTAGGAACATGGATAGAATTTATCTTGATGTTGATTCTTTGAAACTTAGATCTATTCTACCCAAGCATGATACCAATGAATCTCTCAAACCTATGAGAATTTCCATTGATGAGTGCAAAGAAAGAACCGCTAAGATGCATGCTAAAAAAGATTGGGTTGTAAAAACGTGTTCTTCTAGTTTTCGTGAAAATAATGGTGAAGATCTTAAAGTGATTTATGTGACTCCTATTGAATCTTTGTTTTCCAATATAAATCTTGATAAATATGGGACTGGAGATGAGTCACTTTAGTTAAAAGGTGTCCAAATGATTCGGAGTTTTTGATCTTGATGCATAAATTGATAAAAGTGGGATTGGAGAGGTCAAAACTTTAGGTAGCAATGAACCAACTCTTTTGGATTTCAAGGAATTTAATTATGATAATTGTTCTTTAATATATTGTATTTCCTTGTTGCAATCCATGTTGAATACCCCTCATGCTTATAATCAAAACAAAGCTTCTACTAAACATATCGTTGATGCTATGATGCAATCTTTTGAAGAAAAGCTTGAATTGGAAATTTCTATACCTAGAAAACTTTATGATGAGTGGGAACCTACTATTAAGATTAAGATTAAAGATTATGAGTGCCATGCTTTATGTGATTTGGGTGCTAGCATTTCCACAATTCCAAAAACTATATGTGATGTGTTAGGTTTCCATGAATTTGATGATTGTTCTTTAAATTTGCATCTTGCGGATTCCACTATTAAGAAACCTATGGGAAGGATTAATGATGTTCTTATTGTTGCAAATAGGAATTATGTGCCGGTAGATTTCATTGTTCTTGATATAGATTGAATCCTACATGTCCTATTACTCTTGGTAGACCTTTCCTTAGAACGATTGGTGCAATTATTGATATAAAAGAAGGAAATATTAGATTTCCATTAAGGAAGGGCATGGAACACTTTGCAAGAAAGAAAATTAAATTGCCTTAGGAATCTATTATGATAGCTACTGATGGATTGCATGCCAAAGATGACAATACCTAGATCTATTCATGTTTTATGCCTAGCTAATGGCGTTAAACAATAGCGCTTGTTGGGAGGCAGCCCAATTTTATTTTTGTTTTTGCTTTTTAGGTTCTGTTTTACAATAAATAATTCATCTAGCCTCTGGTTAGATGTGGTTATGTGTTTTAATTAGTGTTTGTTCCAAGTAAGACCTCTGGGATAGCTTACGGTGATAGTTGATTCGATCTTGCTGAAAAACAGAAACTTTTGCGCTCAGGAAAACAATTCTCATTTTTAACAGAAGCGTGATAAAATTCTGATCCTTTTTGCAGAAGATTACTAAACAAATTTCTTAGGTTTTCCTAATTGTTCAGAAATTTTGGAGTTACAAAAGCATTTTAAATATCCAGATTGTTACAGACTGTTCTGTTTTTGACAGCTTCTGTTTTCTATGTCTTGTTTGCTTATTTTGATGAATCTATGGGTAGTATCGGTCGGTATGAACATTGGAAAAGTTGGAATACAGTAGATATTACACCAATATAAATAAATAATGAGTTCATGGCAGTACCAAAAGTGGTGATTTATTTTCTTATACTAACGGAGCTTATGAGATTTTCTGTTGAGTTTTGTGTTGTGAAGTTTTCAAATTGTGGGTAAGGATTTGATGGAATATTGAATAAGGGGTGTCAAGAGCCTAAGCTTGGGTATGCCCAAGGCACCCCAAGGTAATATTCAAGGACAACCAAGAGCCTAAGCTTGGGGATGCCCCGGAAGGCATTCCCTCTTTTGTCTTCGTCTATCGGTAACTTTACTTGAGGCTATATTTTTATTCACCACATGATATGTGTTTTGCTTGGAGCGTCTTGTATGATTTGATGTTTGATTTTTAGCTTTCCACAATCATCCTTGCTGTACACACTTTTTGAGATAGACACGCATGAATCGTGATTTATTAGAATACTTTATTTGCTTCACTTATATCTTTTGAGCTAGGCAATTTTGCTATAGTGCTTCAGTTATATCTTTTTAGAGCATGGCGATGGTTTTATTTTATAGAAATTGATGAAATTTCATGCTTCACTTATATTATTTTGAGAGTCTTTAATATCATGGTAAATTGCTTCGGTTATAAATTTAGTCCTAATATGATAGGCATCCAAGAGGGATATAATAAAAACTTTCATATAAAGTGCATTGAATACTATGAGAAGTTTGATTCCTTATGATAGTTTTGAGATATGAATATCGTGATATTGGAGTCACACTAGTGAGTAGTTGTGAATTTGAGAAATACTTGTGTTGAGGTTTGTGAGTCCCGTAGCATGTACATATGGTGAACCGTTATGTAACGAAGTTCGAGCATGAGATATTTTTTGATTGCCTTCCTTATGAGTGGCGGTCGGGGAAGAGTGACAGTATTTTCCTACCAATCTATCCCCCTAGGAATAGGTTTTTGCAATAAGTATGTGAGTTCTTTATGACTAATGTTGAGTCCATGGATTATACACACTCTCACACTTCTACCATTGCTAGCCTTTCTATTACCGCGCAACTTTCGCCTGTACCATAAACCCACCATATACCTTCCTCAAAACAGCCACCATACCTACCTATTATGGCATTTCCATAGCCATTCTGAGATATATTGCCATGTGACTTTCCACCGTTCTATTTATTATGACACACATCATCATTGTCATATTGCTTTGCATGATCATGTAGTTGACATCATATTTGTGGCAAAAGCCACCATTCATTATTTTTTATACATGTTGGTCTTGAGTCATTGCACATCCCGGTACACCGCTGGAGGCATTCATATAGATCATATTTTGTTCTAGTATTGAGTTGTAATTTTTCAGTTGTAAGTAAATAAAAGTGTGATGATCTTCATTATTAGAGCATTGTCCCATGTGAGGAAATAAAAAAAGAGAGAAAAGGCCACAATAAGAAAAAGAGAAGGCCCAAAAAAAGAGAGAGAAAAAAGAGAAAAGAAAAAAAGGAGAGAAAAAGAGAGAAAGGGCAATGTTACTATCCTTTTTATCACAACTGTGCTTCAAAGTAGCACCATGATCTTCATGATAGAGAGTCTCCTATTTTGTCACTTTCATATACTAGTGGGAATTTTTCATTATAGAACTTGGCTTGTATATTCCAATGATGGGCTTCGTCAAATTGCCCTAGGTCTTGATGAGCAAGCAAGTTGGATGCACACCCACTTAGTTTTTTTGAGCTTTCACAAACTTATAGCTCTAGTGGATCCGTTGCATGGACATCTCCATAGCCCGTTGATATGTCCTTCTTTTTGTCTTCTCCAGAACCACCTTCTATTCCACCTATAGTGCTATGCCCATGGCTCACGCTCATGTATTGCGTGAAAGTTGAAAAGGTTTGAGAACATCAAAAGTATGAAACAATTGCTTGGCTTGTCATCGGAGTTGTGCATGATTTGAATATTTTGTGTGATGAAGATGGAGCATAGACAGACTATGTGATTTTGTAGGGATAAACTTTCTTTGGCCATGTTATTTTGAGAAGACATAATTGCCTTGTTAGTATGCTTGAAGTATTATAGTTTTTATGTCAATATTAAACCTTTGTTTTGAATCATACGGATCTGAACATTCATGGAACAATAAAGAAATTACATGGATAAATATGTTAGGTAGCATTCCACATCAAAAATTCTGTTTTTATTATTTACCTACTCGAGGACGAGCACGAATTAAGCTTGGGGATGCTTAATACGTCTCCAACGTATCTATAATTTTTGATTGTTACATGCTATTATATTATCTGTTTTGGATGTTTTATATGCATTAATATGCTATTTTATATTATTTTTGGGACTAACCTATTAACCTAGAGCCCAGTGCCAGTTCCTATTTTTCCATGTTTTTGAGTTTGGCAGAAAGGGAATACCAAACGGAATAAAACTTCGCGATGATTTTTCTTGGACCAGAAGACAAACAGGAGACTTGGATATGTAGTCGGAGGAGCCAAAAGGCGGCCACAAGGAAGGAGGGCGCACCGAGGGGGTAGGGCACGCCCCCACCCTTGTGGGCCCCTCGTGCACCTCTTGACCTAATTTCTGCGCCTATATATTCCCATATATCCCCAAACCATATGAGGCATCCACGAAAACACTTTTCCACGGCCGCAACCTTCTGTACCCACGAGATCCCATCTAGGGACCTTTTCTGGCACCCTGCCGGAGGGGGATTCGATCACGGAGGGCTTCTACATCAACTCTCTTGCCCTTGCGATGAAGCGTGAGTAGTTTACCATAGACTTATGGGTCCATAGCAAGTAGCTAGATGGCTTCTTCTCTCTCTTTGATTCTCAATACCATGTTCTCCTCGATGTTCCTGGGGATCTATTCGATGTAATAGTCTTTTGCGGTGTGTTTGCCGAGATCCGATGAATTGTGGATTTATGATCAGCTTATCTATGAATATTAATTGAATTTCCTCTGAATTCTTTTATGCATGATTGGATATCTTTGTAATTCTCTTCGAACTATCGGTTTGGTTTGGCCAACTAGATTGTTTATTGTTGCAATGGGAGAAGTGATTAGCTTTGGGTTGAATCTTGCAGTGTCCTTTCCCAGTGACAGTAGGGGCAGCAAGGCACGTATTGTATTGTTGGCATCGAGGATAAAAAGATGGGGTTTTGATCATATTGCTTGAGTTAATTCCTCTACATCATGTCATCATGCTTAATGCGTTACTCCGTTCTTTATGAACTTAATACTTTAGATTCATGATGGATAGCGGTCGATGTGTGGAGTAATAGTAGTAGATGTAGAATCGGTTCGTTCTACTTGACACGGACGTGATGCCTATATTCATGATCATTGCCTTAGATATCGTCATAACTTCGTGCTTTTCTATCAATTGCTCAGCAGTAATCTGTTCACCCCCGTATTATTTTCAATCTTGAGAGAAGCCTCTAGTGAAACCTATGGCCCCCGGAACTATTTTCCATCATATAAGTTTTTGGTCAACTATTTTGCAATCTTTCACTTTCCGATCTATAAACCAAAAATACCAAAAATATTTAATTTACCATTTATCTATCTCTACCAGATCTCACTTTTGCAAGTAACCGTGAAGGGATTGACAACCCCTTAATCATGTTTGTTTGTGCAGGTATCCAGTGACTTGTTCGTTGTCTCCTACTGGATTGATACATTGGTTCTCAAACTGAGGAAAATACTTATCTCTACTTTGCTGCATCACCCTTTCCTCTCCAAGGGAAAAACTAACGCAAGCTCAAGAAGTAGCAAAGCCCCATGCTCCCCGCTGGCAGACGACACAGTCTTACATCGACCATGCCCACGCCCAGTGGAGGCCCCATGTTCTGCACTGGTGGGAAGCCTTGTGCAGGCCCCATGCACCGCGCTTCTACATCAACTCTATTGCCCTTGCGATGAAGCATGAGTAGTTTACCACAGACCTACGGGTCCATAGCTAGTAGCTAGATGGCTTCTTCTCTCTCTTTGATTCTCAATACCATGTTCTCCTCGATGTTCTTGGAGATCTATTCGATGTAATACTCTTTTGCGGTGTGTTTGCCGAGATCTGATGAATTGCGGATTTATGATCAGCTTATGTATGAATACTATTTGAATCTCCTCTGAATTCTTTTATGCATGATTTGATATCGTTGTAATTCTCTTCAAACTATCGGTTTGGTTTGTCCAACTAGATTGGTTTTTCTTGCAATGGGAGAAGTGCTTAGCTTTGGGTTCAATCTTGCGGTGTCCTTTACCAGTGACAAGGGGTAGCAAGGCACGTATTGTATTGTTGGCATCGAGGATAAAAAGATGGGGTTTTCATCATATTTCTTGAGTTAATTCCTCTACATCATGTCATCTTGCTTAATGCGTTACTCCGTTCTTTATGAACTTAATACTCTAGATGCATGCTGGATAGTGGTCGATGTGTGGAGTAGTAGTAGTAAATGCATAATCGGTTCGGTCTACTTGACACGGACGTGATGCCTATATTCATGATCATTGCCTTCGATATCGTCATAACTTTGCGCTTTTCTATCAATTGCTCGGCAGTAATTTGTTCACCCATCGTATTATTTTCTATCTTGAGAGAAAGCCTCTAGTGAAGCCTATGGCCGGGTCTATTTTCCATCATATAAGTTTCTAGTCTACTATTCTGCAATATTTTACATTCCGATGTATAAACCAAAAATAAAAAAATATTTAATTTACCATTTATCTATCTCTATCAGATCTCACTTTTGCAAGTAACCGTGAAGGGATTGACAACCGCTTCATCGCGTTGGGTGCAAGTTGTTTGATTGTTTGTGCATGTGTTTAGTGACTTGTTCGTTGTCCCTACTGGATTGATACCTTGGTTCTCAAACTGAGGGAAATACTTATCTCTACTTTGCTACATCATCCTTTCCTCTTCAAGGGAAAAACCAACGCAAGATCAAGAAGTAGCAAAGCCCCATGCTCTGCGCTGGCAGACGACACGGTCTTACAGCGACTATGCACACGCCCAGTGGAGGCCCCATGCTCCGCGCTGGTGGGAAGACTAGTGTAAGCCCCATGCTCCGTGCTTGTACATCAACTCTATTGGCCTTGTGATGAAGCGTGAGTAGTTTACCACATACCTACGAGTCCATAGCTAGTAGCTCGATGGCTTCTTCTCTCTGTTGATTCTCAATACCAAGTTCTCCTTGATGTTCTTGGTGATCTATTCGATGTAATACTCTTTTGCAGTGTGTTTGCTGAGATCCGATGAATTGTGGATTTATGATCAGCTTATCTATGAATATTATTTGAATTTCCTCTGAATTCTTTTATGCATGATTTGGTATCTTTGTAATTCTCTTCAAACTATCGGTTTGGTTTGGCCAACTAGATTGGTTTTTCTTACAATGGGAGAAGTGCTTAGCTTTGGGTTCAATCTTGCGGTGTCCTTTCCCAGTGACAGTAGGGGAAGCAAGGCACGTATTGTATTGTTGCCATCGAGGATAAAAAGATGGGGTTTTCATCATATTGCTTGAGTTAATTCCTCTACATAATGTCATCTTGCTTAATGCGTTACCCTGTTGTTTATGAACTTAATACTCTAGATGCATGCTGGACAGCGGTCGATGTGTGGGGTAATAGTAGTAGATGCATAATTGGTTCTGTCTACTTGACACGAACGTGATGCCTATATTCATGATCACTGCCTTAGATATTGTCATAACTTTGTGCTTTTCTATCAATTGCTCGGCAGTAATTTGTTCACCCACCGCATTATTTTCTATCTTGAGAGAAGCCTCTAGTGAAACCTATGCCCCCCGGGTCTATTTTCCATCTATAAGTTTTTGGTCTACTATTTTGCAATCTTTTACTTTCCGATCTATAAACCAAAAATACGAAAAATATTTAATTTACCGTTTATCTATCTCTACCAGATCTCACTTTTGCAAGTAACCGTGAAGCGATTGACAACCCCTTTATCGCGTTGGGTGCAAGTTGTTTGATTGTTTGTGCAGGTATTCAGTGACTTGTTCGTTGTCTCCTAGTGGATTGATGCCTTGGTTCTTAAATCAAGAGAAGTACTTATCTCTACTTTGCTGCATCACCCTTTCCTCTTCAAGGGAAAATCCAACGCAAGCTCAAGAAGTAGCAAAGCCCCATGCTCCAGGCTGGCAGACGACACGGTCTTACAGCGACTATGCCCACGCCAAGTGGAGGCCCCATGCTCCGCGCTGGTGGGAAGACTAGTGTAGGCGCCAGATGCGGCTGTTTTCGCCCTCTTTTGTCATCGAATTTGCTGTTTCCTGGACTAAAATTTGGAGTTCTTTCGTCTTTGTCCAAATGGGGGGATGGGAATTTTTCTCCTCGCAGCCTTTCCTGTCTTGAATGTTGTTTTTAAGGAGGTATGGCGGCTGCCAGCCTCTCTCTCTCTCTATCTATCTCTCTCTCTCTCTCTCTCTCTCTCTCTCTCTCACCCCGCGAGCGGGGGCTGGGCACGCTGTGCATGCTTGGGTCAGCCCAGCGGCACTGAAGACGCCCTGAGGGCCATGGCCACAACAGCCGCGGGCTCACCCACGTGCACACCTCGCCAAGACCTTGGCGTCCGAATCCTCACGTGATGCTCTTGAGCGAGCCTGCGGGTATGCGCGGCCCGAGGTCTCCGGCAAGCGTCTGCCTCCTAACCTTGGCCGGGCACCATGACCTGGCATAACGATAATGATCCACCCCTGCTTAGGGGTTGCGGGTGCTCGAAAAGCAAAGGGAAGGCGGCAAAAGGGAGAGTGCAATGATACTCAATACATCATAAAGAAGTTCTTTCGAAAGTGCTTTCACATCCCCGCGGGGTCACATTCAAAGTCTTAACTAGAAAACAGGGGAAAGGTAGCCTAGGGAGACGCACTGTTACCATCGGTTATGCCACCGCCATTGTCGTCGGCCCCACTCTCCTTGATCACAGGCGGGCCCTCGTTGCCGGCAGGGGCAAGCTCCTCGATCAGGTCATCCATGTGATCCTCCACCCAGTCTGCTAGGGCGCCATGAATCACCTCAGGCACAGGGGCTATCACGGCCGCGAAGTCAAAGTCAGGATCGAAGCGAAGAAGGTGGCTGAAGATGCGCTAGGCCGCACGCGAAGGTCGCGGCTCTTCTCTTCGACAAGCTGGAGCTCCTTCATAGCCCCACCTTCAAGACGTTCCAAGACCCTAGTGAAGAAACTGAGATAGCCAGCATCGTCGGCAACAAGCGGGCTAGAGACGTTCTCATCACTGATGCTGCACAGGGCCCGGTTGGCCCGATGCTCAAGGGCCTGGAACATTTCGGAGAGCGTGTGTTGCAGTCCCAGGGCTCGCTCCGCCTCGTTCGAAGCCTTCTCTACGAGGGAAGTGACATCCTCCACGTGCTTATATAGAGAAAAGACAGCTCGGCCTCAACCGCGGCCTAAGCATCCACCGCAGCCTTCTCGCGTCGCTCCGCCACCGCTAGCTTCTTCTTGAGGCCATCAGCCTCGCCCATCAGCTCGCCCCGCCGTATGCAGAAACGAGTATCCTGAAGCTTCAGCCTCCGGCAATTGTCCTCGGTGAGGGCCCCACGTACCCCCGCCACCCTCTCATTGGCCTCCCCTGGATTGCTGCCTCCCGGGAGGTGAGGGTGTCCTCGGCGGTGGCCACTTGGCATTCTATCACCTCTAGGCGCTCGCACTCCAGCGCCTCCAGCGTCAGCGTGTCCTCAAGCATGCGGAGTCTAGCTTCGCTCATAGGCGGCCCACCCCCCGAGGCGGTGAGAATGGCTTTGCGCGCCTGGACTTGCCGCTTGAGGGCGGCGTTTGAAGCTTGAAGCTCCTTCTCGCACCTCTTGGCCGCCTCGCGTCGGCAATCCGCGGCTCGAGCCTCCTCAAGGACACGATCACGGGCCTCCCTCACCACGGCAAGGGACTCCTTGGCCTCCGCATGATCGTGCTTGCGCTACAAACGACCGAAGTTGATGGCGACCTCGAGCTGGCGCCACTCGCGTGCCAGACGCAAATGCTCCACCTCAAGGTGCGTGTCGACATTGCCGAGCTCCACCCCAAGGAGGCGTAGCGCGCTCGCTGCCTCCTGAAGAAGGCCGTGCTGCACGGTGCTGCACCCGCACATGAGCTCCAACGCCTGGTCGGGGTTTTCTTTCGTGCCCCGATCAGCATAGGAGGCGTGTGAAGACTCACCCATCTTCGGAAGGGGCCCGGGGGCTGGGGCTCCACCACCCGGTCCTCTGGTCCGAAGCGGGGCCCGACGAGGGCTCACCCCATGCTTGAAGATGGCGCCGTTGCGCGAGCCGCCCATCTGCCGGTGAGGATCAGTGGGGGAGCGCTTGGCACTGCCCCTACACTCCAGAGGCCGCTCATGAAGAGGGATGCCAGGAATGCAGGCCCGAGGCCGCCCCAGGGGTGGCCCTGACTCTGGTGCGGATGCCTTCTTACGCGCAGCCACGCGACTCACGAGGCGCAAGATCACCACGGGACCGGCGCCCTCCAGAGGTGGTGGCCGAGACACGCTCGTTCCTTCGTCAAAGGGGAACTCGAGGAACAAGAGTCAGAGAAACAAGATGTGCGAGAATCAAGGAAGGCCGGGTGCTTACTCATCCGTGGCGATCCACTTCCTCCTCTTCAGGGTCCCCGGGGCAGGGCTGCGGCTACCATCGGACTCGTTCCTCCTCCGAGAAATGCGGGGACCAAAGAGCAGCATGCTGGAACCTAGCACATGGCCTCCTGCTATGGGGGTGGCTACCATGTCCCTAGGAGAGGCGTCTTCGCCGCCGCTCGGAGGGGTGAGAATGGATGCTTGAGGGACGCACGGCTCGGGAGGCTCCCCCGTAGCTGTCGCAGGGGCACACACACCTCAGGACCCTCGGACCCCGGGGTCACCAGTAAGGGGTTCTCACGGGGCCCCACATGGTCCTTGGGAAGCAGCCCCCACTCATCGAAGCGCGTCATCTTCCTGGCGAAGGCTCCCCAATTCGGGTAATTGTACAAGGGGGACCCTCCTGAAGTAAGCGCGACGGGTTCTCCGCTGGTCAGTAGGCGGAGCACTCCGCGCAGTGTGCTGGAAGGGAGCAAATGCTTCTGAAGCCTCATGGCGTCTTCGCGGCCAGTGAAGGCCCACATTGGGCGGGACTGGTGCGGGAGTGGGGCGATGCGCCGCCGGACGAACTCGCTCACCACCATCGCCATCGTCATCCATGCCTTCCTCAAGTCAGCCAGCCTGGCGATGACTCACGCGAGTCACGAATCGACGAGCTCCACATGCTCCTAGCCGGAGCTCGGCATCGCGGGGGCTGCCAGAATCAGGAGCAAGGGGTTGTACATAGTGGTGTCGATGTACACCCATTGCTTTCGAAACCCCTCCACGTCCAGGTGGAGCGCGGTGTCGATGCCAATGCCTGTGGTTGCCTCCACCACACGAAGCGACATGCACCCCGAGCGCTGCCCATCGGCGACCATCTGAAGGGAAAATAAGTGGCGGAGCAAGGCCACGAACGGGGCGACGCCCACGAAGGCCTCGCACAAGAACACGAAGGCGGAGAGGAGGACGATGGACCCGGGGTCGAGATGCAGCGCGTGGACTTGGTAGTGCGTAAGCACATCATTGAAGAAATCTGAGAACGACGACAGCTGGCCAGAGAAAAGGGCATGAAGATGAAGAGGGATGTTGGTGGCCTGGAGGCGGGCCAGATCTTCGTCGCCTTCCACTCGTTGGAGTTGGTGGAGATTGCGTGTTGGACCTTGTCCATCCCCTCGAGGTTGACCACTCTGGACCGGCCCAGCACGGGCTCCGGCCCCGCCGGGGGGTCTGCCGCCATGGGAGTTTTGCCCCTCTTCCTCTTAGGGGCCATGGCGGCGATGTGGATTGAAGCGGCGCGGGATCCGGCAAGGGAGGCGAAAGTTTGCAGCAGGCAGAAGGAGTGATACGTCTCTGTCGTTGATATGTCCATTTTGCATCATGCTTTTATATCGATATTTATTGCATTGTGGGCTATTATTACACATTATGTCACAATACTTATGCCTATTCTCTCTTATTTTACAAGGTTTATATGAAGAGGGAGAATGCCGGCAGATGTAATTCTGGGCTGGAAAAGGGGCAAATATTAGAGACCTATTCTGCACAACTCCAAAAGTCCTGAAACTTCACGGGACCAAGTTTCAGAACATATAGAAAATATTGGGTGAAAGAAGTACCAGAGGGGGGCCACCCACCGTCCACGAGGGTGGGGGGCGCGCCCTACCCCCTGGGCGCGCCCCTGCCTCGTGGCGCCCCTGGCAGCCCTCTGATGCCCATCTTTGGCTATATGGAGTCTTTCGTTGAGGAAAAAATCATAGCAAGCTTATGGGATGAAACTCCTCCGCCACGAGGCGGAACCTTGGCGGAACCAATCTAGGGCTCCGGTGGAGCTATTCTGCCGGGGAAACATCCCTCTGGGAGGGGAAATCATCACCATCGATCCTCTCATCGGGAGGGGGTCAATCTCCATCAACATCTTCACCAGCACCATCTCATCTCAAACCCTAGTTCATCTCTTGTATCCAATCTTTGTCCCAAAGCCTCAGATTGGTACCTGTGGGTTGCTAGTAGTGTTGATTACTCCTTGTAGTTGATGCTAGTTGGTTTACTTGGTGGAAGATCATATGTTTAGATCCATTATGCATATTAATACCTGTCTGATTATGAACATGCATATGATTTGTGAGTAGTTACATTTGTTCCTGAGGACATGGGAGAAGTCTTGCTATAAGTAGTCATGTGAATTTGGTATTCGTTCAATATTTTGATGAGATGTGTGTTGTCTTTCCTCTAGTGGTGTCATGTGAACATAGACTACATGACACTTCACCATTGTTTGGGCCTATTGGAAGGCATTGGGAAGTAATAAGTAGATGATGGGTTGCTAGAGTGACAGAAGCTTAAACCCTAGTTTATGCGTTGCTTCGTAAGGGGCTGATTTGGATCCATATGTTTCATGCTATGGTTAGGTTTACCTTAATACTTCTGTTGTAGTTGTGGATGCTTGCAATAGTGGTTAATCATAAGTGGGATGCTTGTCCAAGGAAGGATAGTACCCAAGCACCGGTCCAAAAACATATCAAATTATCAAAGTGCCGAACGCGAATCATATGAGCGTGATGAAAACTAGCTTGACGATAATTCCCATGTGTCCTCGGGAGCTCTTTCCTTTATATGAGAGTTTTTCCAGGCTTGTCCTTTGCTACAAAAAGGATTGGGCCATATTGCTGCACTTTATTTACTTTTATTATTTGTTACCCGTTACAAATTACCTTATCACAAAACTATCTGTTACCGATAATTTCAGTGCTTGCAGAGAATACCTTGCTGAAAACTGCTTATCATTTCCTTCTGCTCCTCGTTGGGTTCGACACTCTTACTTATCGAAAGGACTACGATAGATCCCCTATACTTGTGGGTCATCAAGACTCTTTTCTGGCGCCGTTGCCAAGGAGTGAAGCGCCTTTGGTAGGTGGAATTTGGTATGGAAAAATTTGTATAGTGTGCTGCAATTTATTGTCACTTGTTACTATGGAACATAATCCTTTGAGGGGCTTGTTCAGGGTATCTTCACCCCGACCAGTAGAGCAAAGAGTTGCTCCTCAACCTACTGAACCTACTGAAAATGTTTACTTTGAAATTCCTTCAGGTATGATAGAGAGACTGCTAGCTAATCCTTTTCAGGAGATGGAACATTACATCCCGATTTGCACCTAATCTATGTGGATGAAGTTTGTGGATTATTTAGGCTTGCAGGTATGCTCGAGGATGTTATCAAGAAGAAGATCTTCCCTTTATCTTTGAAGGGAAAGGCATTGACATGGTTTAGGCTATGTGATGATATGGTATCATGGAACTACAACTGATTAAAATTGGAATTTCATCAGAAGTATTATCCTATGCATCTTGTTCATCGTGATCGTAATTATATATATAATCTTTGGCATCGCGAAGGAGAAAGCATCGGTCAAGCTTGGGTGAGGCTTAAGTCAATGTTATATTCATGCCCCAATCATGAGCTCTCAAGAGAAATTATTATTCAAGATTTTTATGCTCGGCTTTCTCTCGATAATCGCTCCATGCTCGATATTTCTTGTACTGGTTCTTTTATGATGAAGACTATTGAATTCAAATGGGATTTATTGGAAAGAATTAAATGCAACTCTGAAGATTGGGACCTCGACGAAGGTAAGGAGTGAGGTATAACACCTAAGTTTGATTGTGTTAAGTCTTTTATGGATACCGATGTTTTCCATGAATTTATCACTAAATATGGACTTGACTCTGAGATAGCAGCTTCTTTCTGTGAATCCTTTGCTACTCATGTTGATCTCCCTAAGGAGAAGTGGTTTAAATATAATCCTCCCATTGAAGTAAAAGTAGTTGAACCTATTAAAGTTGAAGAAAAGACTATCACTTATAATGATCCTGTTGTTCCTACTACTTATATTGAGAAACCACCTTTCCCTGTTAGAATAAAGGATCATGCTAAAGCTTCAACTATGGTTCATAAGAGTAATACTAGAACACCTACTCCCTTTGAGCAAATTAAAGTTAAACCTAGTGTTGCTATGGTTAAATACCTCTTGGCTGATAATATTGATGGGCATGTTATTTACTTCTATGATGAAGCTGCTAGAATTGCTAGGCCCGATACTAAAAATAAACATAGACCTGTTGTAGGCATGCCTGTTATTTATGTTAAAATAGGAGATCATTGCTATCATGGCTTGTGATATGGGTGTTAGTGCAAGTGCAATACCCCATTCCTTATATAAAGAAGTTATGCATGATATTGCACCTGCTGAGATAGAAGAGATATATGTTACAATTAAGCTTGCTAATAGAGATACTATTTCACCCATTGGGATTGTTAGAGATGTTGAAGTCTTGTGTGGGAAGGTTAAATATCCTGCTGATTTTCTTGTTCTTGGTTCCCCACAAGATAACTTTGTCCCATTATATTTGGAAGACCCTTCTTGAATACTGTTAATGCTAGGATAGACTGCAAAAATGATATTGTTACTATTGGTTTGGGGGATATGTCTCATGAGTTTAATTTTGCTAAATTTCATAGACAACCCCATGATAAAGAATTGCCTAGTAAAGATGAAATTATTGGTCCTGCTTCTATTGCCGTGCCTCCTAGTGATCCTTTAGAACAATATTTGCTAGACCATGAAAATGATATTTTTATGAATGAAAGAAGGGAAATAGGTGAAGTAGTCTTTAAATAGGGACCTATTTTGAAACACAACTTGCCTGTTGAAATCCTAGGGGATCGTCCTCCACCTAAGGGTGATCCCGTGTTTGAGCTTAAACCTTTACCTGATACTCTTAAATATGCTTATCTTGATGAGAAAGAAATATATCCTGTTATTATTAGTGCTAACCTCTCAAAGCATGATGAAAAGAAATTACTAAAAATTCTGAAGAAGCAACGTGCTACTATTGGATATACTCTTGATGATCTTAAGGGCATTAGTCCCACTCTATGCCAGCATAATTTTTTTTGGAGAAGGATGCGAAACCGGTTGTTGATCACCAACGATGGTTAAATCCTAAGATTAAAGAAGTGGTAAGAAAAGAAATACTAAAGCTTATGGAGGCAGATATAATTTATCCCGTTGCTAATAGTCAATGGGTAAGCCCTGTCCATTGTGTCCCTAAGAAGGGAGGTATTACTGTTGTTCCTAATGATAAAGATGAATTGATCCCACAAAGAATTGTTACAGGTTATAGAATAGTATTTGATTTCCGCAAATTAAATAAAGCTACTAAAAAGGATCATTACCCTTTACCTTTTATTGATCAAATGCTAGAAAGATTATCCAAACATACACATTTTTGCTTTTTAGATGGTTATTCTGGTTTCTCTCAAATACCTGTATCAAAAGAGGATCAAGAAAAGATGACTTTTACTTGCCCTTTCGGTACCTTTGCTTATAGACGTATGCCCTTTGGTTTATGCAATGCACCTGCAACCTTTCAAAGATGTATGACTGCTATATTCTATGACTTTTTTGAAAAGATTGTTGAGGTATTCATGGATGATTTTTCTGTATATGGAACTTCTTTTGATGATTTGTTAAAAAACCTTGATCAAGTTTTGCAGAGATGTGAAGAAACTAATCTTGTCTTGAATTGGGAGAAGTGCGACTTTATGGTTAATGAAGGTATTGTCTTGGGACATAAAATTTCTGAAAGAGGTATTGAAGTTGATAAAGCTAAAGTTGATGCTATTAAAAAGATGCCGTGTCCTAAGGACATTAAAGGCATAAGAAGTTTCCTTGGTCATGCCAGTTTTTATAGGAGGTTCATTAAGGACTTCTAAAAATTTCTAGGCCTCTGACTAATCTCTTACAAAAAGATGTTCCTTTTGTCTTTGATGATGATTGTGTAGAAGCATTTGAAATACTTAAGAAAGCTTTGATTTCTGCACCTATTGTTCAACCTCCTGATTGGAATTTACCATTTGAAATTATGTGTGATGCTAGTGATTATGCTGTAAGGGCTGTTCTAGGACAGAGAGTTGATAAGAAATTAAATGTTATTCAATATGCTAGTAAAACTCTAGATAGTGCTCAAAGAAATTATGCTACTACTGAAAAGGAGTTTTTAGCAGTTGTATTTGCTTGTGATAAGTTTAGACCTTATATAGTTGATTCTAAAGTAACTGTTCACACTGATCATGCTCCTATTAAATATCTTATGGAAAAGAAAGATGCTAAACCTAGACTTATTAGATGGGTTCTCTTGCTACAAGAATTTGATTTGCATATTATTGATAGAAATGGAGCTGAGAACCCTGTTGCAGACAACTTTTCTAGGTTAGAGAATGTTCTTGATGTCTCACTACCTATTGATGATAGCTTTCCTGATGAACAATTACCTGTGATAAATGCTTCTCGTACTGCTCCATGGTATGCTGATTATCCTAATTATGTTGTTGCTAAGTTTATACCACCTAGTTTCACATACCAGCAAAAGAAAAAGTTCTTCTATGATTTAAGACATTACTTCTGGGATGATCCGCACCTTTATAAAGAAGGACTAGATGGTGTTCTTAGACGTTGTGTAACTGAGCATGAACAGGAACAGATCCTACGCAAGTGTCACTCTGAGGCTTATGGAGGACACCATGCTGGAGATAGAACTGCACATAAGGTATTGCAATCCGGTTTTTATTGGCCTACTCTCTTCAAGGATGCCCGTAAGTTTGTCTTGTCTTGTGATGAATGTCAAAGAATTGGTAATATCTGTAGACGTCAAGAAATGCCTATGAATTATTCACTTGTTATTGAACCATTTGATGTCTAGGGCTTTGATTATATGGGACCGTTTCCGTCCTCTAATGGGTATACACATATTTTAGTTGCTGTTGATTACGTTACTAAGTGGGTAGAAGCTATTCCAACTAGTAGTGCTGATCATAACACCTCTATTAAGATGCTTAAAGAAGTTATTTTTCCAAGGTTTGGAGTCCCTTGATATTTAATGATTGATGGTGGTTCACATTTTATTCATGGTGCCTTTCGTAAAATGCTTGCTAAGTATGATGTTAATCATAAAATTGCATCTCCATATCATCCACAGTCTAGTGGTTAAGTAGAATTAAGTAATAGAGAGCTTAAATTAATTTTGCAAAAGACTGTTAATAGATCTAGAAAGAATTGGTCCAAGAAACTTGATGATGCATTATGGGCCTATAGAACTGCATACAAAAATCCTATGGGTATGTCTCCGTATAAAATGGTTTATGGAAAAGCTTGTCACTTACCTCTCGAACTAGAACATAAGGCATATTGGGTCATTAAAGAGATCAATTATAATTTCAGACTTGCCGGTGCGAAGAGGCTTTTTGACATTAGCTCACTTGATTAATGGAGAACCCATGCTTATGAGAATGCCAAACTATTTAAAGAAAAGGTTAAAAGATGGCATGACACAAGGATACAAAAGCATGAGTTTAATGTAGGTGATTATGTTTTGCTATACAACTCTCGTTTAGGATTTTTTGCAGGCAAACTCCTCTCAAAATGGGAAGGTCCTTACGTCATCAAGGAGGTCTGTCGTTCCGGTGCCATAAAAATCAACAACTTTGAAGGCACAAATTCGAGGGTGGTGAACGGTCAAAGAATCAAACATTATATCTCAGGTAATCCTATAAATGTTGAAACTAATGTTATCGAAACCATAACCCTGGAGGAATACATAAAGGACACTTTCCAGAATGTTTCAGACTCTGAAAAGGAATAGGTATGAGGTACGGTTAGTAAACCGACTCCAAAATAGTTCTAATAGCAATTTTTCTCCGTTTTGGAATATTTAAGAAAATAGGAAAATAAGAAGCAGTCCAGGAAGGACACGAGGCTTCCACGAGGATGGAGGGCACGCCCTACCCCCTGGGCGCCCCCCTGCCTCGTGGGCACCTCGTGTGCTCTCCGGACTCTGTTTTATTGCACAATACTTCTTTTGGTCGGTAAAAATTCATTATATAATCTCCCGAAGGTTTTGACCACCGTACCACACAAATATCTCCTGTTTTTTGGTTTCGACCTGTTTTCTGCCAGGGTTGTCAAGGCCAGGCATCATGTCGTCTCCCTCCTCCTTCGATAACGAGGGCAACGATGCTTGGCTAATGAAGATAGAGCTGAAAAGAGAAGAGCTCGGAGAGATCAACAAGGATGATGGGATCAAGAAGGCCATGGGGGATCAGGTTCCAGCAGTAGCAGAAGAAGACATCCTTCAACCTCATCACAATCTCTTTAGCCCAACGGAGGTTGAAGCTTTCAAGATGATTGAGTTAGCTCGCATTCAAAACAAGTATCACACAAGTGAAAATATTTTGTTGAAGGAGCATATCATCGCACGCAAGGGCATTATCCGCAAATTAGAGGATCTCCTACGCTCGATGTGCGACTATCCATCATCACCAACACCTTCTTCACCAACAAAGAAGAACTGAGCATCGGGTATTGGCACTCCCCTTGGCAACTGCCAAGCTTGGGGGAGTGCCCCGGTATCGTAACACCATCACACTTTTATCTTTACCATTTTTTAGTTCGATCCTCTTGGTAATATCTTGATCTAGTAGAATAAAAGTTTTAGTATGATCTAGTTTTGAGTTTTGCTTTATGATCCTCTATGTAATCGAGTCTGTGAGCTATATATAATAAAGATTAGTGTTGAGTCAAGGGCTTGGTTATCTTGCTATGATCTTGAGGGAATAAAAGAAAAGATAAAAAGAAATAAAGAGATCATATGGATCTTATGGAGAGTAATGACTTCACATATAAAGAGTATGATGAATAAAAATTGTTGAGAGTTGACAAGCATAGTTTTGGTCATCGTTGAAATTAATAGGAAGTAATAAATAAAGAGAGGTTTTCACATATAAATATACTATCTTGGACATCTTTTATGATTGTGAGCACTCATTAAAATATGACATGCTAAAGAGTTGACGCTGGACAAGGAGGATAGCGTAATGGGTTATGTTTTCTTACATCTGAAATAAATTATATTGTCATGGATCATCCAACATGTTGAGCTGGCCTTTCCCTCTCATGCTAGCCAAATTCTTTGCACCAAGTAGAGATACTACTTGTGCTTCCAAATATCCTTAAACCTAGTTTTGCCATGAGAGTCCACCATATCTACCTATGGATTGAGTAAGATCCTTCAAGTAAGTTTTCATCGTTGCAAGCAATAAAAATTTCTCTCTAAATATGTATGATTTATTAATGTGGAGAAAATAAGCTTTATATGATCTTGTGATGTGGAAGAAATAAAAGCGACAGACTACATAATAAAGGTCCATTAAGATTTTGTGCAATATAAAGTGACGTTCTTTCGCATTATGATTTTGTGCATCCAACCATAAAAGCACATGACAACCTCTACTTCCCTCTGCGAAGGGCATGTCTTTTATTTTTGTCTTGTAATTCATGCAACAGTCATGGTGATCTTCACCTTTTCTTTTTACATTTTATCCTTTGGCAAGCACAATGTGTTGGAAAGATCCTGATATATATGGCTAATTGGATGTAAGTTTTCATGAACTATTATTGTTGACATTACCCTTGAGGTAAAAGGTTGGGAGGCAAAACTATAAGCCCCTATCTTTCTCTGTGTCCGACTGAAACTTCATACCCATAAATATTGCGTGAGTGTTAGAAATTGTGGAAGACTAAATGATAGTTGAGTATGTGGACTTGCTGAAAAGCTCTTATTTTGAATCTTTCTGATGTTATGATAAATTGCAATTGCTTCAATGACTGAGATTATAGTTTGTTATCTTTCAATGAAGTTTATGATTCATACTAGAAATTGTGATTGAATTATTACTTTAGCATAAGAGATCATATGACAATATATGTATATGTTGCTGTTCTAAGAATGATCATGATGCCCTCATGTTCGTATTTTATTTTTATCGACACCTCTATCTCTAAACATGTGGACATGTTTTTCGATATCGGCTTTCGCTTGAGGACAAGCGAGGTCTAAGCTTGGGGGAGTTGATACGTCCATTTTGCATCATGCTTCTATATTGGTATTTATTGCATTATGGGCTGTTATTACACGTTATGTCACAATACTTATGCCTATTCTCTCTTATTTTACAAGGTTTCCATGAAGAGGGAGAATGCCGGCAGCTGGAATTCTGGGCTGGAAAAGGGGCAAATATTTGAGACCTATTCTGCACAACTCCAAAAGTCCCGAAACTTCACGGGAGCAAGTTTCAGAATATATAAAAAATATTGGGCGAAAGAAGTACCAGAGGAGGCCACCCACAGTCCACGAGGGTGGGGGGCGCGCCCTACCCCCTGGGCGCGCCCCCTGCCTCGTGGGCCCCCTGGCACCCCTCTAATGCCCATCTTTGGCTATATGGAGTCTTTCGTTGAGGAAAAAATCATATAAAGCTTACAGGACGAAACTCCGCCGCCACGAGGCGGAACCTTGGCAGAACCAATCTAGGGCTCCGACGGAGCTATTCTGCCGGGGAAACTTCCCTCCGGGAGGGGGAAATCATCACCATCGTCATCACCATCGATCCTCTCATCGGGAGGGGCTCAATCTCCATCAACATCTTCACCAGCACCATCTCATCTCAAACCCTAGTTCATCTCTTGTATCCAATCTTTGTCCCAAAGCCTCAGATTGGTACCTGTGGGTTGCTAGTAGTGTTGATTACTCCTTGTAGTTTATGCTACTTGGTTTACTTGGTGGAAGATCATATGTTCAGATCCATTATGCATATTAATACCCCTCTGATTATGAACATGAATATGATTTGTGAGTAGTTACGTTTGTTCCTGAGGACATGGGACAAGTCTTGCTATAAGTAGTCATGTGAATTTGGTATTCGTTCGATATTTTGATGAGATGTATGTTTTCTCTCCTCTAGTGGTGTCATGTGAACGTCGACTACATGACACTTGACCATTTTTTGGGCCTAAAGGAAGGCATTGGGAAGTACAAAGTAGATGATGGGTTGCTAGGGTGACAGAAGCTTAAACCCTAGTCTATGCATTGCTTCGTCAAGGGCTGATTTGGATCCATATGTTTCATGCTATGGTTAGGTTTACCTTAATACTTCTGTTGTAGTTGCGGATGCTTGCAATAGGGGTTAATCATAAGTGGGATGCTTGTCCAAGGAAGGACAGTACCCAAGCACCGCTTCACCCACATATCAATTTATCAAAGTACCAAACGCGAATCATATGAGCGTGATGAAAACTAGCTTGACGATAATTCCCATGTGTCCTCGGGAGAGCTTTCCTTTATATAAGAGTTTGTCCAGGCTTGCCCTTTGCTACAAAAAGGATTGGGCCATCTTGCTGCACCTTATTTACTTTTACTATTTGTTACCCGTTACAAATTACCTTATCACAAAACTATCTATTACCGATAATTTCAGTGCATGCAAAGAATACCTTGCTGAAAACTGCTTATCATTTCCTTCTGCTCCTCGTTGGGTTCGACACTCTTACTTACCGAAAGGACTACGATAGATCCCCTATACTTGTGGGTCATCAGTCGTATCTATAATTTTTTATTGTTCCATGCCAATATTCTACAACTTTTACATACTTTTGGCAACTTTTTATACTGTGTTTTGGGACTAACATATTGATCGAGTGCCCAGTGCCAGTTCCTGTTTGTTGCATGTTTTTTGTTTCACAGAAAATCCATATCAAACAGAGTCCAGGTGGGATAAAAACTTACAGAGATTTTTTTCGAATATATGTGTTTTTTGGGAAAAAGAATCAACGCGAGACGATGCCCGAGGGGCCCACAAGGACGGAGGGCGCGCCCCTGGTCCTGGTGGCCACTCGATAAGGTGGTTGCTTCCCTTCTTCTAGCACAAGAAATCTAATATCCGGATAAAAATCGTGTTAAAATTTCAGCCAAATCGCAGTTAGGGATCTCCGGGAATTTAGGAAACGGTGAAAGGCCAAAATCTGGGAGCGCAGCAACAGAAGGAAACAAAGAGAGAGAGAGATCCCATCTTCAAGGGGCTCTCGCCCCTCCGCCACCATGGAGGCCATGGACGAGAGGGGAAACCCTTCTCCCATCTAGGGGGGAGGTTAAGGAAGAATAAGAAGGAGGGGGGCTCTCTCCCCCTCTCCCCTGGTGGCGCCGGAACACCGCTGGCTAGGGCCATCATCGTGACAGCGATCTACACCAACAACTTCGCCGCCGTCATCACCAACTCTCTCCCCCTCTATGCAGCGGTGTAACATCTCTTTTACCCACTGTAATCTTTACTTAAACATGGTGCTCAACGCTATATATTATTTCCCAATGATGTATGGCTATCCTATGATGTTTGAGTAGATCTGTTTTGTCCTATGGGTTAATTGATGATCGTGATTGGTTCGAGTTGCATGTTTTATTATTGGTGCTGTCCTATGGTGCTCTCCATGTCACGAAAGCGTGAGGGATCCCCGCTGTAGGGTTTGCAATATGTTCATGATTTGCTTATGCTGGGTGGCGTGAGTGACAGAAGCATAGACCTGAGTAAGTAGGTTGTTTGTGTATGGGAATAAAGAGGACTTGATACTTTAATGCTATGGTTGGGTTTTACCTTAATGATCTTTAGTACTTACGGATGTTTGCTAGAGTTCCAATCATAAGTGCATATGATCCAAGAAGAGAAAGTATGTTAGCTTATGCCTCTCCCTCATATAAAATTGCAATAATGATTACCGGTCTAGTTATCGATTTCCCAGGGACAAATAACTTTCTTGTGACAAAAAAGCTCTCAACAAATAACAACCGCTAGTTTTAGTTTACGTGCTCTTTATTATCTTGCAAACCTACCCTACAACACCTTCGAAGTACTTCTAGTTTCATACTTGTTCTAGGCAAAGCGAACGTAAATCGTGCGTATAGTTGTATTGGTGGTCGATAGAACTAGAGGGAATATTTTTTCTACCTTTTAGCACCTCGTTGGGTTCGACACTCTTACTTGTTGAAAGAGGCTACAACTGATACCCTACACTTGTGGGTTATCAAGACCTTTTTCTGGCACCGTTGCCGGGGAGCAATAGCGTGGGGTGAATATTCTTGTGTGTGCTTGTTTGCTTTATCACTAAATATATTTTATCCCATGTTCTATGTTGTTTTATATCTTTGGTTTTGGATATGAAACATGAAATACCAAAAAAAGGTGTACTTGCTACTCATGGAGATGGGGAACCTCCTAAAAGCCTCGATGCTCATTATGTGAAAGATATTATGCACTACTTTAATAATCCTGAGAAAACCCCATTCAATTATATGATGGGAGACACGTTGGATCAACGTGAATACTTTAGGGTTTATCGCTTGACTCAAAAAGGGAAACTCTTATGGGATCAAAATTATATGTTGCATTGGTATGCTCGGAATTTATGCTTGAGATATGATTATACTTGTTGCTCTAGGATGAAGGCTCCACACCTTCCCTTTTCATGTAAATTTAATGGTAATGAAACCTTGGCTTCTTATGATAAAGGTATATATGATTACCATGATGTGGACCAAATAGAAGAATTTGTTGCTTTTAAGGCTGCTTATGAAATTGAATCTTTGCTTGAAAAGTATGACGCTTTTGATGATGATGTTTATAGGCCTGAAAATTTTGCTATACTTAAATATTGCTATGAGAATTATGAATATAATGCCGATATTGATGCATTTATTGAGAAAGTCTCCGCTGTCCAAGAAGAGACTAATATTTTGCAGGAAACTATGGAAGAAGAAATTGATGACACTATGAGCTCATTAGATGAAAAAGATGATGAGGAGAGCGAAGAACAAAAGGAGGAAGAGCGGATTAGCTACCCGTGCCCACCTTCTAATGAGAGTAACTGTTCAACTCATACATTATTTAATTTCCCTTCATGCTTACCAAAGGATGATTGCTATGATAATTGCTATGACCCCTTGGATTTGTTTGAAATATCCCTTTTTGATGAACTTGATGCTTGCTATGCTTGTGGCCATGAGGCCAATATGAATTATGATTATGGAGATGAACTTGCTATAGTTTCTTATGTTAAGAATGAAAATATTGCTATTGCACCCTCGCATGATAGTCCTATTATCTTTTTGAATTCTCCAAATTACACTATATCAGAGAAGTTTGTGCTTATTAAGGACTATATTGATGGGTTGCGTTCTACTGTTGCACATGATGATTTTGATGAATATAATATGCATGTGCTTTCTGCTCCTTCTTGCAATTATTATGAGAGAGGAACTACATCTCCACCTCTCTACGTTTCCAATACAATAAAATTGCAAGAAACTGCTTATGCTGTGTATTGTCCTTTACTTGATGTGCATGAATTGTTTATGACATGCCGATGCATAGGAAGAGAGTTAGACTTCGATGTTGCATGATATATGTTACTTTGTGCTCACTACTAAATCACAAATTATTCTTAATTAAAATTGGCTTTGACATACCTTGGGATCCGAGTGGATCCATTACTTCAGCACTATATGCCTAGCTTAATGGCTTTAAAGAAAGCGCTGCCAGGGAGATAACCCGGAAGTTTTAGAGAGTCATTTATTTCTGTTGAGTGCTTTTAAAAAGATTAAAAATAAAAAAATAAAGTGGGGAACCTAAAACTTTTTCAAAAAGAAGAGTGAAAGTGAGAAAGACAAACACCGTTGAAGTGGGGGACGTCCTTGAACTTTGTTCATGCCCATGGAAACTTTGCAAACCTTGATTACAGAAACTTTTCAACAAAAATAATTATCCCCTTGTATAAATCCATTGTATTATAAAAATAATGGGCCAAGATTTTCCTTTAGGATGATTAGATTTCTTGTTTGGTATGTGTAATATAAAAACAAAAACTTTGGTTGTACGGCGTGAATTTTCATTTTTTACCGGAACATCAAATGTTTCTAAAATGTTGTGCACAACACTTCTATAAAATTGTTTCCCCTAATTTTTTAGAATTTTTCGAGTTACAGAAGTATGGTAGATGTTTAGATTGCTACAGACTATCCTGTTTAAGACAGATTCTATTTTTGATGCATTGTTTTGCTAGTTTTGATGAAACTATCGATTTTATCAGTGGTGTAAGCCTTGGAGAAGTTATAATACAGCAGCTACAATGCAAAAAAATATGAATGGGTTTGCAATAGTACTTGAAGTGGTGATTTGCTTTATTATACTAACGGATCTCATGGGGGTTTTGTTAAGTTTTGCGTGATTGAAGTTTTCAAGTTTTGGGTGAGATCACGATGGATGAAGGAATAAGGAGTGGCAAGAGCCTTAGCTTGGGGATGACCGAGGCACCCCAAGGTAATATTCGAGGACTCCCAAGCAACTAAGCTTGGGGATGCCCCGGAAGGCAGCCCCTATTTCTTCTAACAATCATCGGTAATTTTACTTGGAGCTATATTTTTATTCGTCACATGATATGCGTAAATCTTGGAGCGTCGTGTGATTTTTTTATTTTAGTAAATGCACCATGCTGGTATGAGATAGTCCTTGGTTGATTTATAGAATGATCTTTGCGCTTCACTTATATATTTTGAGTATGGCTTTATAGAATGCTTCATGTGCTTCACTTATATCATTTGAAGTTTGGATTGCCTGTTTCCCTACACATAGAAAACTGCCATTTGTAGAATGCTCTTTTGCTTCACTTATATTTGTTAGAGCGTGGGCATATCTTTTGTAGAAAGAATTAAACTCTCTTGCTTTACTTATATCTATTTATAGAGTTGACAGGAATTGGTCATTCACATGGTTAGTCATAAAATCCTACATAAAACTTGTAGATCACTGAATATGATATGTTTGATTCCTTGCAATAGTTTTGCAATATAAAGATGGATATTAGAGTCATGCTAGTTAGTAATTGTGGATTGGTAGAAATACTTGTGTTGAGGTTTTTGACTCCCGAAGCATGCAAGTATGGTGAACCGTTGTGTGATGAAGTCGGAGCTTGATTTATTTTCTGAATATCTTCCTTATGAGTGGTGATCGGGGACGAGCGATGGTCTTTTCCTACCAATCTATCCCCCTAGGAGCAAGCGCGTAGCACTTTGTTTCGATAACTAATAGACTTTGACAATAAGTATGTGAGTTCTTTATGACTAATGTTGAGTCCATGGATTGTACGCACTGATCTCACCATTCCATCATTGATAGCCTCTTCGGTGTCATGCATTGCCCCTTTTCACCTTGAGAGTTGGTGCAAACTTCGCCGGTGCATCCAAACCCCGTGATATGATACGCTCTATCACACATAAGCCTCCTTACATCTTCCTCAAAACAGCCACCATACCTACATATCATGGCATTTCCATAGCCATTCCGAGATATATTGCCATGCAACTTCTATCATCATCATATACATGACTTGAGTGTTCATTGTCATATTGCTTTGCATGATCATAATATAGCTAGCATGATATTTCCACGGCTTGTCTATTTTTTGATATCTTTGCTATGCTAGATCATTGCACATCCTGGTACACTGCCAGAGGCATTCATATAGAGTCATATTATTCTAGATATCGAGTTCTAATATTGAGTTGTAAGTAAATAAAAGTGTGATGATCATCATTATTAGAGCATTGCCCTAGTGAGGAAAGGATGATGGAGACTATGATTCCCCCACAAGTTGGGATGAGACTCCGGACGAAAAATAAATAAAAAATAAAAAAGAGGCCAAAAAAGGAGAGGGCCCAAAAAACAAAAAAATGAGAGAAAAAGAGAGAAGGGGCAATGCTACTATCCTTTTACCACATTTGTGCTTCAAAGTAGCAGCATGTTTTTCATAGATAGAGTCTCCTATGTTGTCACTTTCATATACTAGTGGGAACTTTTCATTATAGAACTTGGTTGTACATTCTGATGATGGGCTTACTCAAATGCCCGAGGTCTTCATGAGAAAGCAAGTAGGATACACACCCACTTAGTTTTCAATTTGAGCTTTCATACACTTATAGCTCTGGTGCATCCATTGCATGGCAATCCCTACTCCTCGCATTGACATCAATTGATGGGCATCTCCATAGCCTATTGATTAGCCGCGTCGATGTGAGACTTTCTTCCTTTTTGTCTTCTCCACACAACCTCTACCATCATATTCTATTCCACCTATAGTGCTATATCCATGGCTCATGCTCATGTATTGTGTGAAAGTTGAAAATGCTTGAGAACATTAAAAGTATGAAACAATTGCTTGGCTTGTCATCGGGGTTGTGCATGATGAAATACTTTGTGTGAGTAAGATGGAACGTAGCCAGGCTATATGATTTTGTAGTGGTAACTTTCTTTGGCCATGTTATTTTGAGAAGACATGATTGCTTTATTAGTATGCTTGAAGTATGATTGTCTTAATGTCAAATGATAGACTATTGCTTTGAATCACTCATGTCTTAATATTCATGCCATGATTAGATTATATGATCAAGATTATGCTACGTAGCATTCCACATCAAAAATTATCTTTTTTATCATTTACCTACTCGAGGACGAGCAGGAATTAACCTTGGGGATGTTGATACGTCTCCGTCGTATCTATATTTTTTATTGTTCAATGCCAATATTCTACAACTTTTACATACTTTTGGCAACTTTTTATACTATTTTTTGGGACTAACATATTGATCTAGTGCCTAGTGCCAGTTCCTGTTTGTTGCATGCTTTTTGTTTCGCAGAAAATCCATATCAAACAGAGTCCAAATAGGATAAAAACTTATGGAGATTTTTTTGGAATATATGTGATTTTTGGGAAGAAGAATCAACACGAGATGATCCCCGAGGGGCCCACAAGGACGGAGGGCGCGCCCCAGGGGGTAGGGCGCGACCCTGGTCCTTGTAGCCAATCCAGAAGGCAGTTGGTGCCCTTCTTCTAGCGCAAGAAAGCTAATATATGGATAAATATCATGTTAAAATTTCAGCCCAATCGGAGATACGGATCTCCGGGAATCTGGGAGCGCAGAAATAGAAGGAAACGGAGAGAGAGAGAGAGAGATCCTATCTCGGAGGGTCTCTCACCCCTCCGCTGCCATGGAGGCCATGGACTAGAGGGGAAACCCTTATCCCATCTAGGGGGAAGGTCAAGGAAGACGAAGGAGGGGGGATCTCTCCCCCTCTCCCCCGGTGGTGCCAGAACGCCGCCAGGGCCATCATCGTGATGGCGATCTACACCAACAACTTCACTGCTGTCATTACCAACTCTCTATCCCCCTCTATGCAACAGTGTAACCTCTCTTTTACCCCCTATAATCTCTACTTAAACATGGTGCTCAATGCTATATATTATCTCCCAATGATGTATGGCTATCCTATGCTGTTTGAGTAGATCCGTTTTGTCCTATGTGTTAATTGATGATCGTGATTGGTTTGAGTTGCATGATTTATTATTGGTGCTATCCTATGGTGCTCTCCATGTCACGCAAGCATGAGGGATCCCTGCTGTAGGGTTTGCAATATGTTCATGATTTGCTTATGGTGGGTGGCGTGAGTGACAGAAGCACAGACCTGAGTAAGTAGGTTGTTTGCGTATGGGAATAAAGAGGACTTGATACTTTAATGCTATGGTTGGGTTTTACCTTAATGATCTTTAGTAGTTATGGATATTTTTTGGAGTTCTAATCATAAGTGCATATGATCCAAGAAGAGAAAGTATGTTAGCTTATGCCTCTCCCTCATATAAAATTGCAATAATGATTACCGGTCTAGTTATCGATTGCCTAGGGATAAATAAATTTCTTGTGACAAAAGGCTCTCTACTAAAACTAAATTAGTTGTTTCTTTATCCAAACAGCCCCCTAGTTTTTATTTATGCGCTCTTTATTATCTTTCAAACCTATCCTACAACACCTTCAAAGTACTTCTAGTTTCATACTTGTTTTATGTAAAGCGAACGTAAAGCCTACGTAAAGTTGTATCGGTGGTCGATAGAACTTGAGGTAATATTTGTTCTACCTTTAGCTCCTCGTTGGGTTCGACACTCTTACTTATCGAAAGAGGCTAAAACTGACCCCCTATACTTGTGGGTTTTCAAGGAGCAGAAGGAAAGCGCGCGGCGGGGCGATGATGGTTCTGCGATGTGCGCCAGTCTTTTGTCAGCCTGGGAAGTTGCCGAGGCGATGTGGGGAAGTGGAGGCGTCCCCGTCCCGCCGGGCGCCACGCATCGAGCCTGGTCCGCATGCGATTGGGACCCGTGGCGCTTCTGCCTTTCCTCTTTGGCTTCGCCTCGAAGCCAGCCGAAGCGTGCCTTGGGCCCAGGGGCTACTGTCGGCGTTCTGGGAACGGGGGTACCCAGATTTTCATGCCTGCGGCCCACAGCATGGCCCCCTCGACGGCCTGTTATGACCTAGTGGCAAGACCGCTGTGGGAGTCCTGGATTAGGGGGTCTTCGGACAGCCAGACTATATCCTTTGGCCGGACTGTTGGACTATGAAGATACTAGATTGAAGACTTCGTCCCGTGTCCGGATGGGACTCTACTTGGCATGGAAGGCAAGCTAGGCAATATGGATATGCATATCTCCTTTGTAATCGACCTTGTGTAACCCTAGCCTCCTCCGGTGTCTATATAAACCGGAGGGTTTTAGTCCGTAGGACAACATACAATCATACCATAGGCTAGCTTCTAGGGTTTAGCCTCTCCGATCTCGTGGAAGATCAACTCTTGTACTACTCATATTATCAAGAATAATCAAGCAGGACGTAGGGTTTTACCTCCATCAAGAGGCCCCGAACCTGGGTAAAACATCGTGTCCCCTGCCTCCTGTTACCATCCGCCTTAGACGCACAGTTCGGGACCCCCTACCCGAGATCCGCCGGTTTTGACTCCGACATTGGTGCTTTCATTGAGAGTTCCTCTATGTCAGAATCATTAGGCTTGATGGATCCTTCAATCATCAATAGCGATGCAGTCCAGGGTGAGACTTTTCTCCCCGGACAGATCTCTGTATTCGGCGGCTCCGCACTGCGGGCCAACTCGCCTGGCCATCTGGAGAAGATCAAGAGATACGCCCCTGGCTATCAGGTCAGATTTGGAAACTTAAACTACACAGCCGACATCCACAGAGACTTGACCTTCAACGGATTCGAGCCCTGGCCGAGTGCGCCGCACGGTCACGATGAGCATGATTTAGCTCTACCATCGGACAGTGTTCAGGAGATTGCACCGGCGATCGCTCCGACCCTCAATTCGGAGCCAATTGCACCATCCAGGGATGGGTGGATAGACCCCGCCACGGAGGCCGCATTTTCATCGGTGATCGAGGCAAGTATCGACCTTACCCTTCACGAGAGCGATGGCGCCAAACTGCCGGATTCTTCCCCAGCCACGGACTCCGAACCGCCTGCGCTCGTGCCTATCGGATCCGATTGGGCGCCGATCATGGAGTTCACCTCCGCGGATATCTTTCAGCACTCGCCCTTCGGCGACATACTGAGCTCATTAAGGTCTCTCTCCCTGTCAGGAGAGCCTTGGCCGAACTATGTTCGGCAGGATTAGGATGCGGATGATGAAGAAATTCGCTGCCCACCCACCACCCACTTAGTAGCCACTGTCGACGATTTGACCGACATGCTCAACTTCGACTCCGAAGACATCGACGGTATGGACGACGATGCAGGAGACGAACAGGAACCACTGGCCACAGGGCACTGGACGCCCACTTCATCATATGATGTATACATGGTGGACACACCCAAAGAAAATGACGACGAGGAACGGAAGGACACAACGAAGGGTTGTTCCCTCGAGAAGCAGTCAAAGCGGCGGTGTAAGCGCCGATCCAAATCCCACCTCGGCAGAAACAACGATCATGTAGACCCAGCGATAGAGCAGGGTGAACCATCGCCTGACCACGGCAACACGGAGAATCAAACCGAACAACCCGACTCCGTTGAAGATAATAGTCCGGATGACATCACACCGGAAAGGCACCGAGAGCAACAGAATGCCCATCAAAGGCTTGTTGCCACTGCGAGGAGTCTGAAAATATAGAAGCAAAGGCTCAGGGCTGCACAAGACACACTCAGAATCAGATGGAGTGAAGTACTCAACACTGCAGCGAAGTACGGCGGTAATTGCCACACCAAGAGCTACCCGAAGCGAAAGTTGCTACCTGAATTCGATGAGGAGGCCTTAGATCCCCCGCAACCAAAAAACAAAACGGCCATCCGGTCGGATAGACGACCTCGTGGCCAACATAGAGCGGCAAACGAAGCCGCACATAAGCTAGTACGTGATCCACGTGAGGGCTCGCATCAAAAGGACGGCGCAACCAGATCCATCTAAGGGCCACGCAAGCGCGCTCCAGCATGCAACGCAACACAACAAACATCCCAACACCACGGTACACCCAAATACAGGGGTGCCGCACACCCCCTATGTTTCACCGATGAGGTACTGGACCATGAATTTCTAGAGGGATTCAAACCTGTAAACATAGAGGCATACGACGGAACGACAGACCCTGGGGTCTGGATTGAGGACTACATCCTCCATATCCATATGGCTCGAGGAGACGATCTCCACGCCATCAAGTACTTATCCCTCAAGCTCAAAGGGCCAGCTCGGCACTGGCTTAAAAGCCTCCCCGAAAACTCCATTGGAAGCTGGGAAGAGCTCGAAGACGCCTTTCGGGCAAATTTTCAAGGGACCTATGTCCGACCACCTGATGCAGACGATTTAAGTCATTTAACTCAACAGCCTGGAGAGTCAGCCCGAAAGCTTTGGAACAGGTTCCTCACTAAAAGAACCAAATAGTCGACTGTCCGGACGCCAAAGCCTTAGCAGGTTTCAAACACAGCGTTCGAGATGAATGGCTTGCCAGACACCTCGGCCAAGAAAAGCCGAGAACAATGGCAGCATTAACAAGCCTCATGACCCGCTTTTGCACGGGCGAGGACAGCTGGTTAGCCCGAAGCAGCACCAGCGACCCGAGTACATCCGAAGTCAGGGACGGAAACGGGAAATCACGACGCGGTAAAAACAAGCGCTGGAATAAAGAAGACAGCCCGAAGAGCACGGCGGTAAACGCCGGATTCAGAAGATCTCGGCCAGGTCAGCAAAAACTGCCCTCCAAAGGCAACAGAGATGAACTGTCCAGCCTAAATAAGATTCTGGACCAAATATGTCAGATCCATAGCACCCCCGATAAACCTGCAAATCATACCCATAGAGAATGTTGGGTCTTCAATCAGTCCGGCAAGCTCAACGCCGAACATAAGGGGCAGGATACACCAAGCGAAGACGAGGACGAGCCTCGCAAGCAAAGCACTGGGGAACAGAAGAAATTCCCACCAGAAGTCAAAATAGTAAACGTGTTACACGTGACAAAGGGGAGAAACAAAGCGGCACTCCTAGAGACACATGCCCCAGGGCCTATCACCGCAGAGTTCTGCCACTGGTCGTCCCAGCCGATCACCTTCGACCATTGGGATTACTTGGCAAGTATCCGGCGTGCAGGATGGGCTGCCTTGGTATTAGACTCAATAATTGACGGATACTACTTCACACAAGTCCTGATGGACGGCGGCAGCAGTCTAAACCTAATATATCAGGACACAGTCCGCAAAATGGGGATAGACCCAACAAAAATTAGCCGCAGCAATACTACCTTTAAAGGAGTAACGCCAGGCCCAGAGGCCCATTGCACGGGCTCCCTGCTACTAGAGGTTATATTCGGATTTCCCAATAACTTCCGCAGCGAAAATCTAACGTTCCATATCGCTCCGTTCCAAAGTGGCTATCAAGCACTACTCGGACGCGAAGCTTTCGCTCGCTTTAACGCAATACCGCATTACGCTTCTCTCATGCTTAAGATGCCCGATCCACGTGGCATCATTACAATAAAATGGAAATATTGAGCGCTCCTTGCGCATGGAAGACCATGCGGCTGCCTTGGCAGCCGCACACTAAACGGCCTCACCAACTAAAGCATCTGACAGGTCGTTAAGACCACGGATGTGGTTGGACGAGTCTAGCGCAGCTATATGTAATTAATACAGGTTTGATGGCTATACCCCTATTACAATACAAGGGGCTCAACGCGTGCAAAACAAGTGACAATTAGGCTCAACTTTACTCATTTTGAACTGTACATGGTTTATTTAGTATAACCTACCTTTTTGCACGACAACTTTTCAACTAAGTTCCTCTCTTTTACAGATGACCATCATGCTACACCTGTCCAGGACACGACACAATGGAGATACAGGTGCAGACATGCAGCAGGGACCCGTTCCAAGGATTCTTTTTAGATTAAGACCATGCGTAAACCTTTTTTACTGTCTCTTGTTGATACACATCCCTCTGATTCTCAGTACAATTGAGAAGGATGCTGACGTATTGGCATGTGGCCACGTCAGAATATTGCACGTACCTGGACACCAGGGGCTTATTACAAGGGCACTATTTAGGCCCGGTTTTCATCATAAAGACCGAATACCTTAGGGAGTGTTTGGCATCGCGAGTTTGGCCTTATATGCATCAGCTCCGAATCATGTCTTTGGTCAAATGTTGGGTTTGCCCGGCTCCTGTGTTTTGCTGCCTTACGTTCCGCTCTATCGGCTAAGGCGGCACCAGGAGAACTACTGTGATTGTGCCCTGGTTCATCCGGACGAGCACCTCAGTAGAGAAAGCCGAAAACTGACTGTCATGATATAGCGTGAGACTGGCCAACCACTCGATGACCTAGGGGTATCTTAGGGATTCCTCCGCCTTAACGAAGGGTCGTTTCCCGGCCAGGCATGTATGCTCCCCGAATCCGGATGAGCGCGGAGCCACCAGGGGCTATATAGTAGCCCCATTGTCAAACTCCTCTGGCTAAGTGAAAGTGCTAAAACATTATAGTACAGTTGCCTAGTTTGCTGCGCTATCACCTCCTTAATGGACCAAGACGTTGGATCAAGTGTGAACATGCACCTTCTGTGAACACCCCCGCATTATATGCGTGGGGGCTGAAGCCGATGACTGCCATCTTTCAGGTTATATACATATATACATAAACGGCCGCACAGGAGGCATCATAGCACTTTCGGGCAAAAGTATAAATATAGCCTTGATAAATTCAATAAAACATTGTTTGTACAATGGGACTACATGTCACTAGAAAATAATATTCTTCGAGCACTGAGCCTCTATTGAACGAGCGCCTTCAAGGACTTCTTCAAAGTAGTGCTCGGCAGCCACTCGGCCTATGGCCGAACCCTGTGCCACAACAGTGGTGGCCTCCATCTCCGCCCAGTATGTTTTGACACGGGCAAGGGCCATCCGCACACCTTCTATGCATGCTGGTCTCTTTACAGCATCGATGCGTGGCACAGCTTCAAGGAATTGTTGCACTAAGCTAAAGTAGCTATTAGGCCTTGGCCCTCCTGGCCATAGGTGATCCACAACAGACCTCATGGAAAGTCCGGACAACCTATGGAGCTCGGCCCAACCGGTCAATCGCTCATTCAGTAGCATCGGACGGACTGGAGCATGAAATTGTGACCAGAACAACTTTTCCACTTAGGGACCTTTCTGATCCTTGAAGTACTCGGCTGCATCAGCAGCACTTGCAGCCAAATCCATGTACGCATCTACAGAACTCCATAGCCGGTCCAGAGGAGCATACTTCGGATCTCCGAACTTAGTCCACAACAAGAAGGGCTTCCTAGACACGACATCTGCAGCTTGATTCAGCTCCTCCTTCGTCGCTCTAATTTTGGAGCGGGCTTCCTTGGCAGCCACCCGGGCCTTCTCCAGGTCCGTCGCCTTCACCCGGTTTTCCTCTTTAAGAAGCTGGTAATGGTCAGCAGCATCTTTTAACTCCACGGCCATCTTGGCAATTTTTTCTTTGCTCCCGCAATGTGTGTCCTGTTCGGCCCTTAACTCTTCGGCCGCCTGTAAAGCGGCCGCATTGCTACTCCCTGCTTGCTCCTTGGCTCGGGCAAGCTCTGCCCGAAGGGTCTCCACGGTGGCCGCTCCATCTGCAGTCACAACATATTAAACATACTGGCATCATGCTACTCTTATTATGTGACGATCACCAGAAAAATCACTCACCCTGTGCCTCGTCAAGCCGCTTGTTGACAAGCACGATGCCGGCATCTTCCGCATCCAGTTGCCGCTTTAGTTTGGCAAACCCATCAGTCCGGCTAGCCACCGGAGCTTCAACCACCTGCACATAAAAGTGGTCTGGTTATTACCTGGGACTATGATCCTCTGTTTGCCGCCGTTTTCGACGACAACCAGAGTCTCAGGGGCTACTATCTGCATAGGCATACTAACGTATGTGATACTATTAAAGGCATACATTATTTTACGTACCTCGAAGCCTTTCAGCAGACTCATAAAAGCTTCATGCAAACCGTTTTCGGTGCATGAAATCCTTTCAATTACCGTACCCATTAGCGTACGATGCGCTTCCGAGACGACAGCTTTCCCCAGAAGATCCTTCAGCGTGTCCGACCGCACACAGTAGGGACCCATGCTGTCGCTCTCCTCAGGAGCCGGATACTGGGGATGCCGGGCAGCCAAAGGGTTATCCTCTGGCGATATTGGATCCGAAGATATCCTTCGCGATGACACTTCAAGGTTGCCCGCTTCTTGAGCTGGGGAGTCTGGGGGAGGCGTTTCGCTCTCCATCATCTCCGGAAGAAGATCCCTCGAAGATGAACTCTGTCGAGAAGGGCTACGATCCGGACTACAATTTACAAGCATCGGTTATTGTCTTCAGAAGTAAGGTACGATATCTTCACTATTAAGTACTTTTTGATTACTTACAGCTCGGTAGAGGGATGATCCCCGCGCGGACATTGTGCGGCAAGAATACCCTCCGAGGCAGGACCCTCTGGCGGAGATTTCTTCTCCCGTTTGGAAGTCTTAGTTTCCGGATCTTCAGAGGTAGTCCTCTGCCTTCCCCGGGGAGAGAGAATGTCAGATTCTTCCCCTTGGTTATCCTTCCTCGCGGAGGCGCTCATTCCCTCGATTGGAATAGGTAGCGATGGAGGCCCACTTTCACCCTCTTTATTCCCCCCTTCATCTTCCTTTGAGGGCACTAGACAAGGTGCTGGCTCGAGCATCTTTTCCGGCATCGGATTGTCCAAGCCTTAAGGAAGGGGGGCCGAACACCAGATCATCTTCGCCTTTGTTATCCAGTCCTGGTCAAAGAGCGATTCTTCAGAATGATGTCATGATAAATAAAAGGACAGTGTGTTCGGCCATGGGATTACTTACTTGGGCCGCGGGGCAGTTGCAGCTCAGGCCCACGTCCTTGGTGGTGTCCGGACACTCTATTTGGGGTCCGAAGAAGGATTTGTACATCTCCTCGTGCGTCATGCCGAGGAAATTCTGAATAGTGCGCGGTCCCTCCGGGTTGAATTCCCACATGCGGAGGGGTCGGCGTTTGCAAGGCTGGACTCGAGGAACCAGCATAACTTGCATTATCATAACCAGACTGAAATCTCCCTCGAAGAGATCTCGGATACGGCTCTGTAGTATTGGCACATCCTTGGTTGGACCCCAGCTCAGCCCCCTACTGATCCATGACATCAGTTGAGGTGCAGGGCCCGAGAAAAAGGTGGGGGCAGCTACCCACTTGGCACTTCAGGGAGCTGTGACGTAAAACCACTCCCATTGCCACAATCCGGACACCTCTGGAAAGGAACCCTTTGGGCATGGAGCGTCAGCAATTTTGCTTATTGGAGCACCTCCGCACGCTGCGTACTGCCCCTCGACCATCTTCGGCTTCACCTCGAAGGTCTTGAGCCACAGGCCGAAGTGAGGGGTAATGCGGAGGAAGGCCTCACAAATGACAATAAATGACGAGATGTGAAGAAGGGAATCCGGGGCCAGATCGTGAAAATCCAGCCCGTAATAGAATATAAGACCCCTAACAAAGGGATCCAGAGCGAGGCCTAGTCCTCGGAGGAAGTGGGAGACGAACACAACGCTCTCGTTGGATTCGGGAGTAGGGACGACCTGCCCTCGGGCGGGCAGCCTATGCGAAATTTCGGCGGTCAGATATCTGTCCTCCCTCAACCTCTTGATGTCCTCCTACGTGACTAAGGAAGGCATCCACCGTCCTTGAAGGCTGGATCCGGACATGATTGAAGGTCCGAAGCACCTGACCTGGGCTTTGGGTGTTAGAACTCGAGGCGGGGGAAGGATTCGATTGAGCACGGGAGGGAAAAAAGAAAAAGCCTTGTCCCTTTATAAAGGGGATGAATATCAGGCGTCCTCCTTGTGGCCGTTCGAGACTTACCTAAGATCTAGGAGTCATACCAACAGGCACGGTTGGGTTACCCATGTTTGTATTGATGAGAATCTCGTGATAAGGGGAACACGATCTCTACTTTGACAAGACGTGTCAAGAAACCGCCTCACGTGATGTGCAGGGCTGGTTAAAGAAAAACGGTTCAAATAATTACCAGGCTGTGGCATGATGTCATGCTGCCAAAAAGTGTCAGCAGATTAGATTTGTGGAAATATTATTCTCTCTACGGTGGTATGTGGGACTTATTTTGCTGGGTCGGACACTATCCTTATATTCAAACTCTTCTGTGGTGTATTCGAAGGAGGAACCCGCCTTGCAATGCCGAAGACAACACTGCGCGCCGGACTCATTGTCATTGAAGCCTGGTTCAGGGGCTACTGAGGGAGTCCTGGATTAGGGGGTCTCCGGACAGCCGGACTATATCCTTTGGCCAGACTGTTGGACTATGAAGATACTAGATTGAAGACTTCGTCCCGTGTCCGGATGGGACTCTACTTGGCGTGGAAGGCAAGCTAGGCAATACGGATATCCATATCTCCTCCTTTGTAACCGACCTTGTGTAACCCTAGCCTCCTCCGGTGTCTATATAAACCGGAGGGTTTTAGTCCGTAGGACAACATAAAATCATACCAGAGGCTAGCTTCTAGGGTTTAGCCTCTCCGATCTCATGGTAGATCAACTCTTGTACTACTCATATTATCAAGAATAATCAAGTAGGACGTAGGGTTTTACTTCCATCAAGAGGGCCCGAACCTGGGTAAAACATCGTGTCCCCTGCCTCCTGTTACCATCCGCCTTAGACGCACAGCTCGGGACCCCCTACCTGAGATCCGCCGGTTTTGACACTGACAACCTCAAAGACAAGACCTCGCAAGGGCCCTGGCCTTGCGAGGCGGACGACGCCAAGACTTCCCAAGGGAGCGCCCTCCCCATCTTGCCTCTCGAGGAGCGGAGATTTCTATGCAGGTACCGAGCCTCACGAGGCTGCGATGACGTGAGCCATGACAACCAAGGCCAGGCAGGCGCCAGCGGGCACAGAGAAGATAGTTTTCCTTTCGGTGCTAAGGGAGCAAGGACGAGCGCGGGTTCCCGAGGAACCCCCAAAGGTTTCCATTCTGGTGCAACAAGACCAAGACCACGAGCTCGGCAGGACGGACGTCATCGTCGAGCCCACCACAGCGTCACGACTAGAAGCTTTGCAAGCGAAGACCACCTTTCATCAGGATTAGATGTACTTCTTGTCCCCTTTCGAATCGGCCACTGTGGGATCCATTCCTGCCTAAGTTTTGAGGGAAGAGGACCGAGGCCACTATAAATATAGGTTTGCCACCACCATAGAAGGGGGAGATCCTTTCTACCCTCACCACCATAGCCCCCGCGAGGCTGTTCATCCATTGTACTTCTTCATCCTTAGCCCCTCGCGAGGCCAATCCACCACAAAGCAGGAGTAGGGTTTTACACCGCAAGGTGGACTGAACCTGGGTAAACTGCCATGTTCGTCTTGTTCCCCGCTTGAGCACGTACCCGACGAGGCTAGGCTATAGGGCGATGATCTTGAGACTTGAGAGGTTGAGATCTTCACACACACCCCAGAGTTCAAACCTTCTTGGGTCTGCGGAGCCTTGAATCCGACAGTATCCACGCTTGCGGCATTAGGAATATCTAGCACTTTGCTTCGGCAACTCCGTGATAGAGGATTTGACTTTGATGTTACTTTTAATTACCTTGTGATTATGAAAAATAGTTTAGGAGACATTCACAATCATCTTGTTTCAAATTTTCCAATACATTTAACATCACTACAGAGGAGACATCTTTCACTGAGTTGCTTGAATTTTAACCCCTTGCACCACCAATCCTTGTGAGTGATGAAGTTTTTTTAGAGAATTGAGTGTTTTAAAGTTTGACTAACTGAGTGTGTCCATATGCTGAAGGCCTACCACAACCTTAATGCCATTCCAAATATGGGTCACCGCCTCCAATTCTCTAACACAAACCATGCCATCCTCTATGATGGAGATAGACTACATCATTGGTTTGAAGATGGATCTTGCTATGTCTTATTGGCTGCCCAACAAAATGCATGTGCCATTTAAAGGATGGATGATGCCATGTCCCCAAGATTCCGTTGGTAGTTAAAATCCATTTATAATGGGTATGTTTGTGCACCCTGGTAGCTTCATGCCTGGCCTGGACTATGTTGGGAAACGTTGCATGGAAAACCAAAAAAAATCTACATTCATGGTCTCATGCAATGATCTATCCGTGGAGTTACATAGCAACGAGGTGGAGAGTGTGTCTATGTACCCTAATAGACCATAATAGGAAGCGTTTAACAACGCGGTTGATGTAGTTGAACTTCTTTGCGCTCCAACCGATCATGTACCGAACGTATGACACCTCTGCGTTCTGCACACATTCAGTTCCGTGGCATCCTCCGCCTCCTTAATCCAGCAAGTCGGCGAGGTAGTAGATGAGTTCCAGAAGCACGATGACATGGTGATAGTGATGGTGAAGTGATCTTTTTAGGGCATCGTCTAAGCACTACGAAACCAGGGGTGTAAACGGTGGAGGGGGCACCGCACATGGCTAGGCAATTGTCTGTTGTGTACTAGGCGCCTCCATAAGGTGCCCATCTATGGACCTTACTTACACCTCTTGATCTCGAAGACTTGGGAGAGGCTCTTCCCGGGTGAAGAGTTTCTTGCTCCCAACTGGATTCTCCATGAGCCTATCAAGCTACGCATCAAAAGCAAGTGGGCTAATACCATGGCCTGGGCTGAGGCTGAGGCTACATGGATGGATGTTCATGAGGATGAGTTTGAGGAGGAGGAGGCTGAGGACAGTTCTAAGGGGTACACTCCTCCATCTACGGAGCCATCTTGGGCTAAGAAGCTCAAGGCCAAGATGAAGGCTCTGTTCTGCATGCAGGCCAAGGGACAGTACAAGGCCCACGTTGCTTGGAAGGAGAGTCGCCAGCGCAATAAGAGGATGTTAAGGAAGCTAGGCTAGGACGTCGTGAGCGGGTCAGAGAAGAACGTCACTCTGAAGGCTGCTTGGATGGCAAAGAAGGGCTATAAGTGAACTGAGTCAAATGGGGAGTCTATTCCTGCTGCTGAGACAGATGACGATCTTGATGGGTGATCACTGCAGTAGGAGCTACCACCTGTATCGTAGGTGTCATCTCTACCTTTTTGGTGTCTTGATGACAAAGGAGGAGAGAGTGTAGGATTTGCACATCTTGTGTTGAGTCTTGTTTCACTTTGCTTTCATTCCTTTGAACCTTCGTTGCTTTGGTTTGTGGTTGTGTTCATGTGAGACCAGGAAACTATCGTATGGTGTGAGACGTATGCCCTCAAGCCTATCTTATTGTCTAGTATTTTTAGTAGATTGTGAGCTACGTTATCTTGTGCCCTTCATGATCACTTGCTTCTGAAGGAAATATGCCCTAGATGCAATAATAAAGTTGTTATTTATATTTCCTTATATCATGATAAATGTTCATTATTCATGCTAGAATTGTATTAACCGGAAACTTAATACATGTGTGAATCATAGACAAACAGATTGTCACTAGTATGCCTCTACTTGACTAGCTCGTTGAATCAATGATGGTTATGTTTCCTAACCATAGACATGAGTTGTCATTTGATTAACGGGATCACATCATTAGAGAATGACGTGATTGACTTGACCCATCTGTTAGCTTAGCACGATGGTCGTTTAGTTTGTTGCTATTGCTTTCTTCATGACTTATTCATGTTCCTACGACTATGAGATTATGTAACTCCCGAATACCGGAGGAACACTTTGTGTGCTACCAAATGTCACAACGTAACTTGGTGATTATAAAGGTGCTCCACACGTGTCTCCGATGGTACTTGTTGAGTTGGCATAGATCAAGATTAGGATGTCACTCCGATTGTCGGAGAGGTATCTCTGGGCCCCCTCGGTAATGCACATCACTTTAAACCTTGCAAGCAATGCAACTAATGAGTTAGTTGCACGATGATGAATTATGGAACAAGTAAACAGACTTGCTGGTAACGAGATTGAACTAGGTATTGAGATACCGATGATCGAATCTCGGCCAAGTAACATAGTGATGACAAAGGGAACAACGTATGTCGTTATGTGGTTTGACCGATAAAGATCTTCATAGAATATGTAGGAGCCAATATGAGCATCCAGGTTCTGCTATTGGTTATTGACCGGAGACGAGTCTCGGTCAGGTCTACATAGTTCTTGAACCCGTAGGGTGCGCACGCTTAACGTCCGGTGAGATCGATAATATGATTTTATATGTTTTGATGTACGGAAGGTAGTTCGGAGTCCCGGATGAGATCGGGGACATGACGAGGAGTCTCGAAATGGTTGAGATGTAAAGATCGATATATTGAACGACTATATTCGGACATCGGAAAGGTTCCGAGTGATTCGGGTATTTTTTGGAGTAGCGGAGAGTTATGGGAATTCGCCGGGGAGTATATCGGCCTTATTGGGCTTTAGGGGAAAGAGAGAGAGAGAGAGGCTGCGCGCCCCCAAGGCCTAGTCCTAATTTGACTAGGGGGAGGGGCGGCGCCCCCTCCTTCCTTCTCTTCTCTTTTCCCTTTCCTTCTCTCCTACTCCTACTACATGGAAGGGGGGAATCCTACTCCCGGTGGGAGTAGGACTCCCCAGGGCACGCCATAGGAGGGCCCGCCCTCCCCCCTCCACCACTCCTTTATCTACGTGGCCAGGGGCATCCCATAGACACACAAGTTGATCATTGATCTTTTATCCATGTGCGGTGCCCCCCTCCACCATAATGCACCTCGGTCATATCGTAGCGGTGCTTAGGCGAAGCCCTGCGTTGGTAGCTTCATCAACACCGTCATCACGCCGTCGTGCTGACGAAGTTCTCCCTTGAAGCTCTACTGGATCGTGAGTTCACGGGACGTCACCGAGCTGAACGTCTGGAGATCGCGGAGGTGCCGTACGTTCGGTACTGAGGATCAGTCGACCGTGAAGACGTACGACTACATCAACCGCGTTGTCATAACGCTTCCGCTTTCGGTCTACGAGGGTACGTGGAGGACACTCTCCCCTATCGTTGCTATGCATCACCATGATCTTGTGTGTGCGTAGGTATTTTTTTGAAATTACTACGTTCCCCAACAGTGGCATCCGAGCCAGGTTTATGCGTTGATGTCATATGCACGAGTAGAACACAAAGGAATTGTGGGCGTGTGTATATACATATTTCTTGACGTCACTAGTTGATTCTTGATTCAGCGGCATTGTTGGATGAAGCGGCCCAGACCAACATTACGCGTACTCTTACGCGAGACTGGTTCTATCGCCGTGCTTCGCACACAGGTGGCTAGTGGGTGTCTGTTTCTCCAACTTTAGTTGAATTAGTTTCAATGAACATGGTTCTTTCTGAAGATCAAAAAGCAATCACTATACTACGTTGTGGTTCTTGATGCGTAGGTAAGAACGGTTCTTGCTCAGCCCGTAGCAGCCACGTAAAACTTGCAACTACAAAGTAGAGGACGTCTAACTTGTTTTTGCAGGGCATGTTGTGATGTGATATGGTCAAGACGTTATGAGATATAAATTGTTGTATGAGATGATCATGTTTTGTTCAAGTTATCGGCAACTGGCATAAGCCTTATGGTTGTCTCTTTATTGCATAAGATGCAAGCACCAAATAATTGCTTTACTTTATTGCTATGCGATAGCAATAGTTGCAAGAGCAATAGTTGGCGAGACGACCATATGACGACACGTTGATAGAGATCAAGATGATGGAGATCATGGTGTCATGCCGGTGGTGATAGAGATCATGACGGTACTTTGGAGATGGAGATCAAAGGCGCAAGATGATAATGGCCATATCATGTCACATATTTTTGATTGCATGTGATGTTTATCCTTTATGCATCTTATTTTGCTTAGTTCGGCGGTAGCATTATAAGATGATCTCTCACTAAATTTCAAGATACAAGTGTGAAAGATCGTGGATGTCGCATAGAGGGGGGGGGGTGAATAGGCATTTTAAAATAATTACGGTTTAGGCTTGAACAAATGCGGAATAAACCTAGCGGTTAATTTTTCAAGCACAAAACCTAAAACAACTAGGCTCACCTATTGTGACGCCCCAAGACCGGAGCTTCAGATGCCTTCCATGTTTCCGAGTGTTGTCGGGTGATTCGTTCTGGTTCGTTGCATCATGTGCATTGCATCATGTCATCATATCATCATGTCATAAGTCTTCTTGCATCTCAACTAAATAATTTGTGTGGATCTTCGGTCCTTTTAAATCGAGGGAATTCACATGGTGATTCTCTTTATAACATATCCTCCCGATATTAGGGAGCTATATTAAATATCCCATTAACTTGGAATCACCCATCACACAATTGCATTACTCTTCAACTCTTCTTGTATCCGACTTAACCTCATATATATTTTCCTTGTCATCCCTCTCACTTCCTTCTTCTTTCATGTCTTTGCAAACGACCTTATTCCTCCTCCATTAATGTTCATCTTTTCCCTATAAATCTTTCCTTTTTTCCTACACCCTCTCTGTCAGATTTCATCCCATTCGAAGTTGTTTTGGTCAGGTTCAAAAATGATTGAAGTTTGAGAATAATTCAAACTCTAATTATTTTTCTACCTTCTAAAAATGCCAGAGCAATTTATTCAAACCCTACATAAATCCAGGGTTCCAGATATATTTTTATATATGTCATATTCCTAACCAAAACCCCTGGTTTTTCCCCTTTTTATTGGTTGTTTAATTATATAAACAATAAATTTAAGATAGGGAAGATTTTGGAAAGGAGGGGGAGCCCAGCTGCAGCCTCAGGCCGGCCGGCCCAAGGTCTCCCGCGCCAGCCCACTTGCAGCTAACCCTAGCCTACCACTCGATCCTCAACTCCCTCTCGTCCCCATCCATCGCCGCCCTCGTGCTACACCCCAGCACCCCATCTCCCTCCGCTCATTTTTCTCCCTCGCCGCCACTCTCACGCACGCATCGCACCAGGGGCCCGATCCCATCTCCCCTGCCCCGCGCTATACCTCCCTCTTCTCCACGTCCGCTGCGCCGCCCAGGGTCTCCTTCGGCGTCAGCCTCCTGCGTCGCCGGTCTGCCTCCCCTTCCTTGCCGGAGCAAGCTCATCGTCCGCCACCAAGCACCCAGCGCCACCACTCGTCGACCTCCTCTGCTCCAGTCGTGGACAGCCCCTGGCTCGTTCGACCACCACCATTGCGCCCTGCTGCCGCTGCTCTTCTCGCGTGCCGCCTGACCTGCGCTGCTGCAGCTTCGCGCTTGCTACCGTGCCCTGCTGCTGCTTCGTCCGACCGCGGACGACCTCCGTCGAGCTCGCCCGGCCACCTTCGACCTCAGCGTGGCCCTTCCTTCACTAGCATCCGCCTCCTGCCAGCCGTTTTCATGGGTTCGGGGAGCCCCAAGTCATGTTCGTGGCCTCGTTGGCTGTTGATGCTACGTTGTTGACCTTCTCCATCGTCTACCGGGGCTCATCAAACCCTATACCCGGAGCCCAAGTCGCAAGAATCCGTGGACGTGCTTCTCACTTGTGCCAGTTTGGATCATCAAGAACGTTTCGGGATTCGCCGAGTACCATTACGCCCGGAGGCCACGGATCCATGAAGTTCCACTACCGTCGCCGTGTATCCGACAAGTTCGCGAGTACGACTACTTCCCACGACGACCTTGTACCACTACCGTCGCAAGAACCGAGACCGGCAAGTCCGAAGACCCAAGTACCATGACGCCAAGTACCAGGACGACGAGGACCACCAAGTTCGCCTTCCGCCATCTCCGAAATCGCCAGGTACCACGACGATACGAGAACAACTGCCGTCGACATGCATTTGCCAAGTACCACTACCGTCGTCCCTCGAAGACTCCGTGGACGTCAAGTTTCTCGTCGTGCCCCTGAACATCTACGGAAACTTGTGAGACTAAGAACCGTGAACGTGTACCGATGACCCTCAAGTTCGTCCACGATTGTTATGTACCACTACCATCGACGCGAACCACTACTTCCACTACGGCATGAGTACAACCACTACCACTACGAACGTGGCGAGAACGTCTACTTCCTCTACTTGCACCGAACCGATACGCTTCGAAGGTATAACCCCAAGACCACCGTCGACCCGTGGGAACCCGGTTACCGGGATCACCCCACCATCTTTTGCACGCTACTGTCACTTCTTTTTGCACCGGTATCCCCGTGGGCTACCTGATAACCGATATGTTTCCGTGGCATCATTTTCGTATTCGTCGCCGTGGCACCCCTTTCCTTTCCACCATGGTGACAAATGCTTCATAATACTCTTATAAACTTATTCATAAATATTGCATAAAACTTGCTCATGTCATTCGCATCATGATAATAACATTTGAATGTTTAAAAATTGTTGTTGCACCAAATTACTAAATGCATATGGGGATTACCGAAATTGTTGTTTGATGATTCCGGCCCCATTTAAACTTGCCTTGATAGGTAGTTTTCATTTGCTTCACCCTCTTGCCATGTTTAACAACATTTAATCTTGTTGGGTACATAAACGACATCGAACTAAATAAGTCACATGGTGTTTTCGTCAATATGCAACGGAGTTGCATATTATGCTCCACTTAATTTGTAGAATTGTTTGTGCATTTTTTCCATGCCATGCTTCATTAAACCGGACATGCATCATACTTGATTGTGCATCATGCCATGTTCATGTCGTGGTTGTTTACTATGTTGTTTGCTTCTTTCTGGTGTTGCTTCTTCGGGTTGGTTCCGGTAACGTCGTGCTTGTGAGGAACCATTCGTCTACGTCCGTTTGTCTTCTTCTTGGACTCGTTCTTCTTCCTTGCGGGATTTCAGGCAAGATGACCATACCCTCGAAATCACTTCTATCTTTGCTTGCTAGTTGCTCGCTCTTTTGCTATGCCTATGCTACGATACCTACCACTTGCTTATCATGCCTCCCATATTGTTGAACCAAGCCCCTAACCCACCTTGTCCTAGCAAACCGTTGATTGGCTATGTTACCGCTTTGCTCAGCCCCTCTTATAGCGTTGTTAGTTGCAGGTGAAGATTGAAGGCCGTTCCTTGTTGGAACCTTTATTACTTGTTGGGATATCATTATATTATCTTGTTATCTTAATGCATCTATATACTTGGTAAAGGATGGAAGGCTCGGCCTTATGCCTAGTGTTTTGTTCCACTCTTGCCGCCCTAGTTTCCGTCATATCGGTGTTATGTTCCCGGATTTTGCGTTCCTTACGCGGTTGGGCTATAATGGGAACCCCTTGACAGTTCGCCTTAAGTAAAGCTCTTCCAGCAATGCCCAACATTGGTTTTACCATTTGCCACCTAGCCTTTTCTTTTCCCTTGGGAGTCGCGCTCCTGAGGGTTATCATTATTTTACCCCCCCGGGCCAGTGCTCCTCTGAGTGTTGGTCCAACCTGTCAGCTGCCGGTGACCACCAGGGGCAACTCTGGGCTGGCCTACCCGTACCTAAGACAATCTGAGTGCACCCTGAGAAAGAGATATGTGCAGCTCCTATTGGGATTTGTCGGCACATTCGGGCGGTGTTGCTGGTTTAGTTTTACCCTATCGAAATATCTTGTTGTACCGGGATACCGAGTCTGATCGGAATGTCTCGGGAGGAGGTCTATTCCTTCGTTGACCGTGAGAGCTTGTCATGGGCTAAGTTGGGACACCCCTGCAGGGATTTGAACTTTCGAAAGCCGTGCCCGCGGTTATGGGCGGATGGGAATTTGTTAATGTCCGGTTGTAGATAACCTGAACTTGACCTTAATTAAAATGAATCAATAGCGTGTGTCACCGTGATGGTCTCTTTCCGGCGGAGTCCGGGAAGTGAACACGGTTGTTGGAGTTATGCTTGACGTAGGTTGTTTAGGATCACTTCTTGATCATACTTTCTCGAACGTGCTTTGCCTTCTCTTCTCGCTCTCATTTGCGTATGTTAGCCACCATATATGCTAGTCGCTTGCTGCAGCTCCACCTCATACCTTTACCTTACCCATAAGCTTAAATAGTCTTGATCGCGAGGGTGCGAGATTGCTGAGTCCCTGTGGCTCACAGATACTTCCAAAACCAGCTTGCAGGTGCCGATGAGTCCGTGCCGATGATGCAACCAAGCTCAGGAGGAGCTCGTTGAAGATCTTGTCCTTTGTGTTGTTTCGTTCTAGTCGATCAGTAGTGGAGCCCAGATGGGGTCGATCGGGGACCTTGTCGCATTTGGGATAGTCTTCTTTTATTTTGGTTCCGTAGTTGGACCTTGATTGTATCTGGATGATGTAATGCTTTATTCATGTAATTGTGTGAAGTGGCGATTGTAAGCCAACTATGTATCTCTTTCCCTTATGTATTACATGGGTTGTGTGAAGATTACCTCACTTGCGACATTGCTTACAATGCGGTTATGCCTCTAAGTCGTGCATCGACACGTGGGAGATATAGCCGCATCGAGGGCGTTACAAGTTGGTAATCAGAGCCTTCCCCGACCTTAGGAGCCCCATTGCTTGATCGTTTTTAGCAGCCGAGTTGAGTCTAGAAAAATGTTTTTAGTCATTTAGGAATTATATATCGGAGAGTTTAGGAATTCTTTTTACTCCTCAGTCCCTTCATCGCTCTGGTGAGGCATCCTGACGTAGAGTTTTGACTCTTCTCTTCTCAAATTTCACTAAATTTTTTTAGGATCACGCGGGTATCTTGGAATCATTCCGATGGTTTTGTGACGAGAACATTGTCTTGGTGCCTCCTGTCAGGGGTTTTGTGGAAGTGTCCCGGGGAGTTGAGCTCTGAGGTGTTGTCGTCATAATTTTATCATTGCAGTTCTGGAATACCTGAGTTTCGTACGCCGACATCGAAAATCTCTTTTATGCAGTTCGTTGGTAAGATAACCTCGACGCCACCCAGTACTGGGGCGGGAGTTCGGGAGTATCGCCATAACTCGTAAAACGGATGCTTTTCGAAGGTTGAGGTAGACGATTTCCGAAGGTTTCTTGGTTATGTGTTGAAGGATGGATACAGCTGGATGTAGGATTTGCTAGTTTTGGGTGAGATATTATGCTTCCCCTGTATCCCCAACACCTGATTGCATAACTGGGAAAGTTTCGGGAGTTTATAAGTGGGAATTCAAGTAGCTCTTAGGATATCTTTCCGACAGATGTATGATATGAAATTGGGGTTCGACGTCTAGTGGTCCGCCTATTCACGGTTGGTTTTACAGTGGTCTCGTTGTGTCTTAAAGAGTCCTTGGCTATGCCGACTCGGGGACGCTTCGTATGTCATGTGCACTGCCTTGTACATGATGGTGCTGTACGATCGAGCCCGTGTAGGCCCCACCACGAAAACTTCGGATGAAATCTCAGTCATATGTTTGTTCCGGCTTATTTTGCAAGCCAATCCTTTGTTTTGTTTTGAGTTGTGGTATTCGAGTTGCTTTGAAGTCAAATGTTGATTCCATACCTTTTCTAAGCGGTGTTCTCATGTTCCTATGAGAATACTAATCCTTCTTGATCATCGAGATTGTCTTGTCAATCCTTTTTCACCGGCGTGTTTCTCTTCAAGTGGATCCGATCTTTTCAACATCCGCAAGATCCAATCTCAGCTTTCTCAACGGTGTTGTCTTCATCCATCCCAAGTTGTCTTTGTTTTCCCACCCTCCCACCCTTGTTTCTCCTAGGACTCGGATTTCTTTATCGAGTATCCATCTTATTGATGTGAAGTCTCTCCATTCTTCTCCATCAATGTTCTTACCCGGTGATGCTCATGAAGATTTTAACGAAGTTTCTAGTTCACCATTATTCATTCTCTTTCTTCTCCGGTGGAACCAATTCAAGCTTTTGGTGTTGATCATATTCTTTTCCGTATTTCAATGTTTTCTCATGCCGGTGCAATTCTTAATCGTTCACCTCTCGCTATCCTATTGTTCCGGAGTGCTCAAGATATCTCGAAGATTCGTGTTTCCACTCTCCTTCCGTTCAAGCTCTTTTGAGGATGCTATATCTTACAAGCTATTTAACTCAACCGGTGCTATATCCTCTTCAAGCAATCGTTCAACGGTGTTTCTTTTGAGTGGGCCCTAACCCACAGGTCTTTTCCCAGGATCTTACCTGACTCTTCCAATTTCTACCGGAGTTATTCTCAAATCCATTTCGAAGTTTGACGTAAGAATGAAGTTTTTCATCAGCCAAATGTTTTCTCCAAGATCTGTCAAATTCTTTTCATCATTGGTTCAACTTGTCTATTCTTCTTCATTCCGGAGTGTCTCAACAATTCATGGTGGTGTTTCTCGTCGTAATTCTCAGATTTTGAAGACCGAAGAAGAATTTTCTCTCAATCTTGCTCCATTCTCTTTAAGATTCGTGGTTCTAGTTCAAGGCCATCCTCTCATAATTGTTTTGATTGCGAGTATTCTTTTCACCTATCCAGAGCATTTCATGAGTTGTTTTCCATTTCTTACTCCAAAGCCCATAATTTTAGAAGATTTATTCATTCTCAGTTTTCAGCCCTCATTCTCCAAATCTTACCGGTGCATCGCTCAAGTATTCTCTAAACAGTTCATGGTCTCTTCGTTCTCATGTATCTAAATTCCCTCAAGTGTCTTCATTCGTTTTCTAATTCTTCCCGGTGTTTCTTTATATTTTCCTCGTTCATTTCATAATTCTTCCCGGTGTTTCTTTATCTTTTCTTCGTTCTTTTTCAATTCTTACTGGTGGCTCGCTCAAGATTTCTATTCCTTTGTTATTGTATTGATTCAGTCGTTATTTCTATCCTACCGGTGGTTCGGTCAATATTTTCCCAAGTTGGCGCTATATATATCTTAATCCATTCTACGAGAATAAGTAGTGTGCCAAATCCATTGAGTGTCATCAATTTAATTGGTGAAGGATACGCATAACGTAATTCTTATTCTTGCTTCATCCAAGTGATTAATTCTTTATTCCGGAGGCTCATCAAATTCTTGGTTTCACTTGATTCATTTTTCTTTCCTGGAGTCCCAAGCTCTTGCAATTATATCACCACGGAGATTTATCTAAATCTTTACAAGGTTCAAACTTGTGTTCTCAACTACCCTTTCTTTCTGTTTGATAATTCTTTTGTTTAACGGAGTTCTTCATGAAGGTTCTACATGATGTTTCATAAAGGATTTAATTCCTTCTCGAAGTGTTCTTCAAGATTCTTTTCTGAGGAGTTCAAGCATTCTTCATCTTGCAATCCGGAGTGCAATTCGTTCTACCGTATCATTGGAGGTGGTTTTACATCATTCTTGATAATTTTCCTTCGTGTTTCATGATTCACAAGTTATCAAGTATGAGATATTTTAAATCCATCAACCTCTTTGTTGGAGTTATCTTGGGTTATATTTCACCTAAAGCTTTTCCTAAGGATTGTTGCTATTATGGTGCTTATAAATGACACAAGTTCTTCTTTATCCTTCCGATGAACAAGTTCCTCGTCTTCTTGTTCTTATCAATCCAATTCTTTTCCCGTGAGTGGCAGGTGGTCACCTCATAATTTGAGTTGTATTCCATAAGACCATATGAATCATATTCTTTTCATTGTTGGTGTTCCAACAACTCCGTTCGACCCTTCCCCTAAAGATGCCTCTTCGAGATCTTTTGTGGCAGAAGTTGGCATTTTCTTGTCCTTTCTCCTATCTCAATTATCTTTCTTCTATTCTTTTGTTACAGAGGCATTGTGATGTTGCTCTCTTCTACCCATCTTCTTGTTTTGTCATGATAGTGTTTTTTTCTTCGATGATCCATTCAACCGGAGTGTCGTGTCTTCTTTCGAGCTCTGTTATCTTATCAAATTTTACACCCTTTCTCAACCGGAGTGCTGTCCAAATTATATCATTCTTATTCCTTCTCTATCTCGTTTTAACCGGAGTGTTGTGCCCTCTGCTCAAGTTCTTTTCATCTATTCAAGTTCCTTATCACTTTTCAACCGGAGTGCTGCCCGAATTTGTTCTTCCTTGTTACTCTTCCCTACCGGAGTGCTTTCAATTTTGTTCTTCTTTGTTGCTTTCTTTCTTTCTATTTGTTCAACCTCTCAAGGTTCGTGGTTTCACTCGTTTGTCAAAGAAGCTACTTAGTTTTACCTCTTCTCTTTCTCTTCCGTTTTTCCCTCCGGTGCCATCCTAGATCTCGGGACGAGATCCTCTCGTAGTGGTGGAGTGTTGTGACGCCCCAAGACCGGAGCTTCAGATGCCTTCCATGTTTCCGAGTGTTGTCGGGTGATTCGTTCTGGTTCGTTGCATCATGTCATCATATCATCATGTCATAAGTCTTCTTGCATCTCAACTAAATAATTTGTGTGGATCTTCGGTCCTTTTAAATCGAGGGAATTCACATGGTGATTCTCTTTATAACATATCCTCCCGATATTAGGGAGCTATATTAAATATCCCATTAACTTGGAATCACCCATCACACAATTGCATTACTCTTCAACTCTTCTTGTATCCGACTTAACCTCATATATATTTTCCTTGTCATCCCTCTCGCTTCCTTCTTCTTTCATGTCTTTGCAAACGACCTTATTCCTCCTCCATTAATGTTCATCTTTTCCCTATAAATCTTTCCTTTTTTCCTACACCCTCTCTGTCAGATTTCATCCCATTCGAAGTTGTTTTGGTCAGGTTCAAAAATGATTGAAGTTTGAGAATAATTCAAACTCTAATTATTTTTCTACCTTCTAAAAATGCCAGAGCAATTTATTCAAACCCTACATAAATCCAGGGTTCCAGATATATTTTTATATATCTCATATTCCTAACCAAAACCCCTGGTTTTTCCCCTTTTTGTTGGTTGTTTAATTATATAAACAATAAATTTAAGATAGGGAAGATTTTGGAAAGGAGGGGGAGCCGAGCTGCAGCCTCAGGCCGGCCGGCCCAAGGTCTCCCGCGCCAGCCCATTTGCAGCTAACCCTAGCCTACCACTCGATCCTCAACTCCCTCTCGTCCCCATCCACCGCCGCCTCTCCCTTCATCCCTTCCCCCGATCCACTTCTCTCCCTCGTGCTACACCCCAGCGCCCCATCTCCCTCCGCTCGTTTTTCTCCCTCGCCGCCACTCTCACGCACGCATCGCACTAGGGGCCCGATCCCATCTCCCCTTCCCCGCGCTATACCTCCCTCTTCTTCACGTCCGCTGCGCCACCCAGGCTCTCCTTCGGCGTCGGCCTCCTGCGTCGCCGGTCTGCCTCCCCTTCCTTGCCGGAGCAAGCTCGTCATCTGCCACCAAGCACCCAGCGCCGCCACTCGTCGACCTCCTCTGCTCCAGTCGTGGACAGCCCCTGCCTCGTTCGACCACCACCATTGCGCCCTGCTGCCGCTGCTCTTCTCGCATGCCGCCTGACCTGCGCTGCTGCAGCTTCGCGCTTGCTACCGTGCCCTTCTGCTGCTTCGTCTGACCACGGACGACCTCCGTCGAGCTCGCTCGGCCACCTTCGACCTCCGCGTGGCCCTGCCTTCACTAGCATACGCCTCCTGCCAGCCGTTTTCATGGGTTCGGGGAGCCCCAAGTCATGTTCGTGGCCTCGTTGGCTGTTGATGCTACGTTGTTGACCTTCTCCATCGTCTACCGGGGCTCGTCAAACCCTGTACCCGGAGCCCAAGTCAGAAGAATCCATGGACGTGCTTCTCACTTGTGCCAGTTTGGATCATCAAGAACGTTTCGGGATTCGCCAAGTACCATTACGCCCGGAGGCCACGGATCCGTGAAGTTCCACTATCGTCGCCGTGTATCCGACAAGTTCGCGAGTACGACTACTTCGCATGACGACCTTGTACCACTACCATCGCAAGAACCGAGACCGGCAAGTGCGAAGACCCAAGTACCATGACGCCAAGTACCAGGACGACGAGGACCACCAAGTTCGCCTTCCGCCGTCTCTGAAATCGCCAAGTACCACGACGATATGAGAACAACTGCCGTCGACATGCATTTTGCCAAGTACCACTACCGTCGTCCCTCGAAGACTCCGTGGACGTCAAGTTTCTCGTCGTGCCCCTGAACATCTACGGAAACTTGGGAGACTAAGAACCGTGAACGTGTACCGATGACCCTCAAGTTCGTCCACGATTGTTATGTACCACTACCATCAACGCGAACCACTACTTCCACTACGGCATGAGTACAACTACTACCACTACGAACGTGGCGAGAACGTCTACTTCCTCTACTTGCACCGAACCGATACGCTTCGAAACACACGCTTCGAAGGTATAACCCCAAGACTACCGTCGACCCGTGGGAACCCGGTTACCGGGATCACCCCACCATCTTTTGCACGCTACCGTCACTTCTTTTTGCACCGGTATCCCCGTGGGCTACCTGATAACCGATATGTTGCCGTGGCATCATTTTCGTATTCGTCGCTGTGGCACCCCTTTCCTTTCCACCACGGTGACAAATGCTTCATAATACTCTTATCAACTTATTCATAAATATTGCATAAAACTTGCTCATGTCATTCGCATCATGATAATAACATTTAAATGTTTAAAAATTGTTGTTGCACCAAATTACTAAATGCATATGGGGATTTACCGGAATTGTTGTTTGATGATTCCGTCCCCATTTAAACTTGCCTAGATAGGTAGTTTTCATTTGCTTCACCCTCTTGCCATGTTTAACAACATTTAATCTTGTTGGGTACATAAACGAGATCGAACTAAATAAGTCACGTGGTGTTTTCGTCAATATGCAACGGAGTTGCATATTGTGCTCCACTTAATTTGTAGAATTGTTTGTGCATTTTTGCCATGCCATGCTTCATTAAACCGGACATGCATCATACTTGATTGTGCATCATGCCATGTTCATGTCGTGGTTGTTTACTATGTTGTTTGCTTCTTTCCGGTGTTGCTTCTTCGGGTTGGTTCCGGTAACGTCGTGCTTGTGAGGAACCATTCGTCTACGTCCGTTTGTCTTCTTCTTGGACTCGTTCTTCTTCCTTGCGGGATTTCAGGCAAGATGACCATACCCTCGAAATCACTTCTATCTTTGCTTGCTAGTTGCTCGCTCTTTTGCTATGCCTATGCTATGATACCTACCACTTGCTTATCATGCCTCCCATATTGTTGAACCAAGCCCCTAACCCACCTTGTCCTAGCAAACCGTTGATTGGCTATGTTACCGCTTTGCTCAGCCCCTCTTATAGCGTTGTTAGTTGCAGGTGAAGATTGAAGGCCGTTCCTTGTTGGAACCTTTATTACTTGTTGGGATATCATTATATTATCTTGTTATCTTAATGCATCTATATACTTGGTAAAGGATGGAAGGCTCGGCCTTATGCCTGGTGTTTTGTTCCACTCTTGCCGCCCTAGTTTCCGTCATATCGGTGTTATGTTCCCGGATTTTGCGTTCCTTACGCGGTTGGGCTATAATGGGAACCCCTTGACAGTTCGCCTTAAGTAAAGCTCTTCCAGCAATGCCCAACATTGGTTTTACCATTTGCCACCTAGCCCTTTCTTTTCCCTTGGGAGTCGCACTCCTGAGGGTCATCATTATTTTACCCCCCGGGCCAGTGCTCCTCTGAGTGTTGGTCCAACCTGTCAGCTGCCGGTGACCACCAGGGGCAACTCTGGGCTGGCCTACCCGTACCTAAGACAATCTGAGTGTGCCCTGAGAAAAAGATATGTGCAGCTCCTATCAGGATTTGTCGGCACATTCGGGCGGTGTTGCTGGTTTAGTTTTACCCTGTCGAAATGTCTTATTGTACCGGGATACCGAGTCTGATCGGAATGTCTTGGGAGGAGGTCTATTCCTTCGTTGACCATGATAGCTTGTCATGGGCTAAGTTGGGACACCCCTGCAGGGATTTGAACTTTCGAAAGCCGTGCCCGCGGTTATGGGCGGATGGGAATTTGTTAATGTCCGGTTGTAGATAACCTGAACTGACCTTAATTAAAATGAATCAACAGCGTGTGTCACCGTGATGGTCTCTTTCCGGAAGTGTCCGGGAAGTGAACATGGTTGTTGGAGTTATGCTTGACGTAGGTTGTTTAGGATCACTTCTTGATCATACTTTCTCGAACGTGCTTTGCCTTCTCTTCTCGCTCTCATTTGCGTATGTTAGCCACCATATATGCTAGTCACTTGCTGCAGCTCCACCTCATACCTTTACCTTACCCATAATCTTAAATAGTCTTGATCACGAGGGTGTGAGATTGCTGAGTCCCTGTGGCTCACAGATACTTCCAAAACCAGCTTGCAGGTGCCGATGAGTCCGTGCCGATGACGCAACCAAGCTCAGGAGGAGCTCGTTGAAGATCTTGTCCTTTGTGTTGTTTCGTTCTAGTCAATCAATAGTGGAGCCCAGTTGGGGTCGATCGGGGACCTTGTCGCATTTGGGGTAGTCTTCTTTTATTTTGGTTCCATAGTCGGACCTTGATTGTTTCTGGATGATGTAATGCTTTATTCATGTAATTGTGTGAAGTGGCGATTGTAAGCCAACTATGTATCTCTTTCCCTTATGTATTACATGGGTTGTGTGAAGATTACCTCACTTGCGACATTCCTTTCAATGCGGTTATGCCTCTAAGTCATGCTTCGACACGTGGGAGATATAGCCGCATCGAGGGCGTTACACCTATGTGCACCAACAACTTATGCTAAGCAAGATAAGCAACTATGTGATAGCAAGATATATGACAAGAAACAATATGGCTATCACAAAGTGAAGTGCATAAGTAAAGAGCTCGGGTAAGAGATAACCGAGGCACGCAGAGATGACGATGTATCCCGAACTTCACACCCTTGCGGATGCTAATCTCCATTTGGAGCGGTGTGGAGGCACAATGCTGCCCAAGAAGCCGCTATGGCCACCGTAATCTCCTCACGCGCTCGCACAATGCAAGATGCCGTGATTCCACTAAGGGACCCTTGAGGGCGGTCACCGAACCCGTACAAATGGCAACCCTTGGGGGCGGTCACCAAACCCGTACACTTTGGCAACCCTTGGGGGAGGTCACCGGTACCCGTCAAATTGCTCGGGGCGAACTCCACAACCTAATTGGAGATCCCGACGCTAGCCTGGAGCTTTACACCATAATGATTGAGCTCCGAACACCACCAACTGTCTAGGTAACCCAAGCACCCAAGAGGAACAAGCTCAAGGGTACCAAGCACCCAAGAGTAATAAGCTTCTCAACTTGTAACTTCCACGTATCACCGTGAAGAACTCAAACCGATGCACCAAATGCAATGGCAAGGACACACGAAGTGCCCAAGTACTTCTCTCTCAAATCCCGCAGAAGCAACTAATGCTAGGAGGAAAATGAGAGGAAGAACAAGAAGGAGAATACCAAGAACTCCAAGATCTAGATCCAAGGGGTTCCCCTCACATAGAGGAGAAAGTGATTGGTGGAAATGTGGATCTAGATCTCTCTCTTTTCCCTCAAAAACTAGCAAGAATCCATGGAGGGATTGAGAGTTAGCAAGCTCGAAGAAGGTCAACAATGGGGGAAGAACTCGAGCTCAAGAGATAAAGTTCATTGGGGAAGAAGGCCCCATTTTATAGGTGAGGAAAAATCCAACCGTTATGCTCATAGCCTGCACAGAGCGGTTGTTTACAATTATTTTGATTTGATTTGCATAAAGCATGGGACTGGGCATCCCAGTGACTAGCCATTTTCTCGTGAGTGAGGAGCGGATTCCACTCCTCTTGAGAATAACCCGCCTAACATGGAAGATACAGACATCCCTAGTTGATACATGGGCTATTTGAGCATACAAAACAGAATGTTTATTTGAAGGTTTAGAGTTTAGCACATACAAATTTACTTGGAACGGCAGGTAGATACCGTATATAGGTAGGTATGGTGGACTCATATGGAACAACTTTGGGGTTTATGGGATTGGATGCACAAGCAGTATTCCCGCTTAGTATAGGTGAAGGCTAGAAAAAGATTGGGAAGCGACCAGCTAGAGAGCGATAACAGTCATGAACATGCATTAAAATTAATCAATAGCGAATGCAAGCATGATTAGGATATAATGCACCATGAACATAAATATCGTAGAGGCTATGTTGATTTTGTTTCAACTACATGTGTGAACATGTGCCAAGTCAAGCCACTCGAATCGTTCAAAAGAGGATACCACCCTATCATACCACATTGCAACCATTTTAATACCATGTTGGCACGCAAGGTAAACCATTATAAGCTCCTAGCTAATTAAGCATGGCATAAGCAACTATAATCTCTAATTGTCATTGCAAACACGATTATTCATAATAGGCTGAATCAGGAACGATGAACTAATCATATTTACAAAAACAAGAGAGGTCCAGTTCATACCAGCTTCTCCCATCTCAATCAGTCCATCATATATCATCATAATTTCCTTTCACTTGCATGACCGAATGATGTGAATAATAATAACAGTGCACGTGCATTGGACTAAGCTGGAATCTGCAAGGATAAAATAAACAGGAGAAGACAAGGCAATATGGACTCTTCGTTAAATCAACAATAATGCATATAGGAGTCATTTCAACAATTTAATTATGGTCTTCTCTATTGACCCCCAAAGAAAAGAAAATAAATAAAACTATTTACACAGGAAAGCTCTCAACAAGCAAAAGAAGAACATGAAATCTTTTTGGTTTTCTTTTCAATTACTACTACAAGCATAGAAATTAAAACTAGCTAAAACCTACAACTATTTTTTTGGTTTTTCTTAAGGTTTATCAAACACACAAGAAGAAAGCATAAAAAGGAAATAAACTAGCATGGATATTACAATGAAAAATTATGAGCACCGACATCTAGCAATGAGTGTGTGAACATGAATGTAATGTCAGTGAGAAGTGCGTACTCCCCCAAGCTTAGGCTTTTGGCCTAAGTGGGTTTATTTCCACGGATAGCCTGGCGGATATCCGAAGTTGTAGTTGGGGTCGTACTGTGATGCATCAGTCATTGCATCGTGGGCTGCAGCTTGGAGGCGAGCTATCTCAGCCCTCCTCTTATACTCTTCCGCTTCCTCTCTGGTTATAAAATATCTCCCTTTTGCCCGAAAGTCAAAGAAAGTAGAAAGTAGGGAGAGCGACATGATAGGTGCGTCGTCTGTCAAAGATTAGTCGGTACTGTAGGAAATGATCGTTCCTCTCAACAAAATGATGACGAACCATAGCCTCGTAATCCAAATAAGTAGGAGGCAACTCAATATCATCCTCACGTATGGTTATACAAAGAAAATTAGCTATACAGGTTGCATAAATTCCACCAAAGAAATCTCCATTAAATCTATTATGATGCAACCTACGTGCAACAATGGCTCCCAAGCTATAAGATTTATCTCCTAACACAGCACTCCTAAGAATACTGAGGTCAAGGACACACATATGACATGCTTCATCTTTACCATTTATGTACCTACCTATGAAGAGAGCAAAATAATGTATAGTAGGAAAATGAAGGCTCCCTATGGTAGATTGTGCTATATCTCTAGATTCCCCCACAGTTATATTAGCAAGAAAATCTCTAAATTCAGATTTGCGAGGCTCACTAGCACTACCCCATTGTGGAAGTTTGCAAGAAGTGGTAAAGTCCTCTAAGTCCATAGTATAAGAATTTTCCTAAAGATCAAATAGGACAGTTTGAGAATTGCGTGAAGATGAAAATTCAAACCTCCTCACAAAGGAACTAGTGAGATAGTGGTACCGACGACACTTTTCTACCTCGAAGCTCACAAGATCAGTGTTATGCAAATATGTGTTAAATTCTTCCTTAATTCATGCTCGATCCATGAAGTCCTATGAAGGCCATTCACAAGGCCGCACTGGGGCGTCCCTTGGTGGTTCATCATTAGCATCCCGCATTGCAAGCCTGGGTCCTTGTTTCCTTGAAGAACCACCTTGGTACATTTTCCTAAGCATATTTTTTCCTCTGAAAAATTTCTGAAATTTTTAGTAACTTCAAATAAAAGTAAACCAAGCTCAACAAAATAGATAGCAACTACTCCTACAAGTGCCTAGGACCTATATCATGCATTAGAACTACTTGGAACCATATAAATTTGACATGCAAGCAAGAACATGGTCACCTCAGCAGCACAAATTTGCAATGAATAAAGTACGAGAACAAAAACTAATTGGACCAATGGAGGAGTCACATACCAAGGAACAATCCCCCAAAGCAATTTTGTGAGAGGTGCTATGAGCAAGGAGATCGAAAATCGCAGCAAAATGAGCTAGAACTCATGCTTGAGCTGGATGGTGATTTTTTTTGGAGGAAGAAGAAGTGTGTGGGTGTAGCAATAAGTGGAGGGGAGCCACCGTGGGCCCACGAGGCAGGGGGCACACCCAAGGGGGTGGACGCGCCGTGGACCCTATTAAATTGGCAGGGCATTTGGAGAACTTTTATTTTCGGGGTATTTTTGTATTGCACGGATAATTCAGATTACATACAAAAATTACAATTTTTGCTTTATTTAATATAAATAGAAGAAAGTAAAAAAGAAGGTACAGAGAGTTGTGTTTTCTAAATTCATCCATCTCATGCTCATCAAAAGGAATCCACTAATAAGGTTGATCAGGTCTTGTTAACAAACTCATTTCGAATAACATGGAACCGGAGAATTTTTGAATAACACTAGGTTACCTCAACAGGGATATGCACATCCCCAACAATAAGAATATCATATTTCTTCTTGATATTAGGAAGAGGAAATTCAAAACCTCCAAAAATAATCGATGGAATTTTTCCAATAGACTCTATACTATGAACTTGAGGTTGTTTCCTCGGAAAGTGTACCGTATGCTCATTACCATTAACATGAAAAGTGACATTGCCTTTGTTGCAATTAATAACAGCCCCTACAGTATTCAAAAAAGGTCTTCCAAGAATAATAGACATACTATCGTCCTGGGGAATATCAAGAATAACAAAGTCCATTAAAACAGTAACGTTTGCAACCACAACAGGCACATCCTCACAAATACCGACAGGTATAGCAATTGATTTATCAGCCATTTGCAAAGATATTTCAGTAGGTGTCAACTTATTCAAATCAAGTCTACGATATAAAGAGAGAGGCATAACACTGGCTCCAAGATCACATAAAGCAGTTTTAACATAGTTTCTTTTAATGGAGCATGCTATAGTTGGTATTCCTGGATCTCCTAGCTTCTTAGGTATTCCACCCTTAAAAGTATAATTAGCAAGCATGGTGGAAATTTCAGCTTCCAGTATCTTTCTTTTATTAGTAAAAATATCTTTCATGTTCTTAGCATAAGGATTCAATTTAAGCATATCATTCAAATGCATACGCAAAAAGATAGGTCTAATCATTTCAGCAAAGCACTCATAATCCTCATCATCCTTTTTCTTGGATGGCTTAGGAGGAAAAGGCATGGGTTTCTGAACCCAAGGCTCTCTTTCCTTACTGTGTTTCCTAGCAACAAAGTCTCGTTTGTCATATCGTTGATTCTTTGATTGTGGGTTATCAAGATCAACAGCACGTTCAATCTCTACATCATTGTCATTGCTAGGTTGAGCATCAACATGAACATTATCATTAACATTATCACTACTTTCATGTTCATTACCAGATTGTGTTTCAGCATCAGAAATAGAGATATCATTGGGATTCTCAGGTGTGTCAATAACAGGTTCACTAGAAGCATGCAAAGTCCTATCATTTTTCTTTCTCTTCCTTTTAGAAGGACTAGGTGCATCTATATTATTTCTCTGAGAATCTTGCTCAATTCTCTTAGGATGGCCCTCAGGATACAAAGGTTCCTGTGTCATTTTACCACCCCTAGTCATAACTCTAACAACATTATCATTCTTCTTACTATTTAATCCATTGAGAAAATCATTCTGAGCTTTAAGTACTTATTCTACTTGAGTGGTAACCATAGAAGCATGTTTACTAATGAGTTTAAGTTCACCTTTAACTCTAGACATATAATCACCCAAGTGTTCAATCATATAAGCATTTTGTTTTAATTGTCTACCAAAGTAAGCATTGAAGTCTTCTTGCCTAACTATAAAGCTATCAAACTCATCCAAACATTGGCTAGCAAACTTAGTAGGAGGGATTTTAGCTTTATCATATCTATAAAGAGAATTTACCTTTACTACCTGTGTCGGGTTATCAAGACCATGTGTTTCTTCAATAGGCGATGGATTAAAACCATATATTTCTTCAACAGGCGGTAAATTAAGACCATGTATTTCTTCAATAGGAGGTAAATTTTTAACATCTTCAGCTTTAATAACCTTTTATTTCATAGATTTCTATGCCTCTTGCATATCTTCAGGACTGAGAAATAGAACACCCCTTTTCTTTGGAGTTGGTTTAGGAATAGGCTCAGGAGTTGGCTTAGGAGCTGGCTCAGGAAGTGTCCAATTATTTTCATTTGTCAACATATTATTCAATAGAATTTCAGCTTCATCCAGTGTTCTTTCCCTAAAAACAGAATCAACACAACTATCCAGGTGGTCTCTGGAAGCATCGGTTAGTCCATTATAAAAGATATCAAGTATTTCATTTTTGTTAAGAGGATGATCAGGAAAAGCATTAAGTAATTGGAGAAGCCTCCCCCAAGCTTGTGGGAGACTCTCTTCTTCAATTTGCACAAAATTATATATATCCATTAAGGCAGCTTGTTTCTTATGAGCAGGGACATATTTAGCAGAGAAGTAATAAATCATATCCTGGAGACTACACACACAACCGGGATCAAGAGAATTAAACCATATCTTAGCATCACCCTTTAATGAGAACGGAAATATTTTAAGGATATAAAATTAGCGAGTTCTCTCATCATTAGTGAACAGGGTGGCTATATCATTTAATTTAGTAAGATGTGCCACAACAGTTTCAGATTCATAGCCATAAAAAGGATTAGATTCAACCAAAGTAATTATATCAGGATCAATAGAGAATTCATATTCCTTATCAGTAACAAAGATAGGTGAAGTAGCATAAGCATGATCATATTTCATTCTAGCATTCAGAGTTTTTTGTTTAAGATTAGCTAATAATTTCTTAAGAGCACTTCTATTGTTGCATGCAAGAAAGTCTCTTTTAGTTTCTTCATCCATAACATAGCCCTCAGGCACAACAGGCAATTCATATTTATTAGGAGAGCCTTCATCATCACTTTCATCAATATTATCAGTTTCAATAATTTCATTCTCTCTAGCCCTAGCAAGTTGTTTATCAAGAAATTCACCAAGTGGCACAGTAGTATCAAGCATAGAAGTAGTTTCATCATAAGTATCATGCATAGCAGAAGTGGCATCATCAATAATATGTGACATATCAGAATTAATAGCAGAAGCAGGTTTAGGTGTCGCAAGCTTACTCAAAACAGAAGGTGAATCAAGTGTAGAGCTAGATGGCAGTTCCTTACCTCCCCTCGTAGTTGAGGGATAAATTTTTGTTTTCGCGTCTTTCAAGTTCTTCATAGTGACCAGCAGATATAAATCCCAAGTGACTCAAAGAATAGAGCTATGCTCCCCGGCAACGGCGCCAGAAAATAGTCTTGATAACTCACAAGTATAGGGGATCACAACAGTTTTCGAGGGTAGAGTATTCAACCCAAATTTATTGATTCGACACAAGGGGAGCCAAAGAATATTCTCAAGTATTAGCAACTCAGATGTCAATTCAACCACACCTGGAAACTTAATATCTGCAGCAAAGTGTTTAGTAGCAAGGTAATATGATAGTAGTGGTAACGGTAGCAAAAGTAATATTTTTGGTATTTTGTAGTGATGATAACAATGGCAACAGAAAAGTAAATAAGCGAAGAACAATATATGGAAAGCTCGTAGGCAATGGATCGGTGATGGAGAATTATGCCAGATGCGATTCATCATGTAACAATCATAACCTAGGGTGACACAGAACTAGCTCCAATTCATCAATGTAATGTAGGCATGTATTCCGAATATAGTCATACGTGCTTATGGAAAAGAACTTGCATGACATCTTTTGTCCTACCCTCCCGTGGCAGCGGGGTCCTAGAGGAAACTAAGGGATATTAAGGCCTCCTTTTAATAGAGTACCGGACCAAAGCATTAACACATGATGAATACATGAACTCCTCAAACTATGGTCATCACCGGGAGTGGTCCCGATTATTGTCACTTCGGGGTTGCCGAATCATAACACATAGTAGGTGACTATAGACTTGCAAGATAGGATCAAAGAACTCACATATATTCATGAAAACATAATAGGTTCAGATCTGAAATCATGGCACTCGGGCCCTAGTGACAAGCATTAAGCATAGAAAAGTCATAGCAACATCAATCTCAGAACATAGTGGATTCTAGGGATTAATCCCTAACAAAACTAACTTGATTACATGATAAATCTCATCCAACCGATCACCGTCCAGCAAGCCTACGATGGAATTACTCACGCACGGCGGTGAGCATCATGAAATTGGTGATGGAGGAAGGTTGATGATGACGACGGCGACGGATTCCCCTCTCCGGAGCCCCGAACGGACTCCAGATCAGCCCTCCCGAGAGAGTTTAGGGCTTGGTGGCGGCTCCGTATTGTAAAACGCGATGAATCCTTCTTCCTTATTTTGTTCTCCCCAAACACAAATATATGGAGTTGGAGTTGAGGTCGGTGGAGCTCCAGGGGGCCCACGAGGCAGGGGGCGCGCCCAGGGGGGCAGGCACGCCCCCACCCTCGTGGCTAGGGTGTGGGCCCCCTGGCCTTGATTCTTCGCCAGTATTTTTTATTTTTTCCAAAAATAATCTCCGTGGAGTTTCAGGTCATTCCGAGAACTTTTGTTTCTGCACATAAATAACACCATGGCAATACTGCTGAAAACAGCGCCAGTCCTGGTTAGTTCCATTCAAATCATGCAAGTTAGAGTCCAAAACAAGGGCAAAAGTGTTTGGAAAAGTAGACACGACGGAGACGTATCAGCGGTACTACCGCTCGACCTCACGGTACTACCGCAAGGGGTAGACGTACTACCTCAAAGGGTAGCTGTACTACTGCTGGCAAGCGGTACTACTGCTTGCGAGCGGTACTAAAAAATTACATCCGTGCCTACCACTGCTGGACTTATGACGAGATTTTGGTCCAGAGCGGAAGTAGCCATGGAAGTAGGCGCGGTAGTACCGCTCCAAGCGGTAGTACCGCTCCCATGGGCGGTAGTACCGCTGCAGCCTTTTTACGGACACCAAAACTGACACAACTTCTGCAAACGGACTCCGAATTCAATGAAGCCAAGTTAGTTGGAAAGATAGTGACAAGGGCTAACACAATATCTATAGAAATAACAATAAAAAGCAAATTAGAAAAGGCCCATAATAAAATGGTGAGAACCCTTCCTCAAAAATACCGGTAAAACCTCCAACACCGAAAACGCAATAGAAGAAGCATGAGAACTCCATTTTCGATGAACTCGAGCTTGTCATCTAGATGACCATAAGCTCTAAGACTCACAAATAGAACCAAGAAAGATGATGCAAGGATGCAAAGGTTTGAGCTCTCTGCGAACGATACGATTAAGCTACTCATCAAGAGCCCCCCTTGATAGTACGGCAATCGATCCTATAACCCGGTCTCACAACTACCACCATGAGACCGGTAAAATAGAAAACCTATCAAGGGCAAACCTTTGCCTTGCACAAAGTCCACTTGAGCTATATGTAGACGATCTTGACTTCCTCAAGTTGGACCACCTTTCTTAATTGCGTTGGCTTGGTGAAGACGAGTAGATTGCTCCCCCATACTCCACTATGGGCGAGCCACTCTTTGGTACACCTTCACAGGTGATTGTGTTAGCTCGATGAAGGCTAGTTGATTGCTCCCCATACTCCACTATTGGTGAGTCACCACTACAAAAAAATACACTTCCGTGATGATACGTGTTTGTCACAGTAGGTCGCGTTTTTTGTCATGCAGGTACATCCATGACAAATGTATGACAGAATCAAGATAGTCATACATGTGCTGTCGTAGAAGTGTTCCATGACATTACCAAAATTATCATCACGGAAGTGTCCACTTCCATGATGATAAATTGCACGTCACAGAAGTGCTTTCGTCAAGGGTGACCGACATGTGGCATCCACCGTAACGGAACGCCGTTAAGCTATCGGGTCGGGTTTTTGATCCGATAACCCGTTAACAGCCCCGACCAATGGGGATTTTCCACGTGTAAAATCATCATTGGCTGGAGGAAACACATGTCGGCTCACCGTTGGGACAGATGTCATCCGCTCATTGGACCGAAGGCGCCTATGATACGGTGACACGTGGCATGGCCCAACAGAGGCCCATTCATGTGAAAAGGCCGGCTCGTTTGACTTAGTCAAAAGGTGTCGGGATGGCCCACGGAAAGCTTGTTAACGTCATGTTCGCATATAGCCCATTTACAGCCCGCTAACCCAGGGCCCGTTATGCCCTTTCCGAATTAGGCCCAGTAGCGTCATCTGGGCCGTCCAATATGATTCAGCCCGTTTTAACTTCCGGCCCATGTGTGGCCCATGACTTCTTTCGGCCCATATGAGGACCTTTGTAACTCTTGGCCCATTAACGGCCCGTGGTGAAACTGGCCCGTAATGAATAGTGTATCACTTTATACCCATTAACGGCCTGTTATTCCATTGGGTCGTTTCCAGCCCAAGTTATCTTTCGGCCTTGTCAGGGCCCATTGATTCTTGGGCTCATTTGCAGCATTCGGTTACATACGACCCGTTACTGTCATTTTCTGCTTGTGGGCCAATTCAGCCCGTCGTTACAGTCGGCCCGTTTGCGGACCGTTAATACGTTGGGCCGTTTTCATGTAAAAAAACCCGTTGGTTTGTTTTCATAGACTTATCAAATACGGCCTATTAACGGCCCATTATGGTCCATGAATAGTACGGCCCATGATTGGCAAAATGATGATACACCCCGTAGAAGGACCATGGATCCTACGGCCCATATGAGGCCCATGGATAGTACGGTCCGTAGAAGGCCCATGGATCGTACGGCCCGTAGAAGGCCCATGGACCCTACGGCCCGTAGAAGGCCCATGGACCCTAAGGCCCGTATAGAAGGCCGATGGATCCTACGGCCGGATGAAGGCCCATGGATCATATGGCGTAGAAGGCCCATGATTATTTTGGCCTAGTTACCAAAAATAGGCTATTGTGGCCACTAGAAAAAAACAGAAAAAGAACTTCAGTGACTACAAGCAAACAACTAAACAAGACAATAAGGAAATAAATAAGCAAGCAATTAACGCTAGCCTATTACCACTATTACACATATTACATCCACTGGGCATAAAAGTTCGCCACCAATGCAAATATAGGGAACAAAGCAGCACATTACATACACTGGCCGTCAAAATTGGCCACTAGTGCAAATAAACATGGGAGCAAAACAAGAGCATAACTGAAACAACTTCAGAAGAGCTCAAGAAACGTTATCCTGGGTATCCACCATGCTGGCAATAAGCTTAGCAAGATGATTAGCTTTGTCCTGTTTGGCGCTAAAATCCTCCTACGCTTGCTATTGCACCAGAAAGTATGCATTTGAATGCTCTAGGGACTTCCGCAGTCCTTCCGCTTCTTGTCGCAGCATAGCTGATCGATGTCTTTTAGCTTGTAGTTGAGACTCAAGAAACCGAACTGATTCAGACAGTGAGTTTGAATAGCTTGTGCAAGCGGTAGTGGCCAGTAACTCGAACACTAAACCAAGACAGGACTTTGGGGTTGTCTCGCTGTCTTCAAGATAGTCTTCCTTAGCTGTTTTATCAGTTTTGTTGGAGACCAACAAGGATGTGTCACTATCCTGAACCTTATCTGCATTACTTCCTTTACCATTGCTTAATAAGGCACTCTTCCCCAATATTCTGTCAGCATTCTAAAAGAAGAAACAAGCAGACACATAACAAGTTTAGCATGTACTAGTATATGAAACTCATTTCGGTGAACCTGTTCATTAGTAAGGTGGACAAGATTAAACTACCAAGTCTTCTATTGCCAAGTACTAGTACATAATAAAAGCATCAAACAAACATATATCTATGTCCTATGGTCACTGCATTGTCTTGCCAAATCAAAATAGAGACACAGTTCAAATCATATCAGTTCAAGACAAAGCACAAGTGAAAGAATACAAAGCGTGGGAAACTACACGGCACAACAAGATTTCAGATGGGTACCACGGGTCTACATGTACAACAACACTATTGGCTCTGTTGTGATGCTAGTAATGTGCATGATATGAAAGTCAACTGTATACACAATTGAAATTGAAATCAACAGAGCTATTGATAAGAGCAAACCTATTAAAGAAACATGCATGAATATACCTGATGTGCCATTGGAGTTTTGATTGGATCCTTCAATTTAAAAATAAGTTTGTATGAGTAAATACAGTGATACAAGAGCAAAGCAATCATAGTTAAAAAAGGCGCGCCTAAGCGAGCGCTTAAGCGCGCCTAGGCTCTAGGCGTTGGCAAAACGCATTGCGCATAACTAAGCATAATCTGTGCATAACTGCGCATAAGCATGCACTTTGGTCAGTAAAGCGCAAGGCGGTGGCAAAACGCACAATTAACGCCTAGCGCTTTTTTGAACTATGATAGCAATGGAATCTCAAATTAGAATGGTTGTTCTTCATGTTTAGGCACTTGTTCTACATGTACAGAGTACAGTAAGATGCAAGAATATAATACTTAAAAATAGAAAATGAGCTGATAGACCTTACCACATTCTTGGTTCGGGACCAGTATAGAACAAGGCGTTCCCAGTCATCGTCCAGTAAACGTGTCTCAGGAGAACGTAAGGGAATATGATGAGTTTGTTTGCCGGTGAAGTACATTTTCTTCAGGTAATTACGATACTGCCACCAAGCATTCTTGAAGATAGCAGAGGTATTAGCACATGTTACCTCATCCTGAGTTTCCAAATCGGTCCTTCTCTATAGACAAAAATGGGAAAATTTGCTGTATTATAACCATCATGGAGGTAAGATGTATGGGACGAAGCAAAGTAATTTCCATGAATAACATTACTTACACATAACTTCTGGACAAACACCTGCAACTGACATTTTCCTTCATCTTTAGTATAATATTTCCAAGATGGGAAGATACGCAGATATGATTTAACAACATCAAATGCGATAGATGCTAAAGTACGACTAGCTGGTTGTGCTTCCTCCATAAGAATAGGCATACTAACTGGTGGAGTTGGGGTTCGCCGTGATAGTACTGGCCCTTTGGGCAGTGGAGCTGCCTTACTAACTGCTCTTGTTTGGGAGCTCTATGGTGGAGATGGTGCTATGTCAACAGGAACTGGGTTACTATCGGCTGGGTTGGGGTTAGATTGGGTGAAGCTGGTTCTCTGTCCATCGCAGTAGGGTTACAATCTGCGAGAGTTTGGGTTATGTGTGGTAGGGCTGGTTCTTGTGCATGTACAACCGGGGTGCTATCTCCACCAAGAGGTAGCACTATTTTATTTGAAGACCGTGTTTTTAGTCCGCTAGATACTGGCATCACCTGCTCCAATTCAAATGGCTGATAAACAGGAAACATAGTTGAATGTATAGACATTGTATGAGAGACAGATGCAATAGATAGTGTGGAAAAAAGAGGGCATGAAATAGTTGACATGTATATTATTTAACTAAAATGGATAGCATGACATAATTTCACATATATGATGTCTATCTAAACTGGATAGCATAGCATAACATAATTCAAAGATATGATGAATAACTAAATAGGATCGCATGGCATAATTCACCTACATGTTATCTAAGTAATCAGGATCGCATGATTTAATTCACATGTGTGATTTATATGCTAAACAGAGGGCATTCGATATGATGTCTGAACTAAGAACATGGTGTTGAATATTGTGTATATGATGTCTAAACTATGCAATGCAAGACACCGTATGCATGATATGAGCAGTATAACCGTGCCAAGTTAGAGCATACACCTCAGTGGGGGAATAGGACTGGTCATCTGTCTCTGAATCCATCTCTGAAGAGCTATGGGGACCCAACAAGAGATCTGCTTCGACAGGTAGCACTGTCTATTCTGAAGGCCTTGTTTTCACTCCAGATTTTTCCATCTCCCACCCAAATGGCTGATTCACAGGAAGAGTAGTTTAATGTACAAACATTGTCGACAAATGGAAATGTAATGAAGAAAAGGATGGGCAAGATATCATTCAAATATATGATGCCTGGTTAAACAGGATGGCGTTGCACATTTCACATATATTATGGCTGGCTAAAAGACATGAGACTGCATAATTCCCATATATGATATAGAAACTAAACAGGTGGCATTACAGAACATGTCTAAACTAAGAAGATGACATATATGATGTCAAAAGTAGGCACTGCTAGGCAACATATGCATGATATGACTAACATCATCATGCCAAGGTAGAGCAAACACCTTGGGGGGTAAATAGGAGTGGTCAGCGACGTTTGAATCCGCCTTAGAACAGATATCTTCCTCTGGATTACAATCTAGAGAGGGGTGGGGAGGGTTTGCCATTGAACCCACCATGGAGCGATGTCTGCATGACATTGTATTGCCGCACAAAACTCTTCGCTTTTTCTCTACATGTTCAGCATGACTGTGTACAATATCTGACATGCATACGAAAGAAATATGGTGAGATTATGTAAGGAGAGCATGCAGAAATTTAGAGTGATGGTAACAACCAGTGGATTGACGTTTTTCTGTTGAACCAAAATAGCCCTAATGGATCGACATGTATGTATAGTAATAAGTGCTGCAACAAGTGTACAACCTCTTTGCTGTAACCGCGTCGACCTCAGCATCATTGGGTTGGTCGCTGAAGCAGTTGAGGCAGAGGTGGCTGTCGGAGGTGTGGCGGAAGATCTGTAGACGGCGTCCAGGGCACTGCTCTGTTGTGATGGTTCGTTCTGTCGTTGGAGCAGCTCCGATGAGCACTGCACAAGACAGACATCGTCAATATCAAGTGGGATTCTAATAGCATCTCCAATAGATGATGTAAAATGGATGTAAAATTAACATCACCAAAAACCACCTGACTACAACAGATGAGGTAAAAACTGTAGACTCTGAACTTAACTGTCGAAACTGAAATTTACTGTGGAATCTGAATGCTACAGTCAAAACTGAACGCAATGGTAGCAGCGAGGCACTTGACATGTAGTTTAGGGAGGGCATGCAGTTCATCTTCAACCTGCACCCCCCTGAGCCGCCAGCCACCATCGGCCGAACCACCGGCCCCAGCGCCGCCTCGCCGCCCCGAGACAACTCGCCACCGCCACCCCGGCTAGCCCTCTAGGCCCCCCGCCCCCACCCTGAACCCTAAGATAGATAGTGGGGTAACTCTCCGGCGAGCCCCCGTCCCCGCTACAGGTGGTTCTTCCTTAACTCCGGCGAGCCCCCCCAACCCCTGAAAATCGACTGACCCAAAAGTCGATTCAGTCGACTAAAGTGTGGCTTAATCGGAGCAGAGCAGCAGCACGAGCGAGGGGGAGAGCAGCAGCAGCAGCTGGGCGAGCGAGCGATCGAGCGAGAGCCGGAGCAGCAGCAGCAGATCCGGCTGGTATGGACGCCGCCGCCGAAGGGGCCTCGCACTGGGGGAGAGCCGCCATGGAGATGTCGCCCGCGGCGCCGGCTTCAAGGTAGTTGCTCCATGGGGGTGTGGGATGGAGCACCGTCGGCGCCGGGAGGTCGAGTTAAGGAGAAGGTGCAATTCGATGAGTGTACAACCTCTATGGTGGCGCCGAGGAGGCCTCGACTTCGTCCGAGGAGTCGGTGAGGATGTTGCGGTTCTGGTGGAGCAGGTTAACGCGGCGCTGTGGGGATGGAGCAGCAGCGATAGACGAGGTGATCGTCGGAGCAGCTCCTTGGAGGTGGAGGACGGGGCGGCTGAACCGGCGGGACGGCGAGATGGACGACGGATCCTCATCCGGGGAGGTGGACGAGGGACGTCGAGCTATTGCGGTGGACGACGTCGTCGGGGAAGAGGCTCCGGCTGGGTAGCGGTGATGTGGCGGACGGAGGAGGGTGGGGTTTCGCGGCTGGAGCGGAGAGGTTATGGCGGCCTGGGATTTCGAATGGCGAAAAGGGGGTGATGGGAGGGGGTGAAGCATGATATAGGGACGCGCTTGTCCAAAATGTAGTGTGTGTTACAAAAGTACCCCCCACCGATTTGAACTAGCGGCCCTTTCGGCTCAGGGTTAGAAGGGGGATTCCTCGTGTCGGGATTTGGCAGCTGGAGGGAGTTTTCGCGCGCGTTGTAATTTCAGGATAGCAAGGTGCGGTTTGTGAAGGCGCCAGTTTTGGGAGCACGATATCTGAATTTTTGGGATATAACAAGACGCGGGTTGAATTTTAGGGACAAGCCTAACGTGTAGTAATATTGTACTTGTATGTACCAAATCAATTTGCACTTCCCTCAACCAAAAAGAAAGCGAAAACAATAAAACTATTCACACCACACAAAGAGAGAGTCTTGCCCCGTTTTACTATACAAATGCTATTCAAAGCTACTCCCTCCTTCCATCTATATAGGGCCTAATGCGTTTTTTGATGCTAACTTTGACCAAATATTAGAGCAATGATATATGACATGCAACTTACACAAAGCACACCATTAAATTCGTCTGTGAAAGGTTCTTTCAATGATATAATTTTCACATTGTGCATGTCATGTACTATTAATCTTGTCAATAGTCAAAGGCGGTCTTAAAAATCTCATTACGCCCTATATAGATGGAAGGAGGGAGTATGAATCCATGTTATGTCCGATTAAATTTTTTTGCTTGCTGTATAATGCATGTAACCTACTCATACCAACATTTTAGTGCATTCCAAATGTCTATACTACCGCTGCAATTCGAACTAAATTTGAATTCGTTTCTCCATTTCAATAAGAATCTACAATCATGATTGTTGCCAACTTCAACCATCATAGTTTCCTTGCTATCCACCAGATATAAATCCGACGGCCTATAATGCAGGATGGCAGGCACACCATCATCAACAACTCCGTTTTTTATAAGAGTGGAGATAAAATATATTAAATGTAGTACATCATGTTCATAACCACACCATGTGTATCACTGTTATATATATTCACACATGCGTCGGTTTGAAACACTATGATAAATTCATCAAATATCCGAATTCGCTTTTTATAATGAAGTATATATGATCTCTATTCGTCTCTTACACCCACACAACCCTCTTATCTTTGTAGCTAGCGCTAACTTTCTCTTGTGCATGCACACGCCCGCATCCCTCTCACCCTCCCTCAGCATTCTCTAGCTCCATCGCGCAAATTCGTCTTTTCACTTTAGGTCGTTCACCCACGGTGTGTGTAGGCCCCCTAGCTCCTTCTTTACGGCACGCATTGATCGATATGACTCACTAGCCAGGTGTGCCTAGCACAAACACAAGCTTCCCCTCTTCTCTTGTCACCATCCATGCCTCACTCCCACCACTCTTTTCAAGGTTCTCGTACTTGCACACTCCTCCCCCCTCGATATAGTATGCCTCTCATACCACCTCCTACATGCATCCCTCTCTCTCTATCCTTCTCCTTGTGCCTCATTTGCTTCTAACACACACATGCATGTATACCAATCGATCTCCCAACATATACCTAGATCGACTTTAACTACCCCCCCATCGATCAACGTACCTCACAAGTTATGTCTCTCCTTTCTCTAACAAAGGGCGATTGATCTTCCTATGTAGTTACGTCTGCTTACCACAACCGCATCGTCCCCCCTCATCATTCGTGCATGCCTCCTGACCCGTCTCTCACATGCACGTGCACAGACAACAAGCAACCATCTCCTCTCTTATTGATATTGTGGGCCTGCCCTCCGTTTGTCTAGCAAGCCTATCCCACCATTTGTTAGAAGCAACTCCACTACCACCCCCTCCAACACTCTAGCTCTGTCTCTCTCCCAACCTTATTCCTCTCCTGCACATATGCATGGATGCCGATCGATCTCCCTTAATACATGAGGCAGATCGATCTCCTTAATACATGAGGTAGGCCTCTCTCCTCCTCCACACATATACCAGCCATTGTACCTCTATAGTTAATTGGGCCTCCCTCTTCCCCCACCACACACCGATAGTCGAGCGCTGCAGGTAGGTATCCATGCCACAGAGACAAACTGCACATGTCCCATATCACGTTCTAGTAGGCCAGCCACTCTATATCTTTGACGTGGGAACACACAAATTCGATGGCACTCTTTATCGATCGCGCGCGCACACACACACATCATCCCTCTCTTCAATTCTATGCACACCTCAAGATGCATTTGTATGAGTAGTTTATCTTGTGAGAGAAAAGGTTGAACGAGGGAAGGCCTTATTTGCGAACGTGGAGAGACGTGTGGGTATATTTTTGCAAAATTGCCATAGTTTCTTTCCTATCCGTTAGATATAAATCTGACGGCCTATATTGCAGGATGGCACGCACACCATCATCACCAACTCTGTTTTCTACTCCCTCCGTCCGAAAATACTTGTCATCAAAATGGATAAAAAGAGATGTATCTAAAACTAAAATACGTCTAGATACATTTCCTTTTATCCATTTGGATGACAAGTATTTCCGGACGGAGGGAGTATTTGTCTTTTTAGAGATTTCAACAAGTGACTATGACCGGACCTTACCAACATACTCAAAAAAGTAGTCCATAATTTTGATGTTACCCTCTTTTCTTGGCGGTGCAGTGCCATCTGGATACCTCATAAATATATAAAGTACTACATGATACTAATATATGATACATGGCGCAAGAGTACTAAGTATTATTAATACAGTTTTGCTAGAACTCATATAGATGAGATATAATTTGGTCTCATTCATATTTTATAGCCATTGGATGTGATGCTATACAAGATGCGTGTGTGCTGACATGGGTTGTATTTGTTCTTGTGCAACGAACTGACCACTGAATGTCATGTTTGATAGTCTCAAGTCATTAAAAGCATACAAGCCCCACATCTCTTCTTGGTTGCTTCCTCTATTTATGTCAAAAAATAAGAAACAACGTGAGAGTTAATGCACCACGCCTATGTGTTTACTATTTGGTTTTCGTAAGATGATTTAATACTCACCTAGACGGAGGGAGTATTCGATTTGACAGCGGGCGGCGCAGTTCTCGATACGGCTTTAATGCAGATGAGGGAGAGAGTAGCGGTTCCCGATATGTTGAACGGCCAATGCATCCACTTTCAATTAATGCATGAGGGAAGTAATGGGAGGAGGTCCGGGAAAAGAGGCTGCACGATGTGAATGCAACACAGTTTGCCCTCATTGCCCTCATATAAAGGCGCCCCTCCGTTCCAATGCATCTACCACATCGTACGCACTTAAGCATTTGCCTAGCACCTACACTAAGCGCAAAAGAGCTCACTCCAGACCCATGGCGGCGATGCTCGTGAGCGGCCAGCGGCTGCGCCAGATGGTCCACGACGCTGGCCTGTGGCATGGCGCCGAGGATCGTCTCCAGGCAGTGTTGGAGACCGGCTGGTGGATGGCCGCCTTCGAAGCCAACTACGACTCTCATTTGGACCAGATGATCGTTGCCACCAACAACAAGTTCACCGTCCTCAAGAATCTCGCGGACGACATCGACGTACTCCTCCAGCCCGCGTGCCCGGGCTCCTCATTGCCTGCCACCCTAATCGGCCTCCATGGCTGGAACCTCTTTCAAGCACTGGTGGCCCTGCGATTGCCCGCCGACGCCACGAAGAATGTCCACCTGGAGGTCGCGCTCGCCGCGAGGCGCCTCGCCCTGCAAGAATTCGTCGACCTACACATCCACATGTACGAGGAAATCGTGTACATAGGTATCTACAAGGCCAGTGAGGATGCTACGATGTTGGCCTTCCTCAACCGGCTGGAAGCCTTGGATGCCTTTGCTGAGAAGAACCTCGACCTCGCCACAAAAGCCGCCGCTCCTTAGCCGCCGGTCGATGGCCCGACGCACTAAGTTGAGGAGGAGGAGGTCGTACGTTCGTGGATCCATCTTTCTTCTTGCCTTTTGTAACCACCACTGCAATCGCATCATCATGGCCTTAATTCTTATTGTGTTGTTGCATTCTCGTTCCAGTCAATACCGACATGTGCGATCCCTTTGCTTAATTATATGCATCACTGTAACTAGTACTCCATCTGTCAATTTATAAGTTGTGCTTACCTTTTTCATCAACTTCGTGCAACGCGCGGGCATCTTGCTAGAAACACTAGAATATGTCTATATAATCCGTATGTGATAGTCCATTTGAAATCTCAAAAAAAGACAAATATTTAGGTACGGAGGGAGTAATATATTAGGAGTATATAAAAACAATAGTGACTTCTTTCAAGTTTTTGAACAAATACTACTATTCTACTACTTTGGATCCGTCGCAACGCACGGGCACATTGCTGGTAAAAGGAAAAGGCCTGCCACGTTCGCGTCGCACCCCCACACACCCAGGAATCGTGAGTAGAACACGGCCCGTCCGGCACGACACATAGCTTAGGGAAGGCGTGTTGCCTAGCATTTTCACTTTCATGTGGTACCGCTGTTGAGCAAACCGATACCCCGCCCGCCGCCGGGTTGGAAAACAGAAACGAGGGGAAGATCTAGCTGTAGCACGGAAGCCAAGAAATTTGGTGCCAGACGGGGCTCGTTGATAGAGTAGGAGCATTCCGTACTAGTACTACTCCTACTAGTACCAAGTTTGTACTCCTAATACTATATTACTAGTACTACCACTATACAACTAGTAGGTACGTGCACGGCACAACATCGTAGGAACAAAAAAACGGGAAGATCTTGTTTTGGGTGAGTTATCTTTTTTTTCAATCAACTTAGTATGAATAATATGATGTGGGGGGCACCCATGAAGCTTATGTGGCTTGGTTGCATGGCTATGGAAGGTTAGAGAAAAATAAATAGATAATGTGTTTAGAGTGCACTCCACTAAATAGATATATATACTTTGGATCCATTGCAACGGACCGGAACATCTATATCTATACCCCCTATATAGTGTGTGAAAAACTTTGAAAGTTGGTCGTTGGATGAAGCCAATCCGACGGTACAAAGATGGCAAATCCGAGCACTACTGGCCGTTGGATATCATCCACCAGATTCTGCCACATGTATAATCTAGAAGACTCCATGGTTGAACTTAATTCATGACTAAGGGCCTCTTTGATTCATAGGATTGCAGAAACACGGGAATAGGAAAAAAGTGGGATTGGAATCGCATGTTCATTGGATCCCTATAGGATTTGAGTTTGTTTGATTGTGTCACATGAAAAACAAAGGATTTCTTTGAAGAGGTTGGAGTGCATGTTTGAATTCCTGTGAAACGTAGTACAAATGAATCCTTAGGAAAATATTCTACATGATTCAATCCTACGAATCAAACGACCAACGTAGGAAAAATTCCTAAGGATTCTAATCTTTCAAAGATCCTATGAAAATCCTTTGAATCAAATAGACCTTAACTTTTCCACAACTAAGCTTAGGCAAAGTTATTAGTTCTTCAAAACAAGAGAAACAAGTTGGCAAGCCTAAGGGAATCTTGCCACATTTTTTGTGTGTATGTCATGTGGGGCCTTAGTGTGGCTTGCCTAAGGTGTGGCTTGAATCAAACACTCACCTAAGTTAATCAAACTTGCCTAACCTTACATTCCACCATATTTTGCCACATGTTAGAATCCAGAAAGCTCCACATGTAGAAGCATAATGCACAAACCACTAGAATCTCATGCGTGCAATGCACGTGTACCTTACTAGTACTAGTAGTTGGTAGTAGTAAGAAACAAATTCCAGTTTTGGCACGAGCTCGTACTGCGGGAGCACCACAAGGCCTGCCGCAGGATTTACATTTCCCTCTCGGGGCCCACAGGACTGAACTTCAGTGGCTTAGTGCCCGGCCTAAGAGTCGATGACATGCAGACCTTAAATGCGGCTAGCCCACATGTCATTCTCATGGTGGTGGCATGGTTCGCAACTCACTCGTTCGAGATGAACCGGCCGGTAGTGGCGTGGCCGTGGCGAGGGTGCCACAGCTGGGCATCGGGGCGTTACGAGGCGTAGATGGCCACACCGGGGGGTAGTACCTGTAGTACTCCCTCCGGTCCTTTTTACTCTGCATATTAGGTTTGTCCAAAGTCAATCTCATCCAACTTTGACCAAGTTTATATGAAAAATTATAGACATTCACATAACAACACCAATATCATTATATTCATCTTGGAATATATTTTCATATTATATTTATTAGATATTATAGATGCTAACAATTTATAATATAAATTTGGTCAAACTTAGCTAAGTTTGACTTTTAGCAAATCCAATGTGCAGAGTAAAAAGGACCGAAGGGAGTACATAAGTACTCCAACTTAGGATTGATGCCCGGGACGAAATGTGTCACAACCGCTGGATGAAAATTCGATGGTGCGGGAGTACGGATCGGAGCACAGCAGCGAAGCAGACAAACTGCGTCCAATCGGGTGTGTCTGTGGTAGAAAGTTGATGGTCGCCGCAGTTCAGCTGGCCCGCATGTCATGCACACAAAGGCAGAGGAGCGGTGGGGCCGAGAGGGATGAGGGGCACGTCGGGGGGATGAGGATCCCGTTACGCGAACAATCCTACCATTCAGTCACTGACATGTGGGACCCATAAGCGTGGGTCCCACCTGTCAGCGAAGGAAAGACAGGGCAAGGCAGTGATAGCCACGTCAGAGGATCCATGTCCACGTCGGGGGACATCGTGCCGTGGGTTGGAGCGGCGTCGTGGGAATCGCGTGTGGGTGTGGCAGTGGTAGAAACAAGAAACGTGATGGTCACCGTGGTTCTACTTCCATGGACAAGATGTCATGTCTGCTGACACATGTATATCAAAACTAGAGTGTTTATATTTCAAGCACCTGAACAAGTATTATTCTACTACTTTGGATCCATTGCAACGCACGGGCTAGCACATTGGTAGTAGTAGTGTCCATCTCTATCTCTAGAGGCCTTCCCTCATTCATCCTTTTCTCTCACAAGATAAACTACTCATACAAATGCATCTTGATGTTCCGTGGAACACACGAGGATGTTTCCTTGGGGGTCTCTCCAGCGCGGCGTGGCCGTAGTTGCAAGTTGACGCACCTTGAGATGCCGACATTGAGGGGCACTCGGATTTCCTCCGATGAGCAGGTAAGATGAGTTTGATCACGTAGTAAATGCATTCTAAAGACTACTTCCGTGTCCATTTCCTAATTCTCCCCCTGCCCACTGTTTCACAGGTTAGGCTCGGTGCGAGTGGAGATTGGCTTGCATATGTACAGGAGGGTACCAACATCAATTTGCACAACATTTACAACGGTGACACCGTTCCCGTAGAACCTTTGTCAAACATTGGGATCAGCCATGCAATGGGCCACCGCATGAATTGGTACGATGGAACCACGGTGAGATTGAATAAGATAGCACGAACCTTGCACATGGCGGTCAAAGGCGGACCATGCTGTCTGTGGCCGATTTGTTGCCGTACGAGTAGGAAGATGCTGTGATCGTTTCTAACCGCATCTTCGTGGTGACAAACCAGGGGACTTATTTTGTATGGGACACATCCTACGATATACTCCCTCTCTCCCAGTTTATTTGTTTTGAATCTTTTCGTTTTCTAAGTTTCAAATTCAAATTTAGAGCTCCCCGTCACATGTTGAGATTACAATGTCCATTAAATCGTTGCATGCATGTATAGTAAAGAAACAAATCTCGAGTTTGGCACGAGTTTGTGCTACGGGAGCACAACAAGCCCTGGCGCAGGAGTTACATTTCCCTCGCAGGGCCGTCGGGACTGAGCTTTAGCGCCTTACTACACCTACCTTTGAGTCAATAACATGTGGACCCAATAGGTGACTGGTCCACATGTAATGCTCCCGTAGGCAGAGGGGCAGTGGGGCCAAGAGGGGTGAGCCGCAGGTCGGGGGACGTGTGGTTTCATGGGTTCGAGCGGCGTCGTGGGAATTGCGGGTGGCTGTGGTAGAAACTTGATGCTCGCCGCATTTTAGGTGGCCCACATGTCATGCACACAAGCTGTCATGTCTACGGACACATGCACTGCATACCGATCACTAGAAGGAGTAGCAGAGAAAGCTATATATGCGGATAAATAGTTCCTTATAGTCAAGCGGATCCACGCTACTACTTTGTTCCAAAGACATGCACACCATCGAAATAGTCCATCTATATCAATATACACCAAGAGGGAATAATTTTTTTTACAAGAGAGGAAATAGTTCATCCATCCATAATGCCCTCCTGTTGGTGTAGCCTTTTCTTCTTCTTCTTCTTCATCATCTTCTTCTTCCTGTTCTCATTCTCTGTGGGAGGCGGCTTCGCAACAAGCTCTTTGGACCTTGCAACTATCTCGAAACTCACACGGGCATCGAGGGCAGCATATTTTATCCGCTCGTAAGTCAAGGGATAATTCTCTCATCCATACGACCTTAATGCCACCGTCTCATCACCCTTCTGAAGATTTGTACCGAGCACAAAATTTGCTACGTCGAATAGGGATCGTGTCTGTTTATCACAAGCTTCTACAGGAATTTTGATTCTGGTTTGTAGGTTAGCGATGATTTTCAAGTCAAGGTTGTACGGCTTCAGCTTCTGTTTGTCCCCTTCGATGGCTGCCCCACAGAAGTATACGTCCTCCCGAGACAAGAAATCGTGAAGCTCACGTGGTATGGAGGGCGAGTGTATGATGTGGTACACTGAAACATCATCTTCGTGGCACAGCTGAAGGACGGCGGCGCACTGGATCTTCCCAGGGGCACGCTCCGTGTACTCTACGTCGAGATCGATGACCCTCGTCTCTACCTTTTCGAGGGAGTTGGATACATTGTTGATCCACTGCCGAACAACCCTTGGGTGGTTGCTAACGGTGGCAACTATGCACATCGAGCTTTCGACGAGGACATGTTGGACGCTAAAAACCTGCATCTCGATCTCTTCCGCCATTTGGAACCGCTGGAACGGAGGGCTATGGTTTGGAGAATTAGGATTAGATGGCTAGTCTAATTGAAGTAGTAGATGATTATTTAAAGAGGTTAAAACAATGTGAGTGCAGTGGGGTTTGGATGCAAATGAAGACGAAGGGGAGGTGAAGAAGCCGAGGAGAATCGGTTCCCGATGGAGAAGTAAATGGGAGAAGTGGCGTGCAGGCAGTTGATTAGACGGCTAGGTAGACTAAACGAAAGGGCTATGCGGGTAGACTGATGAGTCATACCTGTTCGTGTACGTGCCCATCCTTCCTGATAGGTGGGACCTATGCATGCAAACAGATAAAAAAAATGTCCTGGATACAGAACATGGATAACACTGTATATTTAGTGTAGAATCTTTCTAGTACTTTGAATTTTGGCCACCACTTCTGCTGTTTAGTAACTTTTCTGAATTTTGGCCACTACTACAGTAAGTTCAAGTGAGTAACTATAGTAACTTCAAGTGAGTAACTCCATTTCTGATTTTTTTACATAAAACTAACCATGATATTTGTTCCTCTGTTCTGGTCATAATTATAATCTGACTACTGAACCCTTAATCATTCTCATAATGTTTACATGATGCACAATTATACTGTGGTCAAAACTACTCCATACACACACTGTCGAAACTGACAAGATGGTGGTGGAGGTGGGAATAAATGTTCAGTATTGGTGCATTTTCTGTGCTTACAAAATTCAGATTGAATTTCACTACCAAAAGAAAAGAAGTGGAGATTAAATGTTGCTTTCCACTTACTTCACCTGTGTGTAACTCTTTTGGTGCATTTTCTGCAGAACCTATGTGTAGCTGCAGCATACAGGCCAGTTCATCAACTACTCGAAGAAGAAAAGAAGGTGGCATTTCCTTACCTTTAGCATACATGCCAGTTCACTTAATGTCCTCTGGTGCTATATTTCTGAGAACATCCAAGTTTTTACTTATCACTTTGCTAGCAATCATAAGTCTATTGAAGCGTTCATGTCTCTGTGAATCTTGCTGTCTACTCCAAGTAGATGGTGTGTAGCTTGGCAAAGGATATTAGTACTTGGTGCATTCTGAGTTTAAAACCACTCTAGATTTACAAGTGTTTACTGAAGATGACAAGTGTTTATTCAGTTCTAAATTTGAAGTGACTAGTAGATGAACAATATTTATCTTTTTCTGTATATGAAGAAGAATAAACCTAGCTAATTCAAATAATTCCAATTTTAGGGACATGTTTTTATCAACTCTTAGTTAAGGGGCTGTGGCAGTTTTCAGTTTTGTGCTGCTTGAATTGATTCTACAGGAATATTTAGGGAAGAGTCATGGCTATGCTTAGCTCTCTGTAAAATGAATGACTGAAATTGGACAATTGGAAACTTTAGGTATGTTTGCAATTGGACAAATGGTGTATCAATCCAAATAAAGCAAATAAATTCAAATGATTCAAATAAATCCAAATAAATCCAAATAAACATGGTTGATCTTCATTTTGCATAAACCTGGTTGAGTATTACAGAGTAATTGACAACAAATTAACCTGGTTGGAATTCGTACAGCAACAGTAATAGTTAACTGAACTTCTTTTGCGTGCATTTATCACTCCAGAAAACTTCCAGTAACAAGTGAGCAACCTCTGCATTTTCTCAGTGAACTTTTGAGTGCATTTATCACTTGTTGGAGTATGCTACAGCTTCTGCAAATCACAAACTCCTTTAGTTTACATCTCAGTTTTAGCAAACACCACAGTTTCAGTAAAGGAGTCATAACTGAATTACAGGCACTGTAGTTTCTCTACAGTATTGGAACACTGAACATTTTCAGTTAACTATAGCAAGAAAAACTTCCAAAAACTAGCAAATCTCCAAGAATGCCAAGAGTATTACTCATTGAATTTGATGGCATCAAACTAAATTTTCACTATAATCTGTTCATCATTTAGCAGCAGTGTACAACCTTTGTCTTGGATTATATCTCTAGCTTTGTATCCCCTGACTGAATTTTCTCCGCCTGTACTAAGAACAACAAATTCAGACTCACAGCAAAAAATTGAACAACAGTAGTAGCAGAGGCGGGCGGGGCAGACTCACCAGCACAAGCGGGAGTGGTAGCATAGGCGAGGTAGGGGAAAAGGCAATAGCAGCATCAGAGGTCCACGGCGCCGACGTCGTCCACCAGTAGCAGCATGAGAGGCGGGAGTGGCCGGAATTGTCCACGGAGCCGGCGGCCGAAGCGGACGAAATCGGAGGCGCGGGTGGGCGGCGAAGGTGGGCGAACATGGGCGGCAACCTTCAACGGGGATAGTGGCGTAGCTCGAGGAGGGCGCTGGCGCAGGTCGCCTTCACGGCAGGCGGTGCAGGTGGTAAGCCGCGGCACAGGTGCAAGCGGGCGGCGGCGCTATTGTTGGTCGCGGGCTGGGCCACGGTTCTGTTGTTGGTCGCGGCACAGATCCAGGTGGGCGGCGGCGCAGGTGGGTAGCCGGCGATGGCTGCAAGGCGCGGGTGACGGGGGAGGAGGAAGGAAGGAGATGGACTTCTTTGTGATGTGTTTAAAACTCTGTGGGTTTTTTGCAAAAAAAAATCAAATACACTGCCCTGTGGACAACTTTTCCCAGACGGAGGGAGTACTAGTTAAATCCGAGCTATGGGTGTGAAGCACTGATATGCTGGTACATTTGATTGTGACCTATTCTAATTTTGTACCTGAACTTTTTTTAGAAAGGGTTGTACGTCAACTTAATGTGCTAGTAGAACTTATTGCGTTGTCTGTCTGTTTTCTTTGCACAACATTGAGGATATTTCCCCGTCATTGATAAAGACGATGAACCATTATGTACGACTTTGTTGGTTTCAACATAGCCCTTCCCGTAGCGATCCACTGCTTCCATCCTGATTGTGCCGCCTGCGTGAAATTTTTGTATGCAAATTCAGTGTGCTATGATGTTCTATATGATTGTGTCAACTATCTAAGTTTTTACTGAGCATCAGCAATGCATATGGCTGAAATATGTATTTACGAGCATCGACCAATGGGTCTCTCTCTCTATCTCTCTCTCACACACACACACGCACACACACACGCGCAGACACACAAGTGGGACCCGTTGAATTATTTATTTGCTCGTGACAGCTTTTAATTAGGTTCCACTGTAATCTAACTTTTTTCTTAAGGTATTAATTGAGCTCAGTGACTTCAAAAAGTTGTACAGAATCCTTGTTTGGGCCTTTCTGGCGTCGCTGAATGTGGGCTGCGTAACCATGTTAGGTTGTACTGTACTACACAGGCCTTTTTTTCAACATCAGCAATGCAACTGGGCCGACAGTTGTACACAATATCCGGGTCAACTTGTTATTCTCCGCCCCGCTGGGCTGCAAACTTTCCTAGGAGGTATGCATTAGGTTTAACAAGAAAAATGGACTTTAAGAAATAATAAATGGGATGCAATTATAATAACTAGACAGTTACTATGCACCAAACACGTAATTAGTTTGAAAAATATATTATTTTTGGAATTTGAAAATTTTAATTTCATTACTTGTTGCGCGCGCAATATTTCGTTGGATTTTAACATAATACAACTTTATTTTGAAATTATATTTGACCTGACTAGAAATTTCGGATAAAAATATTTCAGATCCCATCAAAATGTGGGATTTTTTTTCGAATTCTATTTTGAGCGGTTGTTTGAAATTATTAATCATTGTCCTAGCTAGAAGTTGGGCTGTACTTTTAACAAACATAAATGGGCTGTAGTAAATTCCATTAGAATTAAAAAATGGGTTGTACATTCTTACAAATCACATATGGGCTATATGTTCTCTGCCAAATCCGAGCTGTGGGCCTACTAAGTTGACGCGTACCAAGGGCTTTGTCAACTTAGTCAATATAAACGATTCTAGCTGCAGTGATTGTACGATGTCCATCCAATGGCCGTAGTGCTTCTTCAACCTCTGGTCTTCTTGTTCCAGCCGCCCAAAGCAGCGCCAGTCGTGTCGCGTGCTCCTGCCTCCCGTGGCCGGCTGTGATGCCGTGAAGGTCTCACCGCCCCGTACTACTCCCACCGCTGGCCAGGCCATCCCTCTACTCACCCACACCCCCTGTTATTCTGTGGTGACGGCAGCCTCACACCGCAGCCGAACCAGTGAACCCTCATACTCCTCTCCGCGCGGGCTTCCACTACTGCGTCTTCCCCGGCTCCGCGTCGTCCCCTTCCTAGGCCTCGTCGTCGTCGTCCAGACCACCGCCCTGGTGCTCTCGGTGCAGCGTGGTCAACATGGTCAACGACCGACTTCCATCGGAAGAGTACTGTACGTGGAGAGGCTGACAGCTGGGTCCAGGCGGCCGCAAGGAAGTGCCTCCTTATTACGCGCAAAATAATTATTCCTCCACCTAACAGCAGGGACCCACCGGACAGGCCACCTTATTTTGTGAAAAAAACGTTCCCCCCTGACTGCTGGGACCCACCGGACGGGCCAGCAAATTTCGTGAAAAAAACGTGCCCCCCGCTGTCAGCTCGGACCCACCGGAAGTGCCTCCTTATTACGCACAAAAAAAATGAATACTCCCCATGTTAGCTGGGACCCACCATGGTGGGAGGCTGACTTGTGGGCCTACTAAGTTGACTGGGACGGGGGCCTTTGTCAACTTTAGTTAATATGAATGATTCTAGCTCCAGTGACCGTATGATGTCCATCCAACGGTCATAGTGCTTCTTCAACCTCTGATCTTCTTGCTCCAGCCACCCAAAGTAGCGCCGGTCGTGCCGCATGCTCCTGCCTCCCGTGGCCGGCTGTGCTGCCGCGGAGGCCTCACCGCCCCTACTATTCCCACCGCTGGCCAGGCCCTGCGGCGACGACAGCCTCACACCGCAGCCGAACCAGTGAACCCTTGTACTCCTCTCCGTGCGGGCTTCCACTGTCGCTTCTTCCCCGGCTTCCCGTCGCCCCCTTCCTAGGCCTCGCCGTCGTCCACCGCCCTGGTGCTCTCGGCACAGCGTGGTCAACGTGGTCAAGGAACGACTTCCATCGGACGTGGACTGTACGTGGAGAGGCTGACAGCTGGGTCCACGGCCGCAGCAGGGAAGTGCCTCCTTATTACGCAGAAAATAATGATTCCTCCACCTGACAGCTGGGACCCACCGGACGGGCCACTGTATTTCATGAAAAAAATGTTTCCCCCTGACTGCTGGGACCCACCAGCTACATCTTTGCACACAAGGAAGTGCGTCAGGGCAAAAAAACGATTCGCCCCCCTGACTGCTGGGATCCACCAGCTACATCTTCGCAGGCAAGGAAGTTCCTGACAGTCGGGACCCACCTGGTTGAAGCATACATAGCGTTGTCATTCTGGTTGCGAACGTGTACGTACATATATACTGGTGGATGTAGAGGCGCGCACGTGTCGTAGTAGAGGCGCGCACGTAGCATGTACACTTATGTACAGCGGCCAAGGTGCAAGAAAGAAAATACGGCCACGTATGTGTACATACGGGCGGGGTCTCGAACGCCTACTCGCGCATACGTACGGCCAGGGCTCGTGTACATGGCTGGGTCGGAACGCAGAAACAACGTCGTCTTCGTGTTCATGGGGAGGCAACGAAATGCGTCGTGTTCATGGGGAGGCAACGAAATGCGTCGTGTTCATCGGGAGGCAACGGAACGCGTGGGAGCCAACCGGCTGGGTCAGAACGGAATGCGTGGTCGTGTTCATCGGGAGGGCTTGGACGGAACAGGCGCTGGAAACGAGGCCTGGCATACCGCACAACGGAGGAAACAGACGTCCTACGTTCGGAACGGGGTCCTGTTGATCGGGAGGGGTCTGGCGTACCGCAAAACGGAGGAAACGGACCTCCTACGGTCGAAACGGGGGTCCTGTTGATTGGGAGGGGTGTGGCGTATTGCAAAACGGACGAAACGGACTTGTGTTGGAGCGCTACGGTCGAAACGGGGGTCCTGTTCATTGGGAGGGGTGTGGCGTACCGCAAAACGGGACTCCACGGGATACTGTTCATCTCCACCGTCGACCTCCTCCAGGCTCCATGGGCTACCGTCGACCTCCTCCAGCCTCCACGGGCTCCGGTTCATCCAACCTCCACCACGTGCTACTCCACCGGCTACTGTTCAACCACCTCTCCACAGGCACCCCTCCACCATCTACTGTTCATCCAGCCCTCCACACCACGGGGTCCTGTTCAACCACCCCTCCACGGGCACCCCTCCACCGTCTACTGTTCATCCAGCCCTCCACCACACCACGGGGTCCTGTTCATCCAGAGGCAACGCCACTGCTCACTCTTCATCCACCCCCCCGCAACACTCACTGTTCATCCCAGAGGCAGCATCGATCGGCTTCAGTTAGCAGCAGTAGCGAAGGAATCGCTCGATCGGGTTCAGTTAACATCCATCGATCGATCGCTCGGGTTCAGTAATGCGTAGCCTGCAGTGCAATCGCTCGGGGTTCAGTTAGAGCCCAACGCCTCGCTCGGGTTCGGTTAGAGCCAACGCCTCGCACACACGCGCATACATGTACGAGAGAAACGCGCATCGCTCGGCCCCCGACCTCCCACCGTAACGGGGAACTCCCCGAAATTTTCCTCCCCCTCGCTTCTACCATGGTTTTTTCCGTCATGGACGGGCCAAAGAATGTCATGCAGCTGCGTCTCCGGCCCGCCCAAGAAGAAAAGACCATTTTCTGTCATGATTTTTTGTCATAGAAGTAGGAGCCCACCACATCTATGATGATACCGGGTTTTGTCAAAATTATCGTCATAGAAGTGTCATATGTATGACAGAAAAAAAATTCGTTCGGCCCAAAATGTCACGGATGTGTCTTTTTTTGTAGTGCACTCTTCGGTATACCTTCACAAGTCCATTGTCACAACAATGGACGGAAAGCTACAAGCATGATTTCTTCGTGATGCTCCACTTGAACTTGCACAACACAACCTTGATTTGATGTCATCCTCCATTGGTTGTATGAGATCTTCCTCTTGACGCAAGCCCATGGAAGCAAACCTAACCCCACAAAAAACTCTCACAAATACCATTTATTAGTACACAAAGCTAAATGGACAATGCTTACCAAACCGTGAGATCACTTGATCCCACTCGGTGTACATTCTATGCTTTGTGTGATGATCAACTTGGACCACTCTCTGTACTTAGTCTTGATCAACCTTGACTCTTTCCAACTCTCTTCATTTGGATGATGTATGACCAATCTTTGGATAATTCCTTAATAGCACCTTCGTCAACTCAAGCTCTCCTTGAAAACAACACATGTATTCCAAGAAAAGCCTATGGACAAAACCTTCAAATATAGCTCAAGGCAACCATTAGTCCATAGAGATTGTCATCAATTACCAAAACCAAACATGGGGGCACTGCATGTTCTTTCAATCTCCCCCATTTTGGTAATTGATGACAATCACTTTCAAGAGAGTTTATATAAGGAATTATGCATCACCATGCAATGCAACAACCAATGATGCATGAGAAGAGATGCAAATGCTTAGGAACAAAACCAAAGCAATGCAAAACTCTGTAAACTTCTCCACAAAACTCTCTGAAACTTCTCCCCCATTGGCATCGATTGCTAAAATGGGCGAAAAGCTTAGAAGGCCAATATAGAGAGTGTTCCTCCATAAATTGTGTATTTCTCAACAAGAGAGTGGAATTTCATACACATATCAAAAGGTAAATACTTGGAGGAAGACAAACTATATTGAGGCACAAAGATTGCTAAAGAATGATATGACACAAAGACATAACAAAGAGAGACACAAGCAATCAAGCAGTCAAAAGATAACAATTGAAGCAAGCTATCAAAAGATATCAATTGAACCAACTAGACCAAATATCCTATGAGCCACATGAATAAAGGATATTATGAAATGAGCAGAGGAATGTTCTAAAGAAACTAGAGAAGCTCTACATGATTTGTGCACTCCAAGAATTTTTGTATTTGGATACAAAGTGCACAAAATAGGATCATAGCTCCCCCAAAATCAACAGAAACTTACAACAAGTGCAAGTGAGCATATAGGAAACTAAGCCTAGTACTTGCACCAAACACATGGTTAAGCAACAAGTAAAACAGGCAACTTAAGAATGGGCTCAACCAAAATGATGTGTGTGAGTCCAGGCAATGCACTTGATGAGAAGACTAATGTACGAATGAGCATTAAGCATCAATGAAGTCTTGAAAGAATGAGGTACACGGTGCAAGGCCTATCATTCCCACACACAACTAGCAAATGGGTTCACAAGCTTACTAATAAGCATATAAAGAACCTATGCTTGTGACAACCCGTGGTGAAGATAGAAGGTGAAAGCATCATCAAGACGAGGGATACCAATTAAGATAAGCATGAGGAAAATAATCTTCACCACACAAGAGTGCATCAAGGTGCAATGATAGAAGACACACACTCAAGGAAAAAGCTTTCATGGAGCCACCAAAGAAATAACATAAGAAAGACAAGGTGTACGTGAAAGAAAGGATATCAACTAGATATGCAACTTCTCTCAAGTGTATAAGATTCTAGGTAGACGAAATCATGATGATATATATCTACAAAGAAGGATGTACACCCGAAATAGTTACAACACGAGGAACAAGATATCCAAAGGGAGGTCATACATATACCAATAACATATTTGCTTGGAAGCATAGCACATGGCTAGATATGGTCTTATTGTATATAAATGAATTCCTACCATACAACCATCAAAGACATTACAACTGGCAACATGAGATCGTCGTTGAGATGCCTTGAGAAAGGAAACAAGTATCACAAGATGGAATGGATAGCATGCCAAGATGCAACCTACACAAGGTTGAATGCAAGAAAATAATGCATGAATAGATACTTGTTACCGAGATATCATTGGAAGGATGTAGAAGAAACCAATTGAAGGTAGTAGATAGTAGTTCATTGAGCATCCTAGCTTGACTCCAATAAGCACATGGTGACACCACCTTCCTTGCGAGTGAGCCGAGCATCCAATGCATCTCCAGTTGTTCCTAGAACAACAACACACACAAAATGGTACCCAAACTCATTGGGACCAAAGAGTTAGAAACACCAATATACATCGGACAAACTCCACATAAAATGTGCATATTGAGAAGGAAATGAATTTCATGCACATCTCATCCATTTTGAGACTTGGTGGAGTTTCCCTATATATTGGGTCAAATAAAGAAGGCATGCCACAGAGACTACATGAAGTAAATATGCATGCTCAAGACCTTCAAGAACCGATACCAAATGACAAAGAAAAACCAAGTGAAGATACCAAATGAACAAAACATCACTTGGAGGATATCCATAAAAGGTACATCAAGGAATGAGATATCCATTGATACACTCAAAATAAAAGATATCAAACTCCCAAAAGAGAGGATGGTTCCAAACAAACCAAGCTCTCTACAAAGTTTCATGATGGCACAAAGTACCAAGCGAAAACGGCTTGCCTTCCACCAACACACACTTGATAAGGATCGCAAGATGAGTGTTTTATAGAAAATAGGATAGCTCCCCCAAGACTAGTGCATTATAGAGAAATTGAATTTGAATACAAAATGCACAAGGCGTGATCACCACTTTCACTATATCTAGAAAACACTAGACAAGATCAAGAAATAAACAAGATCCACAAGTGGTATGGAAGACAAAGGGAGTTGATACAATCCTTGGCAAGAGAAAAGGCAAATAAAAGCAAAAGACAATGTAAAGATGATCAATAAGTTCTACTACACAAGTGAGTACCAATTGCCAAAAGACAAGAAGTAAATGGAAATAATTCCCGGTGGTAGATAGCAAGGATATCCGACATCATCTTCACACCAAACAAAAAGCAAATTGCAACTTGTCGAGATAACATGCCACCTAGGAACAAGATAATTTACAATATCAACTCTAGGTGAAAATATCTCAAATGTACACATTTTCTTGGCTAGTAATATACACATAGCATATTACTCCCCCATAATGTGATACCAATTAAGGATAAACATGTGGCAAATAAAAGGATCCAACAAGAGATAATTAATGGACTATTTAGAATTTGAATTTTTCATGAGAAGAGATACCACATAGCGACCAAATAATCTTGAAATATCACTACTAGATGGTATTACTCATGTACACACATTTATAGGATTGTGAGGTGCACAAAGCACATCACTCCCCCATAATGGTATATTCCATTAATCTCTCACAGGAGCCAACTAAGAAATAAACAAGATGCAAAAGGCTCAACGCATGACACATACGTACATGATGTGCAAACCAACAAACATACTTGATTGCTCAAGATAATCAAGTTGGATGCACATCATATACAAACACATGCAAGGAACGAAACCAAACATGCAAAGAGGCAAGTAACTATCAATGTAGACACTAAGCATGAGTTACCGCAAGGAGGAACATTGGATATATGATAGAAACTTGATAATCCGAATGACTTGGCTTGAGACAATAAGAATGATGAAGTGATGAAGTCCCCTTAATTCTTCATAATGTAGCCAAGTCTCCAATGACCTCCAACAACACCTATTGATCAAGTATGAGCTAGTTGGTCCCCAACCAAGTTGGGTCCTAAGAGGTTAGTCACAATAGGCTTGGCTACCCAAATGGTTCTTTTCTTGACACCACTTTGAGCACCAACAAATTTGGCAAACACATTGCCAACCTTATCCTTCCCAAGAGAATAGATATCATCAATTAGAATAGGGTTGGATAAGGTACCATTTGTGCATGAAGAAGCGACGTGACCTTTTTCACTACATGGGTAGCAACGTCTACTCTTTACTTTCTTCTCACTTGATTTATCAACTTGAGAAGCATTAGCTTGAGTTTTCTTGGGAAGAGGCCTTTCTTCAACTTGAGGTTTAGAATGAGAGTGAACTTGTGGCCACTTCCCTTGTTGCTTGTCACTAATGGCCTTCTTCTTCAAAGGGCAAGATCTAACATGATGCCCTTCAATTTTGCACTTGAAGCAAATGATCTTGGCCGAATTCTTGACTTGGTTTTGGCCCTTCTTGTTGTTTCTCTTGGAATTCTTCTTCTTATTGGAGTTGAATCCAAGTCCACCTTTGTCATTGGGGGATTTTTGTACACTCAAGATATTGTTGAGTGTGGCCTTCCCTTCATGACACTTTTCCAAATCATTCTTCAAAGAAGTGACTTGGGCCTTGAGCTCTTTGATTTCCTCTACATGGTTAGTCTCAACACAAGCACTAGAGGAAGTATAAGCTTCATCGTTAAAGCAACAAGGCAAGGAAAGCAATTCATCACAAGATGTACCAATGTTATGCATGGATGAATTGCGAGGACTAGCACAAGGCAATATAGCATTTTGACTAAAAGTAGTGCTAGTATCCACATGACGCTCACTAGATATTACCTTAGCAAGCATGGCCTCATGGGCTATCTTTAGCACATTATGGGATACTAGAAGATCATCATGAGAGCTTGTGAGCTTTACATGATTTTCTTCCAACATCCCATAATTGCTAGATAGCAACTCAAGTTGAGCCCTTAGCTCAACATTCTCCTTCAGTATGGATGCTTCACAAGAGATAGAGTTAGTAGCACAAGCATCATCATTAACAACAAGACGAGAAGACAACTTGGCAAGCTCTTTTGAATATGAAGCTTTAAGTTGAGCATGAGACTCGGTGAGTTTGATGAGCTCACTCTTAATGACCCTTGATCCATTTTCGAGGTGCTCAAAGTCCTCAAGGAATTTAGCATGTGCAACTTCAAGCTCCTAATTTTTAGTTTCAAAATCATTGGCCACCTAAAGAGCTCTATCACGAGATTCCCTCACTCTAGATAATTCTAGAGAAAAAGTCTCCTCAAGAGATTCCTTGGTGGTTTGTTCAAGTTCAAGAGCTTGAGAGAGGTCCACGATCTCATTAGCATAATCATGCTCATGACCTTCCATTTTATCAATGGTGACCTCATGCTTCTCAAGACGAGATTCCAACTCATCAATATATTTCCCGCCCTCAATACCAATAGACATGATTTCCATGAAGTTGGAACGAGCAATTTTATTCCTAAGAAGAGCATTAAAAATCATTTCCCCCTTAATTTTTAAGGAGGCAACATCATCACACTCTTCATCATAATCAACATCATCATCACTCTTGCCATCATCAATATCATCACAAGATATATTGGGATTCAAAGTGGGAGATACCTTTGAAGCCTTGGCCATAAGGAAAAATGCAATAGATGATGATGTAGGATCCGTTGAAGCACAATTCAAGACCACATCTTGTTCCATGGGGTGTTGGGTTTCCTCTACATTGTCAGAACAACAATTCGAGGAAATATATGCATTTTTATCATGGCAACAAGACATAGTAAACATATCATCATGAGATTTAGTCAAGCAATTTATACATGATATGCAAGGACTATCAGCACAAGCATGTGAAACATTTGGAGTGCTCGGAGTGCTAAAGTCCAAAGATGAAGCATTGCAATAAGAAAGTGATGAAGGATTATCAACAATAATCCCACTATCATCATTTCAATGTACACCACTACTCACCATGTCATTACATTGTGGCAAACCACATGTAGGTGAAGTAGAAGAAGTTGAGAACACAACACGGCTGGATGTGGAGGGAGAACAATCATCCCCACCAAACTTGGACTTGCCATATTTATCTTGAAGCTTTGTCCGCAACTCATGAGCATCCCGGAACGGCATGAGTTGAAATATAACTACATACTCAAACCATCGAAAAGCACATTAGAAGCTTGAGCATTGAGATAAGAGTTTTTCTCATCCTCTAAAGATAATCTTTAGGGATCCTTTGGAGTAGAAAAACCCATATCTACAATTCTCTCTAAACTTGGGTCCATGACCCTAAAGAGATTAAGCATGCGAATTACCCAAACATCAAAATTTGTGCCATCGAAACTAAGAGTGTGAGAGAATCCTAATCCCCTAGTCGACATCTTTACTCTCTAGGCGGTTAAGCCTGACAAAGAGAGACGAGGCTCTGATACCAATTGAAAGATCGTGGATGTCGCCTAGAGGGGGGGTGAATAGGCGTTTTAAAATAATTACGGTTTAGGCTTGAACAAATGCGGAATAAACCTAGCGGTTAATTTGTCAAGCACAAAACCCAAAACAACTAGGCTCACGTATGTGCACCAAAAACTTATGCTAAGCAAGATAAGAAACTATGTGATAGCAAGATATATGACAAGAAACAATATGGCTATCACAAAGTAAAGTTCATAAGTAAAGAGCTCGGGTAAGAGATAACCGAGGCACGCGGGGAAGACGATGTATCCCAAAGTTCACACCCTTGCGGATGCTAATCCCCGTTTGGAGCGGTGTGGAGGCACAATGCTCCCCAAGAAGCCGCTAGGGCCACCGTAATCTCCTCACGCCCTTGCACAATGCAAGATGCCGTCATTCCACTAAGGGACCCTTGAGGGCGGTCACCGAACCCGTACAAATGGCAACCCCTGGGGCAGTCACCGAACCCGTACACTTTGGCAACCCTTGGGGGCGGTCACCGGTACCCGTCAAATTGTTCGGGGCGAACTCCACAACCTAATTGGAGACCCCGATGCTTTCCTGGAGCTTTTCACCACAATGATTGAGCTCCGAACGCCACCAACGGTCTAGGGCACCCAAGCACCCTAGAGGAACAAGCTCTAGGGTACCAAGCACCCAAGAGTAATAAGCTTCTCAACTTGTAACTTCCATGTATCACCGTGAAGAACTCAAACTGATGCACCAAATGCAATGGCAAGGGCACATGAAGTGCCCAAGTCCTTCTCTCTCAAATCCCACAGAAGCAACTAATGCTAGGAGGAAAATGGGAGGAAGAACAAGAAGGAGAACAACAAGAACTCCAAGATCTAGATCCAAGATGTTCCCCTCACATAGAGGAGAAAGTGATTGGTGGAAATGTGGATCTAGATCTCCTCTCTCTTTTCCCTCAAAAACTAGCAAGAATCCATGGAGTGATTGAGAGTTAGCAAGCTCGAAGAAGTTAAACAATGGGGGAAGAACACGATCTCAAGGGATAAAGTTCATTGGGGAAGAAGACCCCCTTTTATAGGTGTGGAAAAATCCAACCGTTATGCTCACAACCCGCACAGAGCGGTACTACCACTCAACCTCACGGTACTACCGCAAGGGGTAGCGGTACTACCTCAAAGGGTAGCGGTACTATTGCTTGCGAGCGGTACTAAAAATTACATCCGTGCCTACCACCACTGGACTTATGACGAGTTTTTGGTCCAGAGCGGAAGTAGCCACGGAAGTAGCCGCGGTAGTACCGCTCCCATGGGCGGTAGTACTGCTGCAGCCTTTTTACAAACACCAAAACTAACAGAACTTCTGCAAACGGACTCCGAATTCAACGAAACCATGTGTTTTGGAAAGCTAGAGACAAGGGCTAACACAATCTTGATAGAAATAACAATAAAAAGCAATTTAGAAAAGGCCCATAATAAAATGGTGAGAACCCTTCCTCAAAAAACACCGGTAAAACCTCCAACACTGAAAACGCAATAGAAGAAGCATGAGAACTCCGTTTTCGATGAACTTGAGCTTGTCATCAAGATGACCATAAGCTCTAAGACTCAAAAAGAGAACTAAACAAGAACCAAGAAAGATGGTGCAAGGATGCAAAGGTTTGAGCTCTCTACGAACGATACGATGAAGTTACTCATCAAGAGCCCCCCTTGATAGTATGGAAATCGATCCTATAACCCGGTCTCACAACTACCACCGTGAGACCGGTAAAATAGAAAACCTACTAAGGGCAAACCTTTGCCTTGCACAAAGTCCACTTGAGCTAGATGTAGACGATCTTGACTTCCTCAAGTTGGACCACCTTTCTTGATTGCGTTGGCTTGGTGAAGCCTAGTAGATTGCTCCCCCATGCTCCATTATGGGTGAGCCACTCTTTGGTACACCTTCACAAGTGATTGTGTTGGCTCGATGAAGGCTAGTTGATTGCTCCCCATACTCCACAATGGATGAGTCACTCTTCAGTACACCTTCACATGTCCATTGTCACCACAATGGATGGCAGGCTACAAGCATGATTTCTTCGTGATGCTCCACTTGAACTTGCACAACACAATCTTGATTTGATGTCATCCTCCATGGGTTGTATGAGATCTTCCTCTTGACGCAAGCCCATGGAAGCAAACCTAACCCCACATAGAACTCTCACAAAGACCATGGATTAGTACACAAAGCTAAATGGACAATGCTTACCAAACTGTGAGATCACTTGATCCCACTCGGTGTACATTCTACGCTTTGTGTGATGATCAAGTTGAACCACTCTCTGTACTTAGTCTTGATCATCCTTGAATCTTTCCAACTCTCTTCATTTGGATGATGTATGACCAATCTTTGGATAATTCCTTAATAGCACCTTGGTCAACTCAAACTCTCCTTGAAAACAACACATGTACTCCAAGAAAAGCCTATGGACAAAACCTTCAAATATAGCTCAAGGCAACCATTAGTCCATAGAGATTGTCATCAATTACCAAAACCAAACATGGGGGCACTGCATGTTCTTTCAAAGTGTTCTCCCTGAGTATGCACCGTTGCCAAAGTTCGTCGTGTCAAGACACCATGTGATGATCGGGTGTGATAAGCTCTACGCTCACATACAACGGGTGCAAGCCAGTTTTGCACACGCAGAAATACCCGGGTTAAACTTGACGAGCCTAGCATATGCAGATATGGCCTCGGAACACTGAGACCAAAAGGTCGAGCATGAATCGTATTGTAGATATGATCAACATAGTGATGTTCACCATTGAAAACTACTCCATCTCATGTGATGATCGAACATGGTTTAGTTGATATGGATCACGTGATCACTTAGATAATTAGAGGGATGTCTATCTAAGTGGGTGTTCTTTAGTAATATGATTAAATTGAACTTTAATTTATCATGAACTTAGTCCTGATAGTATTTGCATATATATGTTGTAGATGAATTGCTTGCGATGTAGCTCCTTGTTTATTTTTTGATATGTTCCTAGAGAAAAATAAGTTGAAATATGTTAGTAGCAATGATACGGACTAACTTCGTGATCTGGGGGTTATCCTCATTGCTGCACAGAAGTATTATTTCCTTGATGCACCTCTAGGTGACGGACCTATTGTAGGAGCAGATACATCCATTATGAACGTTTGACAAAGCTCGGTATGATGACTACTTGATAGTTTAGTCCACCATGCTTTACGACTTATAACCGGGACGTCAAAACGTTTTGAATGCCACGGAGCATATAAGATGTTCCAAGAGCTGAAATTGGTATTTTAGACTCATGCCCGAGTCGAGAGGTATGAGACCTCTGATAAGTACTTTGCCTACAAGATGGAGGAGAATAGCTCAACCAGTGAGCATGTGCTCAGATTGTCTGAGTACTACAATGACATGAATCAAGTGGGAGTTAATCTTCCAGATAAGATAGTGATTGACAGAGTTCTCTACTCACTATCACCAAGTTACTAGAACTTCGTGATGAACTATAATATGCAAGGGATAATGGAAACGATTCCCAAGCTCTTCGTGATGCTAAAATCGACGAAGGTAGAAATCAAGAAAAGCATCAAGTGTTGATGGTTGAAAAGACCACTAGTTTCAAGTAAAAGGGCAAGGGAAAGAAAGGGAACTTCAAGAATAATGGCAAGCAAGTTGCCACTGCCATGAAGAAGCCCAAAGCTAGACCCAAGCCTGAAACTGAGTGCTTCTACTGCAAAGGAAATGGTCACTAGAAGTGGAACTACCCTAGATACTTGGCGGATAAGAAGGATGGCAAAGTGAACAAAGGTATATTTGATATACATGATGTGTACTTTACTAGTGTTTATAGCAAATCCCTCGGTATTTGATACTAGTTTAGTTGCTAAAAGTAGTAACTCAAAACGGGAGGTGACGATGTGTGTTGGAAGTAATTCCAAAGGTTGATAAGATCACCATCGCACACTCTCTTTACCTTCGGGATTAGTGTTGAACCTAAAATAAATGTTATTTGGTGTTTGCGTTGAGCATAATATGATTGGATCATGTTTATTGCAATACGGTTATTCATTTAAGTCAAAGAATAATTGTTATTCTGTTTACATGAATAAAACCTTCTGTGGTCATACACCCAAGGTGAATGGTTTATTGAATCTCGATCGTAGTGATACACATATTTATAATATTGAAGCCAAAAGATGCAAAGTTAATAATGATAGTGCAACTTATTTGTGGCACTATCGTTTAAGTCATATTGGTGTAAAGCGCATGAAGAAACTCCATGCTGATGGGCTTTTGGAATCACTTGATGCTTGCGAACCATGCCTCATGGGCAAGATGACCAAGACTCCGTTCACCAGAACAATGGAGCGAGCAACTGACTTATTGGAAATAATACATACTGATGTATGGGGTCCGATGAGTGTTGAGGCTCTCGGCGGGTATCATTATTTTCTGACCTTCACAGGTGATTTGAGCAGATATGGGTATATCTACTTGATGAAACATAAGTCTGAAACATTTGAAAAGTTCAAAGAATTTTAGAGTGAACTGGAAAATCATCGTAACAAGAAAATAAAGTTTCTACGATCTGATCATGGAGGAGAATATTTAAGTTACGAGTTTGGTCTTCATTTGAAATAATGCGGAATAGTTTCACAACTCACACCACCTGGAACACCACAGAGTAATGGTGTATCCGAACATCGTAATCACACTTTACTAGATATGGTGCGATTTATGATGTCTCTTACTGATTACTGCTATCATTTTGGGGTTATGCATTAGAGACAGCTGCATTCACGTTAAATAGGGCACCATCTAAATCCGTTGAGGTGACACCGTATGAACTATGGTTTGGCAAGAAACCAAAGATGTCATTTCTTAAAGTTTGGGGTTGCGATGCTTATGTGAAAAAATTTCAAACTGATAAGCTCGAACCCAAATCGGAGTAGTGCGTCTTTATAGGATACCCAAAAGGAAACTGTTGGGTACACCTTCTATCATAGATCCGAAGGCAAGATATTTTGTTGCTAAGAATGGATCCTTTCTAGGGAAGAAGTTTCTCTTGAAAGAAGTGAGTGGGAGGAATGTAGAACTTCATAAGGTAATTGTACCTTCTCCCGAATTGGAAAGTAGCTCATCACAGAATTCAGTTCTAATGATCTCTGCACCAATTAGTGAGGAAGATAATGATGATGATCATGAAACTTCAGATCAAGTTACTACCGAACCACGTAGGACAACCAGAGTATGTTCCGCACTAGAGTGGTACGGTAATCCTTTCTGGAAGTCACGTTACTAGACCATGACAAACCTATGAACTATGAGGAAGCGATGATGAGCCCAGATTTCGTGAAATGGCTGGAGGCCATGAAATCTGAGATGGGATCCATGTATGAGAACAAAGAATGGACTTTGATTGACTTGCCCAATGATCGGTGAGTCATTAAGAATAAATGGATCTTCAAGAGGAAGACGGATGCTGATAGTATTGTTACTATCTACAAAGCTCGAATTGTCGCAAAAATGTTTTCGACAAGTTCAAGGTGTTGACTACGATGAGATTTTCTCACTCGTATTGATGCTTAAAAGTCTGTCCAAATCATGTTAGCAGTTGCCGCATTTTATGAAATCTGGCAAATGGATGTCAAAACTGTATTCCTTAATGGATTTGTTAGAGAAGAGTTATATATGATCCAACCAGAAGGTTTTGTCAATCCTAAAGGTGCTAACAAAGTGTGCAAGCTCCAGCGATCCATCTATGGACTGGTGCAAGCATCTCGACGTTGGAATATATACTTTGATAAAGTGATCAAAGCATATGGTTTTATACAGACTTGCGGTGAAGCCTGTATTTGCAAGAAAGTGAGTGGGAGCACTACAACATTCACGATAAGTATATGTAAATGACATATTGTTGATCGGAAATAATGTAGAATTTTCTGAAAAGCATAAAGGAGTGTTTGAAAGGAGTTTTTCAAAGAAAGACCTCAGTGAAGCTATTTACATATTGAGCATCAAGATATATAGAGATAGATCAAGACGCTTGATATATTTTCAATGAGTTCATACCTTAATAAGATTTTGAAGTAGTTCAAAATGGAACAGTCAAAGAAGGAGTTCTTACATGTGTTGCAAGGTGTGAAGTTGATTAAAGACTCAAAACCCGACCACGGCAAAAAATAGAAAGAGAATGAAAAGTCATTTCCTATGCCTCAGTCATAGGTTCTATAAAGTATGCCATGCTATGTACCAGACCTATTGTATACCCTGCCCTGAGTTTGGCAAAGGAGTACGATAGTGATCTAGGAGTAGATCACTGGACAACGGTCAAAATTATACTTAGAGGACTAAGGGAATATTTCTCGGTTATGGAGGTGATAAAACAGTTCATCGTAAAGAGTTACGTCGATGCAAGCTTTTTACATCGATCTAGATGATTCTAAGTATCGATCTAGATACATATTGAAAGTGGGAGCAATTAGCTAGAGTAGCTCCGTGCAAAGCATTGTAGACATAGAAAATTTGCAAAATACATACGTCTCTAAATGTGGCACACCCGTTGATTAAATTTCTCTCACAAGAAAAACATGATCACTCTTTGGGTGTTAATCACATAGTGATGTGAACTAGACTATTGACTCTAGTAAACCCTTTGGGTATTAGTCACATGGATATGTGAACTAATCACATAAAGATGTGAACTAGATTATTGACTCTAGTGCGAGTGGGAGACTGAAGGAAATATGCCCTAGAGGTAATAATAAAGTTGTTATTTATATTTCCTTATATCATGGCAAATGTTCATTATTAATTCTAGAATTGTATTAACTGGAAACTTAATACATGTGTGAATATATAGACAAACAGATTGTCACTATTATTCCTCTACTTGACTAGCTCGTTGAATCAATGATGGTTATGTTTCCTAACCATAGACATGAGTTGTCATTTGATTAACGGGATCACATCATTAGAGAATAATGTGATTGACTTCACCCATCCATTAGCTTAGCACGATAATCGTTTAGTTTGTTGCTATTGCTTTCTTCATGACTTATACATGTTCCTATGACTATGAGATTATGCAACTCCCGAATACCGGATGAACACTTCGTGTGCTACCAAATGTCACAACGTAACTGGGTGATTATAAAGGTGCTCTACAAGTGTCCCCGATGGTACTTGTTGTGTTGGCATAGATCAATATTAGGATTTATCACTTCGATTGTCGGAGAGGTATCTTTGGGCCCTCTCAGTAATGCACATCACTTTAAGCCTTGCAAGCAATGCAACTAATGAGTTAGTTGCGGGACGATGAATTACGGAACGAGTAAAGAGACTTACCGGTAACGAGATTGAACTAGGTATTGAGATACCAACGATCGAATGTCGAGCAAGTAACATACCGATGACAAAGGGAACAACATATGTTGTTTTGCGGTTTGACCGATAAAGATCTTCGTAGAATATGTAGGAGCCAATATGAGCATCCAGGTTCCGCTATTGGTTATTGACCGGAGACGAGTCCCGGTCATGTCTACATAGTTCTCGAACCCGTAGTGTCCTCACACTTAATGTTTTGTAGAGACCCGACCTAAAATGGTCAAGTCTCTGTGCTTCAGTGTCATCCCTGGATCAGTAATGCTGACACACACAGTACTTCGAAGGATTTATAACATAGTAGCAATCACACACTTAATACATCAAATGTCTCAAAAAGAGAACTTATTACAATAAGTATGGCTTAAGGCCACCTAATACGATAACAACAGAAGGCTTGGAAGATAAAGTGAGTCCATCAACTCCAACGGCATACCTGAGCTGCACGACAACGACCTAGCGAACCTTACTCGTATGAAAAGTCTGCAACATGATATGTTGCAGCCCGAAATGGTTCAGCACATGGAATATGCTGTCAATGTCACACAGTAGAGCAATGAACAAAAATAATGCTAACACTATATAACTATTTTGGCTGGTGGAGGCTGTATGGTTATAAGGTTTTTGCGAAAAGCCAATTTTTTCCTACAGTAAAGGAATAAGTTTTATTTTAACTATCATGGTAGTTGAAACATCATTGAGAAGGTTCCTCCAACTCAACCCCAATTAAAGTAGTTCATTCACCCAACAAATTAATTTAGAGCGATGAGATACCATATGATAATCCAAATACTAGATACTCAAGATGTCCATAACCGGGGACACAGCTAACCATGATTAGATTGTACACTCTGCAGAGGTTTGCGCACTTTTCCCCACAAAACTCGATCTCCTCCATTGGATTTCTCGCACTACATGGTGTTTGAGAAACAGATGATCGAGACACAATCTTTCAGAAGTATTTACCCTTTACTCTGGGTGGACAATTACACCTACTTTCCCTCTACATCTGCTAGCCCACCACTGAAAGAGGTCACACAACTTACTCATACTATGCCAGAGCCCATAATGGCTTGTGGCTGCACACAGAAGTTTCTAGGATGAATAATCTTAAGATCCCTTTGATCCTGGGTGGCGGACCGTAGGATGATCACACGGGTACTCCGGGATATCCTAGGACAACACTGGATTCTCCAGGTGCCCAAACAAGCAATCCACCCAGATGTCTATTAAAGTTGGCACCTTAAGTTGAACCATCAATTAACAATCTCACATCTGTCATGGATACACTCAAACCCAATCCACGTCTACGAGCATAGCATGGCAATATAAGCAACGTAGGGGTAACTCCCGAGGGTTTGATAATAAAACAGGTAATAGGTTCTACCTCATCATCTACTTCCCAAACCCACAAGTTAATCACATCCTAATCATGCAGTGTTTGAGGATTGGAACTAATGCATAAAAACTGGGTAATAAAGGGTATGATCAAAGTGTTACTTGCCTTGCTGATGATCCGTGAAACCTAGAGACTCGTAGTAGCATGCTTCGCACTCCGGGTGTTCTATCACAAACAAACAATAGCATACATAAGCAACCAAGCAAAGACGAACAGGTAAAACTCGAATAAGAAGAACTAACCAGAAATTTCAACTTAAGAACTCCGGTTTGCAAAAAGACTCGAATCAAACGGAGCAACGAAACACAAACTGCGAAAGAAACAAGATCCGATTACTAATCTAGACTAAAGTCAAATTTTATAGTACCAAAATCTTGTTCAAGTTGGTTAAACAGAAAGAGGGCTTCGAGACGAAGATCTAGGTGCTTGAATCGCCTGATTCCGATAAACGAGCAAAAAGATAAACCAAAACAAAAATCGATTCAGAAATCGCGACGAAAATAATCGCGATCAATCCGAGAAAAATAAAAACTGACGAACAGGCTAACAAATGAGTGTTCGTTGTCTGCGACTAACGGGTGAAAACCGTTCGTTAAAACGAACGTACGGACGAACATCCGCTATTTAACCGAACCGAAAAGACCGATCTAATTAAAAAAACCCGAAACTAGGGCTTACGGAATAAAACCAATCGGTTTTAAAAAACGGCAGCTACCTCGAGTCCGGCGGGCGGCGGCGCGGCTCCGGTGAGTCGGCGGCGGCGGCGAGCAGATCCGACGGCGGGGCGGCGGATCAGGGCAGCGGCGGCGCTAGCGGGGAGGCGGCGCGGCGGGGCGGCACGAGCGGTGAGTCGAGGCGGCTGCAGCGCAGGCGGCCGGGCTGGGGTCTCGGGCCCCGGCTTATAAGGGACGTCCGGGCCAGGAGTCCTAGACGGACACGGCCCTGTTAGGTCTGTGCGCTGTTTTATTTTAATTATTCTGCCGCAGGAAAAAAAGAAATACTAAACGAACTCCAAAAATCCCAAAATAAATTTCCCTGTCTTCTAAAAATATGCTGGACAAGGTGAACATTTATTTGGGCCTAAAATGCAATTTTGAAAAACGCGCATTTTTCCTATGTAAATAAAATAGCAATAAAATCAGAATAAAAACAAATAGTTGATTTTAATATTTTTCCTCCAATATTTCGTTTATTTTGGAGAATTCATATTATCTCCTCTCATATATTTTAATAAGAAATATTTTCGGAGAGAAAAATAATAAAACAACTAATCCTCGTTTCGATATTTGATAAAATTCAAATATGAAAACCGTGAAATCCCCAACTCTCTCCGAGGGTCCTTGAATTGCTTAGAATTTTTGAGGATCGCGAAACGAAAAGCAATAAAATATGATATGCATGAATGACCTATGTATAACTTTCCAAATTTAAAATTTTGGGATGTTACAAACCTACGCCCCTTAAGATGAATCTTGCCCTCGAGATTCGGGTCGGCTAGAAAATAGGTGTGGGTGGTCTTTGCGAAGATCATCTTCTCGTTCCCAGGTGGCTTCCTCCTCGGTATGGTGGCTCCACTGAACTTTGCAAAATTTGATAACCTTGCTGCGAGTAACTCGGCTGGCAAAATCTAAAATCTTGACAGGCTTCTCCTCATACGTCAAATAACTGTCCAATTGAATTGCTTCCCGGGGAACTGTATCCCTCAGAGGAATCTCGGCCATCTCTGCATGACACTTCTTCAACTGGGAAACATGAAACACATCATGAACTCTTGACAGTCCTTCGGGTAACTCCAACTTGTAGACAACTTCTCCCATGCGTTCCAAAACACGGTATGGTCCCACAAATCTCGGGGCTAATTTCCCCTTCACTCCAAAACGCTTAACACCTCAAAGAGGTGACACTCGCAGATACGCTCTGTCTCCGATTTCATAGACTACCTCCTTGCGTTTTGAATATGCATAACTATTCTGTCAGGACTGAGCTACCTTCAGTCTATCTCAAATTAGTTTAACCTTCTCTTCTGATTCCTTAATCAAATCTGGTCCAAACAACTGGCGGTCTCCAACTTCATCCCACATCAACGGTGTTCGGCATCTTCTCCCATACAATACTTCGAACGGTGCCATCTTCAAACTTCCTGGTAACTGTTGTTGTATGAGAACTTTATGTAGGGCAGGTTGTCATCCCAACTAGATCCATAATCTAGCGCACAAGCTCTCAACATGTCCTCCAGAATCTAATTGACTCTCTCGGTCTATCCATCTGTCTGCGGGTGAAAATTTGTACTGAACTCCAGTCTGGTACCCAAGGTCTGGTGCAGCTGGTGCCAAAACTTTGAGGTAAATTGTGTTCCTCTGTCTGATATGGTGGTCCTCGGAACTCCATGCAGACATACGATCCTGGTCATGTATATCTTGGCCAACTTCACACTTGTATACGTGGTTTTTACGGGGGTAAAGTGAGCCACTTTGGTTAAGCGATCAACTACTACCCATATAGAATCATACCCCAATTTGGTCCTGGGCAATCCGGTGATAAAATCCATGCCAAGCTTATCCCACTTCCATGCGAGTATCGGCATAAGCTATAGTAATCCTGCTGGCTTCTGATGTTATGCCTTCACTCTCTGACATACATCACAGACGGCTACATACTCGGCAATATCCTTATTCATACCAGTCCACCAGAAACGCTCCTTCAAATCCAAATACATCTTAGTGTTTCCGGGGTGTATCGAGTATGGCGAGTCATGAGCTTCCTGTAGTATCAATTTTCCAATCTCTGCATTATTGGGCACGTATATACGGTCCTCAAACCACAAGGTGTCGTGCTCATCCTCATGAAAACCTTTGGCTTTGCCTTCACCCATTTTCTCCTTTATCTTAGCGATCTCTTTGTCATCCTTCTGAGCTTCTCAAATCCTTTCCAATAGTGTTGCTTTAACCTCCAATGTTGCCAAAAACCCTTGAGAAATTATTTCCAATCGAAGTTCCCTAAGATCCTCGGCTAACTCCTTTGGCATCCCTCCGCTTACGAGGGTATTAACATAACTCTTACGGCTCAAAGTGTCTGCTACGACATTGGCCTTTCCTGGATGATAATGCAGCTTCATATCATAATCCTTTATAAGCTCCAACCATCTCCTTTGCCTGAGGTTAAGCTCCTTCTGTGTGAAGATGTACTTCAAACTCTTGTGATCTGTGTACACATCGCAACGGTTTCCGATGAGAAAATGTCTCCAAGTCTTCAACGCATGCACCACGGTAGCCAAGTCCAAATCATGCGTGGCATAATTTAACTCATGCGGTTTCAGTTTTCATGAGGCATATGAAACAACTCTTCCGTCCTGCATCAGTACTCCTCCAAGTCCTAGGCGAGAAGCATCGCAATACACTTGGAAGTCCTTGCGTATATCCGGTAGAATCAACACTGGGGTTGTGGTCAAACGTTTCTTCAGCTCGTGGAAACTTGCTTCACATTCTTCAGTCCAGTGGAATTTGGTATCCTTCTTCAACAACGTCGTCATAGGCTTCGCAATCTTAGAGAAATTTTCAATAAATCTCCAATAATATCCCGCGAGTCCAAGAAAACTACAAATCTCTCCAACTGAGGTGGGTGCCAACCACTCAGTGACGGACTGAACCTTAGTTGGGTCCACTGCTATACCCTCTCCTGATATAACATGCCCAAGAAATCCAACTTCCTTCAACCAAAACTCACATTTGCTGAACTTGGCATACAACCGATGTTCTCTGAGCTTCTCGAGAACTAAACGTAAATGTTCCTTGTGCTCCTCTTCACTCTTCGAGTATACCAAGATATCATCAATGAACACCACAACGAACTTATCCAAGAAATCCATGAACACCTTGTTCATCATACTCATGAAATAGGCAGGGGTGTCAGTCAATCCAAAAGACATGACCGTATACTCATACATCCCGTACCTTGTGGTGAAAGCTGTCTTAGGTATATCCTTCTATCGAATCTTCAGCTGGTGATATCCTGATCGCAGATCAATCTTTGAAAACACTTTAGCTCCTGTCAACTGGTCAAATAGATCATTGATCATCGGCAGGGGGTACTTGTTCTTAATCGCCACTTCATTCAACGCACGATAATCAACAACCATTCTTAGAGACTTATCCTTCTTCTCCACCAAAAGCACTAGGGCTCCCCATGGTGATGAAGTTCGTCGAATGTAACCTTTCGCCAACAACTCCTTAATATGCTTATTTATCTCTTCTAGATCGTTTGCGGGCATTCGGTAGGGTCTCTTTGATATTGGCCCGGTACCTGGCAATAGCTCTATCAAAAACTCGATATCTCGATCTGGTGGCATGCCTAGTAACTCCTTTGGAAAAACATCTGGTAATCCTTCACTACAGGCACTTCCTCGTGAACAACTCCCATGAGGCTATTTACTTGGCTCCTCCTAGACGCATGCCTAGATACATACTTGATCCTTTTTCCATCCGGGGTGGTAAGCAAAACTGACTTACTCGCGCAATCGATGTTTCCCCCATACATCGATAGCCAATCCATTCCCAGTATCACATCCAATCCTTGAGACTCCAAAATTATCAAGTCTGAGGGGGAAACATGGCTTCCAATGGCTAATGGCATATGAAAACATCCTCTGCTTGCCATATACTCAGCTCCGGGTGAGGTTACTAGCATAGGAGTCCTAAGAACTTTAGTGGGTAGTTTATACTTATCCACGAATCCCCTTGATATGTATGAATGTGATGCACCAGTATCAAAAAGAATGATTGCAGTAAATGACTTAACCAAAAACTTACCGATAACGGCATCAGGCTGCTCCTCAACCTCCTCCACGTTCACGTGGTTCACTTGTCCCCTGTTGGAAGGGTTGGGCTTCTTCCCGACGCTTCCATTGCCATTTCAATTCTTTGCTTCAGGGCACTCAGTGGCGTAATGTCCAGTCTTCCCGCACTTGAAACAAGTAATGTGACTTAGGTCCTTCTTGGCGGGTGTGGCTGCGTTAGAGCGGTTCTATCCGTTGCTTCCTCCATTACCATTCTTGGAGCCACTTTGGTTGAGAGAACTCCCTCCAGTGTGGGTGTGACCTCCATGGTTATGAACAAGTCCTCCCTAGTTCGGGGTTAAACGAGGCTTTTGATGAGCTCCTGAGTTGTACCTTCCTTGTCCATACTTCCTTTTGTGGCTCTCAATTTGCTGCTTCTTCCCTTCAATCATAAGAGCCTTGTCTACCAACTCCTCGTAGTTGTTAAATGTTGCCACCATCAACTGCATGCTCATCTCATCATTCAGCCATTCCATAAACTTCTCCTGCTTTGCAGCATTTGTGGCCACATCATCAGGGGCATAACGAGATAGCTTACTAAATTCATCCACGTACTGCCCCATAGTACGGTTCCCTTGGCGTAAGTTGCGAAACTCACACTTCTTCATGCTCATAGCTCTAGTTGAGACATGGGCTGTGGAATGCTTGCTGAAACTGATCCCATGTAACAGTGGCTATAGGATAGGTGACAGTGTAATTCTCCCACCATGAGACTGCTGGTCCATCCAACTCATGTGCGGCAAATCGCACCTTCTCAGCATTCGTGCATCCTGCAGTGGTTAACTCCCTTCCAATCCCGCGGAGCCAATCATCTGCCACTATCGGCTCGGTACTACTGGAAAACACCAATGGCTACAATCTGAAAAATGAGCTAAATTGTCAACTGGTGGTGGTGGCGGTGGGTTGTTGTTGTTGTTATTGCCTTGGTTCTGAACTAACAACTGCATCAATGTATTCTGCTGCTGGATCAACTGGGTGAGCTCCGGTGGAAAGGTAAATCCGGGGTCACGTCTCGGAGGCATCTGAGGGTTTTAGAGGGAAGAGAAATAGAATAGAATGAGGTCTAGTGAGAAAACACTACCCATATGCACAGGAGACAAACACAACCATATCACTCAATCAATCAAGCAAGGGCATACAAATCGATCTAACTATCGTTACAAAAGTGCTCGGACTATACTATATACATGGTAGACTACTACTACTGTTATGGTGGTCGACTAGAAATACTGATCAATGGAAGACTCCATAATGTCTGATCCAGCTTCGTCTTCAAAGTCATCATCACTATCATTGGGGTCCGAATCGGTGTCGTCGATGATGATGTAGTCTTCTGAATGAATCTCCTTAGGTTCGTCGTCTTCTCCTCCTGGCGCGGGGTCTCCCATGAATACTCCTAGCTTCATTGCCAGGTCGTCATTATTCTCCACTAGTATGACTATTTCCTCCTCATAATCTTTGCGAGTAGCCTTGAGTTCTTCCTCCAGCTCCGTGATCCTTGTCATTGCCTTCTTCAAATCTATCATGCCTACTCACATCTGATTCTCCTGGAGACGAATGTGCTAGTTTAACTCCTGGATGAAAGCTGCGATTGATCTATCCTTCCTGGTGCTGATCATCTCCCATTGCTCATCTCGGCGCCCACAAATCTGGTAGATAGTATCCTTAAGCTCCTTATGGTAAACTTCTCCAATTCGTCCCATGGTGATGTGGGCTGCCATACTCTTTCCTAGGCTCCAGGTTGGTGCATTAAGGAAAACTCTATGGGCTTAGTGACTGGCGTGAATGTCCTTCCTGGAACTTGAACTTGAATCATCCATCGCTCCTCTTCTGGTAAAGTGGCATTGTAAGTCCCGGTGAAGCTTGGTATTCCAATGTTCAGGTACTTAGTGTCTTCCTTCAAGTGTCGTCCAAAAGGTGCTTCTTCATCTGGTTGTGCAAACTTGTTCCTTGCGTCCGCCATCCTAAAGAGTAGAAAATGGAGAGGAGTCAGAAATGAGAAGAGAGTAGTGATCTAGGGCTTTAGCTTAGTGGTCGTGTCCTACACTCAGCGTGTGCTCTAATACCACCTTTGTAGCGACCCGACCTCAAACGGTCAAGTCTCTGTGCTTCAGTGTCATCCCTGGATTGGTAATGCTGACACACACGGTACTTCGAAGGATTTATAACAGAGTGGCAATCACACACTTAATACATCGAATGTCTCAAGAGAGAACTTATTACAATAAGTATGGCTTAAGGCCACCTAATACGATAACAACGGAAGGCTTGGAAGATAAAGTGAGTCCATCAACTCCAACGGCATAGTTGAGCTGCACGGCAACGACCTAGCGAACCTTACTCCTCGTCTGAAAAGTCTGCAACGTGATATGTTGCAGCCCGAAACGGGTCAGCACATGGAATATGCTGGCAATGTAACACAATAGAGCAATGAACAGAAATAATGCTAACACTATATGCATATTTTGGCTGGTGGAGGTTGTATGGTTATAAGGTTTTTGCGAAAAGCCAATTTTTCCCTACAACAAAGGCATAAGTTTTGTTTTAATTATCATGGTAGTTGAAACATCATTGAGAAGGTTCCTCCAAGTCAATCCCAATTAAAGTAGTTCATTAACCCAACAAATTAATTTAGAGTGATGAGATACCATAGTGTAATCCAAGTACTAGATACTCAAGATGTCCATAACCGGGGACACGGCTAACCATGATTAGATTGTACACTCTACAGAGTTTTGCGCACTTTTCCCCACAAGACTCGATCTCATCCGTTGGATTTCTCACACTACCTGGTGTTTGAGAAACGGATAATCGATACACAGTCTTTCAGAAGTATTTACCCTTTACTCTGGGTGGACAGTTACACCTACTTTCCCTCTACATCTACTAGCCCACCACTGAAAGAGGCCACACAACTTACTCATACTATGCGAGAGCCCATAATGGCTTGGGTCTGCACACGGAAGTTTCTAGCATGAATAATCTTAAGATCCCTTTGAGCCTGGGTGGCGGACCGTAGGATGATCACACGGGTACTCCAGGATATTCTAGGACAACACTGGATTCTCCAGGTGCCCAAACAAGCAATCCACCCAGATGTGTATTAAAGTTGCCACCTTAAGTTGAACCATCAATTAACAATCTCACATCTGTCATGGATACACTCAAACCCGATCCACGTCTACAAGCATAGCATGGCAATATAAGCAACGTAGGGGTAACTCCCGAGGGTTTGATAATAAAACAGGTAATAGGTTCTACCTCATCATCTACTTCCCAAACCCACAAGATAATCACATCCTAATCATGCAATGTTTGAGGATTGGAACTAATGCATAAAAACTGGGTAATAAAGGGTATGATCAAAGTGTTACTTGCCTTGCTGATGATTCGTGAAACCTAGAGACTCATAGTAGCACGCTTCGCACTCCGGGTGTTCTATCGCACACAAACAATAGCATACATAAGCAACCAAGCAAATATGCACGGGTAAAACTCGAATAAGAAGAACTAACCAGAAAGTTCAACTTAAGAACTCCGGTTTGCAAAAAGAATCGAAACAAATGGAGCAACGAAACACAAACTGCGAAAGAAACAAGATCCGATTACTAATCTGGACTAAAGTCAAATTTTATAGTACCAAAATCTTGTTCAAGTTGGTTAAACGGAAAGAGGGCTTCGAGATGAAGATCTAGGCGCTTGAATCGCCTGATTCCGATAAATGAGCGAAAAGATAAACCAAAACGAAAATCGGATCGGAAATCGTGATCGAAAATAATCGCGAACAATCTGAGAAAAAAAAAAACTGACGAACAAGCTAACGGACGAGCGTTCGTTGTCTGCGACTAACGGACGAAAACCATTCATTAAAACGAACATACGGACGAACGTCCGCTATTTAACCGAACCGAAAAAACGATCTAAACTGATCTAATTAATAAAACCGAAGCTAGGGTTTATAGAATAAAACTGATCGGTTTTTAAAATAACCGGCGGCTATCTCGAGTCTGGCGGGCGGCGGCGGTGAGCATATCCGGTGGCGGGGCGGCGGATCGGGGCGGCGACGCGAGCGGCGAGGCGAGGCGGCGGCTGCGCAGGCGGCGGCGGCGGCGCGGGCAGCCGGGCTGGGATCTTGGGCCCCGGCTTATAAGGGTCGGCCGGGCCAGGGGTCCTAGACGGACACGGCCCGGTTAGGTCGGTGCGCTGTTTTTTTTAAATTATTCCGCCACAGGAAAAAAAGAAAAGAAATACTAAACGGACTCCAAAAATCCCGAAATAAAATTTCCTCGTCTTCTAAAAATATGCCGGACAAGGTGAACATTTATTTGGGCCTAAAATGCAATTGTGAAAAAACGCGCATTTTTCCTATGCAATTAAAATAGCAATTAAATCCGAATGAAAACAAAAAGTTGATTTTAATTTTTTTCCTCCAATATTTCATTTATTTTGGAGAAGTCATATTATCTCCTCTCATATATTTTAATAAGAAATATTTTCGTAGAGAAAATAATAAAACAACTGATCCTCGTTTTGATATTTGATAAAATTCAAATATGAAAACCGTGAAATCCCCAACTCTCTCCGAGGGTCCTTGAGTTGCTTACAATTTTCGAGGATCGCGAAACGAAAAGCAATAAAATATGATATGCATGAATGACCTATGTATAACATTCCAAATTTAAAATTTTGGGATGTTACACGTTCGGTAGTTCAGAGTCCCGGATGAGATTGGGGACATGACGAGGAGTCTCTAAATGGTCGAGACGTAAAGATCGATATATTGGACGACTATATTCGGACATCGGAAGGTTCCGAGTGATTTGGGTATTTTTTGGAGTACCGGATAGTTACGGGAATTCACCGGGGAGTATATGGGCCTTATTGGGCTTTAGGGGAAAGAGAGAGAGGAGGCTCGTGCCCCCCCAAGGCCTAGTCCGAATTTGACTAGGGGGAGGGGCGGCGCCCCCTCCTTCCTTCTCTTCTCTTTTCCCTTTCCTTCTCTCCTACTTCTACTACATGGATGGGGGGAATCCTACTCCCGATGGGAGTAGGACCCCCCAGGGCGTGCCATAGGAGGGCCGACCCTCCCCCCTCCTCCACTCCTTTATCATTGATCTTTTAGCCGTGTGCGGTGCCCCCCTCCATCATAATCCACCTCGGTCATATCGTAGCGGTGCTTAGGCGAAGCCCTGCGTCGGTGGCTTCATCAACGCCGTCATCACGGCATCGTGTTGGCGAAGCTCTCCCTCGAAGCTCTACTGGATCGTGAGTTTGCGGGATGTCATGAGCTGAACATGTGCAAATCGCGGAGGTGCCGTACGGTCGGTACCGAGGATAAGTCGATCGTGAAGACGTACGACTACATGAACCGCGTTGTCATAACGCTTCCGTTTTCGGTCTACGAGGGTACGTGGACGACACTCTCCCCTCTTGTTGCTATGCATCACCATGATCTTGCGTGTGCGTAGGATTTTTTTGAAATTACTGCGTTCCCCAACAGCTTTACCTTGCCACCATGCTTAGTCTCACTTATATTGTTGAAAGGATTGCCTTGTCTATAAAATATAGGGGGAGTGTTGATCCTAGTATGTGTGTCGTGCAGTCCAAAGCATACCTAGAGTGCACACATCCAGGGGGAGCATGTCTATATTTTATAGATGTTGGGTTTGCTTATATTCATCTTATATCCTTATGTGCAAATCCCGTATTGTCATCAATCCACCAAAAGGGGGAGATTGTAAGGGCATATTTCTCACTATGTTGTTTTGGTGATTGATGACAATGCTTTTGTGGACTAATCGTGTGCATTGAGCATTTCAGATATCTCATGTCTAGGCACAAGATCAAGACAACGGTTTTCTACGTTTCTTTTCGGTAGATTTGAATCGTAGGAAAGTCGTACTATTAAGAGGGGTCCGCTTCAGAAAGGTTAGGGTGGAATCAACATGTACACATTTGTTCCTTTGCACCACCTTTCCTTCTCTTCTTTGGAGCACCGGTCGTTTACCCATGTCTCTGTGAAATGAAGGATTTCAAATGTTTAGTGACGGTGGCATGCGGTAGTACCGCTCAAGGGAGCAGTAGTACCGCAGGGCCTTGCAGTAGTACCGCTCAAGGGCGCGGTAGTACCTCTGGGTCCAACGGTAGTACCGCTCCTGGTGAGCGATAGTACCGCCAGCTCTGGCCCTGACACTGCCACGTGCGGAAGTAGGTACAGAAGTAATTTTTTTACTTCCGCCCCCACGCGGTAGTACCGCTCCCTACCAGCAGGAGTACCAAGCCGGATTTTTGCACAAACCTCAAATTAGCAGAAGTAGCCACAGACGTAATTTATTTAATCTGTGCCTTTTCAGCCCAGTTGAGCCCTGCCTTGCGGTAGTACCGCAAGGGCACGTGGTAGTACTGCACCGACGGTTGTACCGCTCGCTTCTATACACAACAGGGCCTCGTCTGGTCACTGCCACTCCAGCGGTAGTATCGCACAGTCAAGTGGTAGTACCGCAACTCCTTGCGGTAGTACCATGAGCTTGTATAGTAGTACCGCATGTCGCGGGCTGAATGAGTTGGTAACGGTTGGATCTTTTACCACTATATAAAGGGGGCCTTCTTCCCCAAGAAGACCATCTCTTCCCTCTCTAATCTCCATTGTTTCTCAAAGCTCCATTTTCGCTCGATCTCTATCCCTAGCCAATCAAACTTGTTGATTTTCTAGGGATTGGTTGAGAAGGCCCCGATCTACACTTCCACCAAGAGAAATTTGATTCCCCCACTAATCCCTTGCGAATCTTGTTACTCTTGGCTGTTTGAGCAACCTAGACGGTTCAGGTCACCGCGGATCCATATTCCATTGTGGTGAAGCTTCATGGTGTCGTTGGGAGCCTCGGATTGAGTTGTGGAGATTTCCCCAACCTTGTTTGTAAAGGTTCGGTCGCTGCCTCCAAGGGCACCAATAGTGGAATCACGACATCCTTCATTGTGTGAGGGCGTGAGGATAATACGGTGGCCCTAGTGGCTTCTTGGGGAGCATTGTGCCTCCACACCGCTCCAATAGAGACGAACTTCCTCCCGAAGGGAAGGAACTTTGGTAACACATCCTCTTCTCCACCGGCTCCACTCTTGGTTATCTCTTACCTTTACTTGACCAAGCTTATATTATGTTGTATCCCTTGCTTGCTTGTGTGCTAGTTGTTGTTGCATCATATAGGTTGCTCACCTAGTTGCATATCTAGACAACCTATTTTGATGCTAAGTTTAATTTGGTAAAGAAAAGCTAAAAATTGTCAGTTGCCTATTCACCCCACCCCCCTCTAGTCAACCATATCAATCCTTTCAGTTCTCATATGTGGATCTATCTCAGATTTCATGGCCTCAAGCCATTTATCGGAATCTGGGCTCTTCATAGCTACTTCATCGTTCGTAGGTTCACCTTGGTCTAGTAACATGACTTCCAGAATAGGATTACCGTACCACTTTGGTGCGGATCGTGCTCTGGTTGACCTACGAGGTTCAGTAGTAACTTGATCTGAAGTTTCATGATCATCATCATTAGCTTCCTCTCTAGTTGGTGTAGGCATCACGGGAACAGTTTTCGGTGATGAGCTACTTTCCAATTTGAGAGAAGGTACAATTACCTCATCAAGTTCTACTTTCCTCCCACTCACTTCTTTCGAGAGAAACTCCTTCTCTAGAAAGGTTCCATTCTTGCCAACAAAGATCTTGCCTTCGGATCTATGGTAGAAGTTGTACCCAATTTTTCCCTTAGGGTATCCTATGAAGGTGCACTTCTCCAATTTTGGTTCGAGGTTATCAGGTTGAAGCCTTTTGACATAAGTGTCGCAACCCCAAACTTTAAGAAACGCCAGCTTAGATTTCTTGCCAAACCATAGTTCATACGGTGTCATCTCAACGGATTTAGATGATGTCCTATTTAACGTGAATGCAGTTGTCTCTAATCCATAACCCCAAAACGATTGTGGTAAATCAGTAAGAGACATCATAGAACGCACCATATCCAATAAATTATGGTTATGATATTCAGACACACCATTACGATGTGGTGTTCCAGGTGGCGTGAGTTGTGAAACAATTCCACATTGTTTCAAATGAAGGCCAAACTCGTAACTCAAATATTCGCCTCCGCGATCAGATCGTAGAAACTTTATTTTTCTTCTTACGATCATTCTCTACTTCTGTCTGAAATAATTTGAACTTTTCAAATGTTTCACACTTGTGTTTCATTAAGTTGATATACCTATACCTACTCAAATCATCTGTGAAGGTCAGAAAATAACAATACCCGCCGCGTGCTTCAATACTCATCGGACCACATACATCGGTATTTATTATTTCCAATAAGTCATTAGCTCGCTCCATTGTTCCGAAGAACAGAGTAGTTACCTTGCCCATGAGGCATGGTTCGCAAGTATCAAATGATTCATAATCAAGTGATTCCAAAAGTCCATCTGCATGGAGTTTCTTCATGCGCTTTACACCAATATGACCTAAATGGCAGTGCCACAAATATGTTGCACTATCATTATCAAGTTTGCAGCTTTTGGCATATATATTATGAATATGTGTATCACTACAATCAAGATTCAACAAGAATAGACCACTCTTTCAAGGGTGCATGACCATAAACGATATTACTCATATAAATAGAACAACCAGTATTATCTGATTTAAATCAATAACCGTCTTGCACTAAACAAGATCCAGATATAATGTTAATGCTCAACAATGGCACCAAATAATAATTATTCAGGTCTAAACCTAATCCCAAAGGTAGATGTAGAGGTAGCTTGCCGACAGCGATCACATCGACCTTGGAACCATTCCCGACGCGCATCGTCACCTTGTCCTTCACCAATCTTCGTTTAATTCGTAGCTCCTGTTTTGAGTTACAAATATGAGCAACCAAACCAGTATCAAATACCCAGGTGCTACTACGAGCATTAGTAAGGTACACATCAATAACATGTATATCAAATATAGTTTTATTCACTTTGCCATCCTTCTAACCCGCCACGTATTTGGGGCAGTTCTGCTTCCAGTGACCAGTCCCTTTGTAGTAGAAGCACTCAGCTTTAGGCTTGGGTCCAGCTTTGGGCTTCTTCCCGGGAGTGGAAACTTTGCCATTCTTATTGAAGTTCCATTTATTTCCCTTGCCCTTTTTTTGAAACTAGTGGTCTTGTTAACCATCAACACTTGACACTCCTTGATTTCTACCTCCGCAGCTTTAAGCATTGTGAAGAGCTCGAGAATGGTTTTGTTCATCCCTTGCATATTATAGTTCATCACGAAGCCTTTGTAGCTTGGTGGGAGTGATTGAAGAATTTTGTCAATAACGCAATCAATTGGAAGATCAACTCCCAGGTGAGTTAAGTGATTATAATACCTAGACATTTTGAGTATGTCTTCACTAACAGAACTGTTCTCCTCCATATTCCAGCTATAGAACTTGTTGGAGACTTCATATCTCTCAACCCGGGCATTCGCTTGAAATATTAACTTCAACTCTTGGAACATCGTATATGCTCCATGACATTCAAGCCGTAAAGCATGGCACACTGAACTGTAGAGTAGTCATCAGATCATGCTTGCTAGACATTCATAACATTAGCTTCAGCTCCCGCAGCAGGCCTTTCACCTAGCAGTGCATCAAGGACATAATTCTTCTGTGCAGCAATGAGGATAATCCTCAAGTTATGGACCCAGTCCATGTAGTTGCTACCATCATATTTCAACTTAGCTTTCTCTAGGAATGCATTAAAATTCAGGGGAACGTTAGCTCGAGTTACTGATCTACAACATAGATATGCAAAACTATAAGACTAAGTTCATGATAAATTAAGTTCAATTAATCAAATTACTAATAAACTCCCACTTAAATAAACATCCCTCAAGTTATCTAAGTGATACGTGATCAAAATCAACTAGCCCATGTCCGGTCATCATGTGAGATGGGGTAGTCATCAATGGTGAACATCTCTATGTTGATCATATCTACTATATGACTCACGTTCGACCTTTCGTTCTCCCAGTGTTCCGAGACCATGTCTGTACATGCTAGGCTTGTCAAGTTCAACCCAAGTATTCTGCATGCAAAACTGTCTTACACATGTTGTATGTGAACGTGGTGTCTCGAAACGACGAACTATAGCAACGGTGCATACTTAGGGAGAACACTTTTATCTTGAAATTAAGTGAAGGGATCATCTTATAATGCTACCACCGTTCTAAGAAAAATAAGATGCATAAAATATAAATATCACATGAAATCAAAATATGTGACATGATATGGCGATCATCATCTTGTGCTTTTGATCTCTACCTCCAAAGCATCGCCATGATCTCCATCATCACCGGCTTGACACCTTGATCTCCATTGTAGCATTGTTGCGTCGAGGTCGTCACACCAACTATTGCTTCTACAACTATCGATAATGCATAGTGATAAAGTAAAGCAATTACTCGGTGCTTGCACTTCATACAATAAACAAACAACCCTAAGGCTCATGCCGGTTATCGACATTACAAAACATGATCATCTCATACATCGACATATATGACATCCTATCTTGACCATATCACATCACAACATGCCCTGCAAAACCAAGTTAGACGTCCTCTACTTTGTTGTTGCAAGTTTTACGTGGCTGCTACGGGCTTCTATCAAGAACCGTTCTTACCTACGAAAAAACCACAATGGTGTTTCATCAAGTTTGCTATTTTAACCTTCTTCAAGGATCGGCCATAGTCTAATTCGATTCAACTAAAGTAGGAGAAACAGACACCTGCTAGCCACCTTTATGCAAAACTAGTTGCATGTCTTTCGGTAGAACCAGTCGCATGTGCATGGAGATGTAAGGTTGGTCCGGGCCGCTTCATCCCTCAATACCGCTGAATCAAAATAAGACGTTGGTGGTAAGCAGTATGACTATCACCGCCCACAACTCTTTATATTCTACTCATGCATACCATCTATGCATAGACCTGGCTCGGATGGCACTGTTGGGAAACGTTGCATGGAAAACAAAAAAATTCTATGCTCACGCAATGATCTATCCATCGAGATGCATAGCAACGAGGGGAGAGTGAGTACCGGGTAGCCATTTGGTCACCGTAAGCGGAAGCGTTTAACAACACGGTTGATGTAGTTGATGACCCACAAGTATAGGGGATCTATCGTAGTCCTTTCGATAAGTAAGAGTGTCGAACCCAACGAGGAGCAGAAGGAAATGATAAACGGTTTTCGGCAAGGTATTCTCTGCAAGTACTGAAATAAGTGGTAACAGATAGTTTTGTAATGAGATAATTTGTAACGAGCAACAAGTAACAAAAGTAAATAAAGTGCAGCAAGGTGGCCCAATCCTTTTTGTAGCAAAGGACAAGCCTGGACAAACTCTTATATAAGGAAAAGTGCTCCCGAGGACACATGGGAATATCGTCAAGCTAGTTTTCATCACGTTCATATGATTCGCGTTCGGTACTTTGATAATTTGATATGTGGGTGGACCGGTGCTTGGGTGCTATTCTTACTTGAACAAGCATCCCACTTATGATTAACCTCTATTGCAAGCATCCACAACCACACCAAAAGTATTAAGGTAAACCTAACCATAGCATGAAACATATGGATCCAAATCAGCCCCTTACGAAGCAACGCATAAACTAGGGTTTAAGCTTCTGTCATTCTAGCAACCCATCATCTAGTTATTACTTCCCAATGCCCTCCTCTAGGCCCAAATAATGGTGAAGTGTTATGTAGTCGACGTTCACATAACACCACTAGAGGCTAGACAACATACATCTCATCAAAATATCGAACGAATACCAAATTCACATGACTACTCATAGCAAGACTTCTCCCCTGTCCTCAGGAACAAACATAACTACTCACAAAGCATAAACATGTTCATAATCAGAGGGGTATTAATATGCATAAAGGATCTGAACATATGATCTTCCACCAATTAAACCAACTAGCATCAACTACAAGGAGTAATTAACACTACTAGCAACCTACTAGCACAAATCCCAGACTTGAAGACAAGAATCGGATACAAGAGATGAACTAGGGTTTTGAGATGAGATGGTGCTGATGAAAATGTTGATGGAGATTGCCCTCTCCCGATGAGAGGAGCGTTGGTGATGATGATGGCGATGATTTCCCCCTCCAGGAGGGAAGTTTCCCCGGCAAAACAGCTATGCCGGAGCTCTAGATTGGATCCGCCAAGGTTCCGCCTCGTGGCGGCGGAGTTTCGTCCCGAAAGGTTGCTTCTTCTTTTTTTCTTAACGAAATACTTCATATAGGAGAAGATGGTCATCGGAGAGCCACCAGGGGGCCCACGAGGCAGGGCGCGCCCCCCACCCTCATGAGAAGGGTGTGGGCCCCATGGTCTTCATCTTTGGTGAGGATTTTTCATTATTTATTATAAGGTGTTCCGTGGAGTTTCGGGACTTTTGGAGTTGTGCAGAATAGGTCTCTAATATTTGCTCCTTTTCCAGCCCAGAATTCCAGCTGCTGGCATTCTCCCTTCTTATGTAAACCTTGTAAAATAAGAGAGAATAGCCATAAGTATTGTGACATAATGTGAAATAACAGCCCATAATGCAATAAATATCGATATAAAAGCATGATGCAAAATGGACGTATCAACTCCCCCAAGCTTAGACCTTGCTTGTCCTCAAGCGAAAAGCCGAAATCGAAAAATATGTCCACATGTTTAGAGATGAAGGTGTCGATAAAAATAAAATATGGACATGAGGGCATCATGATCATTCTTATAACAACAACTTATATAATTTTTGTCATATGATCTCTAATGCTAGAGTAATAATTCAATCACAATATCAGGTATGAATCATAAACTTCATTGAAAACTAACAAACTACAATCTCGGTCATCGAAGCAATTGCAATTTATCATAACATAGGAAAGAGTCAATGTATAAGAGCTTTTCAGCAAGTCCACATACTCAACTATCATATAATCTTTCACAATTGCTAACACAGAGAAATATAGGGGCTTATAGTCTTGCCTCCCAACGTTTTACCTCAAGGGTAATGTCAATAGTAATAGTTCATGAAAACTCACATCCAATTAGCCATATATACCAGGATCTTTCCAACATACTGTGCTTGCCAAAGGATAAAGTGTAAAAAGGAAGGGTGAAAATCACCATAACTCTTGCATAAGGTAGAAGATAATGATAAAAGATAGGCCCTTCGCAGAGGGAAGCAGAGGTTGCCATGCGCTTTTATGGTTGGATGCACAAAATCTTAATGCGAAAGAACGTCACTTTATATTGCCCCTTGTGATATGAACCTTTATTATGCAGTTCGTCGCTTTTATTACTTCCACATCACAAGATCGTATAAAGCTTATTTCTCCCACGCCAATCAATCATACATATTTAGAGAGCAATTTTTATTGCTTTGCACCGATGACAACTTACTTGAAGGATCTTATTCAATCCATAGGTAGATATGGTGGACTCTCATGGCAAAACTGGTTTAAGGGTATTTGGAAGCACAAGTAGTATCTCTACTTGGTGCAATAAATTTGGCTAGCATGAGGGGGAAAGGCAAGCTCAACATGTTGGAAGATCCAAGACAATATAATTTATCTCAGATGTAAGAAAACATCACCCATTACGTTGTCTTCCTTGTCCAATGTCAACTCTTTAGCATGTCATATTTTAATGAGTTCTCACAATCATAAAAGATGTCCAAGATAGTATATCTATATGTGAAGACCTCTCTTTCTTTATTACTTCCTATTAATTGCAACGATGACCAAAACTATGCTTGTCAACTCTCAACAACTTTTATTCATCATACTTTTTCTATGTGAGCTCATTACTCTCCATGAGATCCATATGATCTCTTTGTTTCTTTTTATTTCTTTCTCTTTTCTTTTATTCACTTAGGATCATGGCAAGATAATCAAGCCCTTGACTGAACACTAATCTTTATTATATAGCTCACAGACTCGATTACATAGAAGGATAATAAAGCAAAACTCACAACTAGATCATGCCATAAATTTTATTCTACTAGATCAAAATGCTACTAATAAGATCGAACTAAGGAAAATGGTAAAGATAAAAGTGATGGTGATACGATACCGGGGCACTCCCCAAGCTTGGCAGTTGTCAAGTGGAGTGCCCATACCCAGATACTCAATTCTTCTTTGTTGGAGGAGACGGTGGAGGTGTTGTTGATGATGCGGGCTTGTCATCCATCTTCCAAGGCATAGGTTCACCTTCATAGAAAGATGATCGAGTCTCCGGAATCCTTGAATCTGCAGCCAAACTCATTCTTTTGAATCTATATTCATAGTCACAGCTTTGGTTTTGCAGGTCATAGATTTGGGCTTGGAGGTGCTCGATCTTCTCATATAGCTTGAAGATGGCCTCCTCGGTGTTCTTGGCATCCGACTTGTAGTTGTTAGTGAACTCCGCGAGCATCATGTGGCTAGCATTGATTCCATGCTCCACCATCCCCTGGCACTTGAAAACTTGTTGCTCCATTGCTTCGAGCCTCGTCTCCACGCTTCTGATTCCCTTTGGTCCCGTAGCATCGCGGATGTGCAACAACCCATCATGCATCTCAATTTTTTGAGGGTGTCGCAGCACCTCCGTGAGTTAAGGGTTGATGACCTTCTCGAAGAACTTGTCCTTCGAAGCACTTCGGGACGTCATGATAATCTAGATCTGTCAGAAAAATAGCTCGAAACAAAAACAGGAGATTTTTGCGTGATACGGGAGTCAAAACCCCCGGGAGGTTATATAATGAATTTTTACCGACCAAAATACGTATCGTGCAAGAAAACGGAGTCCGGAAGGCACACGAGGTGCTCACGAGGTAGGGGGCGCGCCCTCCACCCTCGCGGGGCCCTCGTGTCCTTCCCGGACTGCTGCTTAATTTTCTATTTTTCTAAATATTCCAAAATGGAGAAATACTGCCTTAAAAATTGTTTTGGAGTCGGTTTACTTACCGTACCACATACCTATTCCTTTTCGAAGTCTGAAACATTCTGGAAAGTGTCCCATATGTATTCCTCCGGGGTTACGGTTTCAATAATATTGGTTTCAACATTTATGGGATTACCTGAGATACAGTGTTTGATTCTTTGACCGTTTACCACCTTCGGATATGTGCCTTTGAAGTTGTTGATTTTTATGGCATCGAAACGATAGACCTCCTCGATAACATAGGGGCCTTCCCATTTAGAGAGAAGTTTCCCTACAAAAAATCTTAAACGGGGGTTGTATAGCAATACATAATCACCTACATTAAACTCACGCTTTTGTATCCTTTTGTCATGCCATCTTTTAACCTTTCCTTTAAACAACTTGGCATTTTCATAAGCTTGGGTTCTCCATTCATCAAGAGAGCTAATATCAAATAACCTCTTTTCATCGGAAAGTTTGAAATCATAGTTGAGCTCTTTAATAGCCCAATATGCCTTATGTTCCAGTTCGAGAGGTAAGTGACATGCTTTTCCATATACCATTTTATACGGAGACATACCCATAGGATTTTTTATATGCAGTTCTATAGGCCCATAATGCATCATCAAGTTTCTTGGACCAATTCTTTCTATACCTATTGAAAGTCTTTTGCAAAATTAATTTGAGTTCTCTATTACTCAATTCTACTTGACCACTAGACTGTGGGTGATACGGAGATGCAATTCTATGATTGACGTCATATTTAGAAAGCATTTTACGGAAAGCACCATGAATAAAATGTGAAACACCATCCGTCATTAAATATCTAGGGACTCCAAACCTCGAAAAAATAACTTCTTTAAGCATTTTAATAGAAGTGTTATGACCAACACTACTAGTTGGAATAGCTTCTACCCACTTAGTAACGTAATCAACAGCAACTAAAATATGAGTATAACCATTAGAGGCAGGAAAAGGTCCCATATAATCAAAGCCCCAAACATCAAATGGTTCAATAACAAGTGAATAATTCATAGGCATTCCTTGACGTCTGCTAATATTACCAATTCCTTGACATTCATCACAATATAGGACAAACTTACGGGCATCGTTGAAGAGAGTAGGCCAATAAAAACCGGATTGCAATACCTTATGTGCAGTTCTATCTCCCGCGTGTTGTCCTCCATAAGTTTCGGAGTGGCACTTGCGTAGGATCTGTTCCTGTTCATGCTCAGGTACACAACGTCTAATAAAACCATCTACTCCTTCTTTATAAAGATGTGGGTCATCCCAAAAGTAATGTCTCAAATCATAAAAGAACTTTTTCTTTTGTTGGTATGTGAAGCTAGGTGGTATAAATTTAGCAACTATGTAATAAGCATAATCAGCATACCAAGGGGTACTACGAGAAGTACTTATGACATTTGATTGTTCATCAGGAAAACTATCATCAATAGGTAGTGGGTCATCAAGAACATTCTCTAACCTAGATAAGTTGTCTGCAACGGGGTTCTCAGCTCCTTTTATATCAACAATATGCAAATCAAATTCTTGTAGCAAGAGAACCCATCTAATAAGTCTAGGTTTAGCATCTTTCTTTTCCATAATATATTTAATAGAAGCATGATCAATGTGGATAGTTACTTTAGAATCAACAATATAAGGTCTGAACTTATCACAAGCAAATACAACTCCTAAAAGTTCATTTTCAGTAGTAGCATAATTTCTTTGAGCATTGTCTAGAGTCTTACTAGCATAATGGATAACATTTAATTTCTTATCAACTCTTTGCCCTAGAAGAGCACCTACAACATAATCACTAGCATCACACATAATTTCAAAGGGTAAATTCCAATCAGGTGGCTGAACAATAGGTGCAGAGACTAATGCTTTCTTAAGTATTTCAAATGCTTCTACACAATCATCATCAAAGACAAATGGTATATCTTTTTGTAATAAATTAGTCAGAGGCCGAGAAATTTTTGAGAAGTCCTTGATGAACCTCCTATAAAATCCGGCGTGACCAAGGAAACTTCTTATACCTTTGATGTCCTTGGTACATGGCATCTTTTCAAAAGCATCAACCTTGGCTTTATCAACTTCAATACCTCTTTCAGAAACTTTATGCACCAAGACAATACCTTCATTAACCATAAAGTGTAACTTTTCCCAATTCAAGACAAGATTAGCTTCTTCACATCTCTGCAAAACTTGATCAAGATTGCTCAAGCAATCATCAAAAGAAGATCCATAGACGAAAAAGTCATCCATGAAAACCTCACAAATCTTTTCACAAAAGTCAGAGAATATAGCCATCATGCATCTTTGAAAGGTAGCAGGTGCATTACATAAACCAAAAGGCATACCTCTATAAGCAAAAGTACCAAAAGGGCATGTAAAAGTAGTCTTTGATTGATCTTTAGCCGACACGGGTATTTGAGAGAAACTAGAATAACCATCTAGAAAGCAATAATGTGTATGTTTGCATAGTCTTTCTAGTATTTGATCGATAAAAGGTAAGGTGTCGGTGTACAAAAAGAGGGGTATGCTTTTTGTACCCCTATAACTGTGCACGGGCAGTCTAAGCCACGGGCACCACCACACTGAGCAAGGCAAGGGAGGTGAGCCAAGGTAAGGCCGAAGCTTAGGAGAAGCAGAACGATGCCAAGACCAAGACCACAAAGAGCAAAGGGGACAAAGCGGACCCCCCCCGGCAAGATCCTTGCCGGGAGGCGGTTTTAGCAAACCCGGCAAGACCCTTGCCGTGGCAGCTCGCCCCACACCTACGGAGTGAGTCACCCTTGAGTCCACTGCCCCCATGGGGGAAGGATTCAGGAGACATCCCCGTGGTGGCATGCAGATCTTTGTGAAGACATTCAAGATCAGATACACCCTTCAGAAGATGATGATCCTTGGCGGGATCACAACCAAGGAGGACCACAAGGCCCCCGGCAAGAGCCTTGCCGGGGATGACAGCAGGCGCCATGGCAAGACCCTTGCCGGGGCCCCGGCAAGGCCGTTTCCAAGAACACCTGTTGGGCCACCATCAGGCCCACGCCAGTCAAACCTCCACCGCCGTTCGCATCCGGCTGCCGACCCAACCAGCTGGGCAGGAACCTGCATGGCGGCATGCAGATCTTCGTGGAGACCCACCACTGCGCCACCTCAGCTGCCTGCCTGCCTACATGGCACCGCGGGCACCGCTGGCCAAGGCGCGTGTCGACGTGAGAGGGAGCGGCGACGGACGCGACAGGGCTCTCCCCCGTCCCCGATAAAGCAAGGACACCTGGGCAAGACACATTAAATGCGCCTTGTCATGTAATGCGAGGGATAACCTCACATCACTGTTCCCTTTCCACCTCCTGGTACTACTGTGGCAACCCCTTTCCTACAAAAGGAGGCCCGAGGCGACCAGGAGGAGGATTCGGCTTTTTGGAGCCCCTCATGCCCCATAGCTAGCTCAAGAACACAGATATACAATCCACCAAAGCAGGAGTAGGGTTTTACGCATCCCCACGGCCCGAACCTGGATAAACAAACTGTGTGCTATCTGTTTGATCCACTCTTCTCACGACCCCGCGCCCCGCAACCATAGTAGGGATTCTTGTGACCCCATAGGTGTTGTTCCCGCCGACATCTTTAGTGCGCCAGGTAGGGGGGCGCGCAATTGTGAGAATCAGCTCTAGCAGTTAGCCCGGCACTCCTTCATCTTCGTGACCCTTGAAGAAGAAAGGAGGCTAGAAGATCGACACTCGAGCGATCGCAAACAGAAGCTAAGTTGCACTGAACCCTTATTTGTGCTACCCTTCTTATTTGAGGTTATTCCCCCCGGAGATATTTGCTTTGTATGAGAAACCTGCACGCCAGGGGGCTCTACCACGATCGGCAACGCCCTTGCCCTATTTCGAGTCTGCTCAACAGCTCAAGCGGCTGCATCGAGAATGGTAGAGTAGCCTTCCGCGATCTGCAACGCCCCCGATTCTGACTCGAGTCAAGCTCGACAGTTCAAGCGGCCACGTTCAGAACGGAAAGGTGGCTCATCTGGCAGCACGCGTACCCGGCTGGCCATGGGGATCCGTCCCCAAAACGCCGCTAGGGGCTTCCGCCGGCAAGCCTTCCCGATCGATGTAGGGCACGCATACAAAGAGGAATCGAACGGGGAAATAACATGCATGAAAATTAAGAGTACTTCAATGTTATATTACATCACATCATAGCTGCGGTTCTAACTAAAGATATAATTTGTCTTGGTCGGGAACCCGCACCGGCAAAGAAGAACGGGATGCCTAATCCCGGCGCTGGCCTTCCACCCTCTTGATTTCGTCGATGCAGACGGTGATGGGCTTGGTGCGCTCCTTGAGCACCGTGAGGTCAGCACCATCCGGCAAGCTCTTCATCGCGGCCGCGAAGTCAAGATCGGGACTCCAGTACACCGTCTTGGTGAGGACCTTGGTCACGACCCTCCGGCAGAGTTGCCGGGCCTCCTCGGCCAGCGTGTCCGCCCTGTTGGAGTGAAAATACGCCAAGGCTCCGAGGACGCCCTCGAAGAACAGGGTCAACTTGGTGTTGACGGTCCCGCTGTGCTCAGGGGCGTACCTCACGTGTGGCATCCCCATGGTGGCCAACTGCGAGGTGACCCTGCCGGTGACCTCCTCCAGGCGGCTGATCCATCTGTTCTCGCCCGCCACATAATCCTGGTGGGGGGCGGCCTCGTTTGCCCGCAGCTGCTTCTCCTCCTCCAGGCTCCTGGTCAAGGTCTCCTTCCAAGCCCTGCTCTCCGACAATATCTTCTCGAGATCCTCCAGCTTCAGCTTGAGGTCTCTGACGGAGTTTTGCGCTTCGGAGAGCTCCCCAGCCCTGCTGATGACCGCTCCTTGCGCCTCCACCAAGACGCTGTTGAGCGTGCTCTTCTCGTTGGACAGCTTGAGGGCCTGCTCCTTCAGCCCGTCCTGCGCCACCTCCAACTCCCTTACCTTGACGGCATGGGCCAGAGCCTAGGCATCAAGTGCCTCCTTGTGCCTCAACTCCAGCTCGCGAGTCCGCCGCGTGACAAGGGCCTCGAGCTCCTCATCTTGCCACGGAGCGCTGCGGCAAGCTTCGCCTCATGCGCGGTGAGGTCCTCTTCCTGGGAATTCAAGGTGGCTTGATGCTGGTTCCGGGCGGCCTTGGCCGCGGCAGCCAAGTTCGCCGCCTTTTCCTAGGCCTTCTCGATGTCGGCCATCTTCATGGTGAGCTCCACATCGCGCTCGGCCAATTTCTCCTGAAAGGCCCTCTGCTCCTCGTGAGCCTGGTGGAACCAGGTCTGCGTCTCGGCAACGCGCTCCTTGGAGTCCACCTCCGCGTTGTCCACCATTGCCATCCTGGACTTGACCTTGTCTAGGCGAGCACGGTAGAGCACTTGGAGCTTCCGGAAATTGGCCCCCATGGCACGAAAAGATGCTCTTCTGGAGAACCGTCGCCACCAACGCCCGGCTCATCAACCACCTCGAGCCCGGTGGCGGCAAGCACCTCGCCGTCGAAAACTTCCCCTTCGGCGGGCGCCCGGCTTGATGCCCTTGGGAGGTGGACGAAGAGATCGTCGCCCACCTTCAGATATCTGCTGGGGCCTGAGGTTGAGGAGGAGGGAGGCTGGTCACCCACCACCTCTTCCTCGGCGGAGGCCTTGCCGGCCCCACCGGCAGGTCCACCGCTGGCGCCCTCGGCAGAAGCCTCGCCGGTCGCCTTGGCGGCCCCTGCCGCAGTGTCCTCGGCAGCATCCTTGGCGGCCTCCTCAGCAATGTTGCCAGCAATGGTATCCACGTCCTCCATACCTGTTGAAGGAGGGCCTGGGCAGCAACGGGAGCATGAAGCCAGGAAAAGAATAAGGGAAAACAGAGACGAAGGACAGGCGACTCACCAGTGCCAGGCTATGAAGCAGAAGTCCCCTCTCCACCAACATTTGGCGTCGTGGCAGAGCCACCAGCGCCCAAGTTCCCCTCTTCCTCCATGGGTGTGGGCTCCGTGCCTGATGCCCTTGCCGGGGACGCCCCCTGCGGCGCGTAGTCGATGGGGGCGGTGTGTTAGGAGTAGCCATCTGTGGCTCCTCCTGCTGCCGCTTCCCTCCTGCAAACCCGGCAAGGTCATCATCATAGCATCGAGCACCTACCACGTGTCGAGTAAGAAGAGGGTGACGAACTTACTCTGGGGGCTGCACCGGGGGCTGCTGTCCGGGCTACTCAGCACCACCAGTGGTGTCTTTGAAGCCCCAGCCGGGGGCTGGCTGCTCGCCGAGGTCCTCGCCCTCTTCGCCCTCTGGGCCAATGTCTCTGTCTCCCTACGAAAGGAAAAATGGATCAAGCGACCCAATTCAAGGAAATGGAAATGACAGTAAGGAACGGAGAACTTACTCGTCATCTGTCTCCTCCTCTTCCACCAGTTTCTTTTTCCTCTCCGCGCTGAGAGGCCCGAGATCAAAAGGGAGCTCTGCATCATCATCCGAGTCGACGCCTGCCGGAGGAGGCGAAGGAGGCGGCGGGGTTTGTGCGCGCCCGGATGAGGAAGGGGCTGTTGTCTTCTTCTTCTCAGCGGCCTTCGTCAGCCTCTTGGCTGCCGTGGTCCTCGTGTGGCGCCCAGACCCCTCCAGGGTCAATTGAGGCCGCGCAGCCCTGCCGGGCCGAACCGGCTCACCGGAGCCAGCCCGCCGCGGGACTTGCCCTCTTCCCCTGGTTGGCATCGAGCCCGCCGCCGCGTCCTCCTCCTCCTCCCCCGACGACTCGTCGGTCGCGTCTTCGATGAGCGGAGATCCAGTGTTGGCGCTGCCGACCTCCCCGGAGGCCGCCGCCCATCGGGAGAGCTTCTCTTCCTCCGCCGCCATTGCGGCCGTGTCCTCCACGCCCCCGGCGCTACCGGCCTCCATGGCAAGTTGTGCCTCCCTCGCCCTAGTGGCAATGTAGTCCAGCTCAGCCTGGGTGGTGTCCATGATAAGCCACCGCTCGGTGTCGGCATTGACATACACCTCGATCAGGGTGTCGAAGAATTGTTGCACATCCTCGACCTTCGGCTCCTTCTAGCTCGGGACAGGGCCGTGCGCACTACAGTCTGGCATCATGGCGATGATCTCAGACCGACGCGAATTGTTGCACAACGGGACCACCCCCACTGGCAGCTTGAAAAATGGCCCCTTGAGGGCCTTGCCAACCTTTGCAGCAGCCCTCGCGGCCTTGCCGGTCCGCTCGACCTCGCCATCGCGACAGACATCAAGCTGGAAAAGCCGCTGGCAGAAGTGGGCATGCGCCAGCACTGTGAAGTTGTGATCGAGGCCGGGGCAGAGTCGCATAATGTCAGTCGGATTCGTGAAGAGCCAAGCTGGCCTCCCCTTGCTGTGCAACGGGGCGATCCGGCGGCGAATGAAGTCCGCCCCGATCATCTCAAGGGTGAGTCCGGCCTGGGTGAGCCGGAGAATCCTGGTGGTGGCGACGGTGAGCCTCCCATCGGCGGCGTCGACATCGCTCCAATCGCTGCCGCGGACCGGCGGCACTCGGCGGACCTTGCAGAATTCCAACGGGTTTTCATCTTCAATCCAGCACCACCGGCCACGCCATTCCTCCCACCTCTCCTTCACGGCACCGTCCGGGTACGCCCCCTTGGATCTTGGGATCCAGGTGACGCAACCGGAGACGGCTCCTCCCGGCTGGATTCGAGGGAAGAAGTAATGGCGGAAGAGCGCCGTGTTGGGCTGCACCCCGGCAAAGCCTTCGCAAAGATGCACGAAGAAAGCCATGCATGCCACCGCATTCGGAGTAAAATCCAAGAGGCGAAAGCCGAAGGTGCGCATAACATTGCAGAAGAAATCGAAGAAAGGAGGGCATAACCCGCAAGAAAAGTAATCAACGAAGAAGGGGTACCGATTTGAGGCAGGATCAGCGCAAGCAGCAGGAATGATGCGCGTCGCCGGGTGTCCCGAATCCTCTCCCCCTGTCTTCACTCCCCATAGGGGCTTGAAGGAGGGCCGGAGCTCTTGAACATCAACCGTCGAGGGGAAGAAGAAGGCGGACTTCGTCCGGTCCCCCGACAGCGCGCTCTCCGGCGGCTCCACCGTCCCGGCGCCCTTAGCCACCCCCTTGCCCTTGGCGAATTTGGGAGCCATGGCGACCAAGAAGTTGAGAGGGTTGAGGAAGGGGTATGGCAAAGCAGTGGTGGCGGGCGACAACGAAAGCTTAGGAAGGAAGGAAGAAAGGGAACGGCGGCTCTGAGATCGGAAAAGGCACGAGGGAAGAGGAGAAAGTGAGCAGCGCGCCCACGGTTATTCCTCCTTATGGGGGAAACACGCGGGCTGCCTCCTTTCACATTAACTGTGATGTGATGCATGCCTGCGGGAAGCAACCCCATGCATGCCGCCCACGTCACACACGCCTCCCCACGCAGCGCCACGCGTGGGAAGCATGGGAAGAGCAGCGCGCGAAGAGACTTACCACGGTAAAAACAGCCCCCCTGCCCGCGCACCGTTTTTGGGCCTAGCCCAACGACGCGATTGCGCTTACATGTGGCCTAGGCCCGGGGGCTCCTATCAGTGTACAAAAATAGGGGTATGCTTTTTGTAGCCCTATAACTGTGCACGGGCAGTCTGAGCCACGGGCACCACCACACTGAGGAAGGCAAGGGAGGTGAGCCAAGGTAAGGCCGAAGCTCAGGAGAAGCAGAACGACACCAAGACCAAGACCCCAAAGAGCAAAGGGGACGAAGCGGACCCCCCCCCCCCCCGGCAAGATCCTTGCCGGGAGGCGGTTTTAGCAAACCCGGCAAAACCCTTGCCGTGGCAGCTCGCCCCACACCTACGGAGTGAGTCACCCTTGAGTCCACTGCCCCCATGGGGCAAGGATTTGGGAGACATCCCCGTGGTGGCATGCAGATCTTTGTGAAGACATTCAAGATCGGATACACCCTTCAGAAGATGATAATCATTGGCGGGATCCCAACCAAGGAGGACCACACGGCCCCTGGCAAGAGCCTTGCCGAGGATGACAGCAGGCGCCACAGCAAGACCCTTGCCGGGGCCCCAGCAAGGCCCTTGCCAAGAACACCCATTGCGCCACCATCAGGCCCATGCCAGTCAATCCTCCACCGCCATTCGCATGCAGCTGCCGACCCAACCAGCTGGGCAGGCACCTGCGTGGCGGCATGCAGATCTTCGTGGAGACCCAGCACTGCGTCACCTCAGCTGCCTGCCTGCCTACATGGCACTGCGGGCGCCGCTGGCCAGGGCGCGTGTCGACGCGAGAGGGAGCGACAACGGACGAGACAGGGCTCTCCCCCGTCCCCGATAAAGCAAGGACACTTGGGCAAGACGCATCAAATGCGCCTTGTCATGTAATGCGAGGGATAACCTCACATCACTGTTCCCTTTCCACCTCTTGGTAGTACTGTGGCAACCCTTTCCTATAAAAGGAGGCCCGAGGTGACCAGGAGGAGGATTCGGCTTTTTGGAGCTCCTCACGCCCGATAGCTAGCTCAAGAACACAGATATACAATCCACCAAAGCAGGAGTAGGGTTTTACGCATCCTCGCGGCCCGAACCTGGATAAACGAAACGTGTGCTATCTGTTTGATCTGCTCTTCTCATGACCCCGCGCCCCGCAACCGTAGTAGGGATTCTTGTGATCCCATAGGCGTCATTCCCTCCGACATAAGGGGTAATGATCTTTCTTAGTAGCCTTATTTAATTTGCAGAAATCAATTACCATCCTATAGCCGGTAATAATTCTTTGTGGAATCAATTCATCTTTATCATTAGGAACAACAGTAATGCCTCCCTTCTTAGGGACACAATGAACAGGACTTACCCACTAACTATCAGCAATAGGATAAATTATACCTGCCTCCAGAAGCTTTAGTATTTCTTTTCTTACCACTTCTTTCATTTTAGGATTCAGACGTCGTTGAGGATCACGAACTGGTTTGGCATCTGCTTCCAAATTTATTTTATGTTGACATAGAGTGGGACTAATGCCCTTAAGATCATGAAGAGTATATCCAATAGTAGCACGGTGCTTCTTCAGAGTTTTCAATAATCTTTCTTCTTCATGCTCTGGAAGGTTAGCACTAATAATAATAGGATATATCTTCTTTTCATCAAGATAAGCATATTTAAGATTATCAGGCAACGGTTTAAGCTCAAACACGGGATCACCCTTAGGTGGATGAGGATCCCCTAGGATTTCAACAGGAAAATTGTGTTTTAGCATAGGTTCTTGTTTAAAGAATAGTTCATCTATTTCCCTTCTTTCATTCATAAACATATCATTCTCATGGTCTAGCAAATATTGTTCTAAAGGATCATTAGGAGGTACGGCAATAGAAGCAAGACCAATAATTTCATCCTTACTAGGCAATTATTCTTCACGGTGTTGTTTACTAAATTTAGAGAAATTAAACTCATGAGTCATATCATCCAAGCCAATAGTAACAACATTCTTTTCGCAGTCTATCCTAGCATTAACTGTATTCAAGAAGGGTCTACCAAATATAATGGGACAAAAGCTATCTTTTGGAGAACTAAGAACAAGAAAATCAGCAGGATATTTAGTTTTCCCGCACAAGACTTCCACATCTCTAACAATTCCCATTGCTGAAATAGTATCTCTATTAGCAAGTTTAATTGTGACATCAATATCTTCTAACTCAGCAGGTGCAATTTCATGCTTGATTTCTTTATACAAGTCATAAGGTATAACACTAGCACTAGCACCCATATCACATAAGCCATGATAACAATGATATCCTATTTTAACAGAAATAACAGGCACGCCTACCACATGTCTATGTTTATCTTTAGCACACGGTTTAGCAATTCTAGCAGTTTCACCGCAGAACTGAATAACATGCCCATCAATATTATCAGACAAGATCTCTTTAACAATAGCAATATTAGGTTCAAATTTAACTTGCTCAGGAGATGTATATGTTTTAATATTGCTTTTACGAACCACAGTTGAAGCTTTAGCATGATCCTTTATCCTAACAGGGAAAGGTGGTTTCTCAACACAAGAAGTAGGAACAATACGATCATTATAAGTGACAGTCTTTTCTTCAACTTTAATAGGTGCAGCTACTTTTACTTCTATGGAAGGATGATACTTCAACCACTTCTCCTTTGGGAGATCAACATAAGTAGCGAAAGATTCACAGAAAGAAGCTACCATCTCAGAATCAAGTCCATATTTAGTACTAAACTTACGGAAAATATCAGTATCCATAAAAGATTTAACACAATCAAACTTATGTGTCATACCTGACTCCTTACCATTGTCGAGGTCCCAATCTTCAGAGTTGCGTTTAATTCTATCCAATAAATCCCATTTGAATTCAATAGTATTCGTCATAAAAGAGCCAGCACAAGAAGTATCAAGCATGGTGCGATTGTTATCAGAAAGCCGAGCATAAAAAAGTTTTGAAGAATTGTTTCTCTTGGAAGCTAATGATCGGAGCATGAATATAACATTGATTTAATCCTCCCCCAAGCTTGAGCGATGCTTTCTCCTTCACGGGGCCAAAAATTATATATATAATTGCGATCACGATGAACAAGATGCATAGGGTAATACTTTTGATGAAATTCCAATTTCAATCTTCTATAGTTCCATGATCCCATATCATCACATAGCCTATACCATGTCAATGCGTATCCCTTCAAAGATAAAGGGAAGACTTTCTTCTTAGCAACATCATCGGAAATACCTGCAAGCTTAAATAATCCACAAACTTCATCCACATATATTAGGTGTTCATCAGGATGCTTTGTTCCATCTCCTGTAAAAGGATTAGCTAGCAATTTTTCTATTATATCGAAGGATACTCATAAGGAATTTCATTTTCAATAGGTTCAGTAGGTTGAGGAGCAACTCTTTGCTCTACTGGTCGGGGTGAAGATACCCCGAACAGGCCCCTCAGAGGATTACTTTCCATAGTAACAAGTCACAGTAAATTTGAGCACACTATATAAATTTTTCATTACCAAATTCCACCTACCAAAGGCGCTTCACTCCCCGGCAACGGTGCCAGAAAAGAGTTGATACGTCTCCAACGTATCTATAATTTTTGATTGCTCCATGCTATATTATCTACTATTTTGCACTATATTGGGCTTTATTTTCCACTTTTATATTATTTTTGGGACTAACCTATTAACCGGAGGCCCAGCCCAGAATTGATGTTTTTTTGCCTATTTCAGTGTTTCGGATAAACAGAATATCAAACAGAGTCCAACGGAATAAAATCTTCGGAAACGTGATTTTCTCACCGAACGTGATCCAAGAGACTTGGACCCTACTGCAAGGGATCAAAGAGGTGGTCACAAGGGTGGGGGGTGCCCCCCTAGGGCGCGCCCCCTGCCTCGTGGGCCCCTCGGTGCTCCACCGACGTACTCCTTCCTCCTATATATACACAGTACCCCCAAACGATCAGAACAGGAGCCAAAACCCTAATTCCACCGCCGCAACTTTCTGTATCCACGAGATCCCATCTTGGGGCCTGTTCCAGAGCTCCGCCGGAAGAGGGCCGTCATCACGGAGGGCTTCTACATCATCCTAGCCCCTCCGATGAAGTGTGAGTAGTTTACCTCGGACCTTCGGGTCCATAGTTAGTAGCTAGATGGCTTCTTCTCTCTCTTTGAATCTCAATACATAGTTCTCCCCCTCTCTCGTGGAGATCTATTCGACATAATCTTCTTTTTGTGGTGTGTTTGTTGAGACCAATGAATTGTGGGTTTATGATCAAGTCTATCTATGAATAATATTTGAATCTTCTATGAATTCTTTTATGCATGATTGGTTATCTTTGTAAGTCTCTTCGAATTATCCGTTTGGTTTGGCCAACTAGATTGGTAGTTCTTGCCATGGGAGAAGTGCTTAGCTTTGGGTTTGATCTTGCGGTGTCCTTACCCAGTGACAAAAGGGGCAGCAAGGCACATATTGTATCGTTGCCATCGAGGATAACAAGATGGGGTTTATTTCATATTGCATGAATTTATCTCTCTACATCATTTCATCTTGCTTAAGGCATTACTTTGCTTTTAACTTAATACTCTAGATCCATGCTGGATAGCGGTCGATGAGTGGAATAATAGTAGTAGATGCAGAATCGTTTCGATCTACTTGTCACGGATGTGATGCCTATATATATGATCATGCCTAGATATTCTCATAAGTATGCAAAATTCTATCAATTGCTCAACAGTAATTTGTTCACCCACCGTAGAATACTTATGCACTTGAGAGAAGCCACTAGTGAAACCTATGTCCCCCGGGTCTATTCTCATCATATCAATCTCCATCACTTTTATATTGCTTTGCTATTTACTTTGCCTTTACTTTTTACTTTGCATCTTTATATCAAAAATACCAAAAATATTCTATCTATCATATCTCACTCTCGTAAGTGACCGTGAAGGGCTTGACAACCCCTAATCGTGTTGGTTGCGAGTAGCTATCGCTTTGTGCAGGTACGACGGACTTGAGCGTGGGCTCCTACTGGATTGATACCTTGGTTCTCAAAAACTGAGGGAAATACTTACGCTACTCTGCTGCATCATCCCTTCCTCTTCGGGGAAAACAAACGCAAGCTCAAGACGTAGCAAGAAGGATTTCTGGCGCCGTTGCCGGGGAGTCTACGCAAAAAGTCAATATACCAAGTAACCATCACAATCCCTATCTCTCGCATTACATTATTTGCCATTTGCCTCTCGTTTTCCTCTCCCCCCCCCAATTCACCCTTGCCATTTTATTTGCCCTCTCTCACTATCATCCCTCTCGGTTTGCCTCTTTTTATCCGCTTGCTTTTTGTTTGCCCGTGTGTTAGATTGCTTGTTTGTCGTGATGGCTCAAGATACTACCAAATTGTGTGACTTCACCAATACCAATAATAATGATTTCCTTAGCACTCCGATTGCTCCTCTTACCAATGCTGAATCTTGTGAAATTAATACTGCTTTGTTGAATCTTGTCATGAAAGATCAATTCGCCGGCCTTCCTAGTGAAGATGCCGCTACTCATCTAAATAGCTTCGTTGATTTATGTGATCTGCAAAATAAAAAAGATGTCAATAATGATGTTGTTAAATTGAAGCTATTTCATTTTTCGCTTAGAGGTCGTGCTAAAGCTTGGTTTTCGTCTTTGCCTAAGAATAGTATTGACTCATGGACCAAATGCAAAGATGCTTTTATCTCTAAGTATTTTCCTTCTCCTAAGATAATCTCTCTTAGAAATGATATAATGAACTTTAAACAACATGATCATGAACATGTTGCACAAGCTTGGGAGAGAATGAAATTAATGATACGTAATTGCCCTACTCATGGTTTGAATTTGTGGATATTATACAAAAATTTTATGCCGAATTGAATTTTGCTTCTAGAAATCTTTTAGATTCGGCCGCAGGAGGCACTTTTATGGAAATCACTTTAGGAGATGCTACTAAACTCCTGGATAATATTGTGGTTAATTATTCTCAATGGCGTACTGAAAGAACTTCTAATAAAAAGGTGCATGCGATAGAAGAAATTAATGTGTTGAGTGAAAAGATGGATGAACTTATGAAATTATTTGCTACTAAGAGTGTTTCTTCTGATCCTAATGATATGCCTTTGTCTACTTTGATTGAGAATAACAATGAATCTATGGATGTGAATTTTGTTGGTAGGAATAATTTTGGTAACAACGCTTATAGAGGGAATTTTAATCCTAGGCCATATCCTAGTAATCCTTCTAATAATTATGGGAATTCCTACAACAACTCTTATGGAAATTATAATAAGATTTCCTCTGATTTTGAATCTAAAATTAAAGAATTTATTTCTTTGCAAAAGAATTTTAATGCTATGATTGAAGAAAAATTGCTTAAGATTGATGATTTGGTTAGGAACGTTGATAGAATTGCTCTTGATGTTGATGCTTTGAAACTTAGATCTATTCCACCTAAGCATGATATTAATGAGTCTCTAAAAGCCATGAGAATTTCAATTGATGAGTGTAAAGAAAGAACCACTAGGATGTGTGCTTCCAAAGATGCCTTTATTAAAGCGTGTTCTTCCAATTCCTATGAAAATCAAGATGAAGATCTAAAAGTTATTGATGTGTATCCTATTAAATCTTTATTTTGCAATATGAATCTTGATGAAACTGAATATGATCTTCCTTTACCTAGAAGGTGTTCTAAAAATTCGGAGTGTTTAGATCTTAATGATGAAATTGATGAAAGTGGGATTGAAAGAAATAAAAATCTAGATGTTGCTAAACCCACTATATTGGATTTCAAGGAATTTAATTATGAAAATTGCTCTTTGATTGATTGTATTTCCTTGTTGCAATCCGTGCTAAATTCTCCACATGCTTATAGTCGGAATAAAGCCTTCACCGAACATATTGTTGATGCCTTGATGCAATCTTATGAAGAAAAACTTGAGTTGACAGTTTCTATCCCTAGAAAACTCTATGATGAGTGGGAACCAACTATTAAAATTAAAATTAAATATCATGAGTTTTATGCTTTGTGTGATTTGGGTGCTAGTGTCTCTACTATTCCCAAGACTTTGTGTGATTTACTAGATTTCCGTAATTTTGATGATTGCTCTCTAAACTTGCATCTTGCGGATTCCACTATTAAGAAACCAATGGGAAGAATTAATGATGTTCTTATTGTTGCAAATAGGAATTATGTGCCCGTAGATTTCACTGTTCTTGATATAGATTGCAATCCTTCTTGCCCTATTATTCTTGGTAGACCTTTCCTTAGAACGGTTGGTGCGATTATTGACATGAAGGAAGGGAATATTAGATTTCAATTTCCATTAAAAAAGGGAATGGAACACTTTCCAAGAAAGAAAATAAAATTACCATACGAAACTATCATGAGAGCCTTGTGACGCCCGGATAATTAAGCTACAGTAACCCTCTGCTAAGGATGCCACGTCCCCTCGGTTACTGTTGATAAACTCGAGTTAGTTCAAAAACGATTCAAATTCAAATTTAAAATATAGGCAAACAGTAAAAGTTTCCAAACATTAAAACTAAAATGCTCTAGACGTGCCAAATAATGCATAGGTAATTATGGTTAAGAAACCCCATTTTTATAAAATGTTTAAATACCCTTAGGTGAATAAAACAGTAGCAAAAACCAATATACAAATGCTTTTATAATTAACAAAATACTAAACTAAATAGCTTTGGGGTAAAACCTTTTTGTTGTAGGGGATTTTAATGTATTACTAAATTAGGGATTATTTTAATATTAGTTAAAAACTAAATGAAAAAGAAACTAGAAATAAAACAGAAAAGGGAGAAACTAAACTAACAAAAAAAAGAGAAAGCCCCCCCCCCGCTGGGCCAAGTGGCCCAGCTGGCCTCAGCCGACCGAACGGGCCGCCCCCCCCCCCGGCCCAGCCGGCCCACCCCACTCCCCTTATCCCCCTCACCGAAACCCTAGCCCGATCCCACTCCCCACTCCCCCCCACTCCCCACGCCTCCCTCTCGATCCCATCTGGATCGGGGAGGGGCCCCGACCACGACGCCGCCCGGATCGATCCCGGCGCCACTCACCACCCTGCCGCCCTCGTCGCCGGTGGCTCGGTCGCTGGCCCCCGCCCTCGTCCTCGCGCCCCGTCCCCTCTCCCTCGACGGCGCCCCTCGCTGCGACGGCCGCGACCGTGCCCTCGACGCCCGACGCCGCCTCGACCACGCCTCCCCGCCCGGACCGCCACCTCGCCGGAGCTGCCTTGCCGCTACACCTCGTCACCACGTCGCCGTCGTCACCGTCTCCTCCCCGCGCCCCTCTGCCTTGACCCCACGCTCCCGCGGTGAGGCCTCGTCCTCGCCTGTCCCCGCGCCATATGCGCCTCCCTCGATGCGCCACCGCGCGCACGCTCACCATCGCGTCCGCCGCGCCCATCGCCGGGAGCCCCGCGTCACTTGCCCGCCGCCGAACCAGCGCTCGCCGAGCTCGCGTCGCCCGCGACCGCTCTCTGGCCCCGCCCACGGCTCACCACCCCAGCGCGCGCGCCGGCGACGCTCGCCGCCCTGCCTCCTCCTCCTGCGCCGCTCGCCCTCGGGCCCCCCCTGCTACCGCGCTGCCGCGCCGCTCGCCGGCCACCGCTGCACCTGGCCTCGCCCCTGCTTCCCCTTGCCGGTGCCGCGCCGCCACTCCGGTGGCCATCGCCGGCCGCGGCCTTGCCCGCGCCCCGTTCGGGCGAGCGCCCTCTAGGCCCAGATGGGCCACAGACATGTGGGGCCCTGCCCCCAGAACGTTTTATTAAAAAAAGGATAAATATAAAAATATATAACTAATTAATTAATTAATTAATTACAGAAATAATTAACTTAATGAATTTTGATCAATTAAACTAAAACAATAATTAAAGTAAAAATAAATTTAATTAATTAATTAAATAAATTAATTAATTAACCTAATTAACCTATTAGCTTAATTAAATAGTAATTAGTTTAACTAAACCCTAATTAACCTAACAGAGTATGACAGGTGGGTCCCACTGGACCCACGCATCAGTTGACCTAGTCAACCCTTGTTGACAGGTGACGTCAGCATGACATCATGCTGATGTCATAAATCCAAATTTCGAATTAAATTAAATAATTAATTAAATTCCAGAAATTAGTAAAATCTTTAGAAAATCATATCTTTTAATCCGTAACTCGAATTAAAATACTTTCTACATGAAAGTTGCTCAGAACGACGACGAGACGAATTTGAATACGCAGCCCGTTTATCCGCCACGCATCCCTAGCATAGCGAACACGCATATTTACCCCTCCTGTTCGTTTGTCCGAAAACGCGAAACACCGGGGATATTTTCCCGGATGTTATCCCCCTTCACCGGTGTCACCTAATACCGCGTTGGGGCACCCCTAGTACCGATACTCACATCAGCCCCGTTGTGGATCGCCATACCCATTGTCGGGTTATTATCCGACAATGTCCTTCACAACCAAAATTATTGTGAGTTCTTTACCTGATACATAATGCCCTTGGTAAATGGTATCATCTGCTTGGCCAACCATGCTCTGCTTTCGAGCTGGTCGTATTTACTATTGAGCTCGTGTTATATGTTTCCACGATACCCTGACGGGTTGAACCTATGCCTTCCTTTATATGTGTGAACTCAGAAGTTTTCACGAGTCATACTCATCTGGTATTTCACCAGATAAAACTTTCAACACTAATGCCTTTATCAAAGCGAAAAGTGAATGGAAGGTTATATATTGAAGAAGTGGGAGTCGACCTTGAACTTTGTGTTCATGCCCATGGACACGATGTAGATCTTATCATTAAAGCTTTTCTTAAATTAATTATTCCCTTGGTATAAGTTCATCTTATCTCTGGGATCTGGCCTTTTGCAATCGTGGTTCTGACCATGTTCTCCTTTAAATAACATTTCTCGTGTAAGTTTAAGCATTTGTCTTCTGCAGAGCAATACCCTAGTCCAATCTCTACTTTGATCTGCCGTCGAGCATTACCCCCCTGGTATCTCGAGATTATCATGGAACTGCATAACCTCTTATGAGTTCTTCATCAGGTATTACATTCTCACGGACTCCAATTTTTCACGGGCCTTGAGTTATGAAACACTCAAGGACACCGACAACGGAATCGAGTCTGCACTGCGATTCAACGAGGATTAGAGATCTTCATCGCTTACAAGTTTAATACTCCATGTCTGCCCTAGCCTGAACGGATACATCTTTATCGTGCTAATTTTAATCATCAGCATTCTGAGCTCTTCAAGGGTATCAACTGAATTCATGTTGAGAAATACCATCCTTGCCCCCGATGATTTGTGTTATCATCGGCCACTTTATTGCCTTCCCTCCAACACAAACTTGTTTATGTTTTGTGTTATACCTTGAGTTCCTTGCTATCCAGCATTTGTCCTTCTTTACCTTGGAATATTACCACCTTTTGTGTCAAGAATGTCATGGTAATTTTACTACGTCTTGAGAATTCTTGGTATAGTAATATCTCTCGCCATTTGCGTTCTTTTCTTGGTCTCCGTGTTGTTTCTAACCGGAATACCGACAAATGGTCTGTGATGTGTAAATTCTAAACTTCTAGCAACCCTATTGCTTTGAAGTTATTGGTCTACAGTTTCATTAGAATTCTATTGCTGATTGAATCATCATTCAAACATTGATCATGCTACCTAGTCCAGATTTCTGGGTGCACCCTTCTATCATTGCTCAGTTGAGCATGTTTCCCTCGAGCATACATCATTATATCATTGATCCGACAAATGATATTTCCTATTCACATAATTGTGGAAATCCATCTTTGGAAATCTCGATGAGTTGTCGCTGAGTTCATCAGCCACCTCATTCTATCCTTGATTTAATAATGAACTCATGATTCGGAACTTGCTTCCACAGTTCAATTCCCGAGAATCTTACAATGTTATCTTGACAATTTGTGTCGCACCTTTTCTCCTCGGGCCTCCTGAGTCCGAGTTATCCTGACACCAATCAGATCTGAATCTCGGTCAGATATGATGGTTGGAACATATTTCCAAGAGTTATAACATTGGTCTTATGTGAGCCGGTAAGGTGGTGTCGTGCCTAGCACACCTGGCCGGTTGGCCATATTGTTATAGATTCCCTTTCAGCAAGGTTATCCATTCTTCCATGAGGAAATTGTAAGACTTATTCTACAAGTTATTCTTGATGGATTCTTTGTGTTTCCAAAGTCTGATCTTCAACTGATGACCATGTCAATGCTTTCTCGGAGCATGCCTATGGTACTTCAATTTTCAACAAGACCATTTGAAGCCCAATGCTAAATGTTTCCTGCTCAATTATCCAAACACCGATGTACGGGTAATGTCATGAAATTTCTCTCCCCTACCTAAGGAGTTTTCTACATTATATCCTGTCATGGATAATATGTTCTGCTTGTCCTTGGGAAGAATATACCCTTGAAATATGTGTTTAAACCCATTTTCCTTTCCATTGTTCTGTTTAATCTGATAATCATATTTGCCTTCCCATTGGTTGGTTTAACATGTCTTGTGATCTATATGATCTAAGCGGTAATATTCTCCTGCTTATGTAAACACCTCGGTGTACAATTCTGTCAGCAAGACCCTGTTACTATTGTTGATGACATTTCGGTAGCCACCGATGGACGAGAACCTTGCCTATTGGCTCGCCTCGTTCAACGAGCAGGAAAATGGTTCTCTTCGTCCCTCGCCCTTGGTACCGATGTTGTTGCCGACATAACTGATAGGCTATCCTCTGACATACCTTGCTTACATGATCGTGCAAGACGTCACCGCCCTTCCTAGTTTTAACCCACATGGTGGGCCCATAACCCACAGGTCCCAGGATCGAAACCTGACTCTCCTATACACCCTGTTGTCGAAGTTAATCCTCGTGCTTGGCTTCGTATTTAATTCACGGGCCACCTTCCTAGTGCTCTATTCTGGTATCAGCCGCAATACTTACTCTCGCTGCTCTGAAACCCTTTCTCACTCTGGTTCAGACTTCGAGCAACTATCTATCCACTTCGAACCTCTTATTGTACCTTCGTACCTTACTCTTGATGTATTCGATATGTTCAGCTCGAGAGATAATCTTACGCTCATTCAGGGGTTAACCCCCAGATTGTTTCCCTCATAAGCATTCTGTCGTAGCCGAGCTTCCCCTTACCTATTCGTAAGTACGTTGGAGTTCCCGAGAAAAGGACGACATCACCATGATGACCTGAAGCAGAGAAATGAAGACGTCAATGTAATGGATCGACCTCTTCAAGAAGAGCAACCAAGACTGCGAAGATTCGTTAGCATTTCGTAACCAGACCTTTCCCCCTTAGCCCCCCTCTTAAATCTCGGGACGAGATTTCTTGTAGTGGAGGAGAATTGTGACGCCCGGATAATTAAGCTACAGTAACCCTCTGCTAAGGATGCCACGTCCCCTCGGTTACTGTTGATAAACTCGAGTTAGTTCAAAAACGATTCAAATTCAAATTTAAAATATGGGCAAACAGTAAAAGTTTCCAAACATTAAAACTAAAATGCTCTAGACGTGCCAAATAATGCATAGGTAATTATGGTTAAGAAACCCCATTTTTATAAAATGTTTAAATACCCTTAGGTGAATAAAACAGTAGCAAAAACCAATATACAAATGCTTTTATAATTAACAAAATACTAAACTAAATAGCTTTGGGGTAAAACCTTTTTGTTGTAGGGGATTTTAATGTATTACTAAATTAGGGATTATTTTAATATTAGTTAAAAACTAAATGAAAAAGAAACTAGAAATAAAACAGAAAAGGGAGAAACTAAACTAACAAAAAAAAGAGAAAGCCCCCCCCCCCCCGCTGGGCCAAGTGGCCCAGCTGGCCTCAGCCGCCCGAACGGGCCGCCCCTCCCCCCCGGCCCAGCCGGCCCACCCCACTCCCCTTATCCCCCTCACCGAAACCCTAGCCCGATCCCACTCCCCACTCCCCCCCCACTCCCCACGCCTCCCTCTCGATCGCATCTGGCTCGGGGAGGGGCCCCGACCACGACGCCGCCCGGATCGATCCCGGCGCCACTCACCACCCTGCCGCCCTCGTCGCCGGTGGCTCGGTCGCTGGCCCCCGCCCTCGTCCTCGCGCCCCGTCCCCTCTCCCTCGACGGCGCCCCTCGCTGCGACGGCCGCGACCGTGCCCTCGACGCCCCACGCCGCCTCGACCACGCCTCCCCGCTCGGACCGCCACCTCGCCGGAGCTGCCTTGCCGCTGCACCTCGTCACCACGTCGCCGTCGTCACCGTCTCCTCCCCGCGCCCCTCTGCCTTGACACCACGCTCCCGCGGTGAGGCCTCGTCCTCGCCTGTCCCCGCGCCATATGCGCCTCCCTCGATGCGCCACCGCGCGCACGCTCACCATCGCGTCCGCCGCGCCCATCGCCGAGAGCCCCGCGTCACTTGCGCGCCGCCGAACCAGCGCTCGCCGAGCTCGCGTCGCCCGCGACCGCTCTCTGGCCCCGCCCACGACTCACCACCCCAGCGCGCGCGCCGGCGACGCTCGCCGCCCTGCCTCCTCCTCCTGCGCCGCTCGCCCTCGGACCCCCCCTGCTACCGCGCTGCCGCGCCGCTCGCCGGCCACCACTGCACCTGGCCTCGCCCCTGCTTCCCCTTGCCGGTGCCGCGCCGCCACTCCGGTGGCCATCGCCGGCCGCGGCCTTGCCCGCGCCCCGTTCGGGCGAGCGCCCGCACCCGCTCGCCCGCGCCCTCTAGGCCCAGATGGGCCACAGACATGTGGGGCCCTGCCCCCAGAACGTTTTATTAAAAAAAAGAAAAAAAGGATAAATATAAAAATATATAACTAATTAATTAATTAATTAATTAATTACAGAAATAATTAACTTAATGAATTTTGATCAATTAAACTAAAACAATAATTAAAGTAAAAATAAATTTAATTAATTAACTAAATTAATTAACCTAATTAACCTATTAGCTTAATTAAATAGTAATTAGTTTAACTAAACCCTAATTAACCTAACAGAGTATGACAGGTGGGTCCCACTGGACCCACGCATCAGTTGACCTAGTCAACCCCTGTTGACTGGTGACGTCAGCATGACATCATGCTGATGTCATAAATCCAAATTTCGAATTAAATTAAATAATTAATTAAATTCCAGAAATTAGTAAAATCTTTAGAAAATCATATCTTTTAATCCGTAACTCGGATTAAAATACTTTCTACATGAAAGTTGCTCAGAACGACGAGACGAATTTGAATATGCAGCCCGTTTATCCGCCACGCATCCCTAGCATTGCGAACACGCAAATTTCCCCCTCCTGTTCGTCTGTCCGAAAACGCGAAACACCGGGGATATTTTCCCGGATGTTATCCCCCTTCACCGGTGTCACCTAATACCGCGTTGGGGCACCCCTAGCACCGTTACTTGTCTTGTCATGGATCGTTATGCATCTGTTTGCATTATATTCATTGTTTCTTCCCCCCTCTTCTCTCGCTAGACACCGAGACCGACGCCGCTGCTACCCGGTACGACTACGGAGTTGACGACCCCTCTTTCTTGCCAGAGCAACCAGGCAAGCCCCCGCTTTGATCACCAGATATCGCCTACTCTTCTCTATACTGCTTGCATTAGAGTAGTGTAGCATGTTACTGCTTCCCGTTAATCCTATACTGATGCATAGCCTGTCCTTGCTACTACTGTTGTTACCTTTACCTGCAATCCTAATGCTTAGTATAGGATGCTAGTATTTCCATCTGTGGCCCTACATTCTTGTCCGTCTGCCTTGCTATACTATCGGGCCGTGATCACTCGGGAGTTGATCACGGGTATATACTATATACTTTATACATGATACATGTGGTGACTAAAGACGGGTCGGCTTGAGGAGCACCCGCGAGTGGATCTTTGAGGCGGAGCGACAGGGCAGGTTCCGACCACCTAGGAGAGAGGTGGGCCTGGCCCTGGTCGACGTTCGCGGATACTTAACACGCTTAACGAGATCTGGGTATTTGATCTGAGTCTGGCCATTTGGTCTATACGCACTAACCATCTACGCGGGAGTAGTTATGGGTATCCCGGCGTCGTGGTATCAGCCAAAGCCTTCTTGACGTCAGCGACAGAGCGGCGCGCGCTGGATTGGACTGGAACGCCACTAGGCTAGGTCTGCTTCCGGCCGCCCACGCAACGTGCAGGTGTGCTCAGGGCGATGGGCCCAGACCCCTGGGCGCTTAGGTTTAGACCGGCGTGCTGACCTCTCTGTTGGTCTAGGTGGGGCTGCGACGTGTTGATCTTCCGAGGCCGGGCATGACCCAGGAAAGTGTGTCCGGCCAAATGGGATCGAGCGTGTTGGGGTATGTGGTGCACCCCTGCAGGGAAGTTAATCTATTCGAATAGCCGTGATCTTCGGTAACAGGACGACTTGGAGTTGTATCTTGACCTTATGACAACTAGAACCGGATACTTAATAAAACACACCCTTCCAAGTGCCAGATACAACCGGTGGTCGCTCTCTCACAGGGCGACGAGGAGAGGATCATCGGTTAGGATTATGCTATGCGATGCTACTTGGAGGACTTCAGTCTACTCTCTTCTACATGTTGCAAGATGGAGGCTGCCAGAAGCGTAGTCTTCGAAAGGATTAGTTATCCCCCTCTTATTCTGGCATTCTGCAGTTCAGTCCACATATGACACCCTTATTCCATTTGATACCCATGCATATGTAGTGTAGCTCCTTGCTTGCGAGTACTTTGGATGAGTACTCACGGTTGCTTTCTCCCTCTTTTCCCCCTACCCCTTCTACCTGGTTGTCGCAACCAGATGTCGGAGCCCAGGAGCCAGACTCCACCGTCGACGACGACTCCTACTACACCGGAGGTGCCTACTACTACGTGCTGCCCGCTGACGACGACCAGGAGTAGTTAGGAGGATCCCAGGCAGGAGGCCTGTGCCTCTTTCGATATGTATCCCCGTTTGTGCTAGCCTTCTTAAGGCAAACTTGTTTAACTTATTTCTGTACTCAGATATTGTTGCTTCCGCTGACTCGTCTATGATCGAGCTCTTGTATTCGAGCCCTCGAGGCCCCTGGCTTGTAATATGATGCTTGTATGACTTATTTTATTTGTAGAGTTGTGTTGTGATATCTTCCCGTGAGTCCCTGATTTTGATCGTACACGTTTGCGTGTATGACTAGTGTACGATTGAATCGAGGGCGTCACAAGTTGGTATCAGAGCCGACTGCCTGTAGGAATTCCCCCTTCCACACTCCTTGGCCGAAGTCTAGTCTAGACATTGCAAAACTTTTACTAACATGGCTGTGTGCCTTACGGGCCCACGTCGCCATCTGGGTGGTATTAGGATCTTTTATTCCTCGTCTATACTCTGGAACTCTGATCTCTCTTTTATTCGGGTTAAATGAATTTTGCTAAATCTAACATTAGGATCTCGTTATCACTTTCACCCGGAGAGCCCCTTATTACTAATGATCATCTGCTGCACGGGAAGACCCTGAAGATACTCTCCGCTGTTAACCCGAGAACTTGTGTTCGTCGCGTTTGCAATTCCCCTTCCACCGTCAACCCTTATGGGTAATTACTTACAGTTGGTATTCTTACATTCATCCCCAGTTTATTACAAGATACCCCGAAATACTCGTCGTTGTTTCGATAATCCTTTGAGCTTACTGCCTTGCTGTTCTTTGTCACCTGAATACCCCTACGGATAATTCTCGCACTTATCGAGTATCCGCTCATTCCCAGTTGTTCAGGTGTTTCACCAAAGACTTCAGAATATCATTCGATCTTCCGAGAATCCCGAGCAGCCTATTGCTCTTGAAATTCTCGCTTGCTTGCATTATGGTTAATCCCATAAGTTTCGTAATCTTATTGGCCTCCCTTGTCATTATCATTTTAAGTCTGTTGATTCAATATGTTGAGGATGCTCGCATTCCTCAGTAGAATCCTAGGATTCATCCTTCCGGCTCAGACGTCATTTGGATATGAGCTGGTTCTTGACCAATCAATGCCTTGATCGTTTGTGCTTCCAAGTCTGTTGAACTTATTCATTTTCGATTAGAACGATTGCTTATGATCCCTTGATTTGGAGATCATAAAGTTTCTTTGCATTAAGCTTTGAATTAGTCAGTTGTTTCTATAACCCGATGCCATGGCATTCCTTCTTCCTTTGATTGAGTACCGATACTCACATCAGCCCCGTTGTGGATCGCCATACCCATTGCCGGGTTATTATCCGACAATGTCCTTCACAACCAAAATTATTGTGAGTTCTTTACCTGATACATAATGCCCTTGGTAAATGGTATCATCTGCTTGGCCAACCATGCTCTGCTTTCGAGCTGGTCGTATTTACTATTGAGCTCGTGTTATATGTTTCCACGATACCCTGACGGGTTGAACCTATGCCTTCCTTTATATGTGTGAACTCAGAAGTTTTCACGAGTCATACTCATCTGGTATTTCACCAGATAAAACTTTCAACACTAATGCCTTTATCAAAGCGAAAAGTGAATGGAAGGTTATATATTGAAGAAGTGGGAGTCGACCTTGAACTTTGTGTTCATGCCCATGGACACGATGTAGATCTTATCATTAAAGCTTTTCTTAAATTAATTATTCCCTTGGTATAAGTTCATCTTATCTCTGGGATCTGGCCTTTTGCAATCGTGGTTCTGACCATGTTCTCCTTTAAATAACATTTCTCATGTAAGTTTAAGCATTTGTCTTCTGCAGAGCAATACCCTAGTCCAATCTCTACTTTGATCTGCCGTCGAGCATTACCCCCCTGGTATCTCGAGATTATCATGGAACTGCATAACCTCTTATGAGTTCTTCATCAGGTATTACATTCTCACGGACTCCAATTTTTCACGGGCCTTGAGTTATGAAACACTCAAGGACACCGACAACGGAATCGAGTCTGCACTGCGATTCAACGAGGATTAGAGATCTTCATCGCTTACAAGTTTAATACTCCATTTCTGCCCTAGCCTGAACGGATACATCTTTATCGTGCTAATTTTAATCATCAGCATTCTGAGCTCTTCAAGGGTATCAACTGAATTCATGATGAGAAATACCATCCTTGCCCCCGATGATTTGTGTTATCATCGGCCACTTTATTGCCTTCCCTCCAACACAAACTTGTTTATGTTTTGTGTTATACCTTGAGTTCCTTGCTATCCAGCATTTGTCCTTCTTTACCTTGGAATATTACCACCTTTTGTGTCAAGAATGTCATGGTAATTTTACTACCTCTTGAGAATTCTTGGTATAGTAATATCTCTCGCCATTTGCGTTCTTTTCTTGGTCTCCGTGTTGTTTCTAACCGGAATACCGACAAATGGTCTGTGATGTGTAAATTCTAAACTTCTAGCAACCCTATTGCTTTGAAGTTATTGGTCTACAGTTTCATTAGAATTCTATTGCTGATTGAATCATCATTCAAACATTGATCATGCTACCTAGTCCAGATTTCTGGGTGCACCCTTCTATCATTGCTCAGTTGAGCATGTTTCCCTCGAGCATACATCATTATATCATTGATCCGACAAATGATATTTCCTGTTCACATAATTGTGGAAATCCATCTTTGGAAATCTCGATGAGTTGTCGCTGAGTTCATCAGCCACCTCATTCTATCCTTGATTTAATAATGAACTCATGATTCGGAACTTGCTTCCACAGTTCAATTCCCGAGAATCTTACAATGTTATCTTGACAATTTGTGTCGCACCTTTTCTCCTCGGGCCTCCTGAGTCCGAGTTATCCTGACACCAATCAGATCTGAATCTCGGTCAGATATGATGGTTGGAACATATTTCCAAGAGTTATAACATTGGTCTTATGTGACCCGGTAAGGTGGTGTCGTGCCTAGCACACCTGGCCGGTTGGCCATATTGTTATAGATTCCCATTCAGCAAGGTTATCCATTCTTCCATGAGGAAATTGTAAGACTTATTCTACAAGTTATTCTTGATGGATCCTTTGTGTTTCCAAAGTCTGATCTTCAACTGATGACCATGTCAATGCTTTCTCGGAGCATGCCTATGGTACTTCAATTTTCAACAAGACCATTTGAAGCCCAATGCTAAATGTTTCCTGCTCAATTATCCAAACACCGATGTACGGGTAATGTCATGAAATTTCTCTCCCCTACCTAAGGAGTTTTCTACATTATATCCTGTCATGGATAATATGTTCTGCTTGTCCTTGGGAAGAATATACCCTTGAAATATATGTTTAAACCCATTTTCCTTTCCATTGTTCTGTTTAATCTGATAATCATATTTGCCTTCCCATTGGTTGGTTTAACATGTCTTGTGATCTATATGATCTAAGCGGTAATATTCTCCTGCTTATGTAAACACCTCGGTGTACAATTCTGTCAGCAAGACCCTGTTACTATTGTTGATGACATTTCGGTAGCCACCGATGGACGAGAACCTTGCCTATTGGCTCGCCTTGTTCAACGAGCAGGAAAATGGTTCTCTTCGTCCCTCGCCCTTGATACCGATGTTGTTGCCGACATAACTGATAGGCTATCCTCTGACATACCTTGCTTACATGATCGTGCAAGACGTCACCGCCCTTCCTAGTTTTAACCCACATGGTGGGCCCATAACCCACAGGTCCCAGGATCGAAACCTGACTCTCCTATACACCCTGTTGTCGAAGTTAATCCTCGTGCTTGGCTTCGTATTTAATTCACGGGCCACCTTCCTAGTGCTCTATTCTGGTATCAGCCGCAATACTTACTCTCGCTGCTCTGAAACCCTTTCTCACTCTGGTTCAGACTTCGAGCAACTATCTATCCACTTCGAACCTCTTATTGTACCTTCGTACCTTACTCTTGATGTATTCGATATGTTCAGCTCGAGAGATAATCTTACGCTCATTCAGGGGTTAACCCCCAGATTGTTTCCCTCATAAGCATTCTGTCGTAGCCGAGCTTCCCCTTACCTATTCGTAAGTACGTTGGAGTTCCCGAGAAAAGGACGACATCACCATGATGACCTGAAGCAGAGAAATGAAGACGTCAATGTAATGGATCGACCTCTTCAAGAAGAGCAACCAAGACTGAGAAGATTCGTTAGCATTTCGTAACCAGACCTTTCCCCCTTAGCCCCCCTCTTAAATCTCGGGACGAGATTTCTTGTAGTGGAGGAGAATTGTGACGCCCGGATAATTAAGCTACAGTAACCCTCTGCTAAGGATGCCACGTCCCCTCGGTTACTGTTGATAAACTCGAGTTAGTTCAAAAACGATTCAAATTCAAATTTAAAATATGGGCAAACAGTAAAAGTTTCCAAACATTAAAACTAAAATGCTCTAGACGTGCCAAATAATGCATAGGTAATTATGGTTAAGAAACCCCATTTTTATAAAATGTTTAAATACCCTTAGGTGAATAAAACAGTAGCAAAAACCAATATACAAATGCTTTTATAATTAACAAAATACTAAACTAAATAGCTTTGGGGTAAAACCTTTTTGTTGTAGGGGATTTTAATGTATTACTAAATTAGGGATTATTTTAATATTAGTTAAAAACTAAATGAAAAAGAAACTAGAAATAAAACAGAAAAGGGAGAAACTAAACTAACAAAAAAAAGAGAAAGCCCCCCCCCCCCCCCCGCTGGGCCAAGTGGCCCAGCTGGCCTCAGCCGCCCGAACGGGCCGCCCCTCCCCCCCCGGCCCAGCCAGCCCACCCCACTCCCCTTATCCCCCTCACCGAAACCCTAGCCCGATCCCACTCCCCACTCCCCCCACTCCCCACGCCTCCCTCTCGATCCCATCTGGATCGGGGAGGGGCCCCGACCACGACGCCGCCCGGATCGATCCCGGCGCCACTCACCACCCTGGCGCCCTCGTCGCCGGTGGCTCGGTCGCTGGCCCCCGCCCTCGTCCTCGCGCCCCGTCCCCTCTTCCCCGACGGCGCCCCTCGCTGCGACGGCCGCGACCGTGCCCTCGACGCCCGACGCCGCCTCGACCACGCCTCCCCGCCCGGACCGCCACCTCGCCGGAGCTGCCTTGCCGCTGCACCTCGTCACCACGTCGCCGTCGTCACCGTCTCCTCCCCGCGCCCCTCTGCCTTGACCCCACGCTCCCGCGGTGAGGCCTCGTCCTCGCCTGTCCCCGCGCCATATGCGCCTCCCTCGATGCGCCACCGCACGCACGCTCACCATCGCGTCCGCCGCGCCCATCGCCGGGAGCCCCGCGTCACTTGCCCGCCGCCGAACCAGCGCTCGCCGAGCTCGCGTCGCCCGCGACCGCTCTCTGGCCCCGCCCACGGCTCACAACCCCAGCGTGCGCGCCGGCGACGCTCGCCGCCCTGCCTCCTCCTCCTGCGCCGCTCGCCCTCGGACCCCCCTGCTACCGCGCCGCTCGCCGGCCACCACTGCACCTGGCCTCGCCCCTGCTTCCCCTTGCCGGTGCCGCGCCGCCACTCCGGTGGCCATCGCCGGCCGCGGCCTTGCCCGCGCCCCGTTCGGGCGAGCGCCCGCACCCGCTCGCCCGCGCCCTCTAGGCCCAGATGGGCCACAGACATGTGGGGCCCTGCCCCCAGAACGTTTTATTAAAAAAAAGAAAAAAAGGATAAATATAAAAATATATAACTAATTAATTAATTAATTAATTAATTACAAAAATAATTAACTTAATGAATTTTGATCAATTAAACTAAAACAATAATTAAAGTAAAAATAAATTTAATTAATTAATTAATTAACTAAATTAATTAACCTAATTAACCTATTAACTTAATTAAATAGTAATTAGTTTAACTAAACCCTAATTAACCTAACAGAGTATGACAGGTGGGTCCCACTGGACCCACGCATCAGTTGACCTAGTCAACCCCTGTTGACTGGTGACGTCAGCATGACATCATGCTGATGTCATAAATCCAAATTTCGAATTAAATTAAATAATTAATTAAATTCCAGAAATTAGTAAAATCTTTAGAAAATCATATCTTTTAATCCGTAACTCGGATTAAAATACTTTCTACATGAAAGTTGCTCAGAACGACGAGACGAATTTGAATACGCAGCCCGTTTATCCTCCACGCATCCCTAGCATAGCGAACACGCAAATTTCCCCCTCCTGTTCGTCTGTCCGAAAACGCGAAACACCGGGGATATTTTCCCGGATGTTATCCCCCTTCACCGGTGTCACCTAATACCGCGTTGGGGCACCCCTAGCACCGTTACTTGTCTTGTCATGCATTGTTATGCATCTGTTTGCATTATATTCATTGTTGCTTCCCCCCTCTTCTCTCGCTAGACACCGAGACCGACGCCGCTGCTACCCGGTACGACTACGGAGTTGACGACCCCTCTTTCTTGCCAGAGCAACCAGGCAAGCCCCCGCTTTGATCACCAGATATCGCCTACTCTTCTCTATACTACTTGCATTAGAGTAGTGTAGCATGTTACTGCTTCCCGTTAATCCTATACTGATGCATAGCCTGTCCTTGCTACTACTGTTGTTACCTTTACCTGCAATCCTAATGCTTAGTATAGGATGCTAGTATTTCCATCTGTGGCCCTACATTCTTGTCCGTCTGCCTTGCTATACTATCGGGCCGTGATCACTCGGGAGTTGATCACGGGTATATACTATATACTTTATACATGATACATGTGGTGACTAAAGACGGGTCAGCTTGAGGAGCACCCGCGAGTGGATCTTTGAGGCGGAGCGACAAGGCAGGTTCCGACCACCTAGGAGAGAGGTGGGCCTGGCCCTGGTCGACGTTCGCGGATACTTAACACGCTTAACGAGATCTGGGTATTTGATCTGAGTCTGGCCATTTGGTCTATACGCACTAACCATCTACGCGGGAGTAGTTATGGGTATCCCGGCATCGTGGTATCAGTCAAAGCCTTCTTGACGTCAGCGACAGAGCGGCGCGCGCTGGATTGGACTGGAACGCCACTAGGCTAGGTCTGCTTCCGGCCGCCCATGCAACGTGCAGGTGTGCTAAGGGCGATGGGCCCAGACCCCTGGGCGCTTAGGTTTAGACCGGCGTGCTGACCTCTCTGTTGGTCTAGGTGGGGCTGCGACGTGTTGATCTTCCGAGGCCGGGCATGACCCAGGAAAGTGTGTCCGGCCAAATGGGATCGAGCGTGTTGGGGTATGTGGTGCACCCCTGCAGGGAAGTTAATCTATTCGAATAGTCGTGATCTTCGGTAACAGGACGACTTGGAGTTGTATCTTGACCTTATGACAACTAGAACCGGATACTTAATAAAACACACCCTTCCAAGTGCCAGATACAACCGGTGGTCGCTCTCTCACAGGGCGACGAGGAGAGGATCATCGGTTAGGATTATGCTATGCGATGCTACTTGGAGGACTTCAGTCTACTCTCTTCTACATGTTGCAAGACGGAGGCTGCCAGAAGCGTAGTCTTCGAAAGGATTAGTTATCCCCCTCTTATTCTGGCATTCTGCAGTTCAGTCCACATATGACACCCTTATTCCATTTGATACCCATGCATATGTAGTGTAGCTCCTTGCTTGCGAGTACTTTGGATGAGTACTCACGGTTGCTTTCTCCCTCTTTTCCCCCTACCCCTTCTACCTGGTTGTCGCAACCAGATGTCGGAGCCCAGGAGCCAGACGCCACCGTCGACGACGACTCCTACTACACCGGAGGTGCCTACTACTACGTGCTGCCCGCTGACGATGACCAGGAGTAAATAGGAGGATCCCAGGCAGGAGGCCTGCGCCTCTTTCGATCTGTATCCCCGTTTGTGCTAGCCTTCTTAAGGCAAACTTGTTTAACTTATGTCTGTACTCAGATATTGTTGCTTCCGCTGACTCGTCTATGATCGAGCTCTTGTATTCGAGCCCTCGAGGCCCCTGGCTTGTAATATGATGCTTGTATGACTTATTTTATTTGTAGAGTTGTGTTGTGATATCTTCCCGTGAGTCCCTGATTTTGGTCGTACACGTTTGCGTGTATGACTAGTGTACGATTGAATCGGGGGTGTTACAAGCCACTTATGGATTGCCTACCAAAGATGGCAATACCTAGATCTATTCTTGCTCGTTATGCCTAGCTAGGGGCGTTAAACGATAGCGCTTGTTGGGAGGCAACCCAATTTTATTTTTATTACTTTCTTTTTGATCCTGTTTAGTAATAAATAGATTATTTAGCCTGTGTTTTTTTTGTGTTTTTTGTGTTTAATTAGTGTTTGTGCCAAGTAAAACCGTTGGGAAGACTTGGGGAAAGTCTTGTTGAACTTGCTGTAAAAAACAGAAACTTTAGCGCTCACGAGAACTGCTGTCATTTTTATTTGAAGAGTGATATTGAGTTAATTCTTTTTGCAGATGATTAATAGATAAATTCCTCACGTTCAGAAATTTATCTTAGAATTTTTGGGGTTCGATATCTTGCGCTAGCTACATATTACTACATACTGTTCTGTTTTTGACAGATTATGTTTTTTGTGTGTTGTTTGCTTATTTTGATGAATCTATGGCTAGTAAAATAGTTTATAATCCATAGAGAAGTTGAAATACAGTAGGTTTAACACCAATATAAATAAATAATGAGTTCATTACAGTACCTTGAAGTGGTATTTTGTTTTCTTTCGCTAACGGAGCTCACGAGTTTTCTATTTTCAGTTTTGTGTTGTGAAGTTTTCAAGTTTTGGGTGAATTCTTTCGATGGATCATGGAACAAGGAGTGGCAAGAGCCTAAGATTGGGGATGCCCATGGCTACCCCAAGATAATCCAATAACACCAAAAATTCAAAGCTTGGGGATGCCCCCGGAAGGCATCCCCTCTTTCGTCCACTTCCATCGGTAATTTACTAGGAGCTATATTTTTATTCACTAACATGATATGTGTTTTGCTTGGAGCGTCTTGTATTATTTGTGTCTTTGTTTGTTAGTATGCCACAATCATCCTTGGTGTACACACCTTTTGATAGAGCCATACATGAATTAAAATTTGATAGAATACTCTATGTGCTTCACTTATATCTTTTGAGCTAGATAATTTTGCTCTATGTGCTTCACTTATATCTTTTGAGCTAGATAATTTTGCTCTATGTGCTTCACTCATATCTTTTGAGCTAGATAATTTTTCTCTATGTGCTTCGCTTAGATCTTTTAGAGCACGGTGGTGGATATGTTTTAAAGAAACTATTGATCTCCCATGCTTCACTTAAATTAATTTGAGAGTCTCTTAATAGCATGGTAATTTGCCTAATAATAATATGCCTGGTATTCAAGATTTGTGAAACTTTCTTTTGAGTGTGTTGAATACTAAGAAAAGATTGAAGCATGATAATTGTTTTGAGTTACGGAGGTGATAATATTAAAGTCATGCTAGTTGAGTAGTTGTGAATTTAAAGAATACTTGTGTTGAAGTTTGTTATTCCCGTAACATGCACGTATGGTGAACCGTTATGTGATGAAGTCGGAGCATGATTTATTTATTGATTGTCTTCCTTATGAGTGGCGGTCGGGGACGAGCGATGGTCTTTTCCTACCAATCTATCCCCCCAGGAGCATGCGCATAATGCTTTTCTTTGATAACTTCTAAATTTTTGCAATAAGTATATGAGTTCTTTATGACTAATGTTGAGTCCATGGATTATACGCACTCCCACCCTTCCACCCTTGCTAGCCTCTCTAATACCGCGCTACTTTCGCCGGTATCATCCACCTACCATATACGTTCCTCAAAACAGCCACCATACCTACCTATTATGGCATTTCCATAGCCATTCCGAGATATATTGCCATGCAACTTTCCACCATCTAGTTCATCATGACATATCCATCATTGTCATATTGCTTAGCATGATCATGTAGTTGACATAGTATTTGTGGCAAAGCCACCGTTCATAATTCTTTCATACTTGTCACTCGTGATTCGTTGCATATCCCGGTACACCGCCGGAGGCATTCATATAGAGTCATACTTTGTTTTAGTATCGAGTTGTAATCATTGAGTTGTAAAAAAAAGAAGGCCCAAAAAAATAAAAAAATAAAAAGGGGGCAATGCTACTATCCTTTTTTCCACACTTATGCTTCAAAGTAGCACCATGATATAGCGAGTCTCATATATTGTGCTTCAAAGTAGCACCATGTTCTTCATATAGAGAGTCTCATATGTTGTCACTTTCATATACTAGTGGGAATTTTACGTTATAGAACTTGGCTTGCATATTCCAATGATGGGCTTCCTCAAATTCCCTAGGTCTTCGTGAGCAAGCAAGTTGGATGCACACCCACTAGTTTCTTTTGTTGAGCTTTCATACATTTATAGCTCTAGTGCGTCCGTTGCATGGCAATCCCTACTCACTCACATTGATATCTATTGATGGGCATCTCCATAGCCCGTTGATATGCCTAGTCGATGTGAGACTGTCTTCTCCACAACCACCATTCTATTCCACCTATAGTTCTATATCCATGGCTCACGCTAATGTATTGCGTGAAGATTGAAAAAGTTTTGAAAAAGTTAGAGTATGAAACAATTGCCTATTTCAGTGTTTCGGGTAAACAGCGGAGTCCAAATGGAATAAAATCTTCGGAAACATGATTTTCTCACCAAACGTGATCCAGGAGACCAGGACCCTACTGCAAGGGATCAAAGAGGTGGTCACGAGGGTGGGGGCGCCCCCCTAGGGCGCGCCCCCCTGCCTCGTGGGCCCCTCGGTGCTCCACTGATGTACTCCTTCCTCCTATATATACACACGTACCCCCAGACGATCAAAACAGGAGCCAAAACCCTAATTCCACCACCGCAACTTTCTGTATCCATGAGATCCCATCTTGGGGCCTGTTCCGGAGCTCCGCCGGAAGAGGGTCGTCATCACGGAGGGCTTCTACATCATCCTAGCCCCTCCGATGAAGTGTGAGTAGTTTACCTCAGACCTTCGGGTCCATAGATAGTAGCTAGATGGCTTCTTCTCTCTCTTTGAATCTCAATACAAAGTTCTCCCCCTCTCTCGTGGAGATCTATTCGATGTAATCTTCTTTTTGCGGTTTGTTTGTTGAGACCGATGAATTGTGGGTTTATGATCAAGTCTATCTATGAATAATATTTGAATCTTCTCTGAATTCTTTTATGCATGATTGGTTATCTTTGCAAGTCTCTTCGAATTATCCATTTGCTTTGGCCAACTAGATTGGTAGTTCTTGCCATGGGAGAAGTGCTTAGCTTTGGGTTCGATCTTGCGGTGTCCTTACCCAATGACAGAAGGGGCAGCAAGGCACGTAGTGTATCATTGCCATCGAGGATAACATGATGGGGTTTATTTCATATTGCATGAATTTATCTCTCTACATCATGTCATCTTGCTTAAGGTGTTACTCTGTTTTTAACTTAATACTTTAGATGCATGCTGGATAGAGGTCGATGAGTGGAGTAATAGTAGTAGATGCTGAATCGTTTCGATCTACTTGTCACGGACGTGATGCCTATATACATGATCATGCCTAGATATTCTCATAATTATGCACAATTCTATCAATAGCTCAACAGTAATTTGTTCACCCACCATAGAATACTTATGCTCTTGAGAGAAGCCACTAGTGAAACCTATGGCCCCCGGGTCTATTCTCATCATATCAATCTCCATCACTTTTATATTGCTTTGCTATTTACTTTGCCTTTACTTTTTACTTTGCATCTTTATATCAAAAATACCAAAAATATTATATCTATCAGATCTCACTCTCGTAAGTGACCGTGAAGGGATTGACAACCCCTAATCACGTTGGTTGCGAGTAGCTATCGCTTTGTGCAGGTACGAGGGACTTGAGCGTGGGCTCCTACTGGATTGATACCTTGGTTCTCAAAAACTGAGGGAAATACTTACGCTACTCTGCTGCATCATCCCTTCCTCTTCGGGGAAAACCAACGCAAGCTCAAGACGTAGCAAGAGTCTTGATGACCCACAATTATAGGGGATACATCGTAGTCCTTTCGATAAGTAAGAGTGTCGAACCCAACGAGGAGCAGAAGGAAATGATAAACGGTTTTCAGCAAGGTATTCTCTGCAAGTACTGAAATAAGTGGTAATAGATAGTTTTGTAATGAGATAATTTGTAACGAGCAATAAGTAACAAAAGTAAATAAAGTGCAGCAAGGTGGCCCAGTCATTTTTGTAGCAAAGGACAAGCCTGGACAAACTCTTATATAAGGAAAAGCTCTCCCAAGGACACATGGGAATATTGTCAAGCTAGTTTTCATCACGTTCATATGATTCGCGTTCGGTACTTTGATAATTTGATATGTGGGTGGACCGATGCTTGGGTGCTGTTCTTACTTGAACAAGCATCCCACTTATGATTAACCTCTATTGCAAGCATCCGCAACTACACCGAAAGTATTAAGGTAAACCTAACCATAGCATGAAACATATGGATCCAAATCAGCCCCTTACGAAGCAACGCATAAACTAGGGTTTAAGCTTCTGTCACTCTAGCAACCCATCATCTACTTATTACTTCCCAATGCCTTCCTCTAGGCCCAAATAATGGTGAAGTGTTATGTAGCTGACATTCACATAACACCACTAGAGGCTAGACAACATACATCTCATCAAAATATCGAACGAATACCAAATTCACATGACTACTAATAGCAAGACTTCTCCCTTGTCCTCAGGAACAAACGTAACTACTCACAAAGCATAAACATGTTCATAATCATAGGGGTATTAATATGCATAAAGGATCTGAACATATGATCTTCCACCAATTAAACCAACTAGCATCAACTACAAGGAGTAATTAACACTACTAGCAACCTACTAGCACCAATACCGGACTTGAAGACAAGAATCGGATACAAGAGATGAACTAGGGTTTTGAGATGAGATGGTGCTGATGAAAATGTTGATGGAGATTGCCCTCTCCTGATGAGAGGAGCATTGGTGATGATGATGGCGATGATTTCGCCCTCCGGGAGGGAAGTTTCCCCGGCAGAACAGCTCTGCGAGAGCTCTAGATTGGATCCGCCAAGGTTCCGCCTCGTGGCGGCAGAGTTTCGTCCCGAAAGGTTGCTTCTTCTTTTTTTCTCGACGAAAGACTTCATATAGGAGAAGATGGTCATCGGAGAGCCACCAGGGGGCCCACGAGGCAGGGGGCGCGCCCTAGGGGGGGCGCCCCCCACCCTCATGAGAAGGGTGTGGGCCCCCTGGTCTTCATCTTTGGCGAGGATTTTTCATTATTTATTATAAGGTGTTCCATGGAGTTTCAGGACTTTTGGAGTTGTGCAGGATAGGTCTCTAATATTTGCTCCTTTTCCAGCCAGAATTCCAGCTGCCGGCATTCTCCCTTCTTATGTAAACCTTGTAAAATAAGAGAGAATAGCCATAAGTATTGTGACATAATGTGAAATAACAGCCCATAATGCAATAAATATCGATATAAAAGCATGATGCAAAATGGACGTATCAGTAGTCGAACTTCTTCGCGCTCTAACCGATCAAGTATCGAACATACGACACCTCTGTGTTATGCACACGTTCAGTTCGGCGATGTCCTCCGCCTCCTTGATCCAGCAAGTCAGTAAGGTAGTAGATGAGTTCTGGTAGCAGGACGGTGTGGTGACGGTGACGGTGAACTGATCTCTGCAGGGCTTCGCCTAACACTACGAAAATATGACCAGAGGTGTAAACGGTGGAGGGGGCGCCACACACGGCTAGGCAATTGGCTATTGTGTGCTAGGCGCCCCCTCCCACATATACGTAGGTGGGAGGGAGGAGCAGCCAAAGGGGGTGCCCAAGTAGGAGGAGTCCTACTTGGGGTCTCTCCCAAGCTGCGCCCCCTACCTTATATAGGTGCGAGGGAAAGGCATGGGAGGGTGGCGCCCCCTTTCCTTTCTCCAATGAGAGGGAAAGGCCGGAGGGGCTAGCCCTCCCCCTTTCCTTCCCTAGGGCTGCCTGGCCAGGGAGAGGGGCACACCAGCCCACCGTGGGCTGGTCTATCCCTCCCTTAGCCCATTAAGCCCATAACACCTAACGGGGGTGTTCGGAACCACTTCCAGTGACCCGATGGCTACCCGGTGCATCCCGCAACCCTTCCGGTGTCCGAATACCATCATCCTATATATTAATATTTACCTCATGACCATTTCGAGACTCATCGTCATGTCCGTGATCTCATCTGGGACTCCGAACAACATTCGGTCACCAAATCATATAATTCTTATAACACTATATCGTCAACGAACATTAAGCGTGCGGACCCTACGGGTTCGAGAACTATGTAGACATGACCGAGACACCTCGCCGTTAAATAACCAATAGCGGAACCTGGATGCCCGTCTTGTCTCCTACATATTCTATGAAGATCTTTATCAGTCGAACCGTTTGACAACATACGTAATTCCATTTATCTATCGGTATGTTACTTTCGCGAGATTCGATCATCGGTATCTTCATACCTAGTTCAATCTTGTTACCGGCAAGTCTCTTTACTCGTTCCATAATACATCATCTCGTAACTAACTCCTCAGTCATTTGTTGGCAAGCTTGTGATGTGTATTACCAAGAGGGCCCGGAGATACCTCTCCGATACCCGGAGTGACAAATCGTAATCTCCATCTATGGTAACTCAACAAACACCTTCGGAGATACTTGTAGAGCATCTTTATCACCTAGATACATTGTGACGTTTGATAGCACCCAAGGTACTCCTTCGGTATCTGGGAGTTGCATAATCTCATAGTTGGAGGATTATGTATTTGACATGAAGAAAGTAATAGCAATAAACTGAATGATCATTATGCTAAGCTAACGGATGGGTCTTGTCCATCACATCATTCTCCTAATGATGTGATCCTGTTATCAAATGACAACACATCTCCATGGTTAGGAAACCTTAACCAGCTTTGATCAACGAGCTAGTCTAGCAGAGGCTTCCTAGGGACACGGTATTTGTTTATGTATTCACACATGTATTTAAGTTTCCAATCAATACAATTCTAGCATGAATAACAAAAATTTATCATGAATAAGGAAATATAAAATAACAACTTTATTATTGCCTCTATGGCATATTTCCTTCAGACTATGCGTGAATTTTGCTTGAAATATGTTTGGTTGGTGTCCTTGAAAAGTAGTGACTAGCACCTCGCCTAGCAGTCCTGGAGTGCGATTAGCCTTGTCCAACTAAGAATATAATATAAAATAAAAATATTAAAAAATATAAGAAAATAAAATGTTTGGCCCAAGCATTGTGGTAAGCTGTGTGGGAGGAGTCTGAATTCTTACGCCTGGCCATCAACCTAGACTAATTAGAAGCCATGAGCACCATGGTCCACCTATGTGAAAATCCTTTAACCGCTAAAGGACAATGTAGAATCCTAGGCTGGAACCAAGCACGAGTCTCGCCTGGCCAGAAAAAAGTATCTAACTATCTAAGGCTCCATCTAGGCATGCACCAATTTTTTCAAACATGATACTAGGCCCCGAACTAAACATATATAAAACCTGAGTTTGATTGTGCTAAATATTTTATGGACACCGATGCTTTTCATAAGTTTAGCATTAAACATTGACTTAACTCTAAGATAATAGCCTCTTTCTGTGAAGCATTTGCTACATGTTGATCTCCCTTAGGAGAAGTGGTTTAAGTATCATCCCCTTATTGAAGAAAAGATTGAGGAACTTGTTATAGTTAAAGATGAAACTATCATTTACAATGTTGATCCAGCTATGCCTATTGCTCATATTGAGAAATACCTCCTTTTCCTGTTAGGATTGAGGAACATGCTAAAGTTTCAACTGTGGTTAACAAAAGATATTAGAGCACCTAGACCCTCTGAAAAAATTAAAGTTGAATCTAATGTTGCTATGCTTAAAGATCTCTTAGTTGATAATATGATGGGCATATTATTTACTTTTGTGATGAAGCTACTAGAATTGCTAAGCCTGATCGTAAAGATAAGAATAAGCCTGTTGCTGGCATGCCTATTAGTTTTGTTAAAATAGGAGATCATTGTTACCATGGTTTATGTTATTTGCGTGGTAGTGTGAGTGCTATTCCATTTACCTTATATAAAGAGATTATGAATGATATTGCACCTGCTGAGACAGAAGATATTGATGTTACTATTAAGCTTGCGAATAGAGATACTATTTCACAGCTTGGGATTTTTACAGATGTTGAAGTCTTGTGTGGTAAAAATAAAATACCCTACTGATTTTCTAGTTCTTGGTTCTCCACAAGATGATTTTTGTCCCATTATATTTGGTAGACCTTTCTTGAATACATTAATGCAAAGATTTATTATACTAAAGAAACTATCAGTGTTAACTTTGGTCATGTATCTCATGAGTTTAATTTCTCTAAATTCTGTAGACAACCTCATGATAAAGAATTTCCTTGTAAGGATGAAATTATTGATCTTGCTTCTATTTCGTACATCCTATTGATCTGTTAGAACAATATTTTCTAGACCATGAAAATGATATGCATATGAATGAATGAAATGAAATAGATAAGATATTCTTTGATCAAGAACATATCCTTAAATATAATTTGCCTGTTGAAACTCTTGGAGGTCCTCCTCCATCTAAGGGTGATCCTGTTTTTGAACTTAAGCAATTACCTGACACGTTGAAATATGCTTATCTTGATGAAAAGAAGATATATCATGTTATTATCAATGCTAACCTTTCAGAGCATGAAGAAAAGAGATTACTTAAAACTCTGAGGAAGCACCATGCTGCTATTGGATATACTCTTAATGATCTTAAGGGCCACTCTATGTCAGCATAAAATTAATATGGAACCTAATGCTAAGCCGATTGTTGATCACCAACAACAGTTGAATCCTAAGATGAAGGTGTCGGATTCAGGGTTCCGCAAACCCTTTAGAGGTTCGAACTCTGCGGTGCATGCGGAGAACTCTCCCTTCCCAATTTGCCTGCTCAACGATTCCATGTCCTAGCTCAACAAAACCAAGGGACAAGAGACATAGCAGTTTATCCTGGTTCGGGCCACCTTGCGGTGTAATACCCTACTCCAGCGTTGTGGTGGATTGCCTCGAGGGGCTGAGGATGAACTAGTATAGTAGTTGAACAACCTCGGGAGGTGAGGTGTTCTTAAGCTCGGTGAGCTGGTGAGATGGTCAGGGTGGCATCGATCCATCCCCTCTACGGTGGTGGCTAAGTCCTATTTATAGTGGCCTTGGTCCTCTTCCCAAATGTAGGCAGGAAGGGATCCCACAACGGCCAAATTTGAAGGGGGCAACTAGTACAAGCTATCCTAACAAAAGTAGACTTCGCCTACAAAAGGCTCTGGTTATGACACTGCAGTGGGCTCCACGATGACCTCCGTCTTGCCGTCTTGGTGGTCTTGGTCTTGTTGCACCGATATGGAAACCTTTGCTTGATTCCTTGGGACCCCGCACCTGCGCTTGCCTCCTTAGCACCAAAGAGGAAACTGGTACACTGCGCCCGCTGGCGCCCGCTTGGCCTTGGTCGTCATGGCTCACGTCATATGAGCCTCGCGAGGTGTACCCTGCATAGATATCTCCGCTCCTCGGGAGCCAGCCTAGCAAGGCGCCCCCCAGGGAGGCCTTGGTGTCGTCCGCCTCGCGAGGGTCTTTGGTTGTTGTTGCTGAAGCTAGGCCGTACTGGGCCATCGATGGAGCCATGTCGTGGTCCGTAGGCAGGCAAGTCTGGGTACCCCCGTTCCCAGGACGCCGACAGTAGGCCCTGGGCCCAAGGCGCACTCAAACTTGGCTTCTAGGTGAAGCCAAAGGGAAAGGGCGGAGCGCCGCGGGCCCCAACCGCCAGCGGCCTTGGTCGACGCATGGCGATTGATGGGACGTGGGCGCCTCCCCTTCCCCATGCTACCTCGGCAACCGTTCGACTTGACGAGACTTCGCTGCATGCAGAGAAAAACCATCATTACGTGTGATGGTGGAGGTCAGCGGTTGGCCTCCTCTTGGCTATAAATGAGGAAAGGGGCGGAGCCCCCCTTGCTCATCTCTGTCTTCTGGAAGTTCGCTTCTTCTCCTTCTTTGTCTCTCCATCTTGCTGCAGCTCCCATGGCACCGATCAGGAGGTTCTCCACGGCGGAAAAGGGGAAGGCCCCTTGAGAGGATCCTGAACCACTTCCACCATAGAGAAGGTTCATCCACCCTCGCGATGTCGGGGAGAGACAGGAGGTGACGCGTGTCGGTGTCAAAACCGGTAGATCTCGGTTAGGGGGTCCCAACTATGCGTCTAAGGATCGAAGGTAATAGGAGGTGGCTGACATGATGTTTACCCAGGTTCGGGTCCTCTTGATGGAGGTAATACCCTACGTCATGCTTGATTGAATTTGATGAGTATAGGGGTTACAAGAGTTGATCTACCTCGAGATCATAATGGCTAAACCCTAGATGTCTAGCCTGTATGATTATGACTACCTCTACGGACTAAACCCTCCGGTTTCTATAGATACCGGAGGGGACTAGGGTTTGTATAGAGCCGGTTTACAGAGAAAGGAATCTTCATATCCGAATGCCAAGCTTGCCTTCCACGCCAAGGAGAGTCCCATTCGGACACGGGGGAAGCCTTCTATCTACGACCCACCAGTCCGGCCCACGTCACATAGCTTGGATGCCCGGGGACCCCCTAATCCAGGACTCCCTCAGTAACCCCTGAACCAGGCTTCAATGATGATGTGTCCGCGTGCAGATGGTCTTCGGCATTGCAAGGCAGGTTCCTCCTTCGAATACTCCAAAGTAGTTGATCAAAAGAACTATATCCGTCTCTGTGCAATAGTTACAACCCTGGACCACAAAGGCAAAATACTTTAAAGAAAAATAGGTTATGTCCTCTGACAACTTTTTATGCGAGGTATTGAATCCTGGCCTTATTATTATTTTGAACCGTTTTTTCAGCCTCCTGTTTCGCGTTTCGAGACGCAACTCCCAGCGACACATCTTGTCAAAGCAAAGATCATGTCCCCTTATTGCGGGATTTTCATCAATGAGGGTTTGGGTAATCCAACCGTGCCATCCGCTCAACCCCTTGGGAATAGGCAAATTTTAAGGCTTGTGCGGGGTCGCTTGACATTCATTGCCTTTATAAAGGGATAAGGACCCATCTTTTACCCCACGCCTTCTCCTTCCTCAGCCTTCCCATCTTTGAGCTCTAGTGCCCAAGTCTCAATCCTTCTCCATTGCCACCATGCTCTCCGACCATGTCCGGATCCGGTTCGCAAGGCAAATGGGTGGCCTATTCCGTGACAAAGAAGGATATCCAGGGACTCCGGGAGGCGAGGTACTTAACCGCGGAAATCGCACACAGACTTCCGATGAAGGCGCAAGTCATCCCTACTCCAGAGCCTGGCAAAAGGGTCGTGTTCATCCCCCACTTCCTCCATAGGTTAGGATTTCCCCTTCACCCCTTTGTTCGCGGCCTCATGTTCTACTACGAGCTAGATTTTCACAATCTAGCCTTGAACTCCTTCCTCCATATCTCGGCGTTCATCGTCATGTGTGAGGCGTTTCTCCCCATCCCCCCACACTTCGGCCTATGGCTTAAGACCTTCAACGTGAAGCCGAAGGTGGTCGACGGGGAGCACGCGGATTGCGGCGGAGCCATGGTGAGTTAGCTTCCTCATGCTACCTGGCCTAAATGGGCCTTTGTGGATACCGTCAAGAGATGGCAGCAAGAGTGGTTCTATATCACCGAACCCTGTGGCACCAAGTGGGTGGCCACTCCTGCATTCAGATCCGGACCCCCTCTGCAACTCGCTTCATGGACTAACAAGGGTCCAGAATGGGGATCGAGCAATGAGGTGTTGATGCTGCAAAAGAGCATCAAAAGTATCGTAGAGAAGAACACCCACCTCACTGACATGATTCAGGTGATGCTGATCCGCCAAACCCTTTCTTGCCAGCGACGACCTCTAAGTTTATGGGAGTTTAATCCAGAAGGGACTTGAACTCTGCGAAAATTCTTCGGCACGACGCACAAAGAGATCTGGAAATTGCTCTTTCAATCTCAAAAGTCGTGGCCGGAGACGTCTGAAGATGTTGGTCTCTACTGCAACCATCCACCCCTCCCCCCTGTAAGGGCTAAGCTTCCGCCTATAGCTTGGTTTCTTAATCTAGGGGATACACTAACCATTCCATCCTTTAAAAAGGTCTAGACAAAGAAGGCGGAGTGGATCAGGTGTCCGGCCCCTCTTCCCGAAGGCTCAGCCGATTCCCTCCTAATGAGGATGTTGGTCCCGGTGCCATACCAAGTGCAGGTAAAGAAGGACAAGAAGAAGAAGAACAACAAGGAGGCCAAAAGTGGCCTCCACCACGAAGGTACCTCAGACGCTATGTCCGGAGGGACCGAGGCTCCCTCCTCTCACGAGGGAGACGAAAATGAGGAGGAAGAAGAAGATAGCCCTCCTCTCAAAGGGATATAGAGTGCGGCCTCCGCAGACCCGGAGGTGAGGGCATCTAAGAGGGGAAATTTATCTCTTTCGGATGACTGGGATTCGGACACCGAGGATATCCCCAAGCCCCGCCCTCGGACCAAGCCCCTTGCTGAATCATAAGTACCGAAGGACGCTTTACATACATCCACTCCTTTATGAATTGTGACAATAATATTAACTCATGAGTTTCAGTCCGGCCCGCCGGAGATGACGGAGAGCGAGACGCCTCCGCAAGTTTCCTCGCCCCCTAGGGCAGGTGACATCGAGGTGTCATCACAGAGGATTTCTTCGGATCGCCGAGAGGTGCAGGGGATCATCAATAGGGCACCGGAGGGTAATACCTCAGCCGTTGAGGACACGGGGGATGTGACCCCCGTGAAGACCGGGGATGAGGGCCCTGGATTGTTCGGCCCCCAGCCGAATACCGTCATGGAGACAGATCCGGAGTCGACTGAGTGGCCCCCTTCAAGGGAGGGGGAGCGCCTATTCTTGCAGCGACCTCCGTGAATCCGGAGGCGCCGAACATGTTGAGGGACGGACTGTGGAGTGCGTCCATCTTGGAGGAGCACCGTACCTTGATGGGTACGGTGGCTGAAAAGATTCAGTCTGCTAAAAGCGGGTAGCATGGAGCCTTTATGAGCCTACTAACGGACTTCAAGGTATGCAATGTAATGTCTTTATCCACTTTGCATATGGAAAATATGCCTGTATATGGATAGTAGCCCATGAGCCTCTTGTCGTCCCATGAAGAAGGGCGAACAGAGGATCTGCATATATCTGCAGGAAATAACATATTTATTTGGCTGGAATAACAGGCTTCACTGTTAGCGGCAACCGCCCAGGCCGTGGAGGTTTCCGAACTGAAATGGCAACTGAAGCAGGCCGATGAGGACATCGTCCATATTAACAAGCAGCTCGACGAGGCACAAGGTATGCTGCGAACATCCCATTTGTGCCTATATAAATGTGCGAATGCCAAGTTGAAACTCGGACTTTGTTATGTGTGAAATTGCAGATGGCGTTGCTGAGGTCGAGACCCTCAGGGGAGAACTTGACCGGGCCAAGGAGCTGGCGAGAGTGAGCAATGCGGCCGCTGATAAAGCGGCTGCAGATTTGAAGACCGAACAGGCCACCCGGCGCCAGGTCGAGGAGCGGGTATCTGTAGTAGAGCAAGAGCTCAAGGATGCTTCCCGCAAGTGCAAGTCCCTCAAGGAGGAGAATAAAACCAAGGCAACCGAGCTCTCCAAGGCCCTTGAGGAGGCCAAAGAGGCGCGATCTAAATCTAGGGCGGCTCGCGAGGAGGTCCGGTAGGCCAGACAGATAGCGGCTAGTAAGCCCTTTCTTTTACAGACTAAGTTTGGCGATCAGAGATATGCCCTGCTTAATCGATTGTGGAGTTCTCCAGACGCCTTTGCGAATCTTCCTAAGAGTGCCGCCGACGCCGTGCAATTCTTCCAGGCTCTGGAGGGACATGCGACGGAGAAGTTATTCTGGTCACAATTCGCGGTGCGGGAGCGCTCGGCGCTGCTGAACAACCAAATGGCACAGTGGGCCGAGCTGCATAAGATGTCCGGAGCGAGCATGAAGGACGTCATAGTTCGGCTATGGCCCGCCAAACCCATTCCGAACAGTTATTTTGGCCTGGTGCGGCGACTTGTCGATGTAGTGCCCCGAATCGATGCAATCAAGCAGTCGGTGTGCATCAAAGGTGCACCGATGGCCTTCGCCTGCGTCAAGATGCACTGGGGAAGATGAAGGCTGCCGAAGTGGCTGTCAAGGGCCCTCCTGGAGGCAAGAACCACCACACGCCGGAGCACTATTTAGAGGACGTCCTATAGGATGCCCGCTTGATAGAGGGTCAATGCTCGAAGGACATTATGTTCGAATAAATGTACCCGAATTGTCTAGACTTTTTATTATATAAGAAGGCTTTGTAATATATTTGTGCCTTTGTATGAAAGTTCTTCCCTCTTGTGCGGCCGTTTGGTATTCTTGGGAGTTTTCCGTTCGTCGGCTTTATCCCCCACGTAGATACTATGGGGGTGTTCGGAATAGCACATGATCACACTTGACCCAACGTCTTGGTCCGTGAAGGAGGTGTTAGTGCGTCGAACCAAGCAATCGGACTATGTGGCTTTACCATTCTCACTTAGCCATAGGAGTTTGAAAATGGGGCTAGAAGATAGCCTCTGGTGTGTACGCGGCTATCTGGATGTGGATGCGTTACGTATGTGACCGGAAAAGTGGTCCTTCGTGTAATACGGAAACAATCGCTAAAGATTTTAATAAGTCGCCGAGTGGCTGACCAACTCTTCCCGCATCATGACACTCAATATTCAGCTTTCTCTACTAAGGTGCTTAACCGGACGAACTAGAAACACAATCGCAGTAGTTCTCCCTTTACTACCCTAGCCGAACAAATGGAACGTAAGGTAGCCAACACAGGAGCCGGGCAACCCAACTATTGACCAAAGACATGATCGACCTCGAGATCGTAATGGCTAAACCCTAGATGTCCAGCCTGTATGATTATGACTGCCTCTACGGACTAAACCCTTCGTTTTATATAGATATCAGAGGGGACTAGGGTTTGTACAGAGTCGGTTTACAGAGAAAGGAATCTTCATATCCGAACGCCAAGCTTGCCTTCCACGCCAAGGAGAGTCCCATCTGGACATGGGGGAAGCCTTCTATCTTGTATCTTCATGGCCCACTGCTACGTCTTGAGCTTGCGTTGGTTTTCCCCGAAGAGGAAGGGATGATGCAGCACAGTAGCGTAAGTATTTCCCTCGGTTTTTGAGAACCAAGGTATCAATCCAGTAGGAGCCCATGCTCGAGTCCCTCGTACCTACACAAAGCGATAGCTACTCGCAACCAACGCGATTAGGGGTTGTCAAGCCCTTCACGGTCACTTACGAGAGTGAGATCTGATAGATAGAATATTTTTGGTATTTTGATATAAAGATGCAAAGTAAAAAAGTAAAGGCAAAATAAATAGCAAAATGATATAAAAGTGATGGAGATTGATATGATGAGAATAGACCCGGGGGCCATAGGTTTCACTAGTGGCTTCTCTCAAGAGCATAACTATTCTACGGTGGGTGAACAAATTACTGTTGAGCAATTGATAGAATTGTGCATAATTATGAGAATATCTAGGCATGATCATTATATAGGCATCACGTCCGTGACAAGTAGATCGAAACGATGCTGCATCTACTACTAGTACTCCACTCATCGACCGCTATCCAGCATGCATCTAGAGTATTAAGTTAAAAACAGAGTAACGCCTTAAGCAAGATGACATGATGTAGAGAGATAAATTCATGCAATATGAAATAAACCCCATCTTGTTATCCTCGATGGAAACGATACAATACGTGCCTTGCTGCCCCTTCTGTCACTGGGTAAGGACACCGCAAGATCGAACCCAAAGCTAAGCACTTCTCCCATGGCAAGAACTACCAATCTAGTTGGCCAAACCAAATGGATAATTCGAAGAGACTTGCAAAGATAACCAATCATGCCTAAAAGAATTCAGAGAAGATTCAAATATTATTCATAGATAGACTTGATCATCAACCCACAATTCATCGGCATCAACAAACACACCGCAAAAAGAAGATTACATCGAATAGATCTCCACGAGAGAGGGGGAGAACTTTGTATTGAGATTCAAAGAGAGAGAAGAAGCCATCTAGCTACTAACTATGGACCCGAAGGTCTAAGGTAAACTACTCACATTTCATCGAAAGGGCTAGGATGATGTAGAAGCCCTCCGTGATGACGGCCCTCTCCGGCGGAGCTCCGGAACAGGCCCCAAGATGGGATCTCATGGATACAGAAAGTTGCGGCGGTGGAATTAGGGTTTTGGCTCCTGTTCTGATCGTTTGGGGGTACGTGTGAATATATAGGAGGAAGGAGTACGTCGGTGGAGCACCAAGGGGACCACGAGGCAGGGGGCGCGCCCTAGGGGGGGGGGGGCGCCCCCCACCCTCGTGACCACCTCTTTGATCCCTTGCAGTAGGGTCCAAGTCTCCTGGATCACGTTCGGTGAGAAAATCACGTTTCCGAAGATTTTATTCCGTTTGGACTCCGTTTGATATTCTGTTTATCCGAAACACTGAAATAGGCAAAAAGACAACAATTCTGGGCTGGGCCTCCGGTTAATAGGTTAGTCCCAAAAATAATATAAAAGTGGAAAATAAAGCCCAATATAGTCCAAAACAGTAGATAATATAGCATGGAGCAATCAAAAATTATAGGTACGTTGGAGACGTATCAGGCATCCCCAAGCATAATTCCTGCTCGTCCTCGAGTAGGTAAATGATAAAAAGAGAATTTTTGATGCGGAGTGCTACTTGGCATAATTTCAATGTAAACCCTCTTCATTGTGGTATGAATATTTAGATTAGAAAGATTCAAGACAAAAGTTTATATTGACATAGAAAATAATAATACTTCAAGCATACTAACAAAGCAATTATGTCTTCTCAAAATAACATGGCCAAAGAAAGTTATCCCTACAAAATCATATAGTCTGGCTATGCTCCATCTTCCCCACACAAAGTATTTAAATCATGCACAACCCCGATGACAAGCCAAGCAATTGTTTCATACTCTAACTTTTTCAAAACTTTTTCAATCTTCACGCAATACATGAGCGTGAGCCATGGATATAGCACTATAGGTGGAATGGAATGGTGGTTGTGGAGAAGGCAAAAAGGAGAAGATAGTCTCACATCGACTAGGCGTATCAACGGGCTATGGAGATGCCCATCAATAGATATCAATGTGAGTGAGTAGGGATTGCCATGCAACGGATGCACTAGAGCTATAAATGTATGAAAGCTCAACAAAAGAAACTAGTGGGTGTGCATCCAACTTGCTTGCTCACGAAGACCTAGGGCAATTTGAGGAAGCCCATCATTAGAATATGCAAGCCAAGTTCTATAACATAAAATTCCCACTAGTATATGAAAGTGACAACATATGAGACTCTCTATATGAAGAACATGGTGCTACTTTGAAGCACAATATATGAGACTCGCTATATCATGGTGCTACTTTGAAGCACAAGTGTGGAAAAAGGATAGTAGAATTGCCCCTTTTTTATTTATTTATTATTATTATTTGGGCCTTCTTTTTTTTCTTTGGCCTTTCTTTCTCTTTTTTTGGGACAATGCTCTGTTGAATGATGATCATCACACTTCTATTTATTTGCAACTCAATGATTACAACTCGATACTAAAACAAAATATGACTATATGAATGCCTCCGGCGGTGTACCGGGATATGCAATGAATCAAGAGTGACAAGTATGACAAAATTATGAACGGTGGCTTTGCCACAAATACTATGTCAACTACATGATCATGCTAAGCAATATGACAATGATGGATGTGTCATGATGAACTAGATGGTGGAAAGTTGCATGGCAATATATCTCGGAATGGCTATGGAAATGCCATAATAGGTAGGTATGGTGGCTGTTTTGAGGAAGGTATATGGTAGGTGTATGATACCGGCCAAAGTTGCACGGTATTAGAGAGGCTAGCAAGGGTGGAAGGGTGGGAGTGCGTATAATCCATGGACTCAACATTAGTCATAAAGAACTCATATACTTATTGCAAAAAATTAGAAGTTATCAAAGCAAAGTATTACGCGCATACTCCTAGGGGGATAGATTGGTAGGCAAAGACCATCGCTCGTCCCCGACCGCCACTCATAAGGAAGACAATCAATAAATAAATAATGCTCCGACTTCATCACATAACAGTTCACCATGCGTGCATGCTACGGGAATCACAAACTTCAACACAAGTATTCTTTAAATTCACAACTACTCAACTAGCATGACTTTAATATTATCACCTCCATATCTCAAAACAATTATCATGCTTCAATCTTTTCTTAGTATTCAACACACTCAAAAGAAAGTTTCACAAATCTTGAATACCAAGCATATTATTATTAGGCAAATTACCATGCTATTAAGAGACTCTCAAATTAATTTAAGTGAAGCATGAGAGATCAATAGTTTCTTTAAAACATATCCACCACCGTGCTCTAAAAGATCTAAGTGAAGCACATAGAGCAAAATTATCTAGCTCAAAAGATATAAGTGAAGAACATAGAGAAAAATTATCTAGCTCAAAAGATATAGGTGAAGCACATAGAGCAAAATTATCGCTCAAAAGATATAAGTGAAGCACATAGAGCAAAATTATCTAGCTCAAAAGATATAAGTGAAGAACATAGAGAAAAATTATCTAGCTCAAAAGATATAAGTGAAGCACATAGAGCAAAATTATCTAGCTCAAAAGATATAAGTGTAGCACATAGAGCAAAATTATCTAGCTCAAAAGATATAAGTGAAGCACATAGAGCATTCTATTAAATTTAAATTCATGTATGGCTCTCTCAAAAGGTGTGTACAGCAAGGATGATTGTGGCATACTAACAAACAAGGACACAAATAATACAAGACTCTCCAAGCAAAACACATATCATGTTGGTGAATAAAAATATAACTCCAAGTAAATTACCGATGGAAGTGGACGAAAGAGGGGATGCCTTCCGGGGCATCCCCAAGCTTTGACTTTTTGGTGTCCTTGGATTATATTGGGGGTGCCATGGGCATCCCCAAGCTTAGGCTCTTGCCACTCCTTGTTCCATGATCCATCAATAGAATTCACCCAAAACTTGAAAACTTCACAACACAAAAAACTCAAAATAGAAAACTCGTGAGCTCCGTTAGCGAAAGAAAACAAAAGACCACTTCAGTGTACTGTAATTAACTCATTCTTTATTTATATTGGTGTTAAACCTACTGTTTTCCAACTTCTCTATGGATTATAAACTATTTTACTAGCCATAGATTCATCAAAATAAGCAAACAACACATGAAAAAACAGAATCTGTCAAAAACAGAACAGTCTGTAGTAATCTATAGCTAGTGCAACATCTGGAACCCCAAAAATTCTAAAATAAAATTTTGGACGTGAGGAATTTATATATTAATCATCTGCAAAAATAATTAACTAAATAGCACTCTTGAAATAAAAATGACAGCCGTTCTTGTGAGCGCTAAAGTTTCTGTTTTTTACAGCAAGTTCAACAAGACTTTCCCCAAGTCTTCCCAACGGTTCTACTTGGAACAAACACTAATCAAACACAAAAAAACACAACAAAAACAGAGGCTAAATAATTTATTTATTACTAAACAGGAGCAAAAAGCAAGGAATAAAAATAAAATTGGGTTGCCTCCCAACAAGCGCTATCGTTTAACGCCCCTAGCTAGGCATAACGAGCAAGGATAGATCTAGGTATTGCCATCTTTGGTAGGTAATCCATAAGTGGCTCTCATGATAGTTTCATATGGTAATATTATTTTCTTTCTTGGAAGGTGTTCCATGCCCTTTTTTAATGAAAATTGAAATCTAATATTCCCTTCCTTCATATCAATAATCGCACCAACCGTTCTAAGGAAAGGTCTACCAAGAATAATAGGGCAAGAAGGATTGCAATCTATATCAAGAACAATGAAATCTACGGGCACATAATTCCGATTTGCAACAATAAGAACATCATTAATTCTTCCCATAGGTTTCTTAATAGTGGAATCCGCAAGATGCAAGTTTAGAGAGCAATCATCAAAATTACGGAAATCTAGTAAATCACACAAAGTCTTGGGAATAGTAGAGACACTAGCACCCAAATCACATAAAGCATAAAACTCATGATCTTTAATTTTAATTTTAATAGTTGGTTCCAACTCATCATAGAGCTTTCTAGGGATAGAAACTTTCAACTCAAGTTTTTCTTCATAAGATTGCATCAAGGCATCAACAATATGTTCGGTGAAATCTTTATTTCGACTATAAGCATGTGGAGAATTTAGCACAGATTGCAACAAGGAAATACAATCAATCAAAGAGCAATTTTCATAAGTAAATTCCTTGAAATCCAATATAGTGGGTTTAGCAACATCTAGATTTTTATTTCTTTCAATCCCACTTTCATCAATTTCATCATTAAGATCTAAACACTCCGAATTTTTAGAACGCCTTCTAGGTAAAGGAAGATAATATTTAGTTTCATCAAGATTCATATTGCAAAATAAAGATTTAATAGGAGACACATCAATAACTTTTAGATCTTCATCTTGATTTTCATAGGTATTCAGTTTAGCGGCCATCTTATTGACTAAGGTGGCTTGCATATCCGAAATTTTAGCAGTCATCTTCTCTAGACGAGCAATCTGGATCTTATACCCTCAAATTCTTTAGACATATCATCAAGCTCTTTATTCATATAACTCATAAAACTTTTTTGTTCTTTAAGCTCGTTTCTAAAGAAATTATTATGCTCAAATTGCAAAACCATAAACTTCCTAACGTTGTTTTCAATCTCCTCTAACCTTTTAAGGTGAAGATCATCAAATCTTGGTTGAGCCATCGCGAGAAACAAGCAATCTAACACACGGGCAAACAAAAAGCAAGCGGACAAAAAGAGGCAAATAGAGAGGGAGGACGGAGAGAGAGAGGGCAAATAAAACGGCAAGGGTGAATTGGGGGGAGAGGAAAACGAGAGGCAAATGTCAAATAATGTAATGCAAGAGATAGGGATTGTGATGGGTACTTGGTATATTGACTTTTTGCGTAGACTCCCTGGCAACGGCGTCAGAAATCCTTCTTGCTACATCTTGAGCTTTCCTTGGTTTTCCCCGAAGAGCAAGGGATGATGCAGCATAGTAGCGTAAGTATTTCCCTCAGTTTTTGAGAACCAAGGTATCAATCCAGTAGGAGCCCACGCTCGAGTCCCTCGTACCTACACAAAGCGATAGCTGCTCGCAACCAATGCGATTAGGGGTTGTCAAGCCCTTCACGGTCACTTACGAGAGTGAGATCTGATAGATAGAATATTTTTGGTATTTTGATATAAAGATGCAAAGTAAAAAATTAAAGGCAAAATAAATAGCAAAATAATATAAAAGCGATGGAGATTGATATGATGAGAATAGACCTGGGGGCCATAGGTTTCACTAGTGGCTTCTCTCAAGAGCATAAGTATTCTACGGTGGGTGAACAAATTACTGTTGAGCAATTGATAGAATTGTGCATAATTATGAGAATATCTAGGCATGATCATGTATATAGGCATCACGTCTGTGACAAGTAGATCGAAACGATTCTGCATCTACTAATATTACTCCACTCATCGACCGCTATCCAGCATGCATCTAGAGTATTAAGTTAAAAACAGAGTAACGCCTTAAGCAAGATGACATGATGTAGAGAGATAAATTCATGCAATATGAAATAAACCCCATCTTGTTATCCTCGATGGCAACGATACAATACGTGCCTTGCTCCCCCTTCTGTCACTGGGTAAGCACACCGCAAGATCAAACCCAAAGCTAAGCACTTCTCCCATGGCAAGAACTACCAATCTAGTTGGCCAAACCAAACGGATAATTCGAAGAGACTTGCAAAGATAACCAATCATGCATAAAAGAATTTAGAGAAGAATCAAATATTATTCATAGATAGACTTGATCATAAACCCACAATTCATCGGTCTCAACAAACACACCGCAAAAAGAAGATTACATCGAATAGATCTCCACGAGAAAGGGGGAGAACTTTGTATTGAGATTCAAAGAGAGAGAAGAAGCCATCTAGCTACTAACTATGGACCCGAAGGTCCGAGGTAAACTACTCACACTTCATCGAAAGGGCTAGGATGATGTAGAAGCCCTCCGTGATGACGGCCCTCTCCAGCGGAGCTTCGGAACAGGCCCCAAGATGGGATCTCGTGGATACAGAAAGTTGCGGCGATGGAATTAGGGTTTTGGCTCCTGTTCTGATCGTTTGGTGGTATGTGTGAATATATAGGAGGAAGGAGTACGTCGATGGAGCACTGAGGGGCCCACGAGGCAGGGGGTGCGCCCTAGGGGTGGGCGCCCCCCACCCTCGTGACCACCTCTTTGATCCCTTGCAGTACGGTCCAAGTCTCCTGGATCACGTTCGGTGAGAAAATCACGTTTCCGAATATTTTATTCCGTTTGGACTCCGTTTGATATTCTGTTTATCCGAAACACTGAAATAGGCAAAAAGACAACAATTCTGGGCTGGGCCTCTGGTTAATTGGTTAGTCCCAAAAATAATATAAAAGTGGAAAATAAAGCCCAATATAGTCCAAAACAGTAGATAATATAGCATGGAGCAATCAAAAATTATAGATACGTTGGAGACGTATCAGGCATCCCCAAGCATAATTCCTGCTCGTCCTCAAGTAGGTAAATGATAAAAAGAGAATTTTTGATGCAGAGTGCTACTTGGCATAATTTCAATGTAAATCTTCTTCATTGTGGTATGAATATTTAGATTAGAAAGATTCAAGACAAAAGTTTATATTGACATAGAAAATAATAATACTTCAAGCATACTAACAAAGCAATTATGTCTTCTCAAAATAACATGGCCAAAGAAAGTTATCCCTACAAAATCATATAGTCTGGCTATGCTCCATCTTCCCCACACAAAGTATTTAAATCATGCACAACCCCGATGACAAGCCAAGCAATTGTTTCATACTCTAACTTTTTCAAAACTTTTTCAATCTTCACGCAATACATGAGCGTGAGCCATGGATATAGCACTATAGGTGGAATAGAATGGTGGTTGTGGAGAAGACAAAAAGGAGAAGATAGTCTCACATCGACTAGGCGTATCAACGGGCTATGGAGATGCCCATCAATAGATATCAATGTGAGTGAGTATGGATTGCCATGCAACGGATGCACAAGAGCTATAAATGTATGAAAGCTCAACAAAAGAAACTAGTGGGTGTGCATCCAACTTGCTTGCTCACGAAGACCTAGAGCAATTTGAGGAAGCCCATCATTGGAATATGCAAGCCAAGTTCTATAACGTAAAATTCCCACTAGTATATGAAAGTGACAACATATGAGACTCTCTATATGAAGAACATGGTGCTACTTTGAAGCACAATATATGAGACTCTCTATATCATGGTGCTACTTTGAAGCACAAGTGTGGAAAAAGGATAGTAGAATTGCCCCTTTTTTATTTATTTATTATTATTATTTGGGCCTTCTTTTTTTTCTTTGGCCTTTCTTTCTCTTTTTTTGGGACAATGCTCTGTTGAATGATGATCATCGCACTTCTATTTATTTACAACTCGTTACTAAAACAAAATATGACTATATTAATGCCTCCGGCGGTGTACCGGGATATGCAATGAATCAAGAGTGACAAGTATGACAAAATTATGAACGGTGGCTTTGCCACAATTACTATGTCAACTACATGATCATGCTAAGCAATATGACAATGATGGATGTGTCATGATGAACTAGATGGTGGAAAGTTGCATGGCAATATATCTCGGAATGGCTATGGAAATGCCATAATAGGTAGGTATGGTGGCTGTTTTGAGGAAGGTATATGGTAGGTGTATGATACCGGCCAAAGTTGCGTGGTATTAGAGAGGCTAGCAAGGGTGGAAGGGTGGGAGTGCGTATAATCCATGGACTCAACATTAGTCATAAAGAACTCATATACATATTGCAAAAATTTAGAAGTTACCAAAGCAAAGTATTACGCGCATACTCCTAGGGGGGTAGATTGGTAGGCAAAGACCATCGCTCGTCCCCGACCGCCACTCATAAGGAAGACAATCAATAAATAAATAATGCTCCGACTTCATCACATAACAGTTCACCATACGTGCATGCTACGGGAATCACAAACTTCAACACAAGTATTCTTTAAATTCACAACTACTCAACTAGCATGACTTTAATATTATCACCTCCATATCTCAAAACAATTATCATGCTTCAATCTTTTCTTAGTATTCAACACACTCAAAAGAAAGTTTCACAAATCTTGAATACCAAGCATATTATTATTAGGAAAATTACCATGCTATTAAGAGACTCTCAAATTAATTTAAGTGAAGCATGAGAGATCAATAGTTTCTTTAAAACATATCCACCACCGTGCTCTAAAAGATCTAAGTGAAGCACATAGAGCAAAATTATCTAGCTCAAAAGATATAAGTCAAGAACATAGAGCAAAATTATCTAGCTCAAAAGATATAAGTGAAGCACATAGAGCAAAATTATCTATCTCAAAAGATATAAGTGAAGCACATAGAGCAAAATTATCTAGCTCAAAAGATATAAGTGAAGCACATAGAGCATTCTATTAAATTTAAATTCATGTATGGCTCTCTCAAAAGGTTTGTACAGCAAGGATGATTGTGGCAAACTAACAAACAAGGACACAAATAATACAAGACTCTCCAAGCAAAACACATATCATGTTGGTGAATAAAAATATAACTCCAAGTAAATTACCGATGGAAGTGGACGAAAGAGGGGATGCCTTCCGGGGCATCCCCAAGCTTTGACTTTTTGGTGTCCTTGGATTATCTTGGGGGTGCCATGGGCATCCCCAAGCTTAGGCTCTTTCCACTCCTTGTTCCATGATCCATCAATAGAATTCACCCAAAACTTGAAAACTTCACAACACAAAACTCAAAATAGAAAACTCGTGAGCTCCATTAGCGAAAGAAAACAAAAGACCACTTCAATGTACTGTAATTAACTCATTATTTATTTATATTGGTGTTAAAACTAATGTATTCCAACTTCTCTATGGATTATAAACTATTTTACTAGGCATAGATTCATCAAAATAAGCAAACAACACACGAAAAACAGAATTTGTCAAAAACAGAACAGTCTGTAGTAATCTGTAGCTAGTGCAACATCTGGAACCCCAAAAATTCTAAAATAAATTTTTGGACGTGAGTAATTTATATATTAATCATCTGCAAAAATAATTAACTAAATAGCACTCTTGAAATAAAAATGACAGCCGTTCTCGTGAGCGCTAAAGTTTCTGTTTTTTACAGCAAGTTCAACAAGACTTTCCCCAAGTCTTCCCAACGGTTCTACTTGGAACAAACACTAATCAAACACAAAAAAACACAACAAAACAAGAGGCTAAATAATTTATTTATTACTAAACAGGAGCAAAAAGCAAGGAATAAAAATAAAATTGGGTTGCCTCCCAACAAGCGCTATCGTTTAACGCCCCTAGCTAGGCATAACGAGCAAGGATAGATCTAGGTATTGCCATCTTTGGTAGGTAATCCGTAAGTGGCTCTCATGATAGTTTCATATGGTAATATTATTTTCTTTCTTGGAATGTGTTCCATGCCCTTTTTTAATGAAAATTGAAATCTAATATTCCCTTCCTTCATATCAATAACCGCACCAACCGTTCTAAGGAAAGGTCTACCAAGAATAATAGGGCAAGAAGGATTGCAATCTATATCATGAACAATGAAATCTACGGGCACATAATTCCTATTTGCAACAATAAGAACATCATTAATTCTTCCCATAGGTTTCTTAATAGTGGAATCCGCAAGATGCAAGTTTAGAGAGCAATCATCAAAATTACGGAAATCTAGTAAATCACACAAAGTCCTGGGAATAGTAGAGACACTAGCACCCAAATCACATAAAGCATAAAACTCATGATCTTTAATTTTAATTTTAATAGTTGGTTCCAACTCATCATAGAGCTTTCTAGGGATAGAAACTTTCAACTCAAGTTTTTCTTCATAAGATTGCATCAAGGCATCAACAATATGTTCGGTGAAATCTTTATTTCGACTATAAGCATGTGGATAATTTAGCACAGATTGCAACAAGGAAATACAATCAATCAAAGAGCAATTTTCATAAGTAAATTCCTTGGAATCCAATATAGTGGGTTTAGCAACATCTAGATTTTTATTTCTTTCAATCCCACTTTCATCAATTTCATCATTAAGATCTAAACACTCCGAATTTTTAGAACGCCTTCCAGGTAAAGGAAGATAATATTTAGTTTCATCAAGATTCATATTGCAAAATAAAGATTTAATAGGAGACACATCAATAACTTTTAGATCTTCATCTTGATTTTCATAGGTATTCAGTTTAGCGGCCATCTTATTGACTAAGGTGGCTTGCATATCCGAAATTTTAGCAGTCATCTTCTCTAGACGAGCAATCTGGATCTTATACCCTCAAATTCTTTAGACATATCATCAAGCTCTTTATTCATATAACTCATAAAACTTTTTTGTTCTTTAAGCTCGTTTCTAAAGAAATTATTATGCTCAAATTGCAAAACCATAAACTTCCTAACGTTGTTTTCAATCTCCTCTAACCTTTTAAGGTGAAGATCATCAAATCTTGGTTGAGCCATCGCGAGAAACAAGCAATCTAACACACGGGCAAACAAAAAGCAAGCGGACAAAAAGAGGCAAATAGAGAGGGAGGACGGAGAGAGAGAGGGCAAATAAAACGGCAAGGGTGAATTGGGGGGAGAGGAAAACGAGAGGCAAATGTCAAATAATGTAATGCAAGAGATAGGGATTGTGATGGGTACTTGGTATATTGACTTTTTGCGTAGACTCCCTGGCAACGGCGTCAGAAATCCTTCTTGCTACATCTTGAGCTTTACTTGGTTTTCCCCGAAGAGCAAGGGATGATGCAGCACAGTAGCGTAAGTATTTCCCTCAGTTTTTGAGAACCAAGGTATCAATCCAGTAGGAGCCCACGCTCGAGTCCCTCGTACCTACACAAAGCGATAGCTGCTCGCAACCAATGCGATTAGGGGTTGTCAAGCCCTTCACGGTCACTTACGAGAGTGAGATCTGATAGATAGAATATTTTTGGTATTTTGATATAAAGATGCAAAGTAAAAAATTAAAGGCAAAATAAATAGCAAAATAATATAAAAGCGATGGAGATTGATATGATGAGAATAGACCCGGGGGCCATAGGTTTCACTAGTGGCTTCTCTCAAGAGCATAAGTATTCTACGGTGGGTGAACAAATTACTGTTGAGCAATTGATAGAATTGTGCATAATTATGAGAATATCTAGGCATGATCATGTATATAGGCATCACGTCTGTGACAAGTAGATCGAAACGATTCTGCATCTACTACTATTACTCCACTCATCGACCGCTATCCAGCATGCATCTAGAGTATTAAGTTAAAAACAGAGTAACGCCTTAAGCAAGATGACATGATGTAGAGAGATAAATTCATGCAATATGAAATAAACCCCATCTTGTTATCCTCGATGGCAACGATACAATACGTGCCTTGCTGCCCCATCTGTCACTGGGTAAGGACACCGCAAGATCGAACCCAAAGCTAAGCACTTCTCCCATGGCAAGAACTACCAATCTAGTTGGCCAAACCAAACGGATAATTCGAAGAGACTTGCAAAGATAACCAATAATGCATAAAAGAATTCAGAGAAGAATCAAATATTATTCATAGATAGACTTGATCATAAACCCACAATTCATCGGTCTCAACAAACACACCGCAAAAAGATGATTACATCGAATAGATCTCCACGAGAAAGGGGGAGAACTTTGTATTGAGATTCAAAGAGAGAAAAGAAGCCATCTAGCTACTAACTATGGACCCGAAGGTCTGAGGTAAACTACTCACACTTCATCGGAAGGGCTAGGATGATGTAGAAGCCCTCCGTGATGACAGTCCTCTCCGGCGGAGCTTCGGAACAGGCCCCAAGATGGGATCTCGTGGATACAGAATGTTGCGGCGGTGGAATTAGGGTTTTGGCTCCTGTTCTGATCGTTTGGGGGTACGTGTGAATATATAGGAGGAAGGAGTACGTCGGTGGAGCACCGAGGGGCCCACGAGGCAGGGGGTGCGCCCTAAGGGGGGGCGCCCCCACCCTCGTGACCACCTCTTTGATCCCTTGCAGTAGGGTCCAAGTCTCCTGGATCACGTTCGGTGAGAAAATCACGTTTCCGAAGATTTTATTCCGTTTGGACTCTGTTTGATATTCTGTTTATCCGAAACAGTGAAATAGGCAAAAAAACAGCAATTCGGGGTTGGGCCTCCGGTTAATAGGTTAGTCCCAAAAATAATATAGAAGTGGAAAATAAAGCCCAATGTAGTCCAAAACAGTAGATAATATAGCATGGAGCAATCAAAAATTATAGATACGTTGGAGACGTATCACCCACCAGTCCGGCCCACGTCACATAGCCCGGACGCTCGAGGACCCCCTAATCCAGGACTCCCTCAACGCAGCTGAGGGAGTCCTGGATTAGGGGGTGTCCGGATGGCCGGACTATACCTTCAGCCGGACTCCTGGACTATGAAGATACAAGATTGAAGACTTCGTCCCGTGTCCGGAAGGGACTTTCCTTGGCATGGAGGGCAAGCTTGGCGATACGGATATGTATATCTCCTACCATTGTAACCGACTTTGTGTAACCCTAACCCTCTTCGGTTTCTATATAAACCGAAGGGTTTTAGTCCGTAGGACAACATATAGAACAACAATCATACCATAGGCTAGCTTCTAGGGTTTAGCCTCACCGATCTCGTGGTAGATCTACTCTTGTACTACCCATATCATCAATATTAATCAAGCAGGATGTAGGGTTTTACCTCCATCAAGAGGGCCCGAACCTGGGTAAAACTTCGTGTCCCTTGCCTCCTGTTACCATCCGGCCTAGACGCACAGTTCGGGACCCCCTACCCGAGATCCGCCGGTTTTGACACCGACATTGGTGCTTTCATTGAGAGTTCCTCTGTGTCGTCGCCGTTAGGCTTGATGGCTCCTACGATCATCAATAGCGATGTAGTGCAGGGTGAGACCTTCCTCCCTGGAGAGATCTTCGTCTTCGGCGGCTTCGCACTGCGGGCCAATTCACTTGGCCATCTGGTGCAGATTGAAAGCTATGCCCCTGGCCGTCAGGTCAGAATTGGAAGTTTAAACTACACGGCTGACATCCGCGTGGACTTGATCTTCGATGGATTCGAGCCACTACCGAGCGCGCCACACTATCACGACGAGCATGATCTAGCTCTGCCACCGAACAGTGCCCTAGACACTAGTAGAAAAAGGGTCAAACGTGAAGCACATTAGTGCCAGTTTGAATTTGAGCCGGCACTAATGGTACCATTAGTGCCGGTTCGAATGGCTATGCATTAATGCCGGTTCGTGTTGAACCTTTAGTACCGGTTCGTGCCACGAACCGGTACTAAAGGGGTGATGGCAGGCTGGCGTCAGGCCGGGGCCCCACGATCACCTTTAGTACCGGTTCGTGTCACAAACCGGTACTAAAGGGCAAACCATTAGTACCGGTTTGTGACACAAACCGGCACTATAGGGCAATTTTCAAACTCTACCCCCCCCCTGTGTGTCGCCATTTCAGTTCTAAAAAAAATCAAAAGAAAATGATAAAAACTTCAAAAAATAAAATCCTTCGAGAGGTAGTTATATTACTACATCTACTAGTTAGGAAAATTTGAAAACTTAAATTTGGACATGTTTGCAAAAAGTGTAAGGAAAATGTAAAACGGCTATAACTTTTGCATACGATGTCAGAAAAAAACGTATAATATATCAAAAAATTCAGCACGAAAATCCGCATCCGATGGAGACCGCCTACGGCTTGTTTGCAATTTTTTAGAATCCTCAAATTCCAAAAGGAAAAAAAGATATGGTCAAATTTAAGTTTTTTTAAATTTTTTTGTTAAATCTGGTCAAACTACTTATTCAAGAAGTATTAATGTTACTACATAATTATTCAAGAATATTAGTGTTACTAAATAATTATTTCAATTTTTTGAATTTTGGTCAAATCTGGTCAAACTATGGTCAAACTGTGGTCAAACTATGGTCAAACTGTGGTCAAACTATGGTCAAACTTATTCAAGAAATATTAGTGTTACTAAATAATTACTGTTTTTTAGAATAATAGTTTCAAACTCAAACAGTGAAATGTGTGACTTCATGCTCAAACTAAACTCCTGAGGGCTAATAGGATTGGCATCTTACTATTGTCAGGAAAACAACAAGTGCATACTTGGAAACGAAGGAGAATACAACCCGAAAGTTAAGCGTGCTCGGGCTGGAGTAGTGAGAGGGATGGGTGACCGGTCGGGAAGTTAGATGATTTGGAATGAGTGATCCACACTTGAGCAGTTAAGAGAGGTGATTAGAGACTAAATCACCAAATAATTCAGAAAAAATAAAAATCAAAAAAATAAAAATAAAAAAAATTCCAAAATTTTCAAAAAAAATTCAAAAAAAACCTTTTGTACCGGCTGGTAACACCAACCGGTACTAAAGGTCCCCCATACCAGGGCGCGAGCTCACGCCACGTGGTGGCACTTTAGCGCTGGTTCGTGCCGAACCGGTACTAAAGGGGGGGCCTTTAGTGCCCACCAATTAGTGCCGGTTATGGAACCGGCACTAAAGGCCTTTACGAACCGGTTTTAAAGCTCCATTTTCTACTAGTGAGAGGCCGCACCCGCATCGGCTCCGACCCTTAATTCGGAGCCAACTGCGCCGACCGAGGATGGGTGGTTGGACGCCGCCTCGGGGGCTGCGATCCCAACAGCGATCGAGCCGAACACCAGCCCCACACTCCGCGAGACTCGTGACTCCAAGGAGCCGGACTCCTCTCTGGACTCCGAACCCTCTGCGTCCCTGCCGATCGAATCCGATTGGGCGCCGATCATGGAGTTTACTGCCGTGGACATCTTTCAGCACTCGCCTTTCGGCGATATTTTGAAGACACTAAAGTCTCTCTCTTTATCAGGAGAGCCCTGGCCGGACTACGGTCAGCAAGGTTGGGATACGGACGATGAAGAAATTCAAAGCCCACCCACCACCCACTTTGTAGCCACTATCGACGATTTAACCGAAATGCTCGACTTCGACTCCGAAGACATCGATGGTATGGACGCCGATGCAGGAGACGATGAAGAACGAGCGCCTATTGGGCCCTGGAAAGCCACCTCGTCATATGACATATAGATGGTGGACACCCCAAAAGAAGGAGATGGCGATGGAACAGCGGAGGATGACCCCTCCAAGAAACAGCCTAAGCGCCGGCGTCAGCGGCGCCGCTCAAAATCCCGCCAAAGAAAATACGGTGATTCCAGCACGAGAGATAATAATACTCCATAGAGTGCCGAAGAAAACCACCTCCAGCAAGATTCAGCACAGGAGGATGGAGAAGCCAGCCCTCATGAGAGAGCGGCAGACAGAGAGGTTGAGGACGATAATTGTATGCCTCCCTCCGAAGATAAGGCAAGCCTCGACGACGACGAATTCGTCGTGCCAGAGGATCCCGTCGAGCAAGAGCGTTTTCAACGCAAGCTTATGGCCATGGCAAGAAGCCTCAAGAAAAAACAACAACAACTTAGAGCTGATCAAGATTTGCTAGTCGACAGATGGACTGAAGTCCTTGTGGCCGAAGAGCATAAACTCGAATGCCCCTCCAAGAGCTACCCAAAGCGCAGGGTGCTACCCCGATTAGAGGAGGAAGCACTTAAACCTACATCACCAGCACTTGATACGGCTGACCGGCCACCTCGTGGCCGCGACAGAGAGGCCTCTCGGCCCTCCACTCAAGCCACACCCCGTACCAAGGCACCGGAAAATGCGCCAGACCTGCGAGATATGTTGGAGGACAAGGCAAGGCAAACAAGATCGATCTACGGATCACGTGGGCGCCCCACGACTCGAGACGGTAACCGTCACACCGGACACAAATCCGGTAGGGCCGAACACAGTAGACAAAGCTCATTGGAGCTACGTCGTGATATAGCCCAGTACAGAGGTGCCGCACACCCACTATGCTTCACAGACGAAGTAATGGATCATCAAATCCCCGAGGGTTTCAAACCCGTAGACATCGAATCATATGATGGCACAACAGATCCTGCGGTATGGATCGAGGATTATCTCCTTCATATCCACACGTCCCGCGGCGATGATCTCCAAGCCATCAAATACCTCCCACTCAAGCTTAAAGGACTAGCTCGGCATTGGCTTAACAACTTGCCAGCAGGATCAATCGGTTGTTGGGAGGACCCGGAAGCCGCATTCCTCGACAATTTCCAGGGCACCTATGTGCGACCACCAGACGTCGATGACCTAAGCCACGTAATTCAGCAGCCAGAGGAATCGGCCAGGCAATTCTGGACACGATTCCTAACAAAGAAAAATCAAATAGTCGACTGTCCGGACGCAGAGGCCCTAGCACCCTTCAAGCACAATATCCGTGATGAGTGGCTTGCCCGGCACCTTGGACAGGAAAAGCCGAAATCTATGGCAGCACTCACGACACTCATGACCCGATTTTGCGCGGGAGAAGATAGCTGGCTTGCTCGTAGCAACAATATGACCAAGAACCCTGGTAAGTCGGATACCAGGGACAGTAGTGGCAGGTCGCATCGCAACAAGCAGAAGCGCCGCATTAACGGCGACAATGCTGAGGATACGGCAGTTAATGCCGGATTCAGAGGCTATAAATCCGGTCAGCGAAAAAAGCCATTCAAAAGAAATCCTTGGGGCCTGTCCAGTTTGGACCGAATACTCGACTGCTTGTGCTAGATACATGGCACCCCGAAAAGCCGGCCAATCACACCAACATGGATTATTGGGTGTTCAAGCAGACAGGCAAGTTAAATGCCGAAAATAAAGACACGGGGATGCATAGCGATGACGACGAAGAGCCCCAGCCGCCGAACAACAGTGGATAAAAGGGTTTTCCCCCACAAGTGTGGACGGTGAACATGATATACGCAACCCACATCCCCAAGAGGGAGCGGCAGCGCGCGTTAAGGGACGTATACGCGGTAGAGCCAGTTGCCCCAAAGTTCAACCCATGGTCCTCCTGCCCGATCACCTTTGATCGAAGGGACCATCCCACTAGCACCCGTCATGGCGGATTCGCCGCATTGGTTCTAGACCCAATAATTGAAGGATTTCATCTCACTAGAGTCCTTATGGATGGCGGCAGCAGCCTGAACCTGCTTTACCAGGATACAGTGCGGAAAATGGGCATAGATCCCTCGAGGATTAAGCCCACCAAAACGACCTTTAAAGGCGTAATACCAGGTGTAGAGGCCAACTGTACAGGCTCAGTCACACTTGAAGTGGTCTTCGGATCTCCGGATAATTTCTGAAGCGAGGAGTTAATCTTCGACATAGTCCCATTCCGCAGTGGCTATCACACACTGCTCGGGAGAACCGCATTCGCCAAGTTCAATGCGGTACTGCACTACGCATACCTTAAGCTCAAGATGCCAGGCCCTCGAGGAGTAATTACGATCAATGGAAACACTGAACGCTCTCTCCGAACGGAGGAGCACACGGCGGCCCTTGCTGCGGAAGTACAAAGCAGCCTCTCCAGGCAGTTCTCCAGTTCGGCCATTAAATGTCCGGACACCGTCAAGCGCGCCCGGAGTAACCTACAACAAGACCACCTGGCACCTTCCGAGCAGGCATAGCAATGCGGCCCCAACCCTAGCCCTCGCAAAAATGCGACACCAGTACTTCGCGTACATAACTACGCTCTAGAAATACCATGGGTACAGGGGGAGGGGCACCATCACGGCACGCCCGAAACACGGCTTAAACCGCACCAGGGGCTGCCGATTTTTTATTTTTCTCTTACTTTCAGGACTCCACTCTTCGGAAGGCCTGTTCGGCAGTTCAATTACCGCACAAACGATGCAAGAACCAGGGAAGCAGACAAGCCATGCCGCATTACGGAACTCCCAGGTGGTCTCTATCACGAGCAGTATACCTATTTCGCATACCATTCCGCAGCCTGCCCCTGGAACGGACATGTTAAATAGTCCAACCTTTTGCTTATCGCATTATTTGTATCGTTCCGCTTTGAACGCAGCCCTTTTTAATAAACAATGCATAGCTTTTGTCTCTTTTTGCATTACCCTTTTACAAATATATGTTCCTTAATGACATGTTCACCCGTACACTCTAGTACGGCCAAAATACGCCAGGGGCTTTAGTACCCCTCAATATGGTGTGAGAAGTCCGAACACTTTAACAAGTGCGGCACCCCGAACTTATAGCATTATATGCATCGGCTCCGAATCATGTCTTGGGTCAATAGTTGGGTTTGCCTGGATCCTATGTTTTGGTGCCTTACGTTCCGCTATATCGGCTAAGGTACCACTAGGAGAACTACTGCGATTGCGCCCCAGTTGAGCTGGGTCGAGCACCTCGGTAGAGAAAGCTAAAACTGACTGTCATGATGAAGCGAGAGCCGGTCGCTGTTCGAGAGGTTTTTCGAGTCCCTAAAGACTTATGCCGCTTAGAGCGAGGAGTCGGCTCTATCCGGCCAAGGCGTGGATAGCGCCCCGAACTCGGTCTTCCGAATACCAGGGGCTTTGCCGAAATTTAAAATTATAGAATTCTATGGCTAAGTGAGAGTGTTCACGCATTATAGTCCGATTGCCTTGTTCGTTGGGCTAGGCGCCTCCCTCGAAGGACCCAAAGATGGGAAAAAGAGCGCTCAGGTTTATCCTCGAACACCCCAACACTAGCGGCACGGGGGCAGAAGCCGACGACTCGCCATCTCTCAGAATTGATAAACAGCCGCACAGAAGGTAATATTTTAAATTCCAACAGCATTGCTTAGCGCATATGAACAAGTTTTCAACTCACAGGACAAAACGAGCGAGTTTTACTCAAAAATTACATCCCTGGAACATTCATCCGCCACAAGGCGGGCACCCTTCAGAACATCCGTATAATAATTCTTAGGCTTGCGATGCTCTTTCCCCGGCGGTGGCCCGTCCTTCACAAGCTTCTCAGCATCCAGCTTGCCCCAGTGCACCTTAGCACGGGCAAGGGCCCTACGGGCACCTTCAATGCAGGCGGAGCGCTTGATGACTTCGAGCCTTGGACAGGCCCCCACCAGCCGCCGCTCCAGCCCGAAATAGCTCCCAAGCAGAGCCTCTCCAGGCCACAGCCGAACTATGAGGCCCTTCATGGCCTGTTCAGCCGCCTTGTGGAGCTCGACCAGTTGCTTTAGCTGGTCGCTCAGGGGCACGGGGTGTCCGGCATCAGCATACTGAGACCAGAACACCTTCTCTGTCGAGCTGCCCTCCTCGGCTCGATAGAATGCGGCGGCATCAGACACGCTACCGGGAAGATCTGCGAATGCTCCTGGAGAGCTCCGGATTCTTGTAAGTAATAAGTAACTCACGCTTATGTGTTTGCTTTGCATAAAGAATGCCTTACCTTCCGCTATCTTTTTCACCGCATCCAACTCCTGGAGGGTCTTCTGGGATTCGGCCTTGGCAGACTTGGCATTTTCAATAGCCATTGCGAGCTCGGATGCTCACGTCTTTGAGTCAAGCTCCAAACTCTCATGTTTTTTCATGAGAGCCTGGAGCTCTTGTTGCAAATTGCCAACCTGGGCCTCATACTTCTCCCGCTCGGTGCGCTCCGTGGCCGCCCTCTTCTCGGCCTCGACCAGCACTTCCTTAAGGGTCGCCACCTCTGACGTGGCCCCTACAATAGCCATGATAATCCTGTCATTTTTTGCAATTGCACCTTTTATATATATATATATTTAAACAAGGTATTTCTTACCTTCCTTGTCCTCAAGCTGCTTCTTGGCACGCCCGAGCTCTTGGTCGGACTGCTCGAGGTTCAGCTTTAGTGTGTCCACTTCCGCAGTCAGTGCGGAGGACGCCAGCAGAGAAGCCTGCATACACATATTGACTCCTTTTTGTTAGACTCCTGCGAATTTTATTTGATCCTCTCTTCGGCTTTTCTTCCCGAACGCCAAACAGAGCATCAGGGGCTACTGTCTATGTAGTAATATTATTTACACATTCTTTACTTACCTCAAAGCCTGTTAAAAGGCTAGTGCAAGCTTCAGTCAGTCCGCTCTTGGCGGACTGAACCTTCTGGACCACCGCACTCATAATGGCGCGGTGCTCCTCGTCGATGGAGGCGCCTTTGAGCACCTCCAACAGATTGTTCGGCCCCTCCGGTTGGACGGGGGTCACCGGCACGGTGGGCTTGCTCCTCTTGGAAGGAGGTCGCCCGCCGGACTCTGGAACCTTCGAAGGTTCCGGAGCGGTGTCCAGCCTAGAGCCGGACTTGGAGCCCTGGGGGGTTTTATCCCCTTTACTCCTGGAGTCCGGGAGGTCGCCTTGCGGCGCCTCCAGGACCACCTCCTCCTGTCTTGGAACCTGTTGGGACAACACTTCGGCGTCGTTCGTAGGCCGGGGGGAGGAAGCCGTCGGAAGCGAATTCACATCCAACGAGTCCAGTGAACCGCTCGACGACGCGTCAAGCCGGTCTTTGGGTGGGCTGCATAAACATATTCGACATAAGGGAAAGCTCTGCAATAAAGGAATACTATGAATTATTCTGGTATCCGAACACTTACGATTTCGCCAGGGGCCTGGCCCTGAGCGGCCACTCCTCTCCGCCATCGTCGGCGTCGGTGGAGTAGTCCGGAGGAAGGGTTTTCCCCTTCTTAGACCCTTCGGCCTCCCCAGTGAGGGCGGCCTTCCTTTTCTTCTCTCCCCCCGCGGGAGGGGGAGAGGTATCTTCTTCCTCCTCCTCGTCTTCACGGGATGAATGCGCCTTGGAGCCGTCGGATGATGAACCCGACACCTCCCGACGCCGGGCACTTTTTTGAGTCCCCGTGGCCTTCTTCGTGGCCTTCTTCTCCGGCACCACATAGGGTGCCGGAACCAGCAACTTCGCCAAGAGGGTATCGGCTGGGTCTTCGGGCAAAGGAGCTGGACAGTCGATCTGTCCGGACTTCGCCTGCCAAACCTGTCAAAGGTAAGGGAGCTTAGATCCCGCATAGAGTTAAACCATGAAAAACTAATACCCTGTAAAAGGCACAAACAACTTACCGCACTGGCGTGACGCTGCGCGCTGAATCCGTGATCCTCGGTAGTGGATGCGGGAGCCTCGGCGCCCTTGAAAAGCACCTTCCAGACATCTTCGTACGTCATGTCGAAGAGCCTGCTCAGAGTTCAGTGCTGCGCCGGGTTGAACTCCCATAGATTGAAGGCCCGTTGTTGACACGGGAGGATCCGGCGGATGAGCATGACCTGGACTACGTTGACAAGCTTGAGCTGCTTTTCCACCAGGGTTTCGATGCATGTTTGCAGTCCAGTCACCTCTCCTTTGCTGCCCCATGACAGGCCCGTCTCTTTCCAGGATGTGAGCCGCGTTGGGGGTCCGGAACGGAACTCGGGGGCTGCGACCCACTCAGGGTCGCGCGGCTCGGTGATGTAAAACCACCCCGATTGCCACCCCTTCAGGGTCTCCACAAAGGAGCCCTCGAGCCATAAGACATTTGACATCTTGCCCACCATGGCGCCTCCGCACTCCGCCTGGTTGCCGCGCACCACCTTCGGCTTGACATTAAAAGTCTTGAGCCATAGGCCGAAATTGGGGGCGGATGCAGAGGAAAGCCTCGCACACGATGATAAACGCCGAGATGTTGAGGATGAAATTCGGGGCCAGATCATGGAAATCCAGGCCATAGTAGAACATGAGTCCCCGGACGAATGGGTGGATAGGAAAGCCCAGTCCACGGAGGAAGTGGGGAAGGAACACTACCCTCTCATGGGGCCTTGGGGTGGGGAGGAGCTTCCCCTCTTCGGGAAGCCGGTACGCGATGTCGTTAGACAAGTATCCGGCCTTCCTCAGTTTTTTGATGTGTCCCTCCGTGACGGAGGAGACCATCCACTTGCCTCCCGCTCCGGACATAGCTGGAGAAGGTTGAGGTGGGGAGTGTGGACTTGGGCGGTGGAGCTCGAGTACGCGAAAATGGATAGGCAAAGGAGGAAGAAGGCGTAGGTGAAAAGGTGGATCCTTATCCCCTTATATGGGTGGACGCAACTACGTGTCCCCACCAGCCTGGTGAAACTCGCTTATCTCCAAGCACCGTAGTCAATGGCGCGGTTGGGTTACCCATGCCCGTATTGATGAGAATCCCAGAATAAGGGGACACGATCTCTGCTTTAACAAGACATGCCAAGGAAACCGCCTCGCATGACGCCCTGAGGTGGGATAATAAAACGATTCAGATAAAGGCTTGGTCGTGGTGCGTCACACTACGGAATACGTCAGCAGATTAGATTTGTGTAAATATTATTCTCTCTATGGCAATATGTGGAAACTTATTTTGCAGAGCCGGACACTGTCTTTGTGTTCAAAATCTTCTATGAAGTACTTGGAGGAGGAACCCGCCTTGCAATGCCGAAGACAATCTGCGCGCCGGACTCGTCGCCATTGAAGCCTGGTTCAGGGGCTACTGAGGGAGTCCTGGATTAGGGGGTGTCCGGATGGCCGGACTATACCTTCAGCCGGACTCCTGGACTATGAAGATACAAGATTGAAGACTTCGTCCCGTGTCCGGAAGGGACTTTCCTTGGTGTGGAAGGCAAGCTTGGCGATACGGATATGTAGATCTCCTACCATTGTAACCGACTTTGTGTAACCCTAACCCTCTCCGGTGTCTATATAAACCAGAGGGTTTTAGTCCGTAGGACACCAATAGAACAACAATCATACCATAGGCTAGCTTCTAGGGTTTAGCCTCTCCGATCTCGTGGTAGATCTACTCTTGTACTACCCATATCATCAATATTAATCAAGCAGGACGTAGGGTTTTACCTCCATCAAGAGGGCCCGAACCTGGGTAAAACTTCGTGTCCCTTGCCTCCTGTTACCATCCGGCCTAGACGCACAGTTCGGGACCTCCTACCGGAGATCCGCCGGTTTTGACACTGACAGCGGCCCTAGTGCGAGAGGCCATCGCCTGGCTTCCCGCTCCTTCTGTACGCCTGAGCGCAGGCTCCGGAGAGGGCGGCAGCGCCCAGCGCCACGCGGGCCATGGCCACGGTGGCCAGGCTGAGGCTCCGTGGCCGGTCGGCCCACGAACCCACATCGAGGGCACCTCGCGTGAGTTCGTGATATGGGCAGTAATGCTGCCGCGCACTTGGATCTGATTTTCGTGGTTCTTCGCTGAGGACATGTCGCCGAGGGGGGCACTTGAGTTATGGCTGCAGCACGCCAGGTGCTGCAACCTAGCCACGGGGGCTGAGGTCGAGTCCGTCCCTCCGGGCGGCATCTTCAGGACCTGAGGATGGGGAGAGGTTGCCCGCTCCTGCCGGGCGGACGGGGCCCTCGCCATCCACTGAGGGAGTCCTGGTCTAAGGGGTCCTTCGGCGTCCGGCCTGTTCTCCATGGGCCGGACTGATGGGTTGTCAAGACATGAAGGCCGGAGACTATACCTGAGTCTGGATTGGGATCTCCTTGGCGTGGAAGGAAAGCTTGCCAACCGACTATGAAGATTCCTTCTTATGTAATCGACTCTATGTAAACCCTAGATCCCCTCGGTGTCTATATAAATGGGAGGGGATAGTCCGGAAAAGATACATTCATATCCATAGTCATATAGGCTAGGCTTTGAAGGTTTAGCCATCACGATCTCGTGGTAGATCAACTCTTGTAACACCCATATTCATCAATATCAATCAAGCAGGACATAGGGTATTACCTCCATAGAGAGGGCCCGAACCTGGGTAAACATTGTGTCCCTTGTTTCCTGTTACCATTGATCCTAGACGCACAGTTTGGGACCCCCTACCCGAGATCCGCCGGTTTTGACACCGACATTGGTGCTTTCATTGAGAGTTCCACTGTGCCGTCGACAAAAGGCTCGATGGCTCGCCTTGTCCTTAAAGACAACATCGCCCCTGGAGGAGCTCTGGCCCCGGGCCAAACCCTCCGGATGGGCGGCTTTACTATCATCGCCCGTTCGGCCGTGGATCCGACGATGACCTCTCGGGCCATCGAAAACCCCCTTCGCATAAACTCTGAGCACTCCAAGAAGATGGATCCGGCAGAGCTTTCGTCATTAAACGAACTCCTAGATCGCATCGCCGCTTTGGGAATAGCCACAGACTATGACTGGATCGGGCTTAAAACTAATCAAGGAGAAATCGAGACCCTACCGGTCACCCACCAGATTGTGGTAGTCGTGGAGCAGGACGACGAGTTTTCTCCTATACTCAAGACGGACTATGTTCGGATCGTTGACCAGGAAAAGTCAGATATCCACCCGAGAAAGGATGCAACCAGCCTTCTTAACATAGCATCGGACGACGGTCCTAAACAATCAGAAGGTATTCCGGAACCCGTACTGTTAAGCCCGGATGATCATCAGACTTCGGATAATCGGTCGGGTCGGGTTTCGGATTTAATTCCACCCACCCACCCGGATTTAGACACTCTCGTGAGCATAAAACGGCAGTCTCAGGAAACAGTCCACCACTTCTGGGCCAGATTCCTCCTTGTCAAGGACAAGGTAAAAGATTGACGTGACGAAGACGCAATATCAGCGTTCTGCAAAAATTGCAGGGACGAAGGAAACCTCAACGCCATCAATCGCTGCCGCATACTGAAATTCACTAACTTAGCCACCATCGTACAAAAATACAGTGCAATGGAGAGCACCTGGAAAACTCAGGTAGCTCGCTGGGAACGACCAGTCCCAACTCAACTCCCCCTACAGGCGAAAAGGGCGCACCCTCACGGCACGCCCAGTCCAACAGTCAAGAAACACAAAACCGCTATGCGGCACGACACCGTTCTGACCGGGTGGCTCGATGGCCCGTGCAAAATACAAACAACACCGGATACTGTGGCAACCCACAGCCTTAGAGCATGTTGGATACTACGACAGGTAGCCAAAAGCGGCGAGGATATCCTTATCAAGGACAACTCAGAACGGCATCCCCCAGTGGACGATAACTCAAGAGTATTATGGTCTTTGAGACATTCGCTTCAAATAACAAGCGCAAAAGGGCGCTCTGCAAGCTCGCCGAAGTCTGCCAAATGGCTACGATAAACCCCCTGGAATGACACAACTATAACATTCAATGCCAGCGACGAACCAAAGTACAGAACAGTGCGAGCGCCAGCTGCGTTAGTCCTCAGCCCCAACGTGGACGGGTTTCGACTTACCAAGGTCCTCATGGACGGTGGCAGCGGCCTAAACCTCATTTATGAGGACACACTCCATAAAATGGAAATAGACAGGAGCCGCATAATGCAAAGCAACACAACCTTCCGAGGAATTATTCCTAGTCGGGAGGCGCGGTGCGCGGGAAAAATCACACTTGACGTAGTATTCGGCACGCCGGAGAACTACCGGTCCAAAGAAATAACTTACCAAGTGGCCCCCTTCAGGAGCAGATATCACGCCCTGTTGGGGAGGGAAGCTTTTACACGCTTTCAGGCCATACCCCATTACGGGTATATGAAGCTCAAGATGCCCGGACCAAACGGTATAATCGCTCTCGTCAGTGATCCGGACATAGCACTCTGTGCTGAAAACAAAACCGCATCCCTGGCCCTGGATGAGCTATTCGAAGCCCTCGCAGCCGATGAATTAACTGCACTATGCTCCACGGTGGATAGGGACTACGTAATCCTCGACAAATGACCTAAATCCAAATCATTTAAACTAGCAGAGGAAATAGTCAAATTCCAGGTCCACCCAACGGACCCTAAGAACACAACATCTATCGGAGCTCAACTGAACCCAACAGTTGACACCACACTACGAGAATTCTTGCGTGAAAACTAGGACATATTCGCCTGGCACCCTTCAGATATGTCAGGGATCCCACGCGATCTGGCCGAACATAGCCTCAATATATTAAAGGGGTTCAAACCGGTCAAGCAATCACTGCGGCGCTTTTCCGAACCTAAGCGACAAGCAATGGGGCAAGAGCTGGCCAAACTCATCGAGGCCGGATTCATTAGAGAAATCAAACACCCGGACTGGCTGGCAAACCTAGTGATGGTACCAAAGAAGGACAAATCCTAGCACCTATGCATCGATTTGAAAGACCTCAAATATGGTTTGCCCTAAGGATCCCTTCCCCCTCCCCCGCATTGATCAAAACATCAATGCCACTGCATGACACGGCTGATTGTGTTTCCTCGATGCATATTCCGGATACCATCAAATCAAAATGAAGGAGTCCGATCAAGCCGCAACAGCATTTATCACCCCGTACGGGCCATTCTGCTTCAACACCATGCCCTTTGGGCTCAAGAACGTAGGCGCCACGTACCAACGCATGATTCAAACATGTCTGGAGAAACAGATCGGCAATCAGTAGAAGCTTTCGTCGATGATGTCATCGTAAAAACCAGGCACGTCGAGACACTAATAGACGACTTACGTCTTACATTCGACAACCTCTGGGCATATGAAATTAAACTCAACCCGGAAAAGTGTGTCTTCGGCGTCCCCGCTGGAAAACTACTGGGCTTCATCGTCTCCAATAGAGGAATCGAAGCAAACCCAGCCAAAATCCGAGCTCTGTCACAACTAGCTAGGCCAACAGATCTTAAGAAAGTTCAAAAGCTTGCGGGCTGCGTAGCAGCTCTAAGCTGATTTATCTCCAGATTGGGAGAAAAGGCACTGCCACTCTATCGCCTTCTACGGCGAACCGACCACTTCGAGTGGACGGATGCGGCAACAGCCGGATTGGAGGAAATAAAAACCCTTCTTGCGAGCAATCCAATACTGGCTGCACCAAACGATGGCAAACCGATGTTATTATACATATCGGCAACACACCAGGTAGTGAGCGTCGTACTCATCGTCGAACGAGAATAGGACGGACATAAATTCCCGCTTCAGAAGCCAGTATACTACGTATCCACTGTCCTTACACCATGCAAATCCGGGTACCCTCATTATCAAAAAATAGCATATGCGGTCTTCATGGCATCTCGAAAGCTCCGTCACTACTTCCAGGTGTGTTCGATCACGGTGGCCTCCGAAGTACCCCTCAATGACACCATAAACAACCGCGATGCTACAGGCCGAATTGCCAAATGGGCCATCGAAATCCTCCCATTCGATATCACATATAAACCACGTCGGCCCATCAAGTCCCAAGTACTGGCCGACTTCATCGCTGAATGGACAGAGGCCGAACTCCCTAAAGAGTATGGCACATACTCCAATTGGGTCATGTACTTCGACGGCTCCAAAATGCAGGCATGATTAGGAGCGGGGGTCATCTTAACGTCCCCTACGGGAGACATCGTCCAGTATGTTCTCCAAATACTATACACCGACTCCAAAAATGCAGCCGAATATGAGGCCTTATTACATGGTCATCGGATGGCTGTCTCCATGGGCATACAAGGCCTAGAGGTATGCGGGGACTCGAACCTCGCAATATCTCAAATAAACGGAGATTTCGACGCTAAAGATCAAAAGATGGCAGTGTATCGTAACATAGTCATCAAAATGTCGGACCGGTTTGAAGGACTCAAGTTCCATCATGTGGCCTGAGAAAATAATCTAGCGGCGGACATTCTTTCTCGTATCGGCGCTAAGCGCGAACCCGTCATCCTAATATTTTCCTGGAAAGGCTCTTTAAGCCATCTGTGGTGTGGCAGGGGAAAATTGCAATACAAATCCGGAATCAAACATAATCCAACATCCCGGAAACACCGACGTCGTCCGGGGCTCAGCCATTGAAATAACACCAGCAGCGCATCTCATCATGGCAGTCATTGCCCCATGGACCGAACCCTTCCTAGCCTACCTCAACAGGAAAGAGCTTCCCGAGGTGCAGAATGAGGCCTGCTGCATTGTCCGGCATTCAAAAGCCTACACGGTTCCTGATGGAGTGCTCTACAAGAAAAGCGCCACCGGAGTCCTACAACGATGTATATCCAAGGAAGAGGGGCGGCAGCTCTTGGCTGAAATCCATGCTGGACTCGGCGGTCACCACGCCGCAGCTCGGGCCCTTGTTAGCAAGGACTTCCGTACAGGATTTTATTGGCCGACAGCCCGAGCAGATGCACAGGACCTTGTCCAACGTTGCATCGGATGCCAACTCTTTGCCAATCAGAGCCATATGCCCCCACGGCCCTACAAACAATCCCCATTACTTGGCCTTTTGCGGTCTGGGGACTCGATATGGTCGGACCCATTAAAGGGGGAAGCCATAAGAAAAATATCTACTGGTCATGGTGGACAAATTCACTAAGTGGATAGAGGCTAAGCCGGTCAAAATGGCCGAATCCGGCCCAGTGATAGACTTCATATCCGGTGTTGTGCACCATTATGGTGTCCCACACAGCATCATCACCGACAACGGCTCCAACTTCAAAGCCAACGAGGTAAAAACTTGGTGTACTAATCTAGGTATTGAACTCGATTACGCCTCCGTCTACCACCCACTAACCAACGGTCAAGTCGAACGGGCCAACGGTCTCATTATGAGCGGCATCAAGCCCAGACTAGTGCGGTCCTTGAAAGAGTCAGACAAGCACTGGGTTGAGGAGCTTGACTCCGTACTCTGGGGGCTGCGGACCACGCCCAACTGCACTACCGGATACAAACCTTTCTTCATGGTGTATGGCGCAGAGGCCGTATTGCCCTGCGATATTATTCACGACTCACCCCGAGTGCGTATGTACAAAGAGAGAGAGGCCGAGCTTGATCGGCAAGATGGCCTAGATGCCCTGGAGGAGGAACGCGATGTCGCAAAAGCCTGTTCAATATTTTACCAACAGCAGGCTCGAAGATATCAAAGCAGAGAAGCATGGGCCAAGACTTACAATGTTGGCGAACTCGTTCTACGCCTGCCGGAGAATAAAAAGGACAAACTCAAGCCCAAATGGGAAGGTCCCTTCATAATTGATGAAGTCCTCACCGGAGGGGCGTACCATCTTCGCGATGCATCAGACAATCGCCCCGAGATGAACCCCTGGAATGCGGCCAGACTCCGAAGATTCTATGCCTAGCGCCAAACCCCATGTTCGTCTCCTCCTCCCTTGTAGCTCCCATTATTTTTTTCTCTCTCTTTGTCGATTATTTTCTTCTTTCTTGCTTTAAAGCTTCAGTACGGCCAGACCGCACAACATCCACACATACATCTTTAAACATGTATATTACTTGTACCTGGGGGCTTCTCGGACAGAAGTTCTTATCATTTCTTGAGCATTAATCTCCTCACATATGAGTTTTTCCATATGTACCTTTTCTTCGCCACTATATGCATCGATATGGCTTAAGTTTTGGCCAAGCTGGGTTGCCTGGCTCCTGTGTTTATGCCCTATGTTCCTGTTAGTTTGGCTAGGGCATAAAGGGAGCACCTCTGCGATTGTTACTACCGGGTCATCCGGATGTGTACCTCAGACTGGGTGAAGCCGAAAGCTAGCGTTCTTAAGGGAATATTCGGTCGGTGAATTAAAGATGTTTTCTAAACTCACTCCCTTGTGCACCCCTAGAAGTTATACAAACTGTGGTGCTCTCATCACAATTCGGACATGTACATTAAATGCATGCACACCCAGGGAAAGGAACCCTTAACGGAACTATTCTCTTTGGAAGATGTTTCTTACGACCTTAATGTAATATAACATAGCTAGCCGGATACAACTTGTATGTTCAAGCAACTATGACCCCTGCGCTTAGTTTTCCAAGCATACCCCGGCCTATTCGGCCGCGACGGTATTCGGAAACACTCCGCACCTTAGAGTCTGGAGGTCCAAGCGAAAATGTCTGCCATGACAAATGATATACAATTCAACTAGATGAGGAAAGTACACAGTCATTTGAACTCGAACACCTCTTCCTCTACACCTTCCAACAGGCAGTCTAACTTACAATCATGTTGAGAATATTTGACGTCCACCTCTACTTGGCCATATACTATACTAACGGGAATTTCTTCCCCATCCGGCCCTACTGGCCCGACACGAGCCATGTGATTAGGATCCAGCTTGGTATAGCGCATCTTCACCATGGCCCAGGCCTCTCGCTCACCCTCTCGGCAGGCAGATATCTTCCACATCTGGATACGCCGCCGCGCTCCCTTGAACAGCTTTTCCATGCTTCCTGGAGGGGAGTCGGATGGCCATAAAGCCTTGGCTACACTCTGCATAGCCTGCCGAGCTTGCTCATGCAACTGCGACAGCTCCTGCAGAAGATCATTTGATGATCCAGACACTTCCTCTTCGGGGCGGTTCGTCAACACACCGACAATTACAGCTATATCAGCTACCGCCACCTCCAAACTGTTATAAGAGAAAAGCGGCCACATACTGAATATGCCGCCTCGGAGCTTCTTGTTCTCCTTCACAAAGTCGGCTAGTTACGCTCACACATCTTTCAGTTCTTCGCGAAGGTTGATGTTCGAATCCTGGAGTTCCTTTTTCTCTTCAACAACCTTTGTCAATATATACACGCTCGCCCGCTGCTAGTAGCTTTTTGGCTCCATGTTCTTCGCCTCGAGCAGTGTCAAGCTGCTCTCGAACTTGGTCTAAACGACCCAACACAAAGATTAGAACCAAGATTCACACTATAGGTGTAGCCTTATGAATTTTCGATGGAGGAAAACATTACCAGGCGATGCGTTGTATTTCTCCAGTTCGGCGTTAGCAGCAAGCAGCTGGCACTGACACTTTTCTAGTTCCTGAGCCAGCTGGGTATTCTTCTCCCTAAGCACCTGGTTGTACATCGATCCCCAAATCAGTTGTTTCAACTCCTTTAAGTCTCGGGGGCTACTGGCATATGGTTATCATAGTCAAACAAAGCAAATTTACCTACACAACTTTCAAATGTTGCTTTGCAGCCCTGCTAATCCCATCTCGAGCAGCCCGGATGTATGTGTCGGCTGCATTGAAGGCGTTAAACGACCCTTCCGAAAAGCTAGGATCTTGTAAAATGGCCCGGCAATGCCGATGATTCATAGCACTCTCCACTGCCGAGTTGATGTCGGATACATCGTCTGAGTCCTCGGCTGGCAGACAGTCCAGCGTCGCCCCTGCGTCAGCCCCCGTCTTCACGGCAGGATTTAATTCCTGGCTGTGGGAAGTACGACCGCTCGGACCCCCAGATATAGTCCGGCGCATCTTCCTCCTAGAAAATGGAAAACGGGAAGGTCATGGTTGGACGTGACTGCTCAGGGGCAGGTTGGCGAATTCATACCTCTTCGATGAAGGCATGGCCATAGCTTCATTTTCTTTCCTCTTGGAAGGATTGTCTGGCGTGGGAGCCGATCTCTTTGAAATCGCTGAACATCTCCCCTGTGAATCTTGATACAATGCGATGGGTGAGACAGAATAAGGGCACTCTTTCAGAGACGGTGTTTCTTAATTACTTACATGAGAAGCAGGAAGAAGTCCAGGGTAGTCTGCGGTGATGGCCACTTCTGTGCCGTCATAGCTTGTCTGGAAGAACAATTCCCCCGCGAGCACCACGAATATATTCGGATCCTCTTCAAACCCAGGATCTAGTTCCCGGTTGTGGGTCTCCGGCAGTGGGGCAGGACTATGAAATCCTTCGGTGACCTCCCGCCAGTGCTGCCATAACAAACAAACTTGAAATTTATCAAAAGTAATTTGGAAGGGGAATGAGTAGAATCGAAGGATCGAAGCTTACCCAACTGGGGGGATTATACATAGAATATCCATCTCTGTGCTTAATGCGAAGAAACTCCTCTTCGTCCCCTTTAAAAAGCTCGACCAATATTTTGGCTAGAGCGGCGGGAGTATCCGGACCCTTCCGGCCATAACGGTAAGCGTCATCCTCTCCATTATAGTGCCACATGGGCAGCCCTCGGTATTGTAGCGGCTGAACCCGACGCACTATGGAGATCGCCATTACCTCGATTATTGTAAGTCCGGACTGGGCGAGCATATTTATCTTGCTCATAAGCTGGCGAACTTCTGCTCTGTCCTCCTCTTCCAGGCTCTGAGGACGCCAACTATGACGTTTCTTCAGTGGAACGCTTGCAAATTCAGGAAGACCCTTTCGAACTGGGTCGGGAAGCACGACGTCCTCAATATAGAACCATTCCGAAGGCCATTCTTCGGATGCCTTCCTTGGTGTACCGAACAGATATCCGGTATCAGCAATGCGCCATACTTCAGCTCCGCCCACTTCAACTATGGACCCCTCATGATTACGTGGGACAAGACAGAACAACTTCCTCCATAGCTCGAAGTGAGCCTCGACACCCAGGATTAATTCACATAAAGTGACATAACCCACGATGTGCAGAACGGAGGAAGGGGTGAAGTTGTGCAACTGGAGGCCATAGTATTCTAGAAGCCCTCAGAGGAATGGATGAATGGGAAATCCAACGCCCCTCAGCAGGTAGGGGACGAAACATACTCGCTCTCCCCCTGATGGATTGGGCAAGTCCTCTGCCTGAATCTCACCATTGAAGGAATCTAGCCCCGCTCGAACGGGAACTAGATCTGCGGGGGGAAGAAATCCCTGCGTCTGCAGCTCCATCAATTGACTGTGGGACACTGAACACCTGTCCCACTGGCCTTTCTCTGGGACGGAACGGGTGGAGGAGCTGGGGACGTTGGCCATGCTAGAATGGTTTCTCCCAAGCAGTTTCCAGGGATTTCCTCTATATGGTGCCGAATGGATCTAGGATCCAATCTCTTTAATAGGCGCTCCCCCTTGCATAGGTGGGGTGCTATTTGCAAAACTACCCTGACCTTCCGCCTTCGCTTGACACGCGGGAGGCAAAGTTAATTAACACGCAGAAGCTGAGGGGAGTGACATGGAACAGATGGCCGAATACATCGCTTGGAGATAATTAAAGGAGGAACCCGCCTTGCAATGCCGAAGACAATTTGTGTGCCAAACACCTCGCTATTGAAGACTGGTTCAGGGGCTACTGAGGAAGTCCTGGGCTAAGGGGTCCTCGGGTGTCTGACCAGTTCTCCATGGGCCGGACTGATGGGATGTGAAGACATGAAGGCCGAAGACTATACCTGAGTCCGGATTGGGTTCTCCTTGGCGTGGAAGGCAAGCTTGGCGACCGACTATGAAGATTCCTTCTTATGTAACCAACTCTATGTAAACCCTAGATCCCCTCGGTGTCTATATAAACCGGAGGGGATAGTCTGGAAAGGATACATTCATTACCATAGTCATATAGGCTAGGCTTTTAGGGTTTAGCCATCATGATCTCGTGGTAGATCAACTCTTGTAACACCCATATTCATCAATATCAATCAAGCAGGACGTAGGGTATTGCCTCCATAGAGAGGGCCCGAACCTGGGTAAACATTGTGTCCCTTGTCTCCTGTTACCATCGATCCTAGATGCACAGTTCGGGACCCCCTACCCGAGATCCGCCGGTTTTGGCACCGAGACTCACACCGACCAACGCACAATGTCCAAAAGTGCTCCTGGGATGCGGCCCTATTGAGCCCTGGAATGTTGACGCAGACGCGTAGCTCGTTGTCCTCGCCAGGACAAGGAGGAGCGCCAGGTGGTCGGCGGCGATCCTCGCGCATGACTCATGCCTCTTGAAGCTCCTCGGTCGCCTTGGTGATGAACTCCTGAGCACCTGGCACCCCATGCCTTGTGCCCTCATGAGGGAAGCGTGCGATAAAGCATGCCTCCATGTGGTGCCCGAGCACCTCCCTCATGACATTGGCTAATTCAGAGGCCCTCCAGAAGAGAGCCCCTGAGCCCAGCCTGAGGAGGGCACTGGGCGCGCCTTCTATGCGGGAGAGGGAGGCGCCCCGTCCGTGGGCGCAGGTCCTGAGGTGGTGTTAGTTGAGACACTGCTCTCCTGAGGCTCTTGGCAGAGAAGCTTCTTCTTCTTCTTGGGGACAACCTAAGGAGGGTAGATGGTGCCTTCGTTGTCTGGGTCTTCGACCGCCATGGCCTGGTAGGAGCGCTCAAGGGAGCACACCGCGTCCTTCTCCTTGCAAGCGATCGTGATCGCGGTTCCCTGGAATCTTGAGGACATTGTAGCCATGATGGGTTACCGCCATGAACTTGGCCAGGGCTGGATATCCAAGGATGGCATTGTACGGAAGGCGAATGTGGGCGACATCGAAGTCGATGAGCTCGGTGCGGTAGTTGTCGCGTTGGCTGAAGGTGACAGGGAGGCGGATTTGCCCTATCGGGTTGGTGGAGCTGTCGGTTACTATTGAGAAATGCTTGGTGGGCTGCAGCTGATCATAGGGCACCTGGAGGCGGTCGAATGTCTCGACGGAGAGAACATTGAGACCCGCACCGCCATCGATGAGGGTCTTGGTGATGAGGACATTGTTGATGACGGGAGAGCAGAGCATCGGGAGGGCGCCGGCAGTTGGCGCACACTTGAGCTGGTCGGACGAGCTGAAGGTGATGGTGCACTTGGACCACCTGAGTGGGCACATGGCCTCAAGCCTAGGGAGGTCCGCGTTCACCTCGCAAGCGAACTGCTTGAAGATGCATTGAGAGGCTGGGGCCTGTGTGCCGCCCAGGATGCAGGCGATGGCATGAGGCTCCTGGAAGCCCCCAGACCCCTCATCTTGGTGGTGGTCGTCGTTCCTTCTTGGTGGCGGTGGCAGTGGAGGGAGGTCAGTATTGCCATGAGGACGGTCCTCACAAGGCTGATATCTCTAGGCGCCCTTGCGAGGCTAGCCCTGCCAGCGGTCCTCACGAGGCTGGTCGCGCCACTCCTGGCGGGGGCCGCGGTCGTCCGAGCATCCTCCACTTCTGCCTCCTCCGCGACCGTAGCCCTGAACGTTGCGCTCGAGGCGTCAACCGAGGCGCCCGTCGCGGATGGCCCTGAGCTCTTGACAATCATTGCTGTTGTGGCCCTTGAATGACTCTGGGTGGTCACAGATGCGCTTCATCTCTGGTTCAGCCATGAGCACGGCTGCCCCTTGCGCTTCATGTTCTTGGCCTTGGCCTTCTTGTCTTCTGGGTCGGCCGTCAAGAGCTCGAGGAGGGAAAGGCGCCATTCCTCAGCTCTCGCGCACGTGGTTGCCATGCTGAACATCTCCAGAGCCGTGCACAGGTCCTCAAGGATGGCAAGCTCCTCCTTCATCTTGACAACGCGGATGTCGTTGAAGAACGCTGAGATGATGGCCTCGTCCTAAACCTTGGGGATCTTGAGGCGAACGTTGTTGAAGCACTGGATGTACTTCTGCAGGGTTTCCCCTGGCTGCTACTTGATGCGTTGCAGGTCTCCCACGGCAGGCGGGTGGTCACGAGTTCCCTGGAAGTTGGCGACGAAACGCTCATGCATCTCGCCCTAGGAGGAGATCGACCCCACTGGCAGGTTCAGGAGCCACGAGCATGCACCATCCTTGAGAGCCATGCGAAACCAGTTCGCCATGACCTTCTCGTCGCCGTTGGCTGCCTAGATGCTCAGCTCATAGAGCTACAGGAACACCGTAGGGTCGAGGGTGCCATCATAGCACGGAGGCAAGTCGGGCTTGAACTTGTCAGGCCAGACGACGTTGCGTAGCTTGGGAGTGAAGGCCCGGCAGCCCGCAGTTGTCATAGGAGCCCGTCGTGGAGGTGGAGCCTGGTATTGGCACTCACGCGCTGCCACCGCAGGCAGCGCGCGGTCTTGACGCAGTGGTGCAGGGAGCGCTAGAGCACCTTCTTGTGGCTGCTGGACCTCCTGGCAGCTTTCTTCTCCATGAGCGGGCGCCCTGCACGGCAGGTCATGCCGTGGGGCCGCATGCCTTGGTCCGAGGGCGACGTCTTGATGGGGAGGTGGCGGAGGCGATCTATGGGCTACGTCACCCATGGCAGGCGGCGGGCATGGGAGAGCCCCTAACGGCGCTGACAAGCTCGGTGATGCGGTCCAGCCAGTCTTCATAGAAGTCGTCGACGGGGCGGTAGCGTAGGAGCTCGCGCGCCATGAGCAGTGCAGCCTACGCGTCTGCTGGCCCGTGACGACCGTGAGATGACGAACCGGCCCTAGTTAGCGACGGGGTGGCCGTGTGTCCATCACGCCGCACAGAGGGGTGCAGGGACGAAGCTTGCTGCTCGTGCCCCGCCGGGCCGGTGGCGGCATTGGCGGCAGGCGATGGAGAAAGATGGGGAGGCCTGCCGACAAGCACTGTCTGGGAGACGTGAGCGGCGAGAGAAGCTCGATGCTTGGCACGGGCTCGACGAGCATCTTTCATGGAGGTGGTGGAGCGGCGGTGGGTCGACCGACGGAAGAGAGGCTTCGACGCACCCCTACCTGGCGGGCAAAATGACGGATTCAGGGTTCCGCAGACCCTTGAGAGGTTCGAACTCTGGGTGCGTGCGAAGAACTCTCCCTTCCCAGTCTGCCTGCTCAACGATTCCACAGCCTAGCTTGACGAACCCAAGGGACAAGAGACACAGTAGTTTATCCTGGTTTGGGCCACCTTGTGGTGTAATACCCTACTCCAGCTTTGTGGTGGATTGCCTTGAGGGGCAGAGGATGAACTAGTACATTGGTTGAACAGCCTCAGGATGTGAGGTGTTCTTGAGCTCGGTGAGCTGGTGAGCTGGCCAGGGTGGAATACCCTACTCTAGCTTTGTGGTGGATTGCCTCGAGGGGCTAAGGACGAACTAGTACAGTGGTTGAACAACCTCAGGGTGTGAGGTGTTCTTGAGCTCGGTGAGATGGTGAGATAGCCAGGGTGGAATCAATTTGTCCCCTCTACGGTGGTGGCTAAGTCCTATTTATAGTGGCCTTGGCCCTCTTCCCAAATGTAGGCGGGAAGGGATCCCACAACGGCCGAATCTGAAGGGAGACAACTAGTACAAGCTATCCTGACAAAACTAGTCTTCGCCTACAAAAGGCTCTGGTGATGACGCTGCAGTGGGCTCCGTGATGACCTCAGTCCTGCTGTCTTGGCGGTCTTGGTCTTGTTGCACCGATATGGAAACCTTTGCTTGATTCCTCGGGACCCCGCTCCTGCACTTGCCTCCTTAGCACCAAAGAGGAAACTGGTACACTGGTCCCACTGGCGCCCGCCTGGCCTTGGTCATCATGGCTCACGTCATATGAACCTCGCGAGGTGTACCCTGCAAAGATATCTCCGCTCCTCGGGAGCCACCCTAGTGAGGCCGCCCCAAAGGGAGGCCTTCGTGTCGTCCGCCTCACGAGGCTTGGCCCCTCGCGAGGGTCTTAGGTTGTTGTTGCTGAAAATGGGCCGTACCGGGCCGTCGATGGGGCCACGTCGTGGGCCGCAGGCACGCAATTCTAGGTACCCCCATTCCCAGGACACCGACAGAAGGATGTGGTAAAAACTGAAATAGTAAAGCTTCCTATAGTTGATAGTAGATGGGTAAGTCATGTTCATTGTGTTCCTAAGAAAGGAGGTATAGTTGTTCTTCCTAATGATAAAAATGAACTCATCCCACAAAGAGTTGTGTAACGCCCCGAGACCGACGCGCCAGGTGTCTTCCAGTTATTCACTGTTGTTGCCTTGTATTTCTCTAGCGTGTTGCATATTGCCATGTCATCATCCACATTGCATCATCATGTTTTCGAAACTTGCATCCGTCCCGGTCTCCTCGTTCCGTCTGTTGTCCGTTCCGAGCCCAGACACACTTGCACGCGCCCGTGGCATGTCCGAAATATTATTTTATAAGTGGCCGGAAAATGTTCTCGGAATGGGTTGAAAGTTGGCATGCAGTCCTATTGTAGTGTAGATAGACCGCCTATCAAATTTCATCGCATTCAGAGTTCGTTCGATGCCCCAACGGATAACTATAGCGACATTATAGCTGGTCTAACGTCGGATGTTTTCGGTCTCCGAAAATTGCTGCTGGGTCTCTCTCTCTCTTCTCTTCTCTCAGCCTGAGGCCTTCTGCGCAGTCCACTACCCCCACCTAGGCCCAACCAACCTCCCGCTCGACCGGTGCGTTAGATCGCCACCGGAGGGCTCCGAGACGGCCTCAAACCCCTCTAAACTCCTAACCATAGCCCCTTTCTATTTATAGACGTCTCCCCTGCCATTTTGGCCTCCTACCTACCCCCCTCCTCAATTTCCGCAGCCAGCCGCCGCCTCCCTCCTCGGATCAGCCGCCGGCCACCTCTCCTCGCCACTTGGCAAGCTGTGAGTGGCTGCACCGCCGCCAGCCGCCCCCTGTGGCCTCTCCCGCACCGCCACGCTTTCCTGCCCTTCGCCCCACATCACCGTGCCCCTTCCAGGCCCATCTGTGGCCTGCCCAAGGCCGATCTGGACCCGAGGCGCCCACACCATGCCGCCGTCCCTATCCAGGATCGAGAGAGCCCGAGCTCCTCCCCGTCCGACCGAGCCTCCGCGTCGCCCCTGTCGGCGACCATCTCCGGTGCCGGTCGCCGCCGACGACCTCCTAGGCCAGCCTGGGCCGCCCTGCGCCTACCTCTTCTTCTTCTCCCTCTCTCCCTCACCCTCTCTCTCTCACACACAGGTACTCAACCACCGCCATGGCGCTGCCCCATCCACCTCCTGACGTCGGCCATGTGGAGCCCATCGCCTCGCTCGTCGCCGGATCCGGGAACCCCGCGCCCGGATCCACCCATCCCCGTCGTTCCCTGGCCTCTGCCCGCTCCGGCCGCCGTCCGTCCAACTCGGGCGAGCTCCTGCTGCGTCGGCCTTGCCTCTGCTTTGAGACGACGAATGCCCTAGCGCCCCGTCAACCGCCCGCACGCGCGTGGGCCGGCCCATCGCTCCAGTTTGGCCCACGGTGAGGCAAACCCCAGCGTTGTGTAACGCCCCATGACCGATGTTCCAGGTGTCGTGCAGTTATTTGATGTTGTTGCATTGTCATTGCTTGCGTTTTATGCATTGCATATCATGTCATCATGTGCATTTCATTTGCATACATGTTCGTCTCTTGCATTCGAGCTTTTTCCCCGTTGTCCGTTTTGCATTCCGGCGCTTCGTTCTCCTCCGGTGGTCATTTCTAGCTTTCTTTCGTGTGTGGAGATTAAACATTTCCGGATTGGACCGAGACTTGCCAAGCAGCCTTGGTTTACTATCAGTAGACCGCCTGTCAAGTTTCGTACCATTTGGACTTCGTTTGATACTCCAATGGTTAACCGAGGGACCGAAAAGGCCTCGTGTGTGTTGCAGCCCAACACCCTTCCAATTTGGCCCAAAACCCGCCAAAACCCTCTCCATCATATCGGTCGTTCGATCACGATCGCGTGGCCGAAAACTGCACCTCATTTGGACTCTCCTAGCTCCCTCTACCTATATATATGTGGCCTCCCCCGAAAATTTCGCGGTACTAACCCTAGTCGTCCTCTACCTCGCGCCGCCGGACAAAACCGCCCGCGCCCGGACATGTCCGGCCTCCCCTACGCCAAATCCGGAGCCGCTAGGTGGCAACGCCGCCTCCCGCCAGCGCCGGCCCGCGGGGCCCGCGTCAGGCCCGCGCGGGCCCAGATCCATCACCACCGCCCCATGCCTGGGAACCCCGCAGCGCCTACGCCGCCCGAGTGCCCCGCCGCCTTCGTCGCTCTTCCTGCCGCCGGCGAGCTCCACCACGGCGAGCTCCCTCACCGGCGCCCGCCTCACCCCGCCTCGGAGGTCCCCGCCACCGCGCCTCCTCGCTTGCTCGCGGGAAACCGCTGCTCCGGCCGCCGCCACCCGCGCCCGCTCGCCGGACTTCGCCGGCGCCGCCCCGCACCGCCACCGCCATCTGCGCCGCCCTCCTCGTCGTCCGTCGCCGGCCTCCTCAGCCCCGGGCTAGATCCGATCCGGGAGTGGGATCAGATCCACCCACTCCCCCATCCAAACGGTGTCCTTCGTCCCGGATCCGCGTCGTCCCACACCACCTCGTCCCGCGTTGACTTTTTCCGCGGGGTAACTTTCTTCTAAGTCCTGAGATTTCAGATTCAGGTGCCCATCTTCATCGCATCGTAACTTTGCACCCGTAGCTCCGATTCATGCATATAGCATATCAAAATGTTCATCTCAGAGAGTAAATCATTTCATTCCATTGCATCATTTTCATTTGACTTCATCTTGATGCCCGAAATGCTGTTAGAATAGGGCTACTTGAGTTAATTGTCAGATCTGCTACTCCTTTTAGGTTTTTTGTCATTTTTGCAATGATTAATGTGTGTTTGATATGCCCGTGAGTTCTGCATATGTTTTGTTAAGGGTTTTGTCATCTTTCCAGAGGTGTAACCCATGTATTTTTGTGATGTGTGTGGTGACTAGTGCAAGTTTGCAAAGTGGTGCACTTGTTAATTCTGTTTTCAGGGACTTAGCATTTCCACTAAGTCCTTGAGCTGTTTATCTCATGATGCCATATGTTCATGTTGTTTCCTAGTGATCCATTCCTCTTTTGAGGATGATCAGTAAGGATGTTTTGTTAATATTTTAGTGCTCTATCCATCCATGTCTTTGTTTGCAATTATGGAGCAACCTAGCTTGAGTCAATCGAGCTCTACTTTTGCTACTTTGTGAATCTGGGCAGATTGTCAACTTGTTTGCAATTTTCCCGATGTTGTTGTAGTTGATCCGTGCATGATATGCTATTGTTATTGCCATGTCTAGCTTGCATTTTGTGCCTTCTTGATGTATGTATGCTTGTCTTGCCATGACTTTCTCTGTAGTGAGTGCATCGAGCTCGTAAACATGCCTACTTGAGTTATATTTCAGCATGTGTCAGTTTTCACTAAGTCTGAAAACTGATTATGTTTTTGCTATGTTCACATGCTTGCAATTGTATTTTCTGATCCCTTTTGGCTCAAGGTCACTAAGAGACTTTTGTTAAGCTCTTTGAGTAGCTCCATGCCATGCTTTACTTTTCCATGTTCAGTATATGTAGCATATAGTTTTCATGCTCCAAAGAGTGCTACCTGATCTGAAATTCCAGGCTTGTGTTAATTTCACTAAGTCTGAGATCTGTTCGTCATATGCATTTTTGCCATGCTTGTTTGAACCTGTTAATGGATGAATTGGCCGTAGCTCAGTGCTAGACTTTTGTTAAGAATCTTGAATTAATACCTTCCATGTATTTTGTTTTCATGTTTGGGTGCTGTAGCATGTTCATCTCATTGCATTTAGATGGCTACTTGCTGTAAATCGCAGACCGGTGTCATATTTGAATCGCTTGCCATTTCCAAACCGTAACTCCGATTCCGGCGTTCTTTATATCGTTTCCAAGCAATTCCATCTCATCTTTCCAGTGGCACACTTGGATTTCCAAGTTTAGGCCAGGTTCCTTCATCTCTTGTCAAATCATGCATATGCATCGCATACCGCATCTCGCATATCATACCATGTTCATGTGTTGGTTGTTTACTATGTTGTGTGCTTCTTTTCCGGTGTTTGCTTCTTCGGGTTGGTTTCGTTAAAGTCGTGTTTGTGAGGACCCGTTCGTCTACGTCCGTTTGTCTTTTTCATGGACTCATTCTTCTTCCTTGCGGGATTTCAGGCAAGATGATCATACCCTCGAAATCACTTCTATCTTTGCTTGCTTAGTTGCTCGCTCTTTTGCTATGCCTATGCTGCGATACCTACCACTTGCTTATCATGCCTCCTATATTGTTGAACCAAGCCTCTAACCCACCTTGTCCTAGAAAACCGTTGATTGGCTATGTTACCGCTTTGCTCAGCCCCTCTTATAGCGTTGTTAGTTGCAGGTGAAGATTGAAGTTTGTTCCTTGTTGGAACATGGAGTTGTTGTTCCTTGTTGGAACATGTTTGCTTGTTGGGATATCACAATATCTCTTATTTAAATAATGCATCTATATACTTGGTAAAGGGTGGAAGGCTCGGCCTTATGCCTGGTGTTTTGTTCCACTCTAGCCGCCCTAGTTTCCGTCATATCGGTGTTATGTTCCCGGATTTTGCGTTCCTTACGCGGTTGGGTGATAATGGGAACCCCTCGACAGTTCGCCTTGAATAAAACTCCTCCAGCAATGCCCAACCTTGGTTTTACCATTTGCACTAACAACCTACCACCTTCCCTTGGGTTCTGCAGACTCAAGGGTCATCTTATTTTAACCCCCCCCCCCCGGGCCAGTGCTTGTCTAAGTGTTGGTCCGAAATGGGCAGCCTGCGGGGCCACCTCGGGGAAACTTGAGGGCTGGTTTTACTCGTAGCTTGACCTATCCGGTGTTGCCCTGAGAACGAGATATGTGCAGCTCCCATCAGGATGTCGACGCATCGGGCGGTGTTGCTAGTTTAGTTTTACCCTGCCGAAATGTCTTGTTGTACCGGGATACCGAGTCTGATCGGAATATCTCGGGAGGAGGTCTATTCCTTCGTTGACCATGAGAGCTTGTGATGGGCTAAGTTGGAACACCCTGTAGGGATTTGAACTTTTGAAAGCCGTGCCCGCGGTTATGGGCAGATGGGAATTTGTTAACGTCCGGTTGTAGAAAACCTGAACTTGACCTTAATTAAAATGAATCAACAGCGTGTGTAACCGTGATGGTCTCTTTCCGGCAGAGTCCGGGAAGTGAACACGGTTGTTGGAGTTATGCTTGACGTAGGTTGGTTTAGGATCACTTCTTGATCATGCTTTTATTGACCGTGCTTTGCCTTCTCTTCTCGCTCTCTTCTACGTATGTTAGCCACCATATATGCTAGTCGCTTGCTGCAGCTCCACCTCATATTTTTACCTTACCCATAAGCTTAAATAGTCTTGATCGCGAGGGTGCGAGATTGCTGAGTCCCTGTGACTCACAGATACTTCCAAAACCAGTTTGCAGGTGCCGATGAGTCCGTGCAGATGACGCAATTGAGCTCAGGAGGAGCTCGATGAAGATCTTGTCCTTTGTGTTGTTTTCATTCTAGTTTATCAGTAGTGGAGCCCAGTTGGGGTCGATCGGGGACCTTTGTCGCATTTGGGGTTCTTCTTTTATTCTGGTTCCGTAGTCGAACCTTGATTGTATTTGGATGATGTAATGCTTTATTATGAATTGTGTGAAGTGGCGATTGTAAGCCAACTATGTATCTTTTTCCCCTATTGTATTACTTCGGTTGTGTGAAGATTACCTCACTTGCGACACTACTTTCAATGCGATTATGCCTCTAAGTCGTGCTTCGACACGTGGGAGATATAGCCGCATCGAGGGCGTTACAGTTGGTATAAGAGCCTTCCCCGACCTTAGGAGCCCCATTGCTTGATCGTTTTTCGCGGCTGAGTTGTGTCTAGAAAAATGTTTTGAGTCATTTAGGAATTATATATCGGAGAGCTTAGGAATTCTTTTTAATTCCCAGTCTCCTCATCGCTCTGGTAAGGCATCCTGACGTAGAGTTTTGACTCTTCTCTTCTCAAATTTCACTAAAAAAAATTTAGGATCACGCGGGTATCTTGTAATCGTTCCGATTGTTTTATGATGAGAACATTGTCTTGGTGCCTCCTGTCAGGGGTTTAGTGGAAGTGTCCCGGGGAGTTGAGCTCTGAGGTGTTGTCATCATAATTTTATCGTTGTAGTTCTGGAATACCTGAGTTTAGTACGCCGACATCAAAAATCTCTTTTATGCAGTTCGTTGGTGAGATAACCTCGACGCCACCCAGTACTGGGGCGGGAGTTCGGGAGTATCGCCATAACTTGTATAACGGATGCTTTTTGAAGGTTGAGGTAGACGATTTTCCGAAGGTTTCTCGGTTATGTGTTGAAGGATGGATACAGCTGGATGTAGGTTTTGCTAGAATTGGGTCAGATATTATGCTTCCCCTGTATCCCCAACACCTGATTGCATAACCAGAAAATTTCGGGAGTTTATAAGTGGGAATTCAAGTAGCTCGTAGGATATCTTTCCGATAGATGTATGATATGAAATTGGGGTTCGACGTCTAGTGGTCCGCCTATTCACGGTCGATTTTACAGTGGTCTCGTTGTGTCTTAAAGAGTCCTTGGCTATGCCGACTCGGGGACGCTTCGTATGTCATGTGCACTGCCTTGTACATGATGGTGATGTACGATCGAGCCCGTGTAGGCCCCACCACAAAAACTTCGGACGAAATCTCTATCATATGTTTGTTCCGGCTTATTCTGCAAGCCAATCCTTTGTTTTTGTTTGGAGTTGTGGTATTCGAGTTTCTTCAATGTCAAGTGTTGATTCCATACCTTTTCCTAAGTGGTGTTCTCATATTCCTATGTGAATACTAATCCTTCTCGATCATTGAGTTTGTCATGTCAATTCTTTTCAACCGGTGTGTTCCTCTTCTAGTGGATCCGAACATTTCAACATCCGCAAGATCCAATCTCAGCTTTCTCAACGGGGTCGTTTTCTTCCATCCCAAGTTGCCTTTGTTTTCCCACCCACCCACCCTTTTTCTTCGAGGACTCGGATTTCTTTATCAAATATCCATTTTATTATGGAAGTCTCTCCATTCTTCTCCCTTCATGTTCTTATCCGGTGATTCTCATGAAGATTCTAATGGAGCTTCAAGCTCATCATTCTCCGTTTTTTTTTCTTTCTTCTCCGGTGGAACCAATTCAAGCTTTCGGTGTTGATCATACCCTTTTTCCTCGTTTTAATGTCTTCTCATGCCGGTGCATTTCTTAATCGTTCACCTCTCGCTATTCTATTGTTCCGGAGTGCTAAAGATATCTCAGAAGATTCGTGTTCCCACTCTTAATCCATTCAAACTATTTTGAGGATGTTATCTCATTCAAGCCTTTTAATTCAACTGGTGCAACCTCTCTTTTAACCATTCCTACGGTGTTTCTTTTGAGTGGGCCCTAACCCACAAGTCTTTTCCCAGGATCTTACCTGGCTCTTCTTATTTTCCCGGAGCTATCCTAAATTCTTTTCGAAGTTTGACGTAAGAATGAGTTATCATCAGTCAAATGTCTTCCTCCAAGATCTTTCAAATTCTTTTCATCATTGGCTCAACCTTTCCATCCTTCACTCCGGAGTGTCTAAATAATTCTTGATGGTATTTCTCGTCGTAATTCTCAGTTTGGAAGACCGAAGAAGATTCTTCTTTCAACCTTGCTTCATTCTCATCAAGTTTCGTCATTCGAGATTGTTGCAATCCTCTCATAATTGTTTTTGACTGTCAAAATTCTTTCTCACCCATCCAGAGTAATTCAGGAGTCTTTTCAGTTTGTTTCTCTGAAGGCCATCATTTCGGGATTATTCATTCTTAGCTTTCAGCTATCATTCTCCAAATTTTACCGGTGGCTCGTTTAAGATTTCTCTATTAATTCATTCGCTGTTCCAATTCTACCAGTGGTTCGTTGAAGACCTTCCCAAGTTTGACGCTATATCTATCTTAATCTTTTCAACGAGAATAAGTAGTATGCCAAACCCGTTGTTTGTCATCAATTTAGTTGGTGAAGGATAAGCATAACATAATTCTTATTCTTGATTCACCCAAATGATTAATTCTTTATTCCGGAGGCTCATCAAATTATCGGTTCGAGATGTTTTATCTATTCTTTTCCCGGAGTTCCAACCTTTTCAATTATTTCACCACGGAGATTCATCTAAATCGGTACAAGGATTCACCTTGTGTTTTCAACTTCTCTTTCTTTCCATTTGATCATTCTTTTGTTTTACCTGAGTTCTTTATGGAGGTTCTACATGATGATAAAGGATTTAATTCCTTCTCGAAGTTTTCATCCAGATTCTTTTCTAAGAAGCTCAAGCTTTCTTCATATTGTAATCCGGAGTGCAATTCTGTCTTTTGTATCATTGGAGGTGGTATTATGTCATTCTTGATAATTTGAGTTCATGTTTTCATGATTCACATGTTGTCAGGATTGGGATATTTTAAATCCATCAATCTCGTCATTGGAGCTATCTTGGGTTATATTTCACCTAAAGCCTTCCCTAAGGATTGTTGTTAATTATGGTGCTTATAAATGATCCAAGTTCTTCTTTATCCTCCCGGTGAAATAGTTTCTCCTCTCTTTGTTCTTATCCAATCTTGTGACCGTTAGTGGCGAGTTGTCACCTCATAATTTTGAGATGTCTTCTATAAGTCCATATCAAGCTTTTCCTTTCATTGTTGGTTTTCCAACAACTCCGCTCGACCCTTCTCCTAAAGATGCCTTTTCAAGCTCTTTGTGGTAGAAGTTGGCATTTTCTTCTCCATTCTCCTATTTCAATTATCTATCTTCTATTTTTTTCGTTCCGGGGGCATTGTGATGTTGCTCTTTTCAACCCATCATCTTGTTTGTCAAAGATCATGTTCTTTTCGTGCTTATCCATTTAACCGGAGTGTTGTGTCCTCTGCTCAAGTTCTTTCATTTTATCAAGTCTTGCATAACTTCTTAACAGGAGTGCTTTCAATATATATCTTGCCCTTCAACCTCGAGGTTTTTCGCAATGTTCTTTGTCCCTCCTTGCTAACGGAGTGTTTTCGACTTTGTTTACCTTCGTTGTATTCTTTTCTTGAATTTGTTCAACCTCGCAAGGTTCTTTGGTTTCACTCGTTTGTCAAAGGAGCAACTTAGTTTTACCTCTTCTCTTTCTCTTCCGTTTTTCCCTCCGGTGCCATTCTAGATCTCGAGACGAGATCCTCTCGTAGTGGTGGAGTGTCGTAACGCCCCGTGACCGATGTGCCAGGTGTCGTGCAGTTATTCGATGTTGTTGCGTTGTCATTGCTTGCGTGTTATGCATTGCATATCATGTCATCATGTGCATTTCATTTGCATACATGTTCGTCTCTTGCATTCGAGCTTTTTCCCCGTTGTCCGTTTTGCATTCCAGCGCTTCGTTCTCCTCCGGTGGTCATTTCTAGCTTTCTTTTGTGTGTGGGGATTAAACATTTCCGGATTGGACCGAGACTTGCCAAGCGGCCTTGGTTTACTACCAGTAGACCGCCTGTCAAGTTTCGTACCATTTGGACTTCGTTTGATACTCCAATGGTTAACCGAGGGACCGAAAAGGCCTCGTGTGTGTTGCAGCCCAACACCCTTCCAATTTAGCCCAAAACCCACCAAAACCCTCTCCATCATCTCGGTCGTTCGATCACGATCGCGTGGCCGAAAACCGCACCTCATTTGGACTCTCCTAGCTCCCTCTACCTATATATATGTGGCCTCCCCCGAAAATTTCGCGGTACTAACCCTAGTCGTCCTCTACCTCGCGCCGCCGGACAAAACCGCCCGCGCCCAGACATGTCCGGCCTCCCCTGCGCCAAATCCGGAGCCGCCAGGTGGCAACGCCGCCTCCCGCCGCCGCCGACCCGCGGGGCCCGCGTCAGGCCCGCGCGGGCCCAGATCCATCGCCGCCGCCCCGCGCCTGGGAACCCCGCAGCGCCTACGCCGCCCGAGTGCCCCGCCGCCTTCGTCGCTCTTCCTGCCACCGGCGAGCTCCCACGCCGGCGTGCCCGCCTCGCCCCGCCTCGGAGGTCCCCGCCACCGCGCCTCCTCGCTTGCTCGCGGGAAACCGCTGCTCCGGCCGCCGCCACCCGCGCCCGCTCGCCGGACTTCGCCGGCCGGGTCGCCGGCGCCGCCCCGCACCACCACCGCCATTTGTGCCGCCCTCCGTCGTCATCCGTCGCCGGCCTCCTCAGCCCCGGGCCAGATCCGATCCGGGAGTGGGATCAGATCCACCCACTCCCCCATTCAAACGGTGTCCTCCGTCCTGGATCTGCGCCGTCCCGCACCACCTCGTCCCGCGTTGACTTTTTCCGCGGGGTAAATTTCTTCTAAGTCCTGAGATTTCAGATTCATGTGCCCATCTTCATCGCATCGTAACTTTGCACCCGTAGCTCCGATTCATGCATATAGCATATCAAAATGTTCATCTCAGAGAGTACATTATTTCATTCCATTGCATCATTTTCATTTGAGTTCATCTTGATGCCCGAAATGCTGTTAGAATAGGGCTACTTGAGTTAATTGTCAGATCTGCTACTCCATTTAGGTTTTTTGTCATTTTTGCCATGATTAATGTGTGTTTGATATGCCCGTGAGTTCTACATATGTTTTGTTAAGGGTTTTGTCATCTTTCCAGAGGTGCAACCCATGTATTTTTGTGATGTGTGTGGTGACTAGTGCAATCTTGCAAAGTGGTGCACTTGTTAATTCTGTTTTCAGGGACTTAGCATTTCCACAAAGTCCTTGAGCTGTTTATCTCATGATATCATATGTTCATGTTGTTTCCTAGTGATTCGTGCCTCTTTTGAGGATGATCAGTAAGGATGTTTTGTTAATATTGTAGTGTTCTATCAATCCATTTCTTTGTTTGCAATTATGGAGCACCCTAGCTTGAGTCAATCGAGCTCTACTTTTGCTACTTTGTGAATCTGGGCAGATTGTCAACTTGTTTGCAATTTGCCGATGTTGTTGTAGTTGATCCGTGCATGCTATGCTATTGTTCTTGCCATGTATAGCTTGCATTTTGTGCCTTCTTGATGTATGTATGCTTGTCTTGCCATGAATTTCTCTGTAGTGAGTGCATCGAGCTCGTAAACATGCCTACTTGAGTTATATTTCAGCATGTGTCAGTTTTCACTAAGTCTGAAAACTGATTATGTTTTTGCTATGTTCACATGCTTACAATTGTATTTTCTGATCCCTTTTGGCTCAAGGTCACTAAGGGACTTTTGTTAAGCTCTTTGAGTAGCTCCATGCCATGCTTTACTTTGCCATGTTCAGTACATGTAGCATATAGTTTTCATGCTCCAAAGAGTGCTACCTGATCTAAAATTCCAGGCTTGTGTTAATTTCACTAAGTCTGAGATCTGTTCGTCATATGCATTTTTGCCATGCTTGTTTGAACCTGTTAATGGATGAATTCATACCTGCCATATATTTTGTTTTCATGTTTGGGTGCTGTAGCATGTTCATCTCATTGCATTTAGATGGCTACTTGCTGTAAATCGCAGACCGGTGTCATATTTGAATCGCTTGCCATTTCCAAACCGTAACTCCGATTCCGGCGTTCTTTATATCGTTTCCAAGCGATTCCATCTCATCTTTCCAGTGGCACACTTGGATTTCCAAGTTTAGGCCAGGTTCCTTCATCTCTTGTCAAATCATGCATATGCATCGCATACCGCATCTCGCATATCATACCATGTTCATGTGTTGGTTGTTTACTATGTTGTGTGCTTCTTTTCCGGTGTTTGCTTCTTCGGGTTGGTTTGTTAAAGTCGTGTTTGTGAGGACCCGTTCGTCTACGTCCGTTTGTCTTCTTCATGGACTCGTTCTTCTTCCTTGCGGGATTTCAGGCAAGATGATCATACCCTCGAAATCACTTCTATCTTTGCTTGCTTAGTTGCTCGCTCTTTTGCTATGCCTATGCTGCGATACCTACCACTTGCTTATCATGCCTCCTATATTGTTGAACCAAGCCTCTAACCCACCTTGTCCTAGCAAACCGTTGATTGGCTATGTTACCGCTTTGCTCAGCCCCTCTTATAGCGTTGTTAGTTGCAGGTGAAGATTGAAGTTTGTTCCTTGTTGGAACATGGAGTTGTTGTTCCTTGTTGGAACATGTTTGCTTGTTGGGATATCACAATATCTCTTATTTAATTAATGCATCTATATACTTGGTAAAGGGTGGAAGGCTCGGCCTTATGCCTGGTGTTTTGTTCCACTCTAGCCGTCCTAGTTTCCGTCATATCGGTGTTATGTTCCCGGATTTTGCGTTCCTTACGCGGTTGGGTGATAATGGGAACCCCTCGACAGTTCGCCTTGAATAAAACTCCTCCAGCAATGCCCAACCTTGGTTTTACCATTTGCACTAACAACCTACCACCTTCCCTTGGGTTCTGCAGACTCAAGGGTCATCTTATTTTAACCCCCCCGGGCCAGTGCTTGTCTAAGTGTTGGTCCGAAATGGGCAGCCTGTGGGGCCACCTCGGGGAAACTTGAGGGCTGGTTTTACTCATAGCTTGACCTATCCGGTGTTGCCCTAAGAACGAGATATGTGCAGCTCCCATCAGGATGTCGGCGCATCGGGCGGTGTTGCTGGTTTAGTTTTACCCTGTCGAAATGTCTTGTTGTACCGGGATACCGAGTCTGATCGGAATGTCTCGGGAGGAGGTCTATTCCTTCGTTGACCATGAGAGCTTGTGATGGGCTAAGTTGGAACACCCTGCAGGGATTTGAACTTTCAAAAGCCGTGCCCGCGGTTATGGGCAGATGGGAATTTGTTAACGTCCGGTTGTAGAAAACCTGAACTTGACCTTAATTAAAATGAATCAACAGCGTGTGTAACCGTGATGGTCTCTTTCCGGCAGAGTCCGGGAAGTGAACACGGTTGTTGGTGTTATGCTTGACATAGGTTGGTTTAGGATCACTTCTTGATCATACTTTTATTGACCGTGCTTTGCCTTCTCTTCTCGCTCTCTTCTGCGTATGTTAGCCACCATATATGCTAGTCGCTTGCTGCAGCTCCACCTCATATTTTTACCTTACCCATAAGCTTAAATAGTCTTGATCGCGAGGGTGTGAGATTGCTGAGTCCCCGTGACTCACAGATACTTCCAAAACCAGTTTGCAGGTGCCGATGAGTCCGTGCAGATGACGCGACTGAGCTCAGGAGGAGCTCGATGAAGATCTTGTCCTTTGTGTTGTTTTCATTCTAGTTGATCAGTAGTGAATCCCAGTTGGGGTCGATCGGGGACCTTTGTCGCATTTGGGGTTCTTCTTTTATTTTGGTTCCGTAGTCGGACCTTGATTGTATTTGGATGATGTAATGCCTTATTCATGAATTGTGTGAAGTGGCGATTGTAAGCCAACTATGTATCTTTTTCCCCTATTGTATTACTTGGGTTGTGTGAAGATTACCTCACTTGCGACACTGCTTTCAATGCAGTTATGCCTCTAAGTCGTGCTTCTACACGTGGGAGATATAGCCGCATTGAGGCCGTTACACGTTGCCTGGCCTGCTTCCCCTCCAACCGGGCCGAATCCCATGGGTGAGCTGCCCCAGCGCCTGCTCTATTCGGCCGTTATTTCTGTTTCGGCCCGAGACGTGTTTTTTTCGCAGAACGTTTTAGCTAATTTCCAGGGATTTGCGGTTTTGCAGAATAGTCCCTAAACTTCATGCATATAATAACTTAATAACCGTGCATCGGTTTAAAATGTTTTATATATGAAAAATGCTTAGAATTTTATGTAGATTAATAATTTGCCACTTTCATCCATGTTTAAAATGTTTAAACTTGTTGTTTGTTCATTTTGCCCCTATGCCATGTTAAAATGTTTTATTTCATAACTAATTAACCGTAGCTCGGTTTTAAATAATTTTATATGTAAATGGGGTAGAAATATACCTAGTTTATTATGGTGCACTCATCTTGCATGTTTTTCAACTCTAAAATTTGGCTTAGGGCAGAACAGTACCAAATCTAATATATGCTCATGAGGATTTTTCCGGACTTGTTGCTTGTTGTTCCGGCCTCATTTAAACTTGCCCAGATTACGTAGTTTTCTTATGCCTCACCTCTTGCCATGCTAACCAACATTTAATATTGTTGACTACATAAATGGGAGAGAACTAAATAAGTCATGTGGTGTTCCGTCAATAGGCAACTCGTTGCATATTGAGCTCCACTTAATTTGTAGTATTGTTTGTGCACTTTGCCATGCCATGCATAATTAAACCGGACATGCATCATACTTGGTTTTGCATCATGCCATGTTTATGCTTGTTGGTTTACCATGTTGTTTGCTCCTTTCTGGTCGTGCTTCTTCGGGTTAGTTCCGATAACGTCGCGTTTGTGAGGATCCGTTCGACTACGTCCATTTGTCTTCTTCATGGACTCGTTCTTCTTCCTTGCGGGATCTCAGGCAAGATGACCATACCCTCAAAATCACTTCTATATTTGCTTGCTAGTTGTTCGCTCTATTGCTATGCCGTGCTACCTACCACTTGCTATATCATGCCTCCCATATTGCCATGTCAAGCCTCTAACCCACCTTTCCTAGCAAACCGTTGTTTGGCTATGTTACTGCTTTGCTCAGCCCCTCTTATAGCGTTGCTAGTTGCAGGTGAAGATGAAGTTTTGTTCCATGTTGGAACATGGATATTGTTGGGATATCATTACTATATCTTATTTACATTAATGCATCTATATACTTGGTAAAGGGTGCAAGGCTCGGCCTTATGCCTGGTGTTTTGTTCCACTCTTACCGCCCTAGTTTCCGTCATACCGGTGTTATGTTCCTTGATTTTGTGTTCCTTACACGGTTGGGTGTTATGGGGACCCCTTGACAGTTCGCTTTGAATAAAACTCCTCCAGCAAGGCCCAACCTTGGTTTTACCATTTGCCTCACCACCACCTACTTTTCCCTTGGGAGTCGCGCTCCCGAGGGTCATCTTTATATTTAAACCCCCCCCCCCCCGGGGCCAGTGCTTCTCTAAGTGTTGGTCCAAACCGAGCCGCCTGTGGGGCCACCTCGGGGAAACTCGAGGTCTGGTTTTACTCGTAGCCTGTCTCATCCGGTGTTGTCCTGAGAACGAGATACGTGCGACTCCTATCAGGATTGTCCGCACATCAGGTGGGTTTGCTGGTCTTGTTTCACCATTGTCGAAATGTCTTGTAAACGGGATTCCGAGTCTGATTGGGTCTTCCTGGGAGAAGGAATATCCTTCGTTGACTGTGAGAGCTTGTGATGGGCTAAGTTGGGACACCCCTGCAGGGTTTTGAACTTTCGAAAGTCATGCCCGCGATTATGGGTAGATGGGAATTTGTTAATATCCGGTTGTAGGACACTTAACTTAATTAAAACGAATCAATAGCGTGTGTAGCCGTGATGGTCTCTTCTCGGCGGGGTCCGGGAAGTGAACACGGTTCTCGTGTTATGCTTGAATGTAAGTAGATTTAGGATCACTTCTTGATCACTATTAGCTTCTCGACCATGCTTTGCTTCTCTTCTCGCTCTCATTTGTGTAAGTTAGCCACCATATACGCTTAGTGCTTGCTGCAGCTCCACCTCACTACCCTTTCCTACCCATAAGCTTAAATAGTTTTGATCTCGCGGGCGTGAGATTGCTGAGTCCTCGTGGCTCACAGATACTTCCAAACAGTTGCAGGTGCCGATGATACCAGTGCAGGTGACGCAACTGGGCTCAAGTGGGAGCTCGATGAAGATCTTGATCGTTGTTTTGTTTTGTTTCCCGTTGATCAGTAGTGGAGCCCAGTTGGGACGATCGGGGATCTAGCATTTGGGGTTGTCTTTCTTTATTTTGGTTCCGTAGTCGGACCTTGATTGTATGCTGGATGATGTATGATATATTTATGTATTGTGTGAAGTGGCGATTGTAAGCCAACTCTTTATCCCTTTCTTATTTCAGTACATGGGATGTGTAAAGATTACCCCTCTTGTGACATGCCTACCATGCGATTATGCCTCTAAGTCGTGCCCCGACACGTGGGAGATATAGCCGCATCGTGGGTGTTACAAGTTGTAACTGGATATAGGATGGTAATTGATTTTAGGAAATTAAACAAAGCTACTAGAAACGATCATTACTCCTTTCCTTTTATTGATCAAATGTTATAAAGATTGTCTAAGCATACACACTTTTGTTTCCTTGATGGATATTCTGGTTTTTCTCAAATACCTATGTCAAAAGAAGATCAAGAGAAAACTAATTTTACTTGCCCTTTTGGAACTTATGCTTATAGACATATGACCTTTGGTTTATGTAATGCACATGCTACCTTTCAAAGATGTATGACTGCTATATTCTCTGACTTTTGTGAAAAGATTTTGAGGTTTTCATGGATGATTTTTCTGTGTACGGGACTTTTGATGATTTCTTAAGCAACCTTGATCGAGTTTTGCGGAGATGTGAAGAAACTAATCTTGTCTTGAATTGGGAGAAGTGCCACATTATGGTGAATGAAGGTATAGTACTTGGGCATAAAATTTCTAAATGGGGTATTGAAGTAGATAAAGCTAAAGTTAATGCAATTAACAAAATGGCATGTCCTAAAGATATTAAAGGTATATGAAGTTTCCTTTGTCATACTGATTTCTATAGTAGGTTTATTAAAGATTCTCTAAAATTTCTAGGCCTCTTACTAATCTCTTGCAAAAAGATGTTCCATTTGTTTTTTATGATGATTGTCAAGAAGCCTTTGAAATACTAAAGAAAGACTTAATCTCTACACCCATTGTTCAACCACCTGACTCGAACTTACTTTTTGAAATTATGTGTGATGCTAGTGATTTTGTTGTTGGTGTTGTTCTAGGACAAAGAGTTGATAAGAAATTAAATGTCATCCATTATGCTAGTAAAATTCTATACAGTGCTCAAAGAAATTATGCTATTATTGAGAAAGAATTTCTAGCAGTTGTGTTTGCATGTGATAAAATCAGATATTATATTATTGATTCTAAATTAACTGTTCACACTCATCATGCTACTTTAAATATCTCATGGAAAAGAAAGATGCTAAACCTAGGTTAATTAGGTGGGTTCTATTGCTACAAGAATTTGACTTGCATATTATTGATAGAAAGGGAGCTGAGAACCCCATAGCTGATAATTTGTTTCAAATGGAAAATGTTCTTGATGACCCACTACCTATTGTTAATAGTTTTCCTGATAAATAGTTAGCTGTTATAAATGCTTCTCGCAATACTCCTTGGTATGCAAACAATGCGAATTACATTGTTGCTAAATATATACCACCTAGTTTCACATACCAACAAAAAAATTCTTATTTTATTTAAGACAATACTTTTGGGATGACCCACATCTTTCTAAAGAAGGAGTCGTATTATTAGACATTGTGTACCCGAGCATGAACAGGAACAAATCCTATGGAAGTGTCATTCCGAGTCATACGGAGGACACCATGCTGCAGATAGAACCACACATAAGGTATTACAATCTGGTTTTTATTAGCCTACTCTCTTCAAGGATGCATGTAAGTTTGTCTTGTCTTGTGATGAATGTCAAAGCATTGGTAATATTGGTAGACATCAGGAAATGCCTTTGAATTATCCACATGTTATTGAACCATTTGATGTTTGGGGATTTGATTATATGGGACCTTTTCCTTCCTCTAACGGGTATACACATATTTTAGTTGTTGTTGATTATGTTACTAAGTGGGTAGAAACTATTCCAACTAGTAGTGCTGATCATAACACTTCTATTAAAATGCTTAAAGAAGTTATTTTCCCGAAGTTTGGAGTCTCTAGATATCTAATGACTGATTGTGGTTCACATCTTATTCATGGTGCTTTCCGTAAACTTCTTGCTAAATATGATGGTAACCATAGAACTGCATCTCCTTATCATCCTCAGTCTAGTGCCCAAGTTGAATTAAGCAATGGAGAAATAAAGTTGATTTTGCAGAAGACCGTTAATAGATCTAGAAAGAATTGGTCTAAGAAACTTGATGATGCATTATGGACATACAAAACTGCTTATAAAAATCCTATGGGTATCTTTGTATAAAATGGTTTATGGAAAAGCATGTCATTTAACTCTTGAGTTAGAACATAAAGCATATTGGGAAATTAAGGAACTTAATTATGACTTCAAACGTGCCAGTGGAAAGAGGTTATTTGATATTAACTCGTTAGATGAGTGGAGAACCCAAGCATATGAAAATGCCAAGTTGTTTAAATAAAAACTTAAAAGATCGCATGATAAAAGAATTCAAAATGGGTGAGTATGTTCTATTGTACAACTCTCATTTCAGATTCTTTGCTGGAAAACTTCTGTCTAAATAGGAAAAACCATATATCATTGAAGAAGTTTATCGTTCTGGAGCTATCAAGATCAACAACTCCGAAGGCACTAATCTGAGGGTGGTTAATGGACAAAGAATTAAGCACTATATCTCAGGTACACCTATTAATGTTGAAACTAACATTGTTCAAACTATGACACCGGAGGAACACATAAGAGTGACCTTGCAAACACTCCAGAACCCTGAAAAAGAATAGGTATGTGATACTGTAAGTAAACCGACTCCAAGAATTCCATAAAAAATGTTGTCAGTTTTGAAATATTAGAAAAAAATACCAAAATAAGAAACAGCCGAGGGGACACACCGGGAACCAATGAGGCACCTGGGCACACCCTGGTGGCTCGTAGGCCCCTCTTGTGCCGTCTTGACTCCGGTTTCTTCCGAAATACATGTTTAGCAAGATAAAAATTATTTATATATACTCCCGGATGTTTTGACCACCGTATGGTAGAAATCTCTTTTGACTTTGTTTTGTGCTGTCTTCTGTTAGATTTCCCAAGCCAGGCATTATGTCTTCCTCCTCCTCCACCAATGTGGAAGACGATGCTTGGTTGTTGTAGATGGAACTAAGGAGAGAGGGAATTGAGGAGATCGCCATGGAGGAAGATGAAGGAGACTCGCTCAAAGTCCACCCTCCAGCCTCGAAGAGAGGCACACTGGATGGCATCTCCACTACTCCAAACCCCCATCAATCCATGAGGCCGATGAGCGACCAAGGGAATCAAGAAGTACAAGGAGGGATCCCGCCTAGGAGGCCCTTACACAGGTTACATCTGATTTTTTTTGATAATTTGTTTCACAATTATGAGGTTGAAAATACTCCTCGTATACACATACCGTCCAATTGGGACATATCTTGTCCAAGAGAAAGTGACGTAGGAACAAACTCTTGGGGATGGAGAATAAATATGTTATGGCTAAAGTGGAAAATAATACTAAGTTAATTCGTCAAGTGCTCCAGGAGATTCAGTGTTTGAGAGACATACTCATGAGCATTATGAAGAAACAAGCCTACCTCATCATCACCATCCCCGAAGAAACAAACTTGAGTAGACGGGTATGGGCACCACCCTAGGCTTGTGCCAAGCTTGGGGGAGGTGCCCCGGTATTGTATCACCATCACTTTTATTATGTTTATCTATCTTAGTTCGATCCTTAGCTATTTCACGATATAGTAGAATAAATTTTAGTATGATCTACTTATGAGTGCTAGTTTTGTGATCTATCTATAAATGTAATTGAATTGAGAGTTATATAATAAAGAGTAGTCTTAGTTCTGCTTCTTTACTTTTATGTTTCAACCTTATCAATGAAAATAATGGAAATATCAAATGCTAATCTCATGGAAAGTAATGACTTTACATAAGATAAGTGTAAGTGGTAATTACTTGGAAATTAACAAACATAGTATTGGTCAATGATGCAATTCATGAAAGATTAATAAGGGAAGAGAATATTCACATATAAATATACTATGTTGGACATATTTTATGATTGTGAGCCCCCAATAATTATTCTATGTCAAATTGTTGACGTTGGACAAGGAAGACAATGTAATGAGTTATGTTTTCTTATATTCACATAGAAGTTATATTGTCATTGATCCCCCAACATGTGGTGCTTGTTGAATATCTTTGCTAGCCAAAAATCGCACCAAGTAGAGATACTACTTGTGCATCCAAAACCCTTAAACCTAGTTTCATTCCATGAGAGTCCACTATATCTACATATGGATTGAATAATATCCTTCAAGTAAGTTGTCATCGGTGCATCAAGCAATAAAAATTGCTCATAAAGATGTATGATCTTTTATTGTAAGGGAAAATAAGCTTTGTACGATCTTGTGATGGTAAAGAAACAAAAGCGACAAACTGCATAATAAAGTTTGCTATCATGAGGAGAAATATAAAGTGATGTTCCTTTACATTAAGAGCTTCCACATCCAAAAACAAAAAGCGCATGACAACCTGCTTCCCTCTGCGAAGGGCATATCTTTTACCTTTATGTGTTTACTTTTCATGCAAGAGTCATTAGTGTTCTGCCCTATTCCTTTTTCATTTTTATCTTTTGCAAGAATCATGTGGTGGGGAAAGATCTAGGCATATATATCCAAATTGTATGTGGGTGCTTATGAGTATTATTGTTGACATTACCCTTGAGGTAAATGAGTTGACATTACCCTTGAGGTAAATGAGTTGGAAGGGCATATCTTTTACCTTTATGTGTTTACTTTTCATGCAAGAGTCATTAGTGTTCTGCCCTATTCCTTTTTCATTTTTATCTTTTGCAAGAATCATGTGGTGGGGAAAGATCTAGGCATATATATACAAATTGTATGTGGGTGCTTATGAGTATTATTGTTGACATTACCCTTGAGGTAAATGAGTTGGGAGGCAAAACTATAAGCCCCTATCATTCTATGTGTCTGACTGAAACTTTTTGCTCCATATATATGTCGTGAGTGTCAGCAATCATAGAAGACTAAATGATAGTTGAGTATGTCGACTTGCTACAAAAGCTTTTACATGAGACCCTTCCTGAAAATATTATGAATTGCAATTGCCTTGTTGACTGAGAACATAGTTTGATAGTTTTCAAGAAAGTTTATGCCTTATACTTCGTTGTTGTGATGAATTGTTACTTTCTCATGAGAAGTCCTATGACAATACATATTGCTGCTATAATAATGGTCATGATGCTACTATGTTCGTATTTTGCTTTTATCGACACCCCCCTCTCTAAACATTTGGACATGATTACCAATATCGGCTTTCGCTTGAGGACAAGCGAAGTCTAAGCTTGGGGGAGTTGATACGTCCATTTTGCGTCATGTTTTCCTACCGTTATTTATAATGATTTTTATCAATATAATACTTTGTGGTGCAAATCTAATGCTTTTTCTCTCTTAATTTTCAAGATTTACATAAAGAGGGAGATTGCCACCAATTGGAATTCTAGACCTGTAAAAGCTATGTCAGAGATACCTATTCCACACAACTCCAAATGAGCTAAAATTTCATGGAGACTTATTTTGGAATATATATATATATATATAATATTGGAGAAAATAAATACCAGAGGAGGTCCACCAGGTGCCCACGAGGCACCTGGGTGCGCCCACCCCCTGGGCGCGCCTTGGTGGCTTGTGGGGCCCTTGGCCATCCTCTAAGGCCCATCTTATGCTATATGAAGCCATTTGCCTTAGAAAAATAAGGAGAGGACTTTCGGGACGAAGCGCCACCGTCTCGAGTCAGAACCTGGGTAGGAGCACTTTTGCTCTCCAGCGGAGTGATTCCGCCGGGGATACTTCCCTCCGGGAGGGGGAAATCGAAGCCATCGACATCACCAACAACCTTGTCATTGTGGGAGGACCAATCTTCATCAATATCTTCACCAACACCATATCATCTCAAACCCTAGTTCATCTCTTGTATTCAATCTTTGTCTCGAAACCTCAGATTGGTACCTGTGGGTTGCTAGTAGTGTTGATTACATCTTGTAGTTGATGCTAGTTGGTTTATTTGGTGTAGATTATATGTTTAGATCCTTGATTCTATTCAATACCCCTATGATCTTGAACATGGATATGATTTGTGAGTAGATACTTTTGTTCTTGAGGACATGTGAGAAGTCTTGTCATAAGTAATCATCTAAATTTGGTATTCGTTCAATATTTTGATGATATGTATGTTGTTGTTTCCCTTAGTGGTGTCGTGTAAACGTCGACTACATGACACTTCCCCATACTTGGGCCTAAGGGAAGGCATTGTGGAGTAGTAATTAGTTGATGGGTTGATAGAGTGATAGAATCTTAAATCCTAGTTTATGCGCTATTCCGTAAGGGGCTGATTTGGATCCATATGTTTCATTCTATGATTAGATTTATCGTAATTCTTCTTTCGTAGTTGCGGATGCTTGTGAGAGGGGGCAATCATAAGTGGGAGGTTTGTTCAATTAAGAACGACACCCAAGCACCGGTCCACCCACATAGCAAATTATCAAAGTAGCGAACATGAATCAAACAAACATGATGAAAGTGACTAGATGAAATTCCCGTGTGTCCTCAAGAACATTTTGCTTATTATAAGAGACCATTCTGGCCTGTCCTTTGATACAAAAAGGATTGGGCTACCTTGCTGCACATTTCTTACCATTACAACTTGCTACTCGCTACAAATTACCTTGCTATCAAACTATCTGTTACCGATAATTCCAGTGCCTGCAGACAATACCTTGCTGGAAACCACTTGTCATTTCCTTCTGCTCCTCGTTGGGTTCCATAATCTTACTTATCGAAAGGACTATGATTGATCCCCTATACTTGTGGGTCATCATGCGCAAATCACCAAACAAGTAAGTTGTTATATGTGTTGGCCATTTGGTCAGATATGCAAATTGTTGGCCAGAGTTGTTATATTTGTCAGTCATTTGGCCCAATATTCTCTATGTGTTGGTCATTTGGCCGAATTGGATATGCAACTTGTTGACAATGTTTTTCTTCCTAGCCTTCCCACGCGTGCAATTTGTTCTTGAAGTTGGAGAATAGGTACTTTGTTGTCATCCGTTGTTGGTTGAAGTTGAGAATTTATTCATTCCCAATTCTGCCAAGACCATTGGTATCAGCACCGACGAAGGAACAGGTGATCCAACCGACCCAACAAAAGAGCCACCTAATAAGGTTAGAAGATGGTTCCCTGAAAAGAAGAGGAGGATTAGGAGAAGTGAGAAGGGGTGGCGGCCATGATAATGGAGAGGTTTAAGGATATATTGGTGAAGGAGGAGGAGTCATGTGTCAAGCGATCAGACGTCAAGGATTCATATAAGGCAAAGAAGTTTAACATCTTGATGCTTGCGACTGATAAGGAGGCCAAGCCCGAAGTGAAGAAGTCCATGTTCGAAGTGAAGAAGGCCAAGCTCAAAGAGAAGAATGTTAGATCGGAGCTGCTTTGAAGGATTCAAGGATGTTGACCTTGAAGATGGAGTTGAATGATGATGCAAGGATGATCGTGCAAGCCATTCGTCATAGGATGTTGAAGCACTTGAAGGATTAGCTGGAGATGGCGTAGAAGGAGGCGACGGCAGGATGAGTGTGCAAGATCAGATAGTTGGTATGGTAGGGCAAGAAATCCTTTTTCAAGGACTACCAGACTAAGATCCTTTCATGAACGGGTGAGGAAGTTCGGGATTAGGGGGTCCCCGAGCGTCCGCTATGTGACGTGGGCCAGACTGGTGGGCCGTGAAGAAACAAGATCGAAGGCTTCCCCCCGTGTTCGGATGGGACTTTCCTTGGCGTGGAAGGCAAGCTTGGAGTTTGGATATGAAGATTCCTTTCCTTGTAAACCAACTCTTTACAACCCTAGGCCCCTCCGGCGTCTATATAAACCGGAGGGTTTAGTCCGTAGAGTCAATCATGATCATACATGCTAGACATCTAGGGTTTAGCCATTACAATCTTGTGGTAGATCAACTCTTGTAACCCATATACTCATCAAATTCAATCAAGCAGGAAGTAGGGTATTATTGCTACCTCTTGAGCTTGCCTTGGATTTCCCCGAAGAGGAAAGGATGATGCAGCAGAGTAGCGTAAGTATTTCCCTCAGTTTTTGAGAACCATGGTATCAATCCAGTAGGAGGCCATGCTCAAGTCCCTCGTACCTGCACAAAACGATAGCTACTCGCAACCAACATGATTAGGGGTTGTCAATCCCTTCACGGTCACTTACGAGAGTGAGATCTGATAAATATAATATTTTTGGTATTTTTGGTATAGAGATGCAAAGTGAAAAGTAAAAGGCAAAGGAAAAAAGCAAAGCAAGATTAAAGTGATGGAGATTGATATGACGAGAATAGACCCAAGGGCCATAGGTTTCACTAGTGGCTTCTCTCAAGAGCATAAGTATTCTACGGTGGGTGAACAAATTACTGTTGAGCAATTGACAGAATTGAGCATTGTTATGAGAATATCTAGGCATGATCATGTATATAGGCATCACGTCCGTGACAAGTAGACCGAAATGATTCTGCATCTACTACTATTACTCCACTCATCGACCGCTATCCAGCATTCATGTAGAGTATTAAGTTAAAAATAGAGTAACGCTTTAAGCAAGATGACATGATGTAGAGAGATAAATTCATGCAATATGAAATAAACCCCATCTTGTTATCCTCGATGGCAACGATGCAATACGTGCCTTGCTGCCCCTTCTGTCACTGGGAAAGGACACCGCAAGATCGAACCCAAAGCTAAGCACTTCTCCCATGGCAAGAAAAACCAATCTAGTAGGCCAAACCAAACTGATAATTCGAAGAGACTTGCAAAGATAACCAATCATACATAAAAGAATTCAGAGAAGATTCAAATATTATTCATAAATATACTTGATCATAAACCCACAATTCATCGATCTCAACAAACACACCGCAAAAAAGAAGAAGATTACATCGAATAGATCTCCACAAGAGAGGGGGAGAACTTTGTATTGAGATCCAAAAAGAGAGAAGAAGGCTTCTGGATAATAACTATGGACCCGAAGGTCTGAGGTAAACTACTCACACTTCATCCGAGAGGCTATGATGATGTAGAAGCCCTTCGTGATGACGGCCCTCTCCGGCAGAGCTTCGGAACAGGCCCCAAGATGGGATCTCATGGATACAGAAAGTTGCGGCGGTGGAATTAGGTTTTGGGCTCCGTATCTGTTCGTTTGGGGGTACGTAGGTATATATAGGAGGAAGAAGTACGTCGGTGGAGCTTCGGTGGGCCCACGAGGGTGGGGGCGCGCCTGGGGGTATAGGGCACGCCCCCTACCTCGTGCCCACCTCAAAGCTTCCTTGGCGTAGGGTCCAAGTCTCCTGGGTCATATTCAGGAAGAAAATCACGTTCCAGAAAGGTTTATTCTGTTTGGACTCCGTTTGATATTCCGTTTCTTCGAAACACTGAAATAGGCAAAAAACAGCAATTCTGGGCTGGGCCTCTGGTTAATAGGTTAGTCCCAAAAATAATATAAAAGTGGAAAATAAAACCCAATATAGTCCAAAACAGTAGATAATATAGCATGGAGCAATCAAAAATTATAGATACGTTGGAGACGTATCAGGCATCCCCAAGCTTAATTCTTGCTCGTCCTTGAGTAGGTAAATGATAAAAGGAGAATTTTTGATGCGGAGTGCTACTTGGCATAATTTCAATGCAAATCTTCTTAATTGTGGTATGAATATTCAGATTAGGAAGATTCAAGACAAAAGTTCATATTGACATAGAGAATAATAATACTTCAAGCAAACCAACAAAGCAATTATGTTTTCTTAAAGTAACATGGCCAAAGAAAGTTCATCCCTGCAAAATCATATAGTTTAGTCATGCTCCATTTTCATCACACAAGAATGCTCTCATCATCCACAACCCCGATGACAAGCCAAGCAATTGTTTCACACCTTAATAATTTCAAACTCATAAACTTTCACGCAATACATGAGCGTGAGCCAAGGATATAGCACTATGGATGGAATAGAATATAATGATGGGGGTTATGTGGAGAAGACAAAAAGGAGAAAGTCTCACATCAACGAGGCTAATCAATGGGCTATGGAGATGACCATCGATTGATGTTAATGCAAGGAGTAGGGATTGCCATGCAACAGATGCACTAGAGCTATAAATGTATGAAAGCTAAACAAAAGAAACTAAGTGGGTGTGCATCCAACTTGCTTGCTCACGAAGACCTAGGGCACTTGAGGAGGCCCATTGTTGGAATATACAAGCCGAGTTCTATAATGAAAATTCCCACTAGTATATGAAAGTGATAACTCAAGAGACTCTCTATATGAAGAACATGGTGCTACTTTGAAGCACAAGTGTGGAAAAAAGGATAGTAGCATTGCACCTTTTTATTTATTTTCTCTTTTTTGGGCCTTCTTTTTTTGGCCTTTTTTGGGACAATGCTCTATTGAATGATGATCATCACACTTTTATTTATTTACAACTCAATGATTACAACTCGATACTAGAACAAAGTATGACTCTATATGGATGCCTCCGGCGGTGTACTGGGATATGCAATGAATCAAGAGTGACAAGTATGAAAAAATTATGAACGGTGGCTTTGCCACAAATACTATGTCAACTACATGGTCATGCTAAGCAATATGACAATGATGAATGTGTCATGATAAACTGGATGGTGGAAAGTTGCATGGCAATAAATCTCGGAATGGCTATGGAAATGCCATAATAGGTAGGTATGGTGGCTTTTTTGAGGAAGATATAAGGAGGTTTATGTGTGAAAGAGCGCATCATATCACGGGGTTTGGATGCACCGGCGAAGTTTGCACCAACTCTCGATGTGAGAAAGGGCAATGCACGGTACCGTAGAGGCTAGCAATGATGGAAGGGTGAGAGTGCGTATAATCCATGGACTCAACATTAGTCATAAAGAACTCATATACTTATTGCAAAAATCTACAAGCCATCAAAAACCAAAGTATTACGCGCATGCTCCTAGGGGGATAGATTGGTAGGAAAAGACCATCGCTCGTCCCCGACCGCCACTCATAAGGAGGACAATCAAATAACACCTCATGTTTCAAATTTGTTGCATAACGTTTACCATACGTGCATGCTACGGGACTTGCAAACTTTAACTCAAGCACTTCTCAAATTCACAATTACTCTACTAGAATGACTTTGATATTACTACCTCCATATCTCAAAACAATTATCAAGCATCCAACTTTTCTTAGTATTCAACACACTCAAAAGAAAGTTTCACAAATCTTGAATACCAAGCATGTTACTATTAAGCAAATTACCATGTTATTAAGACTCTAAAAATAATTTAAGTGAAGCATGAGAGATCAATAGTTTCTTTAAAACAAATCCACCACCGTGCTCTAAAAGATCTAAGTGAAGCACATAGAGCAAAATTATAGCGCTCAAAAGATATAAGTGAAGCACATAGAGCAAAACTACTTAGCTCAAAAAGATATAAGTGAAGCACATAGAGTATTCTATCAAATTCTAATTCATGTATGGCTCTCTCAAAAGGTGTGTACAGCAAGGATGATTGTGGCACACTAACAACCAAAGACACAAATAATGCAAGACGCTCCAAGCAAAACACATATCATGTTGGTGAATAAAAATGTAGCTCCAAGTAAATTACCGATGGAAGTGGACGAAAGAGGGGATGCCTTCCGGGGCATCCCCAAGCTTTGACTTTTTGGTGTCCTTGGATTATCTTGGGGGTGCCATGGGCATCCCCAAGCTTAGGCTCTTGCCACTCCTTGTTCCATAATCCATCACAAGAATTCACCCAAAACTTGAAAACTTCACAACACAAAACTCAATAGAAATCTCGTCAGCTCCGTTAGAGAAAGAAAACAAAAGACCACTTCAAGGTACTGTAAAGAACTCATTATTTATTTATATTGGTGTTAAACCTACTTTATTCCAACTTCTCTATGGATTATAAACTATTTTACTAACCATATATTCATCAAAATAAGCAAACAACACACGAAAAAACAGAATCTGTCAAAAACAGAACAGTCTGTAGTAATCTGTAACTAACGCAAACTTCTGGAACTCCAACACATCTACCAAAATTGGAATACCTAGAAAATTTGTTTATTGATCAGCAGCAATTGGAATCAGTATTTTATCACGTTCTGATGGTTTTTAACAATTCGGCCACTGTACGCAAAGTTTCTGGAAATTACAGCAAGATCAAATAACTATCATCCAAGAGGATCCAATAGGTCTAACTTGGCACAAACACTAATTAAAACACAAAACCACATCCAAACAGATGGTAGATGGATTATTTAGTCAACGACAGAAAGGAAATATATTGGATTGTCTCCCAACAAGCGCTTTTCTTTTAAAGCCTTTTAGCTAGGCATTGATAATTTTAACGATGCTCACATGAAAGACAAGAATTGAAGCACAAAGAGAGCATCATAAATCACGTGACAAACACATCTAAGTCTAACATACTTCCTATGCATAGGCATCTTATAGGCAAACAAATTATCATAGCAAGCAAAAACTAGCATATGCAAGGAAGCGGAAAAGAACAATAGCAATCTCAACATGACAAGAGGTAATTTAGTAGCATGAAAGTTTCTACAACCATATTTTCCTCTCTCATTATAATTACATGTAGGATCATAGGCAAATTCAACAATATAGCTATCACATAACATATTCTCAATACGATCCACATCCATGCAAAGTTGATACTCTTCCAAAATAGTGGGATTATCATTAACTAAAGTCATGATTTCTCCAAGCCCACTTTTATCAAAAATTCCATAAGATTGAATGTTATCCAAATATGTGGGATCTAAAGTTGACACTCTTCCAAACCCACTTTCAATATTATTGCAAACACTATTATCAATCTTATATTCATCATGGGGCTTAAATAAAATTTCAAGATCATAAGAAGAATCTCCCCAATCATGACTATTGGACATAGCAAAACTAGCATCCCCGAGCTTAGGGTTTTGCATATTATTAGCATAATTTACATCAATAGAATTTATAATAAAATCATTGCAATCATGCTTTTTATTCAAAGATCTATCATGAAGCACTTCATCACAATTTTCAGATTTACGGATTTCAGGCAAAAGCTTATAAAGATAATCTAGTGCATCCAAATCACTAGGAATTGGTTCATCATAATTGGATCTCTTAAAAAGATTGGCAAGCGGATGAGGATCCATAGATATTAGCTTCTCTATTTAGGAATAAATACTCAACTATTTCAACCAAATGAGAAAACGAGCCAAGTAAGACATAAAGGCGAACGGAAAAGAGAGGGCGAATAAAACGGCAAGGGTGAAGTGGGGGAGAGGAAAACGAGAGGCAAATGGCAAATAATGTAATGCAAGAGATAAGGGATTGTGATGGGTACTTGGTATGTTGACTTTTGCATAGACCTCCCCGACAACGGCGCCAGAAATGGCTCATTGTCGGGAGTCAAATCTTGACTTGCGCGAACCTCCCCGACAACGGCGCCAGAAATTCTTCTTGCTACCTCTTGAGCTTGCGTTGGATTTCCTCGAAGAGGAAAGGATGATGCAGCAGAGTAGCGTAAGTATTTCCCTCAGGTTTTGAGAACCAAGGTATCAATCCGGTAGGAGGCCACGCTCAAGTCCCTCGTACCTGCACAAAACGATAGCTACTCGCAACCAACGCGATTAGGGGTTGCCAATCCCTTCACGATCACTTACGAGAGTGAGATCTGATAGATATAATATTTTGGTATTTTTGGTATAGAGATGCAAAGTGAAAAGTAAAAGGCAAAGTAAAAAAGCAAAGCAAGATTAAAGTGATGGAGATTGATATGATGAGAATAGACCCGGGGGCCATAGGTTTCACTAGTGGCTTCTCTCAAGAGCATAAGTATTCTACGGTGGGTGAACAAATTACTGTTGAGCAATTGACAGAATTGAGCATAGTTATGAGAATATCTAGGCATGATCATGTATATAGGCATCACGTCCGTGACAAGTAGACCAAAACGATTCTGCATCTACTACTATTACTCCACTCATCGACCGCTATCCAGCATGCATGTAGAGTATTAAGTTAAAAACAGAGTAACACTTTAAGCAAGATGACATGATGTAGAGAGATAAATTCAAGCAATATGAAATAAACCCCATCTTGTTATCCTCGATGGCAACAATGCAATACGTGCCTTGCTGCCCCTTCTGTCACTGGGAAAGGACACCGCAAGATCGAACCCAAAGCTAAGCACTTCTCCCATGGCAAGAAAAACCAATCTAGTAGGCCAAACCAAACTGATAATTCAAAGAGACTTGCAAAGATAACCAATCATACATAAAAGAATTCAGAGAAGATTCAAATATTATTCATAGATAGACTTGATCATAAACCCACAATTCATCGATCTCAACAAACACACCGCAAAAAAGAAGAAGATTACATCGAATAGATCTCCACAAGAGAGGGGGAGAACTTTGTATTGAGATCCAAAAAGAGAGAAGAAGGCTTCTGGATAATAACTATGGACCCGAAGGTCTGAGGTAAACTACTCACACTTCATCCGAGAGGCTATGATGATGTAGAAGCCCTTCGTGATGACGGCCCTCTCCGGCAGAGCTTCGGAACAGGCCCCAAGATGGGATCTCATGGATACAGAAAGTTGCGGCGGTGGAATTAGGTTTTTGGCTCCGTATCTGTTCGTTTGGGGGTACGTAGGTATATATAGGAGGAAGAAGTACGTCGGTGGAGCTTCGGTGGGCCCACGAGGGTGGGGGCGCGCCTGGGGGTATAGGGCGCGCCCCCCTACCTCGTGCGCACCTTGAAGGTTCCTTGGCGTAGGGTCCAATTCTCCTGGGTCATATTCGGGAAGAAAATCACGTTCCAGAAAGGTTTATTCTGTTTGGACTCCGTTTGATATTCCGTTTCTTCAAAACACTGAAATAGGCAAAAAAAACAGCAATTCTGGGCTGGACCTCCGGTTAATAGGTTAGTCCCAAAAATAATATAAAAGTGGAAAATAAAGCCCAATATAGTCCAAAATAGTCGATAATATAGCATGGAGCAATCAAAAATTATACATACGCTGGAGACGTATCAATTACCTCCATCAAGATGGCCCGAACCTGGGTAAACATCGTGTCCCCTGCCTCCTGTTACCTTCGTTCCTCACACGCATAGTTCGGGACCCCCTACCCGAGATCGGCCGGTTTTGACACCAACATTGGTGCTTTCATTGAGAGTTCCTTTGTGCTGTCAACAGAAGGTTCGATGGCCCACTTGATTACCTACAATGATGCCGTTTCGGAGGAGACTTTCCTCCCTGGCCAAATCTTCGTATTTGGCGGCTTCGCACTGCGTGCGAACTCGATTGGCCACCTTGAGAAGATCGACAGCTACGCCCCTGGTCATCAGATCAGTTTCGGGAACCTAAACTACGTCGCTGATATCTGAGGAGACTTGATCTTTGAAGGATTCGGGGCCCGACAGCCGCTCTGGCCTTAGATCCAGAGCGGACCACCGAGTCCGAAGACGGGAATTTAGAGCCCGCCGGACTCCCTGCAATTATGGAACTCGCTACTAGAGATCCGGAGGAGACGGCATCATCGGCAAGCCCAAAGATGAACTGAACTCCCCTTGTTGCTAAAGTGATGGACTCTCCCTCGAACTTTAAAGCCGAACTCTCGAAGTTCGCGACAAGCGGGCGCTGCCAGGGGGACCTCACCCCGGTTGGCTCACCGAACTCTCTCTTCTCTATCCAAACCTCACTCCTAAACTAGGCTCTGGACTTAATGCGATCCCTCGTCATCACAGAGGAATTGCTTCCGAATTACACCCAGCCTGGACTAGGGGCTGAGAGCGGGGAATTTTACGTCCCACCCACCACCCACTTCATAGCCACTGCCGAAGATCTAACCAACATGCTAGACTATGCCTCTGAAGACATCGACGGTATGGATGACGATGCCGGAGACGATCAAGGCCAAAACCTTCCGTTTACTGGACGTTGGACGGCCACCTCCACATATGACGTATACATGGTGGATACACCCAAAGAGGATGACGGTGACGGCAAGAAGGACCTGGTTGAGGACAAGCCTGCCGAAGCACCTCCAAAGCGTCGACGTCAGTGGCGCCACTCAAAATCACGTCGCAAAAAAGACAGTAACACCGGTACCGAAGACAATAACACTCTAGAGAACGCCGAAGACCCCGAAGCCCCTATCGAGCCAACATCCAAATATGATGATTGGGAGGATGGGCAAGTTAACCCCGATGATCCAATCAAGAACGAAGATTCGGAAGATAGTAACACTGGTAGAAAAAGGGCCTGTTGTCCCGGTTCGTAAGGGCCTTTTGTCCCGGTTCCTGAACCGGGACTAAAGGATCGGTACTAATGCCCTGTCCCTTTAGTCCCGGTTCAATCCAGAACCGGGACTGATGGGCCTCCACGTGGCCTGTGCGCGGAGCCCAGGCAGGAAACTCTTTGGTCCCGGTTGGTGGCACCAACCGGGACCAATAGGCATCCACGCGTCAGCATTTCTGTGGCTGGGGTTTTTGTTTTTTTTAAAGGGGGGGGGGTTGGGGGTTTTGGGGGGTTAATTTAGGTGTTTCAAATATTGTGTTAGCTAGCTATAATTAATAGAGAGAAGTGTCCTCTCTTATGTCCGTGCTTGGTCGACGCTACGTACTATACATACGTATAGAGAGGACTAGACACGCTAGCTAGCTAGTAAGCAAACGAAGGAAACAGAAGATCGTCATGAACATATATGCATACAGAGAGAAGTGATATCGACCACCTCTCCTTCTCCGAGAGATTGGTCGAACAACAAGTTCTCGTATATCTATCCGACACTACCGGCTACATATATACAATAATTATCTCTTACAAATATAATCATACGGACTCATGGTCCACATAGTATTCTCCGTCTTCAGCGATCACGTGGTCAAGAAAGAATGCCGCCAATTCCTCTTGAATTTCTCGCATGCGAGCTGGTGCTAGGAGTTCATCCCGCTTCCGAAACATCTAATTTGAAGAAGGGGGTCAATACATATATATATGAATGAACGAAACTCAACACAAACGATGGTAATAAAATAAAATTGTGAATGTTGTTATTTACGTACTTCATATTGTTCGTCAGTGTAGCCCCGCTCACAGGTCGTGTGGCGGATGGACTCGCAAACGTAGTATCCACAGAAATCATTCCCTTGTTCCTGCCACAACCACTTTACAAGAAATAGAGGTCAATTAAACTGATAAGCAAGAATGCCAAATCAATAGGAGATGCGCGGAACATGCTACTATAGTACTTACTTTCGGGTGTCTAAATTGCAGCTTCTTCGGGAGTCCTGGAGCTTTTTTGGAGAATTTTTCCAAACCCTGCCAGACAAAGAAAACAATTACATGATATATCAGGAAATGAACAAAGTTGCTGATATGGTGGATAATGATCGATTTAACTTACTTCTCGAGCATTTGAGTCATGTCCGCATAGTCCTGGGGATCTTTTCGTCTTGAGTCTAAGACGGTTACTAGTCCCTGCTCAAGCTTAATCTCTAGGAGAATATAGCGGTAACTGCACATGCATGCATAACTCATCAATTACATTACTATAACCTTGACTAATATATAAGGGAAACCGAATACGCACAAGACAGTAACACTCACTTGAAGTTGTAAGGAAAGAGTATTATATCTTTGTTTTCATTTATTACCAATGATCGTAGCAAGTTGGCCTCGGTAGCTGCGGCATGAAATTTAACCTGAGTTGCATCTATGAAATATGTGTTAATGAACCCAATATCACCGACTTGTCTTTTCTTCAATTCGGCGATCTTCAATCTGCATAATATAGTGAGGATGATTATAAATACATGCAATGAAAGAGCTGAGCTATATAGAGAGACTTAATGACAGAAGTAGTACTACTTACAGACAGTAGCAGGTGACCATTGTTTTATCGAGGGCCAATTGATTGAAAAACTGAAAGAACTCCTCAAATGGAACAGGAAACAGTTCAATTCCAACGAGGTCATGCTCCTTTTTAACTTTCACATACAAAGTACTCCTCCCCCCAGAGTCTCTGCAGATTTTCAAGTACCAATCATGCAATCTTCGCATCATCATTGATAGAGATCCTTCATCTTTGACGAGAGGCTTCCCGTACTCGTATCTTTGTATCTGCACCTCCATGAAATCATAATGTACATCGTCGGGCAGGTAATCGCCAAGATTCCTATAACCGGGCACCATCCTCGGATCATTAGCGACGTTGTCGCTTGGCACCTTGAGCGGGGGGCACGATTGCTTTGCTTGTTCGCCAAGCTGGGCAATTTGTTTCCCAGCTTGTCGTTCTTTCAGCCTTTGATCACTGACAGTACTTCCCGGCCGCTCCGCTTCGGCAAATTCCTTTCCAATAATACGCTCATAGTTTCCTTTCGGCGGAGACTTGGGTGGTTTTGTCAGGGCAGCCAGAGTGCGCTTCGCTTTCACCGGATCTACCTTCTCCTCCGGAGGTGGATGTTTCTTTGCTTTCACCCCTTCAAAGTAGTTCCTCACTTCTTCTCGTGCGATCTCGGCGTTCTCCTCCGGGGTCCTCTCGTATGGTAACTTCTCTGGAGTCTTCAGAGAAGGACCGAATCTGTATTTCCTCCTGCCTCTGGCTGTACTGCTAGACGCCGGCAGAGCAGACGGAGCGGTTGTCTTCTTTACTTGCTTGCGAGGCAGAGGAGAAGGACTACGGCGCGCCGGAGCAGCCGGAGCGGCGGCAGGTCTCTTCCGCCCTTGCTGACGAGGCGGAGAAGGAGGAGGCTGGCTGCTCGGGCGCGTCGGCGCAGGCGGAGAAGGAGGCGGAGTGCCGCCACGCGCTGGAGAAGGAGCCGGTCGAGTGCCCTGATCGTCACTCGCTGGAGGAGGAGGCAGTGGAGGAGGCGGGGTGCCCTGACTCGCCGGAGGAGGAGGCGGAGTGCCCTAACTTGCCGGAGGAGGAGGAGGAGGCGGAGGCGTCCAGTTCGGAAGGTTGATGAGCTCCTTCCGCCATAGGCATGGAGTCTTCAGAGCAGACCCCAGCCTAGTCTCCCCTTCACCGGTAGGGTGGTCAAGCTGGAGGTCCTCAAATCCCTCCGTTATTTCATCCACCATCACCCTAGCATATCCTTCTGGAATCGGCCGGCAGTGAAAAGTTGCGCCGGGTTCAGTAGGATAAACAGAGCCAACAGCCGCCTTGACCTTCAAATTCATCCATTGCGTCATAAGGTGGCAATTTTGAGACTCCGTGATAGCATCCACGGGATAGCTGGCAGGAGCCGTCAAGGCATGCTCTGGCTGAAGCAGCTCGGTGGAAGCCACGCTGCTTCTTCGCTGAGACGGCGGGGTAGCTTCGGGGGAAGCTTCGGCAGTACGTTTGCTGCGATTTGCTTCTCGTTCCTCTATCGCTTGTACCCTTGCTTGCAGCGCCTGCATTTGGGTCTACTGCAATTTTTTCCTCCTCTCCTGGGATTTGTAACCGCCTGCGTCCGGAAACCCAACCTTCCACGGAATGGAGCCTGGCGTGCCTCGTGTCCGTCCAGGGTGCTCAGGATTCCCGAGGGCCATTGTGAGCTCATCGTTCTCTCTATCTAGAAGGAACGTCCCTTGTTGCGCTGCTTCGATATACTGCTGAAGCTTCCTGACTGGTATGTCCATTTGATCGTTTGTCCAAATGCACTTCCCTGTTACAGGGTCCAAGGTTCCGCCAGCCCCGAAGAACCAAGTCCGGCAATGGTCTGGCCAGTTAATTGTCTTTGGTTCGATCCCTTTATCAACCAGATCATTCTCAGTCTTGGCCCACTTAGGCCGAGCTACGAGGTAGCCACCTGACCCTGTGTGATGGTGATGCTTCTTCTTCGCAGCATTTTGCTTGTTTGTCGCCGACATCTTCTTACTCTTTTCCGATGTCTTGTGGGCCACAAATGCGGGCCAGTGATCTCTGATCTTCTCATATCTGCCCTTGAATTCTGGTGTCTCTTTATTTTTGACAAACTTATTCAGCTCTTTCTTCCACCTCCTAAATAGTTCTGCCATCCTCTTAAGAGCAAAAGACTTGATTAATTGCTCTTTAACTGGCTTCTTTGGATCATCCTCTGGCGGTAGGGTGAAATTTGACTTCAGCTCAGTCCAAAGATCATTTTTCTGCATATCATTGACATAAGACACCTCAGGGTCTTCTGTAGCCAGCTTTAACCATTGATGGATGCTGATCGGGATCTTGTCCCTAACCAAAACCCCGCACTGAGCAACAAATGCGCTCTTTGTTCGGAGGGGCTCAATCGGTTGGCCGTCGGGCGTGATTGCTATGATCTCAAATTTTTCATCCGAGCTCAACTTTTTCTTCGGGCCTCATCTCTTTACCGAAGTTGTGCTCGATCCGGAGGGCTAGAAAAAAGAACAAAGACTTAATTAATATGTGTACATATCAAAACAATGAATGCATCAATTAGCTAGTTAGCAAAAGCTTAACTAATATATATACCTGGTCGGACTCGGTTCGGTCACTGGAGACGTCATCACGGTCTCCTTCTTGCACCGGCATTGGGTCACCGGAGCCGTCCTCATGGTCTCCTTCTTGCACCGGCATTAGGTCACTGGAGCCATCATAATCATAGCCAGCTGCTTCCAGACCATCGGTGTCGTTGAGAAACAACAAGACGACGGCATCACTTCCTCGTGCGATTATGTCCCCCAACAAATCTTCTTGTACTTCGTCTCGGGCAGTGTCCATAGTTTCTAAAAATATTTACAACATGGAAAATATTATTCAAACATGACAGATGGATATATTAGTGGCAAACATAGAACTAATATTAATTAATGGCCTCGACGCTGCTTCTCTGGGGTTTGGGGTGGCCTCGACGCTGCTTCTCTAGGGTTTGGGGTGGCCTCGACAACGCTTCAAGGATAAAAAAAGAAGAGGAAGAAGAAGAAAAAAAAGAGGAGAAGAAAGAATAGAGGAGTTCTTCTCCTCTTTTTTTCTTCTTCTTCTTCTTTTTTATCGGGAACGATGGTCATCAAGGGTCACCGAGCGGTAGAGGAAACCCTAAATAGCAAGTATCGTGGGTGTGAGATACATGTGGCCGTCGGTGTCGGACACTACATCCACGTCCCACAAGTGACGTGGGCATCAAAGCCCGCGCCACTTGTGGGACGTGGATGTAGTGTCCGACACCGACGGCCACATGTATCTCACACCGACGATACTTTCTATTTAGGGTTTCCTCTACCGCTTGGCGACCCTGACCCTCGACGACCCTCGTTCCCGATAAAATAAAGAGGAAGAAGAAGAAAAAAAAATAGAAGAAGAGGAAGAAGAAGAAAAAAAAGAGGAGAAGAACTCTTTCTTCTCCTCTTTTTTTCTTCTTCTTCTCTTCTTCTCTTTTATTTTCTTCTTCTTCCTCTTTTTTTTCTTCTTCTTCCTCTTTATTTTATCGGAAACGAGGGTCGTCGAGGGTCAAGGTCGCTGAACGGTAGAGGAAACCCTAAATAGCAAGTATCGTGGGTGTGAGATACATGTGGCCGTCGGTGTCAGACACTACATCCACGTCCCACAAGTGACGTGGGCGTCGAAGCCCGCGTCACTTGTGGGATGTGGATGTAGTGTCCGACACCGACGGCCACATGTATCTCACACCGACGATACTTGCTATTTAGGGTTTCCTCTACCGCTCGGCGACCCTCGACGACCCTCGTTCCCGATAAAAAAAGAGGAAGAAGAAGAAGAAAAGAGGAGAAGAAAGAATAGAGGAGAAGAACTCCTCTACTCTTTCTTCTCCTCTTTTTTTTCTTCTTCCTCTTCTTTTTTATCCTCTTCTTCCTCTCATGTTCGACGACCCTCGACCCCTCGGTGACCCTAGACCCCCTCTCGACCCCCTCATGTCGAAGTTATCGGGTAGGGGGTATATCGACAATGACATACCCGATACATACATACATACATATCACATGCATCCATACATATATGAACAAAATTAATATCTACTAATTAACAACCTAAATAAAAAAACTAATACATATAGGAAGAAGAAGAAAAAAGAAGAGAAGAAAGAATAGAGGAGAAGACTTCCTCTTCTTCCTCTCCTCTTCTTCTCCCTCTTCTTCTCCCTCTTCTTCCCCTTCTTCCCTCGACCCCCTAAACTAGTTCTCAACCCTCGACCCCTTAACTAGTTCTCAACCCTCGAACCCCTAAACTAGTTCTCGACCCTCCCCCTCATGTCGAAGTTATCAGGGAGGGGGTATATCGACCCCCCCTCATGTCGAAGTTATCGGGGAGGGTTATATCGACCCCCCTCCTGTCGATGTTAACGGGGAGGGGGTATATCGAGAATGACATTTATACATGGAAAAAAATGCTATCCATCTATACGTACATAGCCACATACATATATACATGGAAATAATGCTATGAACAAAAATATGCTATGAAGAAAAAAAATACACATAAACAAAAAAATACATATATGAACAAAAAATGCTCTGAACAAAAAAAATAATACACATATATGAACATCTATACATACATATAGCCACATACATATATGCATTATATATACGAACAAAAAATGAAAAAAATGATAAACAGGTGGCAGCGGTTCACAGCACCAAGGTTGACCAGCGAGGGCGACGGCGGGGGCGGCGAGGGCGTCGGCGAGGGCGGCGGATGGCTCAGGGAGGAGGGCGGCAAGGACGGCATGGGCTCGGGGAGGAGGGCTCGGGGACGACGGCGAGATCGGGGGCGGCGCGGGCTTGGGGACGACGGTGAGCTCGAGGGGCGGCGTGAGCTCGGGGAGGAGGGCTCGGGGACGACGGCGAGCCCGGGGCGGCGCGGGCTCGAGGAGCGGGCGGCGGCGGCGACGAGGAGCGGGCGGTGACGGCGACGGCGACCTCGGGGCGGCGACGGCGAGCACAGGCAGCCTGGCGGCGTCGTCGGGGCGGGATCGAAGAAACTGAACCAAAATTTTCACAAGTGTGGCTTATATAGACGGAGCATTGGTCACAGTTCGTGGCACAAACCGTGACCAATGCCCCCCTTTAGTCCCGGTTGGTGCCACCAACCGAGACCAAAGGCCTCTTTTCAGCAGCCCAAAGGGCGGGAAGCGGCGGCCTTTGGTCTCGGTTGGTGGCACCAACCGGGACTACAGGGGGGCATTGGTCACGGTTTGTGCCACGAACCGTGACCAATGCCCCCCTTTAGTCCCGGTTGGTGCCACCAACCGAGACCAAAGGCCTTGTGCGGCTGCTGCGTTGAAAGTTTAGTCCCACCTCGCTAGTTGAGAGTGGTGCGCAGTGGTTTATAAGCCCCACTGCCGCACCCCTCTCGAGCTCCTCTCCATTGCAGGCTTACGGGCCTAATTGTCACTGCTATGCCTGTGGGCCTACTGGGCCTCCTGCGGGCCTGAATCCTGGCCCTTGGATGGGTTTCTAGTAGTATTCAGGCCGTGGGGGCCCAGTAGGTGGCATTTTTTTTTGTTTTTTTGTTGCTTTATTTATTTTCTTTTGTTTTTTGCTTTATTTTTTAATTCGTAATGCTTTTAGTTTTAGAAAAATTATAAACTTTTTGTTAATGCCATTAGTTTTCAAATTTGAAAACACTTTTTTTGTTTTCTTTGTTGCTTTATTTATTTTATTTATTTTCTACTTACAACAAAATACTTATTGTTGTTATTTTTCCAGTTTTTTTGTTTTGTTTTCTGCATTATTTATTTTCTTTTGTTTTTTGCTTTATTTTTTTATTCTTTTTGCTTTTAGTTTTAGAAAAATTATATACTTTCTGTTAGTGCCATTAGTTTTCAAATTTGAAAACACTTTCTTAGGTTTTTTGTTTTCTTTGTTGCTTTATTTATTTTATTTTGTGATTAACTTTACTATAAAAATAGTTTTTTTTTCCTGTTTTTTTGATTTGTTTTTTGCATTATTTATTTTCTTTTGTTTTTTGCTTTAATTTTTAATTCTGTTTGCTTTTAGGTTAGCAAAATTATAAACTTTCTGTTAGTGCCATTAGTTTTAGAAAAATTATAAACTTTCTGTTAGTGCCATTAGTTTTCAAATTTGAATAGTTAAAATTTGAATTCTTTGAAATTTGTGTGAATCACAAGTTTGTGATTAACTTACTAAAAAATGAGAATAGATGCGCTTATAGAGAAAATTCAACCTAAATTCATAGTAAATTTCTATGAATTTCAGAGAAATTCACTATGAATTTAGGTTAAACTTTTCTCTATTAGGGCATCTATTTTCACTTTGAGAGGAGCTCAACAAGGCAGAGAGGGAAGGGCTTATAAACTGGTGTGAGCCCCCTTCGGTTGGCGAGGTGGGACTAAACTCTGCCCGCAACAAGGACCAACCCTTTAGTCCCAGTTTGTGGCACAAACCGGGACTAATGGTCATGGGCCAGGGGCGAGGAGCAAAATTATAAACTTTCTGTTAGTGTGATTAGTTTTAGAAAGTTGAAAGTTGAAAGTTGGCATGGGCCAGGGACTAATGGTCATGGTATTACGAGGGCCGAACCATAAGACATTAAAGCATTTCAAATGAACTCTGAAAAAGTTGAAAGTTGGCATGGTATCATAATTTCACCCACATAGCATGTGCATGTACAAAACGGACAATGGTAGCATGTTCGTGTGTTACAAAGTTGGCATGGTATCATCATAATAGTTGCGGGAGAAAGTCTTCACTTTTTCTTCGCTTGTGTCATTTTCTTATTGCGCCGTAACCATGGATAATCTTCATTGTTTATCAGGATGCTTGGGTCAGCCTTGACATTGAAGGGAGGAATTTCATGAAACTTTTCATAATCTTTAGACATGTCTGTCTTGCCGTCCACTCCCAAGATGTCCCTTTTTCCTGAAAGAACTATGTGGCGCTTTGGCTCATCGTATGATGTATTCACTTCCTTATCTTTTCTTTTTCTCGGTTTGGTAGACATGTCCTTCACATAGATAACCTGTGCCACATCATTGGCTAGGACGAACGGTTCGTCAGTGTACCCAAGATTTTTCAGATCCACTGTTGTCATTCTGTACTGTGGGTCTACCTGTACCCCGCCGCCTGACAGATTGACCCATTTGCACTTAAACAAAGGGACCTTAAAACCAGGTCCGTAGTCAAGTTCCCATATGTCCACTATGTAAGCATAATATGTGTCCTTTCCGCTCTCGATTGCTGCATCAAAGCGGACACCGCTGTTTTGGTTGGTGCTCTTTTGATCTTGGGCGATCGTGTAAAATGTATTCCCATTTATCTCGTATCCTTTGTAAGTCAATATAGTCAAAGATGGTCCCCTGGACAACAAGTACAACTCATCACAAACAGTGTTGTCACCTCTGAGACGTGTTTCCAACCAACTGCTGAAAGTCCTGATGTGTTCACATGTAATCCAGTCATCGCACTGCTCCGGGTGTTTGGAGTGCAGACTGTTCTTGTGTTCATCGACATACGGGGTCACCAAGGTAGAGTTCTGTAGAACTGTGTAGTGTGCTTGAGACCAAGAATATCCGTCCCTGCATATTATTGAGTCTCTTCCAAGAGTGCCTTTTCCAGTCAGTCTCCCCTCATACCGCGATTTAGGGAGACCTATCTTCTTAAGGCCAGGAATGAAGTCAACACAAAACCCGATAACATCCTCTGTTTGATGGCCCATGGAGATGCTTCCTTCTGGCCTAGCGCAGTTACGGACATATTTCTTTAGGACTCCCATGAACCTCTCAAAGGGGAACATATTGTGTAGAAATACGGGCCCAGGATGACAATCTCGTCGACTAGATGAACTAGGACGTGCGTCATGATATTGAAGAAGGATGGTGGGAACACCAGCTCGAAGCTGACAAGACATTGCGCCACATCACTCCTTAGCCTTGGTACGATTTATGGATCGATCACCTTCTGAGAGATTGCATTGAGGAATGCACATAGCTTCACAATGGCTAATCGGACGTTTTCCGGTAGAAGCCCCCTCAATGCAACCGGAAGTAGTTGCGTCATAATCACGTGGCAGTCATGAGACTTTAGGTTCTAAAACGTTTTCTCTGGCATATTTATTATTCCCTTTATATTCGACGAGAAGCCAGTCATGACCTTCATACTGAGCAGGCATTCAAAGAAGATTTCTTTCTCTTCTTTCGTAAGAGCGTAGCTGGCAGGACCTTTATACTGCTTCGGAGGCATGCCGTCTTTTTCGTGCAAACATTGCAGGTCCTCCCGTGCCTCAGGTGTATCTTTTGTCTTCGCATACACGCCCAAGAAGCCTAGCAGGTTCACACAAAGGTTCTTCATCACGTGCATCACGTCGATTGAAGAGCGGACCTCTAGGTCTTTCCAGTAGGGTAGGTCCCAAAATATAGATTTCTTCTTCCACATGGGTGCGTGTCCCTCAGCGTCATTCAGAACAGCTAGTCCACCGGGACCCTTTCCAAAGATTACATAGTGTAAATCATTGACCATAGCAAGTACGTGATCACTGGTACGCATGGCAGGCTTCTTCCGGTGATCTGCCTCGCCTTTGAAATGCTTGCCTGTCTTTCGACATTGATGGTTGGTCAGAAGAAATCGACGATGGCCCAGGTACACATTCTTCCTGCATTTGTCCAGGTATATACTTTCAGTGTCATCTAAACAGTGTGTGCATGCGTGGTATCCTTTGTTTGTCTGTCCTGAAAGGTTACTGAGAGCGGGCCAATCGTTGATGGTCACGAACAGCAACTCCTTAAGGTTAAATTCCTCCTATCTGTGCTCATCCCACGTACATACACCATTTCTATTCCACAGCTGTAAAAGTTCTTCAACTAATGGCCTTAGGTACACATCAATGTCGTTGCCGGGTTCCTTAGGGCCTTGGATGAGAACTGGCATCATAATGAACTTCCGCTTCATGCACATCCAAGGAGGAAGGTTATACATACATAGAGTCACGGGCCAGGTGATGTGATTGCTGCTCTGCTCCCCGAAAGGATTAATGCCATCCGCGCTTAAAGCAAACCATACATTCCTTGGGTCCTTTGCAAACTCATCCCAGTACTTTCTCTCGATTTTTCTCCACTGCGACCCGTCAGCGGGTGCTCTCAACTTCCCATCTTTCTTTCGGTTCTCACTGTGCCATCGCATCAACTTGGCATGCTCTTCGTTTCTGAACAGACGTTTCAACTATGATATTATAGGAGCATACCACATCACCTTCGCAGGAACCCTCTTCCTGGGGGGCTCGCTGTCAACATCACCAGGGTCATCTCGTCTGATCTTATACCGCAATGCACCGCATACCGGGCATGCGTTCAGATCCTTGTATGCACCGCGGTAGAGGATGCAGTCATTAGGGCATGCATGTATCTTCTCCACCTCCAATCCTAGAGGGCATACGACCTTCTTTGCTGCGTATGTACTGTCGGGCAATTCGTTATCCGTTGGAAGCTTCTTATTCAATATTTTCAGTAGCTTCTCAAATCCTTTGTCAGCCACAGCATTCTCTGCCTTCCACTGTAGCAATTCCAGTACGGTACCGAGCTTTGTGTTTCCATCTTCGCAATTGGGGTATAACCCTTTTTTGTGATCCTCTAACATGCGATCGAACTTCAGCTTCTCCTTTTGACTTTCGCATTACGTCCTTGCATCGACAATGACCCGGCGGAGATCGTCATCATCGGGCACATCGTCTGGTTCCTCTTGATCTTCAGCAGCTTCACCCGTTGCAGCATCATTGGGCACATCGTCTGGTTCCTCTTGATCTTCACCAGCTCCCCCTGTTGCAGCATCACCGTATTTAGGGGGCACATAGTTGTCATCGTACTCTTCTTCTTCGCCGTCTTCCATCATAACCCCTATTTCTCCGTGCCTCGTCCAAACATTATAGTGTGGCATGAAACCCTTGTAAAGTAGGTGGGAGTGAAGGATTTTCCTGTTAGAGTAAGACCTCGCATTCCCACATTCAGTGCATGGACAACACATAAAACCATTCTGCTTGTTTGCCTCAGCCGCATCGAGAAACTCATGCACGCCCTTAATGTACTCGCAGGTGTGTCTGTCACCGTACATCCATTGCCGGTTCATCTGCGTGCATTATATATAATTAAGTGTCCAAATTAATAGAAGTTCATCATCACATTAAAACCAAAGTGCATACATAGTTCTCATCTAACAACATATAGCTCTCCAGAGCATCTAATTAATTAAACCATACATTGAAACTATGTAAAACATTTCAATGCGAAAACAAATGCGATCATAATCGCAACCAAGGTAACAATTGATCCAACGGCATAATGATACCAAGCCTCGGTATGAATGGCATATTTTCTAATCTTTCTAATCTTCAAGCGCATTGCATCCATCTTGATCTTGTGATCATCGACGACATCCGCAACATGCAACTCCAATATCATCTTCTCCTCCTCAATTTTTTTTATTTTTTCCTTCAACAAAATGTTTTCTTCTTCAACTAAATTTAACCTCTTGACAATAGGGTCGGTTGGCATTTCTGATTCACATACATCCTACATAAATAAAATCTATGTCACGTTGGTCGGCATAATTTTCATAAACAATAAATGAACCAATAGTTATAAACATAATATACATACCACATCCGAATCATAGACAGGACGAGGGCCGACGGGGACGGATACCAAAACCATCGCACTATATAAGATGCAATAATAAAAGTAAGAAAATAATACAAGTATCTATGTAAACATACAAGTAAGAATATTTTTCCTTTCAGAAAGAAGATAAGAACAAGAGGCTCACCACGGTGGTGCCGGCGATGAGCTCGGCGCGGGTGATCGACGGTGGTGAAGACGGGGACGGGGCGTGACGGACCGCTAAACCTAGACAAATATTATGGAAAATGGAGCTTGGAGGTCGAGCTTGGAGAGGAGAAAGCTTAAGTAGTGTGGCTCGGGCATTCCATCGAACACCTTGTGTGCATAGGATGTGAGCTAGAGCACCACCAAGCCCTCTCCCCCTCGGCCAGACAAAAATAGAGCACTGGGGTGCTCTGCTCGCGAGCGAGGGGTATATATAGGCACCTCATTGGTCCCGGTTGGTGACATGAACCGGGACTAAAGGGGAGCCTTTGGTCCCGGTTCAAGACACCAACCGGGACCAATGGTGGTGGGCCAGGAGCGAGGCCCATTGGTCCCGGTTCATCCCACCAACCGGGACCAAAAGGTCCAGATGAACCGGGACCAATAGCCCACGTGGCCCGGCCGGCCCCCTGGGCTCACGAACCGGGACCAATGCCCCCATTGGTCCTGGTTCTGGACTGAACCGGGACTAATGGGCTGACCCAGCCTGGACCAAAGCCCTGTTTTCTACTAGTGTAACTACCTATCGATCTCCAAAGAGGATGCGAGCCTTGGCGACAAAGACTTTATCGTGCCAGAAGAGCCCCTCGAGCAAGAGCACTTTAAGCGCGGGCTCATAGCATCTGCAAGAAGCCTGAAAAAGAAGCAGCAGCAGCTTCAAGCTGATTAGGATTTACTCAATGACAGGTGGACTAATGTCCTGTCAGCCGAGGAATACGGCCTCGAACGCCCAACTAAGAGTTACCCGAAGCGCAAGCTACTACCTCAATTTGACGACGAGGCCTTTGAGCCCATACCACCAAAGCATAAAACTGCTGACAAGCCCCACCGACCGCCACATGGATGGGATAGACCGGCTACCGAACACCAGCCCGTGCCACCCCGACATCGGGGCAAGGAGGCAACTGCCCCGGGCTATACCTACGACTTACACAAGGACCTGGATAGTAGAGCCAGTCTAACAAGATCAATCTATGGATCAAGGGGGCGTGCTCCAACGCGCGAGGACGGTCATCAGGTCTGGTGTGACAGACACAACCTCCCATGGGCCGAAAACCGCATACGGCCTTCGTCCGAACTATGCTGTGATATCACCCGGTACAGAGGCGCCGCACACCCCCTATGCTTCACCGACGAAGTAATGGAACATCAGTTCCCAGAAGGGTTTAAACCCATCAACATTGAATCATATGATGTTACGACAGACCCCGTAGTATGGATCGAAGATTTTCTCCTCCATATTCACATGGCTCGCGGTGATGACCTCCACGCCATCAAGTTGCTTCCCGTAAAACTCAAGGGGCCAGCACGGCACTGGCTGAACACCCTCCCAGAAAACTCTATCGGAAGCTGGGAAGATTTGGAGGACGCCTTTAGAGACAACTTCCAAGGGACTTATGTCTGGCCTCCAGACGTCGATGACCTTAGTCACATAGTCCAGTAACCTAGAGAGTCAGCCCGGAAACTCTGGACCAGGTTCTTAATTAAAAAGAACCAGATTGTTTATTGTCCGGACACCGAAGCCCTCGCGGCCTTTAAACACAGCGTCCGAGATGAGTGGCTCGCCCAACACCTGGGCCAAGAAAATCCGAAGTCCATGGTAGCCCTAACCACACTCATGACCCGCTTTTGCACGGGAGAAGATAGTTGGCTAGCTCGTAGAAGCAATAGCACCAGCGACTCCGACACGTCCGAAGCCAGAGACGGCAATGGCAAGCCACGACGCAACAAGCATAAGCGTCGAACCAACAACCAAGATAGCGAGGACACGGCGGTCAACGCCAGATTCAGTGGCTCTAAACCCGGTCAGCAGAAGAAGCCATTTAAAGGAAACAGAGATGGTCCATCTAGTCTAGACAGAGTACTCGATCGGCCTTGCCAGATTCATGGCACCCCCGATAAGCCTGCCAATCATACCAATAGAAACCGTTGGGTCTTTAAATAGGCCGGCAAGCTCAATGCCGAACACAATGGGAAAGGACCGTCTAGTGAGGACGACGATGAAGAGCCTCGCCCACAGAATATAGGAGGAAAGAAGAAATTTCCCCTCGGGTTCAAAACAGTGAACATGATCTACGTCACTCATATCCCCAAGCGGGAGCACAAGCACGCATTAAGGGACGTCTCTGCCTTAGAGCCAGTCACCCCGAAATTCAATCCATGGTTAGCCTGCCCGATCACCTTCAATCGCAGAGACCATTCGACTAGTGTCTGTCATGGGGGCTCGGCTGCATTGGTCCTCGACCCAATTATTAATGGATTCCACCTCACGCGGGTCTTTATGGACGGCGGCAGTAGTCTCAATCTGCTCTATCAGGACACTGTCTGTAAAATGGGCATTGATCCATCAAGAATTAAGCCCACTAAAACCACCTTTAAAGGGGTAATACCCGACGTAGAGGCCTGTTGCACAGGATCCATAACACAGGAAGTTGTCTTTGACTCACCGGATAACTTCCAGAGCGAAGACCTGATCTTCGACATTGTCCCGTTCCCAAGTGGCTATCACGCACTACTCGGACGAACTGCTTTCGCCCGTTTCAACGCAGTCCCGCACTACGCTTATCTTAAGCTCAAAATGCCTGGACCACGTGGCGTTATAACAGTTAATGGAAATATGGAGCGCTCCCTCTGTACAGAGGAGCATACTGCATCCCTCGCGGCCGAGGTGCAGGGTGGCCTCGCTAGGCCGAAAACTACACTGGCAGTCAAGCCCCCAGACACTGTTAAACGAGTCCGGTCTACCCCGCAGGATGACAGTCCGGCTCATCAAGAGCTCGATTAGCAATGCGGTTTCCGCCAAAGCCCTAGCCTGATAGCTGATACGTCCATTTTGCATCATGCTTTATATCGATATTTATTGCATTATGGGCTGTTATTTCACATTATGCCACAATACTTATGGCTATTCTCTCTTATTTTACAAGGTTTACATAAGGAGGGAGAATGTCGGCAGCTGGAATTCTAGGCTGGAAAATGAGCAAATATTAGAGACCTATTCTGCAGAACTCCAAAAGTCCTGAAACTCCACCGAATACCTTATAATAAATAATGAAAAATCCTCGCCAAAGATGAAGACCATGGGAGCAAATATAAGAGACCTATTCTGCAGAACTCCAAAAGTCCTGAAACTCCACCGAATACCTTATAATAAATAATGAAAAATCCTCGCCAAAGATGAAGACCAGGGGGCCCACACCCTGTCCACAAGGGTGGGGGCGCCCCCCCCTAGGGCGCGCCCCCCTACCTCGTGTCCCCCCTGGTGGCTCTGCGATGACCATCTTCTGCTATATGAAGTCTTTCGTCGAGAAAAAAACAGAAGCAACCTTTCGGGACGAAACTCCGCCACCACGAGGCAGAACCTTGGCGGAACCAATCTAGGGCTCCGGCAGAGCTGTTCTGCCAGGGAAACTTCCCTCCTGAAGGGGGAAATCATCGCCATCATCATCACCAACGCTCCTCTCATCGTGAGAGGGCAATCTCCATCAACATCTTCATCAGCACCATCTCATATCAAAACCCTAGTTCATCTCTTGTATCCAATTCTTGTCTCCAAGTCCGGGATTGGTGCTAGTAGGTTGCTATTAGTGTTAATTACTCCTTGTAGTTGATGCTAGTTGGTTTAATTGGTGGAAGATCATATGTTCAGATCCTTTATGCATATTATCACCCCTCTGATTATGAACATGAATATGCTTTGTGAGTAGGTATGTTTGTTCTTGAGGACAAGGGAGAAGTCTTGCTATTAGTAGTCATGTGAATTTGGTATTCGTTTGATATTTTGATGAGATGTATGTTGTCTACCCTCTAGTGGTGTTATGTGAACGTCGACTACATAACACTTCACCATTATTTGGGACTAGAGGAAGGCATTGGGAAGTAATAAGTAGATGATGGGTTGCTAGAGTGACAGAAGCTTAAACCCTAGTTTATGCATTGCTTCGTAAGGGGCTGATTTGGATCCATATGTTTCATGCTATGGTTAGGTTTACCTTAATACTTTTGTTGTAGTTGTGGATGCTTGCAATAGAGGTTAATCATCCTTAACCAAGGAGAAAGGTTGCAGTTCCTTAACTCTGCTCTATCCTCATTGCCAATATTCTTTATGGGTAGTCTTTCTCTCCCAGCTGGTATTCTCAAGCAGTTGGAAAGAATCCAAAGACAGTGCTTGTGGAGAAAGCGTAGAGATGAGCCTGCTCCATCTCTTGCTACTTGGGAACTCATATGTAGGCCAAAAAAACAAAGGAGGGCTTGGTATTCTTAATCTGGGGGTTCAGAATGTGGCTCTCCTTCTCAAGCATGCTAGTAACTTCCTGAACAAACGGGAAATTCCTTGGGTATCCCTAGTTTGGGATTCATATTATTTTGAAAGAATGCCCCAGGGAACAAATGATTGTGGCTCCTTCTGGTGGAGGGATATTTGTAAAGTTATGCAGCATTTTAGGGACTGCTCCTGGGTGCAGATCAATGAAGGGGACACTGCTCTCTTTTGGTCTGATAATTGGAACCTTGGCTCTGAAACATCTAGTTTGCAGGCAAGATTCCCAAGGCTTTTCTCTTTTGCCAAGGACCCCTGGGTCTCAGTTAAGGAAATTTTCAATACCCAGGATATGCACCAACTTTTCCACCTTCCGTTATCTGCTCAGGCTTTTGATGAGTTAAATTTGATAAAGGATTTAATGGACTCACACAGCAGAGACCCCAGCTCGAAGGATTTTTGGTTCTGGCAGGGCTCTTCCAAGTCTTTCAAGCCCAAGATGTTTTATTCACACACCTTTCAGTCTGAGTCCTTCAATCCTTTGCTCTGTTGGATTTGGAAATCCTCCTGTACTCTCAAGATCAAGGTCTTTGCTTGGATGCTTATTATGGACAGGTTGAACACCAAGGATATGGTTGAGAGAAGGCACTGGCACATGGAGGATGGAGTCCACTGTAGGCTCTGCCCCTTGCAGGCTAGAGAAACCAGGGATCACTTGTTCTTCAACTGCAATTTCAGTGTAAGAGTCTGGAATTATCTGCAGATTGATTGGTCTGCTGGCACCTCCATGATTGAGTTGGTTACTCAGGCAAGGAGAAGTTTTGAGAGGCCTTTCTTCTCTGAAGTGGTGTTCATTGCTTGCTGGCATATTTGGATCATCAGAAATGCCAAAGTGTTCAGAAATGAGAGGGCTAGTTTCAATAAATGGAGGTTTGCTTTTAGGCATGATATTAGCCTCATGCAGCATAGAATTAGATTTGCTTACAAGGATGACCTGCTCAAGTGGATCTCTTACCTCCCCCCTTAAGCTAGTTTTGTAAGACTCTCTTTTACCTTGTACTCTGGTTACTCCTTGTAATCAACTTGTTGTATCTGTTATTTAATTCAATAAAGTTTTGATCTACTGTGGGGGTTTTGCCCCACAGTTCACAGTCAAAAAAATAGAAGTTAATCATAAGTGGGATTCTTGTTCAAGTAAGAACAGCACCCAAGCACCGGTCCACCCACATATCAAATTATCAAAGTACCGAACGCGAATCATATGAACGTGATGAAAACTAGCTTGACGATATTCCCATGTGTCCTCGGGAGCGCTTTTCCTTATGTAAGAGTTTTTCCAGGCTTGTCCTTTGCTACAAAAAGGATTGGGACACCTTGATGCACTTTATTTACTTTTGTTACTTGTTGCTCGTTACAAATTACCTTATCACAAAACTATCTGTTACCACTTATTTCAGTACTTGCAGAGAGTACCTTGCTGAAAACCGCTTATCATTTCCTTCTGCTCCTCGTTGGGTTCGACACTCTTACTTATCAAAAGGACTACGATAGATTCCCTATACTTGTGGGTCATCAAGACTCTTTTCTGGCGCCGTTGCCGGGGAGTGAAGCGCCTTTGGTAGGTGGAATTTGGTAAGGAAAATTTATATAGTGTGCTGAAATTTACTGTCACTTGTTACTATGGAAAGTAATCCTCTGAGGGGCTTGCTTGGGGTATCTTCACCCCGACCAGTAGAGCAAAGAGTTGCTCCTCAACCTACTGAACCTATTGAAAATGAAATTCCTTATGAGTATCCTTCGGGTATGATAGAAAAACTGCTAGCTAATCCTTTTACAGGAGATGGAACAAAGCATCCTGATGAACACCTAATATATGTGGATGAAGTTTGTGGATTATTTAAGCTTGCAGGTATACCCGATGATGTTGCTAAGAAGAAGGTCTTCCCTTTATCTTTGAAGGGAGACGCGTTGACATGGTATAGGCTATGTGATGATACGAGATCATGGAACTATAGAAGATTGAAATTGGAATTTCATAAAAAGTATTACCCTATGCATCTTGTTCATCGTGACCGCAATTATATATATAATTTTTGGCCTCGCGAAGGAGAAAGCACCACTCAAGCTTGGGGGAGGCTTAAATCAATGTTATATTCATGCCCCAATCATGAGCTCCCAAGAGAAACAATTCTTCAAAAAATTTATGCCCGGCTTTCTGAAAATAATCGCACCATGCTCGATACTTCTTGTGCTGGCTCTTTTCTGATGAAGACTATTGGATTTAGATGGGATTTATTGGATAGAATTAAATGCAACTCTGAATATTGGGACCTCGACAAAGGTAAGGAGTCAGGTATGACATCTAAGTTTGATTGTGTTAAATCTTTTATGGATACCGATATTTTCCGTAAGTTTAGCACTAAATATGGACTTGATTCTGAGATAGTAGCTTCTTTCTGTGAATCTTTTGCTACTTATGTTGATCTCCCTAAGGAGAAGTGGTTTAAATATCATCCTCCCATAGAAGTAAAAGTAGCTGCACCAATTAAAGTTGAAGAAAAGACTGTCACTTATAATGATCCTATTGTTCCTACTTGTTATGTTGAGAAACCACCTTTCCCTGTTAGGATAAAGGATCATGCTAAAGCTTCAACTGTGGTTTGTAAAAGCAATATTAAAACATATACACTTCCTGAGCAAGTTAAATTTGAACCTAATATTGCTATTGTTAAAGATCTCTTGTCTGATAATATAGATGGGCATGTTATTTACTTCTGTAATGAAACTGCAAGAATTGCTAAACCCCGTGATACAGATAAACCTAGACCTGTGGTAGGCATGCCTGTTATTTCTGTTAAAATAGGAGATCATTGTTATCATGGCTTATGTGATATGGGTGCTAGTGCTAGTGCAATACCTATTTACTTATACAAAGAAATTATGCATGACATTGCACCTGTTGAGTTAGAAGAAATTGATGTCACTATTAAACTTGCTAATAGAGATACCATTTCACCAATGGGAATTGTTAGAGATGTTGAAATCTTGTGTGGGAAAACTAAATATCCTGCTGATTTTCTTGTTCTTGGTTCCCCACAAGATAACTTTTGTCCCATTATATTTAGTAGACCCTTCTTAAATACTGTTAATGCTACCATAGATTGCACAAGGGATGTTGTTACTGTTGGCTTAGATGATATGACTCATGAGTTTAATTTCTCTAAATTTAGTAAACAACACCGTGAAGAAGAATTGCCTAGTAAGGATGAAATTATTGGTCTTGCTTCTATTGCCGTACCTCCTAGTGACCCTTTAGAACAATATTTGCTAGACCATGAGAATGATATGTTTATGAATGAAAGAAGGGAAATAGATGAAGTATTCTTTAAATAGGAACCTATTCTAAAACACAATTTGCCTATTGAAATCATAGGGGATCCCCCTCCACCTAAGGGTGATCCCGTGTTTGAGCTTAAACCGTTGCCTGATAATCTTAAATATGCTTATCTTGATGAAAAGAAGATATATCCTGTTATTATTAGTGCTAACCTTGCAGAGCATGAAGAAGAAAGATTATTGAAAACTCTGAAGAAGCACCGTGCTGCTATTGGATATACTCTTGGTGATCTTAAGGGCATTAGTCCCACTCTATGTCAACATAAAATAAATTTGGAAACATATGCCAAACCAGTCCGTGATCCTCAACAACGACTGAATCCTAAAATGAAAGAAGTGGTAAGAAAAGAAATACTGAAGCTTCTGGAGGCAGGTATAATTTATCACGTTGCTGATAGTCAGTGGGTAAGTCATGTTCATTGTGTCCCTAGGAAGGGAGGTATTACTGTTGTTCCTAATGATAAAGATGAATTGATTCCACAAACAATTATTAGGTTATAGGATGGTAATTGATTTCCCCAAATTAAATAAGGCTACTAAGAAAGATCATTACCCCTTACCTTTTATCGATCAAATGCTAGAAAGATTATGCAAACATACACATTACTGCTTTCTAGATGGTTATTCTGGTTTCTCTCAAATACCTGTGTTGGCTAAAGATCAATCAAAGACTACTTTTACATGCCCTTTTGGTACTTTTTCTTATAGACGTATGACTTTTGGTTTATGTAATGCACCTGCTACCTTTCAAAGATGCATGATGGCTATATTCTCTGACTTTTGTGAAAAGATTTGTGAGGTTTTCATGGACGACTTTTCCGTCTATGGATCTTCTTTTGATGATTGCTTGAGCAATCTTGATCGAGTTTTGTAGAGATGTGAAGAAACTAATCTTGTCTTGAATTGGGAAAAGTGCCACTTTATGGTTAATGAGGGTATTGTCTTGGGGCATAAAGTTTCTGATAGAGGTATTGAAGTTGATAAAGCCAAGGTTGATGCTATTGAAAAGATGCCATGTCCCAAGGACATCAAAGGTATAAGAAGTTTCCTTGGTCACGCTGGATTTTATAGGAGGTTCATTAAGGACTTCTCAAAAATTTCTCGGCCTCTGACTAATTTATTACAAAAAGATATACCATTTGTCTTTGATGATGATTGTGTAGAAGCATTTGAAATACTTAAGAAAGCATTAGTCTCTGCACCTATTGTTCAACCACCTGATTGGAATTTACCCTTTGAAATAATGTGTGATGCTAGCGATTATGCTGTAGGTGCTGTTCTAGGGCAAAGAGTTGATAAGAAATTAAATGTTATCCATTATGCTAGTAAGACTCTAGACAATGCTCAAAGAAATTATGCTACTACTGAAAAAGAACTTTTAGCAGTTGTATTTGCTTGTGATAAGTTCAGACCTTATATTGTTGATTCTTAAGTAACTATCCACACCGATCATGCTGCTATTAAATATCTTATGGAGAAGAAAGATGCTAAACCTAGACTTATTAGATGGGTTCTCTTGCTACAAGAATTTGATTTGCATATTGTTGATAGAAGAGGAGCTGAGAACCCCGTTGTAGACAACTTATCTAGGTTAGAGAATGTTCTTGATGACCCACTACCTATTGATGACAGCTTTCCTGACGAACAATTAAATGTCATAAGTACTTCTCATAGTACTCCTTGGTATGCTGATTATGCTAATTACATTGTTGCTAAATTCATACCACCTAGCTTCACATACCAACAAAAGAAAAAGTTCTTCTATGATTTGAGACATTACTTTTGGGATGACCCACATCTTTATAAAGGAGTAGATGGTGTTATTAGACGTTTTGTACCTGAGCATGAATAGGAACAGATCCTACGCAAGTGCTACTCCGAAACTTACGGAGGACACCACGCGGGAGATAGAACTGCACATAATGTATTGCAATAGGGTTTTTATTGGCCTACTCTCTTCAAGGATGCTCATAAGTTTGTCCTATCTAGTGATGAATGTCAAAGAATTGGTAATATTAGTAGACGTCAAGAAATGCCTATGAATTATTCACTTGTTATTGAACCGTTTGATGTTTGGGGCTTTGATTATATGGGACCTTTTCCTGCCTCTAATGGATATACACATATTTTAGTTGATGTTGATTACATTACTAAGTGGGTAGAAGCTATTCCAACTAGCAGTGCTGATCATAACACTTCTATTAAAATGCTTAAAGAAGTTATTTTTACGAGGTTTGGAGTCCCTAGATATTTAATGACTAATGGTGGTTCACATTTTATTCATGGTGCTTTCCGTAAAATGCTTGCTAAATATGACGTCAATCATAGCTTTGCATCTCTATATCACCCACAGTCTAGTGGTCAACTAGAATTGAGTAATAGAGAACTCAAATTAATTTTGAAAAAGACTATCAATAGGACTAGAAATAATTGGTCCAAGAAACTTGATGATGCATTATGGGCCTATAGAACTTCATATAAAAATCCTATGGGTATGTCTCCGTATAAAACGGTATATGGAAAAGCATGTCACTTACCGCTCGAACTAGAACATAAGGCATATTGGGCTATTAAAGAGCTCAACTATGATTTCAAACTTGCCATTGAGAAGAGGTTATTTGATATTAGCTCACTTGATGAATGGAGAACCCAAGCTTATGAAAATGCCAAGTTGTTTAAAGAAAAGGTTAAAAGATGGCATGACAAAAGGATACAAAAGCGTGAGTTTAATGTGGGTGATTATGTATTGCTATACAACTCTCGTTTAAGATTTTTTGCAGGAAAACTTCTCTCTAAATGGGAAGGCCCCTACGTTATCGAGGAGGTCTATCGTTCCGGTGCCATAAAAATCAACAACTTCGAAGGCACAAATCCGAAGGTGGTAAACGGTCAAAGAATCAAACATTATATCTCAGGTAATCCCATAAATGTTGAAACCAATATTATTGAAACCGTAACCCCGGAGGAATACATAAGGGACACTTTCCAGAACGTTTCAGACTTCGAAAAGGAATAGGTATGTGGTACGGTAAGTAAACCGATTCCAAAACAGTTTTTAAGGCAATATTTCTCCGTTTTGGAATATTTAGAAAAATAGAAAATTAAGTAGCAGTCCGGGAAGGACACGAGGGTGGAGGGCGCGCCCTACCCCCCTGGGCGCGCCCCCCTACCTCGTGAGCACCACGTGTGCCTTCCGGACTCCGTTTTCTTGCACGATACGTATTTTTGTCGGTAAAAATTCACTATATATTCTCCCTAAGGTTTTGACTCCCGTATCATGCAAATATCCTATGTTTTTGTTTCGAGCTATTGCTGCTGCAGATTAGAGCAAGATGTCTTCTCAAGAGTCAGTCGGGGAGAGCCGGGTATCTAATCCGGCACCGGAACCATGGGCAAACAGCGACCCTGACCACTTTGGGCCAGCAACGGAGGAAGAGATGGAGGCTGACTTAATGAGGGTAGATGCCATGGAGGATCAAGAAGTCACCTCTCGCTTTTGAGTTGGGTTCACGATGGGGGAACTACAGAGCTCAGCTATTCCAAACTCGGTTATCCCTTCCAATGTTAGATTTCTTTCTTATGAAAATATGAAGAGGTGTGTCACTTGTTCTCTCGCAGCTATGAAACACCCTTGGGTGCAAGGAGCTTTAGCCGTCATAGGAAAGCTTCGTCAGGAAACAATGGACCTCAAGCAGCAAGTCAACAAGCTCGAGGAGGAGAATCGCATCCTGAGAGGAATCAGCGCCAAGAATATTTCACCAACAACAAAGAAGGAGACATAATAACATGGGTGGGAACTCCCCTTGGCAACTGCCAAGCTTGGGGGAGGTGCCCCGGTATCGTATCACAATCACAACTCCTATCTTTACCGTTTTCCTTAGTTCGATCCTATTAGTAGTATTTTGATCTAGTAGAATAAAGTTTATGGCATGATCTAGTTTTAGGTTTTGCTTTATGACCTCTCTATGTAATCGAGTCCGTGAGCTATATAATAAAGATTAGTGTTGAGTCAAGGGCTTGATTTTCTTGCTATGATCTTGGGTGAATAAAAGAAAAGAGAAAAAGAATAAGAAGAAACAAAAGTTCATATTGATCTTATTGATAGTAATGACTTCACATAGAAAGAGTGTGACGACTAAAAGTTGTTGGGAGTTGACAGACATAGCTTTGGTCATCGTTGCAATTAATAGGAAGTAATAAGGAAAGAGAGGTTTCACATATAAATATACTATTATTGACATATTTTATGATTGAGAGCACTCATCAAAATATGACATGCTAAAGAGTTGATGTTGGACAAGGAAGACAACGTAATGGGTTATGTTTTCTTATATCTGAGATAAAGTGTGTTGTCATGGATCATCCAACATGTTGAGCTTGCCTTTCCCCCTCATGCTAGCCAAATTCTCAGCACCAAGTAGAGATACTACTTGTGCTTCCAAATACCCTTAAACCAGTTTTGCCATGAGAGTCCATCATATCTACCTATGGATTGAGTAAGATCCTTCAAGTAAGTTGTCATCGGTGCAAAGCAATAAAAATTGCTCTAAATATGTATGATTAGTGTGGGAGAAATAAGCTTTATACGATCTTGTGATGTGGAAGTAATAAAAGCGACGGACTGCATAATAAAGGTTCATATCACAAGGGGCAATATAAAGTGACGTTCTTTTGCATTAAGTTTTGTACATCCAACCATAAAAGCGCATGGCAACCTCTGCTTCCCTCTGCGATGGGCCTATCTTTTATTATTATCTTCTACCTTATGAAAGATTCATGGTGATCTTCACCTTTCCTTTTTACATTTTATCCTTTGGCAAGCACAGTGTGTTGTAAAGATCCTGATAGATATATCTAATTGGATGTAGGGGGGCATGAGTTATTATTGTTGACATTACCCTCGAGGTAAAAGGTTGTGGGGCGAAACTATAAGCCCCTATATTTCTCTGTGTCCGATTAAATCTCCGTAACGACAAGTATTGTGTGAGTGTTAGCAATTATGAAGGACTAGATGATAGTTGAGTATGTGGACTTGCTTTTTAGCTCTGACATAGACTCTTTCTGATGTTATGATAAATTGCAATTGCTTCAATGACTGAGGTTATAGTTTGTTGGTTCTCAATAAGGTTTCTGATTCATACTTTTGCATTGTGAATAGATCATCACTTGAACATAAGTAATCATATGACAATATCTATATATGTTGCTGTTATGAGAATAATCATGATGCCTTCATGTCCGTATTTTATTTTTATCGACGCCTCTACCTCTAAACATGGGGACATATTTATTGTTATCGGCTTTCGCTTGAGGACAAGCGAGGTCTAAGCTTGGGGGAGTTGATACGTCCATTTTTGCATCATGCTTTTATATCGATATTTATTGCATTATGGGATGTTATTTCACATTATGTCACAATACTTATGGCTATTCTCTCTTATTTTACAAGGTTTACATAAGGAGGGAGAATGCCGGCAGCTGGAATTCTGGGCTTGAAAAGGAGCAAATATTAGAGACCTATTCTGCACAACTCCAAAAGTCCTGAAACTCCATGGAATACCTTATAATAAATAATGAAAAATCCTCGCCGAAGATGAAGACCAGGGGGGCCCACACCCTGTCCATGAGGGTGGGGCGGGCGCCCCCCCCCCCCTAGGGCACGCCACCTACCTCGTGGACCCCCAGGTGGCTCTCCGATGACCATCTTCTGCTATATGAAGTCTTTCGTCGAGAAAAAAACTAGAAGCAACCTTTCGGGATGAAACTCCGCCCCCACGAGGCGGAACCTTGGCGGAACCAATCTAGGGCTCCGGCAGAGCTGTTCTGCCGGGGAAACTTCCCTCCCGGAGGGGGAAATCATCGCCATCGCCATCACCAACGCTCCTCTCATCGTGAGAGGGCAATCTCCATCAACATCTTCATCGGCACCATCTCATCTCAAAACCCTAGTTCATCTCTTGTATCCAATTCTTGTCTCCAAGTCCAGGATTGGTGCTAGTAGGTTGCTAGTAGTGTTAATTACTCCTTGTAGTTGATGCTAGTTGGATTAATTGGTGGAAGATCATATGTTTAGATCCTTTATGCATATTATTACCCCTCTGATTATGAACATGAATATGGTTTGTGAGTAGTTACGTTTGTTCCTGAGGACAAGGGAGAAGACTTGCTATTAGTAGTCATGTGAATTTGGTATTCGTTCGATATTTTGATGAGATGTATGTTGTCTAGCCTCTAGTGGTGTTATGTGAACGTCAGCTACATAAAACTTCACCATTATTTGGGCCTAGAGGAAGGCATTGGGAAGTAATAAGTAGATGATGGGTTGCTAGAGTGACAGAAGCTTAAACCCTAGTTTATGTGTTGCTTCGTAAGGGGCTGATTTGGATCCATATGTTTCATGCTATGGTTAGGTTTACCTTAATACTTTCGTTGTAGTTGCGGATGCTTGCAATAGAGGTTAATCATAAGTGGGATGCTTGTTCAAGTAAGAACAGCACCCAAGCATCGGTCCACCCACATATCAAATTATCAAAGTACCGAACGCGAATCATATGAACGTCATGAAAACTAGCTTGACGATATTCCCATGTGTCCTCGGGAGCGCTTTTCCTTATATAAGAGTTTGTCCAGGCTTGTCCTTTGCTACAAAAAGGATTGGGCCACCTTTCTACACTTTATTTACTTTTGTTACTTGTTGCTCGTTACAAATTACCTTATCACAAAACTATCTGTTTCCACTTATTTCAGTACTTGCAGAGAGTACCTTGCTGAAAACCGCTTATCATTTCCTTCTGCTCCTCGTTGGGTTCGACATTCTTACTTATCGAAAGGACTACGATAGATCCCCTATTCTTGTGGGTCATCAACAGCAGCACATGTACCACACGTGCATAACTACACGTTAAAAATACCATGGGCAAGGACAGAGGCATGCTAAAAATAGGGTCCACGATATGGCTTGACCCTATCCGGACCTATATATTGCTCCAGCTTTTTCTTCTTGTTTGTATTTTTTAGGTTCTTTACAACCTGCATCAATTTCTGGAGCTAACAAGGGCCCCCTTCTAGGCCCCTTATACATACTCGATGTTGATCCTCTCAAAGGAGCCTACACCAAGGTAAAAAGCGGCGCAGACGTGCGGCAGACTGTCCTAAAAGATGTTCTAGATCATCCTTTCACATTTAGGACCTGTTCTAGATCATCCCTTGTTCTTGGCATGTAAAATAGCCGTGATGCTTATTGCATCTTCTGTAACAATATGTTTTGACGTACCAATCAAACCATAATGGAAACAGCTTCGCCCAACTCTGTTTGGTCTTGGCCTAATTCTTCAAATTGTTTTCCCATTTTATGTTCAAATCGGCATATACACCTTGGTGCGACTTAAATCGCCAGGGGCTCTATTCAAAGCCGTATATATATCTTCAAACGATAGGAAGTCCGAACACTCTCAGAGTACACTTCGGCGTCCCGAATCCTGCAATATATGCATCGGCTCTGAATCACGTCTTTGGTCAATAGTTGGGTTGCCCGGCTTGTGTGCTTGCTACCTTATGTTCCGTTATCGGCTAAGGTAGTAAAGGGAGAATTACTGCGATTGTGTTTCCGGCTAGCCCGGTTAAGCACCTCAGTAGAGAAAGCCGAGAACTGACTGTCGTGATATGACGAGAGCTGGTCCGCAATTCGGTGACTTATTAAATCTCTAGCGATTTCTTCCGTATTACACGAAGGGTTGGCTTTGTCCAGTCACGCGTTTAAAGGCATCTAGGTTCGATAGCTGCGTACGCAGTATGGGCTACCTTACAGCCCCATCATCAAACTCCTATGGCTAAGTGAGAGTGGTAATGCCACATAGTCTGATTGCCTCATTCGCTGCACTGATATCTCCTTTACGGACCAAGATGTTGGGTTAACATGTGGTCATGTGCTACTCCGAACACCCCCGTAGTAACTACGTAGGGGCTGAAGCCGACGACTGGTAAGCTCTCAATATACAACGGCCGCACAGGAGGAATAAATATTTTTAAAGACAAACAACATAAATATATTGCAAAGCTCTGGTTCATACAAACATCCAGGCATTCGGACACATTCATTCGAACAAGATGTCCTTTGAACATTGGCCCTCTATTAAGCGAACGCCTTCCAGGACGTCTTCGAAATAGCGCTCGAGCATACGGTGGATCTTTTCTCTGCGCGAACCTTCAACGGCCACGCTGGCGGCCTTCATATTGGCCTAGTGCATCTTGACACGGGCATAGGCCAGCCGCGCACCTTCTATACATGACGACCGCTTAACCGCATCAATTCGGGGCAGGGCATCAATAATTCGCTGCACTAGACCAAAATAGCTGCCTGCAATGGGTTCGGTCAGCCACAGCCAGACTATGATGTCCCTCATAGCTGAACCGGACATCCTATGCAGCTCGGCCCACTATGCCATCTAGTCATTCAGCAGTGCAGGGCGCTCCCGCGCTACGAACTGGCTCCAAAATTGCTTCTTCGTCGCATGCCCCTCCTGGCCTTGGAAGAACCGTGCGGCGTTAGCAGCGCTCGCCGGAAGATCCGCAAAGATTACTAGGGCACCCCACAGTTGCGTGAGTAAAACATACGACTGTTTGCAGAATTTATTTTGTAGAAGAAAGGGCTTACCGGCCACTACTTGTCTGGCTTGCTTAATCTCCTCATGCACCGCTTGGGACTCAGCCCGCGCCTCCTCGGCCTATTTAATGGCCTCGGCAAGGTCGGTCTCCTGGGCTTTACTCTTCTCCTCCAGGGACTTGTACTTGTCGGCGGTGTCTTTGAGTGCTTTCTCTACTTCGGCCACCCGCTCCTCATATTGGGAGAGGACAAACTGTTTGGACTTCAAGTCCTCGGCCGCTTTATCAGCGGCCGCCCAGTTCACCCTTGACTGCTCCTGGGCCTGGGTAAGTTCACCCCTAAGGGCCTCAACTGTAGCTGCACTACCTGCAATCACGCACATAGCAGCGCATGTGCTTTAATTCCAAAGGTACGGGCCTGAACAAAACATTTTAATAACATACCCCGCGCCTCATCAAAACCCTTATTGATGCGGACGGGATCCTCATCGGCCAGTCCCAACTAACGCTTGAGTTCGGATACCTCAACGGCCTGGGCGGTCGCCGCTAGCAGTGAAGCCTACATTTCAACATATGGAAGCACATTAGCTCCTGCGAAAGTTATTGATCCTCTGTCCGTCTCCTTTTGCTTAACAATAGGGACGATCAGAGTCTCAGGGGCTACTATCTATACACATGCATCTTTTCATAGGAAAAGCGGTCAGGAATATTACATTGCATACCTCGAAGCCTGTCAGTAGGCTAGCAAAGGCCTCGTTCAGTCTGTTCTTGGCAGATTGAACCTTTTCAACCACCACACCCATCAGGGTGCGGTGCTCCTCCATGATGGAAGCTCGTTGTAGTGCCTCCATCAGTATATTCGGCGCCTCCAGAACAACGGAGGTCGCCGCGGGAGTTGGCACTCCCACCTCCCCCAAGGAGGGTTGCTTATTCGGCTCCGGAGCCATTTGGGTTTTCGAAATAATATCCGGCTGATGATCGGACTGGTCTAGACCCCCGCCGTCAACCCTCAAGGGGATTGTTACCCCCATGTTTTCGGCGACCGAAGTGTTACCTTCTGGCACCATTTTTCTTGCTTCTCGCACCGCCTCGTGCCCTGGAGAGGCCCTTTGGGACAACACCTCGGTGTCATCCTTGGCGAGAGACGGGGAGGCTCGCGAAAGTGACTCGCTCTCCATCATCCTTGGATCTAAGGAGTTCCCCTCGGATGATTGTTGGGGAAGATTGCGGGCCGTCCTGCACCATGCAAAACGTCAATACCATACCCATCAAAACCAGACTTATGTACGGCGTCTTTTGATACTCACAATTCGGCAAGGGGCTTCGGCCTGGGGCGCCACTTGGGGTGGCTTTGGCATCTGAATCCGAGCCGTTTGGGAGGGATAATTTTACCCTTTTAGACGCCCCCACCTAGGGGTCTTTGGAGGCCGCCCTCTTCATCTTCCTCCCTTTCGGGGAAGGATTGATTTCGACCTCCTCCTCCTCGTCTTCATCTTCCTCGGAGGAGTGCGTGTTGGTCTCTCCGGATACGGCGTCCGGAGTACCTTTGTGGCGGGGGCCGTCTTTGGCTTCCTTGCTCTTCTTCCGGACCTTTTTCTCTGGCGCTTGGTAGGGCACCGGGACTAGCATCTTCATTAAAAGAGGATTTGCTGGGTTTTCGGGAAATGGAGTTGGACATCTGATCTGCTCCACCTTCTTCGTCCAGCCCTGTGTTATAAGATGGAAATTCTCAGTCCGTCCCCTCTTTTGGTTAATTGATTGTGTTATGAAAAATAGCACTTACTGGGGAGGCTGGATGATTGCAGTCGAGGCCGATGTCTTCAGACGTCTCCAGCCATGACTTTTGGGTCTTGAAAAGTAGTTTCTAGATTGCTTTATGCGTCGTGCCAAAGAATCGTGTCAGGATCCTTGGCCCTTCTGGATTAAACACCCACATGCGGAGAGGCCGGCGTTGGCAGGGAAGAGATCGGCGGATGAGCATCACCTGAATCACATTTGTGAGGCTGGTGTTTTTCTCTATAATATTCTTGATGCGCTTCTTTAGCGTCAGCACCTCGTTGAATGATCCCCAATCCATACCCTTCTTGGTCTAGGATGTGAGCCACGGCGGGGGTCCGGATCTGGACGCAGGGACGACTGCCCATTTGGTGCCGCGGGGTTCAGTGATGTAAGACCACTCCTGCTGCCATATCTTGATGGTATCCACAAAGGCCCCTTTCGGCCAGATAACTTTGGGAAGTTTGCTTATCATGGCGCCGCCGCAGTCTGTGTGTTGCCCGTCGAGCACCTTCGGCTTCACATTGAAAATTTTGAGCCATAGGCCAAAGTGTGGAGGGACGCGGAGGAATGCCTCGCACATGACGTTAAACACCGAGATGTGCAGAAAAGAATTCGGGGCCAGATCATGAAAATCTAGCCCGTAATAGAACACGAGACCTCGGACAAAGGGGTGTAGGGGAAACCCTAGTCCACGGATAAAGTGAGGGAGGAATACGACCCTCTCACCAGGTTCTAGAGTGAGGATAACTTGCTCTTTGGCGGGAAGCCTATGGCTAATCTCCACTGTCAAATACCTCACTTCCCGTAGCTCTTTGATGTACTTCTCCGTCATAGAGGAGGGAATCCACTTTCCTTTTGAGCCGGATCTGGACATGATTGGAGTACTTGGCGGCGAGGGGGAAGTTTAGAACTTGGGCGCTGGAGCCTGAGGAGGAAGAAGGCATGGGGTAAAAAGGTGGATTCTTCTCTTCTTATAAAGGGAGTGAATGTCGAGCGTCCCCCTATGAGCCTTAAAGCTCGCCTATTCCCAAGGCGTCGTGTAAACGACACGGTTGGGTTACCCAAAACCGTATTGATGAGAATCCCGCAATAGGGGGACATAATCTCTGCTTCGACAGGACGTGTCAATGAAAAACGCATCTCGAAACGCGAAGTGGGAGGCTAAAAACGGCTCGAAATAATAATAAGGCCGAAACGCAATGCCTCGCCGAAAAAGTTGTCAGAAGACTTGACCTATTTTTGTTCAAGTATTTTTTTCCCTTGTGGTTCAGGGTTGTAACTATTATACATAGCCGAATATAGTTCTTTTGGTCAACTACTTTGAAGTGTTCGGAGGAGGAACCCGCCTTGCAATGCCGAAGACAATTTGCGCGCCGGACACATCGTCATTGAAGCCTGGTTCAGGGGCTACTGAGGGAGTTCTGGATTAGGGGTCCCCGGGCGTCCGCTACGTGACGTGGGCTGGACTGGTGGGCCGTGAAGAAACAAGATCGAAGGCTTCCCCCCGTGTCCGGATGGGACTCTCCTTGGCATGGAAGGCAAGCTTGGCATTCGGATATGAAGATTCCTTTCTCTATAAACTGACTCTGTGCAACCCTAGGCCCCTCCGGTGTCTATATAAAGCGGAGGGTTTAGTCCGTAGAGGCAATCACGATCATACAGGCTAGACATATAGGGTTTAGCCATTACGATCTCATGGTAGATCAACTCTTGTAACCCATATACTCATCAAATTCAATCAAGCAGGAAGTAGGGTATTACCTCCATCAAGAGGGACCGAACCTGGGTAAACATCATGTCCCCTGCCTCCTGTTACCTTCGATCCTCAGACGCGCAGTTCGGGACCCCTACCCGAGATCGGCCCGTTTTTACACCGTCAACGGGCATGTAAATATTATGCATGCTTGCCTCTTTTTTGTTGTGGTCGGGTGCTATGCATTTGAATTTCAAATTGGCCAGACCTGGGTGGACGTTTAGGGGATGTGCATGGACAGCTGACTCCCGCATCATTGTCCGCAGATTGGTCCTCAACGGTCCGCGGACGGGTCATATGGTGTCTGAGTTGGGGGTCAGCATCGAAGATGCCCTGAGACAAAATATTTGCAGTATATCATTAGTTAGGAAGAAGTTTTCATAGATTATAAGAAAGTCGATGGTTCGATTGCATTCGGGGTCCACACTTGCGGCATTAGGAATCTCTAGCACTTTGCTCCGGCAACTCCGTGATAGAGGATTTGACTTTGATGTTACTTTTAATTACCTTGTGCTTATGACAAATATTTTAGGAGACATTCACAATCATCTCATTTTAAATCTTCCAATACATTTATCATAACTATGGAGGAAACATTTTTCATTGACTTGCTTGAATGTTAACCCCTAGCACCACCAATCCTTATGAGTGATGAAGGTTTTTTAGGGAATTAAGTGTTTTGAAGTTTGACTAACTGAGGGTATCCATATGCTAAAGGCCTACCACAACCTTAATGCCATGCCAAATATGGGTCACTGCCTCCAATTCTCTGACACAAACCATGCCATCCTCTATGATGGATATAAACTGCATCATTGGTTCGAAGATGGATCTTGCTATGTCTTATTGGCTGCCCAACAAAATGCATGTGCCATTTAAAGGATGGATGCCGCTGTTAGGGAATGTAGCACAATTTCAAAATATTTCCTACGCTCATGCAAGATCTATCTAGGAGATGCATAGCAACGAGAGGGGGAGAGTGTTTCCATGTTGTTCGCACACGAACACGTCACCGTGTACCTCCAACACGAGGGTGATGCACCGCAACTCACGTCGAAGGAGAATCGTCTGGAAGCGCAGTACGCAAGCAATCTGGCAGGCGCTTTTGTAGACCCAAAACCCCACATGCCTGGGAGGGACCCCGTCAGGGCGTGTGGCGGCTATGGGTTGCCCTAGGTCAACCTGATCGCCCCTAGGGCCTCGAGGTTCGCCGCCCTGCATCAAGAAGAACGAACGAAGAACAAGGAAGAAGAAGAACGAGGGAGAGAGATAAAAGTAAAGGTAAAAATGGTAGATGTGTTTGTTCGATTGTGTGTTGTTGTTCAATCGGCCATCACCCCTTAGGTATATAAGAGGCAGATCGACTTCCCGGTCAAGGAAAGGTTAGAGTTCACGTTCAAAACCCTAGTTTGGGTCCAACTCAGAATCTAACTTTCCAAAATGGTTTGGTTTGCAACTTGCAGCAGAAAAATCCACAACCCGGACAAACATACCCGGAGTGTCCGGCCATCCTCGGAGAAATCCAAAACCCGGATGATCATTCCCGGAGTGTCCGGCCATCCTGATGCAACCGCACATTTTTTGCTCTAACTTTTGCATACGAACTCCGATTGAGACGTTTTATATATATAAATCAACCATTTCAATGAGACGCACAACTTTCATATTGAAACGTTTTCCATTTGAAGCGATCTTAATTGGGTTTCAAGTCATTCTTTAATCGAGTGTCAACATGAGCATCTCTGAACTTGTCATAACTTTTGCATCCGAGCTTCGTTTTAGACCATCTTCCTATCCTTCTTGATCTTATTGAAGAGAGTCATCTCATAGTGACTTTCAATAATAAGTTTGAATTAATCTTGACATAGCTTCAAGCTACTCTTTATGATCCTGGCACTTTTGAGCGTCAACACATACCCTCGTAGACCGAAAGCGGAAGCGTTTGACAACGCGGTTGATGTAGTCGAACTTCTTCTCGTTCCGACCAATCAAGCATCGAATGTACGTCACCTCCGAGTTCTACACATGTTCAGCTCGATGACGTCCCTCGAACTCTTGATCCAGCAAAGTTTCGAGGGAGAGTTTCACCAGCACGACGGCGTGGTGACGGTGATGGTGAAGTGATCCGTGCAGGGCTTCGCCTAAGCACTACGCAAATATGGCCGGGGGCGTAAACCGTAGAGGGGGGCGCCGCACACGGCTAACAATTGTTGGTGTGTGTTCTAGCGGTGCCCCCTCATATATATATATATATATATATATATATATATATATATATATATATATAGGTTGGAGGGAAGGAGACGCACCCAAGGGGCGCCCCAAGTAGGAGGAATCCTACTTGGGGTCCTCCCAATTCGGCCTCCCCCTTTTCCTATTCCTATTAAGAGTAGGAAGGGAAGAGGGGGAAGGGGGAATCCTATTCCCTTTTTCCTTTCCTTCTTCCCCTTTCCTTCTCCAATTTGGCCAGCCCATATGGGGGTGCACCAGCATCTTTGTGGCTGGTGTGTTTCCCCTCTTGGCCCATAAGGCCCATATCTTTTGCCGCGGGTGCCCGAAACCCCTTCCGTTGACCCCATAAGTACCCGGTGCATCCCGAAACACTTCCGGTGTCCGAATACCATCGTCCTATATATCTATATTTACCTCTTGACCATTTCGAGACTCCTCGTCATGTCCGTGATCTCATCCGGGACTCCGAACAACATTCGGTCACCAGATCACATAACTCATATAATACAAAATCGTCATTGAACATTAAGCGTGCAGACCCTACGGGTTCGAGAACTATGTAGACATGACCGAGACACCTCTCTTGTCAATAACCAAAAGAGGAACCTAGATGCTCATATTGGTTCCCACATATTCTACGAAGATCTTTATCGGTCGTACCGTAATGACAACATATGTTATTCCCTTTGTCATCGTATGTTACTTGCCTGAGATTCGATCGTCGGTATCTTCATACCTAGTTCAATCTCATTACTGGCAAGTCTCTTTACTTGTTCCGTAATAGATCATCCTGCAACTAACTCATTAGTCGCATTGCTTGCAAGGCTTATTATGATGTGCATTACCGAGAGGGCCCAAAGATACCTCTCCGATACTCAGAGTGACAAATCCTAATCTCGATCTATGCCAACCCAACGAACACCTTCGGATATACCTATAGAGCATCTTTATAATCACCCAGTTACGTTGTGACGTTTGATATCACACAAGGTATTCCTTCGGTATCTGGGAGTTGCATAATCTCATTGTCAAAGGAATATGTATATGACATGAAGAAAGCTATAGCAATAAAACTGAACGATCAATATGCTAAGCTAACTGATGGGTCTTGTCCATCACATCATTCTTCTAATGATGTGATCCCGTTTATCAAATGACAAAACATGTCTATGGTTATGAAACTTAACCATCTTTGATTAACGAGCTAGTCTAGTAGCGGCTTACTAGGGACATGGTGTTTTGTCTATGTATCCACGCATGTATCAAGTTTCCGGTTAATACAATTCTAGCATTAATAATAAAAATGTATCATGATATAAGGAAATATAAATAACAACTTTATTATTGCCTCTAGGGCATATTTTCTTCAGCCGCCATGTCTCCAAGCTTCCGTTGGGACTTAAAATCCATTGATAAAGGGTGTGTTTGCTTGGTACCCTGGGAGCTTCATGTCTGGCCTGGACTATGTGTGAAGTTTGCTTGAAAGTGTTGGGGAACGTAGTATTTCAAAAAAAATCCTATGATCACGCAAGATCTATCTAGGATATGCATATCAACGAGTGGGGAGAGTGTGTCCACGTACCCTGGTAGACCGAAGCGGAAGCGTTTAGTAATGCGGTTGACGTAGTCGAACGTCTTCGCGATCCAACCGAACCTAGCACCGAACGTATGACACCTCCGTGTTTAGCACACATTCAGCACGATGACGTCCCTCGAGCTCTTGATCCAGTTGAGAATGAGGGAGAGTTCCGTCAGCATGACGGCGTGGCAACGGTGATGATGAAGTTACCGGCGTAGGGCTTCGCCTAAGCACTATGATGATATGACTGAGGTGTGTAACTATGGAAGGGGGCACCGCACATGGCTAAGGGAAGACTTGGTGTGTCTTTGGGGTGCCCCCTCCCATGTATATAAAGGAGGGGGAAGAGGAGGACAGCCCAGGGGGGAGTACTACTTGAACTCCCGGTCCAAGTTGGATTCGCCCCCCCCCCCTTTCCTATTCCAACAAGGGGAAGGAGGGAAGGAGGAAGAGGGAGAAGGGAAGAGGGGGCGCCACTCCCTCCTAGTCCAATTCAGACCAGCCATTGGGGGGGCACGCAGCCACCCCTTGAGGCCCTTCTCTCCTTTCCACTAAAGCCCATTAAGGCCCACTACTTCCCCGGGGGGTCCGGTAACCTCTCGGTACTCCGGAAAATACCCGAAACACTTCAGAACCATTCCAGTGTCCGAATATAACCTTCCAATATATCAATCTTTACCTCCCGACCATTTCGAGACTCCTTGTCATGTTCGTGATCTCATCCGGGACTCCGAACAAACTTCGGTCATCAAATCACATAACTCATAATACAAATTGTCATCGAACGTTAAGCATGCGGACCCTACTGGTTCGAGAACTATGTAGACATGACCGAGACACCTCTCCGGTCAATAACCAATAGTGGAACCTAGATGCTCATATTGGCTCCTACATATTCTAGGAAGATCTTTATCGGTCAAACCGCATAACAACATACGTTATTCCCTTTGTCATCGATATGTTACTTGCCCGAGATTCGATCGTTGGTATCATCATACCTAGTTCAATCTCGTTACCAGCAAGTTTCTTTACTCATTCTGTAATGCATCATCTCGTAACTAAATCATTAGTCACGTTGCTTTCAAGGCTTATAGTGATGTGCATTACCGAGAGGGCCCAGAGATACCTCCCCGATACTCGGAGTGACAAATCCTAATCTTGATCTATGCCAACTCAACAAACACCATCGGAGACATATTTAGAGCATCTTCATAATCACGCAGTGATGTTGTGATGTTTGATAGCACACAAGGTGTTCCTCCGATATTCGGGAGTTGCATAGTCTCATAGTCAGAGGAATATGTATAAGTCATGAAGAAAGCAATAGCAATAAAACTAAACAATCATTATGCTAAGCTAATGGATGGGTCTTGTCCATCACATCATTCTCTAATGATGTGATCCCGTTCATCAAATGACAACACATGTCTATGGCTAGGAAACTTAACCATCTCTGATTAACGAGCTGGTCAAGTAGAGGCATACTAGGGACACTCAGTTTTGTCTATGTATCCACACATGTACTAAGTTTCCGGTTAGTACAATTCTAGCATGAATAATAAAATTTTATCATGATATAAGGAAATACAAATAACAACTTTATTATTGCCTCTAGGGCATATTTCCTTCAGTCTCCCACTTGCACTAGAGTCAATAATCTTGTTCACATCGTCATGTGATTTAACACCAATAGTTCACATCTTTATGTGATTAGTTCACATCGCCATGTGACTAACACCCAAAGGGTTTACTAGAGTCAATAATCTAGTTCACGTCGCTATGTGATTAACACCCAAAGAGCACTAAGGTGTGAACATGTTTTTCTTGTGAGAGAATTTTAGTCAACGGGTCTGTCACATTCAGAGTCGTATGTATTTTGCAAACTTTCCATGTCTACAATGCTCTGCATGGAGCTACTCTAGCTAATAGCTCCCACTTTCAATATGTATCCAGATTGAGATTCAGGGTCATCCAGATCGGTGTAAAAGCTTGCATCGACGTAACTCTTTACGATGAACTCTTTATTACCTCCATAACCGAGAAATATTTCCTTAGTCCTCTTAGGTAACTAAGGATAACTTTGACCACTATTCAGTGAACCACTCCTGGATCACTATCGTACCCCTTTGCCAAACTCGTCGCAAGGTACACAATAGGTCTGGTATATAGCATGGCATACTTTATAGAACCTATGGCTGAGGCATAGGGAATGACTTTCATTCTCTCTCTATCATTCGCCGTGTTCGGTTTTGAGTCTTACTCAATTTCATACCTTATAACTCAGGCAAGAACTCCATCTTTGACTGATCCATTTTGAACTCCTTCAAAATCTTATCAAGGTATGTACTCATCAAAAGTCTTATCAAGCGCCTTGATCTATCTTTATAGATCTTGATGCCCAATATGTAAGTAGCTTCACTGAGGTATTTCTCTGAAAAACTCCTTTCAAACACTCCTTTGTGCTTTCCATAAAATTCTACACCATTTTCGATCAATAATATGTCATTCACATATACTTATCAGAAAGGTTGTAGTGCTCCCACTCACTTTCTTGTAAATACAGGCTTCACCGCAAGTCTGTATAAAACTATATGCTTTGATGAACTCATCAAAGCATATATTCCAACTCTAAGATGCTTGCATATGTCCATAGATGGATCGCTGGAACTTGCACACTTTGTTAGCACCTTTAGGATTGAGAAAAGCTTCTAGTTGCATCATATACAATTCTTCTTTAATAAATCCATTAAGGAATGCAATTTTGACATCCATTTGCCAGATTTCATAAAATGCGACAACTTCTAACATGATTCGGACAGACTTTAAGCATCGATACGAGTGAGAAAATCTCATCATAGTCAACACCTTGAACTTGTCGAAAACCTTTTGCGACAATTCGAGCTTTGTAGATAGTAACACTACTATCAGTGTCCGTCTTCCTCTTGAAGATCCATTTATTCTCAATGGCTCGCCGATCATCGTGCAAATTAATCAAAGTCCATACTTTGTTCTCATAGATGGATCCTATCTCATATTTCATGGCCTCAAGCCATTTATCGGAATCTGGGCTCATCATCGCTTCCTCATAGTTCGTAGGTTCATCATGGTCAAGTAACATGACCTCCAGAACAGGATTACCATACCACTCTGGTGTGGACCTTACTCTGGTTCACCTACGAGGTTCGGTAGTAACGTGATCTGAAGTTTCATGATCATCATCATTAGCTTCCTCACTAATTGGTGTAGGAATCACTGGAACTAATTTCTGTGATGAACTACTTTCCAATTCAGGAGAAGGTACAATTACCTCATCAAGTTCTACTTTTCTCCCACTCACTTCTTTTGAGAGAAACTCCTTCTCTAGAAAGGATCCATTCTTAGCAACGAATATCTTACCTTTAGATCTGTGATAGAAGGTGTACCCAACAATTTCCTTTGGGTATCCTATGAAGACACATTTCTTCGATTTGGGTTCGAGCTTATTAGGTTGAAGCTTTTTCACATAAGCATCGCAGCCCCAAACTTTAAGAAACGACAACTTGGGCATCTTGCCAAACCACAGTTCATATGGTGTCGTATCAATGGATTTAGATGCTTCCCTATTTAACGTGAATGCAGCCGTCTCTAAAGCATAACCCCAAAACAATAGTGGTAAATAAGTAAGAGACTGAAGGAAATATGCCCTAGAGGCAATAATAAAGTTGTTATTTATATTTCCTTATATCATGATAAATGTTTATTATTCATGCTAGAATTGTATTAACCGGAAACTTAGTACATGCGTGAATACATAGACAAACAGAGTGTCACTAGTATGCCTCTACCTGACTAGCTCCTTGATCAAAGATGGTTAAGTTTCCTAGCCACGGACAAAGAGTTGTCATTTGATAAACATGATCACATCATTAGAGAATGATGTGATTAACTTGACCCATCCGTTAGCTTAGCACGATGATTGTTTAGTTTACTGCTATTGCTTTCTCCATAACTTATACAAGTTCTTATGACTATGAGATTATGCAACTCCCGAATACCGAAGGAACACTTAGTGTGCTATCAAATGTCACAACATAACTGGGTGACTATAAAGATGCTCTACAGGTGTCTCCGAGGGTGTTTGTTGAGTTGGCATAGATCGAGATTAGGATTTGTCACTCCTTGTATCGGAGAGGAATCTCTGGGCCCTCTCGGTAATGCACATCACCATAGGCCTTGCAAGAAATGTGACTAATGAGTTAGTTACGGGATGTTGCATTATGGAACGAGTAAAGAGACTTGCCGGTAACGAGATTGGAATAGGAATTGAGATACCGACGATCGAATCTCGGGCAAGTAACATACCGATGACATAGGGAACAACGTATGTTGTTATGCGGTTTGACCGATAAAGATCTTCGTAGAATATGTAGGAACCAATATGATCATATAGGTTCCGCTATTGGTTATTGACCAGAGATGAGTCTCGGTCATGTCTACATAGTTCTCAAACCCGTAGGGTCCGCACGCTTATCGTTCGGTGACGATCGGTATTATGAGTTTATGTTTTTTGATGTACCGAAGGTAGTTCAGAGTCCCGGATAAGATGACGGACATGACGAGGAGTCTCAGAATGGTCAATACATAAAGATCTATATATTGGAAGCCTATGTTTGGACATTGGAATGGTTCCGGGTGAGTTCGGGCATTTACCGGAGTACTGGGGGGTTACCGGAACCCCCTTGGGGAGTATATGGGCCTTATTGGGCCTTAGTGGAATAGAGGAGAGGAAGGTCAAGGAGGAGGTCACTGAAGGAAATATTCCCTAGAGGCAATAATAAAGTTATTATTTATTTCCTTATATCATGATAAATGTTTATTATTCATGCTAGAATTGTATTAACCGGAAACATAATACATGTGTGAATACATAGACAGAGTGTCACTAGTATGCCTCTACTTGACTAGATCGTTGATCAAAGATGGTTATGTTTCCTAACCATAGACATGAGTTGTCATTTGATTAACGGGGTCACATCATTAGGAGAATGATGTGATTGACTTGACCCATTCCGTTAGCTTAGCACTTGATCGTTTAGTTTGTTGCTATTGCTTTCTTCATGACTTATACATGTTCCTATGACTATGAGATTATGCAACTCCTGTTTACTGGAGGAACACTTTGTGTGCCACCAAACGTCACAACGTAACTGGGTGATTATAAAGGTGCTCTACAGGTGTCTCCGAAGGTACTTGTTGGGTTGGCATATTTCGAGATTAGGATTTGTCACTCCGATTGTCGGAGAGGTATCTCTGGGCCCACTCGGTAATGCACATCACTATAAGCCTTGCAAGCATTGCAGCTAACGAGTTAGTTGCGGGATGATGCATTACAGAACGAGTAAAGAGGCTTGCCGGTAACGAGATTGAACTAGGTATTGAGATACCGACGATCGAATCTCGGGCAAGTAACATACCGATGACAAAGGGAACAACGTATGTTGTTATGCGGTTTGACCGATAAAGATCTTCGTAGAATATGTCGGAGCCAATATGAGCATCCAGGTTCCTCTATTGGTTACTGACCGGAGACGTGTCTCGGTCATGTCTACATAGTTCTCGAACCCGTACGGTCCGCACACTTAAAGTTCGATGCCAATTATATTATGAGTTTATGTGTATTGATGTACCGAAGGTAGTTCGGAGTCCCGAATGAGATCGGGGACATGACGAGGAGTCTCAAAATGGTCGAGACGTAAAGATCGATATATTGGACGACTATATTCAGACATCGGAAAGGTTTCGAGTGATTCGGGTATTTTTCGGAGTACCGGAGAGTTACGGGAATTCGTCGGGGAGTATATGGGCCTTATTGGGCTTTAGGGGAAATAGAGAGGAGAGGTTGGGTGCCCCCCCCCAAGGCCTAGTCTGAATTGGACTTGGGGGAGGGGCTGCGCCCCCTCCTTCCTTCTTTTCTCTCTTCCCTGGCCTTGACTCATACTCCTACTACTTGGAAGGGGGGGGGGGAATCCTACTCCCGGTGGGACTAGGACTCCTCCAGGGCGCGCCATAGGGGCCGGCCCTCACCCCCCCCCCCTCTCCACTCCTTTATATACGTGGCTAGGGGGCACCCCATAGACACAACAATTGATCTCTTGATCTCTTAGCCATGTGGGGTGCCCCCCTCCACCATAATCCACCTCGATCATATCGTAGCGGTGCTTAGGCGAAGCCCTGCGTCGGTAGAACATCATCATCGTCACCACGCCGTCGTGCTGACGAAACTCTCCCTCAACACTCGGCTGGATCGGAGTTCGAGGGATGTCATCGAGTTGAACATGTGCAAAACTCGGAGGTGCCGTGCGTTCGGTACTTGATCGGTCGGATCGTAAAGACGTATGACTACATCAACCGCGTTGTGCTAACGCTTCCACTTTCGGTATATGAGGGTACGTTGACAACACTCTCCCCTCTCGTTGCTATGCATCACCATGATCTTGCGTGTGCGTAGGAAATTTTTTGAAATTACTATGTTCCCCAACAATGGCATCCAAGCCTGGTTTTATGCGTAGATGTCATATGCATGAGTAGAACACAAGTGAGTTGTGGGCGATATAAGTCATACTGCTTACCAGCATGCCATACTTTGGTCCGGAGGTATTGTTGGATGAAGCGGCCCGGACCGACATTATGTGTACGCTTACGCGAGACTGGTTTTACCACCGTGCTATGCACACAGGTGACTAGCGGGTGTCAGTTTCTCCAACTTTAGTTGAACCGAGTGTGTCTACGCCCGGTCCTTGAGAAGTTTAGAACAGCACTAACTTGACAAACTATCGTTGTGGTTTTGATGCATAAGTAAGAACGGTTCTTGCTCAGCCCGTAGCAGCCACGTAAACTTGCAACAAAAAAGTAGAGGATGTCTAACTTGTTTTTGCAGGGCATGTTGTGATGTGATATGGTCAAGACGTGGTGAGATATAAGTTGTTGTATAAGATTATCATGTTTTGTTGAAGTTATCGACAACTGGCAGAAGCCTTATGGTTGTCTCATTATTGCATAAGATGCAAGCGCCAAATAATTGCTTTACTTTATCGCTATGCGATAGCAATAGTTGCAAGAGCAATAGTTGGCGAGACGACCATGTGACGACACATTGATATAGATCAAGATGACGGAGATCATGGTGTCATGCCGGTGACGATGGAAATCATGACGATGCTTTGGAGATGGAGATCAAAGGCACAAGATGATGATGGCCATATCATGTCACATATTTTTGATTGCATGTGATGTTTATCTTTTATACATCTTATCTTGCTTTGATTAACGGTAGCATTATAAGATGATGTCTCACTAAATTATCAAGGTATAAGTGTTCTCCCTGAGTATGCACTGTTGCGAAAGTTCTTCGTGCTGAGACACCACGTGATGATTGGGTGTGATAGGCTCTACGTTCAAATACAACGGGTGAAAAACAGTTGCACACGCGGAATACTCAGGTTAAACTTGACGAGCCTAGCATATAACAGATATGGCCTCGGAACACTGAGACCGAAAGGTCGAGCGTGAATCATATAGTAGATATGATCAACATAGTGATGTTCACCATTGAAACTACTCCATCTCACGTGATGATCGGACATGGTTTAGTTGATATGGATCACGTGATCACTTAGAGGATTAGAGGGATGTCTATCTAAGTGGGAGTTCTTAAGTAATATGATTAATTGAACTTAAATTTATCATGAACTTAGTCCTGGTAGTATTAGCATATCTATGTTGTAGATCAATAGCTTGCGTTTAGCTCCCCTATTTTATTTTTGATATGTTCCTAGAGAAAACTAAGTTGAAAGATGTTAGTAGCAATGATGCGGATTGGATCTGTGGTATGAGGTTTATCCTCATTGCTGCATAGAAGAATTATGTCCTTGATGCACTGCTAGGTGACAAACCTATTGCAGGAGCAGATGCAGATGTTATGAACGTTTGGCTAGCTCAATATGATGACGACTTGATAGTTTAGTGCACCATGCTTAAACAGCTTAGAATCGGGACTTCAAAGACGTTTTGAACGTCATGGACCATATGAGATGTTCCAGGAGTTGAAGTTAATATTTCAAGCAAATACCCGAGTTGAGAGATATGAAGTCTCCAACAAGTTCTATAGCTAAAAGATGGAGGAGAATAGCTCAAGCAGTGAGCATGTGCTCAGATTGTCTGGGTACTACAATCGCTTGAATCAAGTGGGAGTTAGTCTTCCAGATAAAATAGTGATTGACAAAATTCTCTAGTCACCATCACCAAGTTAGTAGAACTTCGTGATGAACTATAATATGCAAGGGATAACGGAAACGATTCCCAAGCTCTTCGTGATGCTGAAATCGATGAAGGTAGAAATCAAGAAAAGCATCAAGTGTTGATGGTAAACAAAACCACTAGTTTCAAGTAAAGGGACAAAGGGAAGAAAGGGGAACTTCAAGAAGAACGGCAAGCAAGTTGCTGCTCAAGTGAAAAAAAAAAACAAGTCTGGACCTAAGCCTGAAAATGAGTGCTTCTACTGCAAAGGGACTGGTCATTGGAAGCGGAACTACCCCAAGTAATTGGCGGATAAGAAGGATGGAAAAGTGAACATAGGTATATTTGATATACATGTTATTGATGTGTACTTTACTAATGTTTATAGCAACCCCTCAGTATTTGATACTAGTTCAGTTGCTAAGAATAGTAACTCGAAACGGGAGTTGCAAAATGAACAGAGACTAGTTAAGGGTGAAGTGACGATGTGTATTGGAAATGGTTCCAAGATTAATATGATCATCATCGCACACTCCCTATACTTTCGGGATTAGTGTTAAACCTAAAATAAATGTTATTTAGTGTTTGCGTTGAGCATAAATATGATTGGATCATGTTTATTGCAATACAGTTATTCATGTAAGTTAGAGAATAATTGTTGTTCTGTTTACATGAATAAAACCTTCTTTGGTCATACACCCAATGAAAATGGTTTGTTCGATCTCGATCGTGGTGATACACATTTTCATAATATTGAAGCCAAAAGATGCAAAGTTAATAACGATAGTGCAACTTATTTGTGGCATTGAGTTTAGGTCATATTGGTGTAAAGCGCATGAAGAAAATCCATGCTGATGGGCTTTTGGAATCACTTGATTATGAATCAGTTGATGCTTACGAACCATGCCTCATGGGCAAGATGACTAAGACTCTATTCTCCTGAACAATGGAGCGAGCAACAGATTTGTTGGAAATCATACATACTGATGTATGTGGTCCGACGAATATTGAGGCTCGCGGCAGGTATCATTATTTTCTGATCTTCACAGATGATTTGAGCAGATATGAGTATATCTACTTGATGAAACACAAGTGTGAAACATTTGAAAAGTTCAAAGTATTGCAGAGTAAAGTGGAGAATCATCGTAACAAGAAAATAAAAGTTTCTATGATATGATCGCAGAAGTAAAATATTTGAGTTAACGAGTTTGGATTTCAGTTAAAACAATGTGAAATAGTTTCACTACTCACGCCACCTGGAACACCACAGTGTAATGGTGTGTCCGAACGTCATAACTGTACTTTATTAGATATAGTGCGATCTATGATGTCTCTTACCGATCTACCACTATCGTTTTGGGGTTATGCATTAGAGACAGCTACATTCACGTTAAATAGGGCACCATCTAAATCCATGGAGATGACACCGTATGAACTGTGGTTTGGCGAGAAACCTAAGCTGTCGTTTCTTAAAGTTTGGGACTGTGATGCTTATGTGAAAAAGTTTCAACATGATAAGCTCGAACCCAAATCGAAGAAGTAAATCTTCATAGGATACCCAAAAGAAACTGTTGGTACACCTTCTATCACAGATCCGAGGGCAAGATATTCATTGCTGAGAATGGATCCTTTCTAGAGGAGTTTCTCTCGAAAGAAGTGAGTGGGAGGAAAGTTGAACTTGATAAGGTAATTGTACCTTCTCCCGAATTGGAAAATAGTTCATCACATAAATTAGTTCAAGTGATGCCTACACCAACAAGAGAGGAAGTTAATGATGATGATCATGAAACTTTAGATCAAGTTACTATAGAACTTCGTAGATCAACCAGAGTGAGATCCGCACCAGAGTGGTACGGTAATCCTATTCTGGAGGTCATGTTACTTGACCATGATGAACCTACGAACTATGAGGAAGCAATGATGAGCCCAAATTCCGTGAAATGGCTTGAGGCCATGAAATCTGAGATGAGATCCATGTATAAGAACAAAGTTTGGACTTTGATTGACTTGCCCAAAGATCGGCGAGCCATTGAGATTAAATGGATCTTCAAGAGGAAGACGGACACTGATAGTAGTGTTACTTTCTACAAAGCTAGAAGTGTCGCAAAAGGTTTTCGACAAGTTCAAGGTGTTGACTACGATGAGAGTTTCTCACTTGTATCTATGCTTAAGTCTGTCCGAATCATGTTAGTAATTGCCATATTTTATGAAATCTGGCAAATGGATAAACAAAACTACATTCCTTAATGGATTTATTAAAGAAGAGTTGTATATGATGCAACAAGAAAGTTTTGTCAATCCTAAAGGTGCTAACAAAATATGCAAGCTCCAGTGATCCATCTACGGACTGGTGCAAGCATCTCGGAGTTGGAATATACACTTTGATAAGTTGATCAAAGCATATAGTTTTATACATACTTGCAGAGAAGCCTGTATTTACAAGAAAGTGAGTGGGAGCACTACAGCATTTCTGATAAGTATATGTGAATGACATATTGTTGATCAGAGATAATGTAGAATTATTCTACAAAGCATAAAGGAGTGTTTGAAAGGAGTTTTTCAAATAAAGACCTCAGTGAATCTGCTTACATATTGAGCATCAAGATCTATAGAGACAGATCAAGACGCTTGATAAGTTTTTCAATGAGTACATACCTTGACAAGATTTTGAAGTAGTTCAAAATGGAATAGTCAAAGAAAGAGTTCTTGCTGGTTCTACAAGGTGTGAAACTGAGTAAGACTAAAAGCCCGACCACGGTAGAAAATAGAAAGAGAATGAAAGTCATTCCCTATGCCTTGGCCATAGGTTCTATAAAATATGCCATGCTGTGTACCAGATCTATAGTATACCCTACACTATTTTTGGCAAGGGAGTACAATAGTGATCTAGGAGTAGATCACTAGACAGCGGTCAAAATTATCCTTAGTGGAATAAGGATATGTTTCTCGATTATGGAGGTGACAAAAAGGTTTGTCCTAAAGGGTTACGTCGATGCAAATTTTGACACAGATCCAGATGACTCTAAATCTCAATCTGGATACATATTGAAAGTGGGAGCAATTAGCTAGAGTATCTCTGTGCAGAGCATTTGTTGACATAGAAATTTGCAAAATACTTACGGATCTGAATGTGGCAGACCTGTTGACTAAACTTCTCTCACAAGCAAAACATGATCACACCTTAGTACTCTTTGGGTGTTAATCACATAACAATGTGAACTAGATTATTGACTCTAGTAAACCCTTTGGGTGTTGGTCACATGTCGATGTGAACTATGGGTGTTAATCACATGGTGATGTGAACTATTGGTATTAAATCACATGGCGATGTGAATTAGATTATTGACTCTATTGCAAGTGGGAGACTGAAGGAAATATGCCCTAGAGGCAATAATAAAGTTATTATTTATTTCCTTATATCATGATAAATGTTTATTATTCATGCTAGAATTGTATTAACCGGAAACATAATACATCTGTGAATACATAGACAAACAGAGTGTCACTAGTATGCCTCTACTTGACTAGCTCGTTGATCAAAGATGGTTATCTTTCCTAACCATAGACATGAGTTGTCATTTGATTAACGGGATCACATCATTAGGAGAATGATGTGATTGACTTGACCCATTCCGTTAGCTTAGCACTTGATCGTTTAGTTTGTTGCTATTGCTTTCTTCATGACTTATACATGTTCCTATGACTATGAGATTATGCAACTCCCGTTTACCGGAGGAACACTTTGTGTGCCACCAAATGTCACAGCGTAACTGGGTGATTATAAAGGTGCTCTACAGGTGTCTCCGAAGGTACTTGTTGGGTTGGCGTATTTCGAGATTAGGATTTGTCACTCCGATTGTCGGAGAGGTATCTCTGGGCCCACTCGGTAATGCACATCACTATAAGCCTTGCAAGCATTGAAGCTAATGAGTTAATTGCGGGATGATGTATTACAGAACGAGTAAAGAGGCTTGCCGGTAAAGAGATTGAACTAGGTATTGAGATACCGACGATCGAATCTCGGGCAAGTAACATATCGATGACAAAGGGAACAACGTATGTTGTTATGCGGTTTGACCGATAAAGATCTTCGTAGAATATGTGGGAGCCAATATGAGCATCCAGGTTCCACTATTGGTTACTGACCGGAGACGTGTCTCGATCATGTCTACATAGTTTTGAACCCACAGGGTCCGCACGCTTAAAGTTCGATGACGATTATATTATGAGTTTATGTGTATTGATGTACCGAAGGTAGTTCGGAGTCCCGGATGAGATCGGGGACATGACGAGGAGTCTCGAAATGGTCGAGACGTAAAGATCGATATATTGGACGACTATATTTGGATATCGGAAAGGTTCCGAGTGATTCGGGTATTTTTCGGAGTACCGGAGAGTTACAGGAATTCGCCGGGGAGTATATGGGCCTTTTTGGGCATTAGGGGAAAGACAGAGGAGAGGTTGGGCGCCCCCCCCCCCAAGGCCTAGTCCGAATTGGACTAGGGGGAGCGGCTGCGCCCCCTCCTTCCTTCTCTTCTCTCTTCCCTTGCCTTGACTCATACTCCTACTACTTGGAAGGGGGGGAATCCTACTCCCGGTGGGAGTAGGACTCCTCCAGGGCGCGCCATAGGGGCCGGCCCTCTCCCCCCTCCACTCCTTTATATACGTGGCCAGGGGCACCTCATAGACACAACAATTGATCTCTTGATCTCTTAGCCGTGTGCGGTGCCCCCCTCCACCATAATCCACCTCGATCATATCGTAGCGGTTCTTAGGCGAAGCCCTACGTCGGTAGAACATCATCATCGTCACCACGCTGTCGTGCTGATGAAACTCTCCCTCAACACTTGGCTGGATCGGAGTTCGAGGGACGTCATCGAGTTGAACGTGTACAGAACTCGGAGGTGTCGTGCGTTCGGTACTTGATCGGTCGGATCGTGAAGACGTACGACTACATCAACCGCGTTGTGCTAACGCTTCCGCTTTCGGTCTACGAGGGTACGTGGACAACACTCTCCCCTCTCGTTGCTATGAATCACCATGATCTTGCGTGTGCGTAGGAAATTTTTTGAAATTACTACGTTCCCCGACAGTCACCCCCCTAGCCCAATCCGAATGGGGTGGGGGCCGCCCCCCCTTCCTTCCTTCTCTCTCCCCCTTCCTTCTCTCCTACTCCTACTAGGGAAAGGGGGGAATCCTACTCCCGGTGGGAGTAGGACTCCCCCTAGGGAGCGCCATAGAGAGGGTCGGCCCTCCCCTCCTCCACTCCTTTATATACGGGGGAGGGGGCACCCCATAGACACACAAGTTGATCTCTTAGCCGTGTGTGGTGCCCCCCTCCACAGATTTCCACCTCAGTCATATCGTTGTAGTGCTTAGGCGAAGCCCTGCGTCGGTAACTTCATCATCACCATCATCACGTCGTCGTGCTGACGAAGCTCTTCCCCGACACTCAGCTGGATCTAGAGTTCGTGGGACGTCACCGAGCTGAACATGTGCAGATCGCGGAGGTGCCGTACCTTTGGTGCTAGGATCGGTTGGATCGTGAAGACGTATGACTACATCAACCGCATTGTCATAACGCTTCCGCTTACGGTATACGAGGGTACGTGGACAACACTCTCCCCTCTCGTTGCTATCCATCACCTAGATGGATCTTGCGTGTGGGTAGGAATTTTTTTGAAATTACTATGCTCCCCCACAGTGGCATCCTAGCCAGGTCTATGTGTAGATGTTATATGCACGAGTAGAACACAAAGGAGTTGTGGGTGTGGGTATATACATATTACTTGCCGTCTCTAGTTGATTCTTGATTCAGCGGTATTGTTGGATGAGGCGGCTCAGACCGACATTACGCGTACACTTACGCAAGACTGGTTCTACCGACGTGCTTCGCACACAGGTGGCTGGTGGGTGTCGGTTTCTCCAACTTTAGTTGAATCGGATTCAATGAACACGGTTCTTTCTGAAGATCAAAAAGCAATCACTATACCACGTTGTGGTTTTTGATACGTAGGTAAGAACAGTTCTTGCTCAGCCCGTAGCAGCCACGTAAAACTTGCAACAACAAAGTAGAGGACGTCTAACTTGTTTTTGCAGGGCATGTTGTGATGTGATATGGTCAAACATGATGCTAAATTTTATTGTATGAGATGATCATGTTTTGTAACAGAGTTATCGGCAACTGGCAGGAGCCATATGGTTGTCGCTTTATTGTATGAAATGCAATCGCCATGTAATTGCTTTACTTTATCACTAAGCAGTAGCAATAGTCATATAAGCAATAGTTGGCGAGACAACAACGATGCTTTGTTGGAGATCAAGGTGTCAAGCCGGTGACGATGGTGATCATGAGGGTGCTTTGGAGATGGAGATCAAAGGCACAAGACGATGATGGCCATATCATATCACTTATATTGATTGCATGTGATGTTTATCCTTTATGCATCTTATTTTGCTTAGTTCGGCGGTAGCATTATAAGATGACCTCTCACTAAATTTCAAGGTATAAGTGTTCTCCCTGTGTATGCATCGTTGCTACAGTTCATCATGCCAAGACACCATGTGATAATCGGGTGTGATAAGCTCTACGTTCACATACAATGGGTGCAAGCCAGTTTTGCACATGCGGAATACTCGGGTTAAACTTGACGAGTGTAGCATATGTAGATATGGCCTCGGAACACTGAGACCGAAAGGTCGAGCGTGAATCATATAGTAGATATGATCAACATAGTGATGTTCACCATTGAAAACTACTCCATCTCACGTGATGATCGGACATGGTTTAGTTGATTTGGATCACGTGATCACTTAGATGATTAAGAGGGATGTCTATCTAAGTGGGAGTTCTTTAGTAATTTGATTAATTGAACTTTAATTCATCATGAACTTAGTACCTGGTAGTGTTTTGCATGTCTATGTTGTTGTAGATAGATGGCTCATGCTGTGTTTCCGTTGAATTTTAGTGCATTCCTAGAGAAAGCTAAGTTGAAAGATGATGGTAGCAATTATACGGACTGGGTCCGTAACTTGAGGATTATCCTCATTGCTGCACAGAAGAGTTACGTCCTGGAAGCACCGCTAGGTGACAAACCTGCTGCAGGAGCAACACCAGATGTTATGAACGTCTGGTAGAGCAAAGCTGATGACTACTTGATAGTTCAGTGTGCCATGCTTTATGGCTTAGAACCGGGACTTCAACGAAGTTTTGAACGTCATGGAGCATATGAGATGTTCCAGGAGTTGAAGTTAATATTTCAAGCAAATGCCCGGATTGAGATATATGAAGTCTCCAATAAGTTCTATAGCTGCAAAATGGAGGAGAATAGTTCTGTCAGTGAAATATACTCAGAATGTCTAGGTACCACAACCACTTGACTCAGGTGGGAGTTAATCTTCCTGATGATAGTGTCATTCACAGAGTTCTTCAATCACTGTCACCAAGCTACAAGAGCTTCGTGATGAACTATAATATGCAAGGGATGGATAAGACAATTCCCGAGCTCTTCGCAATGCTAAAGGCTGCGGAGGTAGAAATCAAGAAGGAGCATCAAGTGTTGATGGTCAAGAAGACCACCAGTTTCAAGAAAAAGGGTAAAGGGAAGAAGGGGAACTTCAAGAGGAATGGCAAGAAAGTTGTTGCTCAAGTGAAGAAGCCCAAGTCTGGACCTAAGCCTGAGACTGAGTGCTTCTACTGCAAAGGGACTAGTCACTGGAAGCGGAACTGCCCCAAGTATTTGGCAAAGAAGAAGGATGGCAAAGTGAAAGGTATATTTGATATACATGTTATTGATGTGTACCTTACTAATGCTTGCAGTAGCACCTGGGTATTTGATACTGGTTCTGTTGCTAATATTTGCAACTCAAAACAGGGGCTATGGTTTAAGCGAAGATTGGCTAAGGACGAGGTGACGATGCGCGTGGGAAATGGTTCCAAAGTCGATGCGATCGCCGTTGGGATGCTACCTCTACATATACCTTCGGGATTAGTTTTAGACCTAAATAATTGTTATTTGGTGCCACCGTTGAGCATGAACATTATATCTGGATATTGTTTGATGTGAGACGGTTATTCATTTAAATCAGAGAATAATGGTTGTTCTATTTATATGAGTAATATCTTTTATGGTCATGCACCCTTGATGAGTGGTCTATTTTTACTAAATCTTGATAGTAGTGATACACATGTTCATAGCATTGAAGCCAAAAGATATAAGTTTAATAATGATAGTGCAACTTATTTGTGGCACTGCCTTTTAGGTCATATTGGTGTAAAGCGCATGAAGAAACTCCATGCTGATGGACTTTTGGAATCACTTGATTATGAATCACTTGATGCTTGCGAACCATGCCTCATAGGCAAGATGACTAAGACTCCATTCTTCGGAACAATGGAGCGAGCAACAAACTTGTTAGAAATAATACATACTGATGTATGCAGTCCGATGAGTGTTGATGCTCACGGCGGGTATCATTATTTTCTTACCTTCACAGATGATTTGAGCAGATATGCGTATATCTACTTGATGAAACATAAGTCTGAAACATTTGAAAAGTTCAAAGAATTTCAGAGTGAAGTGGAAAATCATCGTAACAAGAAAATTAAGTTTCTACGATCTAATCGTGGAGGAGAATATTTGAGTTACGAGTTTGGTCTTCATTTGAAACAATGCGGAATAGTTTCGCAACTCACGCCACCTGGAACACCACAGCGTAATGGTGTGTCCGAACGTCGTAACCACACTTCATTAGATATGGTGCGATCAATGATGTCTCTTACTGATTTACCGCTGCCGTTTCAGGGTTATGCTGTAGAGACAACTGCATTCACATTAAATAGGGCACCATCAAAATCTGTTGAGACGACACCTTATGAACTGTGGTTTGGCAAGAAACCCAAGTTGTCGTTTCTTAAAGTTTCGGGATGCGATGCTTATGTGAAAAAGCTTCAATCGGATAAGCTCGAACCCAAATTGGAGAAATGTGTCTTCATAGGATACCCAAAAGAGACTGTTGGGTACACCTTCTATCATAGATCCGAAGGCAAGATATTCATTGCTAAGAATGGATCCTTTCTAGAGAAGGAGTTTCTCTCGAAAGAAGTGAGTGGGACGAAAGTGGAACTTGACGAGGTAATTGTACCTACTCCCTTATTGGAAAGTAGTTCATCACAGAAATCAGTTCTAGTGATTCCTACACTAGTAAGTGAGGAAGCTAATGATGATGATCATGAAACTTCTGATCAAGTTACTACCGAACCTTGTAGGTCAAACAGAGTAAGATCCTCACTAGAGTGGTACAGTAATCCTGTTCTAGAGGTCATGTTACTTGACCATGATGAACCTACAAACTATGAGGAAGCGATGATGAGCCCAGATTCCGCAAAATGGCTTAAGGCCATGAAATCTGAGATGGGATCCATGTATGAGAACAAAGTGTGGACTTTGGTTGACTTGCTCGATGATCGGTAGGCCATAGAGAATAAATGGATCTTCAAGGAGAAGACTGATGCTGACGGTAATGTTACAGTCTACAAAGCTCGACTTGTTGCAAAAGGTTTTCGACTAGTTCAAGTAGTTAACTATGATGAGACCTTCTCACCCATAGCGATGCTTAAGTCCGTCCGAATCATGTTAGTAATTGCCACATTTTATGATTATGAAATTTGGCAAATGGATGTCAAAACTGCATTCCTTCATGGATATCTTAAAGAAGAGTTGTATATGGTGCAACCAGAAGGTTTTGTCAATCCAAAAGGTCCTAACAAAGTGTGCAAGCTCCAGCAATCCATTTATGGACTGGTGCAAGCCTCTTAGAGTTGGAATATACGCTTTGATAGTGTGATCAAAGCATATGGTTTTATACAGACTTTTGGAGAAGCTTGTATTTACAAGAAAGTGAGTGGGAGCTCTATAGCATTTCTGATATTATATATAGATGACATATTGTTGATCGGAAATGGTACTGAATTTCTGAATAGCATAAAAGATACTTGAATAAGAATTTTTCAATGAAAGACCTCGGTGAAGCTGCTTATATATGGGCATCAAGATCTATAGAGATAGATCAAGACGCTTAATTGGACTTTCACAAAGCACATACCTTGATGAAGTTTTGAAGAAGTTCAAAATGGATCAAGCAAAGAAAGGGTTCTTGCCTGTGTTACAAGGTGTGAAGTTGAGTCAGACTCAATGCCCGACCAGTGCAGAAGATGGAGAGAAAATGAAGGTCATTCCCTATGCTTCAGCCATAGGTTCTATCATGTATGCAATGCTGTGTACAAGACCTGATGTGTGCCTTGCTATCAGTTTAGCAGGGAGGTACCAAAGTAATCCAGGAGTGGATCACTAGATAGCGGTCAAGAACATCCTGAAATACCTAAAAAGGACTAAGGATATGTTTCTTGTTTATGGAGGTGACAAAGAGCTCGTCGTAAACGGTTACGTTGATTCTAGCTTTGACACTGATCCAGATGACTCTAAGTCACAAACCGGATACGTATTTTTATTGAATGGTGGAGCTGTCAGTTGGTGCAGTTCCAAGCAGAGCGTCGTGGCGGGATCTACGTGTGAAGCAGAGTACATAACTGCTTCGGAAGCAGCAAATGAAGGAGTTTGGATGAAGGAGTTCATATCTGATCTAGGTGTCATACCTAGTGCATCGGGTCTAATGAAAATCTTTTGTGACAATACTGGTGCAATTGCCTTGGCAAAGGAATCCAGATTTCACAAGAGAACCAAGCACATCAAGAGACGCTTCAATTCCATCCGCAATCAAGACAAGGAGGGAGACATAGAGATTTGCAAGATACATACAGATCTGAATGTTGCAGACGCGTTGACTAAGCCTCTCTCATGAGCAAAACATGATCAGCACCAAGACTCCATGGGTGTTAGAATCATTACAATGTAATCTAGATTAGTAACTCTAGTGCAAGTGGGAGACTGAAGGAAATATTCCCTAAAGGCAATAATAAAGTTGTTATTTATATTTCCTTATATCATGATAAATGTTTATTATTCATGCTAGAATTGTATTAACCGGAAACTTAGTACATGTGTGAGTACATAGACAAACAGAGTGCCACTAGTATGCCTCTACATGACTAGCTCGTTGATCAAAGATGGTTAAGTTTCCTAGCCATGGACAAAGAGTTGTCATTTGATAAACGGGGTCACATCATTAGAGAATGATGTGATTGACTTGACCCATCCATTAACTTAGCACGATGATCGTTTAGTTTACTGCTATTGCTTTCTCCATAACTTATACATGTTCCTATGACTATGGGATTATGCAACTCCCGAATACCAGAGGAACACTTAGTGTGCTATCAAACGTCACAACGTAACTAGGTGACTATAAAGATGCTCTACACGTGTCTTCTATGGTGTTTGTTGAGTTGGCATAGATCGAGATTAGGATTTGTCACTCCGTGTATCGGAGAGGTATCTCTGGGCCCTCTCGATAATGCACATCACTATAAGCCTTGCAAGCAATGTGACTAATGAGTTAGTTACGAGATGTTGCATTACGGAACAAGTAAAGAGACTTGTCGGTAATGAGATTGAACTAGGTATTGAGATACCGATGATCGAATCTCGGGCAAGTAATATACCGATGGCAAAGGGAACAACGTATGTTGTTATGAGGTTTGACCGATAAAGATCTTCGTAGAATATGTAGGAACCAATATGAGCATCCAGGTTCCGCTATTGGTTATTGACCGGAGATGAGTCTCGGTCATGTCTAGATAGTTCTCGAACCCATAGGGTCCGCATGCTTAACGTCCGGTGACGACCGGTATTATGAGTTTATGTGTTTTGATGTACCAAAGGTAGTTCAGTGTCCCACATATGATCACGGACATGACGAGGAGTCTCGGAATGGTCGAGACATAAAGATCGATATATAGGAAGCCTAGGTTTGGACATTGGAATGGTTCCAGGTGAGTTCGGGCATTTACCGGAGTACCGGGGGGTTACCGGAACCCCCGGGGGAGTATATGGGCCATATTGGGCCTTAGTGGAATGGAGGAGAGGAAGGCCAAGGAGGAAGGCGCGCGCCCGTAGCCCAATCCGAATTGGGTGGGGGGCGGGGCCCCTTCCTTCCTTCTCTCCTACTCCTACTAGGGAAAGGGGGGAATCCTACTCCCAGTGGGAGTAGGACTCCCCCTAGGGCACGCCATAGAGAGGGTCGGCCCTCCCCTCCTCCACTCCTTTATATATGGGGGAGGGGGCACCCCATAGACACACAAGTTGATCTCTTAGCCATGTGCAGTGCCCCCCTCCACAGATTTCCACCTCGGTCATATCGTTGTAGTGCTTAGGCGAAGCCCTGCGTCGGTAACTTCATCATCACCATAATCACGATGTCATGCTGACGAAGCTCTCCCCCGACACTCAGCTGGATCTAGAGTTCGTGGGACGTCACTAAGCTGAACGTGTCCAGATCGTGGAGGTGTCGTACCTTCGGTGCTAGGATCGGTCGGATCGTGAAGACATATGACTACATCAACCGCGTTGTCATAACGCTTCCGCTTACGGTCTACGAGGGTACGTGGACAACACTCTCCCCTCTTGTTGCTATGCATCACCTAGATGGATCTTGCGTGTGCGTGGGATTTTTTTGAAATTGTTGCGTTCCCCAACAAAGACATCATAGATCCCACCATATCTAATAAAGTGCGGTTACGACGTTCAGACACACCATTACGCTGTGGTGTTCCAGGTGATGTGAGCTGCAAAACTATTCCGCATTGTTTCAAATGAAGACCAAACTCATAACTCAAATATTCACCTCCATGATCAGATCGTAGAAACTTTATTTTCTTGTTATGATGATTTTCCACTTCACTCTTAAATTCTTTGAACTTTTCAAATATTTCAGACTTATGTTTTATTAAGTAGATATACCCATATCTGCTTAAATCATCTATGAAGGTCAGAAAATAACGATACCCACCACGAGCCTCAACACTCATTAGACCGCATACATCAGTATGTATTATTTCCAATAAGTCAGTGGCTCGCTCCATTGTTCCGGAGAACGGAGTCTTAGTCATCTTGCCCATGAAGCATGGTTCGCAAGCACCAAGTGATTCCAAATGCCCATCAGCATGGAGTTTCGTCATGCGCTTTACACCAATATGACCTAAACGGCAGTGCCACAAATAAGTTTCACTATCATTATTAACTTTGCATCTTTTGGCATCAATATTATGTGTATCACTGTGATCGAGATTCAATAAACCATTTATATTGGATGTAAGACCATCGAAGGTTTTATTCATGTAAACAGGACAACAATTATTCTCTGACTTAAATGAATAACCGTATCGCAATAAACAAGATCCAATCATATTTATTGTCAACGCAAACACCAAATAACATTTATTTATTTCCAATACTAATCCTGAAGGTAGAGGGAGTATGCGATGGTGATCTTATCAACCTTGGGTTCATTTCCAACACACATCCTCACCTCGCCCTGAACTAGTCTTTGTTCATTTTGTAACTCCTGTTTCGAGTTACTAATCATAGCAACTGAACCGGTATCAAATACCCAGTGGCTACTATGAACACTAGTACTTAAGGTGCATATCAATAACATGTATATCATATATACTTTTGTTCACTTGGCCATCCTTCTTATCGGCCATGTATTTGGGACAGTTCCGCTTCCAATGACCATTTCCTTTATAGTAGAAGCACTCAGTTTTAGGCTTGGGTCTAGCTTTGGGCTTCTTCATGGGAGTGGCAATCTGCTTGCCATTCTTCTTGAAGTTCCCTTTCTTTCCCTTGCCCTTTTACTTGAAACTAGTGGTCTTGTCAACCATCAACACTTGATGCTTTTCTTGATTTCTACCTTCGTCGATTTCAGCATCGCGAAGAGCTCGGGAATCGTTTTTTGTCATCCCTTGCATATTATAGTTCATCACAAAGTTCCAGTAACTTGGTGATAGTGATTAGAGAACTCTGTCAATCACTATCTTATCTGGAAGATTAACTCCCACTTGATCCAAGCGATTGTAGTACTCAGACATTCTGAGCACATGCTCACTGGTTGAGCTATTCTCCTCCATCTTGTAGGCAAAATACTTGTCAGAGGTCTCATACCTCTCGACTCGGGCATGAGTCTGAAATACCAATTTAAGCTCTTGGAACATCTTATATGCTCCATGGCGTCCAAAACATTTTTTGAAGTCCCGGTTTTAAGCCGTAAAGCATGGCACACTAAACTATCAAGTAGTAATCATACCGAGCTTACCAAACGTTCATAACGTCTGCATCTACTCCTGCAATAGGTCCGTCACCTAGCGGTGCATCAAGGACATAATTCTTCTATGCAGCAATGAGGATAATCCTCAGATCACGGACCCAGTCCGCATCATTGCTACTATCATCTTTCAACTTATTTTTTCTCTAGGAACATATCAAAAATAAACGGGGAGCTACATCGCAAGCTATATTGATCTACAACATAGATATGAAAATACTATCAGGACTAAGTTCATGATAAATTAAAGTTCAATTAATCATATTACTTAAGAACTCCCACTTAGATAGACATCCCTCTAGTCATCTAATTCATCACGTGATCCATATCAACTAAACCATGTCTGATCATCACGTGAGATGGAGTAGTTTTCAATGGTGAACATCACTATGTTGATCATATCTACTATATGATTCACATTCGACATTTCGGTCTCAGTGTTCCGAGGCCATATCTGCATATGCTAGGCTCTTCAAGATTAACCCAAGTATTCCATGTGTGCAAAACTGGCTTGCATCCATTGTATGTGAACTTAGAGCTTATCACACCCGATCATCACATGGTGTCTCGGCACGACGAACTGTAGCAACGGTGCATACTCAGGGAGAACACTTGTACCTTGAAATTTAGTGAGGGGTCATCTTATAATGCTACCGCCGTACTAAGCAAAATAAGATGCATAAAGGATAAACATCACATGCAATCAAAATATGTGACATGATATGGCTATCATCATCTTGTGCCTTTGATCTCCATCTCCAAGGCACCATCATGATCTCCATCGTCACCGGCTTGACACCTTGATCTCCATCATAGCATCATTGTCGTCTCGGTAACTATTGCTTCCACGACTATCGCTATCACTTAGTGATAAAGTAAAGCAATTACATGGCGATTGCATTTCAAATGATAAAGCGACAACCATAAGGCTCCTACTAGTTGCTAATAACTTTTACAAAACATGATCATCTCATACAACAATTTATATCTCATTACGTATTGACCATATCACATCACAACATGCCCTGCAAAAACAAGTTAGACGTCCTCTACTTTGTTGTTGCAAGTTTTATGTGGCTGCTACGGGCTTCTAGCAAGAACCGTTCTTAGCTACGCATCAAAACCACAATGATTTTTCATCAAGTATGTTGTTTTAACCTTCAATAAGGAGCGACCATAGTCAAACTCGGTTCGACTAAAGTTGAAGAAACAGACACCCGCCAGCCACCTGTGTGCGAAGCACGTCGGAAGAACCAGTCTCATGAACGCGGTCATGTAATGTCGGTTCGGGCCGCTTCATCCAACAATACAACCGAATCAAAGTAAGATGTTGTTGGTAAGCAGTATGACTATTATCGCCCACAATTCTTTGTGTTCTACTCATGCATATAACATCCACGCATAGACCTGGCTCGGATGCCACTGTTGGGGAATGCAGTGTTTCAAAAAAAATCCTACGATCACGCAAGATCTATCTAGGAGATGCATAGCAATGAGAGGGGAGAGTGTGTCCACGTACCCTCGTAGACCGAAAGCGGAAGCGTTTAGTAACATGGTTGATGTAGTCGAACGTCTTCATGATCCAACCGATCCTAGCACCGAAGCGTTCGGCATGATGACGTCCCTCAAGCTCTTGATCTAGTTGAGGACAAGGGAGAGTTTCATCAGCACGAGACGTGGCGACGGTGATGATGAAGTTACTAGCACAGGGCTTCGCCTAAGCACTACGACGATATGACCGAGGTGTGTAACTGTGGAGGGGGGCACCGCACACTGCTAAGAGAAGACTTGGTGTGTCTTTGGGGTGCCACCCTCCCACGTATATAAAGGAGGGGGGAGAGAAGGCTGGCCCAAGGGGGGCGCGCCAAGGGGGGGAGTCCTACTTGGACTCCCGGTCCAAGTAGGATTCGCCCCCCCCCTTTCCTATTCTAACAAGGGGAATGAGGGAAGGAGGTAGAGAGGATAACGAAAGAGGGGGGGCGCCCCCTCCTAGTCCAATTTGGACCAGCCATTAGGGGGCACGGCCACCCCTTGAGTCCCTTCTCTCCTTTCCACTAAATCCCATTAAGGCCCACTACTTCCCCGGGGGGTTCCGGTAACCTCTCGGTACTCCGGAAAATACTCGAAACACTTCGGAACCATTCCGGTGTTGAATATAACCTTCCAATATATCGATCTTTACCTCTCAACCATTTTGAGACTCCTCGTCATCTCCGTGATCTCATCCGGGACTCCGAACAAACTTCAGTCATCAAATCACATAACTCATAATACAAATCGTCATCGAACATTAAGCGTGTGGACCCTACGGGTTCGAGAACTATGTAGACATGACCGAGACACATCTTCGGTCAATAACCAATAGCGGAACCTAGATGCTCATATTGGCTCCTACATATTCTATGAAGATCTTTATTTGTCAAACCGCATGACAACATAAGTTATTCCCTTTGTCATCGGTATGTTACTTGCCCGAGATTCGATCGTTGGTATCATCATACCTAGTTCAATCTCGTTACCGACAATTTTTTTTACTCATTCTGTAATGCATCATCCCGTAACTTACTCATTAGTCACATTGCTTGCAAGGCTTATAGTGATGTGCATTACCGAGAGGGCCCAGAGATACATCTCCGATACTCGGAGTGACAAATTCTAATCTCGATCTATGCCAACTCAACAAACACCATCGGAGGCATCTGTAGAGAATCTTTATAATCACCCAGTTACGTTGACGTTTGATAGCACACAAGGTGTTCCTTCGGTATTCGGAAGTTGCATAATCTCATAGTCAGAGGAATATGTATAAGTCATGAAGAAAGCAATAGCAATAAAACTAAACAATCATTATGCCAAGCTAACGGATGGGTCTTGTCCATCACATCATTCTCTAATGATGTGATCTCGTTCATCAAATGACAACACATGCCTATGGCTATGAAACTTAACCATCTTTGATTAATGAGCTAGTCAAGTAGAGGCATACTAGGGACACTTAGTTTTGTCTATGTATTCACACATGTACTAAGTTTCCGGTTAATACAATTCTAGCATGAATAATAAATATTTATCATGATATAAGGAAATATAAGTAACAACTTTATTATTGCCTCTAGGGCATATTTCCTACAAAAAGATGTTTGGTTGGTGTCCTTGAAAAGTAATTGTGTGACTGGCGCCTGGCCTAGAAGTCCTAGGAGTGCGATTAGACTGGTCCAACAAAAAATGTGTATAATTTTTTAAAGTATAAGAAAAGATAATGTTTGACCCAAGCAATGCGGTAAGACTGTGTGCTAGTTGTATGAATTATTACGCCTGACCGTTAACCTAGAATAATTAGAAGCCATGAGCACCATGGTCCACCCATGTGAAAATCCTTTAACCGCTAAAGGACAATGTAGAATCCTAGGCTGGAACCAAGCACCAGTCCCGCCTGGCTAGACAAAACCATGTAATATCTAAGGATCCATCTAGGCACCAGTTTTTTCAGAATTGATACCACGCCCCGAACTAAACAGACCCCCATCTCAATTGCAAACAATGGAAACATGGAATAAGGGTAACTCCAAGAGCATATCACTAAATCGCCTGCAAATTTTTGGACCGGATGGTCTAGACAATTTTTACCAATCAACGGTGGTCATCAAAATTGTCCAGACAGTTCTAGATGTTCAAAATTCCACAAAGTCCACGAGAGTATGGACATCTGTGAAGTCGGACATCGACACCATTGGACCATGAAAACACCCCACCCAGATCCCTTTTCCCATGCTTCGTCCCTCCCCCTGTGGTATGTTGCGTACCCTCGAAGACCGCCGCCACCATTGTACCAGTCGGTTACTACCCATGCCTTGTCGGACCTTCGTCGCTCCAACCATACACCTTCCTGCCTTGGACTACGTTACCGTGCCATCACAGATCCTGCCGGTGCTCAGGTACCATCTGCCATGTCGCCGCCATCCATGGCGGACACCACGCCGGCATGTGTTCGGCCAAATGCTATAGCATAATATTGTGTCGTTGTTGTTGTTGATTTTGAAGGTACATGATGGCTGCATACTCGGTGACGGAGGATGAATCATTGTGTGAGGCATGGTTGGCTACAAGTGTGGAGTTTTGAAAGGATCAATATGGTTGACTAGGAGGGGTGAATAGGTAACTACAATTTTTAGCTTTTCTTAACAAATTAGGTTTAGCAACAAATAGGTTATCTAGATATGCAACTAGGTGAACAACCTATATGATGCAAACAATAATAACACCACAAGAGCGCAAGAGATACAACACAAAGTAAAGTTAAGAAGTAACCACAAGTGGAGCCGGTGAAGACGAGGATGTATTGCCGAAGTTCCTTCCCCTTGAGGGGAAGTACGTCTCCGTTGGATTAGTGTGGAGGCACAATGATCCCCAAAAGACACTAGAGCCATCGTATTCTCCTCACGCCCTTGCATAATGCAAGAGCTGTGATTCCACTAGTGGTTCCCTTGAAGGCGGCAACCGAACCTTTACAAACAAGGTTGGGGCAATCTCCACAATCAAATTGGACGCTCCCAACACCACCATGAAGCATCACCACAATAGATTGTGGCACTGAGGTGACCTCAACCATCTAGGGTTCTCAAACACCCAAGGGTAACAAGATCCGCCAGGGATTAGTGGGGGCAATCAAATTTCTCTTGGTGGAAGTGTAGATCGGGGCCTTCTCAACCAATCCCTAGAAAATCAACATGTTTGACTAGCTAGGGAGAGAGATCGAGCGAAAATGAGCTTTTGAGCAACAATGAAGTTTGGGGGAGGAAGAGGTAGTCTTCTTGGGGAAGAAGACCTCCTTTATATAGTGGGGGACAAATCCAACCGTTATTCATCCTGTAGCCTGCATACAAGTGGTACTTCTGCTTAGGGGAGCGGTACTACCGCCCAAGCTGTAGTGCCAGGGAGCACGTGTAAATGGAACAGGGCCACGAGCCGGTAGTGCCGCCGGAGCGGTACTACCGCTCGCCCCAGCGGTACTACCGTTGGATGGTACCGTGGTGGTAGGATGTTGCGGTAGTGAACCAACAATGGTACTACCATCCAACCGGGCGGTACTACCGCGTGTAAGCCATACTACCGCTCACCTACTACCGCTGCAAAGATAGGGGAAGGCTAGGAGAGCAGAGCCACGAGCGGTAGTGGCAGGGGAGGTGGGCACGGTACTACCATTTATAAGCGATACTACCGCTCCTACTGCTGCTTCAACAGCCGCTTGCCCAACTGAGTCAAAAGGGGCTCATCGGTAGTATCCAATGGGATCACCGCTGGACTACCGCTGAGTCCGACACGAAAAGTCAAAACCCGAGTCAGGTCGCTAGTACGCACGGTACTGGGAGTGGTACTACCGCTTAAAAGCGGTACTACCACTGCCAGCCGCGGTTCTGCCACTGGCAGCTCTCCAGTCCCCCGCGCTGGCAGCTCTCTAGTCCCCCTTCTAAATAACAGAATTAGAAACTCCAATGAAGCAGAAAGATAGGAGGGTGCAAATGGAAGCGTGTACGTGTTGATTCCACCCAAACCTTTCTGAAGCGGACCCGCTCTTGATAATACAGTTTTTTGTACGAATCAAGTCCATGGAAAAGAAACGCAGGAAAGAAAACCGTCTTCACTCTAAAACTCTGAGGGGCTCGAATCGTCTTGTACCATACGATAGATTAACTGAAATGCTCAATGCACATGATTAGTCCGCAAAAGCATTGTCATCAATCACCAAACCCACCGAGGGAGAAATATGACCTAACAAGTTTCAAGGCACAATGCATAATGCGGCATTTTGGCGGACCGTGCATGTTTGGCTCAATGAGTACAAGCACTACGTGCCACATAGAAGTGATCCATGATCACAGTGTGAAGTTTCCACTCCAGCGATGGTACACCATTCATAAGGCCATCAACAAGTATTGCGGTGCGCACAAGTGCGAACAAGGTAGCCAATGGGCACGTCACTCAAAGAGCTGGTAAATTTTGCTTCTTGTTGCTCTATCGTGTTGGTCATTTCATTGATTTGCTCAATATTGCGCTTTGTTGATCACGCCATTTGCCGTGGAATTGTCACGGCAGATGTCCTAGTGAAAGGACTTAATCATGGAGCCATCGCAACTAGGAAGCTTAAAGGGGTTAAATGGGACAAAGGACATGAGGAGTTTATACTGGTTCGATCCCTTGCGGTGAAGGTAAAGGCCTAGTCCAGTTTGAGGTGATATTTCTAGGATTTCGATGACCAGGGAGCGAATACGCTTGACCCGGCTCTCAATCTCTTGTTTCTTGCCCTAAGTCGTTGTCTGGTTGTCCCCTTATATACACGGGTTGACGCCCTGCGGCCTACAGAGTCCCGGCCGGCTCATACAACGTGTCCAGCTCGGTGACGTATCTTACATGCCTTACATTACAAGTCTATTCATACATGGCGGTTTATACTTACGGGCCTTAAGCCGCCTCTGGGCTTGGGCCTATTATAATCCTAACTGTGAGCCGCCATCTTGTATACTCTTGGGCTTCATACAGGTGAACCGCCATTGTGGTTGACCCTGCCCCTCCTGGGCGGGTCATATCTGGTAGTCATATCCCCAACATTAGGCCCCAGGTTGATTTGAACTTCATTCATGTCAATCTTCCACACTTAGAAAAAATCCATCTACAACTACTGTGAAAACCTTGTAACCTGCCACGACGTCATCTCCAGGAATTTTGGAAAACCGCCACGACGTCACCTTAATGGATCTTTATCTTAAATGTCTTTCCGAAAATCGAGGCGTCCAATTAGCTAGATAATCATCATTTTGGCATCCTCGTCTTTCACGCCTGTCTATTGCCCCTTTCCTTATAAATAGGGACAAAACACCTCCTTTTCATTCTCCTATCTTCTCCTTCTTCCTTCTTTCTCTCGCAACCCCTCTGCTGCTCGAGCTCCACCGCCGCTGCAGAGCACTTCGTCTTCCTCAACCTCGACCGCTACATCAACCTGAGTCGATCCAGATAACGGCGGCGATCCTCCGCAGCAGATCTGCAGCTGTAAGTTTCTGCCTTCTCATACCTTAGATCCGCACTAGGGGTTGCGAGCTCCTCCATGTTCTTCATAGTTCATCGTAGTTCATCTTCCAGGCTGTACCGTGAGCTTCTTTGATCTGAAAACGGTGTTAAACCAATGCGGTAGTCGTTTTATTTCTACCTTTGATATCAGTAGATCCCCTTTTCTGGAAAAAATCTTGTGCGAGCTCATGAACTCATATGTACTGATTTTTAGGTCTAGATTTATTTTTTGTTTCCTGAACAACCTTTGATCCGAAATAATAGTTGTAGCCTGTGAAACTTGTTTATCTTAGTACTTAGCCAACTTTTCGTTACTGGCAACTCTTGAATGTCTTTACTCATGGCGGCTTACCATGCCGGCTTATTTTTCCTTCGTATACCATTAGCCCTTATTTAAGACGCCATTATACATCCGTACTAAAATTATTCGCTTGTAATTCCACCAATTAATTTGAGCCGGCAAATTACTTCCTTTTAGATTGTCTTTTCACCATGCCGCCGACGAAGACGACAGTTTGCAACTGGGTCACTTCCATAGTCAATGAGGATACTCTAAAGGATTTTGTCACTGTCGGATATTTACCAGAGAAGAGCATCATGTCTTACCGCGCCCTTGACCCGGCCGAAGAAAGACCTCAGCCAAAGGACGGTGAAATCATCATCTTCACTTATCATAGGAACCGGGGCTTTTCACCGCCCGGCTCAAAATTCTTTAGAGATGTTCTGCACTTTTTCCAAGCTTCATCCACAAGACATTGGACCCAATTCCATATCAAACATTTGTAATTTCCAAGTTTTTTGCGAGGTTTATCTTCAAGAAGAACCTACTGTTGAACTCTTCAGAGAATACTTCTATTTGAACCGCCAGAATGAGTACACCAACGGCCCCAGCTTGGAACTTGGCGGGATTTCGATTCAGCACAGACGGGATGATGTCTTTCCTTTAGTAGTCTTGCCAAGCCATCCCAAAGACTGGAACCAAACCTGGTTCTATTGCAAAGATACGTCGCCAGCTGATGAAAAACCAATGCCGGGTTATCGCATTGAGCGTCTTGACGCTAAATATTCACTCCCTGATAAACTTTATGCCGCTGAACGCAAGAAACTTAATCCAACAATCAAAAGGATTCAAGCCTTGCTGGGAAATGGCTTAACTGGAGTTGACTTGATCCACTGTTGGATCGCATGGCGCATCATCCCTCTGAGCTGCCAATCTGATTTGATGTGCAACTATACCGGAGGAACAGACGATCCACTACGTCATAGCTCCCTTCGTCTGACCGAAGAAGCCATTGTTGAAATGGCGACCACCCTCGTCAGCAGAAAATACGAAGTCTGCAGCAAAGAAGGGTTGAATCCTTTCTACAAGCTTAACCCGGCACCAGAGGTAAGCCTCTTGAATCTTTTTTCTTTTTCTCAGCAGTTAAGTATTTGCATGGGTTTTAACATGCTATTTTCCTATAGGCTAAATCTGACTTTTGGAAAGCCAAATATGATCATGAGGCTGCTAAAAAAGCTAGAGCCGCCGCAATAGCCGCCAAGAAAACCGCCAGAAAATCTAGGAAGAAAACAACTGCTTCTCACTTATTCAAGTTGGATGACGTCTCTGAGTCAGAGGTAGCCCTTGACTCTCTTGGCCTGCTTTTTAACAACCTTATTGACACTTTGTATTGTTCAGAGGAGAATCAAATATTGTTCATAGATAATCTGGATCATAAACCCACAATTCATCGGATCTCGACAAACACACCGCAAAGGAAGATTACATCGAATAGATCTCCAAGAAAATCGAGGAGAACTTTGTATTGAGATCCAAAGAGATAGAAGAAGCCATCTAGCTAATAACTATGGACCCGTAGGTCTGAAGTAAACTACTCACACATCACCGGAGAGGCCATGGAGTTGATGTAGAGGCCCTCCGTGATCAATGCCCCCTCCGGCGGAGCTCCAAAAAGGCCCCGAGATGGGATCTCTCAAGTACAGAAGGTTGCGGTGGTGGAATTAGGTTTTCATGGTGCTCCTAGATGTTTGGGGGTACGTGGATATATATAGGAGGAAGAAGTACGTCGGTGGAGTAACGGAGGGCCCACGAAGGTGGAGGGCGCGCCCCCCTGCCTCGTGCCTTCCTCCCTTGTTTCTTGACGGCCACTCCAAGTCTCCTAGATCACGTTTGTTGAGAAAATCACATTCCCGAAGGTTTCATTCCGTTTGGACTCCATTTGATATTCCTTTTCTTCGAAACCCTAAAATAGGCAAAAAAACAGCAATTTGGGCTGGGCCTCCGGTTAGTAGGTTAGTCCCAAAAATGATATAAAAGTGTAAAATAAAGCCCATTAACATCCAAAATAGATAATATAATAGCATGGAGCAATCAAAAATTATAGATACGTTGGATACGTATCAAGCATCCCCAAGCTTAATTACTGCTCGTCCTCGAGTAGGTAAATGATAAAAGAAGAATTTTTTATGTGGAATGCTTTCTAACATATTTCTCAATGTAATTTTTCTTTATTGTGGCATGAATGTTCAGATCCATAAGATTCAAGATAAAATTTTAATATTGACATAAAAATAATTATACTTCAAGCATATTAACTAAGCAATCGTGTCTTCTCAAAATAACATGGCCAAAGAAAGTTATCCCTACAAAATCATATAGTCTGGCTATGCTCTATCTTCACCACACAAAATATTTAAATCATGCACAACCCCGATGACAAGCCAAGCAATTGTTTCATACTTTTGATGTTCTCAAACTTTTTCAATCTTCACGCAATATATAAGCGTGAGCCATGGATATAGCACTATGGTGGAATAGAATGGTGGTTGTGGAGAAGACAAAAAGGAGAAGATAGTCTCACATCAACTAGGCGTATCAACGGGATATGGAGATGCCCATTAATAGATATCAATGTGAGTGAGTAGGGATTGCCATGCAACGGATGCACTAGAGCTATAAGTATATGAAAGCTCAACAAAAGAAACTAAGTGGGTGTGCATCCAACTTGCTTGCTCATGAAGACCTAGGGCATTTTGAGGAAGCCCATCATTGGAATATACAAGCCAAGTTCTATAATGAAAAATTCCCACTAGTATATGGAAGTGATATCATAGGAGACTCTCTATATGAAGAACATGGTGCTACTTTGAATCACAAGTGTGGAAAAAGGATAGTAACATTGTCCCTTCTCTCTTTTTCTCTCATTTTTTGGGCCTCCCTTTTTTATGGCCTTTCTCTTTTTTTCTTTTTTTTCGTCCGGAGTCTCATCCCGACTTGTGGGGGAATCATAGTCTCCATCATCCTTTCCTCACTGGGACAATGCGCTAATAATGATGATCATCACACTTTATTTACTTACAACTCAAGAATTACAACTCGATACTTAGAACAAAATATGACTCTATGTGAATGCCTCTGGCGGTGTACCGGGATGTGCAATGATGCATGAGTGACATGTATGAAGAATTATGAACTGTGGCTTTGCCACAAATACGATGTCAACTACATGACCATGCAAGCAATATGACAATGATAAAGCGTGTCATAATAATGGAATGATGGAAACTTTCATGGCAATATATCTCGGAATGGATATGGAAATGCCATAATAGGTAGGTATGGTGGCTGTTTTGAGGAAGGTATATGGTGGGGTTATGGTACCGGCGAAAGTTGTGCGATACTAGAGAGGCTAGCAATGGTGGAAGGATGAGAGTGCGTATAATACATGGACTCAATATTAGTCATAAAGAACTCACATACTTATTGCAAAAATCGATTAGTTATTGAAACAAAGTATTACACGCATGCTCCTAGGGGATAGATTGGTAGGAAAAGACAATCGCTCGTCCCCGGCCGCCACTCATAAGGAAGACAATCAATAAATAAACCATGCTCCGACTTCATCACATAACGGTTCACCATACATGCATGCTACGGGAATCACAAACTTCAACACAAGTATTTCTCAAATTCACAACTACTCAACTAGCATGACTCTAATATCACCATCTCCATATCTCAAAACGATTATCAAGTATCAAACTTCTCATAGTATTCAATGCACTTATATGAAAGTTTTTATTATTGCCATGTTTTTCTAAAGGACTCTCAAAATAATATAAGTGAAGCATGAGAGAACAATAGTTTCTATAAAACAAATCCACCACCGTGCTCTAAAAGATATAAGTGAAGCACTAGAGCAAAAACTATATAGCTCAAAAGATATAAGTGAAGCACATAGAGTATTCTAATAAATTTCAAATCGTGTGAGTCTCTCTCAAAATGTGTGTACAGCAAGGATGACTATGGTAAACTAAAAAGCAAAGACTGAAATCATACAAGACGCTCCAAGCAAAACATATATCATGTGCTGAATAAAAATATAGCCCCAAGTAAAGTTACCGATAGACGAAGACGACAGAGGGGATGCCTTCTGGGGCATCCCCAAGCTTAGGCTTTTTAGTGTCCTTGGATTTTACCTTGGGGTTCCATGGGCATCCCCAAGCTTAGGCTCTTGACACTCTTTGTTCCATAATCCATCAAATCTTTACCCCAAACTTGAAAACTTCACAACGCAAAACTCAAATAGAAAATCTCGTGAGCTCCGTTAGCGAAAGAAAACAAAACACCACTTCAAGGTACTGTAATGAACTCATTATTTATTTATATTGGTGTTAAACCTACTGTATTCCAACTTCTCTATGGTTTATAAACTCTTTTACTAGCCATAGATTCATCAAAATAAGCAAACAACACAAGAAAAACAGAATCTGTCAAAAACAGAACAGTCTGTAGTAATCTGTAGCTAACGCAAGTTCTGGAACCCCAAAAATTCTAAAATAAATTGATGGACGTGAGGAATTTATCTATTAATCATCTTAAAAAATAATTAACTAAATATCACCTTCCAAATAAAAATGGCAGCAATTCTCGTGAGCGCTAAAGTTTGTGTTTTCTACAGTAAGATCAAAATGACTTTCCCCAAGTCTTCCCAACGGTTCTACTTGGCACAAACACTAATTAAACACAAAAAAACAACCAAAAAAGAGGCTGGATGAATTATTTATTACTAAACAGGAGCAAAAATCAAGGAATAAAAATAAAATTGGGTTGCCTCCCAACAAGCGCTATTGTTTAACGCCCCTAGCTAGGCATAAAAGCGAAGATAGATCTCGGTATTGCCATCTTTGGTAGGTAATCCATAAGTGGCTCTCATAATAGATTCATAAGGTAATTTAATTTTATTTCTAGGGAAGTGTTCCATGCCTTTCCTTAACGGAAATTGGAATATAATATTCCCTTCCTTCATATCAATAATTGCACCAATCGTTCTAAGAAAAGGTCTACTAAGAATAATAGGACATGAAGGATTGCAATCTATATCAAGAACAATGGAATCTACGGGCACATAGTTCATATTTTCAACAATAAGAACATCCTTAATTCTTCCCATAGGTTTCTTAATAGTGGAACCCGCAAGGTGCAAGTTTAAAGAACAATCATCAAAATCACGGAAACCTAGCAAATCACACAAAGTTTTTGGAATCGTGGAGACACTAGCACCCAAATCACACAAAGCATGGCACTCATGATCTTAATTTTAATTTTTATTGTAGGTTCCCACTCATCATAAATTTTTCTAGGGATAGAAACTTCCAACTCAAGTTTTTCTTCATAAGATTGCATCAAAGCATCAACGATATGTTTAGTAAAAGCTTTATTTTGACTGTAAGCATGAGGAGAATTTAGCACGGATTGCAACAAGGAAATACAATCTATCAAAGAGCAATTATAATAATTAAATTCCTTGAAATCCAAAATAGTGGGTTTATTGCTATTTAAAGTTTTGACCTCTTCAATCCCACTTTTAACAATTTTTGCATAAAGATCTAAAAACTCAGAATTTTTTGGAACGCCTTCTAGATAAGGGTGTCTCATCTTCAGTCTCATCATTATCAAGATTCATATTGCAAAACAACGATTTAATATAAGACACATCAATAACTTTTAGATCTTCATCCTTATTATCATGAAAACTAGAAGAACACGCTTTTATAAAGCAATCCTTCTTAGCACGCATCCTAGTGGTTCTTTCTTTGCACTCATCAATGAAAATTCTCATGGCTTTGAGAGACTCATTTATATCATGCTTAGGTGGAATAGATATAAGTTTCAAAGAATCAACATCAAGAGAAATTCTATCAACATTCCTAGACAACTCATCAATCTTAAGCAATTTTTCTTCAATCAAAGCATTGAAACTCTTTTGCGAAGTGATAAATTCTTTAATATTAGATTTAAAATCAGAGGGCACTTATTATAATTTACATAGGAATTGTTGTAGGAATTACCATAATTATTAGATGAATTACTAGGAAACGGACTAGAATTAAAATTACCTCTATGCGCATTATTACCAAAATTGTTCCTACCAACAAAATTCACATCCATAGATTCATTATTATTCTCAATCAAAGTAGACAAAGGCATATCATTAGGATCAGTATGAGCGCTCTTATTAGCAAACAATTTCATAAGTTCATCCATCTTTCCACTCAAAACATTAATCTCTTCAATTGCATGCACTTTTTTATTAGTAGATCTTTCGGTGCCATTGAGAATAATTAACCATAATATTATCTAGATGTTTGGTAGATTCTCCTAAAGTGATTTCCATAAAAGTGCCTCCCGCGGCCGAATCTAAAAGATTTCTAGAAGCAAAATTCAATCTGGCATAAAAGTTTTGTATAATCATCCAAAGATTCAAACCATGTGATGGGCAATTATGTATCATTGATTTCATCCTCTCCCAAGATTGTGCAACATGTTCATGATCAAGTTGCTTAAAATTCATAAAATCATTTCTAAGAGAGATGATCTTAGCGGGAGGAAAATACTTAGAGATAGAGGCATCTTTGCACTTATTCCATGAATCAATACTATTTTTAGGCAAAGACGAAAACCAAGCTTTAGCACGATCTCTAAGCGAAAACGGAAAAATAGCTTCAATTTAACAATACCATTATCCACATCTTTCTTCTTTTGCATATCACACAAATCAACAAAGTTGTTTAGATGGGTAGCGGCATCTTCACTAGGAAGGCCAGAAAACGGATCTTTCATGACAAGATTCAGCAAAGCAGTATTGATTTCACAAGATTCAACATCGGTAAGAGGAGCAATCGGAGTGCTAATAAAATCATTATTGTTGGTATTGGCAAAGTCACACAATTTAGTATTATCTTGAGCCATCATGACAAGCAAGCAATCCAACAGACAAGCAAACAAGAAACAGGCAAAAAGGGCAAATAGAAAAAGAGAAGGGGAATGGAGAGAGAGGGCGAATAAAACGGCAAGGGTGAAGAGGGGAGAGGAAAATGAGAGGCAAATGGCAAATAATGTAATGCGAGGGATAAGAGTTTGTGATGGGTACTTGGTATATTTTGACTTGGTAATGGCGCCAGAAATGACTCGTTGTGGGAGTCAAATCTTGACTTGACTTGGCGCGAATCTCCCCGGCAACGGCGCCAGAAATCCTTCTTGCTACCTCTTGAGCACTGCGTTGGTTTTCCCTTGAAGAGGAAAGGGTGATGCAGTAAAGCAGCGTAAGTATTTCCCTCAGTTTTTGAGAACCAAGGTATCAATCCAGTAGGAGATCACGCTCAAGTCCCACGCACCTACACAAACAAATAAGAACCTCGCAACCAACGCGATAAAGGGATTGTCAAGCCCTTCTCAGTCACTTACAAGAGTGAGATCTGATAGATATGATAAGATAATATTTTTGGTATTTTTATGATAAGAGAAATAAAGATGCAAAGTAAAATAAACGGCAAAGGAAATAACTAAGTGTTGTAAGATTAATATGATAGAAGATAGACCCGGGGGCCATAGGTTTCACTAGTGGCTTCTCTCAAGAGCATAAGTATTACGGTGGGTAAACAAATTACTGTCGAGCAATTGATAGAATTGAGCATAGTTATGAGAATATCTAGGTATGATCATGTATATAGGCATCACGTCCGAGAGAAGTAGACCGAAACGATTCTGCATCTACTACTATTACTCCACACATCGACCACTATCCAACATGCATCTAGAGTATTAAGTTCAAGAGAACAGAGTAATGCTTTAAGGAAGATGACATGATGTAGAGGGATAAACTCATGCAATATGATATAAACCCCATCTTTTTATCCTCGATGGCAACAATACAATACGTATCGGTTCCCTTTCTGTCACTGGGATGGAACACCGCAAGATTGAACCCAAAGCTAAGCACTTCTCCCATTGCAAGAAATATCAATCTAGTAGGCCAAACCAAACTGATAATTCGAAGAGACTTGCAAAGATAAACCAATCATACATAAAAGAATTCAGAGGAGAATCAAATATTGTTCATAGATAATCTGGATCATAAACCCACAATTCATCGGATCTCGACAAACACACCGCAAAAGAAGATTACATCGAATAGATCTCCAAGAAAATCGAGGAGAACTTTGTATTGAGATCCAAAGAGAGAGAAGAAGCCATCTAGCTAATAACTATGGACCCGTAGGTCTGAACTAAACTACTCACAGATCACCGGAGAGGCCATGGAGTTGATGTAGAGGCCCTCCGTGATCAATGCCCCCTCCGGCGAAGCTCCGGAAAAGTCCCCGAGATGGGATCTCTCGAGTATAGAAGGTTGCGGCGGTGGAATTAGGTTTTCGTGGTGCTCCTGGATGTTTGGGGGGGGGGGGGTATGTGGATATATATATATATAGGAGGAAGAAGTACATCGGTGGAGCAACGGAGGGCCCACGAGGGTGGAGGGCGCGCCCAGGGGAGTAGGCGCGCCCCCTGCCTCGTGCCTCCCTCCCTTGTTTATTGACAGCCACTCCAAGTCTCCTGGATCACATTTGTTGAGAAAATCACGTCCCCGAAGGTTTCATTCCGTTTGGACTCCGTTTGATATTCCTTTTCTTCGAAACCCTAAAATAGGCAAAAAAAACAACAATTTGGGCTGAGCCTCCGGTTACTAGGTTAGTCCCAAAAATTATATAAAAGTGTAAAATAAAGCCCATTAACATCCAAAATAGATAATATAATAGCATGAAGCAATCAAAAAATATAGATACGGTGGAGACGTATCAAAGCCCAAGAAAGCAAAAGTGGTAAAACCGGCTGAGGATCCAAAAGCCGCTGAATTGGCACAGCCGACTCTTGCCCCGGAACATCCTGAACAGCCAGAAGATCCTCCTCTCAATGCTCAACCTGAAATGCCTGAGGCGTCTGTTGACGAAACCACTATTGATCCGTCGAGTATTGAACCGTCAAGCTAATTAACCCGTCGGAGATTCATGTTGATGATGTTGTAATCGCTGGCACCGGATTTACTGAGACGGGAATCCAATGATACTAGAGAGACATTCGGACAAACAAGAAGACATGGAAAGATGAAAAGTAAGGTTTGATGTCTCCCACTATGCTCAACTGAGTACTAGTGAAGTATTATCTGGCTATGTCAGTCAAGTGCATTCCAGCCGTGACTTGGAGATTGAAATAGTTAAACAACTTCACCAGAAGTATGAGGTACGTCATCTGGCTTATATATACATCCTGCCAGCCCCCAAGTCTTCTGATTATGAGAAACTTGAATGATCTGTAGACTTGAAATATTTACAAGCTTTTGTCCTAGACTCCCTCCAAGTCCGGTTTATATATTGTAAAATCGGATTCTGATGATAGCATAACTTTGCATTTGTAGTCCCCAAGGGCTGGCTTAATCAGTATGAATGAGCCGGTCTTATTAATTATTGTGTAAAAGAACAGAACTTAACTGCATAGTCCCCATGATTCGGCTGGGACTGTCAACAGCACACCCGACTCATCCTTAGAAAGAAAACAATTGACATGCATTAGCCCCCAAGTGCCAAGTATTGTTGCTTGCAAAGCACTTGGGACTTTAGAAAGGGCCGATTCCTTTGAAAAATTGCGTTGACAGACATTAGCCCCCAAGTGCCAAGTGTTATTGCTTGCAAAGCATTTGGAACTTGCTTTTTACAATCCGTCATGAAACAAAACAACCTTATGTTGTATACAGGTTGCCACCGCAGAACTGGAATCCCAATTGTCTGAAGCCAAGACCCGACTATCAACTCAGGAGACTGAAATAAAGAAAACTGAGTCCAAACTCCAATTGAGTTTGTCTGAAGCGGAGAAACTGAAGACTAGTTTTAGTGCAGAGAAAAAGGCTTGGGCCAATGAGAAGACTGCTCTGATGCAGCGTGCTGAAACGGCCGAGGCGGCTCTGAAAGAAGTTACCACTGAACTCACTGGTTTAAAGAACCGTGTGTCTCAGATGGTTTCTGCAATCTTCGGTAAATCACCTTATTACTTACTCAAAGTCTATATTTGTCACCATAATGTAAGCCGCCTACTTAACTCATTGGGAAAACTTCACAGGTCCCCGGAGCAGCAATATGAATCAGGTTAGTCTGATAAAGCTCAAGGCGGTTTACACTCTTGTGGAGAAATTGTATACTGGAGCTCGGCGGGCTCTTGCCATTATCTCTCCAGCGAACTAAGGACCAAACTTTTTAAGTGATGTCTTGAAGAAGCTGTCCATCTTACCCGCCAGGTTTCAGGAAGTCAAGCGTTCTTGTGCAAGAGCCGGAGCCGTAACTGCTTTGAGCCGCTCCAAGGCCTGGGTACCGGAATTAGACCTGGCAGATGTAGCCAAGGGGTACCCCAGCTTCAAGGAAGATGGAACTCATTTTGACCAAGAAGACTTTGTTTCCTGTGTGAAAGAGATTCGTCCTCATGCCACCATCATTGCTGAAGAAACCAATCTCACCAAATATCAGCCGGGTTTTGATGCAGAGAATAAGAAGATGTCCACTCCTTCCTGTAAAGTGATGGACTTAATCCCGCTGGTTCGGCATCACACTTTCGCCCCTGAAATTAACCCGTCTCGACTGATTGATGACGAGGCTGAGTTCGTCGCCCTTCATGGCTTTGATTGGTCCAAACCCAATTTCCAAATGGTGGAGGAGGACGAACCGGCAAGGGATGAGTCGCAACCATCCATTCAACCCAGCCAGGATTCATGAACCGGCTTTACTTTATCATCTGCTATGTGCGAGAGTAAAAACATTATTTATCCTTTTGGGCTCCAAATGCCTTGTGATAGGCTAGCTTAAAACTTCATGTTCTGCTTATGCCATCGTGCATATTGTGCTGCGTACAACACTTTTATCCGTCACGTGAAGATATGCTTTCCATCCCTTATAATATCGGTAGTGTTCAATCTGTTTCTGCATGCAATATATAAAAACTGTCCTGCCGGTTTATCGCCGGACGGGTCATAACGCTCAATACACAACCATGGAAACCAACATAGCTGTATAACCAAGGCTGGATGCAAGAATAATCAACATGAAATATGTCATTCCTATGATATTGACTTATATTGGTGTCTTATCAAAAGGTGGGTCATAATATCTTACATACGACCATTAATATTGAAATAAGAGACACATATAAGCCTGTTATGAATTTTAACTTTGAAACACAACAACAATATCATACCTGTGATCTTGAATTTGCACTACCGGTTCATGTGATCTGAACAGTAAGGGTGATAACCCAATCTTTTAGAAGCCAACACTTCCACATGTATGATAATTGTCATGCACTGGCGACTTATCGTCAAAAACCAAGCCGGGTTAAATTGAAACCATACTTATACTTAGATCTAGACGAAAAGCCACAGAATAAAACACAAAGATTGTCTTAAAAACGTAAGTCACATAAAAAGAAAAAATTTGAGGCTTCTGATTCGAATATGATCAGTAAACCGGACCAAAGAGGTTAAGCTAGGATTCGAATATGATCATGTAGCCCCCAGTGGCTTTGGCGTTGCGCCGATCAAGAGGGTACCGACAGCTATGTTCTCTTTGGTTAGAATACGACCTATGTTTGAACAGGAAGCCCCCAAATGACCTTGAGAATTTTTTAGCGACTCTGATTCGAATACGATCAAAGTCGGACCCAAAAGGGGTTAAGCTATGATTCGAATACGATCAAGAAGCCCCATAGTGAGTTTGGCATTGCGCCGATCAAGAGGGTACCGACATCTATGTTCTCTTTGGTTCGAATACGACCTATGTTTGAATAGGAAGCCCCCTAATGATCATATGGTTTAACGGCTAGATTCGAATATGATCATGAGCCGGACCAAAGGGTTAAGCTAGATTTGAACACAATCAGCCCCCAAATAGTCATTTTGAAATTATAATGATAAAGACATGTGATTATTGAGGATGAAAAGGACAGAGGTCCTGCTTTATTACTTATCATAATATATACAATGTAAAAGTATGTACATCATGAGAGCCGGTGGCTCAAGTATAGTAAGGCCGAAGATGAGCGATATTCCACGGCCGGCGGGTCTCTTCCTCCGACTTACGTGAGTATTTGTGCTCTCGAACATCGATAAGGTAGTATGACCCGTTGTTCAAGTTCCTGCTAACCACAAAAGGTCCTTCCCAAGGTGGGGATAATTTGTGTGCATCAGTTTGATCCTGGATGAGCCGGAGCACCAAGTCACCTTCCTGAAAGGTTCTGGACTTAACTCGGCGGTTGTGATAACGATGCAGGCCCTGTTGGTAAATTGCCGAACGGGCTGCTACTAAGTCATGCTCTTCATCTAACAGGTCAAGTGCATCCTGACGGGCTTGTTCGTTATCAGTTTCAACGTAAGCCGCCACGTGGGGCGAGTCATGACGGATGTCACTAGATAGGACTGCCTTTGCTTTGTAAACCATGAAGAAAGGCGTATAACCCGTAGACCTATTAGGGGTAGTATTGATGCTCCATATCACAGAGGGTAACTCCTCCACCCAACAACCTGACGTCCATTGTAAAGGAACCATAAGCCGGGGCTTGAGACCTTTCAAGATTTCCTGATTGGCTCTTTCAGCTTGACCACTGGATTGGGGGTGAGCTACTGATGAAACATCAAGCCGGATATGCTCACGTTGGCAGAATTCCTCCATAGCACCCTTGGACAGATTAGTACCATTGTCAATTATAATGCTGTGTGGAAAGTCAAGATGAAAGATCACCTTTTTCATGAATTGAACCACCTGCATCACACTTACTAACCGGCTCTGCCTCAACCCACTTTGTGAATTTGTCAACTGCCACCAAAAGGTGTGTCTTTTTATCTTTGGATCTTTTGAATGGTCCGACCATGTCGAGCCCCCAGACTGCAAACGGCCAAGTAATTGGAATCGTCCGCAATTCTTGAGCTGGCACGTGTGCCCGTCATGAGAATTTCTGACAACCATCACACCTACTGACCAGATCCTCCGCATCAGCATGAGCCGGCAACCAGTAAAAACCATGACGGAAGGCTTTGGCTACAAGGGACTTTGAACCGGCATGATGGCCACAATCTCCTTCATGGATTTCACGAAGAATTTCTTGACCTTCCTCAGGAGAGACACAGCATTGAAATGCCCCGGTTATTGTCATTGATTTAGACCGCCCGGTTATTTGTCTAGCCAAGGTTTCATCCTCAGGCAACTCGCCCTGGGTCATATAAGCCAAATATAGCACTGTCCAATCTGGGATGACGTGAAGAGCTGCCACCAATTGTGCTTCCGGGTCTGGAACAGCCAAGTCTTCCTCTGTAGGCAACTTGACAGAAGAGTTATGCAGAACATCTAAGTAAGTGTTAGGTGGCACCGGTTTACGCTGAGACCCCAGCCGGCTTAAAGCATCAGCCACTTCATTCTTTCTGCGATCAATGTGTTCTACTTGGTAACCCTTGAAGTGTCCTGCAATGGCATCAACCTCACGGCGATAAGCCGCCATGAGAGGATCTTTGGAATCCCACTTGCCTGATACTTGCTGAGCCACCAAATCTGAGTCGCCAAAGCACCTTACCCGGCTCAAGCTCATCTCCTTAGCCATCCGAAGACCATGGAGCAAAGCCTCATACTCAGCTGCATTGTTAGTACAGGGAAATATCAACCGTAGCACATAACAAAATTTGTCACCTCGAGGGGAGGCTAAAACAACTCCAGCCCCCGAGCCCTCTAATTGCCTGGATCCATCAGAATGAATAGTCCAATAAGTATTATCCGGCTTCTCTTCAGGCATCTGTAGCTCTGTCCAATCATTGATGAAATCCACTAGTGCTTGAGACTTGATAGCAGTGCGTGGCACATACTTTAAACCATGAGGCCCAAGTTCAATGGCCCACTTGGCAAATCGTCCCGTGGCTTCTCTATTTTGAATGATATCTCCTAACGGAGCAAAACTAACCACAGTGATGGGATGACCCTGAAAATAATGCTTAAGCTTCCGACTCGCCATGAACACCCCATAAACAAGTTTCTGCCAATGTGGATATCTCTGCTTGGACTCAATGAGCACCTCACTGACGTAGTAAATCGGCCGTTGAACCGGATATTCCTTGCCAGCCTCCTTGCACTCTACTGCCATGGCCACACTGACAGCACGTGTGTTAGCAGCTACATATAACAATAACGGCTCCTTATCAATAGGAGCAGCAAGGACCGGCGGCTCAACAAGCTGTCTCTTCAGATTTTCAAAGGCAATGTTAGCAGCATCACTCCAGACAAAATCATATGTCTTCTTCATCATTTGATACAGCGGTATGGCCTTCTCACCTAACCGGCTTATGAACCGGCTTAAAGCAGCAATACGACCTGCCAAACGCTGAACATCATTGATGCACGTCGGCTTAGCCAAAGATGTGATTGCTTTGATCTTCTCCGGATTAGCCTCGATGCCTCTGTTAGAAACCAGAAAACCCAAAAGCTTGCCCGCTGGTACTCCAAAAACACACTTGGCCGAGTTAAGCATCATCTTGTAGACCCGGAGGTTATCAAAGGTTTCCTTCAAATTATCTATCAAGGTCTCCTTCTCTCTGGACTTCACCACAATATCGTCCACATAAGAATGAACATTGCGCCCAATCTGATTGTGAACACAGTTCCGCACACATCGCTGATAAGTCGTCTGGGCACTCTTAAGCCCAAAAGGCATAGATACATAGCGGAAGGCTCCAAACGGAGTAATAAAAGCCGTCTCTCCTGGTCCTTAACTGCCATCTTGATCTGATGATAACCAAAATAAGCATCCAAAAAGCTCAAATGCTCACAACCCGCCGTAGCATCAATGATTTGATCAATACGAGGGAGAGCAAAAGGATCAGTCGGACAAGCCTTGTTTAAGTCTGTGTAATCCACACACATACGCCAGGTGCCATTCTTTTTAAGCATCAGCACCGGGTTAGCCAACCACTCTGGATGAAAAACTTCAATAAAGAAACCGGCCGCCAAGAGCCAGGCCACTTCTTCACCAATGGCCTTGCGCCTCTCCTCATTGAACCGCCGAAGAAACTGCTTCACCAGCTTAAATTTTGGATCAATATTGAGAGTGTGCTCAGCGAGTTCTATCGGTACACCCGGCATGTCAGAAGGTTTCCATGCGAAGATGTCCCGGTTCTCACGGATGAACTCGATGAGCGTGCTTTCCTATTTGGGATCCAGATTAGCACTGATACTAAATTGTTCAGATGAGTCACCTGGAACAAAATCGACAAGCTTGGTGTCATCAGCTGACTTAAACTTCAGCACCGGCTCATGTTCTGTAGTTGGCTTTTTCAAAGACGTCATGTCCGCCGGGTCAACATTGTCCTTGTAAAACTTCAACTCCTCTATTGCACAAATAGATTCAGCGTAAGCAACATCGCCTTCCTCACATTCCAAGGCTATCTTTCGACTCCCATGTACTGTGATGGTGCCCTTATGACCCGGCATTTTAAGCTGCAAGTAAACATAACACGGCCGTGCCATGAACTTGGCATAAGCCGGTCGTCCAAACAGGGCATGATACAGGCTATTGATTTTGACCACCTCAAAAGTTAACTTCTCGGCCCTAGAATCATGCTCATCTCCAAAGGCTACCTCCAGTTCAATCTTACCCACTGGGTATGCCGACTTACCAGGCACCACTCCATGGAAAACAGTGTTGGACGTCTTAAGATTTTTGTCAGTCAACCCCATGCGACGGGAAGTCTCATAATAGAGGATGTTGATGCTACTGCCTCCGTCCATGAGTACTTTAGTGAATTTATATCCACCAACATGAGGTGCCACTACCAAGGCCAGGTGACCCGGATTGTCAGCCCAGGGAGGGTGATCTTCCCTACTCCATAGAATAGGCTGCTCAGACCATCTCAAATAATGAGGGACTGCCGGCTCAACAGCATTCACAGCCTCTTATGAAGCTTCTGGTCCCGTCTGCACAAACTGGTGGTGAACACATGATACTGTTCACTATTCAACTGCCTTGGATTGCTCTGATATCCAGATTGTTGTTGCTGCTGCTGACCTCTCTGGCCAGATTGCTGATTATAGCCACCTTGATTTCCTTGAGAGCCTTGAAAATTGGAATTTGATCCGCCGCCCGGACCATGAAAACCGCCGCCACCTGAGCCGCCGCCCGGCCCATGATTGATATTGAACATGTTAAAGTTCTTGAAAGCCTTCATGATCGTACAGTCCTTCCATAGGTGAGTGGCCGGTTTCTGCTGAGTACCATGCCTTGGACAAGGCTCATTTAACAGCTGCTCAAGAGTGGGACCTGGCCCGCCAGACCGAGGAGGTGGCCTCCCCTTACGTCGCTGATTGTTGCCCTGTGCACTGGTGTTAGCCAAAAACTCCAAGCTACCGTCAGCCTTACACTTATTATTGCCTCCTTAATTCGCTGGGTTATGCTGATGACCCTTGGCATTGCCGTTCTTCTTCCCCTTCCCTGTCTTCTCATCGTCAGACTCGGGATCCTTAGTACTATCAGAGTCGGCATACTTGACCAGAGCCGCCATTAGTTGGCCCATGTCATCACAATCGCGCTTGATCCGCCCCAGCTTCGATTTCAGAGGTGTAAAACAGCATTTTTTCTCCAACATTAAGACTGCAGAGCCGGCATCCATCTTAATAGATGAATGTATTATGGCTTTGACTTGGCACACCCAATGGGTCGTGGACTCACCTTCCTCTTGTTTACAATTAGTCAAATCCACAATTGACATGGGCTGCTTGCAGGTGTCTTTAAAATTCTGAACAAAACAGGCTTTTAATTCTGCCCATGAACCGATGGAATTGGGTGGCAGCCCCTTCAACCAAGTGCGAGCCGTTCCATCCAACATCATGGTGAAGTACTTGGCCATTTTCACGTCACTGACCTCCAGTAGCTCCATGGCCATCTCATAGCTTTCAATCCATGCCCCTGGCTGTAAATCGGCCGTGTAATTAGGCACCTTTCGAGGCCCATTGCAATCCTTGGGCAAACACTCATTACACAGAGCCGGTACCAAGCAAGGGACACCTCTAGTCCTTGTGGACACGCCTGCCTCAATAGAGGTCGTCGGATGAACCGGAAAAGACTGGTGAGCCGCCCACTGAGCTGCCAGCTCAGCCGCCTGTTGAGCCGCCCGCTCAACCTCTTGGCGGATCCTGTCCTGGTCAACCAAGTTAAGAGCTCCATCACGTGCCGGGTCATGCCCGCACGGCTGGTCACGACGCCGGGAGTTGCTTGAAATGGCTGCTGAATCTATGTGCCTGCTATAACTCGGGCTCCGGCTTGGGTGAGGGGTCGAATGAATCATGTCTCGACTATAAGAATATGCCTCCTGCTGCGCCAGAGCCGTCTGAAGAAGTTCTCTGACCCTTCAGGTTTCAATCACCGTCGGAGAGTCACCCTCCGCTAGCCACCAATTGCGCCGCCGCAGCGATCATGTTCTCCAAAGGGTTAGAATAATGACCCGGTGGTGTTGGTATATAAGGAGGTGGAGCAGTATTCATGCGAGGAGGTTCCATCACCCGTGGCTGAACCGGCGCCCCAGCCCCGGGCGTTGCCACCCGATTTACCTCCGGTGGGTTACTGGGGCCTACACCGGGTGTGCGGAAGAGGTTTCTAGGATCATAAGTCAGAGGCAGACGGGATTGAGCCTTCTGGTGTCTTCTCCTCATGACCTCATTTGATGCGTTCAGATCCATCGTAAGTTGGAAAGTCTCTGATTGAATCTGCTGAGCTCGAGCATCCAAAGCTGCCCACTCTGCGGCCATCCTGACGTCCTCCGCTGCTAGGTTTTTCTTGGCTTGTGCTACCTCCTCACGTAACCGTGCCACTTCTGCATCGTGCTGAGCCTGATCCGCCGGGTTAACCACAACAGTTAACAGGGCTGCCATCATATCCATGAGATCCATCAGTACCTGAGCCGGCGGGCGCGCAGGGCCTCCTGTCCCGGCCGCCGCTGACCCGGAGGTTATCGCTGCCGTAGCCATAGAGTTTTGAATGGGCTGCGTGCCAGTCATGAAGATCCCTGCCCTGCTTGGCAGCTCAAAGGGGTCCGGAATACTACTGCCATCGGAACAGCCCCCAAGCACACCGTCTTGCAATTGATATAATGAATCTGTCTCACCTATGGACGATCCACCGTCAGAGCAGATGGCCGTCTCACCGCCAAACACAGATCCTTCAGAAAATTCTCCTCCATGGATGCATACCACGAAGGCACGCTTCATGGCGGGCTGAGTCCGGGCGGGTCTCGCGCGTTGAGCCGCCTCGATAATGCCAGTGCAGATGTCCGGCTCACCGATCTGGCCGATGAAGACGTGAATTCTGCCGAAGGGGACCCGATACCCGTACTCAATTGAGCTGGCGTCGGGGGCCCAGCCAGCGTCGTCGATGTAGAGCTTGCCGCGACGACTCTTGGTCATCCAGCCCACAACGTATCCCTTGAGCCCTTCGAAGTTGCCCTTCAAGAACTCAAATCCACCGTGCATAGGCCCCACGGTGAGCGCCAACTGTCGTGGAATTGTCACGGCAGATGTCCTAGTGAAAGGACTTAATCGTGGAGCCATCGCAACTAGGAAGCTTAAATGGGTTAAACGGGACAAAATACACAAGGAGTTTATACTGGTTCGGCCCCTTGCGGTGAAGGTAAAGGCCTAGTCCAGTGTGAGGTGATATTGCTAGGATCTCGATGACCAGGGAGCGAATACGCTTGACCTGGCTCTCGATCTCTTGTTTCTTGCCCTAAGCCGCTGCCGGGTCGTCCCCTTATATACACGGGTTGACACCCTGCGGCCTACAGAGTCCCGATCGGCTCATACAACGTGTCCGGCTCGGTGACGTATCTTACATGCCTTACATTACAAGTCTATTCATACATGGCGGTTTATACTTACGGGCCTTAAGCCGCCTCTGGGATTGGGCCTATTATAAGCCTAACTGTGAACCGCCATCTTGTATACTCTTGGACTTCATACAAGTGAACCGCCATTGTGGTTGACCTGGCCCCTCCTGGGCAGGTCATATCTGGTAGTCATATCCCCAACACCATTGGTTAGCTCAAATGCGCGTGCACGTTGCACCAAATGACGGAGGGCAAAACCCTTTACAATGATGCATTGTTGGATGAAGCTCAACAGACAAAGCATCCAGTGCTTGTGAAGAAGTTCAAACTCGAACAAAAGAAACTTGAGATAAGGCCGCTTTCGGGATCGATGAATTTTAAAAGCTTGTTGAAGATCTTTTGGATTGTTGAACATGTTTCGAGGAGTGTTTTTGAATTTAAATGTATTGTTGAATTGCTATTGATCTAGGTATATTTGTCAAAGTGATTATTGATGAACATTTGGTTTGTTTTAACTTTCTTTTAGAGAAAGGGGCGGGCATTTGGTATCTGTGGTTGAATGGCCTCCGTCCTATCCTTGTTCATAAACGTTTAGTCACTTCCGTTTTGATGATTCGTACCTGAAGTTTCAATCATCTAATATAAACGCCTGCAAAGCTAGTGGTACACTATGTACCACTAGTGTCTGCGGTTGAATGAGCTCTATCCTTGTTCGTAGACACAACGTACCTGTAAACATTTGGTAACACGTTTGATGATCTGCGTTGGAGTCGCTTCTTGTCTAATGTAAACGCCTGCCAAGGCTAGTGGTACACTACGTACCCATACATCATCATTATAGAACAAGAAAAGGCACGGTACTTTATCCCGTTTGTACCTGTCAAGGCCACTTCTCGTCTAATGGTCTTCCTTTGCCTGCCTCTTTGTGGTTTTTGACTTTGTAATCTGTCCTTGTGAGACGATGAAGAACCAATTAGCCAGTGCGTTAATTAGGACGCTAATTAAGTGCAGTGCAAGACGACGTCATTCGGGGTATGGCCAAACCGAGCTCAACAAAAAAGTCTCAAACACAACTAGACGCACATGGAACCAAGCCCAAACTTTGCCGCACGGCCTTTAATCTAGACTCACCGGAGCCGGTCAATCAAAATATTTAAAGTAAACAACCCTTTGGTGTATGCTGGCAGGCATGAAACTACACGGACGCCCCCCTCGTTATTTTTCCTAGAGAGAGAAAGAAGAAACAAGAAAGAAAAAGGGAGGCCACTAGCAGCTACGTACGTACTCCTGCACTCCACAGCCAGCAGCCAAGAGATCCGGAGAAAGGAACAGCGGAAGGAAGGTTCGGCCCAGCTTCGTTCCTCGATCTTGAAAGTGAGCACCATCGTCGCTAGCTGCACGTAGCAGCAGCGTGACTTGGCACCCATCCGCTCCGACGACGCAAGCGAGCGACGACCACCACATCCGAAACCGGCGAAACACGCGGCCAACGCGCCGCCCCCAAAATGTCTGTCCCGTCTAACGTGCGTACGCAACAACTGTACGTGCTCGATCACGATCGCTCGCCCCCTTTTCGACCGTCCCGCTCCCGCCGCGGCGAGTGCGATACGAGGGCCGTCGAGAGCCGTCGCCGTCGGGGAGACACCTGTCGCCGGCCGGAGCGGGCTAGCCCCCGGAGCGCCATCTGGCCGGCCGGGCATAGTCCACGTGGAGCGTACGGAACCCGATTGCCCAGGTGTTCGCGGCAAGGATTCAGCCGCGACGCCACCTGTCCTGCCCCCGCGCGTGCCTCGTCGCCGCCAGGACCGGTCGGTCGGTCGAGTACGGGTACGGCACCGGGCGTCGACCCGTGAGATATGCGATGCGAACGCGCGAGCCCCCTCAGGGCTTGTTCGGTTAATCCCTCCCACAAGGAGATTAGAAAGGATTGAAGGGGATTGAGGTGAATTTTAATTTGTGAGGGATTTAATCCCTTTCAATCCTCTCCAAATCCCTTTTAAATCTGAAGGAACCGAACAAGGCCTCAGTCAGTCGTCGTCCAGCGGGAGCAGCGACTCGGGGAAATGCACCGAATTCGGCACGGGGTTTTGGGTCTTGGTTGGGATCGCATAGGCCAAACTCCTTTCTGCTCTACGACTACAAGTGATATTTCCGCATTTCCACCGTCGGCCGTGCCCGAGCTTATCCGAAACTCAAGTGCACGTGTGCTCTGTGCTGCTGCCGTGGCATGGCGCTGGAGGAAGCTCGGGCCGGGCACCTGGAGAAGGAGAAAGAAACTTCACTCGGTTTTCGTGCGGGGACCTTTAAAGATTTTCGTTACGTGCACTTCGAGCTACGAGCTTCTAGAAGGGCCCGGAGATCGACAAGAGCAGGATTTGTGTGTCGTGTTGCTGCTTCCGAGCTGCAGCTCAGACCATACCAAGAAGTTTCCACCATGATCGACTTTTTTCTGGCGAAGATCACATGCCTGATGGCCTCCACGAAAATGGCACAGTAGATTATAAGCACCACCTGTTTGACGCAGGAGTAATGCCAAAATGCCTTTTTAGTGAAACGTCAAAATCACTTTTTTTTATCCGAGAGAGGATCAAAGTCGCTTCTTTAATATTTCCCAAATCATGACCTTCTAAACTTCGCAAGGGTGCCAGCAGGTGCGGGGGGGCATGCATCAGCATATTCTCCTAGAGCTCTTAATCTTGTTGTGATCCGAAAAACTGTGCCGGCGGAAATTGACTGAAAACTGGATGCAAATTTGAAACGCACTCAATATGAGACAAATATACTCTGTTCAACTGTTATTCTACGTCGCTGTTCATGTGCGTGCGGTGCATCATCTCGTTCGGTTCGATACTTTCTTTATTGTCCAACTCTATTTGAGCCGTCCATTCACTTGCTCTAATCAGAGGTTTCAGTACTCCTCTCTTTCGTGTCATATGTGTTTTTCCTTTCAATCTTTTGATCGTCTTTTTTCTCTATTTATTTTTCTATCATGGAATTATTTTGTTCTACCTGATGTCATTTGATCATTTTGTCCTGTTCTGCTGCTCCACAAGTTCATGCCATCGTATTCCCATCACAAATTGTTGTAGTCTTTTTTGCTAACCTTTTCTTTCCCTGTGATACATATGTCGCCTTTGAAATATTTTTCATTCCATTCATTTTTTTTCTTTACATATACCATTACGATTACAAGTTGGCTCTCACGTGCACATGGCAGAACAGCCGAACTTCCTCGCCGGTCCATTCTCTCTGGATCAGTACACCAATAAGTTGGCCCTCACGTGCACTACATATACTGCAATTCGGGTTCATTTGTAAGGGGCATAGCGCGCACACAACTAGGTGGTGCGGTTTTACTTTTTTTTTAATAATTGTTTTGCAAAATTATCACTTGTTGCACATCTACCCCTCACACACAATTGCATGTACTGCACCTCGGGTGCAATTGCAAGGGGGCATAACATGCGCGCAACTAGGGGTGTGGTTCTACATTTATCTAGTTTTCTTTTTGCAAAATTACCAACAATTGCATGTCTATCCCTTATGTGCACTCCACGAGCGACGACCCCCATGCAAATACTTTAATATATATTTTTGAAAATCTAATATCTTAAAAATGCTCTAATAATTTTTGTGTTTTCTAAAAATATCAGAAGGTATACATAAATATTTGTAAAATTTTCTGAATTTATAAAATAAATGAATATTTTTTTAAAATTTTATGAACATATTTAGTTGTATTTAACATTTTATACTTTGATAATAAAACCGAGTGGTCTTTTCAGTAGATTTTCTCTCTTTAGAGTGAACGGGGGTGGGTCTGTGTCTCGTTCGCAGCGTGACACAAGCTAGTCTTGCCTCAAGACGCCCTAATTGGGCCTACCCAAAATCATGAAGGTACACGTATATTATCTGTTCATTTTTTCCGTTTTCTTTTTCCTTTTTTTTATTTTTTCTAAACAATGTAAAAAGAACTGGCGTCGTTGCTACTGTAACGGGCTGTGCTAGTAGCTCCCTCACGAGAGGAGAGACGGTGCTCCGTCTAGCAAGGAGCGAGAAACAGCGCAGGGCAGCACGCATCTATTTCTTCTTCTACGATATTTTATCAGGTTTTCACTGTTTTCAATCGGTTTTCTTCAGGGCTTCTCTAGTGGTCTTTGATTTTCTTTTCCCATATTTGTTCAGTTTTCGTCTGTTCACTCTGTTTCTTTCTTCAGTTTTCACCAGTATTCTTTAGATTTCTTCGACACATGTCTAATTTTTCATACACGTTGTAAATTTTCTTATACATCATAGACATTTTTCTATACACGTTTAACATTTCACAAATACAACATCTGATAGTGTCAAAAAAAACAACTATTAAGATACTGAGGGTGTCTATGATTCACATTTTTTTAAAATATACATTTGGATGTCTAACTTTTTTTACATATATGTTCTAAAATTTTCTGTACATCTAAACATTTTTCTATCTTCATCTAGCATTTTTAAATACATAATTAATGTATATAAATACCTGTTTTGAATGTTTTTTCATACACATTATAGATACTTTTCAAATCCATGTTAAAACATTGTTTGAAAGATATGAAATATTTATTTATAAGAAATACTAGCATTTACTATGTTATAAAACATTTTTAATGTCACAAACATATTATGGAATGTGTGAACATTTCTTTTCAATAACGTTCATTTTCTAATGATATTAACATTTTTTTCAATTACACGCCATGTATTTAAGTGTATAACAATTTTAAAAATTGTGACATATGTTTTTATTAAAACGCAAGAGCAATTTCGAAATGTTACATAATTTATTTTCTTCAAAAGTTGACAGAACCTTTTTTCACACTACAAGAACATATTTTAAATCTGTGATGAACACGCTTAAAAATTAATTGGATCATTTTCGTAGTATTGGTATCTAATAGTAATTTTTAAACTATAAATAAAAGTAAAAAATACATTAGTGACGTTCACATGATGAAATCACATGAATACTGGTCAACCTATTGCCCTCCCTCTTTGGGCGAGCTTTCTTTTTTTTTTTAAATAAACTTTCGGCGAGCTTATTACCATATCGCAGTTTAAAAAGAATCTATTGTTTGACACAAAACTGAGACATAGCCGCGGCAGAGAAATAGCTCTCACGGAATGATCTACTCCCTCTGTTCCTGAATGTAAGTATTTTTAGACATTTCAAATGGACTAAAATATATGAATGTATGTAGACATATTTTAGAGTATAGATTTATTTATTTTACTTCATATGTAGTTATTTATTGAAATGTTTAAAAAGACTTATATTTAAAAACAGAGGAATTAGTTGTTTTCTGTGCGAGCGACTATTGGACCGGCCACGTAGGAGCTCTTTTTTTAAGAATTATATAGGGAACTCCTATTCGGCGCTCCAGGCGCCAAAGAATGAAATCACTAGTTGAGAAGTATTTGTTGTAAAGATTACTTTAACTTCCCAGATTGTGACAAATGACGCATATGCAGCACACCACTTGTCGCAACCTTTCTCTTTTTTCATAGATTTGTATATTCAAAATGTTTTATCTCTCAAACCATGCGTTTAAATCTCAAACCGTTTTCATTGTTGAATTCCTCGCATCGAGATTTTTAAAACTAGATCACATGCTGATAGGTTTTGACGAACTTTTTTTCAGAAAAAACCAGCCGAAAAGAACCGAACGAAAAAACCGAATCGGGAGCACGAGTTTTTTCCCTTTCCGAAAGAGGTATGCCCGTGCCTCTCAAAAAATCACAACTGTGCCTCTCGCGAAAACAAAACCGTGACTCTCGCGAAAGAAAAAAAAAAGAGAAAATGCGTTTTTTTTTCGTTTCCGAGGAGGCACGGCCGTGACTCTCACGAAAGCACACCCATGCCTCTCGCGGAAGCGAAACTGTGACTCTCGCGGAAGGAAAAAAACAGAAAACACATTTTTTTCCCGTTTCCGAGAGGCATGGCCGTGACTCTCGCGAAAGCACAACCGTGCCTCTCGCGGAAACAAAACCGTGACTCCCACGAAAGGGAAAAAACAGAAAACGCGTTTTTTTTCATTTCCAAGAGGCACGGCCGTGACTCTCGCGAAAGCACAACCGTGCCTCTCGCGGAAGCAAAACCAGGACTCTCGCAAAAGGAAAAAAAACGGAAAACGCGTTTTTTTTCGTTTTCGAGAGGCACGCCCGTGAATCTCGCGAATGCAAAACCGTGCCTCTCACGGAAGCAAAACCGTGACTCTCACGTAAGGAAAAAAAACGCATTTTTTTGCGCTAAAAAATTCGATTTTTTTGTCGAAAAGCTAAGGAAGACCGGCGGAAAACCAAAACGTCGGAAAAACCCAGAAAAAACTGTTCAAATAGCCGAAAACGCGTGCGGAAAAATAAAAAAAAACAAAATTCGGAGGGAGCGCCTAAAACGCGACACGTGACGAATGGCTGAGAGCGCGCCAAGTGGCGCTGATTGTTAGGAGACTCCTGAAGGAGCGCTCGTTAACTAGTGACTGCCGCCAAAGAAGCTCCATGGCGCCCACGTGCCGAGGTTGATGGGCTGGCACATGTAGATTCACTTGTTTTCCTTGTTCCCTCGTTCTCATTTCGCAAAACAAAAACGAAAAAATGAAATAATTCACAAACAACTAAAAATCATGAATTCAGAAAAGTTTACGGATTTAAAAAAAAATTAATGTACTTGAAAAGTAAGTTCATCAATTTAAAAAAAGTTCATTGAATTTAGAAAAGTTTAATAAATTTGAAAAAATGTTCATCAGATTTGAAAAAGCTTCCTCGAATTTAAAAATATGTTTGTCAAATTTCAAAAAATTTGATCAAAATCTTTAAATGTCGGGTTTGAAAAAAATGTTCAAGTTTTTTAAACTGCGCATTAAAGGAAAAAAAGAGGACAAGAAAAAAGAATGGAAAGAAGAAAAATGACAAGAAAAAAAGAAACAAACCGAACTGAAGAGACGGAATAAGAAAACAAAATGAAGTGGGCGTACGTGAGCGGGTGAGTGGCTTGGTGGTTGCTGCGCTCCCTTTGAACTAGGGCAGCGCTGGGCGCCGGCGTGCTGGCCCAGTTATTCGATCGGTCGGCCAGAGCCGTATGATCTAAACACGCATAACCGTCAGATTTGACCTTGTCTTTCTTCCATCGTCAACCTCCCGTGCTGGAAAAGGGAGAGGACCGCCTCACACGAGCTGACCGCCCCCGCTCGCGTCGACTGCCTCCCGCGTCTCCTCATCTTCCTCACCGCCGGCTGCTGCCCTCGCCGCCGGTCGCCGCCCTCACCTGTGTCATCTCATGCGTTTCTCCCCTTTGTGGATGCAGTAGCGTGCGCCCATGGTTGCAGGCTTGCAGCTCCGGTGACACCGCTCGCAACTCCAGTGCACGACGGCCACGCTCCGGTGATGACGGTTCGCCGGACACAACGCCTGGACAGCAAGCTCAAAAAAAAAAGATGCATCTCTCCTTGGATTGCCGGTAGCAGCAAAAATGTCCACCGGTCGTAGCAAAAAAAAAAGTACGGTTCCAGCAAAAAACAACATGTAGCATCTTCGTCTTGTCCACCCCCGGTCACCGGCTTGAAGCTTTTCGCACATACGATTGAAGCTTTCTCTGTCAACGATTGCAACTTTCCTGATTATGCAGAATCGGGTTATAGCTTTCTCTTTGAATGGTTGAAGCTTTTTCCCTCTACGATAGAAGCTTTTCTATAAACGATTGAAACTATTTTCATTTTGAGCAGCGCCTGGTTAAAAAGCTTTCTCCATCGTTTCGATTGAAGCTTTTTTCATAGAAGGTTGTAGCATTTTTTGTCGATGGTTGTAGCTTTCCGTGTACAAAGCATGTAGCAAAAACGTTACCCGGTAGTAGCAAAATCAAGATGTGCTTGAAGCAAAAACCATCGTCTCGTTGTCAGGGGTCGTAATGGATGTAGCAAAAAAAATCTTGAATGGTAGCAAAAATAGACGATGGTTGCAGCAAAAAGGGCATCATCACCATTGTGAGTTCGTGCTAATTGCGAATGATTGCAGCAAAAAAGTTGCCGGTGGTAGCTTTCACCATCGCCGGTTGCAGCACCTCGAAGATGCAGCTCCAACCCGCTGGCATCGCCCGGCCCAGCTTTCTCCCAACACAACACCGTTGGTTATCTTTGCGTCGTCCCTGAGATCTGCCACTGCCGCATCTTTCATGCCTCATCACGCACGACCATGGCGACATAGAGCAGCACGAGGGCGCTGCCATGGCGACGAGGTTGCAGCAAAATGCAGTGGGATTGGGTTTCTGTGTTGCTTAGCAGCGGGGGCGCGAGGGGCGCGCGGCTGGGCGCGAGCCCACTGGCCGGTGGTGCTCGCCGGGGAAAGAGAAAAAATAAATCGGGTAAAGTGGAAGAAGATAAGGCTAAAAAAAACTGGACGCGGGATAGACATACGGTCCCTATTGATCGAACGCTTGCGATTCGACCGGGCGAGCGTTCAGCCGGCGCACCGGCTGTAAACGTTTCCCAACTACGAGGTCGGCAGTTTGATAGTAATTGGCCCGGCCCACTATAGCATAGTTGAAAGTAGAAAAAATGGTGTGAGCGGGGATCGATCCCAGGATCTGCTCCGCAACAATTAGCAACTGCGTCACCTAGCAAGTTTGTGTTTTGATACTAGGGCGTCCCCTAGTTAAAGGAAATCATGTGGTCTGCTATTAGTTTTTTCAGGTTTTTTTTGTTTTTCCTTTTTTTCATTGGTTTTTCTTTGTTCTTTTCTATTTTGATGACAAGTTTTTTTATTTTATTTGTTTTCTCTATTTATTTCTTGATTATATTAGATGTTTTCTCTTTTCTTTATTTTTCTTTTGTTTTCGTTGTTTCTTTCTCCGTTCTCACTAGCTTTTTTTCATTCTCTTTTATTCTTCTTTTTCCTTGGTTTTGTTTGCTTCTTTTCTCATTTTTCATCAGTTTTGTTTTGTTTTGTTTTCTCTCTGGGTTTCATTGTTTTCTATACACATTTTTGTTATATATCTAATACATTTTTATAATACACAGTTAACATTTTTCAAATACAAGATTAACTTTTATTGAATACATGGTCAACATTTTTTCTATACACATTAATAAATCAAATGTTTGATTAATATTTTTCAAATAGCAAATTAACATTTTTTGAATACATGGTCAACTTTTTTATACACATTTAACATTTTTCTCAAATGCTTGATTAACACTTTTCAAATGTAGGTTTACCATTTTTTAATACATTGTCAATATTTTTTCAATACACATTTAACATTTTTCAAAGACAAGTTTAACATTTTTTAATAAATGGTCAACATTTTTTCTATACACATTTTCTATCATCCACATATCATATTCCGCTCACGTGCCTCAAGTTGCATCGCTCGGGTCTCGCTATGGAGAAAAGGTCGATTTAAGCGTTCCTCTAGAGCTAGGTCTAGAGGTGCTTTAAGATTTGGGGAGGCTAAGATTTCGATGGAACTCAAGCAACCAAATGGACCAAAACTGCATCCAGCAGGTCTAGCTGAGCCTAATGCAGGCTACCAGACATGCCCCAAGTGCATGGACCCAAGCCAACGCCCATGTGAGCGGCGACGACGAGTTCTTGCGTGCCAGGTCCAGCACCATCGCGTCGTCCTTGGCTCTGACCGGTGACTAGTGCTACATGTGAGTTGCGTTGGGATTTTCCCCAAAGAGGAGGGGAGATGTAATACGGTAGAGATAAATATTTCCCTCAGTGAAAACCAAGGTTTATCAGACCAACAGGAGAATCACGCAAAGCCTCGTGAACAACACCTGCACACACAAAAGCAAATACTTACACCCAACACGGGCAAGAGGGTTGTCAATCCCCTTTAACTTGTACTTGTAAGGATCAAATCTTGTAGTGTTAGATAAATAAATTGCAAAACAAAATAAAATATAAAAAATTGCATCAAGGTAATTTAGCTTTTGTAATATGATAAAGGTAGACCCAGGCGCCATAATTTTCACTAGAGGTTTCTCTCTTGAACACATAGCATACGGTGGGTGAACAAATTACTATTGGGCATTCAATAGAAAAACACATAGTTATGACGATATCCAAGGCAATGATCATGTATATAGGCATCACGTCCGAGACAAGTAGATCGACTCGTACCTGCATCTACTACTACTACTTCATCAATCGACCGCTATCCAGTATGCATCTATGGTATTAAGTTCATGAAAAATGGAGTAACGCCTTAAGTAAGATGACATGATGTAGACAAAGTAAATCTAATCAATATGAATAAACCACATCGTTTTACCCTTAATGACAACAATACAAACATGTGCCTTGTCCCTTTCTATGACTAGGATATGGAGCACCGCAAGATTGAACCCATCACAAAGTACCTCTCCCACTGAAGATAAATCAATCTAGTTGGCCAAAGCAAACGGATAGGTCGGAGAGAAATACAAAACTATAACAATCATGCATAATAAAGTTCAGAAAAGACTCAATTACTTCTCATGAATATTCAGATCATATACCCACAATTCATCGGATCCCAACAAACACACCACAAAAGAAGATTACATCGGATAGAACTCTAAGAACATCAAGGAGAACATCGTATTGAAGATCAAAGAGAGGGAAGAAGTCATCTAGCTACTAGCTATAGACCCGTAGGTCTGTGGTGAACTAATCACGCATCATCGGAAGACGACAAGGATGATGTAGAAGCCCTTGCTACCTCTTTTAGCACTGCGTTGGTTTTCCCCGAAGAGGAAGGGATGATGCAGCAAAGTAGCGTAAGTATTTCCCTTAGTTTTTGAGAACCAAGGTATCAATCCAGTAGGAGGCTACGCGTGAGTCCCTCGCACCTGCACAAAACAAATAAATCCTCGCAACCAACGCAAATAGGGGTTGTCAATCCCTATAGGGCCACTTACGAGAGTGAGATCTGATAGATATGAAAGATAATATTTTTGGTATTTTTATGATAAAGATGCAAAGTAAAATAAAGGCAAAGTAAAATAGCAAAGTAAATAACTAAGTAGTAGGAGATTGATATGATAAAGATAGACCCGGGGGCCATAGGTTTCACTAGTGGCTTTTCTCGAGAGCATAAGTATTCTACGGTGGGTGAACAAATTACTGTTGAGCAATTGAGAGAATTGAGCATAGTTATGAGAATATCTAGGTATGATCATGTATATAGGTATCACGTCCGAGACAAGTAGACCGACTCTTGCCTGCATCTACTACTATTACTCCACTCATCGACCGCTATCCATCATGCATCTAGAGTATTAAGTTAAAAACAGAGTAACGCCTTAAGCAAGATGACATGATGTAGAGGGATAGACTCATGCAATATGAAGAAAACCCCATCTTGTTATCCTCGATGGCAACAATACAATACGTGCCTTGCTGCCCGTACTGTCACCGGGAAAGGACACCGCAAGATTGAACCCAAAGCTAAGCACTTCTCCCATTACAAGAAAGATCAATCTAGTAGGCCAAACCAAACTGATAATTCAAAGAGACTTGCAAAGATAACCAATCATACATAAAAGAATTCAAAGAAGATTCAAATATTATTCATAGATAGACTTGATCATAAACCCACAATTCATCGGTCTCAACAAACACACCGCAAAAAGAAGATTACATCGAATAGATCTCCACAAGAGAGGGGGAGAACATTGTATTGAGACCCAAAAAGAGAGAAGAAGCCATCTAGCTACTAACTATGGACCCGTAGGTCTGAGGTAAACTACTCACACTTCATCGTAGGGGCTATGGTGTTGATGAAGAAGCCCTCCGTGATCGATGCCCCCTCGGGCGGAGCTCCGGAACAGGCCCCAAGATGGGATCTCATGGATACAGAAAGTTACGGCGGTGGAATTAGGGTTTTGGCTCCTGTTCTGATCGTTTGGGGGTACGTGGATATATATAGGAGGAAGAAGTACGTCGGTGGAGCAACAGGGGGCCCACGAGGGTGGAGGGCGCGCCTGGGGGGGGGGGGGTAGGCGTGCCCCCTACCTCGTGGCCTCCTGTTACGTGTCTTGACGTAGGGTCCAAGTCTCCTGAGTTGTATTCGATGAGAAAATCACGTTCCCGAAGGTTTCATTCCGTTTGGACTCCGTTTGATATTCCTTTTCTTCGAAACCCTAAAACAGGCAAAAAACAACAATTCTGGGTTGGGCCTCCGGTTAATAGGTTAGTCCCAAAAATAATATAAAAGTGGATAATAAAGCCCAATAATGTCCAAAACAGTAGATAATATAGCATGGAGCAATCAAAAATTATAGATATGTTGGAGACGTATCAAGCATCCCCAAGCTTAATTCCTGCACGTCCTCGAGTAGGTAAATGATAAAAACAATATTTTTGATGCGGAGTGCTATTTGGCATAATTTTAATATAATTTTTCTTAATTGTGGTATGAATATTCAGATCCGAAAGATTCAAGACAAAAGTTCATATTGACATAAAAATGATAATACTTCAAGCATACTAACTAAGCAATTATGTCTTCTCAAAATAACATGGCCAAAGAAAGTTCATCCCTACAAAATCATATGGTTTAGTCATGTTTCATTTTCGTCACACAAGAATGCTATCATCATGCACAATCCCGATGACAAGCCAAGCAATTGTTTCATACTTTAGTAATCTCAAACCTATAAATTTTCACGCAATATATGAGCGCGAGCCATGGAAATAGCACTATAGGTGGAATAGAATATAATGAGGGGGTTATGTGGAGAAGACAAAAAAGGAGGAAATCTCACATCAACGAGGCTAATCAATGGGCTATGGAGATGCCCACCGATTGATGTTAATGCAAGGAGTAGGGATTGCCATGCAACAGATGCACTAGAGCTATAAATGTATGAAAGCTCAACAAAAGAACTAGTGGGTGTGCATCCAACTTGCTTGCTCACGAAGACCTAGGGCACTTGAGGAGGCCCATTGTTGGAATATACAAGCCAAGTTCTATAATGAAAATTTCCCACTAGTATATGAAAGTGATAACATGAGAGACTCTCTACTATGAAGATCATGGTGCTACTTTGAAGCACAAGTGTGGAAAAAGATAGTAACATTGTCCCTTCTCTCTTTTTCTCTCATTTTTTTATTTTCTCTTTTTTGGGCCCTTTCTCATTCTTTTTATGGCCTTTCTCTCTTTTTTTATTCCTCACTTGGGACAATGCTCTAGAAAATGATGATCATCACACTTCTATTTATTTACAACTCAATGATTACAACTCGATACTAGAACAAAGATGACTCTATATGAATGCCTCCGGCGGTGTACCGGGATATGAAATGGACCAAGAGTGACATGTATGTAAGAATTATGAATGGTGGCTTTGCCACAAATACTATGTCAACTACATGACCATGCTAAGTAATATGACAATGATGAATGTGTCATGATGAACGGAATGATGGAAAGTTGTATGGCAATATATCTCAGAATGACTATGGAAATGCCATAGTAGGTAGGTATGGTGGCTGTTTTGAGGAAGATATAAGGAGGTTTATGTGTGAAAGAGCATATCATATCACGGGGTTTGGATGCACCGGCGAAGTTTGTGCCAACTCTCAATGTGAGAAAGGGCAATGCACGGTACCGAAGAGGCTAGCAAGGATGGAAGGGTGAGAGTGCGTATAATCCATGGGCTCAACATTAGTCATAAAGAACTCACATACTTATTGCAAAAATCTACAAGTCATCAAAAACCTCCGTACTACGCGCATGCTCCTAGGGGGATAGATTGGTAGGAAAAGACCATCGCTCGTCCTCGACCGCCACTCATAAGGAAGACAATCAAATAACACCTCTTGTTTCAAATTTGTTGCATAACATTTACCATACGTGCATGCTACGGGACTTGCAAACCTCAACACAAGTATTTCTAAATTTCACAACTACTCAACTAGCATGACTTTGATATTATTACCTCCATGTCTCAAAACAATCATCAAGCATCAAACTTCTCTTAGTATTCAACACACTCATAAGAAAGTTTTATTATTAATCTTACATACCAAGCATATTAGGATTTTAAGCAAATTACCATGCTATTAAGACTCTCAAAATAATCTAAGTGAAGCATGAGTGATCAATAGTTTCTATAAAACAAATCCACCATCGTGCTCTAAAAGATATAAGTGAAGCACTAGAGCAAAATTATATAACTCAAAAGATATAAGCGAAGCACATAGAGTATTCTAACAAATTCCAAATCATGTATGGCTCTCTCAAAAGGTGTGTACAGAAAGGATGATTGTGGTAAACTAACAAGCAAAGACTCAAATAATACAAGACGCTCCAAGCAAAACACATATCATGTGGTAAATAAAAATATAGCTCCAAGTAAAGTTACCGATAGAAGTAGACGAAAGAGGAGATGCCTTCCGGGGCATCCCCAAGCTTTGGCTTTTAGGTGTCCTTAGATTATCTTGGGGGTGCCATGGGCATCCCCAAGCTTAGGTTCTTGCCACTCCTTGTTCCATAATCCATCAATCTTTTACCCAAAAGTTGAAAACTTCACAACACAAAACTTAAAGTAGAAAAACTCGTGAGCTCCGTTAGCGAAAGAAAACAAAAGACCACTTCAAGGTTCTGTAATGAACTCATTCTTTATTTATATTAGTGTTATATCTACTGTATTAAAACTTATCTATGGTTTATAAACTATTTTACTAGCCATAGATTCATCAAAATAAGCAAACAACACACGAAAAACAGAATCTGTCAAAAACAGAACAGTCTGTAGTAATCTGTAGCTAGCGCAAGATCTGGAACACCAAAAATTCTAAAATAAATTGATGGACGTGACAAATTTATCTATTGATCATCTTCAAAAAGAATTAACTAAATAGAAATTTCCAAATAAAAATGACAACAGTTCTTGTGAGCGCTAAAGTTTCTGTTTTCTACAGCAAGTTCAACAAGACTTTCCCCAAGTCTTCCCAACGGTTCTACTTGGCACAAACACTAATTAAACACAAAAAACACAACCAAAACAAAGGCTAGATAATTTATTTATTACTAAACAGGAGCAAAAATCAAGTAATAAAAATAAAATTGGGTTGCCTCCCAACAAGTGCTATCGTTTAACACCCCTAGCTAGGCATAACAAGCAAGAATAGATCTAGGTATTGCCATCTTTGGTAGGCAATCCATAAGTGGCTCTCATAATAGATTCATAAGGTAATTTAATTTTCGTTCTAGGAAAGTGTTCCATGCCTTTCCTTAATGGAAATTGAAATCTAATATTTCCTTCCTTCATATCAATAATTGCACCAATCGTTCTAAGGAAAGGTCTACCAAGAATAATAGGACATGAAGGATTGCAATCTATGTCAAGAACGATAAAATCTACGGGCACATAATTCCTATTTGCAACAATAAGAACATCATTAATTCTTCCCATAGGTTTCTTAATAGTGGAATCCGCAAGGTGCAAGTTCAGAGAGCAATCATCAAAATCACGAAAACCTAACAAATCACACAAAGTCTTTGGAATCGTGGAAACACTAGCAACCAAATCACATAAAGCATAGCATTCATGATCTTTAATTTTAATTTTAATAGTTGGTTCCCACTCATCATAAAGTTTTCTAGGGATAGAAACTTCCAATTCAAGTTTTTCTTCATAAGATTGCATCAAGGCATCAACAATATGTTTAGTAAACGCTTTATTTTGACTATAAGCGCGAGGAGAATTTAGCACGGATTGCAAAAAGGAAATACAATCAATCAAAGAGCAATTCTCATAGTTAAATTCCTTGAAATCCATAATAGTGGGTTTAGCAACATCTAGGGTTTTAATTTCTTCAATCCCACTTTTATCAAATTTAGCATCAAGATCAAAAGATTCAGAATTCTCGGAACGCCTTCTAGGTAAAGGTGGATCATATTCAGTCCCATCATTATCAAGATTCATATTTCAAAACAAAGATTTAATAGGGGACACATCAATAACTTTTAGATCTTCATCATTATTTTCATAGGAACTAGAAGAATACGCTTTTATAAAGGCATCTTTCTTAGCATGCATCCTAGCGGTTCTTTCTTTGCACTCATCAATGGAAATTCTCATGGATTTGGGAGACTCATTGATATCATGCTTAGGTGGAATAGATCTAATTTTCAAAGAATCAACATCAAGAGCAATTCTATCAACGTTCCTAGCCAAATCATCAATCTTTAGCAATTTTTCTTCAATCATAGCATTAAAATTCTTTTGCAAAGTAATAAATTATTTAATATTAGAATCAAAATCAGAGGGCATCTTATTATAATTTCCATAAGAATTGTTGTAGTAATTACCATAATTATTAGAGGTATTACTAGGATAAGGCCTAGGATTGAAATTTCCTCTATACGCGTTGTTACCAAAATTGTTCCTACCAACAAAATTCACATCCATAGATTCATTATTGTTCTCAATCAAAGTAGACAAGGGCATATCATTAGGATCAGAAGAAACACTCTTATTAGAAAATAATTCCATAAGTTTATCCATCTTTCCACTCAAAACATTAATTTCTTCTATCGCATGCACCTTTTTATTAGTAGATCTTTCAGTATGCCATTGAGAATAATTAACCATAATATTATCTAGGAGTTTAGTAGCTTCTCCTAAAGTGATTTCCATAAAAGTGCCTCCCGTGGCCGAATCTAAATGATTTCTAGAAGCAAAATTCAATCCGGCATAAATTTTTTGTATAATGATCCATAAATTTAAACCATGAGTAGGGCAATTACGTATCATTAATTTCATCCTCTCCCAAGCTTGTGCAACATTCATGATTAAGTTGCTTAAAATTCATAATATTGTTTCTAAGAGAGATAATCTTAGCGGGAGGAAATACTTAGAGATAAAATCACCTTTGCACTTATTCTATGAATCAATACTAGTTTTAGGCAAAGACGAAAACCAAGCTTTAGCCCGATCTCTAAGCGAAAAAGGAAATAGCTTCAACTTAACAATATCATTGTCCACATCTTTCTTCTTTTGCATGTCACACAAATCAACGAAGCTATTTAGATGGGTAGCGACATCTTCACTAGGAAGGCCGGAGAACGGATCTTTCATAACAAGATTCAACAAAGCATCATTAATTTCACAAGATTCAGCATCGGTAAGAGGAGCAATCGGAGTGCTAATAAAATCATTGTTGTTGGTATTGGTGAAGTCACACAATTTAGTATTATCTTGAGCCATCGTGACAAGCAAGCAAACTAACACACAAGCAAACAAAAAGCAAGCGGGCAAAAGAGGCAAATAGAGGGAGGATAGAGAAAGAGAGGTCAAATAAAACGGCAAGGGTGAAGTGGGGGAGAGGAAAACGAGAGGCAAATGGCAAATAATGTAATGTGGGAGATAAGGGTATGTGATGGGTACTTGGTATGTTGACTTTTAGGTAGACCTCCCCAGCAACGGCGCCAGAAATCCTTCTTGCTACCTCTTTTAGCACTGCGTTGGTTTTCCCCGAAGAGGAAGGGATGATGCAGCAAAGTAGCGTAAGTATTTCCCTCAGTTTTTGAGAACCAAGGTATCAATCCAGTAGGAGGCTATGCGCGAGTCCCTCGCACCTGCACAAAACAAATAAATCCTCGCAACCAACGCAAATAGGGGTTGTCAATCCCTATAGGGCCACTTCTGAGAGTAAGATCTGATAGATATGATAAGATAATATTTTTGGTATTTTTATGATAAAGATGCAAAGTAAAATAAAGGCAAAGTAAAATAGAAAAGTAAATAACTAATTAGTAGGGGATTGATATGATAAACATAGACCCGGGGGCCATAGGTTTCACTAGTGGCTTCTCTCGAGAGCATAAGTATTCTATGGTGGGTGAACAAATTACTGTTGAGCAATTGACAGAATTGAGCATAGTTATGAGAATATCTAGGTATGATCATGTATATAGGCATCACGTCTGAGACAAGTAGACCGACTCCTGCCTGCATCTACTACTATTACTCCAATCATCAACCGCTATCCAGCATGCATCTAGAGTATTAAGTTAAAAACAGAGTAACGCCTTAAGCAAGATGACATGATGTAGAGGGATAGACTCATGCAATATGAAGAAAACCCCATCTTGTTATCCTCGATGGCAACAATACAATACGTGCCTTGCTGCCCTTACTGTCACCGGGAAAGGACACCGCAAGATTGAACCCAAAGCTAAGCACTTCTCTCATTGCAAGAAAGATCAATCTAGTAGGCCAAACCAAACTGATAATTCGAAGAGACTTGCAAAGATAACCAATCATACATAAAAGAATTCAGAGAATATTCAAATATTATTCATAGATAGACTTGATCATAAACCCACAATTTATCGGTCTCAACAAACACATCGCAAAAAGAAGATTACATCGAATAGATCTCCACAAGAGAGGGGGAGAACATTGTATTGAGATCCAAAAAGAGAGAAGAAGCCATCTAGCTACTAACTATGGACCATTAGGTCTGAGGTAAACTACTCACACTTCATCGGAGGGGCTATGGTGTTGATGAAGAAGCCCTCCGTGATCGATGCCCCCTCCGACGGAGCTCCGGAACAGGCCCCAAGATGGGATCTCGTGGATACAGAAAGTTACGACGGTGGAATTAGGGTTTTGGCTCCTGTTCTGATCGTTTGGGGGTACGTGGATATATATAGGAGGAAGAAGTACGTCGGTGGAGCAACAGGGGGCCCACGAGGGTGGAGGGTGCGCCTAGGGGGGGGGGGTAGGCGCGCCCCCTACCTCGTGGCCTCGTGTTACGTGTCTTGATGTAGGGTCCAAGTCTCCTGAGTTGTATTCGATGAGAAAATCACGTTCCCGAAGGTTTCATTCCGTTTGGACTCTGTTTGATATTCCTTTTCTTCAAAACCCTAAAATAGGCAAAAAACAACAATTCTGGGCTGGGCCTCCGGTTAATAGGTTAGTCCCAAAAATAATATAAAAGTGGATAATAAAGCCCAATAATGTCTAAAACAGTAGATAATATAGCATGGAGCAATCAAAAATTATAGATACGTTGGAGACGTATCAACCCTTCGTGATCGATTCCCTGTAACACCCCAAGACTGGAGCTTCAGATACCTTCCATGATTTCCGAGATACGTTGTGTGATTTTTTGGTTCGTTGCTTTCATTTTTGCATCATGTGCATTGCATCATGTCATCTTGCACCTCTTCTTAAAACTCAACCAATTAAATTGTATGGATCTTCGATTCATTTAAACCGAGGGATATTCACCATGGTGATTTCTCTTTAAAACATATTCTCCAAATATTTTAGGGAGCTATAAAAATTATATTCCAATAATTTGGAATCACCCATAAACACACTTGCAAAATATCCCAATGCCTTTGCTACCTTAATTCTTGGTCTCCAACCTTGCCATATATTGTTTCATCATATTCTAGAGCTCCACCAAAAATCTAAACATTTTTGGACCTTCCCAAACCTCACTTCCTATTCAAATCATTTGAATTTAAATCAAATGAGTTTGAATTTAATCTTTCAATCTTGGCCATTTCTATTTTCTTGGAACGAGCACATTTTTGTGAGTCCGGGAAATTTATCCGCGTGTCCAACTTCTTCCCCTAACCCCCTCTTTCTTTTTCTCCTCTTTATTTGTTTTCTGTTAAAAGAAATAAGAAGAGGAGAGAGAGGGAGAGCAGCCCAATAAGTCCGGCCCTTTTGCTCAACCAGGCCACCCACCGGCCTCTTGGGCCTAGGCCTGCCAGACTGGCCCATTTGCACCGAGGCCTCCCAGGCCACCTAATCCTAACCCTAGCCAGCCTCTCGATTCCCCACTCTCACTCGACTCCTCCTCTAGCGCCGCCAGAGGCACGCACGCAGGCGCAGTCCTCTGCCTCGACCCGACCTCTCACCCTCTCCCTCGCGAGCACCTCTCCTTCTCCTTCGCGTTCTCGAGCGCCCCTCCACCTCGTGACCTGCTGGCCCGACGAACCTCGCCGCTGGCGACCACCCAGGCTGGAGCTCCCGCCGCTGCGCCATGGATGGCCTCGACCTCCTCGTCCTGCACGCATCTCTTGGCGCCCGAGCACCTCGTCCCGCCATCTGGCCTCCGTGCCTGCAAGACCTCATCGCTGCCCCGCGCCGGCGTGCGCCATCGGAGCATCACCGAACCTCGACCTTGCCGGAGCAAAGCACCTCCCCATGCCAGCGCGACCCCATGCGCCGCCATCGAACCTCGCCGTCCTTCTGCACATCATCGCCGGCCCCGCTTCACCTCGTTCCTGCCCTGCCGGCGAGCCCCTGCTCCTGCTCGACCCTACCGTCCGTCGCGCCACCGGCAACCAGCTCCTCGGAGCAGAGCTCCTCCTTCGCCACCTCGTCGTCCTTTGTCGCCAGCGCGCCAAGCCCCGATGACCTGCAGGTCCCATCTCACCGAACCCCCCCATCAGCAGCACCACCTCGCCCTGCTGCCATGTCCTGCCGCTACCGTTGCTTTCCCTGCTTCACATGCTAGCAAGCTCCAAGGCCGTCCCCGAAGAACTCACCTACGACAAGTTCGTGTACCCACGCCGTGTGTTTTCTGCTGCCAAGTACCACGACTACAACTGGTGTGCATTTTTGTCAAGTCCGACTATGACAAACGACTACACGATGAGACGCCAAGTACCACTACACCCGGAGACCTCAGACCCGTCAAGTCCAACAACGAGTGTGCACAACTACCGTCACCCCCGGGAACATCAGATGCATCAAGTTCCTTTTCAAAAACGTGTACTGCTACCGTCGCAAGAATAGAGACCGACAAGTCCGAAGATGCAAGTACCACTCCGGACCATGTATGACTACCGTTGTCGAAGACCCGTGTAACGCAAGCGTCAAGTTCAACTACCATCGCGTGAACCGCTACTTCCACGACGGCCTTGAATGACTACTTCCCTCGACGAACTCGATACGCTTCGAAAACGCACGCTTCGAAGGTATAACCCCGAGACGATCGTCCAAGAATGAATGCTTGTGTTGTATGAGATGCACCCTTTGTCTGCACCGTGTCCGAAGTGTCTCTCGCTTCCATGCCATCGACCCATGGGAACCCGGTATCCGGGATCACCCCATCGTCTTTTGCACGCTCCCGCCACACTTCCTTTGCACCGGTATCTCCACGAGCTACCGGAACCGTTATGTTGCTGTGGCATCATTTTTGGATTCGTTGACGTGGCCCCTTTTCCTTCCGCCATGGCGACAAATGCTCCATATCATGTTCATATCAACATTTTCATAAAATTGCTTAAAACTTGCAAATGTCATCCGCATCATGATAACAACTTCAAGAATGTTTAAGTTGTTGTTTGCATTAAATTGCTAAATGACATGTGGGGATTTACCAGAACGGTTATTTGTTGTTTCCGGCCTCACTTAAAATTTCCAAAAATGCATAGTTTACTTTTGCTTCACCTCGTGCCATGTTTAATAACATTTAATATTGTTGGCTACCTAATCGGGAGTGAACTAAACTTTTGAATGTGGTGTTTCATCAATATGCAACTCGTTGCATATTGTGCTCCACTTAACTTGTAGTATTGTTTGTGCACTTTGCCATGCCATGCCTCATTAAACCGGACATGCATCATACTTGTTTGTGCATCATGCCATGTTTATGCTTGTTGGTTTACCATGTTGTTTGTTTCTTTCCGGTGTTTCTTCTTCTTGTTAGTTCCGATAACATTGCGTTTGTGAGGATCCGTTCGACTACGTCCGTTTGTCTTCTTCATGGACTCGTTCTTCTTCCTTGTGAGATTTCAGGCAAGATGACCATACCCTCGAAATCACTTCTATCTTTGCTTGCTAGTTGTTTTCTCCATCGCTATGTCGCGTTACCTACCACTTGTTTATCATGCCTCCCATATTGCCATGTCAAGCCTCTAACCCACCTTCCTAGCAAACCGTTGTTTGGATATGTTACCGCTTTTGCTCAGCCCCTCTTATAGCATTGCTAGTTGCAAGTGAAGCTGAAGTTTGTTCCATGTTGGAACATGGATATGTTGGGATATCACAACATCTCTTATTTAATTTAATGCATCTATATACTTGGTAAAGGATGGAAGGCTCGGCCTTTTGCCTAGTGTTCTGTTCCACTCTTGCCGCCCTAGTTTCTGTCATACCAGTTTTATGTTCCTTGATTTCGCGTTCCTTACGCGATTGGCTGTTATGGGAACCCCTTGACAGTTCGCTTTGAATAAAACTCCTCCAGCAAGGCCCAACCTTGGTTTTACTTTTGCCACCTCAGACCTTTCCCTTGGGTTCCGCAGACTCAAGGGTCATCTTTATTTTAAACCCCCGGGCCAGTGCTCCTCTGAGTGTTGGTCCAAATTGAAGGAAATATGCCCTAGAGGCAATAATAAAGTTATATTTATTTCCTTATATCATGATAAATGTTTATTATTCATGCTAGAATTGTATTAACCGGAAACATAATACATGTGTGAATACATAGACAAACAGAGTGTCACTAGTATGCCTCTACTTGACTAGCTCGTTGATCAAATATGGTTATGTTTCCTAACCATAGACATGAGTTGTCATTTGATTAACGGGATCACATCATTAGGAGAATGATGTGATTGACTTGACCCATTCCGTTAGCTTAGCACACGATTGTTTAGTTTGTTGCTATTGTTTTCTTCATGACTTATACATGTTCCTATGACTATGAGATCATGCAACTCCCGTTTACCGGAGGAACACTTTGTGTGCCACCAAACATCACAACGTAACTGGGTGATTATAATGCTGCTCTACAGGTGTCTCCGAAGGTACTTGTTAGGTTGGCGTATTTCGAGATTAGGATTTTTCACTCCGATTGTCGGAGAGGTATCTCTAGGCCCACTCGGTAATGCACATCACTTAAGCCTTGCAAGCATTGCAACTAATGAGTTAGTTGCAGAATGATGTATTAAGGAACGAGTAAAGAGACTTGCCGGTAACTAGATTGAACTAGGTATTGAGATACCGACGATCGAATCTCGGGTAAGTAACATACCGATGACAAAGGGAACAACGTATATTGTTATGCGGTTTGACCGATAAAGATCTTCATAGAATATGTGGGAGCCAATATGAGCATCCAGGTTCCACTATTGGTTATTGACCGGAGACATGTCTCGGTCATGTCTACATAGTTCTCGAACCCGTAGGGTCCGCACGCTTAAAGTTTCGATGACGATTGTATTATGAGTTTATGTGATTTGATGTACCGAAGGTAGTTCGGAGTCCCGGATGAGATCGGGGACATGACGAGGAGTCTCGAAATGGTCGAGACATAAAGATCGATATATTGGATGACTATATTCGGACATCGGAAAGGTTCCGAGTGATTCGGGTATTTTCGGGGGTACCAGGGAGTTACGGGAATACGAGGAAGAAGTAATGGGACTCATGGGCCAAGTGGTGGAAGAGAGGAGGCAGGGCGCGCGACCCCCCTAGCCCAAACCAAATTGGACTAGGGGGCCGGCCCCCTTTCCTCCTTTTCCTCCTTCTCCTTCCTTCGCCTTCTCCTCCTTCCTTTCCTCCTCCTAGTAGGAGTAGGAAAGGGGAGTCCTACTCCTACTAGGAGGAGGACTCCTCCTCCTGGCGCACCCATAAAGGGCTGGCCGGCCTCCCCTTGCTCCTTTATATACAGGGGCAGGGGGGCATCTCTAGACACACAAGTTGATCTTCGGTGATCGTTCTTTAGCCGTGTGCGGTGCCCCCTTCCACCATATTCCACCTCGGTCATATCGTAGCGGTGCTTAGGCGAAGCCCTGCGTCGGTAGAACATCATCACCGTAATCACGCCGTCGTGCTGACGAAACTCTCCCTCAACACTCGGCTGGATCGGAGCTCGAGGGACGTCACCGAGTTGAACGTGTGCAGAACTCAGAGGTGCCGTACGTTCGGTACTTGGATCGGTCGGATTGGGAAGACGTACGACTACTTCCTCTACGTTGTGTCAACGCTTCCGTTGCCGGTCTACGAGGGTACGTAGACAACACTCTCCCCTCTCGTTGCTATGCATCACCATGATCTTGCATGTGCGTAGGAATTTTTTTGAAATTACTACGTTCCCCAACAGTGGTATCAGAGCCAGGTTTTATGCGTAGATGTCATATGCACGAGTAGAACACAAGTGAGTTTGGGCGATATAAGTCATACTGCTTACAGCATGTCACACTTCGGTTCGGCGGTATTGTTGGATGAAGCAGCCCAGACCGACATTACGCGTACCCTTACGCGAGACTGATTTTACCGCCGTGCTATGCACACAGGTGACTAGCGGGTGTCAGTTTCTCCAACTTTAGTTGAACCGAGTGTGGCTACGCCCGGTCCTTGAGAAAGTTAAAACAACACTAACTTGACAAACTATCGTTGTGGTTTTCGATGCGTAGGTAAGAACGGTTCTTGCTCAGCCCGTAGCAGCCACGTAAAACTTGCAACAACAAAGTAGAGGACGTCTAACTTGTTTTTGCAGGGCATGTTGTGATGTGATATGGTCAAGACGTGATGAGATATAAGTTGTTGTATAAGATGATCATGTTTTGTTGAAGTTATCGGCAACTGGCAGAAGCCTTATGGTTGTCTCTTTATTGCATAAGATGCAAGCGCCAAATAATTGCTTTACAATTATCGCTATGCGATAGCAATAGTTGCAAGAGAAATAGTTGGCGAGACGACACATTGATATAGATCAAGATGATGGAGATCATGGTTTCATGCCGGTGACGATGGAAATCATGACGATGTTTTGGAGATGGAGATCAAAGGCACAAGATGATGATGGCCATATCATGTCACATATTTTGATTGCATGTGATGTTTATCTTTTATGCATCTTATCTTGCTTTAATTGACGGTAGCATTATCATATGATCTCTCACTAAATTTCAAGATAAAAGTGTTCTCCCTGAGTATGCACCGTTGCCAAAGTTCGTCGTGCCCAGACACCACGTGATGATCGGGTGTGATAAGCTCTACGTCCATCTACAACGGGTGCAAGCCAGTTTTGCACATGCAGAATACTCAGGTTAAACTTGACGAGCCTAGCATATGCAGATATGGCCTCGGAACACTGAGACTGAAAGGTCGAGCGTGAATCATAGTAGATATGATCAACATAGTGATGTTCACCATTGAAAACTACTCCATTTCACGTGATGATCGGTTATGGTTTAGTTGATTTGGATCACGTGATCACTTAGAATATTAGAGGGATGTCTTTCTAAGTGGGAGTTCTTAAGTAATATGATTAATTGAACTTAAATTTATCATGAACTTAGTCCTGGTAGTATTAGCATATCTATGTTGTAGATCAATAGCTCGTGTTTAGCTCCCCTGTTTTATTTTTGATATGTTCCTAGAGAAAACTAAGTTGAAAGATGTTAGTAGCAATGATGCGGATTGGATCCGTGATCTGAGGTTTATCCTCATTGCTGCACAGAAGAATTATGCCCTTAATGCACCGCTAGGTGAAAGACCTATTGCAGGAGCAGATGCAGATGTCATGAACGTTTGGCTAGCTCAATATGATGACTACTTGATAGTTTACTGCACCATGCTTAACAGCTTAGAATCGGGACTTCAAAGACATTTTGAACGTCATGGATCATATGGATGTTCCAGGAGTTGAAGTTAATATTTCAAGCAAATACCTGAGTTGATAGATATGAAGTCTCCAACAAGTTCTATAGCTAAAAGATGGAGGAGAATAGCTCAAGCAGTGAGCATGTGTTCAGATTGTCTGGGTACTACAATCGCTTGAATCAAGTGGGAGTTAATCTTCCAGATAAAATAGTGATTGACAGAATTCTCTAGTCACCATCACCAAGTTAGTAGAACTTCGTGATGAACTATAGTATGCAAGGGATGATGAAAACGATTCCCGAGCTTTTCATGATGATGAAATCAATGAAGGTAGAAATCAAGAAAGAGTATCAAGTGTTGATGATTAACAAAACCACTAGTTTCAAGTAAAGGGACAAAGGGAAGAAAGGGGAACTTCAAGAAGAACGACAAACAAGTTGCTGCTCAAGTAAAAAAACCCAAGTTTGGACCTAAGCCTGAAACTGAGTGCTTCTACTGCAAAGGGACTGGTCATTGGAAGCGGAACTACCCCAAATAATTGGCGGATAAGAAGGATGGCAAAGTGAACATAGGTATATTTGATATACATGTTATTGATGTGTACTTTACTAGTGTTTATAGCAACCCCTCAGTATTTGATACTGTTCAGTTGCTAAGAGTAGTAACTCGAAACGGGAGTTGCAGAATGAACAGAGACTAGTTAAGGGTGAAGTGACGATGTGTGATGGAAGTGGTTCCAAGATTGATATGATCATCATTGCACACTCCCTATACTTTTGGGATTAGTGTTAAACCTAAATAAATGTTATTTGGTGTTTGCGTTGAGCATGAATATGATTTTATCATGTTTATTGCAAAACGGTTATTCATTTAAGTTAGAGAATAATTGTTGTTATGTTTACATGAATAAAACCTTCTATGGTCATACACCCAATGAAAATGGTTCGTTGGATCTCGATCGTAGTGATACACATATTCATAATATTGAAGCCAAAAGATGCAAAGTTAATAATGATAGTGCAACTTATTTGTGGCACTGCCGTTTAGGTCATATTGGTGTAAAGCGCATGAAGAAACTCCATGCTGATGGGATTTTGGAATCACTTGATTATGAATCATTTTGATGCTTGCGAACCATGCCTCATGGGCAAGATGACTAAGACTCCCTTCTCCGGAACAATGGAGCGAGCAACCGACATATTGGAAATAATACATACTGATGTATGCAGTCCAATGAGTGTTGAGGCTCGCGGCGGGTATCATTATTTTCTGATCTTCACAGATGATTTGAGCAGATATGAGTATATCTACTTGATGAAACACAAGTCTGAAATATTTGAAAAGTTCAAAGAATTTCAGAGTGAAGTGGAGAATCATCGTCAAAAATAAAAGTTTCTACAATATGATCGCAGAAGTAAAATATTTGAGTTACGAGTTTGGCCTTCAGTTAAAACAATGTGAAATAGTTTCACTACTCACGCCACCTGGAACACCACAGTGTAATGGTGCGATCTATGATGTCTCTTACCGATTACCACTATCGTTTTGGGGTTATGCATTAGAGACAGCTACATTCACGTTAAATAGGGCACCATCTAAATCTGTTGAGACGACACCGTATGAACTGTGGTTTGGCGAGAAACCTAAGCTGTCGTTTCTTAAAGTTTGGGACTATGATGCTTATGTGAAAAAGTTTCAACATGATAAGCTCGAACCCAAATCGGAGAAGTAAATCTTCATAGGATACCCAAAAGAAAATGTTGGGTACACCTTCTATCACAGATCCAAAGGCAAGATATTCATTGGTGAGAATGGATCCTTTCTAGAGAAGGAGTTTCTCTCGAAAGAAGTGAGTGGGAGGAAAGTAGAACTTGATGAGGTAACTGTACCTGCTCCCTTATTGGAAAGTAGTTCATCACAGAAATCTATTCCTGTGACTACTAGACCAATTAGTGAGGAAGCTAATGATGATGATCATGTAACTTCAGATCAAGTTACTACCGAACCTCGTAGGTAAACCAGAGTGAGATCCACACCAGAGTGGTACGGTAATCCTTTTCTGGAGGTCATGTTACTTGACCATGACGAACCTACGAACTATGAGGAAGCGATGATGAGCCCAGATTCCACGAAATGGCTTGAGGCCATGAAATCTGAGATGAGATCCATGTATGAGAGCAAAGTATGGACTTTGATTGACTTGCCCAATGATCGGCGAGCCATTGAGATTAAATGGATCTTCAAGAGGAAGACGGACGCTGATAGTAGTGTTACCATCTACAAAGCTAGAATTGTCGCAAAAAGGTTTTCGACAAGTTCAAGGTGTTGACTACGATGAGAGTTTCTCACTCGTATCTATGCTTAAGTCTGTCCGAATCATGTTAGCAATTGCCGCTTTTTATGATTATGAAATTTGGCAGATGGATGTCAAAACTGCATTCCTGAATGGATTTCTGGAAGAAGAGTTGTATATGATGCAACCGGAAGGTTTTGTCGATCCAAAGGGAGCTAACAAAGTGTGCAAGCTCCAGCAATCCATTTACGGACTGGTGCAAGCCTCTCGGAGTTGGAATAAATGCTTTGATAAGTTTATCAAAGCATATAGTTTTATACAGACTTGCGGTGAAGCCTGTATTTACAAGAAAGTGAGTGGGAGCACTACAACATTTCTGATAAGTATATGTGTATGACATATTGTTGATCGGAAATAATGTAGAATTATTCTGCAAAGCATAAAGGAGTGTTTGAAAGGAGTTTTTTCAAATAAAGATCTCGGTGAAGCTGCTTACATATTGAGCATCAAGATCTATAGAGATAGATCAAGACGCTTGATAAGTTTTCAATGAGTACATACCTTGACAAGTTTTTGAAGTAGTTCAAAATGGAACATTTAAAGAAAGAGTTCTTGCCTATGTTACAAGGTGTGAAATTGAGTAAGACTCAAAGCCCGACCACGACAGAAGATAGAAAGAGAATGCAAGTCATTCCCTATGCCTTGGCCATAGGTTCTATAAAGTATGCCATGCCGTGTACCAAATCTATTGTATACCCTACACTGTTTTTGGCAAGGGAGTACAATAGTGATCTAGGAGTAGATCACTAGACAACAGTCAAAATTATCCTTAGTGGAATAAGGATATGTTTCTCGATTATGGAGGTGACAAAAAAGGTTCGTCGTAAAGGGTTACGTCGATGCAAATTTTGACACTGATCCAGATGACTCTAAATCTCAATCTGGATACATATTGAAAGTGGGAGAAATTAGCTAGAGTAGCTCCGTGCAGAGCATTGTTGACATAGAAATTTGCAAAATACTTACGGATCTAAATGTGGCACACCCGTTGACTAAACTTCTCTCACAAGCAAAACATGATCACACCTTATTACTCTTTGGGTGTTAATCACATAGCGATGTGAACTAGATTATTGACTCTAGTAAACCTTTTGGGTGTTGGTCACATGTCGATGTGAACTATGGGTGTTAATCACATGGTGATGTGAACTATTGGTATTAAATCACATGGCGATGTGAACTAGATTATTGACTCTAGTGCAAGTGGGAGACTGAAGGAAATATGCCCTAGAGGCAATAATAAAGTTATTATTTATTTCCTTATATCATGATAAATGTTTATTATTCATGCTAGAATTGTATTAACTGGAAACATAATACATGTGTGAATACATAGACAAACAGAGTGTCCCTAGTATGCCTCTACTTGACTAGCTCGTTGATCAAAGATGGTTATGTTTCCTAACCATAGACATGAGTTGTCATTTGATTAACGGGCTCACATCATTAGAAGAATGATGTGATTGACTTGACCCATTCCGTTAGCTTAGCACTTGATCGTTTAGTTTGTTGCTATTGCTTTCTTCATGACTTATACATGTTCCTATGACTATGAGATTATGCAACTCCCGTTTACCGGAGGAACACTTTGTGTGCCACCAAACGTCACAACGTAACTGAGTGATTATAAAGGTGCTCTACAGGTGTCTCCTAAGGTACTTGTTGGGTTGGCGTATTTCGAGATTAGGATTTGTCACTCCCATTGTCGGAGAGGTATCTCTGGGCCCACTCGGTAATGCACATCACTTAAGCCTTGCAAGCATTGCAACTAATGAGTTAGTTGCGGAATGATGTATTATAGAATGAGTAAAGAGACTTCCCGGTAATGAGATTGAACTAGGTATTGAGATACCGACGATCGAATCTCGGGCAAGTAACATACCGATGACAAAGGGAACAACGTATATTGTTATGCGGTCTGACCGATAAAGATCCTCATAGAATATGTGGGAGCCAATATGAGCATCCAGGTTCCGCTATTGGTTATTAACCGGAGACATGTCTCGGTCATGTCTACATAGTTCTCGAACCCGTAGGGTCCGCACGCTTAAAGTTTCGGTGACGATTGTAGTATGAATGTATGTGATTTTATGTACCGAAGGTAGTTCGGAGTCCCGGATGAGATCGGGGACATGACGAGGAGTCACGAAATTGTCGAGACATAAAGATTGATATATTGGACGACTATATTCGGACATCGGAAAGGTTCCGAGTGATTCGGGTATTTTCGAGGGTACCGGTGAGTTACGGGAATACGAGGAAGAAGTAATGGGCCTCATGGGCCAAGTGGTGGAAGAGAGGAGGCAGGGCGCGTGCCCCCCCTAGCCCAAACCGAATTGGACTAGGGGGCCGGACCCCCTTTCCTCCTTCTCCTTCCTTCTCCTTCTCCTCCTTCCTTTCCTCCTCCTAGTAGGAGTAGGAAAGGGGAGTCCTACTCCTACTAGGAGGAGGACTCCTCCTCCTGGCGCACCCATAGAGGGCCGGCCGGCCTCCCCCCTTGCTCCTTTATATACATGGGCATGGGGCACCTCTAGACACACAAGTTGATCTTCGTGATTGTTCCTTAGCCGTGTGCGGTGCCCCCTTCCACCATATTCAACCTCGGTCATATCGTAGGGGTGCTTAGGCGAAGCCCTGCGTCGGTAGAACATCATCACCGTCATTACGCCGTCATGCTGGCGAAACTCTCCCTCAACACTCGGCTGGATCGGAGCTTGAGGGACGTCACCGAGTTGAACGTGTGCAGAACTCGGAGGTGCCGTACGTTCGGACTTGGATCGGTCGGATCGGGAAGACGTACGACTACTTCCTCTACGTTGTGTCAATGCTTCCATTGCCGGTCTACGAGGGTACGTAGACAACACTCTCCCCTCTCGTTGCTATGCATCACCATGATCTTGCGTGTGCGTAGGAATTTTTTTGAAATTACTACGTTCCCCAACACAAACTAGAGCCCCTTGCAGCGCCACCTCGGGGAAACTTGAGGGCTGGTTTTAGTTGTACGGAGTGCTCATCCGGTGTGCCCTGAGAACGAGATATGTGCAGCTCCCATCGGGATTTGTCGGCACATTCGGGCGGCTTTGCTGGTCTTGTTTTACCATTGTCGAAATGTCTTCTATCCGGGATTCCAAGACTGACCGGGTCTTCTTCGGAGAAGGAATATCCTTCGTTGACCGTGAGAGCTTGTGATGGGCTAAGTTGGGACACCCCTGCAGGGTATAAAATTTCGAGAGCCCTGCCCGCGGTTATGTGGCAGATGGGAATTTGTTAATATCCGGTTGTAGAGAACTTGACACTTGACTTAATTAAAATACATCAACCACGTGTGTAGCCATGATGGTCTCTTTTCGGCGGAGTCCGGGAAGTGAACACGGTTTTGGGTTTTGTATGAACGTAAGTAGTTTCAGGATCACTTCTAGCTTTACGACCGTTGCGTTGCTTCTCTTCTCGCTCTTATTTGCGTATGTTAGCCACCATATTTTCTTAGTGCTTGCTGCAGCTCCACCTCATTACCCTATCCTTCCCATAAGCTTAAATAGTCTTGATCTCGCGGGTGTGAGATTGATGAGTCCTCGTGACTCACAGATACTTCCAAACAGTTGTAGGTGCCGATGATACCAGTGCAGGTGACGCAACCGAGCTCAAGTGGGAGCTCGATGAAGATCTTGATCGTTGTTTTGTGTCTTTTCCGGTTGATCAGTAGTGGAGCCCAGTTGGAACGATCGGGGATCTAGCATTTGGGGTTGTCTTCTTTTATTTTTTGGTTCTGTAGTCGGACCTTGATTGTATTCTGGATGATGTATGTTTAACTTATTATTTGTGTGAAGTGGCGATTGTAAGACAACTCTTTATCCCTCACTACTAGGAAAATGCTTATACATAGAAGTTTACCAGTAGCGTTTGTTTGTGTCCCCATACTACTGGTAATTACCAATAGCGCTGGGTACAAAACGCGCTACTGGTATGGCTTAGCAGCAACGTTGCTTTCTTTTGGGCACACTACTACTAAGTGGTTCTCACCATGCCCAGGTGACAGACTATAGTAGTAGCATGGTGTATAAAAGTTGCGCTACTAATATGAATAGGCGGGGTGAGTTGATGTGCCTCACTTAGCAGCAGCGCCGCACCCGTGCCTCCGCGCTACAACTAATCGACATGCCCTGCCACTTAGTTGCACCACACCGCGACTAAGCGGTGAGTTCTCTCCCCTCTCCCTCCCACGGCCCACCCAATCTTCTCCTCGCCACTGCTCCTCCCAATCCCGCCGCCGATGCATCCTTTATCCCCCAAACGACGGCGACAGGGACGCCGACGCCCTCACCCGCCTTCCACCTCCCTCAACTTGTCTTCTTGATGGTCGCCTTGGAGGAGCCTGCTTTAGCGCACCACCATGGTCGGGGAAGAGAAGCAGCCGCCGTCGTCTCGATCTCGGGATCTCTCATCGCCGGCACGCATAGGGGAGGAGCGCACTACAAAAAAAATACACTTCCGTGATGATACGTGTTTGTCACAGTAGGTCGCGTTTTTTTTCATGCATGTACATCCATGACGATTTTATGACAGAATCAAGATAGTCATACTTGTGCTGTCGTAGAAGTGTTCCATGACATCACCAAAATTATCATCACGGAAGTGTCCACTTCCATGACGATAAATCACGCGTCACAGAAGTGCTTTTGTCAAGGGTGACCGACATGTGGCATCCACCGTAACGGAACACCGTTAAGCTGTCAGGTCAGATTTTGGATCTGATAACCCGTTAACAGCCCTGACCAATGGGAAATTTCCACATGTAAAATTCTGATTGGCCGAAGGAAACACGTGTTGCCTCACCGTTGGGACAGATGTCATCCACTCATTGGACAGGAGGCACCTATGATAGGTCGACACGTGGCACGGCCCAACAGTGGCCCATTCCCGTGAAAAAGGCCGGCCCAGTAAAAATTAGGAGGCCGACCCATATAAGGCCTACTTGTGTCAGGTCCATTTAAGCCCACGGCCCATACGAGATGTGCCAATTCGGCCCGTCAATGGCCTGTTAAAGATTTGACACCATTGCAGCCCATCATCAGTTCGAGCCCGTTAACAGCCCGCTATATATTTGGGCTCAATATCGGCCCGATGAGATTTTGGCCTGTTAACGGCCCATTTAATGGATGGGCCAATTTTTAGGATGTACATCTTTCGGCCTTTTAGCGACCCATTTAAATGTTGGGCTAATTTCCGGCCCGGTGTGTCTTTCATCCTGTTGACGGCCCATAAATCTGATGGGCCATTTGTAGTCGGACCTTAGTTTCGGCCTTTTAGTGGCCCATTTAAGTGTTGGGCCAATTTCTGGCCCGATGTCACTTTCAGCCTGTTGACGGCCCATAAATCAGTTGGGCCATCGTAGTCGGACCAGAGTTTTGGCCTTTTAGCGACCCATTTAAGTGTTGGGCCAATTCCCGGCCCTGTGTGCCTTTCAGCCTATTAACGGACCATAAATGAGTTGGGCCATTTGTAGTCGGACCTTAGTTTTGGCCTTTTAACGGCCCATGCCCTTCATGGTCCAATACCAGCCCGGTTTCTCTTTCGGCCTACTAAAGGCCCACAACACAGTTGGGCCGTTTACAATACGACCTGACTTTCGGCTATCTCTTTCGGCCTGCTAAAGGCATATAGTATAGTTGGGCCATATGTAGCCCAAACTTAGTAATGGCCTGTTAACGACCCGGGAGGTAAGAGGGCCGACCATTAACTTTCGGCCTAGTAACGGTCCATTAACTTAATGGGTCCACTAAAGTTCCTTCATGTCTTTAGGCCAAATTAGATAATTTGAGCCCATTACGACGAGCAATTATGCACAGGACCAAAACCGATCAAGCAAAGGTACGGCATACAAGGAATAACGTTGCACATCCAGCATATATTACAGGAAATTACATCCACTGGGCAATCAAAGATTGATGCCATTGCAAATAAATGAGCAGAACCTAACCATCTACAATGTCACAATCTGCAACCTCAGCACAGATGACGCCCATAAGCATGTGGGCAAGTTCTTGCTGCTTTGCTACACTGTCTCTGAAAACATTGATCAGTTGTTGTGTCGCACGACTCTGCACCTCTGATTCATCCACCATTTCCATCATTGCTTCAGCCATTAATTGGTTCACTACATTTATTCCGTTGCATTAGAGACAGAGGATACTGAACAGATTCAGATGGCGATTTTGGCAGGCTTGTATTATTGATAGTGGAGAGTGTCTCGACCACTGCATCATAACATAAACTAGGACGAGAACCAAACAGATTAATCATGAGTTATTGCCATATTACCTGGCCTAGATTTATTGGAAAGAAAAAATGGGGTTGCCTTGCTGTTTTCAGAGTTTGTCTTCTTATCTTCAGCAGCCTACACAAACTTAACATACTAGCATTGCTATCACTGGCTAAGTCAGATAATAGGAAAGCAACATTGACACAATGAACGTTTGGGCAACTAGCCTACACCAAATTAACACAATATGGCATAGCTATCATCAGCCAGGTAAGGTAATACGAAAGCAACATTGACACAATGAATGAATGGGCAACCAGAGAAGCACTACAATTCAGTAATGTGCGTGATATGAGATAGTACATTCATGCAGCTCAGTATGCAAAACTACCAGGCAGTTTTCCTTACAAAAATCAACATTTGCGCGTTTAACATTTTGCTACAACTAATTTTAGATCAGATAAAGGTTAGATTCACGCCGATTAACAAAATACATGCTGATGTAAAAATATAGTGATATACAAAAGGTACTTACATCATCATTGGAGCACAGAGAATTCCCGCAAGATATTTTCCTCGAATACGATCCCAATGGAGGAAGTCTTGTATCGTTTAACCTTATTTTCTAAAAGAGAGATGGGTAAGAAACATGTAGAAAATATGATCAGAATGCTATAAAATTTCATGATGCGAGGATACGCACACGCTTCTTAGAATGGAGTTGACATTCTTTTGCTGGACTGGAGCGGACTAGTTCTTTGGCCATTGGAATCTTCTTATTATCAGTGGGAGTTGGGTTTCTCTATGCTGGAGCAGTATCTATGAAAAATGGAGTTCGTTTATTATCTCCTGGCATTTGGATCTTTTGCAAAGACCTGGTTTGTAACCTTTCAGATTCTAACATAGCAGTCTTCCCCTTGCATGCCTTATATAGAAGAATGGTGATTCAGTTATAAAACATGCTACAACAGAGATGGAATAGGTACTGAAGAATAGAAAGGCATGACATATTGACATGTATTCCCTCCATACGGAAATAAATGGATGGGTCTAGGCGTATTTCAGTTCTAGATACATCCAGTTTTATCCATTTCCGCGACATTTAATCCGGACGGAGGGAGTATGATGTAAGAGGTAGGGATACGACAGGACAACACAGTAAAAAAACACTGAAAAACCCACTGCAGAACCAAAGTATTCAAACCCATTGATATGAGATAGTACACTCATGCAGCTCAGGATGCAAAACTACCAGACAATTTTCCTTGCAAAAATCAACATTATGGCCTTTAATCATACATTTTGCTACAACTAAATTTAGATGAGATAAAGGTTGGATTCACGCCGATTAACAAAATACATGCTGATGTAAAAATATAGTGATATACAACAGGTACTTACATCTACATTGGAGCATAGAGAATTCCTGCAAGAATCTTTCCTCATAAACGATACCATTGCAGAAATTCTTCTATCTGTTAAGCTTATTTTCTAAAAGAGAGATGGGTAAGAAACATGTAGAAAATATGATCAGCATGCTATAAAATTTCATGATGCAGGGATACACACACGCTTCTTAGAATTGAGTTGACATATTTTTGCTGGATTGGAGCGGACTAGTTCTTTGGCCACTGGAATCTGCTTATTATCAGTAGGAGTTGGGTTTCTCTGTGCTGGAGCAGTATCTATAAAAACTGGAGTTGGTTTATTATCTCCTGGCGTTTGAATCTTTTGCAAAGGCCTTGTTTGTAACCCTTCAGATTCTAACATAGTCGTCTTCCCCTTTCATGCCTTATATAGAAGAATGGTGCTTTAATTATAAAACATGCGATAGCAGAGAGATGGAATAAGTACTGAAGAATAGAAAGGCATGACATATTGACATGTATTCCCTCCATCCGGAAATAAATGGATGGGTCTAGGCGTATTTCAGTTCTAGATACATCCTTTTTTATCCATTTCAGCAACATGTAATCCGGACGGAGGGAGTATGGTGTAAGAGCTAGGGATACAACAGGACAACACAGCAAAAAAAACACTAGTTGAATGTAAAACTATATGCTAGCGGAATACGTACAGAAATAACTAAGGCAACATACACGTGTATGATTGGGAAAATAAGATGGCATTGCAACAGAGAACTAGAACAACACTTCAATGTGAAAAAACATGGTATGGTAGACAGATGAAGTACATACTGATGAATAACAATGCATAAGATATTCAGAAGCAAGATGTCCAAATTAAGCAGATGGCATTGCGATAGAGTAGAATGACAGTACTTGAATTTGAAAACATGTTATCATGAATGGAATAGGTACTGAAAAACAGGAAGGCATGATGTCGGAGTAATGGGCCACGGGTAGGCCAACCCGAGCCCCAGAACCTTTCAAGACATCGGGGCAGGCTGCGCCCCTCAAGACCCCAGGGCGAAGAGCCGCCTTCTAAGGAGTCGACGGCAAGACGACCGACTGCCCACTCATGGCCGAGTCCCAGGGACGACTTCAGGGTAAGCCGACTTCTGACTGGCGACTTCCAGAGAAGCCGGCTTTGGGGAGTCGGCCTGCGACTCCAACAAACCCCATGTCCTCATCGGGAGGGACAAGACCGGGGAGCGGCTACAGTAAAACCCGCTCCCGCCCCTTACCAAGGGCAGGCATGGGCACAGTACGCCGTACCCAGGGAGATCTCCGTGCAGCGTGACACTGTTGCCGTGCCGGCCCTAACATCAGCACCGCAGGACTGAATCCAGCGCCCACGACGGCTTGTCTGTACGGCCCGGAGGCAGCAGGTCCCACCAGTCAGTGAGACCCTAGGAGACGGCAAGTGCACCGCCAGTCGGCCCCTGGAGTCGGCCAAGCACTCCCCCGGGGGCCCACGCGCCATTAATCAGATGTGATGGAAAGTGGCAATAGTGATCACCCGCCAGGCGGCGGGGCTTTTGCCACGACTCCATGATCAAGCCCGCGTCATCAGAAGCACGGCTACAGTAATCAGCAGCCGGCAAGACCCGCCCGCGGCGGACGCGGCCTGTCGGCTCCGTACCAGACCAGTCGGCGGGGCCCAGCAGTCGGCAGGCCCCAGCAATCGGCGGAGAAGACGGAGGCCAGAGGCACTGACGGCTGGGCCCGCGTCCAGTCGGATTACCATTGTACCCCTGGGGGGTAGGCCTATATAAACCCCCCAGGGCACCCATGCAAAGGGTTGGAATCCATTAGCTCTAGACCAGATCATATAGGAGGGAGAGAGCTAGCCCTGCCCTCTCCTACCTCCAGGAAACAGCTCAAGGAGCAATCGTGTAAGCACTTTTCCATAGTGATCATGCGGAGACCCCGCAGAGCAGCAGTAGGGGTATTATCTCCCCGGAGAGCCCTAAAGCTGGGTAAGATTCGCCGGCGTGCATGTCTTCGCCTCATCCCGTTTCCAGGCACCGGCGACGTTCTACTCGCCCCCACCATGATAAGCCATCCTTTGGCATATGTCGCACCCAACCCCCGACATTTGGCGCCCACCGTGGGTCCTGGTGCACCGCCGTCCGGAGACCTGTTCTAGACGGGAACCCTTTTCCTCCCTGGCGAGCGCAGCCAGCCAGGCACGCCAGACGGAGTTTGCACCGACGCGCTGCGCGGCGTTGAGATCGCTTGCGCAGCCAGTTGCCTCGCCGAACTTGTTGGAGAGGTTCGCCTCTCCGACGAACCTGCATCCAACGCAGGCACGGGCGGCTCCGAGAGCCTCCTCGCGGGCCTCCTCGATCAACTCCACGTTTCCGGCGAGCCTGCCGTAGACTTGGAGTCTGTAGGCTCCACCGACCCGATGCTGGTCGACTCCGACACCGCGTCGCTCGACGCGTTCCCCACTAATGTGGTGGTCTACGACGAACCTCTCCCTCGCGCGGAGAGCGACGAAAGCACCGTCACCGAGGTGCTCGTCATCAGTCATGACGAGCTCCCCGGCGGAGGAGCGCACGACTCACTCGGCGCGGCGCTACAAGACCTAACTAGGCCCATTCCGGAAGACGCTGACGCATAGACGTTGGAGGCGCGCCGCCTTCAGCTTGTCGAAGGCGCGAAGAAGCTGGCCAGCATGAGACGCTTGTCAGAAGCCTACCAGCGGGAGATGGATCCCGCCGTTGGCGGCTCGCCGGCCATGGCAGGGCCCAGCCGCCTTGGTGCGGTCCAGCAGTGCGGCGTAGCCATCGCCAACCTGTTTGGGGCCAGCGGCCCTGTGTACGCTACACCAGCGGAGAACATCCGAGCCGCCCAGGCAGCGGCGGATGAGCTGGACAATTTCAAGGGCGAAGAACGCCGCCTGATGATGGAGCGAGTCTAGCGGCTCCTCGACGCGGCTGCCGCGCAGAACGAGGCCGGCTGCCGCACGGTGGTGCCACAACGGCAAAACGACGACCTTTGCCGAGATCAAGGCGCGACGTCTCGGACGCCGACTGGCGGCGCCCGAGGAAGAAGAGACAAGGATCTGGCTGTCAGCCATAGTCGGACTCACATTACCATAGAGCGCGACCGAGACGGCCGCCCGAGAGCAGTGGAACGACGGGACGACTGTCCGCCTCCTCCTCCTCGCAAGGAGAGGCGAGTCTCCCCGCCGCCTGTTGACCATCCGACTCTCGGCGATCACCTTGGCCGCCGAGAGGGAGTCGGAGAAAATGACGCCCGTCACCGGATCGACCGACTTCACCGATCCCTAGCACTGGAAGAAGAAGACGAGTTGGGTCCGCCTTGTTTCGGACCCCGCATTCGAGATGAGCCCTTTCCTAGAGGGTTCACGCTCCCAAGAGACACGCCCAAGTATACCGGCTCCGTGAAGCCGGAAGACTGGCTGGTCGACTACTCCACGGCTGTCAACATAGCAAACGGCAACAAGCGTGTCGCCGTAAAATACGTTCCGCTCATGCTCCAGGGCACGGCACAGACATGGCTGAACAGCCTGAAGCCCCGCAGCATCAACAGCTGGGTCAACTTCACCGAAGCGTTCGTCTGCAACTTCACCAACACATACAAGCGTCCTCCCAAGCCTCGCCAGCTCTCCTTGTGCGTGCAAGGTCCCGACGAGTCGACTCGCGACTACCTCACGCGTTGGGCCGAGCTTCGGAACTCCTGCGAGGGCGTGCACGAGGTGCAGTCCATCGAGTACTTCACGGCCGGGTGCAGAGAAGGCACCCTCCTCAAGCACAAGCTCCTCTGCAACGAGCCAGAAACCCTCGACGAGCTGCTGATTATAGCGGACAAGTACGCCACGGCCGACTCCTCCATGAAGGCGGAGATTCAAGTCAACACAACTGGCAAAGTGGCCCCTCAAGCTCCAAGAACTCCGGCGGGATACACCAATCGGCGACAACAGCAGGGCGACCACAAGCGCAAGGCCCCGCTGCCGGCTTCCTGCAGCCGGCAGGTCGCAACTGTTGAAGCCCAGCAGCCGGACAGACAGCCTCCGCCCAAGCGACAAAAAGGCGACAAGCCCAACTGGTTGCCGGCCTTCTCCTACGAGCAGACTCTGGATGGACCTTGCAAGTTCCATAGCGGCGCAAAGACGTCAAAACACACCACCCGGAAGTGCCACTGGCTCACCAGGATCGCCAAGGGAGACAGCCTCCTGCCTCCCCCGCCTGCTGGGCAGCCGCCTCCGGCCCAGCAGCCGGCTGTCAGGCCAGTCAGTGCAGTACAAGACGAATACCCTGAAGAACATGGAGCCTACATGGTGTTTACCAGTATGGCCGATGATCGACGCAGCAGGCGGCTGCAGCGACAAGAGGTGAATGCAGTAGCATCAGAGACACCAGAGTTCATGCACTGGTCCGAGAAGCCCATCAGCTGGAGCAGGGCTGACCACCCAGAGGTGATGTCGAGTCCGGGCTCCTATGCCTTGGTCTTGGACGCCACCTTTGCTACAGATAGATGAGCCGCGCGTTTCTCATGAGTTCTGATAGACGGAGGCAACAACATCAATATCCTGTACAAGGACACCATGGAGAAGTTAGGAGTCAAGCAAAGACAGCTTCAAAACAGCCGGACTGTGTTCCACGGCATTGTTCCTGGGCTTTCCTGCTCACCAATCGGCAAGATTTTGATGGATGTCCTCTTCGGAGACAAAGATCACTTCCGCCAAGAGTCAGTTTGGTTTGAAGTGGTGGACCTTGAGGGCCCATACCATGCGCTACTCGGCCGACCCGCCTTGGCCAAGTTCATGGCGGTCCCCCACTATGCCTACCTCAAAATGAAGATGCCCAGTTCCAGGGGAATTCTGACTGTAGCCGGCGACTACCGCAAGTCGTCTGCCTGTGCGGCTGAGAGCAGTCGGCTAGCCGAGTCCCTGGTGATCGCGGCCGAGAAGCGGCTCCTTGAGCGAGTTGTGGCGATGGCCGGCAAGCAGCCAGAGGTATCGCCCAACCCAAAGGAGTCGGAGGCTGAGGGTTAGTTCAAGCCGGCCAAAGAGACAAAGAAGATACCCTTGGATCCAGAGCACCCAGAGAGGTACGCTGTCGTAGGTGCGAACCTCGACAGCAAATAGGAAGGCGAGCTCGTCGATTTCCTCCGTGAGAATCGGGACATCTTCGCATGGTCCCCCAAAGACATGCCAGGTGTACCGACGGAATTCGCCGAGCACAAGTTACATGTCCGATCTGATGCAAAGCCGGTCAGGTAGCCCCTGCGCCGCCTATCAAAAGAGAAGAGAAGAGTTGTCGGAGAAGAGATAGCCCGACTCCTAGCAGCCGGCTTCATTATGGAAGTATTCTTTCCAGAATGGCTAGCAAATCGGGTCCTGGTACTGAAGAAGAACAAGAAGTGGCGAATGTGTATTGACTACACGAGCCTACAAGGCCCGCCCCAAGGACCCGTTTGCTCTACCAAGAATTGATCAGGTGATAGACTCCACAGCCGGATGCGAGCTGTTGCGTTTTTTGGATGCATACTCAGGATATCACCAGATCAAGCCGAACCCGGCTGACAGACTGAAGACCTCCTTCATCATGCCATTTGGGGCCTTCTGCTACCTCACCATGACGTTCGGCTTAAGGAATGCCGGCGCCACCTTTCAGCGTTGCATGCAGAAGTGCCTCCTCAAGCAGCTCGGCAGGAACGCCCACGTCTACATGGACGACGTGGTGGTGAAGACGGAAAAGCGTGGAACACTGCTGGAAGACCTCAAGGAGACCTTTGAGAACCTGCGCTGATTCCAGATCAAGCTCAATCCCGAGAAGTGTGTTTTCGGGGTACCAGCCGGCCAGCTCCTTGGCTTCCTGGTCTCTGAACGCGGCATAGAGTGCAACCCTGTAAAGATCAAGGCCATTGAGAGAATGGAGGTACCCAGCCGACTGCTGGATGTGCAAAAGTTCACCGGCTGCTTGGCGTCCATCAGCCGATTCATCAGTCGGCTGGGCGAGAAAGCTCTCCCCTTATACCAACTCATGAAGAAGACCACTTTTTTCGAGTGGAACCATAAGGCAGACGAAGCTTTTCTCCAGTTGAAGAAGATGCTGACTACTCCACCCGTCCTGGCGGCTCCGACTCCCAAGGAACCTATGCTCCTGTACATCGCCGCCACCAGCCGGGTAGTCAGCACGGTCATTGTAGTGGAACGCAAGGAGGAAGGCAAGGCACTACCTGTCCAGAGACCGGTATATTACCTGAGCGAAGTACTGTCGACCTCCAAGCAGAACTACCCCCACTACCAGAAGATGTGCTATGGCGTACACTTTACGGCCACGAAATTGAAGCCTTACTTTCAAGGGCATCCGATCACTGTGGTCTGCACGGCCCCACTTGCTGAGATCATCGGAAGCCGAGATGCTTCTGGACGAGTGGCCAAGTGGGCCATAGAGCTGGCTCCCTACACCATCCACTACCAGCCCCGCACCGCCATCAAGTCACAAGCACTGGCCGACTTCCTCATCGACTGGACCGAGACCCAGTACCTACCTCCAGCGCCTGACTCCACCCATTGGCGGATGCATTTCGACGGCTCCAAGATGCACACCGGCTTGGGAGCCGGCGTCGTCCTCACCTCTCCTAAAGGCGACAAGCTCAAATACGCACTGCAAATCCATTTTGCCGCCTCCAACAACGTCGCCGAGTACGAGGCGCTCATTCACGGGCTCCGGCTTGCCAAAGAACTTGGCATCCGCCGGATCTTGTGTTATGGCGACTCAGACTTAGTGGTCCAGCAGTCATCTGGCGACTAGGACACGGAAGTTGCAAAGATGGCGAGTTATCGTTTCCTCGTGCAGCAACTCAGCGGGTATTTCGAAGGGTGCGAGTTCCTCCATGTGCCAAGAAACGACAACGACCAAGCAGACACCTTGGCATGAATCGGATCTACCCGCCAAGCAATACCATCCAGCGTTGCCCTTCAACGCCTCCTCAAGCCGTCCGTCAAGCCTTCACCAGAATCAGACTCCATCTTTGTGCCGGCTCCTCCCGAAGACGTCGGATCCGACTCCAGAGCCCCGACAGACGGTACGGGGATTTTGGCAGATGGCTCCAAAGCCGCCACAGTCGAACCCGGCCCGGGGACTGCGGCGGCGGACTCGAAGACTCCAGAACTCGACCCAAGGGCCGCTCCAGTCGGCCTGGGGACTTCATTAACCCAGCAAGCGGTTGCTGACTCCAACCCGCCACCTCCCAGCCCAACCGTCCTCGTCCAAGTCGCAGTTCTGGCAGTCAAAGAAATAGCAGCACCCTCATGGGCCCAACCCATCCTCAAATTCCTGGTGAGAAAAGAGCTGCCGACTGATGAGACCTCAGCTCGGCAAGTACAACGCCGGGCGGCAGCCTACACCATAGTCAACAGAGAGCTGGTCAGGCGCAGCGTCACTGGTGTCTACCAGCACTGTGTAGAGCCAGAGCAAGGCCAAGCAATTCTCAAAGACATCCATCAAGGCGAGTGCGGCCACCATGCGGCTTCAAGAGCACTCGTCGCAAAAGCCTTTCGACACGGTTTCTTCTGGCCGACTGCCTTAGAAGAGGCCAAGGAATTGGTCCAAAAATGCAAAGGGTGCCAGAAGTTCAGCTCCAAGCCGCACCAGCCGGCTTCTGCACTCAAGACCATCCCCATTGCCTGGCCTTTCGCATTTTGGGGTCTAGACATGGTGGGACCATTCAAGACATCACGAGGTGGCTTAACTCACTTACTCGTCGCAGTGGACAAGTTCACCAAGTGGATAGAAGCAAAGCCAATCAAGAAGCTGAACGGTCCGACTGCCGTAACTTTCATCTCCGATATCACAATTCGGTACGGCATACCACACAGCATCACCACCGACAACGGCACAAATTTTGCCAAAGGCGCCTTGGCCCGTTTCTGCGCAACACAGGGCATCTGACTGGACCTAGCGTCCGTTTCCCACCCACAGTCAAACGGCCAGGTGGATCGAGAAAACGGCCTCATCCTGTCTGGCATCAAACCCCGGCTGATCGAGCCTCTGGAGCACTCGACTGGCTGCTGGATCGACGAGCTACCAGCCGTCCTCTGGAGTCTGCGCATGACTCCAAACAAGTCAACCGGCTTCACGCCTTTCTTCCTCGTCTACGGTGCCGAAGCCGTCATCCCAACGGACATAGAGTTTGACTCCCCACGAGTCACCATGTACACCAAGGAGGAAGCAGAAGAAGCACGACAAGACGGCGTCGATCTGCTGGAAGAGGGCCGGCTGTTGGCACTCAGCCGGTCCAGCATCTACCAGCAGAGCCTGCGCCGATACCACAACAGGAAGGTCAAGCCAAGATCTTTCCAAGAAGGAAACCTTGTGCTCCGGCTGATCCAGCGAACAGCCAGCCAACAGAAGCTGTCGGCGCCTTGGGAAGGCCCTTTCATCATCAGCAAAGTACTGGGCAACAACTCCTACTACCTGATTGATGCTCAGAAGCCCCGAGCACGCAAGAGGGACGACTCCGACAAGGAGACAGAGCGGCCATGGAATGCAAATCTCCTCCGAAGATTTTACAGTTGATGCAGTATGTACCATGCTACCTTTTGTATTAAAGTACCAAGACTTCGGGCCCCCCGAGACAAGCTCGGGGACTGCCCTCTTTTGTCTGTATGATAAAAATTATGCCTACAAGTATGTTACTCTTTGTTATGCCGCTTGGCACTAGGCTCGACAAGTCGGCCCGGGGACTTGCCGCCTTGCACTGTGAAATGCTTCCTGCAGCTGGACAAGTAGTGTGTAACACCTAAACCGTCTCCTGTCAGAAGCCGCAGCTCGCAGAGCGACTGTACGGTGGGCAGAAGTAAGGTAGAATGGGCGTTCGCATGAAAAATGGCTAAGGACTCAAAGCATAAAACATAGCTCAAGACAGCTTCCAGCCTTTTTTCGCAAACCGACTCTCGAATAGTCGGATTGCCGCCTTCTATTCAACTTGCTCAAAAACTTTTAAAAACGACTAAGTACTTGCCTTCCCAAAGTAGCCAAGCATTTGATCCAGCGGCAGTCCGCAGAGCGGCTGTCCGATTGGCAAGGCAGGCAACTAAGAGAAAGCGGCAAAGGAAAAAAGCCAAAAGAGCAATGAGCAAGAAAAGATAGAACTCGGATAAATATATTTACATAACGTAGGCCCTTGACCGAATCTTCGAGCTGAAGTTCAAAATACACCCCGCAGGTGGAATTGTGCGAATTAACAAGTTCTTCAAAGACTACTAAAGCAGATAAAATAAAGATAAGGAGGCAGCTTAGGAAGCATCAAACGGATTCGGAGGGTCGGAGGAGGCGGCGGCGTCAGGCATTGGGGCGGCTGGCTGGGTAGTCTCGGCTTGATCGCCTCCGGCGGCAGTCGGCTCGGTCGCACGCGGCTCATTGCTGGAGGCGCGGTCGAGCTGAGGCTGGCCGTCTGCTTCGTCTTCTGGTGCCTCCGTCCTCCGCCTCGCCTTCCTCCTTGACGCTGGAGCCAATCACCTCCGTCGAGTCCTCGCTGTAGTCTGGGTTCATCCCAAACCACTCCGGCGGTACCTCCTCGCCGTCTTCAGACCGCTCGGGGACGAAGATGCTGGTGTCGGTGTACTCGGCGATCGCCGCAGCACGCTTGACGAGGTCGTCTTCCGCAGCTGCCAGCTCCGGCTGGGCCTCCGACCAAAGTGTGGCCAACCGGTCTAGATCCAGCCCTGGATACCATGCCTTGACGAATTCCAAGGCCCGGCGCGCTCCAGCCCGGGCCGAAGAACCCTTCCAGGCCTCAAGACGACCAACCGCGACCTCTAGCCAGTCGGCCGTCAGGCTGGGGGTGCGTGGAGCCTGCATATCCGGACACAGGGCAGCAATCGCCTGGGCACCGACACCCTAAAGCTGGCGCAGCATCCGGTGAGTCGGCCGAAGGCGAGCCTCGATGCTCAGGATGTGCTCGTGAAGGGTTCGGGGGGCGTCAGCGGCGATCTCTGCGCCCTCTGCCCTCCGACCTTCACGGTCAGCCTCGATGGCTTGGATGGCGGCCTGCGAGTGCCCAGGAAAGAAGTCCGCCAAGACAGAAGAAACGAAGAAGCAAGTCAAAAACCAGGAGTCGGCACGACTTATAATCGGCAGCTCGAAGAAAGAAAGTAAAGAAACTCACCATCAACGATGTCTTCAATCTCATGGAAGCCGGAGGCCAGCATCGCCTCCTTGTCAGACCAGGAGGAGCGCTCGCTCGCGAACTCGGCCAGGAGGGCGGTTTCCGTCTCTTCCGCCTCCCTCCGCGTCTTCGCAAGCAGCTCCCTCTGCTCTGCCAATTGGGTGGTCAGCAGATCACGCTCTGTGGCGAGCTTGCTGCACTCCTCCCCTTTGGTGCGCAATGCGGAGTTGGCTTCGCTCAGCTGCTGTTGAAGAGCAGCGTTGGCTCCTGAAAAGAAGGAAGAAAGAAGGCGTTAAGTCATCAATAAAGAAGGTCGTCGGGGAGATCCGGCCCGACTGCTCAGCAGTCGGCCCGAATCTCGGGGACTACAGCCCGAGGGTGTGCCAGCGCGCCCCTGCAAAGAAGAAAAAGGACTTACTCTGGCTCTCTGACAAGTCGGTGGTCCGCTTGCCCAGCTCTTCAACGTTACGGTTGAAGGCAGTGACGTGGAGGTTGTGGTAATCCTGCGACAAGCGTTTCAGACAAAAAGTTAATACCCAGAGTTCATCAATTGGAGTTCTGGGCCACCTACTCAGCAGCCAGCCCGAAACTCAGGGACTACACCCAGTGGGTGCACTGGCGCGCCCCCATAGAGAGGAACAAGAAAACAAGGACCAAAGGAAAAAAACATACCCGGACGGCTGCCCGCGATGCCAGGTACGCCTTGGTGCAATTCTGGAGAGCGTCGCCCTTAGCACGAAGCTTCGCCTGGACGTCCAGAAGCCTGGTTCAGCAGCCCTGTGCCGCCTCCTCGCACCCACCCAATGGGCGCGGCGCTCGTCGCTTAGGCGTCTGGGATCGCCGAGCTCGCGGTGCCGGCCTCCAGGGGCGGGGTGCCGAAGTCGCCTTCTCCAGACGGCGGCGCGTTGGCGAGCCGACTTGGAGGAGTAGCCTTGCCACAGCCTCGTCTTCGGTCGGCGGCACCAGAGGGTCCACTGGCTGTTTGCCTTGCGGGCTCCCAGACGGCGGCGGAGGCGGCGGCGGAACGATCACGTCCGGCGTAGAGGAGTCGTCGCCTTCCCTCTCCATGACGGGGTTCTCGCCGCCGGCTTCCCCAGTCTGCCCCGTGAACTCCGGAGGCGGCAGCGCAGAGTTCAGCGGGGTGACGAACACCGCCGATTGGTGGCGCGCGGCCTCCTCAGCCTGCCGCTTCATCGCGGCGACGGCTTCGGCCTCCGCCAGTTTCTTCTTGGCGGAGGCCTCCATCCTATCGGCCTCCGCCTTCGCCAGGCGAGCGGCCTCTTCTTCGTTGCGCTTCTCCTGTGCATTTCGCTCTGTTGCCTCCCGGAGGTCAGTAGCGGGGTCAATCCACCGGGTGGTGGCAGACGTCTCCGCTGACCCCATGACGGAGGCGGCGGTGACCCTCTCAAGAGTGAGGGGAGCCCCGAAGCAAGGGGAGCAAGCAAAAGACTCAGACAAAGCCACAAAGAAAGAATAAAGCGTTGAGACAGAATACTCACGCGGAGACCAGCGGCGGCTTTTTCACTTCCTTACGGAAGCGGATGGCCTTCGCAGCCGCCTCGTCTCGCCGGGTCGCCGCGGCCGAACCCTTGGGTTTCTTTGGCCGACTGCCGAACAAAGTCGGCACGACCCTATGCTTCTTCCCGCCGCCCGGAGCGCCCGACGCGGCAGAAGAGCCCGCGCCAGGCTGGCTGGCTCCTGGCCGATGGCGGGGGGCGACTTCCCCCTCGGCATCGTCGTCAGGCCAGTCGGCAAAAGTGGCCGAAGGCCTGGAGCCGCCTGCTGCTCCTCCTCCTCCCTCGGCGTCATCCTCCAGAGCCGCCGCCCCCAGATCAGGGTCGTCGACGTCGCTCTCCGCCCGGTCGGCAAGGAACTCGCGGGCCGACCCCGAGGTGCCGGCTGGTGGATGGAGGAGGGGATTCTGACCAGAGCCGACTGGTCAAAACAAACTCGGCAAGAAAGAAGACAATCCAAAGAAAGAAAGAAAAGGCAACTCACCACGGGCGGGGGGTTGGCACGGGAGTACGGCTCCTTGCCGAACCGCCAATCCTCCAGGAGCTTGCTATCCGAGAGGTAGTTCACCATGTAGGCCACCTCCTCGTGAGGCATGTCCTTGGTGCACATCCGACTCGGGTCGTGGCGCCCGCTCATTTGGCATATCATGTGGGGGCGATCTTGGAGCGGGAGAACTTGCCATGCCACGAAGGCGGCCAACAGGTCTGGACCAGTCAAGCCCTCCGACTGCGTCAGCACTCGGAGTCGCGCGACGGCGCCGGCTCCCGCAGGCATCAGCGACTTGGCCCGGTACGACCAGTTGGGCAGCCTCCCAGCCGGCGGGCCGGCTTCGAAAGCCGGCAGGTTGACCCAATCGCCCCTCGCGGAGATGCTCCTGACATAGAAGTACGATCTCTGCCACATCTTCACCGACTTAATCAGCGAGATGGTGGGGAAGGGGTTGTCGGCCCCCAACCTTCGCACGGCGATGAAAGCGCCGCATTGAGCCGGCACGCCTGCAGCCTGGGTGCCGAGCTTGGATAAGAAGAACTCCCCCCAGAGCTCGAGGGTGGGGAGGACTCTGAGGAAGCCTTCGCACAAGGCCACGAAGGCGGACAGCAGCACCACCGTGTTGGGGGTGAGGTGGTGCGGCTGGAGGCCGTAGAACTCCAGGAAGGAGCAGAAGAAACTGCTCGCTGGCAGCCCCAACCCGCGCAAGCAGTGCGAGCGGAAGATGACCCGCTCGCCCTCCTACGGCGCGGGGGAAATCTCCCCCTTCGGCGCAAGACGCACCCGCACGTGATCCTCGCCGGGGAGCCGACGAGTCTTGCGGAGGAACTCGATGTGGTCGTCGTGAACTTCGGAGCCGTCCCAAGTGCCGGAGCGCACCGGGGGAGGCGCGACGGCAGAGGAAGAACTCATCGCGAGCTGATCGCCGCGGCGTTCGTCGAAGCTTGGGCGCGCGGCGGAGCGAAGAAGAAGAAGGAGGAGAGCGAGGGGCAGTGAGAAGGAGGAGAGCGATGAGTAGTGGGAAGGAGGGGCGCGCGTGCCCCCCTCTTTCCCCTACTTATAGCCTCGTGGGCTGCGAAGCCGAGGGGGCGGTCGTGGGATTTACTGCGCCCACGGCCCCACGACCCCCATGTTCCACGACAAAGTTACTGCGCGCAGTAACTCCACAGGAATCCCAACCGTCCGCTGGGGCCGTAGCGGATCCGCTCGGGCGCCGAGGCGCGGTAGTGGCGGGCCCCGCCTATGGGCCTGTCCCGTCGTGCGCGTAGGCTGGCAGAATAGCCCAGTCACGTGTCATCGCATGACAGGCCTAGAACGGGCGGCGGCCTGGAGGCTTAGCTAGCACGCTACTTGGATCCCGCCGCGACGTTCTAAATATTGTGCGAGTCAGAGTTGGGCGAGTCCGACTCCTTCTAGCCGGCCCGGTAGAAGTCAACCAAGAACCATGTGTTGAGCACCCGGAAAGAGAAACTGCTGAGGCTTCTCGGCCGATCGTCCGCGGCGCCTCACCAGCTTCGGGGACTACTGTCGGAGTAATGGGCCACGGGTAGGCCAACCCGAGCCCCAGAACCTTTCAAGACATCGGGGCAGGCTGCGCCCCTCAAGACCCCAGGGCGAAGAGCCGCCTTCTAAGGAGTCGACGGCAAGACGGCCGACTGCCCACCATGGCCAAGTCCTAGGACGACTTTAGGGTAAGCCGACTCCTGACTGGCGACTTCTAGAGAAGCCGGCTTTGGGGAGTCGGCCTGCGACTCCAACAAACCCCATGTCCTCATCGGGAGGGACAGGACCGGGGAGTGGCTACAGTAAAACCCGCTCCCGCCCCTTACCAAGGGCAGGCATGGGCATAGTACGCCGTACCCAGGGAGATCTCCGTGCGGCGTGACACTGTTGCCGTGCCGGCCCTGACATCAGCACCGCAGGACTGAATCCAGCGCCCACGACAGCTTGTCTGTACGGCCCGGAGGCAGCAGGTCCCACCAGTAAGTGAGACCCTAGGAGACGGCAAGTGCGCCGCTAGTCGGCCCCCGGAGTTGGCCAAGCACTCCCCCGGGGGCCCACGCGCCATTAATCAGATGTGATGGAGAGTGGCAATAGTGATCGCCCGCCAGGCGGCGGGGCTGTTGCCACGACTCCATGATCAAGCCCGCGTCATCAGAAGCACGGCTACAGTAATCAGCAGCCGGCAAGACCCGCCCACGGCGGACGCGGCCTGTCGGCTCCGTACCAGACCAGTCGGCGGGGCCCACCAGTTGGCGGGCCCCTGCAATCGGTGGAGAAGACGGAGGCCAGAGGCACTGACGGCTGGGCCCGCGTCTAGTCGGATTACCATTGTACCCATGGGGGGGTAGGCCTATATAAACCCCCAGGGCACCCATGCAAAGGGTTGGAATCCATTAGCTCTAGACCAGATCATATAGGTGTGAGAGAGCTAGCGCTGCCCTCTCCTACCTCCAGGAAACAGCTCAAGGAGCAATCGTGTAAGCACTTTGCCATAGTGATCATGCGGAGACCCCGCAGAGCAGCAGTAGGGGTATTATCTCCCCGGAGAGCCCTGAAGCTGGGTAAGATTCGCCGGCGTGCATGTCTTTGCCTCATCCCGTTTCCAGGCACCAGCGACGTTCTACTCGCCCCCACCATGATAAGCCATCCTTTGGCATATGTCGCACCCAACCCCCGACACATGACATATTTACATGCATGATCAGCATGCTAAGCACATGGCATTGCAACAGAGTAGATACACTCGAGGACATTATATGCATGTTGTACCCATATCACAGGCCAAGTTAGAGCAAGGACCTTGTGGGGTGAAGAGGATTCATCATCTTTCTGCAATTCTTCTAAAGAACTGCCTTTACATGTTCCATCATATTGGGTATCATTGACATCAAGTTTATTGGCCTTTACATTGCCCCGTGAGGTTCTTGTGGATATATCAGTGTGTGCAATTATATCTGACATGCATGGAAGACAACTAGTAGTTAGATTTATGTAATGAGTGCCTGTAGGAGACGACATAAATAGTAGGACTGGGGTTAACTAGCAGCAACAGGTCTCATAAACTAAAGGGAGAACACAGATGAAAGCTACAGAATATGTATCGTTTGTACTCAAGATTAACTAGATGGCACACAAAAGTATTAAAGAACAACATAGGTAATACTAGAATTGGTATAATACTATAATCACCAGCTTGTGGGATAGCATTGGCTGATGGATGATAACTATGGAACAACGTTACCTAAAGAACAAGTATCTTAGCTGAACTATGGAACAACGTTAACTCCTGAACAAGACCCGTAAAAGATCAGCATGAATATACAGTGAAATGTGATGATCTATTTTCCATGCTTCGATGAATAACAAAGCCATAAATTTTGCACACAAGTAAGATGAGGGTACAACCTATCTTGCTGCCATCCATAGGAGTGAGCATCATGTGCTGACTTGTCGATGGCCCTGCAGTTGTTGTGGCGGTCCATGTCGGGCACGCACATTCGATGCAGGGAACTGTTGAGTGGGGACTATAGCTCCCTTCTGGTGTATGCTTCCCTTGTTGGAGCAGATGCGGTGAGTCGGAAGACGGTGTGTCTGAAGATGCAGATAACGCATAATGTTAAGAACGACATATCTCTTTGATATGAAGAAATACACTAAGAGATCAATAGCAAGGTACGAGAATGGTCACACGTCTATTGACTGAAGACTAAATTGGGGTCACATGATTTTATTTTATTTTTGTACTGTCCGATCTACGCCAGATGGCTTGCCGTCTTGTGCCTCCCGGCTAACACTGTTCGGAATCTTCCCCGATGTCACAGCCCTAGCCTTAGCCTTTGCTTGACCTTGCATGATCATCATGTCATCATGTTTAAGTTTTATGAAACTCTGAAATGGGGATGCTCAAGCCCTAGCACAAATACAATTCAAATAGTTTCAAATAAAAATATTTTCAATGAACTCAAAATGCCTTTTAAAAATGTTCATCATCTCTGGTTTAAGGTGGAAGCATCTACCCAAGATGATTTGCATTTTTGCTGGACACATTTGGGCTTTGAATTAAATCACTAGGTATTTGAATTTGGGCATTTAATCAATATAAATATTTTAAATGCTCGAATAATCCTGGAAACAATTTTGGGCAGTCGTAAATATTTCAAATAAAGCCCAAAATATATCCCAGGATTTATGGAAATGAGTTAGTATTATTACTAATTCCTAACATATCAAATAAATAGAAAACAGAAAACTAATAGAAGGAGAGAGAGAGAGTTTCCTTACCTGGCGCCACCTGGCAGCCCAGCTGGCCCAGCAAGCCCACCAGGGGCACGGGCGTTTTCTTCCCCGCGCCAGCGCACGAAGCAGCTCGCTGGAGCGCGCCGATGCCGCCTTGGCCACCTCCTGCTTCCTCCCCGGGCCTTCTAGCGACGCCACGGAGATGCCCCGTGGCCCCTCGCTCCTCTCCCTCACTCTCCGCTCTCCCCCTCGCCCTCTGCTCCCTCTCCCGAGCACACCCGAGCGGAGCTCGTCGTCGCCGACGCAATTTACCGCGGCCACCGTCCATCCCGTGCCTCCCCAATGGGTCCAGAGGAACCGCCTCGACCCCCGCGTCCTCTGCACCAATCCAGGCGCCGCCAGGAGCTCCATGACGATGACCCCAAGCTCTTCTTCCTCCTCGGACCCGTGGGTCACCGCCGGTCGATTCGCGCCACCGAGGACGTCCCCAAGCCCGCTGAGCCGTTCTTCGACCTCCCTGTGAGCTCCTGTTGTTTCCGCCTCTCTCTCCCCCTACGTTCCTGTTCCCTTGCCCCGTCTTCCGATCAAGCCCGAAGCTCCCCGAGGGAGTCCTGGATTAGGGGGTGTTTGGGAAGCTGGACTATACCTTCAGCCGTACTCCAGGACTATGAAGATACAAGATTGAAGACTTCGTCTCGTGTCCGGATGGGACTTTCCTTGGCGTGGAAGGCAAGCTTGGCGATGCGGATATTCAAGATCTCCTACCATTGTAACCGACTTTGTGTAACCCTAACCCTCTCCGGTGTCTATATAAACCAGAGGGTTTTAGTCCGTAGGACAACTTCATCATACAACAATCATACCATAGGCTAGCTTCTAGGGTTTAGCCTCCTTGATCTCGTGGTAGATCTACTCTTGTACTACCCATATCATCTATATTAATCAAGCCGGACGTAGGGTTTTACCTCCATCAAGAGGGCCCGAACCTGGGTAAAACATCGTGTTCCTTGCCTCCTGTTACCATCCGACCTAGACGCACAGTTCGGGACCCCCTACCTGAGATCCGCCGGTTTTGACACCGACATTGGAGCTTTCATTGAGAGTTCCTCTGTGTCATCGCTTTTAGGCCCGATGGCTCCTTCGATCATCAACAACGATGCAGTCCAGGGTGAGACTTTTCTCCCCGGACAGATCTTCGTCTTCGGCGGCTTCGCACTATGGGCCAATTCGCTTGGCCACCTTGAGCAGATCGAAAGCTACGCCCCTGGCCATCAGGTCAGGTTTGGAAGCCTAAACTACACGGCTGACATCCGCGGGGACTTGATCTTCGACGGATTCGAGCCACAGCCAAGCGCGCCACACTGTCTCGATGGGCATGATATAGCTCTGCCGCCGAACAGCGCCTTGGAGGCCTCACACGCATCGGTTCCGACCATTGATTCGGAGCCTACTGCGCCGATCGAGGATCAGCGGTTGGATGCTGCCTCAAGGGCTACGATCTCAGAGGCGATCGAGCCGAACTCCAGCCCCGCACTCCGCATGGCCTGTGACTCCGAGGAGCCGGATTCCTCTCCGAACTCCGAGCCCCCCGCGCCCCTGCCGATCGAATCCGATTGGGCGCCGATAATGGAGTTCACCGCCACGGACATCTTTCAGCACTCGCCCTTTGGCGACATCCTGAATTCTCTAAAGTATCTCTCTTTATCAGGAGAGCCCTGGCCGGACTACGGTCAGCAAGGTTGGGATACGGACGATGAAGAAATTCAAAACCCACCCACCACCCACTTCGTAGCCACTGTCGACGACTTAACCGACATGCTTGACTTCGACTCTGAAGACATCGACGGCATGGACGACGATGCAGGAGACGAACAAGAACCAGCACCTGTAGGGCGCTGGAAGGCCACCTCGTCATATGACATATATATGGTGGACACTCCAAAGGATGGAGATGGCGATGGAACAGCGGGGGACGATACCTCTAAGAAACAGCCCAAGCGCCAGCGTCAGCGGCGCCGCTCTAAATCCCGCCAAAGCAAAAACGGTGATTCTAGCATGGGAGATAATACTACTCCGGATAGCGCCGAAGAACACCCCCTCCAGCAAGATTTAGCACAGGAGGACAGAGAAGCCAGCCCTCACGAGAGGGCGGCGGGCCAAGAGGTTGAGGACGATAATTATATGCCTCCCTCCGAAGACGAGGCAAGCCTCGACGACGACGAGTTCGTCGTGCCAGAGGATCTCGCCGAACAAGAGCGTTTTAAACGTAGGCTTATGGCCACGGCAAGCAGCCTCAAGAAAAAGTGGCAACAGCTTAGAGCTGATCAGGATTTGCTAGCTGACAGATAGACTGAAGTCCTTACGGCCGAAGAGTATGAACTCGAACGCCCCTCCAAGAGTTACCCAAAGCGCAGGCTGCTACCCCGACTAGAGGAGTAAGCACCTACATCACCAGCGCATGACATGGCCGACCGGCCACCTCGTGGCCGCGATAGAGAGGCCTGTTGGCCCTCCACTCAAGCCATGCCCCGACGCCGCGTCAAGCATACTAAGGCACGGGAAAATGCGCCCGACCTGCGCGACATACTAGAGGACAAGGCAAGGCAAACTAGATCGATCTACGGATCATGCAGGCGCCCCATGGCACATGACGGTGATCGTCACTCCGGATGCAATAAATCCGGCCGGGCCGAACTCAACAGACAAAGCTCCTTCGAGCTGCCTCGTGATATAGCCCAATACAGAGGCGCCGCACACCCACTATGCTTCATAGATGAAGTAATGGATCATAAAATCCCTGAGGGCTTCAAAGCCGTAAACATCGAATCGTACGATGGCACAACAGATCCTGCGGTATGGATCGAGGATTATCTCCTTCATATCCACATGGCCCGCAGGGATGATCTACACGCCATCAAATACCTCCCACTCAAACTTAAGGGACCGGCCCGGCATTGGCTTAACAGCTTGCCAGCAGACTCAATCGGTTCTTGGGAGGACCTGGAAGCCGCATTCCTTGACCACTTCCAGGGCACTTATGTGCGACCACCGGACGCCGATGACCTAAGACACATAATTCAGCAGCTAGAGGAATCGGCCAGGCAATTCTGGACACGGTTCCTAACAAAGAAAAACCAGATAGTCGACTGTCCGGACGCAGAGGCCTTAGCGGCCTTCAAGCATAATATCCGTGACGAGTGGCTTGCCCGACACTTGGGACAGGAAAAGCCGAAATCTATGGCAGCCCTCACGACACTCATGACCCGCTTTTGCATGGGAGAAGACAGCTGGCTAGCTCGCAGCAACAATTTAACCAAGAACCCTGGTAATTCGAATACCAAGGACAAAAGCGACAGGTCGCGTCGGAACAAACAAAAGTGCCGCGTTAACAGCGACAGCAACGAGGATACGACAGTTAATGCCGGATTCCGAGGATACAAATCCGGTCAATGGAAAAAGCCATTCAAAAGAAATACTGAGGGCCCGTCCAGTTTGGACCGAATACTCTACCGCTTGTGCCAGATACATGGCACCCCCGAAAAGCCAGCTAATCACACCAACAGGGATTGTTGGGTGTTCAAGCAGGCAGGCAAGTTAAGAGCCAAAAACAAAGACAAGGGGCTATATAGCGACAACGAGGAGGAGCCCAGGCCGCCGAACAACGGTGGACAGAAGGGATTTCCCCCGCAAGTGCGGACGGTGAACATGATATACGCAACCCACATCCCCAAGAGGGAGCGGAAGCGTGCGTTACGGGACGTATATGCGATGGAGCCAGTCGCCCCAAAGTTCAACCCATGGTCCTCCTGCCCGATCACCTTTGATTGAAGGGACCACCCCACTAGCATCCATCACGGCGGCTTCGCCGCATTGGTTCTAGACCCAATCATTGACGTATTTCATCTCACAAGAGTCCTCATGGACGGCGGCAGCAGCCTAAACCTGCTTTACCAGGATACAGTGCGAAAAATGGGCATAGATCCCTCGAGGATCAAGCCCACCAAAACGACCTTTAAAGGCGTCATACCAGGTGTAGAAGCCAACTGTACAGGCTCAGTCACACTGGAAGTGGTCTTCGGATCTCCGGATAACTTCCGAAGCGAGGAGTTAATCTTCGACATAGTCCCGTTCCATAGTGGCTATCACGCACTGCTCGGGCGAACCGCATTCGCAAAATTCAATGCGGTACCGCACTATGCATACCTCAAGCTCAAGATGCCAGGCCCTAGAGGTGTAATCACGGTCAATGGGAACACCGAACGCTCCCTCCGAACGGAGGAGCACACGGCAGCGCTCGCAGCAGAAGTACAAAGCAACCTCTCTAGGCAGTTCTCCAGTTCGGCCTTCAAAAAGCCGGACACTGTCAAGCGCGCCTGGAGTACCCAACAACAAGACCGCCTGGCACGTTCTGAGCTAGCGTAGCAATGCGGCCCCAACCCTAGCCCTCGCGATATAGCGAAACCAGTGCTTCGCGTACATAACTACGCTCTTGAAATACCATGGGCACAGGGGAAGGGGCACTATCACGGCACGCCCGAAATACGGCTTAAACCGCACCAGGGGCTGCCGGATTCCTTTTTTTTCTTTTTTTCTCTTACTCTCAGGACTCCATACTTTGGATGACCCGTTCGGCAATTCAACTGCCGCACAAACAATGCAAGATCCAGGAAAGCAGACAAGCCACGCCGCATTATGGAAATCCCAGGTGGTCTCTATTGCGAGCAGTATACCTGTTTTTTAATACAATTCCGCGGCCTGCCCCTGGCCAGGACATGTTAAATAGTCCAATTTCTTTTGCTTATCGCACTATTTGTATCGTTTCGCTTTCATATCAGCCCTTCTATAAACAATGCATAGCTTTTTGTCTATTTTTTGCATTATCCTCTTTATATATATATGTTTATCAATAACATGTTGCATCCGTACACTGTGGTACGGCAAAAATACGCCAGGGGCTTCAGTACCCATCAATATGGCGTGAGAAGTCCGTACACTTTCACAAGTGCGGCACCTCGAACTTATAGCACTATATGCATCGGCTCCGAATCATGATTTGGGTCAATAGTTGGGTTTGCCCGGCTCCTATGTTTTGGTGCCTTACTTCCGCTATATCGGCTAAGGTAGCACTAGGAGAACTACTGCGATTGTGCCCCAGTTGAGCTAGGCTGAGCACCTCAGTAGAGAAAGCTAAAACTGACTGTCATGATGAGGCGAGAGACCGGTCGCTGTTCGAGAGGTTTTTTGAGTCCTTAAAGACTTATGTCGCTTCGAGCGAGGAACCGGCTTTGTCCGGCCAAGGCGTGGATAGCGCCCCAAACTCGGTCTTCCGAATACTAGGGGCTTCGCCGAAATTTAAAATTATAGAGTTCTATGGCTAAGTGAGAGTGTTCAAGCATTATAGTCTGATTGCCTTGTTCGTTGTGCTGAGCGCCTCCCTCGACGGACCCAATCATGGGAGAAAGAGCGCTCAGGTTTATCCCGAACACCCCAGCACTAGTGGCATGGGGGCAGAAGCCGACGACTGGCCATCTCTCAATTTTTTGATAAAAGGCCGCACAGAAAGTAATATTTTAATTCAAGCATTGCTTAGCGCATATGAACAAGTTTTCAGCGCACAGGATAACACGAGCGAGTTCATTCAAAAATTACATCCTTAGTGCATTCATCCGCCATAAGGCGGGCACCGGCCAGAACATCCTTGTAATAGTTCTCGGGCTTGCGATGCTCCTTCCCCGGCAGCGGCCCGTCCCTCACAAGCTTCTCACCGTCCAGCTTACCCCAGTGCACCTTTGCACGGGCAAGGGCCCTACGGGCACCTTCGATGCAGACGGAGCGCTTGATGACCTCGAGCCTTGGACAAGCCTCCACCAGCCGCCGCACCAGTCCGAAGTAGCTCCCAGGCAGGGCCTCTCCAGGCCACAGCCGAACTATGAAGCCCTTCAGGGCCTGTTCGGCCGCCTTGTGGAGCTCGACCAGCTGCTTCAGCTGGTCGCTCAAGGGCACAGGGTGTCCGGCCTCAGCGTACTGAGACCAGAACACCTTCTCCGTCGAGCTACCTTCCTCGGCTTGGTAGAATGCGGCAGCATCGGATACGCTGCGGGGAAGATCTGCGAATGCCCCTGGAGAGCTCCGGATTCGGGTAAGTAACAAGTGGTTTACTTTTATATGTCTGCTTTGCATAGAGATTGCCTTACCCGCCGCTATCTTTTTCACCGCATCCAATTCCTGGAGGGCCTTCTGGGCTTCGGCCTTGGCAGATTTGGCAGTTTTAAGGGCCGCAGCAAGCTCGGACGCTCGCGTCTACGAGTCAAGCTCCAAACTCTCATGTTTTTTCATGAGAGCCTAAAGCTCTTGCTGCACCTCGCCGACCTGCGCCTCAAATTTATCCCGCTCGGTGCGCTCCGTGGCCGCTCTCTTCTTGGCCTCGGACAGCGCCTACTTGAGGGTCGCCACCTTAGTTGTGGCTCCTACAATAAGCAGTATACTCCTGTCATTTTTTGCAATTGCGTCTTCTTATAGGCATTTTTTATATAAGGTATCTCTTACCTTCTTTCTCCTTGAGCTGCCGTTTGGCAAGGCCGAGCTCTTGCTCGGTCCGCTCGAGGCCCTGCTTCAGGGCACCCACCTCCGCAGTCAGTGCGGCGGTGGCCAGCAGCGAAGCCTACATACGTATATTGACTCCTTTTTAGTTAGACTCCTGCGATATTTAATAGATCCTTTATTCGGCTTTTTTTTCCAAATGCCAAACAGAGCATCAGGGGCTACTGTCTATGTGGTAATATTTTTTACATATTTCTACTTACCTCGAAGCCTGTTAGAAGGCTAGCATAAGCTTCAGTAAGTCCGCTTTTGGTGGACCGAACCTTCTGGACCACCGTACTCATGATGGTACGGTGCTCCTCGTCAATGGAGGCGCCCTTAAGCACCTCCAGCAGATTGTCCGGCGCCTCCGGTTGGACGGAGGACGCCGGCTCAATAGGCTTGCTCCTCTTGGCAGGAGTTCGCCTGCCGCGGTCCGGAACCGTTGATGATTCCGGCGCGATGTCTGGCTTAAAGCCAGACTTGGAGCCCTGGGGGGTCTTGTCCCCTTTACTCCTGGAGTCCGGGAGGTCGCCTCGTGGCTCCTCCTGGACCACCTCCTCTTGCCCCGGAGCTTGTCGCGACGCCACTTCGGCGTCATCCGCAGCACAGGGGGAGGCAGCAGGCGGAACTGAATTCACATCCGATGAATCCAGGGAGCCGCTCGACGACTCGTCGAGCCCGTCCTTGGGCGGGCTGCATGATTATATTCGACATTAGGGAAAGCTGCACAACAAAAGGAATATCATGAGTTACTCTAGTATCCGAACACTTATGATTTCGCCGGACGCTTGGCCCTGTCCGGCCACTCCTCTTCGTTCTCATCGGCGTCGGGGGCGTAGTCCGGCGGAGGGGTTTTCCTCTTCTTGGACCCTTCGGCCTCCCCTACTAGGGCGGACTTCCTCTTCTTTCCTCCCCCCGCTAGAGGGGGAGAGGTCTCTTCTTCCTCCTCCTCGTCTTCACGGGAGGAGTGCGTCTCGGACTCATCGAACGACGAGTCCAACACCACCATATGCCGGGAACTCTTTCGAGTCCCCGTGGACTTCTTCTTCTTGGCCTTCTTCTCCGGCACCACATAAGGTGCCCGAACCAGCAGCTTCACTAGGAGAGCAGGGGCTGGGTCTTCTGGCAAGGGAGCCGGACATTTAATCAGTCCGGACTTCGCCTGGCAATCCTGTCAAAGGTGAGGGAGTTTAGATCCCGCATAGAGTCAAACTATGAAGAAAACTTAACATCCTGTAAAAGATGAAAATATTTTACCTCGCCAGCAGGACGCTGCGAGCTGAATCCGCGGTCTTCGGAGGAGGATGTGGGAGCCTCGGCGCCTTTGGTTAGCCCCTTCCAGACATCTTCGTATGTCGTGTCGAAGATCCTGCTCAGAGTTCGGTGCTGCGCCGGGTTGAACTCCCACAAATTGAAGTCCCGTTCTTGACACGGAAGGATCCGGCGGACGAGCATGACCTGGACTACGTTGACAAGCTTGAGCTGCTTGTTCACCAGGGACTGGATGCATTTTTGCAGTCCGGTCACCTCTTCTTCGTCGCCCCACGACAAGCCCGTCTCCTTCCAGGACGTGAGCCGCGTAGGGGGTCCGGATCGGAATTCAGGGGCTGCGATCCACTTCGGATCGCGTGGCTCGGTGATGTAAAACCACCCTGACTGCCACCCCTTCAAGGTCTCCACAAAGGAGCCCTCGAGCCATAGGACGTTGGCTATTTTGCCCGCCATGGCACCTCCGCACTCCGCCTGGTTGCCGCGCGCCACCTTTGGCTTGACGTTGAAGGTCTTGAGCCAGAGGCCGAAATGGGGGCGGATGCAGAGGAAAGCCTCGCACACGATGATAAACGCCGAGATATTGAGGGTGAAGTTCCGGGCCAGATCGTGGAAATCTAGGCCATAGTAGAACATGAGCCCACGGGCAAATGGGTGGAGAGGAAAACCCAGTCCGCGGAGGAAGTGGGGAAGAAATACTACCCTCTCATGGGGCCTTGGGGTGGGGAGAATCTGCCCCTCCTCAGGAAGCCGGTGCGTGATGTCTTTGGACAGGTATCCGGCCTTCCTTAGCGTTTTGACATGGCCCTCCGTGATGGAGGAGACCATCCACTTGCCTCCCGCTCCGGACATTGTTGGAGAAGGTTGAGGTAGGAAGTGCGGGCTTGGGCGCTGGAGCTCGGGTGCACAGAAGATGGATAGGCAAAGGAGGAAGAAGGCGTAGGTAAAAAGGTGGATCCTTATCCCGTTATATGAGCGGATGCGACTATGCGTCCCCACCAGCCTAGTAAAACTCGCTTGCCTCCCAAGCGCCGTGATAAATGGAGCGGTTGGGTTACCCATGTCCATATTGATGAGAATCCCGTAAATGGGGGACACGATCTCTGCTTTGACAAGACGTGCCAAGGAAACCGCGTCGCAAAACATGCTGAGGTGGAAAAGTGAAAACGATTCGAATAAAGGCTTGGTCGTAGTGTGATGTCATGCCGCGGAATACGTCAGCAGATTAGATTTGTGTTAATATTATTCTCTCTGTGGCAATACGTGGAAACTTATTTTGCAGAGACGGACACTACTCTTGGTGTTTACAAACTTTTATGAAGAATTTGGAGGAGGAACCCTCCTTGCAATGCCGAAGACAGTCTACACGCCGGACTCGTCGTCATTGAAGCCTGGTTCAGGGGCTACTGAGGGAGTCCTGGATTAGGGGGTGTTTGGGTAGCCGGACTATACCTTCAGCCGGACTCCAGGACTATGAAGATACAAGATTGAAGACTTCGTCCCGTGTCCGGATGGGACTTTCCTTGGCGTGGAAGGCAAGCTTGGCGATGCGGATATTCAAGATCTCCTACCATTTTGTAACCGACTTTGTGTAATCCTAACCCTCTCCGGTGTCTATATAAACCGGAGGGTTTTAGTCCGTAGGACAACTTCATCATACAACAATCATACCATAGGCTAGCTTCTAGGGTTTAGCCTCCTTGATCTCGTGGTAGATCTACTCTTGTACTACCCATATCATCAATATTAATCAAGCAGGACGTAGGGTTTTACCTCCATCAAGGGGGCCCGAACCTGGGTAAAACATCGTGTTCCTTGCCTCCCGTTACCATCCGGCCTAGACGCACAGTTCGGGACCCCCTACCCGAGATCCGCCAGTTTTGACACCGACACTCCCCACCGCCGGCCATGTCACCATCGTAGCTCCGGCCGCGCAACTTGGCGTTCGAGCTTACCGTTGCACTCACCGAACTTCCGTGAGTCGAACACGACTAACCACGACTCCTTCCTTGCTCGGCATCGCCCAAACCATTGCCGGCCGAACTCCGGCCGCTGCCCAACTCGCCGCTGCCACCGCTACAGGCCACCCCAGCTCCGGTCGCTGCCACCACTGGATGTGCGCGTGTGCCAGCAACCCATAGCCGCAAACCTCGCCCGAAACCGTCGCCCGTAGCTCAATTCCGAGTGGACTCCGCCGCGGCTTGAGGTCGCCGCCGGCCAAACTCCGGCGTGCTGACGCGGCCGCGTAATTAGTGCTAATCACCGCCAGCTAAACCACTTTTAGACACTGACAACGGGCCCCGCAGCGGGTCAAAGCCCAAGTCAACGCGGGATTAGTGTCTGACTCACTAGCTAATGGACCCCACGGGTCAGTTTTGACCCTGTTGACCTTGCTGACGTCGTGCTGTCGTCATGCTGACGCAGTAAGTGATTTTCTGGATTTTAAAATAATCCAGGAATTCCAAAAAATTGCCTAAACTTCGAAAAATCATAGAAATTCAACCTTAACTCCAAATGAAATAATTTATATATGAAAAATTATCAGCAAAATTCAAGGAATCTGTTTATGGAATTTTCATGCATGTTAGAACAACTTATGGATGCTTTTTAGGCCAATTCACATAAATGGAATTTAAACTCTCACATATGGAGTATGAATTTGAACCTAGGGTTCAAACCAACTCCATTTAACATGTTGCTAGTTGCATTAGCTCAAAACACAGCATATTGACATGTCATGATCATGCATCATATTGTGCATTGCATTGATTATGTTCATTCGCTATTGCCAGTGGTTGTCCCCTCTCGATAGACGTTGTACTGACGCTGTGATCGCTGACACTGATGAAGACCCAATGATATCTTCAGAAGTGCCAGGCAAGCAAAACCCCTTTGTTCATTTCGATACAATTCCACTCTCGCTCCTGCTCTCTTTTACTGCATTAGGACAACGGTGATTCAACTGTTACATGCTGCGGTAGTTGAACCCTTTTCCTCTGCATGACCTGTCATTGCCACAGTAAATAGATGAAACCCACTAGCATGAGTAGGAGTTGTTTGAGCCCTGATGTGCCTACCCATTCATGTTTGTTTGTCATGCCTGCTACTGCTTAGAGTTGAGTCAGGTCTGATTCATCGGGGATGAATCAGAGGTGTGTAAACATGTCCTACTGTTGAGAGCTAAGTGTGTGAACACGATTTGGTAAAGGTGGTGGTGAGAGGCCATGTAGGAGTACATGGTGGCCTGTCTCATTGAAACCGTTCTTAGGAACTGAGTTCTGTGTTTGTGATCCATGAAACAGTTACTACCATGCATTGGGCCCGAAACCAATGGACCCTCTCGGCTTCTTGAGCACCCTTGTCCTCTGTCTAGGAGTTGCAACTAGTTTCTGGTGTTTATAGGATATGTGTTGGCGGCCGTGCGTAGCGCTGACCCTAGGGGTGGGCTATGATGCGGTAGATACACCATGGCCGGGCATGCTGGGCGCCCGTTTGGTGTCTCAGAACCCTGTACACATCGTCCGGGGCCGTATGTGGAAACCTCGGCCGGACTCCCTGCGGATGGAACCTGGATAGGCGATAAACCTGGACTAGAGACTTGAGTATTTAGGTAGGCCGTGGCCGACACCCTCGTTGGGCTTCCACTTGAAGGTTGCCGAGTACATGTCGTGTAAACGACGGTAAGTGGTGAGAGCGTGTGTGAAGAGGTACACCCCTGCAGGGTTATAAATGATCTATTCGAATAGCCATGTCCGCGGTAAAGGACTTCTGGGTTGCCTATAACAGTTCATAGACAAGTGAAAGTGGATACTCTAAAACTCGCAAGATAAGTGTGAGTGCTATGGATGGCCTTCTCGTAGGGAGACGGGAGCGGATCCATAGTGGTGTATTGAATGGTGAATATGTGGACTCGTGTGCGCCACCTCAAAAGAGTTGCTTGCAGTCGTAGTTCAGGTTAGCTACTAAGTCAAAGATGGCTTGCTGCAGTTAAACTCCACCACCCCCTTGTTGATACCGATGCATATGTAGCTAGTTCTGATGTAAGTCTTGCTGAGTACCTTTGTACTCACGTTTGCTTAATTTATGTTTTGCAGAGCGATTTCAGTCTCGCTAGTAGTTCCGCGTGGACTTCGACGTTTAGCCTAATACCTCAGCTTCGATCTTGTGCCCTCGGCAGGATCTGGTAGATAGTCAGGCTTCTTAGCCTTTTTCATTTATAGAGATCTGAATGTTGGGTCATGAGACCCATGTTTGTATTTCTCACTCCTCGGAGCCTAATGAATAATACTTGAGTCGTAGAGTTATGTTGTGATGCCATGTTGTATTTACACATATCGAGCATATTGCGTGTATGATTGAAATGCTTGGTATGTGTGGGACCGACAATCTAGTTGTTTATCCTTGGCAGCCTCTCTTATGGGGAAATGTAGTCTAGTGCTTCCATGAGCCATAGTAGTCCGCTACAGCCCGGTTCACCGAAGTCCTGTTAGCCCAGCACTACTGCTCAGGACACTTGACTGGCCGGCATGTGTTTCACTTCGTTCCTGTGTCTGTCCCTTCGGGGAAATGTCACGCGGTGACATCCGGAGTCCTGCCTAGCCTACTACAGCCCGGTTTCGCGGAGTCCTGTTAGCCTAGTGCTACAACCCGGATTCACACGCTGCTGACCGACATGCTCGATGTGATTCATGTATGCCTGTCCCCATAGGTTAGTGCCGCTTTGGGTTCACGACTAGCCATGTCGGCTCGGGTTCTTTGTCATATGGATGCTAGCGACACTATCATATACGTGAGCCAAAAGGCGCAAATGGTCCCGGGCCAGGGTAAGGCGACACCCGTGGGAATACCGCGCGCGAGGCCTCAAAGTGATATGAGGTGTTACCGGCTAGATCGATGTGACTTAGAATTGGGGTCCTGACAGCTTTGGTATCAGAGCCTGACTGCCTGTAGGATTACCAAGCCAAACCGGTCGAAGTTTTGTCTAGAAATGCTTTAGTTATGTAGGGGAATTGATTGTGGTAGGGAACGTAAGGCTCTTTTTACTCCTTATCCTCATGACCTTCTGATCTGAGTCATCTTATCTTTTCTACGGGGTTAAGTACTAGGCTTCTCTTCTATCTCTCAGGATGACGTGTTACTAAACCGTAGTTGCCTAGGATTGTTGAGTTCAAGCCTCAGTTCAGTTCCTACTACTTCCATATGTTCATAATTGGTCTCAGAACCTTGATATTGTGATGTTGAGTGGTTATGCCACCATTTTTGCAGGATGTCTCAAATCATTTTGAGCATTTATAGCTGTTATGCTGTCCGAGTCATCTCAGGTTTCTAAACAATCTGATGCATTTGCAAATCCTTCCTCCTAGTTCCCGATGTTCTTTTGGGACAGTTTAAGCACACTAATCCGTCTGTTGAGGTACTCCGCTTCCTCGGCATTTATGTTGGAGCTATTATTATGACCCTAGGTGTCTAGAGTATCACCTGGTAATCTAGCAATGCTTTGCATCCCCAGTGTGATTATTCTGGCCACCATTCTCGAAAGCGTCCCGTGATGCCGTTTAGTTAGTAGGCATTCTATTCCTGGGTTCTTGGCCCAAGATCCACTCTACTTACCTCGTGTTGATAGTGTTGCTTGTACCTTTAGGATATTAGTAACCTTTGCGATAGTCCTCGAGGTCCATGGTATTTCCTTCTTCCAAATACCATGAACCATTAAGGCAGAAGTTCTTTGAACCAAAAGATCACCATTAGAGTACTCCTGAGGAGTTCTCCATTCATAATTGTGACTCTGCCAGTCCTACCTCTCAGCATGGGTTATCCGGAAGAAATATGTTGAACTTGTTCGGCATACTAACCTATGCATCCACAACTCAGAAAGATATATGTTCCTTTGAGTTGTCCCTCTGTAGTTGTATTCCGATCCTTTTCTATCAGTTGATAGCCAAGTTTATGTCATGCATTCGTGTTATCAATGCCTATTATTCTTGTGGTCCATCGAGCCATTCTATTCCGGAATGACTAGGAGAAACAAACTCCAACACCTCATCCATTTCTTGGACTGGTCAAAGTAGTTGTATTCCGTAGATCAAAATGCCAATCCAGCTTTTGTTTTGTTCTACCTCGAAGTATTACCCCCTTTATGTCAGGATTGTCATAGGAAATGCAGCATCTCTCATGAATTCTTGACGTAGTGATACTCTCCCCATCATTATTCATTTCTCGGTTTCCGTGTTGTTGCAACCGGAATGTCGACAAGTGAATCGTGATGTGTGAAATCAATACTCCTAGCAACCCCGTTGCTTGGTAGTTAAAGGACAATAACTTCATTCTTAGCATGTTGGTTATTGAATCATCGTTCTAAGGTAGATTGTGCTACCTAATCATTGTTTCTGGTGCACTCTTCGACCAATGTGTTAGGAGTGTGTCAATCCATCACTCTCTTGATCACATTGTCTTGCCCTGAAAAGCAAGATTGTTCTCGAGCTTAGTAACATATCGGTGGTTCGTGATGTTCCGAATATCTTCTTGGAAGTATTACCAGGTTGTCACCTGCCCGCTATGTTGAGTTCGTGATCATGTTGGTTTTCCTCCAAACCGTCCTTTCTCCAAGAATCTGTGTCGGATACCCTGAGCAAGTTGGTTAAGCTAAACAACAACTTGGAGAGTTGAAAGATAAAAGCTTGTCTGACTCAGTTCATTCCAAAGGGATATCTTGCGTGTGTGCGCGTGTGTGTTGGAGAAAGATGATATCTTCATCAATTGATCCTCGTGATCAATTGTCGGTGCTATTATGTTACCCAAACTTTGATTTGAGTGTGGGCTATCGTCAAATCAAATCAGAACCAACGATATTCATAATGTTGTCCTACTCGTGGTTGATTCCTCGAGCATACATCATTATATTCTTTTGGTCTGACCAATGCTATCACCGTGTTCACTTAATTATGGATTTCCATTTATAGGGAAACCTGGATGAATTGTTGTTGAGCCCATCGACAACATCCATGTCCTCTCCATGATTTTGTCGAACATTAAGCGAGTGTTGGAAAATTTTGAAAGCATCTCTTCATGCTAGCTCATGAAGCATATGTTGGATGAAAGAAGTGACTTCCTCTAATTCACGTGCATTTGGTGCAAGTTGCCGCCGTGAGTTCGAGAAAGTTAGTTTTGCTTCCTCTGGAATCATCCCAAGTTAGTCATGCACGTGTGAAGTATTCCATGGTCTGATAGACTGATCATCTTCATTCCATATGAATTCCATAGCACACTAAGCCACTGATTGACCTGTTCCAGGAAAAGAAGTTGTTGTGCTATCCTAGGTCATGCACAAGATTTCGATATCCTCAATGATGGTTCCCCACCAGAACTCGGTAGTGTTTTATTATAAGACTACTATGTGGTCATACTTGTCTGGGACAACGTGTTCACATGTTGTAGCAGAACCAGCTCATGTTTTGGGGCTTGCTATCGCAGTTCATTCCCCGAGAATCTCGCAACGTCGTCTCGTCGATTTGTGTTGCAAACTTTCATTTTCCTTTCTAGACTCGATGAGTCTGGAATATCCTGACACCAACCAGATCTGAATCTCAGGCAGATATGATGGTTGGAGCATTTTCCAAGAACTATAATATTGGTCCCTCGATAACCGGTAAAGTGGATGTCGTGGCCAACACATCCAGCCGGAAGACCTATTATTGTAGTATCTCGATCGAAGAAAGTTGGCCACCTCCCCATGAGGATTTCATAGGATTTACCTCCGTAGTTAATCCTTGCGGATTCTTGTGCTCCCGAAGTCTGACCTTTTACTTGATGTCCTAGATACCAAACCATATCAATAAATGGGTTATCCTAGCACATCAAGGAGAACATTAGAAGTGGAGTGCTAAATGTCTCTCGGTCGATCATCCAGATTTTGTTTCCTTGGCCTCGCTAAGGTGAAATCTGAGAAAGTGTTATCTTCCTTTGCATCTGCATCATCCATCACCATTCATCATGGTGGTATGTTGTGTTGCCAGGATCCTTGACACAGATATTGGTAAAACCTTGATGAATATGGAGATGCTCAAGTTCTTGAGAGCACGCGCAAGCACCAGGTTTTACCATTGGCGTTAACAGGGATTTGCTTCCAGTTTCCTCGGTTATGTTATAACCTTTTCAAACAGTGGACTCACTCTCGACTGTTGACCTCTTCCCCAGTTACCAGAATCATACCCAACATTTGCATTTTGTTCCCAGCCTGCACCTCAGTAGTTGTTGTTCAGGATCATCTTCAAAAGTGGACTTACCATGGGTCTCATCCATTTCCGATGATAAGAAAAAATCATCCATTGCGTTGTCTTCAACAAGGTAGTCCACATCATCCATCCTAGTCCGAGTATGTCATTCTTTCGAACTCCTTCAAATGATTGTTTGTGATTGCCTTAGGCTGGTATAAAGAGTTTCAATGATCTCCGAATCAAAAGTAATTCTTTTTGCCACTTAAGGGAATAATTCTACGAGTCACCTTCCCCGAGGTATCACGTTACGAAATCATGGCAAATATCTCCTTGCTACTTTGGAATTCATGCTCCATCTTATTCAAGTATGGAATGGTTGCCTACCTAGTGAACCTTCGCCAACCGTTTCACTCCATCTCTTTAGGTGTATGCTTCATGTCTCAGCTCAAGAGATGTTACTATGTCTCATTCCATGAGTTGATCTTGTGATCATTAAGATGATCCTAAGTTGCTCGAATCTCAGGAAGGTTGATTCTTCTTAAATTCTCCCTTTCTACTCGTTGTCATGTTGGATGTAGTGCTCAAAGCAAGACGTCGAGATCAAGGTGATTCAATGAATCAACATCCTCGAGAAAGACGTCTGGAACGCGAACATTGTGTTAGCTTGTGTCCCTCTGTCTTCTTACCTCACAGCTTGAATCTCGGGACGAGATTCTTGTTTAGTAGGGGTGAGTTGTCACAGCCCTAGCCTTAGCCTTTGCTTGACCTTGCATGATCATCATGTCATCATGTTTAAGTTTTATGAAACTCTCAAATGGGGATGGTCAAGCCCTAGCACAAATGCAATTCAAATAGTTTCAAATAAAAATATTTTCAATGAACTCAAAATGCCTTTTAAAAATGTTCATCATCTTTGGTTTAAGGTGGAAGCATCTACCCAAGATGATTTGCATTTTTGCTGGACACATTTGGGCTTTGAATTAAATCACTAGGTATTTGAATTTGGGCATTTAATCAATATAAATATTTTAAATGCTCGAATAATCCTGGAAACAATTTTGGCAGTCGTAAATATTTCAACTAAAGCCCAAAATATATCCCAGGATTTATGGAAATGAGTTAGTATTATTACTAATTCCTAACATATCAAATAAATAGCAAACAGAAAACTAATAGAAGGAGAGAGAGAGAGTTTCCTTACCTGGCGCCACCTGGCGGCCCAGCTGGCCCAGCAAGCCCACCAGGGGCATGGGCGTTTTCTTCCCCGCACCAGCGCACGAAGCAGCTCGCTGGAGCGCGCCGATGCCGCCTTGGCCACCTCCTGCTTCCTCCCCGGGCCTTCTAGCGACGCCACGGAGACGCCCCGTGGCCCCTCGCTCCTCTCCCTCACTCTCCGCTCTCCCCCTCGCCCTCTTCTCCCTCTCCCGAGCACACCCGAGCGGAGCTCGTCGTCGCCGACGCAATTTACCGCAGCCACCGTCCATCCCGTGCCTCCCCGATGGGTCCAGAGGAACCGCCTCGACCCCCGCGTCCTCTGCACCAATCCAGGCGCCGCCAGGAGCTCCGTGACGACGACCCCGAGCTCTTCTTCCTCCTCGGACCCGTGGGTCACCGCCGGTCGATTCGCGCCACCGAGGATGTCCCCAAGCCCGCTGAGCCGTTCTTCGACCTCCCTGTGAGCTCCTGTTGTTTCCGCCTCGCTCTCCCCCTCCGTTCCTGTTCCCTAGCCCCGTCTTCCGATCAAGCCCGAAACTCCCCGCCGCCGGCCATGTCGCCATCGTAGCTACGACCGCGCAACTTGGCGTTCGAGCTCAGCGTTGCACTCACCGCACTTCCGTGAGTCGAACACGACTAACCACGGCTCCTCCCTTGCTCGGCATCGCCCAAACCATTGCCGGCCGAACTCCGGCCACCGCCCAACTCGCCGCCGCCGCCGCTACAGGCCACCCCAGCTCCGGTCGCTGCCACCACTGGATGCGCGCGTGTGCCAGCAACCCATAGCCGCAAACCTCGCCCGAAACCGTCGCCCGTAGCTCAATTCCGAGCGGACTCCACCGCGGCTTGAGGTCACTGCCGGCCAAACTCCGGCGTGCTGACGTGGCCGTGTAATTAGTGCTAATCACCGCCAGCTAAACCACTTTTAGACACTGATAACGGGCCCCGCAGCGGGTCAAAGCCCAAGTCAACGCGGGATTAGTGTCTGACTCACTAGCCAATGGACCCCACGGGTCAATTTTGACCCCGTTGACCTTGCTGACGTCGTGCTGTCGTCATGCTGACGCAGTAAGTGATTTTTTGGATTTTAAAATAATCCAGGAATTCCAGAAAATTGCCTAAACTTCGAAAAACCATAGAAATTCAACCGTAACTCCAAATGAAATAATTTATATATGAAAAATTATCAGCAAAATTCAAGGAATCTGTTTACGGCATTTTCATGCATGTTAGAACAACTTATGGATGCTGTTTAGGCCAATTCACATAAATGGAATTTAAACTCTCACATATGGAGTTTGAATTTGAACCTAGGGTTCAAACCAACTCCATTTAACATGTTGCTAGTTGCATTAGCTCAAAACACAGCATATTGACATGTCATGATCATGCATCATATTGTGCATTGCATTGATTGTGTTCATTCTCTATTGCCCGTGGTTGTCCCCTCTCGATAGACGTTGTACCGACGCTGTGATCGTTGACACTGATGAAGACCCAATGATATCTTCAGAAGTGCCAGGCAAGCAAGACCCCTTTGTTCATTTCGATACAATTCCACTCTCGCTCCTGCTCTCTTTTACTGCATTAGGACAACGGTGATTCAACTGTTACATGCTGCGGTAGTTGAACCCTTTTCCTCTGCATGACCTGTCATTGCCACAATAAATAGATGAAACCCACTAGCATGAGTAGGAGTTGTTTGAGCCCTGATGTGCCTACTCATTCATGTTTGTTTGTCATGCCTGCTTCTGCTTACAGTTGAGTCAGGTCTGATTCATCGAAGATGAATCGGAGGTGTGTAAACATGTCCTACTGTTGAGAGCTAAGTGTGTGAACACGATTTGGTAAAGGTGGCGGTGAGAGGCCATGTAGGAGTACATGGTGGGTTGTCTCATTGAAACCGTTCTTAGGAACTGAGTTCTGTGTTTGTGATCCATGAAACAGTTACTACCATGCATTGGGCCCGAAACCAATGGACCCTCTTGGCTTCTTGATCACCCTTGTCCTCTGTCCAGGAGTTGCAACTAGTTTCTGGTGTTTATAGGATATGTGTTGGCGGCCGTGCGTAGCGCTGACCCTAGGGGTGGGCTATGATGCGGTAGATACACCATGGCCGGGCATGCCGGGCGCTCGTTTGGTGTCTCGGAACCCTGTACACATCGTCCGGGGCCGTATGTGGAATCCTCGGCCGGACTCCCTGTGGATGGAACCTAGATAGGCGATAAACCTGTACTAGAGACTTGAGTGTTTAGGTAGGCCGTGGCTGACACCCTCGTTGGGCTTCCGCTTGAAGGTTGCCGAGTACATGTCGTGTAAACAGCGGTAAGTGGTGAGAGCGTGTGTGAAGAAGTACACCCCTGCAGGGTTATAAATGATCTATTCGAATAGCCGTGTCCGCGGTAAAGGACTTCTGGGTTTCCTATAATAGTTCATAGACAAGTGAAAGTGGATACTCTAAAACTCGCAAGATAAGTGTGAGTGCTATGGATGGCCTTCTCGTAGGGAGACGGGAGCGGATCCATAGTGGTGTATTGAATGGTGAATATGTGGACTCGTGTGTGCCACCTCAAAAGAGTTGCTTGCAGTCGTTGTTCAGGTTAGCTACTAAGTCAAAGCTGGCTTGATGCAGTTAAACTCCACCACCCTCAGCTTCGATCTTGTCCCCTCGGCAGGATCTGGTAGATAGTCAGGCTTCTCAGCCTTTTTCATTTATAGAGATCTGAATGTTGGGTCATGAGACCCATGTTTGTATTTCTCACTCCTCGGAGTCTAATGAATAATACTTGAGTTCTAGAGTTATGTTGTGATGCCATGTTGTATTTACACATATCGAGCATATTGTGTGTATGATTGAAATGCTTGGTATGTGTGGGATCCGACAATCTAGTTGTTTATCCTTGGCAGCCTCTCTTATGGGGAAATGTAGTCTAGTGCTTCCATGAGCCATAGTAGTCCTCTACAGCCCGGTTCACCGGAGTCCTGTTAGCCCAGCACTACTGCTCAGGACACTTGACTGGCCGGCATGTGTTTCACTTCGTTCCTGTGTCTGTCCCTTCGGGGAAATGTCACGCGGTGACATCCGGAGTCCTGCCTAGCCTGCTACAGCCCGGGTTCCCGGAGTCCTGTTAGCCCAGTGCTACAGCCCGGATTCACACGCTGCTGACCGACATGCTCGATGTGATTCATGTATGCCTATCCCCATAGGTTAGTGCCGCTTTGGGTTCACGACTAGCCATGTTGGCCCGGGTTCTCTATCATATGGATGCTAGCGACACTATCATATACGTGAGCCAAAAGGCGCAAATGGTCCCGGGCCATGGTATGGCGACACCCGTGGGAATACCGTGCGTGAGGCCGCAAAGTGATATGAGGTGTTACCGGCTAGATCGATGTGACTTAGAATCGGGGTCCTGACACCTGAAGAGCCAGCGACCTACCGCAGAGCAGCCAACCTCTGCCGTCCGTGACCCCGGCCAAAACCCCGCTCCCCGCCCCACCGCACTGCCGTGGTTGCGCCGCCCCCAGGCCAATCCACAAAGACTCCCCGTCATCCAGATCCGACGGCGGCAATACCTTCAACCCACGCAACTCTAAAAGATAGCCATCTAAGCGCTGCTTCCGCGGCGAACTTGCGGCCCCGCACCCTTACTACGGTGTCAAAACCAGCGGATCTCGGGTAGGCAGTCATGATGAAACCGCCTAGCCGGAGAGTTTGGCCAACAACCAAAGTTCCCCCGATAGTAGTACCGTCTTTAAAGATGAGACGAGACATCCTTCCTTCTGGCGACGGCACAGAGGAACTCTCAATGAAAGCACCAATGTCGGTGTCAAAACCGGCGGATCTCGGGTAGGGGGCCCCGAACTATGCGTCTAGGCGGATGGTAACAGGAGGCAGGGGACACGAAGTTTTACCCAGGTTCGGGCCCTCTTGATGGAGGTAAAACCCTACGTCCTGCTTGATTAATATTGATGATATGGGTAGTACAAGAGTAGATCTACCACGAGATCAGAGAGGCTAAACCCTAGAAGCTAGCCTATGGTATGATTGTCTGTTGTCCTACGGACTAAAACCCTCTGGTTTATATAGACACCGGAGAGGGCTAGGGTTACACAAGGTCGGTTACAAAGGAGGAGATATGCATATCCGTACTGCCTAGCTTGCCTTCCACACTAAGTAGAGTCCCATCCAGACACGAGACAAAGTCTTCAATCTTGTATCTTCATAGTCCAGTTGTCCGGCCAAAGGATATAATCCGGCTGTCCGGAGACCCCCCAATCCAGGACTCCCTCAGTAGCCCCCGAACCAGGCTTCAATGACGATGAGTCCGGCGCGCAGTGTTGTCTTCGGCATTGCAAGGCGGGTTCTTCTCCAACTTTCAAGTGTTCGTAAGCAGTGCCCGGCTCCATAAATGTTGAACCTCCTGGCTTCTGTGCCCAATAAGGGCTTTCTCCCATGCGTCGAATGAATATGAGGCGGCAAGGCATTTTTACCTTCACCCCCTAGCCAGATAAATAAATTGTCTATTAAAGGAATGGGGATTCTTAGATCTGATCCATACCATCCTTCCCCAGCGAGAATTCATCAGAGCGCGTTTCGGAAAGATCCATTCCAGCATGGCCGACCTCCGCAGCTCCTCCTCCCGCCCCCATAGCCCTAAGCCCGGTGATTGGGAGAGGTGTTCAGTCCCGCACAGTCGATTATTTGAGCTGCAGACTAGGGGATTTCTCCCTCCGGCGTATATGGTGCCCGTTCGAGCCGGGCTTGCCACCTACAATGGCGGGGCACAAGCGGAGAGCTGTCCTTGTCCCTCCATGGGGGAACAGGTCTGCCTTGTTCCTTATTTACTAAGGGGACTCGGATTTCCAATTCATCCGTTCCTCCGCGGGCTCCTGGAGTTCTACGGCCTCCAATTACTCAATCTCACCCTTGCCTCCATTCTACATATCGCCGACTATGTTGCTCTCTGCGAGTTATTCCTGGGCTGCGAGGCTCACATCAAGCTGTGGAAAAGGCTATTCTGCCTTGTCCCTCGCACACAGAGGGAATCACTTTATCAAGTGGGCGGAGCCGAAATATGGTGCATCGCCGATACCAGATACCTGTCTGGTACCCCAAAGAAGCCGTCCGAAGACTGGCCTTCAGAATGGTTTTATATGGAGGACGTCCCCCTTCCGGACCCTGTTCGGCGGGGTCTTCCTGAGTTCAACAATGATCCTTTGAAGAAGCACCGAAGCTGGCGCCCACGGAGCCCCCAGGCGGAAGACAACGGAGAAGTCCTCTATCTAATGAACCGGATCAAAGCACTGGCTCGATCAGGATTGACAATAATTGAAGTTATGTCGATTTGCATATGCGGGGAGTGCAGCCACTTCAATATCGTGGGCACCCCTTGTGGTGTTATAACGAGGCGGATGACGCCACCCGCTGCGGGCGTAAGGGTCCGGACAATGCTGCCGCTCTAGCGAAAATTCTGTCCGAACTGTTCAAGGGTGAGGAAGAGGAGTTGACCCGCATCAAGCCACGAGATGGATTCTCCATGTACAATCCTCCAAGCTGGGTAAGTTATATCTCCCCGCCCCCATTTTTCCTGCATTCTTAGTCGTAAGTATTCACCTTGCCACTTTGCGACAGGAACTGCGAAAAGCCATAAAGGAGGTCAGCAACCCTTCTCCACAACCAGAGGACCCTGACCGGGCCCTCGATTCCGGACTTGAAGAAGATCCGGTTATCTCCGTGGAACTGATAGACCGGTAGTTCTATCAGTTAAGCTGCGATGATGCCGTGGTGGCCATTACGGCCGACTATCTCGGACTGCTCCTTGCATCGCAGGTAAGAAAAATCAAAAAGTCCCAACTCCAAAACTAGGATCCCCTTTTAGGCACTTCACCCACCATATACACATGGTATCTTTTACAGGGAAGGCATTCGGGACACCCTGCCAAACCCGCAGCAACTCGCCAACAAGAGGCACCGAGGCCGGGTAGGCCAAAAAGGAAGGCGGTCAGGACGGAGACACCGGCACAAAGGTATCGGAAAAACCCTGCTCCGTGGTTGTCGTCTTTCTCAAAATGTAATGGCGCCCGCGTTTCTTTAACAGAAAAAACGCTTGCCGGAATATGTCCGGCGATGCTGCCAATCAAGCTTCCACCAGTCGGGCGCCAGGACCAGACATGGAGGCGGAAGCTGATATGGGGCAGGCGCCGGATAATCCCCCTACAGAGGATGCAGATAGATTATCCGCTACAAACTCAGAAGTGGAAAGCGCCATGAATCATAGGCGCCGCCGGGCCATACTCCGCGACGCTTGTTTCTCACCAGAGGCGTTCGACGCCTTCAATTCTAGAGAGGCATACCTCCGTGCTGCTCAAGATGGTCTAGCCAGAGCCACGGATCAGTATGTAAAGAATGTACGGGTGAGTAAATCTGGCGATTTATATGTATCAGTAGCCCCTGAGACTTGAAACAGTTAGCAGAACTGATTTAAGGATCATCTTTAATGTGCATGTTCTTACAGAGAAGAATATTAGGCTGTCCCAGGAGCTGGAGGAATGCAAGACCCAACTGCGGGCCGCTCTTGCCACATTGCGGGAACAGAAAAAGCCTCTCGCTGGTAACATTTACTTTAAAGAATGATGGTTACCATATAGTGTGTGGCGTGTCTGCAGATCTAACAATTGATTTTGCAGATGAATCCGGAGAAAATCCGGGGGACCAGCATGTTATGCGACAGCTAGAGGCTGGCAAACACATGCTGACTGAGGTTATGCGGGAGAAAAACAATCTCCAAGACGCCAATATTAAGCTGAACGTGGAACTAAAAGACGTTTCGGGCCAGCTTGCGGACTCCGAGAAGGAGAATAAGCAGCTTCGGCGCGACATTTTTAGTAAGTGTTTGAACGAATCCTTTTAAAGGAGTTCGGCGAAGAAGCTGACTAACAGTGTTATGTCTGTAGGTATGCTGATGGGTCGTCCCGCGGAGGAAATTCCCGGGTCTGCGGGTGATCTTCTGTCCGAGCTGTCACATCTGCACGAACAAGTTCGGCAGGTGATGCAGGGTGTTGCCCAGGCCTTGTGGCCGTCCATCTCCCTGCCAGAAGGCGTTGCAGAGCTTGCGGAGAAGCTGAAGGGAGCACGGCGGCGCTTCCGATTATGGAAGTTCCGGTTCTGGGGTGTGACCCGATAATCCTGGCCCGCTGCCTGACTCTAAGTTGAGGGATCGGGTGTTGTCCTCCCGCGAACGGGCGTCCGGCTCAGGGAGCTCGGGAATCCGGACATAGTTGGTCCTCAAGATGGAGGAAAGGTCACCGCATTGTTCCTCCACCACTGCAACATGATGGGTGACCGGTGGAGAGTTAATCTTCCTTTGATCGGGTTTAAGCCCAATCCGATCATAGTCCGTAGCGACTCCCAAGGCGGCGATGCGATCCAAGAGCTCGTTTAAGGAGGCGAGCTCCATTGGATCCATCTGTTCGGCGAGTGCCGATTTGACATGGAGGCCGTTTTCGATGACCCGAGAAGTCATCGTCGGCGCGGCGGCCGAATAGGCAGTCATGATGAAACCGCCTAGCCGGAGAGTTTGGCCAACAACCAAAGTTCCCCCGATAGTAGTACCGTCTTTAAAGACGAGACGAGACATCCTTCCTTCTGGTGACGGCACAGAGGAACTCTCAATGAAAGCACCAATGTCGGTGTCAAAACCGGCGGATCTCGGGTAGGGGGTCCCGAACTATGCGTCTAGGCGGATGGTAACAGGAGGCAGGGGACACGAAGTTTTACCCAGGTTCGGGCCCTCTTGATGGAGGTAAAACTCTACATCCTGCTTGATTAATATTGATGATATGGGTAGTACAAGAGTAGATCTACCACGAGATCAGAGAGGCTAAACCCTAGAAGCTAGCCTATGGTATGATTGTCTGTTGTCCTACGGACTAAAACGCTCCGGTTTATATAGACACCGGAGAGGGCTAGGGTTACACAAGGTCGGTTACAAAGGAGGATATATGCATATCCGTACTGCCTAGCTTGCCTTCCACGCCAAGTAGAGTCCCATCCGGACACGAGACGAAGTCTTCAATCTTGTATCTTCATAGTCCAGCAGTCCGGCCAAAGGATAAAATCCGGCTGTCCGGAGACCCCCCAATCCAGGACTCCCTCACTTACGTTAGACACCAGCCAACCGGTAGCCTAGGAGCTCCACCGCCTCCAGGGGTGCTGCTTCCCATTGGGAATTGATTGGCCAAGAATAAAAATTCAAACAACTGACGCCTAAATAAAGTGATTTGAGATGAGGGTGCGACCTATCTGGTGACATGGTGAAGTAGGCAGGTCCAGCTGCCGAGTCGGTGAGGCCGGCTCGGTTGCGGTGGCGACCGGTGGCAGGGAAAGAGCGATGTTGCGACGGCCGACGGCTACGCGGAAGCAGTGCCAGGACTCTGGATGGATCCAAAGTTGGAGCCGCTCCGGCGCCGTGAACAATGGCGAGGGTGAATCGGCTCCGGTACGGTTCACGCGATCATCGTCAAGGTAGCACCAGCAGCACGGAGTAAGAGGCACACGACCCAGTGCACGACGGCAAATGGACAGCGTCTCTGGCATTAGGGAGGAGGGCGGCTGCGAAATTGGTGCGGTGGGGGGCGCCATGGAGGTGGGGCTGAGGTTTCGCGGCTCGGGAGAAGGGAGCTTCCCGGGGAGAAGGTGATTTGGCGCCCACGAGGTATGAATGGGGGCGGGCGGGCGGGAATTGGGAGGGGAGTGGAACCATGTATTACGGACGCATTTGTCTGAAATGTGAGGGGGAGTTACAGTTCTACCCTTGCCTATATGCTTCTCGGCTTGGGTCTGTGTACTGAGGGTCGGGGATAGTAGAGTAACTTTGCTTCTCCACAAATAGTGGGCGGGAGCGATTTCGGGCGAGGAGGGCATGGTTTGAACTATAGTGGGCGCGAGCGATTTCGGGCGAGGAGAGCGTGTTTTGAAATAGTGGGCGCGAGCTATTTCGGGCGAGGAGAGCGTGTTTTGCCGACCATGGTTTATGAATTATTCGGCACATGCCATTTCGGCCGAGGAGAAGGCACGCTTGGATGAAGTTACGAACCTACCCTCGATGTACAACAGGCCAATTGATACATGTCCCACATAGGACGGTAATTTCGCGTCTACCATTTATTTGCTCGGGCGAATTCCACCGAGCAGAGAGGATGTTTAACGGTTCGTTCAAATTTTGGGAGAACGAGCATCCACGTCTACCTTACCAAGTCGATTCGGATCAAATTTTGAAATATTAGCTTGCCACTTCTTTTTTAGATGGAGAGATGATGCTCGGGAGTAATGTGTTTTTACATGCTCGTTGCTAGCGATTTACTATATGACAAATAGTTGACCCACTCTAAAACGTGAATCAAACCCAAAATGAAATATCTCGATTCAATGAAATAGCTCATTCAGTAGGTCAAAATAGTGAACTAAATCCAAAATTGAACACCTCAATCGAGTAGCATGTTGTACAGTATTATAGTACTCCATGAACATGTTGAAAGTCAAATTAATGAACTTGTTTGATATACGCATATATCCGTTCATGTGTGGATTACAAACAACATGTTCTCTAATTTAAATATTTGAATGCAAGTTTATATCGAAACATGGTTTATATCAGTCTTTGATGCATAAAATGCGACCTCCCCCTCTCCCTGACTCCTGTTCTCTGTCTCTCTCTCTCTCTCGCCGACAATCTTCAATTCTGTCGCATGCATCCGACACAAAAACCTTGTTGGTCCCTCTCCCTTTCTCTCCATCTCTCTCTCTCTCTTTGTGTGTGTGGGGGGTCTTTCTAGTTCGCATGCATATACCATCTATAGGTCTCTCTCGCACACTATGTATGATACTCTAGCTAGTCCAAGCTAGATATCTTGGGTGCACTCATCGTACGCACACAAATTCCTTGGCTCTTTGCCCATAACTCTCTCACACACCACTATGTCGTCTCGGAGCTCTTCCCCCCTCTCTCAAACTCTCCATGCACCTGGATCACACATACACATGCATATCTCACTCGCACTCGATAGGCCCATCTAAAACTCTATCTCTCCCCCTCGTTCTCTATCCATCTCACACGCGCACACACACAGTCTCATGCCCAGCTAGCCAAGTATGATGGTCTCTCACTCAATTGTAGGCACACACAGTCCCCCCTATATGTATATGACTAGCTAATCTTAGTCTCCATCACAAACATGTGCATGGTATATCTCGATTTCTCTCGGGGCATCTTTCTATCGCGCATGCACTCCCTCGATCTTCCACCCATATAGTCCCCTCACGATCTCGACGGGATCTCTCTATCACAAACACACCCTCTCTCCCTCCCCATGTGTCCATGCCATCCATGTGTCCCTCTCGACCTTTGTTCCTTGTTGGCCATACCTCTATTGGACATGTGCTACAGGGGTGTCTCTCTCCATTGCAAACAATCACACACTAGCTATCTTCGTGTATCTCCTCGTCTCACTTTTCCATCTCAAAGATGCATGCGTGATATGTTCGCATAAGAAACGAAAAAACACACAATCTCTCTAATTTATCGTTTGTTGTCACTTTGTCTTTCACACACATACTCTTTTTGCACACTTACTCATTCTCCTTCACACGCACTTGATCTGTCTCGACTGAGGCACTCTCCTCGGTCCATAGCATATAGATTTATTGAAAAGTCAAACATCACAAAGTTTGACCATGTACGTAGAGAAAAAGAATTACATCTAGTACGACAAACATATACCATTAGATTCACCATGAGATGTAGTTTTTTATGATGTATCTTTGGTATTGTAGATATAAATAACATTTGCGTAAACCTGATCAAAGTTTCCAAAGTTTGACTTCTAAAAAATTTACATGCACTGCATTATCGAGCGGATGGAATATCTCTTTCCCCCTCTCAACTATCTGACGGACCACTGAGCCTTATCGGGGCTCCTCAATCTTTCTCAAACTTTATTGGTCAGTTTGGTTCGTGACCTGACCCTCATGCCTTGATGGCTGGTACTGCCTGGTGTGGACGTGAGATGTAAAATATTTCTGCTTGGCCAGGCTTGTGTGCTGCCGAAGCGTTTGGTTCATGCCTGGGCCAGGCAAAGCATCAACGTCCCATCAATCAATCCATGCACCAATTATTTAATGCTAATATCCATCCATGTTGCTGTTAGCCTCGTGGCCACACAACCAGGCACGACCAGGCGTTCGAAATCGGTCGCCTGGGCCAGGCTACTTGCAGTGTTTGGAGTTCAGCCAGGCTAATTAAAGTGCAAGGGAACCCAGGCCAGGCGGGCTTTCTTTTTCACAGGGTAGCAACCAAACAAGCGTGCATGAAATCCAGCCACAACCCCAGGCCAGGCAAAAGATGCTCAGGATGCAAGCCAAACTGGCCTTATATCTCCCTGGTTCACACATACACATGTCTCGCTCGTGCTATACATATAGACCCATCCAACACTCACCGCCCTTGTTCTCTCTCCATGTGACACGCACCCCCCTAAGTACCATAATCCCTCACTCCATCATAGGCGCAAGCACTCCCCCTCCTAAGTATGATTATCTCTTACTAGCCATCGAGAACACACGCATTGTCTCCTTCCATCCATACGTCTATGTCGATATCTCTCGGGGCATCTTCTATCGCGCACACACCTTGTCACTCGATCTCCCACCCATGTAGTCCCATCACGATCTCCAGGGATCTCTCTATGACAAACATACACTCTCTCCTCCCCATGTCTGCATTTTATCCTTACGTCTCTCTCGACCTCTCTCCCTTGTTTGTCAGACCCCTCTTGGCCACGTGCTAGGGGTCTTGCTCTCTCGGTTCCAAACAACCACACACTATCTCCTCACCTTGCCTCCGTTGTCGAAGATGCATGTGTGATATGTTTGCATAAGACACGCACACTTTTTCTCTACTTTTATTGTGTGTTGTCCATGTCTCTTTCACACACGCACGCACACTTTTTGCACTCACTCTCTCTCTCTCTCTAGTTAGGGACTCTGTCACGTCCATAAGCATATGGATGTTTTGAAAAGTCAAACCTCATAAAAGTTTGACCAGGTATATGTGGAGAAAAACATTTACATATGGAATGATCATTAGATTCATCACAACATGTACTTACTTCATACTATCATTTATCTTTGGTATTGTAGATATAAGTAATTTCTTTATAAACTTGGTCAAAGTTTCAAAAGTTTGACTTAAAAAAATGTTGGAACTACATTATCGAACGGAGGGAGTAGCTCTTTCTCTCTCTCTGCTATCTCTCATGGGTCTCCCCTCTCACTCGAACTCTCTATACCGACGGATTATACGCTCACTGTGTCAACGTACAGCTCTGTATATTGTTTAGTTGACAGGTCAACCAATCCACATGCTGCCTTGTCAGCTCGTGTTCTGCATGTTCGTGTGCTGGACCATGTGGCAGTGGGTGAAAATAAGTAAACTAGAGGCCCATCTGACACGCGGTGAAGTAAAAAAAGTTGAAACCACTCGGGGTAGCACCCCGCACGCTAGTAAATTGAGGGCGCATTGAGGGAAAACTTCTTGCACGCGAAGGATGCACTCGCGCACAATTCACCACTGCACGGTGGCATGCACAGAAGGATGCACTCGCGCACACCCAGCACACAACACACACCAGCACACGTGTACACCGGCGTCGCCGCCGGTTGAGATGGACGGCGAGGCAGCCAACAAGAGGAGGAGGCTTGAGCCAAAACCGCATCCAGCGAGCCTGGACTTCATCAGCAGCCTCCCCGACGACATGCTGCTCGTCATCATCGGCCTCCTCCCCACAAAATCTGCCGTGTGGACTGCCCTGCTCTCCCGGCGGTGGCGCCCCCTCTGGTGCTACGTCCCCCCAACCTCACCGTCGATAGCTGCCTCTGCGACGGGGATTGCAAACGCATGGCCGCAGTCTCCAAGATCCTTTCATCGCACCCTGGGCCAGCCAGACGCCTTGACATCCGCATGTTCAGTACCAACTGCAAGGTCCAACCCAAGTTCGACGAGTGGTTCTTATCCCCTGCCCTAGATCAGCTCGAGGAGCTCAGCTTTGAAGCTGGACGATGTCGCTCTCTGCCGCCGTCCGCGCTCCGCCTGACGCCAACGCTGCGCCGCGCCAGCTTCAGCTCCTGCTATCTTCCCCAGATTAATGCCGCGCCCGTCCTTCTTCTCCCTCAACTCAAGCAGCTCAACCTCTTCGACGTTGTCATCTTGAAGAAGGCTATGGAGCACCTGCTTCGCAGCTGTACTGCGCTCGAGTACCTTCGTCTTGAGCAGATCCACGGGTTCATTAGCCTCCACATCGCCTCGACGAATCTCCGATGGATTTATGTGTCTTGCTGACCCCGCAACAAGACATCAATTGGGAAGAGATCACTCTAGCTGTTCCACATTATGGTAATTGAGAATGCGCCTTTCCTTGAGAGATTGCTTGTATTGGATCTAGAAGGTCCAACAAAAATCCGGGTCATTGACGCGCCGAAATTGATAGCGTTGGTGTACTCGTCTGCCAAATTCTCCGAACTCTTTATTGGATCCGTAATCGTTCAAGTACAACACTCATCTTCTTCTCCGTCTTCTTGAAATTCACATTTTTTAATTTCTTCTTGATGTATTTACGACTGTCTTCCAGAAAATGATTCCCACAAGCTTGACCCAGTCCATGCGCACAGTGAAGATCTTAGCACTAAAATCTATCGGCCCCAATCTGGATCAAGTTGTTGGATTCCTTACATGCTTTCCGTGCACGGAGAAGCTACTCATCGAGGTGAAACTTCTTTCCTATAAGTAAACGGTAATCACAATGTAGCTTAATTTTTTCGTAATTTTCCCAAATTACGATGACAAGTGTAGTGTTCAAAACTGCATCTATGCACTGCACCGAAAGAAATGTTTTTAATATTTTTTCTCACGTGATCACCTCCATCGTTTTTATGCTGTACTACTATAGTAGCCTAGGCTAGTCATAGTGGAAAGTAACTTAGACTACTCCAGTAACTCTATGGTTACCCTATGAGCATGTACTACCTCCGTCCTGGTTTACTCTTCCAATTTTGTAGTGAAAAAATATCACTAGCCAGCCAACCCTATCGTATGAGCGAATGATATTGGTACCTCTTGATGACACGGCAATCTTATGCAGCCAGCTGCTCTAATATGTTCTCTTCTTTTGTAGATAAAAAAGACCCGAAAGTGAAAAATGTGCTGCACTATAACAATCTCATCGAATGCCTTGATCTCCATCTTACAGAAATTGATTTGATCGACTACCGAGGCAACACATCTGAGATTAAATTGGCCAGGTTCTTTGTTCTGGAGGCAAGTGTGCTCAAGGTAATGAGGTTTGGAGTTCTCTGGTGCAACAATGAATGGCGTGCTGATCACCGCAAGCGTTTAAGCCTAAATGACAAAGTCTCCGCAGAAGCTGAATTTGTTTTTGAAACATCAAGTGGCCAGAGACTCGAAAACATAATTGCCCATTAGTGACTTGTCAGGGCGGTGGATTTTAGTTTGTACGATAATGCTGCATCCACCTAAAGTAATGAAAGTTCTTACGTAAACTTCCTAGTAATTCCCTCTTCGTAGGTGCAACATTACTCCTAACATTTGTAATATCAGTTTGAAACTTGTAATATTGCCGTGTCCTATTCCTGCATTCTCAAAATCCTGCGAATCAAACATGTCCTGAGTTGGTGATGATGTTGTGCCTCCCATCTTTCACCAATAGCCGTCGGATCTAGATCTGACACATACAAACCAAGCTTCTCCATTTTTGCAAAAAGATGCCCGCACTTGTTCCCTATTTATAAACAACTCCTTGTCTCTCACAATCAGCCTTATCTCCACCCCACCACATCTAGAAGGCCGTGGAAAAATTTGGCGCGATGGCCGCTGCCGGAGCCATCCACCCCCAATCTTGGTGTCCCGTGCAATGCACGGGCATCTACACACAGGAAATTATGTCGAACAGGGATAGTTGTAAGCAGGCTAGCTCTACAGCCATGATGATAGTGACTGCAGATGGTGAGGCTGACTATGGTATGCCGAACATGGCACCTATACTCAGGTGTCATCTCCTGCGCAGGGTCTTGTCAATTCACTGTGAGGAGCAGCATGTAATAATTTGACCAACGGGTAGAACAATGCTAGTACTCCTACTACTACATTGGTAGTACTATTACTAGTACTAGTAGCACCACCATCTGGATTTAGGAGTACTACCACGTCCATCTGGATTTTAGTATTTGACTAGCAATATCTAGTAATGCATGTCACAAAAATGTACTACTCCCTCTGTAAATAAATACATGGTGTTTTATTCCTATCGGCGAGAGAACTTAATGTTTTTTTGCTAACTAGAGTACTAATAGGATTACATGCAATGAACTAAACACTGCATGTCATGTTTGGTAGTCTCAAGTCATTGAAAGCATGCACGGCCCACATCTCTCATTGGTTGATATGTCACGAAATAAGAAACAAGGAGGGAGTTAATACACCGTGCCTAAGTATTTTGGGATTATTTGGTTGTCGTGAGGTGACTTACACACCATTTTTGTTTACATGCATTAACATTTTATTAGTTAAATCAAAGGTCAAAACTTGGCGCAAAATGCAAAGGGGACCAATAAACCAGTAAACATCAAACTTCTCTCATTTGGCCCCAACTAGAGGTCTGGTGAGATGACTATACTGCACCAGCACGGAGGGGGATGCAGCTTCATTGACTTACGGCAACTACCTTTGGGTGAATGACACATGGGCCTAGGGGGTGGCTGGCCCACCTATCATACAGCGAAAGGCAGGTGCAGTAGAGGGCCGAGGAGTAGTACGGAATCCTACGCACCTACGCACGCTAACCAAGGGCAAGAGTGATTACTCGAATCACAAGATCAGTTGACTAGAAGCTAAGCTAGACCCATGGAGGTGATGAGCGCGAGCATCAGCCAGCACTATTCAGAAGCACGTTGAGCTCGCCGCCAACGTCGCTGCTCCTCACACGCCGGTTGGTGACCCGGCGCACTAGGGCGTGAGGATGTCGTTGAACGTTGATGGATCCGTATATATTTTTATCTTTTCGTCAAATCCATGTAGTAGTATATGATGCTACAGTAATTATCTTGTCGGATAGCTGAGAAAACAGGAGGGAGAAGAGATGGCTGTAGCACGGACTCCAAGAAAATTGGTATCAGATGGGACTCGTGTGGGTGGTGTGTGTCGTACTGCTAGACGTGAATGCTACTGAGTTATGGCCCATGCCACCCCACTATATCGAGCCTATGGCCCTGTTTGGATACTCTAACACAGTTAGAGTTAGAGTTATTTTCTAACCCACTCTAACCCAAATAAGCACCTCTCCACCGGGATAGTTGGGTTAGATGAAACTAACCCACTCTAACCCTCCCTGTTTGGATACTTTTGGGTTATTTGAGCCTTCAACTAACCCAAACTAGATCTAACCCCATGATCCAAACAGGGCCATATTGAGGTACGTAGAACAAATTTCCTGCAGTCCGTGCTCAGCCCTCCTCCATCTCTCTTCTCAGCCAGCCAGCGAACGCGCGGAGCCCATCGTCTGTTTGCTCACATGCGGCCCCACATGTTAGTGAAAACGCAAGAGGACCCACTGAACCCGCACATCTTTCACCTCGACGTGCTGGTGATGAAAAACAAATCCAATAAAGATCTCTGGTGGCCGCTTTTGGAGTTACTCAAGAGTAGTAAGATTCTATTTACAGTTTAACCCAAGATGCACACCTCGTGGCTTCAACTACCACTCTATTTTCTTTCATGACACGACCTGGATGCTGGATGTCCCATGTGTCAGCAAAAGGAGGAAGAACCCGACCAAATCTTCGGTTGTGCTCTCGGATTAGACTAGTTGTGCTAACTTAAAATTTTTTATTGTGTACTCCCTCCGTTCCAAAATACTTGACTTCCATTTGTCCAAAAATGGATGTACCTATATACTAAAACATGTCTAATACATATATATATATATATTGACAAATAGAAGGCATGTATTGTGCAACGGAGGGAGTAGAATGGATGCAAGTTTTTGTATTGGGAAGAAGAGTACATCCATATATTGATAGAGCGCAATTTAGTAGATGTTCTATCACTTTTAGCTAGCACAGAGGCTAGAGATGAGATTAGTGCACTTGTTGATACTCCTACTAGAATAGAGGCTAGACATGAGACTAGATGCGAGGAAGCAACGTGTACTTCTTTACACTCGAAGAAGAAAGAAGCACGCAAGATCAAGCCTCCGCAGATCAACAATGAATGCATCGAGAATGCACTAATCCAACTTACAAGAGTAGTAAAATGTATTCTTTTGGTTCTTGTTTTCTTTGGTCTTGCTTTTCTAGTCAAAATTATCATTGGAGTTCGTGCAAAACGGAGGTCCATTTGGGGTCGTGCGGTGGAGTTGGCCTTACAAGTGGGACCACAGTTAAGGAAACCGACTATCGGCAAACTCCCACCTCGCCCGCGGCGCGATGGCTGAAGTTAGAGAAACGACGAGGTTGAAGAGATTTCTCTAGCACAGACTCCAACAAATAATATGGTGTCAGATGGATGTCGTGGTGGTGGCGTGTGCCGTACTCCTGGACATGAATGCTTGTTCTGGCCCATGCCACCCTACTACTCCTACTACTTACTCCTACTATATAGTATTAGTATCGAGGATTCAAGGTGCTGGTTACGTACAACGAACACATTAACATATGGCTACAGTAAAAACACCCGCCCGACGCGCGAAGCATGTGAAGCTAGTACAAATAGTGTAATACTATTGTTGATTGGCCTCATCCGATAACCTGTTGCAATGCATGTACAATTATGTATTCGGAAAATATTTTTTTTGCCTCGTCGCACCACTCACTCAGAGAAGTGACTCGAAAGCCATTCATAAATTTAGTAAGTTTATCATAGGCATATCATTTTATTACATACAACAGGTCATCAACCCACATCGACAACGAGGATACATTATAAATACTAAAGTTTTCACCACACAACAAATAACAAGCAATGAAATGAACTTCAACGCAACCTCTGGGTAGTCTGCTGAGATTTTTGGAAGTGGAACCTGGTCACGAGTGTACACATTCACAAGTTCCCACTCGCAGTTGGACCCAATGTAAACAACCAAATCTCCATTTGCGCCCGCCCAAGCCTTGCCCTCAAGCGATGGCATCTTAACATCATACGTATCATTATCAAGCGGCATCAACTGGCACAGGGCGAGGCCTCCGTCGTGCCGGCGCCAGTCATCAGGGTCACGGCGAAGAAGATAGGGGAGATCAAACCGCTCCTTGAATCTTGGGTTCTTTGTAATGATGTTATTAGTTGAGTCGAGAATGGGCTTGAACGAACCTGCCATGCTAGCCGAGGTGATGACGTCGCACCGATCAATGAGTTCCTCCACCATGTCATCTTTCAGATTGGGGCTAGAAAAACGGGGTCGTTTCCGGCCTGTTCCCTCCATGGAGAAGACGATCGAACAATGGCAGAAGAAAGGGTGAAGGGCTGAAGGAAAATGGAGGAGGGAGAGGAAGAGCGTGCGACAACAGTTCCAAATCGAGAGGGAAAGGCGAAGAGTCGGTGGACGGTTGCGAGTTTGCCACGGTTCACGAAGAGGCGCCCTGTCCTACACGTCCGTTTGGAAATAATCCTACTACTCGCCGTCATCTCACTGATATGTTGGAATGGGACCACATGTCAACGAAACATGGTGTGTAATTTCTCGTGCAAAATGCGATCTGGCCGCGTTGGCCCGAGGTGCCGCATTAGTTATCGACCTTTATTTTTTTAATGGCATGCCGATCAGTTTTGAAGCATGACTAACTGGTATTGTACGCAGAGAAAATATAAACTACTCTACCACTACTCCACCTCCAGTACTAGTAGTATAAAAAAGATATATAGGCTGGAGCTTTAGCGCTTTCTCCAGATCTAAAAAAGACGACCCCTCTCTCCCTCCTCACCAGTGGTCACAGATCCACCAGGGAAGAAAAGGACGTGCAGCGTTGACGCACTCGTCGTCGGCGAGCGAGGTCACGCACTGACGACAAGGCCGTCCTCTCAAACCTAGCGCCCGCGCGGGATGGCCTCCGTCCCCAAGCTCGCTGCCGTAGTGTGTGCGGAGGACGACAACCACGAGCGAAGCCACTTCCCGCCGACCCTCGGGTATGCTACCTCTTTTCGAACCATAACCTTGTTCTATTGCCCCATCTGCCACGTCGTTGCATGTGGATCTTTTTCCACTCCACCATCTTCCCAATTTGCTATCCTCTGCTCTATTGGCCACGCAGAGGAAAACCATAATTTGCACTATTCAAGGAAACCCTACTTCATGCAGACAAATCCATGTCTGCGTTGAATAAGGAAAGGAAGGGAGACTGTACTGTCCAAGAGAGTAGGCATCGAACCCACATCTAGGTTGAAAAGGGGAAATCAGTAGCTAAGGAACGAGTCTCGTGTCTCTTGGTTGAAGAAGGGTAGAAAGGCATGACAACGCAATAGAGAATGACCAGGTCGATCGGTTTATTGTCCTTGCATAGGAAAAAGGTGGCTAAAGAGAACAAAAATGGGACGTAATCCACATATGCTGCCTGGATATTTGTTGCTTTGGGCAACCATACCTCCCTCACCACTCTGCGTCTGTGGAGGTACATCATACTGGTGCGCCCACTGTCCGAATGGGCCTCCCATGCTCTTATTGCCACTTTTTTGTTGTTAGTATAACGCCAGTAGTCAAGTCAAGCAATGCTACTGCTAAAGTGATGCCACATTTAACTAATGCCACTCTCAGTCTAATGCCACCGATAAATTTAAGCAATGCCATTTAATGTCACTTGATTATTTCAGGGTTAGTTGTTGATTGCGGATGTATTAATGATTTTTCAGCTAAGGCATTCTAATGCTGTTGCACAGCCAGTATACCAACGATGAAACTTGTTACTACCTTCAGATTTTTCCACTATTAATGCTTATAGATTACATACCTCACTTTCATGAGATAAGTTAATTTTTTTGTACAGTGTCACCAAAATGCCAAGGCGCTGATGTCATTTTATTTTGGTTACATTGCACAGACAATTATGAAGACAAGAGGAAGGGTCAAGAGTGGGCACCTCCTCCTCCGGCTGTTCTCTTGATTCGTCCGATCAAGTTTTTATGTTTGATCGATTATCAAGATTGGGATAGCAATTTTTATGGTCCCACCAAGTTCGAAATGATATTTACCTTGGAGGTACATGGTTTGCAATTTTTTATACCGTCATTAGTTAATAATGCTAGTTACCTTCAGACTTTTGTATTTGGTTTAATGCTCATGCACAGCTAGTATACAAATGCTGAAACTTGTTACCTTTACATTTTGTATTGTTAATTCTTATAGAAACCTTCCAGTGCTAGAGTTTATTGAAATTTGTTCAGTAAAACCATTGTACTGTACCCTGTAATAAACTAACTACTCTACTGTTGCACCAGCCACTGGATTAGTGTATATTTGTAGTATTCGAATGGTGTTGCATTAGCGTATGGACATAAATAAAGTGTGGCAAGCTTTCCCAGATATGTGCTCAAGAAAACTACTACCTGTTTTTCTAAATACTAGACGTTTGGGTACTTTAAATTGAACCGCGAAAACATCTTATATTAAGGAACAAAGGATGTAGAGTTCACTCAAATTATCCCGGTAATGCTAGTCACACCTTTGTTAAAATTAATGTTCATTATGTTATCGGAGGAGGTCTGTATGTTTGTCTCTAATGCATGTCGACTACATACCTGACATCATGATGTAATGTTAAGTCATTTCCTTTTGTACAGTGTCACTGAATTGTCAAGGCGGTGATGGCATTTTATTTTAGTAGAACTGCACAAAATTTGCTTAAAAGAAGAGGAAAGGTGAGGAATGGCTCAGTTTTTCAGAAAAAACTATGTATGCCTTCCTGACATTAGCCGTTGTTGCTTTATTTATTCCTTCAAATAGGTGGTTAGAAATAGTCTTGCTACCTTTTCCCGTTAAGAAATTGGAATGCTTATATTTGTGAGTCTATGCTTCAACTAGTGCCACTTTTAGAGTAATCACACTTTCAATATCTATGCAAACAGGGATGCTCGATTTTAGTGGAACTGCACAAAAAGTCCAACTGATTCAACATTAGGAGCATGTTTTTTCCAAACCTTCATATCCAATTGGTGGCACTATGAGATGTTCATTACGAAGGTACATGGTTTGCTACTATCTTGCTACTCTTTTTGTACTGTCATTAGATAGTAATACTAGTGGTTTGCATGTGAATTTATTGGCCGGGTGGACCTACATTGGAGGTGCAGGACAAGATTCAATGATTGGATGCTCAATTTCGATTGTATCAATTTCACCTCTTCCATCACTACGAACATGGATATCCTTGCTCTGATGAAGAATAGGCACTATATTTCTGCTCTGAACCAGCAAATCAATTCAGTATGAAATTGTCCAGGGCAAAACATAACTGTATCAGATTGTCAAGTGCAGAACATGACAGATGCTAAGCGGAAGAGACATGTTTAAACCGAAAACAAGGTGTGGTATATGTTTACTAGCTGCTTGATATTTGTGCAGACAGAGATGTCTGCCCATTGCTATTTGGCAAACAAACAAAGTGTTCGCAATTTTGGTTGAACTGCACAAGAGAATAGTATAGTCACTGCATGCAGTGCCATTTGAAAATAGACACAGAAAGATTGGATAGTCACTTCATGGACTGCAGAAAAGTAGTACTGTACTATTTATTAGCCAACACTAGGTGCTTCATTGCTTTGGTCTGATTATACAATGGGCATCATTTTGCCTAAGTTAAAGTTTGTATTCCGAAAATAGTCTCGCGGTGTGATCGAGAGAAGACCAAATCATATTGCAGTGGATGTTCCTCCATCATGTGTGGTTCATTCTCATGGTTCCAGCTGTTGGTGAAGCCACTTATGTTTGCAAGAGGAATTGTAGACTTCACAAACAAATTTGTCTTTCAGTCTGTACTGAATGTTGGCCAAGAGAAGCATCCATGTTAGTAGGAAGAACATATGTTTTTTCTAGATCTTTGCTTTTGGAGCTACATATTTGTATATGATCTGTGAATCATTGAGATGCATTAACATGTTGATCTTATGTATGGGAATCATACTAGTTAGTTTTAGTTGCGACGCAAGATCTGAAGTGGCTAATCTTTGCTTTTGGAGCTACATATTTGTATATGATCTATGAATCATTGAGATGCATTACCAGTTACTTATTTCTGTTCGCTCAGTGTTTACAAGTTACTGATTGATCACTAGCTAGCCTACAAATGCGCTCCTGGCAGTTTTATTTGCGACGCAAGATGCGAAGTGGCAGTTTTTGGAATAAAAATGCCTACCTCTGAAGAAACTGACAAGCTACACTACCGATCCTACACGGATAAAAATGCCTACCTCTGAAGAAGTTTAAGCCTAATTAATTCCATGAGCAAAGTAGCAAGACCAAGGCATGTCAATAATTAACGGCATGCAGAAGTTTAAGCCTAATTAATTCCAGCGATTTAAGTGGCTGTATGTGTGCCCTCGGCTGCGACTCGTTGCATGCTGCTTCGCGTACTGGCTGCGAGCGATTCTGAGTGCCTGCATGCAGCCGACCGTAATTAAGGCAGCTAACTGATGTGAAAAAGATACGCTTTAATTGTTGCGGGCTTTTTAAATCCGTGGAATCATTATTGACAAGGAGGGAGATGATTCGAGTGCACTCGTTTGACCGCCATGCCGGCGCGCGACCCAGACAGGATGGGATGACACAGTCATAATTTCAGTTTTTCTAGTTTTCCACAGCAAGCTGGCGCGCTAAGCCATTATGCATTGAATTCCGATGACCGTCGCGCTACCTTCCGCCTATAAGTACTGCTTCCCGGCCTTCTCCGGTGCCACCGTGACCCAACTCGCCATATCCTAATAAGCCCCCACCAGCCCGACGTCGCTCGCCACGTCCGCCATGCCCCCGCTCGTCCGCGGTAGGCGACGCCGGAGGCGGTCACCGCTGGAACTAGTGTTCGGGTTTTCACCGGAAGGCAGACGGAGGGAGGAGGCATTCTATCTTTCTTTAGATGGCAATGCGGAGATCGAGTTGTTGGAGCGCGACCACATGGCGGAGGAGCAGGAGTTTTTGGAGCGCGACCGCCTACCGGAGGAGTAGTGTATCGCCGATTTGCACCGCCAGTGGGACATGGAGCAGCAGTGCACCGACGCTCTGAGTTGCGAGAAGAGCTCCCGCAACTGGGCCGACTACATGGAGGCCGGCGCCTGACAAATAGCCCTGGAGGCTGTCGGGCACGCACACATTCGCGACACCGATTTTTACTACCAGCTCGTCAAGTGGGTTTCCCGCTTGGAAGCCGTAGCTTTGGTGGACCATGCCGGCATGGAAAGGGCCAACGCGCGCGAGCAACGTGCCCTATCGCACCTCTTGAAAGTCCGAGGCGAGGCGCACGACGCCGGTGCCGGCGTTTAGCGTGTACCACAGATGGCGGCCGACATCGTCTGGTTAGCTAAGAGTAAGTTAGTACTTGTACGCTACTAGAGTATTAGTGGGAGTAGATAGTTAACTTGGCTATGATGGTTGTCAACGTGGAAGTTCAGTACTCTATATGTGGATCAGACCTGTTACTTTGCTCTGAATGTTGAACTTTCCGTTTGAACGTATCGAATGGGCTGTTATTTTTTTAATGGGTTGTATTTGTCCTCCACGGGTTTAGAGGCTGACTTGTGGGCCTAGCAAGTTGATGCGTACACAATCAGGAGATGATTGTACATGGAGAGGATGACAGCAGGGACCCGCCAAGGTCATGGCAGTACGCAAGCAAGTGCCTCCTTATTTCAAGCCAATAAAAAAAATGGATCCTCCTAGTGGATTTCTGACATCTGGGTCCCATGCCATTGTCAACATAGTCAATAAACGAGAGAATTGCACAACGAGCGGCTGACACCAGGGACCCAGCAGCTCGCCCAGTTATTTTTTGGGTTAATTTGATAAATGCCACTCCAAATATGGTGTACCCGAGAAATGCCACTGCAATTTCCAAACTTTGAAAAATGCCATTTCATGTCATTTCTAGTGGCATTTTTCAAAGTCCGGAGTGGCGTTTTTCAAAGTTTGCAAACTGCAGTGGCGTTTTTCAAAGTTTGCAAAAATTGCAGTGGCATTTTCCAAAGTTTGGAAATTGCAGTGGCATTTTTATGAATCGCCATAATTGGAGTGGCATTTATCTAATTTGTTTTTGAGACGGAAGCAGGGTGTCAACTGGGCTGTGCGGGACACTCTGGCTTGTCTAGACAGCCTTTTCTTTTATGTTTACCACAGACCAGCCCAGTAGTTTTTTTTCTTTCTGAAAATGGCTAGCCCAGTTTTTTGTGATTTGTCAAGTAAGTCACTTTATCAGGCCTGTTGGGCTGCAAATCTTTCAAGACGAGGAGAGCTTCATTCGGCTGGCCGAGAAAATGGCCTATCAGTAATGAGAAATGGGCTGTACATTGTTAAAACACACCAAACCGGCAATTAGTTTCAAATATCTTTTTTTCATTTCGAGATTTTAAATTGCATTGATTTTTATGCGTGGACAATTTATTGGATTTTATATTGATATACATTTATTTTAAAAATCAGTCTGAATGTGACTCGAAATTTCGGGATTAAAAACAGTTCAGACCGCACCGACATATGCAAAATTTCATATAATTTTTTAACCGTGGCCACAATATGGGCCATTGTTGAGGAAATCATTAACTGGTAGCTACTCGGTCGGCTGGTGAGTAGGGGATTAATAGGCTAATCGGCAAGTTAATCGACCATTTAATGAATTAATCGGATGATTTATCAGGTAATCGGCTACTCGGGGACCCTATGAGTAGGGATTAATCGGCAAGTTAACTGGTTAATCAGATGAATTCTTGAACAGGGATATGGGCTGTAATGCTAATAAAAAGAATATGGGCTCCAAAAAACCCGTAAGAATTAGCAAATGGGCTGTAAATTATTTGAAATAATGGCAGATGGGCTGTATGCTGTTTTCCACAGATTTGAGGCTTTCCACAGATGGCATGTATACTGTTGGATGTCCATCCAACGGCCATCGTGCTTCTTCAATCTGTGCTCTTCCTGCTCCAGCCGCTCAAACAAGCGCCGGCGGGACTGCATGCTCCCTCCTCCCCGCGGCTGGCTCTGCTGCCGTGCAGGCCTCACCGCCCCATCGTACTCCCATCACTGGCCTAGCCATCCCTCTACTCACCCACACCTGCTGTTATTCTTCGGCGATGGCAGACGAACCAGTAAACCCTCGTACAGTCGTACTCCCTTCCGCGTGGGAAACAAAAACAACTGCTGAGTCGTCCCTGCCTCCGTGCCATTCCTTTCCTAGGCCTCGCCGTCGTCCACCGCCCTGGTGCTCTCGGCGTGGCGTGGTCAATGTGGTCAACGACCGACATGCATCTGAAGTGGACTGTACGTGGAGAGGCTGACAGCTGGGTGCACGGCCGCACGCAAGGAAATGCCTCCTTATTACGCGCAAAATAATGATTCCTCCACCTAACATCTGGGACCCACCGAAAGGGCCTCTGTATTTCACGAAAAAACGTTACCGCCACTGACAGCTCGGACCCACCAGCTATATATTCGCACGCAAGGAAGTGCCTCCTTATTACTCACAAAAAAATGAATACTCCCCCTGCTAGCTGGGACCCAGTATAGTGGGCCTACTAAGTTGACGGGGACGAAGGGCTTTGTCAACTTAGTCAATATGCATGATTATAGCTCGACTGACCGTACAATGTCCATCCAACGGCCGTAGTGCTTCTTCAACCTCTGGTCTTCTTGCTCCAGCCGCCCAAAGCAGCGTTGGTCGTGCCGCCTGCTCCTGCCTCCTGTGGCCGGCCGTGCTGCCGCGGAGGCCTCACCGCCCCCATACTACTCCCACCGCTGGCCAGGCCATCCCTTCACTCCACTTACCCACACCCCCTGTTATTCTGTGGCGACTGCAGCACAGCCGAACCAGTGAACCCTCGTACTCCTCTCTGCGTGGGCATCCACTACCGCGTCTTCCCCGGCTCCGCGTTGTCCCCTTCCTAGGCCTCGCCGTCGTCCACCGCCGTGGTGCTCTCGGTGCGGCGTGGTCAATGTGGTCAACGACCGAATTCCATCGGAAGAATACTGTACGTGGAGAGGCTGACAGCTGGGTCCATGGCAGCCGCAAGGAAGTGCCTCCTTATTACGCAGAAAATAATTATTCCTCCACCTGACAGCAAGGACCCACCGGATGCCCACCAGTATTTCACAAAAAAATGTTTGCCCCTGACTGCTGGGACCCACCCGAGGGCCACCGTATTTCACGAAAAAACATTCCCCCTGCTGTCAGCTCGGACCCACCGGAAGTGCCTCCTTATCACGCACAAAAAAAGAATACCCCCTGCTAGCTGGGACCCACCTTGGTGGGAGGATGACTTGTGGGCCTAATAAGTTGACGGGGACGGAGGGCTTTGTCAACTTAGTCAATATAAACGATTCTAGCTCCAGTGACCGTATGATATCCATCCAACGGTCGTAGTGCTTCTTCAACCTCTGGTCTTCTTGCTCCAGCCGCCCAAAGAAGCGCCGGTCGTGCCGCATGCTCCTGCCTCCCGTGGCTGGCTGTGCTGCCGCGAAGGCCTCACCGCCCCTACTATTCCCACCGCTGGCCAGGCCCTGCGGCGACGGCAGCCTCACACCGCAGCCGAACCAGTGAACCCTCGTACTCCTCTCCGTGCGGGCTTCCACTGCCGCGTCTTCCCTGGCTCCCCGTCGTCCCCTTCCTAGGCCTCGCCATCGTCCACCGCCCTGGTGCTCTCGGCGCGGCGTGGTCAACGTGGTCAAGGAACGACTTCCATCGGACATGGACTGTACGTGGAGAGGCTGACAGCTGGGTCCACGGCCGTAGCAAGGAAGTGCCTCCTTATTACGCGGAAAATAATGATTCCTCCACCTGATAGCTGGGACCCACCGGACGGGCCACTGTATTTCGTGAAAAAAACGTTTCCCCCTGACTGCTGGGACCCACCAGCTACATCTTCGCACGCAAGGAAGTGCGTCCGGGCAAAAAAAACTATTCGCCCCCTGACTGCTAGGACCCACCAGCTACATCTTCGCAGGCAAGGAAGTGCCTGACAGTCGGGACCCACTTGGTCGAAGCATACGTAGCGTTGTCATTCTGGTCGCGAACGTGTACGTACATATATACTGGTGGATGTAGAGGCGCGCACGTGTCGTAGTAGAGGCGCGTACGTGTCGTAGTAGAGGCGCGCACGTAGCATGTACACGTACGTACAGCGGCCAGGGTGCAAGAAAGAAAATACGGCCATGTATGTGTACATACGGGCGGGGTCTCGAACGCCTACTCGCGCATACGTACGGCCAGGGCTCGTGTACATGGCTGGGTCGGAACGGAGAAACATCGTCATCGTCGTGTTCATGGGGAGGCAACAGAATGCGTCGTGTTCATGGGGAGGCAACGGAATGCGTCGTGTTCATCGGGAGGCAATGGAACGCGTGGGAGCCAACCGGCTGGGTTGGAATGGAATGCGTGGTCGTGTTCATTGGGAGGGCTTGGACGGAACAGGTGATGGAAACGAGGCCTGGTGTACCGTAAAACGGAGGAAACGGCCTTGTGTTCGGACGGCCACGTTCGAAACGGGATCCTGTTCATCGGGAGGGGTCTGGCGTACCGCAAAACGGAGAAAACGGACCTCCTACGGTCGAAACAGGGGTCCTGTTGATTGGGAGGGGTGTGGCGTACCGCAAAACGGACGAAACGGACTTGTGTTGGAGCGCTATGGTCGAAACGGGGGTCCTGTTCATCGGGAGGGGTGTGGCGTGCTGCAAAACGGGACTCCACGAGATACTGTTCATCTCCACCGTCGACCTCCTCTAGGCTCCATGGGCTACCGTCGACCTCCTCTAGCCTCCACGGGCTCCTGTTCATCCAACCTCCACCACACGCTACTCCACTGGCTACTATTCAACCACCCCTCCATGGGCACCCCTCCACCGTCTACTGTTCATCCAGCCCTCCACACCGCGGGGTCCTATTCAACCACCCCTCCACGGGCACCCCTCCACCATCTACTGTTCATCCAGCCCTCCACCACACCACGGGGTCCTGTTCATCCAGAGGCAACACCACCGCTCACTGTTCATCCAAACCCCCCGCAACGCTCACTGTTCATCCCAGAGGCGGCATTGATCGGCTTCAGTTAGCAGAAGTAGCGAAGGAATCGCTCGATCGGGTTCAGTTAACATCCATCGATCAATGGCTCGGGTTCAGTAACGCTTAGCCTATAGTGCAATCGCTCGGGTTCAGTTAGAGCCGACGCCTCGCACACATGCGCGTACGTGTACGAGAGAAACGCGCATCGCTCGGCCCCCGGCCTCCCACCATAATCGGGAACTCCCCAAAATCCCCCCCTCGCTTCTACCACGGTTTTTTTCCGTCATGGACGGGCCAAAGAATGTCATGCAGCTGTGTCTCCGGCCCGCCTAGGACGAAAAGCCCATTTTATGTCATGATTTTTTGTCATAGAAGTAGGAGCCCACCACATCTATGAGGATACCGGGTTTTGTCACAATTATCGTCATAGAAGTGTCATATCTATGACATAATTTTTTTCGTTTGGCCCAAAATGTCACGGATGTGTCTTTTTTTGTAGTGGCGGTGGTTGCGAGGTGAGTCGGCCTACTCTGATCTCTCCGTCGATGGTGCCGAGTAGGATTCATGTGTGGATTGGATTTGAGCCGCCGCCATTTTGGTCCTTTTCTTGGAGTGGACAGGGAAGAGCGGTGGTGGTGTTGGTAGGGGAGGAGGAGGATGAGCGAGAGCGAGTAGAGGCCGGTGTCAAGGTGGAAGAGCCCGTGGGGTTTGCCGGAGGGGGACAAGCGGCAGCCCAAGGCGCACCGCTGCAACGACCGCGTCGAGGATGTCGTCTAGGTCCCCTCCTCCCTAGACACTTACCCTCCCTCTCTGATTGGTACCAACTGCTGGTCTTCAGCTCGCATGTATGTGGAGATGATATCTATAAAATCGCTCGTGCAAAGATGATCCTGTACTATACTAGTGACCACCTGCAATTAGGCATTTGGTTGTTTTATGCCTAGTTTAGCTCCTGTACTATACTAGTATGAGGGGGGGGTCATCAGAATGTTTAATTAATTTACTGTCAGGCTCCCTACTCTTTAGATGTGATTCAGAAATGTTAAGCACACTGTGTTGCCTGCCACAAAGTACATAGCGTGGTTCGATAACACGTAACCAGGATGATTCCTATCCTACCTCTGCTGCGGTTACTGCTTTCAAGCTGGTGATGGCGGTGGCATATTGAATCCCCAAAACACAATTAGAAATGACCAATGGACTATCTGAAACTGGTAGTAGCTGGCCTGGCCACTTTGGAGATATCATGAAATAAAATGCTTGTGTAGGATATAAATTGCCATAAGTTGGACTGGTGTGGAGTTCAGGATCTCTTCCAACAAATGCAGTATTTGAGGAAAATGTGAAGTTAGTGGTTGCTAAGTTTGCTCATGTTAAACTGTTTCTTTTTATCCAATGGTTTCTTGCTTTTTCAGCAACTTAAATGCTTATTGACTAGTTGCTACATATGGATGCTCACTAAAAAGTAATCACTTCAGTATGGTTTTATGTTCTTGTATACGGGAAAGTTTTGCTTCTCTAATGAGAACAAATTTTCAGAATGAATCATTTGTGAACACCACAAACTAGTGCTACTGTTCATATACTTCTGATCAAACTCCGTGATTACTCTGTTTTAGCCAAACATTTTTGTTTGTTTGTTCATGTTTGAGGAACAAAACCAAACATTTTTTTACATTCAGAATTGGGCCTTACCAAGCAAATCCCAGGTATTAAGTGTACTATTATAGAGTGCACTGGGTTAAGTTGCCTTAACTTAAGTCAAACAGTTCTTAGATCTGCCAATAATTTCCGAACTTTTGAGTTGGTCTAGGTAGTTCGTGATTCTGTTCCGAAAATATGGAATTTATTGATCCAAAGATGGATCAGATTAATAGTCGCATTACCAAACAACCAGATAAGATGAAATCATACTGTGATTTGGATTTTATGTTTTACTGGGCCTCCCCAAGCAAATCCCAAGTATTTAGCATACTACTATTATAGAGTACACTGGGTTAGGATGCCTGAATTTAAATAAAAGTCAAACAGTTCTAAGAGCTAATGTGTGATCAGAACTATATTTGTATTAGTTCAAGAGATTTGATATGCGTAACCGTTGTTGCATCACATATTATTATTAGTTGTCCCTTACTTTCTTAATGGTTCACGTAAAGTATGGGATGCTGTTGAGGTATCGGGCAAGAACGTGATGCAAACATCATTAGTTGTCACAACTTCGGTTGTAATGCACATGTAATGTACATACACTGCATTGCACCCATGCTTTCAAAACATCAAATGTTTTTGGTTCAACAACAACTAGTCATAACCAAAATCTTTTGCGCGGTCATGATCGTTTGATGCCGCTGGTTGATTGGATCGTTAATATTTCTTCTCCTTTTTGTAGGTATGGCGATCAAGCAGGAGAGGTAACACAAGACTACCTCCACGCCACCGGAAACGCTCTTCAAGACGGAGAGATAACGCAGCACTACCACATCCCGGTGGGTGCCGTGCACTTCAACCCCTCAGAGGCGGACTTTGTCGTGAAGCCCGGAGACTGCGTCGCGCAGATGATCGTCCAGGTGATTGCGACGCCGGAGGTCGCCGAGGTGGAGGACCTCGACGCCAACGCCACCCTCCAGGGGGAGGGAGGGTTCAGGTCCATCGGAGTTTGAACTCCGAGGCTGTGGTAGATACATCTAGAGAAGTGGTCTGGTTATTCGTGTCTGATGTTAAATGGGATCTCATGATCTCTTTGAGTTGAGATGTTCAATGTTACATCCATGAACGTTGCAACTGCTAAGATGGTTATGTGACCTTTGGACTAGACGTGTCTTGATTTCCATCCATGAATATTGCATCTAATTTTTATTTTTTATTTTCTAATTAATTAGCAGTAGCGATGGGGCAAAATGGTGTGCTACTAGTAATTAGATAGTAGTAGCGTAGGTGCAGAATAATAGTAGCGTGGGTTTCACGCGCTACTACTAACTTTTTAGCTGTAGCGCGGGGTAAAAAACGCGCTACCGCTAAAACATAGCTGTAGCGTCATAGCACTAGCACGGTACCCCATGCTACTGGTATGCAAAAAACCTACGCTACTGGTAGCGTTTTTCCTAGTAGTGCCTTTCTTATTCAGTACATGTGATTGTGTGAATATTACCCCTCTTGCGACAAAACCACCATGCGGTTATGCCTCTAAGTTGTGCCTCGACACGTGGGAGATATAGCTGCATCGTGGGTGTTACATTCCCCCTCCAGCAGAGTACCAAAAAAGGCATCCAGATGGGATTGCGAAAGAACAGAAGTTTGCGGCGGCGGAAAAAGTGTTTTGGGGGGCTCTCTATTGTTTCGGGAATATTTGGGAATTTATAGAAGCGGAGTTAGGTCAAATGGAGCTGTGTGGAGCCCACAAGCTTAGGGGGTGCCCCACTCGAGCTTGTGGATCTCTCATATATCGTCTGGTCTCCTGTCGAAGCTTCGTGGGTCTTTTCTGGTCCAGAAAAATTAATCCAAAGTTTTTTTCCATTTGAACTTTGTTTGACAATGATTTTCTGGAAAGCCAAAAACGAGCAAAAAATAGCAACCGACTGATGTCGCGCAACCAATATATAATGTTGTTCACGGGACTGTGTATTTTTGGTTCAAAGAGAATGACCAGATGCAGACTAGCACCTTGGAATACAAGGTTAAATTAGCTACACATGCAAGTGGGCCTAGCCAAATATTAACCAGAAGCTACGTGATTGGTTGTTTCGTTTTGTTTGGAACACGTCCGATTGCTTCCCGTGGAAATGTCTACCTCTTATTCAAACGGAAAGTGATCAAGATCAGGTTTAAGTTTATTTGTGAGTCATGTATGAAAAAGTCAGGAAACGCCCATGTTTAGGGTGTCCAGATTGTGAATATTTTATGTGATTTTCCATCAAGAAAATATATTGGCGACGGAGGGTTTATTATCACATCGAAGGCTATGCGCTAATCCAAGGAAATCATTATCTTTGTTTGTGTATTGGTGTACACAGGTAGAAATTGATTTTGGAGGCTGCAAGGAGGAACACGGGGGACAAACTGCTCATCAAGACATCACCGTAAAAGATCGGGAGAAATCAACCGCGTGTCCGAGGTAGTGCCCTTATCAATTGGTATCAGATTACTGGGTTTGTTATGGTGCAATTGTTTTTTATCTAACGTCGATCTGCTGGTACGTGAAGTTGTGTCAGATCGCTATATTTGTTTTTCTGCTGGGATTGGGTAGACAGGTTGTTCCATAGCTCGTGTGAGTCCTGTTGGATTCCATCTTGGAGTCTGAGAAGATCGGTACAGATTGGTTTCATTGAGACATGGTTTGCAATTAACGTGGATAGCTAGCTAGGCCTGCATCGTATTGGAGGTCATTCCGTGTAGGTACTACTTCTGATTAGATTTGGGTCTTTGGCTGGAAAAATAAACTAAGGAAAGAGCAATGTTCTACCGTAGCTACTGGTCTTTGCCGACTACTATGGATGATATGGCTGTTATGTCAGCAAGTTTTCGGCTCGAAGAGAGAGGCCTCCATGATAAAAAATTTCACACAAAGGCGATTGTGCGGGACAGAGCGCGTCTTTGACGATCGACCATTGGAGTTCAATCAACGCCGCTAGCACCAAGATGGTGGAGAAATTAGGATTGCCAAGGACGCTACATCCACAACCATATTTTTTGTGTTGGGGTTCCAACTAGTTCACTGTCACCGAATAGACCAAGGTACAATTTTGCATGGGATTTTTTTGAAGAGGTTTATTGTGATATTATTCCACTGTGCATGGTGTCGTGTCATTTGCTTCTCGGTAAACCATGGTACAACATACATGGAGCAGTTCCCTACTCTTGATAACCCACAAGTATAGGGGATCGCAACAGTTTTTGATAAGTAAGAGCGTCGAACCCAACAAGGAGCTAAAGGTAGAACAAATATTCCCTCAAGTTCTATCGACCACCGATACAACTCTACGCACGTTTGACGTTCGCTTTACCTAGAACAAGTATGAAACTAGAAGTACTTTGTAGTTGTGATAGGATAGGTTTGCAAGATAATAAAGAGCACGTAAATAAAAAGTAGGGGCTGTTTAGGTAAAGAAATAACTAAGTTAATTTTAGTAAAGAGCTTTTTGTTACGAGAAAGTTATTTGTCCCTAGACAATCGATAACTATACCGGTAATCATTATTGTAATTTTATAAGAGGGAGAGGCATAAGCTAACATACTTTCTCTACTTGGATCATATGCACTTATGATTGGAACTCTAGCAAGCATCCGCAACTACTAAAGATCATTAAGGTAAAACCCAACCATAGCATTACATCATCAAGTCCTCTTTATCTCATACGCAACAACCTCCTTACTCGGGTTTGTGTTTCAGTCACTCACGCAACCCACTATAAGCGAATCATGAACGTATTGCGACACCCTACAGCGGGGATCCCTCATGCTTGCACGACATGAAGAGCACCATAGGACAGCACCAATAATAAAACATGCAACTCAAACCAATCTTGATCATCAAATAGCCCATAGGACAAAACGGATCTACTCAAACATCGTAGGATAGCCATACATCATTGGGAAATAATATATAGCGTTGAGCACCATGTTTAAGTAGATATTACAGTGGGTAAAAGAGGGGTTACACAGCTGCATAGAGGGGGGAAGAGTTGGTGATGATGGCGGTGAAGTTGTTGGTGAAGATTCCGGTGATGATGATGGCCCCCGGTGGCACTCCGGCGCCACCGGAAGCGAGGGGGAGAGAGCCCCCTCCTTCTTCTTCTTCCTTGACCTCCTCCCTAGATGGGAGAAGGGTTTCCCCTCTGGTCCTTGGCCTCCATGGCGTGGGAGGGGCGAGAGCCCCTTCGAGATTGGATCTGTCTCTCTGTCTCTCTCTGTTTCTGCGTTCTCAGATTCTACTCTTTCACCGTTTCTTATATTCCCGGAGATCCGTAACTCCGATTGGGCTGAAATTTTGACACGATCTCTATCCGGAAATTAGATTTCTTGCGGCGAAAGAAGGGCTACAACTTCCTTACAAGGTGGCCACGAGGGTCAGGGGCGCGCCCCCTGCCTCGTGGGCCCCTCGAACATCGTCTCGCATTGATTTCACTTCCCAAAAATCACATATATTCCAAAAAAAATCTCTATCCGTTTTTATCCCGTTTGGACTCCGTTTGATATGGATTTTTCGCGAAACAAAAAACATGCAACAAACAGGAACTGGCAATGGGCACTGGATCAATATGTTAGTCCCAAAAATAGTATAAAAATTGCCAAAAGTATATGAAAGTTGTAGAATATTGGCATGGAACAATCAAAAATTATAGATACGACGGAGACGTATCAGCATCCCCAAGCTTAATTCCTGCTCGTCCTCGAGGAGGTAAATGATAAAAAAGATAATTTTTCATGTGGAATGCTACCTAGCATAATCTTGATCACATATCTAATCATGGCATGAATATTAAGATACGAGTGATTCAAAGCAATAGTCTATCATTTGACATAAAAACAATAATACTTCAAGCCTACTAATAAAGTAATCATGTCTTTTCAAAATAACATGGCCAAAGAAAGTTATCCCTACAAAATCATATAGTCTGGCTATGCTCCATCTTCTTCACACGAAATATTCACATCATGCACAACCCCGATGACAAGCCAAGCAATTGTTTCATACTTTTGACGTTCTCAAACCTTTTCAACTTTCACTCAATACATGAGCGTGAGCCATGGACATAGCACTATAGGTGGAATAGAATATGATGGTGGAGGTTCTGTGGAGAAGACAAAAAAGGAGAAAGTCTCACATCGACGCGACTAATCAATGGGCTATGGAGATGCCCATCAATTGATGCCAATGTGAGGAGTAGGGATTGCCATGCAACGGATGCACTAGACCTATAAGTATATGAAAGCTCAAACTGAAACTAAGTGGGTGTGCATCCAACTTGCTTGCTCATGAAGACCTAGGGCATTTGAGGAAGCCCATCGTTGGAATATACAAACCAAGTTCGATAATGAAAATTCCCACTAGTATATGAAAGTGATAACTCAAGAGACTCTCTATATGAAGAACATGGTGCTACTCTGAAGCACAAGTGTGGAAAAAGGATAGTAACATTGCCCCTTCTCTCTTTTTCTCTCATTTTTTTTGTTTTTTTCTTTCCTTTTTTGGGCCTTCTCTTTTTTTTGGCCTTTCTCTTTTTTTTCGTCCGGAGTCTCATCCCGACTTGTGGGGGAATCATGGTCTCCATCATCCTTTTCTCACTGGGGCAATGCTCTAATAATGATGATCATCACACTTTTATTTACTTACAACTCAATATTACAACTCGATATCTAGAACAAAGATATGACTCTATAGGAATGCCTCCGGCGGTGTACCAGGATGTGCAATGATCTAGCGTAGCAATGACATCAAAAAACGGACAAGCCATGAAAACATCATGCTAGCTATCTTACGATCATGCAAAGCAATATGATAATGAATGCTCAAGTCATGTATATGATGATGACGGAAGTTGCATGGCAATAAATCTCGGAATGTCTATGGAAATGCCATGATAGGTAGGTATGGTGGCTGTTTTGAGGAAGATATAAGGAGGTTTATGTGTGATAGAGTGTATCGAATCACGGGGTTTGGATGCACCGACGAAGTTTGCACCAACTCTCGAGGTGAGAAAGGGCAATGCACGGTACCGAAGAGGCTAGCAATGATGGAAGGGTGAGAGTGCGTATAATCCATGGACTCAACATTAATCATAAAGAACTCACATACTTATTGCAAAAATCTATTAGTCATCGAAACAAAGTACTACGCGCATGCTCCTAGGGGGATAGATTGGTAGGAAAAGACCACCGCTCGTCCTTGACCGCCACTCATAAGGAAGACAATCAATAAATACCTCATGCTCCAACTTCGTTACATAACGATTCACCATAAGTGCATGCTACGGGAATCACAAACCTCAACACAAGTATTTCTACTAATCCACAACTAGCCACTAGCATGACTCTAATATCACCATCTTTATATCGCAAAACTATTGCAAGGAATCAAACACATCATATTCAGTGATCTACAAGTTTTATGTAGGGTTTTATGACTAACCATGTGAATGACCAATTCCTGTCATCTCTCTAAATACATATAAGTGAAGCAAGAGAGTTTAATTCTTTCTACAAAAGATATGCCCACACTCTAACAAATATAAGTGAATCAAAAGAGCATTCTACCAATGGCGGTTTTCTATGTAAAGAGAAACATGCAATCCAAACTTCAAATGATATAAGTGAAGCACATGAAGCATTCTATAAAGCCATACTCAAAAGATATAAGTGAAGTGCATAGAGCATTCTATAAATCAACCAATGACTACCTCATACCAGCATGGTGCATAAAAGAAAAATGAAAACTAATGCAAAAGACAGTCCAAGATTGCACATATCGCATGAACGAAACGAATCCGAAAACATACCGATTCTTGTTGAAGAAAGAGGGGATGCCTTCCGGGGCATCCCCAAGCTTAGACGCTTGAGTCTCCTTGAATATTTACTTGGGGTGCCTCGGGCATCCCCAAGCTTGAGCTCTTGCCTCTCTTCTTTCTTCTCACATCAAGACCTTCTCGATCATCGAACACTTCGTCCACACAAAACTTCAACAGAAAACTCGGTAAGATCCGTTAGTATAATAAAGCAAATCACTACTCTAAGTACTGTTGCAAATCAATTCATATTTTGTTTTTGAATTTTTTCTACTGTAATATAACTTTTCCATGGCTTAATCCACTGATATAAATCGTTAGTTTCATCAAAACAAGCAAACTATGCATCAAAAACAGAATCTGTCTAAAACAGAACAGTCTGTAACAATCTGAACATTCACCATACTTATAATACTTGAAAAATTCTGCCAAAATTAGGAAAAATAAACAATTTGTATAGGAAGACAGTGCAAAAAGTTTCAGAACCATTTTACGTTCCAGCTAAAAAAGTAAAATTGCGCACTACAGCCAAAGTTTCTGTCCTACACCGTACAGACCATCAAGCAAATGCAAACATCCTAAAAGCAAACCTTGGCACATTATTTTTATAATAAAATGGAACTGTACAATGGGATAATTATTTTTGTTGAAAAGTTTCTGTGATCAAGATTCACAAAGTTGCCATGAGCATGAACAAAGTTCAAGGAGCTCTCCCACTTCAACAATGCTTGTCTTTCTCACTTTCGCTTTCCTTTTTGAAAAAGTTTTGGGTTCCCCTCTTTATTTTTGTTGTTTTTAAACTATATGAAAGAACTCAACAGAAATAAATGACTCTCTAAAACTTCCGGGTTGTCTCCCTGGCAGCGCTTTCTTTAGAGCCATTAAGCTAGGCATATAGTGCTCAAGTAATGAATCCACCCGGATCCCAAGGTATATCAAAGCCAATTTTAATTAACAATAATTTAGCATTTAGTAGTGAGCACAAAGTATCATATATCAAGCAATGACGAAGTCTAACTCTCTTCCTATGCATCGGCATGTCATAAAAGAACAATTCATGCACACCTAGTAAAGGCCAATGCATAGTATAAACAGTTTCTTGCAATTTTATCGTATTGGAAACATAGAGAGGTGGAGATATAGTTCCTCTCGCATAATAATTGCAAGTAGGAGCAGCAAACACATGCATATTATATTCATCAAAATCATCATGTGTAATAGTAAGACACAACCCATCAATATAATCCTTAATAAGTGCAAACTTCTCTGATATAGTGTAGTCGGGAGAATTCAAAAAGATAATAGGACTATCATGTGTGGGTGCAATAGCAACAATTTCATGTTTAACATAAGAAACTATAGCAAGTTCATATCCATAAGCATAATTCATATTGGCATCTTGGCCACAAGCATAGCAAGCATCATCAAAAAGGGATATTTCAAAAGAATCAACGGGATCATAGCAATTATCATAGCATTCATCCTTCGGTAAGCATGAAGGGGAATTAAACAATGTATGAGTTGAAGAGTTACTCTCTTTAGAAGATGGGCATGGGTGATCAATCCGCTCTTCCTCCTTTTGTTCTTCGCTCTCCTCCTCATCTTTTTCATCCAATGAGCTCACAGTTTCATCAACTTCTTCTTCCATAGATTCCTGCAAAATATTAGTCTCTTCTTGGACAGCGGAGACTTTCTCAATAAGTGCATTAATTTCGTAATTGTATTCATAATTCTCATAACAATATTTAAGGATAGCTAAATTTTCAGGTCTGTAAACCGAATCATCAAAGTCTTCAAACTCTTTAAACATAGATTCAATTTCATAAGCACCCATAAAAGCAACAAATTCTTCTATTTGTTCCACATCATAGTAATCATGTATACCATTAGCATAAGAAGCTAAGGTTTTATTATCATTAAATTCGCATGAAAAGGGAAGGTGTGGAGCCTTCATCCTAGAGCAACAAGTATAATCATATCTCAAGCATAGTTGCCTAGCATACCACTTCAATATATGAATTTGATCCCATAATAGTTTCCCTTTTTGTGTCAAGCGGTAATCCCTAAAGTATTCACGTTGATCCAACGTTACTCCCATTACATAATTGAATGGGGTTTTCTCAGGATTATTAAAGTAGTACATAATATTTTTCACATAACTAGCATCGAGGATTTTAGGAGGTTCCCCATCTCCATGAGCAGGAAGTACACCTAATTTTTTTGGTATTTTGTGTTCCATATCCATAACTAAAGATAAAGAACAACTAAGAACAGCAAATAGAAATTACTTAGTGATAAAGCAAACAAGCACACACGAGAATATTCACCCCACGCTATTGATCCCCAGCAACGGCGCCAGAAAAAGGTCTTGATAACCCACAAGTATAGGGGATCGCAACAATTTTCGATAAGTAAGACTGTCGAACCCAATGAGGAGCTAAAGGTAGAACAAATATTCCCTCAAGTTCTATCGACCACCGATACAACTCTACGCACGTTTGACGTTCGCTTTACCTAGAACAAGTATGAAACTAGAAGTACTTTGTAGGTGTGATAGGATAGGTTTGCAAGATAATAAAGAGAACATAAATAAAATGTAGGGGCTGTTTAGGTAAAGAAATAACTAAGTTAATTTTAGTAAAGAGCTTTTTGTTATGAGAAAGTTATTTGTCCATAGGCAATCGATAACTAGACCGGTAATCATTATTGCAATTTTATATGAGGTAGAGGCATAAGCTAACATACTTTCTCTACTTTGATCATATGCACTTATGATTGGAACTCTAGCAAGAATCCGCAACTACTAAAGATCATTAAGGTAAAACCCAACCATAGCATTAAAGCATCAAGTCCTCTTTATCCCATACGCAACAACCCCCTTACCCGGGTTTGTGTTTCAGTCACTCACGCAACCCACTATAAGCGAATCATAAACGTATTGCAACACCCAACAGCGGGGATCCCTCATGCTTGCGCGATGCGGAGAGCACCATAGGACAGCACCAATAATAAAACATGCAACTCAAACCAATCTTGATTATCAAATAGCCCATAGGACAAAACAGATCTACTCAAACATCATAGGATAGCCTTACATCATTGGGAAATAATATATAGCGTTGAGCACCATGTTTAAGTAGAGATTATAGTGGGTAAAAGAGGGGTTACACAGCTGCATAGAGGGGGGAAGAGTTGGTGATGATGGCGGTGAAGTTGTTGGTGAAGATTGCGGTGATGATGATGGCCCCTGGTGGCACTCCGGTGCCACTGGAAGCGAGGGGGAGAGAGCCCCCCTCCTTCTTCTTCTTGTTCCTTGACCTCCTCCCTAGATGGGAGAGGGTTTCCCCTCTGGTCCTTGGCCTCCATGGCGTGGGAGGGGCAAGAGCCCCTCCGAGATTGGATCTGTCTCTCTGTCTCTCTCTGTTTCTGCGTTCTCAGATTCTACCCTTTCACCGTTTCTTATATTCCCGGAGATCCGTAACTCCGATTGGGCTGAAATTTTGACACGATCTCTATCCGGAAATTAGCTTTCGTGCGGCGAAAGAAGGGCTACAACTGCCTTATGGGGTGGCCACGAGGGTCAGGGGCGCCCCCCTGCCTCGTGGGCCCCTCGAGCATCGTCTCACGTTGATTTCACTTCCCAAAAATCACATATATTTCAAAAAAAATCTCCATCCATTTTTATCCCGTTTGGACTCCGTTTGATATGGATTTTCTGCGAAACAAAATACATACAACAAACAGGAACTGGCACTGGGCACTGGATCAATATGTTAGTCCCAAAAATAGTTTAAAAAGTTGCCAAAAGTATATGAAAGTTGTAGAATATTGGCATGGAACAATCAAAAATTATAGATATGACGGAGACGTATCACCTACCTCGATCACACAAATTGGTATTATAAATATGTTGTTCGTTGTGGTCGGGTTGAGTATAATTTGCTGTCTATGGATATGGCTCTGTTTAAAATTTGGAGAGATGACAGGCTTCAATAGAAGAAAGATGAGGATAAAGCAAAGATGAAAGAGCACTAAGAGGCGAAAAAGAAGGAAGCCGACGTTGCAATACTTCTGTCTACGCCAGTTCACATGAAAGATGACACTGTTGTAGTTTGTGTTGCTCCTATTTTCTGTGCAGGTCAAGTTGTTGACGTCCGTGTTGTCGATGTACCTGTTGATGAAGATGTTGCTGCAAAACATGATTCGAAACCAAGGACAATTTCGCCTGAAGATGGGGAGAATGATGTGGCGCAACCAATATATATTGTTGTTCATGGGACTCGGTATATTTGGTTCAAAGAGAATGACCAGAGGCAGACTAGCACCTTGGAATATAGGGCTAAATTAGGTACACATGCAAGTGGGCCTAGCCAAACATTAACTAGAAGCTACCAAGCTAGAGAATTATGTGAATGGTTGTTTCATTTTGTTAGGAACAAGTCCTATTGCTTCCCGTGGGCATCAGTCTACCTCTTATTCAAACGGAAAGTGATAGAGATCAGGTTTATGTTGGGGAACACAGTATTTCAAAAAAATTCCTATGATCACGCAAGATCTATCTAGGGATGCATAGCAAGAGAGGGGAGAATGTGTCTACATACCCTCGTAGACCAAAAGCAGAAGCGTTTAGTAACGCGGTTGATGTAGTCGAACGTCTTCGCGATCCAACCGATCAAGTACCGAACGCACAACACCTCCACGATTTTCACACGTTCAACTCGGTGACGTCCCTCAAAATCTAGATCCAGCTGAGGCCGAGGGAGAGTTTTGTCAGCACGACGGCGTAGTGATGGTGATGATGAAGTTACCGACGTAGGGCTTCGCCTAAGCACTACGACAATATGACCGAGGTGGAAAACTGCGGAGGGGGGCACCGCACACGGCTAAGAAATCAACTTGTGTGTCAATGAGGTGCCCCCATCCCCCGTATATGAAGGAGGGGAGGAGGAGGAGGGACGGCCTCAAGGGGCGCGCCCAAAGGGGGAATTCCTACTCCTAGTAGGAGTAGGTTTCCCCCTTTCCTAGTCCATGTAGGAGAAGAAGGAAGGAGAGGAGAGGGAGAAGGAAAGAGGGGGGGGGCACCGCCCCCCTCCCTAGTCCAATTCAGACTAGGCCATGGGGGGGGTGTGGCCACCCCTTGAGGCCCTTCTCTCCTTTCCCGTATGGCCCATTAAGGCCCACTACTTCCTTCGGCAAATTCCCGTAACTCTTCGGTACTTCGAAAAATACCCGAATCACTCGGAACCTTTCCGATGTCCGAATATAGCCTTCCAATATATCGATCTTTACGTCTCAACCATTTCGAGACTCCTCGTCATGTACGTCATCTCATCGGGGAATCTGAACAACCTTCGGTACATCAAATCACATAACTCATAATACAAATCATCATCGAACGTTAAGCGTGCGGATCCTACGGGTTCGAGAACTATGTAGACATGACCGAGACACATCTCCGGTCAATAACCAATAGCGGAACCTGGATGCTCATATTGGCTCCTACATATTCTACGAAAATCTTTATCGGTCAAACCGGATAACAACATACGTTGTTCCCTTTGTCATCGGTATGTTACTTTCCCGAGATTCGATCGTCGGTATCCTCATACCTAGTTCAATCTCGTTACCAGCAAGTCTCTTTACTCGTTCCGTAATGCATCATCCCGCAACTAACTCATTAGTCACATTGCTTGCAAGGCTTATAGTGATGTGCATTACCGAGAGGGCCCAGACAATCGGAGTGACAAATCCTAATCTCGATCTATGCCAACTCAACAAACACCATTGGAGACACCTGTAGAGCATCTTTATAATCACCCAGTTACATTGTGGCATTTGATAGAACAGTAAGTGTTCCTCCGGTATTTGGGAGTTGCATAATCTCATAGTCATAGGAACATGTATAAGTCATGGAGAAAGCAATAACAATAAACTAAACAATCATAGTGCTAAGCTAACGGATGGGTCTAGTCCATCACATCATTCTCTAATGATGTGATCCCGTTCATCAAATGACAACAGATGTCCATGGCTAGGAAACTTAACCATCTTTGATTAATGAGCTAGTCAAGTAGAGGCATACTAGGGACACTCTGTTTGTCTATGTATTCACACATGTACTAAGTTTTCGGTTAATACAATTCTAGCATGAATAATAAACATTTATCATGATATAAGGAAATAAATAATAACTTTATTATTGCCTCTAGGGCATATTTCCTTCAGTCTCCCACTTGCACTAGAGTCAATAATCTAGTCCACATCGTCATGTGATTTAACACCAATAGTTCACATCTTTATGTGATTAGTTCACATCTCCTTGTGACGAATACCCAAAGGGTTTACTAGAGTCAATAATCTAGTTCACGTCGCTATATGATTAACACCCAAAGAGTGATCATGTTTTGCTTGTGAGAGAAGTTTAGTCTACGGGTCTGCAACATTCAGATCCGTATGTATTTTGCAAATTTCTATGTCTACAATACTCTGCACGGAGCTACTCTAGCTAATTTCTCCCACTTTTAATATGTATCTAGATCGAGACTTAGAGCCATCTAGATCGGTGTCAAAAGCTTGCATCGATGTAACTCTTTATGACGAACTCTTTTATCACCTCCATAACCGAGAAATATTTCCTTAGTCCTCTAAGGATAATTTTGACCACTGTCTAGTCATCTACTCCTAGATCACTATTGTACTCCCTTGCCAAAATTAGGCTAAGGTATATAATAAGTCTGGTACACAACATATCATACTTTATAGACCCTATGACTTAGGCATAGGGAATGGCTTTTTCATTCTCTTTCTATTTTCTACCGTGGTCGGGTTTTGAGTCTTTACTCAACTTCACACCTTGCAACACAGTCAAGAACTCCTTGTTTGACTGTTCCATTTTGAACTATTTCTAAAAATTGTCAAGGTATGTACTCATTGAAAAATTATCAAGTGTCTTGATCTATCTCTATAGATCTTGATGCCCAATATGTAAGCAGCTTTACCGAGGTCTTTCATTGAAGAATTCTTATTCAAGTAGCCTTTTATGCTATCCAGAAATTCAGTATCATTTCCGATAATCAATATGTCATCCACATATAATATCACAAATGCTACAAAGCTCCCACTCACTTTCTTGTAAATACAGGCTTCTCCAAAAGTCTGTATAAAACTATATGCTTTGATCAACTCATCAAAGCACATATTCCAACTCCGAGATGCTTGCACCAGTCCATAGATGGATCGCTGGAGCTTGCACACTTTGTTAGCATCTTTAGGATTGAAAAAACCTTGTGGTTGCATCATATACAACTCCTTTTTATTAAATCCATTGAGGAATGTAGTTTTGATATCCATTTGCTCGATTTCATAAAATGCGAAAACTGCTAACTTGATTCGGACAGACTTTTAAGCATCGATACGAGTGAGAAAATCTCATTGTAGTCAACACCTTGAACTTGTCAAAAACCTTTTCCGACCATTCGAGCTTTGTAGATAGTAACACTACTATCAGTGTTCGTCTTTCTCTTGAAGATCCATTTATTCTCAATGGCTCGCCGATCATTCGGCAAGTCAATCAAAGTCCATACTTTGTTCTTTATACATGGATCCCATCTCAGATTTCATGTCCTCAAGCCATTTTGCAGAATCTGGGCTCATCATCGCTTCCTCATAGTTCGTAGGTTTGTCATGGTCAAGTAACATGACCTCCAGAACAGGATTACTGTACCACTCTGGTGCAGAATGTACTCTGGTTGACCTATGAGGTTCGGTAGTAACTTGATCCGAAGTTTCATGATCATCATCATTAACTTCCTCACTAATTGGTGTAGGCATCACTGGAACTGATTTCTGTGATGAACTACTTTCCAATTCGGGAGAAGGTGCAATTACCTCATCAAGTTCTACTTTCCTCCCACTCACTTCTTTCGAGAGAAACTCCTTCTTTAGAAAGGATCCATTTTAAGCAACAAAGATCTTGCCTTCGGGTCTGTGATAGAAGGTGTACCCAACAGTTTCTTTTGGGTATCGTATGAAGACACACTTCTTTGATTTGGGTTTGAGCTTATCAGGCTGAAACTTTTTCACATAAGCATCACAACCCCAAACTTTAAGAAATGACAGCTTAGGTTTCTTGCCAAACCACAGTTCATACGGTGTCATCTCAACGGATTTTTAGACGGTGCCCTATTTAACGTGAATGCAGCTGTCTCTAATGCATAACCCCAAAATGATGGTGGTAAATCGGCAAGAAACATCATAGACCGCACCATATCTAACAAAGTATGATTATGACGTTCAGACACACCATTATGCTATGGTGTTCCAGGTGGCGTGAGTTGCGAAACTATTCGACATTGTTTCAATTGAATGCCAAACTCGTAATTCAAATATTTTGTCTCCGCAATCAGATCGTAGAAACTTTATTTTTCTTGTTACGATGATTCTCCACTTCACTCTGAAATTCTTTGAACTTTTCAAACGTTACGGACTTGTGTTACATTAAGTAGATATACTCATATCTTCTCAAATCATCTGTGAAGGTCAGAAAATAACGATACCCGCCGCGAGCCTCAACACTCATCGAACCGCATACATCGGTATGTATTATTTCCAATAAGTCAGTGGCTTGCTCCATTGTTCCAGAGAACTGAGTTTTAGTCATCTTGCCCATGAGGCATGGTTCACAAGCATCAAATGATTCATAATCAAGTGATTCCAAAAGTCCATCCACATGGAGTTTCTTCATGCGCTTTACACCAATATGACCTAAACGGCAGCGCCACAAGTATGTTGCACTATCATTATCAACTTTGCATCTTTTGGCATCAATATTATGAATATGTGTATCACTATGACCGAGATTCAATAAACCATTTATGTTAGGTGTATGACCATAGAAGGTTTTATTCATGTAAACAGAACAACAATTATTCTTTGACTTAAATGAATAACCGTATTGCAATAAACATGATCCAATCATATTCTTGCTCAACACAAACACAAAATAACATTTATTTTAGGTTCAACACTAATCCCGAAGGTAAAAGGAGTGTGTTACGGTGATCTTATCAACCTTGGAATCATTTCCAACACATATCATCACCTTGCCCTTTAATAGTCTTTGTTCATTTTGCAACTCCTGTTTCGAGTTACTAATCTTAGCAACTGAACCGATATCAAATACCCTGGGGTTACTTTGAACACTAGTAAAGTACACATCAATAACATGTATATCAAATACACTTTTGTTCACTTTGCCATCCTTCTTATTCGCCAAGTATTTGGGGTAGTTCCGCTTCCAGTGACCATTCCCTTTGCAGTAGAAGCACTCAGTTTCAGGCTTAGGTCTAGCTTTGGGCTTCTTCACGGGAGTGGCAACTTGCTTTCCATTATTCTTGAAGTTCCTTTTCTTTCCCTTGCCCTTTTACTTGAAACTAGTGGTCTTGTCAACCATCAACACTTGATGCTTTTCTTGATTTCTACCTTCGCCGATTTCAGCATCGCGAAGAGCTCGGGGAATAGTTTTCGTCATCGCTTGCATATTATAGTTCATCATGAAGTTCCAATAACTTGGTGATAGTGACTAGAGAACTCTGTCAATCACTATCTTATTTCGAAGATTAACTCCCACTTGATTCAAGCGATTGTAGTGCTCAGACATTCTGAGCACATGCTCACTGGTTGAGCTATTCTCCTCCATCTTGTAGGCAAAGTATTTGTCAGAGGTCTCATACCTCTTGACTCGGGCATGAGACTGAAATACAAATTTCAGCTCTTGGAACATCTTTTATGTTCCGTGGCATTCAAAATGTTTTTATAGTCCCGGTTCTAAGCTGTAAAGCATGGTGCACTAAACTATCAAGTAGTCATCATACCAAGCTTTGCCAAACGTTCATAACGTTTGCATCTACTCCTGTAATAGGTCCCTCACATAGCAGTGCATCAAGGACATAATTCTTCTGTGCAGCAATGAGGATAATCCTCAGATCACGGACCTAGTCCGCATCATTGCTACTATCATATTTCAACTTATTTTTCTCTAGGAACATATCAAAAATAAAACAGGGAGCTATACGCGAGCTATTGATCTACAACATAGATATGCAAAATACTATCAGGTACTAAGTTCATGATAAATTAAAGTTCAATTAATCATATTACTTAAGAACTCCCACTTAGATAGACATCCCTCTAATCATCTAAGTGATCACGTGATCCATATCGACTAAACCATGTCCGATCATCATGTGAGATGTTGTAGTTTTCAATGGTGAACATCACTATGTTGATCATATCTACTATATGATTCACGCTCAACCTTTCGGTCTTAGTGTTCCGAGGCCATATCTGCATATGCTAGGATCTTCAAGTTTAACCCAAGTATTCTGCATGTGCAAAACTTGCTTGCACCCGTTGTATGTGAACATAGAGCTTATCACACCAGATCATCAAGTGGTGTCTCGGCACGACGAACTGTAGCAACAATGCATACTCAGGGAGAACACTTATACCTTCAAATTTAGTGAGAGATCATCTTATAATGCTATTGTCGAACTAAGCAAAATAAGATGCATAAAGGATAAACATCACATGGAATCAATATAAGTGATATGATATGGCCATCAACATCTTGTGCCTTTGATCTCCATCTCCAAAGCACCGTCATGATCACCATCATCACCGGCTTGACACCTTGAGCTCCATCGAATCATCGTTGTCGTCTCACCAACTATTGCTTCTATGACTATCGCTACCTCTTAGTGATAAAGTAAAGCAATTACATGGCGGTTGCATTTCATACAATAAAGCGGCAACCATATGGCTCCTGCCTGTTGCCGATAACTCTATTACAAAACATGATCATCTCATACAATAAAATTTAGCATCATGTCTTGACCATATCACATCACAACATGCCCTACAAAAACAAGTTAGACGTCCTCTACTTTGTTGTTGCAAGTTTTACGTGGCTGCTACGGGCTTAGAAAGAACCGTTCTTACCTATGCATCAAAAACCACAACACGGTATAGTGATTGCATCTTGATCTTCAGAAAGAAACCTGTTCATTGTATCCGATTCAACTAAAGTTGGAGAAACAGACACCCACCAGCCACCTATGTGCGAAGCACGTCGGTAGAACTAGTCTCGCGTAAGCGTACGCGTAATTTCGGTCTGAGCGGCTTCATCCAACAATAACGCTGAATCAAGAATCAACTAGTGACGGCAAGCAATATGTATATACCCACGCCCACAACTCCTTTGTGTTCTACTCATGCATATAACATCTACGCATAGACCTGGCTCGGATGCCACTGTTGGGGAACGCAGTATTTCAAAAAATTTCCTACGATCACGCAAGATCTATCTAGGGATGCATAGCAAGAGAGGGGAGAGTGTGTCTACATAACCTCTAGACCTAAAGTGGAAGCGTTTAGTAACGCGGTTGATGTAGTCGAACGTCTTCGCGATCCAACCGATCAAGTACCGAACACACGACACCTCCACGACCTGCACACATTCAGCTCCGTGACGTCCCTCGAACTCTAGATCCAGCTAAGGTCGAGGGAGATTTTCGTCAGCACGACGGCGTAGTGACGGTGATGATGAAGTTACCGACGCAGGGCTTCACCTAAGCACTACGACAATATGACCGAGGTGGAAAACTATGGAGGGGAGCACCGCACACGGCTAAGAAATCAACTTGTGTGTCTACGGGGTGCTCCCTCCCCCATATATAAAGGAGGGGAGGAGGAGGAGGAGGAGGGCCGGCCTCAAGGGGCGCGCCCAAAGGGGGAATCCCTACTCCTAGTAGGAGTAGGTTTCCCCCTTTCCTAGTCCATGTAGGAGAAGAAGGAAGGAGAGGAGAGAGAGAAGGAAAGAGGGGGGGGGGCGCCGCCCCCTCCCTAGTCCAATTCGGACCAGCCCATGGGGGGGGGGCGCGGCCACCCCTTGAGGCCCTTCTCTCCTTTCCCGTATGGTCCATTAAGGCCCACTACTTCCTCCGGCAAATTCCCGTAACTCTCCGGTACTCCGAAAAATACCCGAATCACTCAGAACCTTTCCGATGTCCTAATATAGCCTTCCAATATATCAATATTTACGTCTCGACCATTTTGAGACTCCTCGTCATGTCTGTCATCTCATCTGGGACTCCGAACAATCTTTGGTACATCATATCACATTCCTCATAATACAAATCATCATCGAACGTTAAGCGTGCGGACCCTACGGGTTCGAGAACTCTGTAGATATGACCGAGACACATCTCCAGTCAATAATCAATAGCGGAACCTGGATGCTCATATTGGCTCCTACATATTCTACGAAGATCTTTATCGGTCAAACCGGATAACAACATATGTTGTTCCCTTTGTCATCTGTATGTTACTTGCCCGAGATTCGATCGTCGGTATCCTCATACCTAGTTCAATCTCGTTACCGGCAAGTCTCTTTACTCGTTCGGTAATGCATCATCCCACAACTAACTCATTAGTCACATTGCTTGCAAGGCTTATAGTGATGTGCATTACCGAGAGGGCCCAAAGATATCTCTCTGACAATCGGAGTGACAAATCCTAATCTCGATCTATGCCAACTCAACAAACACCATCGGAGACACCTTTAGAGCATCTTTATAATCACCCGGTTACATTGTGATGTTTGATAGCACACTAAGTGTTCCTCCGGTATTCGAGAGTTGCATAATCTCATAGTCACAGGAACATGTATATGTCATGAAGAAAGCAATAGCAATAAACTAAACAATCATAGTGCTAAGCTAACGGATGGGTCTAGTCCATCACATCATTCTCTAATGATGTGATCCCGTTCATCAAATGACAACACATGTCCATGGCTAGGAAACTTAACCATCTTTGATTAACGAGCTAGTCAAGTAGAGGCATACTAGGGACACTCTGTTTGTCTATGTATTCACACATGTACTAAGTTTCTGGTTAATACAATTTTAGCATGAATAATAAAAATTTATCATGATATATGGAAATAAATAATAACTTTATTATTGCCTCTAGGGCATATTTCCTTTAGTTTAAATTTATTCGTGAGCTATGCTTGAAAAAGGTCAGAAACGCCCATGTTTGGGGTGTCCAGGTCATGAGTATTTTATGTAATTTTCCATCCAGAAAATATATTAGCGACGGAGGGTTGATTATCACATCGAAGCCTATGTGCCGATCCAAGGGGATCATTATATTTGTTCGTGTATTTGCGTACATGGGTAGATGTTGATTTTGGAGGCTGCAAGGAGGAACACGGGGGACAAACCGCTCATCAAGAATCGCCACAAAAGATCGGGACAAATCAGCGGCATGTCCGAGGTCGTGCCCTCATCACTGGCACTGGGCACTAGGTTATTAGTTAGTCCCCAAAAATGATATATCTACTACAGCGCCCCTACGGACAGCTTCAACCTTGACGATGAGTGGATTGCTCCTGAGGCCATGGCCGCCCGTGGTCCTGGCCGGCAACCGCAGTGCCCCCATGGAGTGTAGCCATGAGGGAGGGGCGCCAGATTGATGGCGAAGGGGGGCTGTGAGAAGGGTCCGACGGCGAGTGGAACATCCGACGCGGTGGTTGTCCCATGTGAGGAGTCATAAGAGCTTCTACAACTGGAGCGCCCATACCCATCCCAAACTTCCGAGCGACCTATCTGGTCACTGACCCGACAGAAAATTGCCACCGAATCGGGTCGGGCAAACTCAGCCCAAATGTTTGGGCTGACCAGCACTCCCCATTCCCGGTCCACATCTGGGGTGAATATGTGGACACTCGGACGCGCCCGCTGTCAGTGTCAAAACCGGCAGATCTCGAGTAGGGGGTCTCGAACTATGTGTCTGAGGATCGATAGTAACAAGGGATGATGGGGACATGATGTTTACCCAGGTTTGGGCCCTCTTAAAGGAAGTAAAACCCTATGTCCAGCTTGATTGTATTCAATGAGTATAGGGGTTACAAGAGTTGATCTACCTTGAGATCGTAATGGCTAAACCCTAGCGGTCTAGCCTATGAGAATTCTGATAGCCTCTACGGACTAAACCCTCTAGTTTATATACACACCGGAGGGGTCTAGGGTTATGCAGAGTCGGGTTGTACGGGAATGAAATAACATATCCGGACACCAATCTTGCCATCCATGCATATAGGAGTCCTACCCAGATACGGAGGAAAGTCTTGTGCTTTTATCTTCAGGGCCCATCAGTACGGCCCATATCGAATAGTCCAGACACCTGAGGACCCCCTAATCCAAGACTCCCTCAGTAGTGTATCGCCCCAAGACCGTTGCACCAGGTGTCTTCCAGTTATTCACTATTGTTACCTTGTCTTTTGCTTGCGTGTTGCATCTTGCCATGTCATCATGTGCATTGCATCATCATGTTTTCAAACTTGCATCCGTCTGGGTCTCCCAGTTCTTTCCATTGTCCGTTCTGAGCCCAGACACACTCGCACGCGCCCGCGGCACCTCCGAAATAATATTTTATAAGTGGCCGGAAAATGTTCTCGGAATGGGATGAAAATTCGAGTGCGGTGTTTTTATGTTGTCAGTAGGTCGCCTGCCAAGTTTCATCGCATTCGGGGTTGGTTTGATGCCCCAACAGATATCTATAGTGGCATATAGTCGGTCAAATCGTCGGACATTTTCGGTCTCCGGAAACGGTTGCCGGGTTGCATTCCTCCTCTCTCTTCTCAGTCCAACCACACACTTGACCTTGTTTGCCTAACCCCTCTTTGCATAGTGCATCGACCCCTCGCCCGTGTCCGAAACTTCCCCGAACACAACCCGAAATATCGCTACCGTTGGGTCCGGATCATCCCCAAACATCCGTATAATATCTGCGTTTCTCCTTTGGACTCCCTAACCCTTTTATTCCGGACCGCCCGATCGCGATCGGAGGATCCAAATCATTCCCCTTTTGTACATATGTAGACCCCTAACCCATTTTAGACCCAAACCCTAAATCCTAGGACATTTGTCCCCCCTACCGCCACCAACTACACCCTTCCCCCTCCTCGGATCAGCCGCCGCCACCCACTCACCAAATCCCCCTCGGGATCCATCCCTCCCCAACCATCGCTCGCCACCTATCGCCTCCAGATCCCCTCGCCCTCCACCTCGCTCGATCCGGCGCCTCCCTGTCCTCTCCATCGCATCCTCCCCGTGTCCAGCCACTGAGCCATCCGGATGCAGCCACTGCTCTGATCCCTGAGCCACTAGAGCACCACCCCGCTTCTGCCTCCTCGTTCAAGCACCGCCGAAGTCGCTCCATCCGTCATGCCTCGCGTGCATGGTGAGAACCTCGGTGAGCTGCGCACGCTCGTTCACCTCTTGTCCTCTCTCTCTCCCGACTTCTCTCTCTCTCTCATGGCTCTCTTTCTCTCTCTACCGCTGCAACTGGGGGCACGCCAGGCGCCATGGCCACTGAAGGAACTCCGCCGCCTCGCCGAATCCACGCCTCCACCTCTCCCCTGCGTCAAGGTCGCCATCCCTATCGGACCTGCAAGACGCCAAGTCCAACGCCATGGGCGCCTCCTCTGCTCGTCCCCGCCTCTGTCTCGACTTTGCCATGCTCCTCCTCTGCTCGAGCCTCCCATGAACCTGCAACCCGTCCTTGTCGCCACCTCGACCGCCCCTCTCCTCCTCGAGCTCCTCATCGGCGACGAGAGCCACCAGCACGACCCCGCAGGCCGCGCCCTCCGGCGACCCTACTGCCGGTGACCACGACCAGGACCGGCATTGTCCCGCTTCTCTCCTTCCTGTCTCCCTTCCTCCCCATGCTTCTCTCTCACATCTCTCTCTCACAGGAAACCACCTTGGCCGCCGCCCGTTCGTTGCCCATCGGTGGAGGCCGCCGTCCCCGTCGCCAAGTCCGACCGCAGCCGTCGCCCCTGCATCGTCTGCTGTCGCCCGAGTCTCGCCCATCTGTCCGCTTCCCGTCGAACAGAGAGGCCGCGCCCAATCGTGCTACCTCCGATTTGCTCTGCCTACGAGGCCCAGCGCCGCGCGAAGCCCAGCTTCCCAGCCGGCCTGCTTCTTCGCTTGGGCCTAAGCCCATGGTTAGCCACCCAAAGCCCAACGCCCAGCACTTTTAGCCTGCATGTGTTTTTTTCTAGTTCCGCGTTTTAGTATTTTTTTCCAAAGAGCGCTTGTATTGCAAAAAAAAACCCTACACAACATGCATATAATAACTTCACAACCGTGCATCATATGTAAATAACTTATATATGAAATATGACTAGAATTTCATCTAGTTTCATAATATGCCACTTTAATGAATGTTTAAAATGTTTAAAATGCTGTTTGTTTAAATTTGCTATATTGCCATGCTAGAATGCTTTATTTCATAACTAAATAACCGTAGCTCCAAATTTAATAAACTTTATATGTAAATGGGGTGGAAAAATGCCTAGTTTAACATGATGTACTTACTTTGCATGTTTAACAACTCAAAAATATGGTTTAGGGAAGAGCAGTACTATCGGTGTCAAAACCGGCGGATCTCGGGTAGGGGTCCCGAACTATGCGTCTAGGCCTGATGGTAACAGGAGGCAAGGGACACGAAGTTTTACCCAGGTTCGGGCCCTCTCGATGGAGGTAAAACCCTATGTCCTGCTTGATTAATATTGATGATACAGGTAGTACAAGAGTAGATCTACCACGAGATTGGAGAGGCTAAACCCTAGAAGCTAGCCTACGGTATGATTGTTATGTTGTATGTTGTCCTACGGACTAAAACCCTCCGGTTTATATAGACACTAGATAGGGTGAGGGTTACATAGAGTCGGTTACAATGGTTGGAGATCAGCATATCCGTATCGCCAAGCTTGCCTTCCACGCCAAGGAAAGTCCCTCCCGGACACGAGACGAAGTCTTCAATCTTGTATCTTCATAGTCCAGGAGTCCGGCTGAAGGTATAGTCTGGCCATCTGGACACCCCCTAATCCAGGACTCCCTCAGTAGCCCCTGAACCAGGCTTCAATGACGACGAGTCCGGCGCACAGATTGTCTTCGGCATTGCAAGGCGGGTTCCTCCTCCACGTACTTCATAGAAGATTTTGAACACAAAGATAGTGTCCGGCTCTGCAAAATAAGTTTCCACATATTGCCATAGAGAGAATAATATTTACACAAATCTAATCTGCTGACGTATTCCGTAATGTGACACACCACGGCCAAGCCTTTATCCGAGTCGTTTCATTATCCCACCTCAGCGCGTCATGCGAGGCGGTTTCCTTGGCACGTCTTGTTAAAGCAGAGATCGTGTCCCCTTATTCCGGGATTCTCATCAATACGGGTGTGGGTAACCCAACCGCGCCATTGATTACGGCGCTTGGAGATAAGCGAGTTTTACCAGGCTGGTGGGGACATGTAGTTGCGTCCACCCATATAAGGAGATAAGGATCCACCTTTTCACCTACGCCTTCTTCCTCCTTCGCCTATCCATTCTTGCGTACTCGAGCTCCAGCGGCCAAGTCCACACTCCCCACCTCAACCTTCTCCAGCCATGTCCGGAGCGGGAGGCAAGCGGATGGTCTCCTCCGTCACGGAGGGACACATCAAAAAGCTGAGAAAGGCCGGATACCTGTCTAACGACATCGCGTACCGGCTTCCTGAAAAGGGGCAGCTCATCCCCACCCCTAGGCCCCATGAGAGGGTGGTGTTCCTCCCCCATTTCCTCCGCAGACTGGGCTTCCCTCTCCACCCATTTGTCCGGGGGCTCATGTTCTACTACGGCCTGGATTTCCACGATTTGGCCCCGAACTTTGTCCTCAACATCTCGGCGTTTATCGTCGTGTGCGAGGCTTTCCTCCGCATCCGCCCCCATTTCGGCCTATGGCTCAAGACTTTCAATGTCAAGCCGAAGGTGGTGCACGGCAACCAGGCGGAGTGCGGAGGCACCATGGTGGGAAAGATGGCCAACGTGCTATGGCTCGAGGGCTCCTTTGTGGAGACCCTGAAGGGGTGGCAATCGGGGTGGTTTTACATCACCGAGCCGCGCGACGCCGAATGGGTCGTACCCCCCGAGTTTCATCCGGACCCCCTACGCGGCTCACCTCTTGGAAGGAGACGGGCCTGTCATGGGGTAAAAAGGGAGAGTTGACCGGACTCCAAACATGCGTCCAAACCGTGGTGGACAAGAAGCTCAAACTTGTCAACGTAGTCCAGGTTATGCTCATCCGCTTGATCCTCCCGTGGCAACAACGGGCTTTCAACCTGTGGGAGTTCGACCCGGTGCGACACCAAACTCTGAGTAGGCTCTTTGACACGACGTGCGAAGGTGCCTGGAAGGTGCTTTTCAAGGGCGCCGAGGCTCCCGCATCCGCTACCAAGGATCGCGGATTCAGTGCGCAGCGTCACGCTCTCGCGGTAAGATGTTTTTTCCTTTTACAGGGTATCAGTTTTTCATAGTTTGACTCCATGCGGGATCTAAGCTCCCTTACCTTTGACAGGATTGGCAGGTGACGTCCAGACAGATCAACTGTCCGGCTCCTTTGCCCGAAGGCCCAGCGGACGCTCGCTTGGCGAAGCTGCTGGTTCCGGCACCCTATGTTGTGCCGGAGAAGAAGGCCGCGAAAAAGGCCACGGGGACTCGAAAGAGTGCCCGGCGCCAGGAGGTGTCGGATCCGTCATCCGACGGTTCCGAGGCGCATTCCTCCCGTGAAGACGAGGAGGAAGAAGAAGAGACCTCTCCCCCTCCAGCGGGAGGAGAGAAGAAAAGGAAGGCCACCCTCTCTGGGGAGGCCGGAGGGTCCAAGAAGGGGAAAACCCTTCCTCCGGACTACTCCACCGACGCCGACAACGGCGGAGAGGAGTAGCTGCCCAGGGCCAAGCCCCTGGCAAAATCGTTAGTATCCGGATACCAGAGTAATTCATAGTATTCGTTTATTGCACAACTTTCCCTTATGTCGAATATGTTTATGCAGCCCACCCAAAGACCGGCTCGACGCGTCGGCGAGCAGCTCACTAGACTCGTCGGATGTGAACTCGCTTCCGACGGCTTCCCCCCCACCCTACGGACGACACCGAAGTGTTGTCCCAACAGGTTCCAAGCCGGGAGGAGGTGGTCCTGGAGGCGCCGCAAGGCGACCTCCCGGACTCCAGGAGTAAAGGGGATGAAACCCCCCAGGGCTCCAAGTCCGGCTCTAGGCCGGACACCGCTCCGGAACCTTCAAAGTTTCCAGAGTCTGGCGGGGGACCTCCTTCCAAGGGGAGCGAGCCCACCATGCCGGTGACCCCCGTCCAATCGGAGGCGCCGAACAATCTGTTGGAGGCGCTCCAAGGCGCCTCCATCGACGAGGGGCACCGCACCATTATGAGTGCGGTGATCCAGAAAGTTCAGTCCGCCCAGAGCGGACTGACTGAAGCTTGTACTAGCCTTTTAACATGCTTTGAGGTAAGTAAAGAATGTTTAAATAATATTACCGCATAGACAGTAGCCCCTGATGCTCTGTTTGGCGTTCGAGAAGAAAAGCCGAATAGAGGATCAAATAAAATTCGCAGGAGTCTAACAAAAATGAGTCCGTATGCGTATGCAGGCTTCTCTGCTTGCGTCTGCCGCACTGACTGCGGAAGTGGACGCGCTAAAGCAGAACCTCGAGCGGTCCGAGCAAGAGCTCGGGAGTGCCAAGAAGCAGCTCGAGGACAATGAAGGTAAGAAATACCTTGTTTTTAATTATATATAATAGGTGCAATTGCAAAGAATGACAGGATTATCGTGGCTATTTTAGGGGCCACGTCTGAGGTGGCGACCCTTAAGCAAGCACTGGTCGAGGCCGAGAAGAGGGTGTCCTCGGAGCGCACCGAGCGGGATAAGTATGAGGCCGAGGTTGGCAAGGTACGGCAAGAGAACCAGGCTCTCATCGAAAAACATGAGAGTTTGGAGCTTAACTCAAAGATACGAGCGTCCGAGCTCGCGGTGGCTATTGAAAATGCCAAGTCTGCCAAGGACGAATCCCAGAAGACCCTCCAGGAGTTGGATGAGGTGAAGAAGATAGCGGCGGGTAAGGCATTCTTTATGCAAAGCAAACACATAAACATGAGTTACTTGTTACTTACCCGAATCCGGAGCTCTCTAGGAGCGTTCGCAGATATTCCCCGGAGTGTGTCCGATGCCGCCGCATTCTATCGAGCCGAGGAGGGCAGCTTGACAGAGAAGGTGTTCTGGTCTCAGTATGCTGAGGCCGGACACCCCGTGCCCAAGTGGTCGAGCTCCACAAGGCGGCCGAACAGGCCATGAAGGGCCTCATTGTTCGGCTCTAGCCTGGAGGGGCTCTGCCTGGGAGCTATTTCGGGCTGGTGTGGCGGCTGGTGGAGGCCTGTCCAAGGCTCGAAGTCATCAAGTGCTCCGTCTGCATTGAAGGTGCCTGTAGGGCCCTTGCCCGTGCTAAGGTGCACTAGGGCAAGCTGGATGCTGAGAAGCTTGTGAAGGACGGGCCACCGCCGGGGAAAGAGCATCGCAAGCCCGAGAATTATTATAAGGATGTTCTGAAGGGTGCCTGCCTTGTGGCGGATGAATGTTCTAGGGATGTAATTTTTGAGTGAAACTTGCTCGTTTTGTCCCGTGCGCTAAAAACTTGTTCATATGCACTAAGCAATGCTGTTGGAATTTAAAATATTACCTTCTGTGCGGCTTTTTATCAATTCTGAGAGATGGCGAGTCGTCAGCTTGTGCCCCCGTGCCGCTAGTGCTAGGGTGTTCGGGGATAAACCTGAGCGCTCTTTTTCCCATGTTTGGGTCCTTCGAGGGAGGCGCTCAACCCAATGAACAAGGCAATTGGACTATAATGCGTGAACACTCCCACTTAGCCATAGAATTCTATAATTTTAAATTTCGGCGAAGCCCCTGGTATTCGGAAGACCAAGTTTGGGGCGCTATCCACGCCTTGGCCGGACAGAGCCGGCTCCTCGCCCTAAGCGGCATGAGTCTTTAGGGACTCGAAAAACCTCTCGAACAGCGACCAGCTCTCACTTCATCATGACAGTCAGTTTTAGCTTTCTCCACTGAGGTGCTCGACCCAGCTCAACTAGGGCACAATCGCAGTGGTTCTCCTAGTGCTACCTTAGCCGATAAAGCGGAACGTAAGGCACCAAAACATAGGAGCCGGGCAAACCCAACTATTGACCCAAGACATGATTCAGAGCCGATGCATATAATGCTTTAAGTTCGGGGTGCCGCACTTGTTAAAGTGTTCGGACTTCTCACACCATATTGAGGGGTACTAAAGCCCCTGGCGTATTTTGGCCGTACCAAAGTGTACGGGTGCAACATGTCGTTAAGGAACATATATATATATAAGAGTAATGCAAAAATAGACAAAAGCTATGCATTGTTTATTAAAAAGGGCTGCGATCAAAGCAGAACGATACAATTAATGCGATAAGTGAAAGGTTGGACTAGTGAACATGTCCCCTCCAGGGGCAAGCTGCAGAATAGTATGCGGAACAGGTATACTGCTCGTGATGGAGACCACCTGGGAGTTCCGTAATGCGGCGTGGCTTGTCTGCTTCCCTGGCTCTTGCATCGTTTGTGCGGCAATTGAACTGCCGAACAGGCCTTCCAAAGGATGGAGTCCTGAAAGTAAGAGAAAATTAAAAAATCGGCACCCCTGGTACGGTTTAAGCCATGTTTCGGGCGTGCCGTGATGGTGCCCCTCCCCCTATACCCATGGTATCTCTAGAGCGTAGTTATGTACGCGAAGTACTGGCGTCGCCTTTTTGCGAGGGTTGGGGTTGGGGCCGCATTGCTACGCCTGCTCGGATCGTGCCAGGCGGTCTTGTTGTTGGTTACTCCGGGAGCGCTTGACAGTGTCCGGTTGTTTAGTGGCCAGACTGGAGAACTGCCTGGAGAGGCTGCTTTGTACTTCTGCTGAAAGGGCCGCCGTGTGCTCCTCTGTTCGGAGGGAGCGTTCGGTGTTTCCATTGACCGTAATTACTCCTCGAGGGCCTGGCATCTTGAGCTTAAGGTATGCGTACTGCGGTACCGCATTGAACTTGGCGAATGCGGTTCGCCCGAGCAGTGCATCATAACCACTGCGGAACGGGACTATGTCGAAGATTAACTCCTCGCTTCGAAAATTATCCAGAGATCCGAAGACCACTTCAAGTGTGACTGAGCCTGTACAGTTGGCCTCTACACCTGGTATTACGCCTTTAAAGGTCGTTTTGGTGGGCTTAATCCTCGAGGGATCTATGCCCATTTTCCGCACTGTATCCTGGTAAAGCAAGTTCAGGCTGCTGCCGCCGTCCATAAGGACTCTAGTGAGATGAAATCCGTCAATAATTGGGTCTAGAACCAATGCGGCGAATCCGCCATGACGGATGCTAGTGGGATGGTCCCTTCGATCAAAGGTGATCGGGCAGGAGGACCATGGGTTGAACTTTGGGGCGACTGGCTCTACCGCATATACGTCCCTTAACGCGCGCTTCCGCTCCCTTTTGGGGACGTGGGTTGCGTATATCATGTTCGTCGTCCGCACTTGTGGGGGAAAACCCTTCTGTCCACTGTTGTTCGGTGGCTAGGGCTCCTCGTCGTCATCGCTATGCAGCCCCTTGTCGTCATTTTCGGCGTTTAACTTGCCTGCCTGCTTGAACACCCAACAATCCCTGTTGGTGTGATTGGCCGACTTTTCGGGGTGCCATCTATCTGGCACAAGCGGTTGAGTATTTGGTCCAAACTGGACGGGCCCCTAGGATTCCTTTTGAATGGATTTTTCCGCTGACCGGATTTAGAGCCTCTGAATCCGGCATTAACTACCGTATCCTCAGCATTGTCGCCGTTAATGCGGCGCTTCTGCTTGTTGCGACATGACCTGCCACCACAGTCCCTGGTGTCCGAATTACCAGGGTTCTTGGTCATATTGTTGCTACGAGCAAGCCAGTTGTCTTCTCCCGCGCAAAAGCGGGTCATGAGTGTCGTGAGTGCTGCCATAGATTTTGGCTTTTCCTGTCCAAGGTGCCGGGCCAGCCACTCGTCACGGATATTGTGCTTGAAGGCTGCTAGGGCCTCAGTGTCCGGACAGTCGACAAGTTGATTTTCTTTGTTAGGAACCGTGTCCAGAATTGCCTGGACGATTCCTCTGGCTCCTGAATTACGTGACTTAGGTCATCGGCGTCTGGGGGTCGCACATAAGTGCCCTAGAAATTGTCGAAGAATGCGGCTTCCAGGTCCTCCCAACAACTAATTGATCCTGTTGGCAAGCTGTTAAGCCAATGCCGAGCTGGTCCTTTAAGCTTGAGTGGGAGGTATTTGATGGCGTGGAAATCATTGCCACGGGCCATGTGGATATGAAGGAGATAATCCTCGATCCATACCGCAGGATCTGTTGTGCCATCATATGATTCGATGTTTACGGGTTTGAAACCCTCGGGGATTTGATGATCTATTATTTCGTCTGTGAAGCATAGTGGGTGTGCGGCGCCTCTGTACTGGGCTATATCATGACGTAGCTCCAATGAGCTTTGTCTACCGTGTTCGGCCCTGTCGAATTTGTGGCCAGCGTGACGGTTACCGTCTCGAGCCGTGGGGCACCCCCGCGATCCATAGATCGATCTTGTTTGCCTTGCCTTGTCCTCCAACATATCTCGTAAGTCCGGCGCATATTCCTGTGCCTTGGCACGGGATGCGGCTTGAGTGGAGGGCCGAGAGGCCTCTCTGTCGCGGCCACGAGGTGGCCGGTCGGCCGCATCAAGTGCTTCCTCCTCTAATCGGGGTAGCAACCTGCGCTTTGGGTAGCTCTTGGAGGGGCGTTCGAGTTTATGCTCTTCGGCCGCAAGGACTTCAGTCCATCTATCGACTAGCAAATCTTGATCAGCTCTGAGCTGTTGCTGTTTTTTCTTGAGGCTTCTTGCCGTGGCCATAAGCCTGCGTTGAAAACGCTCTTGCTCGACGGGATCCTCTGGCACGACGAATTCGTCGTCGTCGAGGCTTGCCTCGTCTTCGGAGGGAGGCATATAATTATCGTCCTCGACCTCTCTGTCTGCCGCTCTCTCATCAGGGCTGGCTTCTCCATCCTCCTGTGCTAAATCTTGCTGGAGGGGGTTTTCTTTGGCACTTTCCGGAGTATTATTATCTCCCGTGATGGAATCACCGTTTTTGTTTTGGCGGGATTTTGAGCGGCGCCGCTGACGCCGGCGCTTAGGCTGTTTCTTGGAGGGGTCATCCTCCGCTGTTCCATCGCCATCTCCATCTTTTGGGGTGTCCACCATGTATATGTCATATGACGAGGTGGCTTTCCAGGGCCTGATAGGCGCTGGTTCTTCATCTTCTCCTTCATCGGCGTCCATACCGTCGATATCTTCGGAGTCAAAGTCGAGCATGTCGGTTAAGTCGTCGACAGTGGCTACAAAGTGGGTGGTGGGTGGGCTTTGAATTTCTTCATCGTCCGAACCCCAACCTTGCTGACCGTAGTCCGGCCAGGGCTCTCCTGATAAAGAGAGAGACTTCAGTGTCTTCAGAATATCGCCGAAAGGTGAGTGCTGAAAGATGTCCGCGGCAGTAAACTCCATAATCGGCGCCCAATCGGATTCAATCGGCAGGGGCGCGGAGGGTTCGGAGTCCGGAGAGGAGTCCGGCTCCTTGGAGTCACGAGTCTCACAGAGTGCGGGGCTGGTGTTCGGCTCGATCGCCGTTGGGATCGCAGCCCCCGAGGCGGCGTCCAACCACCCATCCTCGATCGGCGCAGTTGGCTCCGAATTAAGGGTCGAAGCCGATGCGAGTGCGGCCTCCAGGGCACTGTTCGGCGGCAGAGCTAGATCATGCTCGTCGTGACAGTACGGCGCGCTCGGGAGTGGCTCGAATCCGTTGAAGATCAAGTCCCCGCGGATGTCAGCCGTGTAGTTTAAACTTCCAAATTTGACCTAACGGCCAGGGGCGTAGCTTTTGATCTGCTCCAGATGGCCAAGTGAATTGGCCCGTAGTGCGAAGCCGCCAAAGACGAAGATCTGTCCGGGGAGGAAAGTCTTACCCTGGACTGCATCGCCATTGATGATCGTGGCAGCCATCAAGCCTAACAGTGATGACACAGAGGAACTCTCAATGAAAGCACCAATGTCGGTGTCAAAACCGGCGGATCTCGGGTAGGGGGTCCCGAACTATGCGTCTAGGCCGGATGGTAACAGGAGGCAAGGGACACGAAGTTTTACCCAGGTTTGGGCCCTCTCGATGGAGGTAAAACCCTACGTCCTGCTTGATTAATATTGATGATATAGGTAGTACAAGAGTAGATCTACCATGAGATCGGAGAGGCTAAACCCTAGAAGCTAGCCTATGGTATGATTGTTGTTGTGTATGTTGTCCTACGGACTAAAACCCTCCGGTTTATATAGACACCGGATAGGGTTAGGGTTACATAGAGTCAGTTACAATGGTAGGAGATCTGCATATCCGTATCGCCAAGCTTGCCTTCCACGCCAAGGAAAGTCCCTCCCAGACACGAGACGAAGTCTTCAATCTTGTATCTTCATAGTCCAGGAGTCCGGCTAAAGGTATAGTCCGGCCATCCGGACACCCCCTAATCCAGGACTCCCTCAAGTACCAAACCTAATATATGCATATGAGGATTTTCTGGAATTGTTGTTTGTTATTTCTGGCCTCATTTAAACTTGCCTAGATGGGTAGTTTTCATATGCTTCACCTCTTTCCATGCTAACCAACATTTAATATTGTTGAGTACATAAATGGGAGATAACTAAATAAGTCATGTGGTCTTCCATCAATATGCAATTCGTTGCATATTGAGCTCCACTTAATTTGTAGTATTCTTTGTGCACTTTGCCATGCCATGCCTCTTTAAACCGGACATGCATCATACTTGGTTGTGCATCATGCCATGTTTATGTGATGGTTGTTTACTATGTTGTTTGCTTCTTTCCGGTTGCTTCTCTCATTAGCTTTGGTTTCGTTCTGGAGTTGTGAGGTTCCGTTCGACTATGTCCGTTTGTCTTCTTTTATTTTGGTTCCATAGTCGGACCTTTGATTGTATTCTGGATGATGTATGTTTAACTTGTATTTGTGTGAAGTGGCGATTGTAAGCCAACTCTTTATCCCTTTCTTATTCAGTACATGGGATTGTGTGAAGATTACCCCTCTTGCGACAAACCTACCATGCGGCTATGCCTCTAAGTCGTGCCCCGACACGTGGGAGATATAGCCGCATTGTGGGTGTTACAAGTTGGTAATCAGAGCCATCCCCGACTTAGGAGCCCCCTGCTTGATCGAATCGCTGACGTTGTTGAGTCTAGAACAAAATGTTTTGAGTCTTTGGATTATATATATCTGAGAATAGGATTCCTTTTACTCCTCAGTCCCTTCGTCGCTCTGGTGAGGCCTCCTGACATAGAAGTTTTGACTTCCCTCTCCTCAAATTTCATGGAATTTTTTTTAGGATCACGCTGGTATCTTGGAATCGTTCCGATAGTCTTGTGACGAGAACATTGTTCTTGGTGCCTCCTGACATTTAGGGGTTGTGGCAGTGTCCCAGGGAGTTGAGCTCTGAGGTATTGTCGTCACAATATTATCATTGCATTTCTGGAATACCTGAGTTCGCCAACATCGAAAATCTCTTCTATGCAGTTGTTGGTGAGATAACCTTGACGCCACCTAGTACTGGGGTGGGAGTTCGGGAGTATTTCCATAACTTGTATAACGGATGCTTTTCGAAGGTTTCTTGGTTATGTGTTGAAGGATGGATACAGCTGGATGTAGGAATTGTTAGTTTGGGTGAGATATTATGCTTCCCCTGTATCCCCAACACCTGATTGCATAGCCAGAAAGTTTCGGGAGTTTATAAGTGGGAATTCAAGTAGCTCCTAGAATATCTTTCCAACAGACACATGATACGATATGGGATCTATCATATGTTTGTTCCGGCTTATTCTACAAGACAAAATCCTTTGTTTTGTTTTCAATTGTGGTATTCGAGTTGCTTCAATGTCAAGTGTTGATTCCATACCTTTTCTAAATGGTGTTCTCATATTTCTATGGGAATACTAATCCTTCATGATAATCGAGATTGTCATGGCAATCCTTTTCAACCGGTGTGTTTCTCTTCAAGTGGATCCGATCATTTCAACATCCGCAAGATCGCCTCTCGGTTTTCCCAACGTTGTTCGTTTCATCTGTCCCCAAGTTGCCTTTGTTTTCCCGCCCACGCACCCGTTTTTCTTCGAGGACTCAGATTTCTTAAGCAAGTATCATTTTATTGATGGGAAGTCTCTCCATTCTTTTCTGTCAATGTTCTTATCCGGTGATTCTCAGGAAGATACTAACGGAGCCTCAAGTTCATCATTATTCATTCTTTTTCTTCTCTAGTCAATTCAATTCAAGCTTTTGGTGTTGATCATATATTTTTCATTGGTTCACATGCTTTCCATGTTGGAAGTTATTATCAAAGACTCTCTTATTTATTCACCTCCAGCTATTCATTTGTTCCGGAGTGCTGAAGATATGTCAGAAGATTCACTTTTCCTTTCCTAATCTGTTCAAGATATCTCGAGGTTGTCATCTTATTCAAGCCACTTAATTCAACCGGCTCAATCGCTCTTTTAAATCGTTCAATAGTGTATCTTTTGAGTGGGCCCTAACCCACATGTCTTTTCCCAGGATCTTATCTGACTCTTCTTTTCCGGTGTTATTCTCAAATTCAGTTCAAAGTTTGATGTAAGAATGAATTATCATCAGTCAAATGTCCTTCTCCAAGATCTTTCAAATTCTTTTCATCATTGGTTCAACCTTTCTAATTTTCATTCCGGAGTGCATCAAAAAATCATGGTGGTGTTTCTCGTCGTCATTCTCGGATTTTGAAGACCGAAGAAGAGCTCCTCTTAAATTCTTACCCGTTCTCTCAAGACTCGTGGTTCTAGCATTATGCTTTCCTCTCATAATTGTTTTCAATTGTGAGAATTCTTTTCAACCATCCAGAGCAATTCAGGAGTCTTTTCAGTTTGATTCTCCGAAGGCCATCATTTCAAAAGATTTATTCATTCTCAGCTTTCGGCTATTGTTCCCCAAATCTTACCGGTGCATCATTCAAGTATTCTCTAATCAGCTCGTGATCTCTTCGTTTCACTTGTATCTAAATTCTCTCAAGTATCTTCGTTCGTTTTTCTAATTCTTCCCAGTGAATTGTGCTTTTGCCATGTTTATTTTCAATCCTTACGGTGGTTCGTTCAAGAGTTCTCTCCCTTGGTTATCATATCAATTCATTTGTTCCTTCCAATCCTAATGGTGGTTCGTTGAAGTCTTTTCTCAAGTTTGCACTATATTTATCTTAATCCTTTCCACGAGAATAAGTAGTATCCAAATCCGTTGCTTGTCGTCAATTTAAATTGGTGAAGGATACGCATAACATAATTCTTATTCTTTCTTTATCCAAATGATGGATTCATTCTTCCGGAGTTTTTTCATGAGGAATAAATTCTCGGTTTCAATTGTATCATATTTTCTTTTCCCGGAGTTCCAAGCTCTCATCATCATGAAGATCCATCTAAATCATTGCAAGGCTTCACCTTGTGTTTTCAACTTCTCTTCCTTCTTATCATCCTTTTATTACCGGAGTTCTTCATGGAGGCTCTACATGGTGGTTCGTCAAGGATTCCTTTCATTCTTCATTTGTCCTCAAGATTTCTCTTGAAGTTAAGATCCGCCAAGCTATACTCTAAAATAAACATGTTGTTCAACACATGTCTTGTTTTGAGGAGTTCAAGTACTCTTCTTCTCGAATTCCGAAGTGCAATTCTTTCATATATCATCTTTTGAGATAGTGTTATGTCATTGTTGATAATTTCCCTTCGAGTTTCATGATTCACAAGTTTTTCAAGAGTGACATATCTTAAATCCATCATTTTCAGTTCATTCAGGACATCTTTTCAATCCATCAATCTCTTCATTGGAGTTATATTGGGTTATATTTCACCTAAAGCTTTCCCTAAGGATTGTTGCTATTTATCGTGCTCATAAATGACCCAAGTTCTTCATTTATCTTCCTGGTGAAATAAGTTTCTTGTCTCCTTGTTCATATAAATCCAATCTTGTTTCCATTTATGGCAGAATTTTACCTCAAGTTTTGAGATGTTTTCATAAGCCCACAAGTAGCTTATTGTTTTCGTTGTTGATTTTTCGACAACTCCGTTCAAGCCTTCTTTGTAAGGATGTTTCTTTCAAATTCATTTGTGGGAGGAGTTATCTTTTTCTTCTCCATTCTTTTATTCCAATGATCTATCTTCTATTATTTCTTCCGAAGGCATTGTGATGTTTCACTCTTCGACCCATCATCCCATTTTTGATAAATATCATGTTCTTTCCTTTGCTAATCCATTCAACCGGAGTGTCGTGTCCTCCATTCAAGTTCTTCCCATTTTATCAAGTTTTGCCACCCTTCTCAGTCGGAGTGCTGTCCAAATTATATCATTCTTATTCCTTCTCTATCTTGTTTTAACCGGAGTGTTGTCGTAATTGATCTATATCGTTCATTGTACTTCTCATTTCAACCGGAGTGCTTGCTTGTACTGCTTGTCCATGGCAACCATTTTCTTATGTCTTTCAACCTACAAGGTTCTAGTAAGGTTCCTTGTTCCTCTTTTCTAACGGAGTGTTTTTCAACTTTGTTCATCTTCGTTGCATTCTTTATTTCAATTTGGTCATCCTCGCAAGGTTCTTTGGTATCACTCGCTTGTCAAAGAAGCAACTTAGTTTTACCTCTCCTCTTTCTTTTCTGCTTTCCTCCGGTGCCATCCTAGATCCCGGGATGAGGTCCTCTTGTAGTGGTGGAGTGTTGTGACGCCCCGAGACCGTTGCGCCAGGTGTCTTCCAGTTATTCGCTGTTGTTGCCTTGTCTTTTGCTTGCGTGTTGCATCTTGCCATGTCATCATGTGCATTACATCATCATGTCTTCAAACTTGCATCCGTCCGGGTCTCCTAGTTCTTTCTGTTGTCCGTTCTGAGCCCAGACACACTCGCACGCGCCCGCGGCACCTCTGAAATATTAATTTATAAGTGGCCGGAAAATGTTCTCGGAATGGGATGAAAATTGGCGTGCGGTGTTGTTATGATGTCAGCAGGTCACCTGCCAAGTTTCATCGCATTCAGAGTTCGTTGGTGCCCCAACAGATATCTATAGCAGCATATAGTCGGTCAAATCGTCAGACGATTTCGGTCTCCGGAAACGGTTGCCAGGTTGCATTTCTTCTCTCTCTTCTTAGTCCAACCACACACTTGACCCCGTTCGCCTAAAACCTATTTGCATAGTGCATCGACCCCTCGCCCGTGTCCGAAACTTCCCCGAACCCGACCCGGACTATCGCTACCGTTGGGTCCGGATCATCCCCAAACATCCGTATAATATCTGCATTTCTCCTTTGGACTCCCTAACCCTTTTATTTTGGACCGCCCGATCGCGACCGGAGGATCCAAATCATTCCCCTTTTTACATATGTAGACCCCTAATCCATTTTAGACCCAAACCCTAAATCCTAGGACATTTTCCCCCTATCGCCGCCAACTACACCCTTCCCCCTCCTCGGATCAGCTGCCGCCACCCACTCACCAAATCCCCCTCGGGATCCATCCCTCCCGAACCATCGCTCGCCACCTATCGCCTCCAGATCCCCTCGCTCTCCACCTCGCTCGGTCCAACGCCTCCCTGTCCTCTCCATCGCCTCCTCCCCGCGTCCAGCCGCTGAGCCATCTGGATGCATCCCCTGCTCCTGTCCCCGAGCCACTGGAGCACTGCCCCGCTTCTGCTTCTCGTTCGAGCGCCGCCGGAGTCATTCCGTCCATCATGACTCGCGTGCATGGTGAGAACCCCGGTGAGCTGCGCACGCCCGTTCCCACTTCTCTTCTCTCTCTCGCCCGACTTCTCTCTCTCTCACGCGGCTCTCTTTCTCTCTGTACCGCTGCAATAGGGGGCACGCCAGGCGCCATGGCCGCCGAAGGAACTCCGCCGCCTCGCCGAATCCACGCCTCCACCTCTCCCATGCATCAAGGTCGCCATCCCTGCCGGACCTGCAAGATGCCAAGTCCAACGCCATGGGTGCCTCCTCTGCTCGTCCCCGCCTCTGTCTCGACTTTGCCATGCTTCTCCTCTGCCCGAGCCTCCCGCGAACCTGCAACCCGTCCTCGTCGCCACCTTGACCGCCCCTCTCCTCCTCAAGCTCCTCATCGACGACGAGAGCCACCAGCACGACCCCGCAGGCCACGCCCTCCGATGACCCTGCTGCCGGCGACCACGACCAGGACCGGCCTTATCCCGCTCCTCTCCTTCATGTCTCCCTTCCTCCCCGTGCTTCTCTCTCACAGGAAACCACCTTGGCCTTCGCCCGTTCGTCGCCCATCGCCGGAGGCCGCCGTCCCCGTTGCCAAGTCCGACCGCGGCCGTCGCCCCTGCATCGTCTGCTGTCGCCCACGTCTCGCCCCTCTGTCTGCTTCCTGCCGAACAGACAGGCCACGCCCGATCTCACTGCCTCCGCTTTGCTCTGCCTACAAGGCCCAGCGCCGCGCGAAGCCCAGCTTCCCAGCCAGCCTGCTTCTTCGCTTGGGCCTAAGCCCATGGTGAGCCACCCAAAGCCAGCGCCCAGCAGTTTCAGCCTGCATGTGTTTTTTTCGAGTTCTGCGTTTTAGTATTTTTTTTCCAAAGAGCGCCTGTTTTGCAGAAAGCCCCCTAGACAATATGCATATAATAACTTCACAACCGTGCATCATATGTAAATAACTTATATATGAAATATGACTAGAATTTCATCTAGTTTCATAATATGACAATTTCATGAATGTATAAAATGTTTAAAATGCTGTTTGTTTAAATTTGCTATATTGCCATGCTAGAATGGTTTATTTCATAACTAAATAACCGTAGCTCCAAATTTAATAAACTTTATATGTAAATGGGGTGAAAAATGCCTAGTTTAACATGCTGTGCTTACTTTGCATGTTTAACAACTCAAAATTATGGTTTAGGGCAGAACAGTACCAAACCTAATATATGCATATGAGGATTTTCCGGAATTGTTGTCTGTTATTTCCAGCCTCATTTAAACTTGCCTAGATAGGTAGTTTTCATATGCTTCACCTCTTGCCATGCTAACCAAGATTTAATATTGTTGATTACATAAACGGGAGAGAACTAAATAAGTCATGTGGTGTTCCGTCAATATGCAACTCGTTGCATATTGAGCTCCACTTAATTTGTAGTATTGTTTGTGTACTTTGCCATGCCATGCGTCTTTAAACCGGACATGCATCATACTTGGTTGTGCATCATGCCATGTTTATGTGATGGTTGTTTACTATGTTGTTTGCTTCTTTTCGGGTTGCTTCTCTCGTTAGCTTCAGTTTTGTTCTAGAGTTGCGAGGTTCCGTTCGACTACGTCTGTTTGTCTTCTTTTATTTTGGTACCGTAGTCGGACCTTTGATTGTATTCTGTATGATGTATGTTTAACTTGTATTTGTGTGAAGTGGCGATTGTAAGCCAACTCTTTATCCCTTTCTTATTCAGTACATGGGATTGTGTGAAGATTACCCATCTTGCGACAAACCTACCATGCAGCTATGCCTCTAAGTCGTGCCCCGACACGTGGGAGATATAGCCGCATTGTGGGTGTTACAAGTAGCCCCTGAACCAGTCTTCGATGACGATGTGTTCGACACGCGGATTGTCTTCGCATTGCAAGGCGGGTTCCTTCTCTTAAACACTTCAAGATAACTCCCTGCACAAATGATCTGTATCCGGCTCTGTATAACTAATACAACCCTTAGCCACGAAGGCAAGATATCAAAATAAAACAGTGTCTTTTACTGACAACTTTTTTGGTGAAGCGTCACATCTGGGTCTTTAACATTTCGAACCGTTTTCATGCCTCCTATTTCGCGTTTCGAGGCATATCCTCCATTGGCACGTCTTGTCAAAATAGGGACCGTGCTCGCTCATTGCAGGATTCCCATCAATACGATTTTGGGTAATCCAACCGTGCCATTCGCATGATCTCTTTGGGAATAGGCGAGTTTTAAGGCTTGAGAGGGGGGCGTTTGGTATTTCATCGCCTATAAGAGGGTAAAAAATTCCTTCTTTTACCCAACGCCTTCTTCTAGCTCCCGCCTTCCCACCTTTGAGCTCCAGCACCGAAAACTTCAATCTTTCCCACCGCCACCAACCACCCTAGCCATGTCTAGATCCAGCTCCAAGGGCAAGTGGGAGGCCTCCTATGTCATGCAGAAGGACATCAAGGAGCTCCGGATTGCGGGCTACCTGTCCGTGGATATCGCGCATAGGCTTCCTGCCAAAGATCAAGTCATCCCCACTCCAGAGCCCGGTGAGAGGGTCGTATTCATCCCCCACTTCCTCCGAGGGCTAGGGTTTCCCCTCCACCCCTTTGTCCAAGGTCTCATGTTCTACTATGGGTTAGATTTCCAGGACCTAGCCCCAAATTCCTTCCTCCACACATTGGCATTTATCGTCGTGTGTGAGGCTCTTCTCCGCATCCCCCCACACTTCGGCCTATGGCTCAAGCTCTTAAATCTGAAGCCGAAGTTGGTCGACAGTCAACATGCGGACTACGGCGGGGCCATGGTAAGTAAGCTCCCAATGCCGTCTGGTCAAAAGGGGCCTTTGTTGAGACTGTCAAGGTGTGGCAGCAAGAGTGGTTCTACATCACCGAACCCCGCCATGCCAAGTGGGCGGCTGTCGGTGTCAAAACCGGCGGATCTCGGGTAGGGGGTCCCGAACTGTGCGTCTAGGCCGGATGGTAACAGGAGGCAGGGGACACGATGTTTTACCCAGGTTCGGGCCCTCTTGATGGAGGTAAAACCCTACGTCCTGCTTGATTAATACTGATGATATGGGTAGTACAAGAGTAGATCTACCACGAGATCAGAGAGGCTAAACCCTAGAAGCTAGCCTACGGTATGATTGTTGTTCGTCCTACGGACTAAAACTCTCCGGTTTATATAGACACCGGAGAGGTCTAGGGTTACACAGAGTCGGTTACAATGGTAGGATATCTACATATCCGTATCGCCAAGCTTGCCTTCCACGCCAAGGAAAGTCCCTTCCGGACACGGGACGAAGTCTTCAATCTTGTATCTTCATAGTCCAGGAATCCGGCCGAAGGTATAGTCCGGCTATCCGGACACCCCCCTAATCTAGGACTCCCTCAGTAGCCCCTGAACCAGGCTTCAATGACGACGAGTCCGGCGCGCAGATTGTCTTCGCCATTGCAAGGCGGGTTCCTCCTCCAAGTACTTCATATAAGATTTTGAACACAAATGTAGTGTTCGGCTCTGCAAAATAAATTTCCACATATTTCCATAGAGAGAATAATATTTACACAAATCTAATCTGCTAACATATTCCGTAGCGTGACATCACACCACAGCCAAGTCTTTATTCGAATCGTTTTACTGTCCCACCTCAGCGCGTTTAGCGAGGCGGTTTCCTTGGCACGTCCTATTAAAGCAGAGATCGTGTCCCCTTATTCCGGGATTCTCATCAATACGGGTGTGGGTAACCCAACCACGCCATTGACTATGGCGCTTGGGAGATAAGCGATTTTACCAGGCTGGTGGGGGCGCATAGTCGCGTCCGCCCATATAAGGGGATAAGGATCCACCTTTTGATCCACGCCTTCTTCCTCCTTTGCCTATCCATTTCCGCGCACTCGAGCTCCAGTGCCCAAGTCCGCACACCCCACCTCAACCTTTTCTAGCCATGTCCGAAGTGGGAGGCAAGTGGATGGTCTCCTCCGTCACAGAAGGACATATCAAAAGACTGAGGAAGGCATGATACTTGTCTAACGACATTGCGCAGCGGCTTCACGAAGAGGGGCAGCTCATCCCCACCCCAAGGCCCCATGAGAGGGTGGTGTTCCTCCCCCATTTCCTCCGCGGACTGGGCTTCCCTCTCCACCCATTTGTCCGGGGGCTCATGTTCTACTATGGCCTGGATTTCCACGATCTGGCCCCGAACTTTGTCCTCAACATCTCGGCGTTTATCGTCGTGTGCAAGTCTTTCTTCCGCATCCGCCCCCATTTTGGCCTATGGCTCAAGACTTTCAAGCCGAAGGTGGTGCGCGGCACCCAAGTGGAGTGCGGAGGCGCCATGGTGGGCAAGATGCCCAACGTCCTATGGTTCGAGGCTCCTTCATGGAGTCCCTAAAGGGGTGGCAATCGGGGTGGTTTTACATCACCGAGCCGCGCGACCCTGAATGGGTCGCAGCCCCCGAGTTCCGATCCGGACCCCCTACGTGGCTTGCCTCCTGGAAAGAGACGTGCCTGTCGTGGGAAAAAAAGGAGAGCTGACCGGACTCCAAACATGCGTCCAAACCCTGGTGGACAGGAAGCTCAAACTTGTCAACGTAGTCCAGGTTATGCTCATCCGTCGGATCCTCCCGTGTCAACAACGGGCTTTCAACCTGTGGGAGTTCGACCCGGCGCGGCACCAAACTCTGAGCAGGCTCTTCGACACGACGTACGAAGATGCCTGGAAGGTGCTTTTCAAGGGGGCCGAGGCCCCCGCATCCGCTACCGAGGATCGTGGATTCAGCACGCAGCTTCACGCTCGTGCGGTAAGCTGCTTTTACCTTTTATAGGGTATTAGTTTTTAATAGTTTGACTCCATGCGGGATCTAAGCTCCCTTACCTTTGACAGGATTGGCAGGAGACGTCCGGACAGATCAACTGTCCGGCTCCTTTGCCCGAAGGCCCAGCGGACGCTCGCTTGGCGAAGCTGCTGGTTCCGGCACCCTATGTGGTGCCGGAGAAGAAGGCCAAGAAGAAGGCCACGGGGACTCGAAAGAGTGCCTGGCGCCAGGAGGTGTCGGATTCATCATCCGACGACTCCAAGGCGCACTCCTCCCATGAAGACGAGGAGGAGGAAGAAGAGACCTCTCTAAAGGAAATATGCCCTAGAGGCAATAATAAAGTTATTATTTATTTCCTTATATCATGATAAATGTTTATTATTCATGCTAGAATTGTATTAACCGGAAACATAATACATGTGTGAATACATAGACAAAAACAGAGAGTCACTAGTATGCCTCTACTTGACTAGCTCGTTAATCAAAGATGGTTATGTTTCCTAACCATAGACATGAGTTGTCATTTGATTAATGGGATCACATCATTAGGAGAATGATGTGATTGACTTGACCCATTCCGTTAGCTTAGCACTTGATCGTTTAGTTTGTTGCTATTGCTTTCTTCATAACTTATACATGTTCCTATGACTATGAGATTATGCAACTCCCGTTTACCGGAGGAACACTTTGTGTGCTACCAAACGTCACAACGTAACTGGGTGATTATAGAGGTGCTCTATAGGTGTCTCCGAAGGTACTTGTTGGGTTGGCGTATTTGGAGATTAGGATTTGTCACTCCGATTGTCGGAGAGGTATCTCTGGGCCCTCTCGGTAATGCACATCACTCAAGCCTTGCAAGCATTGCAACTAATAAGTTAGTTGCAGGATGATGTATTACGGAACGAGTAAAGCGACTTGCCGGTAACGAGATTGAACTAGGTATTGAGATACCGACGATCGAATCTCGGGCAAGTAACATACTGATGACAAAGGGAACAACGTATGTTGTTATGCGGTCTGACCGATAAAGATGTTCGTAGAATATGTAGGAGCCAATATGAGCATCCAGGTTCCGCTATTGGTTATTGACCGGAGACGTGTCTCGGTCATGTCTACATAGTTCTTGAACCCGTAGGGTCCGCACGCTTAAAGTTCGGTGACGATCGTAATTAGGGTTTTTGTGGTTTGATGTACCGAAGGTTGTTCGGAGTCCCGGATGTGATCACGGACATGACGAGGAGTCTCGAAATGGTCGAGACATAAAGATTGATATATTGGAAGCCTATATTTGGATATCGGAAACGTTCCGGGTGAATCGGGATTTTACCGGAGTACCGGGGGGTTACCGGAACCCCCCGGGGGTTATTGGGCCTACATGGGCCATAAGGGAGAAGAGGAGGGCCGGCCAGGACAGGCCGCGCGCCCCCTCCCCCCCTAGTCCGAATAGGACAAGGAAGGGGGGGGCGGCGCCCCCCTTTCCTCTTTCTCCCTTCCTCCTTCCTTTTCCAACAAGGCAAGAGGGGGGAGTCCTACTCCCTGTTGGAGTAGGACTCCTCCAGGCGCACCCATAGGGCCGGCCGCACCTCCCCCTCTCCCTCCTTTATATACTAAGGCAAGGGGCACCCCATGACACACAAGTTGATCCTCGTGATCGTTCCTTAGCCGTGTGCGGTGCCCCCTTCCCCCATATTCCACCTCGGTCATATCGTAGCGGTGCTTAGGCGAAGCCCTGCGTCGGTAGAACATCATCACCGTCATCACGCCGTCGTGCTGACGAAACTCTCCCTCAACGTTTTTCTAGATCAGAACTCGAGGGATGTCACCGAGTTGAACGTGTGCAGAACTCGGAGGTGCCATACGTTCGGTACTTGGATCGGACGGATCGGGAAGACGTACGACTACTTCTTCTACGTTGTGTCAACACTTCCGTTGCTGGTCTACGAGGGTACGTAGACAACTCTCTCCCCTCTCGTTGCTATGCATCACCATGATCTGGTGTGTGCGTAGGAATTTTTTTGAAATTACTACGTTCCCCAACAGTGGCATCCGAGCCTAGGTTTTATGCGTTGAGGTTGTGCACGAGTAGAACACAAGTGAGTTGTGGGCGATATAAGTCATACTGCTTACCAGCATGTCATAGTTTGGTTCGGCGGTATTGTTGGATGAAGCGGCCCAGACCGACATTACGCGTACGCTTACGTGAGACTGGTTCTACCGACGTGCTTTGCACACAGGTGGCTGGCGGGTGTCAGTTTCTCCAACTTTAGTTGAACCAAGTGTGGCTACGCCCGGTCCTTGCGAAGGTTAAAACAACACCAACTTGACAAACTATCGTTGTGGTTTTGATGCGTAGGTAAGAACGGTTCTTGCTAAGCCCGTAGCAGCCACGTAAAACTTGCAACAACAAAGTAGAGGACGCCTAACTTGTTTTTGCAGGGCATGTTGTGATGTGATATGGTCAAGACATGATGCTAAATTTTATTGTATGAGATGATCATGTTTTGTAATCGAGTTATTGGCAACTGGCAGGATCCATATGGTTGTCGCTTTATTGTATGCAATGCAATTGCGCTGTAATGCTTTACTTTATCACTAAGCGGTAGCGATAGTCGTGGAAGCATAAGATTGGCGAGACGACAACGATGCTACGATGGTGATCAAGGTGTCGCGCTGGTGATGATGGTGATCATGAAGGTGCTTCGGAGATGGAGATCACAAGCACAAGATGATGATGGCCATATCATATCACTTATATTGATTGCATGTGATGTTTATCTTTTATGCATCTTATCTTGCTTTGATTGATGGTAGAATTATAAGATGATCCCCCACTAAATTATCAAAGTATAAGTGTTCTCCCTGAGTATGCACCGTTGCGAAAGTTCTTCGTGCTGAGACACCACGTGACGATCGGGTGTGATAGGCTCTACGTTCAAATACAATGGGTGCAAAACAGTTGCACACGCGGAATACTCAGGTTTAACTTGACGAGCCTAGCATATAACAGATATGGCCTCGGAACACGGAGACCGAAAGGTCGAGCGTGAATCATATAGTAGACATGATCAACATATTGATCTTCACCATTGATAGTACTCCATCTCACGTGATGATCGGACTTGGTTTAGTTGATTTGGATCACGTGATCACTTAGAGGATTAGAGGGATATCTTTCTAAGTGGGAGTTCTTAAGTAATATGATTAATTGAACTTAAATTTATCATGAACTTAGTACCTGATAGTATCTTGCTTGTCTATGTTTGATTGTAGATAGATGGCTTGTGTTGTTGTTCCGTTGAATTTTAATGCGTTCCTTGAGAAAGAAAAGTTGAAAGATGATGGTAGCAATTACACGGACTGGGTCCGTAACTTTAGGATTATCCTCATTGCTGCACAGAAGAATTACGTCCTGGAAGCACCGCTAAGTGCCAAGCCTACTGCAGGAGTGACACCAGATGTTATGAACGTCTGGCAGAGCAAAGCTGATGACTACTCGATAGATCAGTGTGCCATGCTTTACGGCTTAGAACCGGGTCTTCAACGACGTTTTGAACGTCATGGAGCATATGAGATGTTCCAGGAGTTGAAGTTAATATTTCAAGCAAATGCCCGGATTGAGAGATATGAAGTCTCCAATAAGTTCTATAGCTGCAAGATGGAGGAGAATAGTTTTGTCAGTGAACATATACTCAAAATGTCTGGGTATCATAATCACTTGACTCAACTGGGGGTTAATCTTCCTGTTGATAGTGTCATTGACAGAGTTCTTCAATCACTGCCACCAAGCTACAAAAGCTTCGTGATGAACTATAATATGCAAGGGATAAATAAAACTATTCCCGAGCTCTTCGCGATGCTAAAAGCCGCGGAGGTAGAAATCAAGAAGGAGCATCAAGTGTTGATGGTTAATAAGACCACCAGTTTCAAGAAAAAGGGCAAAGGGAAGAAGAAAGGGAACTTCAAGAAGAACATCAAACAAGTTGCTGCTCAGGAGAAGAAACCCAAGTCTGGACCTAAGCCTGAGACTGAGTGCTTCTACTGCAAGCAGACTGGTCACTGGAAGCGGAACTGCCCTAAGTATTTGGCGGATAAGAAGGATGGCAAAGTGAACAAAGGTATATGTGATATACATGTTATTGATGTGTACCTTACTAATGCTCGCAGTAGCACCTGGGTATTTGATACTGGTTCTGTTCCTAACATTTGCAACTCGAAACAGGGGCTACGGATTAAGCGAAGATTGGCTAAGGACGAGGTGACGATGCGCGTGGGAAATGGTTCCAAAGTCGATGTGATCGCGGTCGGCACGCTACCTCTACATCTACCTTCGGGGTTAGTATTAGACCTAAATAATTGTTATTTGGTGCCAGCATTGAGCATGAACATTATATCTGGATCTTGTTTGATGCGAGACGGTTATTCATTTAAATCAGAGAATAATGGTTGTTCTATTTATATGAGTAATATCTTTTATGGTCATGCACCCTTGAAGAGTGGTCTATTTTTGATGAATCTCGATAGTAATGATACACATATTCATAATGTTGAAATCAAAAGATGCAGAGTTGATAATGATAGTGCAACTTATTTGTGGCACTGCCGTTTAGGTCATATCGGTGTAAAGCGCACGAAGAAACTCCATACTGATGGACTTTTGGAAGTACTTGATTATGAATCACTTGATACTTGCGAACCGTGCCTCATGGGTAAGATGACTAAAACGCCGTTCTCCGGTACTATGGAGAGAGCAATGGATTTGTTGGAAATCATACATACAGATGTATGTGGTCCAATGAATGTTGAGGCTCGTGGCGGATATCGTTATTTTCTCACCTTCACAGATGATTTAAGCAAATATGGGTATATCTACTTAATGAAACATAAGTCTGAAACATTTGAAAAGTTCAAAGAATTTCAGAGTGAAGTTGAAAATCATCGTAACAAGAAAATAAAGTTTCTACGATCTGATCGTGGAGGAGAATATTTGAGTTACGAGTTTGGTCTACATTTGAAACAATGCGGAATAGTTTCACAACTCACGCCACCCGGAACACCATAGCATAATGGTGTGTCCGAACGTCGTAATCGTACTTTATTAGATATGGTGCGATCTATGATGTCTGTTACTGATTTACCGTTATCGTTTTGGGGTTATGCTTTAGAGACGGCTGCATTCACATTAAATAGGACACCATCGAAATCCATTGAGACAACGCCTTATGAACTGTGGTTTGGCAAGAAACCAAAGTTGTCATTTCTGAAAGTTTGGGGCTGCGATGCTTATGTGAAAAAGCTTCAACCTGATAAGCTCGAACCCAAATCGGAGAAATGTGTCTTCATAGGATACCCAAAGGAGACTGTTGGGTACACCTTCTATCACAGATCCGAAGGCAAAACTTTTGTTGCTAAATTCAGAGTTTTTCTAGAGAAGGGGTTTCTCTCGAAAGAAGTGAGTGGGAGAAAAGTAGAACTTGATGAGGTAACTGTACCTGCTCCCTTATTGGAAAGTAGTACATCACAGAAACCGGTTTCTGTGACACCTACACCAATTAGTGAAGAAGCTAATGATAATGATCATGAAACTTCAGATCAAGTTACTACCGAACCTCGTAGATCAACCAGAGTAAGATCCGCACCATAGTGGTACGGTAATCCTATTCTGGAAGTCATGCTACTAGATCATGATGAACCTACGAATTATGAAGAAGCGATGGTGAGCCCAGATTCCGCAAAATGGCTAGAAGCCATGAAATCTGAGATGGGATCCATGTATGAGAACAAAGTGTGGACTTTGGTTGACTTGCCCATTGATCGGCAAGCAATTGAGAATAAATGGATCTTCAAGAAGAAGACTGACGCTGACGGTAATGTTACTGTCTACAAAGCTCGACTTGTTGCAAAAGGTTTTCGACAAGTTCAAGGGATTGACTACGATGAGACCTTCTCACCCGTAGCGATGCTTAAGTCTGTCCGAATCATGTTAGCAATTGCCGCATTTTATGATTATGAAATTTGGCAAATGGATGTCAAAACTGCATTCCTGAATGGATTTCTGGAAGAAGAGTTGTATATGATGCAACCAGAAGGTTTTGTCGAGCCAAAGGGAGCTAGCAAAGTGTGCAAGCTCCAGTGATCCATTTATGGAATGGTGCAAGCCTCTCGGAGTTGGAATAAACGCTTTGATAGTGTGATCAAAGCATTTGGTTTTGTACAGACTTTTGGAGAAGCCTGTATTTACAAGAAAGTGAGTGGGAGCTCTGTAGCATTTCTGATATTATATGTGGATGACATATTATTGATTGGAAATGATATAGAATTTCTGGATAGCATAAAGGGATACTTGAATAAGAGTTTTTCAATGAAAGACCTCGGTGAAGCTGCTTACATATTGGGAATTAAGATGTATAGAGATAGATCAAGACGCTTAATTGGACTTTCACAAAGCACATACCTTGACAAGGTTTTGAAGAAGTTCAAAATGGATCAAGCAAAGAAAGGGTTCTTGCCTGTGTTACAAGGTGTGAAGTTGAGTAAGACTCAATGTCTGACCACCGCAGAAGATAGAGAGAAAATGAAAGATGTTCCCTATGCTTCAGCCATAGGCTCTATCATGTATGCAATGCTGTATACCAGACCTGATGTGTGCCTTGCTATAAGTCTAGCAGGGAGGTACCAAAGTGGTCCAAGAGTGGATCACTGGACAGCAGTCAAGAACATCCTGTAATACCTGAAAAGGACTAAGGATATGTTTCTCGTATATGGAGGTGACAAAGAGCTCATCGTAAATGGTTACGTTGATGCAAGCTTTGACATTGATCCGGACGATTCTAAATCGCAAACCGGATACGTGTTTTTACTGAACGGTGGAGATGTCAGTTGGTGCAGTTCTAAACAAAGCGTCGTGGCGGGATCTACATGTGAAGCGGAGTACATAGCTGCTTCGGAAGCAGCAAATGAAGGAGTCTGGATGAATGAGTTCATATCCGATCTAGGTGTCATACCTAGTGCATCGGGTCCAATGAAAATCTTTTGTGACAATACTGGTGCCATTGCCTTGGCGAAGGAATCCAGATTTCACAAGTGAACCAAACACATCAAGAGACGCTTCAATTCCATTCAGGATTTAGTCCAAGTGGGAGACATAGAAATTTGCAAGATACATACGGATTTGAATGTTGCTGACCTGCTGACTAAGCCTCATCCACGAGCAAAACATGATCAGCACCAAGGCTCCATGGGTGTTAGAATCATTACTGTGTAATCTAGATTATTGACTCTAGTGCAAGTGGGAGACTGAAGGAAATATGCCCTAGAGGCAATAATAAAGTTATTATTTATTTACTTATATCATGATAAATGTTTATTATTCATGCTAGAATTGTATTAACCGGAAACATAATACATGTGTGAATACATAGACAAAAACAGAGAGTCACTAGTATGCCTCTACTTGACTAGCTCGTTAATCAAAGATGGTTATGTTTCCTAACCATAGACATGAGTTGTCATTTGATTAACGGGATCACATCATTAGGAGAATGATGTGATTGACTTGACCCATTCCGTTAGCTTAGCACTTGATCATTTAGTTTGTTGCTATTGCTTTATTCATAACTTATACATGTTCCTATGACTATGAGATTATGCAACTCCCGTTTACCGGAGGAACACTTTATGTGCTACCAAACGTCACAACGTAACTGGGTGATTATAAAGGTGCTCTACAGGTGTCTCCGAAGGTACTTGTTGGGTTGGCGTATTTTGAGATTAGGATTTTTCACTCCGATTGTCGGAGAGGTATCTCTAGGCCCTCTCGGTAATGCACATCACTCAAGCCTTGCAAGCATTGCAACTAATAAGTTAGTTGCAGGATGATGTATTACGGAACGAGTAAAGAGACTTGCCGGTAACGAGATTGAACTAGGTATTGAGATACCGACGATTGAATCTCGGGCAAGTAACATACCGATGACAAAGGGAACAACGTATGTTGTTATGCAGTCTGACCGATAAAGATGTTCGTAGAATATGTAGGAGCCAATATGAGCATCCAGGTTCCGCTATTGGTTATTGACCGGAGACGTGTCTCGGTCATGTCTACATAGTTCTCGAACACGTAGGGTCCGCATGCTTAAAGTTCGGTGACAATCGTAATTAGGGTTTTTGTGTTTTGATGTACCGAAGGTTGTTCGGAGTCCCGGATGTGATCACGGACATGACAAGTAGTCTCGAAATGGTCGAGACATAAATATTGATATATTGGAAGCCTATATTTGGATATCAGAAACGTTCTGGGTGAAATCGGGATTTTATCGGAGTACCGGGGGGTTACCGGAACCCCCCCGGGGGTTATTGGGCCTACATGGGCCATAAGGGAGAAGAGGAGGGCCGGCCAGGGCAGGCCGCGCGCCCCCTCCCCCCTAGTCCGAATAGGACAAGGAAGGGGGGGCCCTTTCCTCATTCTCCCGTCCTCCTCCTTTTCCAACAAGGCAAGAGGGGGGAGTCCTACTCCCGGTTGGAGTAGGACTCCTCCAGGCGCACCCATAGGGTCGGCCGCACCTCCCCCTCTCCCTCCTTTATATACTGAGGCAAGGGGGCACCCCATGACACACAAGTTGATCCTCGTGATTGTTCCTTAGCCGTGTGTGGTGCCCCTTCCACCATATTCCACCTCGGTCATATCGTAGCGGTGCTTAGGCGAAGCCCTGCGTCGGTAGAACATCATCACCGTCATCACGCCGTCGTGCTGACGAAACTCTCCCTCAACATTTTGCTAGATCAGAACTCAAGGGACGTCACCGAGTTGAATGTGTGCAGAACTCGGAGGTGCCGTACGTTCGGTACTTGGATCGGACGGATCGGGAAGACGTACGACTACTTCTACGTTGTGTCAACACTTCCGTTGCTGGTCTACGAGGGTACGTAGACAAGACTCTCCCCTCTCATTGCTATGCATCACCATGATCTTGCGTGTGCGTAGGAATTTTTTTGAAATTACTACGTTCCCCAACACTCTCCCCCTCCAGCGGGGGAAGGGAAGAAAAGGAAGGCCGCCCCAACCGGGGAGGCCGAAGGGTCCAAGAGGGGGAAGACCCCTCCTCCGGACTACTCCACCAACGCCGACGACGGCGAAGAGGAGTGGCCACACAGGGCCAAGCCCCTGGCGAGATCGTAAGTATCCGGATACCAGAGTGATTCATAGTATTCCCCCATTGCATAGTTTTTCCTTACGTCAAACATGATTGTGCAGTCCACCCAAAGATCGTCTCGACGTGTCGTCGAGCGGTTCCCTGGATTCGTCGGATGTGAATTCACTTTCGACGGCTACCTCCCCCCTCCCTACGGACGACGCCGAGGTGCTGTCCCAACAGGTTCCAAGCCAGGAGGAGGTGGTCCTGGAGGCGCCGCAAGGCGACCTCCCGGACTCCAGGCGCAAAGGGGATAAAACCCCCAAGGGCTCCGAGTGCGGCCTTGAGCCGGACACCGCGCCGGAACCTTCAATGGCTCCAGACTCCAGTAGGCAGCCTCCTTCCAAGAGGAGCGAGCCTACCGAGCCGGTGACCTCCGTCGAACCGGAGGCACCGAACAATTTGCTGGAGACGCTTAACGGCGCCTCCATCGACGAGGAGCACCGCACTATTATGAGTGCGGTGATCCAGAAGGTTCAGTCCGCCAAGAGCGGACTGACTGAAGCCCGTGCCAGCCTTCTAACAGGCTTTGAGGTAAGTAAAGAATATGTAAAAATATTACCGCATAGACAGTAGCCCCTGATGCTCTGTTCGGCATTCGGAAAGAAAAGCTAAATAGAGGATCTAATAACATTCGCAGGAGTCTAACATAATCAAGTCAATATGCGTATGTAGGCTTCGCTGCTGGCCTCCGCCGCACTGACTGCGAAGGTGGATACGCTGAAGCAAAACCTTGCATGGTCCGAGAACGAGCTCGGTCATTCCAAGAGGCAACTCGAGGAGAAGGAAGGTAAGTAATACCTTGCGCAAGTATATAGAGAAGATGTGGTTGCAAAAAATGACAGGATCAACGTGCTATTATAGGGGCCACGACCGAGGTGGCAACCCTTAAGCAAGCGCTGTCCGAGGCCGAAAACAGAGTGGGCGCAGAGCGCACGGAGAGAGGGAAGCAGGAGGCGCGGGTGGAGGAGGTGCAGAAAGAGCTCCAGGCTCTCGTGAAAAAACACGAGAGTTTGGAGCTTAACTCAAAGACGCAAGCATCTGAGCTTGCGGCAGCCCTTAAAAGCACGAAGTCTGCCAAGGCCGAAGCCCAGAAAGCCCTCAAAGAAATTGAAGCGATGAAGAAGATAGCGGCGGGTAAGGCATTGATTATGCAAAGCAAGCACATGAAAGTGAATTACTTGTTACTTACCCGAGTCCGGAGCTCTCCAGGAGCATTCGCAGATTTGCCCCGCAGTGCGTCGGATGTCGCCGCCTACTACCGAGCCAAAGAGGGGAGCTCGACGGAGAAGGTGTTCTGGTCTCAGTATGCTGAGGACGGACACCTGGTGCCTTTGAGCGACCAGCTGAAGCAAATGGTCGAGCTCCACAAGGTTGCCAAACAGGCCATAAAGGGCCTCATAGTTCGGCTGTGGCCTCGAGAGGCTCTGCCTGGGAGCTACTTCAGGCTGGTGAGACGGCTGGTGGATGCCTGTCCACGACTTGAAGTGATCAAGCGGTCCGTCTGCATCGAAGGTGCCCGTAGGGAGCTTGCCCGTGCTAAAGTGCACTAGGGCAAGATGGATGCGGAGAAGCTGGTGAAGGACGGGCCACCGCCGGGCAAGGAGCATCACGTCCCGGAAGCGTATTATGAGGGCGTCCTGAGGGGTGCCTGCCTTATAGCGGATGAATGCTCCAAAGATGTAATTTTTGAGTAAACTCGCATTTGTGATCCTGTACGTTGAAAACTTGTTCATATGGGCTAAGCAATGCTTTTGAATTTAAAATATTACCTTCTATGTGGCCGTTTATCAAATTTGAGAGATGATGAGTCGTCGGCTTCTGCCCCCATGCCACGAGTGCTGGGGTGTTCGGGATAAACATGAGCGCCCTTTTTCCCATTCTTGGGTCCTTCGAGGGAGGCGCTCAACACAACGAACAAGGCAATCGGACTATAATGCTTGAACACTCTCACTTAGCCATAGAATTCTATAATTTTAAATTTTGGCGAAGCCCCTAGTGTTCGGAAGACTGAGTTCGGGGCGCTATCCACGCCTAGGCCGGACAAAGCCGACTCCTCGCTCTAAGCGGCATAAGTCTTTAGGGACTCGAAAACCTCTCGAACAGCGACCAGCTCTCGCCTTATCATGACAGTCAGTTTTAACTTTCTCTACTGAGGTGCTTAGCCCAGCTCAACTGGGGCACAATCGCAGTAGTTCTCCTAGTGCTACCTTAGCCGATATAGCGGAACGTAAGGTACCGCAACATAGGAGCCGGGCAAACCCAACTATTGACCCAAGACATGATTCGGAGCTGATGCATATAATGCTATAAGTTTGGGGTGACGCACTTGTGAAAGTGTTCGGACTTCTCACACCATGTTGTGGGGTACTTAAGCCCCTGGCGTATTGGCCGTACCAAAGTGTATGGGTGCAACATGTCATTAATGAACATATATTCGCAAAAAAGAGGTAATGCAATAATAGACGGAAGCTATGCATTGTTTATTTAAAAAAGCTGCGATCAAAGCAGAACGATAAAAATAGTGTGATAAGCAAAAGATGGGACTATCAAATATTCCTTTCCAGGGGCGAGCTGCGGAATGTTATGCGAAACAGGTATACTGCTCATTATAGAGACAACCTTAGAGTTCCGTAGTGCGGCGTAGCTTTCTGCTTCCCTGGTTGTATCGTTTGTGCGGCAATTGTATTGCCGTACAAGCCTTCCGAAGAATGGAGTCCAGAAAATAAGAGAAAATTAAGAAATCGGCAGCCCCTAGTGCGGTTTAAGCCGCGTTTCAGGCATGCCGTCATGGTGCCCCTCCCCCTGTGCCCATGGTATTTCTAGAGCGTAGTTATGTACGCGCAACACTGGTTTCGCAAGTTCGCGAGGGCTGGGGTTGGGGCCGCATTGCTACGCTTGCTCGGAACGTGCCAGGCGGTCTTGTTGTAGGTTACTTCGGGTGCGCTTGACGGTGTCCGGACATTTAATGGCCGGACTGGAGAATTGCCTTGAGAGGCTGCTTTGTACTTCCGCTGCGATAGCCGCCGTATGCTCCTCCGTTCGGAGAGAGTGTTCGGTGTTTCCATTGATCGTGCTTACTCCTCGAGGGCCTGGCATCTTGAGCTTGAGGTATGCGTAGTGCGGCATCGCATTGAACTTGGCAAATGCGGTTCGCCCGAGCAGTGCGTGATAGCCACTGCGGAACGGGACTATGTCGAAGATTAACTCCTCGCTTCGGAAATTATTCGGAGATCCGAAGACCACTTCAAGTGTAACTGAGCCTGTACAGTTGGCTTCTACACCTGGTATGACGCCTTTAAAGGTCGTTCTGGTGGGTTTAATCCTCGAGGGATTGATGCCCATTTTCTGCACTGTATCCTGATAAAGCAGGTTCAGGCTGCTGCCGCCGTCCATAAGGACTCTAGTGAGGTGAAATCCGTCAATAATTGGGTCTAGAACCAATGCGGCGAATCCACCATGACGGATGCTAGTGGGGTGGTCCCTTTGATCAAAAGTGATCGGGCAGGAAGACCATGGGTTGAACTTTGGGGCGACTGGCTCCATCGCGTATACGTCCCTTAGCGCACGCTTCCGCTCCCTCTTGGGGATGTGGGTTGCGTATATCATGTTCACCGTCCGCACTTGTGGGGGAAAACCTTTCTGTCCACTATTGTTCGGCGGCCGGGGCTCCTCCTCGTCATTGCTATGCAGCCCCTTGTCTCTGCTTTCGGCATTTAACTTGCCTGCCTGCTTGAACACCCAACAATCCCTGTTGGTGTGATTGGCTGGTTTTTTGGGGGTGCCATGTATCTGGCATGAGCGGTCGAGTATTCGGTCCAAACTGGACGGGCCCGGAGTATTTCTTTTGAATGGCTTTTTCTGCTGACCGGGTTTAGAGCTTCTGAATCCGGCATTAACTGCCGTATCCTCAGCATTATCGCCGTTAATGCGGCGCTTTTGCTTGTTGCGACATGACCTGCCACTGTTGTCCTTGGTATCCGAATTACCAGGGCTCTTGGTCATGTTATTGCTGCGAGCTAGCCAGCTGTCTTCTCCCGCGCAAAAGCGGGTCATAAGTGTCGTGAGGGCTGCCATAGATTTCGGCTTTTCCTGTCCTAGGTGCCGTGCAAGCCACTCATCGCGAATGTTATGCTTGAAGGCTGCTAGGGCCTCTGTGTCCGGACAGTCGACAATTTGATTTTTCTTGGTTATGAACCGTGTCCAGAATTGTCTGGCCGATTCCTCTGGCTGCTGAATTATGTGGCTTAGGTCATCGGCGTCTGGTGGTCGTACATAAGTGCCCTGGAAATTGTCGAGGAATGCGGCTTCCAGGTCCTCCCAACAACCAATTGATTCTGCTGGCAAGCTCTTAAGCCAATGCCGGGCTGGTCCTTTAAGCTTGAGTGGGAGGTATTTGATGGCGTGTAGGTCATCACCGCGGGCCATGTGGATATGAAGGAGATAGTCCTCGATCCATACTGCAGGATCTGTTGTGCCATCGTATGATTCGATGTTCACGGGTTTGAAACCCTCGGGGATTTGATGATCCATTACTTCATCTGTGAAGCATAGTGGGTGTGCGGCGCCTCTGTATTGGGCTACATCACGACGCAGCTCAAACGAGCTTTGTCTACTTTGTTCGGCCCGGCCGGATTTACTGTATCCGGCGTGACGAGTACCGTCTCGTGCCGTGGGGCGCCCACGTGATCCGTAGATCAATCTTGTTTGCCTTGCCTTGTCCTCCAATATATCTCGCAGGTCTGGCACATTTTCCCATGCCTTGGTGGTTTTTGAGCGGCGCCGGGGTGCGGCTTGAGTGGAGGGCCGAGAGGCCTCTCTGTCGCGGCCACGGGGTGGCCTGTCGGCCGCATCATGCGTTGGTGATGTAGGTTTAAGTGCTTCCTCCTCTAATTGGGGTAGCAACCTGCGCTTTGGGTAGCTCTTGGAGGGGCATTCGAGCTCATACTCTTCGGCCGCAAGGACTTCAGTCCATCTGTCGGCTAGCAAATCTTGATCAGCTCTCAGCTGTTGCTATTTTTTCTTGAGGCTGCTCGCTGTGGCCATAAGCCTGTGTTTGAAACGCTCTTGTTCGATGGGATCCTCCGGAACGACAAATTCGTCGTCGTCGAGGCTTGCCTCGTCTTCGGAGGGAGGCATATAATTATCGTCCTCGACCTCTCTGTCTGCCGCTCTCTCATGAGGGCTGGCTTCTCTATCCTCCTATCCTGAATCTTGCTGGAGGTGGTTGTCTTCGGCACTGTCCGGGGTGTTATTATCCCCCGTGCCGGAATCACCATTTTTGTTTTGGCAGGATTTAGAGCAGCGCTGCTGACGCCGACGCTTAGGCTGCTTCTTGGAGGGGTCATCCTCCGCTGTTTCATCGCCATTGCCTTATTTTGGGGTGTCCACCATGTATATATCATACGACGAGGTGGCTTTCCAGTGCCCTATAGGCGCTGGTTCTTGATCGTCTCCTCCATCGGCGTCCATACCGTCGATGTCTTCGGAGTCGAAGTCGAGCATGTCGGTTAAATCATCGATAGTGGCTATGAAGTGGGTGGTGGGTGGGCTTTGAATTTCTTCATCATCCGCATCCCAACCTTGCTGACCATAGTCCGGCCAGGGCTCTCCTAACAAAGAGAGAGACTTTAGTGCATTCAGAATATCGCCGAAGAGGGAGTGCTGAAAGATGTCCGCGGCGGTGAACTCCATGATCGGCGCCCAATCGGGTTCGATCGGTCGGGGCGCGGAGGGCTCGGAGTCTGGAGAGGAGTCCGGCTCCTTGGAGTCACGGGCTTCACAGAGAATAGGGCTGGTGTTCAGCTCGATCGCCATAGAGATTGCAGCCCCCGAGGCGGTGTCTAACCACCCATCCTCGGTTGGTGTGATCGGCTCCGAGCTAGGGGTCAGAGAGGACACAGGTGCGGCCTCCAGGGCACTGTTCGGCGGCAGAGCTAAATCATGCCCATTGTGACAATGCGGCGCGCTCGGCTGTGGCTCAAATCCGTCGAAGATCAAGTCTCCGCGGATGTCGGCCGTGTAGTTCAAACTTCCAAATCTGACCTGATGGCCAGGGGCGTAGCTTTCGATCTGCTTCAGATGACAAGGCGGATTGGCCCGCAGTGCAAAGCCGCCGAATACGAAGATCTGTCCGGGGAGAAAAGTCTCACCCTAGATCGCATCGCTGTTGATGATCGGAGAAGCCATCGGGCCTAAAAGTGACGACACAGAGGAACTCTCAATGAAAGCACCAATGTCGGTGTCAAAACCGGCGGATCTTAGGTAGGGGGTCCCGAACTATGCGTCTAGGCCGGATGGTAATAGGAGGCAGGGGACACGATGTTTTACCCAAGTTCGGGCCCTCTTGATGGAGGTAAAACCCTACGTCCTGCTTGATTAATATTGATGATATGGGTAGTACAAGAGTAGATCTACCACGAGATCAGAGAGGCTAAACCCTAGAAGCTAGCCCATGGTATGATTGTTGTTCGTCCTACAGACTAAAACTCTTCGGTTTATATAGACACCAGAGAGGGCTAGGGTTACACAGAGTCAGTTACAATGGTAGGAGATCCACATATCCGTATCGCCAAGCTTGCCTTCCATGCCAAGGAAAGTCCCTTCCGGACACGGGATGAAGTCTTCAATCTTGTATCTTCATAGTCCAGGAGTCCGGCCGAAGGTATAGTCCGGCTATCCGGACACCCCCTAATCCAGGACTCCCTCAGCGGCCACACCCGACTTCAGATCCGGACCTCCCACGAGACTCACCTCATGGCCCGCGAAGGGCCTTGATTGGGGTTCCCAACCAGAGGTGATGATGCTGCATAAGCGCATCTCCAACGTGTTGGGCAAAAACACTGGTCTCACAAACATGATCCAGGTGATGCTCCATCCTGTCCTTCCCTGCCAACTCCGGGCCTCCCCCATGTGGGAGTTCAATCCGGAAGAGCCACGGACCTTGTAGCGCTTCTTCGGCACCATGCATGAAGACATATGGAAGCAACTTTTCAAGGCCCAAAAGAGTTGGCCGATGAAGACCGAAGACATCGGACTCGAAAGTGAGAACCCGGCCTTGGCGGTAAGCATAACCTTTCCGAAGACTTATTTGGCTAACTCTTCGGATGATGATGAAGATTTACATTATCCTCTTTCCGCACAAGGCGGGACGGCGAAGGCGGAGCGGATCAACTGTCCGGCGCCACTGCAGGAGAACCCAGCCACCTCCCAGCTAATGGAGATGCTGGTCCCGGCGCCGTATCGAGTGCCGCAGAAAAAGGCCAAGAAGAAGAATGTCAAGGAGGCCAAGGACGGCCCCTGCCACAAGGGTCCTTCGGGCACAATGTCCGGAGAAACCGAAGCCCTCTCCTCCCACAAGGGGGACAAGTAAGAAGAAGAGGAGGAGGAGGTGGAAAGCGATTCCTGATACATCTCTGTCGTATCTATAATTTTTGATTGTTCCATGCCAATATTCTATAACTTTTACATACTTTTGGCAACTTTTTAAACTATTTTTTGGGACTAACATATTGACCCAGTGCTGAGTGCCAGTTCCTGTTTGTTGCTTGTTTTTTGGTTTCGCGGAAAATCCATATCAAACAAAGTCTAAACGAGATAAAAATTTACGAAGATTATTTTTGGAATATATGTGATTTTTGGGAAAAAGAATCAACCCGAGACGATACCCAAGGGGCCCAGAAGGACGAAGGGCGCACCCCAGGGGGTAGGGCGCCCCCTGGTCCTTGTGGCCACTCCGTAAGGAGGTTGGCGCCCTTCTTATGGCGCAAGAAAGTAATTTCCAAATAAAAATCGTGTTAAAATTTCAGCCCAATCAGAGTTATGGATCTTCGGGAATTTAAGAAACAGTGAAAGGCTAGAAAGAGGGAGAGCAAAAACAGTGAGAGAGATCCAATCTCGTAGGGGCTCCCGCCCCTCTGCCACCATGGAAGCCAAGGACCAGAGGGGAAACCTTCTCCCATCTAGGGAGGAGTTCAAGGAGGAATAATAAGAAGAGGGGCTCTCTCCCCCTCTCCCGGTGGCGTCGGAACACCGCCGGGGCCATCATCGTGACCGCAATCTACACCAACAACTTCGCCATTGTCATCACCAACTCTCTCTCCCTCTATGCAGCGGTGTAACACCTCTTCTCCCTGATGTAATATCTACTTGAACATGGTGATCAATGCTATATATTATTTCTCAATGATGTACGACTATCCTATGATGTTTGAGTAGATATGTTTTGTCCTATGGGTTAATTGATGATAGTGATTGGTTTGAGTTGCATGTTTTATTACTGGTGCTGTCCTATGGTGCTCTCCGTGTCGCGCAAGCGTGAGGGATCCCTGCTGTAGGGTTTGCAATATGTTCATGGTTTGATTATTGCCTGCTTTGCGTGAGTGATAGAAACACAAACACGGATAAGTGGGTTATGGTGTATGGGAATAAAGAGGACTTGATACTTTAATTCTATGGTTGGGTTTTACCTTAATGATCTTTAGTAGTTGTGGATACTTGCTAGATTCCAATCATAAGTGCATATGATTCAAGAAGAGAAAGTTTGTTAGCTTATGCCTCTCCCTCATATAAAATTGCAACAATGATTACCAGTCTAGTTATCGATTGCCTAGGGACAAATAACTTTCTTGTGAAAAAAATATCTCTACTAAAACTAACTTAGTTATGTCTATATCTAAACAGCCCCTAGATTTTATTTACGTGCTCTTTATTATCTTGCAAACCTATCCCATCACACCTACAAAGTACTTCTAGTTTCATACTTGTTCTAGGTAAAGCGAACGTTAAGCGTGCGTAGAGTTGTATCGATGGTCAATAGAACTTGAGGGAATATTTGTTCTACATTTAGCTCCTCATTGGGTTAGACACTCTTACTTATCGAAAGAGGCTACAATTGATCACATATACTTGTGGGTTATCAAGACCTTTTTCTGGCGCCGTTGCCGGGGAGCAATAGCATGGGGTGAATATTCTCTTGTGTGCTTGTTTGCTTTATCACTAAATAGATTTTATTTGCTGTTCTATGTTTTTTTATATATTTATTTATGGATATGGAACATGGAATACCAAAAAAATTAGGTGTACTTGCTACTCATGGAGATGGGGAACCTCCTAAAACCTCGATGCTCATTATGTGAAAGATCTTATGCACTACTTTAATAATCCTAAGAAAACCCCATTCAATTATATGATGGGTGATGGGGAACGTAGCATGCAATTTCAAAAAAAATCCTAAAAACATACAAGATCTATCTAGGAGATGCATAGCAACGATAAGGGGAGAGTGTGGCCACGTACCCTCGTAGACCGACAACAAAAGCGTTAGTTTAACGCGGTTGATGTAGTCGAACGTCTTCTCGATTCAACCGATCAAGTACCAAACATACGACACCTCCGAGTTCTGCACACATTCAGCTCGATGATGTCCCTCGAAATCTTGATCCAGCAAAGTGTCGAGGGAGAGTTTCGTCAGCACTACGGTGTGGCGACGGTGATGATGAAGTGATTCGCGCAGGGCTTCGCCTAAGCACTACGACAATATGACCGGAGGAGTAAACGGTGCAGGGGGCGCCGCACACGGCTTGGAACAATTGATGTGTGTTAGAGGAGCCCCCCGCCCCCGTATATAAAGGAGGGAGAGGGGAGGAGGCCGGCCTAGGGGCACCCCAAGTGGGAGGAGTCCCACTTGGGCTCCTAGTCCAATTCGGCCCCCTTTCCTTTTATCGGAGGGGGAAAGGGGGAAGGAGAGGGAGAAGGAGAAGGAAAGGGGGCGCCGCCCCCGCCCCTAGTCCAATTCGGACTCCTCCATGGGGGGCACCCCTTGTGGGCTGTCCTGCCTCCCTCCTATAGCCCATGTGGCCCATATCTTCCCCCCCCCGGGGGGGTTCCGGTAACCCCCCGGTACTCCGATACGTACCCGATACATTCCGAAACACTTCCGGTGAACAAATACTATCATACAATATATCAATCCTTACCTCTCGAACATTTCGAGACTCCTCGTCATGTCTGCGATCTCATCCGGGACTCTGAACAATCTTCGGTCACCAAAACACATAACTCATAATACAAATCGCCATCGAACGTTAAGCGTGCGAACCCTACGGGTTCGACAACTATGTAGACATGACCGAGACACATCTCCGGTCAATAACCAATAGCGGAACCTGGATGCTCATATTGGTTCCTACATATTATACATAGATCTTTATCGGTCAAACTACAATGACAACATACGTCATTCCCCTTGTCATCGGTATGTTACTTGCCCGAGATTCGATCGTCGGTATCTTCAAACCTAGTACAATCTCATTACCGGCCAGTCTCTTTACTCATTCTGTAATGCATCATCCCGCAACTAACTCATAAGTCACATTGCTTGCAAGGCTTATTATGATGCGCATTACCAAGAGGGCCCAGAGATACCTCTCCGATACTCGGAGTGACAAATCCTAATCTCGATCTATGCCAACCCAACAGACACCTTCGGAGATACCTGTAGAGAATCTTTATAGTCACCCAGTTACGTTGTGACGTTTGATAGCACATAAGGTATTCCTCCGGTTTCCGGGAGTTGCATAATCTCATAGTCAAAGGAATATGTATAAGTCATGAAGAAAGCAATAGCAATAAAACTTAACGATCATTATGCTAAGCTAACAGATGGGTCTTGTCCATCAAATCATTCTCCTAATTATGTGCTCCCGTTCATCAAATGGCAACACATGTCTATGGTTAGGAAACTTAACCATCTTTGATTAATGAGCTAGTCTAGTAGAGGCATACTAGGGACACTTTGTTTTGTCTTTGTACACACATGTATCAAGTTTCCGGTTAATACAATTCTAGCATGAATAATAAACATTTATCATGATATAAGGAAATATAAATAACAACTTTATTATTGCCTCTAGGGCATATTTCCTTCAGTCTCCCACTTGCATTAGAGTCAATAATCTAGATTACATTGTAATGATTCTAACACCCATGGAGTCTTGCTACTGATCATATTTTGCTCGTGGAAGAGGCTCAGTCAATGGGTCTGCCACATTCAGATCCGTATGTATTTTGCAAATCTCTGTGTCTCCCTCCTTGACTTGATCACGGATGGAGTTGAAGCGTCTCTTGATGTGTTTGGTTCTCTTGTGAAATCTGGATTCCTTCGCTAGGGCAATTGCTCCAGTATTGTCACAAAAGATTTTCATTGGACCCCATGCACTAAGTATTACACCTAGATCGGATATAAACTCCTTCATCCAGACTCCTTCATTCGCTGCTTCCGAAGCAGCTATGTACTCCACTTCACACATAGATCTTGCCACGACGCTTTGCTTGGAACTGCACCAACTGATAGCTCCACCATTCAATATAAATACATGTCCGGTTTGTGACTTACAGTCATCCGGATCAGTATCAAACCTAGCATCGACGTAACCATTTACGATGAGCTCTTTGTCACCTCCATAAACGAGAAACATATCCTTAGTAATTTTCAGGTATTTCAGGATGTTCTTGACTGCTGTCCAGATCCACTCCTGGATTACTTTGGTACCTGTCGTGGATTTGTCACGACAGATCTCCTTAGTGTCAGGACTTAGTCGTGAGGCCAACACATCTATGTGGTAGCTTGAGAGGGGTTGAGTGGGATGAGAAACACGAGGTTTTTACCCAGGTTCGGCCCCTCAAGGTGGAGGTAAAAGCCTACATCCTGCTTCATTGATATTGATGATGATGACAATCTCGGTTACAAGGGCGAGGTTTCGCTACCTCTATCTCGAGAGCATCTATTTTGACTTGTCTATTGAGACGTCTAGAAAAACTTGTCCCTCCTTATATAAGTTGAAGGGGCGGGTTACATGAGAAGTCCTAGTAGGATTAGGACTAGTCTATCTTCTATTACAAGCCGGATACAAGTCCGGGTCTTGCTTCCTTGTAAGGTAAATATTCCTCATGCCTTTCCTCTTAAGCCGCCCCACCATAACATGAGTTAGCTTTCCCATGAGCCGCCTTTTGGGCCATTGGGTCTTGTCGATCATCTGAACCACTGGCCGGGTCACAAATGAGTCACCAAGGCCTGACCGGGTCACCAGTGAGTTGCCAGTCTTTGGGCGGGTTACTGATGAAACGCCAAGTCCCAGTCGGGTCATATCTCCGGCCCGGTCATACCGCGGGGTATATCCCCGACATCAGGCCCCGGTTTAATTTGGATTTATCCATGTTAAACTGATCCTGATCATCTTAAGTCCTTGTCATTTCCTTCTTCTGGAAAGTCCGGGTCAATAGACCAGCTTCATAACCAATTTGCCGCCATTGGTTTCTCACAGAAATATTGTGAAGAATAATTCATTTGATTGAGGTCCCAATGCTTATGTAATGCCCTCGATACGGCTATATCTCCCACGTGTCGAAGCACAACTTAGAGGCATAACCGCATTGAAAGCAATGTCGCAAGTGAGATAATCTTCACACAACCCATGTAATACATAAGGGAAAGAGATACATAGTTGGCTTACAATTGCCACTTCACACAATTACATGAATAAAGCATTACATCATCCAAATACACTCAAGATCCGACTATGGAACCAAAATAAAAGAAGAACCCCAAATGCGACAAAGGTCCCCAGTCGAACCCAACTGGGCCCCACTACTGATCAACTAGAATGAAACGACACAAGGACAAGATCTTCATCGAGCTCCTCCTGAGCTTGGTTGCGTCATTTGCACGGACTCATCGGCACCTGCAAGCTGGTTTTGGAAGTATCTGTGAGTCACGGGGACTCAGCAATCTCGCACCCTCGCGGTCAAGACTATTTAAGCTTATGGGTAAGGTAAAGGTATGAGGTGGAGTTGCAGCAAGCGACTAGCATATATGGTGGCTAACATACGCAAATGAGAGCGGGAAGAGAAGGCAAAGCACGGTCGAGAAAGTATGATCAAGAAGTGATCCTAAAACAACCTACGTCAAGCATAACTCCAACACCGTGTTCACTTCCCGGACTCCGCCGGAAAGAGACCATCACGGTTACACACGCGGTTGATGCATTTTAATTAAGGTCAAGTTCAGGTTTTCTACAACCGGACATTAACAAATTCCCATCTGCCCATAACCGCGGGCACGGCTTTCGAAAGTTCAAATCCCTGCAGGGGTGTCCCAACTTAGCCCATCACAAGCTCTCACGGTCAATGAAGGAATAGACCTCCTCCCGAGACATTCCGATCAGACTCGGTATCCCGGTTCTACAAGACATCCTCGACAATGGTAAAACAAGTCCAGCAAGACCGCCCGATGCGCCGACATCCTGATGGGAGCTGCACATATCTCGTTCTCAGGGCAACACCGGATAAGCAATCCGTACAACTAAAACCAGCCCTCGAGTTTCCCCGAGGTGGCGCTGCAAGGGGCTCTAGTTTGGACCAACACTTAGACAAGCACTGGCCTGGGGGGTTAAAATAAAGATGACCCTTGGGCTGGCCTAACCCAAGGGAAAAAGGCTAGGTGGCGAATGGTAAAACCAAGGTTGGGCCTTGCTGGAGGAGTTTTATTCAAAGCGAACTGTCAAGGGGTTCCCATTATAACCCAACCGCGTAAGGAACGCAAAATCCGGGAACATAACACCGATATGACGGAAACTAGGGCGGCAAGAGTGGAACAAAACACCAGGCATAAGGCCGAGCCTTCCACCCTTTACCAAGTATATAGATGCATTAATTAAATAAGATATAATGTGATATCCCAACAAGTAAACATTTTCAAACAAGGAACAACATCTCCATGTTCCAAACATGGAACAAACTTCAATCTTCACCTGCAACTAACAACGCTATAAGAGGGGCTGAGCAAAGCGGTAACATAGCCAAACAACGGTTTGCTAGGACAAGGTGGGTTAGAGGCTTGGTTCAACAAAATAGGAGGCATGATAATAAAGTGGTAGGTATCGCAGCATAGGCATAGCAAAAGAGTGAGCAACTAAGCAAGCAAAGATAGAAGTGATTTCGAGGGTATGGTCATCTTGCCTGAGATCCCGCAAGGAAGAAGAACGAGTCCATGAAGAAGACAAACGTACGTAGACGAACGGATCCTCACAAACGTGACATTACCGGAACCAACCCGAAGAAGCAAACACCGGAAAGAAGCACACAACATAGTAAACAACCAACACATGAACATGGTATGATATGCGGGATGCGGTATGCGATGCATATGCATGATTTGACAAGGAATGATTGAACCTGGCCCCAACTTGGAAATCCAAGTGTGCCACTGGAAAGTTGAGATGAAATCGCTTGAAAACGATATAAAGATCACCGGAATCGGAGTCACGGTTTGGAAATGGCAAGCAAATCAAATATGGCATCGATCTGCGATAAACAGCAAGTAGCCATCTAAATGTAACAAGTTAAACATGCTACAGCACCCAAACATGGCAACACAATACATGGCAGGGATCCACGCATGAAGCTTAACAAAAGATGAACACTGAGCTATGGCTAATTCATCCATTAACAGGTTCAAACAAGCATGGCAAAAGTGCAATTGGTAAACAGATCAGGTAGCACACTTTCGAGCATGAAAACTATATGCTACAGGGCCTGAACACGGCAAAGTAAAGCATGGCATGGATCTACTCAAAGAGCTTAACAAAAGTCCCTTAGTGACCTTGAGCCAAAAGGGATCAGAAAATACAAATGCAAGCATGTGAACATGGAAAAAACATAATCAGATCACAGACTTAGTGAAAACTGGAGCATGCAAATCAGATATCAAGTAGGCATGTATACGAGCTCGATGCACTCACTACAGAGCAAGGCATGACAATCTAAGCATACACACAACAAGAATACACATTATACAAGCTAGACATGGCAAGAACAACAACATATCATGCACGGAACAACTACAACATCCTCGGCAAAATCGCTAACAAGTAGACAATCTGCCCAGATTCACGGAATAGCAAAAGTAGAGCTCGATTGACTCAAGCTAGGGTGATCCATAATTGCAAACAAAGACATGGATGGATAGAGAACTACAAGATTAACAAAACATCCTTACTGATAATCCTCAAACGAGGCACGGGTCACTAGGAACCAACATGAACATATAGCATATTGAAATAAACAGGTCCCTGAAATCAGCATTAACGAATGCACCACTTTGCAAGCTTGTGCTAGTCACCACACACATCACAAAAATACATGGGTTGCACCTATGGAAAGATTATAAAGCATATAACAAAACTCATATAGAGCTCAGGGGCATATCATGCACACAATAATCATGGCAAAAATGACAAATATCTAATTGGAGCAGCAGATCTGACAATTAACTCAAATAGCACTCTTCCAACAGCATTTCGGGCATCATGTTGAGCTCAAATGAAAATGATGCAATGAGATGAAATGATGTGCTCTCTGAGACGAACATTTTGATATGCTAAACGCGCAAAACGGAGCTACATATGGAAAGTTACGACATGATGAACATGGGCATATGAAACATGGAAATCTCGGGGACTTGGTAGAAATTGGACCTCTCCGAGAAAGTCAACCCGGGACGGAGACGTGCGGGACGGAGGGATCTGGATCTGGACGGGGCGTTTGGATTGGGGAAGTGGTGGATCTGGTCCCGATCCACGGAACCTCGCCGGAGACGATGGAGATGGCCGGACTTGGAGGAGACCTCGCCGGAGCGCGTTGGAGGAGGACGCGGGGCTCGCCGGAGTTGCACCGGGGGCGGACCCGGCGACCCAAGGCGGCAACGGGGCCACGCCGGCGAAGGGCGGCGCCGGCGGGAAGGAGGCGAGGCGTGGTGGCGCATGGCTGCGGCGGCGCACGGCGGCGGCCGGAGCGGTGCAGGAGGCGGCTCGGGCGGGCGCGAGGCCGAGCGGCTGGCGGCGGCGACCGGGCCCGGAGGGCCCTGCGCGGGCCCTTGCGGGCCGGCGGGTGAACCGCGGCAGCGGGGATGAGGCAGGAGACCAGGTGGCGCGAGCCGGTTGGTTCGGGCGATGGAGGAGGTGACGTGGCGCAACGCCATTGGGCGGAGTGAGGTGGCCGGCGGACGCGTCCGGCGCGGACGTACATGTCCGGCGGCGCGAGGAAGGGGAAGGCTAGGGTTCATCCGCGAATTTCGGGGAGATGCACATATATATAGGTAGAGGGAGCTAGGAGAGTCCAAATGAGGTGCGGTTTTCGGCCACGCGATCATGATCGAACGACCGAGATAATGGAGGAGGTTTAGGTGGGTTTTGGGCCAAAATGGAAGGGTGTTGGGCTGCAACACACACGAGGCCTTCTCGGTCCCTCGGTTAACCGTTGGAGCATCAAACGAAGTCCAAATGGTACGAAACTTGACAGGCGGTCTACCGGTAGTAAACCAAGGACGCTTGGCAAGTCTCGGTCCAATCCGGAAATGTTTAACCCCCACACATGAAAAGAAGGAAGAAATGACCACCGGAGGAGATAGGAGCGCCGGAATGCAAAACGGACAACGGGGAAAATGCTCGGATGCATGAGACGAACAAGTATGCAAATGAAATGCACATGATGACATGATATGCAATGCATGACATGCAAGCAAATGACAAGGCAACCACCGCGAATAACTGGACGACACCTGGCACATCGGTCTCGGGGCGTTACAGCTTCACAAAAATATTGGTCTTGAAATACTCATCTGATTTTCAGCCGGCTTAAAGATGTAGAACTTGCCGGTTTATCATTGCCAGAATTGCTGGTTTGTAAATATTGATAGTACCGGGTCATAATTGTTGCTAACATCAAGCTTGAAAACGTACCTCCTTTCAGTGTCAAAAACGGCGTATCTCGGGTAGGGGGTCCCAAACTATGCGTCTAAGGTTGATGGTAACAGGAGACAGGGGACACAATGTTTTACCCAGGTTCGGGCCCTCTCTATGGAGGTAATACCCTACGTCCTGCTTGATTGATCTTGATGAATATGAGTATTACAAGAGTTGATCTACCACGAGATCGTAATGGCTAAACCCTAGAGGCCTACCTTGTGTGGTTATGACAATGAATATCCCTCTCCGTACTAAGTCCTCCGGTTTATATAGACACCGGTAGGATCTAGGGTTACACAAGGTCGGTTACAAAGAAACGAATCTACATATTTAGTCACCAAGCTTGCCTTCCATGCCAAGGAGAGTCCCATCCGGACACGGGTGCGGTCTCCGATCTTCGTATCTTCACAGCCCATCAATCCGGCCCCATGGCTAACAGGCCGGACGTCCGAGGACCCCTTAGTCCAGGACTCCCTCAGTAGCCCCTGAACCTGGCTTCAATGCCAAGGTATCCAGCGCGTAGGCCTGTCTTCGGCATTGCAAGACGGGTTCCTCCTCCTGAATCCAAAATAGTCTTCCTACGTATCAACGTGCCCGGACCTATAACACAGACCACACACAACCAAAGAGAGAATATAACTTTACACGAGTCCAATCCGCTGACAACTTTCCGTAACATGACATCACATCTATCTGGTCATAATTTCGAACCATTTTTCATCTGCCGCTCCATGTTTTGAGACGCGGTTGCCATTGGCATGTCTTGTCAAAGCAGAGATCGTGTCCCCTTATTACGGGATTCTCATAAATATGGGTGTGGGTAACCCAACCGCGCCGTTTACACAGCCCTTGGGAATATGCAAGTTTTAAGGTGAGTAGGAAGGCGTTTGACATTCGTGGCCTTTATAAGGGGATAAGGATTTGTACTCACTCACCCCTGACTTCTCTTTCCTCTGCCCATCCATTCTCGAGCTCCAGCGCCCAAGCTCCAGCTTCCCCCGCCGGAGAAAGCACGCCAACCATGTCTGGATCCGGAGCTGGTGGCAAGTGGATGGCCTCCTTTGTTAAGAAGAAAGACATCAAGGAGCTCCGAGAGGCCGGATACCTGGCCAAGGAGATCGTTCACCGTCTCCCGACCGAGGGACAGATCGTCCCTACCCCAGAGCCCCATGAGAGGGTTGTGTTTCTCACACATTTTTTCCGCGGGCTGGTATTCCCTCTCCACCCGTTTGTCGTGGACTGATGTTTTACTACGAGCTGGACTTCCATGATCTAGCCCCCAACTTTATCCTCAACATCTCGGCATTTATAGTCATTTGCGAGGCCTTTCTCCGTATCCCACCCCACTTAGGCCTATGGCTGAAGACCTTCAATGTAAAGCCGAAGATGATGAGAGGCCAACAAGTAGAGTGCGGAGGCGCCATGGTGGGCAAGATGCCCAATGTCACATGGCCCGAAGGCTCCTTCGTGGAGACGGTGAAGGGGTGATACGTCTCCAACGTATCTATAATTTTTGATTGCTCCATGCTATATTATCTACTGTTTTGGACATTATTGGGCTTTATTATACACTTCTATATTATTTTTGGGACTGACCTACTAACCGGAGGCCCAGCCCAGAATTGCTGTTTTTTTGCCTATTTTAGGGTTTCAAAGAAAAGGAATATCAAATGGAGTCCAAACGGAATGAAACCTTCGGGAACGTGATTTTTGGAACGAACAAGACCCAGGAGACTTGGACCCTACGTCAAGCAACCAACAGGGAGGCCACGAGGTAGGGGGGCGTGCCTACCCCCCCAGGCGCGCCCTCCACCCTCGTGGCCCCCCTGTTGCTCCACCGACGTACTTCTTCCTCCTATATATACCTACGTACCCCCAAACGATCAGATACGGAGCCAAAACCCTAATTCCATCGCCGTAACTTCCTGTATCCACGAGATCCCATCTTGGGGCCTGTTCCGGAGCTCCGCCGGAGGGGGCATCGATCACGGAGGGCTTCTACATCAACACCATAGCCTCTCCGATGAAGTGTGAGTAGTTTACCTCAGACCTACGGGTCCATAGTTATTATCTAGATGACTTCTTCTCTCTTTTTGGATCTCAATACAAAGTCCCCCCATCTCTTGTGGAGATCTATTCGATGTAATCTTCTTTTTGCGGTGTGTTTGTTGAGACCCATGAATTGTGGGTTATGATCAAGTTTATCTATGAACAATATTTGAATCTTCTCTGAATTCTTTTATGTATGATTGGTTATCTTTGAAAGTCTCTTCGAATTATCAGTTTGGTCTGGCCTACTAGATTTATATTTCTTGCAATGGGAGAAGTGCTTAGCTTTGGGTTCAATCTTGCGGTGTCCTTTCCCAGTGACAGTAGGGGCAGCAAGGCACGTATTGTATTGTTTCCATCAAGGATAACAAGATTGGTTTTTTATCATATTGCATGAATTTATCCCTCTACATCATGTCATCTTGCTTAAAGCGTTACTCTGTTCTCTTGAACTTAATACTCTAGATGCATGCTGGATAGCGGTCGATGTGTGGAGTAATAGTAGTAGATGTAGGCAGGAGTCGGTCTACTTGTCTTGGACGTGATGCCTGTATACATGATCATACCTAGATATTCTCATAACTATTCTCAATTTTGTCGATTGCTCAACAGTAATTTGTTCACCCACCGTAAAATACCTATGCTCTTGAGAGAAGCCACTAGTGAAACCTATGGCCCCCGGGTCTATCTTCGTCATATTAATATTCCAATACTTAGTTATTTTCATTGCTTTTATTTTACTTTGCATCTTGATCATAAAAATACCAAAAATATTATCTTATATCTATCAGATCTCACTCTCTTAAGTGACTGTGTAGGGATTGACAACCCCTTATCGTGTTGGTTGCGAGGATTTATTTGTTTTGTGTAGGTGCGAGGGACTCACGCGTAGCCTCCTACTAGATTGATACCTTGGTTCTCAAAAACTGAGGGAAATACTTATGCTACTTTGCTGCACCACCCTTTCCTCTTCAAGGGGAAACCAACGCAAGTGCTCAAGAGGTAGCAAGAAGGATTTCTGGCGCCGTTGCCGGGGAGGTCTACGCAAAAGTCAACATACCAAGTACCCATCACAAACCCTTATCTCCCCCACTTCACCCTTGCCGTTTTATTCGCCCTCTCTCACTCTATCCTCCCTCTCTTTCTCTATTTGCTTCTTTTTGCCTGTTTCTTGTTTGCTTGTGTGTTGGATTGCTTGCTTGTCACGATGGCTCAAGATAACACTAAATTGTGTGACTTTACCAATACCAACAACAATGATTTTATTAGCAATCCGATTGCTCCTCTTACCGATGCTGAATCTTGTGAAATTAATGCTGCCTTGCTGAATCTTGTCATGAAAGACCCGTTTTCCGGCCTTCCTAGTGAAGATGCCGCTACCCATCTAAATAGCTCCATTGATTTGTGTGATATGCAAAAGAAGAAAGATGTTGATAATGACATTGTTAAATTGAAGCTATTTCCTTTTTCGCTTAGAGATCGTGCTAAAGCTTGGTTTTCGTCTTTGCCTAAAAATAGTATTGATTCGTGGAATAAGTGCAAAGATGCTTTTATCTCTAAGTATTTTCCTCCCTCTAAGATCATCTCTCTTATAAATGATATTATGAATTTTAAGCAACTTGATCATGAACATGTTGCACAAGCTTGGGAGAGGATGAAATTAATGATAGGAAATTGCCCTACTCATGGTTTGAATTTGTGGATGATTATACAAAATTTTTATGCCGGATTGAATTTTGCTTCTAGAAATCTTTTAGATTCGGCCGTGGGAGGCACATTTATGGAAATCACTTTAGGAGAAGCTACTAAACTCCTAGATAATATTATGGTTAATTCTTCTCAATGGCACACTAAAAGATCTATTAATAAGAAAGTGCATGCGATAGAAGAAATTAATGTTTTGAGTGGAAAGATGGATGAACTTATGAAATTATTTGCTAATAAAAGTGTTTCTTCTGATCCTAATGATATGCCTTTTTCTACTTTGATTGAGAATAATAACGAATCTATGGATGTGAATTTTGTTGGTAGGAACAATTTTGGTAACAACGCGTATAGAGGAAATTTTAATCCTAGGCCTTATCCTAGTAATTCCTCTAATAATTATGGTAATTCCTACAACAATTCTTATGGAAATTATAATAAGATTCCCTCCGATTTTGGAATCTAATATTAAATAATTTATTACTTCGCAAAAGAATTTCAATGCTTTGATTGAAGAAAAATTGCTTAAGATTGATTAGTTGGCTAGGAACGTTGATAGAATTTCTCTTGATGTTGATTCTTTGAAACTTAGATCAATTCCACCTAAGCATGGTATCAATGAGTCTCTCAAAGCCATGAGAATTTCCATTGATGAGTGCAAAGAAAGAACCATTAGGATGCGTGCTAAGAAAGATTCCTTTGTAAAAGCGTGTTCTTCTAGTTACCATGATAATAAAGATGAAGATCTAAAAGTTATTGATGTGTCCCCTATTATATCTTTGTTTTGAATATGAATCTTGATAATGATGGGACTGAATATGATCCTCCTTTACCTAGAAGGCGTTCCAAAAATTCGGAGTTTTTAGATCTTGATGCTAAATTTGATAAAAGTGGGATTGAAGAGATCAAAACTCTAGATGTTAATGAACCTACTATTTTGGATTTCAAGGAATTTAATTATGATAATTGCTCTTTGATAGATTGTATTTCCTTGTTTCAATCCGTGGTAAATTCTCCTCATGGTTATAGCCAAAATAAAGCTTTTACCAAACATATCGTTGATGCTTTGATGCAATCTTATGAAGAAAAACTTGAGTTGGAAGTTTCTATCCCTAGAAAAATTTATGATGAGTGGGAACCAACTATTAAAATTAAAATTAAATATCATGAATTCTATGCTTTATGTGATTTGGGTGCTAGTGTTTCCACGATTCCAAAGACTTTGTGTGATTTGTTAGGTTTCCGTGATTTCGATGATTGCTCTCTAAAGTTGCACCTTGCGGATTCCACTATTAAGAAACCTATGGGATGAATTAATGATGTTGTTATTGTTGCAAATAGGAATTATGTGCTCATAGATTTTATCGTTCTTGATATAGATTACAATCCTTCATGTCCTATTATTCTTGGTAGACCTTTCCTTAGAACAATTGGTGCAATTATTGATATGAAGAAAGGAAATATTAGATTCCAATTTCCGTCAAGGAAAGGCATGGAACACTTTCCTAGAAATAAAATTAAATTACCTTATTAATCTATTATGAGAGCCACTTATGGATTGCCTACCAAAGATGGCAATACCTAGATCTATCCTTGATTTTTATACCTAGCTAGGGGCGTTAAATGATAGCGCTTGTTTGGAGGCAACCCAATTTTATTGCTTTTTGCTCCTGTTTAGTGATAAATAATTTATCTAGCCTCTGTTTTTGTTGTGTTTTTTGTGTTTAATTAGTGTATGTGCCAAGTAGAACCGTTGGGAAGACTTGGGGAAAGTCTTGTTAATCCTGCTGTAAAAAACAGAAACTTTAGCGCTCATGAGAACTGCTGTAATTTTTATTTGGAAAGATATATTTAGTTAATTATTTTTTCAGATGATTAATAGATAAATTCCTCACGTCCAGGAATTTATTTTAGAATTTTTTGGTTCCAGATCTTGCGCTAGCTACAGATTACTACAGATTGTTCTGTTTTCGACAGATTCTGTTTTCGTGTGTTGTTTGCCTATTTTGATGAATCTATGGCTAGTAAAATAGTTTATAAACCATAGAGAAGTTGGAATACAGTATTTTTAATACCAATATAAATAAAGAATGAGTTCATTACAGTACCTTGAAGTGGTCTTTTGTTTTCTTTCGCTAACGGAGCTCACGAGATTTTCTACTTTAAGTTTTGTGTTGTGAAGTTTTCAACTTTTGGGTAAAGATTTGATGGATTATGGAACAAGGAGTGGAAAGAGCCTAAGATTGGGGATGCCCATGGCACCCCCAATATAATATAAGGACACCTAAAAGCCAAAGCTTGGGGATGCCCCGGAAGGCATCCCCTCTTTCGTCTACTTCTATTGATAACTTTACTTGGAGCTATATTTTTATTCACCACATGACATGTGTTTTTCTTGGAGCATCTTGTATGATTTGAGTCTTTACTTTTTAGTTTACCACAATCATCCTTTCTGTACACACCTTTTGAGAGAGAGACACATGATTTGGAAATTATTAGAATACTCTATGTGCTTCACTTATATCTTTTGAGTTATATAGTTTTGCTCTAGTGCTTCACTTATATCTTTTAGAGCACGGTGGTGGATTTTTTTTATTGAAACTATTGATCTCTCATGCTTCACTTAGATTATTTTGAGAGTCTTAAATAGCATGGTAAATTTCTTAAATAATCCTATATGCTAGGTATACAAGATTAATAATAAAATTCCCTTATGAGTGTGTTGAATACTATGAGAAGTTTGATACTTGATAATTGTTTTGAGATATGGAGATGGTGATATTAAAGTTTTGCTAGTTTAGTAGTTGTGAATTTGAGAAATACTTGTGTTAAAGTTTGTGATTCCCGTAGCATGCACGTATGGTGAACCGTTATGTGATGAAGTCGGAGCATGACTTATTTATTGATTGTCTTCCTTATGAGTGGTGGTCGGGGACGAGCGATGGTCTTTTCCTACCAATCTATCCCCCTAGGAGCATGCGTGTAATACTTTGCTTTGATAACTTGTAGATTTTTGCAATAAGTATATGAGTTATTTATGACTAATGTTGAGTCCATGGATTATACACACTCTCACCTTCCACCATTGCTAGCGTCTCTAATACCGCACACCTTTCGCCGATATCATACACCCACCATATACCTTCCTCAAAACAGCCACCATACCTACCTATCATGGCATTTCCATAGCCATTCCGAGATATATTGCCATGCAACTTTCCACCGTTTCATTTACTATGACACGCTCCATCATTGTCATATTGCTTTGCCTCATCATGTAGTTGACATTGTATTTGTGGCAAAGCCACCGTTCACAATTCTTTCATACGTGTCACTCACGAGTCATTGCATATCCTGGTACACCGCAGGAGGCAATCATATAGAGTCATATCTTGTTCTAAGTATCAAGTTGTAATTCTTGAGTTGTAAGTAAATAAAAGTGTGATGATCAACATTATTAGAGCATTATCCCAAGTGAGGAAAGGATGATGGAGACTATGATTCCCCCACAAGTCGGGGTGAGACTCCGGACGAAAAAAAGAGGCCATAAAAAAGAGAAGGCCCAAATAAAAAAATGATGAGAGAAAAAGAGAGAAGGGACAATGCTACTATCCTTTTACCACACTTGTGCTTCAAAGTAGCACCATGATCTTCATGATAGAGAGTCTCCAATGTTATCACTTTCATATACTAGTGGGAAATTTTCATTATAGAACTTGGCTTGCATATTCTAATGATGGGCTTCCTCAAAATGCCCTAGGTCTTCGTGAGCAAGCAAGTTGGATGCACACCCACTTAGTTTCTTTCTGAGCTTTAATATACTTATAGCTCTAGTGCATCCGTTGCATGGCAATCCCTACTCACTCACATTGATATCTATCGATGAGCATCTCCATAGCCCGTTGATACACCTAGTTGATGTGAGACTATCTTCTCCCTTTTTGTCTTCTCCACAACCACCACTCTATTCCACCTAAAGTGCTATGTCCATGGCTCACGCTCATGTAATGCTTGAAGATTGAAAAAGTTTTGAGAATGTCAAAAGTATGAAACAATTGCTTGGCTTGTCATCGGGGTTGTGCATGATTTAAATACTTTGTGTGGTGAAGATAGAGCATAGCCAGACTATATGAATTTTTAGGGATAAATTTCTTTGGCCATGTTATTTTGAGAAGACATAATTGCTTAGTTAGTATGCTTGAAGTATTATTATTTTATGTCAATATTAAACTTTTGCCTTGAATCTTTCAGATCTGAATATACATACCACAATTAAGAAGAATTACATTGAAAATATGCCAAGTAGCATTCCACATCAAAAAATTTGTTTTTATCATTTACCTACTCGAGGACGAGCAGGAATTAAGCTTGGGGATGCTTGATACGTCTCCAACGTATCTATATTTTTTGATTGATCCATGCTATATTATCTACTGTTTTGGACATTATTGGTCTTTATTATACACTTCTATATTATTTTTGGGACTAACCTACTAACCGGAGGCCCAACCCAGAATTGCTGTTTTTTGCCTATTTTAGGGTTTCGAAGAAAAGGAATATCAAACGGAGTCCAAACGGAATGAAACCTTCGGGAACTGATTTTTGGAACGAACAAGACCCAGGAGACTTGGACCCTACGTCAAGCAACCAACAAGGAGGCCACGAGTTAGGGGGCGCGCCTACCCCCCCCCCCCCCCCCCGAGGCACGCCCTCCACCCTCATGGGCCCCCTGTTGCTCCACCGACGTACTTCTTCCTCCTATATATACCTACGTACCCCAAACGATCAGATACGGAGCCAAAACGCTAATTCCACCGCCGTAACTTTCTGTATCCACGAGATCCCATCTTGGGGCCTGTTCCGGAGCTCTGCTGGAGGGGGCATCGATCACGGAGGGCTTCTACATCAACAACATAGCCTCTCCGATGAAGTGTGAGTAGTTTACCTCAGACCTACGGGTCCATAGTTATTAGATAGATGGCTTCTTCTCTCTTTTTGGATCTCAATACAAAGTTCTCCCCCTCTCTTATGGAGATCTATTCGATGTAATCTTCTTTTTGCGGTGTGTTTGTTGAGACCGATGAATTGTGGGGTTATGATCAAGTTTATCTGTGAACAATATTTGAATCTTCTCTGAATTCTTTTATGTATGATTGGTTATCTTTGCAAGTCTCTTCGAATTATCAATTTGGTATGCCCTACTAGATTGATCTTTCTTGCAATGGGAGAAGTGCTTAGCTTTGGGTTCAATCTTCGATGTCCTTTCCCAGTGACAGTAGGGGCAGAAAGGCACGTATTGTATTGTTGCCATCGAGGATAACAAGATGTTTTTTATCATATTGCATGAATTTATCCCTCTACATCATGTCATATTGCTTAAAGCGTTACTCTGTTCTCTTGAACTTAATACTCTAGATGCATGCTGGATAGCGGTCGATGTGTGGAGTAATAGTAGTAGATGCAAGCAGGAGTCGGTCTACTTGTCTTGGACGTGATGCCTATATACATGATCATACCTAGATATTCTCATAACTATGCTCAATTCTATCAATTGCTCAACAGTAATTTGTTCACCCACTGTAAAATACCTATGCTCTTGAGAGAAGCCACTAGCGAAACCTATGGCCCCCGGGTCTATCTTCATCATATTAATTTTCCAATACTCAGTTATTTTCCTTGCTTTTATTTTACTTTGCATCTTTATCATAAAAATACCAAAAATATTATCTTATCATATCTATCAGATCTCACTCTCGTAAGTGACCGTGTAGGGATTGACAACCCCTTATCGCGTTGGTTGCGAGGATTTATTTGTTTTGTGTAGGTGCGAGGGACTCGTGCGTAGCCTCCTACTGGATTGATACCTTGGTTCTCAAAAATGAGGGAAATACTTACGCTACTTTGTTGCACCACCCTTTCCTCTTCAAGGGAAAACCAACGCAAGTGCTCAAGAGGTAGCAAGGGGTGGTAGTCGGGGTGGTTTTATATCACTGAGCCACGTGACACCAACTGGGCGACGACCCCCAAATTTCGATCTGGAGCTCCGCTGCAGCTCACCTCCTGGCAAGAGAAGGGCCTAACCTGGGGTTTTTCGAACGAGCTAACTAGGCTCCAGATGTGCGTCCAGAACATGATAACCAAGAGAATCAAACTTGTCAACATGGTCCAGGTTATGCTCGTTCGCCGGATCCTTCCGTGCCAACGCCGGACTTGCTATTTGTGGGAGTTCGATCCGGCCAAGCACTAGACGCTGCTAGAGCTCTTCGACACGACGCACGAAGACATCTGGAAAGCGCTCTTCAAGGCCGACAAGACACCACCGCCTATGACCGAGGATCGCGGACTCAGCTTAAAATGGCAGGCTAATTCGATAAGTTCTTTCATGTTTTCAAGGTATAGCCTCTACTGGCATATTTTGAGAGGGAGTCTAAGCCTTCCTATCAATTTTTTAGGCCTGGATCGACATAGCGGGCCAGATTAACTCTCCAGCTCAGCTGCCCGAAGACCAAGAAACCCCGCTTCTGATGAAGATGCTGTTTCCGGCGCCTTATGATGTGCCGGAGAAGAAGGCCAAGAAAACGGCCAAGGGGTTCTGGAGTGGCCTTCGCCGAAAAGGCGCTTCAGACGTGACGTTTGAAGATGGGACTAACTCTTCGGCCACCGAAGACGACGACGAGGAGGAGGAAGAGAGCGACTCACCCCCTAGGGGGGAGGAAGAAAAGGGGGGCCTCCCCAAATTTGGAGGCAAAGGCGCCTAAGAGGGAGAAGGGCTCCCTTGCGGATAACTCCGCGTGGGATGTCGATAGTAGTCCAGAGCGAATGCCCCAGACCAAGCCTCGGGCCGCCTCGTAAGTACAAAAAACCTTATGGATGCCCAAATGCATGGCTTTTCCATTTTGTAATATTAATATGTTTAAATTATGCCATCACAGTCCAGCCTGCGACAGCTCCTTGCGATCCTCGACAAAGGGTTCGCTAGATTCAAAGGAGATGGCCAGCATGTCACCGCCGCCCGCTCACTCCCCCAAGGCCAAGGACGACGCGGAGGTGTTGTCTCGAAGGACTTTCTCGGGCTGGGGAGAGGCTCCGGAGGCGCCAGAAGGCGATGCCTTCGTCGCCAGACAGCAGCGGGGGCCGATCCCCATGGAGACTCGTGGTGAGGAGGGCCGTGTTCAATCCGGCCCTCAGCCAGACTCGATTCCGGAGACTGATGCGGCTCCCGAATCCGGCAGACAACCTCCTTGGAAAGAAGGGGGTATGCGTATTCCGCCGGTGACCCCTGTCCAACCCGAGCACCGTATAATCTACTAGAAGCGCTGCGAGGTGCTTCCATTGTGGGTGAGCACCGTGTCCTTATGGGCACGGTAATCGCGAAGGTTCAGTCCGCCAAAAGCGGACTGACCGAAGCCTGCGCTAGCCTTTTAACAGGCTTTGAGGTAAGTAATGTAATTGTAGAAATGATATCACAGTGTAGACAGTAGCCCCTGATGCTCTGTTCGGTGTTCGGAAAGAAAAGGATGAACAGAGGATCAAAAATAATTTTCACAGGAGTCTAACATAAGATGTCTATGTGAATAAGCAGGCGTCGCTGCTGGCTGCCGCCGCTCATACCATGGAGGTCTCCGGCCTGAAGCAAAGCCTGGAGCGGGCCGAAGAAGAGCTCGGCCTCATGAAGAAGCAGTTGGAGGACAACCAAGGTATGTAGTGACCCGCGTGTGTATTTAGGAAGGATGAATGTTTCGTGCTGACTTAAGTGTCATGAATTTTATTAGGGGCCACGACCGAGGTGGCGGCCCTCAAGAAGGCGTTAGCCAAGGCCGAGGACAAAGCGGCCAAGGAGTGCGCCGCGTGCGAGAAACACGAGGCCCGGGTCAGCGAGGTCCAGCAAGAGCTCCAGGATGCCTTCAAGAAGTATGAGTCCTTGGAGCGTGATTCTAAGACGCAAGCATCCGAACTTGCGAAGGCCCGCTGAAGCGCACAAGCGGCTCGAGCTGAGGCCTAGAGCGCCCTTCAGGAAATCCAGGCGGCCAAGAAGACCGTGGCGGGTAAGGCTTTCATTATGCAAAGCAAGTCTATGAAGGAAACGTTCCTTTTACTTACCCGAATTTGGAGCTCTCCAGGGGGGTTTACGGATTTGCCGCGCAGCGTATCAGATGCTGCTAAGTTCTATCAAGCCGAAGAAGGGAGTTCGACGGAGAAGATGTTTTGGTCTCAATATCTTGGACCAGAACATCCGGTGCCTTTCAGCGACGAGCTGAAACAGTTGGTTGAGCTGCACAAGGCGGCCAAGCTAGCCATGAAGGACCTGATAGTCCGACTATGGCCTGCCGCGCCGATACCCACCAACTACTTCGAACTTGTGAAGCGGCTTGTTAGTGCCTGCCCATGGCTTGAGGTCATAAAGTGATCGGTCTGTATTGAAGGTGCCCGGATGGCCTTTGCCCGTGTCAAGATGCATTGGGCGAAGATGGATGCCAAGAAGCTGATGACCGAGGGGACGCCTGAGGGCAAGGAGCACTGCCGCCTCGAGTTATATTTTGATGGTGTCCTAGAGGGATCCCGCCTTGTGGTGGAGCAATGTCTGAAGGATGTTATATTCCCATGACAATATTCATATTATCCTGTCCTGTAACATGAATCAACGATGTTGTGTAATATAATGCTTGTTATGTTTTAATTTTTTCCTCCTATGCGGCCGTGTTGTATGAAATCTGAGGGTTGGCTAGTCGTCGGCTTCTGCCCCCATGTAGGTAGTATGTGGGTGTTCGGGATGGAATCTAAACAATCTTGATATAATTATATGGTCCTCGAAGTAGTTGTTTAGCACAACGAACCAGGCAACTAGACTATGCGGCTTGAATGCCCTCACTTAGCCATAGGAGTTTTACAATAAAAACATGGGCGTAGCCCCTAGTATCCGAACTAGAGTGCTATAAGTGTCTGATCGGGAAGTACCGATCCTTCGCGTAATGTGGAAGAAATCTCCAACAATTTGTAACCTCCGAACAGCTAACCGGCTCTCGCCGCATCTTGACCGTCAGTTTTCGGCTTTCTCTACTGAGGTGCTCCTCTGGATAAACCAAGGCACAATCGCAGTAGTTCTCCCTTTACTACCTTAGCAGATATATCGGAATGTAAGGTAGCAAGCACAGGAGCTGGGCAACCCAACTATTGACCAAAGACATGATTCGGAGCCAATGCATATAATGCTAAATTCGGGGTGCCAAACTGTACTTATAAGAAGTGTTCAGACTTTTGTTGCCATGATGCGGGGTGCTATGAAGCCCCTGGCAAACATCAAACGTACAAAGTGTACAGGTGCTACTTGATTGGGTTATCCAAAGGGGAGCTGAAAAAGAGAAAGAAAATAGAAAAGGTACAAAGGTAAAAAGCTGGGGTCCTAAAGCTCCAACGGCAAATTGTTCTTATTGTAATTTAATTAGTACGTCAAGGCGGATTGATACAGGCTGTGCGATAAGCAACAGACTATTTGACATGACGAAACCAAGGGAAAGCTGCATGTGGGTCCTGAAAAATAGGTAGGGTTATTGTTAACGGAATCACCTAAAAAGTCCCTGTATGTCAGCGTTTCTCGCCGTCTTGGTGTGTTTATCCTTCAAGAGGACCGATGACCAGACCATCAGATGGGGCCTGTGGGATTGAGACCTGAAAAGAAAACAAGTAAAAGTGAAAGTATGTGTGTATCCTATGTCGGTTGAGCCGTACTATGGACCACAAGCTAGCTATGCCTCCATCGATGCCCATGGGATTTTTAGTGCGTAGTTTTGTACATGCGGCACGAATGCCACCACTTGATCAGGACTGAGACGGAGGCCGGATTGCTAGTCGAGCTCCTGACGAGCCAAGCTCTCCTGCTGCATAGTAGTTCGGACCCTCTTAACGGTGTCCATGGGCTCGGCAGCCGAATTAAGGTTCTGCTTGAGAAGGCCGCTCTGTACTTCTGCTGCTAAGGCAGTTGTGTGCTCTTCTGTACGGTGGGAGTGTTCCGTATTTTCGTTGACCGTTATGACACCGCGTGGACTGAGCATCTTGAGCTTGAGATAAGCATAGTGTGGTACTGCGTTGAATCAAGCAAACGTGGTTCGTCCGAGCAGTGCGTGATAGCCGCTGCGGAAGGGGACAATGTCGAAGATTAACTCCTCGCTTTGGAAGTTGTCCGGAGATCCGAAGACAACCTCTAGTGTGGTTGAGCCCATACAGCGGGCCTCTACACCTGAAATGACTCCTTTGAGGGTAGTCTTGGTGGCCTTGATCCGTGTTGGGTTAATGCCCATTTTTCGTGCTGTATCCTGATAGAGCAGATTGAGACTGCTATCTCCGTCCATAAGGACATGAGTTAGGTGGAACCCATCAATTATTGGGTCTAGGACCAGTGCGGCCGAGCCACCGTGACAGATACTGGTCGGATGATCCCGGCGATCAAAAGTGATTGGGCATGACGACCATGGATTAAATTTTGGGGCGACTGGCTCTATCGCGTAGATGTCCCTGAGCACACGCTTGCGCTCCCTCTTGGGGATGTGGGTAGAGTATATCATGTTCACCGTTTTGACCTGAGGGGGAAACTTCTTCTGTCCCCCTGTGTTCAGTTGTCGGGGCTCTTCGTCATCATCCTTGCTTTGCAATCCCTTTTCCCTGTTCTCGGCGTTTAATTTTCCGGCCTGTTTAAAAACCCAGCAATCTCTATTTGTATGATTGGGTGGTTTGTCCGGGGTGCCATGAATCTAGCACGAACGATCAAGTATGCGGTCCAAGCAGGATGGGCCTGAATTGTTCTTTTGGAACAGCTTCTTCCGCTGACCGGACTTAGAGCACTGAATTCGGCATTGACTGCCGTGTCCTCGGTGTTATCACTGTTGTTTCGACGCTTGTATCTGTTGCGTTGAGACTTGTCTTTGTTGTTTTTAACTTCAAGGGATGCCGGTGTCGCTTGCATTGTTTTTGCTACGGGCCAACCAACTGTCCTCGCCCGCACAAAAGCGGGTCATGAGTGCCGTGAGGGCCGCCACGGATTTTGGCTTTTATTGGCCGAGGTGGCGAGCGAGCCGTTCGTCACGGATGCTGTGTTTGAAGGCTGCTAGGGCTTCGGCATCCGGACAATCGACAATTTGGTTCTTTTTAGTTAAGAACCTAGTCTAGAATTTCCTGGCGGACTCTCCGGGCTGTTGAACTATATGGCTTAAGTCATCAGCGTCCGGAGGTCGAACATATGTACCTTGGAAGTTATAGAGGAAGGCCTCTTCCAAGTCCTCCCAGCTTCCAATAGAATTTACAGGCAGACTGTTGAGCCAATGCTGAGCTGGCCCCTTGAGTTTTAAAGGGAGGTATTTGATGGCGTGGAGGTCATCGCCACGGACCATATGAATGTGGAGAATGAAGTCTTCATCCACACCGCGGGGTCCGTGGTTCCATCATATGATTTTATATTCACGGGTTTGAACCCTTCTGGGAATTCATGATCCATCACCTCATCAGTGAAGCAATGAGGGTGTGCGGTGCCTCTATATTGGGTCGTATCACGACGTAGCTCTGATGGAGTCCGTCTGCGGTTTTCAGCCCATGCTTGACTAAGTTTGTCACGTTCGAATAGGTGGCCGTCATCGCATGTCGAGGCATGTCCTCGTGATCCGTAGATTGATCTGGTATGTCCTGCTTTATTTTTCAGGTTTTTTCGGAGGTCATATGTATGGTTGTGGGCTGATTTACCTCTACCTGTGCGATGAGGCGGGGCGGGCTTGTGTTCGGCATGGGCTGCCGTTTTGTCCCGACCATGTGGTGGTCGGTCAGCCGCATTGTATGATGGTGGTATGTATTCCGGCGCCTCCTCGTCAAACTGAGGTAGCAATTTGTGCTTTGGGTAGCTTTTGGTTGGGCGCTTGAGGCCGTATTCTTCGGTTGCTAGGACATCGGTCCATTTATCATGGAGCAGATCTTTGTCAGCTTGAAGCTGCTGCTCCTTCTTTTTCAGGCTCCTTGTAGTGGCTATTAGCTGGCGCTTGAAGCGCTCCTGCTCAAGAGGTTCCTCAGGCACGATGAAATCGTCAGTGCCGAGGGTCACCTCATCTTCGGAGAGTGGAAGATAACTTCCGTCCTCGGAGTCTTCATGCGTGGCCTGTTTACCAGGGCTAACCTGCCCATCTTCCCATTCATCTTGTTCATTAGCTGTTGCAATGGGGTCTTCGTTTTCTTTGGCACCTTCTGGAGTGTTATCTTCTCCTGTGCCGGTGTTGTTGTCTTTACTGCGGCGTGACTTAAAGCGGCGTGCTACCTCTTGAGCACTGCGTTGGTTTTCCCTTGAAGAGGAAAGGGTGATGCAGCAAAGTAGCGTAAGTATTTCCCTCAGTTTTTGAGAACCAAGGTATCAACCCAGTAGGAGGCTACGCGCGAGTCCCTCACACCTACACAAAAGAAATAAATCCTCGCAACCAACGCGATAAGGGGTTGTCAATCCCTACACGATCACTTACGAGAGTGAAATCTGATAGATATGATAAGATAATATTTTTGGTATTTTTATGATAAAGATGCAAAGTAAAATAAAAGGCAATGAAAATAACTAACTGTTGGAAGATTAAAATGATGGAAGATAGACCCCGGGGCCATAGGTTTCACTAGTGGCTTCTCTCAAGAGCATAAGTATTTTACGGTGGGTGAACAAATTACTGTTGAGCAATTGACAGAATTGAGCATAGTTATGAGAATATCTAGGTATGATCATGTATATAGGCATCACGTCCGAGACAAGTAGACCGACTCCTGCCTGCATATACTACTATTACTCCACACATCGACCGCTATCCAGCATGCATCTAGAGTATTAAGTTCATAAGAACAGAGTAACGCTTTAAGCAAGATGACATGATGTAGAGGGATAAATTCATGAAATATGATAAAAACCCTATCTTGTTATCCTCGATGGCAACAATACAATATGTGCCTTGGTGCCACTGCTGTCACTGGGAAAGGACACCGCAAGATTGAACCCAAAGCTAAGCACTTCTCCCATTACAAGAAAGATCAATCTAGTAGGCCAAACCAAACTGATAATTCGAAGAGACTTGCAAAGATAACCAATCATACATAAAAGAAATCAGAGAAGATTCAAATATTGTTCATAGATAAACTTGATCATAAACCCACAATTCATCAGCCTCAACAAACACACCGCAAAAGAAGATTACATCGAATAGATCTCCACGAGAGAGGTGGAAAACATTGTATTGAGATCCAAAAAGAGAGAAGAAGCCATCTATCTAATAACTATGGACCCGCAGGTCTGAGGTAAACTACTCACACTTCATCGGAGAGGCTATGTTATTGATGTAGAAGCCCTCCGTGATCGATACCCCCTCCGGCGGAGCTCCGGAACAGGTCCCAAGATGGGATCTCATGGATACAGAAAGTTACGGCGGTGGAATTAGGGTTTTGGCTCCGTTTCTGATCGTTTGGGGGTACGCAGGTATATATAGGAGGAAGGAGTACGTCGGTGGAGCAACAGGGGGGCCACGATGGTGGAGGGCGCGCCTGGGGGAGGGGTAGGCATGCCCCCTACCTCGTGGCTTCCCTGTTGGTTGCTTGACGTAGGGTCCAAGTCTCCTGGATCATGTTCGTTCCGAAAATCACGTTCCTGAAGGTTTCATTCCGTTTGGACTCCGTTTGATATTCTTTTTCTGCAAAACTCTGAAATAGGCAAAAAAACAACAATTCTGGGCTGGGCCTCCGGTTAATAGGTTAGTCCCAAAAATAATATAAAAGTGAATAATAAAGCCCAATAATGTCCAAAATAGAAGATAATACAGCATGGAGCAATCAAAAATTATAGATACGTTTGAGACGTATCATGGCGCCGCTGACGCCGGCGCTTGGATTGTATTTCGGAAGGTTTATCCTCGACTGGATCTTCCTTGTCATCCCCGCTGTTCTCCTTTGGTGCATCCACCATGTATACATCGTACGAGGAAGTGGCCGTCTAGCGTCCGGTGAACGGCGGGTTCTGGGCCTCTTCTTCTCCGGCATCGTCGTCCATACCGTCGATGTCCTCGGAGTCATAAGCAAGTGTGTCGGTTAAATCCTCGACCGTGGCTATGAAGTGGGTGGCGGGTGGGGAGCAAAATTCTCCATCGTCAGCCCCTAGTTCGAACCGGATGTAGTTCAGCTGTGAGTCCTCCGCCAAGGACAGGTTCTTTAATGAGTTTAGCATGTCGCCCAAAGGCGAGTGCTGGAAGATGTCTGCGGCACTGAATTCGAAGATCGATAAACGATCAAGTTCGGCATCCGCGGGTTCACACGGTTCAGAACTTACATCCGGAAACAAGTCCGGAGTTCTGGTGGCACGGGTATCGTGTGAGATCAAGTCTATGTGCGGGTCCAACGCCGTGGAATCTATAGCCTCTGTGGTGGGGTCGATCCTCCCGTCCTCAGATGGCGCAGTCTGCTCTGGATCTAAGGCCCGAGCGGTTATGGGATCTGTCTCCTGGATGTGGTCCGATGAAATATTTAGGTCATGTCCGTCGAGGTGACCCGGAGTGGCAGCCATGGTCTCGAATCCGGTGAAGATTAAGTCTCCATGGATGTCCGCAACGTAGTTCAAGCTCCCAAATCGGACCTGACGGCTAGGGGCATAGCTTTCGATCTGCTCAAGATGGCCAAGCGAGTTGGCCCGCAGAGCGAAGCCGCCGAACACGAAGATCTGTCCGGGGAGGAAAACTCCCCCCTTGGGCAGCATCATTGTAGATGGTTGAAGGATCCATCGAACCTCTTGATGACGGCACAGTGGAACTCTAATGAAAGCACCAATGTCGGTGTCAAAACCGGCGGATCTCGGGTAGGGGGTCCCGAACTGTGTGTCTAAGTTCGATGGTAACATGAGACAGGGGACACAATGTTTTACCCAGGTTCGGGCCCTCTCTATGGAGGTAATACCCTACGTCATGCTTGATTGATCTTGATGAATATGAGTATTACAAGAGTTCATCTACCACGAGATCATAATGGCTAAACCCTAGAGGCCTAGCTTGTGTGGTTATGACAATGAATATCCCTCTCCGAACTAAGTCCTCCGGTTTATATAGACAACGGGAGGATCTAGGGTTACACAAGGTCGGTTACAAAGAAAGGAATACACATATTTAGTTGCCAAGCTTGCCTTCCACGCCAAGGAGACTCCCATCTGGACACGGGTGCAGTCTCCGGTCTTCGTATCTTCACAGCCCATCAGTCCGGCCCCATGGCTAACAGGTCGGACGCCCGAGGACCCCTTAGTCCAGGAGTCCCTCACCTCCCTTATATGAATATCACTTGTAGCCCCCAAGTCTTAAGGGAGAGTAGTAATAGCTTAAGATTTGTTTCAATATAAATGTTGCAAGCTTGAAAAAATCTGGATTGTTCATGTCAATCACTAGTCATAAACTGAATATTCCACATATGTAGCCCCCAAGTGCCGGGTTGTCATGCTTGCAGCAACCTGGGACTTGTAATTGCCTTATGCTCATAAAACGTCAACCAGTGTAGCCCCCAAGGGCTGGTTCATTATGCAATAATGAGCAGGGACTTTGTAGATATGATCATGTAGATTTGAGTAGTAATTAATAACACCAAATGATGTAGCTCCCAAGTTTCGGGTTACCTTTGACAGGAGCAATTAGTAGCCCCCATGGGCCGGCTCATCACAATGTGACAGGTCGGGTCTTCAATAAGGCAAGTTAAAAATGACCTTGCATTAGCCCCCAAGTGTCATGGTGCATGCTTGCAGCGACATGGGACTTCCATATTTGGTATAACCATGATTTCAATAATGTAGCCCCCAAGTGCCGGGTCGTAAGCCTGCAGCAACTCGGGAATGTTCCTTCCATTGTAAATAAAATCATATCCATTGTCTAGATAATATTACTGAAATTCGTGCATATCAATATTAGACCATGCTCTCTGCTGTGAGCTGGTATTTTTGGATGAAGGAATAACAGCCATTACTCTGAAGCAACTTTGAAAACCTCAATCATAATACTGGTTATTGATAACCATAATAAAAACCCAGCCATGTTGGCTATTAAACATGGGAATAATATAATCCAGTATGAAAACCTCAATCATTCAATACTATAATAAAAATCCAGCCAAGTTTGGCTATTAAAGATTTGAATACTTTATCTATTGATAAGTAAATTCGGAGTTATACCCGGCGGCTCTTTGCTAATGGCGACTTAATGCACATCCATTATACTCCGGGATGCAACCCGGCGAGTTATAATATCGTGGTTTTGTCACGCTAGATGTCCTCGTGAAAGGACTTAGTCGTGGAGCCATTGCAACGGGTTAGCTTGAAGGGGTTAAAGCGGACAAGGGACGTGAGGAATTATACTGGTTCAGCCCCTTACGATGAAGGTAAAAGCCTACGTCCAGTTGTGATGGAATTGCTTGGGTTTCGATGACCAGGGAGCGAATCCGCTTTGCCTGGCTCTCGAGTTATCGTTTGTTGTCTGTCCCTCAACCGCCGCCGGGTCGTCCCTTTATATACACAGGTTGACGCCCGACGGTTTACAAAATCGCGAGGCCGGCTCATAAACGTGCCCGGCTCAGTTTCTACCTTTCCTTGCCTTACAACATAAGCTACATATCGTATGGTGGTTTATATCTACGGGCCCTAATCCGCCTTTGGGCCCTGGGCCTTCATGTAGATTTCCTCTGTAAAGCGCCATATCCCTTGCCTTCATGGGCTTCAAACATGACTAACTCCCAGTGGGCATAACCCGGCCCCTCATGGCCGGTTTATATTTAATAGTAATGTCCCCAGCATTAGGACCCAGATTGATTTCAACTTGTTCATGTCAATATTCAACACTTAGAAAAATTCCTCCTTCTACACCTTCGCATAGATCTTGTAAACCGCCATGATGTCATCTTCCAGGTTCATAATAAACTGCCATGACGTCACCTATTCATTAAAACCGAAGATACCCTTCATTAATGATCCTCCAACAATCGAGGCAACAACCTTGCTGCACATCCATTTTTTGGGCTCCTTGATTTCCGTGCCTGTCGCTTATCTCCTTGTCTTATAAATAGGGCCGAGGGTCCCTTTCCTTTCCTCCCGTTGCCTCTTTGTCTCTCTTCTATCTCGCGTCGCCTCAGCACCCGAGTGCCGCCGCCGTAGTCGACCTTCGCTTCTGCCTCAACTTCGGGCGCTGCATCACCCTGACCGTACCAGAAAAACGCGGCGCACCTCCGCGGCTTCAACAGCTTCAGTAAGTCATTCTTCCTTTCCTCTGTAGATTCGCTAGGGTTCACGCGAGTTCATAGAAAAACTTCATGGTGTTATTCCCTTGTTCTTCATTAGATCCTATGCAATGAACTCCAAACTTGATGTACTTCCATGCGGTAGTAATGATAACCCTTATTTCATCATCAAACCATGTTCTTTGTGCGTAAAAATCCGATCTGGAACTTCACAAACTGCTCAGGCAAAAACTTTTTAGGTCTAAATATTTTCCTTTTCCTCACATGTGGTAGATCTGAATTTCCAATGTGAACATGTGAAACTTGTTTTCCCTCACTTAGTCGTTTTTTGCTTCAGATATGTACTTTCATCATCTGCGTAGGCGGTTTATCCTTTAGAAAATAATCTGCCATATGCCATTAGTCCCCTCATAAACCGCCAGTCGCCTTACCATTTATAATAGCATCAACCTCCGGTTTAACAATTTTGCATGCTTGAATGCTTTTTCCTTAACCTGCTACGCTTTATGCTTGCTAATCATGAGTCTTAAACCGCATCAATCTTTTCCAGCTCCTCATTTCAAATGGCCAAACAGTTCTACGCTTGTAACTGGGTCCCTTCCCGGGTTACTGAAGAGCAGCCAAATGGATGTGTCAAAACTGGTGTTTTACCAAAACAAAGCGAAATCCACTAGCGTGTTCCCGGTCCAGAAAATCCTCCTACCCCTAAAGACGGCGAGGTGGTGATATTTGTTGATCACATGAACCGTGGTTTTAAACTGCCCGGATCCAAGTTCTTCCGTGATGTGCTTGCCAGCTTCCAGATCCACCCTCAAGATATTGGACCCAACTATGTGTCCAATATTTGTGACTTTCAAGTATTTTGTGAAGCCTATCTGCAAGAAGAGCCAACTGTTGAATTGTTCCGGGATTTTTTCTATTTAAACCGTTGTACTAAATTCATAGATGGGCCCAACACTGAACTTGGCAGCGTCTCCATTCAGAAAAGGAAGGATGTCAACTTCCCTCACGCCAAACTTCACAGTCATCCTAAGGATTGGAACCAGACTTGGTTCTACTGTAAGGATACTTCCCCTGAAGATGAGAACCCTTTGCCGGGTTATCGTGCTCACCGGCTTACCAACACACACCCACTTCCTCAATTATTGACTGCCAAGGAACGGTCCACATACGCACCACAACTCGCCAAGCTCAGAGCCTTCGTGGCTAACAGTTTGACAGGAGTGGACTTTGTTCGTTGCTAGATATCTTGGAGTATTTTACCGTTAAGCCATCGCCCCGGTTTAATGTGTGAGTACACAGGGGATTCAAAAGATCCTCATCGACCCACCATCGTACCTGAAGTGGAGGGTGCACCGCCTGCCCAGGCCACGCGCGCGGGTGATTGTCTGCCAACCGCGGGCCAGGGCTATGTTGCCCGCAGCGGAAGTCTCGACCGCAACCCAAGAGGCCTTGCTGCTGCAGCCATCTACCTGCAGCCAGAGTCCGCTTGGACCATAGGCCGGCAGTTCGCCGACGAAGAAGCGTGGGAGTTGGAGCGAGTTGCCGGCCGGGTTCTCTGACCAGACGACGAACTCCGGCGACACCTCCGCCGTGTGGAAGCATGGACGAGGAGGCTGCGCCACCAGGGCATGCCTCCCCTCATCAACTGGACTGCCATGGCTGGGATGACTCGCTCCGCGTGCCGTGGCGCTGTCTCGACAATGGGCCATGGCGGGGGTCGCGGCATGTTTACACGGGCGGTCACGGCCACGCTTGGGAGCCGGGGAGCCGGGTCCCTCGCGAGGGGCTTTCCCCTTCTCAGTGGCGGAGAACTTCCTTCGTGGTGCCATGGGTGTCACTGCAAGTGATGGAGCGAGGAGGAAGGAGCAAGCAAGCAAGGAAGAGATGGGCAACGGGGGCTCCGCCCCCTCCCCATTTTATAGCAAGGGAAAGCCAACCGACGTCTCCCACGATCGCAGGTAATGATGGTTTTCCTTGCATGTCGCGGGGACCTGACAAGTCGAGCAGTTGCCGAGACAACATGGGGAAGCGGAGACACCCACGTCCAATCAACCGCCACGCGTCAACCGAGGCCACGGGCTTTTGGGGCCCGCGGCGCTCCGTACTTGGCCCTTGGCTTCGCCGCAAAGCCAAGCCCGAGCACACCTTGGGCTCGGGGGCTACTGTCGGTGTTCTGGGAACGGGGGTCCCCAGACTTGCCTGCCTGCGGCCTGCGGCGTGGCTGAGCCAGCAGGCCGTACGGCCTATCTTCACCCGCAAAGCATCCAAGACCCTCGCGAGGGTCCAAGCCTCGCGAGGCGGACGACGCAAGGCCTCCTCGGGAGTGGCCTAGCCGGGCAGGCTCATGAGGAGCGGAGATATTAAGGCAGGGCAAGCCTCACGAGACCCTCGTGACGTGAGCCATGACGCATGACACTAGGCGGGCGCCAGCGCACACAGCGTCTTTGTTTCCTCTTTGGTGCTAAGGAGGCCAGCGCAGGCGAAGAGTACCGAGGCATCAGGCAAAGGTTGCTATATTGGTGCAACAATACCAAGACCAGGAGGATGGCGAGACGGAGGTCATCGTGGAGCCCAAGACGGCGTCACCACCAGAGCCTTTGGCAGGCGAAGACCACTTTTGTCAGGATAGCTTGTACTAGGTGTCCCCCTTCGAATTAGCCCGCCATTGTTGGCTCCCTTCCCGCTCGATATTTGGGAAGAGGACCAGGGCCAATATAAATAGGACTAGCCACCACCCTAGTGGGAGAGGATGGATCAGCAAGAGAGGACAGAGGACGGATCATTCGGACCATCCTCACACACACAAGCTCGCCGAGCACAAGAACACCTCAACCTCAGGAGGCTGTTCTTCCCTTGTACTGTTCATCATCAGCCCTAGAGGCAATCCACCACCACCACACTAGAGTAGGGTATTACACCACAATGGTGGCCCGAACCAGTATAAATCTTGTGTCTTTCTATGTTGCGAGTTCATCGAGTTCGTCCGCGAGATCTTAGTGAGCTAGGGCGTAGATTGGTAGGAAGGAAAGACTTCGCGCGCACCCCAGTGTTCAAACCTTAAGGGTTTGCCGGAACCCCACACCCGACACAGTGCGGAAAGTAAGATTTTCTCACCCCTAGCTCACTTGGACCCAAACTTTCTTTTGAAGAAGCAGCAACAAGAAGCTCGCCGCACAACCTGGCACAGCGGCCAAGTAGTCACTTCGGCCGGTTTACCGAACATGCCGGTTCGGAAGCGTCGATCTTAGGTCTCAAACACTTCTGATACTTCTTATCCCAAGGCGGGTTATTTCCGATAGCCTCTTAATCCATCCGATTCAAATTATCAGGGAACGCCTCTTTCATCATCCGACAAGTCAATGGCCACACAGCTCCCTCCTCATAAGACTGTCCCTGGGTAAACACTTTAAACTTACTCCTTTTGACGCTTTATATTTACGTGTTATACTGACCTTTATATCTTTTTCTTTCAGAGCCAAGGCCAGACCCAGCAAGAAAGCTCGTGTAGATAAACCGTCTGACGACCATGTGGTTGTTGAACCGGAGAGAACTCCAGAATAGGAAAGAACCAATGCTGATGCCATGCTTGATGATCCACCCCCTCAAGACCATGATTTTGTTGAACCAGTAGAAGTTGATGCAATAGGTCATACTAATAAACCGGCAAGTCCGGGCCCAACTGATGATAAACCGTCAAGTCCAGCTAAGGCTGCTGATGAATCGTCAACTCCAGTAAAGGCTGCTAGTGACAAGGAAGATGATGTTATAATTACTAGTGTTGGCCACACCACCCCTTGCAATTCTGTTGCATTATCAAAGCATAGTGCCAAGGAGGAACTCTCTGCTATGGTCAAAGGCAAGTGGAGCATAGACTTGTCATGCTACGCCCACCTCAATGCCCAAGAACTTCATTCTGGTTTCTTAAACCGTCTGTACACAAACCGTGACAACAAAGGTGGTTTAGTGAATCTGATGAAGGAGCGATATGAGGTAACTTCATAACTGTTTCTCTTTTATGTCCAAGTTTTAGCACCAACTCCAGTAGCCCCCAAGGGCCGATTTATGATGCCAATCTAAACCAGGACTTTGCAATATCACAACTTTGCATGCTTATCTTCCAAGGGCCGGTTTATCTTTTTAGGATGAACCGGTACTTTTAACTTTGTAATCTTGAAACTTTCGTCAGTGTAGTCCCCAAGGGCCGGTTTATCTTTCCAAGCTGAATCGGGAATTTAACCAATGTTACTTTGAGTAAACGTACATTAGCCCCCAAGTGTCAAGAATAATACTTGTATTGTGCTTGGGACTTGTTAACAATTTTATGATAATCAAGCAAATAGGCATTAGCCCCCAAGTGCCAAGTGTATAACTTGTTATGTGCTTGGGACTTCCAAATTTCACTGCCACCTCATAATATGTCTTTCTCTTATAGGCTGAGCTGAGCAAAAAGGTAGCCCAAACCGCTCACCTTCAAGAAAATATCAAAACCCAGCAAGCAGAGACCTCCAAAGCCAAAGAAGAATTGACCAGTGCCTTAGCAGCCATGGAGAAGCTGAAGGAAACTTTGAAGAAGGAACAGGCAGAGTGGGACATAGAGAAAGCCGCTTTACAAAAGAGAGCCGAAGACGCATAGGCAGCCCTTAAACCGGTGATCGAAGATGTCGGTGTTCTACGAAGGGGGGTCCCCAGACTTGCCTGCCTGCGGCCTGCGGCGTGGCTTAAAAGGGGGCCCGGCATGGCCCATCTTCATCAACACAGACCCAAGACCCTCGCGAGGGGCCAAGCCTCGTGGGGCGGACGACGCGGAGCTTCCGCAGGCACGGCCTCACCAGGCTGGCTCGTGATGAGGCGGAGAGATCAAGGCAGGGTACCTCACGAGGTGCCCGTGACGCAAGCCATGACGACCAAGGGCGCCAGGCGGGTACCAGCCCGCGCGGTGTCCTCCTTTCCTCTTTGGTGCAAAGGGGGCAAGCGCAGCCGCGGAGTACCGAGGCATCAGGCAAAGGTTGCCATTTCGGTGCAACAAGACCAGGACCAGGAGGACTGCAAGATGGAGGTCATCGTGGGGCCCAAGACGGCATCACCACCAGAGCTTTGTGCAGGCGAAGACTACTTTTGTCAGGGTAGCTAGTACTAGCTGTCCCCCTTCAAATTAGCCCTCCATTGTTGGCTCCCTTCCCGCTCGATATTTGGGAAGAGGACCAGGGCCTCTATAAATAGGACCAGCCACCCACAAAGGAGGGGGGTTCGATCAAAGAGAGAGAGAGAGAGAGAGAGAGAGAGAGAGAGAGAGAGAGAGAAGGGTGGCTGAACTCCACCCAGCAGTTCATCGCCCCAGCCAAGAACAGACCCTCGCGAGGCTGTTCTTCCTTGTATCATTCATCATCATCAGCCCAAGAGGCAATCCACCACACCACACACTGGAGTAGGGTATTACACCACAACGGTGGCCCGAACCAGTATAAACCCTGTGTCTCTTGTGTTGTTCTTTCCATAGCTTAGATCTTAGCGAGGCGGAGGGGTGCAGGTAGGTAGGAAGCGAAATCTCCATGCGCACCCCAGTGTTCGAACCTCAAGGGTCTGCCGAAACCCGAAATCCGACATTTGGCGCGCCAGGTAGGGGTGTGCCGGAATTCGTCTTCCACCACCCCGCTCTCCTCCGACCATCGCACTCATGTCTGACGCTCGTCGGGCCCGCGCCGAGCACCGGGACGCTCTCGCTTCCCGTGTCGCCCAGACGGCTCCTGTCGACGGGCGTCCTCACCGTTCCCGGTCACCTGCCGTCAACGCCGCCACCGGCCCGGCGGAGGACGAGCAGCAAGCATCGTCTCAGCATCCGTCCGTGCAGCAAGACGGCCGCACCGCAACTCCCTCGCTCCCCCCAGCCGGTTCTTCGTCCCGCGCGCTCCGCGCACCCATGGAGGCTCGAGCTGCGCTCATCGCGGCAAACAAGCTCCTGCGCTACCGCCCCGTCGACGACGTCTATGAAGAATGGCTCGACCGCGTCGCCGAGCTCGTCCGTGCCGCAGGGGGCTCTCCTGCGCCGTCCGTTCCGCTGCACCGCACCCCGCCCCGCGCGGGCGACGAAGCTCCGGCGGCGCCCCGGTCGCCTCCTCCTCAAGAAGGCGCCATGGCTCCAAGGCGCGTGGCCCCTGGGCGGAACCCGCTCCGTCAGGTGCCAGCGCAGCAAGAGCAGAGCTGCCAGGAAGTCCCTCGCCCGCAAGAAGCTGCCCGGGCGCTCCCTGCTCCAGCACGTCGCGACCATGCTCCTGCTCCCGCACGTCAAGACCCAGCTGCAGCGCATGGGGACATGCAAGACCAAGCTCTACGTCACCCAACGCCTCCCGTGGCCACAGCAGGCTGCCGTGCCTTCACTGCCGAGCTACGCAGTGCCGCGTGGCCCGGCAAGTTCAAGCCAGACCTGCCTCCTCGCTACGACGGCACGGCTGACCCTGCGGAGTTCCTCCAGCTCTACGAGCTGGGCATCGAAGCTACCAACGGAGATGAGAAAGTCATGGCTAACTGGTTTCCCATGGCGCTCAAGGATGGGGCCCGCACCTGGCTCCTGAACCTGGCTCCAGGCACGATCTCCTCCTGGGACGAGATGCGCACCCGCTTCATCGCCAACTTCCAAGGTACTCGCGACCGGCCACCCACCGTGAGCGACATGCGCCGCATCAAGCAACAACCCGGGGAGACCATGCAGAAGTACATCCAGCGCTTCAACAACGCACGCCTCAAGATTCCCAGGGTGACTGAACAGGCCATCATCTCAGCCTTCTCCGACGGCATGCGCGATGTCAAGATGAAGGAGGAGCTAGCGATGCATGAAGACCTGTGCACTTCTTTGGAGCTGTTCAACTTGGCAACCAAGTGCGCCAGGGCTGAGGAAGGGCGTCTCTCCCTCCTCGAGCTGCCTGCCGCGGACCCGGAAGAGAAGAAGCCCAAGGCCAAGGATGTGAAGCGCAAGGGGGCTGCTGTGCTCGCGGCAGAACCAGACACCAAGCGGGGCAGAGATCAGCCCGAGCCTTCCAAGGGTAGCTGGTACTGCGTGTACCACGACCTCCACACCCACAACACCAACGAATGTCAAGAGCTCTGAGCCGTGCGAGAAGGAAGGATCGGCCGACGCCCCGACCGCGGTGACCGGGGCTATGGTCGAGGAGGAGGAAGGAACGCAGGATGCTGGGAAGCCCGTGGCCTGCGCCAAGGGTGGCGCGATCAACCTCACGAGGATCGCTGGCAAGACCCGCCTCGCGAGGGAGACTGGAGCGGTCGGCCTCGCGAGGATCGCCCGCAAGGCAACACAGGCCTCCCTCCGCTGCCACCGCAACCAAGGAGAATTGAGGACCGCCACCAGGACGAGGAGGCTGGGGACTTCCAGGAGCCGCGCGCGATCGCCTGCATCCTGGGCGGTGCTCAAGCCCCAGCCTCTCAATGCATCTTCAAGCAGTTCGCCTGCGAAGTGAATGCAGTCCTCCACAAGTTCGATGCCACGCGCCCTCTCAGGTGGTCGGCGTGCGCCATCACGTTCAGCTCGGCAGATCAGCTCAAGTGTGCGGCTACAGCCGGAGTCCTCCCGATGCTCTGTTCCCCAATCATCAGCAACGTGGTGGTCACCAGGACCCTCATCGATGGCGGGGCAGGGCTTAACGTCCTATCCGTGGAAACATTCAACAATCTCCAAGTGCCCTATAGCCAGCTTCAGCCAACCAAGCCTTTCTCCAGAGTCACCGACGGCTCCACGGTCCCGATCGGGCAGGTCCGCCTCCCGGTCACCTTCGGGGCACACGACAACTACCGCACCGAGCTCATCGACTTCAATGTCGCTCACATTCGCCTGCCGTACAACGCCATCCTCAGGTACCCAGCGCTGGCCAACTTCATGGCCGTAACTCACCACGGCTACAAAGTCCTCAAGATGCCAGGAAGTGGCGGAGTCATCACGGTGCCCTGTGAAGAGAAGGATGCGGTGTGTTCCCTGGAACGAGCCTTTCAAGCCGCGTCACTAGAAGACCCGGATCGTGGAAGCAGGAGGCTTCCCGAGACTGCCCCCAAGAAGAAGAAGACATCGTCCGGCCCGGCTCCTCAGGAGGCAGGCCCCTCTGGGCACGTGCCTGCCCAGGGGGAACCTCCTTCCATCGCATAGGAAAGCGCGCCTGGCGCCCTCCTCAGGCAGGGCTCGGGGGCTCTCCCCTGGAGGGCCACCGACCTGGCTAGGGTCACGAGGGAGGCGCTTGGGCACCACATGGAGGCATGTTTCGAAGCACGTTTCCCTCAAGAAGGAGTAAGGCAAGGAGAGCCAGACCCTCAGGAGTTCGTCAGCAAGGCCATTCAGGAGCTATAGGAGTCAAGAGTCATGAAAGGCGGCCGCCGTCTACCAGCAGTGGCTCCCCATCCAGGCGAGGATGGTGGGTTGCGCGTCTGCATCGACATACCAGGGCTCAACCGAATCGCCTCTCTGGAGCGCCTCTGGCCCTCGCGAGTGGGGCGCTGCGGAGGTCCACCCCATAGCTACGTTTGCATGCCTTACGGCTTGCCGAACACGACTACCACGTACCAGCTCCTCATGAGGGGCATCATGGAGGCACAAGAGGCCAGGCGTTCCGCAGCCCTGGCGGAGATGGAGATGGTCTACGGGGAGCCGCCAGCACCTCCGGAGCCTCCCGAGGCCCCCGGGCCTGGGGGCTCGTGAGGATTGGCTTCCGCAGCCCACCGAGTCTGCTACACCAACACCCCTTCGTCCTCAACGTCATCAGGTGACATCTTTCAAGTTTCACTTCCAGCTGGGAGCGCCCCCCAGGGCTGCATTATTCCCAGGTCGCGTGGGTCCGTCCCTGCGGCATGTATCCCTTTTATTTCATGTTGCTACCTTACCTTATTGGGGGCGCCCCTCGAGCTGCATGATCCCCAAGTCGCTCGGGCCTGACCCAGTGATGTCCGCCTTCCCAGCATCTATTTGAACAAATCCACTCCTTCGCGGCTAATGTGTTTTACCTAGTTGCCTGCTCAGCTGACGCCAACTAACGGAGCTGCTCCCAAACGGCACGACGCTTGCGCATGGGTCCGTCCCTGCAACGCCGACAAACCTGAATGGCTGAGCTCTGGCCGCGGCAGCCCCGCATAGCGTCACCTCGTCAAGCCTTCAGTGCCTCATTACCCCCCCCCCCCGAAGCAACGGCCAGCCCGAGCGAGCCAACGCGGAGGTCCTGAGGGGCCTCAAGGCCAGGACGTTCAAGAAGAAGCTGGAGGCCTGCGGCAGAGGTTGGTACGATGAGCTTCAGTCCGTGTTGTGGTCCATCCGCACAACCGCGACCAAGCCGACTGGAGAGACCCCGTTCTTCCTGGTCTACGGAGCCGAAGCGGTCCTCCCTCACGAGGTCAGACGTCACTCTGTGCGGGTCCTGGCATTCGACGAGGCGCAGCAGGACGCCATGTGGGGGATGGACCTCGTGCTAGGGGAGGAACGTCGCCGAGAAGCCACGCTACGAGCGGCGAGGTACCAACAAGCACTGTGACGATATCATTGCCGCAACATCCGCCCCAGAACTCTCGAGGTAGGAGACCTCGTGCTCAGGCGGGTTCTCTCTAGGGAGGGGCTGCACAAGCTCTCTCCCATGTGGGAGGGCCCGTTCAAAGTTGTTCATGTTTCTAGGCCCAGCTCCGCGCGCTTGGAGACTCAGGAGGGGGTGCCAGTCCAGAACGCATGGAACATCCAGCACCTCCGGAGGTTCTACCCCTAAAAAGGGCCGGAGCCTATGAAGAAGGCGAATGCATGTGAAGCCATCGCATTTTGGAAAAGGCCCGGAGCCTGTGAAGAAGGCGAATGCCTGTGAAGCCATCGCGTTTTGGAAAAGGCCCGGAGCCTGTGAAGAAGGCGAATGCCTGTGAAGCCATCGCGTTTTGGAAAAGGCTCGGAGCCTCTGAAGAAGGCGAATGCCTGTGAAGCTGTCGCGTTTTGGAAAAAGCCCAGAGCCTGTGAAGAAGGTGAATGCCTGTGAAGCTGTCGCGTTTTGGAAAAGGCCTAGAGCCTGTGAAGAAGGCGAATGCCTGTGAAGCTGTCGCGTTTTGGAAAAGGCCCGAAGCCTGTGAAGAAGGCCAATGCCTGTGAAGCTCGCCGCCCATGACACTCTCACGTAATAATGAGTTGGGGCTGTACATGCCCCAGAGTCTCAGGAGCGCCGTCCTCAGGCCTTGGGGCTCCCTCCCACGCCTAGTGGCAGCACTTAGCTCCGAGCTGGTGAGAAGACGTCAAAGACTAGATTAGGTGCCGGACGCGGCTTTTCATTTGCTTTCCGCAGTTGGCTTGCTCCTTCTCATTCGAAGTTTTATTGAAGTTGTTGCCGTCTTTGGCTTGTGGTTCTTCGAATTTTCGCTCTCCCGCCTCGATTTCTCTTTTGCAAGGCCTCGCGAGGGAGGGGGATAGCCGAGCGCCCTCGCGAGTGTTCCTATCCTAGTCATTCAAAGGTTTCGCGACCTGGGTCCATTACAGGAGCACCCCTCCAGTCCGTGCCCCACGGGCACCGCGACACGAACATAGGGCCTGGGTCGGTCGCCCCCCACGGCTGAGGCCGGGAACTACCCACGCACGGGCACGTAGCCGGAAGGCACGATAGCGGAAGCAAATGATGATTAACGGCAATAACCCAAACACGCCCCCGCGGGGCTCAACACTACTGTCTTTTTGCGCAGGAAAAAGGAAAAGAGAGAACAAATCAGGCGCAGCTCACCTCACACCGGCCTACAGGGAGGACTCGAGCCGCCCATGGGGCTCAGGCAGACTCCCTCTCGCGCTTCACCGGGGCGCGACAGTGGGCAGACACGCCACCACCTCCCAAGCAGATACGATGGCGTGGAGGCTGACCGCGCCCACCGCTGGAGGAGTCGCCGCTTGAAGAAGAACTGGAGAAGCTTGAGGAACCCTGAGCGCCGCTAGTCACCCGAGCGCTGTCCTCTCCATCGTCGTCGGAGCTAGGTTCCCGGCCGCGGTCGTCGTCCTCAGGGCAGCACCCCGCGCGGTGACCATCCTCCCCAAACACCCTCACATAGAGGATGGCATCGCCGTCAAACTTGAAGTGCAGGGTGCACCGACGCCTCAGGCCGCGCGCGCGGGCAAACGTCTGCCAACCGCGGGCCAAGGCCAGGCTCCCAGCTGCGGAGACCTCCAATGAAGCCCATGAGGCCCGGCTGCAGCAGCCGGCAGCCTGGAGCCAGAGGTCGCCGGGGGCGCAGGCTGGGAGCTCGCCGAGGAGGAAGCGAGGAAGTGGAAGCCGGGTGCTAGTCGGCTCCGCCGACCACACAACGAACTCCGACAGCACCTCTGCAGCGCGAAAGCGCGGCCTAGGGGGACGCGCGACCGAAAAGCACCCCTTCAAAATGCTGGGAATCACAATGCTGGGAATCGTCTCCGCGGCCGCGGGGAGCTGCCGTGGAGGCCACAGGATGCTTGCGAGGGCGCCCTCGGCCGCGCTTGGGCGGGGAAGAGGCAGGCTCTACCCGGCGAGCCTTCCCCTTCTCTGCGGCCGAGAACCTCCTTGACGGGGCCATGAAGAAGAAGGAGAAGCAAGGGAGAATGAACTGGAAGGGCGCGCGCCAATCCGTACTTATAGCCGGCGAAGGCCAACCGCCGACCCCCACTATCACAGGTAATCATGACCCGCTTTGCATGCAGGGACTTGTCCAATCCGTGCAGTTGCCGAGGCGCCATGGGGAAGTGGAGACGCCCACGTCCAATCAACCGCCACGCGGCGCCCAAGACCGCAGGCTGTTAGGGCCCGCGGCGCTTTGCTCTTGCCCTTCCGCCTCCCTGCACGGCCAAGTCCGGGCACGCCTTGGGCCCGGGGGCTACTGTCGGCGTTTTGGTAACGGGGGTCCCCAGACTTGCCTGCCTGTGGCCTGCGGCGTGGCTTAAAAGGGGGCCTGGCATGGCCCATCTTCATCAACACAGACCCAAGACCCTCGCGAGGGGCCAAGCCTCGCGGGGCGGACAACGCGGAGCTTCCTCAGGCACGGCCTCACCAGGCTGGCTCGTGAAGAGGCGGAGAGATCAAGGCGGGGTACCTCACGAGGTGCCCGTGATGCAAGCCATGACGACCAAGGGCGCCAGGCGGGTACCAGCCCGCGCGGTGTCCTCCTTTCCTCTTTGGTGCAAAGGGGGCAAGCGCAGCCGCGGAGTACCGAGGCATCAGGAAAAGGTTGCCATTTCGGTGCAACAAGACCAGGAACAGGAGGACTGCAAGACGGAGGTCATCGTAGGGCCCAAGATGGCGTCACCACCAGAGCTTTTTGCAGGCGAAGACTACTTTTGTCAGGGTAGCTAGTACTAGCTGTCCCCCTTCAAATTAGCCCGCCATTGTTGGCTCCCTTCCCGCTCGATATTTGGGAAGAGGACCAGGGCCTCTATAAATAGGACCAGCCACCCACAGAGGAGGGGGGGGTTCGATCAGAGAGAGAGAGAGAAGGGTGGCTGAACTCCACCCAGCAGTTCATCGCCCCAGCCAAGAACAGACCCTCGCGAGGCTGTTCTTCCTTGTATCATTCATCATCATCAGCCCAAGAGGCAATCCACCACACCACACACTAGAGTAGGGTATTACACCACAACGGTGGCCCGAACCAGTATAAACCCTGTGTCTCTTGTGTTGTTCTTTCCATAGCTTAGATCTTAGCGAGGCAGAGGGTGCAGGTAGGTAGGAAGCGAAATCTCTGCGCGCACCCCAGTGTTCGAACCTCAAGGGTCTGACGGAACCCGAAATCCGACAGAAGAGCTGTCCGGTGTAAAGCGGCAGATCAATGCCATGACCTCTACTGTTTTTGGTAAGTGTCGGCGTTCTGGGAACGGGGGTCCCTAGACTTGCCTGCCTGCGGCCTGCGCCGTGGCTCAAGTGGGGGCCCAGCGTGGCCCATCTTCATCAGCTCAAGCTCAAGATCCTCGCGAGGGGCCAAGCCTCGCGGGGCGGACGACAGAAAGCTTCCTCTGAGGCAGCCTCATCAGGCAGGCTCACGAGGAGGCGGAGAGACCAAGGCGGGGATACCTCACGAGGAGCCCGTGATGCAAGCCATGACGATCGAGATCAGGCGGGCGCCGACCTGTGCAGTGTCCTTGTTTCCCCTTTGGTGCAAAGGGGGCAAGCATAGGCCAAGGCACCGGGCAAAGGTTACCATTCCAGTGCAACAAGACCAAGACCAGCAGAGCAGCAGGACAGAGGTCACCATGGAGCCCAAGACGGCATCATCACCAGTGCTTTTGGCAGCCGAAGACCACCTTTGGTCAGGATAACTTGTACTATATGTTCCCCTTCAAAATGGCCAATTGTTGGCGCCCTTCCCCCTCATTATTTGGGGAGAGGCCCAGGGCCTCTATAAATAGAGCTAGCCACCACAGAGTAGAGAAGGATCGAGAGAGAGACATCTAGAAATCTGGTAGAACCCCAGCAGAGAGAAAAACAGGCGACTGAACTCACCCAAGCAGTTCATCGCACCAGCTCAAGAACACCTCTTGCGAGGCTGTTCTTCCCTTGTACTGTTCATCATCAGCCCCTGAGGCAATCCACCACACCACACACTCGAGTAGGGTATTACACCACAACGGTGGCCCGAACCAGTATAAACCTCGTGTCCCTTGTGTTGTTCATTGTTTCCAGCTTAGATCACACGCGGAGATTGGACGTAGATCGGTAGGGGAGAGATCTCCGTGCGCACCCCAGTGTTCAAACCTCAAGGGTCTGCCGGAACCCGAAATCCGACATTTGGCGCGCCAGGTAGGGGTGCGCCGGAATCCATCCTCCTCCGCATCGCGTTTCGTCGCCTCGCTATTCAGATATCAAGCGACCCGGCTGCCAACGCCGACCACTGGGCAGCGTGGCCTGCCAACCCCGTGTCACCGGCCCAGGGCGACCTCAACCTTGCGCCTGAGGCAGCCTGCGCTCCGCAGGGCGCTGCGGGGCGCGGGCGACGCGGCCAGACGCCGCCTGCCCTCACACCACGGCAGGTGCGGGCCGCTGCAAGGGCCTCAAACCACGTCGCGGCCATGGCGCCGTACACCAGATGGGAGCAAGCAAACTCCAGGGCCGCGCTCACGGTGGCCCGAGAACTGCTACGGTGTCGGCAGCTGGAGGGCGGCCACGACGTATTGCTGGAGCGAGTCGCCGAGCTCCTGGACGCCGCCGCCTCAGGGACACCTCCTTTCTGCGTCCAGCTGCCACCCCAGACCCAAGGCGGGCCGTATGGCGGCGTCGTGCACGCGCATGCAACTTCCGACGGACTCCAGGGCCCTTTCAGCGTCAACACCCCCGCCGGCACCGGGCGACAAGTCGCACCGACCTCTTCTCAGGCTAGCGAAGGGGTGCCTGCCATGGCCTTCGGCTTCGGCGGACCGCCGCGCCGTCACCCCAAGACGGTGCTCCAAGCTAGGCTGCATGGCATGCGGGGCACTACAGCGAGGCGCATGGGGCGGTGGCCCCAGAAGCTTACATGCCCCGCATGGTGGATCAGGGGTGCGCACGGGAAGAAGATCATGGCTCATTCCTTGGGCCAGGCTGGGGCGAGGAGACGCTAGGAGCTGAGCTCTTTCAGGAACCAAAAGAGAGCCTCGACGGCCACACCGGCGGCGGCAATTATCGGGTACCACTCATCCCTCAGGAGCAAGCTTATGCTAACCACGGGTCACAGGAGATACAGGTCGCCGCAGGAGGTGGCTGCCCCAATTCTGCAGCCTCATACCCCTCAGGAGGAGGGCGCAGGGGGCTGCAGGAGAGGGGCCGAGATTCGGGTTCGTCCCCACGGCGGTCGGAGCAAGGCGTTCTCAGGAGGTAGGCCCCCTTTCGGAGAGGTGCCCCAAGGCCTACCCCCGGCAGGGGACCCGTGGTCGTCGGGGGAACCGCTGGCGACCGCTCTGCCCCATTGGCGTCATCCTGGTTTTCGGTCGCCGTTGATGGCGGCAGAGTGAGGCGCAAGGCGGGGCCCTCGTGTGGAGATATGAAGCAAGGCCTATACCTGTGAAGAAGGCCCGGTGCCTGTGAAGCTCGCTGCCCATGACACTCTCACGTAATAATGAGTAGGGCTGTACACGCCCCGGAGTCTCCGGAGAGCCGCCCTCGGGCCTCGGGGGCTCCCGCCCACGCCCAGTGGTAGCACTTAGCTCCATGCTGGTGAGAAGAAGTTGAAGACTAGACTAGGTGCCGGACGCGGCCTTTTGCTTTTACCTTTCCTTGTTGACAAGTTCTTCAATTTGGATTTAAGTTGGATTTGAGCTCGATGCTTGCATGTGTTTGGGGGAAGGGGTGTTTAGTCTCGTTCGAGCAATCTCTCGCGTTCTGGTTTCGGCTTTGCGTCCAAAGTTAGCATCGGCTGCCCCCCCCCCCTCGCGAGCCCCTCGCGAGCTGGGCCGGGCCAGGCACGTTTACAACCAGGACTGCTGTTACCGCACCCTTTCCGGAGGTTTTCATCGCGGGATCCACAAGTTAATCAGAAGACACCCGAGGTGCAGCGGCCCCCGCAGGCCCGCTCGGGACTCGTCGGGGTCGGAAGGTACACAAGCCAGCTGACCCATCACCGGGCCAGCGGCTAAGTTCACACGCAACATTATGCTTACCAGGGTACTAATTGCAAACCTTTACATGAGGGGCTTCCCCTCCCAAAATGCTCTTACATCCTTCAGGGCCAAGCCCGAACCTTCTTCGTGCAGGTTAAACAACAGTGACATGCGGTCAGTCGGACATATCACTCACCGCGTCTTCTTGGGCATCCTCGGAGGCATCACTGGCATCGTTGACATTGCCGCCGCCGCCAGCATCTCCATCAGCGCCAGGCTCGTCCACAACGCCGCCTTCATTGGCGCCCACGACCACGCCGTCGTCATCAGACACAAAGGCCCCGACAAGGGCGTCCACGTTGTCCTCCACCCACCGCGCCAGGTCGCCCCGGGCGGCAATGGGCACGGGTGCGATGGCAGCGTCGAAGTCGAAGTGGGGGTCCCTGTCCTGCAGATGGCTGAAGACGCGGGAGAAGGCACGCCCGAGCAAGGCTGGGCTCCTCTCTTCGACAAGCCAATGGGACCTCTCGGATTGGTTCTCCAGAAGCGTCACCACATCGGTGAAAAATTGTAGGTTGCCGGTGTAGTTGACCTCGTGTGGCTCCTTAGCGGTAGCCTTGCAGATATAGCCCAAAGCTTTGTTGGCCCTCTCTCTGAGCGTTTGAAGCATGGGGGCATGCACATGCTCCAGAACGCGCCGCCGACGGATCTCGTCCTCATCCGGCAATGCGACGGCCTCGGCGTCATCAACCCTCTGGTGGAGAAGAAGCTGCTCGGCCTGGGAAGAGGACAGCTCCGCCTACGCCGTGCTGAGGGCGGCTGCCGAGCAGTCCGCACGCCGCGTCACTTCAGTCAGTTTGGCCCTGAGGGCTGCGGTCCTGCCCTCTGCCTCGGCCTTGATCAGCCCCAACCTCATCTCGTATTCGCGCTCGAAGGCCGAGCGAGCTTCCGCCATGCGGCGATCGACTTCTTCCTGGGCCCGGGCTTCGCGCGCGGCAACGTCATCCTCCGCCCGGGCCACCAGGCGCTCCCTCGTCTCCAACCGCTCAAGGTCAAGGTTACGCTCAGCGGCCTCCAGCGTCAGCGCCTCCTTGCGCTTCAGAAGCTCTGCCCGGTCAACAGAGGCCACCCCCATCGACTCAAGGGCCACCTGGTGCAGTTCCACTTGCTTCTCCAGGGAGTTGCTCCAGGCTTGGAGTTCCCGTGCGTGCTCCTCCGCATCCTTGTGCCGTCGGTCTGCCTCCCGAGCCTCCTCAACGGCCTGGGAGCAGGCCTCCGCGAAGCTGCCAGCGACGCTTCAGCCTTCGCGTTTTCGAGATCACGTTGGTGATGCGCGAGGGCAATGGCCACCTTTAGTTTGTGCCTCTCCTTAGCAAGGCGCAAGCCTTCGGCCTCGAGGCGCGCATCCTCGTCAGCAAGCTCTGCCCCGATCCGGCTCACCGCATCCGCCGCCCTCCGGAGGAACTCTTCGCGAAGGGCACGTCGCTCCTGGACACGCCTGAGCACGTCATCCGCATCACCCTCTTCCACTGGAGCATGTGGAGGGCCCCGAGGCGGCAAGCCCCCTCCCGGCGCGGAGCTGGGGGCTGGCGCCCTAGCCATTGCTGAACGGACCTCTCCGGGAATCCGGCCTGGCATCGGTCCACCCACGGAGGAGGAGCCAAAGACAGACTTCAGCCATTCACCATCTATTATCCGAGGAGGAACGCGGGGCAAGCCAGATGTGCCCCAGAAGGGCTCATGAAGAAAGGACAGCGGGCGCGCAGGCTCGAGGTGCCCTATGGAACGGACCGCTCCACCAACCGGTCTGGCAGCAGGGGTACCGCTCGGGCTCAGCGAGCCTAGGGCCAGCAGAGAAGGCGAAGCTTCGGGAGATGGCTCCCGGGCTGACTCGGCGAATTTTGCAGGGCAGGGCCTGAAAGGGCCACAATCAGTCGCAGGGATAGCAAAGTAAATGAGGAAGGAAAGAAGAAGACTTACTCGTCCATGGCAAAGTACTTCCTGCGCTTGAACAAGTGGCAAGGGCGGTCGTTGCCACCCAAGGCCTCCTTCCTCTTGCGGAGGGCCCCGAAGTCTACGTGGAACTGACCTAGGCGCTCGGCGCAGGGGTCGGCCTCTGGTACAGAAGAAGCGTCAAGATGATCAGCGCTGGAGGAGTCAGCCTGGAGGCGCCGTCAGGCGTCGCCTCGCGAGGGACGGCTGGGGGCTCGGGAGCCCCGTCTGCAGGAACCATAGGCCGCGACTCCGTACCTGACGCCGCTCCAGGGCGGGCCTCGGGAGACGCCGCCTTCAACACTTCTCGCGGCTTCAGCACCTCGACATCGGTCGCCTCAACTACCGCGGGTTCTCATCTCCCCTCCTTGTCGCTCGAGGAAGGACTGTTGTGGGCGGCAGGGGAAGCAACCACGACGGCTGTGTTCTCGCGGGGCCCCATGAAGCCAGCAGGGCGCAGTCCCCACTCGTCGAAGCTGGGCATCTGCCTCACAAAATCAGCCCTGCTGGAGCAAAGATACAAGAGGACACCATTACTCCAAAGGCTGCCTGGGGAAAGATCGCCAGTCAAGACCCTGAGCACCGTCTGCAGCGCTTCAGGCGCCAAGTCCTCCTCCTCCTGAAGCCGCATGTGGTCGCCGCTGGAGGTGTGTGGGGCGAAGGTGCGGGCTTCTTCCCCCTTCCTTTCTTCGTCGGCACCATGGCGGTGAAGAGAGGAGAACTCGAGTCGGATTGGTGGCGGAGGCTGGAGCTCAAAGAGGAAGGAAAGGTACGAGGCGAGCGAGCAGCGGAAAGGAGGAACAACTGTGTGCAACTGCGGGTCTGCTTAGCCGGGCACGCAACAAGGCGTCGCGGGGAAGGGCAGACGCCCACGTCCAATCAATCGCCACGCGGCGCCCGAGGCCGCAGGCTTTTGGGGCCCACGGCGCTTCGCACTTGCCCCTTCGCTTCCCTGCTAGGCCAAGCCCGGGCGCGCCTTGGGCCCGGGGGCTACTGTCGGCGTTTTGGGAACGGGGGTCCCCAGACTTGCCTGCCTGCGGCCTGCTGCGTGGCTCAAGTGGGGGCCCAGTGCGGCCCATCTTCATCATCTCAACCTCAAGACCCTCGCGAGGGGCCAAGCCTCGCGTGGCGGACGGCAGAAAGCTTCCTCTGAGGCAGCCTCATCAGGCAGGCTCGCGAGGAGGTGGAGAGACCAAGGCGGGGATACCTCACGAGGAGCCCGTGACGATCGAGACCAGGCGGGCGCCAGGGGGCAAGCACAGGCCAAGGCACCAGGCAAAGGTTACCATTCCAGTTCAACAAGACCAAGACCAGCAGAGCGGCAGGACTGAGGTCACCATGGAGCCCAAGACGGCGTCATCACCAGTGCTTTCGGCAGCCGAAGACCACCTTTGGTAAGGATAACTTGTACTATATGTTCCCCTTCAAAATGGCCAATTGTTGGCGCCCTTCCCGCTCATTATTTGGGGAGAGGCCCAGGGCCTCTATAAATAGAGCTAGCCACCACAGAGTAGAGGAGGATCGATCGAGAGAGAGAGAGAGACATCTAGAAATCTGGTAGAACCCCAGCAGAGAGAGAAAGAGGCGACTGAACTCACCCGAGCAGTTCATCGCACCAGCTCAAGAACACCTCTCGCGAGGCTATTCTTCCCTTGTACTGTTCATCATCAGCCCCTGAGGCAATCCACCACACCACACACTGGAGTAGGGTATTACACCACAACGGTGGCCCGAACCAGTATAAACCTTGTGTCCCTTGTGTTGTTCATTCTTTCCGTCTTAGATCACGCGAGGAGATTGGACGTAGATCGGTAGGGGAGAGATCTCCGCGCGCACCCTAGTGTTCGAACCTCAAGGGTCTGCCGGAACCCGAAATCTGATAGTAAGTACCTCACCTGAAGCTTTTCAATGTACATCATCTCATCAGTTATGGGTTTACTGATGCTTGCAATGACACAGGAACTCGCATTACCCATCTGGGCTCTGACATGCGGATGAAGCTGAAGGCTGCCTATACACTGACAGAACCGTTATATTCCGGAGCCCAATGGGCCATTTGCACCACTGCGCATAACAAACTGCTTCCAACCTTGATAAAGGAAACCATTGAGAAGCTGTCAATGCTGCCCGCCCGGTTGGATGAACCGAAAAGATCAGCTGCATGGTCAGGTGCGCTGACTGCGCTAATCCGGGCAAAGGCATGGATACCGGATCTTGAACCGTCGGATATACGCAACGGCTATCCTGGTGTAAAGGAGGACGGCTCAGAATTTAACAATGACGATCTTTGAAGGTTGACAAGGGAAATGCACCCCATAGCAAGCAAATTGGCTGAAGAAACGGATCTCTCTCACTATCAGTCGGTTTATGATTCTGATCAGAAAAGATATCCTGTGCCAACACATGATGTAGAAGATCTTATTCCGTCAATCCGTAAGCACACTTATGCCCCTGATGTTGACCCCTCAAACCTTATAAGTGATGAAGCTGTGTTCCAAGCCTTAACTGGAATCGATTGGGCAACCATTGACTTCTAGCTACTGGGTACAGAGGAGGAAGATGCACCAGCGCAGGACGATCCACAGCCGTCAATTCAGCCTGGTGACGAGTCATGATCCAGAGGTCGGTTTAGCGTTCTGCGCACTGCCACACTTGATGAAAACAATTATTCTTTTGGGCATTGAAACGCCTTGTAATAGGCTAGTTGAAAACACTTGGTCTGCTATGCCATCATGCATACTTATTTTGCCTGATACAGTGAATCCACCATGCTTTTCATAATTCATAGCAGTGTTATTCAAATTGTTCCTGCATACAATAAGTTTGAAAGTGTCCTAGCGGTTTACCGCTGGACGGGTCATGATGCCCAAATATATAGTCGGGGTTTATAACCAAGGCTGTACTTTGAAAATAATGAAAGACGAAAGAAATGATACCTATGATATTGAATCACTCTGTTGGTTGACCAACTTTTGTATAGTTAGGGCTATAACCCCAATCCTGAGTATTGATAACTCCTTCCTTGTTTTGCCGGTTTATGTCCAGTGAGTCCTGACGTGCTTTCTCATTATCAGCTTCAACTTAAGCCGCCACACGGGGCGAGTCATGATGGATGTCACTAGGGAGAACCGCCTCTGCTCTGTAAACCATGAAGAAGGGCGTGTAACCCGTAGATCTGTTCGGTGTGGTGTTTATACTCCATAACACGGAAGGTAACTCCTCCACCCAACAGCCCGGCGTCTGCTTTAAAGGAACGATACATCGGGGCTTGATGCCTCTCAAAATCTCTTGATTGGCTCTCTCTGCTTGACCATTAGATTGGGGGTGAGCCACTGATGATACATCAAGCCGGATATGCTCACGTTGACCAAATTCTTCCATAGCACCCTTGGACAAATTAGTACCATGATTAGTTATGATGCTGTGTGGAAAACCAAAACGGAAGATCACCTTTTTGATGAATTGAGCCGCCGTGGCTGCATCACACTTACTGACTGGCTCTGCCTCTACCCACTTGGTAAACTTATCAACCGCCACCAGCAGGTGGGTCTTCTTGTCCTTGGATCTCTTAAAGGGCCCAACCATATCCAGCCCCCAAGTTGCAAATGGCCAAGTGATTGGAATCATCCTTAATTCTTGAGCCGAAACATGAGCGCGGCGTGCAAACTTCTGACAACTGCCACACCTCTTTACCAAATCCTCAGCATCAGCATGAGCCGTCAACCAATAAAAACTGTGACGAAAGGCCTTAGCTACCAAGGATTTTGAACCGACGTGGTAACCACAATCTCCTTCGTGGATCTCACGCAAAATCTCACAGCCTTCTTGAGGAGACACACAACGCTGAAACATCCCTGTTACGCTGCAATGATGCAACTCCCCATTGATAATGGTCATTGACTTGGATCATCGGATTATCTGCCGGGCCAAAGTTTCATCGTCCGGTAACTCGCCCCGGTTCATGTACGCCAGGTATGGGACTGTCCAATCCGGGATAACGTGAAGAGCCGCCACCAATTGAGCCTCCGGGTCAGGAATAGCCAAATCCTCCTCTGTAGGTATCTTGACAGATGGATTATGTAGCACATCCAGGAAGACATTGGGCGGCACCGGTTTACATTGAGAGCCTAAGTGACTTAAAGCATCCGCCGCTTCATTCTTTTGCCAGCCTACATGGTTAACCTAATAACCCTTGAAATGACCAGCCACTATATCCACCTCTTGTCGATACGCTGCCATGAGTGGATCCTTGGAATCCCAAGTGCCAGACACCTGTTGAGCCACCAGGTCCGAGTCACCAAAGCATTTAACCCAGCTTAAATTCATATCCTTAGCCATCCGAAGACCATGGAGCAAGGCCTCATATTCAGCTGCATTGGTAGTGCAAGGGAACATTAAACGGAGAACATAACAAAACTTATCACCTCGTGGGGAAGTTAATATGACTCCAGCCCCCGAGCCTTCCAATTGTCTGGACCCATCAAAATGAATAGTCCAATAAGTGTTATCTGGATTTTCCTCTGGTGCCTGCAACTCTGTCCAATCATTGATGAATTCCACAAGTGCTTGGGATTTGATTACTGTGTGAGGCGTATATTTTAACCCCTGAGGTCCAAGCTCATTAGCCCATTTGGCAATCCGGCTAATTGCTTCTCTGTTTTGGATGATATCCCCCAAGGGAGCAGAATTGACCATAGTGATAGGATGACCCTGAAAATAGTGCTTGAGCTTCCGGCTTGCCATGAAAACTCCATACACCAGCTTCTGCCAATGTGGGTACCTCTGCTTGGATTCAATAAGCACCTCACTGATATAATAAACTGGCCGTTGAACCGAATACTCTTTTCCGGCCTCCTTGTGCTCCACAACTATAGACACACTAACAGCCCGGGCATTAGCAGCCACATACAACAACAAAGGCTCTTTATCAACAGGAGCAGCAAGGACAGGCGGCTCAGCTAGCTGCTGCTTTAGACTCTCAAACGCTTCATTGGTAGCCTCACTCCAAACAAAGTCATCCATCTTCTTCAGCATCTGATACAAAGGGATGGCCTTCTCCCCTAACCGACTGATAAACCGGCTTAATGCTGCAATATGGCCCGCCAGACGCTGAACATCGTTAATAAACGCCGGTTTACCCAGAGATGTAATATCTTTGATCTTATCCGGATTAGCTTCAATGCCCCTGTTAGACATAGAAAACCCAAGAGTTTGCCTGCCGGTACACCAAAGACACATTTGGCCGGATTGAGCATCATCTTATAAACCCGGAGGTTATCAAAAGTCTCCTTCAAATCATCTATCAATGTTTCCTCCTTTCTGGACTTCACCACAATATCATCGACATAAGCATGAACATTGCGCCCGATCTGATTGTGAAGACAACTCTGTACACAACACTGATAAGTCGCCTTGGCACTCTTGAGCCCAAAAGGCTTAGATACACAGCAGAAGGCTCCAAAGGGAGTTATGAAAGCTGTCTTCTCCTGGTCCTTAACTGCCATTTTGATCTGATGGTAACTGGAATAAGCGTCCAGAAAACACAAACGGTCACAACCCGCCGTAGCATCAATGATTTGATCAATACGAGGGAGAGCAAAGGGATCAGCTGGACAGGCCTTGTTCATATCTATGTAGTCCACACACATACACCAAGTGTCGTTCTTCTTAAGTACCAGCACCGGATTAGCTAGCCACTCAGGGTGAAAGACCTCCACAATAAACCCTGCGACCAAGAGCCGGGCTACCTCCTCTCTAATAGCCTTGTGCCTTTCTTCATTGAAGCGGCGGAAAAACTGACTGACCAGTTTAAACTTAGGATCTATATTAAGAGTGTGCTCAGTGAGTTCCCTCGGTACACCTGGCATGTTAGAAGGTTTCCATGCAAAGATGTCCCAGTTCTCACGGATGAACTCGATGAGCGCGCTTTCCTATTTCGGATACAGGTTAGCACTGATGCTGAACTGCCTGGATGAATCGCCGGGAACAAAGTCAACCAACTTAGTCTCCTCGGCCGATTTAAACTTCAAAGGCGGATCACGCTCTATAGTTGGTTTTTTCAGAGAGGTCATATCCGCCGGATCAATATTGTCTTTGTAAAACTTCAACTCCTCTGTTGCACAAACCGACTCAGCATAGGCCGCATCTCCTTCTTCACATTCCAAAGCAATCTTCCGGCTCCCATGCACTGTGATGGTCCCCTTATGACCCGGCATCTTAAGCTGCAGATAAACATAACAGGGCCTTGCCATGAACTTAGCATATGCCGGCCGTCCAAACAGGGCATGATATGGGCTCTTGATTTTTACCACTTCAAAATTCAATGTTTCTGATCTTGAATCATGATCATCTCCAAAAGCAACCTCTAGAGCTATCTTACCAACTGGGTACGCCGATTTACTAGGCACCGCGCCATGAAAGATGATGTTCGATGGTTCAAGATTCTTATCTGTCAACCCCATGCGACGGAAGGTTTCATAATAAAGGATATTGATACTGCTCCCTCCGTCCATGAGTACCTTGGTGAACTTGTACTCCCCAACCTGAGGTGCCACTACTAAGGCCGGATGACCCGGATTATCAACCTGGGGTGGATGATCCTCTCGACTCCACATGATGGGTTGTTCAGACCAGCGCAGATAACGGGGCACTACCAGTTCAACGGAGTTCACTTCCCTTTTATGAAGCTTCTAATCGCGCTTACATAGGCTAGTGGTGAAGACATGATACTGTCCACTGTTCAACTGCTTCGGATTACTCTGATAACCCGATTGTTGCTGCTACTGACCTCCCTGATGATCATAACCGCCATGGTTACCCTGATTGCCTTCATTGCCATGTCCGGTTTGATTGCCTTGAAATCCTGAACCGGAGCTGCCTCCACCATAACCTGGCCCATGAGAACCGCCTCCTGAACCGTCGTGCGGTCCCTGGTCGTACTGGAACGAACTTGAATTTTTAAACTCCCGCATGATAAAATAATCCTTCCAAAGGTGTGTAGCGGGCCTCTCTCGCGACCCGTGCTTTGGGCAAGGTTCATTTAACATGCGTTCAAGATTGGGACCTGAACCTCTACCCCGCTGGGGCAGTTTACCCTTACGGCGCTGACCATTATCCTGGGTGCTGGTGTTAGCCACAAAATCCAAGCTGTTGTCCACCTTGCGCTTACCGTTGTTCCCGTGACCCGCCGAGTTATGCTGCTGCCCCTTGGCAATGCCATTCTTCTTTCCCTTCCCCGTTGTCAGTGTCAAAACCGGCGGATCTCGGGTAGGGGGTCCCGAACTATGCGTCTAGGGCGGATGGTAACAGGAGGCAGGGAACACGATGTTTTACCCAGGTTCGGGCCCTCTTGATGGAGGTAAAACCCTACGTCCTGCTTGATTTATTCTTGATGATATGAGTATTACAAGAGTTGATCTACCACGAGATCGGAGAGGCTAAACCCTAGAAGCTAGCCTATGGTATGATTGTCTGTTGTCCTACGGACTAAAACCCTCCGGTTTATAAAGACACCAGAGGGGGCTAGGGTTACACAAGGTCGGTTACAAAGGAGGAGATATACATATCCGTAGTGCCTAGCTTTCCTTCCACGCCAAGTAGAGTCCCATCCGGACATGAGACGAAGTGTCCAATCTTGTATCTTCATAGTCCAACAGTCCGGCCAAAGGATATAGTCCGGCCGTCCGGAGACCCCTAATCCAGGACTCCCTCAGTAGCCCCTGAACCAGGCTTCAATGACGATGAGTCTGGAACGCTGTATTGTCTTCGGCATTGCAAGGCGGGTTCCTCCTCCGAATACACCACAGAAGAATTTGAATACAAGGATAGTGTCCAACCCTGCAAAATAAGTTCCACATACCACCGTAGAGAGAATAATATTTCCACAAATCTAATCTGCTGACACGCTTTGGCAACATGACATTATGCCATGGCCCGGTGATTATTTGAGCCGTTTCCTTTAACTAGCCCCGCACATAATGTGAGGCAGTTTTTTGACACGTCTTGTCAAAGCAGAGATCGTGTCCCCCTTATTACAGGATTCTCATCAATACGGGCGTGGGTAACCCCACCGCGCCATCGATTATGACACTTGGGGGATAAGCGAGTTTTGCCAGGCTAGTGGGGGCGCATAGTTTCGGCCGCCCTTATAAAGGGAGAAGGTTTAACCTTTTTCTACCCACGCCTTCTTCCTCCTTGCTCATCCATTCTTGCACACTCGAGCTCCAATGCCCAAGTCCACATCCTTCCCCTCAACCTTCTCCAATCATGTCCGGAGCAGGAGGCAAATGGATGGCTTCCTCCATTACGGAGGGACACATCAAGAAGCTGTGTGGAGCCGGATACTTAGCCGCGAATATCGCACATCGGCTGCCCGCTGCAGGGCACATCGTTCCTGCACCTGAACCTCACGAGAGGGTAGTTTTCCTCCACCACTTCCTCCACGGACTGGGGTGTCCCCTCCATCCATTCGTCCGTGGTCTCATGTTCTACTACGGGTTGGACTTCCATGATCTGGCCCCGAACTTCATCCTCAACATTTCGGCATTCATCGTCGTGTGTGAGGCTTTCCTCCGCATCCGGCCCCACTTCGGCATGTGGTTAAAGACCTTCAATATCAAGCCGAAGGTGGTGGGAGGCCAACAAGCAGAATGCGGCGGAGCCATGGTGGGCAAGATGCCCAATGTTATATGGCTTGAAGGCTCCTTCATGGAGACCATAAAGGGGTGGCAGTCGGCGTGGTTCTACATCACCGAGCCGTGTGACACGAACTGGGTGGCTGCCCCCGAGTTTCGATCCAGAATCCCCACGCGGCTCACCTCCTGGAAAGAGAAGGGCTTGTCCTGGTTCATCGGTGGAGCTGGACGAACTCTAGAAATGTATCCGGAATATCGCAGGCAAGAAGCTCAAGCTTGTCAACATAGTCCAGGTCATGCTCATCCACCGGATCCTCCCGTGTCAACAACGGGATTTCAACTTGTGGGAGTTCGACCCGGCCCAGCACCAGACTCTGAGCGAGCTTTTCGACACGACGCACAAGGACGTCTGGAGGGTGCTGTTCAAGGGCGTCGAGGTCCCTCCCTCTCTCACTGAGGACCGCGAGCTAAGCGCGAAGCGCCTAGCGCATTCGGTGAGTTTTATACATCTGGTAGGATATTTATTTCCCCTAGCTTAACCATGTGCGGGGTCTGAGCTCCATGCCTTTGACAGGACTGGGTGGAGACGTCAGGGTAGATTAACTGTCCGGCCCCTCTGCCCGAAGACACTGCGGACGCTCTCCTGACGGAGATGCTGACTCCGGCTCCTTACAAGGTGTCGGAGAAGACCAAGAAGGCCAAGGGAACCCGAAAGATTTCCCGATGCCAGGTGTTATCGGACTCATCGTTCGATAACTCCGCGATGCACTCCTCCCCGGAAGACGAGGAGGAAGATGAAGATGCTCCCCCTCCAGCCGGGGGAGACAAGAAAAGGAAGGCCGCCCCAACCGGGGGGCCGAAGGGTCCAAGAAGGGAAGGGTCCAAGAAGGGAAGGACTCTCCTTTCGGACTACTCCACCACCACTGCCGAAGGCGAAGATGAGTGGCTGCTCAGGGCCAAGCCCCTGGCAAAGTCGTAAGTATTCGGATGCCAGAGTAACTCAGAGCATACCTTTGTCGCACTGCTTATCCTAACGCTGAATTATGATTATGTAGACCTCCACAAGCCCGTATCGACGTATCTTTGTTGGACGGCTCCCTGGGCTCGTCGGATATGGATAGTGATCCACTTCCGACCGCCACCTCCCCTTACCCTACGGACAACACCGAGGTATTGTCTCAAGAGGCACCGGGTCGAGGGGAGACAGTCCCGTAGGCGCCTCAAGGCGACCTTCCGGATTCCGGGAGCAGAGGGAGCAAGGCTCCCGAGGGCTCCGAGTTCTGCCCTCAGCCGAACACCGCGCCGGAACCTCCAGTGGTTCCGGACTCAGACAGGGGGCCTCCTTCCAAAAGGGGCAAGACACCTGTGCCGGTGACCTCTGTCCATCCAGAGGCACCGGACAGTCTGCTGGGAGCGCTTCGCAGCGCTTCCATCAACGAAGAGCACCACACTATTATGAGTGCGGTGATCCAGAAGGTTCAGTCTTCCAAGAGCGGACTGACTGAAGCCTGTGCCAGCCTTCTAACAGGCTTTGAGGTACGTATTTGAAATATAGGAAAAATATTACCGCATAGACAGTAGCCCCTGATGCTCTGTTCAGTGTTCACAAAGAAAAGCCGAACAGAGGATCAAACAATATCGCAGGAGTCTAATATAAGTATGTCTATATGCGTATGCAGGCTTCACTGCTGGCCTCTGCCGCACTGACTGCAGAGGTCGCCGCACTGAAGCAGGACCTCGAAGGGTCCAAGGAAGAGCTCGGTCTTGCCAAGAGGTAGCTCGAGGAGAACAAAGGTAAGTAATACCTAGTCTATGGATATATAGAAAAAGAATGCGATTGCAAAATGACAGGATCATCGTAAATTTTCTAGGGGCCACGCCCAAGGTGGCGACCCTGAAGCAAGCGCTATCTGAGGCCGAAAAAAAAGCAGCCAAGGAGCGCACCGAGCGAGAAAGGCAGGAGGCTCGGGTGGGCGAGGTGCAGCAAGAGCTCCACGCTCTCGTAACGAAGCATGAGGCGTTGGAGCTTGACTTGAAGACGCGAGAGTCCGAGCTTGCCGCGGCCCTCGAGAGCACAAAGAATGCCAAGGCCGAAGCCCAAAAGGCCCTCCAGGAGATTGATGCGATGAAGAAGATAGCGGCGGGTAAGGCATTCTATTTCCAAAGCAAGCATGTGAAAGTAAATTTCTTGTTACTTACCTGAATCCGTAGCTCTCCAGGAGCATTCGCAGATTTGCCCCGCAGCGTGTCAGATGCCGCACAGTTTTACCAGGCCGAGGAGGGAAGCTCAATGGAGAAGCTGTTCTGGTCTCAGTATACTGGGACCGAACACCCGATGCCTCTGAGCGACCAGCTGAAGCAACTGGTCGAGCTGCACAAGGCGGCCGAACATGCCATGAAGGGCTTTATAGTCCGGATGTGACCTGGAGACGCCCTTCTCAGCTACTTCGGCCTGGTGAGGCGGCTTATGGATGCCTTCCCACGGCTGGAAGTCATCAAGCGGTCTGTCTGCATCGAAGGTGCATGCCGGGTTTCTCCCGTGTGAAGGTGCAATGGGCCAAGAGGGACGCCATGAAGCTGGTGAAGGAAGGGCCGCCGGAGGGCAAGGAGCATCACCACCCCGAGATGTACTATGAGGGTGTCCTGAAGGGTGTCCGTCTTGTAGTGGACGAGTGTGCAAAAGATGTAATATTTGAATGAACTTCTCGTGTAATCCTGTATTATGAAAAACTTGTTCATATGCGCTATGCAACGCTTGTCTGAATTTAAAATATTGCCTTTTGTTCAGCTGTTTATCAAATCTGAGAGATGGCTAGTCATTGGCTTCTGCCCCCACGCCACGAGTGCTGGGGTGTTCGGGATAAACCTGAGCACTCTTGTTCCCATTGTTGGGTCCTTCGAGGGAGGTGGTCCGCACAACGAACAAGGCAATCGGACTATAATGCGTTATCACTCTCACTTAGCAATAGAATTCTATAATTTTAAATTTCGGCGAAGCCCCTAGTATTCGGAAGGCCGAATTTGGGGCGAGATACACGCCTTAAGCCGGACATGGCCAACTCCTCGCTCTAAGCGACATAAGTCTTTAGGGACTCGAAACCTCTCGAACAGCGACCAGTCTCTCGCCTTATCATGACAGTTAGTTTTAGCTTTCTCTACTGAGGTGCTTAGCCCAGCAGAACCGGGGCACAATCGTCGTAGTTCTCCCAGTGCTACCTTAGCCGATATAGCAGAACATAAGGTACCAAAACATGGGAGCCAGGAAAACCCAACTATTGACCCAAGACATGATTCAGAGCTGATGCATATAATGCTATAAGTTCGGGGTGCCACACTGTCGAAAGTGTTCGGATTTCTCACGCCGTATTATGGGGTATGCTTAAGCCCCTAGCGTATTGGCCGTACCAGAGTGTACGAGTGCTAGATGTCATGAATGAACATATATATAAAAAGGAAGAATGCAATAATAGTCTTAATGCTATGCATTGTTTATTCAAAAAGGTGCGTTAAAGCGGAATGATACAAGTAGTGCGATAAGCAAAAAGTAGGACTGTTTGACATGTCCCTTCCAAGGGCAAGATGAGGAATAGTATTAAAGCAAATATTTCACTCGTTATCATAATCCACCTGGGAGTTCCATGGTGTGACATAGCTTTCTGCCTCCTTGGTTGCTGCATCATGTGTTCGGAAATCATGCTGCCGGATAGGGTTTCCAGAGATTAAAGTCCTGAAAGAGAAAAATAACAAAGCGGGAAGCCCCTTGTGCGGTTTAAGCCGTGACTTGGAGCGTGCCGCAGTCGTGCCCCCCTCCCCGCCTGTGCCCATGGTATTTTTAATGTGTAATTATGTACGCGTGGCACGGATTTCGCCGTTTGGCTGGGACCGGGGTGGGGGCCGCATTGCTATGCGAGCTCGGAACGTGCTAGGCGGTCCTGTTGTCAATTACTCCGGGCGCGCTTGAAGGTGTCCGGGTCCTTAATCGCCGAACTAGTGGATTGCCTTAAGAGGCTGCTTTGCGCTTCTGCTGCGAGGGCCGCAGTGTGCTCCTCCATGCGGAGAGAGCACTCTGTGTTTCCATTGACTGTGATGACCCCCTGAGGTCCTGGCATCTTGAGCTTGAGATATGCATAATGCGGTACCGCATTGAATCTCGCAAATGCGGTTCGCCCGAGCAGTGCATGGTAGCCACTGCGGAACGGGACTATGCCGAAGATTAACTCTTCTCTTCGGAAGTTATCCGGAGATCCAAAGACCACTTCCAGTGCTAATGAGCCTGTGCAATGGGCCTCTACACCTGGTATGACGCCTTTAAAGGTCGTTTTAGTGGGCTTGATCCTTGAGGGGTCTATACCCATTTTGCGCACTGTGTCCTGATAAAGCAGGTTCAGGCTGCTGCCGCCATCCATAAGGACTCGAGTGAGGTGAAATCCATCAATGATTTGGTCTAAGACCAATGCGGCGAATTCGCCATGATGGATACTAGTCGGGTGGTCCCTGCGGTCGAAGGTGATCGGGCAGGAAGACCATGGGTTGAACTTTGGGGCGACTGGCTCCAACCCATATACGTCCCTGAGCGCACGCTTCCGCTCCATCTTGGGGATGTGGGTTGCGTATATCATGTTCACCGTCCCCACTTGTGGGGGGAACCTCTTCTGTCCTCCGGTGTTCGGCTGCCGGGGCTCCTCCTCGTCATCGCTATGTGACCCCTTATCTTTGTTTTCGGCATTTATCTTGCCGGCCTGCTTGAACACCCAACAATCCCTGTTGGTGAGGTTGGCTGGCTTGTCGGGGGTGCCGTGTATTTGGCACGAGCGATCGGGTATACGGTCCAAACTGGACGGGCCCGGAGTGCTTCTTTTGGATGGCTTTTTCCGCTGACCGGGTTTAGAGCCTTTGAATCCGGCATTGACTGTCGTATCCTCGGTATCGTCATTGTTAATGCGGCGCTTATGTTTGTTGTGACGTGATCTGCCATTGCCATCCTTGGTATCTGAAGTACCTTGGTTCTTTGATATGTTATTGCCCGAGCCAGCCAGCTGTCTTCTCCCGCACAAAAGCGGGTCATGAGTGTCGTGAGGGCTGCCATAGATTTCGGCTTTTCCTGGCCAAGGTGTCGGGCGAGACATTCGTCGCGGATGTTGTGCTTGAAAGCTGCTAGGGCCTCTGCATCTGGACAGTCGTCGATTTGATTTTTCTTTGTTAGGAACCGTGTCCAGAATTGCCCAGCCGATTCCTCTGGCTGCTGAATTATGTAGCTCAAGTCATCGGCATCTGGTGGTCGCACATAAGTGCCCTGAAAGTTGTCGAGGAATGCGGCTTCCAGATCTTCCCAACAGCCGATGGACTCTGCAGGCAAGCTGTTGAGCCAATGCCGAGCTGATCCTTTGAGTTTGAGTGGGAGGTATTTGATGCCGTGTAGGTCATAACCGCGGGCCATGTGGATATGCAGGAGGAAATCCTCGATCCATACCGCGGGATGTGTTGTGCCGTCATATGATTCTATATTTACGGGTTTGAAACCCTCTGGGATTTGATGATCCATTACTTCGTCTGTGAAGCATAAGGGGTGTGCGGCGCCTCTGTACTGGGCTATGTCGCGACGTAGCTCGAATCAGTCTTGCCCGCTGTGTTCAGCCCGGCCGGGCTTACTTTTACTATATCCGGTGTGACGATTATCGTCTTGCATAGTGGCGCGCCCTCGTGATCCATAGATCGATCTTGCATGTTTTGCTTTGTCCTCCAATACGTCTCGCATGTCTAGCGTATTTCCCCATGACTTTTTATTTGAATGGCGTCGGGGTGCGGGCAGAGCTTTTGGCTGGAATGTCTCTCTGTCACGGCCATGAGGTGGCCGATCAGCCGCGTCATACGCCGGGGATGTAGGTTTTGGTGCTTCCTCCTCCAGTCGGGATAGCAACCTGCACTGTGGGTAACTCTTGGAGGGGCGTTCGAGTTTGTATTCCTCGGCCGCCAGGACTTCAGTCCATCTGTCAGCTAGCAAATCTTGATCAGCTTGAAGCTGCTGCTTTTTCTTAAGGCTATTTTCCGTGGCTATAAGCCGGCGCTTGAAGCGCTCTGGTTCGACGGGATCCTCAGGCACGACGAATTCATCATCGTCGAGGCTTGCCTCGTCTTCGGAGGGAGGCATGTAATTATCATCCTCCGCCTCTCCATCTGCCGCTCTCTCTGGAGGGCTGGCTTCTCCATCCTCCTGCCCCAAATCTTGCTGAAGGGGATTGTTGTTGTCTTCGGCACTGTCTGGAGTGCTATTATCTCCGGTGCCAGTATCACCACTTTTGCCTTGGCGGGACTTAGAGCAGCGCCGCTGACGCTGGCGCTTGGGTTGCTTCTTGGAGGGGCCATCCTCCGTTGTCTCGTCACCATTGCCTTCTTTGGGTGTGTCCACCATGTATATATCGTATGATGAGGTGGCTGTCTAGTGCCCTGTGGGCAGTGGTTCCTCTTCGTCTCCCGCATTGTCGTCCATACCGTCGATGTCTTCGGAGTCGAAGTCGAGCATGTCGGTTAAGTCATCGATAGTGGCTACTAAGTGGGTGGTGGGTGGGCGGCGAATTTCTTCGTCATCCGCATCCCAATCCTGTCGGACATAGTTCGGCCAGGATCCTCCTGACAAGGAGAGAGAACTTAATGAGTTCAGTATGTCGCCGAAGGGCGAGTGTTGAAAAATATCCGCGGAGGTAAACTCCATGAGCGGCGCCCAATTGGATTCGATAGGAACGGGCGCAGGCGATTCGGAGCCCGTGGCCAGAGAAGGATCCGGCAGTTTGGCAACACAGCTCTCGTGAAGGGTAAGGTCGATATTCGGCTCGATCGCCGCAGAGGATATGACCTCCGTGGCGGGGTCTATCCACCTGTCCATGGATGGCGCAACTGGCTCCAAATTGAGGCTCAGAGCGGCTGCCGGTGCGATCTCCTGAATACGGTCCGATTGTAGAGCTAAATCATACTTATCGTGACCGCGTGGCACACATGGCAGGGGCTCGAATCCATCGAAGATCAAGTCTCCGCGGATATCGGCCGTGTAATTTAAGCTTCCAAACCTGACCTGGTTGCCAGGGGCGTAACTTTCGATCTGTTCCAGATGGCCAAGCGAGTTGGCCCGCAGTGCGAAGCCGTCAAACACAAAGATCTGTCCGGGGAGAAAAGTCTCACCCTGGACTGCATCGCTATCGATGATAGTAGGATCCATCAAGCCTAACGGTGACGACACAGAGGAACTCTCCATGAAAGCACCAATGTCGGTGTCAAAACCGGCGGATCTCGGGTAGGGGGTCCCGAACTGTGCGTCTAAGGCGGATGGTAACAGGAGGCAGGGCACACGATGTTTTACCCAGGTTCGGGCCCTCTTGATGGAGGTAAAACCCTACGTCCTGCTTGATTTATTCTTGATGATATGAGTATTACAAGAGTTGATCTACCACGAGATCGGAGAGGCTAAACCCTAGAAGCTAGCCTATGGTATGATTGTCTGTTATCCTACGGACTAAAACCCTCCGGTTTATAAAGACACCAGAGGGGACTAGGGTTACACAAGGTCGGTTACAAAGGAGGAGATATACATATCCGTATTGCCTAGCTTGCCTTCCACGCCAAGTAGAGTCCCATCCGGACACGAGACGAAGTCTTCAATCTTGTATCTTCATAGTCCAACAGTCCGGCCAAAGGATATAGTCCGGCCGTCCGAAGACCCCCTAATCCAGGACTCCCTCACCCGTCTTTTCATCCTCAGACGTAGGGTCCTTAGTACTGTCTGAATCGGCATACTTAACCAGAGCTTCCATAAGCGTGGCCATGTCGTTGCAGTGACACTTGAGCCTTCCCAGCTTCATCTTCAAGGGCGTAAACCGGCAATTGCCTTCCAATGCTAAGACGGCCGTGTCAGCATTGATGCGGTCTGATGAATGCAGAATAGTTGAGACTCGCTTTACCCAATGGGTTGTGGACTCCCCCTCCTCTTGAACATAGGCGGCTAAGTCCACAATTGACATGGGCTATTTGCACGTGGCTTTGAAATTCTGGATAAACCGGCTTTTCAACTCGGCCCATGATCCAATGGAGTTAGCTGGTAAGCTTTTTAACCAAGTACAAGATGTTCCCTCCAGAATCATGGTGAAGTACTTAGCACATGCCGCATCATCCACATCCAGCATCTCCATCGCCATCTCATAACTCTCAATCCATGACTTAGAGGGTAAATCGATAGTGTAATTGGGCACCTTACGAGGACCCTTGAAGTCCTTGGGTAGCCGCACGTTACGTATGGCTGGGGAAAGACACGGCACCCCCAAAGAACTAAAAAAACGCCTGGTTCCACCGAAGTAGTTGGACGAACCGGAGTAAGCTGACGGGCCGCATACTGTGCTGCTAACTCTGCTTCTCGGCACGCTCTACCGTGATCCACCACATCCTGGGCATTAGCACCGCTGCCCGCCGGGTTATGACCTCGCGGCGGGTTACAGTTTCTCGCACTGCTTGATACGGCTGGTTCATCAATATGCCTGTTGTAGCTACGACTTGGACGGGGTGTGGAATGAATCCTCTCGCGGCTGTGTGAATAAGCCTGCTGCTGAGTCAAAGCTGTCTGAAGGAGCTCCCTAGCCCGTCGTGTTTCCACTGCTACTGGGGACTCGCCCTCGATCAGGAGAGCTGCCAATCATGAAGCGACGGCAACGATCTTATCCAACGGGTTAGAATAATGACCAGGAGGCATTGGGACGTGCTGTGATGGGACATTATTCTGTCGAGGTGGATCCATTGTGCGCGGCTGAACCGGCGCCCCTGTTCCATGTGCCTCCGCCCGGTTTACCACTGGCCGGTTGCTGGTGCCTGCTCCTGGCGTGTTAAAGAGGTTCCTTCCCTCGTAAATCGGTGGCAGGAGAGACTCATACCTTCTCCTCATGACATCATCTAACACACTCTGATCCCACATAAGCCGATAGGCCTGTGCCTCTAATCCGGCCCGCTCAGCGGACATCCTGGTGTTCTCCGCTGCCAGATCTGCCTTAGCTTGAGTTTCTGATCCTTCACCTTTGCAATTTCCGCGTTATGCTGATCCTAGTTTGCCGCGTCAACCTCAGCTACTAGCAACGTTACCAAAGTGTTGAATAAATCGGACAAAGCCTATGCCGGCGGTCAAGCAGAGCCCCCTGCCCCAGCTGGTGTTGCCGCTGCTGAACCGGAAATCACCGCTGCGGTGGTGGAAGAATGTTGCACCGATTGTGTCCCGGCCATGAAGATCATAACTCGGCTCAGCGGTTCAAGGAGGTCCGGAATACTATCGCCATCGGAACCACCACTAATCTGGCATCATGCAGCTGATATAGCGACTCGGTCTCGCCGGTTGAAGACTCGTCATCAGAGTATACGTCGGTTTCGCCACCAGATACCGATCTATACTCAGATTCTGCTCTATGGATGACTCCCACGAAGGCACGCTTCATGGCTTGCTGAACGCAGGCATGTCTTTGATACGTCCATTTTGCATCATGCTTTTATATCGATACTTATCGCATTATGGACTGTTACTTCACTTTATATCACAATACTTACGGCTATTTTCTCTTATTTTACAAGGTTTACATAAAGAGGGAGAATGCCGGCAGCTAGAATTCTGGTCTGGAAAAGGAGCAAATATTAGAGACCTATTCTGCGCAACTCCAAAAGTCCTGAAACTCCACGGAACATCTTAAAAGAAATAAAGAAAAATCCACGCCAAAGATGAAGGCCAGGGGGCCCACACCCTTCTCACGAGGGTGGGGGCGCGCCCCCCCTAGGGCGCGCCCCCTACCTCGTGGGCCCCCTGGTGGCTCTCCGATGCCCATCTTCTCCTATATGAGGTCTTTCGATGATAAACAAATAAGGAGGAACTTTTCGGGACAAGACTCCGCCGCCACGAGGCGGAACCTTGGCGGATCCAATCTAGAGCTCCGACAGAGCGGTTCTGCCGGGGAAACTTCCCTCCCGGAGGGGGAAATCATCACCATCGTCATCACCAACGCTCCTGTCGTCAGGAGAGGGCAATCTCTATCAACATCTTCACCAGCACCATCTCATCTCCAAACCCTAGTTCATCTCTTGTATCCAATTCTTGTCTCAAAGTCCGGGATTGGTGCTAGTAGGTTGCTAGTAGTGTTGATTACTCCTTGTAGTTGATGCTAGTTAGTTTAATTGGTGGAAGATCATATGTTCAGATCCTATATGCATATTATTACCCCTCTTATTTTGAACATGAATATGCTTTGTGAGTAATTAAGTTCGTTCCCGAGGACAAGGGAGAAGTCTTGCTATGAGTAGTCATGTGAATTTGGTATTCGTTTGATATTTTGATAAGATGTATGTTGTCTAGCCTCTAGTGGTGTTATGTGCACGTCGACTACATAACACTTCACCATTATTTGGGCCTAGAGGAAGGCATTGGGAAGTGATAAGTAGATGATGGGTTGCTAGAGTGACAGAAGCTTAAACCCTAGTTTATGCGTTGCTTCGTAAGGGGCTGATTTGGATCCATATGTTTCATGCTATGGTTAGGTTTACCTTAATACTTTTGTTGTAGTTGTGGATGCTTGCAATAGAGTTTAATCATAAGTGGGATGCTTGTTCAAGTAAGAACAGCACCCAAGCACCGGTCCACCCACATACCAAATTATCAATGTATCGAACACGAATCATATGAACGTGATGAAAACTAGCTTGACGATATTCCCATGTGTCCTCGGGAGAGCTTTTCCTATTATAAGAGTTTGTTCCGGCTTGTCCTTTGCTACAAAAGGATTGGGCCACCATGTTGCACGTTATTTACTTTTCTTACTTGTTGCTCGTTACAACCTATCTTATCACAAAACTATTTGTTACCACTTATTTCAGTACTTGCAGAGAATACCTTGCTGGAAACCGCTTATCATTTCCTTCTGCTCCTCGTTGGGTTCGACACTCTTACTTATCGAAAGGACTACGATAGATCCCCTATACTTGTGGGTCATCAGTCTTGCACGCTGAGCAGTCTGGATGATGTCGGCGCGGATGTCCGGCTCAGGGCCCGATTCACCGATCTTGCCAATGAAGACGTGTATTCTGCCAAAGGGGACCTGGTACCCGTACTCGATCGAGCCGGCCTCGGGGCCCCAGCCTGCGTCGTCGATGTAGAGCCGCAACGACTCATGGTCATCCGGCCCACAGCATATCCCTTAAATCCTTCGAAGCTGCCCTTCAAGAACTCGAAACCATCGTGCAATAGCCCCACGATGGGCGCCAACTGTCGTGGTTTTGTCATGGCAGATGTCCTCGTGAAAGGACTTAGTCATGGAGCCATCGCAACAGATTAGCCTGAAGGGGTTAAAGCGGATAAGGGACGTGAGGAATTATACTGATTCAGCCCCTTACGATGAAGGTAAAAGCCTACGTCTAGTTGTGATGGAATTGCTTGGGTTTCGATGACTAGGGAGCGAATCCGCTTTGCCTGGGTCTTGAGTTATCGTTTGTTGTCCGTCCCTAAACCGCTGCCAGGTCATCCCTTTGTATACACAGGTTGACGCCCAGCGGTTTACAGAATCACGAGGCCGGCTCATAAACGTGCCCGGCTCGGTTTCTACTTTTCCTTGCCTTACAACGTAAGCTCATATCATATGGCGGTTTATATCTACGGGCCCTGATCCGCCTTTGGGCCCTGGGCCTTCATGTAGATTTCCTCTGTAAAGCGCCATATCCCTTTCCTTCGTGGGCTTCAAACATGACTAACTCCTGCTGGGCAAAACCCGGCCCCTCATGGCCGGTTTATATTTAATAGTAATATCCCCAGCATATAATATTTTCAAAAAATCAGGAATTGATAACCCCATCCAGGGTGGCTCATAGTCACGTCCAGTTTTTTTTGAAAAGATCACTTTGGCGGCTCATAGCCTCAATAAACTCAATATTGATCAATATAACCCGGAGCCGGATAACCTGACAATATTTTCAGATGGCCATATGATGGGTTTAAACGCAATGATTCATAGGAGAAATAGCAGTATTCTTACTCATGTGTAAAGCTCTGCATATCGTACACAAAGTTTAAACAACATATGCCTTGGCGACTTAACGTCGAAAACCAGGGCGGGTAACAACCCAACATAATATAATATTATGCAATTATGGAAATGACTAAAGTTAAGGCCATCTAAGCCAAAAATGTACTAGCGACTTAAAGTCAAAAACCAGGGCGGGTTATCAAACCTCGCATATTCATATAACCAGGAAAACATACCTGTAGGATTGATTTATACTGCTGGCTTACATTGCCATACCAAGTTAGGGTAACAATCCAATGATTTATAAGCGCATGATTCCAATGGCGCAATCCAAAATATACTGGCGTGTCAGGACCCCGATTCCAAGTCACATCGATCTAGCCGGTAAAACCTCATATCACTTTGCGGCCTCACGCACGGTATCCCACGGGTGTCGCCTTACCATGGCCCGGGACCGTTTGCGCCTTTTGGCTCACGTATATGATAGTGTCGCTAGCATCCATATGACAGAGAACCCGGGCCAACATGGCTAGTCGTGAACCCAAAGCGGCACAGACCTATGGAGACAGGCATACATGAATCACATCGAACATTTCGGTCATCAACGAGTGATTCCAGGCTGTAGCACTGGGCTAACAGGACTCCGGGGAACCCCGGGCTGTAGCAGGCTAGGCAAGACTCCGGAAGTCACTGTGTGACATTTCCCCGAAGGGACAGACATAGGGACGAAGTGAAACACATGCCGGCCAGTCAAGTGTCCTGAACAGTAGTGCTGGGCTAGCAGGACTCCGGTGAACCGGGCTGTAGCGGACTACTATGGCTCGAGGAACACTAGACTACATTTCCCCATAAGAAAGGCTGCCAAGGATAAACAACTAGATTGTCGGATCGCACTCATACCAAGCATTTCAATCATACACACAATATGCCCGATATGAGTACATACAACATGGCATCACAACAAAACTCTACAACTCAAGTACTTTATTTAAAGGCTCCAGAGAGCCATACATAACATGTTCATACAGATAGGGGTCACATGACCCGACACTCAAGTCATACAAACATACAAGCACATGCGGAAGCAACTAGTCTGAGTACAGACTCTAGAAAGAAAGAAGGCTTCTCGAAGCCTGTCTATCTACATAGGGCCCTCCATGGCCAGGATCACCACCTGGGTGGCTAGTCACTCATCGACGTCAAGGTCTACATAAAACCCATCGGAGGGGGCAGTGTTGTCATCTGAAAACAATAAATAAGAAAACATGAGTACAAAGGTACTCAGCAAGTCTTACATCAGAACCTACTATACATGCTTATTCTCAAGAAGGCGGTGGGGTTGATGCAGCAAGCCAGCTTTGACTCTTGGCTAAGCTATCCTACAGAACTCCACCAGTAAAATAGTTTTCGCACACGAGTCCACTACTCACCAACACAATACTCCACCGGGGATCCTCCCTCGTCATCCTACAAGAGGGCCATCCTCGGTACTCACACCTATCTTGAGTCTTTTAATAGTATCCATTAACTTGTCTACGAACTGTATAGGCAACCAAGTAGTCCTTTACCGCGGACGCGGCTATTCGAATAGTTTATACCCTGCAGGGGTGTACTTTGTCATACACGCTTTCACCACTTACCGCCGTTTACACGACATGTACTCGGCAACCTTCAAGCGGAAGCCTAGCGAGGATGTCGGCCACGGCCTACCTAAACACTTAAGTCTCTAGTCCAGGTTTATTGCCTATCTAGGTTCCATCCGCAGGGAGTCCGGCCGAGGTTTCCACATAAGGCCCCGAACGATGTGAACAGGGTTCCCGAGACACCAAACGGGTGACTCGGTACACCGTGCCACGGTGTATCTACCGCAACATAGCCCACCCCTAGGGTCAGCGCTACGCACGACCGCCAACACATAACCTACAAACACCAGAAACTAATTGCAACTCCTGGACAGAGTACTAGGGTGATTAAGAAGCCGAGAGGGTCCATTGGTTTCGGGCCCAATGTACGTTAGTAACTGCATCTTAAATCACACATACAGATCTCAGTTCTTATGGACGGTCTCAATGAAACAACCCACCATGTACTCCTACATGGCCTCTCATCGATACCTTTACCAAAACATGTTCAATACATCCCTCATATTACCGACATAGGCATTTCACTCTAGCTCATCACCCAGATGAACCAGACCTCACTCAACTCTAAGCATAGCAAGCATAGCAAGGTAGGAATCACATACATGGCTCAATCAACTCCTACACATGCTAGTGGGTTTCATCTAGTTACTGTGGCAATGACAGGTCATGCAGAGGATAAGGGTTTAACTACCGTAGCACACAGCAGTTTGAATCGCGATGTCTTAATGCAGTAAACAAGAGCAGGAGCGAGAACATGGGTTGTATCGGAATGATCAATGGTTGCTTGCCTGATGGAGTGGTAACGGGATACTGCCCTTCAGTTGGATACTCGTGAATATCCTTGGAGGCAAAACCTACCACAAAGAACACATCGGAACACAATCAACACATGACGATATGCAACAATATGATGCATGCTATGACATGGCAATATGATTGTGTCTTGGCCTAATGCAAGCTAAAATAGGAAGGGATGAACCCATTTGAATCAAAGATTCAAATATTAGCTCATTAAACATGGCATTTATAGTGCATTTCCTTATTATGCTTAAACAGCAAGGTAAACTTGTTTTGTCATGCATGATACCATTACAGATGGATAGATTGAATTTTTCTGATAATTTTTCATATATAATTTATCTCATTTGGAGCTATCGTTGAATTTCTATGAATTTTTGAAGTTTGAACTATTTTCTGGAGTTTCCTGAATAAGAATAAATCCAGAAAATCAATTACTGTGTCAGCAACGCGTCAGGGTGACATCAGCAGGTCAAAGGCGCCAGCCCAGGTCAAACCTGACTGGTGGGCCCCTTCTGTCAGCCTCTCAGTGCACTAACTACGTTTAGTTAGCCTAATTACTGGGCAGGGCCCACTAGTCAGTGGCTATACTAATTAAACTAACTAATTTTAGTTAGCAACTAATCTGTATAATTATTAGGGGGGGCCACTTGTCATTGACTCAGGGGAGTCAACTGGGCCCACCCAGTCCACGTCAGTGGTCAAATCCGCCAGTCAACAGGGCTAATCCCGCCAGCGTTGAGTCGCCGACGAGGCCGAGACGGCGGAGGGCTTCGGAAAACGCCCTCAGGCGACCAAAACGACGGCGGAGACCACCCGTGCGTAGCCCAGGCTCTCGCGCATCCAATGGAGCAAGTGTGAGGAGCTGGGGTGGAGCGAGCTCGCCGGAATCGAGCTCGTGGCGGCGGCCGGAGTTCGGGCGTGGTCGGTTTCGATGCTACGTTGCACGGGAGGAAGAGCTGGTGGTGGCTACGGGTTCCTGGTGCTGCACTGAGCACGGTGAGGCGCTCCGTTGTGAGCTAGCACGGCTGTGGCCACGGCTGCGCCATGGCCGGCGGTGAGGAGCTCTCGGGTGCGGTGGAAACGGTGGCTACAGGGGCCAAACGAGCACGGGGGCTAGGGGGAAAGGAAGAGGAGCTCACAACGGGGTCGGAGAGAGGGTCAGCGGGCTCGGGGACGGGCTGGAGACGAGGTGCGGTCGCCGGTGATCTCGGATGCCCGAGGTTGAAGACGAGGGTGAAGGCGGCGTTGCAAGGCTTCCGGTGAAGCGTGGCTCGGTGGGGAGGACGAGGGAGTCGAGGCGGAGCTGATGGGCTCGTCAGAGGGGCGAGGGGAGGTCTCTGGCGGCAACTACGGCGATCGGCGGCGAGGGACGCGCTCGGCCATCGCGGGAGAGGATGAGGGAGACGAGGGGGAGAGTGAGAGAGGATGAGAGGGAGACGTGGGGGTCGCGTGGCGTCCTCTGGGCGTCTCCCGGCGTCGGCAGAAGCAGGAGGTGGCGGGCGCGTGGCCGGCGCGCGGCGAGCACGCGCCCCTGCCTCCTGGCGCGAGGTAGGGGGTGACTGGCCGAGCCAGTAGGCTGGGCCGAGCCAGGTAAGGCCCAGGTGGGCTTCTTTCTCCTTTTTTTGATTTAGTTTATGTTTTCTATTTAACTGCAATTGTTTAGCTTTATTTAAAATACTAAAACATCTCCAAAAATCCTGAAAATAAATGTGGCCTCTGTTTAGATTATTTCCAACAGGAAACATTTACTCCCAGAATTATTTGAGCATTTAAATTATTTTATAGCATTTAAATGCCCAAATTCAAATACTTATGATTTAATTCAATGACCTTCTGTTGACCTAGAAAATTGTGCACCAATTTTGCCAGAGGTTCTAACCCAAGGCAAAGAGGGTGAACCTTTTAGAAGGGCATTTCAGGTTCATTGAAATTATTTTTAGTAAACCCTAGTTGATTTCAAAAGGGGTGCCGGGGGTTCTGCCTTCCCCATTTCAAGTTTCTGATGAAAGTAAACATGATGCACACTCTAATGCATGGACTAGCTAGGGTGTGACAACTCACCCCCACTCAAAAGAATCTCGTCCCGAGATTTAGGATCCTCTGGAAAGAAGGTGGGGTACTCGAGTCGAAGACGATCCTCCCTTTCCCAAGTGGCTTCTTCCTCGGAATGATGTGACCATTGAACCTTGAGAAACTTGATATTATGACGTCGAGTGGTACGCTCGGCTTGATCAAGGATACGAACGGGATATTCTCGATAAGAGAGGTTATCTTGTAGATCAAGCGTTTCGTGGTCCACTCCATGGATAGGATCCGCGAAGCAACGCCTGAGTTGTGAAACGTGGAAGACATCGTGAACTCTGGAAAGATGCGGAGGTAGTTCCAATTGGTAGGCAACTTCTCCTCGTTTAGCAAGAATGTGAAAGGGTCCAATGTAACGAGGAGCCAATTTGCCTTTGATACCGAAACGATGGGTTCCCTTTAACGGGGTAACCCGAAGGTAAGCCTTCTCGTTGACTTCATAAGTCATAGGCTTATGTTTACGATCATATTGACTCTTTTGACGAGATTGGGCTGTTTTTAATTTCTCATGAATAATGCGAACCTGCTCTTCTGCTTCCTGAATCATATCCGGGCCAAAGAGTTGTCTTTCCCCGTTTTCTGACCATTTAAGAGGCGTTCGACATTTTCGTCCATAAAGAACTTCGAAAGGAGCTTTTCCCAAGCTAGCTTGATAACTATTGTTATAAGCAAACTCCGCGAATGGAAGGCATTTCTCCCAACTCATTCTGAGCGAGATAACAGAAGCTCGGAGCATATCTTCCAGAATTTGATTGACTCGCTCTACTTGACCACTTGATTGGGGATGGAAGGCGGTACTAAAGGAGAGACGAGTTCCCATAGCATTTTGGAAACTTTCCCAAAATCGAGAGGTGAAGAGACTCCCACGGTCTGAGTTAATTTCCAATGGAACACCATGAAGAGACACTATTCGGGAGATGTATAACTCAGCTAGCTGGCTAGCGGTGATACTCTCACGAACAGGTAGAAAGTGGGCTACTTTGGAAACTCGGTCGATCACAACGAAGATGGCATTATTCCCTCTCTTGGTCCTGGGAAACCCAGTGATGAAATCCATACTGATTTTATCCCATTTCCATTCAGGAATAGCCAAAGGTTGAAGGGTGCCAGCAGGCCGTTGATGCTCTGCTTTAACACAATGACAAATGTCGCAATTAGCAATGTATTGAGCGATTTCTCTCTTCATCCTAGTCCACCAAAACCTCTGGCGTAGGTCTTGATACATTTTGGTACTACCGGGATGAATGGTGAGAGGGGATTCATGAGCTTCCTTAAGGATCAGTCGCCTCAGGTTTCGCACCTTTGGAACCACTAGGCGATTCCCAAAGTATACGACACCTTGATCATCAATGGAGAAACAATTCGCGACTCCTTTCTTAATGTTTTCTTAATACGGGAGATTCCCGGATCTACCTTCTATGCCTTGATGATCTGATCCGTAAGGGTAGGTTCCGCCACCAGGGTGGATAGGAATCCTCGAGGAACAATGTGAAGGTTTAGCTTACGAAATTCCTCATGGAGAAGTGGTTGACTTTGTTGTAATATCAGGTTGTTACAATAGGACTTACGGCTTAGCGCATCAGCCATGACATTGGCTTTGCCCGGGGTGTAAGTTATTCCTAAGTCGTAGTCCGAGATCAACTCGACCCAACGTCATTGCCTGAGATTCAAATCTGGTTGGGTGAAGATATATTTCAAACTTTGGTGATCGGTGAAGATCTCGCAACGATTACCGAGAAGGTAATGTCGCCAGGTTTTAAGTGCATGGACTACAGCTGCAAGCTCTAGATCATGTGTAGGATAATTTTCCTCATGTGGGTGTAATTACCGTGAAGCATAGGCAATTACCTGACGATATTGCATGAGTATGCAACCTAGTCCTTGTCGTGAGGCGTCGCAATAGATAATAAAGTCCTTGGAGAAGTCTGGTGGTACCAGTACGGGGGCAGATGTCAGACGTCTTTTCAGTTCTTGAAAACTGATCTCGCACTGTGGAGTCCACTGGAACTTTTTATCTTTCTTGAGGAGTTCAGTTAGAGGTTTAGCAACCTTGGAGAAATTTTCGACGAAGCGGCGGCAATAGCTCGCTAAGCCAAGGAAGCTCCGAACTTGCTTGACCGTCTCAGGTGGAGTCCAATCAAGGACAGGTTGAACTCGCTCGAGATTGACAGCAATACCCTTACCAGAGATTACATGGCCTAGATAGGTCAGTTCTGGCAACCAAAATTCACACTTGGAGAATTTGGCATAAAGGCGATGCTCTCGAAGTTTCATCAATACCAGCCTTAGATGTACGGCATGTTCCTCTTCATTCTTGGAGTAGATGAGTATGTCATCGAGGTATACTACGACGAATTTATCCAAGTACTCCATGAATACCGAGTTCATTAACCGAGAGAAGGTAGCCGGGGCATTGGTTAAACCGAAGGACATGACGGTGTACTCGTATTGGCCATAACGAGTAACAAAGGCCGTTTTGGGAATGTCCCCGTTTCTGATTTTGATTTGATGGTAACCCAACCTCAAATCCATCTTGGAGAAGACTGAGGATCCAGCGAGCTGATCATACAGATCGTTGATCCTGGGAAGCGGATATTTGTTCTTGATGGTGACCAAGTTGACAGGTCGGTAATCCACAACCATTCGATCCGTTCCATCCTTCTTCTTAACGAAGAGGACGGGGCAAGCCCAAGGAGAGGAACTAGGACGGATGAAACCCTTGTTCAAGGACTCATCGAGTTGGTTCTTAAGCTCGGCTAGTTCTAGGGGTGCCATCTTGTAAGGTCTTCTAGAAATTGGAACGGTTCCTGGAACAAGGTCTATCACAAACTCGACATCCCTGTCAGGTGGAACACCTGGCAGTTCTTCTGGAAAGACATCCGGAAAGTCTCGGACTACCGGAACATCTTCAAGGTCTGGAAGGGGGTTGGCATTTAGGGAGTAAAGTTGGCGCCTGGCCACTCGAGTTAAGACATTAACTGTCTTGCCCGAGGGGTGGGTAAGTTGAACGGTTCTAGTGGCACAATCGATCTTAGCATAATGAGCTGACATCCAGTCCGTACCCAAGATGATATTTATGTCAGAGGACTTGAGAGCTATTAAGGATGCAAGGAAGACAAGTCTATCGACAAGAATTTCGTTCCCACGGCTTACTCTAGAAGTTTGCCATTTGGAACCCGGAGTTTGAATTACCATGGAAGTGGGCATGTCGCAGAATGTCGTGTTATGCAATCGAGCATAGTTCTCGGATATGAATGAATGAGATGCTCCAGTATCGAAAAGAACAGATGTCGGATGGCAGTTAACAAGGAGCGTACCAAGGACGACGTTAGGATCCTCATGAGCCTCCTCGGCTGAAACATAATTGACATGGCCACGTGCAGTGGTGGCCGGCTTGGCATAGAAAGTCTTCCCTGCTGGCTTACCACGGCCAACGGACTTTCCAGTTTGATTGGGGTTGTTTTTCTGGGGACACTCTCGGCTATAGTGACCCGGCTCTCCACACTTGAAGCATGTCACCACATTGGGGCGTGGAGCAGCATTAGCAGCGGGGCCACCATAGTGCTTGGGCGGTGCAAATTGTTGGTTTGGATGAGGCGCCTCAAAGGATGGCCTCGGAATGAACCTGGGTGGCAGTGCCGTGCTTGGAATCCACACCCGGCGCTTCTGAGCCCCAGAGCCGGATGAAGAGCCAAAATCACGGGAGTGCTTGCGTGAAGCGTCATAATCAGTCTGGCCTGTCTCAGCACTGATGGCTTTATTGACCAACTTCTGAAAGGATGTGCCCTCGTGCAGATGGAGATCGCGGCGAAGCTCAGGGCTAAGTCCCTTGCGGAACCTTGCCTGCTTATTAGCGTTAGTAGATACCTCTTCAGGAGCATAACGTGCCAGATTCCCAAATTCACGACTGTAAGCATCCACAGTCAGTCTTCCTTGGGTGAAGTTGCAGAACTCCTCCCTCTTGCGATCCATGAGACCTTCCGGAATGTGATGCTCACGGAAAGCCTCACTGAATTCAGCCCAAGTAGTGATTTGACTGACCGGGCGCATAGCTTCGAAGTTTTCCCACCAAAGGCTAGCAGGGCCTTCGAGGTGATAGGCAGCATAAGTAACCTTGTCGGCTTCGGCTACGTTGGCAGAATGTAGCTTGTGGGTGATGCTGCGAAGCCAGTCATTCGCGTCGAGGGGCTCGACGGAATGGTTGAACTTTGGTGGGTATAGCTTGATAAAGTCATTGATTGACACCAAGTCATTTCGCGGGTGGTGTGCAGTGTTCTGCTCAATCCGCTCCAGCAGGTGGTTAGTCTCACGCTTGTTTCTTTCCGCCTCTAGCATCACTTCGGCCAGAGAAGGCGGGTGAGGCAGATTTTCACCTCTAGCTGCACTGGCTTCCCCCTGCTCCGGGACAGCAGGGTTGCCGCGGGTGTTGACCATCCTAGGAGAAAACAAGACAACGGTTTAGACAAGGATGGCTCAAACTTAGCAAGGAAGTGCAGAATGTAATGGATAACACGGAATGCAGAGATGTTCATCCGTATGTCATGGTAATATAGAACTGCCATATATATACCAACGGTCATACACATCATACATAGTTTAGTACAAGCCCAGGCTACAGTACAACTATGATGAAAGACGTTACATCTCATCGGAGGCATTCCAAGCTCCTATACATTATTTGTCTACACCTCCGGAATCGATTACACGCCAAGTCATATTCCACAAGTCACGCAGGACAGTGGAGATACAACTACTACAATACTAGTGGTATTACTACTAACTCAGACAGCTCCGTAGTTGTCCTCATAGAAGTCACCTCCATAGCCTGGAAGTTCAACGTGACCATCCAGAAACAGACGGTCCTGAGGAGCCTGTGGACCATAGGGGCTAGGATGAGGTCTTGGACCAACAAACGGTGGCCTGCGGGGACCACGGGGTGGGGTGATGCCTCCCACATCACGCCAATCCACCATGTCTGACAGAGCTGATCTCACAGGATACAGATCCCTTGTATCCATACATCCAGCTTGCACCGTAGGTGCAAACCGAGTCAATGTGGCCCAATGATCAGCACGGGTATTGAAAAGCTCCAACCTCAAGGCCCGATTCTCTCGGTCCTTATCTTCGAGCATCTCGGCAGTGGTACGAGTTAATGAGTCCTCCTGAGTGGAGTCAGCATAGATGGCCTGAAGATACCCTTGCGCTCCCGGAAGTGAAGCTGGCATGTAACGGAAGTCGGTGTTCCGAAGCAGGCCAGTCCGGACTCGCATGATGGTCATCATGGAATAGGCAGCATCCTGCACAGCCATCTCAACGGTAACCCCGAGTCCATAGGAACAGTGAAGGGGCTCGGTAGATCCAGGATAAGAAGGAAATATCCTGACGGTGCAGAAATACTGGCTTTGGTTAAAGTCACGGAACTGCTCTTCGACAGTGTATTCGGGATACCAACGGTAACCTGTCTCGATCATGACCCGGACTAACATAGCAGTATGACCGGGCACGTCGAGGCACCTGGTCAGGCGAACCACTTGGTTTTGAGGACGGTTGGCCATCTGAAAGCACAACCACAATGCAAAGACATTAGAATTTCTAGGGAAAATTGGACAGCATAACGGCTGTAAATGCTCAGAAAAAGATTTGAGACATCCACAACAGTTCACAATACCACTCAACAACATCATATCAAGGTTCTGATTCAATTAGCAACATACTAAGAATAGTAGAAACTGAACTGGGACTTGTAACAACAATCCTATAAGCTACTACGGATTAGTAACACGTGAACCTGATAGAGGAAGAGAGCCTAGTCCTTAACCCACGTTGAATGAGGAGAGAATGACTCAGATCAGAGGCATAGGTAAAGGAGTAAAAGAACCTTACGTTCCCTCCCACAATCAATTCCCCTACATATAACTAGAGCATTTCTAGACTCGACATCGACCAGTTTGGCTCAACGAACCTACAGGCAGTCCGGCTCTGATACCAACGCTGTCAGGACCCCGATTCCAAGTCACATCGATCTAGCCGGTAACACCTCATATCACTTTGCGGTCTCACGCACGGTATCCCACGGGTGTCGCCTTACCATGGCCCGGGACCGTTTGCGCCTTTTGGCTCATGTATATGATAGTGTCGCTAGCATCCATATGACAGAGAATCCGGGCCGACATGGCTAGTCATGAACCCAAAGCGGCACAGACCTATGGAGACAGGCATACATGAATCGCATCGAACATGTCGGTCATCAACGAGTGATTCCGGGCTGTAGCACTGGGCTAACAGGACTCCGGGGAACCCCGGGCTGTAGCAGGCTAGGCAGGACTCCGGAAGTCACCGTGTGACATTTCCCCGAAGGGACAGACATAGGGACGAAGTGAAACACATGCCGGCCAGTCAAGTGTCCTGAACAGTAGTGCTGGGCTAGCAGGACTCCGGTGAACCGGGCTGTAGCGGACTACTATGGCTCGAGGAACACTAGACTACATTTCCCCATAAGAAAGGCTGCCAAGGATAAACAACTAGATTGTCGGATCCCACTCATACCAAGCATTTCAATCATACACAGAATATGCCCGATATGAGTACATACAACATGGCATCACAACAAAACTTTACAACTCAAGTACTTTATTTAAAGGCTCCAGAGAGCCATACATAACATGTTCATACAGATAGGGGTCACATGACCCGACACTCAAGTCATACAAACATACAAGCACATGCGGAAGCAACTAGTCTGAGTACAGACTCTAGAAAGAAAGAAGGCTTCTCAAAGCCTGTCTATCTACATAGGGCCCTCCATGGCCAGGATCACCACCTGGGTGGCGAGTCACTCGTCGACGTCAAGGTCTACATAAAACCCATCGGAGGGGGCAGTGTTGTCGTCTGAAAACAATAAATAAGCAAACATGAGTACAAAGGTACTCAGCAAGTCTTACATCAGAACCTACTATACATGCTTATTCTCAAGAAGGCGGTGGGATTGATGCAGCAAGCCAGCTTTGACTCTTGGCTAAGCTATCCTACGGAACTCCACCAGTAAAATAGTTTTCGCACACGAGGCCACTACTCACCAACACAATACTCCACCGGGGATCCTCCCTCGTCATCCTACAAGAGGGCCATCCTCGGTACTCACACTTATCTTGAGTCTTTTAATAGTATCCATTAACTTGTCTATGAACTGTATAGGCAACCAAGTAGTCCTTTACCGCGGACGCGGCTATTCGAATAGTTTATACCCTGCAGGGGTGTACTTTGTCATACACGCTTTCACCACTTACCGCCGTTTACACGACATGTACTCGGCAACCTTCAAGCGGAAGCCTAGCGAGGATGTCGGCCACGGCCTACCTAAACACTTAAGTCTCTAGTCTAGGTTTATCGCCTATCCAGGTTCCATCCGCAGGGAGTCCGACCGAGGTTTCCACATACGGCCCCGAACGATGTGAACAGGGTTCCCGAGACACCAAACGGGTGACTCGGTACACCGTGCCACGGTGTATCTACCGCAACATAGCCCACCCCTAGGGTCAGCGCTACGCACGACCGCCAACACATAACCTACAAACACCAGAAACTAATTGCAACTCCTGTACAGAGTACTAGGGTGATTAAGAAGCCGAGAGGGTCCATTGGTTTCGGGCCCAATGTACGTTAGTAACTGCATCTTAAATCACACATACAAATCTCAGTTCTTATGGACGGCCTCAATGAAACAACCCACCATGTACTCCTACATGGCCTCTCATCGATACCTTTACCAAAACATGTTCAATACATCCCTCATATTACCGACATAAGCATTTCACTCTAGCTCATCACCCAGATGAACCAGACCTCACTCAACTCTAAGCATAGCAAGCATAGCAAGGTAGGAATCACATACATGGCTCAATCAACTCCTACACATGCTAGTGGGTTTCATCTAGTTACTGTGGCAATGACAGGTCATGCAGAGGATAAGGGTTTAACTACCGTAGCACACAACAGTTTGAATCGCGATGTCTTAATGCAGTAAACAAGAGCAGGAGCGAGAACATGGGTTGTATCGGAATGATCAATGGTTGCTTGCCTGATGGAGTGGTAACGGGATACTGCCCTTCAGTTGGATACTCGTGAATATCCTCGGAGGCAGAACCTACCACGAAGAACACATCGGAACACAATCAACACATGACGATATGCAACAATATGATGCATGCTATGACATGGCAATATGATTGTGTCTTGGCCTAATGCAAGCTAAAATAGGAAGGGATGAACCCATTTGAATCAAAGATTCAAATATTAGCTCATTAAACATGGCATTTATAGTGCATTTCCTTATTCTGCTTAAACAACAAGGTAAACTTGTTTTGTCATGCATGATACCATTACGGATGGATAGATTGAATTTTTCTGATAATTTTTCATATATAATTTATCTCATTTGGAGCTATGGTTGAATTTCTATGAATTTTTGAAGTTTGAACTATTTTCTGGAGTTTCCTGAATAAGAATAAATCCAGAAAATCAATTACTGCGTCAGCAACGCGTCAGGGTGACATCAGCAGGTCAAAGGCGCCAGCCCAGGTCAAACCTGACTGGTGGGCCCCTTCTGTCAGCCTCTCAGTGCACTAACTACGTTTAGTTAGCCTAATTACTGGGCAGGGCCCACTAGTCAGTGGCTATACTAATTAAACTAACTAATTTTAGTTAGCAACTAATCTGGATAATTAGTAGGGGGGCCCACTTGTCATTGACTCAAGGGAGTCAACTGGGCCCACCCAGTCCACGTCAGTGGTCAAATCCGCCGGTCAACAGGGCTAATCCCTCCGGCGTTGAGTCGCCGGCGAGGCCGAGACGGCGAAGGGCTTCGAAAAACGCCCTCAGGCGACCAAAACGACGGCGGAGACCACCCGTTCGAAGCCCAGGCTCTCGCGCATCCAATGGAGCAAGTGTGAGGAGCTGGGGTGGAGCGAGCTCGCCGGAATCGAGCTCGTGGCGGCGGCCGGAGTTCGGGCGTGGTCGGTTTCGATGCTATAGTGCACGGGAGGAAGAGCTGGTGGTGGCTACGGGTTCCTGGTGCTGCACTGAGCACGGTGAGGCGCTCCGTTGTGAGCTTGCACGGCTGTGGCCACGGCTGCGCCATGGCCGGCGGCGAGGAGCTCTCGGGAGCGGTGGAAACGGCGGCTACAGGGGCCAAACGAGCACGGGGGCTAGGGGGAAAGGAAGAGGAGCTCACAGCGGGGTCGGAGAGGGGGTCAACGGGCTTGGGGACGGGCTGGAGACGAGGTGCGATCGCCGGTGATCTCGGATGCCCGAGGTTGAAGACGAGGGCGAAGGCGGCGTTGCTGGGCTTCCGGCGAAGCGTGGCTCGGTGGGGAGGACGAGGGAGTCGAGGTGGAGCTGATGGGCTCGTCAGAGGGGCGAGGGGAGGTCTCTGGCGGCGACTACGGCGATCGGCGGCGAGGGACACGCTCGGCCATCGCGGGAGAGGATGAGGGAGACGAGGGAGAGAGTGAGAGAGGATGAGAGGGAGACGTGGGGGTCGCGTGGCGTCCTCTGGGCGTCTCCCGGCGTCGGCAGAAGCAGGAGGTGGCCGGCGCGTGGCCGGCGCGCGGCGAGCACGCGCCCCTGCCTCCTGGCGCGAGGTAGGGGTGACTGGCCGAGCCAGTAGGCTGGGCCGAGCCAGGTAAGGCCCAGGTGGGCTTCTTTCTCCTTTTGTTTGATTTAGTTTCTGTTTTCTATTTAACTGCAACTGTTTAGCTTTATTTAAAATACTAAAACATCTCCAAAAATCCTAAAAATAAATGTGGCCTCTGTTTAGATTATTTCCAACAGGAAACATTTACTCCCAGAATTATTTGAGCATTTAAATTATTTTATAGCATTTAAATGCCCAAATTCAAATACTTATGATTTAATTCAATGACCTTCTGTTGACCTAGAAAATTGTGCACCAATTTTGCCAGAGGTTCTAACCCAAGGCAAAGAGGGTGAACATTTTAGAAGGGCATTTCAGGTTCATTGAAATTATTTTTAGTAAACCCTAGTTGATTTCAAAAGGGATGCTGGGGGTTCTGCCTTCCCCATTTCAAGTTTCTGATGAAAGTAAACATGATGCACACTCTCTAATGCATGGACTAGCTAGGGTGTGACATGGCGACTTAACGTCCAAAACCATAGCAGGTTATCAAACCTCGCATATTCATCCAAAAATTTAAAAATATACCTGGAAAATTGGCTCAAATCGTCGGCTTACATCGCCACATCCAGTGAGGGTGACAACTCAAGTATTCATAAGCGCATAATCCCAATTGCGCAATCCAAAATATTCATACCATTATTGAAAGACATACATGTAAATTAATACCATGGTGATGCCTTGATAATTATAATCTGGGGCCAATATCAACCCGGAGTCATGAAATATCATCATTTTGATTACTCAAGGAAAAACATCCTGGCGACTTAAAGTCTGCTTATCTGGGCGGGTTATCAAACCCAAAGATGCTCAATGATGAGTCATATAATAAAGGCTACATGGCCTGTGAAATCGGTTCATACTACCGGCTTACATCGCCATATGCAGCAAGTGTAACAACGCCAAAAATTAGAGCACATAACTCCAAGTGCACAATCAAAGCATACTGGCGACTTATTGTCCAAAGCTAGGCCGGGTTGTCAAAACATTAGATATACTCAAATATGAGTCAGAAAGATTAAGGCTACATGGCCTGAATCAATTTTAAACCATATGTCAATATGGTACATGAACCAAAACAATGTTCAAAAATAACAAATCAGAAAACAAGGATTTTATAGGCCGCCAAGCCTCAATATCAAGTACTATTCATGGGCCGCACAACCACTGATTTAATCATTAATTCAAACCTGTAAGCCGGGCCTCATAAGACCAATCGCCGTTTTAACTTTGACAAGTTCAGGGTCTTTTATAAGATTGACTGTCAAGAGTACGGTGGGTCATTCCAGGATTACCTAGGCGGAGTGGCAGACATACCAAGTAGGATAAACCGGATTTTTGGTGAATACACCTGGCGTCAAGCCGATCAAAAGGGTAAATATAGCTATGTTCATTGAACAGGAAGCCCCCAAGTGACCTATAATAAACCATCAAGGTAGGTTACCTATGTTTGAACTACACATCATAGCAAGTCCTCTTTGGAAACTTTTTAACTTAGGCAGAAAAAATCTTCTGCAACAAGGCGTATAAGCCGGATCAAAGGATAATCATAGCTATGTTCAGTGAGCAGTGAGCTCCCATCTTATTTGTAACAAGGCGTGTAAGCCGGATCAAGAGGGTAGTCACAGCTATGCTCAATGAGCAGGAAGCCCCCAAGTAACCATACTAAGATAAGCCCATAAGGTAGGATGCCCATGTTTGAACTGCGCACTGCAACAAGTTTTCTTTGGCAACCTTTCATTTTTCTGAGAACTCGAACTTGCGAGAGATGAATTCTTCCTGAACCGGATGTTGAGTCGGATATTGAGAGCTCACAACTTTGCAAGAGGTAAAGTTCTCTTGAACCGGATTTCAAACCGGAATCCTTCTTTTTAAACTGGAAATGTTGTGACGGCCTTTAATTTTTTCATCAATATGGCAGCAGCCTCCGGGATCGGGTTATCTTTCCCTCCAATGACCCGGGGTTCTTGAATCTCACAATATTTGCTAAGTCATGTCATCGTAGCCCCCGAGTCTCAAGATGACTCGAGGAGTTGGCTTGAGATTCTTCATACTCGACCGTGATATAAACCAGAACGCTCAGCGAGTTATAAATGACCCTGTATGATTTGTCTCAGTAATCTGGCCAACGGTTCATCCCGGTTGTTTTGTTGAAATTTAACCAAACCATAGTGGCGGCGAATTCTATGCCTGTCCATTGAGCCATCCAGCGTAGATAGAAGCTGATAATATATTATTTCCTCAAGAATTGTTGGAACAGACCGGGCTGCAGGAGCAGCGACTCACATGCACTCATTAAACAGCTCATGCAGATAGGTACAACTCCAGTGTGTTGATGTAGTGGGGGTGGCGAATTATTCACGTATCCATCCAACAACACGGCACAGACAAGCGCTAGTGTAAAAATAATATTGGCGCACGCCCCTTTGCGAAATCTTTGTAACGAATAATGGTTCTGCGATAAAATACCACAGACCAGAGTAATTGTTCTCAAACAACTTAATATGTACTAATAAGATACATAAAAAAGATAGCACCTGGTATTTTCATCGGATGAACGTGGGCAACATCTTGACGGTAACCTTAACCACACATGGAGTAGTAATGGCCGGCTCACAGTGATGCCACCGTGGCGATAGTGACACGCCCCCTTTGCTTTTCTCTTTTCTTCATGGAAGAATATTCGTGCTAGCAGTAGGACTTAATATTGCAGTACTAGCCGGCGGCTCAGCACGCGAGACAGCGAGGGGGCATCCACAAGTGAAAAAGGCGTAATGCGGCCGCGAGGCCACGCGGCTCAACACGTGGCAGGGACAGCTCAATGTGTGGCTTCAGGCAACACCGTAGGTAGTTCAGACCAGCGTTTTGTTGGCAAGAAGCGTTTGTTCATTTTTGAATTTAGATCAAATCCTCCAGGAACTCCACGTGGGGTAGTAATCCATCAAGAAGTAATCAAATCAGCTTGACGTAATTGATCTAGTAATGTATTTTGCTTCTGATCTTTGGGATTTAACCCAGCATCTCCACTGTCATCGACCTCCTGTAAATTTAATAGTAACACTTGCCCACTGGGACTCCTGCTCCATTACTGTTGGCAGGCTAGTCTTCGAATCATCATGCATGCATGCACTGCTCTATTACCCTCTGGCTGAACCCCCAATTTTCTTTTGTTTCGTACTTGACGAGATAAGACCACACCAGCAGGGGGTACCTCGGCAAAGCGAAAGCGAGTCTCAGCAAAAGGAATTGGCGAGAGCGACCGTGCGGGGCATCTCAAGGCGGAGGCTGCTTAAGACCGCGCACGCGGCTGTTGACCAAGGCGTCAGGAAGCATGGCTGCGGATGCGGGCAATAGCGAAACCCGGCAGAGGCAGCAAGCGAACCACAGCTTGAGGCACCGGGAGCCGTGATACAGCGATTCAGCGGAAACTGGATTGGCCCGGAGGCGAAGGGGCTGCGGCGGTTGCTTGCTGCTAGCGGCGGTTTACGCGCGGCGGCTCAGCGATGCACATAGTGGCGAGGCGGCAAGGGAGCCCCCGACCGAACGGGTCACAGTTGAGGTTCAGTAGCTGCTCAGCAGACGGAGGTGCGGTTGAGCAGGCCCGTCCCGCACCTGACAACAACGGGCGGGTCAAACCAGACCGGGTCGAGCCGCTCGCGCCGGGGCGGCTCAGCACAGCCATAGGCGATGACTCGAAGCGAGGGTGATCGCAGAGTCCATGTCCTTCTCCGGATCATGGTCGTATGATTCCCAAATCGTGCTGCACTCATTGGATCTTTCAGGCGGTTGATTTTCTCCATCTATTTCGTGCAGGTGCTGAGTACTTTCCTCTCAGATGGATCATTTTCCTTGATAATCATCGGCCGGACTCACATAGTAATTTTCCCTTCCATAACTCTTGAATCAACCTCCTGGCAGTTTTCCTTGGGCGCATATACCAATCAGAGTTTGAAAAAGGAAAAAAAACTATTGATGACTCAGCTTCGTGCCTGAACATAGTAGCAGCGTCTTAACAGATCTTTATGGAATCGCCTCAAGATTTTGACCCTTTTGCACCACTCACGCGTGTTTTCGACACAATTCCTCTCGGTCTCGGCCACGCACAGTAGCAACAACAGAATTTGATCTCCTATTCTAATTTGATGGGTCGCGTCATGTTGGAGACACATAGAATGCCAAACCCTAATATCCTTTTAGCTTAGATCTCATAGGTCGTAAATTTGGACTGATGAGTATAACACTAACGGAAATCCTTCCAAGCTAGCTTTCTTCATTTGAAAAAAATGCGAACTTCTCAATCCCTAGAGGAGATCCCTTCAAAAATTCAACACCACCGTACGCGAGCCCCACGGTGGGCACCAACTGTCGTGGATTTGTCACGACAGATGTCTTTAGTGTGAGGACTTAGTCGTGAGACCAACGCATCTATGTGCTAGCTTGAGAGGGGTTGAGTGGGACGAGATACGCGAGGTTGTTACCCAGGTTCGGCCCCCCTGATCGAGGTAAAATCCTACATCTTGCTTCATTGATATTGATGATGATGACAATCTCGGTTACAAGGGCAAGATTTCGCTACCTCTATCTCGAGAGCATCTACTTTGACTTGTCTATTAAGACGCCTAAAAAAACTTCTCCCTCTTGGGGTGCCCCGCCCCTCCTTATATAAGTTGAAGGGGCGGGCTACATGAGGAGTCCTAGTAGGATTAGGACTAGTCTATCTTTTATTACAAGCCGGATACAAGTCCAGTCTTGCTTCCTTGTAAGGGAAATATTCCTCATGCCTTTCCTCTTAAGCCGGCCAACCATAATATGAGTCGGCCTTCCCACGAGCTGCCTTCTGGGCCGTTGGGTATTGTCGATCATCTGAACCACCGGCCGGGTCACCAATGAGTCACCAAGGCCCGGCTAGGTCATCAGTGAGTAGCCAGTCTTTGGGCGGATTACCGATGAAATGCCAAGTACCAGCCAGGTCATATCTCCGGCTGGGTCATACCATGGGGTATATCCCCGACAGTACCTCCCTGCTAGACTTGTAGCAAGGCACACATCAGGTTTGGTACACAACATTGCATACATGATAGAACCTATGGCTGAGGCATAGGGAATGACTTTCATTTTCTCTCTATCTTCTGGAGTGGTCGGGCATTGAGTCTGACTCAACTTCACTCCTTGTAACACATGCAAGAACCCTTTCTTTGACTGATCTATTTTGAACTTCTTCAAAACTTTATCAAGGTATGTGCTTTGTGAAAGTCTAATTAAGCATCTTGATCTATCTCTATAGATCTTGATGCCCAATATATAAGCAGCTTCACCGAGGTGTTTCATTGAAAAACTCTTATTCAAGTATCCTTTTATGCTATCCAGAAATTCTATATCATTTCCAATCAACAATATGTCATCCACATATAATATCAGAAATGCTACAGAGCTCCCTCGCACTTTCTTGTAAATACAGACTTCTCCAAAAGTTTGTATAAAATCATATGCTTTGATCACTTCATGAAAGGGTATATTCCAACTCCTAGATTCTTGCACCAATCCATAAATGGATCGCTGGAGCTTACACACTTTGTTAGCACCTTTAGGATCGACAAAACGTTCTGGTTGCATCATATACAACTCTTCTTTAAGAAATCCATTAAGGAATGCAGTTTTGACATCCATTTGCCAGATTTCATAATCATAAAATGAGGCAATTGCTATCATGATTTGCACAAACTTGAGCATCGCTACGGGTGAGAAGGTCTCATCGTACTCAACTCCTTGAACTTGTCGAAAACCTTTCGCAACAAATCGAGCTTTGTAGATAGTAACATTACCATCAACGTCAGTGTTCTTCTCGAAGATCCATTTATTCTCTATGGCTTGCCGATCATCGGGCAAGTCAACCAAAGTCCACACTTTGTTCTCAGACATGGATCCCATCTCAGATTTCATGTCCTGAAGCCATTTTGTGGAATCTGGGCTCATCATCGCTTCCTCATAGTTCGTAGGTTCGCCATGGTCTAGTAACATGACTTCCAGAACAAGATTTATGTACCACTCTGTTGGCGTTCTGGGAACGGGGGTCCCCAGACTTGCCTGCCTGTGGCCCACGGTGTTGCTTTGCCAGCGGGCCCGTACGGCCCATCTTCACCAACAAGCATTCAAGACCGTCGCGAGAGGCCAAGCCTCGCGAGGCGGACGACACCAGACCTCCTCAGGAGCGGCCTCACCAGGCTGGCCCGCGAGGGGCGGAGAGATCAAGGCCAGGCATATCTCGCGAGGTTCCAATGACGTGAGCCATGACGATTGAGACCAGCCGGGCGCCAGCGTTCACAGTGTCCTTGTTTCCTCTTTGGTGTTAAGGAGGCAAGCGCAGGCGAAGAGTACCGAGGCGTCAAGCAAAGGTTTCTATATCGGTGCAATGAGACCAAGACCAGCAGGACGGCAGGGCGGAGGTCACCGTGGAGCCCAAGACGGCGTCACCACCAGAGCCTTTGGCAGGCGAAGACTGCTTTTGCCAAGATAACTTGTAATAGTTGTCCCCTTTCAAATTGCCCGTTGTTGGCTCCCTTCCCGCTCAATATTTGGGGAGAGGACCAGGGCCTCTATAAATAGGATTAGCCACCACCATAGGAGGGCAGCGGGGGGAGACCTAGATCTAGCCCATCCAGACACTCACCTAACACAAGAACACATCACCTCAGGAGGCTGTTCTTCCCCTTGTACTGTTCATCATCAGCCCAAGAGGCAATCCACCACACCACACTGGATTAGGGTATTACACCACAACGGTGGCCCGAACCAGTATAAATCTTGTGTCTCTTGTGTCCCGAGTTCGTCGAGCTAGCCTTTAAGATCGCGAAGTGCTTGGGGGCGCGATCGGTGAGGGAGAGATCTTCCTGCGCACCCCAGTGTTCGAACCTTAAGGGTTTTGCCGGAACCTGAAATCCAACATTTGGCGCGCCAGGTAGGGGTGCGCCGGAGCTCTTCTTCCGCCAGTTGATCCGCTCATTGGTCCCCCGACACCCCCGGACTCCGATGTCCGGCGACTGAAGGACCAACGTCGACCGCTGGGCAGCCTGGCCAGCCAGGGCGGCGTCGCCCGCTCAAGAAGACCTTGAACCAGTGCCCCAGGCAGCACGCGCACCACCAAACACTGGGGGGCATGGGCGACACGGTCACCCGCCGTCCGCCCTTACTCCCCGACAAGTGCGGGCAGCCGCAAGAGCCTCAAGCCACGCCGCGGCCATGGCGCCACACACCCGACGGGAGCAAGCAAACATGAGGGCTGCGCTCATAGTGGCTCGGGAGCTGTTGCGATGCCGGCTAATGGAGGGCGGCTGGGATGCATTGCTGGAGCGCGTCGCGAAGCTCTTGGACACCGCGGCCTCGGGAGCACCACCTTTCTGCTCTCTGCTCACACCTCAAGCTGCAGCCGGGCCGCATGGCGGGCCTCGCCGTGCCCGCATGCCCACGGGCGCGCCACGAGGTTTCATCGACACCAGCGCGACCAATGGAGCTGGACGCACGCTCACACCCGCGCCACCTCCGGTGGGGGCGGGCACGAGCGCAACCACCTACGGCCACGGCGGGATACAACCCTGCCATCCTTAAGGCGGCACGCTGGGCGGGGCAACGTGGAGCGTGGGGCACTACGGCAAGATCTTTGAGGCGACGGCCTCGGAGGCCTACGTGCCCCGCATGGTGGACCAGGAGTACATGCTGGGGGACGACCCTGGCTCGTTCTTCGAGCCGGGCTGGGAGGAGGAGGCGCTAGAAGCCGGCACCTTTCAGGAGCCCTTCGGAAGCCTCACCGACCGCGCCGGCGACAACAGCTATAGGGTACCACTAATTTCTCAGAAGCAGGCTTACGCTAACCATGGGACGTAGGAGGATCAGGTCGCAGCGGTGGATGGCGGCCCCAGCTCGTCGACCTCCCTGCCGCCAGGGGGCACGCTCGGGGCTACAGGAGCGAGGCCCCTCCCCGCGCCGCGTGGAGCAAGGCATCCCCCGGAGGTAGGCCCTCTGCCTTGGAGGTGCTCCAAAGCCTACCCCTAGCAGAGGACCCGTGGTCGCCGAGGGCACCGCTGGCATCCCCTTTGCCCCTTGGTGTCGTCCTGGTTACCGGTCGCCCCCAACGCTGGTCGAGGGAGGCGCAAGGCGGGGCCCTCGTTTGGCGATATGAAGTAAGGCTCACGCCTGTGAAGGTCTTCGCTCGTGACACTCTCATGTAATAATGAGTGGGGTTGTACACACCCCGGAGCCTCAGGAGTGTCGCCCTCGGGCCTCGAGAGCTCCCTCCCATGTCCTAGTGGCAGCAGTTAGCTCCGCGCTGGTGAGAAGACTCGAAGACAAGAAGACTAGACAAGGCGCCGGACGCGGCCGTTTGCTTTGGATCTTTTTTCTATAACCCTGCTTTCTGGATTTGGATTTAAGTTGAAGCTGAATTTTCATTGATGCGTGCGGGGGGTGCCTTTTTCTCGTTCAAGTGATTTCTTGCTATCAGGTTTTTGCTTTATTTCGGAGTTCGCGCCTGTTGCTTCCCCCTCGTGGGCCCCTCGTGAGCGGGGCTAGGCATGGCGAACGCGCGCCACGCGCATGTCGCCCCACGGCTAGCGCTTGCTTATCAAGCGCCCCCCCTCGGGTGTGCCGACGGGTTCCTCGGGAGCATCCCAGAAACTCGCAACCTCACGAGCCAGTTTGGGGGCTCGTCCAGGCTAAGGTAAACCGCAATAACAACATTGCCCCAGGATACGTGAGTTCATGAAGACACATATTCAACTCGACCTAACAAGATAGAGGCAGTAGTGTATTTACATGAGGGGCTTCCCCTCCCAAAATGCTCTTACAATGTCAAGGGCTACGCCCGAGCTTCTGTGTGCTGGACAAACAACTGGGAAACATGGGATCAGTCAGACATGTCGCTCGCCGCGTCCCCCGAATCGCCCTTAGATGCGTCGCTGGCATCGCTGCCAACATCACTGGCATCGCCATCACCTCCACCAGTGCCACCATCACTGTCGTCGATCATGTCGCCCGCGTCCGCCGCGACCACCACCCCATCGTCACCGGAAGTGAAGGCCCTGACCAGCGCATCCACATGGTCTTCCACTCATCGCGACAGATCACCCCGGATGGCCTAGGGTACGGGGGCGATGGCGCCGTCAAAATCGAAGTTGGGGTCGGTGTTCTGGAGATGGCTGAAGACGCGAGAGAACGCGCGCCCAACAAGGCCGCAGCTCCTCTCTTCAACAAGTTGGCAAGCTCTCTCGGAACGACTCTCCAGGCGCGTCACCACGTCAGTAAAGAAGCAAAGGTGGCTGGCGTAGTCATTCGCGTGGGGATGGGGAGCATTATCATCACAGATGTGGCCCAGGATGATATTGGCCCTGTTCCTGAGGTCCTCGAGCATGGGGGCTTGCACGCGCTCCAACGTCCGCCGCTGAAGCACTTCCTCCCTGTTCTGTCGCGTGATGGACTCGGCGTCGGCGACCCGCTGCTGAAGGGGGAGCAGCTCAGCGCGGACGGAGGCCACTTGTGACGCCCCCGATTTGACCGTACACTAATCATACACGCAAACGTGTATGATCAAGATCAGAGACTCACGGGAAGATATCACAACACAACTCTACAAATAAAAATAAGTCATACAAGCATCATATTACAAGCCAGGGGCCTCGAGGGCTCGAATACAAGAGCTCGATCATAGACGAGTCAGCGGAGGCAACAATATCTGAGTGCAGATATAAGTTAAACAAGTTTGCCTTAAGAAGGCTAGCACAAACTGGGATACAGATCGAAAGAGGCACAGGCCTCCTGCCTGGGATCCTCCTAAACTACTCCTGGTCGTCGTCAGCGGGCTGCATGTAATAACAGGCACCTCAAGTGTAGTAGTAGCCGTCGTCGACGGTGGCGTCTGGCTCCTGGGCTCCAACGTTTGGTCGCTGCAATCGAGTATAGAAAGGGGGAAAAGAGGGAGCAAAGCAACCATGAGTACTCATCCAAAGTACTCGCAAGCAAGGAGCTACACTACATATATATGCATTGGTATCAAATGGAATAAGGGTATCATATGTGGACTGAACTGTAGAAAGCCGGAATAAGAGGGGGATAGCTAGTCCTATCGAAGACTATGCTTCTGGTAACCTCCATCTTGCAGCAGGAGAAGAGAGTAGATGGTAAGTTCACCAAGTAGCATCGTGTAGCATAATCCTAACCGATGATCCTCCCCTCGTCGCCCTGTGAGAGAGCGACCACCGGTTGTATCTGGCACTTGGAAGGGTGTGTTTTATTAAGTATCCGGTTCTAGTTGTCATAAGGTCAAGGTATAACTCCAAGTCGTCCTGTTACCAAAGGTCACGGCTATTCGAATAGATTAACTTCCCTGCAGGGGTGCACCACATAACCCAACACGCTCGATCCCATTTGGCCGAACACACTTTTCTGGGTCATGCCTGGCCTCGGAAGATCAACACGTCGCAGCCCTACCTAGACACAACAGAGAGGTCAACACGCCGGTCTAAATCCTATGGCGCAGGGGTCTGGGCCCATCGCCCATTGCACACATGCACGTTGCGTACGCGGCCGGTGAGCAGACCTAGCCTCCCTTATACAAGAGTAGGCGTTCCAGTCCAACCCGGCGCACGCCGCTCAGTCGCTGACGTCACGAAGGCTTTGGCTGATACCATGACGTCGAGTGCCCATAACTGTCCCCGTGTAGATGGTTAGTGCATATAGGCCAGTGGCTAGACTCAGATCAAATACCAAGATCTCGTTAAACGTGCTAAGTATCCGCGAACGCCGACCAGGGCCAGGCCCACCTCTCTCCTAGGTGGTCTCAACCCGCCCTGTCGCTCCGCCACAAAGTAACAGTCAGGGGCCGTCGGGAACCCAGGCCCACCACTACCTAGATGGAGCCACCTGCCCTTCAGCCCCCATCTCCAAATAGTATCACCGGTAATGTAACAGTGTAAAGTATATAGTATATGCCCGTGATCACCTCCCGAAGTGATCACGGTCCAGTAGTATAGCATGGCAGACGGACAAGAGTGTAGGGCCACTGATGGAACACTAGCATCCTATACTAAGCAGTAGGATAGCAGGTAATGGTAACAACAGTAGTAGCAAGCACAGGCTATGCATCAGAATAGGATTAATGGAAAGCAGTAACATGCTACACTACTCCAATGCAAGCAGTATAGAGAAGAGTAGGCGATATCTGGTGATCAAAGGGGGGGGGGGCTTGCCTGGTTGCTCTGGCAAGAAGGGTTCGTCGTCGATGTAGTCGATCACAAGGGTACCGACAGGGGTCTCGGGGTTTACCGGAAAGAAGTAATGGAGGGGGAACACAATAAATAACATAGCAAACAAAGCAACACAAAGCATAACATGGCAATGCGCGGTGCTAGGGGTGACCTAACGCCGTATGAGGTGATACCGGTGAAGGGGGGAAACATCCGGGAAAATATCCCCGGTGTTTCGCGTTTTCGGACAAATGAATCGGAGGGGGAATGTTGCGTGTTCGCTCTGCTAGGGACGTGTGACAGACGAACGGGCTGCGTATCCGGATTCGTCTCGTCGTTCTGAGCAATTTTCATGTACAAAGTTTTTCCATCCGAGCTACGGTTTATTTTATATTGATTTTAAAAAGTTTTAACAATATTCTGGAATCAATATTAATTCAAAATTAAAAAGTTGAAATGCTATGTGCACCCAGATCTGTGTACACAAAGGTGTACCAGAGGGTGACATATGGGTCCAGGGGGGTCCTAGTTGACCAGTCAAAGTTTGACTGGTCAACAGGGGGTGGGGCCCTCCTGTCATACTCTCATGTAATTAATTAGGGATTAGTTATGCTAACTAGGTAATTAGCTTAATTAAACCATTTTAATTAATTATATATTTTTATTATTATATTTTTTTACACACAACAATTTTCTTTAAGAAAAGGGGGTCGATGGGTCCCGTAAGCTAGTGGCACAAGGCCAACGGGCCGGGCGAGTTAACGGGTGGGCGCCCGTGCCCGAGGGGCGCTACGCCCGGGCGAGGCCATTGGCCGTTGAGGGAGCGGGGCGCGAGGGCCACGGCGGGCGCAGCCGGTAGCCCCGGTCGGCGGGACGGGGCGCAGAGGAGCACGGGGTGGGGCTCGCGCGCGGCAGCGGCGGCCCGCGGTGGCGGAGCAAAAGCAGTAGCAGCACGGGGTGGGCACGATCAGGGGCAGCGGCGCGCGCCGTGGGCGGGCGTGGAGGCCAGGGAGCGCCTGGCGGGGCGCCAGTGGGGGCACCGGGCATGAGCAGGGGTGGTGGGCGCGGCCGCGCGTGGGCACAGGGGGGCTGTCGGCGTTTGTGCAACACGCGGCAGCAGAGGCGGGGCGCTAGGCAATTAACGGCGGTGTGTGGCATGGCCGGGCGTGGTGCGCAGATGCAATAGGCCGAGCAAGCAGCAGCAGCGGGACAAGCAGCAGCAGCGGGCGAGCGCTCAGGAGGCAGCTGCCGGCGTAAGGCGCAGCCCAGGCCGACGCGCATGCGCGATGGTGCAACCTGGGCGGCCAGAGGTGCGGTGAAGCACGGCCATGGGGGTCGCGAGCGCGTGTGGGAGCGAGTGCGACGCGACTACGGCGAGGCTTCAGCCACAACGGGAGGTTGCACGCACGGGCATCTACAGTTTAAGATCGAGACAACCAAAAAAATAGGGAACCGGGAGGAGGAGCTCACAACGAAGCTCGAGGACGTGGTCGGGGAGTCCGGGGTTGCCGGGATGGTGCGGATTGAGGCGAGGTTGTGCCGTGGCCGACGGGGAAGACGATGACCGATCCAGCGGTGTGGTTCACCTCCAGACGAACCCATGTTTGCGGTCGAAGCAGACGAAGCAGCAGCATCTTCTCAACATCCTCGTGAGGCTCAGGGTGGCCTCCGGCCACGACAACGGCACTGGCTCGACGACGGAGGTCTCAGGTAACGACAAAAGTCGAGTGGGGTGAGAAGAGCGAGGGGAATGGGGAAAATCTAGGGTTCCGGGGGAGAGAGGGATAACACGGGGTGATCTTATCCCTGCCTCGGAGCCGCCGGATGCACGATGCGTGGGAAGCGGCAGCCATGGCGCCATGGATGGTCGCCATGCCTTCCCTGGTGAACAGAGAAGGGGGAGACGCCAGGGTGGGCTGGGCTTTAGGCCAGAGTCCAAGTAGGCCCTTTCTCTTTTCTGGTCTTCTAGTTTCCCTTTCAATTAAAACAGGGACAACTATGGAAAAGTTTGGGCTACCAAAATACTTTTTTTTAAAGAATGAGGGACCAGGCCACTTAAATTCTTTGTAGTGTTTGGTATTGCCACAAAAAGTTTGAGGGGCAATTGAATTGAATTTTGGATTTTTCACAAATGGAAAAGCATTTAAAATGTTGATTTGGAACTGCTTTAATTCCCACGGGAAATTAGCTATCTCAAAAGATGTTGAACCACTCATGAAATTTAGTTTGTGAATATTTTCAATCCAGCGAACATTTTTCTTTTATTATTTGAAAATTTAATAATTTGACTTGCATTTGAATTTGAAATCGAGTTTGGTTTGGATCAAGATGAGGTTTACAAAATTAATCACGATGATAAGGCACCATTCATGTGTGGTTACTGTAGCTTAACTACCCGGGCGTTACAATTCTCCTCCACTACAAGAAATCTTGTCCCGAGATTTAAGAGGTAGAGTAAGGGGGAAAAGTCTGGTTACGAAACCCTAACAAATCTTCTCGGTCTTGGCTGCTCTTCTCGAAGAGGTCGATCCATTACATTGATGTCTTCATTTCTCTTCTTCAGGTCTTCATGATGAAGTCGTCATCCTTTCTTCGGAACTCCAACATACTTATGAATAGGTAAGAGGCAACCTGGCTACGTCAGAATGCTTATGAGGGAAACAATCTGGGGTTAACCCATGAATGAGCATAAGACTACCTCTCGAGTTGAACATATAAAATACATCGAGAGTACGGTACAAAGGTACAATGAGAGGGTCCAAGCGGATAGATAGCTGCTCAAAGTCTGAACCAGAGTGAGAAAGGGGTTCAGAGCAGCGGGAGTAAGTATTGCGTCTGATACCAGAATGGAGCACTAGGAAGGTGGCTCATGAATTACATAAGAAGTCAAGCGCGAGGAATAACCTTGACAATAGGGTGTACAGGAGAGTCAGGTTTCGATCCTAGGACCTTTGGGTTATGGGTCCACCATGTGAGTTAAAAGTAGGAGGAGCGGTGACATCTTGCATAGTCATGATAGCAAGGCATGTCAGAGGGTAGCCTGTCGATTATGTCGGCAACAACGTTGGTACCAAGGGTGAGGGACGAAGAGAACCATTTTCCTGCTTGTTGAAACGAGGCGGACCAATAGGCAAGGTTCTCGTCCATCGGTGGTTACCGGAATGTCATCAACAATAGTAACAGAGTCTTACTAACAGAGAGGTACAACGAGGTGCTCACTACTAGGAAAAGGCCTACTAATGGCGCACCAGTTTTGCCTACTAATGGCGCATCACTGGTGCGCCATTAGTATCACGCCACTAGTATTTTTTACTAATGGCGCACCACGGGTGCGCCATTAGTATCTGGTATACTAATGGCGCACCACCCAGTGTGCCATTAGTATATAACACCATGCGCCATTAGCATGCCTCCCAGGGGCCATATTTAACCATGTGCTTTGGCACACTAATGGCGCACTGCGGATGGATGCGCCATTACTATACTTGGCATAATAATGGCGCACTCTGTAGTGATGCGCCATTAGTATGAATATTAGGTTTTTTTACTTTTCTGATTTTTGCACATGTTACAAAATATATTATTTGACAGAATATAGACAGTAGCACACAGCAACAGTAGATTCATCGAATACAATAGAAGATTAGTCTCCGAATACAATTCATCATATTAGTCTCCGAATTCAAAAGACCGAACAAAGATAAAACATTACAAGTCTCGAGACCGTGAGTATCGAGTTTGTCGGAAGTAATACTAATCCTAACAAGTCCTACTAATCATCATCATACAACTTCTACTCGTTATTCATAACAAGTCATACGATCATCATCTTGATAGTCATCGAACCAACCCTACTTAATTGTTCTTAGCACATGATCATCAGTATTAGGCAGGACCTAAATACCCTATTTAAGCTAAAATAGCATAAAACAATATAGACCCTGACTCTCCATTATGGAGAATGGAGAACATCCTGTCTCCAATTCTTGCGCTTCGCTTCCTTTTGCTTCCAAGAAGCTCCTTACGACTGTCCATACATTTTTTCCATCCTTTGATTTTCATGTCTCCACTTCTTTTAGAAATCTCGTATGGACAGTTGAGATTCGTAGGACGACCTGGCTGTATGTTCAAAACATTAACACTACCTTTCTGATACATCATATGAGGCACACAATTCTCTGGGATTATCTGTTGAAAAACATAGTAATAACTTCATAGTTAGCAATGATGTACTAGTTTTAGAAGTATGCAAAAGATGCACGAATGTCGTAATAGTAAAAATCTTACCAGGGTATCTCCATGGTAGTTACCGTAGTTGAACACATGCACTAGTGGCACGTATTTACCATAATGTTGAGGAGTTTGATTGTGGATAATGTAATTCTCAATGTCAATACAAAATCCGACCAGATGATTTTTCTCCTTGTAAGTTGTTAATTCGGAGCCATCGGTGTAGTGGGTTTTGTCTACCATCTCCCACACATTCTTTGAACAATAAAAATAAGCTGTCAATGGAAATAAGCTGTCAACTATTTTGAAATAAACAATATAAATTAGCTAATAACTATGTTTGAGAAACTCACATAGCGGTAGAACTGGAGGCATATCAACAAGGACCCAAATGTCCATATTGTCTTGGTTGATGTCAGGATTACCAAGATCCATGGTGATAAGCATACCCTCATCAAAACCATACATCTTGCAAAATGCTTCCCAATTTTTGCAACCAAAATGGGTTACGCTCTCAAAATTATATAGATTTACTTCAAAGTCCACATCGTGATGAGTCCTTAGGTGAATTTTCTTTGTTTCAGAAATTTCATGGTCTTCAAAATCCATCCTCTCCAAGACATAGCGTCTTGCATGGCATGGGATAAGCTATACTCGAATTGTAAAAGATGAAAATTACACGTTGAAATAGTTGAAGTCATGCTTAATTATGAAAATAACACTTGTTGTCGTTGTGTACCATTTCAACTTCGAAGGTCTCCTCGAGCTTAATGCTGAAGTGCTGATCATCATCCAGGTGAGGCATGTCGCACCGACCTCGATCGTCGTGGCACCAGTCGCACTCCGCCGGGAGACTTTCGTCGTCCGATGATGATGACGACATATCCTACGTTCATAATTCAAAACTACATCATTTAGGGTTTGTCGACACCGAGGCATCCTAAAAGCTAAGCTTTTATCATTTAGGGTTTGTCGACGCTGAGGCACCCTAAAAGCCTAAGCATTCATCATTTAGGTTCTTATCGACACCGAGGCACCCTAAAAGCCAAGGTTTTATCATTTAGGGTTTGTCGACGTCGAGGCACCCTAAAAGCCTAAGCTTTCATCATTTAGGTTTTGTCGACGCCAAGGCACCCTAAAAGCCTAAGCGTACATCATTTAGGTTCTCATCGACACCGAGGCACCCTATAGAAGCGAAGTTAAGTTTTCATCATTTAGGGTTTATCGATGCCGAGGCACCCTAGGTTGGGCCTAATCACTTGGCACTAATCACTTGGCTCTATTGCCACCTATGTTGGGTTTATCATCTAGGGTTTATCGATGCTAACGAGAATTCTAAGTTGGGCCTAATCACTTGGCTCTATTGCCACCTATGGTTTAATGCAGCAAGAATGGCGGGGCAGTTGATCCTACTTAACTAAGTACTAATATACCCCGGCCCATGCATTAGTCGCAAGTACCCCATATGTCCTTTTTTTAGCAAAGTCATGCTAAAATTCATGGAAAATTTCAGCATGACCTTTTTTGAAAATAGGACATATGGAGTACCCGAATTTGCCGGAACGGAAGTTAATCGACATTCCGGCAAACTCAAGGGCCTCTCGGGGTACCTGCAAATTCATCACGACACAATGGTCAGAGACAAAACATCCAAAACATCCAAAAGGATTTGATGCATGGGCCGGGGTATTGGAGGACACTTTTTTAGCATTTTCCCCTTCCATCATGCAAGCAAAACTGAATGAACAGGGGCAATTTTTTGCAACCAATCACCAGAGCACAACAAACTAAATAAACAGCCTCATATGGACTGTATTGCTGTACATAAGCTTGAACAAAACATTATGCATTATGCAAAGCAATACTGACATGTTTAAAAAAAGTAATACTGAAACTATTCACTACGAATATTCAGAAACAACACAGATTTCAGGCTAAGTCTTGTGGATGTACAAATATCATAAAATCTGGATATTGTAGAGCTTTTAGAAACAACACAGAATTCCTAACACTTTAGATACTGTGAGCTAAACATTAATGTCATTTATGTCTTGAATCAAACATAAAACGAATCATGTTGATATGTGTCCACAAGACTCTGAAACCCAGAAAGTAGCAAGAGAAAGAATTTTCTACAAATATTGAGCCTGCTACCCTTTCTCTTAATGAAATCAGTAGAGCGCCTGTCTGCCTTTGTCCCAAAAATAGAGTAAACAAACTAGTTGAAAAAGTTATCTTCTCACCATAAAAATCAGCACAGTTAAAGGCTAGCACCCTCGGATACTCTATAACAGTACTAACTAATAATGGATCTGCAGAAGGGCAGTAACAAGTATTAGCAAGAAGGATGCTAAATTGCCATCTTCATTGCTATATATCAAGACCCCCAGATCACATAGGTGAATTAACATAAGACAGAACCCTGTGACGAATCACAAAGACCGCAATGATGCCAACACGAAAGCTGATGACCATCGCTGGAAACAAAGTCTTGTAGACTTGTAGTAACAAGTAACTTACTTAGTCCGATAATTACCAACTCCTGACAGTTTTAGACTACAACAGTTTCAGTTAACTGTTTTTTAAACTACAACAATTTCAGTGAACTTTTCCTCGGACTATAACATGTGATGCATAGATTGAATTTTAAACTTTCTTGCAATATAAGCTTGCCGTACACCTTATATTTAGATCAGGAGCCGAGCTCTAAAATTGAATTTTTAACTGAATTTTTATGACTGCATCTGTTTCAATTTCAGTTTCAGATAAAGTTTATATTCAGATCAGGAGACTGACTTTTAAACTGACTTTATATTCAGTTTCAGGTAAGGACATCAGAGAATCTACAGCGAGGGGCGGCCGGCGCGGTGAGCACGAGCCCGCATGCACAAACGGTGACTAAATAAGGAGAAAAACAGGGGAATCGATGGAGACGCTCACCGCGGAGCTGGGGAAGGAGACGGCGAGGTCGAGGGTGGTCGGGGCAGCGCGGATCGATGCCGAGAAGCAGTGGTCGGTGATGAGGAAGAAGAGGTCGATGCGCTCGATCCTTGATGACCCGGCTCCAATCCATGGACGTAGGCGATGAAGGTGATGATGGTGTTGCTCCTGGCGCAACTCCTAGGCACGACGACGGAGGACGGGGCGGTCGGTCACGGCGGCGCTCGGGGTGGAGGGAAGGAGCGGGGCAGGCCGTCAGCGGCGAGGACCGAGAGGGCGATTGAGGAGTGGAGGGAAGGAGCGGGGCAGGCCGTCGGCGGCGAGGACCGAGACGGCGAGGCAGGGCGCGGGGGTCGTCGGGCGACTAGGGGGGAATGAATCTGGCGAGGAGGGAGTGAATCTGGCGAGCGGGAGGGATGAAGGGATCGGGCGACTAGGGGGGAAGATTACTAATGGCGCACCCCTGGCGGCGCGCCATTAGTATGTTTTTTATAGCAATGGCGCACCCCCGAGACGGTGCGCCATTAGTATTCTTTTTTTAGATAGCAATGGCACACCAGCCAGCCGTGCGCCATAAGTAAGATTTTTTTTATTATTATTTTGTTGCATCTAATAATTTAATAGAAAATTAATATGAATATGAATATGAAAATGAATATGAATATGAAAATGAATATGAATATGAAACAGTAATAAATTTTTATAAAAACAGTAATATTTTTTTAAAATATCATCAAATTTGTTATTTGAAAATATTTATGAATCGAAAAAATATCATCAAATTTATTATTTGAAAATATCATCAAATTTGTTATTTGAAAATATAAACAAATTTGTTTTTTTGGATTTTTAGTTGCATTCATTTGTGACGGTGGAGCGGGGGAGGGTGCGGGGGGTCGGCGGCGGGGGAGCGGGGGAGGGTGCGGGGGGTCGTCGGCGGCGGTGGAGCGGGGGAGGGTGTGGTGGGTCGTCAGCGGCGGTGGAGCGGGAGAGGGTGCAGGGGGTCATCGGCGGCGGCGTGGGTCGGGGCAGCGGGGGGAATTAGCTAGGGGGGCAAGGGAGAGGGATGAAGGGGATCTGGCGAGAGGGAGGGAATTAGCTCGGGGGAATCTTACTAATGGCGCACCTGCGGTCGGTGCGCCATTAGTAATCTTTTTTTTACATAGCAATGGCGCACCACGCAGAGGTGCGCCATTAGTAATCTTTTTTTACATAGCAATGGCGCACGAGGCAGAGGTGCGCCATTAGTAATCTTTTTTTATATATAGCAATGGCACACCAGCCAGAGGTGCGCCATAAGTAATTTTTTTTGTTGCATGTAATAATTTTTTAGAAAATGAATATGAAACAGTAATATTTTTTTTATAAAAACAATAATAATTGTTGTTTAACAACAATTGTAGTCTACACTTTTTTATTATTATTTTTTAAAAAATGAAGAGGGGAGAGGAGGCGCGGGTGGGATCGAGATCGAGATGGAGGGGGAATCGAGATCGAGATGGAGAGGGATCGAGATCGAGTGTCCTCATGAATATTCAATATTTTATCATATTGAATATGAAAAAATATCATCAAATTTGGAAAAATATTCATGAATTCAAAAAGTGCCCATGAAATATAAAAATATTCATGATATCAAAAGTGCCCATGAAATTTAAAAATATTCATGATATCAAAATATATACTAATGGCACACTTCTACAGGGTGCGCCATTAGTAGTTTAAACTAGTAATGGCGCACTGTGAGGCGGTGCGCCATTAGTAGTTTTGCAAAAAAAGAATAAAAAAATTCAGTACTGGCGCACTCCCTGTCTGGTGCGCCATTACTAGTTAGAACTAGTAATGGCGCGCTTCGGTAGGATGCGCCATTAGTATGTATGTAAAAATGAAAAAAAATTATCACTAGTGGCGCACCTGTTTTCTGGTGCGCCATTAGTGTCTTCCACACTAATGGTGCATCACCAACTGGTGCGCCATTAGTATATAGTAGTGGCGCACTACTTCCCTCGTGCGCCATTAGTGTCAATCCTATCTATAGCCCTTTTCTTAGTAGTGGCTCACCTAAGCAGGGAATTATCACTGCTCAGTTGAGTAGATTACGAGAAAGATTAAACAAAACAATGGAAAGGAAAATGTGATCATCAGATTAAACAGAATAATGGAAAGGAAAATGTGTTTAAACACATATTTCAAGGGTGTGCCTTCCCAACGACAAGCAGAGCAAGATATCCATGATAGGATATAAAGTAGAAAACCATTTAGGTAAGGGGAGATAAATTTCATAACATTACCCATGCAACAGTGTTTGGATAATTGAGCAAGAAACATTTAGCATTGGGCTTCAAATGTTCTTGTTGAAAATGGGAGTGCCACAGACATGCTTCGAGATAGCATTGATATGGTCTTCAAGCAAAGGTCAAACTTGGATACACAAAGGGTTCGTCAGGAACAACATATAGAATAAGTCTTATGATTTACTCATGGAAGAATGGTTAACCTTGCTAAATAGGAAACTATAACTATTGATTCTCCGGCCAGGTGTGCTAGGCATGACATCACCTTACCGAGTCATATAAAGACCAATGTTATAACTCTTGGAAAGATGTTCCAACTATCATATCTGACCGAGATTCAGATCTGATTGGTGTCAGGATAACTTAGACTCAAGATGCCTGAGAAGAAAGGTGCAACACAAATTGTCGAGATGACATTGTAAGAATCACGAGAATTGAACTATGGAAGCGAGTTCCGAAACAAGAGTTCATCATTAAATCAAGGAGAGGTGAGGAGGTAGCTGATTGACTCAGCGACAATTCATTAAGATTTTCCAAAAGATGGATTTCCACAATCATGCAGACAAGGAGATAACATTTGTCAGATCAAATGATATAATGAGGTATGCTCGAGGAAAACATACCCAATTAAGCATTGGTTGAAAGGTGCACCTGAAATATGGGCTTAGGTAGCACGACCGATGTTAGAATGGTGATTCGATAACCAATGGTCTAAGAATGAAATGTCGACCATTAACTTCAAAGCAATATGGTTGCTACAAATACAGAATCCAAGCAACAGCGTTCACCTGTTGGTATCCTGGCTAGAACCAACACGGGAACCAAGGAAGAATGATGATGGTGAGAAGTATCACTATACCAAGAATTTTTAAGAGGTGGTGAAATTCTCGCCACATTCTTGACATAAAAGACGGTAATACTCCAAGGTAAAGAAGAACAGATGTTGGATAGCAAGGAACTCAAGGCATAACACAAAACTCAAACAAGTTTGTGTTGGAGGGAAGTCAATAAAGTGGTCAATGATAACACAGATCATCAAGGGCAGGGATGGTATTTCTCATCATGAACTCAATTGATATCCTGGAAGAGCTCAGAATGCCGATGATGATCACGACACAATTGTTGAGAGATTTCATGAAGATGTAATCGGTCGGCGATGACATCAAGTCAAAGGAATGATGAAGCGAAAGGTTATTGGAACCAAGGGTACGGCACAAACTCGAAATCGATCTCGATGTTCAAGGCGAAATGATATGACGAGGAAGATCGGCATAAGGTTATCTCATCGTCGAAAATTGTGCTCCGGGAAGAAGGACCAGGTAGCACGGCTAATATTTAGCACAAAATGATATAGCCGATCAGACTACGAATGATGTGATGGAGTACTAAACTTCTCAAGCACCAAGTACTAGGGGTAATGAATTACAGGGGTGATTCGATTCACTAATCGGTGTTCTTGGTTGACGACAACCCAGAACCCGTGGAGTGACTATGACGGGGAAAGGCGCTACTTCATCAAGAATGCATAAGATGTAGTGCAAACGGTTGATATCGTCGAGATACCAGGGGGTAATACTCGAAGGTAGATCAAAATAAAGGTTGGACTGGGGCATTGATCCGCAGAAGACAAGTGCTTAAACTTGCACGAGAAATGGTATTTAAAGGAGAACATGGTCGGAAACCATGATCATAAATGATCGAACCACGGATACAAGATGAACTTATACAAGGGGGTAATTATTTTTACGAGCAGCTTCCATGATAAGTTATACATCGTGTCCATGGGCATGAACGCAAGGTTCAAGGTCGACTCCCACTTCTTCAATGTATAGCCTTCCATTCATTTCTCGCTTTGATAAAGGCATTAGTGTTGAAAGTTTTACCTGGTGAAATACCAGATGAGTATGACCCGTGAAAACTTCTGAGTTCACACATGTTAAGGAAGGCATAGGTTCAACCCGTCAGGGTATCGTGGAAACATATACCACAAGCTTCAATAGTAAATACCACCAGCTCGAAAACAGAGCATGGTTGAGAAAACAAAGGATACAATTTGCCCAAGGCTTTATATATCCGTGGAAAGACTCACAAGGTTATTTGAATATGAAGGACAATGTCGGAAAATAATCCAACAAGAGGTCCGGTGGTCTACAACGGAGCTGATGTGAGTATCGATACTCTATCAAAGGAAGAAGGAATGCAAGTGCATCGGATTATAGAAACAACTGACTAACTCAAAGCTTAAATGCAAAGGAATTATGAATTCCAAGACAAGGGATCAGAAGAAATGCTCTCATTAGGGATGGATAAGTTGAATAGGCTTAGGGATACAACCGATCAAGGCATTGATTGGTCAAGAACCAGCTCATGTTGAAAAATGATGTCTGAGACGGAAGGAGGAATTCTAATTGCGACTGATGATTGCGAGCATCCGCATTCATGTTGAATCAATAGGATCAAAATGACAGTGTCTAGGCATACTAACGAATATTGCCAGACATATGGAAAGCATCCATAATGCAAGCAGACAAGTATTGTAGAGCAATAAGCTACTGAGGATTCTTGAAGGATCAAATAGTATTTCGAAGACTTTCGCGAAACACATGATCAACTGGGAATGAGCAGATGCTCGATAAGTGCGAGGAATTATCCGTAGGGGTATTTATGCGGCAAGGAACTACAAGGCAGTAGCACAAAGTATTCTCAGGGTATCTTGTAATAACAAGATCGACAGGTGTAAGCATTTATCCATAGGGATATTTCGGTGGTAGGGAATTGCAAAAGCAACGGGAACAAGGTCTCGAGAGAATATCGGAGAGTATCTTCGAAATCTTCTGGTGCAGCCGGCGATCATCTGGACTGAAGGGGCTCTCCGGGAGAAAGTATTTTCGAGAACCTAAAGTTAGATTTTTAGTAAATTCATTAAACTCAAATAGAAGAGAGATCAGAGTCCTAGAGTATAGGTCGAGGAATAAAAGATCCTAATACCACCCAATGGCGACGTGGGCCCATGGGCCGCATAGCCATGTTAGTAAAAGTTTTGTAATATCTAGACTCGACTTCGGCCAAGGAGTGTGGAAGGGGGATTCCTACAGATAGTCGGCTCTCATACCAACTTGTGACGCCCCCGATTTGATCGTACACTAATCATACACGCAAACATGTATGATCAAGATCAGGGACTCACGGGAAGATATCACAACACAACTCTACAAATAAAAATAAGTCATACAAGCATCATATTACAAGCCAGGGGCCTCGAGGGCTCGAATACAGGAGCTCGATCATATATGAGTCAGCGGAGGCAACAATATCTGAGTACAGACATAAGTTAAACAAGTTTGCCTTTAGAAGGCTAGCACAAACTGGGATACAGATCGAAAGAGGAACAGGCCTCCTGCCTGGGATCCACCTAAACTACTCCTGGTCGTCGTCAGCGGGCTGCACGTAGTAGCAGGCACCTCCAGTGTAGTAGTAGCCGTCGTCGACGGTGGCGTCTGGCTCCTGGGCTCCAACGTCTGGTCGCAGCAATCGAGTATAGAAAGGGGGAAAAGAGGGAGCAAAGCAACCGTGAGTACTCATCAAAAATACTCGCAAGCAAGGAGCTACACTACATATGTATGCATTGGTATCAAATGGAATAAGGGTATCATATGTGGACTGAACTGCAGAAAGCCGGAATAAGAGGGGGATAGCTAGTCCTATCGAAGACTACGCTTCTGGTAACCTCCATCTTGCAGCAGGAGAAGAGAGTAGATGGTAAGTTCACCAAGTAGCATCGTGTAGCATAATCCTAACCGATGATCCTCCCCTCGTCACCCTATGAGAGAGCGGCCACCGGTTGTATCTGGCACTTGGAAGGGTGTGTTTTATTAAGTATCCGGTTTTAGTTGTCATAAGGTCAAGGTACAAATCCAAGTCGTCCTGTTACCGAAGATCAAGGCTATTCGAATAGATTAACTTCCCTGCAGGGGTGCACCACATAAGCCAACACGCTCGATCCCATTTGACCGGACACACTTTTCTAGGTCATGCCCGGCCTCGGAAGATCAACACGTCGCAGCCCTACCTAGGCACAACAGAGAAGTCAGCACGCCGGTCTAAATCCTATGGCGCAGGGGTCTGGGCCCATCGCCCATTGCACACCTGCACGTTGCGTACGCGGCCGGTGAGAAGACCTAGCCTCCCTTATACAAGAGTAGGCGTTCCAGTCCAACCCGGCGCGCGCCGCTCAGTCGCTGACGTCACGAAGGCTTCAGCTGATACCACGACGTCGAGTGCCCATAACTGTCCCCGCGTAGATGGTTAGTGCGTATAGGCCAGTGGCTAGACTCAGATCAAATACCAAGATCCCGTTAAATGTGTTAAGTATCCGCGAACACCGACCAGGGCCAGGCCCACCTCTCTCCTAGGTGGTCTCAACCTGCCCTGTCACTCCGCCACAAGGTAACAGTCGGGGGCCGTCGGGAACCCAGGCCCACCACTACCTAGATGGAGCCACCTGCCCCTTCAGCCCCCATCTCCAAACAGTATCACCGGTAATGTAACAGTGTAAAGTATATAGTATATGCCCGTGATCACCTTCCGAAGTGATGACGGCCTAGTAGTATAGCATGGCAGACGGACAAGAGTGTAGGGCCACTGATGGAACACTAGCATCCTATACTAAGCAGTAGGATAGCAGGTAATGGTAACAACAGTAGTAGTAAGGACAGGCTATGCATCAGAATAGCATTAACGGAAAGCAGTAACATGCTACACTACTCCAATGCAAGCAGTATAGAGAAGAGTAGGCGATATCTGGTGATCAAAGGGGGGGGCTTGCCTGGTTGCTCTGGCAAGAAGGGTTCATCGTCGATGTAGTCGATCACAAGGGTACCGACAGGGGTCTCGGGGTTTATCGGAAAGAAGTAATGGAGGGGGAACACAATAAATAACATAGCAAACAAAGCAACACAAAGCATAACATGGCAATGCGCGGTGCTAGGGGTGACCTAACGCCGTATGAGGTGATATCGGTGAAGGGGGAAAACATCCGGGAAAATATGCCCGGTGTTTCGCGTTTTCGGACAAATGAATCGGAGGGGGAAAGTTGCGTGTTCGCTACGCTAGGGACATGTGACGGACGAACGGGCTGCGTATCCGGATTCGTCTCGTTGTTCTGAGCAACTTTCATGTACAAAGTTTTTCCATCCAAGCTACGATTTATTTTATATTGATTTTAAGAAGTTTTAACAATATTCTGGAATCAATATTAATTCGAAATTAAAAAGTTGAAATGCTATGTGCACCCAGATCTGTGTACACAAAGGTGTACCAGAGGGTGACATATGGGTCCAGGGGGGTCCTAGTTGACCAGTCAAAGTTTGACTGGTCTACAGGGGGTGGTGCCCTCCTGTCATACTCTCATGTAACTAATTAGGGATTAGTTATGCTAACTAGGTAATTAGCTTAATTAAACCATTTTAATTAATTATATTTTTTTATTATTATATTTTTTTACACACAACAATTTTCTTTAAGAAAAGGGGGCCGATGGGTCCCGTAAGCCACTGGCACAAGGCCAACGGGCCGGGCGAATTAACGGGCGGGCGCCCGTGCCCGAGGGGCGCTACGCCCGGGCGAGGCCACTGGCCGTCGAGGGAGCGGGGCGCGAGGGCCATGGCGGGCGCAGTCGGTAGCCCCGGTCGGCGGGACGGGGCTTAGAGGAGCACGGGGTGGGGCTCGCGCGCGGCAGCGGCGGCCCATGGCGGCGGAGCAAAAGCAGCAGCAGCACGGGGTGGGCGTGATCAGGGGCGGAGGCGCGCACCGCGGGTGGGTGTGGAGGCCAGGGAGCGCCTGGTGGGGCGCCAGTGGGGGCACCGGGCACGAGCAGGGGTGGTGGGCGCGGCCGCACGTGGGCACAGGGGGGCTGCCAGCGTTTGTGCAACACGCGGCAGCAGAGGCGGGGCGCTAGGCGATTGACAGCAGTGCGTGGCATGGCCGGGCGTGGCGCGCGGATGCAGTAGGCAGAGCAAGCAGCAACAGCGGGACAAGCAGCAGCAGCGGGCGAGCGCTCAGGAGGCAGCTGCCGGCGTAAGGCGCGGCCCAGGCCGACGCGCATGCGCGAAGGTGCAGCTTGGGCAGCCAGAGGTGGGTGAAGAACGGCCACGAGGGTCACGAGCGCGTGTGGGAGCGAGCGCGACGCGACTACGGCGAGGCTTCAGCCACAACGGGAGGTTGCATGCACGGGCATCTACGGTTTAAGATCGAGACAGCCAAAAAATAGGGAACCGGGAGGAGGAGCTCACAACGAAGCTCGAGGACGTGGTCGGGGAGGCCGGGGTTGCCGGGGCGGTGCGGATCGAGGCGAGGTTGTGCGGCGGCCGACGGGGAAGACGATGACCGATCCAGCGGTGTGGTTCACCTCGAGATGAACCCATGTTTGCGGTCGAAGCAGACGTAGCAGCAACATCTTCTCGACATCCTCGTGAGGCTCGGGGTGGTCTCCGGCCACGACAATAGCACTGGCTCGACGACGGAGGTCTCAGGTAACGACAAAAGTCGAGTGGGGCAAGAAGAGCGAGGGGAAGGGGGAAAAGCTAGGGTTCCGGGGGAGAGAGGGATGACACGGGGTGATCTTATCCCTGCCTCGGAGCCGCAGGATGCACGACGCGTGGGAATCAGCAGCCATGGCGCCGTGGATGGTCGCCATGCCTTCCCCGGTGAACAGAGAAGGGGGAGATGCCAGGGTGGGCTGGGCTTTAGGCCAGGGTCCAAGTAGGCCCTTTTCTCTTTTCTGGTCTTCTAGTTTCCCTTTTAATTAAAACAGAGACAACTATGGAAAAGTTTGGGCTACCAAAATACTTTTTTTTAAAAAGAATGAGGGACTAGGCCACTTAAATTCTTTGTAGTGTTTGGTATTGCCACAAAAAGTTTGAGGGGCAATTGAATTGAATTTTGGATTTTTCACAAATGGAAAAGCATTTAAAATGTTGATTTGGAACTGCTTTAATTCCCACGGGAAATTAGCTATCTCAAAAGATGTTGAACCACTCATGAAATTTAGTTAGTGAATATTTTCAATCCAGTGAACATTTTTGTTTTATTATTTGAAAATTTAATAATTTGACTTGCATTTGAATTTGAAATCGAGTTCGGTTTGGATCAAGATGAGGTTTACAAAATTAATCACGATGACAAGGCACCATTCATGTGTGGTTACTATAGCTTAACTACCCGGGCGTTACATGTTCGGCCTGCGCCAAGACCAGGGCGGCTGCGGCGGCCTCCTCGCGCCGCTCCACCTCGGTCAACCTAGACTTGAGGGCAGCAGTCCTACCAGCGGCCTGAGCTTCCACGAGCTTTAGCTTTAGGTCGTACCTGCCCTCGATATCCATGCGAGCCTCAGCCACCCGGCGATCGACCTCCTCCTGGGCCCTGTCCTTGCGTGTGCCAAAGACACCCTCCGCTTGCGCAACTTGACGCTCCCTCGTCTCTAGACGTTCGAGCTCAAGGCTACGCTCCACGGCTTCCAGCGCCAACGCCTCCTCGCGCTTCCGGATCTCTTCCTCTTCGGCGGGCATCCCCCTCAACGATGCGAAGGCGGCTCTACGCGCCTCCACTTGCTGATCCACGGAGGCGCTCCAGGCTTGGAGCTACCACACGCGCTTCTCTGTGGCCTCACAACGGCGGTCAGCTTCTTGAGCCTCCTCCAGAGCTCGGGAGCAGGCCTCACGGGAGGCTGCGAGGGAAACCTCGGCCTTCGCATTATCAAGCTCGCACTGGTGGCGCCCGAGGTTGATAGCCACCTCCAGCTTACGCCGCTCCTCCACCAGCCGAAGACCCTCGGCCACGAGGCGCGCGTCCACGTCCACGAGCTCTGCACCAAGACGGTTCATCGCGCCCATCTCCTCCTGAAAGAGCTTATGGCAGACGACGCTCCTTTCTTGCACCGACTCGAGCATGCTGCTGATTCCGTCCTCCGCCGCGGGGACCGCATATGGGGCCCGAAGCGGCTCGCCCCCTTTCAGCAGGGGGCTGGGGGCTGGCACCCACCCAGTTGCGGGCCAGGCCTCAGGAGGAACCCGAACGAGTGGAGGCCCGCTGCATGAAGAGGAGCCCAAGACCGAAGCCACCTAGCCACCGTCCACAACCAGGGGAGGAAGCCTTAGCACGCCTGCTGTGTCCCAAGCAAGGCCGTGAAGGAAGGACGGCAAGGGCGCGAGCTCAAGACGCCTTGTCGACAGGGCTGGCTTCCCCGGTTGACTCCATGCCATGAGCAGCGCGCGGGCTTGCAGCGCTCGAGTCTGGCGGGAGAAGCGAGGCGAGAGGGGGCTGCTTCTCTAGAGATTTCGCGGCCTTGGCGGAAGGGACCCTGAAGAGACATCGTCAGGAAGGGAAGCAACACGCAGAGAATCAGCAAGATAAGGTACTTACTCGTGAACGGTGATGTACTTCCTCCGTTTTAACGGCCCGAAGGTGCCGCTGCCGGAGCTTGGGAACCCCTTCCTCCCGTGGAGCTCTTCGAAGTCCACGCAAAGATGACCAAAGCACTGGACATGGCGGCCAACATGAGGCGCAGTTGGAGAAGTGCTCGGAGGGGCAGCCTCAGGAGCGCCAAGCTGAGGGGAGCTATCGGGCTCTTCCTCGCATTGGCTTGCGAGGCCTTAGGAGCCCCGGCCTCAAGAGACGCGGACTGCGTCGCCCCCTCAACCTCCGCCCAAGGCAAGAGTCACGAGTTCCCGAGGACGACGCCTCAGGAGCCCTGGGCGGCATCATCACCACGGCGCCTGCGCCATCGGCCTCTAGTAGTGCTCGCCCCCTGCATCCACACTCGGGGCGAGCCCGATGCCAGCAGCAAGGAGGGGAACGACATCGATGGGATTCTCACGGGGACCGACTAGACCTACTGGACGCAACCCCCACTCATCGAAGGAGGGCATCTGACCCGCGAATGTCACCTTGTTCAATGAGCGGTACTGGAGGCAGCTCTTCCTCAGCTTGTTGTCTGGCAACATGACACCCGTCAGGACCTCGAGCACCGTTCGCCGTGCCTCAAGGGGGAGCCCGGACTCCTGAAGTCTGATGTGGTCCTTGCTATTGAGAAAGGCCCACATCGGTCAAGAGTGGCGCTGAAGCGGAGCGATCCGGCACCGGACGAACTCCTTCACCACCATAGGCGTCATCACGACAAGGTCCTTGAGCCACTTCAGCCTGAGCCAGACGCGGGCTAGGCACGAATCGGTGAGCCTTTGGTGGCACCAACCAGAGCTAGGAATGGCAGGCGCTGACGGAGAAGAGAGCAGGGGCCTGAGCACTCCGACATCAACAAATACCCACCATGCCCGAAACTCGCTTGTGGATGGTGCGAGCTCGAAGTGTATCCCCGCGCTGGCCATCGCCGCCACGGCCTGAAACTCAGGCATCCAGAGCTCTGCCGGGGATCAATCAGGTGCGGCGAGAAGAAGTGGCGGAGAAGGGCCATGGAAGGAGCAATTCCTACCATTGCCTCGCAAACAAAGGCGAAGACGGCAAGAAGGGTCACGGATTGGGTATCAAGGTGCAGCATATGGATCTGATAATGGGCAAGCTGTAGGATTGAAAGTATGTCTAGAGGGGGGGATTAGACTACTTGACCATACAAAACTTAACCTTTTTCCCAATTTTAGTTCTTGGCAGATTTTAGCTAATTTAGGACAAGTCAAGCAATCATCACATCACTCAAGCAAGCATGCAAAGAGTTTATGGGCAGCGGAAAGTAAAGCATGCAACTTGCGAGAATGTAAAGGGAAGGGTTTGGAGAATTCAAATGCTATTGGAGACACAGATGTTTTTCCCGTGGTTCGGATAGGTGGTGCTATCCTACATCCACGTTGATGGAGACTTCAACCCACGAAGGGTAATGGTTGCGCGAGTCCACACAGGGCTCCACCCAAGGGCAACGGTTGCGCGAGTCCACACAGGGCTCCACCCACGAAGGGTCCACGAAGAAGCAACCACCCACACAGGGTCCACGAAGAAGCAACCTTGTCTATCCCACCATGGCCATCGCCCACACAGGACTTGCCTTACTAGCGGTAGATCTTCACGAAGTAGGCGATCTCCTTGCCCTTACAAACTCCTTGGTTCAACTCCACAATCTTGTCGGAGGCTCCCAAGTGACACCTAGCCAATCTAGGAGACACCACTCTCCAAGAAGTAACAAATGGTGTGTAGGTAATGAACTCCTTGCTCTTGTGCTTCAAATGATAGTCTCCCCAACACTCAACTCTCTCTCATAGGATTTGGATTTGGTGGAAAGAAGATTTGAGTGGAAAGCAACTTGGGAAGGCTAGAGATCAAGATTCATATGGTAGGAATGGAATGTCTTGGTCTCAACACATGAGTAGGTGGTTCTCTCTCAGAACATATGAGTTGGAATGATGTGTGTGTTCTGATGGCTCTCTCTTCGAATGAGAAGGAGGTGGAGGGGTATATATAGCCTCCACACAAAATCCAACCGTTACACACAATTTACCAATCTCGGTGGGACCGAATCAGAAAACTCGGTCTGACCGAAATAGTAAACCTAGTGACCGTTAGGAATTTCGGTGGGACTGACATGCAACTCGGTTGGACCGATTCAGTTAGGGTTTGGGCATAACGTAATCTCGGTGAGACCGATTACAAAAACTCGGTGAGACCGAATTTGGTAATTAGCTAACCAGAGAGTTGGTCAGGCAAACTCGGTGGGACCGATTTGCTCTTTCGGTGAGACCGAGTGGAACTCGGTGTGACCGAAAAGTGACAAAGGGGAAACACTGAGTTTACATTGCAATCTCGGTGGGACCGATTCGCTCTTTCAGTAAGACCGAAAAGTTACGAAAGGGTAACAAAGAGTTTGCAACCCCATCTCGGTGAGACCGAGATCCTTATCAGTAGAACCGAATTGCTAGGGTTTGGCAGTGGCTAATGACAAGTGAAACTCGGTGGCGCTGGATAGGAAGAATTGGTAGGACCGAGTTTGGCTTAGGGTTTAGGTCAAATGTGGATATGGGAAAGTGGTTGAGGATTTTGGAGCATATCATTAGGCACATGAAGCAAGAGGCTCATTAAGCAACACCTCATCCCTCCTTAATAGTATTGGCTTTTCCTAAAGACTCAATGTGATCTTGGATCACTAAAATATAAAATGAAGAGTCTTAAGATTTTGAGCTTGAGCCAATCCTTTGTCCTTAGCATTTTGAGGGTTCCACTTTCACATCCATGCCATGCCAATCATTGAGCTTTCCTGAAATAATCATCTTGGAATAGCATTAGCTCAATGAGCTATATGTTGTTATGAATTACCAAAACCACCTAGAGATAGTTGCACTTTCAATCTCCCCCTTTTTGGTAATTGATGACAACATATAGATCAAAGCTTCGACAAATGATAATAAGCATGAAATATATCATCGCTTTGAGAAGTATGTGATAAGTAAGAGCTCCCCCTAAATTTGTGCATATTTAAAATTTGCTTTGGACTGAAAATGCACAAAGAGTTAGAGTCATGGGTTACTCTTCCATGTCACATACATCTTGGTGGAGCGCTCAAAAATGATAAGGTTGAAATACATGCACTCATCACCAAGAATAGTGAATGATCACAAACGATAGATAGAATGATAATATTTAAGCAAGCATTAAGCAAACATTAAGTGTAGCTTATGATCAAACACATGATCATCAATGTCTCACAAATAATGACGTAGTATCAAGCACTCAAAAGCAGATAAGTTCGAAAAACCACCAAATAAAGCAGGAGAGAAAAGCAACACACTCTCTCTCTCTCGAAGCCTATGATCTATACATCTTCTCCCCCTTTGGCAACAAGTTACCAAAAAGTTCCTAGAAAATGCATAGCACTAGATCACGCTCAGGCTTGATCTTCAGGTGGTGGTGGAGTCCGGAGCACTCCAAGGACGAAGCCTTCGGTAGACGTGGTTGGAGTCGAGGCTGAAGTGGATGCTGGAGCTGGTGGAACTGAGGCTGTGGCTGGTGCAGACGTTGTAGCTCTGGTGTCAGCAACTGGCAGTGCAGACGACCTCGGACCTCGTGGCACCCTCGCAAAAGCATCAGTCGTGGTCCTGCCTCTCCTCTCATTCATGTCCTCCTGGAGCTGCTCCACGGCAGTCTGTATCTCTGTCACCTTGATGTCCAAGTCATAGAACCTCTGTTCCATGATCCTCTCTAAACTCGCCTGGTTCTGAGTCAGGGTGGCTATACTCTGCTCAATCCACAGGGTGGATGCAATCAGGTAACCAAGCTGCTCTTGTTTGGTTTTCAGGAAGTAATCAGATGCCTCCGCTTGAGTAGGCATCCTGGCAGCTTTCTCCTTCTTTGCCTTCTCCTTCTGAGCTTGTGCATGGGCAGATGATGGTTCATTCTCAGTCATAACAACTTGATTATCTTCGAAATCTGGACGGATGGGCAGGTGTTCCTTATCCAACAAATATACGCCCATGCCCATCTTGGAGTTGATGACCTCCTGAATCTGATGGGCATATCCACAGCTCCTTTTCTGATCTGCCACAGTCGTTTTGATTGTTTCCACTATGAGGCTTATGACTTTGAATTTTTGAGGCACGTCAAAGACATGAAGCAAATTGATCGCGTGACCTCTGATCATCTTGTGATCTCCAGACTTGGGCAGAAGGGTGTGCCTAAGGATCCAGTTGATCGTAGGCAATCCTGATAGCAGATAATGCACTGAGCCAAACTTGAACGTGTCAAGTGCTTCATTCGGAATCTCCTTGTACATGTTGGACATGGAGTTGTGGTCCATCTTTTTCTTGGCATAAATGTCCAAGTCATCTGCTTGCTCCTCTGGGGCATTTATCAGCTTCGCCCATTCCTCAACAGTAGAGTTGTACCTTGTACCCTCTGACATCCATGTGATCCTGCCATCCGGATAAAAGTGTGCTGTGGAGTAGAATTGCATGATTAGCTCCTCGTTCCACTTTGTGAGCTTCTGACCAACAAAGTCTGCAACTCCACATGCACTAAAGCTGTCAAATACTCCAGGGTAGTACTCTTCATTGTCCTTGATATAGGTCCAGTCGACCCATGTCATGTCACATACAATTGGCTTCTTGTCAAGTAGCACTGTCTCATAGAAATCCTGCTGCTCCTTGGTATGAAACCTGTAGTCCACTGCAGTCCTTCTCCTAGAAGCATTTGGATCTGCTTCTCTCCACTTCCTGAGCCCTGAGTCTCTCCTGAGCTTCATATCCTCGGCCACAGGATGAGCATCGTTGTGGTCTGGGATCTTGGGCTTGAGCTTCCGAAGGACATTCTCTTCTTCTTCCTCTGCAGCTTCAGGCACTGGGGCCTTGTTCTTCTTAGTGGCTGGGATGCTTCTTGTGTTTCTCTTTGGTGCACTCTTAGGCTTAGATGCAGCCTTAGGTGCTTCCTTGGGCTTGGATGCAGCTCCCCCTGACCTTATGGCATCTCCCATTATTTTGGGTGCCTTGGGCGCTGGTGCAGCTGCCTCTTCTTCCTATTCCTCTTCCATGATGGAAGCTTTGCCAAGCACTCTAGCCATAGTCTTCTTCACCCTCTCCTTCCTTTTCTTGCCCTCAGCTGTAGCTGGCTCTTGGGAAGTGGGCTTCTCAGTTGAGGCTCTAGCCTTTGACATGGGCTGCCTGCCTGCTGGCCTTTTGATTTTTAGACCTGGCTTAGTGCCTTGAGCTGGTTCAATTCTCTTGGAAGTGGCCTCTTCCTCTGCCACATAGTCCTCATCTTCAGAATCTGAGGTTCTCTTCTTCCTTTGTCTAGTGGCAGCTTTAGGCAGGTTGGTGGGTGTGCTCCTGCTGCCATCATCTGAGGAACTTGAGGGGCTAGTGCCCTCACTCAACTGCACTTGCTGCTCTGACAAGTTTTGGCTGTCACTCTGGTCTGACATGCTGCAAACTGACTGCTGACCCTGTGAATAGATTATAGAGGAGATAGAGTGGATGAGCATCACAAAATGCAGAGATTTTTGCAAAAAGAATGATCCAAAAACATAGTTTTAGTTTCCCACTGAAATCATCTCGGATCTACCGATTTTCAAACTCGGTGATACCGAAGCAGTTTTGGAACCTAAACTAGTGAACTCGGTAGGACCGAGTCATAGTTCGGTGGCACCGAGACTACTAGGGTTTCACTGAGTTCAAAAATCGGTCACACCGATAAGTAATTCTCGGTCAGACCGAGTCTCACTTGTGCAATGGCATAAGCCAAATTGGTGGGACCGAGTTTTTTAACTCGGTGGGTCCGAGATGGTTTCGGCGGAAACCTAAACCTAGAATTTTCTAATCAAACCTAATCTATGAGCGTTTTGCTGGATAGAAGTTTCTCAAACGTGGCTAGAAACAATATGATCACAATGTGCTGGGAATCAGATTGAGGAATAGCACAAATATCAAGTCCATACCCTAGTTCGGCGGGGACTTGCTACGGAGGCAACGGCGGGGCAGAATTCCCGTTGACGGCGACGGAGACCAGCGACTGGAGGCTGCTGGCGGCGAGAAGACGATCCGGAGACCTTGAGGGCAGAGCAGGCTATGGCGCGGGCGAAGGGGTTCAGAGAAATTTCCAAATTTTGCTCATGACTATATATAGCCCGACCCTGTCGGTGTGACCGAGTGGAACAACTCGGTGGCACCGAGATTCATAACTGCGTGCAGTTACTGAAACTCGGTGTGACCGAAAGGTTCAAATTGGTTGCACCGAGATCGAAAACCTAGATCAACTTAATGATCTCGGTAGGACCGAAAGTGGAGTATCGGTCAGACCGAGAATCATAAAGAGGTTTTGGAAGTTTAAGTCTATGACGAATCGGGGACTCCGAGCGCTCCTCACACAGAGTGGTTCGAATCTGACTTGATCAAATTTTGTGATGCAGCATGAATAGAGTTTGAGACAAGAAAAGCATAGATAGCTAGAGGACGTTCTTAGGCATTCTTGTCCATCCACTTGGCAAAAAGAAATAAAGCCGAACAATCAAAAACAACAAGTGGATGTCCTCGAATGAGTAAAATATGCAACCAGCATGCTCACACAATAAGATGGCAAATGAAATATGTGGCAAGGCATGCACAACCAATTCTAGCATCTATCAAGCAATTTGCGATGACTAGGTCATCTATATATGAGTATATTGACTTAGGAGTCAAGTGAGAACACTTGATCATAGGTCATACTCATCGTTTAAGCTCAAGTGGGGTTACCACTTTTACATAAAGCATTGTTGTGTTCACATCTTTAGAGTTGCCTTAGCTCAAGTCTTAGAGTAAAGCTCCCCCTAGATGTGATATCCCCCCTAAGAGGGATGAACTAACCTTGGGTTTTGTCGATGATGACTTCATGTAGATATTGAAGATGTGGATGCTCAATGTTGATGTAGATCTCTTGGAGCTATCCATATGAGTGAATTGCACTTTCAATACCTACATGGGTTAGTCCCACAAGGAACAAACAAGGATATCCATAGACATAGAGTGATGCACACAAAAGATGATGTCCATGAAAACTTTTAGGTTACCTTGTCCCTTGTCTTACCAACAAGAGGGTTTGTGACTCCTTGAACTAGTGCAAGATGTGGAAGTTGATTGCACTTGTTCTTGCCAAAATGATAAGAGTGAAGTATGTTGGCGGAGTCACCCTCAAGAACTCTCTAGTTCTTCTTCTTTTGGATCCACATCATCTTGATGGGAATCCTTGGAGTTGTAGTCGTACTTGATGAAGTGGAACTTGAAGACATGGGACTCTTACCTTTCTCCGACTAGTTCAATGCCTTGGCAATGGGAGGATTGAGCTCAAATCGGATCGGGGGAGAGGCTGAGCTTCGAGGAAGCGGGAGAATTAGGGAGTGCGCGGAAACAACGGGAGGGAAACCGTGTAGAACGCGGTGGCCGCCAAGCCAGGCGGGTATCAAGGCTGCGTGGGGAAGCGGAGATGCCCACGTCCAATCAACCGTCACACGTCGACCAAGGCCACAGGCTATTGGGGCCCATGGCGCTCCGCACTTGCCCCTTGGCTTCGTCTCGAAGCCAAGCCCGAGCACGCCTTGGGCCCGAGGGCTACTGTCGGCGTTCTGGGAACGGGGGTCCCCAGACTTGCTTGCCTACGGCCCACGGCGTGGCTCTGCCAGCGGGCCCGTACGGCCCATGTTCACCAACAAGCATTCAAGACCCTCGCGAGGGGCCAAGCCTCGCGAGGCGGACGACACGAGACCTCCTCAGGAGCGTCCTCACTAGGCTGGCTCATGAGGGGCGGAGAGATCAAGGCCAGGAAAACCTCACGAGGTTCCAATGACGTGAGCCATGACGATCGAGACCAGGCGGGTGCCAGGAGGGCACCGGCTCTCACAGTGTCCTTTTTTTCATATTTGGTGTTAAGGAGGCAGGCGCAAGCGAAGAGTACTGAGGTGTCAAGCAAAGGTTTCCATATCGGTGCAACGAGATCAAGACCAGCAGGACGGTAGGGCGGAGGTCACCGTGGAGCCCAAGACGGCGTCACCTCCAGAGCCTTTGGCAGGTGAAGACTGCTTTTGCCAGGATAACTTGTACTAGCTGTCCCCTTTCGAATTGGCCGTTGTTGGCTCCCTTCCTGCTCAATATTTGGGGAGAGGACCAGGGCCTCTATAAATAGGATTAGCCACCACCATAGGGGGGCAGTGGGAGAGACCTAGATCCAGCCCATCCACACACTCACCTAGCACAAGAACACCTCACCTCAGGAGGCTGTTCTTCCCCTTGTATTGTTCATCATCAGCCCAAGAGGCAATCCACTACACCACACTGGAGTAGGGTATTACACGGCAACGGTGGCCCGAACCAGTATAAATCTTGTGTCTCTTGTGTCCAGAGTTCGCCGAGCTAGCCTTTAAGATCGCGAAGTGCTTGGGGGCGTGATCAGTGAGGGAGAGATCTTTGCACGCACCCCAGTGTTCGAACCTTAAGGGTTTTACCGGAACCCGAAATCCGACACACTCTGGTGCGGAACGTACTCTGGTTGACCTACGAGGTTCGATAGTAATTTGATCTAAAGTTTCATGATCATCATCATTAGCTTCCTCACTAATTTGTGTAGGCATCACGGGAACTGTTTCCTGTGATGAACTACTTTCCAATTCGAGAGAAGGTACAATTACCTCATCAAGTTCTACTTTCCTCCCACTCACTTCTTTCAAGAGAAACTCCTTCTCTAGAAAGGATCCATTCTTAGCAACAAAGATCTTGCCTTTGGATATGTGATAGAAGGTGTGGGTATCCTATGAAGACACACTTCTCCGATTTGGGTTCGAGCTTATCAGGCTGAAACTTTTTCGCATAAGCATCGCAACCCCCAACTTTAAGAAACAACAGGTTAGGTTTCTTGCCAAACCATAGTTCATACAGTGTCATCTCAACAGATTTAGATGGTGCCCTATTTAACATGAATGTAGCTGTCTCTAATGCATAACCCCAAAACGATAGTGGTAAATCAGTAAGAGACATCGTAGATCGCACCATATCTAATAAAGTACGGTTACGACGTTCGGACACACCATTACGCTGTGGTGTTCCAATTGGCATGAGTTGTGAAACTATTCCACATTGTTTTAAATGAAGACCAAACTCATAACTTAAATATCCGCCTCCGCGATCAGATCGTAGAAACTTTATTTTCTTTTTACGATGATTTTCCACTTCACTCTGAAATTCTTTGAACTTTTCAAATGTTTTAGAGTTGTGTTTCATTAAGTAGATATACCCATATCTGCTCAAATCATCTGTGAAGGTCAGAAAATAACGATACCCTCCGCGAGCCTCAACACTCATTGGACCGCATACATCGGTACATATTATTTCCAATAAGTCAGTGGCTCACTCCATTGTTTCGGAGAATGGAATCTTAGTCATCTTTCCCATGAGGCATGGTTCACATGCATCAAATGATTGATAATCAAGTAATTCCAAAAGTCCATATGCATGGAGTTTCTTCATGCGTTTTACACCAATATGACCTAAACGGCAGTGCCACAAATATGTTGCACTATCATTATCAACTTTGCATCTTTTGGCATCAATATTATGAATATGTGTATCACCACGATCGAGATTCAACAAAAATAGACCACTCTTCAAGGGTGCATGACCATAAAAGATATTACTCATATAAGTAGAACAACCATTATTCTCCGGTTTAAAATAATAACCGTCTCGCATCAAACAAGATCCAGATATAATGTTCATGCTCAACGCTAGCACCAAATAACAATTATTCAGGTTTAGAACTAACCCCGAAGGTAGATGTAGAGGTAGCGTGCCGACGGCGATCACATCGACCTTGGAACCATTCTCGACGTGCATCGTCACCTCGTCCTTAGCCAGTTTTCGTTTAATCTGTATCCCCTATTTCGAGTTGTAAATATGAGCTACAAAACCAGTATAAAATACCCAGGCACTACTACGAGCATTAGTAAGCTACAAATCAATAACATGTATATCAAATATACCTTTGTTCACTTTGCCATCCTTCTTATCCGCCAAATACTTGGGGCAGCTACGCTTCCAGTGACCAGTCCCTTAAGCACTCAGTTTCAGGCTTGGGTCCAGACTTGACATTCTTCCCGGGGGTGACAACTTGCTTGCCATTCTTCTTGAAGTTCCTCTTCTTTCCCTTGCCCTTTTTCTTGAAACTAGTGGTCTTGTTAACCATCAACACTTGGTGTTCTTTCTTGATTTCTACCTCTGCAGCTTTGAGCATAGCGAAGAGCTCGAGAATTGTCTTATCCATCCATTGCATATTATAGTTCATCACGAAGCCTTTGTAGCTTGGTGGCAGTGATTGAAGAACTCTGTCAATAACACTATCGTCCGGAAGATTAACTCCCAGCTGAGTCAAGTGGTTATGGTACCCAGACATTCTAAGTATGTGTTCATTGATAGAACTGTTCTCCTCCATCTTGCAGCTATAGAACTTGTTGGAGACTTCATATCTCTCAACTCGGGCATTTGCTTGAAATATTAACTTCAACTCCTGGAACATCTCATATGGTCCATGACATTCAAAACATCTTTGTAGCCCTGATTCTAAGACGTAAAGCATGGCACACTGAACTATCGAGTAGTCATCAGATCGAGCTTGCCAGACGTTCATAACATCAGCATCTGCTCCTACAGCAGGCCTTTCACCTAGCGGTGCATCAAGGACATAATTCTTCTGTGCAGCAATGAGGATAATCCTCAAGTTACAGACCCAGTCCGTGTAGTTGCAACCATCATCTTTCAACTTAGCTTTCTCTAGGAACGCATTAAAATTCAAGGGAACGATAGCACGGGCCATTGATCTACAACACAGATATGCAAAAACTATCAGGACTAAGTTCATGATAAATTAAGTTCAATTAATCATATTACTTAAGAACTCCCACTTAGAGAGACATCCCTCAAGTCATCTAAGTGATCACGTGATCCATATCAACTAAACCCTGTCCGATCATCACGTGAGATGGAGTAGTTTTCAATGGTGAACATCTCTATGTTGATCATATCTACTATATGATTCACGCTTGACCTTTCGGTCTCTAGTGTTCTGAGGACATGTCTGTACATGCTAGGCTCGTGAAGTTTGACCTGAGTATTCCGCACGTGCAAAACTATCTTGCACCCATTGTATGTGAACATAGAGCATATCACACCTGATCATCACGTGGTGTCTCGGCACGTCGAACTTCCACAACGATGCATACTTAGGGAGAACACTTATACCTTGAAATTTTAGTGAGGGATCATCTTATAATGCTACCACCGTACTAAGCAAAATAAGATGCATAAAAAGATAAACATTACATGCAATAAAAATATGTGACATGATATGGCCATCATCATCTTGTGCCTTTGATCTCCATCTCCAAAGCACCGACATTATTTCCATCATCACCAGCTTGACACCTTGATCTCCATCGTAGCGTCATTGTCATCTCGCCAACTATTGCTTCTACAACTATCGCTGACGCATAGTGATAAAGTAAAGCAATTACATGGGGATTGCATTTCATACAATAAAGCGACGACCATAAGGCTCCTGCTAGTTGCCGATAACTTTCACAAAACATGATCATCTCATACAACAATGTATATCACATCATGTCTTGACCATATCACATCACAACATGCCCTGCAAAAACAAGTTAGACGTCCTCTGCTTTGTTGTTGCAAGTTTTACGTGGCTGCTACGGGCTTCTAGTAAGAACCGTTCTTATCTACGCATCAAAACCAAAATGATATTTCATCAAGTTTGTTGTTTTAACCTTCAACAAGGACCGGCTGCAGTCAAATTTGATTAAACTAAAGTTGGAGAAACAGACACGTGCCGACTACCTTTATGCAAAACAAGTTGCATGTCTGTCGGTGGAACCGGTCTCATGAACGTGGTCATGTAAGGTTGGTCTGGGCTGCTTCATCCAATAATACCACCGAATCAAAATAAGACGTTGGTGGTAAGCAGTATGACTATGATCACCCACAACTCTTTGTGTTCTACTCGTGCACATCATCTACTCATAGACCTAGCTCGGATGCCACTGATGGGGAACGTAGCATGCAATTTCAAAAAAAATCCTACGAACACACAAGATCTATCTACGAGATGCATAGCAACGAGAAGGGGAGAGTGTGTCCACGTACCCTAGTAGACCGAAAGCGAAACTGTTAGTTTAACGTGGTTGATGTAGTTGAACGTCTTCTCGATTCAACCGATCAAGTACCGAACGTATGGCACCTCCGAGTTTTGCACACGTTTAGGTCAATGACGTCCCTCGAACTCTTGATCTAGCAAAGTGTCGAGGCAGAGTTTTGTCAGCACGACGGCGTGGTGACGGTGATGATGAAGTGATCCGCGCAGGGCTTCGCCTAAGCACTACGACAATATGACCGGAGGAGTAAACGGTGGAGGGGGGGCACTGCACACGGCTTGGAACAATTGACGTGTGTTCGAGGCGTCCCCGCCCCCATATATAAAGGAGGATGAGGGGAGGAGGCCAGCCTAGGGGAGCCCCAAGTGGGTGGAGTCCCACTTGGGCTCCTAGTCCAATTCGGCCCCCCTTTCCTTTTATCGGAGGGGGAAAGGGGGAAGGAGAGGGAGAAGCAGAAGGGAAGTGGGGAGCCGCCCCCTCCCCTAGTACAATTCAGACTCCTCCCTTGGGGGGTGCCACCCCTTGTGGGCTGGCCTGCCTCCCTCCTTTGGCCCATGTGGCCCATATCTTCCCTTGGGGCGGGGGGGGGGGGGGGGTCCGGTAATCACCCGGTACTCCGATATGTACCCGATACATTCTGAAACACTTACGGTGTCCAAATACTATCATCCAATATATCGATATTTACCTATCGACCATTTCGAGACTCCTCGTCATGTCCGTGATCTCATCCGGGACTCCGAATAATCATCCATCAACAAAACACATAAATCATAATACAAATCATCATCAAACGTTTAGCGTGCGGACCCTACGGGTTTGAGAACTATGTAGACACGACCGAGACACATCTCCGGTCCATTACCAACAACAGAACCTGGATGCTCATATTGGTTCCTACATATTCTATAAAGATATTTATCAGTCAAACCATAATGACAACATACGCCATTCCCTTTGTCATCGGTATGTTACTTGCCCGAGATTCGATCATCGGTATCTTCATACCTAGTTCAATCTCGTTACCGGGAAGTCTCTTTACTCATTCTGGAATGCATTATCCCGCAACTAACTCATAAGTCACATTGGTTGCAAGGCTTATCATGATGTGCATTACCGAGAGGGCCCAAAGATACCTCTCTGATACTCGAAGTGAAAAATCCTAATCTCGATCTATGCCAACCCAACAGAAACCTTCGGAGATACCTGTAGAGCATCTTCACTACGAAAAAAAGACACATCCGTGACATTTTGGGCCGAACGATTTTTTTTCTGTTATACATATGACACTTCTATGACGATAATTGTGACAAAACCCGGTATCATCATAGATGTGGTGGGCTCCTACTTCTATGACAAAAAATCATGACAGAAAATGGGCTTTTCCTCCTGGGCGGGCCGGAGACGCAGCTACATGACATTCTTTGGGCTGTCCATGAAAGAAAAACCCGTGGTAGAAGCGAGGGGGATGAAAATTTTGGGGAGTTCCCGGTTACGGTGGGAGGTCGGGGGCCAAGCGATGCGTGTTTCTCTCGTACAAGTACGCGTGTGTGTGCGAGGCGTTGGCTCTAACTGAACCCGAGCGAGGCGTTGGGCTCTAACTGAACCCGAGCGATTGCACTGCAGGCTACGCGTTACTAAACCCGAGCGATCGATCGATGGATGTTAACTGAACCCGATCAAGCGATTCCTTCGCTACTGCTGCTAACTGAAGCCGATCGATGCTGCCTCTGGGATGAACAGTGAGCGTTGCGGGGGGGTTTGGATGAACAGTGAGCGGTGGCGTTGCCTCTGGGTGAACAGGACCCCGTGGTGTGGTGGAGGGCTGGATGAACAGTAGATGGTGGAGGGGTGCCCGTGGAGGGGTGGTTGAACAGGACCCCGTGGTGTGGAGGGCTGGATGAACAGTAGACGATGGAGGGGTGCCCGTGGAGGGGTGGTTGAACAGTAGCCGCTGGAGTAGTTTGCGGTGGAGGTTGGATGAACAGGAGCCCTTGGAGGCTGGAGGAGGTCGACGGTGGAGATGAACAGTATCCCGTGGAGTCCTGTTTTGCGGTACGCCACACCCCTCCCGATGAACAGGACCCCCGTTTCGACCGTAGCGCTCCAACACAAGTCCGTTTCGCCCGTTTTGTGGTATGCCACACCCCTCCCGATCAACAGGACCCCCGTTTCGACCGTAGGAGGTCCGTTTCGTCCGTTTTGCGGTACGCCACACCCCTCCCGATCAACAGGACCCCCGTTTCGACCGTAGGAAGTCCGTTTCCTCCGTTTTGCGGTACGCCAGACCCCTCCCGATGAACAGGATCCCGTTTCGAACGTGGCCGGTCGAACACAAAGTCGTTCCCTCCGTTTTGCGGTACGCCAGGCCTCGTTTCCATCGCCTGTTCCGTCCAAGCCCTCCCGATGAACACGACCACGCATTCCATTCCGACCCAGCCGGTTGGCTCCCACGCGTTCCGTTGCCTCTCGATGAACACGACGCATTCCATTGCCTCCCCATGAACACGACGCATTCCGTTGCCTTCCCATGAACACGACGACGACGCTATTTCTCCGTTCCGACCCAGCTATGTACACGAGCCCTGGCCGTACGTATGCGTGAGTAGGCGTTCGAGACCCCACCCGTATGTACACATACATGGCCGTATTTTCTTTCTTGCACCCTGGCCGTTGTACGTACGTGTACATGCTACATGCGCGCCTCTATTACGATAGTACGCACCTCTACTACGACACATACGTGCCTCTACTACGACACATGCGCGCCTGTACATCCACCAGTATATATGTACGTACACGTTTGCGACCAGAATGACAACGCTACGTACGCTTCGACCAGGTGGGTCCCGGCTGTCAGGAACTTCCTTGCGTGCGATGACGTAGCTGGTGGGTCCCAGCAGTCAGGGGGGAGAATCGTTTTTTTGCCCGGATGCACTTCCTTGCATGCGAAGATGTAGCTGGTGGGTCCCAGCAGTCAGGGGGCGAATTGTTTTTTTGCCCAGACGCACTTCCTTGCGTGCGAAGATGTAGCTGGTGGGTCCCAGCAGTCAGGGGGAAACATTTTTTTCGCGAAATACGATGGCCCGTCCGGTGGGTCCCCGCTGTCAGGTGGAGGAATCATTATTTTGCGCGTAATAAGGAGGCACTTCCTTGCTGCGGCCGTGGACCCAGCTGTCAGCCTCTCCACGTACAGTCCACGTCCGATGGAAGTCGTTCCATGACCACGCTGACCATGCCGCGCTGAGAGCACCACGGCGGTGGACGACGGCGAGGACTAGAAAGGGGAAGACTCGGAGCTGGGGAAGACGCAGCAGTGGATGCCCACGCAAAGAGGAGTACGAGGGTTCACTGGTTCGACAGCGGTGTGAGGCTGCCGTCGCCGTAGAATAACAGGGGGTGTGGGTGAGTAGAGGGATGGCCTGGCCAGCGGTGGCAGTAGTAGGGGGCGGTGAGTCCTCCGCGGCATCACAGCCAGACACGGGAGGCAGGAGCACGCGGCACGACCGGTGCTGGTTTGGGCGGCTGGAGCAAGAAGACCAGAGGTTGAGGAAGCACTACGACCGTTGGATGAACATCGTACGGTAACAGGAGCTAGAATCGTTCATATTGACTAAGTTGAAAAAGCCCTCCGTCCCCATCAACTTGGTAGGCCCACAAGTCAGCCTCCCACTATGCTGGGTTCCAGCTGGCAGGGTGAATATTCATTTTTTTGTGCGTAAGAACGAGGCACTTCCTTGCGTGCGAAGATAGTTGGTGGGTTCGACATGTCAACGGGGGGCACGTTATTTTCGCGAAATACAGAGGCCCTTCCAATGAGTCCCAATGTCAGGTGGAGGAATCATTATTTTGCACGTAATAAGGAGGCATTTCCTTGTGTGCGGCCGTGGACCCAGCTGTCAGCCTCTTCATGCATAGTCTACTTCCGATGGTGTCATTCGTTGACCACGTTGACCATGCCACGCCGAGCGCATCCAAGGTGGTCGACGACGGCGGGGCCCCGGACAGCAACGAGCCGGAGATGGGAAGACACGGGAGTAGAGTCACAGATGGAGAGGTGTACGAGGGTTAACTGGTTCTAGTGCGGTGTGGTTCGGCAGTCGGTGGAGAAGAACAGGAGGTGTGGAGGTGTGGAGGGATGGCCTGGCCAACGGTGGAGTAGCGCTTCATAGCGAAGCGTGCTAAGCAGAGCTGCTAGCAGCAGGAGACAGGAGGTGGTCCCGGCGGCGCTGGAGGAAGGAGACGAGAGATTGAAGATGGATGCCGGTCGTTGGATGTAAATCCAATGGCTAACATGTTAGAATCATTTGTTGACTAAATTGACAATGACTTGCATTGGCTTCGACCTATTGGCCCACATTTCAACCTCCAAAAATGTGGCACGTATTCAACCCATTTTTTCAGAATTTACAGTCTTTTTTGTGCGATGGAATTTACAGTCAATTTGATCTTCTTTTTTGAATTACATCCATTAGCTGGGCTGGGTGAACAAATAATGTAGCGTCCATGCGGCCCCTTTATTTTATTTCCTAAAAAATTACAGGCCATTTGCACTTTCTCGAAATACACGATTTTGCTGGGTTGATTCTAATTATAATGTTGTGTTGGGCCATCAATGTTATCAAAAAATAAAAAGGGGCTGAGCATTTTGTTATAAATATATTTAAATAATAAGTGATATTATTACATTCGTCCTTAAATCTTACCAAGATTTTGTACACAATCACTAGGATTTTCGTGCCAAAACAATCCAGGATTTTATTTGTTAAGAAATTATTTTTATAAGTTAATAAGATGTGGGATATTGTTTTCTTACATATGTAAGTATCTGTTAAATATATGATGACAATAAAAATAATATATAATAACATATTTTTTTTTTAGAAAAAAGGGAGCATCTCCCAGTTCGATTGCTGAGAATGAAACCACAACATATTCTGATACAGCAGCTCAAAGAGCAGTTCGAAAGCAAAGGTAGAAAAGCTACAAACTAGGGGGGTGGATGAACAAGTTCTCTGAATAACACAAATCACCCGAGCGGTGCCAAAGGCAGAGCGGATAAAGCACTCAAATGACACAAGGAGGGTCCAGCGAAGCCTTCATGGTCTTCAGTCGAGGGGCCGTGTCAGCCTGCGGCGACCAGTAAGCAAGTGGAGACACCGGGCTGGAAGGCGTAGCATGGTGGATGTCCCTCTTTTTCGGTGTCAAGTGCCCATCATCTTCATCAGAGATCTTGAGACGAGCCCACGGGTCCAGCCCCAGAGCAGGTCGAGCCTTGTTCAGCCACAAGTGATCGCCAACGGTTTCTGGAGGGATCTTGTTAGGGTTTCCACGAAGCTCATCAACTTGTCCTTGTCCGATCCGGAGGAGAGAATCGCCCAGTTCCTCACCATGTTCCTGATCAACCTTAAGACCTGTGGAATGGAAAACTAGGAGGTGTTACTGAAAATCATAGCATTTCTATATTTCCAGAGGCACCAAAGGACATCTGAGCTAACAGTATTTAAAACTGAGCACTTTTTGGTAGCAATCCAGAATCTGGCGACAGATTCGAAGGATGAGCCAATCTGACTAGAGAAATATTCCTCAATGTGGGCCTAGAGATGTTTAGCAACTATACATTCAAAAAATAGGTGAGAACAAGACTCTTGTTCCAAGCAGTAAACGCAATCAAGGGGTTTGATGATGTGTCTCTTCCTAAGGTTATCCCTAGTCATCAATTTTTTTTTGGAGAGAAGCCAGAGAAATACATGAATTTTAGGAGGAACACTCAATTTCCAGACAGCAGGGATAAACACGGGTTGAACCCCTCTAAAGTTGATAACATGATAGAGGGAGCTGTAGGAATACTTCCCCTTATTGTCCAGCTGCCAAATCAGGGCATCCGGCTCGGCAGTAAAGGTAATGCTTTTGGCAATTTCCTCCAACTGGAACCATTGTTCCATGAGACTATCACTAAAGTTCCTTCTAAAAGAGAGTTTTAGGCATTGACCGTCCCAAACTTCATTGACAATTTTGTTAAGCTCATTGCAGACAGAGTAAATAGGCCAAAATTGGACTACTAGGGGGAATGTGCCAAACCAAGTATCTTCCCGGAACTTGGTTCTGCTCCCATCCCCTATGTTCCATCTGTAGCCAAATTTCACAACATGCATAATAGATTTTAATCCTTTCCAGAATCTAGTGGTCTTATGGTTGGAGGAAGGGACAAAAATATTAGGTTTATTTCGTAGGTATTTATGGGCAATAAGAAGCTTCCAGGGTTTCAGGTCTTCCTCATAGAATCTTTTAATCCAAGACCCTAAAAGACAGATGTTAATTTCTTGGAGGTTAGGTATGCCTAGGCCTCCAAAATCTTTTTTCATAGAGACTAGGGCCCAATTACAAAGGTGTAGCTTCCTATTTCCCTCAAAATCATTCCACAAGCAATGAGACATCTGAGAATTGATGAGGTTCACTGCCCATTTAGGGAACTTGAAGAAGGAGAGGAGATACACTAGAATGCTAGCCAAACAAGCTTGTATGAGGATCAATCTACCTCTGTAAGAGAGAAGTTTGCCCCTCCACCCAGCAATCCTTCTAATGATTTTATCCAGAAGTGGTTGGATATTCTCTCTCCTCAATTTATGATAGTGCAGAGGGATACCTAGGTACTTAATGGGGAAGTTACCTTTATTACAGACTGGAATAGAGAGGAAGTCAGCTAACTCCTGATCATCCATGTTGATAGGGATGAGTTCACTTTTAGAGTAGTTGATTCTCATGCCTGAGACTTGTTCAAAATAGGTTAGAACAGTTTTCAGATTGCTAGCATGTGTGGAGTCATTGTCTAAGAAAAGGACGGTATCATCTGCATATTGAAGGCAGATGATGCCACCAGGGCAGACCTCAGGACAGAGCCCTGCAATCAGACTATGATCAGTAGCTTTGCTCAGCATTTTAGTAAGAACGTCCACTACTAAATTAAACAAAAGCGAGGAGATGGGGTCACCTTGCCTAAGGCCTTTACCAGCAAGGAAAAAATCACTTTCACGGTTATTTAACTTGACCCCAACAGACCCCCCAATGAGTAAGTTGTTGGGTCCAACTAATCCGTTTACCCCCAAAATCTCTAAGCTCCAGGAGTTTCATAAGGAAATCAAGGTAAACTTTATCGAAGGCAGACTAAACTAGAACTACCATCTAGAGAAAAATTCTCACAAACAAAGCCTTCAGATTTGTTTTGGTGAGGGTAAATAAAGGAAGAGCATTCAATGCCATCATTAAGAGAAGTACCATCAACACCAATCTTAGCCGCAATGGCATTAAAGGAAGGATCATTAAAGTTGGAGAAGGAAGTGTGTTTCATACCCTGGGGTTTTTGCACTTCCAGGTTCTGAACTTCTTTGAGCTGTTGAGCCTTTTCAATAATGGTTCTCTTGTCACCAGCTACCCTGGCACTGGTTCTGGTGGCTTGAACAGGACCCCATTTGGGAAGGTGCTTCTCCTTAGGAAGGGCAGGGAAGTCAGAGTTGTATTTTGAGTCCAAATTGTCTGGGAGTTCAGTTGTTTTAACAAGTGCCTCTTGGTCCTCTTGTAGATCTACAGAACCTTCTAATTCCATCAGATCATCATCTTCCAAGAGCTCCATTTCCCTGAGAAGTTTGAATCCATCAGTTTCGTCAAGCACAGAATTCAAGATCTTTTCCTGGGTGCTGAGTTGTGGAGTGTATGGAGAATCAGATAGGTGTGTCTTGAGGAAAGAAGTGGGTGTAGTTTCTCCAAGCATCTGATTGTGGCCAAAGGACTGTCCTCTGATGTTAGGGGCCCCAGAATTGGCAGCAGGCCTTTTATCTGATTCAGATCTAGAGCTCCTGTTGGATTCAGTATCTTCAGTAAGATTGGTACCAGTTTTAGCTGCAGAGACATATGTACCAACAGAGAGGTTGGTGGAGGAGCCAGTTTTAGTGGGGGTTAAGGACTCCACCTCAATGAGTAGCCTGTAGATTTTGTTCCCAACTCCAAAAAGCCTTTCAGCAGGGATTTTGGAGGGATCTTTACATAAGATTTTGACCCTAACAGTTTCATAGAATGACTTGAAATTATGCTGCCAATCCACATCCAGTAAGACCCCTAGAGTGGAAGTGATTTGATCCAGCATAGTCCAGTCACACCACTTGGGGGTTCAATTTCCTGATCTTGATCCAAGTTTCCTGGAGGTCCTCTTTAGCTGCAATCCTGCCTTTCCAAACTTCAACATTGACTACAACATTGTCTTTTTTGAGACCAAAACAAGGGTATCTAGCAACTTGAACTACATCTATTTCAGGAGGGAATTTGACCAAGAATGTCCACTCATCTAGGGCATTGATTGGCCAGGGCCAGTTGGTTTTGTAAATATCTGCAAACTCAGTGGCAAGTTGCTGCTTGGTCACTTCACCAACTTCTACCAAAACAATCCCCACATTCTTCAGGGAGCCATGATACTAAGCATTTTCATCAGGTAGGTCTATGTGGTTGAACCCTAATCCTGGAGCAACACTTCCAACATATCTAGCAGAACTATGGGTTTTCCTTCTGACAGGGAAATTCTCAACTTTATGGGTAACCATTTTGGAGATAAAACAACTCTTGGGCTTGACACATTTATCCAAATGATGCCCTGGTTCCCCACAGTTGTAGCAGATCACCTCAGAGTATGCCATAAGGCCTGAAGCAGGGGCATGAGCAGTTTTCTGGATGTCCTGTCTCTTCTTTTGCTAATTCTTGCCTTGAGATTTCTCACTGATCTGAGAGTCAGAACCACCAGCAGATTGATCTTGGGCAATTACAGGAGCCTTCCCAGATTGTGCCCCCATTTGGGGCGGAGGTGGGCCGTACCACTGCCCAACCGGCGCTCGCCCCATTGTGATAGGGGAAATTCATCGGAGTTCCTGGTTCCTTCTCATCCTCCAGCCAGATGTTGTCTCTCAGGAAGCAGAAATAAACACCAGACAACTCAATTGAAGCAGATTGCAAGCCTAATTTCAATCTTCTGTAGGTTTGGGGGAGAGGTAAGGTAGGGGATCCACCTGCTCCGGCTCCGGTGACGTGCTGGTGGGCATGAGTCCAGTCAAGCATTCCCATCTTGCAGCATGGTGTGGATCTCCTGAATTCACTTCTCGTTTCGCTCATCGAACGAACGCAATCGGCGGATCCTTGGGGTGGGGCATCCTATGCTTCTCCGAGAAATCTCCTTAGAAGTAGCATACCTGGGCGAGCGAGAGAACGGATTCGGTCCCTCCTCGGCTTCCTCCCTCGCAGCTTCCTCCTCTTCTTCCCTCCATTCGCGCATGCACTAGGTCCAGGAGAGAGCGTCGTCGCGGATCCGCGTCGCCCGCTCCCTCCATCTCCTCCCTCGAGTCTCTCGCAGCACCGCCGGCGCGACGGAGTTGAGCTGCTGGAGCATCCGTGGGAAGGCTTTGTAGACATGTGGGAGATGCATCTTGTACATCTGCCTGTCTTCCAGCCATTCCCCCGTGGATATGGCCGGCGACTCCATGGGGCGCGCGAGCAGACTTGCTGAGGGGGGCAGGCGTGCCCAGAGTCAGGAGGCGGGGGGTGGCGGCGAGATCTATGGCGGCGGCGAGGGTGGAGGTAGTGGCGAGGGCGGGGGCGAGGGTGGAGGTGGTGGCAGGGGGAAGGGGATCGCGAGAGCGGTCATCTATTTGCCAATTATGTGAACTAAACAGTCATCATACAAAATAATTTATATATATATAATATAGTTAGAAGGGAAACATAAGTTGGACCTGGCGTTCCTATTCTTATATAGAAAAATAGAATAGACCTCTACGTTTTCTTCAAAAAAATACATAAATTGGGCTACCAAAAATAAAACCTCGGATGGGAGGTCCATAGGCCGGTCGATACATGACGGCCCTAAGAAAATACAAACAGGCCTATGGACCTCCCATCCGAGGTCGTGGGCTGCGCATGTTAAAAATGAAAGCCTAGACAGGGCAGCCCAAAACCACGTCCAACACTTGCCAAAACTTCGTCCCTCATTTTTTCTGTGTTTTGCACACTCGACATTGTGTGGGCATTTTGACTGTGCATCATATGAAGATGTGCTATGCATGAATGTTGATCAGCATGATGTTAACTGGCTGGTAGTTCCATTTTCGACCATGAATAAAACTTCCAACATGATGTTAACCCTGTTTGAAAAGGCCGTGTTAATATAAATGCTCTGCCTCCGAAAGTTGCAGTTTCTTATCTGAAACTGAAACTTGCAGTTTCTTCTCTAATAATCACACTGTCTGCACTTTTATACTCATATGAAACTACATTTTTTTAAGTGCTAAAAATAGATATCTAGAATTCATAAAATACTTCATATGCTCAATACTGCAAATCTGAAATTCAAAAGACATTCATATCTGAAAGTACTCTCAAAATACACAACACAAAACACAATTCACAACCTGCAAATACTGACAACCCTAAGCTCCTCCTGACAATTCACAACCTGTCCGACTATTGGGCTGGGGGGGGGGGCAGCCCCCTCCTATTCCTCGGTGGCAGACAGCCGCCCCGTGAGACGATGTGAACGGCGAGGCAGACGATGGCGGGGAAGCATCGTCGGGCCAACTGCTTTTCTCCTCTTGCAGTTGGGTTCGGTCGACAAAGACTCCACCAGCTCGCTCTGGCAGGACACCCTCACAAACGGCACCATGTAGATGCTCGATCCTTCAATCTCTGGTGGATGCTCCATCTGGGATTGATACACCCACCAACGCTCCCTCACGATCAGATTCGGTGAATCTGTTTGCTCCATGGCCCAGAGGAGCAGCTCTATGTACTCCGGCGCTACTCCCTCCGGGAGTATCGCCTCCTTTTCGCTCTATTGCAGATATTTGGCCATGGATGTCGCCGTCGCTGCTAGTTGGTCCTTGTTGTCAAACCAAGACTGTATCTCCAACATCCTAGCTAGCTTCACAGGGTCACCGTCTGGGATCCTCACGTATCGGTTGTACTCCTCCATCGATCTACTTCTCCACAGCACCTTCACTCGCCGGCAGTGGTTTTTGAATGGAAGAGGAGAGGAGCAACGCTGGTTTTGGATTAGAACGGGAGAGGAGCGACGCTGGTTTTGGACTGGAACAGGAGAGGAGGGGCGGTGGTTTTGAAATGGAAGAGGAGAGGAGCGGCGCTCCATTTAGATTGGAACAGGAGAGGAGCGGCGGTGGTTTAAGAGGAGAAGAGCGGAAGAGCGGCGCTTGTCTTGGAAGTATTTTTTTGTTGTTTTGCGTATTTTGGTTCAAAGTTTGACCACATACTGTATTTGACAAGCAAAATGTGAATGCATGCCACCAAAAATTGTATCGTTTGGTTCGTATCTGAATGTACTTTCAAATTATATTATTTTTGCAACGTATAACATATATTTTATGTGCAAAAATCATGGTCAATTATGACCCAGAATAAAAGGGAGACTAGTTAATGTGGGGTCGCTTTCTTAATTGAAGGGTAAATTGATATTGATTTTGATCCAGTCACAGTGCGCCGGCCCTCTCGTCCAATCCTAAATTGCTGCCGCACGCTCCTCTCCCTCTTCTCCATTGCAAAACCACCTCCTCTCCTCTCCATCATCTCCATTCCAAAACCACCGTCTCGCCTCTTCCTCTTCTGATCTTCTCCATTGCAAAACCACCTCCTCTCCTCTCCATCATCTCCATTCCAAAACCACCATCTCTCCTTTCCCTCTTCTCTATTGCAAGACCACCGTCTCTCCTCCATTTTCTAGATGCTTTGCTCCATGGCGCGGGTGCAATCCATAGATACAAAATTAGTATATTGTATACTATTTAAAAGTCGAGGGCGGGCCTTTTCCTGCGCGGTAGGAGGCGGGGCAGTTCCGCCTAGTCGGTTCGACAGAGACGCGAGAAGACGAGGGAGTAGGCTGCTGCAAACGTAGGGCTGTGTGATTTGACAGTGAGTTACTGCTGGACAGGTGGGGCCCCATGATTTGACTTGCCATTATCATTTTAACTATGGAGCTACGACCGGCATGAGTCTCCTGATTCCTGACCACCACCATACAGGTGCTCTCCCAATGTCCACCATATAGTAGAGGCTTGCTCTTGCATGAGAGCCCACTTCTCCACTTTTTCCTTGCCTCTCTTTCCTCCACATATGCAAAAATGCCATGTAAAGTGCACTATTATACTTACTTTTACTTGCTCCTATAGGTGCTTATGCTTGCCACATAGGCATAAAGTCTGATGTGGCAAGTTAATCAAGAAGAGAGAGACTAGTTTGGTGAGCCAAGGAAGAAACGGTGCTAAGCGCGTGTACCTAGGTGAAAAGACAATTTTGAGTCTATAGCTAATTAAATGAAGCAAAATTAGCAACACCATTTCATTGGAAGAGGTCACTCCTTAGCAAATGCAATAAATACTAGTACTCCCTGTGTCCCATAATATAAGAACGTTTTTGGCACTACACTGGTGTCAAAAACATTTTTATATTATGGGATGGAGGGAGTACGAAGAAAGAGATAGAGAGGAGTAAAAAATACACTTATAGCCAACCTTATAGCCAACCTTGTTGTAGTATGAGTGACTAAGTGATGACTATGTATGACATGCCAGCATCAGATAGCCTAACGCACCGTGTTAAATCTCCAAGGGCACGACCGCGCGAGCGACGCGATGGTCATGGTAGGCGCGACCATGATACGGGCTGCTGGCAGCCCTTGGATCTGAGATCAAAAGGTCGCATGCTAAGTTGCTGAAAATTTGCAGAATAACCCTCTAGGATAGGATATTCACCCATAGGTCTAGAATCACGCCATGCAACCATTTGATCTCAGATCCAAGGGCTCTCGGAAGCCCGTATCATGGGAGAATGGAAAGCCACTACCCTGCGGTTCGCACGCTGGCAGTTCGCTCCTACTCGTCCCCACACGTCCTTCAATACTACGGCGGTTCGCTCCTAGTCGTCCCGTCCATTCACATTATGGCAGTTCCACTAATCCTAACCCTCCTCCCAAATCCATGGCGTCCCAAATCTCCACGATCGGCGGTGAGTACAATGTTAGAACCATCACCGGCGATGAGTTCGACGTCATCTACACCCGTTCTTCCGCGACGGTGAAAGGATGCCTTTCTCGCTTCAGACGCATGTTCGAAAACTCAGATGATGAGTGGGTCGCTGGGCTAGATGTTGAGTACACCACAGTCGTGGGACCAGAGAAGGATCTAAAGGACGAAGAGAGGAAGAAGCCCGCTGTGATCCAGGTTTGCGTACATAACGTTTGCTTGATCTACCACATATGCCATGCCAACGTTGAGTGCCAGGATTTTAAGAACTTCCTCAAGGACAAAACGGTGGAATTCGCTACTGTAGACTTTAAGAACGATAGGGATGTCCTACGTCGGATAGGTCTCGTTGTAGGCAACCCCTCCGACCTCTAGAAGAATCGGTTGGTGTCCTCTCGTCAGCCTTCAATGCTGACCCTGGCAGGAGCCATGGTTCATCCTTCGTACGGTAAACTAGAGAAACCTCCATACACATTTCATCGTCATGCATGGCAGCGGAATGTACTAGATATAGACCACATCCACTACGCTGCAATGGATGGCTACCTTTGCTTCAATATCTACAAGGGTTGGATGAAGAGCAACAACCAAGTGTGCGGTTCCAGCAAAGAAGTATCGGCTAAGAGGAAGAGGGACAAGGACAAAGTCGAGGACGTGGACGAGGACTCCAAGTAAGGTGGCAGTGTCGTTGCTCGTGGTGGTTCTAATGCAGTGTCTACCAGAATAGTTGCAAAGTTTAATTTCAGGTGTGCTTAATTTAATTTGAGGGGTGTGTTGTGCTGAGCCCCCAGCAGAACTATGTTATGTTTCTTCTCATTACTTTAACTCTTCAGTACATACATACTAGTATTTCTTACATTTCATCTTTCAGTTGGTATAGTACTACCACTCGTTTCTTCACATTATATACATGCAATATATATGGCCAACATCATATAGCCAGCAGTTTAGTTGTCAAAGAATTTCAGGGTGCTTAGTTTTGTCAAAGAATTCCAGGATGCTTAGAGGGTGCTTGGATCCAAGGGACTTATTTTAGTCTGACTAAAAATAGTCTCTTTAAGAGGCTAAAGTTCCAAGCACCCCTGACTAAAGAGGGGCTAAAACTAGTCTTGAGACTAAATTTTTTTAGTCAGGGGTACCCCTACTAAAATGTGGATTAGTCCTCTCTGTACTCATTTAACTCCTCTCCTTTAACACAGGCAAGTTCTGGATTGGCGGGGTTTGGAGGATAATAAATGCTCATTAACTTGATTTTAGCTTTTTTAGTATTTGGATCCAAGCATGGGTGAGGCTAGCATGTTTTAGTCCCACTACTTTTAGTCATGGGACTAAAACGTATCCAAGCACCCTCTTAGTTTTATTTGAGGGGTGGGTTGTGCTGGACACCATTATTGTGACTAGCCTTTTTAATAGTACTATATGCATAATTTGGCGACGAGTGCTCTCTATATGTACCACCTTTTTTTAATTTCAAGTTTTTCTCCATGGCGCAATCCATCGATACTACTGCTGTACAAAAGTATACATTTTTTAAAAGGCTAGAGGGCGGGGCAGTCTAGCTTGGTCGGTTTCACGAGAGTCGAGGGCCTTTGTGATTTGACGGCTCATTACTGGTGGAAGGCGGGGCCTTGTGATTTGACTGCTTGTATAAATGCGCCAACGACCTGATCGAGGAGGAGCAAAGAACCGTGCGGTATACTCAAGTTTTCCACTGGAGTAGTACTGTGACGGAGGAGCACGAAACACGACAGCCCAGTGCCATATGGCGATAAAAATGATCTAATTTGCTAGTCATCTCATTGTTAGCATTGTTCTATTCATTCCCTCAAAAAAACATTGTTCTATTCATGCCTCGCAGAGACCATGAAACGTGCGGCGAAACACCTGAAGCAAAAGATGAAACAAAGGAGCAAAAGAAGAAGGAAGATTATCACCCCAAATGATCTAATTCGCTGCGGAGTCATAACTGCTTCATCATCTCCTCCACGACCTCCATCTCCTTGCGTGTCTCCTCCACCATCTTCTTCATTCTGTCCATGATGCGGGATTTCTCGATGTGAGCCTTCATCATCTGTTCCACGACCGCATTACGTACCTTGACAGCAGCCGGGTGCTCGATACGGAGCTTCGCCAACTCCTCCTTCTATTCCATGACGAAGGACTGCAGCATCTTTATCGAGGAACTACTATTCTCATGTAGCTTCTTCCAGCCGGCGTTCTTCTCCTTCGACAAGTCCGATCTCGTGGCAGAGCTTCGCCTTGTCCTCCTGAAGTCGCAGGATTTCGCTGGTCGCCTTCTTCTCCGAGGCAATGCTCTTCTTCAGCTGCATCACCAAGCCGGCGGTCAACTCCCCCTGCTGATTGAGCTCAGCGGGCATGTCGTCGAGGCTCTCCTTTAGCAACTCCATCAATCCTTGGATGAACTCCTTCTGCTTATTGAGGTGCTTATTGAGCTGATCGGGCATGCCGTCGAGGGATAACGACTCCAGCTCCGCTGGCTCGGCATGTTCGCCTCCGCGGCTAGGGCGCTCCTGGGAGCCATCGCCTGCCCGTGAGAGATCTTTTGAGGTCTCTGCGTGGCGGCGAGCCCTCTCTTTTTTTCCACAGCCTTGGTTGCCACTGCCTTGTTACGAGTAGTTCTCGACCTAGAGCTCTGCTCACCGGCCATGGCAATGATGGACGAAGAAGAAGCACTTATGAGGAGGAAAGGTAGAGTAATTTTCGGTTAGGTAGTTCCCCTTTTTATAACCTAAGTACTAGCACTAGTACTAATACCTGCATAGTGGGAACACGTCCAGGTTTGGTACGTACTAGTAGGTGTGAGCAGGCTTTCAAATGTGATGGGAACAAGGTAAAGATTAATTGATGGTTTTGATTTCGAGGCCCGAAACGGCTCCCGATGAGTTTAGCGGAACGTAAATTTCAAGTACACTGCTCAAATGCGTAAATATTATATTACTGTCAAAAATTGGCACAAAATACAAAGGAGACCAATGGAAGTACTACTAGCAACCCACGATTTAACTACTCGCATGCGCTCAGTGGAGTAATAATGTCTTTCTTCCGCTCTCACGTCCACTCAATTCGCATGCGCTGTATTAATTGACCATCAATGAAGTGAACGACTTTACACGCATCAAATTATCACATGGGGTGGATCTTGGTACAAAATTGCGTCTGCCCATGTACCCGCATGTGCGTGCGAGGGAATGAGTGCATGTGTGGCGTGCGTGCACATCTTCGCTTCGTGCATGTACCGCCAGTATGGCTCAGGGAGGACGAGTACATTCTTCTGGAACCAGCAGCACGTCACTATGATCAATCCACGCAAGGAGGTCACGACAACGCCTCCACATGTGCCACATGGCTTCATGAACTGTAAGAGAGACACTGTGTAGCGTGCTATTGGTATTCTAATTTACGTGTTTTGCACATACTCGAAGTACTAGTAAGGTACACGTGCATTGCGCGCATCAGATTTTGCAACCAAATTATGAATAAATACCACACTATAGCATGTAAGTTCTGAGTCATACATGCCTGATGTAGCCCTTCGTTTAATTCTTATAGTTCATCTCATTCAAAATCAATTAGTTTTTATAAAAAAGCTAAGAACGCGGGAATAGGAAAAACATGGGATTATAGTGGAATGTCGTCTTGAATCCTACAGGATTGTATGAGTGTTTGATTGTGCATAGAAAAAACGTAGAATTCTTTCAAAGAGGTTTGAGTGGATGGGATGTTTCCTATGAAATCTAGTGCAAATGAATCATATGGAAAAATTCCTATGGTTTACAATCCTACGAATCAAACAACCAAGATAGGAAAAATTCCTAATGATTAGAATCCTCCAAAATTCCTTTGAGAATCCTTTGAATCAAAGAAGCCCTTAATCTATTTTATGATTCATGGAATTGTGCGTTGTAAAGCATAAAGTAAAAAACAAATAATGGCAATTCAACTAGAAAAAAAGTTTGGGCAGTTATGATACGGAAGATTCTAGAACAAAAGAGAACCATTGTTGTTTTGAGGTTTGTGCATATGCTTAAGTTCAACCATGGAGTCTGCTATATTGTACATGTGGCAAAATACGGTGGGGGGCTAGAAGATGGTGCGAGGGGCCAAGTGGAGGGAGACTATGAAGGAATGCACAAGTGCGAGATCGATATTTAGAGAGAGGGGGCGAACACGTGTGCTGTTGCGTGCAGTGGCGGAGCCATGAAAAATAAATGAGCTAGGGGGCAAGCATTTCTAATCCTTTACGAGGAGGGTCAATTCATGAACTTAAACCATTTTTAGCAGCAATTGTCTAATGATCACATTCTTATTAGCCTCGATATATAGTGATGTTAGGGGGAGGGGGCAGGGCCCTTACTGCCCCTGTCTTCGCCATTGTGCACGCGTCTGAGAGATGAAGCAGAAGGCATGGATGATGAGAGGGGGGCGTTGGATATATAATTAATGTGGGTGTATTAGCTATATATGTTAATCCTATATAGAGAGGTATAGATTGATCAATGTGGACGTGGGAAAGAGGGTGAGACCTCACTGGATATATCGATTGGTCAGTTTGTGTGGAAAACTATGAAAGACCTAGATATATACACACATACATAGAGGAACATGGATCATTGCGCATGCACACGTGAGAGATAAAGAATGCATGATATGATGGAGAGGGGGATGTGTGTGGGTGTGTGCCTTCATGGGAGACCGACCTGAAGAAAAAGATTGCATACGTGCGATGGATAATGCCGACTGGTAGTGTGTGTGCATGAATGCATGAGAGAAAGTTAGTGGTAAAATTATAAAGAGAAGACTATTGTGTGGGTGTAAAAGAATAGGTGAGGTCATAATCAATGTAAAGTTGAATTCAAATATTTGAATAAGAGATCCTGATGTTTGAAACCCATGCATGCATGAATATAACGGAGATCTGCGCGGTGTGCTTTGGAAACAAGCATGTTGTAATGTATACACATTGAACAAGGTCAGACTGATTTGAATTTGAGATACCGATGGCAGACATCATTTGGCCACGTCGCATCTGTGCATGGACACACTATTCTAATTGGAGATGATGGGCGGCTTTCGCATCACATATCTATATCTATACCGCTATATATATATATTATTTTTTATATTTTTTTATATTGTGTGCAGGTAACTTTAACTTTGAAAGATGGTCGTTGGATGAGGCGAATCCGATGGTCCAAAGATGGAAAATTTGAGCACTACTGGCCGTTGGATATCATCTAGATTCCACCAGATTTCGCCACATGTATAATCTAGAAGACTCCATGGTTGAACTTAAGCATAATGCACAAACATCAAAACACAAGCACTTCTTATTTGTTCTAGAATCTTCCATATCAGAATTGCCCAAATGTTTTTCTACATGATTTGCCATTATTTGTTTTTACTTTATGTCTTACGACGCACAATTCCATGAATCTTAAAATAGATTAGCTTCTTATAAAAACTAGATGATTTTGAATGAAATGAACTATAAGAATTAAATGAACATCTACATCATGCATATATGACTCAAATCTTGCATGTTATAATGTGGTATTTATTCATAATTTGGTTGCCAAATCTCATGCGTGCAATGCACGTGTACCTTACTCTAGTCTAAATGGTGTTTGTGTGTGTGTGTGTTGTGCGTGTTGAGGTGCAAATTGTCTATTTTTTTGGGTACCCATTAAGCTTGTTCTTCCGAAATTTCAAGGCACGCCTTGTTATGCCGAAAATTCAAGCTAGCGTCTGTGTCTATCGTGCTGCGAAACTCCCGCCTCTTCAACCCGCACGTTGTTAGCCCGAAATATTTAAGATATATCTTTGTCTCATTGTGCTCCGACAACTCCTCCATCTCAATCCATGCCTTGCTATTCCGAAATTACAACACGTGCGAAAAACCCACCTCCTGTGAAATCCCTACACGTGAAATGCCCATGGTACCCCTGAACCGAAAGAACCGCCTCAAATCGGTGGGGGTACTTTCGTAACCTACCCCACATTTCGGACAAGCGCGTCTCTAAGCCATGGTTCCCCACTGCCATCCCATCCGCCCACCCATTCGTACATCGAGGCCTCGAAAACCCGCGACGAAACCCCACACCCTTCTTCGCCCGCCACCCAGCCGGAGCCTCTTCCCCGACGATGTCATCCAAAGCAACACCTCGACGTCCATCATCCACCGTACTAGATGAGGATCCGTTGTCGATCTCATCGTGCCGCCAGTTCAGCCACCCCGTCCTCCACCTCCAAGGAGCTGCCCCGACATTCCCCTCGTCTTTCGCGCCACCTCCATTCCCACACCGTTGTCTTCACCTGCACCATCGGAAGAGCATCATCATCACCATTTCCTCGGATGAAGCTGCGGCCTAATCGGCGCCACCAAAGAGGTTGTACACTAATTGCCGCATTTTCTTCTTGATTCGATCTAACGGTGCTACCGGCGCTCGGTCCCGAGCCGACACGGCGCGGCTCCATCCACGGCGGCGTCGCCGGCCACTTCCTCCACGATGTCGCTCCCTCGGCGGGGACGTCTACATTAGTAGGAGCCGGTGCTGCTTTAGCTCTCGCTCGCGCTGCTACTCTGCTCTTGCTCTCAGTCCCCTGTCTGGTCTGCTCTTGCTATTGCTCTTGCTCGCGCTGCTGCTCTCGCTCTTGCTCTTGCGTGCGATGCTGCTCCGATTTAGCTACACTTCAGTCGACTGAATCGACTTTTGGGTCAGTGAATTTTCAGGGGGTGGGGGCTCGCCGGGGTGAAGGAAGAACCAGCCGCAGCGGGGAGGGGGGCTGGCCGGAGAGGTACCCCACTATCTATCTTAGGGTTCAGGATGGGGGCGGTGGTCGCCGGTGGTGGCGGGGCGTTGGCGTGGCGGTGGCGTGGGGATCGCCGGAGAAAAAGCTCGGCATGGGGGGCCTAGAGGGATGGCTGGGGCGGCGGCAGACCGGCGGTGGGGAGTGTTTTCAGGGCGGGCGGGGCGGCGCACCGCCGGCCGCAGGTGGCGGGGGGCTGCTGTTTGGCCGGTGGTGGCTGGCGGCTCAGGGGGGTGGAGGTTGAAGATGAACCACAGGCCCTTTATTTCGTATCCAACGGCTGCAAAATCGACTGACCAGAGATGAAAAAGTCAGTCGACCGACGTGTAGCCTCACCTTGCTAGTGCGTTCAGTTTCGACATCAAAATTCAACTTCTACAGCAAAATTCAGTTTCGACAGTTAAGTTCAGTTTCGACTGTTAAGTTCAGTTTCGACTGTTAAGTTCAGAGATGGGCGGCTGATGTATTTTACATCTAGCACTTTGTGGTTATGTATTTTACGTCATGTATTGGAGATGCTATTAGAATTCCACTCAGGTTAACGTTGTTCGTTGTCTCTCTTGTCCTGCTTCAGCCTCGGCATCGTACAACTCACCGGAGCTGCTCCAATGACGAAACCCTCCATCACAGCGGAGCACTACCTCGGGCTCCATCTCCAGACGCCTAAGATCTTCTTCCCCTCCTCCGACAGCCATGTCAGCCGGACCATCCTCACCGGCCAACCCAATCACGCTGAGATCGACATGGCTTCGCCAAAGAGGTTTTACACTTGTTGCATCTCTTTTTTACTCTACATGTTATATATATTGTCCACTGAGCAGTCATAGTAACGCGAAATACGATTATTTTATCCTACTATATGACAAGCAGTGAGGTACCAGGCAACTTAGCTATCCACGATGGACTCTCTTGAACGCCATCATTATTTATCTCTGCGCGTTTGAGCTGTGCATTTGTTGATGGGCCTGGGAGTTGAGCTAGTATGGCAGTGGCCTGGGTCCAGAGTAATAGAAGTAGCACAAAAGCATTTTTTTAGTGTACAATTTTGAAACGCCCTCGATGCGGCTATATCTCCCACGTGTCGAAGCACGACTTAGAGGCATAACCGCATTGAAAGCAATGTCGCAAGTGAGGTAATCTTCACACAACCCATGTAATACATAAGGGAAAGGATACATAGTTGGCTTACAATCGCCACTTCACACAATTACATGAATAAAGCATTACATCATCCAAATACACTCAAGGTCCGACTACGGAACCAAAATAAAAGAAGACTACCCCAAATGCTACACAGATCCCCGATCGACCCCAACTGGGATCCACTACTGATCAACTAGAACGAAACAACACAAAGGACATGATCTTCATCGAGCTCCGCCTTGAGCTCGGTTGCGTCATCTGCATGGTTCAACGACACCTGCAAGCTGGTTTTGGAAGTATCTGTGAGTCACGGGGACTCAGCGATCTCACACCCTCGCGATCAAGACTATTTAAGCTTATGGGTAAGGTAAAGGTATGAAGTGGAGCTGCAGCAAGCGACTAGCATATTTGGTGGCTAAACATACGCAAATGAGAGTGATAAGAGAAGGCAAAAGCACGGTCGAACAACTATGATCAAGAAGTGATCCTAGAACAACCTACATCAAGCATAACTCCAACACCGTGTTCACTTCCCGGACCCCGCCGAGAAGAGACCATCACAGTTACACACGCGGTTGATGTATTTTAATTAAGATCAACTTTAGGTTTTCTACAACCGGACATTAACAAATTTCCATCTGCCCATAACCGCGGGCACGGCTTTCGAAAGTTCAAACCCTGCAGGGGTGTCCCAACTTAGCCCATCACAAGCTCTCACGGTCAACAAAGGATATTCCTTCTCCCAAGACATTCCTATCAGACTCGGCATCCAGGTTACAAGACATTTCGACAAAGGTAAAACAAGACCATCAAAGCCACCCGAATGTGCCGACAAAATCCTGATAGGAGCTGCACATATCTCGTTCTCAAGGCACACCAGATTGTCCAAACTTCTGGTAGGCCAGCCCAGAGTTGCCCCGGGTGGCCACCGGCGGCTGATAGGTTGGACCAACACTCAGAGGAGCACTGGCCCGGGGGGTTTAAAATAATGATGACCCTCGGGAGCGCGAATCCCAAGGGAAAAGAAAAGGCTAGGTGGCAAATGGTAAAACCATGGTTGGGCATTGCTGGAGGAGTCTATTCTAGGCGAACTGTCAAGGGGTTCCCATTATAACCCAACCGCATAAGGAATGCAAAATCCGGGAACATAACACCGATATGACGGAAACTAGGGCGGCAAGAGTGGAACAAAACACCAGGCATAAGGCCGAGCCTTCCACCCTTTACCAAGTATATAGATGCATTAATTTAATAAGAGATATTGTGATATCCCAACAAGTAAACATGTTCCAACAAGGAACAACATCTCCATGTTCCACCAAGGAACAAACTTCAATCTTCACGTGCAACTAACAACGCTATAAGAGGGGCTGAGCAAAGCGGTAACATAGCCAAACAACGGTTTTCTAGGACAAGGTGGGTTAGAGGCTTGGCTTAACAATATGGGAGGCATGATAAGCAAGTGGTAGGTATCGCAGCATAGGCATAGCAAAAGAGCGAGCAACTAGCAAGCAAAGATAGAAGTGATTTCGATGGTATGGTCATCTTGCCTGAGATCCCGCAAGGAAGAAGAATGTGTCCATGAAGAAGACAAACGGACGAAGTCGAATGAATCCTCACCACACAACGTTATCAGTACGAACCTGAAGAAGCATACCGGAAATAAGCAAACAACATAGTAAACAACCACCACATAAACATGGCAAGATGCACAACCAAGTACGATGCCTGTCCGGTTTAAAGATGGCATGGCATGGCAAAGTGCACAAGCAATCCTACAAATTAAGTGGAGCTCAATATGCAAAGGTGCATATTGACGAAACACCACGACAAGTTATTTAGTTCGATCTCGTTTATGTACCCAACAATATTAAATGTTGTTAAACATGGCAAGAGGGTGAAGCAAATGAGAACTACCTATATAGGCAAGTTTAAATGAGGCCGGAATGACAAACAACAAGTCTAGAAACTCCTCATGTGCATATTTTCGTTATGGTACTGTTCTGCCCTAACCCATATTTTATAGTTGTTAAACATGCAAAGTAATGTCACCATGTTAAACTAGGCATTTTTCTACCCCATATACATATAAAGTTTATTAAATTCGGAGCTACGGTTATTTAGTTATGAATTAAAGTATTTTAACATGGCATAGGAGCAAATTTAAACAAACAGCATTTTAAAATATTTTAAACATGGATGAAAATGACATATTATTAAACTAGATGAAAAACTAAGCAAGTTTCATATTAAGTTTGTTTTAATCCGATGCATGGTTTGTGAGATATTAAATGCATGAAGTTGAAGGTCTTTTCTGCAAATCTGTCTTTACTGGATAAAAGAGAAAAACACAGTAGCAGGAAAAAAACAATACTGGGCCAAGTCTTGTTGGCCCAACAGGAACATGGGAGAGGTTGGGCGTGTCCTCACCCATGGGCCTTGGCCCAGCTGGTGGAGAGGGGAGGCCGGCAGGGCGCTGGCAGGCCGGCCCACTCGGGTACTGGATCGGTCGTGCCCCTGCCGATCCCACTGGATCGAGGCAGGGGTGAGCGCGGTCAACAAAGGCGTTTCTCCCGCTCGTTCATGAAGCAGAGGTCGCAGGGGGACGGCGGCCGAGCAGCAGCGGAGGGCGGCAGATCCAGCGGGCGACGCGGCAGGGGAAGCAGGAGCCATCGACCTTGTCTCCGTCGCGGATGCAGGCGCGCGGCGGTGCAGGCTCGTTCGACAGGGAAACAGCAGCAGCGGCGCACTCGACCAAGATGAGGCCTCCCGGTGGCGGTTCCAGGCAAGGGGCAAGGTCCACGCGGGCGCGGTGGATCCGGCCAGTCCGAGGTTCAGGGAGGCGATTCCCGGTGACGTGGAACTCCGGCGGAACGGATTTGAGGAGCTCGGCGAGGGAATCAACCCATAGCGTGAAGCTCCTAGTTCCTGTGGGGCAGAGAGAAAAAATGAGAGAAAGAAAGAGATGCAAGGAAGGAGAAGGAGCAGGGGAGGAGCAGCGACGGGGTCGGCCTGTAGGCCACTAGTGGCGCGCTCGGGCTCAATTGCGACGAGGAGGAGGCAGGGAGGAGGGGGGCTCTGGTTGGTGTGGTGGTGAAAGCGAGGAGGGGCTTTTTTTGGATCGGGGATAAACCCGAGGAGGAAGAGACAGGATGAGTGGCGGCGGCTCGATGGGACAAGGCTCCTAAATTTTAGGGTTTGGGTCTAGGGGTTGGACTATATATAGCAATAGGATTTTTGGGTAGTGGCTAATCCGTCCCTCCGATCGCAATCGGGCGGTCGAGAAAAAAAAGGCTAGGGAGTCCAAGTAAGAAAACGGTGAAGTTTTGTAGATGTTTGGGGATGATCCGGACACAACGGTAACGACTGTCCGGGTCGGGTCCAGGACAACTTCCGGACGCGCGCGCGAGGAGGGCCGTGGGCTGACGAGAGAGGTTAAGTTGGGCCTGGCGGTAGGTAGTGGGCTGTGTAGACGGTCTCGAGCTGAGAGAAGAGAAGAGAGGGAGGCCCGGCGACTATTTCCGGAGACCGAAAATGTCCGACGTGTGACTGGCTATAATGCCGCTATCGTTTAATGGTTGGACTATCAAACGAACTCTGAATGCGATGAAACTTGACAGGCGGTCTATCTTCACTAAAATAAGACCACACGCCAATTTTCAACCCATTCCGAGAACATTTTCCGGCCACTTATAAAATATTATTTCGGACATGCCGCGAGCGCGTGCAAGTGTGGTTGGGCTCAGAACGGGCAACAGACGGAACTGGGGGAACCCGGACGGATGCAAGTTTTGAAAACATGATGATGCAATGCACATGATGACATGACAAGATGCAACACGCAAGCAAATGACAATGCAACAACAGCGAATAACTGGACGACACCTGGCGCAATGGTCTCGGGGCGTCACAACACTCCACCACTACGAGAGGATCTCGTCCTGAGATCTAGAATGGCACCAGAGGGAAAAAAGGAAGAGGAAGAGCAGTGGTAAAACTAAGTTTCTTCTTTGACAAACGAGTGAAACAAAACAACCTTGAAAAAGTTGAACAAATCGAAAGAAAGAATGCAACGAAGTAGAACAAAGTTGAAAGAACTCCGGTAGGGAAGAGTTTCAAGGAAGAACAAATTCGGACAGCACTCCAGTTGAAATGGAAGGCAAAAACTTCATAAAATGAAAAGAACTTGAGCAAAAGGGCACAACACTCCGGTTAAATGGATTAGCACGAAAAGAACATTATCTTTGATGAAACGAGATGATGGTTGAAGAAAGCAACATCACAATGCCTCCGGAACAAAAGAATAGAAGATAGATAATTGAAGTAGGAGAATTGAGAAGAAAATGCCAACTTCTGTCGCAAAAGAGATTGAAAAGGCATCTTTAGGAGAAGGGTCGAACGGAGTTGTTGACAAACCAACAACGAAAAGAGTAAGCTTGTTGTGGGCTTATGGAAAACATCTCAAAACTACGAGGTGAAATTCTACCATTAACAGAAACGATAAATTGGATTGATATGAACAAGGAGACGAGAAGATTATTTCACCGGGAGGATAGATCAAGAACTTGGATCCTTTATAAGCACCATAAGTAGCAACAATCCTTAGGGAAGGCTTTAGGTGAAATATAACCCAAGATAACTCCAACGAAGAGGTTGATGGATTTAAGATATCTCATTCTTAACAGCATGTGAATCATGAAACATGAACTCAAATTATCAAGAATGACATAATACCACCTACAATGATATGGAAAAAAAGAATTACACTCCGGATAGCAAGATGAAGAATGCTTGAGCTCCTTAGAAAAGAATCTCGATGAAAAACTTCGAGAAGGAATTAAATCCTTGAAGAACCATCATGTAGAACCTCCATGAAGAACTCCATTAAACAAAAGAATGATCAAACGGAAAGAAAGAGAAGTTGAAAACACAAGGTGAATCCTTGTACCGATTTAGATGAATCTCCATGGTGAAATAATTGAAAAGGTTGGAACTCCGGGAAAAAGAGGAGATGAAACAATTGAAAACCGAGAGCTTGATGAGCCTTCGGAATAAGGAATTGAATTTACTCGATGAAACAAGAATAAGAATTATATTATGCTTATCCTTCACTAATTTAAATTGATGACAAGCAACGGATCGCATACGACTTATTCTCGTAGAAAGGATTTAGATAGATATAGCACAAACTTAATGGACCACCGGTAGTGTTGGGGATATTACCGCTGGGCGTAAACCGGCCTATCTGGGCCGGGTCAACTTCATCAGTAGTTCAAGATTGCTAAAGCCCAAGAAGACAGACAAGGGCCTAAGGCCCGTGGTCGGTTTTAGACTTGTAGCTGTAAACCGGCATTTGTATATAAACTTGTATTGTAAGTTAGGAATAAGGAGAGACCAACCCGGATACGAATATGGACCGGTGTTGGGACTCTGTGAACCGACGGGCGTCACCCGTGTATATAAGGGGACGACCCGGCGGCGGTTCAAAAAAAAGAACAACAACTCGAGACATAGGCGAAGCTTGCTTGCTCCCTAGTCATCTAAACCCCATCAATTCCATCACAACTAGACGTAGGCTTTTACCTTCATCGAAGGGGCCGAACTAGTATAAACTCTCTTGCGTCCCTGTGTCCGCTTTAACCCCTTCAAGCTAACCCGTCGCGATGGCTCCACGACTAAGTCCTTTCTCTAGGACATCTTCCATGACAAAACCACAACAGTTGGCGCCCACCGTGGGGCTATCGCACGATGGTGTCAGGTTCTTGGAGGGCCGCTTTGAAGGACTCGAGGTCTATGCTGTAGGCCGGATGACTAAGAGTCGTCACGGCAAGCTCTACATCGACGATGCAGGCTGGGGCCCCGAGGCCGGCTCAGTTGAGTACGGGTACCGGGTCCCCTTTGGTGGCATTCACGTTTTCATTGGCAAGATCGGTGAACCGGGCCCTGAGCCGGACATCTGCACCGACCTCGTCGAGACGGCTCAGCGTGCGTGATCCGCCCGGGTTAAACCGGCCATGAAGCGTGCCTTCGTAGGAGTCATCCATGGAGGAAGTTATGAGGATTGATCAGAATCTCGCGGCGAGACCGTCATTTGTTCCGATGACGAGTCATCAACCGGAGAAACCGAATCTCTTTATCAGCTACAAGATGGCCAGATTGGGGGCTGTTCCGATGGCGACAGTATTCCGGACCCCTCTGATCTGCCCATCCGAGTTGGAATATTCATGGCCGGCACACAAGCAGCGCTTCATTCTTCGACCGCTGCGGCAACAACCTCCGGTTCAGCAGCGGCGACGGCTGCCGGGGCAGGAGGCCCTGTGCGCCCGCCGGCTCAAGTTCTATCAGAGCTATTTGATGCATTGGCTGTGCTTATGGGGGAAGCTAATCCGGCGGATCAGGACGTCCACAACGCGGAGATTGCAAACATAAAGGAACAGATCACCCAGGCCAAGGCGGATCTGGCAGCTGAGGACACCAGGATGGCCACAGAGCGGGCCGCTCTAGACGCACAAGCCGACAGGCTCATGTTGGACCAGAGCGCGTCGCAGGAAGTCATGAGGAGGAAGTACCGATCCCGTTTGCCTCCAGTTTTCAAGGCCAGAGACCTTTTCAACACCCCGGGAGCAGGAACCAGTAATCCGCTGGAGGGAACCGGGCGGAAGCTCCTCGGACCGGAGCACCGGTTCAGCCTCGTCGGATGGACCCGCCTCGTCAAAACACCATTATACCTAAGGCTGTTTTAACACCTCCGGGTCACTACTCCAACCCAATGGACAATCTCGTCGCCGCTGCTGCACGGCTGGAGGCCATTCCGATTGAAGGTGACTCGCCGCAGGCAGTAGAGACGCGATGGGTCAAGGAGCTTCTGAGGACAGCTTTGGTCCAACAGGAAGCATACTCGTACAGCCGCGACCGGATCCACTCAACCCCCCGTCCAAGCCGGAGCTATAGCAGACATATGGATGAACCGGCAGTGTCGAGTAATGAATGACGTGGAGCACCCCGTGGCAACAACCCGGCAGGTGGTGCTGATAACGCTCAGGAAGTGGTGGACCGGGCCCGAGTGCGCAGGGAGGCCGAGTTAGCCGCACAGCATCAGGCTCGGCAGCTCATGCCGGTTCGTCCAACTATCTCGATCGAACCTGGTGTTACTTCTAATTCTTTGGGGGTGCCTTTCCTTATCCCCGCTTTACGCAATGTGCGCCTGCCCAAGGATTTCAAAGGCCCGCGCAAAGTACCAAATTACACGGCGGATCAACCTCCAGAGACATGGGTGGAGAGCTATGAGATGGCCATGGAGATGCTTGATGTGGATGACGCGGCGTGTGCGAAATACTTCACCATGATGCTTGAAGGAACGGCCCGTACTTGGTTAAAAAGCTTTCCGGCTAATTCTATCAGTTCATGGGCCCAATTATGAGCCCGGTTTATCAGCAATTTCAAGTATACATGTAAACAGCCTATGTCGATAGTGGACTTAGCTGCCTGCGTCCAGGAGGAAGGAGAATCGACGACTCATTGGGTGCACCGGGTTTCACAAGTGTTGCATTCATCAGACCGCATCAACGCTGACACCGTTGTATAAACCCTAGAAGGCAACTGTCGGTTTGGGCCCCTAAAGCTAAAGTTGGGACGGATGAAGCGTCATTGCACTGACATGGGGACCCTCATGGCTGCTTTGGTAAAGTATGCTGATTCTGATAGTACCAAGGATCCCGAATCTGATGATGACAAGGCAGGGAAGGGAAAGAGGAACAGCAACTCCAAAGGTCAGCAGCATCACTGGGCAGGCAATGGTAGTGGAGGCAAGCGTAAAGCGGATGGTAACATGGACTTTGTGGCTAATACCAACACGCAGGACAATGGCCAGCGACGCAAGGGTAAACCGAAAAATCGCAATGGGGCACCCAACCCTAACCCAGACCGCCTAAACTATCTACTGAGCCAGCCCTGTCCAAGACATGGGACGAAGGAGGCGCCAGCAAACCACCTTTGGAAGGATTGCTTCATTATGCAGGAGTTCAAGAATTCTAATGCTTTCCAGTATGATCACGGCTCCAGCGGTGGCTCAGGGTCCGGGCCAGGTTACGGTGGAGGAAATTCCGGTTCAGGATTTAACGGTAATCCGGGCGGACATAATAATCAAAATAGTCAGAACAACCAGGGTGGCTACAACCAACAGCAGCAACAGTCAGGTTACCAGAGCAACCCGAAGCAGTTGAATAGTGGGCAGTACCATGTCTTCACCACTATCTTGGACAAGCGAGACCGGAAGGTTCAGAGGCGGGCGGTCAACTCTGTTGAACCGGCCGTGCCCCGTTATCTACGCTGGTCTGAACAACCAATCATATGGAGTAGAGAGGATCACCCTCCCCAGGTTGATAATCCGGGCCAGTTGGCTCTGGTGGTGGCACCTCAGGTGGGAGGTTACAAGTTCACCAAAGTGCTCATGGATGGGGGATCAGCATTAATATCTTGTACTATGAGACCTTCCGTCGTATGGGACTAACAGATAAAAATCTCAAACCGTCTAATACGGTGTTCCACGGTGTAGTACCTGGCAAATCAGCATATCCTTTGGTAAGATAGCTCTGGAAGTGGCCTTTGGGGATGATCATGATTCCAGGTCGGAGACATTGACGTTTGAAGTGGTGAAAATCCAATGTCCATATCACGCCCTGTTTGGGCGAACGGCCTACGCCAAGTTTATGGCACGGCCCTGTTATGTGTATTTGCAGCTCAAGATGCCGAGTCACAAGGGGACAATAACGGTTCACGGAAGCCGCAAAGTCGCTTTGGAGTGCGAGGAAGGAGATGCGGCCTATGCAGAGTCGGTTTGTGCCACCAAGGAGCTGAAGTATTATAAGGACAATGTTGATCCGGCGGACATGACTCCATTAAAGAAGCCAACTACGGAGCATGATCCGGCCCTGAAGTTCAAATCGACAGCAGAAACTAAGCTTGTTGACTTTGTACCTGGCGATTCGTCCAAGCAGTTCAGCATCAATGCCAACTTCGATCCGAAATAGGAAAGCGCGCTCATCGAGTTCATCCGTGAGAATCGGGACATTTTTGCATGGAAGCCCTCTGACATGTCAGGTGTACCGAGGCAACTCGCTGAGCACACCCTTAATGTGGATCCTAAATACAAACCGGTGAAACAGTTGCTCCGCCGGTTTAACAAAGAAAGACGCAAGGCGATTGGAGAAGAGGTAGCCAGGCTCTTAGCAGCTGGCTTTATTGTTGAAGTTTTTCACGCTGAGTGGCTTGCCAATCCAGTGCTGGTCCTTAAGAAAAACGGCACCTGGCGCATCTGTGTGGATTACACAGATCTTAATAAGGCTTGTCCAGCAGATCCTTTTGCCCTCCCCCGTATTGATCAAATTATTGATGCTATGGCGGGTTGTGAGCGTTTAAGTTTTTTGGATGCATATTCTGGCTATCATCAGATCAAAATGGCAGTTAAGGACCAGGAGAAGACGGCATTCATAACTCCCTTTGGAGCCTTCTGCTATGTGTCTATGCCCTTTGGGCTCAAGAGTGCCCAGGCAACTTATCAACGGTGTGTGCAAAATTGTCTTCACAAACAGATTGGCCATAATGTACATGCTTACATGGATGATATCATGGTTAAATCCAGGGAGAAGGAGACTCTGATTGATGATTTGAAGGAAACCTTTGATAACTTGAGGACATACAAGATGATGCTTAATCCGGACAAGTGCGTCTTTGGTGTACCGGCGGGCAAGTTATTGGGTTTTCTGGTGTCCAATAGGGGAATTGAGGCTAATCCGGAGAAGATCACAGCCATCACCTCCCTGGCTAACCAAAGTGTATCAATGATGTTCAACGCCTGGCAGGCCGGATTGCCGCGTTAAGCCGGTTTATCAGTCGTCTTGGTGAGAAAGCAATCCCTTTGTATCAGATGTTGAAGAAGACAGATCAGTTTGTCTGGAGTTCTGCTGCTGATGAAGCATTTGAGGACTTAAAGCGGCAATTGGCCAATCCGCCTGTGCTCGCCGCTCCCATTGACAAGGAGCCGTTACTGCTATATGTTGCTGCTAATGCTTGGGCGGTCAGCATGGCTATTGTGGTGGAGCGAAAGGAGGCAGGTAAGGAGCATCCGGTTCAACGTCCAGTCTATTATATCAGCGAGGTACTCATTGAGTCCAAGCAAAGGTATCCGCATTGGCAGAAGCTGGTGTATGGAGTTTTTATGGCAAGCAGGAAGCTTAAACAATACTTCCAAGGGCACCCAATTACGGTGGTCAGTTCTGCTCCTTTGGGGGATATCATCCAGAACCGGGAAGCAACTGGCCGGATTGCCAAGTGGGCTATAGAGCTTGGGCCGCACGGATTGAAGTATGTGCCTCGGACGGCGGTTAAGTCTCAAGCACTTGTTGATTTCATCAATGATTGGACGAAAATGCAAGCACCTGAAGAAAAGCCGGATCACACATATTGGACCATCCATTTTGACAGATCCAGGCAATTGGAAGGCTCGGGGGATGGAGTCGTATTAACTTCCCCATGAGGTGATAAGTTTTGTTACGTTCTCCGCTTAATGTTCCCTTGTACTAACAATGCAGCTGAGTATGAAGCCTTGCTCCATGGTCTCCGGATGGCTAAGGAGATGAATCTAAGTCGAGTTAAGTGTTTCGGTGACTCGGACCTCGTGGCTCAGCAAGTGTCTGGCACTTGGGACTCCAAGGGCCCACTCATGGCAGCATATCGTCGTGAGGTGGATATTGTTGCAGGTCATTTTAAAGGCTATCAGGTGGACCACGTGGACCGGCGGAAAAATGAAGCGGCGGACGCTTTAAGCCGGCTAGGCTCTCAGCGCAAACCGGTCCCGCCCAATGTTTTTCTGGATGTGCTGCACAACCCGTCAGTCAAGATCCCTGGTGAAGCGGATTTGGCTATTCCTGATCCGGAGGCTCAATTGGTGGCAGCTCTTCATGTTGTTCCGGATTGGACGCTTCCTTACCTGGCGTACAAGAACCGGGGCGAGTTACCAGAGGATGAGACTCTGGCCCGACAGAAAATCTGGTGATCCAAGTCCATGACTATTATCAACGGTGAGTTGCATCATTGAAGTGTGTCAGGGGCGTTTCAACGCTGTGTGTCTCCTGAAGAAGGCTGTGAAATTTTGCGTGAGATCCACAAAGGAGATTGTGGTCACCACGCCGGTTCAAAATCTCTGGTGGCTAAAGCGTTTTGCCATGGCTTCTATTGGTTAACTGCTCATGCTGATGCGGAGGATCTGGTCAGACGATGTGATGGTTGCCAAAAGTTTTCAAGACGTGCTCATGTATCGGCTCAAGAATTGAGAATGATTCCAATTACTTGGCCGTTTGCGACTTGGGGGCTAGATATGGTTGGGCCTTTCAAAAGGTCCAAAGATAAGAAGACCCACCTCCTGGTGGCGGTTGACAAGTTTACAAAGTGGGTGGAGGCAGAACCTGTTAGCAAGTGTGATGCGGCCACAGTGGTTCAGTACATCAAAAAGGTGATTTTGCGGTTTGGCTTTCCACACAGTATCATCACAGATAATGGTACCAATTTGTCCAAAGGTTCCATGAAGGAGTTCTGCGAACGGGAGCACATCCGGCTCGACGTTTCATCGGTGGCACATCCATAGTCCAATGGTCAAGCAGAAAGGGCTAATCAAGAGATCTTGAGAGGCATCAAGCCTCGGCTTATGGTTCCTTTGCAGAGAACACTGGGTTGTTGGGTAGAAGAGTTACCATCTGTGTTATGGAGCATCAATACTACACCCAATAGATCAATAGGATACACACCGTTCTTCATGGTTTACGGAGCGGAGGCGGTTCTCCCCAGTGATATCCGTCATGATTCACCCCGTGTGGCGGCTTATGTTGAAGCGGACAATGAGACAGCACGGCAAGACGCTTTGGACCTGTTGGATGAAGAACGTGACATAGCAGCTGCCCGCTCGGTGATTTACCAATAGGATCTTCGTCGTTATCACAGTCGCCGAGTCAGAACCAGAACCTTTCAAGAAGGAGATTTGGTGCTTCGGCTCATCCAAGATCAGACTGATATGCATAAGTTATCCCCACCTTGGGAGGGGCCTTTCGTGGTCAGCAAGAATCTGCACAACGGGTCATACTATCTGATCGATATTCGAGAGCATAAGGACTCACATACATCAGAGGAGGAGACCAACAGGCCGTGGAACATAGCTCATCTTCGGCCTTACTATACCTGAGCCACTGGCTCTACTTATGTACATATTACGATGATGTATATATTATGATTAAATATAATAAACCGGAACCTCAGCTAAAGCGGGGTATCTGTTCTTTTACATCATGTGTGGTTACACGGAGTTGTTCTAAAGCGGCCTCCGATTTACCCCTTGAGTTAGCTTTTTAAAAGCATCATGTTATATCACTTGGGGGTTTGGTCGTGTCCGAACCAATACAATACCTCTTGATGGGCGAGAGCCACCAGATCACTTGGGGACTTGGTCACGTCTGAACCAGTCATGCCTCTTGATCGGCCTAAGGCCACAGAATCACTTGGGGGCTTGGTCGAACCCGAACCATTGCCATTCCACTTGATCGGCATAAATGCCACGGTTTCATTTGGGGACCTGGCTGACTAGAACCATAGTTACACCTATCGGGAGCTTGGTCGTGTTCGGCCATGGTAACGCCATCTGATCAGCTCAAATAAACTTTTTTTTGCAAATGGTTTTGTCATTGCCTTTGCTTCACACTTTTCTTTGAAAGGTATTTCTTTCTTTTTATTGCATTTTTAAACCGACAAAGTTTTCAACCGGTTCACACTGTCAATTGACGGAACACGGTTCATTTCAATCCGGAGACTATTTGCCCGGTTTGATCTTTTTTGTTAACATCCTCTTATGGAGTAACACGGTGTTTATTATAACCTGGCACGGTTTACATGGTAAACCGGCGTCATATATATATGGGAGCTACTATCTCCTCCAACAGTGTGGGTTTATAAAACTCCGCTTCAAGATTGGCCAAGCCAACTTCACGCTCAGCGGTGGCAGGTATTATGTATCTCAAAAAGTTGGTCATATACTCAAAAAAAATCGGATGTTTTGATTTCATGTATGCAGACATCATATTCCGCCTGACGGTACAACCGCGGTGGCACTTGAAGATTTTTTATTGCAGAAAGTACTTTGGAAAGTTCATCACCCAAAGGAAGAGCAAGTGGCAGCGATTATGCACGAAGGCATATCAACATCAAAAGTATCAACTAGCCTATTACAAGGCAACACGGTGCCCACAATAAGATCATTGTTTTTCGCAAAGGAGAAGCAGTTTTAAACCAGCTTCCGGTTCAAGCTTGGTCACCAGCCTGGCCTGATGGTTGTGGGTCATCCTGCGCCGCTTCAGCTTCAGTTTCTCTACCCAGCGGCTGAAAATCAACAGTTGTCCAGTCGATTCCCATTAATGCTTGAAAAACAACTTCATCATGGATCAGCAACGACGGGTCAATATCGGGAGCGTAAGTATGCTTACGGATTGGAGGGATAAGATTTTCCGCTTCATGAATTGGTGCAGCTATTCGCTTGTTTTGATTGTCATATTGGTCTTGATAATGAGACAAGTCTGCTTCTTCAGCCAATTGACAAGCTAGCGGACGCACCTCCCTGTTTATTGCTCGCAGATCCGCTTCACCAAACGCTGACCCGTCTTCCTTCAAGCTGGGATAGCCCTGAGCCGCTTCAATAGGATCAAAATCCGGCACCCAAGCTTTTGCCCGAATTAAGGCATTGATCGCAGCGGTTCGAGCAGCAGATTTCTTCAGCTCTTCAACCCGGGCAGGAAGCACCGACAGTTTCATCAGAGTGTCCTGAATCAAGGTGGGCACCGGCTTGTTGTGGGATGCAGTACAGATGATCAGCTATGCACCAGTGTACAGTTGTTCGACCAACGTATAGGCGGTTTTCAATTTCTTCCGCACATCTGACCCCAAGTGACCAATGCGTGTCCCTGAAATATCATAAAGGGTTAACAAACCGGCAGCTCTGTAAGACGATAGAATCAGTTCAGAAGTCAAACCGGCTTACCAAAGATAGCAGTGGTCATGGCATGCACGTGCCGCTTTATGCTGGTCAGTTCATCCGCCACCAGTTTTAGTGCAGCCTCGGCATCTTCTGCTCGTTTGATTAAAGCGGATTTTTCAGTGGCCCAATCCGCCCGCTTTGTCTTGAAGTTCTCCTTAAGCTGTTCCATGGCGCTTAAAGCGCTGGTTAATTCCTCTTTTGCTTTGGAGGTTTCAGCTTGTTGGGATTTCAGATTATCTTGGAGATCGGCGACTTGGTTTTCTTTCGTCTTCAGCTCAGCCTGCATGCAGACAGTTATATGATTCAGCAAAACGGTACAAGGATTGAAGTACCAACCACATAACAAGTTATGCACTTGGCACTTGGGGGCTAATGCATATTCGATCTTCATCTTTCAATTGCTTACAAAGTCCCAAGATCAATACAAGTATTCAACTTGGCACTTGGGGGCTAATGGCTATTTGCTCGTATATATTCTGATGTGGCAATCTCAATTACTTAAAGTCCCGATTTAACTACGCTAAGTTGAACCGGCCCTTGGGGGCGACATCAGCGAATTTCAAAGCATTAAGATTTATATTAGTAAGTCCCGATTTGAAAGAAGATTACAAACTAGCCCTTGGGGGCTAGGAGAGTCAGCAAGAATTGAAGCATACAAGCAGGAAAGAGCATATGGAAGTTACCTCATATTTATCTTTCATCATGTTAACCAGACCGGCTTCATAGTCACGACTGGTATACAGCCGGTTTAGGTAGCCGAAATGGATATCTTGGGCGTTCAGAGCAGCGTAAGTCGCCAGATCAGCATTCCACTTGCCTTTGCCAAAGGCAGCAAATTCTTCCTTGGCAGAATGTTTGGACAAAGCGACAGGATTGCTTGGCTCTGTATGGCCAGTGCCAGTAATGACAACCTCATCATCCTTGGTATCGCCGGTTTGCACTGGGGCTGTTGGCTTGTCAGTAGGCTTTGTTGGACTGGTGGATTTCTCAATCCGGATGGAGCTTGTGGGCTGATTGACAGGATTTGAGGTATCAATAGGTCTCTCTTCAGCAATAAGATCGTCATCTTGCTGCGGTGGATCATTGGGTATATCCTCAGGTATAGCCGCTTCAAGATCTCGTGTTTTGCCCGGTTCAAGGACGGCATCCTCTTCGGCCGCTTTGTCCAGGCGAGCCTTCTTGCTTGGCCTAGGCTTGGCCCTGAAAGGAATAACAAAATCAAATACAGCATATGTTCCAGGGCGATGTGCTGCAAATATTATGATAAGTATAGCTTACCCGAGCACCGTTTTGAGCGGTGGCAGCTGAGTAGCCGATGACTCGCCAGAGGATGAGTGGGAAGTAACCTGGTAATCGGAGTCATATGGATTAAGAGGTTGACGAAAGCAGCCCGCTTTAGGACAAGCACTGACAAGCAAATTAGAGACCTTTGAACGGCGTTTCTGAACCGGACTGTTCGGTAAACCGGCGGAGGTAACTACCCGGCCGCTGTGCCGGGTTGTGCGACGAGCTTCGTGCTGTTGGGTCTTGATAAGAAATTTGGGATCCAAATAAGCAAGAGGATGAGAAAATTTAACTTTCCGGTTTGCCTGACGGATTTTTAGTGAAGGCAAAGGTTCTGAATCGGAAGAGAGAATAATTACCTCTGCAGCATCAGCATGGCTGGCTTCGGCATCATCCTGACAAATATCATCATCAATAAGACGCATGAAAAATAAGCCAAGTGATTCAAGCCCTACTTCAAGGTCCGGATTATCCACATCATCATCACGGGCCGGATTAGAGGATGCAGTGGTTCTTTTCCTGTGGGCAGTCTTCTTCACAGCTTTAGTCTTTTGCCGGGTTGCCCTTTCCGGTTTGTCTGGTTTTTCTGGTTTAACCTGCGGCAGTTTCTTGCTCCAAAACGGATCATTGCCCTGGTTACAGACACTGATATTAAAACAATGACAAGATATATCAACAACAGATTCAGCAAAAAGAAAAATCAAACTCTTACAGCTGGCGGTTTGTTGGTGGCACTGAAGGGAAGTAGGCCGGTTTTAGCACAGATGTGTTTCGGTTCATTCAGCATCTTATTCACAACCTCTGTGATTTCTTCATCGGTGAGCTGGATGTTGGAATGTCGCAGTGGATCATCAATAGTGCCAGTATACTCGCACATCAAACCGAAGCGCTGACTAAGGGGCAGTATGCTCCATGATATCTAATAGCGGGCGAGATCAACCCCTGTTAAACCATTGGCCATAAAGGCTCTGAGCTTCGACAGTTGAGGAGCATATTTGCTTCTCTCTTGGGCAGTCAACCTTTGCGGAAAGGGGTGCGTATTGCTGAGTCGCTCTGGATGAAAGCCAGGCAAGGGATTTTCACCAGCAGGGGAGGTGTCTTTGCAATAGAACCATGTTTGATTCCACTCTTTGGGGTGGTTGTGCAGTTTGGCGTGAGGGTATGTGACCTCTTTCCTTTTCTGAATCACCACGCCACCCAACTCCGTATTGGAGCCGTCAGTAAACTCAGTACGGTGGTTTAGATGGAAACAGTCTCTGAACAATTCCACTATGGGCTCCTCTTGAAAGAATGCCTCACAGAGCACTTGGAAGTGACACATGTTTGTAACAGAGTTGGGGCCAGTATCTTGTGGATGGAGTTGAAAATCGGCTAAAACGTCCCGGTAAAATTTAGAACCGGGCGGCTTAAAGCCCTGGGCTAAGTGATCTACAAAAACGACGACCTCTCCTTCTTGAGGTGTGGGAGGGCATTCTTTGCCAGGAGCCTTCCAATGGATGGTATCTTTGCTGCCTAAAGCGCCGATCAGGACTAAATCGTCCAGTTGAGCCTCTGTGACGCGAGAAGGAACCTAGTTGCACTCATATACTTGCTTGGCCATGATGAAATCTACAAGGTAGATGATCCCGGTTCAAAAATGCATTGATTAAGGTACATTGGTATGTGCAATGTTAAACCGGAGACAGATCTATCTAAACCGGAGTTTTATGAAGCAACAACAACTGGCGGTTCAACAAGGGGACTAATGGTATATACCGGTTTGGCAATTTTTCTACAAGGTTAAACCGCCTGATCTAAGCATTGAAACAGCTGAGATTGCGGATGGATAAGTATGCAGAAATAGATTTCACAAGATTTCTCTACAGTGTTGGATCTGAAGCAAGTTCAGAAAATAAGAAAAATATTAAAAAGCTCAAAGCAGAACAGTATTGAATCAATGGGCAAAAATATATCTGAGATCTATGGTCTTGGGCATGAAACTAAAGGCGGATACTAAAAGCTACCGCTACACAGAGCAGGGGTTCACAGATGCATCCACGAGCTAGTATATGAACACGAACAGGTGATGAACACCGCAAGAACATGAAACCCTAGAACAGATCTGTGTTGAGAAGAGCAGAAGGCTTACCAGAGTTGAGGAAGACGCAGAAGGTTGCCGCGATGCTCTGGTGCGTTCAGGTTGATGCAGCGGCCAAGGTTGGTGCAGAAGTTGACGGCGGCGGCGGAGCTCCGAGGATGGCGACGCGAGGAAGACGAAGAAGAAAGGCACAAAGGGGAGAAAAGAAATGACCCTTCAGTCCTATTTATAAGGCAAAAGGACATGTGTCAGGCGCGACAATCAAGGGGCCACGAAATGGAGCTGTCGCCTTGATTTCCCCAGATCTGTTAAAGAAGGAAGCATAATGGATAAGCTTCATTATGAAAGGTGACGTCACTCTGGTTTACAGCAATCAGAGAAGATGACATCATGGCGGTTTACCAATTTATGAGAAGATGTTGAAGATGAAGTTTTTTGCTAAAGGATTGACATGAACCCGTTCAAATCAATCTAGGGCCTAATGTTGGGGATATTACCGCTAGGCGTAAACCGGCCTATCTGGGCCGGGTCAACTTCATCAGTAGTTCAAGAGTGCTAAAGCCCAAGAATACAGACAAGGGCCTAAGGCCCGTGGTCGGTTTTAGACTTGTAGTTGTAAACCGGCATTTGTATATAAACTTGTATTGTAAGTTAGGAATAAGGAGAGACCAACCTGGATATGAATATGGACCGGTGTTGGGACTCTGTGAACCGACGGGCGTCACCCGTGTATATAAGGGGACGACCCGGCGGCAGTTCAAAAAAAAAGAACAACAACTCGAGACATAGGCGAAGCTTGTTTGCTCCCTAGTCGTCGACACTCCATCAATTCCATCACAACTAGACGTAGGCTTTTACCTTCATCGAAGGGGCCGAACTAGTATAAACTCTCTTGCGTCCCTGTGTCCGCTTTAACCCCTTCAAGCTAACCCGTCGCGATGGCTCCATGACTAAGTCCTTTCTCTAGGACATCTGCCGTGACAAAACCACGACAGGTAGGATTGAAACAACGAATGAATTGATATGATGAAGAAGGAAGAGAACTCTTGAGCAAACCACCGTAAGAATTGAAAAACGAACTAAATAAAGGAATGAATCACTGGTAAGAATTGTGAAATGAACGAAGATACTTGAGACAATCTAGATACATGAGAACGAATAGATCCTGAACTGATTAGAGAATATTTGAATGATTCATCGGTCGGTTGGGGAATGAATACTTCTGAGATGATGGCCTCCATAGTAAAGAAATGGAAACATCTCATGAAATGCTCCGGATAGGTGCAAAGAAATTCTCACAATCGAAGATAATTATGAGAGGATGGCAAAAGGCTAGAACCATGAATCTTGAGAGAAAGGATATGATTTGGAGGGAAAATCTTCTTCTGTCTTCAAAATCTGAGAATTATGACGGGAAACACCACCAAGAATTGTTTAGACACTCCGGAATGAAGAATAGAAAAGGTAGAGCCAATGATGATTTTTTTTGAAACATCTTGGAAAAAAACACCTGACTGATGAAAATTCATTCTTACATCAAAACTTCGAAAAGAATTTGAGGATAGCTCCGGACAAATAAGAAGAGTCAGGTAAGATCCTAGGAAAAAAACTGTGGGTTAGGGCCCACTCAAAAGAAACACCGTTGAATGATTTAAAAGAGAGAATGCACCGGTTGAGTTAAATGACTTGAATGAGATTACAACCTTGAAAGAGCTTGAACGAATGCAGAGTGGAAACATGAATCTTCGAGATATCTTCAGGACTCCGAAACAATTGAATAGCGAGAGGTGAATGACAAAGAGGTGCACCGGTATGATAAAACTTCTGAAATGAGGAAAGGATATGATCAACACCAAAATCTTGAATTGAAACCACCGGAGAAGAAAAATAACGAAGAATGATGAACTAGAAGCTCCGTTAGAATCTTCATGAGAATCATCGGATAAGAATATTGAAAGAAAAGAAAGAAGAGACTTCACATGTATAAAATGGATATTTGATTAAGAAAAAATCTTAGTCCTCGAAGAAAAAGGGTGGGTGGGCGGGAAAAACAAAGGCAAAAACAAACACCGTTGAGAAGAACTGATACTAGATCTTGCGGATGTTGAAATGATCGGATCCACTTGAAGAGAAACACACCGATTGAAAAGGATTGACATGACAATCTCAATTATCGAGAAGGATTAGTATTCACATCGGAGTATGAGAACACCGCTTAGGATTGGTATGGAATCAACACTTGTCTCTGAAGCAACTCGAATACCACAACTCAAAACAAAACAAAGGATTGGCTTGCAGAATAAGCCGGAACAAACATATGAGAGGAATTTCGTCCGAAGTTTTCGTGGTGGGGCATACACGGGCTCAATCGTACAGCACCATCATGTACAAGGAAGTGCACATGACATACGAAGCGTCCCCGAGTTGGCATAGCCAAGGACTCTTTAAGACACAACGAGACCACTGTAAAACCAACCGTGAATAGGCGGACCACTTGACGTCGAACCCCAATTACATATCATACATCTGTCGGAAAGATATCCTATGAGCTACTTGAATTCCCACTTATAAACTCCCAAAATTTCCTGGTTATGCAATCAAGTGTTGGGGATACAGGGGAAGCATAATATCTCACCCAAACTAGCAAATCCTACATCCAGCTGTATCCATCCTTCAACACATAACCAAGAAACCTTCGGAAATCGTTTACCTCAACCTTCGAAAAGCATCCGTTATACGAGTTATGGCAATACTCCCGAACTCCCGCCCCAGTACTGGGTGGCGTCGAGGTTATCTCACCAACAACTGCATAAAAGAGATTTTCGATGTCGGCGAAACTAAACTCAAGTATTCCAGAACTGCAACGATAAAATTGTGATGACAACACCTCGGAGCTCAACTCCCTGGGACACTGCCACAAGCCCTAAATGTCAGGAGGCACCAAGAACAATGTTCTCATCACAAAACCATCAGAACGATTCCAAGATACCCGCGTGATCCTAAATTTTTTTTAGTGAAATTTGAGAAGAGAAGAGTCAAAACTCTACGTCAGGATGCCTCACCAGAGTGATGAAGGGGCTAGGGAGTAAAAAGAAGTCCTAACTCTCCGATATATATAATTCCTAAATGACTCAAAACATTTCTAGACTCAATAACGCCAGTGATTCGATCAAGCAGGGGGCTCCTAAGGTCAGGGAAGGCTCTGATACCAACTTAAAACACCCTCGATGCGGCTATATCTCCCACGTGTCGAAGCACGACTTAGAGGCATAACCGCATTGAAAGCAATGTCGCAAGTGAGGTAATCTTCACACAACCCATGTAATACATAAGGGAAAAGATACATAGTTGGCTTACAATCGCCACTTCACACAATTACATGAATAAAGCATTACATCATCCAAATACACTCAAGGTCCGACTACGGAACCAAAATAAAAGAAGACAACCCCAAATGCTACACAAATCCCCGATCGAGCCCAACTGGGCTCCACTACTGATCAACTAGAACGAAACAACACAAAGGACATGATCTTCATCGAGCTCCGCCATGAGCTCGGTTGAGTCATCTGCACGGTTCAACAGCACCTACAAGCTGGTTTTGGAAGTATCTGTGAGTCACGGGGACTCAGCAATCTCACACCCTCGCGATCAAGACTATTTAAGCTTATGGGTAAGGTAAAGGTATGAAGTGGAGCTGCAGCAAGCGACTAGCATATTTGGTGGCTAAACATACGCAAATGAGAGCGAGAAGAGAAGGCAAAAGCACGGTCGAACAACTATGATCAAGAAGTGATCCTAGAACAACCTACGTCAAGCATAACTCCAACACCATGTTCACTTCCCGGACTCCGCCGAGAAGAGACCATCACAGTTACACACGAGGTTGATGTATTTTAATTAAGATCAACTTCAGGTTTTCTACAACCGGACATTAACAAATTCCCATCTGCCCATAACCGCGGGCACGGCTTTTGAAAGTTCAAACCCTGCAGGGGTGTCCCAACTTAGCCCATCACAAGCTCTCACGGTCAACGAAGGATATTCCTTCTCCCAAGAATTCCAATCAAAGACATTGCGACAATGGTAAAACAAGACCAGCAAAGCCACCCGAATGTGCCGACAAAATCCCGATAGGAGCTGCACATATCTCGTTCTCAGGGCACACCGGATTGTCCAAACTTCTGGTAGGCCAGCCCAGAGTTGCCCCTGGTGGCCACCGGCGGCTGACAGGTTGGACCAACACTCAGAGGAGCACTGCCCGAGGGGTTTAAAATAATGATGACCCTCGGGAGCATTACTCCCAAGGGAAAAGAAAAGGCTAGGTGGCAAATGGTAAAACCAAGGTTGGGCATTGCTGGAGGAGTTTTATTCAAGGCAAACTGTCAAGGGGTTCCCATTATAACCCAACCGCGTAAGGAACACAAAATCCGGGAACGTAACACCGATATGACGGAAACTAGGGCGGAAAGAGTAGAACAAAACACCAGGCATAAGGCCGAGCCTTACACCCTTTACCAAGTATATAGATGCATTAAGTTAATAAGAGATATTGTGATATATCAACAAGTAAACATGTTCGAACAAGGAACAACATCTCCATGTTCCAACAAGGAACAAACTTCAATCTTCACCTGTACTAACAATACTATAAGAGTGGCTGAGAAAAGCGGTAACATAGCCAAACAACGGTTTGCTAGGACAAGGTGGGTTAGAGGCTTGGTGAGGGAGTCCTGGATTAGGGGGTGTTCGGGTAGCCGGACTATACCTTCAGCCAAACTCCAGGACTATGAAGATACATGATTGAAGACTTCGTCCCGTGTCCGGATGGGACTTTCCTTGGCGTGGAAGGCAAGCTTGGCGATGCGGATATTCAAGATCTCCTACTATTGTAACCGACTTTGTGTAACCCTAACCCTCTCCGGTGTCTATATAAACTGGAGGGTTTTAGTTCGTAGGACAACTTCATCATACAACAATCATACCATAGGCTAGCTTTTAGGGTTTAGCCTCCATGATCTCGTGGTAGATCTACTCTTGTACTACCCATATCATCAATATTAATCAAGCAGGACGTAGGGTTTTACCTCCATTAAGAGGGCCTGAACCTGGGTAAAACATTGTGTCCCTCGTCTCCTGTTACCATCCGGCCTAGACGCACAGTTCGGGACCCCCTACCCGAGATCCGCCGGTTTTGACACCGACATTGGTGCTTTCATTGAGAGTTCCTCTGTATCGTCACTTTCAGGCCCGATGGCTTCTTCAATCATCAACCACGATGCAGTCCAGGGTGAGACTTTTCTCCCCGGACAGATCTTCGTCTTTGGCGGCTTCGCACTGCGGGCCAACTCGCTTGGTCACCTTGAGCAGATCGAAAGTTACGCCCCTGGCCATCAGGTTAGGTTTGGAAGCCTAAACTACACGGTTGACATCCGCGGGGACTTGATCTTCGACGGATTCGAGCCACAGCCAAGTGTGCCGCACTGTCTCGATGGGCATGATATAGCTCTGCCGCCGAACAGCGCCTTGGAGGCCGCACACGCATCGGTTCCAACCATTGATTTGAAGCCCACTGCGCCAATCGAGGATCAGCGGTTGGACGCTGCCTCAGGGGCTGCGATCTCAGAGGCGATCGAGCCGAACTCCAGCCCCGCACTCCGCATGGCCCGTGACTCCGAGGAGCCGGATTCCTCTCCGAACTCCGATCCCCCGCGCCCCTGCCGATCGAATCCGATTGGGTGCCGATAATGGAGTTCACCGCCGCGGACATCTTTCAGCACTCGCCCTTCGGCGACATCCTGAATTCTCTAAAATCTCTCTCTTTATCAGGAGAGCCCTGGCCGGACTACGGTCAGCAAGGTTGGGATACGGATGACGAAGAAATTCAAAACCCACCCACCACCCACTTCGTAGCCACTATCGACGACTTAACCGACATGCTTGACTTCGACTCCGAAGACATCGACGGCATGGACGACGATGCAGGAGACGAACAAGAACCAGCACCTGTAGGGCGTTGGAAGGCCACCTCGTCATATGACATATATATGGTGGACACTCCAAAGGATGGAGATGGCGATGGAACAGCGGTGGACGATACCTCTAAGAAACAGCCCAAGCGCCAGCGTCAGCGGCGCCGCTCTAAATCCCGCCAAAGCAAAAATGGTGATTCCGGCACGGGAGATAATACTACTCCGGATAGCGCCGAAGAACACCCCCTCCAGCAAAATTCGGCACAGGAGGACAGAGAAGCCAGCCCTCACGAGAGGGCGGCGGACCAAGAGGTTGAGGACGATAATTATATGCCTCCCTCCGAAGACGAGGCAAGCCTCGACGACGACGAGTTCGTCGTGCCAGAGGATCTTGCCGAAAAAGAGCGTTTTAAATGCAGGCTCATGGCCACGACAAGTAGCCTCAAGAAAAAGCGGCAACAACTTAGAGCTGATCAGGATTTGCTAGCTGACAGATGGACTGAAGTCCTTGCGGCCAAAGAGTATGAACTCGAATGCCCCTCCAAGAGTTACCCAAAGCGCAGGCTGCTACCCCGACTAGAGGAGGAAGCACCTACATCACCAGCGCATGACATGGCCGACCGGCCACCTCGTGACCGCGACAAAGAGGCCTCTTGGCCCTCCACTCAAGCCATGCCCCGGCACCGCGTCAAGCATACTAAGGCACGGGAAAATGCGCCCGACCTGCGCGACATCCTGGAGGACAAGGCAAACAAGATCGATCTACGGATCACGCAGGCGCCCCACGGCACGTGACGGTGATCGTCACTCCAGATGCAATGAATCCGGCCGGGCCGAACTCAACAGACAAAGCTCCTTCGAGCTGCGTCGTGATATAGCCCAATACAGAGGCGCCGCACACCCACTATGCTTCACAGATGAAGTAATGGATCATAAAATCCTGAGGGCTTCAAACCCGTAAACATCGAATCGTACGATGGCACAACAGATCCTGCGGTATGGATCGAGGATTATCTCCTTCATATCTACATGGCCCGCAGCGATGATCTACACGCCATCAAATACCTCCCACTCAAACTTAAGGGAGCGGCCCGGCATTGGCTTAACAGCTTGCCAGCAAACTCAATCGGTTCTTGGGAGGACCTGGAAGCCGCATTCCTTGACAACTTCCAGGGCACTTATGTGCGACCACCGGACGCCGATGACCTAAGCCACATAATTCAGCAGCCAGAAGAATCGGCCAGGAAATTCTGGACACGGTTCCTAACAAAGAAAAACCAGATAGTCGACTGTCCGGACGTAGAGGCCTTAGCGGCCTTCAAGCATAATATCCGTGACGAGTGGCTGGCCCAGCACCTGGGACAGGAAAAGCCGAAATCTATGGCAGCCCTCACGACACTCATGACCCGCTTTTGCGCGGGAGAAGACAGCTGGCTAGCTCGTAGTAACAACTTAACCAAGAACACTGGTAATTCGAATACCAAGGAAAAAAGTGACAGGTCGCGTCGGAACAAACAAAAGAGCCACGTTAACAGCGACAGCAACGAGGATACGACAGTTAATGCCGGATTCCGAGGCTACAAATCCGGTCAACGGAAACAACCATTCAAAAGAAAAACTCGGGGCCCGTCCAGTTTGGACCGAATACTCGACCTCTTGTGCCAGATACATGGCACCTCCGAAAAGCCAGCTAATCACACCAACAAGGATTGTTGGGTGTTCAAGCAAGCAGGCAAGTTAAGAGCCGAAAACAAAGACAAGGGGCTGCATAGCGACGACAAGGAGGAGCCCAGGCCGCCGAACAACAGTGGACAGAAGGGATTTCCCCCGCAAGTGCGGACGGTGAACATGATATACGCAACCCACATCCCCAAGAGGGAGCAGAAGCGTGCGTTACGGGACGTATATGCGATGGAGCCGGTCACCCCAAAGTTCAACCCATGGTCCTCTTGCCCGATCACCTTTGATCGATGGGACCACCCCACTAGCATCCGTCACGGCGGCTTCGCCGCATTGGTTCTAGACCCAATCATTGACGGATTTCATCTCACAAGAGTCCTCATGGACGGCGGCAGCAGCCTGAACCTGCTTTACCAGGATACAGTGCGAAAGATGGGCATAGATCCCTCGAGGATCAAGCCCACCAAAACGACCTTTAAAGGCATCATACCAGGTGTAGAAGCCAACTGTACAGGCTCAGTTACACTGGAAGTGGTCTTTGGATCTCCGGATAACTTCCGAAGCGAGGAGTTAATCTTCGACATAGTCCTGTTCCGTAGTGGCTATCACGCACTGCTCGGGCGAACCGCATTCGCAAAATTCAACGAGGTACCGCACTATGCATACCTCAAGCTCAAGATGCTAGGCCCTAGAGGAGTAATCACGGTCAATAGGAACACTAAACGCTCCCTCCGAACGGAGGAGCACACGGCAGCGCTCGCAGCAGAAGTACAAAGCAGCCTCTCTAGGCAGTTCTCTAGTTCGGCCTTCAAAAAGCCGGACACTGTCAAGCGCGCCCGGAGTACCCTACAACAAGACCGCCTGGCACGTTCCGAGCTAGCGTAGCAATGCGGCCCCAACCCTAGCCCTCGCGATATAGCCAAACCAGCGCTTCGCGTACATAACTACGCTCTTGAAATACCATGGGCACAGGGGAAGGGGCACTATCACGGCACGCCCGAAATACGGCTTAAACCGCACCAGGGGCTGCCGGATTCCTTCTTTTTTTCTCTTACTCTCAGGACTCCATACTTCGGACGACCCATTTGGCAATTCAACTACCGTACAAACGATGCAAGATCCAGGGAAGTAGACAAGCCACGCCGCATCATGGAACTCCCAGGTGGTGTCTATTGCGAGCAGTATACCTGTTTTTTAATACAATTCCGCGGCCTGCCCCTAGCCAGGACATGTTAAATAGTCCAATTTATTTTTCTTACCGCACTATTTGTATCGTTCCGCTTTCATAGCAGCCTTTCTATAAACAATGCATAGCTTTTTGTCTATTTTTTGCATTACCCTCTTTTTATATATATGTTTATTAATAACATGCTGCATCTGTACATTGTGGTACGGCAAAATACGCCAGGGGCTTCAGTACCTATCAATATGGCGTGAGAAGTCCGTCCACTTTCACAAGTGTGGCACCCCGAACTTATAGCACTATATGCATCGGCTTCGAATCATGATTTGGGTCAATAGTTGGGTTTGCCCGGCTCCTATGTTTTGGTGCCTTACTTTCCGCTATATCGGCTAAGGTAGCACTAGGAGAACCACTGGGATTGTGCCCCAGTTGAGCTGGGCCGAGCACCTTAGTGGAGAACGCTAAAACTGACTGTCATGATGAGGCGAGAGACCGGTCGCTGTTCGAGAGGTTTTTCAAGTCCTTAAAGGCTTATGCCGCTTCGAGCGAGGAACCGGCTTTGTCCGGCCAAGGCGTGGATAGCGCCCCGAACTCGGTCTTCCGAATACTAGGGGCTTCGCCAAAACTTAAAATTATAGAGTTCTATGGCTAAGTGAGAGTGTTCAAGCATTATAGTCCGATTGGCTTGTTCGTTGTGCTGACCGCCTCCCTCGACGGACCCAATCATGGGAAAAAGAGCGCTCAGGTTTATCCCGAACACCCCAGCACTAGTGGCATGGGGGCAGAAGCCGACGACTGGCCATCTCTCAATTTTTTGATAAACGGCCGCACAGAAAGTAATATTTTAAATTCAAGCATTGCTTAGCGCATATGAACAAGTTTTCAGCGCATAGGGTAACACGAGTGAGTTCATTCAAAAATTACATCCATGGTACATTCATCTGCCACAAGGCGGGCACCAGCAAGAACATCCTTGTAATAGTTCTCGGGCTTGCGATGCTCCTTCCCCGGCGGCGGCCCGTCCTTCACAAGCTTCTCACCGTCCAGGTTACCCCAGTGCACCTTTGCACGGGCAAGGGCCCTACGGGCACCTTCGATGCAGACGGAGCGCTTGATGACCTCGAGCCTTGGACAAGCCTCCACCAGCCGCCGCACCAGTCCGAAGTAGCTCCCAGGCAGGGCCTCTCCAGGCCACAGCCGAACTATGAAGCCGTTCAGGGCCTGTTCGGCCGCCTTGTGGAGCTCGACCAGCTGCTTCAGCTGGTCGCTCAAGGGAACAGGGTGTCCGGCCTCAGCATACTGAGACCAAAACACCTTCTCCGTCGAGTTGCCTTCCTCGGCTCGGTAGAAAGCGGCGGCATCGGATATGCTGCGGGGAAGATCTGCGAATGCCCCTGGAGAGCTCCGGATTCGGGTAAGTAACAAGTAGTTTACTTTTATATGTCTTCTTTGCATATAGAATGCCTTACCCGCCGCTATCTTTTTCACCGCATCCAATTCCTGGAGGGCCTTATGGGCTTCGGCCTTGGCAGATTTGGCAGTTTTAAGGGCCACAGCAAGCTCAGACGCTCGCGTCTTCGAGTCGAGCTCCAAACTCTCATGTTTTTGCATGAGAACCTGAAGCTCTTGCCGCACCTCGCCGACCTGCGCCTCAAATTTCTCCCACTCGGCGCGCTCCGTGGCCGCTTTCTTCTCGGCCTCGGACAACGCCTGCTTGAGGGTCGCCACCTCAGTTGTGGCCCCTACAATAAGCAGTATACTCCTGTCATTTTTTGCAATCGCGCCTTCCTATAGGCATTTTTTCTATAAGGTATCTCTTACCTTCTTTCTCCTCGAGCTGCCGTTTGGCAAGGTCGAGCTCTTGCTCGATCCGCTCAAGGCCCTGCTTCAGGGCACCCACCTCCGCAGTCAGTGCGACGGTGGCCAGCAGCGAGGCCTCCATACGTATGTTGACTCCTTTTTAGTTAGACTCCTGTGATATTTAATAGATCCTCTATTCGGCTTTTCTTTCTGAACGCCAAACAGAGCATCAGGGGCTACTGTCTATACGGTAATATTTTTACATATTTTTACTTACCTCGAACCCTGTTAGAAGGCTAGCACAAGCTTCATTCAGTCCGCTTTTGGCGGACTGAACCTTCTGGACCACCGTACTCATGATGGCACGGTGCTCCTCGTCGATGGAGGCGCCCTTAAGCTCCTCCAGCAGATTGTCCGGCGCTTCCGGTTGGACAGAGGACGCCGGCTCAGTAGGCTTGCTCCTCTTTGCAGGAGTTCGCCTACCGCGGTCCGGAACCGTTGATGATTCTGGCGCAGTGTCCGGCTTAAAGCCGGACTTGGAGCCCAGGGGGGTCTTGTCCCCTTCACTCCTGGAGTCCGGGAGGTTGCCTCGTGGCTCCTCCTGGACCACCTCCTCTCTCCCCAGAGCTTGTCGCGACGCCACTTCGGCGTCATCCGCAGCACAGGGGGAAGCAGCGGGCGGAACTGAATTCACGTCCGATGAATCCAGGGAGCCGCTCGACGACTCGTTGAGCCCGTCCTTTGGCGGACTGCATGATTATATCCGACGTTAGGGAAAGCTGTGCAACAAAAGGAATATCACGAGTTACTCTGGTATCCGAACACTTACGATCTTGCCGGACGCTTGGCCCTGTCCGGCCACTCCTCTTCGTCCTCGTCGGCGTCGGGGACGTAGTCCAGCAGAGGGGTTTTCCTCTTCTTGGACCCTTTGGCTTCCCCTACTGGGCGGCCTTCCTCTTCTCTCCTCCCCTTGCTGGAGAGGGAGAGGTTTCTTCTTCCTCCTCCTCGTTTTCACGGGAGGAGTGCGTCTCAGACTCGTCGGACGACGAGTCTGACACCACCATATGTCGGGAACTCTTTCGAGTCCCCGTGGCCTTCTTCTTCTTGGCCTTCTTCTCTGGCACCACATAAGGTGCCAGAACCAGCAGCTTCTCTAGGAGAGTAGGGGCTGGGTCTTCGGGCAAGGGAGCCGGACAGTTAATCTGTCCGGACTTCTCCCGCCAATCCTGTGAAAGGTGAGGGAGTTTAGACCCCGCATAGAGTCAAACTATGAAAAAACTTAACATCCTGTAAGGATGGAAATATCTTACCTCGCCAGCAGGACGCTGCGATCTGAACCCGCGGTCTTCGGAGGCGGATGTGGGAGCCTCGACGCCTTTGGTTAGCCCCCTACAGACATCTTCGTACGTCGTGTCGAAGAGCCTGCTCAGAGTGCGGTGCTGCACCGGGTTGAACTCCCACAAATTGAAGTCCCGTCCTTGAAAGATTATTAAACTAGATCAAAAACTAAGCAAGTTTGATATTAAGTCTGTTTTAATCCGATGCACGGTTTGTGAGATATTAAATGCATGAAGTTGAAGGTCTTTTCTGCAAATCTGTCTTTACTGGATAAAAGAGAAAAACACAGCAGCAGGAAAAAAACAATACTGGGCCAAGTCTTGTTGGCCCAACAGGAACAGGGGAGAGGCTGGGCGTGTCCTCACTCATGGGCCTTGGCCCAGCTGGTGGAGAGGGGAGGCCGGCAGGGCGCTGGCAGGCCGGCCCACTCGGGTACTGGATCAGTCGTGCCCTTGCCGATCCCACTGGATCGAGGTAGGGGCAAGCGCGGTCAACGGAGGCGTTTCTCCCACTCGTTCATGAAGCAGAGGTCGCAGGGGGACAGCGGCCGAGGAGCAGCGGAGGGCGGCGGATCCAGCGGGCGACGCGGCAGGGGAAGCAGGAGCCATCGACGTCGTCTCCGTTGCGGATGCAGGCGCGCGGCAGTGCAGGCTCGTTCGATAGGGAAACAGCAGCAGCGGCGCACTCGACCAAGATGAGGCCTGCCGGCGGCAGTTCCGGGCAAGGGGCAAGGTCCACGCGGGCGCGGTGGATCCGGCCAGTCCGAGGTTCAGGGAGGCGATTCCCGGTGACGTGGAACTCCGGCGGAACGGATTTGAGGAGCTCGGCGAGGGAATCAACCCATAGCGTGAAGCTCCTAGTTCCTGTGGGGCAGAGAGAAAAACTGAGAGAAAGAAAGAGATGCAAGGAAGGAGAAGGAGCAGGGGAGGAGCAGCGACGGGGTCGGCCTGTAGGCCACTAGTGGCGCGCTCGGGCTCAATTGCGACGAGGAGGAGGCAGGGAGGAGGGGGGCTCTGGTTGGTGTGGTGGTGAAAGCGAGGAGGGGCTTTTTTTGGATCGGGGATAAACCCGAGGAGGAAGAGATAGGATGAGTGGCGGCGGCTCGATGGGACAAGGCTCCTAAATTTTAGGGTTTGGGTCTAGGGGTTGGACTATATATAGCAATAGGATTTTTGGGTAGGGGCTAATCCGTCCCTCTGATCGCAATCGGGCGGTCGAGAAAAAAAAGGCTAGGGAGTCCATGTAAGAAAACGGTGACGTTTTGTAGATGTTTGGGGATGATCCGGACACAACGGTAACGACTGTCCGGGTCGGGTCCGGGACAACTTTCGGACGCGCGCGCGAGGAGGGCCATGGGCTGACGAGAGAGGTGAAGTTGGGCCTGGCGTTAGGTAGTGGGCTGTGTAGACGGTCTCGAGCTGAGAGAAGAGGAGAGAGGGAGGCCCGGCGACTGTTTCCGGAGACCGAAAACGTCCGACGTGTGTCCGGCTATAATGCCTCTATAGTTTAACGGTTGGGCTATCAAACGAACTCCGAATGCGATGAAACTTGACAGGCGGTCTATCTACACTAAAATAAGACCACACACCAACTTTCAACCCATTCCGAGAACATTTTCCGGCCACTTATAAAATATTATTTCGGACATGCCGCGGGCACGTGCAAGTGTGGTTGGGCTCAGAACGGACAATGGACGGAACTGGGGGAACCCAGACGGATGCAAGTTTTGAAAACATGATGACGCAATGCACATGATGACATGACAAGATGCAACACGCAAGCAAATGACAAGGCAACAACAGCGAATAACCGGACGACACCTGGCGCAACGGTCTTGGGGCGTCACAGATTTTCCTTGCTTAAGCCTGCCTACTAGAATCGCCAGTGCTTGAAAGGAAAAGTGAATGAAAACCATCGGAATTGGAAAGTTTGCTATGGTACTACTTTTCATGAATTTGGTGCAAAGGAATGGAGCAAAGGAAAACTGTAGGATTTGTTCCTTTAGTGTCTCCTTGAAAGAAAAACCGTAGGAATTCTAATTTCCACTTCTCCTCCTTTTCATATTCCTATTCATCAAGCACAAGACTAAGAGATAGTAGCATAATAGCATTATAACCGTACATTTTATTGTGGTTTGACTTAATCTCACCATGCTTTTCTGCATCCTGTGATCTTCCAATTGTTGTGAATCAAACACCTAGATTGGCAGAAATCCTGTGTTTTTAAATTCTCTGTTTTGCACGTGCATTCCTATCCTATTCCTATCTATTTCCTATCCCTGCATTGTTAGAATCCTCAAATTCAAACAAGCCCTTACTCAATTACTTCTGTTATAGATATGTGTCAAAGAAAACCTTGTGTGGTTTGTCATGCTCCTGCGGCGCTGTGTTCCACCCCAGCTCAGCTGCTCCAACGACTGAAGGGTTCACCACAACAGGGATCCTCTCTCCAGACTGTCTTTCACCGCCTCAGATCTTTTTCCCCGCCGTCGGCAGCCACGGCAACTGCATTACCATCATCAACTGAGTAGATGACCTTGAAGACTACACGGGTCCGCAAGAGAGGTCACACTCTTCTGTGTCTGCTTATGTTATGCGTCGCTTAATATGATGAAATCCTACATTATCGTCGTGTTCACCTAGTAGACTCTGAGTTAGGTCCAAACTAATGCTGAAACTTGAGTTTTTAAATGGTTGTGGGGTACATATTGGGGCAGCAATCAGTACTATCTGTCTACTATCTGGTTAATCTCCGGTGTCTACTATGAGTTTCATGTTGGGTGCAAACAAACATTAAAGGAGCCATTATCTGTATTTTTTAACTAAAGCTATTATCTGCCTACTATCATTAGTTTTGGGTCTATCCATAGTTTGCTACCATCACTCTGGATTTGTGCATGCACTCCTTACATGCCAGTTATTGTACACAATGGAACTGATCATGTAGAGCAAAAGAGATGAGCCTTGCGTGGCAATAAAATTTCATGCAGACGTCATTCCATGGTGGATGCAAAGGCAGCCCCCCTCCACCCATTTAGGATCGTAATCAAGAGGAAGATAACTGTTCTGAGGGGGATTCAGAAGGAGAAGTCCACTCCTATTTACCCCATGAGGTCTTCGCTCTAACTTGGCATGCTGATGTTGGTAATATCATGCATATGGTGCCTTGCATTACTTACTGTATACATTAAAGATGTCATCTGCTTAGTTTAGACATGCTTTGTGTCAATGCCATCTATTTAGTTTCTTTATCGTATATGTGAATCATGCAATGCCATCTTGTCTAGCCAGGCATCATATATGTGAATTTTTCAATGCCACCCTGGTTAGCCAGTCATCTTATATGTGAATTATATCATGCCATCATTTTTTTTATTACGTGTTAAATTTGTCAACAATTTTAGTACATTCAATTACTCTTCCTGTGCATCAGCCATTCGGCACGGTCATGGAAAAATCTGGAGTGGAAACAAGGTCTTCAGTGGAGGATTCAGAGACAGATGACCAGTCATATCCCCCCCCCCCCGCGAGGTGCATGCCCTAACTTGGCAGGGTTATGTTGCTCATATCGTGTGTTTGGTATCTTGCATTGCTATGTCATTTGCTTAGTTTAGACATGCTTTGTGTGAATGCCACCTGTTTAGTGTCTAATTACCATATATGTGAATTATGCAATGCCATCTTGTTGCAAGACATTATATATGTGAATTATGCAATTTTATCTTGTTGCAAGGCACTATGTATGTGAATTATGCAATGCCATGCTGTTTAGGCAAGCGTCATATATGTGAATTATATCATGCCGTCCTTTTTTGTATTTCTCATTGATTTTGTCGACAATGTTTGTATATTGAACTGCTCTTCCTGTGCATCAGCCATTTGAATTGGTGATGGAGAAATCTGGAGTGAAAACAAGGTCTTCAGAGCAGACAATGCTACCTGCTAAAGCAAATATCTTGCTGGTTACAGATAGCTCTTCAGAGGAGGATTCAGAGGCAGATGACCAGTCCTATTATCCCCCAGAGGTGTATGCTCAAACTTGGCAGGGTTATATTACTCATATAATGCATATGTTGTATTGCAATGCTTAGTTTTTACATCATATACACAATATTGAATGCCATCTCCTTAGTTGACACATCATATATGCGATTGCCCTCTGCTCACTTCCTTAGTATATAAATCATATATTTGAATTATGTCATGCCATGATGTTTACATAGACAGCATGTATCTGAATTATGGCATGCCAACCCATTTTCTAAAGACATAATATAGTTATATCATCACATCCTGTTTACATAGTCATCATATTTTAAATTATGTCATTCTATCCGTGAATTATATCATGCCATCATGTTTCCATCGACAACATGTTTGTGATTTATGGCATGCCAACCACTTTAATAGACACATCGTATAGTTATATCATGTCATCCTATTTACATAGTCTTCATATTTTGAAGTATGTCATTCTATCCTGTTTAGTTAGCCATCATACATGTGAAATTGTGTCATGCTATCCTGTTTAATTAGCCATCATATATGTGAAATTATTTCCTGCTATTCTGTTTGCTTAGACAACATAAATGTGAATTATTTCATGCCCCGTTTTCTTCCCTACTATCCATTGCACCTGTCTATCTTACAATGTATGTACATTCAATTACTTTTCTTGTTTATCAGCCATTTCAATTGGAGGGAGTGATGGTAGTATCTGTGGGAGTAAAAACACGGTCTTCAGAAAAGATCGTGCTACCTGTCGATGCAGATAGAACCACGGTTGTACTTGCCCAAGAACCAGCCCCACCACACATAACCAACACTCATGCAGATTGTACCCCTACCCAGTTGGACAGAGAACCAGCTACACCCCTTCTAACCCCAACCCCAGCAGATAGACACCCAGTTCCCATTGACACAACACCGTCTCCACCACAAAGCACCCAAACACGAGCAGTTAGTAAGGCAACTGCGGTGCCCCAATCACGAGGACCACCACTCCGAACCCGAAGTCAATGCTTAAAGCAGAAGAAGAATTGTTCTCAGGTCAGGTTTCGTAGCTATGGTTCATACTACTTTGCTCTTGCATCACTGTATTTACTGATACCAACTAATTTCAAATTTGAAGGATGCAATTGAAACTCCAATGGTGCAACAGGTATGTTTTAAACCTGTTTCTTCAACGTGTTTGGCTATTTTCTGTTGTAACTTGCTCTATGTTGATTTCAGTTTCAATTGAATAAACAGTTATGTTCTCATGCCATGCACATTACAAGTGTTGTTATTGCTGTGTAGTTTCCCACACTTATATTCTGTCTATGCTGCTTTGTCTTAAATAGATATGATTCGAACTGTATCTATCTTGATTTGGCAACATAAACTAGAATGATATAGACCATACAGTGACCATACTACATAGATATATGTTTCTTTCATGTTGTTATCCTGTCCACCTTACTACTGAACTGGTTTACCAAAATGAGTTTCATGTATTGCATTGTAAACCTGAGATGTGTTTGTTTGTTTCTCTTTTAGAACGCGGATAAAATATTGGAGAAGAGCACCCTTTTATGCAATGGTAAAGGAAGTAATGCAGATAAGGTTCAACATAGTGAGACATCCCTGTTGGTCTCCAAGAAAGCTGATAAAAACTATATTGAAGACACTGAGACAACCCCCAAAGTCCTGTCTTGATGTAGTGTTCGAGTTACTGGCTACCACTGCTGGCACCAGCTCTTCGAACTCGTTGCCTGAATCAGTTTGGCTTCTTGAGTCTCAACTTCAAGTTGAAAGACATCGATCAGATGTTATGCGACAGGAAGCCAAAGGACTGAGGAAGTCCCTGCAGAATTTAGATGCATACTTTCTGGTCCAACAGCAAGCGCTGGAGGATTTAAGCACCAAACAAGAGAAAGTTAATAAGCTTTCTAAGCATCTTGCCAGCATTATGGGTACCCAGGATATTGTTTCTTGAGCTCTTCTGAAGAGGTTTCAGTTCTGGACTTGTTTTGCTACAGTGTTTATATGCTGCTGTGTTCCTTATATTTGCACTAGTGGCGAACTTTGATGCCCAGTGGATGTAATATGTGTAATAGCCATGATAGCCTAGTGTAAGTTGCTTTCTTATTTATTTCCTTCTTTTCTTGTTTATTTGTTTGCTTGTAGTCAGTGCAGTTCTTTTTCTGCGGTTTGCTAGTGGCTGTAATAACCTATTTTTTAAAATTAGGCCACAATAACCATGGGCTAATATTTACTGTAGTGATACTTGGCCTCCTACGGGCCGTAGAAACAGTGGGCCTTCTACGGGACGTAGAAACAATGGGCCTTCTACGGGTCGTATCATCAATTGGCCTTATACAGGCCATATGATCTATTGGCCAAACATGGGCCAAATAGACCGCATTCTGGCCGTAAACGGGCTATAGTTGGAATCGTCCGTTCATGGGCCGACCATAACGGGCCATCATTAATAGGCTGTATTTGATGACGCTATGAAAACGGCCCAACGTATTAACGGACCACAAACGGGCCGACTGTAACCATGGGCTAAATTTGGCCCACAAGCAGAAAATGACAGTAATGGGCCGTAAGTAAAAGAATGCTGGAAAATAGCCCAAGAATAAATGGGCTTTGAGAAGGCCAAAAGATAACATGGGCTGGAAACGTCCCAACGAAATAATGGGTCGTTAATGGGTATAAAGTGATACACTGTTCTTTACAGGCCAGTTTCACCACGGGCCGTTAATGGGTGTAAAGTGATACACTATTCATTACGGGCCAGTTTCACCACGGGCCGTTAATAGGCCAAGAGTTACATAGGGCCTCATATGGGCCGAAGGACGTCATGGGCCATACATGGGCCAGAATTGAAAACGGGCTGGAATCATATTGGATGGCCCAGATGACGCTACTAGGCCTAATTCGTATAGGCGTAACGGGCCTTGGGTTAGCGGGCTATAAATGGGCTATATGCGAACAGGCCGTTAACAGGCTTTCCATGGGCCAGCCCGCCACCTTTTGACCAAGTCAAACTGGCCGGCCTTTTCACAGGAATGGGCCTCTGTTGGGCCGTGCCACATGTCAACGTATCATAGGCGCCTTCTGTCCAATGAGTGGATGACACCTGTCCCAGCGATGAGCCGACACGTGTTTCCTCCAGCCAATGATGATTTTACACGTGGAAAATCCCCATTGGTCGGGGCTGTTAACGGGTTATCGGATCCAAAACCCGACCTGATAGCTTAACGACGTTCTGTTGCACTGGATACCACATGTTGGTCACCCTTGACGAAAGCACTTCTGTGACGCGCGATTTATTGTCATGGAAGTGGACACTTCTGTGATGATAATTTTGGTAATGTCATGGAACACATCTACGACAACACAGGTATGACTATCTTGATTCTGCCATAAGTTTGTCACGGATGTACCTGCATAACAGAAAACAGGACCTACTGTGACAAACACGTATCATTACGAAAGTGTATTTTTTGTAGTGCTTTATAATCACCCAGTTACGTTGTGACGTTTGATAGCACACAAGGTATTCCTCCGGCATCCGGGAGTTGCATAATCTCATAGTCAAAGGAATATGTATAAGTCATGAAGAAAGCAATAGCAATAAAACTTAACGATCATTATGCTAAGCTAACAAATAGGTCTTGTCCATCACATCATTCTCCTAATGATGTGATCCCGTTCATCAAATGACAACATATGTCTATGGTTAGGAAACTTAACCATATTTGATTAACGAGCTAGTATAGTAGAGGCATACTAGGGACACTTTGTTTTGTCTATGTATATACACATGTATCAAGTTTTCGGTTAATACAATTCTAGCATGAATAATAAACATTTATCATGATATAAGGAAATAGAAATAAAAACTTTATTTTTGCCTCTAGGAAATATTTTCTTCAATGGGAGACACGTTGGATAAAGGTGGATACTTTAGGGATTATCGCTTGACTCAAAAAGGGAAACTATTATGGGATCAAATTCATATGTTTCATTGGTATGCTCAGCAACTATGCTTGAGGTATGAATATACTTGTTTCTCTAGGATGAAGGATCCACACCTTCCCTTTTCATGTAAATTTAATGATAATATAACCTTGGCTTCTTATGCTAATGGTTTATAGATTACTATGATGTGGAACGAATAGAAGAATTTATTGCTTTTAAGGGTGCTTGTGAAATTAAATGTTTTTTGAAGAGTATGAAAATTATGATGATGCTATTTACAGATCTGAAAATCTTGCTATTTGAATTATAAATACAAGCCGATATTGATGCATTTATTGAGTAGGTCTCCACTGTCCAAGAAGATACTAATACTTTGCAGGAAACTATGGAAGAAGAAATTGATGACACTGTGAGCTCATTAGATGAAAAGGATGAGGAGGAGAGCGAAGAACAAAAGGAGGAAGAGCGGATTGATCACCCGTGCCCACCTTCTAATGAGAGTTACTCTTTATCCCATACAATGTTTAATTTCCCTTCATGCTATGCTTGCGGATGCATGAGCTGGTCAGCATCAACCAATCGGCATATATAAGGGCAGAAACATACATGACAATTTCATGCTTGTTCGACAAGTGGCCAAAAATCTACATCGGGGAAAGGCTAAAGGAGTTTTGGTCAAGCTTGATATTTCCCGTGCTTTAGATTTGCTCTCTTGGTCATTCTTGCATGAGGTGCTTAGAGCCAAAGGGTTCTCTGAGCATTGGTGTTCTGGCTTGCTATACTCTTGTCTACGGCCATCTCGCGAGTTCTTGTTAACGGCTGCCCGGGAAGGAAATTCTGACATGCTAAGGGGCTGCGACAGGGGGACCCCATCTCCCCCTTGCTCTTCATCATTGCAATGGATGCCCTCATGACAATGATTGTGAAAGCGCAAGAGTGGGGAGCGATAAGTGCCATGCTGGGGTGCTCTCCGTTCTAGAGATTGTCGATCTATGCTGATGATGTCATTCTTTTTAGTAGGCCGACCATCGCTGACCTAAGCTTTACAAGTACTGCTCTACAAATGTTTGGCACCACTTCTGACTGCATGTCAACTTCACCAAGTCCTCTGCCATCATGATACACTCTGATGAGACAGACACGGCAAGAGTCGCTGCTGGTATGCCGTGGCGCATGGAAACCTTCCCGTGCAAATATCTTGGTATGCAGCTCTCTATCAAAAATCTCACTCGCTCGGATTGGCAGCCTATGGTTGATGAGGTGCTAAACTTCCTGCTGGGATGGCAGCGCTGTCGGTGTCAAAACCGACAGATCTCGGGTAGGGGGTCCCAAATTGTGCATCTAAGGATCGAAGGTAACAAGAGACAGGGACACGGTGTTTACCCAGGTTCGGGCCCTCTTGATGGAGGTAATACCATACGTCTTGCTTGATTGACTTTGATGACTATGGGGTTATAAGAATTGATCTACCACGAGATCATAATGGCTAAACCCTAGATGTCTAGCCTGTCTGATTATGATTGCCTCTATGGACTAAACCCTCTGGTTTATATAGACACGGAGGGGGTTAGGGTTGTATAGAGCCGGTTTACAAAGAAAGGAATCTTCATATCCGCACGCCAAGCTTGCCTTCCACGCCAAGGAGAGTCCCATCCAGACACGGGGGAAAGCCTTCTATCTTATATCTTCGTAGCCCATTAGTCTGGCCCATGTTGCATAGTCCGGACGCCCGAGGACCCCCCCCTTATCTAGGACTCCCTCAGTAGCCCCTGAACCAGGCTTCAATGACGATGTGTCCGGCGCGCAGATTGTCTTCGACATTGCAAGGCGGGTTCCTCCTCCGAATAATTTAAAATAGTTGATCAACAAGAACTATGTCCGTATCTATTTAACAGGTTAATCCTCCAACCATAGAAGCATAATACTTAAAATAAGACATATCCATTGACATCTTTTTCCAGCGAAATGTCACCCTTAGCTCTGCTATCATTTCGAACCGTTTTTGGGCCTCCCGCCTTGCATTTTAACATGCAACACCTTATCAACATGTCTTGTCAAAGCAGAGATTGTGTCCCCTTATTGCGGGATCCTTATCAATACGAGTTTTGGTAACCTAACAGTGATGTTCGCATGACCCCTTGGGAACAGGCGAGTTTTAAGGCTTAAGGGAGGGGGGACGCTTGATATTCACAGTCCATATAAGTGGATAGAATCCAACTCTTCCGCCCACACCTCATTCTCTCTCTGCCTCCCCATCCTCGAGCTCCAACACCCAAGTTCCAAGCTTTTCTCCCCTCCGCAACTCCTCCGACCATGGCTGGCTCTCAGGGAAAGTGGATGGCTTCCCCCGTCATGGAGGAGAACATCGAGGAGCTGCGGGAGGCGCGGTATCTAACCACGGAAATCAAGCACAGGCTTCCCGATCCGGCGTAGGTCATCGCCACTCCGGAGCCCGGTGAGAGGGTGGTGTTCATCCCCCACTTCCTCCGCAGACTCGGATTCTCCCTCCACCCCTTTGTGAGGGGTCTCATGTTCTACTACGTGCTAGATTTTCATGATCTGGCCCCAAATTCGTTCCTCCACATTTCGGCGTTCATCGTCGTGTGTGAGGCCTTCCTCTGCGTCCCTCCACACTTCGGCTTATGGCTCAAGATTTTCAACATGAAGCCGAAGGTGGTCGATGGGCAACAGGAGGACTGCGGTGGCGCCATGGTGAGCAAGCTCCCCAAAGTCAACTGGCCAAAGGGAGTCTTTGTGTACATTGTCAGGATATGGCAATAGGAATGGTTCTATATCACAGAATCCCGCGGCCCTAAGTGGGCATCCGCTCCAACCTTCAGATCCGGACCCCTGCTAAGGCTCACATGCTGGACGACAAGGGTCCGGACTGGGGGTCAGTCAATGAAGTGCTGCTGCTGCAGAAACGCGTCCAAGGCATGATAGCGAAGGACATTACCCTTGCTGATGTGATCCAAGTGATGTTGATCCGCCGAGCACTTCCTTGCTAGCGGCGGCCCCTAAAGATGTGGGATTTCAATCCGGAAGGGCCGCGGACCCTACAATGGTTCTACGGTACAACACATAAGCGGATCTGGAAGCTGCTTTTTAAGAAGCAGAAGTCGTGGCCAAAGTCATCAGATGACACCGGCCTCGACTGCAATTATCCAGCCTCCGAGGTAAATTGTAAAACCTCCGAACACCAATTGGTGCGTCCATCCGAAGGAGAAGTATTGAGTAGTTGATGCGGACCATCTCAAGGCCATCCCCATGGACCCAACTACATCTCCTTTGTGACCCATGACACGAACACGTGCAAGAGCTCTTGAAACCGAGGTGACATCTATCCTCTCACATTTCCACTTTGATACACATGAGACACGGCTCCTACCTCATACGGACACTTTGTGCATTCTCAGGTATCATGGAGAAGCTAAGGAGAAAGGAGAAGATGAAGAGGAAGATGGGCGGGAAGACGGAGACAAAGAAAAAGAGGAGAACAAAGTCTCCAGGCTTCGGACGACCGACGAGCACCGGACGTCCGACGACTTCCAGGCTTCGGATGTCCAGGCCCCTTCGGACGACCAATGCTCCCACACCCGAGGAGAAACCTACGGACATCTGACGCCCAACGAACGACTGACGCCCGGACGTCCGACCCAGACCGGACGACCGACTGAAGTCCACCCGAGCCAAAACTGCGGACGTCCGACAGGCAACGGACGTCCGGACCCTCGCGAGCCTCCGTACGACCGGTGACCCCCGGAAGTCCGACGCCTGTGCGCTGATTCGTGTTGGGCCGCAGCCCATGTACCCCTTCGCCCCCCTCTTTTCCACTAAGACTATAAATACTCCACCTATTCCTTCTAGATAGGGTTAGAAAAGGATTAGCTCATGTTTGTGTGAGAGCTTTGCTCATCCACTTGGTTACCTTCTCCTCGGAGATTCGAGCCTCCTACGGAGAAGGTTCCCCAAGTGGATTCAAGACCCCTCTTTAGGGAAGAACATCAAGACCTCCTCAAGGAGAAGACCGTTACCCTTGTATCGTCCTTGGTTGATTGTGTACCGTGTGAACCCTATGTATTCGAGGATCTAGCACATGTGTGACTTTCTTGTGTTGGTTTAGTGTTTCTCTTGTGTTTCCCTTGTGTTTCCCTCTCTTTCCATGTAACATCCCAAATTTGCAATTTGGAATGTTATACACTAGATCATCATGCATATCATATTTTCATGCATTTTGGTTGATCCTAGAAATTTCACGCAACTCAAGGACCCACGGAGAGAGTTGGAGATTTCGTTATTTTCATATTTGAGAGTTTTCTCAAATTTTGGAAAGAGGATCATTTGATTTATTTATTTCATCTTCAATTTTTTTCCCAATATCAAAATATGAGAGAGGGAAATAATATGACTTTTCTCAAACTTAGGAAAAATGAAGATTTAATGAATAAATCAAATTTTGGTTTTCGGTGCTTGTTTGCTTTTTATTTGGATAGGGAAAAATGCGCGTTTTCAAAAATTGCATTCTAGGTCCGGAGTAAAGTTCATTTTGTTCGACTCATTTTTAGGAGTCGGGGAAAATTTACTTTAGTAATTTTGGAGTTCGTTTAGTTTAGTTTTCTTTTGTTTTTCTGCGCGCGAATCCAGTTAAAAAAAAGGACCAAGGCCAGCCGGGCCAAAGGCCCAGCTAGCCGGCCGCCTCCCCAGCCAGGGCGCGCGCCAGGCGCAGCGCCAGGCCGCCGCCTCCCTCGCTCTAGGCCGAGTCCCAGAGGGACTCTAGGCCGGTTAGCCCCCCCCCCTTTCCTTGTTTTGGTTTCCCTCTTTTGCTTGCCCCTACCCCAAGTAATCCCCCCCACCTATATAAATACACCCCAAACCCCCCCTCTCCTCACATCAATCCCAAGCCCCTCTCCTCCTTAGCCGCGCCCCACCCCGCGCCCCTCACCCGCCGCCACCGCCCTATAGCCGCCGCCGCCGCCGCCCTATAGCCGCCGTCGCCGCCGTTCGCCAGAGCCTCGCCAAGGTTGTCCCGCGCCGCGTCTCTTTTTCTCCCCTCGGTTCAGTTTTTCTTCTAAACCGTTCCGGTTCTTTCTTAACCGTTCCGGTTTTCTTTCGTTCTTTGTTTCGGTTTTGTTTTCCGAAAACCCTAGATCGGTTTTTGTTCTTCTTTCGGACCGTTCGTCTCAACGAACGTGATCACCGATTATTCCCTGGTTAATGACGCCCGTTCGTTTAATCGTTCTTCTTTTTCTTTTCGTCGGATTTATTCCGCGATTGCGATCTCAGATCCGATCTTCGTTCTAGTTTTTCTTCTCGCTCGTTTATCGGAATCAGGTGATTCAAGCGCCTGGAGTTTCATTTCGAAACCGCCGTTCCGTCTAATCAACTTAAGCAAGTTTTTGCCCCGGTAAAATTTGACCTAGTTTCAACTTGCTAGAATCGAGTTGTTTTCTTCCGGTGTTTGTTTTTCCGTCGTCTGTTCGGTTCTTTCTTTCGTTGCAACCGGAGTTCTTAAGTTGAACTTTCTGGTTCGTTCTCTTGTGTCGAGTTTTACCTGTGCATTAGATGAGTACTTATTGTGTGCTTGTTGTTTGTCTGCGATAGATCACCCAGATTGCGCCGCCTGTTACTTCGAAACCCTAGGTCTCGCGGATCATCAGCAAGGCAAGTAACACTTTGATCATACCTTTTCTACAACCCATGTTTTATTGCATTAGATCAATCCTCTCACATTGCATGATTAGGATCTAACTAAACTGTGGGATGGGAAGTAGATGAGGTAGTACCTATCACCTGTATTATTATGAAACCTTTGGGAGTTACTTCTACGTTTGCTTATTATGCCATGCTATGCTAGTAGACGTGGATTGGGTGAGTGATATCCATGACAGATGTGAGTATTGTTAATTAATGGTTTATCTAAGGTGGCAACTTAAACACACATCTGGGTGGATTGAGGCACCTGATGTTTATCAGGACTTGCCTGTTTTTTTTCGGACCGCCACCTAGGCTCAAAGGGATCATAAGATCATTCATGCTAGTAACTTCCGTGTGCAGCCACATGCTACTATGGGCTCTGGCATAGTTGACTAAGTTGTGCGAACTCTTACGGGGTGGACTAGCAGATGTAGGGGTTGTAGGTGGTACGGTCTACCCCACATGTAAGGTGCTAGCGCTTCTGAAAGACTATGTCTCGGTCATCCATTTCTCAAACACCATGTAGTGCGAGAAAACAAACGGAGGCGATTGAGTCATGTGGGGAAAAGTGCGCAAACCTCTGCAGAGTGTACAAACTAATCATGGTTAGCCGTGTCCCCGGTTATGGACAACTTGAGTATCTAGTACTTGAATATCATGTGAATCTCAACATGTTACTTATAATTAATGTTGTTGGGTTTTTAAATGTTCACTTAATTGGGATCGGAATGCTGTCAACCATTCTCGATGTTTAACAACTACCATGATATTTAAATAAATTTATTCCTTTGCAGTAGGGAAAAACTGGCTTTACGCAAAACTGTAACCATAGAGCTTTCCACCGGCCATATATGCATATAGTATAGCTGTTTCATTCCATTACTCTCTATGTGTTACATTGCCAGCATATTCCATGTGCTGACCCGTTTTCGGGCTGCAACTTCTCATGTTGCAGACTTATCAGACGACGAGTAAGGTGCTTTTAGGTCGTGGTTCTATACTCAGTGATGCCGTTGGAGTTGATGGACCCATTTATCTTCCGAGTCTTCCGCTGTTATCATTATTATATGGCCTTAAGCCATATTTATTGTAATAAGTTCTCTTTGAGACAACGATGTAATAAGTGTGTGATTGCCACTCTTCTATAAATCCTTCGATGTACTGTGTGGTGTCAGCATTACTGATCCAGGGATGACACCTAAGCACAGAGCACTTGATCCATTCGGGTCGGGTCGCTACAGAGATGGTATCAGAGCACACGCTGACTGTAGGACACGACCACTAAGTTAAAGCAATAGATCACCATTCTCTTCTCATTTTCTAACTCCTCATCTTTTCTACTCTTTTAGGATGACGAACGCGAAGATTAAGTACGCTCAACCGGATGAAGGCACACCATTTGGATTTCACCTGAAGGAAGTCACCAATTACCTGAATATTGGATTACCAAGCTTCACAGGAACCTTCAATGCCACTCTGCCTGAAGAGGAGCGTTGGAAGATTCAAGCTCACGTTCCAGGAAGGACATTCGCGCCAATCACGAAGCCTATAGATAGTGTTTTCAATGCACCAACCTGGAGTCTGGGAAAGAGCATGGCAGCTCATATCACCATAGGACGCATTGGAGAAGTTTACCAAGAAGACCTCAAGGACACTATCTACCAGATTTGCGGACGCCGAGATGAACAATGGGAGTTAGTCAACACCAAGAAGGATAGATCCATTGCATCTTTCATCCAGGAGTTAAACCAGCACATTTGACGCCACGAGAACCAGATGTGCAATGATATGATAGAGTTGAAGAATGCAAAGGCAAGGATCATCGAGCTAGAAGGAGAACTGAAGTCTACACGCAAGGACTATATGGACGAGATCGTAGCTCTAGCAAGACACAATGGCGATCTTAAGCAGGAGATTGAAGAACTCAAGAGGAAGTTAGCATCCAGGAAGGAAGACGAGTACGTCGCATGTCCGGACAACTACATCATCATCGACGACACCGATTCGGATCCAAGTGAACCCGACTTTGAAGACGAAGCTGGAGCAGATATCATGGAGTCTTCCACTGGTTCAAATTTCTAGATGACCACCAGATAGTAGTAGTATTCCCCCATGTAAACATTATAGTTCGAGCACTTTTGCGATAGTTTTAGACCAACTGTAAGCCCTTGGTTGATTGAATGAAGTGATTTTGTGTCTAAACCCTCAGATGCCTCCGAGACGTGACAATGGATTCCCACCGGAGCTCACTCAGTTGATCCAGCAGCAGAATCAATTGATGCAGATGTTAGTCCAGAACCAGCAGAACAACAACAACAACCCACCACCACCACCACCTGTCGACCACTTAGCCCATTTCCTTAGGCTAAATCCACCGGTGTTTTCCAGTAGCACCGAGCCAATAGTAGCAGACGATTGGCTCCGCAAGATAGGAAGGGAGTTGACCACTGCAGGATGCACGGATGGTGAGAAAGTGAAGTTTGCCGCTCACCAGCTTGACGGACCCGCGGCAGCATGGTGGGAGAATTTCACAGCCACTTACCCAGTTGACACTGTCACATGGGATCAGTTTCAGCAAGCTTTCCGCATTGCCCATGTTTCAGCAGGAGCTATGGCCATGAAGAAGCGTGAGTTTCACAACTTACGCCAAGGAGGAAGGACAGTTGGCCAGTACGTTGACGATTTCAGCAAGTTAGCACGTTATGCCCCAGATGACGTTGCTACGGATGCAGCTAAGCAGGAGAAGTTTCTGGAAGGATTGAACGATGAACTAAGCATGAAATTGATGGTAGCAAGTTTCAACAACTACTAGGAGTTGGTAGATCGTGCCATCATGATTGAAGGAAAGCAACAGCAGATTGAAAACCGTAAGAGGAAGTATGGACAGGGGAAGTATAACTCTGGAGCCCAGCAGAAGCCCCGTTTTGCCCCTAAACCGGGATTTCAGTTTCAGCACACCCATGGAGGAGGTAGTTCGCACAACCATAATGGCCACAAGAATGGTAATGGGAATGGAGGAAGCAACGGCCAGAACCGGACCACCCCATCGACCCCAACCAAGAGAGATCTGAGTCAAGTCACCTGTTTCAAGTGTTCCAAGACCGGACATTATGCCAATGAATGTCCTGAAGGCCAGAATGGAAATGGCAATGGAAGCTCTGGGAAGAAGCCGAACCCTTTCAATACGGGACAGGTGAACCACATTAATGTGGAGGAGGTTGAAGATCAGCCTGATGCAGTAATCGGTAAGTTTCTGGTTAAGTCATTTACCGCACTTGTTCTTTTTGATACTGGTGCATCTCATTCATACATATCAAGGGGATTTGTGGATAAATATAACCGGCCAACCCAAGCCCTTAGGTCACCCATGTTAGTAAGCTCACTAGGAGCGGAGTTTATGGCTAGGCGATGGTGTGATCGGTTACCATTAAGGGTTGGTAACTATGTGTTTCCCTCAGACCTAATAGTATTGGAATCTCAAGGTCTGGATGTGATTCTTGGTATGGATTGGCTGTCGATGTATGGAGGAAACATCGATTGCGCCAGTAAGACAATTTTGCTTACCACACCAGAAGGAAGAAGGATCAAGTATGTATCCCGGAATGTGCCAAACAGGACACAAGTAAACTGCCTAACAGGAGTTGTGCAAGAAGAAGTACCAGTGGTAAAGGATTTTCATGATGTATTTCCTGAGGAATTACGAGGCATGCCACCGGATAGAGACATTGAGTTTTTGATTGAGTTATTGCCAGGTACAGGCCCAATATCGAAGCGACCGTACCGGATGCCAGCAAAGGATTTGGTGGAAATTAAGAATCAGATTAAGGAGTTATTGGATAAAGGTTACATTCGCCCAAGTTCTTCGCCTTGGGGATCACCCGTACTTCTAGTGGAAAAGAAGGATGGATCATTAAGGATGGTTGTTGATTATCGGGGATTGAATGAAGTAACCATCAAGAATAAGTACCCACTGCCAATGATCAACAATCTGTTTGATCGGTTGCAAGGAGCTAAAGTGTTTTCCAAGATCGATTTGCAATCAGGGTACCATCAATTGAAGATTCGGGCGCAGGACATACCTAAGACAGCATTCACCACAAGATATGGACTGTATGAGTATACCATTATGTCATTTGGATTGACTAACGCACCTGCCTATTTTATGAACCTGATGAACAAAGTGTTTATGGAGTTTTTGGATAAGTTCGTCGTAGTGTTCATTGATGACATCCTGGTTTATTCAAAGAATGGAGAGGAGCATAAGGAACATTTGCGTTTGGTTTTGGAGAAACTAAGGGAACATCATTTATATGCCAAATTCAGCAAATGTGAGTTTTGGTTAAAGGAAGTTGGATTCCTTGGACACGTTATATCCGGAGAAGGTATAGCAGTTGACCCCACAAAGGTTGAGACCGTAACCGAATGGGAAGCACCAACAACAGTTGGAGAGATCCGGAGTTTTCTTGGACTCGCAGGATACTACCGGAGGTTTATTGAGAATTTCTCAAAGATTGCGAAGCCTATGAAGGAATTGTTGAAGAAGGATACTAAGTTCAAATGGACTGAGGAGTGTGAGGCTAGTTTCCAGGAGTTGAAGAAACGTTTGGTTACCTCACCAGTATTGATTTTGCCAGATCAGACCAAGGATTATGAGGTGTATTGCGACGCTTCACGTCGAGGACTTGGAGCAGTGCTTATGCAGGAAGGGAGAGTTGTTTCGTATGCTTCACGGCAACTGAAGCCTCATGAGTTGAATTATGCCACGCATGATTTGGAGTTAGCAGCTGTAGTGCATGCATTGAAAACTTGGAGACATTTCCTCATTGGAAATCATTGTGAGGTGTACACGGATCACAAGAGTTTGAAGTACATTTTCACGCAGAAGGAGTTGAACCTCAGACAGAGGAGATGGTTGGAGCTCATCAAGGATTATGATATGAGATTGCATTACCATCCCGGAAAAGCTAATGTAGTAGCTGATGCATTGAGCCGTAAGAGCCATGTCAATACTCTAATGACGGGGAAAATACCCAAGGAGTTAGTAGAAAACCTTCGTGAGCTATGTTTGGAAATAGTTCCGATAGGCTATGTAGCAACATTGGAGATTCAGTCAACATTGATGGATAAGATCAGAGAAGCTCAGAAATTTGACAAGGAGATTGCTGCTATAAAAGAGAAATTGAGCGAAGGAAAAGCAAAGGGATTTCGTGAGGATGAGCACGATACCCTATGGTTTGAGGACCGTGTTTATGTGCCCAATGACCCGGAGATCAGGAAGTTGATTTTGCAAGAGGCACATGATTCACCGTATTCGATTCACCCAGGGAATACCAAGATGTATTTGGATTTGAAGGAAACATTCTGGTGGACCGGAATGAAGAAGGATATTGCAGCATATGTAGTAGTTTGTGACGTATGTCAGAGAGTAAAGGCAGAGCATCAGAAGCCAGCAGGATTGTTACAACCATTGCCGATACCCGAATGGAAGTGGGATAAGATAGGCATGGATTTTATCACAGGACTACCCAGGACGAAAGTAGGCTATGACTCGATATGGGTAGTAGTTGATCGTTTGACAAAGGTAGCACATTTCATTCCAGTTAAGACCACTTACACTAGTGCTAAGTTGGCAAAGATATACATGAATAGAATCATTTGTTTGCATGGAGTTCCGAGGAGTATCGTATCAGATAGAGGAACCCAATTTACCTCAAAGTTTTGGAATCAGTTGCATGAAACTTTAGGAACCAGACTAGAGTTCAGCACAGCTTTTCACCCACAGACGGATGGACAGACCGAGAGAGTCAATCAGATTTTGGAAGATATGCTGAGAGCTTGTGCACTAGATTATGGATCTAGTTGGGACGATAACTTGCCGTATGCGGAGTTTTCTTATAACAACAGTTACCAAACCAATTTGAAGATGGCACCTTTCGAAGCTTTATACGGAAGGAGGTGCAGGACACCGTTGTCATGGGACGAAGTTGGAGACCGTCAATTCTTTGGACCAGATTTGATTAAGGAGTCTGAACGGAAAGTTAAGTTGATTCGTGATAGGCTCAAGGTAGCCCAGTCCAGGCAGAAGAGCTACGCAGATTCAAAACGCAAGGAGACAGTTTACGAAACTGGAGACAGAGTTTACCTTCGAGTATCCCCACTTCGAGGAGTTAAGCGCTTTGGAGTTAAGGGAAAGTTAGCACCGCGTTTCGTTGGACCGTACAAGATCTTGCAACGTATGGGAGAAGTCGCTTATAAGTTGGAATTACCAGAGGGACTGTCAGGGGTTCATGATGTATTCCATGTTTCTTAGCTGAAGAAATGTCATGCCGAGATGGCGGAGGTACCGCTAAGAGATACCATGCCACTCGAAGCGATTCAGTTGAAAGACGACTTAACGTATGAGGAGAAGCCAGTTAAGATTCTCTATTATGCCAGCAGAGTTACCCGTAGCAAGGTTATCAAGTTTTGCAAAGTTCAGTGGAACCACCACTCAAAGGATGAAGCCACCTGGGAAAGAGAAGAAGATTTTCTCAAGGACCACCCTCACCTATTTTCTAGCCAACCCGAATCTCGAGGGCGAGATTCATCTTAAGGGGGGTAGGTTTGTAACATCCCAAATTTGCAATTTGGAATGTTATACACTAGATCATCATGCATATCATATTTTCATGCATTTTGGTTGATCCTAGAAATTTCACGCAACTCAAGGACCCACGGAGAGAGTTGGAGATTTCGTTATTTTCATATTTGAGAGTTTTCTCAAATTTTGAAAAGAGGATCATTTGATTTATTTATTTCATCTTCAAATTTTTTCCCAATATCAAAATATGAGAGAGGGAAATAATATGACTTATCCCAAACTTAGGAAAAATGAAGATTTAATGAATAAATCAAATTTTGGTTTTCGGTGTTTGTTTGCTTTTTATTTGGATAGGGAAAAATGCGAGTTTTCAAAAATTGCATTCTAGGTCCGGAGTAAAGTTCATTTTGTTCGACTCATTTTTAGGAGTCGGGGAAAATTTACTTTAGTAATTTTGGAATTCGTTTAGTTTAGTTTTCTTCTGTTTTTCTGCGCGCGAATCCAGTTAAAAAAAAGGACCAAGGCCAGCCGGGCCAAAGGCCCAGCCAGCCGGCCGCCTCCCCAGCCAGCGCGCGCGCCAGGCGCAGCGCCAGGCCGCCGCCTCCCTCGCTCTAGGCCGAGTCCCAGAGGGACTCTAGGCCGGTTAGACCCCCCTTTCCTTGTTTTGTTTTCCCTCTTTTGCTTGCCCCCTACCCCAAGTAATCCCCCCCACCTATATAAATACACCCCAACCCCCCCCCCCTCTCCTCACATCAATCCCAAGCCCCTCTCCTCCTTAGCCGCGCCCCACCCCGCGCCCCTCACCCGCCGCCGCCGCCCTATAGCCGCCGTCGCCGCCGTTCGCCGGAGCCTCGCCGAGGTTGTCCTGCGCTGCGTCTCTTTTTCTCCCCTCGGTTCAGTTTTTCTTCTAAACCGTTCCGGTTCTTTCTTAACCGTTTCGGTTTTCTTTCGTTCTTTGTTTCGGTTTTCTTTTCCGAAAACCCTAGATCGGTTTTCGTTCTTCTTTCGGACCATTCGTCTCAACGAACGTGATCACCGATTATTCCCCGGTTAACGACGCCCGTTCGTTTAATCGTTCTTCTTTTTCTTTTCTTCGGATTTATTCCGCGATCGCGATCTCAGATCTGATCTTCATTCTAGTCTTTCTTCTCGCTCGTTTATCGGAATCAGGTGATTCAAGCGCCTGGAGTTTCATTTCGAAACCGCCGTTCCATCTAATCAACTTAAACAAGTTTTTTCCCCGGTAAAATTTGACCTAGTTTCAACTTGCTAGAACCGAGTTGTTTTCTTCCGCCGTTTGTTTTTCCGTCGTCTGTTCGGTTCTTTCTTTCTTTGCAACCGGAGTTCTTAAGTTGAACTTTCTGGTTCGTTCTCTTGTTCGAGTTTTACCTATGCATTAGATGAGTACTTATTGTGTGCTTGTTGTTTGTCTGTGATAGATCACCCGAATTGCGCCGCCTGTTACTTCGAAACCCTAGGTCTCGCGGATCATCAGCAAGGCAAGTAACACTTTGATCATACCTTTTCTACAACCCATATTTTATTGCATTAGATCAATCCTCTCACATTGCATGATTAGGATCTAACTAAACTATGGGATGGGAAGTAGATGAGGTAGTACCTATCACCTGTATTATTATGAAACCTTTGGGAGTTACTTCTACGTTTGCTTATTATGCCATGCTATGCTACTAGACATGGATTGGGTGAGTGATATCCATGCCAGATGTGAGTATTGTTAATTAATGGTTTATCTAAGGTGGCAACTTAAACACACATCTGGGTGGATTGAGGCACCTGATGTCTATCAGGACTTGCCTGTTTTTTTCGGACCGCCACCCAGGCTCAAAGGGATCATAAGATCATTCATGCTAGTAACTTCCGTGTGCAGCCACATGCTACTATGGGCTCTGGCATAGTTGACTAAGTTGTGTGAACTCTTACGGGGTGGACTAGCAGATGTAGGGGTTGTAGGTGGTACGGTCTACCCCACATGTAAGGTGCTAGCGCTTCTGAAAGACTATGTCTCGGTCATCCGTTTCTCAAACACCATGTAGTGCGAGAAAACAAACGGAGGCGATCGAGTCATGTGGGGAAAAGTGCGTCAACCTCTGCAGAGTGTACAAACTAATCATGATTAGCCGTGTCCCCGGTTATGGACAACTTGAGTATCTAGTACTTGAATATCATGTGAATCTCAACATGTTACTTATAATTAATGTTGTTGGGTTTTTAAATGTTCACTTAATTGGGATCGGAATGCTGTCAACCATTCTCGATGTTTAACAACTACCATGATAGTTAAATAAATTTATTCCTTTGCAGTAGGGAAAAACTGGCTTTACGCAAAACTGTAACCATAGAGCTTTCCACCAGCCATATATGCATATAGTATAGCTGTTTCATTCCATTACTCTCTATGTGTTACATTGCCAGCATATTCCATGTGCTGACCCGTTTTCAGGCTGCAACTTCTCATGTTGCAGACTTATCAGACGACGAGTAAGGTGCTTTTAGGTCGTGGTTCTATACTCAGTGATGCCGTTGGAGTTGATGGACCCATTTATCTTCCGAGTCTTCCGCTGTTATCATTATTATATGGCCTTAAGCCATATTTATTGTAATAAGTTCTCTTTGAGACAACGATGTAATAAGTGTGTGATTGCCACTCTGCTATAAATCCTTCGATGTACTGTGTGGTGTCAGCATTACTGATCCAGGGATGACACCTGAGCACAGAGCACTTGATCCATTCGGGTCGGGTCGCTACATTCCACCTCACGTTCTTCGTGTTCTTCGCGGGATTCCACTACTTTCACGAAATATCGGGCGATTAGGGTTCTACCCTACATCATCTTGGTATCATGAGCCACGCTCATCATGATTTCAGAGCCTCCCCGTTGTGTTGCTAGCCTTGTTTTGTTGTTTCTCGTCCTAATTCGAAAATTCCCCACAAAATAGCCCCAATTTTTTTTAGATTTTGTTGGTTTGGATCCATGGATTTTCTTTCTTTTGAGTGGATCTAGCTTTTTCCACCTTTCCCCACCATTTCCTTCCAAAATCCGTCCGGAATCGACGATTTTCACATCCACCACCTCACCCTCGTGCTGTTCATCCCGTGCCCGAAAATCGCCCAGGCACCGGACGTCCGACGACCACCGGACGACCGGCCCAGCCCGGATGTCCGACCGACCCTGACGAAACTGAATTTTTTTAGTTTTAGTCACCACCATTGTCCCACATTTCCGCAAACGCAGTCCTACCACTATACACTATCCCCACTTCCGCATACCACCACCATTTTGGACCGTTTCGCACTCCGACACGTGTTTCCACTTCGACCTTTGTGAATTTAAGTTGCGGTACCGTATCCTTTTGTGTTTCAGCTATCTAGGTATGGTTCGACATCGACATCACCGCCGCTCATATTCGCCACGGACGCGTCCTACATCATCACCGCCGTCCTACATCGTCATCAACAACGACCACCTCGACTACACATTGGTATTCGTGCTACCTTTTTGACACCATATCGGAAGCAAGACCGGTAACCTCATCTTGGTATTGGACATATCACTCTTGCCATTACATTGATAGCCACCATAGCCTTACTCCTTTTCCGTTGCTTACCCATCGAGACTAGCCATTCAGTATTGCCGGCAACGAGACTTGTGCACATTAGTGATCATACTTCCCATAGCATACATACATCATTGTTGCATATATTGGTATCATATCTTGTGCCACAAAGTTCTCATCGCATACACAATTGCTATCTTGGTTCGTCAAGCATCGCATAAGAAAAGAGCTCCAACATCAAAGAGCCAAATAAGCTTTTAAGAAAAGAGGAAAGATAAGCAAAGAGCTTTTAAGCAAGAACCATAGCATCATACAACATTAAGATTGTCATACTCGATCATCTTGGATCCTATCATAGAAACACCTTGCATAAAGCATACTTGGGATAGAAGTAGTTACATTTTTGCTAAGTATGTTGTGCACAAGTTCTTGTATCCGCCTATTGTGCAATCGCGCTAGCGTCTCTCTATTGTTGTGCAATAAGAGCATTTTCGTGGATTCCACATTTTGGCTCATCCTTGGTTGCCCAACCCCACTTATCTTTTTGCGTGTGTGTTTCCGTGTACTTTATATGCTTGGTGTACTTGTTACATTGCATCTTGCGAATCTTTTCTAACATTATTGAAGCTCACTTACAATTGCATCAAATTTTGTGCCACCATCCTAACCAAGCTCCTCCAAAAGCTTTTACTTGTGTAGGTGTGAGAAACCGACAACAGCTAGTACCAATTGTGCTATTTTCTTATCCTACATTGGAGTGATCATCTATCCACTTTCAACTTCGGTCATGGTACATTCGGTATTTGTTCTTATCTTTCTACCACTCACATTTGTCTTGGAATGACGTATAGGCCAAGTACTTCTACCAACCCACTCTTCATGGAGCAAGGCGATGACATGAACTCCTTCGTCACCAAGAGTCACCTCTTTGGTGCACAACGTGCTTTGAATCAAGAGAAACAAGCCATGAGTGAACGCATCGACAACCTTGCCGCCGACTTGTGACTTTCCGAGCAACATACAAGGGACTACTTCGACCACAAGCTCGATGATCACAAGCAAGAGAATGATGCAAGTATGGACGGAATGCACGCTTTGTTGCTCAACCGCTCTTCTTCCCCTTCGTCTTCATCAAGAAGGACTCTCTCAAGCTGACACTCTGACTTCACACTCTCCGGCTCAAGTACACCGGCATCTAACACTCTACGTCGTTCCGCGTGCAACTATCGTCAAGCAAGCCTCAATCCCCTACGCGACACGGACTCTCAAGAGCGCCGACAACGCCAAACTCAAGAGGCCTTTGCTCTAGCAAGAGAATGGCAACGACAACGCCAACATGAAGAGGAAGAGCGAGCGCGTCTACACCGGAATGCACAAGATGCCGAGGCATAACGCCAAGAAGAACAACTCTGTGAAGCTCAAGCACTTGCGGCGCAACAAGCTCTACGTGATTCAAGTCGAGCCGTAGCCGACCGAGGCCGACAAGCCCATGAACAAGAGGAAGCATTTCGTGAAGAAATTCAAGAACAAAGATTTCAAGCTCGCGTGCATCGTCAAGTCCATCAAGTTCCTCCTCGAGCTCGACAAGCTCCTCCACAAGCTCGCCAAGAACATCAAGTTCATCAAGAGCAACATGAGGTTCACAACCCTCCTCACCAAGAGCGACGCGAGCTTGACAATCATCAACAACATGGGCGTCATCATCCACGACCCCAACACAATGAAGAGCAACGCTATGGCAAGCTCAAGTTCACCATGCCCAAGTTCAACGGAAGCAACAATCCCGAAGAGTACCTTTCATGGGCATTGAAAGTTGACAAGATCTTCCGTTTGCACAATTATGAAGAAGAGAAGAAGATCACGATGGCATCCCTTGAATTCCAAGACTATGTCCTCATTTGGTGGGAACAAGTTATCGAGCGCCGAGAGGCAAGAGGTGAACCACCCATCACTACTTGGGCACAAATGAAGGATGTCATGAGAGCATGCTTCGTGCCTACCTACTACAACTGCGAGCTCTTCAAGAAACTCCATCTCCTAAAGCAAGGAACCAAGAGCGTTGAAGAGTACTACAAGGAGATGGAGATTGCCATGATACGAGCCAATGTCATGGAAGATGATGAGCAAATAATGGCACATTTCTTGAATGGACTCAACCATCCTATCAAGAAGATCGCCGGCTTCCAACCATACTCGAACCTCATCAAGCTAGTGCACCAAGCTACCAAAGTGGAATGCCAAGTGTAAGATGATTTCAAGTATGCCAAGTACTCATCCAAGTCCTACGGCTTCTCCAACAACCAAGCTTCAATGACTCCAACACCGACTACCAAGCCTTCTACTAGCACCATCGACAAGTCGAGTTCCAAGAAAGCTTCGTCAACTCCAAGTCATCCTCTTACTACGAGCAACATCAAGCCTAGACCTTCATCATCATCAACTCCAACCGATGAGACCATCAAGATGAGTTCCTTCAAGTGTTTCACTTGCGGAGGCCGAGGACACAAGTCCTATGAGTGCACCAACAAGCGCACCATGATCCTCAACGACGATGGCACCTACGATTCCATGAGTGAAGAATAAATGGACGCCATCGAGCAAGTCGCCATGCACCGGCAAGTGAACGATCAAGAGGAACAAGTCTTTGCCGATGAAGATTCAAGTCCCGCCCTTGTTGTCTCCAAGGTCTTGACTCTCCAACATCACCAAGAACAAGACCAATGATGCCACATATTCCACACCAAGGCCAGTATCAACAGACGATCCGTCAAGGTCAGCATCGATGGAGGGAGTTGTCATAACCTCACAAGTGAAGAACTTTGCTCCAAGCTCCAATTGCCCAAGACGAAGCATCCACATCCATACAAGGTGCAATGGCTTAGCGACTCCGGCACCATCCAAGTCGAGCACCGATTACAAGTCTCCTTCAAAATTGGCGCCTACGAAGACACCTTGGAGTGCGACGTTGTTCCAATGACCATTTTCCATATTCTCCTTGGACGCCCATGGCGATTCGATAGAGGAGTGATCCACAACGGCCGAACGAACCACTACATCTTCGAGATGAAGGGCAAGGAGTACGTTCTCCGTCCAATGTCGCCAAGTCAAGTGATCACATACAAGCAAGCCACCCATTGTGGAGATCATAGTGAGAGAGCGAGCCACCAAAAAGAGAGTGAGCGCCACACGCCCAAATCGAGTGCCTCCACGATGAGCGAAAAGAAGAACCTAGCTCTATTTGCCACCAAACGTGAGATAAGAGAAGTGTGTGAGAACCCATCTAGTGTGATACACTATGTCCTCTTGTGCAACGACAACGCACCAAAAACTAAAACCTCTCACACTCTACCTTTAGTGTTATCTTCTCTTTTGTAGGAATTTCAAGATGTTTTCCCCGACGAGCTACCTCCGGGACTACCTCCTCTACGAGGCATTGAGCACCGCATCGATCTCATCCCCAGAGCACCGCTTCCGAACAAAGCTCCCTACCGCGTCAACCCCGAAGAAACCAAAGAAATAAAAGGCAAGTAAATCATCTCATAGACCATGGACATGTGCGTGAAAGTTTGAGCCCTTGTGCCGCCCCGTTCATTCTTGTGCCAAAACGTGACGGTAGCTTTCGCATGTGCTCCGATTGTAGATCTATCAACGCTATCGTCGTTCACTATAGGTATCCCATTCCACGCCTAGATGATATGCTTGATGAGCTTAGTGGTGCCACTATCTTTTTGAAAATTGATCTCAAGAGTGGTTACTATCAAATATGCATACAAGAGGGTGATGAATGGAAAACTGCTTTCAAAACCAAGTTTGGCTTGTATGAGCGGTTTGTCATGCCTATGGGTCTATCGGAAGCATCAGGTACTTTTATGTGTCTTATGAATCATGTCTTTCGCCCTTACATTGGTATATTTGTTGTGGTCTACTTTGATGATATCCTTGTTTATATCATGTCAGCCATGTTCGAACCGTTTTGCAAACTCTTCGAAAAGAGCAACTCTATGCTAATATGGAGAAATGCCTTTTTGGCATTGACAAGCTCGTTTTCTTGGCTTTTGTTGTTTCTTCTAAGGGTGTTCATGTTGACGAGTCCAAGATCAATGCTATTAAGACTTGGCCACAACCAACCAACTTGCATCAAGTGCGTAGTTTTCTTGGTCTTGCGGGTTTCTATCATCGCTTTGTGAAGGATTTTAGCACCATTGCTTTGCCTTTGCATTCTTTGAGCAAGAAGAATGCACCTTTTGTTTGGGGACCATCCCAAGATACCTCATTCAATGAGCTTAATAATTTTCTTACTCATGCTCCCGTGCTTGCATTACCCAATTTTGACAAGCCTTTTGAAATTCATTGTGATGCTAGTGGTAATGGCATAGGAGGTGTGTTAACGCAAGAGAAGCGCCCCATAGCCTACTTTAGTGAGAAACTTTTCAGCGCGCAACTCAATTAACCCATCTATGACAAAGAGCTATATGATTTAGTGCGAGTTTTGCATGAATGGGAACATTACCTTTGTCCCCATGAGTTTATCATTCATACCGATCATGAGACTCTCAAATATCTTAAGGGTCAAACCAAGTTGAACAAGCGTCATGCTAAATGGAGTGAATTTATCGAGTCTTTTCCTTATGTCATTAAGAACATCAAAGGAAAGGAAAACATTGTAGTGGATGATCTTTCCCGCATATGCATGCTTGTTACACAACTTGAGTTAGATGTCATTGGCTTCGAGCATATCAATGACTTGTATGAGCATGATGAAACTTTTGCTACTCCTTATGCCAAATGTTTGTCGCATACATCTTGGGAACGCTATTACATCAAAGATGGATATCTTATGAGAGCTAACAAACTTTGCATCCCTGAGTCTTCTCTTCGTTTGTTGTTTTTACAGGAATCTCATGGAGGAGGCTTAATGGGACACTTCGGACACGACAAGACATTCGCTACACTCTCTAAGAACTACTTTTGGCCCAAGATGTTTCGTGACGTCAATCGCTTCACCAACCGATGCTCTACATGTCGCAAAGCTAAGTCCAAAGCTCAATATCATGGCCTCTATATGCCTCGACCAATTCCATACCAACCATGGGAAGACATTAGCATGGACTTTGTACTTGGTTTGCCTAGGACTCGAAATGGGAAAGATTCGATATTTGTCGTTGTGGACCATTTCTCAAAAATGGCACATTTTATTCCTTGCAACAAGATATACGATGCTTCACATGTTGCTAATCTCTTTTGTAGGGAAATATTGTGTTTACATGGAGTGCCAAAGACTATCGTCTCGGACCGCGACATCAAGTTCCTTAGCTACTTTTGGAAGACCCTATGCGCCAAGCTCGGAATCAAGCTACTTTTCTTCACGACGTATCATCCACAAACCGACGGCCAAACAGAAGTTACCAACCGCACACTCTCCGCTCTACTTCGGGTACTCATCAAGAAGAACTTCAAGGAGTGGGAGGAGTGCCTACCTATCGCCGAGTTCGCCTACATCTGAGCAAGACACTCAACTACCGGCAAGTCCCCCATTCGAGGTCATCTACGGATTCAACCTATTGTCACCATTGGACATTCTTCCTCTACCACTCCAAGAACGCATCAATTTGGACGCAAGTGCACGAGCGACACATCTCAAGAAGGTGCATGACAATACAAGGAACACCATCGAGCGCCACGTTCAACGACTTGCGACCAAGCTCAACTTCAACAAGCAACCTATGGTCTTCAACATTGGTGATCTCGTTTGGCTACACCTTCGCAAGGATCGATTTCCACAAGAACGCAAGTCCAAGCTTCGACCATGAGCGGATGGACCTTTCAAGGTGCTCACACGGCACAACAACAACGCTTACAAGATCGACCTCCCACGCGACAAGTACAACATGAGCGACATCTTCAACGTCAAAGATCTCTCTCCCTTCCATGGTGATGGAGAATTTGATTCGAGGACGGATCTTCCCCAAGGGAGGGGAGATGATGCAGAGCATCCCAAGGCCATCCCTATGGACCCAACTACATCTCCTTCGACACCTCTTGGACCCATGACATGAACACGTGCAAGAGCTCTTGAAACCGAGGTGACATCTCTCCTCTCACATTTCCACTTCGATACACATGAGACACGGCTACTACCTCATACGGACCCTTTGTGCATTCTCAGGTATCATGGAGAAGCTAAGGTGCAAGGAGAAGAGGAAGAGGAAGATGGACTGGAAGACAGAGACGAAGAAGAAGAGGAGAACAAAGTCTCCAGGCTCCGAATGACCGACGAGCACCGGACGTCCGACGACCTCCAGGCCCCAGACATCCGGGCCCCTCCGGACGACCGACACTCCCACACCCGAGGCGAAACCTACGGACATCCGACGCCCAACGGACGATCGATGCCCAGACGTCCGACCCAGACCGGACGACCGACCGAAGACCACCCGAGCCGAAACTGCGGACGTCCGACAGGCACCGGACGTCCGGACCCTCACGAGCCTCCGGACGTTCGGTGACCCCCGAACGTTCGACGCCTGTGTGCTGATTTGTGTTGGGCTGCAGCCCATGTACCCCTTCGCCCCCCTCTTTTGCACAAAGACTACAAATACTCCACCTATTCCTTCTAGCTAGGGTTAGCAAAGGATTAGCTCATATTTGTGTGAGAGCTTTGCTCATCCACTTGGTTACCTTCTCCTCGGAGATTCGAGCCTCCTACGGAGAAGATCCCCCAAGCGGATTCAAGACCCCTCTTTAGGGAAGAACATCAAGACCTCCTCATGGAGAAGACCGTTACCCTTGTATCGTCCTTGGTTGATTGTGTACTGTGTGAACCCTATGTATTCGAGGATCTAGCACATGTGTGACTTTTTTGTGTTGGTTTAGTGTTTCTCTTGTGTTTCCCTTGTGTTTCCCTCTCTTTCTACCTCGCGTTCTTCGTGTTCTTCACGGTATTCCGCTCCTTTCGTGAAAGATCGGGCGATTAGGGTTCTACCCTACATCAGTAGTCCATCTCCAAACAGGTCTGGACCAAGAAGGCGGAGCAGATCTGGTGTCCGGTTCCGCTCCCCGTAAACCTAGCCGATCCTCTACTAATGAGGATGCTAGTCCAGGCGCCATACCAGGCGCCGATAAAGACAGACAAGAAAAAGAAGAAGAAAGAGGAGGGCTCTTCAGACGTAGTGTCCGGAGAAGCTGATGGCCAGTCCTCTCACGAGGGCGACGACGACGACGACGAGGAGGAGGAAGAAGAAGATCCTCCCCGCAAGGGTAAGAAGAGGGCGGCCTCCAAAGACCTAGAGGCTGAAGCATCCAAGAGGGACAAGATTACCCTCTCCAATGACTCGGAATTAGACGTTGAGGCCATCCCGAAGCACTGTCACCGGACCAAACCCCAAGCCGACTCGTCAGTAGTCCGGGATTTTTTCACATACATCCAATCTCTATGGACTGTGATGATAATCTAAGTTCTATTTTTTTAGTCCGGCCCGCAGTCTCCCCCAGCAATCCTCATCCTCGGGGGATCTGCCGCCGGAGATGATGGAGAGCGAATCACCTCCACTAGCTTCCCCGCCGCCTAGGGCGGGTGACACCGAGGTGTCATCGCATAGGCCCTCCCCAGGCCTCGAAGAGATGCAGGGGGTGACTCAATTGCGCTGGAGGGCAACACCTCGGCTGCCGAAGGACTGGGGGGTACGCCGCCCACAGAGGCCGGCGACGGGGGCCCCGGTCAATCCGACCCACAACCGCATACTACTCCGGAGACCCATACGGCCCCGGAGTCTAGTGAGCGACCCCCTGCAGGGGAAGGGGGAGCAGCGTGGTCTGTTAATCCGGAGGCGCCGAATACCACGGCGGACGCACTGCAAAGTGCATCCGTCCTGGATGAGCACCGCATCCTGATGGGTACGCTGGCTGAGAAGATTTAGTCCGCCAAGAGCAGGCTGAACCAAGCCTTCTCCAGCCTGCTAGTAGGCTTTGACGTATGCAATGTAATATTTTTGATCATTTTTATGAAAAATATGCCTGTATATAGACAGTAGCCCCTGAGACTCTGTTCGGTTCTTTAAAGGAAAAGAGAGAAGAGGATCAATAGTCAGTTGTCAGGTGGTAACATGCTATTTTATTTGGATTAAAACAGGCCTCCCTGTTAGCGGTGACTGCCCAATCAGCAAAAATTTCCAAACTTGAACGGAAACTAGAGCGAGCTGATGAGGACCTAGTCCTTGTTAACAAGCGGCTCGATCAGGCGCAAGGTATGATATACTCTTATGTTATGCCTGTTTATGTCCGTATTCTGTGGGATTTCCAGAGCTGCAATGTGTGTGTTTGTGCAGATGGTGCTGCCGCGGTTGAAACCCTCATGGGTGAGCTTACCCAAGCCAAGGAGCAAGCTAGGGTATGCAAGGTGGTCGCTGATAAAGCGGCTGCGGACTTAACGATCGAACAGGCCGCTCGACGCCGTTTTGAGGAACGGGTGACCGAGGTGGAGCAGAAGCTCAAGGACACCACCCGTAAGTGCGAGTCCTTAGAAGAGGAAAATAAGGCGAAGGGGACCGAACTCGCAAAGGCCCTTCAAGACGCCAAGGAGGCGCGGTCCAAATCCCGCGCGGTGCACGAGGAAATCCGTCAAGCCAGACAGATAGCAGCTGGTAAGACCTTTCCGTTACAGGATAAATTTGGGGATCGGGGGTATGCCTTGCTTAATTGACTATGGAGTTCTCCAGATGCATATGCGGATCTGCCGAAGAGTGCTGCGGACGCCACCCAATTCTTCCGGGCCCAGGAGGGGTACGCAAACGGAGAAGCTTTTCTGGTTGAAGTTTGCGGGGCAGGAGTGTCCCGCATTGCTAAATGACCTGATGGCACAATGGGCGGAGCTGCACAAGATGTCCAGCGCGGCCATGAAGGACGTCATAGTCCGGTTGTGGCCGACCAAAGCCATTTCGGCCTTGTGCTACGTCTCGTTAATTCACTGCCCCGAATTGATGCCGTCAAGAGGTGGTCCTGCATAGAAGGAGCGCGAATGGCCTTCGCCCGTGTGAAGATGCACTGGGCGAAGATGAAGGCCGAAAAGGTGGCAGTTGAGGGCCCGCCCGAAAGCAAGGACCATCGCACACCGGAGCGCTATTTTGAGGACGTACTAAGAGGTGCCCGCCTTGTAGAATGCCAATGCTCGAAGGATGTAGTGTTCGAGTGAACGAGTCCGAACTATTCGGGAGTTTGTATTATGAACCAAGGCTTTTGTAATATATCCATGCCTTTATGAAGGGTTTTATCCTCATGTGCGGCCGTTTTTATATCTGAGAGTTCCCAGTCGTTGGCTTCAACCCTCATGTAGATACTACTGGGGTGTTCGGAATTGCGCATGAATTCACTTATCGCAATGTCTTGGTCCATGAAGGAGGTGTCCGCGCGGTGAACCAGGCAACCAGACTATGCGGTTTTATTGCTCTCACTTAGCCATAGGAGTTTGACGATGGGTCTACAAAGTAGCCCCTGGTGTGTACGTGGCTATCCCAATGCGGATGTGTTGCATATGTGACCGAGAAACAGTCCTTCGTGTAAAACAGAAAAAATAGCTAAAGATTTTAATAAGTCGCCGAGTGGCTGACCAGCTCTTGCCGCATCATGACAGTCAGTTTTCGGCTTTCTCTACTAAGGTGCTTAACCGGACGAACCGGAAACACAATCGCAGTAGTTCTCCCTATACTTCCCTAGCCGATCAACGAAACGTAAGGTAGCAAACACAAGAGCCGGGCAACCCAACTATTGACCAAAGACATGATTCAGAGCCGATGCATATAGTGTTGAGCTCGGGACGCCGAATTGTGCTATAAAGCTTTTCAGACTTTTAGTTTGGCAACACGTGCGTTCCCATATAGAGCTCCTGGCAATTTGTGCCGAGGTGTGTGTGTGTGTGTGACAACTAAAGAGACGGAATAAAGTCTATTAGTAAAGACAATACTGAAGAAGAATTTGGTTTATTGGAATTTGGTTGATATGTCAAAACGTAATCTTATAGAGGGTACCATAATCACCAAGGTCATTTTACATGCCGGGGGTCTAAGGCTAAGGGAAAAAAGCTTTATATAGATTCTTGAGTGAAGTTGTGGTCTATGAGGTCCTTTGCACCTTCTTGCCGCACGTCTGCGCCGCTTTCGCCTGAGTAAGAAAATATCCTTTGAGAGGAATGGTTTTTGAGTATTTGTATGGAACTGGGCTCGGAGAGAGTCCTTGTGAGTCCATAGGATGAGCATGTTTTGATGCACCTGTGGTAAAGGATAAAATATAATTAAGGAAAAGGGGAAGGCCATATAGGGTCAAGCCGTACTATAGGCCTATTTTATTGTGCCTCCGCTGATGACCAAGGTACTTTGAGTGCGTAATTATGCACGTGTGGTATGGCTTTCACGGATATACATGGCGATGGACGGAGGCAAAACTGCTAATCCAGCTCTGGAACTGCCGAGCTGTTACCATGCGGAATTGGCCGGCCTTGTGTAATAGAATCCGACGGCTTAATAGCCGACGAGGTGTGTCGCTTGACAGGGCCGCTTTGTACTTCGGCCGCAATGGCCACGGTATGCTCCTTATTACGGAGGGAGCGTTCTGTGTTTCCGTTGATTGTAATGACGCCACGTGGACCGCACATATTAAGATTTAGATAGGCGTAGTGCGGGACCGTGGTAAAGAGGGTGGAAGTGGTTCGTCCGAGCAGTGCGTGATAGCCACTGCGGAACGGGGCGATATCGAAGGTCAAGTCTTTGCTTCGGAAGTTGTCCGGCAAACCGAAGACGACTTCCAACATGATTGAGCCCGTGCAGCAAGCCTCTACACCAGGTATTACTCCTTTAAATGTAGTTTTAGTGGGCTCGACTCTTGACAGATCGATGCCCATTTTGCGGACAGTGTCTTGATAAAGTAGATTGAGACTGCTGCCGCCATCCATGAGGATTCGCGTGAGATGGAATCCATCAATGATTGGATCGAGGACCAGACTTGCCGAACCTCCATGACAGATACTGGTTGGGTGGTCCTTTCGATCGAAGGTGATCACGCAAGCCGACCATGGGTTGAATTTTGGGCCGACCGGCTCTATGGCGTAGATGTCCCGTAATGTGCGCTTACGCTCCCTCTTAGGGATATGTGCGACATATATCATATTCACTGTTTATACCTAGGGGGAAATTGCTTCTATCCCCTCGTGTTCGGTTGACGAGGCTCTTGGTCATCATCGTCGCTGGGCGACCCTTTCCCCTTGTGTTCGGCGTTGATTTTGCCGGCCTGTTTAAAGACCCAACAATTTCTATTGGTGTGATTGGCGGGTTTATCGGGGGTGCCATGAATCTGGCAATGCCGATCAAGTATTTGGTCTAAACTGGATGGGCCATCTCTATTTGCCTTGAATGGCTTCTTCCGTTGACCGGGTTTGGAGCCACTGAATCCCGCGTTGACCGCCGTGTCTTGGGTCCCTTCGTTATTGTTTCAACGCTTGTGCTTGTTCCATCGTGGCTTTCCATTGCCGTCCCTAGGTTCGAAGGTGCTAGGGTCGCTGGTGCTATTGCTTCTACGAGTAAGCCAACTATCCTCTCCCGTGCAAAAGCGGGTCATAAGTGCGGTAAGGGCTGCCATGGAGTTCGGCTTTTCTTGGCCGAGGTGCGGGTGAGCCACTCATCTCGGACGCTATGTTTGAAGGCCGCGAGGGCTTCGGCGTCCGGACAATCCACAATCTGGTTCTTTCTGATTAAGAACCTGGTCCAGAGCTGTCGGGCTAATTCTCCGGGTTGCTAGATGATGTGACTAAGATCATCGGCGTCTGGGGGCCGAACATAGGTACCTTGGAAGTTGTCTCTGAATGCGTCCTCCATGTCTTCCAAACTACCAATAGAGTTTTCTGGTAGGCTGTTTAGCCAGTGCCGTGCTGGCCCCTTGAGTTTTACGGGGAGGTACTTGATGGCATGTAGATCATCACCACGTGCCATGTGAATGTGGAGAATAAAATCTTCAATCCATACTGCAGGATCTGTTGTGCCATCGTATGATTCGATGTTCACGGGTTTAAACCATTTTGGGAACTGGTGCTCCATTACCTCATCGGTGAAGCATAGGGGGTGTGCGGCGCCTCTGTAGCTGGCAACGTCATGGCACAGTTCGGATGAAGTCTGTATGCGGTTTTCGGCCCTGGTGGGGTTGTGTTTGTCATGCCAGGCATGATGGTCATCTTCTCACGCTTGGGCACGCCCCCTTGATCCGTAGATTGACCTGGTCTGGCCGGCTCTATTGTCCAGGTCCTGACGTAGGTCATAAGTGTATCCCCGAGCTATTGTTTCTCTGCTTTTATGGCGAGGTGGAGCGGGCTGGTGTTCGGCTTGAGTTGCCGTTCTGTCCCGACCACATGGTGGTTGGTCAGATCCGTCAGCCGCGTTATGCGCGGGTGGTATGGGCTCCATCGCCTCATCGTTGAATTAGGGTAGCAGTTTATGCTTCGGGTAACTTTGTTGGGCATTCGAGGCCGTATTCTTCGGCTACCAGGACATTAGTCCTTCTGTCATTGAGCGGATCTTGGTCAGCTCAAAGTTGCTATTGCTTTTTCTTTAGGCTTCTTGCAGTGGCTATTAGCCCGCGCTTAAAGCGCTCTTGTTCGAGGGGTTCCTCTGGCACGATAAAATCTTCGTCGCCGAGGCTCACGTCATCCTCGTAGAGTGGTAGATAGTTGCTATCCTCCGAGTCTTCGTTCCCTGCTTGATCGTCAGGATCAATTTTCCCGTCCTCCCGATCATCCTGTTCGGATGTTGGTTCGATGGGGTCTCCTTGGTCTTCGGCGTTCTCCAGAGTGTCATCGTCTCCGGTGCCGGTATTGCTGTATTTTCCGCGACGTGATTTAGAGCGGTGCCACTGATGTCGGCGCTTTGGTGGTATCTTAGGAGGTTCATCCTTAACTGGATCCTTTTCACCATCGCCGTCGCCTTCTTTTGGTGTGCCAACCATGTACACATCGTATGAGGAAGTGGCCGTCCAACGTCGGGTGAACGGCGGGCTTTGGACTTGCTCCCCTCTGGCATCGTTGTCCATACCGTCGAGGTCATCGGAGGCGTAGTCGAGCATGTTGGTCAGATCATCGACAGTGGCTATGAAGTGGGTGGTAGGTGGGAAGTAAAATTCCCTATTTTCATCCCCTAGTCCGGGTTGGGCATAATTCAGAAGCGTTTCCTCTGTGATAGCGAGGGATCGCATTAAGTCCGAAGCCTCGTTTAAGAGCGAGGTTTGGATGGGGAAAGAAGTTCCCGGGCCGTGCTTGCGTGACGTGGACTTAGAGGATTCGAAGCTAGTGTTTGGAGAAGAGTTCGGCCTTGAGATGACCGCCGGTGAAACTATTCTCTCTGGTTCTCCAGTGTTGAGCTCTATGGCCGTAGAGGGTCTGGCGGGCTCTAAACTCCCGTCTTCGGACCTGGTGACGCACTCCAGATCTAAGGCCTGAGCGGTGGTTGGGGCCGTGAATCCTTGAAATATCAAGTCTCCTCGGATATCAGCGACATAGTTAAGATTTGCAAAACTGATCCGGTGACCAGGGGCACAGCTGTCGATCTGCTCTAGGTGGCCAACCGAGTTGGCGCGCAGTGCGAAGCCGCCAAATACAAAGATCTGGTTGGGGAGAAAAATCTCTTTCACGGCAGCATTGTTGTAGATGATCAATGGAGCCATCGAGCCTTTCGACGACGACACAGTAGAACTCTCAATGAAAGCACCAATGTCGGTGTCAAAACCGACAGATCTCGGGTACGGGGGTCCTGAACTGTGCGTCTAAGGATCGAGGGTAATAGGAGACAGGACACGGTGTTTACCCAAGTTCGGGCCCTCTTGATGGAGGTAATACCCTACGTCCTGCTTGATTGACTTTGATGAGTATAGGGGTTACAAGAGTTGATCTACAACAAGATCGTAATGGCTAAACCCTAGATGTCTAGCCTGTCTGATTATGATTGCCTCTATGGACTAAACCCTCCGGTTTATATAGACATCGGAGGGGGTTAGGGTTGTACAGAGTCTGTTTACAAAGAAAGGAATCTTTATATCCGCACGCCAAGCTTGCCTTCCACGCCAAGGAGAGTCCCATCTGGACACGGGGAAAGCCTTCTATCTTGTATCTTCGTAGCCCATTAGTCCGGCTTATGTTTCATAGCTCGGACGCCCAAGGACCCCCTTATCCAGGACTCCCTCAAGCGCGACATGGTTACGAGACCTGGTAGATTGATTCTTGTCAACATGGTGATTAGAGAAACACCCACACACAGAGCATATGCTAGGGGCAGACGCGCCTAAATGGGCTTTGGATCACGTTGACAAGAGATGCCGTGCTTTCTTTTGGGCGGGATCAGATCAGATTCATGGAGGTAAGTGCTTGGTCTCCTGGCAAAAGGTCTGCCGGCCCAAGCAACTTGCTGGTCTATGTGTGTTGGATCTGAATAAGCACGGGCTAGCTTTGTGACTAAGGTGGGAATGGCTTAAGCGCATAGATGATTCAAGACCCTGGCAGGGCTTGCCGCTAGCAATGGATGCCAAGGTTCAGGAGGCCTTCAACATCCTAGTTCATTGGAACGTGGGGAATGGAGAGAGGGTCCTATTCTAGAAAGATCGATGGATCGATGGTTCATCTATAGAAGAAATTGCACCCTTGGTCCGTCAGCGAGTCCACAGGCAAGTGGTCAACAGGAGCACCATCAGAGAGGCCCTGCATTTTCATCGATGGGCAAACGAGATCACGGAAGAGCTCTTTGTCAATGGGTTTCTCCAACTTATCCAGCTCTGGGAGATCACGATCAATACGGTCCTTGATCCAAGGGAATGCGATACCCCCATATGGAGATGGTACAAAAGCGGATCATACACCTCACGATCGACATATGCCATGTTGTGGCAAGGAAGTGCTCGCTTCGCCGCTGCTGCAGCAATCTAGAAATGCTGGGCGCCTCTTTCTTGCAAGCTGTTCATGTGGCTTGCTACGCACTATAGGTTATGGACAATAGATCAACGACTACGACATGGATTGCAAGACCAAGCATCTGCCTGCTACATATGCGACCAAGAGGAGGACATGGTCGACCATATCTTGCTCCGCTGCGTCTTTGCACGGCAAGTCTGGCATTGCTGCTTCCTCAGAGCTAGGATCACTACTACCTTGGTCCCTACGACGGACGACAAGATTGCAGATTGGTGGTTGCATGCTCGTAAACAGATTTCGAAGGAGACTCGAAAAGGCTTCGACTCGGTTGTCTTGCTCATCTGTTGGAGCCTTTGGAAGCATCACAACGGACTAGTTTCTGGTTCGACAAGGGAAGTCTCTTCTATCGCCAACTTTACTGGTCAGATCTTTGACGATCTGCGTGCTTGGGCTATGGCAGGAGGTCATGGAGTCAACACATTTTGTGAGTAGTTAAGTATAGGTGTAGGAGTGGAGTTCTGAGGGCCGAGTTGTAACCAGTTCTGGGTTGCCACGGCCTTCTTGTAATCTTCGACTCTTGTACATATTTCTGCCTTCTATAAAACTAAGGTACGCGATTGCAGACTCTCAAAAAAAAAAACTTCCCTTCGTGCTTGCCGAAGGATGATTGCAATGATAATTGCTATGATCCCTTTGATTCGTTTGAAATATCCATTTTTGATGAAATTGATGCTTGCTATGCTTGTGGCCATGATGCCAATATGAATTATGCTTATGGATATGAACTTTCTATAGTTCCTTATGTTAAACATGAAATTGTTGCTATTGCACCCACGCATAATAGTCCTATTATCTTTTTGAATTCTCCCAACTACACTATATCGGAGAAGTTTGCTCTTATTAAGGATTATATTGATGGGTTGCGTTCTACTATTGCACATGATGATTTTGATAAATATAATATGCATGCGCTTGCTGCTCCTACTTGCAATTATTATGAGAGAGGAACTACATCTCCGCCTCTCTATGTTTCCAATACGATAAAATTGCAAGAAACTGTTTATACTATGCATTAGCCTTTACTCTGTGCGCATGAATTGTTCTTTTATGACATGCCAATGCATAGGAAGAGAGTAAGACTTTGTCATTATATGATATATGTTACTTTGTGCTCACTACTAAATTACAAAACATTGTTAATTAAAAATTGGCTTTGATATACCTTGGGATCCGGGTGGATCCATTACTTGAGCACTATATGCCTAGCTTAATGGCTTTAAAGAAAGCGCTTCTAGGGAGACAACCCGGAAGTTTTAGAGAGTCATTTATTTCTGTTGAGTGCTTTTAAATAGTTTAAAAACAAAAAATATAGAGGGGAATTTAAGAAAAATTTCACAAAAGAGAAGCGATTGGAAGTTATGCATTGGAGAAGTGAGGGTCGACCTTGAACACTTGTGCTCATACTCATGGAAACAATGTTGAATTTTTCATCAAAAATAATTACCCTGTTGTACAATTCCATTGTATTATAAAAATAATGTGCCAAGATTTGCCTTTAGGATGATTAGGTTGCTTGTTTGGTTTGTGCGGTGCAAAAACAGAAACTTTGGCTGTAGTGTGTGATTTTACATTTTTTATCGGAAAGCCAAAAGCTTCTGAAACTTTTTTCACAATACTTATATACAAATTTTTTATTTTGTCCTAATTTTTCAGAATTTTTGGAGTTACAGAAGTATGGTTGATGTTCAGATTACTATAGATTGTCCTGTTTAAGACATATTCTGCTCTTGATGCATTGTTTTGCTCATTTTGATGAAACTATCGATTGTATCGGTGGTATAAGCCATGGAAAAGTTATAATACAATAGCTACAATGCAAAAACAATATATGAATGAGTTTTCAACAGTACTTGAAGTGGTGATTTCTTTTATTATACTAAAGGATCTCACGGGGGTTTTGTTAAGTTTTGTGTGATTGAAGTTTTCAAGTTTTGGGTGAGATCACGATGGATGAAGGAATAAGGAGTGGAAAGAGCCCAAGCTTGGGGATTCCCGAGGCACCCCAAGGTAATATTCAAGGACTCCCAAGCAACTAAGCTTGGGGATGCCCCGGAAGGCATCCCCTCTTTCTTCTAACGATCATCAGCAATTTTACTTGGAGCTATATTTTTATTTGTCACATGATATGCGTAAATCTTGAAGCATCGTGTGATTTTTGTTTTTCTTTTAATAATGCACCATGCTGGTATGAGATAGTCCTTGGTTGATTTATAGAATTCTCTTTGCACTTCACTTATATCTTTTGAGAATGTCTTTATAGAATGCTTCATGTGCTTCACTTATATCATTTGAAGTTTGGATTGCCTGTTTCCCTACACATAGAAAACCGCCATTTGTAGAATTCTCTTTTGCTTCACATATTTTTGTTAGAGCATGGGCATATCTTTTGTAGAAAGAATTGAACTCTCATGCTTCACTTATATCTATTTAGAGAGTTAACATGAATTGGTCATTCACATGGTTAGTCATAAAATCCTACATAAAACTTGTAGATCACTGAATATGATATGTTTGATTCGTTGCAATAGTTTTGCAATATAAAGATGGTGATATTAGAGTCATGCTAGTGAGTAATTTTGGATTGGTAGCAATACTTGTGTTAAGGTTTGTGATTCTCGAAGCATGCACGTATGGTGAACCATTATGTGATGAAGTCGGAGGATGATTTATTTTGTGACTGTCTTCCTTATGAGTGGTGGTCGGGGACGAGCGATGGTCTTTTCCTACCAATCTACCCCCTAGGACCATGTGCGTAGTACTTTGTTTTGATAGCAAATAATTTTTTGCAATAAGTATGTGAGTTCTTTATGACTAATGTTGAGTCCATGGATTATACGCATTCTCACCCTTCCATCATTGCTAGCCTCTTCGGTACTGTGCATTGCCCTTTATCACCTCGAGAGTTGGTGCAAACTTTGCCGGTGCATCCAAACCCCATGATACGATACACTCTATCACACATAAGCCTCCTTATATCTTCCTCAAAACAGCCACAATACCTACCTATCATGGTATTTCCATAGCCATTCCGAGATATATTGCCATGCAACTTCCATCATCATCATATACATGACTTGAGAATTCATTGTCATATTGCTTTGCATGATCGTAAGATTGCTATCATGATATTTTCATGGCTTGTCCTTTTTTGATATTTTTCTATGCTAGATCATTGCACATCTTGGTACACCGCCAGAGGCATTCATATAGAGTCATACTTTGTTTTAGATATCGAGTTGTAATATTGAGTTGTAAGTAAATAAAAGTGTGATGATCATCATTATTAGAGCATTGTCCCAGTGAGGAAAGGATTATGAAGACTATGATTCCCCCACAAGTCGGGATGAGACTCCGGACGAAAAATAAAAAAAGAGCCCAAAAAACAAAAAAATGAGAGAAAAAGAGAGAAGGGGCAATGCTACTATCCTTTTACCACACCTGTGCTTCAAAGTAGCACCATGTTCTTCATAGAGAGAGTCTCCTATGTCGTCACTTTCATATACTAGTGGGAATTTTGATTATAGAACTTGGCTTGTATATTCCGATGATGGGCTTCCTCAAATGCCCGAGGTCTTCATGAGCAAGCAAGTTGGATGCACACCCACTTAGTTTTCAGTTTGAGCTTTCATACACTTATAGCTCTTAATGGATCCGTTGCATGGAAATCCCTACTCCTCGCATTGACATCAATTGATGGGCATCTCCATAGCCCGTTGATTAGCCTTGTCGATGTGAGACTTTCTTCCTTTTTGTCTTCTCCACACAACCTCCACCATCATACCGCCAGTTCCTGTTTGTTGCATGTTTTTTCTTTCGCAGAAAATCCATATCAAACGGAGTCCAAACGCGATAAAAACATATGGAGATTTTTTGGAATATATGTGATTTTTGGGAAAAAGAATCAACGCAAGACGATGCCTGAGGGGCCCACAAGGACGGAGGGTGCGCCCCACGGTGTAGGGCGCCCCTAGTCCTTGTGGCCACTCCGTAAGGCGGTTGCACTACAAAAAAAAGACACATCCGTGACAATTTGGGTCGAATGAAAAAAAATTCTGTCATGCTTATGACACTTCTATGACGATAATTGTGACAAAACCCTGTATCATCATAGATGTGGTGGGCTCCTACTTCTATGACAAAAAATCTTGACAGAAAATGGGCTTTTCGTCCTGGGCGGGCCGGACACGTAACTGCATGACATTCTTTGGGCCGTCCATGATGGAAAAAATCGTGGTAGAAGCGAGGGAGAGGAAATATCGCGGCATTCCCGGTTACAGTGGGTGGTCGGGGCCGAGAAATGCATTGTGGTTTGCTCGTTTCTCTCGTGTACATGCGTGCGTGCGAGGAGTTGGCTAACTGAACCCGGAGCGATCGCATGTTACTGAACCCGAGCGATAGATCCCTTGGCTGTTAACTGAACCCGAGCGATTCACTCGCTGCTGACTGAACCCAAGCAATTACTTCGCTGTTGCTGCTAACTGAACCCGAGAGATCAATCACTACTGCTGCTTATTGAAGCCGATCGAGCCCCCATGCGAGTCGTAGCTAGCTAGCCGGTGTTGGGTTGCCTCTTGATGAACAGTGACCGTAGCTACCACGCACGCGGTACATAGAACGAGTCAAGACTTGGTGAGTCGAGCTGGTTGGTTGGTTGTGGATGAACAGTTCCCAGTGTGGGTTGGATGAATAGGAGCCTGTGGTAGTAGGCCGTTGCCGCTGGACCCCACTGGTAGTAGACCACAAGGAGGCCGCCGCACCTAGCCGATTGGGGGTGGATGAACAGGACCCCGTGGAAGCTCTGTGAATAGCAGCCGGTGGAGGCTGGATGAACAGTAGCCCGTGGAGGGTGGAGGAGGTCAACGGTGGATGGACAGTAGCCCGTGGAGGCTGGAGCGAGGCAGTAGACGGTGCATGAACAGGACCCTGTTTTGACTGTAGGCGCTCCAACACAAGTTCGTTTCCTCCGTTTTTGCGGTACGCCACACCCCTCCTGATCAACAGGACCCCATTTCGACCATGGGCACTCGAACACAAGTCCGTTTCCTCTGTTTTGCGGTACGCCCAGACCCCTCCCGATGAACAGGATCCTCTTTCGACCGTGGCCGGTCGAACAGAAGGCCGTTTCCTCCGTTCCACGGTATGCCAGACCTCGTTTTGGCTGTTCCGTCCAAGCCGGTTGGCTCCCGTTGAATAGGACGCGTTCCGACCCAGTCGGTAGCCTCCCAATGAACAGGACGATGTTTCTCCATTCCGACCCAGCCGGTTCACTGCCTGATGAATAGGACGTCGTTGCTGTCGTCCGTTGCCTCTCCATGTACACAAGCCTTGGTCGTCCGTATATATGCATGAGTACGCGCTCGAGACCCCACCCCTATGTACGTATGTGGACATATTTTTTGCCCTGTGGCTGTACGTACGTGTACAGGACTTAGACGGGACTGCGTGAACTACTATGTTGGGTGCTCTAGAATAACACGTGTCGCTACTTACTCGGCCACGGTTCATACTTACAGAGAGACCAATCGACCAGTATGTACGTACACGTTCGCAACTAGACAAACAACCTTGTGTGCGCTTTGACCGGGTGGGTGCCAGCGGTCAGGGAGGATAAGGACGCATTTCCTTGCGTGCGAAGATATAGCTGCTCGGTCCTAGCTATCAGGGGGAGGAATCGTTTTTATTTTGCGAGTAATAAGGAGGCACTTCCTTGTGTTCGAAGATGTAGCTGGTGGGTCCAGCTGTCAGCCTCACCACCTAAAGTCCTCTTCCGATGGTTGTCCTTCGTTGACCACGTTGACCATGCCACGCCGAGAGCACCAAGGCGGTGGACGACAGTGAGGCCTAGGAAGGGAACGACGCGGATCCGGGGAAGACGCGGCAGTGGATGCCGACGTGGAGGGGAGTACGTGGGTTGACTGCTTCGGCTGCGGTGTGAGGCTGCCATCGCCGAAGAATAACAGGAGGTGTGGGTGAGTATAGAGGGATGGCATGGCCAGCGGTGGCAGCACATCCGGATATGGGAGGCAGGAGCAGGCGGCACGGCTGGTGCTAGTTTGGGCGGCTGGAGCAAGAATACCAGAGGTTGAAGAAGCACAACGGTCGTTGGATGGACATCGTACGGTCACTGCAGCTAGAATTGTTTATATTGACTAAGTTGACAAAGCCATTGGTACGGGTCAACTTAGTAGGCCCATAGGTCAGCCTCCGAAACGGTGCGCCCAAGATGTCAAGGGGAGGAATCATTTTTTGGCAGTGCTACCTCTTGAGCATGCGTTGGTTTTACCTTGAAGAGGAAAGGGTGATGCAGCAAAGTAGCGTAATTATTTCCCTTGGTTTTTGATAACCAAGGTATCAATCTAGTAGGAGACTACACGCAAGTCTCCCAGTACCTGCACAAACAATCAAGAACCTCGCAACCAACACGATAAAGGGGTTGTCAATCCCTTCACGGTCACTTACGAAAGTGAGATATAATAAAGATAATAAGATAAATATTTTTGGTATTTTTTTATAGATTGGAAAATAAAGATTGCAAAATAAATATTAAACTAGAATTATAGATCGGAAACTTATATGATGTAAAGTAGACCCGGGGGCCATAGGTTTTTTTTCAAGAGTACGCCAATGGCATACCTTAACTTTATAGAAGAGGGAGAAACCAATTACAAGAGAGGCCAAGGGAGGATGCACACAACCACCCTCGACCACACCCATTACACCCCACACAAACTAAAGCCTACTCTCTCACAAAGCGTGACAACCCAACTACCCCTATGCCAGCCTCTCTCCACTCCTGGATCTCCCTCAGGATGAAGTCTACTAGTTGGTGAGCCGTCCTTTGCTGCGCCGTCCTGTTGAATACACGAGCATTCCGCTGCTTCCACAAAGCCCAAGCTACCCCGATGACAAAGGAATCGAACCCTCGCTTGAGTTCTTTGCCTATGCCCTTCCTAACCTTGAGCCACCACTCCAACAGGTCATCATCCACCTAAGGTCTCTCCACATCCAAATTAATCTCGTGGAGACAGCCATGCCAAACTTCACGTGCGTAGCCACACTGGACCAGGATGTGCTCAGCGTTATCTTTATCCTGCAAACAGGTGTAGCAAGGGGACGGCCGGTCTTGCAGCCCGTGCCTAGCTCTTCGATCTGACGTCCATATCCGGTGTTGAACCGCCGAACAAACAAAGATTTTGCACTTAAGCGGAGCCCAACTCTTCCAGATACTATTGGCATACGGTACCCTCTGAATCCCGAGGCACAAGCGATTATACATGGACCTGGCGGTGTACTTCCCTGATGGGTCGGCCGGCCATGAGAAACGATCTACGCTTTGAGAATCCCGCTGCACCGTGCTCATAGCCAAGTTGAGATGAACCAACTGCATGTGCCCAACAAAGGTGAGCTCACCGCCCACATCCTGTAGCCACCTGGTATTGAGCAGACCCTCCCTGACCGTGCGCCTATTCCTGATGCGAGTCTCCACCATGGAATATATGAGGGGATCAATATCCCTCGCCGCAAAACCGTGAATCCAACGGTCCCTCTAGAAGAGCACCTTACTCCCATCCCCCACCTCAATCTTGACTAGGCTGTCAAACACTTCACGTGCCTCTCTATCCTCCGTCATAGCCAGCCCCTGCCACGGCCTCTGAGGATCGGTCCTTTTGAGCCATTCCAACCTGACACGAAGCGCAATACCTTGAAGCTCCAAATCCCGCACGCCCAAACCTCCAAAAGAAGTGGGTCAACATACCATGCTCCATGCCACTAAACACTGCCCACCATTAACTTTCTCTTTGCCAGCCCAAAAGAAGGCACGCATCCATTTATTAATCTCCTCCAACACCCAAGTGGTGGATGGGTTTGGCCGCAACCACGGACTTGACAAGCACGAGTCGGCAAGAACGTTGTAGAAGACCACGTTGCCAAGACAGGGGCACATTTCACTGCCTCATCCACCATGCACTACAAAAAAAAGACACATCCGTGACATTTTGGGCCAAACGAAATTTTTTTCTGTCATACATATGACACTTCTATGACGATAATTGTGACAAAACCCGGTATCATCATAGATGTGGTGGGCTCCTACTTCTATGACAAAAAATCATGACAGAAAATGGGCTTTTCGTCCTAGGCAGGCCGGAGACGCAGCTGCATGACATTCTTTGGGCCGTCCATGATGGAAAAAACCGTGGTAGAAGCGAGGGCGAGGAAAATTTCAGGGAGTTCCCGGTTACGGTGGGAGGTCAGTGGCCGAGCGACGCGCGTTTCTCTCGTACACGTACGTGCGTGTGTGCGAGGCGTTGGCTCTAACTGAACCCGAGCGAGGCGTTGGGCTCTAACTGAACCCGAGAGATTGCACCGCAGGCTACGCGTTACTGAACCCGAGCGTTCGGTCGATGGCTGTTAACTGAACCAGATCGAGCGATTCCTTCGCTACTGCTGCTAACTGAAGCCGATCGATGCTGCCTCTGGATGAACAGTGAGCGTTGCGGGCGGGGGGGGGGGGGGTTGGATGAACAGGACCCCGTGGTGTTGCCTCTGGATGAACAGGACCCCGATCGATCGAGCGGTTGGGGCTGAATGAACAAAATCCCGTGGAGGGCTGGATGAATAGGACCACCCCGTGGAGGGAAGGATGAACAGTAGACAGTGGAGGGCAGGACGAACAGTAGCCCATGGAGGGGTGGTTGAACAGGAGCCCGTGGAGAGGGCTGGTTGAACAGTAGTCGGTGGAGTAGCGCGCGGTGGAGGCTGGATGAACAAGAGCCCGTGGATGAACAGTCGCAGGTGGAGGCTGGGGGAGGTCGACGGTGGATGAACAGTAGCTCGTGGAGGCTGGAGGGGGTCGACGGTGGAGATGAACAATATCCCGTGGAGTCCCGTTTTGCAGTACGCCACACCCCTCCCGATGAACAGGACCCCCATTTCGACCGTAGCGCTCCAACACAAGTCCGTTTCCTCCGTTTTGCGGTACGCCACACCCCTCCCGATAAACAGGACCCCCGTTTCGACTGTAGGAGGTCCGTTTCCTCCGTTTTGCGGTACGCCAGACCTCTCCCGATCAATAGGACCCTGTTCCGAACATAGGAGGTCCGTTTCCTCCGTTGTGTGGTACGCCAGGCCTCGTTTCCATCGCTTGTTCCGTCCAAGCCATCCCGATGAACATGACCACGCATTCCATTCCGACCCAGCCGGTTGGCTCCCCCGCATTCCGTTGCCTCCCGATGAACACGAGCATTCCGTTGCCTCCTAATGAACACGACGCATTCCGTTGCCTCCCCATGAACACGACGACGACGCTGTTTCTCCGTTCCAACCCAGCCATGTACACGAGCCCTCGCCGTACGTATGCGCGAGTAGGCATCCGAGACCCCGCCCGTATGTACACATACGTGGCCGTATTTTCTTTCTTGCACCCTGGCCGCTGTACGTACGTGTACATGCTACGTGCGCGCCTCTACTACGACACGTGCGCGCCTCTACTACGACACGTGCACGCCTCTCGACCAGTATGTACGTACACGTTCGCGACCAGAATGACAATGCTACATACACTTCGACCAGGTGGGTCCCGACTGTCAGGCACTTCCTTGACTGCGAAGATGTAGCTGGTAGGTCCCAGCAGTCAGGAGGCAAATCATTTTTTTTGCCCGGACGCACTTCCTTGCATGCGAAGATGTAGCTGGTGTGTCCCAATAGTCAGGGGGAAACATTTTTTTCGCAAAATACAGTGGCCCGTCCGGTGGGTCCCAGCTGTCAGGTGGAGGAATCATTATTTTCCGCTTAATAAGGAGGCACTTCCTTGCTGCGGACGTGGACCCATCTGTCAGCCTCTCCACGTACAGTCCACGTCCGATGGAAGTCGTTCCTTGACCACGTTGACCATGCCGCGCTGTCAGCGAGGCCTAGGAAGGGGATGACACAGAGGCAGGGAAGACTCAACAGTTGTTTCCCACGTGGAGGGGAGTACGACTGTACGAGGGTTTACTGGTTCATCTGCCGTCGCCAGAGAATAACAGCAGGTGTGGGCGAGTAGAGGGATGGATAGGCCAGCGATGGGAGTACGGTCGGCCGATGAGGCCTGCGCGGTAGCACAGCCGGCCGCGAGGAGGAGGGAGCAGGCAGTCCCGCCGGCGCTTGTTTGAGCGGCTGGAGCAGGAACAACAGATATTGAAGAAGCACGACGGCCGTTGGATGGACATCCAACAGTCAGTGCTTGTGCGTCAACCTTTTTTTAGGAAAGCCTCAAATCTGTGGAAAACAGTATACAGCCCATCTACCATTATTTCTAATAATTTACAGCCCATTTGCTAATTCTTAAGGTTTTTTTGGAGCCCATATTCTTTTTGTTAGCATTACAGCCCATATTGTGGCAACGGTTAAAAAATTATACGAAATTTTGCATATTTCGGTGCGGTCCGAACTGTTTTTAATCCCAAAATTTCGACTCACATTCAAACTGATTTTAAAAATAAATGTATATCAATATAAAATCCAACAAATTCTCCACGCATAAAAATTAATGTAATTTAAAATCTTGAAATGAAAAAAAAAGATATTTGAAACTAATTGCTGGTAAGATGTGTTTTAAAAATGTACAACGCATTTCTCATTACTGATGGGCCATTTTCTCGGCCATCCGAATGGAAGCTCTCCTCGTCTTGAAAGATTTGCAGCCCAACAGGCCTGACAAAGCGACTTACTTGGCAAATCACAAAAAACTGGGCTCTGGCCGTGGACCCAGCTGTCAGCCTCTCCATGTACAGTGCTCTTCCGATGGAAGTCGTTCCTTGACCACGTTGACCACGCCGCGCGGAGAGCACCACGGCGGTGGATGACGGTGAGGCCTAGGAAGGGGACGACGCGGCAGTGGAAGCCCGCGCGGAGAGGACTACGAGGGTTCACTGGTTCAGCTGCGGTGTGAGGCTGCCGTCGTTGCAGGGCCTGGCCAGCGGTGGGAATAGTAGGGGCGGTGAGGCCTCTAAGGCAGCACAGCCAGCCACGGGAGGCAGGAGCATGCGGCACGACCGGCGCTGCTTTGGGCGGCTGGAGCAAGAAGACCAGAGATTGAAGAAGCACTATGGCCATTGGATGGACATCGTACGGTCACTGGAGCTAGAATCGTTCATATTAACTAAGTTAACAAAGCCCTTCGTCCCCGTCAACTTAGTAGGCCCACAAGTCAGCCTCCCAGCAAGGTGGCTCCCAGCTAGCCGGGGGAGTATTCATTTTTTTGTGCGTAATAAGGAGGCCCTTTCTGTAGGTCCGAGCTAACAACGGGGGTGGGGGGACGTTTTTTTTTCACGAAATACGGTGGCCCGTCCGGTGGGTCCCAGCAGTCAGGGAAAAAGATTTTTTTCGCAAAATACTGGTGGCCCGTCCGGTGGGTCCCTGCTGTCAGGTGGAGGAATAATTATTTTGCACGTAATAAGGAGGCACTTCCTTGCTGCAGACGTGGACCCAGCTGTCAGCCTCTCCACGTACAGTCCATGTCCAATGGAAGCCGTTCCTTGACCATGTTGACCATGCCGCGGTGAGAGCACCAGGGCGGTTTACGATGGCGAGGCCTAGGAAGGGGACGACGCGGAGCCGGGGAAGACGCGGCAGTGGATGCCCACGCGTAGAGGACTATGAGGGTTCACTGGTTCGCTGCGGTGTGAGGCTGCCATCGCCGCAGAATAACAGGGGGTGTGGGTGAGTAGAGGGATGGCCTGGCCAGCGGTGGGAGTAGTAGGGGGTGGTGAGGCCTCCGCCGCATCGCAGCCGGCCACGGGAGGCAGGAGCACGAGGCACGACCGGCGCTGGTTTGGGCGGCTGGAGCAAGAAGACCAGAGGTTGAAGAAGCACTACGGCCGTTGGATGGACATCGTACGGTCACTGGAGCTAGAATCGTGCATATTGACTAAGTTGACAAAGCCCTCCGTCCCCGTCAACTTAGTAGGCCCACAAGTCAGCCTGCCACTAAGGTGGGTCCCAGCTAGCAGGGGGTATTCATTTTTTGTGCGTAATAAGGAGGCACTTCTGGTGGGTCCGAGCTGACAGCAGGGGGAACATTTTTTCACAAAATACAGTGGCCCATCGGGTGGGTCCCAGCAGTCAGGGGCAAACGTTTTTTTTGCGATATACTGGTGGGCGTTCGGTGGGTCCTTGCTGTGAGGTGGAGGAATAATTATTTTCCACGTAATAAGGAGGCACTTCCTTGCGGCTGCCATGGACCCAGCTGTCAGCCTCTCCACGTACAGTATTCTTCCGATGGAATTCGGTCGTTGACCACATTGACCACGCCGCGTCGACAGCACCATAGCGGTGGACGACGGCGAGGCCTAGGAAGGGGACGACGCGGAGCCGGGGAAGACGCGGCAGTGGATGCCGACGCGGAGAGGAGTACGAGGGTTCACTGGTTCGGCTGTGCTGCCGTCGCCGCAGAATAATAGGGGGTGTGGGTGAGTGGAGTGGAGGGATGGCCTGGCCAGCAGTGGGAGTAGTATGGGGGCGGTGAGGCCTCCGCGGCACCACAGCCGGCCACGGGAGGCAGGAGCAGGCGGCACGACCGGCGCTGCTTTGGGCGGCTGGAGCAAGAAGACCAGAGGTTGAAGAAGCACTACGGCCGTTGGATGGACATCGTATGGTCAGTCGAGCTAGAATCGTGCATATTGACTAAGTTCACAAAGCCCTTCGTCCCCGTCAACTTAGTAGGCCCACTATACTGGATCCCAGCTAGCAGGGGGGGTATTCATTTTTTTGTGCATAATAAATAGGCACTTCCTTGCGTGCGAAGATATAGCTGGTGGGTGCGAGCTGTCAGTGGCGGTAACGTTTTTTTCACGAAATACAGAGGCCGTTTCGGTGGGTCCCAGATGTCGGGTGGAGGAAATCATTATTTTGCGCGTAATAAGGAGGCATTTCCTTGCGTGCGGCCGTGGACCCAAGCTGTCAGCCTCTCCATGTACAGTCCACTTCAGATGCATGTCGGTCGTTGACCACGCTGACCACGCCACGCCGAGAGCACCAGGGCGGTGGACGACGGCGAGGCCTAGGAAGGGAACGACACGGAGGCAGGGAAGAATCGGTCGTTGTTTTTGTTTCCCACGCGGAGGGGAGTACGACTGTATGAGGGTTTACTGGTTCGTCTGCCGTCGCCGGAGAATAACAGTAGGTGTGGGTGAGTAGAGGGATGGCTAGGCCAGCGATGAGAGTACGGTGGGGCGGTGAGGCCTGCGCGGCAGCACAGCCGGCCGCGGGGAGGAGGGAGCAGGCAGTCCCGCCGGCGCTTGTTTGAGCGGCTGGAGGAGGAAGAGTAGAGATTGAAGAATCACGACGGCCGTTGGATGGACATCCAACAATATACAGGCCATCTGTGGAAAGCCTCAAATCTGTGGAAAACAGCATACAACCCATCTGCCATTGTTTCAAACTAGCACACATGCCCATGCATTCCAACGGGATAATAAAATTACATGCCTCTAGTTTAATATAAGAATGGATCAAGACCCCACATGTTTGTAATCTCTAATTCAACATGGCACTCTTTAATTAGAGCCAAACCAGTATATTCTCCTTTATTAGCATTTTCCAACAATTTCTTTCTTAAGAATTTATTGGCACATGGAAAGCGACCACCGTTAGTAATTTATGGTGCCCATTATTCTGAACAAGCCGACTTAACTCAATATGTCGGGTGCGGATCAGGCCAGTATGGAAGTGCCCAAACACACGACCTGAATGACACGACCGCATGTTGCTAGCCATTCAAACAAACTTGTCTTGCTAACCAACGGTCGACGTGAATATATAAGAATATAATGCAATGTTAGATTCAAAACATATTTATTTATTTTTTTGAACTTTTCAAAAAATAATAAGTATGAACTACCAAATATACTTGGTAACGCGAATAATTTTCCAAATTACAAACAATTTTTTGAAAATTCCATACATTTTATTTTAAACACAAACAAAAAATTTGAACTCAACATTTTTGAAATTTACAAACATTTCTTAAAAGCATTCACCTTTTATAAAAATATGATCTTTTTTCGAATTTTTGGAAAAGGGAACGTGTTTTGAACATTTAGAAGAAACTTAGAAAATGTGCTTTTAATGCAGAAATTATTTTGAATTTTTGAACAGATTACTAAAACATGAAAAATTTCAAATTTTTAATATTTGTTAAATCTTGAATAAATATGGAATATCCAAAGATTGTTTTTAAAATGTGAATAATTTTTCAAAATGTTACAGAAAATAGGAAGGACAAAAATAATTAAATTGCAAACATTTTTGCAATAGAAACACAATTTTGTCATTCATAACATGAACTACAGAACTTTGCAACGTGAACAATTTTCCAAATTACGATTTTTTATTTTGAAAATTCCTTACATTTTTGGAAAAATTGGGAACACAAAATTTGAGCGAAATATTTGATGAAATCAACATATGTTTCTTAATAACTTGAACATTTTATAAAATATGAACATTTTTTAAGAAAGATTTTTGAAAATGTGGACATGATTTGAGTATTCAGAAGAATTTTAGAAAATATGTTTCTTCACTGCAAACATTATTCACAATGTTTGAACATATCGCTAAAACAAGAAAAGTTTTCGAATTTGGAAAAACAAATGTTGAAATATTTGGAAAAAGTTGAAAAAACAAAATAAAAAATGTAAATAATTTGTAAATTTTGAAAAATAAATTTAACGAAAAAAATAATAAAATTCCAAACGTTTTTTAAAATAGGAAAACATTTTTGTAACTAATAACTTTTTACGAAATTGTGAAAATTTAATGATGTTCCAAACATTTTTTTGTATTTTCTAATTTCAGATAAAAACTTGGTATGGGAAAAATAAAAAGAAATAGGAAATAAAAAGAGAATGAAACAGGAAAAGAAAAATTGAAATAGAACATAGAAAAATTTTGTGCGGCCCAGTCTTGGGCGCCCTGTATTTAGCTCGAACTATTTGCCGCACTGTGCAGGAAATAGGATTTGTATTGCTCATGGGCAGGAAAAAATATGCTGACTTTACTGGGCCACCAAGCGCTCGGCCCACGTACGAAATTCTGCCCCTACAAAGGTTTAATACCACCTCGGATAGGGGAAAAAATATTTTGGTGGTGAACGGATGAAAAAATTGGAGAAACGCACCTTGCTTTAATAGTAGGTATAGATAATTTATAGCCCATTTGCTAATTCTTACGGTTTTTTTGGAGCCAATATTCTTTATGTTAGCATTACAGCCAATATTGTGGCCACAGTTAAAAAATTATACAAAATTTTGCATATGTCGGTGTGGTCTGAACTGTTTTTAATCCCGAAATTTCGAGTCACATTCAGACTGATTTTAAAAATAAATGTATATCAATATAAAATCCAATAAATTGTCCACACATAAAAATCTATGCAATTTAAAATCTCTAAATGAAAAAAAAGATATTTGAAAATAATTGCCGGTTTGATGTGTTTTAAAAATGTACAGCCCATTTCTCATTACTGTTAGGCCATTTTCTCGGCCAGCCGAATGAAGCTCTCCTCGTCTTGAAAGATTTGCAGCCCAGCAGGCCTGACAAAGCGACTTACTTGACAAATCACAAAAGAACTGGGCTAGCCATTTTCAGAAAGAAAAAAAAAACTACTGGGCTGGTCTGTGGTAAACATAAAAGAAAAGGTTGTCTAGACAGGCCAGAGTGTCCCGCACAGCCCAGTTGACACCCTGCTTCCGTCTTAAAAACAAATTAGATAAATGCCACTCCAATTATGATTATTCATAAAAATTCCACTGCAATTTCCAAACTTTGAAAAATGCCACTGCAATTTTTGCAAACTTTGAAAAACGCCACTGCAGTTTGCAAACTTTGAAAAACGCCCTTCCAGACTTCGAAAAATGTCACTAGAAATGGCATGAAATGGCATTTTTTAAAGTTTGGAAATTGCAGTGGCATTTCCCGGATACACCAGATTTGGAGTGGCATTTATCAAATTAACCCAAAACAAAAATAATTGGGCGAGCTGCTGGGTCCCTGGTGTCAGCCGCTCGTTGTGCAATTCTCTCGTTTATTGACTACGTTGATAATGGCATGGGACCCAGATGTCAGAAATCCACTAGGAGGAGCCATTTTTTATTGGCTTGAAATAAGGAGGCACTTGCTTGCGTACTGCCATGACCTTGGCGGGTCCCTGCTGTCATCCTCTCCACGTACAATACCAGTTAGTCGTGCTTCAAAACTGATCAGCACGCCATTAAAAAAATAAAGGTCGATAACTAATGCGGCACCTCGGGCCAACGCGGCCAGATCGAATTTTGCACGAGAAATTACACACCATGTTTCGTTGACATGTGGTCTCATTTCAACATATTAGTGAGACGACGGCGAGTAGTAGGAGTATTTCTGAACAGACGTGTAGGCCGGGGCGCCTCTTCGTGAACCGTGGCAAACTCGCAACCGTCCACCGACTCTTCACCTTTCCCTCTTGATTGGGAACTGCTGTCACACGCTCTTCCTCTCCCTCCTCCCATTTCCTTCCGCCCTTCACCCTTTCTTCTTCCATTGTTCGATCGTCTTCTCCATGGAGGGAACAAGCCGGAAACGACCCCGTTATTCTTGCCTCAATCTGAAAGATGACGTGGTGGAGGAACTCATTGATCGGTGCGACGTCATCACCTCGGCTAGCATGGCAGGATCGTTCAAGCCCATTCTCGACTCAACTAATAACATCATTACAAAGAACCCAAGAGTCAAGGAGCGGTTTGATCGCCCCTATCTTCTTCGCCGTGACCCTGATGACTGGCGCCGGCATGATGCAGGCCTCGCCCTGTGCCAGTTGATGCCGCTTGATAATGATACGTCTGATGTTAAGATGCCATCGCTCGAGGGCAAGGCTTGGGCGGGCGCAAATGGAGATTGGGTTGTTTACATTGGGTCCAACTGCGAGTGGGAACTTGTGAATGTGTACACTCGTCACCGGGTTCCACTTCCAAAAATCTCAGCACACTGCCCAGAGGTTGAGCACACCGGTAATGTACGCACGTTCAAATACGATCATGGTGACAGTCTTCTACGGAAGATAGCAATTTGTTGAGTTCCCAACCGCTCTTGGAATTACAACAACTATCAAGTTGTTGCTATCTTCGACAAGCTTGTTGCCGTCCTTCGTGGTTCGACTCGATGGATATTGCTCAAAAATTAGTTTCTGTACACGGATGAGTATTGTGATGAAATTCAATACGAGGGCCTTGTGTTTGATGCCACCACTCATGGCACTGTTTTTGCATGGCAAAGTAGTAGTTTCGGTACGTTTGTCTTCCGCCGTAATTATAATTGTTTCATCCACATGCATGCGGGTTAGGAAGTTTCTCTTTACTAGTTAACCTTCTTCTTGTGTTCCCATGGTCCTGTGAACATCCCACCACCTATACTTGAAAAAATTTATAACCAAGGGGGAGATGACGATGGTGATGATCACGAGCATGAGGACGAGCAGCGCCGATATACTCTGTGGCGCCTGGCAACTAATTCCGATGGATCACCTCTTCTTGTGTGTATACAACCCACTTATGATGTTACTGGTAAGGAAGCAGGTGTCTCCCATGGTTGCACTCTCCGGACCTATTCCAACACCCATTACATGGTATTCGGGATGGATACTAGTGTGCTAGCCCCAACTCCTTCTCCCTGGCACAGAATTGATAGTATTGGAGAAAACTCGCTCTTCCTTGGACAAAACTATCCGATGATGGTGAAAGGCGATCCAACTGCTGTTGGTACATTTATGAGAAGCAACTGTGTATATACCTTAGACATTTGGGTGGTTCCCTACCCTCGTACTGATATAGTAGGCCGCTTCAGCCTGGATGATCGGTCCTGCGTTGGACTCCAGATCGACAACAGATGGCCCGTCCCAGAGAATCACTTGTGGTTCAAAGCAAGCGTTTCCAACGCCGCGGAATGGTTGAGTTGAAGTTCATTTCATGGCTTGTTATTTGTTTTGTGGTGAAAACTTTAGTATTTATAATGTATCCTCGTTGCAGATGTGGGTTGATGACCTGTTGTATGTAATAAAATGATATGCCTGTGATAAACTTACTAAATTTATGAATGGCTTTCGAGTCACTTCTCTAAATTTGTACTAGCTTCACATGCTTCGCACGTCGGGCGGGTGTTTTTACTGTAGCCATATGTTAATGTGTTCGTTGTACATAACCAGCACCTCGAATCCTCGATACTAGTATACTATATACTAGTAGGAGTAAGTAGTAGGAGTAGTAGGGTGGCATGGGACAGAACAAGCATTCACGTCCAGGAGTACGACACACACCACCCCCACGACATCCATCTGACACCATATTATTTCTTGGAGTCCGTGCTAGAACAATCTCTTCAAGCTCGTCGTTTCTCTAACTTCAGCCATCGCGCGGCGGGCGAGGTGGGGGTTTGCCGATAGTCGGTTTCCTTAACTGCGGTCCAACTTGTAAGGCCAACTCCAACGCACGACCCCAAACGGACCTCCATTTTGCACGAACTCCAACGATAATTTTGACTAGAAAAGTAAGACCAAATAAAACAGGAACCACAAGAATACATTTTACTACTCCTGTAAGTTGGATTAGTGCCTTCTTGATGCATTCATTGTTGATCTGCGGAGGCTCGATCTTGCGTGCTTCTTTCTTCTTCGAGTGTAAAGAAGTAGACGTTGCTTCCTCGCATCTAGTCTCATGTCTAGCCTCTATTCTAGTAGGAGTATCAACAAGTGCACTAATCTCATCCGATAGCAGAACCGAAGATTTGGTCGGATTCTTCCTCCTTTTGCCGACACGTGGGACATCCAGCATCCAGGTCGTGTCATGAAAGAAAATTGAGTGGTAGTTGAAGCCATGAGATGTGCATCTTGGGTTAAACTGTAAATATAATCTTACTACTCATGAGTAACTCCAAAAGCGGCCATTGAAGATCTTTATTGGATTTGTTTTTCATCACCAGCATGTCGAGGTGAAAGATGTGCAGGTTCAGTGGGTCCTCTTGCATTTTCATTGACATGTGGGGCCGCATGTGAGCAAACAGACGATGGGCTCCGCGCGTCCGCTGGCTGGCTGAGAAGAGAGATAGAGGAGGGCTAAGCACGGACTGCAGGAAATTTGTTCTAAGTACCTCACGATGGCCCTGTTTGGATCATGGGGTAAGATCTAGTTTGGGTTAGTTGAAGGATCAAATAACCCAAAGGTATCCAAACAGGGAGGGTTAGAGTGGGTTAGTTTCATCTAACCCAACTATCCCGGTGGAGAGGTGATTATTTGGGTTAGAGTGGGTTAGAAAATAACTCTAACTCTAACCGTGTTAGAGTATCCAAACAGGGCCATAGGCTCGATATAGTGGGCTGGCATGGGCCATAACTCAGTAGCATTCACGTCTAGCAGTACGACACACGCCACCCACACGAGTCCCATCCGGCACCAATTTTCTTGGAGTCCGTGCTACAGCCATGTCTTCTCCCTCCTGTTTTCTCAGCTACCCGACAAGATAATTACTGTAGCATCATATACTACTACATGGATTTGACGGAAAGATAAAAATACATACGGATCCACCAACGTTCAACAACATCCTCACGCCCTAGTGTGCCGGGTCACCAACCGACGTGTGAGGAGCAGCGGCGTTGGCGGCGAGCACAACGTGCTTCTGAATAGTGCCGTCCAAGGTTGCCCTGCGCTCCAAGAAGGCCAGCATCCTATCGTCCTCCTCTTGCATGTAGTAGTCCTTGTGGACGATTTGCGCGTAGACGTGGGTGATTATGTCGATGGTGTCTTGCTACGCCAGGCACTGCGCGGCGAGCGCGACCTCGAGGTGGACATTCTCCGGCGCGACGGTGGGCAGTCGTAGGGCCACCAGTGCGTTGAAGAGGTTGTTACCATAGTGGCCGTTGAGGGTGGCGGGCATCGCAGAGCCTGGGCGCTGCGGCTGGAGGCTTACGTCAAAGTCGTCCGCAAGCTTCTTGACGACGGTGAACTTGTCGAGGAAACCGACGAGGACCTCGTCGAACAAGGAGACGAAGCTATGGTCCAAGCGACCCCTCGCCCTGGCGGCCTCAAGCAATACTACCTGGAGACGTTCCTTGGTGCCGGTGGACGTGGTAGTACTCCTAAATCCAGACGATGGTGCTACTATTACTAGTAGTAGTACTACCAATGTAGTAGTAGGAGTACTAGCACTGTACTACCCGTTGGTTAAATTATTACGTGCTGCTCCTCACAGTGAAGTGACAAGACCCTGCGCCGGAGATGACACCTGAGTATAGGCACCGTGTTCGGCATACCATAGTCAGCCTCACCATCCGCAGTCACTATAATCATGGCTATAGAGCTAGCCTGCTTACAATTATCCCTGTTCGACATAATTTCCCGTGCGTAGATGCCCGTGCATTGCACGGAACACCAAGATTTGGGGTGGACGGCTCCGGCAGCGGCCATCGCGCCAGATTTTTCCACGGCCTTCTACTCCTAGATTATGAGAGACAAGGAGTTGTTTGTAAATAGGGAACAAGTGCGGGCATCTTTTTGCAAAAATGGAGAAGCTTGGTTTGTTTACGTCAGATCAAGATCCGATGGCTATTGGTGAAAGATGGGAGGCACAACATCATCACCAACTCATGACCTGTTTGATTCGCAGGATTTTGAAAACGCAGGAATAGGACACGACAATATTACAAGTTTCAAACTGATATTACAAATGTTAGGAGTAATGCTGCACCTATGAAGAGGGAATTACTAGGAAGTTTACGTAAGAAATTTCGTTACTTTAGGTGGATGCAACATTATCCTAAAAACTAAAATCCACCGCCCTGACAAGTCACTAATGGGAAAATAAGTTTTCGAGTCTCTGGCCACTTGTTGTTTCAAAAACAAATTTAGCTTCTGAAGAGAAATGAGCTCCACCGTGTACCCGCGCGGGTGTGGCTGGGCATGAAGCGTCAGTACGTGCACGGTGCACCTATTCTCTTCTTGTATACGTACACCACCTACGTGGGGTTGTGTGAGAGAGATACAAACCTAGAGAGATATAGTGTGTGGGTTCTTGAGAGTTTTTTTTGTGGGGGGGGGGGGTCAATCAAAAAAATTACCATATGCAATGTGTGTGAAATAGAGTCCTGGATATAACATATATATAGAGGGGGCGATCCACGAGAAGAGAGTTGAGGTATCATCGGCTTGAGGTGTCCATAGAATCGAAGAGGGGGATGATTTGTGTGTGTGTGTGTGTGCGCGCGCGATCGATAAAGAGTGCCATCGAATTTGTGTGTGCCCACGTCAAAGATATAGAGTGGCTGGCCTACTGGAACGTGAGATGGGACATGTGCAGTTTGTCTCTGTGGCATGGATACCTACCTGCAGCGCTCGACTATCGGTGTGTGGTGGGGGAAGAGGGAGGCCCAATTAACTATAGAGGTACAATGGCTGGTATATGTGTGGAGGAGGAGAGAGGCCTACCTCATGTATTAAGGAGATCGATCTGCGTCATGACTTAAGGGAGATTGATCAGCATCCATGCATATGTGTAGGAGATGAATAAGGTTGGGAGAGAGACAGAGCTAGAGTGTTGGATGGGGTGGTAGTGGAGTTGCTTCTAACAAATGGTGGGATAGGCTTGCTAGACAAACGGAGGGCACGCCCGCAATATCAATAAGAGAGGAGATGTCTGCTTGTTGTCTGTGCATGTGCGTGTGAGAGACAGGTCAGGAGGCATGCATGAATGATGAGGGGGGGACGATGTGGCTGTGGTAAGAAGACGTAACTACATAGGAAGATCAATCGCCCTTTGTAAGATAAAGGAGAGACATAACTTGTGAGGTACGTCGATCGATGGGGGGGTAGTTAAAGTCGATCTAGGTATATGTTGGGAGATCGATCGGTATACATGCATGTGTGTGTTAGAAGCAAATGTGGCACAAGGAGAACGATAGAGAGAGAGAGGGACGCATGTAGGAGGTGGTACGAGAGGCATACTATATCGAGGGGGAGGAGTGTGCGAGTACGAGAACGATGAAAAGAGTGGTGGGAGTGAGGCATGGACGGTGACAAGAGAAGAGGGGAAGCTTGTGTTTGTGCTAGGCACACCTGGCTAGAGAGGCATATCAATCGATGTGTGCCGTAAAGAAGGAGCTGGGGGGCCTACACACACCGTGGGTGAATGACCTAAAGTGAAAAGACGAATTTGCGCGATGGAGCTAGAGAATGCTGAGGGAGGGTGAGAGGGATGCGGGCGTGTGCATGTACAAGAGAAAGTTAGCGCTAGCTACAAAGATAAGAGGGTTGTGTGGGTGTAAAAGACGAATAGAGATCATATATACTTCATTATAAAAAGCGAATTCGGATATTTGAAGAATTTATCATAGTGTTTCAAACCGACGGATGTGTGAATATATATAATGGTGATACACATGGTGTGGTTATGAACATGGTATACTACATTTAATATGTTTTATCTCTACTCTTATAAAAAACAGAGTTGTTGATGATGGTGTGCCTGCCATCCTGCATTATAGGCCGTCTGATTTATATCTGGCGGATAGCAAGGAAACTATGATGGTTGAAGTTGGCAACAATCATGATTGTAGATTCTTATTGAAATAGAGAAACGAATTCAAATTTAGTTCGAATTGCAGCGGTAGTATAGACATTTGGAATGCACTAAAATGTTGGTATGAGTAGGTTACATGCATTATACAGCAAGCGAAAAAAATTTAATCGGACATAACATGGATTCATACTCCCTTCTTCCATCTATATAGGGCATAATAAGATTTTTAAGACCGCCTTTGACTATTGACAAGATTAATAGTACATGACATGCACAATGTGAAAATTATATCATTGAAAGAACCTTTCACAGACGAATTTAACGGTGTGCTTTGTGTAAGTTGCATGCCATATATCATTGCTCTAATATTTGGTCAAAGTTACCATCGAAAAACGCATTAGGCCCTATATAGATGGAAGGAGGGAGTAGCTTTGAATAGCATTTGTATAGTAAAACGGGGCAAGACTCTCTCTTTGTGTGGTGTGAATAGTTTTATTTTTTTCGTTTTCTTTTTGGTTGAGGGAAGTGCGAATTTATTTGGTACGTACAAGTACAATATTACTACATGTTAGGCTTGTCCCTAAAATTCAATCCGCGTCTTGTTATATCCCGAAAATTCAGATATCGTGTTCCCAAAACTGGCGCCTTCACAACCCGCGCCTTGCTATCCCGAAATTACAACGCGCGCGAAAACTCCCTCCAGCTGCCAAATCCCGATACGCGGAATCCCCCTTCTAACCCTGAGCCGAAAGGGCTGCTAGTTCAAATCGGTGGGGGGTACTTTTGTAACACACCCTACATTTTGGAAAAGCGCGTTCCTAAGTCATGCTTCACCCCCTCCCATCGCCCCCTTTTCGCCATTCGAAATCCCAGGCCGCCATAACCTCTCCGCTCCATCCGCGAAACCCCACCCTCCTCTGTCCGCCACGTCACCGCTGCCCAGCCGGAGCCTCTTCCCCGACAACGTCGTCCAGCGCAACAGCTCGACGTCCCTCATCCACCTCCTCGGATGAGGATCCATCGTCCATATCGCCGTCCCGCCGGTTCAGCCGCCCCGTCCTCCACCTCCAAGGAGCTGCTCCGACGATCGCCTCATTTATCGCGGCTGCTCCATCCCCACAGCGCCGCCTTAACCTGCTCCACCGGAACCGCAACATCCTCACCGACTCCCCGGACGAAGCCGAGGCCTACTCGGCGCCACCAAAGAGGTTGTACACTCATCACATCGCACCTTCTCCTTAACTCGACCACCCGGCGCCGACGGTGCTTCATCCCGCACCCCCATGGAGCGGCTACCTTGAAGCCGGCGCCGCGGGCGACATCTCCATGGCGGCTCTCCCCCAGTGAGAGGCCCCTTCGGCGGCGGCGTCCATACCAGCCGGATCTGCTGCTGCTGCTTCGGCTCTCGCACGATCACTCGCTCGCCCAGCTGCTGCTGCTCCAGCTCTCGTACGATCGCTCGCTCGCCCAGCTGCTGCTGCTGCTGCTCTCCCCCTCGCTCATGCTGCTGCTCTGCTCCGATTAAGCCACACTTCATTCGACTGAATCGACTTTTGGGTCAGTCGATTTTTAGGGGTTGGGGGGGGGGGGCTCGCCGAAGTTAAGGAAGAACCACCCGCAGCGGGGACGGGGGCTTGCCGGAGAGGTACCCCACTATCTATCTTAGGGTTCAGGGTGGGGGCGGGGTCCTAGAGGGCTGGCCGGGGCGGCGGTGGCGAGTTGTTTCGGGGCGGCGAGGCGGCGCTGGGGCCAGTGGTTCGGCCGGTGGTGGCTGGCGGCTCAGGGGGTTGTAGGTTGAAGATGAACTGCAGGCCCTCCCTAAACTACATGTTAAGTGCCTCTCTGCTACCATTGCGTTCAGTTTCAACAGTAGCATTCCGATTCAACAATAAATTTCAGTTTCGACAGTTAAGTTCAGAGTCAACAGTTTTTACCTCATCTGTTGTAGTCAGGTGGTTTTTGGTGATGTTAATTTTACATCCATTTTACATCATCTATTGGAGATGCTATTAGAATCCCACTTGAGATTGATGATGTCTGTCTTGTGCTGCTTCAGCCTTGACGTCTTACGGCTCACCGGAGTTGCTCCAACGACAGAACGATCCGTCACAACAGAGCAGTGCCCTGGACGCCGTCTACAGATTCCTCAGATCTTCCTCCACACCTCCGACAGCCACCTCTGCCTCAACTGCTTCAGCGACCAACCCAATGATGCTGAGGTCGACTCGGCTACGGCAAAGAGGTTGTACACTTGTTGCATCACTTATTACTATACATTCACGTCGATCCATTAGGGCTATTTTGGTTCAACGGAAAAACATCAATCCACTAGTTGTTACCATCACTCTAAATTTCTGCATGCTCTCCTTACATAATCTCACCATATTTTTTTGTATGCATGTCAGATATTGTACACAGTCATGCTGAACATGTAGAGAAAAAGAGAAGAGTTTTGCGTGGCAATACAATGTCATGCAGACATCGCTCCATGGTGGGTTCAATGGCAAACCCTCCCCACCCCTCTCCAGATTGTAATCCAGAGGAAGATATCTGTTCTGAGGCGGATTCGGACACCGCTGACCACTCCTATTTACCCCACAAGGTGTTTGCTCTACCTTGGCATGATGATGTTAGTCATATCATGCATATGTTGCCTTGCAGTGCCTACTTTTGACATCATATATGTCATTTGCTTAGTTTAGACTTGTTCTGTAATGCCACCTGTTTAGTTTCTATATCATATATGGGAATTATGCAGTCTCATGTCTTTTAGCCAGCCATAATATATGTGAAATGTGCAATGCCATCCTGTTTAACCAGGCATCATATATTTGAATGATATCTTGCCCATCCTTTTCTTCATTACATTTCCATTTGTTGACAATGTTTGTACATTAAACTACTCTTCCTATGAATCAGCCATTTGGGTGGGAGATGGAAAAATCTAGAGTGAAAACAAGGCCTTCAGAGCAGACAGTGCTACCTGTCGAAGCAGATCTCTTGTTGGGTCCCGATAGCTCCTCAGAGATGGATTCAGAGACAGATGACCAGTCCTATTCCCCCACTGAGGTGTATGCTCTAACTTGGCACGGCTATACTACTCATATCATGCATACGGTGTCTTGCATTGCATCGTTTAGACATCATATACACAATATTCAGCACCATGTTCTTAGTTCAGACATCATATCGAATGCCCTCTGTTTAGCATATAAATCACATATGTGAATTAAATGATGCGATCCTGATTACTTAGATAACATGTAGGTGAATTATGTCATGCGATCCTGTTTAGTTATTCATCATATCTTTGAATTATGTTATGCTATGCTATCCAGTTTAGATAGACATCATATATGTGAAATTATGTCATGCTATCTGTTTTAGTTAAACAATATACATGTCAACTATTTCATGCCCTCTTTTTTCCACACTATCTATTGCATTTGTCTCTCATACAATGTCTGTACATTCAACTATGTTTCCTGTTTATCAGCCATTTGAATTGGAGCAGCTGATGCCAGTATCTAGCGGACTAAAAACACGGTCTTCAAATAAAAAAGTGCTACCTCTTGGTGGAGATAGCACCCCGGTTGTACATGCACAAGAACCAGCCCTACCACACATAACCCAAACTCTCGCAGATTGTACCCCTACTACGATGGACAGAGAACCAACTTGACCCAATCTAACCCCAGCCCCCACTACCAGGGAAAAGGCTAGCAGCAGCGCGGGTTTTAGGTGTATCAGTAGCGCGTGGACCGGCGCTACTAATAAGGCGCTACAGCTAACACATAGCAGTAGCACGTGCTCAACACGTAGCGGGTTTTAAGTGTAGCAGTAGCGCACTTAGTGGAAGCTCGCTGGTGCTAATAGCTATAGCGCGCTTCTTCCGTGCGCGCTACTGCTACTACCGCACTGCTGCTAACTTTTCTCGACTCGCTACTGCTAATTTTAGTAGTTTTTTGTTTTTTTCGGCATATTTGTTTTGTATTTGAATAGGCTCTATAGAAGAATCTTTAGCACATACAAATGTCATCGTGATACACATACAAATGCCTGCGAGACCACAGATGTAATCATAGCATATACATACAAATAGTCTCATCATAATCATCATCTAACACAAAGTGGTCTCTCGTTAGCATCTCGAAAATAGAGATACAAGTCTCGATTACTTGCAAATACATCGTCATCCATCTAAACAATGATATACGCGAGAAGAGCTATCACTTTGAGTACATGAGTTCGTATCCCTCTCTCGCATTAGCGTGAACCTAAACTAACTACTGCCTGTCGCTCGGAAACCGGAAACCGGTACACTTGGGCCTGACACTCCGGCTGCTTGTCGTATATATACTCCTAGCGTAGCACTTCTTCGCCATCTATGATCTATGCACCTGCATCGTCACATGAGTCGATGATATACAACATATATAGTTGAGCAACAGAAAGAGACAGACTTGGGAAAAATAGAAACAACATATCATAAGCATAAATAACAAAGTTCATCGTACCCCAAAATTCCCTAACTAGAGTGATTTTTGCTAGTCGAGGAGGAGGACGGTTTAATTACATCACAAATAAAGTTTCACCGTGCATAAGTCAAAGTTTTGTCATATAGAAAGTATGGGCTAAACGGACACATTGTGATATATCGACAATCACTCTAACATGTCGTTCCATCCATCCAAGTCAGGGAGATAGTCCTTGAGCTTAGTGAAAGGCTTCATGTCGAGATGCTGAGAGGCTATCCATGTTCGGACGTCTTCCCACGACATTTGTCCTTCTCTGTAGAACATCCCTGTTTTTCTGACGACCTCCTTCATGATGATTTGGGCAAGTTCGCGTTGGATGTTATAGAACTCAGCTCGAAGTCGATGATCCTCGATATCTCCTATGTCCTTTGCCCATTGCAGAATATGGGCATCGCCGGATCTAGGTGACATGCGAAGGTTCTGGTGATCCCGTCTGTACTCCAGCATGTGGTGTAGGACATAGAATCCATCATTAAGAGAATCGTTCGGTTGCTGGATGCAGCAGAAGTCGGTCTTATGGCCGAAGGCGGCCCTGCCGCCCCTTGTCTTCTTGTCCCTAACCTCTCCACCCCTTGCTTAGTAGTAAAACATAGCACTGTCGAGAACATCCTTGATGTGGGTGTAATCCTTTTTGTGAATGTTCTTCAACAAGTCCAAGTAAAGAACGTGGGAGAATCGGGGGTAGAGGATGATGAGGACGGCGCGCCCGCTGCTGCGCGAAATAAGTACACATCAAATTAATTAGCCTCCACCGTGCAAATGAATGATTGAAATTGAAGGAAGGATAGCAGCGCGGATGACTTACACGGGATGATAAGGCACGAGAATCGCCTCCTTGTCCTTATTGGCGAGCATGAAAGTGACGATGTAATCCCTCACGTATTCATGGTGCTTTGCGCAGACTCCCAAGAAGCCCTCGTGCATGTAGTACGGGTCAGCGACACAGATATTAGATATCTGCTCAACCCCGATGATGTAGTTCATGTGCAAGGCATAAAGGTGGACAAACGTAAAATCCAGCTTCTTCACATGAAACATGTCAAATATGTAACCGAATCGGAGGAAGAACTTATCCGCGGGGAAGCTATCGACGTACGACATTTTCCGCGGAACATTAGCCACGTAGAGTGGGTATCCTGGATCTTTCGAGGCGATGAGGCCTTTCTCTACCCGGAGCACATCGTCATGAAGTCTCCTTAGATCGCCGAATTTGTCCCGTAGCGCTGTTGCAGGTAGGATTGGTTGACCGGGGATATGCCATTTATCCGCATCGGGGATATCTATACGGTCCTGAAGCCGAGGCTGCTGAGGCGGCTGGATCATAGAATCAGCTTTTCTGCCTTTCCTCGCTCTCTTCCTAGACTTCTTTACTACCGGAAGGTCGTCCATAATACGTTGAGACGGCAATTCAGGCACCGACTCATGATGCTCAAACCCTGAGGAGGCGCCAGTATAGACATACTGTTCAGCGCCATCGTCGTCCTCATCTTCATCCAAGGCGACGTCATCAGCGACTAATGGAGCCTCCTCCTTACCCCGTCCGCTATCACCCAACCCGACACCTGATGCTAATTGGGTAGGTGGGGTGTTGATGTTCATACCTTGCTCAGCTTGCGTGCTTGTGGGTGTGCTCCCAGCCGCCTCCAGACGAAGCAGACTCTTTGGCCACAACAGCACCCACCCATTGCAACAATCACCAAGCCGCCACGGTGTCTCGTCGTCATCCCCCGCTAGTATTGGAGGAGGCAAATTCTCATGGCCCGGTTTGACACTGGCCACGGAAACCTTGAAGACGTTCAGGGGGATCGGCCGGCTGTGGAACAATGGTTCCTTCGGCTTCATTATCGTCGCCTTCCCCACGTCCACCTTCTGGTCGCCGATGGTGTACAATATGGTGCATGGGGTTTCGTCGGCCGGCAAAGAAAAGTCTGCGACGTGAGACATCCAAAAGGCAACGAAAACGGGAGATTATACATTTATATTGAAGGGGGTGGTGTGACAGCTACCGTGAGGGCGTCGAGCTCAGCCAAAGATGAAGCACCACCGAGCACGTCCGGTGCGGGAGCTGGTGCGGGAGTAGGTGGTGGTGCAACGCTAGTCGAGCTGCTCCCCAAGAAGTCGGCAAGGGGAAAGTCCTCTGCACTTTTTCTGGATTTTGCCTTGTCGAAGTGATAACGCCCGTCACCAAGTAGACAAATCTGCAACCACCTGTTTTGCGGCAGCTACCGCTATTGCGACTGTTTGAGATGATTTCTTCTCAACCGCAATCTCAACCTTCTTGTCGATGTTTTCTTCAGTTAACCTCCGTCTTTCTTTTCTCTCCTCCGTGGTCCCACGGTAGTACTTCTTCCACGTGGCGCCGTCTCCGACACCGTGCACGCATCCATATGATGTTCGAGTATCCCCCGGTTGTCGTTTCAATATGTTCAACGCCCGGTTGAATGGAGTGTCCCACTTGGGCCTCGCCAATGCCTCAGACGGCGAGTCGCTTTCGGCCGCAATCCGGTGCTACTCTCTCTGCAAAAGGCACAAGGATCGTTTACAAATATGACTAACGTGTGCAGTCAAATTGATCAGAAATTAAAATTACCAGCAGTCTCATGAACTCCGTAATGACCGGTGTTGTCTCGTAAACCTTTTTCACTAGGTCCCAACGGTGCCGGGCCCTGAGGACGTCACGCTCCTGCGGGACGGTGAAATCCGCCAAGGGGTCTGGGATGCTAAGACTCGCGGCTTCCGCGTCCTCCTTGGCCCATTTGGACCTCTTCCCTCCGTAACTACGGCTTCCGAGGTGGTGGCTCCCAATGTTCCTCTCTTGAAGCCCCTTAATGTACTAAGACTTTTTTTGGAAGCTTCGGCCTCGCAAGCCTCCTTGAATATTTAAACTGCTCTTCCGTGATTGTCGGATTATCCTTTACAATCTCGGAGTAGGGTTCCTTCTTGTCGATGATCTTTGCTTTCACTCGATTTTTCCAGGCGGCCAACGCGTTGCTAAAGTTGGTCGTGGCATGTTTGTTTATTTTCTTCATTGCCGGTCCTCATCTGGATCTTCATAATCCTTCTCATTCTGGCCCGGGAACAAGAATATCTGGTGAAACTTATTTAGGAGGGAGCTCCTCATATTTTCTATCTTTGGTAGGTTCTCATCGTTGATGGTGGCGGTTGTGCGTACGATGCTGCCTATTTGATTGCCGTAGCATCGACGCGCTTCCTCGGGCGCCTTTGGCTCAAAATTGCCGTCGTCCACCTCCGTGACCACCAGTCTAGTAGTCTTGAGTTTTTTAGGAGGCTGTTGCCTCTTTGCTTTCTGTTCTACACCGGCTCCTCTCCCCGAGGCAGCGCCGGTCTTGATGCCGGTCTGAGTCTCAGCGCCGGTCTCAGTCTCAGCACCGGTCTCAGTCTCAGCGCCGGTCTCGATGCCGGTCTGAGTCTCAGTGCCGGTCTCAGTCTCAGCACCTGTCTGCGTGTCAGTCTCAGTCCCTGAAGCCACCGGTTGATCGTCGGCAAGGCTAAAAAATTCGTCTGCCGCCCAGTAGACGTCGTCACAATCACCAGAACCCTGTCCTTCATCGTTGCTAGCCATGTTTCCTACGATTAAATCTAGTAAATTAATTCTAGACCTAATAAAATGAATAATGACATACAAAAGGCCTATGTTTTGTAGGAACGTTGACTCCTTCCTGGTGCGGGCAAATCCCGGGCACTCGATATGTCCTAGTTTGTAGCACAAGTCATGCCGAAATTCACGGAAAATTTCGGCATGACCTTTGCTAAAAAGTGGACAAATCGAGAACCTGAAATTTGCCAGAACAGAAATGAATCAACATTCCGGCAAAACATATATAGGCCACTCAGCTTCATTCAAACAACAAAGCCACTTGGGCACAAACAACATGAGCACTTCAATGAAAAGATATAATCAACAATAAAAGTCTAGGAAGGGATCATCTTTAAAATAAAACTTGCCTAAATAACCTAGATAATTAACCTAATTAAACTAGTTAACCTGACTAGTTTCTGTCAAAGCCCTAACTAAATTTTTGCACTAACCTAGGTAATTAACCTAATTAAACTAGTTAACCTAACTACTTCTCTGTCAAAGCCCTAACTAAATTTTTGCCCTAACCTAGATAATTAACATAATTAAACTAGCTAACCTATGCATGAGAGAGAGAGGAGGGGTGGGGCTTACAGAGGATAGCTCCGGTGGTGGCGAGGGAGGCAGGGGCGTCTCTGGTGACGGCGAGGGAGGCAGTTGTGGCGAGGGAGGATCCGGTGGCGTCGACGGTGGCTCCGGTGGCGTTGATGAGGCTGCGCGGCTCCGTGGCGTTGGGGGCGGCTCCGGTGGCGTCGACGGCGCACGGCTCTGGTGGCTCCGGGGGCGTCGACGTCTGCAGGAGACGGCGGCAAAGTGGGGCGACAATGAATCGGGGAGACGGCAGTGGGGTCGGTCAAGAGATTTGGGGCGCAAGTGGTGGCCGGGGGGGGATGGTTTTTTGGTTAAGTCAAAACTAGCGGTAGTGCGTTTTGCAGAACGCGCTATAGCTAAGGTAGCTATAGCGCTTTTTCCAAAATGCACTACTGCTATACATATGTAATTTTCTCTCTTTTTTATTTCCTTTTCTGTTTCTATAGCGGGGGTCCTAGAAACGCGCTGCAGCTGCGTTAGCTACAGCGCCTCTTACTAACACACGTTACAGCTAAGCCTTTCTCTGTTTTTTCGCCTTTTCATTTATTTTGCTTTACATTTTATTTTTTTCTTTCTCCTTTTTCTGTTTCTTTCATTTTCGTTTACTTTTCTATTTGTTTTTCATTTTATTTTATTTCCATTAGCAGTAGCGCTGTTACAGGGAAACGCGCTGCTACTCATGCCCTAGCGGTAGCACGCTTCCTGCAAGGCCGCTACTGCTATGCGTAGCCCATCGTTCCAGCAATGGGAATATTAGAAGTAGCGCTTTTACGGGAACACGCGCTACTGCTAGGATCGTATCTGCAGCGCGGTTTATTCTGAACCGCTATTGCTATCTAGAGCTAGCACCTTTTTTAACCCGCGCTGTTGCTAAATTTCTGTGTATAAGGCTTTCCCTAGTAGTGCCCAGCCGATAGTAACCCAGTTCCTGTTGACACAGCACCATCTCCACCACAGAGCTCCCAAACAAGAGCAGTTAGTAAGGCAGCTCCAGTGCCCATAGGGCCAGTACTATCACGGCGAACCCCAACTCCACCAGTTAGTACGCCTATTCCTGTGGAGGAAGCACAACCAGCTAGTCATAGTTTAGCATCTATCGCATTTGATGTTATTAAATCGTATGTGTGTATCTTCCCATCTTGGAAATATTATACTGAAGATGAAGGAAAATGCCAGTTGCAGGTGTTTGTCCAGGAGTTATGTGTAAGTAATGTTATTCATGGCAATTACTTTGCTTCGTCCCATACATCCTACCTCCATCATGGTTATAATACAGCAAATTTTCCCATTTTTCTCTATAGAGAAGGACCGATTTGGAAACTCAGGATGAGGTAACCTGTGCTAATACCTCTGCTATCTTCAAGAATGCTTGGTGGCAGTATCGGAATTACCCAAAGAAAATGTACTTCACTAGCAAAGAAACTCATCAAATTCCCTTACGTTCTCCTGAGACACATTTACTGGATGATGACTGGGAATGCCATGTTCTGTACTGGTCCCGAACCAAGAATGTGGTAAGGTCTATGAGCTCCTTTTCTATTTTTAAGTATTATATTCTTGCGTCTTACTGTACTCTGTTCATGTAGAACAAGTGCCTAAACCTGAAGAACAATTGTTCTAATTTAAGATTTCATTGCTACCATAGGACATACATATATGTTTGTTTGATGCTTTTATTATGTACTAGTACTTGGCAATAGAAGACTTGGTAGTTTAATCCTATCCACCTTACTAATGAACTGGTTCACCGAAATGAGTTTCATATACTAGTACATGCTAAACTTGTTATGTGTCTGCTTGTTTCTTCTTTTAGAATGCTGACAGAATATTGGGGAAGAGTGCCTTATTAAGCAACGGTAAAGGAAGTAATGCAGATAAGGTTCAGGATAATGACACATCCTGTCTTGGTTTAGTATTGGAGTTACTGGCCACTACCGCTTGCACAAGCTATTCAAACACACTGTCTGAATTAGTTCGGTTTCTTGAGTCTCAACTACAAGCTGAAGGACATCGATCAGTTGTGCTACGACAAGAAGCGGAAGGACTGCGGAAGTCCCTGGAGCATTCAGATGCATACTTTCTAGTGCAACAGCAAGCTTTGGAGGATTTTAGCGCCAAACAGGACAAAGCTAATCAGCTTGCTAAGGTTATTGCCAGCATGGTGGATACCCAGGATAACATTTCTTGAGCTCTTCTGAAGTTTTTTCAGTTATGCTCTTGTTTTGCTACCGCGTTTATTTGCACTGGTGGCCAATTTTGATGGCCAGTGTATATGATATGCTGCTTTGTTCCCTATATTTGCACTGGTGGCGAACTTTGATGCCCAGTGGTTGTAATATGTGTAATAGCCGTGATAGCCTAGCGTTAGTTGCTTGCTTATTTATTTCCTTGTTGTCTTGTTTATTTGTTTGCTTGTAGTCATTGCAGTTCTTTTTCCGCGGTTAACTAGTGGCTGCAATAACCTATTTTTTTAAAACTAGGCCACAATAACCATGGGCTAATATTTACTGTAGTGACACTGGGCCTCCTACAGGCCGTAGAAACAGTGGGCCTTCTACGGGCCGTAGAAATAGTAGGCCTTCTATGGGCCGTAGAAACAATGGGCCTTCTACAGGCCGTATCATCAATGGGCCTTATACGGGCCGTATGATCGATTGGCCAAACATGGGCCAATAACAGGCCGCATTATGGCCGTAAACGGGCTAGAGTTGGAATCGTCCATTCATGGGCCGACCGTAACGGGCCATCGTTAATAGGCCGTATTTGATGACGCTATGAAAACGGCCCAACGTATTAACGGACCACAAACGGGCCGACTGTAACCAAGGGTTGAATTTGGCCCACAAGTAGAAAATGATAGTAACGGGCCATAAGTAAACGAATGCTGGAAATGAGCCCAAGAATAAATGGGCTCTGAGAAGGCCGAAAGATAACATGGGCTGGAAACGGCCCAACGGAATAACGGGCCGTTAATGGGTATAAAGTGATACACTATTCATTATAGGCCAGTTTCACCACGGGCCGTTAATGGGTGTAAAGTGATACACTGTTCATTACGGGCCAGTTTCACCACGGGACGTTAATAGGCCAAGAGTTACATAGGGCCTCATATGGGCCGAAAGATGTCATGGGCCATACATGGGCCAGAAGTGAAAACGGGCTGGAATAATATTGGATGGCCTAGATGACGCTACTGGGCCTAATTCGGATAGGGCATAACGGGCCTTGGGTTAGCGGGCTGTAAATGGGCTATATGCGAACAGGCCATTAACTGGCTTTCCATGGGCCGGCCCGTCACCTTTTGACCAAGTCAAACAGGCCGGCCTTTTCATAGGAATGGGCCTCTGTTGGGCCGTGCCACGTGTCGACGTATCATAGGCGCCTATCTGACCCACTGACGAGCTGACACGTGTTTCGTCCGTCCAATAAGAATTTTACACGTGGAAATTTCCCATTGGTCGGGGCTGTTAACGGGTTATCGGATCCAAAACCCGACCCGATAGCTTAACGCCGTTCCGTTAGGGTGGATGCCACGTGTCGGTCACCCTTGATGAAAGCACTTCTGTGACGCGCGATTTATCGTCATGGAAGTGGACACTTCCGTGATGATAATTTTGGTAATGTCATGGAACACTTCTACGACAGCACAGGTATGACTATCTTGATTCTGTCATAAATTTGTCATGGATGTACATGCATTACAAAAAAGTGACCTACTGTGACAAACACGTATCATCACGGAAGTGTATTTTTTGTAGTGATGGGCTGCCACTGAACCCTACTCAATTGCTTAATCGCCAACTGCAACTCCATGTACTTACAAGGGAAACTTCCCATATGGCAATTTAGCAAGGATTGGACCCGGTCACGATCCGCTTCATCCCCATGAATCATAACAGCAAGCGACTTGTGGTAGTTTACCCGAAGACCCGAAGCGTCCGCAAAGGCCTTCAAAGCTTCCTTAACGAACCTTAGATCAGCCATCGTGGGTTTCACGAGAAGCGCGATGTCATCCGTGTAGATAGACATGCTTTGCTCGGCCGAGATCCCATTGAATTTTCTCATCACTCCCATCGTGGAAGCCTTGATCATGATCCTCGATAACACGTCCATCGCAATGACAAAAAGTAGAGGGGAGAACGGATCTCCTTGATGCAACCCTTGCACAAGTTGAAAGCTCCTTCCGGGACACCCATTCACCAGGACTTTAGTGGATGCCGCCCTCAACAAGATCGACACCCAAGTCATCCATTTGGGACCAAAACCCTTTTGCAACAACACTTGAAACAGGAATGGTGAGGCGATCGAGTCAAACGCTCGGGACACATCAAGTTTAAGGAAAACAGCTACTTCACGATCCGCATGAATCATCCTCACCACCTGACGAACCAGGAGGAAGTTATCATGGAGATGCCTCCCACAGATGAAGGCCGACTGATTGACAGTCACAATCTCCTTCATCCTCATACGGACGCGATTTGCCAGTAACTTAGCAAAAAAATTGCCACGATGTGAGTCAAGCTGATGGGCCTAAAGTCCCCTACCTCCTCTACCTCTGGTTTTTATGAATAGGAACTATATGCGCATGGTTCAACCTGCCAAATCCACGACCATATCCAACGTATAGCTTCATAATGACTGCCATCACGTCATGCTTAATAACACTCCAGACCTTCTGGAAAAAGTCCGCAACAAACCCGCCAGGACCCGACGCACGATCAGGGGGCATCTCCTTAATCTTATTCCACACTTCTTTCTCCGTAAAAATCGCCTCCAACTCCGAAAGATCATGTGTCTCCATCTCTATAAACTCCAGGTCCACCTCCGACACCCTCGAATGCACCCTCCCCAGCAGTTGCTCAAAAGTCTCCTCTTTCCGGTGCTGGTCCGTAATCAGTTCATCATTGTGTCTCAGGTGAGGAATGAAATTCTTTGATCTACGGCCATTCACCACCACTTGGAACAACTTCGTGTTCGCATCTCCCTCATGAATCCACCGTAACCTCGACCTCTGCCTCTCAATGGTGCGCTGCAACGATGCCAATCAAAGGAGGACATACTTGATCGATCCCCTGAGCCATCTTTCTTCCACCGTGAGCTCCCGGCACTCCATAGCTCGATCAAGACGTAGGATAACACAATTCGCAATGGCCATCTTAATTTTAATGTTTCCAGTTTTCCTCTGCCCCAGGCTTGCAGAGCGTCCAAACGCTTGAAGGGGTCAACAATGTGATCGTCGCACACCCATGCATCACGAACTGTCTATTCAAAGCCATCCAACTTCAACCAAAACATCTCAAAGTGAAATCGTTTCTTAGCACAAAAAGGCGCGGATGTGGATAAGTGTAGAGGGGCATGATCTGAGATATTAGTAGAAAGGGCTTGGAACAGCAGATCAGGGTAGTTGAGTTCCCAATCAACCGAGACAAGAACGCGGTCGATCTTCGTCATAACCGGCTGCTCCCGTTCGTTCGACCAAGTGAAACGCCTCCCATGCAAATATGGCTCCTTAAGCTCACAATCGTCCACGAATTCATTGAACCTTCTCATGATCCTCCTGTTTAAGTTATTGTTACTCTTCTCGTACGCTCGTAGGATCATGTTGAAATCCCCGAGCACCATCCAAGGCCCTGAACGAACCGTCCGTCTGTTATGGAGCTCGACTAGAAATTGCATCTTCTCCTCGTCCCCTTGCGGCCCATAAACAAATGTCACCCACCATGCTGACCCGTCCTTGCAGTGCACCAGCCCTGTGAGAGAGTAAGTATCCAGGACAATGTTGTCCACGTCCAAAGTCATCGTGTCCCACCCCAAGAGAATACCCCCACGAGTGTCCGACGCAGGCAAGTAGGCAAAGCCATCCAACGATGGCCCTAAGTATTGTATAACAATAAATGGGTCAATTACATCCAGTTTCGTTTCTTGGAGACACCCGAGGTTAGCTCTAGCTTCAACCACAAACTCCTGCACGACATTCCTCTTCGCGGGGTTATTCAAGCCCAGCACGTTCCAACATAGAACCTTTGGATTCCAATCCATGGGAACCCAAAAGCCTCCCTCACCAACCACACCAAACACATCTATGCCGCCCCAACCACCACCTGCTCTCCGGCGACCATGTCACGCATCGGCCGCACCTCCTTGCCAAACAGGGCCGCGATAACCCGAATGTGTTGCTCCCTTTGGGGTGTCTTGAAAATCTCCACCAACTCCGAAATGTGATCATCATTTCCTTCCAAATCCTCTGGAACAATCCTAAGTGCCCGCATGAGAACATTCTCCGCTTGAGTAGCTTTGCTTGACTTGGATACCGAAGCACGCTTTGAGCCCCTGGTCGTACGTCGCGGGGTGTATGGCTCGCCCTCTGGCCTTAAGGTGGAATGCACCTTGAGAAGGAGTGGCGGTGCAAGCTTGCACATGAGGGCATTGCAGAACCATTTGAGCTTCCCATATGCAATAGCTTCCTGGGGGGTCATACCACTCATGCATGTCTGAATCGCGCCTTGCATGTTAAGCTGAACGTGCCTCTCAACCTAAACAGGCCTCTCCCCCTGTTCGTCCGCCACGTGGCAAGATCTTGGGGGCTCCTCAGCCGCGGGAGAATCACCCATTGCGATCAAATCCAAGCAAGCAGGAGCAGATGCCCAATCATTGGTGGGGCCACCTGCCTCTCTCCAGCAGCCTGAATCACCGCCTCGGGCCGCAACCCACCAACCAACGACACCACATGCCCACTCTGCGGGTAACAAGGCTCCGACTGACAACCAGCTCCCAGCACATGGCGCGACCCCACTTGATTGGGACCCACTGGCTGCGAATCCGTCGGCATCAGCATAGCCTCCGAACCCACACAATCTTCCTCGTGTTCGCTTCATCCTGGCCCCACCAGCATTCGGTCCACTTCCAGCCTATCAACAAACATCGAGGCCGTGCCGCCCTCCTCGGGATTGGCTGTAGCCTCCCTGACAACCGATAGCCTGACCTCGCGATCCGCGTAGCCCACCTGACTCGAAATGGTCCCCCTCTCCGTCACAACTGCAGGGGCCACCGTAGGAGCAGAAGGCAGATCACCATTGGTCTGATCCCTGATCCCCCTCCGCCTACCCGAACCTCTGCCCGGACAAGCACCCCATTGGTCTGGTCCCTGATCCCCTCCTGGGCGTTTGTGCCTCCGGCCTGATTCGAATTTTGAACCTCCTGGCACGCGGACCCCAAACCATGCCTCTCCACACCACCTAACCGGTCAAAAGCTGAGACACGTGTTGTCATCCTATCCTGAACCACCACACCGGGCCCACGTCTCACCATCCTCTTTGCTGGTTCCATCGGGGGGATGCGCCAATCAAGCTAACTAGCATCAACCATGCCGCCGGGGACATGCCGGCCCGCCGGCGTGCCTATACTACCCCCTTGGGATGTTCCTCTGTTGTCTCTCACCCCGATCTGCCAGTCCAGCCTGCGGGTGCTAGCGCCGCCTCCTTTGTCAAACTCTTGGTCCGGCTGGCCACTCTGACCACTGTCCGACAACTGCTCCAGGAACCATGCCTCCTCGAAGGACGACACTGAATCCAGGTGGATGAGCACTCTGTGTTGCAACACCTTTGGCTCGAACAGCTCTCTCTGCTCCGATGGCTTCGGCACCGCTAACCACCTGCGCGAGGGGATACGATCCGGCTCCGCCGTCCACACCATGAGCGTGAAAGATCAGCCCTTGACGAGGTCTCCGGCGCCACCACCTCGATGATGCAAGAGCCGCCCAGCAAGTCCTCCACCACATCCATTTCCCAGGCGTGAGGTGGGATGCCTTCCAGCTCCAGACCCACCTTGAAGGGCATGGTCGCGAACACCGCTTGAGACTGTCGAATCCATTGCCGGAAGGACAGCCTACAACCCCGAAGCTAATGCGATCCTCCCTCCTCCTGAAAACAATCAGGAAATCCTCTGGCCTGAATCTATGGATAGACACCCGCTCCGGCGAAATACCCATCCTGACCTGCAGCGCCTCCAACACGAACGTCGGCGACACCAAAGACCGATCACAGGAAGCAAACACCACCATGGCCTGCTGCAGCCTGCTCTCCAGCTCATCCATCTCACGAGTCCTTCGAACCACACATAACTCACCAGGCTCCATCTCCGGATCCATGTCAACCACCAGCCGCGAGGGGCGAGACGGGGCCACGCTGGCGCCGCCGGAACCCCCGAGGACGGTGGAGGAGGAGCTGGGAGGCGCTGAGCCTGCCCCCTGCACCACATGAGGACCCGACGAAGCAACCGACCTCCCCTCCCGACGAGCCACCTTGGCTACGGCCTCCCGCCTAAGCTCCTCCACCGGCGACGGACTCCGTGGCCGCTTGCACTGAGCAGCAACGTGCCCTGACAGCCCGCACCGGAGACACACAACGCCGTTGGTGCAGTCCCTCAAGAAGTGACCTTTCGCGAGGCAGCGGAAGCACTTGTCACGCATCTCCGGCGACACCTCCTTGCGGGGGGCGACGGCCGGTGCACTGCAGGCGCGGGCCTCTCCTCCCGCCGCGACCTCCACATCATCTTCTTGGAAGCAGGGGCCTCCTGCCACTGCGAGATCCGCCCGCTCGGCCTCGCGACCGCGCCCTGCGCCGGCGGCGCAGGCTGCCCCACTGCTTCCACCGAGCCCTCGGATGCCGATGAGAGACCCAAACCAGGGATGACCAGACGCTCCCCTCGAAAGGATGATGTCACCGAGCGCGAGCTCGCCGCCATGGAGTCCGCCGGCAACGAGAAACAGGGAAAGGGAGGAGAGGAAGGGACGACCAGCGAGTGTCATGGCCCGGAGGTGGACGCCGCCACCGGAGTGGCGAGCGGCGGGGGGAGAGGTGGACGCCGGCACCGGAGTGGCGCTCGGCGGGGATAGGGGCTGCTTGCTCTCGCTCTCTCTAGTTTATTCTGATGTTGCTATTTTTGTTCCATTGGGGGCCATAGGTTTCACTAGTGGCTTCTCTCATGATAGCATATATTACGGTGGGTGAACAAATTACTGCCGAGCAATTGATAGAAAAGCGCATAGTTATGATGATATCTAAGGCAATGATCATGAATATAGGCATCACGCCCGTGTCCAGTAGACCAAAACTATTCTGCATCTACTACTATTACTCCACACATCAACCGCTATCCAGCATGCATCTAGAGTATTAAGTTCATAAGAACAGAGTAACGCATTAGGCAAGATGACATGATGTAGATGGATAAAATCAAGCAATATGATATAAAGCCCATCTTTTTATCCTCGATGGCAACAATACAATACGTGCCTTGCTGCCCCTGCTGTCACTGGGAAAGGACACCGCAAGATTGAACCCAAAGCTAAGCACTTCTCCCATTGCAAGAAAGATCAATCTAGTAGGCCAAACCAAACCGATAATTCAAAGAGACTTGCAAAGATATCAAATCATGCATATAAGAATTCAGAGAAGAACCAAATAATATTCATAGATAATCAAATTCATAAACCCACAATTCACCGGATCTCGGCAAACACGCCGCAAAAGATTATTACATCGAATAGATCTCCAAGAACATCGAGGAGAACTTTGTATTGAGAACCAAAGAGAGAGAAGAAGCCATCTAGCTAATAACTATGGACCCGAAGGTCTGTGGTAAACTACTCACACATCATCGAAGAGGTTATGGTGTTGATGTAGAAGCCCTCCATGATCGATTCCCCCTCAGGCAGATCGCCGGAAAAGGCCCCTAGATGGGATCTCATGGGTACAGAAGGTTGCGGCGGTGGAAAAGTGGTTTCGTGGCTCTCCTAGATGTTTTCAGGGTATAAGAATATATATATATAGGCAAAAGAAGTAGGTCGGTGGAGCTCTGTGGGGCCCACGAGGGTGGGGGCGCGCCTACCCCCCTGGGCGCGCCCCTACCTCGTGGAAGCTTGGCGGACTTCCAGACTTGTACTCCAAGTCTACTGGGTTGCGTTTGTTCCAAGAAACCACTTTTCTGCGAAGGATCCGTTCCAAGAAACCACTTGTACTCCAAGTCTACGGGCGGATCCTCGTGAAGGATCCGTTCCATTTGGATTCCGTTAGATATTCCTTTTCTGCGAAAGACTGAAATAGGCAAAAAATAACAATTTGCACTGGGCCTTTGGTTTATAGGTTAGTCCCAAAAATAATATAAAAGTGCATATTAAAGCCCATTAAACATCCAAAACATATAATATAATAACATGGAACAACCAAAAATTATAGATACGTTGGAGACGTATCAGGCGGCTGAAGCAAGAATATCCGAGATTGAAGAAGAAGCATGACATCTGTTGGATGGACATCCAACGACCACTGCTGCTAGAACCGTGTGTTGACTATAAGTTGACAAAACCTTACATACGCATCAACTTAGTTTTTTTAGGGGACGCGTCAACTTTGTAGGCCCACAAGTGTGTGGCAGGGAACATATAGCCCATTTGCGATTTGTAAGAATGTACAACCCATTTTTGAATTCTAATGAAATTTACTACAGCCCATTTACAGTTAGTTAAAAGTACAGACCATTTTCTAGCTAGGACAATGATTAATAATTTCAACCAACCGCTCAAATCAGAATTCAATAAAATTTGCCGCATTTTGATGGGATTCCAATTATTTTTATCCCGAAATTTCTAGTCAGATTAAATATAATTTCAAAATAAATTTGTATTACGTAAAAATCCAACGAAATATTGCGCACGCAACAATTAATGAAATTAAAATTTTAAAATTCCAATAATAATATTTTTTAAACTAATTACGTGTTTGGTGCATTTTTTATAGTTACTGCCCAGTTTTTATAATTACATCCCCTTTATTATTTCTTAAAGCTCGTTTTCTTATTAAGCCTAATGCATCCCTCCTAGGAAAGATTTACAGCCCAGCGGGGCGAAGAATAACAAGTTGACCTTGCCTGGGTATTCCTCAAAAAAAAGTATAGCTAGGGTAGCCATTTTCAGCTTGAAAAAAAATTAATATCTGGGCTAGATATCTGGCCTAGGCTAGATGGGCCACAGCCCACCCATTTACTACCCTGCTCCCCTCTGAACAACAACAAAAACATCGCTCAAGAAAAACTCTGCAGTGCTCACACCTCAAAAACACAAATACTGGTCGAGCTGTTTGGTCCCAGCTGTCGGCCACTCCTTGTGCAATTATCTTGTTTATTGACTACGTAGGTTGACAATGGTGTGGGACCATGATGTCATGAAACCAAGAGGAAGCAAAAAAAATTATAGTTGTATATAATAAGGAGGCACTTGCGTACGTGCGGCTATGGCCCTGGTGGGTCCCCACTATCATCCTCTCCAAGTAAAGTCATTTCCTCATTCCACATGTACGTTGACCATGTTGACAATGCGAGACGGCGGCGGCACGGCGAGCGCAACAACTCAAAGGACGACGGAGAGGGCCTCACGGGCCCTATGGATGGTCTGATACAGCGCCCGCTGCTCATTCAGGAAGCCAGGATCATAGGGCCACATGTCCGCGATGGCATTGTCATTCGCTTGTTCGCCGGTGCTCGTTGAGGAGACAGAGGTTGCAGCACAGGTCCTCCTGCGCTGGTAGCTCTTCCGCCATTAGGGCATCGATGTGTGGCCGCACCTGCTCTATGGTGAACACGGCATGAACCGGCTTGGACAGTGGCGCCGACTCCTGGTCGGAAGCTACGTCCATCGTGTGATTGTTGTCGCTCAGCTCGGCGAGCTCGCTAGTGAGCCAGCATGTCTGGCTGCTGGACCGACCCGCTGCCAAGGACAAGTCTAACCGCCCTGGCCCACCCAGACCGCTTCCCTCACCCGCGCGCGCTTTCCACCCAAAACGGCCAGCGCCGCCCATGCCGCTTCCCGGTGCAAGCGATTACTCCGCGTTCAAACGACACAAGTGTCGTCTGTTTGTCCATCTGCCACCCACATTAATGATACGCGGTTGCCGAGGCAGCTACTCTAGCGCCACCCGTCCGTCCCTCCGCCGCCCACCATTGCTATATAAACTATGGCGCCGACCATAGCCGCAGTCATCCGCCTTTGTTCCCTTTCTCCTGTCCACACCACAACTGGTCACCATGGCTTCCTCGCGCTCCAGCGCTCTTCCGGATGGTCCGACGATGGACCACAAGGATATGACAGCCATTTCTGCCGACTGGCTGGCAGGCAGGCAGCCGGAGGATGACGACGTCCCAATGGAGAACATGGTAATCGACGATTCGACGCCAACCCCCTCCTCCGCGCCATCCTCGCCCATGCATTGCACCATGACGATCGGCAAGGCCCATGCCCAATACATGGACACGGTGAGGCAGAAGCGTTAGGAGTAGTTCCGGGCGGCGCAGGACGACGCCGCCTAGAACCACCATCTCCTCTAGGAGCACCTGCAGGCGGAGGAGTAGATCTCAGTGGAGCGGGCAGACTAGAAGGCGCTGCTCAACTCGTACCGCTTTGCCCGTGAGAGCCGCCTCGAGCGCTGGCGGTACCGCATGCTGATGGTGGAGGTTGCGGCCGCCTACAAACAGGGTGATGAAGCGAGCGAGGCGATGTTTGGCAGGACTGAAGACGAGGCAAAGCACAATGCCATCTCCTACGAGTCCTCGCTCCACTGGCGTCGACGAGGCCCTACTCCGCCGAGGCCTTGCAGGGCCAACAACGAGGCAGGGGACACCGCCGGCTCCACTGAGGCCCCACCCCGCCAGCACCGAGGCGAAGGATTTCACCGGCTTCCGCGAGGCCTTGCTCCGCCGAGGCCCCGCTGTGCCAACAACGAAGCAAAGGACATCGTCGGCTCTGCCGAGGCCCTGCCCCACCAGCACCGAGGCGGAGGACGTCGCCGGCTTCAGCAAGGCCCTACTCTACTGAGGCCTCGCCCCACCAACAATGAGGCAGAGGACATCACCGGCTCAGCCGAGGCCCTGCCCTGCCGGCAACGAGGGGAGGATTTCCCCCGCTCCGCCGAGGTGCCGCCCCACCAGCAAGGAGACAGAGGACATCACTGGCTCTGTCGAGGCCCTGCCCCGCTACCAACGAGGCTGCGCCACACAGAAAACGAGGAAGAGTAGAACACGGTAGGTTGCCGCTGCTTGGGTCCAAGTAAGGCCACCGCTGCTACCCTCCGGTTGAAGCCAAGCTAGGCGGGTTGACCATTGACAGCCGATTACCTTCTTGGTGGCGACATGGAGTCGGAGAGCTACGCTGGAGAAGAAGCTTTTGTTCGGCTCAGCCGGACACGGGTGGGTAGCGTCGGTTAATTGATTATACCTCCAGCGCACCCTTTTTAGTTGATGAATGTATGAAATGTAATGAAATCCGGCATGTTTATATGAAATCCGACCATGTATGAATGAATTTAGTTTGATTAGTTCAAACTCTTGTATCACTGGCATTGGATGAACATGCAAAACAATACGTACTAGCATTATTCCCAGGGAGATCACCTCGTTTGCAGCAGTTTCACATGTACTCCCTCTGGTCCTTTTTATTGTGCATATAAGTTTTGTCTAAAGTCAAAGTATCTCTACTTTGACCAATCTTATAGAAAAAAGTATGAACATTCACAATGTAAAATCAACTAACTTGAAAGAAATCTAAGATGCGAAGTAAAAAGGAACAAAGGGAGTACAAAGAGTTTGAGCAGCTTTTTAGCGTTCCTATACATTGCAATTAAACACACAGGCCTGGCAATTCATAGGGAACATTCAAAACATTCGATGATTATGCATCTCGGCGATTCACATGTCGGAGCCAATATTTAATTCACAATTAAAGAATAAAGAAAAATCGATCGATGCTGCTGACAGCAAAGGGCGTCCCATTCAAAAATATCAAACGCATGTCTTCTTGCTAACATCAATGAGCAAAATTTGACAAGGATGTCCCATTCCAAAACGTCAAATGCATGTTGTTTTGCGTACATCAATTAGCAAAATTTGACAAGGTTTTCCCATTCCAAAATATCAAATGCCTACGATTGTGGAATTGGCAGGGTTTGCCATCAGTTCGGACATTGACATGGCACCTCATGCTAAATAAACCAACTGTTCTTTTTGTGCAGTTCCACCAAAATCAACCAAATTCGTGCGTAGCTTTGTTGATTTGGCCTTTATATGTTGCAATGCCTTGAACATATCAACACCTCCTTTCTTGTGGTGGAAATGAATGATTTGATGTATTCAGGAACATTTTGTGCAGTTCCCATTGAAATCAAGTTGAGCACCATTGTTTGCACAAAAACAAAAAAGTGATTAGTATAAAGCAAATGATACTATGAATTGACAGTTTAAACAGGCAACCTACATGATCCATGAAGAGCACACATTTAAAAGAATGGTACTCACCGGAAGGAATCCTAACACAACATTGTATTGGCCATGACAACAACAAAGATGGAGATCCGTGAGTCCTTCTGAGCTGAAGTTAGTTTGCTCTTGTGGGCAATAATGTAACCATCCTTCAACTACTCCCTTCTTAAGAAGAGAGGCTTGGCTTCTTTATCCTGGCATAATCGGAACTAGGCACTTCATGTACTCCATATTCTTCTTTAGAGGAGGATGATCCTGTTGTGCAAAGACAAGAGGACAACTAAATGCTAGCATCGCCATTTGCTCGAAAAAAGGAAAGGAAATATTTAAAACAGCACAGATGAAGCACTTCTCAAGGACAATACCACTTTCTCATGACAGTATCTAAACAGTAGCACAACACCAATAGAGATGACAAAGCTCAATCATATGGATGAAATCCATGGGCGAGTACCAACCTTTATCAGGAGGCTTATTGTGTAGAGCATACAGATCAAGCACTTCTCCGGAACCATCTCTTGTTATCTAATGTGGTTGCCATGCTTACTATATACTCCTCGGTTAGTTTAATGTTTCCAACATCTTCTTGTGCAATTCCACTAAAATATATGTTATCTTCAAAGAAAATCCCTGTTTACACAAGTAGAGATAATTACACATTACATTAAGTGTGGCATTAAATGAGTGGCAAAACAATTGCTTGTTCTGGCCATAGCAATAAATTACGATGGAAAACTATATCGTTACTTGTGTCATCACAGTTCCAGTGCTTCATTACAGCACCAGGAGTTGATTTTTGTTTTTCTTCTGCTTGTTCTTCCCCTTCATCACTTGGTTCGATAACAAACAAGCGTCGCCTTCAATGTAAGATTTGGCATGTCAATTAGGGAGCACAAGTATAGCACTAAACAATGGCATTAATTTTCTGATGAAAGTGGAAAAATAAAGGCCAACAGTGTGAAATATCCTTATCTTACCTCAATGGTATATTATGGTGCACATACAGATTGGAAGTCTTGTCTCCATTTGTGCAGTTCACTAAAATCAAGCAACATTACCGTATAAGTAGCACAACATATGAAAGCACACTGCATAATCATATGAAAGAATGCTAGTACTGACCTCTCATGACGAGAAATTCGCACAACTCCCAAGAAGAAGATCTGAACCAAATTTGCCAACACAGATAGGAAGTCAGATCTCCTCTTAGGCAGTTCCACTAAGATCAAGCAATCAAGCAAAGTTGTCAGTTTGACATTTTGGTTGAACTGCACAAAACACTCTTAAAATAAAAAAAAATGTGCAGTGCAACAAAAGGTCACAATAGCAACGAGGTGAAGTAGATAACCCTGTTTACACAAAGGTGCAAAGGAAACAACTAGTGGTCAATAACGGTGGATGACACAGAAGCCAACAAAAAGAAGCATCTAACTTATCTAAATGGGAAAGGAAGCAAGACAGTAGCATTTCTCAAACAATGGCATTGATTCATATTAATAGAGAGATTATATTAACAATAAAATTTGTTAAACATGTAATTTGCTTTTACTGTGGCATTGCTTCAATTTTCAAACGGCATTATTAGAGGGTGTTTGTTATAGGGACTTTTTGGTGTAGGGAGTAAAAAAAATCCCTTTCAGTCCCATCTAAACCAAACAGGAGGGACTTTTAGGGACTAAAAGTGGGCATTTGGGACTAAATAACGAAGACCCTGAGGGAGAGTCTTTTGGGGACTATTCCCAAAGTTACCCCTTCCCCGCATCGCACCTTATCTGTATTACTAGGGGTAACATGGTATTTTAGCATGTCATTTAATAACATCTAATCCATGCTTAGTCCCTGGAACCAAGTAGGTATGGACTAGGGACTTTTTAGTTGGGACTAAAAAATCCTAGGACTTTTTAACCAAACAGGGCCTTAGATTAACAACAACTAAAAAGTTGCCCGGGACAGTGGACGCACCAGCACCATGTGCATCTACCGATGTATAAAGGGATGATGCATGCACAGTCTGTTGCAACAAAGAACAAACAACAAAGGAGCATATTTGTGTTGGTCCCAGTTTTGTTATCTTTAGACACCTTTCCCTATGTGAGGGCTGTAAATCTAGTCCTGCTCAAACTCTACAGCCTTGTCCCCCAAAACAAAATATTAGTTTGTTACAGATGTGCGTACTGCATTTGTCATTGTTTTCCCTTTTCGACCAACATAGGTGCTGGATAACCAGTCTGCACTACTTCCCCCCTTCCTTTCCTCTTTGAACCACGTCCTAGATTCATGCTATACAACTTTCCCCACAACTTCCCCCCTTCCTTTCCTCTTTGAACCACGTCCTAGATTCATGCTATGCAACTTTCCTCACAACTTTATTGTTTGATCCAACACCTAGATTCGAGTGCGGAAGCAGAAAAAGCCCACATGCAGCTAAAGCAATGCATGTGGAATAAGTAAATTATACCTTAAGGTTCTCGGGGTGTGGCTCAATTGGCGGCCGGAGGCCAATCTGCCCACTCTATGTACGGCAGCAAGGAAGAAGGGGTCAGAGGCCCTCCCGCGCCGCCACTGGGTGAAAGAGAACAACTGCGCCGGCAGCGATTCCCTCCCTCGCCGACGACGACAGCGTTAAGCCTCCTTCCCTTCCCGGTGGATGGATCCCGTCAGCTCTTTGAACAGCAGGGAGGGGGGAGAGAGAGAGGCCAATGAAGTCTTGTTTAGATCTGAAGAGGGTGAGAGAGTGTGAAGAGAGCAACTACAAGCGCTGAGCCTCCAGCATGTATATGTATAGTGGACAGAGAGTGTGAAGAGTGCAAACCCTAGAAAACAAGCACAGAGGCTGCAGCGTATATAGATGGAGTGGTTTTTTTCTCTCCATAAAATTGTTTTAAATTGTGGATGAAACGGAACTCTTTATTTAACATAGTGAAGAAAAATACTAGAGGCAATGCTAATATGTGAAGACAAATTTATGCTTGAAGGAGTCAACTCGCAATTAACGCTGCACGCCCCCCGGTCGCACTTACTAACGTTCACGTGTGGTACACGACCCTCCGAAGTGAACAACAACTGAACCACACACTATCAAAATATCGGAAAGGTGGGCTGCACCATCCTCCAATTTTAAATATTTTGGGCACTTGTATTCGGCCTAAGTCAGTGTGCGACCGTACTAAGGGTTACATCGGGTGCTAAGAAACTAGGGCGTATTGGGAGTAATTGCTAAGTTCACTTTGGTCACTGTACTCAAGAATACAGTCAATACGGTCACTATATACATGGTGACGTGATTATACGGTCACTGCAAGATTGTATAGCTCCATATCCATCTATTTTGACCAGTCAAAGAATCCTCCTGGAACCGCCCCAGATCACTTTCTCTCTCTCTCCCTCATGCGGGGCCTACCTTTCATTGGGTGGAAGAAAGAAGTCGAATAAAAACAAAATTATGCTCAAGTGTGGTTATCGAACCCGAGACCTCAGGTTTGATGGGTGAGCAGGCTAACCAGCTACACCACCCTCACGTTATGATTAACGAGAGGAAAATAACCTTTTATGCATTCCTGCATTTGTGACAAGCATGCGGTGTTGTTTTTTTTTCTGTGGGAGTCATTGGGATTTAAATCATAATCGTGTCATGTGGCTTTGGTGGTAAGGTCTTTTGGGATTTAAAGTAGTGTTGGTAGTACAGAAATAATGCAGCCTTAGTGTCAGGACCCCGATTCCAAGTCACATCGATCTAGCCGGTAACACCTCATATCACTTTGCGGCCTCACGCACGGTATTCCCACGGGTGTCGCCTTACCATGGCCCGGGACCGTTTGCGCCTTTTGGCTCACGTATATGATAGTGTCGCTAGCAACCATATGACAGAGAACCTGGGCCGACATGGCTAGTCGTGAACCTAAAGCGACACTAACCTATGGGGACAGGCATACATGAATCACATCGAGCATGTCGGTCAGCAGCGTGTGAATCCGGGCTGTAGCACTGGGCTAACAGGACTCCGGGAACCCAGGCTATAGCAGGCTAGGCAGGACTCCAGACGTCACCGCATGACATTTCCCCGAAGGGACAGACACAGGAATGAAGTGAAACACATGCCGGCCAGTCAAGTGTTCCAGAGCAGTAGTGCTGGGCTAGCAGGACTCCGGTGAACCGGGCTATAGCGGACTACTATGGCTCATGGAAGCACAAGACTACATTTCCCCATTAGAGAGGCTGCCAAGGATAAACAACTAGATTGTCGGATCCCACACATACCAAGCATTTCAATCATAAACACAATATGCTCGACATGTTTAAATACAACATGGCATCACAGCAAGACTCTACGACTCAAACATTTATTCATTAGGCTCCGAGGAGCGAGATATTACAAACATGGGTCTTATGACCCAACAATCATAGCATACAAATCAAGCACATGCGGAAGCTTAACATGTCTGAGTACAGACATCTACAAATGGAAAAGGCTAAGAAGCCTGACTATCTACCAGATCCTGCCGAGGGCACAAGATCGTAGCTGAGGTAGCAAGCTAAACGTCGAAGCCGACACGAAACTACTAGCGAGACTGACGTCTCTCTGCAAAACATAAATTAAGCAAACGTGAGTACAAATGTACCCAGCAAGACTTACATCAGAACTAACTACATATGCATCGGTATCAACAAGGGGGGTGGTGGAGTTTAACTGCAGCAAGCCAGCTTTGACTCAGTGGCTAACCTGAACTACGACTGCAAGCAACTCTTTTGAGGTGGCGCACACGAGTCCACATATTCACCATATCAATACACCACTATGGATCCGCTCCCGTCTCCCTACGAGAAGGCCATCCATAGCACTCACGCTTATCTTGCGAGTTTTAGAGTATCCACTTTCACTTGTCTATGAACTATGCAAGGGGTCCAAGTTTCCATATCCGAGGAATCCGGCTATTTGAATAGATAATGATAACCCTGCAGGGGTGTACTTCTTCACACACGCTCCCACCACTTACCGTCGTTTACATGACATGTACTCGGCAACCTTCAAGCGGAAGCCCAACGAGGGTGTCGGCCACGGCCTACCTAAACACTCAAGTCTCTAGTCCAGGTTTATCGCCTATCCAGGTTCCATCCGCAGGGAGTCCGGCCGAGGTTTCCACATACGGCCCCAAACGATGTGTACAGGGTTCCAAGACACCAAACGGGCGCCCGGCAGGCCCGGCCACGGTGTATCTACCGCATCATAGCCCACCCCTAGGGTCAACGCTACGCACGGCCGCCAACACATAACCTACAAACACCAGAAACTAGTTGCAACTCCCGAACAGAGTACTAGGGTGATTAAGAAGCCGAGAGGGTCAATTAAGGATCCCAATGAGTGGTAGTAGCTGTTCATGGATCACAGACACAGAACTCAGTTCCCGAGGAAGGTTTCAATGAGAAAACCCACCATGTACTCCTACATGGCCTCTCACCACTACCTTTACCAAATTGTGTTCACACACTTAGCTCACACACAGTAGGACATGTTCACACACCTCCGATTCATCCCGATGAATCAGACCTGACACAACTCTATGCAATAGCGGGCATGACAAACAAGCATGAATGAGTAGGCACATCATGGCTCAAACAACTCCTACTCATGCTAGTGGGTTCATCTATTTACTGTGGCAATGACAGGTCATGCAGAGGATAAGGGGTTCAATGTCAGGACCGGATTTTCGGGATATTAATTTCCCAAAAGCGGCCCTTGTGCTCACCAGCCCCAGGATTACTGTTAGCTGATGAGACACCAACTTGTTACAGAAACTCCAAGCAAAATACAAAATATGAAGTACTAGACCATTCTGGCCAATGGGTACAACAATTGGTTTCTAGGGGTTGATGGCGGAAGTAGTTTGCGGATCATCAGCGTCTATGGGACTCCATTTCCCACAGGAACAACTGACCAGGATAACTCCTATCTTTGCTAGGCTGCTATCACCATTACGTAGGTTCCGGGGATGTCATCGCAACGCTCCTTTCCACGCAAGAAATCTGGCCAAGACAATAGCCAAGGACAAGCTAGTGAGTACTTTGAATGTAATCACAAACATTAAGAACACATGTATAATATAGACATTGATAATGATGTTTTGAAATATTCCATGATCACTTCGTCAGTTATGAAATAAGGTTCATGATGCACGCAAGCAGATCATTCAACTAAAACATGAGTAAACAATCAGGGACTAGAAATGAAAAGCACTGATCGGGTGTCTGAAGCGACACCTCGAAAGGATAATAGTATGAAGCGTGCCTCAGTCGGGCGTCTGTGTGACACCACATAATGGGCTTATAAGTAAATGAAATAACACACATGCCATAGTCGGGCGTCTGGGTGACACCACATAAAGGGCTTATAAGTAAGTGAAATAACACGCATGTCACAGTCGGGCGTCTGGGCGACACCACATAAAGGGCTTATAAGTAAATGAAATAACACGCATGCCACAGTCGGGCGTCTAGGCGACACCACATAAAGGGCTTATATAAGAATAATCATGGTGAATATCCAGGAGGTAGAACCGTCCCAGGGATACTCAATAATCCAAATAACATAAATGATTAGTCCATAATAATAATAATCATAATCATCATACGTCACAAGTTATGATCCATGTTCTGGTTTAGTAGTTTCTCCTCTGAAGACCGACACTAAGACCGACACTTAACCCATCCCAGACTATAGTCCTTAACCATGGACACGGCTATTCGAATAGGTATTATATCTCTGCAGAGGGTGTACTCTTTACCCACGAGTAACGGATTTCTTTAGTCCATCGGAACTAATTCCGTCTACGGTCTTTTAGTCGAAAACACGCCTGACTTGCACACACCAGCTTAACTTTACTCATGTCTGGAATCACCCAGACACCTATTAAGCAAAACTCTAAGTGGGGAGGCTACTGTCGGATTTCGGGTTCTGGCAGACCCTTGAGGTTCGAACACTTGGGTGCGCGCGGAGATTTTGCCTTGTGCCTACCTGCACTCCTCTGCCTTGCTAGGATCTAAACTAAGGAAAGAACAACACAAGAGACGCAGGGTTTATACTGGTTCGGTCCACCGTTGTGGTGTAATACCCTACTCTAGTGTGTGGTGTGGTGGATTGCCTCTTGGGCTGATAATGATGAAAAATACAAGGAGGAACAGCCTCGCGAGGGTCTGTTCTTGGTTGGGGCGATGAACTGCTGGGAGGCGTTCAGTCGCCTTTCTATCTCTCTCTCTCTCTCTCTCTCTCTTTCTGATCGAAACCCCTCTCTTTCCTTCCAACCTCCCAGCCCCCTTTGCTCTGTGGGTGGCTAGTCCTATTTATAGAGGCCTTGGTCCTCTTCCCAAATATCGAGCGGGAAGGGAGCCAACAATGGCGGGCTAATTTGAAGGGGGACAGCTAGTATCAGCTATCCTGACAAAAGTAGTCTTCGCCTGCACAAAGCTCTAGTCATGACGCCGTCTTGGGCTCCACGGTGACCTCCGTCTCGTAGTCCTCCTGGTCTTGGTGTCGTTGCACCGAAATGGAAACCTTTGCCTAATGCCTCGGTACTCCACGGCTGCGCTTGCCCCCTTTGCACCAAAGAGGAAGGGAGGACACTGCGCGGGCTGGCACCCGCCTGGCGCCCCCGGTCGTCATGGCTTGCGTCACGGGCACCTCGTGAGGTACCCCGCCTTGATCTCTCCGCCTCCTCGTGAGCCAGCCTGACGAGGCCGCGCCTGAGGAAGCTCCGCGTCGTCCGCCCCGCGAGGCTTGGCCCCTCGCGAGGGTCTTGGGTTTGTGTTGGTGAAGATGGTCCGCGCTGGGCCCCCCTTTGAGCCACGCCGCAGGCCACAGGCAGGCAAGTCTGGGGACCCCCGTTCCCAGAACACCGACAGTAGCCCCCGGGCCCAAGGCGCGCCTGGACTTGGCCGTGCAGGGAGGCGGAAGGGCAAGAGCGAAGTGCCGCGGGCCCTAACAGCCTGCGGCCTTGGGCGCTGCGTGGTGGTTGGTTGGATGTGGACGCCCTAGCAACCGCGCGAGTTGATAAAGGAGCGGCGTCCACCTAGGCTTTGCTTCTTGCTTTCCCCGGTTGCTTCTCAGATCCCCTTTCTTGCGCCTCTCCTTCCTTCCTCCAAAATTTCCAGATCCACTCCGACCGTGTGACCTAGGAAGCCATGGCGCCTCGTCAGCCCCCGGCCGTGGCTTGGTACTCGTCTGCCCTGGACCCGCCGAACGTGTTGGAGGCAAGCCTCGCCCGGTTGCGCTGGATGGCAATGGCGCGGGGCATCAACGGGGCGAAGGTGTTTAAAGCCGGCTCCGCCACCCCTGAGGGTCAAGGGAGCACGTTCTATCCGCTCTTCGTAAGTGCCATTGCTGCTGGCCTGGTGCCTCCCTTCTCCGAGTTCTTCTTCTCTGTCCTCCGCCACTATAAGCTACAAGCCCTGCATCTCCACCGCAACTCCGTCCTTCTCCTGGCAATCTTTGCCTATTACTGCGAGGCTCACGTAGGGGTGCAGCCCTCAGTGGCCTTGCTGCGCCACTACTTCTACCTCTGGACCTCTCGTGGTACTGCTTCCACGTGCGCGAGCTTCGTCGCGTACGGTGGTGCCATTGCCATTTCGAACCCCAGGAAAAGGATTGAGGGCTTCAGGAGCAAGTGGGTCTTGGTGGATGCTGGGCGCATCCACCCTCGGCTGATCTTGCCCACGGAGCAGCCCACGAGCTCCAGCGATTGGGGTCGAGCGGAGCTCATGGACCCCCGCGCGATGCTGATGTTGGAGAAGATGGATGCGGATCTGAGGCCGGCCAACATGGTGGAGGCGAAGCTGACCAGTGCATCGCTGCTGAGGGAATTCCTGGAGCACCAGCTGGCTCCACTTCGGCAGTACTCACTTCCGATGTGGAGGCCCCGCCCGAGCCCCGCGGCCTTAGCCGACGGAGATCTGGCTGCTGCCCTCCAATCTCTGGTCGGGGGCGATGTGGCGAGGTTGGCGGGCGCTCCCACGCCATTGTTCCTCCGCGACGACTGGGAGCAGGTAGTGGAGTCCATGCCTGTCTTCAACGGGGATGGGCCCGTGCCCATGGAAACTCCCGAGGAACCGGTGGACGTGCCCTCCGATGACTCCAGCGAAGAGGAGGAAGGAGGGGAGCGGGGATAAGGGCCTGACTCCGAGGCGACTGACGGAGAGTCGAGGGCTCCCCTCCCCCGGCGCAGGTCCTGTGTTCTCCGCATCTCTCCGAGCGATGATGACGAGGATGACGACGAAGACGACGACGAGGACAATGATGAGCAGGACGGCGGGAGCTCGCCCCGATCCCGAAGAAGGACAGGACCGGGCTGATCTCCCACAGGTCTGCCCCGCCCCGGGGCAGACCGCAGACACACCTTCCGCCTCCAAGCTTCCCGAGGTTAACCCTTCCAGCCGGCTTTCAGGCTTCAAATTTGGCCGGAGGCCGCTTGAGCTCACTGGCGACGACCCGTAAGTATTCGATTCTTGTCTTTATTTCTTTCTCTTCTTCTGAGGCTTGACGTCTGCATTTCTTGGATAGGCTGGCGCCCGCAGGAAAGAAGCCGAAGGGGGCTCCCGAGGTTCCACCCGTGGCAGCGCCTCTGCCTACGAAGGAGGGTGACCGCGACGCACAGGCTTCTCCTGCCCGGTCGTCCTCGCGAGGCCTGGCTGAGCCGGCTGGGGCGAGCTCAGCCCCCACGGCCCAAGTGGCTCCCGAGGTGCTCTTGCCTGCCGCTGCCACTTCAGCTGTCGGGGCGTGGCAGACTCCGCCTCAGGATGCTGTGGCCGCGCTGCCGTCTTCTCCTCCTACTCCACCAGCTGCTGTCTCTCCGACTCCTTCTGCCATTCTGGATCATGCTGTTGCTGAGCTGGACCGACTGTGTCAGGATCTTCTTCGCACCGACCCCCGCTTGGTGACCGGGCGCTTGGAGCTGGCTTCAGGATGGGTTCGCTCCGACGCTTGGTTTGGGCGGCGCTGGTCCAGGCCTCGATGGCGTGCGACGAGGAGAAGCAGGCTGTCCTTGAGGCGAAGGCTGCTCGGGACGCAGCCCTGGGGGAGATGCTCGACGTCCGTGGACGTTTCAAGGCGCTGGAGGGCGAACTGCAAGATTTGCGGGACCAGCTCACAAACGAGGTCCGCCTTCGCTAAGAGCAGGAAGAAGGCATGAAGGCTCGCGAGGCGGGTCTCAAGGAGAGGGAGGTCAAGCTCAAGAAACGCCGCGCCCGCCTAGGCGCGCTGGAGCAGGAGTTGGGGGCGAGGAAGGCCAAGCTGGACGACGAGGCCCTGATTCTTGCTGAGGACTGCGTGGCCTTCGCGGAGATGGAGGCGAGGGCTCGCTCCTCACTAAGGACGCTTTACGAGAGCGGCCTGGAGAGCCCACTGGCTGGCGCTGAGGACGGCCCCGCCAAGCTGCTTCCCTTCCTGGTTCACGCTCTTGAAGATGTCGCCCTTGGCCTTGGCCCCGCGGCTGAGGCCGAGGCGTGTGTCCTGTCTTCTGCAGCAATGACGCGGGTCCTCACCCACATCTACCTTCACGATCCAGTGAGCGGCGAGCGTGCCGCTGCCGCTGCCGAGGCCGTGAAGGGTCGCACAGAGGCCCTGTTGGGGAAGTTCCGGGCCTTCAGCACCAAGCCGAAGCAAGGCGCCGCCGACCCCATCGCTCCGTGAGGCGTACTCAATCTGCGCTACTCCATCACTGACAAGTGACTCCGTCACGGCTCCTGGTTCTGCCTTTAATTCCTGCACATGTATCATGCCTCGGGGAGGCGTTTAAACTTGTGTTTGGCATCGAGATAACAGTGTGGACTGTAATATTTGCTTTTGAACTTCTTGAAATTTGTGCCTTTCCTTCCTACTTGCTTATGTTCTACGCCGGCAGAGCCCGGCCCTGCGCATGCCTCACCCAGCATGCCAAGGGGTGAGGGGCCACGTGACAAGTTAGGCTCCTGAGTCGCGATGCTCATGAGTCCCCCTTGGCGCACGAACAGCAAGTAGGGAGGTGTGATGCGGGTGGATCTACCGTTCTACGTCTACAGAGCCTGGCCGCGCGCGTACCTCACCCAGCGTTGGTCCCGACCGGAAACCAGGACGGGGCCATAGAGTGAGGGGCTACGTGACCAGTTAGGCTCCTGAGTCGCGATGCTCAGGAGTCCCCCTTGACGCTCAAATGGCCTTCGTACCTTTGCTCCACTCGGGGAGAGACGCGTGACGAACCAGGCCCGGGGGGACCTAGCTGGGCGGCGTGCGTCTGGGTGTGACCCAGGCGCAGCCCCCGTGCCCAGCCCCCTCGCGCGGCACTCCCGAGGGGAGGCGTTACGATGAGGCTAGACACTGAGCTCTGGGCTCCCTGAGCATAGCGCTACCATATGTGTACGGGCATAGCCGCTCCTCGGCAGTGTCATCAGCCAGCGCGGAGCATGGTGCTTCCACTGGTACGTGGGAGGGGGCCCCCCTCCGGGAGGAGCCCCCGGGGCGTGTACAGCCCCGCCCTGACATGTGGCTGGCACGGTACGGCCTGGCGAGGTGTATCTGGGCACCCGTGAGCCAGCGCGGGACTCATGGGGCCCTACCTCTAGGCGGGTTGCGCCAGGCACAGGGCCTTATCTTGTGATGTGTCCCTGCAAATTTGGTTAGATGTCGGCACTCTACGTCCTCGGGTCCCGGCCCTCGAGATGGTCTCAGCCGTTGCTGGTATGCCAGGTCGCGATGCCATGGACAAGGCCAGAGGGCGAGGGCTGGAGAGCCAGTAAGAGCCCTGAGTCGTGATGCTCAGGTACCCCCCCTTTAACGTGCAAGTGGTCGGCATGGAGAAGAAGAGGTGCCGTGGACCGGCATCAAATAATCAAGCATGGTGGGTCTAACGCATAATCGGAAATCAACGCAAACGGGATACATGCCGCTAGGCCTGGCCCGAGCAGCTTGGGGATCATGCGGCCCGAGGGGCGCCCCCAACAAGGTAAGCTAACAACATGGAATAAAAAAGGGATACACGCCGCAGGGACGGACCCACCCGGCCTGGGAATAATGCAGCCCTAGGGGGGGCGCTCCCAGCTGGAAATAAAACTCGAAAGACGTCACCTGATGATGTTGAGGACGAAGGAGCATTGATGTAGCAGGCTCGGTGGGCTGCGGGAGCCGATCCTCACGAGCCCCCAGGCCCAGGGGCCTCGGGAGGCTCCGGAGGCGCTAGCGGCTCCTCATGGGCCATCTCCATCCCTGCCAGGGCTGCGGAACGCCTGGCCTCTCGTGCCCCCGTGATGCCCCTCCTGAGGCGCTGGTACGTGTCAGCCGCGTTCGGCAAGCCGTAAGGCATGCGAACGTAGCTGTGGGGTGGGCCTCCGCAGCGCCCCACTCGCGAGGGCCAGAGGCGCTCCAGAGAGGCGACTCGGTTGAGCCCTGGTATGTTGATGCAGACGCGCAGCCCACCATCCTCGCCTGGATGGCGAGCCACTGCTGGTAGGCGGCGGCCGCCTTTCATGAATCTTGACTCCTGTAGCTCCTGAATGGCCTTGCTGACGAACTCCTGAGGGTCTGGGTCTCCTTGCCTTGCTCCTTCTTAAGGGAAACGTGCTTCGAAACATGCCTCCATGTGGTGCCCAAGCGCCTCCCTCGTGACCCTGGCTAGGTCGGTGGCCCTCCAGGGGAGATCCCCCGAGCCCTGCCTGAGGAGGGCGCCGGGCGTGCTTTCCTATGCGATGGAAGGAGGTTCCCCCTGGGCAGGCGCGGGCCTAGAGGGGCCTGCCTCCTAAGTGGTCGGGTCGGACGATGTCTTCTTCTTCTTAGGGGCGGTCTCGGGAGGCCTCCTGCTTCCACGATCCGGGTCTGCCAGTGACGTGGCCTGAAAGGCTCGTTCTAGGGAACACACCGCGTCCTTCTCTTCACATGGCACCGTGATGACTCCGCCGCTTCCTGGCATCTTGAGGACGTTGTAGCCGTGGTGAGTTACGGCCATGAACTTGGCCAGTGCTGGGTACCCAAGGATGGCGTTGTACGGCAGGCGAATGTGAGAGACGTCGAAGTCGATAAGCTCAGTGCGGTAGTTGTCGCGTGCCCCGAAGGTGATAGGGAGGCGGACCTGCCCAATCGGGACTGTGGAGCCGTCGGTGATACCGGAGAAAGGCTTGGTTGGCTGAAGCTGGCTGTAGGGAACTTGGAGGTTGTTGAATGTTTCCACGGACAGGACGTTGAGCCCTGCCCCGCCATCGATGAGGGTCTTGGTGACCACCACGTTGCTGATGATTGGGGAACAAAGCATCGGGAGAACTCCGGCTGTAGCCGCACACTTGAGCTGATCTGCTGAGCTGAACATGATGGCGCACGCCGACCACCTGAGAGGGCGCGTGGCTTCGAGCCTGGGGAGGACTGCGTTCACTTCGCGGGCGAACTGCTTGAAGATGCGCTGAGAGGCTGGGGCTTGTGCCCCGCCCAGGATGCAGGCGATCGCGCACGGCTCCTGGAAGCCCCCAGCCCCCTCGTCCTGGTGGCGGTCCTCGTTTCTCCTTGGCTGCGGCGGCAGCGGTGGGAGGCCTGCGTTGCCTTGCGGGCGATCCTCACGAGGCTGATCCCTCCAGTCTCCCTCGCGAGGCTGATCCCACCAGCCTCCCTCGCGAGGCGGGTCTTGCCAGCGATCCTCGCGAGGTTGATCGCGCCACCCTTGGCACGGGCCACGGTCTTCCCAGCGTCCTGCGTTCCTTCCTCCTCCTCGGCCGTAGCCCCGGTCACTGCGGTCAGGGCGACGGCCGATCCTTCCTTCTCGCATGGCTCGGAGCTCTTGACATTCGTTGGTGTTGTGGGTGTGGAGGTCGTGGTACACACAGTACCGGCTGCCCTTGGAAGGTTCGGTCTGATCTCTGCCCCGCTTGGTGTCTGGTTCTGCCGCGGGCACGGCAGCCCCCTTGCGCTTCACATCCTTGGCCTTGGGCTTCTTCTCTTATGGGTCCGCGACAGGCAGTTCGAGGAGGGAGAGACGCCCTTCCTCGGCCCTGGCGCACTTGGTTGCCAGGTTGAACAGTTCCAAGGAAGTGCACAGGTCTTCATGCATCGCCAGCTCCTCCTTCATCTTGACGTCGCGCACGCCGTCGGAGAAGGCCGAGATGATGGCCTCCTCAGTCACCTTGGGAATCTTGAGGCGCGCGTTGTTGAAGCGCTGGATGTACTTCTACAGGCTCTCCCCGGGCTGTTGCTTGATGCAGCGCATGTCGCTCACGGCGGGTGGCCGGTCGCGAGTGCCTTGGAAGTTGGCGATGAAGCAGGTGCGCATCTCGTCCCAGGAGGAGATTGTGCCTGGAGCCAGGTTTAGGAGCCAGGTGCGGGCCCCGTCCTTGAGTGCCATGGGGAACCAGTTCGCCATGACCTTCTTGTCTCCGTTGGCAGCTTCGATGCCCAGCTCGTAGAGCTGGAGGAACTCCGCAGGGTCAGCCGTGCCGTCATAGCGAGGAGGAAAGTCTGGCTTGAACTTGCCGGGCCACGTGACGTTGCGTAGCTCGGCGGTGAAGGCGCGGCAGCCTGCTGTGTCCACGGGAGGCCTTGGATGACGGGGAACTTGGTCTTGCATGTCCCCACGCGCTGCAGCTGGGAGCAGCGCGGGGTCTTGACGCGTGGGAGCAGGAGCATGGTCGCGACGTGCTGGAGCAGGGAGCGCCCGGGCAGCTTCCTGCGGGCGAGGGACTTCTTGACAGCTCTGCTCTTGCTGCACTGGCGCCTGACGGAGCGGGTTCCGCCCAGGGGCCACGCGCCTTGGAGCCATGGCGCCTTCCTGAGGAGGAGGCGGCCGGGGCGCCGCCGGAGCTTCATTGCCCGCGCGGGGCGGGGTGTGGTGCAGCGGAACGGACGGCGCAGGAGAGCCCCTTGCGGCGCGGACGAGCTTGGCGACGCGGTCGAGGCATTCTTCGTAGACGTCGTCGACGGGACGGTAGCGCAGGATCTCATTCTCCGCGATGAGTGCAGCCCGAGCCTCCATGGGCGCACGGAGCGCGCGGGACGAAGAACCAGCTGGGGCGAGCGAGGGAGTTGCGGTGCAGCCGTCTTGCCGCACGGACGGATGCTGGGACGATGCTTGCTGCTCGTCCCCCGCCGGGCCGGTGGCGGCGTTGACGGAAGGTGATGGGGAACGGCGAGGACGCCCGCTGACAGGGGCCGTCTGGGCGACGCGAGAAGCGAGCGCGGCCCGGCACTCAGCGCGGGCCCGACGAGCGTCAGACATGGGCATGACGAGCGTCAGACATGAGTCCCGGCGCACCCCTACATGGTGCGCCAAATGTCGGATTTCGGGTTTCGGCAGACCCTTGAGGTTCGAACACTGGGGAGCGCGCGAAGATTTCGCCTCCTGCCTACCTGCACTCCTCCGCCTTGCTAGGATCTAAACTAAGGAAAGAACAACACAAGAGACGCAGGGTTTATACAGGTTCGGGCCACCGTTGTGGTGTAATACCCTACTCCAGTGTGTGGTGTGGTGGATTGCCTCTTGGGCTGATGATGATGAACAATACAAGGAGGAACAGCCTCGCGAGGGTCTGTTCTTGGCTGGGGCGATAAACTGCTAGGAGGAGTTCAGTCGCCTTTCTCTCTCTCTCTTTCGGATCGAAACCCCTCTCTTTCCTTCCAACTTCTCAGCCCCCTTTGCTCTGTGGGTGGCTGGTCCTATTTATAGAGGCCCTGGTCCTCTTCCCAAATATCGAGCGGGAAGGGAGCCAACAATGGCGGGCTAATTTGAAGGGGGACAGCTAGTATCAGCTATCCTGACAAAAGTAGTCTTCGCCTGCGCAAAGCTCTGGTGATGACGCCATCTCGGGCTCCACGGTGACCTCCGTCTCGTAGTCCTCCTGGTCTTGGTCTCGTTCCACCGAAATGGCAACCTTTGCCTGATGCCTCGGTACTCCATGGCTGCGCTTGCCCCCTTTGCACCAAAGAGGAAGGGAGGACACTGCGCGGGCTGGCACCCGCCTGGCGCCCCCGGTCGTCATGGCTTGCGTCACGGGCACCTCGTGAGGTACCCCGCCTTGATCTCTCCGCCTCCTCGTGAGTCAGCCTGACGAGGCCGCACCTGAGGAAGCTCCGCGTCATCCGCCCCACGAGGCTTGGCCCCTCGCGAGGGTCTTGGGTTTGTGTTGGTGAAGATGGGCCGCGCTGGGCCCCCCTTTGAGCCACCCCGCAGGCCGCAGGCAGGCAAGTCTGGGGACCCCCGTTCCCAGAACGCCGACAGCTACAACCTCGCGTAGCATGGGATCAACTTTTTATCGCACGCTCTAAGGGGTGGCCTCCCCTCTCAGTCCCAACCGGAAACACCCATGCCCCCGGACCAGGTGACATGCCTACCAGCTACAACAGGTATCTTCCACCATGGCCTCTCTGTACAGTGTGTGCTAGGACAGGGGTTGACAACTTACTGAACCGTACCCTACCTACGGCAGGGACAAGTGGCATCACGAAACAAGTATGGGGGTTACTGGAACAAGACTTGATCTACGGCCGACTCAGGAGGCTTAAGTATTTCCTGCATGGTTTGCTCAAGAATGATATTTCACAGCCATCAGACACTACCACCACTCATCATACCTCCCCCTGCCCTACCGGTCATAACCGCCTCGACGAGGGACAAGCTCGTGTCTACACGAGACAGAGACTTTCCCGGGTCCTTCCCGGTAGGCATGAGAGTCATATGAGGGTGATTGCTATCACAAGCTTATCCATTTCCAACAGCAAGAATTTTCATTTATGTACTCAAGGTGTATGATCATATCGTCACAAACAAATAACCAACGCTTCATGTCGAGGTGGTGTTATAACCGTATCGAACAACCAACAAAACATTATGCCAGGGTTCAGAATGCTTGCCTTCAAGGTGTGGAGAGGTGAGGTGCTCTCCAAAACTTTTGAAAGTTTTCTCCTCTCTCCAACAAATCCTATTTTAAATAAATTTGAATTAACACATACTTTTAAAATAGTACAAAAAGGTTGTTTGGAAAATTTTGAAATAAATATGAAAATAAACTAGACAATATTTGAGAAACAACAGAAAAAGAATCAAGTCATTTCGATTTATATTTAAAAAGTTATAGCCAGTCAAAGTTTCAGTCAAACTCTGTTTCTAAAATAAAACAGAAAAGAAAATGTTTCAGATAAGAATACGCTTTCGAAGCAGGGGATACGCACTTGGGGGTTTTACACCTTCACTTATCCAGCGTGGACGGGCGCGTGGGTCACTGAAAGTGGGTCCACTGGTCAGGTTTGACCAGTCATCTCTCCCTCCTCTTCCTCTGCCCGAATGGAGGCGGGACTCCGGTGATCAACGCCGGCGAACGGCGGCTCCCCGTGGGCTCCAGAGGGTCGGGATGGATCCGTAAGATAGGGGCGGTCCTCCTGGTGGTCTTTGGGTCAGCGGGGGTGGAGGGAGTCGCCGGCGGCGAGCTTCGCGGTGGAGGAGGCTTCGGGTGGGTTTTGGGGTTCTGGGCTGCAGTGGTTCCCGATCGCATATGAGAGGCTGGGCAGCTCCGCTAGGTTGAGGGGAGTCGAGTGGTGTCGCTGGATGGGCGGGGGAGGCTCGGGTTGTGACGCACGGCACCGGAATGAGGCGGAGGCCGCACTGATCGGAGACGGGGAAGAGAGCTTCCCGCCGTCGATTGCTGGCCGTGGTAACTCTAGAGAGGTGGCTTGAGGTCGCCTGAATGCTTAGTCGAGCTTGGGGTTCCCTTTTATAGGCGGCCAACGTCGGTTCTATGGCGGTCGTGGATAAGATCGTCGGCGACCGTCATTCTGTAGGGGCATGGCGACGTGGCGGCGACGAGCGCTAGCGGACGCGTTTGTGGATGAGATCGAGCTGTCCCAGGGGCAGCTGGCGTGCTGGGGAGGCTCGGGCGGTGCTGCCATGGCCGGGGCCTGCTGTGGCCGGCCGCTAGTTGCCACGGCCGACCTGACGGCGGCGCTGTAGAGCTCCAGGGGCGGCTCTGCGGCGAGGGAAGGGGCGGGAGTGTTGGTTGCGAGCAGGGAAGGGCCAGAACGAGCGCGAGGCGACAACAGTGGGACGCGGCGACTCGGTGCGCGCACATGCAAAACGTGCGCTCTGGGCGCGCCCAGAGCACGCAAGCTGCGTGTTTGGCAGAATGCCACGGCATGCCAGAGGGCTCCAAATCACCTAAGGTTTAGCAGGTCTAGGCTAGGGCCATCTAGGAGTTTAGTGGACAAGCTGGTTAGGTCAGGGGATCAAGTTCACAAAGCAAACTAATAATCATGCCAAATCTGCTTATACACCCAAGGTGTTCGACAGAATGCTAAGTGCATCTAGGCAACTCTTGGGGGGGGGGGCAAAAGCTCCAGACAAGTGTCTCTTTAGATGAAGGAGAGCATGGCTAGGTCATTTGGACAAAGCCAGAAACTTGTTAGTGCAAGCTTTGCAAAACTTCAGTTTTGGACAAAAAGAACAATGCCTCATTGCATGCACTTAAAATCCTCCAATGGGTCCACTCTCCTGGACTTAAGGGTTTTGTAGGATGGGCTATAAGTAGGAAAAAGCTCATGGTTACTAGAGCAAGATAATTTAGGGTTGCAGTAGAAAACTCCCAACTGGGCCAGAATGAAAAAGAGATTGATTCACTCAAATTTTTCAAAGAACATCAATGGGTTTTTGCATAAAGTTGCATAACATACTCCTATGAGTATCCCAAAATTTTGGTGGAAGCTAGAAAGAAATATTAAAAGGGGTTGTAGTGCAAAATTGCTCTCTGGACCAGATTTGAAAACTTGGTGTAGAGCTCAAAATATCCAAAGAATGAAATATATTTTTGCATAGAGTGATTTAAAAACATCACATGGCATCCCCAAATTTTGGTTGGAATTTTAGATGAATTTATAAAAGGGTTGTAGTACAAATGGGGCCCTAAAACCATGGGAAACCATTTTTAAAGAAATGAAGATCAGGAAAAACAATTATATAATTAACCCCATAGATAAAAGAAAAGTTTTCTTGAGAGGGTAAACAAGTCCCAATATATTTGGAAAGTTTTACTTGGGGTAAAACTCCATAATAACCAAGAAAGGTTCTGAAATCAAAAGAAAGATCTAGAAAGTGAAAGTTTGAAATTTCCTGGCAAAATTTTAATTAATAAAGCAAGGCCAAATTTTTTGAGGTGTCACAACACTACCCCCCTTAAGAAAAATCTCGTCCTCGAGATTTGTTAAAAGTTGTTTTAAGAAAATATATGCAATAAAATGTGGCTACAGTGAGAGGGCAATAAGTGGTGTAAAACCAGAGTGTGGAACACTGCCGCTGCGTGGGAAAATCTACGATTAGGGGGAAAACGAGAGATTTCTACATTGGATACAGTAAATTTAGAATAAATCCTAAATTTAAAATACGCTGGTCATACCTAAGAGCACAGTGCTCTCTCTGGCTGACAGGTGGACCCGGGGCCCACTGTCAGCCTCTTCTTCTTCCTCTGGCTCTCTCTTCTTCCTCTCTCCCGCGTGCTTTCCCGCGCTTTCTCCACCGGTGACGTCTAGCGCGTAGGGCATCTAGGCTGTACCCGCGGTAGTGCGCGACGTGCTAGCTGCCGGTGCAGCGTGCACTCACCTCGCGGGCCAGCGTGCTGTCGGCACTGCTCGCGGATTCGCCTCCGAACACCGGCGATCGGGCGACGAGCGGCGCTGGTGGACTTCGCCACCATACACCGAGCTCGAGCTATAAAACGGCCGAGGTGCTTCTCTCTTCTTCCTCACACCTGGCCTCGCTTCTCCTTCTTCCTCCTCCATTTCTGTTTACAGAAGCTAGAGACGAGGTTTTAATGGCGGTGGCGATGCCGGATTGGTACGTGATCCTGATGTGTGGAGGGCTGGCGGCATTGCTGGGGCTCTCCGTGCTCCTGTGTGCGATGATCGTCGTGATGCTCCCACTCGAGTGTTGGCTCTCCGCGGTGGCGGTGATCACGAGGAGTAGGTGTGGTCTCGGGTGCTAACTGTTGTTGGTGTGCGGGAGGTAACTCGTATCCGGATGATTATCCACTAATCTCTCTTTCAGAGACTGTGGTGCGTTAGGGAGATGATTAGCCAGATGCAACACGGTTACGTGGTGTTGCAAGTAGTGTATGTGTTCAAGTGGTTGCGGTTGTGAGTCTGCTGCCGTGGTGCTGCGTGAATAAAATTCCATGTCGTGAGGAGACATATGTTGTAGCAACTCAGGGAAAAGAAATCTCACTCCAGGATTTCTCGCGAGGAAAAAAAATTAGTTAATCAAAATTTACAGCAGCAAAAATTACTCATTACAATTGAAACCAAATGTTCATCTCATCGCACAAGGTTTAGAATAACACGCATGAGTTACAACACTTAATTAAATGCGAGAATACAAGAACATAGCAGTGACGTCTAGAATGAAAATGGCAACTGGACGGGGTCCCGAGAAAACGTCTCTGGTACTGGGGCGCACTCTTCTTCTATCGGGGGAAGCGGATTGATCAGTCGATGAACGCGACTCTCCTGGTCGGGCCTAAGTGGTCTGCCGATGGCGATCTGAGGATTTAAATCAGTGAGGCTCTGGAGATAACCCATTACTCGCTGGGTCAAACTCTCTTGAGCGATGACATACTGGACAAGGTTGGCCAGTACTGGGTCTCTCTCAATTCGTCCTCCAGGAAAAGATGTCACTTCCCCGGGTGCTGCATGGCTCAGAAAGTAATAATACGCTCGTTCGCTGGCATAGGGTACCGCGAATCGAAGGCGAACAAGCGCTTCGTGTGCAGCTGCTTCTATGGCCATCTGTGGAGTCGACATAGATTTCCCCAGGAAGGAGACTTCCGTTGGGTCTTGGTTTGAGTTTACGGGAGGGATGTGCACTACTGCCCAATATTTCGAGGTGGATGAGGTGATCCTTGACTTGAGCAGCTCGTACTGGGGTGGCTGGGTAGAACCCATGGTACTGCAGGTAAAGTCCCACAATATTTTAACAAAGCTACCTGGGGTTGCATCTTGGGTCCTCAGATAAATGCTAGGGCTCGGCATGGCAAGAAATGGTTGTGAGGGTTGCGCACAAGATGAGGGGTACTCGGAAAGGTCACGAGGTGGGCTTTTATATAGAAACTGGGCTGGGTTATTTACCGCGGTGAGGGGCAACTGTTTGTCGGTTCTGCTCTCATGGGTTCGGGGTCCAAGCCACAGATACACACATCTCACAAAAGTGACGTGTTACTGTGGGTGCCGTCGGGGTTGGTTTTGGTAGCTACGTCCGGAATTAAAAAGGTAACCGTACATCAACACACTTATGCACAACTATTTTTTTAAATAGGGGCGCAGATCCAGACAACATTGTGGCAATACAAGATCACACAACTACAGGTTGTGGACATACTGAGACTCGGTACTACTCGAGTGACTTAGGCTACCTCGTTTATATCTAAGCGGGCGTGCCTTGTGGATGCCGAGGCTTCTCCATTGGCTTCACCGTCGGGGGTAGCTGGAGGGGGTTGAGGAACTAAAAGGCCGGGGTAGTGATGATGACCATCGCGGGGATTGTTGGCCACAATCCCGTTGGAGTGTGTTCCCAAAAGGCGACGGAGCACTTCTGGGGTCATCAAAGCACCTTGGTCGATGGCCGGGGCTGATCTCAAGGTCTCGATCGGCTGTCCGAACAGCATGACTGGGTTGTCGGCGTCGGGCTCATCTTCTCCTCTAGCCGGGGCTCGGCGAACCAGCTCTCCACGAGCTGTGATCAGATCAAGGGTGATTTGATCGAACAGTCCCTCTAGTGCACTTACATAGCGCACCAGATGCAACAATGCAGGATCCATCTCGTGATCTCCGTTGGCAACTTGTGGTGGTCTACCATACCCATCACGGCTGGGGTAGTAGTAGAAGGAGTGACAGTTAACTCGGGGCGACAAGTGCCGGAGTTGAACTATAGCTTCTCGAGCAGCTAGTTGGATGGCTTGTGGCTCAAAGGAAGTTGTCCTTCCGGTGAACCTGTAGGGGCGTTCTGGCGATAGACCCCTACCATAGACGTGCACAGTGGCCCAAAATTGACGGCTCTCACTGCTCATGGACCCCTGGTACACAACATACTTCGGGGGCTCTTCTAACACGAAGGCACGGCGGGTGAGGTTTGCTAGCACGGTTACAAAACCTCCAAGGTTGGTTGCTATGGTCTCATTGTGAACAATGGGGCCAGGCATTTTAGCTTGGTTTGGGGTTAGAGGCTGTGCTGTGCTGGGTTGAGACTAGCGTGCCCTTTTTATAGAAAAAGGGGACGGAGTCTTCCTTCGCACGCTTGCGAAAAAGACTATTCAGGGGCTGGTCACTGGCGTGTGACTGACAGGTTAGGCTGATAGGTTGGGCACCGACTTCCAAAAGGTGTCGGGTCACTGTGAGGCTATCTTACACGAGAAGCTTGGCCAGGGTTTGGTTAAGGTCTGGTGGGTTGTTTTACCTAGGTTTTTGACCTGGCTAAGATAGGATTAGCCAATGGTCAGCCAGGCTCTGATACCAAGTTTGTCAGGACCGGATTTTCGGGATATTAATTTCCCAAAAGCGGCCCTTGTGCTCACCAGCCCCAGTATTACTGTTAGCTGATGAGACACAAACTTGTTACAGAAACTCCAAGAAAAATACAAAATATGAAGTACAAGACCATTCTGGCCAATGGGTACAACAATTGGTTTCTAGGGGTTGATGGCGGAAGCGGTTTGCGGATCATCAGCATCTATGGGACTCCATTTCCCACAGGAACAACTGACCAGGATAACTCCTATCTTTGCGAGGCTGCTATCACCATTACGTAGGTTTCGGGGCTGTCATCGCAACGCTCCTTTCCACGCAAGAAATCTGGCCAAGACAATAGCCAGGGACAAGCCAGTGAGTACTTTGAATGTACTCGCAAACATTAAGAACACAGGTATAATATAGCCATTGATAATCATGTTTTGAAATATTCCATGATCACTTCGTCAGTTATGAAATAAGGTTCATGGTGCACGCAAGCAGATCATTCAACTAAAACATGAGTAAACAATCAGGGAGTAGAAATGAAAAGCACCGATTAGGTGTCTGAAGTGACGCCTCGAAAGGATAATAGTATGAAGCGTGCCTCAGTCGGGCGTCTGTGCGACACCACATAAAGGGCTTATAAGTAAATGAAATAACACGCATGCCACAGTAGGGCGTCTGGGCGACACCACATAAAGGGCTTATAAGTAAGTGAAATAACACGCATGCCACAGTCGGGCGTCTGGGCGACACCACATAAAGGGATTATAAGTAAATGAAATAACAGGCATGCCACAGTTGGGCGTCTGGGCGACACCACATAAAGGGCTTATATAAGAATAATCACGGTGAATATCCAGGAGGTAGAACCGTCCCATGGATACTCAATAATCCAAATAACATAAATGATTAGTCCATAATAATAATAATAATCATAATCATCATACGTCACAAGTTATGATCCATGTTCTGGTTTAGTAGTTTCTCCTCCGAAGACCGACACTAAGACCGACACTTGACCCATCCCAGACTGTAGTCCTTAACCACGGACACGGCTATTCGAATAGGCATTATATCTCTGCAGAGGGTGTACTCTTTACCCACGAGTAACGGATTTCTTTAGTCCATCGGAACTAATTCCATCTATGGTCTTATAGTCAAAAACACGCCTGACTTGCACACACCAGCTTAACTTTACTCATGTCTGGAATCACCCAGACACGTGTTAAGCAAAACTCTAAGTGGGGAGGCTACAACCTCGCGTAGCATGGGATCAAATTTTTATTGCGCGCTCTAAGGGGTGGCCTCCCCTCTTGGTCCCAACCGGAAACACCCATGCCCCCGGACCAGGTGGCATGCCTACCAGCTACAACCAGTATCTTCCACCATGGCCTCTTTGTACAGTGTGTGCTAGGATAGGGGTTGACAACTTACTGAACCGTACCCTACCTACGGCAGGGACAAGTGGCAGCACGAAACAAGTATGGGGGTTACTGTAACAAGACTCGATCTACGGCCGACTCAGGAGGCTTAAGTATTTCCTGCATGGTTAGCTCAAGAATGATATTTCACAGCCATCAGACACAACCACCACTCATCATACCTCCCCCTGCCCTACCGGTCATAACCGCCTCGACGAGGGACAAGCTCGTGTCTACACAAGACAGAGACTTTCCCGGGTCCTTCCCGGTAGGCATGAGAGGCATATGAGGGTGATTGCTATCACAAGCTTATCCATTTCCAACAGCAAGAATTTTCATTTATGCACTCAAGGTGTATGATCATATCGTCACAAAAAAAATAACCAACGCTTCATGTCGAGGTGGTGTTATAACCGTATCGAACAACCCACAAAACATTATGCCAGGGTTCAGAATGCTTGCCTTCAAGGTGTGCAGAGGTGAGGTGCTCTCCAAAACTTTTGAAAGTTTTCTCCTCTCTCCAACAAATCCTATTTTAAATAAATTTGAATTAACACATACTTTAAACACAGTACAAAAAGGTTGTTTGGAAAATTTTGAAATAAATATGAAAATAAACTAGACAATATTTGAGAAACAACAGAAAAAGAATCAAGTCATTTCGATTTATATTTAAATAGTTATAGCCAGTCAAAGTTTCAGCCAAACTCTGTTTTTAAAATAAAACAGAAAAGAAAACGTTTCAGATAAGAATACGCTTTCGAAGTAGGGGATAAACACTTGGGGGTTTTATGCCTTCACTTATCCAGCGTGGATGGGCGCGTGGGTCACTGATAGTGGGTCCACGGGGCCCACTGGTCAGTTTTGACCAGTCCTCTCTCCCTCCTCTTCCTCTGCCCGAATGGAGGCGGGACTCCGGTGATCAACGCTGGCGAACGGCGGCTCCCTGTGGGCTCCAGAGGGTCGGGATGGATCCGCAAGACCGGGGCGGTCCTCCTGGTGGTTGTTGGGTCGGCGGTGGTGGAGGGAGTCGCCGACGGCGAGCTCCGCGGCGGAGGAGGTTTCGTGTGGGTTTTGGGGTTCTGGGCTGCAGTGGTTCCCGATCGCATATGAGAGGCTGGGCAGCTCTGCTAGGTTGAGGGGAGTCGAGTGGTGTCGCTAGATGGGCGGGGAGGCTCGGGTTGTGACACACGGCACTGGAACGAGGCGGAGGCCGCACTGATCGGAGACGGGGAAGAGAGCTTCCCGCCGTCGATTGCTGGCCGTGGTAACTCTAGAGAGGTGGCTTGAGGTCGCCTTAATGCTTAGTCAAGCTCGGGGTTCCCTTTTATAGGCGGCCAAGGTCGGTTCTGCGGCGGTCGTGCATAAGCTCGTCGGCGACCGTCATTCTGTAGGGGCAGGGCGACGTGGCGGCGATGAGCGCTAGCGGACGCGTTTGCGGATGAGATCGAGTTGTCCCAGGGGCAGCTGGCGCGCTGGGGAGGCTCGGGCGGTGCTGCCATGGCCGGGGCCTGCTGTGGCCGGCCGCTAGTTGCCACGGCCGACCTGACGGCGGCGCTGTAGAGCTCCAGGGGCGGCTCTGCGGCGAGGGAAGGGGCGGGAGTGTTGGTTGCGAGCAGGGAAGGGCCAGAACGAGCGCGAGGCGACAACAGTGGGACGCGGCGACTCGGTGCGCGCACATGCAAAACGTGCGCTCTGGGCGCGCCCAGAGCACGCAAGCTGCGTGTTTGGCAGAATGCCACGGCATGCCAGAGGGCTCCAAATCACCTAAGGTTTAGCAGGTCTAGGCTAGGGCCATCTAGGAGTTTAGTGGACAAGCTGGTTAGGTCAGGGGATCAAGTTCACAAAGCAAACTAATAATCATGCCAAATCTGCTTATACACCCAAGGTGTTCGACAGAATGCTAAGTGCATCTAGGCAACTCTTGGGGGGGGGGGCAAAAGCTCCAGACCAGTGTCTCTTTAGATGAAGGAGAGCATGGCTAGGTCATTTGGACAAAGCCAGAAACTTGTTAGTGCACGCTTTGCAAAACTTCAGTTTTGGACAAAAAGAACAATGCCTCATTGCATGCACTTAAAATCCTCCAATTGGTCCACTCTCCTGGACTTAAGGGTTTTGTAGGATGGGCTATAAGTAGGAAAAAGCTCATGGTTACTAGAGCAAGATAATTTAGGGTTGCAGTAGAAAACTCCCAACTGGGCCAGAATGAAAAAGAGGTTGATTCACTCAATTTTTTCAAAAAACATCAATAGGTTTTTGCATAAAGTTGCATAACATACTCCTATGAGTATCCCAAAATTTTGGTGGAAGCTAGGAAGAAATATTAAAAGGGGTTGTAGTGCAAAATTGCTCTCTGGACCAGATTTGAAAACTTGGTGTAGAGCTCAAAATATCCAAAGAATGAAATATATTTTCGCATAAAAGTGATTTAAAAACATCGCATGGCATCCCCAAATTTTGGTTGGAATTTTAGATGAATTTATAAAAGGGTTGTAGTACAAATGGGGCCCTAAAACCATGGGAAACCATTTTTAAAGAAATGAAGATCAGGAAAAACAATTATATAATTAACCCCATAGATAAAAGAAAAGTTTTCTTGAGAGGGTAAACAAGTCCCAATATATTTGGAAAGTTTTACTTGGGGTAAAACTCCATAATAACCAAGAAAGGTTCTGAAAACAAAAGAAAGATCCAGAAAGTGGAAGTTTAAAATTTCCTGGCAAAATTTTAATTAATAAAACAAGGCCAAAATTTTTGGGGTGTCACATTCAACTACCGCAGCAAGTAACAGATGAATCATTGTTGTCCTAATGCAGTAAAAGAGAGCAGGAGCGAGAGAGTGGGATTGTATCGGAATGAACAAGGGGGTTTTGCTTGCCTGGCACTTCCGAAGATGATATAGCTCTTCATCGGTGTCATTGATCACATCGTCAAAACATATGTCTACCGAGGGGGAACAATCACCGGCAAACAGAGAAAGAAATACAATCAATGCAATGCACAACATGATGCATGAATGTGACATGGCACTATGCTATTGATTGGCCTAATGCAACTAGCAACAAGTTAAATGGAGTTGGTTTGAACACTAGGTTCAAATTCAAACTCCATATGTGCTTTCTTAAATGCCATTTAATTAGTTTGTCCAAAACAGCAATGTTAACTTTCTCAAATATGCATGAAAATGCCATAAACAGATTCCTTGAATTTTCTGATAATTTTTCATAAATAAATTATTTAATTTGGAGTTACGGTTGAATTTCTATGATTTTTAGAAGTTTATACTATTTTCTAGAATTTTCTAAAAAAGAATAAATCCAGAAAATGAGTTATTGCGTCAGCACTGCGTCACTGTGACGTCAGCTGGTGAACAGCGCCTAACCCAGGTCAAACCTGACGGTTGGGCCCCACTAGTCAGTCTCACAGTTAACTATTTGGGTTAACTAGACTAACTAAACAACACTGGGCCCACTGGTCAGTGACTAACTAAACTAACTTAATTAAGTTTAGCTCTAACTAACTGGGTTAGCCGGGCGAGGCCCGCATGTCAGTGACTCAAGGGTCAAACAGAGGTCAACCTCGGGTCAAACCCGACGCTAACTGGCTTTGACCCACTGTGGGGCCTACTGTCAGCGTCTGTTGAGGCCTAAGTGGCAGGGGTTAGTGCTAAACTAATGAAGCCACATCAGCTCACCGGAGTTACATCAGCGGCGACTAGGAACGCGGCGGAAGTTCGCCAGAATGGCGCCAGGGGCGGTGGCTGGGTGTGCTGAGGGCACCAGAGGGGAGCCCTCGCTTGGCTGCATCGAGCAGAGGCAGCAGCGGGTCATAGGGTGGCCGGAGCTCGCCGGAACTGAGCTCCCGGCGGCGCCAGAGTTCGGGTGCGAGCGGGGACGGTGTTGCAGTGTGCTAGAAGAGTGGGCGAAGAGCGTTGCGTGCTCCTGGGACCACGGGGAGCGCGGCGACGCGCTCGGATGCGAGCGGCAGTGGCTGCAACGGCGGCACGATGGCAATGGCGGACGGCAGCGCTCAGTCACATGGGCGAGGGTGCTACGGTACGGGAAGCGAGAAATTGATGGAGGGGAAACAGACAGGGGCTCACGCCGGTCATGATGAGCAGGCCAATGGGCTCGGGGATGCGCAGACGGCGTCGTGGCCTTGGCGGCGATCTCCAGCGGCCAGCGTTGAAGGAGATGGCGGTGGCAGCGTTTCGCGGCGTTCGGCGTTGCCCGTCTCGACGGAGACAACATGGACGACATCACGGAGCCCATGGGCATGTCGGTGGGGCATGGGGAAGGCGGTGGCCGCGGTTTCACGGCGACGCGGACGCGACAGCGTCAGCCATGGCGAGCAGGGGCGAGGGAGAGAGTGAGGGAGAGGAAAGATGGGCCAGGCCGGTTCGGGTCGTCGTCGAGGCGGTTCTGCCACGCATCCAACCGCTCGACGGCAAGCAGGAGGTGGCCAGCGCATCGTCAGCGCGCTCCAGCGAGCTGCTTCGTGCACTGGCGCGGGGAAGAAGACGCCCGTGCCCCTGGTGGGCTGGCTGGGCCATCTAGGCCGCCAGGTGGGCGCCAGGTAAGGAAACTCTCTCTCTCTCTCTGTCTTTCTATTAGTTTTCTGTTTTCTATTTATTTGATTTGTTTTGAATTAGTAATAATACTAACTCATTTCCATAAATCCTGGGATATATTTTGGGCTCTATTTGAAATATTTACAACTGCCCAAAATTGTTTCCAGGATTATTCGAGCATTTGAAATATTTATATTGATTAAATGCCCAAATTCAAATACCTAGGGATTTAATTCAAAGCCCAAATGTGTCCAGCAAAAATGCAAATCATCTTGGGTAGATGCTTCCACCTTAAACCAGAAATGATGAACATTTTTAAAAGGCATTTTGAGTTCATTGAAAATATGTTTATTTGGAACTATTTGAATTGCATTTGTGCTAGGGCTTGATCATCCCCATTTCAGAGTTTCATAAAACTTAAACATGATGACATGATGATCATGCAAGGTCAAGAAAAGGCTAAGGCTAGGGCTGTGACAACTCACCCCCACTAAACAAGAATCTCGTCCCGAGATTCAGACATAGGGTGAGAAGACAGAGGGGATACAAGGTAACACAATCTTCATGATCCCACTGCCCTTCTTGAAGATGTTGAATCATTACATCATCTTGCACTTGACGTCTTTGCCTTCGAGGGTTTCACCCAACACGATGATGACATAAATAAAATCTCTAGGAATCAATCTTTCAAAAACTCGAGCAACTCACGACCAACTCATGCTGTGAGACATGATAACATCTCTCGAGTTGGGACACAAATCACACAATAAGTGGGATGGAGGGAACAGACGTCGAAGGTTCAAATTGGTAGGCAACAACTCCACGCTTATGTAGATGGTGGGTATGTGCCAACGTGGCGAGGAGATAAGTTGCCACAATTCCATAACGGGCCACCTTAGGGAAGGTGACTCGTAGAACTATTCCCTTAAGTGGCAAAAAGAATTATGTTTGATACTTAGATCATTGAAACTCTCTATACCAGCCTACGGAGAATCACAAACGATTGTTTGATGGAGTTGGAAAGAATGGCACACTCTGACTAGAGTGGACGATGTGGACTACCTCTTTGAAGACAACACAATGGAGGATTTCTGCTTATCATCGAGAATGATTAGGACCCAAAGTAAGACCACTTTGAAAATGATCCTAAACAATTATTGAAAGTCGGACCACAGTAGAATGGCACCATGGCGGTGCAGGCTGGGAACAAAATGCAAGTGCTGGGAATGATTCTAGTAACTGGGGATAGGGTTCACCGGTAGAGGGTGCTTCCACCAGTTGGATAGCTATAGATAATTGAGAGAACGGAGGCACATTCTATCTAATGCCAGCGACAAAACTTAGTGCCTGAGCATGCTCTCAAGAACTTGAGCATTCCCATACTCATCAAGGTCTTACCAACATCTATGACGAGGATCCTGGCAACACATCCTACTACCACGATGACTAGTGGTGGACAATGCAGATGCAAAGGAAGACGACACCTTCCCAGATTTCACCTTAGCGAGGCCAAGGGAACAAAATCTGGACGATCGACCGAGAGACATTTAGCACTCCGCTTATAATGTTCCCCTTGATGTGCTAGCTTAACTCATTTATAGATATGGTTTGATATCTAGAACATCAAGTACAAGGTCGGACTTTGGGAGCATAAAAATCTATAAGGAATAACTATCGGAGTAAATCCTACGAAATCCTTATGGGGAGGTGGCCAACTTTTCCAATCAAGATACTACAATAACAGGTCTCCCGGCTAGGTGTGTTGACCAGAACATCAACCCTGTCGGGACCTACATCATAGATCCTGGAAAAGTTCCAACCATCATATCTGCCTGAGATTCAGATCTGGTTGATAATAGGATATTTCAGACAGCATGTCTGGAAAACAATGTTTGCAACACAAACCGACGAGATGACGTTGCGAGATTCTCAGGAAATGAACTACGATAGTAAGCTCCAAAACATGAGCCGGTTTTGCTACAAACCTGTGAACACGCTGTCCCAGACAAGCATGACCACATAGTAGTCTTATAATAAAACACTACCGAGTCCAGATGGGGAACCATCATCGAGGATATCGAAGTCCTTGTGTAAGTCTAGCTCTTAAGAAGAAACTTCTTCTCCTTGAACAAATCAATCAGCGGCTTGGTGTGCTAGGGATTCATATAGAATGAAGGTTGCAAGTCTCCAGACCACACAATACTTCGCACGTATGCATGACTGACTTGGGATGATTCCAGAGGAAGTGAAACAAACTTTCCCAAATTCATGGTGGCAACTTGCTTCAAATGCACGTGAACTAGAGGAAGTCACTTCTTACACCAAACATATGCTTCATGAGCTAGCATGAAGAAATGCTTTCAAAGTTTCCAACACTAGCTTAATGTTCAACATGAATCATGGATAAGATGAAAATATTGTCGATGGGCTCAACAACAGGTCATCCAGATTTCCGTGAAGATGGAATTCCATAATTATGTGAACAAGGTGATAGCATTGGTCAGACCGAAAAGATATAACGGTGTATGCTCGAGGAAACAACCACGAGTAAGACAACATTATGAGCATCATTGATTCTTATTTGACTTGACGATAGCCCACACTCAAATCAAGGTTTGGACAAGACGATAGATTCAACAACCGATCCCGAGGAACAATCGATGAAAATATCATCTTTCTTCAACACACACACACACACACACACACACACACACAAGGATATCCCTTTGGAATGAACTGAGCTGGATAAGCTTTCATCTTCCAACTCTCCAAGTTGTTGTTCAGCTTAACCAACTAGCTCAGGGTATCCAACACAAATTCTTGGAGAAGGGGTGGTTTACAAGAAACCAACTTGATCACGAGCTCAACATAACAGTCAGGGGGAAAACTGGTGATACTTTCGAGGAAATATTCAGAAAATTATGAACCACCGATATGTTTCTAAGCTCGGGAACAATCTTGCTTTTCAGAGCAAGACGATATGATCAAGAGAGCGAGGGACTGACACAATCCTAACTCATTGATCGAAGAGTGCACCAGGAAAAATGGGCTAGGTAGCACGATCAATCTTAGGATGATGATTCAATAACCAACACGCTAAGAAAGAAATTATTGTCCATTAGCTACCTAGCAACTAGTTGCTAGGAGTATTGATTTCACACATTACGGTTCAATTGTCGGTATTCCGGTTATGACAACACGATGACCGAGGAATGAATGATGATGGTGAGAAGTATCACTGCATCAAGAATTCATAAGAGATGGCACAATTCATATGATATTCTTGACATAAAGAGGGAACACTCCAAGGTAGAACAGAACAAAAGCTGGATTGGCATTTTGATCTGCGGGATACAACTACTTTGACCCATTCCTAGATATGGATGAGGTACTGGGGTTTGTTTCTCCTAGTCATTCTGAAATAGAATGGCTCGACGGACCACAAGAATAATAGGCACCGATGAACGAATGCTCACATACTCTTGACTATCAATTGATAGATGAAGGTCGGAATATAACGGAAGGGGGACAACTCAAAGGAACATATAACTTTCTGAGTTGTGGATGCACAGATTAGTATGTCGAACAAGTTCAACATATTTCTTCCGGATAACCCATGCACAAAGGTAGGGTTGGCAGAGTCACAACATAGAATGGAGAACTCATTAGGAGCACTCTGACGTGACCTTTTGGTTCAAAAGAACTCCTGCCAAGAATGGTTCATGATAATTGGAAGAAGGATGTACCACGAACCTCGAGGACTACCGCAAAGTTACTAATATCCTAAAGGAACTAGCAACACTATCAACATGAGGTAAGTAGGGCAAATCTTGGGTCAAGAACCCATGAGTAGAATAACTACTACTAAATGGCATCACGGGATGCTTTCGAGAATGGTGGCCAGAATCATCACACCGAGAACACAAAACATGGCTAGATTACTAGGTGACTCCCTAAAACACCTAGGGTCATAATAATAGCTCCAACATATATGTCGACGTAGTAGAGTTCCTCAACAGACCGTTAGTGTGCTTAATCTGGCCCAAAAGGACATCGGAAACGGGAAGAAAGGATTGCAAATGCATCAGACTAGTTAGAGACCTGGGATGACTCGGATAGCATAACGGCTGTAAATGCTCAAAAGATTTGAGACATCCTGCAAAATGGTGGCATAACCACTCAACATCACAATATCAAGGTTCCGAGACCAATTATGAACACACGGAAGTACTGGAAACTGATCTGCGGCATGAATCCATCAATCCTGTAAGTCAATGGGTTAGTAACACGTCATCCTCATAGATAGATGAGAAGGCCTAGTTTCTTAACCCCGTAGAAAGGAAGAGGTGACTCAGATTAGAGGGCATGAGAATAAGGAGTAAAAAGAGCCATATGTTCCATCCCACAATCAATTTCCTTATATAACTAAAGCATTTCTAGACTCAACTTCGACCAGTTTGGCTTGATAATCCTACAGGCAATCAGGCTCTGATACCAAAGCTGTCAGGACCCCGATTCCAAGTCACATCGATCTAGCCAGTAACACCTAATATCACTTTGCGGCCTCACGCACGGTATTCCCACGGGTGTCGCCTTACCATGGCCTGGGACCGTTTGCGCCTTTTGGCTCACGTATATGATAGTGTCGCTAGCATCCATATGACAGAGAACCCGGGCCGACATGGCTAGTCATGAAACCGAAGCGGCACTAACCTATGGGGACAGGCATACATGAATCACATCGAGCATGTCGGTCAGCAGCGTGTGAATCCGGGCTGTAGCACTGGGCTAACAGGACTCCGGGAACCCGGGCTGTAGCAGGCTAGGCAGGACTCCGGACGTCACCGCGTGACATTTCCCCGAAGGGACAGACACAGGAACGAAGTGAAACACATGCCGGCCAGTCAAGTGTTCCGGAGCAGTAGTGCTGGGCTAGCAGGACTTCGGTGAACCGGGCTGTAGCGGACTACTATGGCTCATGGAAGCACAATACTACATTTCCCCATAAGAGAGGCTGCCAAGGATAAACAACTAGATTGTCGGATCCCACACATACAAAGCATTTCAATCATACACACAATATGCTCGACATGTGTAAATACAACGTGGCATCACAACAAGACTCTACGACTCAAACATTTATTCATTAGGCTCCGAGGAGCGAGATATTACAAACATGGGTCTCATGACCCAACAATCATAGCATACAAATCAAGCACATGCAGAAGCTTAACATGTCTGAGTACAGACACCTACAAATGAAAAAGGCTAAGAAGCCTGACTATCTACCAGATCCTGTCGAGGGCACAAGATCGTAGCTGAGGTAGCAAGCTAAACGTCAAGGCCCACACGGAACTACTAGCGAGACTGACGTCTCTCTGCAAAACATAAATTAAGCAAACGTGAGTACAAATGTACCCAGCAAGACTTACATCAGAACTAACTACATATGCATCGGTATCAACAAGGGGGGTGGTGGAGTTTAACTGCAGCAAGCCAGCTTTGACTCAGTGGCTAACCTGAACTATGACAGCAAGCAACTCTTTTGAGGTGGCGCACATGAGTCCACATATTCACCATATCAATACACCACTATGGATCCGCTCCCGTCTCCCTACGAGAAGGGCATCCATAGCGCTCACGCTTATCTTGCGAGTTTTAGAGTATCCACTTTCACTTGTCTATGAACTATGCAAGGGGTCCAAGTTTCCATATCCGAGGAATCCAGCTATTCGAATAGATAATGATAACCCTGTAGGGGTGTACTTCTTCACACATGCTCCCACCACTTACCGTCGTTTACACGACATGTACTCGGCAACCTTCAAGCGGAATCCCAACAAGGGTGTCGGCCACGGCCTACCTAAACACTCAAGTCTCTAGTCCTGGTTTATCGCCTATCCAGGGTCCATCCGCAGGGAGTCCGGCCGAGGTTTCCACATACGGCCCCGAACAATGAGTACAGGGCTCCGAGACACCAAACGGGCGCCCGGCATGCCCGGCCACGGTGTATCTACCGCATCATAGCCCACCCCTAGGGTCAGCACTACGCACGGCCGCCAACACATAACCTACACACACCAGAAACTAGTTGCAACTCATGGACAGAGTACTAGGGTGATTAAGAAGCCGAGAGGGTCAATTAAGGATCCCAATGAGTGGTAGTAGCTGTTCACGGATCACAGACACAGAACTCAGTTCCTGAGGACGGTTTCAATGAGACAACCCACCATGTACTCCTACATGTCCTCTCACCGCTACCTTACCAAATCGTGTTCACACACTTAGCTCACACATAGTAGGACATGTTCACACACCTCCGATTCATCCCCGATGAATCAGACCTGACACAACTCTATGCAATAGCAGGCATGACAAACAAGCATGAATGAGTAGGCACATCAGGGCCCAAACAACTCCTACTCGTGCTAGTGGGTTTCATCTATTTACTGTGGCAATGTCAGGTAATGCAGAAGATAAGGGTTCAACTACCGGAGCAAGTAACAAATGAATCGTTGTTGTCCTAATGTAGTAAAAGAGAGCAGGAGCAAGAGAGTGGGATTGTATCAGAATTAACAAGAGGATTTTGCTTGCCTGGCACTTCCGAAGATGATATAGCTCTTCATCGGTGTCATTGATCACATCGTCGAAACATACGTCTACCGAGGGGGAACAATCACCAGCAAACACAGAAAGAAATACAATCAATGCAATGCACAACATGATGCATGAATGTGACATGGCAATATGTTGTTGATTGGCCTAATGCAACTAGCAACAAGTTAAATGGAGTTGGTTTGAACACTAGGTTCAAATTCAAACTCCATATGTGCTTTCTTAAATGCCATTTACTTAGTTTGTCCTAAACAGCAATGTTAACTTGCTCAAATATGCATCAACAAGCCATAAACAGATTCCTTGAATTTTTCTGGTAATTTTTCATATATAACTTATTTCATTTGGAGTTACGGTTGAATTTCCATGATCTTTAGAAGTTTATACTATTTTTTGGAATTTTCTGAAAAAGAATAAATCCAGAAAATGAGTTATTGCGTCAGCACTGCATCACTGTGCCGTCAGCTGGTGAACAGCGCCTAACCCAGGTCAAACCTGACGGTTGGGCCCCACTAGTCAGTCTCACAGTTAACTATTTGGGTTAACTAGACTAACTAAACAACACTGGGCCCACTGGTCAGTGACTAACTAAACTAACTTAATTAAGTTTAGCTCTAACTAACTGGGTTAGCCGGGCGAGGCCCGCATGTCAGTGACTCAAGGGTCAAACAGAGGTCAACCTCGGGTCAAACCCGACGCTAACTGGGCTTTGACCCACTGTGGGGCCTACTGTCAGCGTCTGTTGAGGCCTAAGTGGCAGGGGTTAGCGCTAAACTAATGAAGCCACATCAGCTCACCGGAGTTACATCAGCGGCGACTAGGAACGCGGCGGAAGTTCGCCAGAATGGCACCAGGGGCGGTGGCTGGGTGTGCTGAGGGCACCAGAGGGGAGCCCTCGCTCGGCTGCATCGAGCAGAGGCAGCAGCGGGTGAGTTCGGGTGCGAGCGGGGACGGTGTTGCAGTGTGCTAGAAGAGTGGATGAAGAGCGTTGCGTGCTCCTGGGACCACAGGGAGCGCGGCGACGCGCTCGGACGCGAGCGGCAGTGGCTGCAACGGCGGCATGGCGGCAATGGCGGACGGCAGCGCTCGGTCACGTGGGCGAGGGTGCTACGGTACGAGAAGCGAGAAATTGATGGAGGGGAAATAGACAGGGGCTCACATCGGTCATGATGAGCAGGCCAATGGGATCGGGGAAGCGCAGACGGCGCCGTGGCCTTGGCGGCGATCTCCGGCGGCCAGCGTTGAAGGAGACGGCGGTGGCAGCGTTTCGCGGTGTTCGGCGTTGCCCGTCTCGGCGGAGAGGACGTGGGCGACATCGCGGAGCCCATGGGCATGTCGGCAGGGCATGGGGAAGGCACTGGCCGCGGTTTCACTGCAACGCGAACGCGACAGCGTCGGCCATGGCGAGCAGGGGCGAGGGAGAGAGTGAGGGAGAGGAAAGACGGGCCAGGCCGGTTCGGGTCGTCGTCGAGGCAGTTCAGCCAGCGTCCAACCGCTCGGCGGCAAGTAGGAGGTGGCCAGCGCGTCGTTGGCATGCTCCAGCGAGCTACTTCGTGCGCTGGTGCGGGGAAGAAGACGCTCGTGCCCCTGGTGGGCTGGCTAGGCCAGCTGGGCCGCCAGGTGGGCGCCAGGTAAGGAAACTCTCTCTCTCTGTCTTTCTATTAGTTTTCTGTTTTCTATTTATTTGATTTGTTTTGAATTAGTAATAATACTAACTCATTTCCATAAATCTTGGGATATATTTTGGGCTCTATTTGAAATATTTTCAACTGCCCAAAATTGTTTCCAGGATTATTCGAGCATTTAAAATATTTATATTGATTAAATGCCCAAATTCAAATACCTAGGGATTTAATTCAAAGCCCAAATGTGTCCAGCAAAAATGCAAATCATCTTGGGTAGATGCTTCCACCTTAAACCAAAGATGATAAACATTTTTAAAAGGCATTTTGAGTTCATTCAAAATATTTTTATTTGGAACTATTTGAATTGCGTTTGTGCTAGGGCTTGATCATCCCCATTTCAGAGTTTCATAAAACTTAAACATGATGACATGATGATCATGCAAGGTCAAGCAAAGGCTAAGGCTAGGGCTGTGACACTTAGTCACCTTACCTCTCTCCACATAGTCTGTTGGGTCCCACCAGTCAGAGGGTGAAACAAACAAATTAATAAGAAAAATTAAAAGTGCCAGCGGTGTATCTTACCTCAGACATCTCGCTACTGCTCATGAACACTGTCCAATTGATCCCTCTGTTCGCTCACGTACTATTTCAAGTGAATGCTCATTATAACATGCACACAATACGCATGGATGCACTCACACACTAGCACGCGGCGGGCAGACTCACACTAGTTAGCACACATCACGCACACACCGGCGACCGGCGACAAAGTTGAGGCCGCAGGGTCGTACTTCGGTAGCCGCACGACAATCGTGCGCACAAGGCGAATAGAGAGACCTAGTGTGGGTGTCATCATAATCATCTTTGATGGCCATTGTGGGAGTCCTGGATTAGGGGGTCTCCGGACAGCCGGACTATATCCTTTGGCCGGACTGTTGGACTATGAAGATACAAGATTGAAGACTTCTTCCCGTGTCCGGATGGGACTCTCCTTGGCGTGGAAGGCAATCTTGGCAATACGGATATGTAGATCTGCTCCCTTGTAACCGACTTTGTGTAACCCTAGCCCCCTCTGGTGTCTATATAAACCGGAGGGTTTAGTCCGTAGGACAACAGACAATCATACCATAGGCTAGCTTCTAGGGTTTAGCCACTACGATCTCGCGGTAGATAAACTATTGTAATACTCATATCATCAATATCAATCAAGCAGGACGTAGGGTATTACCTCCATCAAGAGGGCCCGAACCTAGGTAAACATCGTGTCCCCTGCCTCCTGTTACCATCCGCCTTAGACGCACAGTTCGGGACCCCCTACCCGAGATCCGCCGGTTTTGACATCAACATTGGTGCTTTCATTGAGAGTTCCACAGTGCCATCACCATAAGGCTCGATGGCCCCTTCGATCATCGGTAACGATGCGGTCCATGGTGAGGTTTTCCTCCCCAGACAGATCTTCGTATTCGGCGGCGTCGCACTGCGGGCCAATTCGGTTGGCCATCTGGAGCAGATCGAGAGCTACGCCCCTGGCCATCAGGTTAGGTTCGGAAACTTAAACTACACTGCCGACATCCGCAGAGATTTGATCTTCGACGGATTCGAGCCCATGCCAGGTGCGCCGCACAATCACGACGAGCATGACGTAACTCTGCCGTCGGATAGTGTTCGGGAGATCGCATCTGCAACTACTCCGGTCTTCAATCCGGAGCAAATTGCGCCATTCGAGGACGGAGGGATAGACCCCGCCATGGAGGCCGCACTCTTAGTGGCGATGGAGCCGGATACTGACTTCACCCCTTACGAGAACCGTGTCGCCGAACCACTGGATTCGTCTCCAGCCACGGACTCCGAGCCGCCTGCATCCGTGCCTATCGAATCCGACTAGGCGCCGATCATGGAGTTCACCTCCACGGATATCTTTCAGCACTCGCCTTTCGGCAATGTGCTAAATTCATTAAAATCTCTCTCCTTGTCAGGAGAACGTTGGACGAATTATGTCCGGCTAGAATGGGAAGCGGACGATGAAGAAATTCGATGCCCACCCACCACCCACTTAGTAGCCACCGTCGACGATTTAACCGACATGCTCGATTTCGGCTCTGAAGACATCGACGGTATGGACGACGATGCAGGAGACGAACAGGAACCACCGCCCACAGGGCGCTGGACCGCCACCTCATCATATGATATATACATGGTGGACACCCCCAAAGAAGGCAATGGCGACGAGACAGCGGAGGATGACCCCTCCAAGAAGCAACCCAAGTGCCGACGCCAGCGGCGCCGCTCTAAGTCCCGCCACAGCAAAAGTAGTGATACCGGCACAAGAGACAATAACACTCTCGATAGTGCCGAAAACAACCACAATCCCCTCCAGCACGATGTAGAGCGGGAGGGTCAATAAGCTAGCCCTCTAGAGCAGGCAGCAGATGGAGAATCGGAGGAGGACAATTACATGCCTCTCTCCGAAGACAAGGTGAGCCTCGGCGATGAAGAATTTATCGTGCCTGAGGATCCCGTCGAGTAGGAGCGCTTCAAGCACCGGCTTATGGCCACAGCAAATAGCGTAAAGAAGAAGCAACAACAGCTTCAAGCTGATCGAGACTTGCTAGCAGATAGATGGACCGAAGTCCTTGCGGCCGAGGAATACGAACTCGAGCGCCCCTCCAGGAGTTACCCAAAGTGCAGGTTGTTACCTTACCTCGAGGAGGAAGCATTGAAACCCACTTCACCAGTGTACGATGCGGCTGACCGGCCACCGCGTGGCCAAGCTAGAGAGGCGTTTCAGCTTGAAGTTCAGCCTGCACCCCGCCGCAACTCAAACAAAAATACCAAGGCCCGGGGCAACACACGGGACCTGCGAGACATATTGGACAGTAGGGAAAAACATGCAAGGTCGATATACGGGTCACGGGGGCGCGCGCCAACGCAGGACGATGACTGTCGCGCCAGATACTCTAAAAGTAAATCCGGCCGGGCCGAATACAACAGACAAGACTCATATGAACTGCGTCATGATATAGCCCGGCACAGAGGCGCCGCGGACCCCCTATGCTTCACTGATGAAGTTATGGATCATGAATTCCCGGAGGGTTTCAAACCTGTAAATATCGAATCGTATGATGGTACAACAGATCCCGCTGTATGGATTGAGGATTCCCTCCTTCACATCCACATGGCTCGCGGTGATGATCTGCATGCCATCAAGTACCTCCTACTAAAACTCAAAGGACCAGCTCGGCATTGGCTGAATAGCTTGCCAGCAGACTCCGTCGGCAGTTGGGAGGATTTGGAAGAAGCATTCCTTGAAAACTTCCAGGGCACTTATGTGCGACTACCGGATGCTGATGACTGGAGCCATATAACTCAGCAGCTAGGGGAATCGGCCAGGCAATTCTAGACACGGTTCCTAACTAAGAAAAACCAAATTGTCGACTGTCCGGATGCAGAGGCCTTAGCGGCATTCAAGCATAACATCCGTGACGAGTGGCTTGCCCGGCACCTCGGCCAGGAGAAGACGAAGTCTATGGCAGCCCTCACGACACTCATGACCCTCTTTTGCGCGGGCGAGGATAGCTGGCTGGCCCGCAGCAAAAACACATCAAGGAATCCGGGCACTTCGGATACCAAAGATGCCAACGGCAGACCACGTCGTAACATACCAAAGCGCCGCAACAACGGCGATAACACCGATGATATGACAGCCAATGCCGGATTCAGAGGCTCTAGATCCAGTCAGCGGAAAAAGCCATTCAAAAGAAGTACTCCGGGCCCGTCCAGTTTGGACCACATACTCGATCGCTCGTGTCAAATCCACGGCACCCCGATAAACCAGCCAATCACACCAACAGAGAATGCTGGGTGTTCAAGCAGGCTGGCAAGTTAAATGCCGAAAACAAGGACAGGGGGCTGCATAGTGAGGACGAGGAGGAACCCCGGCCGCCGAACACGGGAGGACAGAAGAGGTTCCCCCCACAAGTGAAGATGGTGAACATGATATACGCAACCCACATTCCCAAGAGGGAACGAAAGCGTGCACTAAGGGACGTCTATGCGATGGAGCCCGTCACCCCAAAGTTCAACCCATGGTCCGCTTGTCGGATCACCTTTGATCGCAGGGACCACCCCACTAGTATACGTCATGGCGGATCCGCCACACTGGTCCTAGACCCCATCATCGACGGATTTCACCTCACTCGAGTCCTTATCGACGGCGGCAGCAGCCTGAACCTGCTCTATCAGGATACAGTGCGCAAAATGGGTATAGATCCCTCGAGGATCAAACCCACCAAAACCACCTTCAAGGGCGTCATCCCAGGTGTAGAGGCCCATTGCACGGGCTCAATCACACTGGAAGTGGTCTTCGGATCTCCGGACAACTTCCGAAGCAAGGAGTTAATTTTCGATATCATCCCGTTTCGCAGTGGCTATCACGCACTGCTCGGGCGAACCGCATTTGCAAAATTCAATGCAGTACCGCATTATGCATACCTCAAGCTCAAGATGCCAGGACCTAGGGCGGTCATAACAGTCAATGGAAACACAGAACGCTCGCTCCGCACGGAAGAGCACACTGCGGCCCTCGCAGCAGAAGCACAAAGCAGCCTTTTAAGGCAAACCGCCAGTTTGGCGATACAGCCCCCGGACACCGTCAAGTGAGTCTGGAGCAAACTGCAACATGATCGCCTGGCATGTTCAGAGCTCGCCTAGCAATTCGGCACCCGTCCCAGTCCCAGGCAAGCGACGAAATCCGTGCCGTGTGTACATAATTATGCACTGAAAATACCATGGGCATAGGCGAGGGCACGATCAGGGCACGTCCCGCAATGCGGCTTAACCGCCCTAGGGGCTGTATACCTTTATCATTTTTTCTCTTTCAAGACCTAACTCTCTGGAAGCCCTTTCCGGTAGTACGATTGCCGGACACATTACGGGAAGGAACATCCAAGGAGGCAAGAAGCTAAGATATACACGGGAACCCCTAGGTGTCTCTAATAATAATCGATATACCCGCTTTCTACTATTCATAAGCAGCTTGGCCTTGGATAAGACATGTCAAATAGTCCTATTTTCTGCTTATTGCACTACTTGTATCAGTATGCTTCGACATATTATTTAAATGCATAGCATTAGTCTATTATTGCATTACCCATCCCTTTTTCTTATATGTTCATTTAAGACAACTTGCACCCGTACATTCTGGTACGGTCAGTACGCCAGGGGCTTTCGTTTACCCCATAATACGGTGTGAGAAGTTCGAACACTTTCGATAGTGCGGCACCCCAAACTTATAGCATTATATGCATCAGCTCTGAATCATGTATTGGGTCAATAGTTGGGTTTGCCCAGCTCCCATGCTTTGGTACCTTACGTTCCGCTATATCGGCTAAGGTAGCGCTGGGAGAACTACTGCGATTGTGTCCCGGTTCTTCCAGACGAGCACCTCAGTAGAGAAAGCCAAAAACTGACTGTCATGATAAGGTGAGTGCTGGTCGCTGTTCGAGAGGTCTCAAGTCCTAAGACTTTTTCCGCTTCGGGCAAGGAGTCGGCCTTGCCTGACTTAGGCGTGTATAGCGCCCCAAATTCGGCCTTCCGAATACTAGTTGCTTCGCCAATATTTAAAATTGTAGACTTCTATGGCTAAGTGAGAGTGATAAAGCCTTATAGTTCGATATCCTGGTTCATTGTGCTGAACACCTCCCTTGAAGGACCCAAAATTGGGATAAAGAGTGCTCAGGTTTATTCCGAACACCCTAGTACTAGTTACATGGGAGCAGAAGCCGACGACTGGCCAACTCTCAGATTTTATAAACGGCCGCACAGAAGGTAATATTTTAAATTAAAAAAGCGTTGCATAGCGCAAATGAACTCGTTTCACATTACAGGATCACATGAGCACGTTCATTCAAAAATGACATCTCTGGCACATTCATCTGCCACAAGGTGGGAACCCTTCAGGACACTCTCATAATACATTTCAGGGCAGCGATGCTCCTTGCCCTCCGACGGCCCCTCCTTCACCAGCTTCACGGCGTCCAGCTTCGCCCAGTGCACCTTCGCCCGGGCAAAAGCCCTGCGCGCACCCTCGATGCAGACGGATCGCTTTATGACTTCATGCCGTGGGCAGGCATCCACTAGCCGCCTCACCAGACCGAAGTAGCTGCCGGGCAGGGGCTCGCCAGGCCATATCCAGACTATAAGACCCTTCATGGCCTGTTCGGCCGCCTTGTGAAGCTCGACCAATTGCTTCAGCTGGTTGCTCAAGGGCATTGGGTGTTCGGTCGCAGTATACTGGGACCAGAACAACTTTTCTGTCGAGCTCCCCTCCTCAGCTCAGTAAAACTCCGTGGCATCCAGTACACTGCGGGGAAGATCTGCAAACGCTCCTGGAGAGCTCTGAACTCGGGTAAGTATAAGGAAAGTGTCCTTCACATTCTTGCTTTGCATAATGAATGCCTTACCCGCTGCTATCTTCTTCACCGCATCCATCTCTTGGAGGGCCTTGTGGGCTTCAGCCTTGGCGCTCCGTGCGCTTTCGAGCACCTTCGCAAGCTCGAACTCTCGCGTCTTAGAGTCAAGCTCCAAGGACTCGTATTTTTTGGAGAGAGCCTCGAGCTCTTGCTGCACCTCGCCTACCCGGGCTTCTTGCTTTTCCCGCTCAAGGCGCTCCTTGGCCGCTTTGTCTTCGGCCTCGGAGAGTGCCTTCTTCAGGGTCGCCACCTCGGTCGTGGCCCCTGGCAAATTCATGATGATCCTATTACTTTACAACCGAACTTCTTTTTAAAATGAAGACAAGGTATTGCTTACCTTTGCTCTCCTCGAGCTGCCTCTTGGTAAGGCCGAGCTCGTCCTAGGACCGCTCCAGGTCCTGCTTCAGTTCAGAGACCTCCGCAGTACGTGCGACAACGGCCAGCAATGAAGCCTGCACATACACATACACATATTCTGATTAGACTCCTGGGTCATCATTTGATCCTCTATTCGGCCTTTCTTCGTGAACGCCGAATAGAGCATCATGGGCAACTGTCTATGCGGTAATATTTTATCATATTTCAATTCTTACCTCAAAGCCTGTTAGGAGCCTGGCACAAGCTTTGGTCAGTCCGTTTTTGGCGGACTGAACTTTCTCGATCACCGCACTCATGATAGTGTGGTGCTCTTCATCGATGGAAGCGCCGCGAAGTGCTTCCAGCAAGTTGTCCGGTGCCTCTGGATGGACAGAGGACACCGGCACGGGAGGCTTGCCCCCCTTAATGGTGTATTGCCTACCGGAGTCCGGAACCACCGAAGGTTCCAGGGCAGTATTCGGCTGGGGGCCGAACTTGGAGCCCGTGCGAGTCTTGCTCCCTTTGCGCCTAGGGTCCGGAAGGTTGCCTTGAGGTGCCCCCAGGACTACCTCCCCTCGGCTCGATGCCTTTCGGGACAACACCTCGACGTTGTTCGTAGGGCGAGGGGTGGAGGCGGTCGGAAGTGAATCGCTATTCATATTCGGCGAGTCCAATGAACCGTCTGAAGAATCTACGTTGAGATGAGCTCAGGACAGACTGCATAATCATATGCAGTGTAATGAGAAACAGTACAATAAAACATACCATGAATTACCATGGTGTCCGAATACTTACGACTTCGCCAGGGGATTTTCCCTGGGTAACCATTCGTCACCGCTGTAGGTGGCCGTCGTGGAGCAGTCCGGAAGGAGGGTCCTTCCTTTCTTGGACCCTTCGGCCTCCCTGGTTGGGTCGGCCTTCCTTTTCTTGTCTCCCCCGGCTGGGGAGGGGGAGAACTTTCCTCCTCCTCCCCCTCGTTTTCGTGGGAGGAGTGCACGTCGGAGTCATCAGACGATGAGTCCGATACAACCTTGCGCCGGAGACCCTTTCGGGTCCCCGTGGCCTTCTTCTTGGTCTTCTTCACCGGCACCTCGTAAGGTGCCGGAGCCAGCATCTCCGTTCGGAGAGCATCTGCAGGATCTTCAGGCAGGGGGGCTGGGTAATCGAGCTGCTCCGCTGTCTTTATCCAGTCCTGCTAATGACATGGAAGCTTAGATCCTGCACATGATTTAACTCGGGCAAATAAATACCTTGTCAGATATAAAAACTTACCGGATTGGCATGGCGCTTTGCGTTGAGTCCGTGGTCCTTGGTGAGGGAAGGAGGTACCTCGGCGCCCTTGAACAGCACCCTCCAGACGTCCTTGTGCGTCGTGTCGTAGAGTTCTCGCAGCGTTTGGTGCTTGGACGGGTCAGACTCCCACAAATTGAATGGACGTCGTTGACATGGGAGAATCCGGCGGAAGAGCATGACCTGGACCATGTTGACGAGCTTGATTTTGTTGCTCATCATGTTCCTGATGCTGGTCTGGAGTCAGGTTAGCTCTACCGAGGAACCCCAGGACAGGCCCTTCTCTTTCCAGGAAGTGAGCTGCGTGGGGATTCCAGATCGAAATTTGGGGGCCGCCACCCAGTTGGTGTTGTGCTGCTCGGTGATGTAGAACCACCCCGATTGCCACCCCTTTGTGGTCTCCACATAGGAGCCTTCGAGCCAGGTGACGTTAGGCATTTTGCCCACCATGGCGCCTCCGCACTCTGCTTGCTGGCCAACCACCACCTTCAGTTTGACATTGAAGGTCTTCAGCCACATGCCGAAATGGGGCTTGATGCGGAGGAAGGCCTCGCACACAACGATAAACACCAAGGTGTTGAGGATGAAATTCGGGGCCAGATCATGAAAATCCAGCCTGTAGTAGAACATGAGCCCGCGGACAAACGGGTGCAGGGGAAATCCCAGTCCGCGGACGAAGTGGGTAAGAAAAACTACCCTCTCATGGGGTTCGGGCGTAGGGATGATCTGCCCTGCATCTGGTAGCCGGTGGGCGATATCCGCGGCCAGATATCCGGTTTCTCATAACTTTGTGATGTTCTCCTCCGTGACGGAGGAGACCATCCACTTGCCTCCCGCTCTGTACATGTTTGGAGTGGTTTGAGAGGAAGGACAAGAGCTTGGGTGCTGGAGCTCAAGTGTGTGAGAATGGATAAGCGAGGAGGAAGAAGGCGTGGGTGAAAAGGAGGAATCTTTGTCCCTTTATAAGGGAGGAAGAGGTGATACGCCTCCCCAGTTGCCTGGTAAAACCGCTTATTCCCCAAGCACCGTAATTGATGGCGCGGTTGGGTTACCCACGTCTGTATTGATGAGAATCCTGTAATAAGGGGACACGATCTCTGCTTTGACAAGGCGTGTCAAGAAAACCGCCTCGCGTTATGTGCGGTGCTAGTTGAGAAAAACGGTTCGAATAATGACCGGGCCATGACGTGATGTCATGCTGTCAAAACGTGTCAGCAGATTTGACTTTTGGAAATATTATTCTCTCTACGGTGGGATGTGGAACTTGTTTTGCAGAGCCGGATACTGTCCTTGTGTTCAAAATTTTCCATGGAGTATTCGGAGGAGGTACCCGCCTTGCAATGCCGAAGACGAAACTGTGCACCGGACTCATCGTTATTGAAGCCTGGTTCAGGGGCTACTGAGGGAGTCCTGGATTAGGGGGTCTCCGGACAGCTGGACTATATCCTTTGGCCGGACTGTTGGACTATGAAGATACAAGATTGAAGACTTCGTCCTGTGTTTGGATGGGACTTTCCTTGGCGTGGAAGGCAAGCTTGGCAATACGGATATGTAGATCTCCTCCCTTGTAACCGACTTTGTGTAACCCTAGCCCCCTCCGGTGTCTATATAAACCGGAGGGTTTAGTCCGTAGGACAACAGAAAATCATACCATAGGCTAGCTTCTAGGGTTTAGCCTCTACGATCTCGCAGTAGATCAACTCTTGTAATACTCATATCATCAATATCAATCAAGCAGGATGTAGGGCATTACCTCCATCAAGAGGGCCCGAACCTGGGTAAACATCGTGTCCCCTGCCTCCTATTACCATCCGCCTTAGACGCACAGTTCGGGACCCCCTACCTGAGATCCGCCGGTTTTAACACCGACAGCCATATCATCTAACGCAGATGGAGATCGTATGCATTGCGCCACAAGCAGCGAGAGCTCGGACTTGGTGTACTGGTAGAGCAACAGGTCGACGACAGGCGAGGTACTGCACAAACTTGCGGCAATAGAGGCTAGCGTGCGACTTGAGTCCGTGCTAGTGTGTGTTCATGCACTACAAGCTGCGTGCTGCATGAGTATTTGCCAGTAGTTAATCACAACCGGAGATTGGTTTAGCTGGTTAACCTGTTTTTCCCATATAAAGCGTGAGGTCTAGTGTTCGAACCATGCCCCCGTGCATATTTTTTCGTTCAACTTCTTTCTTCCGCGCAATGATAGGTAGGACCCGCATGACAGAGAGAAAAGTGATTTGACAAGACACCAGGAGGTTTCTTTGACTGGTCAAAATGGATGAATACAGAGCTATACGATCTCGCAGTGACCGTATAATCACCTCATCACGTATATAGTTACAGTATCGACCGTATTCTTGAGTACAGTGACCAAAGTGAACTCATACGATAAGTTCAATGACCAACCTTGCATTTTACTCTTTTAATTATTTAGTTTGTACACTTTGCTCTCTTCCAATAATTTTGAGCACTTGTATTCGACCTAAGTCAGTGTGCCACCGTATCTCGTACTACTCCCTCCGTCTAGGTATAAGTCACGTTAGAAGGTGCAGCGGGACCAAGGTGCAAGCAGATTGGAGGAGAAGGAGAAACTTAACCGATCCTTCCTCCAATCAAAGCCCTGATTTATGTCTCTAAATGTAACAATTTGTCACAACAATTAAGAGATGCCGTTTTAGCTACCATGCAGGGCCACGTAGTAACTCGCATGCAAGCCGACTTTGATTTCTTGACTGATCAGCGCGTAGTTGCGCTCCATGCATTGGGTTTCCACGGGAGATAACAAGGCAGAGTAAGTAACAACGCTCGCTAGTAACAAGGCTAGGAGGGGATTTAGATGCGAAGTTAATGGACGACGCCTAACCATTTTGGGAATATCTGATTTTCAAAAGAGGACTTAACACCTAGACGGAGGGAGTACTACTCCTCAGTCTAGGTTTGATGGAATATTCGTCACCTCTTCTCTTCTTGTACGTACTCCATTTGTATCTCACTTCCTGTGGCTTCGCACTCGCATGATATTCCTATTCTATGAACCTTTGTGTGTGTGTGTGTGTGTTTAACAGCGCGCGTGTGTGTGTGTGTTAGAGAGAGCGACACATCGACCTACTCCTACAGAGAGATGGTGTGTAGTGTACGATTTAGCCACGAGAGTAGGTGCATCCTCTTGTTTCCGGGCGTCCATTCAGGACAGCTTCCACGCCCGTCCCTGACCAGCCTGGCCCACCCAAAGCCCCTCCATCGCCCGCGTGCACGTCCCACCTGAAACGGTCAGCACCGCTCCAAAGAATCGGTGCTGCATTCATGCCCGGGCAAAGCAGACGCGACCTCTCACTGGCGCCTACGTTGAAGGGAGAAGTAGATTCAAGAGTGATGGTTGCTTCGTACGTCCATCTTACTGCTGGGTCTATGTGATTTTACGGCTCATTAGTCATTATTACTAAGGTGGTACACCTGCTGGATGTCCCACGCTTCGGTGAAAGGAGGTACTAGATTACAATTTTCTCCATTTTTATAGCGGAGGAGTGTGAAAGAAGTGAAAACACACAGGCTCAGTGATTACATGGCCCACCTCACACTATCACCATATTTTCTGGACACCTTGTGACACCTAACCCTTTACATAGTAGTAGTACGTAGTACGTACTGTAATGTCTCAGTGAGATAAACTTGTACAATGCTATGAAGCTTCCAGCTTCTGTTTCATGTATCTTACGTCCAAGGTTGCCCCGTTGCAACATTCATCAAATACAAAGGAGAATAACATGCATGCTATTGCATCTCAATGATTGAGAGATCATAGCCAATATGTACTCCCTCCATTCCAAAATAAGTGTCTCAACTTTATGCAAACTTTACTACAAAGTTGTACTACTTCTAAAGTTGACACTTATTTTGGAACAGAGCCAACTAAAGAAAAAAACGATCCATGCAGTCCCTAGCACTTGAACCCTAAACCCTAAACACTTATTTTGGAACTGCACAAATTTGCTGGCAACGTTGAAGCTTCCGAAGAAATGAAGTTTGCAATCCTTTGGCCATCGGATCATTTTGTGTAGTTCCACTAAAATCGAGATGAGCATCCCTGTGGCAAAGAAATTGAAGAATCGTGATTATAATAAGATTACTAGGACTAGTTGATGAGACATAAACTCATCACAAATACAGTACGTAGAAGCCAGTAGAGGTATGTGCGGGGCAAAGAAGTAGACAAATTTCCACATGGAGCGATGTGGGCAGCTGGGGCAGTGGTGCAAGTTGGCAAGGAAGTTGTACCTGAGGGATGTCGAGGCATAGCTCAACCTAGAGGAGGGCGGCGGGAGGCAGCAACTGCCCATTTTGTGGCAGTGAGCAAGGGACGAAGGCAACCTCGCCGGCTTTGTGAGAGAGAACGGAGGGGACCCCTGATCAGGATGTGTCGACGGTGGGTTTTCGCCATCGGCAACGGAGACCACATCTACACAAAGCATCCACCACTTCCCCCAGTGGACGTGATCCGCCCGGATGTTAGAGACGTGGCCATAGTCCTTTTATGCGAGAGAGTGTGAAGAGAGCAACCCCAGAAATCAATCGTGTAGCCTCATCCTGGCCATGCATGTATATAGTGGAGCGGTTTCCTTTTCTCTCCATATGAACCTATTTATATTGCGTACGTGCCACTAAAGAAAAAAACTTTATTTATAAATGACACGGCACCGTTCATGCGTGGTTCCCGACCCTCCATTATTTATAAGTTAGTAACTACTACTAGACGCGTCAAATTATCACGTGGGCTGCATCATCTTATAGAAATGAGCTCCACCATGTCACGTGTGTGGTTGGGGAAGAAGCGAAAGACGCAAAGAGTGCTACTTGTACTACGTGCGTGGGTGCGTGCGCCTCTTCTCTTCGGGCATGGTTATTAAAAGTATAGCCCAGTACAACACCACGTGGTTATTATATATGGGCAAAGAGTACATGCAGTAATAATGACTAATAAGGCGTCAAATCATGAGGCCCACCTTTCTCTATGTTTGAACGAGGAAGAAACCATCATTTCACTCCATGTTGAATATCTATCTGCTGCTACCTCCTCAAATAAATAAAAATCCACTTCTACCTCCCTAGCATGGTTAATAATATAGCCATGTCAATAACGACGTAGAAATATCATTCAATGATACAATAGGGCTGGATCTAAGGCTGGTGATTTTTTTTACTTTGTCTCTTTCTCTTTTTGTCTCATTTACTCATTTTACATAGGAGCACGTGTAGAGGATGGCTATTCCTTTCGGTGGGACTTCTTCATGGGGTTTAAGACTAAGCGACTCCGAATTATGCCCGCTGCCTACCACTCGGAATCGTGCTATCTATGATAGGGAGTACTACTCCCATTGCAACATTGAGGTCCACTCGGTCTACCACGTCCTATAAGAAGAGACTGTCATGCAAAACCTACATCTTGTTGCCTTCTTCCTCATACAGCATGTACCACTGGTATGTATGTACGTACGTACGTACGTACGTACTACTACTACTACTACTACTCATTACTTGGGAAAACCCTAGCAGTAGCACAGCTATTTTCCTATCAGTAGCACGGGACGACGCGCTACTGATAAGGCGCTATAGCTAACGTATAGCAGTAGCGCCTATCGTCCCACGCTACTGCTATGCATGGCTAGAAGTAGCGCGCTTTAGTGAAGAGTGTTGCTGCTAATATCTGCAGCGCATTTTAGCAGGAAGCGCTACTGCTAACTTTGTTCCCGTCGCTACTGCTAGTTTTATTAGTATTTTCTGCATATTTGTTTTGTATTTGAATAGGCTTTATACAATAATCTTTAGCATATCATACACATACAAATGTAATCATAGCATATACATACAAATAGTCTCATCAAATCATGTCAACATCATAATCATCATCCAACACAAAGTGGTCTCTCGTCATCATCTCGAAAATAGAGATACAAGTATCGATTACTTGCAACTGCATCATCATCCATCTAAACAATGATATACGTGAGAAGAGCTATCACTTTGAGTGAGAGCGGCACTATGTAGAACATGGGTTCGTATCCCTCTCCCGCATTAGCGTGAACCTAAACTAACTACTGCCTGTCGCTCGGAAACCAGAAACCGGTACACCTGGGCCTGACACTCCGGCCACTTGTCGTATATATACTCCTTGCGTAGCACTTCTTCGCCATCGATGATCTATGCACCTGCATCGTCATATGAGTTGATGATATGCCACATATAGAGTTGAGCTACAGAAAGAGACATACTTGGAAAAAATAGAAGCAACATATCATAAGCATAAATAACAAAGTTGATCGTACCCAAAATGCCCTAACTAGAGTGATCGTCCCTAGTAGAGGAGGACGGTTTAATTACATCACAAATGAAGTTTCATCGTGCATAACTCAAAGTTTCGTCATACAGAAAGTATGGACTAAATGGACACATTGTCATATATCGACAATCACTCCAACATGTAGTACCATCCATCCAAGTCAGGCAGATAGTCCCCGAGCCTAGTGAAAGTCTTGAGGTCGAGACGCTGAGCGGCTACCCGTGTTCGGGCGTCTTCCCGCGACATTTTTCCTTCTTCGTAGAACATCCCTGTTTTTCTGACGACCTCCTTCATGATGATTTGCGCAAGTTCATGCCGGATGTGATAGAACTCAGCTCGAAGTCGATGATCCTCGATATTTCCTACGTTCTTTGCCCATTGTGGAATATGGGCATCGCCGGATGTAGGTGACATGCGAAGGTTCTGGTGATCCCATCTGTACTCCAACATGTGGTGTAGGACATAGAATCCATCATTAAGACAATCACTCGGTTGCTGAATGCAGCAGAAGTCGGTCTTATGGCCGAAGGCGGGCCTGCCGTCCCTTCTCTTCTTGTCCTTGACCTCTCCACCCCGTGCGTCGTAGTAAAACATAGCACTGTCAAGAACATCCTTGATGTGGGTGTAATCCTTTTTGTTAATGTTCTTCGATGAGTCCAAGTAAAGAGCGTGGGAGTATCGAAGGTAGAGGATGATGAGGACGGCGCGCCCGCCGCTGCGCAAAATAAGTACACCTCAAATTAATTAGCCTCCACCGTGCAAATGAATGATTGAAATCGACGGAAGGATATCTGCGCGGATGACTTACAGGGGATGATAAGGCACGAGAATCGCCTCCTTGTCCTTATTGGCGAGCATGAATTGACGATGTATTCCCTCGCGTATTCACGCTGCTTTGCGCAGACTCCCAAGAAGCCCTCGTGCATGAAGTACGGGTCAGCGACACAGATATGAGGTATCTACTCAACCCCAATGGTGTAGTTCATGTGCAAGGCATAAAGGCAGACAAACGTAAAATCCAGCTTCTTCATGTGAAACACGTCGAATATGTAATCGAATCGAAGGAAGAACTTCTCCGCGGGGAATGTGTTGACGTACGACAATTGCTGTGGAATGTTAACCATGTAGAGTGATCCTGGATCTTTCGAGGCGATGAGGCCTTTCTCTATCCGCAGTACATCGTCATGAAGTCCCCTTAGATCGCCGAATCTGGCCCCTAGCACTACTGCAGGTAGGATTGGTTGACCGGGGATATGCCATTTATCCGCACCGGGGATATCTATACGGTCTTGAACCCGAGGCTGCTGAGGCCGCTGGATCATAGAATCAACTTTTTTGCCATTCCTCGGTCTCTTCCTAGACTTCTTTCCTATTGGAAGGTCGTACATAAAACGTTCAGCCTCCAAAGACGGCAATTCAGGCACCGACTCATGACGCTCAAACCCTAAGTAGGCGCCAGTATTGACTTACTGTTGAGTGCCATCGTCATCCTCATCCTCATCTATGGCGACATCACCAGCGGCTAATGGAGCCTTTTCCTCACCCCCTCCGTTGTGATCGAGCACGATAGCCGACACTAATTGGGTAGGTGAGGTGTTGATGTTCATACCTAATTGCGTGCTCGTGGGTGTGCTCCCGGCCGCCTCCAGACGAAGCAGACTCTTTGGCCACAACAGGACTCACCCATTGCAACAATCACCAAGCCGCCGCAGGGTCTTGTCGTCATCCCCCTCTAGTACCAGAGGAGCCAAATTCTCGTGGCCCGGTTTGACACTGGCCACGGAAACCTTGAAGGCGTTCGGGGGGATCGGCCGGCTGTGGAACAATGGTTCCTTCAGCTTCATTATCGTCGCCTTCCCCACGTCCACCTTCTGGTCGCCGATGGTGTACAATATGGTGCACAGGGTTTCGTCGGCCTACAAAGAAAAGTCTGCGACATGAGACATCCGAAAGGCAACGAAAACGGAAGATTATACATTTATTAAAGGGGGTCGGTGTGACAGATATCGTGAGGTCATAGAGCTCAGCCAAAGACGAAGCACCGCCGAGCACGTCCGGTGCCGGAGCCGGTGCGGGAGCAGGTGCAGCTGCAAGTGCTGGTGCAACGCTAGTCGAGCTGCTCCCCAAGAAGTCAGCAAGGGGAAAGTCCGCTGCATTTTTTTTCTGGATTTTTCCTGGACCAATTTTAAACAGCCGGAACCAAGGAAGTAGACATATCTACAACCACCTGTTTTGCGGCAGCTACCGCTGCTGCGACTGTCTGAGATGATTTCTTCTCGACCGCAATCTCAACCTTCTTGTCGATGTTTTCTTCAGTTAACCTCCGTCTTTCCTTTCTCTCCTCCGTGGTCTCACGGTAGTACTTCTTCCACGTGGCGCCGTCTCCAACACCGTGCACGCGTCCATACGATGGTCGAATCTCCACCGGGAGTCGCTTCAATATGTTCAATGCCCGGTTGAATGGAGTGTCCCACTTGGGCCTCGCCAATGCCTCAGACGGCGAGTCACTTTCGGCCACAATCCTGTGCTACTCTCTCTCAAAAGGCACAAGGATCGTTTACAAATATGACTAACATGCAGTCGAATTGATCAAAAACTAAAATTACCAGCAGTCTCATGAACTCCATCGTGACCACGTTCGTCTCGAAAACCTTCTTCACTGGGTCCCAACGGTGCCGGGCCCTGAGGACGTCACGCTCCTGTGGGACGGTGAAATCCGCCAAGGGGTCTGGGATACCCAGACTCGCGGCTTACGCGTCCTCCTTGGCCCATATGGACCTCTTCCCGCCGTAACCACGGCTTTCGAGGTGGTGGCACCCAATGTTCCTCTGTTGAAGCCCCTTCATGTACTTCAACTTTTTTTGGCAGCTTCGGCCTCGCAAGCCGCCTTGAATATTTCAAAGTGCTCTGCCGTGATTGTCGGATTATCCTTTACAATCTCGGAGTAGGGTTCCTTTTTGTCGATGATCCTTGCTTTCACCCTTATTTTCCAGGCGGCCAACGCCTCGCTAAACTTGGTCATGGCGTGTTTGTTTATCTTCTTAATTGTCGGGTGCTTATCTGGATCTTTATAATCCTTTTCATTCCGGCACGGGAACAAGAATATCTGGTGCAGGTTCTTTAGGAGGGAGGGCCTCATATTATCTATCTCCTATAGTTTCTCATCGCTGATGGTGGCGGTTGTCCGTACGATGCATCCTATTTGATTGCCGTATCACGCGCGCGCTTCCTCGGGCGCGTTTGGCTCAAAATTGCCGTCGTCCACGTCCATGACCACCAGTCTAGTAGTCCTGAGTTTGTTAGGAAGTCGTTGCCTCTTTGCTTTCGGTTCTACACCGGCTCCGCTCCCCGAGGCAGCGCCGGTCTCAGTCTCAGCGCCGGTCTCGATGCCGGTCTGAGTCTCAGCGCCGATCTCAGTCTCAGCACGAGTCTACGTGTCGGTCTCAGTCCCCTATGCGACCGGTGGGCCCAGCAACAACATCGGTTGATCATCAGCAAGGCTCAAAAATTCGTCTGCCGCCAGGTAGACGTCGTCGCAATCACCAGAACCCTGTCCTTCATCGTTGCTAGCTGTGTTTCCTACGATTAAATCTAGTCAATTAATTCTAGACCTAATAAAATGAATAATGACATAAAAAGGCCTATGTTTTGCAAGAACGTTGACTCCTTCTCGGTGCGGCAAATCCGGGCACTCGATATGTCCTAGTTGTAGCACAAGTAATGCCGAAATTCACGGAAAATTTCGGCATGACCTTTACTAAAAAGTGGACAAATCGAGAACCTGAAATTTGCCGGAATGGAACTGAATCAACATTCCAGCAAAACATAGGCCACTCAGCTTCATTCCCTGGAAATATTGTTCAAATATCCATCTTCGACACCGCAACACATGTCCAAATATACACGAGCAACCACATGTCCAAATATACATGTCCAAATTTCACAAGCTAATTCAAAAACAAAGTGTAGAAGAAAATTCATTTAACTACTAATAGAACAAAATTCAGTTAACTTTAGTGCTCTATAATGATGAAAGGAAAAAAATCCAGTTAACTACTAATTTCATTCATTTAGGTTATACATTTAACTTCACGTAATTAACCTACTGTACCACTACTACTAGCAGCACTACTAACCTAATTAACCTAGCAAAACTCTACCGCCCTAACTAAAAAACATCTAATTAACATCTACTAGTACCACTACTGCCCTAACCTAATTAACATCTACTAGTATCACTATATACTACAAGCAGCATCTACCCTAATTAAACCCTACTGCCCTAACTAACTTTTGTTGTAAACTAAATTTTTTGCTCTAAACTAATTTTTGCTCTAACACCTACTACTTAACATCTTTTGCTCTAAACTAATTTTTTTGCTAGCTGTAAACTAACTTTTGCTCTACTAATTTTTGCTCTAAAATGAGAGAGAGAGAGAGGAGTGGGGTAGGGGTGGGGGACTTACAGAGAGGGGAGAAACGGTGGCGGGGAGGTGCTCGGCGACGGAGGCGGGGGCAGAGAGGGCGGGCTCAGGCACGGGCAGTGGCGGTCCTTGGCGGGCTCGGGCGGTGGTGAGGTCGAGGGCTGTGACGATGAGGTCGAGGGCGGCCTCGGGAGGCGGCGGTGAGGCTGAGTGCGGCATCAGGTGGCGGCGGTGAGGATGACGGCGGCCTCGGGGGGAGACGGTGAGGTTGCGGGCGTCCACGCCGGGAGGAGACGGCGGCGAAGTGGGGAAATGGCAAATTGGGGAGACGGCGGCGAGGGCGAGGGATTTGGGGGAGAAGTGGTGGCCGGGGGAAGGGAAACCACTGTTTAATTGAAACATAACGGTAGCGCGTTCCTGAAAACGCGCTATAGCTAAGTTAGCTAAAGCGCGTTTCCTGAAACGCGCTACTGCTATTCCTTTCTCCTTTTTCCCCTTTTTCATTTATTTTTCTTTACATTTTATTTTTTTCTTTCTCCCTTTTCTATTTCTTTCATTTTCATTTACTTTTCTACTTGTTTTTCATTTTATTTTATTTTCGTTAGCAGTACCGTCTTACACATAAACGCACCGCTACAACAAAATTAGCGGCAACACTATTTCAAAACGAGCGGTACTACTATGTGTAGTCGATCAGCTTAGTGGTGGGAATTTTTGTAGTAGCGCTTTTACATCGGGACGCGCTACTGCTATATATGTATCTGCAACATGGTTATTTAGCAGTAGCGCCCTTTTTTAACATGCGCTACTGCTAAAGTTCTGTGTATAGGCTTTTCCCTAGTAGTGCCTACTAGTACTACTACTACTACTACTACTACTACTACTACTACTACTACTATTACTACTACTACTACTACTACTACTACTACTAATACTACTACTACTACTAGTACGACTACTCATTCTCCTATACACCTTGCGCTTGGCATCTCCAAAATATTAACCTTGCGCTTGGCTCTTCGCCTCTTCGGGAAGTCGAGCAATAATGGTACGACAGTATATATTGTTCTGGCTATCTGAGACCGAATGAATTGCTGCATGTCCACCACATGGGCGAGGGTCGAGCGAGGGTCGAGGGGTGAGGGGCGAGGGAGAGTGCGTACTAGTATTACGCCCATTTAATATGGACTACATACGGAGCAAAATGAGTGAATCTACACTCTAAAATACGTCTATATACATCAGTGTTTGGAGTATGTACTAGTAGTTAATATTGAAATCTACTAAAAGACATATATTTCAAACAATATGATAATCTCTCTAACCAAGGTAGGGACGAGGAGTAAATGGAGGGAGTGGTAACATTTTCTCCTGTTCCTGCGAGCCCCCGCGCGCATGGGCGAGGGAGCGGGTGTAAGGCATACTCTAGTAAGCAAGCTTCACCTCATCCTGCGAGCCACCGCACCCGTGGGTGGGGGAGATGGCGTACTAAGCAAACTTCTCCTCGTTTTACGAGGAGAAGGGACACATCAAAAGTAATACATACAGAGCATCTCTAGTGTATAGAGCCTTGCCTCTAAGGTAGGCCCCACGTGGTTTACCTCTTTTTTAACAAAATGCGTCAAGTCACAATTTGTTTGTTCACCTATGGTACATGATCCTCCATAAAGTGGACAACCAGTACACGTGTCAAATTACCACATGGGCTGCATTTTCATACAAAAATGAGCTCCACCATGTACCCACGCGGGTGTAGTTGGGAAAGAGGATTTGGGAAAGAGACGGGAGTACATGCACTGTGCGTGCACCTCTTCTCTTCGTGCACGCCCCCCACCTACGTGGGTGTTTGTGAGAGAGATACAAACCTAGACAGATGGCGTATGCATTCGTGAGTGTTTTTTGTTGGCGGGTGATTTCGTGAATGTATTTATGGGAATATTTGTCGATGATATCTCAAACAAAAATTTGACACCTGCAATGTGTGTGAAACAAAGGCCTATCTATATCATATATAGAGGGGGCAATCCATGAGAAGAGAGGGAGGGGTAATAGATATCGATAAAGTCGAAGAGAGGATCAAGTGGGTGGGTGCGAGATTGATGAAGAGAGCCATCAAAATTGTGTGTGCAAGTCAAAGATATAGGGCGAGTGACCTACCGGGACGTCAGAGGGCATGGGGAAAGTTTGTGTGTGGCAGGGAGACATGACTAGAGTGATGGATGTATCAGTGTGTGGGGGGGGGAGGGGAGGCAGAGACCTAACTAGAGAGGTAGATCGACTCGTATATGTGTTGAGAAGGAGAGACCCAACTATGTGTTGAGGGAGATCGGTTGACATCCCTACATAAGTGAAGGACGGGAAATAGGTTGGGACAGAGAGAGAGAGAGGAGAGAGAGGGGAAGAGGGAGGGAGAGGGGTAGAGTGCTGGATGGGTGATGGAGTTGCTTCTCGAAGATGGTGGGAGAGGCCTACTAGACAAACTAAGGGTAGAAATGCAATATTATCAATAAGAGTGGGGATGTGTTTCTGTGTGTGCGTGTACGTGATAGATGTGTCGGGATTGTCGGCGTCCTGGGAACAGGGGTACCCAGACTTGCCTGCCTGCGGCACAACGTGTGGCTCCACCAACGGCCTAGTACGGCCCATCTTCATCAGCAACCACTTAAGACCCTTGCGAGGGGCCAAGCCTCGTGAGGCGGATGACACCAAGACCTCCCCAGGGGCAGCATCGCTACGCTGGCTCCCGAGGAGCAGAGATATCTATGCAAGGGGCACCTCGCGAGGTCCGTGTGATGTGAGCCATGACAACCAAAGCCAGGCGGGCGCCAACAGGCGCAGAGTACATGTTTCCTCTTTGGTGCTAAAGGGGCAAGCACAGGTGAGGAGTCCCGAGGCATCAGACCAGCGGGACGGAGGTCACCGTGGAGCCCATGGCGGCGTCACCACCAGAAACTTTGGCAGGAAAACACCACCTTTTGTCAGGATAACTTCTAGTTGTCTCCCTTCGAAATTGGCCGTTGTGGGATCCCTTCCTACCTAAACATTTGGGAAGAGGACCAGGGCCTCCGTAAATAGGACTAGCCACCATCGTAGTCAAGGATCAGCTCATCTTGGATCAGATCCACTCCACCAAGGCCATCTCTCCAGCTCATTGAGCTCAAGAACACCTCTCCTCAGGAGGCTGTTCATCCATTGTACTAGTTCATCCCTAGCCCACGAGGCAATCCACCACCGAACACTAGAGTAGGGTATTACACCACAACGGTGGACCGAACCAATATAAATTCTCGTGTCTCTTCTTCCTTGGGTTCGGCGAGCTAGGCCTTGAGATCGTTGCGAGAGCGAACTAGGGAGAGAGAGATCTTCGTGCACACCCCAGAGTTCGAACCTTAAGGGTTTGCTAGAACCCAGAATCCAACATTTGGCATGCCAGGTAGGGGTGTGCTAAAGCCTTTCTTCCATTCATCCGCGCTCCAGTGCTCCACCGCATCCATGGCTGACGCTCGCCGAGCCCGTGATGAGCGCCAGGCCGCCCTCGCCGCCGGCATCGCTCAGAAGGCGCCCGTTGGTGGACCTCCCCGTCGTTCTCCATCACCCGCTGCCAACGCCGCCACCGGCCCAGCAGCGAATGAGCAGCAAGCTTCATCACTGCACCCCTCCGTGCGGCGGGACGGACGCATCGCCACACCGTCGCTGGCTCTGGCCGGCTCGTCATCCCACGCTCGTCGCGCGCCCACGGACTCGAAGGCCGCTCTACTCATGGCACACGAGCTCCTGCGTTACCGCCCGGTCGATGACCTCTATGAGGACTGGCTGGACCGCATCGCCGAGCTCGTCGGCGCTGTTGGTGGATCTCTTGCACCGTCCCTCTCACTGCCTCGCCCACCTCCAGCTGAGGGAGACATGGCTCACGGAGCGCCTCCGCCGCCTCCCCATCAAGACGGCGCCCTCGCACCAAGACGCGCAACCCCGCAGCGTGACCCGCCATGCTGGGCATCCGCACACTAAGAGGGAAGCTGCCAAGAAGTCCTGAGGCCACAAGAAAACTCTTCGGCGCTCCCAACAACACCGCGTCAAGACCGCGTACTGCCTGCAGCAGCGGCACGTGGATACCAGTACTGGGCTCCGCCTCCGCGACGGGCTCCGGTGACCACAGTAGGCTGCCGCACCTTCACTCCTGAGCTGCGCAACATTGTCTGGCCAGGCAAGTTCAAGCCAGACCTGCCTCCGCGCAACGACGGCACCCCTGACCCTATAGAGTTCTTGCATCTCTACGATCTGAGCATCAAGGCAGCCAACGGAGTTGAGAAGGTCATGGAGAACTGCTTTCCCATGGCCCTCAAGGATGGCGCGCGCTCTTGGCTCCTGAACCTGCCCGCGGGATCGATCTCCTCCTGGGGCGAGATGCGCGAGCATTTCGTCGCCAACTTCCAGGGCACTCGTGAACGCCCGCCGACCGCAGGCGACCTGCGGCACATCAAGCGTCCGCCTCAAGATCCCCAAGGTGATGGATGAGGCCATCATCTCCACATTCTTTGATGGCGTCTGCGATGATTAGATGAAGGAAGGGCTTGCCATCCACAAGGGGCTATGCTCGGTCCTGGAGATGTTCAAAATGGCAACCAAGTGCGCAAGGGCTGAGGAAGGGCGCCTTTCCCTCCTCGAGCTCCCAACTGCTGACCAAGAGGACAAGAAGGCAAAGATCAAGGACGTGAAGCGCAGGGGGGCTGCCGTGCTCGTGGCGGAGCCAGAGATGAACCGCGGCCGCGACCACCCCGAATCATCCAAGGCAAACCGCCCATTCTGTGCCTTCCGCAATGTTCACAGCCACAACAGCAGCACTTGTCAGGAGCTCAGGGACATCCGAGATGGTCGCTTCGGTCGGTGCCCCGAGTGCAACAACCGAGGCTATGGCCGAGGAGGAGGACGAAGTGGAGGATGCTGGGATGACTACGGCACCCGCCAGGAGTGGCATGACCGGCCTCGTGAGGACCGCTGGTAGGACCAGCCTCACTAGGGTGCCTGGAGGGACCAGCCTCGTGAGGACCGCCCCTGGGGGAACACCAGTCTCCCTTCGTTGCCGGCCCACCAAGAAGGAACGATGAACACCATCTAGACGAGGGGGCTGGGGGCTTCCAAGAGACGCGTGCCATCGCCTGCATCTTGGGTGGTGCTCAAGCCCAGCCTCTCAGCGTATCTTCAAGCAGTTTGCTCGCGAGGTGAATGCGGCCCTTCCTAGGTGTCGATGTCAAAACTGGCAGATCTCGGGTAGGGGTTCCCGAACTGTGCGTCTAAGGATCGATGGTAACAGGAGACAGGGGACACGATGTTTACCCAGGTTCGGGCCCTCTTGATGGAGGTAATACCCTACGTCCTGCTTGATTGACTTTGATGAGTGTAGGGGTTACAAGAGTTGATCTACCACGAGATCATAATGGCTAAACCCTAGATGTCTAGCCTATATGATTATGACTGTCCTTCCCTCTACGGACTAAACCCTCCAGTTTATATAGACACCGAAGGGGACTAGGGTTTGTACAGAGTCGGTTTACATAGAAAGGAATTTTCATACCTACACGCTTAGCTTGCCTTCCACACCAATGAGGGTCCCATCCGGACATGAGGGAAGGCCTTCTAATCTTGTATCTTCACGGCCCATCTGTCCAGCCCACGTCACGTAGGCCGGACACCCGAGGACCCCATAATCCAGGACCCCCATCAGTAGCCATTGAACTAGTCTTCAATGATGATGTGTCTGGCGCGCAGATTGTCTTCGGCATTGCAAGGCAGGTTCCTCCTCCGAATTCTTGAAAGCAGTTGATCTTCACTACCTATGAATTAGAACACAGATAAGTTTTGTCCTCCGAAGATTTCACTGGTGAGACGTTACGTTCGACCGTTCTATTATTTCAAACCGTTTTTCAGCCTCCTGTTTCGCGTTTCGAGACGCAATCACCGATGACACATCTTGTCAAAGCAGAGAACATGCCCCCTTATTACGGGATTCTCATCAATACAAGTATGGGAAACCCGACCATGTCGTTTCGCACGATCCCTTGAAATAGGCGAGCTTTAAGGCTCGTGGGGGACGCATGGTATTCACTAAAGGAGATACAATTCCTCCCTTTTTACCCCACGCCTTCCCCTTCCTCAGTCCATCCGCCCTCAAGCTCCAGCACTCAAGCTTCGATCCACTCCGTTCCCAGAAAGTATTCCAGCCATGTCCGGATCCGAAGCGCAGGGCAAGTGGATGGCCTCCTCCGTCATGGAAAAAAACATCAAGGAACTTTGGGAAGCGGGGTATCTGCCCGAAGAGATCGCTCACTGGCTCCCGGCCAAAAACGGGTCATCCCCACTCCAAATCCCAATGAGAGGGTAGTTTTCATCCCTCATTTCCTCTGCGGACTGGGGTTCCCCTTCATCCTTTCGTCCACAGCCTCATGTTCTACTACAGGTTAGATTTTCCTGATATAGCCCCGAATTCTTTCCTCAACATTTCAGCATTTATCGTCGTATGCGAGGCATTCCTCCGCATTTCCCCCCACTTCGTCCTATGGCTCAAGGTTTTAATGTGAAACCGAAAGTGGTGCATGGCCAGCACGCGGATTGCGGTGGCACTATGGTGAGCAAACTTCCCAACATCACTTGGCCCAAGGGCACCTTTGTGGAGACCGTGAAGGGATGGCAGCGGGGGTGGTTCTATGTCACAAAGCCCCGTTAAGGGAGTCCTGGATTAGGGGGTGTTCGGGTAGCCGGACTATACCTTCGGTCGGACTCCTAGACTATGAAGATACAAGATTGAAGACTTCGTCCCGTGTCCGGATGGGACTTTCCTTGACGTGGAAGGCAAGCTTCGCGATGCGGATATTCAAGATCTCCTACCATTGTAACCGACTCTGTGTAACCCTAACCCTATCCGGTGTCTATATAAACCGGAGGGTTGTAGTCCGTAGGCAATCAACTCCATACACAACAATCATACCATAGGCTAGCTTCTAGGGTTTAGCCTCCTTGATCTCGTGGTAGATCTACTCTTGTACTACCCATATCATCAATATTGATCAAGCAGGAGTAGGGTATTACCTCCATCGAGAAGGCCCGAACCTGGGTAAAACAAAGTGTTCCCTGCCTCCTATTACCATCCGGCCTAGACGCATAGTGCGGGACCCCCTACCCGAGATCCGCCAGTTTTGACACCGACATTGGTGCTTTCATTGAGAGTTTCTCTGTGTCGTCGCCTTTAGGCCCGATGGCTCCTTCTATCATCAACAACGATGTAGTCCAGGGTGAGACTTTTCTCCCCGGACAGATCTTCGTCTTCGGTGGCTTCGCACTGCGGGCCAATTCGCTTGGCCACCTCGAGCAGATCGAAAGCTACGCCCCTGGCCATCAAGTCAGGTTTGGAAGCCTAAACTATACGGCTGACATCCGTGGAGACTTGATCTTCGACGGATTCGAGCCACGGCCAAGCGCGCCGCACTGTCTCGAGGGGCATGATATAGCTCTGCCACCGAACAGCGCCTTGGAGGCCGCACACGCATCAGTCCCGACCATTGATTCGGAGCCTACTGCACCGATCGAGGATCAGCGGTTAGACGCTGCCTCAGGGGCTGCGATCTCAGAGGCGATTGAGCCGAACTCCAGCCCCGCACTCCGCATGGCCCGTGACTCCAAGGATCCGGATTCCTCTCCGAGCTCCGAGCCCCCGCGCTCCTGCCGATCGAATCCGATTGGGCGCCGATCATGGAGTTCACAGCCGCGGACATCTTTCAGCACTCGCCCTTCGGCGACATCCTGAATTCTCTAAAGTCTCTCTCTTTATTAGGAGAGCCCTGGCCGGACTATGGTCAGCAAGGTTGGGATACGGACGACGAAAAAATTCAAAGCCCACCCACCACCCACTTCGTAGCCACTGTCGATGACTTAACCGACACGCTTGACTTCGATTCCGAAGACATCAACGGCATGGACGATGATGTAGGAGACGAACAAGAACCAGCACCTGTAGGGCGCTGGAAGGCCACCTCGTCATATGACATATATATGGTGGATACTCCAAAAGATGGAGATGGCGATGGAACAGTGGGGGATGACGCCCCCAAGAAATAGCAAAAGCGCCGGCGTCAGTGGCGCCGCTCTAAATCCCGCCAAAGCAAAAACGGTGATTCCGGCACGGGAGATAATACTACCCCGGATAGCGCCGAAGAACACCCAGCTCAGCAAAATTCGAGCACAGGAAGATGGAGAAACCAGCCCTCATGAAAGAGTGGTAGACCGAGAGGTCGAGGATGATAACTATACGCCTCCCTCCGAAGACGAGGCTAGCATCGATGACGACGAATTCGTCATACCATCAGACCCCGCCGAACAAGAGCGTTTTAAACGCAGGCTTTTAGCTACGGCAAGCAGCCTCAAGAAAAAGCAGCAACAGCTTAGAGCTGCCCAAGAATTGCTAGCTGACAGATGGACTGAAGACCTTGCAGCCGAAGAGTACGAACTCGAACGCCCCTCCAAGAGTTACCGGAAGCGCAGGCCGCTACCCCGATCAGAGGAGGAAGCACCTACATCAACAGCGCATGACATGGTAGACCGGCCACCTCGCGGCCGCGACAGAGAGGCCTGTCGGCCCTCCACCCAAGCCATGCCCCGACGCCGCTCAACTAAGGCACGGGAAAATGCGCCTGACCTGCGAGACATGCTGGAGGATAAGGCAAGACAAACAAGATCGATCTACGGATCGCGCAGGCGCCCTACGGCATGTGACAATGACCTTCACTCCGGATACAATAAATCCGGCCGGGCCAAACACAACAGACATAGCTCTTCCGAGCTGCGTCGTGATATAGCCCAGTACAGAGGCGCCGCACACCCGCTATGCTTCACGAATGAAGTAATGGATCATAAAATCCCAGAGGGTTTCAAACCCGTAAACATCGAATCATACGATGGCACAACAGACCCGGCGGTATGGATAGAGGATTATCTCCTTCACATCCACATGGCACGCGGCGATGATCTACACGCCATCAAATACCTCCCGCTCAAACTTAAAGGACCAGCCCGGCATTGGCTCAATAGCCTGCCAGCAGACTCAATCGGTTCTTGGGAGGACCTGGAAGCCGCATTCCTTGACAACTTCCAGGGCCCTTATGTGCGACTGCCGGATGCCGACGACTTAAGCCACATAATTCAGCAGCCAGAAGAATCGGCCAGACAATTCTGGACACGGTTCCTAACAAAGAAAAACCAGATAGTCGACTATCCGGACACAGAGGCCCTAGCAGCCTTCAAACATAACATCCGCGACGAGTGGCTTGCGCGGCACCTGGGACATGAAAAGCCGAAATCCATGGCAGCCCTCACAACACTCATGACCCGCTTTTGCGCAGGAGAAGACAGCTGGCTAGCTCGCAGTAACAACTTATTGAAGAACCCTGGTAATTCTGATACCAAGGACAAAAGTGGGAGGACACGTCGGAATAAGCAAAAGCGCCGCGTTAACAGCGATAGCAATGAAGACACGGTAGTTAATGCCGGATTCAAAGGCTATAAATCCGGTGAGCAGAAAAAGCCATTCAAAAAGAATACTCAGGGCCCGTCCAGTTTGGACCGAATACTTGATCGCTTGTGCCAGATACATGGCACCCACGAAAGGCCAGCCAATCACACTAACAGGGATTGTTGGGTGTTCAAGCAGGCAGGCAAGTTAAGGGCCAAAAATAGAGACAAGGGGCTGCACAGCGCTGACGAGGAGCCCAAGCCACCGAACAACAATGGACAGAAGGGCTTTCCCCCACAAGTACGGATGGTGAACATGATATACGCAACCCACATTCCAAAGCGGGAGTGGAAGCGTGCGCTATGGGACGTATACGCGATGGAGCCAGTCGCCCCAAAGTTCAACCTATGGTCCTCCTGCCCGATCACTTTTGATCGAAGGGACCATACCACTAGCATCCGTCATGGTTGCTTCGCCGCATTGGTTCTCGACCCAATCATCGACGGATTTCATCTCACAAGAGTCCTCATGGACGGCGGCAGTAGCCTGAACCTCCTTTATCAGGATATAGTGCGGAAAATGGGCAAAGATCCCTCAAGGATTAAGCCCACGAGAACGACCTTTAAAGGCGTTATACCAGGTGTAGAAGCCAACTGTATAGGCTCACTAACACTTGACGTGGTCTTCGGATCCCCAGACAATTTCCGAAGCGAAGAGTTAATCTTCGATATAGTCTCGTTTCGCAGTGGCTATCACGCCCTGCTCGGACGAACCGCATTCGCAAAGTTCAATGCGGTGCCGCACTACGCATATCTCAAGCTCAAGATGCCAGGCCCTCGAGGAGTAATTATGGTCAACGGAAACACCGAACGCTCCCTCCGTACGGAGGAGCATACGGCGGCTCTCGCAGCAGAGGTACAAAGTAGCCTTATCAGGCAATTCTCCAGTCTAGCCATTAAAAAGCCAGACACTGCCTAGCGCGCCCGGAGTAATCCACAGCAGGACCGCCTGGCACGGTCTGAGAAAGCGTAGCAATGCGGCCCCAACCCTAGCTTTCGCAACATAGAGAAACTAGTACCTCGCGTACATAACTACGCCCTGGAAATACCATGGGCACAGGGGAAGGGGCACAATAAAAGCACGCCCAAAATACGGCTTAAAACATACTAGGGGCTGCCGGATTCTTTTTTTTCTTACTTTCAGGACTCCATACTTCAGACGACCTGTTCGGCAATTCAACTGCTGCACAAATGATGCAAGATCCAGGGAGGCAGACAAGCCATGCCACATTATGGAACTCCCAGGTGGTCTCTGTTACGAGCGGTATACCTGTTTTAAATACAATTCCGCGGCCTGCCCCTGGTCAGGACATACTAAATAGTCCAATATCTTTTGCTTACCGCACTATTTGTATCGTTCGGCTTTGGTAAATAGCCTCTCTATAAACAATGCATAGCTTTTTGTCTATTTTTTGCATCACTCTCTTTTATATATGTTCATTTATGACATGTTGCACCCGTACACTATGGTACGGCAAGTACGCCAGGGGCTTCAGTAACCTTTAACATGGTGTGAGAAGTCCGTACACTTTCACAAGTGCGGCACCCCGAACTTATAGCACTATATGCATCGGCTCCGAATCATGATTTGGGTCTAGTAGTTGGGTTTGCCCGGCTCCTATGTTTTGGTGCCTTACGTTCCGCTATATCGGCTAAGGTAGCACTAGGATAACCACTGTGATTGTGCCCCGGTTGAGCTGGGTTAAGCACCTCAGTGGAGAAAGCTAAAACTGACTGTCATGATGAGGCGAGAGACCGGTCGCTGTTCGAGAGGTTTTTTGAGTCCCTAAAGACTTATGCCGCTTCGAGCGAGGAGCTGGATAACCCCAGCCAAGGCGTGGATAGCGCCCCGAACTCGGTCTTCTGAACTAGGGGCTTCGCTGAAATTTAAAATTATAAAGTTCTATGGCTAAGTGAGAGTGTTCAAGCATTATAGTCCGATTGCCTGGTTCGTCGTGCTGAGCGCCTCCCTCGAAGGACCCAAACATGGGAAAAAGAGTGCACAGGTTTATCACCGAACACCCCAGCACTAGTGGCATGGTGGCAGAAGCCGACGACTGGCCATCTCTCAATTTTTGATAAATGGCCGCACAGAAAATAATATTTTAAATTCAATAAGCATTGCTTAGGGCATATGAACAAGTTTTCAGCGCACAGGATAAAATCGAGCGAGTTCATTCAAAAATTACATCCTTGGTACATTCATCCGCCACAAGGCGGGCACCTGCAAGAACATCCTTGTAATAGTTCTCGGGCTTGCGATGCTCCTTCCCCGGCGGCGGCCCGTCCCTCACAAGCTTTTCACCATCTAGCTTACCCCAATGCACCTTCGCACGAGCAAGGGCTATACGGGCAACCTCGATGCAGACGGAGCGCTTGATGACCTCGAGCCTTGGACATGCCTCCACCAGCCGCCGCACTAGCCAGAAGTAGCTCCCAGGCAGGGCCTCTCCGAGCCACAGCCGAACTATGAAGCCTTTCATGGCCTATTCGGCCGCCTTGTGGAGCTCGACCAGCTGTTTCAGCTGGTCGCTCAAGGGCACAGGGTGTCCGGCCTCAGCATACTAAGACCAGAACACCTTCTCCGTCGAGCTGCGCTCTTCATCTTGGTAGAACGCGGTGGCGTCGGATACGCTGCGGGGAAGATCACCGAATGCCCCTGGAAAGCTCCGGATTCGGGTAAGTAACAAGTAGTTTACTTTTATATTTCTGCTTTGCATGAAGAATGCCTTACCCGCTGCTATCTTTTTCACCTCCTCCAACTCTTGGAGGGCCTTTTGGGCTTCGGCCTTGGCAGACTTGGCAGTCTCAAGGGCCGTCGCGAGCTCGGACGCTTGGGTCTTTGACTCAAGCTCCAAACTCTCATGTTTTTTCATGAGGCTGAAGCTCTTGCTGCACCTCGCCGACCTGAGCCCCAAGTTTCTCTCGCTCGGTGCGCTCCGCGGCCGTTTTATTTTCGGCCTCGGACAGCGCCTGCTTGAGGGTCGCCACCTCAGTCGTGGCCCCTACAATAAGCAGTACAATCCTGTTATTTTTTGCAATCACGCCTCTCTATAGGCACCTTTTTTGTAAGGTATTTCTTACCTTCTTTCTCCTCGAGTTGCCGCTTGGCAAGGCCGAGCTCTTGCTCGGTCCGCTCGAGGTCCTGCTTTAGGACACCCACCTCCGCAGTCAGTGCGGCGGTGGATAGCAGCGAAGCCTGCATACACATATTGACTCTTTATTGTTAGACTCCTGCGAAATTTAATAGATCCTCTATTCAGCTTTTCTTTTCGAACGCCAAACAGAGCATCAGGGGCTACTGTCTATGCGGTAATATTTTTACATATTTTTTACTTATCTCGAAGCCTGTTAGGAGGCTAGCACAAGCTTCACTTAGTCCGCTCTTGGCGGACTGAACCTTCTGGATCACCGTACTCATAATAGTACAGTGCTCCTTGTCGATGGAGGCGCCTTCAAGCACCTCCAGCAGATTGTCCGGCACCTTCGGTTGGACGGAGGCTGCCGGCTCAGAAGGCTTGCTCCTCTTGGAAGGAGTTCGCCTGCCGCGGTCCAGAATCGTTGAAGATTCCGGCACGGTGTCCGAATCAAAGCCGGTCTTGGAGCCCTAGGGGGTCTTGTCCCCTTTACTCCTGGAGTCCGGGAGGTCGCCTTGCGGCTCCTCCAGGACCACCTCCTCCTGCCCCGGAGCTCGTTGCGACGCCACTTCGGCGTCATCCGCAGTGCGGGGGGAGACAACAGGCAGAACTGAGTTCACGTCCGATGAATCCAGGGAGCCGCTCGACGACTCGTTGAGTTCGGCCCGGGGCGGGCTGCATGATTATATTCGACATTAGGGAAAGCTGTGCAACAAAAGGAATATCATGAGTTACTCTGGTATCCGAACACTTACGATTTCGCCGGACGCCTGGCCCTGTCCGGCCACTCCTCTTCGTCCTCGTCGGCGGCGGGGGCGTAGTCCGGTGGAGGGGTCTTCCTCTTCTTGGACCCTTCGGCCTTCCCCCTTGGGGCGGCCTTCCTTTTCTTTCCTCCCTCCGCTGGGGGGGAGAGCTTTCTTCTTCCTCCTCCTCGTTTTCACGGGAGGAGGGCGTCTCGGACTCGTCGGATGATGAGTCCGACAACACCATGTTGCGGGTACTCTTTCGAGTCCCCGTGGTCTTCTTCTTCTTGGCCTTCTTTTCCGGCACCACATAAGGCGCCGGATCCAGCAGCTTCACTAGTAGAGCTGGGGCTGGGTCTTCGGGCAGCGGAGCTGGACAGTTAATCGGTCCGGATACCGCCCGCCAAGCCTGTCAAAGGTAAGGGAGTTTAGATCCCGCATAGAGTTAAACTATGAAAAAAGCTGAACATCCTGTAAAAGGTGAAAATAGCTTACCTCGCTAGCGTGACGCTGCGAGCTGTATCCGCGGTCCTCGGAAGCGGATGCAGGAGCCTCGGCACCTTTGATTAGCGCCTTCCAAACGTCTTCATATGTCGTGTCGAGGAGCCTGCTAAGGGTTCGGTGCCGTGCCGGGTCGAACTCCCACAGAGTAAAGTCCTGTTGTTGACACGGGAGGATTCGGCGAACGAGCATGACCTGGACTACATTTACAAGCCTGATTGAGTTGTTTACCAGGGACTGGATGCATGTCTTCAGTCCGGTCACCTCTTTCTCATTACCCCATGATAGGCCCGTCTTTTTCCAGGACATGAGCCGCGTGGGGGGTCCGGATCGGAACTCGGGTGCTGTGATCCATTTCAGATCACGTGGCTCGGTGATGTAGAACCACCCGGCTTGCCACCCCTTTAGGGTCTCTACGAAGGAGCCCTCGAACCACAGGACGTTAGCAATCTTGCCCGCCATGGCGCCTCCGCACTCCGCCTGGTTGCCACACACCACCTTGGGCTTGACGTTGAAGGTCTTGAGCCAGAGGCCGAAATGGGGGCGGACGCGGAGGAAAGCCTCGCACACGACGATAAACGCCGAGATGTTGAGGATGAAGTTCGGGGCCAGATCGTGAAAATCCAGGCCGTAGTAGAACATGGGCCCCCGGACGAATGGGTGAAGTGGAAAGCCCAGTTCGCGGAGGAAGTGGGGAAGGAATACTACCCTCTCATAGGGCCTTGGGGTGGGGAGAAGCTGCCCCTCCTCGGGAAGCCGGTGTGCGATGTCTTTGGACAAGTATCCGGCCTTCCTTAGCTTTTTGACGTTGCCCTCCGTGACGGAGGAGACCATCCACTTGCCTCCCGCTCCGGACATTGCTGGAGAAGGTTGAGGTGGGAAGTGCGGGCTTGGGCGCTGGAGCTCGAGTGCGCAGGAGATGGATAGGCAAAGGAGGAAGAAGGCGCAGGTAAAAAGGTGGATCCTTATCCCCTTATATGGGCGGATGCGGTTGTGCGTCCCCACCTGCCTAATAAAACTCGCTTGCCTCCCAAGCGCCATGGTAAATGGCGCGGTTAGGGTTACCCACATCCGTATTGATGAGAAACCCGTAAAAAAGGGCACGCGATCTCTGCTTTGACAAGACATGCCAAGGAAACCGCCTCGCAAAACATGCTGAGGTGGAAAAGTAAAAACGATTCGAGTAAAGGACTTGGCCGTAGTGTGATGGCGCACCGCGGAATACGTCAGCAGATTTGATTTGTGTCAATATTGTTCTCTCTATGGCAATATGTGGAAACTTATTTTCCAGAACCGGACACTACTCTTGGCGTTTACAAATCTTCTATGAAGGACTTGGAGGAGGAACCCGCCTTGCAATGCCGAAGACAATTTGCGCGCCGGACTCGTCGTCATTGAATCCTGGTTCAGGGGCTACTGAGGGAGTCCTGGATTAGGGGGTGTTCGGGTAGCTGGACTATACCTTCGGCCGGACTCCTAGACTATGAAGATACAAGATTGAAGACTTCGTCCCGTGTCCGGATGGGACTTTCCTTGACGTGGAAGGCAAGCTTGGCGATGCGGATATTCAAGATCTCCTACCATTGTAACCGACTCAGTGTAACCCTAACCCTATCCGGTGTCTATATAAACCGGAGGGTTGTAGTCCGTAGGCAATCAACTCCATACACAACAATCATACCATAGGCTAGCTTCTAGGGTTTAGCCTCCTTGATCTCGTGGTAGATCTACTCTTGTACTACCGATATCATCAATATTAATCAAGCAGGAGTAGGGTATTACCTCCATTGAGAGGGCCCGAACCTGGGTAAAACAAAGTGTTCCCTGCCTCCTATTACCATCCGGCCTAGACGCACAGTTCGGGACCCCCTACCCGAGATCCGCCGGTGTTGACACCGACACCCGTGACTCCACATGGGCCGCTCCTATGGAGTTCAAGTCCACCCCCCAATGCGGCTGACATCCTGGCTCAACAAGGGCCTGGACTGGGGGTCGTCTAACAAGGTAACAATGCTGGAGAAGGGCATCAAGAGCATGGTAGATAAAAATACCAGCCTCGCTAGCGTGATTCAAGCGATGCTCTTCCGCAAGATACTCCCTTGTCGGGCGCGTCAAGAGCCCATGTGGAAGTTCGACCCAGCCGGTCCCCAGACCCTGCACCGTTTCTTTGGCACGAAGCACGAAGACATGTGGAAGCTGCTCTTCAAGAACCAGAAGTCATGGACGGAGACAACCGAAGACCTCGGCTACGACAGCACCCACGCTGCAACCCCCGTAAGTTTCTTGATAACATTACTTTGCGGGCACAAGGAGCACACTAAACTCTCCATTTTATTTTGCAGGGCTGCACAAAGAAAGCAGCACGGATTCACTGTGCGGCTCCGCTGCCCGAAGACGAAGCTATTCCTCTGTTGACGAGGATGCTAGTGTGGCCTCCGCCGTAAAGGAACCTCGGACATAGTGTCTGAAGACACCGAAACTCTCTCCTCTCCTGACGAATAGGAAGAGGAAGAGGAAGAGAGTGATCCCGCACCCAAGGGGGAGAAGAAGAAGAAGAAGAGGGCGGCTTCCGCTAATCTAGAGGTGGAAGTGTCCAAGAAAGGGAGGACCTGTTAGGTTTTACGGTAGGTGAGGGAGTCCTGGATTAGGGGGTGTTCGGGTAGCCGGACTATACCTTCAGCCGGACTCCAGGACTATGAAGATACAAGATTGAAGACTTCGTCCCGTGTCCGGATGGGACTTTCCTTGGCGTGGAAGGCAAGCTTGGCGATGCGGATATTCAAGATCTCCTACCATTGTAACCGACTCTATGTAACCCTAACCCTATCCGGTGTCTATATAAACCGTAGGGTTGTAGTCCGCAGGGAATCAACTCCATACACAACAATCATACCATAGGCTAGCTTCTAGGGTTTAGCCTCCTTGATCTCGTGGTAGATCTACTCTTGTACTACCCATATCATCAATATTAATCAAGCAGGAGTAGGGTTTTACCTCCATCGAGAGGGCCCGAACCTGGGTAAAAAACATCGTGTCCCTTGTCTCCTGTTACCATCCGGCCTAGATGCACAGTTCGGGACCCCCTACCCGAGATCCGCCGGATTATTGGTGCTTTCATTGAGAGTTCCTCTGTGCCGTCACAATTAGGAAGGATGCCTCCTCCCGTCTTTAAAGACGGCGCCGTTGCTAAGGGAGCCTTGGCTGTCGGCCAAACCCTCCGGCTAGGTGGTTTCCTCATGACCGCCTGTTCGGCTGTTGCGCCAACGGTGACCTCTCGGGTCATCAAAAGCAACCTACACGTCAGCTCGGAGCTCGTCGAGCAGCTAGATCCAATGGAGCTCTCTTCCGTAAACGAGCTCTTGGATCGCATCGCCGCCCTGGGGGTCGCTACGGATTACGACCAGGTTGGGCTTACACCCGATCTAAGAGAAATTAACTCTCCCCAAGTCACCCACCACGTTGCCGTGGTAGAGGCACAGTGCGGCGACCCTTCATCTATTTTAAGTACTAGCTACGTCCGAATTCCCGACTCCTCCAAGCCGGATACCCGCGGAGAGGAGGATGTAACTCAAGACATGAGCTTAGGATCAGTCAACGGGCTAGATTCGTTGGACAACATCCAAGAATCCGAACTTCAGAGTTCGGAAACTCTTCGGCCTCCGAATCTTGGATTGGGTGAGGTTTCAGATTCAACGACACCCACCCACCCGAACATAAGCGATCTCTCCCAAATCAGGCAGAGGCCCGAGGAAACAGTACATCATTACTGGGCCAGATTCCTCCTGGTTATGAACAGGATAATGGATTGCCGCGAGGGAGACGCAATTTCAATTTTCTGCAATAATTGCACGGACGAGGGAATCCTTAACGCCGTAAGTCGTTGTGATATTACATGCTTCGCTGACTTAGCGTCCATAGTACAAAAATACTGTGCGGTGGAAAGCGCCTGGAAAACCGAAATAAAATTTTGGGATAATCCGGCCTTGAATAGTAATCACGTCCGAACTAAGAGGGTGCATCATCATAGGACACCCGGGATAAACACCAAAATGCCAAAACCCTCTACAGGGCATGGAACCGTACTAGAAAGGTGGCTTGATGGACCCTGTAGAATTCACGGTACAGATGACGCCACACCAACTCACAGCCTTAGAGCATGTTGGATACTCCGGCAGGTGGCCAAAATCGGCGAGGACCTCTTAATTCTGGAGGCCGCAGAAAGCCAGCCCGAGGACACCACTACCGTTCTCACAGTCTTCGAGACTTTCGCATCAAACAATATGCGAAAAAGAACACTCCGCAGCCTCGCCGAAGTCTATCAAGTTGCAATAATAAATCCATGGAGCGAGACTGCTATTACCTTCAACGCAAGTGATGAACCTAGATTTCGAACAGCCCGAGCACCAGCCGCATTGGTCCTTAGTCCCATAGTGGACGGCTTTCGCCTCACCAAGGTGCTCATGGATGGAGGCGGCGGACTGAACCTCATTTATGAGGAAACCCTTCAAAAAATGGAAATAGACTGGAACCGCATCGAGCGAAGCAGCACAACCTTTAGAGGAATAATCCCCAGTCAGGAAGCGCGCTGCAAAGGAAAAATCACACTAGATGTGGTGTTCGGCACGCCGGATAATTACAGGTCCAAAGAAGTCACGTTTTAGGTGGCCCCGTTTAAGAGCGGATATCACGCTTTACTAGGGCGGGAAGCATTCACAATTTTCCAAGAAATACCCCATTATGGGTACATGAAGGTTAAGATGCCCGGGCCGAATGGAATTATCACTCTAGCTAGTGATCCGGACATAGCACTCCGCGCCGAAAACAAGACGGCCGCATTAGCCCTTGAGGCGCTATCCGAAGCCTTAGTGGCCGAGGAACTGACTGCGCTGCGCTCCACGGTTCACAGGGATGATGTGATACTCGATAAGAGATCCAAATCCACATCCTTCAAACCAGCCGATGAAATAGTCAAATTCCAGGTCCATCCAACGGACCCCAATGAAACAGCTTCAATCGGGGCACGACTGAACCCTGATGCAGACGCCGCACTACGAGAGTTCCTACGAGAGAACTGGGACATCCTCGCCTGGCACCCTTCAGACATGCCAGGGATCCCACGCAGGCTGGCCGAACACAGCTTAAATATCCTAAAAGGATTTAAGCCTGTCAAACAAGCCCTTCGGCGTTTTTTCGAACCCAAGAGACGGGCTATGGGAGAGGAGCTAGCCAAGCTATTGGAGGTCAGATTCATCAGAGACATAAAACATCCGGACTGGCTAGCAAACCTGGTGATGGTACCAAAGAAGGACAAATCCTGGCGCCTGTGTGTCGACTTTAAAGACCTTAACAAGGCTTGCCCAAAGGATCCCTTCCCCCTCCCCCGCATCGATAAAATTATTAATGCCACCGTAGGACACGATTTGTTGTGTTTCCTCGATGCATACTCCAGTTACCATCAAATCAAGATGGCAGAATCAGACCAAGCCGCAACAGCATTCATCACACCATACGGCCCATTCTGCTTCAACACAATGCCCTTCGGGCTAAAAAACGCCGGCGCAACATATCAGCGCATGATCCAGACATGTCTGGCAAACCAGATCGGCAAAACAGTGGAGGCGTATGTGGATGATGTGGTCGTCAAATCAAGACATGTCGAATCCCTAGTAAACGACTTGAGGCTTACATTCGATAACCTCCGACAATATGACATCAAGCTCAACCCAGAAAAATGCGTCTTCGGTGTTCCAGCCGGAAAGCTCTTGGGCTTCATTGTATCCGGTAGAGGAATTGAAGAAAACCCAGCCAAGATCCATGCTTTGTCACAACTGGATGTCCCAAAGGACCTTAAACAAATACAAAAATTAACCGGGTGCGTGGCGGCTTTAAGCCGCTTCATCTCCCGCTTGGGAGAAAAGGCACTAGCCCTTTATCGCCTCCTTCGGCGCTCCGAACACTTCGAGTGGACGGATGCCGCCACGGCTGGACTTAATGAAATAAAAGCCATATTGGCAACAAACCCAGTCCTGGCCGCGCCAATCATCGGCGAACCAATGTTATTGTACATTGCAGCAACACACCAAGTTGTCAGCGCAGTGCTCGTTGTCGAGCGGGAAACAGACGGACACAAATTCCCCCTTCAAAGGCCGGTCTACTACGTGTCCACTGTCCTCACTCCATGCAAATCACGGTACCCGCATTATTAAAAGATTGCATACGCGGTATTCATGGCATCCCGGAAGCTACGACACTACTTTCAAGAGTGTTCCATAACAGTAGCCTCGGAAGTGCCACTAAACGATATTATCAACAACCACGATGCAACGGGCCGGATTGCAAAATGGGCCATCGAGCTTCTCCCGTTCGATATAACCTATAAGCCATGGCGAGCTATTAAATCGCAAGTTTTGGCCGACTTCGTCGCAGAATGGACGGAGGCCGAGCTCCCTAAAGAGTACGACACATATTCAAACTGGACTATGCAATTTGACGGCTCCAAAATGTTGGCCGGACTGGGGGCTGGCGTCGTCCTGACGTCCCCCACAGGAGACACAGTCCAATATGTGCTCCAGATCATGTACACGGATTCCAACAATGTAGCCGAATATGAGGCCCTCCTACATGGTCTCTGGATAGCAGTATCCATGGGTATCCAGCGCCTAGAGGTACGCGGGGATTCAAATCTCGCGATATCCCAAATAAATGGAGACTTCGACGCCAAGGACCCAAAAATGGCAGCTTACCGCAACGCCGTCCTAAAAATGTCAGCTCAGTTCGAAGGGCTGGAGTTTCACCATATAGCCCGAGAAAACAATCAAGCAGCGGACGTCCTGGCACGCATCGGAGCAAAACGCGATGCAGTCCCCCCAAACATCTTTTTGGAAAGATTGTTCAAGCCATTTGTAGCATGGGAGGGGGAACCCACAAATAACAGCCCAGACCCAGCCGCACCACTCGACGCCGAACAATCTGACACAATTGGAGGCTCTGCCAATGAAATTACACCTTCAGCACACGTAATAATGGCGGTTATCGCCCCGTGGACAGAACCATTCCTAGCCCACCTTACTAGGCAGGAACTCCCAGAGGACCAAAACGAGGCCCACTGCATAGTGCGGCGATCTAAAGCCTATAGAGTCCATGAGGGAGAGATTTATAAGAAAAGCACTACCGGAGTCCTTCAAAGGTGCATCTCCGAAGAGGAAGGGCGGAACCTTCTGGCCGAAATTCATGCCGGACTCGGTGGTCACCACGCCGCTGCTCGGTCCCTTGTTAGCAAGGCTTTCCGTACAGGCTTTTATTGGCCGACGGCCCGGTGAGATGCTCAGGACCTAGTCCAACGATGCGCTGGTTGCCAACTTTTTGCCAACCAAAGCCATATGCCACCCACCGCACTCCAAACTATACCCATCACCTGGCCTTTTGCGGTCTGGGGGCTTGACATGGTCGGACCCCTTAAAGGTGGGACCGATAGGAAAAAATACTTACTGGTCATGGTGGATAAGTTCACCAAATGGATAGAAGCCAAGCCTGTTAAAACGGCCGAATCCGGACCTGTGATAGACTTCATATCCGGGGTTGTACACCGTTATGGCGTCCCCCACAGCATCATAACCGATAATGGTACAAACTTTACTGCCGACGAGGTAAAACTCTGGTGCAAAAACATGGGCATAAAGCTCGATTATGCTTCGGTCTATCACCCACAAACCAACGGCTAGGTCGAACGCGCAAATGGCCTTATCATGAGCGGCATTAAACCTAGACTGGTGTGGTCCCTCAAGGAATCTAACACGCACTGGGTAGAGGAGCTCGACTCCGTGCTATGGGGGCTGCGGACCACGCCAAATCGCACCACCGGATACACACCATTTTTTATGGTGTACGGCGTAGAGGCAGTTCTGCCCTGCGACATAATTCATGACTCACCTAGAGTGCGCATGTACGAAGAAAGAGAAGCCGAGCTCGATCGGCAAGACAACTTGGACGCCCTAGAGGAGGAGTGTGACGTGGCAAAAGCCCGTTCCGCATTTTATCAATAGCAGGCCCGAAGATATCAAAGCAGAGAAGTACGGGCCAAAAATTACAATGTTGGCGAACTAGTTCTATGCCTGCCGGATAAGAAAAAGGACAAACTCAAGCCCAAGTGGGAAGGTCCATTCATAATCGACCAAGTCCTGACTGGCGGGGCGTACCGCCTGCGAGATGCGTCGGATAACCGACTCGAGCCGAACCCGTGGAACGCCACCTGTCTCCGAAGATTCTATGCCTAATGCAGAACTCCGTGTTCGTCTCCTTCCTTTGTCGATTTTTTGCATTTTTGTGTCTTACATTTCTCTCCTTCCCCTCTTTTCTTTTATAGCCCTTAAAGGCTCATGTAGTGACGCACCACTCGCGCTCATTAAACATGGGGGCTTATTTAACAGAAGCTTATTTATACGGGCTTCATGCACAACACATGCGTCAAACTTCCGCATGTACCTTTTTCTTCACCATTATATGCATCGATATGACTTAAGTTTTGGCCAAGCTGGGTTGCCTGGCTCCTGTGCTTACTCCTACATTCCCGATTGTTCGGCTAGGCGGTAAAGGGAGCACCTCTGCGATTGTTACTGCCGGGTCAGCCGGATGTGTACCTCAGACTGGGTGAAGCCGAAAGCTAGCGTTCTTAAGGGAATATTAGGTCGGTGAGATAAAAGATGATCTTTTTACTCATTTTATGCGCCCCCAGATGCTTTTTTCTGCGTCTTTTTACGCAGTCCGGACATGCACTTTAGGGCATGCCTCCCAGCGAAAGGAACCCCTAACAGAACTATTCTCTCTGGAAGATGTTTCTTACTAACCATGTAATATAACATAACTAGTTGGGCACTTGTCTGATAAAGCACTAATGACCCCTACGCCTGGTCTCCACGCATACCACGGTTCTTATATAACCGCTATGGTATTCGGACACACTCCGGACCGTCAAGTCCCGAGGTTGAAGCGAAAAGGTCGGCAACGACAAACGATCTACAATCCGGCTAGAAGACATTACACATGTCAAATCAAAATTACATAGTCACTCTGACTGATTGTATTCCTCTTCTATACCATCTAACAGGCTGTCTAATTTACAGTCCTGCTGGGAATACTTCGCGGCCAACTCTACTTGGCCGTATACTAAGCTCACAGGGATCTCCTTCCCGTCAGGCCCCACTGGTCCGACCTCGGCCATGTGGTTTGGGTCAGACTCCATAAAACGGGTCTTTACCATGGCCCAGGCTTCCCTAGTGCCTTATCGGCAGGCCGATATCTTCCATAACCAGAAGCGCCGCCGAGCTCCCTTCAGCTTCTCCGCAAGCTCTCCAAGGCCCTTGGGCATGGAGTGGGCAGGCCATAAAGCTTGGGCAACGCCTCGCATCGCCTGCCGAATTCGCTCATGCAATTGCATGAGTTCGGGAAGAAGGTCACCCGTAGAACCGGGCATCTCCTTTGTAGGATGACCTGTGAGCATACCTACAGACATTACTCTATTAGTCGACTTCCTTGCCGAACTCTTTTTTCAAAGTTTGTTCAAGCACTTACTAAATATGCCGCGTCGAAGCTGCTGATTCTCCTTCGTTGAGTCTGACAGCTGGCCACGGACATCTTTAAGTTCGAGGTCCAGCCTGGTGTTGGCATCCTGACGATCATTCTTCTCTCGCCTCACCTTTGTCAACGTACTCTCACTGGCCTTTAGCCGGCGTAAGAGTTGTTGCTTTTCCGGATCGAGCCCGGCGCCATCTGCAACATGGTTTTTCAGATTTGCACCCACACCGCACAATACTAATCTTTCGAAGTGTATCTTACCTAAGGGGGTCTCTTTGGGCTCCCCTGCTACGGCTAGTGCGGCCTCTAGTTGGGCCTTGCACTTTTCCAGCTCCTGGGACAGTACAGTATTCTTCTCTGTAAGAACCTGCATATTAAATGATCCTTAAATCAGTTGCTCTAACTGTTTCAAGTCTCGGGGGCTACTGGTATATATATTTGACCAAAAATTTCTTACCTGTATGTCTTTTACATACTGCTCCGTGGCTCTAGCTAAACCATTTTGAGCGGCACGGAGGTACGCATCTCCCGAATTAAAGGCATCTAAAGCCTCTTGGGAGAAACAAGCATCGCGTAGAACTGCCGGCGACGCCTGTGGTTCATGGCACTCTCCACTTTAGAATTTGTGGCAGACAGCGTGTCCGCATCCTCTACCGGAGGAGCGTCCGGTGCGCGCCTTGTGCTCGCCTCCGCTTCCTGGCCAGACGTTGGAGCCTGGCTGGTGGAGGCGCGATTGGCAACCTCTCAGGATGTAGTCCGGCGAGGTCTCTTTGTTCTGAAGATAGAACGAACGTTAATATGCCCTGACAGAATAATACCAGGGAAACAGAGGGTGCGCTATACCTTTGGGTCGGCATCTCAGTCTGGACTACATTCCTTTTTGCCCCACGGGGCCCTGCGGCCCCTCGTTGGCTAGCCGCCGCAGGTTCGGCCTCCTGCCTCGGAAATCTCCCCTACAAAACACGGTTGTCGTCAGAAACACCGGAATACGTGAGAGTGGAATCTCTCTCAAGGGAATGAGACTCCGGTTTTTTCACCTGGGAGGCCGGGATTAACCCTGGGTAATCAGCCGTAATGGCTACCAAGGTATTGTCCTTGCTTAGCTGATGGAACACCCTGTCGATAAGCTCCACCGATATGTCCGGATCCTCTTCGGAGTCCGGATCGAGGGACCGTTCTGGGTCCTCGGGCTGTGGAGGGCGGCTGTTTATATCCTTTACCACCTGTCGCAGTTCCTGCATTGAAGTCGTTAGACTACATATCTAATCGTGGGAGTATAAAACAAACGGGCAAGCGCAGTTGTTCACTTACCCAACTTGGAGGATCGTACATGGCCTGCGGGTTGACGCGGAGGAATTCCTCCTTTTCTCCCTTGTACAAAGAGGATAAGATCTTTACTAGAGCGGCAGCTGAGGCCGGCCCCTTACGACCGTAACGGGTAGCGTCATCCTCCCCGTTGAAATCCCACATGGGGTGGCCTCTATATTGAAGTGGCTGCACCCCCCGCATAATGCATGTGGCCATGACTCCAATCATGGTTAGTCCGGAATGAGCCAACAGTATTATCCGGCCCATCAGGTAAAGGACGTCTCTGTCGCTTTCTCTCTGAGAGCTCCGTGGACGCGAGCTCAAGCGTTTCTTCAATGGAGCACTGTTGAACTCAGGGAGACCGACCCGGATAGGGTCCGGTAGCGGGACGTCATCTATGTAAAACCATTCCGAAGAACAGTCCTCGGACGCCTTCTTTGGGGTTCCGGATAGCTATCCGGTCCCGGCGATGCGCCATACTTCGGCTCCGCCCACTTGGTATATAGACCCCTTTGGAGAACGGGACACCAGGCAGAATAACCTCTTCCACAGCGCGAAATGAGCCTCAACGCCTAAAAATAGCTCGCAAAGGGCGACGAAACCCGCAATATGTAATACGGAGGTGGGTGTGAGATTGTGCAGCTGGAGGCCATAGAACTCCAGAAGCCCGCAGAGAAATGGATGAATTGGAAACCCCAGTCCCCTTATTAGATAGGGGACGAGGCACACCCGCTCTCCTTTAGAAGGATTGGGGGTGCTTTCCGCTTGTTTTCCGCCATTATAGGTGGCGAGACCGGCTCGGACCGGGACCATGTATGCCTGAGGGAGAAATCCCTTGTCCTGAAGCGACACTAACTCGCTATGCGGGATGGTGCAACTCTCCCAGTCCCCTGGTTTGGGACCGGAGGGGCGAGGGGAGGAGCTGCGACGGCTAGTCATATTGGAATGGACCTTTGCTAGAAGCGCTCTGATGACAACTCGCGGAAAGGAGAAGATGTGGTTTGGACCTAAATCCCCATCCCGTTAAATAGGCGGCTCGTTTATACGGCTAGGGGTGTGGATGTAAAAACTCCCCGATTTTTCGCATTCATTTGACACGTGGAAGACGGCCATTATTGGGCGTGGGAGCCGAGGAGCACTACATTACAAAAATCGGACATTATTCCTACAGGTACGCAAGATTTGGAGAAGAACCCGCCTTGCAATGCCGAACAATCTGAGCGCCGGACTCGTCGTCATTGAAGCCCGGTTCGGGGGCTACTGAGGGAGTCCTGGATTAGGGGATGTTCGGGTAGCCAGACTATACCTTCAGCCAGACTCCTGGACTATGAAGATACAAGATTGAAGACTTCGTCCCATGTCCGGATGGGACTTTCCTTGGCGTGGAAGGCAAGCTTGGCAATGCGGATATTCAAGATCTCCTACCGTTGTAACCGACTCTATGTAACCCTAACCCTATCTGGTGTCTATATAAACCGGAGGGTTGTAGTCCGTAGGCAATCAACTCCATACACAACAATCATACCATAGGCTAGCTTCTAGGGTTTAGCCTCCTTGATCTCGTGGTAGATCTACTCTTGTACTACCCATATCATCAATATTAATCAAGCAGGAGTAGGGTATTACCTCCATCGAGAGGGCCCGAGCCTGGGTAAAAAACATCGTGTCCCTTGTCTCCTGTTACCATCCGGCCTAGACGCACAGTTCGGGACCCCCTACCCGAGATTCGCCAGTTTTGACACCGACATTGGTGCTTTCATTGAGAGTTCCTCTGTGTCGTCGCCTTTCAGCCCGATGGCTCCTTTGATCATCAACAACGATACGGTCCAGGCTGAGACTTTTCTTCCCGGACAGATCTTCGTCTTCGGCGGCTTCGCTCTGCGGGCCAATTCGCTCGGCCACCTGGAGCAGATCGAAAGCTACGCCCCTGGCCATCAAGTCAGGTTTGGAAGCTTAAACTACACGGCTTACATCCGCGGAGACTTGATCTTCGACGGGCTCGAGCCACGGCCAAGCGCACCGCACTATCTCGAGGGGCATGATCTAGCTCTGCCTCCGGACAGTGTCCTGGAGGCCGCACATGCATCGGTTCCGACCCCTAACTCGGAGCCTATTGCGCCAATCGAGGATGAGCGGTTGGACGTCACCTCAGGGGCTTCGATCTCAAAGGCGATCGAGCCGAACTCTATCCCCGCACTCTGCATGATCCGTGACTCCGAGGGTCCGGACTCCGAACCCCCCGCGCCCCTGCCGATCGAATCCGATTGGGCGCCGGTAATAGAGTTCACCTCCGCAGACATCTTTCAGCACTCGCCTTATGGCGATATCCTGAACTCTCTCAAGTCTCTCTCCATATCAGGAGAGCCCTGGCCAAACTACGGTCAGCGAGGATGGGATACGAACGATGAAGAAATTCAAAGCCCACCCAGCACCCACTTGTTAGCCACTTTCTACAATTTAAACGACATGCTCAACTTCGACTCCGGAGACATTGACAGCATGGATGACGATGCAGGAGATACCGACGAACCAACGCCCATAGGGCATTGGACAGCCACCTCATCTCATGATGTGTACACGGTGGATACCCCTAAAGGAAGCGACAACGAGGAAAAAGGGGATGGGACGGGAGATCGACCCCCCGAAAAGCAATCAAAGCGTCAGCGTAAACGCCGACCCAAGCCCTGCCTCGACAAAAACCCAGCCATAGAGCAGGACGAGCCAGTAGACGACGAGCAGGCCTTAGAGCAACCGTCTGAATAGGGCAACACAGATAGAGAAACCGAACATCCCTCCTGCGGCGAAAACGGCATTCCGGATGACCTCACACCGAATAAACCTACGGAGTAGAAGAATCTCCACGAGAGGCTCGTTGCAACTGCACGTAGCCTAAAAAGCAGAAGCGGAAGCTAAAAACAGCGGAAGATGCACTCCGGATTAGATGGAGCAAAGTAATCAATACCACAGATAAGTACGGCGACAGTCGCCGCACTAAAAGCTATCCGAAAAGAATGCTACTGCCTGAATTCGACGAAGAGGCCCTAGAGCCCTCGCATTCAAAAAATGAAAAAGCCACACGGTGGGGTAGACGACCCAATAAGGCAGCAAGCGGCGCCGCACCTAAATCGGCATGCGACCCACTTAAGGATTCGCATCATGGCCCAGTCAGGTCCATTTATGGGCCAAGAAAGCAAGCTCTCATAAGCAACGCCATGAAGCCATCATCAGAATCTAGCACACCCAAATACAGGGGCGCCGCACACCCCCTATGTTTCACCGATGAGGTCCTGGACTATGAATTCCGAGAGGGATTCAAACCCATAAACATAGAGGCATATGATGGAACAACAGACCCTGGAGTTTGGATCGAGGATTATATCCTCCACATACACATGGATAGAGGAGATGATCTCCACGCCATAAAATATCTACCCCTTAAGCTTAAAGGGCCAGCCCGGCATTGGCTTAAAAGCCTTCCTGAAAACACAATTGGAAGCTGGGAAGAGCTCGAGGATGCTTTCCGAGCAAACATTCAAGGGACCCATGTCCGCCCTCCGGATGCAAATGATCTCAGTCACATAACTCAACAATCCAGAGAATCAGCTCGGCAGTTCTGGAATAGATTCCTCACTAAAAAGAGTCAGATAGTCGACTGTCCGAACGCCGAAGCCTTAGCAGCTTTCAGGCATAACGTCCAAGACGAATGGCTCGCCAGACACCTCGGCCAAGAAAAGCCAAGAACAATGGCCGCACTAACAAGCCTCATGACCCGCTTTTGTGCAGGGGAGGACAGCTGGTTGGCAAGGTGCAGCCCCAGCGACCCAAGTACATCCGAAACTAGGGATGGAAACAGAAAACCGCGACGCAACAAGGACCATCGCTGGACTAAGGACAAAAGTCCGAAGAGCACGGCAGTCAATGCCGGATTCAAAGGCTCACGACAAAATCAGGAAAAATCACCCCCCAGGATAACAGGGACGATCCATCCAACCTAAATAAAATCCTGGACAGGATATGTCAGATACACAGTACTCCCGGGAAGCCTGCTAACCATACCCACAGAGACTGTTGGGTTTTCAATCAATCCGGCAGACTCAATGCCGAACACAAGGGGCTCGACACACCAAGCGAAGACGAGGACGAACCCCAAAAGCAGGGCACCAGGAAACAAAAGAATTTCCCACAAGAAGTAAAAACAGTGAACTCACTTCACATAACAAAATGTGCGGTGCCCGTAAAGGTACGCACCACACGGCCCATCCCCAAAGGGTCCTGCCACTGGTTGTCAAAACCGATCATCTTCGATCAGCTAGATTATTCTAGGAATATCAAGAATGTAGGCTGGACTGCATTGATACTCGATCCAATAATTGGCAGATTCCAGTTTTCAAATGTCCTTATGGACGGCGGCAGTGGACTAAACCTGATACATCAGGATACAATCCAGCACATGGGGATAAACCCAGCAAGAATCCGCCGCAGCAAAACCTCCTTTCAAGGGGTAATACCTGGTCCGGACACCCATTGTATGGGTTTTCTCCGGCTCGAAGTCATATTCGGCTCTGCCGATAACCTCCGCAGCGAAAAGCTGACCTTCCATATCGTCCCTTTCTCAAGTCGCTATCAAGCACTACTGGGACACGAAGCTTTCGCTCGCTTTAACGCAATACCGCATTATGCATCTCTTACGCTTAAGATGCCCGGTCCACGAGGCATCATCTCTTTGAAGGGGAAGCACTAAAGTGCGCCTCCCCAAGCGGAGGACTGTGCGGCCGCTTTGTCCGCCCCACAGCAAAATGGCCTCACCGGCCAAAAAAACTTCGAATTAGGTCATTCAAGACCACGAACGCGGATAGACAAGTTCGGTGAAAAATCATCATGGATGCAGGCCTAGAAGCCATATACCCCCGCACTAGGGGCTCCACGCATATACAATAAGAGACAATAAAGCTCAATCTTATATATCTTACTTTATACTTTGCTTATTTTAAACTTTTTCGGCACGACCCATTTTCAACTCAGTTCCTCTCTTTTATAGATGAACGTCGTGCGATGCCCGTCCAGGATACGGCACAACGGAGACACAGGCGCAGACGTGCAGTAGGGACCCATCCTAAAGGATTCTTTTTAGATTAAGACCCTGCATAAACCTTTTTTACTGTCTCTTGTTGCTACACATCCCCTGGTTTTTTCTTTCTGATATAACCAAGGAGGAGGCTGGCGTCTTGGCATGTGGCCACGCCAGAATTTTTGCACGTACCTGGACGCTAGGGGCTTTTTTAATAAAGAGTGTTGTTTCACCCACACTCATAAAGACCGAACACCTTAGGGAGTGTTCGGCGTTGCGAGTTTTGGCATTATATGCATCAGCTCCGAATCATGATTTTGGTCAAATGTTGGGTTGCCCGGCTCCTGAGTTCGGCTACCTTACGTTACGCTCTATCGGCTAAGGTAGCACCAGCAGAACTACTACGATTGTGCCCCGGTTCGGCCGGGCGAGCACCTCAGTAGAGAAAGCCGAAAACTGACTGTCATGATGTAGCGTGAGACTGGTCAACCACTCGATGACCTATCGGAATCTATCGGATCCCTCCACTTTAACGAAGGGCCGCTTCCCGGTCAGGCACATACGTGCCCCGAACTCGGACGAGCGCAATTGCCACCAAAGAGCTACCTAAATAGTCTCACTGTCAAACTCCTATGGCTAAGTGAAAGTGTTAAAGCATTATAGCCCGGTTGCCTGGCCCGCTGCGCTATCACCTCCTTTATAGGACCAAGACGTTGGGTTAAGTGTCAAAATGCGTCTTCTGCGAGCACCCCCGCACTATGTGCGTGGGGGCTGAAGCCAACGACTGCCATCTTTCAGATTCTGTATATATATATATACATCTTAAAACGGTCGCACAGGAGGTGTTCCCAATACTTGGAGGCACAAGTATAAAAAAGGCCACTACAGTTTATCAAAATATTACTACATATGCTATCATAACATAGCATCCTTCGGGCACTGCGTCTCTATTACACGAGCGCCTTCAAGAACTTCCTAAAAATAGTGCTCAGAGGGTACTCGACTTTTGTCCGAATCTCGGGACGCAACAACGGTGGTCTCCATCTCTGCCCAGTATGTCTTAACACGGGCAAGAGCCATCGTAGTGCCCTCTATGCATGCTGACCTCTTCATTGCATTTATACGCGGCACCGCGTCAAGGAATTGCTTAACCAAGCTGAAATAACTCTTCGGCTCTGATCTCCCAGTACACAGATGACCCATGACGTACTTCATGGCGAGTCCGGACAATCTATTCAGTTCGGCCCATTGAGCCAGGCGATCGTCCACTGCCAGTGGACGCTCTGGATTGTGGAACTGTGACCAGAAAAGCTTTTCCACTTCGCGATCTTTTAGATCTCGAAAGTGTTCGGTCGCATCAGCAGCACTTGCTGCCAAATCCAGATAGGTGTCCTCCACACTCCACATCCGGTCCAACGGAGCAAACTTCGGATCACAAAACTTCCTCCGCAGTATAAAGGGCTTTCCAGCCGCAATCTGTTCGGCCTGACACAGCTCCTCTTTCGCAGCTCTCATCGCAGAGCGAGCGTCCTTGGCATCAGCAACGGCCTTCTCTAAGTCCGTCTGTCTCGCCCGGTCTTCTTTCTCAAGAAGTTTGCAACGGTCTGCAGCGCTCTTTAACTTCTCGCCCATCTCGGCCATCTCTTCTTTGCTTCGGCAGTGAGCAGCCTGTTTGGCTCTCAGCTCTTCAAGGGCCTTCTCGGCAGCCACATCGCTTTTTCTGGCTTGCTCCTTAGCTCAGGCAAGTTCTGCCCTAAGATTCTCCACGGCGGCCGTACCATCTGCATCAAGCACACTCACATTGTAAGACACTGGCATGAAGCTCCTCTTACCTGATGCCGCCCGAAGAATTACATACCTTGAGCCTCATCAAGCCGCTTGTTGACAAGCGCGATGTCGGCATCTGCCACGTCCAGTTGCCGCTTTAGTTCGGCCACATCATCAGTTCGGGTTGATTCCGGACACCTCGCCACCTACATTCAAAGGCGACATCTTAGACTTGGGATTATGATCCTCTGCGTGCCGTCATTTCTTGACAACGCGCAGAGTCTCAGGGGCTACTATCTACATAGGGCGCATCTTACTTATGCGCAACTGACAAAAGTGTACATTATCTAACGTACCTCAAAACCCATGAGTAAACTTTTGACGGCCTCATGCAATCTGCTTTCTGCGGATGAAATCCTTTCAATCACCGTGCCCACCAATGCACGGTGCTCCTCTGAGATAGAAGCTCGCCCCAGCAGAATCTTTAGCTCCTCCGGCCGAGCACCAGACGGTGCCGGACTTGTCCTATGGCCTCTTTCAAAGGCCGGACGCGGAGAACCTTGGGGGGCCACATAGCTGTCTTCCGCCCCTGCCGGATTCAGAGAAACCATCCGCGACGACACCTCAGGGTCGCCCGCCTCGCTAGGCGGTACGGCAGGGGGAGGCGTCCCGCTCTCCATCATCTCCGGAAGAAGATCCCCCGAAGACGAGCTCTGCTGAGAAGGGCTGAGGTCCGAGCTACAAGGTAAAATTTCGGTTAATCTTCTCAGATATAAATCAAGGATTTCTCTCATCCCTCAAAAGGAAAACCTCTCTCTACTTACGGCTCGCTGGAGGGCTGATCCCTTTGAGGGCGTAGTTCGGCTGAGGAACTCCCCGGTGTCGGACCCTCTGATGAGGATTTTCTCCCCTGCTTCGGGGCCATGGTCTCCGGGTCATCAGAGGCGGCCCTCTTCTTCCCCTTGGGAGAGGAATTGTCGGTTCCTCCCTTCGGAGCAGCCTCCTTCGAGGAGGCCATAGTTCCCTTGTCCTTCCCCTTACTTCCCTCCAAAGGCATTATCTTCAACATCCTGACAAGCACGGGATCCGGCCTGGTTTCGGGAAGGGGAGCCGGACACCTGATCAGCTTTTCCTTCGCTATCCACTCCTGTTTAAAAGGACAGCTCTTTTAGGGGCAAGTTTATGACGATTATATGGATAGTAGGTCCGGGCACAAGGTTACTTACTTGGGTATCCGGGCGATTGCAGCTTAGGCCTGCGTCCTCGGTCAAATCCGGACACATCATTTGTGATCCGAAGAACAGTTTATACATCTCCACGGGCGTTGCGCCCATAAAATGCTGGAGAGCTCGTGGTCCCTTCGGCTTAAACTCCCACAGACGAAGGGAGCGACGTTTGCCGGGCAGTGTTCGACGAATCAGCATGACCTGCGTCACCTTGACTAGGTTGAGGTCTCTTTCTAAGAGATCCCTGATGCGGCCCTGCAACAAGGGCACGTCTTTGGATAACCCCCAATCTAATCCTTTGTTGACCCATGACGCTAGCCGTGATGGGGGGCCCGAGCGAAAGGCAGGAGGCGCCGCCCACTTGGCGCTCCTGGGAGCGGTGATATGGAACCATTCTTGTTGCCACAAGCCGAGCTCCTCTTGAAAGGAGCCCTCGGGCCATGGAGCATCAGCATCCTTACTTATGACAGCGCCTCCACACTCTGCGTGCCGTCCCTCGATCATCTTCAGCTCCACTCCAAAAGTCTTGAGCCATAATCCGAAGTGAGGAGTAACCCAGAGGAACGCTTCACACACAACGATGAATGAGGAAATGTGGAGGATGGACTCCGGAGCTAAGTCATGAAATTCCAGCCTGTAATAAAACAGCAGCCCCCTCACGAAGGGATCCATCGGGAAGCCTAACCCCTGAATGAAGTGAGACATGAACACTACGCTCTCACCGGGCTGGGGACTGGGAATAGCCTGCCTTTGAGCAGGCAACCTATGCGGAATTTCGGCGGTCAAGAACTTAGCCTCTCTCAACTTTAGCACGTCCTCCTCCGTGACGGAGGAGGGCATCCATCGGCCTTGAAGGTCGGAACCGGACATTGTCAAAGGTCCGAAGCGCCTGGAATCTGGAGCCTAGGGTGTTGGAACTCGAGGCGACAGGCGAACTCGTTTGAGATTGGCAAAAGGAGTAAGGCCTTGGTCTCTTTATAAGAGGTTGAATACCAGGAGCCCTCCCCGTAACGGTTTAGGACTCGCCTTTAATCGACAAAACATGCTAACGGGCACGATTGGGTTACCCACGTCCGTATTGATGAGAATCCCGTAAAAGGGGGGCACACGATATCTGCTTTGACAAGACGTGCCAAGGAAACCGCCTCGCAAAACACGCTGAGGTGGAAAAGTGAAAATGATTCGAGTAAAGGACTTGGCTGTAGTGTGATGACGCACTGCGGAATACGTCAGCAGATTTGATTTGTGTTAATATTATTCTCTCTATGGCAATATGTGGAAGCTTATTTTTGCAGAACCGGACACTACTCTTGGTGTTTACAATCTTCTATGAAGGACTTGGAGGAGGAACCCGCCTTGCAATGCCGAAGACAATTTGCGCGCCGGACTCGTCGTCATTGAAGCCTAGTTCAGGGGCTACTGAGGGAGTCCTGGATTAGGGGGTGTTCGGGTAGCCGGACTATAACTTTAGCCGGACTCCAGGACTATGAAGATACAAGATTGAAGACTTCGTCCCGTGTCCGGATGGGACTTTCCTTGGTGTGGAAGGCAAGCTTGGCGATGTGGATATTCAAGATCTCCTACCGTTGTAATCGACTCTATGTAACCCTAACCCTATCCGGTGTCTATATAAACCAGAGGGTTGTAGTCCGTAGGCAATCAACTCCATACACAACAATCATACCATAGGCTAGCTTCTAGGGTTTAGCCTCCTTGATCTCGTGGTAGATCTACTCTTGTACTACCCATATCATCAATATTAATCAAGCAGGAGTAGGGTTTTACCTCCATCAAGAGGGCTCGAACCTAGGTAAAAAACATCGTGTCCCTTGTCTCCTGTTACCATCCGGCCTAGATGCACAGTTCGGGACCCCCTACCCGAGATCTGCCGGTTTTGACACCGACAGTAGGGTGCGTTGACTGCAAATTAAAAAATTTCCTACATGCAGAACAACCAAGAACATGCTACGGGAGATGGATCACAGTTCGCTACCACTAGACGCGCAGTTCCGTGCAGCGGAAGTTGGTGCAATGCGTCTGCGTGGATCATCTCCTCCTCGTCCGACCCCCCTCGAACAGCCGGTCGCCGGATCCCACGTACAAGTTTGTCGGAGCGGCGCAGGTGCACCGCCTCTAACGGTATCCGCGCGTGCAGGAGAAACGTCGTGCGGCGGACTGCTAGGTCCGATCACACAACCAGTGGCGAGTGGAGGTGTCTATTCGCAACACATGTAAACCCTAGTGACAGCACTGAGTCGATCAACCGCATGAGTGTGCCGCACCCCACTTTATATAGGCGTCCGTCATGGGCTCAACACTTGGGCCTCGCACAGACCCTAAAGCCCACAAGTCTACTCGGCCACAATCCGAATACAGCTCGGATCACATCCGACCAGTGTTCCCCGATCCAACCTTGTAGGTTCCATCCCTTAAGCCCACGACCCCTTAGGTTCAAGCCGACTTGGTCGTACTTCAGATCACCTCCGAACTGCATGGTTGGTAGCAGCCCCTAGCAAGGCATGCCGAACACCAAGCAGACTATGAAGCTGGTTAGGTGAACCTATACATCATACTTCCATTCCTTTTGCCACACGATATATGTTGTCGGGCTCAAGGCGAGTCTGTCATCCTTGTGCTAGCCCGACCTCTTTCTCGTTCCAGTGATGCCGACCACAAACCAGATTATCTCATAATCCTTGTCGCATGGCCATGCTTATCCTGGTCGGATCACACGAGGGGCCCAGAGTATATCTCTCCTGATCGAAGGGGAAAATCCCATCTTGCTCGACCATGTCTCACAGCATGGGTCTGGACAAGCCCGAAACCTACCTTTGTAACTACCAAGTCATGGAGTAGCGTTTGGTTGGCCCAAAGCAAGTCTGTCACCATCCCAAGTACATGCGCCAGCTCAGGTCTTTGGACATAGAACGTATGTTGTACTAGAGACTCACAGATGACATATCGCTGCATCTCATAGTTGGGTCTGTCTGACTTGGACCTTATCTTGACTCGGATCCGACTACGTCGAACCCAACCAGATCCTTCCAAGTCCATATTATCCGGTTAGCATCCAATGCCCCATGGCTACTGAGACCAAGCCATCGCCCGTGTCATATGCTAGTCTAGTCGGCTGCACGTCCACATAGCCCTTTTGACTAGGGACCTTTTAGGACGTTCATCGTACAATGCATAGTCCCACAAACAAGTCACGTACTTGCTGATACACATCATTGATAATTTCCAAGGACTATCGTTATTCATAAACACATAGGAAATATCATCATACATGATTGCCTCTAGGGCATATCTCCACCAGGACCTCCCTTACAGATTACTCTGAGTCGGACGCTGATGAGTGGCGCCCCAGGCCGAAGCCCCTGGCCGGATCGTAAGTACTCAAAGGTATATATATGTCCGGCTTTTCTGGCTTATAGTTATAACACGCTTAAATTGCATGCTGCAGTCCGGTTCATGTCCTCCCCCAGTGATCTTCCTCTACTGGGAATTCGCTGGGTCCGAACATGATGGAGAGCGATTCACCTCCACCAGCTTCCTCCCACCTCCAGCGGACAACACCGAGGTGTCGTCCTAAAGGACCCTTCCGGAATAGGGAGAGGTGCCGGAGGCTAGTGAGACGGTGCCGAAGGGTGACACCTCTGCTGCCGAGAACGTGGGGGAACCAACCCCCATGGAGACTGGAGACGGGGCCATGTCCAGTTTGGCCCCCAACCAAATGTCCCTCCAGAAACCCACATGGTTCTGGAAACAGATGAGCAACCCTCTTTGCGAGAAGGGAGTGCGCCTACAACACCGGTGTCCTCTGTCAATGCGGAGGCGCCGGACACTCTGGTGAGAGCGCTTTAGAGCGCCACCATTGTGGAAGAACATCGTACCCTTATGGGTATGGTGATTGAAAAGGTTCAGTCCACGAAACGCGGATTGAGCAAGGCCTACACTAGCCTTTTATGAGGATTTGAGGTATGTGCCTTACAGTGTCTTTTTAGCTGTATAAAAGAATAACTGTGTATAGATAGTAGCCCCTGACACTCTGTTCAGTGTTTGGAAATAAGAACCGAATAGAGGATCTAATAACTCACGCAGGAGGTTAACATACATATCCGTTTAAACAAACATGCTACAAAACAGGCATCAGCTACCCATGCCGCCGAAGCATCCGAGCTAAGGAGGAACTTAGAAGAAAATTGTCAGAGTAATGGACCACGAGTCCCTGAGCATTTCAAGACATTTGGGCCGGCTGCGCCCAACGATAGTCAAGGATGAAGGGCCGCCTTCTGGTGGCCAGCTGGCTCAAAGCGGCCGGATACCAGAGGACGACCAAAGTACTAGAAGATGACCCCAAGACAAGCCGCCTCCTAGCAGGCGGCCACCAGAGAGGCCGGCACCTGGCAGGCGGCCCGCCGCGCCCTCAAAGTCTGCGCCCCATAAAGAAGACAAGATGAGGTGAGGCTACGTTGTAGTCATCACCCCCATATCCAGGGTGGGGCGTGGCCACAGTGTCCCGTACCAGCCGAGATCTTCGGACGGCGCGGCACTGTTGCCATCCCGCCATTTACGTCGCCACCGTCAGGCGGAACCCTGTTCCCATGACGGCCTATCGGTACGGCCTGCAGGCGGTGGGCCCCACCAGGCAGTGAGAGCCCAGAAGGCGGGAGCGCCTGACCAGTCGGACCCGAGGGGGGCCGGCCTCCAGCCGGTGGCCCATCTTTTCCTCGGAGTCCACACGCCATCAACCAGAGGAGACCCGGTGTAGCTACAGTGATCTCCCACCAGACGGCGGGATTGTAGCCACGCCCCCCGACCAAGCATGCGTCATTAGCATTACGGCTATAGTAACGAGCAGCCAGCCAGACCCGCAAGCGGCCGAGGTGGCTTGTCGGCTCCGTACCAGACCAGCCGGCAGGGCCCACCAGGCGGTGGGCCCTAGCGGCCGGCGGAGGAGCCGGCGACCGAAGACACTGACGATATGTTCCTACACACAGCAAGATTACCATTGTACCCCTAGGGGGTAGGCCTATATAAACCCCCAGGGCACCCATGCAAAGGGTTCCCAACACTGTTAGATCTAGACACACATAGAGAGAAAGCTTGCCCTACCTTCTTCCACCTCTCGCATATAGCTCGAGGAGCACCATTGTACTTACTAGTGCCTTAGTGATCATGCGGAGACCCCGCAGAGTAGGACTAGGGGTGTTATCTCCTAGGAGAGCCCAGAACCTAGGTAAGATTCACCGGTGTGCATGTCTTCGCCTCATCCCGTTTCCTGGCACCAGTGACGTCTTACAAGCCCCAATCATGATTAGCCATCCTTTGGCATATGTCGCACCAAACCCCAGACATTTGGCGCCCACCGTGGGGCTAGGTGCACCGTCATCCGGAGATCTTTTCTGGACGGGAACCCTCTTCCTCCCTGTCGAGTGCAGCCAGCCAGGCACGCCGGATGGCGTTTGCGCCAATGCGTTGCATGGCGCAGAGGTTGCCTGCGCGGTGAGCTGCCTCGCCGACCTTGTTGGCAAGATCCGCCTCTCCAATGAGCCTGCATCCATTGTGGGCAACAATGGCCCCGAGAGCCGTCTCATCAACCTCCTCGACCAGCTTCACGTCGCCAACGAGCCGGCCACCGACATGGAGTCGGTTGGCTCCACGGACCCGATGCTTGTCGACTCCGACACAGCGTCACTCGACACATTCCCTACCAACGTGGTGATCGTTGATGATCCTCTCCCCCACATCGACAGCTGCGGCAGCACTGTCACAGAGGTGCTCGTCAGCAGCCATGATGGAGTTTCCGGTGACGGTACCCGGGACCCGCTCCAAGCAACGCTACAAGACCTGTCTGCACCCATCGCAAGTGGGAAGACCTGTCGGCGCCCTCTGCAGTGGCCAACATTAGTCATAAAGCCCCGATGCCGGTTTCCACCAGCCGGTAGGTGGCAGCAGTCGAAGACCGGCAGCCGGAAAGACAACCTCCTCCCAAGCGCCAGAAGGGCGGCAAGCCCAACTGGTTACCCGCCTTCTCCTATGAGCAGACTCTTGATGCTCCTTGCAAGTTCCACGGCGGCGCGAAGCCGTCCAACCATACCACCCGGAAGTGTCATTGGCTCACACGAATCTCCGAGGGCGAAGGGTTGCAACCACCACCGCCGTCTGGTCAGCCGCCTCTGCCTCCTCAGTAGCCGGTGGCCCATCCAGCAGTCGATGCCGTTCAAGATCAATTCCCTGAAGAACATGGAGCATATGTTGTTTTCACCACTGTGGCCGATGACAGGCGTAGCCGGCGTCGACACTCTCGTGAGGTGAATGATGTAGCCATTGAAGCCCAAGAGTTCATGCACTGATCAGAGAGGTCGATCAGTTGGAGCTGGACTGATCACCCGGAGGTGATGCCTTCTCCAGGTTCTTACGCTTTTGTGTTGGATGCCACCTTTGCCATAGAGAGGCGAGCTGCTCGTTTCTCCCGAATCTTGATAGATGGCAGCAGCAGCATCAACATCCTGTACCGTGATACCATCGAGAAGTTGAAGATCAAGCCCAAGCATCTCCTGCCCAGTTGGACTGTCTTCCATGGCATAGTTCCTGGCCTTTCTCACTCACCAATCGGAAAGATCCAGATAGATGTCCTCTTCGGGGATAAAGACCATTTTCGCCGAGAGCCCATCTGGTTTGAGGTGGTCAACTTGGAAAGCCCGTACCACGCACTACTTGGCCGACCTGCTTTAGCCAAGTTCATGGCGATGCCACATGATGCCTACCTCAAGATGAAGATGCCAAGTGCCAAGGGAGTCATCACCATCTTCGGAGATTATCAGAAGTCGTCCGACTGTGCGGCCGCCAGCAGTCGGTTGGCCGAGTCCCTTGTGATCGCTGGCGAAAAGCATCTCCTTGACCAGGTTGTGGCCATGGCCGGCAAGCAGCTGGACATCCCCCATGATCCCAAGGAGTCGAAAGCCGAAGGATCCTTCAAGCCGGCCAAGGAGACAAAGAAGATACCGTTGGACCCAGAGCACCCAGAGAGTTACGTTGTCATAGGTGCAAACCTTGACAGCAAATAGGAAAGTGAGCTCGTCGATTTCCTCCGTAAGAATCGGGACATCTTTGCATGGTATCCCAAAGACATGCCGGGTGTCCAGACGGATTTCACCGAGTAGAAGCTATATGTCAAAGAAGGTGCCAAGCCAGTCAAGCAACCCCTTCGCCGACTGTCGGAGGAGAAGAGAAGAATCATTGGAGAAGAGATCGCCCGTCTGTTGGCAGCCCACTTCATTATGGAAGTTTTCTTCCCATAATGGCTCGCCAACCCGGTCCTAGTACTAAAGAAGAACAACAAGTGGCACATGTGCATTGATTACACCAGCCTCAACAAGGCCTGCCCGAAGGATCCGTTTGCACTGCCACGGATAAACCAAGTGATAGACTCCACCGTCGGATGCGAGTTGTTGAGTTTTTTGGATGCCTACTCAGGGTATCACCAGATCAAGCTGAACCCGGCAGACCGTCTGAAGACCGCATTCATCACACCGTTTGGAGCTTTCTACTACCTGACCATGACATTCAGCCTGAGGAATGCTGGTGCCACCTTTCAGCGTTGCATGCAGAAGTGCCTCCTCAAGCAACTCGACAGAAATGCCCACGAATACGTAGACGATATCGTGGTGAAGACAGAGAGGCGCAACACGCTCCTCGAAGACCTCAAGGAAACCTTTGAAAATCTGCGCCGGTTTCAAATCAAGCTCAACCTAGAAAAGCGCGTGTTTGGAGTACCAGCCGGCTAGCTCCTTTGCTTCCTAGTCTTAGAACGCGGCATTGAGTGCAACCCTGTGAAGATCGAAGCCATCGAGAGGATGGAGAATCTCACCCAACTGCGAGACGTCCAGAAATTCACCGGCTGCTTAGCATCCATCAGCCGATTCATTAGTCGGCTGGGAGAGAAGGCTCTTCCCCTGTACCAGCTCATGAAGAAGACCACTCATTTTGAGTGGAATGACCAGGTGGATGACGTTTTTCTCCAGCTGAAAAAGATGTTGACCACGCCGCCTGTCCTGGCAGCTCTGACTGCTAAAGAGCCCATGTACCTTTACATCGCCGCCACCAGCCGGGTGGTCAGCACGGTCGTAGTTGTGGAGCGCAAGGAAGATGGCAAGGCGTTACCAGTCCAGAGGCCGGTGTATTACCTGAGTGAAGTATTGTCCGCCTCCAAGCAGAACTACCCCCACTATCAGAACATGTGCTACAGCGTGCATTTCGCCGCCAAGAAGCTGAAGCCATACTTTCAAGAGCACCCAATCACTGTTGTCTACACTACTCCCCTTGCTGAGATCATTGGCAACAGATATGATTATGGCCGAGTGGCCAAATGGGCAATCGAGTTGGCCCCCTACACCATCTACTACCAGCCCCGCACCACCATCAAGTCCCAAGCACTGGACGACTTCCTCGTCGACTTGGCCGAGACCCAGTACCTGCTGTCGGTGTCAAAACCGGCGAATCTTGGGTAGGGGGTCCTGAACTGTGCGTCTAAGGCCGATGGTAACATGAGGCAGGGGATATAATGTTTACCCAGGTTTGGGCCCTCACGATGGAGGTAATACCCTACTTCCTCCTTGATTGATCTTGATGATATGAGTATTACAAGACTTGATCTACCACGAGATCATAGAGGCTAAACCATAGAAGCTAGCGTATGATTATGATTGTTGTTGTCCTAAGGACTAAACCCTCCAGTTTATATAGACACCGGAGGGGGCTAGGGTTACACAGAGTCGGTTACAAGGGAGGAGATCCACATATCTGAATTGCCAAGCTTGCCTTCCATGCAAAGGAGAGTCCCACCCGGACATGGGACGAAGTATTCAATCTTGTATCTTCATAGGCCAACAGTCCGGCCAAAGTATATAGTCCGGCTGTCCGAGGACCCCCTAATCTAGGACTCCCTTAGTAGCCCCTGAACCAGGCTTCAATGAAGATGAGTCTGGTGCACAGATTGTCTTCGGCATCGCAAGGCTGGTTCCTTGTCTAAATACTCCATAGAAGATTTTGAACACAAGGATTGTGTCCGGCTCTGCAAAATAAATTCCACATACCACCGTAGAGAGCATATTATTCCACAAATCTAATCGGCTGACAACTTTTCATAACGTGACGTCCTGTCGTGGCCCGGTCATTATGAACCGTTTTTCCCTACCTACCACTCCACGTGTTGCAAGGCGGTTTTATTGGCACGTCTTGTCGAAGCATAGATCGTGTTCCCCTTATCACGGGATTCTCATCAATACCGATATGGGTAACCCAACCGCGCCATCAATCGCAGCGCTTGGGGAATAAGAGATTTTATGGGGGAAGTAGGGAGGCGCACAGTTTCTACTACCTTTATAAAGGGACAAGGACTCCTCCTTTTCACCCACGCCTTCTTCTTCCCCTGCCCATCCATTCTCGTGCACTCGAGCTCCAGCGCCCAAGTTCTCATTTTCTCCGCAAAGCTATTCCAAACATGCCTGGAGAGGGAGGCAAGTGGATGGTCTCCTCCGTTACGGAGGAGAACATTACGAAGCTCCAGGAAGCCAGATACCTGGCCGCAGACATCGCGCACCAGCTCCCAGACGCGGGGCAGATCATCCCTACTCCAAAACCCCATGAGAGCGTTGTATTCCTCACCCACTTCGTCCGCGGGCTGGGATTTTCCCTCCACCCATTTGTCCGCGGGCTCATGTTCTACTACGGGCTGGACTTCCATGATCTGGCCCCCAATTTTCATCCTCAACATCTCGGCGTTTATCATCGTGTGTGAGGCCTTCCTCCGCATCAAGCCCCACTTCGGCCTGTGGTTGAAGACCTTCAACGTGAAACCGAAGGTGGTGGTCGGCCAGTGCTACCTCTTGAGCACTGCGTTGGATTTCCCGGAAGAGGAGAGGATGATGCAGCAAAGTAGCGTAAGTATTTCCCTCATTTTTTGAGAACCAAGGTATTAATTCAGTAGGAGGCTACGTGCGAGTCGCTCGTACCTACACAAAAACAATAGCTCAACACAACCAACACGCTTAGGGGTTGTCAATCCCTTCACGGTCACTTACGAAAGTGAGATCTGATAGAGATGATAAATAATATTTTTGGTATTTTTGGTATAGAGATGCAAAGTAAAAAGTAAAAGCAAAGTAAAAGCAAAGCAATAATAAAGTGATGGAGATTGGTATGATGAGAAAGAGACCCGGGGGCCATAGGTTTCACTAGTGGCTTCTCTCAAGAGCATAACTATTCTACGATGGGTGAACAAATTACTGTTGAGCAATTGACCGAATTGAGCATAGTTATGAGAATATCTAGGTATGATCATGTATATAGGCATCACGTCCGAGACAAGTAGACCGACTCCTACCTGCATCTACTACTATTACTCCACTCATCAACCGCTATCCAGCATGCATCTAGAGTATTAAGATAAAAACAGAGTAACGCCTTAGGCAAGATGACATGATGTAGAGGGATAGTTTCACGCAATATGATAAAAAAACCCATCTTGTTATCCTCGATGGCAATGATACAATACGTGCCTTTCTGCCCCTTCTGTCACTGGGAAAGGACACTGCAAGATCGAACCCAAAGCTAAGCACTTCTCCCATGGCAAGAAAAACCAATCTAGTAGGCCAAACCAAACTGATAATTTGAAGACACTTGCAAAGATAACCAATCATACATAAAAGAATTCAGAGAAGATTCAAATATTATTCATAGATAGACTTGATCATAAACCCACAATTCATCAGTCTCAACAAACACACTGCAAAAAGAAGATTACATCGAATAGATCTCCACGAGAGAGGGGGAGAGCATTGTATTGAGATCCAAAAAGAGAGAAGAAGCCATCTATCTACTAACAATGGACCCGTGGGTCTGAAATAAACTACTCACACTACATCGGAGGGGCTTGGATGATGATGTAGAAGCCCTCCATGATCGATGCCCCCTCCGGCGGAGCTCCGGAACATGCCCCAAGATGGGATCTCATGGATATAGAAAGTTGCCGCGGTGGAATTAGGTTTTTGGCTCCGTCCCCGATCATTTGGGGGTATGTGGATATATATAGGAGGAATAAGTACGTCGGTGGAGCTTCGAGGGGCCCACGAGGCAGGGGGGCGCCCTAGGGGGGCGCCCTCCACCCTCGTGACCGCCTCGTGGCTTTCTTGACAGAGGGTCCAAGTCTCCAGGATCTTATCCGATGAGAAAATCACGTTTCCGAAGGTTTCATTCTGTTTGGACTCCGTTTGATATTCTGTTTCTCCGAAACACTGAAATAGGCAAAAAACAACAATTCTGGGTTGGGCCTCCGGTTAATAGGTTAGTCCCAAAAATAATATAAAATTGGAAAATAAAGCCCAGTATAGTCCAAAACAGTAGATAATATAGCATGGAGCAATCAAAAATATAGATACGTTGGAGACGTATCAAGCATCCGCAAGCTTAATTCCTGCTCGTCCTCGAATAGGTAAATGATAAAAACAGAATTTTTGATGCGGAGTGCTACTTGGCATAATTTTAATGTAATTCTTCTTAATTGTGGTATGAATATTCAGATCTGAAAGATTCAAGACAAAAGTTCATATTGACAGAAAAATGATAATACTTGAAGCATACTAACTAAGCAATTATGTCTTCTCAAAATAACATGGCCAAAGAAAGTTCATCCCTACAAAATCATATAGTTTAGTCATGATTCATTTTGGTCACACAAGAATGCTCTCATCATGGACAACCCCGATGCAAGCCAAGCAATTGTTTCATACTTTAATAATCTCAAACCTATAAACGTTCAGGCAATATATGAGCGTGAGCCATGGACATAGCACTATGGGTGGAATAGAATATAATGAGGGGGTTATGTGGAGAAGACAAAAAAGGAGAAAGTCTCACATCAACGAGGCTAATCAATGGGCTATGGAGATGCCAACTGATTGATGTTAATCCAAGGAGTAGGGATTGCCATGCAACGGATGCACTAGAGCTATAAATGTATGAAAGCTCAACAAAAGAAACTAGTGGATGTGCATCCAACTTGCTTGCTCATGAAGACCTAGGGAACTTGGGGAGGCCCATTGTTGGAATATACAAGCCAAGTTCTACAATGAAAAATTCCCACTAGTATATGAAAGTGATAACATGAGAGACTCTCTACTATGAAGATCATGGTGCTACTTTGAAGCACAAGTGTGGTAAAAGGATAGTAACATTGTCCCTTCTCTCTTTTTTCTCTCATTTTTTGGGCCTTCTCTTTTTTTATGGCTTCTTTTTTTGGGGGGCCTTCTCTTTTTTATGGCCTTTCTCTTTTTTTATTCCTCACTTGGGACAATGCTCTAATAATGATGATCATCACACTTCTATTTATTTACAACTCAATGATTACAACTCGATACTAGAACAAAGATGACTCTATATGAATGCCTCCGGCGGTGTACCGGGATATGCAATGAACCAAGAGTGACATGTATGAAAGAATTATGAACGGTGGATTTGCCACAAATACTATGTCAACTACATGATCATGCTAAGCAATATGACAATGATGAATGTGTCATGATGAACGGAATGATGGAAAGTTGCATGGCAATATATCTTGGAATGGCTATGGAAATGCCATAATAGGTAGGTATGGTGGCTGTTTTGAGGAAGATATAAGGAGGTTTATGTGTGAAAGAGCGTATCATATCACGGGGTTTGGATGCACCAGCGAAGTTTGCGCCAACTCCCAATGTGAGAAAGGGCAATGCACGATACCGAAGAGGCTAGCAAGGATGGAAGGGTGAGAGTGCGTATAATACATGGACTCAACATTAGTCATAAAGAACTCACATACGTATTGCGAAAATCTAAAAGTCATCAAAAACCTCTGCACTACGCGCATGCTCCTAGGGGGATAGATTGGTAGGAAAAGACCATCGCTCGTCCCCGACCGCCACTCATAAGGAAGACAATCAAATAACACCTCCTGTTTCAAATTTGTTGCATAATGTTTACCATACGTGCATGCTACGGGACTTGCAAACTTCAACACAAGTATTTCTCAATTTCACAACTACTCAACTAGCATGACTTTGATATTATTACCTCCATATCTCAAAACAATCATCAAGCATCAAACTTTTCTTAGTATTCAACACACTCACACGAAAGTTTTATTATTAATCTTGCATACCAAGCATATTAGGACGTTAAGAAAATTACCATGCTATTAAGACCCTCAAAATAATCTAAGTGAAGCATGAGAGATCAATAGTTTCTATAAAACAAATCCACCATCGTGCTCTAAAAGATATAAGTGAAGCACTAGAGCAAAACTATAAAGCTCAAAAGATATAAGTTAAGCACATAGAGTATTCTATCAAATTCCAAATCATGTATGGCTCTCTCAAAAGGTGTGTAAAGCAAAGATGATTGTGGTATACTAACAAGCAAAGACTCAAATCATAAAAGACGCTCCAAGCAAAACAACATATCATGTGGTGAATAAAAATATAGCTCCAAGTAAAGTTACCGATAGAAGTAGACGAAAGAGGGGATGCCTTCCGGGGCATCCCCAAGCTTTGGCTTTTAGGTGTCCTTAGATTATCTTGGGTGTGCCATGGGCATCCCCAAGCTTAGGCTCTTGCCACTCCTTGTTCCATAATCCATCAAATCTTTACCCAAATCTTGAAAACTTCACAACACAAAACTTAAAGTACAAAATCTCGTGAGCTCCGTTAGCGAAAGAAAACAAAAGACCACTTCAAGGTACTGTAATGAACTCATTATTTATTTATATTGGTGCTAAAACTACTGTATTCCAACATCTCTATGGATTATAAACTATTTTACTAGCCATAGATTCATCAAAATAGGCAAACAACACACGAAAAACAGAATCTGTCAAAAACAGAACAGTCTGTAGTAATCTGTAGCTAGCGCAAGATCTGGAAGACCAAAAATTCTAAAATAAATTGTTGGACGTGAGTAATTTATCTATTAATCATCTGCAAAAAGAATTAACTAAATATCACTTTCCAAATAAAAATGACAGAAGTTCTCGTGAGCGCTAAAGTTTCTGTTTTTTACAGCAAGTTCAACAAGACTTTCCCCAAGTCTTCCCAACGGTTCTACTTGGCACAAATACTAATTAAACACAAAAAACACAACCAAAACAGAGGCTAAATAATTTATTTATTCAATAACAGCAAGGATAAATATTGGGTTGTCTCCCAACAAGCGCTTTTCTTTAAAGCCTTATAGCTAGGCATAATAGTTCAATGATGCTCACATGAAAGACAAGGATTGAAACACAAAGAGAGCATCATAAAACACGTGACAAACACATCTAAGTCTAACATACTTCCTATGCATAGGCATCTTATAGGCAAACAACTTATCAAGGCAAGCATCAACTAGCATATGCAAGGAAGCGGAAACAAACAATAGCAATCTCAACATAACGAGAGGTAATTTAGTAACATGAAAATTTCTACCACCATATTTTCCTCTCTCATAATAATTGTATGTGGGATCATAAGAAAATTCAACAAAATAGCTATCACATAAAATACTTTCAACACGATCCACATACATGCAAAGTTGACACTCTTCCAAAATAGTGGGATTAACGTTAACTAAAGTCATGACTTCTCCAAACCCACTTCTATCAAAAATTTCATAAGATTGAACATTCTCCAAATATGTGGGATCTAAAGTTGACATTCTTCCAAACCCACTTTCAATAATATTTCAAACACTATTATCAATCTCATATTCATCATGGGGCTTAAATAATTTTCAAAATCATAAGAAGAATCACCCCAATCATGATCATTGCAACAATTAGAGGACATAGCAAAACTATCATCCCCAAGCTTAGGGTTCTGCATATTATTAGCATAATTTACATTAATAGAATTTATACTATCATCATGCTTTTTATTCAAAGATCTATCGTGAATCACTTCATAAAGTACTTCATCACACTTTTCAGATTCACGAATTTCAAGCAAAACCTCATAAAGATAATCTAGTGCACAAAACTCACTAGCAATTGGTTCAACATAACTGGATCTCTTAAAAAGATTAGCAAGCGGATGAGGATCCATGGATCTTAGGTTCTCTGTTTAGTAATAAATAAACGACTATTCCAACCATACGAGCAAACAAAATGCAAGCGGGCAAAAAGAGGCAAACGGGAAAGAGAGGGGAGGATAGAGAGAGAGAGGGCGAATAAAACAACATGGGTGAACTGGGGGAGAGGAAAACGAGAGGCAAATGGCAAATAATGTAATGCGGGAGATAAGGGTAAGTGATGGGTACTTGGTATGTTGACTTTTGCAAAGACCTCCCCGGCAACGGCGCCAGAAATTCTTCTTGCTACCTCTTGAGCACTGCGTTGGATTTCGCCGAAGAGGAGAGGATGATGCAGCAAAGTAGCGTAAGTATTTCCCTTAGTTTTTGATAACCAAGGTATCAATCCAGTAGGAGGCTATGCACGAGCCCCTCGTACCTACACAAAAACAATAGCTCAACGCAACCAACGCGCTTAGGGGTTGTCAATCCCTTCACGAGCACTTACGAAAGTGAGATCTGATAGAGATGATAAATAATATTTTTGGTATTTTTGGTATAGAGATGCAAAGTAAAAGGTAAAAGCAAAGTAAAAGCAAAGCAATAATAAAGTGATGGAGATTGATATGATGAGAAACAGACTCGGGGGCCATAGGATTAACTAGTGCCTTCTCTCAAGAGCATAAGTATTCTATGGTGGGTGAACAAATTACTGTTGAGCAATTGACAGAATTGAGCATAGTTATGAGAATATCTAGGTATGATCATGTATATAGGCATCACGTCCGAGACAAGTAGACCGACTCCTGCCTGCATCTACTACTATTACTCCACTCATTGACCTCTATCCAGCATGCATCTAGAGTATAAGTTAAAAACAGAGTAACGCCTTAAGCAAGATGACATGATGTAGAGGGATAGTTTCATGCAATATGATAAAAACCCCATCTTGTTATCCTCGATGGCAACGATACAATACGTGCCTTGCTGCCCCTTCTGTCACTGGGAAAGGACACCGCAAGATCGAACCCAAAGCTAAGCACTTCTCCCATGGCAAGAAAAACCAATCTAGTATGCCAAACCAAACTGATAATTCAAAGAGACTTGCAAAGATAACCAATCATACATAAAAGAATTCAGAGAAGATTCAAATATTATTCATAGATAGACTTGATCATAAACCCACAATTCATCGATCACAACAAACACACCACAGAAAGAAGATTACATCGAATAGATCTCCATGAGAGAGGGGGAGAACATTGTATTGAGATCCAAAAAGAGAGAAAAAGCCATCTAGCTACGAACTATGGACCCGTAGGTCTGAAATAAACTACTCACACTTCATCGGAGGGGCTTGGATGATGATGTAGAAGCCCTCCGTGATCGATGCCCCCTCCGGCGGAGCTCCGAAACAGGCCCCAAGATGGGATCTCGTGGATACAGAAAGTTGCAGCGACGGAATTAGGTTTTTGGCTCTGTCCCCGATCGTTTGGGGGTACGTGGATATATATATAGGAGGAAGAAGTACGTCGGTGGAGCTTCGAGGGGCCCACGAGGCAGGGGGCATGCCCTAGGGGGGGCGCCCTCCACCCTCGTGACCGCCTCATGGCTTTCTTGATGGAGGGTCCAAGTCTCCTGGATCTTATCTGATGAGAAAATCACGTTTCCGAAGGTTTCATTCCGTTTGGACTCTGTTTGATATTTGGTTTCTCTGAAACACTGAAATAGGCAAAAAACAGCAATTCTGGGCTGGGCCTCCGGTTAATAGGTTAGTCCCAAAAATAATATAAATGTGGAAAATAAAGCCCAATATAGTCCAAAACAGTAGATAATATAGCATGGAGCAATCAAAAATTATAGATACGTTGGAGACGTATCAGCCAGCAAGCAGAGTGCGAAGGTGCCATGGTGGGAAAAATGCCCAACGTCACTTGGCTTGAAGGCTCCTATGTGGAGTCTGTGAAGGGGTGGAAATCGGGGTGGTTCTACATCACCGAGCCGCGCGACACCAACTGGGTGGCGGCCCCCGAATTTCGATCCGGCATCCCCATGCGGCTCACCTCCTGGAAAGAGAAGGGCATATCCTGGGGTTCATCGGTGGAGCTGACTGGACTCCAGAACTGTGTTAAAATATGATAAGCAAGAAAATCAAGCTTGTCAACGTGGTCCAGGTCATGCTCTTCCGCTGGATCCTTCCGTGTCAAAGACGGGCATTCAATATGTGGGTGTTCGACCCGGCCAAGCACCAGACACTGCGAGAGCATTTTGACACGACGCACCAAGACGTCTGGAGGGTGCTGTTCATGGCCGCCGAGGTACCTCCTCCCCTTACCGAGGATCATGGACTCAGCGCAAAGCTCCCTGCCAATCCGGTAAGCTCTTTATATCTCATAAGATGTTCCTTTCCCCAGTATAATCACGTGAGGGATCTGAGCCTCCACACCATTTTAAGAGGACTAGGTAGCGACAGCGGAGCAGATCGATTGTCCGGCCCCACTGCCCGAAGATCCAGCAAGGGCTCTCTTAACGAAGATGCTGGCTCCGGCGCCCTATGAGGCACCGGAGAAGAAGGCCAAGAAGAAGGCCGCGGGAACCTGGAAAGGTCTCCGGCGCAAGGTTATATCAGACTCATCATCCGAAAACAGCGAGGCGCACTCCTCCCACGAGAACGAGGAGGCGAAAGAGGAAAGTTCTCCCCCCCCAACCGGGGGAGACAAGAAATGGAAGGCCACCCCGTCTGGGGAGGCCGAAGGGTCCAAGAAGGGAAGGACCCTCCTTCCGGACTACTCCACAACAGCCGCTCACATCGACGAGGAGTGGTTGCCCAGGGACAAGCCCCTGGCGAAGTCGTAAGTATCCGGATACTATAATAGTTCTGGTATGTTTTGTTTTATTACTTCTTATCATGTCAAACATGATCATGCAGTCCATCCAAAGCCCATATCGACGTATCCTCTTCGGATGAGTCTTTGGGCCAGTCGGCGATGAACAACGATTCACTCCCGACAGCCACCTCCCCCTGGCCCGCAGACGACATCGAGGTGTTGTCTCAAAGGGCACTGACTGGGCGCATGGGGGTAAGATGGGGGCCGCGACAAGTTTGGCCCCCAGCCGGATACTGCGCCGGAACCTCCAATGGTTCCAGATTTTTTTAGGCGACCCCTTGCTAAGGGGGGCGAGCCGTCTCTGCCAATGGCCTTTGTCCATCCAGAGTCATCGGACAACTTGCTGGAAGCGCTTCGCGACGCTTCCATTGACGAAGAGCACCGTACTACCATGAGTGCGGTGATCATGAAAGTTCGGTCCGCCAAAAGCGGACTGGCCGAAGCCTGTGCCAGGCACCTAAGAGGATTTGAGGTGAGTAATCAAATTATGAGAATATATCATAGTATAGACAATAGCCCCTGAAGCTCTGTTTGGCATTCGCAAAGAAAGGCCGAATAGAGGATCAAATAATAATCACAGGAGTCTAATCAGAATATTTCTATGTGAATAAGCAGGCTTTGCTGCTGGCCGCTCCCGCTCGTACTACGGAGGTCTCCGGACTGAACGGGACCTTGAGCGGTCTGAGGAAGAGCTCGGCCTTACCAAGAGGCAGCTCGAAGAGAACAAAGGTAAGTGATACCCCGTCTGTATATTGATAAAGAAAAAGAAGAAAGTGGTTACTAGATCATGGGATCATCATGAATTTTGCTAGGGGCCACGACTCAAGTGGCGGTCCTAAAGAAGGCGCTGTCCGAGGACGAAGACAGAGCGGCCCAGGAGTGTATCGAGCGCGAGAAGCAAGAGGCTCGAGTCGGCGAGGTTCAGCAAGAGCTCCATGATTTCATCAAAAAATACGAGTCCTTGGAGCATGGCTCTAAGACGTAGGGGTCCGAGCTTGCAAAGGCCCTCGAGAACACACAAAATGCCAAGATCGAAGCTCAAAAGGCCCTCCAGGAGATTCAGGCGGTCAAGAAGATAGCGGCGGGTAAGGCATTCATTATGCAAAGCAAGCATGTAAAGGAAACTTTCCTTTTACTTACCTGAATTCAGAGCTCTCCAGGAGCATTCGCAGATCTACCCAGCAGTGTATCGGATGCCGCGGAGTTCTACCGGGCCGAGGAAGGGAGCTCGACGGAAAAGTTTCTCTGGTCTAAATATACTGGGACCGAACATACGATGCCCTTGAGCGACCAGCTGAAGCAACTGGTCGAGCTTCACAAGGCGGCCGAACTGATCATGAAGGGTCTCATAGTCCGGATGTGGCCTGGCGAGCCCCTGCCTGGCAGCTACCTCGGCCTGGTAAAGCGGCTTGTGAATGCATGCCAACGGCTTGAAGTCATAAAGCGGACCTTCTGCATTGAAGGTGGGCGCAGGGCCTTTGCCCGTGCGAAAGTGCACTCAGCGAAGATGGATGCCGAAAAGCTGGTGAAGGAGGGGCCACCGGAGGGCAAGGAGCATCGCCACCCCGAAAAGTATTATGACAGTGTCCTGAAGGGTGCCCGCCTTGTGGCGGAGGAATGTGCTAAGGATGTAATATTTGAATGAATGTACTCATGTGATCCTATAATATGAGAATGAGTTCATGTGCGCTATATAACGCTTGTCGATTTAAAATATTACCTTCTGTGCGGCCGTTTATAAAATCTGAGAGTTGGCCAGTCGTCGGCTTCTGCCCCCATGTAACTAGTATTGAGGTGTTCGGGATTAGTCTTAAACACTCTTTATCCAAAAAAATTGGTCCTTTAAGGAGGTGTTTAGCGCAGCAAACAAGGCAATCAGACTATACAACTCTATCACTCTCACTTAGCCATAGAAGTCTACAATTTTAAATTTTGGCGAAGCCCCTAGTATTCGGAAGGCCGAACGTGGAGCACTATATACGCCTAAATCGGACAAGGCCGATTCCTCGCTCGAAGAGGAAAGAATCTTTAAGGATTTGAGACCTCTCGAACAACGACCAGCTCTCGCCGCATCATGATAGTCACTTTTCGGCTTTCTCTACTAAGGTGTTCGTCCGGAAGAACCGGGACACAATCGTAGTAGTTCTCCCAGTGCTACCTTAGCCGATATAGCGGAACGTAAGGTACCAAAACATGGGAGCCGGGCAAACCCAACTATTGACCCAAGACATGATTCGGAGCTGATGCATATAATGCTATAAGTTCGGGGAACCGCACTGTCAAAAGTGTTCGGACTTTTCTTGCCGTGTTATGGGGTACACTGAAGCCCCTGGCGCACTGGACGTACCAGAATGTACGGTTGCAATTTGTCGTAAATGAGCAGACAGGGAAAAAAGCAATAATAAGCTAATGCTAAGCACTGTAATTTAAATGATACATCAAAGCATATGTATACAAGTAGTCCAAATAAGCAAAAATAGGACTATTTGACATGTCCTATCCAAGGGCAGGCTGTGTGTGGGTATGTAAAATAGGTATAGCGATCGTTATCAGAGACCACCTGGGGATTCCCTTGTACGTCAAAGCTTCTTGCTTCCTTGGTGCTTCCTTCCCGTGACGGGTCCGATAATCACGGTATCAGAGAGGCTCTTCAGAGCGTAGGGTCCTGAAAGGAAGAAAATGGTAAAGATATACGGGTCCTGAGGCGGTTGAGCCGCATTGTTGGTCGTGCAATAGCTGTGCCTCCGCCTATGCCCATGGTATCTTGAGTGCGTAATTATGGACGCGCGGCGTAAATTTCGCCGCTTGACTAGGACGAGGACGGATGCCTAATTGCTTGGCGAGCTCAAAACATGTCGGGCGATCCTGTTGCAGGGTACTACGGACTTGCTTGAGGGTGTCCGAGGGTTTTATCGCCGAATTGGTGGTTTGCCTTAGAAGGCTGCTTTGTACCTCTGGTGCTACGGCTGCAGTGTGCTCCTCCGTACGGAGCGAGCGTTCTGTGTTTCCATTAATTGTTATAACCCCGCAAGGTCCTGGCATTTTGAGCTTGAGGTATGCATAATGCGGTACCGCATTGAATCTGGCGAATGCGGTTCGTCCGAGCAGTGCGTGATAGCCACTGCGGAAGGGGACGATATCGAAGATCAACTCCACGCTTGAGAAGTTTTCCGGGGATCGAAAGACCACTTCCAGTGTGATTGAGCCCGTGCAACAGGCCTCTACACCTAGTATGACACCTTTAAAGGTGGTTTTCGTGGGTTTGATCCTTGAGGGGTCGATACCCATTTTGCACACTGTATCCTGATAGAGCAGGTTCAGGCTGCTGCCACCGTCCATAAGGACTCGAGTGAGGTGAAATCCATCGATGATAGGGTCAAGGACCAATGCGCCAGAACTGCCATAACGGATACTGGTAGGGTGGTCCCTGCGATCGAAAGTGATCGGACAAGCAGACCATGGGTTGAACTTTGGGGCGACTGGCTCCATCGCATTGATGTCCCTTAGTGCACGCTTCCGTTCCCGCTTGGGAATATGGGTTGCGTATATCATGTTCACTGTTTTCACTTGGGGAGGAAATTTCCTCTATCCTCCTGTGTTCGGCGGCCGGGGCTCCTCCTCATCGTCGCTATGCAGCCCCTTTTCCTTGTTTTCGGCATTCAACTTCCGTCCTGTTTGAACACCTAGCATTCTTTGTTGGTGAGGTTGGCTGGTTTATCGGGGGTGCCGTGAATTTGGCACGAGCGATCAAGTATGGACCTGAGGTGTGGAGCGCCTAGTGCTCAGGAGTTCATCACCAAGGCGATCTAGGAGATTCAAGAGGCAAGGACCATACGTGGCGACCATCTCCCACCACCCAGTGCAGCTCCCCATCCTGGCGAGGACGGCGAGCTACGCATCTGCATCGACATTCCAGGGCTCAACAGGGCTGCATCTCAGGGACGTTTTTGGCCTTCACGCGTTGGACGGTGTGAGGTTCCCCCTTAGAGCTATGTTCACATCCTCTCGGCCTACCGAACACGGCTGTCACCTTCTAGCGCCACCTGCGGAGCATTCTGGCGGCTCAGGAGGCCAGGCATCACGCTGTCCTGGCAGAGATCGTGACAGTTCTTCAGGAGCCACCTAGGCCTGTAGAGCCTCCTGAGGCTCAGGACCCTGGCCGCTCGTGAGGATCAACCTCTCCGGTTTGCATCTTCAGCTACCCCGACACCACTCCAGCTACAGTATCAGGTGACTCTTTCCAGTTCATTCAGTTAGGGGCGCCCTTCGGGAAGCATTATCCCCAAGTCACACAGGTCTGTCCCTGTAGCGTGTGTCCTTTTGCATCTTTAACTTACTCTGATGGAAGCACCTCACAGGCTGCATCATCCCCAGGCCGCTCGTGTCCGTCCCAGTGGCATGTAACATTCTTGCATCTATTTGAACTAGTTTGCCTCCTCGCATGAATTGTTGTATAATCATTGCTTACATGGTGCTTGTTCATCGCGGCCTATCGCAATGCCGATCGGTCACTTGCTCATCCCGCAACGGGAGACTCACATGCTGGCACGGTGCTTGTGCTCGGGTCCGTCCCTGCAACAATGATAAACCTTTGCGACCGAGCTCTGGCTCACGGCCCGCTCCGTGTATGCCACCTCACCAGATCCACAGTCCCTTCATCTTCTCACGGAAGGAGCAATGGCAGGATGGCAAGCGCAGCTATGGGGTACTCTCTCTCGCGCGCTAACACGCAGGAATCTCCAGAGCCTAGCTACACGGGGCCACACCAGCTGCTCCCTTTCATGCTTTTCTCTTGGGCGTTAAAAGGAGGGCTCCTGAGCATCACGCCTCAGGACCTCTTACTGACTCTCCAGCCCTCACGCCCTAGCCTTGACCATGGCATCGCGACCTGGCATACCAGCGGCGGCTGAGCTCGCTCGAGGGTCGGGACCCGAGGACGCAGAGCACTCAGGAGAGTGTGAAAGGGGGGACCTGGCGTGGACACAATTCGACGGTACCACCATCAGCGTCCCACCATGCAAGGAATCAACCCGAATCGCTAAGATAAGTCATGCACTCAAGCCAGCCTGGCGTTGTGACCCAGGATTTCCATCTCTCGCAACCTTGCTCCAGCAGTGCCGCCTTCCTTTTCAGCCTTTAGGGAGCTGCTTGCACGCCAAGGGCGACCTCCTGAGCATCACGACTCAGGGGCTCTTACTGGACCTCGGGCCACTCACCTCCTGGCCTTGACCACGGCATTGTGACCCGGCATACCAGCGACGGCTGAAGCCCGCTTGGGGACTGGGACCTATCGGCGTAGTGCACTAAGCTGCCACGAGGGCGAAAAGGGGGACAATGCTAGAGCAAGACGTGCAATCACGAATTTCGCAATAAGAATGATATTGATGCAAAAGTGTTACAAATTCTTTACACACCCCCACGGGGTTCGTCTCGATTCCTTGTAGGGAACAAAAGAAGGAAGTTTCTAGGAGCCCTATCTACAGGTGTTGCCGCCGACACCATCATCAACAGTGGGCCACGAGGGGCCGGCGCCATCCCCATCCAGATCAATGCCGACGACGAGTGGACGCCGCTGCTGCACCCCGGGCATGGCAAGATCTCGGGGGCACGTAGTTGTCGTCGCTCGTCTCCAGAATCTCGTTAGGCTCGGGAGAGTCGCTGGACTCCCAGGCGTCGTTGCTGTTGCTGGAGGAGTCGTCGGTGGGACCAAGGGCGGGCCCAGCAGGTTGCCCTGCGATGTCTTGGCCACCCCCTTCAAGGCAGCACTCCAGGCGGCGGCCTTCCTCCTCGAAGACTTTGAACAACATCGTGGAGGCACCATCATACTCAAAATGGATGGCGAAGGCCCCCTCCGCGGGACAGACACGAGCAACCTCGCCCCATCCACGGTTCATGAAGATCTTGCCCGGGGAGACGGCCTCAACCTCTGCTCCCGTCGCCGGGGTGCCGCACTTGGCGTGCTGCAGCCATAGCTCGAGCGGCCCCCTTGGCGGCATCTCTTCGGCGAAGAATGGCGGGAATCGGATCCAGATGAGCGGTGGCATCACCTCCCACACCACGAGTTCATGCGAGGAGCCCTCGGCGTGGGTTCGCGGGGCGGCGGCATGCATCACCGCGGCCATGGCGCATGCGCCGCTGGTCGCTGCCTCCTCCTCCAGATCCTTCTGCCCGAGCGTACAAGGGCAGTGGGTAGCCCCGGGGGAAGCTGCTCGTACCAAGGCCTCGTCACCTCCGACCTCACAATGATGTTGTGGGAGCGGGCCAGCCTCTTCTTCGGTGGGACTGGCCCAAGCTCTTCGCAAGGGGTTTTTCCCTTCTCAGCAGCGGCGAACCTCCGTATCAGCGCCATGAGCGACGCAGCAAGAAGGAAGAAGAGGAAGAAAGTGGGATGGAGGAAGATATGAGTAACGGGGGCTCTGCCCCTCTCCTCATTTATAGCCAGAGGGAGGTCAACCACCGGCCTCCACGATCTAAGGTAATGATGATTTTCTTCTGCATGCAGCAGGGTCTTGTCAAGTCGGACAGTTGCCGAGGCAGCATGGGGAAGCGGAGACACCCACGTCCTGTCAATCACCACACGTCAATCAAGGCCAGAGGTGGTTGGGGCCCGCGGCACTCCGCACTTGCCCTTTGGCTTCGCTTTGAAGCCAATTCCGAGCGCGTTTTGGGCCCGGGGGCTACTGCCGGCATCCTAGGAATGGGGGTACCTAGACTTGCCTGCCTGCAGCCCAGGGCACCACCAATGGCCTGGTATGACCCATCTTCATCAGCAACCACTCAAGACCCTCGCAAGGGGCCAAGCCTCGCGAGGCGGATGACACCAAGATCTCCCCAGGGGCAGCCTCGCTAAGCTGGCTCCCGAGGAGCGGAGATATCTATGCAAGGTGCACCTCACGAGGTCCGCGTGATGTGAGCCATGACGACCGAAGCCAGGCGGGCGCTAGCAGGCGCAGAGTACATGTTTCCACTTTGGTGCAAAAGGGGCAAGCGCAGGCGAGGAGTCTCAAGGCATCAGGCAAAGGTTTCCATATCGGTGCAACAAGACCAAGGCCAGTAGGATGGCAGGACGGAGGTCATCGCGGAGCCCACGGCGTCGTCACCACCAGAACCTTTGGTAGGCAAAGACCACCTTTTGTTAGGATAACTTGTACTAGTTGTCTCCCTTTGAAATTGGCCATTGTGGGATCCCTTCCCGCCTAAACATTTGGGAAGAGGACCAGGGCCTCTATAATAGGACTAGCCACCACCGTAGTCAATGATTGGCTCATCTTGGATCGGATCCACTCCACCAAGGCCATCTCTCTAGCTCATCGAGCTCAGGAACACCTCTCCTCAGGAGGATGTTCATCCACTGTACTAGTTCATCCCTAGCCCATGAGGTAATCCACCACACAACACTAGAGTAGGGTGTTACACCACAACGGTGGCCCGAACCAGTATAAAGTCTCGTGTCTCTTGTTCCTTGGGTTCGGCGAGCTAGGCCTTGAGATCGTTGTGAGAGCGAAGTAGGGAGAGAGAGATCTCCGTGCGCACCCCAGAGTTCAAACCTCAAGGGTTTGCCGGAACCCAGAATCCGACAGGGACGCATGCATGGATGATGAAGGGGGCCATGTGTTTGGTAAGCAGACCTAACTAGATCGGTAGATCAATTGTTGTTTGTCGGAGGAAGGGAGAGACATAACTAATGAGGTACATCAATCGACGCATGGGGAAAACGAGTTATAATGACCTAGCTAGCTATATGTATAGCAGGAGATCGGTCGGTGTACATCCATTTGTTATAGGCAAATAAGGCCCAGCGAGAGACAAAGAGAATGGAGCTAGGAGGTGGTGTGAGAGGCCTACTAGCTAGATATGGGGAGGAGTGTGTGATTGTGAGATCGATGAAAAGAGGGGTGAGAGTTTACACGTGTGGGGGACCGTATGAGAGACATGAGGCATGGACACAGAAAGGAGGAGATGGAAGGTGCGTGTGTATGTTGTAGGCAGACATCGCTGGAGAGGTTTATCGATCAGTGTGTGTCGGAAAGGAGTTGTGGAGAGCATGGGAGAACGACCTAAATAAAAAATGAATGTGTGTGATGGATAGAATGCTGAGGGAGGGGGAGGGTGTGTGCATGGACGAGAGAAAGTTAGTGCTAGCTACAAAGGTTAGAGGATTGTGTGGGTGTAAGAGACTAACAAAGATCATAATTCGATATGAAAGTGGATTCATATATTTGAATAGGAGATCGTAGTGTTATAAACATATGCATGCATGAATATAGCGGTGATGCGCGTGGTGTGTGGTTTTGGAAATGTTATACCATAATGTGATAATGTGTGTTGTTTGCAACTCACAGCTAAATATCGCACAATCTAAATCATACTATACATCGAACAATCTCACATTTTACTTGAATTTGTGATAATGTGTGGCATCTGCAACTCACAACTAAATATTGAACAATCTAAACCATACTATATATCAAACAATCTCACATTTTATTTGAATTTGTGGTAAGGTATGGCATTTGCAACTCACATCTAAATACTTGTAGGCGTAGGGGGCGGGGCACCATACATTATGTGATAAACACATTATACATATGAGACATGGTTTAGATTATGAAGATCTAGCTAGAGCTTGAAATGTACTGTGATTCGAAATCAACATAAAGTGGATTCAAAACATGGAGTTTGAGTTCATATAGTACACATAGTTCATATCTAACTCCACAGTAATCATGTGGTGTGCTATGAAGATAATACACAAACGATGGTTTAACTTGACAATAATGATGATTGTAGATCTTATTAAAATAGAGAAACGAATTCAAATGGTTTAACTTCACAACAATCATGATTGTAGATCTTATTCAAATAGAGAAACGGATTCAAATTTAGTTCATATGGAAGCGGTAGTATATACATTTGGAATGCACTAAAATGTTCATTTGAGTAGGAGGTTGCATGCACTATACATGTAGCAAAATATTTTAATTGAACATAACATCAATTCAAAGTTTTGAATGGCATTTGTAGTGCGAATTGATTTGGTATAGTACATGGGACTAGACTCTCTTGTGTGGTGCGAATTGATTTCATTTTGTTTTTTCATCGACGGAAGTGTGAATTGATTTGGTACAGTACATGTTAGGCTTGTCTCAAAATTTCAACCCATACCTTGTTACCCCGAAATATTTAATATATATCTTTGTCTCGTTGTGCTCCGAAAACTCCCTCCATCTCAACCTGCGCCTTGCTATCCCAAAATTACAACATGCGCGAAAACTCCCACCTCCTGCGAAATCCCGACATGCGAAATGCCCGTGATACCCCTGAACCGGAAGAACCGCCTAGCTCAAATCGGTGGGGTTACTTTCGTAACTTACCCCACATTTCAGACAAGCGCGTTCCTAAGCCATGGTTCCCCCTCCCATCACATCTGCCCACCCATTCGTACATCGAGACCACGAAAACCCCCAAAGCCCCACACTCTCCTCCATTCGCCACCCAGCCGGAGCCTCTTCCCCGACGACATCGTCCATAGCAACACCTCGACGTCCCTCATCCACCACACCAGATGAGGATTTTTCGTCGATCTCGTTGTCCCGCCGGTTCAGCCACCCCGTTCTCCACCTCCAAGGAGCTGCCCCGACGTTCCCCTCGTCTTTTGCGCCACCTCCAGTCCCACATGGCCGTCTTCGCCTGCACCACCCAAAGAGCAACATCATTACCTGCACCTCCAAGAAGCTAAGGCCTAATCGGCGCCACCAAAGAGGTTGTACACTAATCACCGCATTTTCTTCTTGATTCAATCTCACGGTGCAGCCGGCGTTCGGTCCCGAGCCAACATGGCGCGCCTCCATCCACGGCGGCGTCGCCGGCCACTTCCTTCACGGTGTAGCTCCCTCAGCGGCGACGTCAACATCAGTAGGAGCTGCTACTTCTTTAGCTCTCACTCGCACTGCTGCTCTCCTCTTACTCTCAGTCCACTTCCTGGTCTGCTCTTGCTCGCACTCCTGCTCTTGCTCTTGCTCTTGCATGCGCTGCTACTCTACTCTTGCGCGCGCTGCTGCTGCTGCTCTACTCTAACGTGCACTGCTGCTGCACGAGCAGCAGATCCTTCTCTCCCTCGAGCCCCTACAGCTGCTACCCAAGATGTTGCGACACAACCAGCTGCCCCGGCTCTTGCACGCGCTACTGCTCTGGGCGCTGCTACTACTGCTACTGCTTTTCTGCTACTAGTGCGTTCAGTTTCGACAGTAAAATTCAGTTTTGACAACTAAATTCAGTTTCGATAGTTAAATTCAGTTTTGACAGTTAAATTCAGTTTGGACAGTTGAGTTCAGAGATGAGCGGCTGATGTATTTTACATCTAGAACTTTGTGGTTATGTATTTTACGTCATCTATTGGAGATGCTATTAGAATTACACTCAAGTTAGCGTTGTCTCTCTTGTCCCACTTCAGCCTCGCCATTGTACAACTCACCAGGGCTGCTCCAATGACGAAACCCTCCATCACATCAGAGCAGTACCCCGGGCTCCATCTCCAGACACCTAAGATCTTCTTTCCCTCCTCCGACAGCCAAATCAATCGGAGCATCCTCACCGACCAACCCAATCGTGCTGAGATTGACATGGCTTCACCAAAAAGGTTGTACACTTGTTGCATCTCTTTTTTACTCTACATGTTACATATATTGTCCACTGAGCACACGTAGTGACAAGAAATACGATTAGTTTCTCCTACAATATGACAACAAGTGAGGTACCAGGCAACTTAGCTATACGTGACGGACTCTCTTGAACACGATCATTATTTATATCTACGCATTTGAGCTATGCATTTGTAGATGGGCCTGGGAGTTGAGCTAGTAGGGCAGTGGCCTAGGTCCAAAGTAGTAGAAGTAGCACAAAAACATATTTTGAGTGTAGGCTTTTCCCTGCTCAAGCCTGCCTAATAGAATCGCCAGTGCTTGAAAGGAAAAGTGAAGGAAAAACATAGGAACTGGAAAGTTTCCTATGGTACTACTATTCATGCATTCGATTCAAAGGAATGGAGCAAAGGAAAATGTAGGATTTGTTCCTTTAGTGTCTCCTTGAAAGAAAAACTATAGGAATTTTAATATCCATTTGTCCTCCTTTTCAAAGTCCTGTTCATGAAGCACAAGACTAAGAGATAGTAGCATAATAGGATTATAACCGTACATTTTCTTGTGGTTTGACTTAATCTCACCATGCTTCTTTGCATCATGTGATTTTCCAATTATTGTGAACCGAACACCCAGATTGGCAGAAATCCTGTGTTTTTAAATTCTATCTTTTGCACGTGCATTCCTATCCTATTCCTGTGTATTTCCTATCCCTACATTATTAGAATCCTCAAATTCAAACAAGCCCTTCCACAATTACTTCTGTTGTAGATATGTGTCAAAGAAAACCTTGTGTGGTTTGTCCCGCTCTTCCTGCGCTGTGTTCCACCCCAGCTCAGCTGCTCCAATGACGGAAGGGTTCACCATAGCAGGGACCCGCTCTCTAACTGTCTTTCTCCGCCTCAGATCTTCTTCCCCGCCGCCGGCAGCCACGACAACTGCATTACCATCATCAACTGAGCAGATGACCTAGAGGACTACACGGGTCCGCAAGAGAGGTCGAACTCTTCCATGTTTGCTTACGTTATGCATCGCTTAATATGATGACATACTACTTTATCGTCGTGTTCACCTATTAGACTCTGAGTCTGATCCAAACAAATGCTGAAACTTGAGTTTTTAAATGGTTGTGGGGTACATATTGGGGCAGCAATCAGTACCATCTGTCTACTATCTGGTTAATCTCGGGTGTCTACAATGAGTTTCATGGTGGGTGCAAACAAATATTAAAGGAGCCATTATCTGTATTTTTTAACTAAAGCTATTATCTGTCTGCTATCATTGGTTTTGGGTCTATCCACAATTTGCCACCATCACTCTGGATTTGTGCATGCACTCCTTACATAATCTCACTATGTTTTATTCCTATGCATGTTAGTTATTGTACACAATGGAACTGAACATGTAGAGCAAAAGAGACGAGCCTTGGATGGCAATACAATTTAATGCAGACATCGCTCCATGGTGGGCGCAAAGGCAACCCCCTCCACCCATTTCTGATTGTAATCAAGAGGAAGATAACTGTTCTGAGGGGGATTCAGAAGGAGAAGACCACTCCTATTTACCCCATAAGGTCTTCGCTCTAACTTGGCATGCTGATGTTGGTTATATCTTGCATACGGTGCCTTGCATTGCTTAATACATCAAATATGTCATCTGCTTAGTTTAGACATGCTTTGTGTGAATGCCATCTGTTTAGTTTCTTCATCGTATATGTGAATTATGCAAGCCATCTTGTTTAGCCAGGCATCATATATGTGAATTTTCCTGCTTAGCCAGTCATCTTATATGTGAATTATATCAGGCCATCCTTTTTTTCATTACGTATTACATTTGTCAACAATGTTAGTACATTCAACTACTCTTCGTGTGCATCAGCCATTTGACACGGTGATGGAAAATTCTGGAGTGAAAACAAGGTCTTCAGAGCAGACTATGCTATCTGACAAAGCGCATATCTCGCTGGTTGCGGATAGCTCCTCGGAGGAGGATTCAGAGACAGATGACTAGTCCTATCCCCCCCCTCGAGGTGTATGCTCAAACTTGGCAGGGTTATGTTGCTCATATCATGCGTATGGTGTCTTGCATTGCTATGTCATTTGATTAGTTTACACATGCTTTGTGTGAATGCCACTTGTTTAGTGTCTAATTACCATATATGTGAATTATGCAATGCCATCTTGTTGCAAGACATTATATATGTGAATTATGCAATGCTATATTGTTGCAATGCATTATATATGTGAATTATGCAATGCCATGTTGTTTAGCCAATCATCATGTATGTCAATTATATCATGCTATCCTTTTTTTGTATCACGTGTTCCATTTGTCGACAACGTTTGTATATTCAACTACTCTTCCTATGCATCAACCATTTGAAGCGGTGATCGAAGTATCTGGAGTGAGAACAAGGTATTCATAGCAGACAATGCTACCTGGTGAAGCGGACATCTTGCTGGTCACAGAGAGCTCCTCAGAGGAGGATTCAGAGACTGATGACCAGTCCTATTTCCCCCCTGAGGTCTATGCTCAAACTTGGCAGGGTTATATTACTCATGCCATGCATGTTGTCCTGCATTGCTTAGTTTTTACATCATATATGTGATTGCCATCTGCTTACTTTCTTACTATATAAATCATATATTTGGATTATATCATGCCATCATGTTTACATACACAATATCTATTTGAATTATCGCATGCCAACCCATTTAATAATGACATCATATAGTTCTATCATCTTATCTTGTTTAGTGTTTACAGTCATCATATTTTGAATTATGTCATTCTATCCGTAAATTATATCATGCTATCATGTTTCCGTAGGTGGCATGTATGTGAATTATGGCATGCCAACCTATTTAATAAACACATTATATAGTTATACCATGTCATCATGTTTACATAGTCATCATATTTTGATCTATGTCTTTCCATCTTTTTTAGTTAGCCATCATATATGTGAAATTGTGTCATGATATCCTATTTAGTCAGCCATCATATATGTGAAATTTTGTCATGCTATCATGTTTGGTTAGACAACATAAATGTAAATTAGTTCATGCCCTCTTTTATTCCCCACTACCCATTGACCTGTATATCATACAATGTATGTACATTCAATTACTTTTCTTGTTTATCAGCCATTTGAATTGGAGAGGGTGATGGCAGTATCTAAGGGAGTAACAACACGGTCTTCAAAAAAGATAGTGCTACCAGTTGGTGCAGATAGAACCACGGTTGTACTTGCCCAAGAACCAGCCCCACCACACATAACCCAGACTCTCGCATATTGTACCCCTACCCAGTTGGATAGAGAACCAGCTACACCCTTCTAACTCCAACCCCAATAGATAGTAACCCAGTTCCAGTTGACACAGCACTATCTCCACCACAGAGCACCCAAACACGAGTAGTTAGTAAGGGAACTGCAGTGCCCAAAGCACGAGTACCAACACTCTGAATCCCAACTCAACGCTTAAAGCAGAAGAAGAATTATTCTCAGGTCAGGTTCTGTAGCTATGGTTCATACTCCTTTGCTCTTGCATCACTTTATTTACTCATACCAACTATTTTCAAATTTGAAGGATGGAATTGGAACTCCAATGGCGCAGCAGGTATGTTTTAAACCTGTTTCTTTAACTGGTTTGCTATTGTAACTTGCTCTATGTTGATTTCAGTTTCAATTGAACAAACAGCAATGTTCTCATGTCATGCACATTACAAGTGTTGTTATTGCTCTGTAGTTTCCCACACTTATATTCTGTCTATTTTGCTTTGCCTTGAAGAAATATTATTTGACCTTTGTCTCTATCTTGATTTGGCAACAATAACTAGAATGATATAGACCATAAAGTAACCATGGTACATAGCTATATGTTTGTTTCATGCTATTATCCTTTCCACTTTACTACTGAACTGATTTACCAAAATGAGTTTCATATACAACATGGTAAACCTGTGATGTGTCTGCTTGTTTCTCTTTTAGAATGCAGACAAAATATTGGAGAACAGTACCCCATTATGCAATGGTAAATGAAGTAATGCAAATAAGGTTCAAGATAGTGAGACATTCCTATTGGTCTCCAAGAAAGCTGATAAAAACTATCTTGACGATAGTGGGAGAACCCAAAAGTCATGTCTTGATGTAGTGTTCGAGTTACTAGCCACTACTGCTGGCACAAGCTCTTTGAACTCGCTGCCTGAATCAGTTCGTCTTCTTGAGTCTCAACTTCAAGTTGAAAGACATCGATCAGATGTGTTGTGATAGGAAGCTGAAGGACTGAGGAAGTCCCTGCAGAATTCAGATGCATATTTTCTGGTGCAACAGCAAGCGCTGGAGGATTTAAGCGCCAAACAAGAGAAAGTTAATAATCTTTCTAAGCATCTTGCCAGCATTATGGGTACCCAGGATATTGTTTCTTGAGCTCTTCTGAAGTGGTTTCAGTTCTGGACTTGTTTTGCTGCGGCGTTTACTTGCACTGGTCGCCAACTTTGACAAACAATGTCTATGATATGCTGCTTTGTTCCCTATATTTGCACCGGTGGCGAACTTTGATGCCAAGTGGATGTAATATGTGTAATAGCCGTGATAGCCTAGCGTAAGTTGCTTGCTTATTTATGTCCTTGTTGTCTTGTTTATTTGTTTGCTTGTAGTCAGTGCAGTTCTTTTTCCGTGGTTTGCTAGTGGCCGCAATAGCCTATTTTTTAAATCTAGGCCACAATAACCATGGGCTACATATTTACTGTAATTACCATGGGCCTCCTATGGGTCGTAGAAACAATGGGCCTTTTAAGGGCCATAGAAACTATGGGCCTTCTACGGGCATAGAAACAATGGGCCTTCTATGGGCCATAGAATCAATGGGCCTTCTACGGGCTATAGCGTCAATGGGCTTTCTACGGGCTGTATGATCGATCGGCCAAACATGGGCCAATAACAGACCACATTATGGGCCGTAAACAGGCTAGATTTGGATTCGTATGTTCATGGGCCGACCATAATGGGCCGTCGTTAATCAGCCGTATTTGATGATGCTATGAAAACGGCCCAACAGATTAACGGGCCGCAAGCGGGCCGATTGTAACCACGGGCTAAATTTGGCCCACAAGCAGAAAAGGCCAGTAACGAGCCATAAGTAACCGAATGCTGGTAATGAGCCCAAGAATAAATGGGCCCTGAGAAGGCCGAAAGATAACATGGGTTGGAAACGGCCCAATGGAATAATGGGCCGTTAATGGTTATAAAGCGGTACACTGTTCATTATGGGCCAGATTCACCATGTGTCGTTAATGGGCCAAGAGTTACAAAGGGCCTCATATGGGCCAAAAGACATCATGGGCCAAACATGGGCTGGAAGTTACAGTGGGCTGGAATCATATTGGACAGCCCAGATGAAGCTACTGGGCTTAATTCCGATAGGCCGTAACGAGCCGTGAGTTAGCGGGCCGTCAATGGGCTATATATGAACACGTCGTTAACATGCTTTCCGTGGGCCAGCCCGTTACCTTTTGACCAAGTAAAATGGGCCGGCCTTTTCATTGGAATGGGCCTCTGTTGGGCCGTGCCATGTGTCAACGTATCATAGGCGCCTCCTATTGAATGAATGGATGACATCTGTCCCAACCATGAGCCAACAGGTGTTTCCTCCGACCAATGAGAATTTTACATGTGGAAAATCCTCATTGGTCTGGGCTGTTAACGGGTTATCGGATCCAAAACCAGACCCGATAGCTTAATGGCGACCCGTTACGGTGGATGCCACGTGAAGGTTACCATTGACGAAAACACTTCCATGACGTGCCATTTATCGTCATGGAAGTGGACACTTCCGTGATGATAATTTTGGTAATGTCATGGAACACTTCTACGACAGCATAGGTATGACTATCTTGATTCTGTCATAAAATCGTCAAGGATGTATGATGTCTACTACACAACCTTCTTCTTCTAGACGTTGTTGGGCCTCCAGGTGCAGAGGTTTTCTAGGACAGTAGCAAATTTCCCTCAAGTGGATGGCCTAAGGCTTATCAATCTGGGGGAGGCATAGGATGAAGATGGTCTCTCTCAAACAACCCTGCAACCAAATAACAAAGAGTCTCTTGTGTCCCCAACACACCCAATACGATGGTAAATTGTATAGGTGCACTAGTTCGGCGAAGACATGGTGATACAAGTGAAATATGGATGGTAGATATAGGTTTTTAATTTGAAAATATAAAAACAGCAAGGTAGCAATTGGTAAAAGTGAGCGTAAACGGTATTGCAATGCGTTGAAACAAGGCCTAGGGTTCATACTTTCACTAGTGTAAGTTCTCTCAACAGTAATAACATAATTGGATCATATAACTATCCCTCAACATGCAACAAAGAGTCACTAATAGTGGATAACAAACGAAGATATTATTGTAGGGTACGAAACCACCTCAAAGTTATTCTTTCTGATCAATCTATTCAAGAGTACGTAGTAAAATAACACGAAGCTATTCTTTCCGTTCGATCTATCCTAGAGTTCCTACTAGAATAACACCTTAAGACACAAATCAATCAAAACCCTAATGTCGCCTAGATACTCCAATATCACCTCAAGTATCTGTGGGTATGATTATACGATATGCATCACACAATCTTAGATTCATCTATTCAACCAACACAAAGAACTTCAAAGATTGCCCCAAAGTTTCTACCGGAGAGTCAAGACGAAAACGTGTGCCAACCCCTATGCATAAGTTCACGAGGTCACGGAACTCGCAAGTTGATCACCAAAACATACATCAAGTTGATCACGTGATATCCCATTGTCACCAAAGATAAGCACATGCAAGACATACATCAAGTGTTCTCAAATCCTTAAAGACTCAATCCGATAAGATAACTTCAAAGGGAAAATTCAATTCATCACAAGGAGATAGAGGGGAAGAAACATCATAAGATCCAACTATAATAGCAAAGCCCACGATACATCAAGATCGTGCGAATCAAGAACACGAGAGAGAGAGAGAGAGAGAGAGAGAGATCAAACACATAGCTACTGGTACATACCCTCAGCCCCGAGGGTGAACTACTCCCTCCTCCTCATGGAGAGCGTAGGGGTGATGAAGATGGCCACCGGAGAGGGATTCCCCCCTCCGACAGGGTGCCGGAACGGGTCTAGATTGGTTTTCGGTGGCTACAGAGGCTTGCGGCGGCGAAACTCCCGATCTCGGTTATGTTCTGGAAGCTTGGGTATATATAAGAGGTGTTGGCGTCGGGAACAAGTCAGGGGGTCCCCGAGGCAGCCATGAGATAGGGGCGCGCCCAAGGGGGTAGGTGCGCCCCCACCCTCGTGGTGGCCTCGGGACTCCTCTGGTCCATCTCCGGTACTCCGTGGGCTTCTTCTGGTCCAAAACCAATCTTCTTGAAATTTCAGGTCAATTGGACTCCATTTGGTTTTCCTTTTCTACGATACTCAAAAACAAGGAAAAAACAAAAACTAGCACTGGGCTCTAGGTTAATAGGTTAGTCCCAAAAATCATATAAAATAGCATATAAATGCATATAAAACATCCTAGATGGATAATATAGTAACAATCAAAAATTATAGATACGTTGGAGACGTATCAAGCATCCCCAAGCTTAATTCCTGCTCGTCCTCGAGTAGGTAAATGATAAAAAAACAGAATTTTTGATGTGGAATGCTACCTAGCATAATTCTCAATGTAATTTTCTTTATTGTGGCATAAAAATAATAATACTTCAAGCATACTAACAAAGAAATCATGTCTTCTCAAAATAACATGGCCAAAGAAAGTTATCCCTACAAAATCATATAGTCTGGCTATGCTCTATCTTCATCACACAAAGTATTTAATCATGCACAACCCCGATGACAAGCCAAGTAATTTTTTCATACTTTTGATGTTCTCAAACTTTTTCAATCTTCACGCAATACATGAGCGTGAGCCATGGACATGGCACTATAGGTGGAATAGAATGGTGGTTGTGGTGAAGACAAAAAGGAGAAGACAATCTCACATCAACTATGCGTATCAACAGGCTATGGAGATGCCCATCAATAGATATCATTGTGAGTGAGTAGGGATTTCCATGCAACGGATGCAATAGAGCTATAAGTGTATGAAAGCTCAACAAAAGAAACTAAGTGGGTGTGTATCCAACTCGCTTGTTCATGAAGACCTATGGCATTTTGAGGAAGCCGATCATTGGAATATACAAGCAAATTCTATAATGAAAGGTTACCACTAGTAAATTAGAGTGACAAAAGAGGAGACTCTCTATCATGAAGATCATGGTGCTACTTTGAAGCACAAGTGTGGTAAAAGGATAGTAGCATTGCCCCTTCTCTCTTTTTCTCTCATTCTTTTTTGTTTTTTTGGGCCTTTCTCTCTTTTTTGGCCTTTCTCTTTTTTTCTCTCTTTTTTTTATTTTTTCATTTTTCGCCCGGAGTCTCATCTCGACTTGTGGGGGAATCATAGTCTCCATCATCCTTTCCTCACATGGGACAATGCTCTAATAATGATGACCATCACACTTTTATTTACTTACACCTCAAGAATTACAACTCGATAATTAGAAAAAAATATGACTCTATATGAATGCCTCCGGCTGTGTACCGGGATGTGCAATGAATCAAGAGTGACATGTATGAAAGAATTATGAATGGTGGCTTTGCCACAAATACGATGTCAACTACATGGTCATGCAAAGCAATATGACAATGATGGAGCGTGTCATAATAAACGGAACAGTGGAAAGTTGCATGCCAATATATCTTGGAATGGCTATGGAAATGGCATAATAGGTAGGTATGGTGGCTGTTTCGAGGAAGGTATATGGTGGGTGGATGATACCAGCGAAAGGTGTGCGGTATTAGAGAGGCTAGCAATGGTGGAAGGGTGAGAGTGTATATAATCCATGGACTCAACATTAGTCATAAAGAACTCACATGCTTATTGCAAAAATCTATTAGTTACCGAAACGAAGTACTACGCGCATGCTCCTAGGGGGATAGATTGGTAGGAAAAGACCATCGCTCGTCCCCGACCGCCACTCATAAGGAAGACAATCAATAAATAAATCATGCTCCGACTTCATCACATAACGGTTCTCCATACGTGCATGATACGGGAATCACAAACTTTAACACAAGTATATCTCAAATTCACAACTACTTAACTAGCATGACTCTAATATCACCATCTTCATATCTCAAAACAATCATCAAGTATCAAACTTCTCATAGTATTCAATGCACTCTATATGAAAGTTTTTATTATACCCATCTTGAATACCCATCATAGTAGGACTAATTTTATAACCCAAGAACAGTTGCTCTTCTGCTCTAAACGTGGATTTTGGGTTAGCTGTGGTGGTCTTCGTGCTTTGGGCATTGTATTAGCTTTACAAACTACTCGTGTGGGGGTACTCTGTGGTGGACATGGTGCTTTGTCAACTATAAGTGGGTTACTATCTGCCAGGGTTGCGGTTAGATGGGTTGTAGCTGGTTCTCTGCCCAACGGTGTAAGTGTGCAATCTGGAAGAGTCTCGATTATGTTTGGTCGGGCTAGTTTGTGGGCCAGTACAACCGTGGTTCTATCTGCATCGACGGGTAGCACTATCTTTCGTGAAGAACGGCTTTTTGCTCCCTTAGATACTACCATCACCCCCTCCAATTCAAATGGCTGATAAACAAGAAAAGAAATTGAACGTACAGACATTGTATGATAGACAGATGTGGTAATTCACATATATGTTGTCTAACCAAACAGGACATCATGACACAGTTTCACATATATGATGCCTAACTAAACAGGATAGCATGACACAGTTTCAGATATATGATGGATAACTTAACAGGATATAATGGCATAATTCAACATATGATGAGTACCTAAACAGGATGACATGACACAACTATATGATGTCTTTCTAAAATAGGTTGGGATGAAATAATTCACATACAAGTTGTCTAAGTATACAGGATGGCATGATATGATTGACATAAATGATTCATATACTAAGCAGCTGGCACTCGCATGTATGATCTCTAAACTAAGCAGATATAATTTAATATTGTGCATATGATGTCTAAACTAAGCAATGCAAGACACCATATGCATCATATGAGAAATATAAACATTGCAACTTAGAGCATACACTTCAGGTGGGATATAGGACTGTTCATCTGTCTTTGAATCCTCCTCTGAGGAGCTCCATGTAACCATCGAGATATATGCTTCAACAGGTACCATTGCCTTCTCTGAAGACCTTGTTTCACTCCAGATTTTTCCATAACCGGCTCAAATGGCTGATACACATGAAGAGTAGTTCAATATACACAGATTGTCGACAAATGGAACACGTAATGAAAAAATATGGCATGAGATAATTCACATATATGATGCCTGGCTCCATGGTGGTGCGTAATTCACATATATGATAACTGGCTGAAAAACATGGCATTGCATAATTCACATATCTGATATAGAAAGCAAACAGGAGGCATTCACAGAAAGCATGTCTAATCTAAGCAGATGGCATGGCAATGCAAGACACCATATGCATGATATGAGCAATATAACCCAGCCAAGTTAGAGCATGCACCTCGGGGGGGATACGACTAGTCATCTCTCTCTGAATCCTCCTCTGAGGAGCTATCTGTAACCAGCAAGAAATCTGCATTGACAGGTAGCATTGACTGCTCAGAAGACCTTGTTTTCACTCCAGATTTTCCCATGACCGACTCAAATGGCTGATGCACAGGGAGAGTAGATGAATGTATAAACATTGTTGATAAATGGAATACATTATGGAAAAAATATGGCACGATACAATTCACATATACGATGACTGGCTAAACAGGATGGCATTGCATGATTCACGTATATGATGCCTGCTAAAGAAGATGGCATTGCATAATTCCCATATACTCCCTCCGTTCCTAAATATTTGTCTTTTTAGAGATTTCAAATGGACTACCACATATGGATGTATATAGACACATTTTAGAGTGTAGATTCACTCATTTTGTTCTGTATGTAGTCACTTGTTGAAATCTCTAAAAAGACAAGTATTTAGGAATGGTGGGAGTATGATATAGAAACCAAACAGGTGGCATTCACATAAAGCAAATCTAAACTAAGCTGATGACATATAAGATGTATAATATAAGCAATGCAAGGCGCCATATGCATGATATGACCAACATCAGCATGCCAGGTTAGAGCAAACACCTCAGGTGGTAAACAGGCGTGGTCGGCTCCTTCTGAATCTCCATCTGAACAGTTATCTTCCTCTGGAATACAATCTGGAAATGCAGGAGGGGGGGCACTTCGCCCACCATGGAGCGGCGTCTGCATGACATTATATTCGCACGCAACAGTCTTCTCTTTTTCTCTACATGTTCAGTACGATTGTGTACAATATCTGACATGCATAATAAAAAAATAGTTAGATTTTGTAAGGCCTAAGGGGTGCATGGAAAAATCAAGACTGGTGGTAGCAAACGAGTGGATGGATCCAAAACTAATGATAGCAGGTAAATTATAGCTTCAGTTTAAAAAGATAGACAACGGATCATCTATTGTTTGTTTCCCACCCAACATGAACCACATAGAAGACCCAGATGAACCAGATAGTAGACAGATACTATTCGTTGCTGGCTCGATATGAGACCCATGGACAATTCAAAACTCAAGATTGAACGATAAAGTAGCAGGTAATAATAACCGATGTATAACGTAAGCAAACACGAAAGACTGCGACCTCTCTTCCGGAACTGTGTAGTCATCAGGTTCATCTGCTCAGTCAATGATGGTAATGCAGTCCGCGTGGCTGCCGGCAATGGGGAAGATGATCTGAGGCGACGAAAGGAAGTCTGCATGGGGGATCTCTGCTGCAGTGAACGCTTCTATCGATGGTGCACCTCAGGTGGGGTGGATGACGGCACGGCAGGAGCAGGACATAACACACAGAGTTTTCTTTGACGCCTATCTAAAAATGAAGTAAATCTGTAAGGGCTCCTTAGAATTGGAGGATTCTATAAATGCAGGGACAGGAAAAACACAGGAATAGGATAGGAATGCACGTGCAAAACAGAGCATTTGGAAACATAGGATTTCAGTCAACCTGGGTGTTTGGCTCACATGTATTAGAAGAACAGAGGAATGGATAAACAAAGTGATGCGACGAGTGTACAACCTCTTTGGCATAGCCTTGTGGACCTCAGCATCATTGGGTTGGACGTGGAGGATGGTGATGATGCTAGTGTGACTGTCAGAGGCGGGGAAGAAGATCCGAGGCCTCTGGAAACGGCGCCGAGGGTATTGCTCCGCTGTGATGGACGGTTCCGTCGTTGGAGCAGCTCTGCTAAGGTGTACGGCGACGAGGCTGAAGCATGACAAGACAGACAACGTTAATCTGAAGTGGGACCCTAATATCATATGCAATAGATGATGTAAAATACATCACCAAAAAGTGCTAGATGTAAAACGCATCAGCCGCGCCACGGCTGCTCCGACAGATGCTATAAGTACTGTTCACTCTGAACTTAACTAAAGAAAATGAACTTCACAGTCGAAACTGAATTTTACTGTCGAAACTGATTGAACTAGTAACAGAGCATTGCAATAGATCTTTAGGGCATTCGAGCACTAGTAGCAGAGAAGAAGTGATCTAAATTAGCAGACGCTCGAGCAGGGAACGCACTAGCAGAGAGCAAGTCGTGCAGTAGCACCGCGAGCGAGTGCTAAAGCAGCAACTCCTGTAGCTGCCGGAGGTCGTGCAACAGCAGCAGCAGCAGAGCAAGCGAGAGCAAGAGCAGAGCAGCAGCACGAACTAAAGCAGGAGCAGTGCAGCAGCACGACCGACAACAAGAACAGAGCCGCAGCGCGAGCGAGAGCCGGAGCAGCTGTAGCTAGTGCCGTTGTGGAAGTCGCCGCCGAGGAAGCAACAACATGGGGGAGAGACGCCGTGGATGATGTGGCCGGCGATGACGCCGTCGATGGAGACACGCCATGTCTGCTCGGTATCGAGCACCGGCAGCCATGTGAGATCGAATAAAAGATAAAATGCAGCAGTGAGTGCAGAACCTCCTTGGTGGCGCCGAGTTGGCCTCAGCTTCATCGGAGGAATTAGTGAGGGTGTTGCGGTTCCGGTGGGGCAGGTCAAGACGGCGCTGTGGGGATTGAGGTGGCGCGATAGACGAGGCAAACATCGGGTCAGCTCCTTAGAGGTGGAGGACGGGGCGGCTGATCCGGCGGGACGACGAGATCGACAACGGATCCTCATCCAGTGCGGTGGATGAGGGACGGCGAGCTGTTGCGGTGGACGACGTAGTCGGGGAAGAGTCTCCGGCTAGGCGGCGGTCGGGAGGCCGACAGAGGAGCGTGGGGTTTCGCAGGTTTTGGCGGCCTCGGTGTACGAATGGGGGGCGAAGGGGGAGGGGTGAGCCAAGCTTCGGGACGCGCTTGTCCGAAATGTAGGGTAAGTTACCAGCGTACCCCCACCGGTTTTGACGCCGCGACGTGGAACTTCATTTCCGGTTGAGGGGTAGAAGGGGGATTTTGCGTGTCTGGGCTGCGGGAGCGATTTCGGATGAGGAGGGAGTTCTCGCGCGTGTCCAAATTTTGGGATAACAAGGCGCGGCGTGGGTTGAAGAAGCGGGAGTTTCAAAGCAGGTGAGACAAAAGATACTCGAGCTTGAAAATTTCGGGATAACAAGGTGCGGATTCCTTGTTCGGCAGAACAAACTTAACATGTAAAAAAACAATTCATACAAGACACAAGAGAGTCATGTCCCCTTTTACTATATTGCTATAGATGCCATTGAAAAAACTACAAGAAAAATGTAAAAAAAATTGGGAGAACAAGGTTACCCTGCACAGTACCAAATCGATTCGCACTTCCCTCAACAACAACAAAAAACAAATCAATTCCCACCAAAGAAAGAGTAATGTCCCTTTTTATATGATTACAGATGCCATGATCTCGAATTTCAATTTTTGAATCCACGTTATGTTGAATTCGAATATATCGTTAGGCGACCTTGCCGTTTATAATTGATGTAGTCGTACATTTCGATCTTCCATCATATATGAACATTTTACTCCACCATGTGAACATATATATTGTCGTCTACCATATGGACTAAATTTGAATCAATTTTCCTTACTTGAATACTATTGTTGTCAAGTTATACAATAATTTAAATATTATCTTGATAACAAAAAACATAGATATAGCAGTAATCATATTTCACTATGAACTACATGTACCATACACTCTCCAATTCAAATATTTGTATCCATTTTATGTTGAATTCAAATCATAGTACATTATTGGTCTAGGTAGCGAGATGTTTGGGATAATCTAAACCCTGTTTTCATACATATAATTTTTGGCTGAATTGGGACAAGTTTTGGTATAAGCCTCTTGCAAAACCGGAGATTCTCTCATCAAGCCTCATGGTTCCGAGAGGGAACGTGTCACCTTTGTGTGTGAAACGATATACGCTGCCTCCCCCCTGATTTTATTTATAGAGGCAACATAGAACTATATGAGTGCCCTGTTAAATTTTGGAATTATTTCAGGTTCATTTGGCCTTTTTATACATTAATTGAGTTTCTGGACTTTTAATGTGCATAATCTAAATATGAATTGCATGCACATGCTCTGGTGCACCAATGTGGGTTGTAAATCACATGTGTGTCCCTAGTTGAATTTCTAGGTCCCATGGAAGAAATGAGAATGAAATTCAAACATCTGGGCGTCATGACTCGGCCGAGAACATCGAGAAACTTTGATTTTAAATTCAGTAAATCAAACTCGCCTAGAAATCATGAAACTTGGCATGGTGTCATGTCATGGCACTAACATGTTGTGGTAAAAAATTGGGCCGATTTGGAAGCTCGTGGTTCTAAGAGGGAACGTGCCACCTTTGAGTGTGAAACGATATACGCTGCCCCCCTTGAGTTTCTTAACAAAGGCAACATAGAACTACATTAGTGCCCTGTTAAATTTTGGAATTATTCCGGCTTCGTTTGTCATTTTTTTATACATTAATTGAGTTTCTGGTCATTTAATGTGCATAAGTCAAATTTGAACTACAAGCACATGCTCTCGTGCACCAAAGTTGGTTGAAAAATCACATTTTTGTCCTCGGGTGAATTTCTAGGTCCCATGCAAGAAATGAGAATAAAATTAAAACATCTAGGCATCGTGGCTCGGCCGAGAACATTGAGAAACTTGGTTTTAAAATTCTTGTAAATCCAAAACACGTCTGAAAATCATGAAACTTGGCATGGATGTCATGTCATGGTACTACCATGTTGTGGTAAAAAATTGGCCGAATAGGAACAGATTTTGGTATAAGCTTTTGCAAACCGAAGCTTCTCTCAAGAAGGCTCGTGGTTTTGAGAGGGAACGTGCCACCTTTGAATGTGAAACGATATACATTGTCCCCCTTGAGCTTATTTACAAAGGCAACATAGAACTACATGAGTGCCCTGTTAAATTTTGGAATTATTCCGGCTTCGTTTGGCCTTATTTACACATTAATTGAGTTTTTGGTCATTTAATGTACATAATTCAAATTTGAGCTACAAGCACATGCTCCTGTGCGCCAAAGTTGGTTGAAAAATCACATTTGTGTCCTTGGGTGAATTTATACTCCCTCCTTCCATCTATATAGGTCCTAATGCGTTTTTCGAGGCTAACTTTGACCAAACGTTAGAGCAATAATATATGACATGCAACTTACACAGAGCATACTTTCGATTTTGTATGTCAAAGGAGCTTCCAATAATATAATTTTCATAGTATACATCTCATGTGATATTAATCTTGTCAATAGTCAAAGGTTGTCTTGAAAAACACATTAGGCCCTATATAGATGGAAGGAGGGAGTAGGTCCCATGCAAAAAATGAGAATAAAATTCAAACATGTAGGCATCGTGGCTCGGTCGAGAACGTTGAGAAACTTGGTTTTAAAATCATGAAATTTGGCATGGTGTCATGTCATGGTAGTACCATGCCGTGGTAAAAAAATTGGCCGAACAAGAACAAATTTTGGTATAAACTTCTTGCAAATCAGAGCTTCTCTCAAGAAGGCTCGTGGTTCTGGGAGGGAACGTGTCACCTTTGTGTGCATAATTCAAATTTGAAATACAAGCACATGTTCCAGTGCACCAAAGTTGGTTGAAAAATCACATGTGTGTCCTCGCGTAAATTTCTAGGTTCCATGCAAGAAATGGGAATGAAATTCAAAATTCTGGGCGTTGTGGCTGGGTTGGAAACATTGAGAAACTTAGTTTTTTAATTCCTGTAAATCCAAAACACGCATGAAAATAATGAAACTTGGCTTGGTGCCATGACATGGCACCAACATGCTGTGGTAAATTTGCAGTCCGATTTGCGAAGGCGCACACATTAACAATCAACAAATTCATTTTGGAACAAGTGATGTCACGTTACAATCGGAAACACAAGTATTATTGAAACCGTGGGTGTTCTACTTACTAGTATCATTTACGTGCTGCCAGCGTCCCCATTTTTTATTAGCTAGGAGGCGCCGTGTAGGGTAGCTGTTTGAGTACGAGAGGCGTGCGATCAGACCCCTACGCGTGCTTATCGGGAGGAGAGCCCTTTGACCTCCATCTGCCGTCCACCTCTCTCCCAAGGTCTCCATTAATGGCGCCCGAGCCTCTATTTAATGGCGTGGCTATGTCTCACTCGACTGAGATTTAAGAGAGAAAAAAGAAAATCGGAAAGCACGGATCTTGATGTAAGATCCGACGGACCTATATAGCATCTATTGCGACTTATAGCAAGATTGATGAATATATAAGGAGGATTAAAAAAATTTTTGATCAAAGAAGGGCTTGCCCCTTCGATTTTCATTACTGAAAACCACCACAATTCACAAGAAGTTCAGCACAACTCTAGCCTAACACGAAGGACTAAAAGCTATGAGATTGAAATCGCAACATCCCAAGAGGCCAACAAAGGCCAAACATCCGCGCTAGAACCCAACATTTCACAACCGACGACACAATCCACATCCTAAACCGATTATTACATCAAAAGAAACCAAGAAACTAGTCTCTGCGGCGAGCGGCGATGAGCTCTTTCGTGTCCTCAAGACGCTGCTTGAGAACATCCACAGATTCCTCCACCAGCCTTTGGCACTCGTTGCGGAGCATGTCATTCTCGCCCATAAGTTTCTTCAACAAGGCACTGGTCTCCTCCTGCAAGTCTGCACTTCGGACGATCTTCTCCCTCAGCAGGTGGCGCTCGGCCCAGAGCCTCTCATTGCCCTCCCTTAGTTGTCGGATGACGCCGGTAGCCTGTTCAAACGAGGCTATCATGTCGTCCTGCAACCTCGCCGAGCCAGAGATCTCATCCATCTGGCTATGGACGATCGCATGCATGCGCATGTAACAGTTGTCGCCTGCCCGCGAGAAATTTTCCCAGGTCGCCGCGGTGTGGCAGGACATCTCTCCTGCATTTGTGGCACGGCGGGACATCTCTGCTGCTTCCGTGGCGCGGCCGGACCAGTCTGCTACATCGACGGTGCGGCGGGACCTCTGTGCTGCTACTTCCGCGCGGCGGGACTTGTCGGCTACTCTCGCAGCGAGGCGGGACATCTCTCGTGCTTCCGCTTCCATGCTTGCCTCTCCTTGGTGGCAATCTCTCGACCCAGAACTCATGCTGGCCATGGAAGACGCAAGGGAAGGATGCTGAATGACTTGTTTGTTTTTGTGGATGAGGAGTTGAGGAGGAATGTGCAGTCATCTTGGCATACTAGTATTTATAACCGAGTACTAATACGCTCCTAAGTGGGAAACCGTTTAGGTTGTGATCGGTGTGAACAGGTTTGCAATTGAATATAGCATGGAGTAATTTGGAATGTGACGAGACGCAAGCTCAAAATTTATTGACGGTTCTAGTTTCGAAGTGCGGCACTATTCCCGGATGGAGTACTTCTTTTTCTACTCCCTCCTTTCCGGTTTTATAGGGCTTATCTCAAAATTTTAGTTTTTCCATTTTATAAGGCTCAATTTGGTTGTCCCCAAGACATGTTCAGATTCCAAGGTGCATTAAATCATTGCATGCAAGTATTAAGAGAAAATTGACCAATGCATGTACTTTATGCATGCATGCATTGCAATTAATGCATTAAACCCTATCTCTCGGGACTTCTCGCACCCACCATCGTGCCACCCACAAAAACATGTACTCTGAGTTTAGTAGTACGTTATACAGGAAGAGAAGATGTGCACGCACGCACTCGTCCTCTCACACACGCGTCTGTTTTTTCTCGAAAAGGAGGATGATGACCCCCGGCCTCTGCATCTGGGAGTCACACACGCAAATTATTGAAATATATCGAGTGCAGTGCTTTGATGTGTCGCGTCAACTCGTACATCAACGAGAAGTTTGATTATCCTCTCCCTCACGGACTTAACTGCACCTGCCTTTGGCTGTATGACAGGTTGGCCACACACCTGTAGGGCCCACCTTTCATACACGCAAAGGCAGGAGCGTCCCTCCCTCACCCATGAGCGTGGTGGTTGGCAAGACTAGGAGAAGCTTTCGCTACACGCTCTCCCTCCCGCACGCGGTGGACATGCAGCAGTTCAATCGGTGTCAGATGGCCAGAAGCATACTGTAGTACTCCTCCAGTGCAGTAGTATTCCATCATTGTTCGACTTCCCAAAGAGGCGAAGAGCCAAGCGCAGCCCGGACGCTCGTGTGGTAGTTTCATGTGTATAGTAGTCTAGGATAGCGTGTACTGTGCCTGTAAGCTTAAAATCGTTGGGGTCGGCTCCATGCTATGTGGCCGTCTCGATGTTTTTAAAAAACTTAAAATAGTCTTCTAGCCCTACACGAAAACTGCCGCGCGTACTGCCCGGGAAAAGCCCCGCCCTCAACTTTTAACTACGTGAAAATAGTTCGAGCTTGTTCGTTCTATATAAATATAGTACTTACTGTATGTTTATTCACCTGTGGGGTTGTTCAATGAATGGAGGGGCGGGGAGCACAAGTGAACAATACTGTAGTACTACTAGTAGTAAGTAGGAGTCGTACAGTAGTCACCTTAAATAGAGAGTTTCTTTTCTTTAATGCCACGTACACAAATTGAAACGCTTGTTGTGGAGAGAAAAAAGATAATCACTCCACTATATATGGACACAGGGGCCTGAGCGCTTGCTTTACTAGGGTCGCTCTCTTCATTCTCTCATCCTCTCCAGATATAAACAAGACAGCGGTAGCGACATTTTCTCTCTGCTCACCCCTAGTCACAGATCCGGCCGGATCCCTTCGGCCAGTGTGTCTAGAGGACTAAAAGGTGCATCATTCATGCGGTCATCGCCGCCGAGGGAGGAAACCCACAGCTGCCGGAGGGGCCCGATCCTCTGCCCGTGCCGTTCTCTCCGACACATGGCCGGCTCGGGAGGTCCTCCGACCCTTCTTCCTCCCTGCCACATTGTCCGCATATCCGACCTGCCGCTGCCGACATCCCGGTGACACTCGGGTATAAGCTCTTCGAAAGCGGCCTTGCTCTTCTGCCCCAGCTCCCCACGTGTCTGCATATGCATCTTTTTCTACTCCCATCAATTCTTCCAAAGCCACCTAAATTTTTAGGATTATTAGAGGTAAAGCTAGTTCATGCATTCGAATCTAGGGCTTTGTTCAAACAACGAAGAAAGGGGGGAAAGTTGTAGCATGAATCTAGGACTTGATTCAAAGAGGAAATAATATGGTGAAAGTAGTAGAGACCGGATACCCAACCGGTCTCTTGGTTGAAAAGGGAAATAATGGGAAAATGCAGTACAAACTGGATAAGGAACAGATCTATTATTGGTTGAAAGAAGGATAGAAAGTGGCGGCTGGTGGACAAGTCAACAGACTATGTCCAGGATTAGATTTGTTGCCATCACATAGTAAAAGGTCTCCATGATTAGATTTGCAGCCCTCACATAGTAAAAGGTCTCAGGATTATATTTGCTGCCCTCACATAGTAAAAGGTCTCCAGGATTAGATTTGCTGCCCTCACATAGTAAAAGGTGTCTAGGATTAGATTTGCTTACCTCATATAGTAAAAGGTCTCCAAGATTAGATTTGCTGCCCTCACATAGTACAATGGCACTCCTACTGTTTTCCCAGTATGATAAGTAAGTTGCTCCTTTACACTGTTGAGTGTCCTGGTGTCCCCATGGTCCCATGGCCTTAAACCAACTCTTTAGCTGCTGTTGATTTACTGTGTTTGGTAATCAAGCAATGCCACCATTAAAGTAATCCCATATTTGAGGAATCTCATTGTTGATCGTAATGCTTCTGGTAACATGAAGCATTGCTGACGTTTTAAAATTTCTACTGTCCTTGCGTGATTGCCATGAACATAATTAAGATGCTTCTTTTCATTTTGTATATGTTTCGTATATTCTTATTGACCAGCAACTATTTACTTTCTATCTTTTTGTGTAGATAGGGATATCCATTTCACCTTGTTGCTATTGTGACCTTTTGGTGAACTACACAAAACACTTTTTTTGCAATGAGTGCCTTGTGCAGTTCAATTAAAATGTCACGTGGGCAACATCTCTCAATTTTGGTGGAACTGCACAAAATGGTGATTGGAATTTCCAAAATCTCTGTCAAGTTCTGTTGGTAATCTCGTGCAACATTTTATTAGCCTTTGCAAGATGGAGCCGTCACTGTCACCACAATGGCACTTTATTTTAGTGGAACTGTACAAAAGGATAAGAAAATTATAGTTGCACCTTACATGAGCCGGATAGCCAACCTTAATGTTCCTTAATTTTAGTGCAACTACTAAAGAAGAACCTGCCAGCTCACAAGAGCAAGTACTTCTTGCTAGTTGAATGATGCAATCTTTGCTTCATTTCAGGTGAACTGCAGAAAAAGGTGCATGAATTGAATCATGGAACTCGAGGCAGACCTCATCCAAGTAGAGCTGGAGGTTGAGTTCAAGGAGGCCGCTATTAAAGCGAAATCATGCTCGCCTATCTCCTTGTTTGTGTTGTGCAAACATGTTGTGCAAACAGGAATACTCAACTACAGATGTTGTGACAGTCAAGAGCATTCGCCAAGTTCTTCGATTGTATGACATGGCTAGCCAAGATGGATTTAATCCCGAAATTCACTTTATCAAAAGGCTCTAATGGGTTGGTTCTGAATCTTGCAAGCTGGGAATCAGTGAGATGTGTAGGCATCTTTGTTGTACTTATTATTTGGATCTTATTTGTTGGTTCTGAATCTTGCAAGCTGGGAATCAATGAGATGTGTAGGCATCTTTGTTGTACTTATTATTTGGATCTTATTTGTTGGTTCTGAATCTTGCAAGCTGGGAAACACGGCATGATGATGCAGAGGACAACAACCAAAACAAACAGTTCAAACTTGGTAGTATTATCTTTGTGAAAGTGCGACAAATGTGCTGATCATGTGCGTCCTGAGAATAATAATTCTAATTGTTGTGCATGTTGATCCTGTGGCACTGATAGAACGAGTGAATGCATTGCTTCTTTTAAGTACAAATTTATATTAAAGCTAATTGAATTTAAGTGAAGTGACCACTAACTCCTGTTATTACAGTACCAATACAGACCCGCTCATGAACCAACGTGTGGCCGAGGGTGCATCTTCTGCCGGGCATGCAGCGAACGAGGGAGGGGTAGTAACTATTGTCGCATGTACACACTCAGCTTACTGTTGAATCCAGTTCCCCAAGAGCTAAAAAATGAACTGCTGCCGCCGCCTACACACTCGTTCACTCGAAGAGACTCCAATGGCGATCTGAGGGGTGAGCATGCTGGATATGGACTTCAGCAAGGAGTTCCCCTTTGAGTTCGCCATTCAGTCCTATGGCTGCACCAAGTTGAATGTGATGTACACCAACGATACGGACTCAGTGAAGCTCTGCCTCACCTCAGTCCTATGGCTGCACCAGGTTCTGGAGCATTCGCCCGTTTCATCGGCAACGCAGACTGCACCTTCACTACGATGGAGAGAAGGAAGAACGCGACGATTCGGCCATCTGGTGCAACAAGCTTGTCGACATCCAAAAGCAATACAAGATCATCAGCAACAGGCAGGAGAAGGACTCCGTGGTTGACCTCGCTGAGACCATCATCGACCCCTGATATGCAAACATGAAAGAAGACGACCTGAACACGTGGGACGTACCTCTGAATCTAGCCTACATAACCTACGCGGACAAGGACACATACGCATGCTACGACATGTACAGGCAGATCTTGGACATGAGGGCGTGTCTGCTTCCCGTAACCGATGAGTACACAGACAGCCCAGCGTCATGATCAAGCGTGCCAGGAAGTTCTAGATGTTGTACTTTATCTGTTTATAAGCACCTTTATCATCTGAGTGTTTCATGCATTAGCCTATGTGTCGTAATTATCTGTTTTGTCCGAAATATTTCTTTTAAGAACCCATTAACCTGATTTTTTAGTGGCTATTTGCTTATGTATCTAAACTAGTTCACTTGTCCGTAAAAAAACTAGTTCACTCGGCTGCCGTGCTTTGAATTTCCTTCCTCCCAACATATTCCCCTCCTCAGGTGGACCCAGCAGGTCTCTGAATTTCCCCCCCCCTTTCTTTTTCGATGTAAACTGAGTTTTCTCCCAGTACTTTCCCCTAGAACCAACTCAACTGTCCCACGTCTAACCTAAAAAATAATAATACCCCATGTACTATTAACTCATCAAATTAAAATGATATTTTATTTCGTAAGTTGAAAGTTCTTACAAAATACTAATAATAATTGTTTATATATAACTTGGCAAGTTAACTCCTAGTGATTGCGTACATAAGCTTGCAAAGATTTTACTGACGTGCAATCATGTGTTTATGTTTTTATAACATTTCTCCGTCTAGCCCAACATGATATTTTCACCCAGCCCAGCAAGTCCACGGATTTCGAGAAAAATGCAAATTGGATTTAAACGGGCTGCATAGATGCTACATCATTATTTCACCCAGCCCACCAAATGGACTAAAAAAACAAATGGACTGACAGCTGGGTCCACGGCCACAGCCTAGTTTTTTTTGTGATTTGCCAAGTAAGTCGCTTTGTTAGGCCTGTTGGGCTGCAAATCTTTCAAGACGAGGAGAGCTTTCATTCGGCTGGCCGAGAAAATGGCCCATCAGTAATGAGAAATGGGATGTACATTTTTAAAACACATCAAACCGGCAATTAGTTTCAAATATCTTTATGCGTCGAGAATTTGTTGGATTTTATATTGATATACATTTATTTTTAAAATCAGTTTGAATGCGAGTCGAAATTTCAAGATTAAAAACAGTTCGGACCGCACCGAAATATGCAAAATTTCGTACAATTTTTTAACCGTGGCCACAATATGGGCTGTAATGCTAACAAAAAGAATATGGGCTCCAAAAAAACCTTAAGAATTGGCAAATGGGTTGTATGCTGTTTTCCACAGATTTGAGGCTTTCCTAAAAAAAGGTTGATGCACAAGCAGTGACTGTTGGATGTCCATCGAACGGCCGTCCTGCTTCTTCAATCTCTGCTCTTCCTGCTCCAGCCGCTCAAACAAGCGCCAGTGGGAGGACTGCCTGCTCCCTCCTTCCCACGGCCAGCTGTGCTACCGCGCAGGCCTCACCGCCCCATCGTACTCCCATCGCTGGCCTAGCCATCCCTCTACTCACCCACACCTACTGTTATTCTCCGGTGACGGCAGACGAACCAGTAAACCCTCGTACAGTCGTACTCCCCCCCCCCCCGTGTGGGAAACAACTACCGAGTCTTCCCTGCCTCCGTGTCGTTCCCTTCCTAGGCCTCGCCGTCGTCCACCGCCCTGGTGCTCTCGGCGCGGCCTGGTCAACATGGTCAACGACCGACATGCATCTGAAGTGGACTGTACATGGAGAGGTCGACAGCTGGGTCCACGGCCGCATGTAAGGAAATGCCTCCTTATTACGCGCAAAATAATGATTCCTCCACCTGACATCAGGGACCCACCGAAAGGGCCTCTGTATTTTGTGAAAAAAACGTTACCGCCGCTGACAGCTCGGACCCACCAGCTATATATTCGCACGCAAGGAAGTGCCTCCTTATTACGCACAAAAAAATGAATACTCCCCCTGTTAGCTGGGACCCGGTATAGTGGCAGGTTGACTTGTGGGCCTACTAAGTTGACGGGGACGGAGGGCTTTGTCAAGTTAGTCAATATATGCACAATTCTAGCTCCAGTGACCGTACGATGTCCATCCAACGGCCGTAGTGCTTCTTCAGCCTCTGGTCTTCTTGCTCCAGCTGCCCAAACCAGCGCCGGTCGTGCCTCGTGCTCCTGCCTCCTGTGGCCGTATGCAATGCGGCGGAGGCCTCACAGCCCCCTACTACTCCCACCGCTGGCCAGGCCATCCCTCTACTCACCCACACCCCCTGTTATTCTGCGGGGACGGCAGCTTCACACCGCAGCGAACCAGCGAACCCTCGTACTCCTCTACGCGTGGGCATCCACTGCCGCGTCTTCCCCGGCTCCGTGTCGTCCCCTTCCAAGGCCTCACCTGTCGTGGTTCTAACTCTGACAGTGATGTAGGGGGGTATGTATGGAGAGGCTAGATCTCAGCTATTGGGAAGTTGTAAACACACCAAGATGTACGAGTTCAGGCCCTTCGCGGAGGAAGTAACAGCCCTACGTCTCGGTGCCCGGAGGCGGTCGACTGGATTACTGGCGTGTGAATAACAGGGGTGCGAACCCTTCATCCTGAGGAGGGGGCGTCTTATATAGAGTTCGCCGGCCCCCTCTTGCCCTCAGTAATGCAGGGTTTAAGGTACATTTAAGGTTGGGCGTTACTGGTAACGCCCCCAATAAAGTGCTACAATGACCATTAAGACTACTTAACAGCTGACCGTTTGCTTGCGGAGTGATAACAGGTCTCCAGGCGGTCGAGTGGTTGGCTTCATGGTCGAGTGATAGCCTGCAGGTCGAGTATCTTGAGTCCGTCGAGTGGGATACATTTGAGTCGATTGAAAGATGACTTCTCCTAGGGATGTCCTAGGGTAGGACTCTTAGGTCAGGTCCGTGTCCCCATCCTAGGTACATGTCTTCATCATTAGCCCCCGAATGGATCGAGGTTAGAGTGCGGAAAGAGTTGGAGATCTTTCCGACTGGTTCTTCGGGCTACGTGAGCGCCTCGTTTTGGGTCAATCGTCACGGGTGACGTTGCCAACCTCTTTCAGTCGCCTTGATCCATTCCAGGCCTTCCGTCGAGTGAATTTCTTTGCTTGTGACATACCGAGTGTCGGTGCGATCGGGGTCTTCTGTTTTGACAAGTTTTTTTGTGGCCCGCGTATGTCGCGGGATTCAGATTTTGGGAAGCGCACGGGACGGGAGCGGCCGCAGTGATCAGAAGCGATAAAGCGGAAGCCCCTCGATCCCCGCGTCGCCTTTTTTGCCACATACTACGCGCGCGTCTGCTGCGGGATTTGACTGGATAGCCTGGGCCTACCAGTCAGCCACTCGGAAGCGGTCCCTTATAAATCGCCGGCTCGGGGCTTCCAGGCAGTGCGCTCTCTTCTCCTCCTTCCTTCTTCCTCTCCCCCTTCACAAGTCCTTCCGCCACCTCCGTTCTCGCCCTAGCGCAGCAGGCTCGAGCGAGACCTCGCCGGCGACGATGACGAAGGGTAAGACCTCCACTCTGGAGCGCGCGAAGAAGGCGGCGGCGCAGGGGAAGGGAAGAAGATCGGCTCGGGGCGGATCCTCCTCTAGAACCGCTCTGCCCAAAGGTTGGATTCAGGGCGACTGGATGCTGTCAGTGCTCCGCCAAGAGGATCTCGACGACATGGTTGAGGGGGGAGTCATCCCCCACCAAGCCGCGCGTCTTCCGGGGGGAGAGATCAAACCCCAACCCCGAGACGGTGAGTGCGTGCTCCTAGCCACCCACATCGACCGACGGTTTTCTCTGCCGCCCCATCCCTTTTTCCGGAGTTTTCTGAACTTCTTCAGGGCGCAGCTCCATCACTTCACTCCCAACTCCATCGTATACCTCGCCGCTTACATTTCTATGTGCGAGGCCTTCTTGGGTTGCCGCCCCCACTGGGGACTCTTCAAGCACATCTTTACCTGTCGCTCTCAATCGGTCAAGAAGGCCAAGTCGAGTGACGAGAGGACGCAGGTGATCCAGCTGTGCGGGGGTCTGGCGATCCAGGCGAGGGGGAAGAGTTGTTTTCCTTCCATCACTTTCCCGGAGTCGGTCCGCGGTTGGCAGGCCACCTGGTTCTACTGTCAAGACCAGGCGACCCTAGGGTAGTCGACTGGACTTCCTCCATTCTCTCTCGACCGAGCCGAAAAGCCTGCTTCTCTGAAAGTGTCGCCGGAGGAAAGGGCCCAGGTCAAAGTGTTGGCGGGTCGAGTGGTTGAGCTCGTCTGTGAGGGTGTGAATGGTATGGACTTGCTGGAGGTCTTCCTCCGGAGGCGTATCCAACCGCTCCAGGCCCGTGACCACCCGATGTGGCTGTACGCGGGCCTCGACGACACCACTCGGGTCCACCCGGAGGAGGTCACCGGCGAGATGCTGGAGGGGTGGCTGTCGAGCATTACGGGGAACAGAGACAACCCCCGAGGAGCTAGGAGGGTGGTCCCACTCGACAATTCGTATGAGGTGGACCAGGTGTGTCTTTATGCTCCCGACTGAAATCTTGTTTTCCGCATCGGTCTTCTTTGAGTTGGTCGATTGACTTTTCGTCTTGTATGTTGTTTTCCAGGCAACTACCGAGATGTACTCGACGCCCAACGGGGCTCAGGGGCCGACTAAGGAAGGGGAGGCGAGCGGAGGCGAGAGCGGGGATGACCAAGGCGAGTGGGAGTCCGACGGTGAAGGGGAGGGAGACGACAATGTCTACTCCAGCGAAGAGGAGGAGGAGGAGGAGGTCGAACCCCCTCGCCCAGAGGGGCGGTCCAAGCACGCACACGACCCAGCGCGGGAACGTGGCAAGGCGACTGCTTCTGTTGGGCAGTCGTCGAAACGACCTCGGACCTCTTCTCCTACGCCGACTGGGAAGGTCCCCAAGCTCCCACGCATGACGCTGTCCAAGCCGCCCAAGGCTCTTCCCAAGATGAAGATAGCTGTCCCTACCATTTCTGGGTAATAATAAAACTTGTTTTCCTTCGTCGACCATGGACAGGTCCTTGGTCGATTCATTGAGCCAACCGACTGACTTTCGAGTTTTGCAGTGCTGCTACTTCTGAGGTCTCCGCCAAGGACAACGACCAAGAGCTGGAGGATGCTGTTACCTCCATCCCTGGTACGATTACTGACGTTCTGTATTGAGTCGACTGATCATTTATTGCAACTCTGGTCGATTGAACTTTTCCTTTGCAGCCCCTCCTCATGTTATCGACCTCCCGGATGACGACGACAACGGTCCGTTGAGAGTGAGGAGGCACAAGAGGGCATCGGCTGACAAGACCTCCCAATCCGCTCCGGCGTCCGAGGCCGTGGCTCGGGATGGTGGTGACACCGCTCGGGCTTCTGTGACCTTCGCCGTTCCCCTGGCGAGTGCGCGGCCCTCGTCGTCGACTGCGGACCCGTCTTCACTTTTTGCCGCATACCCCGTCCCTGAGGACCAAGCGGCTGCTGCAAAGGAGGCTATACGCCAGGCGGGGATCATGATGGAGCAAGTGAAGATGGCTCGGGAGGCCAGCCAAGCAGCCTATGACGCGAGTTCGGCTCTTCAGAGCAACGTCCAGGTAAGTCGACTCAACACTTGGTCTGTTATGATATGCTGTTTGAAGAGTCTCTTTTCCGAAGATCTTTTGTATCTGTACACCCACTGGGTGTGTTTGCCAATCCTTGGACGAGTGGGGGCACGCTAAGTGCACCCACTGGGTGTAGTCCCCGAGACTACGGTGGACTGCTGGCAGTCAACTGTAGTCTTTTCATTGTGTTTGCTGTAGCTTTATTTCTTCACTCGGTCTGGTCGGGCCAGGTCGAGTGGAACTGTATCCGGTCGACTGCTGGCGGTCGACTTTTTTTTTGGGTCGAACCAGTGGGGGCACGCTGAGTGCACCCATTGGGTGTAGTCCCCGAGACTACTGTCGAATGTTTTTGATTCGGCTGTGGTCTTAGAAACGTCGTCATTGTCTCTTAGTTACTCGGAAGCAACTTATCTTGGACGTCTGTCGACTGGTTTTGCTTTTACAGAAATCCTGCGAACTCGTAGCTCGCTATACTGAGTTGGAGAAGCAGAAGATTCAACTGAACCTTGATCTGGAGCTGGCCAGAACAGAGCTGCAGAAGGTCAGAGACGGCGCCGCAGGTAAGACGGCTTTGTCGATTGGTTAGTCTTTGGGCTTGAGTACCCTTTTGTTATTTCCGATTCAATCATCATTTCTTCGCAGAAAAACTGACCGAAGCTCTAGCGAAGAAGGATCAGGACTTGGCTGTTGCCCGTAAGGAAGCTGATGACAAGACCGCTCTGGCCGCACAGAAGCTGGCTTCGGTCGACCACTTAGAAGAAGAGAATACCAAGCTGAAGACCGCTCTGAATGAAGCCAACAGGGAGTGTTCACATTGGAAGAAGGAGAACCTCACCCTGAGCGAGAAGCTGGAAGGCATCGCTCGCAGGGACGACCTGGAGAGCTACTTGGGGAGCCTTGCCAAGAAGTTGTACCTTAAGATTGAAGGTGCATATTCAGTTCCGACTAGTTTTTGTATCGACTCAGTCTATGAAAATTGACTTATCCTTGGATCGTGTATGCAGAACTTTGCCAGAATTTTGAAGAGGAGACCAGTCGAGTGGAGCCAAGCTTGGACCCTACTAACTCTCTTGTGAAGGACAAGGCTGCAATGAACGTGCTCCGTCTGGAGTCTCGTACTGCCAGCATCGTTGACTATCTAGCTCGGCTGAAGGTGGCGATGTCGCGGATCGACTCATCACTCTGGCCTGGGATGACGCTTCAGAACGACCTCAAGTCTCTGATGGCTCGACTTAACGAAGTCCCAGGTCGAGTGGCGGAATGGAAGAAATCTTCTGCTAGATGTGGTGCTGACGTCGCTCTGTCTCTGGTCCGCGTCCATTGCAAGGAGGCGCGAGAAGAAAAGCTGGCGGCCATCCAAGTTGCCAATACTAGGAAGCACAGCTTTCAAGACTTCATGGAGACTTTCATCGCCGCTGCCACCCGTATTGCCGACGGGATCGACTTGGACGAGTTCGTCGCCCCATCCAGTCCTCCTCCTGAGGAGTAAAAAACTCTGAATTTACCTCGGAATGCCGAGTGGTTTGTAACCGTTTAAACTCTACCGAGCCGAGGGCTCGAGTATTTTGAGGTCTGGGACCTTTTAGGCTTTTTCTGAACTAGATTTCTCGTTGGATATCTTCACAGTTTGATTCGTCGAGTGGAACTGGATCTTCACTCGGAATAATCTTGTATTTGCGACGCAACTCCGAGGGAGAGGGTAGCGGTTGATTCACGAATTGGGCTGTGTCCTATACTTAGGCGAGCATCTTGCTGCAGCTAAGCCCCCGAGTGGGAGGTTTGCTCTCCACTCGGTAGGATTTTTAAACACTTAGGCGAGCACTGACTGCAGCTAAGTCTCTTAGTGGGAGAACTTAGGCGAGTCCTGGACTGCAGCTAAGCCCCCGAGTGGGAGGTTTGCTCCCCACTCGGTGGGATTTTTTAAACACTTAGGCGAGCACTGACTGCAGCTAAGTCTCTTAGTGGGAGAACTTAGGCGAGTCCTGGGCTGCAGCTAAGCCCCCGAGTGGGAGGTTTGCTCTCCACTCGGTGGGATTTTTTAAACACTTAGGCGAGCACTGACTGGAGCTAAGTCTCTTAGTGGGAGAACTTAGGCGAGTCCTGGGCTGCAGCTAAGCCCCCGAGTGGGAGGTTTGCTCTCCACTCGGTGGGATTTTTTAAACACTTAGGCGAGCACTGACTGCAGCTAAGTCTCTTAGTGGGAGAACTTAAGCGAGTCCTGGGCTGCAGCTAAGCCCCCGAGTGGGAGGTTTGCTCTCCATTCGGAGGGATTTTTTAAACACTTAGGCGAGCACTGACTGCGGCTAAGTCTCTTAGTGGGAGAACTTAGGCGAGTCCTGGGCTGCAGCTAAGCCCCCGAGTGGGAGGTTTGCTCTCCACTCAGAGGGATTTTTAAACACTTAGGTGAGCACTGATTGCAGCTAAGTCTCTTAGTGGGAGAACTTAGGCGAGTCCTGGGCTGCAGCTAAGCCCCCGAGTGGGAGGTTTGCTCTCCACTCAGTGGGATTTTTTAAACACTTAGGCGAGCACTGACTGCAGCTAAGTCTCTTAGTGGGAGAACTTAGGCGAGTCCTGTGCTGCAGCTAAGCCTCTGAGTGGGAGGTTTGCTCTCCACTCGGTAGGATTTTTTCAAACTTAGGCGAAACGGATTCGCAGCTAAGTCACCCACTGGGGGGATTTCGTATGTAAAAAGTGACAATAATTACTGGAACACTCTTTCCTTTGATAAAAATGAACTGTAGAAATTTTTCTTATTACATCTCTGCCAAGGGAGAGCTCAAGTGTAAAAGGGGCGGAGTAGTTCCGCATTCCAAGCTCGTGGCTCGTCGATCTGGTGCTCAACATTGTAGAGGTGATATGCTCCGTTGTGAAGGACTCTAGTAACGATGAAGGGGCCTTCCCAAGTAGGAGCAAGCTTGTGTGGTTTCTGTTGATCCACTCAGAGGACCAAATCTCCTTCTTGGAAGGCTCGACTCTTCACATTCCGGGCGTGGAATCGACGCAAGTCTTGCTGATAGATGGTCGATCTGATCATGGCCATCTCCCTCTCTTCTTCTAGGAGGTCGACTGCATCTTGCCGGGCCTGTTCTGCTTCATCTTCGGTGTAAAGCTCGACTCGGGGCGCGTTGTGAAGAAGATCACTTGGCAGAACCGCTTCGGCTCCATAAACCAGAAAGAATGAAGTTCTTCCAGTCGACCGGTTAGGGGTGATCCTCAATCCCCACAGAACTGACGGAAGCTCATCGACCCAAGCACCTGCCGCGTGCTTGAGATCACGCATCAGCCGAGGCTTCAGTCCTTTGAGAATCAGACCATTTGCTCTTTCAGCTTGTCCATTCAACTGAGGATGCGCGACCGACGCGTAGTCAACTCGTGTGCCTTGAGAGGCGCAAAAGGCTCTGAACTTGTCTGAATCGAAGTTTGACCCATTGTCAGTGATGATGCTATGCGGGACCCCATACCTGAATATCAACTCTCTGATGAAACCGATAGCAGTGCTAGCATCAAGATTTTTGATAGGCTTGGCTTCAATCCATTTGGTGAACTTGTCGACTGCCACAAGCACATGCGTGAATCCGCTCCTGCCTGTTCTCAGTGGACCAACCATGTCCAGTCCCCAGACAGCAAAGGGCCAGACGAGTGGAATGGTCTTCAGGGCTGATGCAGGCTTGTGTGACATGTTGGAGTAGAACTGGCAGCCTCCACACTTGTCGACTATCTCTTTCGCCATCTCGTTTGCTCTAGGCCAGTAAAATCCCGCTCGGTATGCTTTAGCCACAATGGTCCGAGAGGACGCATGGTGGCCACAGGTTCCCGAGTGGATATCATCAAGGATTATCCGACCTTCTTCTGGTGTTATGCACTTCTGACCGATTCCAGTCGCGCTTTCTCTATACAACTGCCCCTTTATGACTGTGAAGGCCTTGGATCGGCGGATGATCTGTCGAGCCTCTTCCTCGTCCTCTGGGAGCTCTTTCCTTAGGATATACGTGATGTACGGTATCATCCAGTCGGGAGTGATTGCCAAGACTTCCATGATTAGGTCGACCACAGCAGGAACTTCGACTTCGGTCAGATCTGTGGCACTTTTCGGTGGCGGGGCTTCTTCTGTGAAAGGATCCTCCTGGACTGACGGCGAGCGGATGTGCTCCAAAAACACATTGCTGGGAATGGCTTCTCTCTTGGAGCCTATCTTTGCCAGATCATCAGCTGCTTGATTTTTCAGTCGGGGGATGTGATGAAGCTCTAACCCCTCGAATTTCTTTTCTAGCTTTCTCACTGCGTTGCAATAACCAGTCATAGTTGGACTTCTGACGTCCCACTGCTTCATCACCTGATTAACCACTAAATCTGAGTCACCATAGACCATGAGGCGACGGACACCGAGTGAAATGGCCATGCGCAACCCATACAGAAGTGCTTCATACTCTGCTTCATTATTGGAGGAATCGAAGTGAATCTGGAGAACGTATCTGAGCTTATCTCCTCGGGGGGAGACTAGAACTACCCCAGCACTGGAACCATTCAGCATCTTTGATCCATCGAAGAACATGGTCCAGTGCTCTGAGTGAACTTGAGTCGGAAGCTGCTGTTCAATCCACTCAGCGATGAAATCTGCGATTGCTTGGGACTTAATAGCCTTCTTTGCTTCAAACTTGATATCTAAGGGAAGGAGTTCAATCGCCCACTTGGCCACTCGACCAGTTGCATCTTTGTTATGCAGAATCTCGGACAGTGGGGTGTCGCTGACGACTGTAATGGAGTGGTCAGAGAAGTAATGTGCAACCTTCTTCGTGGTCATGTAAATCCCATGTACAAGCTTTTGGTAGTGAGGGTATCTTTGTTTTGAAGGGGTCAAAACTTCAGACAGATAATAGACTGGGCGTTGAACTCTGAGGGCCTTTCCTTCTTCTTCCCGCTCGACCGTGAGTACTGTACTGACAACTTGTCCCGTGGCCGCAATGTACAGCAGCAGAGGCTCTTTGCTGATTGGGGCAGCAAGCACCGGCTGGGTGGAGAGCAGAGCTTTGAGCTCTGCAAATGCTGCGTCAGCTTCTGGAGTCCACTCGAACTTGTCAGACTTCTTCATCAGTCGGTAAAGAGGCAACGCTTTCTCACCGAGTCGAGAAATGAATCGACTTAGAGCGGCCAAGCAACCTGTAAGCTTCTGGACATCGTGTATACGCACGGGGCGCTTCATCCGGAGTATGGTGCCAACTTTCTCGGGGTTAGCGTCGATTCCTCGTTCGGAAACGAGGAAACCGAGTAACTTTCCACCTGGAACTCCGAATGTGCACTTTGATGGATTGAGCTTGATATCGTATCTCCTGAGGTTAGCAAAGGTTTCCGCAAGGTCAGTCAGTAGGTCGGAACCTTTTCGTGACTTAACCACAATCTCATCCATGTATGCTTCTACGTTCCGACTGATCTGAGTGAGCAAACACTTCTGAATCATCCTCATGAATGTGGCTCCAGCATTCTTGAGGCCGAAGGGCATGGTGACATAGCAGAAGCACCCAAATAGGGTGATGAAAGCCGTTTTGATCTCGTCAGGTCCATACAGATGGATCTGATGGTACTCTGAATAAGCATCTAGAAAAGACAAACGCTCACATCCCGCGGTCGAGTCCACTATCTGGTCGATGCGGGGGAGAGGGAAATGATCTTTCGGGCAGGCCCGATTGATATGTTTGAAATCAATGCACATGCAAAGTGACTTGTCCTTCTTGGGGACCATGACGACATTGGCGAGCCACTCGGAGTGGTAAATCTCTCAGATGAACTCCGCTGCTAAGAGCCGAGCCACCTCCTCGCCAATGGACCGTCGAAGATGTTCTTTCACAGGCTTGAACTTTGGGTCGACTCGCAGACGGTGCTCAGCCAGCCCCCTGGGAACTCCAGGCATGTCAGAAGGCTTCCATGCGAAGACGTCCCAGTTCTCACGGAGGAACTGGATGAGCGCTTCTCCCTATTTGGAGTCGAGCGTCGTCGAGATATGAGTCGGAGCGGCGTCGGGGTCGGTCAGGTGAATGTGAGCTGCCTTTGTTTCATCGGACGACTGAAAAGCTGACTCTGAAGCAGGCTTCTTGGCCCGTAGCAATTCATTCGGATCGGCAGTCTTTTGGTACTCTTGTAGCTCGACCACTGCCATCTGAGCATCTGCAATCTTTGAGCCTTTCTGAGAGCACTCTTCTGCCTTCTTCCGATTGCCTGTAACAGTGATTACCCCTTTAGGGCTAGGCATCTTCAGTTTGAGGTACACGTAACATGGTCGAGCCATGAAGCGCGCGTAAGCTGGCCTGCCCAAAATGGCATGATAAGCACTTTGGAAGTCCACAACCTCGAATGTCAACTTTTCTTTGCGGTAATTTTTTGAATCACCAAAAACCACATTAAGAGCTATCTGGCCGAGTGATTCGGCTTTCTTGCCAGGAATGACTCCGTGGAAGCTCATGTTACTGGTACTCAGTCTGCACATCGGAATGCCCATTCCTTTCAAAGTTTCAGCATATAGTATGTTCAAGCCACTGCCGCCATCCATCAGGACTTTGGTCAGTCGAGTGCCTTCAACGATTGGGTCGACCACCAAAGCTTGCCTCCCAGGGGTGGCAATGTGCGTCGGGTGATCGGACTGGTCGAATGTGATGGCAGTGTGAGACCACTTCAGGTAACTGGGCGTTGTTGGGGCAACCATGTTCACCTCGCGGTTAATGACTTCCAGTCGACTTTTGCTCTCGACATCGGCAAGAATCATCAGGGTGGAATTGACTTGGGGGTATCCATCGTCACTGTCTTCCTTGTCCTCAACTCTGTCCGACTCTTTTTCCTTGTCTTTGGGCTGTTTGCCCTGAAACTGCTGGATCAGGAGTCGACACTGTCGAGTGGTATGCTTTGGGTAAATGAAATTACCCTCTTCGTCTTTCTTGGTGTGGATGTGGCATGGCAGATCCAAAACATCATTCCCATCTTGATCCTTGACTTTCTTGGGCTTCCAGGGGCCTTTGGGTTTTCCCTTGAAGTTTCCCTGGGCTACGGCCAGGGCCTCCCCAGGAGCGGCTGGCTCGGCCTTCCGCTTCTGTTTCCGACTGGAGTTTCCTCCGGTTTCTTGGGCGACTGCCTTGACCTTGCCGCTTCGGAGTCGATCCTCGTCTTCACCATTAGCGTACTTGGTGGCAATCTCCATCATCCGATTCAGAGACATCTCTCCAGTTCGACCGAACTTCAAATTCAACTCTCTGTATTTAACGCCTTCCTTGAAGGCACAAACTGCTTGATGGTCTGGCACATTCTCTACCGTGTGATGCAGCGTGATCCACCTCTGGATGTAATCCCTGAGTGTTTCATTCGGCTTCTGTACGCAGGACCTCAACTCTGTAAGGCCTGCAGGTCGCTTGCAGGTTCCTTCAAAGGTTGTAACAAACACTCGGGAGAGGTCCTCCCAGGTGTAGATGCTGCTGGGTGCCAACTGATTCAGCCACGCTCTGGCTGAGCCCTCTAACATGAGAGGCAAATGTTTCATGGCCACCTCATCGTTGCCGCCGCCAATCTGTACAGCCACTCGGTAATCTTCGAGCCAAGTGTTAGGCTTAGATTCAGCGGTGAACTTGCTGACCCCAGTCGCCAGCCTGAAGTTGGGAGGAATCACTGCGGCCCTGATGGCTCGACTGAAGCACTCTGGCCCTGAAACACGTGCTCTGCTGCCGGCGGGCGCATCTCTGTTCTGGCCTTCCCGATGAGCCCTGTTCCTATCAACCAAGCCTTGAACAAGGACAGATCTCGCGTCAAAGCCTGGGTCCCTGGGGTCGACTAGAATCCTCTGCCCAACACTATGAGGGCGTCTGTCGTCTTGCCGTCGAGGCGCATATGACCCACTCCTCGAGGGAGGGGTTGGCACTCGACGTCGATCATCACGGTCGAATCGGTGATCATACTGCTCATTCCTCCTGTACTGATCATGCCGGTCGCCACGTCCTTCATGCCTCGGGGGCGATCTCGGGCTGTGAGCCGACTCGACTGTACCCGTTGCGACGGATCGACTGTGGATCCTGTTTCGCGACTGAGAGACAGCAGAATTCTGGTTTCCCGCCGCCCGGAGCAGTGCTCTGATATGCAGCAAGCCTCTGCCCGCCTCCGACTGGGAGGGCTGAATTGATTCTGCTATACGGGCCGTAGCGGCCAAATTCTGAACTGGGGTTCGATATACCTGCGGCGGCGGGAAGAGCTGACACCGACTGGACTCGGGAGCTTGCTGTCGTTGACTGGACTCGGGAGCCCGCTGACGCGCTTGCTCGTCGAGTATCCGCTGGAGATTCTCTAGTCGAGTGCGCTCGGCCAGGTTAGCCAAGCGCGCGTCCTCCAAGGCCCAGGCCTCGGGGGTTTCTCCGATAATAGGAGTGTGGAGCGCGCCCATGTTCCGACGGCGAAGCTCCTCTCGCTGTAATGATGTGAGAGGTTCGGGGAGATACTCATCCTGGGGATGCGACGGGTCGCCCCCACCCGCGCCTCCACCAGCGCGAGGGAAACCAGGGGGACTGTGTGCCCCATCGACCGCCAGAACCTCAGCCGCTGGGTCGCTGCTGTCGCACTCGGATGCGGTCTCCGCGGAGCCAGTCGACAGGTCGAACAGGCCGCAGAGGGATTCGGCGGGCTCGATCGCCGTGACTTGCGGGGTGGCCGACTGGCGAGCCACGGCATGTCTCACCCACCTCTGAAGTCTCGACCGACCGGAGCGCTTGTGCCGGTGGGAGACAGAGTGGGGAGACGATACGGGGGCCGACCGATATTGGGTTGACGATTGCCGCAGGAGGACGCCACGAACATATGCGCGGAAATGCGTCGCACCGCGGACGGGGAGCGCGTCGATGTCGAGTGGCGCCTCCTGAAGCCAGGCGGAGTCGTCGGCGATGAACGTGAGCGCGCCGAGACGGATCTCACGGCCCTCCACCAAAACTCTACACAAAACCATGATCAAAGGGATCGGAAAAAATCGCAACTTCTCCAATCAGGCGCTAAGACTGCTGCCCCACGGTGGGCGCCAACTGTCGTGGTTCTAACTCTGACAGTGATGTAGGGGGGTATGTATGGAGAGGCTAGATCTCAGCTATTGGGAAGTTGTAAACACACCAAGATGTACGAGTTCAGGCCCTTCGCGGAGGAAGTAACAGCCCTACGTCTCGGTGCCCGGAGGCGGTCGACTGGATTACTGGTGTGTGAATAACAGGGGTGCGAACCCTTCATCCTGAGGAGGGGGGCGCTTATATAGAGTTCGCCGGCCCCCTCCTGCCCTCAGTAATGCAGGGTTTAAGGTACATTTAAGGTTGGGCGTTACTGGTAACGCCCCCAATAAAGTGCTACAATGACCATTAAGACTACTTAACAGCTGACCGTTTGCTTGCGGAGTGATTACAGGTCTCCAGGCGGTCGAGTGGTTGGCTTCATGGTCGAGTGATAGCCTGCAGGTCGAGTGTCTTGAGTCCGTCGAGTGGGATACCTTTGAGTCGATTGAAAGGTGACTTCTCCTAGGGATGTCCTAGGGTAGGACTCTTAGGTCAGGTCCGTGTCCCCATCCTAGGTACATGTCTTCATCATCACCGTCGTCCACCGCCCTGGTGCTCTCGGTGCGGCGTGGTCAACGTGGTCAAGGAACGGCTTCCATCGAACATGGAATGTACGTGGAGAGGCTGACAGCTGGGTCCATGGCCGCAGCAAGGAAGTGCCTCCTTATTACGTGCAAAATAATTATTCCTCCACCTGACAGCGCGGACCCACCGGACAGGTCATCGTATTTCATGAAAAAAACGTTTCCCCCATGACTGCTGGGACCTACCAGCTACACCTTCGCACGCAAGGAAGTGCATCCAGGCAATAAACAAAACGATTCACCCCCCTGACTACTGGGACCCACCAGCTACATCTTCACACGCAAGGAAGTGCCTTATAGTCGGGACCCACCTGGTCGAAGCGTACATAGTGTTGTCATTCTGGTCACGAACGTGTACGTACATATATACTGGTTGATGTAGAGGCATGCACGTGTCGTAGTAGAGGCGCGCACGTGTCGTAGTAGAGGCGCGCATGTAGCATATACACGTACGTACAGCAGCCAGGGTGCAAGAAAGAAAATATGGCCACGTACGTACATACGGGCAGGGTCTCGAACGCCTACTCGTGCATACGTACGGCCAGGGCTCGTGTACATGGCTGGGTCGGAACGGAGAAACGGCATCGTCGTCGTGTTCATGGGGGAGGCAACGTCGTCGTCGTGTTCATGGGGAGGCAACGGAATGCGTCGTGTTCATGGGGAGGCAAGGGATTGCGTCGTGTTCATCGGGAGGCAATGGAAAGCATGGGAGCCAACTAGCTAGGTCGGAACGGAATGCGCGGACGTGTTCATCGGGAGGGTTTGGACGGAACAGGCGATGAAAACGAGGCCTGAACGGGGTCCTGTTGATCGGGAGGGGTCTAGTGTATCGCAAAACGAAGGAAACGGACCTCCTACGGTCGAAACGGGGGTCCTGTTGATCGGGAGGGGTGTGGCGTATCGCAAAACGGACGAAACGGACCTCCTACGGTCGAAACGGGGTCCTGTTGATCGGGGGGTGTGCCGTACCGCAAAACAGACGAAACGGACATCCTACGATCGAAGCGGGGGTCCTGTTCATCGGGAGGGGTGTGGCGTACCATAAAACGGGACTCCACGGGATACTGTTCATCTCCACCGTCGACCTCCTCCAGCCTCCACGGGCTCCTGTTCATCCAGCCTCCACCGCGTGATACTCCACCGGCTACTGTTCAACCACCCCTCCACCGTCTACTGTTCATCCAGCCCTCCACACCACAGGGTCCTTTTCAACCACCCCTCCACCGTCTACTGTTCATCCAGCCCTCCACCACACCATGGGGTCCTGTTCATCCAGAGGCAATGCCACCGCTCACTGTTCATCCAACCCCCCTCGCAACGCTCACTGTTCATCCCAGAGGCAGCATCGATCAGCTTCAGTTAGCAGCAGTAGCAAAGGAATCGCTTTATCGGGTTCAGTTAACATCCATCGATCGATCGCTCGGGTTCAGTAATGCGTAGCCTGCAGTGCAATCGCTCGGATTCAGTTAGAGCCCAACGGCTTGCTCGGGTTCAGTTAGAGCCAATGCCTCGCACACACGTGCGTACGTGTACGAGAGAAACGTGCATCACTCGGCCCCCGACCTCCCACCATAATCGGGAACTCCCCGAAATTTTCCTCCCCCTCGCTTCTACCACGGTTTTTTCTGTCATAGACGGCCCAAAGAATATCATGCAGCTGCGTCTCCGGCCCGCCCAGGACGAAAAGCCCATTTTCTGTCATGATTTTTTGTCATAGAAGTAGGAGCCCACCACATCTATGATTATACCGGGTTTTGTCAGAATTATCATCATAGAAGTGTCATATGTATGACAGAAAAAATTCGTTTGGCCGAAAATGTCATGGATGTGTATTTTTTTTGTAGTGTGTACGATAGCACCACCTATCGGAACCACGACAAAAACATCCGTGTCTCCTATTGCGTTTGAATCATCCAAACCCTTCCCTTTACATTCTTGCAAGTTGCATGCTTTACTTTCCGCTGCTCATATACTCTTTGCATGCTTGCTTGAATTGTGTTAAGATTGCTTGACTTGTCCAAAGTTGCTAAAATCTGCCAAGAACTAAAATTGGGAAAAGGATAAGTTTTATTTGGTCAAGTAGTCTAATCACCCTCCCCCTCTAGACATATTTTCGATCCTACAAGTGGTATCAGAGCTTTGGTCTCCATTTGCTTTGATTTCCATAGCTTTTGGTAGTCATAGCCTTGGTTTCACAACCTAGGAGAGTATGGCGTCTAGCGAGGGAAATTACCACTGTAGAGGTCCTTACTTTGATGGTACTAATTTTGCTAGTTGGAAGCATAAGATGAAAATGCATATTCTTGGACATAACCCCGCCGTATGGGCTATTGTGTGTATTGGCTTGCAAGGTGAATTCTTTGATGGGAGAGAACCGAACCGTGAAGCTACCGTGGAAGAGTTGAAGATGCTGCAATACAATGCTCAAGCTTGTGATATCCTCTTCAACGGATTATGCCCCGAAGAAATCAACAAAATCAGCCGTCTTGAGAATGCAAAGGAAATTTGGGATACTTTGATTGATATGCATGAAGGTACAGACTCCGTCAAGGAATGCAAGTTGGATGTGAGTCAAAGTCAGCTTGACAAGTTCAAAATGAAGGATGGTGAAGGTGTCGCTGAAATGTACTCTAGGCTTGCTCTTATCACAAATGAGATCGCCGGCTTAGGAAGTGAAGAGATGACCGACAAATTCATCATCAATAAGATCCTAAGAGCTTTGGACGGAAAATATGATACCGTATGCACATTGATCCAAATGATGCCCAATTACAAAGATCTCAAGCCAACGGAAGTCATTCGAAGAATTGTTGCTCATGAGATGTCACTCAAGGATAAGCAGGAGCTCCATAACAAGTCAAGTGGTGCTTACAAAGCCTCATGTGAAGCTCCCTCATCATCAAGTGAGAAACAAACCTTCAATGAAGAATTGAGCCTAATGGTGAAGAACTTCAACAAGTTCTACAAGAGTAGAAGCAAAGAGAGAAGTTCCAAGTCAAGGTCCTACAATGACAAAAGATCTTCTAGTCAAGAGTGAAATTGCTACAATTGTGGAAGACCCGAACACTATTCCAGTGAGTGTACGGCACCCTACAAGAGAAGAGAAGATTCTCCAAAAAGATGAAGTAGAAGAGAAGAATCACCATCAAGAGAGAGAAGGAGTAGAGATGATCGTTATGAACGAAGAACATCCCGGAGAAGCAAGGATTCGGAAAGGAAGGATAAGTCATCAAGGAGCTACACAAAACGAATACATCAAGCTCATGTTGGTGAATGGGTATCCGGCTCCGACTCCGACAATCACTCTGAGAGAAGCTATCACTCCGACTCCGAATATACTCAATATGAAGGTGTTGCCGGTCTAGCACTTGTGTCAACCAACTCGTACGACATATTTGATTCACCAAATGAAGGACTTGGAAGATGCTTCATGGCTAAAGTCCCAAAGGTATCACACCCCGAGTATGTTGATTTCAATAGTGATGAAGATGACTTGTTAGGTGATGATGATTTACTTGTTGACAACTCTAGTGATGAATACTATGATGAAACGTCAATTAATCATACTAATCAAGATAAAACGAATGAAAATGATAAGGAGAAGATTGAGTTTCTAACTAAAGAACTAAACAGTCTTAAGTTAGCTCATGAAACTATCTTAGGAGATCATCGAGAACTTTTAAGGACTCATGAGAAATTACGTTTTGGAAAGCTCAACCTTGAGCAAGAGCATGAGTTCTTAAAAGCAATCAATGATGATCTTCGCAAGAAAAGTTCTTCTTACATTGCCAAGCGTTTACTCTTATCCATTTACATGCCTCAAGTCAAGTCTAGTAACAAGAACAAGAAAGATTCTTCCTCTAGTAGTAACAATAATCATGCTAAATCCAATGTTGTTGCTTCTAGTAGTTCTCTTGATTCCACTAATGATTCTCTTGGCCAAGTTACACTTGAGCAAATAAATAGCTTATTGAAGGGTATTATAGAGAAAGGTGTTTACAATAGCCTTGCCAGGTGTCGGTGTCAAAACCGGCGGATCTCGGGTAGGGGGTCCCGAACTGTGCGTCTAAGGCGGATGGTAACAGGAGGCAGGGAACACGATGTTTTACACAGATTCAGGCCCTCTTGATGGAGGTAAAACCCTACGTCCTGCTTGATTTATTCTTGATAATATGGGTAGTACAAGAGTTGATCTACCACAAGATCCGACAGGCTAAACCCTAGAAGCTAGCCTATGGTATGATTGTATGTCATCCTACGGACTAAAACCCTCCGGTTTATATAGACACCGGAAAGGGCTAGGGTTACACAAGTTCGGTTACAAAGGAGGAGATATACATATCCGTATTGCCTAGCTTGCCTTCCACTCTAAGTAGAGTCCCATCTGGACACGAGACGAAGTCTTCAATCTTATATCTTCATACTCTAACAGTCCGGCCAAAGGATATAGTCTGGCTGTCCAGAGACCCCCTAATCCAGGACTCCCTCAGTATCCCCTGAACCAGGCTTCAATGACGATGAGTCCGACGCGTAGTGTTGTCTTCGGCATTGCAAGGCGGGTTCCTCCTCCGAACACATCACAGAAGAATTTGAATACAAGGATAGTGTCTGACCCTGCAAAATAAGTTCCACATACCACCGTAGGGAGAATAATATTTCCACAAATCCTAATCTACTGACACGTTTTGGCAACATGACATCGTGCCATGGCTCGGTGATTATTCGAACCGTTTTTCTTTAACCAGCTCCACACATAACGCGAGGCGGTTTCTTGACACGTCTTGTCAAAGCAGAGATCGTGTTCCCCTAATTACGGGATCTCATCAATACGGTCATGGGTAACCCAACCGTGTCTAGGACTCCTAGATTATAGGCAAGTCCCAAACGGCTACGGAGAGGACGCTTGATATTCACCCTCTTTATAAAGGGACAAGGCTTTTACTTTTTTCCCTCCCGTGCTCAATCGTATCCTTCCCCCGCCTCGAGTTCTAATACCCAAAGCCCAGGTCAGGTGCTTCGGACCTTCAATCATGTCTGGATCTAGCCTTCAAGGCGGGTGGATGCCCTCCTCCGTTACGGAAGAGGATATCAAGAAGTTGAGGGAGGCCAGATACCTGACCGCCGAAATTCCGCATAGGCTGCCCACCCGAGGGCAGGTCATCCCTACTCCCAAACCCGACGAGAGCGTTGTGTTCATCTCCCACTTCCTCCGAGGTCTAGGCCTCACTCTGGATCCCTTCGTTAGGGGTTTGATGTTCTATTATGGGCTAGATTTCCACGATCTATCCCCGGACTCCTTTCTCCACATCTCGGCATTTATTGTCGTATGTGAGGCCTTCCTCCGCATTACCCCTCACTTCGGCCTGTGGCTCAAGACCTTTGACATGAAGCCGAAGACGGTCGAGGGGCAGCATGTAGCGTGCGGAGGTGCATTAATAAGCAAGATCGCTGGAGCTCCATGGCCAAAGGGTTCCATTCCAGAGGTGTCCGGATTATGGCAACAGGAGTGGTTTTAAATCACAGCTCCCAGAAGTGCCAAGTGGGCGGCTGCCCCTGCTTTCCGCTCAGGCCCTCCACCACAACGGATGTCATGGATTAGCAGAGGGCTGAGCTAGGGTCCAGCCAAGGATGTGCATGTACTGCAGAGCCGCATTCATGATCTCTTCGAAGGAGATTTCAGTCTGGTTAGGGTGGTGCAAGTCATGCTGGTTTGGCGAATCCAGCCATGCAAACGCCGGCCCCTCCGCATGTGGGAGTTCAACCCAGTAGGACCGTGCACTATTCAGAATTTCCTCGGCCTGACGCACGAGGAGATGTATAAATCATTCTTCGGACCCCAAATAGAGTGTCCGGACACTACCGAGGACGTGGTCCTGAGCACCAACCGTACCGCCGACCAAGTAAGTAATCCTCTAGCCAAACACACCGTCTTTCATTTATCATGACGTCATTCTGAGAAACTTCTCTTTGATCAGGACTGGCTAACAAAGGCAAAGATGATTCAGTGTTCGGCCCCCCTTCCTGAGGGTTTGGAAAATCCGGTACTGGAAAAGATGCTCGAGCTAGCACCTTGCCCGGAGCCCTCAAAGGAAGATAAAGGGGGGAATAAAGAGGGCAAAAGCGGGCCTCCACCACTACCTATTCCGACCGAGGGAACGGGCGCCTCCGTGAGGGAGGATAACCAAGGGGAGGAATCTGACATTCTCTCACCCCGGGGAAGGAAGAGGACTACCTCTGAAGATCCGGAAACCAAGGATTCCAAACGGGAGAAGAAATCTCCACCAGAGGGTCCTGCCTTGGAGGGTGCTCTTGCCGCACAAAGTCCACGCCAGATTTGCCCTCTAACGAGTTGTAAGTAATCAAAAAGTACTTTAATAGTGAAGATATACTGCCTTACCTCTGAGGAAAATAACTGAAGCATTTATCTTGCAGTTCGGATCTTAGCCCTTCTCAGCAGAGCTCGTCTTCGGGGGATCTTCTTCCGGAGATGATGGAGAGCGAAACGCCTCCCTCGGACTCCCCCGCTCAAGAAGCGGGCGACCTTGAAGTGTCGTCACGGAGGGCCTGTCCGGATCCGGTGAGGCCAGAAGATAATCCTATAGTCACCCGAAGTCCCCAGCGTCCGGCTCTCGAAGAGAGCTAACAAAAGAGTCCGGCACCGTCTGGTATGCGGTCGGACGTACTAAGGGAGCTGTTGGAGCGAGCGGCCTTCTCAGAAGAACACTGTATGTTGATGGAAAGAATTTCATCCACCGAAAGCGGATTGCATGAAGCCTTTATGAGTCTACTGACGGGCTTTGAGGTACGTGCAATGATATACTTTTTGATAGTATCGCACATTTTTAGGTGTGCCCTGTGTAGATAGTAGCCCCTGAGACTCTGGTTGCCGTCGAGAATGGCGAAGAACATAGGATCATAGTCCCAGGTAATAACCAAACCGCCTTTATGTGCAGGTGGTGTAACCTTCGGTGGCTAGCCGGACTAATGAATTTGCCGAACTAAAGCGGCAATTGGATGCGGCAGATGCCGACATCAAGCTTGTTAACAAGCGGCTTGACGAGGCACAGGGTAAGTAATGTTCTGGTGAATGTCACATAGTAAGAGCAGCATGATGCCAGTATCTTTAATATGTTGTGACTGCAGATGGAGCTGCCACCGTGGAGACCCTTCGGGAGGATAATGCCCGAGCCAAAGAACAAGCAAGGAGTAGTAATGCGGCTGCTTTGAAGGCGGCCGAAGAGTTGAGAGCCGAGAAGGCCGCGCATTGTGAGAGCAAAGAGAAGATGGCCAAGATGGCTGTAAAGTTAAAAGACACGGCCGACCGTTGCCAGTTCCTTGAAGAAGAAAATTGAGCGAAGGCGACGGACCTTGAATAGGCCACGAGGGCGACCAAAGACACCCGCTCTGCTATGAGGGCGAAGAAGGAGGAGCTGCATGAAGCCGGGGATATTGCGGCTGGGAAGCCCTTTATGCTACGGAGGAAGTTCGGAGATCCGTGGTATGCCCCTCTGGATCAGCTGTGGAGTTCGGCAGATGCATATATGGACTTGGCGGCGAGCGCTGTCGATGCGGCTGAATACTTCCGATCAAATAGTTCGTGAAGTGGACAAGCTGTTCTGGTCATAATTTAACGTTCCAGAGCGTCCGCTTCCCTTGACTGATCAGCTAGCCGAATGGGCCGAACTCAATAGATTGTCCGGACTCGCCATGACGTCCGTCGTAGATCATCTGTGGCCGGAAAAACCGAAGCCGAACAACTATTTTAGCTTAGTGTAGCAGTTCCTTGGAGCGGTGCTGCGCATCAATGCGATGAAGAGGTCGACGTGTATAGAAGGCTCGCGGATGGCCCTTGCCCGTGTCAAAGCATATTGGGCGGAGATGGATGCTACCACTGTTGCGGCGCAGGGTTCGGCCATAGGCCGAGTGGCTGCCGAGCACTATTTCGAAGAAGTTCTCGAGGGTGCTCGTTTGATAGAGGCCCAGTGCTCGAAGAATATTATGTTTGAGTGACATGTATTCCCATTGTAAACACAATGTTTCTATGAAATTTATTAAGGTTGTATTTATACTTTTGTCTGGAAGTAATATGATGCCTCCTGTGCGGCCATTTATGTATATATGTATATAACCTGAAAGATTGCAGTCGTCGGCTTCAACCCCCACGCATATAATGTGGAGGTGTTCGTAGAAGATGCGTGTTCACACTTAATCCAACGTCTTGGTACTATTAAGGAGGTGATAGCGCAACGAATGAGGCAACCGGACTATAATGCTTTAACACTTTCACTTAGCCATAGGAGTTTGACGGTGGGGCTACTATATAGCCCCTGGTGGCTCCGCACTCTCCCAAATTTGGGGTGCGGACATGCCTGGCTGGGAAATGACCCTTCGTTAAGGCGGAGGAATTCTAACATTCCGATAGGTCATCGAGTGGTTGACCAGTCTCACGCTATATCATGACAGTCAGTTTTCGGCTTTCTCTACTGAGGTGCTCGTCCGGATGACCCGGGGCACAATCGCAGTAGTTCTCCTGGTGCCGCCTTAGCCGATAGAGCTGAACGTAAGGCAGCAAAACACAGGAGCCGGGAAAACCCAACATTTGACCAAAGACATGATTCGGAACTGATGCATATAAGGCCAAACTCCCGACGCCGAACACTCCCTAAGGTATTCGGTCTTTATGGTATAAACCGGGCCTAAACAGTGCCCTTTGTAAGAAGCCCCTGGTGTCCAGGTACATGCATTATTCTGACGTGGCCACATGCCAAGATGCCAGCATCCTTCTCAATAGTACTGAGAATCCGAGGGATGTGTATCAACAAGAGACAGTAAGAAAGGTTTATGCAGGGTCTTAATCTAAAAAGAATCCTTGGAACGGGTCCCTGCTACACGTCTGCGCCTGTGTCTCCGTTGTGCCGTATCCTGGACGGGTGTAGCACGATGGTCAAGTGTAAAAGATAGAAACTTAGGTGAAAAGTTGTCGTGCAAAAAGGTAGGTTTAAAGAAACCATTTATAATTCAAGATGAGTAAAAATTGCCACTTGTCTGCGCGTGTTGAGCCCCTTGTATTTGTAATAGGGGTGTGGCCATCAAACCTGTATGAATTACATATAGTTGCTTCGGACTCGTCTAACCGTGTCCGTAGTCTTGACGACCTGTCGAATGCTTTAGTTGGTGAGGCCGTTTTAGTGTGCGGCTGCCGCGGCAGCTACCTCTCTTCGACGCGCAGGGATCGCTCGATATTTCCATTTACTATAATGATGCCACGTGGACCGGGCATCTTAAGCATGAGGGAAGCGTAATGCGGTATTGCATTAAAGCAAGTGAAAGCTTCGCGTGCAAGTAGTGCTTGATAACCACTTTGGAACGGAGCAATGTGGAAGGTTAAATTTTTGCTATGGAAGTTATCGGGGAAGCCGAATATAGCCTCTAGTAGCAGGGAGCCCGCGCATTGAGCCCCTGGGCCTCGCATTACTCCTTTAAAGGTGGTATTGCTGTGGCAAATTTTCGTTGGGTCTATCCCCATTTTGCGGATTGTGTCCTGATATATCAGGTTTAGACTACTGCCGCCGTCCATCAGGACTCGTGTGAAGTGGTATCCGTCAATTATTGGGTCTAATACCAAGGCAGCCCATCCTGCACGCCGGATACTTGCTGAGTAATCCCGATGGTCGAAAGTGATTGGTTGAGACGACCAGTGGCAGGACTCCGCGGTGATAGGCCCTTGGGCATATTTCTCTGGGAGTGCCGCTTTGTTTCTCCCCTCGATCACGTGTAACACGTTCACTTTTTTGACTTCTGGTGGAAATTTCTTTTGTTCCCCAGTGTCTTGCTTGAGAGGGTCATCCTCGTCTTCGCTTGGTGTATCCTCCCCCTTGTGTACGTCGTTGAGGTTGGCGGACTGCTTGAAGACCCAACATTCTCTATGGGTATGATTTGCAGGTTTATTGGGGGTGCTATGGATCTGACATATTTGGTCCAGAATTTTGTTTAGGCTGGATAGTTCATCTCTGGCGCCTTTAGAGGGCGGCTTTTGCTGAACTGGCCGAGAGCATCTGAATCCAGCGTTTACCGCCGTGCTCTTCGGGTTGTCTTCTTTATTCCGGTGCTTATTATTTTTGCTGCGTCGTGATTTCCCATATCCATCTCTAACTTCGGATGTACTTGGGTCGCTGGTGCTGCATCTGGCTAGCCAGCTGTCCTCACCCGCGCAAAAGCGGGTCATGAGGGTTGTTAATGCTTCCATTGTTCTCGGCTTTTCTTGGCTGAGGTGTCTAGCAAGCCATTCGTCGCGGATGCTATGCTTAAAAGCTGCCAAGGCTTCGACGTCCGGACAGTCGACTATTTGTTTCTTTTTAGTAAGAAACCTGTTCCAAAGCTTTCGGGCTGACTCTCCGGGTTGTTGAGTTATATGACTCAAATCGTCTGCGTCCGGAGGTCGGACAGAAGTCCCTTGAAAATTTGCCCGAAAAGCGTCTTCACGCTCTTCCCAGCTTCCAATGGAGCTTTCGGGAGACTTTTAAGCCAGTGCCGAGCTGGCCCTTTGAGTTTGAGGGGTATATACTTAATGGCGTGGAGATCATCTCCTCGAGCCATATGGATATGGAGGATATAGTCCTCAATCCAGACCCCGGGGTCTGTTGTTCCATCGTATGCCTCTATGTTTACGGATTTGAATCCCTCTGGAAATTCATGGTCCAGCACCTCATCGTTGAAACATAGGGGGTGTGCGGCACCCTTGTATTTGGGTGTACCGCATTTTTTGGATGTTTGTTGTGTTGTGTTGCATGCTGGAGCGTGCTTGCATGGTCCGTAGATGGATCTGGTTGCGTCATCCTTTTGATGCGAGCCCTCGCGTGGATCGCGTACTGGCTTGTGTGCGGCATCGGTTGCCGCATTATGTTGGTGGTGAGGTCGTATATCCGGACAGATGGCCGTTTTAATTTTGGGTTGCAGGGGATCTAAGGCCTCCTCATCGAATTTAGGTATCAACTTCTGCTTCGGGTAGCTCTTGGTGGGGTGATTACCGCCGTACTTTGCTGCTGTGTTGAGTACTTTACTCCATCTGATTCGGAGTGTGTCTTGCGCAGCCTTGAGCCTTTGCTTCTGCTTTTTTAGACTCCTCGCGGTGGCAACAAGCCTTTGACGGGCATTATGTTGCTCCGGGTGTCTGTCTGGTGTGATGTCGTCCGGACTATTATCTTTGACAGAGTCGGGTTGTTCGGTTTGATTCTCCGTGTTGCCGTGGTCCAGCGATAGTTCACCCTACTCTAACGCTGGGTCTATATGATCATTGTTTCTGCCGAGGCAGGATTTGGAGCGGCGCTTACGCCGCCGCTATGACTGCTTCTCGAGGGGAAAACCCTTCGTTGCATCCTTCCATTCCTCGTCGTCGTCTTCTTTTGGTGTGTCCACCATGTATACGTCTTGTGATGAAGTGGGCGTCCAGTGCTGTCGAATTTCGGGTTCTGGCAGACCCTTGAGGTTCGAACACTGGGGTGCGCGCAGAGATTTCGCCTCCTACCTACCTGCACCCCTCCGCCTCGCTAAGATCTAAGCTATGGAAAGAACAACACAAGAGACATAGGGTTTATACTGGTTTGGGCCACCGTTGTGGTGTAATACCCTACTCCAATGTGTGGTGTGGTGGATTGCCTCTTGGGCTGATGATGATGAACAATACAAGGAAGAACAGCCTCGCGAGGGTCTGTTCTTGGCTGGGGCGATTAACTGCTGGGAGGAGTTCAGTCACCCTTCTCTCTCTCTCTCCGATTGTTGATCTCGATCCCCCTAACACTCTCTCTCTTTTTCCTCTCTCCCTTTCTTTTTCTCTCTCCCTCCTGTGGGGGTGGCTAGTCCTATTTATAGAGGCTCTGGTCCTCTTCCCAAATATCGAGCGGGAAGGGAGCCAACAAAGGCGGGCTAATTTGAAGGGGGATAGCTAGTACTAGCTATCCTGACAAAAGTAGTCTTTGCCTGCACAAAGCTCTGGTGGTGACACCGTCTTGGGCTCCACGATGACCTCCGTCTTGCATTCCTCCTGGTCTTGGTCTTGTTGCACCGAAATGGAAACCTTTGCCTGATGCCTCGGTACTCCACGGCTGCGCTTGCTCCCTTTGCACCAAAGAGGAAAGGAGGAGACTGCGCGGCTGGCGCCCGCCTGGCGCCCTTGGTCGTCATGGCTTGTGTCACGGGCACCTCATGAGGTACCCCGCCTTGATCTCTCCGCCTCCTCGCGAGCCAGCCTGGTGAGGCCGTGCCCGAGGAAGCTCCGCGTCGTCCACCCCGCGAGGCTTGGCCCCTCGCGAGGGTCTTGGGTCTGTGTTGGTGCAGATGGGCCGTGCTGGGGCCCCCTTTGAGCCACGCCGCAGGCCGCAGGCAGGCAAGTCTAGGGACCCCCATTCCCAGAATGCCGACAGTAGCCCCCGGGCCCAAGGCGCGCCCGGACTTGGCCGTGCAGGGAGCCGGAAGGGCAAGAGCGAAGCGCCGCGGGCCCTAACAGCCTGCGGCCTTGGGCGCCGCATGGCGGTTGATTGGATGTGGGCGTCTCCACTTCCCCATGGCGCCTCAACAACTGCACGGATTGGACAAGTACCTGCATGCAAAGCGGGTCATGATTACCTGCGATCGTGGAGGTCGGCGGTTGGCCTTCGCCGGCTATAAGTACGGAACGGTGCGCGCCCTTCTAGTTCATCCCTCCTTGCTTCTCCTTCTTCCTGGTCCTTGCTCCGTCTTGCTGTGATGGCTCCGATCCACCGGTTCTCGACGGCAGAGAAGGAAAAGGCTCCCCGAGAGGAACCAGTCCCGCTCCCGCGGAAGAAGCGGCTCGTCCTCCGCGGCCCGGACGAGGGGGCTCATCAGGTGGCGTCAAGGCCTTGGTGCGAGCGGGCACCGCCGGGGTTCCCGCTTCCCTTGTATGCCCACATCGAGGGCCCTGAAGGAGCTGATGCTGATCGCCACGGGCGGCGCCGCCATCAGCGCCGACGGGTCACGAAGGTGTGGGTCGTCCCCCCTGGGGTCCACACCGAGGGCTCCTCCCGAGAGCTCGTGCTCCACGTCGCCATGCCTCCTCAGTCTTGGATTCGTCTTCCTCCCTTCTTCGCCTCCATCGTCCCGCAGGGAGAGCCCCTGGAGCTTTGGCTGCAGCATGCCGGCTGGAGCACCCTCTCTACCAAGGCATAGGTCGCGGTCGTTGCCCCGGGCGAGGTCTTCATGACTCGAGGCTGGAGCGAAATCGCCCGGGTGTGCAGGACAAGAGGTGCCTTCATGATCCACTTGGAGTACGACGGTGCTTCGGTGATGTTCTTCAAGGTCTTCGATGCGAACGGGCGCTGGCTGGAGTGCTGCCCCGGGAGAGGTGGCCGGAACCCTGCTGCGGTGAGGACTGGGCCCGCCGACCGCTCCCTTGGCGGCTCCTCAGGCGGTGGAGGCGTCGGAGGTTCCAATGACTCCGGCGAGCTCTTCGCAACTCCGGAGACGAGCGACGACAGCTACGAGCCCCGAGCCGGCGCCGCTCCTGGAGCAGGGCGGGCTCGTCAGGCCGCCACCGACTCTGATCTAGATGGGGTTGGCGCCGGTGCTTGACGGCCCACTGTTGATGATGGTGTCTTCTGCAGGGGCGCGCGTAGTTAGTGTCCCTTTAGGAACTGTTCCCTGTGAGGAATCAAAGACGCGTCCCGTGGGGGCTTGTAAGGTGCCTGTGATCCTGTTTTGTTAATACAACCCTTGTCATAGAATTGTGCGAGTTGCTCATTCCGTCTTAGGTCAGTCCTCCCTTTCGAACCTCACGAGGGCTTGGTGCTCTGCGCCGACAGGTCCCAGTCCCAAGGAGGCTTCAGCCGTCGCTGGTATGCCAGGTCGCGATGCCGTGGTCAAGGCCAGGAGGTGAGTGACCCGGAGTCCGGTAAGAGCCCCTGAGTCGCGATGCTCAGGAGGTCCCCTTTGGCGCTCAAGCAGCCGTCGTTCGGTGAGAAAGGAGAGCAGCGTCGCTAACACGGGATTGCATTAGGTGCGGGGGTGGTGCCACGGTAGCTGGCGCTTCCGGGTGGTGACTTATCTCGAGAATCAGGGGCCGCTCTCTGGTGTGTCGCCTGGTCCGTGCATCGGCAGGCGCGAGGTTGCTCGGCGAGGTCCTCGCGTGTCCCTCCCCTCTCGCCTTTGCTCCCCTTTCTGCTCTACGTCCTCGGGTCCCAGCCCTCAAGCGAGTCTCAGCTGTCGCTGGTATGCCAGGTCGCGATGCCGTGGACAAGGCTAGAGGGTGAGGGCTGGAGAGCCAGTAGGAGCCCTGAGTCGCGATGCTCAGGCACCCCCCCCTTTAACGTGCAAGCGGTTCGCGCAGATGAGAGTGAAGGAGACACCGCAAGTGCCTCGCCTGATGCAGCTCCTTTAAGAGATCCTAAAGACCCATCAGAGAAAGAACAAGGGGTTGCCACGACAATTGACAGTCAGCCGTTGGTTGCTTCCGAGGGGTACGAGGCACTGAAGGCTTGACGAGGTGGCGCCATGCGGGGCTGCCACGGCCAGAGCTCAGCCATTCAGGTTTGTCGGCGTTGCAGGGACGGACCCATGCGCAAGCGTTGTGCCGTTTGAGAGCAGATCCGTCAGTTGGCGTCAGTTGAGCGGGCAGCTAGGTTAAACACATTAGCCGTGAAGGAGTGGATTCATTCAAATAGATGTTGGGAAGGCGGACATCACCGGGTCAGGCCCGAGCGACTTGGGGATCATGCGGCCTGAGCGGCGCCCCCGACAAGGTAAGCTAACAACATGTAATAAAAGGGATACACGCCGCAGGGACGGACCCACGCGGCCTGGGAATAATGCAGCCCTGGGGGGCACTCCCAGCTGCAAGTGAAAACTTGAAAGTTGTCACCTGATGATGTTCAGGATGAAGGGGTGTTGGTGTAGCAGACTCGGTGGGCTGCGGGAGCCGATGCTCACGAGCCCCCAGGCCTAGGGGCCTCGGGAGGCTCCGGAGGCACTGGTGGCTCCCCGCGGACCATCTACATCTCCGCCAGGGCTGTGGAACGCCTGGCCTCTTGTGCCTCCATGATGCCCCTCATGAGGCGCTGGTACGTGGCAGCCGCGTTCGGCAAGCCGTAAGGCATGCGAACGTAGCTGTGGGGTGGACCTCCGCAGCGCCCCACTCGCGAGGGCCAGAGGCGCTCCAGAGAGGCGAGTCGGTAGAGCCCTGGTATGTCGATGCAGACGCGCAGCCCACCATCCTCGCCTGGATGGGGAGCCACTCCTGGTAGACGGCGGCCGCCTTTCATGACCCTTGACTCCTGTAGCTCCTGAATGGCCTTGCTGACGAACTCCTGAGGGTCTAGCTCTCCTTGCCTTACTCCTTCTTGAGAGAAACGTGCTTCAAAACACGCCTCCATGTGGTTCCCAAGCGCCTCCCTCGTGACCCTAGCCAGGTCGGTGACCCTCCAGGGGAGAGCCCCCGAGCCCTGCCTGAGGAGGGCGCCGGGCGCGCTTTCCTATGTGATGGAAGGAGGTTCCCCCTGGGCAGGCACGGGCCCAGAGGGGCCTGCCTCCTGAGGGGCCGGGCCGGACAATTTCTTCTTCTTGGGGGCGGTCTCGGGAAGCCACCTGCTTCCGCGATCCGGGTCTTCCAGTGACGCGGCCTGAAAGGCTCATTCCTGGGGACACACCGCGTCCTTCTCTTCACAGGGCACCGTGATGACTCCGCCACTTCCTGGCATCTTGAGGACGTTGTAGCCGTGGTGAGTTACGGCCATGAACTTGGCCAGCGCTGGGTACCCAAGGATGGCGTTGTACGGCAAGCGAATGTGAGCGACATCGAAGTCAATGAGCTCGGTGCGGTAGTTGTCGCGTGCCCCGAAGGTGTCAGGGAGGCGGACCTGCCCAATCGGGACCGTGGAGCCGTCGGTGATTTCGGAGAAGGGCTTGGTTGGATGAAGCTGGCTGTAGGGCACATGGAGATTGTTGAATGTTTCCACGGACAGGACATTGAGCCCTGCCCCGCCATCGATGAGGGTCCTGGTGACCACCACGTTGCTCATGATTGGGGAACAAAGCATTGGGAGGACTCCGGCTGTAGCCGCACACTTGAGCTGAACGTGATGGCGCACGCCGACCACCTGAGAGAGCACGTGGCTTCAAGCCTGGGGAGGACTGCATTCACTTTGCGAGCGAACTACTTGAAGATGCGTTGAGAGGCTGGGGCCTGAGCCCCGCCCAGGATGCAGGCGATCGCGCGCGGCTCCTGGAAGCCCCCAGCCCCCTCGTCTTGGTGGCGGTCCTCGTTTCTCCTTGGCTGCGACGGCAGCGGAGGGAGGCCAGCTTTGCCTTACGGGCGATCCTCGCGAGGCTGATCCCTCCAGTCTCCCTCGCGAGGCGGGTCTTGCCAGCGATGCTCGCGAGGTTGATCGCGCCACCCTTGGCGCGGGCCACGATCTTCCCAGCGTCCTGCATTCCTTCCTCCTCCTCGACCGTCGCCCCGGTCACCGCGGTCGGGGCGACGGCCGATCCTTCCTTCTCGCACGGCTCAGAGCTCTTCACATTCGTTGGTGTTGTGGGTGTGGAGGTCGTGGTACACACAGTACTGGCTGCCCTTGGAAGGTTCGGGCTGATCTCTGCCCAGCTTGGTGTCTGGTTCTGCCGCGAGCACGGCAGCCCCCTTGCGCTTCACATCCTTGGCCTTGGGCTTCTTCTCTTCTGGTTCTGCGGCTGGCAGCTCGAGGAGAGGCCCTTCCTCAGCCCCCTTGCGCGAGCACGGCAGCCCCCTTGGTGTCTGGTTCTGCCGCGAGCACGGCAGCCCCCTTGCGCTTCACATCCTTGGCCTTGGGCTTCTTCTCTTCTGGGTCTGCGGCAGGCAGCTCGAGGAGAGAGAGACGCCCTTCCTCAGCCCTGGCGCACTTGGTTGCCAAGTTGAACAGCTCCAAGGAAGTGCACAGGTCTTCATGCATCGCCAGCTCCTCCTTCATCTTGACATCGCGCACGCCGTTGGAGAAGGCTGAGATGATGGCCTCCTCAGTCACCTTGGGAATCTTGAGGCGTGCGTTGTTGAAGCGCTGGATGTACTTTTGTAGGGTCTCCCCGGGTTGTTGCTTGATGCGGCGCATGTCGCTCACGGCGGGTGGCCGGTCGTGAGTACCTTGGAAGTTGGTGATGAAGCGGGTGCGCATCTCGTCCCAGGAGGAGATCGTGCCTGGTGGCAGGTTCAGGAGCCAGGTGCGGGCCCCGTCCTTGAGTGCCATGGGAAACCAGTTCGCCATGACCTTTTCGTCTCCGTTGGAAGCTTCGATGCCCAGCTCGTAGACCTGGAGCAACTCCGCAGGGTCGGCCGTGCCGTCGTAACGAGGAGGCAGGTCTGGCTTGAACTTGCCGGGCCACGCGACGCTGCGTAGCTCGGTGGTGAAGGCACGGCAGCCTGCTGTGGCCACGGGAGGCCTTGGGTGACGGAGAGCTTGTTCTTGCATGTCCCCACGCACTGCAGCTGGGAGGAGCACGGGGTCTTGACGTGCTGGGGCAGGAGCATGGTCGCGACGTGCTGGAGCAGGGAGCGCCCGGGCAGCTTCTTGCGGGCGAGGGACTTCCTGGCAGCTCTGCTCTTGCCGCGCTGGCACCTGACAGAGCGGGTTCCGCCCAGGGGCCACGCGCCTTGGAGCCATGGCGCCTTCTTGAGGAGGAGGCAGCCGGGGCGCCGCCGGAGCTTCGTCGCCCACGCGGGGTGGGGTGCGGTGCAGCGGAATGGATGGCCCAGGAGAGCCCCCTGCGGCGCGGACGAGCTCGGCGACGCGGTCGAGTCATTCTTCGTAGACGTCGTCGACGGGACGGTAGCGCAGGAGCTCGTTTGCTGCGATGAGGGCAGCTCGAGCCTCCATGGGTGCGCGGAGCACGTGGGACGAAGAACCAGCTGGGGTGAGCGAGGGAGTAGCGGTGCGGCCGTCTTGCCGCACGGACGGATGCTGAGATGATGCTTGCTGCTCGTCCCCCGCCGGGCCGGTGGCGGCGTTGACGGCAGGTGACAGGGAACGGCGAGGACGCCCGCCGACAGGAGCCATCTGGGCGACGCAGGAAGCGAGAGCGGCCCGGCGCTCGGCGCGAGCCCGACGAGCGTCAGACATGGGCGCGATGGTCGGAGGAGAACAGGGTGGTGGAAGACGAATTCTGGCACACCCCTACCTGGCGTGCCAAATGTCGGATTTCGGGTTCCAGCAGACCCTTGAGGTTCGAACACTGGGGTGCGCGCGGAGATTTCGCCTCCTACCTACCTGCACCCCTCCGCCTCGCTAAGATCTAAGCTATGGAAAGAACAACACAAGAGACACAGGGTTTATACTGGTTCGGGCCACCGTTGTGGTGTAATACCCTACTCTAGTGTGTGGTGTGGTGGATTGCCTCTTGGGCTAATGATGATGATGAACAATACAAGGAAGAACAGCCTCGCGAGGGTCTGTTCTTGGCTGGGGCGATTAACTGCTGGGAGGAGTTCAGTCACCCTTCTCTCTCTCTCTCTCCGATTGTTGATCTCGATCCCCCTAACACTCTCCCTCTTTTTCCTCTCTCCCTTTCTTTTTCTCTCTCCCTCCTGTGGGGGTGGCTAGTCCTATTTATAGAGGCTCTGGTCCTCTTCCCAAATATCGAGCGGGAAGGGAGCCAACAATGGCGGGCTAATTTGAAGGGGGACAGCTAGTACTAGCTATCTTGACAAAAGTAGTCTTCTCCTGCACAAAGCTCTGGTGGTGACGCCGTCTTGGGCTCCACGATGACCTCCGTCTTGTAGTCCTCCTGGTCTTGGTCTTGTTGCACCGAAATGGCAACCTTTGCCTGATGCCTCGGTACTCCGCGGCTGCGCTTGCTCCCTTTGCACCAAAGAGGAAAGGAGGACACTGCACGGCTGGCGCCCGCCTGGCGCCCTTGGTCGTCATGGCTTGCGTCACGGGCACCTCATGAGGTACCCCGCCTTGATCTCTCTGCCTCCTCGCGAGCCAGCCTGGTGAGGCCGTGCCCGAGGAAGCTCCGCGTCGTCCGCCCCGCAAGGCTTGGCCCCTCGCGAGGGTCTTGGGTCTCTGTTGGTGCAGATGGGCCGTGCTGGGCCCCCCTTTGAGCCACGCCGCAGGCAGGCAAGTCTGGGGACCCCCGTTCCCAGAACGCCGACAAGTGCTCCGTGGGCAGTGGTTCCTGTTCGTCTCCTGCATCGTAATCCATAACGTGGATGTCTTTGGAGTCGGAGTCGAGCATGTCGGTTAAGTCATCGATAGTGGCTACTAAGTTGGTGGTGGGTGGGCGGTGAACTTCTTCGTCATCTGCATACCAATCCTGCCGGACATATTTCGGCCAGGACTCTCCTAATAAGGAGAGGGACTTTAATGAATTCAGTATGTCGCCGAAGGGTGAGTGCTGAAAGATATCCGCGGAGGTAAACTCCATGATCGGCGCCCAACCGGATTCGATAGGAACGGGCGCAGGCGGTTCGGAGTCTGTGGTCGGAGAAGTATCCGGCAGTTTAACAACACAGCTCTCGTGAAGGGTAAGATCAATATTCGGCTCGATCACCGTTATGGATGCGGCCTCTGTGGCAGGGTCTATGCACCCATCCATGGGAGGTGCAACTGGCTCCGAATTAAGGGTCGGAGTGGCTGCCGGTGTGATTTTTTGAACACTGTCCGATGGCAGAGCTAAATCGTACTCATCGTGACCGCGTGACACACAAGGCAGAGGCTCGAATCCGTCGAAGATCAAGTCTCCGTGGATATCGGCCACGTAGTTTAAGCTTCCAAACCTGACCTAGTGGCCAGGGGCGTAACTTTCGATCTGCTCCAGATGGCCAAGCGAGTTGGCCCGCAGTGCGAAGCCACCGAACACAAAGATCTGTCCGGGGAGAAAAGTCTCACGCTGGACTGCATCGCTATCGATGATAGTAGGAGCCATCAAGCCTAACGGCGATGACACAGAGGAACTCTCAATGAAATCACCAATGTTGGTGTCAAAACCGGTGGATCTCGGGTAGGGGGTCCCGAACTGTGCGTCTAAGGAGGATGGTAACAGGAGGCAGGGAACACGATGTTTTACCCAGGTTCGGGCCCTCTTGATGGAGGTAAAACCATACGTCCTGCTTGATTTATTCTTAATAATATGGGTAGTACAAGAGTTGATCTATCGGCGTTCTAGGAACGGGGGTCCCCAGACTTGCCTGCTTGCGGCCTGCGGCGTGGCTCAAAGGGGGGCCCAGCATGGCCCATCTTCATCAACACAGACCCAAGACCCTCGCGAGGGGCCATGCCTCGCGGGGCGGACGACACGGAGCTTCCTCAGGCACGGCCTCATCAGGCTGGCTCGCGAGGAGGTGGAGAGATCAAGGCGTGGTACCTCACGAGGTGCCCGTGATGCAAGCCATGATGACCAAAGGCGCCAGGCGGGCGCCAGCCGCGCAGTGTCCTCCTTTCCTCTTTGGTGCAAAGGGAGCAAGCACAGGCGAGAGCATCAAGCAAAGGCACCTGTTTCGGTGCAACGAGACCAAGACCAGTCCAACGGCAGGGAGGAAGTCATTGTGGAGCCCAAGCCAGTGTCACCACCAGAGCCTTTGGCAGGCGAGGACCAACTTTAGTCAGGATAAGTGTAGCAGATGTTCCCCTTCAAAATGGCCAATTGTTGGCGCCCTTCCCGCTCAATATTTGGGGAAGAGGCCCAGGGCCTTTGCCTATAAATAGGACTAGCCACCCCCAGGGTAGGGGAGATAGAGAATCAGCCAACCCAGAAACAAGCTGGGATCGAAATCGAAATCAGAGAGAGAATCGAGAAGAGAGAGAGAGAGAAGGGTGACTGAACTCCTCCTAGCAGTTCGTCGCCCCAGCCAAGAACAGACCCTCGCGAGGCTGTTCTTCCTTGTATTGCTCATCATCATCAGCCCAAGAGGCAATCCACCACACCACACACTGGAGTAGGGTATTACACCACAACGGTGGCCCGAACCAGAATAAACCCTGTGTCTCTTGTGCTGTTCTTTCCATAGCTTAGATCTTAGCGAGGCGGAGGGGTGCAGGTAGGTAGAAGGCGAAATCTCCGCGCGCACCCCAGTGTTCGAACCTCAAGGGTCTGCCGGAACCCGAAATCCGACATTTGGCGCGCCACGTAGGGGGGCGCCGTAATTCGTCTTCCACCACCCCGTTCTCCTCCGACCATCGCGTCCATGTCTGACGCTCATCGGGCCCGCGCCGAGCGCCAGGCCACTCTCGCTTCCCGCGTCGACCAGACGGCTCCTGTCGGCGGGCGTCCTCGCTGTTCCCCATCACCTGTCGTCAACGCCGCCACCGGCCCGGCGGGGGACGAGCAGCAAGCGTCGTCTCAGCATCCGTCCGTGCGGCAAGACGGCCGCACCGCTACTCCCTCGCTCACCCCAGCTGGTTCTTCGTCCCGCGCGCTCCGCGCACCCATGGAGGCTCGAGCTAAGCTCATCGCGGCAAACAAGCTCCTGCGCTACCGTCCCGTCAACGACGTCTACGAAGAATGGCTCGACCGCGTCGCCGAGCTCGTCCGCGCCGCAGGGGGCTCTCCTGCACCGTCTGTTCCACTGCACCGCACCCCGCCCCGCGCGGGCGACGAAGCTCCGGCGGCGCCCCGGCTGCCTCCTCCTCAAGAAGGCGCCATGGCTCCAAGGCGCGTGGCCCCTAGGCAGAACCCGCTCCGTCAGGTGCCAGCGCGGCAAGAGCAGAGCTGCCAAGAAGTCCCTTGCCCGGAAGAAGCTGCCCGAGCGCTCCCTGCTCCAGCACGTCGCGACCATGCTCCTGCTCCCGCACGTCAAGACCCCGTGCTGCTCCCAGCTACAGCGCGTGGGGACATGCAAGACCAAGCTCTCCCTCACCCAAGGCCTCCGGTGGCCACAGCTGGCTGCCGTGCCTTCACCACCGAGCTACGCAGCGTGGCGTGGCCCGGTAAGTTCAAGCCAGACCTGCGTCCTCATTACGACGGCACGGCCGACCCTGCGGAGTTCCTCCAGCTTTATGAGCTGGGCATCGAAGCTGCCAACGGAGATGAGAAGGTCATGGCAAACTAGTTTCCCATGGCGCTCAAGGACGGGGCCCGCACCTGGCTCCTGAACCAGGCTCCAGGCACGATCTCCTCCTGGGACGAGATGCGCACCCACTTCATCGCCAACTTCCAAGGTACTCGCGACCGGCCACCCGCCGTGAGCGACATGCGCCGCATCAAGCAACAATCCGAAGAGACCCTACAGAAGTACATCCAGCGCTTCAAGAACGCACGCCTCAAGATTCCCAAGGTGACCGAGGAGGCCATCATCTCAGCCTTCTTTGACGGCGTGCGCGATGTCAAGATGAAGGAGGAGCTGGCAATGCATGAGGACCTGTGCACTTCCTTGGAGTTGTTCAACTTGGCAATCAAGTGCGCCAGGGCTGAGGAAGGGCGTCTCTCCCTCCTCGAGTTGCCTGCCGTAGACCCAGAAGAGAAGAAGCCCAAGGCCAAGGATGTGAAGCGCAAGGGGGCCGCCGTGCTCGCTGCAGAACCAGACACCAAGCGGGGCAGAGATCAGCCCGAACCTTCCAAGGGCAGTCGGTACTGTGTGTACCACGACCTCCAGACCAACAACACCAACGAATGTCAAGAGCTCCGAGCCGTGCGAGAAGGAAGGATCGGCCGTCGCCCCGACCGCGCTGACCGGGGCTACGGTCAAGGAGGAGGAAGGAACGCAGGACGCTGGGAAGACCGCTGCCCACGCCAAGGGTGGCGCAATCAACCTCGCGAGGATCGCTGGCAAGACCCACCTCGCGAGGGAGATTGGAGGGATCAGCCTCGCGAGGATCGCCAGCAAGGCAACGCAGGCCTCGCTCCGCTGCCGCCGCAGCCAAGGAGAAACGAGGACCGCCATCAGGACGAGGGGGCTGGGGGCTTCCAGGAGCCGCGCGGGGTCGCCTGCATCCTAGGCGGGGCTCAAGCCCCAGCCTCTCAACGCATCTTCAAGCAGTTCGCCCGTGAAGTGAATGCAGTCCTCCCCAAGCTCGAAGCCACGCGCCCTCTCAGGTGGTCGGCGTGCGCCATCACGTTCAGCTCAGCAGATCAGCTCAAGTGTGCGGCCACAGCCGGAGTCCTCCCGATGCTTTGTTACCCAGTCATCACCAACGTGGTGGTCACCAGGACCCTCATCGATGGTGGGGCAGGGCTCAACGTCCTGTCCGTGGAAACATTCAACAATCTCCAAGTGCCCTACAACCAGCTTCAGCCAACCAAGCCTTTCTTCGGAGTCACCGAGGTGCGCCTCCCTGTCACCTTCGGGGCACGCGACAACTACCGCACCGAGCTCATCGACTTCGACGTCGCCCACATTCGCCTGCCGTACAACGCCATCCTTGGGTACCCAGCGCTGGCCAAGTTCATGGCCGTAACTCACCACGGCTACAACGTCCTCAAGATGCCCGAAAGTGGCGGAGTATAAACGGTGCCCTGTGAAGAGAAGGACGCGGTGTGTTCCCTGGAACGAGCCTTTCAGGCCGCATCGCTGGAAGACCCGGATTGCGGAAGCAGGAGGCTTCCCGAGACGGCCCCCAGGAACAAGAAGACATCGTCCGGCCCGGCCCCTCAGGAGGCAGGCCCCTTAGGGCCCGCGCCTGCCCATGGGGAACCTCCTTCCATCGCATAGGAAAGCGCACCCGGTGCCCTCCTCAGGCAGGGCTCGGGGGCTCTCCCCTGGAGGGCTACCGACCTGGCTAAGGTCACGAGGGAGGCGCTTGGGCACCATATGGAGGCGTGTTTTGAAGCACGTTTCCCTCAAGAAGGAGTAAGGCAAGGAGGGCCAGGCCCTCAGGAGTTCGTCAGCAAGGCCATTCAGGAGTTACAGGAGTCAAGAGTCATGAAAGGCGGCCGCCGCCTACCAGCTGTGGCTCCCCATCCAGGCGAGGATGGTGGGCTGCGCATCTGCATCGACATACCAGGGCTCAATCGAGTCGCCTCTCTGGAGCGCCTCTGGCCCTCGCGAGTGGGGCGCTGCGAAGGTCCACCCCACAGCTATGTTCGCATGCCTTACGGCTTGCCGAACGTGGCTACCACGTACCAGCGCCTCATGAGGGGTATCATGGAGGCTCAAGAGGCCAGGCGTTTCGCAGCCCTGCAGAGATGGAGATGGCCTGCGAAGAGCCACCAGCGCCTTCGGAGCCTCCCGAGGCCCCTGGGCCTGGGGGCTCATGAGGATCAGCTTCCGCAGCCCACCAAGTCTGCTACACCAACACTCCTTCGTCCTCAACATCATCAGGTGACATCTTTCAAGTTTCATTTCCAGCTGGGAGCGCCCCCAGGGCTAAATTATTCCCAGGCCGCGTGGGTCCGTCCCTGCGGCATGTATCCCTTTTATTTCATGTTGTTAACTTACTTTGTTGGGGGCGCCCCACGGGCTGCATCATCCCCAAGTCGCTCGGGCCTGACCCAGTGATGTTCGCCTTCCCAGCATCTATTTGAATGAATCCACTCCTTCGCGGCTAATGTGTTTGACCTAGTTGCCCGCTCAACTGACGCCAACTGACGGAGCTGCTCCCAAACGGCACGACGCTTGCGCATGGGTCCGTCCCTGCAACGCCGACAAACCTGAATGGCTGAGCTCTGGCCGCGGCAGCCCCGCATGGTGCCACCTCGTCAAGCCTTCAGTGCCACATCGCCCCTCGGAAGCAACCAACGGCTGACTGTCAATTGTCATGGCAACCCCTCGTTCTTTCTATGATGGGTCTACAGGATCTCCTAAAGGAGCTGCGTCAGGCGAGGCCCTTGCGGTGTCTCCTTCACTCTCATCCGCGCGAACCACTTGCACATTAAAGGGGGGGGGTGCCTGAGCATCGCGACTCAGGGCTCCTACTGGCTCTCCAGCCCTCACCCTCTGGCCTTGTCCACGGCATCACGACCTGGCATACCATCGACGGCTGAGACTCGCTCGAGGGCCGGGACCCGAGGACATAGAGCAGAAATGGGAGCAAAGGCGAGAGGGGAGGGACACACGAGGACCTCACCGAGCAACCTCACGCTTGCCGAGGCACGGACCCGGCGACACACCAGAGAGCGGCCCCTGATTCTCGAGATAAGTCACCACCCGGAAGCACCAGCTACCGTGGCACCATCCCCGCACCTAATGCAAACCCGTGTTAGCGACGCCGCTCTCCTTTCTCACCGAACGACGGCTGCTTGAGCGCCAAAGGGGACCTCCTGAGCATCGCAACTCAGGGGCTCTTACCGGACCCCGGGTCGCTCACCTCCTGGCCTTGACCACGACATCGCGACCTGGCATACCAGCGACAGCTGAAGCTGCCTTGGGACTGGGACCTGTCGGCGCAGAGCACCAAGCCCTCGTGAGGTTCAAAAGGGAGAACTGAGCTAAGACGAAATGAGCAACTCGCACAGTTCTACGACAAGGGTTATATTAACAAAACAGGATCACAGGCACCTTACAAGCCCCCACGGGACGCGTCTTTGATTCCTCGCAGGGAACAGATCCTAAAAGGACGATAACTACACGCGCCCCTGCAAAAGACGCCATCATCAACAGTGGGCCGTCAAGCACCGGCGCCAACCCCATCCAGATTAGAGTCGGCGACGGCCTGACGAGCCCGCCCCGCTCCAGGAGCAGCGCTGGCTCGGGGGCTCGTAGCTGTCATCGCTCGTCTCCGGAGTCGCGAAGAGCTCGCCGGAGTTGCTAGAACCTCCGACGCCTCCGCCGCTTGAGCAGCCGCCAAGCGAGCGATCGGCGGGCCCAGTCCTCACCGTAGCAGGGTCCCGACCACCTCTCCCGGGGCAGCACTCCAGCCGGCGCCCGTTCGCATCGAAGACCTTGAAAAACATCACCGAAGCACCATCGTACTCCAAGTGGATCGCAAAGGCGCCTCTTGTCCCGCAAACCCGGGCGATTTCGCTCCAGCCTCGAGTCATGAAGACCTCGCCCGGGGCAACGACCGCGACCTCTGCCTCGGTCGCGAGGGCGCTGCAGCCGGCGTGCTGCAGCCAAAGCTCTAGGAGCTCTCCATGCGGGATGATGGAGGCGAAGAAGGGAGGAAGGCGAATCCAGGACTGAGGAGGCATGGCAGCGTGGAGCATGAACTCTCGGGAGGAGACCTCGGTGTGGACCCCAGGGGGGACGACCCACACCTTCGTGACCCGTCGGCGCCGATGGCGGCGCCGCCCGTGGCGATCGGCATTGACTCCTTCAGAGCCCTCGATGTGGGCGTACAAGGGAAGCGGGAAACCCGGCGGTGGCCGCTTGCACCAGGGCCTCAACACCACCTGATGGGCCCCTCGTCCCGGCTGCGGAGGGCGAGCCGTTTCTTCGGTGGGAGCGGGTCTGGTTCCTCTCGGGGAGCCTTTTCCTTCTCTGCCGTCGAGAACCGGCGGATCGGAGCCATTGCAGCAAGACGGAGCAAGGACCGAGAAGAAGGAGAAGCAAGAAGGGATGGACTGGAAGGGCGCGCACCGTTCCGTACTTATGGCCGGCGAAGGCCAACCGCCCACCTCCACGATAACAGGTAATCATGACCCGCTTTGCATGCAGGGACTTGTCCAATCTGTGCAGTTGCCGGGGCGCAGTGGGGAAGTGGAGACGCCCACGTCCAATCAACCGCCACGCGGCGCCCAAGGCCGCAGGCTATTAGGGCCCGCGGCGCTTCGCCCTTGCCCTTTCGCCTCCCTGCACGGCCAAGTCCAGGCGCGCCTTGGGCCCGGGGGCTACTGTCGGCGTTATGGGAACGGGGGTCCCCAGACTTGCCTGCCTGCGGCCTGTGGCGTGGCTCAAAGGGGGGCCCAGCACGGCCCATCTTCACCAACACAGACCCAAGACCCTCGTGAGGGGCCAAGCCTCGCGGGGCGGACGACACGGAGCTTCCGCAGGCACGGCCTCATCAGGCTGGCTCGCGAGGTGGCGGAGAGATCAAGGCGGGGTACCTCACGAGGTGCCCGTGACGCAAGCCATGACGACCAAAGGCGCCAGGCGGGCGCCAGCCATGCAGTGTCCTCCTTTCCTCTTTGGTGCAAAGGGAGCAAGCGCAGGCGAGAGCATCAAGCAAAGGCACCCGTTTCGGTGCAACGAGACCAAGACCAGTCCAACGGCAGGGAGGAAGTCATTGTGGAGCCCAAGCCAGTGTCACCACTAGAGCCTTTGGCAGGCGAGGACCAACTTTAGTCAGGATAAGTGTACCAGATGTTCCCCTTCAAAATGGCCAATTGTTGGCGCCCTTCCTGCTCAATATTTGGGGAAGAGGCCCAGGGCCTTTGCCTATAAATAGGACTATCCACCCCTAGGGTAGGGGAGATCGAGAATCGGCCAACCCAAAAACAAGCTGGGATCGAAGTCGAAATCAGAGAGAGAATCGAGAAGAGAGAGAGAGAGAAGGGTGACTGAACTCCTCCTAGCAGTTCGACGCCCCAGCCAAGAACAGACCCTCACGAGGCTGTTCTTCCTTGTATTTCTCATCATCATCAGCCCAAGAGGCAATCCACCACACCACACACTGGAGTAGGGTATTACACCACAACGGTGGCCCGAACCAGAATAAACCCTGTGTCTATTGTGTTGTTCTTTCCATAGCTTAGATCTTAGCGAGGCGGAGGGGTGCAGGTAGGTAGAAGGCGAAATCTCCGCACGCACCCCAGTGTTCGAACCTCAAGGGTCTGCTGGAACCCGAAATCCGACATGATCTACCACGAGATCGGAGAGGCTAAACCCTAGAAGCTAGCCTATGGTATGATTGTATGTCGTCCTACGGACTAAAACCCTCCGTTTTATATAGACATCGGAAAGGGCTAGGGTTACACAAGGTCGGTTACAAAGGAGGATATATACATATCCGTATTTCCTAGCTTGCCTTTCATGCTAAGTAGAGTCCCATCCGGACACGAGACGAAGTCTTCAATCTTATATCTTCATAGTCTAACAGTCCGGCCAAAGGATATAGTCCGGCTGTCCGGAGACCCCCTAATCTAGGACTCCCTCACCAGGAGTAAGCAATTCGAGGAAATTGTACACAAGCAAGGAAGACACCGGAAGAACCAAGGTGTTGGTTTTGAACAAAAGTTCAATGCCAATGGAGTTGAGTGGGAAGAAGATCAATACCCCAAGACAAAGTTTGTTCCTCAACAAAAGAAGTATGATCCTACTTCCTTCAAAGGACACAAGCTCAAGATGATCTTCCACCTTAAGACCACAAGAAAAAAGGCAAGGATAAGCTTCAAGAGGAGATTAATGCATTTGAAGAAGGTCCTAAGGCCTTGGTCAAGTGGGTTCCCAAGACTACATCAAGTTCTACTTCATCAAGTACGACTACAACTCCAAGGATTCCCATCAAGATGATGTGGATCCCGAAGAAGAAGAACTAGAGAATTCCTGAGGGTGACTCCGCCAACATACTTCACTCTTATCATTTTGGCAAGAACAACTGCAATCAACTTCCACATCTTGCACTAGTTCAAGGAGTCACAAACCATCTTGTTGGTAAGACAGGGGACAAGGTAACCTAATGCTTTCATAGACATCATCTTGTGTGTGCATCACTCTATGTCTATGGATATCCTTGTTTGTTCCTTGTGGGACTAACCCATATAGGTATTGAAAGTGTAACTCACTCCAAAGGATGGCTCCAAATGATCTACATCAACATTGAGCATCCACATCTTCAACACCTACATGAAGTCATCATCGACAAAACCCAAGGTTAGTTCATCCCTCTTAGGGGGGATCTCACATCTAGGGGGAGCTTTACTCTAAGAATTGAGCTAAAGCAACTCTAATGGTGTGAACACAACAACGCTTTATGTAAAAGTGGTAACCCCACTTGTGCTTAAACGATGAGTATGACCTATGATCAAATGTTCTCATTTGAATCCGATGTCAATATACTAATATATAGATGACCTAGTCATCGCCAATTGCTTGATAGATGCTAGAGTTGGTTGTGCATGCTTTGCCACATATTTCATTTGCCATTTTATTATGTGAGCATGTTGGTTGCATAATTTACTCATTCGAGGACATCCACTTGTTTTTTTGATTGTTTGGTTACTTTTTCTTTTGCCAAGCGGATGGACAAGAATGCCTAAGAACCTTCTCTAGCTATCTATGATTTTCTTGTCACAAACTCTATTCATGCTACGTCACAAAGTTTGATCAAGTCAAATTCGAACCACTCTGTGTGAGTAGCACTCGGAGTCCCCGATTCGTCATAGACTTAAACTTCCAAAACTTCTTTGTGCGTTTCGGTCTGACCGATTCATCCATTTCGGTCATACCGAGATCACTAAGTCGATCTAGGTTTTCAATCTCGGTGCAACCAATTTGAACTTTTCGGTCACACAGAGTTGCAGTAACTGCTTGCAATTATGCAGCTCGGTGCCACCGAGTTGTTCCAGTCGGTCACCCCAACAGGGTCAGGCTATATATATCCCTGGGCCAAAATTTGGAAAATTATCCAAACCCCTTTGCCCATGCTCAGCCTGCTCTGCCTCCCTAGGTCTCCGGATCGTCCTCCTCATCGCCAGCTACGTCCCGCCGCTGGTCTCCGCCACCGTCAATGGAAATCGTCTCCACCGTTGCCGCCGTAGCAGGTCCATCGCCGCACTTAGGGTATGGACTTGATCCTTGTGCTAATCTCACTCTGATTCCTAGCACATTGTTTTGCCATGTATCTTGCCACGATTGAGATCACTCTATCCAGAGAAATCACTCCGTAGTTTAGTTGTGTATGGAAAATTTAGGGTTAGGTTTCCGCCGAAATCATCTGGGACCAACCGAGTTGTTGAAATCGGTTCCACCGATTTGGCTAAGGCCATTTCACATGTGATTCTCGGTCTGACCGAGAATTGCAAATCGGTGTGACTGAGTTCAATTCTTCATGAAACCCTAGCAGTCTCGGTGCCACTGAACTGTGACTCAGTCTAACCGAGTTCGCTAGTTTATGTTCCAAAAGCTACTTCGGTATCACCAAGTTTTCAAATCGGTAGATCCGAAATGCTTTCTTTGGAAAACTGAAACTAAGTTTTTGACTCATTCTTTTGCAAAAACGTCTATACTTTGTGATGCTCATCTAGTCTACGTCATCTATAATCTATTCAAAAGGTCTGCTGTCAGTGTTTGCATCATGTCAGATCAGAGTGACAGTCAGAACAAGGCTGAGGAGCAAGTTCACATGAGTGAGGGCACTAGTCCCTCTAGTAGCTATGATGAGGGAAGCAGGAGTACACCCAGCAACTTGCCTAAGGCAGCCACCAGGGCCAGAAAGAAGAGAACCTCAGATTCTGAGGATGAGGACTATGTGGCTGTTGAGGAAGAGCCCACCTCAAAGAAGAATGTTCTGAAAAAGGAATATGGCACAGTTGTTGCCACTAAGCCAGGAATGAAGACAAAGGTTCCTGCCAAGAGAGTTCCTATGTCAAAGGCCAGAACATCCACTCAAAAAACTTTGGGATCTACACCCAAAGAACATGTAGTGGCAGAGAAGAAAAGGAAAGAAAGGGTTAAGAAGACCACGGCCAGAGTAATTGGGAAGCCCTCAATGATGGAAGATGAAGAGCAAGAGGTTGCTGCACCAGCACCTAAAGCTCAAAAGCTTATGGGAGATGCTATAAGATCAGGGGCTGCTCCATATAAGCCCAAAGAAGCTCCCAAGGCAGCTGCTCCAAAACCCAAAACTGCACCCAAGAGGAGTACAAGTAATATTCTAGCTGCAGAGAAGAACAATGCCCCAGTGACTGAAGCTGCTATAGAAGAAGATGATGAGTCACATGTCTTGAGGAAGTTGAAGCCCAAAATTCCAGATCACAATGATGTCCATCCAGTAGCTGAGGACATGAAGCTCAGGAAGGATGCAGGACTCAGACAGTGGAGATTGACTGATCCCTATGCAATCAGGAGAAGAACTGTTGTGGACTACATGTTCCATACAAAGGAACAGCAGGACTTCTATGAGACAGTGTTGCTTGACAAGAAGCCTATAGTCTGTGATATGAGATGGGTGGACTGGGAGTACATCAGGGAAAATGAGGAACACTATCCTGGAGTCTATGATAGTTTCAAGTCTTCTGGAGTAGAGGAGTTTGTTGGGCAGAAGCTCACAAAGTGGAATGATGAGCTTATTATGCAGTTCAACTCCACAGCCCATTTCTACCCAGATGGAAGGATTGTCTGGATGTCTAAAGGTACTAGGTACCAGTCAACTGTTGAAGAATGGGAAAAATTTATCAATGCTCCTAAGGAGAATGAAGATGACTTGGATGTCTATGCCAAGAAGAAGAAGGATCACAACACCATGGCACATATGTATAGAGAGATCCCAGATGCTGCTCTTGAGACGCACAAATTTGGATCAGTACATTACCTTCTGTCAGGTTTGCCAACAATCAACTGGATCCTCAGGCACACTTATTGCCAAAGTCAGGTGATCACAAGATGATCAGAGGCCATGCAATTTGTCGGATGTGGGTATCCGGCTAACCCTTAAGGTTCGAACACAGGGGTTCCTGCGGAGTCTTTCCCTTCCTACCAATCTACACTCTATCTCACTAAGATCTTGCGGACAAACACGACGAACTCGCGACACAGGAAGACATAGGGTTTATACTGGTTCATTCCACCGTTGTGGTGTAATACCCTACTCAAGTGTGGTGGTGGTGTATTGCCTCTTGGGCTGATGATGAAAAGTACAAGGGAAGAACTGCCTCCTGAGGTTGAGGTGTTCTTGTGTGTATGAACTTGTGTGTGTGTGTGTCTCTCTCTATTGGTTCGATCCGTCCCTCTAAGCCCCCATCCTTCTCTATGGTGGCTAGTCCTATTTATAGAGGCCCTGATCCTGTTCCCAAATATTGAGCGGGAAAGGAGCCAACAATGGCGGGCTAATTTGAAAGGGGACAGCTAGTACGAGCTATCCTGACAAAAGTAGTCTTCACCTGCACAAAGATCTGGTGGTGACGCCATCTTGGGCTCCACAATGACCTCCGTCTTGCAGTCCATGGTCTTGGTCTTATTGCACCGAAATGGCAACCTTTGCCTGAGGCCTCGGTACACCGCGATTGCCCTTGCCCCCTTTGCACCAAAGAGGAAACAAGGACGTCGCGCGCGCTGGCGCCCGCCTGGCGTCGATCGTCATGGCTCACGTCACAAGAGCCTCGTTGCCCTGCCTTGATATCTCAGCTCCTCGTGAGCCTGCCTGGCTAGGCCTCTCTAGACGAGGTCTTGGACCGTCCGCCTCACGAGCCTTGGCCCCTCGCGAGGGTCTTGGATGCTTGTTGATGAAGATGGGTCGTACGGCCTGCTGGCTCCGCATGCCGCGGGCCGCAGGCAGGCAAGTCTAGGGACCCCCGTTCCCAGAACGCCGATAGTAGCCCCCGGGCCCAAGGTGCGCTCGGGGTTGGCTTCGCGGCAAAGCCAAGGGTCAAGTTCGGAGCACTGAGGGCCCCCAAAAGCCTGCGGCCTTGGTTGACGTGTGGCGGTTGATTGGACGTGGGCGTCTCCGCTTCCCCACGCTCCCTTTGAAACCGCCTGTCTATGCGGCCCCTGCGGCCTACATAGTTATTCTTCCTTCGCCACACCTGGCTCTTCCAATCTCCCTGCTTCCTCGACGCCCTGCTCCGCCTTCCTAGTCCGACCAATGTTCTGCCCGATTTACTGCCATGGCGCCGAAACAAGCCGATAAGGGGAAGAAACCTCTATGCTCGCCAACTGCGCCTCCATCCTTCGAGCCGGCGCTCAGCCGGCCTCGGGTGCTCAACGACGAGGCCATGGGCAAGGTGCGCCCCATGCTCGCCTCCAGCTTCAACGAGTGGGGAAAGACGCCGGTCTGGTCTGCATCTTGCTCCAGCATGTCTCGGGCAGTCACCATGATCCCTATCTTCATTTACGCCCTTTGGGCTGGCCTGCTTCCTCCCTTCTCCGCGTTCTTCAACGCGGTGCTCGAGCACTATCAGATCCATATGCTTCATCTCGACCCTCAATATGTGACCCTTCTTGCCGTCTTTGCCTTCGTGTGTGAGGCCATGGTGGGCATCACCCCCTCCGTGGCACTCCTCCACCACTTCTTCTCGCTACATCTCATCGGTGCCCGGCAGAGCTCAGGGTGTGTGGGCTTCCAGGCCGTGGCGGCAACGGCAGGCATGGGGATCGACTTCGAGCTTCCTTCATTCGCGAGTGAGTTCCGCACGCGATGGGTGTTTGTTGATGCCGGCATGCTCAACCCTCTGCTCCAAGCTCCGGTGGGGCCTGCCATTCCAAACTACTGCTTGGGTCACCAGAGGATCGCGAGCCCCTGCCTTGCCCTCGTCTGGGCCAGGCTGCGGTGGTTGAAGGACCTTGGTGTGACTGCGCCCATGGTGGTGAGGGAGTTCGTCAGGCGCCGAGTTGCTCCGCTTCAGCGCCATGCCCGCCCGATGTGGGCCTTGCTCAGCAGGCAGGACAACATGAGGTTTCAAGAGGAGGGGCTTCCTCTTGCTGCGCGGCAAACTGTGCTCACAGTTCTATCCGGTGTCCCTCTGCCAGACGAGATGCCAAGGAAGAGCTGCATGTTGTACCGCAGCGAGAACAAGGTCACGTTTGCCGCGAACATGCCTTCCTTTGACGAGTGGGGGCTGCGCCCAATTGGCTTGGTGGGGCCCCGCAAGAATCCCATCATCGTGGTCCCCGTCCTCACCGTCGGTGCCGAGCTCGCCTCAGGTGATGGTGCGGGGGAGCGAGCTGCAATGGGGGCCGGCTGCTCAGGTGCTGAGGAGCACATGCCGAGCGGTGATCCAGGGGCGTCGTCCTCAGGGGCTTGCGACGCCCCTCCAGAGGCGCCAGTCGCTGATGAGATGCGGCATGCGGCTCCCTAGGCCGAGGCTTCAGGAGCCTCGGGAGGTCGCAGCGAGAGAGAGCCGGGCTGTTCGCCGCAGCCGGGCTCCCCTGAAGCCATCCCTCTTGGTTCTTCTTTGGCTCCGCCGCGCTCCGGCCGTCACGTCCAGTGCTTCAGTCACCTTTTTGTGTACTTCGAGGAGCTCCGCAAGAGGAAGGGATCCCCTAGCGGTGGCAGCATCTTCAGACCGTTGAAGCGACGGAAAGTACATCGCCATCGATGAGTAAGTACCTCACCTTGGTGATCTTCTATGTGACGCCTTCCTTTCTTGACGATTGTCCCCTGAGGTCCCCTTCTGCTAAGGCCACGAAATCTCCAGAGAAGCAGCTCCCTCTCGTCCCATTGTGCCCGCCAAGTTCCAGTGCTTCAGGCTCGGATGCTGTCTATGGTGTGGGGTCAGCCCGGGGAGTTGGTCCGTTATCAAGGTGCCCCGAGCTTGCTCCATCGTCGTCCTTCCTTCGCGGCCTTGCTCGGAGCGCAGCAGGCGTGCCAATGGCTCCTCCCCTGGTCACGGTTGGTAGCTGGCTAACCTCGATCCTGAAGTCTTCTTCAAGCAGCGGGCCTTGTTCGGTTCGGGCCCCTTGTAAGTGCATCTAGTGCCACCCCTAGTTGGTTTTGGAGTATTGACGACAAACCTAGTTGAGGGACTAATGTGTTTGTGAGAATTGCAGGATAACACAGGTAGAAGTCCCTCATTGATTCGGTTTTCCTACCAGAGATGACCCCTAAAAATGTATGAAGACATTGAAGTCAAAGGTGGTATATGAAGATATTCACATTGAAGACTATGACAAGAGAAGACACCACATGAAGCCTATGGAGCTCGAAGACTTAGATCTTTCATAGTTCTTTTTCTTTTGTGTTGAGTCATAGGAACCACCGTACTGTTAAGTGGGGTCCAAGAGAACCGGTCAGAATGACTGAAGTGATGCCTAACCAAAAACCTATGTCTTCAAGTGAAGACTATGAGAGCGTATCTTGTCCAGAGTCGGACAAGTCAGCTTTGCTTGTAGCCCAAGTAAAGTTGTCGTGTGAGTTTCAAATCTGACCGTTGGAACACGTGTCAGTTCCTTAGTGACCCAGGGTCATTTCGGACAAATCAGGTCGGGTTGCCAAGTGGCTATAAATAGCCCACCCCCTACAACCATAAACGGTTGGCTGCTCAGATTCAGAGTACGGCTTTTGTCGTTTGAGAGCAACCCACCTCGAAGCCTTTGAGAGAAAATCCCTTGCGAGGATAAAGCCCTAACCACCCAGAGCCAAAGAGAATTGGGCATCACTTAAGTCTTCTTGTCTGTGTGATCTGAAGACTTATTACACTTGAGGACTGTGCATCCTCCAGCCGGTTAGGCGTCGCATTCTGAGCATCCAAGAGACATTGTGGATTGCTGGTGAACGAATTCTGTGAAGGTTTGGGAGTCTACCTTGAAGACTTACCAGAGTGATTGGGCGAGGTCTGTGTGACCTTAGCTTAAGGGGAATACGGTGAGGACTGGGTGTCTTGAGCTGCGTGTTCAGGACTGGGTGTCCGGGACTGTGTGTCCTAAGGTTTAAATACCTAGCCGCCCCAACCAGACGTACAGTTGTCACAGCAACTGGAACTGGTCCAACAAATCATTGTCTTCAACGAGTCACTGGTTTCATCTTCCCTTCCATTTACTTACTATTACTCCTTGTGAAGTCATTGTACGTTTGCACTATCTTTTGTCTTCACTGAGTGACTGCATGTTCTGTCTGGCTTCATAATATCTTCCTACCCGGTCCTTACTACATTGCTGCTATTAAGTCATTGTGGTTTCACTCTATTGAATACTTGACTATGGCTTGCCTAGTGTGGTCTACCTTCCGCTGCAGGGTATTAGGTTTATTTCTATCGTTTGTCTTCATAACTCCCACGTTTTGAAGACTTTCAAAAAAATCACCTATTCACCCCCCCTCTAGTCGATATAACGCACTTTCAATTGGTATCAAAGCTTGGTGCTCCCTTGTTCTGTGTGATTCGGTTTAACCACCTGGAGTTTTAGCTATGTCGACTGCAGGGATAATTAAAGTCTCCGCTGCGTGCCCCGTCTTCGATGGAACTGAATATCCCTACTGGAAGAATAAGATGCGCATGCATCTTGAAGCCATTGATGTCGACCTATGGTATGTCGTCGAGAATGGCGTTCCCAAGGCTGGAGAAGGTGTCACTGCTGCTGATGTCAAGAAATTCATTCAACTGGACTCTACTGCCAAGAATATCATCTGTGGTCATCTGACCAAAGGACAGTATGGCCGTGTGAGTGCTTTGAAGACATCTAAGCTGGTCTGGGACTGGCTCTCCAAGGCCAATGAAGGAATCTCAACCCAGAGAGATCAGAGAATCAGTGTCCTTCGCAACCTCTTCAACCGCTTCAAGCGAAATGACAATGAGAATGTCCAACACACATTTGACCGACTCACTGACATCACAAATGAGCTTCAAGCCCTCGGCGCTACTGAGATCACCAAACATGAAGTCGTCAAGACACTACTGAGATCACTTGATAGTTTGTTTGACATCCTAGCCCTGATGATTCAAGAATGTCCTGATTTCAAGACACTCGATCCGTCTGACATTCTTGAGAGGCTCAAGACACATGAGTTTCGGCTTTCTGAGAAAAGAGATATCTACGGTCCAAACTACGGGCAAACTCGTGCCTTGAAGGCAAAAGTTGTCTCCTCATCTGAAGAAGAATATGACAGCAGTTCTGATGATCCTGAAGACATTGGAAGGGAACTTGCTATGCTTGTCAAGAAGTTCCAAAAATTCACCAAGAAGAAAGGCTTCAGAAAGTCTTCCCGATCAAGCTCAAGGAATGATGAAGCTTCTGCTCATGAGTATAAGAAGAAAACATGTCACAAGTGCAAGAAACTTGGCCACTTCATCTCTGAGTGTCCACAGTGGGACAATGAGAACAAAAAGAAGAAGAAGAGCGAGGAATATGACTCTGATGACAAGAAGAAGAAGAAATACTCAAAGTCTTCTTCCAAGTCTTCCTCAAAGTCTTCATCTCGCAAGAAGAGCTCATCTGGCAAGGCACGTGTGTTTGTTGGCAAGGAAATGGATTCAGAGGAGTCTGCTTCTGAGGAGGCGGAGGTGGAGTCTGAGGAGGAGTCCGATTCAGGCGTCGCAGGTCTGGCTACAGCATACGTTGCCAAGTCCATCTTCAACACTGAAGACAATGACTTCATCACCGACACCAATGCAAATGACAAGGACTACTCCGCTTCTACCTACTGCTTCATGGCACGCGGTGCCAAGGTAAACACACACACTACTCACTATCAAACATCTAGTGACGATGACTCTGATTGTGGTTCAAAACCCAGCTACAAAACACTTGCTAAAATTGCAACTGAACAACAGAAAGCTATGGAACATATTCAAAAACTGTTAGACAGAAGCGATGATCTGTTAGGTGCTGAAATGACTCGATCTGAATCCTTAATTGAAGACATAAAAAACCTTCACGTTAAGTATCAGGAACTTGAAAGTCGTCATGAAACTCTCTCAACAACTCATGAAAAGCTTTCCTATGATTATCTTCAAAGGAAACAAGATCTTGAGAAATTGAGAGCGGTTCATGAAGATCTTCAAAAGGAAAACGTGTCACTTCGCACCAAACAGATCAGTTCCGCTCAGGAAGGATTTGAACCACCATGTCTTAAATGCATTGAGCGTGATAATGCTACTTCTGTTGCTGAATGTTCTACTGCTACTACTATTGCAATATCTTCAACTGTTGATGTGGTAACTAACCCCTCTGCTGAGGATACCACCGCTATTGCTGATGAGAATGCTAGGTTGAAGACATTGCTTGAAACAGGGATGTACAAAAGTCTTAAAGGGCATCAGACACTATGTGATGTCCTCAAAAAGCAGATTCTGAACCGAAACCCGAGGAAAGAGGGTGTTGGGTTCGTAAGGAAAATGAATGCTGATGGATCTTACTGGAAACCTGAGCAGTACCCCAAAACCATGTGGGTTGCTGCAAAGGAACCTTCAGCAGATCCATCCAATCTATCTGGCTTCACTTGTGTTAACCCCATTATCATTGATGAATCCTTTGATGCAAACTATATACTGTTTAAGAATCAGAATGGTGAAGTGTTTGCCAGGTACATTGGTACTAACTGCAGGAATGGACCGCCTATGAAGAAGATCTGGGTTCCGAAAAGGTGTCTGGAGAATCTTCCTGTGAATGTCATCATGACACCTCACGTGAAGAAGACAAACCTCAGACCAAAGGCTTCATATGGTCCAAAGGCTTCATACAGATAGAGGACTCACCTGAGTCGCACTAACGCAAATGCTTTTCAGGGAAACCATACTCAGGCATATGAATATGAGAGTGGTTCAACAAACCGCCATGTTCATAAGACCAAGAACTATTCTGCTTATTCTTATGAGTACTATTGTCCGCCTGCAAGACTATTTGCTAGGGCTTTAAAGCCAAAGTTCTCAGATGCTGCACTTAGACTTATTGCTTCTAAGCCACCCTTGAAGATGTGGGTGGCTAAGAAAGCTTAACTCTCTTTTGCAGGGAAAGGTCTCCAGCAGAAAACCAAAATCGTCTGACGCTATTGCTGGGGACCTTAAAAATCTTGTAGGGCACAAGATCAAATGCCCGAATGGTCTTACTATGTACTTCGTTCCTGAATCGCTTGCTACTCTCCCTATTAGTCCTAATCTGGATCTAAGCTTTCATAACCCACTAGTTCGTCAAATGTTTTTGCTTCACAATGCTCTTGGTGAAGCCTATCCCCCTAACTGCACTGTAGGGTATGACACCAGCGTCTTCAGAATGGATTATTGATAGTGGGTGTACAAATCACATGACTGGCAAAAGAAGACTTCTTATGGACTCAACCTTACGTCCATCCGACAAGAGTCACATCACATTTGCTGATACTGGTAAAAGTAAGGTATTGGGTCTAGGTAGAGTTGCAATCTCAAGGGATCAACACATGGATAAAGTCATTCTTGTTGAATCCCTTGGCTTCAACTTAATGTCTATCTCAATGCTTTGCGATTTGAACATGATCGTAATATTTGGAAAATATCGTTGCCTTGTACTAATGGAATCTGACAAGTCTCTAGTGTTTGAAGGGTATCGAAAAGATGATTTGTACGTGGTAGATTTCTCAGCAGGGCCACAGCTTGCTGTATGTCTTCTAGCAAAGGCTTCAGAATGTTGGCTCTGGCATCGGAGGCTTGGGCATGCTGGCATGAGGAACCTCCACACCCTGGCAAAGAAGAAGCATGTCATAGGCATCGAGGGCGTCAAGTTCAAGAAAGATCACTTATGCGGTGCCTGTGAAGCAGGGAAGATGACGAGGGCCAAACATCCCTTGAAGACAATCATGACCACTACTCGACCCTTCGAACTGCTTCACATGGATCTTTTCGGTCCCACTCATTACTCAACTCTTACTACTACTGCTTGCCTCTATGGCTTTGTCATTGTTGATGATTATTCTAGATATACTTGGGTGCACATAATCCTTTACAAGACTAAAGTGCAGGATGTCTTCAGACGCTTCACCAATCGAGCTATGAACAATTATGACGCCAAGATAGAGCACATCAGAAGTGACAATGGCACTGAATTCAAGAACACTAGCCTTGATACATATCTTGATACTTTGGGCATCACACATGAATTCTCAGCACCATACACGCCACAGCAGAATGGCATCGTCGAACGCAAGAACAGAACACTCATTGAGATGGCCAGAACGATGCTCGATGAATACAAGACCCCAAGAAAATTCTGGCCTGAAGCCATTGATACTGCATGCCATACAATCAATCGTGTTTATCTTCACAAGCTTCTGAACAAGACATCTTATGAGCTCCTTACTGGCAAGAAGCCAAATGTCAGTTACTTCAGAGTATTTGGCGCAAGGTGCTGGATCAAGGACCCACATCACACCTCAAAGTTTGCACCAAAAGCACATGAGGGTTTTATGCTTGGATATGGAAAGGATTCGCACTCCTACAGAGTCTTCAATTTCTTTCATTACAAAGTGGTTGAAATAGAGGATGTGCGGTTCGATGAGACCAACGGTTCACAAAGAGAGCAACTGCCAAATGTGCTAGATGAAGTTCCATCCAGTGAATCAATCAAGCTAATGGGAACTGGAGAAATTATACCTTCTGAAGCTCATCCTGAAGAAGAACTTATCATCTCAGCACCTGATCAACATGAAGACAATGCTCAGCCTGAAGACATTCCTTCTAACAACGACAATGATGAGCAAGAGCAAAGTCTTCGCCCGGTACATCCTCGCGTTGCCAATGAAGTGCAGATTGAAAGAATAATTGATAGCATCAATGCACCTGGTCCACTCACTCATTCAAGGGCAACTCAGCTAGCAAATTTCTGTGGGCACTTCGCATTTGTCTCAATAACAGAACCCAAGAAAGTTGAAGAAGCCTTCATGGAACCAGAATGGATTCAAGCTATGCAAGAAGAGCTTCAACAGTTTGAGCTGAATAATGTATGGGAACTAGTTAAGCGTCCTGATCCACGGAAGCATAATATAATAGCCACCAAATGGATATACTGCAACAAGCAAGATGAGCATGGTCAAGTTGTCAGAAACAAAGCTCGTCTCGTTGCTCAAGGATATACTCAAGTGGAAGGCATTGACTTTGATGAAACATTTGCTCCTGTGGCTAGACTTGAAGCCATACGCATACTCCTGGCCTATGCAAATCATCATAACATACTTCTATATCAAATGGATGTGAAGAGTGCTTTTCTCAATGGCAAGATTGAAGAAGAAGTGTATGTTGTACAACCACCTGGCTTTGAAGATCCAAAACATCCTGACATGGTATACAAGCTCAACAAGGCACTGTATGGTCTCAAACAAGCCCCTCGGGCCTGGTATGACACACTCAAATACTTCCTGAAGAGCAAAGGCTTCATACCTGGTTCCCTAGACCCCACTCTCTTCACGAAGACATATGATGGTGAACTGTTTGTGTGCCAAATATATGTGGATGACATTATCTTCGGCTGCACCAATCAGAAGTACAGTGAAGAGTTTGGATATATGATGCAAGAGCAATATCAGATGTCCATGATGGGGGAGCTGAAGTTCTTCCTCGGTCTTCAAATACGACAACAACGCAACGGCATCTTCATATCTCAAGAGAAGTATCTCAAAGATTGCCTGAAAAAGTTCGGTATGCAAGACTGCAAAGGCTTCACAACACCAATGCCAGCCAAACATCATCTGGGTCCTGACGACAATGGTAAAGAGTTCGATCAAAAGGTATACCGCTCCATGATTGGTTCTTTACTTTATCTATGTGCATCTAGGCCAGATATTATGCTTAGTGTTTGCATGTGTGCTCGATTTCAAGCGGCACCAAAGGAGTTGCATCACTTAGCTGTGAAGCGAATTCTTCGATATTTGGCTCACACCCCAACTCTAGGATTATGGTATCCAAAGGGCTCAGAGTTTGATCTGGTTGGATTCTCGGATGCTGATTATGCTGGTGACAAAGTTGATCGCAAGTCTACATCAGGCACATGTCACTTTCTGGGACGATCACTTGTATGTTGGTCTTCAAAGAAGCAGAACTGTGTATCTCTCTCCACTGCTGAATCTGAATACATTGCTGCTGGATCTTGCTGCGCTCAGCTTCTGTGGATGAATCAAACACTCAAGGACTATGGCATTCATTTGAAGCAAGTGCCACTTTACTGCGACAACGAAAGCGCCATCAAGATTGCCAACAACCCAGTTCAGCACTCGAAGACAAAGCACATTGAAATTCGTCATCACTTTCTCAGAGATCATGTTGTGAAGGAAGACATTGATATCATACACGTCAACACTGAAGAGCAACTGGCAGATATGTTCACCAAGACCTTGGATGAGAAGAGATTTTGCAAGTTACGGTGTGAGCTAAATATCCTGGAATCCTCAAATGTCCTGTGATCAAGCACACATCCTAACCCTTATGCATATTGATGACTTAGATGTGCAACACACGAAGTAAAGTATATCTTCAATCAATGAAGACATACATTCTAAGTGTGAATACATTAATGTGGAATTTGACTTCGGAGCACCACGATAATTGTGCGCCGTGTCTGGGTCTAATACTTCCTATACGGTGGGTAACGCCACCACCAAACGTTCTATTTTGAAGTGTTTCACTCATGGCATTACCTTGCAATGTCTTCACATTTGGTTTGGCTTCAATATCAACATATCTTCATGATTATCTTCACTATGTTGATTATATAGATATATATATTAGTGTTCTGTCCTCTACAGCATTCACTTATAGCTATGTCTTCTTGTTGAATCTTTTGAACTAAGTGAATCTGATCGGACCCTAACCTCTCTATGCTTTCTATCTCAAATTCTATCTCTCCAAATCATATGCATTCTATTGAAACTGTCGAATATCTTCTCTGCGTCCTTGTCAGCAGAAGATACAGAGACAATCATTAAGTCCGTTTTCAATGCTCATTCAGATGCGAATCGCCAGGGGCACCTGTGTAATAGCGTAGTGCCGCCCCTGTACCTATAAATACACACTTCACAGCGGTCATTATCTCTTCTTCCACTCTCGCACGAACCCTAGCGCCACCGCTAGCCCTCGACGACACCAGCGACGAAGCGCTTCGCTGCCGCAACCTCTCCGACGCCATCTTCACGCCGACCGCGGACATCGTCCTCTCCGCCGTCGCCGTAGGTGTCCTCCGTCGCCAAGTTAGGGCACGGAAGATCGAACTGCTTGGCCTCATTTTCCACTCCGTCTAGCAGTTCTTAGTGTGGTAAATAAAACTTCCTTTTTACAGCACCGTTGATCCTATGGATTTGTCACTTTCTACCACAAGCAGTTTCTATTCACACAAGTTAGATCTCTCTCATACTGCATCTCATAACATGCCTAGTATATTCACTTATGCTTCACAAAGTAGTTAGATTCCTCACTTGTACCGATCTGTGGATTCGTACAAATCTGGAACCAACTCCTTATCTATGAGTGAATGTCTTCGCACGATGAGGTCAATGTCTTCTAAACTGATTTATCTTCAAAATCTTCTGAGAATGCATATGACCTCTTCCCCTTCCCTCGCACCTTAATGCTGTCACAGGTACATGTCCGTGGGAGAATCCTTTGGTTCTCATAGTCTGCATTCATTTGCAGAATTCTTACAGCATCACATAAATTCTCCCTAAGCCAGTTCTTGTTGGTCCAGCAAGCGAAAACCTTTGAAGCCTTTGAACGTGTTGAAGCCATTCAAGTTAAAGTTTATGGCTTCAGAGAAATTAGTAAGGAAGGGTGGCAGAAAGCGTCGTGGAGAAACATCCAGAGATCTGCCAGATGACCTCTCAGAACTGTACAAGACAGATCCTGAAGAGGATTACAATCAGCGCAAGACCCGAATCCAATGGATTCGAAGATATTGGGCAGAACAATGGTTCAAATACCGATTTGTAACCTAGGAGTATGCTGAGAAAAACGCCATCAAGAGACCATGGGGGGACATCCTATACAAGAATCTTCTGCCCAGGTCCAGAGATGAAGCCCTTGAATAGGGCTTCTATCCCTGCATGGCCCGTGGGCCACAGCCTGCTGATGCACACCCATCGTCACTACTATGGTGTCGTGACGACAATCTGTTCAAGCGCAACTTCCAGTTTGCACAGAACTCAGCGAAGCAGAACAAGAAGACTTTTGGGTTAGACTTCAACCCTAGTCCCTCAGCACCAAGGGCAGATGGCACACGAGATGCAGAACCCAATGTCATCGGTCCCTTCTACAACCTTGAGGGCCTCATCACCCGCATCTTAGTTCAAGGTACTGCAGTGAATGAGCCTGTAGCTGACGCTGAATCAGAAGAAGCTCCTGCAGCACCGAAGACAAAGAAGATGAAGAAGCCTAAAACTTCAAAGCCTGCCCCCTCACCAAAAATCTCAAGGGCGCAGCCACTGGCAACTGCACCTCCTGAAGACAGTGTGCAGTCCGAAGACTTATCACGCATCTCCAAGCCCCAGAAGGCCAAGATGCCTCTGCCACACACCGCCAAGAGCTAACTGCTGCTGCCATTCTGCGCAATGACGACATTGATCTGTCAAGTGATGAAGATCTTGCAGATGACGCTCTTGAGAAACTCATCAAGAGCAAAGAAGAAGCATAAATCTTCAATGATCTTCCTCTCTTTGATGTAACCATCATCCACAACTTCATTGACGAGTGGTTTGACACGCCAAACATCATCTTTGAAGATCTGCAGCTTCCCATTAGCCTCAGTGTCACCTTCCAAGGCGCCATTGCTTCAAAGCTAGCTGTTGCCCAGTGCATTGTTGAACTAAAGCAAAAGATTGATTATGAAAAGGCTCAGTTCAAGAAGCATATGGCCAAGCTCAGTGTGCAAGAAGTGAAGAACTTCAAGATCATGATGCACGAGCTCAAGGAAGCCTTTCTGAAGAAACGTGCAGAAGCTCAGGGTTCGCGTGAGCGCATGAAGACTCTGGCTGACCGATGTGTGCAAGCCTATAATGAGGTTGAGAAGCGCAAGGCCCTTGGGCGTCCTGGCATCGACCCCAGGATGGCCGCAAAGAAGAAGAAGAAGAAGCCTGTTACGGCTGATCCCGACGCACCAAGGTAGGAAGCAGTTCTGATTGTCTTCCCAACTAGACTGACTGGCTCGAAGCCAAAAAGCCGGTCAACCGCTTCAGAGCTCAAGAAGACAAGGACTGCTGAGGCTGAAGCCAGGAAGAGGAAACATTCTGAAGCCTCTCCTACTGCCCCCTCCAAGAAGAAGAGGAAGACCAAGAAAGATCGGGCTGCTCCCACAGAGCCCTTGATAGTTGAACCCATTTCTATGGTCTATCCTGAAGCTGAACGCCAACTGACTATCCATGAGCCTACTTCCACAGAGGCTCATGAAGCTGAAGACTTTCCAGCAGCTGGCCCCATCGCTGCTGAAGACATTGGTCAACATGACAATGTAGAAGATGGTGCAGTCCTTCCTCAGTTTAGAAACAGCGAACTCATCAGCATTGGTCGTCCACTAACGCCAATTGCACAGGATGCTTCATGGGCAGATCGCCCACAAGAGGAAGAAGACTATGAGGCCCAGCCCACTCCAACTCCACAGGCGTCGCCCGCGTTGCGCAGGCTTCGCAAAGGTCCAAGTCCTCAAGTCTCTGCTGAAGACAATCCAGCTGCATCAGCCGCGGAAGAAGAAGTCCCACAAGTTCCCACTCCCCTGTCCCACCAAGAAGTAGTTCTCAACGAGAACGTGCCTGTAACTGACCCTCCAGCTCATCAAGTGGAGGATGAAAATCTTGAGGCTGCCACAACCACCAATGAAGCTAATGTGGAGCCCTCCCCAACAAAGGCATCAGAAGACAGCGAAGCCACTGATCCCGCCACTTCTGTTCCTGAGTCTGCTGCCGGTCCCCAGTTCGACTATCATGTTGAGCATAGGCCTCAGGTACAGAATCCAATTCCAAGATTGCCAAGGTTCCCAGGTCCTGCATCAGCACCTGGCTCCTTCAATATCAGTGGCTTCAGGGAAGACAACACATTCTTCAATAGCTCCAGGAACCCCTACTCAAGGGAAAAGATATCATCTGATCGGTTCTGGAGCTATCCTCAGCGAAGCTATTACTCATGCATTCTTTACAACCAAGGTCGCATCTTCCCACACAAGCACCTTGACATTGAAGCTATAGCTGGTCTGCCCTGTCTGGAAGAAGCTTTGGATTGCTTCAAGGAAGTTGGACTGCTGTCGTTCGTTACTGACCAAGAGCATTGGAATGAAGAGCTGCTGCTCCAATTCTATGCCACACTTCACATCCGCGGGTACAGCAGAGATCCGAAGACTTGGGTCCTGGAGTGGATGACTGGAAACGTTCATCACGAAGCCAAAGCCTTTGACATCATTGAGCTCACTGGCTTGCCCACTCCTGGCGATCTCTATGAGCATGGTTGTCAGCTGCATAGTGAAGCTATTGAGAGCATCTTTCAGAAGCCTGAACCTGATATGAGTCAGATGCTTAGCATGATGAAGCCATTGCCCCAAGATGCTGCTTATCCCATGGAGTTCTTCGTTGAAGACCTTGAGTATCTGCCAAGAACAATTTATCACATCATCAGGCGAACTCTCTGGCCCATCAAAGGGCACTCTCCAAATGCCAAGCTTCAGGGTGCAATGAAGACTTTGGTCTTCAATATTCTTTATGGAAAATGCTTCAATGCACAGGACTTCTTCATTCGCCAACTTGCTGCATCAGGCTCTGATCTGTTTGGCTTGAAGTTCTACGCCCCATGGGTAATGCGGCTAATCAAACTTCACTCCGATATCTCATATCAGCCATCTGCTCGCAATCATTGGATTTTTCTGCCTGATGTGGATATCTCTACTGAAGCCATCTATCCTGAGCCTTCCAAGGAACCTCTAAGTCTTCAGAATGCAGAGCATCAGAGTTTCTCTCAGAACATTGAAGGAGTTGAAGCAGTCACTCGGGTGTATCCTTTGGCCGGCACTACACGTGCACCACACCCTGCTTCCACTAAAGCCACTGATAGTACAACTGCTCCAAGACCCAAGAAGCGCACTCGTGTTCTCAACGACCGAGAGCTTCTTGTGGCTCTTCATCAGAAACAGGATAGGCATCATGACTGGCTGAAGTGTCAGATGAAAAGCCTCTTGGTGGATGTTAATCGCATTCGCAATCTTGCCACCAAGAATGCTTTCGTTGCCCATGAAACCTGTCGCCGCACATGGAAAGGGCTAACGATGATGTGTTCTGAAGATGATCTTCAAGAGGATGGCTTCACTGAGCGATTCAAGTTTGACTCCACACCTCCTCGAAGGGCTGTGCTGCTAGGAACTCCATCCCTTGAAGACTCTGAGTTCTCATCCTCTGCTGCAACAGTGACTGCCAGAGTTATCGAGGATGAAGACGATGCTACTTCACCACCACCTCCTTCAGCACGCGTCAACTCTGCTCCAAGCTCTTCAGCACCGCCAAACACCACCAACGACCCTACTACTTCACCTACTCCGCATGGGAACGAGTAGATGCTCTATGTCTTCAAACCTTTTTGGTCTTTACTGACAAAAGGGGGAGAAGCATAAGAGGTTGATAGTCTTCAAGCGGGTCCATATGGGCGGGTGCTTTATATTTTGCTTCGTGCTTACAACTCTCGTTTTGCTACATTTGGTTCTTTGAGTTGTAACACTTAAACTCGATGGTCGTCTGCTACTTATCTGCCACTTTGTTTTGCGATGATAAATTCCGCATGTGCGACGATAAATTCCGCACTTAGATCATTCTACAGACGTCCATTTTCCATTATGCATTTTCATTATCTTCATATACTTTCACATGCATAGTGGATTGTCATCATAAGTTGAAGTGGATCTCCACAAGTACAACCTGCCATGTGCATTTGCATTCCAAAAGCAAATTACTTATATGCACATCTTCAGGGGGAGCCCTTGCAACTTATGAAGACAATTCCTTATCCTTTACAATTTCACAGATTATATTCCCCGTTGAAAACTTCAACTAGTTTGTCATCAATCACCAAAAAGGGGGAGATTGTAAGTGCATCTAGTGCCACCCCTAGTTGGTTTTGGAATATTGACGACAAACCTAGTTGAGGGACTAATGTGTTTGTGAGAATTGCAGGATAACACAGGTAGAAGTCCCTCATTGATTCGGTTTTCCTACCAGAGATGACCCCTAAAAATGTATGAAGACATTGAAGTCAAAGGTGGTATATGAAGATATTCACATTGAAGACTATGACAAGAGAAGACACCACATGAAGCATATGGAGCTCGAAGACTTAGATCTTTCGTAGTTCTTTTTCTTTTGTGTTGAGTCATAGGAACCACCGTACTGTTAAGTGGGGTCCAAGAGAACCAGTCAGATTGACTGAAGTGATGCCTAACCAAAAACCTATGTCCTCGAGTGAAGACTATGAGAGCGAATCTTGTCCAGAGTCGGACAAGTCAGCTTTGCTTGTAGCCCAAGTAAAGTTGCCGTGTGAGTTTGAAATCTGGCCGTTGGAACACGTGTCAGTTCCTTAGTGACCCAGGGTCATTTCGGACAAATCAGGTCGGGTTGCCAAGTGGCTATAAATAGCCCACCCCCTACAACCATAAACGGTTGGCTGCTCAGATTCAGAGTACGACTTTTGTCGTTTGAGAGCAACCCACCTCGAAGCCTTTGAGAGAGAATCCCTTGCGAGGATAAAGCCCTAACCACCCAGAGCCAAAGAGAATTGGGCATCACTTAAGTCTTCTTGTCTGTGTGATCTGAAGACTTATTACACTTGAGGACTGTGCATCCTCCAGCCGGTTAGGCGTCGCGTTCTGAGCATCCAAGAGACATTGTGGATTGCCGGTGAACAAAGTCTGTGAAGGTTTGGGAGTCTACCTTGAAGACTTACCAGAGTGATTGGGCGAGGTCTGTGTGACCTTAGCTCAAGGGGAATATGGTGAGGACTGGGTGTCCTAAGCTGCATGTTCAGGACTGGGTGTCCGGGACTGTGTGTCCTAAGGTTTAAATACCTAGCCACCCCAACCAGACGTACAGTTGTCACAGCAACTGGAACTGGTCCAACAAATCATTGTCTTCAATGAGTCACTGGTTTCATCTTCCCTTCCCTTTACTTACTGTTACTCCTTGTGAAGTCATTGTACGTTTGCACTATCTTTTGTCTTCACTGAGTGACTGCATGTTCTGTCTGGCTTCATAATATCTTCCTACCTAATCCTTACTACATTGTTGCTATTAAGTCATTGTGCTTTCACTCTATTGAATACTTGACTATGGCTTGCCTAGTGTAGTCTACCTTCCGCTGCAGGGTGTTAGGTTTATTTCTATCGTTTGTCTTCATAACTCCCATGTTTTGAAGACTTTCATAAAAATCGCCTATTCACCCCCCTCTAGTCGATATAACACACTTTCACCCCTCGCGAGGGTCAGCTAGCGCCCGGGGTCGTGCTAGCCCCTAGCCCCCAACCGGGAGGTGGCGCGCCACTTGATGCTCCACCCGCAGCCCCCGAGGCGGAGGGCGAGATGAGGCGAGCGTTCGAGCTTGAGCGCGGGTGCAGCGTGGTCCGCCACGAGCTCTTCCATGAGGCGATGGGCGCGATGAACCGCCTTGGTGAAGAGCTAGTTGGCGTCGACTCGCGTCTTGAGGCTGAAGGTCTTCGGTTGGTGGAGGAGCGGCGCAATCTGCGAGTGGCCATCAACCTTGGACGTTATCATCGCGACCTAGAGAACGCGAAGGCTGAGGCGTCCCTCAAGATTGCCAATGAGGCCCGCTCGCGAGCTTTGGAAGAAGCTCACGAGGTCGATCGCCGCCGCGAGGCTGCGGAGGAGCGCGCGTGGGAGCTCCAGGCCTAGAGTGCGTGCCTTGAGCAGCAGGTCGAGGCACGCGAGGCCGCCCTTGCGTCAATGAGGGGGGCGCCTGCAGAGGAAGAGGAGGTCCGGCGGCGCGAGGAGACGCTGGCCATGGAAGCCATGGAGCGCAGCCTCGAGCTCGAGTGACTGGAGACGAGGGAGCCTCAAGTCGCTCAAGATGAGGATGCCGTCGGGGCTCGCGAGGCTAGATTTGAGGAAGAAATCAACTGCCGGGTGGCCGCGGTTCGTGCAGATCTGGAGGGCAGGTACGACTTGAAGCTGAAGCTCGCCGGTCAGGAGGGTGCGGGCAGGGCCGTCGCCCTCAGGCCCAGGTTGGACGAGGCCGAGAGGCGTGCGGAGGCCACAGCCACCGCCTTGGTTACATCGCAGGCGGACTTGGCCTCCGCCCGCGCCGAGCTGCTTTCCCTCCGGAGACGAGTTGATGATGCCGAGGCTATCGCTCGGCAAAACAGGGAGGAAGTGCTTCAACGCCGAACGCTGGAGCGCGAACACGCTCCTATGCTTCAAGATCTTCGGAACAGGGCCAACACCGCCCTGGGCTATATCTGCGACGAGAATGCCCCGACCCCTCACTCAAGTGACTACGCCAGCCACCTGACCTTCTTCACCGAGGTGGTGACGCGCCTGGAGGCTCAATCTGCTAGAGCTCGGCAGCTTGTGGAGGAGAGGGGTCGTGGCCTGCTTCAGCGCGCCTTCTCCCGTGTCTTCAGCCACCTTCTGAACACCGACCCCAACTTCGACTTCAATGCCTCCATTGCCCCTGTACCCATGGCCGTCCGGGGTGACTTGGCGCGTTGGGTAGAGGATCACGTCGATGCGTTGGTCAGGGCCTTCACCTCGGAGAACGACGGGGTGGTGGTCATCGCAGACAAGGGCGACGTGGTCGACGACAGCGATGGGAGCGTCGCCAACGACGGCGATGATTCTGACGAAGATGATGGCGACGCGAGTGACGCGTCCATGGACGATGTAGCGAGCGATATCTCTGGCTGATCCCCTATTCTCCTGTTGTTTTATTCTGCATGCAAAACTCGGGCATGGATGTTGGGAAACTTGTAAGAGCATTTTGAGAGGGGGAGCCCCTCGTGTAAGCAAATCACAGTTTTTACTTTCCTACGCAATGTGGGTATGTGTCCTCGTGAGCTCGCGAAGCTGGGGGTGAGTTTCTCGACATGAATTACCTTAGTCAGCGCCTGCTTAGGGCTAGGTCATGAGGCAACGAGTTCCTGAGAATCCTGCGGAGCTTATCGCCCCGTTTGAAGGGGCCCCGCAAGGGGCTGAGCACTAGGCGTAGTGCTAGCGCGTGCTTTGCGCGGTCCGGCTCGCGAGGAGCTTTGCGAGGGAGAGGCGACAGACGTGAGTCCCAAACCAAACAAGATCCAAAAGGCGACAAATGGCTCGAACGAGAAAAGGCACCCCCACGCGCATCCATAAAAAATCAGCTTCAACCTAAGTCCAGAATCAGAAAGCAAAGCCACATGAAGAAAGATCCAAAGCAAAAGGCCGCGTCTGGCACCTAGCCTAGTCTTCGGGTCTTCAAGTCTTCTCACCAGCGTGGAGCTAAGTGTTGTCCACTAGGCGTGGGAGGTAGCCCCAGGGCCTGAGGCCGGCGCTCCTGAGACTCCGGGGCGTGTACAGCCCCAACTCATTATTATGTGAGAGTGTCACGAGCGGCGAGCTTCACAGGTACTAGGCCTTCTTCACAGGTACTGGCCTTGCTTCATATCGCCAGACGAGGGCCCCGCCTTGCGCCACCCTTAACCTCCTTTGAGCCGACCGGAGACCAGGACGACACAAAGGAGGGAAAGAGGATGCCAGCAGTTCCCTCGGCGACCACGGGTCCTCTGTCGGGGGAAAGGTTGTTGAAGCCACCTCGGCAGAGGGCCTACCTCCGGGTGTCCCCTGGTTTCACGTGCCTTGGGGAGGGGCCTTGCTCCTGGCTTCCTCACGACGGCCCCCAGTGTGTCTCACTTGTTGGAATGGGTGCCGCGGCGCCAGGGTCGCCGATTGATGCTTCAACCTGATTCATCTGCAGCCCATGGTTAGCGTAAGCCTGTTCCTGAGAGGTTAGCGGTACCCTGTAGTTGCCGTCGTCGGCGCGATCGCTGTGGTTCTCCGCTGGCTCTTGGAAAGCTTCGACTCCTAGCGCCCCTTCTCCCCAATCTTCTCCAACGAATGAGCCGATGTCGTCCTCCAGTACGTACCCTTGGTCCATCATGCGGGGCACGTAGGCTTCCGGGGCCGTCACCCCAAACACCTCGCCGTGGTGCCCCATGCTCCATGTTGCCCCGCCCATGATAGCGTCCTGGGGATGATAATATGGCATCCGGACGGGGCCATGGGGGCGACGCCTGTGCCCGTGCTTGTCGAGGGCGGCATGTGGGGGTTGCAGCCTCCTACGCCGCCGGCAGTGCTGATGTTGACGAAGCATCGGGGCGTAGTTGATGGCGCGCAGGTGTGGTGGGGCTCGCCGCGCAACCTTGCAGTGGTCTGGGAAGGGAGTCGATAGCAGAAGGGTGGCGCTCCCAACGCTGCTACGTCTAGCAGCTCAGCAACACGCTCAAGCAGCGTGTCCTGGCCGCTCTCCATCAGTCTGCATCACAGCAGCTCCCTTGCCACTGCGAGTGCCACCCCCATGTTTGCCTGCTCCCGCCGTGAGTGCGACGCTGTTGCTGCGACGTGACTCGCTGCTCTCGCCGCGGCTCGTACTTGCCGCGGGGTGAGGGTGGATGATGCTTGGCCACGCTGTCCATGCCCGGCGGAGCTTGGTGGCGCCCGGGCCGCTTGGGGTGCGGGGTCGAGACCTTCACGGGCAGGCGGCGCCGTCCGGGCCAGCCAAACTGCCCAGCGGTCGGATCCGGCCCTTGGGTCGCCAGACATCGCAGTCGGTGAACGCCGGAGAGCTGATTGGCGGAGAAGAAGCTCCGGCGGACCCCTACCTGGCGTGCAAAATGTCGGATGTGGGGTTCCGGCTAACCCTTAAGGTTCGAACACAGGGGTGTGCGTGGAGTCTTTCCCTTCCTACCAATCTACACTCTATCTCGCTAAGATCTTGCGGACGAACCCAACGAACTCGCGACACAGGAAGACACAGGGTTTATACTGGTTCAGGCCACTGTTGTGGTGTAATACCCTACTCCACTTTGGTGGTGGTGGATTGCCTCTTGGGCTGATGATGAACAGTACAAGGGAAGAACTGCCTCCTAAGGTTGAGGAGTTCTTGTGCGTATGAACTTGTGTGTGTGTCTCTCTCTTCGTTCGATCCGTCCCTCTGAGCCCCCATCCTTCTCTATGGTGGCTAGTCCTATTTATAGAGGCCCTGGTCCTCTTCCCAAATATCGAGTGGGAAGGGAGCCAACAATGGCGGGCTAATTTGAAGGGGAATAGCTAGTACGAGCTATCCTGACAAAAGTAGTCTTCGCCTGCACAAAGCTCTGGTGGTGACGCCGTCTAGGGATCCACAATGACCTCTGTATTGCAGTCCATGGTCTTGGTCTTGTTGCACCGAAATGGCAACCTTTGCCTGAGGCCTCGGTACCCCGCGGCTGCGCTTTCCCCCTTTGCACCAAAGAGGAAACAAGGATGCTGTGTGCGCTGGCGCGCTCGTCATGGCTCAGGTCATGAGAGCCTCGCGAGGTTTGCCCCGCCTTGATATCTCCGATCCTCGTGAGCCTGCCTGGCTAGGCCGCTCCAGAGGAGGTCTTGCACCGTCCACCTCGCGAGCCTTGGCCCCTCGCGAGGGTCTTGGATGCTTGTTGATGAAGATGGGTCGTACGGCCTGCTGGCTCCGCCACGCCGCGGGCCACAGGCAGGCAAGTCTGGGGACCCCCATTCCCAGAACACCGACACAATTAACCTGCTTCACATACTTGATGTGCCTGAAAAGTTCAAAGTCATGAGCCTAATTGTGGAAACTATAAAGAGAACAGCTGCAGATCAGAAGAGAAGTTGTGGGTATGCCCCACAGATCCAGGAGCTAATCAAACCAAGATGGGCACTGGCACATATCTCTTGGACAAGGATCATATGCCCATCTACCCGGACTTTAAGGACAACACTGTGGTAATGGATGAGAATGAACCATCTTATGTGCAAGCACAAGCAAAGAGGGAGAAGGCAAGGACTGAAAAGGCTGCAAAGATGCCAACCATTGATGAGGCATCTCAATATCTTCTAAAGAGTAAGCAAGATCAGCTTGGCTACTTGATTGCCTCCACTCTGAGGATTCAGAAGGGATTGGCCACCCTGACTCAAAACCAGGAGAGCTTGGAGAGTATCATGGAGCATAAGTTCTATGATTTAGATGTGAAGGTCATAGAGATACAGTAAGTTGTTGAGCAACTTCGGGATGAAGTGCAGGAGAAGAAAAGCAAGTCTACCACTGATGCTTTTTCTAGAGTGCGCAGAGGACAGAGATCTGCTGCAGTGCTAGTTACAGACACCAGAGCAACTTCATCTGCACCAGCTACAGCTTCAGTGCCACCAGCTCCAGCACCACTCCAACAGCCCCATCTACATCAACTGATGACTTCGTCCTTGGAGTTTTATCTACACCACCACCTGAAGACCAAGCCTGAGAGTCGATCTAGCACTATGCATTTTTATCAACTTTTTGGTAACTTGTTGCCAAAGGGGGAGAAAATGTATAGATCATAGGCTTCGAGAGAGAGTGTTGCTCTTTGTTCTCTCTTGTTTTTTTGGTGGTTGAACTTTGTTATCTGCTTGTTTGAGATACTTTATGCTTTTGTGTGATAGTTGGATGATCATGTGTTTGATCATATGCTACCGTAATGCTTGTTGGATGACATTATCCTTTTATATCCCATATGATCATTCAATTTGCTTGGTGATGAGTGCATGTATTTCATTATTATCATTTTGAGCGCTCCACCAAGATGTATGTGACATGGAAGAGTAACCCATGATCCTAACTCATTGTGCATTTGCAGTCCAAAACAAATCTTAAACTATGCACAAATTTAGGGGGAGCTCCTTCTTTTCACATACTTCTCAAAGCGACAATGTTTTTCACTCTTATTATCATTTGTCAAAGCTTTGATCTATATGGTGTCATCAATTACCAAAAAGGGGGAGATTGAAAGTGCAACTATCCCTAGGTGGTTTTGGTAATTCTTAACAAAATATAGCTTAATGATTGGCATGGCATGGATGAGAAAAGTGGACCCCTCAAAATGCTAAGGACAAAAGGATTGGCTCAAGCTCAAAGCTCAAGACTCTACATTTTCTATTTTAGTGATCCAAGATCACATTGAGTCTATAGGAAAAGCCAATACTATCAAGGAGGGATGAGGTGTTGCTTAATGAGGCTCTTGCTCAAAGTGCTTAGTAATATGCTCCAAAGGCCTCAACTACTTTCTCACATCCACATATGACCTAAACCAAAATTCAAACTCGGCCCCACTGATTCTTTCTATCCGGCGCCACCAAGTTTAGATGTCATAGCCACTGCCACAAACCATAGGCAAATCGATCTCACCGATAGGGATCTCGGTCTCACCGAGATGGGATTGTAATCTCTCTGTTTCCCTTCTTAACGTTTCGGTCCCACCGAGAGTGATCGGTCCCACTGAGATTGCAATGTAAACTCTTTGTTTCCCTTTCGTAACATTTTGGTCTCACCGAAATGAGCGAATCGGTCCCACCGAGTTTACCTGACCAACTCTCTGGTTAGCTTATTACCAAAATCGGTCTCACCGAGTTTGTGTAAGCGGTCTCACCGAGATTACGTTATGCCCTAACCCTAACTATATCGGTCCTACCAAGTTGCATGTCGGTCCCACCGAAAATCCTAACGGTCACTAGATTTGCTGAATCGGTCCGACCGAGTTTATAAATTCAGTCCCACCAAGATTGGCAAGTTGTGTGTAACAGTTAGATTTTGTGTGGAGGCTATATATACCCCTCCACCTCCTCTTCATTCATGAAGAGAGCCATCAGAACGAACCTACACTTCCAACTTACCTTTTCTGAGAGAGAACCACCTACACTTGTGTTGAGGCCAAGATATTCCATTCTTACCATATGAATCTTGATCTCTAGCCTTCCCAAGTTGCTTTCCACTCAAATCTTCTTTCCACCAAATCCATATCCTATGAGAGAGTTGAGTGTTGGGGAGACTATCATTTGAAGCACAAGAGCAAGGAGTTCATCATCAACACACCATTTGTCACTTCTTGGAGAGTGGTGTCTCCTAGATTGGCTAGGTGTCACTTGGGAGCCTCCGACAAGATTGTGGAGTTGAACCAAGGAGTTTGTAAGGGCAAGGAGATCGCCTACTTCGTGAAGATCTACCGCTAGTGAGGCAAGTCCTTCGTGGGCGACGGCCATGGTGGGATAGACAAGGTTGCTTCTTCATGGACCCTTCGTGGGTGGAGCCCTCCGTGGACTCGCGCAACCCTTACCCTTTGTGGGTTGAATTCTCCATCAACGTGGATGTACGATAGCACCATCTATCGGAACCACGACAAAAACATCCGTATCTCCTATTGCGTTTGAATCCTCCAAACCCTTCCCTTTACATTCTTGCAAGTTGCATGCTTTACTTTCCGCTGCTCATATAATCTTTGCATGCTTGCTTGAATTGTGTTAAGATTGCTTGACTTGTCCAAAGTTGCTAAAATCTGCCAAGAACTAAAATTGGGAAAAGCATAAGTTTTATTTGGTCAGGTAGTCTAATCACCTCCCCCCCCCTCTAGACATACTTTCGATCCTACAGGCATCCCCAAGCTTAGGCTCTTGGTTGTCCTTGAATATTACCTTGGGGTGCCTTGGGCATCCCCAAGCTTAGGCTCTTGCCACTCCTTATTCCATAGTCCATCGAATCTTTACCCAAAACTTGAAAGCTTCACAACACAAAACTTAACAGAAAACTCATAAGCTCCGTTAGTATAAGAAAATAAATCACCACCTAGGAACTGTTGTGAACTCATTATAAATTCATATAGGTGTAATATCTACTGTATTCCAACTTCTCTATGGTTCATACCCTCCGATACTACTCATAGATTCATCAAAATAAGCAAACAACACACTGAAAACAGAATCTGGCAAAAACAGAACAGTCTGTAGTAATCTGTATCAAACGTATACTTCTGTAACCCCAAAAATTCTGAAATAAACTGGTGGACGTGAGGAATTTTTCTATTAATCATCTTTAAAAAGAATCAACTTAAACGCACTCTCCAGTAAAAAATGGCAACTAATCTCGTGAGTGCAAAAGTTTATGTTTTTTACAGCAAGATCGCAAAGACTTCACCCAAGTCTTCCCAAAGGTTCTACTTGGCACAAACACTAATTAAAACATAAAACCACATCTAAACATAGGCTAGATGAATTATTTATTACTAAACTTGAGCAAAAGTCAAAGAACAAGAATAAAATTGGGTTGCCTCCCAACAAGCGCTATCGTTTAATGCCCCTAGCTAGGCATGATGATTTCACTGATGCTCACATAAAGGATAAGAATTGAAACATAAAGAGAGCATAATGAAGAATATGACTAGAACATTTAAGTCTAACCCACTTCCTATGCATAGGGATTTTGTGAGCAAACAAGTTATGGGAACAATAATCAACTAGCATAGGAAAGCAAAACAAGCATAACTTTAAAACTTTAAGCACATAGAGAGGAAACTTGATATTATTGCAATTCCTACAAGCATATATTCCTCCCTCATAATAATTTTAAGTAGCATAATGAATGAATTCAGCAATATAACCATCACATAAAGCATTCTTTTCATGATCTACAAGCATAGAAAATTCATTACTCTTCGCATAAGCAAATCTATTCTCATCAATAGTAGTGGGAGCAAACCCAACGAAATAACTATCATGTGAGGCATAATCCAATTGAAAATTAAAATCATGATGACAAGTTTCATGGATATCATTATTATTTATAGCATACAAGTCATCACAATAATCATCATACATAGCAACTTTGTTCTCATAATCAATTGGAACCTCTTCCAAAATAGTGGATTCATCACTAAATAAAGTCATGACCTCTCCAAATACACTTTCATAATTATCACAATAAGATTCAACACCCTCCAAAATAGTGGGATCATTACTTCCTAAAGTCGACACTCTTCCAAACCCACTTTCATCAATATAATCATCATAAATAGGAGGCATGCTATCATCATAATAAATTTGCTCATCAAAACTTGGGGGACAAAAAATATCATCTTCGTAAAACATAGCATCCCCAAGCTTGTGGCTTTGCATATCATTAGCATCATAGATGTCCAAGGAATTCATACTAACAACATTGCAATCATGCTCATCATACAAAGATTTAGTGCCACACATTCTAATGCATTCTTCTTCTAGCATTTTGGCACAATTATCAGAATCCTTATTTTCATGAAAGATATTAAAAAGATGAAGCTTATGAGGTACCCTCAATTCCATTTTTTGTAATTTTCTTTTATAAACTAAACTAGTGATAAAACAAGAAACTAGAATATTCTATTGCAAGATCTAAAGATATACCTTCAAGCGCTAACCTCATCGGCAATGGCGCCAGAAAAGAGCTTGATGTCTACTACACAACCTTCTTCTTGTAGACGTTGTTGGGACTCCAAGTGAAGAGGTTTGTAGGACAGTAGCAAATTTCCATCAAATGGATGACCTAAGGTTTATCAATCCATGGGAGGCGTAGGATGGAGATGGTCTCTCTTAAACAACCCTGCAACCAAATAACAAAGAGTCTCTTGTGTCCCCAACACACCTAATATAATGGTAAATTGTATAGGTGCACTAGTTCGGCGAAGAGATCGTGATACAAGTGCAATATGGATGGTAGATATAGGTTTTTGTAATCTGAAACTATAAATACAGCAAGGTAGCCAGTGGTAAAAGTGAGCGTAAACGGTATTGCAATGCGTTGAAACAAGGCCTAGGGTTCATACTTTCACTAGTGCAAGTTCTCTCAACAATAATAACATAATTGGATCATATAACTATCCCTAAACATGCAACAAAGAGTCACTCCAAAGTCACTAATAGAGGAGAACAAACGAAGAGATTATTGTAGGGTATGAAACCACATCAAAGTTATTCTTTCGGATCAATCTATTCAAGAGTCAGTAGTAAAATAACACGAAGCTATTCTTTCTATTCGATCTATCCTGGAGTTCATACTAGAATAACACCTTAAGACACAAATCAATCAAAACCCTAATGTCACCTAGATACTCCAATGTAACCTCAAGTATCCGTGAATATGATTATACGATATGCACCACACAATCTCAGATTCATCTATTCAACCAACACAAAGAACTTCAAAGAGTGCCCCAAAGTTTCTACCGGAGAGTCAAGACAAAAGCGTGTGCCAACCCCTATGCATAAGTTCATGAGGTCACGGAACTCGCAAGTTGATCACCAAAATATAAATCAAGTGGATCACGTGATATCCCATTGTCACCACAGATAAGCACATGCAAGACATACATCAAGTGTTCTCAAATCCTTAAAGACTCAATCCGATAAGATAACTTCGAAGGGAAAACTCAATTCATCACAAGGAGATAGAGGGGAAGAAACATCATAAGACCCAACTATAATAGCAAAGCCCGCAATACATCAAGATCGTGCGAATCAAGAACATGAGAGAGAGAGAAATAGAGAGAGAGAGAGAGAGAGAGATCAAACACATAGCTACTGGTACTACCCTTAGCCCCGAGGGTGAACTACTCCCTCCTCGTCATGGAGAGCGCCAGGATGATGAAGATGGGCACCGGAGAGGGATTCCCCCCTCCGGCAGGGTGCCAAAATGGGTCTAGATTGGTTTTTGGTGGCTACGGAGGCTTGCGGCGGCGGAACTCCCCATCTCGGTTATGTTCTCGAAGTTTGGGTATATATAAGAGGTGTTGGCATCGGGAACAAGTCAGGGGGTCCCCGAGGCAGCCACGAGATAGGGGGTGCGCCCCCACCCTCGAAGTGGCCTCGGAACTCCTCTGGTCCATCTCCAGTACTCCGTGGGCTTCTTCTGGTCCCAAAACAATCTCCGTGAAATTTTAGGTCAATTGGACTCCGTTTGGTTTTCCTTTTCTGCGATACTCAAAAACAAGGAAAAAATAGAAACTGGCACTGGGCTCTAAGTTAATAGGTTAGTCCCAAAAATCATATAAAATAGCACATAAATGCATATAAAACATCCTAGATGGATAATATAATAGCATGGAACAATCAAAAATTATAGATACGTTGGACACGTATCAATGTACATGCATGACAGAAAATGTGACCTACTGTGACAGACACGTATTATCATGGAAGTGTATTTTTTTATAGTGTTGGTGCCCTTCTTCTGGAGAAAGAAAGCTAATATCTAGATATAAATCGTGTTAAAATTTCAGCCCAATCAGAGTTACGGATCTCCGAGAATTTAAGAGATGGTGAAAGGCCAGAAAACAGGGAGCATGGAAACAGAAGGAAACAGAGAGAGAGAGAGATCCAATCTTGGAGGGGCTCACGCCCCTCTGCTGCCATGGAAGCCTAGGACCAGAGGGGAAACCCTTGTCGCATCTAGGGAGGAGGTCAAGGAAGAAGAAGAAGATGAAGAAGGGGGGCTCTCTCCCCCTCTCTCCTGGTGGCACCGGAATGCCGTCGGGGCCATCATCGTTACCACAATCTACATCAACAACTTCGCCACCGTCATCACCAACTCTCTCCCCCTCTATGCAGCAATGTAACACCTCTTCTCCCCGTTGTAATCTCTACTTGAACATGGTGCTCAACGCTATATATTATTTCCCGATGATGTATGGCTATCCTACGATGTTTGAGTAGATCCGTTTTGTCCTATGAGTTAATTGATGATCGTGATTGGTTTGAGTTGCATGTTTTATTATTGGTGCTATCCTATGGCGCTCTCCGTGTCGCGCAAGCGTGCGGGATCCCTGCTGTGGGGTTTGCAATATGTTCATGGTTTTATTATTGCCTGCTTTGCGTGAGTGATAGAAACACAAACACAGATAAGTGGGTTATGGCGTATGGGAATAAAGAGGACTTGATACTTTAATTCTATGGTTGGGTTTTACCTTAATGATCTTTAGTAGTTGTGGATGCTTGCTAGAGTTCCGATCGTAAGTGCATATGATCCAAGAAGAGAAAGTATGTTAGCTTATGCCTCACCCTCATATAAAATTGCAATAATGATTACCAGTCTAGTTATCGATTGCCTAGGGACAAATAACTTTCTTGTGACAAAAAGCTCTCTACTAAAACTAACTTAGTTGTCTCTATATCTAAACAGCCCTAAGATTTTATTTACGTGCTCTTTATTAGCTTGCAAACCTATCCCATCACACCTAAAAAGTACTTCTAGTTTCATACTTGTTCTAGGTAAAGAGAACATTAAGTGTGCGTAGATTTGTATTAGTGGTCGATAGAACTTGAGGGAATATTTGTTCTACCTTTAGCTCCTCGTTAGGTTCAATACTCTTACTTATCGAAAGAGGCTATAATTGATCCCCTATACTTGTGGGTTGTCTATTCCCCTCGTAAGGGGAGGAAGAAGAAGAGGGCGGCCTCTGAAGACCCGAAGGGGGAGGAGCCCAAGAGGGGGAAGGTGATCCTCCAGGACAGTTCGGACTCAGAAGCCGAACTGGTCCCCAAAAGGCCTCCCAGGGTGAAGCCCCTAGCCGAATCATAAGTATTTCAGATACTTACTGTCTATCTTCAGTTCTCTCCTTTCTATTATAAAAGCCTTTTTGCTATGTGCCTTTCAGCCCTCCACGCGAGCTCCCAAACACTCTGTTGTCGGAGGGGAACTCTCTGCCGCCCGAGATGGCAGAGAGAGATGCCGCCACGAGCCCCTCGCCTATCACCATGGATGACACTGAGGTGTTATCCCGAAGGACCTCTCCTGGCCGCGGAGGGCAAACGAAGCTATTGAGAAGGCGCCCGAGGTTAATACCTCTGTTTCCAAAGACATAGGGCAGGTGACCCCTATGACAACCGACGGTGGGGACCCCCAACAATCCAGGCCTCGGTCGGACACCATTCCAGAGACCAATGCGGATCCGGGATCAGGTGAGCAGCCCCCTACGAAAGAGGGGGAGGAGCATTAGCTCCAACGCAGACCTCCACTAATCCGGAGGCGCCGAATGCTCTAGAGGAAGCACTACAACGTGCTTCCATCGTGGAGGAGCACCGCACCTTGATGGGTGCGGTGGTGGAGAAGGTTTAGTCTGCAAAAAGCAGACTGAACAAAGCGTTCACCAGCCTAATGACAGGCTTTGAGGTATGCGACGTAATGTCCTAAACATTTTTATTTCATATAGAGTAATATACCTGTAGATAGAAAGTAGCCCGTGAGGCTCTGTCCGGTTTAAAAGAAACCGAAGAGAGGATCCACATAAAATTCAGGAAAGTTAACATACTTCTCTATTATTGTAACAGGCTTCCCTGTTGGTGGGGACCGCCAAAGCCGCCGAAGTGTCCAAACTCAATCGGAAGCTTCGGGTGGCTAATGAAGAATTTGACCGCATTAACAAGCGGTTCGGCGAGACGCAAGGTAAATCTTTGAAAGATTTTACTTGCATATCAAAAATGATATATATTTTCAGAGGTTAACTTGTTTAATGCTTTGATTATGAGCATAGTTGGTGCAACCGAGGTCAATTCCCTTAAAGGTCCCTTGCCCAAGCCCAAAAACAGGCGAAGGTAAGCAAGGCAGCTGCTGACAAAGCGGCTGCAGAACTGAAGACCGAGCAGGACGCCTGCCGCTGTCGGCGTCCTGGGAACGGGGGTCCCCAGACTTTCCTGCCTGCAGCCCACAGCATGGCTCTGCTAGTGGCCCCGTACGGCCCATCTTCACCAGCAAACACTCAAGACCCTCACAAGGGGCCAAACCTCGCGAGGCGAACGATGCAAGACCTCCTCGGGGGCGGCCTCACCAGGCTGGCTCGCGAGGGGCGGAGAAATCAAGGCAAGTGGCACCTCGCGAGGTTCCTGTGACGCAAGCCATGGTGACCAAGGCCAGGCGGACACCAGGCGGGCGCCAGCGTGCGTAGTGTCCTCGTTTCCTCTTTGGTGCTAAAGGGACAGACGCAGGCGAGGAGTCCCGATGTAACAGGCAAAGGTTTCCATATCGGTGCAACAAGACCAAGACCGGCAGGATGGACGTCACCGGGGAGCCCAGGACAGCGTCACCACCAGAGCCTTTGGCAGGCGAAGACCACCCTTTTGTCAGGATAGCTTGTATTAGCTGTCTCCCTTCAAATTGGCGGTTGTGGGATCCCTTCCCGCCTAATATTTGGGAAGAGGACCCGGGCCTCTATATATAGGACTAGCCACCACCATAGGGAGGCATCTTATCTTGGACCGGATCCATTCCACCAAGGGCACCACACAAACTCACCAAGCACAAGAGCACCTCTCCTCAGGAGGCCGTTCTTCCCTTGTAACTATTCATCCTCAGCCTAAGAGGCAATCCACCACACCACACTGGAGTAGGGTATTACACCATGAGGGAGTCCTAGATTAGGGGGTCTCTGGACAGCCGGACCATATCCTTTGGCCGGACTATTAGACTATGAAGATACAAGATTGAAGACTTTGTCCCGTGTCCAGATGGGACTCTCCTTGGCGTGGAAGGCAAGCTTGGCAATACGGATATGTAGATCTCCTCCCTTGTAACCGACTCTATGTAACCCTAGCCACTCTGATGTCTATATAAACTGGAGGGTTTAGTCCGTAGGACAACATACAATCATACCATAGGCTAGCTTCTAGGGTTTAACCTCTACGATCTCGTGGTAGATCAACTCTTGTAATACTCATATCATCAATATCAATCAAGCAGGACATAGGGTATTACCTCCATCAAGAGGGCCCGAACCTGGGTAAACATCGTGTCCCCTGCCTCCTGTTACCATCCGCCTTAGACACATAGTTCGGGACCCCCTACCCGAGATCCGCCGGTTTTGACACCGACATTGGTGATTTCATTGAGAGTTCCATTGTGTCATCGTCATAGGGAAGGATGCCTCGTCTCGTTGTCAAGGACAACATCACCTCTGGGGGAGCCCTGGCTGTAGGCCAAACTCTCCGACTAGGCGGCTTTGTCATGACCACCCGCTCGGCCGCTGCGCCGACGATGACTTCTCGGGTCATCGAAAATAGCCTCCACATCGGCTCGAAATTCACCGAGCAGATGGATCCAATGGAGCTCTCCTCTTTGAACGAGCTCTTGGATCGCATCGCCGCTCTGGGAGTCGCTACGGACTACGATCGGATTGGGCTTAAACCCGACCAAAGGGAAATTAACTCTCCGCCGGTCACCCATCAGATAGCGGTGGTGGAGGAGCAATGCGGCGATTCTCCCTCTATCCTGAGGATGAACTATGTCTGGATTCCCGAGGACTCTGAGCCGGATACCCGCTCATGGGAGGACATCGCCCTAACCCTGAACCTAGAATCAGGCTGCATACCGAACCTGCGGGACAACATGCCAAAGCCCGAACTTCCAAGATCAGAAACTCCCTCGCCCTGGGGTCTCAGATTGGGTCAAGGTCTGGACTTAAGTCCACCCACCCACCTAGATACAAACGATCTTTCCCACATTAGGCAAGAGCCCCGAGAGACAGTACATCACTATTGGGCCAGATTCCTCCTTGTAATGAACAAGGTCAAGGACTGTCGCGAGGAAGACGCAATTTCGTTCTTTTGCAACAATTGCACGTACAATGGAATCATCAATGCCATAAGTCGCCATGACATAGCGCACTTCGCTGACCTGGCGGCCATAGTACGGAAGTACTGTGTGATGGAAAGTGCCTGGAAAACCCAAACAAAATTTTGGGATAATCCGGCTCTGACAAAACCCCCAGTCCGAACTAAAAGGGTGCACTCTCATAAGTCACCCGACTCAATTACAAATAAGAAAAAGCCCACTACATGGCATGGAACCTTATTGGAGGGATGGCTTAATGGGCCCTGCAAAATTCATAGTACAGCGGATACCATACCAACACATAGCCTTAGAGCATGTTGGGTACTCCGGCAGGTGGCCAAGAGCGGTGAGGATATCCTCATCGAAACTACCTCAGAGCACCCTCCCGTGGATAGCAATACAGTATTGACAGTCTTCGAGACCTTCACCTCAAATAATAGGCGTAAGTGAGCACTCCACAGCCTTGCCGAAGTCTGCCATGTGGCAGCAATAAATCCATGGAGCGACACGGCAATCACCTTCAATGCCAGTGACGAACCTAAATTCCGAATAGCCCGAGCACTAGCCGCCTTGGTCCTCAGTCCAATTGTGGACGACTTTTGGCTCACTAAAGTGCTCATGGACGGCGGCAGCGGATTAAACCTCATTTATGAGGAGACTCTTCAAAAAATGGAAATACACAGAAACCGTATTGAGCAAAGTAGCATGACCTTCTGAGGAATCATCCCTAGTCGGGAGGCACGTTGCGCTGGGAAAATCACACTAGATGTGGTATTCGGCACTCCGGAGAATTACAGGTCCGAAGAAATTACATTCCAAGTGGCCCCGTTCAGTAGCAGATACCACGCCCTTCTAGGGCGGGAGGCATTCATGATCTTCCAAGCCATACCCCATTACGAGTACATGAAGCTCAAAATTCCCGGGCCCAATGGAATCATCACTCTAGCTAGTGATCCGGATATAGCACTCCGTGTCAAGAAAAAAACAGCCGCACTGACCCTCTAGGCATTATCCAAAGCCCTTGTGGCAGAGGAATTAACCGTGCTGCGCTCCACAATGGACAGGGACGACGTGATACTAGACAAAAGATCCAAGTCCACTTATTTTAAACCAGCGGATGAAATAGTCAAATTCCAAGTCCATCCAACAGACCCCACAAAAACAGCATCCATCGGGGCATAGTTAAACCCCGATGTAGACGTCGCACTACGGGAGTTCCTACGCGAGAATTGGGACATATTCTCCTCTCACCCTTCAGACATGCCAGGAATCCCACGCAGGCTGGCCGAGCATAGCCTAAAGGGATTCAAGCCGGTCAAGCAGACTCTTCGGCGTTTCTCCGAACCTAAGCGACAAGCCAAGGGAGAGGAGCTAGCCAAGTTACTGGAGGCCAGATTCATTAGAGAAATAAAGCATCTGGACTGGCTAGCAAACCTGGTGACGGTACCAAAGAAGGACAAATCCTGGCGCCTATGCGTCGACTTCAAGGACCTTAATAAGGCTTGCCCAAAGGATCCCCTCCCCCTCCCTCGCATCGATCAAATTATCGACGCTACCGCAGGACACGACTCATTGTGCTTCCTCGATGCATACTCTGGTTACCACCAAATTAAGATGGAGGAGTCCGATCAAGCCGCAACGGCATTTATCACTCCATATGGCCCCTTCTGTTTTAACACAATGCCCTTCGGGCTCAAAAACGCTGGCACAACATATCAGCGCATGATTCAGACATGTCTGGAAAAGCAGATCGGCAAAACAATGGAGGCATACATAGACGATGTGGTCGTTAAAACCAGACACGTCGACTCCTTAATAGACGACTTGAGGCTTACGTTCGACAATCTCCGAGCATACGACATTAAGCTCAATCCAGAAAATTGCGTTTTCGGCGTACCCGCCGGAAAGCTCCTGGGCTTTATCGTCTCCAGTAGAGGAATTGAAGCAAATCCAGCTAAAATCCGAGCTCTGTCGCAGTTGGCTATCCCAACTGACCTCAAGCAAATCCAGAAGTTAACTGGATGCGTGGCGGCCTTAAGCCGCTTTATCTCCCGATTAGGAGAAAATGCACTCCCCCTTTATCGCCTTCTTCGGTGCACTGAACACTTCGAGTGGACGGACGCAGCCACAGCCGGATTAGAAGAAATAAAAGCCATCTAGGCCACCAACCCAATCTTGGCTGCGCCAAATGTCGCCGAACCAATGTTGTGGTATATAGCGGCAACTCTCCAAGTTGTAAGCGCAGTGCTCATCTCGAACAAGAGACGGACGGACACAAATTCCCACTTCAAAAGCCGGTCTATTATGTCTCCACTGTCCTCACTCCATGCAAATCACGGTACCCGCATTATCAAAAGATAGCATACGCGGTATTTATGGCATCTCGAAAATTACGACACTACTTTCATGAGTGTTCAAACACGGTGGCTTCAGAAGTACCACTCAACGACATAATAAAGAACCACGATGCCACGGGCCGGATTGCCAAATGGGCAATCGAGCTCCTCCTGTTCGACATAACATATAGACCACGGAGAGCCATTAAGTCGCAAGTACTGGCTGATTTCGTCGCCGAATGGACAGAAGCCGAACTCCCTAAAGATTACGGCACATACTCCAATTGGATCATGCACTTCGACAGCTCTAAAATGCTGGCTGGTCTGGGGGCTGGCGTCATCCTAACGTCCCCCACTGGAGATACAGTCCAATATGTACTCCAAATACTATATACATACTCCAACAACGCAGCCGAATACGAGGCCCTATTACACGGTCTCCGGATGGCAGTTTCCATGGGCATTCAACGCCTGTAGGTGCGTGGGGACTCGAACCTCGCAGTATGTCAAATAAATGGAGACTTTGATGCCAAGGATCCGAAAATGGCGGCATATCGCCATGACGTCCTCAAAATGTCAGCCCGGTTCGAGGGGCTTGAATTCCACCATGTGGCTCGGGAAAACAATCAGGCGGAGGATATCCTGGCCCGTATCGATGATAAGCGCGACCCTGTCCCACCTAACATCTTGCTGGAGAAACTGTTTAATTCATCCGTGGTACGGGAAGGGGACACCGGTAACAATAGTCTGGACCCGGCCACAACATCAGATACTGAACACTCTGACACAATCGGAGGCTCTGCCACCGAAATAACACCTTCAGCCCATGTGATAATGGCCGTCATCGCCCCGTGGACAGAACCATTCCTGGCCTACCTAACCAGGTAGGAACTACCCGAGGACCAAAATGAGGCACGCTGCCTAGTGCGGCGATCTAAAGCCTACAAGGTCCACGAGGGAGAGCTTTATAAGAAAAGCACTACCGGAGTCCTTCAAAGGTGCATCTCCGAAGAGGAAGGGCGGAAGCTTTTGGCAGAAATCCATGCTGGACTCGGTGGCCACGATGCCGCAGCCTGGGCCCTTGTAAGCAAGGCCTTCCATACATGTTTTTATTGGCCGACGGCCCGAGCAGATGCACATTATCTTGTCCAACATTGCGTCGGTTGCTAGCTTTTTGCAAACCAAAGCCATATGCCGCCCACCGCTCTCCAAACAATACCCATTACTTGGCCCTTTGCGGTCTGGGGGCTTGATATGGTCAGGCCCCTTAATGGGGGAACCCATAAGAAAAAATACTTAATGGTCATGGTGGATAAATTCACCAAATGGATAGAAGCCAAACCTGTTAAAATGGCTAAATCCAAACCGGTGATAGACTTCATATCTGGGGTTGTACACCATTACAACATCCCCCACAGCATCATCACTGACAACGGCACGAACTTTACAGCCGACGAGGTAAAACTTTGGTGCAGCAACATGGGCATCAAGCTCGATTATGCTTCTGTCTATCACCCGCAAACTAACGGTCCAGTCGAGTGGGAAAATGGTCTCATCATGAGTGGCAGCAAACCCAGATTAGTGCGATCCTTAAAGGAATCAAACATGCACTGGGTAGAGGAGCTCGACTCCGTACTATGGGGGCTGCGGACCACGCCGAATCGCACTACCGAATACACACCGTTCTTTATGGTGTATGGCACAAAGGCGGTTCTGCCCTGCGACATAATTCATGAGTCACCTTGAGTGCGCATGTACGAATAAAAAGAGGCCGAGCTCGATCGGCAGGACAATTTGGACGCCTTGGAGGAGGAGCGCGACGTGGCAAAAGCCTGTTCCGCATTCTATCAGCAGCAGGCTCGAAGGTATCAAAGCAGAGAAGTACGGGCCAAAACCTATAAGGTTGGCGAACTAGTTCTACGCCTACCGGAGAAGAAAAGAACAAGCTCAAGCCCAAATGGGAAGTACCCTTCATTATTGACCAGGTTCTGACCGGTGGAGCGTACCGTCTGCGAGATGCATCGGACAATCGACTCGTGCCAAACCCATGGAACACAGCCAGACTCCGAAGATTCTACGCCTAGTGCCGGACTCTATGTTCGTCTCCTTACCTCTGTCAATTTTTTGCATATCAATTATCTGTCTTTTCTCTCTTTCTCTCTTTTTTTATTCTCCTCAAGGCCTTAAAAGGCTAAACCTGTGTCTTGGTTGCACAATCTTGACGCGCTAACCGCGCTCATTATACCTGGGGCTTCTTATACAGAAGCTTAATATAACTATTTTTCTGGGCTTTATGCCCCACACATGTGTTACTCTTACGCATGTTCCTTTTCTCGCCATTATATACATCGATATGACTTAAGTTTTGGCCAAGATGGGTTGCCTGGCTCTTGTATTTATGCCCTACGTTCCCGTTAATTTGGCTAGGGCATAAGGGGAGCACCTCTGCGATTGTTATTGCCGGGTCAGCCAGATGTGTACCTCAGACTGGGTGAAGCCGAAAGCTAGCGTTCTTAAGGGAATATTCGGTCGGTGAACAAAAGATGACTTTTATTTAATTTGACACATGCCTCCAGATGTTTATAGCATGCGTCTCTTTTCGCAGTTCGGACATGCACATTAGGGCATGCGTACCCAGGGAAAGGAACCCTTAACGGAACTATTCTCCCTGGAAGATGTTTCTTACTATCCATGTAATATAACATAGCTAGTTGGGTACTTGTCTGTTCAAGCACTTATGACCCCTACGCCTGGTTTCCATGCATACCCCATTTTTTACATAACCAAGTGGGTATTCGGATACACTCCGGACTATCGGGTCCAGAGGTCGAAGCGAAAAGGTCCGCCATGAAAAATGATTTACAATCCGGCTAGGGACATTATATATGTAACTTGAAGTACACAGTCACTAAGACTGATTAAATTCTTCCTCTATACCATCCAATAGGAAGTCTAGCCTACAATCCTGTTGGGAATACTTTGCGGCTAATTCTACTTGGTCATACACCAAACTGACGGGGATCTCTTTCCCATCGGGCCACACAGGTCCGACCTCGGCCATGTGGTTTGGGTCAGCTTTGGTATATCGCGTCTTCACCATAGCCCAGGCTCCCCTTGCACCTTATCGGCAGGATGATATCTTCCATAATCGGAAGCGCCTCCGCGCTCCCTTGAGCTTCTCTACAAGCTCCCCCAGGCCTCCTGGCGGGGACGCGGAAGGCCACAAGGCTTGGGCAATACCCTGCATCACCTGCTGAACTTGTTCGTGCAGTTGTGAGAGCTCTGGTAGAAGATCACCCACAGATCCGGGCATCTCCTCCGCGGGATGACCCGTCAGCATACTTGCAGACATAACTCTATTAGCTGGCTTCTTCACCGAACTCCTTCAAAAGTTTGTTCAAGCACTTACTAAAAATGTCGCGTCGAAGCCGCTTATTCTCCTTTACGGAGTCTGCAAGCTGGGCTCGGACGTCTTTCAGTTCCACATCCAGCCGGATATTGGCGTCCTGGAGATTATTTTTCTCCTGCCTGACCCGCGTAAGCACGTGCTCGCCAGCATTTAGCTGTCGATTAGCACGTTGCGCATCCTCCGGCACGGCCTCCGGATTCACTCCGGGGTCATCTGCAACATCTACTGTTAGATTTGCATGTATGCCGCATGCTATCTGGTACCTCTAATTCTTTGCAATGGAAGCAAATGTTACCAGAGGGGGCCTTCTCGGACTCCTTCAACGCGGCCACCGCGGCCTGTAGCTGGGCTTTGCACTCTTCCAGCTCTTGAGACAATAGGGTATTCTTCTCTGTAAGAACCTGCACAAATAATGATCCTTAAATTAGTTTTGTCAACTGTTTCAATTCTCAGAGGCTACTGATATATATAATCGTCAGATTTTCCTACCCGTATATCCTTTACATACTGGTCCGTGGCTCTGGCAAGACCATTTTGAGCAGCACGGATGTACGTGTCTCCTGAGTTGAAGGCATCGGACGCCTCTTGGGAGAAACAAGCGTCACGGAGTACGGCCCGGCGATGCCTGTGATTCATGGCGCTCTCCACTTCGGAATTTGTAGCAGATAGTCTGTCTGCATCCTCTATAAGAGGAGCATCCGCCGTCTGCCCCGTGTTAGCTTCCGCCTCTATAGCCAGCCATGGAGCCTGACTGGCGGAGGCGTGATCGGTGGCCTCTCCGGATATAGTCCGCTGAGCGTTTTTCCTGCTAGGAAACATGGATGTCATTATATTTTAAAGAAAGACGACAACCACGGAGTGAGGTTTTGTATCATACCTCTGCGCCGGCATCTCAGTCCTGACCGCCTTCCTTTTTGGCCTACCCGGCTTCGGTGCCCCGTGTTGGCGAGTCACTGTGGGTTCGGCATGGCGTCCCGAAGGCCTTCCCTGTAAAACAGCATATGTGTACGGTAGGTGAAGTGCATAAAAGGGGATCTTTCTTGGAAGTTGGGACTCTTGTTTTCCCTTACCTGTGATGCAGGGAGTAGCCTAGGATAGTCGGCTATAATGGCCACCACGGCGTCATCGCAGCTCAATTGATAGAACGTCCTATCTATCAGCTCCACAAATATGTCCAGATCCTCTTCAAGTCCGGGATCGAGGGCTCGGTGAGGGTCCTCCGTTGTGGAGGCGGGCTGTTGACCTCCCTTACAGCTTTTCGCAGCTCCTGCCGTGAAACGGCAAGGTGAGTATTTACGACAAAGAATGTGGGAAGGTTGGGAGTAAAGAGTGACAACTCACCCAGCTTGGAGGGTTGTACATGGAGAATCCATCCCGTGGCTTAATACGGATGAACTCCTCTTCCTCTCACTTGAACAATTCGGGCAGAATTTTTGCTAAAGCAGTAGCGGAGTCCGGTCCCTTATGCCTGCAGCGGGTGGCATCATCTTCCCCGTTAAAGCACCACAGGGGGTGCCCTTGATATTGAAGTGGCTGCACCCCCTGCATTATGCATATTGACATAACCTCAATTATTGTCAATCCTGATTGAGCCAGCACTTTAATCCGGTCGATCAGGTAAAGGACCTCTCCGCTATCTTCCTCCTGGGGGCTCCGTGGGTGCCAGCTTCGGCGTTTCTTCAGAGGAGCATTGTGGAACTTGGGAACACCCCTCCGAACAGGGTTTGGATGGGGGACGTCCTCCATGTAAAACCACTTCGAAGTCCAGTCTTCGGATGTCTTCTTCGGGGTACCGGACAGGTATCCGGTCCCGGTGATGCACCATATTTCAGCTCCGCCCACTTGATATAGTGACCCCTCCTATGTACGGGGCACAAGGCAGAATAGCCACTTCCACAGCTCGAAATGAGCCTCGCGGCCCAGAAACAGCTCACAAAGGGCAACATAACCAGCGATATGTAATATGGAAGCGGGGGTAAATTATGCAACTGGAAGCCGTAAAACTCCAGGAGCCCGCTGAGAAACGGATGGATTGGAAATCCAAGTCCACTTAGTAAATAAGGGACAAGGCATACCCGCTCCCCTTGGAGGGATTGGGGAAGCTCTCCGCTTGCTCCCCGCCATTATAGGTGGCGAGCCCGGCTCGAACGGGGACCATATATGCTGGAGGGAGAAATTCCTGGGTCTGCAACGCTACTAATTGGCTGTGTGGGACAGAACACTTATCCTAGTCACCAGGCTTAGAGCTACGGGAGCGGGAGGAGGAGCTGCGGTGGCCGGCCATGTTGGAATGGATTTTTCCGAGCGCGCTCTGATGGAAACTCGCCGTGGGAGGATGGTGTGGTTTGGATATAAGAATCCCCGTCCCTTTAATAGACAGTTTATTTACATGGCTAGGGTGGCGAATGTAAAAATGCCCTGGCTCCTCGCATTCGCTCGACACGTGGAAGATAGCCCTTATTGGGCGCAGAAGCCAAGAAGTGCAACATTTATGGGGAGCCGGACACTACTCAGCAGATATTCAGAATTTGGAGAGGAACCCGCCTTGCGATGCCGAAGACGAAACTGCGCGCCGGACTCATCGTCATTGAAGCCTGATTCGGGGGCTATTGAGGGAGTCCTAGATTAGGGGGTCTCCGGACAGCCGGACTGTTGGACTATGAAGATACAAGATTGAAGACTTCGTCCCGTGTCCGGATGGGACTCTCCTTGGCGTGGAAGGCAAGCTTTGCAATACGGATATGTAGATCTCCTCCCTTGTAACCGACTCTGTGTAACCCTAGCCCCCTCCGGTGTCTATATAAACCGGAGGGTTTAGTCCGTAGGACAACATACAATCATAACATAGGCTAGCTTCCAGGGTTTAGCCTCTACGATCTCATGGTAGATCAACTCTTGTAATACTCATATCATCAATATCAATCAAGCAGGACGTAGGGTATTACCTCCATAAAGAGGGCCCGAACATGGGTAAACATCGTGTCCCCTGCCTCCTGTTACCATCCGCCTTAGACGCATAGTTCGGGACCCCCTACCCGAGATCCGCCGGTTTTGACACCGACACACCACATCGGTGGCCCGAACCAGTATAAATCTTGTGTCCCTTTGTTCTGCGAGTTCGACGTGCCGAACCATGAGATCGCGGTGAGGGAGAGTATGAGGGGGAGGAGAGATCTTCGTGTGCACCCCAGTGTACGAACCTTAAGGGTTTTGCCAGAACCAGAAATCTGACATTTGGCACGCGAGGTAGGGGTGTGTTGAAGCTTTCCTTCCGTTGATCCACGTTCCACCGCTCCACCGCATCCATGTTAGACGCGCGTCGAGCCCGCGCCGAGCGTCGGGCCGCCCTCACCGCCCGTGTCGCTTAGACAGCCCTTGTTGGTGGGCCTCCCCATCGTTCTCCATCTCCTGTTGCCAACGCCGCTATCGGCCCGGCAGTAAATGAGCAGCAAGCATCATCACTGGACCCCTCCATGCGGTGGGACGGCCGCACCGCCACCCCGTCGCTGACTCCGGCCGGCTCATTATCTCACGCTCGTCGCGCACCAACGGACGCGTAGGCTGCGCTGCTCATGGCACGCAAGCTCCTGCGCTACCACCCGGTCGATGACCTCTACGAGGACTGGTTAGACTGCATCGCCGAGCTCGTCAGCGCCGCTGGGGGCTCTCATGCACCATCCCTCTCGCTGCCTCGCCCACCTCCGGCCGCGGGCGACGTAGCTCACGGAGCACCTCCGCCGCCTCCGCATCAAGATGGCGTCCTTGCGCCAAGACACGCATCTCGCAAAGCATCACCGCCCACTCCGCGTCAAGACGGTGTCCTCGCCCCAAGACGCACGGTCCCGTGGCGTGATCCGCCATGCTGTGTGCCCGCACACGAAGAAGGAAGCTGCCAAGAGGTTCCCCGGCCGCAAGAAAACGCTCCAGCGCTCCCGGCGCCACCACGACAAGACCACGTGCCGCCTGTGGTGGCGGTGCGCAAACATCAAGGGTAGGCCCCGCCCCTGCAGAGGGCCCCGGTGGCCACTGCAGGCTGCCGCACCTTCGCTCTCGAGTTACGCACTGTCGTTTAGCCAAGCAAGTTCAAGCCGGATCTGCCTTCGCGCTACGATGGCACCCCCGACCCCGCGGAGTTCCTGCAGCTCTACGAGCTAAGCATCGAGGCGGCCAACGATGATGAAAAGGTCATGGCGATCTCGTTTCCCATGGCCCTCAAGGATGGCGCCCGCTCATGGCTCCTGAACCTGCCCGCGTGATCAATCTCCTCCTGGGGTGAGATTCGCAACCGCTTCATCACGAACTTGCAAGGTACTCGCGGCCGTCCTCCGGCCACGGGCGACCTGTGCCGCATCAAGCAACAGCCGGGAGAGACCCTGCAGAAGTACATCCAGTGCTTCAACAACATTCGTCTCAAGATCCCCAAGGTGATGGATGAGGCCATCATCTCAGCATTCTCTGATGGCGTTCGCGACATCAAGATGAAGGAGGAGCTCGCCATCCACAAGGAGCTATGCACGACTCTGGAGTTGTTCAACATAGCAACCAAGTGTGTAAGAGCTAAGAAGGGGTGTCTCTCCCTCCTCAAGCTCCCTGCTGCCGACCCAGAGGAGAAGAAGGCCAAGGTCAAGGACGTGAAGCGCAAGGGAGTGACCGTGCTCGCAGCAGAGCCGGACACAAAGCGCGGCCGGGACCACCCCGAGTCGTCCAAGGGCAGCCATCCATTCTGCGCCTTCCACAACATCCACAGCCACAACACCAACGATTGTCAAGAGCTCAGGGCCATCCGAGATGGACGCTTCGGTCGACACCCCGAGCACAACAACCGGGGCTACGGCCGAGGAGGAGGACGAGGCGGAGGACGCTGGGATGATCGCGGCCCCCGCCAGGAGTGGCACGACCGGCCTCATGACGGCCACTGCCAGGAGCAGCCTCGTGAGGGCGCCTGGCGCGACCAAACTCGCGAGGACCGTCCTCAGGGCAATCCTGGCCTCCCTCCGCTGCCGCCACCACCAAGAAGGAACCACGACCACCATCAGGACTAGGGGGCTGGGGGCTTCCAGGAACCGCGTGCTATCACCTGCATCTTGGGCGGAGCTCAGGCCCCAGCATCTCCGTGTATCTTCAAGCAGTTTGCTCGCGAGGTGAACGCAGCCCTTCCTAGGCTCGAGGCCACACGCCCGATCAGGTGGTCCAAGTACGCCATCACCTTCAGCTCGGCGGACCAGCTCAAATGCGCGGCGACCGCCGGCGTCCTCCCGATGTTGTGTTCACTCGTCATCAGCAATGTCCAAGTCACCAAGACCCTCATCGACAGCGGCGCGAGGCTCAATGTCCTGTCCGTCGAGACGTTTGATAGCCTCCAAGTGACATACGATCAGCTTCAGCCCACCAAGCCCTTCTTAGGAGTGACCGACGGCTCCACCACCCCGATAGGGCAAGTCCGCCTTCCTGTCACCTTCGGTCAGCGCGACAACTACCACACCGAGCTCGTCGACTTTGACGTTGCTCACATCCGTCTGCCATACAATGCCATCCTTGGGTATCCGTCCTAGGCCAAGTTCATGGCAGTGACCCACCACGGCTACAACGTCCTCAAGATGCCAGAAAGCGGCAGAATCATCACAGTCCCCTATGAAGAAAGAGATGTGGCGTGCTCCCTCAAGCGCGCCTTCCAAGCTGCAGCAATCGAAGACCCTGACAGCGAGGGCACATAGTGCCCTCCTGAGGCCACTCCAAGAAGAAGAAGCAACTAGTCCGCATAGGGCCTCAGGGGAGTGGCGCCTCCAGCGGTGCCACATCAAGATCGGTGCCCGCGCCTGGGGCGCCTCCCTCCCTCGCATAGGAAGGCGCGCCCAGTGCCCTCCTCGGGTAGGGCTCGGGGGCTCTCTTCTGGAGGGCCTCAGACCTGGCCAACATCATGAGGGATGCGCTCGAGAACCACGTGGAGGCGTGCTTCGCGGCACATTTCCCTTAGGAGGGCACCGGGCGAGGAGCGCCCGGCGCTCAGGAGTTCATCATCAAGGCCACCCAGGAGCTTCAGGAAGCAAGGGTAATACGCGGCGACCACCACCCACCTGGTGCAGCTCCCCATCCAGGCAAGGGTGGCGAGCTGCGCGTCTGCATCGACATCCCAGGGCTTAACAGGGCCGCATCTCAGGAGCCCTTCTGGCCTTCGTGCGCTGGTCGGTGCGAGGGTCCACCTCACAGCTACATTCGCATGCCGTTTGGCCTGCCGAGCGTGGCAGCCGCCTTCCAGCGCTACCTACGAAGCATCCTGGCAACCCAGGAGGCCAGGCATCACGCAGTCCTGGCGGAGATGGAGACGGTCCTCAGGGAGCCCAACTGAGCCCCCAGAGCCTCCCGAGGCTTAGGGCCTCGGCGGCTCGTGAGGAACGACTCCTACTACGACCATCGACGCATGAGTCTGGCGCAGCACAAGGAACCGACTCTGGACTGCCAAGATAAGTTCCACACCTGGGTCGGCCAAGCGCTACGGCATAAGATTTCCACCTCTCGCAGCCTTGCTCCGGCGACATCGCCTCCCTTTCCCACCTTTAGGTAGCTGATTGCACGCTAAAGGGGACCTCTTGAGCATCGCGGCTCAGGAGCTCTTACTGGACCTCGGGCCGCTCTCCTCCTGGCCTTGACCACGGCATCGCGACCTGGCATACCAGCGACGACTGCAACCTCCCTGGGCTCGGGACCTATTGGCGTAGAGCACCAAGCTGGCGCGGGGTTCGAAAGGGGAGACCAAGACAAAACAGGACATGCGTTCGCAAATTTTCATAATAAGGATATGTAGGATCGAAAGTATGTCTAGAGGGGGGTGATTAGACTACTTGACCAAATAAAAACTTAACCTTTTCCCAATTTTAGTTCTTGGCAGATTTTAGCTATTGTAGGACAAGTCAAGCAATCATCACACAATTCAAGCAAGCATGCAAAGAGTATATTGGCAGCGGAAAGTAAAGCATGCAACTTGCAAGAATGTAAAGGGAAGGGTTTGGAGAATTCAAACGCAATTGGAGACACGGATGTTTTTCCCGTGGTTCGGATAGGTGGTGCTATCCTACATCCACGTTGATGGAGACTTCAACCCACGAAGGGTAACGGTTGCGTGAGTCCACGGAGGGCTCCACCCACGAAGGGTAATGGTTGCGCGAGTCCACGGAGGGCTCCACCCATGAAGGGTCCATGAAGAAGCAACCACCCACGAAGGGTCCACGAAGAAGCAACCTTGTCTATCCCACCATGGCCATTGCCCACGAAGGACTTGCCTCACTAGCGGTAGATCTTCACGAAGTAGGCGATCTCCTTACCCTTACAAACTCCTTGGTTTAACTCCACAATCTTGTCGGAGGCTCCCAAGTAACACCTAGCCAATCTAGGAGACACCACTCTCCAAGAAGTAACAAATGGTGTGTAGGTAATGAACTCCTTGCTCTTGTGCTTCAAATGATAGTCGCCCCAACACTCAACTCTCTCTCATAGGATTTGGATTTTGTGGAAAGAATATTTGAGTGGAAAGCAATTTGGGAAGGCTGGAGATCAAGATTCATATGGTAGGAATGGAATATCTTGGTCTCAACAAATGAGTAGGTGGTTCTCTCTCAGAACATATGAGTTGGAATTGTGTATGTGTTCTGATGGCTCTCTCCTCGAATGAAGAGGAGGTGGAGGGGTATATATAGCCTCCACACAAAATCCAACCGTTACACATAGTTTTCCAATCTCGGTGAGACCGAATCAACAAACTCGGTCGGACCGAAAAGGTAAACCTAGTGACCGTTAGAGATTTTCGGTGGGACTGACATGCAACTCGGTAGGACCGATATGGTTAGGGTTTGGGCATAACGTAATCTCGGTGAGACCGATTACACAGACTCGGTGAGACCGACTTTGGTAATTAGCTAACCAGAGAGTTGGTCAGGCAAACTCGGTGGGACCGATTTGCTCTTTCGGTGAGACCGAAAAGTTACAAAAAGGAAACACTGAATTTACATTGCAATCTCGGTGGGACCGATCCGCTCTTTCGGTGAGACCGAAAAGTTACGAAAGGGAAACAGAGAGTTTGCAATCCCATCTCGGTGAGACCGAGATCCCTATCGGTAGAACCGAATTGCTAGGGTTTGGCAGTGGCTTATGACAAGTGAAACTTGGTGGCGCCGGATAGAAAGAATTGGTAGGACCGAGTTTGGCTTAGGGTTTAGGTCATATGTGGATATGGGAAAGTAGTTGAGGGTTTTGGAGCATATCACTAAGCACATGAAGCAAGAGGCTCATTAAGCAACACCTCATCCCTCCTTGATAGTATTGGCTTTTCCTAAAGACTCAATGTGATCTTGGATCACTAAAATATAAAATGAAGAGTCTTGAGCTTTTGAGATTGAGCCAATCCTTTGTCCTTAGCATTTTGAGGGTTCCACTTTCACCATCCATGCCATGCCAATCATTGAGCTTTCCTGAAATAGTCATCCTGGAATAGCATTAGCTCAATGAGCTATATGTTGTTATGAATTACCAAAACCACCTAGGGATATTTGCACTTTCAATCTCCCCCTTTTTGGTAATTGATGACAACATATAGATCAAAGCTTCGACAAATGATAATAAGCATGAAATATATCGTCGCTTTGAGAAGTATGTGATAAGTAAGAACTCCCCCTAAATTTGTGCATATTTAAAATTTTCTTTGGACTGCAAATGCACAAAGAGTTAGAGTCATGGGTTACTCTTCCATGTCACATACATCTTGGTGGAGCGCTTAAAATGATAAGAATGAAATACATGCACTCATCACCAATAAAAGTGAATGATCACATAAGATAGATAAGATAATAGCATTCACCAAGCTTTAAGTGTAGCTTATGATCAAACACATGATCATCAATGTATCACGAGCAATGACATAGTATCTCACACAAAAGCAAACAAAGTTCAAAAAAAACCACCAAATAAAACAAGAGAGAATAAAAGCAACACTCTCTCTCGAAGCCTATGATCTATACATTTTCTCCCCCTTTGGCAACAAGTTACCAAAAAGTTCCTAGAAAATGCATAGTGCTAAGTCGACACTCAGGCTTGATCTTCAGGTGGTGGTGGAGTCCGGAGCACTCCAAGGACGAAGCCTTCTGTAGACGTGGTCGGAGTCGAGGCTGAAGTGGACGCTGGAGCTGGTGGAACTGAGGCTGTAGCTGGTGCAGAAGTGGTGGCTCTGGTGTCAGCAACTGGCACTGCATGTGATCTCTGAGCTCTTGGCACTCTGGCAAATGCATCAGTTGTAGTCTTGCCTCTCCTCTCCTGCATGTCATCCTGAAGTTGTTCCACTGCAGGCTGAATCTCTGTTACTTTGACAGCCAAGTCATAGAACTTTTGTTCCATGATCCTCTCTAAGCTCTGCTGATTCTGAGTGAGGGTGGCCAGTCCTTGCTCAATCCTCAGTGTGGATGCAATCAAGTAACCAAGCTGCTCTTGTTTGGTTTTCAAGAAATACTCAGATGCCTCCTCTTGAGTTGGCATCTTGGCAGCTTTCTCCTTCCTTGCCTTCTCCTTCTTTGCTTGTGCTTGTGCAGATGATGGTTCATTCTCATTCATGACAACTTGATTATCTTCAAAGTCTGGATGGATGGGCAGGTGTTCCTTTTCCAATAAGTATATGCCTATGCCCATCTTCGAGTTGATCAAATCATGAATCTGAGGGGCATAACCACAGCTCCTCTTTTGATCTACTGCAGTCCTCTTGATAGTCTCTACTATGAGGCTCATGACCCTGAATTTCTGTGGTACATCAAATACATGAAGCAAATTGATTGCATGGCCTCTGATCATCTTGTGATCACCTGACTTGGGCAAGAGAGTGTGCCTCAAAATCCAATTAATAGTTGGCAGCCCAGACAGAAGATAATGCACTGAGCCAAATTTGAAAGTTTCAAGAGCTTCATTTGGATTTTCCTTGTACATATTGGACATAGAGTTGTGGTCCATCTTCTTCTTGGCATATACATCCAAGTCATCTTCCTGCTCTTCTGGGGCATTGATCAGCTGAGCCCATTCAGCAACTGTAGATTGGTACCTCGTACCTTCAAACATCCAAGTTATCCTACCATCTGGATAGAAGTGTGCCGTGGATTAGAATTGCATAATAAGTTCCTCGTTCCACTTTGTGAGCTTCTGCCCAACAAAGTCTGCTACTCCACATGCCTTGAAGTTGTCCTGCACTCCAGGGTAGTGCTCTTCGTTTTCCTTGATGTATTCCCAGTCGGCCCATCTCATATCACATACAATTGGCTTCTTGTCCAACAAAACTGTCTCATAGAAGTCCTGCTGTTCCTTAGTGTGGAACCTGTAGTCAACAGCAGTCCTTCTCCTTGAAGCATACGGATCTGCTTCTCTCCACTTCCTGAGCCCTGAGTCTCTCCTGAGCTTCATGTCCTCAGCCACAGGATGTGCATCATTGTGGTCTGGGATCTTGGGCTTGAGCTTTCTAAGAACTTGCTCTGCATCATCTTCTTCAGTGTCAGGCACTGGGGCCTTGTTCTTCTCAGCAGCTGGGATGCTTCTTGTATTCCTCTTTGGTTTTGGCTTTGGAGCTGGCTTGGCCTTGGAAGCAGCTGCCCCTGATCTTATGGCATCACCCATCAGCTTGGGTGCCTTAGGTGCTGGTGTAGCTACCTCTTCTTCCTCCTCCTCATCTTCCATGATGGAGGCCTTGCCAAGCACTCTGGCTACGGTTTTCTTCACCCTTTTCCTTTCTTTTCTTGCCTTCAGCAGCAACTGGCTCTATGGGAGTGGGCTTCTCAGTTTAAGCTCTGGCCTTTCACATAGGCTGCCTGCCTGCTGGCCTTTTGATCTTTAACCCTGGCTTTGTGCCCTGTGCTGGGCCATATTCCTTCTCGAGCACTACTCTCTTTGAAGTTTCTTCCTCTTCTGCCACATAGTCCTCATCCTCTGATTCTGAGGTTCTCTTCTTCCTCTGTCTGGTGGCAGAATTAGGCAGATTGCTAGGAGTACTTCTGCTGCCTTCATCTGAAGAACTTGAGGGACTAGTGCCCTCACTCATCTGCACTTGCTGTTCTGACACATTCTGGCTGTCACTTTGGTCTGACATGATGAACAAGCTGACTGCTGACCCTGTGAACAGTTTATAGATGAGGTAGAGTGGATGAGCATCACAAAATGCAGAGATTTTTGCAAAAGAATAATTCAAACACTTAGTTTTAGTTTCCCACTGAAAGCATCTCGGATCTACCGATTTCTAAACTTGGTGATACCGAAGCAGTTTTGGCACCTAAACTAGTGAACTCGGTCAGACCGAGTCACAGTTCGGTGGCACCGAGACTGCTAGGGTTTCACAGAGTTCCAAAATTGGTCACACCGATAAGTAATTCTCGGTCAGACAGAGTCTCACTTGTGCAATGGCATAAGCCAAATCGGTGGGACCGAGTTTTTCAACTCGGTGGGTCCGACATGGTTTCGACGGAAACCTAACCCTAAAATTTTTGAATTAAACCTAATCTACGAGTTCATTGACTGGATAGAAGTTTAACAAACGTGGCAAGAATCATGATGATCACAATGTGCTAAGAATCGGATTGGGGAATAGCACAAAGATCGAGTCCATACCCTAGTTCGGCGGAGACTCGCTACGGCGGCAACGGCAGGGTTGAATTTCCGTTGACGGCGACAGAGACCACCGACTGGAGGCGGCTGGCGGCGAGGAGACCATCCGAAGACCAAGTTGGCAGAGCAGGCTATCGCGCGGGCGAAGGGGTTCGGAGAAATTTCCAAATTTTTTCCCGTGACTATATATAGCCCGACCCTGTCGGTGTGACCGAGTGGAACAACTCGGTGGCACCGAGATGCAAAACTGTATACAGTTGTTGCAACTCGGTGTGACCGAATGGTTCAAATCGGTTGAGATCGAAAACCTAGATCAACTTAATGATCTCGGTAGGACCGAAAGTGGGGTATCGGCCAGACCGAGAATCATAAAGAGGTTTTGGAAGTTTAAGTCTATGACAAATCGGGGACTCCGAGTGCTCCTCACACAGAGTGGTTCGAATCTGACTTGATCAAATTTTGTGATGTAGCATGAATAGAGTTTGAGACGAGAAAAGCATAGATAGCTAGAGGAGGTTCTTAGGCATTCTTGTCCATCCACTTGGCAAAAGGAAATAAAACCAAACAATCAAAACAACAAGTGGATGTCCTCGAATGAGTAAAATATGCAACCGGCATGCTCACACAATAAGATGGCAAATGAAATATGTGACAAGGCATGCACAACCAATTCTAGCATCTATCAAGCAATTTGCGATGACAAGGTCATCTATATATGAGTATATTGACTTAGGAGTCAAGTGAGAACACTTGATCATAGGTCATACTCATCGTTTAAGCTCAAGTGGGGTTACCACTTTTACATAAAGCATTGTTGTGTTCACATCTTTAGAGTTGCTATAGCTCAAGTCTTAGAGTAAAGCTCCCCCTAGATGTGATATCCCCCCTTAGAGGGATGAACTAACCTCGGGTTTGTCGATGATGACTTCATGTAGATGTTGAAGATGTGGATGCTCAATCACTACTGGAATCAGCTAGTTTGCCATCTGCCAGTTCTTTGCCGTCCGCTAGCGGACGGCAAAGAAGCTCTTTGCCATCAGCTTCCAAAAAGCAGACGGCAAAGAACTGGCTGATGGCAAAGACCAAGTTTGCCATCAGCCAGTTCTTTGCCGTCTGCTAGCAGACGGCAAAGATTCTTTGGCGTCGGCTAGCGGACGGCAAAGAGGGAGGGGCCCCACTGACGAGCTGCAAAAAAAACCTAACGGGCCCCCTCTTTGCCGTCCGCTAGCGGACGGCAAAGAGCAAGAAGGCGGACGGCAAAGGGTGGCGGACGGCAAAGAGGGAGGCCCCACGTAACGTTAACGGGGCCGCGCCCCACACCCCCCCCTCTCTCTCTCTTTCTCTCCCACCTCCACCGCCTCATCGCACCACGCCCCGCCGCCGGCCCAGCGCCCCCCGCCGCCGCCCCAGCGGCCCCCGCCGCCGCCCCGGCGCCCCCCCACCCCGTCGCCCCCGCCGCCCCCACCGCCCTGCCGTCTGGGCGCCGCCACGCCCCGGCGCCCCGGTACCTCCGCGCCACGGCAGGGCCCGGCGCTGCCGCCCCAGGCCGCCCCGCCCCGCTCCTCCGCCGCCCCAGGCCGCACCGCCCCCCTCCTCCACCCTGCAGGTGATCTTCTTCCTTTTTTTCCTTTTTTCTATTTTTTTAGTTTTAGGTTTATGTTTAGTTTAGATTTAGTTTTGGTTTTAGGATTAGTTTTAGGTTTATAGGTTTAGTTTTAGTTTAGTTTTAGGTTTATATTTAGTTTTTTTCTTTTTCTGTTTTTTTAGTTTTAGTTTTAGGTTTAGTTTAGTTTTAGGAAAGAAGAAAAAGAGAAAAAAGAGGAGATCAGGAGAAGAAGAAGAGGAGGAGGAGGAGAAGAAAAAAGAAGAAGAGGAAGAAGAAGAAGAAAAAAGAGGAGAGGAGGAGAAGAAGAAGAGGAAAAAGGAAAGGAGGAAGAAGAAGAAAAAAGAGGAGAGGAGAAGAAGAAGAGGAAAAAGGAAAGGAGCAAGAAGAAGAAGAAGAAGAAGAAGAAGAAGAAGGAAAAAAAGGAAGAAAAGGAAAAAGAGGAAGAAGAAGAAAAGGAAATAAACCCGACCTGACACGGTACCCTGACCCCGACCCGGCACCCCGACACGACACCCCGACCCCGAGACCCCGACCCCGAGACCCCGACCCCGACACCCCGACTCCGACCCCGACCCCGACCCCGACCACGACCCCGACACCCCGACCCCGACACCCCGACCCCGACCCCGACACCCCGACCCCCCAAGCCTGACCCGACACCCCGACCCCGACCCCGACACCCCGACCCCGACCCGACACGGTACCCAGACCCCGACCCGGCACCCCGACACGACACCCCGACCCCGAGACCCCGACCCCGACCCCGACACCCCGACCTCGACCCCGACCCCGACACCCCGACCCCGACACCCCGACCCCCCAAGCCTGACCCGACACCCCGACCCCGACCCCGACACCCCGACCCCCCGAGCTTGACCCGACACCCCGATCCCGAGCCTGACCCGACACCCTGACCCCGACACCACACCCCGACCCCGAAACAACACCCCGACACCGACACGGCACTACCCCGACATCAACACGACACCCCGACCCCCCGACCCCGAAACAGCACCCCGACCCCGACACGGCACCCCGACACCGACAGGACACCCCGACCACCGACACCTCCCGAAAAGGTGTTCTTTGGCCTTCTAGAGGCCGACGGGGTCATATATTTGTGAATTATTAGTTAGGTCATATATTTTTCGATTTTGTTATGAAAAACATCATATATAATTGTGTTGATCGTGTAGTTTTAAATGTGCAGTTGTTTCATCGCTGCGAGGTTTGGTGTTCGACGACCTCGCCGTGCGTTTGACGAGCTCTGCCCCTTCGTTCGTGGGTGAGCACAAATGACAAGTCCTCCTCCCCCATTAATTATTTGATCTATTCCGATGAAACTTGATAGCTAGCTATATATGTGTCTTGAATCATCAGTATGCGTAACCAATATGTGTCTCCCGTTCGAAAGCGTCATAGTTATAAATATGCATGCATTTGCATATTTATAACCTTGATTCTTTCGAATTGTCCAACGCTATCCATGGACAGCCCGAGTATGTGTAGATTGGGTTCGTTTTCCCATATGCTTTGCTCCGGATCCGACGCATATATTTCGTCAGTGCCTCCCCTGTTGTTCTCCGGGTACACATCCTCTCTGTTTATTGCAGAGACGTGTATCAGGAGAACAGCGGGGAGGTGCTGCCGAAATTTTGCGTCGGATCCGGAGCATAGCATGGGAAAATAAACCCAATCTACACATACACGGGTGGGATTAGGACCTATCATTACCTATTAGAGTGTAGGTTGCATGGACGTAATAAAATTGACAAAGTAGATCAACTGATGAATATATACATGGTGAATTACATATATAATTGTTGTGTGTCCAGTAGCTCTGAAAGTCAAGATGAGTGACCGTGCTTGGATGTATACCGGTCACACTGGTCAGAACAAATGGAGCGCTGAATGGTTCACAAAAACTAAGGGGTTTGTGCAAGCCGCATTTGCAAATGGCCAAAAGAAAACCTGGTGCCCCTGTTTCCGGTGCGGCAATTGGGAAAAGAAGACAGAGGCTGAAATGGGCAAACACCTGCAGAAGAGTGGTTTTACGCCCGATTATACGGTGTGGACATTTCATGGTGAGTCTGCCCAATGTGACCGAACTGAGGTGGATCGTCGTCGCACCGACGAGCATGGTACCGGGATGGAAAACATGGTGCAAGGCTATGATGATGCTTGGGATTCGGACGAGGAGATGGAGGAATCTTCAAAGGCCTTCAATGAAATGTTGGAGTCTTCGAAACGTCTGCTCCACGAGCACACTGAGCTTTGTCAGTTGGATGCCATCTCACAAGTAATGGCTCTGAAGGCTCAGTTCAACTTGGGCAGAGAATGCTATGACGCAATTATGACAGTATTTGGACGCTTTCTACCCAAAGGCCATGTAATGCCTGCAAACCTGTACCAGTCGGACAAAATCCTCCGTGCACTGAAGATGCCCTATGAGAAGATACATGCCTGTGAGAAAGGATGTGCCTTATTTAGGCTTGACTATGCGGACTTGAACTATTGTCCCATTTGCAAGTCTTCCAGGTATATTGTGGTAGACAACGGTATGGGTGAGAAGACACAGACCAAAATCCCCGTTAGTGTTCTTCGGTATATGCTAATCGTACCAAGACTTCAACGTCTTTTCATGGTCAAAGAGACGGCCAGACAGATGACATGGCACAAAACAGGCAAAAGAACCGAACTAGATGCAGACGGGAATCTGATGATGGTACACACATCGGATGGTGTAGCGTGGAAAAAGTTTGATGAATTACATGCTGACAAAGCGGCAGATCCGAGGCATCCTCGAGTCGGCATCAGCACGGATGGGTTCAGTGTGTTTGGTATGATGGCAGCCCAATACAGTTGTTGGCCCGTATTTGTCTTTCCACTCAATCTCCCCCCGGACAGATTATGCAAAGAAAGAACATTTTCCTGACGTTGATAATTCCAGGACCCAACTATCCGGGCAAAAATATGAATGTGTACATGCAGCCGCTTAAGGACGAATTGCAAGAAGCCTGGGATAATGGGTTCAAGACATACGACGCCTTTAGCAAACGGAACTTCATAATGCGTGTCTGGTACATGTACTCGACGCATGACTTGCCGGCGTATGCGCTATTCGTTGGCTGGTGTGTGCATGGAAGGTTCCCGTGCCCCACATGCAAGGGAGCTCTTGAGTTTTGTTGGCTTCAGGCCGGTCGCAAGTTTTCTTGCTTCCACATGCATAGACAGTTCCTGGATCCTCGCCATAAGTTCAGGAAAGACAAGAAGAACTTCATCAGGGGTAGAGTTGTCAAAAACTCTACACCACCTGCATTGATAGGCCAACAGACCCTGGATCAGTTAAACGCTCTCGAGCCAGATCCACAACGTCCAGGGTACTTCAAGGGGTATAATACTAAGCACGCGTGGACTCACAAAACATGCTTATGGGATCTGCCTTACTTCAAAGACCTCCTTTGCCCACACAACATCGACGTGATGCACACTGAGAAGAATATCGCCGAGGCACTTTTTGGTACATTGTTCGGCATAGATGGGAAGTCAAAGGATAATACTAAGGCTAGAGTCGATCTGGAGGCGCTATGTGATAGGCCGTTACAAAACATGAAAGAACCGAAAAGAAAGCAGAACTGGACGAAGCCAAAGGCATGGTTCAATCTTGGAAGGCCAGCTATGAGGGAAATTCTCTTGTGGGTGCAACAGCAGTTGATGTTCCCCGATGGGTATGCAGCGAATCTAAAGAGGGGAGCGAATCTTGATAAACTGAAGATATTTGGTCTCAAGAGTCATGATTGGCACATATGGATTGAGCGGGTAATGCCGGTGATGTTGTGTGGCTTCATCCCTGAGGATGAATGGCTAGTACTGGCAAAACTCAGCTATTTCTTCCGTGTTCTTTGTGCGAAAGAACTATCGCCTGGTGTGCTAGAAGAAATGGAAGAGTTGGCGCCGGAGTTGATCTGCAAGTTAGAGAAGATCTTTCCACCGGGCTTCTTTAATCCAATGTAGCATTTGATTTTACATCTCCCGACCGAGGCAAGATTGGGGGGGCCCGTGCAAAATCATTGGTGCTACCCAACTGAGAGGATGCAGAAGACGCTTCGAGAAAAATATAAAAATAAACGTAGAATTGAAGCATCGATGGCTGAGGCATTCATCATAGAGGAGGCGGAAAACTTTGTAACAGCGCACTACGAAGCCAAAAATCATCATTTGCATAATCCGAAGCCTCGGTACAATGCTGACGAGCCTAAAAAGGGTGGATCCAACCTCAGCCTATTCAAAGGGAATCTCGCACCAGCTAGTGTTTCACATCCAGTATCTTTGGATAACGAAGAATGGCGGACCATTTCGTTGTATATCTTCCACAACCTGATAGAAGTGCGGCCGTACATCGAGTAAGGGTCGGCTTCCAGAGCTTGGATTAAGCTGGGAGCACTACGTGGCTGCCCCGGCCCCGTCGGGTGAGATTATCGACGGTGTCGTGTGCGACACGAGGGCAGACATGGTGATCAGAAAGTTTTGGGTAATTTCTCCTTTACACATTTAAAAATCTTCAACTAGCTAGTTATTAATTGTACTAATCAATATTGTCTCATTTGATTGCAGACATTCTACAGGTGTGAGGAGGGATATGAGGAGGACGCGCGCACATGTTATCGAGAACGTCTGCAAGCGCCTACTCCAGAACTTACGGCACGAGGCTCGGGTGCAGGCTGTTCGAGACTACTACGCCTTGCGTGGTATCAAGAAGACCAAGCCGGCGTGCCGCGATAAGTTCCTGAGTAAGGAGCAGTACATGAAGGTAATTCTTAAGGCCTTCTCTACTTAAGTTCCTTCATTTAGTAATTCTTAACCGTAGCGCTCAAGTTTCTATTTACTAACTTAGGCGCCTCCGAGATGGTGTGCAGATCGTATGGATTGTTGGGAGGTGTTGGTCGATGAGTGGTGCTCAAAACAATGGCTAGCCCTCCACAACGAGGCCAAGGACAAACGTGCCCAAATGGAAGGTGTGCCACACCATCAAGGCAGCTCCAACTTATATCAGTTCGGGCGCAACTGGGTATGTGGTTTGCTTCATGATTCATGCAATTCATTCATCATGCTAGCTTGAGCCCTTTAATTACTAATTTTCATTGTTTCTCTCTTTCAGGCACGCTACAATAAGGCGGATAAGGTGCCAGAGGTGTACGACCTGTATGCCATGTCCCACACTGCCTCTTTCAAGAAAGTCAAGGCTTTCTCTCAGTCCGACCTCGATGATGCAAACAACTTCACCAACATCTCCTCCCACAACAAGCTCGTGAGATATAGAGATGAGGGGAAGGCAAGGAAAGGGGAGGACTTTAACCCGAGCCAGGGTCCCATTGATCCAGAGCTATTGATGATATCTGGTGGCAGGAGGTCCCATGGCTCCATAGCCATTGGAGATGGACTTATCCGTTGTCCTAGCACTCTCCCGGAGATCAAGGCGTGCCAGTCGAGCTCCACTCCTGAGATAAGGCCTCGTGAACGGCCAGTGCAACTCGCCATCAAGGTTAGTGATACGTACTCAGTTATCTTTCTCCATTACATTGTGTGCGCTTCCATCAATGATTACAAATGGTCATGTGAGTGGTGTTGCAGGCTGCTATACAGAGTGAGAGAGATAGAACGGAGAAACTTCTGGCGGAGGCGGCGGAGAGGCAGCGGGAGTTGGAGGAGAGGACGACAAAGATGATGGAGGAGGAGAGGGCACGGAATGACATGCAGGCAAGGTCCATGTACGAGCTCCTTGTGGTAAGTTTCTTCTGCAGATTAGCCAAAACATTCATGTAGTGTTTGTCTCATTACTAACTAGTATGACTGAGTCGTCAAAACCAAATGTGCAGTCTGTGTGCGAGAAGACAGGTCAGACCGCTCCGCCGATGCCAGTGATTGCTCCTGGGACCACGGTGAGTTTTATTTGAATGGACATTACTTGCTAGTCTTAACATTTGAGTGTCATCATGCTAACAAGACATTGGAAATGATCTTTGGTGCAGCGTAACTCCAGACAAGCATCGCACGATCCTTCTCCAGCTACCGACACGAGCCACCCCGCTCCTACACCTCCTGGATCTTGGTAAGTTTATCTAGTGTTTTGCTTAACACATGCATAAAGACCTAGACTTAGCTTTATTTCCTCCAATGCTTACCATAATGACCTACACTTAGCTTCTTCACCTCCAAAATGACTTAGTAAGCTTACTGACCTCCAAAACCATCCATTTTACCTAAGTTAGCTCTAAAACGATCTGTACTTAGCTTACTTATGTCAAAAATTGCATAATTAGCTTAGTTAGCTCATAGATGATCCATTTTACCTAAGTTAGCTCTAAAATGACCCATTTTACCTAGGTTAGCTTATAAATGATCCAGTTCATCCAAGTTAGCTCAAAAATGACCCATTTTACCTAGATTAGCTCCTAAATGATCCATTTTACCTACGTTAGCTTTAAAATGACCCATTTCACCTAGGTTAACTCCAAAATGACCAATCTTACCTAGGTTATCTCATAAACGATCCATTTCAACTAATTTAGCTCATGAACGATCCATTTCACCAAGTTAGCTAAAAAACGATCCATTTCACCTAAATTAGCTCTTAAATGATCCATTTCACCTAAGTTAGCTCAAAAAGATCCATTTCAACTAAATTAGCTCATAAATGATCCATTTCACCTAAGTTAGCTCAAAAATGATCCATTTCAACTAAGTTAGCTCATAAATGATCCATTTCACCTAAGTTAGCTAAAAACGATCCATTTCACCTTAGTTACCTCAAAAACGACCCATTTGACCTTAGTTAGCTCATAAACGACCCATTTCAACTAAGCTAGCTCATAAACGACCCATTTCAACTTAGTTAGCTCATATATGATCCATTTCACGTAAGTTAGCTCATAAATGACATACTCTTCTTGTTCTAGTCTTCTTCTTGTTCTACTCTTCTTCTTGTTCTACTCTTCTTGTTCTAACTTTCTTATTTTTCATTTTGCAGATTTCATTCACTTGACGAAAGCTTGCATAGATGGAGTGCTCCTTATCCCTTTCTCTGTTTCTTTTGTATCGTTGAACTATGCATGTATCGTTGGATGAAACTATTGTAATATATATGGTTGGATGCCTCTATGTTGAACTTGTTATGTATGATGGAACTATGCATGTAATATATATGGTTGGATGATGAAGTTATGTGTTGGATATCTTATATGTTTGCTCTGTAATGGCCTTTTGAAATATATCTATATATGTCATATATATTTGTGATGAAAATTGTTGGATTTAATAAAAAACAGATAAAAGAGCCAATATGCAGGCTCTTTGCCGTCTGCCACCGACGGCAACGGGCTCTTTGCCGTCTGCCACGGACGGCAAAGAAGACACGTGGCATCCAGCTGTGCTTCCTGGGAGCTGACCCATTTGGTCAGTTTGCCTACAGTGGCAGACGGCAAAGACTTTGCCATCAGTGGCAGACAGCAAAGAACCTGCACTTTGCCATCAGTGGCAGACGGCAAAGAACCTGCCATGTAGTGACGTGTAGATGACATCATACGGCGGACGGCAAAGACCCTAGCAATTTTGCCGTCAACGGCGGACGGCAAAGGCCTGCCGTTAGCCACTTAACGGACTGACAGCGCAATTATTGCCGTCCGCTCTCTTTGCCGTCCGCCGCGGACGGCACAGGGCCATTGCCGTCCGCCACCAAGAAGCAGACGGCAAAGTAGCTGTTTACCGTAGCCTACTTTGCCGGAGCCTTTTGCCGTCCGCCGTTCATGCCTTTGCCGTCCGCCGTGGCAGACGGCAAAGTAGTTGATTCCTGTAGTGAATGTTGATGTAGATCACTTGGAGCTATCCATTTGAGTGAATTGCACTTTCAATACCTACATGGGTTAGTCCCACAAGGAACAAACAAGGATATCCATAGACATAGAGTGATGCACACACAAGATGGTGTCCATGAAAACTTTTAGGTTACCTTGTCCCTTGTCTTACCAACAAGAGGGTTTGTGACTCCTTGAACTAGTGCAAGATGTGGAAGTTGATTGCACTTGTTCTTGCCAAAATGATAAGAGTGAAGTATGTTGGCGGAGTCACCCTCAAGAACTCTCTAGTTCTTCTTCTTTTGGATCCACACCATCTTGAAGGGAATCCTTGGAGTTGTAGTCGTACTTGATGAAGTGGAACTTGAAGTAGTCTTGGGAATCCACTTGACTAAGGTCTTAGGAGCTTCTTCAAATGCATCAATTTCCTCTTGAAGCTTGTCCTTGCCTTTTTGCTTGTAGTCTTGTGGTGGAAGATCATCTTGAGCTTGTGTCCCCTTGAAAGAAGTATCATACTTCTCTTGTTGAGGAACAAACTTTGTCTTGGGGTATTGATCTTCTTCCCACTCAACTCCATTGGCATTGAACTTTCGTTCAAAACCAACACCTTGATTCTTCCGGTGCATTCCTTGCTTGCGCACAATTTCCTCGAATTGCTTACTCCCGGCAAGGCTTTTGTACACTCCTTTCTCTATAATTCCCTTCAATAAGCTATTTTCTTGCTCAAGTGTAACTTGGCTAAGATAATCATTAGTGGAATCAAGAGAACTACTAGAAGCAACAATATTGGATTTAGCATGATCATTGTTACTGCTAGAGGAAGAATCTTTCTTGTTCTTGTTACTAGACTTGACTTGAGGCATGTAAGTGGATAAGAGTAAACGCTTGGCAATGTAAGAAGAACTTTTCTTGCGGAGATCATCATTGATTGCTTTTAAGAACTCATGCTCTTGCTCAAGATTGAGCTTTTCAAAGCGTAATTTCTCATGAGCTCTTAAAAGTTCTCGATGATCTTCGAAGATAGTTTCATGAGCTAACTTAAGAGTGTTTAGTTCTTTAGTTAGAGCCTCAATCTTCTCCTTATCATTGTCATTCGTTTTATCTTGATTAGCATGATTAATTGACGTTTCATCATAGTATTCATCACTAGAGTTGTCAACAAGCAAATCATCACCTAACAAGTCATCTTCATCACTATTGAAATCAACATACTCGGGGTGTGATACCTTTGGGACTTTAGCCATGAAGCATCTTCCAAGTCCTTCATTTGGTGAATCAAATATGTCGTAGGAGTTGGTTGACACAAGTGCTAGACCGGCAACACCTTCATATTGAGTATATTCGGAGTCGGAGTGATAGCTTCTCTCAGAGTGATTGTCGGAGTCGGAGCCGGATACCCATTCACCAACATGAGCTTGATGTCTTCGTTTTGTGTAGCTCCTTGATGATTTTTCCGTCCTTTCCGAATCCTTGCTTCTCCGTGAGTATCTTCGTTCATAACGATCATCTCTACTCCTTCTCTCTCTTGGTGGTGATTCTTTGCTTCTTCTTTTTGGAGAATCTTCTCTTCTCTTGTAGGGAGCCGTACACTCATTGGAATAGTGTCCGGGTCTTCCACAACTGTAGCAGTTTCGCTCTCGACTAGAAGATCTTTTGTCATTGTAGGACCTTGACTTGAAGCTTCTATCTTTGCTTCTACTCTTGTAGAACTTGTTGAAGTTCTTCACCATTAAGCTCAATTCTTCATTGAAGTTTTGTTTCTCACTTGATGATGTAGGGGCTTCACATGAGGCTTTGTAGGCACCACTTGATTTGTTGTGAAGTTCCTCTTTATCCTTAAGTGACATCTCATGAGCAACAATTCTTCCAATCACCTCCGTTGGCTTGAGATCTTTGTAATTGGGCACCATTTGGATCAATGTGCACACGGTATCATATTTTCCATCCAAGGCTCTTAGAATCTTCTTGATGATGAATCTATCGGTCATCTCTTCACTTCCTAAGCCGGCAATCTCATTTGTGATGAGAGCAAGCCTAGAGTACATTTCAGCGACACCTTCACCATCCTTCATTTTGAACTTGTCAAGTTGACTTTGAAGCACATCCAACTTGGATTCCTTGACGGAGTCGGTACCTTCGTGCATATCAATCAAAGTGTCCCAAATTTCCTTTGCATTCTCAAGACGGCTGATTTTGTCGAATTCTTCGGGGCACAATCCGTTGAAGAGAATATCACAAGCTTGAGCATTGAATTGCAACATCTTCAACTCATCCGCGGTAGCTTCACGGTTTGGTTCTTTCCCATCAAAGAAGTCACATTGCAAACCAACACACACAATAGCCCAAACGGCGGGGTTATGTCCAAGAATATGCATTTTCATTTTATCCTTCCAACTAGCAAAATTAGTACCATCAAAGTAAGGACCTCTACAGTGATAATTTCCCTCGCTAGATGCCATACTCTCCTAGGTTGTGAAACCAAGGCTATGACCACCAAAAGCTATGGAGATCAAAGCAAATGGAGACCAAAGCTCTGATACCACTTGTAGGATCGAAAGTATGTCTAGAGGGGGGGTGATTAGACTACTTGACCAAATAAAAACTTAACCTTTTCCCAATTTTAGTTCTTGGCAGATTTTAGCTATTGTAGGACAAGTCAAGCAATCATCACACAATTCAAGCAAGCATGCAAAGAGTATATTGGCAGCGGAAAGTAAAGCATGCAACTTGCAAGAATGTAAAGGGAAGGGTTTGGAGATTTCAAACGCAATTGGAGACACGGATGTTTTTCCCGTGGTTCGGATAGGTGGTGCTATCCTACATCCACGTTGATGGAGACTTCAACCCACGAAGGGTAACGGTTGCGCGAGTCCACGGAGGGCTCCACCCACGAAGGGTAATGGTTGCGCGAGTCCACGAAGGGATCCACCCACGAAGGGTCCACGAAGAAGCAACCACCCACGAAGGGTCCACGAAGAAGCAACCTTGTCTATCCCACCATGGCCATCGCCCACGAAGGACTTGCCTCACTAGCGGTAGATCTTCACGAAGTAGGCAATCTCCTTGCCCTTACAAACTACTTGGTTCAACTCCACAATCTTGTCGGAGGCTCCCAAGTAACACCTAGACAATCTAGGAGACACCACTCTCCAAGAAGTAACAAATGGTGTGTAGGTAATGAACTCCTTGCTCTTGTGCTTCAAATGATAGTCTCCCCAACACTCAACTCTCTCTCATAGGATTTCGATTTTGTGGAAAGAAGATTTGAGTGGAAAGCAACTTGGGAAGGCTAGAGATCAAGATTCATATGGTAGGAATGGAATCTTGTGGTCTCAACACATGAGTAGGTGGTTCTCTCTCAGAACATATGAGTTGGAATTGTGTATGTGTTCTGATGGCTCTCTCCTCGAATGAAGAGGAGGTGGAGGGGTATATATAGCCTCCACACAAAATCCAACCGTTACACACAGTTTTCCAATCTCGGTGGGACCGCATCCACAAACTCGGTCGGACCGAAAAGGTAAACCTAGTGACCGTTAGAGATTTTCGGTGGGACTGACATGCAACTCGGTAGGACCGATATGGTTAGGGTTTGGGCATAACGTAATCTCGGTGAGACCGATTACACAAACTCGGTGACACCGATTTTGGTAATTAGCTAACCAGAGAGTTGGTCAGGCAAACTCGGTGAGACCGATTTGCTCTTTCGGTGAGACCGAAAAGTTACAAAAAGGAAACACTGAATTTACATTGCAATCTCGGTGGGACCGATCCGCTCTTTCGGTGAGACCGAAAAGTTACGAAGGGAAACAGAGAGTTTGCAATCCCATCTCGGTGAGACCGAGATCCCTATTGATAGAACCGAATTGCTAGGGTTTGGCAGTGGCTTATGACAAGTGAAACTCGGTGGCGCCGGATAGAAAGAATAAGTAGGACCGAGTTTGGCTTAGGGTTTAGGTCATATGTGGATATGGGAAATAGTTGAGGGTTTTGGAGCATATCACTAAGCACATGAAGCAATAGGCTCATTAAGCAACACCTCATCCCTCCTTGATAGTATTGGGTTTTCCTAAAGACTCAATGTGATCTTGGATCACTAAAATATAAAATGAAGAGTCTTGAGCTTTTGAGCTTGAGCCAATCCTTTGTCCTTAGCATTTTGAGGGTTCCACTTTCACCATCCATGCCATGCCAATCATTGAGCTTTCCTGAAATAGTCATCTTGGAATAGCATTAGCTCAATGAGCTATATGTTGTTATGAATTACCAAAACCACCTAGGGATAGTTGCACTTTCAGGATAATATCAACAAAAGACATTATAGACCCTTTACACGCCCCCACGGGGTCCATCTTGATTCCTCACAGGGAACAAAAGAAGGAAGTTTCTAGGGGCCCTATCTACACACGCCAGCGCGGCCATTGCCATCATCAACACTGGGCCATGGGAGGCCGGCGCCAATCCCATCCAGATCAGCGACGGCGGCGGCCGGACGCTCCGGCTCTGCTCCGGGCGCGGCGAGAGCTCGGGGGCACGTAGATGTCGTCGCTCGTCTCCGGGGTCTTGTAGAGCTCAGGAGAATCACTGGACCACCAGGACTCACCGCTGCTGCTGGAGGAGCTGTCAGCAGGTCCAAGGGCAGGCTGAGCGCCTGCCGCCGCAGCGTCCTAGCGGCCCCCTTCAGGACAACACTCCAAGCAATGGCCTTCCTCATCGAAGACCTTGAAGAACATCATGGAGGCACCATAGTACTCGAAATGGATGGCAAGGGCGCCTTCCACACGGCAGACCCGAGCAACCTTGCCCCAGCCATGGTTCAGGAAGATCTTGCCTGGGGAGACGGCTTCAATCTCCGCTCCAGTCACTGGGGCGTCGCAGTCGGCGTGCTGCAGCCAAAGCTCGAGGGGGCCCCTCGGCGGAGAAGAATTGCGGAACGTGAATCCAAGTGCATGGAGGCATCGCGGCCCACATCACGAGTTCGCGCGAGGAGTCCGCGGCATGGGCTCCTGGGGCGACGGCATGCGTCACCACGGTGCCGCGACTGCGGCCATGGCGTGGGCGGGGCCGCTCGCAGCCTCTCCCTCCGGAACCCTCGCCTTGGGCGTACAGAGGTAGCAGATACATGGGAGGTGGCCGCTCGCACCAAGGCCTCGACACCTCCGGCCTACGACTACATCGCGGCGATGGGCCAGCCTCTTCTTCGGCGGAAGTGGCTCGGGCTCATCGCAGGGGTTTTTTCCCTTCTCTGCGGCCGAGAGCCTCTGAATTGGCGCCATGGGAGACTTGGTGTAGCAGCAAACCAAGGGAGAAGAAGCGAGCGGAGTAGAAAGGGATGAGCGACGGGGGCTCCGCCCCCCTTCCCATTTATAGCCAAGAGGAGGCCAACCGCGGGCCTCCACAATCTAAGATAATAATGACCTTTTTTCTGCATGCAGCAGGGACTCGTCAAGTTGGGCAGTTGCCAAGGCAGCATGGGGAAGCGGAGACGCCCATGTCCCATCAATCGCCATGCGTCAACCGAGGCCGCATGTTGTTGGGGCCCGTGGCGCTCCGCACTTTAACAGAGATTTGGAGGAGAAGACTTCGGCCCGGGGGCTACTGTCGGCGTCCTAGGAATGGGGGTCCCCAGACTTGCCTGCGTGTGGCCCACGGCGTGTCTCCGCCAGCGGCCCCGTACGGCCCATCTTCACCAGCAAACACTCAAGACCCTCGCGAGGGGCCGAGCCTCGCGAGGCGGACGATGCAAGACCTCCTTGGGGGCAGCCTCACCAGGTTGGCTCGCGAGGGGCGGAGAGATCAAGGCAAGGGGCACCTTGCGAGGTTCCTGTGACACAAGCCATGACAGCCAAGGCCAGGCGGACACCAGGCGGGCGCCAGCATGCGCAGCGTCCTCGTTTCCTCTTTGGTTCTAAAGGGATAGACACAGGCGAGGAGTCCGAAGGAAGCAGGCAAAGGTTTCCATATCGGTGCAACAAGACCAAGACCGGCAGGACGGCAGGACGGAGGTCACCGTGGAGCCCAGGACGGCATCACCACTAGAGCCTTTGGCAGGCAAAGACCACCCTTTTTTAGTATAGATTGTACTAGTTATCCCCTTCAAATTGGCCATTGTGGGATCCCTTCCCTCCTAATATTTGGGAAGAGGGCCCGGGCCTGTATATATAGGACTAGCCACCACCATAGGGAGGCATCTCATCTTGGACCGGATCCATTCCACCAAGGCCACCACACAAACTCACCAAGCACAAGAGCACCTCTCCTCATGAGGTTGTTCTTCCCTTGTAACTATTCATCCTCAGCCCAAGAGGCAATCCACCACACCACACTGGAGTAGGGTATTACACCACATCGATGGCCCGAACCAGTATAAATCTTGTGTCCCTTTGTTCTGCGAGTTTGACGCGCCGAGCCTTGAGATCGCGGTGAGGGAGATTACGAGGGGAAGGAGAGATCTTCGTGCGCACCCTAGTGTTCGAGCCTCAAGGGTTTTGCCGGAACCCGAAATCCGACAGCCGCCAACACGAAGCTCGGGTGGCCGAAGTTGAGCAGAAGCTGGAGGATGCAATCAGAAAATGCGAGGATTTGGAGGAGAAGACTTTGGCCCAATCATCCGAACTCGCCAAAGCTCTCCAGGAGGCTAAAGAGGCGAGGGTTGAGTCGCGAAGAGATCCGTCGGGCGAAGAAGATAGCGGCTGGTAAGGCCTTTCTTTTGCAAAATATTTTTGGAGGTCAAAGATGTGCTTTGCTCACTCGCGTGTGGAGTTCTCCAGACGCGTTTGTGGATCTTCCGAGGAGTGTTGCCGATGCCACACAATTTTACCGAGCCCAGGAGGGGAACTAGGCCGAGAAGCTGTTCTGGTCGCAGTTTCTAGCGCCGGAGCACCCGATGCCGTTGAATGACGAGCTGAAGCAGCCGATGGAGCTGCATTGGGTGGACGGCTTGTCCATGAAGGATCTAATAGTCCATCTTTGGCCGTCCGAACCCATTCCTTGTAGCTACTTCTGTTTGGTGAGGCGGCTCGTCGATGCGCTACCTCAGATTGATGCCGTGAAGTGCTCGTCCTACATAGAGGGTGCCCGTATGTCCTTCGCCCGTATCAAGATGAAATGGGCAAGATGAAGGCCAACGACAAGGCGACTGCAGGCCCGCCCGAAGGCAAAGATCATCGGAAGCGGAGAGATACTTCGATAATGTCCTAGATGGCACCCGGATAGTACAGGGCCAATGCTCAAAGGACATCATATTTGAGTAGACGTATTCACGTTGTGAAAACTATGTTATGAACCCATTCTTGTAATATATCCAAGTGTTGCGCCTTTTGTTTCAAGCGATGTTTACCTCCTGTGCGGCCGTTTTTACTTATAAAAGTTCCTAGTCATCGGCTTCTGCCCCCATGTAGATGCTACGGAGGTGTTCGTCGTGACACGTGACCACACTTTATCCAACCTCTTGGTCCGTAAAGGAAGTGTCCGCGGGATGAACAAGGCAATCAGACTACGTGGCTTTATTACTTTTACTAAGCCATAGGATTTTGACAGTGGGGCTAAGTACTAGCCCCTGGTTCGTGTGCGGCTATCCAGAATACGGTGCCATTTTCCACGTGGTTGGACGAAGACTAGGCCCTCGTATAACATGGAATCGTGAATGATTTTAGTATAAAACTAAGCCACCAAATCGCTGATCAACTCTCGCTTTATCATAACAGTCATTCGGCTTTCTCTACTGAGGTATTTGACCGAACGAACCAGAAATACAATCGCAGTAGTTCTCCCTTTACTACCTTAGCCGAACAAGCAAATCATAAGGTGGTAAGCACAGGAGCCGGGCAACCCAACTATAGACCAAAGACATGATTTGGAGCCGATGCATATAATGCAATATTCAGGACGCCGAAGAGTACCCCATAGGAGTTCCGACTTGAAAATGTGTCGGGCCGGGGGCAGCCCCCGGTGTTTAAGGGCGGACTAAAGCACATAAAGGTTAAGGTCTGAATAGGGTCAAGCCACACTATGGACCTTTTCCGTAGTATGCCTCCGGCGCTGCCCAAGGTATTTTAAGTGCGAAATTATGCACACGCGGTACGTACGTAGCGACCTGATGGGGCGATCGGCGGAGGCTGAACTAGTATTCAAGCTCCAGATCCACCGAGCTGCCGCGCCGTAATGTGGATCGGACTCACTTAGCGGTGTCATGGGTTTTAATGACCGATGAGTTGTTCGACTTGATCAGGACACCTTGTGCTTCGGCTGCTAGGGCCACAGTGTGCTCCTCAGTGCGAAGGGAGCGCTCCATATTCCCATTAACTGTGATGACGCCACTGTCGCCGTCCTGGGAACGGGGGTACCCAGACTTGCCTGCCTGCGGCCCAGAGAGTGGCTCATCAAGCGGTCTGGTACGGCCCATATTCATCAACAACTGTCGGATTTCGGGTTCCGGCAGACCCTTAAGGTTCGAACTCTGGGGTGTGCACGGAGATCTTTCCCCTACCGACTCACGCTTCTATGGCTCGCAAGAAATCTAGGCTGGGAAGAAGAAAACTCAAGGGACACAAGGTTTATACTGGTTCGGGCCACCGATGTGGTGTAATACCCTACTCCAGTGTGTGGTGTGGTGGATTGCCTCAGGGGCTGATGATGAACAATACAGGGGGAAGAACGGCCTCGCGAGAGGTGTTCTTGAGATGGTGCGGTGTGTTCTATTCGGTCTGGATCCCCCCCCCCTCTATGGTGGCTAGTCCTACTTATAGAGGCCCTAGTCCTCTTCCCAAAATGTGAGCAGGAAGGGCGCCAACAATTGGCCATTTTGAAGGGGAACATCCAGTACAAGTTATCCTGACCAAAGGTGGTCTTCGGCTGCCAAAAGCACTCGTGACGACGCCGTCTTGGGCTCCATGGTGACCTCTGTCCTGCCGCTCTGCTAGTCTTGGTCTCGTTGCACTGGAATGGTAACCTTTGCCCGATGCCTTGGACTATGCTTGATCCCTTTGCATCGAAGGGGAAACAAGGACACTGCACGGGCCGGCGCCCTCCTGGCGCCCGCCTGATCTCGATTGTCACGGCTTGCGTCACGGGCCCCTCACGAGGTGCCCCTGCCTTGATCTCTCCGCCTCCTCGCGAGCCTGCCTGATGAGGCTGCTCCTGAGGAAGCTTCTTGTCATCTGCCCCGCAGGGCTTGGCCCCTCGCGAGGGTCTTGAGTTTGAGCTGATGAATCTAGGCCGCACTGGGCCCCCACTCGAGCCACGCCGCAGGCCGCAGGCAGGCAAGTCTGGGACCCCCGTTCCCAGAACGCCGACAGTAGCCCCCGGGCCTGAGGCGCGCTCGGGCTGGGCCCAGCAGAGAAGCGAAGGGGCAAGCGCGAAGCACCGCGGGCCCCAATATCTTGCGGCCTTGGGCGTCACGTGGCGACAGATTGGACGTGGGCGTATGTGCTTCCCCATGATGCCTCGGCAACCGCATGACTTGACAAGTCCCTGCATGCAGAGAAATGGGTCATGATTACCTGCGATCGTGGTGGTCGGCGGTTGGCCTTCTCCGGCTATAACTACAGGACTGTGCGAGCGTCGTTAGCTTATCCCTTCCTGCTACTCCTTTTCTTCTTCTTGGCTACTCACCATTCCCATGGCTTCGCCGAAGAGATTCTCGGCCGCGGAGAAAAGAAAAGCTCGTCCGGCAGGGCCAGACTCCCCACCGACCAAGCGCGGGGCCGCCCTCGCAAGCACCCTGCGGTCCCCGTAGTGGCTTCCCGTGGCCATGGAGGCGGTTCCCTGCACGATGGTGAGCGCCTGGTTGCCGATGGGAGGCACGCCGTGGCTGTGAGGCCCCCCAGGCCACACTTTCACTTGGCGGAGATGCTGCCGGAGTTTGTTGTGTGGTCGGTGGACCCGACCAGCACCTGGCTCCAGCTCCCCCGTTTCTTCGTAGGTGAGCTGCCGGCCGGCGCTTGGGGCGGCCTCTGGCTTCAGGCAGATGGTTGCTGCAGCAGGGCCTCTTGGGCTTCGCTGGAGGTCTCCGCTTCTGGGAATGCGGTCCTGACCCACGGCTGGCAAACGTTTGCCCGTGCGCGTGGCCTGAGCCGGCGGTGCACCCTGCACTTCAAATTCAATGGCGACGCACCCTCTACGTGAGGGTGTTTGGGGAAGACGGTCGCTGCGCTCGGTGCTGCCCCGAAGACGATGACCGCGGCCGCCTGCCCAGCCCCGGTGCTGACCAGGATGAAGGCGGCGGCCGGCGTGTAGGTGGCGGCGCTCAGGGCTCGCCAAGCTTCGGCGACTCTCTCTCTCTCTCCGGCAGCAGCTCCTCCAGCGGTGGCCGCGACCAGCCCCCGCGCCGTCGTGCCCGCCTGGGTGAAGGTAGCGGGTCAGCCCGCCGTCGCGCCCCGGTGAAGCGAGAGGAGGGATCCGCCTGAGCCCCCAAAGGCAGCTCGAGCTTTCGATGCAAGTTGGTGCCGAGCAAGTCATGCCCATTTTGTTTTTCTTCTTTCCCTGTGCAAAAAAAGAAGGTAGTGTAGGGCCCTGCGGGGGCGTGTAGAACTGTTGGGGTTGATCATCGTGCTGCTTCCGCTATTTCTGCGCTATGTTTCTGCGCCGCGTGCCCATGTGCGGGAATTATTTAGCTCAGTGGGGCTTGACGCGGTCCTCGCCTCCCGAGGCTGAGGCCTCCCCGCGTGCTTCATGTCCTGCAAGGATTAGCAGGAGGAGTAGCCTTCGGTCTGGTTGTGGGGGTAATCGGCCCAGGTCCTGCGCTCTTGTCGCGATGCCCGTGGGGCACGGACTTGGAGGGGTGCCCCCGCAGCGGACCCGGACAGGAAAGCTTCAAACGATCGGGGCAGAAAACACTCGCGAGGGCACCCGCGAACCTCCCTCGCGAGATTTGCAAGAGAAAACGAGGCAAGTGGGTGAAAAAGATAAAGAGTCATAAGCCTGGGACGGAAACAGCTCCAGTTAAACTTCAAACAGGAACGAACAAGCCAACTGCAGAAAGCAAATGAAAAAGCCGCGTCCGGCACCTATTCTAGTCTTTGACGCCTTCTCACTAGCGCGGAGCTAAGTGCTGCCATTGGGCATGGGCGGGAGCCCCCGAGGTCCGAGGGCGGCACTCCGGAGACTCTGGGGCATGTACAGCCCACTCATTATTACATGAGAGTGGCACGGGCGGCGAGCTTCACAGGCATTGGCCTTCTTCACAGGCACCAGGCCTTTCCCAAAGTGCGGCAGCTTCACAGGCATTGGCCTTCTTCACAGGCACCAGGCCTTTCCCAAAATGCGGCAGCTTCACAGGCATTGGCCTTCTTCACAGGCATAGGGCCTTTCCCAAAATGCGGCAGCTTCACAGGCATTGGCCTTCTTCACAGGCACCGGGCCTTTCCCAAAATGCGGCAGCTTCACAGGCATTGGCCTTCTTCACAGGCACCGGGCCTTTCCATAGGCTCTAGGCCTTGCTCAGGGATAGAACTCCAGAGATGTTTAATGTTCCACGCATTCTGGATGGGTACCCCCTCCAGGGTCTCCAAGCGCGCGGAGCCAGGCCTGGAAACATGAACAACCTTGAATGGGCCCTCCCACATGGGAGAGAGCTTGTGCAGCCCCTCCCTGGAGAGAACCCGTCTGAGCACGAGGTCCCCTACCTCAAGAGTTCTGGGGCGGATGTTGCGACAGTGGTAACGCCGCAGCGCCTGTTGATACCTTGCCGCTCATAGCGCGGCTTCTCAATGGCGTTCCTCCCCCAGCACGAGATCCGTCCCCCGCATGGCGTCCTATTGCATCTCGTCGAACGCCAAGACCCGTGCGGACCGATGCCTGACCTCGTGAGGGAGGACAGCCTCTGCTCCGTAGACCGGGAAGAACAGGGTCTCGCCAGTCGGCTTGGCTGCGGTTGTGTGGATAGACCACAGCACGGACTGGAGCTTGTTGTACCAGCCCCTACCGCAAGCCTCCAGCTTCTTCTTGAAGGTCCTGGCTTTGAGGCCCCTCAGGACCTCTGCGTTGGCTCGCTCGGCCTGGCCGTTGCTCCGGGGGTGTGCCACCGAGGCGTAGCATATCTGCGTTCCAAGGTTAGCACAGTACGTTTTGAAGAGATTACTGGTGAATTGTGAACCGTTGTCGGTGATGATACGGTTAGGCACCCCAAACCGGCTCATGAGACCCTTGATGAACTTGACTGCGGAGCCTGCTAGGATGGTGCGGACAGCTTCAACCTCAGCCCACTTGGTGAACTTGTCCACAGCGATGTAGAGGTAGCGATAGCCCCCTAGCGCCCGAGGGAACGGGCCCAGAATGTCTAGCCCCCAAACTACGAACGGCCATGAGAGGGGTATAGTCCGTAGACCCCCCCCCCCCCCGCCGGCTGATGGATCTGCCTAGCATGGAACTGGCAGGCCTCGCAAGCCTTCACCAGATCAACGGCGTCGCTGAGTGCTGTGGGCCAGTAGAATCCACTGCGGAACGCCTTGCCGACGAGGGTTCGTGACGATTAGTGGTGCCCACAGTCTCCGCCATGTATGTCCGCCAACAGCTCCTTCCCTTGCTCTCTGGAGATGCAACATAGGGACACGTCACTAGGTCGCTTCCAGTACAGCTCCCCATCCTTGATGCAGTAAGCCGTGGCCTATCGCGCTACACGCTCTGCCTCCTCCTCGCTCTCCGGCAGGGTCCCTTGCATCAAGTAGTTCTTGAGCTCTGTGATCCAACACCCTTCCTGAGGCTCTAACGCCAGGAGCAGGTGTGCCCCTGAGGCCGGGCCGTAGGCCGGAGCTCCCGAGGTAGGCGGCCGAGGGAGCTCCTCCCTTGGTTGCACCGTGCTCGATAGTGACGGTGCCGCCGAGGGTTTGAAGAGCCGCTCCTCGAAGACGCCAGGCTCCTGAGGCAGCCGCCTGGATGCCCTCTTGGCAATGTCATCAACCTCTTGATTGGTGCCGCGAGGCACATGCTGCAACTCCAGCCCCCAGAACTGTTTCTCCATCTTGTGAACCTCAGCGAGGTAGGCTTCCATGTGCTCATCCTTTGGTTCGTATATCTTGTTGGAGAAGTTGACGAGGAGCTGCGAATTGCCCTTGATGATGAGGCGCTTTACCCCTAAGGCGATTGCGGCTTTCAAGCCTGCTATTAGGCCTTCATAATCTGCTATGTTGTTGGAGACCTTTTCTCCGTGCTGGAAACAGAGTTGCACGGCGTAGTAGAGTTTGTCCTGGGTAGGGGATACGAGCACTGCGCCAGCTGCCGCGCCGTGTTGGGACAATGCCCCATCAAATTACATGACCTAGCCATTTGGTGCCTCACTTCCCGGGGAAAGTGATTGGTCCTTGCCTACCTCGAGACCCGGTGCTTCTGCCCATTCTGCCACGAAATCCGCAAGTGCGGCTCCCTTGATGACTCTGGTCATACTGAATTCTAGCTGAAATGCTTGTAGTTCGATGTTCCATTCAGCCACTCTTCCAGCTGAGTTGGGGCTCCTGAGTACCCTTTCCAAGGGGTATGCTGAGACGACTTTGATGGGATGGCCTTGGAAATAGTGCCGCAGCTTGCGTGAGGCCAGTAATAGCGCGAGGAGGAGTTTTTGAGGCATGGGGTACCACGCCCTTGCGTCCCGTAGCACCATGCTAACGAAGTACACGGGATGCTCGACGAGGTTGAGGGTGCTGGCGCAGCTTGCATCCTCCAGAGGTCGAGGCGTCTCCTGAGTTGGTGGAGCCCCCAGTGCTTGGTCGCTTGGAGAAGCCTCTCCTGCCCCGGGTGTGTTCTCCTGCTGCGGCTGTTCCCCTCCAGCTGCGGCCGTGGTCCTCGCGAGGCCCTCTTGGCTTTGCTTTGCTTCAGCCCGGATGGTCGTTGCGGCCTTGGTCCGGCGCTCCTCCCTGACCGCCACCAGGGTTGCGCTAGCGGAGTAGGGGGTGGCCGCAAGGTAGAGCACCAGGGGCTCCCGTGGACGCGGAGCTACCATCACTGGTGGGCTGGTAAGGTACCTCTTGAGATCTTGGAATGCCTTGTCGGCCTCTTCAGTCCATTCGAAGGGGCCCTTCTTTTTCATCAGCTTGAAGAAGGGCAGTGCTCGTTCCCCCAGCTTGGAGATGAAGTGCCCTAGCGCGGTTACACGCCCGGTGAGCTTCTGCATCTCTCTGAGGGTCCTTGGCGGGCTCATGTCTTCGACTTCTTTGACCTTCTCCGGGTTGGCCTCGATGCCCCTGTGGGACATGAGGAAACCTAGGAGCTTGCCCGAGGGGACCCCAAACACGCACTTCTCTGGGTAGAGCCGTAGGTCCACTTTGTTGAGGCTCGCAAAGGTTTCTTCCAGGTCTTGTATTAGGGTTTTTTCCTCCCGGGACTTCACCACAATGTCGTCGATGTAAGCTTCAGTGTTCCTCCCGAGCTTCTGGCCTAAGGCGATGTGCATCAGCCGCTGAAACATTGTGCCTGCGTTGTGCAACCCAAATGGCATGCACGTATAGCAGTACACTCCACATGGGGTCAGGAAAGCCGTTTTATCCACGTCTTCTACCGCTATCTTGATCTGGTGATAGCACGAGAAGGCATCTAGGAAGCATAATAGGTCACACTCTGCGGTAGAGTCGACTATCTGGTCAATACAGGGGAGCAGAAATGGATCCTATGGGCAGGCTTTGTTGAGGTTGGTCAAGTCGACACACATCGTTCCTTTCCTCCCTTTGTCGGCACAACGACCGGATTAGCCAGCCAATCAGGGTAGCGGACCTCGCAGATAACTCCTGGTGCTTCCAGCTTCCGGGTCTCTTGAACGATGAAAGCTTGTTTCTCAGTGGACTGTCGCCTCGCCTTCTGCTTCATGGGGTGCACGTTGGGGCACATGTTGAGGTGATGCTCATTCACACCCCTCAGAACCCCTGCTAACTGATCAAGTTCCCATGCGAACACCTTCTTGTTCGCACGCATGAACTTCACCAGGGCCTTCTCCTGCTCGGGCTCGAGGTTGGATCCTATGGTGAAGGTGGCGTCAGTGGAACCGTCCTCATTGACCGGTACCTGCTTGGTTTCCGCCTTGTCTTGGGTGAACAGCTGCTTCTTTTTAGCCAGTGCAGCCCCCTTGGGCTCAAGGGCGTCGGTGCTGGTGGGCAGCGCATCCCTTGTGTCTCCTGACATGGTAAGGACGCCGCTGCTCCCGGGCATCTTCATGAGGTTGTACGCCGGGTGAGTTGCTGCCATGAACCGGGCCAAGGCTGGATAGCCGAGGATGGCGTTGTAGGGGAGGCCAATGGGGGCGATGTCGAAGTCGATCAGCTCTGTGCAGAAGTTGTCGTGGGTGCCGAAGGTCACTGGGAGGCGGATCTGTCCCAAGGAGGCGGTGGAACCGACTTCGACACCAGAGAAAGGCCTGCTAGGCTGGAGCCGGTCTAGCGGCACGTGGAGGAGGCTGAAGGCCTCCACCGAGAGCACGTTGAGGCCGGCACCGCCGTCGATGAGGGTCCTGGTGACGGCCACCTGGCATATGGTGGGGATGCACAGCATCGGGAACGCGCCCGAACCGATGGGGTTGAAGCGGTGATCATCCGAGTCGAAGGTTAGATCGGCCTCGGGCTCCACCCAGCCCGGGGGGGCTTCTCGGCGCTTGGAGGCGGTGCTGATCCGGCGGGTGAACGGCTTGACGTGGTGGCTCGAGGTTGGTGCCTGTGAGCCACCCAGGAGAGCTGCGATGATGGGCGGCACTGGTGCGGCATAACGGGCAAGGAAGAGGTCGCGCAGCTCCTCCCAGGAGGTCACAGAAGCCGTCGGCAGGTGGAGGAGCCACGCGCGCGGGTCACCAGCGAGGGCCATGGGAAACTAGTTGGCCATCACCCGGTCATCACCCCCGGCTTTGAGGACGGCCTCCTCATACACCAGCGGGAAAACCAGCGGATCCGTCGCGCCGTTTTTGTGCGGCGGCATCTAAGGCTTGAACTTGTGTGGCCACTGCACCTGTTGCAAGGTGGGGGCCAAGCTTCGGAGCCCCCCGGCCCTAGTGCCGGCATCGGTTGCCGGAGCGGGCGGCGCGTTGTCCGCCATGAGGGCGAAACGCGATGTTGGTGGAGAGCGGGTTGTCGGGAGGGAGAACTCCGGCACACCCCTACCTGGCGCGCCAAATGTCGGATTTTGGGTTCCGGCAGACCCTTAAGGTTCGAACTCTGGGGTGCGCACGTAGATCTTTCCCCTACCGACTCGCGCTTCTATGGCTCGCGAGAAATCTAGGCTGGGAAGAAGAACACTCAAGGGACACGAGGTTTACACTGGTTCGCGCCACCGATGTGGTGTAATACCCTACTCCAGTGTGTGGTGTGGTGGATTGCCTCAGGGGCTAATGATGAACAATACAGGGGGAAGAACGGCCTCACGAGAGGTGTTCTTGAGCTGGTGCGGTGTGTTCTATTCGGTCTGGATCCCCCCCCCCCTCTATGGTGGCTAGTCGTACTTATAGAGGCCCTGGTCCTCTTCCCAAAATGTGAGCGGGAGGGGCGCCAACAATTGGCCATTTTGAAGGGGAACATCGAGTACAAGTTATGCTGACCAAGGTGGTCTTCGGCTGCCAAAAGCACTGGTGATGAAGCCGTCTTGGGCTCCATGGTGACCTCCATCCTACCGCTCTGCTGGTCTTGGTCTCATTGCACCGGAATGGTAACCTTTGCCCGCTGCCTTGGACTATGCTCGCTCCCTTTGCACCGAAGGGGAAACAAGGACACTGCACGGGTCAGCGCCCGCCTGGCGCCCGCCTGATCTCGATCGTCACGGCTGGCGTCACGGGCTCCTCGCGAGGTGCCCCTACCTTGATCTCTCTGCCTCCTCGCGAGCCTGCCTGATGAGGCTGCTCCTGAGGAAGCTTCCTGTCATCCGCCCTGCAGGGCTTGGCCCCTTGCGAGGGTCTTGAGTTTGAGCTGATGAAGCTGGGCCGCACTAGGCCCCCACTCGAGCCACGCCGCATGCCGCAGGCAGGCAAGTCTGGGGACCCCCGTTCGCAGAACGCCGACAACAACCACTCAAGACCCTCGCAAGGGCGAAGCCTTGCGAGGCAGACAATGCCAAGACCTCCTCAGGGGCAGCCTCACTAGGCTGGCTCCCGAAGAGCAGAGATATCTATACAAGGGGCACCTCACGGGGTTCACGTGACGCGAGCCATGATGACCACGGCTAGGCACGTGCCAGCGAGCGCAGAGTGCTTGTTTCCTCTTTGGTGCTAAAGGGGCAAGCGCAGGCGAGGAGTCCCGAGGTGTTAGGAAAAGGTTTCCATATTGGTGCAACAAGACTAAGACCAGCAGGACGGAGGTCACCGCGGAGCCCATGGCTACATCACCACCAGAGCCTTTGGCAGGCGAAGACCACCTTTTGTCAGGATAGCTTGTACTAGTTCTCTCCCTTCGAAATTGGCCGTTGTGGGATCCCCTCCTGCCTAACATTTGGGCAGAGGACCGGGGCCTCTATAAATAGGACTAGCCACCACCATGGGGAGGGGGAGAGCTTGGATCGGACTCACTCCACCAAGGCCAACTCACCAGCTCTCCGAGCACAAGAACACCTCTTCTCAGGAGGTTGTTCGTCCACTGTACTAGTTCATCCTCAGCCTACAAGGCAATCCATCGCACCACACTGGAGTAGGGTATTACACCATAATGGTGGCCTGAACTAGTATAAACCCTTGTGTCTCTTGTTCCTTGGGTTCGGCGAGCTAGGCCTAGAGATCGTTGCGAGAGTGAGCGAGAGAGATATCTTTGTGCGCACCCCAGTGTTCAAACCACAGGGGTTTACCGGAACCCACGATCCGACATTTGGCGCGCCAGGTAGGGGTGCCCGAAAGCCTCTCTTCTGTCAGCTGATCCACCAACACCCCAAGGTCTCAATGTCTGGTGACTCAAGGACCAACGCCGACCATTGGGCTACTTCGCCCGTCAGGCTGGCACCGTCCGCCTAAGGAGACCTCAACTCCGCACTCCAGGTGGCCCGCACACCGCCGAACACCACGGGACGCGGGCGGCGCAGACCGACGCCTTCCACCCTCACACGGCGGCGCACGCGGGCTGCCGCAAGGTCCTCAAGCTGCGCAGCAGCGACGGCGCCACACACCTGATGGGAACAAGCGAACATGCGAGCCGCGCTCATAGTAGCAAAGGAGTTGCTGCGGTGCCGGCTGGCGGAGAGCGGCCGCGACGCATTGCTGGAGCGCGTCGCTAAGCTATTGAACGCTACATTCAGGGGTACGCCGCCTTTCTGCTCCTTACCTACGTCTCAAGTTGTGGCCAGATCGCACAACGGGCCTTGTCGCACCCACGCGCTCCGAGGCGCACTAGGAGGGTTCACTGGTGGTATCACGGCCGATGGTGCCGAACATACGGCCGCACCTGCGCTTCCCCGGGTGGCGCAGGTACGGGCGTTGCCTCGCGCCGCCACAATGGGGAGCCACCCTACGGCAACCAGGGGGACGCACTGGGCCTGGCAGCGTGGGGCGCAGGGCGCCTCAGCGGGGGTTCCGGAGCGGCAATTCCGGAAGCCTATGTGCTGCGCATGGTGGATCGGAGTACACACCAGAGGATGGCCCCTGCTCGTTTCTTGAGCGGGGCTGGGAGGAAGAGATTCTAGAAGTCGAGGCCTTCCACGGACCACCTAGGAGCCTCACCGACCCCGCCAACGACAACAACCGCAGGGTACCACTGATATCTCAAGAGCAAACTTATGCTATCCATGGGTCACAGGTGAACCAGGCCACAACGGCGGATGGCGACACCAGCGCAGCAGCCCCGCTCCAACCAAGGGCAGCGCACTGGGGGGCTGCACGGGAGGGGTTTGGAGCCAGGCTCTCCCCCATGCCACACGGAGCAAGGCATCGCCCGAAGGTAGGTCCTCTGCCGGGGAGGCATCGGTGAGCCCTCCCCCCGGCAGAGGGCCCGTGGTCGCCGAGGGCGCTGCTAGCATCCCCTTTGCCCCTTGGCACCGTCCTGGTTTCCGGACGCCCCAACGGTGGTCGAGGGTGGTGCAAGGAAGGGCCCTCGTCTGGCGATATGAAGCAAGGCTCACACCTGTGAAGGTCTCCACCCGTGACACTCTCGCGTAATAATGAGTGGGGATGTACACGCCCCGGAGTCTCCGGAGAGCCGCCCTCGGGCCTCGGGGGCTCCCACCCACGTCCTAGTGGAAGCACCATGTTCCGCGCTGGCCTTCGACACTGTCCCCCAATGACTATGCTCACGGCTTGTGAAAGCACTTAGCTCCACGCTAGTGGGAAGACAAGAAGACTAGATAGGTGCCGGATGCGGCCATTTACTTTCAACCCCTTTTTCTGTAGCTCGATTTGCCGACTTTTAGATTTGAACTTGAAATCGTATTTTCATTGACAAGTGCGGGGGGCGCCTTTTTATCGTTCGTGTTGGTTTCTTGAGTTTTCTGGTCCCGTGCCTTATTTTGGGGCCTGCGCCTGCTGCCCCCCCCCTTACGAGCACCTCGCGAGCGGGGGCTGGGCATGGCATGCGCGTGCATCCTGCCATGATCCGACACTCGCTTCTCACGAGGCCCTCTCGAGCGGACTAGCAGGCTCCTCAGGAGCCCAACACCTCGCGGGCCAGCGAGGGACTCCCCTCGGGAGAAATACGCACCGGTAACCACAAGAATAGTCCGAAGTTCGTCTGGACCAAGGTAGGTTACTGCAGCAAGCTCGCGGAAGAACTTGGGAACTCGCAAAAGCACGCCTTAAGTCTGGCTCAGGGAATAAAACAATAGTCTGATTACATGAGGGGCTCCCCTCCGCAAAATGCTCTTACAACTTGAAGGGTCATGCCCAAGCTTTTGCGCGCAGGTTCAAAACAAGGAGCGCGGGCTCAATCGGACATGTCGTTCGCAGCATCTTCCGAATCGCACCCAGACATGTTGCTGGGGTCATCTCCAGCGTCGTCTTCACCATCATCGACCACGACCACCACTACATCGTCGTCAGAAGCGAAAGCCCCGACCAGAGCATCCACGTTATCGTCCACCCAGCACGCCAGGTTGTCCGGATATCTCCGAGCACTGGGGCGATGGCGGCGTCGCAATCGAAGTTGGGTTCGGCACTCTGAAGATGGCTGAAGACGCGGGAGAACGCGCGTCCAAGGAGGCCCTGGCTCTTTTCCTCGACAAGCTCACGAGCCCTCTCGGCCCGGTCCTCCAGGCGCGTCACGAGTCGGTGAAGAAGTGAAGATGGCTGGCATAGTCCTCTGCATGGGGGTGAGGGTCGTGTTCATCACAGATGGCACCCAGCGCCTGGTTGGCCCTCACCCTGAGGGACCGGAGCATGGGAGTATGCTCACGCAGTAATGTCTGCCGGCGGAGCGCTTCCTTCCTGCTTTGCTGCACGAGGGACTCAGCATCAGCAACCCGCCGCTAGAGTAGAGCAGTTTGGCGCGGGCAAAGGCCAGCTCAGCCTGGATGGAGATCAGGGCCGCTACAGCGGCCTTCTCATGCTGCTCCGCTTCGTCCAGCCTTGACCTGAGGGTAGTGGTTCTGCCCTCGGCTTCGGCGTCCACGAGCTTCAGCTTTAGGTCATGCCTGTTGGCGAGATCTGCACGAGCCTCCACCACCCTGCGGTCGACTTCCTCTTGGATCCTGGCTTCACACACGCTGGCAGTGTCCTCCGCCTAGGCGATCTGACGCTCCCTCGTCTCCAACCATTATAGCTTGAGGCTACGCTCTGTGGCCTCCAACATCAGCGCATCCTCGTGTTTCAGGAGATCCCCGTCCTTGGGGGGTGCCCCCTTCATCGACGCTAAGGCAGCCCTGCGCGCCTCGACCTGCCGCTCCAGGGAGGCGTTCAGAGCTCGTAGCTCCCCTTCACATTTCTCTGCGGCCTCACGGCGGCGGTCAGCTTCCCTGGCCTCATCCAAAACCCGGGCATTGGCATCGCGCGAGGTAGCAACGGACGCCTCGTCCTTCGCGTTGGCATGTTCATGCTGGAGACGCCCAAGGTCGATGGCCACCTTTAGCTGATGCCATTTGTCCGCCAGCTGGAGGCCTTCTCATTCAAGGCGGGCGTCAACGTCCATGAGCTCTTCCCCGATCCGGCTCAGTGCGCCCATCTCTTCCTGGAAGAGCTTATGACGGACGGTGCCGCGCTCGTGTGCAAGCTTGAACGTGCAGCAGGTCCATCCTCTGCGCTAAGGATTGTTGGAGAAGTTCGAAGTGGCTCACCCGCTCCTGGCAGGGGGCTGGGGTCCGATGCTTTTCCGGCCGCCCTTCGAACCTCGGCAGAGGCCCGGTGGGGCAGAGCCTCGTTGCTTGAAGGTGAGGCCGGAGCCAGTGTCCCCCAGCCGCGGGCAAGGACCAGCGGTGGGACCCTCGGCACACTCTCTGCACCCCAAGCAGGGCCACGAAGAGGGACGACAAGAGCGCGGGGTCAAGGCGCCAGGCCGGCACGTCCGCTTCCCCGGCAGGCCTGATAACCCACAAGCATAGGGGGTCGCAACAGTTTTCGAGGGTAGAGTATTCAACCCAAATTTATCGATTCAACCCAAGGGGGGCCAAAGAATATTCTCAAGTATTAGCAGCTGAGTTGTCAATTCAACCACACCTGGATAACTTAATATCAGCAGCAAAGTATTTAGTAGCAAAGTAATATGATAGTAGTGGTAACGGTGGTAAAAGGTAATGGTAGCAAAAGTAATATTTTTGGTATTTTGTAGTGATGATAACAATAGCAACAGAAAAGTAAATAAGCGAAGAACAATATATGGAAAGCTCGTAGGCAATGTATCACTGATAGAGATTTATGCCGGATGTGGTTCATCATGTAACATTCATAACATAGGGTGACACAGAACTAGCTCCAATTCATCAATGTAATGTAGGCATGTATTCCAAATATAGTCATACGTGCTTATCGAAAAGAACTTGCATGACATCTTTTGTCCTACCCTCCCGTGGCAGCGGGGTCCTATTGGAAACTAAGGGATATTAAGGCCTCCTTTTAATAGAGTACCGGACCAAAGCATTAACACATAGTGAATACATGAACTCCTCAAACTACGGTCATCACCGGGAGTGGAACCGATTATTGTCACTTCGGGGTTGCCGGATCATAACACATAGTAGGTGACTATAGACTTGCAAGATAGGATCAAGAACTCACATATATTCATGAAAACATAATAGGTTCAGATCTGAAATCATGGCACTCGGGCCCTAGTGACAAGCATTAAGCATAGCAAAGTCATAGCAACATCAATCTCAGAACATAGTGGATACTAGGGATCAAACCCTAACAAAACTAACTCGATTACATGATAAATCTCATCCAACCCATCACCGTCCAGCAAGCCTACGATGGAATTACTCACGCACGGCGGTGAGCATCATGAAATTGCTGATGGAGGATGGTTGATGATGACGACGGCGACGGATTACCCTCTTTGGAGCCCCGAACGGACTCCAGATCAGCCCGCCCGAGAGAGTTTAGGGCTTGGCGGCGGCTCCGTATCGTAAAACACGATGAATCCTTCTCTCTGATTTTTTTCTCCCCGAACACGGATATATGGAGTTGGAATTGAGGTCGGTGGAGCTCCAGGGGGCCCACGAGGTAGGCGGGCGCGCCCCCACCCTCGTGGCTAGGATGTGGGCCCCTGGCCTTGATTCTTTCGCCAGTATTTTTTGTTATTTCCAAAAATAATCTCCGCGGAGTTTCAGGTCATTCCGAGAACTTTTTTTTCTGCACATAAATAACACCTTGGCAATTCAGGTGAAAACAGCGTCAGTCTGGATTAGTTCCATTCAAATCATGCAAGTTAGAGTCCAAAACAAGGCCAAAAGTGTTTGGAAAAGTAGATACGATGGAGACGTATCAACTCCCCCAAGCTTAAACCTCTGCTTGTCCTCAAGCAATTCAGTTAACAAACTGAAAGTGATAAAGAAAAACTTTTACAAACTCTGTTTGCTCTTGTTGTTGTAAATATGTAAAGCCAGCATTCAAGTTTTCAGCAAGGATTATGAACTAACCACATTCACAATAACACTTAGGTCTCATGTTTACTCATATCAATGGCATAATCAACTAGCAAGCAATAATAATAAATCTCGGATGACAACACTTTCTCAAAACAATCATGATATGATATAACAGGATGGTATCTCGCTAGCCCTTTCTGAGACCGCAAAACATAAATGCAGAGCACGTTTAAAGATCAAAGACTGACTAGACATTGTAATTCATGGTAAAAGAGATCTAGTCAAGTCATACTCAATGTAAACTAACATTAATGAATGCAAATGACAGTGGTGCTCTCCAACTGGTGCTTTTTAATAAGAGGATGATGACTCAACATGAAAGTAAATAGATAGGCCCTTCACAGAGGGAAGCAGGGATTTGTAGAGGTGCCAGAGCTCGGTTTTGAAATAGATATGAATAATATTTTGAGCGGTATACTTTCATTGTCAACATAACAACCAAGAGATGGCGATATCTTCCATGCTACACACATTATAGGCAGTTCCCAAACAAAATGGTAAAGTTTATACTCCCCCTCCACCAACAAGCATCAATACATGGCTTGCTCGAAACAACGAGTGCCTCCAACTAACAAGGGTCTCAGGGGGAGTTTTTTTTGCAATTATTTTGATTTGATTTGCATAAAGCATGGGGCTGGGCATCCCGGTGACCAGCCATTTCCTTGTGAGTGAGGAGCGGAGTCCACTCCTCTTGAGAATAACCCGCCTAACATGGAAGATACGGACAGCCCTAGTTGATACATGAGATATTCGAGCATACAAAACGGGATATTTATTTGAAGGTTTAGAGTTTGGCACATACAAATTTACTTGGAACGGCAGGCAGATACCGTATATATAGGTAGGTATGGTGGACTCATTTGGCACAACATTGGGGTTTATGGGATTGGATGCACAAGCAGTATTCCTGCATACTACAGGTGAAGGCTAGAAAAATACTGGGAAGCGACCAACTAGAGAGCGACAACAATCATGAACATGCATTAAAATTAAACAACACCGAATGCAAGCATGAGTAGGATATAATGCACCATGAACATAAATATCGTAGAGGCTATGTTGATTTTGTTTCAACTACATGCGTGAACATGTGCCAAGTCAAGCAACTCGAATCGTTCAAAAGAGGATACCACCCTATCATACCACATCACAACCATTTTAATAGCATGTTGGCATGCAAGGTAAACCATTATAAGCTCCTAGCTAATTAAGCATGGCATAAGAAACTATAATCTCTAATTGCCATTGCAAACATGTTTATTCATAATGGGATGAATCAGGAAAGATGAACTAATCATATTTACAAAAACAAGAGAGGTCGAGTTCATACAGCTTTTCCCATCTCAATAAGTTCATCATATAATCATCATTATTGCCTTTCACTTGCACAACCGAACTATGGATAATAATAATAGTGCACATGCATTGGACTAAGCTGGAACCTGCAAGCATTCAATTCAAGAGAGAAGACAAGGTAATATGGGCTCTTTGTCAGATCAACAATAATGCATATAAGAGCCACTTTAACATTTTAATTATGGTCTTGTCCTCTCGATCCCCAAAGAACAAGAAAAGAAATAAAACTATTTACACGGGAAAGCTCCCAACAAACAAAAGAAGAACGAGAAATATTTTTGGGTTCTATCTTTAATTACTACTACAAGCATGGAAAGTAAACTAATTAAAATCTACAACTGATTTTTTTTGTTTTTCTATTAAGGTTTATTAAACACACAAGAAGAAAGCATAAAAAGGAAAATAAACTGGCATGGATGATACAATGAAAAATTAAGAACACCGACACCTAGCATGAGTGTGTGAACATGAATGTAATGTCGGTGAGAGATACATACTCCCCCAAGCTTAGGCTTTTGGCCTAAGTTGGTCTATGGCCACGGCTGGCCTGGCGGATATCCAAAGTAATAGTTGGGGTCTTACTGAGATGCAGCAGTCATTGCATCGTGGGTTGCAGCTTGGAGGCGAGCTATCTCAGCCCTCCTCTTATACTCATATGCCTCCTCTCTAGTTATGTATTATCTCCCCTTTGCCTGAAAGTCAAAGAAGGTAGAAGCAGGCAGAGCGATGTGATAGGTGCGTCATCTGTCAAAGATTAGTCAGTACTGGAGGAACTGATCGTTCCTCTCAACAAAATGATGACAAACCATAGCCTCATAATCCAAATAACCAGGAGGCAACTCAATATCATCCTCACGTATGGTTATACCGAGAAAATTAGCTATACGGGTTGCATAAATTCCACCAAAGAAATCTCCATTAAATCTATTATGATGCAACCTACATGCAACAATGGCTCCTAAATTATAAGATTTATCTCCTAACACAGCACTCCTAACAATACTGAGGTCAGGGACACACATGTGACATGCTTCATCCTTACCATTTATACACCTACTATGAAGAGAGCGAAATAATGTATAGCGGGAAAATGAATGCACCCTATGGTAGCTTGTGTTATGTCTCTAGATTCCCCCACCGTTATACTAGCAAGAAAATCTCTAAATTCAGATTTGCGAGGCTCACTAGCACTACCCCATTGTGGAAGTTTGCAAGCAGTGGTAAAATCCTCAAAGTCCATAGTATAAGAATTTTCATAAAGATCAAACAAGACAGTTTGATAATTGCGTGAAGATGAAAATTCAAACCTCCTCATAAAGGAACTAGTGAGATAGTGGTACTGGCAGCACTTTTCTGCCTCGAAGCTCACAAGATCAGCGTTACGCAAGTATGCGTTAAATTCTTCCTTAATTCCAGCTTGATCCATGAAGTCCTCTGAAGGCCATTCACAAGGCCGCACTGGAGCGTCCCTTGGTGGCTCATCATCAGCATCACGCATTGCAAGCCTGGGTCCTTGTTTCCTTGAAGAACCACCTTGGTACATTTTCCTAAGCATATTTTTTCCTCTAAAAAATTTCTGAAATTTTTAGTAACTTCAAATAAAAGTAAACCAAACTCAACAAAATTGATAGCAACTACTCCTACAAGTGCCTAGAGCCTATATCATGCATTAGAACTACTTGGAACCATATAAATTTGACATGCAAGCTCAAGAACATGGTCACCTATGCAGCACAAATTTGCAATAAATAAAGCACTAGAACAAAAACTAATTGGACCAATGGAGGAGTCACATACCAAGGAACAATCCCCCCCAAAGCAGTTTTGTGAGAGGTGCTTTGAGCAAGGAGATCGAAAATCACAGCAAAATGAGCTAGAACTCGTGCTTGAGCTGGCTGGTGATTTTTTTTGGAGGAAGAAGTGTGTGGGTGCAGGAATAAGTGGAGGGGAGCCACCATGGGCCCACGAGGTAGGGGGCGTGCCCTGTAGGGGTGGGCGCGCCCTGGGCCCTCGTGCCCAGGTGCTTGCTCCCCCTGTTATGTTCTCAGTGCCAGATATTCTCAAATATTCCAAAAAAAACCATATTTAAATTTTAGGGCATTTGGAGAACTTTTATTTTCGGGGTATTTTTATTGCATGGATAATTCAAAAAACAGACAGAAATTACTATTTTTGCTTTATTTAATATAAATAACAGAAAGTAAAAAGAGGGTACAGAGAGTTGTGTTTTCTAAATTCATCCATCTCATGCTCATCAAAAGGAATCCACTAATAAGGTTGATCAGGTCTTGTTGACAAACTCATTCCGAATAACATGGAACCTGAGAATTTTCGAATAACACTAGGTTACCTCAACGGGGATATGCACATCCCCAACAATAAGAATATCATATTTCTTCTTGACAGTAGGAAGAGGAAATTCAAAACCTCCAATAGCGATTGTTGAACAGAATTTATACTGTGGACTTGAGGTTGTTTCATCGGAAAGTGTATCGTATGCTCATTACCATTAACATGAAAAGTGACATTGCCTTTGGTGCAATCAATAACAGCACCTGCAGTATTCAAAAAGGGTCTTCCAAGAATAATAGACATACTATCGTCCTCGGGAATATCAAGAATAACAAAGTCCGTTAAAATAGTAACGTTTGCAACCACAACAGGCACATCCTCACAAATGCCGACAGGTATAGCAGTTGATTTATTAGCCATTTGTAAAGATATTTCAGTAGGTGTCAACTTATTCAAATCAAGTCTGATATAAAGAGAGAGGCATAACACTAACACCGGCTCCAAGATCACATAAAGCAGTTTTAACATAGTTTCTTTTAATGGAGCATGGTATAGTTGGTACTCCGGGATCTCCAAGTTTCTTTGGTATTCCTCCCTTAAAAGTGGTGGAAATTTATTAGTAACAATATCTTTCATGTACTTAGTATACGGATTCATTTTAAGCATATCATTTAAACGCATACGCAAAAAGATAGGCCTAATCATTTCAGCAAAGCGCTCAAAATCCTCATCATCCTTTTTCTTGGATGGTTTAGGAGGAAAAGGAATGGGTTTCTGAAACCAAGGCTCTCTTTCCTTACCGTGTTTCCTAGCAACAAAGTCTCTTTTATCATAATGTTGACTCTTTGATTGTGGGTTATCAAGATCAACAGCAAGTTCAACTTCTACATCATTATCATTGCTAGGTTGAGCATCGACATGAACATTATCATTAACATTATCACTAGTTTCCTGTTCATTACCAGATTGTGTTTCAGCATCAGAAATAGAGATAGCATTCAGATTCTTGGGCGTGTCAATAACAGGTTCACTAGAAGCATGCAAAGTCCGATCATTTTTATTTTTCTTCCTCTTAGAAGGATTAGCTGTATCAACATTATTTCTCTGAGAATCCTTCTCAATTCTCTTAGGGAGGCCTTCAGGATACAAAGGTTCCTGAGTCATTTTACCACCTCTAGTCATAACTCTAACAGCATTATCATTTTTCTTACTATTTAAATCATTGAGCAAATCATTCTGAGCTTTAAGTACTTGTTCTACTTGAGTGGTAACCATAGAAGCATGTTTATTAATGAGTTTAAGTTCACCTTTAACTCTAGACATATAATACCCAAGTGTTCAATCATATAAGCATTTTGTTTCAATTGTCTACCAAAATAAGCATTGAAGTCTTCTTGCTTAACCATAAAGTTATCAAACTCATCCAAACATTGGCTAGCAAACTTAGTAGGAGGGATTTCAGCTTTATCATATCTATAGAGAGAATTTACCTTTACTACCTGTGTCGGGTTATCAAGACCATGTGTTTCTTCAATAGGTGATGGATTAAAACCATATATTTCTTCAACAGGCGGTATATTAAGACCATGTATTTCTTCAATAGGAGGTAAATTCTTAACATATTCAGCTTTAATACCCTTTTCTTTCATGGATTTCTTTGCCTCTCACATATTTTTAGGACTGAGAAATAGAACACCCCTTTTCTTCGGAGTTGGTTTAGGAATAGGCTCAGGATTTGGCTCAGGAGCTGGCTCGGGAAGTGTCCAATTATTTTCATTTGTCGACATATTATTCAATAGAATTTCAGCTTCATCTGGTGTTCTTTCCCTGAAAACAGAACCAGCACAACTATCCAGGTGGTCTCTGGAAGCATCGGTTAGTCCATTATAAAAGATATCAAGTATTTCATTTTTCTTAAGATGATGATCAGGCAAAGCATTAAGTAATTGGAGAAGCCTCCCCCAAGCTTGTGGGAGACTCTCTTCTTCAATTTGCACAAAATTATACATATCCCTTAAGGCAGCTTGTTTCTTATGAGTAGGGAAATATTTAGCAGAGAAGTAATAAATCATATCCTGGGGACTATGCACACAACCAGGATCAAGAGAATTAAACCATATCTTAGCATCACCCTTTAATGAGAACGAAAATATTTTTAGGATATAAAAGTAGTGAGTTCTCTCATCATTAGTGAATAGGGTGGCTATATCATTTAATTTAGTAAGATGTGCCACAACAGTTTCAGATTCATAGCCATAAAAAGGATCAGATTCAACCAAAGTAATTATATCAGGACCAATAGAGAATTCATAATCCTTATCGATAACAAAGATAGGTGAAGTAGCATAAGCAGGATCATATTTCATTCTAGCATTCAGAGTTTTTTGTTTAAGCTTAGCTAATAATTTCTTAAGATCACTTCTATCATTGCATGCAAGAGAGTCTCTTTTACTTTCTTCATCCATAACATAGCCCTCAGGCACTACAGGCAATTCATATTTATTAGGAGAGCCTTCATCATCACTTTCATCAATATTATCAGTTTCAATAATTTCATTCTCTCTAGCCCTAGCAAGTTGTTCATCAAGAAATTCACCAAGTGGCACAGTAGTATCAAGCATAGAAGTAGTTTCATCATAAGTATCATGCATAGAAGAAGTGGCATCATCAATAATATGCGACATATCAGAATTAATAGCAGAAGCAGGTTTAGGTGTCACAAGCTTATTCAAAACAGAAGGTGAATCAAGTGCAGAGCTAGATGGCAGTTCCTTACCTCCCCTCGTAGTTGAGGGATAAATTTTTGTTTTCGTGTCTTTCAAGTTCTTCATAGTGACCAGCAGATATAAATCCCAAGTGACTCAAAGAATAGAGTTATGCTCCTCGGCAATGGCGCCAGAAAATAGTCTTGATAACCCACAAGTATAGGGGATCGCAACAGTTTTCCAGGGTAGAGTATTCAACCCAAATTTATTGGTTCGACACAAGGGGAGCCAAAGAATATTCTCAAGTATTAGCAGCTGAGTTGTCAATTCAACCACACCTGGATAACTTAATATCTGCAGCAAAGTATTTAGTAGCAAAGTACTATGATAGTAGTGGTAACGGTGGTAAAAGGTAATGGTAGCAAAAGTAATATTTTTGGTATTTTATAGTGATGATAACAATAGCAATAGAAAAGTAAATAAGCGAAGAACAATATATGGAAACCTCGTAGGCAATGGATCGGTGATAGAAAATTATGCTGGATGTGGTTCATCATGTAACAGTCATAACATAGGGTGACACAGAACTAGCTCCAATTCATCAATGTAATGTAGGCATGTATTCCGAATATAGTCATACGTGCTTATCGAAAAGAACTTGCATGTCATCTTTTGTCCTACCCTCCCGTGGCAGCGTGGTCCTATTGGAAACTAAGGGATATTAAGGCCTCCTTTTAATAGAGTACCGGACCAAAGCATTAACACATAGTGAATACATGAACTCCTCAAACTACGGTCATCACCGGGAGTGATCCCGATTATTGTCACTTCGGGGTTGCCGGATCATAATACATAGTAGGTGACTATAGACTTGCAAGATAGGATCAAGAACTCACATATATTCATGAAAACATAATAGGTTCAGATCTGAAATCATGGCACTCGGGCCCTAGTGACAAGCATTAAGCATAGCAAAGTCATAGCAACATCAATCTCAGAACATAGTGAATACTAGGGATCAAAGCCAAATAAAACTAACTTGATTACATGATAAATCTCATCCAACCCATCACCGTCCAGCAAGCCTACGATGGAATTACTCACGCACGGCGGTGAGCATCATGAAATTGGTGATGGAGGATGGTTGATGATGACGGTGACGGATTCCCCTCTCTGGAGCCCCAAACGGACTCCAGATCAGCCCTCCCGAGAGAGTTTAGGGCTTGGCGGCGGCTCCGTATCGTAAAACGCGATGAATCCTTCTCTCTCATTTTTTTCTCCCCGAACACGAATATATGGAGTTGGAGTTGAGGTCGGTGGAGCTCCAGGGGGGCCACGAGGCAGGGGCGTGCCCAGGGGGAAGGCGCGCCCCCCACCCTCGTGGCTAGGGTGTGGCCCCTGGCCTTGATTCTTTCGTCAGTATTTTTTATTATTTCCAAAAATAATCTCCGTGGAGTTTCGGGTCATTCCGAGAACTTTGGTTTCTGCACATAAATAACACCATGGCAATTTTGCTGAAAACAACGTCAGTCTGGGTTAGTTCCATTCAAAACATGAAAGTTAGAGTCCAAAACAAGGGCAAAAGTGTTTGGAAAAGTAGATACGATGGAGACATATCAAGGCCTCGCGCCACGCACGGCAGGTCGACACGAGGCGCCCAGGGTCAGCAGGGAGCCCGAGGTAGGTGGAGGTTGCTCCTCGGGAAACTTCATCACCCTAGTAGGAGGGACCCTAAGGAACCACGGTCAGGAGGGGAAGCGGTGCTCAAGAAATTACAAGGATAAGGTACTCACTCATCAATAGATGTCGGTGGGAACGACACCTATGGGATCACAAGAATCCCTACTGTGGTTAGCGGGGCGCGGGGTCGTGAGAAGAGCGGATCTAACAGGTAGCACACAGTTCGTTTATCCAGGTTCGGGCCGCGAGGATGCGTAAAACCCTACTCCTGCTTTGGTGGATCGTATATTTGTGTTCTTGAGCTAGCTATGGGGCGTGAGGAGCTCCAAAAAGCCGAATCCTTCTCCTGGTCGCCTCGGGCCTACTTTTATAGAAAAACGGGTTGCCACAGTGGCACACAGGAGGTGGAAAGGGTACAGTGACGTGAGGTTATCCCTCGCATTACATGACAAGGCACATTTAATGCGTCTTGCTTAGGTGTCCTTGCTTTATCGGGGACGGGGGAGAGATCTATCTCGTCCATCGCCGCTCCTTCTTGTGTCGACACGCGCCCTGGCCAGCGATGCCTGAGATGCCACGTAGGTAGGCAGGCAGCTGAGGTCGCGCAGTGGTGGGTCTTGACGAAGATCTGCATGCCGCCACGCAGGTGCCTGCCCAGCTGGTTGGGTCAGCAGCTGCATGCATGCGGTGGTGGAGGTTTAGTCGGTGTGGGCCTGATGGTGGCCCCGCGGGTGTCCTCGGGAAGGGCCTTGCCGGGGCCCCGGCAAGGGTCTTGCCGAGGCGCCTGCTGTCATCCCCGGCAAGGCGCTTGCCGGGGGCCTTGTGGTCTTCCTCGACTGGCATCCCGCCAAGGGTTGTCGCCTCCTTAGTGCGTATCTGATCTTGAATGTCTTTACAAAGATCTGCATGCCATCACGGGGATGTCCCCCGAATCCTTGGCCTTTGGGGGCAGTGGACTCAAGGGTGATTTTCTCCGTAGACGCGGGACGAGTCTCCGCGGCAAGGGTCTTGCCGGGGCTGCTAGAACTGTCTCCCGGCAAGGATCTTGCTGGGGGGAGTCTGCTTCGTCCCCTTTTCTCTTCGTGGTCTTGGCGTTGGCATCGTAGTTCTCTTGAGCTTCGGTCTTACCCTGGATCACCTCCCTTGCCTTGCTTGGTGTGGTGGTGCCCGTGGCTCAGACTGCCCGTGCACAGTTATAGGGGTACAAAAAGTGTACCCCTCTTTTTGTACACCGACAGGAGCCCCCGGGCCTGGGCCACACATAAGCGCAACGCGTTGTTGGGCTAGGCCCAAAAACGGTCCGCGGGCAGGCGGGGCGGTTTTTACCGCGGTAAGGTTCTTCGCGCGCTGCGCTTCCCACGACTCCCGCGTGTAGCGCGGCTTGGGGAGGTGCGTGTGACGTGGGCAGCATGCATGGGGCTGGTTCCCGCGGGCATGCGTCACACCACAGTTAATGTGAAAGGAGGCAGCCCGTGTTTTCCCCCATAAAAAAGGAATAACCGCGGGTGCGCTGCTCACTTTCTCCTCTTTCCTCGTGCCTTTTCCAATCTTAGAGCCGCCGTTTCCTCACTTCCTTCCTTCCTAACATTCCATCGTCGCCCGCCATCGTTGCTTCGCCATCCCCCTTCCTCAGCCCTCTAAACTTCTTGGCCGCCATGGCGCCCAAATCCGTCAAGGGCAAGGGGGTGGCTAAGGGCGCTGGGACTGTGGAGCCGCCGAAGAGCACGCTGTCGGGGGACCGGACGAAGTCCGCCTTTTTCTTCCCCTCGACGGTTGATGTTCATGAGCTCTGGGCCTCCTTCAGGCCCCTATGGGGAGCGAAGACGGGGGGAGAGAATTCGGGACACCCGGCGATGCGCGTCATTCCTGCTGCTTGTGCCGATCCTGCTCCAAATCGGTATCCCTTTTTTGTCGATTATCTTTCTTGCAGGTTATGCCCCCCTTTCTCCAATTTCTTTTGCGACATTATGCACACCTTTGGCTTTCGCCTCTTGGATTTTACTCTGAATGCGGTGGCGTGCATGGCTTTCTTCGCGCATCTTTGCGAAGGCTTTGCCGGGGTGCAACCCAACACGGCGCTCTTCTGCCATTATTTCTTCCCTCGGATCCAGCCGGGAGGTGCCGTCTCTGGTTGCGTCACCTGGATCCCAAGATCCAAGGGGGCGTACCCGAACGGTGCCGTGAAGGAGAGGTGGGAGGAATGGCATGGCCGGTGGTGCTGGATTGAAGATGAAGACCCGCCGGAATTCTGCAAGGTCCGCCGAGTGCCGCCTGTCCGCGGCAGCGATTGGAGTGATGTCGACGTCACGGACGGGAGGCTCACTGTCGCCACCACCAGGATTCTCCGGCTCACCCGGGCTAGACTCACCCTTGAGATGATCGGGGCGGACTTCATTCGTCGCTGGATCGCCCCGTTGCACAACAAGGGGAGGCCAGCCTGGCTTTTTACGAATCCGGCTAACATTATGCGACTCCGCCCCGGCCTCGACCACAATTTCACGGTGTTGGCGCATGCCCACTTCTGCCAGCGGCTTTTCCAGCTTGATGTGGGTCGCGATGGCGAGGTCAAACGGACCGGCAAGGCCATGAGGGCTGCCGCAAAGGTTGCCAAGGCCCTCAAGGGGCCGTTTTTCAAGATGCCAGCGGGGGTGGTCCCGTTGTGCAACAATTCACATCGGTCCGAGATCATCGCCATGATGCCGAACTGTAATGTGCACGGCCCTGTCCCGAGCTGGAAGGAGCCAAAGGACGCGGATGTGCAGTAATTCTTTGACACCCTGATTGAGGTGTATGTCAATGATGACGCTGAGCGGTGGCTTGTCATGGACACCACCCAGGCAGAGCTGGACTACATCGCCACTAGGGCGAGGGAGGCATAGCTTGCCATGGAGGCCGGCAGCGCCGGGGGTGTGGAGGACAAGGCCGCAACGGCTGCGGAGGAATAGGAGCTCACCCGGTGGGCGGCGGCCTCCGGGGAGGTCGGCAGCGCCGACACTGGAGCTCCGCTCGTCGAAGACGTGGCCGACGAGTCATCGGAGGAGGAGGACATGGCGGCGGGCTCGACGCTAACCAGGGGAAGAGGGCGAATCCATGCGGCGGGCTGGCTCCGGCGAGCCGGTCCGGCCCGGCAGGGGTACGCGGCCTCAATTGACCCTGGAGGGGTCTGGGCGTCACACGAGGGCCACGGCAGCCAAGAGGCTGACGAAGTCCGCTGAGAAGAAGAAGACAACAGCCCCTTCCTCATCTGGGCGCGCACAAACCCCGCCGTCTTCGCCTCCTCTGGCAGATGTCGACTCGGATGTTGACGCGGAGGTCACTTTTGATCTCGGGCCTCTCAGCCCGAAGAGGAAAAGGAAAGTGGTGGAGGAGGAGGAGATAGATGATGAGTAAGTACTCCGTTCCTTACTGCCATTTCCATTCCTTTGAATTAAGTCACTCATCTTGATCTGTTTTTGCTTTTGCATGGATGCAGAGACGTTGGCCCAAATGGTGAAGAGGGCCAAAGCCTTGGCGGGCGGCCAGCCCCCGGCCAGTGCTTCAGAGTCGCCACTGGTGGTGCTGAGCAGCCCGTACAGCAGCCCCCAGCACAACCCCCAGCATAAGTTCGTCACCCTCCTCTTATCGACACGTGGTAGGCATTCGATGATATGGTGTTGACCTTGTCGGGTTTGCAGGAGGGGAGCGGCAGCAGGAGGAGCCGCAGAGGGCTACCCCCAACACACCACCCCCATCGACTACGCCGCCGCGAGGGGCGTCCCCGGCAAGGGCATCAAGCACGGAGCCCACACCCATGGAGGAAGAGCGGAACTTGGGCGCTGGTGACTCTGCCACGGCGCCGAATGCTGGCGGGGAGGGGACTTCTGCTTCACAGCCTGGCACTGGTGAGTCGCCTGTCCTCCGTCTCTGTTTTTCCCTTTTCTTTTTCTGGGCTTCAATGCTCCCATTACTACCCAGGCCCTCCTTCAATAGGTATGGAGGACGTGGATACTGTCATTGGGAACATTGCTGAGGAGGCCGCCAGGGATGCTGACGAGGTCGCCAAGGATGCTGCCGAGGACACCGCTGCGGGGGCCGCCAAGGTGACCGCCGAGGCTTCTGCCGAGGGCGCCAACGGTGGGCCTGTCGGGGAAGCCGGCAAGGCCACTGCCGAGGAAGAGGTGGTTGATGACCAACCTCCCTCCTCCTCAACCTCGGGCCCCGGCAGATATCTGAAGGTGGGCGACGATCTTTTCGTCCATCTCCCAGGGGCGTCAAGTTCCCGGGCGCCCGCCGAAGGGGAAGTCTTTGACGGCGAGGTGCTTGCCGCCACCAGGCTCGAGGTTGTCGATGAGCCGGGCGTTGGCGGTGATGGTTCTCCAGAAGAGCAGCTTTTCCGCGCTATGGGGGCCAACTTCCAAAAACTCCAGGCGCTCTACCGTGTCCGTCTGGACAAGGATAAGTCCAGGACGGCAACGGTGGACCAGGCGGAGGTGGATTTCATGGCGCGCGTTGCTGAGAGGCAGACCTGGTTCCACCAGACTCGCGAGGAGCAAAGGGCCTTTTAGGAGGAATTGGCCAAGCGCAATGTCGAGCTCACCATGAAGATGGCTGACATCGAGAAGGCCCAGGAAAAGGCGGCGAACTTGGCTGTCGCGGCCGAGGCCGTCCGGAACCAGCATCAAGCCGCACTGGATTCCCAGGAAGAGGACCTCACCGTGCGTGAGGCAAAGCTTGCCACAGCGCTCCATGGCAAGGATGAGGAGCTCGAGGCCCTTGTCGCGCGGCGGACTCACGAGCTGGAGCAGAGGCACAAGGAGGCACTCGATGCCCAGGCTCTGGCCCATGCCGGCAAAGTAAGGGAGTTGGAGGTGGAGCAGGACGAGCTGAAGGAGCAAGCCCTCAAGCTGTCCAACGAGAAGAGCACGCTCAACAACTCCTTGGTGGAGGCGCAAGGAGCGGTCATCAGCAGGGCTGGGGAGCACTCCGAAGTGCAAAACTCCGTCAGAGATCTCAAGCTGAAGCTGGAGGATGTCGAGAAGATGTTGTCGGAGAGCAGGGCTCGGGAGGAGACCTTGACTAGGAGTCTGGAGGAGGAGAAGCAGCTGCGGGCGAACGAGGCCGCCTCCCACCAGGAATATGTGGCGGGCGAGAACAGATGGATCAGCTGTCTGGAGGACGTCGCCGGCAGGGTCACCTCACAGTTGGCCACCATGGGGATGCCAAACGTGAGGTACGCCCATGAGCGCAGCGGGACCGTCAACACCATGCTGACCCTGTTCTTCGAGGGCGTCCTTGGAGCCTTGGCTTATCTTCACTCCAACTGAGTGGCCACGTTGGCCGGGGAAGCCCGGCGACTTTGCTGGGGGTCATGACCAAGGTCCTCACCAAGATGGCATACTGGAATCCTGACCTCGACTTCGATGCCATGATGGATAGCTTGCCGGATGGTATTGACCTCACGGTGCTCAAGGAGCGCATCAAGCCCGTCATCAGCAGCATCGACGAAATCAAGAGGGTGGAAGGCCAGCGCCGGGTTTAGGCATCCCGTTCTTCACCGCCGTTACAGGTTCACGACTAAGACAAATTTCATCTTTAGTTAGAACCGCAGCAATGATGTGATGTAATATAACTTTGCAGTACTTTTGGAATTATGCATGCTATTTTCCTGTTTGTTGCCTCTTTGTACGTCCACTCTATGCCAGCTGGGTAAGCTTGCCGGTGCGGAAACCCAAGGCGGCGTCTTGGGGACGGGTCCCCATTGGCCTGCCGGGTGAGCCACCTTACCACCTTTGACGCAGCCGCTCGAACTGTCGAGTTTGACTCGAGTCAGAGTCGAGAGCCTTGCCAATTGCGGAAGGCTACCCTACCGTTTTCAACGCAGCCATTTGAACTGTTGAGCGGACTCGAAATAGAACAAAGGCATTGCCGATCGGGGAAGGCCCCATTTGCATATAGGTTTCTTTTTGTACAAAGAACGACAGCTCCGAGGATAATAACTTTATATAATAGAATGGAAATATCCGGGGTCCAATGTAACTTAGCTTCTGTTTGTAGTCGCTCGAGCGCTGATCTTCCGGCCTCCTTCCCTCTCCAAGAGCCACGAAGATGAAGGAGTGCTGGGCTGATTGCTAGAGCCGATTCTCACAACTGCGCCCCCTACCTGGCGCGCCAAAGATGTCGGTGGGAACGACACCTATGGGATCACAAGAATCCCTACTGTGGTTAGCGGGGAAAGGGGTCGTGAGAAGAGCGGATCTAACAGGTGGCACACGGTTCGTTTATCCAGGTTCAGGCCGTGAGGATGCGTAAAACCCTACTCCTGCTTTGGTGGATTGTATATCTGTGTTCTTGAGCTAGCTATGGGGCGTGAGGAGCTCCAAAAAGCCGAATCCTTCACCTGGTCGCCTCGGGCCTCCTTTGATAGAAAAGGGGTTGCCACAGTGGCACACAGGAGGTGGAAAGGGTACAGTGATGCGAGGTTATCCCTCGCATTACATGACAAGGTGCATTTCATGCGTCTTGCTTAGGTGTCCTTGCTTTATCGGGGACGGGGGAGAGATCTGTCTCGTCCGTCGCTGCTCCTTGTGTCGACACGCGCCCTGGCCACTGATGCCTGAGATGCCACGTAGGTAGGCAGGCAGCTGAGGTGGCGCAGTGGTGGGTCTTCACGAAGACCTGCATGCCGCCATGCAGGTGCCTGCAGAGCTGGTTGGGTCGGCAGCTGCATGCATGCGGTGGTGGAGGTTTAGTCAGCGTGGGCCTGATGGTGGCCCCGCGGGTGTCCTCGGGAAGGGCCTTGCCGGGGCCCCAGCAAGGGTCTTGCCGAGGCGCCTGCTGTCATCCCCGGCAAGGTGCTTGCCGGGGGCCTTGTGGTCTCCTCGGCTGGGATCCCGCCAAGGGTTGTCGTCTCCTTAGTGCGTATCTGATCTTGAATGTCTTTACAAAGATCTGCATGCCATCACGGGGATGTCTCCCGAATCCTTGCCCTTTGGGGGCAGTGGACTCAAGGGTGATTTGCTCCGTAGGCACGGGACGAGTCGCCGCGGCAAGGGTCTTGCCGGGGCTGCTAGAACTGTCTCCCGGCAAGGATCTTGCCGGGGGAGTCCGCTTCATCCCCTTTGCTCTTCGTGGTCTTGGCCTTGGCGTCGTAGTTCTCTTGAGCTTCGGGCTTACCCTGGCTCACCTCCCTTGCCTTGCTTGGTGTGGTGGTGCCCGTGGCTTAGACTGCCCGTGCACAGTTATAGGGGTACAAAAAGTGTACCCCTCTTTTTGTACACCGACAATAGCAGTGTACTTCCTCTGCTTCAATGGCCTGAAGGCGTCACCGCTGCAGCTTGGAGACCCCTTCCTCTTGCGGAGCGCTTCGAAGTTCGGTCGGAGCCGGCCGAAGCCCTGGGTGCAGTCACCAATGACTGGAGCGGCTAGTGTGGCCCCTGAGGAGGCGACCTCAGGGGTGGTGGACTGCATGGAGACCTCAGCCCCGCCTCATGGTGACTCACCGAGGCCTCGGGGGTTCGGCCTCAGGCGTGTTGGACCGCGTCGCCCCCCCGGCAGCTTCCTCAGGGCGGCTCTCTCAGGTCCCGGGAGGCGGCACCTTAGGAGCCCCGAGTAGTGTCGGTTCCTCGACAGCCGTGTTGCCAGCAGCCGACGGTGATCGCCTCCCTGCGCCCACTTCTGGGGAGATCTCCGCGTCGACGGTGGGCAAGGGAGCCACAAAGACAGGGCTCTCGCGAGGCCCTTCAAGGCCAACCGAGCATAGTCCCCATTCGTCAAAGGGGGCATCTTCTTCATGAACTCCACCTTGTTCGAGCATAAGTATAGAGGACAACCTTCTTCCGGCAGGCTGGCTGGCATTGGGTCGCCTGTCAGGAGCTCGAGTACCGTGCACCGTGCCTCAGGGGCAAGAGCCGGCACCTGAATCCTCATGCGGTCCCCGTAGCTAGAGAAGGTCCACATCGGCTGGGAGTGACGCTGAAGCGGAGCAATGCGGCACCGGATGAACTCATTCACCACCATGGGTGCCGTCACCCCGAGGCCCTTCAGCCTGGCCAGCCGGTGCCAGACATGGGCGAGCCGCCAGTCGGTGAACCTTGCGTGCCCTAGTCGGAGCTTGGGGCGGCCGGAATGCGCGGGAGCAGCTGTAAGGGATTGCACACACCAACATCCACAAACACCCATCGCTTCTGAAAACCTCCGAAGACTGGCGAGAGCTCAAAATCGATCCCCAAGCTGGCCGTCGCTGCCACAGTCTGGAGAGATACATACCCCGAGCGCTGGAGAGCATCTGTCAGATGCAGAGAGAAGAAGTGGCGGAGCAAGGCCACGGAAGGGGCAATGCCCACCATGGCTTTGCAGACGAAGGCGAAGACAGCAAGGAGGATGATGGATTGGGGATCAAGGTGTACTGCATTGATCTGATAATGCGAGAGCACCGCATTGAAGAAGTTAGAGAAGGGAGGGATCAGACCAGCCCAGAGGGCGTGAAGATGGAGGGGGACCTTGGTGGCCGTCCTGTCAATTTTCGCGCGGGAAGTAGGCCAGGCCACCGTCGCCACCCACTCATTGGAATCGGTGGCGAGCGCTGGGCGCACCTTGTCCATCGCTTCCTGGTTGAGCACCACCGACCGCTCGATGGCGGGCTCGAATACCGGGGGTATGGGGGCCGAGGTACGGGACTCCTTCTTCCCCTTCTACTTTCGGCTTGGTGCCATGGCGGCGGAGAGAGTTGGTGTCAGATCGGACCGGGGGAAAGGATCCGCTGTTTGCCGGAAGACGAGGGAGCTATGGAGCACTTGCCTGTAATGGGGGCGATGCTGTGTAGGCGATGGTTGCTGCCTAGCCAGACGGAAATCGAGGCTGCGTGGGGAAGTGGAGGCGCCCACGTCCCGTCAACCGCCACGCATCAATCAAGGCCGCAGGCTATTGGGGCCCGCGGCGCTCTGCACTTGCCCCTTGGCTTCGCCTCGAAGCCAAGTCTGAGCGTGCCTTGAGCCCCGGGGCTACTGTCGGCGTCTTGGAAACGGGGGTACCCAGACTTGCCTGCCTGTGGCCCAGGGCGTGGATCATCCAGCGTCCTGGTACGGCCCATCATCAACAACAACCACTCAAGACCCTCGCGAGGGGCCAAGCCTCGCGAGGCGGACGACGCCAGGACCTCCTCAGGGGTGGCCTCACTATGCTGGCTCTTGAAGAGCAGAGATATCTATGCAAGGGGCACCTCACGAGGTTCATGTGACATGAGCCATGACGACCTAGGCCAGGCGGGCGCCAGCAGGTGCAAAGTACTTGTTTCCTCTTTGGTGCTAAAGGGGCAAGCGCGGCGAGGAGTCCCGAGGCATCAGGCAAAGGTTTGCATATTGGTGCAACAAGACCAAGACCAGCAGGACGACAGGACGGAGGTCACCGCGGAGCCCACAACTACATCACCACCAGAGCCCTTGGCAGGCGAAGACCACCATTTGTCAAGATAGCTTTTACTAGTTGTCTCCCTTTGAAATTGGCCGTTGTGGGATCCCTTCCCGCCTAACATTTGGGAAGATGACCGAGGCCTCTATAAATAGGACTAGCCACCACCAAGGGGAGGGGGAGAGATTGGATCGGACTCACTCTACCAAGGCCAACTCACCAGCTCTTCGAGCACAAGAACACCTCTTCTCAGGGGACTGCTCGTCTACTGTACTAATTCATCCTCAGCCTACAAAGCAATCCACCGCACCACACTAGAGTAGGGTATTACACCACAACGGTGGCCCGAACTAGTATAAACCCTTGTGTCTCTTGTTCCTTGTGTTCGGCGAGCTAGGCCTAGAGATCATTGCGAGAGTGAGCGAGCAAGAGAGAGAGAGAGAGAGATCTTCGTGCGCACCCCAGTGTTCGAACCTCAAGGGTTTGCCGGAACCCACGATCCGACAGCCATGAGGTCCGGGAATTTTCAGCTTTAGATAAGCATAGTGCGGGATTGCATTAAAGCGGGCGAAAGTAGTTCGTCCGAGTAGTGTGTGATAACCACTACGGAAAGGGACGATGTTGAAGATCAAGTATTCGCTGCCGAAGTTGTCTGGGGAATCGAAGACTACTTCCAATGTTAAGGAGCCCGTACAATGGGCCTCCATGTCGGGTATTACTCCTTTAAAGGTAGTGTTGCTGGGCTTGATTCTTGAAGGGTCGATACCCATCTTACGGACAGTGTCCGGATAGATCAAATTGAGGTTGCTACCGTCATCCATTAGGACTCTAGTGAGATGGTACCCGTCGATTATAGGATCGAGTACTAGGGCCGCCGAACCTCCGTGACGGATACTGGTTGGGTGGTCCCTGTGATCAAAGGTGATCGTACAAGCCAACCACGATTTGAACTTTGGGGCGACAAGCTCTACGGCGTAGACGTCCCTTAGTGCACGCTTGCGCTCCCTCTTGGGGATGTGTCTGACATATATCATGTTCACTATTTTCACCTCGGGGGGGGGGGGACTTCTTCTGTCCTCCGGTATTCGGAGGGCGGGGCTCATCATTGTCCTCGCTTTGAGGTCCTTTCCCCTTATGTTTGATATTTAATTTAACGGTCTGTTTAAAAACCCAGCAATTTTTGTTGGTGTGGTTGGCAGGCTTGCCAGGGGTGCCATGAATCTGGCAAGGCCTATCTAGTATTTTGTCCAAATTGGATGGACCGGCTCTATTTACTTTGAACGGCTTCTTCCGCTGACCGGGTTTGGAGCCGCTGAATCCGACGTTTACCATCGTATCCTCAGTTTCTTCATTGTTGTTCCGACGCTTATGTTTGCTATGTCGTGGCCTTCCATTGCCATTCCTGGCTTCAGAGGTGCCGGGTCACTGGTGCTGTTGCTTCTATGAGCCAGCCAGCTATCTTCGCCCGCACAGAAGCAGGTCAAAAGTGCAGTAAGAGCTGCCATAGTTTTCGGCTTTTCCTGACCGAGGTGTCGGGCGAGCCATTCGTCATGGACGCTATGTTTGAATGCCGCTAAGGCTTCATCGCCCGGATAGTCGACGATTTGGTTCTATTTAATTAAGAACCAAGTCCATAGTTTACGGGCTGACTCTCCGGGTTGCTGGACTATGTGACTTAGGTCATCAGCATCCGGTGGTCGAACATAAGTGCCCTGAAAGTTGTCCCGGAAGGCGTCCTCTAAGTCCTCCCAGCTGCCAATGGAGTTCTCTAGGAGGCTATTCAACCAGTGCCTTGCTGGCCCTTTCAGCTTTAAAGGAAGTTATTTAATGGCGTGGAGATCATCGTTGTGAGCCATGTGATTGTGGAGAAGAAAATCTTCAATCCATACAGCGAGATCTGTCATTCCATCGTATGCTTCGATGTTTACGGGTTTGAACCCTTCCAAAAACTAGTGTTGCATTACCTCATTGGTAAACCACATGGGGTGTGCGGCGCCTCTATATCGGGCAACATCACGACGGAGTTCGGATGACATCCGTGTTCGATTCTCGGCCCGAACATGGTTATGCTTGTCGCGCCAGGCGTGATGGCCGTCGTCTCGTGTTGGAGCACGTCCCCTTGATCCGTAGATTGATTTGGTCTGGCTTGCTCTATTGTCCAGGTCCTGACGTAATTCGTACATGTAGCCCGGAGCCGCTGCCTCTTTGCCTCTACGGCGAGGTGGTGCGGGCTGGTGTTCGGCACAATTGGTTGATTTGTCCCGTCCATGTGGTGGTCGGTCCGGTTGATCAGCATGATTGTACTTTGATGGTATTGGCTCAAGGGCCTCTTCGTCGAATTGTGGTAGTAGCTTGCGCTTTGGATAGCTCTTTGTCGGGCGCTCGAGGCCATATTCTTCGGCAGCCAGGACCTTGGTCCATCTATCATTGAGCGTATCCTATTCGGCTTGAAGCTGTTGCTATTTCTTTTTCAGGCTCCTCGCAGTGGCGATGAGCTGTCGCTTGAAGCGTTCTTGTTCGAGAGGTTCCTCTGGAATGATGAAATCTTCGTTGTCGAGGCTAACATCCTCCTCGGAAGCCAGTAGATAGTTACTACCTTCCAAATCCTCATGATCGACAAGTTCATCGGGGTTAACCTGTCCCTCTTCCCTCTCATCCTGCTCAAACGCAGGCTCGACGAGGGGGGGAGTATTTCGCATTGTCCGGAGTGTCATTATCTTCGGTGCCAGTGTTGCTTTCCCTTGCCCAAAGTGATCGTGAGCGACGCCGCTGACATCGGCGTTTTGGTGGTTCACCGATAGGCGTATCCTCATCGGGGTCTTGAGTGCCATCGTCGTCCTTCTTCTCAGGTGTGTCCACCATGTATACATCGTAGGTAGAAGTGGTCGTCCAGCGCCCAGTGATAGGCGGGTTTAGACCTGGTTCGGCTCCAGCATCGTCGTCCATACCATCGATGTCTTCGGAGGCATAGTCTAGCATGTCGGTTAGATCCTCGACAGTGGCTATTAAGTTGGTGGTGGGTGGGATGTAAAATTCCCTGCTCTCATCCCCCAGTTTAGGCTGGGCATAGTTCGGAGGTGATACTTCCATGATGGTGAGAGATCGCATTAGGTCCAGTGTCTCGCTTAAGAGCGAAAGCTGGACGGGCGTATGAGGATCTATGGAGCCTGGTTCGGTGATGACCACTTGACCCAGCCCGACGGACGCAGACCTCGAGGGTTCACAGTTGTCGTCCAAAAGCGAGTCTGGCTTCCGGATAACAGGAAGAGTCCCGTTTGACTCCGGGTCTGCCGATGGTGTGATCGCATCCGAGTCTCCGGTCGGAAGCTCTGTGAAAGGAGAGAGTCCGGTGGGGTTTATCCTCCTGTGTTTGGACAGAGTGGTCCACTCTGGATCTAAGGCCAGGGAGGGCGCGAGAGTCAATCCTTGGGCAGAGTCTGATGGTGGATCTGATGGGCTTCCTTCGTGTGGATGAAGAACGGCGGCCAACGCTGAAAACCCTTCGAAGATCAAGTCTCCTCGGATATCAGTGGTGTAGTTCAAGCTCCCAAACCTGATCAGGTGACCAGGGGCGTAACTGTTGATCTGCTCAAGGTGACCAGTTGAATTGGCACGCAGTGCGAAGTCGCCAAACACAAAGAGTTGACCAGGGAGAAAAGTCTCCCTGCAAACAGCATCGTTGTCGATGACAATCTGAGCCATCGATCCTTCTGTCGACGCCATAGTGGAACTCTCAATGAAAGCACCAATGTTGGTGTCAAAACTGGCAGATCTCGAATAGGGGGTCCTGAACTGTGTGTCTGAGGATTGATAGTAAGAAGGCACGATGGGGACACGATGTTTACCCAGGTCAGACCCGCTTAAAGGAGGTAAAACCCTACGTCCTACTTGATTGTATTCAATGAGCATAGGGGTTACAAGAGTTGATCGACCTCGAGATCGTAATGGCTAAACCCTAGCTGTCTAGCCTATGAGAATTCTGATAGCCTCTACGGACTAAACCCTCCAGTTTATATACACACCAGAGGGGTCTGGGGTTATACAGAATCGATTTGTAGGGGAAGGAAATAACATATCCGGACACTAATCTTGCCATCCACACATATAGGAGTCCTACCCAGATACAGGGGAAAGTTTTCTGCTTTTATCTTCACGGCCCATCAGTCCGGCCCATATCGAATAGTCCGGACACCCGAGGACCCCCTAATCCAGGACTCCCTCACCCGCCATGTAGGTTCTAACAAACCGTACCCTTCCAAAAATCTGTTCCAAATTGACTAGTCCACCACTTCAACCGCACTCCTCCCACGGCTGTCCTCCATTTCCCACCTCCGCATAGCAAACTCCTCGCTAGTTCAGCGTCCACACTGTTGTCCTTGTGCGCCATCTTTGATGTTGTCGCTGATTACCTTGTCGCTACCATCGGCATGGATGATGCCTCGACGGAATCAGTGGGGATCTCGCTCGTGCTGGCTATTTGCCAGGCGAAGAACGTTGCCCGGAGGGGGCGCTGCCGGAAGTAGCGCAAGAGTGAAGCGATAGGGCAGGTAGCTGTGGAGAGGGTCGATGCAGAGATGGCTGGTGATGACGAGATGAACTTTGGCGCGAGCATTCTAGAGACACCGACCGATCCGTCCGTCATGGCCGCGGAGAAAAAGAAATCGCCGGCAGATCCTGACTTGGTTTTCGTGAAAGGATCGAGATGGACCTAGAGGGGGTGAATAGGTACAATTACAAATTTTAATTCTTACTTAGCAATTTTTAGGCAATAATGCGGAATATGAAGGTGAGCCTAACAATTGCAAGTATGATACTAAGAGCTAAGAAAGATAAACAAGTACCACAAGTATATGAGTAAACAAGCACAACATGAGACAACTAAATACTAAGACACGAGTAACCACAAGTAGGGAGCTAGGGTTAGGAATAACCGCAACTCCAAGAGATGACGATGTATGCCGATGTTCACTTCCTTGGAGGGAAGCTACGTCACCGTTTAGAGAGGTGGATGTTACCACGAAGGCACACCAACGCCACGAAGGCTCACCCTATTTTCTCTTTGAGATATCACCACGAAGGCGATTCCTAACCACTAGTGGTAGACCTTGGGGTGGTCTCCAAACCCTCACAATCTTTCCGGGGGTAATCACAATGGTCGATTCCTCTCCGAAGAACTCCTACAGCCTAGGAGTCTCCAACCTACAAGAGTAACAAGAACGATGGGGAAAATCTCAAGACTTGCTCAAATCTCAAATTCCTTTGATGAAAAGAAGGGAAGAAGTGGATCTATAACTTGATTGGACAACTTCTCACAAATGCCCTCAAATCCCTTCGGGATCTAAGATTTGGTGTATGAGTGTGAAAGAGAGAATGAAATATGTTCTTGGGTATTCTCAAAGTGAATGGTCAAAGCTCTCATGGGATAGGAGAGAGGTATTTATAATATCCCTCAATAAGTGGTCATCGGAGCCACTTGAGTGCAGTAGTTGTCGGACGTCCGAGGCTTACCGGTCATCCAAGACCTTGGCAGACACCGGACAGCCGACATAATACCGGACATCCGACATATACTCTCTGTTTGGATGGTACCGGACGTCCGGAAAAGACCGTTCTTCCGACATTTTGGCTCGGGATAGTGAGTACCGGATTTATGGTGTATGTCGGTCGTCCGAGGTACCGGACGTTCGACAAGGACCAGATGACTAACGTTTTGGCTCTGTTAGGTATAGACCAGATTTTTGGAGGATACCGGAAATCCGACGTTTTGGCTCTGTGTAGGAAGTACCGGACGTCCGATAACTATCGGTCGTCCGAGAGAGATAGAGATCAGATGATGAGTTGGAAGAAGATTATTGAGCAAGTCCTTCGACAGACCCCATGTTCCCCTCTTAATAGTGTGGGATCCCTATACTCAAGATCAAACATAAAAGGCATAAGCTAGTAGTCATGTTTCTTTGTTCTTGAGCAAGATATGTATGTCCTTAGTCATGATCTACACACACGAACCTGAGGGGACTAAGACCTGAGATATACTTGACAAACATTGTTAGTCCCCTATGTGTATATTGTCATCAACATCAAAATATGATTAAGGGAAAGATTGCACTTCCAATCTCCCCCTTTTTGGTAGTTGATGACAACATACACATAGTAAAAATAATAAGATTGTTCTATACTTAGGACAGATTTGTCGAAGAGCATTTCAATGCCTAGGTGCACAAATATGGGGAGCTCCCCTGCACGGTAATAATCATTACGAACATTATATGGAGATCTCCCCCTCACAGTAATAACCATTATGAACATATGAGCAAAAATATATTTGATATGCATAGCTCACACATAAAGGCATGTAATCGCGAAGAAACCCATGAAAGCATAATATCATAATATCTCCTCATACATAAACTCATATATAAAGTCATACATCCACTTATAGCATAATGGTTCAACAGACATAAATAACATAACATGGTTGGTTCAACATGACAGAACAAGACCTAAGATAGATAGAACAATAAACTACTTCTCCCCCTTGGTAACAAGTACCCAAAAGGGACAAGGACTAGACAGGAAGTCACAGATCATCATCATCATCATCATTGGCATGAGTTCCACTACCACCAACCTCGTCGAAGAAATCAGCCCACTCAGGCCTAGAAGGAAAGCCAAAATCTGAAGGGGGGCTCAGGAAAGCGCTCATCATCACTCACATCGGTAGCCCAGAGTCACGCAGACAACACTTCAAAGCATTCTTGGAGGTCATCATGCGAGTGATGACATCATGGTTTTGTGTGCAGTGGAAGGAAAAGGCCTTCATCATGGCAGAGTGAGCCTTGCCAAGAAAACGGGCGACGCCCAACAGAAGCAGAGTGAGAATTGGTAGGATGAGACTGAGCAGCAGACCTTCGAGCAGGGGCAGACTTGGAGGAGCCCTTGATCCTCTGCCATGTGAGGAGGAATAATCCACTTCTCATGCACATGAGTCCGTGCAAGAGGAAATGGAGCCACACTCTAAATGAGAGCTTCAATGAATGGAGCATGAGGGAAGGCCCGCTTGTACTGAAAACTAGCAAGATGGATTTCATGCCATAGAAAATGAGGAACATTGATCTTCCCTTTGGGAGACTCATAGAGGCGAGACATGATATCAATGCAATAACTATTGCAGGCTCCCTTGACACCCATCTTGAAACAGATGGTGCGAATGACACATTGATAAATGATGTAGAAAGGAGATCTCGAAATAGAGACTTGATTTAGATCCTTCAACTTATCATCCTCGGTAAGATCATTTAGGTCCTTAAGAAGATAGCCACAAGCCTCAATAGTTTTGGGTTTATGGTTGGGATCATCCTTATGGATCTTAAATCCAATGTCAGGAAAGCCAAGGGCGGCGAAAAACTAAGCATAAGTGGCAGTGAGCTCGGTGTCAGAGGTCATCCAGGTGACGGTCTTGTTAGGACAAAAGAAGCATGTGGCATAAAACTGATGTATGGCAGCATAGTTAAAATCATGCTGAAATGTGAATGGAGTGGCAAGACTAGAGGACTCAATGAGTTCAATAGCACCCAGGTACTATACGGGATGAGACCGAATGTGCTACAAGTCAATGAACTGGTGCAGAGAGAGTCCCTTTGGGAGGACAGCTGTGGTGTAGATGTCCGCCTGAACATTGGTGCAGAACCGTTGATCCAGAGAGTCTTGAACAACCTCAAATTGATTAACGTCTCGATGGAACCAAAGATATGCATACTTGGGCACTTTGGTGAAGTCAGTGAGGATACGCCCATGAAGCAGAGGAGCCTCAAGAGATATGTGCCGACCATCCGCATTCGGCCGTATCGGAGGAGTAGGCACGTAGGTGGCCCTTCGAGAACCGTAAGGGTGGGTCAGAACCACATACTCAGCGCGCTCCTCATATTCCATCTCCTCTTCAAAGTCAGACCCTTTAGGTGAAGTGGTATCTGCTACTTCTTGAGCTTGTGTTGGTTTTTCCCTTAAAGAGGAAAGGGTAATGCAACAAAGTAGAGATAAGTATTTCCCTCGGTTAGAGAACAAAGGTAACAATCCAGTATGAGACAATGCACAAATCACCAATACCTACACAACAATCAAAAACTTGCACCCAACGCGATAAAGGGGTTGTCAATCCTTTCATGGTCACTAGCAAAAGTGAGATCTGATAGAGATAGATAAAACTAAACAAAAGATAAAGTACATATTTTTGTGGTCTTTTGGTTTATAGATTGGAAAGTAAAAGATTGCAAAATAGTAGATCGGAAACTTATATGATGGAAAATAGAAGATCGGAAACTAGTATGATGGAAAATAGACCTGGGGGCCATAGATTTCACTAGAGGCTTCTCTCAAGATAGCAAATAATACAACAGATGAACAAATTACTGTCGAGCAATTGATAGAAAAGCTCAAAGTTATGACAATATCCTAGGCAATGATTATGAAATATAGGGATCATGTCTATGTGAAGTAGACCGACTCCTTGCATCTACTACTATTACTCCACACATCGACGGACTCCTGCCTGCATCTAGAGTATTAAGTTCATGAAGAACAGAGTAACACTTTAAGTAAGATGACATGATGTAGAGGAATAAACTCAAGCAATATGATGTAAACCCCATCTTTTTATCCTCGATGGCAACAATACAATATGTGCCTCGCTGTCCCTACTATCACTGGGAGAGGACAGCGGAAGATTGGACCCAAAGCTAAGCACTTCTCCCATTGCAAGAAAAACCAATCTAGTTGGCCAAACTAAACCGATAGTTCAAAGAGAATTACAAGGATATCAAAGCATGCATATAAGAATTCAGAGAAGATTCAAATAATATTCATAGACAAGATGATCATAAATCCACAATTCATCGGATCTTGACAAACACACCGCAAAAGAAGATTACATCGGATAGATCTCCAAGAACACCGAGGAGAACATGGTATTGAGAATCAAAGAGAGAGAAGAATACATCTAGCTACTAGCTATGGACCCGTAGGTCTGAGGTAAACTACTCACGCTTCATCGGAAGGGCAATGGAGTTGATGTAGATGCCCTCCGTGATCAAATCCCCCTCCAGTAGGATGCCGCAAAAGGCCCCTAGATGGGATCTCATGGGAACAGAAGGTTGCGGCGGTGGAAAAGTGTTTTCGTGGATGCTTCTAGTGGTTTGGGAATATATGTAAATATATAGGAGGCAGAATTAGGTCAGGGGAGTCACGGGGGGCACAAGGTAGGGGCGCGCCCTACCCCCTGTGCGCGCCCTCCCCCCGTGTCGCCGCCTCGTGGCTCTTCTGACTTGATCTTCTAGTCTCCGGGGAGTCTTCTGGTCCAAGAAAAATCATCGCGAATGTTTTATTCCATTTGGTCTCTATTTGGTATTCCTTTTCCGTGAAGCTAAAAAACAAGGAAAACATAAACGGGCACTGGGCTCTAGGTTAATAGGTTAGTCCCAAAAATAATATAAAATAGTATATTAATGCATTTAAAACATCCAAAACAGTTAAAATAATAGGATGGAACAATCAAAAATTAGAGATATGTTGGAGACGTATCAAGCATCCCCAAGCTTCATTCTTGCTCGTCCTCGAGTAGGTAAATGATAAAAACAGAATTTTTATGTGGAATGCTACCTAACATATTTATCCATGTAATTTCCTTTATTGTGGCATGAATGTTCAGATCCATAACATTCAAAACAAAAGTTTAATATTGACATCAAAACAATAATACTTCAAGCATACTAACAAGGCAAATATGTCTTCTCAAAATAACATGGCCAAAGAAAACTTATCCCTACAAAATCATATAGTCTAGCTATGCTCCATCTTCGTCACACAAAATATTCAAATCATGCACAACCCCGATGACAAGCCAAGCAATTGTCTCATACTTTTGATGTTCTCAAACTTTTTCAACTTTCATGCAATACATGAGCATGAGCCATGGACATAGCACTATAGGTGGAATATAATATGGTGGTTGTGGAAATGACAAAAATGAGGGAGATAGTCTCACATCAACTAAGCGTATCAACAGGCTATGGAGATGCCCATCAATAGATATCAATGTGAGTGAGTAGGGATTGCCATGCAATGGATACACTAGAGTTATAAGTGTATGAAAGCTCAAAAATAAAACTAAGTGGGTGTGCATCCAACTTGCTTGCTCATGAAGACCTAGGGCAATTTGAGGAAGCCCATCGTTGAAATATGCAAGCCAAGTTCTATAACGAAAAATTCCCACTAGTATATGAAAGTGACAACATGGGAGACTCTCTATCATGAAGATCATGGTGCTACTTTGAAGAACAAGTGTGGAAAAAGGATAGTAACATTGCCCCTTCTCTCTTTTTCTCTCATTTTTTGGTGGGCTTCTTTGGCCTCTTTTATTTTTTCGTAAAGTCTGGAGACTCATCCCGACTTGTGGGGGAACCATAGCTTCCATCATCCTTTCCTCACATGGGACAATGCTCTGATAATGATGATCATCACACTTTTATTTACTTACAACTCATGAATTACAACTCGATTCTAGAACAAAATATGACTCTATACGAATGCCTCCGACAGTGTACCGGGATGTGCAATGACTCAAGAGTGACATGTATGAAAGAATTATGAAAGGTGGCTTTGCCACAAATACGATGTCAACTACATGATCATGCAAAGCAATATGAAAATGATGGAACATGTCATAATAAAATGGAACGGTGGAAAATTGCATGGCAATATATCTCGGAATGGCTATGGAAATGCCATAATAGGTAGGTATGGTGGTTCTTCTAAGGAAGGTATATGGTGGGTTTAAGGCACTAGTGAAAGTTGTGCGACACTAGAGAGGCTAGCTGAAAGCACAAGTGCTCCCTGGGTGGTTTTGGTAATTAATGTCAACATATCTCCTGTTGGACTAATGTTTTTATCTAGAATATTTCAAACAAGTTCAACAAATGGAGCGGCATGGACAAGAAGATGTGGAACCCCTTCAAAATGCTAAGGACAAAAGATTGGCTAGCTCAAGACTCTACATTTTACTTTTGGTGATCCAAGATCACATTGAGTCCATAGGAAAAGCCAATACTATTAAAAGGGGATGAGGTGTTGCTTAATGGCTTGCTTGCTCAAAGTTCTTACTAATATGCTCCAAAAGCCATTAACCACTTTCTCATATCCACATATGTCCCAAACCAAAAGTCAAACTCGGCCCCACCGAAACACTCTATCCAGCGTCACCGAGTTCACTTGACATAGCCACTGCCAGAATCCCTAATCAGTTCGGTCTCACTGATGGGATCTCAGTCTCACCGAGATGGGCTTGCAAACTCTCTGTTACCTATTGCAATAATTTCGGTCCCACCAAGATATGCAATCGGTCCCACCAAGTTTGCTTGACCAACTCTCTGTTTTGCTTATTACCAAAATCGGTCCCACTGAGTTTATGTAATCGGTCAAACCGAGATGAGGTTTTACCCTAACCCTAGCACATCGGTCCCACTGAGTTGATCATATCGCTCCCACCAAAAATCCTAACATTCACATTTTGAACTAAATCGGTCCAATCGAGTTTTCTGATTTGGTCCCACCGAGTTTGGTGATTTGTTTGTAACGGTTAGATTTTGTGTAGAGGCTATAAATACCCCTCCACCCACTCTTCATTCATGGAGAGAGCGATCAGAACATTCCTACACTTCCAACATTCATTTTCTGAGAGAGAACCACCTACTCATGTGTTGAGACCAAGATATTCCATTCCAACCATATGAATCTTGATCTCTAGCCTTCTCCAAGTTGCTTTCCACTCAAATCTTCTTTCCACCAAATCCAAATCCATGAGAGAGAGTTGAGTGTTGGGGAGACTATCATTTAAAGCACAAGAGCAAGGAGTTCATCATCAACACACCATCTATTACCTTTTGGAGAGTGGTGTCTCCTAGATTGGTTAGGTGTCACTTGGGAGCCTCTGACAAGATTGTGGAGTTGAACCAATGAGTTTGTACGGGCAAGGAGATCGCCTACTTCATGAAGATCTACCCTGGTGAGGCAACTCCTTCATGGGCGATGGCCATGGTGGGATAGACAAGGTTGCTTCTTCCTGGACCCTTCGTGGGTGGAGCCCTTCGTGGAGTCGCACAACCGTTACCCTTCGTGGGTTGAAGTCTCCATCAATGTGGATGTACGATAGCACCACCTATCGGAACCACGCCAAAAATCTCCATGTCTCCAATTGCGTTTGCACACTCAAATCCTATCCCTTTACATTCTCGCAAATTGCATGCTTTACTTTCCGCTGCTCATATACTCTTGTCATGCTTGCTTGATATGTATTGTGAATGTTTAAACTTGTGCTAAAACTCTACCTTAACTTGAAGAAAATAAAAATTACAACTTTTCTTTGTTAAGAGTCTATTCCCCCCTAGACACCTCTTCTCGGTCCTTTCAATTGGTATCAGAGCATTGTTATCCATTGCTTTGGTTTAAACACCTTTGGAGGAAGATGGATGAGTCTACATTGGGGAGTCTTAGACGTAGAGTGCCTATTCTTGATGGAGAGTACTTTCATGAGTGGAAAAATGATATGCTTGTGATATTCAATGAATATAATTTGAACAAGTATATTACTAGCCCTTGTGCACCTCATGTTGATCCTTTGCATCCTACCCTTGATGAGTCTATTGACATGATTTGCAACCTTAGAACTATTAATCTTATCACTAGAGGTTTGCCTAGAAACTTGATTGGATGTTTGCCTACTCTTGATTGTGCCTACACTATGTGGAGATTTCTTGAGGAACGATTTCCAACTATTCCTTGAAAAACTTAGATGAGATCCTTCATAAGTCTATTGCTTTGACTAAGATGAGTCCTAATGATACCAATTATGGTGATTGTTTGTTTGAGCTTCATGACCTCATGTGTGCCAAAGGAGATGTTGGAATCATTAGCAATATCATTTACGAAGTCATTAGAATCTATAGAGATGAACATTGGTATGGTCATACTTCTAATGAATCATCTTTTGTAGGAAATGATCAATTACCAGATAATGATGAACATGGATACTATGATGAGGATGATGATAGTGACTTTGATCTCGATGACTCTATGAGACACTTTGGTCTTATGGAAAATCTTCGCGTCTACATGGCTGGAGGAAAGGAATGGGTCCTTGATAGTGCATGTACCGATCATATGACTGGAGACAAGGATATGTTTCGTGAGCTTGCTAAGAACGACGGCCCTCGGAAGTACGTCACTTTTGGTGATAACTCAAAGGGTAAGGTGGTTGGCCTTGGTAAGGTGGCTATCTCACATGATAGATCCATACAAAATGTTATGCTCATTGAATCTCTTGGCTACAATTTACTTTCCATATCTAGACTTGCTGACTTTGGTTTCAATGTCCTATGAAGTAGATTGCCAAGTGTTTCGTAGAGATAATCATAAAATGGTCTTTACCGGTATACGTAGAGGTGATCTATATATTGTTGATTTCACTAAAAAGGCTCAACCTAGAACTTGCTTAATTGCTAAATCCTCTAAAGCTGGTAGTGGCATAGAAGGTTAGGTCATGTGGGCATGCGAAATCTTGATAAGCTTATTAAAGGTGATCATATCCTTGGAGTAAAAGATGTTATATTTGACAAGGGTAGACTTTGTAGTGCTTGTCAAGCAGGAAAACAAGTTGGAGGAAGCCACCCCGTGAAGAACATCATGACCACGAGAAGACCGCTCAAGCTACTTCACATGATTCTCTTTTGTCCCAATGCCTATAAAAGTCTCGGTGGAAACTCATTTGGTCTAGTTATAGTCGATGATTTTTCAAGATTTACGTGGGTGTTCTTTCTTGATGATAAATCACAGGTCCAAAAGATCTTCAAGAACTTCGCTAAGAAGGCCCAAAATCAATTTGAAGTGAAGATCAAGAAGGTTCGCAGCGACAACGGAACGGAGTTCAAGAATGCAAATGTGGATACCTTTCTTGATGAAGAAGGGATTAGACACGTGTTCTCGGCTACGTACACGCCTCAACTAAATGGAGTTGTTGAGAGGAAGAACCGAACTCTTATTGAGATGGAGAGAACGATGCTTGATGAGTACAAGACACCAAAACATTTTTGGGCGGAAGCGGTTGAGATGGCTTGTCATGCAACAAATCACTTGTATCTTCACAAGCAACTCGGCAAGACGGTATATGAGGTCCTCAACGGTAACAAACCCCAAGTTGGATACTTTCGAGTGTTTGGCTCAAAGTGTTACATTCTTGATAAGCATCGTCGTTCTAAATTTTCTCCTAAATCTCATGAGGGTTTCCTACTCGGTTTTGTCTCAAACTCTCACACTTACCGTGTCTACAACAATTTCACCCGAAAGGTTGAAGAGACGGTAGATGTGAAGTTTGATGAATCTAACAGCTAGCAAGTAGAGCAATTACCAATTGATATAGGTGACAAAGACCCTTCGGAAGCAATCCAAGACTTGTCTATTGGCAAAATTCGTCCAACGGAGGTTAAGGAAAGTACCTGGCCGTCCAAGTGGAAGCTTCTACCTCACGTCAAGGTGAACCAAGAATTGACATGGAAGCATCCACAAGTGGGACACGCCAAGATGAAGAAAACGAGGAAGTACACCAGGATGAACCTCATCAACCTCCTTCTCCATCCAGACAAGAGAACGACAACGTCAACAATGAAGAAGGCCAAGAAGAAGAACAAGATGATGAAGAACATGTTCCACCCTGACTGTCGGTGGGAACGACACCTATGGGATCACAAGAATCCCTACTACAGTTGTGGGGCGCGGGGTCGTGAGAAGAGCGGATCAAACAGATAGCACACGGTTCGTTTATCCAGGTTTGCGCCGTCGGGATGCGTAAAACCCTACTCCTGCTTTGGTGGATTGTATATCTATGTTCTTGAGCTAGCTATGGGGCGTGAGGAGCTCCAAAAAGCATAATCCTCCTCCTGGTCGCCTCGGGCCTCCTTTTATAGGAAAGGGATTGCCACAGTAGTACCAGGAGGTGGAAAGGGAACAGTGATGTGAGGTTATCCCTTGCATTACATGACAAGACGCATTTAATGTGTCTTGCCCAGGTGTCCTTGCTTTATCGGGGACGGGGGAGAGCCATGTCTCGTCCGACGCCGCTCCCTCTCGCGTCGACACGCGCCCTGGCCAGCGGCGCCCGCAGTGCCATGTAGGCAGGCAGGTAGCTGAGGTGGCGCAGTGGTGGGTCTCCACGAAGATCTGCATGCCGCCACGCAGCTGCCTGCCCAGCTGGTTGGGTCGGCAGCTGCATGTGAACGGCGGTGGAGGTTTGACTGGCGTGGGCCTGATGGTGGCCCAACGGGTGTTCTTGGCAAGGGCCTTGCCGGGGCCCCGGCAAGGGTCTTGCCGTGGCGCCTGCTGTCATCCCCGGCAAGGCTCTTGCCGGGGGCCTTGTGGTCCTCCTTGGCTGGGATCCCGCCAAGGATCATCATCTTCTGAAGAGTGTATCTGATCTTGAATGTCTTCACAAAGATCTGCATGCCACCACGGGGATGTCTCCCGAATCCTTGCCCCATGGGGGCAGTGGACTCAAGGGTGACTCACTCCGTAGGTGTGGGGCGAGCTGCCACGGCAAGGGTCTTGCCGGGTTTGCTAAAACCACCTCCCAATAAGGATCTTGCCGGGGGGGTCCGCTTCGTCCCCTTTGCTCTTTGTGGTCTTGGTCTTGGCGTCGTTCTGCTTCTCCTGAGCTTCGACCTTACCTTGGCTCACCTGCCTTGCCTTGCTCAGTGTGGTGGTGCCTGTGGCTCAGACTGCCCGTGCACAGTTATAGGGGTACAAAAAGCGTATCACTCTTTTTGTACACCGGCAGGAGCCCCCGGGCCTGGGCCACACGTAAGCGCAATCATGTCGTTGGGCTAGGCCCAAAAATGGTGCGCGGGCAGGCGGGGCGGTTTTTACCGTGGTAAGTCTCTTCGCGCGCTGCGCTTCCCATGCTTCCCGCGCGTGGCGCGGCATGGGGAGGCGTGTGTGACGTGGGCGGCATGCATGGGGTTGCTTCCTGCGAGCATGCGTCACATCACAGTTAATGTGAAAGGAGGCGGCCCGCGTTTTTCCCCCATAAGGAGGAATAACCGTGGGCGCGCTGCTCACTTTCTCCTCTTCCCTCGTGCCTTTTCCGATCTCAGAGTCGTCGTTCCCTTTCTTCCTTCCTTCCTAAGCTTTCGCTGTCGCCCACCGCCGCTGCTTTGCCATCCCCCTTCCTCAGCCCTCTGAACTTCTTGGTCGCCATGGCTCCCAAATTCTCCAAGGGCAAGGGGGTGGCTAAGGGCGCCGGGATGGTGGAGCCACTGGAGAGCGCGCTGTCGGGGGACCGGACGAAGTCCGCCTTCTTCTTCCCCTCGACGGTTGATGTTCAAGAGCTCCGGGCCTCCTTCAAGCCCCTACGGGGAGTGAAGACGGGGGGAGAGGATTCGGAACACCCGGCGACGCGCATCATTCCTGCTGCTTGCGTTGATCCTGCCTCAAATCGGTACCCCTTCTTCGTTGATTACTTTTCTTGCGGGTTATGCCCTCCTTTCTCTGATTTCTTATGCGACGTTATGCGCACCTTCGGCTTTCGCCTCTTGGATTTTACTCCGAATGCGGTGGCGTGCATGGCTTTCTTCGCGCATCTTTGTGAAGGCTTTGCCGGGGTGCAGCCCAACACGGCGCTCTTCCGCCATTACTTCTTCCCTCGAATCCAGCCGGGAGGAGCCGTCTCCGGTTGCGTCACCTGGATCCCAAGATCCAAGGGGGCGTACCCGGATGGTGTCGTGAAGGAGAGGTGGGAGGAATGGCGTGGCCGGTGGTGCTGGATTGAAGATGAAAACCCGCCGGAATTCTGCAAGGTCCGCCAAGTGCCGCCGGTCCGCGGCAGCGATTGGAGCAATGTCGACGCTGCCGATGGGAGGCTCACCGTCGCCACCACCAGGATTCTCCGGCTCACCCAGGCCAGACTCACCCTTGAGATGATCGGCGCAGACTTCATTCGTCGCCGGATCGCCCCGTTGCACAGCAAGGGGAGGCCAGCTTGGCTCTTCACGAACCCGGCTGACATTATGCGACTCCGCCCCGGCCTCGATCACAACTTCACAGTGCTGGCACATGCCCACTTCTGCCAGCGGCTTTTCCAGCTTGATGTGTGTCACGATGGCGAGGTCAAGCGGACCAGCAAGGCCGCGAGGGCTACCGCAAAGGTTGGCAAGGCCCTCAAGGGGCCATTTTTCAAGCTGCCAGCGGGAGTGGTCCCGTTGTGCAACAATTCGCGTCGGTCCGAGATCATCGCCATGATGCCGGACTGTAATGCGCACGGCCCTGTCCTGAGCTGGAAGGAGCCGAAGGTCGAGGATGTGCAGCAATTCTTCGACACCCTGATCGAGGTGTACGTCAATGCCGACGCCGAGCGGTGGCTTATCATGGACACCACCCAGGCAGAGCTGGACTACATCGCCACTAGGGCGAGGGAGGCACAGCTTGCCATGGAGGCCGGCAGCGCCGGGGGCGTGGAGGACACGGCCGCAACGGCGGCGGAGGAAGAGGAGCTCTCCCGGTGGGCGGCGGCCTCCGGGGAGGTCGGCAGCGCCAACACTGGATCTCCGCTCATCGAAGACGCGGCCGACGAGTCGTCCGGGGAGGAGGAGGAAGCGGCGGCGGGCTCGACGCCAACCAGGGGAAGAGGGCGATTCCCACGGCGGGCTGGCTCCGGTGAGCCGGTCCGGCCCGGCAGGGCTGCGCGGCCTCAATTGACCCTGGAGGGGTCTGGGCACCACACGAGGGCCACGGCAGCCAAGAGGCTAATGAAGGCCGCTGAGAAGAAGAAGACAACAACCCCTTCCTCATCCGGGCGCGCACAAACCCCGCCGCCTTCTTCGCCTCCTCTGGCAGGCATCGACTCGGATGATGATGCGGAGCTCCCTTTTGATCTCGGGCCTCTCAGCCCGGAGAGGAAAAGGAAACTGGTGGAAGAGGAGGAGACGGATGACGAGTAAGTTCTCCGTTCCTTACTGTCATTTCCATTTCCTTGAATTGGGTCGCTTGATACATTTTTGCTTCCGTAGGGAGACAGAGACGTTGGCCCAGAGGGCGAAGAGGGCGAGGACCTCGGCGAGCAGCCAGCCCCCGGCTGGGGCTTCAAAGACACCACTGGTGGTGCTGAGCAGCCCGTACAGCAGCCCCCGGCACAGCCCCCAGCATAAGTTCGTCACCCTCCTCTTACTCGACACGTGGTAGGTGCTCGATGCTATGATGCTGACCTTGTCGGGTTTGCAGGAGGGAAGCGGCAGCAGGAGGAGCCACAGAGGGCTACTCCTAACACACCACCCCCATCGACTACGCCGCCGCGGGGGGCGTCCCCGGCAAGGGCATCAGGCACGGAGCCCGCACCCATGGAGGAAGAGGGGAACTTGGGCACTGGTGGCTCTGCCACGGCGCCAAATGCTGGCGGAGATGGGACTTCTGCTTCACAGCCTGGCACTGGTGAGTCGCCTGTCCTTCGTCTCTATTTTTCCCTTATTCTTTTCCTGGCTTCATTGCTCCCGTTGCTGCCCAGGCCCTCCTTCAACAGGTATGGAGGACGGGGATACCGTTGCTGGGAACATTGCTGAGGAGGCCGCCAAGGATGCCGTCAAGGACACCGCGGCGGGGGCCGCCAAGGCGACCGGCGAGGCTTCTGCCAAGGGCGCCAGCGGTGGACCTGCCGGTGGGGCCGGCAAGGCCTCCGCCGAGGAAGAGGTGGTGGGTGACCAGCCTCCCTCCTCCTCAACCTCGGGCCCCGGCAGGTATCTGAAGGTGGGCGACGATCTCTTCGTCCACCTCCCAGGGGCGTCAAGCCGGGCGCCCGCCGAAGGGGAAGTTTTCGACGGCGGGGTGCTTGCCGCCACTGGGCTCGAGGTGGTTGATGAGCCGGGCGTTGGTGGCGACGGTTCTCCAGAAGAGCAGCTTTTCCGTGCCATGGGGGCCAATTTCCGGAAGCTCCAAGTGCTCTACCATGCTCGCCTGGACAAGGTCAAGTCCAGGATGGCAATGGTGGACAACGCGGAGGTGGACTTCAAGGCGCGCGTTGCCGAGACGCAGACCTGGTTCCACCAGGCTCGTGAGGAGTAGAGGGCCTTTCAGGAGAAATTGGCCGAGCGCGATATGGAGCTCACCATGAAGATGTCCGACATCGAGAAGGCCCAGGAAAAGGCGGCGAACTTGGCTGCCGCGGCCGAGGCCGCCCGGAACTAGCATCAAGCCACCTTGAATTCCCAGGAAGAGGACCTCACCGCGCGTGAGGCGAAGCTTGCCGCAGCGCTCCATGGCAAGGATGAGGAGCTCGAGGCCCTTGTCGCGCGGCGGACTCGCGAGCTGGAGCAGAGGCACAAGGAGGCACTCGATGCCCAGGCTATGGCCCATGCCGGCAAGGTAAGGGAGTTGGAGGTGGCGCAGGACAAGCTGAAGGAGTAGGCCCTCAAGTTGTCCAACGAGAAGAGCACGCTCAACAGCGCCTTGGTGGAGGCGCAAGGAGCGGTCATCAGCAGGGCTGGGGAGCTCTCTGAAGCGCAAAACTCCGTCAGAGACCTCAAGCTGAAGCTGGAGGAGCTCGAGAAGATGCTGTCGGAGAGCAGGGCTCGGGAGGAGACCTTGACCAGGAGCCTGGAGGAGGAGAAGCAGCTGCGGGCGAACGAGGCCACCTCCCACCAGGATTATGTGGCGGGCGAGAACAGATGGATTAGCCGCCTGGAGGAGGTCGCCGGCAGGGTCACCTCGCAGTTGGCCACCATGGGGATGCCACACGTGAGGTACGCCCCTGAGCGCAGCAGGACCGTCAACACCAAGTTGACCCTGTTCTTCGAGGGCGTCCTCGGAGCCTTGGCGTATCTTCACTCCAACAGGGCGGCCACGCTGGCCGAGGAGGCCCGGCGACTCTGCCGGAGGGTCGTGACCAAGGTCCTCACCAAGACGGCGTACTGGAATCCCGATCTTGACTTCGCGGCCGCGATGAAGAGCTTGCCGGATGGTGCTGACCTCATGGTGCTCAAGAAGTGCATCATGCCCATCACCGACTGCATCGACAAAATCAAGAGGGTGGAAGGCCAGCGCCGGGATTAGGCATCCCGTTCTTCTTCGCCGCTGCGGGTTCCCGACCAAGACAAATTTTATCTTTAGTTAGAACCGCAACTATGATGTGATGTAATATAACTTTGAAGTACTCTTAATTTTCATGCATGTTATTTCCCCGTTCGATTCCTCTTTGTATGCGTGCCCCACGTCGATCGGGAAGGCTTGCCGGCGCGGAAGCCCCTAGCGGCGTTTTGGGGACGGATCCCCATGGCCAGCCGGGTACGCGTGCTGCTGGACGGGCCACCTTTCCTTTCTGAACGCGGCCGCTCGAACTTTCGAGCTTGACTCGAGTCAGAATCGGGGGCGTTGCAGATCGCGGAAGGCTACTCTGCCATTCTCGACGCAGCCGCTTGAGCTGTTGAGCGGACTCGAAACAGGGCAAGGGCGTTGCCGATCGTGGTAGAGCCCCCTGGCGTGCAGGTTTCTCATACAAAGCAAATATCTCCGGCGGGGAATAACCTCAAATAAGAAGGGTAGCACAAATAAGGGTTCAGTGCAACTTAGCTTCTGTTTGCGATCGGTCGAGTGTCAATCTTCTAGCCTCCTTTCTTCTTCAAGGGTCACTAAGATGAAGGAGTGCCGGGCTAACTGCTAGAGCCGATTCTCACAATTGCGCGCCCCCCTACCTGGCGCGCCAAAGATGTCGGTGGGAACGACACCTATGGGATCACAAGAATCCCTACTACAGTTGCGGGTGCGGGGTCGTGAGAAGAGCGGATCAAACAGATAGCACACGGTTCGTTTATCCAGGTTCGGGCCGCAGGGATGCGTAAAACCCTACTCCTGCTTTGGTGGATTGTATATCTGTGTTCTTGAGCTAGCTATGGGGCGTGAGGAGCTCCAAAAAGCCGAATCCTCCTCCTGGTCGCCTCGGGCCTCCTTTTATAGGAAAGGGGTTGCCACAGTAGTACCAGGAGGTGGAAAGGGAACAGCGATGTGAGGTTATCCCTCGCATTACATGACAAGGCGCATTTAATGCATCTTGCCCAGGTGTCCTTGCTTTATCGGGGATGGGGGAGAGCCCTGTCTCATCCGTCGTCGCTCCCTCTCGCGTCGACACGCGCCCTGGCCAGCAGCGCCTGCGGTGCCATGTAGGCAGGCAGGCAGCTGAGGTGGCGCAGTGGTGGGTCTCCACGAAGATCTGCATGCCGCCACGCAGGTGCCTACCCAGCTGGTTGGGTTGGCAGCTGCATGCGAATGGCAGTGGAGGTTTGACTGGCGTGGGCCTGATGGTGGCCCAACGGGTGTTCTTGGCAAGGGCCTTGCCGGGGCCCCGGCAAGGGTCTTGCCGTGGCGCCTGCTGTCATCCCCGGCAAGGCTCTTGCCGGGGGCCTTGTGGTCCACCTTGGCTGGGATCCCGCCAAGGATCATCATCTTCTGAAGAGTGTATCTGATCTTGAATGTCTTCACAAAGATCTGCATGCCACCACGCGGATGTCTCCCGAATCCTTGCCCCATGGGGGCAGTGGACTCAAGGGTGACTCACTCCGTAGGTGTGGGGCGAGCTGCCACGGCAAGGGTCTTGCCGGGTTTGCTGAAACCGCCTCCCGGCAAGGATCTTGCCGGGGGGTCCGCTTCGTCCCCTTTGCTCTTTGTGGTCTTGGTCTTGGCGTCGTTCTGCTTCTCCTGAGCTTCGGCCTTACCTTGGCTCACCTCCCTTGCCTTGCTCAGTGTGGTGGTGCCCATGGCTCAGACTTCCCGTGCACAATTATAGGGGTACAAAAAGCGTACCCCTCTTTTTGTACACCGACACCAACCCAAGCAAAAGCTCTCACAAGTTCGAGTGAGAGTCTCAAGAGACCATCCCGTAGAGCAAATCTTCAATGATATTCAAACCGGGAGAATCACTCGCTCTAAAACTCGTTTGGCTAACTTTTGTGAACATTATTCATTCATCTCTAGCATTGAACTTATGAAGGTTGAAGAAGCATTGGAAGATCCGGATTGGATAAATGCCATGCATGAAGAGCTACACAACTTTGAGAGAAATCAAGTGTGGACATTGGTCGAGAAGCCCGACAACAACCACAACATCATTGGTACCAAATGGGTGTTTCACAACAAGCAAGAAGAATATGGACAAGTCGTTCGCAACAAAGCACGTCTCGTCACCCAAGGCTACTATCAAGTCGAAGGTATGGACTACGGTGATACATATGCCCCCGTTGCTAGACTTGAGTCCATTCGCATCTTACTTGCCTATGCTAATCACCATGATATTACCTTGTACCAAATGGACATTAAAAGTGCTTTTCTAAATGGTGAAATTGAGGAGGAAGTTTGTGTTAAGCAACCTCCTGGCTTTGTCAATCCTAAGAAACCTGACCATGTTTACAAACTTCACAAAGCTCTTTATGGTCTTAAACAAGCTCCTAGAGCATGGTATAAATGCTTGACCAAGTTCCTTATTGAAAAAGGCTTTGAGATTGGAAAGATAGATTCTACTCTTTTTACTAAAAGGGTTAATGGCGAATTATTTGTGTGCCAAATTTATGTTGATGATATCATATTTGGTTCGACTAACCCTCATTTTACTGAAAAGTTTGGAAAGCTAATGTCGGAGAAGTTTGAGATGTCTATGATGAGTGAACTCAAGTTCTTCCTTGGTTTGCAAATCAAGCAAACTAAGGAGAGTACCTTTGTTTCCCAAACAAAGTATACCAAGGACTTATTCAAGACGTTAAACATGCAAGAAAGCAAAGGTATTAAAAACCCCATGCCTACTAGTGGACATATTGACTTGACCAAGGATGGCAAATCGGTTGACCAAAAGGTTTGCCGATCTATGATTGGTTCATTGTTATATCTATGTGCCTCCCGTCCCAATATTATGCTAAGTGTGTGCATGTGTGCACGATATCAAGCGGTCCCTAAAGAATGTCATCTTAAGGCTGTGAACAGGATAGTGAGATACTTAATACATACACCAAATTTTGGCATTTGGTATCCTAAGAGGTCTTCTTTTGATCTTATTGGCTACTTCAATTTGGACTATGCCGGAGACAAGGTTGATAGAAAGTCCAGTTCGGGTACTTGTCAATTTCTTGGTAGATCTCTTGTGTCTTGGTACTCCAAGAAACAAAACCCGGTATCCTTATCCACCGCCGAAGCGGAATACATTGCCGTCGGTTCATGTTATGCTCAATTACTTTGGATGACCCAAACTCTTAAAGATTATGGGATCAATGTGAAACATGTTCCATTGCTTTGTGACAATGAGAGTGCTATTAAGATTGCTCACAATCACGTGCAACATTCTCGAACTAAGCATATTGAAGTTCGTCATCATTTCATTCGAGATCACGTTGCTAAAGGTGATATTGATCTTAAGCATGTTCGTACCGATAAGAAATTGGCAGATATATTCACCAAACTGCTTGATGAGAAAGTATTTTTCCATTTGAGAGGCGAATTGAACATCATTGATGCTTCAAACTTGGAGTAGGAACTCCATGTGGATACATGCAAGGCGTGAACCTATGACTAATCCTTGACTTTTCTCTTATGATGATGATCATGTGTCTTGGATATATTTGTACCCTTGCATGCTATCTAACCCTTGTAGGAACTTGGGTGAATCTAATTCTATGAGATTGCAACTCACTCACATCTTGAGCAACCCCTACATCACCAAATCTCTACAACATGGTGGTTGAAGACAAGGAAGCATGAAACCTTTCAACATATCATTTTGACAAGTTCTATATCAAATTTCATTTGGTATCAAATTTCATGATTGTCATGTTGGATACACAAGTGCACCTCCTTGCAAAACTAACCCATGTAGGTATATGAACTCCAATTACAAGTGGTTCTCCCAATGAGCTACATCAACCTTGAGCATCCCACACAAGTTCAACTACATGATCAAGTACAACACCACCACCCAAGGTATGTAATTCCATCTTAGAGAAGCTTTATCCTAAGTCATGGGTCAAAGCAACTCAACAAGATGTGAATACATCAAAATGCTTAAACGAAAAATGGTAACCCCATTTTGAGCTTAAACGATGAGTATGACCTATGATCAAGTGTTCTCACTTGACTCCTCAGTCAATATACTCTAACATAGGTGACTTTGTCGCCGCCAATTCTAGATGAAGTTCTCTAGTGTTTTTGAGTTTTTGCATTTGACCCTTGCATATTTGTTCCCCTTCCTTTAATAAAAAAACTTCATCTACATTTTCTCTGTTCTGTTTTGCATTCCCTACATCCAATTAATTGCAAATCTTTGTGAGATCTTATTTGCCTAGTGAGCTGAGATGACTATTGCTCTTTCTCTCTGTTGAACTCGGTCCCACCGGTTTATCACTTTCGGTCAAACCGAACCAATTTGGTGCTACCGAAGTAAACAACTCGGTGTTACCGATTTCAGTACTCAGAAGACAATTTGCCACTTGCACCCTGCACTTTTGTTTCAGCTCCACTCAATGATTCTTGTCCTCTACCAGCATCACATTCTATATGCTGCTTTGCTCTGTGACTCAAGGACCAAACCTATTTTCACTCACACTCCAGAAGATCCCTTCTTGGAAATTGATGTCAAAGGGGGAGAGAGAGCTCACATCAAAGCTTAATCATATCAAAAGGGGGAGATAGAGGAATCACATCAAAGGCCCCAGATGCTTGGTGTTCAAGAGGAGAGAAGTCACATGTCTTTAAGAGGGGAAATATATGTTAGTTTGTGTTATGATTATTGTGTTTGTGAAAGTGCGTTAAGTCGACTAGAGGGGGGTGGATAGGAAATTTTTATGAATTCTTCACTGAGGAATTTGAAGGTGAGGAAATTCCTAAGAGAAGAACTACTTGCAGCGGAATAAGTACTCAGATGCAAACATAACAGAACATGAGCATGGTCATCATGATGAAATGAAAATAAGCACAGAGTACAGAAAGCATAAACGCGGGATAAATAGTATGAAGACAAACAGACTGAAGAAATTGAACTAAGGAAATTGAGAAAGTCTCTAGTCAAAGTCTTTGAATAGATATGAACAAGCACACAACACAGTAATGAGGAAATGGAAGAGTTGAGGAAATAGAACAAGTAGGCTTGGTGAAGACAATGATTTGGTAGACCAGTTCCAACTGTTGTGACAGTTGTACGTCTGGTTAGGGCGGCTAGGTATTCAAACCTGAGGACACACAGTCCCGGACACCCAGTCCTGAACACGTAGTTCAGGACACTTAGTCCTCACCATATTCCCCTTGAGCTAAGGTCACACAGACCTCGCCCAATCACTCGTGGTAAGTCTTCAGGTGACTTCCAAACCTTCACAAACTTGGTCACTCGGTGATCCACAATTTCCTCTTGGATGCTCTAGACCATGACGCCTAACCGTATGGAAGATGCACAGTCTTCAAAGGTAACAAGCGTCGGATCCACGCAGGATCAATCTCTTTAGTGATGCTCAATCACTTTGGGTTTCTAGCTGTTTGGGTTTGGGTTTTCCTCACTTGATGATTTTCACTCAAATTCCTCGAAGGATGGGATGCTCTCAAATGACAAGTGTCAGTTTCTCTCGGAGCAGCCAACCAGCTAGTGGTTGTAGGGGGTGGCTATTTATAGCCTAGGGAGCAGCCTGACATGATAAGACATAAATTCCATTCAATGTTATGACCGTTAGGTGGAAAGATATTTTGGGACAGCTGGCACGTAGCACAGCAACGGTCAGAAATTTGACTATCAAATTACTCAGGGCTATCATGTTCCTCACTTGTAGGCAATCTGCACTGGCGAATTCCTAACTCCTCAGTCAGAACAAATTCCTCAGAGACCAGAAGAACTTCGTCTCTGTCACTGAAGAAATTGACTGAACTGCATGAGATTTCCAATGGCTTGGTAGGTGTAGGATTTTGAGTTGAGCATCACTTGGAAACTTTTCCTTAGTATTTCCTCGACCCCCTTTAACAGTACGGTGTTTCCTATGACTCAAGAAAGAGAAAAAAGAAACTATGAAAACAAAAGTCTTCACGCTTCATGTGACGCCCCAAGACCGGAGCTTCCGATGCCTTCCATGATTTATGAGTTTCGTCGTGTGATTTGTTTGGTTCGTTGCTTTCATTTTTGCATCATGTCATCATGCCATCATGCCTTTTCATTTTTTTAAACTCAACTAAATAAAATGCATAGATCTTTGGTCTATTTAAATCGAGGAAATTCACATGTTGTTTTCTCTTTATAACATAGCCTCCTAATAATTATGGAGCTATTATAAATATTCCATTTGTTTGGAATTAACCGGAACACACTTGCAAAATAAATCCCAATGCCTTTGTTATCACAACTCTTGGCCTCTAACTTTCCATATATCCTTTCTTCATTTTCCGGAGCTCCACCAAAAATCCGAACATTTTTGGACACTTCTAAAATCAAGTCCTAGTTCAAACCCATTTGAAGTAAATTCAAATGAGTTTGAATTACATCTTTCAATCATGCCTCTCCTATTTTTCGTGGACCATGCACATTTTTATGAGTCCGTAAAAATTATCCCAATGCCCGGATTCCACCCCTACCTTCTCTTTCTTTTCTTTCTCTTTTTCTGTTTTGTTTTAAAATGGAAAAAGAATGGGAGAGAGAGAGGAGTTCAGCCTACCTGGCCACTTGGACCTCCCACCAAGCTGGCCACTCAACCAAGCCCCCCTCTCTACTAGGTCGGCCTCCAAGGCCCACTCCCCCCGTAACCCTTGCGAGCATCTCCTCTTGCTCGGTTGATCCCCTCCTCGTTCCCACGCGCGCCGCTATCTCTCTCTTGCTAGCTCCCTCATCCTTCCACAGCGGTGCCGCACACGCACACATCGACGCCAGGGAGCGCTCCAAATCTGCCATCCTCGTTCTTCCCTGCCACCCGCTAGAGCAGGCCAGCGCCTCCATTGTCGCCGCCGACGACCGCACCACCCGGACCCCCCCCCCCCCCGTCCCCCGCGGCCTCAAGTACCTTGCCGCGCTTGAGCTCCTCGACTCTAGCCGCCCTACCGGAGACCAGCTCCGCCGGAGCCATGCCTACCTCATCGGACAGCCTCTACCATGGCCTTCCTCCATCGCCGAGTTGCTGCACCTCCTCCACGCCACGACCACGCCCCCACCTCTTGCAGTAGACCCCGGGTCACTGCTGCTCTGCTCCACGCGCCCGTCCTGGAGTTCGTCCGCCTCGCCAAGCCGTCATCGTGCCAAGTCCCCTACTCCAGGACCCTGCGCTTCCCCGTGCCAGAGCTGCTCCTTCTCTTCCTCGCCATCCCTCGTCCTGACCAGCAGCAAGAGCTCGAGCCCTGCCATGGTCGTTGCCTTCTTCCAATGTCATCGGTTCTCTCTGCCTGATGCCGATCTGCCATCTCCGGCTGCCTGCTGTGCTCCACCTCCCTGCTCGAGCTCCCTCCTTCGCTGTCTGTTCTCATTGACGTGAAGACTGCAACTGCAACACCTTTGGGCGCCATGTTCCTCTTCTCGGACCCGTCAAGTGTGCACTACGTGCATTTGTCAAGTACCCTGGAACCACCGATGCCTTCAAACCGCAAGTTCAACGACCACCACGAGGATTTTCCGAGACCATCAAGTTTGAGACTGCCCCGAACCATGTCGTCTCACCGGATCGTCAAAACCGTTCGGGATTCACCAAATACCACTATGCCCAGAGACCTTGGGTCTGTCAAGTTCCCCTACGACCCGTGTACGACTACGGGGATTCACCAAGTACCCTTCGGATGCGCCAAGTTCGACTACATGGACCGCCAAGTTCCTCGACCGATGACTCGAACGGCTACAAACGTGTACCACTACCGTCGACCCGCAAAGACCCCGTGGACGTCAAGTTCCATGTCGTGACCCCGAACATCTATGAAAAACATTGTACGACTACTTCCATGGCCGAAGACCCATGTACAACTACCGTCGCCGTGTACGACTACTTCCAGTATGAACGTCCCGAGAACGCATACTTCCTCTACTTTGCACCGAACAAGTACTGTCCCGTTTGCACGCTTCAAAGGTATAACCCCGAGATGACCGCCCGTGAACGAATGCATGAGTTGCATGAGATGCATGTTTGGATGTAGTATCCTCCCGTGAACGTTAGTTGTTTCCCTCGCTTGGCACCGTCGTATATCCGAGATCACCCCACCATCCTTGCATGACATGCTCCCGTCACTTTTCCTTTTGCACCGGTATCTCCGTGAGCTACCGGAACCGATATGTTGCGTGGCATCATTTTCGGATTCGTTGTCGTGGCACCCCTTCCGTTTTCGCCATGATGACAAATACTTCATAATATGCTCTTATCAACATTTTCACAAAATTGCATAAAACTTGCAAATGTCATCCGCATCATGACAATAACATGTAAAATGGTTAAAATTGTTGTTTGCCTTAAATTGCTAAATACATATGGGGATTTTCTGGAAATGTTGTTTTCTGTTTCCGGCCTCATTTAAACTTGCCTAGATAGGTAGTTTTGTTATGCTTCACCCCTTGCCATGTTTAATAACTTTTAATTTTGTTGAGTACCTAACCGGGAGTGAACTAAATAATCGAATGTGGTGTTCCGTTAATATGCGACTCGTTGCATATTGAGCTCCACTTAATTTGTAGTTTTGTTTGTTGCACTTTGCCATGCCATGCATATTTAAACCGGGCATGCATCATCCTTGGTTGTGCATCATGCCATGTTTATGCTTGTTGGTTTACCATGTTGTTTGCTCCTTTCCGGTGTTGCTTCTTCTTGTTAGTTCTGGTAACGTCGCGTTTGTGAGGATCCGTTCGACTACGTCTGTTTGTCTTCTTCATGGACTCGTTCTTCTTCCTTGCAGGATTTTAGGCAAGATGACCATACCCTCGAAATCACTTCTATCTTTGCTTGTTAGTTATTCATTCTATCGCTATGTCGCGCTACCTACCACTTGCTATATCATGCCTCCCATATTGCCATGTCAAACCTCTAACCCACCTTCCTAGCAAACCGTTGTTTGGCTATGTTACCGCTTTTGCTCAGCCCCTCTTATAGCATTGCTAGTTGTAGGTGAAGATGAAGTTTGTTCCACGTTGGAACATGGTGTTTTGTTCCACTCTTGTCGCCCTACTTTCCGTCATACCGGTGTTATGTTCCTTGATTTTGCGTTCCTTACGCGGTTGGGTGTTATGGGAACCCCTTGATAGTTCACTTTGAATAAAACTCCTCCAGGAAAGCCCAACCTTGGTTTTAACATTTGCCACCTAAGCCTTTTTCCCTTGGGTTCTGCAGACTCAAGGGTCATCTTTATTTTAAACCCCCGGGCTAGTGCTCCTCCGAGTGTTGGTCCAAACTGGGCGATCTCCGGCGCCCCCTGGGCAACCAGGGTCTATGCCAACCCGACATCTGGCCCATCCGGTGTGCCCTGAGAACGGGATACGTGCGACTCCTATCGGGATTTGCCGGCACATCGGGCGGCTTTGCTGGTGTTGTTTTACCATTGTCGAAATGTCTTGTAACCGGGATTCCGAGACTGATCGGGTCTTCCCGGGAGAACGAATATCCTTCGTTGACCGTGAGAGCTTGTGATGGGCTAAGTTGGGACACCCCTGCAGGGTTTGAACTTTCGGAATCCATGCCCGCGGTTATGTGGCAGATGGGAATTTGTTAATATCTGGTTGTAGAGAACTTGACACTTAACTTAAATTAAAATGCATCAACCGCGTGTGTAGCCATGATGGTCTCTTTTCGGCGGAGTCCGGGAAGAGAACACGGTCTTGTGTTATCCTTGAACATAAGTAGCTTCAGGATCACTTCTTGGTCATTTTTTTTAGTTTCTCGATCGTGCGTTGCTTATCTTCTCGCTATTATTTGCGTATGTTAGCCACCATATATGCTAGTGCTTGCTGCAGCTCCACCTCACTACCCCTTTCCTACCCATAAGCTTAAATAGTATTGATCTCGCGGGTGTGAGATTGTTGAGTCCTCGTGACTCACGGATACTTCCAAACAGTTGCAGGTGCCGAGGATACCAGTGCCGCTGATGCTATTGAACTCAAGTGGGAGTTCAACGAGGATTCGGGCCGTTACTATGTTTCTTTTCCGGATGATCAGTAGTGGAGCCTAGTTGGGACGATCGGGGATCTAGCATTTGGGGTTGTCTTCTTTTATTTATGTTTCGTAGTCGGACCTTGTTTGTACTCTGGATGATGTATGCTTAACTTGTATTTGTGTGAAGTGGCGATTGTAAGCCAACTCTTTATCCCTTTCTTATTCAGTACATGGGATTGTGTGAAGATTACCCCTCTTGTGACACAACCTACCATGCGGCTATGCCTCTAAGTTGTGCCCCGACACGTGGGAGATATAGCCGCATCGTGGGTGTTACAAGTTGGTAATCAGAGCCATCCCCGACTTAGGAGCCCCCTGCTTGATCGAATCGCTGACGTTGTTGAGTCTAGAACATAATGTTTTGAGTCTTAGGATTATATATCGGAGAGTAGGATTCTTTTTACTCCTTAGTCCCTTCGTCGCTCTGGTGAGGCCTCCTAACATAGAAGTTTTGACTCTCCTCTCCTCAAATTTCACCAAAAAATTACGATCACGCGGGTGTCTTGGAATCGTTCCGATAGTCTTGTGACAAGAACATTGTTCTTGGTGCCTCCTGACATTTAGGGGTTGTGGCAGTGTCCCGGGGAGTTGAGCTCTGAGGTGTTGTCGTCACAATTTTATCATTGCAGTTCTGGAATACCTGAGTTCGCCGACATCGAAAATCTCTTTTATGCAGTTGTTGGTGAGATAACCTCGACGCCACCCAGTACTAGGGCGGGAGTTCGAGAGTATTGCCATAACTCGTATAACGGATGCTTTTTGAAGGTTGGGGTACATGATTTCCGAAGTTTTCTTGGTTATGTGTTGAAGGATGGATACAGCTGGATGCAGGAATTGTTAGTTTGGGTGAGATAGTATGCTTCCCCTGTATCCCCAACACCTGATTGCATAACCAGAAAGTTTTGGGGAGTTTATAAGTGGGAATTCAAGTATCACGTATGATATCTTTCCAACAGACACATGATACGATATGGGATCTATCATATGTTTGTTTCTGGATTATTTCCTAAGTCAATCCTTTGTTTTTGTTTTGGTTTGTGGTATTCGAGTTGCTTCAAAGTCAGATGTGGATTCCATACCTTTTCTAAACAGTGTTCTCATATTTCTATGGGGGTGCTAATCCTTCCTGATCATCAAGATTGTCACTTCAATTTTTTCCAACCGGTGCGTTTCTCTTCAAGATGATCCTATCATTTTCCCATTCGCAGGATCCAATCTCATTTTTTCCTCAACGGTATTCATTTCATTCGTCCCCAGTTGCCTTTGTTTTCCCGCCCTCCCACCCTTTTCCTTCAAGGAATCAGATGTCTTAATCAAATATCCATTTTATTCATGTGAAGTCTCTTCATTCTTTTCAATCAATGTTCTTATCCGGTGATTCTCAGGAAGATGCTAACGGAGCTTCAAGTTCATCATTCTTCGTTCTCTTTCTTCTCCGGTGGATGCAATTCAAGCTTTTGGTGTTGATTATATCCCTTTCCTCATTTCAAATGTTTTCTCATGATGATGCACCTCTTAATCGTTCATTTCTCTCTATTCATATCCAAAGTGCTGAAGATATCTCAGACGATTCAAGTTTCCATTCTCGATCTGTTCAAGTTATTTCGAGGTTGTTATCTCATTCAAGCCATTTAATTCAACCGGCACAATCTCTCTTTTAAATCATTTCAACAATGTTTCTCTTCAGTGGGCCCTAACCCACAGGTCTTTTCTCAGTATCTTACCTGACTCTTCTAATTTTCCCGGAGTTATTCTCAAATTCTTTCAAAGTTTGACGTAAGAATGAATTTCATCAGTCACATGTCTTTCTCTAAGATCTTTCAAATTCTTTTCATCATCAGTTCAACCTTTCTAATTTTCATTTTGGAGTGCCTCAATAATTCTTAGTGGTGGTTCTCGTCATCATTCTCAACATTTGAAGACCGAAGAAGAGTTTCTTTGCAATCATATCCGTTCTCTTGAAGATTCTTGGTGCTAGCTTTATGCCATCCTCTCATAATTGTTTTCGATTGTGAGAATTCTTTTCACCCATCCAAAGCAATTTAGGTGTCTTGTCAGTTCGATTCTCCGGAGCCCATCATCTCAGAATTATTCATTCCAGCTTTCAGCTCTCGTTCTCCAAATCTTACCGGTGCATCGCTCAAATATCCTCTAATCAGTTCAAGATCTTTTCATTCTCTTGTATCTAAATCCTCTCATGTATCTTTGTTCATTTTCTAATTCTTCCCGGTGTTTCGCTATCTTTTCTTCATTTGTTTTCAATTCTTACAGTGGTTCGTTCAACATTCCTCTTCCGTTGCTATCGTATCAATTTATTCGTTGTTTCAATCCTACCGGTGGCTCATCGAAGACCTTCTCAAGTTTGCGCTATGTCTTTCCCCAATCCTTTTATGATAATAAGTAGTATGCCAAATCTGTTGCTTGTCATCAATCCAAATTGATGAAGGATACACATAACATAATTTTATTATTGTTTCACCCAAGTGGTCTAGTTTCTTATTTTCGGAGATTGTTTGTGATATCAATTTCTCGGTTCGAGGTGCTTCATCTTTTCTTATCTAGAGTTCCAAGTTTTCTGCATTATATCATCACGAAGATTCATCTAAATCATTGCAAGGATTCACCTTGTGTTTTCAACATCTCTTTCTTTCTATCATCCTTTTATTACCGGAGTTCTTCATGGAAGATCTACATGATGGCACATCAAGGATTTAATTCCTTCTTGAAGCGTTCATCGAGATTCTTTTCAGAGGATATCAAGTATTCTTCATCTTGCATTACGAAGTGCAATTCATTCTACCTTATCTTTTGAGGTGGTGTTACATCATTTTTGACAATTGCTTGGTGTTTCATGATTCACAAGTTGTCCGGAATGACATATTTTAAACCCATCATTTTCAATTCTTCATGAGATCATTTGCAACCCATCAATCTCTTCATTGGAGTTATCTTGGGTTATATTTCACCTAAAGATTTTCCTAAGGATTTTTGCTATTTATGATGCTTATAAATAACCCAAGCTCTTCATTTATCCTCCCGGTGAAATAAGTTTCTCGTCTCCTTGTGGATATCAATCCAATCTTTTTTTCTGTAGTGGTAGAATTTCACTTCATAGTTTTGAGATGTTTTCCATAAGCCCACTACAAGCTTTTTAGTTTCATTGTTGGTTTTCCAACAACTCCATTTTAACCTTCTTCGAAGAGTGCTTTCCAAGCTCATTTGTGGCAGAAGTTGTCATTTTCTTCTCCATTTTGTTATTCCAATGATATATCTTCTATTCTTCCTTCTGGAGGCATTGTGATGTTGCTCTCTTCATTCATCTTCTTGGATTGTGAGGACCATGTTCTTTTCGTGATTATCCATTCAACCGGAGTGTCGTGCCCTCTTTTCAAGTTCTTCCCATTCTGTCAAGTCTTGCCTCCTTTCTCAACCGGAGTGTTGTCTGAAATCTTTCTTACCCATTGTGCCATTCTTTCAATAGTTCCGGAGGCAGTGTGTTGTTGATTTCATCAAGTATACTCTCATCTTGTCAAATCCATGTTCAATTCCTTCCATTTATAATCAGAGTGCTGTCCAAATTATATCATTCTTATTCCTTCTCTATCTTGTTTCAACCGGAGTGTTGTGTTCTCATTTCAAGTTCTTTTCATCTTATCAAGTCTTGTATCTCTTTTCTACCGGAGTGCTTTTTGAATTTGTTCTTTATCGCTCCTTGTACATCTCGTTTCAATCGGAGTGCTTGCATCTACCTCTTGTCCATTGTAACACTTTTCTTATGTCTTTCAACCTACAAGGTTCTCGTAATGTTCCTTATTCCTCTTTTATAACGGAGTGTTTTCTACTTCTGACATCTTTGTTGGATTCCTTCTTTTAATTTGTTCAACCTCTCAGGGTTCGTGGTTTCACTCGTTTGTCCAAGAAGCAACTTAGTTTTACCTCTTCTCTTCCTCTTCTGTTTCCCTCCGGTGCCATCCTAGATCTCGGGACGAGATCCTATTGTAGTGGTGGAGTGTTGTGACGCCCTAAGATCGGAGCTTCATATGCCTTCCATGATTTATGAGTTTCGTCATGTGATTTGTTTGGTTCATTGCTTTCATTTTTGCATCATGTGCATTGCATCATGTCATCATGCCATCATGCCTTTTCATTTTTTTTAAAGTCAACTAAATAAAATGCACAGATCTTTGATCTATTTAAATCAAGGGAATTCACATGGTTTTTTCTCTTTATAACATAGCCTCAAAATAATTATGGAGCTACTATAAATATTCCATTTGTTTGGAATTAACCGGAACACACTTGCAAAATAAATCCCAATGCCTTTGTTATCACAACTCTTGGCCTCTAACTTTGCCATATATCCTTTCTTCATTTTCCGGAGCTCCACCAAAAATCCGAATATTTTTGGACACTTCTAAAACCAAGTCCTAGTTTGAATTAAATTCAAATGAGTTTGAATTACATCTTTCAATCATGCCTCTCCTATTTTTCGTGGACCGTGCACATTTTGATGAGTCCGTAAAAATTATCCCCATGCCTAGATTCTACCCCTACCTTCTCTTTCTTTTCTTTCTCTTTTTATGTTTTGTTTTAAAATGGAAAAAGAATGGGAGAGAGAGAGGGGTTCAGCCTACCTGGCCACTTGGACCTCCCACCAAGCCAGCCCATTAACTCAACCAAGCCCCCCCCCCTCTCTCTCTACTGGGTCGGCCTCCAAGGCCCACTCCCCCCGTAACCCTAGCGAGCATCTCCTCCTGCTTGGTCGATCCCCTCCTCGTTCCCACACGCGCCACTATCTCTCTCTCGCTCGCTCCCTCATCCTTCCACAGTGCTGCCGCACACGCACACATCGACGCCAGGGAGCGCTCTCGATCCGCCAACCTCGTTCTTCCCCGCCGCTCGCTGGAGCAGGTCAGCGCCTCCATTGTCGCCGCCAGCGACCACACCACCCGGACCCCCCCCCCCACCACGGCCTCAAGTCCCTTGCCGCGCTTGAGCTCCTCGACTCCAGCCGCCCTGCCAACGACCAGGTCCGCCGGAGCCATGCCTACCTCACCGAACAGCCTCTGCCATGACCTTCCTCCATCGCCGAGTTGCTGCCCCTCCTCCATCCCACGACCACACCCCCACCTCTTGCGGTAGACCCCGGTTCGCTGCTGCTCTGCTCCACGCGCCCGTCCTGGAGCTTGTCCGCCTTGCCAAGCCGCCGACGTGCCAAGTCCCCTGCTCCGGCACCCTGCGCCTCCCCGTGCCAGAGCTGCTCCTTCTCCGCCTCGCCATCCCTCGCCCCGACCAACAGTAGGAGCTCGAGCCCTGCCATGGCCACTGCCTTCTTCCAGCATCGTCGGCCCTCTCTGCCTGCTGCCGATCTGCCATCTCCGGCCGCCTGCAGTGCTCCACCTCCCTGCTCGAGCTCCCTCATTCACTGCATGTTTTGTTTGCATGATGACTGCAACTGCAACACCTTTGGGTGCCAAGTTCCTCTTCTCGGACCCGTCAAGTGTACGACGACTCGGGTGCGACTACGTGCATTTGTCAAGCACCCTGGAACCACTGACGCCTTCAAACCGCAAGTCCAACGACCACCACAAGGATTCGCCGAGACCATCAAGTTTGAGACTGCCCCGAACCATGTCGTCTCGCCGGATCGTCAAAACCATTTGGGATTCACCAAATACCATTACGCCCGGAGACCTTGGGTCTGTAAAGTTCCCCTACGACCCGTGTATGACTACGGGGATTCACCAAGTACCCTTCGGATGTGCCAAGTTTGACTACATGAACTGCCAAGTTCCTCTACCGATGACTCAAACGGCTAAAAAACGTGTACCACTACCGTCGACCCGCAAAGACCCCGTGGACGTCAAGTTCCATGTCGTGACCCCGAACATCTATGAAAAACGTTGTACGACTACTTCCGTGGCCGAAGACCCGTGTACAACTACCGTCGCCGTGTACGACTACTTCCACTATGAATGTCCCGAGAACGCCTACTTCCTCTAGTTTGCACCGAACGAGTACTGTCCCGTTTGCACGCTTCGAAGGTATAACCCCGAGACGACCGCCCGTGAACGAATGCATGAGTTGCATGAGATGCATGTTTGGATGTTGTATCCTCCCGTGAACGTTAGTTGTTTCCCTCGCTTGGCACCGTCGTCGACCCGTGGGAACCCGGTATCCGGGATCACCCCACCATCCTTGCATGACACGCTCCCGTCACTTTTTCTTTTGCACCGGTATCTCCATTAGCTACCGGAATCGATATGTTGTGTGGCATCATTTTCGGATTTGTTGTCGTGGCACCCCTTTCGTTTCCTCCATGATAACAAATGCTTCATAACATGCTCTTATCAACATTTTCACAAAATTGCATAAAACTTGCACATGTCTTCTCATCATGATAATAACATGTAAAATGGTTAAAATTGTTGTTTGCCTTAAATTGCTAAATACATATGGGGATTTTCTGGAAATGTTGTTTGTTGTTTCCGGCCTCATTTAAACTTGCCTAGATAGGTAGTTTTATTATGCTTCACCCCTTTCCATGTTTAATAACTTTTAATTTTGTTGAGTACCTAACCGGGAGTGAACTAAATAATCGAATGTGGTGTTTCGTCAATATGCAACTCGTTGCATATTGAGCTCCACTTAATTTGTAGTTTTGTTTGTTGCACTTTGCCATGTCATGCATATTTAAACTGGACATGCATCATCCTTGGTTGTGCATCATGCCATGTTTATGCTTGTTGGCTTACCATGTTGTTTGCTCCTTCCCGGTGTTGCTTCTTCTTGTTAGTTCCGGTAACGTCGTGTTTGTGAGGGTCCATTCGACTACGTCCGTTTGCAGAGGCAGAGGACGAAAAAAATAAGGTGTGGCAAACTGTCAACTAGACAAAATTGATGCCCTCTAAAAAAAATTGATGCAAAAACATAATAGCCAATTCAAACTGCACTGCACAGAATCTTTTAATGATGTCTAGAGAAGACACATGCAGTGGCGGGGATAGGCCGTGGGGTCGTGATGGAGTTAGGGATGGATGGACAGGCGGCAGCGGTGGCGTTTTCGGGCACAAATCGCCGGCAGCGGAGGCGGGCAGTCATCAGCGTAGCAGACTCAAATCGGCGGGTCAGCCACGGCTACGATGCTGCTGCCGGCGGTGGGGTCAGGGATGGGCCGACAGGCGACGGCGACGCATTTCATGGAAAAAATCACTGGCGGGCGGGCTGGCAGAGGTGCAATGAAGACGGTTGGGCGGTTGACACACTGCCGTTCCTTTTACATCTCCTAGAGGTGTAGATGCAAATTTGCACCGTGAGGTGTTGTGGTTTGCATCTTCGAGAGACGGAAATGTATTATTATTATTTTTTGCATCTACACTATCTGTTGGAGAGATATTTTTAGCCTCAGAGATGCAAAAGATAGTTATTTTGCATACATCTACGCAGTGGCGGAGCTTGGGCTGATTTTGTGGAGGGGCAAGAAATATGACTTTAGGCTGATTTTAACTGGGCATATGGGCTGAATACTAGGGGATATATGCTAGTTTTCTCATGGGCTGGGGGGGCAATGGCCCAGGTTGCTCTCCACTAAGCTCCGCCACTGCATCTATGTAGTGAGATGGGCATGTGCAGTGAAAGCGAGCTGGTTCGCGTACGTCTACGTAGTGAGATGGGCATGTGCTGGGCAACACATCAATTAAGCTGCCAGTTTGTATGCTTTCGATCTACTTATGTGCTTCATCTAGCTTTGTTTGAATGAATCAATCTAGTGTGGTCTAAAACTAACGAGCAGTATATGTTTGCATTTTCATGAAGAAAAGTATATGCATATATATATATATATAAAGTTGGTGCCAAATCAAGGTGTGGCGGCTGCCACACCTTGCCCACTGGGCTCCTCCGCCAGTGTCCGTTTGTCTTCTTCATGGACTCGTTCTTCTTCCTTGCGGATTTCAGGCAAGATGACCATACCCTTGAAATCACTTCTATCTTTGCTTGCTAGTTGTTCGTTCTATCGCTATGTCGCACTACCTACCACTTGCTATATCATGCCTCCCATATTGCCATGTCAAGCCTCTAACCCACCTTCCTAGCAAACTGTTGTTTGGCTATGTCACCGCTTTTGCTCAGCCCCTCTTATAGCGTTGCTAGTTGTAGGTGAAGATGAAGTTTGTTCCATGTTGGAACATGGGTTTGTTGGGATATCATTATTATATCTTATTTACTTTAATGCGTCTATATACTTGGTAAAGGGTTGAAGGCTCGGCCTTATGCCTGGTGTTTTGTTCCACTCTTGCCGCCGTACTTTCCATCATACCAGTGTTATGTTCCTTGATTTTGCGTTCCTTACGTAGTTGGGTGTTATGGAAACCCCTTGATAGTTCACTTTGAATAAAACTCCTCCAGCAAGGCCCAACCTTGTTTTTAACATTTTCCACCTAAGCCTTTTTCCCTTGGGTTCTACAGACTCAAGGGTCATCTTTATTTTAAACCCCCGGGCCAGTGCTCCTCTGAGTATTGCTCCAAATTGGGCGATATCCGGAGCCCCCTGGGCAACCAGGGTCTATGCCAACCCGACGTCTGGCCCATCCGGTGTGCCCTAAGAACGAGATACGTGCGACTCCTATCGGGATTTGCCGGCACATCGGGCGGCTTCGCTGGTCTTGTTTTACCATTGTCGAAATGTCTTGTAACCGGGATTCCGAGACTGATCGGGTCTTCCCCGGAGAAGGAATATCCTTCGATGACCGTGAGAGCTTGTGATGGGCTAAGTTGGGACACCCCTGCAGGGTTTGAACTTTCAAAATCCGTGCCCGCGGTTATGTGGCAGATGGGAATTTGTTAATATCTGGTTGTAGAGAACTTGACACTTAACTTAAATTAAAATGCATCAACCACGTGTGTAGCCATGATGGTCTCTTTTCGGCGGAGTCCGGGAAGAGAACACGGTCTTGTGTTATGCTTGAACGTAAGTAGCTTCAGGATCACTTCTTGGTCATTTTTTTAGTTTCTCGACCGTGCGTTGCTTCTCTTCTCGCTCTTATTTGCGTATGTTAGCCACCATATATGCTAGTGCTTGCTGCAGCTCCACCTCACTACCCCTTTCCTACCCATAAGCTTAAATAGTCTTGATCTCGCGGGGTGTGAGATTGCTGAGTCCTCGTGACTCATGGATACTTCCAAACAGTTACAGGTGCCGAGGATACCAGTGCAGGTGATGCTACCAAACTCAAGTGGGAGTTCGACGAGGATTCGGGCCGTTACTATGTTTCTTTTCTGGATGATCATTAGTGGAGCCCAGTTGGGACGATCGGTGATCTAGCATTTGGGGTTGTCTTCTTTTATTTTAGTTCCGTAGTCGGACCTTGTTTGTACTCTGGATGATGTATGCTTAACTTGTATTTGTGTGAAGTGGCGATTGTAAGCCAACTCTTTATCCCTTTCTTATTCAGTACATGGGATTGTGTGAAGATTACCCCTCTTGTGACAAAACCTACCATGCGGCTATGCCTCTAAGTCATGACCCGACACGTGGGAGATATAGCCGCATCGTGTGTGTTACACTTCATGTTCCTCGAATGCATACCAAGTCTTCACGGTCACACCAATTTCTTCACTTTCAAAGTCTTCAGAAAGTCTTCAGAAATTCAAAGTCTTCAATCGAAGAACTTCATTTTTAGGGGTCGGCTTTCTCTGTAAATATCAAACTCCTCATAGACTTATAGATCTGTGTACACTCACAAACGCATCAGTCCATTAACCTATAAGTCTTCAATACACCAAAATCATTAAGGGGCACTAGATGCACTATAAGTCAAGATTCAGGGGGAGAAAGACTGCTAGGGAAGGAAGTCTTTGAATTCATTGCATACCTTTTACCTTTTGGAACATGTCTATATCCAATAGAGTACCCAATACTCACACTCTACATGTCATCCCAGTCTTGGTACTCTTGTGGCTCTTTGGTTTGCTCTGTCTAGTAGTTGTACCTGTGTTATCTAACCTTGTTTACTCAGGTTCATCTCTTCCTAAGCCAGCTCAAGACCACAAGGTAAGTATATGCATCACACTCATGTGCATGAAGATTTCTTGCTAATGTACATATTGTTTGCGAGAAGGAATCATGAACATGAAGTTACACTTCACATATTCACATCATTTGCTCTGATGCATATAGCCAAGATACATGTAACGCATTTATTTCTCTGTCATGTTTATGCATTCATGTAGGGGGGAGCCTATGCATGTTACATGTACTTCCAAAGCTTTACTTGTTATTATCTATATCTTTATCTAAAGCTTTGATGTATGTTGTTATCAATTACCAAAAAGGGAGAGATTGAAAGCACAAGTGCTCCCTGGGTGGTTTTGCTAATTAATGTCAACATATCTCATGTTGGACTAATGTTTTTATCTAGAATATTTCAGACAAGTTCAACAGATGGAGTAGCGTGGACAAGAAGATGTGGAACCCCTTCAAAATGCTAAGGACAAAAGATTGGCTCAAGCTCTAAAGCTCAAGATTCTACATTTTACTTTTGGTGATCTAAGATCACATTGAGTCCATAGGAAAAGCCAATACTATTAAAAGGGATGAGGTGTTGCTTAATGGTTTGCTTGCTCAAAGTGCTTATTAGTAATATGCCCCAAAAGCCCTCAGCCACTTTCTCATATCCACATATGTCCCAAACCAAAAGTAAAACTCGGCCACACCGAAACACTCTATCCGGCGCCACCGAGTTCACTTGACATAGCCACTGCCAAAATCCCTAATCAGCTCGGTCTCACCGATGGGATCTCAGTCTCACCGAGATGGGCTTGCAAACTCTCTGTTACCTATTGCAATAATTTCGGTCCCACTGAGTTTGCTTGACCAACTCTCTGTTTTTCTTATTACCAAAATCGGTCCCACTAAGTTTATGTAATTGGCCAAATCGAGATGAGGTTTTACCCTAACCCTAAAACATCGTCCCACCGAGTTAATCATATCGGTCCCACCGAAAAGCCTAACGTTCACATTTTGAACTAAATCGGTCCGACCGAGTTTTCTGATTCGGTCCCACCGAGTTTGGTGTTTTGTGTGTGATGGTTAGATTTTGTGTGGAGGCTATAAATACCCCTCCACCCACTCTTCATTCGTGGAGAGAGCCATCAAAACATTCCTACACTTCCAACATTCATTTTCTGAGAGAGAACCACCTACTCATGTGTTGAGACCAAGATATTCCATTCCAACCATATGAATCTTGATCTATAGCCTTCTCCAAATTGCTTTCCACTCAAATCTTCTTTCCACCAAATCCAAGTCCGTGAGAGAGAGTTGAGTGTTGGGGAGACTATCATTTGAAGCACAAGAGCAAGGAGTTCATCATCAACACACCGTCTATTACCTTTTGGAGAGTGGTGTCTCCTAGATTGGTTAGGTGTCACTTGGGAGCCTCCGACAAGATTGTGGAGTTGAACTAAGGAGGTTGTACGGGCAAGGAGATCGCCTACTTCGTGAAGATCTACTGTGATAGCCTGGCTTATTAGGGATGATAGACTACTCATATCGATAAGGAATTCCTTCTTTTCCGGAAGCCCATTCGTACAGAACTCCAAAGTTAAGCGTGCTCAGCTTGGAGTAGTTTTAGGATGGGTGACCGATCGGGAAGTTGCTCCCGGGTGCGCACGAGTGAGGACAAAGTGCGCAGAAAAGACTAGTATTGATCTATGGGGCCAGTCTAGATCCCGCCAGGAGTAACGACCACCAGCGGGTGTGTCCGGGGTGTTACAAGTTGGTATCAGAGCCGACCCTCGTGGTTACACGGATGTTTGCGGACAGATGCGCGGTCATGTTGTTCATGACGTTTGTGACCCGTCGTGGCACCCGGCATGGCACATGTACCGGACTGGATGCATAGACGTATGTGCCAAGAGGGAACGTTCATGTGGCCTAACGAGGACGTAAGTGTAACGCCCCGGACACACCCGCCGGTGGTCGTTACTCCTGGTAGGATCTAGACTGGCCCCACAGATCAATACTAGTCTTTTCTGCGCACTTTGTCCTCACTCGTGCGTACCCGGGAGCAACTTCCCGGTCGATCACCCATCCTGACACTACTCCAAGCTGAGCACGCTTAACTTTGGAGTTCTATCCGAATGGGCTCCCGGAAAAGAAGGAAATCCTTATTGATATGAGTAGTCTATCATCTCTAATAAGCCAGGCTATCACATACACCCCCACTCAGAGGAACCGACGTCCTCGTCGGGCCACAGGAACGTTCCCTCTTGGCAGATACGTCTGTGCATCCAGTCCGGTACATGTCCATGCCGGGTGCCATGACGGGTCACAAACGTCATGAACAACATGACCGCGCACCTGTCCGCAAACATCCATGTAACCGCGAGGGTCAGCTCTGATATCAACTTGTAACGCCCTCGATGCGGCTATATCTCCCACGTGTCGAAGCACGACTTAAAGGCATAACCGCATAGAAAGCTATGTCGCAAGTGAGGTAATCTTCACACAACCCATGTAATACATAAGGGAAAGAGATACATAGCTGGCTTACAATCGCCACTTCACACAAATACATGAATAAAGCATTACATCATCCAGATGCACACAAGGTCCGACTACAGAACCAAAATAAAAGAAGACTACCCCAAATGCTACACAGATCCCCGTTCGTCCCAACTGGGCTCCACTACTGATCAACTAGAACGAAACAACACAAAGGACAAGATCTTCATCGAGCTCCTCCTTGAGCTTGGTTGCATCATCTGCACGGTCTCATCGGCACCTGCAAGCTGGTTTTGGAAGGAATTTGTGAGTCACGGGGACTCAGCAATCTCACACCCAAAACTAGCAAATCCTACATCCAGCTGTATCCATCCTTCAACACATAACCAAGAAACCTTCAGAAATCATTTACCTCAACCTTCGAAAAGAATCTGTTATACGAGTTATGGCAATACTCCTGAACTCCCGCACCAGTACTGGGTGGCGTCGAGGTTATCTCACCCACAACTGCATAAAAGAGATTTTCGATGTCGGCGAAACTCAGGTATTCCAGAATTGCAACGATAAAATTGTGACGACAACACCTCGGAGCTCAACTCCCCGGGACACTGCCACAACCCCTAAATGTCAGGAGGCACCAAGAACAATGTTCTCGTCACAAAACCATCGGAACAATTCCAAGATACCCGCGTGATCCTAAAAAAAATTAGTGAAATTTGAGAAGAGAAGAGTCAAAACTCTACGTCAAGATGTCTCACCAGAGCGACGAAGGGACTGAGGAGTAAAAAGAATTCCTAACTCTCCGATATATAAAATCCTGAATGACTCAAAACATTTTTCTAGACTCACAACGCCAGCGATTCGATCAAGAAGGGGGCTCCTAAGTCGGCGAAGGCTCTGATACCAACTTTTAACGCCCCGGACACCCCCGCCGGTGGTCGTTACTCCTGGTAGGATCTAGACTGGCCCCACGGATCAATACTAGTCTTTTCTGCGCACTTTGTCCGCACTCGTGCGCAACCGGGAGAAACTTCCCGGTTGGTCACCCATCCTGACACTACTCCAAGCTGAGCACGCTTAAATTTGGAGTTCTGTCCGAATGGGCTCCCGGAAAAGAAGGAATTCCTTATTGATATGAGTAGTCTATCATCCCTAATAAGCCAGGCTATCACAGTCAGTTCCTCTGAGTGTGGGTGTATGTGATAGCCTGGCTTATTAGGGATGATAGACTACTCATATCAATAAGGAATTCCTTCTTTTCCGGAAGCCCATTCGGACAGAACTCCAAAGTTAAGCGTGCTCAACTTGGAGTAGTTTCAGGATGGGTAACCGACCAGGAAGTTGCTCCCGGGTGCGCACGAGTGAGGACAAAGTACATAGAAAAGACTAGTATTGATCTGTGGGGCCAGTCTAGATCCCGCCAGGAGTAACGACCACCGGCGGGTGTGTCCAGGGCGTTACATCTATCCTAGTGAGGCAAGTCCTTCGTGGGCGATGGCCATGCTGGGATAGACAAGATTGCTTCTTTGTCGAACCTTCGTGGGTGGAGCCCTCCATGGACTCGCGCAACCGTTACCCTTCATGGGTTGAAGTTGTCGGATTTCGGGTTCCGGCAGACCCTTGAGGTTCGAACACTAGGGTGCGCGCGGAGATTTTGCCTTCTACCTACCTGCGCCCCACTGCCGCACTAAGATCTAAGCTATGGAAAGAACAGCACAAGAGACACGGAGTTTATACTGGTTCGGGCCATCGTTGTGGTGTAATACCCTACTCCAGTGTGTGGTGTGGTGGATTGCCTCTTGGGCTAATGATGATGAGAAATACAAGGAAGAACAGCCTCGCGAGGGTCTGTTCTTGGCTGGGGCGATGAACTGCTAGGAGAAGTTCAGCCACCCTTCTCTCTCTCTCTCTCTTCTCGATTCTCTCTCTGATTTCGATCTGATCTCCCATCTCCCCTCTACTCTGTGGGTGGCTAGTCCTATTTATAGGCAAAGGCCCTGGGCCTCTTCCCAAATATTGAGCGGGAAGGGCGCCAACAATTGGCCATTTTGAAGGGGAACATCTGGTACACTTATCCTGACTAAAGTTGGTCCTCGCCTGCCAAAGGCTCTGGTGGTGACGCTGGCTTGGGTTCCACAATGACTTCCTCCCTGCCGTTGGACTGGTCTTGGTCTCGTTGCACCGAAACGGGTGCCTTTGCTTGATGCTCTCGCCGGCGCTTGCTCCCTTTGCACCAAAGAGGAAAGGAGGACACTGCGCGGCTGGCGCCCGCCTGGCACCCTTGGTCGTCATGGCTTGCGTCACGGGCACCCCGTGAGGTACCCCGCCTTGATCTCTCCGCCTCCTCGCGAGCCAGCCTGATGAGGCCGTGCCTGAGGAAGCTCTGTGTCGTCCGCCCCGCGAGGCTTGGCCCTTCGCGAGGGTCTTGGGTCTGTGTTGATGAAGACGGGTCGTGCTGGGCCCCCTTTGAGCCACGCCGCAGGCAGGCAAGTCTGGGGACCCCCGTTCCCAGAACGCCAACAGTAGCCCCCGGGCCCAAGGCGCACCCGGACTTGGCCGTGCAGGAAGGCGAAAGGGAAAGAGCAAAGTGCCGCGGGCCCTAACAGCCTGCGGCCTTAGGCGCCGCATGGCGGTTGATCGGACGTGGGCGGCACTGTTCCTCCACGCCCCCTTATTTTGCGCCATGCTAGGCGGACTCGTAGTCGTACACAACCGCTCCCCTTTCTGTTGCTCGAGCGCCCTCTGTCCTTCCTTCGCTCGAACTCCAGCTTCTGTTTTCAACCCAATCTCGAACCTTCCCCCCCCCTTCCCATCGCCATGGTTCCGACGAAGAAGGGAAGAGGGAAGAAACCCATGCCTCCGCCTTGCTCACCGCCGTTGGCGGCCCCCGCCGAGGGCTTGGGCAAGGTCAGCTCAGCTCTGGGCACAATCTTCAACGAATGCGGGAGGATGACGGCCTGGCCCGCGTCCCACTTCTCCATCGACAGGATAGTCACCGAGGTCCAGTATTTTGCCGACGCCCTGTGGGCGGGTCTGGTTCCCCCCTTTTCTGATTTCTTCAATGTCGTGCTTTCCCACTATCAGATCCACATGATGCATCTGGGTCCTGAATCCATCATCCTTCTTTCGGTCTTCGCCTTTGTTTGCGAGGCAATGATGGTCATCCTTCCTTCGGTTGCCTTGCTGCGCCACTTCTTCTCTCTGCGTCTTGTTGACCCTACCCAATGCTCGACGTGTGTGAGCTTCGCTGCCGCGTCTGAGACAGCAGCCTCAGGGATTGACTTCAGGCTCCCTCTGCCTGCGGCGGGGTTCCGCGAGCGGTGGCTGTATGTGGATGTAGGGGTGCCCAGCCCCCTACTATCGGAGCCAACTTCGCCTGCTGTCCCCAATTCGGGCTGGGGCCAGGAGACGCTTGAGAGCCCCCGGCTCGTCTTCATCTGGCACCGCTTCGCGTTCTTGAGGTCGCTTGGCGTGACAGCGCCCAAGGTGGTGAAGGAGTTCCTGCTTTGCCGCATTGCTCCTCTACAACGCCACTCCCGCCGGATGTGGGCCTTCAGCGGGCGTGATGATCGTATGAGGCTCCATGAAGAGGACCTGACGCCTGAAGTGCTGAGGATAGTGCTCTTGATCCTGACTGGGGACCCCAACCCTGGCAGCATCCAGCAGGGAGGGGCCTTGTTGTACCTCTGCCAGAACAGGGGCGATTTTGTGAATCAGATGCCTATCTTTGATGAGTGGGGGCCGCGCCCCGCTGGCCTCCGGGGGCCTCGCGAGAACCCAGTGATGGTGACTGCCCTTCCAGTCGGCCAAGGCGACTCTTCCTCAAGTGGCAGAGCAGGGAGGCATGAGGAGCCAGAGGCCGAGGGGGCTCCAGGCAGGGTGACAGCGCCGGGCGATGCTCATGAGGGAGCAGCTCTTGGGGCCCGTGCCGCTGAGGCTAAGGGTGGCAAGCTGCTGCCCTCAGCCCCTGCGACTGAGGCCCCTGAGGCTCCAACCGCTTCTCTTGGCGAGGCGATTGGCAGCGCGCATCAGGCAGGCGCCCCTGACGCGGATAGCCTTGACGCTCCGTCTTCGTCGCAGGTTGATCCCTGCGCTCAACTCTTGGGCTGCTTCCACGTGGACTTTGAGGCCCTCTAGAAGAGAAGGGAGGCCCTGGGCGACGATTACCCTTGTCGCCTGCTGAAGCGTAGGAAGTACTTCGCCACTGATGAGTAAGCCTTCTCCTTTCCCAGCTCCCGATCCTTCTGTTGCTTTTACTGATCCTTGCTCCGCATGCCCCTTCCAGCCGAGCTCGCGGAGACGGCTGAGGTGTTGTCCCCCTTGGCTTCGCCCCCTCCACCGTCCTCAAGCGCTCCGAGCAGCAGAGCCCTTGTGGTGAGGGCGTTCGGAGAGGTGAACCGTCCCGAGGCGCATCGTGGCCCTGCGCACCTCGCGATCCTCCTTCGCGGGCCTTCTCGTGGCATAGCCAGCCTGCCGTGGGCTTCTCGCCTGGTCGTGGACTGCGATTGGCTGAGGCGCTCCCTGCGCTCTTCATCTGGGGACGGGCTGGCTCCAGGCCGGGCTTCTGGCGTGGCGTGCCCGGCCGTCGCGAGGGTGCCAGCCCCCAGCCCCCTGCCCGGAGGGGGAGTGCTGATTCGTGGCCCCCGGCGCTTGCTTGGGGCAGACGATGGTGTGGAAGACGTGCTCGAGCGCACCCGGGAGCGTCGCGCTCTTCACCAAGGATTCCTTCAAAGGGCGGCTGACGCGGTGAGCCTGCTTGGTGAGGAGCTTGCTGATGAAGACGCGCGCCTTGAGGCCGAGGGCCTGCGCCTGGCTGCAGAGAGGCGCGAGCTGGAGGGCGCCATCGCCCTTGCGCACCGTCAGCGCGATCTTGACAATGCAGAAGCCAAGGCGTCGCTGGTGGCCTCTCGGGAGGCCCGATCTTGGGCCGCTAAGGAGGCCCGGGAAGCTGAACGGCGGCGAGAGGCGGCGGAGGAGCGGGCTCGGGAGCTCCTGGCCTGGTGCCACTCACTGGAGGAGCAAGTGGAGCTGCGCGAGGCAGCCCTCGCGTCGATGAAGGTGGCCTCTGGCGACCCAGCAGAGCTCCAGAAGCATGAGGAGGCGCTGACGCTGGAAGCTGCCGAACGTACCCGCGAGTACGAGCGTCTGGAGATGAGGGAGCGCTTGGTGACGCAGGCGGAGGATGATGTCGCTGCACGGGAAGCCCGTGTCCTGGAGGAGGTCAGACGTCGGGTGGCGATGGCGCGCTTGAACCTCGAGCACGAGTTCGAGGAGAGGCTGGGGTTGATCTGGGCCGAGGCTGAAGGTAGGACTGTTGCCTTGAGGGCCAAGCTGGAGGAAGCGACGCGGCAAGCCAATGCTTTTCGGGCCGCCCTTGAGGTAGCGCAAGGGGAGTCAACCACCTCCCAGGCCGAGGTGCTCCTTCTTCGCCAGCGGGTGGAGGAGGTTGAGGTCGTCGCACGCCAGAATGCGGACAAGATACGTCAGCGGCGGATCCTGGAGCATGAGCACGGCCCCATGCTCACCACGCTCCGGGAGAGAGCCAACACAACCTTGGGCAATATCTGCGAGGCGGCTGTTGGCGAGCCGCACGCAGTCAACTACGCCGGCAACCTTCAGTTCTTCACCGACATGGTGACGCAGCTGGAGGCGCGGTCGGTCAGGGCTGACAGGTTGGTGGAAGAGAGGAGCCGCGCCCTGCTCGGGCACGCCTTTTCTCGCGTCTTCAGCCATCTCCGGAACATGGATCCCCACTTCGATTTCGACGCCGCCATCGCCCCAGTCCCCCAGGCCGTCCGAGACGACCTGGCGCACTGGGTGGAAGACAATGTGGATGCTCTTGTCAGGGCCTTCGCTTCAGACAACGACGGCATGATCGTGGCTGCCAACAAGGGCGGTGTGGTGAACGGCCCTGCCGCCGCTGGCGGCGACGCAGACAGCGATGGCGAGTCCAGCGACGGCAGCAACGGTTCAGGTGGTGCTCCCGAGGACGCATTGGGGGATTTATCCGACTAATTGTGCATCGTTCCTGCTTCCTTACCCTGCATGAATAGAACTCAGGTTTTGTCCTGATGGCTGTGAGAGCATTTTGGAGGGGGAGCTCCTCATGTAAAACTTGTGTTCATCGTATTAGTAGACGTTACATTGCCCATGCGCCCATGCCAAGTGGTTGGCTTAAGTGACGCGCTGGTCGGCTAATTTACCTTTGTCCCGTGCAGGCCCTGAGGTAGCCTGTGGGAGGTTGTGGTGTCCCGAGTGTTCCCTGATCGAATCCGTAGGATCTGCAGTAAAAAACCCTCCTGAGAGGACGCGACGGCGGCAGTCTGGGCTGCGCGCAAGCTGGGCCTGACCCGGCTCGCGAGGGGCTCACGAGGGGAGGCAGCTGAGGCGAAGTGGTAATCAAAACGCGAGAAATTGCTCGAACGAGACTAAGCACCCCTTCCCCGAACACACGCAAATCTCAAATTCGAATCCAACTTGAATCCAGCGGGGGAAGTGACAACCAAAGGGAAAAGCAATGAAAGCAGACAAAAGGCCGCGTCCGGCACCTAATCTAGTCTTGGACGTCTTCTCACCAGCGCGGAGCTAAGTGCTGCCACTGGGCGTGGGAGGGAGCCCCAGGGCCTGAGGCCCGCACCCCTGAGACTCCGGGGCGTGTACAGCCCCACTCATTATTACGTGAGAGTGTCACGGGGCGGCGAGCTTCACAGGCACTGGGCCTTCTTCACAGGTACCGGCCTTGCTTCATATCACCAGACGAGGGCCCCGCCTTACGCCACACTCTAGTGCCATCAACGACGACCGGAAAGCAGGACGCCGCCGATGGGGTAGAGCGGTCGCCAGCGGTTCCCCCGACGACCACGGGTCCTCCACCAGGGGCAGGCCCTGAGGCACCTCCCCAGCAGAGGGCCTACCTCCTGAGAACACCTTGCTCCGAACGCCGCGGTGGTGATGTCGGATCTCGGCCCCTCTCCTGCAGCCCCCTACGCCCTCCTCCCGAGGGGTAGGAGACTGTGGGAGCGGGGCAGCTGCTCGCTGTGGCGACCTGCACCTCCTGCGATCCATGATTAGCGTATGCCTACTCCTGAGGAATTAGCGATACCCGATAATCGTTGCCTCCAGCGTGGCCAGTGGGACCGTTCCGGGGCTCCTGGAAGGGCTCAGCTTCTGGCGCCTCGTCCCCCTAGCTTGGGCTGAGGAGCGAGCCTTATTCGCCTTCGTGAGGGTGTCCTTGGTCCATCATGAGGGGCACGTATTCTTCTGGCGCCGTCATCCCGAAGGCCACGCCGTAGTGCTCCGCGTGCCACGCAGTCCTGCTTGACACGCCCACCGTGGGGTGGTAGCGCGGCTGTCCACTAGGGCCGCGGGTCGCGTCGAGTCCTTCTTCTTCGCGGACAGGGAGCGGGGGCAGCGCCGCCGCCGGTCCGGTGCCAACAGCTTCGCCGGCGTTGGGGTAGCCTTGGAGCCCGCGGGCGCGCGTGAAGCCCCTGTGCGGGCCGCCCTGGGCTTGAGATGGGAGCTGGGTGCAGAAGGGGTGAGCCCCCGAGGCGGCGAAGCCCAGGAGCTCTGCCACCCGCTCCAACAGCACGTCGTGGCCGCCCTCCAGCAGCCTGCACTGCAATAGCTCTCGGGCCACCATGAGCGCGGCCCTCGAGTTCGCCTGCTCCCGGCGGGTGTACGGTGTCGTGGTCGCGGCGTGATTGGAGGCCCTTGCTGCCGACCGCGCCTGCCGCGGTGTGACAGCTGTCGAAGCATGTCCGCGTCGCCCGCGGCCCGCAGCGCCCTGCGGACCGCGAGCTACCTAGGGCACGGGGTCGCCCGAGGCGAGCGGCTCTGCGCGGGCGGGCCGCGCTGCCCATGGATCTGGGTTGCCCGCCTGGTCGCCAGACATGGTGATGACGACGCGACGGGACACGAAGCGGTAGAAGGTGGATTCCGGCGCACCCCTACCTGGCGCGCCAAATGTCGGATTTCGGGTTCCAGCAGACCTTTGAGGTTCGAACACTGGGGTGCGCGCGGAGATTTCGCCTTCTACCTACCTGCGCCCCACCGCCGCGCTAAGATCTAAGCTATGGAAAGAACAGCACAAGAGACACGGAGTTTATACTGGTTCGGGCCACCGTTGTGGTGTAATACCCTACTCCAGTGTGTGGTGTGGTGGATTGCCTCTTGGGCTGATGATGATGAGCAATACAAGGAAGAACAGCCTCACGAGGGTCTGTTCTTGGCTGGGGCGATGAACTGCTAGGAGGAGTTCAGCCACCCTTCTCTCTCTCTCTCTTCTCGATTCTCTCTCTGATTTCGATCCGATCTCCCATCTCCCCTCTACCCTGTGGGTGGCTAGTCCTATTTATAGGCAAAGGCCCTGGGCCTCTTCCCAAATATTGAGCGGGAAGGGCACCAACAATTGGCCATTTTGAAGGGGAACATCTGGTACACTTATCCTGACTAAAGTTGGTCCTCGCCTGCCAAAGGCTCTGGTGGTGACGCTGGCTTGGGCTCCACAATGACTTCCTCCCTGCCGTTGGACTAGTCTTGGTCTCGTTGCACCGAAACGGGTGCCTTTGCTTGATGATCTCGCCTGCGCTTGCTCCCTTTGCACCCAAGAGGAAAGGAGGACACTGCGCGGCTGGCGCCCGCCTGGCACCCTTGGTCGTCATGGCTTGCGTCACAGGCACCTCGTGAGGTACCCCGCCTTGATCTCTCTGCCTCCTCGCGAGCCAGCCTGATGAGGCCGTGCCTGAGGAAGCTCCATGTCGTCCGCCCCGCGAGGCTTGGCCCCTTGCGAGGGTCTTGGGTCTGTGTTGATGAAGACGGGCCGTGCTGGGCCCCCTTTGAGCCACGCCACAGGCCGCAGGCAGGTAAGTCTGGGGACCCCCATTCCTAGAACGCCGACAGAAGTCTCCATCAACGTGGATGTACGATAGCACCACCTATCGGAACCACGCCAAAAATCTCCGTGTCTTCAATTGCGTTTGCACACTCAAATCCTATCCCTTTACATTCTTGCAAATTGCATGCTTTACTTTCCGCTGCTCATATACTCTGGTCATGCTTGCTTGATATGTATTGTGAATGTTTAAACTTGTGCTAAAACTCTACCTTAACTTGAAGAAAATAAAAACTGCAACTTTTCTTTGTTAAGAGTCTATTCACCCCCCCCCCCTCTAGACACCTCTTCTCGATCCTTTCACTAGCAATGGTGGAAGGGTGAGAGTGCGTATAACCCATGGACTCGACATTAGTCATAAAGAACTCACATACTTGTTGGAAAAATCTATTAGTCATCGAAACAAAGTACTACGCGCATGCTCCTAGGGGATAGATTGGTAGGAAAAGACCATCGCTCATCCCCGACCGCCACTCATAAAGAAGACAATCAATAAATAAATCATGCTCCGGCTTCATCACATAATGGTTCACCATGCGTGCATGCTACGGGAATCACAAACTTTAACACAAGTATTTCTACAATCCACAATTACTCACTACCATGACTCTAATATCACAATCTTTATATCTCAAAATAATCATAAGGAATCAAACTTCTCATAGTATTCAATGCACTTTATATGAAAGTTTTTATTATATCCCTCTTGGATGCCTATCATATTTGGCCTAATTCATAATGAAAGCAAATTACCATGTTGTTTACAAAGACTCTCCAAATAATATAAGTGAAGCATGAGAGTTCAATAATTTCTACAAAATAAAGCCACCGCCGTGCTCTAAAAAGATATAAGTGAAGCACTAGAGCTAAATTGCCTAGCTCAAAAGATATAAGTGAAGCACATAGAGTATTCTAATAAATCACGATTCATGTGTGTCCCTCTAAAAAGGTGTATACAGCAGGATGATTGTGGCAAACTAAAAAGTAAAGACTCATATCATACAAGATGCTCCAAGCAAAACACATATCATGTGGTGAATAAAAATATAGCCTCAAGTAAAGTTACCGATAGACTCTTGGTTGTCTTCCGGGGCATACCCAAGCCTAGCTCTTGGTTGTCCTTGAATATTACCTTGGGGTGCCTTGGGCATCCCCAAGCTTAGGCTCTTGCCACTCCTCATTCCATAGTCCATCAAATCCTTAACCAAAACTTGAAAACTTCACAACACGAAATCAACAAAAAATACCATAAGCTCCGTTAGTATAAGAAATTAAATCACCATTTTTGGTACTGTTGTGAACTCATTATTTATTTATATTGGTGTAATATCTACTGTATTCCAACTTTTCCATGGTTCATACCCCCAATACTACCCATAGATTCATCAAAATAAGCAAACAACACATAGAAAACAGAATCTGTCAATAATAGAACAGTCTGTAGTAATTTGTAACTCTAGAATACTTCTGTAACTCCAAAAATTCTGAAAAATTAGGACAACCTGGGAAATTTGTGTACCAATCTTTTGCAAAAATAATAAGTTTTTTATCACGCATCTGTTAAAAATGAGAATTGTTTTCTTGAGCGCGGAAGTTTCTGTTTTTCAGCAAGATCAAAATAACTATCACCGTAAGCCATCCTAAAGGTCTTACTTGGCACAAACACTAATTAAAACACCAGAACACAATTACTACAAAGGTAATAATGTGTAATTTATTCAAGAATGGTAGAAAAAATACAAAAATAAAATTGGGTTGCCTCCCAACAAGCATTATTGTTTAACGCCCCTAGCTAGGCATAAAAACACATAGATCTAGGTTTTGTCATCTTCTCCCTTTTTATAGTAAAAAGATAATTTCTTGTCCAAAGCATGTATCTTTCTATTTTGTGAAATCACATGGCCATTAATATTAGAAGAAAGATTAAACACACTTCGAAAATTTGCATCTAAACTTGCCTTCATCTCTTTGATTATTTCATTTTGATAAAAGCACATAAGAGTAGTTGATTCAACACTTTCACCTTTGGAGTGCCCAAATATGGTTTTCATCTTTCCATAAGTATCAAAGGCATCTCCTCCAAGAAAATCATTATCAAATATAGAATCCAAAACTTGTGTAAGAGAAAGAGGCAAACCAATATAAAAGCTTCTCAAGTATATTTCAATATGATATTGAGGCACATCGTTGTGGCACCCCGGCTCAGAGAAACCGGAACGCCCCGTATTCCAGCCCAGAGATCGAGGAGAAGTATTCTGGAATACGGCACTGCTTAGCATAGAACAAACCAGCTTTCTATTGTTACACGAATATGAATACGAGGTATCCGATATTACAATGAATAACATCGGCACGGCGACACTATGCCATCCTCATTTGCTCTATGCAAGCAGCAGAACAAGTCGAGGCAGCGGAACAGCTACTGGCAGCGACAACGACGATGGTGATGAACTCCACTTTGCAAGGACTCTGGCCGGAACGCTTATCCTAGCTCGCACGAACGGAAACCACGACAAGCAATCAAGCAATCACGGCATGACCTGCAAACTGGCATGACACGCCAGATCAGTACATTGAATGTACTTGCAAGCTCACAATAACCAGAACCATTCAAGACAAACAACAGCATGGCAATTACAGGTTAAGTAGGAATTATCATGAGATCATTAGGATAACATGGCATGAATAACATGAATATGATACAGCTAGAACAATATGAGCATGGCATGAACATATAAATCTGACGATACTAGCATGCAACATGATGACACTATATGCACCACTTATTCTGCTCGGGTTACCTCATAACCATCACATGCATCACTTACCAACCTCGGACATCACACGATCATCTCAGGATCAAATCAATCTTGGTATAAACAATACCATAGTAATCATTAAATGACCACAAGGAGCTTGATCTTTACCCATGATTCTCGCACAACATCATGAATATTCAACAACTCGGTATCCTCGATACCACGGTGATCATTCACGGATCACAAACGGAACCACTCTGGGCTTAACGGGTTACCTCGTAACCAAACGGTGATCATTTCACGATCACCACCAATCTCTTTCTCATCATCGAATCAGGATTGTTATTAAGCAAGTTATTATTATTACTGTTCACCCATAGTGTGACCGACATGAACTGGGCCCTTATCCGCAGGCACGGCTATCAATAGATTTAATATACACTATGCAGAGGTTAGCACACTGCACCCACAACACGGAACCCATGGCCTCGCACTCCCATTCGGGTGGACCAACGATGTTTCGACAAAACCTATCTACTGCCATGACACTCTCCCGAGCACTCCGACCAACTCCCCTTTGGGCTAAGTCATGGGTGGCCCCGTGCCTACCAAAGGCACCAACGACCACCATCGTGGCAAAACATAAATGGTCCCAAACGAGGACAAAAGCGCGCAAAACAACTCGGGCACACAAGGCTTATGCCGTCCTACCCGGCCAAGGTAGCGCCCGCGCATAACCTTCTCTCGTTGGAGGCACCGGTGAAAGGCATGACAATAGAACCAGTTAGGACCTTCCCATTAGGTAAGTGTGGTTGCACTGGTTTGTTCGATATGGTGGCACCATGACTCAGCCAATAGTTGTTCAAGTTCAATTTAATCCGGTTAAACTTGAATGCAATATGCTGAGCCATGAAAAAATAACATGATGCAATTACAATGCATGAGCATGATATCAACATGAGCAAGAGGGTATAATATAACTATCCACCATATAAACAATGAATCATATGCAACTAAGCATGGCATAATGATGAGCATGAATATTACAAGTACAACACTACTCATAGCATAACATGACCATTATCATCAACAATAAGTACCATGCAAGAACTCATCAATAGCATTACCGAGTAAACACTTAACCAACTAACAGCAAAGGAACAATGCATATTACAGGTACTCGGTAATCGACGGCAGTCATGCCTCGAAGAACATGACCAACCCAACATGTACTACTATCAAACATGACCAATATGAAAGTAATACTAGCACGTAGAACATGATAACAGAGTGCAAGAACATAGCATGACGGTAATCATCGATCCATAAACATAACCAAAATAACGACAGCAGTAGCAAAACAACCATACAATTATTAAAGATTCAAGTTGAAGACCAAAGCTACTGCATGGCTATCATGCAAATGGTGGTTGTGGCTTGCCTGGGCTGGAAGAAATCACTTGGAAGACATGCGGAAACATCGCAGAAAGATTCACCGGAAACGCTGCTCCCTCGAAAGGGGCTGGTTAGCGGCAAGGGAAAAATGTTCATTTCCACTATGTGAACACATTATGAAAATGATACAAAAGTTTGGGCTCGAAGAGACAAAGAAATAGGCTTTGGATTCACCTCATTTGGAGTTGCGAGCAAAAAGTTATAGCCCGGCGAAGTTCAGGGACCGGTCTGTAAAAGAATCTCTACAAACAGGCCCCTGAGTGAGAAAACAGAAAGCACCTAAGGAGAGAATACGTTTTCAAACCAGGAAAGCGCACAAGGCTGGAGCAGAAGAGGAATACGCTTTCTGAAGACGAAAACGTACTTCCGGGAAGTACGCTTCCACTTATCCAACGTGGCAGTGGGGGCCCATGGCGCTGTGTAGCTGACGAATGGGGCCCCCCTTATCCTCTCTCTCCTGCTCCTCCTCTTCTTCCTCCCGTGGCTCCCTCGCGTAGAACAGAGAAGAGCAGACGAGGGGCTCGGCCGGCGCTGGCCCTACTGCCTCCGGCCACCTTCGGCCGGGGCCAGGGCACCGGTGGCCTTGGGATGGCGCGTTGCACCCATCCAGGCGAGGAGCAAGCAACGGGGAAGGCCGCAGCCGCTGCAACTCACTGCGACAGAAGACTCGGGTGGCGGCGGCTGTTCTTGGGGGCGATGGCCTGAGGCACTCCGGCGAAGAATGGAGGGGCTGGGGAGGGTCTCCGGAGCACGGGGAAAACGGGGGTGAGGTCAGGGAGTGGACGGGTGGCTCCGGTGGCTCGGGTCGGCTGAATTTAGCCGGAGCACCGCGGTGAGGCTTCGGCCATGGGAGGGCGAGGAGAGATTCTCCAGCTCGGGCTAGTGGCTAGGCGAGGTTCTGGGAGGAGGGGGAGGCTGGTGGTGTGCTCAGAAGAGGCTCGGGTGACACCGCTCGCGTCCGGCCACGCCCTGGCGACGCGCAACAAGCACAGGGTGGCACGAGATGGCGACGAGGGAGATGCGGACGAGCTACAGAGGTGCACAAGGACGAGCAGAGCTCGGGGAAAAGAGGAGGAAGAAGCCATGGCGCGAATAGAGACGGTCGGCTACAGGTTTCTCGTGGGCGCACGGCGACGAGCGCTGACGGAGGGCTTACGGAGGGGGAGATGGCTCCAGAATGATGGCGACAACGCGGTAAAACTATTAGACATGTTTACTAGCGTGAAGACAATGAGAGGGAGAGGAGGCGAAGCTAGAAGACGCCCTGGACGCGGCCAATGCCAGCAGAGCACGCGCATTGCATGTCAAAACTCGTGATCACCGTGTGCACTGGTGCACACAGTGCCACACAGCCAGCCAAACGATGTCTGGGGGGTTGTCCTTCCTGGGGAGGTTGCAACTGCGGTGGTAATTCGGTAAAAATTGCTCTGGTTAAATGGTAGTCATCGTCTGAAATTACTGCAGTAAACTTGAACGTGCACTGGTGATTTACAGGGACTTGTTTGGGTCCAAAAAGTTTGTCTGAGGTGATTAGCTGAGGTAGAACTACAATCCTATTAAGTTTGAGGAGAATTAGATCAGGGATTAATATAGTTGCTATGCAACTGCCAAATCTGATCAAAATGCTAAATTAGGATGATGCACTCACATGAAGCATCAACTTGAGTTGAAATTTGGCAAGGCTTAGGGATTTGGACATAGTAAGATGCTGTAAAAATTTCATACCAATTGGATTCATCAAAATGGTACTTCATTCACAGCTATTCTCTCTATCTAGAAACTTGCAAAAAATTCCAGAGGAATATTTGCTTGATGAATTGGTCCCAAATTTGGTGGAGAGAGATTTTATGGTCATGAGAATGTTCTGGAAAATTTTCAGGCAAAATGAAGCAATATAAAATGTACTTGCTTCAAAATCTGAAAATATTGCCAGAACCAAAGATTTGGTCATGTGCTCACATAGATGATTGTATAAGGCTGAAAATTGGAGGAGAGCAATGATATGAGCACATTAAGGAGTTTGCAAAATTTCAACTCATTTGGATAAACCTACTTAGCACTTTTTTCACAAAGGCTTCCCTCAGACAGGAACTTTGAGAAATCACTAAGGAAGTTTGGCTAGGCAAACAAAGTTGAATTTTGGCACAGGTCAATTATTTTGATAGGAAAACGTGTCAAAAAAGTTTGGGGTTAAATGGGCAAAGATAAATAGCACTTGCTTCACAATGTGCCATTTAGAACAGAATAGAAAATGAATTTATTGAGCATGATGAGAAACATGGCCAATGAAATATTGTGCCATATTTGAGGAATATATGACCCAAACAATTTATAAGGATTATTTGGGGATTTTTGGATGGGCAGAAATACATGTTGCTTCACAACCTAGGACAGCTAGGGTTATTCCTTTAATAGAAAAAGGAATATTCCTGAGAAAACGAAATTAGGGTTTGGTCAAGCAGTGAAGTGACATGATCTTGGCAAAGTTTTTGGGAATGATGAGCCACTTGGGAGGGGGGAATGAGGATGATTTCCCAGGTGGCAAGGCCACAGAACCACTTCAAAAAGAAAAATAGAGCAAAAAACAAATAAATCGAAAGAAAAAGAAAAGGGCCAAAATCTGGGCTCAACGGGTTACCTCGTAACGAAACGGTGATCATTTCACGATCACCACCAATCTCTTTCTCATCATCGAACCAGGGTTGTTATTAAGAAAGTTATTATTATTACTGTTGACCCATAGTGTGACCGACACGAACTGGGCCCTTATCCGTGGGGCACGGCTAATGATAGGTTTATTATACACTCTGCAGAAGTTAGCACACTGTACCCACCCCACGGAACACATGACCTCGCATTCCCATTCGGGTGGACCAACGGCGTTCCAACAAAACCGATCTACTGCCATGACACTCTCCCAGCCACTCCGACCAACTCCCCTTTGGGCTAAGTCATGGGTGGCCCCGTGCCTACAAAAGGCACCAACGGCCACCGTCGTGGCAAAACATAAACGGTCCCAAATGGCGACAAAAGCGCGCAAAACAACTCGGGCACACAAGGCTTATGCCGTCCTACACGGCCAAGGTAGCGCCCGTGCATAACCTTCCCTAGTTGAAGGCACCGGCGAAAGGCATGACAATAGACCCAGTTAGGACCTTCCCGTTAGGCAAGCGTGGTTGCACTGGTCAGCTCGATATGGTGGCACCATGACTCAACCAACAGTTGTTCAAGTTCAATTTAATCCGGTTAAACTTGAATGCAATATGTTGAGCCATGATAAAATAACATGATGCAATTACAATGCATGAGCATGATATCAACATGAGCAAGAGGGTACAACATAACTATCCACCATATCAACAATGAATCATATCCAACTAAGCATGGCATAATGATGAGCATGAATATTACAAGTACAACACTACTCATAGCATAACATGACCATTATCATCAACAATAAGTACCATGCAAGAAATCATCAATAGCATTGCCGAGTAAACACTTAACCAACTAACAGCAAAGGAACAATGCATATTACAGGTACTCGGTAATCGACGGCAGTCATGCCTCGAAGAACATGACCAACCCAACATGTACTACTATCAAACATGACCAATATGAAAGTAATACTAGCAGGTAGAACATGATAATAGAGTGCAAGAACATAGCATGACGGTAATCATCGATCCATAAACATAACCGAAATAACGACAGCAGTAGAAAAACAACCATACAATTACTAAAGATTCAAGTTGAAGACTAAAGCTACTGCATGGCTATCATGCAAATGGTGGTTGTGGCTTTCCAGGGGTGGAAGAAATCACCGGGAAGACGTGTGGAAACATCGCAGAAAGATTCACCGGAAACACTTCTCTATCGAAAGGGGCTGGTTAACGGCAAGGGCCAGATGGTCATTTCCACTATGTGAACACATGATGAAAATGATACCAAAAGTTTGGGCTCGAAGAGACGAATAAATAGGCTTTGGATTCATCTAATTTGGAGTTGTGAGCAAAAAGTTATAGCCCGACGAAGTTCCGGGACCGATCTGTAAAAGAATCTCTACAAACAGGCCCCTGAGTGAGAAAACAGAAAGCGCCTAAGGAGAGAATACGTTTTCAAACCAGGAAAGCGCACACGGCTGGAGCAGAAGAGGAATACGCTTTCTGAAGACGAAAACGTACTTCCGGGAAGTACGCTTCCACTTATCCAACGTGGCAGTGGGGGCCCATGGCGCTGTGTAGCTGACGAATGGGGCCCGCCTTATCCTCTCTCTCCTGCTCCTCCTCTTCTTCCTCCCGTGGCTCCCTCGCGTAGAACAGAGAAGAGCAGACGAGGGGCTCGGCCGGCGCTGGCCCTACTGCCTCCGGCCACCTTCGGCCGGGGCCAGGGCACCGGTGGCCTTGGGATGGCGCGTTGCACCCATCCAGGCGAGGAGCAAGCAACGGGGAAGGCCGCAGCCGCTGCAACTCACTGCGACAGAAGACTCGGGTGGCGGCGGCTGTTCTTGGGGGCGATGGCCTGAGGCACTCCGGCGAAGAATGGAGGGGCTGGGGAGGGTCGCCGGAGCACGGGGAAAACGGGGGTGAGGTCAGGGAGTGGACGGGTGGCTCGGGTCGGCTGAATTTAGCCGGAGCACCGCGGTGAGGCTTCGGCCATGGGAGGGCCAGTAGAGCTTATCCGGCTCGGGCTAGTGACTAGGCGAGGTTCTGGGAGGATGGGTAGGCTGGTGGTGTGCTTAGAAGGGGCTCGGGTGGTCTTTATATAGGCGGGGCGAGGGGCACGAGCTCGGGTGCCGCCGCTCGCATCCAGCCACGCTCTGGCGACGCATAGCTAGCACGGGGTGGCACGAGAAGGTGATGAGGAGGCGACGAGGGAGGTGCGGATGAGCTACAGAGGTGCACAGGGACGAGCAGAGCTCGGGGAAAAGAGGAGGAAGAAGCCATGGCGCGAACAAAGACGGTCGGCTACAAGTTTCTCGGAGGCGCGCGGCGACAAGCGCTGGCGGATGGCTTATGGAGGAGGAGATAGCTCCAGGAGGACGGCGGCGACGCGGTAAAACTGTTAGACATGTTTACAAGCATGAAGACGACGAGTGGGAGAGGGACCAGAACTAGAAGACGCCCTGGATTCGGCCAACGCCAGCAGAGCACGCGCATTGCGTGCCAAAGCTCGTGATCACTGCGTGCACTGGTGCACACAGTGCCACACAGCCGGCCAAACGATGTCTGGGGGTTTGTCCTTCCTAGGGAGGTTGCAACTGCGGTGGTAGTTCGGTGAAAATTGCTCTGGTTAAATGGCAATCATCGTCTGAAGTTTACTGCAGTAAATTTGAACGTGCACTGGTGATTTACACGGACTTGGTTGGGTCCAAAAAGTTTGTCCGAGGTGATTAACTGAGGAAGAATTACAATCCTGTTAAGTTTGAGGAGAATTACACCAGGGATTAATATAGTTGTTATGCAACTGCCAAATCTGGTCAGAATGCTAAATTAGGATGATGCACTCACATGAGGCATCAACTTGAGCTGAAATTTGGCAAGGCTTAAGGATTTGGACATAGTAAGATGATGTAAAAATTTCATACCAATTGAATTCACCAAAATGATACTTCCTTCATGGCTATTCTCTCTGTCCAGAAACTTGCAAAAATTTCAGAGGAATATTTGCTTGATGAATTGGCCCCGAATTTGGTGGAGAGAGGTTTTATGGTGATGAGAATGCTCTGGAAACTTTTCAGGCCAAATGAAGCAATATAAAATGTACTTGCTTCACAATATGAAAATATTGCCAGAACCAAAGATTTGGTCCTATTCTCACATAGATGATTTTTTAAGGCTGAAAATTGAAGGAGAGCAATGATATGAGTACATTAAGGAGTTTGAAAAATTTCAACTCATTTAGATAATCCTATCTAGCACTTCCTTCACAAAGGCTTCCCTTAGACAGGAACTTTGAAAAATCACTGAGGAAGTTTGGATAGGCAAATAAATTTGAATTTTGGCACAGGTCAATTATTTGGACAGGAAAAGGTGTCCAAAAAGTTTGAGGTCAAATGGGCAAAGATAAATAGCACTTGCTTCACAATGTGCCATTTAGGACAGAATAGAAAATGAATTTATTGAGCATGATGAGAAACATGGCCAATGAAATATTGTGTCATATTTGAGGAATATATGACCCAAAAAATTTATATGGATTATTTGGGGATTTTTGGATGGGCAGAAATACAGGTTGCTTCATAACCTAGGGTAGATAGGGTTATTTCTTTAATAGAAAAAGGAATATTCCTGAGAAAAATAAATTAGGGTTTGGTCAAGCAGTGAAGTGACATGATCTTGGCAAAGTTTTTGGGAATGATGACCCACTTGGGAGGGAGAATGAGGATGATTTCTCAGGTGGCAAGGCCACAGAACCACTCCAAAAAAAAACAGAGCAAAAACCAAATAAATAAAAAGAAAAAGAAAAGGGCCAAATCCAGGCTGTTACAATGGCTAGCTTGAATCCTCGATAGTCTATCCCAATCATCTTTCAAAGATTCATCGAGCAAATAGCAAAAGATCTTGGATCATCTTTGTCGGCGTTCTGGGAACGGGGGTTCCCAGACTTGCCTGCCTGCGGCCCATGGCGTGGCTGTGCTGGCAGGTCTGTACGAGCCATCATCATCAATAAGGCATTCAAGATCCTCGCGAGGGGCCAAGCCTCGTGAGGCGGACAATGCAAGACCTCCTCAGGAGCGGCCTCATCAGGCTGCCTCGCGAGGAGCGGAGATATCAAGGCGGGGCGAACCTCGCGAGGCTCTCGTGACGTGAGCCATGATAATCGACACCAGGCGGACGTCAGCGCGCGCAGCGTCCTTGTTTCCTGTTTGGTGCCAAGGGGGCAAGCGCAGGCACGGAGTACCGAGGCATTAGGCAAAGGTTTCCATATCAGTGCAACGAGACCAAGATCAGAAGGACGGCAGGACGGAGGTCACCATGGAGCCCAGGACGGCGTCACCACCAGAACCTTTGGCAGGCGAAGACACCTTTTGTCAGGATAGCTTGTACTAGCTGTCCCCTTTCAAATTGGCCGCCGTTGTTGGCTCCCTTCCCGCTCAATATTTGGGGAGAGGACCAGGGCCTATATAAGTAGGACTAGCCACCACCAAAGGGATGGAAGAGATCTCATCTGACCCAAGGCGAACCCTTAGCCACACCAAGCACAAGAACACCTCAACCTCAGGAGGTTGTTCTTCCTCTTGTACTGTTCTTCATCAGCCCAAGAGGCAATCCACCGCCACCACACTGGAGTAGGGTATTACACCACGACGGTGGCCCGAACCAGTATAAACCTTGTGCCTTTGTGTTGCGAGTACGTCGAGTTCGTCCGCGAGACCTTAGCGAGTTAGGGCGTAGATCGGTAGGAGGGAAAGAACTTCGCGCGCACCCCAGAGTTCGAACCTCAAGGGTTTGCCGGAACCCGTGATTCGACATTTGGCGCACCGGGTTGGGGTGCGCCGTAGCTTCCCTTCCGTCGATCAGCGCTCCGTCGCTCCGTCGTGTCCATGGCGGACGCTCGCCACGCTCGAGCTGAACGTCGGGCTGCCCTCACTGCCCGCGTTGCTCAGACGGCTCCCGTCAGAGAGCCACCTCGTCGTTCCCCGTCACCTGTCGCCAACACCGCCACCGGCCCGGCTGGGAACAAGCATCAAGTGTCCTCGCTGCACCCATCGGTGCGGCAGGACGGCCGCACCGCCACCCCACCGCTGACCCCGGACGGCTCCTCGTCCCGCACATGTCGTGCTTCCATGGATGCACAGGTCGCGCTCCTCATGGCGAACAAGCTCCTGCGCTACTGCTTGATCGACGACCTCTACGAGGACTGGCTCGACCACGTCGCCGAGTTCGTCCGCGCCGCAGGGGGCTCCCCAGCGCCATCCCCCTCTCTGCCTCGCCCTCCTCCAGCCACGGGCAACGTGGCTCGAGGAGCGCCTCCACCACCTCTGCCCCAAGACGGTGCCTTGGCGCCAAGGCGCGCGGCCCCACGGCGCGATCCACCATGCCCGGTGCCCGCACGCGAAGAGAGAAGCTGCCAAGAGACTCCTCGGCCGCGAGAAGCTGCACCTGTGCTCCCCGCGCCGCCACGCCAAGCCCGTGCGCTACCCACGATGGCGGCACGCGGGCCTCATCAAGTCCAAGATCCACCTCCGAGACGGGCCCCGGTGACCATGGCCGGCTGCCGCGCCTTCACCTCCGAGCTGTGTAGTGTCGCCTGGCCGGGCAAGTTCAAGCCAGATCTGCCTCCTCGCTAGGATGGCACCCCCGACCCCGTGGAGTTCCTGCAGCTCTACGAGCTGAGCCTCGAAGCGGCCAATGGCGACGAGAAAGTCATGGCGAACTGGTTTCCTATGGATCTCAAGGATGGTGCCCGCTCCTGGCTCCTGAACCTACCGCAAGGCTCGATCTCCTCCTGGGACGAGATGCGCGACCGCTTTGTCGCCAACTTCTAGGGCACTCTGACTGCCCGCCGGCCGCGGGTGACCTGCGCCGCGTCAAGCAACAACCAGGAGAGACCCTCCAGAAGTACATCTAGCGCTTCAACAACACTCGCCTCAAGATCCCCACGGTTATGGACGAGGCCATCATCTTCGCGTTCTCTAACGGCGTCCGCGACATCAAGATGAAGGAGGAGCTCGCTATCCACGAGGAGCTGTGCACATCTCAGGAGTTGTTCTACCTGGCGACCAAGTGCGCAAGAGCTGAGGAGGGGCGCCTCTCCCTCCTCGAGCTGCCAGCTGCGGGTGCAGAGGAGAAGAAGGCCAAGGCCAAGGACGTGAAGTGCAAGGAAGCAGCTGTGCTCGTAGCGGAGACGGACACCAAGCGAGGCAGGGACCAGCCCGAGTCATCCAAGGGCGGCCGACCATTCAGTGCCTTCCACAACCTCAACACCCACAACACCAGTGACTGTCAAGAACTCAGAGCCATTCGCGAAGGACGTTTCGGTCGATGCCCCGAGCGCAGCGACCGGGGCTACGGCCGAGGAGGAGGACATGGAGGTGGACGTTGGGACGACCGTGGCCCGCGCCAGGAGTGGCGCAACAGGCCTCGCGAGGACCGCTGGCAGGATCATCCTCGCGAGGGTGCCTGGAGGGACCAGCCTCATGAGGATCGTCCTCAGGGCAACGCCGGTCTTCCCCTGCTGTCGCCACCACCAAGAAGGAATGGCGACCACCATCAAGACGAGGGGGCTGGGGGCTTCCAGGAGCCGCGCGCAATCGCCTACATCTTGGGTGGCGCACAGGCCCCAGCCTCGCAGCGTAGCTTCAAGCAGTTCGCTCGTGAGGTGAATGCAGTCCTCCCCAAGCTCGAGGCCACACGCCCGCTCAGGTGGTCCCAGTGCGCCATCACCATCAGCTCGGCAGATCAGCTCAAATGCGCAGCCACCACTGGCGCCCTCCCGATGCTTCGTTCACCAGTCATCAGCAACGTGCAAGTTACCAAGACCCTCATTGACGGCGGCGCAGGGCTCAATGTCCTGTCCGTCGACATGTTCGACAGCCTCCAAGTGCCATATGAGCAGCTTCAGCCTACCAAGCCTTTCTCAGGAGTGGCCAACGGTTCCACCACACCGATAGGGCAAGTCCGCCTCCCTGTCACCTTTGGGGAACGCAAGAACTACCGCACCGAGCTCATCGACTTTGACGTCGCGCACATCCGTCTGCCATACAACGCCATCCTTGGGTATCCAGCCCTGGCCAAGTTCATGGCGGTGACACACCACGGTTACAATGTCCTCAAGATGCCAGGAAGCGGCGAAATCATCACGGTCCCAAGTGAAGAGAGGGATGCGGTGTGCTCCCTCGAGCGCGCTTTTCAAGCTGTCGCAATCGACGACCCCGACAGCAAGGGCGAGGATCCTCCCGAGGCCATCCCCAAGAAGAAGAAGTAGCTGCGCCGTGCCAGACCTCAGGAGGGTGGCGTCACGGCTGGAACCTCGTCAGGATCAGCGCCCGCTCCAGGGGCTCCTCCCTCTGTCGCATAGGAAGGCGCGCCCAGCGCCTTCCTCGGGCAGGGCTCGGGGGCTCTCTTCTAGAGGGCCTCAGACCTTGCCAACATCACGAGGGAGGCGCTCACGCACCACTTGGAGGCGTGCTTTGCGGCACGTTTCCCTCAGGAGAACACAGGGCAAAGAGCGCCCACTGCTTAGGTGTTCATCACCAAGACCACTCAGGAACTGCAAGACGCAAGGGCCATGTGCGGCGACCGCCGCTCACGAGGCGCAGCTCCCCATCCAGGCGAGGATGTCGGGCTACGCGTCTGCATCGACGTACCAGGGCTCAACAGGGCCGCATCTCAGGAGCCTTTCTGGCCTTCGCGCATGGGCCGTTGCGAGGGTCCACCACACAGCTACGTTCGCATGCCCTTTGGCTTGCCAAGCGTGTCGTCAGCCTATCAGCGCAACCTGCAGTGTCCTGGCGGCTCAGGAGGCTAGGCACCACGCCGGCCTAGCAGAGATGGAGACGGTCCTCAGGGAACCACCTGAGCCCCCAGAGCCTCCCGAGGCTCAGGGCCCCGGTGGCTCGTGAGGAGCCATTCCTTCACCGCGTGCCTTCAGCTGCATCAACTCTCATTCGTCGATAGAACTAGGTGACATTTTCCAAGTTCGTTTAGCTGGGAGCGCCCCTCGGGCTGCATTATTCCCAGGCCACGTGGGTCCATCCCTGTGGCATGTATCCCTTTTGCTTATTCCTTTAGTTTACCCTGTTGGGGGTGCCCCTCGGGCTACATCATCCCCAAGCCGCTCGGGCCTGACCCGGTGGCACGTATCTTTCTACATTTACCCAAGATGATTTTCCTTCCATGCTTAACCTACCTATGGCGATCACTTGCTTGATCATTGCTGATTACGGGGGCTGCGCGCCGGCATCCTTCTTCAGGGCCCTTTTGCGTTGTCTGACCATCTCGCAGGGCCAAGACAATAAACAAGGGCCGAGACCAGGCGTAACCCGTCTTGAGGTAGGACCTTGTGAGTCCCGCGCTGGCTCACGAGTGCCCAGGCACACCTCGCTAAACCCTACCATGCCAGCCACGTGTCAGGGTGGGGCTGTACACGCCCCGGGGGCTCTCCGCGGTAGGGAGTCCCCTCGCCCGCTCCAGAAGCAAACCATCGGTCCGGTGCCCTTCTTCACATTAACTTGCAGGGGCTTCCTGAGGATCATGGCGGGCGGTACCACGGACTCTCCTTCTTCTCTCATGCGATTCGCTTGCGCGTTAAAAGGGGGGCTCCTGAGCATCGCGTCTCAGGAGCTCTTACCGGCTCTCCAGCCCTCACCCCTAGCCTTGACCACGGCATCGCGACCTGGCATACCAGCGACGGCTGAGCTCGCTCGAGGGCTGGGACCTGAGGACGCAGAGCACCAAGAAGAGCATGGAGGGGAAGGGGAAACCCGCACGGGCCTGGCATGGCTATGCTACAGCGACCAAGGCACGAGCCCGGGCGAGCCACGAGGAGTAGACTCCAGACAAACCAGATAAGTTCACACACGGAACCCACCTATCGCCATGACACGAGACCTTCGCAGCGGCTCCGTTGTGGCAATGTCGCCTCCCTTTCTTGCCTCTTCACGGTTGCTTGGGCGCTAAAGGGGACCTCCTGAGCATCGCGCCTCAGGAGCTCTTACCGGACTTCGGGCTGCTCACCTCCTGGCCTTGACCACAACATCACGACCTGGCATACCAACGACGGCTCCAGCCTGCCTGGGGACCGGGACCTGTCAGCGTAGAGCACCAAGCCGTCACGAGGATAGAAATGGGAGACTGAGCCGAAGCGGGCCTTGCTCCTTCCGCTGCCCTACTATGGTGATACTCTCTTCCTTTCCCATTCTAAGGCAGCCGCTTGAGCGCTTGATACGTCCATTTGCATCATGCTTTTATATTGATAATTACTGCATTATGGACTGTTATTTCACTTTATGTCACAAACTTATGGCTATTCTCTCTTATTTTACAAGGTTTACATAAGGAGGGAGAATGCCGGCAGCTGGAATTTTGGGCTGGAAAAGGAGCAAATATTAAAGACCTATTCTGCGCAACTCCAAAAGTCCTGAAACTCCATGGAACATCTTAAAATAAATAAAGAAAAATTCACGCCAAAGATGAAGGCCAGGGGCCCACACCCTGCTGACGAGGGTGGAGGGCACCCCCCCTAGGGCGCGCCCCCTACCTCGTGGGCCCCCTAGTGGGTCTCCAACGTCCATCTTCTGCTATATGAAGTCTTTCGATGAGAAAAAAATCGAAGGAACCTTTCGGGACGAGACTCCTCCATCACGAGGCGGAACCTTGGCGGATCCAATCTAGAGCTCCGGCAGAGCTGTTCTGCCGGGGAAACTTCCCTCCGAGAGGGGGAAATCATCACCAACGCTCCTCTCATCGGGAGAGGGCAATCTCCATCAACATCTTCACTAGCACCATCTCATCTCCAAACCCTAGTTCATCTCTTGTATCCAATCATTGTCTCGAAGTCCGGAATTGGTGCTAGTAGGTTGCTAGTAGTGTTGATTACTGCTTCTAGTTGATGCTAATTGGTTTATTTGGTGGAAGATCATATGTTCAGATCCTATATGCATATTATTACCCCTCTGATTATGAACATGAATATGCTTTGTGAGTAATTACGTTTGTTCCTGAGGACAAGGGAGAAGTCTTGCTATTAGTAGTCATGTGAATTTGGTATTCGTTTTATATTTTGATAAGATGTATGTTGTCTAGCCCCTAGTGGTGTTATGTGAACGTCGACTACATAACACTTCACCATTATTTGGGCCTAGAGGAAGGCATTGGGAAGTAATAAGTAGATGATGGGTTGCTAGAGTGACAGAAGCTTAAACCCTAGTTTATGCGTTGCTTCGTAAGGGGCTGATTTGGATCCATATGTTTCATGCTATGGTTAGGTTTACCTTAATACTTCTGTTGTAGTTGCGGATGCTTGCAATAGAGGTTAATCATAAGTGGGATGCTTGTTCAAGTAAGAACAGCACCCAAGCACCGGTCCACCCACATATCAAATTATCAAAGTATCGAACGCGAATCATATGAACGTGATGAAAACTAGCTTGACGGTATTCCCATGTGTCCTCGGGAGCGCTTTTCCTATTATAAGAGTTTGTTCCGGCTTGTCATTTGCAACAAAAGGATTGGGCCACCTTGCTACACTTTATTTACTTTTGTTACTTGTTGCTCGTTACAAATTATTCCGTCACAAAACTATCCATTACCACTTATTTCAGTACTTGCAGAGAATACCTTGCTGAAAACCGCTTATCATTTCCTTCTGCTCCTCGTTGGGTTCGACACTCTTACTTATCGAAAGGACTACGATAGATCCCCTATACTTGTGGGTCATCAAGACTCTTTTCTGGCGCCGTTGCCGGGGAGTGTAGAGCCTTTGGTAGGTGGAATTTGGTAAGGAAAAATTTATATAGTGTGCTGAAATTTACTGTCACTTGTTACTATGGAAAGTAATTCTCTGAGGGGCTTGTTCGGGGTATCTTCATCCCGTCCAGTAGAGCAAAGAGTTGCTCCTCAACCTACTGAACCTATTGAAAATGAAACTCCTTTTGAATTTCCTTCGGGTATGATGGAAAAACTGCTAGCTAACCCTTTTATAGGAGATGGAAGAAAGCATCCTGATGAGCACTTAATATATGTGGATGAAGTTTGTGGATTATTTAAGCTTGCAGGTATACCCGATGATGTTGCTAAGAAGAAGGTCTTCCCTTTATCTTTGAAGGGAGACGCATTGATATGGTATAGGCTATGTGATGATATGAGATTCTGGGACTATAAAAGATTGAAGTTGGAATTTCATCAAAAGTATTACCCTATGCATCTTGTTCATCGTGATCGCAATTATATATATAATTTCTGGCCTCGCGAAGGAGAAAGCATCGCTCAAGCTTGGAGGAGGCTTAAATTAATGTTATATTCATGCCCGAATCATGAGCTCTCAATAGAAATGATTATTCAAAATCTATATGCTCGGCTTTCTGATAGCAATCGCACCATGCTTGATACTTCTTGTGTTGGCTCTTTTATGATGAAGACTATTGAATTCAGATGGAATTTATTGGATAGAATTAAATGCAACTCTGAAGATTGGGACCTCGACGAAGGTAAGGAGTTAGGTATGACACCTAAGTTTGATTGTGTTAAATCTTTTATAGTCACCGATATTTTCCGTAAGTTTAGCACTAAATATGGACTTGACTCTAAGATAGTAGCTTCTTTCTGTGAATCTTTTGCTACTTATGTTGATCTTCCTAAGGAGAAGTGGTTTAAATATCATCCTCCCATAGAAGTAAAAGTAGCTGCACCTATTAAATTTGAAGAAAAGACTGTCACTTATAATGATCCTATTGTTCCTACTTCTTATGTTGAGAAACCACCTTTCCTTGTTAGAATAAATGATCATGCTAAAGCTTCAACTGTTGTTCGTAAAAGCAATATTAGAACTTATACACCTCCTGAGCAAGTTAAAGTAGAACCTAATATTGCTATTGTTTAAGATCTCTTGTCTAATAATATTGATGGGCATGTTATTCAGTTCGAAGGTGAAACTGCTAGAATTGCTAAACCTTGTGATAAAGATAAACATAGACCCGTGGTAGGCATGCCTGTTATTTCTGTTAAAATAGGAGATCATTGTTATCATGGCTTATGTGATATGGGTGCTAGTGCTAGTGTAATACCTATTGACTTATACGAAGAAATTAAGAATGAAATTGCACCTGCTGAGTTAGAAGATATGGATGTCACAATTAAACTTGCCAATAGAGATACCATTTCACCAATTCGAATTGTTAGAGATGTTGAAGTCTTGTGTGGGAAAACTAAATATCCTACTGATTTTCTTGTTCTTGGTTCCCCACAAGATAGCTTTTGTCCCATTATATTTGGTAGACCCTTCTCAAATACTGTCAATGCTACCATAGATTGCACAAAGAATGTTGTTACTGTTGGCTTGGATGATATGGTTCATGAGTTTAATTTCTCTAAATTTAGTAAACAACATCGTGAGGAAGAATTACCTAGTAAGGATGAAATTATTAGTCTTGCTTCTATTGCCGTACCTCCTAGTGATCCCTTAGAACATTATCTACTAGACCATGAAAATGATATGTTCATTAATGAAAGAAGGGAAATAGATGAAGTATTATTTAAACAAGAACCTATTCTGCAACACAATTTGCCTGTTGAAATTTTAGGGGATCCACCTCCACCCAAGGGTGATCCCGTGTTTGAGCTTAAACCGTTTCCTGATAATCTTAAATATGCTTATCTTGATGAAAAGAAGATATATCCAGTTATTATTAGTGCTAACCATTTAGAGCATGAAGAAAAAAGATTATTGAAAACTCTGAAGAAGCACCGAGCTGCTATTGGATATACTCCTGATGATCTTAAGGGCATTAGTCCCACTCTATGTCAACATAAAATAAATTTGGAAGCAGATGCCAAACCAGTTCGTGATCCTCAACAACGTCTGAATCCTAAAATGAAAGAAGTGGTAAGAAAACAAATACTAAAGCTTCTGGAGGCAGGTATAATCTATCCCGTTGCTGATAGTGAGTGGGTAAGTCCTGTTCATTGTGTCCCTAAGAAGGGAGGTATTACTGTTGTTCCTAATGATAAAGATGAATTGATTCCACAAAGAATTATCACAGGTTATAGGATGGTAATTGATTTCCGCAAATTAAATAAAGCTACTAAGAAAGATCATTACCCCTTACCTTTTATTGATCAAATGCTAGAAAGATTATGCAAACATACACACTATTGCTTTCTAGATGGTTATTCTGGTTTCTCTCAAATACCTGTGTCGGCTAGAGATCAATCAAAGACTACTTTTACATGCCCTTTTGGTATTTTTGCTTATAGACGTATGTCTTTTGGTTTATGTAATGCACCTGCTACCTTTCAAAGATGCATGATGGCTATATTCACTGACTTTTGTGAAAAGATTTGTGAGGTTTTCATGGACGATTTTTCCGTCTATGGTTCCTCTTTTGATGATTGCTTGAGCAATCTTGATCGAGTTTTGCAGAGATGTGAAGAAACTAATCTTGTCTTGAATTGGGAAAAGAGCCACTTTATGGTTAATGAAGGTATTGTCTTGGGGCAAAAAGTTTCTGAAAGAGGTATTGAAGTTGATAAAGCCAAGGTTGATGCTATTGAAAAGATGCCATGTCCCAAGGACATCAAAGGTATAAGAAGTTTCCTTGGTCACGTCGAATTTTACAGGAGGTTCATTAAGGACTTCTCAAAAAAATTTCGGCCTCTGACTAATTTATTGCAAAAAGATATACCATTTGTCTTTGATGATGATTGTGTAGAAGCATTTGAAATACTTAAGAAAGCATTAGTCTCTGCACCTGTTGTTCAGCCACCTGATTGGAATTTACCCTTTGAAATTATGTGTGATGCTAGTGATTATGCCGTAGGTGCTGTTCTAGGGCAAAGAGTTGATAAGAAATTAAATGTTATTCATTATGCTAGTAAGACTCTAGACAATGCTCAAAGAAATTATGCTACTACTGAAAAAGAGCTTTTAGCAATTGTATTTGCTTGTGATAAGTTTAGATCTTATATTGTTGATTCTAAAGTAACTATTCAAACTGATCATGCTGCTATTAAATATCTTATGGAAAAGAAAGATGCTAAACCTAGACTTATTAGATGGCTTCTCTTGCTACAAGAATTTGATTTGCATATTGTTGATAGAAAGGGAGCTGAGAACCCCGTTGCAGACAACTTGTCTAGGTTAGAAAATATTCTTGATGACCCACTACCTATTAATGATAGCTTTCCTGATGAACAATTAAATGTTATAAGTACTTCTCGTAGTACTCCATGGTATGCTGATTATGCTAATTATATTGTTGCTAAGTTTATACCACCTAGCTTCACATACCAACAAAAGAAAAAGTTCTTATATGACTTGAGACATTACTTTTGGGATGACCCACATCTTTATAAAGAAGGAGTAGATGGTGTTATTAGATGTTGTATACCTGAGCATGAACATGAACAGATCCTACGCAAGTGTCATTCCGAGTCTTATGGAGGACACCACGCTGGAGATAGAACTGCACATAAGGTATTGCAATCTGGTTTTTATTGGCCAACTCTCTTCAAGGATGCCCGTAAGTTTGTCTTGTCTTGTGATGAATGTCAAAGAATTGGTAATATTAGTAGACGTCAAGAAATGCCTATGAATTATTCTCTTGTTATTGAACCATTTGATGTTTGGGGCTTTGATTATATGGGACCTTTTCCTGCCTCTAATGGATACACACATATTCTAGTAGTTGTTGATTACGTTACTAAGTGGGTAGAAGCTATTCCAACTAGTAGTGCTGATCATAACACTTCTATTAAAATGCTTAAAGAAGTTATTTTCCCGAGGTTTGGAGTCCCTAGATATTTAATGACTGATGGTGGTTCACACTTTATTCATGGTGCATTCCGTAAAATGCTTGCTAAATATGATGTTAATCATAGAATTGCATCTCCTTATCACCCTCAGTCTAGTGGTCAAGTAGAGTTGAGCAATAGAGAGCTCAAATTAATTTTGCAAAAGACTGTTAATAGGTCTAGAAAGAATTGGTCCAAAAAACTTGATGATGCATTGTGGGCTTATAGAACTGCATATAAAAATCCTATGGGTATGTCTCCGTATAAAATGGTTTATGGAAAAGCATGTCATTTACCTCTCGAACTAGAACATAAGGCATATTGGGCTATTAAAGAGCTCAACTATGATTTTAAACTTGCCAGTGAGAAGAGGTTATTTGGTATTAGCTCACTTGATGAATGGAGAACCCAAGCTTATGAAAATGCCAAGTTGTTTAAAGAAAAGGTTAAAAGATGGCATGAAAAAAGAATACAAAAGCGTGAGTTTAATGTAGGTGATTATGTATTGCTATACAACTCTCGTTTAAGATTTTTTGCAGGAAAACTTCTCTCTAAATGGGATGGCCCCTATGTTATCGAAGAGGTCTATCGTTCCGGTGCCATAAAAATCAACAACTTTGAAGGCACAAATCCGGAGGTGGTAAACGGTCAAAGAATCAAACATTATATCTCAGGTAATCCCATAAATGTTGAAACCAACATTATTGAAACCGTAACCCTGGAGGAATACATAAGGGACACTTTCCGGAACGTTTCAGACTCCGAAAAGGAATAGGTATGTGGTATGGTAAGTAAACCGACTCCAAAACAATTTTTAAGGCAATATTTCTCCGTTTTGGAATATTTAGAAAAATAGAAAAATAAGTAGCAGTCCGGGAAGGACACGAGGGCCCCACGAGGGTGGTGGGCGCGCCCCCTACCTCGTGAGCACCTCGTGTGCCCTCCGGACTCCGTTTTCTTGCACGTTACGTATTTTGGTCGGTAAAAATTCATTATATAACCTCCCAAAGGTTTTGACTCCTCTATCACGCAAACCTCCTCTGTTCTTGTTTCGAGCTGTTTTCTGTCAGGGTTTTCCAGGCTAGGCATCATGTCGTCTCCCTCCTCCAACAATGGTGACAACGATGCTTGGCTAATGAAGATAGATCTGAAGAGGGAAGAACCCACGAGGGTCAACAAGGATGAAAGGGTCAAGAAGGCCACGGAGGATCAAACTCCGGCAGCAAAAGACATCCTTCAACTTGATCATAACCCTCTTACCCCAACTGAGATCGAAGCTTTCAAGATGATTGAGTTAGCTCGTATACAAAACAAGTATCTCACACAAGAAAATATTTTGTTGAAGGAGCATATTGTCGCACTCAAGGGCATTATTCGCAAGCTGGAGGACCTCTTACGCTCGATGTGCGATTATCCGTCACCTCCACCTTCTTCATCGACAAAGGAGATATAATCACATGGGTATGGGCACTCCCCTTGGCAACTGCCAAGCTTGGGGGAGGTGCCCCGGTATCGTATCACCATCACAACTCCTATCATTATCGTTTTTCTTAGTTCGATCCTATTAGAAGTATCTTGATCTAGTAGAATAAAGTTTATGGCATGATCTAGTTTTGAGTTTTGCTTTATGATCTCTCTTTGTAATCAAGTCCGTGAGCTATATATAATAAAGATTAGTGTTGAGTCAAGGTCTTGATTATTTTGCCATGATCTTGGATGAATAAAATAAAGAAGAAAAGAATAAAAAGAAACAAAAAGTTCATATTGATCTTATTGAGAGTAATGACTTCACATAGAAAGAGTATGATGATTATAAGTTGTTGGGAGTTGGCAGACATAGCTTTGGTCATTGTTGCAATTAATAGGAAGTAATAAGGAAAGAGAGGTTTTCACATATAGATATATTATCATTGGCATCTTTTATGATTGGGAGCACTCATTAAAATATGACATGCCAAAGAGTTGATGTTGGACAAGGAAGACAACGTAATGAGTTATGTCTTTCTTATATCTGAGATAAAGTATGTTGTCATGGATCCTCTAACTTGTTGAGCTTGCCTTTCCCCCTCATGCTAACCAAATTCTCAGCACCAAGTAGAAATACTACTTGTGCTTCCAAATACCCTTAAACCAGTTTTGCCATGAGAGTCCACCATATCTACCTATGGATTGAGTAAGATCCTTCAAGTAAGTTGTCATCGGTGCAAAGCAATAAAAATTTCTCTAAATATGTATGATTGATTGGTGTGGGAGAAATAAGCTTTATACGATCTTGTGATGTGGAAGTAATAAAAGCGACGGACTGCATAATAAAGGTTCATATCACAAGGGGCAATATAAAGTGACGTTCTTTCACATTAAGATTTTATGCATCCAACCATAAAAGCGCATGGCAACCTCCGCTTCCCTCTGCGAAGGGCCTATCCTTTATTATTATCTTCTACCTTATGCAAGAGTCATGGTGATCTTCACCTTTTATTTTTCATTTTATCCTTTGGCAAGCTCAGCATGTTGGAAAGAACATGATATATATATATATATATATATATATATATATATATATATATATGTAGGACTCCTCTTCTGTACTCTTGGGAGTATGTACTCCCATCCTCAATATACCTCATATACGCATTAATTATACCTCTTTATTATTCTCAATATACTTCATTAAATATTCTAAGATACCCCAATATGAATTTAGTTCAAAAAATATCATATGCGACGTACTTTTTGTAATATACCTTTTCACGTATAAACACATCAGTATATACGTAAATATTTAAAAATACATAGACTCACATGAATTTTTTCATGAAACTCATTTTGGGGTATCTAATAATTACTAATGAAGTATATTAAAAATAATAAAAAGGTATAAAAGATTCATCTATGTGGTATATGAGGAGCGGGAGTACGTACTCCCAGGAGTACACAACCATTTTCCTATATATATATATATATATATATATATATATCTAATTGGATGTAGGGGAGCATGAACCATTATTGTTGACATTACCCTTGAGGTAAAAGGTTGTGTGGCAAAACTATAAGCCCCTATCTTTCTTTGTGTCCGATTAAAACTTTGTAACCACAAGTATTGCGTGAGTGTTAGCAATTATGGAGGACTAAATGATAGTTGAGTATGTGGACTTGCTTTTTAGCTCTGACATAGACTCTTTCCGATGTTATGATAAATTGCAATTGCTTCAATGACTGAGATTATAGTTTGTCGGAGCCTAATAAGGTTTATGATTTATACTTTTTGCATTGTGAATAGATCATCACTTGAACATAAGTAATCATATGATAAAAGCTATATATGTTGCTGTTATGAGAATAATCATGATGCCTTCATGTCCGTATTTTATTTTTTATCGACGCCTCTACCTCTAAACATGAGGATATATTTATTGTTATCGGCTTTTCGCTTGAGGACAAGCGAGGTCTAAGCTTGGGGGAGTTGATACGTCCATTTTGCATCATGCTTTTATATCGATAATTATTGCATTATGGACTATTATTTCACTTTATGTCACAATACTTATGGCTATTCTCTCTTATTTTACAAGGTTTACATAAGGAGGGAGAATGCCGGCAGCTGGAATTCTGGGCTGGAAAAGGATCAAATATTAGAGACCTATTCCGCGCAACTCCAAAAGTCCTGAAACTCCACGGAACATCTTAAAATAAATAAAAAAATCCATGCCAAAGATGAAGGCCATGGGGCCCACACCCTGCTCACGAGGGTGGGGGACGCCCCCCCTAGGGCGTGCCCCCCTACCTCGTGGGCCCCCTAGTGGGTCTCCGACGTCCATCTTCTGCTATATGAAGTCTTTCGATGAGAAAAAAATTGAAGGAACTTTTCGGGACGAGACTCTGCCGCCACGAGGTGGAACCTTGGCGGATCCAATCTAGAGCTCCGGCAGAGCTGTTCTGCTGGGGAAACTTCCCTCTGGGAGGGGGAAATCATCACCATCGTCATCACCAACGCTCCTCTCATCGGGAGAGGGAAATCTCCATCAACACCTTCACCAGCACCATCTCATCTCCAAACCCTAGTTCATCTCTTGTATCCAATTATTGTCTCAAAGTCCGGGATTGGTGCTAGTAGGTTGCTGGTAGTGTTGATTACTCCTTGTAGTTGATGCTAATTGGTGGAAGATCATATGTTCAGATCCTATATGCATATTATTACCCCTCTGATTATGAACATGAATATGCTTTGTGAGTAATTACGTTTGTTCCTGAGGACAACGGAGAAGTCTTGCTATTAGTAGTCATGTGAATTTGGTATTCGTTTGATATTTTGATAAGATGTATGTTGTCTAGCCTCTAGTGGTGTTATGTGAACGTCGACTACATAACCCTTCACCATCATTTGGGCCTAGAGGAAGGCATTGGGAAGTAATAAGTATATGATGGGTTGCTAGAGTGACAGAAGCTTAAACCCTAGTTTATGCGATGCTTCTTAAGGGGCTGATTTGGATCCATATGTGTCATGCTATGGTTAGGTTTGTTGGGGAACGTAGTAATTTCAAAAAAATTCCTACGCACACGCAAGATCATGGTGATGCATAGCAACGAGAGGGGAGAGTGTTGTCCACGTACCCTCGTAGGCCGAAAGCGGAAGCGTTAGCACAACGCGGTTGATGTAGTCGTGCGTCTTCACGATCCGACCGATCAAGTACCGAACGCACGACACCTCCGAGTTCTGCACACGTTCAACTCGATGACGTCCCTCGAACTCCAATCCAGCCGATCTTTGAAGGAGAGTTCTGCCAGCACGACGGCGTGGTGACGATGATGATGTTCTACCGACGCAGGGCTTCACCTAAGCACCGCTACGATATGATCGAGGTGGATTATAGTGGAGGGGGGCACCACACACGGCTAAGAGATCAAGAGATCAATTGTTGTGTCTTTGGGGTGCCCCCTGCCCCCGTATATAAAGGAGTGGAGGAGGGGGAGGGCTGACCCTCTCTATGGCGCGCCCTAGGGGAGTCCTACTCCCACCGGGAGTAGGATTCCCCCTTTCCTAGTAGAACTAGGAGCCCTTCCAAGTAGTAGGAGTAGGAGGGAAGGAAAGGGAAGGGAAAAGGAGAAGGAAGGAAGGGGGCGCCCCCCCTTCCTAGTCCAATTTGGACCAGCACATGGGGAGGGGTGCGGCCACCCTTTGAGGCCTTTCTCTCCTTTCCCGTATGGCCCATTAAGGCCCAATACGAATTCCCGTAACTCCTCGGTACTCCCGAAAATACCCGAATCACTTGGAACCTTTCCGTTGTCTGAATATAGTCATCCAATATATCGATCTTTACGTCTCGACCATTTCGAGACTCCTCGTCATGTCCTCGATCTCATCCGGGACTCCAAACTCCTTCGGTACATCAAAACACATAAACAAATAATATAACCGTCATCGAACTTTAAGCGTGCGGACCCTACGGGTTCGAGAACTATGTAGACATGACCGAGACACGTCTCCGGTCAATAACCAATAGCGGAACCTGGATGCTCATATTGGCTCCTACATATTCTACGAAGATCTTTATCGTTCAAACCGCATAACAACATACGTTGTTCCCTTTGTCATCGATATGTTACTTGCCCGAGATTCGATCGTCGGTATCTCAATACCTAGTTCAATCTCGTTACCGGCAAGTCTCTTTACTCGTTCCGTAATACATCATTCCGCAACTAACTCATTAGTTGCAATGCTTGCAAGGCTTAAGTGATGTGCATTACCGAGAGGGCCCAGAGATACCTCTCCGACAATCGGAGTGACAAAATCCTAATCTTGAAATACGCCAACCCAACGAATACCTTTGGAGACACCTGCAGAGCACCTTTATAATCACCCAGTTACGTTGTGAAGTTTGGTAGCACACAAAGTGTTCCTCTGGTAAACGGGAGTTGCATAATCTCATAGTCATAGAAACATGTATAAGTCATGAAGAAAGCAATAGCAACAAACTAAACGATCAAGTGCTATGCTAACGGAATGGGTCAAGTCAATCACATCATTCTCCTAATGATGTGATCCTGTTAATCAAATGACAACTCATGTCTATGGTTAGGAAACATAACCATCTTTGATCAACGAGCTAGTCAAGTAGAGGCATACCAGTGACACTATATTTGTCTATGTATTCACACATGTATTATGTTTCCGGTTAATACAATTCTAGCATGAATAATAAACATTTATCATGATATAAGGAAATAAATAATAACTTTATTATTGCCTCTAGGGCATATTTCCTTCAGTCTCCCACTTGCACTAGAGTCAATAATCTAGTTCACATCGCCATGTGATTTAATACCAATAGTTCACATCACCATGTGATTAACACCCATAGTTCACATCGACATGTGACCAACACCCAAAGGGTTTACTAGAGTCAATAATCCAGTTCACATCGCTATGTGACTAACACCCAAAGAGTACTGAGGTGTGATCATGTTTTGCTTGTGAGAGAAGTTTAGTCAATGGGTCTGCGACATTCAGATCCGTAAGTATTTTGCAAATTTCTATGTCAACAATGCTCTGTACAGAGCTACTCTAGCTAATTGCTCCCACTTTCTATATGTATCCACATTGAGATTTAGAGTCATCTGGATCAGTGTCAAAATTTGCATCGACGTAACCCTTTACGACGAACCTTTTGTCACTTCCATAATCGATAAACATATCCTTATTCCACTAAGGATAATTTTGACCAATGTCTAGTGATCTACTCCTAGATCACTATTGTACTCCTTTGCCAAACTCAGGGCAGGGTATACAATAGGTCTGGTACACAACATGGCATACTTTATAGAACCTATGGCTGAGGCATAGGGAATGACTTTCATTCTCTCTCTATCTTCTGCCGTGGTCGGGTTTTGAGTCTTAGTCAACTTCACACCTTGTAACACACGCAAGAACTCCTTCTTTGACTGTTCCATTTTGAACTACTTCAAAATCTTGTCAAGGTATGTACTCATTGAAAAAACTTATCAAGCATCTTGATCTATCTCTATAGATCTTGATGCTCAATATGTAAGCAACTTGATCGAGGTCTTTCTTTTGAAAAAACTCCTTTCAAACATTCCTTTATGCTTTGCAGAATAATTCTACATCATCTCCGATCAACAATATGTCATACATATACTTATCAGAAATGTTTTAGTGCTCCCACTCACTTTCTTGTAAATACAGGCTTCACCGCAAGTCTGTATAAAACTATATGCTTTGATCAACTTATCAAAGCGTATATTCCAACTCCGAGATGCTTGCACCAGTCCATAGATGGATCGCTGGAGCTTGCATATTTTGTTAGTACCTTTAGGATCGACAAAACCTTCTGGTTGCATCATATACAACTCTTCTTTAATAAATCCTATTAAGGATTGTAGTTTTGTTTATCCATTTGCCATATTTCATAAAATGCGGCAATAGCTAACATGATTCGGATAGACTTAAGCATAGATACGAGTGAGAAACTCTCATCATAGTCAACACCTTGAACTTGTCGAAAACCTTTTTGCGACAATTCTAGCTTTGTAGATAGTAACACTACTATCAGTGTCCGTCTTCCTCTTGAAGATCCATTTAATCTCAATGGCTCGCCAATCAATGGGCAAGTCAATCAGAGTCCATACTTTGTTCTCATACATGGATCTCATCTCAGATTTCATGGCCTCAAGCCATTTCGCGGAATCTAGGCTCTTCATCGCTTCCTCATAGTTCGTAGGCTCGTCATGGTCAAGTAACATGACCTCCAGAACAGGATTACCATACCACTCTGGTGCGGATCTCAATCTAGTTTACCTACGAGGTTCGGTAGTAACTTGATCTGAAGTTACATGATCATCATCATTAGCTTCCTCACTAATTGGTGTAGTAGTCACAGGAACATATTTCTGTGATGAACTACTTTCCAATAAAGGAGCAGGTACAGTTACCTCATCAAGTTCTACTTTCCTCCCACTCACTTCTTTCGAGAGAAACTCCTTCTCTAGAAAGGATCCATTCTCAGCAATGAATAACTTGCCTTTGGATCTGTGATAGAAGGTGTACCCAACATTTTCTTTTGGGTATCCTATGAAGACGCACTTCTCCGATTTGGGTTTGAGCTTATCAGGTTGAAACTTTTCCACATAAGCATTGCAACCTCAAACTTTAAGAAACGACAACTTTAGTTTCTTGCCAAACCACAGTTCATACGGTGTCGCCTCAATGGATTTAGATGGTGCCCTTTTTAACATGAATGCAGCTGTCTCTAATGCATAACCCCAAAACTATAGTGATTAATCGGTAAGAAACATCACATATTGCACTATATCCAATAATAGTACGGTTATGACGTTCGGACACACCATTATGCTGTGGTGTTTCAGGTGGCATGATTTTGCGAAAATATTCCACATTGTTTTAATTGAAGACCAAACTCGTAACTCAAATATTTTACTTCTATGATCATATCGTAGAAACTTTTATTTTTGTTACGATGATTCTCCACTTCACTCTAAAATTCTCTGAACTTTTCAAATGTTTCAGACTTGTGTTTCATTAAGTAGATATACTCATATCTGCTCAAATCATTTGTGAAGATCAGAAAATAATGATACCTGCCGCGAGCCTCAATATTCATCGGACCACATACATCAGTATGTATGATTTCCAACAAATCTGTTGCTCGCTCCATTGTTCTGGAGAACGGAGTCTTAGTCATCTTGCCCATGAGGCATGGTTCGCAAGCATCAACTGAGTCATAATCAAGTGATTCCAAAAGCCCATCAGCATGGATTTTCCTCATGCGCTTTACACCAATATGACCTAAACGGCAGTGCCACAAATAAGTTGCACTATCATTATTAACGTTGCATCTTTCGGCTTCAATATTATGAAAATGTGTATCACCATGATCGAGATCCAACAAACCATTTTCATTGGGTGTATGACCATAGAAGGTTTTATTCATGTAAAAAGAACAACAATTATTCTCTAACTTACATGAATAACCGTATTGCAACAAACATGATCCAATCATATTTATGCTCAACGCAAACACCAAATAACATTTATTTAGGTTCAACACTAATCCCGAAAGTATAGGGAGTGTGCGATGATGATCATATCAATCTTGGAACCACTTCCAACACACATCGTCACTTCACCCTTAACTAGTCTCTGTTCATTCTGCAACTCCCGTTTCGAGTTACTACTCTTAGCAACTGAACCAGTATCAAATACCAAGGGGTTGCTACGAACACTAGTAAAATACACATCAATAATCTGTATATCAAATATACCTTCGTTCACTTTGCCATCCTTCTTATCTGCCAAATACTTGGGGCAGTTCCGCTTCCAGTGACCAGTCCCTTTGCAGTAGAAGCACTTAGTCTCAGGCTTAGGACCAGACTTGGGCTTCTTCACTTGAGCAGCAACTTGCTTGCCGTTCTTCTTGAAGTTCCCTTTCTTTCCCTTTGCCCTTTTCTTGAAACTAGTGTTCTTGTTAATCATCAACACTTGATGCTCTTTCTTGATTTCTACCTTCATCGATTTCATCATCATGAAAAGCTCGGGAATCGTTTTCATCATCCCTTGCATACTATAGTTCATCACGAAGTTCTACTAACTTGGTGATGGTGACTAGAGAATTCTGTCAATCACTATTTTATCTGGAAGATTAACTCCCACTTGATTCAAGCGATTGTAGTACCCAGTCAATCTGAACACATGCTCACTGCTTGAGCTATTCTCCTCCATCTTTTAGCTATAGAACTTGTTGGAGACTTCATATTTCTCAACTCGGGTATTTGCTTGAAATATTAACTTCAACTCCTGGAACATCCATATGATCCATGACGTTCAAAATGTTTTTGAAGTCCCGATTCTAAGCTGTTAAGCATGGTTCAAGTAGTCATCATATTGAGCTAGCCAAACGTTCATGACGTCTACATCTGCTCCTGCAATAGGTCTGTCACCTAGCGGTGCATTAAGGACATAATTCTTCTGTGCAGCAATGAGGATAAACCTAAGATCACGGATCCAATCCGCATCATTGCTACTAACATCTTTCAACTTAGTTTTCTCTAGGAACATATCAAAAATAAAACAGGGGGAGCTAAACGCGAGCTATTGATCTACAACATAGATATGCTAATACTACCAGGACTAAGTTCATGATAAATTTAAGTTCAATTAATCATATTACTTAAGAACTCCCACTTAGAAAGACATCCCTCTAATCTTCTAAGTGATCACGTGATCCAAATCAACTAAACCATAACCGATCATCACGTGAAATGGAGTAGTTTTCAATGGTGAACATCACTATGTTGATCATATCTACTATATGATTCACGCTCAACCTTTCGGTCTCAGTGTTCCGAGGCCATATTTACATATGCTAGGCTCGTCAAGTATAACCTGAGTATTCTGCGTGTGCCAAAACTGGCTTGCACCCGTTGTAGATGGACGTAGAGCTTATCACACCCGATCATCACGTGGTGTCTGGGCACGATGAACTTTGGCAACGGTGCATACTCAGGGAGAACACTTTTATCTTGAAATTTAGTGACAGATCATCTTATAATGCTACCGTCAATCAAAGCAAGATAAGATGCATAAAAGATAAACATCACATGCAATCAAAATATGTGACATGATATGGCCATCATCATCTTGTGCCTTTGATCTCCATCTCCAAAACATCGTCATGATTTCCATCGTCACCGGCATGACACCATGATCTCCATCATCTTGATCTATATCAATGTGTCGTCACATGGTCGTCTCGCCAACTATTGCTCTTGCAACTATTGCTATCGCATAGCGATAATTATAAAGCAATTATTTGGCGCTTGCATCTTATGCAATAAAGAGACAACCATAAGGTTCTGCCAGTTGCCGATAACTTCAACAAAACATGATCATCTTATACAACAACTTATATCTCATCACGTCTTGACCATATCACACAACATGCCCTGCAAAAACAAGTTAGACGTCCTCTACTTTGTTGTTGCAAGTTTTACGTGGCTGCTACGGGCTTAGCAAGAACCATTCTTACCTACGCATCAAAACCACAACGATAGTTTGTCAAGTTGGTGCTGTTTTAACCTTCTCAAGGACCGGGCGTAGCCACACTCGGTTCAACTAAAGTTGGAGAAACTGACACCCGCTAGTCACATGTGTGCATAGCACGGCGGTAAAACCAGTCTCGCGTAAGCGTACGCGTAATGTCGGTCCGGGCCCTTTCATCCAACAATACCGCCGAACCAAAGTGTGACATGCTAGTAAGCAGTATGACTTATATCATCCACAACTCACTTAGTGTTCTACTCGTGCATATTACATCAACGCATAAAACCTGGCTCTGATGCCACTGTTGGGGAACGTAGTAATTTCAAAAAAATTCCTACACACACGCAAGATCATGGTGATGCATAGCAACGAGAGGGGAGAGTGTTGTCCACGTACCCTCGTAGACCGAAAGCGGAAGTGTTAGCACAACGCGGTTTATGTAGTCGTACGTCTTCATGATCCGACCGATCAAGTACCGAATGCACGGCACCTCCGAGTTCTGCACATGTTCAACTCAATGACGTCCCTCGAACTCCGATCCAGCCGAGCTTTGAGGGAGAGATCTGTCAGCACAACGGCGTGGTGACGATGATGATGTTCTACCGACACAGGGCTTCACCTAAGCACCACTACGATATGATCGAGGTGGATTATGTGGAGGGGGCACCGCACACGGCTAAGAGATCAAGAGATCAATTGTTGTGTCTTTGGGGTGCCCCCTGCCCCCGTATATAAAGGAGTGGATGAGGGGGAGGGCCGGCCCTCTCTATGGCGTGCCCTAGGGGAGTCCTACTCCCACCGGGAGTAGGATTCCCCCTTTCCTAGTAGAACTAGGAGCCCTTCCAAGTAGTAAGAGTAGGAGGGAAGGAAAGGGAAGGGAAAAGGAGAAGGAAGGAAGGGGGCACCCCCCCCTCCCTAGTCCAATTCGGACCAGCCCATGGGGAGGGGTGCGGTCACCCTTTGAGGCCTTTCTCTCCTTTCCCATATGGCCCATTAAGGCCCAATACGAATTCCCGTAACTCCACGGTACTCCCGAAAATACACGAATCACTCGGAACCTTTCCGATGTCCGAATATAGTCGTCCAATATATCGATCTTTACATCTCGACCATTTCGAGACTCCTCGTCATGTCCCCGATCTCATCCGGGACTCCAAACTCCTTCGGTACATCAAAACACATAAACTCATAATATAACCATCATCGAACTTTAAGCGTGCGGACCCTACGGGTTCGAGAACTATGTAGACATGAACGAGACACTCTCCGGTCAATAACCAATAGCGGAACCTGGATGCTCATATTGGCTCCTACATATTCTACGAAGATCTTTATTGCTCAAACCGCATAACAACAGACATTGTTCCCTTTGTCATCGGTATGTTACTAGCCCGAGATTCGATCGTCGGTATCTCAATACCTAGTTCAATCTCATTAGCGACAAGTCTCTTTACTCGTTCTATAATACATCATTCCGCAACTAACTCATTAGTTGCAATGCTTGCAAGGCTTAAGTGATGTGCATTACCGAGAGGGCCCAGAGATACCTCTCCGACAATCGGAGTGACAAATCCTAATCTCGAAATACGCCAACCCAACAAATACCTTTGGAGACACCTGTAGAGCACCTTTATAACCACCCAGTTACATTGTGACGTTTGGTAGCACACAAAGTGTTCCTCTGGTAAACGGGAGTTGCATAATCTCATAGTCATAGGAACATGTATAAGTCATGAAGAAAGCAATAGCAACAAACTAAACGATCAAGTGCTATGCTAAGGAATGTTTCAAGTCAATCACATCATTCTCCTAATGATGTGATCCCGTTAATCAAATGACAACTCATGTCTATGGTTAGGAAACATAACCATCTTTGATGAACGAGCTAGTCAAGTAGAGGCATACTAGTGACACTCTGTTTGTCTATGTATTCACACATGTATTATGTTTCCGGTTAATACAATTCTAGCATGAATAATAAACATTTATCATGATATAAGGAAATAAATAATAACTTTATTATTGCCTCTAGGGCATATTTCCTTCAAGGTTTACCTTAATACTTTTGTTGTAGTTGTGGATGCTTGCAATAGAGGTTAATCATAAGTGGGATGCTTGTTCAAGTAAGAACAACACCCAAGCACCGGTCCACCCACATATCAAATTATCAAAGTATCGAACGTGAATCATATGAACGTGATGAAAACTAGATTGACGATATTCCCATGTGTCCTCGGGAGCGCTTTTCCTATTATAAGAGTTTGTTCTGGCTTGTCCTTTGTTACAAAAGGATTGGGCCACCTTGCTGCACTTTATTTACTTTTGTTACTTGTTTCTCGTTACAAATTATCCTGTCACAAAACTATCTGTTACCACTTATTTCAGTACTTGCAGAGAATACCTTGCTGAAAACCGCTTATCATTTCCTTCTGCTCCTCATTGGGTTCAACACTCTTACTTATCAAAAGGACTACGATAGATCCCCTATACTTGTGGGTCATCAGCGCTAAAGGGGACCTCCTGAGCATCGCGCCTCAGGAGCTCTTACTGGACTTTGGGCCGCTAACCTCCTGGCCTTGACCATGGCATCGCGACCTAGCATAACAGCGACGGCTGCAGCCTGCCTAGGGACCGGGACCTGTCAGCGTAGAGCATCAAGCCGCCGCAGGATTGGAAAGGGGAGGTCGAGCCTCGTTAGGATATGCGCCCACGCAATTCCATAACAAGGACCATATATACGCAAAAGACATTACAGACCCTTTACACGCCCCCACGGGGTACTTCATGATTCTTCGCAGGGAACCAGAACGAGAACTAAGAGGAATCCTATCTACACCCTCCCATGGCGGACGCCATCATCAATAGTGGGCCACGGAAGGCCGGCGCCGACCCCATCCAGATCAACGGCGGCGGTGGCTGGACGTCGCGGCCCTGCTCCGAGCACGGCGGGAGCTTAGCGGCACATATGTAACACCCCGGATATAACTTTCCCAATTTGTACTCCAACTCTTGCCGTTTCCGGCGTTAAGTTATTTTATTTTCTCGGGTTCGGGTCTTTGTCTCCGTGTGTTGTGATCGTTGTCATGCATCTCATATCATGTCATCATGTGCATTGCATTTGCATACGTGTTCGTCTCATGCATTCGAGTAGTTTCCCCGTTGTCCGTTTTGCATTTCGGCGCTTCGTTCTCCTCCGGTGGTCATTTCTAGCTTTCTTTCGCGTGCGGGGATTAAAAATTTCCGGATTGGACCGATAGTTTCCAAGCGGCCTTGGTTTACTACCGGTAGACCGCCTGTCAAGTTCCGTATCATTTGGACTTCGTTTGATACTCCAACGGTTAACCGAGGGATCGAAAAGGCCTCGTGTGTGTTGCAGCCCAACGCCCCTCCAATTTGGCCCAAAACCCACCAAAACCCTCTCCATCATCTAGAGCGTTCGATCACGATCGCGTGGCCGAAAACCGCACCTCTTTTGGACTCTCCTAGCTCCCTCTACCTCTATTTAAAGGCCCTCCCGAAATTTCGCGGATCCCCTCTCTTCCTAACCCTAAAAAAATTGCTCCCGCCGCCTCCGGACATGTCCGCCGTCCGCCGGACGTCTTTGTGCCGCCGCCCGCAGCCAATGGACGCGTGACACGTGTCCCGCCGCCGTCCTTCCGCGCCGCGGCCCGCGAGCCCGCATCCGGCCCTCGTCGCCACCTCCTGGGCCGCGCCGCCCCGCGCCTGGGCACCGCACCCCGCCGCCCGCTCCCTCCTCCGCTCCGGTCAGCAGTGGCCGGCGCCGCCGCATGCCACCACCGGACGCCGCGCCAAGCTCGGGTCGCCGCCGCCTCGATTCGCTGCTCCGCCGCCGCGCCCGGAGCCCAAGACCTCGCCGCCGTGCCGCCCCGGTCTGGATCCGGCGGATCCCGCCCGGTCCGGCCACCTCTTCTAACTCCGGCGAGCCCCGCACCCTCCTCCGACGAAACTCCGGCCGGCCGACCTCGTTTTGCGTGCAAATCCAGATCGGATGAACAGTAAACCCTAGGTGGTTTTTTTTCACTAAGTCCCCGGATTTTCCTAGCCCAAGTGCCCATGTTCATAGCATCGTAACTTTGCATCCTTAGCTCCGATTTGGGCATATAGCATATCAAAATGTTCATCTCAGAGAGTACATCATTTCATTACATTGCATCATTTTCATTTGAGTTCATCTTGATGCCTGAAATGCTGTTAGAAGAGGGCTACTTGAGATAATTGTCAGATCTGCTGCTCCATTTAGCTTTTTGTCATTTTTGCCATGATTATTGTGTGCATGATATGCCCTGATGCTCTACTTATGTTTTGTTAAGGGCTTTGTCATCTTTCCAAAGGTGCAACGCATGTATTTTTGTGATGTGTGTGGTGACTAGCACAAGCTTGCAAAGTGATGCACTTGGTAATTCTGTTTTCAGAGACTTAGCATTTCCACTAAGTCCTTGATCTGTTTATCTCATATGCCCATATGTTCATGTTGTTTCCTAGTGATCCGTGCCTCTTTTGAGGATGATCAGTAATGATGTTTTGTTAATCTTGTAGTTCTCTATCCATACATGCCTTTGTTTGCAATTATGGAGCACCCTAGCTTGAGTCAATCGAGCTCTACTTTTGCTACTTTGTGAATCTGGGCAGATTGTCAACTTGTTTGCAATTTTGCCGATGATGTTGTAGTTGATCCGTGCATGCTATGCTATTGTTCTTGCCATGTCTAGCTTGCATTTTGTGTATTCTTGATGGATGTATTCTTAGCTTATCATGACTTGCTCTGTAATGAGTGCACCGAGCTCGTAAACATGCCTACTTGATATCTGTTTTCAGCATGTGCCAGTTTTCACTAAGTCTGAAAACTGATTCTGTTTTTGCTATGTTCACATGCTTGCAATTGTATTTTCTGATCCCTTTTGGCTCAAGGTCACTAAGGGACTTTTGTTAAGCTCTTTGAGTAGCTCCATGCCATGCTTTACTTTGCCATGTTCAGGTCCTATAGCATGTAGTTTTGTTGCTCCGAAGAGTGCTACCTGATCTGAAATTCCAGACAAGTGTTAATTTCACTAAGTCTGAGATCTGTTTGCCATATGCATTTTTGCCATGCTTGTTTGAACCTGTTAATGGATGAATTGGCCGTAGCTCAGTGCTAGACTTTTGTTATTCATCTTGTATGCATCCCTTCCATGTATTTTGTTGTCATGTTTGGGTGCTGTAGTATGTTCATTTCATTGCATTTAGATGGCTACTTGCTGTAAATCGCAGACCGGTGTCATATTTGAATCGCTTGCCATTTCCAAACCGTAACTCTGATTCCGGTGTTCTTTATATTGTTTTCAAGCGATTTCATCCCATATTTCCAGTGGCACACTTGGATTTCCAAGTTGAGGCCAGGTTCTTGCATTTCCTGTCATATCTTGCATATGCATCCCGCATCGCATCCCGCATAGCATATCATCTTTGCATCATCTTGTTTGATCCTTGCATGTGGTTGATTGTGTCTTTGTTGCTTGTTTGTCTTGTTTGGGTAGAGCCGGGAGACGAGTTTGCTAACAAGGAGCCCGTTGAGTTTGCTTTCGAGGATCCAGTCAACTCTGACAACTGTGCAGGCAAGATGATCATACCCTCGAAATCACTACTATCTTTGCTATGCTAGTTTGCTCGCTCTTTTGCCATGCCAATGCTACGATGCCTACCACTTGCTTTCAAGCCTCCCAAATTGCCATGTCAAACCTCTAACCCACCATGTCCTAGCAAAACGTTGATTGGCTATGTTACCGCTTTGCTCAGCCCCCTCTTATAGCGTTGCTAGTTGCAGGTGAAGATTGGAGGCCGTTCCTTGTTGGAACCTTTATTTACTTGTTGGGATATCATTATATTTCCATGTTATCTTAATGCATCTATATACTTGGTAAAGGGTGGAAGGCTCGGCCTCTCACCTAGTGTTTTGTTCCACTCTTGCCGCCCTAGTTTCCGTCATATCGCTGTTATGTTCCCGGATTTTGCGTTCCTTACGCGGTTGGGTTATAATGGGAACCCCTTGATAGTTCGCCTTGATTAAAGCTTTTTCAGCAATGCCCAACCTTGGTTTTACCATTTTCCTCCTAGCCTCTTTTTCCCTTGGGTTTCCGGAGCCCGAGGGTCATCTTAATTAAACCCCCCCGGGCCAGTGCTCCTCTGAGTGTTGGTCCAAATAGAGCCACTTGCAGCGCCACCTCGGGGCAACTCGAGGGTTGGTTTTAGTTGTACGTAGTGTTCATCTGAGTGTGCCCTGAGAAAGAGATATGTGCAGCTCCTATCGGGATTTGTCGGCACATTCGGGCGGTGTTGCTGGATTTGTTTTAACCTGTCGAAGTGTCTTGAAGAACCGAGATACCGAGTCTGATCGGAATGTCTTGGGAGGAGGTCTATTCCTTCGTTGACCGTGAGAGCTTGTCATGGGCTAAGTTGGGACTCCCCTGCAGGGATTTGAACTTTCGAAAGCCGTGCCCGCGGTTATGGGCAGATGGGAGTTTGTTAATGTCCGGTTGTAGATAACTTGAACCTTAACTTAATTAAAATGAATCAACTGAGTGTGTTACCGTGATGGCCTCTTCTCGGCGGAGTCCGGGAAGTGGACACGTTGTTGGAGTAATGTTTGCGCAGGTTGTTCTCTAGTTTCTCGCTCGCGCTTTGCCTTCTCTTCTCGTTCTCTTTTGCGAACAGGATAGCCACCATACATGCTAGTCGCTTGCTGCAACTCCACATATTTACCTTGCCTTACCTATAAGCTTAAATAGTCTTGATCGCGAGGGTGCGAGATTGCTGAGTCCCTGTGGCTCACAGATTACTGTTACACCAGATGCAGGGCCTGATGATTCCGCTCCAGGTGACGTGCTCGAGCTCAAGTGGGAGTTCGACGAGGACTCTCAATGTTACTATGTTTCCTTTCCTGATGATCAGTAGTGATGCCCAGTTGGGGGTGATTGGGACTGTGTCGCATGTTGGGTTCTCTTTTGTTTTGGTGCCGTAGTCGGGCCATGAGTGTTTGGTTGATGTAATGTTATTTATGTACTTGATTGATGTGGCGAGTGTAAGCCAACTATGTTATCTCCCCTTTATGATTTATATTACATGGGATGTTGTGAAGATTGCCTAACTTGCGACATATGCCTTCAATGCGATTATGCCTCTAAGTCGTGCCTCGACACGTGGGAGATATAGTCGCATCGAGGGTGTTACAAGATAACTGTCGTCGCTCGTCTCCAGAGACTTCAAGGGCTCAGGAGAGTCACTAGACCACCATGAGTCGCCGCTGTCGCTGGAGGAGCTGCAGTCAAGACCAGTGGAGGGCCCCGCGCCCGCCACAACGTCGTCCTGGTGACCTCCTTTAGGGAAGCACTCCAGGCGGAGGCCTTCCTCGTCGAAGACCTTGAAGAACAGCATGGAGGCATCGTCGTACTCGAAGTGGATCGCGAGGGTGCCCTCCGCACGGCAGACCTAGGCAATCTCACCCCAGCCTTGGGTCATGAAGATCTTCCCGGAGGTGACGGTTCCAATCTCCGCTCCGGTTGCTGGGGCGTTGCAGTCAGCATGCTGCAGCCAAAGTTCACAAACGCCCCTCGGCGGCGAAGAACGGTGGGAGGCATATCCAGGTGCTTGGTGGCATCGCTGCCCACAGCACGAACTCACACGAAGAGTCCGCGGCATGGACCCCTGGGGCGACGGCATGTGTCCCCGTGGTGCGGCGACCACGGCCGTGGCGCGGGCGGTGCTGCTCGTCGCTCCGCCCTCCTGAGCCCTCGGCTCGGGCGTACAAGGGTAGCGGGTACCCTGGAGGAGGCCGCTCGCATCAGGGCCTCGTCACCACCAGCATCGCCGCTTCGTCGCGACGGTGAACCGACCTCTTCTTCGGTGGAAGTGGCTCTAGATCATCGCGGGGGGGGGGGGGGGGGGGGCTTTCCTTTCTTTTCAGCGGAGAACCTTTGGATGGGCACCATTGCTGCAAGCGGTGGAGCAAGGAGGAAGAAGCAAGTGAACCAAGAAGAGATGGGCGACGGGGGCTCCACCCCCCCAATTTATAGCGGAAGAAGGCCAACCGGCGCCTCCCACGATCACAGGTAATGATGATTTTTCCTTGCATGTCGCAGGGACTTCTCAAATCGATCAGTTGCCGAGGCAGCGTGGGGAAGCGGAGACGCCCAAGTCCAATCAACCGCCACGCGTCAACCGAGACCGCGGGTTTTGGGGCCCACGGTGCTTCACACTTGATCCTTTGGCTTTGCCTCGAAGCCAAGCCAGAGCGCACCTTGGGCTCGAGGGCTACTGTCAGCGTTCTGGGAACGAGGGTCCCCAGACTTGCCTACCTACGGCCCATGGCGTGGGTGTGCTGGCAGGTCTGTATGGCCCATCATCATCAACAAGGCATTCAAGACCCTCGCGATGGGCCAAGCCTCGCGAGGCGGACGATGCAAGACCTCCTCAAGAGCGGCCTCACCAGGCCGCCTCACGAGGAGCGGAGATATCAAGGCGGGGCGAACCTCGCGAGGCTCTCGTGACGTGAGCCATGACGATCGACACCAGGCGGGCGCCAGCGCGCGCAGCGTCCTTGTTTCCTATTTGGTGCCAAGGGGGCAAGCGTAGGCGTGGAGTACCGAGGCATTAGGAAAAGGTTTCCATATCAGTGCAACGAGACCAAGACCAGAAGGACGGCAGGACGGAGGTCGGCATGGAGCCCAGGACGGCGTCACCACCAGAACCTTTGGCAGGCGAAGACCACCTTTTGTCAGGATAGCTTGTACTAGCTGTCCCCTTTCAAATTGGCCGCTGTTGTTGGCTCCCTTCCCGCTCAATATTTGGCTAGAGGACCAGGGCCTATATAAGTAGGACTAGCCACCACCAAAGGGATGGAAGAGATCTCATCTGACCCAAGGCGAACCCTTAGCCACACCAAGCACAAGAACACCTCAACCTCAAGAGGTTGTTCTTCCCCTTATACTGTTCTTCATCAGCCCAAGAGGCAATCCACCGCCACCACACTGGAGTAGGGTATTACACCACAACGGTGGCCCGAACCAGTATAAACCTTGTGTCTTTTTGTTGCGAGTGCGTCGAGTTCGTCCGCGAGACCTTAGCGAGCTAGGGCGTAGATCGGTAGGAGGGAAAGAACTTCGCGCGCACCCCAAAGTTCGAACCTCAAGGGTTTGCCGGAACCCGTGATGCGACAATCTTCATCAAAATTGTTTAAATTTTCCTTAACAGCCTCAGAAGGTCTTTCTGTAGCATCATTATTTAGGAGGTTAGAAAGGACAGAGGGGCTATCCAAAGCATTAAAACTTGGGTTAAAACCCTTAGCCCTTTTAGAGTCGGCCATAGCGATAGAAAGACGGACTTAGGCAAACAAGAGAGCAGCGAGAGAAAAGGCAAATCTTTTCGAAAATCATTTTTAGAAGTGGTGAGAGGAAAACGAGAGGCGAATGGTGAATAATATAATGCAAGAGATGAGAGTTTTATGATGGGTACTTGGTATGTCTTGACTTGGCGTAGATCTCCCCGGCAACGGCGCTAGAAATTATTCCTGCTATTCTTGAGCTTGCGTTGGTTTTTCCCTTGAAGAGGAAAGGGTGATGTTGCAAAGTAGAGATAAGTATTTCCCTCAGTTAGAGAACCAAGGTATCAATCCAGTAGGAGACAACGCACAAATCACCAATACCTGCACAAACAATCAAACACTTGCACCCAACGCGATAAAGGGGTTGTCAATCCCTTCACGGTCACCTGCAAAAGTGAGATCTCATAGAGATAGATAAAACTAAACAAAAGATAAAGTAAATATTTTGGGGGTTTTTGGTTTATAGATCGGAAAGTAAAAGACTCCAAATAGTAGATCGGAAACTTATATGATGGAAAATAAAAGATCGGAAACTAGTATGATGGAAAATGGACCCGGGGGCCATAGGTTTCACTAGAGGCATCTCTCAAGATAGCAAATAATATGATGGGTGAATGAATTACTGTCAAGTAATTGATAGAAAAGCGCAAAGTTATGACGATATCCAAGGCAATGATTATGAAATATAGGCATCACATCCGTGTTAAGTAGACCGACTCCTGCCTGCATCTACTACTATTACTCCACACATTGACCGACTCCTTCATGCATCTAGAGTATTAAGTTGATGAAGAATTGAGTAACGCTTTAACTAAGATGACATGATGTAGAGGAATAAACTCAATCAATATGATTTAAACCCCATCTTCTATCCTCGATGGCAACAATACAATACGTGCCTCGCTGCCCCTACTGTCACTGGGAGAGGACACCGCAAGATTGAACCCAAAGCTAAGCACTTCTCCCATTGCAAGAAAAACCACTCTAGTTGGCCAAAGTAAACCGATAGTTCGAAGAGAATTACAAAGATATCAAATCATGCATATAAGGATTCAGAGAAGATTCAAATAATATTCATAGATAAGCTGATCATAAATCCACAATTCATCGGACCTCGACAAACACACCGCAAAAGAAGATTGCATCTGATAGATCTCCAAGAACACCGAGGAGAACATGGTATTGAGAATCAAAGAGAGAGAAGAAGCCATCTAGCTACTAGCTATGGACCCGTAGGTCAGAGGTAAACTACTCACGCTTCATCGGAAGGGCAATGGAGTTGATGTAGATGCCCTCCATGATCGAATCCCCCTCCGGCAGGATGCCGGAAATGGCCCCTAGATGGGATCTCACGGGAACAGAAGTTTGCGCCAATGGAATAGTGTTTTTGTGGATGCTTTTGGTGGTTTGGGAATATATGTGAATATATAGAAGGCAGAATTAGGTCAGGAGAGTCACTGGGGGGCCACAAGGGAGGGGGCGCGCCCTCCCCCCTTGTTGCTGCCTCGTGGCTCTTCTGACTTGATCTTTAAGTCTCCGGGGTGTCTTCTGGTCCAATAAAAATCATCGTGAAGGTTTTATTCCGTTTGGTATTCCTTTTCCACGAAGCTAAAAAACAAGGAAAAACAAAAACTAGCACTAGGCTCTAGGTTAATAGGTTAGTCCCAAAAATAATATAAAATAACATATTAATGCATATAAAACATCCAAAATAATAATATAATAGCATGCAACAATCAAAAATTATAGATACGTTGGAGACCTATCAGTATCTGTAACATTCCAAATTTTCAATTTGGAATGTTATACATAGATCATCATTGCATATCATATTTTATTGCATTTTGGCTTGATCCTAGAAATTCTACGCAACTCAAGGACCTACGGAGAGAGTTGGGGATTTCATTATTTTCATATTCGAGTTTTCTCGAATTTTGAAGAGAGGATCGTTTGATTTTAATTATTTTCTCTTCGAATATTTTTTTTATAAAAAAATAAAAGAGAGAGGATAAAATGACTTCCTCGAAATAGAGAAATATCGAAGATTTAATATTAAAATCAAATAAGATTTTTATTCAGAGTTTTATCGCTATTTAATTTGAATTAGGAAAAAATGCATTTTTCAAAGTTGCATTTTAGGCCCAAATAAATGTTCACCTTGTCCGGCTTATTTTTAGAGGACGGGGAAAATTTATTTTGGGATTTTTAGAGTCCGTTTAGTATTTCTTTTCTTTCTTTTTCTGCACGTCGGAATTATATATAAAAAGTCAAACCGAATCCGAGTCGTACCCGAGCGGGACTCCACCCGGGGGGCCTTTATAAGCCGCCACCCCCGAGCCGCCGTAGCCCACAGCCGCCCGCCGAAGCCCACCCGCGCCTCGCGCCCTAACACTAGCCGTCGCGCCGCCGCCGCCGTCGCCCGCCGCCGCCGCCGCGACACCACGCGTCGTCGCCAGAGCCGCACCGCCGCCACGCCGTCTCGCCGGACCCTGCCGGACCCGAGGTAGCCGCCTCGGTATTCGCGAGAAAACCGTTTGGATTTTTTCGAAACCCTAGATCTGTTTATTTTTTAGATCCGGTTCGGTTTATTTTTTTCTTTTCGGTTCAGTTATTTAGCGAACGCCCGTTTTTACGTTCGTTTTAACGAACAGTTTTCACCGTTTAGCCACAGACAGCGAACATTCGTTCGTTAGCCTGTTCGTCAGTTTTTCTTTTTTCTCGGATTTTCCGTGATTATTTTCAATCGTGATTTCTGATCCGATTTTCATTTTAGTATAACTTTTCGCTCGTTCATCGGAATCAGGCGATTCAAGCACCTAAAGTTTTGTCTCGAAACCCTCTTTCTGTTTAACCAACTTAAACAAGTTTTTTGCTACTGTAAAATTTGACTTTAGTCCAGATTAGTAAACGAAGCTTGTTTCTTTCGCCGTTTGAGTTTTGTTGCTTCGTTTGATTTGATTCTTTTTGCAAATCGGAGTTCTTAAGTTGAACTTTCTGGTTAGATCTCTTATTTGAGTTTTACCCGTGCCCTTGCTTGATTGCTTATTGTATGCTTCTTTGATTGCGATAGAGTACCCGGAGTGCGAAGCGTGCAACATCGAGTCTCTAGGTTTCACGGATCATCGGCAAGGCAAGTAACACTTTGGTCATACCTCTTTACTACCCAGTTTTATTGCATTAGATCAATCCTCAAACACTTGCATGGTTAGGATCTGAATAAATTGTGGGTTGGGAAGTAGATGAGGTAGTGCCTATTCACCTGTTGCTATCAAACCCTGGGAGTTACTTCTACGTTACTTATATTGCTATGCTATGCTCGTAGACGTGGTTTGGGTTTGAGTGCATCGATGACAGATGTGAGATTGTTAATTAATGGTTCAACTTAAGGTGGCAACTTAAATACACATCTGGGTGGATTGAGGCACCTGGGGTATCCAGTGATTGCCTGTTTTTTTTGGAAATCCCGGGGTACCGTGTGATTCTCCTATGGACCGCCACCCAGACTCAAAGGGATCATAAGATTATTCATACTGGAAACTTCCGTGTGCAGCCACGTGCCATTATGGGCTCTGGCATAGTTGAATAAGTTGTGGGGAACCTTTCCATGATGGGCTAGCAGATGTAGGGGATTGTAGGTGTACCGGCATATCTATCGGTTAAGGGCACCTCTTCGGAAAGACTGTGTCTCGGTCATCTGTGTCTCAAACATTATATAGTGCGAGAAATCCAACGGAGGAGATTGAGTCTTGTGGGGAAAAGTGCACAAACCTCTGCAGAGTGTACAAACTAATCATGGTTAGTCGTGTCCCCGGTTATGGACATCTTGAGTATCTAGTTCTTGGATTATCATGTGGATCTCATCACCCTTAAATATAATTTAATTGGGTTATTAATTACTTTTAATTGGGATTGAGATGGGGTTTACCATTCTCAGTGTTTTACAACTACCATGATAGTTAAATAAAATTTATTCCTTTGTAGTTGGGAAAAATTGGCTTTTCGCAAAATCTATTAAGCATACAGCCTCCACCATCCATATATGCCTGTAGTGATAGCATTATTCTGTTCATTACTCTCTTGTGTTACATTGCCAGCATATTCCATGTACTAACCCGTTTTCGGGCTGCAACATATCTTGTTGCAGACTTTTCTGACGACGAGTAAGGAGCCTTAGGTCGTGGTCTTTCACTCAGTGATGCCGTTGGAGTTGATGGACTCACTTTATCTTCCAAGCCTTCTTTTGTTATCATATTAGATGGACTTAAGCCAGATTTATTGTAATAAGTTCTCTTTTGAGACATTCGATGTAATAAGTGTGTGATTGCTACTATGTTATAAATCCTCAAGTACTATGCGTGTCGGCATTACCGATCCAGGGATGACACTGATGCACAGAGATCAGACTGTTTGAGGTCTGGTCGCTACAAGATGGTATTAGAGCACACGCTGACTGTAGGACACGACCACTAAGCTAAAGCCCTAGATCACTACTCTCTTCTCATTTCTGACTTCTCTCCATTTTCTACTCTTTAGGATGGCAGACGCAAGGAACAAGTTTGCACAACCGGATGAAGACACACCTTTTGGACGCCACTTGAAGGAAGTCACTAGGTATCTGAACATTGGAATACCAAGCTTCACCGGGACTTACAACACCACTTTACCAGAAGAGGAGCGATGGATGATTCAAGTTCAAGTTCCAGGAAGGACATTCATGTCAGTCAATGAGCCCATAGAGTTTTCCTTTGATGCACCAACCTGGAGTCTAGGAAAGAGTATGGCAGCCCACATCACCATGGGACGCATTGGAGAAGTTTACCACAAGGATCTCAAGGATACTATCTACCAGATTTGTGGGCGCCGAGATGAGCAATGGGAGATGATCAGCACCAGGAAGGATAGATCAATTGCCGCTTTCATCCAGGAGTTAAACCAGCATACTCGCCGCTAGGAAAATCATATGTGCGTAGGCATGATAGATCTGAAGAAGGCGATGACAAGGATCACGGAGCTTGAGGAAGAACTCAAGGCAACTCGCAAAGATTATGAGGAAGAAATCGTCGTACTAGTGGAGAAGAATGACGACTTGACAAGGAAGCTAGGAGTATTCATGGGAAACCCCGCACCAGGAGGAGAAGATGACGGTTCCACTTGCCCGGAGAACTACATCATCATCGACGACACCGACTCGGACCCCAACGATAGTGATGATGATTATGTTACTGAAGCTGGAGCAGATATCATGGAGTCTTCAACCGAACAATATTTCTAGTTGACCACCAAAACAATAGTAGTAGTCTACCATGTAAATAGTATAGTCCAAGCACTTTGTAACGATAAATTCTAGACCGATTGTATGCCCTTGCTTGATTGATTGAGTGATATGTTTGTGTTTGTATCATGTGCATATGGGTAGTGTTTTCTCACTAGACCTCATTCTATTCTATTCTCTTCCCTCTAAACCCTCAGATGCCTCCGAGACATGACCCCGGATTTACCTTTCCACAGGAGCTCACTCAGTCGATCCAGCAGCAGAATACCCTGATGCAGTTGTTGGTTCAGAACCAAGGCAACAACAACAACCCACCACCACCACCCCAAGTTAACAATTTAGCCTGTTTTATGAGGTTGCAGCCGCCGGTTTTTTCCAGTAGCACTGAGCCAATAGTGGTAGATGATTGGCTCCGCTGGATTGGAAGAGAGTTAACCACTGCAGGTGAGAGGGTGCGTTTTGCCGCGCAGCAATTGGATGGACCAGCAGCCTCATGGTGGGAGAATTACACTGTCACCTATCCTATAGCCACTATTACATGGGACCAGTTCCAGCAGGCTTTTCGCACTGCCCATGTATCAGCAGGAACTATGGCCATAAAGAAGCGTGAGTTTCACAACTTACGCCAAGGAGGACGCACCGTTAGCGAGTATGTGGATGACTTTAGCAAGCTAGCACGTTATGCCCCAGATGACGTTGCTACGGATGCAGCTAAGCAGGAGAAGTTTTTGGAAGGACTGAATGATGAGCTGAGCATGCAGTTGATGGTAGCAACCTTTAATAACTACCAACAGTTGGTGGATAGAGCTCTCATGATTGAAGGGAAGCAGCAGCAGATTGATAACCACAAGAGGAAGTATGGACAAGGGAAGTATAATTCGGGAGCTCAGCAGAGACCCCGTTTCACACCAAACCCGGGAGGACTTGTGCATAACCATGGAGGCCACACTCACAATGGAGGAAGTTGTCACAACCATAGTGGCTCCAAGAATGGTAATGGAGGAAGCAATGGACAGAACCGTTCCAACCCAGCAACCCCGCCAAGAAAGATCTAAGCCATGTTACTTGCTACAAGTGCCAGAAGACTGGACATTACACCAATGAATGTCCTGAAGCTAAGAACGGAAACGGTAATGGAAGCTCTGGGAAGAAGCCCAACCCTTTCAACAGGGGACAAGTGAACCACGTTAACGTGGAGGAGATTGAAGCCCAGCTAGATGCAGTAATAGGTAAGTTTTTGGTTAAGTCTTTTACTGCAGTCGTACTTTTCGATACCGGTGCATCGCATTCATACATATCAAGGGGGTTTGTGGATAAGTATAAACTACCCACCAAAGTTCTTAGTACACCTATGTTAGTGAGCTCGCCAGGAGCAGAGTATATGGCAAGCCAATGATGTTTTCAGATACCGTTGGCCATAGGTAGGCACGTTTTCCCCTCAGATCTGATAATTCTGGAGTCTCAAGGTTTGGATGTGATTCCGGGTATGGATTGGCTATCGATGTATGGAGGAAACATCGATTGCACTAGTAAGTCGATTTTGCTCACCACCCCAGAAGGAAGAAGGATCAAGTATGTATCCCGGCATGTGCCGATTAGGACTCAAGTAAATTCCTTAATAGGAGTTGTACAGGAGGAAGTACCAGTGGTGAAGGATTTTTCGGATGTATTTCCAGAAGAGTTGCCAGGCATGCCACCGAATAGAGACATCGAGTTTTTGATTGAGCTTTTTCCAGGCATAGGGCCAATATCTAAGAGACCGTACAGGATGCCCGCACAAGATGTAGAGGAAATTAAGAAGAAGATTAAGGAGTTACTGGATAAAGGATATATTCGCCCAAGTTCGTCACCTTGGGGATCACCAGTACTTCTAGTGGAGAAGAAGGATGGATCGTTAAGGACGGTTGTTGATTATCATGGATTGAATGAAGTAACGATCAAGAACAAGTACCCACTGTCGATGATCAATGATTTGTTTGATCAGCTTCAAGGAGCTAAGGTGTTTTCCAAGATCGATCTGCGATCAGGGTACCACCAGTTGAAGATTCGAGAGCAGGATATACCTAAGACAGCTTTTACCACAAGGTACGGGCTATATGAGTATACCGTTATGTCATTTGGCCTGACTAATGCACCTGCCTATTTCATGAACATGATGAACAAGGTGTTCATGGAGTTTTTGGATAAGTTCGTTGTGGTGTTCATTGATGATATTCTGGTATACTCGAAGAATGAAGAGGAGCATAAAGAGCATTTGCGTTTAGTACTTAGGAAGCTCAGAGAACATCAGCTATACGCCAAGTTCAACAAGTGTGAGTTTTGGTTGAAGGAAGTTGGATTCCTTGGACATGTTATATCTGGAGAAGGAATAGCGGTAGACCCCACCAAAGTTGTCATTGTGACAAATTGGGAGGCACCCACGTTAGTTGGAGAGATCCAGAGTTTTCTTGGACTCGCAGGATACTACCGGAGGTTCATTGAGAATTTCTCGAAGATTGCAAAGCCTATGACGGAGTTGTTGAAGAAGGACACCAAGTTCAAATGGACTGAGGAATGTGAGGCCAGTTTTCAGGAGTTGAAGAAACGCTTGGTTACATCACCAGTGTTGATTCTGCCAGATCAACGCAAGGATTATGAAGTGTATTGCGACGCCTCTCGTCGAGGACTTGGAGCAGTGCTTATGCAGGAAGGAAGAGTTGTTTCATATGCCTCACGACAGGTTAAAACCCATAGTTAAATTATGCTATGCATGATTTGGAGTTAGCAGCCGTAGTGCATGCGTTGAAGACTTGAAGACATTTTCTCATCGGAAACCATTGTGAGGTATACACGGATCACAAGAGTTTGAAGTATATCTTCACACAGAAGGAGTTGGATCTCAGGCAGAGGAGATGGTTGGAACTCATAAAGGACTATGATATAAAGTTGCACTATCATCCCGGAAAGGCTAACGTAGTAGCCGATGCGTTGAGCCGCAAGAGTCATGTCAATACACTCATGACAGGAGAGTTACCCAAGGAGTTAGCAGAAGACCTTCGTGGGCTATGTTTGGAGATAGTTCCGATAGGTCATGTAGCAGCTTTGGAGATTCAGTCTACTTTGATGGATAAGATCAGAGAAGCGTAGAAGACGGACAAGGAGATTGCCGAGATAAAGGAAAGGATGAGCAAAGGAAAAGCCAAGGGATTTCGGGAGGATGAACACGATACCCTATGGTTTGAGGACCGCGTATATGTACCAAATGATCAGGAGATCAGGAAGCTGATTTTGCAGGAGGCCCATGACTCACCATATTCGATTCACCCAAGAAATACCAAGATGTACCTGGATCTGAAGGATAGATTCTGGTGGACCGGAATGAAGAAGGATATTGAGGAGTATGTAGCAGTTTGTGATGTATGTCAGAGAGTGAAGGCAGAGCATCAGAAGCCAACAGGATTGCTGCAACCATTGCCGATACCCAAATGGAAGTGGGATAAGCTAGGCATGGATTTTATCACAGGATTACCCAGGACTCGTTCAGGCTATGACTCGATATGGGTTTTAGTCGATCGCTTGACAAAAGTAGCTCATTTCATCCCAGTGAAGACCACTTACACCAGTGCTAAGTTGGCAAAGATATACATGACCAGGATCGTATGTTTGCATGGAGTTCCGAGAACAATTGTATCAGATAAAGGAACCTAGTTTACCTCAAAGTTTTGGAATCAGTTGCATGAAACTTTGGGAACCAGGCTAGAGTTCGGTACAGCTTTTCACCCGTAGACAGATGGACAGACTGAGAGAGTCAATCAGATTCTGGAGGACATGTTGAGAGCTTGTGCGCTAGATTATGTATCTAGTTGGGACGAAAATTTGACTTAAGCAGAGTTCTCATACAACAACAGTTACCAAGCCAGTTTGAAGATGGCCCCTTTCTAAGCATTGTACGAAAGGAGGTGCAGAACACCGTTGTTGTGGGATGAAGTTGGAGACCGGCAGTTGTTTGGACTAGATTTGATTAAAGAATCAGAAGAGAAGGCTAAACTAATTCGTGATAGACTCAAGGTAGCCCAGTCCAGGCAGAAGAGCTATGCGGATTCTAAACGCAAGGAGATAGCTTATGAAGTTGGAGACAGAGTGTATCTTCGGGTATCACCACTCTGAGGAGTTAAGCGCTTTGGAGTTAAGGGAAAGTTAGCACCATGATTTGTGGGACCATACAAAGTTTTGGAACGTATGGGGGAAGTTGCTTACAAGTTGGAATTGCCCTAAGGATTGTCAGGAGTTCACGATGTGTTCCACGTTTCTCAGTTGAAGAAGTGCCACACAGAGATGGCTGATATCCCTCTGAGAGATACAATGCCACTGGAAGCGATACAGTTGGATAGCGACTTGACTTATGAGGAGAAGCCAGTCAAGATTCTCAAGTTTACCAGCCGAGTTAGACGCAGCAAAGTTATGAAGTTCTGTAAAGTTCAGTGGAGCCACCATACCGAGGATGAAGCCACCTGGGAACGAGAGGAAGACCTACGCAAGGACCATCCACACCTATTTTCTAGCCAACCCGAATCTCGAGGGCGAGATTCATCTTAAGGGGGTAGGTTTGTAACATCCCAAATTTTCAATTTGGAATGTTATACATAGATCATCATTGCGTATCATATTTTATTGCATTTTTGCTTGATCCTAGAACTTCTACGCAACTCAAGGACCTACGGAGAGAGTTGGGGATTTCATTATTTTCATATTCGAGTTTTCTCGAATTTTGAAGAGAGGATCGTTTGATTTTAATTATTTTCTCTTCGAATATTTCTTTTATAAAAAAATAAAAGAGAGAGGATAAAATGACTTCCTCAAAATAGAGAAATATCGAAGATTTAATATTAAAATCAAATAAGATTTTTATTCGGAGTTTTATCGCTATTTTATTTGAATTAGGAATAAAATGTGTTTTTCAAAGTTGCATTTTAGACCCCAAATAAATGTTCACCTTGTCCGGCTTATTTTTAGAGGACGAGGAAATTTTATTTCGGGATTTTTGGAGTCTGTATAGTATTTCTCTTATTTCTTTTTCTGCACGTCAAATTATATAAAAAAAGTCAAACCGACTCCGGGCCGTACCCGAGCGGGACTCTGCCCAGGGGGCCTTTATAAGCCGCCACCCCCGAGCCGCCGAAGCCCACAGTCGCCGGCCGAAGCCCACCCGTGCCTCGCGCCCTAACCCTAGCCGTCGCGCCGCTGCCGACGCGCGCCGCCATCGCCCGCCGCCCCGCCTCGCCGGACCCCGCCGGACCCGAGGTAGCCGCCTTGGTTTTCATGAGAAAATCGTTTGGTTTTTTTCGAAACCCTAGATTCGTTTGTTTTTTAGATCCGGTTCGGTTTATTTTTTCTTTTCGGTTTAGTTATTTAGCGAACGCCCGAACGGTTTTCACCGTTTAGCCGCAGAAAGCGAACGTTCGTTCGTTAGCCTGTTCGTCAGTTTTTCTTTTTTCTCGCATTTTCCGCGATTATTTTCGATCGCGATTTCTGATCCGATTTTTGTTTTAGTATAACTTTTCGTTCGTTCATCGGAATCAGGCGTTCAAGCGCCTAGAGTTTCGTCTCGAAACACTCTTTTTGTTTAACCAACTTAAACAAGTTTTTGCTACTGTAAAATACGGCTTTATTCCAGATTAGTAAACGAACCTTGTTTCTTTCTCCGTTTGAGTTTTGTTGCTTCGTTTGATTTGATTCTTTTTGCAAATCGGAGTTCTTAAGTTGAACTTTCTGGTTAGATCTCTTATTTGAGTTTTACCCGTGCCCTTGCTTGATTGCTTATTGTATGCTTGTTTGATTGCGATAGAGTACCCGGAGTGCGAAGCGTGCTACATCGAGTCTCTAGGTTTCATGGATCATCGGCAAGGCAAGTAACACTTTGATCATACCTCTTTACTACCCATTTTTATTGCATTAGATCAATTCTCAAACACTTGCATGGTTAGGATCTGAATAAATTGTGGGTTGGGAAGTAGATGAGGTAGTGCCTATTCACCTGTTGATATCAAACCCTGGGAGTTACTTCTATGTTGCTTATATTGCTATGCTATGCTCGTAGACGTGGTTTGGGTTTGAGTGCATCCATGACATATGTGAGATTGTTAATTAATGGTTCAACTTAAGGTGGCAACTTAAATACACATCTCGGTGGATTGAGGCACCTGGGGTATCCAGTGATTGCCTATTTTTTTGGAAATCCCGGGGTACCGTGTGATTCTCCTATGGACCGCCACCCAGACTCAAAGGGATCATAAGATTATTCATACTGGAAACTTCCGTGTGCAGCCACATGCCATTATGGACTCTGGCATAGTTGAGTAAGTTGTGGGAAACCTTTCCATGATGGGCTAGTAGATGTAGGGGATTGTAGGTGTACCGGCCTATCTATCGGTTAAGGGAACCTCTTCGGAACGACTGTGTCTCGGTCATCCGTCTCTCAAACATTATGTAGTGTGAGAAATCCAACGGAGGAGATCGAGTCTTGTGGGGAAAAGTGCACAAATCTCTGCAGAGTGTACAAACTAATCATTGTTAGCCGTGTCCCCGGTTATGGACATCTAGAGTATCTAGTTCTTGGATTATCATGTGAATCTCATCACCCTTAAATATAATTTGATTGGGTTATTAATTAATTTTAATTGGGATTGAGATGGGGTTTACCATTCTCAGTGTTTTACAACTACCATGATAGTTAAATAAAATTTATTCCTTTGTAGTAGGGAAAAATTGGCTTTTCACAAAATCTATTAACCATACAGCCTCCACCAGCCATATATGCCTGTAGTGATAGCATTATTCTGTTCATTACTCTCTTGTGTTACACTGTCAGCATATTCCATGTGCTGACCCGTTTTCGGGCTGCAACGTATCATGTTGCATACTTTTCAGATGACGAGTAAGGAGCCTTAGGTCGTGGTCTTTCACTCAGTGATGTCGTTGGAGTTGATGGACTCACTTTATCCTCCAAGCCTTGCGCTGCTATCGTATTAGATGGCCTTAAGCCAGATTTATTGTAATAAGTTCTCTTTTGAGACATTCGATGTAATAAGTGTGTGATTGCTACTCTGTTATAAATCCTCAAGTACTGTGTGTGTCAGCATTACCGATCCAGGGATGACACTGATGCAGAGAGATCAGACTGTTTGAGGTCTGGTTGCTATAGTATCCTCGTGTACAGGTTGTTTCCCAACCCATTTGCACGGACGGAGATGCTCTTGCGTGTCATCCGAGCCACCGCGTCGTGATGCGTGAGCCAACAAGCCCCCGGTATTTTTGTGAGCAGGGTGCTTGATTTTCGACATCGTTTGGTTAATCTCCACCTAATGAATCATCCAAGATAGAAAGGGGATCACCACAGAGTGCAGAAACGAATGACGAGAGGAGCAGAGGACAAACAGAGGGAAAATATCGGGCCGGATCGAAGAGGGAGAGGGTCAGATCGACAGATATCCCTCCCGGTGGCGTAGTATGCTGGTGGTATCGCGGCCTCCCCCAGCGGCGACGGTGGACAGAGACACGGGATGGGGAGGGGAAAAGATAGGGTGACTGCTCGTTCAAGCCCATCCCCCATTTTTATATGGGTCGCAGAGTTTACCGGACGACCGACAGATGTCGGACGTCCGGGAGCTGATGGGTGCGCCCGACAAGTCAGGTGACGGACGACCAAAAAACCTCGGACGTCTGAGGCCTGGGATGACTACTGAGGGACGACGAGGAAGGCTGCACAGCAACCGGACATCCAAGTGATGTCGGACAACCGGTATGCTGCGAGTCACCGGACGTCCGACATATGTCGGAAATCTGATGTCAAATCAGAGTGATGGCAGAATTTTGAATGAACTTTAGACATATAGGATATATATATATAGATAAAGATGGAATCACATGATTTTTATCTAGTCACACATATAGTGGTGAGATGTGGCATATAGAACACAAAGAGCATGATCAAACAAAACAATGATGACCCTAGTTAAACTAAGTAAGCTACTCTACTATTTGGCGGTGGCCTAGGCCACCATGTTTGGGTAACCGTGGTATGGAACTACAAAGAAAAGAACCTTGAGCCCAGCGCCACAACTCCACCATTTAAAGTACCATGGTCACATAGAGATGACATAGTGACTTTGAGAGTGCTTGGTTTATTTGCGCATCATATAGAGAGAAGAAGATTCATGAGTTGAATTTCTCCCCCTAAATACATGCCTACATCAAGACAAGACATGAAGTTAATGTATGCATGGGTACTAGATTCACATAATGTTATCAAGCTCCAAGATACCAAGTTCACGCCTAAGTTTACAAAACCTTGCTTCATCCAATGGTTTGGTAAAAATATATTAGCAAGTTGCATATCTGTACCAACATGAGTAATATCAATGTCACCTTTTTGCACATGGTCTCTCAGGAAGTGATACTAATATCAATATGCTTTGTGCGAGGGTGATCAATAGGGTTCTCAACAATCTTGATGGCACTTTCATTATCACATAGAAGAGGCACATGTCTACAGGTGATACCATAATCCATCAAAGTTTGCCTCATCCATAGTAATTGAGTTGCACAGCTTGCGGTTGCAATGTATTCGGCTTCGGCGGTGGAGAGGGAGACATAATTTTGCTTCTTTGAGGACCAACTTACCAAGGAGCATCCAAGAAATTGACATGCACCAGAGGTGGACTTCCATCCCACTTTATCTCAGGCACAATCTGCATCCGTGTACCCAATGAGATCAAACTTGGCATCCTTGGGGTACCATAGGGCCAACTTTGGTGTGTGAACAAGGTATCTAAGAATATGCTTAACCGCCTTATGACGACTTTCCCTAGGGAAAGCCTGAAATCTTGCACATATTCCTACACTTAACATGATGTATGGTCTAGATGCACAAAGATAAAGCAATGAACCAATCATTAAGCGGTAAAGAATGAGTCAAAAGGGATACCATTTGTGTCTTTAGTGAGAACAAGTTTTGTTGGCATGGGTGTCTTACATCGGCTAGCATTTGTCATGTCAAACTTCCCTAGAATGTCCTTGAGGTATTTTGTCAGAGACAAGAAAATTACTTCTTGAAATTGTTGAATTTGAAATCCGAGAAAGAACTTCAAATATGCATTGAGGGACATCCCAAATGTCTTGGTCATGGATCCACAAACTTCTTGCACAAATGAATGTTAGATGAACCAAAAATGATGCCATCTACATAGATTTGGCATAAGATCAAATCATGCTTTTCCCTCTTAGTAAAAAGAGTGGGATCGATCACCCCTCTCACAAAGCCATCATCGAGTAGAAACTTCTTAAGATGGTCATACCAAGCATGAGGTGCCTGTTTGAGGCTATACAAAGCCTTGTGAAGTTTATACACATAGTCTTTGTGATCGGGATCAATGAACCCGGGTGGTTGTGATACATATACTTCTTCTTGTAGATGGTTGTTAAGAAAAACACTCTTCACATCCATTTGATGTAAAGTAAAACCATTGAAGGTAGCATAAGCAAGTAAGATGCGAATAGACTCAAGACAGGTAACGAGAGCAAAGGTCTCATCAAAGTCCAAACCTTCAAATTGTGAGTACCCTTGTGCCACTAACCTTGCCTTGTTTCAGATGATTACACCATTCTCATCTTTATTGTTCTTGAAAATCCATTTTGTTCCAATGACATTGTGTTCCTTAGTTGGTCCCTTGACTAGTGACCATACTTTGTTGCATTCAAAACTGCTCAACTCTTCTTGCATAGCAACCAGCCAATCATTGTCCATCAATGCATCTTGTACCTTGAGTGGCTCAGCACTAGAGACAAATGAAAAGTGAGCACAAAAGTTGGTCAATTATTTACGAGTGACTCTACCTTCTGATATGCCGTTAAGAATTTGATCAACATCAACACGACTGGCCACTCATGGCATGATGGAGGTTAGGGTTTCATGAGGTTCAACTTCATTTCCATCATCCACATCCTCAACATACGGATCATTAATGTGCGGTGGAAGATCTTCTTCTTCCTGTTGCATTTGTTGAGGTTCTGATACGTCCATTTTGCATCATACTTTTATATCGATATTTATTGCATTATGGGCTGTTATTACACATTATTTCACAATACTTATGCCTATTCTCTCTTATTTTACAAGGTTTACATGAAGAGGGAGAATGCTGGCAGCTGGGATTCTGGGATGGAAAAGGAGCAAATATTAGAGACCTATTCTGCACAGCTCCAAAAGTCCTGAAACTTCACGGAAGACGTTTTCGGAATATATAAAAAATACTTAGCGCAAGAAGTTCACCAGGGGGGCCACACCTTGCCCACGAGGGTGGGGGCGCACCCCCTACCTCGTGGGCCCCCTGGTGGCCCTCCGATGGCCATCTTCTGCTATACGGAGTCTTTCGATGAGAAAAAAATCATAAGCCAGCTTTTGGGACGAGACTCCGCCGCCATGAAGCGGATCCAATCTAGGGCTCCGAAAGAGTTGTTCTGCCGGGGAAACTTCCCTCCGGGAGGGGGAAATCATCGCCATCGTCATCACCAATGCTCTTCTCATCGGGAGAGGGAAATCTCCATCAACATCTTCACCAGCACCATCTCCTCTCAAAACCCTAGTTCATCTCTTGTATACAATTCTTGTCTCCAAGTCCGGGATTGGTGCTAGTAGGTTGCTAGTAGTGTTAATTACTCCTTGTAGTTGATGCTAGTTGGTTTATTTGGTGGAAGATCATATGTTCAGATCCTATATGCATATTAATACCCCTCTGATTATGAACATGATTATGCTTTGTGAGTAGTTACTTTTGTTCCTGAGGACATGGGAGAAGTCTTGCTATTAGTAGTCGTGTGAATTTGGTATTCGTTCGATATTTTGATGAGATGTATGTTGTCTCTCCTCTAGTGGTGTTATGTGAACGTTGACTACATAACACTTCACCATTATTTGGGCCTAGAGGAAGGCATTGGGAAGTAATAAGTAGATGATGGGTTGCTAGAGTGACAGAAGCTTAAACCCTAGTTTCTGCGTTGCTTCCTAAGGGGCTGATTTGGATCCATATGTTTCATGCTATGGTTAGGTTTACCTTAATACTTTTGTTGTAGTTGCGGATGCTTGCAATAGAGGTTAATCATAAGTGGGATGCTTGTCCAAGTAAGGACAGTACCCAAGCACCGGTCCACCCTCATACCAAATTATCAAAGTACCGAACGTGAATCATATGAACGTGATGAAAACTAGCTTGACGATATTCCCATGTGTCCTCGGGAGCGCTTTTCTCTATATAAGAGTTTGTCCAGGCTTGTCCTTTGCTACAAAAAGGATTGGGCCACCTTGCTGCACTTTATTTACTTTTGTTACTTGTTGCTTGTTACAAATTATCCTATCACAAAACTATCTGTTACCACTTATTTTAGTACTTGCAGAGAATACCTTGCTGGAAACCGCTTATCATTTCCTTCTGGTCCTTGTTGGGTTCGACACTCTTACTTATCGAAAGGACTACGATAGATCCCCTATACTTGTGGGTCATCAAGACTCTTTTCTGGCGCCGTTGCTGGGGAGTGAAGCGCATTTGGTAGGTGGAATTTGGTAAGGAAAATTTATATAGTGTGCTGAAATTTACAGTCACTTGTTACTATGGAAAGTAATCCTCTGAGGGGCTTGTTCGGGGTATATTCACCCCGGCCAGTAGAGCAAAGAGTTGCTCCTCAACCTACTGAACTTACTGAAAATGAAAATGTCTGCTTTGAAATTCCTTCGGGTATGATAGAAAAACTGCTAGCTAATCCTTTTGCAGGAGATGGAACAACGCATCCTGATGAGCACCTAATATATGTGGATGAAGTTTGTGGATTATTTAAGCTTGCAGGTGTACCCGGAGATGTTATTAAGAATAAGGTCTTCCCTTTATCTTTGAAGGAAGATGCATTGACATGGTATAGGCTATGTGATGATACGGGGTCATGGAACTACAAACGATTGAAATTGGAATTTCATCAGAAGTTTTATCCTATGCATCTTGTTCATCATGATCGCAATTATATATATTTTTTTGGCCTCGCGAAGGAGAAAGCATCACTCAAGCTTGAGGGAGGCTTAAATCAATGTTATATTCATGCCCCAATCATGAGCTCTCAAGAGAGATGATTATTCAAAATTTATATGCTCGGCTTTCTGATAACAATCGCACCATGCTCGATACTTCTTGTGTTGGCTCTTTTATGACGAAGACTATTGAATTCAAATGGGATTTATTGGAAAGAATTAAACGCAACTCTGAAGATTGGGACCTCGATGAAGGTAAGGAGTCAGGTATGACACCTAAGTTTGATTGTGTTAAATCTTTTATGGATACCGATGTTTTTCGTAAATTTAGCACTAAATATGGACTTGACTCTGAGATAGTAGCTTCTTTTTGTGAATCTTTTGCTACTTATGTTGATCTCCCCAAGGAGAAGTGGTTTAAATATCATCCTCCCATAGAAGTAAAATTAGATGCACCTATTAAAGTTGAAGAAAAGACTATCAATTATAATGATCCTATTGTTCCGACTTCTTATGTTGAGAAACCACCTTTCCCTGTTAGAATAAAGGATCATGCTAAAGCTTCAACTGTGGTTCGTAAAAGCAATATTAGAACATATACACCTCCTGAGCAAGTTAAAGTTGAACCTAATATTGCTATTGTTAAAGATCTTTTGGCTGATAATATTGATGGGCATGTTATTTATTTCTGTGATGAAACTGCTAGAATTGCTAAACCTTGTGCTAAAGATAAACCTAGACATGTGGTAGGCATGCCTGTTATTTCTGTTAAAATAGGAGATCATTGTTATCATGGCTTATGTGATATGGGTGCCAGTGCGAGTGCAATACCTATTGACCTATATAGAGAAATTATGCATGATATTGCACCTGTTGAGTTAGAAGATATTGATGTCACAATTAAACTTGCCAATAGAGATACTATTTCACCAATGGGAATTGTTAGAGATGTTGAAGTCTTGTGTGGGAAAACTAAATATCCTGCTGATTTTCTTGTTCTAGGTTCCCCACAAGATAGCTTTTGTCCCGTTATATTTGGTAGACCCTTCTTAAACACTATTAATGCTAAGATAGATTGCAAAAAGGATGTTGTTACTATCGGTTTTAGATGATATGTCCCATGATTTTTTCTCTAAATTTAGTAGACAACACCGTGAAGAAGAATTACCTAGTAAGGATGAAATTATTGGTCTTGCTTCTATTGTCGTACCTCCTAGTGATCCTTTAGAAAAATATTTGCTATACCATGAAAATGATATGTTTATGAATGAAAGAAGGGAAATAGATGAAGTATTCTTTAAATAGGAACCTATTCTGAAACACAATTTGCCTGTTGAAATCCTATGGGATCCTCCTCCACCCAAGGGTGATCCCGTGTTTGAGCTTAAACCGTTGCCTGATACTCTTAAATATGCTTATCTTGATGATAAAAAGATATATCCTGTTATTATTAGTGCTAATCTTTCAGAGCATGAGGAAGAGAGATTATTGAAAACTCTGAAGAAGCACCGTGCTGCTATTGGGTATACTCTTGATGATCTTAAGGACATTAGTCCCACTCTATGTCAACATAAAATAAATTTGCAAGAAGATGCTAAACCAGTTTGTGATCATCAACGATGGCTGAATCCTAAAATGAAAGAAGTGGTAAGAAAGGAAATACTAAAGCTCCTTGAGGCAGGTATAATCTATCCCGTTGCTGATAGATAGTGGGTAAGTCTTGTCCATTGTGTCCCTAAGAAGGGAGGTATTACTGTCGTTCCTACTGATAAAGATGAATTGATTCCTCAAAGAATTATTACATGTTATAGGATGGTAATTTATTTCCGCAAATTAAATAAGGACACTAAAAAGGATCATTACCCCTTACCTTTTATCGATCAAATGCTAGAAAGATTATCCAAACATACACATTTTTGCTTTCTAGATGGTTATTCTGGTTTCTCTCAAATACCTGTGTCAGCCAAGGATTAATCAAAGACTACTTTTACTTGCCCTTTTGGTACTTTTGCTTATAGATGTATGCCTTTTGGTTTATGTAATGCACCTGCTACCTTTCAAAGATGCATGATGGCTATATTCTCTGACTTTTGTGAAAAGATTTGTGAGGTTTTCATCGATGATTTCTCCGTCTATGGATCTTATTTTGATGATTGCTTGAGCAACCGATCCAGTTTTGTAGAGATATGAAGAAACTAATCTTGTCTTGAATTGGGAAAAGTGCCACTTTATGGTTAATGAAGGTATTGTCTTGGGGCATAAAGTTTCTGAAAGAGGTATTGAAGTTGATAAAGCCAAGGTTGATGCTATTGAAAAAATGCCATGCCCCAAGGACATCAAAGGTATAAGAAGTTTCCTTGGTCATGTTGGATTTTATAGGAGGTTCATTAAGGACTTCTCAAAAATTTCTCGGCCTCTGACTAATTTATTACAAAAAGATATACCATTTGTCTTTGATGATGATTGTGTAGAAGCATTTGAAATACTTAAGAAAGCATTGATCTCTGCACCTATTGTTCAGCCACCTGATTGGAATTTACCCTTTGAAATTATGTGTGATGCTAGTGATTATGCTGTAGGTGTTATTCTAGGGCAAAGAGTTGATAATAAATTAAATGTTATTCAATATGCTAGTAAAACCCTAAACAATGCTCAAAGAAATTATGCTACTACTGAAAAAGAATTCTTAGCAATTGTATTTGCTTGTGATAAGTTCAGACCTTATATTGTTGATTCTAAAGTAACTATTCACACTGATCATGCTTCTATTAAATATCTTATGGAAAAGAAAGATGCTAAACCTAGAATTATTAGATGGGTTCTCTTGCTACAAGAATTTGACTTACATATTGTTGATAGAAAGGGAGCTGAGAACCCCGTTGCAGACAACTTGTCTAGATTAGAAAATGTGCTTGATGACCCACTACCTATTGATGATAGCTTTCCTGATGAGCAATTAAATGTCATAAATACTTCTCATACTGCTCTATGGTATGATGATTATGCTAATTACATTGTTGCCAAATTCATACCACCTAGTTTCACATACCAGCAAAAGAAAAAGTTCTTCTATGATTTGAGGCATTACTTTTGGGATGACCCACATCTTTATAAAGAAGGAGTAGATGGTGTTATTAGATGTTGTGTACCTGAGCATGAACAGGAACAGATCCTACGCAAGTGTCACTCCGAAGCTTATGGAGGACACCATGCTGGAGATAGAACTGCACATAAGGTATTGCAATCTGGTTTTATTGGCCTACTCTCTTCAAGGATGCTCGTAAGTTTGTCTTATCTTGTGATGAATGTTAAAGAATTGGGAATATTAGTAGATGTCAAGAAATTCCTATGAACTATTCACTCGTTATTGAACCATTTGATGTTTGGGGCTTTGACTATATGGGACCTTTTCCTGCCTCTAATGGTTATACACATATTTTAATTGCTGTTGATTACGTTACTAAGTGGGTAGAAGCTATTCCAACTAGTAGTGCTGATCATAACACTTCTATTAAAATGCTTAAAGTTATTTTTCCAAGATTTGGAGTCCCTAGATATTTAATGACTAATGGTGGTTCACATTTTATTCATGGTGCTTTTCGTAAAATGCTTGCTAAGTATGATGTTAATCATAGAATTGCATCTCCTTATCACCCTCAGTATAGTGGTCAAGTAGAATTGAGTAATAGAGAGCTCAAATTAATTATGCAAAAGACTGTCAATAGGTCTAGAAAGAATTGGTCCAAGAAACTTGATGATGCATTATGGGCCTATAGAACTGCATATAAAAATCCTATGGGTATGTCTCCGTATAAAATGGTTTATGGAAAATCATGTCACTTACCTCTCGAACTAGAACACAAGGCATATTGGGCTATTAAAGAGCTCAATTATGATTTTAAACTTGCCGGTGAGAAGAGGTTATTTGATATTAGCTCACTCGATGAATGGAGAACCCAAGCCTACAAAAATGCCAAGTTGTTTAAAGAAAAAGTTAAAAGATGGCATGATAAAAGGATACAAAAGCGTGAGTTTAATGTAGGTGATTATGTATTGCTATATAACTCTCATTTAAGATTTTTTGCAGGAAAACTTCTCTCTAAATGGGAAGGTCCTTACGTTATCGAGGAGGTCTATCATTTCGGTGCCATAAAAATCAACAACTTCGAAGGCACAAATCTGAAGGTGGTGAACGGTCAAAGAATCAAACATTATATCTCAGGTAATCCCATAAATGTTGAAACAAATGTTATTGAAACCGTAACCCCGGAGGAATACATAAGGGACACTTTCCGGAACGTTTCAGATTCCGAAAAGGAATAGGTATGTGGTACGGTAAGTAAACCGACTCCAAAATAGTTTTTAAGGCAATATTTCTCCATTTTGGAATATTTAGAAAAATAGAAAAATAAGAAGTAGTCCGGGAAGGACACGAGGCCTCCACGAGGGTGGAGGGCGTGCCCTACCCTACTGGGCGCGCCCCCTACCTCGTGGGCACCTCATGCGCTCTCCGGACTCCCTTTTCTTGCATAATACATATTTTGGTCGGTAAAAATTCATTATATAATCTCCCGGGGGTTTTGACTCTCGTATCACGCAATTATCCTCTGTTTGTGTTTCGAGCTGTTGCTGCTGCAAATTAGAGCAAGTTGTCTTCGCAAGAGTCAGTCGGGGAGAGCCGGGTGTCTCATCCGGCACCGAGATCAATGACAAACAACAATGTTGACCTCTTTGGGCCAACAACGGAGGAAGAGATGGAGGCTGATTTGAAGAGGATAGATGCCATGGAAGAGGATAAGAAGTCACTTCCCGCTTCCGAGCTGGATTCACAATGGGAGAACTGCAGAGCTCGGCTATTCCAAACTCGGTTATCCCTTCCAATGTTAGATTTCTTTCTTATGATAATATGAAAAAGAGTGTCACTGGTTCTCCCACAGCTATGCAGCACCTTTGGGTGCAGGGAGCTTTGGCTGTTACAGGAAAACTCCGAAAGGAAATAATGGACCTCAAGTAGCAAGTCAATAAGCTCGAGGAGGAGAATCATATCCTGAGGGGCATCATCGCCAAGAATATCACATCACCATCCCTGAAAAGAGAGACATAATCACATGGGTATGGGCACCCCCTTGGCAACTGCCAAGCTTGGGGTAGTGCCCCGGTATCGTATCACCATCACTTTTATCTTTACCGTTTTTCTTAGTTTGATCCTTTTGGTAATATCTTGATCTAGTAGAATAAAGTTTATGGCATGATCTAGTTTTGAGTTTTGCTTTATGATCCCTCTATGTAATCGAGTCCGTGAGCTATATATAATAAAGATTAGTGTTGAGTCAAGGGCTTGATTATTTTTCCATGATCCTAAGTGAATAAAAGAAAAGATAAATAAATAAATAAAAAAGGAAACAAAGAGATCATATGCATCTTATGGAGAGTAATGAGCTCACATAGAAAAAGTATGATGAATAAAAGTTGTTGAGAGTTGACAAACATAGTTTTGGTCATCATTGCAATTAATAGGAAGTAATAAAGAAAGAGAGGTCTTCACATATAAATATACTATCTTGGACATATTTTATGATTGTGAGCACTCATTAAAATATGACATGCTAAAGAGTTGACGTTGGACAAGGAAGACAACGTAATGGGTTATGTTTTCTTACATTTGAGATAAATTATATTGGGCCAGTTCTTTTAGCGGCTTAAAAAATAAGCCACCTCCTTCCTAGCTTTTTCAATAAGCCGCCTCTCTCATTCATCGAGGCTTATGGACTAGTTATAGGATAAATAATATAGAAGCCTCAACAAATTTTGACAGCGGCTTATTTTTAAGCTGAGAAGAGGCGGCTTATTTTTTAAGCCGCCCAAAAGAACTGACCCATTGTCATGGATCATCCAACATGGTTGAGCTTGCCTTTCCCCCTCATGCTAGCCAAATTCATCGCACCAAGTAGAGATACTACTTGTGCTTCCAAATACCCTTAAACCAGTTTTGCCATGAGAGTCCACCATACCTACCTATGGATTGAGTAAGATCCTCCAAGTAAGTTGTCATCGGTGCAAGCAATAAAAATTTCTCTCTAAATATGTATGACTTATTAGTGTGGGAGAAAATAAGCTTTATACGATCGTGTGATATGGAAGAAATAAAAGAGACAAACTGCATAATAAAGGTCCATATCAGAAGTGTAAAGTGACGTTCTTTCGCATTAAGATTTTGTGCATCCAACCATAAAAGCACATGACAACCTCTGCTTCCCTCTGCGAAGGGCCTATCTTTTACTTTTATCTCCTACCTTGCATAATAGTCATGGTGATCTTGACCCTTCCTTTTTACATTTTATCCTTTTGCAAGCACGGTATGTTGGAAAGATCCTGGTATATATGGCTAATTGGATGTGAGTTTTCATGAACTATTATTGTTGACATTACCCTTGAGGTAAAATGTTGGGAGGCAAAACTATAGGCCCCTATCTTTCTCTGTGTCCGATTAAAATTCCATACCGATAAGTATTGCGTGAGTGTCAGCAATTGTGAAAGACTATATGATAGTTGAGTATGTGGACTTGCTGAAAAGCTCTTATATATTGAATCTTTCCTATGTTATGATAAATTGCAATTGCTCCAATGACTGAGATTATAGTTTGTTAGTTTTCAATGAAGTTTACGATTCATACTTGAAATTGTGATTGAATTATTACTCTAGCATAAGAAATCATATGACAATAATTATGTAAGTTGTTGTTCTAAGAATGATCATGATGCCCTCATGTCCGTATTTTAGTTTTATCGACACCTCTATCTCTAAACATGTGGACATATTTTTCGATTTCGGCTTTCGCTTGAGGACAAGCGAGGTCTAAGCTTGGGGGAGTTGATACGTCCATTTTGCATCATGCTTTTATATCGATATTTATTGCATTATGGGATGTTATTACACATTATTTCACAATACTTATGCATATTCTCTCTTATTTTACAAGGTTTACATAAAGAGGGAGAATGCCGGCAGCTGGGATTCTGGGCTGGAAAAGGAGCAAATATTAGAGACCTAGTCTGCACAACTCCAAAAGTCCCGAAACTTCACGAAAGACGTTTTCGCAATATGTAAAAAATACTGAGCGCAAGAAGTTCACTAGGGGGCCACACCCAGCCCACGAGGGTGGGGGTGCGCCCTACCCCCCTGGGCGTGCCCCCTACCTCGTGGGCCCCCTGGTGGCCCTCCGATGGCCATCTTCTGCTATATGGAGTCTTTCAATGAGAAAAAAAATCATAAGCCAGCTTTCGGGACGAGGCTCCACCGCCACGAGGCGGAACCTTGGCAGATCCAATCTAGGGCTCCAGCAGAGCTGTTCTGCCGGGGAAACTTCCCTCCGGGAGGGGGAAATCATCGCCATCGTCATCACCAATGCTCTTCTCATCGGGAGAGGGCAATCTCCATCAACATCTTCACCAGCACCATATCCTCTCAAAACCCTAGTTCATATCTTGTATCCAATTCTTGTCTCCAAGTCCGGGATTGGTACTAGTAGGTTGCTAGTAGTGTTAATTACTCCTTGTAGTTGATGCTAGTTGGTTTATTTGGTGGAAGATCATATGTTCAGATCCTATATGCATATTAATACCAGTCTGATTATGAACATGATTATGCTTTGTGAGTAGTTACGTTTGTTCCTGAGGACATGGCAGAAGTCTTGCTATTAGTAGTCATGTGAATTTGGTATTCGTTCGATATTTTGATGAGATGTATGTTGTCTCTCCTCTAGTGGTGTTATGTGAACGTCGACTACATAACACTTCACCATTATTTGGGCCTAGAGGAAGGCATTGGAAAGTAATAAGTAGATGATGGGTTGCTAGAGTGACAGAAGCTTAAACCCTAGTTTATGTGTTGCTTCGTAAGGGGCTGATTTGGATCCATATGTTTCATGCTATGGTTAGGTTTACCTTAATACTTTTGTTGTAGTTGCAGATGCTTGCAATAGAGGTTAATAATAAGTGGGATGCTTGTCCAAGTAAGGACAGTACCCAAGCACCGGTCCACCGACATACCAAATTATCAAAGTACCGAACGCGAATCATATGAACATGATGAAAACTAGCTTGACGATATTCCCATGTGTCCTCGGGAGCGCTTTTCTCTATATAAGAGTTTGTCCAGGCCTGTCCTTTGCTACAAAAAGGATTGGGCCACCTTGCTGCACTTTATTTACTTTTGTTACTTGTTGCTCGTTACAAATTATCCTATCACAAAACTATCTGTTATCACTTATTTCAGTACTTGCAGAGAATACCTTGCTGGAAACCGCTTATCATTTCCTTCTGCTCCTCATTGGGTTTGACACTCTTACTTATCGAAAGGACTACGATAGATCCCCTATACTTGTGGGTCATCAGGTTCATCATCAATGATTGCACTTTCTTGTTCTTGCCCTAGATGATGATCCTGTTCTTGAACATGATCATGATGAGGGACTTGTTCTTCTCCTTGTTCTTGAACAATGGGATTTTTTTAGCAATAGGATCTTGTGGTGGTATGGGTGTTTAAGTGGCTTCATGATGAGTGAAACTTCCATCTTCTACTTCATCATCATGAGGTTCTTGTTCCATTGGAAGAAGAGCAACAACACCCACGGTCAAAATATCTTGAAAAATCTTCTTCACCTACATCACTTAGATCAAGTTTCTCCCCATGGGAGCCATTAAATTCATCAAACACCACATCACAAGTTTCTACAACTCATCCATTGCATTTGTTGTAAACTATATAGGCGTGAGAGTTTGATCCATAACCAACAAATATTCCCTCACTTGCTTTATATTGAAATTTTCCTAACCATTCTCTCTTGTTGAGAATGAAGCACTTGCACCCAAATACACGAAAGTAATTGACATTTGGCTTGTTCCCGGTTAGGAGCTCATATGGAGTCTTCTCCAATATCGTAAGAGCTGGTTTGATGCATGACATGCGGTGTTGATGGCCTCGGCCCAAAAACTATGTGGTGACTTGTACTCATCCAACATGGACCTTGCCATTTCCAAAAGTGTACGGTTCTTCCTCTGGGCTACACCATTTTGTTGAGGAGTGTAGGGTGTGGAATATTGATGCTCAATCCCCTCATCACTAAGAAATTCTTCCAAAGTGTAGTTCTTGAACTCATAGCCATTATCACTTCTTATTGCCAAGATTTCTTTGTCGAACTTGCGTTTGGTTTGCTTGGCAAATCAATGAAAGTGATCTTCGTCTCGTCATTGCACTTGAGGAAAAACACCCATGTGTATCTTGAGAAATCATCAACAATGACAAGTCCATACTTTTTCCCACCAAGACTATCCCATGAAGGAGGCCCAAAGAGATCCACATGAAGGAGCTCCAAAGGCCTTGAGGTAGATACTATATTCTTGGGTGGGTGCTTTGATTGATGTTGCTTCTCAGTTATGCATGCACCACATACACGATCTTTCTCAAAAGAGACATTGGTTAGTCTGAGGATGTGATTACCCTTTAAGAGATCTTGAAGATTTCTCATGCCGACATGGGCTAGCCGGTGATGCCATAGCCACCCCTTGTAGGCCTTGGCCATTAGACAAGTTGCATGGAATGTGCTCTCTTTCGAGAAATCAACCATGTAAAGGTTGACATCCAACTCTCCAACAAAGGCCACTTTGAGAGTATCTCTCTTAAATACTTTCACATCCGTTAGTCCAAATAGTGTATCATAACCAACAGAAGCCAATTGGAGAATAGAAAGCAAATGGTATTTAAGCGATTGGACAAGCATGAGATTTGCAAGAGACATATCATTTGTGATAGCCACCTTGCCCAAACCGAGTACCTGTCCTTTTGATCCTCCACCAAACACATTGCTCACAAATGGTTGAATGGCTTCCATGAAATCGAAGAGCAATTTGCTATCTCCGGTCATATGATTGGTGCATCCACTATTGATGACCCATTTGACTCCACCAGAGAACGCAACCTACACACAATTCACGACTTGCTTAGAGGCACCCATTTTGCAATGGGACCTCTCAAGTTATTCACAAGGGTCTTAGGTACCCAAATAGCGTAGAAACAGAATGCATTACGAGGACCAAAAAATTTAGCATAAACCTCTCCATCATTTGTTTTACGAAGCACATAGGTTGGAGGCATGAACACCTTTGGTTTGTTGAGAGTGGACATGCCCCTTGTGGCCTTCCCACTCACAACCTTTTCAATGTTACCTTTTCCTTTCTCCTTTTGCCCTTCACATATAAATGTCTCGTTGAGAGGTGTGGTACACTTTTGAGAAGATGTTTTCTTCTTGTTGTGCTTGGGTCAAACCCAAGCCCTTCCTTGGCAACCACCTCATTGTGTTGGCTCAATACCTTATTAAGGTTCCTTTGTCCTTGAGCACATGTCAAGAGACCTCTCTCAAGTTGAGCTTTAAGAGAGCGATTTTCCTCAACTATAAATGCTAGATCACCACTAGAGTTAGTAGTACAAGCATCAACATTTATAATGGGTGAGGAATAAACTTTGGCAAGAGTTTAAAGATAAGTAAGTTTGAATGTCTCAAAACTCTTTGTAAGGAGGGTGAGCTCCTCTTCCTTAGTCTTGAGAGACATGGATAGAAGCTCACAATCCTTAGATAGAGTAGCATGAGATTCCACAAGCTTACTCTTATCATTCATCAACTCCTTGCAAGAGTTATTGGCCTTTGTCAAGGAGGCAAGTTCCTTAGTATGAATAACAATGTTAGCACAAATTTTTAATCATAGTTCATCATTTCGTGCTTCCTCATGTTGGACTTTCCGCTCAAGGATTTCATATTTTTCCTTTTCCTCGGTGACGAGGGTTTTGAGTTCCTTGATGGTGATGGTGTGCTTACTCACCATCTCCATAAGCATACGAAACATAGTGAGCTTCTTTCCTTTGATGGAGCACATGAACTTGTCTAGTTTAGCAGGCATAGGATCATCTATATCATCATGATTATCCTCCGCATCAAGATATTCATCACTGGGAGTGGAGGGAGTGAAAAGAGGAGGGTGTGAATGTGGTGTTACCTTAACCTTGTCAGAAGAGTTTTGGTTCTCACCATCTTCCATCACAGCCTTCGCCATTAGCACTTGTGAGAGTTTCCCTTGTAGTCTTTCATGTAGTTGTAAGTGACAACAGCACCACTCTTGTTGACTAGCCTCAAGGTGTTTTGAGAACCTTGAGCTACTCCGGCAACACCACCAACATCATCCGGATCGGATTCTTCTTGAGCAACCATTGCCTTACCATCTCTCTTCTTGAGCTTGGAGTTCAAAGGATTTGGCAACTTCTTCTTAGGAAAGGTCTTGGGAAACCTTGGCTTATCTTCTCTCTTCTCGTAAGGGCAATCATTGGAGAAGTGGTTGGTTTCATCACAGTTGTAGCACTTTCTCACTTTCTTCTTCTGGAATCTTCCCTTGAATTTTCCTGCGCTAAACTTCTTGACAAAGAGGGTAATGTCTTCATATGATGGGCTCTCGTCAGAGTCAATCTCGTCACCTTCTTCATCATCATCATCATCATCTTCATCATCACTTTGTTCTTCCTCGCATACATGCTTGGCCTTCAAAGCAAGATTGAACTTTGACGTTGAGGAGCCATGCATGGCAAGATGTTTTGTAGCATTTGCCTTGGATTCTTCAAATAGCTGAAAAGTTGGTATGATACCATCGGGAGTCATTTTCTTGAATCCATGGTGTTGCCTTATGTCCCACACCATTTGGTGATGATACGGAGCAAGAGCATGAAGTAACTTGTCCACAAGAAATTGCTTAGTCAAGTTAAATCCATCTTGTGTCTTGTCGCAATCACATGAATCAATGTCAGCAGAGAGAGTCATGAGACGCTCAAGGATCTGCTTGGGAGATTCACATTTAATTTCTCCATACAAAAGTTTTGCAATTAACCCTTGGCAATTTCATATTGAGCAAGTCGGAGAGTGGAGGTACCGGTCTTGGTCCTCACAATGCTATCCCATAATTCCTTAGCACTTGTGATGTGTATGTATGGTCTGCTTTGCTTGTCAGTCATACCTCTCCTTATGCACATGATTGCGGTGTCGTTAAGATGCTTGTCATATGTTTCCCTTGGTGTGAGATTCTTCGGGTCAACAATTTTGTAACCATACTCCAAGATGTCCAACATCCCATCATTTCCGTATCGAAGATGATCCTGCATAGTAACTCTCCACAAAGCAAAATTGGTAGTGTCATCAAGTAAAGGAGGTTTGCCTTCAGGCTTTCTCTATTTGAGGTCTTGCATAAATCCATGGAACACTAGAGTGATCACTTCTAGGAGCTTGTTGGCCTAAAGAAGGAATAGGCGCAGTTGGCCTCGAAGCCACACCACCCGAATTGGTAAGTGGTGTGACATCGTGGATAATGCGGCTAACCTCATTTGGACAAAGGCCTCAACAAAAGCATCATGCTCCTCCTTTTGCTTAGCAAGGGCCCGTTCCAGATCCTTAGAAATGAAAGACTTGGCTTCCGAATAAGCCACGCCCTTATCCTTTGGATCTGCAACAAGGGGAGTCCCATCGGGGTTCATCTCGCTCTAGGGCGGTTAAGCCACAAGAATAGAGCATGGGGCTCTGATACCAATTGAAAGGATCGAGATGGACTTAGAGGGGGTGAATAGGTACAATTACAAATTTTAATTCTTACTTAGCAATTTTTAGGCAATAATGCGGAATATGAAGGTGAGCCTAACAATTGCAAGTATGATACTAAGAGCTAAGCAATGTAAACAAGTACCACAAGAATATGAGTAAACAAGCACAATATGAGACAAGTAAAGACTAAAAGACGAGTAACCACAAGTAGGGAGCTAGGGTTAGGAATAACCGCAACTTCGAGAGACGAGGATGTATGCCGATGTTCACTTCCTTGGAGGGAAGCTACGTCACCGTTTAGAGAGGTGGGTGTTACCACGAAGGCACATCATCGCCATGAAGGCTCACCCTACTCTATCTTTGAGATATCACCATGAAGGTGGTTCCCAACCACTAGTGGTAGACCTTGGGGTGGTCTCCAAACCCTCACAAACTTTCCGGGGGTAATCACAATGGTCGATTCCTCTCCGAAGAACTCCTATCGCCTAGGAGTCTCCAACCTCCAAGAGTAACAAGAACGACAGGGAAAAGCTCAAGACTTGCTCAAGTCTCAAATTCCTTTGATGCAAAGAAGGGGAAGAAGTGGATCTATCACTTGATTGGACAACTTCTCACAAATGCCCTCAAATCCCTTCGGGGTCTAAGATTTGGTGTATGAGTGTGTGTGTGTGTGAGAGAGAGAGAGAGAGAAATGTGTTCTTGGGGATGCTCAAAGTGAATGGTCAAAGCTCTCATGGTATAGGAGAGAGGTATTTATAGTATCCCTCAATAAGTGCCCGTTGGCGCCACTTGAGTGCAGCAGCTGCTGGATGCCCGAGGCTTACTGGTCGTCTGAGGCCTTGGCAGACACCGGACAACCGACATAATACTGGACATTCGACATATACTTTCTATTTGAATGGTACCGGGCGTCCAGAAAAGACCGGCTGTCTGACATTTTGGCTCGGGATAGTGAGTACCGGATTTCTGGTGTACGTCGGTTGTCCGGGGTACCGGACGTCCGAAAGGGACTGGATGACTGGTGTTTTGGCTTTGTTACGTATAGACCCGATTTCCGGAGGAGACCAGAAATCCGACGTTTTGGCTCTGTGTAGGAAGTGCCGGACGTCCGGTGGATACCGGTCGTCCGACAACTATCGGTCGTCTGAGATAGACAAAGATCAGATGATGAGTGGGAAGAATATTATTGAGCAAGTCCTTTGTGATACCCCATGTTCCCCTCTTAATGGTGCGGGGTCCCTATACTCAAGATCAAACATAAAAGGCCTAAGCTAGTAGTCTTGTTTCTTCGTTCTTGAGCAAGATATGTATGTCTGTAGTCATGATCCACACACACAATCCTAAGGGGACTAAGACGTAAGATATACTTGACAAACATTGTTAGTCCCCTATATGTATACTGTCATCAACATTAAAATAAGATCAAGGGCAAGATTGCACTTTCATCTGGCCTCCCAGTGTCTGGGCATCCCGAATAGCTTTTCGGAAGACGCCAGCGCCATGATGGCCCCCTCGCTGCAACTCCAAAGTCACCGGACAACATCGGGCACGGCCGGCGCCGGGCATTCCCACTTGTTGTTCAATGATTTTTCCCAACAAGACTTGGTACATTCTCTCCCCCTATGACATTTGCATTGGTTGATTCATTTGTTCCACATACCATTCAATTAAACTTTTAGGATGATACTTTAATTGCGATGCATATTGATACGTCTCCAACGTATCTATAATTTTTGATTGCTCCATGCTATATTATCTACTATTTTGGACATTATTTGGCTTTATTATCCACTTTTATATTATTTTTGGGACTAACCTATTAACCGGAGGCCCAGCCCAGAACTGTTGTTTTTTTGCCTATTTTAGGGTTTCGAAGAAAAGGAATATCAAACGGAGTCCAAACGGAATGAAACCTTCGGGAACGTGATTTTCTCACCGAACATGATCCAGGACACTTGGACCCTACATCAAGAAACAAAGGAGGAGGCCATGAGGTAGGGGCGCGCCTACCCTCCCCCCCCCCCCAGGCGTGCCCTCCACCCTCGTGGGCCCCCTGTTGCGCCACTGACGTACTCCTTCCTCCTATATATACCTACGTACCCCAAACGATCAGAGAAGGAGCCAAAACCCTAATTCCACCGCCGTAACTTTCTGTATCCACGAGATCCCATCTTGGGGCCTGTTCCGGAGCTCCGCTAGAGGGGGTATCCATCACGGAGGGCTTCTACATCAACACCATAGCCCCTCCGATGAAGTGTGAGTAGTTTACCTCAGACCTTCGGGTCCATAGTTATTAGCTACATGACTTCTTCTCTCTTTTTGGATCTCAATACAATGTTCTCCCCCTCTCTTGTGGAGATCTATTCGATGTAATCTTCTTTTTGCGGTGTGTTTGTTGAGACCGATGAATTGTGGGTTTATGATCAAGATTATCTATGAACAATATTTGAATCTTCTCTGAATTCTTTTATGTATGATTGGTTATCTTTACAAGTCTCTTCGAATTATCAGTTTGGTTTGGCCTACTAGATTGATCTTTCTTGCAATGGGAGAAGTGCTTAGCTTTGGGTTCAATCTTGTGGTGTCCTTTCCCAGTGACAGTAGGGGTAGCAAGGCACGTATTGTATTTTTGCCATCGAGGATAACAAGATGGGTTTTTTTTATCATATTGCATGAATTTATCCCTCTACATCATGTCATCTTGCTTAAGGCGTTACTCTGTTTTCATGAACTTAATACTCTAGATGCATGCTGGATACCGGTCGATGAGTGGAGTAATAGTAGTAGATGCAGGCAGGAGTCGGTCTACTTGTCTCGGACGTGATGCCTATATACATGATCATACCTAGATATTCTCATAACTATGCTCAATTCTGTAAATTGCTCAACAGTAATTCGTTCACCCACCGTAAAATACCTATGCTCTTGAGAGAAGCCACTAGTGAAACCTATGGCCCTCGGGTCTATCTTCATCATATTAATCTTCCAATACTTAGTTATTTCCTTTGCTTTTTACTTTTCTTTTATTACTTTGCATCTTTATCACAAAAATACCAAAAATATTATCTTATCATATCTATCAGATCTCACTCTCATAAGTGACCGTGAAGGGATTGACAACCCCTTATCGCGTTGGTTGCGAGGAGTTATTTGCTTTGTGCAGGTACGAGGGACTCGCGCATAGCCTCCTACTGGATTGATACCTTGGTTCTCAAAAACTGAGGGAAATACTTACGCTAATTTGCTGCATCACCCTTTACTCTTCAAGGGAAAACCAATGCAGTACTCAAGAGGTAGCAAGAAGGACTTCTGGCACCGTTGCAGGGGAGTCTACGCAAAAGTCAATATACCAAGTACCCATCACAATCCTTATCTCCTGCATTACATTATTTGCCATTTGCCTCTCGTTTTCTCTCCCCCACTTCACCTTTGTCGTTTTATTCGCCCTCTCTCTCTATCCTCCCTCCCTTTTTCCATTCGCCTCTTTTCCATTTGCTTGTCGTTATGGCTAGTCCCTTATCTTCTCCATTGTCTCCCGAGAATGAAATTCTAAATTTTAAGCAAAGGGAGGGAGAAAATCTAAAAGACGCTTGGTATAGAATTTGCAATGCTCAAAATAGATCTACCAGGAAGCAATCTACTTCCGTTCTTCTTCACAATTTTTATGTAGGTGTTACTCCTTGGCACAGATATGTCCTTGATACTATTACCGGAGGGAACTTCTTGGGTAGCCATACTTTTGATTCTTATAATGCTATGATAGATTTGTTTGGCTCACCCCCTCTTTTGGTTAATGGAACTGTATTAACTTTGGAGGATGTAATGCAAAGGCTCGAAATTATTGAAAATAAGGTTGCTACCGTAGAGTTAATTGAAAATTTCGATAAAAAGATCCACAACCAAATTTCTCAATATGGATCTAAAGTAGGAGTCACTTTGAAAAATATTAAAGAGAAGGAACCCATAGTTAATGAGAAAATAAATCACGATTCCACTAGCACTACACGAATCAGCTACTTTGCCGTCTGCCACGACGGACGACAAAGGCATGAACGGCGGACGGCAAAGGTCTTTGCCGTCTGCCGCGGACGGCAAAAGGCTCCGGCAAAGTAAGGTCCGGCAAAGAGCTACTTTGCTGTCTGCTTTAGGCGGCTGACGGCAAAGGGGCCTTTGCCATCAGCAGCAGACGGCAAAGAAAGCAGACGGCAAAAAATGCGTTTTTAGTCCGTTAGGTGGCTAACGGCAGGCCTTTGCTGTCTGCCGCTGACGGCAAAATTTGTCCTGCCTTTGTCATCCGCCGAATGATGTCAGCTAGACGTCACTACACGGCAGGCCTTTGTCATCCGCCGCTGACGGCAAAATTTGTCATGCCTTTGCCGTCAGCCACTGTAGGCAAACTGACCAAATGGGTCAGCTCCCAGGAAGCACAGTTGGCTGCCATGTGGCTTCTTTGTCGTCTGTCACGGACGGCAAAGAGCCCATTATCATCGGTGGCTGACGGCAAAGAGCCTGCATATTAGCTCTTTTTATGTTTTTTTTAATCCAACAATTTTCACAGCAAATATATATCACATATATAGATATATTTCACAGGGCTATTTAACAGCAAACATATCACATATCCAGCACATAAGTTTCATCCATTCATACATAAGCAAGTTCCATCAAATTGCACATACACATTGTTCCATCCATACATATTACAATGCAAAGTTTCATCAAGGTAGCAAGTTCCATCATAGCAAGCTAGAAGAACACTTGAAGAGAATGAAAGAAAAAACAAGCACTCCATCATAGCAAGCTAGCTTCCATGAAGTGAATGAAATCTTCAAAATGGCAAATAAGAAAGTTAGAAATAGGTGACTGGAAGAAGAAGACTAGAACAAGAAGAAGACTAGAACAAGAAGTATATGTCATTTATGAGCTAACTTAGGTGAAATGGATCATATATGAGCTAACTAAGTTGAACTGGGTCGTTTATGAGCTAACTAAGGTGAAATGGTTCATTTATGAGCTAACTTAGTTGAAATGGGTCGTTTATGAGCTAACTAAGGTGAAATGGATCGTTTTTAGCTAACTAAGTTGAAATGGATCGTTTTGAGCTAACTTAGGTGAAATGGATCATTTATGAGTTAACTTAGTTGAAATGGGTCGTTTATGAGCTAACTAAGGTGAAATGGATCGTTTTTGAGCTAACTAAGGTGAAATGGATCGTTTTTGAGCTAACTTAGGTGAAATGGATCGTTTAAAAGCTAATTTAGGTGAAATGGATCGCTTTTTAGCTAACTTAGGTGAAATGGATCGTTTATGAGATAACTTAGTTGAAATGGATCGTTTATGAGCTAACTTAGTAAAAAGCATCATTTTAGAGCTAACCTAGGTGTGATGGGTCATTTTGGAGCTAACCTAGGTAAGATGGGTCATTTTGGAGCTAACCTAGGTGAAATGGGTCATTTTAAAGCTAACGTAGGTAAAATGGATCATTTAGGAGCTAATCTAGGTAAAATGGGTCATTTTAGAGCTAACTTGGATAAACTGGATCATTTATAAGCTAACTAAAGTAAAATGGGTCATTTTAGCGATACCCGTTGATGTCGTATTTGTCAAATGAATGGACCTTATAGTCAAAACCATTAGCGACTTGTCTCAATTCGGCATCCATAGACTCTGAATTGGCCTACAAGTTTAATATGAAAGGATTGTCGCATTACGCACAAACTAGCGAATGAAATGAAATTGTCTAATAGAAATTACAGTTTGTTTGAACCAAGAGATGAAACCGGGATAGCCGCCTCCTTGCTTTGCGAGAAGCTCATACTCTTCGACGGAATCCTTTTGGATCACCGCTCCATATGAGAATATGGCGACGTATCGACTGTATGAAATATCCAGGAATAAGAGCAGTTCAAAGGAAATAGAAGTTGCGAAACAATGTAACAAGAACTTACTTGATGTACGGCCGCACTTCTATCAGGTTATTGAAGATATACAACGAAATGGTTCGCCATTCTTCATTATCCAAAGATACTGAATTTGAAACACTGGCTGGTGCGAGATTCCCTTTGAATAGGCTGAGGTTGGATCCACCCTTTTTAGGGTCGTCAGCATTGTACCGAGGCTTCAGATTATGCAAATGATGATTTTTGGCTTCGTAGTGTGCTGTCACGAAGTTTGCCGCCTCCTCAGTGATGAATGTCTCAGCCATCGATGCTTCAATTCTACGCTTATTTTTACATTTTTCTCGAAGCGTCTTCTGCATCCTCTCAGTTGGGTAGCACCAACGATTTTGCATGCCCCCCCCCCAATCTTGCCTCGGTCGGGAGATGCAAAATCAAATGCTGCATTGGATTAAAGAAGCCCGGTGGAAAGATCTTCTCTAACTTGCAGATCAACTCCGGCACCAACTCTTCCATTTCTTCTAGCACGCCAGGCAATAGTTCTTTCGCACAAAGAACACGGAAGAAATAGCTGAGTTCTGCCAGTACTAGCCATTCATCCTCAGGGATGAAGCCACGCAACATCACCGGCATTACCCGCTCAATCCATATGTGCCAATCATGACTCTTGAGACCAAATATCTTCAATTTATCAAGACTCGCTCTCCTCTTTAGATTCGCTGCATACCCATCGGGGAACATCAACTGCATTTTCACCCACAAGATAATTTCCCTCATAGCTGGCCTTCCAAGATTGAACCATGCCTTTGGCTTCGTCTAGTTCTGCTTTCCTTTCGGTTCTTTCATGTTTTGTAATGGCCTATCACATAGCGCCTCCGGATCGACTCTAGCCTTAGTATTATCCTTTGACTTCCCATCTATGCCAAACAATGTACCAAAAAGTGCCTCGGTGATATTCTTCTCAGTGTGCATCACGTTGATGTTGTGTGGGCAAAGGAGGTCTTTGAAGTAAGGCAGATCCCATAAGCATGTTTTGTGAATCCAGGCGTGCTTAGAATTATACCCCTTGAAGTACCCTGGACGCTCTAGATCTGGCTCGAGAGCGTTTAACTGATCCAGGGTCTGTTGGCCTGTCAACGCAGGTGGTGCAGAGTTTTTGACAACTCTACCTCTGATGAAGTTCTTCTTGTCTTTCCTGAACTTATGGCAAGGATCCAGGAACTGTCTATGCATGTCGAAGCAAGAAAACTTGCGACCATCCTAAAGCCAACGAAACTCAAGAGCTCCCTTGCATGTGGGGCACGGGAACCTTCCATGCACACACCAGCCAACGAATAGCGCATACGTCGGCAAGTCATGCGTCGAGTACATGTACCAGACACGCATTATGAAGTTACGTTTGCTATAGGCGTCGTATGTCTTGAACCCATTATCCCAGGCTTCTTGCAATTCGTCCTTAAGCGGCTGCATGTACACATTCATATTTTTCCCCGGATAGTTGGCCCCTGGAATTATCAACGTCAGGAAAATGTTCTTTCTTTGCATAATCTGTCCGAGGGGGAGATTGATTGGAAAGACAAATACGGGCCAACAACTGTATTGGGCTGCCGTCATACCAAACACACTGAACCCATCCGTGCTCATGCCGACTCGAGGATGCCTCGGATCTGCCGCTTTGTCAGCATGTAATTCATCAAACTTTTTCCACGCAACACCATCCGATGTGTGTACCATCATCAGATTCCCATCTGCATCTAGTTCGGTTCTTTTGCCTGTTTTGTGCCATGTCATCTGTCTCGCGTCTCTTCAACCATGAAAAGACGTTGAAGTCTTGGTATGATTGGCATATACCGAAGAACACTAACGGGGATTTTGGTCTGTGTCTTCTCACCCATACCGTTGTCTACCACAATATACCTGGAAGACTTGCAAATGGGACAACAGTTCAAGTCCGCATAGTCAAGCCTAAATAAGGCACATCCTTTCTCATAGGCATGTATCTTCTCATAGGGCAACTTCAGTGCACGGAGGATTTTGTCCGACTGGTACAGGTTTGCAGGCATTACATGGCCTTTGGGTAGAAAGTCTCCAAATACTATCATAATTGCGTCATAGCATTCTCTGTCCAAGTTGAACTGAGCCTTCAGAGCCATTACTTGTGAGATGACATCCAACTAACAAAGCTCAGTGTGCTCGTGGAGTGGACGTTTTGAAGACTCCAACATTTCATTGAAGGCCTTTGCAGATTCCTCCATCTCCTCGTCCGAATCCCGAGCATCATCATAGTCTTGCACCATGTTTTCCATCCCGGTACCATGCTCGTCGATGCGACGATGATCCACCTCAGCTCGGTCACGTTGGGCGGACTCACCATGAAATGTCCACACCGTATAATCGGGCATAAAACCACTCTTCTGCAGGTGTTTGCCAATTTCAGCCTTTGTCCTCTTTTCCCAATTGCCGCACCGGAAACAGGGGCACCAGGTTTTCCTCTGGCCATTTGCAAATGCGGCTTGCACAAACCCCTTGGTTTTTGTGAACCATTCAGCGCTCCATTTGTTCTGACCAGTGTGACCGGTATACATCCACGCACGATCACTCATCTTGACTTTCAGAGCTACTGGACACACAACATATATATATAATTCACCATGTATATATTCATCAGTTGATCTACTTTGTCAATTTTATTATGTCCATGCAACCTACACTCTAATAGGTAATGATAGGTCCTAATCCCACCCGAGTATGTGCAGATTGGGTTCATTTTCCCATGCTATGCTCCGGATCCGACGCAAAATTTCGGCAGCACCTCCCCGCTGTTCTCCTGATACACGTCTCTGCAATAAACAGAGAGGATGTGTACGCGGAGAACAATAGGGGAGGCACTGACGAAATTTATGCGTCGGATCCAAAGCAAAGCATATGGGAAAACGAACCCAATCTACACATACTCGGGCTGTCCATGGATAGCATTGGACAATTCGAAAGAATCAAGGTTATAAATATGCAAATGCATGCATATTTATAACTATGACGCTTTCGAATGGGAGACACATATTGGTTATGCATACTGATGATTCAAGACACATATATAGCTAGCTATCAAGTTTCATCGGCACGAACACCAGAACAGAGCAAATAATTAATGGGGGAGGTGGACATGTCATTTGTGCTCACCCACGAACGAAGGGGCAGAGCTCGTCAAACGCATGGCGAGGTCGTCGAACACCAAACCTCGCAGCGATGAAACAACTACACATTTAAATCTACCCGATCAACACAATTATATATGATGTTTTTCATAACAAAATCGAAAAATATATGACCTAACTAATAATTCACAAATATATGACCCCGTCGTCCTTTGGAAGGCCAAAGAACACCTTTTCGGGAGGTGTCGGGGGTCGGGGTGTCGTGTCGGTGTCGGGGTGCCGTGTCGGGGTCGGGGTGCTGTTTCGGGGTCGGGGGGTCGGGGTGTCGTGTCGGGGTCGGGGTGTCGGGTTAGGGGGTCGGGTGTCAGGGTGTGGTGTCGGGGTTGGGGTGTCGGGGTGTGGTGCCGGGGTCGGGGGTCAGGGGGTCGGGTGTCGGGGTGTGGTGTCGGGGTCGGGGGGTCGGGGTGTGGTGTCGGGGTGTGGTGTCGGGGTCGGGGTGTCGGGGTCGGGGTGTCGGGGTGTGGTGTCGGGGTCGGGGTGTCGGGGTCGGGGTGTCGGGGTGTCGTGTCGGGGTCGGGGTGTCGGGGTGTGGTGTCGGGGTCGGGGTGTCGGGGTGTCGTGTCGGGGTCGGGGTGTCGGGGTGTGGTGTCGGGGTCGGGGTGTCGGGGTCGGGGTGTCGTGTCGGGGCGGGGTGTGGTGTCGGGGTCGGGGTGTCGGGGTCAGGGGTCAGGGGGTCGGGGTATCGGGGTGTGGTGTCGGGGTCTGGGTGTCGGGGTCAGGGGGGTCAGGGGGTCGGGGTGTTTCCTTCTATCCTTCTTCTTCTTTCTTTCTCTTCTTCTTCTTCTTTCCTTTCTTCTTCTTCTTCTTTCATCTTTTTTCTACTTCTTTTACTTCTTTTCGTTTCTTCTTTTCTTCTTCTTCTACTTCTTCTACTTCTTTTCTTCTTCTTCTTTTTTCATCTTTTTTCTACTTCTTTTCTTCCTTTCTTCTTCTTCTACTTCTTTTCTTCTTCTTCTTTTTTCATCCTTTTTCTACTTCTTTTCTTTTCTTCTTCTTCTACTTCTTCTACTTCTACTTCTTCTAATTATTTTCTAACACTAACACTAACACATATCTAGCACTAACAATTAAACCGCAAAAAATGAAAAAACAAAAGAAGAAAAAAGATTGTGTCCCTCACCGGAGCAATGGGACGGTCGGGGCAGTGGGGCGGGCGGACCGGCGACGCGACGGCGCGCCGGGGCAGTGGGACGGTCGGGGCAGTGGCCGGGGCGGGCGGGCCGGCGTCGGGGTGGCGCGCCGGGGCGTCGGCGGGTAGGATGGGGGCGGCGGGGTGGTGTGGCGATGGGGCAAGTGAGGGCGGTGGCGGGGGAGGCGCCGGGCGGCGGGTGGCGGGGCGACGGGGAGTCGGCGGATGGGGTGGAGGCGGAGGGGTGGTGGGGCGACGGGGCAAGCGGGGGCGGCGCCGGGTGGCGGGGGTGGCGGCGGGGGCGGAGGTTGGTGGATCTGGTGGCGGGGCGTCGGGGAGGAGAGAGGGAGAGAAGAGAGAGTAACGCACGGGGGGTGGGGGCCATTAGTTAGGCTAGCCTTTGCCGTCCGCCGCGTCTTTGTCGTCTGCCTTTTTCTCTCTTTGACGTCTGCTAGCAGACGGCAAAGAGGGGGGCGTTAAGTTTTTTCTAATTGGCTCGTTAGTGGGGGCCACCTCTCTCTTTGCCGTCAGCCAGCTGACGACAAGGAGATGGCAGACGGCAAAGGCCTGTTTTGCCGTCTGCCAGTTCTTTGTCGTCTGCTTTTTCGTAGCTGATGGCGAAGACCTTCTTTGCCGTCTGCTAGCAGACGGCAAAGAGCTGGCAGATGGCAAAGTAGCTGATTCCAGTAGTGTAGGATCGATAAACTTGAGGATATTATTACCAACTTGGGAACCGCTTTTTCTTCCGTAAAGAATACTCCAAGTCCTCCCACTAAAATTGCCAAGCTTATGTATGTTCCTAAAAATAAGGGTGAATCCTCTAGTAAGGAAACTGCGGATCTCAAACCTATAAGTATTCATCCCAATCTTTTTGCTATCATTAAGGAGCCATTTGTTACAAATGAATTTTTCGATCTTGTGCCTAAAAGTTTTATAATCAATAAAAAGAAAGAAATTCCTAAAGATGGTAGATGCCTCATTGAAGAATTGCCAACCAAAGATAGCAATACCTAAATCTATCCTTGTTTTTTATGCCTAGCTAGGGGCGTTAAACGATAGCGCTTGTTGGGAGGAAACCCAATTTTGTTTTTATTCCTTGCTTTTTGCTCCTGTTTAGTAATAAATAAATTTTCTAGCCTCTGTTTAGGTTGTGTTTTTTTGTGTTTAATTAGTGTTTGTCCAAGTAGAACCGTTGGGAAGACTTGGGAAAGTATTGATATCTTGCTGTAAAAACAGAAACTTTAGCGCTCACGGGAACTGCTGCCATTTTTATTTGGAAAGTTATATTTAGTTAATTATTTTTGCAGATGATTAATAGATAAATTCCTCACGTCCATAAATTTATTTTAGAATTTTTGGGGTTCCAGATCTTGCGCTAGCTACAGATTACTACAGACTATTCTGTTTTTGACATATTCTGTTTTTCATGTGTTGTTTGCTTATTTTGATGAATCTATGGCTAGTAAAATAGTTTATAAACCATAGAGAAGTTGGAATACAGTAGGTTTAATACCAATATAAATAAAGAATGAGTTCATTACAGTACCTTTAAGTGGTATTTTGTTTTCTTTCGCTAACGGAGCTCACGAGATTTTCTACTTTAAGTTTTGTGTTGTGAAGTTTTCAGGTTTTGGGTAAAGATTTGATGGATTATTGAACAAGGAGTGGCAAGAGTGTAACACCCTCGATGCGACTATAGCTCCCACGTGTCGAGGCATGACTTAGAGACATAATCGCATTGAAGGCATATGTCGCAAGTGAGGTAATCTTCACACAACCCATGTAATACATAAGGGAAAGAGATACATAGTTGGCTTACAATCGCCACTTCACACAATTACATGAATAAACATTACATCAATCAAATACACTCATGGTCCGACTACGGAACCAAAATAAAAGAAGAACCCCAAAAGCGATAAAGGTCCCCGATCGACCCCAACTGGGCTCCACTACTGATCAACTAGAACGAAACAACACAAAGTACAAGATCTTCATCGAGCTCCTCCTGAGCTTGGTTGCGTCATCTGCACGGTCTCATCGGCACCTGCAAGCTGGTTTTGGAAGTATCTGTGAGCCACGGGGACTCAGCAATCTCGCACCCTCGCGATCAAGACTATTTAAGCTTATGGGTAAGGTAAAAGGTATGAGGTGGAGCTGCAGCATGCGACTAGCATATATGGTGGCTAACATACGCAAATGAGAGCGAGAAGAGAAGGCAAAGCACGGTCGATAAAAGTATGATCAAGAAGTGATCCTAAAACAACCTACGTCAAGCATAACTCCAACACCGTGTTCACTTCCCGGACTCCGCCGGAAAGCGACCATCACGGTTACACACGCGGTTGATTCATTTTAATTAAGGTCAAGTTCAGGTTTTCTACAACCGGACGTTAACAAATTCCCATCTGCCCATAACCGCGGGCACGGCTTTCAAAAGTTCAAATCCCTGCAGGGGTGTCCCAACTTAGCCCTATCACAAGCTCTCACGGTCAACGAAGGAATAGACCTCCACCCGAGACATTCCGATCAGACTCGGTATCCCGGTACAACAAGACATTTCGACAGGGTAAAACAAGACCAGCAACACCGCCCGAATGTGCCGACAAATCCCGATAGGAGCTGCACATATCTCTTTCTCAGGGCACACTCAGATGAGCAAGACGTCGGGTAAGCCAGCCCAGAGTTGCCCCTGGTAGCCTCGGACATCGCTCAGTTGGACCAACACTCAGAGGAGCACTAGCCCGGGGGGTAAAATAATGATGACCCTCAGGAGCGCGACTCCCAAGGGAAAAGAAAAGGGCTAGGTGGCAAATGGTAAAGCCAATGTTGGGCATTGCTGGAGGAGCATTACTTAAGGCGAACTGTCAAGGGGTTCCCATAATAGCCCAACCGCGTAAGGGACGCAAAATCCGGGAACATAACACCGATATGACGGAAACTAGGGCGGCAAGAGTGGAACAAAACACCAGGCATAAGGTCGAGCCTTCCACCCTTTACCAAGTATATAGATGCATTAATTAAATAAGATATATCGTGATATCCCAACAAGTAAACAATATTCCAACAAGGAACAACATCTCCATGTTCCAACAAGGAACAAACTTCAATCTTCACCTGCAACTAACAATGCTATAAGAGGGGCTGAGCAAAGCGGTAACATAGCCAATCAACGGTTTGCTAGGACATGGTGGGTTAGAGGTTTGACATGGCAATTGGGAGGCTGACAAGCAAATGGTAGGCATCGTAGCATTGGCATAGCAAGAGCGAGCAAACTAGCATAGCAAAGATAGTAGTGATTTCGAGGGTATGATCATCTTGCCTGAAATCCCGCAAGGAAGAAGAACGAGTCCATGAAGAAGACAAACGGACGTAGACGAACGGGTCCTCACAAACGCGACGTTACCGGAATGAACCCGAAGAAGCAACACCGGAAAGGAGCAAACAACAAAGTAAACAATCACCACAACAACATGGCACGATGCACAATCAAGTATGATGCATGTCCGGTTTAAAGAGGCATGGCATGGCAAAATGCACAAGCAATCCTACAAATTAAGTGGAGCTCAATATGCAACGAGTTGCATATTGACGAGACACCACATCAATTATTTAGTTAGATCTCATTTATGTGCCCAACAATATTAAATGTTGTTAAACATGGCAAGAGGGTGACGCAAATGAAAACTACCTATCTAGTCAAGGTTAAATGAGGCCGGAAGCAACGAACAACAATTCTGGAAACTCCTCATGTGCAAATATTAGGTTAGGTCCTGTTCTGTCCTAAACACAATTTTAGAGTTGTTAAACATGCAAGATGAGTGCACCATGTTAAACTAGGCAAAATTCTACCCCATTTACATATAAAGATTATTAAAATCCGAGTTACGGTTAATTAGTTATGAATTAAATCATTTTAACATGGCATAGGAGTAAATTAATGCAAACAACATTTTAAGCATTTCAAACATAGATGAAAGTTGGATATTATTAATCTACACAAAATTCTGAGCAAGTTTCATATATAAAACATTTTAATCCGATGCACGGTTGTGGGGTTGTTAAATGCATGATGTTCAAGGGTTTTTCTGCAAAACTGTAAACTCCTGGATAAATGGACAAATTCGCAGCGCACAAAAAAATATGGGCTGAATCTGAAACAGGGCAGGCGGTGGGGGCTCTCTCACCACGGGCTTCGGCCCGGTAGAAGGAGGAGGAGGCAGGCCGGCGATGCTGGGTCTCGGATCTGGTTGGCGGCCCAGCAGAGAGGAGGGGCTGGCGCTGGGCCTTGACGCGGCGCTGGGCCGGGTGGAGCTGGGCCGGATCGGGCTAAGGGGAGGCGGCCCACGCGAGAGGGATCTCGTCCCCGACCTCCCGCCGAGGCCGAGGCGAGCCATGGTGGCGGCGGCAGGGTCCGGTGGTGGCCTGAGGCGACGGGGCGAGGCGGCACCGGCAGGAATGGACAGATCGGGAACTGGGGAAGCCGGATCCGGTGTCGAGGGTGGTCGACGGCGCTCGGGGATGCGGGATCCGGCAGGGTGGATCTGGAAGCAATGGCCTCACCTGCGAGAGAGAGAACGAGAGGTGAGCGCTGGGAGGAGAAGAAAGAGAGAAGAGAGAGGGACGGCGGAGCTCTGGCCTCAGGTGGAGGTCGCTGGCGGAAGCACTCCGGTGGCCGGAAGAAAGAGGCGAAGCGCGAGGCGGCGCGGGGCTCCAGCGGGAGGAGGCATACGAGCGGCTGCGGGCGAGCGTGCTCGGGCGCACAGCGGCAGGGCGATTCGGGCTCGAGCGGCCCGGAGCGGGCCTCCCATGGGCTCTGAGGGCCGCGGCGAAGTGGGGCGCAGGGGAGGACACGCGGCGATGCGGGAGTGGGTGCAGGGGCAGCGCGGCTGACGTGGCGGCGGCGGCGGGTGGCTTTGGCGGCGACAAGTGGCAGCGGGGTGCTGGTTGGGCGCTGAAAGCGAGGAAGGAGGGGGGTTGGCTGCGGCAGGAGGTAGGGGAGGGGGCTAAGTTTCCCAAAATGGACTAGGGGTGTCCTTATATAGCAAATTTTGCTAGGGTTTGGGGGTTAGGAGGGGTTTTTCGAGCCGTACGATCGCGATCGGACGACCCGGAGCGGAGGGGGTTAGATAGGTGGGCTAGTGGGCTGTGAAGAGAGGTTGGGCTGAGATGAGAGGAGAGGAGTGCAGCCCGGCAACTGTATCCGGAGACCGAAAATGTCCGACTTTTTGACCGACTATAATGCCGCTATTGTTTAACGGTTGGGCTATCAAACGAACTCCGAATGCGATGAAACCTGACAGACGGTCTATCTACACTATAATAAGACCGCACGTCAACTCTCATCCCATTCCGAGAACATTTTCCGGCCACTAATAAAATAATATTTCGGACATGCCTCGGGCGCGTGCAAGTGTGTCTGGGCTCAGAACGGACAACGGAAGGAACGAGGAGACCGGGATGGATGCAAGTTTTGAAAACATGATGATGCAATGCACATGATGACATGGCAACAATAGCGAATAACTGGAGGACACCTGGCACAACGGTCTCGGGGCGTTACAACACTCCACCACTACGAGAGGATCTCGTCCCGAGATCTAGAATGGCACCGGAGGGAAAACGGAGGAGAAAGAGAATAGGTAAACTAAGTTGCTTCTTCGACAAACGAGTGAAACCATGAACCTTGAAAAGGTTAACCCATTTCGAGAAAAGAATACAACGAAGATGACGAATTTGAAAACCACTCCGTTAGAAAAGAGGGACAAAGAACATTGCGAAAAACCCTTGAGGTTGAAGGGCAAGATATATATTGAAAAACGCTCCGGTTAAGGAAGGGGATCAAGGAAAACCAAAATTCGGGCAGCACTCCGGTTGAAAAGAAAAGGAATTGAATAATAACTTGATAAGGTGATAGAACTTGAAAAGAGGGCTCGACACTCCGGTTAAATGGACAATCATGAAAAGAACATGATCTTGACACAACAAGAAGATGGGTTGAAGAGAACAACAACACGACGCCTCCGGAATGAAAGAATAGAAGTTGTATCGACGGAACAAAAGAACGGAGAAGAAAACAACATCTTCTACCTCCAATGAGCTTGAAAGCATCTTAAAGAGAAGGGTCACACGGAGTTGTTGAAACAATCCACCACGAAAAGAATAAACTTGATATGGTCTTATGGAAAACATCTCAAATTATGAGGTGACAGCCTGCCACTCACAGGAAAAGAATTGATTGGATTTATATGAACAAGGAGATGAGAAACTCAATTCACTGGGAGGATAATAGAAGAACTTGGGTCAATTATAAGCACCATAAATAGCAACAATCCTCAGGGAAGGCTTTAGGTGAAATATAACCCAAGGTAACTCCAATGACGAGATTGATGGATTTAAAATATCTCATTCTTGACAACATGTGAATCATGAAACATGAATTCCAATTATCAAGAATGACATAATACCACCTCCAATGATACGGATAAAGAAAGCACTCCGGATTACAATATGAAGAAAGCTTGAGCTCCTTTGAAAAGAATCTCGATGAACACTTCGAAAAGGAATTAAATCCTTGATGGACCATTATGTAGAACCTCCATGAAGAACTCCGGTAAACAAAAGAATGAAAAGAAAGAGAAATTGGAAACACAAGGTGAATCCTTGCAATGATTTAGACGGATCTCCGTGATAATTAGAGCTTGGAACTCCGGGAAAAAGAGAAGATGAAACAAATGAAACCGAGAGTTTGAAGGGCCTCCGGAATAAGAATTAATCATTAGGATGAAACAAGAATAATAATTACATTATGCTTATCCATCACCAATTTAAATTGATGACAATCAACGGATTTGGCACACTACTCATTCTCGTAGAAAGGATTAAGAGAGATATTGCATAAACTCGAGAAAATCTTCAATGAACCATCAGTAGGATAGAAACAACAAATAAATTGATATGATAAGAAAGAAGAAGAAATCTTGAACAAATCCACCGTAAGAATTGAAAATGATCGAAGTAGGGGTGCATCACCGGTAAGAATTAGCAAATGAACGAAGGTGCTTGAGAGAATTTAGATACAAGAGAACGAAGAGATCACGAACTGTTTAGAGATTACTTGAACGAAACACCGGTAAGATAGGAGAAAGAGAGCTGAAAGCTGAGAATGAATAAATCTTAGATGATGGGCTCTGGATGAACAAACTGAAAAGGCTCCTGAATTACTCCGGATGGTTGAAAAGAATATCTCACAATCACAAATAATTATGAGAGGATGGCAACAAGATAGAATCGCGAATCTTGAAGAGAATGGAGCAAGATTGAGAGAGAAAAATCTTCTTCGGTCTACAAATCCCCGAGAATGATGACGGGAAACGCCACCAAGAATTATTGAGGCACACCGGAATGAAGAATGGAAAAGTTGAGCCAACGATGAAAAGAAAATTGAGAGATCTTGGAGAAATACATTTGACTGATGATAACTCATTCTTACGTCAAACTTGGAAAAGAATTTGAAAAGATCCGGAAAATAAGAAGAGTCAGGTAAGATCCTGGGAAAAGGCCTGTGGGTTAGGGCCCACTCAAAAGATACACCGGAAATGATTACTTGAAAAGGAGAATGCACCGGTTGAATTAAATGGATTGAATGAGATAACATCCCCGAAAAGAGATTGAACGAAAGCAGAGTGGAGACACGAATCTTGGAGATATCTTGAGCACTCCGGAACAATTGAATAGCAAGAAGTGAATTATTATGAGGTGCACCGGTATGAAAAACATTTGAAACAAGGAAAAGAATGTGATCAAACACCGAAAGCTTGAATTGAAACCACCGGAGAAGAAAGAGAACGAAGAATGATGAACTAGAAGCTTCGTTAGCATCTTCTTGAGAATCACCAGATAAGAACATTGAAGGAAAAGAGTGAAGAGACTTCCATGAATAAGTTGGATACTTGATTAGAAATCTGAGTCCTTGAAGAAAAAGGGAGGGTGGGCGGGAAAAACAAAGGCAAGCTTGGAGACGGATGAAACAAACACCGTTGAGAAGAAATGATAATAGATCTTGCGAATGTTGAAGTGATCGGATCCACTTGAAGAGAATCACGCCGGTTGAAAAGGATTGATAGCACAATCTCGATGATCAAGAAGGATTAGTGTTCACATCGAGGTATGAGAACACCGCTTAGAGAAGGTATGGAATCAACATTTGACTTTGAAGCAACTCGAATACCACAACTCAAAACAAAAACAAAGAATTGGCTTGCGGAATAAGCCGGAACAAACATATGATAGAGATTTCGTCCGAAGTTTTCGTGGTGGGGCCTACACGGGCTCGATCGTACAGCACCATCATGTACAAGGCAGTGCACATGACATACGAAGCGTCCCCGAGTCGGCATAGCCAAGGACTCTTTAAGACACAACGAGACCACTGTAAAACCGACCGTGAATAGGCGGACCACTAGACGCCGAACCCCAATTTCATATCATACATCTGTCGGAAAGATATCCTAAGAGCTACTTGAATTCCCACCTATTAAACTCCCGAAATTTTCCGGTTATGCAATCAGGTGTTGGGGATACAGGGGAAGCATAATATCTCACCCAAACTAGCAAATCCTACATCCAGCTGTATCCATCCTTCAACACATAACCAAGAAACCTTCGGAAATCATCTACCTCAACCTTCGAAAAGCATCCATTATACAAGTTATGGCGATACTCCCGAACTCCCGCCCCAGTACTGGGTGGCGTCGAGGTTATCTCACCAACGAACTGCATAAAAGAGATTTTCAATGTCGGCGTACTAAACTCGGGTATTCCAGAACTGCAATGATAAAATTATGACGACAACACCTCAGAGCTCAACTCCCTGGGACACTTCCACTAAACCCCGGACAGGAGGCACCAAGACAATGTTCTCATCATAAAACCATCGGAACGATTCCAAGATACCCGCGTGATCCTAAAAAAATTAGTGAAATTTGAGAAGAGAAGAGTCAAAACTCTACGTCAGGAAGCCTTGCCAGAGCGATGAAGGGACTGGGGAGTAAAAAGAATTCCTAAACTCTCCGATATATAATTCCTAGAAGACTCAAAACATTTTTCTAGACACAACTCGGCCGCTAAAAACGATCAAGCAATGGGGCTCCTAAGGTCGGGGAAGGCTCTGATACCAACTTGTAACACCCTCAATGCGACTATAGCTCCCACGTGTCGAGGCACGACTTAGAGACATAATCGCATTGAAGGCATATGTCGCAAGTGAGGTAATCTTCACACAACCCATGTAATACATAAGGGAAAGAGATACATAGTTGGCTTACAATCGCCACTTCACACAATTACATGAATAAACATTACATCAATCAAATACACTCATGGTCCGACTACGGAACCAAAACAAAAGAAGAACCCCAAAAGCGACAAAGGTCCCCGATCGACCCCAACTGGGCTCCACTACTGATCAACTAGAACGAAACAACACAAAGTACAAGATCTTCATCGAGCTCCTCCTGAGCTTGGTTGCGTCATCTGCACGGTCTCATCGGCACCTGCAAGCTGGTTTTGGAAGTATCTGTGAGCCACGGGGACTCAGCAATCTCGCACCCTCGCGATCAAGACTATTTAAGCTTATGGGTAAGGTAAAAGGTATGAGGTGGAGCTGCAGCATGCGACTAGCATATATGGTGGCTAACATACGCAAATGAGAGCGAGAAGAGAAGGCAAAGCACGGTCGATAAAAGTATGATCAAGAAGTGATCCTAAAACAACCTACGTCAAGCATAACTCCAACACCGTGTTCACTTCCCGGACTCCGCCGGAAAGCGACCATCACGGTTACACACGCGGTTGATTCATTTTAATTAAGGTCAAGTTCAGGTTTTCTACAACCGGACGTTAACAAATTCCCATCTGCCCATAACCGCGGGCACGGCTTTCAAAAGTTCAAATCCCTGCAGGGGTGTCCCAACTTAGCCCTATCACAAGCTCTCACAGTCAACGAAGGAATAGACCTCCACCCGAGACATTCCGATCAGACTCGGTATCCCGGTACAACAAGACATTTCGACAGGGTAAAACAAGACCAGCAACACCGCCCGAATGTGCCGACAAATCCCGATAGGAGCTGCACATATCTCTTTCTCAGGGCACACTCAGATGAGCAAGACGTCGGGTAAGCCAGCCCAGAGTTGCCCCTGGTAGCCTCGGACATCGCTCAGTTGGACCAACACTCAGAGGAGCACTGGCCCGGGGGGGTAAAATAATGATGACCCTCAGGAGCGCGACTCCCAAGGGAAAAGAAAAGGGCTAGGTGGCAAATGGTAAAGCCAATGTTGGGCATTGCTGGAGGAGCTTTACTTAAGGCGAACTGTCAAGGGGTTCCCATAATAGCCCAACCGCGTAAGGGACGCAAAATCCGGGAACATAACACCGATATGACAGAAACTAGGGCGGCAAGAGTGGAACAAAACACCAGGCATAAGGCCGAGCCTTCCACCCTTTACCAAGTATATAGATGCATTAATTAAATAAGATATATCGTGATATCCCAACAAGTAAACAATATTCCAACAAGGAACAACATCTCCATGTTCCAACAAGGAACAAACTTCAATCTTCACCTGCAACTAACAACGCTATAAGAGGAGCTGAGCAAAGCGGTAACATAGCCAATCAACGGTTTGCTAGGACATGGTGGGTTAGAGGTTTGACATGGCAATTGGGAGGCTGACAAGCAAATGGTAGGCATCGTAGCATTGGCATAGCAAGAGCGAGCAAACTAGCATAGCAAAGATAGTAGTGATTTCGAGGGTATGATCATCTTGCCTGAAATCCCGCAAGGAAGAAGAACGAGTCCATGAAGAAGACAAACGGACGTAGACGAACGGGTCCTCACAAACGCGACGTTACCGGAACGAACCGAAGAAGCAACACCGGAAAGGAGCAAACAACAAAGTAAACAATCACCACAACAACATGGCACGATGCACAATCAAGTATGATGCATGTCCGGTTTAAAGAGGCATGGCATGGCAAAATGCACAAGCAATCCTACAAATTAAGTGGAGCTCAATATGCAACGAGTTGCATATTGACGAGACACCACATCAATTATTTAGTTCGATCTTGTTTATGTACCCAACAATATTAAATGTTGTTAAACATGGCAAGAGGGTGACGCAAATGAAAACTACCTATCTAGTCAAGGTTAAATGAGGCCGGAAGCAACGAACAACAATTCCGGAAACTCCTCATGTGCAAATATTAGGTTAGGTCCTGTTCTGTCCTAAACACAATTTTAGAGTTGTTAAACATGCAATATGAGTGCACCATGTTAAACTAGGCAAAATTCTACCCCATTTACATATAAAGATTATTAAAATCCGAGTTACGATTAATTAGTTATGAATTAAATCATTTTAACATGGCATAGGAGCAAATTAATGCAAACAACATTTTAAGCATTTCAAACATAGATGAAAGTTGGATATTATTAATCTACACAAAATTCTGAGCAAGTTTCATATATAAAACATTTTAATCCGATGCACGGTTGTGGGGTTGTTAAATGCATGATGTTCAAGGGTTTTTCTGCAAAACTGTAAACTCCTGGATAAATGGACAAATTTGCAGCGCACAAAAAAAATATGGGCTGAATCTGAAACAGGGCGGGCGGTGGGGGCTCTCTCACCACGGGCTTCGGCCCGGTAGAAGGAGGAGGAGGCAGGCCGGCGATGCTGGGTCTCGGATCTGGTTGGCGGCCCAGCAGAGAGGAGGGGCTGGCGCTGGGCCTTGACGCGGCGCTGGGCCGGATCGGGCGAAGGGGAGGCAGCCCGCGCGAGAGGGATCTCGTCCCCGACCTCCCGCCGAGGCTGAGGCGAGCCATGGTGGCGCGGCAGGGTCCGGTGGTGGCCTGAGGCGGCGGGGCGAGGCGGCACCGGTAGGAATGGACAGATCGGGAACTGGGGAAGCCGGATCCGGTGTCGAGGGTGGTCGACGCGCTCGGGGATGCGGGATCCGGCGGGGTGGATCTGGCAGCAATGGCCTCACCTGCGAGAGAGAGAACGAGAGGTGAGCGCTGGGAGGAGAAGAAAGAGAGAAGAGAGAGGGACGGCGGAGCTCTGGCCTCAGGTGGAGGTCGCCGGCGGCAGCACTCCGGTGGCCGGAAGAAAGAGGCGAAGCGCGAGGCGGCGCGGGGCTCCAGCGGGAGGAGGCATACGAGCGGCTGCGAGTGAGTGTGCTCGGGCGCACAGCGGCAGGGCGATTCGGGCCCGAGCGGCCCGGAGCGGGCCTCCCATGGGCTCTGAGGGCCACGGTGAAGTGGGGCGCAGGGGAGGACACGTGGCGATGCGGGAGTGGGTGCAGGGGCAGCGCGGCTGACGTGGCGGCGGCGGCGGGTGGCTTTGGCGGCGACAAGTGGCAGCGGGGTGCTGGTTGGGCGCTGAAAGCGAGGAAGGAGGGGGGTTGGCTGCGGCAAGAGGTAGGGGAGGGGGCTAGGTTGCCCAAAATGGACTAGGGGTGTCCTTATATAGCAAATTTTGCTAGGGTTTGGGGGTTAGGAGGGGTTTTTCGAGCCGTACGATCGCGATCGGACGACCCGGAGCAGAGGGGGTTAGATAGGTGGGCTAGTGGGCTGTGAAGAGAGGTTGGGCTGAGATGAGAGGAGAGGAGTGCAGCCCGGCAACTGTATCCGGAGACCGAAAACGTCCGACGTTTTGACCGACTATAATGCCGCTATAGTTTAACGGTTGGGCTATCAAACGAACTCCGAATGCGATGAAACCTGACAGACGGTCTATCTACACTATAATAAGACCGCACGTCAACTCTCATCCCATTCCGAGAACATTTTCCGGCCACTAATAAAATAATATTTCGGACATGCCTCGGGCGCGTGCAAGTGTGTCTGGGCTCAGAACGGACAACGGAAGGAACGAGGATACCGGGACGGATGCAAGTTTTGAAAACATGATGATGCAATGCACATGATGACATGATAAGATGCAACACGCAAGCACATGACATGGCAACAATAGCGAATAACTGGAGGACACCTGGCACAACGGTCTCGGGGCGTTACAAAGAGCCTAAGCTTGGGGATGCCCATGGAACCCCCAAGATAATCTAAGGACACCTAAAAGCCAAAGCTTGGGGATGCCCCGGAAGGCTTCCCCTCTTTCGTCTATTTCTATCGGTAACTTTACTTGGAGCTATATTTTTATTCACCACATGATATGTGTTTTGCTTGGAGCATCTTGTATGATTTGAGTCTTTGCTTTTTAGTTTACCACAATCATCCTTGCTGTACACACCTTTTGAGAGAGCCATACATGATTTGGAATTTGTTAGAATACTCTATGTGCTTCACTTATATCTTTTTGAGTTATATAGTTTTGTTCTAGTACTTCACTTATATCTTTTAGAGCACGGTGGTGGATTTGTTTTATAGAAACTATTGATCTCTCATGCTTCACTTAGATTATTATGAGAGTCTTAAATAGCATGGTAATTTGCTTAAATAATCCTAATATGCTAGGTATTCAAGATTAGTAAAAAAAATCTTATGAGTGTTTTGAATACTAAGAAAAGGTTGATGCTTGATGATTGTTTTGAGATATGGAGGTAATAATATCAAAGTCGTGCTAGTTGAGTAGTTGTGAATTTGAGAAATGCTTGTGTTGAAGTTTGCAAGTCCCGTACCATGCACGTATGGTAAACGTTATGTAACAAATTTGAAACACGAGGCGTTATTTGATTGTCCTCCTTATGAGTGGCGGTCGGGGACGAGCGATGGTCTTTTCCTACCAATCTATCCCCCTAGGAGCATGCGTGTAGTGCTTGGTTTTTGATGACTTGTAGATTTTTGCAATAAGTATGTGAGTTCTTTATGATTAATGTTGAGTCCATGGATTATATGCACTCTCACCCTTCCATCATTGCTAGCCTCTTCGGTACCGTGCATTTCCCTTTCTCATATTGAGAGTTGGTGCAAACTTCGCCGGTGCATCCAAACCCCGTGATATGATACGCTCTTTCACACATAAAACTCCTTATATCTTCCTCAAAACAGCCACCATACCTACCTATTATGGCATTTCCATAGCCATTCCGAGATATATTGCCATGCAACTTTCCACCATTCCGTTTATCATGACACATCCATCATTGTCATATTGCTTAGCATGATCATGTAGTTGACATAGTATTTGTGGCAAAGCCACCGTTCATAATTCTTTCATACATGTCACTCTTGGTTCATTGCATATCCCGGTACACCACCGGAGGCATTCATATAGAGTTGTATCTTGTTCTAAGTATCGAGTTGTAATTCTTGAGTTGTAAGTAAATAGAAGTGTGATGACCATCATTCATAGAGCATTGTTCAAAAAAAAGGCCAAAAAAGGGAAGGCCAAATATATATATAAGGGACAATGCTACTATCCTTTGCCACACTTGTGCTTCAAAGTAGCACCATAATCTTCATGATAGAGAGTCTTTTGTTTTGTCACTTTCATATACTAGTGGGAATTTTTCATTATAGAACTTGGCTTGTATATTCCAACAATGGGCCTCCTCAAGTGCCCTAGGTCTTCGTGAGCAAGCAAGTTGGATGCACACCCACTTAGCTTCTTTTGTTGAGCTTTCATACATTTATAGCTCTAGTGCATCTGTTGCATGGCAATCCCTACTCCTTGCATTAACATCAATCGATGGGCATCTCCATAGCCCATTGATTAGCCTCGTTGATGTGAGACTTTCTCCTTTTTGTATTCTCCACATAACCCCCATCATATTCTATTCCACCCATAGTGCTATATCCATGGCTCGCGCTCATATATTGCGTGAAAGTTTATAGGTTTGAGATTACTAAAGTATGAAACAATTGCTTGGCTTGTCATCGGGGTTGTGCATGATGAGAGCATTCTTGTGTGACGAAAATGGAGCATGACTAAACGATATGATTTTGTAGGGATGAACTTCCTTTGGCCATGTTATTTTGAGAAGACATAATTGCTTATTTAGTATGCTTGAAGTATCATTATTTTTATGTCAATATGAACTTTTATCTTGAATCTTTCGGATCTGAATATTCATACCACAATTAAGAAGAATTACATTAAAATTATGCCAAGTAGCACTCCGCATCAAAAAATTTGTTTTTATCATTTACCTACTCCAGGACGAGCAGGAATTAAGCTTGGGGATGCTTGATACGTCTCCAACGTATCTATAATTTTTGATTGCTCCATGCTATATTATCTACTGTTTTGGACATTATTGGGCTTTATTATCCACTTTTATATTATTTTTGGGACTAACCTATTAACCGGAGGCCCGGCCCAGAATTGCTGTTTTTTGCCTATTTTAGGGTTTCGAAGAAAAGGAATATCAAACGGAGTCCAAATGGAATGAAACCTTCGGGAATGTGATTTTCTCACCGAACATGATCCTGGAGACTTGGACCCTACGTCAAGAAACAAAGGAGGAGGCCACGAGGTAGGGGGCGCGCCTACCCCCCCCCCCCCCAGGCGCGCCCTCCACCCTCGTGGGCCCCCTGTTGCTCCACCGACGTACTCCTTCCTCCTATATATACCTACGTACCCCCAAACGATCAGAGAAGGATCCAAAACCCTAATTCCACCGCCGTAACTTTCTGTATCCACGAGATCCTATCTTGGGGCCTGTTCCGGAGCTCCGCCGGAGGGGGTATCCATCACGGAGGGCTTCTACATCAACACCATAGCCCCTTCGATGAAGTGTGAGTAGTTTACCTCAGACCTTCGGGTCCATAGTTATTAGCTAGATGGCTTCTTCTCTCTTTTTGGATCTCAATACAATGTTCTCCCCCTCTCTTGTGGAGATCTACTCGATGTAATCTTATTTTTGTGGTGTGTTTGTTGAGACCGGTGAATTGTGGGTTTATGATCAAGATTATCTATGAACAATATTTGAATCTTCTCTGAATTCTTTTATGTATGATTGGTTATCTTTGCAAGTCTCTTCGAATTATCAGTTTGGTTTGGCCTACTAGATTGATCTTTCTTGCAATGGGAGAAGTGCTTAGCTTTGGGTTCAATCTTGTGGTGTCCTTTCCCAGTGACAGTAGGGGCAGCAAGGCACGTATTGTATTGTTGCCATCGAGGATAACAAGATGGGGTTTTTATCATATTGCATGAATTTATCCCTCTACATCATGTCATCTTGCTTAAGGCGTTACTCTGTTTTCATGAACTTAATACTCTAGATGCATGCTGGATACCGGTCGATGAGTGGAGTAATAGTAGTAGATGCAGGCAGGAGTCGGTCTACTTGTCTCGGACGTGATGCCTATATACATGATCATACCTAGATATTCTCATAACTATGCTCAATTCTGTCAATTGCTCAACAGTAATTCGTTCACCCACCGTAAAATACCTATGCTCTTGAGAGAAGCCACTAGTGAAACCTATGGCCCCCGGGTCTATCTTCATCATATTAATTTTCCAATACTTAGTTATTTCCTTTGCTTTTTACTTTGCTTTTATTACTTTGCATCTTTATCACAAAAATACCAAAAATATTATCTTATCATATCTATCAGATCTCACTCTCGTAAGTGACCGTGAAGGGATTTACAACCCCTTATCGTGTTGGTTGCGAGGAGTTATTTGCTTTGTGCAGGTACGAGGGACTCGCGCGTAGCCTCCTACTGGATTGATACCTTGGTTCTCAAAAACTAAGGGAAATACTTACGCTACTTTGCTGCATCACCCTTTCCTCTTCAAGGGAAAACCAACGCAGTGCTCAAGAGGTAGCACATATTGTAAGACCAAATAATGGTCAAGAGTGTAATTTGACCCGGGGATACCGACTCCCCTATGTTTGAAGTCGGGTAAACATCACACACTAAAAAGATGGTAGTGAAGCCAAGAGTTCTGGCATTCACACAGTTCGAATATGTTTTGTTGGCTGAAAGTTGGTTGAACATTGGCATCGATCCGGTATGTGAAACAAAGCATAAAGGCATCAAATATTGGGAAAAATCACAAACTTATTCATGAGAAAAAAACACCACAACCAATTGTTAGTGACGTGGTGTGTGCTCTCTCCAACATAGATGGTCCACGATCCTAGAGAATGTGAGCAAGTTTGTTGGTTTCCTCAAAATAAGTGGTCGGCGGAAACTAAAGGGGCATCGAAGACTTTGGCAGCCGCTTTGTAACAACAAACCGAGAATAAGCCATTCACTTTGTCCCATTGTTGGATGAGACTGAATGGGAAGCCAAAGTGGAAAACTTTTCTTGAGGACATCCAATACGACGCCAAGAAGATGAAGAAAAACGATGGGTAGCTCCAATCAATCAATTGGATTGTATGATGACGGAGAGGAAAATGATGGGGCGGGCATACAAGCCACCATTCCAAAGAGGAACCGGTAGGTCATGGTAAACAAGTGGGAGAAGGACAGGATCGCGTGTGATGGCGCAACAAGCATAATGTGTCCGTCACTTGGACATGCATTTTCCTGCCAAGTTGGTTAAGGAGGACAGGTACAAGATCTTCATGTGCAAAAGGATAAGGTGGAGTTCGACCGGGAGAGGTTGAACATTGGAGCAGGACAAAATAGAATTGGAGAGGTAAGACAAGATTGCAACATGGGAGCTTGAAAAGACGGTACATTGGACGAAATTCAGCGAGCGAGAGAGAGGGGGAGAGAGACAGAGAGAGAAGTTAAGCCTTGAGAGAGAGACGGAGGAGTCGAGGATCATATTGTAGGACACTAGTCTCTTGGATAAAAAGACGAGAAATGGTTGATAGTTATGAAGAAGAAGATCAACGATCACAACAATGAAGGTGTTTGAATCATTTGTGTATCGCATATCTACGTATGAATTCTTGAATTTTATTTTGAAATGTAATAAATTGTTGAATTGTGTTTATTTTGTATCATCGGATTGATGATGAATTTGTGCTATATGATGGGCCTGCGGGGATTTGCTTCGATATGAAGTTTGACATATTTGGAGTATGGTTGTTCGGAAGGACAAATGAGGACATGCCCGATGTTCTCCATGAACGGGTTCAGATGTGTCCCGGGACGTATAGTGGCCCGGATTTCCTAACTTCGGTTCAATGGCGGAGCTGGGGGTATTCCTGGGTATTCCCTGGAATACCAAGGAATTTTGTGCAAAAAAAATTACTACATATATCAATATACTGACTTGGCCCAGCCCATCCCAAACACAACGACGCGGGGCGGCAGACAGGAGCGACTAGGCGTCTGGTCTCATGCGCGAGTAGCAGACCGAATCCCCTTTCCGCTTTCCCTAACCTAGCGCTAGCTGAGGCTCCGTGTAACACCCTCGATGCGACTATAGCTCCCACGTGTCGAGGCACGACTTAGAGACATAATTGCATTGAAGGCATATGTCGCAAGTGAGGTAATCTTCACACAACCCATGTAATACATAAGGGAAAGAGATACATAGTTGGCTTACAATCGCCACTTCACACAATTACATGAATAAACATTACATCAATCAAATACACTCATGGTCCGACTACGGAACCAAAATAAAAGAAGAACCCCAAATGCGACAAAGGTCCCCGATCGACCCCAACTGGGCTCCACTACTGATCAACTAGAACGAAACAACACAAAGGACACGATCTTCATCGAGCTCCTCTTGAGCTTGGTTGCGTCATCGGCACGGTCTCATCGTCACCTGCAAGCTGGTTTTGAAGTATCTGTGAGCCACGGGGACTCAGCAATCTCGCACCCTCGCGATCAAGACTATTTAAGCTTATGGGTAAGGTAAAGGTATGAGGTGGAGCTGCAACAAGCGACTAGCATATATGGTGGCTAACATACGCAAATGAGAGCGAGAAGAGAAGGCAAAGCACGGTCGATAAGAGTATGATCAAGAAGTGATCCTAGACTACCTACGTCAAGCATAACTCCAACAACCGTGTTCACTTCCCGGACTCCGCCGGAAAGAGACCGTCACGGTTACACACGCTGTTGATTCATTTTAATTAAGGTCACGTTTAGGTTTTCTACAACCGGACGTTAACAAATTCCCATCTGCCCATAACCGCGGGCACGGCTTTCGAAACTTCAAATCCCTGCAGGGGTGTCCCAACTTAGCCCATCACAAGCTCTCACGGTCAACGAAGGAATAGACCTCCACCCGAGACATTCCGATCAGACTCGGTATCCCGGTACAACAAGACATTTCGACAGGGTAAAACTAAACCAGCAACACCGCCCGAATGTGCCGACAAATCCCGATAGGAGCTGCACATATCTCTTTCTCAGGGCACACTCAGATGAGACTAGCTACGAGTAAAACCAACCCTCAAGTTTCCCCGAGGTGGCCCCGCAGGCAGCTCAGTTCGGACCAACACTCAGAGGAGCACTGGCCCGGGGGGGGTAAAATAATGATGACCCTTGGGCGCGCGACCCCCAAGGGAAAAGAAAAGGCTAGGTGGCAAATGGTAAAACCAATGTTGGGCATTGCTGGAAAAGCTTTACTTAAGGCGAACTGTCAAGGGGTTCCCATTATAGCCCAACCGCGTAAGGGACGCAAAATCCGGGAACATAACGCCGATATGACGGAAAACTAGGGCGGCAAGAGTGGAACAAAACACCAGGCATAAGGCCGAGCCTTCCACCCTTTACCAAGTATATAGATGCATTAATTAAATAAGATATATTGTGATATCCCAACAAGTAAGTAAATGTTCCAACAAGGAACGGCCTCCAATCTTCACCTGCAACTAGCAACGCTATAAGAAGGACTGAGCAAAGCGGTAACATAGCCAATCAACGGTTTGCTAGGACGAGGTGGGTAGGGGCTTGACATGGCAATTGGGAGGCTGACAAGCAAATGGTAGGCATCGTAGCATTGGCATAGCAAAAGAGCGAGCAAACTAGCATAGCAAAGATAGTAGTGATTTCGAGGGTATGATCATCTTGCCTGAGATCCCGCAAGGAAGAAGAACGAGTCCATGAAGAAGACAAACGGACGTAGTTGAACGGATCCTCACAAACGCGACGTTATCGGAACCAACCCGAAGAAGCAATCACCGGAAAAAGAAGCACACAACATAGTAAACAACCAACACATCAACATGGCATGATGCACAAACGAGTATGATGCATGTCCGGTTTAATGAAGCATGGCATGGCAAGGGCACAAACAATCCTACAAATTAGTGGAGCTCAATATGCAACGGGTTGCATATTGACGAAACACCACATCAATTAGTTAGTTCTCTCTCGTTTATGTACCCCAACAATATTAAATGTTGATTAACATGGCAAGAGGTGAAGCACAACAAAACTACCTATCTAGGAAAATTTAAATGAGGCCGGAAGCAACGAACAACAATTCCGAAAAAATCCTCATATGCATAATTTAAGGTTTGGTACTGTTCTGCCCTAAATATTATTTTAGAGTTGTTAAACATGCAAATTAAGGCCAACATGTTAAACTATGCAAAATTCTACCCCATTTACATATAAAGTTTATTAAAATCGGAGTTACGGTTAATTAGTTATGAATTAAATCATTTTAGCATGGCATAGGAGCAAATTAATGCAAACAACATCTTAAATATTTTTAAACATGGATGAAAGTTTGATATTATTAGTCTACACAAAATTCTGAGCAAGTTTCATATATAAATCATTTTAATCCGATGCACCATTTGTGAGTTATTAAATGCATGAACTAGGGGGACTATACTGCAAAACTGTTGTCTCAGGAATAATAGGAAAAATCCCAGGCGCTGAAAAAAAACACATCACGGGCCGAATCTGAGGTAAGCCCAACAGCGAGGAAGAAAAATAGAGGAGGGGGCGCTGGGGTCGGCTCACCCTTGGGCCTGGCCCAGCAGAGGAGGAAGGAGGCCGAGGCGAGGCCGGCTGGGCTGGCGCGGTGCGGATCTGGACCGAAGGCGGGGACGGCACGCTGGGCCTGGGAGGCCACGGCGGGGAGGAGGCCGGCTGGGCCTCGCATCTGGGCCGGATCTGGCACGGCGGCCCAGCGGAGAGGAGGGGCTGGCGCTGGGTCTCGCGCAGGACGCGACCCACGGGGACTGACGCGGAGCGACCCGGTCGGATCGAGGCAGGGTGACGGTGGCGCCCATGGCGACGATGGCCGGCGGCGAACTTGGAGAGAAGCGGCGTCAGGTGAGATCCGATCGGCCAGCGCCGGATCCGGGCGGCCGCAGGGCGGAGGACTCCGGCAGGTGGGCGGCGAACTTGAAGTCGAGGGAGGACGCGCGGCAGTGAACTGCGAGGGTCACCGGCGAGGGTTGCCGGCGTCGGGGAGGCGCGGCGGCCAGTGATGGGAATCTGCGGTGGCGCAGCTCCTGAGGCGGCGTGGCACGAGCGGGAGACCGCGGGTAGGCGGCGGCGACGAGATGGGCTCGCGCGGGCCCGATTTGGGTCCCGCGGGCCGGCGGCGAAGTGGGGCAGCGCGGTGCCATGTGGCGCGCGCGGGTTGGACGAGGGCGGTGGCCGGCTGAGGTGTCGGCCTCTGATTGGTCAGGATGACGAGGCAGCGGCGCTGGACACGTCCAACGGCGGGACGGACAAGTCCGGCGGCGCGGGGAGGAGTGGATCTAGGGTTTAGACTGTGAAATGATCCGAAATTTCGGGGAGGGGTGCCCTTTTATAGGTAGAGGGAGCTAGGAAGCTCCAAATGAGGTGCGGTTTTCGGCCACGCGATCGTGATCGAGCGACCGAGATGATGGAGCAGAGTTAGGTGGGTTTTGGGCCAAAATGGAAGGGTGTTGGGATGCAACACACACGAGGCCTTCTCGGTCCCTCGGTTAACCGTTGGAGTATCAAACGAAGTCCAAATGGTACGAAACTTGACAGGCGGTCTACCGGTAGTAAATCAAGGCCGCTTGGCAAGTCCCGGTCCAATCCGGAAATGTTTAATGCCCACACACAAAAGAAAGGTAGAAATGACCACCGAAGGAGAACGAAGCGCCGGATTGCGAAACGGACAACGGGGAAAAAGCTCGGATGCATGAGACGAACACGCATGCAAATGAAATGCGCATGATGACATGATATGCAATGCATGACACGCAAGCAATGACAAGGCAACAAAAGCGAATAACTGAACGACAACTGGCACATCGGTCTCGGGGCGTTACACTCCAGCAGCGGCGGCGAGCGATTCTGGTCCGGCAGCCAGCCTTCTCCTCTCGCCTCTCCCTCAGTTCCTCCCCTCCACTCCGGCCATCTCCCTCCCCAGCTCCCCTCCCCTCTGTCCGTCCCTCTCCTCCAATCCTCCGCAGCTCCGCCAGGCGCCAGGCCGCCAGTGAGTCCGCCTCCGGCTTCCCCAGCGCGGCGGCTGCCGGCAGCGCCCTCCGTCGACAGTCCGGCCTCGGTTCAGCGCCGTCCAGCAGCAGCAGGCAGCAGGTCCAGCGACAGCGCCGTCCAGCAGCAGCAGGCAGCAGGTCCGGCCTCGGTTCCTCACTTCCTCTGTTTCTTTCCCTCTGTTTCTAACAAATCTGTAGATTATTTAGTGAGTGCTTGTAAATTTAAATGCAGTAAACTGAAATTGCAATAACTTCCTTTACTATGTGATTCATTTCTTGCTTACTAAGAAAATTGAAGTGTTCGTCCCATGTACATTAGGCCATGCCACATTGTCACGGCCACTGATTTCTATTTTGTTTATGTGATTGTCATGCAGATGAAGAAGGATGTTAGCATATTTGAAATGTGGGACAAATCTTCAAATACAAGGAAAATAACATCTACATCCACACCAACTTCTCTTTCCGTTGAGGTTGAGAGCAATCTGCAGCTAACACTAGTGCAAAGACATGGCATTGATGATGAAGCTCCGCAACCGGAGAGGGAGACAACTCCAATTGTAGAAGATGATGAAGTGGTCGATGCAGATGATGAATCAATGCCCCAATTTGAAGCAGATTTGGCAGCTCTGGAACGTGATCCCGGCAAGCGACTTCCCATATCTTCGTATCATGCCAATGACCAAGATAGAGTTAGAAGGAGATACATTGACTTGGGTGCTTGTCAACCAAAGGATCATAAGTTTGAGATCAGAGATTTTAGTGGACATCCCCGTCGCTTTTGCCCTACTTGGTTTAAGGATCATAAGTGGCTTGAGTATAGTGTGCAAGAAGATGCTGCTTTCTGCTTTGTTTGCTACTTGTTCAAGGATAAAACAAAAATTCCTGGAGAAGATGCATTTGTGAACGGTGGGTTTAATAATTGGAAATTGAAAGCTAGATTGAAGAGGCATATTGGTGCTGTTAGTAGTGCTCACGTTGAAGCTCAAGAAAAGTATGATATGTTCACTACACCTACAACATCAATTAGGGAGTCCATTGCTTCAAACACCACACAGTAAAAGGTTCTATATAAGCTCTATGTGACATGGACACTCAAGTGTTTAAGATTCCTATTGCACCAAGGTTTGGCATTTAGAGGACATGATGAAAGTGACGACTCACTAAATAAAGGAAATTTCCTTGTGCTTTTAAATTGGCTAGCAGGAAACTTTGAAGAGGTTGATAGGGTGGTTCTAAAGAATGCTCCACAAAATTGTAAGATGACTTGCCATGATATACAACAAGAGTTGATCAAATGTTGTGCCCAGCTGACTACTAAACTAGTCATTGAAGATCTTGATGGCGGTCATTTTGCAGTACTTGCAGATGAGTCTAGTGATATGTACCAGAATGAACAACTAGTTGTTTGCTTGCGTTATGTGGATAAGAAAGGAAGGACAGTTGTGAGATTTCTTGGTCTTGCCCATGTTGAAGACACTTCCTCTTTGACACTTAAAGCTGCAATTGAGGACATGCTTATGACATACAATTTGAGCTTTGCAATGGTCCGTGGGCAAGGATATGATGGGGCTAGTAATATGAAAGGTAATGCTAATGGCCTGAAGAAACTAATTATGGATGAGTCTCCTCGTGCCTATTATGTCCATTGCTTTACCCATCAACTACAATTAACTCTTGTTGCTGTTGCAAAGGAGAGTGGTGATTGTAATTGGTTCTTTCAACAGCTGGCATGTTTGCTAAATGTTCTAGGCTTTTCTTGTAAAAAGATGAGAATGCTTCAAATAGTTCAAGTGGAGGAACTTATTGCTGCATTAGAGTTGGAAGAAGTAGAAACCGGGACGGGTTTGAATCAAGAAATGGGTATTGGAAGGCCATGTGATACTCATTGGGGCTCTCACTACAAGACTGTCAACCATGTTATCTCTATGTATCCGGCAATAAGGCGTGTTCTAATAAGGATTGCAAAAGAGTATAATGGCACAGAGGCAGTAGCAGCAATGACTATGTTGACATCATTTCGGACATTTGAATTTGTTTTCATGGCACACTTGATGCAAGAAATATTTGAATACACCGATGACTTGAGTAGAGCTTTGCAAAAGAAAGATCAAGATATTGTTAATGCTATGGAGATTGTTGATCTCACAAAGCTGCACTTGCAATGCTTGCGAGAAGATGAAGGGTGGAATGATTTTCTTGAAAATGTCACTTCTTTTGTGTAAAGCACAAGATCGAAGTTGTTGACATGGAGGCTCCTTACTATCCTGCTGGGAGACCAAGAAGAGGGTTCTTCAATGGCGCAAAGAATTACCAACGTTTCAAGGTTGAAATGTTTGTGGGTGTCATTGATAGGCAACTTCAAGAGCTGAATGCAAGATTTGATGGGGTAAACACTGAACTACTTACTTGCATGGCAGCATTCAGTCCACGTAATTCATTTGCTGCTTATGATAAAGAGAAGTTGGTTAGGCTTGCTAGAAAGTTTTATGCTAAGGATTTCACAAATGATGAATTGTCAAGACTTCCATGGCAATTAAGCATGTTCATTTCTCATGTGCGTAAGGATAAAAGGTTTAGCAAGTTGAAGAATCTATGTGAGCTTTCAGATTTGATGGTTGAGACAAGAAAGGATGAACAATATTATATTGTTTACAAACTTCTTAAGTTGGTTCTCATTCTTCCTGTAGCCACTTCTAGCATTGAGAGGGTATTTTCCTCGATGAAATACGTGAAGAATTCACTAAGAAACAAAATGGGTGATGAATATTTGAACAATTGCTTGGTTACATTCGTTGAGAGAGAATTCTTCGGGCAAGTGAAAGATGAGGATGTCATCAATCTCTTCCAGAAAGGGAATCGTAAAGTTATATTGTAATTTCCTTTGCTATTTGTATTTTTTCTTAATTGTTAGAGATATTGCCACAATGATATTTTGCTACTATTATCAATGTATGGTCATTGAGTCATTAATGTTCTCATCTTGCTGTATATTTATTGTTCTATTGTGTTGCTTTGGCATAATCCTTTTTAAAAGAATACCCAGCAGCAAATTCCTGGCTCCGCCACTGCTCCGGTTGTAGATGAGCACGTCCATGGACATATGGATTTACCAACTCTGGTTGTAAATGCTTCGAATCGTATATTCTAGAGTCTTATATCTAAATTTAACAATTTCTCCCCGTAAAATATTTTTAACAATTTCTAAACTCCTTTTATCTTTTTCGTATCAGGGGTCATCAAAATAAGCAAAAAATAGTATTTGTACGTAAACCACCCAATGACCGTTGCATTGTATTGAATATTGATTGGGTGAATTGAAGCTAGCTACTAGCCAGCATACGTACGCACGGTGACATTACACGTGTACATGTAATTTAAGAATCTGTCGTGATCAGGTGCATGGTCGTTTTCCTCCATGAGACAGTCGGCATTAGCTGATGCTGACCTTGTACCACGCAGTAGAGAGAGAGAGAGAGAGTGAGTTTAGTCTAATTAAAGAACTTGACGCCTGATTATAGGAAGTGCTCGCGTCTCTCTCTTTGCATGCAATCAGCATCATCGATGGAATCGAGAAAACGGCCGACCGCCGCACAAGCTCATAAATTGTTCCATTGGATGCGCTCTCTCTCTCTCTCTCTCTCTCTCTGATCAGAGATGATGACGCCGACAAGCTAACCGATGGAGCTTAGAGCGCCTAATGGCCGATCGACATATACTACGTTTTAATTGGTGAACATCGCTATGTCACTGTGTACGTACTGCTGTCTAGCCACTAGCTAGGTCCATCTATCTCGCTGCGCAATTAACTGCTCGCGGTACGTACGTACGTACGTATAAGATGGGGTTTTCGGCCGCCTCGTCTAGTCTGGAAATGGACAGCTGAGATCCTGCGTTCGGCTGGAGCTATCGTACGTGCATGGATGCTACGTACGATCGACCATTAACATTTTTTGTCCACGTAGACTTCGTCGATGACTCCGATGTGCGGCTCGACTAGTCGATCCGAGTACGTACTCGTTTTCAGTTATGGAGCTCGCCATAGTTTGGTCTGGTCGTTGCCGGAGAAAACGCATGCGGACGCAGATGACGGCTTTCTTCTTCCGACGGCGGCGAGAGGCGGCTCACGCTCAAGTAGGCCGCCGGCGGCCGGCCGGTTCCCGGTTTTTTTGCCCCGCCGGTTCCTGGTTACCTGCAATACTGACGACGGAGAGAGGACCAGTACCAGTACCAGTACCACAATTCGGCTGCTCGAGCCGGCAGGAGAGGCGGATGCGACGACGCCGGCAGGAGGGCTCGTGTTACTTCAGGGTTAATCCTTTTTTACGTAAAAAAAATAGAAGGAGGGCACGGAAAGCGTGAATGAGATTCTACCACAGCGTGTGTTCGCCCCATAGCAGGCTGGGCGCGTATATCCACGGAATGTCAGCACTGGAACCAGCCTCGAGCGAATGATTGGTTCGCTACAAGAGGCCTTCCCCGTGAACGTCTTCGTCCGCTACCACCAGAAGCCTCCCCACGCGAACTAAACGGCCAGGCAAACCCTTTGCTAGGCCTTCAGGCCCAACCACCATTACCTTGTACACCCCCCCCCCCAAAAAAAAGATTTGCCATGACGGATGTAGGACCTCGCACCCTCAAAAAAAATGTAGGAGCTCGTTTTTTAATAGCTATAAACAACACAAAATTACAATGATGTTCATAATAAAACTGCAAACGAAATTGGCATGCTCTAAAATAACAAAAAAGTCATGCTCTAAAATGTTTTTTCATTTTCAAGATTCAAGTATTAAAAAAAATTGCCATCTTAAAAACAACAAAAATTGCCATGCTATGTAGCATAGAAAATGAAATAAAAGTAATCGCACGGCAAAAAATTGAAAAGAAAAAAATGTTAACTAGAAACAAGGCAAAACATGCAAATGCATCAATGATCGCATGGCAATTTTGTCAAAAAAATATATGTTTCCTAAAAATGCTGGCAAGTTTTGAAAATTGTGTAATAGCCACATCGCAAAATAGGAGGGGGGGGGGGAGGGGGTATTTCTCAAAAATCATGGCAGATTTGAGAAAAAAAATCCATGATCTGCATAATACAAATGCCATGGTATAAAATATTAAATTGCCATGCAACCTACAATAAAATTATCATGGTCTAATTAATAAAATTGCCATGGTCTAAATAATGAAAGGGAAACGATTCTGATCACCCGATTGATCTTTCTGTGCGCATCGATTGCCTCTGTGGCCGTCGGAACTTTCTTTAATCGGATGGCTCCGAAGCATCCTTTTTCCACAGTCTAGATTTGCAACTGACCTATTGTTGCAATCTTCTCCCCACAACAATTAATTTGTTGCAAGATCTGGATCCTGGCAACCACCAAGCACGCACGCCACCAGATCCGTCGGCGCAGCGACGAGCAAGCTTTCCTTCATCGGCAGCCCTCCCCTCTCTCTCCTCCTATTTCCTCTCCTCGTCGGTTGGGCCCTCTCTCCTGCTCATCTCCTCGGCCATCGGTCGTCTCTACACCGGCCACCTGAAGAGCTCGCCCAAGCCGCCTCCTGCCGGATCCGCTCAGGCAAGATCGACATCTCACTCCCTTGGCTGCCTCCGCCCCTCTGTCGCCCCCGACTTCGCCCGCCTGCATCGAACACTACTGTTGGACGAGGAGGTCGCCATAGGGAGTGTGTTCGTCGTGTCGTGGTTCACAGTGGCGCTCGTCACCTCCTCGAGCTCAACCGCAACCGCCGGTGCCACGGCAGCAACAGTTCCGGCAATGATCTCCGTTGCATAATTTTTCTGTAACAAGACATCTGTTACAAAAAAAAAATTCTACAAATATTCATGCAACATGCTCTCTGTTGCAAAAAAAATCATAGACATTTCTGCAACATGATTCTTGCTGCAAAATAATTCTGCAACCAACCTCTATTTGCAAATGTTTCTGCAACAAGATTTTTGTTACAAAGGATTCCGCAACAAGACTTTTGTTGCAAAAGTAGACGACCACGCGTGGCCGCTAGATTATGCCAGATATGATGGCTCGCGAGGCGGCGGATCTTTTAAAATAGCACACCCTTAAATTGTCATGGTGTGTAAAATAGATTTGCCATAGAACTATCATGGTGTAATTAATAAAATTGCAATGCTTGAATTGAAAAAAATTGCCATGGTGTGTAAAATAGATTTTCCATAGACACATGACAAATTTGGAATGATGCACGGAAATAAATTTTCCATGTAGTTTGGTGTCTAAAAACTGTTGCAAAATATATCAAAACAAATGCGGTTATGACCATTTGTACCTAGTGCAAAAAGCTGCCATCTACATTTTTTTGTAAATTTGCCATGTACCTAAGACAAATTTTTGCATATTTTTGCCACCTAGTAAACATATTTTTGCGCATATATGTACGGTTGATCCATGCATGCACGAGAAAGAGAAAGCCACCGTACGTTGGACTCGTCGTAACAATAAGAGAGTGCTTAATTAAGGCCAGCTTTAATGCCTTGTCCCTCAGATTTGTCCTTTCGGCAACTTTGTCCTTACAAGAAAAAACGTCATCGATCGCAATATTATGTACTAATAATGCACAACTGCCCTTATGTCATACCAGGGCTTGCCCTTGCAATTTTCTTCGCCGATCAGCAGTCTGATGTCCAGATCCAAATCATTTTGAGCTTTTTCAAGAACATGCAACCAAAAGCACAACAGTATAGAAATTGCAAACGCATGAATATGTAATAGAAGTGATTTCGCCGCGCTGTATACAGAGGTAGGAGCACCAAGTGTTTGCCGTAGATGTAACCGAAACAACAGAAATTTCTTTAGAATAACATGCAAAATGTTCATGGTAAAAGCTTCAGTGGTTTCAATCAGATAAATCAAACAGTGAAATCCCCCAATATGTAGAATTCCCTTTGAATCAAAGAGTACTAAATACACGCAACACATGTCCCCTAATTGCATCCAGGTTGGATGAGCAGCGAGATCAATGCCAAATGTAAAATTGGAAAGCATCCAACTACTGTACTTAATAGGGTCTGATGATCATGTGAAGACTAGTGACATCTCAAATTACTCCACAGAATATCAATGGGAGTCGCCGCAAATTGCTATCCAAAACTCTTGCATCACATGTCACTCTCGTAACTTTGATAGTTAAGTTTTGTCATACATGTATTCACGTTAGTTACCAAAATACAGGGAGGTTTGGGTGCACGCTTTCCAAAGCAAAACCTATATTTCAGTGGGACATTATAGTGTGATGCAGATAATAACGAGGCGCTGCACGTAGGCATATCCATATGCAGTATGCACCTTGATAGTTGTCCGATCATTTAACCATGTTTTTCTTCCTTGCACACAATGCAGTTGAGCTAGTATCCTGAGACACAATCAGAAATAATTGAGGCCGGCCAGCCAGACTCCGGTCCGGTATCCCGCTAAGGTCCTCGAGTTCTACCAGAAACTAATGATTTGGCAACCCGGTCTGGCCACATACTGTCCCTCAGACCCTTCCACATCATCCATCCACCATCTCAGCCAAAATCAAGCAAAAAAAATGCATTTGTAATATGTGCCACGAGACAAAAAGAAATACTGGCTACTCATGAAACTCCACAGTGCAAAAACATATAGGGACTGAAAGCACACAAAAATAATATTTTTACTTCTAGTATAAGAAATCTAACAAGATATTATTTCACTTGTGATCAATTTAAACAAGTACACACATATTAACACTCGAATTTAAGGAGTTTTTGGTTTGACCAGTCGAGATCCAAAACTCCAAAGATTTCTAAAGAGGCACTAGTACATTGTGAAATGGTACTATTTCCTGACTTGATGTACTGCTGCCAGTTTGAACTGGTGTGCTGCATGTACTTGCCATGAGGAAAAGGTTGCGTGCAGTGCAGACAGTGTCAGAAGAATAGATCGGGCACAGAAGCTTCCTATCCAGCAAAACCTGACACAGATGTCTGTGGAGCCTGCACATACCTGCTCCTCATTAACTGAGTCGACAGGGGTAACGGACTCCAGCAAGCAAATCCGATTCACTTCAACACAAAAAATAAAATGAAATCGGGGCAGTTGCCTGGTGAAATATGACAATTATTGCAGACCAACTGTTGGACACTTAAATGTCGATATCACCAGACTGCGTAGGGACGTCCACGGCCTAGTTAGTACTACCCTTGCCGTGCATTGTCAGGGCATATACCCCATTTGAGCAGAATTATGGATGGTAGTGTTAAGAAGAGCAGCAAGATGTTTACAAATCTGAAGTCACTGCCATGAACTTTCAGATTGCGTGAAAAAAGATCGAAAAAACACATAATTCATAGATGGAAAACTTTGATGAAATTTGGGAAGTCTTGCGACCAAGCACGACGATCATAACACAGCAGTCAACAATATGTCAGAAGATATAACTTTTAAATTCTCCATCAAGCAAAGGAAACATGAGCACGCACCATCGTCATCACCAGGCTGTACATGGAGCTAACCTTGGACAGGCTTAAATGCGAACCAGCTCCAAGGAAGCGATCCCAGAGCCAAAAATATCGGAGCAAAGGGAAGCTTGACAGCTCCCCAGCAAGTCTTACTCAAAACCGCTCTATCAAGTCTAAAAGTAATCTACCCTAGCTTAAAAGCAACATTTTGTTGCACATTCCACGGCTCAAAAAAGACTGGGTGTTGAAAGATGAAGAGGGGTTACAAATGAAGCAAAAGAGCCTCCAAGAGGCCATCGCACACAAAGCACAAAATATCCCGAAAACGCTGGTTTCCCAACACAAGTCTTACCATATTGACAATCCAAACAGAAGCCTTGACATACCAGTCTTTGCAGTTAAGTGCCAAGGGGCCATGCGTCCCATGGCACTCAAACCCATGATTGGATTGGGCATCAGGACCACGGCCATTAGCTACGAAAGAACCAAGATGGCGAGCTCTCTTTCTGTATCTGACTCGGTTTTACTTGCACCTTTGTCCTGGTTTGTAACATTATTGTAACTTTCATTAACTCATTTAGCTCAAGGCTTCTGGTGAACAGCTGTTGGTACCTGACCTGTTGGGCCTTTAATAATAATAATAATAATAATAATAATAATAATAATAATCTCGGGATCTGATCTTTGAGAAGAAGGGAAGACATGGCTAGTTGTAGGAGCTTAGGTGAATCAACTCTGCCAGTGCCAGGGCTGCCCAGCCCCACAATTAAATGTGGCTGGCCACTGGTGTAGGTGAGCGTGTTTATTACCACTGTACTAGCAGGGAAGGTGGTTATGCTATGCATCTACTCAGTTCACCGACAGTCCACCCCTGCGGACCCCCTCCAGACTTCCGTTGCGCCTCCCCCGATCTCGCTCTTGTCTTCTGCCTCCGCGCACGGCTGCGTGCTAGACTGGTGGTGGTACTGGTAAGTGACCCCAGCAGCAAGGCACCCATGCTCTCCGGTGTATACACTGTCTTCCAATGATGGCCGGTGAAAACTAGACCAGGCACACTCTCTTCTGTGAGGGGGGGCGTGTGACACTGTGCCGCGTACTATTTGACTACCTACGCATCTAACCACATCTAACACGGCAGTGCAGAGGCAAGTACAGGCTGGGCAGCTTATATTCATCACTCGGACCAGAGCTCTTCTCCTCACCCCCCACAACACCTTGGCGGACTCAAGAGGCTCGTTCCCTCGTCTGTGAAAGACAGGCAGAACAAATGGTGCAACCCAAGAAGAAGTTTCGTGGAGTCAGGCAGCGCCACTGGGGCTCCTGGGTCTCTGAGATCAGACACCCCCTCCTGTAAGCCCCTCCCCTCCTTTCTAGCTTCCCTCGATTCCCTCTAACTTCCTCTAAAGATCAGTGGTTTTTCCATCGATCGGTTTACAAGATTCTAACAAACTGCATGCGTGTCTTTGTGAATGAAGTAAAAGAAGGGTGTGGCTTGGTACCTTCGAAACCGCTGAAGAGGCTGCACGGGCCTACGACGAGGCCGCCGTTCTGATGAGCGGCCGCAATGCCAAGACCAACTTCCCCGTGCAGAGGAGCAGCACCGGCGATCCTGCCCCAGCTGCAACCCGGGACGTTCGTGGCGGCAGCTCCTCCTCCTCTACGAGCAACCTGTCCCAGGTTCTCAGTGCCAAGCTTCGCAAGTGCTGCAAGGCGCCGTCTCCGTCCCTCACCTGCCTTCGCCTTGACACCGAGAAGTCCCACATTGGCGTCTGGCAGAAGCGTGCAGGGGCCCGCGCCGACTCCAACTGGGTCATGACCGTGGAGCTCAACAAAGGGGCCGGGCCATCCGGCGATGCGGTGGCAGCGCAGTCCACAGTGTCAGCAACCACGGCTTCTTCACCGGCGAGTACAATGGATGACGAGGAGAGGCTCACGCTGCAGATGATCGAGGAGCTGCTGAGCAGTAGCGGTCCAGCTTCGCCATCGCATGGAGAAGAAGGTAGCTTCGTCGTCTGAAAAAGCATGGACGAAACAGCATCGCAACGTCGCCATCCGAGATCAGGATCCCGTAGACTGGTTGGTACGCAAGCAGTTCAGGTTGTTTCAGGAAGATAGATATATGTCTACTACTCGATCCAAGTTACAAAAAGCATAAGTTTGCAACTGTGTGCAGCTATATGTACTTATATTTGTTATTACATACACAGTCACCGTCAAGATACTTTATTATATACATCAATGTCAGTTATGTAGTATATATAAAGGAAATAAATAGAATGTGGTTTTGTGTTACCTCATGCCTTCATTCAACTTCAGACTCCAAACTTGGACTCTTAGAAATCTAAATAACATGATGAAGGTGATATTTGTGAAGAAGACCTCAGCTCTATACGACAATCATTTCTAAGGACCATGGGCTCTAGAGGTTTATGTATACAGAAGAAAACACCAACCATTTTCTTGTATTGATGCGATATGTGTATGCATTTATTTTGAGGAAAAACATTTATAAGGGATATAAGACAAACCAGCAAGCAGCCAAGCACCAACGCAACTCAGTCAAAAAAAAAAGATAAAAAATTGTTCGCGAAAAAATAAGGTATCGATCGAAGCCTACAACTTGGCATTGTGCCTCAGCTAGCACACAATTCCATCATCTGCAGTCGTCAGGAATTTCCTTCAAAACAAGGGAGGTGAAATGTTTTTGAACATGAGAAGGGTATATTGTCAGGAAGCTCCCTTCTGCCAGTTACGTTAGCAATGTCGTCAACAACTCCACATCATGCAATCACATGCTCAGCAACGTAGATGTATGAGTATGCATTTTTCGAACTAAATCCTAAGAAATCCACCTAGAACTCTCCCAGACCAAAGAAGTCTTAAGGGTGTGAATGATCAACCCAAGAATGGACCATAGAAAAATTATTCGAGGACAGGTGTACAAAAAGACCTTGAGAGTCGTATTTCTCCTCATTCAATGACGAAATGCAATGCACAATAAGTGACAATTAATCAATCATGTTAGGTTAGCTAGGATGAGCCCATATGCTATAATGACCAGCAGATCCTTTGCCTTCAGACTAGGAACAACTGATAGCAGCCTTGGAGCTTCAACTAATAATCAAACAAATAGAACATAGTCACTAGACAGATACAGCTCATGTCAATTATGTACTAAAGAGAAGGCCATCATATAAGGTGAGTTTGTGAAAATAGTTTACGTGCCAGTGATGATGACCATCCATCATGGTAAGCCCAAAATGAGCAACTCTTGCCGACTTAGCAAATACAGAATTAGAAGAAACTTAATGGTCAGAGCTTGTTAGATCAGATGCTAACTCAACATTGGCAAGTCAAAAGAGTTTATGTGTGTGAAAAGAAAAGATAGACACATCAAGAACGACGAGCAAGGTCCTCACATTCCTTCTTTGTCTTTCCAGACTTCAGAATATGGAGAAATGACAAAAAAATATCAGCTTCATGGTTGAGTTAGAGGTTGGTACAGAGCAGGCATGCTTAAGGGCCAGGTCAGTTAGTTGGGCGGTCATTACAAACAATTTTATCAGAAAAGGAGAAAACAATAACATAGATGGAAAAACGCTGTCAACCATAGTTTCTGAATACTGAGCTACTATGTCAGGGAATAAATGGCATTACACAAGTTTGGGTTCTTAAGATAGTTAAGTTGTGTACTTTCTTTATCATGTTCCCGTCCATACCTATATAAAGATGGAAATGTTTGAATGGAGACTAACTGTCTTTTCACCCACCATGTCTTGCTTGCACGGTTGCACCGTCAGCAGATGTAGTAATACTGGCCTTCAAAATTCCCGAACTCGTCCCCATTACTGCCACAGCTCCCATCCTCAAGGGGATCCTTCAAGCAACAACCAAAAGCTTTCTCCACCTGCTCCTTCAGACTTCAGCCAACTTTTGCAGTAATGTGCATCTAGTATCATTTCGAAGTCATTCTTCGACCCTTTGCCGCAAGCTACCATGTACATGTAGCATCACTACACACCTCTTCACTCTTGATACACAATAACACAATAAACAACATCAAAGGATCCTGCTCTACAGGGACAGCTCTAAAGAGATTTATATCCTAAGTTGGTCTTTTCCATCTTTTATGTACAAGGTTATGAAGTGCCATATATTAATTGCTAATTACTAAGGTATATATTTACAGTCGTGGACTTTAACATGTATGTCTATCACAGGGTGAATTTGGTGACTAATTCCAACCACTCCGCCGTCCTATAAGTTCAATAAATAAGTTATACAGATCCAAGTACTAAGAAATTATAACACGGCAAACACATAGTACATCTAATTTTGAAAAAGACAAAGGGCAAGTGAAATAGTCAGGTCATTATGTCTCATTATTCAGAAGAGTATATGACTACCCTAAATTGTCCAGTATCATGTGTTCCATAATTTCTAGTACCACATTAGCAGGTCAAAGAACTCCCATGTTGCAAAAGCATGAATTAAATATGGCCAGCAAGATAGCTGTGATGGTCCTCCGACATTAACTCTACCCTTTGCTTCAATACTATTCAAATAAATCAGTGATGTCATTTTAATAAAGATTGTAAAGCATATCACATTAAGTTACTTACTTTCTGATAGTTATATTTTCATATGCTAGATCTGCATATTATGGTTTTAATAAGATTAACCATACATATGATTCGAGTGTCTATTATGGTTCCACGTGATAGAATTGTCAGAATAAGTTGTTGAATGGAACAGCATAGGATAGACAGCGTGTTTGGTTGGTGGGAATTAGTGACAGGGAATGAGAGTTTAAGGGGTATGAGGCATATAAATCCATTGTTTGGTTGGGGCAAGGGAATTGAGGAAGGAAGGGGAAAGGTAATTAAACAGGCTAACTCCCACGTATTTCTTCCCTAGTCTCCCCCTGTTAATTCAGGTGGGATGAAGCTTCCTCCAAATTCCCACCACACATCAAACAGGGGATTTGGACTAAAAATCTACTTCGCAAGCCTAATCCCTAGACACTCCCTTCTGTAAACTCCCAATCCCTTTCCCTCAGGCTGCCAAACACGCTGAGAATTCTTTCCCCATCTCCCCCGACCCCCGCCCCTCCTGACAACTCGAGTGGTCTTGCCGGCTTGCCCTGCGCAGATCTGGCCATGGAGGGTTGCCGTGGTGGTCTGGCCGGCCTTGGTGGCGCAACTTCTCACGGTAGCGACAGCGCGGGAGTGGTCTTGCTGACCAGGGAGGCAAAGCTCCTTCATCAGCGACCGGCGCAGGAGGCGCGGGGTCCACTCCCAGCCGCCGCCAGTGCCGTGGGTGGGAGAGGCCCGCCCAGGCAGGGGACTACCATCCTCAGCACCGTTGCATCTTGCCGTTTCCTTTGTCATCTGTGTGGTGCCGTGTCGTGTTGTAATGTTCTGTTGTTGCTTTATATATAAAGCAGGGCAAAAGCCTTTTTCGGTCGAATGGAGCAGCATAGATAGAAAATAAAGCATAATTCGTATTTGCATGATTAAGAATTGCCAGTGGTCCACCTAAATGGGAATAGTTAAAATCAGACAGTTTGTTTAAAAAAACGTGTAGTCAGTTATTGTAGTATTTGAAATGGAACCACTGCAGTTGTAAAAAGATGCCATGGCAGGACATATTGATGTGCTTGTGGAAGGATGTTTATATAGAATGCCATACTACTTGTGGTTACACTAATTTTGTTTATAGGGCTGGTTCACTACTGTTGAACTATTGAGCTAGCGAACATTTTCCCAGTAAAGGAAACAAATATATGTTCCCTAAACATGTATCAAATATGCAATTAGAAAAAGAAAGTAAACAAAATCATGGATATTCTCAGTAAGGGACTGAGTAAGATGGTCCCAGTATTGTGCTTCGCTATTAACAAAATGGACCATTAAATTGTGCGTTGATGCCTCACCTATCAACTATCATAGTGGTATAGGTTTACTACCCTAGCTACCGTTTGCCCAAAAAGAAAAGCTCACTACTCTTACGGAATTGTTCACACGCAATATTAATTATTGAACCTCAAATCACTATACTTATTTGAGTATTCATCATTCAGTGGTTTCACAATTAAAATCCTATCCAGGCTTCCCTAATTCAGATAATCCAGAATCAGAAAGAAAACAAACAAGAACCAGGAAACCATCAGTGTAACATTGAACAAATGAATCAAGGAAAATACAAATCATACCATTATTTAAGTCAACTGCACCATGTGTGTTTGACCAACATTTTGATAAAATTACACATAAGGTAGCTTGTTTACATTTTCTGCATAAATTGATTCCAGACACAGGCCCTGAAGAATCGTCTTTAGACTCATTGGTAAAGCTGTCAAGGAAGTTGCCATATATTTCAGGAGTTACAAATTCCGATATCTGGCCTATCCACATGAAGATGGATGCACAACATGCACTGTCTTCCTACAAAACTTTTAACCTCAGCTATCAAACAACAAAGCCATATAACCGGTAGAGCATACAGTTGTCATATTAAAAAGATTGACCACATATCTGTTATGCGTACTGGTCAAGAATGTGCCCGAGAACTCAGTTTTCTCTTCCTGTCAGTGCCAAGAGAAATACTGCTGGTGAATTTTGAATTAGAGAGTTCCCGAGGAATTGGAGCTCCTGCAGTCTTCAGAACCTGAGCAAGCTCTCCAAAAAGTTTCCTATCTTCCTCATTCACAAAGACAATAGCCACGCCCTCCTTACCCATCCGAGACGCTCTTCCAACTTGGTGAATATATTCATCAATGGAATTTGGCATGTCAAACAAAATCACTTGATGTACTTTCAGAAGATCCATTCCACGTCCCAAGACCCCGGTACAAACAACAACAGATACTTCTCCTGTGAGAAACCGTCTCAATCTTTCTCTTCTCTCTTCCATTGTTTTCTCACCATGAATAGAAATAACCTCCAACCCAGTAGCAGCAGTAATGGCTTCAGACAAGAGATCGGCACCAACTCTGGAACTCACAAATACAACAGCAGGAGGTTTAAAGTGCTGCTTACTTTTTATTATCTCAAAAATCTTCTGCTTCTTCTGCTTAGACTCCACCCAAATTACCACTTGTCTAACTGATTTATTTGGTTTACCTGGGTTCCCACAAGAAATATGTATCATGTTGTTCGACAGTGAGTTTGACAATTTCTCAATTTCTGAATGTATTGTTGCTGAAAACATCATAACCTGTGGACATGAGAGTGCACGAAAGATCTGCATGGCCTGATCTCTGAATCCTCTCTCTAGCAAGCAGTCCACTTCATCCAGAACAAACACAGAAACATCTGTAAGGTCAACATTGTGTTTCATCAGAAGATCAATTAGTCTTCCTGGGGTGCCCACAATTAACTCGACACCATTTTCAATTCTATATATTTGCTGAGCCAGGGGATCTCCACCAACAACTAGAGCAGTTTTAAATGGTAAACCCTTTCCAAGAACTTTTGCTTGATCCTCCACCTGTAGGCATAGCTCCCTAGTTGGAGCAAGGACTATAGCCAAGGGCCCACGCTTGCTTTCACATTGCTGCAGCTCTCTCCATGAACAATGTGCAATTATAGGAACTAGAAAAGAAGCTGTTTTCCCTGAACCAGTATCTGCAGAGACAAGTAGGCTTCTATTACTTATTGATGCAGGGATGACTTGCATCTGCACCGGAGTAGGCATGGTATACCCTGCAGCATCAAGATTGTGCACAAGCTTCTCAGGAAGACCACAGGAAGAGAAACACATGATTGGATCAGGAATTGCCTCACCCTTGACACAAATGTCAAGTTTATTTCTCAGTGAAACGATCTGGCTGGCATGCAAACTCGGTATATCGGGAAAATTATTGTCTCGGACACAGAAGCTCTCATCACCAAACGGAACTTTTATGCGTGCTGGTGCTTTTACTGGTATCTTTGTTTCAGCGGCAATTCTAGCAAGAAGAGCAGTCTTGCATTCCACACTACAGATATCATCATCAGTCTGATCACATATATATTCCCCGTATCGACCACATATAACACAGCGAGGCTCCCCAGGAAGAGCTTCTCTCTGCTCAAAGCATCTTTCCTTCACACGTAGATCTGTAAGAGTAACAAATATCATGAACAAGGTGTTTTGATTCCTTGAACGAATACATGGAGCAGAGAGAAGGCAATCCTCTACTATTACATCAGACATGTGCACCGTGTTTTGTGATTCCTTGACTGAATACATGGAGCAGAGAGGAAGAACGATCTATTAAACTCATAATTCATTAGGTCATTGTTATCAATCCCAACTAGGTATCATAAGTAAATGGATCCCGTTTGTTCAATACTTTGATAACCAAGGTCATTCTTTGCTAAAGAGAAATGATAACTATAAGTCAGACTCGATAGAATTGGATCAATTCCAAATAGCGAGAATTAGGATTCTTGATCCCTCTCAATCTATCTTTCAATTCAAGGATCCAGAGAGGTGTTTTCATAGTCATCTCCGAATATTTGCCATCTCGGAATATTTCCGATTGTTCAAAAAAAAATCAATTTCATTTTTCTATGATATGTCTTCCTATATGAAAATTGGTTATTTACGATGTACGATGATCCCTGTTAAGCATCCATGGCTGAATGGGAAAGTTCCATAAGTCTATTAGAACTGGCTCTCTATCCATGGAATCTCATCCATCATCCATACATAACGAATTGGTATGGCATATTCATACCAGAACATATAAGAATAATAAGAACTCGAATTCTTATCAATACTGGAACTCAGAGCATAGGAGGAAAAATTGATTTATGGATGGAATCAAATACGTAGTAGGATAGAAAAGTGTCCCATTGCTGAAAAGCTATACAGAGATGCAAGGTCCTAGGTGAACGAGAAAAGGCTGGTATTATGTTGCAAGATAATAGGAGAGCAAAACTATAACATGGGAAAAACAAAATGTTAATCAGCTAATAAGGTAGAATGCCATAAATGATGTCAGACAGACAAAAAAATATTTTATTATTATTAGACTCACGAAGTTCTGTTTACTAACTATGGAGATATAAAGTCTGCAAATAAATATTTTTCCATTGAAGATCTGGATTTCCAATTTACTGATTTCATTTGCTTTATTTTGGATGAGAATAAATATGCATCCAATTATTCGGCTTTGCAGATATGTGCTCTGACAAATTCAATGCACGTACCTTCCACTTGCAGCTCGTTCCTATCATCAGATGGAGAGACCAAATTATCAGCTGAATCTTTCTCCCCTTGTCCCATTTAACTGAGGTGGGAAATAAGTACCATAAATAAACTGCACAGAAGAGAAGGAGGAAGGAAATTAGGGCACAGTTCTTTACGCTGGAACTTCTCCAGAAACGGCTTAAGCTTATCTACCCCACAGATTCAGTGATGGAAAAAAGACCCTGAGAAACTGCAATCCAGTTCTTTTCGGCTTCTGTCCCGTCCACGTACTTTATTTGCGAGTTCTCTGATGAAAAGTCTAATGCCAGATGCCCTTGGACGGTAGTTGTCTAATGTTTAACTTCTTTGTGATCTCTTGCTGTGTTTATCGTAGATGTGAACAACAAAACACCTTACGGACACCATAATACTAAATATTACTAGAATAAAAATATGGTCATTGGTATACTTGAGAACAAGTCAAATAAAATAAAGGTCGTCAAGGCATTACAGGGTTATCTTCCCAACAAATTCAGTCATACTACCTCTCTCTCAGTTTACAGGGCGTGCGCGTGCCCCTAGGTCGTCAATTTGACCGACCTAATACAGGTCATATATTACAAAAAATATATCAATATAAACTTCAGAAGTTCTATTTTCAAACCGTATAATTTTTGTGTTATATAGTTTATATTAAGATGATAAAATTGGTAACCTAGGTATACGCGTAGGACTTGTAAACTGAAACGGAGGTAGTAGTAAAAACTAATCATCAAGGTGCGACACTCCCAGCAATAGCATCACATATTTTGCCTATAGTACCATTGTTACCGGCAGTGGCAGGTCTAGATTTTGCAACAGGGCGGTCCACCGCTAAAGAAAATTGACAGCAATTCTGGCATGCCAACTGGGATTGGGCACAGACAACGAATATGACATACACAGGGGCAATGTTTTCTCAATAAATATAATTATAAAAAACAACAAACCCTAATGAGTAATGATGAAATTGGGGGATGGAGATTGGGCAGTGCGTACTGAAGACAACGGGCTGGGCGCTGGCTGCTGCACGCCTGCACACTGCCGCCGGCCGCCGGGCAGCACTGCTGATTGCTGCCGCCTGCCGAGTGCGGACTGAGCGGCTAGGCTAGCCGGCGCGATGGTGCCGCTGTTGGCCGGACGGGGCTGGGCGGGGCGACTGGCCGCAGGTGGGTCCTGGCCTTCTGGGCGTCCGGCAACGGCGAGTGGCCGTCGAGGCAGGCGACTGGCGGCGAGTACGGACAGAGGGGGGAATCGCGGGCGGGAGACGGCAGAGGGGAATCGCGTTTTTTCTTTCTGATTCCGAGGGATGAGGGAAGGCAGAGTGGAGTTCGGGATTAAGGGCCAGTTTGGATGGCGTCCTCGTCCGTTCGCGCCTGGCCTGTACCATGCCTGAAAACTGCCTGTACCATGTTTGGTTGGAGTCCACGGGAGCAGAAGCTAGCCTGGCCTGGTGACCAGAAAATCTTGATTAGCCTGGCCCATGACCCAGGCTACTTGATTAGCCTGGCTCAGGCACAAGGAACCGGTCGCCTGGAGGCAGCCTGGCTACAAGTAGTACATTATTCAGCGGGGTTCTTTTGTGAGTTAGCTCTGAACTGTAATGCTTTTTCCAGTAAACTTTTTTTAGGCGAGGTATGCAACCAAACAGCCCATGCCTGGCCAGGCATAAAATTTCCAGTTCCCAGGTAATGTCCAGGCACCACTTTCTATCAGGCACGGAAGCCAGGACGCGTACCAAACAAGTTCTAACTAAGTTCACAAGAACATCTCGAGCCGCGTCCCCAACAGGCCCCATGCGACATTTTCGACGCCGGCTCGATCTGTTTTTGGGCCCGGCGATTATAGACCGAACCCGGCGCACTGGGGGTGCTCGGGGGCTCCGGCGCGAGGGAAAAGCACGTTAGACCCACATCGTCGGGCGAAAAATCAAATCTTTCTTTCAAATTCGCCTTCCACCCCCGCGCGCTCGGCCGCCAATCGGATGATCCCAGCGCCGCCCACCGCCCGCCACCGCTAGATTTTTCCGGCCAAAAAAAGAGCAGAGGTTTCGCCGAGGCAGCCTCTCGACCATCGGCTGGGCGATTTTTCCGGCGTTGCCGGCCGCGGAGAGGCGGTATAGCGGCGGGTATGCGCCCACCGCACATGCAAGGTGTTCGGCGATTTGCCTACCTCGGCAATGGACTCGGGTGACGAGGAAGCATTCGCCGCGCTGCTGGAGGACAAAGCCGAGGCCGACGTCCAAGAAAAGGAACATCTCATAGTCCTCGTCGCCCTCGCCGACCTGCTGGCGAGCAATGAAAAGTCGCGGCGAGGTGGCTCGGCGCCGGGGCGGATGAAAGCAAAAAAATTGGCATTGTCTCGAGGGCTACTGCATGCTCTACTCCGACTACTTCGCCGACGCTCCACTGCACGGCGTCAAAACATTTCAGCGTCGTTATCGGATGAGCCGAAAGCTTTTCCTCAGGATTGTGAATTTCATCCAGGAGTTCAACAGCTACTTCAAGTGCAAGAAGGATTGCACCGGCAAATTTGGATTCACCTCAATCCAAAAGTGCACGACAGCGATGAGGATGCTTGCATACGGAGCTCCTGGTGATTCACTCGACGACTATGGGCGCATGGCCGAGTCCACCACCATTGAGTGTTTTTACAAATTCTGTCGGGCGATGGTGGCAGTGTTTGGATCGCAATACTTGTGAACACCCAATGCGGAAGACACTGCTTGGATCCTAGCACATAATGCAGCAAGAGGATTTCCTGGGATGCTTGGAAGCATCGACTGCATGCATTGGAAATGGAAGAACTGCCCATTTGCTTGGCAGGGGATGTACAAAGACGTCAAAGGCGGTTGCAGTGTGATACTCGAGGCGGTGGCAACACAGGACCTCTGGATTTGGCACTCGTTCTTTGGTATGCCAGGAACTCACAGTGACATCAACGTGTTGCAGTGCTCCTCTATCTTTGCCAAGCTTGTTGAAGGTCATTCTCCTCCGGTGAATTTCGAGGTCAATGGGCGGCACTACAACAATGGGTACTACCTAGCTGATGGGTTGTTATTACACATTGCGTCACAATAATTATGCCTATTCTCTCTTATTTTAGAACGTTTACATGAAGAGGGGGAATGCCGGCAGCTGGAATTCTGCGCTGGAAAAGGAGCAAATATTAGAGACATATTATGCACATCTCCAAAAGTCCTGAAACTTCACGGGAATTATTTTCAGAATATATAAAAAATATTGGATGAAAGAAGTACCATAGGGGGGCCACCCACCGTCCACCCCTAGGCGCGCCCCCTGCCTCTTGGGCCCCCTGGTGGCCCTCTGATGCCCATCTTTGCCTATATGGAGTCTTTCGTCCAGGAAAAAAATCAGAAGCAAGCTCACGGGACGAAACTCCGCCGCCACGAGGCGGAACCAATCCAGGGCTCCGGCGGAGCTGTTCTACCGGGAAAACTTCCCTCCGGGAGGGGGAAATCATCACCATCGTCATCACCAACGACCCTATCATCGGGAGGGGGTCAATCTCCATCAACAGCTTCACCAGCACCATCTCATCTCAAACCCTAGTTCATCTCTTGTATCCAATATCTGTATCCAAACCTCAAATTGGTACCTGTGGGTTGCTAGTAGTGTTGATTACTCTTTGTAGTTGATGCTAGTTGGTTTAATTGGTGGAAGATCATATGTTCAGATCCATTATGCATATTAATACCCCTCTGATTATGAACATGAATATGCTTTGTCAGTAGTTACGTTTGTTCCTAAGGACATGGGAGAAGTCTTGCTATAAGTAGTCATTTGAATTTGGTATTCGTTCGATATTTTGATGACATGTATGTTGTCATCCCTCTAGTGGTGTCATGTGAACGTCGACTACATGACACTTCACCATTGTTTGGGCCTGGAGGGAGGCATTGGGAAGTAATAAGTAGATGATGGGTTGCTAGAGTGACAAAAGTTTAAACCCTAGTTTATGTGTTGCTTCGTAAGGGCCTGATTTGGATCCATATGTTTCATGCTATGGTTAGGTTTACCTTAATACTTCTGTTGTAGTTGCGGATGCTTGCAATAGGGGTTAATCATAAGTGGGATGCTTGTCCAAGTAAGGACAGTACCCAAGCACCGGTCCACCCACATATCAAATTATCAAAGTACCGAACGTGAATCATATGAACATGATGAAAACTAGCTTGACGATAATTCCCATGTGTCCTCGGGAGCGCTTTCCTTTATATAAAAGTTCGTCCAGGCTTGTCCTTTGCTACAAAAAGGATTGGACCATCTTGATGCACCTTATTTACTTGCATTACTTGTTACCCGTTACAAATTACCTTATCACAAAACTATCTGTTACCGATAATTTCAGTGCTTGCAGAAAATACCTTGCTGAAAACCGCTTATCATTTCCTTCTACTCCTCGTTGGGTTCGACACTCTTACTTATCGAAAAGGCTACGATAGATCCCCTACACTTGTGGGTCATCAAGACTCTTTTCTGGGGTCGTTGCCGGGGAGTGAAGCGCTTTTGGTAGGTGGAATTTGGTAAGGAAAAATGTATATAGTGTGCTGAAATTTACTGTCACTTGTTACTATGGAACATAATCCTTTGAGGGGCTTGTTCGGGGTATCTTCACCCCGACCAGTAGAGCAAAGAGTTGCTCCTCAAACTACTGAACCTACTGAAAATGTTTACTTTGAAATTCCTTCGGGTATGATAGAGAAACTGCTAGCTAGTCCTTTCACAGGTGATGTAACATTACATCCCGATTTGCACCTAATCTATGTGGATGAAGTTTGTGGATTATTTAAGCTTGCAGGTATGCCTGAGGATGCTATCAAGAAGAAGATCTTCCCTTTATCTTTGAAGGGAGATGCATTGACATGGCTTAGGCTATGTGATGATATTGGATCATGGAACTACCAACGATTGAAATTGGAATTTCATGAGAAGTTTTATCCTATGCATCTGGTTCATCGTGATCGTAATTATATATATATAATTTTTGGCCTCGTGAAGGAGAAAGCATCGCTCAAGCTTGGGGGAGGCTTAAGTCAATGTTATATTCATGCCCCAATCATGATCTCTCAAAAGAAATGATTATTCAAAAAAATTATGCTCGGCTTTCTCTCAGTAATCGCTCCATGCTCAATACTTCTTGTACTGGATCTTTTATGATGAAGACCATTGAATTCAAATGGGATTTATTGGAAATAATTAAACGCAACTCTGAAGATTGGGACCTCGACGAAGGTAAGGAGTCAGGTATAACACCTAAGTTTGATTGTGTTAAATCTTTTATGGATACCGATGCTTTTCGTGAATTTAGCACTAAATATGGACTTGACTCTGAGATAGTAGCTTCTTTCTGTGAATCCTTTGGTACTCATGTTGATCTCCCTAAGGAGAAGTGGTTTAAATATAATCCTCCCATTGAAGTAAAAGTAGTTGCACCTATTAAAGTTGAACAAAAGACTGTCACTTATAATGATCCTGTTGTTCCTACTTCTTATATTGAGAAACCACATTTCCCTGTTAGAATAAAGGATCATGCTAAAGCTTCAACTGTGGTCAACAAAAGTAATATTAAGACACCCAAACCCCCTGATCAAATTAAAGTTGAACCTAGTGTTGCTATGGTTAAAGATCTCTTGGCCGATAATATTGATGGGCATGTTATTTACTTCTGCAATGAGTCTGCTAGAATTGCTAGACTTGATACTAAAAATAAACATAGACCTGTTGTAGGCATGCCTGTTATTTCTGTTAAAATAGGAGATCATTGTTATCATGGCTTATGTGATATGGGTGCTAGTGCAAGTGCAATACCTCATTCCTTATACCAAGAAATTATGCATGATATTGCACCTGCTGAGATAGAAGAGATTGATGTTACTATTAAGCTTGCCAATAGAGATACTGTTTCACCAGTTGGGATTGTTAGAGATGTTGAAGTCTTGTGTGGGAAAGTTAAATACCCTGCTGATTTTCTTGTTCTTGGTTCCCCACAAGATGACTTTTGTCCATTATATTTTGTAGACCCTTCTTGAATACTGTTAATGCTAAGATAGACTGCAATAAGGATATTCTTTCTGTGGGTTTAGGGGACATGTCTCATGAGTTTAATTTTGCTAAATTCCGTAGACAGCCCCATGATAAAGAGTTGCCTAGTACATATGAAATTATTGGTCTTGCTTCTATTGTCGTGCCTCCTAGTGATCCTTTAGAACAATATTTGCTAGACCATGAAAATGATATGTTTATGAATGAAAGAAGGGAAATAGATGAAGTATTCTTTAAACAGGGACCTATTTTGAAGCAGAACTTGCCTATTGAAATTCTAGGGGATCCTCCTCCACCCAAGGGTGATCCCGTATTTGAGCTTAAACCTTTACCCGATACTCTTAAATATGCTTATCTTGATGAGAAGGAAATATATCCTATTATTATTAGTGCTAACCTTTCAAAGCATGAAGAAAAGAAATTATTGAAAACTCTGAAGAAGCACAGTGTTGCTATTGAATATACTCTTGATGATCTTGAGGGCATTAGTCCCACTTTATGCCAGCACAAAATAAAATTGGAGAAGGATGCTAAACCGGTTGTTGATCGCCAACGACGGTTAAATCCTAAGATGAAATAAGTGGTAAGAAAAGAAATACTAAAGCTTCTGGAGGCAGGTATAATTTATCCCGTTGCAGATAGTCAGTGGGTAAGTCCTGCCCATTGTGTCCCTAAGAAGGGAGGTATTATTGTTGTTCCTAATGATAAAGATGAATCGATCCCACAAAGAATTGTTACAGGTTATAGAATGGTAATTGATTTCCACAAATTAAATAAAGCTACTAAAAAGGATCATTACCCTTTACCTTTTATTGATCAAATGCTAGAAAGATTATCCAAACATACACATTTTGCTTTCTAGATGGTTATTCTGGTTTCTCTCAAATACCTGTGTCAAAAGAGGATCAAGAAAAGACAACTTTCACTTGCCCTTTCGGTACCTTTGCTTATTGATGTATGCCTTTTGGTTTATGTAATGCACCTACTACCTTTCAAAGATGTATGACTGCTATATTATCCGACTTTTGTGAAAAGATTGTTGAGGTATTCATGGATGATTTCTCTGTTTATGGGACTTCTTTTGATGATTTCTTAAGAAACCTTGATCGAGTTTTGCGGAGATGTGAAGAAACTAATCTTGTCTTGAATTGGGAGAAGTGTCACTTTATGGTTAATGAAGGTATTGTCTTGGGGCATAAAATTTCTGAAAGAGGTATTGAAGTTGATAAAGCTAAAGTTGATGCTATTGAAAAGATGCCGTGTCCTAAGGACATCAAAGGTATAAGAAGTTTCCTTGGTCATGCCGGTTTTTATAGGAGGTTCATTAAGGACTTTTTTAAAATTTCTCGACCTCTGACTAATCTTTTACAAAAAGATGTCCCTTTTGTCTTTGATGATGATTGTGTAGAAGTATTTGAAATACTTAAGAAAGCTCTGGTTTCTGCACCTATTGTTCAGCCTCCTGATTGTAATTTACCATTTGAAATTATGTGTGATGCTAGTGATTATGCTGTAGGGGCTGTTCTAGGACAAAGAGTTGATAAGAAATTAAATGTTATCCAATATGCTAGTAAAACTCTAGACAGTGCTCAAAGAAATTATGCTACTACTGAAAAAGAATTTTTAGCAGTTGTATTTGCATGTGATAAGTTCAGACCTTATATTGTTGATTCTAAAGTAACTGTTCACACTGATCATGCTGCTATTAAATATCCTATGGAAAAGAAAGATGCTAAACCTAGACTTATTAGATGGGTTCTCTTGCTACAAGAATTTGATTTGCATATTATTGATAGAAAAGGAGCTGGGAACCCCGTTGCACACAACTTGTCTAGGTTAGAAAATGTTCTTGATGCCCCACTACCTATTGATGATAGCTTTCCTGATGAACAATTAGCTGTCATAAATGCTTCTCGTACTGCTCCATGGTATGATGATTATGCTAATTACATTGTTGCTAAATTTATACCACCTAGTTTCACATACCAGCAAAAGAAAAAGTTCTTCTATGATTTAAGACATTACTTCTGGGATGACCCACACCTTTATAAAGAAGGAGTAGATGGTGTTATTAGATGTTGTGTACCTGAGCATGAACAAGAACAGATCCTACGCAAGTGTCACTCCGAGGCTTATGGAGGACACCATGCTGGAGATAGAACTGCACATAAGGTATTGCAATCTGGTTTTTATTGGCCTACTCTCTTCAAGGATGCCCGTAAGTTTGTTTTGTCTTGTGATGAATGCCAAAGAATTGGTAATATTAGTAGACGTCAAGAAATGCTTATGAATTATTCACTTGTTATTGAACCATTTGATGTTTGGGGCTTTGATTATATGGGACCTTTTCCTTCCTCTAATGGGTACACACATATTTTAGTTGTTGTTGATTACGTTACTAAGTGGGCAGAGGCTATTCCAACTAGTAGTGCTGATCACAACACCTCTATTAAGATGCTTAAAGAAGTTAGTTTTCCGAGATTTGGAGTCCCTAGATACTTAATGACCGATGGTGGTTCACATTTTATTCATGGTGCCTTCCGTAAAATGTTTGCTAAGTATGATGTTAATCATAGAATTGCATCTCCATATCATCCACAGTCTAGTGGTCAAGTAGAATTGAGTAATAGAGAGCTCAGATTAATTTTGCAAAAGACTGTTAATAGGTCTAGAAAGAATTGGTCCATGAAACTTGATGATGCATTATGGGCTTATAGAACCGCATATAAAAATCCTATGGGTATGTCTCCGTATAAAATGGTTTATGGTAAAGCATGTCACTTACCTCTTGAACTAGAACATAATGCATATTGGGCCATTAAAGAGCTCAACTATGACTTCAAACTTGCAGATGAGAAGAGGCTTTTTGACATCAGCTCACTTGATGAATGGAGAACCCAGGCTTATGAGAATGCCAAACTGTTTAAAGAAAAAGTTAAAAGATGGCATAATAAAAGGATACAAAAGCGTGAGTTCAATGTAGGTGATTATGTATTGTTATACAACTCTCGTTTTAAGATTTTTTGCAGGCAAAATCCTCTCTAAATGGGAAGGTCCTTACGTCATTGAGGAGGTCTATCGTTCCGGTGCCATAAAAATCAACAACTTCGAAGGCACAAATCCGAGGGTGGTGAACGGTCAAAGAATCAAACATTATATCTCAGGTAATCCCATAAATGTTGAAACTAATGTTATTGAAACTGTAACCCCGGAGTAATACATAAGGGACACTTTCCAGAACGTTTCAGACTTTGAAAAGGAATATGTACGTGGTACGGTAAGTAAACCGACTCCAAAACAGTTCTAATGGCAATTTTTCTCCGTTTTGGAATATTTAAGAAAATAGGAAAATAAGAAGTAGTCCGGGAAGGACATCAGGCATCCACGAGGGTGGAGGGCGCGCCCTACCCCCTGGGCGCGCCCCCTGCCTCGTGGGCACCTCGTGTGCTCTCCGAACTCCGTTTTCTTGCACGATACTTCTTTCGGTTGGTAAAAATTCACTATATAATCTCCCAAAGGTTTTGACCACCATACCACGCAAATATCCTCTGTCTTTGTTTCGAGTTGTTTCTGCTGTAGATTAGAGCAATATGTCATCCCAAGATTCAGAGGGAGAAAGCTATGTGGCTGATTACCTTGCAGATCATAAGGTCTATGCTGACTTGGAGCATTGTGGTTGGACCACGGAGGAAGAAGAAGACTATGAGCCTAGGGGAAAGGAGGAGACGAGCTCAGATGAAGATGAAGTCCCATTACCTCAACCTGGGGACATGCATGTGGAGTTCAAAAAGTCAAGCCTTCCCAATAAAGCAAAGAAACCTAAGATCGAGTTTATCCCTTTTCGTCTCTTGCAGGAGAACAAACAAGAACTATGCAAAAAGGTATTAAGCCTTGAGCGGGAGATCGAGGACCTAAGGGAGCAAAATTCTATCCTCAAGTGCAAATTAAGGAAGAAGCCCACATCATCAACAACTCCATCATCACCACCTCCAAGGAAGGAAACATAAACACATGGGTATGGGAACTCCCCCTTGGCAACTACCAAGCTTGGGGGAGTGCCCTGGTATCGTATCACCATCACTTTTATCTTTACCGTTTTCTTAGTTCGATCCTTTTGGTAATATCTTGATCTAGTAGAATAAAGATTTAATATGATCTAGTTGTGAGTTTTGCTTTATGATCCTTCTATGTAATCGAGTCTGTGAGCTATATATAGTAAAGATTAGTGTTGAGTCAAGGGCTTGATTATCTTACTATGATCTTGAGGGAATAGAATAAAAGAGAAGAAATAGAAAGAAATAAAGAGATCATATGGATCTTATGGAGAGTAATGACTTCACATATAAAGAGTATGATGAATAAAAGTTGTTGAGAGTTGACAAACATAGTTTTGGTCATCGTTGCAATTAATAGGAAGTAATAAATCAAGAGAGGTTTTCACATATAAATATACTATATTGTACATATTTTATGATTGTGAGCACTCATTAAAGTATGATATGCTAAAGAGTTGGCGTTGGACAAGGAAGACAACATAATGGGTTATGTTTTCTTGCATCTGAGATAAATTATATTGTCATGGATCATCCAACATGTTGAGCTTGTCTTTCCCTCTCATGCTAGCCAAATTCTTTGCACCAAGTAGAGATACTACTTGTGCTTCCAAATATCCTTAAACCTAGTTTTTCCTTGAGAGTCCACCATATCTACCTATGGATTGAGTAAGATCCTTCAAGTAAGTTGTCATCGTTGCAAGCAATAAAAATGCTCTCTAAATATGTATGATTTATTAGTGTGGAGAAAATAAGCTTTATACGATCTTGTGATGTGGAAGAAATAAAAGCGACGGACTGCATAATAAAGGTCCATATCACAAGTGGCAATATAAAGTGACGTTCTTTCACATTAAGATATTGTGCATCCAACCATAAAAGCACATGACAACCTCTGCTTCCCTCTGCGAAGGGCTTATCTTTTATTCTTGTCTTATACTTCATGAAAGAGTCACAATGATCTTCACCTTTCCTTTTTACATTTTATCCTTTGGCAAGCACAATGTGTTGGAAAGATCCTGATATATATGGCTAATTGGATGTGGGTTTTCATGAACTATTATTGTTGACATTACCCTTGAGGTAAAAAGTTGGGAGGCAAAATTATAAGCCCCTATCTTTCTCTGTGTCCGATTAAAACTTCATAACCATAAAAATCGCGTGAGTGTTAGAAATTGTGAAAGACTAAGTGATGGTTGAGTATGTGGACTTGCTGAGAAGCTCTTATGTTGACTCTTTCCTATGTTATGATAAATTGTAATTGCTTCAATGATTGAGACTATAGTTTGTTGGTTTTCAATGAAGTTTCTGATTCATACTTGAGTATGTGATTGAATTGTTACTTTAGCATAAGAGATCATATGACAATATATATATATGTTGTTGTTCTAAGAATGATCATGATGCCCTCATGTCCGTATTTTATTTTTATCGACACCTCTATCTCTAAACATGTGGACATATTTTTCGATTTCGGCTTTCGCTTGAGGACAAGCGAGGTCTAAGCTTGGGGGAGTTGATACGTCCATTTTACATCATGCTTTTATATCGATATTTATTGCATTATGGGTTGTTATTACACATTGTGTCACAATAATTATGCCTACTCTCTCTTATTTTACAAGGTTTACATGAAGAGGGGGAATGCCGGCAGCTGGAATTCTGGGTTGGAAAAGGAGCAAATATTAGAGACCTATTTTGCACATCTCCAAAAGTCCTGAAACTCCACGGGAATTATTTTCAGAATATATAAAAAATATTGGGTGAAAGAAGTACCAGAGGGGGGCCACCCACCGTCCACAAGGGTGGGGGTGCGCCCTACCCCCCTGGGCGCGCCCCTGCCTCGTGGGCCCCTGGTGGCCCTCTGATGCCCATCTTTGGCTATATGGAGTCTTTCATCCACGAAAAAATCAGAAGCAAGCTCATGGGACGAAACTCCGTCACCACGAGGCGGAACCAATCTAGGGCTCCGGCGGAGCTGTTCTGCCGGGGAAACTTCCCTCCGGGAGGGGGAAATCATCACCATCGTCATCACCAACGATCCTCTCATCGGGAGGGGGTTAATCTCCATGAACAGCTTCACCAGCACCATCTCATCTCAAACCCTAGTTCATCTCTTGTATCCAATCTCTGTATCCAAACCTCAGATTGGTACCTATGGGTTGCTAGTAGTGTTGATTACTCCTTGTAGTTGATGCTAGTTGGTTTAATTGGTGGAAGATCATATGTTTAGATCCATTATGAATATCAATACCCCTCTAATTATGAACATGAATATGCTTTGTGAGTAGTTACATTTGTTCCTGAGGACATGGGAGAAGTCTTGCTATAAGTAGTCATATGAATTTGGTATTCGTTCGATATTCTGATGAGATGTATGTTGTCATCCCTCTAGTGGTGTCATGTGAACGTCGACTACATGACACTTCACCATTGTTTGGGCTTAGAGGGAGGCATTGGGAAGTAATAAGTAGATGATGGTTTGCTAGATTGACAGAAGCTTAAACCCTGGTTTATGCGTTGCTTTGTAAGGGTCTGATTTGGATCCATATGTTTCATGCTATGGTTAGGTTTACCTTAATACTTCTTTTGTAGTTGCAGATGCTGGCAATAGGGGTTAATCATAAGTGGGATGCTTGTCCAAGTAAGGACAATACCCAAGCACCGGTCCACCCACATATCAAATTATCAAAGTACCGAACGCGAATCATATGAACGTGATGAAAACTAGCTTGACGATAATTCCCATATGTCCTCGGGAGCGCTTTCCTTTATATAAGAGTTTGTCCAGGCTTGTCCTTTGCTACAAAAAGGATTGGGCCATCTTGATGCACCTTATTTACTTGCATTACTTGTTACCCGTTACAAATTACCTTATCACAAAACTATCTGTTACTGATAATTTTAGTGCTTGCAGAAAATACCTTGCTGAAAACCGCTTATCATTTCCTTATGCTCCTCGTTGGGTTCGACACTCTTACTTATTGAAAAGTCTACGATAGATCCCCTACACTTGTGGGTCATCATGCTCCTGCAGCGGGTTTTTCACCTAGCGGTGCTTCCGGAACGTAATTCTTCTATGCAGCAATGAGGATAATCCTCAAATTACGGACCCAGTCCCTGTAGTTGCTACCCTCATCTTTCAACTTAGCTTTCTCTAGGAATACATTAAAATTTAACGGAACAACAGCACGGGCCATCTATCTACAACAACATAAACATGCAAAATACTATCAGGTACTAAGTTTATGATAAATTAAAGTTCAATTAATCAAATTACTTAAGAACTCCCACTTAGATAGACATCTCTCTAATCATCTAAGTGATCACGTGATCCATATCAACTAAACCATGTCCGATCATCACGTGAGATGGAGTAGTTTTCAATGGTGAACATCACTATGTTGGTCATATCTACTATATGATTCACGCTCGACCTTTCGGTCTCTGTGTTCCGAGGCCATATCTGCATATGTAGGCTCGTCAAGTTTAACCCGAGTATTCCACGTGTGCAAAACTAGCTTGCACCCGTTGTATGTGAACGTAGAGCTTATCACACCCGATCATCACATGGTGTCTCGGCACGACGAACTATAGCAACGGTGCATTCTCAGGGAGAACACTTTATACCTTGAAATTTAGTGAGAGATCATCTTATAATGCTACAGCTGAACTAAGAAAAATAAGATGCATAAAGGATAAACATCACATGCAATCAATATAAGTGATATGATATGGCCATCATCATCTTGTGCCTTTGATCTCCATCTCCAAAGCACCGTCATGATCACCATCATCACCGGCTTGACACCTTGATATCCATCGAAGCATCGTTGTCGTCTCGCCAACTATTGCTTCTACGACTATCGCTACCACTTAGTGATAAAGTAAAGCAATTACATGGCGATTGCATTTCATACAATAAAGCGACAACCATATTGTCGGTGTTCTGGGAACGGGGGTCCCCAGACTTGCCTGCCTGCAGCCCACGGCATGGCGGAGCCAGCAGGCCGTATGGCCCATCTTCACCAACAAGGCACCCAAGACCCTCGCGAGGGGCCAAGCCTCGCAAGGCGGACGACGCAAGACCTCCTCAGGAGTAGCCTGGTCAAGAAGGCTCGCGAGGAGCGGAGATATCAAGGCGGGGCAAACCTCATGAGGTACTCGTGACGTGAGCCATGACGGTCGACACCAGGCGGGCGCCAAGCGGGCGCCAGCGCGCGCAACGTCCTTGTTTCCTCTTTGGTGCAAAGGGGGCAAGCGCAGCCGCGGAGTACCGAGGCCTCATGCAAAGGTTGCCATTTCGGCGCAACGAGACCAAGATCAGGAGGACTGCAAGATGGAGGTCATCGTGGAGCCCAAGATGGCGTCACCACCAGAGCTTTGTGCAGGCGAAGACTACTTTTGTTAGGATGGCTCGTACTAGCCGCCCCCCTTCAAATTTGCCCGCCATTGTTGGCTCCCTTCCCACTCGATATTTGGGAAGAGGACCAGGGCCTCTATAAATAGGACTAGCCACCATAGTAGGGACATCACCCCATCAGACCCAGAGAGACATCCTCAGACCTAGAGAGACATCATCAGACCCAGAGAGACACACAAGTCTGAAAGCACAAGAACACCTGAACCTCAGGAGGATGTTCTTCCCCTTGTACTGTTCATCATCAGCCCAAGAGGCAATCCACCACCACACTGGAGTAGGGTATTACACCACAACGGTGGCCCGAACCAGTATAAACCCCGTGTCTTTCTGTGTTGTGAGTTCGTCGAGTTCGTCTGCAAGATCTTAGTGAGCTAGAGCGTAGCTCGGTAGGAGGGAAAGACTTCGCGCGCACCCCAGTGTTCGAACCTTAAGGGTTAGCCGGAGCCCCACATCCGACATTTGGCGCGCCAGGTAGGGGTGCGCCGGAGCTTCTTCTCCGCCAATCAGCTCTCCAACATTCCTCGGCTACGATGTCTGGCGACCCGAGGGCCGGATCCGACTGCTGGGCAGCCTGGCCGGCTCGGACGGCGCCGCCTGCCCATGAAGATCTCGACCCCGCACCCCAAGCAGCGCGAGCGCCTCCAAGCTCCACCAGGCGTGGACAGCGCGGCCAGGCATCATCCACCCTCACCCCGCGGTAAGTATGAGCCGCGGCAAGAGCAGCGAGTCACGCCGCAGGAACAGTGTCGCACTCACGGCGGGAGCAAAGCGAACATGCGGGCGACACTCACAGTGGCAAGGGAGCTGCTGCGATGTAGGTTGATGGAGAGCGTCCGGGACACGCTGCTTGAGCGTGTTGCTGAGCTGCTGGACGTAGCGGCGTCGGGAGCGCCACCCTTCTGCTATCGACTCCCCTCCCAGACCACTGCAAGGTCGCGCGGCGAGCCTCACCACACCTGCGCGCCATCGACTATGCCCGGGGGCTTCGTCAACATCAGCACGACCGACGACGTAGGGGGATCTAACCCCCCCATGCCGCCCTCGACAAACACGAGTGCAAACGTCACCCCCCATGGTCCTGACCGGATGCCGTATTGTCATCCCCAGGATGCCATCATGGGCAGAGCAACATGGAGCGTGGGCCACCACGGCGAGGTGTTCGGGGTGACGGCCCCGGAAGCCTACGTGCCCCGCATGATGGACCAAGGGTACGCACCAGAGGATGACCTCGGCTCATTCATTGGGGAAGACTAGGGAGAAGGGGCGCTAGGAGTCGAAGCTTTCCAAGAGCCAGCGGAGAACCACAGCGATTGTGCCGGCGACGGCAACTACAGGGTACCTCTAACCTCTCAGGAACAGGCTTATGCTAACCACGGGCTGTAGATGAATTAGGTTGCAGCATCGATCAGTGACCCTGGCACGGCGGCACCCGTCTCAACAAGGGAGACACGCTGGGGGCCGCCGGGAGGGAGACAGGAGCAAGGCTCCTCCCCAAGGCATGCGAAACCAGGGGACACCCAGAGGTAGGCCCTTTGCTGGGGTGGCTTCAACAACCCTTCCCCCGGCAGAGGACCCGTGGTCGCCGAGGGAACCGCTGGCATCCTCTTTCCCTCCTTTGTGTCATCCTGGTCTCCGGCCGGCTCAAAGGAGGTCAAGAGTGGCGCAAGGCGGGGCCCTCATCTCGCGATATGAAGCAAGGTTGGTACCTGTGAAGAAGGCCCGGTGCCTGTGAAGCTCGCCACCCGTGACACTCTCACATAATAATGAGTTGGGGCTGTATACGCCCCGGAGTCTCAGGAGCGCTGGCCTCAGGCCCTGGGGCTCCCTCCCACGCCTAGTGGACAGCACTTAGCTCCGCGCTGGTGAGAAGACTTGAAGACGCAAAGACTAGACTAGGTGCCGGATGCAGCCTTTTGCTTTGGATCTCTCTTTCTATGGTTTTGCTTTCTGATTCTGGACTTAAGTTGAAGCTGAATTTTTATCGATGCATGCGGGGGGTGCCTTTTCTCGTTCCAGCCGTTTCTTGCCTTCTGGATCTTGTTTGGTTTGGGACTCACGTCCATCGCCTTTCCCTCACAAAGCTCCTCGCGAGCCGGACCGCGCAAAGCACGCGCTAGCACTACGCCTGGTGCTCACCCCTTGCGGGGCCCCTTCAAACGGGGCAATAAGCTCCGCAGGATTCTCAAGAACTTGTCGCCTCACGACCCAGCCCTAAGCAGGCGCTGACTAAGGTAATCCATGTCGGTAAACTCACCCCCAGCTTCATGAGCTCACGAGGACACATACCCACATCGCATAGGAAAGTAAAAACTGCAATTTTCTTACACGAGGGGCTCCTCCTCTCAAAATGCTCTTACAAGTTTTCCAAGGGCCGCGCCCGAGTTTTGCGTGCAGAATAAAACAACAGGAGAATATGGGATCAGCCATAGATATCGCTTGCTGCATCGTCCAGGGACGCGTCGCTCGCGTCGTCATCACTTTCCTCAGAAATCGTCACCGCCGTCGGCGATGCCCCCATCGCCGTCGTTGACCACGTCACCTTCGTCTACGACGACCACCACCCCATCGTTCTCCGAGGTGAAGGCCCTGACCAATGTGTCGACATGGTCCTCTACCCAAAGCGCCAGGTCGCCCCGGACGGCCATGGGTACAGGGGCAATGGCGGCATCGAAGTCGAAGCTGGGGTCGGCATTCAGAAGGTGGCTAAAGACACGGAGAAGGCGCACTGAAGCAGACCACGACCCCTCTCCTCCACAAGCTACCGAGCTCTGGCAGATTGAGCCTCCAGGCGCGTCACCACCTCGGTGAAGAAGGTCAGGTGGCTGGCGTAGTCACTTGAGTGAGGGGTCGGGGCGTTCTTGTCGCAGATGTAACCCAAGGCGGTGTTGGCCTGTTCCGAAGGTCTTGAAGCATAGGAGCGTGCTCGCGCTCCAGCGTCCGGCGCTGAAGCACTTCCTCCCTGTTTTGCCGTGCGACGGCCTCGGCATCGTCAACACGTTTCTGGAGCGAAGACAGCTTGGCTTGCGCCACAACCAGGGCGGCAGCTGTGGCCTCCGCACGCCTCTCAACCTTGTCCAACCTGGGCCTGAGGGCGGCGGCCCTGCCCGCACCCTCCTAGCCGGCGAGCTTCAAATTCAGGTCGTACCAGCCCTCCAGATCTGCGCGAACCTCGGCCACCCGGCGCTTGATCTCCTCCTCGACTCCGGCCTCGCGGGCCCCGATGGCATCTTCAGCTTGAGCGGCTTGACGCTCCCTGGTCTCCAGCTGCTCGAGCTCGAGGCTGTGCTCCACGGCCTCCAGGGCCAGCGTCTCCTCGGGCTGCTGGACCTCCTCTTCCTCCACAGGCGTCCCCCTCATTGACGCAAGGGCGGCCCCGTGCGCCTCGACCTGCTGCTCAAGGGACGCGCTCCAGGCCTGGAGCTCCCACGCGCGCTCCTCCACAGCCTCGCGGCGGCGATCGGCCTCGTGAGCTTCTTCCAAAGCTCGCGAGCGGGCCTCATTGGCAATCTTGAGGGATGCCTCAGCCTTCACTTTCTCAAGGTCGCGATGATAACGGCCAAGGTTGATGGCCACTCGCAACTTGCCCCGCTCCTCCACCAACCGAAGACCTTCAGCCTCAAGACGCGAGTCGACACCAGGAAGCTCTTCGCCAAGGTGGTTCATCACGCCCATCACCTCCTGGAAGAGCTCGTGGAGGACCATGTTGCGCCCACGCTCGAGCTCGAACGCTCGGCCCACCTCGTCCTCCACCTCGGGGGCTGCGGGTGGAGCATCAAGTGGCACACCACCTCCCGGTTGGGGGCTGGGGGCTGGCACGACCCCAGACGCCAGCTGATCCTTGCGAGGGGCCCAAACCGAACAAGGCTCGCTGCTTGAAGAAGACTCCAGGATCGAGGCTACCCAGCTACCAACCGTGACCAAGGGAGGAGCCATTGGCACGCCTGCTGCGCTCCGGGCAAAGCCGCGAAGAAAGGACGGCGAAGGTGCAAGCTCAGGGCGCCTCGATGACGAACCAACTCCCGTGGATGACCCCACGCCATGGGCAGCATCCGAGCCTGTAGCGCTGGAGCTTGGTGAGTGCGATGGGACGAGAGGGAGCTGCTTCCCCGGAGATTTCGCGGCCTTAGCAGAAGGGGACCTGAGGGGACAATCGTTAGGAAAGGAAGGCGGCACATAGAAGATCACCAAGATAGGTACTTACTCGTCAATAGCGATGTACTTCCGTCGCTTCAATGGCCCGAAGATGTTGCCGCCGCTGGGGGATCCCTTCCTCTTGCGGAGCTCCTCGAAGTCCATGCAAAGGCGACCAAAGCGCTGGACGTGACGGCCGGCGCGCGGCGGAGCCAAAGAAGAACCAAGAGGGATAGCCTTAGGGGAGCCCGGCTGTGGCGAACAACCCGGCTCTTTCTCGCTGCGACCTCCCGAGGCCCCTGGAGCCTCGGCCTCGGGAGCCTCATGCTGCATCTCATCAGCGACCGGCGCCTCAGGAGGGACATCGCGAGCTCCCGAGGACGACGCCCCCGGATCACCGCTCGGCATGTGCTCCTCAACATCTGAACAGTCGGCCACCGTCACCGCTCGCTCCCCCGCACCGTCACCTGGGGCGAGCTCGGCACCAGCGGTGAAGAATGGGACCACGATGACGGGATTCTCGCGGGCCCCCACCAAGCCAATTGGGCGCAGCCCCCACTCATCAAAGGAAGGCATGTTTGCAGCAAAGGTGACCTTGTTCTCGCAGCGGTACAGCATGCAGCTTTTCTTGGGCATCTCGTCCGGCAGAGGGACACCAGATAGGATCGTGAGCACCGTTTGCCGCGTAGCGAGAGGGAGCCCCTCCTCCTGAACCCTCATATGGTCCTGTCTGCTGAGGAAGTCCCACATCGGGCAAGAATGGCACTGAAGCGGAGCAACTCGGCGCCTGACGAACTCCCTCACCACCATGGGCGTAGTCACACCAAGGTCCTTCAACCACCGCAGCCTGGCCCAGACGAGGGCAAGACAGGGGCTCGCAAGCTTCTGATGGCCCCAGCCGGAGTTTGGAATGGTAGGCCCCACCGGAGGTTGGAGTAGAGGGTTGAGCATGCCGGCATCAACAAACACCCACGGCGTGCGGAACTCGCTCACGGATGAAGGGAGCTCGAAGTCGATCCCCATGCCTGCTGTCGCAGCCATGGCCTGGAAGCCCACGCACCCTGAGCTCTGCCGGGCACCGGTGAGATGCAGCGAGAAGAAGTGGCGGAGGAGTGCCACGGAGGGGGTGATGCCCACCATGGCCTCACACACGAAAGCAAAGACGGTAAGAAGGGTCACAGATTGGGGGTCAAGATGAAGCATGTGGATCTGATAGTGCTCGAGCACCACGTTGAAGAAGGCGGAGAATGGAGGAAGCAGGCCAGCCCAGAGGGCATCAATAAAGATCGGAACCTCGGTGACTGCCCGAGCCATGCTGGAGCGAGACGCAGGCCAAGCCGGCGTCTCTCCCCACTCGTTGAAGCCGGAGGCGAGCATGGGGCGCACCTTGCCCATGGCCTCGTCGTTGAGCACCCGAGGCCGGCCGAGCGCCAGCTCGACGGATGGAGGCGCAGTTGGCGAGGACAGAGGTTTCTTCCCCTTCTCGGCTTGCTTTGGTGCCATGGCGGTGAAGCGGGCGGAGCGCAAGTTGGATTGGGAAGGCGGAGCAAGACGTCGAAGGAGCAGGGAGATTGGAAGAGCCGAGCGCGGAGAGGGAAGAATAACTGTGCAAGAAGCGGGGCCACATAGCCAGGCGGATTCAAAGGCAGCATGGGGAAGCGGAGACGCCCACGTCCAATCAACCGCCACACGTCAACCGAGGCCGCAGGCTTTTGGGGGCCTGCGGTGCTCCGAACTTGACCCTTGGCTTCGCCGTGAAGCCAAGACCGAGTGCACCTTGGGCTCGGGGGCTACTGTCGGTGTTCTGGGAATGGGGGTCCCTAGACTTGCCTGCCTGCGGCCCACGGCGTGGTGGAGCCAGCAGGCCGTACGGCCCATCTTCACCAACAAGGCACCCAAGACCCTCGCGAGGGGCCAAGCCTCGCGAGGCAGACGACGCAAGACCTCCTCAGGAGTAGTCTGGTCAGGAAGGCTCGCGAGGAGCGGAGATATCAAGGCGGGGCAAACCTCACGAGGTTCTCGTGACGTGAGCCATGACGATCGACACCAGGCGGGCGCCAGCGCGCGCAGCGTCCTTGTTTCCTCTTTGGTGCAAAGGGGGCAAGAGTAGCCGTGGAGTACCGAGGCCTCAGGCAAAGGTTGCCATTTCGGTGCAATGAGACCAAGACCAGGAGGACTGCAAGACGGAGGTCATCGTGGAGCCCAAGACGGCGTCACCACCAGAGCTTTGTGTAGGCGAAGACTACTTTTGTCAGGACGGCTCGTACTAGCTGTCCCCCTTCAAATTTGCCCGCCATTGTTGGCTCCCTTCCCGCTCGATATTTGGGAAGAGGACCAGGGCCTCTATAAATAGGACTAGCCACCATAGTAGGGACATCACCCCATCAGACCCAGAGAGACATCCTCAGACCCAGAGAGACATCATCAGACCCAGAGAGACATCATCAGACCCAGAGAGACACACAAGTCCGAAAGCACAAGAACACCTCAACCTCAGGAGGCTGTTCTTCCCCTTGTACTATTCATCATCGGCCCAAGAGGCAATCCACCACCACACTGGAGTAGGGTATTACACCACAACAGTGGCCCAAACCAGTATAAACCCCGTGTCTTTCTGTGTTGTGAGTTCGTCGAGTTCGTCCGCAAGATCTTAGCGAGCTAGAGCGTAGATCGGTAGGAGGGAAAGACTTCGCGCGCACCCCAGTGTTCGAACCTTAAGGGTTAGCCGGAGCCCCACATCCGACACATATGGCTCCTGCCAGTTGCCGATAACTGTGTTACAAAACATGATCATCTCATACAATAAAATTTAGCATCATGTCTTGACCATATCACATCCAAGGTAGTGAGAATCCCGACTCGACTCCTAGAATCCTATGACTTCACGACCCTACGGAACCATGTCAATCCAAGTCCCACTATGAATCCAGATCAGGTAGAATCCATGTTGAGTCGCGATCCAAATCATAGAATCATGTACAAAACTGTAGAATCCCGCCTATGCTATGGACTATGTCCGATTCTACTAATTTATCTAAGTCGTTTGTTTAGTTGTAGCAGAATAGTATGCCATCATCCAAACCATTTTCACATGCCTCATGGCCCTTTATTCCCCTCCCAAGCCCAAATGCTCAGTCGCCGACACCTTTGATCTGGCTCTCAAAACCTAGATCAAAATTGAGGATCAGACTTGTCGACAAATGGAATTGGCATGGGAAGGAGGATGTGTGATGTCTACTACACAACCTTCTTCTTGTAGACGTTGTTGGGCCTCCAAGTGTAGAGGTTTGTAGGACAGTAGCAAATTTCCCTCAAGTGGATGACCTAAGGTTTATCAAGCCGTAGGAGGCGTAGGATGAAGATGGTCTCTCTCAAGCAACCCTGCAACCAAATAACAAAGAGTCTCTTGTGTCCCCAACACACCCAATACAATGGCAAATTGTATAGGTGCACTAGTTCGACGAAGAGATGGTGATACAAGTGGTATATGGATAGTAGATAAAGGTATTTGTAATATGAAATTATAAATACAGCAAGGTAACAAGTGATAAAAGTGAGCGTAAACGGTATTGCAATGCTAGGAAACAAGGCCTAGGGTTCATACTTTCACTAGTGTATTGTAACGCCCCAGATATACTTTCCATATTTGTATCCAACTCTTGCCGTTTCCGGCGCTAAGTTATATTTATTTCTCGGGTTCGAGTCTTTGTCTCCGTGTGTTGTTTTTCTTTTCGTGCATCTCATATCATGTCATCTCGTGCATTGCATTTGCATACATGTTCATCTCATGCATTCGAGCATTTTCCCCGTTGTCCGTTTTGCATTCCGGCGCTTCGTTCTCCTCCGGTGGCCATTTCTAGCTTTCTTTCGTGTGTGGGGTTCAAACATTTCCAGACTGGACCGAGACTTGCCATGCGGCCTTGGTTTACTACCGGTAGACCGCCTGTCAAGTTTCGGGTCATTTGGACTTCGTTTGATACTCCTACGGTTAACCGAGGGACCGAAAAGGCCTCGTGTGTGTTGCAGCCCAACACCCCCCAAATTTGTCCCAAAACCCACCAAACTCTGCTCCATGTCCTAGAGCGTTCGATCACGATCGCGTGGGCGAAAACCGCACCTCATTTGGGCTCTCCTAGCTCCACTTATGCCTATATATACACCCCCCATTTCGGATCTCGTCTTCCTCCCCGTCCTCCTCCTAAAAAAAACAGATCAACCCCGCCACCGACGGACGTGTCCGGATCCGACCGGACAACGTCCGCCCGCCGCCGCCATCCAACCCGCCGCCGCCACGTGTCCCCGCGGGACCAGTTCGCCGCCGCCACCGACGCGGGCCCGAGGCCCAGCGCCGGCCCCCGAGGCCCGATCCGCCGCCGCCTCCTCCTTCGCCCAAGGCCGCCGCCGCCCGACGCTCCGCCGGCCGCCGCCGCCCCTCGCCGGCGCGCGGGCCGCGTCCACCGCCGCCGGGCGCCGCCACTGGCCTCCCCCGGCCTCCCCGGCGCCGCCCCGGCCTCTCCCCGCCGCCTCGCCGGCCTCCCCTCCTCCACCGGCTCCGGCGACGAGCTCCTCCGGTGACTCGTGCTACAGTGCCCCGGCCGCCTCGTAATCCGTGCCGCTGGATCTAGATCTGGGTTGACCCCTCTCCCCCGAAACCCTAATTTTCATGCTACCTTTGACTGCTTGTATCTCTGCAACCGTAGCTCCGTTTTGGGCGTATGATATATCAAAATCTTCGTCTCGACATGTAAATCATTTCATTCCATTGCATCATTTGCATTTGAGGTCATCTTGTTGCCCAAAATGCTGTTAGAAGGAGGCTTCGTGAGTTAAATTGCAGATCCGTTAGTTCATCATGCACTTTTGTCATTTTTGCCATGTTTAATCCATGCATGATATGCCTGTGCTCCTTTGGGATGAATTGTTAAGCATTTTGTCTTCTTTCCATAGGTGCCACCCATGCATTTTTAGGATGTGTGTGTTGTCTTGTGCAATCTTGCGAAGAGAGGTACCTGAGATTGCTGATTTCAGGGACTTAGTGATTTTCACTAAGTCTGGGATATTTTAGTTCATGATGCTATATGTCCAGCTTGTTTCCTAGTGATCTGTGCCTCTTTTGAGGATGATCAGTAAGGGAGTTTTGATATTTATGTTATGCTCTATCCATCCATGTCCTTGTTTGCATATATTGAGTGCTCTAGGTTGACTCAATCGAGCTCAACTTTTGCTTCGTTGTTAATCTGGGCAGATCGTCAACTTGTTTGCGATTTTGCCAATGCTACCGTTAGTGTTCCATGCATGCTATGCCTTTGTTCTTGCCATGTCTAGCTTATATTTTGTGCCTTCTTAATGAATGTATTCTTGCCTTGCTGGGACTTGCACCATGGTGAGTGCATCGAGCTCGTTTACATGCCTTCGTGAGTTATATTTCAGCATGTCTCAGTTTTCACTAAGTCTGAAAACTGATTGTGTTTTATGCTATGTTCGTGTGCCTGTTAATATATTTTGTGAACCCTTTTGGCCCCAGGTCACTTTGGGTCTTTTGTTAAGCTTGTTGAGTAGCTCCATGCCATATTCTTACCTGTCATGTTCAGGTTTTGTATCATATTGTGTTGCTGCTCCGAAGAGGGCTTCGTGATCTGAAATTTCAGGCTAGTGTTAATTTCACTAAGTCTGGAATCTGTTTTTCATATTCATTTTGCCATGCTTGTTTGAACCTCTTAATGGATGAATTTGCCTATGGCTCAGTGCTAGTGTTTTGTTAACCATCTTGTGTACATCACTGCCATGTATTTTGTTTTCATGTTTGATGGCTGTAGCATGTTCATTTCGTTGCATTTAGATGCCTACTTGCTGTAAATCGCAGACCGGTGTCATATCTTAAAACGCTTGCCATTTCCAAACCGTAACTCCGATTCCAATGATCTTTATATCGTTTTCAAGAGATTTCATCCCCTCTATCCAGTGGCACCCTTGGAATTCCAAGTTGAGGCCAGGTTCATGCATTTCCTGTCATATCTTGCATTTTGCATCCCGCATCGCATCCCGCATAGCATATCATCATTTCATCATATTGCTTGGTCTTGCACGTGGTTGATTGTATCCTTGTTGCTTGTTTGTCTTGTTGGGTAGAGCCGGGAGACGAGTACGCTACCGAGGAGCCCGTTGAGTTTGCTTGTGAGGATCCAGTCAACTCTGACAACTGTGCAGGCAAGATGATCATACCCTCGAAATCACTACTATCTTTGCTATGCTAGTTTGCTCGCTCTTTTGCTTTGCCACTGCTACGATGCCTACCTTTTGCTTGTCAGCCTCCCAATTGCCATGTCAAACCTCTAACCCACCATGTCCTAGCAAACCGTTGATTGGCTATGTTACCGCTTTGCTCAGCCCCTCTTATAGCGTTGTTAGTCGCAGGTGAAGATTGGAGCCGTTCCTTGTTGGAACATTTATTTACTTGTTGGGATATCATTATATTGCTATGTTATCTTAATGCATCTATATACTTGGTAAAGGGTGGAAGACTCGGCCTCTCGCCTAGTGTTTTGTTCCACTCTTGCCGCCCTAGTTTCCTTCATATCGGTGTTATGTTCCCGGATTTTGCGTTCCTTACGCGGTTGGGTTATAATGGGAACCCCTTGATATTTCGCCTTGATTAAAGCTTTTCCAGCAATGCCCAACATTGGTCTTACCATTTGCCACCTAGCCTTTTTCCTTTCCCTTGGGTTCTGTAGACTCAAGGGTCATCTTATTTTACTTCCCCCGGGCCAGTGCTCCTCTGAGTGTTGGTCCAAACTAGAGTACCGTGCGGGGCCGTCCCTCGGCAACTTGGGTTACGTTGGCTCCCGTACGCTTAGCTTATCCGGTGTGCCCTGAGAACGAGATATGTGCAGCTCCTATCGGGATTTGTCGGCACAGCGGGTGGTGTTGCTGGTCTTGTTTTAACCTGTCGAATTGTCTTGTTGTACCGGGTTGCCGAGTCTGATCGGTGTGTCTCGGGTGGAGGTCTATTCCTTCGTTGACCGTGAGAGCTTGTCATGGGCTAAGTTGGGACTCCCCTGCAGGGATTGAACTTTCGAAAGCCGTGCCCGTGGTTATGGGCAGATGGGAATTTGTTAATGTCCGGTTGTAGATAACTTGAACCTTAATTAATTAAAATGAATCAACTGAGTGTGTTGCCGTGATGGCCTTTTCTCGGCGAAGTCCGGGAAGTGGACACGGTGTTGGAGTAATGCTTGCGCAGGTTGTTCCTTCTAGTTTCTCGCTCGCGCTTTGCCTCCTCTTCTCGCTCTCCTTTGCGAATAAGTTAGCCACCATATATGCTAGTCGCTTGCTGCAGCTCCACATATATTTGCCTTATCCTGTCCTATAAGTTTAAATAGTCTTGATCGCGTGGGTGTGAGATTGCTGAGTCCCTGTGGCTCACCGATACTACAACTCCAGATGCAGGTCCAGGTGATTCCGCTCCAGTTGACGATTACGAGCTCAAGTGGGAGTTCAACGAGGACTCTCAGCGATACTACGTGTCTTTTCCGGATGATCAGTAGTGGTGCCTAGTTGGGGTTATCGATTCAGGGCCTTGTCGCATGTTGGGGGTCTTTTCTATTTTGGCACCGTAGTCGGGCCATGAGTGATTTGTATGATGGATGTTATTTATGTACTTTGATGTGACGTGGCGAGTGTAAGCCAACTATGTACCTCCCCTTTATATTATTTATGTACATGGGATGTGTGATGATTTCCCGACTTGCGACATTGCTTTCAATGCGGTTATGCCTCTAAGTCATGCCTCGACACGTGGGAGATATAGCCGCATCAAGGGCGTTACATGTATGTCCCCTCAACAATAATAACATAATTGGATCACATAACTATCCCTCAACATGCAACAAAGAGTCACTCCAAAGTCACTAATAGCGGAGAACGAACGAAGAGATTATGGTAGGGTACGAAACCACCTCAAAGTTATTCTTTCCAATCAATCCGTTGGGCTATTCCTATAAGTGTCACAAACTGCCCTAGAGTTCGTACTAGAATAACACCTTAAGACACAAATCAACCAAAACCCTAATGTCACCTAGATACTCCAATGTCACCTCAAGTATCCGTGTGTATGATTATACGATATGCATCACACAATCTCAGATTCATCTATTCAACCAACACAAAGGACCTCAAAGAGTGCCCCAAAGTTCCTACCGGAGAATCACGACGAAAACGTGTGCCAACCCATATGCATAGGTTCATGGGCGGAACCCGCAAGTTGATCACCAAAACATACATCAAGTGAATCACGTGATATCCCATTGTCACCACAGATACGCACGGCAAGACATACATCAAGTGTTCTCAAATCTTTAAAGACTCAATCCGATAAGATAACTTCAAAGGGGAAACTCAATCCATTACAAGAGAGTAGAGGGGGGAAGAAACATCATAGGATCCAAATATAATAGCAAAGCTCACGATACATCAAGATCATACCATCTCAAGAACACGAGAGAGAGAGATCAAACACATAGCTACTGGTACATACCCTCAGCCCCGAGGGAGAACTACTCCCTCCTCATAATGGAGAGCACCGGGATGATGAAGATGGCCACCGGAGAGGGATTGTCCCCTCCGGCAGGGTGCCGGAACGGGTCTAGATTGGTTTTCGGTGGCTACGGAAGCTTCTGGCAACAGAACTCCCGATCTATTGTGCCCTCTGGAAGTTTTACGATACGTAGGTATATATGGGTGAAAGGAGTACGTCGGTGGATCGAAGGGGGGCCACGAGGCAGGGGGGCGCCCCCTACCCTCGTGAGCACCTCCTTCATCTTCTGACGTAGGGTTCAAGTCTATCTGGTAGGTTTCCTTCCAAAAATAACTTCTCCAGTTGATTTCGTTCCGTTTCGACTCCGTTTGATATTCCTTTTCTTCGAAACACTAAAATAGGCATAAAACAACAAATCTGGGCTGGGCCTCCGGTTAATAAGTTAGTCCCAAAAGTAATATAAAAGTGGAAAATAATGCCCAATATTGCCCAAAACAGTAGATAATATAGCATGGAGCAATAAAAAATTATAGATACATTGGAGACGTATCAAGCATCCCCAAGCTTAATTCCTGCTCATCCTCGAGTAGGGAAATGATAAAAAGATAAATTTTGATGCGGAATGCTAGTTGGCATAATTTCAGTGTAATTCTTCTTACTTGTGATATGAATATTCAGATCCGAAAGATTCAAGACAAAAGTTCATTGACATAAAAATAATAATACTTCAAGCATACTAATAAAGCAATTATGTCTTCTCAAAATATCATGGCCAAAGAAAGCTATCCCTACAAAATCATATAGTCTGGCTATGCTCTATCTTCACCACACAAAGTATTTAAATCATGCACAACCCCGATGACAAGCCAAGCAATTGTTTCATACTTTTGATGTTCTCAAACTTTTTCAATCTTCACGCAATATATGAGGGTGAGCCATGGACATAGCACTGTAGGTGGAATAGAATGGTGGTTGTGGAGAAGACAAAAAAGGAGAAGATAGTCTCACATCAACTAGGCGTATCAATGGGCTATGGAGATGCCCATCAATAGATATCAATGTGAGTGAGTAGGGATTGCCATGCAACAGATGCACTAGAGCTATAAGTATATGAAATCTCAACAAAAGAAACTAGTGGGTGTGCATCCAACTTGCTTTCTCACGAAGACCTAGGGCATTTTGAGGAAGCCCATCATTGGAATATACAAGCCAAGTTCTATAATGAAAGATTCCCACTAGTATATGAAAGTGACAACATAGGAGACTCTCTATCATGAAGATCATGGTGCTACTTTGAAGCACAAGTGTGGTAAAAGGATAGTAGCATTGCCCCTTCACTCTTTTTCTCTCATTTTTTATTTTTTTGTTATTTGGGCCTTTTCTCTTTTTTATGGCCTCTTCTCTTTTTGGGGCTTCTTTGGCCTCCTTTATTTATTTTTCGTCTGGAGTCTCATCCCGACTTGTGGGGGAATCATAGTCTCCATCATCCTTTCCTCACTGGGATAATGCTCTAATAATGATGATCATCACACTTTTATTTACTTACAACTCAAGAATTACATCTCGATACTTAGAACAAGATATGACTCTATATGAATGCCTCCGGCGGTGTACCGGGATGTGCAATGACTCATGAGTGACATGTATGAAAGAATTATGAACGGTGGCTTTGCCACAAATACGATGTCAACTACATGATCATGCTAAGCAATATGACAATGATGAATGTGTCATGATAACGGAACGGTGGAAAGTTGCATGGAAATATATCTCGGAATGGCTATGGAAATGCCATAATAGGTAGGTATGGTGGCTGTTTTGAGGAAGGTATATGGTGGGTGTATGATACCGGCGAAAGTTGCGCGGTACTAGAGAGGCTAGCAATGGTGGAAGGGTGAGAGTGCGTATAATCCATGGACTCAACATTAGTCATAAAGAACTCACATACTTATTGCAAAAATCTACAAGTTATCAAAGCAAAGTATTACGCGCATGCTCCTAGGGGGATAGATTGGTAGGAAAAGACCATCGCTCGTCCCCGACCGCCACTCATAAGGAAGGCAAGGAAGGCAATCAATAAATAAATCATGCTCCGACTTCATCACATAACGTTTCACCATACGTGCATGCTACGGGAATCACAAACTTCAACACAAGTATCTCTCAAATTCACAACTACTCAACTAGCATGACTCTAATATTACCATGTCCATATCTCAAAACAATCATCAAGTATCAAACTTCTCTTAGTATTCAACACACTCATAAGAGAATTTTATTATTCTTGAATACCTAGCATATTAGGATTTTAAGAAAATTACCATGCTATTTAAGACTCAAAATAATCTAAATGAAGCATGAGAGTTCATCTATTTCTTCAAAATAAAACTACCACCGTGCTCTAAAAGATATAGGTGAAGCACTAGAGCAACAACAAACTACTCCGAAAGATATAAGTGAAGATCAATGAGTAGTTTAATAATTATGCAACTATGTGAAGACTCTCTAACATTTAATAATTTCAGATCTTGGTATTTTATTCAAACAGCAAGCAAAGCAAAATAAAATGACATCTAAGAATAGCAAACATCATGTGAAGAAGCAAAAACTTAGGATCAACCGAAACTAACCGATAGTTGTTGAAGAAGAAAGGTGGGATGCCAACCGGGGCATCCCCAAGCTTAGATGCTTGAGACTTCTTGAAATATTATCTTGGGATGCCTTGGGCATCCCCAATCTTGAGCTTTTGGTTCTCCTTAATTCCTCTCATATCATGGTCTCCCTAAATCTCAAAAGCTTCATCCACACAAAACTCAACAAGGACTCGTGAGATAAGTTAGTATAAACCATTGCAAAAACCTTATCATACTCTACTGTAGCAAACCACTAAAATTATTATTCAACATTGGACATTAAATTTCTCTGCATATTTAATAGTCCTATCCTCAAATAGAATCATTAAAGAAGCAAAAGTATGCAAACATAACAGCAATCTGCCTAAACAGGTTAGTCTGTAAATAATTCAGCAACATCCATACTTCCCTAGCTCCAAAAATTATGAAAGAAAATTCCCACTGTAGTAAATTTATCAGAGCTTAATATGCAAAAGTTTTCAACATTTTATCACATTCTGAATTTTCTAGGGAATTATTGCAACAGCGGTAAACTTTCTGTTTTCAAACAGCAACATGTATACTTGTAACATAGGCATAGTAAAGGCTATCAATGCCACTTTTATTGAAATAAAAGATGCAAAAAAAATTTCTAAATAACAGCAAGCAAATCATAACAAAATAAATTGACGCTCCAAGCAAAACACATATCATGTGGCGAATAAAAATATAGCTCCAAGTAAAGTTACCGATGAAGGAAGGCGAAAGAGGGGATGCCTTCCGGGGCATCCCCAAGCTTAGGCTCTTGGCTATCCTTGAATATTACCTTGTGGTGCCTTGGTAATCCCCAAGCTTAGTCTCTTGCCACTCCTTATTCCATAGTCCATCGAATCCTTACCCAAAACTTGAAAACTTCACAACACAAAACTTAACAGAAAACTCGTAAGCTCCGTTAGTATAAGAAAGCAAAACACCACTTCAAGGTACTGTAATGAACTCATTATTTATTTATATTGGTGTTAAACCTACTGTATTCCAACTTCTCTATGGTTTATAAACTATTTTACTAGCCATAGATTCATCAAAATAAGTAAACAACACATGAAAAACAGAATCTGTCAAAGACAGAACAGTCTGTAGTAATCTGAATCAAACATATACTTCTGGAACTCATAAAATTCTCAAATAAATTGTTGGACCTGAGGAATTTATCTATTAATCATCTGAAAAAAGAATTCACTAAATATCACTCTCCAAATAAGAGTGGCAGCAATTCTCGTGAGCGCTAAAGTTTCTGTTTTTTACAGCATGATCAACAAGACTTTCCCCAAGTCTTCCCAAAGGTTCTACTTGGCACAAACACTAATTAAAAGCATAAAACCACATCTAAAAAGAGTCTAGATGAATTATTTATTACTAAACAGGAACAAAAATCAAGGAACTAAAATAAAATTGGGTTGCCTCCCAACAAGCGCTATCGTTTAACGCCCCTAGCTAGGCATGATGATTTCAATGGTGCTCACATAAAGGATAAGAATTGAAACATAAATAGAGCATCAAGAAGAATATGACTAGCACATTTAAGTCTAACATTCTTCCTATGCATAGGGATTTTTTGAGCAAACAACTTGTGGGAACAATAATCAACTAGCATAGGAGGGCAAAACAAGCATAACTTCAAAACTTTAAGCACATAGAGAGGAAACTTGATATTATTGCAACTCCTACAAGCATATATTCCTCCCTCATAATAATATTCAGTAGCATAATGAATGAATTCAACAATATAACCATCACATAAAGCATTCTTTTCATGATCTACACGCATAGAAAATTTACTACTCTCCACATAAGCAAAATTCTTCTCATTCGGAATAGTGGGAGTATCATAAGAGACTTGAATACTATAAATTGTTTCCACGTTAAAGGAGTAATGTTCAGAGAAAGGGTACTCATAATCATGACAAGTTTTATAAATATAATCATCACTACTCTTTATAGCATAATTTTTATCACAATAATCATCATAAGTAGCAACTTTGTTCTCATCATAATCGATTGAAACCTCTTCCAAGATAGTGGATACATCACTAAATAAAGTCATGACCTCTCCAAATCCACTTTCATAAATATTATAAGATTCAACATACTACAAAATAGTGGGATCATTACTTCCTAAAGTTTACACTCTTCCAAACCCACTTTCATCAATATAATCATCGTAAGTAGAAGGCATGCTATCATTATAACAACTTTGCATATCAAAACTTGAGAGGATAAAAATATCATCATTATTAAACATAGCATCCCCAAGCTTGGGCCTTTTCATATCATAAGCATAATCACTCTCATCATTAATATTATAGATAGCACCAATATTATAGCAATTATAATATTCTTCCAAGCAAGTGCCAAAAAGATTTTCAAGATCATAAGAAGTGTCATTATCTTCCCAATCATAATCATCACAACAAGCAATAAGCATAACGAGATCATCATCAAGTGTATCATTTTCATGAGGCACAACAATAATAGGAGCAACTTTATTTGGGAGATATACCTTTTTACCTCTCTTCCTTTTTCTTTTCTTCTTCTTCTTCACCACATCATGTGTGGGTTCAATCCTCTTTTTGGAGCTCCTTATTAATGAGATTGGTTGAATAGAGGGCTCCTCTTCGTTACCTGATTCATCATAAGAAATAATAGGAGAATATTGGGAAGTCTCTTCCCTTTTGTTAGCATTCTCTTCATCTTTTGTTTGTTTTCTTTTCTTTATGTAATTGGCAATATAAGGATTTTCAATGCAATTCACCGCACAATACATATAAATTTCTTCTAGATTAAAATTAAGAACTTTTTCAAGGACAAATTTTGGAATATCCTTAGTTCTACGTTTAATTTCTTCATAACCCAAGAGCAAACTAAGTTCATTATGATGCACAAGGGAACTCAAGTCATCACAATTTTTGGACATGATACGCTCATGAAACAATTTGCATTGGGTACTAAAATGATCACGTTCATTGCAAAGTTCACAAGTAGGGCTAAGAAAAGATAAATTTTCAGCACATTCATCTAGCTCTTCTTGCAACAATTTGGTTTCTAAGTACTTGTGCCTCTTACAATATCTATCTTCCCTATTTGGTGTGTACTTGCAAACCCAATCTACTCCACAAAAATTGACATGTTTATAGGAGGCATTTTCATCATAACTAGTGCAATCATCATTAGCATCATGGATATTCAAAGAATTCGTACTAACAACATTGCAATCATGCTCATCATTCAAAGATTTAGTGCCAAACATTTTAATGCATTCTTCTTCTAACACTTTGGCACAATTTTCCTTTCCATCATACTCACGAAAGATATTAAAAAGATGAAGCGTATGAGACAAACTCAATTCCATTTTTTTGTAATTTTCTTTTATAAACTAAACTAGTGATAAAACAAGAAACTAAAAGACTCGATTGCAAGATCTAAATATATACCTTCAAGCACTCACCTCCCCAGCAACGGCGCCAGAAAAGAGCTTGATGTCTATTACACAACCTTCTTCTTGTAGACGTTGTTGGGCCTCCAAGTGCAGAGGTTTGTAGGACAGTAGCAAATTTCCCTCAAGTGGATGGCCTAAGGTTTATCAATCCGTAGGAGGCGTAGGATGAAGATGGTCTCTCTCAAGCAACCATGCAACCAAATAACAAAGAGTCTCTTGTGTCCCCAACACACCCAATACAATGGTAAATTGTATAGGTGCACTAGTTCGGCGAAGAGATGGTGATACAAGTGGTATATGGATAGTAGATAAAGGTATTTGTAATCTGAAATTATAAAAATAGCAAGGTAACAAGTGATAAAAGTGAGCATAAACGGTATTGCAATGCTAGGAAACAAGGCCTAGGGTTCATACTTTCACTAGTGTAAGTCCCCTCAACAATAATAACATAATTGGATCACATAACTATCCCTCAACATGCAACAAAGAGTCACTCCAAAGTCACTAATAGCGGAGAACGAACGAAGAGATTATGGTAGGGTACGAAACCACCTCAAAGTTATTCTTTCCAATCAATCCGTTGGGCTATTCCTATAAGTGTCACAAACTGCCCTAGAGTTCGTACTAGAATAACACCTTAAGACACAAATCAACCAAAACCCTAATGTCACCTAGATACTCCAATGTCACCTCAAGTATCCGTGGGTATGATTATATGATATGCATCACACAATCTCAGATTCATCTATTCAACCAACACAAAGGACCTCAAAGAGTGCCCTAAAGTTCCTACCGGAGAATCACGACGAAAACGTGTGCCAACCCCTATGCATAGGTTCATGGGAAGAACCCGCAAGTTGATCACCAAAACATACATCAAGTGAATCACGTGATATCCCATTGTCACCACAGATACGCACAGCAAGACATACATCAAGTGTTCTCAAATCTTTAAAGACTCAATCCGATAAGATAACCTCAAAGGGGAAACGCAATCCATTACAAGAGAGTAGAGGGGGGAAGAAACATCATAGGATCCAAATATAATAGCAAAGCTTGCGATACATCAAGATCGTACCATCTCAAGAACACGAGAGAGAGAGAGATCAAACACATAGCTACCGGTACATACCCTCAGCCCCGAGGGAGAACTACTCCCTCCTCATCATGGAGAGCACCGGGATGATGAAGATGGCCACCGGAGAGGGATTGCCCCCTCCGGCAGGGTGCCGGAACGGGTCTAGATTGGTTTTCGGTGGCTACGGAGGCTTCTGGCGGCGGAACTCCCGATCTATTGTGCCCTCTGGAAGTTTTATGATATGTAGGTATATATGGGTGAAAGGAGTACGTCGGTGGACCGAAGGGGGGGCCACGAGGCAGGGGGCGTGCCCCCTACCCTTGTGAGCACCTCCTTCATCTTCTGACATAGGGTCCAAGTCTATCTGGTAGGTTTCCTTCCAAAAATAACTTCTCTAGTTGATTTCGTTCCGTTTCGACTCTGTTTGATATTCCTTTTCTTCGAAACACTGAAATAGGCATAAAACAGCAATTCTGGGCTGGGCCTCCGGTTAATAGGTTAGCCCCAAAAGTAATATAAAAGTGGAAAATAATGCCCAATATTGCCCAAAACAGTAGATAATATAGCATGGAGCAATAAAAAATTATAGATACGTTGGAGACGTATCAATGCGTCAAGATTGATCGAAGAAGGAGAGCAAGACCCTTCAAGGTTCAGCACTGCAGGGCAAATATACAAGTGATCGGCTATTCACGTATTCTAAAAAAACCCGTAAGTAAATTTCGTGGGTCGAATATTTCAATGTTCTATATATTTGCCTCTCATATATGTTCCATACATCCAAGCTAATACTCCCTCCTTTCCAAATTACTTGTCACAGAAATGGATGTATCTAGAATGAAAATACATCTAGATACATCCATACCTGCGACAAGTAATTCGGAACGAAGGGAGTAGTAGGTTAGCCATAAAAAGAAGTGGAATAGAACTAGCATTGATGTGTACGTCTTTGCTCTATATTTAGTGTCAAAACTCTGTAGAACCCATATAAATTTCTTCCATGGATACAAAATATCTTATTTGAGTAAATCTAGTAGAATTCTCGATTCCATGACTCGATACTACGACTCGATTCTGTCTAAGGAAAATCGATCCGACTCCGAATCTCGACTCTGACTACCTTGATCACATCACAACATGCCCGGCAAAAACAAGTTAGATGTCCTCTACTTTGTTGTTGCAAGTTTTACTTGGCTGCTATGGGCTGAGCAAGAACCGTTCTTACCTACGCATTAAAAACCACAACGCGGTATAGTGATTGCTTTTTGATCTTCAGAAAGAACCCTGTTCATTGAATCCGATTCAACTAAAGCTGGAGAAACAGACACCCACTAGCCACCTGTGTGCGAATCACGTCGGTAGAACCAGTCTCGCGTAAGCGTACGCGTAATGTCGGTCTGGGTCGCTTCATCCAACAATGCCGCTAAATCAAGAATCAACTAGTGACGGCAAGCAATATGTATATACCCACACCCACAACTCCTTTGTGTTCTACTCGTGCATATAACATCTACGCATAAACCTGGCTCGGATGCCATTGTTGGGTAACATAGTAATTTTAAAAAAATCCTACGCACATGCAAGATCATGGTGATGCATAGCAACGAGAGGGGAGAGTATCGTCTACGTACCCTCGTAGACCATAAGCGGAAGCGTTATGACAACGCGGTTGATGTAGTCGTACGTCTTCACGATCGACCGATCTAGCACCGAAGGTACGGCACCTCCGTGATCTACACACGTTCGGCTCGGTGACGTCTCGCGAACTCATGATCCAATAGAGCTTCGAGGGAGAGCTTCGTCAGCACGACGGCGTGATGACGGTGATGATGTTGTGTGTCGACCCGACCCGAATGGATCAAGTCTACTGTGCTCTGGTGTCATCCCTGGATCAGTAATGCTGACACCACACAATACATCGAAGGATTTATAGCAGAGTGGCAATCACACACTTATTACATCGTTGTCTCAAAGAGAACTTATTACAATAAATATGGCTTAAGGCCATCTAATAACGATAACAGCGGAAGACTCGGAAGATAAATGGGTCCATCAACTCCAACGGCATCACTGAGTATAGAACCACGACCTAAAAGCACCTTACTCGTCGTCTGAAAAGTCTGCAACATGAAAGTTGCAGCCCGAAAACGGGTCAGCACATGGAATATGCTGGCAATGTAACACATAGAGAGTAATGGGATGAAACAGCTATACTATATGCATATATGGCTGGTGGAAAGCTCTATGGTTACAGTTTTGCGTAAAGCCAGTTTTTCCCTACTGCAAAGGAATAAATTTATTTAACTATCATGGTAGTTGTTAAACATTGAGAATGGTTGATAGCATTCCGATCCCAATTAAGTGGACAATTAAAACCCAACAACATTAACTAGAAGTAACATGATGAGATTCACATGATATTCAAGTACTAGATACTCAATTTGTCCATAACCGGGGACACGGCTAATCATGATTAGTTTGTACACTCTGCAGAGCTTTGCGCACTTTTCCCCACAAGACTCGATCGCCTCCGTTGGATTTCTCGCACTACATGGTGTTTGAGAAACGGATGACCGAGACACAGTCTTTCAGAAGCGCTAGCACCTTACGTCCGGGTAGACCGTACCACCTATATCCCCTACATCTGCTAGTCTACCACTGTAAGAGTTCGCATGACTTAGTCAACTATGCCAGAGCCCATAATGGCTTGTGGCTGCACACGGAAGTTACTAGCATGAATGATCTTATGATCCCTTTGAGCCTGGGTGGCGGTCCGAAATAAAAACAGGCAAGTCCTGATAGACATCAGGTGCCTCAATCCACCCAGATGTGTGTTTAAGTTGCCACCTTAAGTAAACCATTAAAATTAACAAACGCACATCTGTCCTGGATATCACTCACCCAATCCACGTCTACTAGCATAGCATGGCATAATAAGCAACGTAGAAGTAACTCCCAAAGGTTTCATAATAATACAGGTGATAGGTACTACCTCATCTACCTCCCATCCCACAATTTAATTAGATCCTAATCATGCAATGTGAGAGGATTGATCTAATGCAATAAAACTGGGTTGTAGAAAAGGTATGATCAAAGTGTTACTTGCCTTGCTGTTGATCCGCCAGTCCTAGGGTTTCGAAGTAACAAGCGGCGCAATCCGGGTGATCTATCGCAGTCAAACAACAAGCACACAATAAGTACTCATCTAATGCACAGGTAAAACTTGAACAAGAGAACGAACCAGAAAGTTCAACTTAAGAACTCCGGTTGCAAAGAAAGAAAGAACCGAACAGACGACGGAAAACAAACGGCGGAAGAAAACAACTCGGGTCTAGCAAGTTGAAACTAGGTCAAATTTTACTGTAGCAAAGGCTTGTTCAAGTTGATTAGATGGAACGGCGGTTTCGAGACGAAACTCCAGGCGCTTGAATCACCTGATTCCGATAAACGAGCGGGAAGAACGACTAGAACGAAGATCGGATCTGAGATCGCGATCGCGGAATAAATCCGACGAAAAGAAAAGAGACGAACGATTAAACGAACGGACGTTCGTTAACCGGGAATAACCGATGATCACGTTCGTTAAGACGAACGGTCCGAAAGAAGAACGAAAACCGATCTAGGGTTTTCGGAAAAGAAACCGAAAAGAAAGAACCGGAAAAGAAAACGGAAAAGAATCGGAACGGTTTTCTAAAAAAACCGAACCGGGGAAAGAAAAAGAGGCATGGCGTGGGGCTACCTCTGGCGAGGCGGAACTCCGGCGGCGGCGGGGCAAGGGCGGTGGCGGCGGCTAGGCGGTGGCGGCGGCTAGGCGGTGGCGGCGGCTAGGCGGCGGTGGCGCTAGGACGGCGGCGGCGGGGCTGCGGCTTGGGCGCGGGTGGCGGCGCGGCTAGAGGCGGCGGCGGCTTGGGGAGGAGAGGGGGGGTGTTGGTATTTATATAGGAGGGGGGGCTAGAAACTTGGGGAAGGGGGCAAGGGGAGGCGGTGGCGGCTGGAGTCCCGCTGGGACTCGGCCTGGCGGCGGGGCTGGCGGCTGGGCCGGCCTTGGCCCAGGCGGCTGGGCCTGCGGTCTCCCTTTTTTTTAAATCGGTTTCACGCGCAGAAAAACAAAAGAAAAATTATCTAAACGAACTCCAAAAAAATCTAAAGTAAATTTTCCCCGACTCCTAAAAATGAGCCGAACAAAATGAACTTTACTCCGGACCTAGAATGCAATTTTTGAAAACACGCATTTTCCCTATCCAAATAAAATGCAAATAAACACCGGAAAACAAAATTTTGATTTATTCATTAAATCTTCATTTCTCCTAAATTTTGGGAAAGTCATATTATTCCCCTCTCTCATATTTGATATAGGAAAAATAATTGAAGATGAAATAAATAAATCAAATGATCCTCTTTTCAAATTTGAGAAAACTCTCAAATATGAAAATAACGAAATCTCCAACTCTCTCCGAAGGTCCTTGAGTCGCGTGAAATTTCTAGGATCGCCCAAAATGCAAGAAAATATGCTATGCATGATGATGTAGTGTATAACATTCCAAATTCCAAATTTGGGATGTTACAAACCTACCCCCCTTAAGATGAATCTCGCCCTCGAGATTCAGGTTGGCTAGAGAATAGGTGAGGATGGTCCTTGAGCAAATCTTCTTCTCTTTCCCAGGTGGCTTCATCCTCTGAATGGTGGTTCCACTGAACTTTGCAAAACTTGATAACCTTGCTGCGGGTAACTCTGCTGGCATAATCAAGAATCTTGACTGGCTTCTCCTCATACGTTAAGTCGTCCTTCAACTAAATCGCTTCGAGTGGCACGGTATCTCTTAGCGGTACCTCCGCCATCTCGGCATGACATTTCTTCAGCTGAGAAACATGGAATACATCATGAACTCCTGACAGCTCCTCTGGTAATTCCAACTTATAAGTGACTTCTCCCATACGTTGCAAGATCTTGTACGGTCCAACGAAATGCGGTGCTAACTTTCCCTTAACTCCAAAGCGCTTAACTCCTCGAAGTGGGGATACTTGGAGATAAACTCTGTCTCCGGTTTCGTAGACTGTCTCCTTGCGTTTAGAATCTGCGTAGCTCTTCTGCCTGGACTGGGCTACCTTGAGCCTATCGCGAATCAACTTAACTTTCCATTCAGACTCCTTAATCAAATCTGGTCCAAAGAATTGACGGTCTCCAACTTCGTCCCATGACAACGGTGTCCTGCACCTCCTTCCGTATAAAGCTTCGAAAGGTGCCATCTTCAAGCTGGTTTGGTAACTGTTGTTATAAGAAAACTCCGCATACGGCAAGTTATCGTCCCAACTAGATCCATAATCTAGTGCACAAGCTCTCAGCATATCTTCCAAAATCTGATTGACTCTCTCGGTCTGTCCATCTGTCTGCGGGTGAAAAGCTGTGCTGAACTCCAGTCTGGTTCCTAAAGTTTCATGCAACTGATTCCAAAACTTTGAGGTAAATTGGGTTCCTCTATCTGATACGATACTCCTCGGAACTCCATGCAAACAAATGATCCTAGTCATGTATATCTTCGCCAACTTAGCACTGGTGTAAGTGGTCTTAACTGGAATGAAATGTGCTATCTTCGTCAAATGATCAACTACTACCCATATCGAGTCATAGCCTGCTTTCGTCCTGGGTAGTCCTGTGATAAAATCCATGCCTATCTTATCCCACTTCCATTCGGGTATCGGCAATGGTTGTAACAATCCTGCTAGCTTCTGATGCTCTGCCTTTACTCTCTGACATACGTCACAAACTGCTACATATGCTGCAATATCCTTCTTCATTCCGGTCCACCAGAATGTTTCCTTCAAATCCAAATACATCTTGGTATTCCCTGGGTGAATCGAATACGGTGAATCATGTGCCTCGTGCAAAATCAACTTCCTGATCTCCGGGTCATTGGGCACATAAACACGGTCCTCAAACCATAAGGTATCGTGCTCATCCTCACGAAATCCCTTTGCTTTTCCTTCGCTCAATTTCTCTTTTATAGCAGCAATCTCCTTGTCAGATTTCTGAGCTTCTCTGATCTTATCCATCAATGTTGACTGAATCTCCAATGTTGCTACATAGCCTCTCGGAACTATTTCCAAACATAGCTCATGAAGGTTTTCTGCTAACTCCTTTGGTACTTCTCCCGTTGTTGACATGGCTCTTACGGCTCAATGCGTCAGCTACCACATTAGCTTTTCCAGGATGGTAATGCAATCTCATGTCATAATCCTTGATGAGCTCCAACCATCTCCTTTGTCTGAGGTTCAACTCCTTCTGCGTGAAAATGTACTTCAAACTCTTGTGATCCGTGTACACCTCATAATGATTTCCAATGAGGACATGTCTCCACGTTTTCAATGCATGCACTACGGCTGCTAACTCCAAATCATGCGTGGCATAATTCAACTCATGAGGCTTCAGTTGCCATGAAGCATACGAAACAACTCTTCCTTCCTGCATAAGCACTGCTCCAAGTCCTCGACGTGAAGCGTCGCAATACACCTCATAATCCTTGGTCTGATCTGGCAAAATCAATACTGGTGAGGTAACCAAGCGTTTCTTCAATTCCTAGAAACTAGCCTCACATTCCTCAGTCCAATTGAACTTAGTATCCTTCTTCAACAATTCAGTCATAGGCTTTGCAATCTTTGAAAAGTTCTCAATGAACCTCCGGTAGTATCCTGCGAGTACAAGAAAACTCCGGATCTCTCCAACTGTTGTTGGTGATTCCCATTCGGTTACGGTCTCAACCTTAGTGGGGTCAACTGCTATACCTTCTCCGGATATAACGTGTCCGAGGAATCCCACTTCCTTCAACCAAAACTCACATTTGCTGAATTTGGCGTATAACTGATGTTCCCTTAGTTTCTCCAAAACCAAATGCAAATGTTCCTTATGCTCCTCTTCATTCTTTGAATAAACCAGGATGTCATCAATGAACACTACGACGAACTTATCCAAAAACTCCATAAACACTTTGTTCATCAGGTTCATAAAATAGGCAGGTGTGTTAGTCAATCCAAATGACATAACAGTATACTCATACAGTCCATATCTCGTGGTGAATGCTGTCTTAGGTATGTCCTGCTCCCGAATCTTCAATTGATGGTACCCTGATCGCAAATCGATCTTGGAAAACACTTTAGCTCCTTGCAACCGATCAAACAGATCGTTGATCATTGGCAGTGGGTACTTGTTCTTGATGGTTACTTCATTCTATCCCCGATAATCTACAACCATCCTTAATGATCCATCCTTCTTTTCCACTAGAAGTACGGGTGATCCCCAAGGCGAAGAACTTGGGCGAATGTAACCTTTATCCAATAACTCCTTAATCTGATTCTTAATTTCCACCAAATCCTTTGCTGGCATCCGGTACGGTCGCTTCGACATTGGGCCTGTACCTGGCAATAACTCAATCAAAAACTCAATGTCTCTATCCGGTGGCATTCCTGGCAATTCCTCAGGAAATACATCAGGGTAATCCTTCACCACTGGTACTTCCTCCTGCACGACTCCTGTTAGGCAATTCACTTGTGTCCTGTTTGGCACATGCCGGGATACATACTTGATCCTTCTTCCTTCTGGTGTGGTAAGCAAAATTGACTTACTAGCGCATTCAATGTTTCCTTCATACTTTGATAACCAATCCATGCCTAATATCACATCCAATCCTTGAGATTCCAATACTATTAGGTCTGAGGGAAACACATAGTTACCAATCCTTAATGGTAACCGATCACACCATCGTCTAGCCATAAACTCCGCTCCTGGTGAGCTTACTAACATGGGTGACCTAAGGGCTTAGGTTGGCAGGTTATATTTATCCACAAATCCCCTTGATATGTATGAATGCGATGCACCAGTATCAAAAAAGTACGAGTGCAGTAAATGACTTAACCAAAAACTTACCGATTACTGCATCGGGCTGATCTTCAACCTCCTCCACATTAACGTGGTTCACCTGTCCCCTGTTGAAAGGGTTCGGCTTCTTCCCAGAGCTTCCATTGCCATTTCCATTCTGGCCTTCAGGACATTCATTGGCATAATGTCCAGTCTTCGAACACTTGAAACAGGTGACTTGACTCAGGTCTCTCTTGGTTGGGGTCGATGGGGTGGTGCGGTTCTGGCCGTTGCTTCCTCCATTCCCATTACCATTCTTGTGGCCATTATGGTTGTGCGAGCTACCTCCTCCATGGGTATGATGAAACTGAAATCCCGGTTTAGGGGTAAAACGGGGCTTCTGCTGGGCTCCAGAGTTATACTTCCCCTGTCCATACTTCCTCTTATGGTTCTCAATCTGCTGTTGCTTTCCTTCAATCATGATGGCACGATCTACCAACTCCTGGTAGTTGTTGAAACTTGCTACCATCAATTGCATGCTTAGTTCATCATTCAGTCCTTCCAGAAACTTCTCCTGCTTAGCTGCATCCGTAGCAACGTCATCTGGGGCATAACGTGCTAACTTGCTGAAATTGTCAACGTACTGGCCAACTGTCCTTCCTCCTTGGCGTAAGTTGCGAAACTCACGCTTCTTCATGGCCATAGCTCCTGCTGAAACATGGGCAGTGCGGAAAGCTTGCTGAAACTGATCCCATGTGACAGTGTCAACTGGGTAAGTGGCTGTGAAATTCTCCCACCATGCTTCCACGGGTCCATCAAGCTGGTGAGCGGCAAACTTCACTTTCTCACCATCCGTGCATCCTGCAGTGGTCAACTCCCTTCCTATCTTGCAGAGCCAATCGTCTGCTACTATTGGCTCGGTGCTACTGGAAAACACCGGCGGATTCAGCCTAAGGAAACGGGCTAAGTGGTCAACAGGTGGTGGTGGTGGTGGGTTGTTGTTGTTGTTGTTCTGCTGGTTCTGGACTAACAACTGCATCAATTGATTCTGCTGTTGGATCAACTGAGTGAGCTCCAGTGGGAATCCATTGTCACGTCTCGGAGGCATCTGAGGGTTTAGAAAAGACGAGAATTAAGAATAGAGTGAGGTCTAAAGGGAAAACACTACCCCAATGCACATGAGCAAATGCACACAAAATCACTTCATTCAATCAAACAAGGGTCTACAATCGGTCTAAAACTATCACAAAAGTGCTCGACTATAATGTTTACATGGGGAATACTACTACTATCTGGTGGTCATCTAGAAATTTGAACCGGTGGAAGACTCCATGATATCTGCTCCAGCTTCGTCTTCAAAGTCGGGTTCACTTGGATCCGAATCGGTGTCGTCAACGATGATGTAGTTGTCCGGACATGTGACGTACTCGTCTTCCTCCTTGGATGCTAACTTCCTCTTGAGTTCTTCAATCTCCTGCTTAAGATCGCCATTGTGTCTTGCTAGAGCTACGATCTCGTCCATGTAGTCCTTGCGTGTAGACTTCAGTTCTCCTTCTAGCTCGATGATCCTTGCCTTCGCATTCTTCAACTCTATCATATCATTGCACATCTGGTTCTTGTGGCGTCGAATGTGCTGGTTTAACTCCTAGATGAAAGATGCAATGGATCTATCCTTCTTGGTGCTGACTAACTCCCATTGTTCATCTCGGCGTCCGCAAATCTGGTAGATAGTGTCCTTGAGGTCTTCTTGATAAACTTCTCCAATGCGTCCCATGGTGATATGAGCTGCCATGCTCCTTCCCAGACTCCAGGTTGGTGCATTGAAAACACTATCTATAGGCTTCGTGATTGGCGCGAATGTCCTTCCCGGAACGTGAGCTTGAATCTTCCAGCGCTCCTCTTCAGGCAGAGTGGCGTTGAAGGTTCCCGTGAAGCTTGGTAATCCAATGTTCAGGTACTTGGTGACTTCCTTCAGGTGAAATCCAAATGGTGTGCCTTCATCCGGTTGAGCGTACTTAATCTTCGCGTTCGTCATCCTAAAAGGGTAGAAAAGATGAGGAGTTAGAAAATGAGAAGAGAATGGTGATCTATGGCTTTAACTTAGTGGTCGTGTCCTACAGTCAATGTGTGCTCTAATACCATCTCTGTGGCGACCCGACCCGAATGGATCAAGTCTACTGTGCTCCGGTGTCATCCCTGGATCAGTAATGCTGACACCACACAGTACATCGAAGGATTTATAGCAGAGTGGCAATCACACACTTATTACATCGTTGTCTCAAAGAGAACTTATTACAATAAATATGGCTTAAGGCCATCTAATAACGATAACAGCGGAAGACTCGGAAGATAAATGGGTCCATCAACTCCAACGGCATCACTGAGTATAGAACCACGACCTAAAAGCACCTTACTCGTCGTCTGAAAAGTCTGCAACATGAAAGTTGCAGCCCGAAAACGGGTCAGCACATGGAATATGCTGGCAATGTAACACATAGAGAGTAATGGGATGAAACAGCTATACTATATGCATATATGGCTGGTGGAAAGCTCTATGGTTACAGTTTTGCGTAAAGCCAGTTTTTCCCTACTGCAAAGGAATAAATTTATTTAACTATCATGGTAGTTGTTAAACATCGAGAATGGTTGACAGCATTCCGATCCCAATTAAGTGGACAATTAAAACCCAACAACATTAACTAGAAGTAACGTGATGAGATTCACATGATATTCAAGTACTAGATACTCAAGTTGTCCATAACCGGGGACACGGCTAATCATGATTAGTTTGTACACTCTGCAGAGGTTTGCGCACTTTTCCCCACAAGACTCAATCGCCTCCGTTGGATTTCTCGCACTACATGGTGTTTGAGAAACGGATGACCGAGACACAGTCTTTCAGAAGCGCTAGCACCTTACGTCCGGGTAGACCGTACCACCTATATCCCCTACATCTGCTAGTCTAACACTGTAAGAGTTCACACGACTTAGTCAACTATGCCAGAGCCCATAATGGCTTGTGGCTGCACACGGAAGTTACTAGCATGAATGATCTTATGATCCCTTTGAGCCTGGGTGGCGGTCCGAAATAAAAACAGGCAAGTCCTGATAGACATCAGGTGCCTCAATCCACCCAGATGTGTGTTTAAGTTGCCACCTTAAGTAAACCATTAAAATTAACAAACTCACATTTGTCCTGGATATCACTCACCCAATCCACGTCTACTAGCATAGCATGGCATAATAAGCAACGTAGAAGTAACTCCCAAAGGTTTCATAATAATACAGGTGATAGGTACTACCTCATCTACCTCCCATCCCACAATTTAATTAGATCCTAATCATGCAATGTGAGAGGATTGATCTAATGCAATAAAACTGGGTTTTAGAAAAGGTATGATCAAAGTGTTACTTGCCTTGCTGATGATCCGCGAGTCCTAGGGTTTCGAAGTAACAAGCGACGCAATCCGGGTGATCTATCGCAGTCAAACAACAAGCACACAATAAGTACTCATCTAATGCACAGGTAAAACTCGAAAAAGAGAACGAACCAGAAAGTTCAACTTAAGAACTCCGGTTGCAAAGAAAGAAAGAACCGAACAGACGACGGAAAAACAAACGGCGGAAGAAAACAACTCGGGTCTAGCAAGTTGAAACTAGGTCAAATTTTACTGTAGAAAAGGCTTGTTCAAGTTGATTAGACGGAACGGAGGTTTCGAGACGAAACTCTAGGCGCTTGAATCACCTGATTTCGATAAACGAGCGGGAAGAACGACTAGAACGAAGATCGGATCTGAGATCGCGATCGCGGAATAAATCCGACGAAAAGAAAAGAGACGAACGATTAAACGAACGGACCTTCATTAACCGGGAATAACCGGTGATCACGTTCATTAAGACGAACGGTCCGAAAGAAGAACGAAAACCGATCTAGGGTTTTCGGAAAAGAAACCGAAAAGAAACAACCGGAAAAGAAAACGGAAAAGAATCGGAACGGTTTTCTAAAAAAAACCGAACCGGGGAAAGAAAAAGAGGCGCGGCGCGGGGCTACCTCCGGCGAGGCGGAACTCCGGCGGCGGCGGGGCAAGGGCGGCGGCTAGGCGGCGGCGGCGGGGCTGCGGCTTGGGCGCGGGTGGCGGCGCGGCTAGAGGCGGCGGCGGCTTGGGGAGGAGAGGGGGGGTGTTGGTATTTATATAGGAGGGGGGGGCTAGAAACTTGGGGAAGGGGGCAAGGGGAGGCGGTGGCGGCTGGAGTCCCGCTGGGACTCGGCCTGGCGGCGGGGCTGGGCCGGCCTTGGCCCAGGCGGCTGGGCCTGCGGTCTCCCTTTTTTTTAAATCGGTTTCGCGCGCAGAAAAACAAAAGAAAAACTATCTAAACGAACTCCAAAAAAATCTAAAGTAAATTTTCCCCAACTCCTAAAAATGAGCCGAGCAAAATGAACTTTACTCCAGACCTAGAATGCAATTTTTGAAAACACGCATTTTTCCCTATCCAAATAAAATGCAAATAAACACCGGAAAACAAAATTTTGATTTATTCATTAAATCTTCATTTCTCCTAAATTTTGGGAAAGTCATATTATTCCCCTCTCTCATATTTGGTATAGGAAAAATAATTGAAGATGAAATAAATAAATCAAATGATCCTCTTTTCAAATTTGAGAAAACTCTCAAATATGAAAATAACGAAATCTCCAACTCTCTCCGAAGGTCCTTGAGTTGCGTGAAATTTCTAGGATCGCCCAAAATGCAAGAAAATATGCTATGCATGATGATCTAGTGTATAACATTCCAAATTTCAAATTTGGGATGTTACATGTTGCTACCGGAATAGGGCTTCGCCTAAGCACCGCTACGATATTACCGAGGTGGATTATGGTGGAGGGGGGCACCGCACACGGATCAAGGATCAACTTGTGTGTCCATGGGGTGCCCCTCTCCCCTGTATATAAAGGAGTGGAGGAGGGGGAGGGGCCCGACCTCCTAGGCGAGCCCCAAGGGGAGTCCTACTCCTACCGGGAGTAGGATTCCCCCATTGCCCTTTTGGATTTAGGAGAGAAGGAAGGAGGAGGGAGGAGGAAGGAAAGGGGGCCCGGACCCCTCCCAATTCGAATTGGGCTTGGGGGGCGCCCCCTCCTTTGCTCCTTTCCCCTCTCTCCCACTAAGGCCCAATAAGGCCCATATACCTCTCGGGGGTTCCGGTAACCTCCCGGTGCTCCGGTATACTCATGTTTTCACCCGGAACCATTCCGATGTCCAAACATAGGCTTCCAATATATCGATCTTTATGTCTCGACCATTTCAAGACCCCTCGTTATGTACATGATCAAATACGGGACTCCGAACTACCTTCGGTACATCAAAACACATAAACTCGTAATACCGATCGTCACCGAACGCTAAGCGTGCGGACCCTATGGGTTCGGGAACTATGTAGACATGACCGAGACATGTCTCCGTTCAATAACCAATAGCGGAACCTGGATGCTCATATTGGTTCCTACATATTCTACGAAGATCTTTATTGGTCAAACCGCATAACGGTATACGTTGTTCCCTTTGTCATTGGTATGTTACTTGCCCGAGATTCAATCATCGGTATATCAATACCTAGTTCAATCTCATTACCGACAAGTCTCTTTACTCATTCCGTAATGCTACATCCCATAAATAACTCATTAGCTACATTGCTTGCAAGGCTTATAGTGATGTACATTACCGAGAGGGCCCAGAGATACCTCTCCGACAATCGGAGTGACAAATCCTAATCTTGATCCATGCCAACTCAACAAATACCATCGGAGACACCTGTAGAGCACCTTTATAATCACCCAGTTACGTTGTGACGTTTGGTAGCACACAAAGTGTTCCTTCGGTATTCGAGAGTTGCATGATCTCATAGTCATAGGAACATGTATAGTTATGGAGAAAGCAATAGCAACAAACTAAAAGATCATCGTGCTAAGCTAACGGATGGTCAAGTCAATCACATCATTATCTAATGATGTGATCCCGTTAATCAAATGACAACTCATGTCTATGGTTAGGAAACATAACCATCATTGATTCAACGAGCTAGTCAAGTAGAGGCAAACTAGTGACACTCTGTTTGTCTATGTATTTACACATGTACTAAGTTTCCGGTTAATACAATTCTAGCATGAATAATAAACATTTATCATGGTATAAGGAAATATAAATAACTACTTTATTATTGCCTCTAGGGCATATTTCCTTCAGTTGCCATTGCACACGATATTAATAATTTTATCGTTTGCATTATTGAATGCATCACACACGGTGCGTAGAAAGAAACTGTGTGGCAAAGGGTGTCCATCACGCACACTTTTTATGTGATGAACGTTTGCGCAAGGTGGCCTAACGCAAACAGTTTTCAAGAGAAAGTCGTGTGTGTAGTGGAGATTGATCGCACACGTAGTGGATCCTAGAAACGCTTCTGATCTCCACGTATATCGCAGATGTTTCGCTTTCACAAATCATGTGCAGTGTAATCCCTATTTAATCCATAACTAATCCATAACTAATCCAATTAATCCCTAATTTAAAAATCACATGTTATGAATTTGAAAGTAGGCAATCACTTATTTCATATCCAACCATGCTTATTACAAATATAGGTTCAACCACGAATCCATAATTCAATGCACAGGTACATATACTAAAGAACTACAGAAGCACCAAGTAAAGAATGATGAACCACAGTTGTACTAAAGACTATAAAGAGAGAGGTGAAAGACATTTCGGTTGCTGGATAAGGTGAAGAGGAATGCCCATATTGTGCCCTCCTCCATGCATAAGGCACGCACGACTCTAGGCCAACCCCTTGTGATGGCTGCCTGTCCATCCTTCACTGTCTTCATTGGGACTTCTCGATGCTCATTGTAGTATGGATGAAATACTTTAACCTTCATTGTGTGTCCACCAATCATGTACTTTGCGAGGTAATCTTGAGTGAACTCCTTCAGGAACCACTGGGAATGAACAAGATTCAGACATTGTTGTCCAACAACTCATCATGGGCAGTAAAAAGAGAAGGCTGCAGACATGCCATCCATGAAGAACACCTGGGACTGGAATCTGGAGGAGAAAATGTAGCCCATCTATAATGTGTAAGTGGGGTATGGTAAATTGTGAACGGTAGCGCCGTGAATATATGTAGACTAGTCGTGCACAAATTTATCACATGAATCGGAGATGAACTTGTGTGGCATACTGGTATTTGTCCTTTAGAATTTATTACTAGTAAATGTGTTATGTGTACGTGCAACTTGTGTGGTTGTTGCACGTACACATAACACATTTACTAGTAACAAACTTCTCCTGCTTTGCGGCATCTGTGGCCACGTCATCTGGGGCATAACGGGCTAATTTGCTGAACTCATCTACGTACTGCCCCACAGTACGATTTCCCTGGCGTAAGTTGTGAAACTCACGCTTCTTCATGCTCATAGCTCCAGTTGAGACATGTGATGTGCAGAATGCTTGCTAAAATTGATCCCAAGTGACATTGGCTATGGAGAAAGTGGTTGTGTAATTCTCCCACCATGAGGCTGTGGGTCCATCCAGTTGGTGTGCAGCAAAGTGCACCTTCTCAGCATCTGTGCACCTTTCGGTGGTCAGCTCCCTTCCAATCCTGCGAAGCCAATCATCGGCAACAATTGGCTCGGTACTACTAGAGAACACCGGCAGATTCAACCTTAGGAAACGGGCTAAATTGTCAACTGGAGGTGGTGGCGGTGGGTTGTTGTTGTTGCCTTGGTTTTGAACTAGCAACTGCATCAAGGCATTCTGATGTTGGATCAACCGAGTGAGCTCCGGTGGGAAGACAAATCTGGGGTCACAACTCAGAGGCATCTGATAGGTTTAGAGGGGTGAGAATAGAATAGAGTGAGGTCTAAAGGGAAATCACTACCCATATGCACATGAGACAAACACATTCATTCACATCACTCAATTCAAACAAGGGCATATAATCGATCTAATCTACCATTACAAAATACTCTGACTACTACTATATACATGGGGGAATACTACTGATAATATGGTGGTCGACTAGAAATTTTGATCGGAGGAAGACTCCATGATATCTGCTCCAGCTTCGTCTTCATAATCATCATCACTATCGGGGTCGGAGTCGGTGTCGTTGATGATGATGTAGTCTTCGGGGTGGTTGTCCTCCTCCAGTGCGGGATCTCCCATGAATATTCCTAGCTTCTTCTTCAGGTCTTCATTCTTCTCCAGTAGTACTACAATTTCCTCTTCGTATCCATCGCATGTAAACTTGAGCTCCTCTTCTAGATCCATGTTCCTGGTCATCACCTTCTTCATGTCTATCATGCTAGCGCACATCTGGTTCCCCTGACGACGAATGTGCTGGTTCAACTCCTGGATGTAGGCTGCAATGGGCTTGTCCTTCCTGGTGCAAATCATCTCCCATTGCTCATCTTGGCATCCACATATCTGGTAGATGGTGTCCTTAAGATCCTTGTGGTATACCTCGCCGATGCGTCCCATGGCGATATGGGCCGCCATGCTCTTTCCTAGACTCCAGGTTGGTGAATCAAAGGAAAACTCCATGGGCTCAGTAACTAGTGTGAATGTCCTTCCTGGAACATGTACTCGAATCGTCTAGCGCTCCTCTCCAGGTAGAGTGGCGGTGTAGGTCTCGGTGAAGCTTGGTATTCCGATGCTTAGGTACCTAGTGGCTTCCTTCAAGTGTCGTCCAAAAGGAGTGTCTTCATCCGGTTGAGAAAACTTGTTCCTTGGGTCCGCCATCTATAGAGTAGAAACGGAGAAGAGTCATAAATGAGTAGAGGAGAGGGTCCTATGGCTTATTTTAGTGGTCGTGTCCTACAGTTAGCGTGTGCTCTGATACCATCTTATAGCGATCCGACCTTAGATGGTCAAATCCCTATGCATAAGTGTCATCCCTGGATCGGTAATGCTGACACACATAGTACTCGGGGATTTATAACAGAGTTCAATCAGACACTTATTACATGGAATGTCTCAAACGAGAACTATTACAATAATATGGCTGAAGGCCATCTAAATAAGATAACATCGGAAGCTTCGAAGGTAAATGAGTCCATCAACTCCTGCACCATAGTTGAGTGCACGACAACGACCTAGCGCACCTTACTCTTCGTTTGAAAACTTTGCAATATAATACGTTGCAGCCTGTGTAGGTCAGCACATGGAATATGCTGGTAAGATAACACTATAGAGTAATGAACAAGTAACAGCTAACACTATATGCATATATGGATGGTGGAGGCTCTATGGTTATCATTTGCATAAAGCTAGTTTTCCCTACAACAAAGGAATATATTTTATTTAACTACAAAGTTGTTGAGAAAAATATTGAGAAGGTTCCTCCAACTCAATCCCAGAATAATAATTATAATCCCCACAAATTAATTAAGTAGAGTGATGAGATCAACATAATAATTCAAGTACCAGATACTCAGGATGTCCATAACCGGGGACACGGCTAACCATGATTAGTTTATACACTCTGCAGAGGTTTGCGCACTTTTCCCCACAAGACTCGATCTCCTCCATTGGATTTCTCGCACTACATGGTGTTTGAGAAACGGACGACCGAGACACAGTCTTTTAGAAGCATTATCTCTTTACTCTGGGTAGACAGTACCACCCACATCCCCTACATCTGCTAGCCTACCACTGAAAGAGGTCACACAATTTACTCAAATATGCCAGAGCCCATAATGTCTTGTGGCTGCACACGGGAGTTTCTAGCATGAATAATCTCAAGATCCCTTTGAGCCTGGGTGGCAAACCATAGGATGATCTCACGGGTACTCTGGGATATCCTAGGACAACACTGGATTCTCCATGTGCCCGTAAACAATCCACCTAGATGTGTGTTAAAGTAGCCACCTTAAGTTTAACCATTAATTAATGATAACTCTCACATATGTCATGGATCACTCAATACAATACACGTCTACGAGCATAGCATAGCAGTATAAGCATAACGTAGAACTCCGAGGGTTTAAATAAAAGGCAATAGGTTCCTACCTCATCAACTCCTTCCCAAATACCCTCATGTTATCAAATCCCACTCAATGAAATGTTCGAGGATTGGAACTAACGCATAAAACTGGGTAATAGAGGGATATGATCAAAGTGTTACTTGCCTTGCCGACGATCTGAAAAACCCTAGTGACTCGTAGTAGCACGCTTCGCACTCCGGAAACTCTATCGTGAACAAACAATAGCATACATAACCACTCAAGCATAAGTTGCAAGCGTAAAACTCAAAATAAAAGATCCAAACTGAAAGTTCAATTGAAGAGCTTCTATTTGCAAAAGAATCAATCGAATCGGAGCTACGAAACTCAAACTGCGATCAAAATAAGTTTGAATTCAAATATGCTTGAAACCAAATTTTAATTTGTCAAAACCATGTTCAAGTTGATTATCTGGAAAGGGGGGAACAAGACAAACATTTTGGCGTTGGTTTCACTGGATTTGGACGAACGAGCAAAAAGTAGCGAGGGTTTGAAGATCAAGGGCTAATCTGTGATAAAAGAATTCACGGATAGGTCCCTAGCCGAAAATAAAACGAAAAAGAAAAATCTATCGGACGAACGTCCACTACCAGAGACTAACGAACGAAAACCGTTCGTTAACAAAAGTTAACAGATGAACATTCGCTAAATAAACTAAAACTAAAGCGAAAAACCGAAAAATAAACCGTTGAAACCCTAAAAAAATGATCTAGGTTTTTACCTAAAAATCCGCGAAAACCAGCGAGGCAGGATGCGGCGGCGGCGCGACAGCGGCGATGGGGCGTGGCGCGGCAGTGATATGTCTCCAACGTATCTATACTTTTTGATTGCTCCATGCTATATTATCTACTGTTTTAGACATTATTGTGCTTTATTATCCACTTTTATATTATTTTTGGGACTAACCTATTAACCAGAGGCCCTACCCAGAATTGCTGTTTTTTGCCTGTTTTAGGGTTTCGAAGAAAAGGAATATCAAACGGAGTCCAAACGGAATGAAACCTTCGGAAACATGATTTTCTCATCAGATAAGATCCAGGAGACTTGGACCCTCCGTCAAGAAAGCCACGAGGTGGTCACGAGGGTGGAGGGCGCGCCCCCTGCCTCGTGGGCCCCTCGAAGCTCCACCGACGTACTTCTTCCTCCCATATATATCCACGTATCCCCAAACGATTAGAGAGGAGCCAAAAACCTAATTCCACCGCCGCAACTTTCTGTATCCACGAGATCCCATCTTGGGGCCTATTCCGGAGCTCCGCCGGAGGAGGCATCGATCACGGAGGGCTTCTACATCATCATCCAAGCCCCTCCGATGAAGTGTGAGTAGTTTACTTCAGACCTACAGGTCCATAGCTAGTAGCTAGATGGCTTCTTCTCTCTTTTTGGGTCTCAATACAATGTTCTCCCCCTCTCTTGTGGAGATGTATTCGATGTAATCTTCTTTTTGCGGTGTGTTTGTTGAGACCGATGAATTGTGGGTTTATGATCCAATCTATCTATGAATAATATTTGAATCTTCTCTGAATTATTTTATGTATGATTGGTTATCTTTGCAAGTCTCTTCGAATTATCAATTTAGTTTGGCCTACTAGATTGGTTTTTCTTGCCATGGGAGAAGTGCTTAGCTTTGGGTTCAATCTTGCGGTGTCCTTTCCCAGCGACAGAAGGGGCAACAAGGCACGTATTGTATTGTTGCCATCGAGGATAACAAGATTTTTTTTTTATCATATTGCATGAAACTGTCCCTCTACATCATGTCATCTTGCTTAAGGCGTTACTCTGTTTTTAACTTAATACTCTAGATGCATGCTGCATAGCGGTCGATGAGTGGAGTAATAGTAGTAGATGCAGAATCGTTTCGGTGTACTTGTCTCGGACGTGATGCCTATATACATGATCATACCTAGATATTCTCATAATTATGCTCAATTCTGTCAATTGCTCAACAGTAATTTGTTCACCCACCGTAGAATACTTATGCTCTTGAGAGAAGCCACTAGTGAAATCTATGGCCCCCGGGTCTCTTTCTCATCATATCAATCTCCATCACTTTATTATTGCTTTGCTTTTACTTTGCTTTTACTTTTTACTTTGCATCTCTATACGAAAAATACCAAAAATATTATTTATTATCTCTATTAGATCTCACTTTCGTAAGTGACCGTGAAGGGATTGACAACCCCTAAGTGCATTGGTTGCGTTGAGCTATTTTTTTGTGTAGGTACGAGGGACTTGAGCGTAGCCTCCTACTGGATTGATACCTTGGTTCTCAAAAACTGAGGGAAATACTTACGCTACTTTGCGGCATCATCCCTTCCTCTTCGGGGAAATCCAACGCAGTGCTCAAGAGGTAGCAGGCAGCAGCGGCAGCAGGCGGCGGCGGGAGGCGAGATGCGGCGGTGGCTGCGGTGGCGGGGTGAGGAGGAGGCGGCGGGGTTGGGGCGGCTTATAAAGGGGTCGGGGGCGACTTGGGGAGGGGGCACGAGGAGGCGGCGGACCCAGAGTCTGGCTCGGACTACGGTGAGTCGGGCAGCGGCGGGACTCTCCCGAGCGGGAGGCGGCGCGCGGCGGGCCGACTCGGCTGGGCCTTCGGCCCAATCGGGCGATGAAGTTTTTTTATAATAAATTTCGCCCGAAAGAAAAATCCCAATAAAATAAAAAATTCTAAAAATACCAGAAATAATTTTCACCGTCCAAACCTAATATTTAGGATGAGATGAACATTTTTCTGGCCTAAGATGCAATTTTCAAAAGTGCATATTTTCCTAATTCAAATAAAGTAGCAAATAAAATATAAATTTGATTTTAAAATTTCTTCTCCAATATTCCTCTCTTTTGAAGAAGTCATTTTATCTTCTCTCATTTATTTTTATTATTGGAAATAATTAGAGAGAAGAATATTAGAATCAAATTGATCCTCTTTTCAAATTTGAAAAATTCAAATATGAAAATTTGTGAAATCTCCAACTCTCTCCTTGGGTCCTTGAGTTGCTTAAGATTTTTAGGATCTCAACCAAAATGCAAATAAAATATGATATGCATATGATGACCTATGTATAACATCCAAATTGAAAATTGGGATGTTACAAACCTATCCCCCTTAAGATGAATCTCGCCCTCGAGATTCAGGTTGGCTAGAAAATAGGTGTGGTTGTCTTTCCATAGGTCTTCCTCTCGCTCCCAGGTGGCTTCTTCCTTAGTATGGTAGCTCCACTGAACTTTACAAAACTTGATAACCTTGCTGCGTGTAACTCGGCTGGCAAATTCAAGAATCTTGATGGGTTTCTCCTCATAGGTTAGACCACTCTCCAACTGAATTGCTTCTAGGGGCACTATATCTCTCAGAGAAATATCGGCCATTTCAGCATGGCACTTCTTCAACTGGGAAACGTGAAACACATTGTGAACTCCTGACAATCCTTCGGGTAACTCCAACTTGTAGGCAACTTCTCCCATACATTCCAGAACTCGATACGGTCCTACAAATCTTGGGGCTAACTTTCCCTTAACTCCAAATCGTTTAACTCCTTGGAGCGATGATACACGAAGATATGCTCTGTCTCCAATCTCATAGACTACTTCCTTGCGTTTAGTATCGGCATAACTCTTCTGCCTGGACTGAGCTACCTTCAGTCTATCACGAATCAACTTAACCTTCTCTTCAGACTATTTGATCAAATCTGGTCCGAATAACTGACGGTCTCCTACTTCATCCCACATCAATGGTGTCCTGCACCTTCTTCCATACAAAGCTTTGAAAGGGGCCATCTTCAAACTAGCCTGGTAACTGTTGTTGTATGAGAACTCTATGTAGGGCAAATTATCGTCCCAACTAGATCCATAATCAAGCACACAAGCTCTCAACATGTTTTCCAGAATCTGATTGACTCTCTCGGTCTGTCCATCTGTCTGCGGATGAAAGGCTGTACTGAACTCTAGCCCGGTACCCAAAGTCTGGTGCAACTGATTCCAAAACTTCGAGGTAAATTGTGTTCCTCTATCTGATATGTTGGTCCTTGGAACTCCATGCAGACATACGATCCTGGTCATATATATTTTGGCCAACTTTGCACTCGTATAGTGGTTTTCACAGGATAAAGTGAGCCACTTTGGTCAAGTGATCAACTACTACCAAGATGGAATCATATCCTGATCGTGTCCTTGGTAATCCGGTGATGAAATCCATGCCAAGCTTGTCCCACTTCCATTCTGGTATTGGCATAGGCTGAAGTAATGTTGCTGGCTTCTGATGTTCTGCCTTCACTCTCTAACATACATCACATACTGCCACATACTCGCCAATATCCTTCTTTATACCTTGTAGTGATCCGACCTCAAACGGTCAAATCTCTGTACATAAGTGTCATCCCTGGATCGGTAATGCTGACACACACAGTACTTGAAGGATTTATAACAGAGTTTCAATCACACACTTATTATATTGAATGTCTCAAAAGAGAACTTATTACAATAATATGACTTAAGGCCATCTAAATAAGATAACAGCAGAAGGCTTCGAAGGTAAAGCGAGTCCATCAACTCCAACGGCATAGCTGAGTGCACGACAACGACCTAGTGCACCTTACTCTTCGTTTGAAAAGTCTGCAACATAATACGTTGCAGCCTGAAACGGGTTAGCACATGGAATACGCTAGCAAAATAAGACTGTAGAGCAATGAACAAGAAAAACTGCTATCACTACATGTATATATGGCTGGTGGAGGCTCTAAGGTTTGATGTTTTTGCGAAAAGACAATTTTTCCCTACTGCAAAGGAATAACTTTTATTTAACTATCAAGTTGGTTGATAAAACATTGTGAAGGTCCCTCCAACTCAATCCCAATTAAAATTAATTAACAACCCAACAAAATTAATTAAGAGTGATGAGATCAAATCAATAATTCAAGCACCAGATACTCAAGATGTCCATAACCGGGGACACGGCTAACCATGATTGGTTTATACACTCTGCAGAGGTTTGCACACTTTTCCCCACAAGACTCGATCTCCTCCATTGATTTCTCGCACTACATGGTGTTTGAGAAATGGATGAACGAGACACAGTCTTTCCGAAGAAGTCCCCTTAACCGATAGATAGGTCGGTACACATACAATCCCCTACATCTGCTAGCCCATCATGGAAAGGATTCCCACAACTTACTCAACTATGCCAGAGCCCATAATGGCTTGTGGCTGCACACAGAAGTTTCTAGCATGAACAATCTTATGATCCCTTTGAGCCTGGGTGGCAAACCGTAGGATGATCACACGGGTACTCCGGGATATCCCAGGACAACTCTGGATTTCTCTAGGTGCCCAGACAACCACTAGGTGCTCCAGGGTGCCTCAACCAATCCACCCAGACGTGTATTAAAGTAGCCACCTTAAGTTAACCATTATTTAACAACTCTCACATTTTTCATGGATACTCTCAACCAAACCACTTCTACGAGCATAGTATAGCAATATAAGCATAACGTAGAAATAACTCCCAGGGTTTTATATAAAAAGGGCAATAGGTTCTACCTCATCATCTACTTCCCAAACCCACATGTTAAGTAGATCCTACTCATGCAATGTTTGAGGGTTGAAACTAATGCATAAAAACTGGGTAATAAGGGGTATGATCAAAGTGTTACTTGCCTTGCTGATGATCTGAAAACCCTAGAGACTCGTAGTAGCATGCTTCGCACTCTGAGAACTCTATCGCAAACAAAAAATAGCATACATAAGCACTCAAGCATAGATGCAAGGGTAAAACTCAGATAAGAAAGTACAAACTGAAAGTTCAACTGAAGAGCTTCGATTTGCAAAAAAGAATCAATCAAATCGGAGCTGCGAAACTCAAACTACGATCAAAAGAAGTTTGAATTTAAATCTGCTTGAAACCAAATTTTAATTTGTTAAAATCATGTTCAGGTTGGTTAACTGAAAAGAGGGTTTCGAGACGAAGATTTTGGCATTGGTTTAACTGGATTTGGACAAACGATTAAAAAGTTGCGGGTGTTTGAAGATCAGGGGCTAATCTTCATTAAAAATAATCGCAGATAGGTCCCTGGCTGAAAAATAAAATAAAAAGAAAAGACTAACGAACGAACGTTTGCTAGCAGAGACGAACGAACGAATGCGTTCACGAACAGAGGTGTTCGGGTGAACATTCCCTAATTAGCGAAATCGAAAAAAACGATCTAACCGATCCAACACGAAAAACCAAAAAAAACCGGGCGACAGCGGCGGTTTTACTGGTTCCTCGAAAAAAACCCAGCGGCGGCCAGGTGGGATTCCGGCGGGGCTCCGGCGAGGCAAACGGCGGGGCGGGGCGGCGTTGTGGGCGGCGGTGGTGAGTGCGGCAGGCGACGGCGGCGCGACTGCTGCTGCTGTGCTACGAGGTGGCGGGCGGCGGTGTGGGGAGAGGGGCCGGGGGCCTCGGCTTATAAAGCCTCGGGGGGGGCGACTTGGGAAAGGGGGCGGCGGCAGCGGAGTCCGGTTCGGACTCCAGCTAGAGTCCGCCGGCGACACGGTGGCGCGACGCGGAGGCGGTTGGCGCGGACGGGCCAGCCTGCTCGGTTGGGCCTTCGGCCCACTCGGGCGGAGAACTTAAAAAAAACAATAAATTCTGCTGAAAACAAAAATCCTAATAAAATATTAAAAAAAATCTAAAAATGCCAAAAACAATTTTCACCGTCTAAATAAAATATTTAGAACAAAGTGAACATTTTTCTGGCCTAATAATGCAGTTTTGAAAAATGCATATTTTTCTAATTCAAATAAAATAGCAATAAAATTCCAAATAAAATATTTATTTAATTTTAATATTTTTCCTCCAATATTCCCCTCTGATTTTGGAGAATTAATTTTATCTCCTCTCATTTATTTTAATGTTGGAAATATTTCGGAGAGAAAAAATATTAAAATCAAAATGATCCTATTTTCAAATTTGAGAAAATTCAAATATGAAAATAAATGAAATCTCCAACTCTCTCCTTGGGTCCTTGGGTTGCTTAAGATTTGTAGGATCACAATCCAAAATGCAAATAAAATATGATATGCATAATGACCTATGTATAACATCCAAATTGAAAATTTGGGATGTTACAAACCTACCCCCTTAAGATGAATCTCGCCCTCGAGATTCGGGTTGGCTAGAAAATAGGTGCGGGTGGTCTTTCCGTAGGTCTTCTTCTCGTTCCCAGGTGGCTTCATCCTTAGTATGATGGATCCACTAAACTTTGCAAAACTTGATAACCTTGCTCCGTGTAACTCGACTGGCAAACTCAAGAATCTTGATGGGATTCTCCTCGTAGGTCAGATCACTATCCAACTGAATTGCTTCCAGGGGCACTGTATCTCCCAGAGGAATATCGGCCACCTCTGCATGGCACTTCTTCAACTGGGAAACGTGAAACACATCATGAACTCCTGACAGTCCTTCGGGTAACTCCAACTTGTAGTCAACTTCTCCCATACGTTCCAACACACGATATGGTCCTACAAATCTCGGGGCTAACTTTCCCGTAACTCCAAAACGTTTAACTCCTCGCAGTGGTGGCACATGAAGATATGCTTGGTCTCCAATCTCATAAACTACCTCCTTGCGTTTAGTATCTGCATAACTCTTCTGCCTGAACTGAGCTATCTTTAGTCTATCTCGAATCAACCTAACCTTTTCTTTGGACTCTTTGATCAAATCCGGTCCAAACAACTGACGGTCTCCAACTTCATCCCACATTAAAGGGGTCCTGCATCTCCTTCCATACAAGGTTTAAAAGGTGCCATCTTCAAACTAGCCTGATAACTGTTGTTGTATGAGAACTGTGCGTAAGGCAAATTGTCATCCCAACTAGATCCATAATCTAGCGCACAAGCTCTCAACATGTCCTCTAGAATCTGATTGACTCTCTTGGTTGAAAGGATCGATATGGTTGACTAGAGGGGGGTGGTGAATATGCAACTAACAATTTTTAGCTTTTCTTTACCAAATTAAACTTTGCATCAAATTAGGTTGTCTAGATGTGCAACTAGGTGAGCAACCTATATGATGCAACAACAACGAACACACAAGCAAGCAAGAGAAGTAACGCTAATAAGCTTGCATAAGTAAAGGTGAGAGATAACCAAGAGTGGGCCCGATGAAGACGAGGACGTGTTACCGAAGTTCCTTCCTTTTGAGGGGAACTACGTATCTGTTAGAGCGGTGTGGAGGCACAATGCTCCCCAAAAAGCCACTAGGGCCACTGTATTCTCCTCACACCCTCACACAATGCGAGATGTCGTGATTCCACTATTGGTGCCCTTGGAGGCGGCGACCGGACCTTTACAAACAAGGTTGGGGCTATCTCCACAACTTAATCGGAGGCTCCCAACAACACCACGAAGCTTCACCACAATGGACTATGGCTCCGTGGTGACCTCAACCGTCTAGGGTGCTCACGAGTTCGGGGTAAAACGAGGCTTCTGCTGAGCTCCAGAATTATACTTCCCTTGTCCATATTTCCTTTTGCGGCTCTCTATCTGCTGCTGCTTCCCTTCAATCATAAGAGCCCTATCTACCAAATCCTGGTAGTTGTTGAATGTTGCCACCATCAACTGCATGCTTAGCTCATCATTAAGCCCTTTCATAAACTTCTCCTGCTTCGCGACATCTGTGGCCACATCATCTGGAGCATAGTGTGCTAACTTGCTAAACTCATTCACGTACTGGCCCACAATACGATTTCCCTAGCGTAAGTTGCGAAACTCACGCTTCTTCATGCTCATAGCTCCAGTTGAGACATGTGTGGTATGGAAAGCTTGCTGGAACTGATCCCAAGTGACATTGGCTATGGGAAAAGTGGATGTGTAATTCTCCCACCATGAGACTGCTGGTCCATCCAATTGATGTGCGGCAAAGCGCACCTTCTCAGCATTTGTGCAACCTGCGGTGGTCAACTCCCTTCCAATCCTGTAGAGCCAGTCATCAGCAACAATCATCTCGGTGCTACTGGAAAACACCAGCGGATTCAGCCTCAGAAAACAGGCTAAGTTGTCAACTAGAGGTGGTGGCGGTGGGTTGTTGTTGTTGTTGTTGTTGTTGTTGTTGTCGTTGTCGTTGTCCTTGTTGTTGTTGTTGTTGTTGTTGTTGTTGTCGTTGTCGTTGTTGTTGTCGTTGTCGTTGTCGTTGTTGTTATCGTTGTCGTTGTTGTTGTCATTGTTGTTGTCGTTGTCATTGTTGTTGTCGTTGTTGTTGTCGTTGTCATTGTTGTTGTCGTTGTCGTTGTCGTTGTCGTTGTCGTTGTTGTTGTCGTTGTCGTTGTTGTTGTCGTTGTCGTTGTCGTTGTCGTTGTTGTTGTCGTTGTTGTTGTTGTTTTCATTGTCATTGTCGTTGTCGTTGTTGTTGTTGTTGTTGTCGTCGTCGTTGTTGTCGTTGTTGTTGTCGTTGTTGTTGTCGTTCTTGTCGTTGTTGTTGTTGTTGTTGTTGCTGCTGCTGCTGCTGCTGCTGCTGTTGTTGTTGTTGTGGTTGTTGTTGTTGTTGCTGTTGTTGTTGTTGCTGTTGTTGTTGTTGTTGTTGTTGTTGTTGTTGTTGCCTTGGTTCTGAACTAGCAACTGCATCAAGGCACTCTATTGTTGGATCAACTTAGTGAAGACAAATCCGGGGTCACGTCTCGGAGGCATCTGATAGGTTTAGAGGGGTGAGAATAGAATAGAGTGAGGTCTAAAGGGAAATCACTACCCATATGCACATGAGACAAACACATTCATTCACATCACTCAATTCAAATAAGGGCATACAATCGATCTAATCTGCCGTTACAAAATACTCGGACTACTACTATATACATGGGCGAATACTACTGATAATATGGTGGTCAACTAGAAATTTTGATCGGAGGAAGACTCCATGATATTTGCTCCAGCTTTGTCTTCATAATCATCATCACTATCGGGGTTGGGGTCGATGTCATCGATGATGATGTAGTCTTCGGGGTGGTTGTCCTCCTGAGGTGAGGGATCTCCCATGAATATTCCTAGCTTCTTCTTCAGGTCTTCATTCTCCTCCAGTAGTACTGCAATTTCCTCTTCGTATCCATCGCGTGTAAACTTGAGCTCCTCTTCTAGCTCCATGTTCCTGGTCATCACCTTCTTCATGTCTATCATATTGGCGCACATCTGGTTCTCCTGATGACGAATGTGTTGGTTCAACTCCTAGATGTAGGCTGCAATGGACTTGTCCTTCATGGTGCAAATCATCTCCCATTGCTCATCTCGGCGTCCACATATCCAGTAGATGGTGTCCTTAAGATCCTTGCGGTAAAATTCGCCGATGCGTCCCATGGCGATGTGAGCTGCCATGCTCTTTCCTAGACTCCAGGTTGGTGCATCAAAGGAAAACTCTATGGGCTTAGTCACTGGTATGAATGTTCTTCCTGGAACATCTACTCGAATGGTCCAACGCTGTTCTTCAGGTAGAGTGGCGGTGTAGGTCCTGGTGAAGCTTGGTATTCCGATGCTTAGGTACCTAGTGACTTCCTTCAAGTGTCGTCCAAAAGGAGTGTATTCATCCGGTTGAGAAAACTTGTTCCTTGGGTCCTCCATCTATAGAGTAGAAATGGAGAAGAGTCAGAAATGAGTAGAGGAGAGGGCCCTATGGCCTATCTTAGTGGTTGCCTCCTACAGTCAGCGTGTGCTCTGATACCATCTTGTAGCGATTCGACCTCAGACGGTCAAATCTATGTGCATAAGTGTCATCCCTGGATCGGTAATGCTGACACACACAGTACTCGAGGATTTATGACAAAGTTCAATCACACACTTATTACATCAAATGTCTCAAACAAGAACTATTACAATAATATGGCTGAAGGCCATCTAAATAAGATAACAGCGGAAGCTTCGAAGGTAAATGAGTCCATCAACTCCAACGGCATAGCTGAGTGCACGGCAATGACCTAACGCACCTTACTCTTCGTCTGAAAACTCTGCAACATAATACATTGCAGCCTGTGTAGGTCAGCACATGGAATATGCTGGCAAGATAACACTATAGAGCAATGAACAAGTAACAACTAACATTATATGCATATATGGCTAGTGGAGGCTCTATGGTTATCATTTGCGTAAAGCTAGTTTTTCCCTACAACAAAGGAATATATTTTATTTAACTACAAAGTTTGTTGAGAAAAATATTAAGAAGGTTCCTCCAACTCAATCCTAGAATAATAATTATAATCCCCAGAAATTAATTAAGTAGAGTGATGAGATCAACATAATAATTCAAGTACCAGATACTCAGGATGTCCATAACCGGGGACACGGCTAACCATGATTAGTTTATACACTCTGCAGAGGTTTGCGCACTTTTCCCCACAAGACTCGACCTCCTCCGTTGGATTTCTCGCACTACATGGTGCTTGAGAAACGGATGACTGAGACACAGTCTTTCAGAAGCATTAACTCTTTACTCTGGGTAGATAGTACCATCTACATCCCTCTACATCTGCTAGCCTACCACTGAAAGAGGTCACACAACTTACTCAACTATGCCAGATCCCACAATGGCTTGTGGTTGCACACGGAAGTTTGTATCTTGAATAATATCAATATCCCTTTGAGCCTGGGTGGCAACCCATAGGATGATCTCACGGGCACTCCGGGATATCCTAGGACAACACTGGATTCTCCATGTGCCCGCAACCAGTCCACCCAGATGTGTGTTAAAGTAGCCACCTTAAGTTTAACCATTAATTAATGATAACTCTCACATATGTCATGGATCACTCAAACCAATCCACGTCTACGAGCATAGCATAGCAGTATAAGCATAACATAGAACTCTCAGGGTTTGAATAAAAGGCAATAGGTTCCTACCTCATCAACTACTTTCCAAATACCCTCATGTTATCAAATCCCACTCAATGCAATGTTTGAGGATTGGAACTAATGCATAAAGCTGGGTAATAAAGGGATATGATCAAAGTGTTACTTGCCTTGCCGACGATCTGAAAACCCTAGTGACTCGTAGTAGCACGCTTCGCACTCCGGAAACTCTATCGTGAACAAACAATAGCATACATAAGCACTCAAGCATAAGATGCAAGGGTAAAACTCAAAAGAAAATATCCAAACTGAAAGTTCAACTGAAGAGCTTCGATTTGCAAAAAGAATCAATCGAATCAGAGCTACGAAACTCAAACTGCGATCAGAAGAAGTTCGAATTCAAATCTGCTCGAAACCAAATTTTAATTTGTAAAAACCATGTTCAAGTTGATTATCTAGAAAGAGGGGAACAAGACGAAGAGTTTGGCATTGGTTTCACTGGATTTGGAGGAACGAGCAAAAAGTAGCGAGGGTTTGAAGATCAAGGGCTAATCTGTGATAAAAGAATTCACGGATAGGTCCCTGGCTGAAAATAAAACAAAAAAATCTATCGGCCGAACGTCCGCTATCAGAGACTAAGGAACAAAAACCATTCATTAACAGAAGTTAACCGGTGAACGTTCACTAAATAAACTAAAATGAAAAACCAAAAAAATAAACCATCGAAACCCTCAAAAAATTGATATAGGTTTTTACCTAAAAACCGGCGAAAACCGGCGGCGGGTTCCGGCGAGGTCCGGCGAGGCGGGGTGCGGCGGCGCGACAGCGGCGACGGGGCGTGGCGCGGTACACGGCAGCAAGCGGCGGCTGCGGTGACGGGGTGAGGAGGAGGCGGCGGGGTTGGGGCGGCTTATAAAGGGGCCGGGGCGACTTGGGGAAGGGGCATGAGGCGGCGGCGGACCCGGAATCCGGCTCAGACTCTGGGGAGTCAGGCGGCGGCGGGACTCTCCTGAGCGGGAGGCGGTGCGCGGCGTTCCGGCTCGTCTAGGCCTTCGGCCCAGTCGGGTGACAAAGTTTTAAAAAAATCGCCCGAAAAAAATCCTAATAAAATAATAAAATTCTAAAAATACCAGAAATAATTTTCGCCGTCCAAACCTAATATTTAGGATGAGATGAACATTTTTCTGGCCTAAGATGCAATTTTCAAAAATGCATATTTTTCTAATTCAAATAAAATAGCAAATAAAATGCAAATAAAATATTAATTTGATTTTAAAATTTCTTCTCCAATATTCCTCTCTTTTGAAAAAGTCATTTTATCTTCTCTCATTTATTTTTATTATTGGAAATAATTGGAGAAAAAAAATATTAAAATCAAATTGATCCTGTTTTCAAATTTGAAAATTTCAAATATGAAAATTTGTGAAATCTCCAACTCTCTCCTTGGGTCCGTGAGTTGCTTAAGATTTTTAGGATCTCAACCAAAATGCAAATAAAATATGATATGCATATGATGACCTGTGTATAACATCCAAATTGAAAATTGGGATGTTACATTCGCCAGGCGGTTCTCCTCGTCGTCGGGGCTGGGAGACCTTGGACGACGATTCTTTGGGAGAAATCGCATGTCACTCCGACGTCCTCACCGCCGCAAGACTTGGTACTTCCTGCACCAACTTTTTCAAGACGGTGCTTAAACATGCTTGGGAAAAGGCCATGCTTGTTGGTCTTCCATGCATCCTCGAGGAGAAGGTTCTTCTATGGGACAATCCTTCGAACAGTCCACCGCTCCCTGGCCATGGTTGCACGTTGACTCCGCTAGAGTTGCCGACATCGAGAGGTAGTCGGATTTTGTCCGATGAGTAGGTCAGTCATGGAGTTTGATAATGTAGTACTTAGTTATTCCATTTACATCCCGTAATTTCTCCGCTGCCCATCGTCTTATATATAGGTCTGGGTCGGTGCCAACGAACATTGGCTTGCATACCTCCGGCCGGATACCACCATCATTTTGCACAACATCCACAACAGTGCAGTCGTTCCCGTAGACCCCTTCTCAACCATTGGGATCGGCCTTCCGGACTGGCTGGGCTTGAATACGTATGATGATGCCTACATGGGATTGAAGAAGATAGCAATTGAGGACCCGCCGACAAAGCGACGCGGCTACGACGATAACTATCTCATCGCGGTGTTTGACATAAGGATTGCCATCAATGCAAGAGGTAGTAACGGCAGAGGCTGGCGCATGTTGGTCGCAATAGATTTGTACCCCTACACGTTTGAAGACACCGTGCGCCATCTAGGCCGTATCTTTGCGGTGACAAGCCAGGGGACTTGTTTCATCTGGTTGCCATCCTACGATACGGGAGATTACAAACAGAATGCACAAACCATCATTTTCATCCCTAACGGTACTCCATTATTTTGCAGGGACCAGTCATCCCCCGATCAAAATAAGATCGCCGATCCTAGATGTGCATTTGCATCCGCGATTCGGTCTAACTTGGAACCTTGTAGCTGACTTTGGCATATTGGGATCAACTATCTTAGCAGTCGTTACCCATGGTACCACTGATGTGCAACATGGTCATAGAATCTACCACGATCAGGCCGTCACCATCTACCCAGGTATTCCATTTAGTATTATATTTTTTAACCCTCTCGTCTTCTCTTTCGTTGTTGTACTAGTTACTAGTACTAGTAGGAGTACTTCTTACCTTGGAGGACACGTATAGCTAGCTAGGCCCTTGAAGACTTGAACCCACTAGCTGCCACCATTTTTGTTTTTCCATGTCTTACTATCTCATCCATGTAGCCAAGAGTGGCTATATATATAATAAGCCGGTTATTTTACTTCCTCTATACCGGAGTTGTACTATTTGCTGCACATTATTACTGACCGCCATATTTGAGCACAACATTATTATGCATGGACCTTGACTGTGTACGTCACCATGTGTCCAGATCTGAGATGCCGCGTGTACCAGATGAACGACGCTGAGGAACACTCTTGGAGAGTACTCGCTTTTCATTGGGGACAACTACCCCATTGTGAAGCGGATGCCACCTTCCGTGCACGACACTGAAGGCCTGTCGTTCATGAAGCATGGTTGTGTCTTTGGTGCGCACCACCGGATGAACAACATGCTGGGACACGCTATCCCTGATTTATGCCGCTTCACCTTGGATGAGTCTCCATCGTGTGGAACCGGACTAGAAAGCTGTGACAATGATTCCCGTTACCCACCTCTATGGATCATGCCATCCATGAACAGGGCCGGTTCTGAAATTTCAGGGGCCCGGGGCGAAACCAAAACTCGGGGCCCCCAACTATATACGTCATAACAATAATAAGCAAAATATATGGATAAAATGCTCCCGATGGCGGTAAAAATTCTTATGACTGATGTATACACTGTCTTCCCGAAGAAAAATGTATATATTGTTATTGCCAATGTTGATGTCAATAATTTCTTCTTGTTAAGATTCAGAATTCCTATTAGTTCATTTCTCTTCCTTCGCAGGAAGTATCCCCAAGACCCAACTCATCAATCATCATTTGGGTTTGTCGAAGCACCACTGAGGAAAATTTTCCAGTGTTACTGTTGAAAAAAGAAATCAATAGCCCCTGTCTGCGATTCTACCACCACACGTTGTTCCCTTTCCTTTGTTTTTTTCTATCAGAAGCATAGTTTGTAGACGACATGATAACAAAGGTCTAGGATACTTTTTTTAAAAAAGAGGACTATGGTTTTTATTTTATTTTGCATCAAATGGTTGAACAGTGTAAGGTATGCATCATGTACATTGGAGTACTTAATTAACAGTATGCGTATAGGGAAATGGTTACGTGATACAGTATACCTCAAATCGGTAAGATCGGCGTTGGCGAATGCTCGGCGCGGCAATGGTGTGATGTGTACTGGCGTCTACGGGACTGTGCTTCAACGCCTAGGGACAGAGCAGCGGAGTTTGACGGCGTACTGTGGCAGTCATGGCCCTGGCTGAAACCGTCAAGCGCCGGCGAGGCCGCAACTCGCGATCGGGGCTCAGCCGAATTTACTAGGGTAGTGGGGAATTAGGGATCGTAACAAAGAACAAGATATGTGACTCATGATGGAAAGAAAACAAAACTGGCAACTCTCAATTCTACTGTACTAGGAGCCGGGATTCTCGTGATTGTGGGCTACCTAATCACGCAACGTGCCTGTTAGCTGAATGTTTTGCATAGACAAAATCAAGGCTGATGGTCTGTTACGGGAGGCTACGTACCGGGCCATGCTCATGGGCTAGCTATACGGCAAAGGCATACCTGGCGGGGGGCCCTAGATTTCGGGGGCCCGGGGCGGCCGCCCCCCTACCCCCCTTAGGGCCGGCCCTATCCATGAAGAACACCTGGGACTGGAACCTGGAGGAGGACATGTAGCCCATTTATAACGTGTAAGTGGGGTTTGGTAAATTGTGAACGGTAGCGCTATGAATATATGTAGACTAGTCGCGCACAAATTTATCACATGAATTGGAGATGAACTTGTGTGACATACTGGCATTTGTCCTTTAGAATTTATTACTAGTAAATGTGTTATGTGTACGTGCAACTTGTGTGTTTGTTGTTGTCGGCGTCCTGGGAAACGGGGGTCCCCAGACTTGCCTGCCTACGGCTCATAGCGTGGCTCCACCAGCGGCCCTGTATGACCCATCTTCACCATCAAACACTTAAGACCCTTGCAAGGGGCCAAGCCTCGCGAGGCGGACGATGCAAGACCTCTTCGGGGGCGGCCTCACCAGGCTGGCTCGCGAGGGGTGGAGAGATCAAGGCAAGGGGCACCTCGCGAGGTTCCTGGGATGAAAGCCATGACGACCAAGGCCAGGCGGGCACCAGGCAGGCGCCAGCGTGCGCAGGGTCCTCGTTTCCTCTTTGGTGCTAAGGAGGCAAGCACAGGCGAGGAGTCCCGAGGCAGCAAGCAAAGGTTTCCGTATTAGTGCAACGAGACCAAGACCAGCAGGACGGCAGGACAGAGGTCACTGTGGAGCCCTGGACGGCGTCATCACCAGAGCCTTTGGCAGGCGAAGACCATATTTTGTCAGGATAGCTTGTGCTAGTTGTCCCCCTTCAAATTGGCCGTTGTGGGATCCCTTCCCGCCTAATATTTGAGAAGAGGACCCGGGCCTCTATATATAGGACTAGCCACCACCGTAGAGAGGGAGATATCATCCTGGATCGGATCCACTCCACCGAGGCAACCACACAAACTCACCAAACACAAGAGCACCTCTCCTCAGGAGGCTGTTCTTCCCTTGTAACTGTTCATCCTCAGCCCAAGAGGCAATCCACCACACCACACTGGAGTAGGGTATTACACCACATCGGTGCCCCGAACCAATATAAATCCCGTGTCCCTTTGTTCAGCGAGTTCGATGCACTAAGCCTTGAGATTGCGGTGAGGGCGTGAGCTAGAGGGAGGAGATATCTTCGTGCGCACCCCAGTGTTCGAACCTCAAGGGTTTTGCTGGAACCCAAAATCTGACATTTGGCGCGCCAGGTAGGGGTGTGCCGAAGCCTTTCTTTCGTCAGCAGACCCGCCGACACTCTACAACGCCGATGTCCGGCAACCCGAGGGCTGCTGCCGATCACTGGGCAGCCTGGCCAGCCCGGGCTGCGTCGTCCGCCCAAAAAGACCTCAACTCCACGCTCCATGTGGCACGCGCACTGCCAAACGCTGCGGGGCACGGGCGGCGTGGTCCGGCGCCTTCCACCCTTACCCCGCGGCGCGCAAGGGCCGCCGCAAGGGCCTCAAGCTATGCCACGGCGATGGCGCCGCACTCCAGATGGGAACAAGCGAACATGAGGGCCGCGCTCACAGTGGGGCGGGAGCTGCTGTGATGCCGACTGATGGAGAGCGGACGGGGTGCATTGCTGGAGTGTGTTGCTGAGCTATTGGACGCCGCAGCCAGGGGTACACCGCCTTTCTGCTCCTTACTTACGCCTCAGGCTGTGGCCGGATCGCACGGTGGTCCTCGTTGCGCCCGCGCGCCCATGGGTGCACCAGGAAGTTTCGTCGGCGCTAGCGCAACCAGCGGCGCCGGACACCCAACCACCCATGTGCCTCCCCCAATGGGCGCAGACGTAAGCAGTGGCACCCACAGTCCCGGCAGGATGCTACCCTACCATTCTGGCGCGCCGAGCCAAGCGACATGGAGCGTGGGGTACCTCGGCGAGGTTTCCGGGGCAACGGCCCCGGAGGCCTATGTGCCCCGCATGATGGACCAGGAGTACACACCGGAAGATAACCCCGGTTCATTCCTCGAGTCGGGCTGGGAAGAGGAGACGCTGGAAGCTGAGGCCTTCTAGGAGCCTCCCAGGAGCCTCGCCAACCATGCCGGCGACAACAGCTACAGGGTACCACTGACCTCTCAGGAGCAGGCTTACGCTAACCATGGGTCGGAAGTGAATCAGGCCGCAGCGGTGGACGGCGACCCCAGCACGGCGGCCCCCTTCCACCAGGGGAAGCACATTGGGGGCTGCGGGAGAGGGGCCGGGAGCAAGGCCCCTCCCCGCATCGAATGGAGCAAGGCGTCGCCCGGAGGTAGGTCCTCTGCTGGGGAGGCACCGGCGAGCCTTCCCCTTGGCAGAGGGCCCGTGGTTGCCAAGGGCGCCACTGGCGTCCCCTTTGCCCCTTGGCATCATCCTGGTTTCCAGACGGCACAACGGTGGTCGAGGGTGGTGCAAGGCGGGGTCCTTGTCTGGCGATATGAAGTAAGGCTCACGCCTGTGAAGGCCTCCACTCATGACACTCTCATGTAATAATGAGTGGGGCTGTACACGCCCCGGAGTCTCTGGAGTGCCGCCCTCGGGCCTCGGGGGCTTCCGCCCTCGTTCTAGTGGAAGCACCATGCTCCACGCTGGCCGTTGACACTATCCCCCAATGACTATGCTCACGGCCTGTGAAAGCACTTAGCTCCACGCTGGTGAGAAGACTCGAAGACAAGAAGACTAGCTAAGTGCCGGACACGACCATTTGCTTTCGACTTCTTTTCTGTAGCTCAGACTCGCGGCTTTTGATCTTGAATTTGAAGTTTCATTTCCATTGCAATCGCGGGGGGGGGGGCATCCTTTCTTGTTCGCATTGATTTCGTGAGTTTCTGGATTCGTGTTTTATTTGAGATTTATGACCACTATCTTCCCCCCTTTCGAAGGCCTCGCGAGCAGGGGCTAGCAGCGGCGCACACGCACTACGCGCGCATCTCGCCATTACTGGCGCTCGCTTCTCGCGAGGCCCTCTTGGGTGGATCGGCGGACCTCTCAGGAAACCAAAACCTCGCGATCTCATGAGGGGCTCCTCTCAGAAGGAATGCACGTACACAACCGCCGAACCAATTTGAAGCCCGGCTAAAGCAAAGTAAGTTACGACATCAAGCCCGCAAGGGGAGTCACGAGCTCCCAAAAGCACGCTTCAAGCCTAGCCTAAGGAATGAAGTGGTAGTCTATTTACATGAGGGGCTTTCCCTCTCCAAAATGCTCTTACATCATGAGGGGCCATGCCCAAGATTGTTGCGTGCACGTTCAAAATAAAGAAGTGAGGGCTCAGCCGGACATATCGCTCGCCTTGTCCCCAGAATCGCTCCCGGATAGGCTGCTGGCGTCGTCCTATCGCTGTCCCCACCGCCATCAGCCACACCGCCATCGACCACGTCGCCCTCATCCGCCACGACCACAACCGCATCGTCATCAGAAGCAAAGGCCCTAACCAGAGCGTCCACATTGTCATCCACCCAGTGCGCGAGGTTGCCTCGGACGGCCGCGGGCACTGGGGCAATGGCGGCGGCAAAATCAAAGTCAGGATTGGTGTTCAGGAGATGGCTGAAGACGTGGGAGAATGCGCGCCCGAGAAGGCCTCGGCTCTTTTCGTCCACAAGCTCGCGAGCCCTCTCAGCACGACTCTCCAGGCGCGTCACAACATCAGTGAAGAAGCGAAGATGGCTGGCGTAATCCTCGGCGTGGGGATGAGCGGCATGCTCATTGCAGATGGTACCAAGCGCCTGGTTGGCCTTCGTCCTGAGGTCCCGAAGCATGGGAGCGTGCTTGCACAGCAGCGCCTGCCGGCGAAGTGCCTCCTCCCTACTTTGTTGCGCGAAGGACTCGGCACTGACAACTCGCTGTTGAAGAGAGAGCAGCTCGGCACGGGCGGAGGCCATCTCGGCCTACACCGAGATCAGGGCAGCTGCCCGCGTCTTTCTCATGCTGTTCCGCCTCAGCCAGCCGTGACCTGAGGGCGGTGGTCCTGCCAACACCTTCGGCTTCCACGAGCTTCAGCTTCAGGTCATACCTGCCGGCAAGATCCGCGTGAGCCTCGGCCATCCTGCGGTCGGCCTCCTCCCGGGCCCTGGCCTCCCACGCGCCGACAACATCCTCTACTTGGGCGACTTGGCGCTCCCTTGTCTCCAATCGCTCGAGCTCAAGGCTGCGCTCCGTGGCCTCCAGCAACAGTGCTTCCTCGGACCTCAAGATTTCCTCCTCGTCGGACGGGACGCCCTTCATCAATTCCAGGGCAACTCTGCGCGCCTCCACCTGCTACTCTAGGGAGGCGTTCAAGGCCTGGAGCTCCCGCCTGCGCTCCTCGGCGGCCGCGCGGCGATTGTCCGCCTCCCTGGCCTCCTCCAAGGCCCGGGCGCTAGCCTCTCACGAGGTTGCCAGGGATGCCTCGGCCTTCGCATTGGTGTGCATGCACTGGAGGCGCCCGAGGTAGATAGCCACCTTCAGGCGATGCCACCCCTCCACCAGCCGGAGGCCTTCGGCTTCAAGGCGAGCGTCGACGTCTGCGAGTTCTCCGCCGAGTTGGCTCATCGCGCCCATTGCCTCCTGAAAGAGCTTGTGGCGGACGACACTCCACTCGTGCACAAGCTTAAGCGCGCAACCAGGTCCGTCCCCCGCAGCGGGGGTGGCCGACGGGATCCGAAGCGGCTCACCCCCCTTCGGCAGGGGGCTGGGGGCTGGCGCCTCCCGGGTTGCTGACCCGACTTCGGCAGGGGCCCGAATGGGTTGAGGCCCGTTGCTCGAAGAAGGAGCCAGGATCGAGGTCATCCAGTAGCCGTCCACAACCAGAGGAGGAGCCCTTGGCACACTTGCCGCACCCTAGGCAAGGCCGCGAAGGAAAGACGGCAAAGGCGCGGGCTCCAGGCTCCAAGCTAGCGTGTTTTCCTCTCCAGTTGACCTCGCGCCGGGCGCGGCATGCTTACTTGGGGCACTCAAGGCCAGCGGGGGATTCGAGGCAGGAGGAGGTTGCTTCCCTGAAGACTTCGCGGGCTTAGTAGAAGGGACCCTGAGGAGCCACTGTCAGGAGGGGAAGCAACACTTGAGAAACCACAAAGATAAGGTACTCACTCATCTATGGCGATATACTTCCTCTGCTTCAATGGCCGGAAGGCATCACTGCTGCAACTTGGGGACCCTTTCCTCTTGCGGAGCGCATCGAAGTCCAGAAGGAGCCGTCCGAAGCATTGGACGCGGCAACCAGCGCGGGGCATGGTTGGTGAGGGAGTCCTGGATTAGGGGGTGTTCGGATAGCCGGACTATACCTTCAGTCGGACTCCTGGACTATGAAGATACAAGATTGAAGACTCCGTCCCGTGTCCGGAAGGGACTTTCCTTGGCGTGGAAGGCAAGCTTGGTGATACGGATATGAAGATCTCCTACCATTGTAACCGACTCTATGTAACCCTAACCCTATCCGGTGTCTATATAAACCGGAGGGTTTTAGTCCGTAGGACAACGTACACATCAACAATCATACCATAGGCTAACTTCTAGGGTTTAGCCTCCTCGATCTCGTGGTAGATCTACTCTTGTACTACCCATATCATCAATATTACTCAAGCAGGACGTAGGGTTTTACCTCCATCGAGAGGGCCCGAACCTGGGTAAAACTTCGTGTCCCTTGCCTCTTGTTACCATCCGGCCTAGACGCACAGTTCGGGACCCCCTACCCGAGATCCGCCGGTTTTGACACCGACATTGGTGCTTCCATTGAGAGTTCCTCTGTGTCGTCGCCATCAGGAAGGATGCCTCGCCCCGTCTTTAAAGACGGCACCGTTGCTAAGGGAGCTTTGGCTGTCGGCCAAACCCTCCGGCTAGGTGGTTTTCTTATGACCGCCTGTTCGGCTTCTCCGCCGACGATGACCTCTCGAGCCATCGAAAATAGTCTTCATGTCAGCTCAGAACTTGCCGAGCAGTTAGATCCAATGGAGCTTTCCTCCATAAACGAGCTCTTGGATCGCTTCGCCGCCCTGGGAGTCGCTACGGATTACGACCAGATCGGGCCTAAAACTGATCTGAGAGAGATTAACTCTCCCCAAGTCACCCGTCACGTTGCCGTGGTAGAGGGACAGTGCGGTGACCCTTCATCTATCTTAAGGACTCGCTGCGTCCGGATTCCCGATCCCTCCAAGCTGGATACCCGCGGAGGGGAGGATATCACTCAAGACCTGAACTTAGAGTCAGGCAACGGGCTGGATTCATTAGACAACATCCAGGAATCCAAATTTTCGAGTTCGGAAATTCCTCGGCCTCTGAGCCTTAGATGGGGTGAGGCTTCGGATTTAATTCCACCCACCCACCCCAACATAAGTGATCTACCCAAAATCAGGCAAGAACCCGATGAAACAGAACATCATTACTGGGCCAGATTCCTCTTAGTTAAGAACAGGCTAAGGGACTGCCGTGAGGAAGATGCAATCTCAATCTTCTGCGATAATTGCACGGACAAGGGAATACTCAACGCCATAAGTCGCCGTGATATTACACGCTTCGCTGACTTGGCATCCATTTTATGGAAGTACTGTGCGATGGAAAGCGCCTGGAAAACCGAAATAAAATTTTGGGACAATCCGGCCCTGAATACAAACCCAGTCCGAAATAAAAGGGTGCATCTTCACCAGTCACCCGGGTCAAGCACTAAAAAGAAAAAACCCTCTATAGGGCATGGAACCGTACTGGAAGGATGGCTTAATGGACCCTGTAAAATTCACAGTACAGAGGATGCCACACCAACTCACAGCCTCAGAGCATGTTGGATACTCTGGCAGGTGGCCTAAATTGGCGAAAATCTCCTAATTCCGGAGGCCACAAAAAGCCACCCCAGAGACACCAATATGGTATTAACAGTCTTCGAGACTTTCACATCAAATAATATGCGAAAAAGGACACTCCGCAGCCTTGCCGAAGTCTACCAAGTAGCAACAATAAACCCATGGAGTGACACGGCTATTACCTTTAACGCCAGTGATGAACCTAAATTCCGAACAGCCCGAGCACCAGCCGCATTGGTCCTCAGTCCAATAGTGGGCGGCTTTTGTCTTACCAAGGTACTCATGGACGGCGGCAGCGGATTGAACCTCATTTATGAGGAGACCCTTCAAAAAATGGAAATAGACTAGAACCACATTGAGCGAAGCAGCACAACCTTTAGAGGAATAGTCCCCAGTCGGGAAGCGCGCTGTACAGGAAAAATCACACTAGATGTGGTGTTCGGCACGCCGGATAATTACAGGTCCGAAGAGGTCACGTTCCAGGTGGCTCCGTTCAGCAGCGGTTATCACGCCCTGCTAGGGCGGGAAGCGTTCACAATCTTCCAAGCAATACCCCATTACGGGTACATGAAGCTCAAGATGCCCGGGCCTAACGGGATCATCACTCTCGCTAGTGATCCGGACATAGCACTCCGCGCCGAAAACAAGACAGCCGCACTGGCCCTCGAGGCACTATCCGAAGCCCTAGCGGCTGAGGAGCTGACTGCGTTGCGCTCTACGGTGAATAGGGATGATGTGGTACTCGACAAAAGATCCAAGTCCACCTCCTTTAAACCGGCGGACGAAATAGTCAAATTCCAAGTCCATCCAACGGACCCTAATAAAACAGCTTCCATCGGGGCACAGTTAAACCCTGATGTCGACGCCGCATTGCGAGAGTTCCTACGAGAGAACTGGGACATTTTCGCCTGGCACCCTTCAGACATGCCAGGAATCCCACGCAGGCTGGCCGAGCACAGCTTAAATATCCAAACAGGATTCAAACCTGTCAAACAGGCTCTTCGGCGTTTTTCCGAACCTAAGAGACAGGCCATGGGAGAGGAGCTAGCAAAGCTATTGGAGGCCGGATTCATCAGAGATATAAAACATCCGGACTGGCTAGCAAACCTGGTGATGGTACCAAAGAAGGACAAATCCTGGTGCCTGTGTGTCGATTTTAAAGACCTTATCAAGGCTTGCCCAAAGGATCCCTTCCCCCTCCCCCTCATCGATCAAATTATCGACGCTACCACAGGACACGATTTGTTGTGTTTCCTCGACGCATATTCTGGCTACCATCAAATCAAGATGGCAGAACCAGACCAAGCCGCAACGGCATTTATCACACCATAAGGGCCATTCTGCTTCAACACGATGCCCTTCGGGCTCAAAAATGCCGGCACAACATATCAGCGCATGATTCAGACATGTCTGGCAAGCCAGATCGGCAAAACAGTGGAGGCATATGTAGATGATGTGGTCTTCAAAACAAGACATGTTGAATCTCTAGTAGACGACTTGAGGCTCACATTTGATAACCTCCGAACATACGACATCAAGCTCAACCCGGAAAAATGCGTTTTCGGCGTTCCAGCTGGAAAGCTCTTGGGCTTCATTGTATCCGGTAGAGGAATGGAAGCAAATCCAGCCAAGATCCAAGCTCTGTCACAACTGGATATCCCAAAGGACCTCAAACAAATACAAAAGTTAACCGGATGCGTGGCGGCTTTAAGCCGCTTTATCTCCCGCTTGGGAGAAAAGGCCCTACCCCTTTACCGCCTCCTTCGGCGCACCGAACACTTCAAATGGATGGATGCAGCCACGGCTGGACTCGACGAAATAAAAGCCATACTGGCAACAAACCCAGTCCTGGCCGCGCCAAACATCGGCGAACCAATGCCAGTATACATTGCGGCAACACATCAGGTTGTAAGCGCAGTGCTCGTCGTCGAATGAGAAGCGGACGGACACAAATCCCCCTTCAAAAGCCGGTCTATTATGTGTCCACTGTCCTCACTCCCTGCAAATCACGGTACCCGCATTATCAAAAGATTGCGTACGCGGTATTCATGGCATCCCGGAAGCTACGACACTACTTTCAAGAGTGTTCAATAACAGTAGCCTCAGAAGTACCACTTAACGATATTATAAACAACTGTGACGCAATGGGCCGGATTACAAAATGGGCCATTGAGCTCCTCCCATTCGACATAACTTATAAGCCACGACGAGCCATCAAGTCGCAAGTCTTGGCCGACTTCATCGCGGAATGGACGGAGGCCGAACTCCCTAAAGAGTACGGGACATATTCAAATTGGATCATGCATTTCGACGGCTCCAAGATGTTGGTCGGACTGGGGGCTGGCATCGTTTTGACGTCCCCCACAGGAGACACAGTTCAATATGGACTACAGATTATGTACACGGACTCCAACAACGCAGCCGAATATGAGGCCCTTTTGCATGGTCTCCAGATGGCAGTATCCATGGGCATCCAATGCCTAGAGGTGCGCGGGGACTCGAACCTCGCAATATCCCAAATAAATGGAGACTTCGATGCCAAGGATCCAAAAATGGCAGCTTACCGCAATGTCGTCCTAAAAATGTCAGCTCGGTTCGAGGGGCTTGAATTTCACCATATAGCCCGGGAAAATAATCAGGCGGCAGATGTCCTGGCACGCATCGGTGCAAAATGCGATGTAGTCCCCCCCAACATCTTCTTGGAAAGGTTGTTCAAGCCATCCGTAGTATGGGAAGGGGAGCCGAACAATAACAGCCCGGACCCAACCGCACTGCCCGACACCGAACATTCTGACACAATCAGAGGCTCTGCCAATGAAATAGCACCTTCAGCCCACATAATAATGGTCGTTATCGCCCCGTGGACAGAACCATTCCTCGCCTACCTTACTAGGCAGGAACTCCCCGAGGACCAAAATGAGGCACGCTGCATAGTGCGGCGATCCAAAGCCTACAGAGTCCACGAGGGAGAGCTTTATAAGAAAAGCACTACCGGAGTCCTTCAAAGGTGCATCTCCGAAGAGGAGGGGCGGAACCTCCTGGCTGAAATTCATGCCGGACTTGGCGGTCATCACGCTGCAGCCCGGTCCCTTGTAAGCAAGGCCTTCCGTACAGGCTTTTATTGGCCGACGGCCCGGGCAGACGCTCAGGACTTAGTCCAACTATGCACCGGTTGCCAGCTCTTTGCAAACCAAAGCCATATGCCACCCACTGCCCTCCAAAGTATCCCCATTACTTGGCCCTTCGCGGTCTGGGGGCTTGACATGGTTGGACCCCTTAAAGGCGGAACCCACAAGCAAAAATACTTACTGGTCATGGTGGATAAGTTCGCCAAATGGATAGAAGCCAAGCCTGTTAAGACGGCCGAATCCGGACCGATGATAGACTTTATATCCGGGGTTGTACACCGTTACGGCGTCCCCCACAACATCATCACTGATAACGGCACGAACTTCACGGCCGACGAGGTAAAACTCTGGTGCAAAAACATGGGCATCAAGCTCGATTATGCTTCCGTCTATCACCCACAAACTAACGGCCAGGTCGAACGTGCAAATGGTCTTATCACGAGCGGCATCAAACCCAGATTAGTGCGGTCCCTCAAGGAATCTAACACGCACTGGGTAGAGGAGCTCGAATCCGTACTCTGGGGGCTACGGACCATGCCAAATCGCACCACCGGATACACACCATTCTTTATGGTGTACGGCGCAGAGGCAGTTTTGCCATGCGATATAATTCATGACTCACCTCGAATGCACATGTACGAAGAAAGAGAAGCCAAGCTCGATCGGCAGGATAGCTTGGACGCATTGGAGGAGGAGAGTGACGTGGCAAAAGCCCGTTCCGCATTCTATCAACAGCAGGCTCGAAGATACCAAAGCAGAGAAGTATGGGCCAAAAATTACAACGTTGGCGAATTAGTTCTACGACTACCGGACAAGAAAAAGGACAAACTCAAGCCCAAGTGGGAAGGTCCCTTCATAATCGACCAAGTCCTGACTAGTGGAGCGTACCGCCTGCGGGATGCATCGGATAACCGACTCGAGCCAAACCCATGGAACGTAGCCCGTCTCCGAAGATTCTATGCCTAGCGCCGGACTCTATGTTCGTCTCCTTCCTCTGTCCATTTTTTATATATTTTCTGTCTTACATTTCTCTTCTTCTCTCTCTCTTATAGCCTTCAAAGGCTCATAAAGTGACGCACTATCCGCGCTCATTAAACCTGGGGGCTTCTTTAAACAGAAGCTTATTCATGCGGGCTTCATGCCCAACACATGTGTCACACTTCCGCATGTACCTTTTATTCACCATTATATGCATCGATATGACTTAAGTTTTGGCCAAGCTGGGTTGCCTGTCTCCTGTGCTTACCCCTACGTTCCTGATTGTTCGGCTAGGTGGTAAAGGGAGCACCTCTACGATTGTTACTGCCGGGTCAACCAGACGTGTACCTCGGACTGGGTGAAGCTGAAAGCTAGCATTCTTAAGGGAATATTCGGTCGGTGAACTAAAGATGATCTTTTTTATTTTTATCTATACGCCCCCAGATGTTTTTCCTGCGTTTCTTTTCGCAGCATGGACATGCACCTTAGGGCATGCCTCCCAGGGAAAGGAACCCCTAACGGAACTATTCTCCCTGGAAGATGTTTCTTACTAACCATGTAATATAACATACCTAGTCGGGCACTTGTCTGTTCACGCCCTAATGACCCCTACGCCTAGTCTCCATGCATTCCCCGGTTCCTATATAACCGCATGGGAATTCGGACACACTCCGGACCGTCAGGTCCCGAGGCTGAAGCGAAAAGGTCGGCCATGACAAATGATCTACAATCCGGCTAGAAGGCATTATAAATGTCAATTAAATTACATAGTCATTTTGACTGGTTGTATTCCTCTTCAATACCATCTAACAGGCTGTCTAATTTACAGTCCTGCTGGGAATACTTTGCAGCCAACTCTACTTGGCCGTATACTAAGCTTACAGAGATCTCCTTCCCATCGGGCCCTACAGGACTGGCCTCGGCCATGTGGTTGGGGTCAGCCTTTGCGTACCGCGTCTTCACCATGGCCCAGGCCTCCCTAGCGCCTTGACGGCAGGCTAATATCTTCCACAATCGGAAGCGCCGCCGTGCTCCCTTTAGCTTCTCTGCAAGCTCTCCAAAACCTTCGGGCATGGAGACGGATGGCCACAGGGCTTGGGCGACGCCTCGCATCGCCTGCCGAACTCGATCGAGCAGTTGCGAGAGCTCGGGAAGAAGGTCACCCGTAGAACCGGGCATCTCCTCTGCAGGACGACCTGTTAGCACACCTACAGACATTGCTCTGTTAGTCGACTTCCCCGCCGAACTTTCTTTCAAAAGGTTCGTTCAAGCACTTACTAAATATGCCGCGCCGAAGCCGCCGATTCTCCTTCACGGTGTCTGACAGCTGGGCACGAACATCTTTCAGCTTGACACCCAGCTTGGTGTTGGCATCTTGGAGATCGTTCTTCTCCCCCATCACCTTTATCAGCACCCTCTCACCAGCCTTTAGCTGGCGTAGGAGCTGTTGCCTTTCCGGATTCAATCCGGCGCCATCTGCAATTTCATTTGTCAGATTCGCACCAAAGCCGTGCTTCGCAAAATACTTATCTTTCGAAGTGTATATTACCAGAGGGGGTCTCCTTAGGCTCCCCTACCACGGCTAGTGCAGCCTCAAGTTGGGCTTTGCACTCTTGCAGCTCCTTGGACAGTAGGGAATTCTTTTCCGTAAGAACCTGCATCACAAATGATCCTTAAATCAGTTATTCTAACTGTTTCAAGTCTCGGGGGCTACTGGTATATACATATAATTGCCAGAATTTTCTTACCCGTATGTCTTTTACATACTGCTCCGTGGCTCTGGCTAGACCATTTTGAGCGGCACGGAGATACGCATCTCCCGAGTTGAAGGCATCTAACGCCCCTTGGGAGAAACAAGCGTCGCGAAGAACTGTCCGGCGACGCCTGTGGTTCATGGCACTCTCCACCTCAGAGTTGGTGGCAGACAACCCGTCCACATCCTCCATCGGAGGAGCGTCTGGCGCACGCCTTGCGTTCGCCTCCGCCTCCTGACCAGGCTTTGGAGCCTGCCTGGTGGAGGCGTGATTGGCAGCCTCTCCGGATGTAGTCCGGCGAGTCCTCTTTGTCCTGAAAAGAGCGCGAGTGTCAATATGCCTCTAAGGTATAACACCTGGGATAAGGGGGGGCGCCATACCTTTGCGCTGACGCCTCGGTCCGAACTGCACTTCTTTTCTGCCCGCGGGGCCCTACGGCCCCTCATTGGCTTGTCGCCGCAGGTTCGGCCTTCCGCCTTAAATACCTCCCAAGCAAAGTTCGGTTGCAATCAGGAAACTGAACACGAGTGGGCGGACACCTATTCGGGGTACTGGGACTTTGATCTCAGGTACCTGGGGGTTAGGATTAGCCCTGGGTAATCGGCCGTAATGGCCACCAAGGCGTTGTCCTTGCTCAGTTGATGGAACACTCCATCAATCAGCTCCATAGATATGTCCGGATCCTCTTGGGAGGCCGGGTCGAGGGACCGTCCTGGGTCCTCGGGTTGTGAAGGAGGGCTGCTTATTTCCTTAACAGCCCGGCGCAGTTCCTGCGTTGAAGTCGTCAGACTGAATATTTAACAATGGGAATACAAAACAGATGGACAAGTAAATATGGCCGCTTACCCAGCTTGGGGGATTGTGCATGGAGAATTCGCCCTGAGGGTTGACGCGGAGAAATTCCTCCTCTTCTCCCTTATATAAAGTGGACAAGATCTTTAGTAGAGCGGCAGCTGAATCTGGTCCCTTACGGCCGTAGCGGGTGGCGTCGTCCTCCCCGTTGAAGTCCCACATGGGGTGGCTTCTATACTGAAGCGGCTGCACCCCCCACATAATGCATTCAGCCATAACCCCGATCATGGTTAGTCCGGAATGGGCTAACAATCTTATTCGGCCCATCAGGTAAATGATGTCCCTGTCACCTCCCCTTTGAGGGCTCCATGGGCGCCAGCTTAGGCGCTTCTTTAAGGGAGCACTGTTGAATTCAGGGAGGCCGATCCGGACAGGATCCGGCAGCGGGACGTCTTCTATATAAAACCACTCCGAGGGCCAGTCTTCGGACGCCTTCTTTGGGGTTCCGGACAGATATCCGGTCCCGGCGATGCGCCACACTTCGGCTCCGCCCACTTGATACATTGACCCCTTCTTGGAACGGGGCACGAGGCAAAATAGCTCCTTCCACGGTCCGGAATGAGCTTCGACACCCAAGAACAGCTCACAGAGGGCTACAAAGCCCGCGATATGCAGTACTGAGGCAGGCGTGAGATTATGTAGCTGGAGGCCGTAGAACTCCGGCAATCCCCAGAGAAATGGATGGATTGGAAATCCGATCCCCCTTATTAAGTAAGGGACGAGGCACACCCGCTCTCCTTTGGAGGGATTAGGGGCATTCTCTGCTTGCTCTCCGCCGTTGTAGACGGCAAGACCAGCTCGAACCGGGACCATATAGGCCGGGGGGAGAAATCCCTTGGTCTGGAGTGTCACTAGCTCACTATGTGGGATGGAACATCTCTCCCAATATCCAGGCTTAGGGCTGGAAGGGCGAGGGGAGGAGTTGCGACGGCTGGCCATGGTGGAATGGACCTTTGTCGGATGCGCTCTGATGAACACTCGCGGAGGGGAGATGGTGTGGATTGGATCTAAATCCTCGTCTCCTTAAATAGGGCAGCTCATTTACGCGGCTAGAGGTGTGAATGTAAAAACACTCAGACTTTTCATATTCATTTGACACGTGGGGAGCGGCCATTATTGGGCGTAGAAGCCAAGGAGCGCAACATCTACAAGAAACCGGACTTTATTCAAATAGGTACATGAAATTTGGAGGAGAACCCGCCTTGCAATGCCGAAGACAATCTGCGCGCTGGACTCATTGTCATTGAAGCCTGATTCGGGGGCTACTGAGGGAGTCCTGGATTAGGGGGTGTTCGGATAGCCGGACTATACCTTCAGCCGGACTCCTGGACTATGAAGATACAAGATTGAAGACTCCGTCCCGTGTCCGGAAGGGACTTTCCTTGGCGTGGAAAGGCAAGCTTGGCGATACGGATATGAAGATCTCCTACCATTGTAACCGACTCTATGTAACCCTAACCCTATCCGGTGTCTATATAAACCGGAGGGTTTTAGTCCGTAGGACAACGTACACATCAACAATCATACCATAGGCTAACTTCTAGGGTTTAGCCTCCTCGATCTCGTGGTAGATCTACTCTTGTACTACCCATATCATCAATATTAATCAAGCAGGACGTAGGGTTTTACCTCCATCGAGAGGGCCCGAACCTGGGTAAAACTTCGTGTCCCTTGCCTCTTGTTACCATCCGGCCTAGACGCACAGTTCGGGACCCCCTATCCGAGATCCGCCGGTTTTGACACCGACAGTTGGTGAGGCTCCCGAAGAGACGACCTCGGGAGTGCTGGGCTGAGGAGAGCCCTCGGGCACCGCCTCATGATGGCCCGCTGAGGCCTCGGAAGCTTCGACCTCAGGAGCAGCAGATTGCGTCGCCCCCTCAGCTGTCGCCCCAAGGAAAGAGTCACGGGCTCCCGGGGATGGCACCTCAGGAGCCTCGAGCAGTGCTGACGCCTCAGCTAGCGCCCACGCCTCCAGCCTCCAGCGGAGCTTGCCCCCTGCATCCACACTTGGGGTGAATTCGGCGCTGGCGGCAGGGAGGGGAACCACGGAGACGGGGTTCTCGCGGGGCCCTTCAAGGCCAACTGGACGCGAACTCCACCCTGTTCGAGCAGCAGTACAGAAGACAGCCCTCCTGCGGCATGTCAGCTGGCGAGGGGTCGCCCGTCAATACCTCGAGCACCGTTCTTCGTGCCTCAAGTGGAAGCCCCGCTTCCTTAAGCCTCATGCGATCCTGGCCGCCGAACAGGGCCCACATCGGCCGGGAATGGCGCTGGAGGGGGGCGACGCGGCGCCGGAGGAACTCCTTCATCACCATGGGTGCAGTCACACCGAGATCTTTCAGCCTCTTCAACCGGAGCCAGACGAAGGCAAGGCGGGGGTCCGCGAGCTTCTCATGGCCCCAGCCAAAGCTGGGAACGGCCGGCGCTAAAGGGGGCGAGAGCAGGGGGCTGAGCACACCGACGTCCACAAACACCCACCGTGTCCGAAACCCGCTCGCAGATGGTGGGAGCTCAAAGTCAATCCCCGAGCCTGCCGTCGCGGCCACGGCATGGAAGCTCAGGCATCCCGAGCATTGTCGAGGATCGGTCAGGTGCAGCAAGAAGAAATGGCGCAGTAGGGCCATGGAAGGGGGAATGCTCACCATGGCCTCGCAGACGAAAGCAAAGACAACAAGAAGGGAGACTGATTGGGGATCCAGGTGCAACATATGGATCTGATAGTGGGAGAGTACGACATTGAAGAAGGCAGAGAAAGGAGGAACCAGGACAGCCCACAAGGCGTCGATGAAGAATGGAACCTCGGTGGCTGTCCTGTCGACGGAGGCGCGAGATGCGGGCCAAGCCGCCGTCCTCCCCCATTTGTTGGAGTCAGCAGCGAGCGCAGGGCGAACCTTGTCCATGGCTTCCTGGTTGAGCACAGTGACCGGCCAACGACGGGTTCAACGGCCGGGGGTGGCCCGGCTGAAGACTGAGACTTCTTCTTTTCCTTCTCCATTCGCCGGGGCGCCATAGCAACGAGGAGGGCTGAGCTCGGGACAGATTGGAGGAGGAGGTTATTGTTTCGAAAATGCAGGAGAGTTGGAGGGGCGCGTCATCGGCAATGGGGGATAACCGTGTAAGTCACGGTGGCCGCCTAGCCAGGCGGATATCAAGGCTGCGTGGGGAAGCGGAGACGCCCACGGCCAATCGACCGCCATGCGTCAACAAGGCTGCAAGCTGTTGGGGCCTGCGGCGCTCCACACTTGCCCTTTGGCTTCGCCCTGAAGCTAAGTCTGAGCGTGCCTTGGGCCCGGGGGCTACTGTCGGCGTCCTGGGAACGGGGGTCCCCAGACTTTCCTGCTTGCCACCCATAGCGTGGCTCCACCAGCGGCCCTGTACGGCCCATATTCACCAGCAAACACTCAAGACCCTCGCGAGGGGCCAAGCCTCGCGAGGCGAACGACGCAAGACCTCCTCGGGGGCGGCCTCACCAGTCTAGCTCGCGAGGGGCGGAGAGATCAAGGCAAGGGGCACCTCGCGAGGTTCCTGTGATGAAAGCCATGACCACCAAGGCCAGGCGGGCACCAGCATGCGCAGTGTCCTCGTTTCCTCTTTGGTGCTAAGGAGGCAAGCACAGGCGAGGAGTCCCGAGGCAGCAGGCAAAGGTTTCTGTATCAGTGCAACGAGACCAAGACCAGCAGGACGGCAGGATGGAGGTCATCGTGGAGCCTAGGACGGCGTCATCACCAGAGCCTTTGGCAGGCGAAGACCATCTTTTGTCAGGATAGATTGTACTAGTTGTCCCCCTTCAAATTGGCCGTTGTGGGATCCCTTCCCGCCTAATATTTGGGAAGAGGACTCGGACCTCTATATATAGGACTAGCCACCATAGTAGAGAGGGAGATCTCATCCTGGACCGGATCCACTCCACCGAGGCAACCACACAAACTCACCAAACGCAAGAGCACCTCTCCTCAGGTGGCTGTTCTTCCCTTGTAACTGTTCATCCTCAGCCCAAGAGGCAATCCACCACACCACACTGGAATAGGGTATTACTGTGACGCCCCAAGACTGACGCTTCAGATGCCTTCCATGTTTTTCGAGTTTCGTCGGGTGATTTTTTTGTCTGTTGCATTCATCTTTGCATCATGCCATCATGCTATTTCATTTAAAAAAACTCAACTAAATAAAATGCATAGATCTTTGATCTATTTAAATTGAGGGAACTCACATGGTGATTTCTCTATATAACATATCCTCCCAATATATTAGGGAGCTATAATAAATATTCTAACACACTTGCAAATATTCCCCATGTCTTTTCTACTTCAAGTTCGACTTCAAAACCTTGCCCACAATTCTCTTACCATTTACCGAGGTTCCTCCAAAAATTTCAACATTTTTGGACCTTCCTTTTACCAAGTCCTAGTTCAAACCCAGTTGAGTGAAATTCAAATGAGTTTAAATGTATGTCTCCCAATCATGGCCATTTCTATTTTCTCGGAACAAGCACATTTTTATGAGTTAGGGAAAATTAATCCGCTGCCCAAATTCTATCTTTACCTTCCTTTCTTCTTCCTTTTCTTCTCTGTCATTTTTCAGCTTTTGGGAGAATAGAAATTAAGAGAGAGGGAGAGGAGTAGTGCAGCAGCCCAACTAGGCCTCCCTAGGCCCAACTCCAGCGCCGGCCCATCCCTCTCCTAGGCCCAGCCGCCCCTTGGCTAAACCTAGCCCGACCGCTCCCTTGCCCGATCCACCTCCCTCTCCCTGGATCCCTTCCTCCACCGCCGCCTCTCCCCTTCGTCCCTGCTAGCGCTCGCGCAGACCCCTCGATCCCACAGCGCCGCAGCCTCCCTCGTCCTCCTCCACCTCACCTCTCCGCGATCCTCGCTGCAGCGCTGGATCCCCCTCGTCCACTCGTCCTCGAGCGGCCCCGCTAGACCCGCGCCCGGGTCTCCTCCTCCCCGTTTGTCCTTCTCGTCGGGAGCCCGAGCTCCGCTGGATCCCCCTCGCCCTGGCCGTTCAGCACCGGCGCCTCCCTGCTGCTTCGTCCCCGCGCCACCCGATGACCCCGCCGCCGCACCGACCCGCAAGTCCAGGCCGCCGAGCTCGCCTTCGCCTCTCCTCCTGCTGCTGCTCAGCTCCCTCCGACGCCTTGCCTCGCCTCCTGCCTCCTGCATGCCCCGCTGGGCGCGTGTGTGCCCGCGTCCAGCGCCTCCCGCTCGCTTAGCCACGGCCTCCTCGACGACGACCTTCTCCATGCGCCACCAAGGTCTCGCCTCCTCCCTGTGGCATCACGCGCCCGAAGTCCAGGGCCTCTCCAGCCTCCAGAAGCTCTGCTTCCCTTGCTCCACGCCAAGTCCGACGCCGGCCCCACTTCGTCTTGCTGCTGCTTCGCCTTTCGACCTCCTGTTTCTGCAGGACCCTCCCCATCGTGCACCGTCGTTGTTCGGTTTCTTCTCCCTCAAGGTCGAAGGATGCCAGGTACCAAGACGTCGATGACCCGGCAAGTTCATCTACGGGCATGGACGACTATCTTCACCAAAGACCTGTGTACGCTTACACAACGAACCTTGGAGTTACCTGAGATACCAAGTACCCCGATGGCATGTGTACCATTACGCCCGAAGATCTTGGATGCACCAAGAAGCGTCAAGTTCCTCTACCGACGACTCGAACGGCTACAAAACATGTACCACTATCGTCGACCCGCAAAGGCCCCGTGGACGTCAAGTTCCGTATCGTGACCCCGAACATCTATAGACGTATACAACTACTTCCCCCGACAAACTCGAGACGCTTCGAAAATGCTCCCTTGGAAAGTATAACCGCCGGAACGACGCCGTGGACCGTATGCATATGATGTGTTGTATGAGATGCTCGTGTTTGCACCATGTTCGAATTGATCCTTGCACGTTCCTCGTTTTCTTGCCACCGTCATGTGGGGCACCCGGTTACCGGGATCACTCCCCACCATCTCTTGCGTGTTCCACACATCCCCACACTTCTCTTTTGCATCGGTATCTAAATAGAGTTACCGGAACCGATATGTTCCCGTTGCACCCTTTATTTCCACCACGGTGACAAATGCTTCACAATATGCTTGTCAACATTTTCATAAAAACTTGCACATGTCATCCGCATCATGATAATAACATTTAAAATGTTTAAAATTGTTGTTGCATTAAATTGCTAATGCACATGAGGATTTACTGGAATTGTTGTTTGATGTTTCCGGCCTCATTTAAAATGCCTAACTGTGTATTTTACTTATGCTTCACCCCTTGCCATGTTTAATAACCTTTAATTCTCTTGAGTCGATTAAACGGGAGAGAACTAAATAATTGAATGTGGTGTTTCGTCAATATGCAACTCGTTGCATATTGAGCTTCACTTAACTTGTAGTGTTGTTTGTGCACTTTGCCATGCCATGCCTCTTTAAAGGGAATTTTTTTGTTTTTGCCACTCTAGATTTTGCCAATTTTCCTTATGCCACTCTAGATTTTGACATTTCACTTTTGTCTCTCTTAGTTTTTGACAATTATCACAATTGCCATTCCCGTGGCAAAAGCAAAATTTTCACAGTGGCAATTGTGATAATTGTCAACAGCTAAGAGTGGCAAAGATGAAATAAAATTATTTTGCTTTTTCCATAGAATGCCAATTGTGATAATTGTCGAAAGCTAAGTGTGGCAAAAGTGAAATGTCAAAATCTAGAGTGGCATAAGAAAAATTGACAAAATCTTGAGTGACAAAAACAAAATTTCCCCCTCTTTAAACCGGACATGCATCATACTTGGTTGTGCATCATGCCATGTTTATGCTTGTGTGTTTATCATGTTGTTTTCTTCTTTCCGGTGTTACTTCTTCTTGTTAGTTTCGGTAATGTCGCGTTTGTGAGGATCCGTTCGACTACGTCCGTTTGTCTACTTCATGGACTCGTTCTTCTTCCTTGCGGGATTTCAGGCAAGATGACCACACCCTCGAAATCACTTCTATCTTTGCTTTGCTAGTTGTTCGTTCTATCGCTATGTCGCGCTACCTACCACTTGTTATATCATGCCTCCCATATTGCCATGCCAAGCCTCTAACCCACCTTCCTAGCAAACCGTTGTTTGGCTATCTAACCGCTTTTGCTTAGCACCTCTTATAGCGTTGCTAGTTTCAGGTGAAAAGTTTGTTCCATGTTGGAATGTGGATATGTTTGGGATATCACATTATCTCTTATTTAATTTAATGCATCTATATACTTGGTAAAGGGTGGAAGGCTTGGCCTTATGCCTGGTGTTTTGTTCCACTCTTGTCGCCCTAGTTTCCGTCATACTGGTGTTATGTTCCTTGATTTTGCGCCCCTTACGCGGTTGGGTGTTATGGGAACCCCTTGACAGTTCGCTTTGAATAAAACTCCTGCAGCAAGGCCCAATCTTGGTTTTACATTTGCCACCTAAGCCTTTTCCCTTGGGTTCTGCAGACTCAAGGGTCATCTTTATTTTAACCCCCGGGCCAGTGCTCCTCTGAGTGTTGGTAAAAAACATAGCCACTTGTGGTGCCGCCCCTAGGAAACTTGGGGTATCGTCGGTTGCCGTATGTAGTGTTCATCCGGTGTGCCCTAAGAACGAGATACGTGCGACTCCTATCGGGATTTATCGGCACATCGGGCGGCTTTGCTAGTCTTGTTTTACCATTGTCGAAATGTCTTGTAACCGGAATTCTGAGACTGATCGGGTCTTTCCGGGAGGAGAAATATCCTTCGTTGACCGTGAGAGCTTGTGATGGGCTAAGTTGCGACACCCCTGCAAGGTTTAAACTTTTGAGAGCCGTGCCCGCGGTTATGTGGCAGATGGGAATTTGTTAATATCCGGTTGTAGAGAACTTGACACTTGACTTATTTAAAATGCATCAACCGCGTGTATAGCCGTGATGGTCTCTTTTCGGCGGTGTCCCGGAAGTGAACACGGTCTTGTGTTATGTATGAATGTAAGTAGTTTCAGGATCACTTCTAGCTTCTCGACTGTTGCATTGCTTCTCTTCTCGCTCTTATTTGCGTATGTTAGCCACCATATTGCTTAGCGCTTGCTGCAGCTCCACCTTATTACCCTATCCTATCCATAAGCTTAAATAGTCTTGATCTCGCGGGTGTGAGATTGCTGAGTCCTCATGACTCACAGATACTTACAAACAGTTGCAGGTGCCGATGATACCAGTGCAGGTGACACAACCAAGCTCAAGTGGGAGCTCGATGAAAATATTGATCATTGTTTTGCATCTTTTCCGGTTGATCAGTAGTGGAGCCCAGTTGGGACGATCGGGGATCTAGCATTTGGGGTTGTCTTCCTTTATTTTGGTTCCGTAGTCGGACCTTGATTGTATTCTGGATGATGTATGTTTAACTTGTTATTTGTGTGAAGTGGCGTTTGTAAGCCAACTCCTTATACCTTTCTTATTCAGTACATGGGATTGTGTGAAGATTACCCCTCTTGCGACAAAACCACCATGCGGTTATGCCTCTAAGTCATGCCTCGACACGTGGGAGATATAGCCGCATTGTGGGGGTTACAAGTTGGTAATCAGAGCCATCCCCGACTTAGGAGCCCCCTGCTTGATCGAATAGCTGACGTTGTTGAGTCTTGAACAAAATGTTTTGAGTCTTAGGATTATATATATCGGAGAGTAGGATTATTTTTACTCCTCAGCCTTTGTCGCTCTGGTGAGGCTTCCTGACGTAGAAGTTTTGACTTCCCTCTCCTCAAATTTCACGAATTTTTTACAAAACAAGAGCAAAAGAGTCCGTAAAAGTTTTTCTTTTCCACTTTCAGTTTATCAACTGAATTGCTTGAGGACAAGCAAAGGTTTAAGCTTGGGGGAGTTGATACGTCTCCAACTTATCTACTTTTCCTCACACTTTTCCTCTTGTTTTGGACTCTAATTTGCATGAATTGAATGAAACTAACCCCGGACTGACGCTGTTTTTAGCAGAACTACCATGGTGTTGTTTTTGTGCAGAAATAAAAGTTCTCAGAATGGAACAAAAATTTGCAAGGATTTTTATATCAATAATAATAATTTCTGGAGCCAAGACCCACCAAAGGGGGCACCTGGGTGAGCACAACCCACCAGGGCGCCCCCCTCTCCTAGCGCGCCCAGGTAGGTTGTGCCCACCTGGTGGCCCCGCAGACCCTGAAACCGACGCTATAAAATTCTTTTTTTCAGAAAAAAATCAAGGAGACAGAATTATCGTGATTCACGAGACGGAGCCGCCGTCACCTCCTGTTCTTCATAGGGAGACCAGATCTGGAGTCTGTTTGGGGCTCCGGAGAGGGGGATCTTCGTTCTTCGTCATCACCAACCCTTCTCCATCGCCAATTCCATGATGCTCCCCACCGGGAGTGAGTAATTCCATCATAGGCTCGCTGGTCGGTGAGGAGTTGGATGAGATCCATCATGTAATCGAGTTAGTTTTGTTAGGGCTTAATCCCTAGTATCCACTATGTTCTTAGATTGATGTTGCTATGACTTTGCCATGCTTAATGCTTGTCACTTTGGGCTCGGGTGCCATGATTTCAGATCTGGACCATTTATGTTATCACCATTATATCCATGTTCTAGATCCAATCTTGCAAGTTATAGTCACCTACTACGTGTTATGATCCGGCAACCCCGGAGTGACAATAACCGGGACCACTCCCGGTGATGACCGTTGTTTGAGGAGTTCATGTATTCACAATGTGTTAATGCTTTGTTCTGGTTCTCTATTAAAAGGAGGCCTTAATATCCCTTAGTTTCAATATGGACCCCGCTGCCACGGGAGGGTAGGAAAAAAGATGTCATGCAAGTTCTTTCCATAAGCACGTATGACTATTTACGGAATACATGCCTACATTATATCGACGAACTGGAGCTAGTGCCGTATAGCCCTAGGTTATAACTGTCTCATGATGAATATCATCCAACAAGTCACTGATCCAATGCCTATGAATATATCTTATATTGTTCTTGCTAAGTTACTACTGCTATCATCACTGTTACACTTGCTACAAAATTACTGCTATCACTGTTACCATTACTATTGCTGCTGCTATTATCAAAACTATCATACTACTTTGCTACTAATAACTTTGCTGCAGATAATTAATCTCCACGTGTGGTTGAATTGACAACTCAGCTGCTAATACCTTCAAATATTCTTTGGTCCCCTTGTGCCGAATCTATAAATTTGGGTTGAATACTCTACCCTCCAAAGCTGTTGCGATCCCCTATACTTGTGGGTTATCATTGATCCATTCATGAAACACACTCGCATATTAACTACACCCAATGCTTAAGTACGATCATAGTGCCTCCTAGTTGGTGCTTTTATAAGAGAAGATGGAGACTCAAATTTAAAAATAAAAATTGCATAAAGTAAAAGAAAGGCCCTTCGCAGAGGGAAGTAGGGATTTGTAGAGGTGCCAGAGCTCAAAGCGAAAAACTTAGAGATAAAAACATTTTGGGAGGTGTATCCATCCCACCAACAAAAACGACTTAGAGTTCCCAACACTTTCCATGCTAAATATATTATAGGCGGTTCCCAAACAGAAAATAAAGTTTATTCCTTTTTCCACCAAACTTTCAGTTTCCATGGCTAACTGTATCCACGGGTGCCTTCCATACCAACACTTTCCAAGGAATTTATTATTTGACAACATAAAGTAAATTCATTTTTCATTTCGAGACTGCGCATCCCTAATACCTTTGCCTTACTCTCGTGCAATGACAAGTGAATAAACACTCATCGTGAGAGTAACACATCTAGCATGGAAAATATTAGCCACCCCTCACTGCTCTGCGAGCTAAAGGAACACACAAAAGGGAAGTTTATTTTGAAATTTAGATATGGCACATGCAAATTTGCTTAGAACGGCAAAAGAATACCGCATATAGGTAGATATAGTGGACTTATGTGGCAAAACTTGTTTAAAGGTTTTTGGATGCACAAGTAGAGATCATACTTAGTGCAAAATGAAGGCTAGCAAAAGATTGGGAAGCGACCAACCAAGAAACGAATAATCTTATAAGCGAGCATTAAGCATAATTAACACCAAATAATGCACCACAAGTAGCATATAATTTCATTACATAATTATCGACTTTCGTGCTTGCATAGGGAATCACAAACCTTAACACCAATATTCTTTCTAAAGCACAATTACTCATCAACACAACTCACATATCAAATCATCATATCTCAAAACTATTACTAAGAATCAAGTTTATTTTGTCCAATGATCTTCATGAAAGTTTTTATTATATCCTTCTTGGATATCTATCACTCTGGGACTAATTTTCATATGTTGCTTTTGATAAGCTCAAACAAATATAAGTGAAGATCATGAGCATAATTTTTCTTTCTCTCAAATTAATTTAAGTGAAGCAAGAGAGAATTTCTTGAAAATTTTACTAACTCTCAAATAAATCTAAGTGAAGCAAGAGAGCATTTCTTCAAAAATACTAAAGCACACTGTGCTCAAAAAGATATAATTGAAGCACTAGAGCAAGTCCATAGCTCATAAAAATTTAAGTGAAGTATAGAGAGAAATTCTAACAAGTCATGTCATAATTTTGGCTCTCTCAAATAGGTGTGTCCAACAAGGAATCAAGACTTAAAACACAAAATAAAACAAGCAGACTCATATCATACAAGACGCTCCAAGCAAAACACATAGAATGTGACGAATAAAAATATAGCTTCGAGTAAAATACCAATGGTCGTTAGAAGAAAGAGGGGATGCCACTTGGGGGCATCCCCAAGCTTAGTTGCTTGCTCTCTTTTGGATAATAGCGGGGGATGCCGGGGCATCCCCAAGCTTAGACTATTCCTACTCCTTATTCCTTCATCCATCGTAAGATAACCCAAAACTTGAAAACTTCAATCACATAAAACTCAACAAAACCTTCGTGAGATCCGTTAGTATAAGAAAATAAATCACTACTATAAGTGTTGTATCATACCAATTCATATTTTATTCTTGCATTATATCAACTGTATTCCAACTTTTCTATGGCAAAAACTCATCAAAGAAAACCATAGAGCCATCAAAACATGCACACAACGCAAATAAAACATGTCAAAAACAGAACAGTCTGTAGTAATCTGGGTGTTTCTAATACTTATGTAACTCCAACAATTCTGAAAATTTAGGACGGCCTAAGCAATTTGCATATTGATCTACTGCAAAATGAATGGTTATTTTATCGCTCTCTGGTTAAAAATGAGAATTATTTTCATGAGCATAAAAGTTTCTATTTTTTCAGCAAGATCAAACAACTATCACCCAAGAAGATCCTAAAGGCTTTACTTGGCACAAACACTAATTAAAACATAAAAAACAAAATCATAACAGTAGCATAATTATGCTAACACTCAAGAATAGAAAGCAAAAAGAAAAAATAAATTTTATTCATTGGGTTGCCTCCCAACAAGCGCTATCGTTTTATGCCCCTAGCTAGGCATAAGATTTCAACGATGCTCACACAAAAGATAATAATTTAAACAGAAAGAGAGCATCATGAAACATATGACAATCACATTTAATTCTAACATACTTCCTATGCTTAGGAATTTTATAAACAAAGAAATTTTCAAGACAAGAAACATCTAACATATGCAAAGAAGAGGAATAAAACATTAACGATCTCAACATAACGAGAGGTAATTTAGTAACATAAAAATTTATACAAACATATCTTCCTCTCTCATAATAATTACATGCAGGATCATCAAATTCAACAATATAGCTATCCTATAAAGTTTTCTCTTCATGATCCACATAAATGCAAAGTTGACACTCTTCCAAAATAGTGGGATTATCATCAAATAAAGTCATGACCTCTCCAAGCCCACTTTTATCAAAACTTTCATAAGATTGAGCATTCTCCAAATATGTGGGATTATTTGTAGCTAAAGTTGACACTCTTATGAACCCACTTTTAATATTAACGCAAGCATACTCATCATGAGGTTTAAATAAATTTTAAGATCATAAGAATCATCACCCCAATCATGATCATTGCAACAAGTAGTGGACATAGCAAAATTAGCATCCCCAAGCTTGGGGTTTTGCATAGTATTAACACAATTGAAATTAATAGAATTTATAGTAAAATCATTGCAATTATGCTTTCCATCGAAGGAGCTACCATGAATCACTTCATAAATTTCTTCATCATAATTTTTAGATTCACAAATCTCAAGCAAAACTTCATAAAGATAATCTAGTGCACTCAACTCACTAGCAATTGGTTTATCATGATTGGATATTTTAAAAAGATTAGCAAGTGGATGTGTGATTGCTCTCTGACTATAGCACCAGAAAAGCTCCTGTTTGCTAGGACTACGTCAGTATTTCCCCAAAGAGGAAGGGATGATGCAGCACATAGACGGTTGATATTTCCCTCAGTGAAGAAACCAAGGTTATCGAACCAGTAGGAGAACCAAGCAACACAACGTAAACAACACCTGCACACAAGTAACAACACCTCGCAACCCGACGTGTTAAAGGGGTTGTCAATCCCTTTCGGGTAATGATGCCAGAGATTGTAATAGATTGAAATAATAGATCGCAAAATAAAATAAAATGCAACAAAGTATTTTTTGTATTTTTGGTTTAATAGATCTGAATAAAAATGCAAAGGAAAAGTAGATCGCTAGGGACCGTAGGTTTCACTAGTGGCTTCTCTCGAGAAAGATAGCAAACGGTGGGTAAACAAATTACTGTTGGGCAATTGATAGAACCTCAAATAATTATGACGATATCCAGGCAATGATCATTACATAGGCATCACGTCCAAGATTAGTAGACCGACTCCTGCCTGCATCTACTACTATTACTCCACACATCGACCGCTATCCAGCATGCATCTAGTGTATTAAGTTCATGGAAAACGGAGTAGTACAATAAGAACGATGACATGATGTAGACAAGATCCATTTATCTATTGCATAGATATAGATCACATCTTTTTATCCTTAGTATCAACGATACATACGTGTCGGTTCCTTTTCTGTCACTGGGATCAAGCACCGTAAGATCGAACCCACTACTGGGCACCTCTTCCCATTGCAAGATAAATAGATCAAGTTGGCCAAACAAAACACAAATATCGGAGAACAAATATGAGGCTATAAGAGATCATGCATATAAGAGATTAAAGAAACTCAAATAACTTTCATGGATATATAAAGATATGGCTGATCATAAACTCAAAGTTCATCAGATCCCAACAAACACACCGTAAAAAGAGTTACATCATATGGATATCCAAGAGACCATTGTATTGAGAATTCAGTGAGAGAGAGAGAGCCATCTAGCTACTAACTAAGGACCCTAAGGTCTACAAATAACTACTCACGCATCATCGGAGAGGCACCAATGGAGGTGGTGAACCTCATCCGAGATGGTGTCTAGATTGGATCTGGTGGTTCTGGACTCTACGGCGGCTGGATGAATATTTCGTCGACTCCCCTAGGGTTCTGGGATTTTTGGGGTATTTATAGAGCAAAGAGGCAGTCCGGGGGGCACCCAAGGTGGGCACAACCCACCAGGGCGCGCCTGGGCCTCCTGGCGTGCCCTGGTGGGCTGTCCCCTCCTCGGGACTCCCCCCAGGTGCAACCAGGGCCCAACATGTTCCTTCTGGTCCATAATAAATCTCCGTAAAGTTTCGTGGCATTTGGACTCCGTTTGATATTGATTTTCTGTGATGTAAAAAACACGGAAAAAATAGGAACTGGCACTTGGCACTATGTCAATAGGTTAGTACCAAAAAATGATATAAAATGGCTATAAAATGATTATAAAACATCCAAGATTGATAATATAATAGCATGGAACAATCAAAAATTATAGATACATTGGAGACGTATCAGCATCCCCAAGCTTAACTCCTACTCTTCCTCGAGTAGGTAAGTGATAAAAACAGAATTTTTGATGTGGAGTGCTGTTTAACATGTCATATCATATTCTTTTTTTTATAGCATGGACATTTGGACTTTTTATGTGATTCAAAGCAATAGTCTAGTGTTGACATAATAATTTAGATACTCAAGCATATCAACAAGCAACCATGTCTTTCAAAATATCAATGCTAAAATAAGTTATCCCTAGCCCATCATGCTCAAACATTGATCCATTCATGAAACACACTCAAATATTAGCTACACCCAATACTTAAGTACGATCATATTGCCTCCTACTTGGTGCTTTTTATAGGAGAAGATAGAGACTCAAATTTCAAAATAAAAATTGCATAAAGTAAAAGAAAGGCCCTTCGCAGAGGGAAGTAGGGATTTGTAGAGGTGCCAGAGCTCAAAGTGAAAAACTTAGAGATAAAAACATTTTGGGAGGTGTATCCATCCCACCAACGAAAATGACTTAGAGTTCCCAATACTTTCCATGCATAGATATATCATAGGCGGTTCCCAAATAGAAAACATAGTTTATTCCTTTTTCCACCATACTTTCACTTTCCATGGCTAGCCGTATCCACGGTTGCCCTCCATACCAACACTTTCCAAGGAATTTATTATTTGACAACATAAAGTAAATTCAATTTTTTTACATTTCGGGACTGGGCATCCCTAATACCTTTGCCTTACTCTCGTGCAATGACAAGTGAATAAACACTCATCTTGAGAATAACACATCTAGCATGGAAAATATTAGCCACCCCTCACTGCTCCGCGCACGAAACAAACACACAGAAGAGAAGTTTCTTTTTGAAAATTAGAGATGGCACATGCAAATTTGCTTAGAATGGCAAAAGAATACCGCATATAGGTAGATATAGTGGACTCATGTGGCAAAACTGGTTTAAGGTTTTTTGATGCACAAGTAGTGATCATACTTAGTGCAAAATAAAGGCTAGCAAAAGATTGGGAAGCGACCAACTAAGAAACAGATAATCTCATAAGCAAGCATTAATCAAAATTAACACCGAATAATGCACCACAAGTAGGATATAATTTTCATTGCATGGCTATTAACTTTCTTACTTGCATAGGGAATCACAAACCTTAACACCAATATTCTTACTAGAGCACAATTACTCATCAACATAACTCACATATCACATCATCATATCTCAGAACTATTACTAAGAATCAAGTTTATTTTATCCAATGATCTTCATGACATTTTTTCTTTTTCTTTATCCTTCTTGGATATCTATCACTTTGGGACTAAATTTCTCATGTTGCTTTTCATAAGCTCAAGCAAATATAAGTGAAGATCATGAGCATAACAAATTTCTTTGTCTCAAAATAATTTAAGCGAAGCAAGAGAGAATTTCTTCAAAATTTTACTAACTCTCAAATAAATCTAAGTGAAGCAAGAGAGCATTTCTTAAAAAATACTAAGCACACCGTGCTCAAAAAGATATAAGTGAAGCACTAGAGCAAGTCCTAGCTCATAAAAGATTTAAGTGAAGCATAGAGAGCAATTCTAACAAGTCATGACATAATTTTGGATCTCTCAAATAGGTGTGTCCAGCAAGGATTGATGACTTAAAACACAAAATAAAACAAGCAAAGACTCATATCATACAAGACGCTCCAAGCAAAACACATATCATGTGATGAATAAAAATATAGTCTTGAGTAAAATACCGATATTTGTTGGAAGAAAGCGGGGATGCCACTCGGGGGCATCCCCAAGTTTAGTTGGTTGCTCATTTTTGGATAATAGCTTGGGATGCCAGGGCATCCCCAAGCTTAGGCTCTTCCATCCTTCCTTCATCCATCGTAAGATAACCCAAAACTTGAAAACTTCAATCACACAAAACTCAACAAAACCTTCGTGAGATCCGTTAGTATAAGAATAATAAATCACTGCTATAAGTGTTGTATCAAAGCAATTCATATTTTGTTTTTGTATTATATCTAATGTATTCCAACTTTTATACGGCAAAAACTCATCAAAGAAAACCATAGAGCCATCAAAATAAGCACACAACACAAAGAAAACGGAATCTGTCAAAACAGAACAGTCTATAGCAATCTGACTATTTCGAATACTTCTGTAACACCAAAACCTCTGAAAAATTAGGACGTCCTGAGAAATTTGTATATTGATCTACTTCAAGTGGAATAGGTATTTTATCGCTCCTTGGTAAAAAATGAAAAATAATTTCGTGAGCATAAAAGTTTCTGTTTTTTCAGCAAGATCAAACAACTATCACCCAAGAAGATCCTAAAGGCTTTACTTGGCACACACACTAATTAAAATGCAAAAAACACAATCATAACAGTAGCATAATTGTTCTAACATGCAAAAACAGAAAGCAAAAATAAAAAATAAAATTTATTCATTGAGTTGTCTCCCAACAAGCGCTATAGTTTTACGCCCTTAGCTAGGCATAAAGCAAGGTTCTAATTTTTGTCATCTTTGGTTCGAGATCCATAAGATGCCCTCATGATTGACTCATAAGGTGGCTTAATTCTAGTTCTAGTTAAGTGTTCCATACCCTTCCTCAAAGGAAATTGGAACTTAATACTGCCTTCTTTCATATCAATCACGGCACTGATAGTGCGTAAAAACGGTCTACCAAGAATAATTGGACAAGACGGATTGCAATCAGTATCAAGAACAATAAAATCTATGGGCACATAATTCCTATTTGCAAGAATAAGAACATAATTAATTCTTCCCATAGGATTTTTAATAGTAGAATCCGCCAAGTGCAAATTCAAAGAACATTCTTCAAGATTAGTAAGACCAAGCAAATCACCTAAAGATTTCGGAATTGTAGAAACACTAGCACCCAAGTCACAAAAAGCAAAACACTCATAATTTTTAATCTTGACTTCGATAGTAAGTTCCCATTCATCATGCAATTTTCTAGGAATTGATACTTCTAATTCCAATTTTTCTTCCAAAGCTTTCATCATAGCATCAACAATATGTTTAGTAAAAGCTTTATTTTGTTCATAAGCATGGGGTGAATTTATCATGGATTGCAACAAAGAAATACAATCAATCAAAGAGCAACTATCATAATTAAAGTGTTTGTAATCCAAAAGAGTGGGCACATCACTAGCTAAAGTTTTGACCTCTCCAAACCCACTTTCATCAATTTTCTCAACAAGATTTTCACCCTCTGAAATATTGGGAAGCCTTCTACCTAAAGTTGACTCTTCTCCAGTCCCTTTTTCATAAATATTAACTTCACTAAACATGGAATCAATAGAAGAAACACCAACCATTTTAAGATCTTCATCACTCTTATCTTCTAATGAGATTGGTTTAGCAGCCATTTGATTTACTAAGGTAGCTTGTGCATCGGATATTTTTCCTAGCAAAAGCATACTTAGATTGGATATTGCAAACTTCTCTACTGATATCATCAAGTTGTTTTGTAATGGCATCAAGCACAACAGAGTGCTCCTTAAGTTCTTCAGTAAAGTACTTATTATGCTCAAATTGTGTAGTCATATATTCCTTAGTACTTTTCTCAATTTCACGCAAAATATTTGAGTAAGGAACATCATAATATTTTCTTTGAGGCATCATGACTACGCAAACAAGAGTGCACACAAAAACAGATCCGGCAAGAAAACGGCGAACGGAAAAAGAGAGGCGAATAAAACGGCATTTTTTTGCAAAGTGGGGGAGAGGAAAGCGAGAGGAAAATGGCAAATAATGTAAATTGCGAGGAGATGATATTTGTGATTTAGAACCTGGTTATGTTGAAGATCCTCCCTGGCAACGGCGCCAGAAATTCCTTTTGATTGCTCTCTGACTATAGCGCCAGAAAAGCTCCTGTCTGCTAGGACTACGTCGGTATTTCGCCAAAGAGGAAGGGATGATGCAGCACATCGACGATAGGTATTTCCCTTAGTGAATAAACCAAGGTTATCGAACCAGTAGGAGAACCAAGCAACACAACGTAAACAACACCTGCACACAAGTAACAACACCTCGCAACCCGACGTGTTAAAGGGGTTGTCAATCCCTTTCGGATAACGATGCCAGAGATTGTAATAGACTGAAATAATAGATCGCAAAATAAAATAAAGTGCATCAAAGTATTTTTGTATTTTTGGTTTAATAGATCTGAATAAAAATGCAAAGGAAAAGTAGATCGCAAGAAAATATATGAGAAACAAGACCCGAGGGCCGTAGGTTTCACTAGTGCTTCTCTCGAGAAAGATAGCAAACGGTGGGTAAACAAATTACTGTTGGGAAATTGATAGAACCTCAAATAATTATGACGATATCCAGACAATGATCTTTACATAGGCATCACGTCCAAGATTAGTAGACCGACTCCTGCCTGCATATACTACTATTACTCCACACATCGACCGCTATCCATCATGCATCTAGTGTATTAAGTTCATGGAAAAACAGAGTAATGCAATAATAACGATGCGATGATGTAGATAAGATCCGTTTATCTATTGCGTAGATATAGATCCCATCTTTTTATCCGTAGTAGCAATGATACATACGTGTCGGTTCCCTTTCTGTCACTGGGATAAAGCACCGTAAGATCAAACACACTACTGGGCACCTCTTCCCATTGCAAGATAAATAGATCAAGTTGGCCAAAAAAACCAAATATCAAAGAAGAAATACGAGGCTATAAGAGATCATGCATATAAGAGATCAAAGAAACTCAAGTATCTTTCATGGATATAAAAAGATATGGTTGATCATAAACTCAAAGTTCATCAGATCCCAAGAAACACACCGCAAAAAGAGTTACATCCTATGGATCTCCAAGAGACCATTGTATTGAGAATTCAGCGAGAGATAGAAAGCCATTTAGCTACGAACTACGGACCTGAAGGTCTACAAAGAACTACTCACACATCATCGGAGAGGCACCAATGGAGGTGGTGAACCCCATCCGAGATGGTGTCTAGATTGGATCTGGTGGTTTTGGACTCTGCGGCGGCTGGATGAATATATCGTCGACTACCCTAGGGTTCTGGAATTTTTGTGGTATTTATAGAGCAAAGAGGCGGTCCGGGGGCACCCGAGGTGGGCACAACCCACTAGGGCGCGCCTGGGCCACCCGGCGCGCCCTGGTGGGTTGTCCCCTCCTCGGGACTCCCCTAGGTGCAACCAGGGCCTAACATGTTCCTTATGGTCCATAAAAAATCTCCGTAATGTTTTGTGGCATTTGGACTCCGCCTGATATTAATTTTCTGCGATGTAAAAAACAGGAACTGGCAACTGGCACTATGTCAATAGGTTAGTACCATAAAATGATATAAAATGACTATAAAATGATTATAAAACATCCAAGATTGATAATATAACAACATGGAACAATCAAAAATTATAGATACGTTGGAGACGTATCAATGTGGATCCGTATCAATAGATTTTTAGCAAGCGAAGTTGCAAGCATATAGAAGCCATATGGCAACACTAGCAAACAAAAAATCTGACGAGAAAAAGGCGAACAAAATAAAAGAGGGCGGATAAAATGGGAAATTTTTGTGAAGTGGGGGAGAGGAAAACGAGAGGCAAATGGCAAATAATGTAAATAGTGAGGAGAAGAGATTTTTGATTAGGAACCCGGTATATGTTGAAGATCCTCCCCGGCAACGGCGCCAGAAATTCCTTTTGATGTTGCTTGAAGCTACGTCGGTATTTCCCCAAAGAGGAAGAGATGATGCAGCACAGCGGTGGTAGGTATTTCCCACAGATGTGAAACCAAGGTTATCGAACCAGTAGGAGAACCAAGCAACACAACATAGACAACACCTGCACACAAATAACAACTACTCGCAACCCGAGGTGTAAAAGGGGTTGTCAATCCCTTTTTGGTAGCGGCGCCTCAAGATAGGCAAATGGACGTGATATGAAATTGTAGTAGATTGATAGATCGAACGCCAAATAAAATAAATAAGAATAAAATGCAACAAGGTATTTTTGTATTTTTGGTTTAATAGATATGAAAATAAAAGCAAAGGAAAAGTAGATCGCAAAGGCAAATATATGAGAAAGAGACCTAGGGGCCGTAGGTTTCACTAGTGGTTTCTCTCGAGAAAAATAGCAAACGGTGGGCGAACAAATTACTGTTGTGCAATTGATAGAACTTCAAATACTCATGATGATATCCAGGCAATGATCTTTACATAGGCATCACGTCCAAGATTAGTAGACCGACTCCTGCCTGCATCTACTACTATTACTCCACACATCGACCGCTATCCAGCATGCATCTAGTGTATTAAGTTCATGGAGAAACGGAGCAATGCAATAAGAACGATGACATGATGTAGACAAGATCTATCTATGTAGAGATAGACCCCATCGTTTTATCCTTAGTAGCAACGATACATACCTGTTGGTTCCACTTCTGTCACTAGGATCAAGCATCATAAGATCGAACCCACTACAAGGCACCTCTTCCCATTGCAAGATACATAGATCAAGTTGGCTAAACAAAACCCAAATATCGGAGAATAAATACGAGGCTATAAGCAATCATGCATAAAAGAGATTAAAGAAACTCAAATACTTTCTTGGATATAAAAAGATAGATCTGATCATAAACTCAAAGTTCATCGATCCCAAAACACACACCGCAAAAGAGTTACATGATATGGATCTCCAAGCGACCATTGTATTGAGAATCAAGAGAGAGAGAAATCCATCTAACTAGTAACTACGGACCCGAAGGTCTACAAAGAACTACTCACGCATCATCGGAGAGGCACCAATGGAGGTGGTGAACCCCATCCGAGATGGTGTCTAGATTGGATCTGGTGATTCTGGACTCTACAGCGGGCGGATGAATATTCTGTCGATTGGGCGCGCCCTAGTGGGTTGTGCCCACCTCGGGACTCCCCTAGGTGCAACCAGGGCCTAACATGTTCCTTATGGTCCATAAAAAATCTCCGTAATGTTTTGTGGCATTTGGACTCCGCCTGATATTAATTTTCTGCGATGTAAAAAACAGGAACTGGCACCTGGCACTATGTCAATAGGTTAGTACCATAAAATGATATAAAATGACTATAAAATGATTATAAAACATCCAAGATTGATAATATAACAACATGGAACAATCAAAAATTATAGATACGTTGGAGACGTATCAATGTGGATCCGTATCAATAGATTTTTAGCAAGCGAAGTTGCAAGCATATAGAAGCCATATGGCAACACTAGCAAACAAAAAATCTGACGAGAAAAAGGCGAACAAAAGAAAAGAGGGCGGATAAAATGGGAAATTTTTGTGAAGTGGGGGAGAGGAAAACGAGAGGCAAATGGCAAATAATGTAAATAGCGAGGAGAAGAGATTTTTGATTAGGAACCCGGTATATGTTGAAGATCCTCCCCGGCAACGGCGCCAGAAATTCCTTTTGATGTTGCTTGAAGCTACGTCGGTATTTCCCCAAAGAGGAAGAGATGATGCAGCACAGCGGTGGTAGGTATTTCCCACAGATGTGAAACCAAGGTTATCGAACCAGTAGGAGAACCAAGCAACACAACATAGACAACACCTGCACACAAATAACAACTACTCGCAACCCGAGGTGTAAAAGGGGTTGTCAATCCCTTTTTGGTAGCGGCGCCTCAAGATAGGCAAACGGACGTGATATGAAATTGTAGTAGATTGATAGATCGAACGCCAAATAAAATAAATAAGAATAAAATGCAACAAGGTATTTTTGTATTTTTGGTTTAATAGATATGAAAATAAAAGCAAAGGAAAAGTAGATCGCAAAGGCAAATATATGAGAAAGAGACCTAGGGGCCGTAGGTTTCACTAGTGGTTTCTCTCGAGAAAAATAGCAAACGGTGGGCGAACAAATTACTGTTGTGCAATTGATAGAACTTCAAATACTCATGATGATATCCAGGCAATGATCTTTACATAGGCATCACGTCCAAGATTAGTAGACCGACTCCTGCCTGCATCTACTACTATTACTCCACACATCGACCGCTATCCAGCATGCATCTAGTGTATTAAGTTCATGGAGAAACGGAGCAATGCAATAAGAACGATGACATGATGTAGACAAGATCTATCTATGTAGAGATAGACCCCATCGTTTTATCCTTAGTAGCAACGATACATACCTGTTGGTTCCACTTCTGTCACTAGGATCAAGCATCATAAGATCGAACCCACTACAAGGCACCTCTTCCCATTGCAAGATACATAGATCAAGTTGGCTAAACAAAACCCAAATATCGGAGAATAAATACGAGGCTATAAGCAATCATGCATAAAAGAGATTAAAGAAACTCAAATACTTTCTTGGATATAAAAAGATAGATCTGATCATAAACTCAAAGTTCATCGATCCCAAAACACACACCGCAAAAGAGTTACATGATATGGATCTCCAAGCGACCATTGTATTGAGAATCAAGAGAGAGAGAAATCCATCTAACTAGTAACTACGGACCCGAAGGTCTACAAAGAACTACTCACGCATCATCGGAGAGGCACCAATGGAGGTGGTGAACCCCACCCGAGATGGTGTCTAGATTGGATCTGGTGATTCTGGACTCTACAGCGGGCGGATGAATATTCTGTCGATTGGGCGCGCCCTAGTGGGTTGTGCCCACCTCGGGACTCCCCTAGGTGCAACCAGGGCCTAACATGTTCCTTATGGTCCATAAAAAATCTCCGTAATGTTTTGTGGCATTTGGACTCCGCCTGATATTAATTTTCTGCGATGTAAAAAACAGGAACTGGCACCTGGCACTATGTCAATAGGTTAGTACCATAAAATGATATAAAATGACTATAAAATGATTATAAAACATCCAAGATTGATAATATAACAACATGGAACAATCAAAAATTATAGATACGTTGGAGACGTATCAATGTGGATCCGTATCAATAGATTTTTAGCAAGCGAAGTTGCAAGCATATAGAAGCCATATGGCAACACTAGCAAACAAAAAATCTGACGAGAAAAAGGCGAACAAAAGAAAAGAGGGCGGATAAAATGGGAAATTTTTGTGAAGTGGGGGAGAGGAAAACGAGAGGCAAATGGCAAATAATGTAAATAGCGAGGAGAAGAGATTTTTGATTAGGAACCCGGTATATGTTGAAGATCCTCCCCGGCAACGGCGCCAGAAATTCCTTTTGATGTTGCTTGAAGCTACGTCGGTATTTCCCCAAAGAGGAAGAGATGATGCAGCACAGCGGTGGTAGGTATTTCCCACAGATGTGAAACCAAGGTTATCGAACCAGTAGGAGAACCAAGCAACACAACATAGACAACACCTGCACACAAATAACAACTACTCGCAACCCGAGGTGTAAAAGGGGTTGTCAATCCCTTTTTGGTAGCGGCGCCTCAAGATAGGCAAACGGACGTGATATGAAATTGTAGTAGATTGATAGATCGAACGCCAAATAAAATAAATAAGAATAAAATGCAACAAGGTATTTTTGTATTTTTGGTTTAATAGATATGAAAATAAAAGCAAAGGAAAAGTAGATCGCAAAGGCAAATATATGAGAAAGAGACCTAGGGGCCGTAGGTTTCACTAGTGGTTTCTCTCGAGAAAAATAGCAAACGGTGGGCGAACAAATTACTGTTGTGCAATTGATAGAACTTCAAATACTCATGATGATATCCAGGCAATGATCTTTACATAGGCATCACGTCCAAGATTAGTAGACCGACTCCTGCCTGCATCTACTACTATTACTCCACACATCGACCGCTATCCAGCATGCATCTAGTGTATTAAGTTCATGGAGAAACGGAGCAATGCAATAAGAACGATGACATGATGTAGACAAGATCTATATATGTAGAGATAGACCCCATCGTTTTATCCTTAGTAGCAACGATACATACCTGTTGGTTCCACTTCTGTCACTAGGATCAAGCATCATAAGATCGAACCCACTACAAGGCACCTCTTCCCATTGCAAGATAAATAGATCAAGTTGGCTAAACAAAACCCAAATATCGGAGAAGAAATACGAGGCTATAAGCAATCATGCATAAAAGAGATTAAAGAAACTCAAATACTTTCTTGGATATAAAAAGATAGATCTGATCATAAACTCAAAGTTCATCGATCCCAAAACACACACCGCAAAAGAGTTACATGATATGGATCTCCAAGCGACCATTGTATTGAGAATCAAGAGAGAGAGAAATCCATCTAACTAGTAACTACGGACCCGAAGGTCTACAAAGAACTACTCACGCATCATCGGAGAGGCACCAATGGAGGTGGTGAACCCCATCCGAGATGGTGTCTAGATTGGATCTGATGATTCTGGACTCTACAGCGGGCGGATGAATATTCTGTCGACTCCCCTAGGGTTTATGCAAATATTGGGGTATTAATAGAGCAAAGAGGCGGTCCTAGGGGCACTCGTGGTGGGCACAACCAACCCGGGCGCGCCCGGGCCTCCTGGCGCACCCTGGTGGGTTGTGCTCTCCTCAGAGCACCCCTAGGCGCAGCCTTGGCCCATTAGGTGTCTTTTGGTCCATAAAAAATCTCCGTAAAGTTTCGTGGAATTTGGACTCCATTTAGTATTGATTTTCTGCGATGTAAAAAACATGCAAAAAAATAGCAACTGGCACTTGGCACTATGTCAATAGGTTAGTAACAAAAAATGATATAAAATGACTATAAAATGATTATAAAACATCTAAGATTGATAATATAACAACATGAAATCAAAAATTATAGATACGTTGGAGACATATCAGAAGGCGACATACACCTTGGTTGAACAGGTATATACCGGTGCTCAACGGACTATATGAGCCATCTCTCACACCAAACAGCCACCCGCACTTATCAGGGAAACACTGGACCAACTATCACTCGTACCCCAAAGGGTGGAGGAAATAAAGCGGTCAGCTACCAGAGCTGGTGCCATCACCGCCCTGAGCCGGCCTAAGGCGTGGTAAGCGGAGCTAGACCCGGAGGAGATGACCACCGGCTTCCCGAGCTTAAAAGAAGACGGATCTCCCTTTGGTGCGGAAGACTTTGCCAAATGTGTAAGGGAAATGCGTCCTTTGGTGAGCAAACTAGCTGAGGAAACTGACCTAACCAAGTATCAGACGGCTTATACTGTTGAAAATGCAAAAGTGAAGGTGCCAGTTAATGAAGTTATGGAGCTGATTCCCCCAACACGTTAGCGTACTTTTGCTCCTGATATTGATCCCTCCACGCTCATAGATGATGAAGCTGTATTCAGGGCTGTAACTGGCATCAATTGGACATCACTTGATTTCCAGCCAGTGGAGGAAGAAGAAGAAGAACCGGGGCCGGATAACCCGGAAGCTTCAACTCGCCAAGACCAGGCCAACTGAACCATGGGGCGGCTCTCAGATTGCAACCCGGTGTGTCTTGTTCTGAAAAACTCTCAATCAATCTGGCTGTGGAAAACCTTGTAATAAGCTAGTTTAAAACAATGATCTATCATGCCATCGTGCATGTTTGCTTGCTGAATACTTTAAACTGCCGATCTGATGTGGAAGATCCACTGTTTGCATTTATAATATTATCAATGATGTGGGTCATATCATCATATTCCCTGCACATAAGCAAATAACATGTACCCTGGCGGTTTATGCTAGGGCGGGTCATAATGTCCAACATAATATGTTCTTGCGACTTAAAGTCTATAACCAGGACGGGTCAAAAAAAACCGAAGTATTTATTCCAATATGAAGTCATACTTGTAGACCAATATCATAATGATGCTATAAGGATGTAAACCTTATAAGCCGGAAGCTTGACAGGTCTAGAAGAATCTAGCTCTATTTTTTTTTGAAAAAAATCAGTTTTTTTATCTCGTAAGCCGGCTCTCACGTGACATAAATCCGTCATTTTAACCTTAATCAGTTCAGGGTCTTATTGAAAAGAGTAACTATTTAAGAGTACAAACGGGCCACATATCGGAGAGACTACGACAGCAGGCGAGTTTATCCTAGCTCTCTGTAAGCCGGCTCTCACGTGACAAAGCCTGTCGTTTGAATCTTGACTAGTTTAGGGTATTATTGAAAACAATAATTGTCAAGAGTTCGGCGGGTCACCTGGTGGAGTAGCATCTTGCAAACAGGAAGGTTTCACTCGAATTCGGCTTGGAAACCAGATCAAGAGGGTGTGTACAGCTATGCTTGGTGAGCAGGAAGCCCCCAAATGACCAATGAATGGGCTTGGAAACTGGATCAAGAGGGTGTGAACAGCCGTGCTTGGTGAGCAGGAAGCCCCCAAATGACCAATGAGTCGGCTTGAGAAGCGGATCAAGTGGGTGTGAATAGCTATGCTCATTGAGCAGGAAGCCCCCAAGTGACCAATGAGTCGGCTTGAGAACCGGATCAAGTGGGTGTGAATAGCTATGCTCATTGAGAAGGAAGCCCCAAAGTGACCAATGAGTCGGCTTGAGAACCGGATCAAGTGGGTGTGAATAGCTATGCTCATTGAGCAGGAAGCCCCCAAACGACCTTATGAACAGACAATAAAGACTCAAATACTTTCAAGTGAAATGACAGAGGCCCTGAATTATCAGGGGTGTTGGCTTTATTATACTGATCAAAATATATACATTGATGAAGATATGTACAACACAAGAGCCGGTGACTCAAGTGTAATACAGTTGTAGATGAGCAATGTTCCGCGACCGGTGGGTCTCCTCCTTCGATGTGCGGGAGTCCTTCTTTTCTTGAATATCAATGAGGTAGTATGACCCGTTGTTCAGATTCTTGCTGACCACAAAAGGTCCTTCCCAAGGCGGGGACAATTTGTGCATATCTGTTTGATCCTGGATGAGCCGGAGCACCAAGTTACCTTCTTGGAATGTCCGGGTTTTAACCCAATGACTATGATAACGACACATATCTTGCTGATAAATCGCCGAAGGAGCCGCTGCGAGGTCATGTTCCTCATCCAATATATCCAAAGCATCCCGACATGCTTCTTCATTATCAGCTTCAACATAAGCCACCGCACGGGGCGAATCATGATGGATGTCACTCGGGAGAACCGCCTCTGCACCGTAAACCATGAAGAAAGGCGTGTAACCTGTCGATCTGTTGGGGGTGGTATTTATACTCCAAAGCACTGAAGGTAATTCCTCAACCCAACAACCCAGTGTCCTCTGTAAAGGGACCATAAGCCAGGGTTTGATACCTCAAGATTTCTTGATTGGCCCTTTTAGCTTGACCATTAGACTGGGGGTGAGCCACTAATGAAACATCAAGATGAATATGCTCTCGCTGACGGAATTCTTTCATAGCGCCTTTAGAAAGATTAGTGCCATTATCAGTTATGATACTATGCGGGTAGCCGAAGTGAAAAATCACCTTCTTAATGAATTGAACCGTTGTAGCCGCATCACACTTGTTGACCGGCTCCGCCTCAACCCACTTTGTGAAATTACCAACCGCCACCAAAAGGTGGGTCTTTTTGTCCTTGGATCTCTTGAAAGGTCCAACCATATCCAGCCCCCAAATTGCAAACGGCCAGGTGATTGGAATCATCCTCAATTCTTGAGCTGGCACATGAGCCTGTCTGGAAAATTTCTGACAGCCATCGCACTTGCTAACCAGATCTTCTGCATCAGCATGAGCCGTCAGCCAATAAAACCCATGACGAAAAGCCTTAACCACAAGAGACTTAGAGCCGGCGTGATGGCCACAATATCCTTCATGAATCTCTCTTAGAATTTCATGGCCTTCTTCAGGGGAAACACAGCGCTGGAACACACCTGTAACATTGAATCGGCGCAACTCACCATTGACAATAGTCATTGACCTAGACCTTCGGGTTATTTTTTTGGCCAAAGTTTCATCCTCAGGCAATTCTCCCTGGGTCATATAAGCCTAATAAGGAACCGTCCAATCAGGAATAGCATGCAGAGCCGCCACCAACTATGCCTCTGGGTCAGGGATTGCAAGATCCTCTTCTATCGGTAGCTTAACTGAAGGGTTATGTAATATGTCAAGAAAAACATTGGGTGGTAGCGGCTTACACTAAGACCCTAGCCGGCTTAAAGCATCAACCGCCTCATTCTTTCTATGATCAACATGCTCCACTTGATAACCTTCGAAATGGCCAGCAATACTTTCAACCGCCCGGTGATAATCTGCCATGAGCGGGTCTTTAGAATCCCAAGTTCCTGAGACCTACTGAGCCACCAAACCTGAGTCACCAAAGCACCTCACCCGGCTTAAGTTCATCTCTTTAGCCACTTGAAGGCCATGAGCCCTCCAGCCCCTGAGCCCTCGTGGGGAAGTCAAGATAACTCCAGCCCCTGAGCCCTCCAGCTGCCTTGACCCATCAAAGTAAATCGTCCAGTAGGTGTGATACGTCTCCAATGTATCTATAATGTTTGATTGTTCCATGCTATTATATTATCTGTTTTGGATGTTTTATATGCATTAATATGCTATTTTATATGATTTTTGGGACTAACCTATTAACCTAGAGCCCAGTGCCAGTTTCTGTTTTTCCTTGTTTTAGAGTTTCGCAGAAAAGGAATACCAAACTAAGTCCAAACGGAATAAAACTTTCGCCATGATTTTTCTTGGACCAAAAGACACCCAGGAGACTTGGAGTATAAGTCAGAGGAGCCTCGAGGCGGCCACAAGGGTGGATGGCGCCCCCGACCTTGTGGGCCCCTCTTAGCTCCCCTGACCTAATTATTTCGCCTATATATACTCTTATACCCCAAAAACATCCAGGGGAGCCATGAAACCACTTTTCCACCGCCACAACCTTCTATACCCATGAGATCCCATCTTGGGGCCTTTTCCAGCATCCTGCCGGAGGGGGAATCGATCACGAAGGGCTTCTACATCAACACCATTGCCTCTCCAATGAAGCGAGAGTAGTTTATTTCAGACCTACGGGTCCATAGCTAGTCTCTAGATGGCTTGTTCTCTCTCTTTGATTCTCAATACAAAGTTCTCCTCGATGTTCATGGAGATCTATTCGATGTAATACTCTTTTGCAGTGTGTTTGCCGAGATCCGATGAATTGTAGATTTATGATCAGCTTATCTATGAATATTATTTGAATCTCCTCTGAATTCTTATATGCATGATTTGATATCTTTGCAAGTCTCTTCGAACTATCGATTTGGTTTGGCCAACTAGATTGGTTTTTCTTGCAATGGGAGAAGTGCTTAGCTTTGGGTTCAATCTTGCGGTGTCCTTTCCCAGTGACAGTAGGGGTAGCAAGGCACGTATTGTATTGTTGCCATCGAGGATAACAAGATGGGGTTTTCATCATATTGCTTGAGATAATCCCGCTACATCATATCATCTTGCTTAATGCGTTACTCTATTCTTATGAACTTAATACTCTAGGTGCAGGCAGGAGTCGGTCGATGTGTGGAGTAATAGTAGTAGATGTAGAATCGTTTCAATCTACTTGACATGGACGTGATGCCTATATTCATGATCATTGCCTTAGATATCATCATAACTTTGCGCTTTTCTATCAATTGCTCGGCAGTAATTTGTTCACCCATCATAATATTTTCTATCTTGAGAGAAGCCACTAGTGAAACCTATGGTCCTCGGGTCTATTTTCCATCATATAAGTTTCCGATCTACAATTCTAGTTTACTATTTACTTTCTTTTGCAATCTTTTACTTTTCGTTCCATAAACCAAAAATATTACTTTACCATTTGTCCATCTCTATCAGTTCTCACTTTGTGAATAACCATGAAGGGATTGACAACCCCTTTGTCGCGTTGGTTGCAAGTTGGTGTTTGTTTGTGCAGGTATTCGATGGCTTGTTGCGTAGTCTCCTACTGGATTGATACCTTGGTTATCAAAACTGAGGGAAATACTTACGCTCCTTTGTTGCATCACCCTTTCCTTTTCAAGGGAAAAACCAACGCAAGCTCAAGAGGTAGCAAGGTGTTATCTGGCTTTTCCTCTGGTGTCTGCAACTCTGTCCAATCATTGATGAAATCCACAAGAGCCTGTGATTTGATAGCTGTCCTTGGCATATACTTCAACCCATGAGGACCAAGCTCAATGGCCCACTTAGCCACCCGACCTGTGGCTTCCCGGTTTTGAATAATGTCCCCTAAAGGAGCATAACCGACCACAGTAATAGGATGACCAAGGAAGTAATGTTTCAACTTGCGACTGGCCATGAACACTCCATAGACTAGCTTCTGCCAATGTGGGTACCTTTTCTTAGACTCAATTAGCACCTCACTGACATAGTAAGCCGGCCGTTGAACCCGATATTCCTTGCCCGTTTCCTTCCTTTCCACAACAACCGCTGTGCTGATGGCTCTGTTGTTAGCAGCCACATATAAGAGCAAGGGCTCCTTCTCGATAGGAGCTGCAAGAACCGGCGGCTTAGCCAACTATTTTTAAGCGCTTCGAACGCCTGATCGGCAGCATCACTCTAGACAAAGTGATTTGTTTTCTTCATCATCTGATATAAAGGAATGGCCTTTTCTCCCAGGCGGCTTATGAACCGGCTTAAGGCCGCAATGCGACCCGCCAGACGCTGGACATCATGAATACACGCCAGCTTAGCCAAAGAAGTCATAGCCTTGATTTTCTCCGGGTTAGCTTCAATACCTCTCTCTGAGACCAGAAAACCCAAGAGCCTGCCTGCCGGCACACCAAAAACATATTTGGCCGGGTTAAGCATCATCTTGTAAACCCAAAGGTTGTCAAAGGTTTCCTTTAAATCGTCTAACAAGGTTTCTTCCTTCCTAGATTTCACCACAATATCATCCACATAAGCATGAACATTGCATCCTATCTGGCTGTGAAGGCAATTCTGGACACAACGCTGATAAGTCACCTGGGCACTCTTGAGCTCAAAAGGCATAGAAACATAGCAGAAGGCTCCAAAAGGAGTGATGAAATATGTCTTCTCCTGGTCCTTAACTACCATTTTGATCTGATGATAACCAGAATAAGTGTCCAAGAAGCTCAAAAGCTCACAGCCCGCCGTAGCATCAATGATCTGATCAATACGAGGGAGAGCAAAAGGATCAGCCGGACAAGCCTTGTTAAGGTCTGTGTAATCTACACACATACACCAAGTGTTGTTTTTCTTAAGCACCAGCACCAGGTTAGCGAACCACTCAGGATGAAAGACTTCAACAATAAACCCAGCAGCCAAGAGCCGGGCCACCTCTTCTCCAATGGCCTTGCGCCTCTCTTCATTAAAATAACGAAGGAATTTCTTGACCGGTTTAAACTTTGGATCAATATTGAGAGTGTGCTCAGTGAGTTCCCTCGGTACACCTGGCATGTCTGAAAGTTTCCATGCAAAGATACCCCGATTCTCATGGATGAACTCGATGAGTGCGCTTTCCTATTTCGAATCCATGTTGGCACTGATAACGAACTGTTGAGATGAGTCGCCAGGGACAAAATCTACCTGTTTGGTATCATCCGCCAATTTAAACTTCAACAAAGGGTCATGCTCTGTAGTTGGCTTCTTCAACGGGGTCATATCAGCCGGGTCAACGTTATCTTTGTAAAACTTAATCTCCTCCGTGGCACAAGCCGACTCAGCATAAGCAGCATCACCTTCCTCACATTCCAAGCCTATTTTTCTGTCACCATGAACCATGATGGTTCCTTTGTTACCCGGCATCTTAAGGTGTATATAAACATAACAAGGTCGTGCCATAAACTTAGCATAAGTCGGTCGTCCAAACAGAGCATGATAGGGGCTCTTGATCTTGACCACTTCAAAAGGCAATGTCTCAGCCCTGTAATCATGTTCATTGCCAAAAGCCACCTCCAAGGCTATCTTACCCACCGGATAAGCCGACTTACCAGGCACCACCCCATGAAAGATTGTAGAAGACGGCTTAAGATCTTTGTCGGTTAAGTTCGTCCGGCGGGAAGTATCATAATAAAAGATATTAATGCTGTTGCCACCGTCCATAAGAACCTTAGTGAATTTATAACCGTTGACCTAAGAAGAGACCACCAAAGCTAGCTGACCCAGATTGTCAACCCGGTGCGGGTGATCCTCGTGGGTCCATACAATGGGCTGCTCTGACCATCATAAGTATCGAGGGGTTGCTGGCTCAACCGCGCTCACTACTCGCTTATGAACCTTCTGAGCTCGCTTGCATAGGCTTATGGTAAAAACATGGTATTGGCCACTATTTAGCTGCTTTGGATTGCTCTGATACCCAGATTGCTGCTGCTGATTGCCTTGACTGGGCTGCTGATTAAAACCACCTTGATTGCCTTGGCCCTGAAATCCCAAGTTTGAGCCGCCACCTCCAAAGCGGGGCCCATGAGAGATGGAGTCTGACCCGCCGTGCAGGCCACCACCATTATTGTGATCCTGGTGAAAGCCAGAATTCCTATACCCCCTCATGATACTGCGGTCCTTCCACATGTGAGTTGATGGCCTGTCAAGACGACTATGTTTCGGGCAAGGTTGGTTTAATATCGCTTCTAAGTCGAACTTCTGCCTTCCAAACTGGGGTTGGAATTTTCTCTTGCGACGGTGATCACCACTCTGTGCATTAGTGTTAGCCACAAAGTCTGACCCATCGTCGGTGTGCTTGCGCTTACCATTGTTACCTTGCCTCTGGCCTGTCATATTCTGCTGCTTCCCCTTGCCGTTTTTCGTCCCCTTACCGGGCTTTTCCTCATCTGAATCAAGATCCTTAGTATTATCTGAGTCATTGTATTTGATAAGAGCCGTCATGAGCTCTCCCATGTCATTGCAATGACGTTTAACCCACCCTAGCTTCTACTTGAGGGGAATAAACCAGCAATTTTTCTCCAAAATTAAAATGGCAGAACCAACGTTGATGCTATCCGACGAGTGGATAATAGCTGAGACCCGGCGGACCCAAGGGGCGGTTGATTCATCCTCCCGCTGGATGCAAGTGTCTAGTTCGATGATCGATGGAGGCTGCTTACATGTGTCCTTAAAATTCTGAATGAAGCGCATCTTTAATTTAGTCCATGAGTTGATGGAATTCGGGGGCAATCCTTTTAGCCCGGTGCGAGCCGGCCCATCCAACATCATGGTGAAATATTTAGCGCACACAACATCGTTGACATCCAACATCTCTATAGCTAGCTCGTAGCTCTCAATCCAAGCATCCGGAGGTTGATCCACAGTGTAGTTGGGTACCTTTCAAGGGCCTTTGAAATCCTTGGGTAAACGCTCATTGCGTAGAGCCGGCGCTAAGCACGGCACACCCAATGTCTTGGAAGTCATCTCGGCTTCTATAGATGCAGACGGGTTACGCTGGAGTTGCTGATGAGCCGCTAGCTGAGCCGCTAGCTCTGCCTCTTGACGTGCTCTCGCCTGATCTAATAAAGCCTGGGCATTATTATCATCATGCGACGGGTCATGCCTGCGTGGCTGGCGCCGATGCCGCTCACTGCTGGACACTGCTGGCGACTCAATATGCCTGCTATAACTTTGACTTTGACGAGGGGTTGAATGAATCCGATCACGACTGTACAAGTAAGCCGCCTGCTGAGCTACTGCTGTCTGAAGAAGCTCCCCTGCCTTTCGTATCTCCATCGCGGCAGGACAATTGCCTTCAACGGGAAAAGTTTCCAATCGCGAAGCCGCGAAAATCATATTATCCAGGGGGTTGAAAAAATGACCCGGTGGTGTTAACACTTGTTGAGGCTGGGTTAAATTCAAACGAGGCAAATCTGTTACGCACGGTTGAGCCCTCGTCCTGGCCACATGCGGTTCTGCAACCTGGGTTACGCCGGGTAGGTTACTCATTCCTGCCCTGGGCATGTTGAAAAGATTTCTTGCCTCAAACTCTATGGGCAGACGGGTCTGGTACCTTCTCCTCATAACAACGTTTGAAGCATTCTGGTCCAAAGTGAGCCATAAAGATTCTGCCTGGATTCGCTGTGATTCAGCTTCTAACGCAGCTCGCTCCATTACCATCCTAGCATTCTCAGTGCTAAGTGCCTCCTTGGCCTAAGCTATCTCATCTTGCAGCTTTGCAACATCAGTATTGTGCTATGCTTGAGTTGCTGGAGTCACCTCTGCATCTAAAAGAGTTTCCAGAGCATCCAAGAGTTCTGATAGAACCTAAGCTGGTGGGCGCACAGGGCCACTTGCCCCGGGCGTCACAGCAGCTGTTGGAGCAGACGTCATAGCCGCAGCGATTGATGAATTCATTATATGTTGTGTTCCAGCCATGAAAATAGCATCCCGGCTCGGCGGCTCATAGGAGTCCGGAATACTATCGCCATCGGAACAGCCCCCAAGCCTGCCTTCTTGCAGCTGGTACATCGATTCAGTTTTGCCGGTTGAGGACTCATCACCTAAGTAGACGACTATCTCTCCACCTGACATATAACCTTCTTCAAGATCCGCCCCATGAACAAAACCAACGAAGGATGACTTCTTGGCGGGTTGATTCTTAGCGGATCGCGCGCACTGAGCCGTCTCAATCGTGTCGGTGCAGAAGTCCGGCTCAGGCTCCGACCCTCCAATCTTACTGATGAAGACATGAATCCCGCCGAAGGGGACCTGGTACCCGTACTCGATTGAGCTGGCCTCGGGGCCCCAGCCAGTGTCCTCGATGTAGAGCTTGCCGTGGCGGCTCTTGGTCATTCGGCCCACGACGCATCCCTTTATCCCTACGAAGTTGCCCTTCAAGGACTCGAAACCACCGTGCTCTTGCCGCATGGTGGGCGCCAACTGTCGTGGATTTAACACAGCAGATGTCTTAGCAAAAGGACTTAGGTGTGGAGCCATCGCACTAGGTTAGCTTAAAGGGGTTGGACGGGATAAAAGACACATGGAGGTTACCCAGGTTCGACCCCTCTCGTCGAGGTAAAATCCTACGTCCTGCTTCTAGTTGTATTGCTTGAGTTTCGATTACCAGGGAGCTAATACGCTTGATCTAGTTCTTGATTAGTTGTCTCTTGAGTTAACCCACCGCCGGGTCACCCCTTTATATACAAGTTGATGCTCGGTGGCTTACAGAGTCTCGGCCGGCTCACACAGACGTGAATGGCTTGGTTTCTAACTACACCTGCCTTATAGAATAAGTTATCATATGGCGGTTTACACCTTCGGGCCTTAAGTCACCTCCGGGTCTTGGGCCTTCAGACATCTTTGGCCTTCACACCTTAAGCCGCCAACGGTGTGACCCAGCCCCTCTTGGCGGGTCATACCTCGAAGTTATATCCCCAACAGACCCAATCCGTGTAGTTGCTACCATCATCTTTCAACTTAGCTTTCTCTAGTAACACATTAAAATTCAAGGGAATGGTAGCTCGGGCCATTGATCTACAACATAGATATGCAAAATTATAAGACTAAGTTCATGATAAATTAAGTTCAATTAATCATATTACTAAAGAACTCCCACTTAAATAGACATCCCTCAAGTCACCTAAGTGATATGTGATCCAAATCAACTAACCCATGTCCGATCATCACATGATATGGGGTAGTCATCAACGGTGAACATCTCTATGTTGATCATATCTACTATATGATTCACGTTCGACCTTTCGGTCTCCAGTGTTCCGAGGCCATGTCTGTACATGCTAGGCTCGTCAAGTTTAAGCCAAGTATTCCGCATGTGCAAAACTATCTTGCACCCATTATATCTGAACGTAGAGTCAATCACACCCGGTCGTCACGTGGTGTCTCGAAACGACGAACTATAGCAACGGTGCATACTCAGGGAGAACACTTTTATCTTGAAATTAAGTGAAGGGATCATCTTATAATGCTGCCGCCGTACTAAGAAAAATAAGATACATAAAAGATAAACATTACATGCAATCAAAATATGTGACATGATATGGCCATCATCATCTTGTGCTTTTGATCTCCATCTCCAAAGCATCGTCATGATCTCCATCATCACCGGCTCGACACCTTGATCTCCATCGTTGCGTCGTGGTCGTCTTGCCAACTATTGCTTCTACAACTATCGCTAACGCATAGTGATAAAGTAAAGCAAATACATGGCGTTTGCATTTCATACAATAAAGAGATAACCGCAAGGCTCCTGTCGGTTGTCGATAACTTACAAAACATGGTCATCTCATACAATAACGTTTATCACATCATCTCTTGACCATATCACATCACAACATTCCCTACAATAACAAGTTAGATGTCCTCTACTCTGTTGTTGCAAGTTATACGTGGCTGCTACGGGCTTCTAGCAAGAACCGTTCTTACCTACGCATAAAACCACAACAGTGTTTGATACGTCTCCAAAGTATCTATATTTTTTGATTGTTCCATGCTATTATATTATCTATTTTTGGATGTTTTATATGCATTAATATGCTATTTTATATTATTTTTGGGACTAACCTATTAACCTAGAGCCTAGTGCCAGTTCTGTTTTTTCCCTGTTTTTGAGTTTTGCAGAAAAGGAATACCAAATGGAGTCCAAACGGAATAAAACTTTCATGATGATTTTTCTTGAACCAGAAGACACACAGGAGACTTGGAGATAAAGTCAGAGGAGCCACGAGGCGGCCACAAGACCAGAAGGCACGCCCAGGGGGTAGGGCACGCCCCCACCCTTGTGGGCTACTCGTGCACCTCCTGGCCTAATTCTTTCGCCTATATATTCCCATATATCCCCCAAACCATGAGGGGCATCCATGAAAAAACTTTTCCACCGCCACAACCTTCTGTACCCGTGAGATCCCATCTAGGGACCTTTTCCAGCACCCTGCGGGAGGGGGATTTGATCACGGAGGGCTCCTACATCAACTCTATTGGCCGTCCGATGAAGCGTGATTAGTTTAGCACAGACCTACGGGTCCATAGCTAGTAGCTAGATAGCTTCTTCTCTCTCTTTGATTCTCAATACCATATCCTCCTCGATGTCTTGGAGATCTATTCGATGTAATACTTTTTACGGTGTGTTTGCCGAGATCCAATGAATTGTTGATTTATGATCAGCTTATCTATGAATATTATTTGAATCTTCTCTTAATTCTTTTGTGCATGATTTGATATCTTTGTAATTCTCTTCGAACTATCGGTTTGGTTTGGCCAACTAGGTTGGTTTTTCTTGCAATTGGAGAAGTGCTTAGCTTTGGGTTCAATCTTGCGGTGTCCTTTCCCAGTGATAGTAGGGGAAGCAAGGCACACATTATATTGTTGCCATTGAGGATAAAATGATGGGGTTTTCATCATATTGCTTGAGTTAATTCCTCTACATCATGTCATCTTACTTAAGGTGTTACTCCATTCTTTGTGAACTTAATACCTTAGATGCATGCTGGATAGCAGTTGATGTGTGGAGTAATAGTAGTAGATGTAGAATCATTTCGGTCTACTTGACACGGACATGATGCCTATATTCATGATCATTGCCTTAGATATCGTCATAACTTTGCGCTTTTCTATCAATTGCTGGGCAGTAATTTGTTCACCCACCGTATTATTTTCTATCTTGAGAGAAGCCTCTACTGAAACCTATGGCCCCCGGGTCTATTTTCCATCATATAAGTTTCCGATCTACTATTTTGCAATCTTTTACTTTCCGATCTATAAACCAGAAATACCAAAAATATTTACTCTATCGTTTATCTATGTCTATCAGATCTCACTTTTGCAAGTAACCGTGAAGGGATTGACAACCCCTTTATCGTGTTGGGTGCAAGTTTTTGATAGTTTGTGCAGGTATTCGATGATTTGTGCGTTGTCTCCTACTGGATTGATACCTTGGTTGTCAAACTGAGGGAAATACTTATCTCTACTTTGTTGCATCACCCTTTCCTCTTCAAGGGAAAAACCGACGCAAGCTCAAGAAGTAGCAGGAAGAATTTCTTGCACCATTGCCGGAGAGATCTACGCCAAGTTAAGCCATACCAAGTACCCATCATAAACTCTCATCGCTTGCATTACATTATTCACCCTTCGCCTCTCATTTTCCTCCCCCCACTTCTAAAACTATTTTTGAAAAGATTTGCCTTTTCTTCGCCCCTCCTTCCGTTCGTCTTCTTCGTTTGCTTTTTGTGTGCTCGTGCGTTAGATCATTTGCCTTGCTCTCATGACTAGCACTTTTACCCCTCCTATGTCTCCTGACTTTGAGATTCTTCACTTCAAACAGAGACAAGGAGAAAATTTTAAGGATGCTTGGTATAGGATGATAGAATCCTACCGCAATTGCACCATAGAGGGGGACTTTAAGATTTTACTTCGTAATTTTTATGTTGGGCTAAACATGTCTCATAGGCAACTTTTGGATTTTGCTGCTAAAGGGAACTTTATTGAAATTGATCCCAACATTTCTTATGAAATAATAGAAGGAATAGTAGGAATATTTTCCCCACAAAAGGGACTACACCAAACTCATGATGGAATACAAGCTTTTGAGAACTATGTGAAGTAACAAAAATTTGGCAGAAATCTCTTGAGCCCCTCAAAAATGTTATTGGAAACCTCCACCGCATGAATATGTTGATCATTCTTTGCAATAAGTGGTTGGATTCTCTAGATATAATTCATCTAGCCTCTGGTTATATGTGGTTTTGTGTTTAGTTTGTGTTTTTGCCAAGTAAGACCTTTGGGATAGCTTACGGTGATAGTTGATTTGATCTTGATGAAAAACAGAAACTTTTGTGCTCAGGAAAACAATTCTCATTTTTAACAGAAGCATGATAAAATACTGATTCTTTTTTAATAGGATTAACAAACAAATTTCTTAGGTTGTCCTAATTTTTCAGAATTTATGGAGTTACATAAGTATTCGAGAGTTACAGATTACTATAGACTATTCTGTTTTTGACTGATTCTGTTTTCTATGTGTTGTTTGCTTATTTTGATGAATCTATGGGTAGTATAGGGGGGGGTATGAACCATGCAAAAGTTGGAATACAGTATATATTACACCAATATAAATAAATAATGAGTTCACAATAGTACCAAAAGCGGTGATTTATTTTCTTATACTAACAGAGCTTATGAGACTTTCTGTTGAGTTTTGTGTTGTGAAGTTTTCAAGTTTTGGGTAAGGATTTGATGGACTATGGAATAAGGAGTGGCAAGATACTAAGCTTGGGGATGCCCAAGGAACCCCAAGGTAATATTCAAGGACAACTAAGAGCCTAAGATTGGGGATGCCCCGGAAGGCATCCCCTCATTCATCTTCGTCTATCAGTAACTGTTGGGGATATTACTACTGGACATAAACCGACCAGGAGAGGCCGGGTTATCCCCATAATGATTATTATATTTGAAGCCCATAAAGACAAAGATGGTGGCGCTTTATGAAGGCCCAAGTCCCTAAGGCGGGTTAAGGCTTGTAGACATAAACCGACATTGATACGTAAACTTGTGTTGTAAGATAGAAAGAGTAGAGACCGAGCCGGACACGTTTATGAGCCGGCCTCGAGATTCTGTAGACCGGCGGGCGTCGACCTATGTATATAAAGGGACAACCTGGCGGCGGTTTAGGGACAACAAACAATAACTCGAGAACCAGGTAAAGCGGATTCGCTCCCTGGTTATCGAAACCCAAGCAATTCCATCACAACTGGACGTAGGCTTTTACCTTCACTGTAAGGGGCCGAACCAGTATAAACCCTTGCGTCCCTTGTCTACTTTAATCCCTTTAAGCTAACCCGTCGCGATGGCTCCACGACTAAATCCTTGCACGAGGACATCTATCGTGACAATCCCACGACAGTTGGCGCCCACCGTGGGGCTATTGCATGATGGTGTCGAGTTCTTGAAGGCAGCTTCGAAGGACTCAAGGGATACGCTGTGGGCCAAATGACCAAGAGTCATCGCGGCAAGCTCTACATCAACAACGCAGGCTGGAGCCCCGAGGCCGGCTCTATCGAGTACGGGTACCGGATCCCCTTTAGCGGAATACACGTCTTCATTGGCAAGATCGGTGAACCGGGCCTTGAGCCGGAGATCTACACCGACATCATTGAGACGGCTCAGCGTGCAAGACCGGCCCGCGTTCAGCCTACCGTGAAGCGTGCCTTCGTGGGAGTCATCCACAGAGCGAAATCTGAGGATAGATTGGTATCTGGTGGTGAAACCGTCGTCCACTCTGATGATGAGTCTTCAACCGGAGAGACCGAGTCGCTTTACCAGCTGCATGATGGCCGGATTAGTGGTGGTTCCGATGGCGACAGTATTCCGAACCCCCTTGAATCGCCAAGCCGAGTGGCGATCTTCATGGCCGGTACACAATCGGTGCAACACTCTTCTACCGCCGCAGCGGTGATTTCCAGTTCAGCAGCGGCAACACCAGCCGCAGCAGGGGGATCTGCACCGCCACCGGCTCAGGTTTTGTCCGATTTGTTCGATACTTTGGCAACATTGCTAGAAGCAGAGGTTGACGTGGCAAACCGGGATCAGCATAACACGGAGATTGCAAAGGTGAAGGATCATATAGCTCAAGCTAAGGCGGATATGGTAGCAGAGAATGCTAGGATGGCCGCTAAGCGGGCCGGGTTAGAGGCACAGGCCTATCAGCTTATGCTGGACCAACGTGCGTCAGATGATGTCATGAGGAGAAGGTACCGGTCTCACCTGCCGCCGGTTTATGAGGGTAGAAACCTCTTTAAACACACCAGGAGAAGGCACCAGCAACCAACCAGTGGTAAATCGGGCGGAGGCGCCTGGGACTGGGGCACCGGTTCAGCCGCGCGTGATGGATCCGCCCCCTCAGCCTCGTCAGAACGATGTCCCTTCACGACACGTCTCAACACCTCTGGGTCATTCCTCTAACCCGTTGGATAACATCATTGCCGCTGCTTCACGATTGGCAGCTCTCCCGATCGATGGCGAGTCCCCAGTAGCAGTTGAAACACGGGCTAGGGAGCTCCTTCAGACAGCCTTGACTCAGCAGCAGGCTTATTCATATAGTTGCGAAAGGATTCATTCTAGTCCCCGCCCGAGCCGGAGCTACAACAGGCATATTGATGAACCGGCCATATCAAGCAGTGCGCGGAATCGTAATCCACCCCGTGGCCATAACCCGGCGGGTGGCGGTGGCAATGCTCAGGATGTAGTGGATCGCGCTAGGGCCCGTCGAGAGGCCGAGTTAGCGGCGCAACATGAGACCCGCCAACTTACTCTGGTTCGTCCAACAACGTCGGTGGAACCAGGGGTTACCTCCAGTTCTTTGGGGTACCATGTCTCGTCCCAGCACTGCGCAATGTACGGCTACCTAAGGATTTCAAAGGCCCGTGTAAGGTGCCGAATTACACTGCCGATTTATCCCCCGAGTCATGGGTGGAAAGCTACAAGATGGCAATGGAGATGTTGGATGTGGACGATGCGACGTGTGCCAAATACTTTACCATGATGTTGGAAGGAACGGCTCGCACATGGCTAAAAAACCTACCGGCCAACTCCATTGGGTCGTGGGCCGAGTTAAGGGCCCGATTTATTCAGAATTTCAAAGACACGTGCAAGCAACCCATGTCAATTATGGACTTAGTTGCCTGTGTCCAGGAGGAAGGAGAATCAACAACCCATTGGGTGCGTCGGGTTTCGGAAATTTTGCATTCACCAGACCGCATCAACGTTGATACAGTAGTTTTAACATTGGAAGGCAATTGCCGGTTTACACTTCTGAAGTTGAAGTTGGGACGGCTCAAACGTCACTGCAATGACATGGGGACTCTTATGGAAGCCTTGGTGAAGTATGCCGATTCTGATAGTACCAAGGACCCTGAATATGATGATGACAAGACAGGGAAGGGAAAGAAGAGCGGTAGCACCAAAGGGCAACAACATAACCCGACAGGTCATGGAAACAGCGGTAAGCGTAAGGCGGATAACAGTTTAGATTTTGTGGCTAATACCAACGCGCATGTAACACCCCGGATGTAACTTTCCCAATTTGTACTCCAACTCTTGCCGTTTTCGGCTTTAAGTTAATTTATTTCCTCGGGTTTGGGTCTTTGTCTCCGTGTGTTGTTGTCGCTGTCATGCATCTCATATCATGTCATCATGTGCATTGCATTTGCATACGTGTTCATCTCATGCATTCGAGCATTTTCCCCGTTGTCTGTTTTGCATTCCGGCGCTTCGTTCCCCTCCGGTGGTCATTTCTAGCTTTCTTTCGTGTGTGGAGATTAAACATTTCCGGATTGGACCGAGACTTGCCAAGCGGCCTTGGTTTACTACCGGTAGACCGCCTGTCAAGTTTCGTATCATTTGGACTTCGTTTGATACTCCAACGGTTAACCGAGGGACCGAAAAGGCCTCGTGTGTGTTGCAGCCCAACACCCCTCCAATTTGGCCCAAAACCCACCTAAGCCTTCTCCATCATCTAGATCGTTCGATCACGATCGCGTGGCCGAAAACCGCACCTCATTTGGACTCTCCTAGCTCCCTCTATGCCTATAAATAGACCCCCCCCCCCGAAATTCGGATCTCCTTCTCCCCCCGAAACCCTAAAATCGCCCCGCCACCGACGGACATGTCCGCCGCCTGATCGGACGCGTCCGCCGCCGCGCCCCAGCCAACCGCCGCCTGCCACATGTCCCACCGCCACCCGCGCCCGCACCGGCCCGCTCGGCCCGGGGAGAGCCCCCGCGGGCCCGACACCGTCCTCCTCCGCGCAGCCGCCCGCGCCGCCCCGTTCCTCGCACTCCGGCAAGCCGCCCCGCTCCGGCCGCCGAACCTCGTCGCCGCCGCCCGCGTTCAACGGCGCCGGCAGCCGCACCGCTCTGCCCGGCTCCTCCCGCCTCGACCGCGGCCTCCATCGCCGCCCGGGCCCGCGCCCCTCTCCGCCACCTCAAGGTCCGGCCACCACGGCCATCGACGCCGACGAGCTTCCCCGGCGAGCAGCGCCGCCACCTCGGTTCGCGTGCCGTGAACAGTAAACCCTAGATCCGAAGGTTCATTTTCTTCTAAGTCCCTGAATTCTCAGATCCATGTGCTGATGTTCATGGCCTCGTAACTCTGCATCCGTAGCTCCGTTTTTGGCATAGAGCATATCAAAATGTTCATCTCAGAGAGTACATCATTTCATTCCATTGCATCATTTTAATTTGAGTTCATATTGATGCCCGAAATGTTGTTAGAAGAGGGCTACTTGAGTTAATTGTCAGATCTGCTGCTCCATTTAGCTTTTTGTCATTTTTGCCATGATTAATGTGTGCATGATATGCCCTGTTGTTCTACATATGTTTTGTTAAGGGTTTTGTCATCTTTCCAGATGTGCAACCCATGTATTTTTGTGATGTGTGTGGTGACTAGCACGAGCTTGCCAAGTGGTGCACTTGGTAATTCTGTTTTCAGGGACTTAGCAATTCCACCAAGTCCTTGAGCTGTTTATCTCATATGGCCATATGTTCATGTTGTTTCCTAGTGATCCGTGCCTCTTTTGAGGATGATCAGTAAGGATGTTTTGTTAATATTGTAGTGCTCTACCCATCCATGTCTTTGTTTGCAATTATGGAGCACCATAGCTTGAGCCAATCGAGCTCTACTTTTGCTACTTTGTGAATCTGGGCAGATTGTCAACTTGTTTGCAATTTTGCCGATGATGTTGTAGTTGATTCGTGCATGCTATGTTATTGTTCTTGCCATGTCTAGCTTGAATTTTGTGTGTTCTTAATGGGTGTATGCTTAGCTTATCATGACTTGCACCGTAGTGAGTGCATCGAGCTCGTAAAGATGCCTACTTGATATCTGTTTTCAGCATGCTCCAGTTTTTACTAAGTCTGAGAACTGATTGTGTTTTTGTTATGTTCTCATGCTTGCAATTGTATTTTCTGATCCCTTTTGGCTCAAGGTAACTAAGGGACTTTTGTTAAGCTCTTTGAGTATCTCCATGCCATGCTTTACCTTGCCATGTTCAGGTCCTGTAGCATATAGTTTTGTTGCTCCGAAGAGTGATACCTGATCTAAAATTCCAGACAAGTGTTAATTTCACCAAGTCTGAGATCTGTTTACCATATGCATTTTTGCCATACTTGTTTGAACCTGTTAATGGATGAATTGGCCGTAGATCAGTGCTAGGCTTTTGTTAAGCATCTTGAATGCATCCCTGCCATATATTTTGTTGCCATGTTTGGGTGCTGTAGCATGTTCATCTCGTTGCATTTAGATGACTACTTGCTGTAAATCGCAGACCGGTGTCATTTTTGAATCGCTTGCCATTTCCAAACCGTAACTCCGATTCTGGTGTTCTTTACATCGTTTTCAAGTGATTTCATCTCATATTTCCAGTGGCACACTTGGTTTTCCAAGTTGAGGCCATGTTCTTGCATTTCTTGTCACATCTTGCATGTGCATCCCGCATCGCATCCCGCATAGCATATCATCTTTGCATCATCTTGTTTGATCCTTGCACGTGGTTGATTGTGTCCTTGTTGCTTGTTTGTCTTGTTTGGGTAGAGCCGGGAGACAAGTTCGCTAACGAGGAGCCCATTGAGTTTGCTTTCGAGGATCCAGTCAACTCTGAAAACTGTGCAGGCAAGATGATCATACCCTCGAAATCACTACTATCTTTGCTATGCTAGTTTGCTCGCTCTTTTGCTATGCCATTGCTACGATACCTACCACTTGCTTTCAAGCCTCCCAAATTGCCATCTCAAACCTCTAACCCACCTTGTCCTAGCAAACCGTTGATTGGCTATGTTACCGCTTTGCTCAGCCCCTCTTATAGCGTTGCTAGTTGCAAGTGAAGATTGGAGGCCATTCCTTGTTGGAACATTTATTTACTTGTTGGGATATCATTATATTATCTTGTTATCTTAATGCATCTATACACTTGGTAAAGGGTGGAAGGCTCGGCCTCTCGCCTAGTGTTTTGTTCCACTCTTGCCGCCCTAGTTTCCGTCATATCGGTGTTATGTTCCCGGATTTTGCGTTCCTTACGCGGTTGGGTTATAATGGGAACCCCTTGATAGTTCACCTTGATTAAAGCTTTTCCAGCAATGCCCAACCTTGGTTTTACCATTTGCCACCTAGACTCTTTTTCCCTTGGGTTTCCGGAGCCCGAGGGTCATCTTATTTAAACCCCCCTGGGCCAGTGCTCCTCTGAGTGTTGGTCCAAACTGTCAGCCGCCGGTGGCTACCAGGGGCAACTCTGGGCTGGCCTACCGGAAGTTTAGACAATCTGAGTGTGCCCTGAGAAAGAGATATGTGCAGCTCCTATCGGGATTTGTCGGCACGTTCGGGCGGTGTTGCTGGTCTTGTTTTAACCTGTCGAAGTGTCTTGAAGAACCGAGATACCGAGTCTGATCGGAACGTCTTGGGAGGAGGTCTATTCCTTCGTTGACTGTGAGAGCTTGTCATGGGCTAAGTTGGGACTCCCCTACAGGGTTTTGAACTTTCGAAAGCCGTGCCCGCGGTTATGGGCAGATGGGAATTTGTTAATGTCCGGTTGTAGATAACTTGAACCTTAACTTAATTAAAATGAATCAACTTAGTGTGTTGCCGTGATGGCCTCTTCTCGGCGGAGTCCGGGAAGCGGACACGGTGTTGGAGTAATGCTTGCGCAGGTTGTTCTCTAGTTTCTCGCTCGCGCTTTGCCTCGTCTTCTCGCTCTCTTTTGAGAATAAGTTAGCCACCATATTTTGCTAGTCGCTCACTGCAACTCCACATATTTTTACCTTGTCATACCTATAAGCTTAAATAGTCTTGATCGCGAGGGTGCGAGATTGCTGAGTCCCTGTGGCTCACAGATTACTGTTACACCAGATGCAGGGCCTGATGATTCCGCTCCAGGTGACACGCTCGAGCTCAAGTGGGAGTTCGACGAGGACTCTCAACGTTACTATGTTTCTTTTCCCGATGATCAGTAGTGGTGCCCAGTTGGGGGTGATTGGGACCGCGTCGCATGTTGGGTTCTCTTTTATTTTGGCGCCGTAGTCGGGCCATGAGTGTTTGGATGATGTAATGTTATTTATGTACTTGATTGATGTGGCGAGTGTAAGCCAACTATGTTATCTCCCCTTTATTATTATATTACATGGGATGTTGTGAAGATTGCCTAACTTGCGACATATGCCTTCAATGCGATTATGCCTCTAAGTCGTGCCTCGACACGTGGGAGATATAGTCGCATCGAGGGTGTTACAAGTTGGTAATCAGAGCCTTCCCTGACCTTAGGAGCCCCATTGCTTGATCGTTTTTAGCGGCCGAGTTGTGTCTAGAAAAATGTTTTGAGTCATTAGGAATTATATATCGGAGAGTTTAGGAATTCTTTTTACTTCCCAGTCTCCTCATCGCTCTGGTAAGGCATCCTGACGTAGAGTTTTGACTCTTATCTTCTCAAATTTCACTAAATTTTTTTAAGGATCACGCGGGTATCTTGGAATCGTTCCGATGGTTTTATGATGAGAACATTGTCTTGGTGCCTCCTGTCAGGGGTTTAGTGGAAGTGTCCCGGGGAGTTGAGCTCTGAGGTGTTGTCGTCATAATTTTATCATTGCAGTTCTGGAATACCTGAGTTTAGTACGCCGACATCGAAAATCTCTTTTATGCAGTTCATTGGTGAGATAACCTCGACGCCACCCAGTACTGGGGTGGGAGTTCGGGAGTATCGCCATAACTTGTATAACGGATGCTTTTCGAAGGTTGAGGTAGATGGTTTCCGAAGTTTTTTCTTGGTTATGTGTTGAAGGATGGATACAGCTGGATGTAGGATTTGCTAGTTTGGGTGAGATATTATGCTTCCCCTGTATCCCCAACACCTGATTGCATAGCCGGAAAGGTTCGGGAGTTTCATAGGTGGGAATTCTAGTAGCTCTAGTTCTTCTTCCACGGATATTGGTTTGAGATTGGGATTTCTTACCGATTATTCGTTCTTGATCCGTACCTTGTTGAACTATTTCTCTACCTTAATTCTACGTGGCTTCTCAATTTATGGATATGTGACCATTGCAAGAGGATTGCATTCGTTCATTTTGTTCGGATGTGAAGACTATATGTTGCTATTTTCATTCCGTTGGATTCAGCTTCAATATTTGTCTATCGATGTGCTAATGGATGTCAACCTCTTCAGGATGGATCCTCCAACGCGCACGACTCCGAATCCTGATCCGCCACCACCTCCACCTCCTCCGGAGGCATGGCAAGCTGTGATGGCCGCAACCAATGCAAAAACACAGTTGATCATGCAAATTCTTCAAGAGCGCAATCAAGGCAACCAAGGGAACCAAGGCAGCAATCAGAATCACTTTGCTACACTCAACCAGTTCCTTGCTAATGGGCCAAAGACTTTCAACAATTGTGTTGAGGCAACCGATGCTGACGATTGGCTTGTGGATCTGTTGTAACACCCCGGATGTAACTTTCCCTATTTGTACTCCAACTCTTGCCGTTTCCGGCGTTAAGTTATATTTATTTTCCTCGGGTTCGGGTCTTTGTCTCCGTGTGTTGTTATCATTGTCATGCATATCATATCATGTCATCATGTGCATTGCATTTGCATACGTGTTCATCTCATGCATTCGAGCATTTTCCCCGTTGTCCGTTTTGCATTCCGGCACTTCGTTCTCCTCCGGTGGTCATTTCTAGCTTTCTTTCGTGTGTGGGGATTAAACATTTTCGGATTGGACCAAGACTTGCCAAGCGGCCTTGGTTTACTACCGGTAGACCGCCTGTCAAGTTTCGTACCATTTGGACTTCGTTTGATACTCCAACGGTTAACCGAGGGACCAAAAAGGCCTCGTGTGCGTTGCAGCCCAACACCCCTCCAATTTGGCCCAAAACCCACCAAACTCTGGTCCATCATCTAGAGCGTTCGATCACGATCGCGTGGCCGAAAACCGCACCTCATTTGGACTCTCCTAGCTCCACTTATGCCTATAAATAGCCCCCCCCCGTTTTCGGATCTCTCTCCCTCTCCGAAACCCTAAAAAAACAGATCTCGCGCGCCGGACGTGTCCGACCCGCGCCGGACAACGTCCGCCGACCGCCACCGCCAATCCGCCGCCGCCACGTGGCGCCGCCACCTCGCCGCCGCCGCTACCCGGGAGGCCCAAACCGGGCCCCCGCGAGCCCGAGCCGCCCCCGCGCCTCCCGGCCTCCTCTCGCCGCCGCCTCCCTCGGCTCAGGCGGGCGCCGCCGCTGCGGGCCGCCACCGCCGTCGACGCGGGCCGCCACCGCTGCCGCAGGCCGCCCCGCCACCGCTCCGCCCCGAGCCGGCCGAGCTCCGCCGGCCCTCCTCACCGCCTCGCGCCGCTGCCTCCGCCCCCGGCCTCTCCCTCCTCGGATCCGGTCTCCGGCGACCTCAAACTCCGGCGGTGAACAGTGTTTTCCGGCAATCCTCGGAATCCGTGCCGATCCAAATCCGAGATCTGAAATTTGACGGTTGATTTTTTCTCCTCCGAACCCTAATTTTTGTGCTAACTTTGGCCTGTGATATCTCCGCATCCGTAGCTCCGTTTTGGACATATAGTATATCAAATGTTCGTCTCGACGTGTACATCATTTCATTCCATTGCATCATTTTCATTTGAGTTCATCTTGATGCCCGAAATGCTGTTAGAAGGAGGCTTCGTGAGTTAATTGTCAGATCTGCTAGTTCATCTTAGACTTTTGTCATTTTTGCCATGATTATTGTGTGCATGATATGCCTGTGAGTCCTACATATGTTTTGTTAAGGATTTTGTTATCTTTCCAGAGGTGCAACCCATGCATTTTTGTGATGTGTGTGGTGACTTGTGCAAGCTTGCAAAGTGAGGCACCCAGTAAATCTGTTTTCAGGGACTTAGTAGTTTTCACAAAGTCTGGGATTATTTAGTTCATGATGCCATATGTCCATGCTGTTTCCTAGTGATCCGTGCCTCTTTTGAGGATGATCAGTAAAGGAGTTTTGTTAATATTCTTATGCTCTATCCATCCATGTCTTTGTTTGCAATTATGGAGCACCCTAGCTTGAGTCAATCGAGCTCTACTTTTGCTTCGTTGTGAATCTGGGCAGATCGTCAACTTGTTTGCGATTTTGCCGATGCTATTGTAGTTGATCTGTGCATGCTATGCCATTGTTCTTGTCATGTCTAGCTTGCATTTGGTGCCTTCTTAATGGATGTATGCTTGCCTTGCCATGACTTGCACCGTAGTGAGTGCATCGAGCTCGTTTACATGCCTTCGTGAGTTAAATTTCAGCATGTCTCAGTTTTCACTAAGTCTGAAAACTGATTATGTTTTAGCTATGTTCGTGTGCTTGTTAGTATTTTTTGTGATCTCTTTTGGCTCAAGGTCACTAAGGGTCTTTTGTTAAGCTTATTGAGTAGCTCCATGCCATGTTCTTCTTTGTCCTAATTGAAGGAAATATGCCCTAGAGGCAATAATAAAGTTATTATTTATTTCCTTATATCATGATAAATGTTTATTATTCATGCTAGAATTGTATTAACCGGAAACATAATACTTGTGTGAATACATAGACAAACAAAGTGTCACTAGTATGCCTCTACTTGACTAGCTCGTTAATCAAAGATGGTTATGTTTCCTAACCATAAACAAAAGAGTTGTTATTTGATTAACGGGATCACATCATTAAGTGAATGATCTGAGTGACATGACCCATTCCATTAGCTTAGCACCCGATCATTTAGTATGTTGCTATTGCTTTCTTCATGACTTATACATGTTCCTATAACTATGAGATTATGCAACTCCCGTTTGCCGGAGGAACACTTTGGGTGCTACCAAACGTCACAACGTAACTGGGTGATTATAAAGGAGTACTACAGGTGTCTCCAAAGGTACATGTTGGGTTGGCGTATTTCGAGATTAGGATTTGTCACTCCGATTGTCGGAGAGGTATCTCTGGGCCCTCTCGGTAATGCACATCACTTAAGCCTTGCAAGCATTGCAACTAATAAGTTAGTTGCGGGATGATGTATTACAGAACGAGTAAAGAGACTTGCCGGTAACGAGATTGAACTAGGTATTTGGAATACCGACGATCGAATCTCAGGCAAGTAACATACCGATGACAAAGGGAACGACGTATGTTGTTATGCGGTCTGACCGATAAAGATCTTCGTAGAATATGTAGGAGCCAATATGGGCATCCAGGTCCCGCTATTGGTTATTGACCGGAGACGTGTCTCGGTCATGTCTACATTGTTCTCGAACCCGTAGGGTCCGCACGCTTAAGGTTACGATGACAGTTATATTACGAGTTTATGCATTTTGATGTACCGAATGTTGTTCGGAGTCCCGGATGTGATCACGGACATGACGAGGATTCTCGAAATGGTCGAGACATAAAGATTGATATATTGGAAGCCTATGTTTGGATATCGGAAGTGTTCCGGGTGAAATCGGGATTTTACCGGAGTACCGGGAGGTTACCGGAACCCCCCGGGAGCTATATGGGCCTTAGTGGGCTTTAGTGGAAAAGAGAAGGGGCAGCCCAAGATGGGCCGTGCGCCTCCCCCCTCCCCTAGTCCTATTAGGACAAGGAGAGGTGGCCGCCCCCCCCTCTCTCTTTTCCCCCTTCGCGAATCTTATTCCAACTAGGATTGGGGGGGGGGGGAATCCTACTCCCAGAGGGAGTAGGACTCTCCTGGCGCACCCTCCTTGGCCGGCCAGCCTCCCCCCTTAGTCCTTTATATACGGAGGCAGGGGCACGCAGAGACACACAAGTTGATCCACGTGATCTTTTCCTTAGCCGTGTGCGGCGCCCCAGCCACCATAGTCCTCGATAATACTGTAGCGGAGTTTAGGCGAAGCCCTGCTGCTATAGTGCATCAAGATCGTCACCACGCCGTCGTGCTGACGGAACTCTTCCCCGACACTTTGCTGGATCGGAGTCCGGGGATCGTCATCGAGCTGAACGTGTGCTAGAACTCGGAGGTGCCGTAGTTTCGGTGCTTGATCGGTCGGATCGTGAAGACGTACGACTACATCAACCAAACGCTTCCGTTGTCGATCTACTAGGTATGTAGATCATACTCTCCCCTCTCGTTGCTATGCATCACCATGATCTTGCGTGTGCGTAGGAAATTTTTTGAGATTACTACGAAACCCAACAGTGGCATCCGAGCCTAGGTTTTATATGTTGATGTTATATGCATGAGTAGAGCACAAGTGAGTTGTGGGTGATATAAGTCATACTGCCTACCAACATGTCATACTTTGGTTCGGCGGTATTGTTGGATGAAGCGGCCCAGACCGACATTACACGTACGCTTACGCGAGACCGGTTCTCCCGACGTGCTTTGCACAGAGGTGGCTTGTGGGTGATAGTTTCTCCAACTTTAGTTGAACCAAGTATGGCTATGCCCGGTCCTTGCGAAGGTTAAAACGGAGTCAAATTGACAAACTATCATTGTGGTTTTGATGCAAGGGTGAGATTGGTTCTCACTTAAGCCCGTAGCAGCCACGTAAAACTTGCAACAACAAAGTAGAGGACGTCTAACTTGTTTTTGCAGGGCATGTTGTGATGTGATATGGTCAAGGCATGATGCTGAATTTTATTGTATGAGATGATCATGTTTTGTAACCGAGTTATCGGCAACCGGCAGGAGCCATATGGTTGTCGCTTTATTGTATGCAATGCAATCGCGATGTAATGCTTTACTTTATCACTAAACGGTAGCGATAGTCGTGGAAGCATAAGCTTGGCGAGACGACAACGATGCTACGATGGAGATCAAGGTGTCATGCCGATGACGATGGTGATCACGACGGTGCTTCAGAGATGGAGATCGCAAGCACAAGATGATGATGGCCATATCATATCACTTATATTGATTGCATGTGATGTTTATCCTTTATGCATCTTATCTTGCTTTGATTGACGGTAGCATTATAAGATGATCTCTCACTAAATTATCAAGTAGTGTTCTCCCTGAGTATGCACCGTTGCGAAAGTTCTTCGTGCTGAGACACCACGTGATGATCGGGTGTGATAGGTTCTACGTTCAAATACAACGGGTGCAAAACAGTTGCACACGCGGAATACTCAGGTTAAACTTGACGAGCCAAGCATATACAGATATGGCCTCGGAACACGGAGACCGAAAGGTCGAGCGTGAATCATATAGTAGATATGATCAACATAGTGATGTTCACCAATGAAACTACTCCATCTCACGTGATGATCGGACATGGTTTAGTTGATTTGGATCACGTAATCACTTAGAGGATTAGAGGGATGTCTATCTAAGTGGGATTTCTTAAGTAATATGATTAATTGAACTTAAATTTATCATGAACTTAGTCCTGGTAGTATTTTGCAAATTATGTTGTAGATCAATAGCTCGCGTTGTTGCTTCCCTGTGTTTATTTTGATATGTTCCTAGAGAAAATTGTGTTGAAAGATGTTAGTAGCAATGATGCGGATTGGATCCGTGATCTGAGGTTTATCCTCATTGCTGCACAGAAGAATTATGTCCTTGATGCACCGCTAGGTGACGGACTTATTGCAGGAGCAGATGCAGACGTTATGAACGTTTGGCTAGCTCAATATGATGACTACTTGATAGTTTAGTGCACCATGCTTAATGGCTTAGAATCGGGACTTCAAAGACGTTTTGAACGTCATGGAGCATATGAGATGTTCCAGGAGTTGAAGTTAATATTTCAAGCAAATACCCGAGTTGAGAGATATGTAGTCTCCAACAAGTTCTATAGCTAAAAGATGGAGGAGAATCGCTCAACTAGTGAGCATGTGCCCAGATTGTCTGAGTACAACAATCGCTTGAATCAAGTGGAAGTTAATCTTCCAGATAAGATAGTGATTGACAGAATTCTCTAGTCACCATCACCAAGTTAGTAGAACTTCGTGATGAACTATGATATGCAAGGGATAACGGAAACGATTCCCAAGCTCTTCGTAATGCGGAAATTGACGAAGGTAGAAATCGAGAAAAACATCAAGTGTTGATGGTAGACAAGACCACTAGTTTCAAGAAAAGGGCAGAGGGAAGAAAGGGGAACTTCAAGAAGAACAGCAAGCAAGTTGCTGCTCAAGTGAAGAAGCCCAAGTATGGTCCTAAGCCTGAGACTAAGTGTTTCTACTGCAAAGGGACTGGTCACTGGAAGCGGAACTACCCCAAGTGATTGGCAGATAAGAAGGATGGCAAAGTGAACATAAGTATATTTGATATACATGTTATTGATGTGTACTTTACTAGTGTTTATAAGCAACCCCTCAGTATTTGATACTAGTTCAGTTGCTAAGATTAGTAACTTGAAACGGGAGTTGCAGAATAAACAGAGACTAGTTAAGGGTGAAGTGACGATGTGTGTTGGAAGTGGTTCCAATATTGATATGATCATCATCGCACACTCCCTATACTTTCGGGATTAGTGTTGAACCTGAATAAGAGTTATTTGGTGTTTGCGTTAAGCATGAATATGATTTGATCATGTTTATTGTAATACGGTTATTCATTTAAATAAGAGAATAAATTGTTGTTCTGTTTACATGAATAAAACCTTATATGGTTACGCACCCAATGAAAATAGTTCGTTGGATCTCGATCATAGTGATACACATAATCATAATATTGAAACCAAAAGATGCAAAGTTAATAATGATAGTGCAACTTATTTGTAGCACTGCCATTTAGGTCATATTGGTGTAAAGCGCATGAAGAAACTCCATGGTGATGGGATTTTGGAATCACTTGATTATGAATCACTTGATGCTTGCGAACCATGCCTCATGGGCAAGATGACTAAGACTCCGTTCTCCGGAGCGAGCAACTGACTTATTGGAAATAATACATACTGATGTATGCGGTCCGATGAGTGTTAAGGCTCACGGCAAGTATCGTTATTTTCTGAACTTCACAGATGATTTGAGCAGATATGGGTATATCTACTTGATGAAACATAAGTCTGAAACATTTGAAAAGTTCAAAGAATTTCAGAGTGAAGTGGAAAATCATCGTGACAAGAAAATAAAGTTTCTACGATCTGATCGCGGAGACAAATATTTGAGTTACGAGTTTGGTCTTCAGTTAAAACAATGTGAAATAGTTTCACCACTCACGCCACCTGGAACACCACAGCATAATGGTGTGTCCGAACATCATAACCGTACTTTATTAGATATGGTGCAATCTATGATGTCTCTTACCGATCTACCACTATCGTTTTGGGGTTATGCATTAAAGACAGCTGCATTCACGTTTAAAAGGGCACCATCTAAGTCCGTTGAGACGACACAATTTGAACTGTGGTTTGGCAAGAAACCAAAGTTGTCGTTTCTTAAAGTTTGGGATTGTGATGCTTATATGAAAAAGTTTCATCCTGATAAGCTCCAACCCAAATCGGAGAAATATGTCTTCATAGGATACCCAAAGGAGACTATTGGGTACACCTTCTATCACAGATCCGAAGGCAAGATATTCGTTGCTAAGAATGGATCCTTTCCAGAGAAGGAGTTTCTCTCGAAAGAAGTGAGTGGGAGGAAAGTAGAACTTGATAAGGTAATTGTACCATCTCCCTTATTGGAAAGTAGTTCATCACAGAAATCTGTTCTTGTGACTACTACACCAATTAGTGAGGAAGCTAATGATGATGATCATGTAACTTCAGATCAAGTTACTACCGAATCTCGTAGGTAAACCAGAGTGAGATCCGCACCAGAGTGGTACGGTAATCCTATTCTGGAAGTCATGTTACTAGACCATGACGAACTTGTGAACTATGAAGAAGCGATGGTGAGCCCAGATTCCGCAAAATGGCTTGAGGCCATGAAATCTGAGATGAGATCCATGTATAAGAACAAAGTATGGACTTTGGTTGACTTGCCAGATGATCGGCAAGCCATAGAAAATAAATGGATTTTCAAGAGGAAGACGGACGCTGATAGTAGTGTTACTATCTACAAAGCTAGAATTGTCGCAAAAGGTTTTCGACAAGTTAAAGGTGTTGACTACGATGAGAGTTTCTCACTCGTATCTATGCTTAAGTCTGTCCGAATCATGTTAGCAATTGCCGCATTTTATGAAATCTGGCAAATGGATAAACAAAACTGCATTCCTTAATAGATTTATAAAAGAAGAGTTGTATATGATACAACCAGAAGGTTTTGTCAATCCTAAAGGTGCTAACAAAATATGCAAGCTCCAGCGATCCATCTATGGACTGGTGCAAGCATCTCGGAGTTGGAATATACGCTTTGATAAGTTGATCAAAGAATATAGTTTTATACAGACTTGCGATGAAGCCTGTATTTACAAGAAAGTGAGTGGGAGCACTACAACATTTCTGATAAGTATATATGTATGACATATTGTTGATCGGAAATAATGTAGAATTAATCTGCAAAGCATAAAGGAGTGTTTTTAAAGAATTTTTTCAAAGAAAGACCTCGGTGAAGCTGCTTACATATTAAGCATCAAAATCTATAGAGATAGATCAAGACGCTTGATAAGTTTTTTCAATGAGTACATACCTTGACAATATTTTGAAGTAGTTCAAAAATGGAACAGTCAAAGAAAGAGTTCTTGGCTGTGTTACAAGGTATGAAATTGAGTAAAGACTCAAAGCCCGACCACGGCAGAAGATAGAAAGAGAATGAAAGTCATTCCCTATGCCTCAGCCATAGGTTCTGTAAAGTATGCCATGATGTGTGCCAGATCTATTGTATACCCTACACTGTGTTGAGCAAGGGAGTGCAATAATGATCTAAGAGTAGATCACTGGACATTGGTCAAAATTATCCTTAGTGGAATAAGGAAATATTTCTCGATTATGGAGGTGACAAAAGGTTCGTCGTAAAAGGTTACGTCGATGCAAGTTTTGACACTGATCCAGATGACTCTAAGTCTCAATCTGGATACATATTGAAAGTGGGAGCAATTAGCTAGAAGTAGCTCCATGCAGAGCATTGTTGACATATAAATTTGCAAAATACATGGGGATCTGAATGTGGCAGACCCGTTGACTAAACTTCTCTCACAAGCAAAACATGATCACACCTTAGTACTCTTTGGGTGTTAATCACATAGCGATGTGAACTAGATTACTGACTCTAGTAAACCCTTTTGGGTGTTAATCACATATCGATGTGAACTATGGGTGTTAATCACATGGTGATGTGAACTATTGTTGTTAAATCACATGGCGATGTGAACTAGATTATTGACTCTAGTGCAAGTGGGAGACTAAAGGAAATATGCCCTAGAGGCAATAATAAAGTTATTATTTATTTCCTTATATCATGATAAATGTTTATTATTCATGCTAGAATTGTATTAACCGAAAACATAATACTTGTGTGAATACATAGACAAACAAAGTGTCACTAGTATGCCTCTACTTGACTAGCTCGTTAATCAAAGATGGTTATGTTTCCTAACCATAAACAAAAGAGTTGTTATTTGATTAACGGGATCACATCATTAAGTGAATGATCTGATTGACATGACCCATTCCATTAGCTTAGCACCCGATCATTTAGTATGTTGCTATTGCTTTCTTCATGACTTATACATGTTCCTATAACTATGAGATTATGCAACTCCCGTTTGCCGGAGGAACACTTTGGGTGCTACCAAACGTCACAACATAACTGGGTGATTATAAAGGAGTACTACAGGTGTCTCCAAAGGTACATGTTGGGTTGGCGTATTTTGAGATTAGGATTTGTCACTCCGATTGTCGGAGAGGTATCTTTGGGCCCTCTCGGTAATGCACATCACTTAAGCCTTGCAAGCATTGCAACTAATAAGTTAGTTGCGGGATGATGTATTACAGAATGAGTAAAGAGACTTGCCGGTAACGAGATTGAACTAGGTATTTGGAATACCGACGATCGAATCTCGGGCAAGTAACATACCGATGACAAAGGGAACGACGTATGTTGTCATGCGGTCTGACCGATAAAGATCTTCGTAGAATATGTAGGAGCCAATATGGGCATCCAGGTCCCGCTATTGGTTATTGACCGGAGACGTGTCTCGGTCATGTCTACATTGTTCTCGAACCCGTAGGGTCCGCACGCTTAAGGTTACGATGACAGTTATATTATGAGTTTATGCATTTTGATGTACCGAAGGTTGTTCAGAGTCCCGAATGTGATCACGGACATGATGAGGAGTCTCGAAATGGTCGAGACATAAAGATTTATATATTGGAAGCCTATGTTTGGATATCGGAAGTGTTCCGGGTGAAATCGGGATTTTACCGGAGTACCGGGAGGTTACCGGAACCCCCCGGGAGCTATATGGGCCTTAGTGGGCTTTAGTGGAAAAGAGAAGGGGCAGCCCAAGATGGGCCGCGCGCCTCCCCCCTCCCCTAGTCCTATTAGGACAAGGAGAGGTGGCCGGCCCCCCTCTCTCTTTTCCCCTCCGCGGATCCTATTCCAACTAGGATTGGGGGGGAATCCTACTCCCAGAGGGAGTAGGACTCTCCTGGCGCACCCTCCTTGGCCGGCCAACCTCCCCCCTTAGTCCTTTATATACGGAGGCGGGGCACCCCAGATACACACAAGTTGATCCACGTGATCTTTTCCTTAGCCGTGTGCGGCGCCCCAGCCACCATAGTCCTCGATAATACTGTAGCGGAGTTTAGGCGAAGCCCTGCTGCTGTAGTGCATCAAGATCGTCACCACGCCGTCGTGCTGACGGAACTCTTCCCCGACACTTTGCTGGATTGGAGTCCGGGGATCGTCATCGAGCTGAACGTGTGCTAGAACTCGGAGGTGCCGTAGTTTCGGTGCTTGATCGGTCGGATCGTGAAGACGTACGACTACATCAACCAAACGCTTCCGTTGTCGATCTACTAGGTATGTAGATCATACTCTCCCCTCTCGTTGCTATGCATCACCATGATCTTGCGTGTGCGTAGGAAATTTTTTGAGATTACTATGAAACCCAACACTAATAAGGTCCTGTAGCATGTTGTTTTGCTGCTCCGAAGAGGGCTTCATGATCTGAAATTTCAGACAAATGTTAATTTCACTAAGTCTGAAATATGTTTTGCATTTGCGTTTTTGCCATGCTTGTTTGAACCTGTTAATGGATGATTTGGCCGTAGCTCAGTGCTAGACTTTTGTTAAGCATCTTGTGTGCATCCCTGCCATGTATTTTGTTGTCTTGTTTGGTGGCTGTAGCATGTTCATGTCATTGCATTTAGATGCCTACTTGCTGTAAATCGCAGACCCGTGTTATTTTTGAATCGCTTGCCATTTCCAAACCGTAACTCCGATTCCGGCGTTCTTTATATCGTTTTCAAGCAATTTCATCTCATCTTTCCATTGGAACCCTTGGATTTACAAGTTGAGGCCAGGTTCATGCATTTCCTGCCATATCTTGCCTTTTGCATCCCGCATCGCATCCCGCATAGCATATCATCATTTCATCATATTGCTTGTTCTTGCACGTGGTTGATTGTGTCCTTGTTGCTTGTTTGTCTTGCTTGGGTAGATCCGGGAGACGAGTTCGCTAACGAGGAGCCCGTTGAGTTTGCTTTTGAGGATCCAGTCAACTCTGACAGCTTTGCAGGCAAGATGATCATACCCTCGAAATCACTACTATCTTTGCTATGCTAGTTTGCTCGCTCTTTTGCTATGCCATTGCTACGATGCCTACCACTTGCTTGAAAGCCTCCCAAATTGCCATGTCAAACCTGTAACCCACCATTGTCCTAGCAAACCGTTGATTGGCTATGTTACCGCTTTGCTCAGCCCCTCTTATAGCGTTGCTAGTTGCAGGTGAAGATTGGAGGCCGTTCCTTGTTGGAACATCTTTTATTTACTTGTTGGGATATCATTATATTGCTATGTTATCTTAATGCATCTATATACTTGGTAAAGGGTGGAAGTCTCGGCCTCTCGCCTAGTGTTTTGTTCCACTCTTGCCGCCCTAGTTTCCGTCATATCGGTGTTATGTTCCCGGATTTTGCGTTCCTTACGCGGTTGGGTTATAATGGGAACCCCTTGATATTTCACCTTGATTAAAGCTTGTCCAGCAATGCCCAACATTGGTCTTATCATTTGCCACCTAGCCTTTTCTTTCCCTTGGGTTCTGCAGACTCAAGGGTCATCTTATTTTAACCCCCCCGGGCCAGTGCTCCTCTGAGTGTTGGTCCAAACTAGAGCCCCTTGCAGCGCCACCTCGGGGAAACTCGAGGGCTGGTTTTAGTTGTACGGATTGCTTATCTGAGTGCGCCCTGAGAAAGAGATATGTGCAGCTCCTATCGGGATTTGTTGGCACATTCGGGCGGTGTTGCTGGTCTTGTTTTAACCTGTCGAAGTGTCTTGAGTTACCGAGATACCGAGTCTGATCGGAACGTCTTGGGAGGAGGTCTATTCCTTCGTTGACCGTGAGAGCTTGTCATGGGCTAAGTTGGGACTCCCCTGCAGGGATTGAACTTTCGAAAGCCGTGCCCGCGGTTATGGGCAGATGGGAATTTGTTAATGTCCGGTTGTAGATAACTTGAACCTTAATTAAATTAAAATGAATCAACTGAGTGTGTTGCCGTGACGGCCTCTTCTCGGCGGAGTCCGGGAAGTGGACACGGTATTGGAGTAATGTTTGCGCAGGTTGCTCTCTAGTTTCTCGCTCGTGCTTTGCCTCCTCTTCTCGCTCTCTTTTACGAATAAGTTAGCCACCATACTTGCTAGTCGCTTGCTGCAGCTCCACTCATATAATACCTTGCCATACCTATAAGCTCAAATAGTCTTGATCGCGAGGGTGCGAGATTGCTGAGTCCCTGTGGCTCACAGATTACTATATCACCAGATGCAGGGCCTGATGATTCCGCTCCAGGAGACGCGTACGAGCTCAAGTGGGAGTTCGACGAAGACTCTCAACGATACTATGTTTCCTTTCCCGATGATCAGTAGTGGTGCCCAGTTGGGGGTGATTGGGACCGTGTCGCATGTTGGGTTCTCTTTTATTTTGGCGCCGTAGTCGGGCCATGAGTGTTTTGGATGATGTAATGTTATTTATGTACTTGATTGACGTGGCGAGTGTAAGCCAACTATGTTATCTCCCCTTTATTATTCATATTACATGGGATGTTGTGAAGATTGCCTAACTTGCGACATATGCCTTCAATGCGATTATGTCTCTAAGTCGTGCCTCGACACGTGGGAGCTATAGTCGCATCGAGGGTGTTACATCTGTGCAAGCATTTCGAGTGCAGTAACGTCAGGTCTGAGGACTTTGTCAAGTTTGCTTCCTTCCAACTCAAAGATCAAGCTGCAGAATGGTTCCAGCAGTACAAGGACTCCAGAGGTGGACGTGTTATCACTTGGGATGAATTCCGTCGAGATTTTCGAGCTCATCATATTCCCCAGAGCGTGGTTGAAAGCAAGCGTGAGGAATTCCGCAACCTGAAGCAAGGCTCTTTGTCTGTCTATGACTACAACAAGTTGTTCCAGAAGCTCGCCCGCTTTGCCAAGCAGGACGTACCTGATGAGAAGAGCATGATATACCAGTTCAGGGGTGGTCTCTGAGAATAAATTCAGCTAGCTCTTGTCCTTTTTGAGCCCTTGAGGTACGATGAGTTCTACAACATGGCATTGAAGCAAGAGGCTGCTCAATTGAGGTGTGATGCTTCCAAGAAGCGAGTCAGAGATGTTACTCCTTCTTCCTCTACTCAAGTGGCCAAGCAGCAGAAGTTTTGGCTTCCTCCTCCTCCGTTCCGTCAGCCGTATCAACAGAAGAGCAAAAGTGGCAGTGGATCTTCCCACCCACCCAACCCTGGCTTTCAGAACAAGACTTCGTCTCAAGCTCCAACATCGAGTGCTCCGTATCACCGTCTGCTTTCAGAGGTCACGTGCAACAAGTGCCAACAGAAGGGTCACTACGCCAACAAGTGTTTCAACCAGAGGCGTCTTCCTCCTCCTCCTGTCAGATCGGCAAGTACAGTTGTGGTCAAGCATAACCCCAAGTACGCCAAGGTCAATATGGTGAATGCAGCTCAGGCAGAGGATTCATTAGATGTCATCATGGGTAACCTTCCTGTTAACGATGTTCCTGCAAAAGTTCTTTTTGACACTGGTGCATCGCATTGCTTTATCTCGAGACCTTTTGCATCTAAGCATGGGTGGTTTTCTCAAGTTATGCATAAGCCATTAGCAGTTGTCTCTCCGGGTAGATGCTTGCTTGCTAACTACGAAGTTCCGGATATTTCTATCTCGATGGGTGATTTCAAGTTTCTGGCTTCTCCAATGATCCTTGGTAACTCGGATATTGATCTTATTCTCGGAATGGATTGGCTTTCTAAGCACAAGGCTCAGCTTGATTGTGCAGCCAGGCAGATTCAATTGACTCATTCGTCTGAAGATGTAATTGTCTTTGCCGCTCGGGATAATACCATCCGTCTGTTTTCTCTCAATGAGAAGGGTGAACTCGATGCCATCTCGCAAATTCCAGTCGTTTGCGAATATCAAGACGTCTTTCCAGAAGAGCTTCCAGGAATGCCTCCGCACCGGCCAGTTGAATTCGTTATTGATCTTGAGCCTGGCACGGAACCTGTGTGCAAGCGTCCTTACAAGCTCGGACCTGAAGAGTTGAAGGAGCTGAAGAAGCAACTCGATATTCAAGAGAAAATGGGTCTCATCCGGCCTAGTTCTTCTCCGTGGGGTTGTGGTGTTCTTTTTGTGAAGAAGAAGGATGGAACAGACCGACTTTGTGTTGATTACCGTCCATTGAACAAGAAGACTATCAAGAACAAATACCCACTTCCCAACATCAACGAGCTGTTCGAACAACTCAAAGGGCAGTATCATATCGTCCATTGAATAGTGGACAGTATCATATCTTCACCACTAGCCCGTGCAAGCGCGATCAGAAGCTTCACAAAAGGGAAGTGAATTCTGTTGAACCGGCGGTGCCCTGTTACTTACGCTGGTTTGAACAGCCTATTGTGTGGAGTCGAGAGGATCATCCACCTCGGGTTGATAATCCAGGCCATTTGGCATTGGTGGTGGCACCTCAGGTTGGATGTTATAAGTTCACCAAGGTACTCATGGATGGGGGGAGTAGTATCAATATCCTTTATTATGAAAACTTCCGTCGCATGGGGTTAACAGATAAAAATCTTAAACCGTCCAACACGGTCTTCCATGGTGTGGTGCCTGGTAAATCGGTGTATCTAGTTGGTAAGATAGCTCTCGAGGTTGCTTTTGGAGATGAGCATGATTCAAGATCAGATACATTGACTTTTGAAGTGGTGAAAATCAAGAGCCCGTATCATGCCCTGTTTGGACGGCCGGCTTATGCTAAGTTCATGGCAAGGCCCTGTTATGTCTATCTGCAGCTCAAGATGCCGGGCCATAAGGGGACCATCACGGTGCATGGGAGCTGCAAGATTGCTTTGGAATGTGAATAAGGTGATGCGGCTTATGCTGAGTCGGTTTGTGAAACGGAAGAGTTGAAGTTCTACAAGGATAATGTTGATCTGGCAGATATGACTTCGTTGAAGAAACCAACTACAGAGCATGATCCGGCCTTGAAATTTAAATCGGCTGATGAGACTAAACTTGTTGATTTCATTCCTGGCGATTCATCCAAACAGTTTAGCATCAGCGCTAACTTGGATCCAAAATAGGAAAGCGTGCCCATCGAGTTCATTCGTGAGAACCGGGACATCTTTGCATGGAAGCCTTCTGACATGCCAGGTGTACCGAGGGAACTCGCTGAGCACACACTTAATCTTGATCCCAAATTTAAACCGGTCAAGCAGTTTCTTTGCCGGTTCAATGAAGAAAGACGCAAGGCTATTGGTGAGGAGGTAGCCAGGCTCTTGGCGGCTGGGTTTATCATTGAAGTGTTTCATCCTGAGTGGTTGGCTAATCCGGTGCTGGTGCTCAAGAAGAACAACACTTGGCATATGTGTGTGGACTACACAGATTTGAATAAGGCTTGTCCAACAGATCCTTTTGCCCTCCCTCGTATTGATCAAATCATTGATGCTACGGCGGGTTGTGACTGTTTATGTTTTCTGGATGCTTATTCTGGTTATCATTAGATCAAAATGGCAGTTAAGGACCAGATGAAAACAACTTTTATAACTCCCTTTGGAGCCTTCTGCTATGTATCAATGCCTTTTGGGCTCAAGAGTGCCCAGGCGACTTATCAGCGTTGTGTACAGAATTGTCTTCACAATCAAATCGGGCGCAATGTTCATGCTTATGTGGATGATATTGTGGTGAAGTCCAGAAAGGAAGAGACATTGATAGGTGATTTGAAGGAGACTTTTGATAATCTACGGGTTTATAAAATGATGCTTAATCCGCCAAGTGTGTCTTTGGTGTACTGGCAGGAAAGCTCTTGGGTTTTCTGGTGTCTAACAGGGGCATTGAAGCTAATCCGGAGAAAATCAAGGCCATACCCTCTTTGGCTAAACCGAAGTGTATCAATGATGTTCAATGACTAGCAGGCCGAATTGCAGCTTTGAGCCGGTTTATAAGTCGTCTTGGGGAGAAAGCCATCCCTTTATATCAGATGTTGAAGAAGACGGATGACTTCGTCTGGAGTGAGGCTGCCAATGAAGTGTTTGAAGACTTGAAGCGGCAGTTAGCCGAGCCGCCGGTTCTTGCTGCTCCTATTGATAACGAGCCCTTGTTGTTATATGTGGCTGCTAATGCCCGGGCTGTCAGCATGGCTATTGTGGTGGAGCGCAAGGAGGCTGGGAAGGAGTATTCGGTTCAACGACCAGTTTATTATATCAATGAGGTGCTTATTGAGTCTAAGTAGAGGTACCCACATTGGCAGAAGCTGGTGTATGGAGTTCTCATGGCCAACCGGAAGCTCAAGCACTATTTTCAGGGTCATCCTATCACTGTGGTCAGTTCCGCCCCCTTATGGGACATCATCCAAAATAGAGAAGCAGCCGGCCGGATTGCCAAATGGGCTATTGAGCTCGGACCTCACGGGTTAAAATATACGCCTCGCACAACAATCAAATCCCAAGCACTTGTGGACTTCATCAATGATTGGATAGAGTTGCAGGCACTGGAGGAAAAGCCAGATAACACTTATTGGACTATTCATTTTGATGGGCCTAGACAATTGGAAGGCTCGGGGGCTATGGTCATATTAAATTCCCCACGAGGTGATAAGTTTTGTTATGTTCTCCGTTTAATGTTCCCTTGCACTAATAATGCAGCTGAATATGAGGCCTTTCTCCATGGTCTTCGGATGGCTAAGGAGATGAATTTAAGCAGGGTTAAGTGCTTTGGTGACTCGGATCTGGTAGTTCAACAGGTGTCTGGCACTTGGGATTCCAAGGATCCACTGATGGCGGCGTATAGAAGAGAGGTGGACACATTGGCTGGTCATTTCAAGGGTTATCAGGTTGACCATATAGACTGGCGAAAGAATGAAGCGGCAGATGCTTTAAGTCGCTTAGGCTCTCAACATAAACCGGTGCCACCCAATGTCTTTCTAGATGTGCTGCATAATCCGTCAGTCAAGATACCTACGGAGGAGGATTTGGCTGTGCCTGATCCGGAGGCTCAGTTGGTGGTGGCTCTTCATGTTATTCTGGATTGGACAGTCCCGTACCTGGCATACATGAACCGGGGCGAGTTACCAGACGATGAAACTTTGGCCTGGCAGATAATCCAGCGATCCAAGTCAATGACCATTATCAATGGGGAGCTGCATCATTGCAGCGTAACAGGGGCGTTTCAGCGTTGTGTGTCTCCTCAAGAAGGTTGTGAGATTTTGCGTGAGATCCACGAAGGAGATTGTGGTCACCACGCCGGTTCAAAATCCTTGGTGGCTAAGGCCTTTCGTCACGGCTTCTATTGGTTGACGGCTCATGCTAATGCCGAGGATTTGGTAAAGAGGTGTGATGGTTGTCAGAAGTTTGCACGCCGCGCTCATGTTCCGGCTCAAGAGTTAAGGATGATTCCAATCACTTGGCCATTTGCAACTTGGGGGTTGGACATGGTTGGACCCTTTAAGAGGTCCAAGGACAAGAAGACCCATCGGCTGGTGGCGGTTGATAAGTTTACCAAGTGGGTAGAGGCAGAGCTAGTTAGTAAGTGTGATGCGGCCACGGCGGTTCAATTCATCAAAAAGGTGATCTTCCGTTTTGGTTTTCCACACAGCATTATAACTGATAATGGTACTAATCTGTCCAAGGGTGCTATGGAAGAATTTTGTCAACATGAGCACATCCGGCTTGACGTATCATCAGTGGCTCACCCCCAATCTAATGGTCAAGCCGAGAGAGCCAATCAAGAGATTTTGAGAGGCATCAAGCCCCAGCTTATGGTTCCTTTAAAGCGGACGCCGGGCTACTGGGTGGAGGAGTTACCTTCCGTGTTATGGAGCATCAATACCACACTGAATAGATCTACGGGTTACACGCCCTTCTTCATGGTTTATGGAGCAGAGGCGGTTCTCCCTAGTGACATCCGTCATGACTCGCCCCATGTGGCGGCTTACATTGAAGCTGATAATGAGAAAGCACGACAGGACTCACTGGACCTGTTAGATGAGGAGCGTGATCTTGTAGTGGCACATTCGGCGATTTATCAGCAAGATTTGCATCATTATCACAACCGCCGAGTTAGAACCAGAGCTTTTCAAGAAGGCGATCTGGTGCTCCGGCTCATCTAGGATCAGACGGATATGCACAAGTTATCCCCACCTTGGGAAGGACCCTTTGTGGTCAGCAAGAATCTGCATAACGGGTCATACTACCTTATAGATGTTCGAGAGCACAAAGACTCACGTAAATCGGAGGAGGAGACCCACCGGCCGTGGAATATCGCTCATCTTCAGCCTTACTATACTTGAGCCACAGGCTCTACTCATGTACATATTTATGACAATGTATATATTATGATCAATATAATAAACCGGAGCCTCAGCTAAAGAGGGGTATCTGTTGTTTTTCTTACATCATGTGTGGTTACATGGGGGCTTCTGTTTATAAAGCGGTGTCCGGTTTACCCCTTGATTCAGGTTATAAAGCCTTATATAAAAATCACTTGGGGGCTTGGTCATACTTGATCCATAGCTACACCTCTTGATCGGTGCAAGGCCACCATAAACATCACTTGGGGGCTTGGTCGTGTCCGAACCATAGCTACACCTCTCGATGGACTCAAAGCCAAAAAAGAGAAATTACTTAGGGGCCAAAGAGAGTGTGGCAAAAGAACAACTCAAACATAGGCACCCACTGAGCACAGCTCAAAATATTGCTTGGGGATTCTTTGCTATCGCAATGAACAAAGAATCTACACTTGTAATAGGATATCAAGCCACAGCTTGGAAGCCTGGTGTATACACCTAACACCCCGGGTTAGCCTGCCTTTTTAAGTAAGTCACTCCGTCCAGGTAAACCTGGTATGACCCGTCGAACTTTGACAAGTCAATCTCATAAGACCCTGAACTTGTCAAAGTTAAAACAACGATTGGTTAAAGATTGAGGTCCATCTTAAAAGGCTTTGTAAAATGGTTTAACTCGGTGGCCTGGTAGCCCATGAAAAGCCTCGAATTTGGGGCCTGGCAGCCCATGAAAAGCCTCTACTACACTTTTTCATATGCTTTTATTTGCCAAGTTTTTCTCCTTTGATGAGATTTATGTTGTTTTTTGTAAAGCTGTGTTCATTAACCCGACTCGACTTTCAACCAGAAATTGTTAGTACATAATTACTTATAATCCGGTGTTTCTTAAACCCGGTCTGGTTTTGACTACAAGTCGACAGTGTTATGTATGGTTAATCTGGTGTTTATCACAACCCGGTACGGTTTTATCATAAACTGGTACAATATGAAAGGAGTTATCATTACTCAAGATGGGGGTTATCACCCTCACAGGTATCATTTATTTTCATATTTGATCATCCTTTTACAGCCTTGGTTATAAACCCTGGCTATATATTTGGGCATCATGACCTGTCCGGCGGTAAACTGCCAGGACACTTTCAACTTCTTGTATGAAGGAACAATTTAAATAACACCGCCACGGATTATATCTTAAAAGCATGGTGGATTCGCAGTATCAGACAAAATAAGTATGCACGATGGCATAGCAGACCAAGTGTTTTCAGCTAGCCTATTACAAGGCGGTTTAAATGCCCGAAAGAATAATTGTTTTCAACAAGGTGTGACAGTATGCAGTAGGCTAAACCGGCCTCCGGATCATGATTCGTCACCGGTCTGAGTTGAAGGCTGTGGATCGTCCTGTGCTGATGCATCCTCCTCCTCTCTACCCAATGGCTGGAAGTCAATGGTTGCCCAATCGATTCTAGTTAAGGATTGGAACACAACTTCATCACTTATAAGGTTTGAGGGGTCAACATCAGGGGCATAGGTGTGGTTACAGATTGGTGGCGTAAGATCTTCTACATCATGTGTTGGTGCAGGAAGTCTTTTATGATCAGAGTCATAAACCGGCTGATAGTGAGAGATATCTGTTTCTACGGCCAATTTGCTCGCTATGGGGCGCATTTCTTTCGTCGGCCTCCGAAGATCATCATTGTTAAACTCTGAGTCGTCCTCTTTTATGCTCGCATACCCTCTGGCGACATCCGACGAGTCAAGATCCAGTATCCATGCCTTAGCCCGCATTAGTGCGGTCAGCGCACTTGCCCTTGCACCTGATCTCTTTAACTCGTCCAAACAAGCAGGCAACATTGACAATTTTTCAATGGTCTCCTTTATCAAAGTTGGAGGCGGTTTGTTATGCGCACCAGTGCAGATGGCTCGTTGAGCTCCGGCATATAACTGCTCTATCAGGGTATAGGGAGCCTTCAGCTTCATCCGCATGTCAGAGCCCAAGTGGGTAATGCGGGTTCCTATGTCATTGCAAGCATCATTAAACTGACAGCCGACGAGATAATGTATATTGCAAAGCTTCAGGTGAGGTACTTACCAAAAACAACAGAGGTCATGGCATTGATCTGCCGCTTTAAACCAGTCAGCTCTTCGACCACCGGTTTAAGGGCCGCCTCTGCATCTTCGGCTCTCTTTTGTAAAGCGGCTTTCTCTATGCCCATGTCTACCTGTTCCTTCTTCAAAGCTTCCTTTAGCTTCTCCATGGCTGTTAAGGCGCTGGTCAATTCTTCTTTGGCTTTGGAGGTCTCTGCTTGCTGGGTTTTAATATTCTCTTGAAAGTCGGTGATTTGGGCTTCCTTTTTGCTCAGCTCAGCCTATCAGAGAAAGACATATTATGAAGTGGCAGTAAAAATTGGAAGTCCCAAGCACATAACATGTTATACACTTGCCACTTGGGGGCTAATGCCTCTTTGCTTGATTATCAGAATTTTTTTAAACAAGTTTCAAGCACAATACAAGTATTGTTCTTGACACTTGGGGGCTAATGTACGTTTGCTCAAAGTGACATCGATTAAAGTCCCGGTTCAGCTTGGAAAGATAAGCCGGCCCTTGTAGACTACACTGACGAAAGTTTCAAGATTACAAAATTAAAAATACCGGTTCATCATCAAATGATAAACCGGCCCTTGGAAGATAAGCATGCAGAATTGGATATTGCAAAGTCCCGATTTAGATTGGCATCATAAATCGGCCCTTGGGGGCTACTGGAGTTGACACTTGAAATTGGATATAAGAGAGAAAAGGTTATATAGTTACCTCATAACACTCCTTCATCAGATTCACTAAACCGGCTTCATAGTCACGGTTTGTGTGCAGACTGTTTAAAAAGCCAGAGTGAAGTTCTTAGGCGCTGAGGTGGGCGTAGCTTGACAAGTATGTGCTCCATTTGCCTTTGCCCATAGCAGAAATATCTTCCTTGGCACTATGCTTTGATAATGCAACAGGATTGCCAGGAGTGGTGTGGCCAACACCAGTGATTATAACATCATCTTCCCGCTCACCAACAGCCTTTACCGGAGTTGACGATTCATCAGCAGCCTTAGTTGGGCTTGACGGTTTATCCTCAGTTGGGACCGGGCTTGCCGGTTTATCAGCCTGAACTATTGCATCAACTTCTACTTGTTCAGTTAAGTCATGGTCTGGGGGTGGCAGATCATCAAGCGTGGCATCAGCATTTGCTCCCTCCGGTTCTGGAATTTTCTTTGGTTCAACAACCACATGGTCGTCAGACGGTTTATCTACACGACCTTTCTTGCTAGGTCTGGCCTTGGCTCTGAAAAAGAAAGATATATAGATCAGTATAACACGTAAATATAAAGCGTCAAAAAGAGTAAGTTTAAGGTGTTTACCCAGGGACGGTCTTGAGGGGCGGAAGCTGTGTGGCCATTGACTCGCCGGATGATGAAGGAGGCGTTCCCTGATAATTTGAATCAGATGGATTAAGAGGCTGTCGGAAATAACCCGCCTTGGGATAAGAAGTATCAGAAGTGTTTGAGACCTCAGATCGGGGCTTCCGAACCGGTGTGTTCGGTAGACCGGCCGAAGTGACTACTTGGACGCTGTGCCGGGTTGTGCGGCGAGCTTCGTGTTGCTGCTTCTTCAAAAGAAAGTTTGGGTCCAAGTGAGCTAGGGGGTGAGAAAATCTTACTTTCTGGACTGCTTGACGGATTTTTTGTGTTGGCAGAGGGTCTGAACCAGAGGAAAGGATAATTACCTCTGCGTCGTCAGCTTGGCTGCCCTCAGCGTCCTCCTTATAATAATCATTGTCAATGAGGTGTATGAAAAATGAGCCAAGAGATTCAAGTTCTACCTCTACGTCCGGATCATCAAGGTCGTCATCAAGGTCTAAACCGATGGGTTCGGCTGCCTTTCTCTTGGCAGGTCTCTTGACAACCTTCGTCTTAGGTTGAGGGGCCTTAGCCATTTTCTCCTGTGGTTTCTTTTTCCAGAATGGGTCATCACCCTGTTTAAAAGATGGATAGAGGATATAAAAGGTTGCACAGTTAAGAATATCAGGTATAAAGCGGAAGTAAGACAACTCTTACAGCTGGCGGTTTGTTCAGTGTGTAAAAGGGGCTTAACCCAGTCCTACTGCAGACAGCTTCCGGTTCATTCAGCATCTTCTTGACATACTCAGTAACTTCATCTTCTGTTAGCTGAATGTCAATATGACATTGAGAGTCTTTTAAGTTCCCTGTGTACTCACACATTAAACCGGGACGGCGGCTTAACGGTAAGATACTCCATGATATCCAGCAACGAACAAAGTCCACCCCTGTCAAACCATTGGCCATGAAAGCTCTGAGCTTGGCGAGTTGTGGTGCGTACGAGGCCCATTCCTTGGCAGCCAATCATTGCGGAAGTGGATGTGTGTTGGGAAGCCGGTGAGCATGGTAACCCGTCAGATGGTTCTCATCTTCAGGGGAAGTGTCCTTACAATAGAACCAAGTCTGTTTCCAATCCTTAGGGTGACTGTGAAGTTTGACGTGAGGGAAGCTAACATCTTTCCTTTTTTGAATGGAGACACCGCCAAGTTCAGTATTGGGCCCATCTATGAATTCAGTACGACGGTTTAAATGGAAAAAATCTCGGAACAACTCGACAGTTGGTTCTTCTTGCAGAGAGGCTTCACAAAACACTTGAAAGTTGCGAATATTGGACACAGAGTTGGGTCCAATATCTTGAGGGTGGATCTGAAAGCTGGCACGTACATCGCAGAAAAACTTGGATCCGGGCAGTTTAAAGCCACAGATCATGTGATCAACAAATGTCACTACCTCGCCGTCCTATGGGGTAGGAGGACTTTCCGGGCCGGGAATACGCCAGTGGATCTCACTTTGTTTTGGTAAAGTGCCAGTTCTGACGCATGCATTCAATTGCTCTTCGGTAAACCGGGAAGGGACCCAGTTACAAGCATAGAACTGTTTGGCCGTTTCGAATAAGGAGCTGAAAAAGATTGATGCCGGTTTAGAATTCATCATTAGCAAGCATAAAGTATTGCAGGTTAAGGAAAAAGCATTCAAGCAAGCAAAATTGTTAAACCGGAGTCTGACAATGGAGGAGGTGAAAAGATAAATGAATCGGCGGTTTAAGAGGGGACTAATGGTACCTGCCTGATTATCATGTTTCAAAAAGCTAAACTGCCTATATTGGTATAAAAGGTACAGATCTAAAGTACCTAAGTGAGGAAAAACAAGTTTCATAGATTGATATGATACTTTCAGATCTGTGGTGTGACAGAAAACTAGAATATATTCAAGCCTAAACTTCAGGTGCTTAAACAATTCGTCAGATTCAGATGAGTTTTTCTATATGAAGCGAATGCTTTAATGAGGAAAAAGGGCGATTATGGCTACGGTCGCACATGACATAACAGATCCAAACTAGCCATTTATGATACTAAGAAGAATAGGGAAGAACGGCGCCGGAGATTTGGTAGACTCCGATGAACACCGAAACCCTAATGGTGGATCTAGAGCAAGGAAAGGAGGAACTTACTGATGCTAATGGAACAGCGGAGGAGCACCGCGTTTCTCTGGTGCGGTCAGGTTGATGCAGCAGCCGTCGTTGGGGCGGAAGCGAAGGTCGACGGCGGCGGCAGAGCTCGAACGTTCGGGCGACGCGAGGAAGAAGACGATGCGAAGGGGCACGAAGGAAAAAAATGAAAAGGACCCTTCGGCTTTATTTATAAGGTGAGATGGATAAGTGTTAGGCGCGAGAATTGAGGAGCCCAAAAATGGGATATGTGACAGCTTTGTCGCCTCGATTGTCAAAGGCTCATTAATGAAGGAAAGATTTAGGCAATCTTTAATAACAGGTGACATCATGCCAGTTTATCATGATCCTGGAAGATGACATCATGGCAGTTTATGAGATTTACGTGAAGATGCAGAAGAAGAAATTTTCCTAAGTATTGAAGATTGACATGAACTAGTTCAAATCTATCTGGGGCCTAATGTTGGGGATATTACTACTGGACATAAACCGACCAGGAGAGGCCGGGTTATCCCCATAATGATTATTATATTTGAAGCCCATAAAGACAAAGATGGTGGCGCTTTATGAAGGCCCAAGGCCCAAAGGCGGGTTAAGGCCTGTAGACATAAACCGACATTGATATGTAAACTTGTGTTGTAAGATAGAAAGAGTAGAGACCGAGTCGGCCTCGGGATTCTGTAGACCGGCGGGCGTCGACCTATGTATATAAAGGGACGACCCGGCGGCGGTTTAGGGACAACAAATAATAACTCGAGAACCAGGCAAAGCGGATTCGCTCCCTGATTATCGAAACCCAAGCAATTCCATCACAACTGGACGTAGGCTTTTACCTTCATCGTAAGGGGCCGAACCAGTATAAACCCTTGCATCCCTTGTCTGCTTTAACCCCTTTAAGCTAACCCGCCGCGATGGCTCCACGACTAAGTCCTTGCATGAGGACATCTGCAGTGACAATCCCACGACAGTAACTTTACTTGAGGCTATATTTTTATTCACCACATGATATGTGTTTTTCTTGGAGCGTCTTGTATGATTTGAGTCTTTGCTTTTTAGTTTGCCACAATCATCCTTGTTGTACACACCTTTTGAGAGGGACACACATGAATCGTGATTTATTAGAATACTCTATGTGCTTCACTTATATCTTTTGAGCTAGGCAATTTTGTACTAGTGCTTCACTTATATCTTTTTAGAGCACGACGGTGGTTTTATAGAAATTGATGAACTCTCTTGCTTCACTTATATTATTTTTAGAGTCTTTAAACAACATGGTAATTTGGTTTGGTCATAAATTTAGTCCTAATATGATAGGCATCCAAGAGGGATATAATAAAAACTTTCATATAAAGTGCATTGAATACTATGAGAAGTTTGATTCCTTATGATTGTTTTGAGATATAAAGATGGTGATATTAGAGTCATGCTAGTGAGTAGTTGTGAATTTGAGAAATACTTGTGTTAAGGTTTGTGAGTCCCGTAGCAAGCACGTATGGTGAACCGTTATGTAACGAAGTTGGAGAATGAGATATTTTTTTATTGTCTTCCTTATGAGTGGCGGTTGGGGACGAGCGATGGTTTTTTCCTACCAATCTATCCCCCTAGGAGCATGCACATAGTACTTTGTTTCGATGACTAATAGATTTTTCCAATAAGTATGTGAGTTATGTATGACTAATCTTGAGTCCATGGATTATATGCACTCTCACCCTTCCACCATTGCTAGCCTCTCTAGTGTCTCTCAACTTTCGCCGGTACCATAAACCCACCATATACCTTCCTCAAAACAGCCACCATGCCTACCTATCATAGCATTTCCATAGCCATTCTGACATATATTTCCATGCAACTTTCCACCATTCTATTTATTATGACACATTCCATCATTGTCATATTGCTTTGCATGATCATGTAGCTGACATCATATTGGTGGCAAAGCCACCTTTCATCATCTTTCATACATGTCCCTCTCGATTCATTGCACATCCCGGTACATCGTCGGAGGCATTCATATAGATTCATATTTTGTTCTAGTATCGAGTTGTAATTTTTGAGTTGTAAGTAAATAAAAGTGTGATGATCTTCATTATTAGAGCATTGTCCCATGTGAGGAAATAGAAAAACAGAGAAAAGTCCAAAAAAGAGAAGGCCCAAAAAAAGAAAAAAATGAGAGAAAAAGAGAGAAGGGGCAATGTTACTATCCTTTTTCCACACTTGTGCATCAAAGTAGCACCATGATCTTCATGATAGAGTCTCCTATGTTGTCACTTTCATATACTAATGGGAATTTTTCATTATACAACTTGGCTTGTATATTCCAACGATGGGCTTCCTCCAATTGCCCTAGGTCTTCATGAGCAAACAAGTTGGATGCACACCCACTTAGTTTTTCCTTTTGAGCTTTCATAAACTCATAGCTCTAGTGCATCCGTTACATGGCAATCCCTACTCCCTCACATTGATATCTATTGATGGGCATCTCCATAGCCCATTGATACGCCTAGTTTATGTGAGACTATCTCCTTCTTTTTGTCTTCTCCACAACCACCTTCTATTCCACCTATAGTGCTATGTCCATGGCTCACGCTCATGTATTGCGTGAAAGTTGAAAAAGTTTGAGAACATAAAAACTATGAAACAATTGCTTGGCTTGTCGTCGGGGTTGTGCATGATTTGAATATTTTGCGTGATGAAGATGGGGCATGGCCAGACTATATGATTTTGTAGGGATAAGCTTTTTTGACCATGTTATTTTGAGAAGACATAATTGCCTTGTTAGTATGCTTGAAGTATTACTATTTTTATGTCAATATTAAACTTTTGTTTTGGATCTTATGGATCTGAACATTCATGCCACAATAAAGAAATTTACATGAATAAATATGTTAGGTAGCATTCCACATCCAAAATTTTGTTTTTATCATTAAACTACTCGAGGACGAGCAGGAATTAAGCTTGGGGATGCTTGATACGTCTCCAACATATCTATAATTTTTGATTGTTCCATGATATTATATTATCTATTTTGGATGTTTTATATGCATTAATATGCTATTTTGTATTATTTTGGGGACTAACCTATTAACCTAGAGTCCAGTGCTAGTTCATGTTTTTCCCTGTTTTTGAGTTTCGTAGAAAAGGAATACCAAACAGACTCCAAACGGAATAAAACTTTCGCGATGATTTTTCTTGGACCAGAAGACACACAAGAGACTTGGATATGAAGTCGGAGGATCCATGAGGCGGACACAAGACCGGAGGGCGCGCCTAGGGGGGTAGGGCACGCCCCCACCCTTGTGGGCCCCTCGTGCACCTCCTGACCTAATTCTTTTGCCTATATATTCCCATATATCCCCAAACCACCAAGGGCATCATTGAAAACACTTTTCCGCCGCCGCAACCTTATGTACCCGTGAGATCCCATCTAGGGACCTTTTTCGGCACCCTGCCGGAGGGGGATTCGATCACGGAGGGCTCCTACATCAACTCTATTGGCCTTTCGATGAAGCATGAGTAGTTTACCACAGACCTACGGGTCCATAGCTAGTAGCTAGATGGCTTCTTCTCTCTCTTTGATTCTCAACCATGTTCTCCTCGATGTTCTTGGAGATCTATTTGATGTAATACTTTTTTGTGGTGTGTTTGCCGAGATCCAATGAATTGTGGATTTATGATCAGCTTATCTATGAATATTATTTGAATCTTCTCTGAATTCTTTTATGCATGATGTGATATCTTTGTAATTCTCTTCGAACTATCAGTTTGGTTTGGCCAACTAGATTGGTTTTTCTCGCAATGGGAGAAGTTCTTAGCTTTGGGTTCAATCTTGTAGTGTCCTTTCCCAGTGACAGTAGGGGCAGCAAGGCATGTATTGTACTGTTTCCATTGAGGATAAAAAGATGGGGTTTTCATCATATTGCTTGAGTTAATTCTTCTACATCATGTCATCTTACTTAATGCGTTACTCCATTCTTTATGAACTTAATACTCTAGATGCATACTGCATAGCGGTCGATGTGTGGAGTAATAGTAGTAGATGCAGAATCGTTTCGGTCTACTTGACACGGACGTGATGCCTATATTCATGATCATTGCCTTAGATATCGTCATAACTTTGCGCTTTTCTATCAATTGCTCGGCACTAATTTGTTCACCCACCGTATTATTTTCTATCTTGAGAGAAGCCTCTAGTGAAACCTATGGTCTCTGGGTCTATTTTCCATCATATAAATTTCTGATCTACTATTTTGCAATCTTTTACTTTCTGATCTATAAAACAAAAATACCAAAAAAATTCTTTATAGTTTATCTATCTCTATCAGATCTCACTTTTGCAAGTAACCGTGAAGGGATTGACACCCCTTTATTGCATTGGGTGCAAGTTGTCTGATTGTTTGTGCAGGTATTCAGTGATTTGTGGGTTGTCTCCTACTGGATTGATACCTTGGTTCTCAAACTGAGGGAAATACTTATCTCTACTTTGCTGCATCACCCTTTCCTCTTCAATGGAAAAACCAACGCAAGCTCATGAAGTAGCATGTTTCGTCAAGTTTGCTATTTTAACCTTCTTCGGGGACTGGCCACAGTCAAATCCATTTCAATTAAAGTAGGAGAAACAGACACCCGCCAGCCACGTTTATGCAAAACTAGTTGCATGTCAGTCGGTGGAACTGGTCTCATGTGCGTGGACATGTAAGGTTGGTACGGGCCGCTCCATCCCACAATACCACTGAATCAAAATAAGACGTTGGTGAGGGAGTCCTGGATTAAGGGGTCCTCAGGTGTCCAGGGTGTGTGATATGGGCCAGACTGATGGGCTAGGAAGATACAAGGTAGAAGGCCTTCCCTTGTGTCTGGATAGGACTCTCCTTTGCGTGGATGGCAGGATTGGCGTCCGGATGTATAGTTTCCTTCTAGTGTAAACTGACTCTGTATAACCCTAGGTCCTTCCGGTGTCTATATAAACCAGAGGGGTTAGTCCGTAGAGGCTATTAGAATTCATATAGGCTAGAAATCTAGGGTTTAGCCATTACGGTCTCGAGGTAGATCAACTCTTGTAACCCCAATATTCATCAAAGTCAATCAAGCATGAAGTAGGGTTTTACCTCCATTAAGAGGGCCCGAACCTGGGTAAACATCATGTCCCCTTTGTCTCCTATTACCTTCGATCCTCAAATGCACAGTTCGGGACCCCCTACCTGAGATCGGTCGGTTTTGACACCGACATTGGTGCTTCATTGAGAGTTCCACTGTGTCATCGGCAGAAGGTTCGATGGCTCGTACGATCATCAACAATGATGCCGTTTTCGGAGAAACCTTCCTCCCCGGTCAACTTTTTGTGTTCGGCGGCTTCACTTTGCGGGCCAATTCAATTGGTCACCTTGAACAGATCGACAGGTACGCCCCTGGTCATCAGATCAGTTTCGGGAGCCTGAATTACGTCCCTGACATCCGAGGAGACTTGATCTTCGAAGGGTTCACGGCCTCGACCACTATTCTTCATCTCCAAGAAGGAAACCCATCGGATCCGTCTTCAGGCACCGCTCAAAGACCAACTATCATCCCTGCCCTGGTTGTAGATCCAGAGCGGACCACCTCATCCGAATATGGGAGTTTGAAACCCACCGGACTCTCTCCTATGACGAAGCTCTTTTCTGGAGACCCAAAGGCAACTATATCTTCGGCAAGCCTGCGATCAAGTAGGACTCTCCCTATCACCAGAGAGCTGAATCCACCTCTAGATGCTAGCTCCAAACTCTCAAGGTCTGCGTCCAGTGAGCACGGCCTCGTAGAACCTACCATGCCCAGCCCCGCAGGTCCCCAGTTCCTCGTTCGGCCTTCGCTCTTAAATGAGGCCCTGGACTTAATGCTATCTCTCGCTATTACGGAAGTGTCACCTCCGAACTAGGCCTAGCCCGGACTAGGGGCTGAGAGCGGGGAATTTTACATCCCACCCACCACCCACTTAGTAGCCACTATTGAGGACTTGACCGACATGCGAGATTACGCCTCCGAAGACATCGACGGTATGGACGACAATGCCGGAGAAGAACTAGGCCAGAATCCGCCCAACACCGGGCGTTGGAGGGCCACCTCCACATACGATGTGTATATGGTGGATACACCTAAAAAGGATGACGACGACGATGGCAGCAAGGACCCAATTAAGGACAAGCCTACCGAGGCACCACCAAAACATCGACGTCAGCGGCGCCGCTCAAAGTCGCGCCGCGAAAAGGAAAGTAATACCGGCACCGGGGACAATGACACTCCAGAGAATGCCGAAGACTCTGACCACCCCATCGAGCCCGCCATAGAGCAGGATGATCAGGAAGACGGACAAGTCAATCCAGGCGAACTTGCCGAGAATGAGGATTCGGAGGATAGTAACTATCTATCGACCGCCGAAGAGGAAGTCAGCCTCAGCAACGAAGATTTCATCCTGCCAGAGGAACCCCTCGAGCAGGAATGCTTCAAGCGATAGCTCATTGCAACTGCGAGGAGCCTAAAAAAGAAACAACAACAGCTTCAGGCCGAACAGGATATGCTCAACGACAGATGGACCCAGGTCCTAGCTGCCCAGGAATATGGCCTCGAACGCCCAACAAAGAGTTATCCGAAGCGTCGGCTACTGCCACTATTCGATGACGAGGCCCTTGAGCCAATACTGTCAAGATACAACCGCGCTGATGAACTAGACCGACCACCGCGTGGGCGAGATAAGGCGGCTACTTACGCCGAACACCAGCTCGCACCACCGCGTCGTCGAGGCAAAGAGGTAGCAGCTCCAGGATACACCTACGAATTACGCCAGGACCTGGACAATAGAGCCGTTCAGGCTAGATCAATTTATGGATCAAGGGGGCAGGCCCCAGCGCAAGATGACGGCCATCAAGCTTGGCGTGATAGGCATAACCTCACCTGGGCTAAAAACCAAACACAGATGTCATCCGAACTCCGTCGTGACATTGTCCGATACAGAGGCGCTACACACCCCTTATGCTTTACTGATGATGTCATGCAGCACCAATTTCCAGAAGGGTTTAAACCCGTAAACATTGAAGCATACAATGGAACGACGGATCCCGCGGTATGGATCGAAGATTTCCTTCTCCATATTCACATGGATCGTGGTGACGATCTCCACGCCATCAAATACCTCCCCCTAAAACTGAAAGGACCAGCATGGCACTGGTTAAACAGTCTCCCAGAAAACTCGATTGGTAGCTGGGAAGATATGGAGGACGCCTTTTAAGACAACTTCCAAGGTACCTATGTCCGACCTCCGGATGCCGACGACCTTAGTAATATAGTCCAGCAACCCGGAGAGTCATCCCACAAGCTCTGGACTAGGTTCTTAATTAAAAAGAACTAAATCGTCGACTGTCCAGACGCCGAAGCCCTCGCGGCCTTTAAACAAAGCGTCTGCGACGAGTGGCTCGCCCAACACCTCGGACAAGAAAAGCCGAAGTCTATGGCAACCCTTACCGGACTCATGACCCACTTTTGTGCGGGAGAATACAGCTGGTTGGATCATAGAAGGAATAGTATGAGCGACCCTGGCACCTCCGAGCCCAGGGATGGCAACGGCAGGCCACGACGCAACAAACATAAGTGTCAAAACAACAATGAAGAAACTGAGGACACGGTGGTTAACGCCGAATTCAGCGGCTCTAAATTCAGACAGCGGAAGAAGCAATTCAAAGGAAATAAAGACGGTTCATCTAATTTGGACAAAATACTCGATCGGCCTTGCTAGATTCATGGCACCCCCGACAAGCCTGCTAATCACTCCAACAGGAACTGTTGGGTTTTCAAATAGGCCGGTAAGTTAAATACCGAACATAAGTGGAAAGGGCCACCAAGTGGGGACGATGATGAGCCCCGCCCAACAAACACAGGGGGACAGAAGAAATTTCCCCCTGACGTGAAAATAGTGAACATGATATATGCCACACATATCCCCAAGAGAGAGCGCAAGCGTGCATTAAGGGACATCTACGCTGTAGAGCCTGTCGCCCCTAAATTCAACCCGTGGTCGGCTTGTCCGATCACCTTCAATCACAGGGACCACCCGACCAGTATCCGTCATGGGGGTTCGGCAGCCCTGGTCCTCTATCCAATCCCGATGGATTCCATCTCACTCGAGTCCTTATGAACGGCGGCAACAGCCTTAACTTGATTTATCAAGATAATATTCATAAAATGGGTATTGACCCATCAAGAATCAAGCCTAGTAACACCACCTTTAAAGGAGTGATACCCGACGTCGAAGCCCTCTGCACGGGTTCATTAACATTGGAAGTAGTCTTCGGCTCGCCGGAAAACTTCCGAAGCAAAGACTTGATCTTCGACATCGTCCCCTTCCGCAGTGGTTATCACACATTTCTCGGACGTATCGCCTTCACCCGCTTCAATGCAGTCCCGCATTATGCTTACTTAAAGCTCAAAATGCCTGGACCCCACGGCATTATCACTGTCAATGGAAATACGGAGCGCTCCCTCCGCACTGAGGAGCATGATGACCCACAAGTATAGGGGATCTATCGTAGTCCTTTTGATAAGTAAGAGTGTCGAACCCAACGAGGAGCAGAAGGAAATGATAAGCGGTTTCCAGCAAGGTATTCTGTGCAAGTACTGAAATAAGTGGTAACAGATAGTTTTGTGATAAGATAATTTGTAATGAGAAACAAGTAACAAATGTAAATAAGGTGCAGCAAGGTGGCCCAATACTTTTTGTAGCAAAGGACAAGCCTGGACAAACTCTTATATGATGTAAAGCGCTCCCGAGGACACATGGGAATATCGTCAAGCTAGTTTTCATCACGTTCATATGATTCGCGTTCGGTACTTTGATAATTTGGTATGTGGGTGGACTGGTGCTTGGGTACTGCCCTTACTTGGACAAGCATCCAACTTATGATTAACCTCTATTGCAAGCATCCGCAACTACAACAAAAGTATTAAGGTAAACCTAACCATAACATGAAACATATGGATCCAAATCAGCCCCTTACGAAGCAATGCATAAACTAGGGTTTAAGCTTCTGTCACTCTAGCAACCCATCATCTACTTATTACTTTCCAATGCCTTCCTCTAGGCCCAAATAATGGTGAAGTGTCATGTAGTCGACGTTCACATAACACCACTAGAGGAGAGACAACATACATCTCATCAAAATATCGAACGAATACCAAATTCACATGACTACTAATAGCAAGACTTCTCCCATGTCCTCAGGAACAAAAGTAACTACTCACAAAGCATAAACATGTTCATAATCAGAGGGGTATTAATATGCATATATGATCTGAACATATGATCTTCCACCAAATAAACCAACTAGAATCCACTACAAGGAGTAATTAACACTACTAGCAACCTACTAGCAGCAATCCCGGACTTGGAGACAAGAATTGGATACAAGAGATGAACTAGGGTTTTGAGAGGAGATGGTGCTAATGAAGATGTTGATGGATATTGCCCTCTCCCGATGAGAGGAGCGTTGGTGGTGACGATGGCGATGATTTCCCTCTCCGGGAGTGAAGTTTCCCCGACAGAATAGCTCCGCCAGAGCCCTAGATTGGTTCCGCCAAGGTTCCGCCTCGTGGCGGCGGAGTTTCGTCCGAGAAGATGGCTTTTGATTTTTTTCCCATCGAAAGACTCCATATAGCAGAAGATGGCCACCGGAGGGCCACCAGGGGGCCCACGAAGTAGGGGGCGCGCCCAGGGGGTAGGGCGCGCCCCCCACCCACGTGGGCAGGGTGTGGCCCCCCTGGTGAAGTTCTTGCTCTCAGTATTTTTATATATTTGGAAAACATTTTTTCCATGAAGTTTCAGGACTTTTGGAGTTGTGCAGAATAGGTCTCTAATATTTGCTCCTTTTCCAGCCCAGAATCCCAGCCATCGGCATTCTCCCTCTTTATGCAAACCTTGTAAAATAAGAGAGAATAGGCATAAGTATTGTGACATAATGTGTAATAACAACCCATAATGCAATAAATATCGATATAAAACCATGATGCAAAATGGACGTATCAACTCCCCCGAGCTTAGACCTCGCTTGTCCTCAAGCGAAAAGCCGAAATCGAAAAATATGTCCACATGTTTAGAGATAGAGGTGTCGATAAAAATAAAATACGGACATGAGGGCATCGTGATCATTCTTAGAACAGCAACTTATATAATTCTTGTCATATGATCTCTAATGCTAGAGTAATAATTCAATCACAATATCAAGTATGAACAAACTACAATATCAGTCATTGAAGCAATTGCAATTTATCATAACATAGGAAAGAGTCAATGTATAAGAGCTTTTCAGCAAGTCCACATACTCAACTATCATATAATCTTTCACAGTTGTTGACACTCACGCAATACTTATGGGTATGGAGTTTTAATCGGACACAGAGAAAGATAGGGGCTTATAGTTTTGCCTCCGAACGTTTTACCTCAAGGGTAATGTCAACAGTAATAGTTCATGAAAACTCACATCCAATTAGCCATATATACCAGGATCTTTCCAACATATTGTGCTTGCCAAAGGATAAAGTTTAAAAAGGAAGGGTGAAAATCACCATGACTCTTATGCAATGTAGGAGATAAAAGTAAAAGATAGGCCCTTCACAGAGGGAAGCAGAGGTTGTCATGCGCTTTTATGGTTGGATGCACAAAATCTTAATGCGAAAGAATGTCACTTTATATTGCCACTTGTGATATGGACCTTTATTATGCAGTCTGTCGCTTTTATTACTTCCATATCACATGATCGTATAAAGCTTATTTCCTCCACACCAATCAATCATACACATTTAAAGAGCAATTTTTATTGCTTGCACCCATGACAACTTACTTGATGGATCTTACTCAATCCATAGGTAGATATGGTGGACTCTTATGGCAAGACTAGTTTAAGGGTATTTGGAAGCACAAGTAGTATCTCTACTTGGTGCTATGAATTTGGCTAGCATGAGGGGGGAAGGCAAGCTCGTCATGTTGGAAGATCCAAGACAATATAATTCATCTCAGATGTAAGAAAACATAACCCATTACGTTGTCCTTCTTGTCCAATGTCAACTCTTTAGCATGTCATATTTTAATGAGTGCTCACAATCATAAAAGATGTCCAAGATAGAATATTTATATGTGAAGACCTCTCTTTCTTTATTACTTCCTATTAATTGCAACGATGACCAAAATTGTGTTTGTCAACCCTCAACAAGTTTTATTCATCATACTCTTTCTATGTGAGCTCATTACTCTCCATAATACTCACATGATCTCTTTGTTTATTTTTGTTTCTTTCTCTTTTCTTTTATTCACTTAGGATCATGGCAAAATAATCAAGCCCTTGACTCAACACTAATCTCCATTATATAGCTCACGGACTCGATTACATAGAAGGATAATAAAGCAAAACTCACGACTAGATCATACTAAGAACTTTTATTCTACTAGATCAAGATATTACCAAAAGGATCGAACTAAGAAAAACGGTAAAGATAAAAGTGATGGTGATACGATACCGGGGCACTCCCCCAAGCTTGGCAGTTGCCAAGTGGAGTGCCCATACCAGATACTCAATTCTTCTTTGTTGGTGGAGACGGTGGTGATTTTGTTGATGGCGTAGGCTTGTCGTCCTTCTTCCAAGGCATAGGCTCACCATCATAGAAAGATGACCGAGTCTCCGGGATCCTCAAATCTGCAGCCAAACTCATCCTTTTGAATCTATATTCATACTCACAGTTTTGGTTTTGCAGGTCATAGATTTGAGCTTGAAGGTGCTCAATTTTCTCGTGAAGCTTGAAGATGGTCTCCCCGATGTTGTGGGCATCCAGCTTGTGAATTCTGCGATCATCATGTGGTTGGAGTTGAGTCCACGCTCCACCATCCTCTGACACTTGAAAACTTGTTGCTCCATTGCTTCGAGCCTTGTCTCCACGCTTTCGGTCCCCTTTGGTCCCTCAGCATCACGGATGTGCAGCAACCCATCACGCATCTCAATGGTTTGAGGGTGTCGCTGCACCTCTGTGAGGTAAGGGTTGATGACCTTCTCAAAGAACTTGTCCTTGGGAGAACTTGGAGACGCCATGATAATCTAGATATGTTAGAAAAACAGCTCGAAACAAAGACATGAGATTTTTGCGTGATACGGGAGTCAAAACCCCCGGGAGATTATATAATGAATTTTTACCGACCAAAATACGTGTCATGTACGAAAACGGAGTCCGGAGAGCACACGAGGTGCCCACGAGGTAGGGGGGCGCGCCCAGTAGGGTAGGGCACGCCCTCCACCCTCGTGTCCTTCCCGGACTGCTGTTTATTTTTCTAAATATTCCAAAACAGATAAATATTGCCTTAAAAACTGTTTTGGAGTCGTTTTACTTACCGTACCACATACCTATTCCTTTTTGGAGTCTGAAACATTCCGAAAAGTGTCCCTTATGTATTCCTCCGGGGTTACGGTTTCAATAACATTGGTTTTAACATTTATGGGATTACCTGAGATATAATGTTTGATTCTTTGACCGTTCACCACCTTCGGATTTGTGCCTTCGAAGTTGTTGATTTTTATGGCACCGGAACGGTAGACTTCCTCGATAACGTAAGGACCTTCCCATTTAGAAAGAAGTTTTCCTGCAAAAAATCTTAAACGGGAGTTGTATAGCAATACATAATCACCTACATTAAACTCACGCTTTTGTATCCATTTGTCATGCCATCTTTTAACTTTTTCTTTAAACAACTTGGCATTTTCGTAGGCTTGGGTTCTCCATTCATCAAGTGAGATAATATCAAATAACCTCTTCTCACCGGCAAGTTTAAAATCATAATTAAGTTCTTTAATAGCCCAATAAGCCTTGTGTTCTAGTTCGAGAGGTAAGTGACATGCTTTTCCATAGACCATTTTATACGGAGACATACCCATAGGATTTTTATATGCAGTTCTATAGGCCCATAATGCATCATCAAGTTTCTTGGACCAATTCTTTCTAGACCTATTAATAGTCTTTTGCAAGATTAATTTGAGTTCTCTATTACTCAATTCTACTTGACCACTAGACTGAGGGTGATAAGGAGATGCAATTCTATGATTAACATCATATTTAGCAAGCATTTTACGGAAAGCACCATGAATAAAATGTGAACCACCATCAGTCATTAAATATCTAGGGACTCCAAATCTTGGAAAAATAACTTCTTTAAGCATTTTAATAGAAGTGTTATGATCAGCACTACTAGTTGGAATAGCTTCTACCCACTTAGTAACGTAATCAACAACAACTAAAATATGTGTATATCCATTAGAGGAAGGAAAAGGTCCCATATAGTCAAAGCCCCAAACATCAAATGGTTCAATAACAAGTGAATAATTCATAGGCATTTCTTGACGTCTACTAATATTACCAATTCTTTGACATTCATCACAAGATACGACAAACTTACGGGCATCCTTGAAGAGAGTAGGCCAATAAAAACCAGATTGCAGTACCTTATGTGCAGTTCTATCTCCAGCATGGTGTCCTCCATAAGCTTCAGAGTGACACTTGCGTAGGATCTGTTACTGTTCATGCTCAGGTACACAACGTCTAATAACACCATCTACTCCTTCTTTATAAAGATGTGGGTCATCCCAAAAGTAATGCCTCAAATCATAGAAGAACTTTTTCTTTTGCTGGTATATGAAACTAGGTGGTATAAACTTAGCAACAATGTAATTAGCATAATCAGCATACCATGGAGCAGTATGAGAAGCATTTAGGACATTTAGTTGCTCATCAGGAAAGCTATCATCAATAGGTAGTGGGTCATCAAGCACATTTCTAACCTAGACAAGTTGTCTGCAACGGGGTTCTCAGCTCCTTTTCTATCAACAATATGCAAAGCAAATCCTTGTAGCAAGAGAACCCATCTAATAAGTCTAGGTTTAGCATCTTTCTTTTCCATAAGATATTTAATAGCAGCATGATCAGTGTGAATAGTTACTTTAGAATCAACAATATAAGGTCTAAACTTATCACAAGCAAATACAACTGCTAAGAATTCTTTTTCAGTAGTAGCATAATTTCTTTGAGCATTGTCTAGGGTTTTACTAGCATATTGAATAACATTTAATTTCTTATCAACTCTTTGTCCTAGAACAACACCTACAGCATAATCAATAGCATCACACATAATTTCAAAGGGTAAATTCCAATCAGGTGGATGAACAATAGGTGCAGAGATCAATGCTTTCTTAAGTATTTCAAATGCTTCTACACAATCATCATCAAAGACAAATGGTATATCTTTTTGTAATAAATTAGTCAGAGGCCGAGAAATTTTCGAGAAGTCCTTAAAGAACCTCCTATAAAAACCAGCATGACCAAGGAAACTTCTTATACCTTTGATGTCCTTGGGACATGGCATCTTTTCAATAGCATCAACCTTGGCTTTATCAACTTCAATACCTCTTTCAGAAACTTTATGCCCCAAGACAATACCTTCATTAACCATAAAGTGGCACTTTTCCCAATTCAAGACAAGATTAGTTTCTTCACATCTCTACAAAACTCGATCAAGGTTACTCAAGCAATCATCAAAAGAAGATCCATAGACGGAAAAGTCATCCATGAAAACCTCACAAATCTTTTCAAAAAAGTCAGAGAATATAACCATCATGCATCTTTGAAAGGTAGCAGGTGCATTACATAAACCAAAAGGCATACGTCTATAAGCAAAAGTACCAAAAGGGCATGTAAAATTAGTCTTTGATTGATCTTTGGCTGACACAGGTATTTGAGAAAAACCATAATAACCATCTAGAAAGCAAAAATGTGTATGTTTGGGCAATCTTTCTAGCATTTGATCAATAAAAGGTAAGGGGTAATTATCCTTCTTAGTAGCCTTATTTAATTTGCGGAAATCAATTACCATCCTATAACCTGTAATAAGTCTTTGAGGAATCAATTCATCTTTATCATTAGGAACAACAGTAATACCTCCCTTCTTAGGGACACAATGGACAGGGCTTACCCATTGACTATCAGCAACGGGATAAATTATACCTGCCTCAAGGAGCTTTAGTATCTCCTTTCTTACCACTTCTTTCATTTTAGGATTCAGCCGGCATTGATGATCACAAACTGGTTTAGCATCTTCCTCCAAATTAATTTTATGTTGACATAGAGTGGGACTAATGCCCTTAAGATCATCAAGAGTATACCCAATAGCAGCACTGTGCTTCTTCAGAGTTTTCAATAATCTCTCTTCCTCATGCTCTGAAAGGTTAGCACTAATAATAACAGGATATATCTTTTTCTCATCAAGATAAGCATATTTAAGAGTATCAGGTAACGATTTAAGCTCAAACACGGGATCACCCTTAGGTGGAGGAGGATCCCCTAGGATTTCAACAGGTAAATTGTTTTTCAGAAAAGGCTCCTATTTAAAGAGTAATTCATGGTCTAGCAAGTATTGCTCTAAAGGATCACTAGGAGGTACGGCAATAGAAGCAAGACCAATAATTTCATCCTTACTAGGTAATTCTTCTTCGCGGTGTTGTCTACTAAATTTAGAAAAATTAAATTCATGAGTCATATCATCTAAACCGATAGTAACAACATCTCTTTTGCAATCTATGGTAGCATTAACAGTATTTAAGAAGGGTCTACCAAATATAATGGGACAAAAGCTATCTTGTGGGGAACCAAGAACAAGAAAATCAGCATGATATTAAGTTTTCCCACACAAGACTTCAACATCTCTAACAATTCCCATCGGTGAAATAGTATCTCTATTGGCAAGATCTAATCAATTTCTTCCATCTCAGCAGGTGCAATATCATGCATAACTTCTTGGTATAAGGAATAAGGTATTGCACTATCACTAGCACCCATATCACATAAGCCATGATAACAATGATCTCCTATTTTAACAGAAATAACAGGCATGCCTACCACAGGTCTAGGTTTATCTTTATCACGGGGTTTAGCAATTCTAGCAGTTTCATCATAGAAATAAATAACATGCCCATCAATATTATCAGATAAGAGATCTTTAACGATAGCAATATTAGGTTCAACTTTAACTTGCTCAGGAGGTGTATATGTTTTAATATTGCTTTTACGAACTACAGTTGAAGCTTTAGCATGATCCTTTATCCTAACAGGGAAAGGTGGTTTCTCAACATAAGAAGTAGGAACAATAGGATCATTATAAGTGATAGTCTTTTCTTCAACTTTAATAGGTGCAACTACTTTTACTTGTATGGGAGGATGATATTTAAACCACTTCTCCTTGGGGAGATCAACATAGGCAGCAAAAGATTCACAGAAAGAAGCTACTATCTCAGAGTCAAGTCCATATTTAGTGCTAAATTTATGAAAAATATCGGTATCCATAAAAGATTTAACACAATGAAAACTAGGTGTCATACCTGACTCCTTACCATTGTCGAGGTCCCAATCTTCAGAGTTACGTTTAATTCTTTCCAATAAATCCCATTTGAATTCAATAGTCTTTGTCATAAAAGAGCTAGCATAAGAAGTATCAAGCATGGTGCGATTGTTACCAGAAAGCCGAGCATAATTTTTTTTGAATAATCATTTCTCTTGAGAGCTCATGATTGGGGCATGAATATAACATTGATTTAAGACTCCCCCAATCTTGAGCGATGCTTTCTCCTTCGCGAGGCCAAAAATTATATATATAATTGCGATCACGATGAACAAGATGCATAGGATAAAACTTCTGATGAAATTCCAATTTCAATCGTTTGTAATTCCAAGACCTCATATCATCCCATAGCCTATACCATATCGATGCATCTCCCCTCAAAGATAAAGGGCAGACCTTCTTCTTAACAACATCTCCGGGTACACCTGCAAGCTTACATAATCCACAAACTTCATCCACATATATCAGATGTTCATCAGGATGTTTTGTTCCATCTCCTAAAAAAGGATTAGCTACAATTTTTCTATCATACCCGAAGGAACTTCAAAGCAAGCACTTTCGTTTTCATTTTCATTTTCAGTAGGTTCAGTAGGTTGAGGAGCAACTCTTTGCTTTACTGGTCGGGGTGAAGATACCCCGAACAAGCCCCTCAGAGGATTACTTTCCATGATAACAAGTGACAGTAAATTTCAGCACACTATATGAATTTTTCCTTACCCAAATTCCACCTACCAAAGGCGCTTCACTCCCTGGCAATGGCGCCAGAAAAGAGTCTTGATGACCCACAAGTATAGGGGATCTATCGTAGTCCTTTCAATAAGTAAGAATGTCGAACCCAACGAGGAGCAGAAGGAAATGATAAGCGGTTTCCAGCAAGGTATTCACTGCAAGTACTAAAATAAATGGTAACTGATAGTTTTGTGATAAGATAATTTGTAACGAGAAACAAGTAACAAAAGTAAATAAGGTGCAGCAAGGTGGCCCAATCCTTTTTGTAGAAAAGGACAAGCCTGGACAAACTCTTATATGATGTAAAGCGCTCCCGAGGACACATGGGAATATCGTCAAGCTAGTTTTCATCACGTTCATATGATTCGCGTTCGGTACTTTGATAATTTGGTATGTGGGTGGACCGGTTCTTGGGTACTGCCCTTACTTGGACAAGCATCCCACTTATGATTAACCTCTATTGCAAGCATCCGCAACTACAACAAAAGTATTAAGGTAAACCTAACCATAGCATGAAACATATGGATCCAAATCAGCCCCTTACGAAGCAACACATAAACTAGGGTTTAAGCTTCTGCCACTCTAGCAACCCATCATCTACTTATTACTTCACAATGCCTTCCTCTAGGCTCAAATAATGGTGAAGTGTCATGTAGTCGATGTTCAAATAACACCACTAGAGGAGAGACAACATACATCTCATCAAAATATTGAACGAATAACAAATTCACATGACTACTAATAGCAAGACTTCTCCCATGTCCTCAGGAACAAAAGTAACTACTCACAAAGCATAAACATGTTCATAATCAGAGGGTTATTAATATGCATATAGGATCTGAACATATGATCTTCCACCAAATAAACCAACTAGCATCAACTACAAGGAGTAATTAGCACTACTAGCAAGCTACTAGCACCAATCCCGGACTTGGAGACAAGAATTGGATACAAGAGATGAACTAGGGTTTTGAGAGGAGATGGTGCTGATGAAGATGTTGATGGAGATTGCCCTCTCCCAATGAGAGGAGCGTTGGTGGTGACGATGGCGATGATTTCCCCCTCAGGGAGGGAAGTTTCCCCGGCAGAACAGCTCTGCCAGAGCCCTAGATTGGTTCCGCCAAGGTTCCGCCTTTTGGCGGCGGAGTTTCGTCCGAGAAGATGGTTTATGATTTTTTCCCATCGGAAGACTCCATATAGCAGAAGATGGCCACCGGAGGGCCACCAGGGGGGCCACGAGGTAGGGGGGCACGCCCAAGGGGGTAGGGCACGCCCCCCACCCTCGTGGGAAGGGTGTGGCCCCCCTGGTGAGGTCATGCTCTCAGTATTTTTATATATTTGGAAAACATCTTCCATGAAGTTTCAGGACTTTTGGAGTTGTGAAGAATAGGTCTCTAATATTTGCTCCTTTTCCAGCCTAGAATCCCAGCTGCCGGCATTCTCCCTCTTTATGTAAACCTTGTAAAATAAGAGAGAATAGGCATAAGTATTGTGACATAATGTGTAATAACAGCCCATAATGCAATAAATATCGATATAAAAGCATGATGCAAAATGGACGTATCAGAGCACACCGCGGCCCTTGTAGCCGAGGGACAGAGCGGCCTCATCAAGCCAAACACTTCATCGGCCATCAAGCCTCTGGGCACCATCAAATGAGTCCGGCCTACCCTGCAGAACGACAGCTTAGTCAGTCCAGCAATGGACTAGCAGTTCCGCCTCCGTCAATCGCCCCATCTAACCATGGCATATGTACCGCGTGTGCATAACTACGCACTTAAAATACCTTGGGCAACGATGGAGGCACATTGCAGACAAGGTTCATAGTGCGGCTCGACCCTATTCAGACCTTAAACCTTTTTATTTCCTTTTTCTCTTCTTCTCATATTACAGGTTCATTAAAACCTAATAACTTCACGGTCGTACAAGGCCCTTTCCCAGGCCCCTTCTATACAAACGATCGCCGATTGCTCCTCTCAAAGGATCTTACACCAAGGCGAAAAGTGGTGCAGACGTGCGGCAGGGTGTCGAGGGGATCTTCAAGACTACCCTTTTATTTTTAGGCCCTGCATACAACTTTCCCTTATTCGCAAATTCTTGGCAAGTAAAATAGCCTTGATGTTTATGGCATCATCTGCAATAGCACGTTTTGACGTATCAAACAGATTATAATGGAAACAGTTTTTTCACCAACCCTTGTTTGGTATTGGTTTATTTCATAATCTGCATTCCTCCTTTGTGTTAAGGTTGCCATACATATATCTTGGTAAGGCTTAAACACCAGGGGCTCTATTCGGCCAAATATATTTTCAAAAAGTCTGAACACTTCTATAGTATACTTCGGCGTCTGGAATTTGGCATTATATGCATTAGCTCTGAATCATGTCTTTGGTCAATAGTTGGGTTGCCCGGCTCCTGTGATTACTATACGTTCCGCTTGTTCGGCTAGGGTGGTAAAGGGAGAACTACTGCAATTGTGTTTCTGGTTCGTCCGGTCAAACACCTCAGTAGAGAAAGCCGAAAACTGAGTGTCATGATACGGCGAGAGCTGGTCGGCGATTCAGTGACTTGCTATAAATCTCTCGTGATTTCTTCCATATTATACAAAGGACTGGCCTTCTTCCAGTCACATGCCTAAGGCATCCCAGTTTGGATAGCCACATACGCACCAGGGGCTAGTTCTTAGTCCCATCGTCTAACTCCTATGGCTAAGTGAAAGTGATAAATCCGCATAGTCTGATTGCCTGGTTCGCTGCGCAGACACCTCCTTTATGGACCAAGACATTGGGTCAAGTGTGATCGTGCACTATCCTGAACACCCCCGTAGCATCTATGTGGGGGCCGAAGCCGATTACTGGTAAACTCTAAGAATTAAAAACAGCCGCATAGGAGGAAAGTAATTTCAGATAAAGGCATAGATATATTACAAAGCCTTGGTTCACAAAACAACATCTGGACAGCTCGGATACATTCACTCAAACATGATATCCTTCGAGCATTGGCCCTCTACTAATCGGGAACCCTCCAGCACGTTGTCAAAATACTACTTTGACTTGCAGTGGTTCTTGCCTTCGGGTGGGCCCTCGGTCACCACGACTGTGGCCTTCATCTTTGTCCAGTCCATCTTGACACGGGAAAAGGCCATCTACGCACCTTCTATGCATGCCGAGCGCTTGAGAGCTGACGGTGTCCTGGACTAGGGGGTACTCACCACATCGTCTCCCGATCAGTTAGATTGGGCCGAGGACCCCATGGCCGCATACTCGTGGGCCAGTTCGGACAACCCCTGCCGCATACAAGGAAGACTCCACAAGACTTGGCGCCCAAGACAAGGACTCTCCGAAACCCTAGGCCTCCAGTGTCTTATATAAACCGAGGCCATGCTAGTCAATAGAATCTCATATTCATTAGATCAGTCTCGTGGTAGACATATGTACTCTGTACTACACCCATATGAATACAATCAAAAGCAGGACATAGGGTTTTACCTCCATCAAGAGGGCCCGAACCTGGGTAAAATCACGTGTCCATGTTACCATCGCTCCAAGACGCCTAGCTTAGGACCCCTACTACGAGATACGCCGGATATTGAACCGACATTGGTGCTTTCATTGAGAGCCTGCTGGGTGTTCATCGCGGATCGATGGGATAACCAGGTGATATTCTTCCGATTAGATCGTTCTATAATGAATAATTTATTTTGAGCCATGTTGCTGGTCTGCACTAATTGTTCGCAGATCAGAAGTATAGGCGGCCGTGTCCATGAGCGACAGGCGCCACCGTTACCTGATGGTCTGGTCATGGACGTGTTGTGGCCGACTAGCCGCGAAGCATACGAGAGCACCAGCCAAATACTAGTCCAACTAGTGGCCAAATCGAAGATGATCGGCCGCTACCTTTTTTCCTCCACCGGCCGAAGTCCCAGGCCAAGTCCCCTGGATGATTTCCTACTGCTAGTAGTGTTCCTGTAGAAAGAGAATCTACACCACGTGAAGCATCAGGGAAGTTATTCAATTTGTTAATTGGTATTATTAGTATATAAGTGCAACACGATCTTCAAGATCTAATCAATGCGCAGTATGCCTTAGCTTAGCTTTTCTAATTCACGTGAAGGCCAAATCTAATGCTTGATTTTTTGTTGATTCTTCGTCAATTTCCACTGCAATTTCTCCTGGAGGATGGTCTGGTTTAATACTAGGTCACCTGGGATCTTGAAGAATTTCCTCTTCGGTCTGCTCCGTGAAAAATAATTCCAGGTTTCATCTTTCCTAACTATTCGGTTAGCACGCAAAGTTATTATGCATGGAATTTTCTCTGTTAGCGTATACTGCATTATTTTGGCAGAGAAATTCTATCGATGTTTGTACCTGGCGTTAGTCCGGCCAGCCTCTCCCTGTCACCTGGGCAGGCCGACCTTCGCTGACATCGCCGTACCACGACGCCATCGCGCCATCGAGCTAGTCTTAGCGCTCAGGCCATATTTACCAAACCTTTTTCGCATAAATTAATTATGCACCCTTTATTTCACTATTATTATTATTATTTCTTGGTTGCACTACTTTGTGTGTGCAGGCAATCTATTTAGGTTGGGCCGTGCCAACACCTGCGCACATCCCTTTGTCAGCATTACCACGCGACTGCTTCACCGGGCCGACCTCGACGCTCAGGCCATATCTCTTTCATTATTTACTTCACTTATATTAATTAAGTAGAAGAATTTTTTTAATATACACTATTATCAGTCATTACTTTTGGTTGACACTATTTTATCTATGCAGCCAATCGACTTAGACTGAGCCACGCTATCGCCTCCATCGACCAAATTGTGTTGTCACCTTGGCGCACAGCCCTTTGTTAGCAACCCCGCGTCGTTGCTTCGTCAACCTAGATACTCAACCGGAGACTCCGGTGTCACCCACCGACCTGCTCCATCACCATGGCTGGACGGGGGGCTTCACCTTTTCGGAGTGTCGAACTCTCCGCTCAGCCACCTCCGGACCAGCCTGGGGGCTGGAACCTTGCCCCCCATCAAGCTCGGACCGCGTCATCAATACCAAACACATTAACTAGCTAAGTTGCCTTCATGCTCAAAGTTTTAAATTTTTAACTTGTGTTTGGTTCGACCAAGCATTATACTTTTTTGGCAATAAGTTGCTTGTGAAAAAAATTCTTGTCATAACTTTGTTTGTGACACACAAATCCAAATACCCTGTTTACTCGGGGGCTTCCTTTATGAAGCCTTTCCTCTCTCATATGATTATACTTGTACGGCTTCGTTCCTTGTTCGTGTATTATGACACAATATGCACCATATTGACTTAAGCGATTTGCATGCTGGGTTGCCTCGCTCCTGTGGTTACCCCTACATTCCCGATTGTTCGGCTAGGGAGTAAAGGGAGCACCTCTGCGATTGTCACGATCGGGTCATCTGAGCCGGACCTCAGACTGGGTGAAGCCGAAAGCTAGCGCTCTTATTGTTTTCAATTATGGTCGGCACACAATGGAACTCATGAGTACAAAAAATCTATTGCACAAGTCTCATAGTAACAATGAGCACCGAAGAAAGGTATCGGTGGGGGTACTATTTTCTTCGAAGATGCTTCTTACACTTCGTCAGTAATATAGCATAAGTTCCCTGAGCGCGCTTTGTCTGTTACAGCCTTATGTCCTGATTGCCTGGTTATCGGAAACACCGTCGATATTCTCGACAGGTGGAGTACATAACACTTTTTGGCCCTTGACCGAAGAAGGAGAAGCCGACGGTCAGTTAAGACGCGTGTAAAGTTCAGGTGAACATAGATATGATATAAGTACATCGGTACATACAATCATTATACATAAAATTCTTTTACCCAAGTCACTTGGGGGCTCTTAAAATTTATATGAGCTGTTTAATAGTAAATGTGTTTTCTTCTTGGTCGTTGCAAAGTCTTTTTCTACCGCTCCTTTTTCGACTTGAGTGTATGGTCAATAGCCGGATAGCCTGTCTTCTCTCTAAAAGCTTCTCGAGTTTAGTTTGCTAAACTGACCTTGGAGAAGTACTCCGCCTTTGGGATAAGGAGCTTGAAGCCATAGGCTAACCCGCGTGAAGTCTTGAGATTGGATGTGTCATGTTAAAGCGCGACAGAAGCACAATTCTTTTTTACAATTTTCGGATTGGCACTGAACACTTGACCTTGTTCGGATGTCATGTTTTTACTGGCGTTTTTTTGGTTTTCCAAGCTTTTGGCACTTTTAAACTATTTGTGTGTTTCAGCACAAGTCTCGAAGTGCAGCGCCGGACATCTTTAGAGATTCGGCAAAACATTCTCGGGTATTGCTTTATATGCATCGGTTTCGAATTGTGTCTTTAGTCAATAGTTGGGTTGCCCGGCTCCTGTGCTTGCCTCCTACATTCCGCTTTGTTCGGCTAGGTGTGCAAAGGGAGAACCACTGCAATTGTGCTTCTAGCTCACATGGTTAAGCACCTCAGTGGAGAAAGCTGAAAACTGACTGTCACAATAAGCGTAAACTGGTCAGCGATCCGATGACTATGTTAAATGATGGGCCATTCATAACATTGGCCGAAGTGTTTATGGCTTGACCTCGACTGTTGCCGAACACTACCGGGGGCTAGTAACTGGCCTCCCAAACTAAATGCTCAATATTTTGCTCTTACATTAGAGCTGAGGTTTCACGATCATGCTTAGCAAGACAACCCAAAAGAAAGGAACCAATAGCGAGACTATTTTCTTTGGAAGACATTTCTTATATTAAACAGTAATACAACATATCTCTCTGCGTACCTTTATTTATAAAACCGTATGGCCGGATTGCCTTGTTTGTCGTAAATCTTTGCCCTTGTAAAGGCTTTATAAAGTAGGACAAACACTCCTCGGCTACTGGCCAAGAAGGTGGAAGCCGATGGTTGGTCAACAAAGTTTTGTACAATACGGATCCGAGCATTGATGTAGGGTTTTACCTCCATCAAGAGGGCCCGAACCTGGGTAAAATCCCGTGTCCATGTTACCATCGCTCCAAGACGCCTAGCTTAGGACCCCTACTATGAGATACGCCGGATATTGAACCGACAACAGCTTCAACTCGGGGCAGCATGTCGGCGAGTCACTTCACCAGGCCAAAGTAGCTGCTAGGAATGGGTTCGTTGGCCAAAGCCGGACTATGATGTCCTTCATGGCCAATCCAGACATCCTATGTAGCTCCGCCAGCTGCATCATCTGGTTGTTCAACAGCGTCGGACGCTCTGGTGCCAGGTACTGTGACTAGAAGAGCTTCTCCATTGTGTTCCCCTCCTGGGCCCGGAAGAACTACATGACGTCGGCCGCACTCTTCGGAAGATCCACAAAGGTGTCTATAGAACTCCATAGTCGAGTGAGCAAGGCATATCTCTGACCACCAAATATAGTTTGCAAAAGAAAGAGCTTACCAGCCGCTATCTTTCCGCCCTGCCGGATCTCCTCTTGAGCCGCCCGGGACTCGGACCGCGCCTCTTTGGCCTCTTGGAGGGCCTTGGTGAATTCGGCCGCCTGGGCCGCAATCTTCTCCTCCAAGGCCTCACACTTGCCGATGGCGTCCTTCAGCTCTTGTTCTACCTTGGCCACCCTATCCTCGTGCTGGCGGCGGGCGACCTGTTCGGTCTTTAAATCTGTAGCTGCTTTATCACCGGCCGCATGGCTCGCCTTCGCCTGCTCCTTGGCCAAGGAAAGGGCGCTCTTGAGGGCCTCGACCTCGGCCGCACTACCTGCAATCATAATCATAACAACATGAGCTTAACTCTGAATTTTCATATCACTTCAGGCATATAAGAGCTCTTTTAAACATACCTTGCGCCTCATCGAACCGCTTGTCAATGCGGACGATTTCATCATCAGCCAGCTGTAGCTTTCGATTGAGTTCGGAAACTTCAGCGGCCTGGGCAGTCGCCACCAACAGGGAAGCCTGTTATTTCAATAGACAAGTATGTTACCTCCTGCGATAGCTATTCAATCCTCTGTTCGGCCTTTTTCAAAACCGACCAAAGTCTCAGGGGCTACTATCTATATACATGCATATTTCCATCATACGAACAGCGTCTAAGAGCATTATGTCGCATACCTCAAAGCCTGTTAGCAGGCTGGTGAAGGCTTCATTCAACCTGCTCTTTGCAGACGGAACCTTTTCAACCACTGCACCCATCAGGGTGCGGCGCTCCTCCACAATGGCAGTGCGTTGTAGTGCCTCCGCCAATGTGTTTGGCACCTCCGGATTCGTGGAGGTCGCCGTTAGAGTCGACGCTCCCTCCTCTTTCAAAGGGGGTTGCTCGCTCGATTCCGAAGCCTCGTGGGTCTCCGGAATGGTGTTCAGCTGGGGGCGGACTGGTCAGGGCCCCCGCCATCGGTCTCCATGGGGCTTGTGCCCCCCATGTTCTCGGCAGCCGAGGCCTCACCCTCAGGCATCGTATTCACAGCCTCCCTCACCTCTCTGTGGCCCGGAGAGGCTCTTCGGGGCAACACCTTGGTGTCATCCGCGATCGTTGGCAGAGAGGCTTGCGGAGGCGTCTCGCTCTCCACCATCTCTGGTGCCAGAGAGTTCCCCTCAGATAGCGATGTTTGGGGGAGGTCACGAGCAGGGCTGAAATACACACAATATAACATGTTACATGAAAAGCATAGAAGACCGAATACTTCTAATAAAACCTTTGGTACTTACGATTCAGCCAGGGGCTTCTCCTTGGGGCACCTCTTGGGGATGTGTTCGGCATTTGAGTCCGAATCATCCGAGAGGGTTATCTTCCCCCTCTTGGACACCCCCTCCTCCGGATCTATGGAGGCTGCCCTTTTCTTTTTCCTCCCCTTGATTGGAGAGCCACTTTCCACCTCCTCCTCCTCTTCGTCTTCATCTCCCTCGTGGGAGGATGGGGCTTCGGTCTCTCCGAACACGGCGTCCGAAGTACCTTTATGGCGGAGGCCGCCTTTGGCCTCCTTGCTCTTCTTCTTGGCCTTCTTCTCTAGTGCCACTAGCATTTTCGTGAGCTGGGGTGTGGCTGGATCTTCAGGCAGCGGAGCTGGACACTTGATCCACTCCGCCTTCGTTGTCCAGCCCTGTGAGAGGGACGAAAACTCATTATGCCTAAGGATTTATGGAACGAAGTGTATGTTTGAATAAAACACTTACCGGAGTAGCCGGATTTGCGCTGTCGAGGCTGATGTCTTCGGTCTTCTTCGGCCACGGCTTCTGGGCCTTGAAGAGCAGCTTCCAGATCTCTTCGTGCATTTTGCCGAAGAAGTGCTGCAGGGTCAGGGGACCTTCCGGGTTGAACTCCCACATATGGAGAGGCCAGCGCTGGTGCTACCTCTTGAGCATGCATTGGTTTTCCCTTGAAGAGGAAAGGGTGATGTAGCATAGTAGCGTAAGTATTTCCCTCAGTTTTTGAGAACAAGGTATCAATCCAGTAGGAGACTACACGCAAGTCGCCTAGTACCTGCACAAACAAACAAGAACCTCGCAACCAATGCGATAAAGGGGTTGTCAATCCCTTCATGTTCACTTATGAAAGTGAGATCTGATAAAGATAATAAGATAAATATTTTTGGTATTTTTGTTGTATAGATTGAAAAGTAAAGATTGCAAAATAAACGATGACAGAAATGGCTAGTTGATGGGACACTAATATGATGTAAAGTAGACCCGGGGGCCATAGGTTTCACTAGTGGCTTCTCTCAAGATAGCATGTATTACGGTGGGTGAACAAATTGCTGTCGAGCAATTGATAGAAACGCGCATAGTTATGATGATATCTAGGCATGATAATGAACATAGGCATCATGTCCGTGTCAAGTAGACCGAAATGATCCTGCATCTACTACTATTTCTCCACACATCGACCGCTATCGAGCATGCATCTAGAGTATTAAGTTCATAAGAACAGAGTAACGCATTAGGCAAGATGACATGATGTAGAGGGATAAACTCAAGCAATATGATATAAACCCCATCTTTTTATCCTCGATGGCAACAATACAATACGTGCCTTGCTGCCCCTACTATCACTGGGAAAGGACACCGCAAGATTGAACCCAAATCTAAGCACTTCTCCCATTACAAAAAAAGATCACTCTAGTAGGCCAAACCAAACTGATAATTCAAAGAGACTTGCAAAGATATCAAATCATGCATATAAGAATTCAGAGAATAATAAAAAAAATTCATAGATAATCTTAATCATAAACCCACAATTCATCGAATCTCGGCAAACACACCGCAAAAAGAATTACATCGAATAGATCTCCAAGAACATCAAGGAGAACTTTGTATTGAGATCCAAAGAGAGAAGAATCCATCTAGCTAATAACTATAGACCCGAAGGTCTGTAGTAAACTACTCACACATCATCGGAGAGGCTATGGTGTTGATGTAGATGCCCTCCGTGATCGAATCCCCCTCCGGCAGATTGCCGAAAAAGGTCTCCAGATGGGATCTCACGAGTACAGAAGGTTGCGGCGGTGGAAAAGTGGTTTCTTGGCTCCCCTGGATGTTTTCAGGGTATAAGAGTATATATGCGAAGAAAGTAGGTCGGTGGAGCTACGAGGGGCCCATGAGGGTGGGGAGCGCGCCTGCCCCTGGGCGCGCCGCCCTACCTCGTGGCCGCCTCGTTGCTTCCTTGACCTCCACTCCAAGTCTCCTGGATTGCGTTTGTTCTAAAAAAGTTCCTCGCGAAAGTTTCATTCCGTTTGATATTCCTTTTCTGCGAAACACTGAAATAGGCAAAAAATCAGCAACTGGCACTGGGCCTCCAGGTAATAGGTTAGTCCCAAAAATAATATAAAACTGCATATTAGAGCCCATTAAACATCCAAAATAGATAATATAATAGCATAGAACAATCAAAAATTATAGATACGTTGGAGACGTACCAGCATCCACAAGCTTAATTCCTGCTCGTCCTTGAGTAGGTAAATGATAAAAACAAAATTTTTGATGTGGAATACTACCTAACATAATTTTCAATGTAAATTTCTTTATTGTGGCATGAATATTCTGATCCGAAAGATTCAATACAAAAGTTTAATATTGACATAAAAATAATAATAATACTTCAAGCATACTAACAAAGTAATCATGTCTTCTCAAAATAACATGGCCAGAGAAAGTTATCCCTACAAAATCATATAGTCTGGCTATGCTCTATCTTCATCACACAAAATATTTAAATCATGCACAACCTCGATAACAATCCAAGCAATTGTTTCATACTTTTGATGTTCTCAAACTTTTTCAACTTTCACGCAATACATGAGCGTGAGCCATGGACATATCACAATAGGTGGAATATAATGGTGGTTGTGGAGAAGACAAAAAGGAGAAGATAGTCTCACATCAACTAGGCGTATCAACGGGCTATGGAGATGCCCATCACTAGATATCAATGTGAGCGAGTAGGGATTGCCATGCAACGGATGCACTAGAGATATAAGTGTATGAAAGCTCAACAAAAGAAACTAAGTGGGTGTGCATCCAACTCACTTGCTCACGAAGACCTAGGGCATTTTGAGGAAGCCCATCATTGGAATATACAAGCCAAGTTCTATAATGAAAAATTCCCACTAGTATATGAAAGTGACAAAATAGGAGACTTTCTATCATGAAGATCATGGTGCTACTTTGAAGCACAAGTGTGAAAAAAGGATAGTAGCATTGCCCCTTCTCTCTCTTTCTCTCATTTTTTTATTTGGGCCTTTTTTCTCTTTTTATGGCCTCTTTTTTCATACGGAATCTCATCCCGACTTGTGGGGGAATCATAGTCTCCATCATCCTTTGCTCACTGGGACAATGCTCTAATAATGATGGTCATCACACTTTTATTTGCTTACAACTCAAGAATTACAACTCGATACTTAGAACAAAATATGACTCTATGTGAATGCCTCTGGCGGTGTACCGGGATAATGAATCAAGAGTGACATGTATGAAAGAATTATGAACGGTGGTTTTGCCACAATTACGATGTCAACTACATGATCATGCAAAGCAATATGACAATGATGAAGCGTGTCATAATAAACGGAACGGTGGAAAGTTGCATGGCAATATATCGCAGAATGGCTATGGAAATGCCATAATACGTAGGTATGGTGGCTATTTTGAGGAAGTTATATGGTGGGTTTATGGTACCGGCGAAAGTTGTGCGGTACTAGAGAGGCTAGCTATGGTGGAAGGGTGAGAGTGCGTATAATCCATGGACTCAACATTAGTCATAACGAACTCACGTACTTATTGCAAAAATCTATTAGTTATCGAAACAAAGTACTACGCGCATCCTCCTAGGGGGATAGATTGGTAGGAAAAGACCATCGCTCGTCCCCGACCGCCACTCATAAGGAAGACAATCAATAAATATCTCATGCTCCAACTTCATCACATAACGGTTCACCATACGTGCATGCTATGGGAATCACAAACTTTAACACAAGTATCTCTCAAATTCACAACTACTCAACTATCATGACTCTAATATTACCATCTTCATATCTCAAAACAATCATCAAGTATCAAACTTCTCATAGTATTCAATGCACTTTATATGAAAGTTTTTATTATACCCATCTTGGATGCCTATCATATTAGGACTAATTTCATAACCAAAGCAAATTACCATGCTGTTCTAAAAGACTCTCAAAATAATATAAGTGAAGCATGAGAGATCAATAATTTCTATAAAATAAAACCACCATTGTGCTCTAAAAAGATATAAGTGAAGCACTAGAGCAAAATTATCTAGCTCAAAAGATATAAGTGAAGCACATAGAGTATTCTAATAAATTCCGATTCATGTGTGTCTCTCCAGAAGGGTGTGTACAGCAAGGATGATTGCGGTAAACTAAAGATCAAAGACTCAAATCATACAAGACGCTCCAAGCAAAACACATATCATGTGGTGAATAAAAATATAGCCTCAAGTAAAGTTACCGATAGACGAAGACGAAAGAGGGGATGCCTTCCGGGCATCCCCAAGATTAGGCTTTGGTTGTCCTTGAATTTTACCTTGGGGTGCCTTGGGCATACCCAAGCTTAGGCTCTTGCCACTCCTTATTCCAAAATCCATCAAATCTTTACCCAAAAACTTGAAAATTTAACAACACAAAACTCAACAGAAAATCTTATGAGCTCCGTTAGTATAAGAAAACAAACCACCACTTTAAGGTACTGTAATAAACTCATTCTTTATTTATATTGGTGTTAAACCTACTATATTCCAACTAATCTATGGTTCATACCCCCCGATACCAGCCATAGATTCATCAAAAAAGCAAACAACACACGAAAAACAGAATCTGTCAAAAACATAACAGTCTGTAGCAATATGTAGGTTTAGAATACTTCTGTAAGTCCAAAAATCCTAAGAAATTAGGAAATCCTAAATAATTTGTATATTGATCTACTTCAGTTGGAATTAGTATTTTATCGCTCTCTGGTAAAAAATAAAAATTATTCTCGTGAGCGCATACTTTCTATTTTTTTTCCAGCAAGATCAAACAACAATCAACCAAGAAGATCCTAAAGGCTTTACTTGGCACAAACACTAATTAAAACATAAAAAACACAATCATAACAGAGTATATATGATTTATTTATTACTAAACAGGAACAAAAATCAAGGAACAAAATAAATCTGGGTTGCCTCCCAACAAACGATATCGTTTAACGCCCCTAGCTAGGCATTGAAAATTTCAATGATGCTCACATGAAAGACAAGAATTGAAGAACAAAGGGATCATCATGAAACGCGTGACAAACACATCTAAGTCTAGAATACTTCGTATGCATAGGCATCTTATAGGCAAACAAATTATCATAGCAAGCAAAAGCTAGCATATGCAAGGAAGCGTAAAGAAATAATAGCAATCTCAACATAACGAGAGGTAATTTAGTAACATGAAAATTTGTACAATCATATTTTCCTCTCTCATAATAATTGTATGTGGGATCATAAGAAAATTCAACAGAATAGCTATCACATAAAATATTTTCAACATGATCCACATGCATGCAAAGTTGACACTCTTCCAAAATAGTGGGATTAACATTAACTAAAGTCATGACCTCTCCAAACCCACTTTCAATAATATTGCAAACTCTATTATCAATCTCATATTCATCATGGGGCTTAAATAAATTTTCAAGATTATCAGAAGAATCACCCAATCATGATCATTGCAACAAGTAGTGGACATAGCAAAACTAGCATCCCCAAGCTTAGGGTTTTGCATATCATTAACACAATTGACATTAATAGAATTTATAATAATATCATTGCAATCATGTTTTTCATTAAAGGAGCTATCATGAATCACTTCATAAATTTCTTCTTTCAACACTTCATCACAATTTCTAGATTCATGAATTTCAAGAAAAAACTCATAAAGATAATCTAGTGCACTCAACTCACTAGCAATTGGTTCATCATAATTGGATCTTTTAAAAAGATTAGCAAGTGGATGAGGATCCATAAACTCTTAGCAAGCGAAGATGCAAGCAAAAAGAAGGCACATGGCAACACAAGATCGAACGGAAGAAGGGCGAATAAAACGACAAAGGTGAAGTAGGGGAGAGGAAAACAAGAGGCGAATGGCAAATAATCTAATGCGAGGGATAAGAGTTTTTGATGGGTACTGGGTATGTCTTGGCTTGAGTGTAGATCTCCCGGGAAACGGCGCCAAAAATCCTTCTTGCTACCTCTTGAGCATGCGTTGGTTTTCCCTTGAACAGGAAAGGGTGATGCAGCAAAGTAGCGTAAGTATTTCCCTCAGTTTTTGAGAACCAAGGTATCAATCCAGTAGGAGACTACACGCAAGTCGCCTAGTACCTGCACAAACAAACAAGAACCTCGCAACCAACGTGATAAAGGGGTTATCAATCCCTTCAGGGTCACTTACGAAAGTGAGATCTGATAAAGATAATAAGATAAATATTTTTGGTATTCTTGTTGTATAGATTGAAAAGTAAAGATTGCAAAATAAACGGTGACAGAAATGGCTAGTTGACGGGAAACTAATATGATGTAAAGTAGACCCGGGGGCCATAGGTTTCACTAGTGGCTTCTCTCAAGATAGCATGTATTACAGTGGGTGAAAAATTACTGTCGAGCAATTGATAAAAAAGCGCATAGTTATGATGCTATCTAGGCATGATCATGAACATAGGCATGACGTCCATGTCAAGTAGACCGAAATGATTCTGCATCTACTACTATTACTCCACACATCGACCGCCATCCAGCATGCATCTAGAGTATTAAGTTCATAAGAACAGAGTAACGCATTAGGCAAGATGACATGATGTAGAGGGATAAACTCAAGCGATATGATATAAACCCCATCTTTTTATCCTCGATGGCAACAATACAATATGTGCCTTGCTGCCCCTACTGTCACTGGGAAAGGACACCGCAAGATTGAACCCAAAGCTAAGCACTTCTCCCATTGCAAGAAAGATCAATCTAATAGGCCAAACCAAACTGATAATTCGAAGAGACTTGCAAAGATATCAAATCATGCATATAAGAATTCAGAGAAGAATCAAATATTGTCCATAGATAATCTTAATCATAAACCCACAATTCATCGGATCTCGGCAAACACACCGCAAAAAGAATTACATCGAATAGATCTCCAAGAACATCGAGGAGAACTTTGTATTGAGATCCAAAGAGAGAGAAGAAGCCATCTAGCTAATAACTATGGACCCAAAGGTCTGTGGTAAACTACTCACACATCATTGGAGAGGCTATGGTGTTGATGTAGAATCCCTCCGTGATCGAATCTCCCTCCGACAGATCGCCGGAAAAGGTCCCCAGATGGGATCTCATGGGTACAGAAGGTTGTGGCGGTGTAGAAGTGGTTCCGTGGCTCTCATGGATGTTGTCAGGGTATAAGAGTATATATATGGGCGAAGGAAGTAGGTCAGTGGAGCTATGAGGGGCCCACAAGGGTGGGGGTTCGCCGCCCTACCTCGTGGCCTCCTCGTTGCTTCCTTAACCTCCACTCCAAGTCTCCTGGATTGCGTTTGTTCCAAAAAAAGATCCTCGCGAAATTTTCATTACGTTTGGATTCCGTTTGATATTCCTTTTCTGTGAAACACTGAAATAGGCAAAAAAACAGCAACTAGCACTGGGCCTCCGGTTAATAGGCTAGTCCCAAAAATAATATAAAAGTGCATATTAAAGCCCATTAAACATCCAAAACAGATAATATAATAGCATGGAACAATCAAAAATTATAGATACATTGGAGACGTATTAGCTGGCAGGGGAGGATCCGGCGGAAGAGCATCACCTAAATCACGTCGGTGAGGTTGGTGTTCTTGCTTATCATGTTTTTGATGTGCTTTTGCGGCGTCATCACTTTCACGGTCGACCCCCAATCTAGACCCTTGTTGGTCCATGATGCGAGCTGCATAGGGGATCCGGATCTAAACTCAGGAGTGGCCGCCCATGTGGCCCCGAGGGGTCCGGTGATGTAGAACCACTCCTGCTGCCATACCTTGGCGGTCTCCATGAAGGCCCCTTTGGGCCAAGTGGTGTTGGGGAGCTTGCTTACCATGGCACCGCCGCAGTCCGCGTGTTGCCCGTCGACCACCTTCGGCTTCACGTTGAAGACCTTTAGCCATAAGCTGAAGTGTGGGGGGTGCGGAGAAGCGCCTTGCACACGATGATAAACGCCGAGATGTGGAGGAAAGAATTTAGGGCTAGATCATGAAAATCTAGCCCATAGTAGAACATGAGGCCATGGACAAAGGGGTGGAGAGGAAACCCTAGCCTGCGGAGAAAGTGGGGGATGAACACAACCATTTTGCTAGGCTCCGGAGTGGGGATGACTTGCTTCTTGGCAGGGAGCCTGTGCGCGACGTCCGCAGTCAGGTACCCCGCCTCCCGAAGCTCCTTGATGTCCTTCTTCGTGACGGAGGAAGCCACCCACTTGCCCTGTGAGCCGGATCCGGACATGGCTGGAGAGGTTGGTGGCGGTGGGAAAGGTTGAAGCTTGGGCGCTGAAGCTTGAGGATGGGAAACAGGAGAAGGTAGAAGGCGTGGGGTGAAAAGAGGGATCTTTATCCACTTATATAGGCAGTGAATATCAAGCGCCCCCCCTAAGCCTTAAAACTTGCCTGTTCCCAAGGGGTTGTGCGAATGGCACGGTTGGATTACCCAAACCCATATTGATGAGGATCCCGCAATAAGTGGGCACGATCTCTGCTTTGACAAGACATCTCAATGGAGGCCGCACCTCCAAACGCGAAGCGGGAGGCCAAAAAATGGTTCGAAATGATAAAGAGGCCAGATGTAGCATTTCGCCAAAAAAGTTGTCAGTTGACAGACATAATTTTGATTAAATATTTTGCCTTCATGGCTGAGGGTTGTAACCGTCATGCAGAGCCATATATAGTTCTTTTATTCAGAAGATTGCTTGGAAGTATTCGGAGGAGGAACCTGCCTTGCAATGCCGAAGACAATCTACGTGTCGTGTCATTGAAGACTAGTTCAGGAGCTACTGAGGGAGTCCTGGATTAAGGGGTCCTCAGGTGTCCGGGTTGTGTGATATTGGCCGGACTGATGGGCTGTGAAGATACGAGGTAGAAGGCCTTCCCCCGTGTCCGGATAGGACTCTCCTTTGTGGGGATGGCAAGATTGTCGTCCGGATGTATAGTTTCCTTCCTCTGTAAACCAACTCTGTATAAGCCTAGGTCCTTCCGGTGTATATATAAACCGGAGGGGTTAGTCCGTAGAGGCTATCCGAATTCATATAGGCTAGACATCTAGGGTTTAGCCATTATGATCTCGAGGTAGATCAACTCTTGTAACCCCAATATTCATCAAAGTCAATCAAGCAGGAAGTAGGGTTTTACCTCCATTAAGAGGGCCCGAACCTGGGTAAACATCGTGTCCCCTTTGTCTCCTATTACCTTCGATCCTCAGACGCACAGTTTGGGACCCCCTACTAGAGATCGGCCGGTTTTGACACCGACAGTTGGTGGTAAGCAGTATGACTATCACCGCCCACAACTCTTTGTGTTCTACTCGTTCATATCATCTATGCATAGACCTGGCTCATGATGCCACTGTTGGGAAACGATGCATGGAAAACAAAAAAAATCTACACACATGCAATGATCTATCCATCGAGATGCATAGCAACGAGGGGAGAGTGTGTCTATGTACCCTTGTAGACCATAAGCGAAAGCGTTTCACAATGCGGTTGATGTAGTCGAACTTTCTTCGTGATCCAACCGATCTAGTACCGAATGTACGGCACCTCCGCGTTCGGCACACGTTCAGCTCGGTGACATCCCTCCGCAAGACGTCGAGGTAGTAGATGAGTTCCGTCAGCATGACGGTGTAACACCCTGGATGTAACTTGCCATATTTGTAACTCCGACTCTTGCCATTTTCGGCTTTAAGTTATGTGATTCCCTTCGTGGTTGGGTTTTTGTCCTTGTTTTTCTTTTTGTTCAAGTCATGCATTTCATATCATGTCATCATGTGCATCGCATTTGCATTCGTGTTCGTCTCATGCATCCGGGCATTTTCCACGTTGTCCGTTTTGCAATCCGACACTCCCACATGCACCGGCGCACCCCTCTTGTCTCATTTCGTGAGCGGGTGTTAAATGTCCTCGGAATGGGGCGAGATTTGTCAGGTGGCCTTGGTACACCACCGGTAGACCGCCTGTCAAATTTCATTCGATTCGCAGGCCGTTTGATACTCCAACGGTTAACCAGGTAACCGCAAAGGCCTCTTGTGTGTTGCAGCCCAACACCCCTACAAAACGGCCCAATAACCCATCTAAACCATCTCCATGTCCTCCGTCGTCAGATCACGATCGTGTGGGCGAAAACTACACCTCATTTGGACACTCCAAACTCCCTCTACCTATAAATTTGTGATCCCCTCCGAATTTTCGCGCAGTCCAAACCCTAGCTCCATCCTCCTCCGCGCCGCCGGACGTGTCCGCTCCGGCCGGACGAGTCTGCCTCCGTCCCAGCGAACGGCGAGCCGCCACGTGGCAAGCGCCGCCGCCCCGCCGCCGTGGCCCAGCGAGCCCGAGGAGGGCCCGCCCGGCCCATCGCGCCGCGCCTCCCGCGCGCCTACGTCGTCGCCCGGCCTCTCCCTGCCAGCACGCCACCTTGCCTCTCCGGCCAGCGCCGCCCCGCCGCCGGCCGCCGAGCTCCTTCACACCTCCCGCCGCCGGCCGCCAAGCTTCGCGCCTCCCACCGTCGACCGCCGCCCTCCGCGCCTCCCGCCACCGTCCGACGTCCTCCGCGCCGTCCGCCATCGTCCATGCCTTCTCCGGAGAGCTCCGCGAACTCCGACCACTTCTCCAGCGAGGATCTGGCCAGATCCGTCGCTGCCTCGATCTGCATGCCTGAGTCAACCCTAGATCTCGGAGAGGTCTATTTCTTCTAAGTCCCTTTTCTGCATCATTTTTATGCTCCCTTCATCACATCGTATCTCAGTGACCGTAGCTCCAAATGATGCATAGATATGTCGAATTGTTCGTATCATTGAGCTCTTTATGCTAGTGGCATTTCCATGCATGATACTGTCTATTATGATGCCATTTTCATTGATGCAAGAGTGCTATAAAATGTTAACTGCTGGTACTTATCAGTTTATGAGGTTTTGTCATTTTTGTTGCATTTGATGTGTGCATCGTATGATCTTGAGGTCTACATGTGTTTTGACCTACATCGTGCCATCTTTACGGAGGTGCTTGTCTTGTATTTTTGTGATCTATTTGGTGACTAGCATAAGCATGCAAACTAGGCTTCGTGATGTTGCTGTTTTCAGGGACTTAGGATTTTGATGCCATGTAAACTTGATGCTACAGTGAGATCCATGATTATTTTGGGATACTTCAGTAAGGATGTTTTGAACATGTGGTTATGCTCTATACATCTATGCCCCTGTTTGAAATTATGGAGTTGTATAGAATGTAATTTGCTTGCTCTACTTTTGCTATAAAATGTTCCTGGCAGAATGTTAACATGTTAATCAATATTGACATGGTTGTTGCTAGTGATCCATGCATGCTATGAACCTTATCTTGCCATGGTTAGCTTCATGAACATGTCATGTTGCTATTGATATGATTATATTGTCATGCAATGCTTTGTGGTGAGAGGCATGAGCTCGCAAAGTTGCTATTGTGAATCTGTTTATGACATGCTCTATTTTTCTGCTAAGTCTGAAACTATTAATAAAACTTGCTATGTTGACATGGGTGCCATCATATCTTCTGTGCTCTTTTGACTCATGTTCAGTACGTGACTTTTGTTCTGTGCTTTTAGTAGAATCACGCCATGCCTTTATTTGCTATGATATGTTCCTGTAGCAGGTTGTTTGCTAGCTCTAAACAGTGCTTCCTGATGTTGTTTTTGACATGCTAGTATTTTCACTAAGTCTGTGAATGCTGATATCTTTTGCACTTTTGACATGCTTGTTTGAACCTGCTCTTGTGTGTTTTAGCCGTAGCTCAGTGTTCATGTTTTGTCAAGTATCACTTTTACATCACTGCCATATACTTTGTTGTTATGTTGGAGTGCGGTAGCTTAGTTTCTTGTTGCATTCTAGATGGCATCGTGCTGTTAATTGCAGAATAACACCATTCTTGTTTTGCTTGCCATTTGCAAACCGTGCATCCGTTTCCGGTGATATTTATATCGATTTCAACCGAAATCATCTCATCTTTCCAGCGGCACACTTGGTTTGCCAAGTTGATGCCTTGATCATTCTTTCCCTTCCGGAGCACGCATATGCATTGCATATCATGTCTTGCATATCATGCCATGTATTGCATCATGTTGCTTGTGCATTGCACCATGATTGATTGTTGGTCCTTTGCTTGTGTTCTTTCTTTGGGTAGAGCTAGGAGATGAGTACATGAACGAGGAACCTGTTGAGTATGCTAACGAGGATCAAGCTTTCCACAACTCTGAGAACTTTGCAGGCAAGATGACCATACCCTCGAAATCACTTCTATCTTTGCTTGCTAGTTGTTCGCTCTATCATTATGTCGCGCTACCTACCACTTGCTTATCATGCCTCCCATATTGCCATGTCAAGCCTCTAACCCACCTTCCTAGCAAACCGTTGTTTGGCTATGTTACCGCTTTTGCTCAGCCCCTCTTATAGCGTTGCTAGTTGCAGGTGAAGTTGAAGTTTCTTCCATGTTGGAACATGGATATGTTGTGATATTATTATTATATCTTATCTACTTTAATGCATCTATATACTTGGTAAAGGGTGGAAGGCTCGGCCTTATGCCTGGTGTTTTGTTCCACTCTTGCCGCCTTAGTTTCCGTCATACCGGTGTTATGCTCCTTGATTTTGCGTTCCTTACGCAGTTGGGTGTTATGGGAACCCCTTGACAGTTTGCTTTGAATAAAACTCCTCCAGCAAGGCCCAACCTTGGTTTTAACATTTACCACCTAAGCCTTTTCCCTTGGGTTTTCGCCAGCCCCAGGGTCATCTTTATTTTAAACCCCCGGGCCAGTGCTCCTCTGAGTGTTGGTCCAAACTAGAGCACCGTGCGGGACCGTCCCTTGGCAACGCAGCTTATGTTGGTACCTGTACACTTAGCTTATCCGGTGTGCCCTGAGAACAAGATATGTGCAGCTCCTATCTGGATTTGTCGGCACAGTCGGGTGGTCTTGCTGGTCTTGTTTTACCATTGTCGAAATGTCTTGTAACCGGGATTCCGAGACTGACCGGGTCTTTCCGGGAGGAGGAATATCCTTCGTTGACCATGAGAGCTTGTGATGGGCTAAGTTGGGATACCCCTGCAGGGTATAAACTTTTGAGAGCCTTGCCCGCGGCTATGTGGCAGATGGGAATTTGTTAATATCCGATTGTACAGAACTTGACACTTAACTTAATTAAAATGAATCAACCGCGTGTGTAGCCGTGATGGTCTCTTTTCGGCGGAGTCCAGGAAGAGAACACGGTCTTGTGTTATGCTTGAGCGTAAGTAGCTTCAGGATCACTTCTTGATCACTTCTAGCTTCTCGACCGTTGCATTGCTTCTCTTCTCGCTGTCTTTTGCGTACGTTAGCCACCATATTGCTGAGTGCTTGCTGCAGCTCCACCTCACTACCCTTTCCTACCCATAAGCTTAAATAGTCTTGATCTCGCGGGTGTGAGATTGCTGAGTCCTCGTGACTCACGGATACTTCCAAACAGTTGCAGGTGCCGAGGATACCAGTGCAGATGACGATACCGAACTCAAGTGGGAGTTCGACGAGGATTCGGGCCATTACTATGTTTCTTTTCCGGACGATCAGTAGTGGAGCCCAGTCGGGACGATCGGGGATCTAGCATTTGGGGTTGTCTTCCTTTATTTTGGTTCCGTAGTCGGACCTTTGAGTGTATTTGGATGATGTATGGATTATTTATGTATTGTGTGAAGTGGCGATTTGTAAGCCAACTCTTTATCCCTTTCTTATTCAGTACATGGGATGTGTGAAGATTACCCCTCTTGCGACAAGCCTACCATGAGGCTATGCCTCTAAGTCGTGCCCCGACATGTGGGAGATATAGCCGCATTGTGGGTGTTAGAGACGGCATGGTGACGGCGATGGTGAAGTGATCTCCATAGGGCTTCTCCTAAGCACTATGAAAATATAACCGGGGGTGTAAACGGTGGAGGGGGACACCACACATGGCTAACAATTGATCTGGTGTGTGCTAGGCGCCCCCCTCCCACATATATATAGGTGGGAGGGGGAGGTGAGAGGCCAGGGTGCACCCTAGGGCTGGCCCCCGGCCCCCTAGGGGCCCTGCCTTGCCCTGCGCCCCCCTGCCATGTTTCTTCAAGGGGGAAGGAAAGAGGGGGAGAGGGAAGGAAGTGGGAATCCTAATCCACACTTCCCTTTCCCTTCTCCCCTTTCCTTCTCCTCCTTAGGCCGGCCCATATGGGGGGCACACCAGCCCCTTGTGGCTGGTCCGTTTCCCCTCTTGTCCCATATATTTTCTCAGGGGTGCCCGGAACCCCTTCTCGTGACCCGATAAGTACCTGGTACACCCCGAAACACTTCCGGTGTCCAAATACCATTGTCCTATATATCAATATTTACCTCTCGACCATTTCGAGACTCCTTTTCATGTCCGTGATCTCATCCGGGACTCCAAACAACATTCGGTCACCAAATCACATAACTCATATAATACTATATCGTCAACGAACGTTAAGCGTGCGGACCCTATGGGTTCGAGAACTACATAGACATGACCGAGACACCTCTCCAGTCAATAACCAATAGCGGAACCTGGATGCCCATATTGGCTCCTACATATTCTACGAAGATCTTCATCGGTCGAACCATTATGACAACATACGTAATTCCCTTCATCCATCGGTATGTTACTTACCCGAGATTCAATCGTCGGTATCTTCATACTTAGTTCAATATGATTACCGGCAAGTCTCTTTACTCGTTCCGTAATACATCACCTAGTGACTAACTCCTTAGTCATTTGCTTGCAAGCTTATGATGTGTATTACCAAGAGGTCCCAGAGATACCTCTCCGATACTCGGAGTGACAAATCCTAATCTTGATCTATGCCAACTCAATAAACACCTTCGGAGATACCTGTAGAGCATCTTTATGATCACCCAGTTATGTTGTGACATTTGATACCACACAAGGTATTCCTCCGGTATCTGGGAGTTGCATAATCTCATAGTTGAAGGAATATGTATTTGACATGAAGAAAGCAATAGCAATAAAACTGAATGATCATTTTGCTAAGCTAACAGATGGGTCTTATCCATCACATAATTCTCCTAATGATTTGATCCCGTTATCAAATGACAACACATGTCCATGGTTAGGAAACTTCAACCATCTTTGATCAACGAGCTAGTCTAGTAGAGGAATACATGGGACACAGTATTTGTTTATGTATTCACACATGTATTTAAGTTTCCGGTCAATGCAATGCTAGCATGAATAACAAACCTTTATCATGAATAAGGAAATATAAAATAAAAACTTTGTTATTGCCTCTAGGGCATATTTCCTTCAAAACCAGCATGACCAAGGAAACTTCTTATACCTTTGATATCTTTAGGACACGACATTTTATCAATAGCATCCACTTTAGCTTTATCCCCTTCAATACCACTTCCGGAGATTTTATGCCCAAAGACAATACCTTCATTAACCATAAAGTGGCACTTCTTCAAGTTCAAGACAAGATTAGTTTCTTCACATCTCTGCAAAACTCGATCAAGGTTGCTTGAGCAATCATCAAAAGAAGTTTCGTAAACGGAGAAATCATCCATGAAAACCTCAACAATCTTTTCAAAAAAGTCAGAGAATATAGCAGTCATACATCTTTGAAAGGTAGCGGGCGCATTGCATAAACCAAAAGGCATACGTCTATAAGCAAAAGTACCGAAAGGACAAGTAAAAGTAGTTTTTTTCTTGATCCTCTTGTGACACAGGTATTTGAGAAAAACTAGAATAACCATCTAGAAAGCAAAAGTGTGCATTTTTTGATAGTCTTTCTGGTATTTGATCAATAAAAGGTAGAGGGTAATGATCTTTCCTAGTAGCTTGGTTTACTTTTCTAAAATCAATTACCATTCTATAACCTGTAACAATTCTTCGTGGGATCAATTCATTCTTACCATTGGGAACAACAGTAATACCTCCCTTCTTAGGGACACAATGAATAGGACTTACCCATCTACTATCAGCAATAGGATAAATTATACCTGCTTCCAAAAGCTTTAATATTTCATTTCTTACCACTTCCTCCATCTTAGGATTTAACCGTCGTTGATGATCAACAACTGGTTTAGCATTAGGCTCAATATTAATTTTATGTCGACATAGAGTGGGACTAATGCCCTTAAGATCATCAAGTGTATATCCAATAGCGGCACGGTGCTTCTTTGGAGTTTTCAATAATTTCTTTTCTTCATGCTTTGAAAGGTTAGCACTAATAATACTAGGATATATTTTCTTTTCATCAAGATAAGCATATTTCAAAGTATCAGGCAATTGTTTAAGATCAAACACAAGATCACTCGTGGGTGGTAGAGGATCTCCAAGAGTCTCAACAGGAAGATTGTGTTTCAAAACAGGCATTTGTTTAAATAAAATCTCGTCCAATTCCTTTCTTTCATTCATAAACATATCATTTTCATGGTCTAGCAGATATTGTTCTAAAGGATCAGTAGGAGGCACAACAATAGAAGCAAGACCAATAATTTTATCTTTACTAGGCAATTCTTTATCATGGGGTTGTCTACATAATTTGGAGAAATTAAACTCATGGGACACATCCCCAAAACTTACACTAATAGTTTTTTTTCACAATCTATTTTAGCATTGACAGTGTTCAAGAAAGGTCTACGAAATATAATGGGACAAAAATCATCTTGTGGGGAACCAAGAACAAGAAAAGCAATAGGTTATTTTATTTCCCCACACAAGACTTCAACATCTCTAACAATCCCAATTAGTGATATAGTATGTCTATTGGCAAGCTTAATAGTAACATCAATATCTTCTATCTCAGCCGGTGCAATATCATTCATAATTTCTTGATATAAAGTAAAGGGAATTGCACTCACACTAGCACCCAAATCACATAAGCCATGTTAAAAATGATCTCCTATCTTAACAAAAACAATAGGCATGCCAACAATAGGTCTATGTTTATCTTTATCATCGGGTTTGGCAGTTCTAGCAGCTTCATCACAGAAATAAATAACATGCCCATCATATTATCGACCAAGAGATCTTTAACCATAGAAATACTAGGTTCAACTTTAATTCGTTTAGGGGGTGTAGGTGTTCTAGTGTAACTCTTATGAACCACAGCTGAAGCTTTAGCATGTTCTTTTATCCTAACAGGAAAAGGTGGCTTCTCAATATAAGCAGTAGGAACAGCTGGATCAACACTATAAGTAATAGTTTCTTCTTCAGCTTTAATAGGGTCTACTACTTTCACTTTAATGGGAGGATGATATTTAAACCACTTCTCCTTAGGGAGATCAACATGAGTAGCAAATGATTCACAGAAAGAAGCTACTATCTCAGAGTTAAGTCCATATTTAGTGCTAAATTCATGAAAAACATCGGTATCCATAAAAGATTTTAACACAACCTGACTTAAGGTTTATACCTGACTCCTTACCTTCATCAAGCTCCCAATCTTCAGAGTTGTGTTTAATTCTTTCCAATAAATCCCATTTGAATTCAATAGTCTTCTTCATAAAAGAATAAGTACAAGAAGTATCGAGCATGGATTGATCATTATGAGAAAGTCGAGCATAAAAATTCTAAATAATAATTTCTCTTGAGAGCTCATGATTAGGGCATGAATATAACATTGACTTAAGACACCCCCAAGCTTGAGCGATACTTTCTCCATCACAAGGCCAAAAATTATATATATATAATTCCGATCACGATGAACCAGATGCATAGGTTAAAACTTATGATGAAATTCCAATTTCAATCGGTTGTAATTCCAAGTCTCGATATCATCGTATAGCCTATACCATGTCAATGCCTTCTCCTTCAAATATAAAGGGAAGACCTTCTTCTTGACTTCATCCTCGGGCAAACCTGCACGCTTAAATAATCCACAAACTTCGTCCACATAGATTAGATGCATATGAGGATGTAATGTTCCATCTCCTGCAAAAGGATTAGCTATCAGTTTCTCTATCATACCCGAAGGAATTTCATAATAAATATTTTTAGTAGGTTCAGTAGGTTGAGGAGAAACTTCTTGCTCTACTGGTCAGCGTGAAGATATCCCGAACAAGCCCCTCAAAGGATGACTCTCCACTGTAACAAGTGACAGTAAATTTTAGCACGTAATATAAATGTTTCCTTACCGGATTCCACTTACCAAAGGCACTTCACTCCCAGCAATGGCACCAGAAAAGAGTCTTGATGGCCCACAAGTATAGGGGATCTATCGTAGTCCTTTCGATAAGTAAGAGTGTCGAACCCAACGAGGAGTAGAAGGAAATGACAAGCGGTTTTCAGTAAGGTATTCTCTGCAAGCACTGGAATTATCGGTAACAGATAGTTGTGTGATAAGATAATTCGTAATGGGTAACAAGTAACAAGTGTAAGTAAGGTGCAACAAGCTGGCCCAATCCTTTTTGTATCAAAGGATAAGCCTGACGAACTCTTATATAAAGCAAAATGCTCCCGAGGACACATGGGAATTATTGTGAAGTTAGTTTTCATCATGCTCATATGATTTGCATTCGTTACTTTGATAATTTGATACACACACACACATAAACACTATTCTGATCATGGGATCAGAATAATATTCTGATCACAACCTGACCTGCCCCGCTAGTAGTACGTTGAACTTCCCTATGAACTAGGTTGAACTTCCGCCAACATTGCCCAAATGGGGCTTGCGATATACCGTTGGAAAGCTATGGACCCCAATATCACGACCCAACTTAAATTTTTGGAAAAATATAAGCGGTTTAACAGCAATTTTGAAAACCGTTTTTTCTTCGCACAAAAAACGTGAATCGTATTTTCGATCGCATTTCTAAACCGTTTATCAGAATGAGGCATATAATATGGCATTGGAAAGCTGCTGCAAAACCGCTCCTTCCACATATTGAAAGTTTTCTCTTATTCCCTATGATTAAAGAGTAATTTGAAAAAACGTAAAATTTCGTAAACCGAATAGCTGAGTTCGTTTTTTCGATGTCATTTCTAAACGGTTAATCCAATAGAGGCATATGATACGGCGTTGGAAAGCTTATGAAAATGCGCTACTTCTTCATCTTGAAAGTTTTTTCTAATATTGAATGGTTTAAGAGTAATTTAGAAAATGGTCCAAGTCCTACCGAGTTCGTATTTTCGAGCTAATTTTTTAACCGTCTGTCCGAATGTAGCAAATGATATGGCGTTGGAAAGCTTGAACAAATGCGAAACTTTTTGGTAGGTATTGTTTCTCCCAATTCTTTACGGTTTTAAGTCAGTTTTGAAAATGGCGAAAAACGTATTTTCGCCGTAATTTCTACAAACTTTATCGGAATGGGGCAAATAATATATTGCTGAAAAGCTACGAAAAATGCGAAACTTTTTCATGTTGATGGTTTTCTCTGATTCCTAGCCATTTTCAAGCAATTTCAAAAACGGCGGGATCATGCGTTCTGCCTCTATCGCGAAACAGATTCTTCGAAAATGCACCGCGTGAAGAACCTGAACTTCTCAGCATGTCTACCTGAACTTCACTCTGTTTTTCACGTGATATTTTTGCTCGCAGGTCTCCATCGACTACTCGTAACTCTCCATCCATTCACCGGAATTGAGCAGGTGATATTCCGATGGAAAGCTGCTGTAAGCACGCAACTTTTCCATGTTGATCGTTTTTTCTTTCTTGCGACGATTTTAAAAGTTTTTCATCTAAAATTCATCCACTATAGTAGTTGAACTTCCTGTTGTTTTCAGTTGAACTTCTGTGACGTATTTTCGTTTGCCATTTTCTCATCCATCGTCAGTGTTACCCAAATGATATTTCTTTTGTACAAATTTCTCTTACAATAATTTTTTGTAACTTTCTCCGACGAAGTACTTGAACTTGTAACAACAAAACTTTTAGCCTTTGCTTTTTATTCTTTTTTTTAATACAAAATGCACACCGTGTAGTACATGAACTTCTGACAGTTATCAACTTGAACCTCTCTCGGTTACGTGAAAATATTTGAGTTTTTTAATGAATTTTTAATCTGATTTTTATTAATCTTTTTTATGAATTTTGAAGTGCTCTATTTTTAATATTTGAACATAAAATCTGAGTTTTCTATAATAATCGAACTTCTCCATCTTTTTAATATGGCCTTCCTGGTTTTATTTCTTAATCCTTTTTTATGAAATTTTGAAGCGTCATATTTTTTAAAAGTTGAACTTCTTGTTTTTTATTTTTGAACTTCTTGTTTCCATTCTTTAATAATGAGGAAAATATGAGTTTTCTATAATCATCGAACTTCTCCATCTTTTTAATATGGACTTCCTGATTTCATTTTTCTCCATCTTCTATATTTCTTAATTAAACACCAAACTTCTCCCCATTTTTAAATTGAACTTATTGGTTTTATTCTTTAGTAACAAGAAAAAATATGTTTTCAATGTACATTGAATTACTCTATTTTTTAAAATTGAACTTCCTAATTTTTTTAAAAATGGGGAAAATCATTTTTGTAACTTTTTTTGTTGTTCCCTTATTTTAATTTGAACTTGTTAGTCATTCTTTAGAACGAGAATCTGAGGTTTTATAACCTTTGAACTTCTACGTTATTGTAATTTGAACTTCTTAGTTTTATTCTTTAGTAACGAGAAAAATCGAGTTTTCTGAACTTCTTTGTTATTAAATTTTGAACTTCTTGGTTTTATTTTTTAACAATATGAAAATTTTGAATTTTTTATAGACATCGAACTTCACCATTTTTAAATTTTAACTTCTTAGTTTTATTGGGTAGTAACGGGGAAAATGTTTTTTATATAAACAATGATACCGCGCAGTTATTTTAATTTGAAATTGTAGTTTTTATAGAATGGGGAAAATCAGTTTTTATATAATATTTTGAAATGCTCCTCTTTTTAATTTGACTTTCTCTGATTTTTTTACAAACGGGGAAAATGCGTTATAAATATTTTTTTTAACTTGTTGCTCAAATTTTTTGAACTTCCAAATTTGTCTTTTAGATATTAAAAATTTATTTTTTTAACATTGACTAGCTTCGATTTTTAAATTTGAACTTCTTATTGAATTTTGTCGCGGCATTTTATGCACTTTTTGCTTTTCGGTGAAATGGTCTAGGCGGTCCCTTTTTTCATTTGATGATTTTTCTTCTGAACGTGGTACACATGAACTTCGGAATTTCTGAAACATGAACTTCGCGTGCTATTAATTTTTTTTATGAAACTCCACAGTTTTTTATTCTTTGAATTCCATGATTTTTTTGTTTGAACTTCGAAGTTCGTTACACCTGAACTTTCAAAATCAAACATTTTTACACACATTTTTCCTTGAATCCAACATGTGAAAGAACAATAGGTAAATTTGGGTCAATTATCATAAGCAATAGGACAAATATTTAGAGGGCACACATGAAGGAGAAGGAAAGCGGCAACATAATATGTGTCAGAGAGCAAGTAGTTGAGGAAAACCAACCAATACGTGATACATTTTTTTACTGTAAAGAGCAGAGAACAATTTTTTTTCATGTCTTTCCAATTTGAACCCCACTAAAAAAGTTTCTATTCAATGTATTTTTTAGTGTTTCCATATTGGTTGAATTTGTTGCTTCCTTAAAATTGAACTTCCTAATTTTTTATTACATGAACACAAAAATTGACACTCTAAATCCAATATGGAAAACAAACATGACAAAAAATAATTTTTAAAATTTTAGTGTAATACGTGCACGCGCACACACACAAGCACAACACATCCACAATTTTCTTTTTGGCTTTCATGAAATGGAAACAGATTCAGTCTCACAAGCATAAGCATCAAACTTCCATGAATTACAAGACAAACTTTTTGCGTCAACTTAGATTACAGAGCGCCGTCAGGTCTGAATTAGCATCGGTGTGTTTGTTGAGACCGACGCTATTGCAGCTTATACAGAGCACCGTCAGGTCTGAATGATGAGGGTGGACCTGAATTTCACACACTCTCAAAGTGTATCTCAGAACAAGCGATGCACACCTGGAGTTCTGAACTCTAAACTGAATAACACAAAGTTCAGTGATGACTAAACCAAAGCATATCACAGCGATAACTACTTACACCAGGTGTGGCTCTTATTGATATAATTGGGCATCACTCTTCCCCTCTTAGGCGGATGCACAACCCATGAGGGCCACTATATTGGTATGGATGTCATCCTTCCTACCACCGACAACACTGTCCACCTTCTCATCGCCCTTTGCTAAACAAGGAAGTTGGCATTGCCTCGACGTTGTATGCTTCAGTGACATCCTATTGAACAAATGAAATGGAGGGCAAGCATTACATCACTCTCACTAAGTAAACATATTTTGGAGGATCGCGGAGCTATGCTTACCTTCAGCTTGTCAACGTCCACCTTCAGGAAGATGGCGCCAGGGAACTTCTTGGCAAACTCACTCGGCAAAGACTAGGGCTATGTCATGACAAGGACCGTACCAGGAAGCAGTGGAGTCAATGATCACCTGAAAAGCGAGGAAGTACATAAATTTTATAGTGAGGACACATGAACATGAAAGGAATAGCTTGATCGAGGAAAAGAAAATATAATGGCAGCTTCAGTGACAGCCACTACCGAGTACCAAGCGTGTGACAACGACAAAGGTTACAAAACCACTCTCCCATGATGCCCGCAAGCGATAAAAAAGCAGCCACGCAAAGAAAATCCACCAGCCTGCCTCATCTCACACACTCTGAACCTTCCTCTCTTTTCCTGCGTTGCGTCTGCCAACAGCGTCATGGTTTGGCCTGGCTTGGTCGCTGCTAAATAGATGGATGGATTGAGTAATGTAACTGATGTTTCAAGTTCTTTTTTATCATGAAAGTATTTTGATTGAGACTGCAGTCCAGGTTGTAGCCTAGGGGCATCACATCTACTTGCAACACGACAGTACTAGATGAAACTTATCATGAAAGTGTTGAACAGGACTGCCGTCCAGGTTGCACCTTAGCGGCATCACATAAATAAACATTAGTAGCAGTACTGAGCTAGACACCGGGACTGCAGTCCAGGTTCCGAATTGGGTGACCCATGAGAAAAATACTAGTATTTGCTATCAATATTATGAGATTTGCACAAGTCAGAAAATCATCCAAAAGACAATTCTGCAACATGCCCGCACCTGGCACAAATCGAGATAACCTTGCCCCAACAAATACCTAAAATTTATAACAGGAAAAGGATGACGAAGGGGGATTGGGATCGGGAATCATGTGGACGTACCAGCTTGTTGTCTCCTTTGCCATTGGCATGTGGGTGTCAAACTCTTCTTTCCACCAAATCCAAATCCTGTGAGAGAGAGTTGAGTGTTGGGGAGACTATCATTTGAAGCACAAGAGCAAGGAGTTCATCATCAACACAACATTTGTTACTTCTTGGAGAGTGGTGTCTCCTAGATTGGCTAGGTGTCACTTGGAAGCCTCCGACAAAGATTGTGGAGTTGAACCAAGGAGTTTGTAAGGGCAAGGAGATCGCCTACTTCGTGAAGATCTACCGCTAGTGAGGCAAGTCCTTCATGGGCGATGGCCATGATGGGATAGACAAGGTTGCTTCTTCATGGACCCTTCATGGGTGGAGCCCTCCGTGGACTCGTGCAACCGTTACCCTCCGTGGGTTGAACTCTCCATCAACGTGGATGTACGATAGCACCACCTATCGGAACCACGACAAAAACATCCGTGTCTCCAATTGCGTTTGAATTCTCCAAACCCTTCCCTTTACATTCTTGCAAGTTGCATGCTTTACTTTCAGCTGCTCATAGACTCTTTGCATGCTTGCTTGAATTGTGTTAAGATTGCTTGACTTGTGCTAAGATATCTAAAATCTGCCAAATACTAAAATTGGGAAAAGAATAGATTTTTAATTGGTCAAGTAGTCTAATCACCCCCCTCTAGACATACTTTCGATCCTACAAGTGATATCGGAGCTTTGGTCTCCATTTGCTTTGATTTCCATAGCTTTTGGTGGTCATAGCCTTGGTTTCACAACCTAGGAGAGTATGGCGTCTAGCGAGGGAAACTACCACCGTAGAGGTCCTTACTTTGATGGCACTAATTTTGCTAGTTGGAAGCATAAGATGAAAATGCATATTCTTGGACATAACCCCGCCGTTTGGGCTATTGTGTGTGTTGGCTTGCAAGGTGAATTCTTTGATGGGAGAGAACCAAATCGTGAAGCTACTGCGGATGAGTTGCTACAATACAACGCTCAAGCTTGTGATATCCTCTTCAACGGATTGTGCCCCAAAGAATTCAACAAAATCAGCCGTCTTGAGAATGCAAAGGAAATTTGGGATACTTTGATTGATATGCACGAAGGTACCGACTCCGTCGAGGAATCCAAGTTGGATGTGCTTCAAAGTCAACTTGACAAGTTCAAAATGAAGGATGGTGAAGGTGTCGCTGAAATGTACTCTAGGCTTGCTCTTATCACAAATGAGATTGCCAACTTAGGAAGTGAAGAGATGACCGACAAATTCATCATCAAGAAGATCCTAAGAGGCTTGGATGGAAAATACGATACCGTATGCACATTGATCCAAATGATGCCAAATTACAAAGATCTCAAGCCAATGGAAGTCATTGGAAGAATTGTTGCTCATGAGATGTCACTCAAGGATATGGAGGAACTTCACAACAAATCAAGTGGTTCTTACAAAGCCTCATGCGAAGCCCCCACATCATCAAGTGAGAAATAAACCTTCAATGAAGAATTGAGCTTAATGGTGAAGAACTTCAACAAATTCTACAAGAATAGAAGCAAATAGAGAAGTTCCAAGTCAAGGTCCTACAATGACAAAAGATCTTCTAGTCGAGAGCGAAACCGCTACAATTGTGGAAGACCCGGACACTACTCCAATGAGTGTACGGCTCCCCACAAGAGAAGAGAAGATTCTCCCAAAAGAAGAAGTAGAAGAGAAGAATCACCATCAAGGGAGAGAAGGAGTAGGGATGATCGATATGAATGAAGACACCCTCGGAGAAGCAAGGATTCAGAAAGGAAGGACAAGTCATCAAGGAGCTACACAAAACGAAGACATCAAGCTCATGTTGGTGAATGGGTATCCGGCTCCGACTCCGACAATAACTCCGAGAGAAGCTATCACTCCGACTCCGAATATACTCAAGATGAAGGTGTTGCCGGTCTAGCACTTGTGTCAACCAACTCCTACAACATATTCGATTCACCAAATGAAGGAATTGGAAGATGCTTCATGTCCAAAGGTCCAAAGGTATCACACCCCAAGTATGTTGATTTCAATAGTGATGAAGATGACTTGTTAGGTGATGATGATTTACTTGTTGACAACTATAGTGATGAATACTATGATGAAACGAATGACAATGATAAGGAGAAGATTGAGTCTCTAACTAAAGAACTAAACACTCTTAAGTTAGCTCATGAAACTATCTTAGGAGATCATCGAGAACTTTTAAGGACTCATGAGAAATTACGTTTTGAAAAGCTCAACCTTGATGTAACGCCCTCGATGCGGCTATAGCTCCCACGTGTCGAGGCACGACTTAGAGACATAACCGCATTGAAAGCAATGTCGCAAGTCAGGCAATCATTACAACAACCCATGTAATATATAATAAAAGGGGGAAGAACATAGTTGGCTTACACTCACCACGTCACATCAAAGTACATAAATAACATCCATCAGACAAACACTCATGGCCCGACTACGGCGCCAAAATGGAAAAGAACCCAACATGCGACAAGGCCCTGAATCAAACCCCAACTAGGCACCACTACTGATCATCGGGAAAGGAAACATAATAACACTGAGAGTCCTCGTCGAACTCCCACTTGAGCTCATACTCGTCACCTGGAGCGGAATCACCTGGACCTGCATCTGGAATTATAGTATCTGTGAGCCACAGGGACTTAGCAATCTCGCACCCTCGCGATCAAAACTATTTAAGCTTATAGGAATGGATGAGGCAAATATATGTGGAGCTGCAGCAAGCGACTAGCATATATGGTGGCTATCTTATTCGCAAAAGAGAGCGAGAAGAGGAGGCAAGGCGCGAGCGAGAATCTAGAGGAACAACTTGCGCAAGCATTACTCCAACACCGTGTCCACTTCCCGGACTCCGCCGAGAAGAGGCCATCACGGTAACACACTCAGTTGATTCATTTTAATTAATTAAGGTTCAAGTTATCTACAACCGGACATTAACAAATTCCCATCTGCCCATAACTGCGGGCACGGCTTTCGAAAGTTCAATCCCTGCAGGGGGTCCCAACTTAGCCCATGACAAGCTCTCACGGTCAACGAAGGAATAGACCTCCTCCCAAGACGTTGCGATCAGACTCGGTATCTCGGTAACTCAAGACACTTCGACAGGTTAAAACAAGACCAGCAATATCGCCTGAATGTGCCGACAAATCCCGATAGGAGCTGCACATATCTCTTTCTCAGGGCACACTCAGATGAGACATCCTACGAGTAAAACCAACCCTCAAGTTGCCCCGAGGTGGCCCCGCAGTCTACTCGGTCGGACCAACACTCAGAGGAGCACTGGCCCGGGGGGGGGGGGGTTAAAATAAGATGACCCTTGAGTCTGCAGAACCCAAGGGAAAGAAAAGACTAGGTGACAAAAGGTAAAACCAAGGTTGGGCACTGCTGGACAATCTTTAATCAAGGCGAAATATCAAGGGGTTCCCATTATAACCCAACCGCGTAAGGAACGCAAAATCCGGGAACATAACACCGATATGACGGAAACTAAGGCGGCAAGAGTGGAACAAAACACTAAGCGAGAGGCCGAGCCTTCCACCCTTTACCAAGTATATAGATGCATTAAGATAACATAGCAATATAATGATATCCCAACAAGTAAATAAATGATGTTCCAACAAGGAACGGCCTTCAATCTTCACCTGCAACTAGCAACGCTATAAGAGGGGCTGAGCAAAGCGGTAACATAGCCAATCAACGGTTTGCTAGGACAAGGTGGGTTAGAGGTTGACATGGCAATTAGGAGGCTGACAAGCAAAAGATAAGCATCGTAGCATTGGCAAAGCAAGAGCGAGCAAACTAGCATAGCAAAGATAGTAGTGATTTCGAGGGTATGATCATCTTGCCTGCATAGTTGTCAGAGTTGACTGGATCCTCACAAGCAAACTCAACGGGCTCCTCGGTAGCGAACTCGTCTCCCGGCTCTACCCAACAAGACAAACAAGCAACAAGGATACAATCAACCACATGCAAGACCAAGCAATATGATGAAATGATGATATGCTATACGGGATGCGATGCGGGATGCAAAATGCAAGATATAACAGGAAATGCATGAACATGGCCTCAACTTGGAATTCCAAGGGTGCCGCTGGATAGAGGGTATGAAATCTCTTGAAAACGATATAAAGATCATTGGAATCGGAGTTACGGTTTGGAAATGGCAAGCGTTTTAAGATATGACACTGGTCTGCGATTTACAGCAAGTAGGCATCTAAATGCAACAAAATGAACATTCTACAACCACCAAACATGACAACAAAATACATGGAAGGGATGCCCACAAGATGCTTAACAAAATAGTAGCATTGAGCCACGGCCAAATCATCCATTAAGAGGTTCAAACAAGCATGGCAAAAACGCAAATGCAAAACAGATTCCAGACTTAGTGAAATTAACACTTGTCTGAAATTTCAGATCATGATGCTCTCTTCGGAGCAGCAAAACAACATGATACATGACCTGAACATGACAAGTAAGAACATGGCATGGAGCTACTCAACAATCTTAACAAAATATCCAAAGTGACCTGGGGCCAAAAGGGATCACAAAATATATTAACGGGCACACGAACATAGCTAAAACTCAATCAGTTTTCAGACTTAGTGAAAACTGAGACATGCTGAAATATAACTCAGGAAGGCATGTAAACGAGCTCGATGCACTCACCACGGTGCAAGTCATGGCAAGGCAAGCATACAGCCATTAAGAAGGCACAAAATAAAAGCTAGACATGGCAAGAACAATGGCATAGCATACACGGATCAACTACAACAACGCCGGCAAAATCGCAAACGAGTTGACGATCTGCCCAGATTCACCACGAAGCAAAAGTAGAGCTCGATTGACTCAATCTAGGGTGCTCCATAATTGCAAACAAAGACATGGATGGATATAGCATAACATGATTAACAAAACTCCTTTACTGATCATCCTCAAAAGAGGCACGGATCACTAGGAAACAAGCTGAACATATGGCATCATGAACTAAAATCTCCCAGACTTTGTGAAAACAACTAAGTCCCTGAAAACAGATTTACCGGGTGCCTCACTTTGCAAGCTTGCACAAGTCACCACACACATCCTAAAAATGCATGGGTTGCACCTATGGAAAGAATACAAAATGCTTAACAAAACATATGAAGGACTCACAGGCATAGCATGCACACAATAATCATGGCAAAAATGACAAAAGTCTAAGATGAACTAGCAGATCTGACAATTAACTCACGAAGCCTCCTTCTAACAGCATTTTGGGTATCAAGATGAGCTCAAATGAAAATGATGCAATGTAATGAAATGATGCACTCGTCGAGACGAGCATTTTGATATATCATATGCCCAAATCGGAGCTACAGATGCAAAGTTACGGGCGGTCAAAGTAGGCATAAAAAATTAGGGTTCGGGGGGAGAAGTCAACCGAGATGACCCAGATCTGGATCTGGCACGGATTACGAGGATCGCCGGTTTTACTGTAGCTCGCCGGAGACCTTCGTGGCCGGAGAGGAAGGAGAGGGCCAGGGCGAGGCCGGCCTTGGCGCGGCTCCCGAGGACGGCGGCGGCTTGGACGGGGCGGCGCCGGCGGCGAGGGGCGGCCGGGCGCGGGCGGCGTGGCGGCGAGGCGGCGCCGGCAGCGAGCGCGCGCGGCGGCTCCGGGCTCCCGCGGTGGCCGGACGCGAAGAGGAGGGCGACGCCTGGGCAGATGGCGGCGGGGCGGAGGACTGGGCCGCGGGGGCCCGCGTCGGGCTCGGCGGGCCTCGCGGCGGCGGCGGCGAAGCGGTCCCGCGAGGGACACGTGGCGGCGGACGGTTGGTGCGGGCGGAGGCGGCGGACGTTGTCCGGCCGGGGCGGACACGTCCGTCGGCGCAGATCTGTTTTTTTTAGACTAGGGTTTGGAGGGGGAAGACGAGATCCGAAAATGGAGGGGGTATATATAGGCATAAGTAGAGTTAGGAGAGTCCAAATGAGGTGCGGTTTTCGGCCACGCGATCGGGATCGAACGCTCTAGGACATGGAGCAGAGTTTGGTGGGTTTTGGGCCAAAAAGAAGGGGTGTTGGGCTGCAACACACACGAGGCCTTTTCGGTCCCTCGGTTAACCGTTGGAGTATCAAAGGAAGTCCAAATGATACGAAACTTGACAGGCGGTCTACCGGTAGTAAACCAAGGCCGCATGGCAAGTCTCGGTCCAATCCGGAAATGTTTAATCCTCACACACGAAAGAAAGCTAGAAATGACCTCCGGATAAGAACGAAGCGCCGGAATGCAAAACGGACAACGAGGAAAATGCTCGGATGCATGAGACACACGTATGCAAATGCAATCCACATGATGACATGATATGAGATGCAAGAAAAACGAAAACAACACACGGAGACAAAACCCGAACCCGAGGAAATAAATATAACTTAACGCCGGAAACAACAAGAGTTGGATACAAATTTGGAAAGTCGTATCTGGGGCGTTACACTTGAGCAAGAGCATGAGTTCTTAAAGGCAATCAGTGATGATCTTCACAAGAAAAGTTCTTCTTACATTGCCATGCGTTTACTCTTATCCACTTACATGCCTCAAGTCAAGTCTAGTAACAAGAACAAGAAAGATTCTTCTTCTAGTAGTAACAACAATCATGCTAAATCCGATGTTGTTGCTTCTAGTAGTGATCTTGATTCCACTAACGATTCTCTTAGCCAAGTTACACTTGAGCAAGAAAATAGCTTATTGAAGGGAATTATAGAGAAAGGTGTTTACAAGAGCCTTGCCGGGAGTAAGAAATTCGAGGAAATTGTATGCAAGCAAGGAAGGCACCGGAAGAATCAAGGTATTGGTTTTGAACAAAAGTTCAATGCCAATGGAGTTGAGTGGGAAGAAGATCAATACCCCAAGACGAAGTTTGTTCCTCAACAAGAGAAGTATGATCCTACTTCTTCCAAAGGGACACAAGCTCAAGATGATCTTCCACCACAAGACCACAAGCAAAAAGGCAAGGACAAGCTTCAAGAGGAAATTGATGCATTTGAAGAAGCTCCTAAGGCCTTGGTCAAGTGGGTTCCCAAGACTACATCAGTTCCACTTCATCGAGTACAACTACAACTCCGAGGATTCCCATCAAGATGGTGTGGATCCCGAAGAAGAAGAACTAGAGAGTTCTTGAGGGTGACTCCGCCAACATACTTCACTCTTATCATTTTGGCAAGAACAAGTGCAATCAACTTCCACATCTTGCACTAGTTCAAGGAGTCACAAACCCTATTGTTGGTAAGACAAGGGACAAGGTAACCTAAAGCTTTCATAGACATCATCTTGTGTGTGCATCACTCTATGTCTATGGATATCCTTGTTTGTTCCTTGTGGGACTAACCCGTGTAGGTATTGAAAGTGCATCTCACTCCAAAGGATAGCTCCAAATGATCTACATCAACATAGAGCATCCACATCTTCAACACCTACATGAAGTCATCATCGACAAAACCCAAGGTTAGTTCATCCCTCTTAGGGGGGATCTCACATCTAGGGGGGAGCTTTACTCTAGCAATTGAGTTAAAGCAACTCTAATGGTGTGAACACAACAATGCTTTATGTAAAAGTGGTAACCCCACTTGTGCTTAAACGATGAGTATGACCTATGATCAAATGTTCTCATTTGACTCCTAAGTCAATATACTCATATATAGATGACCTAGTCATCGCCAATTACTTGATAGATGCTAGAATTGTTTGTGTATGCTTTGCCACATATTTCAATTGCCATTTTATTGTGTGAGCATGTTGGTTGCATAATTTACTCATTCGAGGACATCCACTTGTTGTTTTGGTTGATTGTTTTCCTTTTCTTTTGGCCAAGTGGATGGACAAGAATGCCTAAGAACCTTCTCTAGCTATCTATGCTTTTCTCGTCTCAAACTCTATTCATGCTGCATCACAAAATTTGATCAAGTCAGATTCGAACCACTCTGTGTGAGGAGCACTCGGAGTCCCCGATTCGTCATAGACTTAAACTTCCAAAACTTCTTTGTGCGTTTCGGTCTGACCGATTCACCCATTTCGGTCATACCGAGATCACTAAGTCGATCTAGGTTTTCAATCTCGGTGCAACTGATTTGAACTTTTCGGTCACACCGAGTTGTAGTAACTGCTTGCAGTTATGCATCTCGGTGCCACCGAGTTGTTCCACTCGGTCACACCGACAGGGTCGGGCTATATATATCCACGGGTCAAATTTTGGAAAACTTTCCGAACCTCCTCGACCCGCGCTTAGCCCGCTCTGCCTCCAGGGTCTCCGAATCGTCTTCCTCGTCGCCAGCCGCCTCTTGCCACTGGTCTCCGCCGCCGTCAACGGGAATCATCCCCTCCGTTGCCGCCGTAGCGAGTTCATCGCCGAACTAGGGTATGAACTCGATCACTGTGCTATCCCTATCTAATTCCTAGCACATTGCGTTCGCCATGTATCTTGCCACGATTGAGATCATTCTTATCAGTCAAAACACTCTGTAGTTTAGTCGTGAATTGAAAATTTAGGGTTAGGTTTCCGCCGAAACCATCTCGGACCCATGGAGTTGTAGAACTCGGTACCACCGATTCGGCTCAGGCCATTTCACATGTGATTCTGGTCTGACCGAGAATTGCAAATCGATGTGACCGAGTTCAGGACTTTGTGAAACCCTAGCAGTCTCAGTGCCACCGAACTGTGACTCGGTCTGACTGAGTTCACTAGTTTAGGTTCCAACAGCTGCTTCGGTATCACCGAGTTTACAAATCGATAGATCCGAAATGCTTTCTGTGGAAAACTAAAACTAAGTTTTTGGCTCATTCTTTTGCAAAAACCTCTGCATTTTGTGATGCTCATCCACTCTATCTCATCTATAATCTATTCACAGGGTCTGCTGTCAGTGTTTGCAATATGTCTGATCAGAGTGACAGCCAGAATAAGTCAGAGGAGCAGGTTCACTTGAGTGAGGGCACTAGTCCCTCTAGCAGCTCAGATGATGGCAGCAGGAGCACCCCGAGCAACTTACCCAAAGCCGCCACCAGGGCCAGCAACAAAAGAACTCCAGAGTCAGAGGATGAAGACTATGTGGCTGAGGAAGAAGAAACCACCTCAAAGAGGAAAGTCCTGAAGAAGGAATATGGCACAACTGCTGCCACCAAGCCAGGCATGAAGCAAAAGGTTCCTGCCAAGAGAATTCCAATGTCTAAGGCCAGAGCATCTACTCAAGAGATTTTGGGATCTGCACCCAAAGAGCAGGTTGTGGCAGAGAAGAAGAGGAAAGAGAGGGTCAAAAAGACCACTGCCAGAGTGCTTGGGAGATCCTCAATCATGAGAGATTCTGAAGAGGAAGAGGAAGAAGATGCTGCTGTTGGGGAACGTAGCATAAATTCAAAATTTTCCTACGTGTCACCAAGATCTATCTATGGAGTCATCTAGCAACGAGGGAGGAGTGGATCTACATACCCTTGTAGATCGCGCGCGGAAGCGTTCAAGAGAGGTTGATGGAGTCGTACTCGTCGTGATCCAAATCACCGATGATCCTAGCGCCGAACGGACGGCACCTCCGCGTTCAACACACATACGGAGCAGCGACGTCTCCTCCTTCTTGATCCAGCAAGGGGGGAGGAGAGGTTGATGGAGATCCAGCAGCACGACGGCGTGGTGGTGGAAGTAGCGGGATTCCAACAGGGCTTCGCCAAGCGCTGCGGGAGGAGGGAGATGTGTCATGGGAGGGAGAGGGAGGCGCCAGGGCTTAGGTTGGGCTGTCCTCCCTTCCCCCCACTATATATAGGGCCAAGGGAGAGGGGGAAGGCGCAGCCTTGGCCCTTCCTCTAAGGAAGGGTGCGGCCAGGGAGGAGTCCCTCCTCCCCAAGGCACCTCGGAGGTGCCTTCCCCCTTTAGGACTCTTCCTCTCCCTCTTCTCTTGGCGCATGGGCCTCTTGGGGCTGGTGCCCTTGGCCCATATAGGCCAAGGCGCACCCCCTACAGCCCATGTGGCCCCCCGGGGCAGGTGGCCCCACCCGGTGGACCCCCGGGACCCTTCCGGTGGTCCCCGTACAATACCGGTGACCCCGAAACTTGTCCCGATGGCCGAAATAGCACTTCCTATATATAATTATTTACCTCCGGACCATTCCGGAACTCCTCGTGACGTACGGGATCTCATCCGGGACTCCGAACAACTTTCGGGTTACCGCATACTAATATTTCTATAACCCTAGCGTCACCGAACCTTAAGTGTGTAGACCCTACGGGTTCGGGAGACATGCAGACATGACCGAGATGACTCTCTGGTCAATAACCAATAGCGGGATCTGGATACCCATGTTGGCTCCCACATGTTCCACGATGATCTCATCGGATGAACCATGATGTCAAGGACTTAATCAATCCCGTATACAATTCCCTTTGTCTAGCGGTACGATACTTGCCCGAGATTCGATCGTCGGTATCCCGATACCTTGTTCAATCTCGTTACCGGCAAGTCTCTTTACTCGTTCTGTAACACATCATCCCGTGATCAACTCCTTGATCACATATTGTGCACATTATGATGATGTCCTACCGAGTGGGCCCAGAGATACCTCTCCGTCACACGGAGTGACAAATCCCAGTCCCGATTCGTGCCAACCCAACAGACACTTTCGGAGATACCTGTAGTGTACCTTTATAGCCACCCGGTTACGTTGTGACGTTTGGCACACCCAAAGCACTCCTACGGTATCCGGGAGTTGCACAATCTCATGGTCTAAGGAAATGATACTTGACATTAGAAAAGATTTAGCATACGAACTACATGATCTTTGTGCTAGGCTTAGGATTGGGTCTTGTCCATCACATCATTCTCCTAATGATGTGATCCCGTTATCAACGACATCCAATGTCCATGGTTAGGAAACCGTAACCATCTATTGATCAACGAGCTAGTCAACTAGAGGCTTACTAGGGACATGGTGTTGTCTATGTATCCACACATGTATTTGAGTTTCCTATCAATACAATTCTAGCATGGATAATAAACGATTATCATGAACAAGGAAATATAATAATAACTAATTTATTATTGCCTCTAGGGCATATTTCCAACAGTCTCCCACTTGCACTAGAGTCAATAATCTAGTTCACATCGATATGTGATTAACACTCAAGGTCACATCCCCATGTGACTAACACCCAAAGAGTTTACTAGAGTCAGTAATCTAGTTTCACATCGAAATGTGATTAACACTCAAGGTCACATCCCCATGTGACTAACACCCAAAGAGTTTACTAGAGTCAATAATCTAGTTCACATTACCATGTGATTAACACTCGATGAGTTCTGGGTTTGAACATGTTATGCTTGTGAGAGATGTTATAGTCAACGGGTCTGAATCTTTCAGATCCGTATGTACTTCGCAAATCTCTATGTCATCTTGTAGATGCAGCTACTACGTTATATTTGGAGCCATTTCAAATAACTGTTCTACATGGAGCTATTCTAAATTGTTGCTCCATTATACGTATCCGGTATCTCTACTCAGAGCTATCCGGATAGGTGTTAAGCTTGCATCGACGTAACTCTTTACGTCGAACTCTTTATCACCTCCATAACCGAGAAACATATCCTTATTCCTCTAAGGATAATTTAGACCGCTATCTGGTGATCTACTCCTAGATTACCTTTGTACCCTCTTGCCAGATATGTGGCAAGGCACACATCAGGTGCGGTACACAACATAGCATACTGTAGAGAGCCTATGATAAAAGCATAGGGGACGACCTTCGTCCTTCCTCTTTCTTCTGCCGTGGTCGAGCTTTAAGTCTTAACTTCATACCTTACAACTCAGGCAAGAACTCCTTCTTTGACTGATCCATCTTGAACACCTTCAAGATCATGTCAAGGTATGTGCTCATTTGAAAGTACCATTAAGCGTTTTGATCTATCCTTATAGATCTTGATGCTCAATGTTCAAGTAGCTTAATCCAGGCTTTCCATTGAAAAACACTTTCCAAATAACTCTATATGCTTTCCAGAAATTCTACGTCATTTCTGACCAACAATATGTCAACATATATTTATCAGAAATTCTATAGTGCTCCCACTCACTTCTTTGGAAATACAAGTTTCTCATAAACTTTGTATACACCCAAAACTTTGATCATCTTATCAAAGCATACATTCCAACTCCGAGATGCTTACTCCAGTCCTTAGAAGGATTGCTGGAGCTTTGCATACTTATTAGCATCTTTCAGGATTAACAAAACCTTACGGTTGTATCACATACAACCTTTCCTCAAAAATCGTCGAGGAAACAATGTTTTGACATCCTATCTGCAAGATTTCATAAATAATGCAGTAATCGCTAATATAATTCCAACAGACTCTTAGCATCGCTACGAGTGAGAAAGTCTCATCGTAGTCAACTTTTTGAACTTGTCGGAAAACATCTTAACGACAAGTCGAGCTTTCTGAATGGTGACACCTACCATCATTGTCCGTCTTCCTTTTAAAATCCATCTGTACTTAATAGCCTTACGACCATCGAGCCGTTCTGCCAAAGTCTACACTTTGTTTTTCATATATGGATCCTCTCTCGGATTATATGGCCTCGAGCCATTTTGGAATCCAGGCCCACCATCGCTTCTCCATAGCTCGTAGGTTCATTGTTGTCTAGCAACATGACTTCCAAGACAGGATTACGTACCACTCTGAAGTAGTACGCATCCTTGTCATCCCACGAGGTTTGGTAGTGACTTGATCTGAAGTTTCATGATCACTATCATAAACTTCCACTTCAATTGGTGTAGGTGCCACAGGAACAACTCCTGTGCCCTGCCACACACTAGTTGAAGAGACGGTTCAATAACCTCATCAAGTCTCCACCATCCTCCCACTCAATTCTTTCGAGAGAAACTTTTCCTCAAGAAAGGACCCGATTCTAGAAACAATCCCTTATTGCTTTCGAATCTGAGACAGGAGGTATACCCAACTGTTTTGGGTGTCCTATGAAGATGCATTTATCTGCTTTGGGTTCGAGCTTATCAGCCTGAAACTTTTTCACATAAGCGTCGCAGCCCCAAACTTTTAAGAAATGACAGCTTAGGTTTCCCTAAACCATAGTTCATACGGTATCATCTCATCGGAATTACGTGGTGACCTATTTAAAGTGAATGTGGTTGTCTTTAATGCCTAACCCATAAACTATCGTAGTAATTTGATAAGAGACATCATGGTATGCATCATATCCAATAGGGTGCAGTTATGATGTTCGGACATCACACTACGGTGTTCCAGGCTGTATTAGTTGTGAAACAATTTCCACAATGTCTTAATTCTGTGCCAAACTCGTAATTCAGATATTCATCTCTATGATCATATCATAGATCTTTTATCCTCTTGTCACGACGATCTTTCAACTTCACCCTGAAATTACTTGAACCTTTCAATAATTCAGACTCGTGATTCATCAAGTAAATGTACTCAACATCTACTCAAACCATCTATGAAGTAAGAACATAATGATGTCCACTACACGCCTCAGCACTCATTGGACTACACACATCAAAATGTATTACTTCCAACAAGTTGCTTTCTAGTTCCATTTTACTGAAAACGAGGCTTTCAGTCATCTTGCCCATGTGGTATGATTTGCATTCTCAAGTGATTCAAAATCAAGTGAGTCCAAACAGTCCATTTGCATGGAGTTTCTTCATGCATATACACCAATAGTCATGGTTCGCATGTCTCAAACCTTTCAAAAACAAGTGAGCCCGAAGATCCATCAACATGGAGCTTCTTCATGCGTTTTATACCGATATGACTTAAGTGGCAGTGCCACAAGTAGGTGGTACTATCATTACTATCTTTTGGCATGAACATGTGTATCACTACGATCGAGATTCAATAAACCATTCATTTCAGGTGTAAGACCATTTGAAGGTATTATTCAAATAAACAGAGTAACCATTATTCTCTTTAAATGAATAACCGTATTGCGATAGACATAATCCAATCATGTCTATGCTCAACGCAAACACCAAATAACAATTATTTAGGTTTTAATACCAATCTCGATGGTAGAGGGAGCGTGCGATGCTTGATCATATCAACCCTGGAAACACTTCCAACACATATCGTCAGCTCACCTTTAGCTAGTCTCCGTTTATTCCGTAGCCTTTTGTTTCGAGTTACTAACACTTAGCAACTGAACCGGTATCTAATACCCTGGTGCTACTAGGAGTACTAGTAAAGTACACATCAACACAATGTATATCCAATATACTTCTATCGACCTTGCCAGCCTTCTCATCTACCAAGTATCTAGGGTAATTCTGCTCCAGTGGCTGTTCCCCTTATTACAGAAGCACTCAGTCTCGGGTTTGGGTTCAACCTTGGGTTTCTTCACTAGAGCAGCAGCTGAATTGCCGTTTCATGAAGTATCCCTTTGTTCCCTTGCCCTTCTTGAAACTAGTGGTTTCACCAACCATCAACAATTGATGCTCCTTCTTGATTTCTACTTTCACGGTGTCAAACATCGCGAATATCTCAAGGATCATCATATATGTCCCTGATATATCATAGTTCATCACGAAGCTCTAGCAGCTTGGTGGTAATGACTTCGGAGAACCATCACTATTTCATCTGGAAGATCAACTCCCACTCGATTCAAGCGATTGTTGTACTTAGACAATCTAAGCACAAGCTCAACAATTGAGCTTTTCTCCCTTAGTTTGTAGGCTAAGAAAATCGTCGGAGGTCTTATACCTTTTGACGTGGGCACGAGCCTAAAATCCCAATTTCAGCCCTCAAAACATCTCATATGTTTTGCGATGTTTCAAAACCGTCTTCGATGCCTCAATTCTAAACCATTTAACTGAACTATCATGTAGTTATCAAAATGTGTATGTCAGATGTTCGCAACATCCACAGACGACGTTCGAGGTTCAGCACACTGAGCGGTGCATTAAGGACATAAGCCTTCTATGAAGCAATGAGGACAATCCTCAGTTTACGGACCTAGTCCGCATAATTGCTACTATCAACTTTCAACTAAATTTTCTCTAGGAACATATCTAAACGGTAGAACTGAAGCGCGAGCTACGACATAATTTGCGAAGACCTTTTGACTATGTTCAGGATAATTAAGTTCATCTTATGAACTCCCACTCAGATAGACATCCCTCTAGTCATCTAAGTGATTACATGATCCGAGTCAACTAGGCCGTGTCCGATCATCACGTGAGACGGACTAGTCATCATCGGTGAACATCTTCATGTTGATCATATCTACCATACGACTCATGCTCGACCTTTCGGTCTCTTGTGTTCCGAGGCCATGTCTGTACATGCTAGGCTCGTCAAGTCAACCTAAGTGTTTCGCATGTGTAAATCTGGCTTACACCCGTTGTATGTGAACGTAAGAATCTATCACACCCGATCATCACGTGGTGCTTCGAAACGACGAACTTTCGCAACGGTGCACAGTTAGGGGGAACACCTTCTTGAAATTTTAGTGAGGGATCATCTTATTTACTACCGTCGTTCTAAGTAAACAAGATGTATAAACATGATAAACATCACATGCAATCAAATAGTGACATGATATGGCCAATATCATATTGCTCCTTTTGATCTCCATCTTCTGGGCTCCATGATCATCATCGTCACCGGCATGACACCATGATCTCCATCATCATGATCTCCATCATCGTGTCTTCATGAAGTTGTCTCACCAACTATTACTTCTACTACTATGGCTAACGGTTAGCAATAAAGTAAAGTAATTACATGACGTTTATGTTGACACGCAGGTCATAAATAAATTAAGACAACTCCTATGGCTTCTGCCGGTTGTCATACTCATCGACATGCAAGTCGTGATTCCTATTACAAGAACATGATCATCTCATACATCACATATATCATTCATCACATCCTTTGGCCATATCACATCACATAGCATACCCTGCAAAAACAAGTTAGACGTCCTCTAATTGTTGTTTGCATGTTTTACGTGGCTGCTATGGGTTTCTAGCAAGAACGTTTCTTACCTACGCAAAAACCACAACGTGATATGCCAATTGCTATTTACCCTTCATAAGGACCCTTTTCATCGAATCCGGTCCGACTAAAGTGGGAGAGACAGACACCCACTAGCCACCTTTATGCAACTAGTGCATGTCAGTCGGTGGAACCAGTCTCACGTAAGAGTACGTGTAAGGTCGGTCCGGGCCGCTTCATCCCACAATGCCACCGAATCAAGATTGGACTAGTAATGGTAAGCATATTGAACAAAATCAACGCCCACAACTACTTTGTGTTCTACTCGTGCATAGAAACTACGCATAGACCTAGCTCATGATGCCACTGTTGGGGAACGTAGCATAAATTCAAAATTTTCCTACGTGTCACCAAGATCTATCTATGGAGTCATCTAGCAACGAGGGGGGAGTGGATCTACATACCCTTGTAGATCGCGCGCGGAAGCATTCAAGAGAACGGGGTTGATGGAGTCGTACTCGTCGTGATCCAAATCACCGATGATCCTAGCGCCGAACAGACGGCACCTCCGCGTTCAACACACGTACGGAGCAGCAACGTCTCCTCCTTCTTGATCCAGCAAGGGGGGAGGAGAGGTTGATGGAGATCCAGCAGCACGACGGCGTGGTGGTGGAAGTAGCGGGATTCCAACAGGGCTTCGCCAAGCGCTGCGGGAGGAGGGAGATGTGTCATGGGAGGGAGAGGGAGGCGCCAGGGCTTAGGTTGGGCTGTCCTCCCTTCCCCCCACTATATATAGGGCCAAGGGAGAGGGGGAAGGCGCAGCCTTGGCCCTTCCTCCAAGGAAGGGTGCGGCCAGGGAGGAGTCCCTCCTCCCCAAGGCACCTCGGAGGTGCCTTCCCCCTTTAGGACTCTTCCTCTCCCTCTTCTCTTGGCGCATGGGCCTCTTGGGGCTGGTGCCCTTGGCCCATATAGGCCAAGGCGCACCCCCTACAGCCCATGTGGCCCCCCGGGGCAGGTGGCCCCACCCGGTGGACCCCGGGACCCTTCCGGTGGTCCCGGTACAATACCGGTGACCCCGAAACTTGTCCCGATGGCCGAAATAGCACTTCCTATATATAATTCTTTACCTCCGGACCATTCCGGAACTCCTCGTGACGTCCGGGATCTCATCCGGGACTCCAAACAACTTTCGGGTTACCGCATACTAATATCTCTATAACCCTAGCATCACCGAACCTTAAGTGTGTAGACCCTACGGGTTCGGGAGACATGCAGACATGACCGAGATGACTCTCCGGTCAATAACCAACAGCGGGATCTGGATACCCATGTTGGCTCCCACATGTTCCACGATGATCTCATCGGATGAACCACGATGTCAAGGACTTAATCAATCCCGTATACAATTCCCTTTATCTAGCGGTACGATACTTGCCCGAGATTCGATCGTCGGTATCCCGATACCTTGTTCAATCTCGTTACCGGCAATCTCTTTACTCGTTCCGTAACACATCATCCCGTGATCAACTCCTTGATCACATATTGTGCACATTATTATGATGTCCTACCGAGTGGGCCCAGAGATACCTCTCCGTCACACGGAGTGACAAATCCCAGTCCCGATTCGTGCCAACCCAACAGACACTTTCGAAGATACCTGTAGTGTACCTTTATAGCCACCCAGTTACGTTGTGACGTTTGGCACACCCAAAGCACTCCTATGGTATCCGGGAGTTGCACAATCTCATGGTCTAAGGAAATGATACTTGACATTAGAAAAGCTTTAGCATACGAACTACATGATCTTTGTGCTAGGCTTAGGATTGGGTCTTGTCCATCACATCATTCTCCTAATGATGTGATCCCGTTATCAACGACATCCAATGTCCATGGTCAGGAAACCATAACCATCTATTGATCAACGAGCTAGTCAACTAGAGGCTTACTAGGGACATGGTATTGTCTATGTATCCACACATGTATCTGAGTTTCCTATCAATACAATTCTAGCATGGATAATAAACGATTATCATGAACAAGGAAATATAATAATAACTAATTTATTATTGCCTCTAGGGCATATTTCCAACAGCTGCACCAGCACCCAAAGCTCAGAAGCTTATGGGTGATGCCAACAGGGCAGGGGCTGTTCCATCTAAGCCTAAGACTGCTCCAAAGGCTGCTGCTCCAGCTCAAAAGCCAAAACCAAAGAGGAGTACCAGGAACATCCCTGCTGAGGAGAAGAACAAGGCCCCAATGCTTGAAGATGAAATGGAAGAAGAAGATGTGAGTCACATGTCTTGAGGAAGCTAAAGCCAAAAATCCCAGATCACAATGATGCTCATCCAGTTGCTGAGAACATGAAGATCAGGAAGGACTCGAGATTGAGGCTATGGAGAGAGTCGGATCCATATGCCACTAGGAGAAGGACTGCTGTGGACTACAGGTTCCATACAAAGGAACAATAGGACTTCTATGAGATAGTGTTGCTTGACAAGAAGCCCATAGTGTGTGACATGAGATGGGTCGACTGGGACTACATCAAAGAGAATGATGAACATTATCCAGGTGTGTATGACAGTTTCAAGGCTTGTGGAGTTGATGAGTTTGTGGCTCAGAAGCTCACAAAATGGAATGATGAGCTCATCATGCAGTTCTACTCCACAACTCACTTCTACCCAGATGGAAGGATTGTCTGGATGTCTGAAGGTACGAGGTACCAGTCCACGGTTGATGAATGGGCGAAGTTGATCAATGCCCCAAAAGACAGTGAAGATGACTTGGATGTCTATGCCAACAAGAAGAAGGATCACAACTCCATGGCACACATGTACAAGGAGATCCCAGATGCTGCTCTTGAGACACACAAGTTTGGATCTGTACATTACCTGCTGTCAGGACTGCCTACTATCAACTGGATCCTCAGGCACACTCTCTTGCCAAAGTCAGGAGATCACAAGATGATCAGAGGCCATGTAATTAACTTTCTTCACATCTTTGATGTCCCACATAAGTTCAAAGTCATGAGCCTAATAGTTGAAACTATCAAGAGGACAACTGCAGATCAGAAGAGGAGTTGTGGGTATGCCCCACAGATCCAGGAGCTAATTAACTCCAAGATGGGCACTGGTACATATCTGCTGGACAAGGAGCACATGCCTATCTACCCAGAATTTGAGGACAACATTGTGGTGATGGATGAAAATGAACCATTTTCTGTGCACGCACAAGCCAAGAAGGAGAAGGCAAAGGCTGAAAAGGCTGCAAGGATGCCAACTACTGAAGAAGCATCTCAGTATCTTCTGAAGAGCAAGCAAGATCAGCTTGGCTACTTGATTGCCTCCACTCTGAGGATTGAGAAGGGACTGGCCACCCTGACTCAAAACCAGGAGAGCTTGGAGAGGATCATGGAGCAAAAGTTCTATGACTTGGATGTGAAGGTAACTGAGATTCAGTCTGTTGTGGAGCAACTTCAGGATGATATGCAGGAGAGGAAGGGCAAGACAACCACTGATGCATTTGCCAGAGTGCCTAGAGCTCAGAGGTCTGCTGCAGTGCAAGTTCCAGACACCAGAGCCACTTCATCTGCACCAGCTCCAGCTTCAGTGCCACCAGCTCCAGCACCTACTCCATCAGCTCCATCTACTTCGACTAAAGCATTCGTTCTTGGAGTTATCCGGACACCACTGTCGGCATTCTGGGAATGGGGGTCCCCAGACTTGCCTGCCTGCGGCCTGCGGCGTGGCTCAAAGGGGGCCCAGCATGGCCCGTCTTCATCGACACAGACCCAAGACCCTCGTGAGGGGCCAAGCCTCGCGGGGCGGATGACACGGAGCTTCCTCAGGCACGGCCACATCAGGCTGGCTCGTGAGGAGGCGGAGAGATCAAGGCGGGGTACCTCACGAGGTGCCCGTGACGCAAGCCATGACGACCAAGGGCGCCAGGAGGGCGCCAGCCCGCGCAGTGTCCTCCTTTCCTCTTTGGTGCAAAGGGAGCAAGCGCAGGCGAGAGCATCAAGCGAAGGCACCCGTTTCGGTGCAACGAGACCAAGACCAGTCCAACGGCAGGGAGGAAGTCATTGTGGAGCCCAAGCCAGCGTCACCACCAGAGTCTTTGGCAGGCGAGGACTAACTTTAGTCAGGATAAGTGTACCAGATGTTCCCCTTCAAAATGGCCAATTGTTGGCGCCCTTCCCGCTCAATATTTGGGAAGAGGCCCAGGGCCTTTGCCTATAAATAGGACTAGCCACCCACAGGGTGAAGGGATCGGAAATCGAAGAGGGAAAATCGGATCGAGTAACATCACACATATATAGAGAGAGAAGGGTGACTGAACTCCCCCTAGCAGTTCATCCTCCCAACCAAGAATAGACCCTCGCGAGGCTGTTCTTCCTTGTATTGCTCATCATCATCAGCCCAAGAGGCAATCCACCACACCACACACTGGAGTAGGGTGTTACACCACAACGGTGGCCCGAACCAGTATAAACCCTGTTTCTCTTGTGCTGTTCTTCCCATAGCTTAGATCTCAGCGAGGCGGAGGGGTGCAAGTAGGTAGAAGGCGAAATCTCCGCGCGCACCCCAGTGTTCGAACCTCAAGGGTCTGCCGGAACCCGAAATCCGACATCTGGCGCGCCAGGTAGGGGTGCACCGGAATTCGTCTTCCACCACCCCGTTCTCCTCCGACCATCGCGTCCATGTCTAACGCTCGTCGGGCCCGCGCCGAGCGCCGAGCATCTCTCGCTTCCCGCGTCGCTCAGACGGCTCCTGTCTGCGGGCGTCCTCGCCGTTCCCCGTCACCTGCCATCAATGCCACCACCGGCCCGGCGGGGGATGAGCAACAAGCGTCATCTCAGCATCCGTCCGTGCGGCAAGACGGCCGCACCGCTGCTCCCTCGCTCACCCCAGCTGGCTCTTCCTCCCGCGCGCTCCGCGCACCCATGGAGGCTCGAGCTACGCTCATCGCGGCAAACGAGCTCCTGCGCTACCGTCCCGTCGACGACGTCTACGAAGAATGGCTCGACCGCGTTGCCAAGCTCGTCCGCGCCGCAGGGGGCTCTCCTGCGCAGTCTGTTCTGCTGCACCGCACCCCGCCCCGCGCGGGCGACGAAGCTCCGGCGGCGCCCCGGCCGCCTCCTCCTTAAGAAGGCGCCATGGCTCCAAGGCGCGTGGCCCCTGGGCGGAACCCGCTCCGTCAGGTGCCAGCGCGGCAAGAGCAGAGCTGCCAAGAATTCCCTCGCCCGCAAGAAGCTACCCGGGTGCTCCCTGCTCCAGCACGTCGCGACCATGCTCCTGCTCCCGCGCGTCAAGACCCCGCGCTGCTCCCAGCTGCAGTGCATGAGGGCATGCAAGACCAAGCTCTTCGCCACCCAAGGCCTCCCGTGGCCAGAGCAGGCTGCCGTGCATTCACCGTCGAGCTACGCAGCGTCGCGTGGCCCGGCAAGTTCAAGCCAGACCTGCCTCCTCGTTACGACGGCACGGCCGACCCTGCGGAGTTCCTCCAGCTCTATGAGCTAGGCATCGAAGCTGCCAACGAAGACGAGAAGGTCATGGCGAACTGGTTTCCCATGGTGCTCAAGGACGGGGCCCGCACCTGGCTCCTGAACCTAGCCCCAGGCACGATCTCCTCCTGGGACGAGATGCGCACCCACTTCATCGCCAACTTCCAAGGTACTCGTGACCGGCCACCCGCCGTGAGCGACATGCGCCGCATCAAGCAACAACCCGGAGAGACCCTGCAGAAGTACATCCAGCGCTTCAACAATGCACGCCTCAAGATTCCCAAGGTGACCGAGGAGGCCATCATCTCAGCCTTCTCCGACGGCGTGCGCGATGTCAAGATGAAGGAGGAGCTGGCAATGCATGAAGACCTGTGCACTTCCTTGGAGTTGTTCAACTTGGCAACCAAGTGCGCCAGGGCTGAGGAAGGGCGTCTCTCCCTCCTCGAGCTGTCTGCCGCAGACCCAGAAGAGAAGAAGCCCAAGGCCAAGGATGTGAAGTGCAAGGGGGCTGTCGTGCTCGCGGCAGAACCAGACACCAAGCGGGGCAGAGATCTGCCCGAACCTTCCAAGGTCAGTCGGTAGTGTGTGTACCACGACCTCCACACCCACAACACCAACGAATGTCAAGAGCTCCGAGCCGTGCGAGAAGGAAGGATCGGCCATTGCCCCGACCGCGGTGACCGGGGCTACGGTCGAGGAGGAGGAAGGAACACAGGACGCTGGGAAGACCGCGGCCCGCGCCAAGGGTGGCGCGATCAACCTCGCGAGGATCGCTGGCAAGAGCCGCCTCGCGAGGGAGACTGGAGGGATCAGCCTCGCGAGGACCGCCCGCAAGGCAATGCAGGCCTCCCTCCGCTGCCGCCGCAGCCAAGGAGAAACGAGGACCGCCATCAGGACGAGGGGGCTGGGGGCTTCCAGGAGCTGCGCGCAGTCGCCTGCATCCTGGGCAGGGCTCAAGCCCCAGCCTCTCAACGCATCTTCAAGCAGTTCGCCCGCGAAGTGAATGCAGTCCTTCCCAAGATGGAAGCCACGCACCCTCTCAGGTGGTCGGCGTGCGCCATCACGTTCAGCTTAGCAGATCAGCTCAAGTGTGCAGCTACAGCCGGAGTCCTCCCGATGCTTTGTTCCCCAATCATCAGCAACGTGGTGGTCACCAGGACCCTCATCGATGGCGGGGCAGGGCTCAACGTCTTGTCCGTGGAAACATTCAACAATCTCCAAGTGCCCTACAACCAGCTTCAGCCGACCAAGCCTTTCTACGGAGTCACCGACGGCTCCACGGTCCCGATTGGACAGGTCCGCCTCCCAGTCACCTTCGGGACACGCGACAACTACCGCACCGAGCTCATCGACTTCGACGTCGCTCACATTCGCCTGCCGTACAACGCCATCCTTGGGTACCCAGCGCTGGCCAAGTTCATGGCCGTAACTCACCATGGCTACAACGTCCTCAAGATGCCAGGAAGTGGCGGAGTCATCACGGTGCCCTGTGAAGAGAAGGACGCGGTGTGTTCCTTGGAACGAGCCTTTCAGGCCGCGTCACTGGAAGACCCGGATCGCGGAAGCAGGAGGCTCCCCGAGACCGCCCCCAAGAAGAAGAAGACATCGTCCGGCCCGGCCCCTCAAGAGACAGGCCCCTCAGGGCCCGCGCCTGCCCAGGGGGAACCTCCTTTCGTCGCATAGGAAAGCGCGCCCAGTGCCCTCCTCAGGCAGGGCTCGGGGGCTCTCCCCTGGAGGGCCACCGACCTGGCTAAGGTCACGAGGGAGGCGCTTGGGCACCACATGGAGGCGTGTTTCGAAGCATGTTTCCCTCAGGAAGGAGTAAAGCAAGGAGAGCCAGAGCCTCAGGAGTTCATCAGTAAGGCCATTCAGGAGCTACAGGAGTCAAGAGTCATGAGAGGCGGCCGCCGCCTACCAGCTATGGCTCCCCATCCAGGCGAGCATGGTGGGCTGCGCGTCTGCATCAACATACCAGGGCTCAATCGAGTCGCCTCTCTGGAGCGCCTCTGGCCCTCGCAAGTGGGGCGCTGCGAAGGTCCACCCCATAGCTACGTTCGCATGCCTTACGGCTTGCCGAACGCGGCTGCCACGTACCAGCGCCTCACGAGGGGCATCATGGAGGCTCAAGAGGCCGGGCGTTCCACAGCCCTGGCGGAGATGGAGATGGTCCGCAAGGAACCACCAGCGCCTCCGGAGCCTCCCGAGGCCCCTGGGCCTGGGGGCTCGTGAGGATCGGCTTCCGCAGCCCACCGAGTCTGCTACACCAACACTCCTTCGTCCTCAACATCATCAGGTGACATCTTTCAAGTTTCACTTCCAGCTGGGAGCGCCCCCAGGGCTGCATTATTCCCAGGCCGCGTGGGTCCGTCCCTGCGGCATGTATCCCTTTTATTTCATGTTGTTAGCTTACTTTGTTGGGGGCGCCCCTCGGGCTGCATCATCCCCAAGTCGCTCGGGCCTGACCCAGTGATGTCCACCTTCCCAGCATCTATTTGAATGAATCCACTCTTTCGCGGCTAATGAATTTGACCTAGTTGCCCGCTCAACTGACGCCAACTGACGGAGCTGCTCCCAAACGGCACGACGCTTGCGCATGGGTCCGTCCTTGCAACGCCGACAAACCTGAATGGCTGAGCTCTGGCCACGGCAGCCCCGCATGGCGCCACCTCGTCAAGCCTTCAGTGCCTCATCGCCCGTCGGAAGCAACCAACGGTTGACTGTCAATTGTCATGGCAACCCCTCGTTCTTTCTATGATAGGTCTACAGGATCTCCTAAAGGAGCTGCATCAGGAGAGGACCTTGCGATGTCTCCTTCACTCTCATCCGCGCGAACCGCTTGCACATTAAAGGGGGGTGCTTGAGCATTGCGACTCAGGGCTCCTACTGGCTCTCCAGCCCTCACCCTCTGGCCTTGTCCACGGCATCACGACCTGGCATACCAGCAACGGCTGAGACTCGCTCGAGGGCCGGGACCCGAGGATGTAGAGCAGAAAGGGGAGCAAAGGCGAGAGGGGAGGGACACGCGAGGACCTCGCCGAGCAACCTCACGCCTGCCGATGCACGGACCCGGCGACACGCCAGAGAACGGCCACTGATTCTCGAGATAAGTCACCACCCGGAAGCACCAGCTACCGTGGCACCATCCCCGCACCTAATGCAATCCCGTGTTAGCGACGCCGCTCCCCTTTCTCACCGAACAACGGCTGCTTGAGCGCCAAAGGGGACCTCCTGAGCATTGCGACTCAGGGGCTCTTACGGGACCCCGGGTCGCTCACCTCCTGGCCTTGACCACGGCATCACGACCTGGCATACCAGTGACGGCTGAAGCCGCCTTGGGACTGGGACCTGTCGGCGCAGAGCACCAAGCCCTCGTGAGGTTCGAAAGGGAGAACTGAGCTAAAACGGAATGAGCAACTCGCACAGTTCTACGACAAGGGTTATATTAACAAAACAGGATCACAGGCACCTTACAAGCCCCCACGGGACGCGTCTTTGATTCCTCGCAGGGAACAGATCCTAAAGGGACGCTAACTACACGCACCCCTGCAAAAGACACCATCATAACAGTGGGCCGTCAAGCACCGGCGCCAACCCCATCCAGATCAGAGTCAGCGACGGCCTGACGAGCTCGCCCTGCTCCAGGAGCGGCACCGGCTCGGGGGCTCGTAGCTGTCGTCGCTCGTCTCCGGAGTCGCGAAGAGCTCGCCGGAGTCGCTGGAACTTCCGACGCCTCTGCCGCCTGAGGAGCCGCCAAGGGAGCGGTCGGCGGGCCCAGTCCTCGCCGTAGCAGGGTCCCGACCACCTCTCTTGGGGTAGCACTCCAGCCAGCGCTCGTTCGCATCGAAGACCTTGAAGAACATCACTGAAGCACCATCGTACTCCAAGTGGATCGCGAAGGCGCCTCTTGTCCTGCAAACCCGGGCGATCTCGCTCCAGCCTCGAGTCATGAAGACCTCGCCCGGAGCAACGACCGCGACCTCTGCCTCGGTCGTGAGAGTGCTGCAGCCGGCGTGCTGCAGCCAAAGCTCCAGGAGTTCTCCCTGCGGGATGATGGAGGCAAAGAAGGGAGGAAGGTGAATTCAAGACTGGGGAGGCATGGCGGCGCGGAGCACGAACTCTCGGGAGGAGCCCTCGGTGTGGACCCCATGGGGGACGACCCACACCTTCGTGACTCGTCGGCGCCGACGGCGGCGCCGCCCGTGGCGATCGTCATCAACTCCTTCAGGGCCCTCGATGTGGGCGTACAAGGGAAGCGGGAACCCCGGCGGTGCCTGCTCGCACCAGGGCCTCGACACCACCTGATGGGCCCCCTCGTCCCGGCCATGGAGGGCGAGCCGTTTCTTCGGCGGGAGCGGGTCTGGTTCCTCTCAGGGAGCCTTTCCCTTCTCTGCCGACGAGAACCGGCGAATCGGAGCCATCGCAGCAAGACGGAGCAAGGACCAGGAAGAAGGAGAAGCAAGAAGGGATGGACTGGAAGGGCGCGCGCCATTCCGTACTTATGGCCGGTGAAGGCCAACCGCCGACCTCCACGATCACAGGTAATCATGACCCGCTTTGCATGCAGGGACTTGTCCGATCCGTGCAGTTGCCAAGGCGCCATGGAGAAGTGGAGACGCCCACGCCCAATCAACCGCCACGCGGCGCCCAAGGCCGTAGGCTGTTAGGGCCCGCAGCGCTTCACCCTTGCCCTTTCGCCTCCCTGCACGGCCAAGTCCGGGCGCGCCTTGGGCCCGGGGGCTACTGTCGGCGTTCTGGGAATGGGGGTCCTAGACTTGCCTGCCTGCGGCGTGGCTCAAAGGGGGCCCAACACGGCCCGTCTTCATCGACACAGACCCAAGACCCTCGCGAGGGGCCAAGCCTCGCGGGGCGGACGACATGGAGCTTCCTCAGGCACGGCCACATCAGGCTGGCTCGCGAGGAGGCGGAGAGATCAAGGCAGGGTACCTCACGAGGTGCCCGTGGCGCAAGCCATGACGACCAAGGGCGCCAGGCGGGCGCCAGCCCGCGCAGTGTCCTCCTTTCCTCTTTGGTGGAAAGGGATCAAGTGCAGGCGAGAGCATCAAGCAAAGGCACCCGTTTCGGTGCAACGAGACCAAGACCAGTCCAACGGCAGGGAGGAAGTCATTGTGGATCCCAAGCCAGCGTCACCACCAGAGTCTTTGGCAGGCGAGGACTAACTTTACTCAGGATAAGTGTACCAGATGTTCCCCTTCAAAATGGCCAATTGTTGGTGCCCTTCCCGCTCAATATTTGGGAAGAGGCCTAGGGCCTTTGCCTATAAATAGGACTAGCCACCCACAGGGTGAAGGGATCGGAAATCAGAGAGGGAAAATCGGATCGAGTAACATCTCACACACAGAGAGAGAGAAGGGTGACTGAACTCCCCCTAGCAGTTCATCCTCCCAACCAAGAACAGACCCTTGCGAGGCTGTTCTTCCTTGTATTGCTCATCATCATCAGCCCAAGAGGCAATCCACCACACCACACACTAGAGTAGGGTGTTACACCACAACGGTGGCCCGAACTAGTATAAACCCTGTGTCTCTTGTGATGTTCTTCCCATAGCTTAGATCTCAGCGAGGCGGAGGGGTGCAGGTAGGTAGAAGGCGAAATCTCCACTCGCACCCCAGTGTTCGAACCTCAAGGGTCTGCCAGAACCCGAAATCCGACAACCACCACCTGAAGACCAAGCCTGAGAGACGATTTAGTGCTATGCATTTTCTAGGAACTTTTTGGTAACTTGTTGCCAAAGGGGGAGAAAAAATGTATAGATCATAGGCTTTGAGAGAGAGCATTGCTTTTTATTCTCTCTTTCTTTGGTGGTTGAACTTTATTTGCTTTGCTTGTTTGAGATACTTTCATACTTGGATGATCATGTGTTTGATCATATGCTACATTAATGCTTGTTGGATGACATTATCATTTTATCCCTATCTGATCATTCACTTTGCTTGGTGATGAGTGCATGTATTTAATTATTATCATTTTGAGCGCTCCACCAAGATGTATGTGACATGGAAGAGTAACCCATGAGCCTAACTCTTTGTGCATTTGCAGTCCAAAGCAAATCATAAACTATGCACAAATTTAGGGGGAGCTCTTGTTTTTCACATACTTCTCAAAGCGACAATGTTTTTCACTCTTATTATCATTTTTCGAAGCTTTGATCTATATGTTGTCATCAATTACCAAAAAGGGGGAGATTGAAAGTGCAACTATCCCTAGGTGGTTTTGGTAATTCCTAACAACATATAGCTCATTGAGCTAATGCTATTCCAAGATTAATATTTCAGGAAAAGCTCAATGAATGGCATGTCATGGATGAGGAAAGTGGACCCCTCAAAATATTAAGGACAAAAAGATTGGCTCAAGCTCAAAGCTCAAGACTCTACATTTTATATTTTAGTGATCCAAGATCACATTGAGTCTATAGGAAAAGCCAATACTATCAAGGAGGGATGAGGTGTTGTTTAATGAGGTTCTTGCTTCATAGTGCTTAGTGATATGCTCCAAAACCCTCAACTACCTTCCCACATCGACATATGACCTAAACCCAAAGTCAAACTCGGCCCCACCGATTCTTTCTATTCGGCGCCACCGAGTTCAAATGTCATAGCCACTGCCACAAACCCTAGGCAAATCGGTCTCACCGATAGGGATTTCGGTCACACCGAGATGGGGTTGTAGTCTCTCTATTTCCCTTCGTAACGTTTCGGTCCTACCGAGATGAGCGATCGGTCCCACCGAGATTGCAATGTAAACTCTCTATTTTCCCTTCATAATGTTTCGATCTCACCGAAATGAGCGATCGGTCCCACCGAGTTTACCTGACCAACTCTCTGGTTAGCTTATTACCAAAATCGGTCCCACCGAGTTTGTGTAATCGGTCACACGGAGATTACGTTATGCCCTAACCCTAACCATATCAGTCCTACCGAGTTGCATCTCAGTCCCACCGAAAATCCTAACGGTCACTAGGTTTGCTAAATTGGTCCGACCGAGTTTCTCAATTCGATCTCACCGAGATTGGTAAATTGTGTGTAACGGTTAGTTTTTGTGTGGAGGCTATATATACCCCTCCACCCACTCTTCATTCGTGGAGAGAGCCATCAGAACATACCTACACTTCCAATACACATTTTCTGAGAGAGAACCACCTACTCATGTGTTGAGGCCAAGATATTCCATTCCTACCATATGAATCTTGATCTCTAGCCTTCCCCAAGTTGCTTTCCACTCAAATCTTCTTTCCACCAAATCCAAATCCTGTGAGAGAGAGTTGAGTGTTGGGGAGACTATCATTTGAAGCACAAGAGCAAGGAGTTCATCATCAACACACCATTTGTTACTTCTTGGAGAGTGGTGTCTCCTAGATTGGCTAGGTGTCACTTGGGAGCCTCCGACAAAGATTGTGGAGTTGAACCAAGGAGTTTGTAAGGGCAAGGAGATCGCCTACTTTGTGAAGATCTACCGCTAGTGAGGCAAGTCCTTCGTGGGTGATGGCCATGATGGGATAGACAAGGTTGCTTCTTCATGGACCCTTCGTGGGTGGAGCCCTCCATGGACTCGCGCAACCGTTACCCTCCGTGGGTTGAACTCTCCATCAACATGGATGTACGATAGCACCACCTATCGGAACCACGACAAAAACATCTGTGTCTCCAATTTCATTTGAATTCTCCAAACCCTTCCCTTTACATTCTTCCAAGTTGCATGCTTTACTTTCTGCTGCTCATAGACTCTTTGCATGCTTGCTTGGATTGTGTTAAGATTGTTTGACTTGTGCTAAGATAGCTAAAATCTGCCAAAGTCTAAAATTTGGAAAAGGATAGATTTTTAATTGGTCAAGTAGTCTAATCACCCCCCTCTAAACATACTTTCGATCCTACATCGGGGTGGGCGGGGAGGTAGTGGATCCGGGGAGGCACGGCCATGGCACGGCCATGGCACAGCCGGGGAGGAGCCAGGAGGGCAGTGGGTTCGGGTCACAGTGGATAAGGTGGAGGGAGTGGGATGGGTGCGGGAGAAAGAAGGTGGAGGGAGTGGCTGGGTTTTTTTCTGTTCTCGACGCGGTTCGATTTGTTGTGCGCTGTACGATGGAGTGTTAGCAGAATAAGATGGGGATGTGCAGAATAAGTCTTAAGGGGTGTTATCATAATAGACCCACCCTATATATATATATAGGGTCGCGCTATTCGTCACCCTGGGTGAGGAATAGTTATTCTTCACCCCTCCTCTATTTTACCATCAATGCACCATAATTTTATGTTCCGTAAGTTTTTTCTTATTTCCGACGTAAAAAGGGACCGTAAGAAAATATATAATCTCTGTAAAAAATATTTTATATTATGTAAAATTACAAACGTAAAAACATAGTCTAAATACACATAAACTGCAAATTTTCTTGTCTTATGACCTATATTTTTATTTTCTTATGTCAAATTTTACGTAGTGAATCAATAGAAATGTAACTTTTTGAATTCAAAATGTAATTTAATTATGAAATGATCGTAAGATTACCTCGGGTGAAGAATAACTTATTCTGCACCCTGGGTGATGAATAGTAACACAATATATATATATATATATATATATATATAGGGATAGACTATTCATCAACCTGGGTGAGGAATAGTTATTCTTCACCCCCCCCCTCCCCGTAAGTTTTGTGTTATTTCCGACGTAAAAAGAGACCGCAAGAAAATATATAATCATCGTAAAAAATATTTTATGTTATATAAAATTACAAACTTAAATACATAGTGTAAAATACACATAAACTACAAATTTTCTTGTCTTATGACCTATATTTTTATTTTCTTATGTCAAATTTTACGTAATGAATCAATAGGAATGTAACTATTTGAATTTCAAATGTAATTTAATTATGAAATGATCCTAAGATTACCTCAGGTGAAGAATAACTTATTCTGCACCCTGGGTGATGAATAGTAACACTATTCTGATCACAGGATCAGAATAATATTCTAATCACAACCAGAACTTCCTGAGTTACACATCCTGAACTTCCGTGTGTAGGAACCCGACCTTTGGGCAATCTTCGCAACCGTGTCTCCCCGCGCAAATTATTCTGTTCAGTCATGTTCTATGTGATGTAAGTATAATCTGGAAATGGTTTTTACCAACTAAATGCCCGTTTTAAATAGGAATCTTGTTCGTTGTCGGGTTTGCTCTCGGGATGTGATGAACTTGCGTTTGTTGAAATTTTACTGCCTCACTTGTTCGACCTGAACTTCCCCCGGAGCGAGGTTGAACTTCCGCCAACATTGCCCACATGGGGCTTGCGATACACAGTTGGAAAGCTATGGACATGAGTATCATGGCCCAAGTTACATTTTTGGCAAAATATAAGCGGTTTAAGAGCAGTTTTGAAAACCGTTTTTTCTTCATACAAAAAACATGAATCGTATTTTCGATTGCATTTCTAAAACGTTTATTGAAATGAGACAAATAATATGGCGTTGGAAAGCTGCTGCAAAACCGCTCCTTCCACATGTTGAAAGTTTTCTCTAATTCCCTTTTGTTAAAGAATAATTTGGAAAATCGTAAATTTCGTAAACCGAACAGCCGAGTTTGTATTTTCGATGTCATTTCTAAACGGCTAATCCAATTGAGACCAATGATATGGCGTTGGAAAGCTTATGGAAATGCGCTACCTTTTCAAGTTGAAAGTTTTTCCTAATTTTGAACGGCTTAAAAGTAATTTAGAAAACGGTATAAGTTCCATCGAGTTCATATTTTCGAGCTAATTTTTCAACTGTACGTCTGAATGCAGCAAATAATATGGCGTTGGCAAGTTTGAGGAAATGCTATACTTTTTGGTATATATTGTTTCTCCCAATTCCTTACGGTTTTAAGCCAATTTTGAAAATGGCTAAAAAAAATTTGGCCATAATTTCTACAAAATTTATCAAAATGGGGCAAATAATATACCGTTGAAAAGCTACGGAAAATGCAATTTTTTTCATGTAGATGGTTTTCTCTGGTTGCTAGCCGTTTTCAAAGTAATTTCGAAAATGACGAGATCATGCGTTCGGCCTTTATCGTGAAACAGATTCTTAGAAAATGGACCGCGTGAAGAACGTGAACTTCTTGGCATGTCTACTTGAACTTCACTCTGTTTTTCACAGAAATGTTTTTGCTCGCAACTCTCCATACACTCACCGAAATTGGGCAAGTGATATACCGATGGAAAGTTGTTGTAAACACGCAAATTTCCCGTGTTGATCATTTTTCATACTCGCGACGATTTTAAAAGTTTTTCATCTGAAATTCATTCAGTGTAGTAGTTAAACTTCCTGCTGTTTTCACGTTGAACTTCTGTGACGTATTTTCGTTTGTATTTTCTCATCCATTCTTTAGTGTTATACAAATGATATTCTTTTTGTACAAACCTCTCTCACAATATTTTTTTTACTTCTCCAACCGAGGACTTGAACTTATAACAACAAAAAATTTGGACCTTACCTTTTAATTCATTTTTCTCATATTAAACACACCATGTAGTACATGAACTTTTTCAATTTTTATAATTTGAATTTTTTTATTTTCTTTTTGAAATCAAATTGCTCTCAAATAATAACTAAACTTGTTTGTGGATTGAGAAAATTATTTTATAACGCGAAAAACAATTTATTTTTTGTGTTTTTGAACATGGAAATACAAGGTGAACCTCTGTCGCAATTTTTTTTGAATTTCCCCAGACAGAGCACCTGAACTTCTTTCAATATACATTTTAATCTTTTCTTTTTCCATACTTTTATTCTCACCTGAAATGCATTCCTTGTAGTACTTGAACTTCTCGTTGTTTTCACTATGAACTTCTATCACATTTTTGTCTATACATTGAATTATGCAATTGAACATCGGACGTCATTTCTTGCCATTTTAAAACATGTAATTGGAGGTTGGACGTCCCGCAATATAAATTATGAACCGTGCACAGAGGTGCACGTGAACTTCTTGCAACAAATCTGAGTTTTTAATATACTTCGAACTTCTCTATTATTTTAATATCAACTTCTTAGTCATATTTCTTTGAAAGGAAAACTGTTTTTAAATAAGCATCAAACATTTTTTTGTAAATAGAACTTCATAGTTTTGTTTTCCTAAGAACGGTAATAATTTGAGTTTCTCGTATACATCGAACTACTCCTCTTTTTTAATTTGAACTTCGTCATTTTTATTCTTAAAAAATGAAAAAATTGATTTATTTTGATAAATGAAATTTTTTATTCTTATATAAATGTTGAATCGCCCCGTTAGTTTGACAAGAACTTCTGCTACACATTTTCCAACACCTAAAAAATGAACATAGTGAGAAATAACAAGACAAATATGTCAATGTCTCCAATGATCATTCATGTGCAAAATGAATTTAAAAAACCAACCATATCCTGGTGTATCATATGTTGGATTGTTTATCTTGTTTGCAACCAACATTTTTTTCCACAAAGAAAAGGTTTAAACTTCCCAGGCCACGACCCACTAACAAAAGGTTTTTAGAATAAACACTTCGAACTTCTATGTTATTTAAATTTGAACTCCATTTTTTAGCAAAATGTAGAAACACTATGACGCCCAGATAATTAAGCTACAGTAAATCTCTATTAATGATGCCATGACACCACGATTACTGTTGTCAATCTTGCGATGATTCAAATCTCGTTCGAACTCAAATTCAAAATGAAGTCAAACAATAAAAGTTTTCAAACATAAAAACTAAAATGTTCCAAAGGTGACTAATAACTCATTAGTAATAATGGTGGAGAAACCAACATTTCTTATAATATTTAAATGCACTAAAATAACCAAAACAGAGAGAGAAATGTTCGTGATACTACAAATAACCCTCGAGTAATTTTTATGAAGAAATCGAATCAAATTGGAATTTTATTTTGGCCCTAGCAATATTTTGGTGGACCAGCAACATTTAATTTGGTTGTTTAAAATAACCACAAGTAGACTTACATTTCCCAAACCACTTGAAACTTTGTGGGCCTCTCCAAAATAATGACCATTATTTATGTGACAAGTTTTATGTTGAACAAAACTCATTTGGTAATAAAATAAAATGTGAATCAATGGTGAGATAATATAACAGAAAACTAAAAAAGAGAAAAGTGAAAAAACCTTCCGTGCTAGCGGGCTCTAATGCAACAGGGCACTAGGCCCAGCCCAACTCGGGTCATCCCCAACCTCTGCTACAGGGAGGCGGGGTTTGTGGCAACCATCCACTGGCCGTGGCTAAGCCATGACGTGTGCCAGCCATCCCCCGGCTCCCATGGAGTATAAGGCCAACACCGCCGCTCCCGTCAATCAAACCCTAGCGACATTTCCCTCTTCCCTTTCCTCGTTTTCAATTTGGAGCTTGTAGTAACCAAGCTCAGCATCGATGTGCCGTCGTCATTCCCATGCGCCGAGCCCCCCCCCCCCCCCGTGCCACCCCTTGATGTCCACGGTCCTCCCCGCGCTCATCCATGCCGTTCCTGACCACCAGCTCGAGCTGCGGGGGTCTCCATCGCCAGATCGGGCGCCTCCCTCTGCTTCGGTCGTCGCCGTCTCGCCATCACCATCGCCTCTCCAGTCCACCTTGACCCTCCCCAAGCGCGCCAATTGTCTCGCGGTGAGCAACTCCGCCGGATCCCTCTTTCCCCCGCCTCGATTCGGTAGCCATTTGTCATCCCCGAGCACATGCTCGCATGTCCGCATACCTACGTGTGTGCATGAGCTGCTGCTGCTTAACTACCATCTGTTGCTGCTGCATACTACTACCAGCGCGCGCCCGTCCCTGGCCTCGCCTCCGCCTGCAGCTGCTCGCCGGCCACCACCTCACGCCGCCCCTGCTGCCGCCCCCTGCCTAGCGCCTCCCTGTTGCTGCCTTCTATTTCTGCCGCTGCTTAGCTACTACCCTCTGTTGCTTAGCTGCTTAGCTTCTCCTGCTGCTGCTATTGGTAGGTGTTGTCACTGCTATGCGCTACTTGCTGCTGCTAATGGCCACGGCGGCCTTGCCGTGTGTGTGGGTGTGCACAGCCACCAGTAGCTGGCTGTGCAAATTAGATTAGGGACTAATAGGTAGTACTAGTTAGGTTAGTTGCTACACTATGACATATGGGCCCCTTTGATTAAGTTATTTTTTTATTAGATTAGATATAGCTTTATGACAGGTGGGCCACCCTCTAATAAGCCTATTAGGAATTAACTAAACACTGTTAAAATATTATAGAGTATGACAATTGGGTCCCGCAGGACCTTTGATTGGTCAACCATGGACCAGTCAACCGTTGAGTCAGCAGTTCACTGGACCCACTGGCCAGCCTCACTGGTGCACATTTGGTGCACTGCACCGGGTGCACCTAGTTTTTAACTGTTGATTTTCGAAATTAAAAATAAATAAGAAAATCTAGAAAATCATTTAAAACTTTGAAATATCTTAGAAAATAAACCATAGCTCGGATGAAAAAGTTTTCTACATGAAAGTTGCTCAGAAATTCAAGACGAATCAAAGTATGCAATCCGTTCATGTGCCACACGTTCTTAGCATAGCGAACATGCAACGTCCCCCCCCCCCCCCGGTCCGTCTGCCCGAAAACACGAAATACAGGGAATACTTTCCCGGATGTTTTCCCCTTCGCTGGTGACGGTGTCCTGGACTAGGGGGTACTCATCACGTCGTCTCCCGATCAGTTGGATTGGGCCGAGGACCCCCATGGCCGTATACTCATAGGCCAATCCGGACAGCTACCACATACAAGGAAGATTCCACAAGACTTGGTGATCAAGACAAGGACTCCTCCCCCACCGGCGTATTCGGCTAGGACTCTTGTTATCCTAGGCCTTTGGTGCATTATATAAACCAGGGTCAGGCTAGTCGATAGATCATATATACATACAATCATACCATAGGCTAGCTTCTAGGGTTTAGCCTCTCCGATCTCATGGTAGATCAACTCTTGTAATACTCATATCATCAAGAAGAAATCAAGCAGGACGTAGGGTTTTACCTCCATCAAGAGGGCCCGAACCTGGGTAAAACATCGTGTCCCCTGCCTCCTGTTACCATCCGCCTTAGACGCATAGTTTGGGACCCCCTACCCGAGATCCGCCGGTTTTGACACCGAAATTGGTGCTTTCATTGAGAGTTCCGCTGTGTGATCGGCAAAAGGTCGATGGCTCGCCTGCAGATCAACTGCGACTTCGGCATCTTCGTCACCAGCTCAACTGGTCACCTTGGTTCGACCAAGGACTGCGCCCTACCTCCCATCATCATGTTCGGATGAGGGCCTTCATCAACATCAGCTCTGATCTCTATCAAGATCATGGAGGAATCATCCAGGGAGCCCGGGGGCTCAATGTCAACATTGCCCTCGGGCGACCGTGCTGTTTTTCTGGACATCGAACTTGTGTCCGCCGCCACCGCCTCCTCAAGTGACATTTTAACAATTGCTTTGGTGTGTGCGGAGTTGAGTCTACAACAACCCTGGAAATTTTTGTCGAGTTCCAATGGAGGAATCTCTGACAATCTACGATATACCGGAGCCCTGTCAAATCTAGACAAGAATCTGGACGAGTTTCGGGCGTTGTGTCCAGCTTCTAGCTCGGACGTCCTTTGGAAGATCCAACCGTTGATATGCTGCGGAATTCCTATATCTACCACCCCTCAAAATTTCAGCTCGATCCGACCATCCAAACTCCGGGAACCTTCCAATTAGTGCATCACTTTTCGGATCTGTTTTCTGCGCGAAAACGAATCCGACCCGAGTTCATCTTTTTTATGAACGGGATTTCGGTCATCCTTTTTGAAGGAAGTTTTGTATGGGGTGTTGTGTTTTGTTCCCGAACACATCCCACTAACTTTAAAATCTTTTGAACATGATCTTCAACATTATGCTGGTGTCAAACCAGTCCGACAATATTGCTCCACGGCTGCCGACCTGCGCTAGACACGTCGTCACTTTGTTGAGTCGAGCTCAACTTCTTCGGATCATCATCTCGGCAAGCCGAACAAGAGTTCAGCGTCGCAAATGATAAGTCATCACCAACATCGCCGCCCCACGGATTACACAGAGCGGGCACACCGACATCACCGCACGGTCACTTCATCAAGCCGGCATTGACCACGTCACGACCTGCATCGGCAGGGCCGCACTGTTGCTCCTTCTAGCCGGTGTCCATCACACCGACCAACTTTGACTCATCGGCTGACACTGAGGCTTCGACATCTCGGCTGGACCGGGGGCTTCGCCATCTCTTCATCAACCTATACTCCGGAGACTTCGGCGTCACTAGCCGACCAGCTCCGTCACGTTAGCTAGACCGAGGGCTTTGCCTTGGCGAGCCAACCTTTGCCAGCATCGCCGTGTCGTCGTTTTATCGGAGATGGGGGCTGAAGGGGCAGGTGGTTCCATCCAGGTAGTGATGGGCCTGGGTTCCTGACAGCCCCCTGATGGTTACTTTGTGGTGGAGCGACAGGGCAGGTTGCGACCACCTAGGAGACAGGTGGGCCTGGTCCCTGGTCGGCGTCCGCGGGTACTTCTAATAAAACGCTTAACAAGATCTGGATATTTGATCTGAGTCTGGCCACTGGTCTATACGCACTAACCAACTACGCGGGAACAGTTATGGGAACTCGACGTCGTGGTATCAGCCGAAGCCTTCTTGACGTCAGCGACTGAGCGGCGCGCGCCGGATTGGACTGGAATGCCTGCCCTTGAATTAGGGAGGCTACGTCTGGTTTCCGGCCGTGTAAGCAACGTGCAGGTGTGCAATGGGCGATGGGCCCATACCCCTGCGCGCATAGGATTTAGACCGGCGTCCTAACCTCTCTATTGTGCCTAGGTAGGGCTGCGATGTGTTGATCTTCTGAGGCCGGGTATGACCCAGGAAAGTGTGCCCGGCCAGAGGGATCGAGCATGTTGGGTAATGTGGTGCACCCCTGCTGGGAAGTTTATCTATTCGAATAGCCATGTCCCTCGGTAAAAGGACGACCCGGAGTTGTATTCCGACCTTATGACAACTAGAACCAGATACATAATAAAACACACCAATTCAAGTGCCAGATACAACCCAGTGATCGCTCTCTCACAGGGCGACGAGGGGAGGATCGCCGGGTAGGATTATGCTATACGTTGTTACTTGGTGAACTTAACAGCTATTCTCTTCTACATGCTTCAAGATGGAGGCCGCCGGAAGCGTAGTCTTCGATAGGACTAGCTATCCCCATCTTATTCTGGCATTCTGCAGTTCAGTCCACAAATACTACCCATTTCATTGATACTAATGCATATGTAGTGTAGATCCTTGCTTGCGAGTACTTTGGATGAGTACTCATGGTTGCTTTGCTCCCTCTTTTCCCCCATTTCCATTTTTCTCGGATGTCGCAACCAGATGATGGAGTCCATGAGCCAGAGGATCTCGAGGATGTTTCTACGTGGAGTTTGGCTTCGAGGAGTAGTTAGGAGGTCCCAGGCAGGAGACCTTGCCTTTTCGATCGTTGCTGCTTTTGTGCTAGCCTTCTTAAGGCAAACTTGCTTAACTTATGTCTGTACTCAGATATTATTGCTTCCGCTGACTCTTGTGTATTCGAGCCCTCGAGGCCCCTGACTTGTAACATAAAGCTTGTATTATTTTAATTTGTGTCTAGAGTTGTGTTGTGATATCTTCCCATGAGTCCCTGATCTTGGTCGTACACATTTGCGTGCATGATTAGTGTACGTTCAAATCTAGGGCGTCACAAACACCATTTTGATAAACTTTTCGAACTCCTCCATTTTTTATTAATGTACCTCTTGGTTTATTTTATAGTACTAGAAAAAAATCATGGGTTTGTAATAAACATTGAACCGCCCTATTATTTAAATTTGAACTTCAAGGTAATAAATATTGAAACGCTTTGTTATCACCAATTTTGCAAGTAAATTTTCAGCAAATTCAAAGAATTTCAAATCCTCATGGGGAGAGAGTTTACTGTAGAGATGGAGGGGCAATACTTGATGCTGAAGAGGAGCCGCGTGGCTCGAGTGGAATGCCACGGCCGTCCTTCATGGGGGCGGCGCCGGTTGAGCGCTGGGAGGTGTGGGGGCGTCACCGGTGGAGCGTTGGGCTGGGTGGGGCATCGGAGGAGGAGCGCTAGGAGGAGGGTCGTCTGCTCGCAGGGAGGGGAGGCACCTGGAAGAGGAGCTCGAGCTCATAGCCTGCATGTTGAGAAGCGGAGCCGGAGGGAGACAACTTCGAACTTCTCTATTTTTAAATTTTGAACTTCTTAATTTCTTCTTAGGAAGGAAAAAAATCAATCTTGAAATAAACATCAAACATTTAAAAAAATAAACTTCATACTTTTATTTTTCCTAGAAATGAGAACATTTTTGAGCTTTTAGTGTAGATCAAACTACTACATTATTGAAATTTGAACTTCTTGATCTTATTCTTTAATAACAAGGAAAATCTGAGTTTTTCATAAATATCAAACTGCTCAATTTTGTAAATCTGGACTTCTTGGTTTTATTCATTTTAGTAACAGACAAAATCCTACCTTAATAATAAACATCGAACTAATCCTTTATTTAAATTTGTACTTCTGGTTCTTTTTACTTAGAAATGGTGATTTTTTTAAAAAAAATTGAACAACACTGTTTTTTTAATTTAACCTTCTTGGTTTTGTAATAAACATTGAACTTCTTAGTTTTTTTATATTTGAACCTCTAGGTTTCTTTAGAAACTTGGAAATCCTTTTTTTATAATTTTTGAACTTTTTAGGTATGCGTACAACAACGTGTTTGCTCAGCAGTACTAAAAAGGAGAAATAGTGTGTACACACCTACAAAAATCCTCTCTCAACCTTGTCCCTAAGCTTTATGGACTTTCTATATTTTTTCCCATGATTTTCTTGGGGGTTTTGAATTTGTTGTAGTGCTTAAAACACACACTTTTTGAGAGAGAAAAATAGTGGTACATCTTGTGAAGACATGAACCTGCGGGGCAATAATATCTGAACTTATTTTGTACATATTGTCTCTGTCAACATGCACATACTTTTCAAACGAAAATCCAAAACAGAGTACAAATCAAACTGTGTGTTTGTCCATAAAAATACAAGACTACAAGCGCATTGGGTTGTATCAAACCACAAGCGCATGATCTCACTGGAAGAACGCAAACACATTAACAAAGTGAAATCCACAATAGCACTTTGACCTCTCTCTCATTTTTGCCTTTTGCATTCTCCTGTACTCACCTACATCCACAGCAGTAGCTTGGCATCATGAGCGAGCAGCATGGCAGAGGTGCACACAACCTGCAGCGGAGATTGGGCATGGACCGAGGCAGCTTTCTGCTGTGCGCAGCAGAGCTTGGAGAGGGAGGAGGATGGCTTGGAGAATGCTCATCAACAGAGCTCCTCTGTCCATGGCCCTTTGACACAGCGGCTGCTAGACTCACCAGCTTGGATAGATTTTTGGGTACGGAATAATACACGAGGGTACTGGGATTTTCACGGGAAGGAGGTGGCGATTGCAAGGCACGCTGCTGCTGCAAGAACTGGGTTCCGGCACGAGGGGCAGGGGCGCTGGCGTAAAGACAAGAAGTTCAGAGCAGCTAGGCTGCAAGGTCACCTCCTCCGTTCGTTGCGCTTAGAAACTTGAATTGGCGACGAGAAGCACAAGGGTCGGAGGCACCGCAGCAGGATGTCAGGGGAGCAGGTGCGGGACTGGAGATAGCCATGATCTAGTGGGGGCATGGGGAGAGACGGGCAGATGGAATTCCATGATGGGGAGGCGGCATGGTTCGCCAATGGGATCCATAGTGGAGAGTGGCGATGTGCCGGATGAGGGAGGATGGCTTAATGACGCGTTGGGTGGAGCAATTTGCTCGCTGGCACCGTCGGGCGAGGCGCCTGAGCACGGCAGAAGGTCACGAGGTCGGGGCTGACGGCAGTGCGCTAGCTTCAAGTCGGCGGCAGCGCACGAGCTCCGGCAGGCGGCGGCACCCGAACTCCGACCGGCGGTGGCGTCTGAACCCGCGATCGGCAGCGGAAGCGAGGCGGTGTCGCAGGATGCCGGACATCATCGATGGAAGGATGGGCTTTTTTGGAGGGGGGCTTTCTGAGTTCAGGGCACGTCGTGATCAGAAATAACTATTCTAATACCATGATCATAATAGTGTTGTCCTATACACACACACACACACACATATATATGGGCTATTCTGTTTCGCGTAACAGAATATTATTCTATTACCCTACTTGAACTGACGTAGTTTACAGCTTGTACTAACACGTTTTCTACCTGAACTGATTTTCCCGCTTCTACGACGGACGGAAACAGGGGATGCAATGGGGAGCTTCCGGGAGTTCTCCGGCACGGTGTTGTGGGCCATTCGTTGCCATAGGAGATATGTATGGGGTTCCGCATGTGCGCGCACTCACCTGGTCGTGTTTTCTGATCTCAAGTCACCGGAGGTGATGGCGTGGGCATTTAGCGACGGATGTGTTTTGGGCGTTGGTGTTTACCGTGGTGTTTGTATCCGTCAATTTAACGCTCGATTTGTTGTTTTATGTGTTGTTTTGGATGTGAGAATTATCGGTGTGTTAGAGTTTTTGGAGAATGTTTTTATCTATAATTTTTGATTACAAGTTTTTGTGTTCTTGGTCGTTTTCCACGTCCGCCATGCAAATGTGTTCTTCTTTTTCTATTGTTTTACTTTCGAATTGGCGTTGCAGGGAGAGAGATGAGGATTGTATGAAAATATTTGTGTTGTCAATTTTGCTTCTTGAGTTGTTTCTACCCCAGATTCCCATGTGATTTGGTCGTTTGCGGAGGTGGTGTTTGGTGGCTGACTGTAGCCTCCGATTTCTTGTAATCTGGTCAAATTGTGTAATTAAGTTGCGTGTTTTTAGTGTTGTTTTGAATTGTTGCCGTATGTGTAGTTGGGATGCTTCGTGTCAAAGTTGTATTACTGTGCGTTGACATCGGAGTAAGTATGTTCTACTGGCTGCCTACCCATACCTCTGCACTTCGAGTATAAAGCCCGAGCCCTCTGTCACTTTCATTCCACCAGCTGGAACCAAAAGAAAGGCCAGATGGATCCTGAGCTAGGAGAGGTCACAGGGGAGGAGGGGGATGTCGTCGATGTGAGGGATGCAGTAGTGGAGCATAGGAGGAGGTGGAGGCACAGGCAAAGGGCATGGCGTGCTGCCGAGGAGGAAGTGGAGGAAGAGTTCAACAGACGCCTTGCGCGCGAGGTGATGGATACTTGCAACTCCAATGAATTGGAGCTACTTTTCCCAAAGGGCAGGGGAAGGAACCATATTCAGATCATTAGTTGGGCTAGGGCGAGAATAGCCACGGCTCCACATCCATCCACCAGGGCCAAATGGCGTCGTTTCTTTGATCGTTATGACTGAAGTACTGAATTTTTATGTTTTTTATGATTGTGTTGTGAGGGAGCAGATGGTTGAATAACTAAATGAATTCAACTGTCTACCTCTGAATGTGTTGTCTTATCTACATATGTTTGTTATGTGCACTTTTGAACTGCTGTTTTATCTGAGGTTGAACTGATTTGCGGTCAAATGTTGCATGACTTGTATAATAACTATTTTCTACCAGCTGGCTGCCCACCTGCCTATTTATTATTTTTATAATCTGCGAGTCTCCCTAGCTATAAATTATATCCATCTATTGTGGTGTGTGGCTCAGTCTCCCCCTCCTTTTTCTTCCTTTTTCTAGAATCAGATCTAGGTTCCTCCCTCTTCTCGTTGTTGCCTTCTTCCCTTTTCATGTGTTTTTCCATGGAGGATTGTTCATGCGGATGTCTGGCAAAGATGGCGCGCATAGCTGACAGCTTTGTGTACGAACCTGGTTCGGAGCTCACCGAGACTCAGCGCCATGGGAAACTTTCATGTCTTCTGTACAGCAACCATGGGTTTGGTGCACCCTATGTTTGTCGCCTGGCGGTTGGGGACTTGAAGGAATCATGGGTATGTGTTTTGATTCTTTTTGTTTTCTTCTTTTTGTAGGTCTCATTTTGAATCCCATGGACTGAATCTGTAGTTTAGTTTTATCAATAGTTTGTCTACAATTTTTATTTGGTTTTGTCAGAATTTAACAGTAGGGATTTGTGTGTGTATTTGTTCATTACTTAACCATTTTTACCCATTTTGTATAGTCCTTATTTTGTTTTTGTTAGATGTTTTTACTGTAGGTGTATTGATATGTATATTTCTTTAGTTTAGTCGGGTCATATGACTAGTTAATTTGGTGTTTTTCTTTTGGTTCAGATATTTCCTTTTCACTTTGTTATGCAACCGTTCCTAGATTTCTGTAAAAATTCAGTTATACTAGGTGCTCACTTTGTTTTCTACTCCCATGTCCATTTGCAGAAAATGTCACCCAGAATCAGGATTGTTGCTCCTAGTTCCGGGATTCTGAAGATGGAGACTTCAAACAAAAACGGGTATCAGTTGATGGAAGTTGCCTACCACATCAACTTTGATGCTTGCATCAACCTAACTACTGGGTGGAAGGAGTTTGTTGCAGAGTCTGGATTTGAGGATGGTGATGTGGTTATGGTTATGTTCTCCAGGGAAGATGACTCTCTGACGTTCAGAATTTATGTGATGTAGGTTTAAATGTGGCAAATGATGCTGGATGTGAGATTTGTGTGTGTTTGATTATGTAGCAGTATGTTTCTTTAAAACAATGCATGTGAGATTGTTGAATTCTATGTTATTACCAGATGGTTTCGAACAATTTATTTGTATGTTATTATATGCGCTATTTTTTAATTTATGTAATGCTTCCTATTCTTTTGCTCAAGCACAAGTGTTTTTTATATATTCTTTATATTTTGAACTGGAACAATTATAGTTAAACTGATGGGCATCCTTTTTTTTGATTGGGATATTTTCATGTACATAGCTCGCAGATGGAAAATATACGCTCATGATGGTTGTAGGACCCCTTTTGGGTTTTGAGATTGTTGAACTTACATGATGTTAATGATAGTACTGAACTATTTATGATGTCAATGGCCAATCGCATTCGTTTGTTGTAGAGCGTTTTTTCCTACAATTTGACATGAATTTTAGAGCACAGTTTTTAGTTTTTAGTTGAATAGTGATAGTTCTAGTATTTTTTCAGTTGCACAGTACTATTTTTTACTTGACCTTATGAATTTTACTAGTTGAACTTTTTATCAATTTGTTTCTGAAATTTTTATTACAATCTTCTACGTTTAATTTTCCTAAAAAAGTATTTTTTTATTTTTTTAGTTCTTACAATTAACATGTGTTTGAACTTTTTACATTATTTGCTTTGAACTGATTTCTTATGAGGTTTTTTAAAAATTATCTACATTTGTTTCTTTTTAATTGGTCGTCTATGATGGATTGGAGTTTTGTAATGGGGCGAACTACTGTATTGGGCCATCCACCGGAGCCATTGTTTTCGGCCCAGATAGCTCGTCTGCGCGGCTGTGCAGTGCGGCGTGCGCGTGCACTGTACGTTTAGTCCTACCTCGCTAGTCGAGGGGGCTCTAGACCTGTTTATAAGCGATGCCGAGGCTCACTGGTAGAACTCCTCTGAATACTTACCTGAGCGCTTATACATGACGCTCGCCCTCTGTCATGACCTGTGGGCCCTGGTTGGTTAGCCCGCGCAGTTTGGTTTACAAAGGATTCGCCGGTTGTTTTGTGGTTGGCTTGAGTCCTGGTACCCACCTGCGTTGGGCCGGCCTGTCCCTTGGGCGGTCAATATTTTTGATTCTTAGCATTTTTTCCTTCTAGTTTTTATGATTTTTTTGCCTAATATAAGCATTTTTTTAGTACTGAATGTTGTCTTCTACTAGAACTGACATCTTTTTTTATAATGTGTTTCCCTCGCTTTCTCTTTGTTCTTATTCTTTTTCGGTATTTTTTGGATTTTTTTAATGAATATCTGTGTAAGATATATAGGGACCGCACTAATGGGCATAGTTGTACTGACACATTTTTTGTATGGACGGAAGAACATCTATCATTTCCAGGGTGTGTGGGTGTGTGTGGGGGGAATAGAATAACCGCATTGTGCCTGTCAAATGAGTGCACTGCCGCCTTAGCGTGAGGCCGAGCGGGGGGTCCCCCTCCCCCATCCCGACGAGGCCGAGCCAGGAACGAGCTGTAGCAGGCAACGACGTGGCGTGCCGCGGCGTCGCATGCGGAGGCGAGTCCGTAACATGACTTGCCCCCATTATCTTATCTTTTTTAGGGGAAAAACCAGCACCGCACCGAGGGGCAATGTTGTACTGACACATCTTCCTTGTATGGACTTGCCCCCATTATCTTATCTTAGGGTGTGTGGGTGCGTGTGTGTGGGGGGGACAGAATAACCGCACTGCGCTTGTCAAACGAGCGCACTGCCGCGTTAGTGCGAGGCCGAGCCAGGGGGAGGAGGGGAGGGACCCCCCTCCCCCATCCCAGCGAGGCCGAGCCAGGAATGAGTCGTAGCAGGCGACGACGCGGCATGTCGCGACGTCGCATGTGGAGGCGGGTCTGTAACATGACTTCCCCCCATTATCTTATCTTTTTAGGGGGAAAACCAGCACCGCACCGAGGGGCATAGTTGTACTGACACATCTTCCTTGTATGGACTTACCCCCATTATCTTATCTTAGGGTGTGTGGGTGCATGTGGGGGGAACAGAATAACCGCACTGCGCCTGTCAAACAAGTGCACTGCCGCGTTAGCGCGAGGCCGAGCTTGGGGGGAGAGGGGTCGGGACCCCCCTCCCCCATCCCGGCGAGGCCGAACCAGGAACGAGCCGTAGCAGGCGATGCCGCGGCGTGTTTCGGCGTTGCATGCGAAGGCGAGTCTGTAACATGACTTGCCCCCATTATCTTATCTTTTTAGGGGGAAAACCAGCAATGTTATGAAGTATTATTTCAATTGTTCTTTTTTGATAATTTTTATTGTACTGTTATGAGTTATTATTTGTACTTTAGCCGTTTGTTTTCTTCATCTATATTTTTTATTGTATTTAATTTTTGCTATTATCTTTAGTAACTGCCCAGACATAGTGGGCTTTGTCCTTTTTCTTTTTCTTCCACGATCATGGGCTTTAGCCGTCGGTTTTCTCCCACTCACCTTTTAACCTCCGATCTCCTCCGTTCCGCTCCCCTACCCTCCTCAAATCGATTCCTTCTTTGTTCCCCACCTCTCCTCTTCTCGCATAGAAGTTGCTTCTCCTGTTTCGCCGCGGGAGCATCGGCCGGCGGGTTGAACTCCAGGGGTGGAGGTCTGGGTTCTCTGTTTTCTCCTTTTGCTCTGCCATCGGCTCCTCTTGCGTACCCTTATGTATGATTTTTCGCTGTATTTCTAAGTTATTGCTCTCGTGCTGTCTCAGGCTGGATTCGCTAGGGTTCCTTTGCTCTTCAACGAGCGGTTCGCGTTCGTGATACTGGATTCGGTGGTGGATTTTGTGTTTGCTGGTAAGAGTTTTGCTTTGTATGGCATGCTCCGTTTGTGAAGTAGGTAAGAACCCTAATTTTTTTCATGTGTCTTGCAGTTCTGGTTCGGCAGATTTTAGGTCTGTAGATCTCAATGGGTACATCATCCAGTCCAGACAAGTAGAATGCAGGTAATTTTTCCTGTAATTCATATGATGTTTCATCAGATCTAGTGCTTAATAGGGTTTTAGTTGTATAGGTGTTGTCGTGTGGACTTTACAAGTTGTATGGATTTTGATAGGTGTTAATTTTTGCCCTGGAATGTGTTGTGTGTCTAGTTTTTAGGTTGTTGTGACCTGCAGACAGGTTGCAGTACTGATCACCATGTGTAGTTTGAAATGTTGTCCTGGCATTTGAATAGTTTGTAGCAGTCTGGGAAGAACTATTATGATGTTGAAATAGTTGTAATTGGAAGTTTCTTGTGCTAGTGGTGGGTTGATATTGTTTTATTGGGTGCACTTGTAGTGCTCATATAGTTGAACTGATTGCCTGTTCATGTACTTTTCTTTTTTTACTTTCTTTGCTTGTTATGATGTTGTTACAAATGTTGGAGTACCGGTGCCTCATGATTCTAACAAACCAGAACGCTTTCAAGAACTTATGAATGTTATTTTTGAGACACCAAATCATCTAGAAGAACTTGCGAGTGTTGCTGGTGTTTCCCTTATATTTGCTCTTTTTTAACAGCCTTGAATGCATAAATATGTTTAGTTACATCAGTTGTTCCTTTTGTTTGTGTCTGATGCTATGCGCCTTATTTATCTTGTCTCTGCAATGTTAATTGTGTTTTAATTTTATATGTGTGTGCTTATGTTATTGGTTTATGAAGTTAATGATAGCCATGCTGCTCATGAGGACATTGTTGATGGTGTCAAAGATATTAATGATCGAATGTATTCTCTTAACTTTGATGATGGTGATGGGAGCTTGCAGTTGTCTGTTACTCAGTCACAGAGTGTTGATGGCACTAAGCCTATTACTCAGGCTGAGGATGTTCCTATGCAGTTACAGCTCGAGGATGAAAGGATAATAAAGAAGAAGTGTGATTTCCAGAGGAGAAAGGAGATGGAACGGCGTCAAAAGGCTGCTTGCGTGCAACGAAGCGATGAGGATGTTGCTCAAGCTCCTAAAGGTGTAGGTGATGCAGGTGGGTGATGCGGCCTTTTCAATTGTGGATGCTGGATCTCATGGAACTGAGATGCCTGTGAAGACAAACCTGTTGCAGACTCGTTTGACGCAAGTGTTTACTCATGATGCAGTTAAGGAAAAGAAAGTTGTTTTGAAGAGGAAGATGTCAGATCCAAATCCTGATGGCACATAGAGGCGTAGCCCACGTGTGAAAGCTGGTTCCCAACCTGGTAATAGCAATGCTGATGGAGATAGTGTTGCTATGAAGATTGGTCCAAGCACACTTGGTCGCTCTCCTGTTCGCCGGAGTCCACGAGTTTTGTCAAATAAGAAGCCTTCTTCGTCTCCTCTTCGAGAGCGCTCTTTGTTGAAGGAAAATAAGAAGTGTAAAGTTGCTCCTGTGAAGGTGAACAAAGGTGTGAAGAAGCGTGCTCGTGTCAAAGCTCAAGATCATGTATCTGAAGAAGATGATATCGAAGTTGATTTTGAAGATGAATACGTAGTGGTACGTTTTTGTACTGTATGTGACTTACTAGTTGTACTTGCAATGATTTAATTGTGTCTGGGTTGGTATGCTGGCCAAGTGAGGGCTGGTCATTGTTTGCATCAATTGAGGGTGGTACTGATGTTGCTTTAAGAGTTGAACTTGTGCAATCTTTCTTTTTTCTTCTTTCGTTCATATGTTTGTTTTGTTTTCTATATGCATTTAATTAAGTTGTGCCTTCTTTATTTTCATTTACAGCCTGTTAGCGTTATGAGTCCGGTCAAGCCGGTGAGAGGCAATGCTAGAAAAGTTGCTTTGGATGAAGGTGACCTAGAGTGATTGTACATAACTGTGCGATGTTCATTGAGAGAGATTGATGCTTGTGCTAAATTGCTTGAGAGTCGCCATGTGGCTAGGGTTCATGCAGCTGGTTTTGGTTCTATCTTCGAGTGGAAGGTGAAGTCTAACATTTCCCGCCCTCTGATGGGAGTTTGGTACCTGAAGATAGATCTTGATACGATGACTCTTGACATGGGTGAGGCTAATAAGAAGCTTCGCATCACTAGCGATGGTATACAAAAACTATTTGGGTTCCCTCGTGGTGGTTGTTCTGCACCAAGGCTGTCAGAGGACGGATATGACGACGCTCTGATGAAGTTAAGATTGGAGCTTGACATTAGTAGGAACAGAGATATCAAGACAAAGGATTTGAGGGATAGGCTCAAGGTGCTTGTCAAGGATCCTAGCAAAGATGACCTTGCTCCCAAAGTGTTCTTCATTATTGTGTTTATGAAGGTTGTGTTGCCTGGTGCCGCCCCGCGTGTTTCCAGAGAGGCAGCAATGTTTGAGGATATCGTCATTGAGGACATGGCTAACATGGATTATTGCCAGCTGATGGTCGATGAGCTTAGAAGGGCTATTGTCAGGTACCAAGATGGTGTTACCCTGGGAAGGCAATCACAGGCTGTGCTATAGGGCCTGTACTAATGTACCTTGACTGCCTTATCCATGGCAAGACTGTGAAGCCTTACATGTGAGTCCCCCGCATATGTTTCATGGATCCTGACAAGCTTTCCGATCTGGCTGATGCAGATTTGATAAAAAAGGCAACGGAGATCCAAAGGCTTGGGTGTTTGGGAAGCTTCCGGTGAGTTTTATTCCTATCGTGTCTTGCAGACTTTTTTATTTAGGTAGAGCTATTTTTGCTGGAGTGAAGATGTGTACTACAGAGTTACATGTTTAGATTTTGTCATTTCTTAAGCTTTGTGAGGTTTAGGTACGATTTTTAGTACTGTTGTGTCATGTGTGGTTGAACTGAATCTCTTGTTCAACTGGCATGTTTTGTAAATACTAACAAGTTGGCACTGATAGTGGAAGATCGTTAGTGCTATTGATTAAATATGTTAATATAACATTTATTTTTCCATGTGTGTTGCATTGATTAATTATCACTTTTTCCCCTTGTTTGTAGTGGAACACTCAAGAGGAAGTTGTCTTTCTCGAGTGTATAAACAGCCAGTCCTGGAGATGTCGTCGTCTCAGGTTCCCAAGATTTCATCTCTGCATGATGAGTTGAGAGATGGCCGTGGTGTTGAGGGTGCTGGTTATGTTCCCCCTGGCCCTAGTAAGGCTAGTACTTCACAAAGGTAGTGTTTTGGTATTGATGTAGCTGTTTCTGCGTTGGAGCGTGCTGAGCATATTCTTAGTAATGTGAGTTCTGAGCTGCAAAACGTCCCAACTACAGTTGAGCGTCTGAGCTGTATCAATGGTATCTTTCCTGAAGGTCATCAATTTAATGTTGAGGAAGAAGGGGACTATATTGAGTTGGAGAGAATTTTAATTAGTGATATGTGTGATGGTGCTGCTCAACTAATTCAGAGCTCGGTTCGTCTGTTGAACAACATGAAGCATTTCAAAACTATGCAAGACTCTCGCTGCAAGCCATATGAAGAAAGTGCTAATGTTGTTATCAGGCAGATTGAGTAGGATGAGGTTGCTGCCACCGACGGCAGGGCTGGTGATGGTACTGAGGCTAATGTTTCTGACCACCATACGAATGATGTTGGCTTGGAGCCCCCTGTTGTTGATGTGAGTCAGTCGTTGTTGTTTGCATTTTTACCATGTTGTTCTGCTGTCAGTATTGTAGTTGAACTTTCTCATATTCATCTGTTTATTTTTTCTTTCATGCAGGAGATCAGTCATAATGTTGAGGCTGCTGCCACCGACAGCAGGGCTGGTGATGGTACTGAGGCTAATGTTTCTGACCACCATACGAATGATGTTGGCTTGGAGCCCCCTGTTGTTGATGTGAGTCAGTCGTTGATGTTTGCATTTTTTACCATGTTGTTCTGCTATCAGTATTGTAGTAGAAATTTCTCATGTTCATCTGTTTATTAATTTTTCTTTCATGCAGGAGACCAGTCATAATGTTGAGGCTGCTGTTGACTGTGGAGTTAATGATCCATCTACTAATAAGCGCAAGGTTATTTTTATTTTTATTGTGTTTATATATATTCTTGAATTTTCATGTGCACCATTGTGCCTTACATGTTCAGTTTTCTATCCCACACCATCAAGAGTTTGTAGGTGATACCTACCTTTTTGTTAGTGTGGTTTAATTCCTTGTGTTTATTGTTGCTAATAATAGCATTGTTTTTTTTTGCTTCATTACTATGAATCAGGGTCCTGTTGTTGGCGAAGAGCCTTGTTCGACCATTGGTGATGTTCCTTTGAATGTTAGTAGCAGTAAGATTGATGATGTTGCTGTGAATGCTGCTAAGGTTTGTTTTCTGTGTTATGCATTATTATTTTATGCAGTTTTCGCTGCTGTTTCTTTTTAGCTGTAACAGTTAGCCTGTGCACCTCTTGCTAGCTTTTTTTGATTGTTAGTTTTGCTCATATTATTCACTTTTTCTAAATTTTTATTTTTTCAGATGACTGATTTTGAGCGTGAGGCTGCCGTTAGTGGTGGAGATGATGCTTGTGGTGTTCCATTGAGTAGTGGGTGTGATGTTGGTACCAAAGTTGCTGATAAGGATGTTGGTGCTATCAGCATACTTGATGCCAAATCGTCTGGTGTTGGTATTGCTGGCAATGAAAATCTTTCTGATTGTGAACATTTGCCGCCGAAAAATTTCCCGCCTGGAGGGCTTGATTACGGTGATGCATTGCAAGATGCCTCTAGCATGGAGGAGGTGCCATCTGAGGATGATGATTTACTTCTGTCGATTTCTTCTGACCCCTTGATGCAGGAGGTGCTCATGTCATCCCAGGATTTTCTTTCTTCAGACCCTGAAAGCGCAGCCATATTGCTGTCCTCACAAGATCTTCCGTCGTCAAACCCTGAAACTAGAGGCATATTGGTGTCATCATAGGAACTCCTGCCGTCAAACGCTGATAGTGCAGGTAAGGACTTGTAAATGAGGCGTACTTCTCATTTATGGCATTTTGGACATGTTCGCTTGTAGTGCTTGAACTTTTTTGTTGTTCTTTTTCTGCAAGCAGAAGGTGCTAATGTTGCTAAGGTTGATTTGTTTTTCTTCGCTATTATGAGGTTGCGCACGAACCATGGGAAACAGTTAGTTTGGGATTTTGCCCATATCATTTTTGTCTCTTTTTCTTTCTCTCATATGACTATTGTTGGTATTGCAGTAGTTTTAATTCATGTCATCTTTTGTGTTTTTGTAGTGACAAGCCGATGTTTCAAAATAGTGAATGTGATGCCAGTGTTGGTTCTGTTGCTAAAGCGTTTGTCCCCACTGGCATGCTCAACTCAGACAGTGCTGACGTTGTTTTATATTCTATACGTCAGAAGTACCGAGACACTCATAAGTTGATAGTTCCCAGATGGGTGATGGGCAGTATTTTGCTTTCTACATAGGATGATAAGTTATTTTGGCAATTTTCTAACTGTTGTTGTTCTTTTTGTACAATAGACCAAGATCCGTGATGGAAATATTGATGCCAATGTGCTACAGTGGTTCACAAGGTCAGGGGCTTATGGTTTTGATCAAGTAGGTGAACTTGAACTTATTGTACTCGTGAACTAGAACTGACATGTTTTCTTTCAAGTTTGGGAGGTGGGAATGAACTTGAGTAGCCTGCTTTTAACCATTGTACTTATGAATGATTTGTGCTTCTTTTTTAAAAGCTGCACCTATTTGTCGCAATGAAATTGAACTAATATGTTTGTTGCAAGTTTGGTCGGTGGATATAAAATTGAGTAGCATTTATTTTTTGGAGTGGGTTGCTTACTCAATTAGAACTTATGATTATTTGATTTGTTTGTACTTCTGAATTTTAATTTCCGTATTTTTATTTTATTTTTTGGAGGCTGAATTTTTTGTTTCATTATGATTTGTTAAATTCATTTTTCCTCTGTGATTTTTTTGTCAGCTTCTTTTCCCTACTTTTGATCAACCGTCATTTGCGGCTGCCATGCAGCCTAGTGAAGAATCTGGGCATTGGTGCTTGATTGTTCTGAATTTCAGGTTTCGTCCTTTCGAGTGTCTTGATTCACTCCGAGATGAAAGCTGGAGTGATGCAGTTAGATTCTTAAGGACTATGACAGATAACATAAAGAAGCTTTGGAGGGAGTCCAGCGTAGACAGGGCGAAACCGTTCTCGCCGGCGCATAATGATGGTTTCTCTTGCGAGTTTGTGCGGGTGCCACAGCAGAAAAACATGTGAGTATCCATTTTTAATGTTTTTTATTAGTTGTTTTTGTTGCCGGGAGGATGGTGTTCCTGTATTTCGAATTTGTGATGTACCCTTTTGTTTTTTCTTTTGTTAACAGGCATGATTGTGGCTTCTTTATGCTACAAAACTGCAAGACCTATCATTGCCAGGAGGATGGTGTGATTGAAATGTTGGATTACAACCACAAAGACATTCTTGACATTAGAAAGACTTTGTTGTATACCTGCGCAACTAGCAATGTGTTTGATGTTAACTTCCGGGGTTTGTTTGGCATCGAAGCCTGTAGATATGCATGACCTCTTGTAATTTTTTGCAGCATGCACTTCTTGACTAGTACTGTCATGAATTATGTATTTGAACTTACCCTTGATGTGCTCCTTCTTTTTTTATTTTGCAGGTGAGTGGCTGGATCTTGGTGAGCATGACTATAGGATCTTTGGCAGTCAGTTCTCAGAGCTCGAGCGTGTAGCTATTGATTTTAGCCAGTGGTGTTCTCCCGAAAAGACAAGATCTGGTGTTATGAAGGGGTGGTTGGGAGCTTTGAATGGTTCTACGGCTGCTTGTGCAGAGAGCCCCTCTACACCCAAGAATCCCATTGTGGAATTGATAGATAGTGATGATGATGCGTTTGACAAGATTGCTGGCATGGGAAGAGTCACCAGGAGCGCTGCTGCCAAGGGTGTATCTCCCCTTTCTGGAATAGTGGCACGTAGAGCTGGTGTTGCTAGGAAGGATCCTGCTTTGAATTCTGGCAATGTTACAAGCACGAAGCGTGCACTGAGAGGTCCTATAAAGTTTTGCTCCCCTGTGCAGCAGCTTCGTCCTCATAAATTCCCTCACATGGACAAGGCTCGCAAGTTGTATAATTTGTTGCATAGTGATGAAGGACGTGAGAAGTATGCCGAGTGAGTATCGCTCATTATGTTTCCTCTTCTTTTCTTCTATTGTTTCTAACTGCTAGATAAATATGACCTCAACTGCTCCTTTTCATACAACTTGAACTGCTATGAATGCCTTATCTTGCTTCTCCTGCTTTTTTGTTCTTGTGTGTGCTACAGGACTGCATTCTCAATGATACCTCATCCCGATGACAACGTAACTACCTTCACTAGGAAATGCATCTGGGAAGTTTTTACACCTGGTCAAATGATGGAGGGTGATGTAATGGACTTCCTCATTGAAGATTGGAAGCTAGATCCCGAGAGAAATGCTGATTTTGCATGTGGAAAAAGGATATTGCTGAGTCCATATTTCATCACAGTAATCAATCAGATCATTTGTTTTTGTGAAATGAGACTGCCTATTGTTTTACGAGTTTTAATAATACTTTGCTTATTGATCGTTTCCCCCTTGTCTATTTCTTTTTGGCTTTTTGCAGGTTGTGCTTGGTTGTACGTTTTATGGTGATGAAGATAAAGAGTTTAATGTGGAGAGTGCAGCGAGAGAGTTCAAGAGCTATGTTAAAGATAAGGAAGACTTGCTCAGTGCCGACCTTGTGAGATCTACTAGTTGATTTTCTATTTTATTTTGTTTGATGGATGCTGGTTTTTATTTTGAATATTTAATATCTCTTTTTTGGTCATTTGTTTTTATATCATGATGCCTTTATTCAAACATATGGTTTTATCAAAGGATCAGAAAGTGAACCACTTTCCTTATATGTCATGAATCGGTACCGAAGTAGCGTTGACATGCTTGACTCTTTACCTTATAAGAAGAACCATCATCCTTTAAAGAACACCTATCATAAAGACTGCGAGAAGATTGTGAGTGACATTTATTATCTGTACAGGATTAATTTTTCCGCCTCTTTGTTTCTACTTTTCTGAGACCTGAAAATGTGTGGTTTATTTTCTTTTTTTACAGATCTCTAGATTGGTCCAAGTAATGAAGGCTGTGTATGGTGATGCTCAGTATAATGCGAGCAAGCAGCCAAAATGGGATGTTTTTGCAAAGAAACCAATGTTTGTCAAGGTTCCGCTTCAAGGGGTGAATGCATGTGGCCATTATACTCTGAAGTATGTGGGAACCAATGATGGTGAAAAGATCGTTGAGAACATTCGAAATAATGATGTGGGTTCTAGTTGAGCTTTTCACTTTCTGTGTTTGGCTGATTGTCTATTCTTTTTTTTATGTGTCATGATTTTTGATAATTTGTTTTATTGTTTTGTAGCCTCGTATTGTTGATTGGAACGCTCAGGATCTGTATACAGTTGTGTTCAACCGGAATAACCAGGTTATGTTGTTAGAGCTTCCCGAGGAGGTTCAGGCTTTGGCTCCTGATGCATAGAAAAAATGGTCATCATTTTCATAGTGAATGAGGTACTTGTGTGATATATCTCTTGAAACCATTGTAGGCTTTGTTTGTAGTGTTTGGATGTCTTGTCAACTACTATGTAATAACTGGTATAATGTGTGATGTTTTTAAGTGTGGCACAATATTTAACAAACTTTTTTTCCATGATGATAGTGTGGTTGAATAGCTATTTCACTTGTGTATGTTTCATTGGGAATTCGTTTTGGTTAAGTTTTATTTTTTGCACTGAAGTATTATACACTAGTTGAACTGAAAACACCTTTTTCAAGTGCATTACGAGTTGTTGCTGAAAAAGTGAGATTTATTTTATTTTCATCTGTCCCAACCTAAGTTGGACCTTTATAGTTTCTATACCCTCTTTTCTTGTACTTATGATATAGTTCCGTGAGTACTGAATTTGTAATCTCATTCAGCATAAGGCTTTTAAAATTTAGTTTCACAATAGCACTTGTGGATCTAGCATGAGTGGAGTAATGCTTCCTTGTTATGTAGAACTGATGTCATATAATTTATTAGAACTAGAGTTTTTTTGTGATTGAGATTATTTACGACGAAATTGCTATGTGATCTCTAGCCAGATTTTATTTAAGTATAAGAAATTTAGCAAAACTGAGAGCCAAATTTTTGTTTGAACTTCTTGAATTTTAGTAGTTGAACTTCACAGTAAAAGTTAAAGCACTGGTTTAAATTAGCTACATTTAACAGATAGCCCTATTAAGTTCATAATTACTTCACTAGTCAATGTGGACTGATGCTTCTGTTGTTTATTTTTGTGAATTTTTGTCCTTGGTTGAACTGTAATCTATTTTGTTCAGTCTTGACCTTATTTCTCAAGGCATTGATTGGTATCATCATAGCACTTACCGAATAAACTAAGTTGTACTGAGATTTCAATTGTGCTAGTACTTTGATCATTTTTTTGTTGTTGTTTGAAACTAGTACCTCACTGGTCAATGTGGGCTGATGCTTCTGTTGTCTTTCTTGTGACTTTTCTCCTTGGTTGAACTGATATCTTTTTTATTTAGTTTTGGCCTTCTTTTTTATATGCTGTGGTTCTTCTCAAGGCAATATTTGGTATCATCATAATACTTTCCGTATAGACTAAGTTGTACTAAGATTTCAATTGTGTTATTACTGTTATTCTTAGTGTGTCACTGTTTTAGGGAATGCGAACTGAAGCTTCCCGTTCCTTTCTATTTTTGTAGAATGGATGTACTGTGTGTTCAAGTTTACCGATACTTTTCAATCCTAGCAAGCTAGTGACTTGGAAATACGTACTAATGGTTCTCTGCTTTTCCTGTTGCAGTAATTAGTAATTTTCTAACTACTATTAGCATCATGTTGTTAGTACTGAATGTTGACCTCGGTTGTAACTTAGTCTTTTTAGTGTTCTTATGAAACTAAAAACTGTTTTTTTAGTGTGATAGTACTACCATACAGGACTAAGTTGTATTGAGCGTCCAAGGCTACTATTTGTTGTTGTCCTTAGTCTGCCACTGTTTTTGTGAAAATATCAATGTGTGATTTGTTGCTCCATGACTAGTGCTGCATAGCAGCCATCAAGTTTCATTCACAACCTACTTCAACTTCAAATGATGGATAAACAAAATAGGAAGCTAGCAAACTTGTTTAATGACATAAGTGAACATTGTACTTGACGACATATGCAAAGTTGCTCAAACCCTGAGACACATGACATAAGCAATCTATTCAACCTAACAAAAGCAAACTACAAATTTGAAACCACAAGATAAAGGACAAGCACAAGCGCAAGCAACACGAAGGCAGACTTTCATGTCTCTTCATCCCTCGAAGTGGCAATGGTAGTAGGGGTCATCCTCCTGCTCTTTTGCAATTTCCCAACCTGTTGTGATGTTGTCGATTATCTTCCATGACTTGTATGTGGTGTACGCATCTATTCTTGCATACTCGATGAGATTATCTGGCAGTGGGCTGATCCCCCACAGTTTGTGGTCTTCCTCCCTGTCGATCTTCTTCTTCTTCATGCCTTTGTAGAATGGGTGGATGACGCTGGCTGCAACATCGGCCAAGGAGTCGTACTTTTTCCTGGTGGTTGGAACTTTCCACTTGCGCTGCATGTCGATGAAGTTCTTGGGTTTGATCTCCAAACCAGAGTTCTTCAAGATCCGCTTTTCACAGTCAATGCTGAAACCAGCAAATGTGTACAATTTCTGCTCCTGCAGGAACTTTTTTGAGGCGCTTGGGCCTGCAAGGGGGAGACACACATTGAAGATTAGTGTTCTTTTTTGAAGATTTAATTATTCTATTTTTTGGTTTACAAGTGATAATCCATGAGGTAGATGCTTATATAGTATAAGTCATGGATGAAATTAAATTCAAGTAACACCATGTCATTTTTCTTTTTTGGTATCTTTAGTGCTTCACCGAATGGTTGACCAAGTTCAAGAACCTATACCAGAGTAAATGATCTATGTGCTGTTTACTTCAAGTTTATGTTTCTTTTTGTTGAATAAAAGACCTATACCAGTGCTTCACCAAGTTCTTACTTCATTTCTTGCTCCTGAAAATTACATCAGACCAGGTTCAGAAACTACTTGTGTACATCAAGTTTTAAAACATCTTTTAATACATCAATTCTATGAACTATACTTGTGCATCAAGATCAGAAGCTATGCTAGTACATCAAGTTCAGAAATTAATATGGTGAAACATTTTCAAATGCTAATCCAGTGCATCAGTTTCAGATGCTAATCTGGTTAAACAATCCACTTCACAATTTCAGAAATGCATGTAACTTGAGAAACATGTACTCGTGCATCCACTGCACAAACTATAGTAGTTCATCTACTTGGGAAACAAGTTTAATGAAATTTGTAGGGAGTAGTACTAGTAGAACAGATGAATGAACAGTAGTATGGGTTACCATTTTGTTGCCACTGCGATGTGGTACACCAAGCAGAGTTCCTCCACGCACAATTGCAGGACTGCTATCATCTGGGGAGGTTCATCTTCGCTAGTGTACTCCACATCAACTCTGATGAAGCTAGGATACAAGTCATCGCCCTTCATCCTGAGCCTGCTCATCATCTCATCGGCCTTGTCTGGTTCATTGGTGCAGACGATCTCCAGCATCTCCTTGCCGTGGAGCTCAACCCCTGTGAGGGTTTTGGTGTACTCGCGCTTCTCGCCGGGGACGTGAACATCGTCGAGGTCGCTGCTCTTGTCAGACGTCTCGCCATGATGATGCTTGGCGGGCGGTTCCTCCGCCATTGCCCTACTCCAGCGACTGTGGGCTTGGGAGAGAGAAGTTTCTGGTTTGCCTGCAGTGGAGATGGAAGCGGTAGTGGTGGTTCTAGGAATGAGGCAAAGATGGAAGGCAATGGATTATTCCCAGTGCGTAGATGGGGATGTGTGGGAGGAGGTTCTTCGGGGACATGGGTGTAGTGGTCTTGGGGTCGCTATTTGCAGTCCCTTGTGGCAACCGCCCAGTGGGTGGCGCGGGCGGTGGCCTAGAAGAACCAACCGTCCAAATCAAGGGTTTTTACTGTCACACTGGCCCGTCTTGTCAAGCTGTACTTACCAGCTGCTTATCCCACTTGCACGTCTCATGGGTGGTGATGATGGCATTTTGCACTGTTTAAGTGACGTATACTTTGTGATGTTTTTTTGTGTGGAGGTTAAGTCTTCTTTTTCCACTAAAGTCTTATACGCTAGTTGATCTCAAAACTTTTTCAGTGCCCTGGGAGTTGTTGCTCAAAACTGGGACTTCTTTTATTTTCATCTGTCCCAACCAAAGTTCGGCCTTTATAGTTTTTGTATTCTCTTTTTAGTGCACTTATGGTTTAGTGTTGTGTGAGCTGAATTGTAATTTCATATAGCGTACGGTTTTGAAATTTGGTGTCATAGTGGTGTGAGTGGCCTGACTGTTCCTGCTTTTTTAGTACTGATGTCAAATGTATGTTTGAACTGAGTTTTTTTTTGGGGGGGGGGGGGGGTTGAGATTATTTACGACGAAATTGTTCGTTGAGGTGTAGACAGATTTTATATAAATAAGAAATTTAGCAGAATAGACAAAAAATATGTATTTGAACTTCTTGCATTTTTGTAGTTGAACTTGTCAGATTTTATATAAATAAGAAATTTAGCAGAATTGACAAACATTATCTATTTGAACTTCTTGCATTTTAGTAGTTGAACTTGAAAGTAATATTTAATTCAGTGTTTTAAATTATGTACATTTAACAGATAGGCTATTAAGTTATCTGCTTTTTAGAGTTTTGTTGTTTTTGTATCATATTTTTCCTTTTTTATCATTCGTGGTGCAGAGCTAAAATTATTTTTATTTTTATTTTTTGTATTTAAAATTATTGCCTGTGAACTAGTATTTGAACTTTTATATTTTCAGTTTTCGAACATTTTTTTGTAGTTTATATTTCTTTTGCCTCGCACTCTGCTTTGTTTAACTGGCCTTATTGGTGGGGTGTTTGTAGACGATGGAGGCTATTGGGCCGTTTCCGGCCCAAATGGCCCGCGCGGGCGATTTGGGGACTGCTGGATGTGCGTGTGCTCTGGGTTTAGTCCCACCTCGCTAAGGGAGGAGGCTCTCGGCCTGTTTATAAGCGCGGCCGAGTCCTACTGGTCGGACTCCTCTAAATACTTACCTGAGCACTTATACATGGCGCTCGCTCTCTCTCATGACATGTGGGCCCTTCGGGTGGCCCTGTGTTGTGCAGATTACTAGGGATTTGCCGACGGTTCCGCCGTGGGCCTGAGTTCAAGTATCTAGCAGCGTCAGGTCCTGCCTGTCCTTGGGCGGTCAAGTTTTATTTTTATTTGGTTTAAAACTAGTACTTGAGTGCACCAGTAACTTTGACTGATACTTTTTGTTCTAGTTCTTCTTAGTTTTGTGGAAGTGTTATCTTTTCATTCGAGTTTTTTGCCTTCTTTTTGTGTTTGTTTTTGTGATTATTCTCAAGGGTCTTTTGGTATCATTTTCAGCACTATGGTACTTGCGTGTAGACTAATACTGATAGTCCATTCATAGTAGCACTTATTGTTGGGGAACGTAGTATTTCAAAAAAAATCCTACGATCACGCAAGATCTATCTAGGAGATGCATAGCAATAAGAGGGGAGAGTGTGTCTACGTACCCTCGTAGACCGAAAGCGGAAGCATTAAGTAACACGGTGGATGTAGTCCAACGTCTTAGCGATCCAACCGATCAAGTACCGAACGCACGGCACCTCCGCGATCTGCACACGTTCAGCTCGGTGACGTCCCTCCAACTCTAGATCCAGCTAAGGCTGAGGGAGAGTTTCGTCAACACGGCGGCATGTTGACGGTGATGATGAAGTTACCGACGCAGGGCTTCGCCTAAGCACTACGATAATATGACCGAGGTGGAAATCTGTGGAGGGGGCACCGCACATGGCTAGGAGATCAACTTGTGTGTCTATGGGGTGCCCCCCTCCCCCGTGTATAAAGGAGTGGAGGAGGGGGCCGGACGGCCTCCTATACGCGCCCCGAAGGGGGAATCCTACTCCTACTAGGAGTAGGTTCCCCCCTTTCCTAGTCCAACTAGGAGGGGGAAGAAAGGGAAGAGGGAGAGAAAGGAAAGGGGGGCCGGGCCCCCTACCAATTCGGATTGTGCTTGGGGGGCACCCCACCTCTTGGTTGCCTCCTCCTCTCTTCCACTAAAGCCCATGTAGGCCCATTAAGCCCCCTGGGGGTTCCGGTAACCCCCCGGTACCCCGGAAAATGCCTGAACTAATCTGAAACCTTTCTGGTGTCCAAACATAACCTTCCAATATATCAATCTTCATGTCTCGACCATTTCGAGGCTCCTCGTCATGTCCGTGATCACATCTGGGACTCCTAACAACCTTCGGTGCATCAAATCAAACTCACAATACATATCGTCATCGAACGTTAAGCGTGCGGACCCTACGGGTTCAAGGACTATGTAGACATGACCAACACTCATCTCTGATCAATAACCAATAGCGGAACCTGGATGCTCATATTGGTTCCTACATATTCTACGAAGATCTTTATCGGTCCAACCGCCTAACAAAATACGTTGTTCCCTTTGTCATCGGTATGTTACTTGCTCGAGATTCGATAATCGGTATCATCGTACCTAGTTCAATCTCGTTACCGGCAAGTCTATTTACTCGTACCGTAATGCATCATCCCGTGACTAACTCATTAGTCGCATTGCTTGCAAGGCTCATAGTGATGTGTATTACCGAGAGGGCCTAGAGATACCTCTCCGACAATCGGAGTGACAGATCCTAATCTCGATCTATGCCAACTCAACAAACACCATCGGAGACACTTGTAGAGCATCTTTATAATCACCCAGTTATCTTGTGACGTTTGATAGCACACTAAGTGTTCCTCCAGTATTCGGGAGTTGCATAATCTCATAGTCATAGGAACATGTATAAGTTATGGAGAAAGAAATAGCAATAAACTAAACGATCATAGTGCTAAGCTAACGGATGGGTCTTGTCCATCACATCATTCCCTAATGATGTGATATCGTTCATCAAATGGCAACACATGTCTATGGTTAGGAAACATAACCATCTTTGATTAACGAGCTAGTCAAGTAGAGGCATACTAGGGACATTCTGTTTTGTCTATGTATTCATAGATGTACTAAGTTTCCGGTTCATACAATTCTAGCATGAATAATAAACATTTATCATGATATAAGGAAATATAAATAACAAATTTATTATTGCCTCTATGGGATATTTCCTTCAGTCTCCCACTTACACTAGGGTCAATAATCTAGTTCACATTGTCATGTGATTTCACACCAATAGTTCACATCTTTATGTGATTAGTTCACATCTTCATGTGACTAATACCCAAAGGGTTTACTGGAGTCAATAATCTAGTTCACATCGCTATGTGATTAACTCCCAGAGAGTGATCATGTTTTTCTTGTGAGAGAAGTTTAGTCTACGGGTCTGCAACATTCGGATCCGTATGTATTTTGCAAATTTCTATGTCTACAATACTCTGCACAGAGCTACTCTAGCTTAATTGCTCCCACTTTCAATATGTATCTAGATCGAGACTTAGAGTCATCTAGATTGGTGTCAAAATCATGCATCGACGTAACTCTTTATGACGAACTCTTTTATCACCTCCATAACCGAGAAATATTTCCTTAGTCCTCTAAGGATAATTTTGACCGCTGTCCAGTGATCTACTCCTAGATCACTATTGTACTCCCTTGCCAAAATCATGCTAAGGTATACATTAGGTCTGGTACATAGCATAGCATACTTTATAGAACCTATGACTGAGGCATAGGGAATGACTTTTCATTCTCTTTCTATTTTCTGCCGTGGTCGGGTTTTGAGTCTTTACTCAACTTCACACCTTGCAACACAGGCAAGAACTCCTTTGACTGATCCATTTTGAACTCCTTCAAAATCTTATCAAGGTATGTACTCATCGAAAGTATTATCAAGCGTCTTGATCTATCTTTATAGATCTTGATGCCCAATATGTAAGTAGCTTTACAGGTAATTCTTTCTTTGAAAAACTCCTTTCAAATTCTCCTTTATCCTTTCCAGAAAATTCTACATCATTTCCGATCAACAATATGTCATTCACATATACTTATCAGAAAGGTTGTAGTGCTCCCACTCACTTTCTTGTAAATACATGCTTCACCACATGTCTGTATAAAACTATATTCTTTGATCAACTCATGAAAGCACATATTCCAACTCCGAGATGCTTGCACCAGTCCATAGATGGATCACTAGAGCTTGCACACTTTGTTAACACCTTTAGGATTGACAAAACCTTCTGGTTGCATCATATACTACTCTTTCTAATAAATCCATTAAGGAATGTAGTTTTGATATCCATTTGCCAGATTTCATAAAATGCGGCAACTGCTAACATGATTCGGACAGACTTTTAAGCATCGATACGAGTTAGAAAATCTCATCATAGTCAACACCTTGAACTTGTCATAAACCTTTTGCGACAAGTCGAGCTTTGTAGATAGTAATACTACTATAAGCGTCCGTCTTCCTCTTGAAGATCCATCTATTCTGAATGGCTCACTGATCATCGGGCAAGTCAATCAAATTCTATACTTTGTTCTCATACATGGATCCCATCTTAGATTTCATGGCCTTAAGCCATTTCGCGGAATCTGGGCTCATCATCGCTTCCTCATAGTTCGTAGGTTCATCATGGTCTAGTAACATAACTTCCAGAACAAGATTACCGTACCACTCTGGTGCGTAACGTACTCTGGTTGACCTATGAGGTTCGGTAGTAACTTGATCTGAAGTTTCATGATCATCATCATTAACTTCCTCACTAATTGGTGTAGGCATCACTGGAACTGATTTTTGTGATGAACTACTTTCCAATTTGGGAGAAGGTACAATTACCTCATCAAGTTCTACTTTCCTCCCACTCACTTCTTTCGAGAGAAACTCCTTCTCTAGAAAGGATCCATTCTAAGCAACGAATATCTTGCTTTCGGATATGTGATAGAAGGTGTACCCAACAGTCTCCTTTGGGTATCCAATGAAGACGCATTTCTCCGATTTGGGTTCGAGCTTATCAGGTTGAAACTTTTTCACATAAGCATCATAGCCCCAAATTTTAAGAAACGACAGCTTAGGTTTCTTGCCAAACCATAGTTCATATGGTGTCGTCTCAACGGATTTAGATGGTGCCCTATTTAACGTGAATGCAGCTGTCTCTAATGCATAACCCCAAAACGATAGTGGTAAATCGGTAAGAGACATCATAGATCGCACCATATCTACTAAAGTACGGTTACGACGTTCAGACACACCATTACGCTGTGGTGTTCCAAGTGGCGTGAGTTGCGAAACTATTCCACATTGTTTCAAATGAAGACCAAACTCATAACTCAAATATTCACCTCCACAATCAGATCGTAGAAACTTTATTTTTTTGTTATGATGATTTTCCACTTCACTCTGAAATTCTTTGAACTTTTCAAATGTTTCAGACTTATGTTTCATCAAGTAGATATACCCATATCTGCTCAAATCATCTGTGAAGGTCAGAAAATAACGATACCCGCCGCGAGCCTCAACACTCATCGGACTGCATACATCGGTATGTATTATTTCCAATAAGTCAGTTTCTCGCTCCATTGTTTCGGAGAATGGAGTTTTAGTCATGTTTCCCATGAGGCATGGTTCGCAAGCATCAAGTGATTCATAATCAAGTGATTCCAAAAGCCCATCAGCATGGAGTTTCTTCATGCGCTTTACACCAATATGACCTAAACGGCAGTTTTTTGCACTATCATTATCAACTTTGCATCTTTTGGCATCAATATCATGAATATGTGTATCACTACGACCGAGATTCAATAAACCATTCACCTTGGGTGTATGACCACAGAAGATTGTATTCATGTAAACAGAATAACAATTATTCTTTGACTTAAATGAATAATCGTGTTGCAATAAACATGATCCAATCATATTATGCTCAGTGCAAACACCAAATAACATTTATTTTAGGTTCAACACTAATCCAGAAGGTAAAGGGAGTGTGCGATGGTGATCTTATCAACCTTGGAATCACTTCCAACACACATCGTCACCTCGCCCTCAACTAGTTTCTGTTCATTTTGTAACTCCTGTTTCAAGTTACTAATCATAGCAACTGAACCGGTATAAAATAACCAGGGGCTACTATGAACACTAGTAAAGTACACATCAATAACATGTATATCATATATACTTTTGTTCACTTTGCCATCCTTCTTATCTGCCAAGTATTTGGGGTAGTTCTGCTTCGAGTGACCATTTCCTTTGCAGTAGAAGCACTCGGTTTCAGGCTTGGGTCTAGCTTTGGGCTTCTTCATGGGAGTGGCAACTTGTTTGACATTCTTCTTGAAGTTCCCTTTCTTTCCTTTGCCCTTTTACTTGAAACTAGTGGTCTTCTCAACCATCAACATTTGATGTTTTTGTTGATTTCTACCTTCGTCGATTTCAGTATCACGAAGAGCTCTGGAGTCATTTTCGTCATCCCTTGCATATTATAGTTCATCACGAAGTTATAGTAACTTGGTGACAGTGACTAGAGAATTCTATCAACCGCTATCTTATCTAGAACATTAACACCCACTTGATTCAAGCGATTGTAGTACTCAGACATTCTGAGCACATGCTCAGTGGTTGAGCTATTCTCCTCCATCTTGTAGGCAAAATACTTGTAAGAGGTCTCATACCTCTTGACTCGGGCATGAGTCTGAAATACCAATTTCAGCTCTTGGAACATCTTATATGCTTTGTGGTGTTCAAAACGTTTTTGAAGTCCCGGTTCTAAGCCGTAAAGCATGGCGCACTAAACTATCAAGTAGTCATCATACCGAGCATGCCAAACACTCATAACGTCTGCATCTGCTGCTGCAATAGGTCCGTCACCTACCGGTGCATCAAGGACATAATTCTTCTGTGCAGCAATGAGGATAATCCTTAGATCACGGAGCTAGTCCGCATCATTGCTACTAACATCTTTCAACATAGTTTTCTCTAGGAACATATCATAAATAAAACGGGGAAGCTATACGCGAGCAATTGATCTACAACATAGACAGGCAAAATACTATCAGGTACTAAGCTCATGATATATTAAAGTTCAATTAATCATATTACTTAAGAACTCCCACTAAGATAGACATCCCTCTAATCATCTAAGTGATCACATGATCCATATCAACTAAACCATGTCCTATCATCACGTGAGATGGAGTAGTTTTCAATGGTGAACATCACTATGTTGATCATATCTACTATATGATTCACGCTCGACCTTTCGGTCTCAGTGTTCCGAGGCCATATCTGCATATGCTAGGCTCGTCAAGTTTAACCCGAGTATTCCTCTTGTGCAAAACTGGCTTGCACCCGTTGTATGTTAATGTAGAGCTTATCACACCCGATCATCACGTGGTGTCTCGGCATGACGAACTGTAGCAACGGTGCATACTCAGGGAGAACACTTGTACCTTGAAATTTAGTGAGAGATCATCTTATAATGCTATCGCCGAACTAAAAAAAAAGATGCATAAAGGATAAACATCACATGCAATCAAATAAGTGATATGATATGGCCATGATCATCTTGTGCCTTTGATATCCATCTCCAAAGCACCGTCATGATCACCATCACCACTAGCTTGACACCTTGATCTTCATCGAAGCATCATTGTCGTCTCGCCAACTATTGCTTCTACAACTATCTCTACCACTTAGTGATAAAGTAAAGCAATTACATGGCAATTGCATTTCATACAATAAAGCGACAACCATATGGCTCCTGCCAGTTGCCGATAACTGTTAGAAAACATGATCATCTCATACAACAATTTATATAATCACGGCTTGACCATATAACATCACAACATGCCCTGCAAAAACAATTTAGACATCCTCTACTTTGTTGTTGCAAGTTTTACGTGGCTGCTACGGGCTTAGCAAGAATCGTTCTTACCTGCGCATCAAAAACCACAACGCGGTATAGTGATTGCTTTTTGATCTTCAGAAAGAACCATGTTCATTGAATCCGATTCAACTAAAGTTGGACAAACTGACACCCGCCATCCACCTGTGTGCAAAGCACGTTGGTAGAACCAGCCTCATGAACGCGTTCATGTAATGTCAGTCCGGGCCGCTTCATCCAACAATACCGATGAATCAAGAAACAACTAGTGACAGCAAGCAATATGTATACACCCACGCCCACAACTCCTTTGTGTTCTACTCGTGCATATAACATCTACGCATAGACCTGGCTCGGATGCCACCGTTGGGGAACATAGTATTTCAAAAAATCCTACGATCACGCAAAATCTATCTAGGAGATCCATAGCAACGAGAGGGCAGAGTGTGTCTATGTACCCTCATAGACCGAAAGCGGAAGCGTTAAGTAATGCGATTGATGTAGTCGAACGTCTTCGCGATCCAACCGATCAAGTACCGAACGCACGACACCTCCGCGATCTGCACACGTTCAGCTCAGTGACGTCCCTCGGACTCTAGGTCCAGTTGAGGCCGAGGGAGAGTTTTGTCAGCACGACGGTGTGTTGACGGTGATGATGAAGTTACTGACGCAGGGCTTCGCCTAAGCACTACGACAATATGACCGAGGTGGAAATATGTGGAGGGGAGCACCGCACACGGCTAAGAGATCAACTTGTGTGTCTATGGGGTGCCCCCCTCCCCCGTATATGAAGGAGTGGAGGAGGGGGAAGGAAGGGAAGAGGGAGAGAAAGGAAAGGGGGTCGGCCCCCCTCCCAATTCAGATTGGGCTTGGGGGTCACGCCCCTCCTCTTGGCGGCCTCCTCCTCCCTTCCACTAAAGCCCATGTAGGCCCATTAAGCCCCCAAGGGGTTCCGGTAACCCCCTGGTACTTTGGAAAATACCCGAACTAATCCGAAACCTTTCCGGTGTCCAAACATAACCTTCCAATATATCAATATTCATGTCTTGACCATTTTAAGACTCCTCGTCATGTCCGTGATCACATCCGGGACTCCAAACAACCTTCGGTACATCAAATCACATAACTAACAATACATATCATCATCGAACGTTAAGCGTGCGGACCCTATGGGTTTGAGAACTATGTAGAAATGACCGAGACTCATCTCCAGTCAATAACCAATGGCGGAACCTGGATGCTCATATTGGTTCCTACATATTCTACGAAGATCTTTATCAGTCAAACCGCATAATAATATACGTTGTTCCCTTTGTCATCGGTATGTTACTTGCCCGAGATTCGATCGTCGGTATCATCATACCTAGTTCAATCTCGTTACAGGTAAGTCTCTTTACTTGTTCCGTAATGCATCATCCCATGACTAACTCATTAGTCACATTGCTTGCAAGGCTCATAGTGATGTGTATTACTGAGAGGGCCCAAAGATACCTCTCCGACAATCGGAGTGACAAATCCTAATCTCGATCTATGCCAGCTCAACAAACACAATTGGAGACACCTGTGGAGCATATTTATAATCACCCAGTTATATTGTGACATTTGATACCACACTAAGTGTTCCTTAGGTATTTGGGAGTTGCATAATCTCATAGTCATAGGAACATGTATAAGTTATGGAGAAAGCAATAGCAATAAACTAAACTATCATAGTGCTAAGCTAACGGATGGGACTTTTCCATCACATCATTCTCTAATGATGTGATTGCGTTCATCAAATGACAACACATGTCTATGGTTAGGAAACATAACCATCTTTGATTAACGAGCTAGTCAAGTAGAGGCATACTATGGACACTATGTTTTGTCTATGTATTCACACATGTACTAAGTTTCCGGTTAATACAATTATAGCATGAATAATAAACATTTACCATGATATAAGGAACTATAAATAACAACTGCCTCTAGGGCATATTTCCTTCACTTTGTTCTTAGTCTGAGATTTTTTTGGGGGGGGGGGGATTACGAACTGGTGCTTCGTTGTACCTTTTATTGTAGTAAGTATGTACTATCTGATCAAGTGTACTAGTACTGTCATTCTTAGTTTTCCAGTGTATGCTGATGCTTCTTAACTTTTTCTGTTGTAGTACTTGTTAATCTTCTAGCAGCTACATATGAATGAGAACAGTACATGAAGTACTAAGAATTTTTGCTTCAACTTTTGAAGTTTTGTTAAGCAACTCAAATTGTACTGATTGTTTTCAATGTTATGTGTTCTATACAATACTGAATCGAAACTACACATGGAACATCTTTGCGTGATTAGTTGCTTCATAACTAGTACTGAAGAGCAGCCACAAAGTTCCATTCAGAAGCTACTTTGAATTTTAAATGATGGATTAACAAAATACGAAGCTACCAAACTTATATAATGAGATAAGCAAAAGAATGTACTTGATGACATAAGTAAACTTGTTCAACCATGACAAGCACAACATAAGCATACTGGTTCAACCCAACAAGAGCAAACTATGATTTTGAAACAACAAGATAAAAGGCAAGCACAAGTGGATGCAAAACGAAGGCAGGCTTTGATGTATCTTCATCCCTAATAGGGGCAGTGGAAGTCGGGGTCAGCCTCCTGCACTTTTGAAATTTCCCAACCATTTGTGATGTTGTCGATTATGTTCCATGACTTGTACATGGCGTACACATCTACTCATGCGTACTCGATGAGGTTGTATTGCAGCGGGCTGATCCCCCATAGTTTGTGGTCTTCCTGCGTGTTGATGTTCTTCTTCATGCCTTTGTAGAATGGGTGGATGACGTTGGCTGCAACATCAGTCAAGGAGTCGTACTCTTTTCCGGTGTATGGAACTCTCCAGATGCGCTGAATGTCGATGTACTTGTTGGGGTTGATCTTCAAACCATACATCTTCAGCCTCTCTTTATTTCCTTCAATGTTGAAACCGGCAAATGTGAACAACTTCTCATACTTCAGCATCTCGTTGAGGCGCTTGGGCCTGCAAGGGGAGAGACATTTTGAAGATTAGCATTACTTTGATGTTTGAATTCTTCATTTTTGTTTTGTTTTACAAGCGATGAATCCATGAAGTAGATGCTTATATAGCATAATTAATGTATGAATGTACTTCAGAAACTAGTAAACAAAGTTCTGAAATTAAATTCAAGTACATCATGTTACTTTTCTTTTTGGATTATACATAGTTTGAGTTAATGTTGTATGTGCTGATTTAGTACTTGTTTAGTTTACTTTTGTTGAATAGGACTAGGGCAACACATAACCAGTGCTTCGCCAAGTTCTTAGTTTTTTTCTTATGAAAATAACATTAGACCAAATTCAGAAACTACTTCACTACATCAAGTTCAGAAACATCTTTTTAATACATCGAGTACAGAAACTACACTATCGGATCAAGATCAGAAACTACACTAGTACATCAAGTTCAGAAATTAATCTTTTGCGAGATTTTTCAAATAGTAATCTAGTGCATCAGGTTCAAAAATACATTTGTAGTGTATCTACTTGAGAAAATGCAGTAGTGCATCCACTTTCACAAACCACACTAGTACATCTAGTTGGGAAACAAGTTTGATGAAATTTTTAGATACAGTACTAATTAAACAGATGAACCAAACAGGGAAAATGAGTAGGATGGGTCACCATTTTGTGGCCGCTGCGATCTGGTACACCAAGCAGAGTTCCTCCATGCACAACTATAGGACTGCTGCCATCTGGGGAGGTTCTTCTTCCCTGGTGTACCGCACACCAACGCCGATGATCCTACGAATCAAGCCGCCAGCCTTCCTCCAGAGCCTGGAGATCATCTTGCCGGCCTTGTCTGGTTCGCTGGTGCAGATGATCTCCAGTGTCTCCTTGCCATGGAGATCAACCCCTGTGAGGGTTTTGGTGTACTCGCGCTTCTCACTGGGGACGTGAACGTTGTCGAGGATGCTGCTCTTGTCGGACGTCTCGCCATGATGATGCTTGGCGGACGGTTCCTCCGCCATTTCCCTCCTTCGGTGACTGTGGGCTTGGGAGAGAGAAGTTTATGGTTTGTCTGCAGTGGAGATGGAAGCGGCAATGGTGGTTCTGGGAATGAGGAAGAGATGGAAGGCAATGGGTTATTCCCAGTGTGTGGACGGGGATGTGTGGGAGGTGGTTCATCGGGGACGTGGGTGTAGTGGTCGTGGGGTCGCCGTTTGCAGTCCCTTGTGGCAACCGCCCAGTGGCTGGCGCGGGCGGTGGCCTGGAAGAACCAACCGTCCAAGACAATTTATTTGCCAGGGTATTAATCTGGTCGCATTGATCCATCTTGTCAAGCTATACTCATCAGCTGCTTATCCCACTTGCACGTGTCAGGGTTGGTGATGACGGAGGTTTTGTACTCCTCTACTGTGGGTACTTGGACTGGTGATTGAAGTGTAATTGAACTTACCAAATACCAGTTAGACTATGTATGTCATGCTAATCTTTTTTAAAACAATTTTTTTGAAAGGATTGTTTATATCAGCATAATCTTTGAAAGTATTTTTTCAGATAAATTAGTTTATCATCAGTATAGGTGTATTATATTTGCATTTGCTTGAGGTAATTATTTTTATGTACTGATGGACTTTCTGAACTAGGACTAGCAGAACCAGGCATAGCTTGTTTTTGCTGAGTTACTGGTCGACAGTAGTGTTCACGGGTGTGTTTGGTTACTCTGCCTTGTACTGACGAGTGAGAATTATCAGTATTGATGTACTATAAGAGTTTAAATTTTCCTTAACATATTTTTGCTGAGTTACTGGTCGACAGTAGTGTTGGCGTTACATAAATGCAGATAAGTTTTTTCAAATATATTTGTGACTGCATTCAAAATGATTAACAAATGGTTTACATAATAATGTCACTGGTCCAGCAGGCACAAATCACAAATTATATCTTGACTATAGTACTAATCGAGAAATTGATGATAAAGCTAAATAAGTTTTGGTAACGATAGTGTTTCTGATATGTTTCCTCATTGTGTACCGAGGCAACTGAGAGTACAAGCTTATTTTTCAGTTGAGGCAGCAGCATAACCACTATGGATTCTTCAATCTTGAGCTCCTCCTAACTGGCCCCGAAGTTGTCCCTTGTCGGCGCCCTTTCCTGGTTGAGCCTTGGCAGCTTCATCATCAGTTTCAGTTTCCTTGTCCCCAGTACTGTCATCTTCATTGTCTTCGTCTAATTGGTCGTCATTCTCTTCAAACTCTTCTTCTTCATCCTCTTCTTTTGATTTTTTGGAACTCTGGACCTTGCCATGTTTTTGTTCAGCGCCACTGACCTGCTTGCCACTTTGCATGTGCGGGCATTATGTCCATCAGTTCCCCCACACTTGCGGCAAGTGTACCTGTTACGTGTGTCGTCTCCATTGGTAGAAACCTGGGCAGCTCCAATCTGCTTCTGCAGATCTCGCTTGTTGATAATGGCATCTGTGCAGAGTGGGCATGTGCGGTAATTATGATTGGTCACGACGTTGCAGAATCCGCATGCCCTTATCCCGAGAGGTTTGCCGTACAGGCCAAATTCCATGCGCCTGATGGGGCGTGGCAGCTTTTTGGCTGCTGCTTTCGCTGCTTGCGTCTTACTCTTCCTCCCCTTTGTGTTTGAGAATATTGGTGGTTTAATTACCCTTTCCTGCTGCTGGTGGTAGGATGTCCTATTGTCATGCCGTTCGCCTATAGCACCATCAAGCTCATGATCTTGCACGTGAGCATGTTGGTACTCTTGAGTGTTTACATGGGCAAGCTCTGGTTGTTGTTGCTCCTCTTCCTCGTTGTTGAATGGGTCAATAGCTCCTAGATGGTTCATCTCGGATAAGATTGTAGCAATATCCTGCTCAATGGCTTCATTGTCCGCAAGACCTCCGTTTTCAGCAGAATGCATGGCGTCGAGTTCTTGTTCAAGTTTGTCCATGACAACCTGTGACCTCGCCATTTGCTCTTGGCTTCTCAAGCTTTTTTTGTGCACCCTCATGTTCAGCTGCAGAAGTGAGCTTTCAATGCAGTACTGGGAGGCCTTGTTTGACGCTACTGTCCTCAAGTCATTTCTGTTGAATGTTGGCTGGATATTCGGGCATTTGGTGCATCATACACAGGACATGCACGTAGAAAATACCTGTATTTTTTGGAAGAGGTGCATGTTTTTTGTCATTTCATTCGAACAAAAACTTTGCAAAAATCAGTAGTACAATATGTAACATCTTTTTTTAGTCCTCACCTGTGTAGTCCCATAGCTTGCACTCGCAGTCATATATTTCTCCCACGGGGTCTGCAACCACCTAGAACGCGTGCTGAGACCACGCAGACAGTTTTTGCGGGTTGTTGTAGCGCACGAGGTACTTTGTGGGCTCTTCCGTCTCTATCACAATGAAGAGTGTGCTCAGTTTTAGCCTTTTTCTGATCTTGCTGTACACAGCTCGTGAGTAAAGCTTTGTCATCTGGGTGTCGAACCCATAGAAGGTCAGTGTGTTTTGTTCCTTCTGCCCATGCAAGAATGATGACCAAATTATTAGTTTTCTTGCAGCAAAAACTTGTCTAACTAATAAAGTTTTACTTTAGTAAGCATGTTATTTTTGTCTTATGACAAGTGATAGAGCTATACTCGGTTACCCATTGTCTCCTGGTTCTTTGTCTGCCTCCTGGTTTTGACGCAGGAGTTTACCTGGCTGAAAAACCGGTGGAGGTTTTGTCTCTCACTTACGAAGTTCTTCTTGAGCACAGAGTTCATGCTCTCACTTTGTTGTGTGGATGTCATTTTGGCGTAGAAAATTTCTTTGAAGTAAGCTTATATCCATCTCTCACGCTCGTTCCACATGGCCACCATCGTGGCATCATCATGGAGGTTGTACTTATCTATAAGTCCTTTCCAGGCAGCCTCAAACTCAGTTGGCATGAGGGGCCAGTTGAGGATTAATGTGAATTCATCCTTAAAGTCTTTGTGGAGGTTGTACAGGTATGAGAGGTGTTCCTTGTGCTTCTTATACAAAGAGACGTGGAGGTTGTACAGGTATGCGATGTGAATTCAGCTTGTGTACTTTGTTCCTGAAAGCATCTGGGATCGCCAACACCATTGTCGAGCACTGGTCTAATGAGAAAAGAGATGTGGAGTGGTCAGCAGATGGTGGTGCATATATACAAATAGAACTGACACAACATTTTTACTGTGTTATTTTCCTTTTGGGGTTGGTTGGGGTGGTTTTGGCGGTTGTACCTGTGAGGATGCATGTAGGAGCCTTCCCTCTCATGCACCTTAAAATGTCTTGAACGGCCATCTGAATGAATCTGCATCCTCATCTCTTATCAGGGAGAAACCAAAGAATGTAGTATGTAAGTGGTTGTTAGTACCCACAAACACCCCAAGTGGCATATGGTACTTGTTGGTCTTATATGTGGTGTCAAACGTTACGCAGTCACCAAAGTCCTGATACGCCCCTCGGCAGCTTGTGTTTGCCCTGAATATGTTCTTAACTCTGTCGGACTCATCAAGTTGCATGTCACAGAAGAATTCCCTGTTTATAGCTTTCATCTCCCTAAAGAAGTTGACAGTCTTTAGGACATCGTCCACATCATCCATCCTCGAATTCTTTGCTTTGTTGCATATTAAAGGTGAATAGTCATTCAAAAATGCATATTGAACTAGCGTCAGGTCATGCGTTGCGTAATATGTTTGTATTGACAGAGGAAAAGAGAAGGGGGGTTATGGGAGGAGAACAAGTTTGTACTTATACGTTAATCAGGTCTTTGGCATTCATTTTGAGGAAGTAGCTACCGGGGTCATCGCCACCCAGTATGCTCATGATTTGTGCGTGTTCAGTGCCTTAGAACTCTAGGTACTTGACGTACTCCAAGATTGTTTTGTCGAAGTTTTTGTGGGAGTGCAAGAAGACAAGCATTTGGGGGAGAGCGGTAGCCTGTGGTTGTGTTCCCAAACTATCTCTTTTACAACAAGTGTTCCATCCTTTTCCCTCTTCAGCCTCATTTTAGCCCCGCAGTTAGTCCTAGCTGTCGTCTTGTTCCGTTGTCTATTTGCTTCTGACATCTTTGATTCATAGACTCCATAGCACGTGCAATAAAGGTAGACTCTGGTCTCAACCTTGGAGCCTTCCTTGACAATAACTTTGCATAGACGTTGTAGAAGTCCTTTGCTTCTTTGAAAGTTTCAAAGCGCGTCTCTAGGCTTGGCAGGACGTAAGCTTCAATGTTAGGTGGCTGCACGCAACAGTGAGCAAACAAAAACGCAGTTATGAAAATGTTAGATGGGGTGGTCACAGTACCAGGGTATGGACTGTGCTTGTATGTTTTTTCTGAATGGATACTTACATGTGTATAGCTCTATGCTGCCTCCGGTGTTTGTTGTTCACCCTGGTGTATGGGCGCGGGTGGTGTCACCCTTGGCACATGCAGCAATGCATGTCTTGGAGGGAGCAATTTTGATGAAGCTCTCCGTCTCTCATTGTACGGTCATATCCCCTCAGATTCGTTGTGAGGTTGCTCGTGTCTATGTGGCTCATATCTTCTACTTTGCACCCTGCTAGAGTGGCCAAAATTTCTGTCTCCTTGGCTTGGTCTTCCCGTCGCAACCGCTTTTGCAGCATGGATGATTGATGTTGAAGAAGCGACTGGTGGAAGCATGTGTGTCCTTGCCTTTCTGCATGCGCTAGGGAAGGAAAACATTTGTTGTTGGGGAAATTGTTGACCTTGTTGCAACCTAGCAGTGGCAAAGATTGTATTCCCAGATATCGGTGTTTGCTGCATAGAGGAACCTGTCCGTGCTTCTGATGATTCTGGGGTAGCTTGAAATCTTCATGTATTGTTGAAGTATCCAGGTGCTATTTCTGGTGTTACCCAACCAGGCGGTGCCCCATATCTGCTTGGCTCATCAAACCCTTGCTGCATGTGACGCCTTGCATATTTCTGCAATGACATTCAACAGTTTTGGGATTAATCTTTTCTGCATTTTATCGTGTACATGTTATGGGTAACATGTCATGCACTAAAGGCAATGTACAATTTGAACTTGCATCGTTGGGTGTTATTAAACTTTGTTCTCTATTTTGTATATGGTTTAGTTTTGGTCGAACTGATGAATGTACATGTTCAGCACTGATGTACTGATTTTTAGAACTGCTTGTAAACTGAACATTGAACTTCATCTATTATGGAAAGTTTTTTTATCTTTTTCATCTATAACTTATGCAAATTGAACATTTGGTGCACTGCTTGAAAATTGAACATTGAACTTCAGAGATGTATGAATATGCATATATATAAAACTGATGCATGTCTTCTCTTTTTTCATCAATAACTTATGCAGCTACACTACAAGTACTCCTAGTTTATGTATCATTGAACTTATTGTGTAACAATTGTATATTTTTTTCAACAACATTCTTTTACTAGTTCGAACTGACGCAACTACACGACATCTACTATTAGAAATGACATCATACAACTTGAAGTGGTAGCTGAACCTTATATAAAGCCTAGTAGCTACTTGGACTGGTGCATAAGCTTATGTTTTTGGCTTGAACTTAAGCTATCATATTAGAGGTACTGACAGTAACCTCGACATCGAAATTGTGCATCAAGTGGAAGAGGTGTAATGAACTAATGCAAGCATTTGCAATGTACTATCAGCTTCTGCATCATAGGAACGTGTGTCACTGATGCAACACACATATAGTACTGATGAATCTGATAGTGTAACATGTAGGCAGAGCATAGTGCGTGCAGTGTTTTAAACTGAATCTTCTTCATAGCAGGACTGATGAACTGATGAACTGACACAAACATGGTATTTTTCTTCAGGCAAACCCAGACATGAAAACATTTTTGAACTGATTCAATTTTTGAGGAAAAATAGTGTGGGAAGCAGACATCACCTGCAGGGCATGTTCTTGTATCTGACTTCTTCTTCTTCCTCTCGTGGGCAGTGTATTGGCATGTTCTTGGGAGGCGGTGCCATTGATGCAGGCAAGGAGCTTGGGGAGACGAAGATGCTCCTGCTTGTGGTGGAGGTCTGGCGACGAGGTCCGGGGAGGCAGCAGCTGGCGGGGATCACAGGCACGGCGAAGGAGCCCTAGCAAGGGAGGGAGGCTGGTAGCAGGGATCACGGCCCCGACGGAGGAGCCACGGCGAGGAAGGGAGGCTGGTGGCGGGGATCACAGCCCCAGTGAAGGAGGGAGGCGAGAGGCGGGGATCATGGCCCAATCTTTGGATTTGTCAGCGAGGAAGGGGATGGCGGCGGTGGATCCGTCGCCGGCCAGTCACGGCGTCGCGGGCTCCCTCGCTTTGGCTGCCGACGTCGCTCGCTCGCCCACAACGGCTGCCTCCGGCGGAAGAAGGTGGGTTAGGTTCGGGCTGGGTAAGGTCGGGGAGATTCTGCAGTGTAGGCGCGTCGCGCCTATATAGGGCCGGTGGGTAACAGAATATTATTTTGTTACGGGTAACAGAATAGCCGTTTAGAAATGACATCGAAAATATGAACTCAGCTGTTCGGTTTATGAAATTTTACGTTTTTTCAAGTTACTCTTTAACCATAGGAAATTAGAGAAAACTTTCAACATGTGGAAGGAGCGGTTTTGCAGCAGCTTTCCAACGCCATATTATATGCCTCATTCTGATAAACGGTTTAGAAATGCAATCGAAAATACAATTCACGTTTTTTGTGCGAAGAAAAAATGGTTTTCAAAACTGCTCTTAAACCGCTTATATTTTGCCAAAAGTTTAAGTTGGGTCATGATACTGATGTCCATAGCTTTCCGACGGTATATCGCATGCCCCATTTGGGCAATGTTGCTGGAAGTTCAACCTAGTTCACAGGGAAGTTCAACGTACTACTAGCGAGGCAGGTCAGGTTGTGATCAGAATATTATTCTGATCCCATGATCAGAATAGTGTTTATGTATATATATATATAAACACTATTCTGATCAAGGGATCGGAATAATATTCTGATCACAACTTGAACTGCTTGAGTAACGCGTCTGAACTTCCCTCTGTACGAACCCGACCTTCGGGCTATCTTCGCAACCGTGGCTTCCCCCGCGAATTATTCTGGTTAGTCATGTTCTATATGATGTTAGTGTAATCTAGAAAGGTTTTTAGCAACAAATACCGGTTTTAAATTGGAAACTCGCTCATTGGCGGAATTTGCTCTCGGGTCATGATGAAATTGCTTTTTTTTGCAATTTTACTCCCTGAGTTGTTCGACCTGAACTTCTCCGAGTGCTGGGTTGAACTTCCGTCAACATTGCCCAAATAAGGCTTGCGATATACCGCTGGAAAGCTATGGACACCAGTATCATGACCCAAGTTAAATTTTTGGCAAAATGTAAGCGGTTTAAGAGCAGTTTTGAAAACCATTTTTTTCTTCATACAAAAACATGAATCGTATTTTCGATCCCATTTTAAAACCGTTTATCGCAATGAGGCAAATAATATGGCGTTGGAAAGCTGCTGCAAAACACTCCTTCCACATGTTGAAAGTTTTCTCTAATTCCCTACATTTAAAGAGTAATTTGGAAAATCATAAAATTTCGCAAACCGAACAGCCGAATTCGTATTTTCGATGTCATTTCTAAACGGCTAATCCAATTGAGGCAAATGATATGGCATTGGAAAGCTTATGAAAATGCCCTACTTTTTCATGTTGAAAGTTTTTTCTAATTTTGAACGGTTTAAAAGTGATTTATAAAATGGTCCAAGTTGCACCGAGTTCGTATTTTCGAGCTAATTTTTTAACCGTACGTTTGAAGGTAGCAAATGATATGGCGTTCGAAAGCTTGAGGAAATACGAAACTTTTTGGTATATTGTTTCTCCCAATTCCTTACTATTTTAAGTCAATTTTGAAAATGGCTAGAAACTTATTTTCGCCGTAATTTCTACAAACTTTATCGGAATGGGGCAAATAATATATCATTGAAAAGCTAAGGAAAATGTGCAACTTTTTCATGTTGATGGTTTTCTCTGATTCCTAGTCGTTTTCAAGTAATTTCGAAAATGGCAAAATCATTTGTTCTGCCTCTATCGCGAAACAGATTCTTCGAAAATGCACCGCGTGAAGAACCTGAACTTCTCGGCATGTCTACTTGAACTTCGCTCTGTTTTTTCACGCACTTTTTTTGCTCGTGGCTCTTCATCCACTCACCGGAATTGAGCAAGTGATCTACCGGTGGAAAGCTATTGTAAACACTCAACTTTCCCCTGTTGATCATTTTTTCACACTTGTGGCGGTTTTAAAAGTTTTTCATGTGAAATTCATTCAGTGTAGTAGTTCAACTTCCTGTTGTTTTCATGTTGAACTTTTGTGACGTATTTTCGTTTGTAATTTTCTCATCCATTCTTTAGTGTTACACAAATTATATTCCTTTTGTACAAACCCCTCTCACAATAATTTTTTTAACTTTCTCCGGCCGAGGACTTGAACTTCTAGCAACATTTTTTTTGACTTTACTTTTTTATTCAACCTTTTCTCATATGAAACACAGGCCATGTAGTACATGAACTTCTGGCTTTTATCTATTTGAACAGCTCTCTGCTTGTTTTTTTTGCCCTAACTCCTAAAGCACTCATCAAAATTGGGCATGTAAATCCTAGGTTTTTATAATATCTAAACTTCTCTATTTTGATAAATTGAACTTCATAGTTTTATTCTTTTAAAAGGAAATTATGATTTTCTTTTTAAAATTGAATTGCTCCAAAATAAATTTAAATGCAAAAATAAGACGCTACCCTTTAGCAACAACAATAAAATCTAAATTTTTATAGACATGAAACCGCTCCATTTTCGCAATTTTTGGACCTCTTTATGTATTTTTAGAAATGGAAAAAATTGGAGTTTTTTTAATAAATGACGAACTTCTTCATTATTTCAAACTGAACTTCTTCGTTTATCCGTTAGTAACGGGAAAATTTTGAGTTTTTGTAATAAATATCAAACTATTTTGTTTTTTAAAATTGAACTTCCTCGTTGTTTCAATTTGGACTTCTTGGACTTTGTAATAAACATCCAAACTTGGTGTTATTCATTTGCAGCGGAAAAAAATCCTACTTTTATAATAAACATCGGACAACTTCTTGGTTATTTCGAACTGAACTTCTTGGTTTGTTTGCATTTTTTGGTTTTGAAATGAGATTTTAATATTTTTATGAACTTTAAACTGCTCTGTTAATTTAATTTGAACTTCTCGAGTTTTTTTGCAAAATAGAAAAAAAATTCCATTTATAAAAGTTCATTTTCTATTTTTGAACTTCCTTGTTTTTTAGAATCATTTAATTTTCGTGTTTTTAAACCTTGTATTTCTCTGTTATTGTAGTTTGACCTTCTTTTTTTGTTTTTCGGCAATAATTTTTAATTTGTTATTTAAAAGGAAAAAATTCAAACGGACGTCGATCAACCCCATTTTCTAAATTTGAACTTCAAGGTTTTTATGTGGATACGGGTAAAATCCGTTTTTATTAAATAGTGAAATTCTCTATTTTTTAATTTGGACTTTCCTGGTTTTTCAATTTGAACTTCTTCATTTTTAGTTTTTTAGAAACAGAAAACATTATTTTTTTAATTTGGACTTTCTTGGTTTTTCAATTTGAACTTCTTCGTTTTTAGTTTTTTAGAAACGGAAAACATTATTTTTTATTTCGACTCCCATGTGTAAGTCATGATGATTCTTGTAAAGCATGGCGGTACGTGACAAGGTTTCATTTCAAACTAAAACAGAGCAAACAACACAGAAGGAAACCGGACACAAAGACACAAAGCTTAAAACCATACACATCCACAGGGGTACGTTAAATTCCAGTCACATCACTTCACTCACACAGAGGAAGTTGATAATCATTCACAACTCATCTACTAGCAAAAATTGGCGACAAACATATCTCAAAATTTCCATATAACGTTCCAGCGTTGCATCGATTTGAGATCCCAAAGAAAGCGGCACGCAACAAGCTGATAGGCGAAACCAAATCAACCTATGCCTCGTCAAGGGCGAGAACTCCTAGGAGGGGTTTGCCTCCCACCAGCTCCAAGCTTGCGCCACCACCCGTCGAAATGTGGCTCATCTTGTCGGCTAGCCCAGCCTTCTCAACAGCAACAACAAAGTCACCTCCACCAAAGATGGTCGTCACACCCTTCCTAGTAAGCTCAGCCAACTGCTTCATGATTGCCTGAGACAATGACAGCAGTAATTAGCAACAACAACAAATACGAGAAAGATGAATGTACGTTATGTGATATATATGTTGCACTAACATCAGTGCCTGCGCAAACTTCTCAAACTTGAAGAGTCCCATAGGAACATTCCAGATAACAGTCCTGGTGGTGTCCAAGGCTTCGGCGAAAGTCTTGATGCAATTTGGGCCAACATCGAGACCCATCCAACCATCAGGGATAGCAGTGGCAGGAATAATCTGTAAAATAGTGTTCAAGGGTGAGCATCAGCAAGTAAAAAGCTTGTCATGTTCTGGTGCAAAATGTCAGACAACATGGCCCTTTGAAACTAACTTCTGGAATATAAAGTTCTATCACAAGGACCATCCAAGGTGCAAAATGAACAGCCACTACTGCCGTGGATCCAGGGCGTGGGAGGCCGCCACTGCCATGGTTCCATGGGAGGTTGCCGCTGTGTTGGATCGATGGGGAGGGAGGCCACCGTCGATGTTGTGGATCCAGGGGGAGGGAGGCCCCCGCCACTGCCGTGGATCCAGGGGAAGGAGGACGTCATCACGGTGGATGCAGGGGAGAGAGGCCACCGCCTAGTGGAAGCACAGGGGAGGCCGGCGACGAGCTGGAGGGATAGGGGGCGGCGCACATGACCGATTTTGGGCGGGAGGAGGACAGCGCAGATCCCTGGAGGAGGTCGGCGGAGCTTCTGCTGGGGAGGGAGGTTGGGGGTAGCGGCGCTTGCTGCCAAGAGAGGCCGGGAGGGTGGTGGCGGCGACGACTGGTGCCTGGGAGGGAGGTGGGGATGGCACTGACGGCGGGTGTCGGTGTCAAAACCGGCGGATCTCGGGTAGGGGGTCCCGAACTGTGCGTCTAAGGCGGATGGTAACAGGAGGCAGGGGACACGATGTTTACCCATGTTCGGGCCCTCTTGATGGAGGTAATACCCTATGTCCTGCTTGATTGTTCTTGATGATATGAGTATTACAAGAGTTGATCTACCACGAGATCGTAGAAGCTAAACCCTAGAAGCTAGCCTATGGTTTGATTGTATGTTGTCCTATGGACTAAACCCTTCGGTTTATATAGACACCGGAGGGGGCTAGGGTTACACAAGGTCGGCTACAAGGGAGGAGATCTACATATCTGTATTGCCTAGCTTGCCTTCCACGCCAAGGAGAGTCCCATCCGGACACGGGACGAAGTCTTCAATCTTGTATCTTCATGGTCCAACAGTCCGGCCAAAGGATATAGTCCGACTGTCTGGAGACCCCCTAATCCAGGACTCCCTCGGTAGCCCATTAACCAGGCTTCAATGACGATGAGTCCGGCGTGCAGTATTGTCTTCGGCATTGCAAGGCGGATTCTTCTCCAAATCTTGAATATCTACTAAGTAGTGTCCGGCTCCCATAAATGTTGGACTTCTTGGCTTCTGTGCCCAATATGGGCTATCTTCCACGCGTCGAGCGAATGCGAGGAGCCAGGGCGTTTTTACATTCGCCCCCCTAGCCAGGTAAATAAATCGTCTATTAAAGGGATGGGGATCCTTGGATCCAATCCACACCATCCTCCCACAGCGAGAATCCACCGGAGCGCGCTCGGGAAAGTCCATTCCATCATGGCCGTCCATCGCAGCTCCTCTTCTCGCTCCCGTAGCCCTAAGCCCGGTGATTGGGAGAAGTGTTTCGTCCCGCACAGCCGATTAGTAGAGCTGCAGACCCAGGGATTTCTCCCTCTAGTGTATATGGTCCCCGTCCGAGCCGGGCTCGCCACCTATAATGGCGGGGAGCAAGCGGAGAGCTTCCCCAATCCCTCCAAGGGGGAGCGAGTATGCCTTGTTCCTTACTTACTAAGGGGACTTGGATTTCCAATCCATCCGTTCCTCCACGGACTCCTGGAGTTTTATGGCCTCCAGTGCATAATTTCACCCCTACTTCCATATTACACATCGCTGGTTACGTCGCCGTTTGTGAGCTGTTTCTGGGCTGCGAGGCTCATTTCGAGCTGTGGAAGAGGCTATTCTGCCTTGTGCCCCGTTCACAGGAGGGGTCACTTTATCAAGTGGGCGGAGCCGAAATATGGTGCATCGCCGAGACCGGATACCTGTCCGGTACCCCGAAGAAGGCGTCCGAAGACTGGCCTTCGGAATGGTTTTACATGGAGGACGTCCCTCTTCTAGACCCTGTTCGGAGGGGTCTTCCCGAGTTCAACAATGCTCCTCTGAAGAAACACCAAAGTTGGCATCCACGGAGCCCCCAGGAGGAAGACAACAGAGAAGTCCTTTACCTGATGGACCGGATTAAAGCGCTGGCTCAATCAGGATTGACAATAATTGAGGTTATGTCAATATGCATAATGCGGGGGGTGCAGCCGCTTCAATATTGAGGGCACCCCTTGTGGTGTTTTAACGGGGAAGATGATGCCACCCGCTGCGGGCGTAAGGGACCGGACTCCGCTGCTGCTTTAGCAAGAATTATGTCCGAGTTGTTCAAGGGAGAAGAAGAGGAGTTCATCTGTATTAAGCTGTGAGATGGATTCTCCATGTACAACTCACCAAGCTTGGTGAGCTGTCACTCTTTACTCCCAACCTTCCCGCATTCTTTGTTGTAAATACTCACATTGTCGTTTCATGGCAGGAACTGCGAAAAGCTGTAAGGGAGGTCAATAGCCCACCTCCACAACCGGAGGACCCTGACCGGGCCCTCGATCCCGGACTCAAAGAGGATCCGGACATATTTGTGGAGCTGATAGACAGGACATTCTATCAGTTGAGCTGCGATGACGCCATGGTGGCCATCATAGCCGACTATCCTGGGCTACTCCCTGCATCGCAGGTGTTGACACTAGATTTTCACACGGCCAAGAACTCAATTAAGATGGCCTCAAATGGAGAAGTGCTCAAAGTGAGAAAGTTCCATGTCGTCAAAAGGAGAAACTTCCATATTTGGGCCATAGCCATCCAGTCTCATCTCTAAGGCTGAAGTTGTGTTTGAAGTACTCAGATTTTATATTCAGAACACTATTCAGCTGATTACGCCCCCAAGATGGCCTTATATGAGAAATGTTTCTACACGGATTGTCTTCGTCTCGTCGAGACAATCGATTTCGATATAAAAACGTCTAAATTGGAGTTCGTATGCAAAAGTTAGAGCCAAAACAGTGTGCTGCATAAGTTTGCCCCAGAAGTTTCGGTCAAAACTTCCGAGGAGGTTCCGGGCTAAACCGAAAGTTTGCACGCGGTGCGCCCCGAAGACTGGAATTTTAACATTGTTTGCAGATTTGCGGGGCCGATTTCGACATCAAGATGACCTCGGATGAAAAAGTGATCAACTAAAGAGTTTTTCTCCATTGCAAGATCTACAACTTTGCTTTTGGGACCATCATCATCCGAAGTAGTATGCGGCCTGCAGATTCAGTGCAAGAGGGCTACTTGATATAATTTCAGCCCGGAAGTTCCGGGCCAGACCAGAAGTTCCGGCCCTCGTAGTCCGAGTTGGGGTAACTTTTGATGATTTGGACGTGATTTGAGTCCTTTTCTTGTATGGGAAGTCCAGCCGCCTCATATATATGTAAGGGGTGACGGCCGATTGAACAACACACAATCGACATATCAATTTATCATCTTTTATCTTTACCTTTACCTTCTCCCTTTGTTCTTCTTCTTCTCGTTCTTCGTTCGTTCTTCTTCATTGCAGGGCGGTGAACCTCGAGGCCCTAGGAGCGGTCAGGCCGACCTAGGGCAGCCCATAGCCGCCACGCACCCTGACGGGGTCCCTCCCGGGCGTGTGGGGTTTCGGGTCCACAAAAGCGCCCACCGGATTGTCTTGCGTACCGCGCTTCCGGCGGGTCTCCTTCGACATGAGCTGTAGTGCATCACCCCCGGCGTCGAGGGTACACGGTGACGTGTTCGTGTGCGAACACACTTTTTGGCAACTCTGCTGGGGACGAAGCTTTGAACGGTCTCCGGCCCATTCTTGCTACGAAGAGATCGTCATCTAGGGTTTGCAATCTACAAAGGTAATATGAATACCCAATTCCCTACTGTAGATGCAAATAATTCATATGATGTTACTAGATCGTTCAATGATTATACTCTATCAGCCAGCCCTAGTTTTTTCAATAATGCATCTAATTACGTGCATAGGCCGATTCAAAGTAATTTACATGTTTCAACTTCTTATGAAACTAGTAACATACAACATATGTATCCTAACTCTCATGCATCGGCAACCCCACTAATCCATATGCCGATGAACAACATGATGGGTTCGGTTAATCAATTTGAAACACCTCATGTTAAAATTTACAATAGCATAGAAGAAAGTGTTTCACCTTTTTATTCATTGGCAACTAATTTGCAGTATGTGAATCCAACCTTGCCGATGGATGAGAGAATTGGCCATGCTACTACTAGCTATTCGGCCAGTTACTCTCAACCATCATATGCTACACCTCATTTTAGTAAATTTTTAGCACCGTATGAAACTGTAGATGTTCATAATTCGGCCCCGCATCTTTCATGGTCATAGCCGAATAAGTGAAAATTTTACAGGAACACATGTGCCATCATCAAATACTGTAGCATATAATGCATACTCTACGCAATTCGAGAATTTCGGCAACACTACGAATCATTTCCGAAAGAATCTAAAAGTATTATGGAGCAATCCCTTCCAGAAGCGCTTGTGGCTGCGTTAAAAAAGATCTTGGCATAAAACAAGAATATTAGTGCTCTTTGCCTTGAACAATATGAAAAGGGTTTCCTGATTATGTTGCAATAAAGGCTAGAGTTTTGCAAGAATATGAAACTACATGCATTGATAGAACTGGCGAAAGAGCATATGGTTATACAGCAGTGCATACACCTCCACTTAGTACCGCAGCATATTATACACCCCCTACACAATTGCAAAATTTCGGCAACACTAATACTTCATTGCCGAAAGATTCTAAAAGCATTGGGAGGCAAACTAATCTAGAGCGGACTGAAATTAAGAGGGGAGTTAAAGCTTTGCGTGATAGGGTGCAAGTGCTTCGCCAAGAGAAAATTGATAGGGAATTAGCTCAAAGAAAAGAATCCTTGCCAATTGATATAACCGGTGAAAATAATGATGATTCGGAAACTAAAAGTGCTTCATTTGAAAAACCCGATTCAATTAGTATATATTCCGAATCCATCAAATCCAAAGAGGCAAACATTGTTGAGAAAGGGCATGGAAAGTATAGCAAGACAGCCATACTTGATTTTTCTAAAGTTAATGGAACCTACTTCCTGCCCTATGAGTTTCGTGCTATGGAAATTGATGAGCTTCAAGAACAAGAACAAGTGGCCGAAGAAAGTTTGATGGACGAAGTTCTTCAAACTAATGATGCACGAAATCAAGAGAAATATGATGACAAGGCACTGGGGAGTTATCCGAAGGCGGAGCAAGATATTCTTCAATTCACACCACCATCATGCTCTCCCAACATATTTGAAGAGGTATGTCTAGCAATTAATTTACCTGTTTTCAGATTTGGTCATGACTTAGTTGTTGATGCATATATTAGAAAAATCTTCATAAGAAATATTGAGAGACCAATGAAGAAGGGTAATTTATCTGTTAGCAATCAGATTGTCACAAAGCATATCAGTCAACATATTGCACCATTCAGAAAGATCGATTGCGAAAAAATATTGCAGCCAAGGCTTTCCCCATTACTTATCTAAAGCTCATATCTAATTGGGTAGCTCTGCTTATTTCTTACTTGGCTTACACTTGGTCTCAATTGAGACATGTATGTTCTAGCTATTTTTGTTTCGGAAATTTAAAGCCAAGGTTAAAATCTTCTGAGCAAACCGATGCCAGTATAGTTTCTTATCCAAAGACATCGGAGATAGAGTGCAAAACATAATGCATAGCCGAATGGGGTGGTGCAAAATCTGAACCATTTGTTTGCTTAACTCCAAAGCCGTTCTCACAACATGATCGGCTAGAAAACAAGAAGTATACCTTCAATTCAAGCATGTGTGATCAAATATTTGATTTGTTGCTGAAAAATAATTACATTACAATTCTTGATCACCATGTTAAGCCATCAATCCAAGGACGAATGTATTGTAACTTGCATGATTCGTCCAAGCATAATTTTGAGGATTGCAACATGTTTCGTCAAATAGTTAAATCGTCCATTGAAAAAGGACGATTGAAGTTTGTTGAAATACCAAGAGATGACCAGTCTATTCCGATTGGTCCCGATGGCAAAAAGTTTTTGCATCGGCTGCTTCAAGCCGATCCATTTAAAGAGAAGGTAAAAACTACAGGTGATGGGATCAAGCTTTCAAGTAAAGAAGTTGTTGAAGAGCATAATGAACATAATCTTGAGGGCAAAAATTACATCGAAGCTACAATGGAGACGCCAAGGACTGGGGGGCAGCAAGCAAATCCAATGATCGATGAAAGCAAACCAAAAGAAAACAAAGGCCAAAATAAGCGCAAGTGTAAGAGATCAAAAATCACCTTCGCTGAACTATTGGATAAATATCAAAAGAAGAGTGAAGAGAAGAATGCTTATCGGCCAAATCATGCAAAGAAACCAAGATCACCCCCAAGGCGCAAATATGAGGATCGGTATTGGCAAAGTGAGCATTTTAATGCAACATATTCATATCCTTATTTTGGGCCGCCAGTGCCAATGCCGTGGATGCATCCTTATGCTCATGTAGATCCATATCCATCATGGGACAGGTATAATACAAGGGAACACTCTCCATCTTATTTTAGACCATCTAACCAATATTATGCATCTCCGAGAAGATCAACATTTGAACAATCATATGTTAAAGACCGTTTCAATCATAAGGAATCGGTCCGGAGCTGAAAGAAGAAGAAAGAGGTGGTCAAACAAGTGTACCGTGTTAAAAGAGATGGTCGTAAGAGTGCAACTTCAGATTTGATCTCAAATGAAAAAGAGCCAATTAACGTGTTGACATTGGTTACTAAAGGCAATGAGACGAAGCAACCAATTATCAAGAGTCAAAATGCCAAATCTGAAGAAAAGAAGTTGACAGTGCACAAGGTAAAACAAGAATTGCCATTGCTTCAAACAAAATCACAGCCGGGGTGCCCACTCGGCTTATCGTATTGGCGAAAGAAGGAATTACAAAAACTTAGTGCACAAGAGCTGAAAAAGAAGAACATGGCATGGGTTCCCAAGAGGTGCAGTCAAAATAAAAATGATGTGCAACCTTCTATTGCAACAAGTGTTATAAAAGTGAAGAAAGAAAAAGATGGAAACCAGAAACAATTAAGCCGAAGGTTTGCATCACCCCATCAAAATCTTCGGTTAGCACATCATCCATGTTTTTCAACCATACCATTGATGCCTTTGCCATGGAATTCATCATCAGGTATGATAAATTACCCTCCCTGGATTTATTTTGATCCATGGAAGCGACATAATTTTCTGCATCATGAGAGGGTATTACCAAATCCCTATACAATTTATTAGCTACATTTTTTATTGCTAATCCAAAGGGCCGAAATAATTGATTGCTATTTCATTTGTTTATTTCGGCTATACATGATTTGGTGAATGAATTCTACATGGACCTCATGGTAATGGCCGATACTTATCTATCGCCCTAAGAATATATGTAAGAATGGCCGGTGTGGTGCTCTAACACCGTCCTTAGTTTGAGTAGAGATTGAGATAAGTGCTTGCAAAGGAATTTGTCAAATTGATGCCATTGAGGATATTATGCATAGACCAATTCACCAAAATTGCAAAGTGAACTTATGTTTTGATTGGGTGTGCTTTGGCTTGTTAGTTTTCAGAACTTACGTAAGGCCAAATCATGGTTGATTTTATTATTGAGCATCATATTGACATCATGCATAATATTGATTTTAGCTTGATCTCTCTAGTACCATGGAGATTATATATTGATGGTTAAATTTATAGCAATGGCCAAGGTGTTGGTGTTGTTTATATATCTCCTTATGGTGCTATTTTGTGAAGCCTCATGCAGCTTAAAATATTTTTGCACAATGATCAAAGCCGAATATGCATTGTCATTCGGATTGGAGCTTTGCCTTGCTATAGGTGCTATACATATTGAGGCTTCTGGTGATTCGTTATTAGTAGTGCAACAAATATCCAAGGGTTATCAATGTTTTGACAAATCACTTATAGTTTATCTTTTGGTATGTCCAGACGTAAGATTTACCTTGGGTTGCTTTAAAATTGTTCATATATCTAGACATGACAATTCGAAAGAGTTGGCACAGCAAGCATCCGGCTACTATGTTAACCATGGTGTATTGCATTTCTATCAATAGCCGATGCTAGGTCTTGTCAACATAGGTAAGGCCAAATCGAAGCCCATCGCTTCGGCCACTAATGAAACTTTTATGCAGATGAAGTAAGGATTGAAGGAAGTTCATTCTTGATTATCTGCAAAATCCTAACGAAAGGGAGAACAATATGGTTCGGAGGATGGTTTTGGTCTATGGAATCTTATCACCGGATTGTTATAGAAACTGAGAAGTTTTCTCCCAAGTATGCATCAAGAGGTTCAAACAAGCAATGGCCGATATATACTTATCGTCCTAAGAACGTGCAAAATGGCCGATGGATTACTGACATCGTCCTTAGAAAAAGCATCATGCAAGTTATTTTTCGGCACACAAGTTTGCCGAAAAACAAGGGGGCATGTGTTGACACCAGATTTTGACACGGCCAAGAACTCAATTAAGATGGCCTCAAATGGAGAAGTGCTCAAAGTGAGAAAGTTCCGTGTCGTCAAAAGGAGAAACTTTCATATTTTGGCCATAGCCATCCGGTCTCATCTCTAAGGCCGAACTTGTGTTTGAAGTACTCAGATTTTATATTCAGAACACTATTCAGCTGATTACGCCCCCAAGATGGCCTTATATGAGAAATGTTTCTACACGGATTGTCTTCGTCTCATCGAGACAATTGATTTCGATATAAAAAACGTCTAAATCGGAGTTTGTATGCAAAAGTTAGAGCCAAAACAGTGTGTTACATAAGTTTGCCCCGGAAGTTCCGGGCAAAACCTCCGGGGAGGTTCCGGGCTAAACTGAAAGTTTGCACGCGGTGCACCCCGAAGACTGGAATTTTAACATTGTTTGCAGATTTGCGGGGCCGATTTTTACATCAAGATGACCTCGGATGAAAAAGTGATCAACTGAAGAGTTTTTCTCCATTGCAAGATCTACAACTTTGCTTTTGGGACCATCATCATCCGAAGTAGTATGCGGCCTGCAGATTCAGTGCAAGAGGGCTACTTGATATAATTTCAGCCCAGAAGTTCCGGGCCAGACCGGAAGTTCCGGCCCTCGTAGTCTGAGTTAGGGTAACTTTTGATGATTTGGACGTGATTTGAGTCCTTTTCTTGTACGGTAAGTCCAGCCGCCTCATATATATGTAAGGGGTGACGGCCGATTGAACAACACACAATCGACATATCAATTTATCATCTTTTATCTTTACCTTTACCTTCTCCCTTTGTTCTTCTTCTTCTCGTTCTTCGTTCGTTCTTCTTCATTGCAGGGCGGCGAACCTCGAGGCACTAGGAGCGGTCAGGCCGACCTAGGGCAGCCCATAGCCGCCGCGCGCCCTGACGGGGTCCCTCCCGGGCGTGTGGGGTTTTGGGTCCACAAAAGCGCCCACCGGATTGTCTTGCGTACCGCGCTTCCGGCGGGTCTCCTTCGACGTGAGCTGCGGTGCATCACCCCCGGCGTCGAGGGTACATGGTGACGTGTTCGTGTGCGAACAGCAGGTAAGGAAAAACCGAAGTCCCAACTTCCAAGAAGGATCCCCTTTTATGCACTTCACCTACCATACACATATGGTGTTTTACAGGGAAGGCCTTCGGGACGCCATGCCGAACCCACAGTGACTCGCCAGCAAGGGGCACCGAAGCCGGGTAGGCCAAAGAGGAAGGCGGTCAGGACTGAGAGGCCGGCGCAGAGGTATGATGCAAAACCATGCTCCGTGGTTGTCGTCTTTCTTTAAAATATAATGACGTCCATGTTTCCTAGTAGGAAAAACGCTCGCCGGACTATATCCGGAGAGGCTGCCGATCACGCCTCCACCAGTCGGGCTCCAGGGCCGGACATAGAGGCGGAAGCTAACACGGGGCGGACGCCGGATGCTCCTCCTATAGAGGATGCGGACAGACAATCCGCTACAAATTTCAAAGTGGAGAGCGCCATGAATCACAAGCGTCGCCGGGCCATACTCTATGACGCTTGTTTCTCCCAAGAGGCGTTCCATGCCTTCAACTCAGGGGACGCGTACATCCGTGCTGCTCAAAATGGTCTTGCCAGAGCCACGGACCAGTATGTAAAGGATATACGAGTAGGAAAATCTGACGATTATATATATATCAGTAGCCCCTGAGACTTGAAACAGTTGACACAACTGATTTAAGGATCATTATTTGTGCAGGTTCTTACAGAGAAGAATTCCCTCCTGTCTCCAGAGCTGGAAGAGTGCAAGGCCCAGCTAGGGTCCGCTGTTGCCGCGTTGAAGGAGTCCGAGAAGGGCCCCTCTGGTAACAATTCTTTTTATTTCAAAGAATACAGGCACCAGGTAGTATACGGCATGCATGCAAATCTAACAATAGATGTTGCAGATGACCCCGGAGTATATCCGGAGGCCGTGGCAGTGAATGTGGCACGTTCTGATCGACAGCTAATGCTGGCGAGCGCGTGCTTACGCGAGTCAGACAGGAGAGAAATAATCTCCAAGACGCCAATATCCGGCTGGGCGTGGAACTGAAAGATGTCCGAGCCCAGCTTGCAGACTCCGTGAAGGAGAATAAGCGGCTTCGGCGCGGCATTTTTAGTAAGTGTTGGAACAAACATTTAAAGGAGTTCGGCAAAGAAGGCGGCTAACAGATTTATGTCTGCAGGTATGCTGACGGGTCGTCCCGCCGAGGAGATGCCTGGGTCTTCGGGTGATCTTCTACCAGAGCTCTCACAACTGCACGAGCAAGCTGTGGGGTCTGATGGGAAAGAGATCCCCGTCAGTTTAGTGTATGACCAAGTAGAATTAGCCGCAAAGTATTCCCAACAGGATTGTAGGCTAGACAGCCTGTTGGGTGGTATAGAAGAAGAATTTAATCAGTCTTAGTGACTGTGTACTTCAAATGACAAATGTAATGTCCTAGCCGGATTGTAAATCATTTGTCATGGTAGAGCTTTTTGTTTCGACCTCTGGACCCGATAGTCCGGAGTGTATCTGAATACCCACTCGATTATGTAAAAACCGGGGTATGCATGGAAACCAGGCGTAGGGGTCATAATTGCTTGAACAGACAAGTACCCAACTAGCTATCTTATATTACATGGATAGTAAGAAACATCTTCCAGGAAGAATAGTTCCGTTAAGGGTTCCTTTCCCTGGGTACGCATGCCCTAATGTGCATGTCCGAACTGCGAGAAGATACGCAGGCTATAGACATCTGGGGGCATGTTTCAATTTAAATAAAAGTCATCTTTTATTCACCGACCGAATATTCCCTTAAGAACGCTAGCTTTCGGCTTCACCCAGTCTGAGGTACACATCCGGCTGACCCGGCAGTAACAATCGTAGAGGTGCTCCTCTTATGCCCTAGCCGAATTAATGGGAACGTAGGGCATAAATATAAGAGCCAGGAAACCCAGCTTGGCCAAAACTTAAGTCATATCGATGCATATAATGGCGAAAAAAGGTACATGCGGAAGAATAACACATGTATGGGGCGTAAAGCCCAGGAAAATAGTTAGATTAAGCTTCTGTATAAGAAGCCCCCAAGTATAATGAGCGTGGTTAGCGCGTCAAGATTGTGTAACCAGGACACAAGTTTAGCCTTTAAGGGCCTTGAAGAGAGTAAAAAGGGAGAAAGAGAGAAGAGACAGATAAGCAAAAAATTGATGGAGGTAAGGAGACGAACATAGAGTCCAGCGCTAGGTGTAGAATCTACGGAGTCTGGCTGCATTCCATGGGTTTGGCTCGAGTCGATTATCCGATGCATCCCGCAGACGGTACGCTCCACCGGTTAGAACCTAGTCAATAATGAAGGGACCTTCCCATTTGGGCTTGAGCTTGTTCTTTTTCTTCTCCGGTAGGCGTAGAACTAGTTCTCCAACGTTATAGGTTTTGGCACGTACTTCTCTGCTTTGATACCTTCGAGCCTGTTGCTGATAGAATGCGGAACGAGCCTTTGCCACGTCGCGCTCCTCCTCCAGGGCGTCCAAACTGTCCTGCCGATCGAGCTCGGCCTCCTTTTCTTCGTACATGCGCACTCGAGGTGAGTCATGAATTATGCCGCAAGGCAGAACCGCCTCTGCACTGTACACCATAAAGAATGGTGTGTATCTGGTAGTGCGATTCGGCGTGGTCCGTAGCCCCCATAGTACAGAGTCGAGCTCCTCTACCTAGTGCGTGTTTGATTCCTTTAAGGACCACACTAGTCTGGGTTTAATGCCGCTCATGATAAGACCATTTGCTCGCTTGACTTGACCGTTAGTTTGCGGGTGATAGACAGAAGCATAATCGAGCTTGATGCCCATATTGCTGCACCAAAGTTTCACTTCGTCGGCTGTAAAATTCGTGTCGTTGTCAGTGATGATGCTGTGGGGGATGCCATAACGGTGTACAACCCCAGATATGAAGTCTATCACCGGTCCAGATTCAGCCGTTTTGACAGGTTTGGCTTATATCCATTTGGTGAATTTATCCACCATGACCAGTAAGTATTTTTTCTTATGGGTTCCCCCTTTGAGAGGTCCGACCATATCAAGCCCCCAAACCACGAAGGGCCAAGTAATGGGGATTGTTTGGAGAGTGGTAGGCGGCATATGGCTTTGGTTTGCAAAAGGCTGGCAACCGACGCAATGTTGGACCAGATGCTGCGCATCTACCCGGGCCGTCGGCCAATAAAAACCTATATGGAAGGCCTTGCTTACAAGGGCCCGGGCTGCGGCGTGGTGGCCGCCGAGTCCGGCATGGATTTCTGCCAAAAGCTTCCACCCTTCCTCTTCGGAGATGCACCTTTGAAGGACTCCGGTAGTGCTTTTCTTATAAAGCTCTCCCTCATGGACCTTGTAGGATTTAGGTCGCACTATGCAGCGTGCCTCATTTTGGTCCTCGGGTAGTTCCTGCCTGGTTAGGTAGGCCAGGAATGGTTCTGTCCACGGGGCGATGACGGCCATTATTACGTGGGCTGAAGGTGTTATTTCGATGGCAGAACCTCCGATTGTGTCAAAGTGTTCGGTATCTGGTGTTGTGGCCGGGTCCAGACTATTATTGCCGGTGTCCCCTTCCCATACCATGGATGGCTTAAATAGTTTTTCCAGGAAGATGTTAGGTGGGACAGGGTCGCGCTTAGCGCCGATACGGGCGAGGATATCTGCCGCCTGATTATTTTCCCGAGCCACATGGTGGAATTCAAGCCCCTCGAACCGAGCTGACATTTTGAGGACGGCGTTGCGATATGCCGCCATTTTTTGATCCTTGGCATCGAAGTCTCCATTTATTTGGGATGTTGCGAGGTTTGAATCCCCACGCACCTCCATGCGTTGAATGCACATGGAAACTGTCATCCGGAGACCGTGTAATAGGGCCCCGTATTCGGCTGCTTTACTGGAGTCTGTGTATAGTATTTGGAGTACGTATGGAAGTGTATCTCCGGTGGGGGACGTCAGGACGACGCCATCCCCCAGACCAGCCAGCATTTTAGAGTCGTCGAAGTGCATGATCCAATTGGAGTACGCGCCGTACTCTTTAGGGAGTTCGGCTTCTGTCCATTCGACGACGAAACCGGCCAGTACTTGTGACTTAATGGCTCGCCGTGGTTTATATGTTATGTCGAACGGGAGGAGCTCGATAGCCCATTTGGCAATCTGGCCCATGGCATCGCGGTTGTTTATTATGTCGTTGAGTGGTACTTCGGAGGCCACCGTGATTGAGCACTCTTGAAAGTGAAGGAAATATGCCCTAGAGGCAATAATAAAGTTATTATTTATTTCCTTATAATCATGATAAATGTTTATTATTCATGCTAGAATTGTATTAACCGGAAACATAATACATGTGTGAATACATAGACAAACAAAGTGTCACTAGTATGCCTCTACTTGACTAGCTCGTTAATCAAAGATGGTTATGTTTCCTAACCATCAACAATGAGTTGTTATTTGATTAATGAGGTCACATCATTAGTTGAATGATCTGATTGACATGACTCATTCCATTAGCTTAGCACCCGATCGTTTAGTATGTTGCTATTGCTTTCTTCATGACTTATACATGTTCCTATAACTATGAGATTATGCAACTCCCGTTTGCCGGAGGAACACTTTGGGTGCTACCAAACATCACAACGTAACTGGGTGATTATAAAGGAGCATTACAGGTGTCTCCAAAGGTAGATGTCGGGTTGGCGTATTTCGAGATTAGGATTTGTCACTCCAATTGTCGGAGAGGTATCTCTGGGCCCTCTCGGTAATGCACATCACTTAAGCCTTGCAAGCATTGCAACTAAATGAGTTAGTTGCGGGATGATGTATTACAGAACGAGTAAAGAGACTTGCCGGTAACGAGATTGAACTAGGTATTGGAATACCGACGATCGAATCTCGGGCAAGTAACATACCGATGACAAAGGGAACAACGTATGTTGTTATGCGGTCTGACCGATAAAGATCTTCGTAGAATATGTAGGAGCCAATATGGGCATCCAGGTCCCTCTATTGGTTATTGACCGGAGACGTGTCTCGGTCATGTCTACATTGTTCTCGAACCCGTAGGGTCCGCACGCTTAAGGTTACAATGATAGTTATATTATGAGTTTATGCATTTTGATGTACCGAAGGTTTTTCGGAGTCCCGGATGTGATCACGGACATGACGAGGAGTCTCGAAATGGTCGAGACGTAAAGATTGATATATTGGAAGCCTATGTTTGGATATCGGAAGTGTTCCGGGTGAAATCGGGATTTTACCGGAGTACCGGGAAGGTTACCGGAACCCCCCGGGAGCTAAATGGGCCATGATGGGCCTTAGTGGAAAAGAGAAGAGGCAGCCCTACATGGGCTGTGCGCCTCCCCCTTCCCCTAGTCCTATTAGGACTAGGAGAGGTGGCCGGCCCCCTCTCTCTCTTTTCCCCCTCCGCGAATCCTATTCCAACTAGGATTGGGGGGGGGGATCCTACTCCCAGAGGGAGTAGGACTCTCCTGGCGCGCCACACCTTGGCCGGCCAGCCTCCCCCTCTAGTCCTTTATATACTGAGGCAGAGGCACCCTAGAACACACAAGTTGATCCACGTGATCTATTCCTTAGCCGTGCGCGGTGCCCCCTGCCACCATAGTCCTCGATAATACTGTAGCGGAGTTTAGGCGAAGCCCTGCTGCTGTAGTGCATCAAGATCGTCACCACGCCGTCGTGCTGACGGAACTCTTCCCCGACACTTTGCTGGATCGGAGTCCGGGGATCGTCATCGAGCTGAACGTGTGCTCGAACTCGGAGGTGCCGTAGTTTCGGTGCTTGATCGGTTGGATCGTGAAGACATACGACTACTTCCTCTATGTTGTGTCAACGCTTCCGCAGTCGGTCTGCGTGGGTACGTAGAGAACACTCTCCCCTCTCATTGCTATGCATCACATGATCTTGCGTGTTCGTAGGAATTTTTTTGAAATTACTACGAAACCCAACAGTGGTATCACAGCCTAGGTTATTTATGTTGATGTTATATGCACGAGTAGAACACAAGTGAGTTCTGGGCGATATAAGTCATACTGCCTACCGGCATGTCATACTTTGGTTTGGCGGCATTGTTGGACGAGACGACTCGGACCAACATTACGCGTACGCTTACGCGAGACCGGCTCCCCCGACGTGCTTTGCACATAGGTGGCTTGCGGGCGACTGTCTCTCCAACTTTAGTTGAACCAAGTATGGCTACGCCCGGTCCTTGCGAAGGTTAAAACGGAGTCTATTTGACAAACTATCATTGTGGTTTTGATGCGTAGGTGAGATTGGTTCTTGCTTAAGCCCGTAGCAGCCACATAAAACTTGCAACAACAAAGTAGAGGACGTCTAACTTGTTTTTGCAGGGCATGTTGTGATGTGGTATGGTCAAGACATGATGCTGAATTTTATTGTATGAGATGATCATGTTTTGTAACCGAGTTATCGGCAACTGGCAGGAGCCTTATGGTTGTCGTTTTATTGTATGCAATGAAATCGCGATGTAATGCTTTACTTTATTACTAAGCAGTAGTGATAGTCGTGGAAGCATAAGCTTGGCGAGACGACAACGATGCTACGATGGAGATCAAGGTGTCACGCCGGTGACGATGGTGGTCGCGACGGTGCTTCGGAGATGGAGATCACAAGCACAAGATGATGATGGCCATATCATATCACTTATACTGATTGCATGTGATGTTTATCCTTTTATGCATCTTATCTTGCTTTGATTGACGGTAGCATTATAAGATGATCTCTCACTAAATTATCAAGAAGTGTTCTCCCTGAGTATGCACCATTGCGAAAGTTCTTCGTGCTGAGACACCACGTGATGATCGGGTGTGATAGGTTCTACGTTCAAATACAACGGGTGCAAAACAGTTGCACACGCGGAATACTCAGGTTATACTTGACGAGCCAAGCATATACAGATATGGCCTCGGAACACGGAGACCGAAAGGTCGAGCGTGAATCATATAGTAGATATGATCAACATAATGATGTTCACCATTGAAAACTACTCCATCTCACGTGATGATCGGTGATGGTTTAGTTGATTTGGATCACGTAATCACTTAGAGGATTAGAGGGATGTCTATCTAAGTGGGAGTTCTTTAATTAACTTGATTAACTGAACTTAAATTTATCATGAAACTTAGTACCTGATTAGTATCTTGCTTGTTTATGTTTGATTGTAGATAGATGGCTCGTGCTGTTGTTCCATTGAATTTTAATGCGTTCCTTGAGAAAGCAAAGTTGAAAGATGATGGTAGCAATTACACAGACTGGGTCCGTAACTTGAGGATTATCCTCATTACTGCACAGAAGAATTACGTCCTGGAAGCACCGCTGGGTGCCAGGCCTGCTGCAGGAGCAACGCCGGATGTTATGAACGTCTGGCAGAGCAAAGCTGATGACTACTCGATAGTTTAGTGTGCCATGCTTTACGGCTTAGAATCGGGACTTCAACGATGTTTTGAACGTCATGGAGCATATGAGATGTTTCAGGAGTTAAAGTTAATATTTCAAGCAAATGCCCGGATTGAGAGATATGAAGTCTCCAATAAGTTCTATAGCTGCAAGATAGAGGAGAACAGTTCTGTCAGTGAGCATATACTCAAATGTCTGGGTATAATAATCACTTGATTCAATTGGGAGTTAATCTTCCAGATGATAGCGTCATTGACAGAATTCTTCAATCACTGCCACCAAGCTACAAGAGCTTCGTGATGAACTATAATATGCAAGGGATGAACAAGACTATTCCCGAGCTCTTCGCAATGCTGAAAGCCGCGGAGGTAGAAATCAAGAAGGAGCATCAAGTGTTGATGGTCAACAAGACCACTAGTTTCAAGAAAAAGGGCAAAGGGAAGAAGAAGGGGAACTTCAAAAAGAGCGGCAAGCAAGTTGCTACTCAAGAAAAGAAACCCAAACCTGGACCTAAGCCTGAAACTGAGTGCTTCTAGTGCAAGCAGACTGGTCACTGGAAGCGGAACTGCCCCAAGTATTTGGCGGATAAGAAGGATGGCAAGGTGAACAAAGGTATATGTGATATACATGTTATTGATGTGTACCTTACTAATGCTCGCAGTAGCACCTAGGTATTTGATACTGGTTCTGTTGCTAATATTTGCAACTCGAAACAGGGACTACGGATCAAGCGAAGATTGGTTAAGGACGAGGTGACGATGCGCGTGGGAAACGGTTCCAAAGTCGATGTGATCGCAGTCGGCACGCTACCTCTACATCTACCTTTGGGATTAGTATTAGACCTAAATAATTGTTATTTGGTGCCAGCGTTAAGCATGAACATTATATCTGGATCTTTTTTGATGCGAGATGGTTATTCATTTAAATCAGAGAATAATGGTTATTCTATTTATATGAGTAATATCTTTTATGGTCATGCACCCTTGAAGAGTGGTCTATTCTTGTTGGATCTCGATAGTAGTAACACACATATTCATAATGTAGAAGCCAAAAGATGCAGAGTTGATAATGATAGTGCAACTTATTTGTGGCACTGCCGTTTAGGTCATATCGGTGTAAAGCGCATGAAGAAACTCCATTCTGATGGACTTTTGGAACCACTTGATTATGAATCACTTGGTACTTGCGAACCGTGCCTCATAGGCAAGATGACCAAAACGCCATTCTCCGGTTCTATGGAGAGAGCAACAGATTTATTGGAAATCATACATACAGATGTATGTGGTCCGATGAATATTGAGGCTCGTGGCGGATATCGTTATTTTCTCACCTTCACAGATGATTTAAGCAGATATGGGTATATCTACTTAATGAAACATAAGTCTGAAACATTTGAAAAGTTCAAAGAATTTTAGAGTGAAGTTGAAAATCATCGTAACAAGAAAATAAAGTTTCTACGATCTGATCGTGGAGGAGAATATTTGAGTTACGAGTTTGGTGTACATTTGAAAAATTGTGGAATAATTTCGCAACTCACGCCACCCGGAACACCTCAGCTTAATGGTGTGTCCGAACGTCGTAATCGTACTTTACTGGATATGGTGCGATCTATGATGTCTCTTACTGATTTACCGCTATCGTTTTGGGGATACGCTCTAGAGACGGCCGCATTCACGTTAAATAGGGCACCATCAAAATCCGTTGAGACGACGCCTTATGAACTGTGGTTTGGCAAGAAACCAAAGTTGTCGTTTCTGAAATTTTGGGGCTGCGATGCTTATGTGAAAATGCTTCAACCTGATAAGCTCGAACCCAAATCGGAGAAATGTGTCTTCATAGGATATCCAAAGGAAACTATTGGATACACCTTCTATCACCGATCCGAAGGCAAGACTTTTGTTGCTAAATTCAGAAACTTTCTGGAGAAGGAGTTTCTCTCGAAAGAAGTGAGTGGGAGGAAAGTAGAACTTGACGAGGTAATTGTACCTGCTCCCTTATTGGAAAATAGTACATCACAAAAACCTGTTTCTGTGACACCTACACCACTTAGTGAGGAAGCTAATGATAATGATCATGAAACTTCAGAACAAGATACTACTGAACCTCGTAGATCAACCAGAGTGAGATCCGCGCCAGAGTGGTACGGTAATCCTGTTCTGGAAGTCATGCTACTAGATCATGATGAACCTACGAACTATGAAGAAGCGATGGTGAGCCCAGATTCCGCAAAATGGCTTGAAGCCATGAAATCTGAGATGGGATCCATGTATGAGAACAAAGTATGGACTTTGGTTGACTTGCCCCATGATCGGCAAGCAATTGAGAATAAATGGATCTTCAAGAAGAAGACTGACGCTGATGGTAATGTTACTGTCTACAAAGCTCGACTTGTCGCAAAAGGTTTTCGTCAAGTTGAAGGGATTGACTACGATGAGACCTTCTCACCCGTAGCGATGCTTAAGTCTGTCCGAATCATGTTAGCAATTGCCGCATTTTATGATTATGAAATTTGGCAGATGGATGTAAAAACTGCATTCCTGAATGGATTTCTGGAAGAAGAGTTGTATATGATACAACCAGAAGGTTTTGTCGATCCAAAGGGAGCTAACAAAGTGTGCAAGCTCCAGCGATCCATATATGGACTGGTGCAAGCTTCTCGGAGTTGGAATAAACGCTTTGATAGTGTGATCAAAGCATTTGGTTTTATACAGACTTTTGGAGAAGCCTGTATTTACAAGAAAGTGAGTGGGAGCTCTGTAGCATTTCTGATATTATATGTGGATGACATATTACTGATTGGAAATGATATAGAATTTCTGGATAGCATAAAGGGATACTTGAATAAGAGTTTTTCAATGAAAGACCTCGGTGAAGCTGCTTACATATTAGGCATAAAGATCTATAGAGATAGATCAAGACGTTTAATTGGACTTTCACAAAGCACATACCTTGACAAAGTTTTGAAGAAGTTCAAAATGGATCAAGCAAAGAAAGGGTTCTTGCCTGTGTTACAAGGTGTGAAGTTGAGTCAGACTCAATGCCCGACCACTGCAAAAGATAGAGAGAAAATGAAAGATGTTCCCTATGCTTCAGCCATAGGCTCTATCATGTATGCAATGATGTGTACCAGACCTTATGTGTGCCTTGCTATAAGTCTAGCAGGGAGGTACCAAAGTAATCCAGGAGTGGATTACTGGACAGCGGTCAAGAACATCCTGAAATGCCTGAAGAGGACTAAGAATATGTTTCTCGTTTATGGAGGTGACAAAGAGCTAATCGTAACTGGTTACGTCGATGCAAGCTTTGACACTGATCCGGACGATTCTAAATCGCAAACCGGATACGTATTATTAAACGGTGGAGCTGTCAGTTGGTGCAGTTCTAAACAAAGCGTTGTGGCGGGATCTACATGTGAGGCGGAATACATAGCTGCTTCGGAAGCAGCAATGAAGGAGTCTGGATGAAGGAGTTCATATCCGATCTAGGTGTCATACCTAGTGCATCAGGTCCAATGAAAATCTTTTGTGACAATACTGGTGCAATTGCCTTGGCAAAGGAATCCAGATTTCACAAGAGGACCAAGCACATCAAGAGACGCTTCAATTCCATCCGGGATCTAGTCTAGGTGGGAGACATAGAGATTTGCAAGATACATACGGATCTGAATGTTGCAGACCCATTGACTAAGCCTCTTCCACGAGCAAAACATGATCAGCACCAAGGCTCCATGGGTGTTAGAATCATTACGGTGTAATCAAGATTATTGACTCTAGTGCAAGTGGGAGACTGAAGGAAATATGCCCTAGAGGCAATGATAAAGTTATTATTTATTTCCTTATAATCATGATAAATGTTTATTATTCATGCTAGAACTGTATTAACCAGAAACATAATACACGTGTGAATACATAGACAAACAAAGTGTCACTAGTATGCCTCTACTTGACTAGCTCGTTAATCAAAGATGGTTATGTTTCCTAACCATGAACAATGAGTTGTTATTTGATTAACGAGGTCACATCATTAGTTGAATGATCTGATTGACATGACCCATTCCATTAGCTTTGCACCCGATCGTTTAGTATGTTGCTATTACTTTCTTCATGACTTATACATGTTCCTATAACTATGAGATTATGCAACTCCCATTTGCCGGAGGAACACTTTGGGTGCTACCAAACGTCACAACGTAACTGGGTGATTATAAAGGAGCATTACAGGTGTCTCCAAAGGTAGATGTTGGGTTGGCGTATTTCGAGATTAGGATTTGTCACTCCAATTGTCGGAGAGGTATCTCTGGGCCCTCTCGGTAATGCACATCACTTAAGCCTTGCAAGCATTGCAACTAAATGAGTTAGTTGCGGGATGATGTATTACAGAACGAGTAAAGAGACTTGCCGGTAACGAGATTGAACTAGGTATTGGAATACCGACGATCGAATCTCGGGCAAGTAACATACCGATGACAAAGGGAACAACGTATGTTGTTATGCGGTCTGACCGATAAAGATCTTCGTAGAATATGTAGGAGCCAATATGGGCATCCAGGTCCCGCTATTGGTTATTGACCGGAGACGTGTCTCGGTCATGTCTACATTGTTCTCGAACCCGTAGGGTCCGCACGCTTAAGGTTACGATGACAGTTATATTATGAGTTTATGCATTTTGATGTACCGAAGGTTGTTCGGAGTCCCGAATGTGATCACGAACATGAAGAGGAGTCTCGAAATGGCCGAGACGTAAAGATTGATATATTGGAAGCCTATGTTTGGATATCGGAAGTGTTCCGGGTGAAATCGGGATTTTACCGGAGTACCGGGAAGGTTACCGGAACCGCCCGGGAGCTAAATGGGCCATGATGGGCCTTAGTGGAAAAGAGAAGAGGCAGCCCTACATGGGCTGTGCGCCTCCCCCTTCCCCTAGTCCAATTAGGACTAGGAGAGGTGGCCGGCCCCCTCTCTCTCTTTTCCCCCTCCGCGAATCCTATTCCAACTAGGATTGGGGGGGGGGGGGGGAATCCTACTCCCAGAGGGAGTAGGACTCTCCTGGCGCGCCACACCTTGGCCGGCCAGCCTCCCCCCTCTAGTCCTTTATATACTGAGGCAAAGGCACCCTAGAACACACAAGTTGATCCACGTGATCTATTCCTTAGCCGTGCGCGGTGCCCCCTGCCACCATAGTCCTCGATAATACTGTAGCGGAGTTTAGGCGAAGCCCTGCTGCTGTAGTGCATCAAGATCGTCACCACGCCGTCGTGCTGACGGAACTCTTCCCCGACACTTTGCTGGATCGGGGTCCGGGGATCGTCATCGAGTTGAATGTGTGCTCGAACTCAGAGGTGCCGTAGTTTCGGTGCTTGATCGGTTGGATCGTGAAGACGTACGACTACTTCCTCTACGTTGTGTCAACGCTTCCGCAGTCGGTCTGCGTGGGTACGTAGACAACACTCTCCCCTCTCGTTGCTATGCATCACATGATCTTGCGTGTGCGTAGGAATTTTTTTGAAATTACTACGAAACCCAGCAGAAAGTAGTGTCGTAATTTTCGGGATGCCATGAATACCGCGTATGCTATCTTTTGATAATGTGGGTACCGTGATTTGCATGGAGTGAGGACAGTGGATACATAATATACTGACTTTTGAAGTGGGAATTTATGTTCGTCTGTCTCTCGTTCGACGACGAGCACTGCGCTTACAACTTGGTGAGTTACCGCTATATATAATAGCATTGGTTCGCCGACATTTGGCGCGGCCAAGATTGGGTTGGTGGCCAGGATGGCTTTTATTTCTTCCAATCCAGTCATGGTTGTGTCCGTCCACTCGAAGTGTTCGGTGCGCCGAAGAAGGCGATAAAGGGGAAGTGCCTTTTCTCCTAATCGGGAGATGAAGCGGCTTAAGGCCGCCACACATCCAGTTAACTTCTGGATTTGTTTGAGGTCAGTTGGGATAGCCAACTGTGACAGAGCCCGGATTTTAGCCGGATTTGCTTCAATTCCTCTGCTGGAGACGATAAAGCTCAGGAGCTTTCCGGCGGGTACACCGAAAACGCATTTTTCCGGATTGAGCTTAATGTCGTATGTTCAGAGGTTGTCGAATGTGAGCCTCAAGTCATCTATTAAGGAGTCGACGTGTCTGGTTTTAACGACCACATCGTCGACGTATGCCTCCACTGTTTTGCCGATCTGCTTTTCAGACATGTCTGAATCATGCGCTGATACGTTGCGCCGGCATTTTTGAGCCCGAAGGGCATTGTGTTAAAACAGAAGGGGCCGTATGGAGTGATGAATGCCGTTGCGGCTTGATCGGACTCCGCCATCTTAATTTGGTGGTAACCGGAGTATGCGTCGAGGAAGCACAATGAGTCATGTCCTGCGGTAGCGTCGATAATTTGATCGATGCGAGGGAGGGGCAAGGGATCCTTTGGGAACGCCTTATTAAGGTCCTTGAAGTTGACGCATAGGCGCCAAGATTTTTCCTTCTTTGGCACCATCACTAGGTTTGCTAGCCAGTCTGGATGCTTTATTTCTCTAATGAATCTGGCCTCCAGTAAGTTGGCTAGCTCCTCTCCCATGGCTTGTCGCTTAGGTTTAGAGAAACGACGAAGAGTCTGCTTGACCGGCTTGAATCCTTTTAGAATGTTAAGGCTATGCTCGGCTAGCCTGCGTGGGATTCCTGGCATGTCTGAAGGATGCCAGGCGAATATGTCCCAATTCTCGCACAGGAACTCCCGTAGTGCGGCATCTACGGCGAGGCTTAACTGTGCCCTGATGGATGTTGTTTTTATGGGGTCCGTTGGATGGACTTGGAATCTGACTATTTCATCCGCTAGTTTAAAGGAGGTGGACTTGGATCTTTTGTCTAGTATCACGTCGTCCCTGTCCATTGTGGAGCGCAACGTGGTTAACTTCTCCGCCACAAGGGCTTCGGATAATGCCTCGAGGGCCAGTGCGGCTGTTTTGTTCTCGGTGCGGAGTGCTATGTCCGGATCACTAGCTAGAGTGATGATTCCATTGGGCCCGGGCATTTTGAGCTTCATGTACCCGTAATGGGGTATGGCTTGAAAAATCATGAATGCCTCCCGCCCTAGAAGGGCGTGGTATCCTCTATTGAACAGGGCCACTTGGAATGTGATTTCTTCGAACCTGTAATTCTCCGGAGTGCCGAATACCACATCTAGTGTGATTTTCCCAGCGCAACATGCCTCCCGACTAGGGATAATTCCTCGGAAGGTCGTGTTGCTTTGCTCAATACGGTTGTTGTCTATTTCCATTTTTTGAAGAGTCTCCTCATAAAAGAGGCCGTCCATGAGCACTTTAGTGAGCCGAAAGCCATCCACAATTGGACTGAGGACCAAAGCGGCTGGTGCTCGGGTTGTTCAGAATTTAGGTTCGTCACTGGCATTGAAGGTGATAGCCGTGTCGCTCCATGGATTTATTGCTGCCGCGTGGTAGACTTCGGCAAGGCTGCGGAGTGCTCTCTTACGCCTATTATTTGAGGCAAAGGTCTCGAAGACTTTCAATACTATGTTGTTATCCATGGGAAGGTGTTCTGGGGTTTTTTGGATGAGGAGATCCTCACCGCTCTTGGCCACCTGCCGGAGTACCCAACATGCTCTAAGGCTATGTGTTGGTATGGTATCCGCTGTACTATGAATTTTGCAGGGCCCGTTAAGCCATCCTTCCAATACGGTTCCATGCCCTGTAGTGGGCTTTTGCTTCTTTGTAATTGAGTCGGGCGACTTATGAGAGTGCACCCTTTTAGTTCGGACTGGGGGTTTTGTCAGAGCCGGATTGTCCCAAAATTGTGTTTGGGTTTTCCAGGCGCTTTCCATCGCACAGTACTTCCGTACTATGGCCGCCAAGTCAGCAAAGTGTGCTATGCCACGGCGACTTATGGCGTTGAGGATTCCCTTGTCCGTGCAATTGTTGCAAAAGAACGAAATTGCGTCTTCCTCGCGACAGTCCTTGACCTTGTTCATTACAAGGAGGAATCTGGCCCAATAGTGGTGTACTGTCTCTTGGGGCGCTTGCCTAATGTGGGAAAGATCGTTTGTATCTAGGTGGGTGGGTGGATTTAAGTCTGGACCTTGACCCAATCTGAGACCCCGGGGCAGGGGAGTTTTCAATCTTGGAAGTTTGGGCTCCGGGATGTTGCCCCGTAGGTTTGGTATGCAGCCTGATTCTAGGTTCAGGGTTAGGGCGATCTCCTCCCGTGAGCGGGTATCCGGCTTGGAGAGCTCGGGAATCAGAACATAGTTCATCCTCAGGATAGAGGGAGAATCGCCGCATTGCTCCTCCACCACCGCTATCTGATGGGTGACCGGCGGAGAGTTAATCTTCCTTTGGTCGGGTTTAAGCCCGATCCGATCGTAGTCCATAGTGACTCCTAGAATAGCGATGCGATCCAAGAGCTCGTTCAAAGAGGAGAGCTCCATTGGATCCATCTGCTCGGCGAATTTCGAGCCGATGTGGAGGCTATTTTCGATGACCCGAGAAGTCATCGTCGGCGCAGCAGCCGAGCGGGCGGTCATGACGAAGCCGCCTAGTCGGAGAGTTTGGCCTACAGCCAGGGCTCCCCCAGAGGTGATGTTGTCCTTGACAACGAGACGAGCCATCCCTCCTTATGATGACGACACAGTGGAACTCTTAATGAAAGCACCAATGTCGGTATCAAAACCGGCGGATCTCAGGTAGGGGGTCCCGAACTGTGCGTCTAAGGCGGATGGTAATAGGAGGCAGGGGACACGATGTTTACCCAGGTTCAGGCCCTCTTGATGGAGGTAATACCCTACATCCTGCTTGATTATTCTTGATGATATGAGTATTACAAGAGTTGATCTACCACGAGATCGTAGAGGCTAAACCCTAGAAGCTAGCCTATGGTTTGATTGTATGTTGTCCTATGGACTAAACCCTCTGGTTTATATAGACACCGGAGGGGGCTAGGGTTACACAAGGTCGGTTACAAGGGAGGAGATCTACATATCCGTATTGCCTAGCTTGCCTTCCACGCCAAGGAGAGTCCCATCTGGACACGGGACGAAGTCTTCAATCTTGTATCTTCATGGTCCAACAGTCCGGCCAAAGGATATAGTCCGGCTGTCCGGAGACCCCCTAATCCAGGACTCCCTCAGCGGGAGGTTAGAGTAGGGCGTGAGGAGGTCTTTTTTCTTTTTCTTTTTCTCAGCGGGTTCGGGATCTCGGGAGTTCCTCGAGCGCACCTGTATAGGGCTGACGTGATCCAAATAGTTATTCTAATCCTGGGATTAGAATAGTGCTATCCTATATATATTAATACTATTCTAATCCCAGGATTAGAATAGTTATTTGGATCACAGCGCCCTATATAGGAGCCGCGGTGGTGTTCCCGAACTCCATCGAAAAAAAAACGATTGTGTATCCCGCACCTCCCGTGCCTCGATCCCCACCTCGCTCGCCTCGATCCCCAACCGGTGACCCCTTCCCCACCCGCCGCCAATGCTCTACCCCGCCCCGGACCCCACCCCCTGTCGTAGGTGCCCCACCCCACTGCCCCGACCACCCGCGACCACACACGCGTCGCCGCCCCGACCACATGCCCGCCGTCGGCCTGGCTCCATGCGCATCGCTGACTCCGACCACATGCGCGGCGCCGCCCCAACCACCTGCACGACGCCGCCTGTCTCCCTGTGCGCCGTCGGTGTTGACCACCTAAGCGCTGGTGCCACGCCAAGATCCAAGCTGGAGGTACACTACCTGTCACCGTCTGATCTCCCATGCTCCTCCCCTCGAGTTCTTCTCTTCATGTGTCGCCAGAAGCCAGCCATGGTGAGCATCATCCCTCCCCATCAACTCTCTCTGACCTTCCCTGTTAACTCTCTCTGACCTTCCCCGCACCTCTCCTAGCTGCAGCGCACGGTGCTTCGTGGCATCCCAGGTTCCTCTCCGAAAACAGTCGTGAGTAGTGATCCCATGAAAATCCTCGCATGTGTGCAAAGCTATGCCATCCAACTAATATGGCTAAATTTGTTTAGCAGTTTTTTCTCTTTGAACTAGCTGGCGAACATGCTCCAACATATGGATGTGTTGCTCATGTGAAAAATGTGTTAACTAAACTTCACAATCTTGACCGAAGATGTTTTAAAAAATGTGTTAACCCCTGTTCCTACGCATCGGCGACCAGCCATCTCCAATCCTCGCACGCACGCCGTAGCACTTGCATTTCGATGCTCCAATGCCTACTGGCACTGCTTGCATCTTTGTCCTACAAAAAACTCTAGCAGTGTTTAATTCTTCTGATTTCTTGCAACAGCTCAATATATATTACACAAGAAGAAGAAACTAACAGTATGGTGCAGATGTTCTCTTTTGTGATTGTCGTAGACATCCAACAGTTTAGATGTGGGCAAGTCAAACAGAGTTCTCTTTGCTTCTGTTGATCTTCTTGGGTCATCGGGATTGTACACATTGACAGGTCAAATAGAGTTCTCGTGGCAGGTCGAACAAAGATGCCCGTGGAGTTGTTTCTGCTAGTCGCCATCCCCTTGTTATGTCCACTAGGACTTTGAATGTCGAGGCCGCAAGAGAGGAGCTCGAGCTACCGGAAGAAAGCGGCGGCGGGGGCGTCGTCTCACCACCACAACCACGGCAGCAAGGCGCACTACGTCCATGGCGGGAGACCGGCACCAAGGTGGCCTTCCAGGGTCATGGACGGGTTTGTTGGTGGGCCTGTTCGCCTTCCCGTCGCGACCGCCCAAGGTCACCTTCTCCGCCAACTCCAAGGGCGATGGCCAGGACGTCATGGCTGTGGCGCCCAAGAGGCCATCGTGCGGCAGCTCCAACCTGTAGTCGGTGAACAACACGCACTACGACAAGGCCATCTCCGACTGCGTCGAGTTCTTCCACCAGTCCACCAGGGTGGATGTCAGGTCACGACCGTCATCGTCGTCCCACTTTTGAATTCCCATCGTCGTCAACTTTGTGCTAGCTTCAAGCATATCCCACTGTGTGTGGGCATGTGTATGTGTGTCTGTCATGTTACTATGTTTTTTCTTTTGACATCTGTCATGTTAGTATGTTACTGTGTTAGTAAAATGGACAGCGAGCCAACTGCTGCAGGTCAATGGTAACAAGTATCAAAGCATTTTGGACGTGAGGATGTTGCAAAGTCCTAGTGGGCTAGCGATAACTGTGTTATAACTTTATGGTAGCCTTTTAGACCGATCATAGCTTGGATTAGTGTATTTCATTTCATAGCTTGGATTTTGTAACTTGTTAAGTTTATTGTGCAGAACCTTCAGAAAAGATACCCAAAAAAGTATGTTATGGACCTTGTAACTCCTTCCCCTTTTTCCATTCATGCATGTTCTTTCGCGTGATTTGATGTAAGGAAGATTGTGTAAACCATATTGCTTACATACACCTAAAGGAGTATGTATTTTTTAAAGTAATCTAGAAGTTCAAATATTATTGTATAGAGAGTTCAACCATTGTATTTCAAGAAGAATGCATCTTACTGTTAAAAATTGCTTAGAGAAAAAGCATTCATCAAAAAAGAGTTAGCAAGCCGATTTTTGGGAGGATCAAAATGTTAAATTCACATAAAAAAAGAGTGTAGAAAAAGATGGGCGCCGCAAAAAATGATGCTAAACAAACAAATAATTTGAAGTACAAATTCGCGGAGTTAGGTAGTTCAATAAATGAAAAATACAAAACAAAAGACTAGTCTATAGGTTGCACAGGCTCATGACAAGCTCGTAAATTTGAAAAATGTTTTTTATGGTGGAAAATATCCTTTGATTTCCATTTTTACGTAGAGAAACAGTGAGCAAAAAAGACCACAATAAAAATGATGTCATTTTCCGTGATTTTACCCGTTTTATGTAGAGAAAGAGTTAGCAAAAAAGACTAGTCTGCAAGTTGTTCAACATAAGATTATTATTCACCAATGCATCGCTTTCTCTCTGGGAGCAGAAAAGGAGAGAAGTTCATCCTGGCAGCCCAATGTGGTTCAATTTGTATATTAAAAGAAGACCCTAGAAGTTCAAAATTAAATAACGATGCGGTTCAATTTTTATTTAGTAAGAAACGATTTCCCTTGAGACTAAATAATCAAGCCACCAAGTTCACATTAATAATAACAAAGCAGTTCAATACATACAAAAAACTCAATTCTTCCTGTTTTCTAGAAAAAGAAAAGTACGAAGTTCAATTTGAAAACTAAAAGTACAAAAGGATTTTCACCATTTCTAAATAAAAAACTCTTGATGTTCGAAGTAAAATAATGGAGCGGTTCGATGTTTACTAAAACTACTAGGATATTTTCCATTACAAAAAAAACAAGAAGTCCAAATTTTAAAAATGGAGAAGTTCGATGTGAAGAAAAAACTTAGATTTTTTTCTCATTGCTAAAGAATAAAATGAAGAAGTTCAAATTAAAATAATGGAACATATAAAAAAAGGTTTACAAAAAATGATTTCCCCATTTTCTAAAAATACCTGAGAAGCCCATATTAAAACAACATCATGGCTCCATCTTTACGAAAAATAGAGCACTTCAAAATTTGATAAAAAAGATTAAGAAAAAACCATGAAGTCCATATTAAAAAGATGGAGAAGTTTGATGATTATAAAAAACTCAGATTTTCCTCGTTATTAAAGAATGGAAACAAGAAGTTCAAAAATAAAAAACAAGAAGTTCAACTTTTAAAAATAGAGCGCTTCAAAATTTCATAAAAAAGGATTAAGAAATAAAACCAAGAAGTTCATATTAAAAAGATGGAGAAGTTTGATGATTATAGTGAACTCATATTTTCCTCGTTAATAAAGAATGGAAACAAGATAAAAAACAAGAAGTTCAACTTTTAAAAATAGAGCGCTTCAAAATTCATTAAAAAATATTAAGAAAATCAGGTTAAAATTCATAAAAAAAAACTCAGATATTTTTCCGTAACCGAGAGAAGTTTAGATTGATAGCTGGCAGAAGTTCACGTACTACACGGTGTGCATTTGTATTAAACAAGAATAAAAAAAGCAAAGGCTAATTTTTGTTGTTGTTATAAGTTCAAGTTCTCCGTCAGAGAAAGTTAAAAAAATTATTGTGAGAGTGGTTTGTATAAAAAGAATATCATTTGTGTAACACTAACAAATGGATGCGAAAATTATAAACGAAAGTACGTCACAGAAGTTCAACGTGAAAACAACAGGAAGTTCAACTACTACAATGAATGAATTTTAGATGAAATTTTCTAAAATCATTGCAAGTATGAAAAAACGATCAACACGGAAAAGTTGCGTGTTTACAGCAGCTTTCCACCGATATATCATTTGCTCAATTCCGGTAAGTGTTCCGGTGAGTGGATGGAGAGCTACGAGCAAAAAAACGCACGTGAAAAATAGAGTGAAGTCCAAGGTAGGTGGTCGCGTTTAATATGACCGTGGGCGGTAGTTGGGCGGCCGACACTGAGAGAACGCGCGTCGTGTCTGTTTTGTGTCTGCGCAGACGCAAACCAGACGCAAATTTGGGCCTGAAATGCGTCCAGACGGATACCGAGCGAATGCGTTTTGGATTTGGATCGGCGCATTGGGCTGACGCTTCTGTCAACCAAAACGAACACGCGTGGACGAATTAGGTCGGACTGGTAGAGTTGCCCTAAATGTTTCTTTGCTGGTCATTGTCGATTCTCTTATTGCAAAATGTGCCTTTCAAATGCTTTGATTTGTAGGCGATGCCAATGGATGCCTGTTCATTTATCATTGATGACCAAAAGCTTGTAGCTGGTGAGCTTAATAAGCGCTTGATAGTCTGACTCGTTATCATATCTCGGTTTTTAATGAACATAGCCAATCATTGATTTTGACTTGTTAAGCCTAACAAGTTTAATGAACGAGTTAACAATTTCACGAGTAGCTCATTAAGCTCGTCAATAACAACATAACACATATTTTTATTTTATAATGACAAACTTATTGTAACATCTTAACCCATCTATTCAATCTAATAGGCATAGGAGGCAACAAACTAGTGCATTTTCTTTTGTAGTCACCATATTTCATCTTAAAGACCATACCTACACTCATCATGTAGACCGTAACACATTATAATTTGTTAACAAGCACTCGCTCGCTTAACAAACTTCAAACTAACCGATCCAAGCAGGGTTTTTTCGCTCGTTAATCTTAACGAGCTTAATGAGCACAAGCTTAACGAGTCTCGTTAATCCACCCCCTAGATGTAACCAGGAATGCTTGGACCACAAACAAAAAATCATGACTCATGCTATCCCGGGGTAGAGTACAGATTAAACCAAATGGAGGAATACAAATCCATACGAATGCACGAATAGTTCCAGCATAAACATGTCGATGTGCCGAATGAAAGCGGAAATGTTAGGGGTGCCCGAAGCATTAACTGTTTCACAACACGGGTTTACAAAATGGTCAGGTGGGGGTACAGAGATTAGTATCTTCAAACACTTCCCCACTCTTCACCATGCACGTAAAAAACCCAGGAGTAAACAGTAATTCGGGGAGCCAGTCTACAAATCATCATTTGATGCATCCTGCACCAACAACATTGAACTTTTTGTCAAGTCAAACTTAATTTCCAAATCAAAATAGTTAAGAGTTTCACATCATTGAAAGAGAACAAATAGTCACCACTAGTATAGTACTCCCTCCGTTCACAAATATAAGATGTTTTGGATATTTCAATATGGACTACATACGGACTGAAATAAGTGAACAAACAGACTAAAACATGTCTATATACATCTGATCAACAAATAAGTTAGAACATCTTATACTCCCTCCGTTCCTTTAGAATACACCTTATATAAAGGAACGGAGGGAGTATAAGTCTTTGTAGAGATTCCACTATGGACCACATACGGAGCAAAATGAGTGAATCTACACTCTAAAATGCATCTATATACATCCGTATGTGGTTCATAGTGGAATCTCTACAAAGACTTGTATTTAGGAACGGAGTGAGTATTTGTGAACGGAGGTAGTAGCAGGCAAGATGGATGGCATAAATGCTTTGGCGCAGAAGGGCTAACCTTCATGATAGAGTTGGCAGATAAGTCGTTAGCCTCAGTTTTCATGTTGTCAGGATCTTCTGTGTCAGAATCATAAGCTCCTCCACTCCATAATCTGCTGCGCTGAGCTGGTCTCTTGTCCATATCCTCCTCCTTCTATATAAGGAAAGCATCAAATAAATACACATGCATGACAAAGCAAGACAGTGTGAATCAGAAGGAATTAATGACAACGAAAAAAAAAACGAACCTCTTCTGGACCTTCAGGATCTGATGGTCTTTCATGGAATTGAGCGTTTGGGACATGTTCTAATTTTGAAAGATGATCCAATATCATGTTCCTGCAGATTCCCACACAAAAATTAGCCATATCACATGGAAAGGTCATCCTCCAAAGCTAGAAACATGTATAGCAAAAAATGAGCAAATGTACCCTAGCCATGAAATGCAAGGAGTTGGAATCTTGTTATGACATTATACAATATTGAGAACTAGAATTACAAGAGCCCAGGAACAGGCCAAGGAAAAAGGAACCAAATCGTGCATGGAAGAAAGAAAATAATCGTAACTGAGAAATTCAACCATTTTATAGCAGTAGTGAATTAAGTGTGCAGCTGAACAATATATTTTTAGAAGACAAACATACTGAATTACAATTAAATACTGAAAATCCAGCATAGATCATCATTGGCAGTAGTCTGCATAGAATCCTCTGGAACAACTTCCAGCAAAAGAATGTGAACACATTATAGATAGAGTTTACTTACTTTATATTCTCCAAGTCTTTTGTAGTATTCAGATTTTCCACAATTCTTGGTTGAATATGAAGATTATAGTCAGGGCCAAAGTACTCGTAATAGTCATTATAAGGCAACTTGTTATCAGGTTCAACGCCAACAGCAACTGCAGTCTGCATTGCAATTAACCCAAATACTATCAGTTCTAATAACTATCATGCAACAAATTTAGTCATGTGTGTAGAGGGAGGGAGATGTAAACCTCATAGCACCAACAGCGAGCAACATTTCTGATGGTGTAACCTCCACCTCCCAAAACCATCATAGGAATATTGAACGACCTGAGAAAACGGAGACAGTCTGCATGGCCTTTCACAGACAGATTGAAGCAGCCTAACCTATCTCCAGCCAAAGAGTCAGCCCCACACTGGAGAACAACTACCTCTGGCTGATAGACCTCCATTACTCTTTTAATGATGCATTGGAACAGATCACGGAAGGTGTCATCATCAATACCATCACTCAAGGGGACATTTACAGCATAATGTTTCCCTTCACCCGCTCCAACATCAGTTATATGTCCAGTTCCAGGAAAGAAGTCTCCATACTTGTGGAAAGAAACCGTCATGACTCGGTTTGTAGTGAAGAAGGCCTCCTCCACACCATCTCCATGGTGAACATCAATGTCTACATATAGCACACGCTGAAACAGACAAAAAATGTTAGCCATAAGAAATTAAGATGATCATCATAAAACTCAGCAGGAACATTATTTGATTGCACCACAGCAGCACAGTGTACTTTCGAAAGGCAAAGACAAAATGCTGGCATAGTGGCATATCCTACAAGCTCAAAAAGCTTAAACATGGACAATAATGCTTGACAAGCTTAGAATACATGTACCCTGGCTTTATTGAACATGAGAGAACATACTGTTGATTTTAAAACGAAAGGGGTGATGATATTTCAGGAGGCATCATTTCCAGACAGATAATGGTAAGGTGCATGCCAATCACACGAGCAGCAAACTGGACAAACATAGTACAGGAGCAACTTGCTTACAAAGCTCCAAAACTAGTCAACAGCAGACTCGCAGTCTAAAATGATCAAACCTCGTTGTGTACAGAGACACATGCCTAATAAAAAGTCTTGCCAGCAAAACCCAATGCCCAACATATTTCATGAATATTTACACCTACTAAAACAACTATATCAACCAACGGTATCCCCACAGAAATAAACTTGCAAACTGATAGAACATTAGACTAGAACCATCATTTCTCACATCCATGAGCTAATGCTGCTAAGTCCAAAATCGACATATCAGCTAATGGAAAAACTATGAGCAGCAACATTACCACATTATACACTTCATGAATTATTATTTTTTTGAAAAGGGGGATCCCCGGCCTCTACATCAGAACGATGCATAGCCACTTGTTCAAATTAGCTGCAAATCACAAGGAAGATGGATGCACAGCTTTGCATCCACACTACTGATGATTTAGCCATATACAGATACACACAGAGAACCCACACCTAGTATTTCACAACAGTGGCTATATTAGCGATGAGAAAGGCTGCTTCAATCTCTGTGAAAGACCACGCAGACTGCTTCGAATGCAGGCTGCTTCACACCAGAAGATCTCCACTAAAAAAACACGAGAGGATCTACAAATTTTCTTTTGACCGTCCTGCATTCGAAGCAACCGGAAACTATTAAGGCCTAGCACCCTCCAATCAGGCACCAAAACAGTTTCCCGAACTTCAATGCTCCCAAATAATCACATCCTTTGCAATACGCATCTGAATCTAAACCCTAAGAACCAGTTACACAACCTATGAGCTTATCCATCCAAACAAATCAGGTGTGAAGGCGAACAAGGCTAAAAGTACGAATACCCCCTCACGAAGAATAGTAAGAAAAAAAAGTACCCTGTGGAACTTGAGAAGCTCAAGAATGGCGAGGACGATGTCATTGACATAGCAGAACCCAGAGGCCTCGCCCTTCTTGGCGTGGTGGAGCCCGCCGGCCCAGTTCACGGTGATGTCGGCGTCGCCACGGTTGAGCTTGACGGCGGCGCCGATGCTGCCACCGGCGGAGGCCTGGCAGAAGGGGAAGAGTCCGTCAAAGACGGGGCAGTCCTCCCCGACGTTGAAGCGCTTGACGGCGCGGGGGTCGAGGATGGTCGGGTTGCCGGTCGCGGAGGCAAGGAAGGAGACATATTCGTCGGAGTGGAAGCGGCTGATGTCGGCTTCCGAGGCAGGGAAGGGGCGTGAGAGCTCGAGCAGGCGGTGCAGACCATAGTGGATAACTAGCGAGTGCGCCATGCGGATGCGGTGGGGCTTCATCGGGTGGCCCTGCCCGTAGTAGTAGTCGCCGATCGTGGGCTCGTAGAAGTAGCTCACACGACGGCGGCGGCTGTCCTCGCCACCTGCCGGAGACGGCAGCGACGCTCCCTCGCCGGACGCCGCCATTTCGGGGAATTTCTTCTCTCTTTGAGGGTTATGCTTTTTTTTAGGCTTTGAGGGGTCGAGGGTTATGCATATTAACTCGCAAATATACAATACGAGGCCCACTAGGAATAAGGGCAACGCGGAGGCCCAAACCTCTCATATGCAAGAGCATCTTCCAACAAGTGATAATTCTCATTTTCTCAAAACAAAACAAAAACAAGTGATAATTCTTTAAAAAAAACTTCAACAAGTGATAGTCCTCAAAAAAGAAAAAGAAAAAGAAAAACTCTTAACACCTCTTATACGAGGCCCACTAGGAATAAGGGGTCGAGTGATAGTTCTAAAAAAATATCCCCAACAAGTGATCTAATTTTTTTTAGACTAGGTGATGTAAAAATTGGCAATGTAAAAAGTATTATAGGGTAGGAAAAAGAAGATTTTACATCGAATATGGTTGTCATTGATTTAACAGGTGATGTAAAAAAAACCTCCTTGGCGACTGGTTTTCTCTCCACAATTGCTAAATATCGAAACCAAACATGACATGATAAAACTTACGAAATCGCAACAAACATAATCAAACATCATATGAAATTAAAGTTCAAATTCAAACTACAAGAATTGCGCATGACAAACTCAAACAAAGGTGCATATATGAAATACATAGCCCTCTCAAATATCTCATTGCCTCAATCACTTGTTTCCTGTTCATGGCTTCCTTCCACTCTATTACCATCGTTGCCATCACTGTCGCCATTCATTGCTCCCATGTCGTCACCCATGGCTCATGTGCCGCCACCCATTGCTCCCATTCCACCCATGACACCACCCATGCCCCCTGGCACCACCCATCTCTCCCATGCCGCCCATAACACCTATCAATCCTCCCAGGCCAAACTCTCCCATCCAGTAGCCTCCCATAGACCTTGTCGCTAATACTTGATCATAGTGCATCTCAAAGTATTTTCTTGCCTTCCCATCGAGATTACTCATGTCCATTGTCATGAAATTTTGCTCCTCTTCCTACTCTTGACCATTGCCTTCATTACTTTCTTCCTCTCTTCCGCCTCCGCTATCTTCTTCTCGGTTGTCGCCCTCTTCTCCTCGGCCGCCTCCCTCTTATTCTCGGTTGCCACCTTCCTCTCCGCCATTTCTTGGGCCTTTTCATTCTTTCCTTTTTCAGCCATCTCTTTTCGTATTGCCACTATGCTTCCAATTACTCCTTCACATCATTGTCTCATCCATTCTGCAACTTCTCCTTGCCACTCTTTCATTTGTCAGGCCTCTTCCTAGGAGCAACCCAGTTGGGAGTGGGGTTTATTTTTCCTTCCTCCGCACTCGATGCATCATCGTCGTCGTCACCAACTTGTGTTGCATCTCCAACCAAGCTCTTCTTCTTTTGTGGCACTTTGTGGAACTCACGGTTCTTCCACTTCTTCTCACACTCAAGCTCCGAATAACACTAACACAGAGTGGATGTTTTGCCCTTCTTTGTGCCTTTTTTCCCTCGCCCCTTGAATAATTCTTGACAATTTTTCACCTTCATATCACAATCAAGAAAAGAATTAGCAATCAATCCATTGAAGACATAAAGGATTGTTTGGACAAATTTGAACAAACATTGACCTTATTTAGGTAATTCCGACCACTTGGGTTCATACCTCAAAGTTGTGTCAAGCTAATCGCCCGCTTTTGACAATCTGACGATATAGCTCGCCATCAATGATGGAGGGAAGCTTGCGTTCGATGGATGCCACTAGTGTTGCATTCAGGGAAGTATGCATAGATGCAATCACAGTATGCGGTCATTAGTTGATAAACACCAACGACAGAATCAAGACCAATTTCCTTCCAAGCTTGACATAGCAATGTGTCTTCTTGGGTGTTGTAGTTCCCATTTCTTCCCTTGGGATTTGCTTTAAAAAAGGTCATCTTCCATGTCTAGATGGTGCTCATATTGTGTTTCATATTCTTGAAAAGGGGATTTTTGGAGATAAATCTTGACATGCAACATTTGTGAATTGCAAGAATTTGCTCATCCACAGTACATACACAAAAATTTCAACAACACACACAAAACATCACATCTCAATTGCATACATATATGCACAATCTCATGACAACTAATGAAAAAAATCAGAGAAGTTTTGTTTTTTTACCTTTCGGTCATCTAGTCAAACATGGTGGGGACACCGACGGTCATCGTAACCGGTGAGGACGGCTCCAAGACGTTCATGAGTTCCTGGTGGTGGGTAGGCTAGGGAGGAGAGGCTATGTTATTCGTAAGATGCGGTGGCGGCTGCGGAAGAAGTCGTCGGCAGGGGCAACCTTCTTCTTCTTATTTCCGACACCGACCATGATTGATACATCCTACGGAGACCTCTTCCTGGTGCCAACAGTAGCGGACGTGTGTGGCTTTGGGGCAACCTTGGCATCTTTGGTGTTACCGGATGCACCCCACCCACCGGTGGCAGCAAACCGCTGTGGCACAAGACCTATGCGGTGGACCGATGACTTCGGCTTGGAGCCACCACCAATGGGAACCATGACAGGACCACTGCGGGTGGGCGAGAGGAGCGTTGAGGCCGGCATCGTCTGCGATAGCATTGGAGTGGTCGTCCATGGCGAATCGACGGTTGGCGGCGGGAAACTTTCGCGGAACGGTTGGAGCTGCGCACGGCCAATTTTGTTTTTTGCTGACAGCCACACGGATGTTGCAAATATGTAGTAGTTGGGAGCAAAATTTGGGGACGCCCACTTTTTTACATCACCAACTATATATATCGTCTATTGGAGCTGCATTTTTGCCTCTATGTGCCATAAATGACAAATTTTACAATGTTGCGATGTTTTTTCATCACCTGAGCGTCTCCAACTATCAAAGCATCTCCAAAAGATTTAAAAAATTTATTCTCCTATAAATGGTTATTGCAGTCGTCCCAACATTTTATGAAAGATTTGCGGGTGGGGTTGAAAGTGGAATCATGCCCTTAATCGTTTTTTGTTGTTGATGACAATATACACATAGGGGACTAACAATGTTTGTCAAGTATATCTCAGGTTTAGTCCCCTCGGGATCGTGTGTGTGGATCATGACTACGGAAATACTTATCTTGCTCAAGAAAGAAGAAACAAGTCTATTTGGCTTAGGCCCCTTATGTTTGTTCTTGAGTATAGGGATCCCGCACTATTAAGAGGGGAACATGGGGTCTCGCGAAAGTCTTGCTCAATGATCTTCTTAACACTCATCATCTGAACCCTGCCTCTGTCGGACGACCGACACAAGTCGGACGACTGGTATCCACCGGACGTCCGGTACTTCCTATACAGAGCCAAAACGTCGGATTTCCGGATCCGGCCTATCCCTAACAGAGCCAAAACGTCGGTCTTCCGGTCACTGTCGGACGTCCGGTGCCTCGGACGACCGACGTTCTCCAGTAATCCGATACTCACTAACATGAGCCAAAATGTTGGACGACTAGTCATTTCCAAACGCTAGGTACCATACAAACAGAGTACATATGTCGGATGTCCGGTGTTATGTCAGATGTCCAGTACCTGCCAAGGCCTCGGACGTCCGACAACTGCTGCACTCACATGGCTCCAACGGCCACTTATTGTGGGATTCTATATATACCTCTCACCCATTCCGTGAGGGGGTTGACCATTCACTTTGAACATCCCCAAGAACACATTTCACTCTCTCTCTCTCACTCACTCATATACCAAATCTTAGATCCCTAAGGGATTTGAGAGCATTTGAGAGAAGTTGTCCACTCAAGTGATAGATCCACTCCTTCCCCCTCTTTGCACCACAGGAATTCTTGATTTGAGCAAGTCTTGAGCTTTTCCCCATTGTTCTTGTTACTCTTGGAGGTTGGAGACTCCTAGGCGGTAGGAGTTCTTCGGAGAGGAATCGACCATTGTGATTACCCCTGGAAAGTCTGTGAGGGTTTGCAGACCACCCCCAAGGTCTACCACTAGTGGTTGAGAATCGCCTTCATGGTGATATCTCAAAGAGAGAATAGGGTGAGCCTTCGTGGCATTGGCGTGCCTTCGTGGTAACACCCACCTCTCTAAACGGTGACGTAGCTTCCCTCAAAGGAAGTGAGCATCGGCATACATCCTCGTCTCTTGGAGTTGCGGTTATTTGTAACCCTAACTCCCTACTTGTAGTTAATTGTCTCTTAGTCTTTACTTGTATCTTATTGTGCTTTCTTACTCATATACTTGTGGCACTTGTCTACCTTGCTTAGCTCTTAGTATCACACTTGCAATTGTCAGGTTCACTTTCATATTCCGCAGTAGTGCCTAAAATTGCTAAGTAAAAATTAAAATTTGTAATTGTACCTATTCACCCCCCTCTAGGTCCATCTTGATCCTTTAAATTGGTATCAGAGCCTCGTGCTCTATTCTTGTGGCTTAACTGCCCTAGAGCGAGATGAACCCCGATGGAACTCCCCTTGTTGCAGATCCGAAGGAGAAGGGCACGGCTTCTTTGGAAGTCAAGTCCTTCACTTCTGAGGATTTGGAACGAGCCCCTGCTAAGCAAAAGGAGGAGCATGATGCTTCTCTTGAGGCTTTGGTCCAATGAGGTTAGCCACATTAACCACGATGCTCGCACCACTTTCGGGTGCTGCGGCCTTGAGGCCAACTGTGCCTACTCCTTCACTTGGCCAACAACCTCCTAGCAATGATCAATCTAGTGTTCCATGGCTTTATGCTAGACCTCAAGTAGAGAAACCTAAGTATGATCCTGGAGGAAAACCTCCCTTGCTTGATGACAGTTCCGATTTTGCTTTGTGGAGAGTTGGTATGCAGGACCATCTTAGGTATGCCAATGATGAAATGTTGAACATCCTGGAGCATGGCTACAACCCTGTCGACTGAAAGAATCTCACTGCGAGAGAGATTTATGACAAGCATCTCAATGACACCGTAATCATGTGCATAAGAAAAGGAATGAATGATAAGCAAAGGGGACCTTACATACACATCACAAGTGCCAAGGAATTATGGGACAACATTGTAAGAACCAAGACCGGTACCTCCACTCTCCGGCTTGCTTAGTATGAAATTGCCAAGGGTCAATTGCAAAAAATTTGTATGGAGAAATGTGAATCCCCCAAGTAGCTCCTTGAGCGCCTCATGACTCTCAATGCCGACATCGAGTCTTGTGACTGTGACAAGACACAAGATTGATTCAACTTGACTAAGCGATTTTTCGTGGACAAATTCCTTCATGCTCTTGCTCCGTATCATCACCAAATGGTTTGGAACATAAGGCAACATCATGGATTCAAGGAAATGACTCCAAATGACATCGTATACACTTTTCAACTATTTGAAGAATCCAAGGCAAATGCTACAAAACATCTTACCATGCATGGTACCTCAACATCAAAGATTAATCTTGCTTTGAAGGCCAAGCATGTACTCCCTTCATTCCTTTATGTTAGGTGTATTATTTTCAGCACGGTGACCAGGCACATAATTATAGAAAATTTAGGCCAAAACTACCCTTGTCTAATTCGTGGACTAGCGGTAAGTAAATCATTTAGGCTAGGAAAGGAAAGGATACATGCAATCGAGGGAGAGATAATTTCCTGTTTTTCTCTATAAGAAGAGAAACATGCAATCAGGGGAGGAATACTTTCCTTTTTCTTGAGGGACAAGATCGGAATTATGAGAAATTAGAACAAATGCACCTTATATTGTGGATTTTTATCAAAAAACAAATACACCTTATATAATGAACCGGAGGGAGTATGTGAGGAAGAACAAAGTGAAGAAGATGATGATGAGGATGAAGATGGTGATGATATTTACTCCGATGAGAGCCCTTCATATGAAGACATTGCCCTCTTTGTTAAGAAGTTTGGCGCAGAAAAATTCAAGGGAAGATTCCAGAAGAAGAATGTGAGAAAGTGCTACAACTGTTAAGAAACCAACCACTTCTCCAACGATTGCCCTTATGAGAAGAGAGAAGATAAACCAAGGTTTCACAAGACCTTTCTGAAAGTGCAACTAATCCCCGGGTGGTTTTGGTAATTGATAACAACATACAGCTCATTGAACTAATATCCATTCAAGTTAAATATTTTAGAAAGTTAAGTGATTGGCATGGCATGGACTAGAGATGTGGACCCCTCAAAATGTGAAGGACAAAGATTGGCAAAAGCCCAAGACTCTTCATTTTAATTTTGGTGATCCAAGATCACATTGAGTTCATAGGAAAGCCAATACTATTAAAAGGGGATGAGGTGTTGCTTAATGGTCTAATTGCTCAAAGTGCTTAGTGATATTGCTCCAAAACCCTCAGCCACTTTCTCATTTCCAAATATGTCCAAAAACCCAAAGTCAAACTCGGCCCCACTGATTTGATCTATCCGGCGCCACCGAGTTTAGATGACATAGCCACTGCCAGAAACCCTAGACAATTCGGTCACACCGATACGGATCTCGGTCTAACCGAGATGGCCCTGCAAACTCTTTGTTTCCCTTCGTAACATTTTGGTCTCACCGAAATGAGCGATCGGTCCCACCGAGTTTGCTTGACCAACACTCTGTTTGCTCTTTGCTGAAATCGGTCTCACCGAGTTCATGCAATCGGTCTCACCGAGATGAGGTTTTGCCCTAGCCCTAGCACATCGGTCCCACCGAGTTGATCATGTCGGTCCCACCGAGGTTCCTAACATTCACACTTTGAACTGAATCGGTCTCACCGAGTTCTTCTATTCGGTCTGACCGAGTTGGGTCAAATGTGTGTAACGGTTGGATTTTGTGTGGAGGCTATATATACCCCTCCACCCCCTTCTCCATCAGAGAGAGAGCCATCAGAACGTGCCTACACTTCTGCTACTCATTTTCTAAGAGAGAACAACCTACTCATGTGTTGAGACCAAGACATTCCAATCCAACCACAAGAATCTTGATCTCTAGCCTTCCCCAAGTTGCTTTCCACTCAAATCATCTTTCCACCATAGCCAAATCTGTGTGAGAGAGTTGAGTGTTGGGGAGAATATCATTTGAAGCACAAGAGCAAGGAGTTCATCATCAACACACCATCTATTACCTTTCGGAGAGTGGTGTCCTAGATTGGTTAGGTGTCGCTTGGGAGCCTCCGACAAGATTGTGGATCTGAACCAAGGAGTTTGTAAAGGCAAGGAGATCGCCTACTTCGTGAAGACCTACCCGAGTGAGGCAAGTCCTTCGTGGGCAATGGCCATGGTGGGATAGACAAGCTTGCTTCTTCATGGACCCTTCGTGGGTGGAGCCCTCCATGGACTCGCGCAACCGTTACCCTTCCTGGGTTGAAGTCTCTGAAGGAAATATGCCCTAGAGGCAATAATAAAGTTGTTATTTTATATTTCCTTATATCATGATAAATGTTTATTATTCGTGCTAGAATTGTATTAACCGGAAACTTGATACATGTGTGGATACATAGACAAAACACTGTCTCCCTAGTAAGCCTCTACTAGACTAGCTCGTTAATCAAAGATGGTTAAGTTTCCTAACCATAGACATGTGTTGTCATTTGATGAACAGGATCACATCATTGGGAGAATGATGTGATGGACAAGACCCATCCATTATCTTAGCATGTTGATTGTTCAGTTTTATTGCTATTGCTTTCTTCATGTTAAATACATATTCCTTCGACTATGAGATTATGCAACTCCCGGATACCGGAGGAATACCTTGTGTGCTATCAAATGTCACAATGTAACTGGGTGATTATAAAGATGCTCTACAGGTATCTCCGAAGGTGTTTGTTGGGTTGGCATAGATCGAGATTAGGATTTGTCACTACGAGTATCGGAGAGGTATCACCGGGCCCTCTCGGTAATACACATCATGATAAGCCTTGCAAGAAAAGTAACTAATGAGTTAGTTACAAGATGATGTATTTAGGAACGAGTAAAGAGACTTGTCAGTAACGAGATTAAACTAGGTATGTGGATACCGACGATCGAATCTCGGGCAAGTAACATACCGATGGACAAAGGGAATAACGTAAGTTGTCATAACGGTTCGACCGATAGAGATCTTCATAGAATATGTAGGAGCCAATATGAGCATCCAGGTTCCGCTATTGGTTATTGACCGGAGAGGCATCTCGGTCATGTCTACATAATTCTTGAACCCGTAGGGTCCGCACGCTTAACGTTCGATGATGATTTAGTATTTTATGAGTTACGTGATTTGCTGACCGAATGTTGTTCGGAGTCCCAAATGATATCACGCACATGACGAGGAGTCTTGAAATGGTCGAGAGGTAAAGATTGATATATAGGACGATGGCCCATATATATAGGACGATGGTATTCGGACACCTGAAGTGTTCCGAAGGGTATCGGGTACTTATCGGGTCACCGGAAGGTGTTTCGGGTACCCCCGACAATCCTATGGGCCATATGGGCCTTGTGAAGGAACACGCCAGCCCACAAGGGGCTGGTGCGCCCTATAAGGCTATAGGAGGAGGAGAAGGAAAGGGGGGAAGGGCAAGGAAAGTATGGATTAGGATTCCCACTTCCTTCCCTCACCCCCTCTTTCCTTCCCCTTCACGCATACATGGAAAGGGGGCGTAGGGCATGGCAAGGCCCCTAGGGGGCGGCGGCCAACCCTAGGGCGCCCCTGCTGCCTCTCCTCCCCTCCCACCTATATATATGTGAGGAGGGGGCGCCTCACAAGCACACAACATCAATTTTTAGCCGTGTGCGGCGCCCCCCTCCACAGTTTACACCGCGGTCATATTCTTGCGATGCTTAGGCGGAGCCCTATGCGGATCACTTCACCATCACCGTCACCACGCCGTCGTGTTGATAGAACTCATCTAATTTCTTGACACCTTGCTAGATCAAGAAGGCGAGGGACGTCATCGCGCTGAACATGTGCAGAACTCGGAGGTGTCGTACGTTCGGTGCTTGATTGGTTAGAGCTAGAAGAAGTTTGACTACATCAACCGCATTGTCACATGCTTCTGCTTTCGGTCTACAATGGTACGTAGACACACTCTCCCCCTCTTGTTGCTATGCATCTCCTAGATAGATCTTGCATGAGCGTAGGATTTTTTTTCAAATTGCATGCTACGTTTGCCAACAGTGGCATCCGAGCCAGGTCTATGCGTAGATGATATGCACGAGTAGAACACAAAGAGTTGTGGGCAATGATCGTCATACTACTTACCACCAATGTCTTATTTTGATTCGGCGGTATTGTTGGATGAAGCGGCCCGGACCAACCTTACATGACCACGTTCATGAGACCGGTTCCACCGACAGACATGCAACTAGTTTTGCATAAAGGTGGCTGGCGGGTGTCTGTTTCTCCAACTTTAGTTGAATCGAATTTGACAGTGGTCGGTCCTTGTTGAAGGTTAAGACAACAAACTTGATAAATCACCGTTGTAGTTTTGATGTGTAGGTAAGAATGGTTCTTGCTAGAATCCCGTAGCAGCCACGTAAAACTTGCAACAACAAAGTAGAGGACGTCTAACTTGTTTTTGCAGGGCATGTTGTGATGTGATATGGTCAAGACATGATGTGATATACATTATTGTATGAGATGATCATGTTTTGTAAAAGTTACTGGCAACCGGCAGGAGCCTTATGGTTGTCTCTTTATTGTATGAAATGCAAACGCCATGTAATTGCTTTACTTTATCACTATGCCTTAGCGATAGTTGTAGAAGCAATAGTTGGCAAGACGACCACGACACTACGATGGAGATCAAGGTGTCAAGCCAGTGATGATGGAGATCATGACGATGCTTTGGAGATGGAGATCAAAAGCACAAGATGGTGATGGCCATATCATGTCACATATTTTGATTGCATGTGATGTTTATCTTTTATGCATCTTATTTTGCTTAATACGGCGGTAGCATTATAAGATGATCCCTTAACTAAAATTTCAAGGTATAAGTGTTCTCCCTGAGTATGCACCGTTGCGACAATTCGTCGTGCTGAGACACCACGTGATGATCGGGTGTGATAGGCTCTACGTTCACATACAACGGGTGCAAGATAGTTTTGCACATGTGGAATACTGGGGTTAAACTTGACGAGCCTGGCATGTACAGACATGGCCTTGGAACACTAGAGACTGAAAGGTCAAACATGAATCATATAGTAGATATGATCAACATAGAGATGTTCACCATTGATGACTACTCCATCTCACGTGATGATTGGACATAGTTTAGTTGATTTGGATCACGTATCATTTAGATGACTTGAGGGATGTCTATCTAAGTGGGAGTTCTTAAGTAATTTGATTAATTGAACTTAATTTATCATGAACTTAGTCCTGATAGTATTTGCGTATCTATGTTGCAGATCAATAGCTTGCATATAACTCCCCTGTTTTATTTTTGATATGTTCCTAGAGAAAACTAAGTTGAAAGATGATAGTAGCAATGATGCGGACTGGGTCCGTGATCTGAGGATTATCCTCACAGCTGCACAGAAGAATTATGTCCTTGATGCACCGCTATGTGACAGACCTATTGCAGGAGCAGATGCAGATGTTATGAATGCTTGACAAGCTCGGTATGATGACTACTTGATAGTTTAGTGCACCATGCTTTACGGCTTAGAACCGGGACTTCAAAAATGTTTTGAACACCATGGAGCATATGAGATGTTCCAAGAGCTGAAAATGATATTTCAGACTCATGCCCGTGTTAAGAGGTATGAAACCTCTGACAAGTACTTTGCCTACAAGATGGAGGAGAATAGCTCAGCTAGTGAGCATGTGCTTAGAATGTCTGGGTACTACAATCGCTTGAATCAAGTGGGAGTTAATCTTCCAGATAAGGTAGTGATTGACAGAGTTCTCTAGTCACTATCACCAAGTTACTAGAACTTCGTGATGAACTATAATATGCAAGGGATAATGAAAAACGATTCCCAAGCTCTTCGCGATGCTGGAATAGGTGAAGGTAGAAATCAAGAAATAGTGACACGAATCCAACGTATCTATAATTTTTGATTGTTCCATGCTATTATATTATCTGTTTTGGATGATAACGGGCTTTATTTTACACTTTTATATTATTTTTGGGACTAACCTATTAACCGGAGGCCCGACCCAAATTGTTGTTTTTTTGCCTATTTCAGTGTTTCGCAGAAAAGGAATATCAAAGGGAGTCCAAATGGAATGAAACCTTCGGGAGCATGATCTTTGGAACAAACGTGATCCAGAGGACTTGGAGTGGACGTCAAGCAATCAACGAGGTGGCCACGAGGCAGGGGGGCGCGCCTACCCCCCTGGGTGCGCCCTCCACCCTCGTGGGCCCCTCGTTGCTCCACCGACCTACTTCTTCCTCCTATATATATATATTCATATACCTCGCAAACATCCAGGAGCACCACGAAACCCTATTTCCACCGCCACAACCTTCTGTACCCAAGAGATCCCATCTTGGGGCCTTTTCCGAAGCTCCGCCGAAGGGTGCATTGATCACGGAGGGCCTCTACATCAACTCCATGGCCCCTCCGATGATGTGTGAGTAGTTTACCTCAGTTCTTCGGGTCCATAGCTAGTAGCTAGATGGCTTCTTCTCTCTCTTTGGATCTCAATACAAAGTTCTCCTCGATTCTCTTGGAGATCTATTTGATGTAATCTTCTTTTGTGGTGTGTTTGTCGAGATCCGATGAATTGTGGGTTTATGATCAAGTTTATCTATGAACAATATTTGAATCTTCTCTGAATTCTTTTATGTATGATTGGTTTATCTTTGCAAGTCTCTTCGAATTATCAGTTTGATTTGGCCTACTAGATTGATCTTTCTTGCAATGGGAGAAGTGCTTAGCTTTGGGTTCAATCTTGCGGTGCTCGATCCCAGTGACAGAAAGGGAAACAACATGTTTTGTATTGTTGCCATCGAGGATAAAAATATGGGGTTTATATCATATTGCATGAGTTTATCCCTCTACATCATGGCATCTTGCTTAAGGCGTTACTCTGTTCTTATGAACTTAATACTCTAGATGCATGCTGGATAGCGGTCGATGTGTGGAGTAATAGTAGTAGATGCAGGCAGGAGTCGGTCTACTTGTCACGGACGTGATGCCTATATACATGATCATACCTAGATATGCTCATAATTATTCGCTTTTCTATCAATTGCTCGACAGTAATTTGTTCACCCACCGTAATACTTATGCTATCTTGAGAGAAGCCACTAGTGAAATCTATGGCCCCGGGTCTATTTTCCATCATACAAGTTTCTAATCTATTTTATTTTGCAATCTTTACTTTCAATCTATATCATAAAAATACCAAAAATATTTATCTTATTATTATTATTATCTCTATCAGATCTCAGTCTTGCAAGTGGCCGTGAAGGTATTGACAACCCCTTTATCGCGTTGGTTGCGAGGTTCTTATTTGTTTGTGTAGGTACAAGGTGACTCACACGTGGTCTCCTACTGGATTGATACCTTGGTTCTCAAAAACAGAGGGAAATACTTACGCTGCTTTACTGCACCACCCTTTCCTCTTCGAGGGAAAACCAACGCAGTGCTCAGGAGGTAGCAAGAAGGATTTCTGGCGTCGTTGCCGGGGAGATCTACGCCAAGTCAAGACATACCAAGTACCCATCACAACTCTTATCCTTCACATTACATTATTTGCCATTTGCCTCTTGTTTTCCTCTCCCCCACTTCACCCTTGCCATTTTATTCGCCCTCTCTTTCCTTTCGCCTCTTTTCTGCTTGCTTCATCGTTATGGATAGTCCTTTATCTACTCCTTTGTCTCCCGAGAATGAAGTTCTTATTTTTAAACAAAGGGAGGAAGAAAATCTAAAAGATGCTTGGTACAGAATTTGCAACGCGCAAAATAGATCTACTAGGAAGCAATCTACTACCATTACCGGAGGAAATTTCTTGGGTAGCCATACTTTTGATTCTTATAATGCTATGATAGATTTGTTTGGCCCACCATATCTTTTGGTTAATGAAACTATTTTAACTTTGGAACATGTGATGCAACGGCTTGAAATTATTGAAAACAAAGTTGCCACCGTAGAGTTGATTGAAAATTTGGATAGAAATATCCATAACCAAATTACCCAATACGGATCTAAGGTAGGAGTTGCTCCTAATTTTTTTAAAGAAAAGGAACCTATGGTTAATGAAAAGATAGATCAAGATTCCACTAGAATTGATAAAATTGAGGATATTATTACCAACCTAGGGTATACCTTTTATTCCATAAAAAATACTCCTTCTAATGCTAAGATTGCCAAATTGATGTATGTTCCTAAAAATAAGGGTGAAACTTCTAGTAAGGGAAATGCGGACCTCAAATCCATAAGCGTACACCCCAACTTTCTCACTATCCTTAAGGAACCTTTTGCTACAAATGATTTTCTCGATTTTGTGCCTAGGAGTTTGATAATTAATAAAAAGAAATAAACTCCTAGGAGTTATAGGTGTCTTATTGAAGAATTGCCTACCAAAGATGGCAATACCTAGATCTATCTTCGCTTTTATGCCTAGCTAGGGGCATTAAACGGTAGCGCTTGTTGGGAGGCAACCCAATTTTATTTTTATTCCTTGATTTTTGCTCCTGTTTAGTAATAAATAATTTATCTAGCCTCTGTTTTGGTTGTGTTTTTGTGTTTAATTAGTGTTTGTGCCAAGTAGAGCCGTTGGGAAGACTCGGGGAAAGTCTTTTTGATCCTGCTGTAAAAAAACAGAAACTTTAGCGCTTGCGAGAATTGCTGCCATTTTTTACTGGAGAGTTATATTTAGTTAATTCTTTTTGCATATGATTAATAGATAAATTCATCACGTTCAGCAATTTATTTTAGAATTTTTGGGATTCCATAACTATTCGAAACCTACAGATTACTACAGACTGTTCTGTTTTTGACAGATTCTATTTTTCGTGTGTTGTTTGCTTATTTTGATGAATCTATGGCTAGTAATAGAGTTTATAAACCATAGAGAAGTTGTAATACAGTAGGTTTATCACCAATATAAATAAAGAATGAGTTCATTATAGTACCTTGAAGTGGTGGCTTGTTTTCTTTTACTAACGGAGCTCACGAAGATTTTCTTTTAAGTTTTGTGTTGTGAAGTTTTCAAGTTTTGGGTAAAGATTTGATGGATTATGGAACAAGGAGTGGCAAGAGCCTAAGCTTGGGGATGCCCAGGGCACCCCAAGGTAAAATACAAGGACACAAAAAATCCTAAGCTTGGGGATGCCCCGGAAGGCATCCCCTCTTTTGTCTTCGTCTATCGGTAACTTTACTTGGAGCTATATTTTTATTCACCACATGATATGTGTTTTGCTTGGAGCGTCTTGTATGATTTGAGTCTTTGCTTTTTATTTTATCACAATCATCCTTGCTGTACACACCTTTTGAGAGACACACACATGAATTGGAATTTATTAGAATACTCTATGTGCTTCACTTATATCTTTTGAGCTATATAGTTTTTGCTCTAGTACTTCACTTATATCTTTTAGAGCACGGTGGTGGTTTTATTTTATAGAAATAATTGATCTCTCATGCTTCACTTATATTATTTTTAGAGTCCTTTAGAACAACATGGCAATTTTCTTTTAGGCATAATAAAAACTTTCATATAAGTGCATTGAATACTAAGAGAAGTTTGATACTTGATAATTGTTTTGAGATATGCAGATAGTGATATCAAAGTTGTGCTAGTTGAGTAGTTGTGAATTTGAGGAATACTTGTGTTGAAGTTTGCAAGTCCCGTAGCATTGATTGATTGTAAATACAGTGGGGTTTTACACCCAAATCTGCGAGTGTCGTTGTCTCCACAGGGACTAGGCGACGGTAACAATGCTCGACTAAAGCTAGGTGACAGAATTTAGACGACGATTGCAATAAATCCTAAACTAACCAAAGTTGACCAAAAAGAAGATGAAAATAAACAAGGGGAGGTTCAGATTATCATCTCTTTCCTTTTGGCATTTTCTTGTTACTTGAGAATTCAAAACACTAACACATGCATACATAGACTACAAAAGGAAATCTACAAGAAAAGAACACATATATTACTAGAAAGTAGCAAAGGGGCAGAAGTAAGATTACAGGACAAGGACATAAATTTCACATCACAAACACACACATATGTATATATCAGAGGACACCACAAACATATGAAGATTACTATTTCACTAATCAAAGTATGATAGATCAAGTACTTCTAAAAGTGACAAGGCATCAACTAGTCATGACATACTAATCAAGCATTTATATTACAACTTCAAAACTGAACCAAACAGTAGCATACTACACTTATCAAAACTGAATATTAAATGTCATACACTTCCTAACTTTACAGAAATTTCAGAGAGAGCGAGAGAAAGAGAAGCAACAAGAATTCGGATTCAGAGAAGTGCAATAGCAGTTTTGAGGTTCAGAGAAGGGGCGCAACAGAGAGGTTCAGAGGAGCAGCTAGCTAGGCATCAGGAGCGTTGGAGAGAAGGTGCAGCATTAGTTTTGGGGAGAAGAAAGCAGCAGAGGCATGGAAAAGAAGAAGGAGCAGCGGCGTGATGAAGGGAGGAACAACAGCGGTGAGAGGTCAGCAGGGGGCTCAATAGAAGAAGATCAGCAGCAAAAGGGATTGAAGGAGGAGGAGCAGCGGGGCAAGGGAAACAAGAGGAGCAACAGGGGCACACAGGAAGAAGAGGGGCAGTAGGGTCGAAGAAAGAGAGAGGAGCAACAAGGTGGATGGAGTTGTTGGTGGCGCGCTGGGGTGCAGTGGTGCTGGTGATGGATGGCGTGGAGGCGCACCACCACGACGGCCTGGCCATGGCGGCGGCCGGAGGTGAAGAAGGAGGGGTGAGGGAGAGAGATGTGATGCCAGGCCCAATTGCAATGGAGATGCGGATAGGGATTTTGATCCCCTCCCGATCAGATCTGAACGTTTTCACTCTGGCCCTCCTTCTTCCTTCTTTCTTCCCAAGTTGGTCCTCCCATCTTTAGTTTGGCCCCTCGGTTACTTCTTTCCTTCAGGCTCAGCTCCTTGACTCCATCACTTGATCATTTGTAGTAGAAGAGTTTTGTGCCTTCTCACACTTTTCTGCAAAATAAACAAGTGACTAGTCAACAATCCTTTTATATGATTTTCATGCAATATTCGATAATTCTTAGCAAGAATGGATCATTGGATCACAATAAATGGTGTATTTGTGTGCCAAAATATGAATAGGAAATGTACTTATCAAGCATGCATGTATGGTAAACGTTGTGTAACAAATTTGAAACATGAGGTGTTATTTGATTGTCTTCCTTATGAGTGGCGGTCGGGGACGAGCGATGGTCTTTTCCTCTCAATCTATCCCCCTAGGAGCATGCCCGTAGTACTTGGTTTTTGATGACTTGTAGATTTTTGTAATAAGTATGTGAGTTCTTTATGACTAATGTTGAGTCCATAGATTATACGCACTCTCACCCTTCCACCATTGCTAGCCTCTTCGGTACCGTGCATTGCCCTTTCTCACCTTGAGAGTTGGTGCAAACTTCGCTGGTGCATCCAAACCCTGTGATACGATACGCTCTATCACACATAAACCTCCTTATATCTTCCTCAAAACAGCCACCATACCTACCTATTATGGCATTTCCATAGCCATTCCAAGATGTATTGCCATGCAACTTTCCACCGTTCCATTTATTATGACACGCATCATCATTGTCATATTGCCTTGCATGATCATGTAGTTGACATCGTATTTGTGGCAAAGCCACCATTCATAATTCTTTCATACATGTCACACATGAGTCATTGCACATCCCGGTACACCACCGGAGGCATTCATATAGAGTCATATCTTGTTCTAGTATTGAGTTGTAATCATTGAGTTGTAAATAAATAGAAGTGTGATGATCATCAGTAATAGAGCATTGTCCCATAAAAAAGAGAAAGGCCAAATAAAAAAAAAGAAGCCCCCCCCCCCAAAAAAGGGGGCAATGCTACTATCCTTTTCCCACACTTGTGCTTCAAAGTAGCACCATGATCTTTATGATAGATAGTCTCTTTGTCGGTGTCAAAACCAGCGGATCTCGGGTAGGGGGTCCTGAACTGTGCGTCTAAGGCGGATGGTAACAGGAGGCAGGGGACACGATATTTACCCAGGTTCGGGCCCTCTTGATGGAGGTAATACCCTACGTCCTGCTTGATTGTTCTTGATGATATGAGTATTACAAGAGTTGATCTACCACGAGACGTAGAGGCTAAACCATAGAAGCTAGCCTATGGTATGATTGTCTGTTGTCCTACGGACTAAACCCTCCGGTTTATATAGACACCAGAGGGGTCTAGGGTTACACAGAGTCGGTTACAAGGGAGGAGATCTACATATCCGTATTGCCTAGCTTGCCTTCCACGCCAAGGAGAGTCCCATCCGGACACGAGACGAAGTCTTCAATCTTGTATCTTCATAGTCCAACGGTCCGACCAAAGGATATAGTCCGGCTGTCTGGAGACCCCCTAATCCATGACTCCCTCATTAGCCCCTGAACCAGGCTTCAATGACGATGAGTCCAGCGCGCAGTATTGTCCTCGGCATTGCAAGGCGGGTTCCTCCTCCGAATACTCCACAGAAGATTTTGAACACAAGGATAGTGTCCGGCTCTGCAAAACAATTTCCACATTCCACCGTAGAGAGAATAATATTTCTACAAATCTAATCTGCTGACGTGTTTTGACAGCACAATGTTATGTCATGGCCTGGTCATTATCCAAACCGTTTTTCCCAACCAGCGCTGCACATATTGCGAGGCGGTTTTCCTGACACGTCTTGTCGAAGCAGAGATTGTGTCCCCCTTATTACGGGATTCTCATCAATACAGACATGGGTAACCCACTCGTGCCCGTTGGTATGACTCCTCGATTTTAGGCGAGTCCAAAACGGCCGCGAGGAGGACGCTTGATATTCACCATCTTTATAAAGAGGCCAAGACCTGTCCTTTTTTCCTCTCATACTCAATGAAATCCTTCCTCCGCCTCGAGTTCCAACACCCCAGGCTCAGGTCAGGCGCTTCGGACCTTCAACCATGTCCGGATCCAACCTCCAAGGTCGGTGGTTGCCTTCCTCTGTCACAGAGGAGGACATCAAGAAGCTGAGAGAGGCCAGATATCTGACCGCCGAAATTTTGCACAGGCTGCCCGCCCGAGGGCAGGTCATCCCCACTCCCGAACCCAACGAGAGTGTTGTGTTCATCTCTCACTTCCTCCGAGGACTAGGCCTCGCTCTGGATCCCTTTGTTAGGGGGCTCATGTTCTATTATGGGCTGGATTTCCATGATCTGGCCCCGGATTCCCTCCTTCACATCTCGTCGTTCATCGTCGTATGTGAGGCATTCCTTCGCATTACCCCTCACTTCGGCCTATGGCTAAAGACCTTCAATGTGAAGCCGAAGATGATCGAGGGGCGGCACGCAGAGTGCGGAGGTGCCATAATAAGCAAAAGTGCTGATGCTCCATGGCCAGAGGGTTCCTTCCCAGAGGTGTCCAGTTTGTGGTAGCGGGAGTGGTTTTATATCACAGCTCCCTGAAGTGCCAAGTGGGTAGCCGCCCCTACCTTTCGCTCGGGCCCCCCACCACAACTGACGTCATGGATCAGCAGGGGGCTGAGATGGGGTCCAGCAAAGGATGTGCCGATATTGCAGAGCCGCATCCGAGATCTCTTTGAGAGAGACTTCAACCTGGTTATGGTAATGCAAGTTATGCTAGTTCGTCGAGTCCAGCCTTGCAAACGTCGACCCCTCCGTATATGGGAATTCAACTCGGAAGGACCGCGAACCATCCAGCACTTCCTCGGCATGACGCTCGAGGAGATGTACAAATTGTTCTTAGGACCCCAAATAGAGTGTCCGGATACCACTGAGGATGCGGGTCTGAGCTGCAACCGCCCTGCTACCCAAGTAAGTAATCCCATGGCCGAACATGTTGTCCCTTTTTTTATCATGACATCATTATGAAAAGTCACTCTTTGACCAGGACTGGATAACAAAGGCGAAGATGATCAGGTGTTTGGCCCCCCTTCCCGAAGGCTTGGCCAATCCAGTATTGGACAGAATGCTCAAGCTGGCGCCTTATCAGGTGCCCTCAAAGGAAGACGAAGGGGGGAATAAAGAGGCCGCACGCGGGGGGATTAGCACCTCCGCGAAGGAGGATAACCAGGGAGAAGAATCTGACATTCCCTCTCCCTGAGGAAGGAAGAGGACCACCTCTGAAGATCCGGAAACAAAGGCTTCCAAACGGGGGAAGAAATCCTCGCCGGAGGGTCCTGCTTCGGAGGGTATTCTTGCCGCACAATGTCCGCACGGGGACCAACCCTCTACTGAGCTGTAAGTAATCAAAAAGTACTTTAATAGTGAAAGTGTCCTACCTTACTTCTAGAGAATAACCGAAGCTTATATCTTGTAGTTTGGATCATAGCCCTTCTCGACAGAGTTCGTCTTCGGGGGATCTTCTTCCGGGGATGATGGAGAACGAAACGCCCCCCTGCCACCCTGCCTCATGAGGCGGGCGACCCTGAAGTGTTGTCGCGGAGGGTCTCTCCTGATCCACCAAGGCCAGAGGGTAATCCTTTGGCTTCCCGGAGTCCTCAGTATTCGGCTCCTAAAGAGAGCAACAGAAAGAGTCCGAAACCGTACATTGTGCGGTCGGACGCACTAAAGGATCTTCTGGAGCAAGCGGCCATCTCAGAAGCACATCGTACGCTAATGGGTACGGTAATTGAAAGGATTTCATCTGATGAAAGTGGATTGCATGAAGCTATTATGAGTCTGCTGAAAGGCTTCGAGGTATGTGAAATAGTGTATGTTTTTGATAGTACTGCACACGTTAGGTGTGCCCTATGCAGATAGTAGCCCCTGAGACTCTGGTTGTCGTCGAAAACGGCGGCAAACAGAGGATCATAGTCCCAGGTAATAACCAGACCGCCTTTATGTGCAGGTGGCTGAAGCTTCGGTGGCTAGCGGGACTGATGGGTTTGCCGAGCTAAAGCGGCAACTTGATGCGGCAGATGTCGATACCGTGCTTGTCAACAAGCGGCTTGACGAGGCATAGGGTAAGTGATTTATCCGGTGATCAACACATAGTAAGAGGAGCATGATGCCAATATCTTTAATATGTTGTGACTGCAGATGGAGCTACCACCGTGGAGACCCTTCGGGCGGAACTTGCCTGAGCCAAGGAGCAAGCCAGAAATAGCGATGCAGCCGCTCTTAAGGCGGTCGAAGAGCTGAGGGCCGAACAGGCCGCACATTGCCAGAGCAAGGAAAGAATGGCCAAGATGGTCGTTGAGTTGAAAGATGCCGCTGACCGTTACCAGCTTCTTGAAGAAGAAAACCTTGCGAAGGCGACGGACCTGGAGAAGGCCATGGTAGCAACCAAAGAAGCCCGCTCCAAAATACGAGCGACAAAGGAGGAGCTACATCAAGCTGGAGATATCGCAGCTGGGAATCCCTTTTTGTTGCGGACTAAGTTCGAAGATCCGAAGTATGCACCTCTTGATCAACCATGGAGTTCTGCAGACTCATACATGGATTTGGCAGCAAGTGCTGCTGATGCGGCCAAGTACTTCAAGGATCAAAAAGATCGTGAAGTGGAGAAGCTGTTCTGGTCACAGTTCCATGCTCCAGTGCGTCCGCTACTGTTGAATGAGCGGATGGCCGAGTGGGCCGAGCTCCATAGGTTGTCCGGACTTGCCATGAGGTTTGTTGTGGATCATCTGTGGCCGGGAGGGCCAAGGCCGAATAGTTACTTTAGTTTAGTGCAACAATTCCTTGGCGCTGTGCCGCACATCGACGCTATGAAGAGGTCGGCGTGCATAGAGGGTGCGCGGATGGCACTTTCCCGTGTCAAAACGTACTGGGCAGATATGGAGGCCACCGCTATTGCAACACAGGGTTCGGCCGTGGGCCGAGTAGCTGCTGAGCACTACTTTGAAGAGGTCCTTGAAGGCGCTCGTTCGATAGAGGCGCAGTGCTCGAAGAATATTATGTTCTCGTGACATGTATTCCCATTGTAAAAACAATATTTTATTGAATTATGAAGGCTGTATTTACACTTTGGCCTAAAAGTATTATGATGCCTCCTGTGCGGCCGTTTATGTAGATATGTATATAATCTAAAAGTTTGCAGTCGTTGGCTTCCGCCCCACATATATAATGCGGGGGTGTTCACAAAAAACGCGTATTCACACTTGATCCAACGTCTTGGTCCATTAAGGAGGTGGTAGCGCAGCGAACGAGGCAATCGGACTATATTGCTTTAACACTTTCACTTAGCCATAGGAGTTTGACGGTGGGGCTACTATATAGCCCATGGTACTTCTGCGCTCGTCCGAATATGGGTCGCGTACGTCCATGACCGGGAAACGGCCCTTCATTAATGCGTAGGAATCCCGAAGATTCTGTTGAGTCATCGAGTGGCTGACCAGTCTCGCGCTTTATCATGACAGTCAATTTTCGGCTTTCTCTACTGAGGTTCTCATCCGGATGAACCAGGGCACAATCGCAGTAGTTCTCCTAGTGCTACCTTAGCCGATATAGCGGAATGTAAGGTACCAAAACGTGGGAGCCGGGCAAACCCAACATTTGACCAAAGACATGATTCGGAGCTGATGCATATAAGGGCAAACCCGCGACGCCGAACACTCCCTAAGGTATTCGGTCTTTATAACATATGCCGGGCTGAACAATGCCCTTAATAATAAACACCGAGTGTCCAGGTACGTGCAATATCCTGACGTGGCCACATGCCAAGAACGTCAGTATCCTTCTCGGTTGTATTGAGTATCCGGAGGATGTGAACAACAAGAGACAGTAAGAAAGGTTTACGCAGGGTCTTAATCTGAAAAGAAACCCTTGAGCGGGTCCCTGCTGCATGTCTGCGCCTGTGTCTCCGTTGTGCCGTGTCCCGGACGGGTGTAGCACGATTGTCATCTGTAAAAGAGAAGAACTTAGGTGAAAGTTGCCGTGCCAAAAAATTGGTTATCATCAATAAACCGTTAAAATTCAAGATAAGTCAGGTTGAGCCGAGCTAGCCCTGATTACACGCAAGAAGCCCCTGGTACCGTTTATGAGGGTTTAACCATCAAACCAATCTCATGTATTTGTAGTGATGCGCCGGACTCGTCTAACCGTGTCCGTGGTCTTGACGACCTGTCATTTATTCTGGTTGCTGAGGCCGTCTAGTGCTCGGCTGTTAAAGCCGCCGCACATTCTTCCGCGCGTAGAGAACACTCAATATTTCCACTAACGGTGATGATGCCACGTGGACCGGGCATCTTAAGCTTGAGAGAAGCGTAATGCGGTACTGCATTAAAACGAGCGAAAGCCGCTCTTCCGAGTAGTGCTTGATAGCCACTTCGGAATGGAGCGATGTAGAAAGTTAGCTTTTCGCTTCGGAAGTTGTCGGAAGAACCGAATACAACCTCTAGCAATAGAGAGCCCGTACAGTGGGCCTCTTGGCCTGGTATTACTCCCTTGAAGGTAGTATTGCTGCGGCTGATTTTTGTCGCGTCTATCCCCATTTTATGGATTGTGTCCTGATATATCAGATTTAGGGCACTACCACCGTCCATGAGGACTCGTGTGAGATGGTATCCGTTTATTATTGGTTCTAACACCAAGGCAGCCAATCCTTCGTGCCGGATGCTTGTCGCGTGATCCCCGCGATCAAAAGTGATCGGGCAGGCCAACCAGGGGTTGAACCTGGGGGTGACGAGCTCTATGGCGCGTGTGTCTCGGAGTGCATATTTGCTTCTCCTCTTCGTCACACGGATCATGTTTACTGTTTTGACCTCTGGTGGGAATTTTTTTTGTCCTCCAGTGCTTTGCTGGCGAGGCTCGTCCTCGTCTTTGCTTGGTGTCTCCCCCCTTGTGTTCGGAGTTTAGTTTGCCGGCTTGCTTGAAGACCCAACATTCTCTGTGGGTGTGATTTGCAGGTTTATCGGGGGTGCCATGAATCTGACATAGTTTGTCAAGAATCTTGTTTAGGCCAGACGGTCCGTCTCTGCTGCCTTTGAAAGGCTTTTTCCGCTGACCTGGTTGAGAGCCCCTGAATCCGGTGTTGACCGCCATATTATCTGGGCTATCTTCTTTATTTCGATGCTTGTTTTTATTGCGTTGTGGTTTTCCATTGCCATCCCTGACTTCGGATGTGCTTGGGTCGCTGGTGCTACTGCGGGCTAACCAGCTATCTTCGCCCGTGCAAAAGCGGGTCATGAGGCTTGTTAGGGCTGCCATTGTTCTCGGTTTTTCTTGGTCGAGGTGTCTGCAAGCCATTCGTCTCGGACGCTGTGTTTGAAAGCTGCTAAGGCTTCGGCGTCCGGACAATCGACGATTTGATTCTTCTTAGTGAGAAAGCTGTTCCAGAGCTTTCGGGCGGACTCTCCGGGCTGTTGAATTATATGGCTTAAATCGTCTGCATCCGGAGGTCGGACATAGGTCCCTTGAAAATTAGCCCGAAAAGCGTCCTCGAGCTCCTCCCAACTTCCAATTGAGTTTTTGGGGAGGCTTTTTAGCCAGTGCTGAGCTGGTCCTTTAAGCTTGAGGGGCAAGTATTTGATGGCATGGAGATCGTCTCCGCGAGGCATATGGATATGGAGGATAAAGTCCTCTATCCAGACCCCAGGGTCTATGGTCCCGTCGTACGCCTCTATGTTCACTGGTTTGAATCCTTCTGGGAATTTGTGGTCCAGCATCTCATCGGTGAAACATAGGGGGTGTGCGGCACCCCTGTATTGGGATGTGCCACGGCATTCGGACGGTTATTCGGTTTTGGTTTTGTGCCGGAGCACGCTTCCTAGATCCATAGATGGATTTGGTCATACCGGACTTTTGGCACAAGTCCTCACGTAGATCGTGTGTTGACTTATGTGCAACTTTGTTAGCCGCTCTATCGCGTTCACAGGGTGGTGGATCCGGCCGGTTGGCCGTTTCATTTTTTGGCTGTGTGGGCTCTAAGGCCTCATCATCGAATTCAGGTAGTAGCTTGTGCTTTGGATAGCTCTTTGTGTGGTAACTTCCACTGTACTTTGCTTCGTAGTCGAGCACTTTGTTCCACCTGCTGTTGAGCATATTTTGTGCAGCCTTAAGCCTTTGCTTCTGCTTCTTCAGACTCCTCGCTGTGGCAATAAGCCTTCTGCAGAGGTTCTCTTGCTCCAAGTGCGTTTCCGGGATGATGTGTGCATCTTCGTCCAGACTATTTTCCTCCCAAGAGGGGGTTTGATGAGGTTTATCCTCGGCGTCGCCGTGTTCGGACGTCAGATCCGTACTATGTTCGCCACTTGCAGCTTCATCGTGCTCTGCCGCCGGGGCAATGTGGTCGTCGTTTCCTCTAGAGTCGACTGGAGTGTTATTTTCTCTTGCGCTGTTATCACTGTTTTTGCTATGATGGGACTTAGAGCGGCACCGCTGACGTTGGCGCTTTGATTGCTTCTTGGAGGGGCCATCCTCAGCTGTCTCTTCGCCATTGCCTTCTTTGGGTGTATCCACCATGTATATGTCATGTGATGAAGTGATTGTCCGGCGTCCTGTGGGCGCTGGTTCCTGTTCGTCTCCTGCATCTTCGTCCATGCCATCGATGTCTTCGGAGTCGAAGTTGAGCATGTCGGTTAAGTCGTCGACAGTGGCTACTAAGTGGGTGGTGGGTGGGCAGCAAATTTCTTCGTCGTCCGCATCCCATTCTAGCCGGACATAGTTCGGCCAAGGTTCTCCTGACAAGGAAAGAGACTTTAATGAATTTAGCACATCGCCGAAAGGCGAGTGCTGAAAGATATCCACGGAGGTGAACTCCATGATCGGCGCCCAGTCGGATTCGCTAGGCACGGATGCAGGCGGCTCAGAGTCCGTGGCCGGAGACGAATCCAGTGATTCAGCGACACGGCTCTCGTAAGGGGTGAAGTCAGTATCCGGCTCTATCGCCACTGAGAGCGTGGCCTCCATTGTGGGGTCTATCCCTCCGCTCTCGGATGGCACGATTTGCTCCGGATTGACGGCCGGAGTAGTTGCAGATGCGATCTCCCGAATACTTTCCGACAGCAGAGTTACGTCATGCTCGTCGTGACTGTGCGGCGCACCTGACACAGGCTCGAATCCGGCGAAGATCAAGTCTCCGCGGATGTACAAAGATCTTTCCGGGGAGGAAAACCTCACCCTGGATCGCATCGCTACCGATGATCGAAAGAGCCATCAGGCCTTACGGTGACGACACAGTGTAACTCTCAATGAAAGCACCAATGTCAGTGTCAAAACCGGCGGATCTCGGGTAGGGGGTCCTGAACTGTGCGTCTAAGGCGGATGGTAATAGGAGGCAGGGGACACGATGTTTACCCAGGTTCGGGCCCTCTTGATGGAGGTAATACCCTACGTCCTGCTTGATTGTTCTTGATGATATGAGTATTACAAGAGTTGATCTACCACGAGATCATAGAGGCTAAACCCTAGAAGCTAGCCTATGGTATGATTGTCTGTTGTCCTACGGACTAAACCCTCCGGTTTATATAGACACCGAAGGGGGCTAGGGTTACATAGAGTCGGTTACAAGGGAGGAGATCTACATATCCGTATTGCCTAGCTTGCCTTCCATGCCAAGGAGAGTTCCATCCGAACACGGGACGAAGTCTTCAATCTTGTATCTTCATAGTCCAATAGTCCGGCCAAAGGATATAGTCCGTCTTTCCAGAGACCCCCTAATCCAGGACTCCCTCACTCTTGTTTTGTCATTTCATATACTAGTGGGAATTTTTCATTATAGAACTTGGCTTGTATATTCCAACAATGTGCCTCCTCAAGTGCCCTAGGTCTTCGTGAGCAAGCAAGTTGGATGCACACCCACTTAGTTTCTTTTGTTGAGCTTTCATACATTTATAGCTCTAGTGCATCCGTTGCATGGCAATCCCTACTCCTTGCATTGACATCAATTGATGGGCATCTCCCTAGCCCATTGATTAGCCGTGTCGATGTGAGACTTTCTCCTTTTTTGTCTTCTCCACATAAACCCCTTCATTATATTCTATTCCACCCATAGTGCTATATCCATGGCTCACGCTCATGTATTGCATGAAAGTTGAAAAAAGTTTGAGATTACTAAAGTATGAAACAATTGCTTGGCTTGTCATCAGGGTTGTGCATGATGAGAGCATTCTTGTGTGACGAAAATGGAGCATGACCAAACTATATGATTTTGTAGGGATGAACTTTCTTTGGCCATGTTATTTTGAGAAGACATGATTTCTTAGTTAGTATGCTTGAAGTATTATTATTTTTATGTCAATATTAAACTTTTACCTTGAATCTTTCGGATCTGAACATTCATGCCACAATAAAGAAAATTACATTGAGAAATATGTTAGGAAGCATTCCACATCAAAAATTCTGTTGTTATCATTTACCTACTCGAGGACGAGCAGGAATTAAGCTTGGGGATGCTTGATACGTCTCCAACGTATCTATAATTTTTGATTGTTCCATGCTATTATATTATCTGTTTTGGATGATAACGGGCTTTATTTTACACTTTTATATTATTTTTGGGACTAACCTATTAACTGGAGGCTCAGCCCAAATTGTTGTTTTCTTTGCCTATTTCAGTGTTTTGCAGAAAAGGAATATAAAACGGAGTCCAAACAGAATGAAACCTTCGGGAGCAAGATTTTTGGAACAAACATGATCCAGAGGACTTGGAGTGGACGTCAGGTAATCAACGAGGAGGCCACGAGGCAGGGGGCGCGCCTACCCCCCTGGGCGCGCCCTCCACCCTCATGGGCCCCTCTTTGCTCCACCAACCTACTTCTTCCTTCTACCCTGCAAACATCCAGGAGCACCACGAAACCCTATTTCCACCGCCGCAACCTTCTGTACCCAAGAGATCCCATATTGGGGCCTTTTCCGGAGCTCCGCCGAAGGGGGAATTGATCACGGAGGGCCTCTACATCAACTCCATGGCCCCTCCGATGATGTGTGAGTAGTTTACCTCAGACCTTCGGGTCCATATCTAGTAGCTAGATGGCTTCTTCTCTCTCTTTGGATCTCAATACAAAGTTCTCCTCGATTCTCTTGGAGATCTATTCGATGTAATCTTCTTTTGCGGTGTGTTTGTCGAGATCCCATGAATTGTGGGTTTATGATCAAGTTTATCTATGAACAATATTTGAATCTTCTCTGAATTCTTTTATGTATGATTGGTTTATCTTTGCAAGTCTCTTTGAATTATCAGTTTGGTTTGGCATACTAGATTGATCTTTCTTGCAATGAGAGAAGTGCTTAGCTTTGGATTCAATCTTGCGGTGCTTGATCCCAGTGACAGAAAGGGAAACGACACATATTGTATTGTTTCCATCAAGGATAAAAAGATGGGGTTTATATCATATTGCATGAGTTTATACCTCTACATCCACTACAAAAAAATACACTTCCGTGATGATACGTGTTTGTCACAGTAGGTCGCGTTTTTTGTCATGCATGTACATCCATGACAAATTGATGACAGAATCAAGATAGTCATACCTGTGCTGTCGTAGAAGTGTTCCATGACATTACGAAAATTATCATCATGGAAGTGTCCACTTCCATGACGATAAATCGCGCGTCACAGAAGTGCTTTCGTCAAGGGTGACCGACAGGTGGCATCCACCGTAACAGAACGCCGTTAAGCTATCGGGTCGGGTTTTGGATCCGATAACCCGTTAACAGCCCCGACCAATGTGAAATTTCCAAGTGTAAAATTCTTATTGGCCGGACGAAACACGTGTCAGCTCGTCAGTGGGTCAGATAGGCGCCTATGATATGTCGACACATGGCACGGCCCAACAGTGGCCCATTTAGCTTACAAAGCCGGCCCGTTTGACTTGGTCAAAAGTTAACGGGCTGGGCCATGAAAAGCTTGTTAACGGTCTCTTCACAAATAGCCCATTTTACGGCCCGTTAACTCACGGTCCGTTAGGCCCTAAAGGAAATCGGCCCAACAACGTCATGTGGGCCGTCGAATATAATACCAGCCCATTTCACTTTCGGCCCATGTATGGCCCACGACGTCTTTCGGCCCATATGAGGCCTTCGTATCTTTCGGCCCATTACAGGCCCACGGTGACTCTAGCCCATAATGAACAGTAATTTTCTTTATACCCGTTAACGGCCCGTGATTTACATGGGCCATTTCCAGCCCATATTAGCTTTCGGCCTATTGACGGCCCGTACGTTCTTGGGCTCCTTTTCGGCCCTCGATTACTTCCGGCCCGTTACTGGCCTGTTCCCCTAATGGGCCAAATTTGGCCCATGGCAAGAGTCGGCCCGTTACTGGCCCGTTCCACTAATGGGCAAATTCGTCCCATGGCAAGAGTCGGCCCGTTACTGGCCTGTTACCCTAATGGGCCAAATTCGGCCCATGGAAAGAGTCCACCCGTTTCTGGCCTGTTAACCCGTTGTGCCGTTTCCAACCCGTCCTGTATTCTGGCCCATTAACGACCCGTTATGCCTGTGACAGAATTAAGCCTTTGCTGTCCTATGGCATGTTAACGGCCTATTATCATGCTGGGCCGATACCAATTATGCCCGATTATGGCCCATGTAGACCCATTTATCCGACGGCCCGAGGTCCACCGATTACATGCCCATTTATCGACGGCCCGTAGGAGACCCATGGATCCTATGGCCCGTATATGGCCCATGGTAGTTGCGGCCACTAGCAAACCAGGGAAAAAGAAGACTAGGAAATAAATAAGGCCGAAACTAACACTAGGCTATTAAGGCGATTGCACAGATTACATCCACTCGGCATCAAAGATCGCCACCAGTGCAAATATAAGGAACACCCTACACTATACAAAAATGGCTTGCTGTTTTCTTCAGGTGGTGGCTGCATGTTAAGAATAAATTTTGTATCGCACCAAAACAAATTACAACTATATGACAAAAGCAAGGTTGGCATAAAACTTAACAGTCTAGCAGATAAATGCACCACCAGAAGTTTAGAAGCTCAGTTCATTTGACCTGACTGTTACGTTTTCATGCTGTATTGACTGATGGAGCACCATAACCCTCGCCTTCATTTCCCCTAGGCTCCTGAACAACATAGCAAATGTCTGATAGTCTGGTTTCAAAACCATGCATATCTTGACGACATTGAGCAATGTTTCTCCTTGTTTCACAAAGGATCTCTGTTAGGGAATGGACTTGTGTCTGGAGCGCAGATACAACATTGCTTTGAGCTTGCATATCTTGATCATGAGGCAGTTTGGACGATATTGCCTTAACAACCAACCCAGTATTATGCAGGAACGTGCTTTTGGCACTGTTAGTGGACATGTACTGACCCACTGCAACAAGAGCTGACATTGCGGTTATAGTTGCCTCGCCACCTTCAGAAGGTGGCGGTTCCACCATTTTTTCCATAGCTCGCTGAAAAGTTGAGGTTTTACATTAGTAGTACCAGAACAGAAGATATTAAGGAGGCAGCAAAACCAAACAAAATAGCTTTGGTCTATATACAGAACTTATTCTGGTGAACCCATGTAAAATATTAGTTGTATTTTATTGCAAAGTACATAATAAAACCAGGTTCCAAACATATGACCATGTACCATCGCTAATGTATTGTCTATTTCTTCACATTGTATTGAGGGCTAAGGATAAAGAGACAAAGTTTATAATATGGTAAGCATAGTATGGCGTCATTCATATCACAAAACAACTGAGAACAGACAAACAGGCAATTGTAACATTGTGTGGGCAAGTCCAGGACGGAACTAGATTACGGGTCAAGATCAAAGGAACATCACTCCTCTCTTTTAAACCTTGTAAGTTGCAATATTACGCTAAGACAATTGTGTATAAAATTGAAAAGAGTAATAGACATTGGCTGCAAACCATGCAGTTCAAGGCACAAGTCAGAGTAAGTAGTAGTTAAAAGGCATGAGGATTAAGGACTTACAACAGCGGTTTTGACTGGTGTAGTCATGCCCTTCTTCTTGCTGGTGTGACAGTCCTTGAAGATTTCCACAACATTTGGTTCAGGTACTTTTTGGTCCTTGCGGGCTTTCCTCTGCATTCAGAACAAGTCAATATAGATCTGATAATATGGTACAGTGAAAAGAGTGAAACAACAGCTAATTACAAGAGCCTCGCAGTGTGCAATATAGCTACGAGATCCTGTCGTCTTTTGAAATTTCACTTTCGTACGGTTGGCCTTGTTCTTTGAATAGTTCACCTACAAGAAGATAGATTTGTGTGGCACATGCGTAAATAGGACTTCAACATGTGATCTGATGACATATATATATAGTGTACCCGATACTTCGGATCAGACCAGTGTTTAACGAGGCCTATCCAGTCTTCATCAGATATATTTTCCACTGGAGATGTTTGGGAAAGTTCACTATTAGCCTTGCCTTCAAAGTGAGTTTTCCTCAAGTTATACCGATACTGTCGCAGAGCAGACTTGAAAACATGGCTGCAAGCTTGTCTGGTTGCATCATCTTGGCTATCCAACTTGAACCTCATCTGTTGAAAATTATGGGAGTCTCATTATCAGCAACCTAGAAAGTATTGGACAGAGCAAGACGATATTACTAGTTTCCATACATAACCATACTTACAGATAAATGGTCGAGGAAGATGTTGAACTGGGTTTCGTCTTTGTCATTCTTGTACTGAATCCATGTTGGGAGGATACGTACATGACACCTAACAGCAACCGCTACCTCTGATACTAACTTGGCTGACTCTGTAGCATCACGTGGCCTTTTTAAACCTGCCTCAAAATGGATCTCGATTCTTCCTCCTCTAGATTTAGTTAACCTATCGAGCATTATCCCTGATGTTTGTTTCCTCTTGAGCCTAGGTGCTAGTCCAACAACAAACATAGGAAGTATTAGTGTACATCAAACTGTGATACTACATATAAAGAAGCATGCAACTGTAACTTGACTCCAGCAACTACCTTCTTGCTGTTGAAGCTCACAAGGTTCATCTGATATTGCCAACTCGTCTTGTGTCAAGAGTGCTTGGGAAGTAGTGTCAGGTGGCAAGGGAGCTTGGGAACGTGCTGCTAGCTCAGTTGACGCATGAGTACGTCGTGCAGCTGGTAGTACTGTGGTAGGTGTTTCAAGAACTAGGGCTGCCTCTGCTTGTTTGGTGGCAGCTATTTGTTTCTGTTTGTCTTTTTTTGCAACTCGTGTAGCATGGGATGCCGTGTTTGTATAATTTTCTGCTGGACTTTGACCTTCTATTTCACCATCTGTCCCAGCAGAATCTGCAGGATTCATCCGCTTCTCATTCCCTGCCATTCTGTGTTTCTTCCTCTTTCTCTGTGCCATGTTAAGTCAAGCTGACAAGAAAAACAAATAACAATTTAGTTCTTCAAAACAAATTGATGCGTGATACAAACGAACTGAACTTTGATGTTAGACAACCACATGATAGGAGGATGTAATATGTATGAAAAACAGGACGGAAGAGATAACCAGAACTATGATGTGTAAACTAAGAAGAAGACATTTCACCAAATTAGAAGCAATGCAATGGAAGGTAGAAACCATATGAAAGATGCTACAAATATCGCTCTGCCAAGTTAACAGTGTCTCATCATAAATGGCGTTTAAACAAATGTGAAGTAGTACAAGAAATAAATCATATGCAAGATGCAAACAACATCACACTACCATGTTAGAGGTCTCTCGTCATTAGTGCCATTGCATATTCACAGCATTGCATATTCACAGCTTATGATGTGTAAACTAAGGAGAAGGCATTTCAACAAATTAGAAGCAATGAAAGCTAGACACCATATGAAAGATGCAACAAATATCACTCTACCAAGTTAAAACTGTCTCGTCATAAGTGCCATTTCAACAAATTAGTAATACAAGCTAGAAAAGAATGTGAGATGTAACCTATATCACACTCCGAAGTCAAACGTGTCTTATGATAAGTGATTGTTGCAGGTTACACAACAGTAGTAATTTGATGTAAGAACATGGTGTGATAGACATATATTGTATGTTCTAGAAACAAGAACACGTGTCTTATTCAAGTATAATGTGTAAAGTAAGCAGATGGAATTCAACAAAATTAGAAGCAATACAAGCTAGACATCACACATAACATGCAACCACATATAACAGTGCCAAGTTAGAGGGAGCACCGATGATGCTGCACTAGGGGAGACGTGCTCATCATAAACACAGCTTTGTTGAGTGTCTATGCATGTGTTGTCTTGGAAATCATGTTGGGGGTGTGGAGGAGTAGAAACTGTAGAGGCCCTCCGTTTGGAAGGAGCACCTTTATCCACTGCCTTGCTAACTTCCTTCCGCTTTATTGATTTTGAATTGTCAAGTAAAACCGACAAGAAAAAGCAATAAAATTCTCTCTTCAGAACTCATTCATGCATGATACTGACAATCACTACTTTGATGTAAGGCAAACACATGATACCAAGATGGAATATGTACGAAAAACAGGACGACATGACATGTTCACAACTGTTTGTGTAAACTAAGAAGAAACCATTCCAGCAAATAAGAAGCAATGCAAGCTAGACACCACATGGAAGATGCAACCAATATGACTCTGCCAAGTTAAAAGCGTCCCATCATAAATGGAATTTCAACAAATTAGAAGCAGCGCATGCTATAAATCATATGAAAGATGCAACTACTAACGCACTGCATATACTAAAGGTGTCTCGTCATGTTGATTGATGCGGGATACAAAAAAAACAATAGTTTTATGTAAGGACATGCTTAATAGACAGACGTACTATGTACTAAATACAGGAAGGCATGTCACATTAACAGGTATAATGTATAAGCTAAGCAGACTAGCACATGCAGTTTAACCAGATTGGAAGAATTACAATCTAGACACCATATGAAACATGCAACCACATATCACGCTGCCAAGTTAGAGCAAGCACCTGCAATGCTAGTGTAGGGGAAATGCTGTAATCAACTACAGAGCTACGTTCACTATCTTCATCTAGCATTTCTATTTCTTGAGAATCATGTCGGGAGGCTGACGATGCATTCTTTAAATGAGGAGTAGTCCCCTTGCCTGCCTGCCTCGTCATAAGTGATTGATGAGGGTACACAAGAACATTAGTTTGATGTAAGAACATGGTTAATACACAGATGTACTAGTATGTACCAAAAACAGAAAGACATGTCATATTCAAAGGTATAATGTGTAAGCTAAGCAGATGCAATTTAACCAAATTGGAAGCAATACAAGCTAGACATCCGACTGGAGTGGTGAGCATGATCATCTAGGACCTGACAGCCTAGTGGGAGGCGGGCTGCTTCGCCACCATCGCAGCTTTTTAGTTGGCTTCCAGGTGATGCCTATCTTTGCTGGGCTTGTCACTGGCTCGGCCAGTTCCCTGACTAGCTATTTGTCTTCTGGTGCTCATGGGATGGTGGTTCATGTAAAAAACATCTTTCCTTATCTTACTGACTTCGGCCTTTCGAATAAAAGCTAGACACCATATGGAACATGCAACCACATATGACACCGCGAAGTTAAAGCAAGCACCTGGGATGGTGGTTCATTGCGAGCGAGGTCATCAACTCCAGAGCTACGTTCCCCATCTCCATCTGCTGACACTACACCCTTTAAAGCGTTGAAACATGTCTTGCCTAGCCGCACACCAAACTGGAGCGACTTCTCTCTTTTCTTTTTGGCTTCTCTCATGGCAGCAGAGTCTGAAATACCCTTGCATAAAAACACAACAGTGAGAGTAAAGGTGAAGTGTGTGCAGAACTAGTGCATTGTAAAAGTGGCAGATAGCAGGTGGCTGAAAAATAAATGACAGGAGACATATGATAGCTCTACAACATTGCATGGCAAACAAAATTAGATTCTACTCTGTATGATTTTGTAATATATGAGCACAGGAAATGCAGGTACTCCTCCAGCACACCACCACATGTGGTCATATCTAAGATAACAGTCGACTGAAAATAAATAGGTCAGTCGATTTTTTTAATGAACCGTCCGATCTATAAGGAACGGGCAGATGGCCTTCGTCTCCCTCCCGCCAGTCACTGTTGACGATCTTTCTCGAACCGCCAGCGACCACCGGCCCAGACCCCTGCCTCCGCCGCCCCGCCCTCCCATCGACCTCACACCACCGCCGTGCTTGGCAGCGCCCCCAGGCCATCCCTTTAATCCTGGCCGACCTCCAGATCGGGCGCCAGTAGCTATAGGCCGCACACGCCCCTAAGATAAACACCAAGGCGCTGCTTCCCCGGTGTAATAGGCGTACTAGAGCCTGTTATACGCCGGGGAATGCTTCCGTTAATTGGGAATCAAGTGGCCAGAAATTGAAATTCAGGGGGGCGACGGACCTCTAGCTAAGGTGAAATAGTATATGAGGAGAAACCTTGTGCATCGCGAGTTACTAGGAACATCTAGTATCCAGAAGAAGCGGTCAACTAGTGTCTTCTGTGGGATGAATACCGTGCAAGCATAGATGTAAGATTTGCACGAATAAGGGAAGAGGAGTACCTTTTTCGGTTGCCGGTGTGGTCACCTCCACAAGTCACGCCGATTTTCTTCTTTTTACCGGGAAACCGATGTTCTGGAGGGTGCAGGCTTGGACAAACCCATGGCCAAATTGTTGACTGTGTTGCCGTGGCCGTATGTCGGCGGAGGGGAAGCAGATCCGAGGCGGCGAAGGACGGCGTAGCAGGAACAACTTCGGTGCGGTGGAGGGTGGCGAAGTTGGAGCGGCAGCGGTGAGGTGCAGGACGACGTGGTTGAACTGGCTCGGGTACGGACGGCTCGGCCTCGGCTTCAACTACTAGCCGTGGAGGGCGTTGCGGTTGAGGTTGCGGTGGACGATGACGTCAGAGTATCGGCTCCGGCGTGATGGAGGAGGGCGGCTGTTGATGGGTGGGATGGGGTGGCAGACGGAGGACGCCGGGGTTTCGCGGCTGGTGGAGAGGTAGTTTTGGCGCCCACGGAGTACGAATGGGGAATCAGACGGGTGGGGGGAACCATGTTTCGATCTGGGACGCGTTTGTTTTTGGCTTTTTTGAACAGAAGATGGGACGTGCTTGTTAGAAATTTGGGGAAAGTACAAACTTTGCCCCCCTCTTAAATTTCGGACCTACTGCGGGTCGGGGGTAGGATGGTAATCCCAGGTGTCCCAAATAGTGGGCGGGAGCGATTTCGGCTGCACGCATGTGTGCTTAGGCGGCCATTGTGTATGAGTGTTTTTCGGATGCCGTTGCGTGGCGTCTAGATGAAGCTACAAACCTACCCCGGTTTAGACCTTTGGACGTCAGGCCGGTAGGTTTCACGGGTCGGAGTTATTAGAAAAGTAATTTCCTTGTACTACCAAACATTGGTCTCACGCGGTTTCGGGCGAGTAGAGGCTCTTTTGGCGCTTCGTTCGAAATTTTGAAACACAAGCGTTCACGTTTAGAGTACTCTTGAACTATGAGGATTGACCTAAATATACAACGTTATATTTGACCTTGTATGTTTGAAAACCTCATTAAATTATCCGCTTCTTTTTGAAATTTTGACACTTGAAAATCCTATAACTAAGATTATTTTGGAATGGAGGAGCTAAATTTGAATCTATTTTGTACACGACTACATGTGCTATTATGTACAAAATCAGAGCAAAGATTGGTGCCCCCATAATTTAGGTATGGTTTACAAATGCCATGATATCAAATTCAAATAATTGAATGGACTTCATGTTGAATTTGATTTTTTAAACCACCTTAAGTTGAATTCAAATGTATGCTAGTTCATAGGTAGTAGCTATTTATAATGTCCATTGTGTAACTTTCGTATGTATAATGTGCTTTACACACAACATGAACTATACTCACGTTTATATTCGATTGCTAAAGCGATGCATTGTCTGGAGTTCAAAATACTAACTATGTGGATCAATTGTGTCGAATAATAACATAGACATGCTCAAATTCGATAGAATCTAGATGTCTGATGGATCAATGACCGCTCCTTACGCGAATTGCAAATATCATGATCCCATCCTAATATTTGGATACAATTTATATCTTTAATCAATGTGTAGAGCAGTCTTTTACGTGTAGGTTCACTCTCCATCGGTGGTCTCTCACACATGCTCACACACTCTCTCCCGAGGTGTCTTTCTCGCACACATGCTCTAGATATAACCCTCCCTCCCTCTCGTAACCATTTACAACTGTTTTCACTAACCTTTATCACAAGCACTCTTCCTCTCGCAAACATACACATGCACAATCCTCATCGACCCTTTCTATATACATGGACCTGCCTACGTGTCTCATGTACGCACATTATCTTTACCCCTGTCTCTCACGCATTGTCTCACACCTCTCTTCCTAATCGACGAGTATGATTCTAGTAGAGCATTCTGTAGGATGCCCCTTAAAGTTAGGTTGGATGAATAGTAATATCAGAGATAAAGGGATTACCTTAGTTCGAGAATCTAGGGTTACAAATCCTAGCCGGCTTTGTCAGTGGACACAGAGTCCTTCACAATTCTGCTATCTTTGTCTTGTACGACTAGTCATCCATGGGTCTTCCTAAATGCGTCACGTGCCGACCAATGTGGCGCAGGACGGAACAGAACGAAGGGCCTCACCTCGACCCACCGGACCTCACGCAGTGACACACCCTCTGCCCCCACGTCTCATTATCTTCTCACACCCACACATACCAACACAAACACCACACACACAGAAAATTTCTCCTGGTGCCTCTATTCCCTTCCCCCTTGGATATACACACTCAAGGGAATGTAATCTCTTGTCATGACGTCATATTCGTCTCTCTCTCTAGACCACTCTCATTTCTCGTGCTATCTCTCCCACGCCCCCCGTCGGCCCCTCTATCCATGCCTCTCTCGAATACGTAATACACACACATACCTCTATAGGCCCCGCCAAATGCATCAACTACACATTCACACATGTTACATCACGTACCCCATTGATCTAAAAAGCCCTCTCTTCACGTTTATTTCGCATACAACATTCCTTTTGAATAAAGTGTGGCCAAAAAATTATTTTAGAGTTTCTATATATATACAACATTACAAAGTTATATGGAGGAGTACGAATGCTAATTTGCATTGCATGGTGCCCACAATGATATTTATTCCGCACTATGAATTTGTATATTTTTATACTATATACAAAGTTAGTCATAATATGTCACATCCCTAGTTCTGGTATGACCTAGGCTAGCCTTCATGTTTGCATCATGTTTAAATTTCATTTAAATTTGAAATGGGGATTTGTGAAACCCTCAGAATTCATTTCTGGAAATGACCTAGATAAAAATTGCTCCAAAAAGGTTCAAGAAAATGTTCATGTTGCTCTCTGAAAATATTGGACAGAGATAAAATTCAAACCAATATTTTTAGGAACTCATAAATATTTATTTTGGCCATTTGGAATTAATGCAATAATTATTTGCATTGGATATATATATATATATTATATATGTCCAATAATTCTGATTTTTACTGTGGGTCTTTGGAATAATCCAATTAGTTCCTACAATAATTTTCAGAAGAAAATAAATTGGTTTAGTATTTTACTAAACCAGAAACAAATGTCAGAAAAATAGAAAAGAAAAACAAAATGGAAAAACCTACCTGGACCTTACCTGCGGCCTGGCACTGTGCAGCCCAACTAGCCAGCCCGACCCATCCCCACCTCCCCTGTCGTCTTCCTCCTCTTGCTAGGAGGACGAAGGGCGCATGGTCGCCGCGCGCGAGCACACGCCGGCCACCTCCTGCTTCCCTACTCGCCGCAGGAGGCACCCGAGGGCGACACACACCCCCCTGAACACCAATCACTCTCTCCCGACCTTTCCCCCCTCCTCTGCTCTCTTCCCCGCTGCTGCACGAACGCTGCCGTCACCGCCGCTCGCCGTTGTCACGCTCACCATCTCCCCCTCCCCCTCTCGTCGTGCCCACGAGCTCCGCGCCGTTGCCCTGCATCGTCTTCCTCAGCCACGCAAGCCGGAGCGCCCCGAGGAGCCTCCATCGTCGTCCTCTTCACCGCCGGCCGCCGTGGATTCCCACCGCTCGCACGTCGCCGTCCGGCCTTCCCCGAGCCCGCTTCGAAGCCTACTGCATCGTCTGTGAGCCACTGCGTCGATCCCCCTCTCCCCTAGCTCGAATTCTTCCTCTAACACCGTCGCCGTCGCGGCCGAGAGCTCGGCTCCGCCGTTCATGTCACTGCCGTGGCCACTGTCACCTAGGGTCGCAACCGAGCACACCACTGTGCTCAGTGTAATGCCAGGAGGCCGTCGAGGCACTCTGCAGCCCCTCTCGAGCTCCGTAGCGCTGAACCCGCCGTTCCCGTAGCTCCGGCCACTGCCATGGTTGCCGTGACCATCGTCTCCGGCCACCCCACGGCCTCCCGCGTGTCCCACTAGATGCGCGCGAGCCTGGGCATCGCGTAGGTGGTCTCTGCCGCGCGTTTGGTCGCCGGAAGGCGATTTCCGACGCCTCCGCTGCATCTGGCCTCACCGGCGTCGAGTCGCCGGTGGGTTTTGACCCGCTGACCGGGGTTTGACCTCCCCCTTGTGTCACTGACGTGTGGGCCACCCCCCTGACATTTAGTTAGTATTAGTTTAACACTAATTAACCTAGGTTAGTTAGCTAGTTAGTCACTGACCAGTGGACCCGGTGCCCACTAATCCTAATTAGACTAAATAAACCCCCTGTTAACTAACTGAGTCACTGACGTGTGGACCCCACACATCAGGTTTGACTTGGTCAGCGCTGTTGACTTGCTGACGCAAGCATGACGCAGTGCTGACGCAGTTATTTCTTTTCTGGTTTTAAACTAAATCAGGAAATTCCAGAAAATGCTATAAACTTCAAAAATTCATAGAAATTCAACCGTAGCTCAGATTGAAATAAGTTATATATGAAAAATTATCAAAAAAATTCAATCTATCCATTTGTACCATTTTCATGCATGAAAAACCAACCTATACATGTTGTATAAGTGAAACACTAAAATAGCTTATATAAAGAGCTTATTTTGGAGATGCATTTGAATCTTTGGTTCAAATGGATTTCATCCAAATAAAAGCTAGTTGCATTAGCTCAATCAGCATCACATATTCATGCCATGATCATGCATCATATTGTTGCATATGGTTGTGTATTGATTACTGACACCGTTCCTTCTCGATAGGTCTTGCTCCGGAGACCGTTCCAGAGTACCTGTTTGAGGAGCAGTGCCCCCCTGTTGATCTACCAGGCAAGCAAACCCCCTTGTTCATTCCGATACAATCCTACTCTCCCGCTCCTGCTCTCATTTATTGCATTAGGACAACAACGATTCAACTGCTACTTTATGCTGCGGTAGTTGAACCCATTCCTCTGCATGACCTGTCATTGCCACAGTAAATAGTTAAAACCCACTAGCATGTGTAGGAGTTGATTGAGCCATGTTGTGTTCTTGCCATGCCATGCCTGCTATTGCTTAGAGTTGTGTCAGGTCTGATTCATCGGGAATGAATTGGAGTGGTACGATATGTTCTGGTGCTGAGAGTTAAGCGTGTGAACACGATTTGGTAAAGGTAGTGGTGAGAGGCCATGTAGGAGTACATGGTGGGTTGTCTCACTGGAACCATCCTTAAGCACTGAGTTCCGTGTATGTTGTCCAATTACTAGCTACTACCACACATTGGAATGCTTAAGTGCCCCTCTCGACTTATTAGCCAACTTGATCTCTGTCCAGGAGTTGCAAATAGTTTCTGGTGTTTGTAGGTAGTGTTAGTAGTCTACCAAGTGGCACCCAGCCAGGTGGGCTTGGGACAAACTAGGCACAGTGGCACGGTGTACCAAGTGGCACCCGGATGGTGGGCTTGGGAACCCTGCTCACATCGTTTGGGGCCGTGAGCGACACCCCGGCCAGATCTCCTTGCGGATGGAACCCGAATAGGCGATAAACCTGGATGAGAGACTTGCGTGGTTAGTCAGGTCGTGGCCGACACCCTCGCTGGGCTTCCTCTTGAAGGTTGCCGAGTACATGTCGTGTAAACGACGATAAGTGGTGAGAGCATGTGTGAAGAAGTACACCCCTGCAGGGTTATCATGATCTATTCGAATAGCCGTGTCCTCGGTTATGGACTTCTTGGATGCTTACATGGTACATAGACAACTTAAAGTGGATACTCTAAAATGCTCAAGACAAGTGTGAGTGCTATGGATGGCTTTCTCGTAGGAAGACGAGGATGAATCCATAGTAGTGTATTGATGTGGTGATTAGTGGACTCATGTGCGCTGCCTCACCTCAAAGAAGTTTCTCGTTGTCGTAGAACAGGATAGCCACTGAGTCAAAGCTGGCTTGCTGCAACTAAACCCCACATTACCTTCTTGATACAAATGCATGTATGATAGGATCTGATGTAAGTCTTACTGAGTACCTTTGTACTCACGTTTGCTTTATTTATGTTTTGCAGGTGAGACATCTGTCTCACTAGTAGTACCGCTTGGACTTCGACGAGTAGCTTGTTACCTCAGCTACGACCTTGTACCCTTGGGAGGGACTTGTAGATAGTCAGGCCTCTTAGCCTTTTTATTTTGTAATTGTCTGTACTCAGACATGTAATGCTTCCGTTGCTTGTATGCTCTGAATGATGGGTCATGTGACCCCTATTTGTATTTAATGCTATGTGGCTCTTCTGGGCCTTTATCTATATGAGTTGCGTTATGTTGTGATGCCATGTTGTACAACACATACTTGCATGTCATGCGTACGTGTGACATGTATTGCTATGTGTGGGATCCGACAATCTAGTTGTTTATCCTTGGCAGCCTCTCTTATGGGGAAATGTAGTCTAGTGCTTCCTTGAGCCATAGTAGTTCGCTACAGCCCGGTTCACCTGAGTCCTGCTAGCCCAGCACTACTGCTCAGGACACTTGACTGGCCGGCATGTGTTTCACTTCGTTCCTGTGTCTGTCCCTTCGGGGAAATGTCACGCGGTGACATCCGGAGTCCTGCCTAGCCTGCTACAGCCCGGGTTCCCCAGAGTCCTGTTAGCCTAGTGCTACATCCCGGATTCACAAGCTGCTGACCGACATGCTCGATGTGAACATGTATGCCTGTCCCCATAGGTTAGTGCCGCTTTGGGTTCACGACTAGCCATGTCGGCCCAGGTTCTCTGTCATATGGATGCTAGCGACACAATCATATACGTGAGCCAAAAGGCACAAACGGTCCCGGGCCAGGGTAAGGCGACACCCATGGGAATACCGTGCGTGAGGCCGCAAAGTGATATGAGGTGTTACCGGCTAGATCGACGTGACTTGGAATCGGGGTCCCGACATAATAAAGAGAAACGAAGAGCATCTCTCTCTCCATCGCATACCCCCTGTACGCCCCTTTCACGTATGCACACAAAACTATCTCCAGGTCCTCTAAAAGTAAGCCCCCAGAAAATTCACGCATGTTTCATCTTTCTCTCGCGATATATGCAATGACGATCATTGTATTTGAAGCGAAAGCACGATATGTACATTGGACTTTAGAATCCACTCATTACGGTCACCATTTACGTTTAGTGGTTATTATGCAGTCACGAGCTCACCGTACAACTCTGTATTTGCTCATGACATGACTAGTTGACCAGTTAAATGCTCCACGTGGCACCTCTAGTGTTGCATCACATTATCTCACTACCATCGTGCCCACCTGTCGACTTGTATCTACTCTACATCTACAATCTTATAAAATGCATAAAATACACTCTTATAAAAAACAGAGTTGGTGATGATGGTGTGCCTGCCATCCTGCAATATAGGCCGTCCGATTTATATCTAACGGATAGGAAAGAAACTATGGCAATTTTGCAAAAAGGTACCCACACACCTCTCCACATTTGCAAATAAGGCCTTCCCTCATTCATCGTTTTCTCTCACAAGATAAACAAGTCATACAAATGCATCTTGATGTTACGTGCAACGCACGGGCATCTTGCTAGTAAGAATGAAAACAAACGACAAAAAAAATTTGGACGGTGGTTCGAAGTCATGACCGCGGGCACAACGGACAAGGTGGCCTTGTATTGATATGCTGAGCCGTCTGTTTTAACACACAAGAGCTGGTGTGGTGATTATACACACACGCACGCATGCACACGAACTGCATCCATGCAACACTCACACAAACACATGCACCCACGCACGCACGCAACACTCACATGTACACACGCATCCACGCATGAACGCAACACTCACACGCACGCACGCAACACTCACACGCACACACGCACGCATGCATGCACACACCAGTACACCACACGACCAACACACACTCTCACGCTCAAGTGCTCAACCTACACGTGCATGCGCACACATCAGGCCCTGACAGACACATACACAACCAGGTGATTCCCGTGCACGGGTTGGAGCCTTGTCGCGCCTGCGTAAATTTTTTTTATCTGACCTTTTACCTATGCGAACTGACAGGTGGGACCCACAATGAACATGGTCAATTTAACTAGTCAACATGGCACCATGCAGACTATTTGGCCAGTCAACAGAGTGCAATCCGATGCTGAGCTGTGAGCAAGTGACCGTATAACCACCGCAAAACGTATATAGTGACCGTAATCAGCTTATTCTGAAGTTCGGTGACCGTATTACGCTTTCTCTCTGTAGGCCCTCCAAAACTACATCTCTACACGTTCTCGCATGTTACATCTAACAACTATGCAATACAGCACTACTACACTCTAACACAATAAATACTATGTGTTTTTAGTTTTACTAGATATCATATTGTTACTTAGAATTATTCTGTTTGCATACATTAAAATTGCCTTTGAAATGTATGGCCAGTATCATCTACCGCACGGGAAAAATCCTGCCCTTCCCTGTTTAATCGGGTTTGTATCGATGGATCGTGCGAAACAACAAAACTATAGTACTATACAGTACAAGTGACAGTTCATTGGGCCGTCGTGTCGTCTACTCCTCCGTTGTAAGAGTGGAGCGCTCGCTTTCATAAATCTTCCAGTCCCTTTTGCCGACATGTGGGACATCAAGCTACCGGGTCCACGTGCCATACCGGAATACAGTGCAGAGCAGCCGGGGTGAAGCACCCCAGTCATGGCGCCGGTGTAGTAATGAGAAATGAGGCGTCAAATCACAAAGCTGCACCTTTCCCGCAGTTAAGTTGGAGGGACGAAGCAACCATCATTTCACTCGTTGCTGAATCCGCTTCTCCCTCATCTTCTTCAACTTAACCACGTGTTGCTTCTGCCATTGTTCTGCCTCATGTGGGACGCATATCGGCTTGGTAAAGCATTGACACGCGGGACCGCATGTTAGTAAACCGCCAGGACAACGTCCTCCGAAAATAAGAAGTCTAATCCTAGACTTACAAAGGGCTACGTAGCTGCTACGTATACTTTCCGTCTAATCTATATATGCCCCCCTGATTTTCAGGTGGGGTGGGCCTAATCCTCTCCTTTAATCCAATCAAATAGTCCCACATCACATCAGTTTGTAACTTTACGTAAACCATTACGTGGATGTAGCATTGCTCAAATAAGAAACCTCCCCCGCCATCCGCGCGGCAAAATCACCTCCTTTTTACTAATCTTGATTCTATAATTTTTTAGATCAATATAATTGAGATTTGTATAGATAGCACACAGGAGCAAAACCAAGTGGTACGGTTAAGGGCATCCACAATGTGTAGCCAAATGTGAAAATAGCTTTTGGCATCATGGGAACCATTGTGGACGGTGTTGCCAAAGCCAAAAAGATGGAACCGAAGCTCCCTGATTGATTGATTGAAGGAATAGAAAAATGCAACGTCTCTCCTCTTTCTCCCATGCTTGGACGCATGTAGTACAGTATAGAGCATAGAGTCTACTCCCTTGTCCCTTCTATCACAAATCACAAAGCAGTGAGGCGTCAAATCACAAAAGCACGGACGAAGCAACCATCATTTCACTCTTCGGTGACTCCGCTTCTCCATCGTCTTCTTTGAGAAGCCATCTCACCGCATTAGTTACTCCTAGTAGTACTAGTAAATGACTTCCTGGATGCAAATAAGGCGGTTGTCTCGGCTTGCAGGCGGCACTTGCGAACGACTTACCGTGGTCTCCCTCAATGGTGTTCTCCGTCGAACGCACTTTGCCAAACCACCAAAAAAATATCGTCGACGTCACCGCAATGGGGAAGGAAGTCAAATATAGTTACTACCTCCATTTTTTTGTACACAAGGCCAGTATATAAAAATTACAATTTGCAAAGGGCCACTAACACTAATCGAGGCAAAATTGATGGGGTTAGCAACCAAGGACATTAATATCCCCTGCATGCATGCAGAAGTGAGAAGGTTGGTTTGCATGGCGCTGCATTAATCAAGCAATGAGGAGTGAGATGGTTAGCTCTTTGGTATTTGGAGAAAAAAATACGCATTAATTGACACGTGAAACGAGGATTTGTATCGATTAAATTCCGTGAAGGAAAACCCAGCCTTTCTTTTTTAACACTAGTACTCCTAGTACGTACTTATCCTGTTTGGGTCTTGGCCTTGCATTGCCAAACTTCGCCACACATTTTTGCCAAGCTTGCCTAAAGTTTTCAAAATGAGAAGGAGGTACACTTGCGCACGGCTATCGCGGTCGCACCGCACCCTCACACGGTCGCTCCTGCACGCCGCGGTCGCACCACACCCTCACAGTCGCTCTTGCACGCCGCAAACCCAACCAAGGGAACGCACCCTCACTGACACGTGTTGTCGCATGTGAACACACCAAACTCAGCCATCCTATCGCTGACACATAATTTTTGTTCATAGAGTATGTTTATCCAACCGCATGTTGGGGAGTATCCGTACGGCCCGTGCGGTGGTCTGTTGGGGAAGAAGAAGAGATGAGGAAGAAGGAAATAAGGGTTAGGAGACGTAGGATATTCATCCAACCGCCTGAAATGGTAGACTGACCCAAGTCAGGCGACTTGCATAACAAATATATATTTTTACATAGCAAAAGATCCATAAAAACAACAACATAAAGAAAAACTATCACTGCTCGCGGAAAGAGACGACCTCGTCGTCTTTGGCTGCCGGCGCGAACCAGCCGTCGCTGCCGACGTGTGTCTCCGCACCATGGTTGTCCTTGGCCTCTAGCTACTCGTTCAAGCGGAGCGTGCAGGCGCTCTGCACGGACGAGAGCACAGCCCGGTTCAAGTCGAGGACGTCCGGTTCCACCTATAGGAGGGCCTCGATGGCAGTGGCATCCGCGCGCTTCGCGTAGAGTCGAGCCTCCTCCGCCCGGTTCAAGTCCAGGATGTCCGATTCCGCCTGCAGGAGGGCCTCGATGGCAGCGGCATCCGCGCGCTCCGCCTCAAGTTGAGGCTCTGCCGCCCGGTTCACATCCACGACATCCGGTTCCACCTGCAGGAGAGCCTCGATGGTAGCGGCATGCGCGCGCTCCACGTCGAGTTGAGCCTCTGCCTCCCGGTCCTCCTTTAGTATCGCCATGTTGAATCGCTGGTCCGCCTGCACCATGGGGGACTCGGACGGCGGCACGAAGTCGACGTCCATCGTCTCATACCCATCGGGGGCCTTCTGCGCCGCGACCTCCGCCATGAACATTGGATCGGCTTCCTCCTCCTCGTAGCTTGGCTCCAGAGAACTCGGGGATTGGCCCGCCGCAAAGTGAGCTTGGGTATGGAGGTCTGTGGCGCCAACTGCCGCCGCGATTTCTGTGCGGCGCTCCGGCTTCAGCATCTTGTAGTAAGTGATCTTGCGGCGCACCATGACTTTCCGGTGAACTAGGGGACGCTTGATGCGGGCTAGGGGATCGAAAGGTGGGGGAATGGGCTGGAGATTTGGTGTGGTTTTAGGGCAGTGGCTGGCGTAGGCCGAGCAGCGAAGGTTCTGGTGTGAATAGTGGTTCCGGTGACGACCGGTCAATCGGTTTTGACTGTACATCGCTCTTGTCGCGTTCGCGTTGCAGCCCGGCACGCTGGACCCGCCACGTCGCTCACCGAATGGAACGCGCTTCGTCTTGCGTTTTCGCTCGCTTGTGGGACCGCATTTGAGAGCAAACCGACGTCCCTCCCCCTCCCCCGCCCGCGTCATTTATTATACCACCACTCCCTCCGTTTTATATGGAGTAAATAAAAACAGTGGGAGTATACTACGGATGAGGATCCCCTGACGTGGCCGAACCCATTGAGTAACTGACATGCGGGGCCTAGCAAGCATGGGGTCCGCCAGTAAGTGACCAAAAGGGAGGGTAAGGCAGAGATACCTACGTCAGAGGATCCACTTCCACTATACTACTTTGACCAAATGTTAGAGTAATAATATATGACATGCAACTTACACAAAGCATACAGGGTCTAATGCGTTTTTCGAGGCTAACTTTGACCAAATGTTAGAGTAATAATATATGACATGCAACTTACACAAAGCATACAGTCAAATTCGTATGTGAAAGGAGTTTCCAATGATATAGTTTTTACATTATACATCTCATGTACTATTAATCTTGTCAATAGTCAAATTGGAAACCATCTCGAGTACAAATCTAGGAGTACGTACGAATCTAACAATATTGATTGGGAGTTGTTGAATGTTGATACCTTTTTGATCAAAGTAGATATACTTTGACTACACATAAAACTTATATGTAAACTAGAAAGGATAGGAGGGAGTATATTGTACGTTCAAAAACGAAACGAACATTGAATACCCTTTATATATGATTTGTATATGCTATGATCACCGGTTCAAAATTTTGAATCCGCCTTAGGTATCACGTGCCCCCACTCATTCCCTCTCGATTTCATCTCGGGGTATGGAGATCTATTGAAAGAGGACTAGGGTGGGTACATGCGAATGATACTCGGCAGAATGTTCAAATGAGGCATGCGGGAGGATGTACTCGACTGGAGGGCGACATGATCGATGGAGAAGAGGGTTGGAGAGGAATGAGAAATAAGCAAATGCCACATGATTATACTTGAACGGCTCAAATAAACAATAAGTTGTCTCTCTTGGCCTACATAGTGAAAGGCCTAATGCGCAACACGGAGCACTGACGCTCGAGCATGGCCGAGAAAACAGGGAAACAGACATGTGGGGCACACCCGTCGGGACGACGTAGCGCAGACTAGTCCAATGGAGGAGCTGGCCGACGACCTCCTCGCCACCGACAACCGTTCATGTGGGTCGTTGGGGCCAACAACGGGGCACAACTCCAGCACTGCCTTTGGACTCGGCGACCGCAGTGAGCGACACGCTCATATCGTCGCTAGACATGGTCGGTTTCAGTTTGCCGAGGGTGGCGTTAGTGTTGTGGCATGACCAATGGTATGTTTGGTTTGTGCCCAAGGTTGCCCCATCAAAGCGTTGGGTAGCCAAAATTTTGGTTGAGGTATTGGTTGCCCATGATTTGGCCGACATTGGCAAGAAAAATGAACTTGAGTTGGCTAGAGTTCATTCACTACAGGAATCAGCTATTTTGCCGTCTGCCACGGCGGACGGCAAAGGCATGAACGGCAGACGGCAAAGGCCTTTGCTGTCAGCCGCAGACGGCAAAAGGCTCCGACAAAGTAGGCTACGGTAAACAGCTACTTTGCCGTCTGCTTCCTGGCGGCTGACGGCAAAGGCCCTTTGCCGTCTGCGGCGGACGGCAAAGAGAGTGGACGGCAATAATTGCGCTGTCAGTCCGTTAAGTGGCTAACGGCAGGCCTTTGCCGTCCGCCGCTGACAGCAAAATTTCTAGTGTCTTTGCCGTCCGCCGTATGATGTCATCTACACGTCACTACATGGCAGGTTCTTTGCCGTCTGCCACTAATGGCAAAGTGCAGGTTCTTTGCTGTCTGCCACTGATGGAAAAGTCTTTGCCGTCTGCCACTGTAGGCAAACTGACCAAATGGGTCAGCTCCCAGGAAGCACAGCTGGATGCCACGTGTCTTCTTTGCCGTCCGCGGCAGACGGCAAAGAGCCCGTTGCCGTCGGTGGCAGACGGCAAAGAGCCTGCATATTGGCTCTTTTATCTGTTTTTTTATTAAATCCAACAATTTTCATCACAAATATATATGACATATATAGATATATTTCAAAAGGCCATTACAGAGCAAACATATAAGATATCCAACACATAACTTCATCATCCAACCATATATATTACATGCATAGTTCCATCATACATAACAAGTTCAACATAGAGGCATCCAACCATATATATTACAATAGTTTCATCCAACGACACATGCATAGTTCAACGATACAAAAGAAACAGAGAAAGGGATAAGGAGCACTCCATCTATGCAAGCTTTCGTCAAGTGAATGAAATCTGCAAAATGAAAAATAAGAAAGTTAGAACAAGAAGAGTAGAACAAGAAGAAGAGTAGAACAAGAAGAAGACTAGAACAAGAAGAGTAGAACAAGAAGAAGACTAGAACAAGAAGAGTATGTCATTTATGAGCTAACTTACGTGAAATGGATCATATATGAGCTAACTAAGTTGAAATGGGTCGTTTATGAGCTAGCTAAGGTGAAATGGATCATTTATGAGCTAACTTAGTTGAAATGGGTCGTTTATGAGCTAACTAAGGTCAAATGGATCGTTTTTGAGGTAACTAAGGTGAAATGGATCGTTTTTAGCTAACTTAGGTGAAATGGATCATTTATGAGCTAACTTAGTTGAAATGGATCGTTTTTGAGCTAACTTAGGTGAAATGGATCATTTATGAGCTAATTTAGTTGAAATGGATCTTTTTGAGCTAACTTAGGTGAAATGGATCATTTAAGAGCTAATTTAGGTGAAATGGATCGTTTTTTAGCTAACTTGGTGAAATGGATCGTTTATGAGCTAAATTAGTTGAAATGGATCGTTTATGAGATAACCTAGGTAAGATGGGTCATTTTGGAGTTAACCTAGGTGAAATGGGTCATTTTAAAGCTAACGTAGGTAAAATGGATCATTTAGGAGCTAATCTAGGTAAAATGGGTCATTTTTGAGCTAACTTGGATGAACTGGATCATTTATAAGCTAACCTAGGTAAAATGGGTCATTTTAGAGCTAACTTAGGTAAAATGGATCGTCTATGAGCTAACTAAGCTAATTATGCAATTTTTGACATAAGTAAGCTAAGTACAGATCGTTTTAGAGCTAACTTAGGTAAAATGGATGGTTTTGGAGGTCAGTAAGCTTATTAAGTCATTTTGGAGGAGAAGAAGCTTAGTCTAGGTCATTATGGTAAGCATTGGAGGAAATAAAGCTAAGTCTAGGTCTTTATGCATGTGTTAAGCAAAACACTAGATAAACTTACCAAGATCCAGGAGGTGTAGGAGCGGGGTGGCTCGTGTCGGTAGCTGGAGAAGGATCGTGCGATGCTTGTCTGGAGTTACGCTGCACCAAAGATCATTTCCAATGTCTTGTTAGCATGATGACACTCAAATGTTAAGACTAGCAAGTAATGTCCATTCAAATAAAACTCACCGTGGTCCCAGGAGCAATCACTGGCATCGACGGAGCGGTCTGACCTGTCTTCTCGCACACAGACTGCACATTTGGTTTTGACGACTCAGTCATACTAGTTAGTAATGAGACAAACACTACATGAATGTTTTGGCTAATCTGCAGAAGAAACTTACCACAAGGAGCTCGTACATGGCCCTTGCCTGCATGTCATTCCGTGCCCTCTCCTCCTCCATCATCTTTGTCGTCCTCTCCTCCAACTCCCGCTGCCTCTCCGCCGCCTCCGCCAGAAGTTTCTCCGTTCTATCTCTCTCACTCTGTATAGCAGCCCGCAACACCACTCACATGACCATTTGTAATCATTGATGGAAGCGCACACAATGTAATGGAGAAAGATAACTGAGTACGTATCACTAACCTTGATGGCGAGTTGCACTGGCCGTTCACAAGGCCTTATCTCAGGAGCGGAGCTCGACTGGCGTGCCTTGATCTCCGGGAGAGTGCTAGGACAACGGATAAGTCCATCTCCAATGGCTATGGAGCCATGGGACCTCCCGCCACCAGATATCATCACCAGCTCTGGATCAATGGGACCCTGGCTCGGGTTAAAGTCCTCCCCTTTCCTCGCCTTCCCCTCATCTCTATATCTCACGAGCTTGTTGTGGGAGGAGATGTTGGTGAAGTTGTTTGCATCATCGAGGTCAGACTGAGAGAAAGCCTTGACTTTCTTGAAAGAGGCAGTGTGGGCCATGGCATACAGGTCGTACACCTCTGGCACCTTATCCGCCTTATTGTAGCGTGCCTGAAAGAGAGAAACAATGAAAATTAGTAATTAAAGGGCTCAAGCTAGCATGATGAATGAATTGCATGAATCATGAAGCAAACCACATACCCAGTTGCGCCCGGACTGATATAAGTTGGAGCTGCCTTGATGGTGTGGCACACCTTCCATTTGGGCACGTTTGTACTTGGCCTCGTTGTGGAGGGCTAGCCATTGTTTTGAGCACCACTCATCGACCAACACCTCCCAACAATCCATCCGATCCGCACACCATCTCGGAGGCGCCTAAGTTAGCAAATAGAAACTTGAGCGCTACAGCTAAGAATTACTAAATGAAGGAACTTAAGTAGAGAAGGCCTTAAGAATTACCTTCATGTACTGCTCCTTACTCAGGAACTTATCGCGGCACGCCGTCTTGGTCTTCTTGATACCACGCAAGGCGTAGTAGTCTCGAACAGCCTGCACCCGAGCCTCGTGCCGTAAGTTCTGGAGTAGGCACTTGCAGACGTTCTCGATAACATGTGCCGCGTCCTCCTCGTATCCCTCCTCACACCTGTAGAATGTCTGCAATCAAATGAGACAATATTGATTATTACAATTAATAACTAGCTAGTTGAAGATTTTTAAATGTGTAAAGGAGAAATTACCCAGAACTTTCTGATCACCATGTCTGCCCTCGTGTCGCACACGACACCGTCGATAATCTCATCCGGCGGGGCCGGGGCAGCCACGTAGTGCTCCCAGCTCAATCCAAGCTCTGGAAGCCGACCCTCACCAGGCAACGTGACAAACCCCGGGAAGTTTTGCCGGCAAAGAACTCCAAGGATGGAGTTGGGCCGGCGGACACTATGATGGTGGTCCCAACCCCTGCAGCATGACAAGGCCAACGCATTAGTTATTTGAAGAAACGTGAATGCAGAAGGTACAAAAATATTAAATGCACTTACGTACCTCTCCCCATCAGGGAAAATCAACCACCTCTGCTCGCGGGTCACCGGCACGGACGGGAGCAGTGTAGCACCACGCTGGTAGACGTTGCCCCCTCCTGCCCCTCCTCATCAGTCAGCTCCCCGCCATCATCAGCATGGCCACTCGGCTCCCCGCCATGCTCAGGCTGACCTGACCAGGTACCCCATCCAGACATGTGCTCCTCCAGGGTCTCGTGGGCCGAAGGCCCGTCGACCCGAGGCTCGTGGGCTGAAGACTCGTGGACCGGAGTCCGTGTAGCCTCCTCCTCAGACGAGTCCACCCTAGCAGTCACGTGCTCGGGTGAAACAGCTGGGGGCGGTGGTGAGGAAGGCGTCGTAAGAGTCACCCCACCTCCTCTCCCGCGACCACGTGCTCCACCTCCTCTCTTCTTCTTACCTCGTCCCCTGCTGGGCACCGCGGTCGACGAAGAAGGGCCCGGCGGTGTCGCCATACTGTCCAGCAACGCTCGGTGGAGAGGTGCGTGTGGAATGGAAGACCTCGCACCACGCGCCGACGAAGAAGGGGCCTCGGCGCGCTCCCGACCAGCGCCCACCATCTTTCAACACCTGCCATGACAAAGAATAAACGAAATTAGTACAACATAAAAAAAGTACCGACATGAATAATAATATGTATATCACTTAAGTGTATCATCATCAAGTATAGCATAAAAAAATTGAATACCTGACACTACTAATAATCTCGATCAGTATCATCAATAAATGCATAATCATCACCATCACTATAATCAATGATGGGCTCATAGGGTTCATTGGCATCAACATGTGCAAGGCCACCTTGACGTAATTGGTCAAGCATTGACAGGTCATCTGCAGCAGTAACCTCTTCTTGTTCCGGCTCTTCTTGTTCCTCCTCTGGGGTGATGTCGGATTCATTGTCGCTGTCTACTTCAATGTTTTGGGGTGAAGTATAGCGGTTCTTGAAACACTTTTTGGAAAGACGTGTCTCTTGGAAGAATTCTCCTTCATATGTGTCTGGGTTAATGTGAGGTTCATAATCCTCTTCCTTTGGGGGAGAAAGTCTAGCACGTGGCGGCACTTCATAAACGACATCCCAACCTTTCAGATTTGGATTAGTTTGGCAGGCCCACAGTAGATAGAATACTTGGGTCGCTTGTTGAGCCATAATATAGACATCAGGAACATCTAAATGAGTGCTTTGGTTGATTTCAACTAGCCCTACATGTTCATGAGTCCTTCTAGTCTCCTTCGGCTGAAACCAATAACATTTGAAGACTACGACATTCGGTGGGTTTTCACCATAGAACAGAAGTTCATAAATTGCTTCAACTCTCCCATAATACTCGGTACCTCCTTCGCCGATAGCAGATACACAACAATTTGTAGGCTTTCGGTCGGCAATAGATAGCTCTTTGCCATAGGTACGAAAGCGATACCCGTTGATGTCGTACTTGTCAAATGAACGGACCTTATAGTCAAAACCATTAGCGACTTGTCTCAATTCGGCATCCATAGACTCTGAATTAGCCTACAAGTTTAATATGAAAGGATTGTTGCATTATGCACAAATTAGCGAATGAAATGAAATTGTCTAATAGAAATTACCGTTTGTTTGAACCAAGAGATGAAACCGGGATAGCCACCTCCTTGTTTTGCGAGAAGCTCATACTCTTCGACGGAATCCTTTTGGATCTCCGCTCCATACGAGAATATGGCGACGTATCGACTGTATGACATATCCAGGAATAAGAGTAGTTCAAAGGAAATAGAAGTTGCGAAACAATGTACCGAGAACTTACTTGATGTATGGCCGCACTTCTATCAGGTTGTTGAAGATATACAACGAAATGGTTCGCCATTCTTCGTTATCCAAAGATACTGGATGTGAAACACTAGCTGGTGCGAGATTCCCTTTGAATAGCCTGAGGTTGGATCCACCCTTTTTAGGCTCGTCAGCATTGTACCGAGGCTTCGGATTATGCAAATGACGATTTTTGGCTTCGTAGTGCGCTGTTACGAAGTTTGCCGCCTCCTCTATGATGAATGCCTCAGCCATCGATGCTTCAATTCTACGTTTATTTTTACATTTATCTCGAAGCGTCTTCTGCATCCTCTCAGTTGGGTAGCACCAAGATTTTGCACGGGCCCCCCCAATCTTGCCTCGGTCGGGAGATGCAAAATCAAATGCTGCATTGGATTAAAGAAGCCCGGTGGAAAGATCTTCTCTAACTTGCAGATCAACTCCGGCGCCAACTCTTCCATTTCTTCTAGCACGCCAGGCGATAGTTCTTTCGCACAAAGAACACGGAAGAAATAGCTGAGTTCTGCCAGTACTAGCCATTCATCCTCAGGGATGAAGCCACGCAACATCACCGGCATTACCCGCTCAATCCATATGTGCCAATCATGACTCTTGAGACCAAATATCTTCAGTTTATCAAGATTCGCTCCCCTCTTTAGATTCGCTGCATACCCATCGGGGAACATCAACTGCTGTTGCACCCACAAGAGAATTTCCCTCATAGATGGCCTTCCAAGATTGAACCATGCCTTTGGCTTCGTCCAGTTCTGCTTTCCTTTCGGTTCTTTCATGTTTTGTAACGGCCTATCACATAGCGCCTCCAGATCGACTCTAGCCTTAGTATTATCCTTTGACTTCCCATCTATGCCGAACAATGTACCAAAAAGTGCCTCAGCGATATTCTTCTCAGTGTGCATCACGTCGATGTTGTGTGGGCAAAGGAGGTCTTTGAAGTAAGGCAGATCCCATAAGCATGTTTTGTGAGTCCACGCGTGCTTAGTATTATACCCCTTGAAGTACCCTGGACGTTGTGGATCTGGCTCGAGAGCGTTTAACTGATCCAGGGTCTGTTGGCCTGTCAATGCAGGTGGTGCAGAGTTTTTGACAACTCTACCCCTGATGAAGTTCTTCTTGTCTTTCCTGAACTTATGGTGAGGATCCAGGAACTGTCTATGCATGTTGAAGTAAGAAAACTTGCGACCGGCCTGAAGCCAACGAAACTCAAGAGCTCCCTTGCATGTGGGGCACGGGAACCTTCCATGCACACACCAGCCAACGAATAGCGCATACGCCGGCAAGTCATGCGTCGAGTACATGTACCAGACACGCATTATGAAGTTCCGTTTGCTAAAGGCGTCGTATGTCTTGAACCCATTATCCCAGGCTTCTTGCAATTCGTCCTTAAGCGACTGCATGTACACATTCATATTTTTGCCCGGATAGTTGGGTCCTAGAATTATCAACGTCAGGAAAATGTTCTTTCTTTGCATAATCTGTCTGGGGGGGGGGGGAGATTGAGTGGAAAGACAAATACGGGCCAACAACTGTATTGGGCTGCCGTCATACCAAACACACTGAACCCATCCGTGCTGATGCCGACTCGAGGATGCCTCGGATCTGCCGCTTTGTCAGCATGTAATTCATCAAACTTTTTCCACGCAACACCATCCGATGTGTGTACCATCATCAGATTCCCATCTGCATCTAGTTCGGTTCTTTTGCCTGTTTTGTGCCATGTCATCTGTCTGGCCGTCTCTTCGACCATGAAAAGACGTTGAAGTCTTGGTACGATTGGCATATACCGAAGAACACTAACGGGGATTTTGGTCTGTGTCTTCTCACCCATACCGTTGTCTACCACAATATACCTGGAAGACTTGCAAATGGGACAATAGTTCAAGTCCGCATAGTCAAGCCTAAATAAGGCACATCCTTTCTCACAGGCATGTATCTTCTCATAGGGCATCTTCAGTGCACGGAGGATTTTGTCCGACTGGTACAGGTTTGCAGGCATTACATGGCCTTTGGGTAGAAAGCGTCCAAATACTGTCATAATTGCGTCATAGCATTCTCTGCCCAAGTTGAACTGAGCCTTCAGAGCCATTACTTGTGAGATGGCATCCAACTGACAAAGCTCAGTGTGCTCGTGGAGCGGACGTTTCGAAGACTCCAACATTTCATTGAAGGCCTTTGCAGATTCCTCCATCTCCTCGTCTGAATCCCGAGCATCATCATAGCCTTGCACCATGTTTTCCATCCCGGTACCATGCTCGTCGGTGCGACGACGATCCACCTCAGCTCGGTCACGTTGGGCAGACTCACCATGAAATGTCCACACCGTATAATCGGGTGTAAAACCACTCTTCTGCAGGTGTTTGCCCATTTCAGCCTCTGTCTTCTTTTCCCAATTGCCGCACCGGAAACAGGGGCACCAGGTTTTCTTTTGGCCATTTGCAAATGTGGCTTGCACAAACCCCTTAGTTTTTGTGAACCATTCAGCGCTCCATTTGTTCTGACCAGTGTGACCGGTATACATCCAAGCACGGTCACTCATCTTGACTTTCAGAGCTACTGGACACACAACAATTATATATGTAATTCACCATGTATATATTCATCAGTTGATCTACTTTGTCAATTTTATTACGTCCATGCAACCTACACTCTAATAGGTAATGATAGGTCCTAATCCCACCCGTGTATGTGTAGATTGGGTTCATTTTCCCATGCTATGCTCCGGATCCGACGCAAAATTTCGGCAGCACCTCCCCGCTGTTCTCCTGATACACGTCTCTGCAATAAACAAAGAGGATGTGTACCCGGAGAACAACAGGGGAGGCACTGACGAAATATATGCGTCGGATCCGGAGCAAAGCATATGGGAAAATGAACCCAATCTACACATACTCGGGCTGTCCATGGATAGCGTTGGACAATTCGAAAGAATCAAGGTTATAAATATGCAAATGCATGCATATTTATAACTATGACGCTTTCGAACGGGAGACACATATTGGTTACGCATACTGATGATTCAAGACACATATATAGCTAGCTATCAAGTTTCATCGGAATAGATCAAATAATTAATGGGGGAGGGAGGACTTGTCATTTGTGCTCACCCACGAACGAAGGGGTAGAGCTCGTCAAATGCACGGCGAGGTCGTCGAACACCAAACCTCGCAGCGATGAAACAACTGCACATTTAAAACTACATGATCAACACAATTATATATGATGTTTTTCATAACAAAATCAAAAAATATATGACCTAACTAATAATTCACAAATATATGACCCCATCGGCCTCTGGAAGGCCAAAGAACACCTTTTCGGGAGGTGTCGGTGGTCGGGGTGTCCTGTCGGTGTCGGGGTGCCGTGTCGGGGTCGGGGTGCTGTTTCGGGGTCGGGGGTCGGGTTGTCGTGTCGATGTCGGGGTAGTGCCGTGTCGGTGTCGGGGTGTTGTTTCGGGGTCGGGGTGTGGTGTCGGGGTCAGGGTGTCGGGTCAGGCTCGGGGTCGGGGTGTCGGGTCAGGCTCAGGGGGTCGGGGTGTCGGGGTCGGGGTCGGGGTGTTGGGTCAGGCTCGGGGGGTCGGGGTGTCGGGGTCGGGGTTGGGGTGTCGGGTCAGGCTCGGGGGGTCGGGGTGTCGTGTCGGGGTGCCGGGTCGGGGTCTGGGTACCGTGTCGGGTCGGGTTTTTTTCCTTTTCTTCTTCTTCCTCTTCTTCCTTTTCTTCCTTTTTTTCCTTCTTCTTCTTCTTCTTCTTCTTCTTCTTCTTCTTGTTCTTGTTCTTGTTCTTGTTCTTCTTCTTCTTCTTCTTCTTCTTCTTCTTCTTCTTCTTCTTCTTCTTCTTCTTCTTCTTCTTCTTCTTCTTCTTCTTCTTCTTCTTCTTCTTCTTCTTCTTCTTCTTCTTCTTCTTCTTCTTCTTCTTCTTCTTCTTCTTCTTCTTCTTCCTCCTCCTTTCCTTTTTCCTCTTCTTCTTCTCCTCCTCTCCTCTTTTTTCTTCTTCTTCTTCTTCCTCCTCTTCTTTTTTCTTCTCCTCTTCTTCTTCTTCTTCTTCTTCTTCTTCTTCTTCTTCTTCTTTTTCTTCTTCTTCTCCTCTCCTCTTTTTCTCTTCTTCTTCTTTCCTAAAACTAAACTAAACCTAAACCTAAAACTAAAAAAACAGAAAAAGGAAAAAAACTAAATCTAAACCTAAAACTAAACTAAAACTAAACCTATAAACCTAAAACTAATCCTAAAAATAAAACTAAATCTAAACTAAACATAAAACCTAAAACTAAAAAAACAAAAAAAAGGAAGCAAAGACTCACCTGGGTGGAGGAGGGGGGCGGTGCGGCCTGGGGCGGCAGAGGAGGGGGGCGGGGCGGCCTGGGGCGGCGGCGCCGGGCCCGGCCGGGGCGGCGGGGGCGGCGGGGGGCGACGGGGCGGGGGGCGCCGGGGCGGCGCGGGGTGGTGGGGCGATGGGGCGGGGGGCGCTGGGGCGGCGGCGGGGTGGTGCGACGGGGGGGTGGAGAGAGGTGGGAGAGAAAGAGAGAGAGAGAGGGGGGGTGTGGGGCGCGGCCGTTAACACGTGGGGCCCTCCCTCTTTGCCGTCCGCCGCCCTTTGCCGTCCGCCTTCTTGCTCTTTGCCGTCCGCTAGCGGACGGCAAAGAGGGGGGCTGTTAGGTTTTTTTTTGCAGCTCGTCAGTGGGGCCCCTCCCTCTTTGCCGTCTGCTAGCGGACGGCAAAGAACTGGCTGATGGCAAATTTGGTCTTTGCCATCAGCCAGTTCTTTGCCGTCTGCTTTTTGGAAGCTGATGGCAAAGAGCTTCTTTGCCGTCTGCTAGCAGACGGCAAAGAACTGGCAGATGGCAAAGTAGCTGATTCCAATAGGGATTGGCTGCCAAAGAAATGGCAACCATCCAAACAAAAACCAATCTTTGGGTCATGACCAAAATTTTGGTTGAGGTATTGGTTGCCCATGATTTGGCCGACATTGGCAAGAAAAATGAACTAGAGTTGGCTAGAGTTCATTGGCATGCCAAAAAAATGGCAACCATCCAAACAAAGACCAAACTTTTGGTCATGACCAAAATTTTGGCAAGGTGCACTTTGGCCACAATCCAAACACACCCCAACACCCGGCATGTCGAGGCTGCACAGGGCGCCGCGACGCGTCCGCGGAGTGGTGTAGCGCGGCCAACTGCATCCTCTGGACCTGAGACCATGCCGGGTCATCTTGCTTTTTCAATGACATGTGGGGATCGCATGTGAGCAAAGGGCATCTCCAACGTTGCCACGACCGCAGCTGACTACCCTGGCACACCAAAATCCTCGTCCCTCGCGCCGTTGCGCGGTGCGTTCCCAGCCGGCGCCAGCTGCCCGCATTCATGCGTCCGTTCGTATGTTGTCATTAAGAGGCTCGGTGCCCGCGGAACCAACTCCGGCGACTTAATGACGCACCCGGACGCTTGGCCTCACCGGAATGCGCTACTTAAAGCGGCAATGCCCAGCTAACCTCCACACCATAGCGCATCGTCCTCCTACCTGGAACCACACCCGCCATGACCGCAAGCGCGAACGCTCTGCGGAAGAGCTTGTCTTCGGGGATGGAGCTCGAGGTCGCCGCCCTCGCTCAAGTCGCCGCGCAAGCAGTGGCCACGCTGGCGGCCAACGACGGGAGCACCGTCAGCCACGCGTCCTACTTGCCGCTGTCCAACGTCCGGGACCGCCGAGGTCGGGGACTCCTCCGAGGATGAGTAGGGCATGGGAGGCGGCAAGGCATGGTGTGCCAACTGGCCGGTCTGTCTCTCGTGTTCTACTTTTCCTCGCCAGAGACCGCACCTTCACTTCACGGGTCTTGAACCCCACCCCCGTACATGGAGATCATAGATGGAGGACATCGGTCGCCGCCGTAGAATAGGTTTAGGGTCGGGTTTCTTTTATTTTTTTTCCTATAAAAGTTCGAAATGTAATGAAAATCTGCCGCGTTTGCATTAATCTCGGCCGGTGTATATGAACTTTCACAATAATATACATATTGTAGGAGTACTAGTAAGATGCCCGTGCGTTGCACGGAAGATCAAGATCTTGTGGGAGAAAAGGATGAACGAGGGAAAGCCTTATCTGCAAATGTGGAGAGGAGTGCGGGTAAATTGTCATAGTTTCCTTCCTATCCGTTAGATATAGATCGGATGGCCTATATTGCAGGATCGAACACATCTTTCTACATCTATGGGAACCTACGAAAGGGTTAACGTAAATTGCCTCTCTCTCTCCTCCCCTGATTTTCATGGTGGTGGGCCCCTCCCTCCCCCAATCTAAAATCAACAGCTCACACGTTTCACATTATGTTAATTACGTAACTGGGATTACGTAGGTGTAGCATTACTCGTCCTAAAAAACCCAACTAAGCCAACCTCCCAGCATATCACCCGGGAAAAGACCCGGCCGCGCCGTTTTAGTCGGGAATACCGGATTACTAGTAGTAGTATCGATGGATCGCGCAAAACAACATATTTTTTTGATGGGGCGAAGCACCTAGTTTAAAAGGAAAAAATGCGGTACACTCACAGCACTCCTGTCGCGGTCGCATTGCACCCCACACACGTTCGGTCCTGCACACGGCTCACGCAAACGGAACGCGCTTCGGCTTGCCTCTTCACTGACACGTGGGACTGCACTTGGAGAAACCGACCATGCGCCAAACTCCCCCCGCCCACCGCACGAAAATCCTCCCCCTCCACACCCAAAAATTCCCCCCAAATCCGATTCAACCGCCCTTCGGCCAACTAGCCAATAATATTCTCCAAAGCCCCCTCCCCCTGTCCCCCTCCACTCCATTCGCTCCGCCAAAGCTGCCCTCCCCGCCGCGCCGATACGTTGGCGCCGCCGTTCGGCGATCCTCTCGCTCCCATGGTACGCTCTCATAGACTGCCGTCCTCTAGCCGCGCCGCCACCTCTGGCTACGTTCTTGTGGAGGCGCACGGCGGTCAGCGCCGCCACCGCTGGTGACGTTCGTGTGGAGACGCACGGTGGTCAGCTTCTCCCACGGTACGCGCATTCTAGACTGAGGCCCCGTTCATGTCGGTGTAGCGCTGAATGTTAGCTGATAGACGCTATTAATCTCACTGTTTGCCGAAGTAGTTTACTGTCAATATGCTCTACTTAAGAAGCTTCCTTGCCCCATTCTGCACTCAATCTTCTTAGCTGAGATGGCATGCCAAGGCCGATTAGTTGCTAAAATATCCTGCCATATATTTATTGTGACGTAGATTGCTATGGTCACCTGTCTTCAGGTGAAGACATCTGAGCGGATGACCAACAAATCATTCAATGCGATGTTGTCTGCTTCCCACGAATCTTTCCCAGATGCGTCTGAGCTGCCACACACCTACAGTAAAATGAAGAATTTCCTTCGTGCAGTTGGAATTGGATATGATATGATCCATGTTTGTAAGAATAATTGTGTTCTGTTCCGGAAGGATTATGCCAACTTAAGTGAATTCCCGAAATGCAAATCATCAAGATGGAAAGATGGCGATGCTGTGAAGAGGATTCCTCATAATGTTCTGAGACATCTTCCAATTACACCAAGATAGCAGAGGTTGTTTCATGATGTTGAAACAAGAGAGGATGTACTGTGGCATTCTAGGAACGAGGAGTACATAGATCAGAATGTAATGAGCCATCCATCTCATGGCAGTGAGTGGAAAAGCTTCAATGATAAAACACAAAGTGTTTGCTGCTGACCCGAGAAACATTAGACTTGGCTTAGCTTTAGATGGATTTAACCCATTTGACCACCAGAGCGCCACATATAGCATGTGGCCAGTGCTTGTTATCCCTTACAACATGCCTCCAAATGTCTACACCAAAGAATCAAACTACATGATGGCCTTGCTCATCCCAGGTCCAAAAAGTCCTGGAAAGGATTTTGATTTGTTCATGGAGCCTCTTGTGGAGGAACTTCAACAGCTATGGAAGGGTGTTCTCACTCGAGACCTATATAGCAGCCCACCAGCTGATTTCTTTCTGCGTGCTGTTATAATTTGGTGCATCCATGATTATCCGGCTTTGGGCACTATGTCAGGGCGAACGACACATGGTTACAATGCATGTGTTCGCTGTGATAGGAATCCGCTGTCATACGCAATACTTAGCAAGATCTGTTACATTGGACACCACCGTTTCCTTGCCAAGGACAAGCCGCATCCTAGAAAATACCGAAGACATGTGTTCAATGCAAATCATGAAAATCGTGATGCGCCAAAGAGGCTCACCGCCGATGAGTTGCAAGTGGAATTAGAGAAGGCCAGGCATATTACACCAGGAAACCATCCTGGTAATGGTAGTGGGAAAAGGAAGCGTGGCAGGGTAGAAGAGAGATTATTGTTTACCCGCAGGTCCACTTTGTGGGACTTGGAGTATTGGAAAGATTTGGATCTGCAGCATAATCTTGATGTGATGCACATCGAGAAAAATATATGTGACAGCATTATTGGCACACTTCTTAATATTGAAGGCAAGACGAAAGATACCTTAAAATCTAGGATTGATTTGACACACCTGGGTATCAGAAAGGATTTGCAGGTGCAAGATGAAGGTAAACCACGGGATATGGCACCAACTGTGTACGTCTTGGACAAGGTAAAAAGAAAAGAATTCTGCGAGGTCCTATCACGTGTGAGATTCCCACATGGATTTGCTTCCAACCCTGAAAGGAGAGTCAGTGCAGATGGAAACAAGGTACAAGGGTTGAAAACTCATGATTGCCACGTCCTACTTCAAAGGATTTTACCTGTTATCATTAGAGGATTGGACCGCCCTGACTTATACAGAGCAGCTGCAGAGTTGGGGCAATTCTTCAGGGAACTCTGTAGTAGGAATATCAGGATATATGCTTTGGAGCGTCTTAGAGACAAGATACCAACTATCCTATGCAACCTTGAGAAGATATATCCTCCAGCCTTCTTTGATGTGATGGTGCATTTGGCTGTTCATCTACCTGATGAGGCACTACTTAGAGGTCCAGTGCAGTATGGCTGGATGTACCCTATTGATAGGCGGCTAGGCACTTTCAAGGGCTATGTTAGGAATAGAGCTAGACCCGAGGGTTCCATTGCAGAGGCCTACATTGCTACAGAAGCGTTGACATTCTGCTCAAAATACATTGAAACAGCTGATTAGCTTAGCAAAGAGGTGGGTGAAGACAATCCCGGGCTCAATGTTTTCGATTATTCTGTTTGAGTTACAGGGAAGAGTCGACAAGAGGACAAACCTAAAGATTTGGACAAAATGGTTTGGTATGTGTTGAATAACTATCCTGAGATACTACCTTACATCAAGTAAGTGCAGTACTGCAGCTTATACATCGTAATCTACTAAACTTGCAGCACATTCTTATATATTTAGATGTTTGACGCGATCACTATGTTGTGCAGCATCTACAAAGAGGAGTTACTGCCACAAAATCCAAGAAACATTGACAAACTGGTTATGGTAGGATTTGCGAAATGGTTCAAGAACCATGTAAGCTTTTGAAGTGCACTGTCAGTTTTTTTAATATATTGAGTACATAAGATGACCAGCTTGTCTATTTTCTAACCATAGGTTAAGAAGATGCGGGAGGATGGGCAGGCAGTTGATGATGCCCTTTACTCACTAGCAATGGGTCCTGATACTCGGGTAAGACATTATGAATCTTGCGTTGTTGGAGATGTGCGCTACAACACCCTTACACGAGACGAAGACAGGAAGACACAAAACAGTGCCATCATGAGCACGGATATGTATGACAAAGATGTATGCTAACATAACAGACATTATTCAGTTGTAGTATATCTCCAGTTTCGAGGATCATCGGTGTGTGGTTCTGTTGTGCTGTCGTTGGTATAACCTGTTTTCCAGGATCGCAAAACCCAGAGCTGATGATTATTTCAAATCCATCAATGTCAAGGCGGCGTACCAGACCAACGAGCCTTTTATTTTGGAAAATCAAGCAACACAGATATTTTTCTTGGAAGACACATTTGCACGTAGCGATGACTGGAGAGTATTGCAAAGGTTTGAGCAGAGGAATTCGTTTAATGAAGTTGCAGAACAAGATGATGCTTACACTGCTCCTGATGTACAAGATAACACAGATGTTCCTAATATCTTTGAGAACCATCACGTCAATGAAGCCGGCGAAAAGATTGCCTGTCGTGCTGTGGACATACAAGAGTTGATCAAGAAGAAGCCAACGTTCGAGGACGTTGAGGACGAAGAAGAAGATGACACCGTGGGGAATTACGATTCAGACTGATACACATGGCGAAGATGTTGACGCTGCTGCTGCGGATGATGATTACATTGCTTTTGTCGTATTTGCCTGTTAGAAGACGTTTTTTATCTACTATGTGAAATTGTGTTCGCTATGACAACTAAAACCTGATGAACATGTTGTTTAGTATTTTGCTGTGAGAACATCACTTGTTATGTATGCTGATTTGTGTTTGGTGATTGTATGACAACTAAAACATGATGACATTGTTGTTTAGTTGTACTCATATTTGGCTGTCAAACTTGAATTTGATGACATAGTTTGCTGTTGGACTACAATTTGCTCGCCATCTTCAAATGAGAACAAAGCTGACTCGACAGGGCCTCTGCTATTTATTTATTTATATGAGCAAAAGGGGATACCCCCTGATTTCCGTTAATAGAAATCATTAGATGTTCACAACACTACGCCCAGCCTGCTACACAGGTTTCATTCATTACTAGTTTCAGCAAAGTGCTCATGTCATAGCCACTGAATACATCACAAGTGCTACATACACTGCAAATAAAGAGACAATAATCTTACATAGCACATCGATTTTGACCATTATCTTCACAAGATCTTTCATCTCCTCATTGCTGTCAAGGCTGTTCAGCAGCTGTTGCTTGGCCATGATCAAAGGAACTGCATCTTTAACCTTCTGCTCTGCATCTTCCTCTTCTGCCGTTCCTTCAGTTACTTGTCCAACACCCCAACCTGCTGGTACTGGGATTCCTCGGCTAACCAAATAATCAATGTAGTTGCATTCCCCCACATCAGCAACTTCCCAGAAATACAAATCACACGAATCTTCCCTTTTCTGCACGAATCAAATTGGTAGATCATCAACCAAACTATTAAAAAAATCAGCAACTCAAAGCAGCAGAACAACACTTAAACATATTATTACCCCATGATTCGGGCATTTGTAGAAGACTCGGCCAGGGTTGCGAATTGTGGTTGAGACGCGACGGATGACTCTGCGTAATTTGCTGTAGTGGCACCACACCAACGGCAGCGGGTTGCGATGAGCAATTGGCTGCGGTGCGCGTGCCGGCGAGGGTGTGATGAGACCCATAGGTGATGGTATGGGTTGCGACTTGGTGCATATCTGGTTCTTGCCTGCTGAAGAGCAGGTGGACGAGCAGCCAGCGGACATGGTTGCTGTGGCCAGAGCTTCTGATGCTAGGCAGAGTAAGTAGAGAAGAGGAGAAGCGAACGTTGGATATGTCAGTTTCATTACTTGTAGAGTAGCATAGCACCATATATAGTCATAGTATAGGTTTGGATTCGAACCAGCTACAGGAGCACATCTTTCTTTTTTCTAAAACTCGGCAACATCTCTTTACTGGTACACTAGCTTGTTCTGTACGCCTTCCCAAGTCTTTGATTTTCTTTCCCTTTTTTTGCGAGGAAGGAAGGAGGACAAAATTGAGAGTTCCTGGGACTCGAACCCAAGACCTCTCGGTTGAAAACCAAGGGTGCTAGTCACTTATGTGGCGAACATTCCCTGTGAGGAGGACGACAGACGAACGCATTTTCCTCGCAGTTTTCTTCCTATATATAAAAAAGTATGCTACTTGGTGTCCGCTTAGTCAACAAACAATTGTGCCAACCTTGACCGTTGGATTGACATTCAATGCCTGTCGCTTTTCTTTAGTCTCTTCTTCCTCGAGCCGCCAAAGCCAAACCAGCGCCGGCGGGAGCGCCTGCTCCCGCCTCCCATGGCTGGCTGTGATCTGCCCCGGCTCCTGTTCGTTCCCGTCCGAGGCCTCACCATCGTCCTCCGCCTTGATTCGCTCGCCGCGGCGCCGCCCTTCGGTGTTGTCAACATGGTCAACAACCGAGAGGAATAAGGAGATGACTGTACATGGTGAGGATGACAGTAGGGACCCAGCAGCGCGCAGTAATTTTGTTTTTTCGGGATGGAGAAGGGTATCAACTGGGTTGTGCAGGACCCGTGGCCCGTCTAGCCCAGGCTTTTATTTCATATGTTTAGCACATGGCCAACCCAGTTTGTTTTTTTCCTTTCTGAAAATTGCTAGCCAGCTATTTTGTTTTTTGCAGAATAACCAACGTAGGCCTACTTGCTTTTCTACGCCCTGCTGGGCCGGAAATCTTTCAAGACGAGGAGGGATGCATTTTGCCCAGAAAATGGGCTATAAGTAATAAGAAATGGGCTATAAGTAATAATAAATGGGATGTAAAATGAAAAAATACAGCAAACAGACAATTAGTTCCAAAATATTGTTTTCTTTCGGATTTTGATATTTTAAATTTCATTGTTTTTGTGCGGGTAAAATTTCATTGAATTTAAATTAAGGTATATTTAGATTTAAAATTAATTTGAATCTGGCTAGAAATTTCGGGCTGTATGCTGTTTGGGACAGATTTGGAGGCTGACTTGTGGGTCTACTAGGTTGACGTGTACTTTGGCTTTGTCAACTTAGTCCACAAACGATTCTAGCAGCAGTGACCATTGGATGTTAATCCAATGGCCGTGCTGCTTCTTCAATATCTGATCTTCTTGCTCCAGCCGCCCAAACCAGCTCCGGTGGGACTGCCCGCTCCCGCCTCCCGTGGCCGGCTGTGCTGCCGCACAGGCCGCACTGCCCCACCCTACTTCATTGCTGGTCAAGCCATTCCTCTACTCACCCACACCTCCTGTTATTTTCCGGCGACGGCAGCCAGACCAGTAAACCCTCATACTCCCCACCGCGTGGGCAACCATTGCCGAGTCTTCCCCGGCTCCGTGTCATTCCCTTCCTAGGCCTCGACGTTGTCCACCGCCATGGTGCTCTTGGCGTGGCCTGGTCAACTTGGTCAATGAACGACATCCATCGGTCGTGGACTGTACGCGCAAAATAATGATTCCTCCACCTGACAGCTGGGACCCACCGTAAGGGCCTCTGTATTTCGTGAAAAAACGTTACCGCCGCTGACAGCTCGGACCCACCAACTATATCTTCGCACGCAAGGAAGTGCCTCCTTATTACGCACAAAAAAATGAATAGTCCCCCTGTTAGCTGGGACCCAGTATAGTGGCAGGCTGACTTGTGGGCCTACTAAGTTGACGGGGACGGAGGGCTTTGTCAACTTAGTCAATATGCACGATTCTAGCTCCAGTGACCGTACGATGTCCATCCAACGGCCGTAGTGCTTCTTCAACCTCTGGTCTTCTTGCTCCAGCCGCCCAAACTAGCGCCGGTCGTGCCTCGTGCTCCTGCCTCCCGTGGCCGGCTGCGATGCGGCGGAGGCCTCACCGCCCCCTGCTACTCCCACCGCTAGCCAGGCCATCCCTCTACTCACCCACACCCCTTGTTACTCTGCGGCGACGGCAGCCTCACACCGCAGCGAACCAGTGCCCTCATACTCCTCTACGCGTGGGCATCCACTGCCACGTCTTCCCCTACTCCGCGTCGTCCCCTTCCTAGGCCTCGCCGTCGTCTACCACCCTGGTGCTCTCGGCGCAGCATGGTCAACGTGGTCAAGGAACGGCTTCCATCGGACGTGGACTGTACGTGGAGAGGCTGACAGCTGGGTCCACGGCCGCAGCAAGGAAGTGCCTCCTTATTACGTGCAAAATAATTATTCCTCCACCTGACAGCGGGGACCCACCGGACGGGCCATCGTATTTCGCCCCCTTGACTGTTGGGACCCACCAGCTACATCTTCGCACGCAAGGAAGTGCCTGACAGTCGGGACCGACCTGGTCAAAGCGTATGTAGCGTTGTCATTCTGGTCGCGAACGTGTACGTACATATATATTGGTGGATGTAGAGGCGCGCACGTGTCGTAGTAGAGGCGGCCAAGGTGCAAGAAAGAAAATACGGCCACGTATGTGTACATACGGGCGGGGTCTCGAACGCCTACTCGCGCATACGTACGGCGAGGGCTCGTTGGCATGGCTGGGTCAGAACGGAGAAACAACGTCGTCGTCGTGTTCATGGGGAGGCAATGGAATGCGTCGTGTTCATCGGGAGGCAACGGAACACGTCGGAGCCAACCGGCTGGGTCGGAACGGAATGCGTGGTCGTGTTCATCGGGAGGGCTTGGACGGAACAGGCGATGGAAACAAGGCTTGGTGTACCGCACAACGGAGGAAACGGACCTCCTACGTTCGGAACGGGGTCCTGTTGATCGGGAGGGGTCTGGCGTACCGCAAAACGGAGGAAACAGACCTCCTACGGTCGAAACGGGGGTCTTGTTCATCGGGAGGGGTGTGGCGTACCGCAAAACGGACGAAACGGACCTCCTACGGTCAAAACGGGGGTCCTGTTCATCGGGAGGGGTGTGGCGTACCGCAAAACGGGGCTCCACGAGATACTGTTCATCTCCACCGTCGACCCCCTCCAGCCCCCACGAGCTACTGTTCATCCACCGTCGACCTCCTCCAGCCTCCACCTGCGACTGTTCATCCACGGGCTCCTGTTCATCCAGCCTCCACCGCGCGCTACTCCACCGGCTACTGTTCAACCAGCCCTCTCCACGGGCTCCTGTTCAACCACCCCTCCACGGGCTACTATTCATCCTTCCCTCCACCGTCTACTGTTCATCCTGCCCTCCACGGGGTGGTGCTATTCATCCAGCCCTCCACGGGGTTCTGTTCATCCAGCCCCAACCGGCTCGATCAATCGGGGTCATGTTCATCCAGAGGCAACACCACGGGGTCCTGTTCATCCACCCCCACCAGGAACTGTTCATCCACCCCCCCCGCAATGCTCACTGTTCATCCAGAGGCAACATAGATCGACTTCAGTTAGCAGTAGTAGCGAAGGAATCGCTCGATCGGGTTCAGTTAACAGCCATGTAACATCCCAAATTTTCAATTTGGAATGTTATACATAGGTCATTCATGCATATCATGTTTTATTGCATTTCCGTTCCGCAATCCTCGAAATCCTAAGCAACTCAAGGACCCTCGGAGAGAGTTGGGGATTTCCCGGTTTTCATATTTGATTTTATCAAATAATGAAACGAGGATTTTTGATTTTAATAATTTTTCTCTCCGAAAAATATTTCACATTTAAAAATAAATGAGAGGATTTAATATGACTTCTCCAAGATAATTGAAATATTGGAGGAAAAATATTAAAATCTTTTATTCGATTTTATTTGCATTAGAAAAATTGCATGTTTTTCAAAATTGCATTTTAGGGCCAAGAAAATGTTCATCTTGTTCTAAATATTTTATTTAGACGGTGAAAACTTGTTTTGTCATTTTTAGATTTTTATTTTATTTTCTAGGATTTTACTTCTGTCGGCGAAATTGTTTAAGAAAAAAAGTCTCCCCGCGCCGACTGGGCCGAATCCAGCCTGGCCGCCAGCCTAAGTTGCCACCGCCGCCTCCTCGTGCGCGCGCCGCCGCCGCCGAGCTCAGACCGGAGTCCGAGCCGGACTCCGCCTCCACCGCGCCTTGCCCCCTCCTCCAAGTCGCCCCCCTATTTATACGCGCCACCCCGCCCCCACCACACCACCGCCGCCCCGCAGCCGCCGCCGCCCGCGCCTGTCGCTGCCGCGCCTCGCTGCCGCCCGCGCCGCCGAGCCCCGTCGCCGCGCCGCCGAGCCCCGCCTCGCCGGGGACCCTCGCCGGAGGTACCGCACCGGATCCCGAGCCACCAGTTTTTTTAAACCGTTCGGTTTTTTAGAAACCCCTAGATCATTTTTTAGATCGGTTCGCCGGTTTTTCTCGGTTCTTCTATTTAGCAGACGTTTGTCTGTACGTTCGTTTTAACGAACGGGTTTCGCCCGTTAGTTACAGTTAACGAACGCTTGTTCATTAGTCTGTTCGTCAGTTTTCTTTTGTCGGATTTGTCCGCGATTATTTTCGATCGTGATTTCTGATCCGATCTTAGTTTCTGTTTTTCTTTTTGCTCATTAGTCGGAATCAGGCGATTCAAGGGCCTAGATCTTCGTCTCGAGATCCTCTTTCTGTTTAACCAACTTGCACAAGTTTTCGCTACTGTAAAATTTGACCTAGGTCCAGATTAGTAAATGGATCTTGTTTCTTTCGCCATTTGAGTTTCGTTGCTTCCTTTCATTTGATTCTTTTTGAGTACCGGAGTTCTTAAGTTGAACTTTCTGGTCAACCTCTCTTATTTGAGTTTTGCTTATGCATCTTTGCTTGTTGCTTATGTATGTTATTGTTTGTTTGCGATAGAACACCCGGAGTTCGAAGCGTGTTACTACGAGTCTCTAGGTTTCGCGGATCGTCAGCAAGGCAAGTAACACTTTGATCATATCCCTTTATCACCCAGTTTTTATGCATTAGTTCCAATCCTCAAACCTTGCATGATTAGGATGTCATTAACTTGTGGGTTGGGAAGTAGTTATTGAGGTAGAACCTATTACCCTGTTACTATCAAACCCTTGGGAGTTACTTCTACGCGTTGCTTATTGCTATGCTATGCTCGTAGACGTGGTTTGGGTTTGAGTGAAATCCATGACAGATGTGAGATTGTTGATTAATGGATCAACTTAGGTGGCAACTTGAATACACATCTGGGTGGATTGAGGCACCTGGGGAACCCAGTGTTGTCTGTTTTTTAGGAAATCCCGGGGTACCCGTGTGATCTTCCTATGGACCGCCACCCAGGCTCAAAGGGAATTGAGATGATTCATGCTAGAAACTTTCGTGTGCAGCCACAAGCTATTATGGGCTCTAGCATAGTTGAGTAAGTTACGTGAAGCTCTTGAAGAGGTAGATCAGCAGGTAGTGGGTTTTGTAGGTTTGGTATGGTCTACCCGGAGTAAAGAGTTAATGTTTTTGAAAGACTGTGTCTCGGTCATCCGTTTCTCAAACACCATGCTGTGCAAGAAATCCAACGGAGGCGATCGAGTCTTGTGGGGGAAAAGTGCACAAACCTCTGCAGAGTGTACAATCTAATCATGGTTAGCCATGTCCCCGGTTATGGACAATCTTGAGTATCTAGTACTTGGGTTATCACATGTATCTCATCACTTTTAATTCAATTGGTTGGGTTGTTAAATACTTTAATTGGGATTGAGTTGGGGTTACCTTCTCAATGTTGTTCAACTACCATGATAGTTAAATTAAAATCTATTCCTTTTTTGTAGGAAAAAATTGGCTTTTCGCAAAAACTATAACCATAGAGCTTTCCACCAGCCAAATATGCATGTAGTGATAGCATTATTCTGTTCTTGCTCTACTGTGTTACTTTGCCAGCATATTCCATGTGCTGACCCGTTCTCGGGCTGCAACGTATTATGTTGCAGACTTTTCAGGCGAGGAGTAAGGTTCGTTAGGTCATTGCCGTGCAGCTCAGCTATGCCGTTGGAGTTGATGGACTCACTTTATCTTCCAAGCCTTCCGCTATTATCGCATTAGATGGCCTTAAGCCATATTATTGTAATAAGTTCTCTTTGGAGACATTCGATGTAATAAGTGTGTGATTGCTACTCTGTTATAAATCCTTCGAGTACTGTGTGTGTCAGCATTACTGATCCAGGGATGGCACTGAAGCACAGAGACTTGACCGTTTGAGGTCGGGTTGCTACAAGATGGTATCAGAGCACACACTGAGTGTAGGACACGACCACTAAGTTAAACCATAGGTCACTCTTCTCTACTCATTTCTGACTCCTCTCCATTTTCTACTCTTTAGGATGATGGAGATGAAGAACAAGTTTGCACAACCGAATGAAGACACACCTTTTGGACACCACTTGAAGGAAGTCACTAGGTACTTGAACATTGGAATACCAAGCTTCACCGGGACGTACAACGTCACCTTACCAGAAGAGGAGCGCTGGATGATTCAAGTACAAGTTCCAGGAAGGACGTTCTCGCCAACTTCCAAACCCATAGAATTTTCTTTCGAAGCACCAACCTGGAGTTTAGGAAAGAGCATGGCAGCTCACATCACCATGGGACGCATTGGAGAAGTCTACAACAGGGAACTCAAGGATACTATCTACCAAATATGTGGGCGTCGAGACGAGCAATGGGAAGTAATCAGCACTAAGAGGGATAGATCCATTATAGCTTTCATCCAGGAGTTAAACCAGCACATTCGACGTTAGGAGAACCAGATGTGCACGGACATGATGGACTTGAAGAAGGCGAAGACTAGGATCATCGAGCTGGAGGAAGAACTCAAGTTTACACGCGATGGATATGAGGAGGAAATCAAGACACTACTGGAGAAGAATGACAACCTATTTAAGAAGCACTACTAGGGAAAAGCCTACCAGCAGCGAGGGTTTTGGGCCTCTCAGTAGCGCGGGCACCGGCGCTACTAATAAGGCGCTACAACTAACGTATAGCAGTAGCGCCGGTTGTCCCACGCTACTGCTATACATGAATAGCTGTAGCGCTCTTTGGGAAAGGGCGCTACTGATATTATCTGCAGCGCTGTTTGCTGGGACGCACTACTGACAATGCGGCGCTACTGCTAAATTTCCCCCCTCGCTACTACTAGTTTATTTATTAGTTTTTTTCCTGCATATTTTTTTTATTTGAATAGGCTTTATACAATAATCTTTAGCATATCATACACATACAAATGTAATCATAGCATATACATACAATTAGTCTCATCAAATCATGTCATCATCATAATCATCATCCAACACAAAGTGGTCTCTCGTCATCATCTCGAAAATAGCGATACAAGTCTCGAATGATATGCAAATACATCATATCATCCATCTAAACAATGATATACGCGAGAAGAGCTATCACTTTGAGAACATGAGTTCATATCCCTCTTTCGCATTAGCGTGAACCTCTAAACTAACTACTGCCTGTCGCTCAGAAACCAGAAGGGCCTGACACTCCGGCCACTTGTCGTATATATACTCCTGGCATAGCACTTCTTCGCCATCTATGATCTATGCACCTGCATCATCACATGAGTCGATGATATGCAACATATATAGTTGAGCAACATAAAGAGACATACTTGGCAAAAATAAAAACAACATATCATAAGCATAAATAACAAAGTTCATCCTACCCCAAAATGCCCTAACTAGAGTGATTTTCGCTAGTCGAGGAGGAGGACGGTTTAATTACATCACAAATAAAGTTTCACCGTGCATAACTCAAAGTTTTGTCATACAGAAAGTATGGACTAAACGGACACATTGTCATATATCGACAATCACTCCAACATGTCGTTCCATCCATCCAAGTCAGGGAGATAGTCCCCGAGCCTAGTGAAAGGCTTCAGGTCGAGACGCTGAGAGGCTATCCATGTTCAGACGTCTTCCCACGACATTTGTCCTTCTCCGTAGAACATCCCTGTTTTTCCGACGACCTCCTTCATGATGATTTGGGCAAGTTCGCGCTGGATGTTATAGAACTCAGCTCGAAGTCGATGATCCTCGATATCTCCTATGTCCTTTGCCCATTGCAGAATATGGGCATCGCCGGATCTAGGTGACATGCGAAGGTTCTGGTGATCCCGTCTGTACTCCAGCATGTGGTGTAGGACATAGAATCCATATTAAGAGAATCGTTCGGTTGCTGGATGCAGCAGAAGTCGGTCTTATGGCCGAAGGCGACCCTGCCGCCCCTTCTCTTCTTGTCCCTGACCTCTCCACCCCTTGCTTGGTAGTAAAACATAGCACTGTCGAGAAAATCCTTGATGTGGGTGTAATCCTTTTTGTGAATGTTCTTCGACGAGTCCAAGTAAAGGGCGTGGGAGAATCGGGGGTAGAGGATGATGAGGACGGCGTGCCCGCCGCTGCACAAAATAAGTCCTCAAATTAATTAGCCTCCACCGTGCAAATGAATGATTGAAATCGAAGGAAGGATAGCAGCGCAGATGACTTACACGGGATGATAAGGCACGAGAATCGCCTCCTTGTCCTTATTGGTGAGCATGAAATTGACGATGTAATCCCTCGTGTATTCATGGTGATTTGCGCAGACTCCCAAGAAGCCCTCGTGCATGTATTACGGGTCAGCGACACAGATATGAGATATCTGCTCAACCCCGATGATGTAGTTCATGTGCAAGGCATAAAGGCGGACGAACGTAAAATCCAGCTTCTTCACGTGAAACATGTCGAATATGTAATCGAATCGGAGGAAGAACTTATCTGCGGGGAAGCTGTCGACGTACAACATTTGCCGCGGAACGTTAACCACGTAGAGTGGGTATCCTGGATCTTTCGAGGTGATGAGGTCTTTCTCTACCCGCAGCACATCGTCATGAAGTCTCTTTAGATCGCCGAATCTGGCCCGTAGCGCTGTTGCAGGTAGGATTGGTTGACCGGGGATATGCCATTTATCCACACCGGGGATATCTATACGGTCCTGAAGCCGAGGCTGCTGAGGCGGCTGGATCATAGAAACAGCTTTTTTGCCTTTCCTCGCTCTCTTCCTAAACTTCTTTACTACCGGAAGGTCGTCCATAATATGTTGAGACGGCAATTCAGGCACCGACTCATGACGCTCAAACCCTGAGGAGGCGCCAGTATAGACATACTGTTCAGTAGCGCCATCGTCGTCCTCATCCTCATCCATGGCGACGTCATCAGCGACTAATGGAGCCTCCTCCTTACCCCATCCGCTATCACCCAACCCGACACCCAACGATAATTGGGTAGGTGGGGTGTTGATGTTCATACCTTGCTAAGGCTGCGTGCTCGTGGGTGTGCTCCCGGCCGCCTCCAGACGAAGCAGACTCTTTGGCCACAACAGGACCCACCCAGCATTGCAACAATCACCAAGCCGCCGCCGTGTCTCGTCGTCATCCCCCAGTAGTACTGGAGGAGGCAAATTCTCATGGCCCGGTTTGACACTGGCCACGGAAACCTTGAAGATGTTCGGGGGGATCGGCCGGCTGTGGAACAATGGTTCCTTCGGCTCCATTATCGTCGCCTTCCCCACGTCCACCTTCTGGTCGCCGATGGTGTACAATATGGTGCACGGGGTTTCGTCGGCCTGCAAAGAAAAGTCTACGACGTGAGACATCCGAAAGGCAACCAAAACGGGAGATTATACAATTATATTGAAGGGGGCCGGTGTGACAGATACCGTGAGGGCGTCGAGCTCAGCCAAAGACGAAGCACCGCCTAGCACGTCCGGTGCGGGAGCCGGTGCGGGAGCTGGTGCGGCTGCAGGTGCTGGTGCAACGCTAGTCGAGCTGCTCCCCACCAAGAAGTCAGCAAGGGGAAAGTCCGCTGCATCTTTTTTTGGATTTTGCCTGGTCCAATTGAAAACGGCCGGAACCAAGGTAGTAGAAATATCTAAAGCCACCTGTTTTGCGGCAGCTACCGCTGTTGCGACTGTCTCAGTTGATTTCTTCTCAACCCTCTTGTCGATGTTTTCTTCAGTTAACCTCCGTCTTTCCTTTCTCTCCTCCATGGTCTCACGGTAGTACTTCTTCCACGTGGCGTCGTCTCCGACACCGTGCACGCGTCCATACGATGGTCAAGTATCCACCGATTGTTGTTTCAATATGTTCAACGCCCGGTTGAATGGAGTGTCCCACTTGGGCCTCGCCAATGCCTCAGATGGCGAGTCGCTTTCGGCCGCAATCCTGTGCTGCTCTCTCTGCAAAAGGCACAACGATCATTTACAAATATGACTAACGTGTGCAGTCGAATTGATCAGAAACTAAAATTACCAGCAGTCTCATGAACTCCGTAATGACCGGTGTTGTCTCGTAAACCTTTTTCACTGGGTCCCAACGGTGCCGGGCCCTGAGGATGTCACGCTCCTGCGGGACGGTGAACTCCGCCAAGGGGTCTGGGATGCCCAGACTTGCGGCTTCCGCGTCCTCCTTGGCCCATTTGGACCTCTTTCCGCCGTAACCACGGCTTCCGAGGTGGTGGCTCCCAATGTTCCTCTCTTGAAGCCCCTTCATGTACTTAGACTTTTTTTTGGCATCTTCGGCCTCGCAAGCCTCCTTGAATATTTGAAACTGCTCTTCCGTGATTGTCGGATTATCCTTTACAATCTCGGAGTAGGGTTCCTTCTTGTCAATGATCCTTGCTTTCACTCGATTTTTCCAGGCGGAAAACGCGCCGCTAAACTTGGTCATGGCGTGTTTGTTTATCTTCTTCATTGCCGGGTCCTCATCTGGATCTTTATAATCCTTCTCATTTTGGCCCGGGAACAAGAATATTTGGTGAAACTTCTTTAGGAGGGAGATCCTCATATTTTATATCTTCTGTAGTTTCTCATCGTTGATGGTGGCGGTTGTCCGCACGATGCAGCCTATTTGATTGCTGTAGCATCGACGCGCTTCCTCGGGCGCCGTTGGCTCAAAATTGCCGTCGTCCACCTCCGTGACCACCACTCTAGTAGTCCTGAGTTTGTTAGGAACCCGTTGCCTCTTTGCTTTCAGTTCTACACCGGCTCCGCTCCCCGAGGCAGCGCCGGTCTCAGTCTCAGCGCCGGTCTCGATGCCGGTCTGAGTCTGAGCGCCGGTCTCAGTCTCAGCACCGGTCTGCGTGTCGGTCTCAGTCCCCGATGCCACTGGTGGGCCCAGCAATAACATCGGTTGATCATCGGTAAGGCTAAAAAATTCGTCTGTCGCCCGGTAGGCGTCGTCGCAATCACCAGAACCCTGTCCTTCATCGTTGCTAGCCATGTTTCCTATGATTAAATCTAGTCAATTAATTCTAGACCTAATAAAATGAATAATGACATAAAAAAGGCCTATTGTTTTGCAGGAATGTGGACTCCTTCCTGGTGCGGCAAATCACGGGCACTCGATATGTCCTAGTTTGTAGCACAAGTCATGCCGAAATTCACGGAAAATTTCGGCATGAGCTTTGCTAAAAAGTGGACAAATCGAGAACCTGAAATTTGCCGGAAAAGAAATGAATCAACATTCCGGCAAAACATAGGCCACTAAGCATCATTCCCTGCAAACAGTGTCCAAATATACACGAGCAACCACATGTGCAAACAGTGTAGAAGAAAATTCATTTAACTACTAATAGAACAAAATTCAGTTAACTTTAGTGCTCTATAATGATGAAAGGAAAAAAAATTCAGTTAACTACTAATTTCATTCATTTAGGTTATTCATTTAACATCACCTAATTAACCTACTGTACCAATACTACTAGCAGCACTGCTAACCTAATTAACCTAGCAAAACTGTAGTGCCCTAACTGAAAAACATCTAATTAACATCTATTTTTTTCTCTGAAATACAGAGAGAGATGAGTGAGGGGGAGGGGTGGGGGACTTACAGAGAGGGGAGAGACGGTGGCGGGGAGGTGCTCGGTGACGGAGGCAGGGGCGGAGAGGGCGGGCTCGGGCACGGACAAGGGCGGTCCTGGGCGGGCTCGGGCGGCGGTGAGGTGGAGGGCGCCGACGGTGACGTGGAGGGCGGCCTTGGGCGGCGGCTGTGAGGCTGAGGGCGGCCTCGGGCGGCGTCGGTGAGGCTGAGGGCGGCCTCGGGCGGCGGCGGTGAGGCTGAGGGCGGCCTCGGGCGGCGGCGATGAGGAGACGGCGGCGAGGGCGAGGGACGATTTGGGGAAGAATTGGTGGCCAGGGGGCGGGGTGGGGGGAAACCACTGTTTAAGTGAAACATAACGGTAGCGCGTTTCTGGAAACGCGCTATAGCTAAGTTAGCTATAATGCGTTTACTGAAACCCGCTACTGCTACTCCTTTCTCCTTTTTTCCCTTTTTTCTTTTATTTTTCTTTACATTTTATTTTTTCCCTTTCTCCTTTTTCTATTTCTTTCATTTTCATTTACTTTTCTACTTGTTTTCACTTTATTTTATTTCCGTTAGCAGCAGCGCTTTACACGTAAGCGCGCTGCAGCTAAGGAGATTAGCAGTAGCGCTGGGCCGTTATACGCGCTATTGCTAGGTTGGGCTAGCCATGTGCGCCCAGTTCGAACGTAGCAGCAGCGCTTTTCGCTAGTACGGGCTACTGCTAAAGTCATAGCAGTAGCGCGGTTTATTCACGCGCGCTGCTACTAAGTAGCAGCAGCGCTTGATTTTGTACAACGCTACTGGTAAAATTCTGTGTATAGGCTTTTCCCTAGTAGTGAAGATCGGAGTATTCATGGGAGTCCCCACACCAGTAGAAGAAGATGAAGAACCCAAGGAGATTCGTCTCGAGGACTACATCATCATCGATGACGCCGATTCCGATCGTAGTGATGATGAGTTTGAAGACGAAGCTGGAGCAGACATCATGGAGTCTTCCACCGATCAAAATTTCTAGATGACCACCATATATTATTAGTATTCCCCCATGTAATTAGTAGTAGTAGAGCACTTTTGCGATAGTTCTAGACCACTTGTATGCCCTTGCTTGATTGATTGAGTGAAATGATTGTGTTTGTCTCATGTGCATATGGGTAGTGCTTTCTCATTAGACCTCATTCTATTCTGATCTCTCCCCTCTAAACCCATCAGATGCCTCCGAGACATGACCCCGGTTTTGCTTTCCCACCGGAGCTCACCCAGTTGATCCAGCAGCAGAATACCCTGATGCAATTGCTAGTTCAGAACTAGGGCAACAACAACAACAACAACAACAACAACAACAACAACAACAACAACAACAACAAAAACAACAACAATAACAACCCGCCACCAGTGGACAACCTAGCCCGCTTTCTAAGGTTACAACCGCCGGTGTTTTCCAGTAGCACCGAGCCTATAGTTGCTGATGATTGGCTACACCGTATTGGAAGGGAGTTGACCACCACAGGTTGCACAGATGCTGAGAAGGTGTGTTTTGCCGCACATCAGTTGGATGGACCAGCAGCATCATGGTGGGAGAACTACACTATCACCTACCCCATAGCCACGGTGACATGGGACCAATTTCAGCAAGCTTTCCGCACAGCCCATGTCTCAACTGGAGCTAGGCAGATGAAGAAGCGGGAGTTCCGCAACTTACGCCAGGGGAACCGTACTGTGGCTTAGTACGTGGATGAGTTTAGCAAGTTTTCTTGCTATGCCCCTGATGATGTGGCGACAGATGCCGCTAAGCAGGAGAAGTTTATGGAAGGTCTAAATGATGACATGAGCATGCAGTTGATGGTAGCCACCTTCAAAAACTACCAGGAGTTGGTAGATAAGGCTCTTATTATTGAAGGGAAGCAGCAGCAGATTGAGAACCGTAAGAGGAAGTACGGACAAGGGAAGTATAACTCAGGAGCCCAGCAGAAGCCTCGCCTAACTCCGAACTCGGGAGGACTTGTTCATAACCATGGAGGCCACAACCACACTGGAGGAGGATCGCATAATCACAATGGTGCTAAGAACGGATATGGGAACGGAGCTAACAACAATCAGAACCACTCCAACCCCGCCACACCCGCCAAAAGAGACCTAAGTCAAGTTACTTGCTTTAAGTGCGGGAAGACAGGGTACTATGCCAATGATTGCCCTGAAGGAAGGAATGGAAACGGAAATGGGAGCGCTGGGAAGAAGCCTAATCCATTCAATAAAGGACAAGTTAACCACGTTAACGTGGAGGAGGTTGAAGAGCAGCCGAACGCGGTAATAGGCAAGTTTTTGGTTAAGTCATTTACCGCTCTTGTTCTTTTCGATACTGGTGCATCACATTCATACATATAAAGGGGATTCGTGGATAAGTTTAAAATACCAACCCAAACCCTTAGGACCCCTCTCCTAGTGAGTTCACCTGGAGCAGAGTACATGGCTAGCCGATGGTGCGACCAGATACCCCTAACCATTGTCACACATGTTTTTCCGTCTGACCTAATTATCTTGGAGTCACAAGGATTGGATGTGATATTAGGTACGGACTGGATGTCAAAGTATGGAGGAAGTATTGACTGTGCTAGCAAGTCGATTTATCTCACCACCCCGGAGGGAAAAAGGATTAAGTATGTGTCTAGGCATGTGCCTAGGAGGAGCCAAGTGAATGCCCTCACGGGAGTTGTTCAGGAGGAAGTGCCTGTAGTGCAGGACTACCCGGATGTTTTTCCAGAGGAGTTACCCGGCATGCCACCAGATAGAGACATTGGGTTCTTGATAGAGCTATTTCCAGGTACAGGGCCAATATCCAAGAGACCCTATCGGATGCCCGCAAATGATCTGGAGGAAATTAAGAAAAAGATCAAGGAGTTATTGGAGAAAGGTTACATTCGAAGAAGTTCATCACCTTGGGGAGCCCCAGTGCTTTTTGTTGAGAAGAAGGATAAATCCCTAAGGATGGTTGTTGATTATCGAGCTTTGAATGAAGTGACAATTAAGAACAAGTACCCACTGCCGATGATCAATGATCTGTTTGATCAGTTGCAAGGAGCTAAAGTGTCTTCAAAGATCGATCTACGACCGAGATACCATCAGTTGAAGATTCGAGAGAAGGATATACCAAAGACAACGTTCACCACGCGGTATGGATTATACGAATATATGGTCATGTCATTTGGACTGACTAACGCCCCTGCCTATTTCACGAGCATGATGAACAAGGTGTTCATGGAATATTTGGACAAGTTTGTTGTGGTGTTCATTGACGATATTATGGTATACTCGAAGAATGAAGAGGAGCACAAGGAGCATTTGCGGTTAGTTCTCGAGAAACTCAGGGAACACCAGTTGTATGCCAAGTTCAGCAAATGCGAGTTTTGGTTGAAGGAAGTCGGATTTTTTGGACATGTTATATCAGGGGAAGGAATAGCAGTAGACCCCAGCAAGGTTCAGTCAGTCACTGAATGGTTGGCACCCACTTCAGTTAGCGAGATCCGTAGTTTCCTTGGACTCCCAGGATTCTACCGGAGATTCATTGAGAACTTTTCCAGGATTGCGAAGCCAATGACTGAACTATTGAAGAAGGACACTAAGTTTAAATGGACGGAAGATTGCGAGGCAAGTTTCCAGAAGTTGAAGAAACGCTTGACTACAGCCCCAGTGTTAACACTGCCAGATATACATAAGGAGTTCCAAGTGTATTGCGACGCCTCCCTCTTAGGACTTGGATGTGTGCTTATGCAGGATGGAAGATTTGTTTCGTATGCCTCGCGACAACTAAAACCTCATGAGTTGAACTATGCCACGCATGATTTGGAGCTAGCAGCCGTAGTGCATGCGTTGAAGACTTGGAGACATTACCTTATTGGAAACCGTTGTGATGTGTACACGGATCATAAGAGTTTGAAGTACATTTTCACACAGAAGGAACTGAACCTTAGGCAAAGGAGATGGTTGTAGCTTATAAAGGATTATGGCATGAAGCTGCACTATCATCCAGGTAAGGCCAATGTCGTAGCCGACGCTTTGAGCCGGAAGAGTTATGCTAATATCCCTGCGAGTAAGGGAGTGCCAAAGGAGTTAGCAGAGGATATCATGGAACTTCGAATAGAGATTGTTCCTAGAGGTTTTGTTCCAACAATGGAGGTTCAGTCTACATTGTTGGGCAAGATTCGAGAAGCTCAGAAGGATGACAAAGAGATTGCCGAGATAAAGGAGAAGATGAGCAAAGGAAAGGCCAAAGGTTTTTGTGAGGATGAGCACGATACCTTATGGTTTGAGGACCGGATAGACATGCCCAATAACAAAGAGATTAGGAAGTTAATACTACAGGAGGCTCATGGCTCACCATACTTGATACACCCCGGAAACACCAAGATGTATTTGGATTTGAAGGAACGTTTCTGGTGGACTGGTATGAAGAAGGATATTGCTGAGTAGGTAGCCGTATGTGATGTATGTCAGAGAGTGAAGGCAGAGCATCAGAAGCCAGCAGGATTGTTACAGCCTATGCCGATACCCGAATGGAAGTGGGATAAACTTGGCATGGACTTTACCACCAGATTTCCCAGGACCAAATCAGGATATGATTCCATATGGGTAGTAGTTGATCGCTTGACCAAAGTGGCTCACTTTATCCCAGTGAAAACCACCTATACAAGTGCGAAGTTGGCCAAGATATATATGTCCATGATCGTATGTCTGCATGAAGTTCCGAGGACCATCGTATCAGATAGAGGAACACAATTTACTTCAAAGTTTTGGCATCAGTTGCACTAGACTTTGGGTACGAGATTGGAGTTCAGTATAACATTCCACCCCCAGACGGATGGACAGACCGAGAGAGTCAACCAGATACTGGAAGATATGTTGAGAGCCTGTGCGCTAGATTATGGATCTAGTTGGGATGACAACTTGCCTTACACAGAGTTCTCATACAACAATAGCTACCAAGCCAGTTTAAAGATGGCACCGTTTGAAGCTCTGTACGGACGCAGGTGCAGAACGCCATTGATGTGGGATGAGGTAGGAGACCGATAGTTGTTTGGACCAGACTTGATCAAGGAGTCTGAGGAGAAGGTTAAACTGATTCGTGATAGACTAAAGATTGCTCAGTCCAGGAAGAAGAGTTACGCAGATTCAAAACGCAAGGAGGTAACCTATGGAATTGGGGACAGAGCATATCTGCAAGTATCACCCTTGAGAGGAGTGAAACATTTTGGAGTTAAGGGAAAGTTAGCCCCGAGATTTGTAGGACCATATCATGTTTTGGAACGGATGGGAGAAGTTGCCTACAAGTCGGAGTTACCTGAGGGATTGTCAGGAGTTCACGATGTGTTTCACGTTTCACAGTTGAAGAAGTGTCATGCTGAGATGGCCGATATACCGTTAAGAGATACAGTACCGTTGGAGGCGATTCAGTTGGACAGTGATTTGACTTATGAGGAGAAGCCAGTTAAGATTCTTGAGGTTGCCAGCCGAGTCACCCGCAGCAAGGTTATCAAGTTTTGCAAAGTTCAGTGGAGCCACCATACCGAGGATGAAGCCACCTGGGAACGAGAGGATGATCTACGCAAAGACCACCCACACCTATTTTCTAGCCAACCCGAATCTCGAGGGTGAGATTCATCTTAAGGGGGGTAGGTTGTAGCGACTCGACCTCAGACTGTCAAGTCTTTGTGCTTTAGTGTCATCCCTGGATAGGTAAAGCTGACACACATCGTACTCGAAGGATTTATAACAGAGTAGCAATCACACACTTATTACATTGAATGTCTCCAAAGAGAACTTATTACAATAATATGGCTTAAGGCCATCTAATGCGATAACAGCGGAAGGCTTGGAAGATAAAGTGAGTCCATCAACTCCAACAGCATAGCTGAGCTGCACGGCAATGACCTAACAAACCTTACTCCTCGTCTGAAAAGTCTGCAACATAATACGTTGCAGCCCGAGAACGGGTCAGCACACGGAATATGCTAGCAAAGTAACACTTTAGAGCAAGAACAGAATAATGCTATCACTACATGCATATTTGGCAGGTGGAAAGCTCTATGGTTATAGTTTTTGCGAAAAGCCAATTTTTCCCTACAACAAAGGAATAGATTTTAATTTAACTATCATGGTAGTTGAACAACATTGAGAAGGTAACCCCAACTCAATCCCAATTAAAGTTTTTAACAACCCAACAAATTGAATTAAAAGTGATGAGATACATGTGATAACCCAAGTACTAGATACTCAAGATTGTCCATAACCGGGGACACGGCTAACCATGATTAGATTGTACACACTGTAGAGGTTTGTGCACTTTTCCCCATAAGACTCGATCACCTCCGTTGGATTTCTCGCACAGCATGGTGTTTGAGAAATGAATGACCGAGACACGGTCTTTTAGAAACATTAACTCTTTACTCCGGGTAGACCATACCAAACCTACAAAACCCACTACCTGCTGATCTACCTCTTCAAGAGCTTCACGTAACTTACTCAACTATGCTAGAGCCCATAATAGCTTGTGGCTGCACACGGAAGTTTCTAGCATGAATCATCTCAGTTCCCTTTGAGCCTGGGTGGCGGTCCATAGGAAGATCACACGGGTACCCCGGGATTTCCAAAAAAACAGACAACACTGGGTTCCCCAGGTGCCTCAATCCACCCAGATGTGTATTCAAGTTGCCACCTTAAGTTGAACCATTAATTAACAATCTCACATCTGTCATGGATTTCACTCAAACCCAAACCACGTCTACGAGCATAGCATAGCAATAAGCAATGCGCAGAAGTAACTCCCAAGGGTTTGATAGTAACAGGGTAATAGGTTCTACCTCAATAACTACTTCCCAACCCACAAGTTAATGACATCCTAATCATGCAATGTTTGAGGATTGGAACTAATGCATAAAAACTGGGTGATAAAAGGATATGATCAAAGTGTTACTTGCCTTGCTGACGATCCGCGAAACCTAGAGACTCGTAGTAACACGCTTCGCACTCCGGGTGTTCTATCACAAACAAACAATAACATACATAAGCAACAAGCAAAGATGCACAAGCAAAACTCAAATAAGAGAGGTTGACCAGAAAGTTCAACTTAAGAACTCCGGTACGCGAAAAGAATCAAATCAAACGAAGCAACGAAACTCAAACGGCGAAAGAAACAAGATCCATTTACTAATCTGGACCTAGGTCAAATTTTACAGTAGCAAAAACTTGTGCAAGTTGATTAAACAGAAAGAGAGTCTCGAGACGAAGATCTAGGCGCTTGAATCGCCTGATTCTGACTAACGAGCGAAAAGAAAAACAGAAACTAAGATCGGATCAGAAATCGCGATCGAAAATAATCGCTGATAAATCTGACAAAAGAAAACTGACGAATAGACTAACGAACGAGCGTTCGTTAACTGTAACTAACAGGCGAAAACCGTTCGTTAAAACGAACGTACGGACGAACGTCCGTTAAATAGAAGAACCGAGAAAAACCGACGAACCGATCTAAAAAAACGATCTAGGGGTCTCTAAAAAAAACCAAGCGGTTTATTAAAAACCGGTGGCTCGGGATCCGGTGCGGTACCTCCGGCGAGGGTCTCCGGCGAGGCGGGGCTCGGCGGCGCGGCGGTGGGGCTCGGCGGGGCGGGCGGCAGCGGGGCGCGGCGGTGGCGGCGGCTGCGGGGCGGTGGTGGTGTGGTGGTGGTGGGGGGGGGCAGGGGGCGCGTATAAATAGGAGGGGGGCGACTTGGAGGAGGGGGCAAGGCGCGGCGGAGGCGGCGCGCGTGCGAGGAGGCGGCGGTGGCAACTTGGGCCGGGGGCCCGGCTGGGTTCGGCCCAGTCGGCGCGGGGAGACTTTTTTTAAAACAATTTCGCCGACAGAAGTAAAATCCTGGAAAATAAAATAAAAATCTAAAAATGACAAAACAAATTTTCACCGTCTAAATAAAATATTTAGAACGAAATAAACATATTCCATGCCCTAAAATGCAATTTTGAAAAAATGTGCAATTTTTCTAATGCAAATAAAATCCAAATAAAATCGAATAAAAGATTTTAATAATTTTCCTCCAATATTTCAATTATTTCGGAGAAGTCATATTATCTCCTCTCATTTATTTTTTAATGTGAAATATTTTTCGGAGAGAAAAATTATTAAAATCAAAAATCCTCGTTTCATTATTTGATAAAAATCAAATATGAAAACCGGAAAATCCCCAACTCTCTCCGAGGGTCCTTGAGTTGCTTAGGATTTCGAGGATTGCGGAACAGAAATGCAATAAAACATGATATGCATGAATGACCTATGTATAACATTCCAAATTGAAAATTTGGGATGTTACAAGCCATCGATCGATCGCTCGGGTTCAGTAACGCGTAGTCTGCAGTGCAATTGCTCGGGTTCAGTTAGAGCCCAATGCCTCGCTCGGGTTCAGTTAGAGCCAACGCCTTGCACACACGCACGTACGTGTACGAGAGAAACACGCATCACTCGGCCCCCGACCTCCCACCGTAACCGGGAACTCCTCGAAATTTTCCTCGCCCTCGCTTCTACCACGGTTTTTTCGTCATGGACGGCCCAAAGAATGTCATGTAGCTGCGTCTCCGGCCCGCCCAGGACGAAAAACCCATTTTCTGTCATAGAAGTAGGAGCCCACCACATCTATGATGATACCGGGTTTTGTCACAATTATCGTCATAGAAGTGTCATATGTATGACAGAATTTTTTTTCGTTCGGCCCAAAATGTCACGGATGTGTCTTTTTTTTGTATTGATCATGTCATCTTGCTTAAGGCGTTACTATGTTCTTATGAACTTAATACTCCAAATGCATGCTGGATAGCGGTCGATGTGTCTAATTGTCACGGCCGTGATGCCTATATACATGATCATACCTAGATATTCTCATAATTATTCGCTTTTCTATCCATTGCTCGACAGTAATTTGTTCACCCACTATAATACTTATGCTATCTTGAGAGAAGCCACTAGTGAAACCTATGCCCCCGGGTCTATTTTCCATCATACAAGTTTCTAATCTATTTTATTTTGCAATCTTTACTTTCAATCTATATCATAAAAATACCAAAAATATTTATCTTATTATTATTATCTCTATGAGATCTCACTCTTGCAAGTGGCCGTGAAGGGATTGACAACCCCTTTATCGTGTTGGTTGCGAGGTTCTTATTTGTTTGTGTAGGTACGAGGTGACTCACGCATGGTATCCTACTGGATTGATACCTTGGTTCTCAAAAACTGAGGGAAATACTTATGCTACTTTACTGCACCACCCTTTCCTCTTCAAGGGAAAACTAACGCAGTGCTCAAGAGGTAGCAAATAACATCAAGTGTTGATGGTTAACAAGACCACTAGTTTCAAGAAAAAGGGTAAAGGAAAGAAAGGGAACTTCAAGAAGAATGGCAGGCAAGTTGCCACTCCCGTGAAGAAGTCCAAAGCTAGATCCAAATCTGAAACTGAGTGCTTCTACTACAAAGGAAATGGTCACTGGAAGCGGAAGTACCCCAAAAACTTGGCGGATAAGAAGGATGGCAAAGTGAACAAAGGTATATTTGGTATACATGTTATTGATGTGTACTTTACTAGTGTTCATAGTAGCCCCTGGGTATTTGATACCGGTTTAGTTGCTAAGATTTGTAACTTGAAACAGGAGTTGCAAAATGAACAGATACTAGTTAAGGGCGAGGTGATGATGCGTGTTGGAAGTGATTCTAAGGTTGTTAAGATCACCATCGCACACCTTCGAGATTAGTGTTGAACCTAAAATTAATGTTATTTGGTGTTTGTGTTGAGCATGAATATGATTGGATCATGTTTATTGCAATACGGTTATTCATTTAATTCAAAGATAATCGTTCTTCTGTTTACATGAATAAAACCTTCTATGGTCATACACTCAATATAAATGGTTTATTGAATCTTGATTGTAGTGATACACATATTCATAATATTGATGCCAAAAGATGCAAAGTTGATAATGATAGTGCAACATATTTGTGGCACTGCCATTTAGGTCATATTGGTGTAAAACGCATGAAGAAACTCCATGCAGATGGGCTTTTGGAATCACTTGATTATGAATCATTTGATACTTGCGAACCATGCCTCATGGGCAAGACGACTAAAATTCTGTTCTTCGAAACAATGGAGCGAGCTGATGACTTATTGGAAATAATACATACTGATGTATGCGGTCCGATGAGTGTTGAGGCTCACGGCGGGTATCATTATTTTCTGACCTTCACAGATGATTTGAGAAGATACAGGTATATCTACTTAATGAAACACAAGTCCAAAACATTTGTAAAATTCAAAGAATTTCAGAGTGAAATGGAGAATCATCGTAATAAGAAAATAAAGTTTCTACAATCTGATCGTAGAGGAGAATATTTGAGTCAAGAGTTTGGCCTTCATTTAAAACAACGTGGAATAGATTCACAACTCACGCCACCTGGAACACCACAACGCAATGGTGTGTCCGAACGTCGTAATCGTACTTTATTAGATATGGTGCGATCTATGATGTCTCTTACCAATTTACCACTATCGTTTTGGGGTTATGCATTAGAGACAGTTGCATTCACGTTAAATAGGGCACCGTCTAAATCCTTGAGAAGACATCGTATGAATTGTGGTTTGGCAAGAAACCTAAGCTATCTTTTCTTAAAGTTTGGGGTTGCGACACTTATGTCAAAAGGCTTCAATCTGATAAGCTCGAACCCAAATCAGAGAAGTGTGTCTTCATAGGATACCCTAAAGAAACAATTGGGTACACCTTCTACCACAGATCCAAAGGCATGATCTTAGTTGATTAGAATGGATCCTTTCTAGAGAAGGAGTTTCTCTCGATAGAAGTGAGTGGGAGGAAAATAGAAATTGATGAGGTAATTGTAACTTCTCTCAAATTGGAAAGTAGCTCATCAGAGAAATCTATTCCCATGATGCCTACACCAACTAGAGAGGAAGCTAATGATGATGATCATGAAACTTCAGATCAAGTTACTACTGGACCTCGTAGGTCGAACAAAGCATGTTCCGCACCAGAGTGGTACGGTAATCCTATTCTGGAAGTCATCTTACTAGACCATGACAAACCTATGAACTATGAAGAAGCTATGATGAGCCCAGATTCCTACAGATGGCTTCAAGCCATGAAATCTAAGATAGGATCCATGTATGAGAACAAAGTGTGGACTTTGGTGGACTTGCCCGATGATCGGCAAGCCATTGAGAATAAATGGATCTTGAAGAGGAAGACGGACGCTGATGGTAGTGTTACTACCTATAAAGCTTGACTTGTCGCAAAAGGTTTTTCGACAAGTTCAAGGTGTTGACTACGATGAGATTTTCTCACTCGTAGCGGTGCTTAAGTCTGTCCGAATCATGTTAGCAATTACCATATTTATGAAATCTGGCAAATGGATGTCAAAACTGCATTCCTTAATGGATTTCTTAAATAAAAGTTGTATATGATGCAACCAGAAGGTTTTGTCGATCCTAAAGGTGCTAACAAAGTGTGCAAACTCCAGTGATCCATCTATGGACCGGTGCAAGCATCTCGGAGTTGGAATATACGCGTTGATGAGGTGATCAAAGCATATGGTTTTATACAGACTTATGGTGAAGCCTGTATTTACAAGAAAGTGAGTGGGAGCTCTGTAGCATTTCTGATATTAGATGTGGATGACATATTGCCTATGGGGAATGATATAGAATTTCCGGATAACATAAAAGTATACTTGAATAAGAATTTTTCAATGAAGGACCTTGATACGTCTCCAACGTATCTATAATTTTTGATTGCTCCATGCTATTATATTATCTATTTTGGATGTTAATGGGCTTTATTTTACACTTTTATATCATTTTTGGGACTAACCTACTAACCGAAGGCCCAACCCAAATTGCTATTTTTTGTGCCTATTTTAGGGTTTCGAAGAAAAGGAATATCAAACAGAGTCCAAACGGAATGAAACCTTCAGGAGCATGATTTTCTCAACAAACGTGATCCAGGAGACTTGGAGTGGCCGTCAAGAAACAAGGGAGGAAGGCACGACGCAGGGGGGCGCGCCTACCCCCTAGGCGGGCCCTCCACCCTCGTGGGCCCTCCGTTGCTCCACCGACGTACTTCTTCCTCCTATATATATCCACGTACCCCCCAAACATCTAGGAGCACCACGAAAACCTAATTCCACCGCTGCAACCTTCTGTACTCGAGAGATCCCATCTCGGGGCCTTTTCCGGAGCTCCGCCGGAGGGGGCATTGATCACGGAGGGCCTCTACATCAACTCCATGGCCTCTCCGGTGATGTGTGAGTAGTTTACTTCAGACCTACGGGTCCATAGTTATTATCTAGATGGCTTCTTATCTCTCTCTTTGGATCTCAATACAAAGTTCTCCTTGATTTTCTTGGAGATCTATTCGATGTAATCTTGTTTTGCGGTGTGTTTGTCGACATCCGATGAATTGTGGGTTTATGATCCAGATTATCTATGAACAATATTTGATTCTCCTCTGAATTCTTTTATGTATGATTGGTTTATCTTTGCAAGTCTCTTCGAATTATCAGTTTGGTTTGGCTTACTAGATTGATCTTTCTTGCAATGGGAGAAGTGCTTAGCTTTGGGTTTAATCTTGCGGTGTTCGATCCCAGTGACAGAAAGGGAACTAATACGTATTGTATTGTTGCCATCGAGGATAAAAAGATGGGGTTTATATCATATTTCATGAGTTTATCCCACTACATCATGTCATCTTCCTTAAAGCATTACTCTGTTCTCTTGAACTTAATACTCTAGATGCATGCTGGATAGCGGTCGATGTGTGGAGTAATAGTAGTAGATGCAGAATCGTTTCGGTCTACTTGTCTCGGACGTGATGCCTATATACATGATCATACCTAGATATTCTCATAACTATGCTCAATTCTATCAATTGTTCGACAGTAATTCGTTTACCCACCGTAATACTTATGCTCTTGAGAGAAGCCACTAGTGAAACCTATGGCCCCCGGGTCTATCTTCTATCATATTAATCTTCCAATACTTAGTTATTTCCTTTGCCGTTTATTTTACTTTGCATCTTTATTTCTCTTTATCATAAAAATACCAAAAATATTATCTTATCATATCTATCAGATCTCACTCTCGTAAGTGACGGAGAAGGGCTTGACAACCCCTTTATCGCATTGGTTGCGAGGTTCTTATTTGTTTGTGTTGGTGCGTGGGACTTGAGCGTGATCTCCTACTAGATTGATACCTTGGTTCTCAAAAACTGAGGGAAATACTTACGCTGCTTTACTGCATCACCCTTTCCTCTTCAAGGAAAAACCAACGCAGTGCTCAAGAGGTAGCAAGAAGGATTTCTGGCGCCATTGCCGGGGAGATTTGCGCCAAGTCAAGTCAAGATTTGACTCCCACAACGAGTCATTTCCGGCGCCATTACCAAGTCAAAATATACCAAGTACCCATCACAAACTCTTATCCCTCGCATTACATTATTTGCCATTTGCCTCTCGTTTTCCTCTCCCCCACTTCACCCTTGCCGTTTTATTCGCCCTCTTTTCCTCTCTCCCTCTCTCTCCGTTCCCCTCCTCTTTTTCTATTTTCCCTTTTGCCTGTTTCTTGTTTGCTTGTGTGTTGGATTGCTTGCTTGTCACAATGGCTCAAGATAATACTAAATTGTGTGACTTTGCCAATACCAACAATAAGGATTTTATTAGCACTCTGATTGCTCCTCTTACCGATGCTAAATCTTGTGAAATTAATACTGCTTTGCTGAATCTTGTCATGAAAGATCCGTTTTCTGGTCTTCCTAGTGAAGATGCCGCTACCCATCTAAACAACTTTGTTGATTTGTGTGATATGCAAAAGAAGGAAGACATGGATAATGATATTGTTAAATTGAAGCTATTTCCGTTTTCGCTTAGAGATCGTGCTAAAGCTTGGTTTTCGTCTTTGCCTAAAAATAGTATTGATTCATGGAATAAGTGCAAAGATGCTTTTATCTCTAAGTATTTTCCTCCCGCTAAGATCATCTCTCTTAGAAACGATATTATGAATTTTAAGCAACTTGATCATGAATATGTTGTACAATCTTGGGAGAGGATGAAATCAATGATACGTAATTGCCCATCGCATGGTTTGAATCTTTGGATGATTATAAAAAACTTTTATGCCGGATTGAATTTTGCTTCTAGAAATCTTTTAGATTCAGCTGCGGGAGGCACTTTTATGGAAATCACTTTAGGAGATGCTACCAAACTCCTAGACAATATTATGGTTAATTATTCTCAATGGCACACTGAAAGATCTACTAGTAAAAAAGTGCATGCAATTGAAGAGATTAATGTTTTGAGTGGAAAGAAGGATGAACTTATAAAATTGTTTGATAATAAGAGTGCTCCCACTGATCCTAATGATATGCCTTTGTCCACTATGATTGAGAATAATAATGAATCTATGGATGTGAATTTTGTTGGTAGGAACAATTTTGGTAATAACACATATAGAGGTAATTTTAATTCTAGGCTATTTCCTAGTAATTCCTCTAATAATTATGGTAATTCCTACAACAATTCCTATGGAAATTATAATAAGATGCCCTCTGATTTTGAATATAGTATTAAAGAATTTATTACTTCACAAAAGAGTTTCAATGCTTTGATTGAAGAAAAATTGCTTAAGATTGATGAGTTGGCTAGGAACGTTGATAGAATTTCTCGTGATGTTGATTCTTTGAAACTTAAATCTATTCCACCTAAGCATGATATCAATGAGTCTCTCAAATCCATGAGAATTTCCATTGATGAATGCAAAGAAAGAACCGCTAGGATGCGTGCTAAGAAAGATTGCTGTATAAAAGCGTGTTCTTCTAGTTTTCATGATAATAAGGATGAAGATCTAAAAGTTATTGATGTGTCTCTTATTAAACCTTTGTTTTTAATATGAATAATGATGGGACTGAAGATGAGCCACCTTTACCTAGAAGGCGTTCCAAAAATTCGGAGTCTTTAGATCTTGATGCTAAAATTGTTAAAAGTGGGATTGAAGAGGTCAAAACTTTAAATATCAATGAATCCACTATTTTGGATTTCAAGGAATTTAATTATGATAATTTCTCTTTGATATATTGTATTTCCTTGTTGTAATCCGTGCTAAATTCTCCTCATGCTTATAGTCAAAATAAAGCTTTTACTAAACATATCATTGATGCTTTGATGCAATCTTATGAAGAAAAACTTGAGTTGAAAGTTTCTATTCCTAGAAAACTTTATGATGATTGGGAACCTACAATTAAAATTAAAATTAAAGATCATGAGTGTTATGCTTTGTGTGATTTGGGTGCTAGTGTTTCCACGATTCCAAAAACTTATTGTGATTTGTTAGGTATCCGTGATTTTGATGATTGTTCTTTAAACTTGCACCTTGCAGATTCCACTATTAAGAAACCTATGGGAAGAATTAATTATATTATTATTATTGAAAATAGGAACTACGTGCCCATAGATTTCATTGTTCTTGATATAGATTGCAATCCTTCATGTCCTATTATTCTTGGTAGACCTTTCCTTAGAACGATTGGTGCAATTATTGATATGAAGGAAGGGAGTATTAGATTCTAATTTCCGTTAAGGAAAGGCATGGAACACTTCCCTAGAAATAAAATTAAATTACCTTATGAATCTATTATGAGAGCCACTTATGGATTGCCTACGAAAGATGGCAATACCTAGATCTATCTTCGCTTTTATGCCTAGCTAGGGGCGTTAAACGATAGCGCTTGTTGGGAGGAAATCCAATTTTATTTTTATTCCTTGCTTTTTTCTCCTGTTTAGTAATAAATAATTTACCTGGCCTCTGTTTTGGTTGCTTTTTTGTGTTTAATTAGTGTTTGTGCCAAGTAGAACCGTTGGGAAGACTTGGGGAAAGTCATTTTGATCTTGCTGTAAAAAACAGAAACTTTAGCACTCACGAGAATTGCTTCCATTTTTATTTGGAAGGTGATATTTAGTTAATTATTTTTTGAGATGATTAATAGATAAATTTCTCACGTCCAGAAATTTATTTTAGAATTTTTGGTGTTCCAGAACTTGTGTTAGCTACAGATTACTACAGACTGTTCTGTTTTTGACAGATTCTGTTTTTCTTGTGTTGTTTGCTTATTTTGATGAATCTATGGCTAGTAAAAGAGTTTATAAACCATGGAGAAGTTGGAATACAGTAGGTTTAACACCAATATAAATAAAGAATGAGTTCATTACGGTACATTGAAGTGGTATTTTGTTTTCTTTCGCTAACGGAGCTCACGAGATTTTCTATCTTGAGTTTTGTGTTGTGAAGTTTTCAAGTTTTGGGTAAAGATTTGATGGATTATGGAACAAGGAGTGGCAAGAGCCTAAGCGTGGGTATGCCCATGGCACCCTAAGGTAAAATTCAAGGACACCAAATAGCCTAAGCTTGGGGATGCCCCGGAAGGCATCCCCTCTTTGGTCTTCGTCTATCGGTAACTTTACTTAGAGCAATATTTTTATTCACCACATGATATGTGTTTTGCTTGGAGCGTATTGTATGATTTGAGTCTTTTATTTTTAGTTTACCACAATCATCCTTTCTGTACACACCTTTTGAGAGAGACTCACATCATTTGAAATTTATTAGAATACTTTATGTGCTTCACTTATATCTTTTGAGCTATATAGTTTTTGCTCTAGTGCTTCACTTATATCTTTTAGAGCATGGTGGTGGTTTTATTTTATAGAAATAATTGATCTCTCATGCTTCACTTATATTATTTTTAGAGTCCTTTAGAACAACATGGCAATTTACTTTTAGGCAATAATAAAAACTTTCATACAAGTGCATTGAATACTATGAGAAGTTTGATACTTGATAATCGTTTTGAGATATGGAGATGGTGATATTAGAGTCATGCTAGTTGAGTAGTTGTGAATTTGAGAAATACTTGTGTTGAAGTTTGTGATTCCCGTAGCATGCACGTATGGTGAACCGTTATGTGATGAAGTTGGAGCATGATTTATTTATTGATTGTCTTCCTTATGAGTGGCGGCCGGGGACGAGCGATGGTATTTTCCTACCAATCTATCCCCCTAGGAGCATGCGCGTAATACTTTGTTTCGATAACTAATAGATTTTTGCAACAAGTATGTGAGTTCTTTATGACTAATGTTGAGTCCATGTATTATACACACTCTCACCCTTCCACCATTGCTAGCCTCTCTAGTATCGTGCAACTTTCGCCGGTACCATAAACCCACCATATACCTTCCTCAAAACAGCCACCATACCTACCTATTATGACATTTCCATAACCATTCCGAGATATATTGCCATGCAACTTTCCATCGTTCCATTATTATGACACGCTTCATCATTGTCATATTGCTTGCATGATCATGTAGTTGACATCGTATTTGTGGCAAAGCCACCATTCATAATTTTCATACATGTCACTCATGCATCATTGCACATCCCGGTACACCGCCGGAGGCATTCACATAGTCATATTTTGTTCTAAGTATTGAGTTGTAATTCTTGAGTTGTAAGTAAATAAAGTGTGATGATCATCATTATTAGAGCATTGTCCCAAGTGAGGAAAGGATGATGGATACTATGATTCCCCCACAAGTCGGGATGAAACTCTGGACGAAAAATAAAAAAAATAAAAAAAGGAAAAGAGGCCAAAAAGAAAAAAAGGAAAGAAGGCTCAAATAAAAAAATGAGAGAAAAAGAGAGAAGGGACAATGTTACTATCCTTTTTCCACACTTGTGCTTCATAGTAGCACCATGTTCTTTATATAGAGAGTCCCCTATGATATCATTTTCATATACTAGTAGGAATTTTTCATGATAGAACTTGGCTTGTATATTCCAATGATGGGATTCCTCAAAATGCCCCAGGTCTTCATGAGCAAGCAAGTTGGATGCACACCCACTTAGTTTCTTTTGTTGAGCTTTCATATACTTATAGCTCTAGTGCATCCATTGCATGGTAATCCCTACTCACTCACAGTGATATCTATTAATGGGCATCTCCATAGCCCGTTGATACGCGTAGTTGATGTGAGGCTATCTTCTCCTTTTCTTGTCTTCTCCACAACCACCATTCTATTCCACCATAGTGCTATATCCATGGCTCACGCTCATATATTGCGTGAAGACTGAAAAAGTTTGAGAACATCAAAAGTATGAAACAATTGCTTGGCTTGTCATCGGGGTTGTGCATGATTTAAATATTTTGTGCGATGAAGATAGAGCATAGCCAGACTATATGATTTTGTAGGGATAACTTTCTTTGGCCATGTTATTTTCAGAAGACATGATTGCTTAGTTAGTATGCTTGAAGTATTATTATTTTTATGTCAATATTAAACTTTTATCTTGAATCTTATGGATCTGAACATTCATGCCACACTAAAGAAAAATTACGTTGAGAAATATGTTATAAAGCATTCCACATCAAAAATTCTTCTTTTATCATTTACCTACTCGAGGAGGAGCAGGAATTAAGCTTGGGGATGCTTGATACGTCTCCAACGTATCTATAATTTTCGATTGCTCCATGCTATTATATTATCTATTTTGGATGTTAATGGGCTTTATTTTACACTTTTATATCATTTTGGGACTAACCTACTAACCGGAGGCCCAGCCCAAATTGCTGTTTTTTGTGCCTATTTTAGGGTTTCGAAGAAAAGGAATATCATACGGAGTCCAAACGGAATGAAACCTTCGGGAACGTGATTTTCTCAACAAACATGATCCAGGAGACTTGTAGTGGCCGTCAAGAAACAAGGGATGAAGGCACGAGGTAGGGGTCGCACCTACCCCCCTGGGCGCGCCCTCCACCCTCGTGGGCCCTCCGTTGCTCCACCGACGTACTTCTTCCTCCTATATATATCCACGTACTCCCGAAACATCCAGGAGCACCATGAAAACCTAATTCCACCGCCACAACCTTCTGTACTCAAGAGATCTCATCTCGGGGCCTTTTCCGGAGCTCCGCCGAAGGGGGCATTGATCACAGAGGGCCTCTACATCAACTCCATGGCCTCTCCGGTGATGTGTGAGTAGTTTACTTCAGACCTACGGGTCCATAGTTATTAGCTAGATGGCTTCTTCTCTCTCTTTGGATCTCAATACAAAGTTCTCATCGATTTTCTTGGAGATCTATTCGATGTAATCTTGTTTTGCGGTGTGTTTGTCGAGATCCGATGAATTGTGGGTTTATGATCCAGATTATCTATGAACAATATTTGATTCTCCTCTGAATTCTTTTATGTATGATTGGTTTATCTTTGCAAGTCTCTTCGAATTATCAGTTTGGTTTGGCCTACTAGATTGATCTTTCTTGCAATGGGATAAGTGCTTAGCTTTGAGTTCAATCTTGCGGTGTTCGATCCCAGTGACAGAAAGGGAACCGATATGTATTGTATTGTTGCCATCGAGGACAAAAAGATGGGGTTTATTGTTGGGGAACGTAGTAATTTCAAAAGTTCCTATGCACACGCAGGATCATGGTGATGCATAGCAACGAGAGGGGAGAGTGTCATCCACGTACCCTCGCAGACCATTAAGCGGAAGCGTTATGACAACGCGGTTGATGTAGTCGTACGTCTTCACGATCGACCGATCCTCAGTACCGAACGTACGGCACCTCCGCGTTCAGCACACGTTCAGCTCAGTGACGTCCCGCGAACTCACGATCCAGTAGAGCTCGGGGAAGAGTTTCGTCAGCACGACGGTGTGGTGACGATGTTGATGAAGCTACCACAGCAGGGCTACGCCTAAACACCGCTACAGTATGACCGAGGTGGATTATGGTGGAGGGGGCACCGGACACGGCTGGGAGAGATCTTTGTGATCAACTTGTGTGTCGAGAGGTGCCCCTGTGCCCCTGTATATAAAGGAGAAAGGGGGAGGCCGGCCGACCATTGTTGGTGTGCCAGGAGGAGGAATCCTCCTCCTAGTAGGAGTAGGATTCCTCGCTTTCCTACTCCTACTAGGAGGGGGAAAGGAAGGGGAAGAAAGAGAAGGAAAGGGGGGCGCCGCCCCCTCTCCTAGTCCAATTCGGACCAGAGGGAGGGGGCGCACTGGCTGCCCTAGGCCAGACCCTCTCTCTTTCCCTTATGGCCCAACAAGTCCCATTAGCCCCCGGGGGGTTCCGGTAACCCCTTCGGTACTCCGGTAAAATCCGGATTTTACCCGAATCCCGATTTTACCCGGAACTCTTCCAATGTCCAAATGTACGCTTCCAATATATCAATCTTTATGTCTCAACCATTTCGAGACTCCTAGTCATGTCCGTGATCATATCCAGGACTCCGAACTACCTTCGGTACATCAAAACATATAAACTCATAAAACCGATCGTCACAGAACTTTAAGCGTGAGGACCCTACGGGTTCGAGAACTATGTAGACATGACCGAGACATGTCTCCGGTCAATAACCAATAGCGGAACCTAGATGCTCATATTGGTTCCTACATATTCTACGAAGATCTTTATCGGTCAAACCGTATAACACTATACGTTGTTCTCTTTATCATCGGTATGTTACTTGCCCGAGATTCGATCATCGGTATCCCAATACCTAGTTCAATCTCGTTACCGGCAAGTCTCTTTACTCGTTCCGTAATGCACTATTCCGCAACTAACTCATTAGTTGTATTGCTTTCAAGGCTTATAGTGATGTGCATTACCGAGAGGGCCCAGAGATACCTCTCCGACAATCGGAGTGACAAATCCTAATCTTGATCTATGCGAACTCAACAAGTACCATCGGAGACACTTGTAGCGCACCTTTATAATCACCTAGTTACGTTTGTGACATTTGGTTGCACACAAAGTGTTCCTCTGATACTTGGGAGTTGCATAATCTCATAGTCATAAGAACATGTATAAGTCACGAAGAAAGCAATAGCAGTAAACAAAAACGGTCAAGTGCTAAGCTAACGGAATGGGTCAAGTCAATCACATAATTCTCCTAATGATGTGATCCCATTGATCAAATGACAACTCATGTAACGCCCCGAGACCGATGTGCCAGGTGTCGTTCAGTTATTCGCTGTTGTTGCCTTGTCATTGCTTGCATGTCATGCATTGCATATCATGTCATCATGTGCATTGCATTTGCATACGTGTTCATCTCATGCATCCGAGCTTTTTCCCCGTTGTCCGTTTTGCATTCCGGCGCTTCGTTCTCCTCCGGTGGTCATTTCTAGCTTTCTTTTGTGTGTGGGGATTAAACATTTCCGGATTGGACCGGGACTTGTCAAGCGGCCTTGGTTTACTACCGGTAGACCGCTTGTCAAGTTTCGTATCATTTGGACTTTGTTTGATACTTCAACGGTTAACCGAGGGACCGAAAAGGCCTCGTGTGTGTTGCAGCCCAACACCCCTCCAATTTGGCCCAAAACCCACCAAACTCTGCTCCATGTCCTAGAGCGTTCGATCACGATCGCGTGGGCGAAAACCGCACCTCATTTGGACTCTCCTAGCTCCACTTATGCCTATTTAAACACCCCCCATTTCGGATCTCGTCTTCCTCCCCGTCCTCCTCCTAAAAAAAAACAAACCTCCCTGCACCGACGGACACGTCCGTCCCCAGCCGGACGCGTCCGCCGCCGCGCTCCTCGCCCAACCCGCGCTCGCCACGTGGTGCCGCCGCCGCCGCCACCGACAGGCCGTGGGGAGCCCGAGGCCCGCGTCGCCCGCGCCCCACCTCCGCCGCCTCCGTCGCCGTGCCCCGCCGCCGGTAACCCGCCGCCGGTAACCCGCCGCCACCGCGCTGGGCCCCGCCGCCTCCACTCCGCGCTGCCGTGGGACGCCGCCCCCGCCGCCGGCGCCGCCGCCCGCCTCCGCCCCGGCTTCTTCTTCTTCAACTCCGGCGCCAAGTCCGGCCAGCTACAGTGCTCCCCGGCGATTCCTCGAACCGCGTGCAGATCGGATCTGGAAATATCTCCTCCTCAGTTGACTTTTCATCCCCGAAACCCTAATTTTTATGCGACGTTTGACTGCTTATATCTCCGCAACCGTAGCTCCGTTTTGGGCGTATGATATATCAAAATCTTCGCCTCGACATGTACATCATTTCATTCCATTGCATCATTTGCATTTGAGGTCATCTTGTTGCCCAAAATTCTGTTAGAAGGAGGCTTCGTGAGTTAAATTGCAGATCCGTTAGTTCATCATGCACTTTTGTCATTTTTGCCATGTTTAATCCGTGCATGATATGCCTGTGCCCCTTTGGGATGAATTGTTAAGCATTTTGTCTTCTTTCCAGAGGTGCCACCCATGCATTTTTAGGATGTGTGTGTTGTCTTGTGCAAGCTTGCGAAGAGAGGTGCCCGAGATTGCTGATTTCAGGGACTTGGTAATTTTCACTAAGTCTGGGATATTTTAGTTCATGATGCTATATGTCCAGCTTGTTTCCTAGTGATCCGTGCCTCTTTTGAGGATGATCAGTAAGGGAGTTTTGATACTTATGTTATGATCTATCCATCCATGTCTTTTTTTGCATATGTGGAGTGCTCTAGGTTGACTCAATCGAGCTCAACTTTTGCTTCGTTGTTAATCTGGGCAGATCGTCAACTTGTTTGCAATTTTGCCGATGCTACCGTTAGTGTTCCATGCATGCTATGCCTTTGTTCTTGCCATGTGTAGCTGGAATATTGTGCCTTCTTGCTGGTTATATGCTTTCCTTGCCATGACTTGCACCGTAGTGAGTGCATCGAGCTCGTTTACATGCCTTCGTGAGTTAAATTTCTGCATGTCTCAAATTTCACTAAGTCTGAAAACTGATTGTGTTCGAGCTATGTTCGTGAGCTCGGTAGAGTATTTTGTGAACCCTTTTGGCCCCAGGTCACTTTGGGTGTTTTGTTAAGCTTGTCGAGTAGCTCCATGCCATGTTCTTACTTGTCATGTTCAGGTTTTGTATCATGTTGTTTTGCTGCTCCGAAGAGGGCTTCATGATCTGAAATTTCAGGCTAGTGTTAATTTCACTAAGTCTGGAATCTGTTTTGCATATTCATTTTTGCCATGCTTGTTTGAACCTCTTAATGGATGAATTTGCCTATGGCACAGTGCTAGTGTTTTGTTAACCATCTTGTGTACATCACTGCCATGTATTTTGTTTTCATGTTTGGTGGCTATAGCATGTTCATTTCGTTGCATTTAGGAGCCTACTTGCTGTATATCGCAGATCGGTTCGTTTCGTAAAACGCTCGTCATTTCCAAACCGTAGCTCCGATTCCTATGATCTTTATATCGTTTTCAGGTGATTTATTCCCCTCCATCCAGTGGCACACTTGGTTTTCCAAGTTGAGGCCAAGTTTTTGCATTTTCTGTAACGTCTTGCATTTTGCATCCCACATAGCATACCGTCTTTGCATATTATTGTTGCCCTTGCACGTGGTTGATTGTATTCTTGTTGCTTGTTTGTGTTGTTGGGTAGAGCCGGGAGACGAGTTTGCTAACGAGGAGCCCGTTGAGTGTGCTTTTGAGGATCCAGTCAACTCTGACAGCTTTGCAGGCAAGATGATCATACCCTCGAAATCACTACTATCTTTGCTATGCTAGTTTGCTTGCTCTTTTGCTTTGCCACTGCTACGATGCCTACCACTTGCTTGTCAGCCTCCCAATTGCATGATTGAACCTCTAACCTACCATTGTCCTAGCAAACCGTTGATTGGCTATGTTACCGCTTTGCTCAGCCCTTCTTATAGCGTTGTTAGTTGCACGTGAAGATTGGAGCCGTTCCTTGTTGGAACATTTATTTACTTGTTGGGATATCATTATATTGCTATGTTATCTTAATGCATCTATATACTTGGTAAAGGGTGGAAGGCTCGGCCTCTCGCCTAGTGTTTTGTTCCACTCTTGCCGCCCTAGTTTCCGTCATATCGGTGTTATGTTCCCGGATTGTTGCGTCCCTTACGCGGTTGGGCTATAATGGGAACCCCTTGATAGTTCGCCTTGATTAAAGCTTTTCCAGCAATGCCTAACATTGGTTTTATCATTTGCCGCCTACCCCCTTTTCCCTTGGGTTTCCGGAGCCCGAGGGTCATCTTTATTTTAGCCCCCCACGGGCCAGTGCTCCTCTGAGTGTTGGTCCGAACTAGACCCCTGTGCAGCGCCACCTCGGGGAAACTCAAGGGCTGGTTTTAGTTGTACGGATTGCTCATCTGAGTGTGCCCTGAGAAAGAGATATGTGCAGCTCCTATCGGGATTTGTCGGCACATTCGGGCGGTGTTGCTGGACTTGTTTTAACCTGTCGAATCATCTTGTTGTACTGAGATACCGAGTCTGATCGGTGTGTCTTGGGTGGAGGTCTATTCCTTCGTTGACCGTGAGAGCTTGTTATGGGCTAAGTTGGGACTCCCCTGCAGGGATTGATCTTTCGAAAGCCGTGCCCGCGGTTATGGGCAGATGGGAATTTGTTAATGTCCGGTTGTAGATAACTTTAACTAAACTTAATTAAAATGAATCAACCGTGTGTGTTACCGTGATGGCCCCTTCTCGGCGGAGTCCGGGAAGTGGACACGGTGTTGGAGTTATGCTTGCGCAGGATGTTCCTTTAGCTTCTCGCTCGTGCTTCGCCTTCTCTTCTCGCTCTCGTTTGCGTATAAGTTAGCCACCATATATGCTAGTCGCTTGTTGCAGCTCCACTTATATTGCCGTACCTGTCCTATAAGCTTAAATAGTCTTGATCGCGTGGGTGTGAGATTGCTGAGTCCCTGTGGCACACAGATACTACAACTCCAGATGCAGGTCCAGGTGTTTCTGCTCCAGTTGACGATTACGAGCTCAAGTGGGAGTTCGACGAGGACTCTCAGCGATACTACGTGTCTTTTCCGGATGATCAGTAGTGGTGCCTAGTTGGGGTTATCGATTCAGGGCCTTGTCGCATGTTGGGGGTCTTTTCTATTTTGGCACCGTAGTCGGGCCATGAGTGATTTGTATGATGGATGTTATTTATGTACTTTGATGTGACGTGGTGAGTGTAAGCCAACTACGTTTCTCCCCTTTATATTATTTATGTACATGGGATGTTTAATGATTTCCCGACTTGCGACATTGCTTTCAATGCGGTTATGCCTCTAAGTCGTGCCTCGACACGTGGGAGATATAGCCGCATCGAGGGCGTTACAAGTTGGTAATCAGAGCCTTCCCCGACCTTAGGAGCCCCCATTGCTTGATCGTTTTTAGCAGCCGAGTTGTGTCTAGAAAAATGTTTTGAGTCATTTAGGAATTATATATCGGAGAGCTTAGGAATTCTTTTTACTTCCCAGTCTCCTCATCGCTCTGGTAAGGCTTCCTGACGTAGAGTTTTGAATCTTCTCTTCTCAAATTTCACTAAAATTTTTTTAGGATCACGCGAGTATCTTGGTTTTGTTCCGATGGTTTTGTGACGAGAACATTGTTCTTGGTGCCTCCTGTCTTTAGGGGTTGTGGCAGTGTCCCGGGGAGTTGAGCCCGAGGTGTTGTCGTCACAATTTTATCGTTGCAATTCTGGTATACTTGAGATTTGTGCGCGACATCGAAAATCTCCTTTATGCAGCTCGTTGGTGAGATAACCTCGACGCCACCCAGTACTGGGGCGGGAGTTCGGGAGTATCGCCATAACTTGTATAACGGATGCTTTTCGAAGGTTGAGATAGATGGGTTTCCGAAGGTTTCTTGGTTATGTGTTGAAGGATGGATACAGCTGGATGTAGGATTTGCTAGCTTGGGTGAGATATTATGCTTCCCCTGTATCCCCAACACCTGATTGCATAACCGGGAAAATTTCGGGAATTTCATAGGTGGGAATTCAAGTAGCCTTAGGATATCTTTCCGACAGATGTATGATATGAAATTGGGGTTCGACGTCTAGTGGTTCGCCTATTCACGGTCGATTTTATAGTGGTCTCGTTGTGTCTTAAAGAGTCCTTGGCTATGCTGACTTGGGGACGCTTCGTAGGTCATGTGCACTGCCTTGTACATGATGGTGCTGTACGATCGAGCCCGTGTAGGCTCCACCACGAAAACTTCAGACGAAATCTCTATCATATGTTTGTTCTGGCTTATTTTGCAAGCCAATCCTTTGTTTTGTTTTGGAGTTGTGGTATTCGAGTTGCTTCGAAGTCAAATGTTGATTCCATACCTTCCCCAAATGGTGTTCTCATATTCCTATGAGAATACTAATCCTTCTCGATCATCGAGTTTCTCATTTCAATTTCTTTTCAACCGGTGTGTCTCTCCTCAAGTGGATCCGATCATTTCAACATCTGCAAGATCAAGTATCAGCTCTCTCAACGGCGTTCGTTTCATCCATCTCCAAGTTGTCTTTCTTTTTCCCACCCTCCCTCCCTTTTTGTTTCTTCGAGGACCCAGATTTCTTCATCGGGTATCCATTCAACTCATGTGAAGTCACTCCATTGTTTTTCATCAATATTCTTACCCGGTGGTTCTCAAGGAGATGTTCTACTAGTTCGTCATTCTTCATTCTTTTCTTCTACGGTGGAACCAATTCAAGCTTCGGTGTTGATCATATCTTTTTCCTTGATTCAAATATTTTCTCATGCCGGTGCACCTCATATTCATTCACTTCTCACCATTTAATTGTTCCGGAGTGCTCAAGATATCTCGAAGATTCGTGTTTCCACTCTGCATTCGTTCAAGCTCTTTCGAGGTTGTTATCTCATTCAAGTCATTTAATTCAACCGTTGCAACCTCTCTTTTAAATCATTTCAACGGTGCTTCTTTTGAGTGGGCCCTAACCCACAGGTCTTTTCCCAGGATCTTACCTGACTCTTCTTATTTCCCGGAGCTATCCTAAATTCCTTTTAAAGTTTGACGTAAGAATGAGTTATCATCAGTCAAATGCCATCTCCTAGTTCTTTCACAATTCTTTTCATCGTTGGCTCAACCTCTTCGTTTTGATTTTTCCGGAGTTCATAAATAATTCATGATGGTGTTTCTCATCGTCATTCTCAGATATTGAAGACCGAAGAAGAGTTTCTCTTTAATCTTGCTCCATTCTCTTCAAGATTCGTGATTCTAGCTTGTTGCCATCCTCTCATAATTGTTTTGATCATGAGAATTCTTTTCACCCTTCCGGAGCAATTTAAGAGTCTTCTCAGTTTGATTATCCGGAGTCCGTCAATTCAGGTTTATTCATTCTCAACTGTCAGTTATCAGTCTCCTATTTTACCGGTGCTTCGTTCAAGTGATCTCTAATCGGCTCGTGATCTCTTCGTTCTCATGTATCTAAATCCTCTCAAGTATCTCCGTACATTTCATAATTATTCTCGGTGTTCCTTTATTTTTCCTTCGTTCGTTTTCAATTCTTACCGGTGGCTCGCTCAAGATTTCTATTCCTTTGTTATTGTATTGATTCAGTCATTATTTCTATCCTACCGGTGGTTCGTTCAATATTTTCCCAAGTTGGCGCTATATCTATCTTAATCCTTTCTACGAGAATAAGTAGTGTGCCAAATCCATTGCTTGTCATCAATTTAATTGGTGAAGGTTACACATAATGTAATTCTTATTCTTGTTTCATCCAAGTGATCTATTCTTGATTCCGGAGGCTCATCTAAATTCTTGATCTCAATTGTTTCATCTTCTTTTCTTTTCCCGGAGTCCCAACTTCTTCCAATTATTTCACCGCGGAGATCCATCTAATCATTGCAAGTCCTCACCTTGTGTTTTCAACTCTCTTTTCCTTTCGTGTGATTATTCTTTTGTTACCGGAGTTCTTCATGGAGGCGCTACATGATGGTTCATAAAGGATTTAATTCATTCTCTAAATGTTCATCAAGTTTCTTTTCACAGAAACTCAAGCTTTCTTCATATTGTAATCCAGAGTGCAATTATTCTTTCTTCCGTATCATTGGAGGTGGTATTATGTCATTCTTGGTAATTTGAGTTCATATTTTCATGATTCACATGTTTTCAAGATTGGGATATTTTAAATCCATCAATCTCGTCATTGGAGTTATCTTGTGTTATACTTCACCAAAAGCTTCTCCTAAGGATTGTCGCTATTTATGTTGCTCATATATGATCCAAGTTCTTCATTTATCCTCCCGGTGAAATAAGTTTCTCGTCTCTTTGTTCTTATCAATCCAATTCTTTTCCAGTGAGTGGCAGGTTGTCACCTCATAATTGAGTTGTATTCCATAAGTCCATATCAAGCTTATCTTTTCGTTGTTGGGTTTTTTTCCAACAACTCCGTTCAACCCTTCTCCTAAGGATGCCTTCTCAAGCTCTTTTGGCAGAAGTTGGCATTTTCTCGTCATTTCTCCTATTTCAATTATCTATATTCTATTCTTTCGTTCCGGAGGCATTGTGATGTTTCTCTTTTCAACCCATCATCTCGTTTGTCAAAAGATCATGTTCTTTTCGTGCTTATCCATTTAACCGAAGTGTCGTGTCCTCTGCTCAAGCTCTTTTCTTCCTATCTAGTCTTTCATCTCTTTTTAACCGGAGTGCTATTCGAATTTGGTCTTCCTTGATCCCCTTCCTTAACCGGCGTGTTTTCAATATATATCTTCCCTTCAACCTCAAGGTTTTCGCAATGTTCTTTGTCCCTCTTTCCTAACGGAGTGTTTTCGACCTTGTTCACCTTCGTTGTATTCTTTTCTCGAATTTGTGTAACCTTTTCATGGTTCTTTGGTTTCACTCGTTTGTCAAAGAAGCAACTTAGTTTTACCTCTTCTCTTTCCTTCCGTTTTCCCTCCGGTGCCATTCTAGATCTCGGGACGAGATCCTCTCGTAGTGGTGGAGTGTTGTACCGCCCCGAGACCGATGTGCCAGGTGTCGTTCAGTTATTCGCTGTTGTTGCCTTGTCATTGCTTGCGTGTCATGCATTGCATATCATGTCATCATGTGCATTGCATTTGCATACGTGTTCATCTCATGCATCCGAGCTTTTTCCCCGTTGTCCGTTTTGCATTCCGGCGCTTCGTTCTCCTCCGGTGGTCATTTCTAGCTTTCTTTTGTGTGTGGGGATTAAACATTTCCGGATTGGACCGGGACTTGTCAAGCGGCCTTGGTTTACTACCGGTAGATCGCTTGTCAAGTTTCGTATCATTTCGACTTCGTTTGATACTTCAACGGTTAACCGAGGGACCGAAAAGGCCTCGTGTGTGTTGCAGCCCAACACCCCTCCAATTTGGCCCAAAACCCACCAAACTCTGCTCCATGTCCTAGAGCGTTCGATCACGATCGCGTGGGCGAAAACCGCACCTCATTTGGACTCTCCCAGCTCCACTTATGCCTATTTAAACACCCCCCATTTCGGATCTCGTCTTCCTCCCCGTCCTCCTCCTAAAAAAAAAACAAACCTCCCCGCACCGACGGACACGTCCGCCCCCAGCCGGACGCGTCCGCCGCCGCGCTCCTCGCCCAACCCGCGCTCGCCACGTGGCGCCGCCGCCGCCGCCACCGACAGGCCGCGGGGAGCCCGAGGCCCGCGTCGCCTGCGCCCCACCTCCGCCGCCTCCGTCGCCGTGCCCCGCCGCCGGTAACCCGCCGCCACCGCGCCGGGCCCCGCCGCCTCCACTCCGCGCCGCCGTGGGACGCCGCCCCCGCCGCCCGCCTCCGCCCCGGCTTCTTCTTCAACTCCGGCACCAAGTCCGGCCAGCTACAGTGCTCCCCGGCGATTCCTCGAACCGCGTGCAGATCGGATCTGGAAATATCTCCTCCTCGGTTGACTTTTCATCCCCGAAACCCTAATTTTTATGCGACGTTTGACTGCTTATATCTCCGGAACCGTAGCTCCGTTTTGGGCGTATGATATATCAAAATCTTCGCCTCGACATGTACATCATTTCATTCCATTGCATCGTTTGCATTTGAGGTCATCTTGTTGCCCAAAATGCTGTTAGAAGGAGGCTTCGTGAGTTAAATTGCAGATCCGTTAGTTCATCATGCACTTTTGTCATTTTTGCCATGTTTAATCCGTGCAAGATATGCCTGTGCCCCTTTGGGATGAATTGTTAAGCATTTTGTCTTCTTTCCAGAGGTGCCACCCATGCATTTTTAGGATGTGTGTGTTGTCTTGTGCAAGCTTGCGAAGAGAGGTGCCTGAGATTGCTGATTTCAGGGACTTAGTGATTTTCACTAAGTCTGGGATATTTTAGTTCATGATGCTATATGTCCAGCTTGTTTCCTAGTGATTCGTGCCTCTTTTGAGGATGATCAGTAAAGGAGTTTTGGTATTTATGTTATGCTCTATCCATCCATGTCTTTTTTTTGCATATGTGGAGTGCTCTAGGTTGACTCAATCGAGCTCAACTTTTGCTTCGTTGTTAATCTGGACAGATCGTCAACTTGTTTGCGATTTTTCCGATGCTACCGTTAGTGTTCCATGCATGCTATGCCTTTGTTCTTGCCATGTGTAGCTGGCATATTGTGCCTTCTTGCTGGTTATATGCTTTCCTTGCCATGACTTGCACCGTAGTGAGTGCATCGAGCTCGTTTACATGCCTTCGTGAGTTAAATTTCTGCATGTCTCAGTTTTCACTAAGTCTGAAAACTGATTGTGTTCGAGCTATGTTCGTGAGCTCGGTAGAGTATTTTGTGAACCCTTTTGGCCCCAGGTCACTTTGGGTGTTTTGTTAAGCTTGTCGAGTTGCTCCATGCCATGTTCTTACTTGTCATGTTCAGGTTTTGTATCATGTTGTTTTGCTGCTCCGAAGAGGGCTTCGTGATCTGAAATTTCAGGCTAGTGTTAATTTCACTAAGTCTGGAATCTGTTTTGCATATTCATTTTTGCCATGCTTGTTTGAACCTCTTAATGGATGAATTTGCCTATGGCACAGTGCTAGTGTTTTGTTAACCTCTAACCTACCATTGTCCTAGCAAACCGTTGATTGGCTATGTTACCGCTTTGCTCAGCCCTTCTTATAGCGTTGTTAGTTGCACGTGAAGATTGGAGCCGTTCCTTGTTGGAACATTTATTTACTTGTTGGGATATCATTATATTGCTATGTTATCTTAATGCATCTATATACTTGGTAAAGGGTGGAAGGCTCGGCCTCTCGCCTAGTGTTTTGTTCCACTCTTGCCGCCCTAGTTTCCGTCATATCGGTGTTATGTTCCCGGATTGTTGCGTCCCTTATGCGGTTGGGCTATAATGGGAACCCCTTGATAGTTCGCCTTGATTAAAGCTTTTCCAGCAATGCCCAACATTGGTTTTATCATTTGCCGCCTACCCCCTTTTCCCTTGGGTTTCCGGAGCCCGAGGGTCATCTTTATTTTAGCCCCCCACGGGCCAGTGCTCCTCTGAGTGTTGGTCCGAACTAGAGCCCTGTGCAGCGCCACCTCGGGGAAACTCAAGGGCTGGTTTTAGTTGTACGGATTGCTCATCTGAGTGTGCCCTGAGAAAGAGATATGTGCAGCTCCTATCGGGATTTGTCGGCACATTCGGGCGGTGTTGCTGGACTTGTTTTAACCTGTCGAATCATCTTGTTGTACCGAGATACCGAGTCTGATCGGTGTGTCTTGGGTGGAGGTCTATTCCTTCGTTGACCGTGAGAGCTTGTTATGGGCTAAGTTGGGACTCCCCTGCAGGGATTGATCTTTCGAAAGTCGTGCCCGCGGTTATGGGCAGATGGGAATTTGTTAATGTCCGGTTGTAGATAACTTTAACTAAACTTAATTAAAATGAATCAACCGTGTGTGTTACCGTGATGGCCCCTTCTCGGCGGAGTCCGGGAAGTGGACACGGTGTTGGAGTTATGCTTGCGCAGGATGTTCCTTTAGCTTCTCGCTCGTGCTTCGCCTTCTCTTCTCGCTCTCGTTTGCGTATAAGTTAGCCACCATATATGCTAGTCGCTTGCTGCAGCTCCACTTATATTGCCGTACCTGTCCTATAAGCTTAAATAGTCTTGATCGCGTGGGTGTGAGATTGCTGAGTCCCTGTGGCTCACAGATACTACAACTCCAGATGCAGGTCCAGGTGTTTCTGCTCCAGTTGACGATTACGAGCTCAAGTGGGAGTTCGACGAGGACTCTCAGCGATACTACGTGTCTTTTCCGGATGATCAGTAGTGGTGCCTAGTTGGGGTTATCGATTCAGGGCCTTGTCGCATGTTGGGGGTCTTTTCTATTTTGGCACCGTAGTCGGGCCATGAGTGATTTGTATGATGGATGTTATTTATGTACTTTGATGTGACGTGGCGAGTGTAAGCCAACTACGTTTCTCCCCTTTATATTATTTATGTACATGGGATGTTTAATGATTTCCCGATTTGCGACATTGCTTTCAATGTGGTTATGCCTCTAAGTCGTGCCTCGACACGTGGGAGATATAGCCGCATCGAGGGCGTTACAACTCATGTCTATGGTTAGGAAACTTAACCATCTTTGATAAATGAGCTTGTCAAGTAGAGGCACACTAGTGACACTATGTTTGTCTATGTATTCACACATGTATTATGTTCCCGGTTAATACAATTCTAGCATGAATAATAAACATTTATCATGAAATAAGGAAATAAATAATAACTTTAATATTGCCTCTAGGGCATATTTCCTTCAGTCTCCCACTTGCACTAGAGTCAATAATCTAGATTACACAGTAATGATTCTAACACCCACGGAGCCTTGGTGCTGATCATGTTTTGCTCATGGAAGAGGCTTAGTCAACGGGTCTGCAACATTTAGATCCGTATTTATCTTGCAAATCTCTATCTCTCCCACCTGGACTTGATCCCGGATGGAGTTGAAGCATCTCTTGATGTGCTTGGTTCTCTTGTGAAATCTAGATTCCTTTGCCAAGGCAATTGCACCAGTATTGTCACAAAAGATTTTCATTGGACCCGATGCACTAGGTATGACACCTAGATCGAATATGAACTCCTTCATCTAGACTCCTCCATTCACTGCTTCCGAAGCAGCAATGTACTCCGCTTCACATGTAGATCCCGCCACGACGCTCTGTTTAGAACTGCTCCAACTGACAGCTCCACCTATTTAATATAAACACGGATCCGGTTTGCGATTTAGAATTGTCCGGATCAGTGTCAAAGCTTTCATCAACGTAACCATTTACGATGAGCTCTTTGTCACCTCCATAAACGAGAAACATATCCTTGGTCCTTTTCAGGTACTTCAGGATGTTCTTGACCGCTGTCCGGTGATCCACTCCTGGATTACTTTGGTACCTCCCCGCTAGACTAATGGAAAGGCACACATCAGTTCTAGTACACAGCATTGTATACATGATAGAGCCTATGGCTGAAGCATAGGGAGCACTATTCATTTTCTCTCTATCTTCTGCAGTGGTCGGGCATTGAGTCTTACTCAACTTCACACCTTGTAATACAGGCAAGAACCTTTTCTTAGCTTGATCCATTTTGAACTTCTTCAAAACTTTATCAAGGTATGTGCTTTCTGAAAGTCCAATTAAGCGTCTTGATCTATCTCTATAGATCTTGATGCCTAATATATAAGCAGCTTCACCGAGGTCTTTCAGTGAAAAACTATTATTCAAGTATCCTTTTATGCTATCCAGAAATTATATATCATTTCCAATCAACAATATGTCATCCACATATAATATTAGAAATGCTACAGAGCTCCCACTCACTTTCTTGTAAATACAGGCTTCTCCAAAAGTCTATATAAACGTTATGCTTTGATCACACTATCAAAACGTTTATTCCAATCCCGAGAGGCTTGCACCAGTCCATAAATGGATCGCTGGAGCTTGCACACTTTGTTAGCTCCCTTTGGATCGATAAAACCTTCAGGTTGCATCATATACAACTCTTCTTCTAGAAATCCATTCAGGAATGCAGTCTTTACATCCATTTGCCAAATTTCATAATCATAAAATGCAGCAATTGCTAACATGATTCGGACGGACTTAACCATTGCTATGGGTGAGAAGGTCTCATCGTAGTCAACTCCTTGAACTTGTCGAAAACCTTTCGCAACAAGTCGAGCTTTGTAGACAGTAACATTACCGTCAGCGTCTGTCTTCTTCTTGAAGATCCATTTATTCTCGATGGCTTGCCGATCATCGGGCAAGTCAACCAAAGTCCACACTTTGTCCTCATACATGGATCCCATCTCAGATTTCATGGCCTCAAGCCATTTTGCGGAATCTGGGCTCATCATCGCTTCCTCATAGTTTGTAGGTTCGTAATGGTCAAGTAACATGACCTCCAGAATAGGATTACCGTACCACTCTGGTGCGGATATTGCTCTGGTTGACCTACGAGGTTCGATAGAAACTTGATCTGAAGTTTCATGATCATCATCATTAGCTTCCTCACTAATTGGTGTAGGTGTCATAGGAACATGTTTCTGTGACGAACTACTTTCCAACAAGGGAGCAGGTACTGTTACCTCATCAAGTTGTACTTTCCTCCCACTCACTTCTTTCGAGAGAAACTCCTTCTCTAGAAAGGATCCATTCTTAGCAACGAATGTCTTGCCTTCGGATATGTGATAGAAGGTGTAACCAATAGTTTCCTTTGGGTATCCTATGAAGACACATTTCTCCGATTTGGGTTTGAGCTTATCAGGTTGAAGCTTTTTCACATAAGCATCGCAACCCCAAACTTTAAGAAACGACAATTTGGTTTCTTGCCAAACCATAGTTCATAAGGTGTCGTCTCAACGGATTTTGATGGTGCCCTATTTAACGTGAATGCAGCTGTCTCTAAAGCATAACCCCAAAACGATAGCGGTAAATCAGTAAGAGACATCATAGATCACACCATATCTAGTAAAGTACGATTACGATGTTCGGACACACCATTACGTTGTGGTGTTCCAGGTGGCGTGAGTTACGAAACTATCCCGCATTATTTCAAATGTAGACCAAACTCGTAACTCAAATACTCTCCTCCATGATCAGATCATAGAACCTTTACGATGATTTTACACTTCACTCTGAAATTCTTTGAACTTTTCAAATGTCTCAGACTTATGTTTCATTAAGTAGATATATCCATATCTGCTTAAATCATCTGTGAAGGTGAGAAAATAACGATACCCGCCGCGAGCCTCAATATTCATCGGGCCACATACATCAGTATGTATGATCTCCAACAAGTCTGTTGCTCGCTCCATTGTTCCGGAGAACAGCGTTTTAGTCATCTTGCCCATAAGGCATGGTTCACAAGTACCAAGTGATTCCTAAAGTCCATCGGTATGGAGTTTCTTCATGCGCTTTACACCAATATGACCTAAACGGCGGTGCCACAAATAAGTTGCACTATCATTATCAACTCTGCATCTTTTGGCTTCAATATTATGAATATGTGTATCACTACTATTGAGATTCATCAGAAATAGACCACTCTTCAAGGGTGCATGACCATAAAAGATATTACTCATATAAATAGAACAACCATTATTCTCGGATTTAAATGAATAACCGTCTCGCACTAAACAAGATCCAGATATAATGTTCATGCTCAACGCTGGCACCAAATAACAATTATTTATGTCTCAAACTAACCCCGAAGGTAGATGTAGAGGTAGCGTGCCGACGGCGATCACATCGACTTTGGAACTATTTCCCACGCGCATCGTCACCTCGTCCTTAGCCAGTCTTCGCTTAATCTGTAGTCCCTGTTTTGAGTTGCAAATATTAGCAACAAAACTAGTATCAAATACCCAGGTGCTACTGCGAGCTTTGGTAAGGTACACATCAATAACATGTGTATCACATATACCTTTGTTCACCTTGCCATCCTTCTTATCCGCCAAATACTGGGGGCAGTTCCGCTTCTAGTGACCCGTGTGTTTGTAGTAGAAGCACTCAGTCTCAGGCTTAGGTCTAGACTTGTGTTTCTTCTCTTGAGCAACAACTTGCTCGCTGTTCTTCTTGAAGTTCCCTTTCTTCTCCCCTTTACCCTTTTTCTTGAAATTGGTGGTTTTGTTAACCATCAACACTTGATGCTCCTTTTTGATTTCTACCTCCGCAGCCTTTAGCATCGCAAAGAGCTCGGGAATTGTCTTATTCATCCCTTGCATATTATAGTTCATCATGAAGCTTTTGTAGCTTGGTGGCAGTGATTGAAGAACCCTGTCAATGACACTATCAACAGGAAGATTAACTCCCAGTTGAGTCAAGTGATTGTGATACCCAGACATTTTGTATATGCTCACTGACAGAACTATTCTCCTCCATCTTGCAGCTATAGAACTTATTGGAGACTTCATATCTCTCAATCCGGGCATTTGCTTGAAATATTAACTTCAACTCCTGGAACATCTCATATGCTCCATGACGTTCAAAACGTCGTTGAACTCCCGGTTCTAAGCCATAAAGCATGGCACACTGAACTATCGAGTAGTCATCTGCTTTACTCTGCCAGACGTTCTTAATGTCATCAGCAGCATCTGCAGCAGGCCTGGCACCCAGCGGTGCTTCCAGGATGTAATTCTTCTATACAACAATGAGGATAATCCTCAAGTTACGGACCCAGACCGTGTAATTGCTACCATCATCTTTCAAATTTGCTTTCTCAAGGAACGCATTAAAATTCAACGGAACAACAACATGGGCCATCTATCTACAATAAGATAGATAATAAAAATACTATCAGGTACTAAGTTCATGATAAATTTAAGTTCAATTAATCATATTACTTAAGAACTCCCACTTAGATAGACATCCCTCTAATCATCTAAGTGATCACGTGATCCATATCAACTAAAGCATAACCGATCATCACGTGAAATGGAGTAGTTTTCAATGGTGAACATCACTATGTTGATCATATCTACTATGTGATTCACGCTCGACCTTTCGGTCTCAGTGTTCCGAGGCCATATCTGCATATGCTAGGCTCGTCAAGTTTAACCTGAGTATTCTATGTGTGCAAAATTGGCTTGCACCCGTTGTAGATGGACGTAGAGCTTATTACACCTGATCATGATGTGGTGTCTCGGCACGACGAACTTTGGCAATGGTGCATACTCAGGGAGAACACTTTTATCTTGAAATTTAGTGAGAGATCATCTTATAATTCTACCATCAAACAAAGCAAAATAAGATGCATAAAAGATAAACATCACATGCAATCAATATAAGTGATATGATATGGCCAGCATCATCTTGTACTTGTGATCTCCATCTCCGAAGCACCATCATGACCACCATCGTCACCAGCACGACACCTTGATCTTCATCATAGCATCATTGTCGTCTCGCCAACTATTGCTTCTACGACTATCGCTACCTCTTAGTGATAAAGTAAAACAATTACAGGGCGATTGCATTGCATACAATAAAGCAACAACCATATGGCTCCTGCCAGTTGCCGATAACTCCGTTACAAAACATGATCATCTCATACAATAAATTTAGCATCATGTCTTGACCATATCACATCACAACATGCCCTGCAAAAACAAGTTAGACGTCCTCTACTTTGTTGTTGCAAGATTTACGTGGCTGCTACGGGCTGAGCAAGAACCATTCTTACCTATGCATCAAAACCACAACGATAGTTCGTCAAGTTAGTGCTGTTTTAACCTTCTCAAGGACCGGGCGTAGCCACACTCGGTTCAACTAAAGTTGGAGAAATTGATGCTACCTCTTGAGCACTGCGTTGGTTTTCCCTTGAAGAGGAAAGGGTGATGCAGCAAAGTAGCATAAGTATTTCCCTCAGTTTTTGAGAACCAAGGTATCAATCCAGTAGGAGGCCACGCACGAGTCCTCGCACCTACACAAACAAATAAAATCCTCGCAACCAACGCAATAAAGGGGTTGTCAATCCCTTCACGGTCACTTACGAAAGTGAGATCTGATAGATATGATAAGATAATATTTTTGGTATTTTTATGATAAAGATGCAAAGTAAAGAAAGCAAAATAAACGGAAAAGGAAATAGCTTGTTGACAGAAGATTAATATGATGGAAAATAGACCCGGGGGCCATAGGTTTCACTAGTGGCTTCTCTCGAGAGCATAAATATTACAGTGAGTAAACAAATTAATGTTGAGCAATTGACAAAATTGAGCATAGTTATGAGAATATCTAGGTATGATCATGTATAAAGGCATCCCGTCCGAGACAAGTAGACCGACTCCTGCCTGCATCTACTACTATTATTCCACACATGGACCACTGTCCAACATGCATCTAGAGTATTAAGTTCAAAAGAACAGAGTAACACTTTAAGCAAGATGACATGATGTAGAGGGATAAACTCACGCAATCTGATATAAACCCCATCTTGTTATCCTCGATGGCAAAAATACAATACGTGCCTTACTTCCCCTACTGTCACTAGGAAAGGACACCGCAAGATTGAACCCAAAGCTAAGCACTTCTCCCATTGCAAGAAAGATCAATCTAGTAGGCCAAACCAAACTGATAATTCGAAGAGACTTGCAAAGATAACCAATCATACATAAAAGAATTCAGAGAAATTCAAATATTGTTCATAGATAGACTTGATCATAAACCCACAATTCATCGGTCCCAACAAACACACCGCAAAAAGAAAATTACATCGAATAGATCTCCACAAGAGAGGGGGAGAACACTGTATTGAGATCCAAAAAGAGAGAAGAAGCCATCTAGCTAATAACTATGGACCCGAAGGTCTGAGGTAAACTACTCACACTTCATCGGAGGGGCTATGGTGATGATGTAGAAGCCCTCTGTGATGGATACCCCCTCCGGCGGAGCTCCGGAATAGGCCCCAAGATGGGATCTCGTGGATACAAAAAGCTGCGGCAGTGGAATTAGGGTTTTGGCTTCATATCTGGTAGATTGGGGGTACGTAGGTATATATAGGAGGAAGAAGTACGTCGGTGGAGCAACATGGGCCCCACGAGGGTGGAGGGCATGCCTAGGGGGTAGGCGCGCCCCCCTACCTCGTGCCCTCCTGGTTGCTTTCTTGACGTAAGGTCCAAGTCCTCTGGATAATGTTCGTTCCGAAAAATCACGTTCCCGAAGGTTTCATTCCGTTTGGACTCCGTTTGATATTCTTTTTCTGCGAAATTCTAAAATAGGCAAAAAACAGCAATTCTGGGCTGGGCCTCCAGTTAATAGGTTAGTCCCAAAAATAATATAAAAGTGTATAATAAAGCCCAATAATGTCCAAAACAGGATATAATATAGCATGGAACAATAAAAAATTATAGATACGTTGGAGACGTATCAAGCATCCCCATGCTTAATTCATGCTCGTCCTCGAGTAGGTAAATGATAAAATCAGAATTTTTGATGGAATGCTACTTGGCATACTTTCAATGTAATTCTCTTAATTGTGGTATGAATATTTAGATCCGAAAGATTCAAGACAAAGGTATAATATTGACATAGAAATAATAATACTTCAAGCATACTAACTAAGCAATTATGTCTTCTCAAAATAACATGGCCAAAGAAAGTTATCCCTACAAAATCATATAGTCTGGCTATGCTCCATCTTCACCACACAAGGTATTTAAATCATGCACAACCCCGATGACAAGCCAAGCAATTGTTTCATACTTTTGGTGTTCTCAAACTTTTTCAATCTTCATGCAATACATGAGCGTGAGCCATGGACATAGCACTATATGTGGAATAGAATGGTGGTTGTGGAGAAGACAAAAAGGGAGAAGATAGTCTCACATCAACTAGGCGTATTAACGGACTATGGAGATGCTCATTAATAGATATCAATGTGAATGAGTAGGGATTGCCATGCAACGAATGCACTAGAGCTATAAGTATATGAAAGCTCAACAAAAAGAACTAAGTGGGTGTGCATCCAACTCGCTTGCTCACGAAGACCTAGGGCATTTTGAGGAAGCCCATCATTGGAATATACAAGCCAAGTTCTATAATGAAAAATTCCCACTAGTATATGAAAGTGATATCATAAGAGACTCTCTATCATGAAGATCATGGTGCTACTTTGAAGCACAAGTGTGGTAAAAGGATAGTAGCATTGTCCCTTCTCTCTTTTTCTCTCTTTTTTTTTATTTGGGCCCTTTCTATTCTTTTTTTATGGCCTCTTTTTTTAGTCCGGAGTCTCATCCCGACTTGTGGGGTAATCATAGTCTCCATCATCCTTTCCTCACTTGGGACAATGCTCTAAAAATGATGATCATCACACTTTTATTTACTTACAACTCAACAATTACAACTCAATACTTAGAACAAAATAGGACTCTATGTGAATGCCTCCGGCGGTGTACCGGGATGTGCAATGATGCATGAGTGACATGTATGAAAGAATTATGAACGGTGGCTTTGCCACAAATACAATGTCAACTACATGATCATGCAAAGCAATATGACAATGATGGAGTGTGTCATAGCAAACGGAACGGTGGAAAGTTGCATGGCAATATATCTCGGAATGGCTATGGAAATGCCATGATAGGTAGGTATGGTGGCTGTTTTGAGGAAGGTATATGGTGGGTGTATGATACCGGCGAAAGGTGCGCGTTATTAGAGAGGCTAGCAATGATGGAAGGGTGAGAGTGCGTATAATCCATGGACTCAACATTAGTCATAAAGAATTCACATACTTATTGCAAAAATCTATTGGTTATCGAAGCAAAGTATTACACGCATGCTCCTAGGGGGATAGATTGGTAGGAAAAGACCATCGCTCGTCCCCGACCGCCACTCATAAGGAAGACAATCAATAAATAAATCATGCTCCGACTTCATCACATAACGGTTCACCATACGTGCATGCTATGGGAATCACAAACTTCAACACAAGTATTTCTCAAATTCACAACTACTCAACTAGCATGACTCTAACATCACCATCTCCATATCTCAAAACAATTATCAAGTATCAAACTTCTCATAGTATTCAACACACTCGTAAGAATTTTTTTATTAATCTTGAATGCCTAACATAATTAAAGCAAATTACCACGCTGTTTTGTAGGACTCTCAAAATAATCTAAGTGACGCATGAGAGAACAATAGTTTCTATAAAACAAATCCACCACCGTGCCCTAAAAGATATAAGTGAAGCACTAGAGCAAAACTATATAACTCAAAAGATATAAGTGAAGCACATAGAGTATTCTAACAATTTCTGAATCATGCGTGTCTCTCTCAAAAGGTGTGTACAGCAAGGATGATTGTGGAAAACTAAAAAATAAAGACTCAAATAATACAAGACTCTCCAAGCAAAACACATATCATGTGGTAAATAAAAATATAGCTCCAAGTAAAGTTACCGATGGAAGTAGACGAAAGAGGGGATGCCTTCTGGGGCATCCCCAAGCTTGGGCTTTTAGGTGTCCTTTGATTATCTTGGGGTGCCATGGGCATCCCCAAGCTTAAGCTCTTTTGTAACATCCCAAATTTTCAATTTGGAATGTTATGCATTAGATCATCATGCATATCATATTTTCTTGCATTTTGGTCGATCCTAGAAATTTCACGCAACTCAAGGACCTTCGGAGAGAGTTGGAGATTTCGTTATTTTCATATTTGAGAGTTTTCTCAAATTTGAAGAGAGGATCATTTGATTTATTTATTTCATCTTCAATTATTTTTCTGATATTAAAAAAATATAAGAGAGGGAATAATATGACTTTCCCAAATTTAGGAAAAATGAAGATTTAATGAATAAGTCAAATTTTGGTTTTGCCGAAGTTTATTTGCATTTCATTTGGATAGGGAAAAATGCGCATTTTCGAAAAATTGCATTTTAGGCCCGGAGAAAAGTTCATTTTGCTCGACTCATTTTTAGGAGTCGGGAAAAATTTATTTTAGATTTTTCGGAGTTCGTTTAGATAGTTTTTCTTTTGTTTCTCTGCGCGCGAAACCGATTTAAAAAAAAATCTTGCCGCGCCCTGGGCCAAGGCCCAGCCAGCAGCCGGCCGGCCAGGCCATCGCCCGCGCCGCGCGCGCCAAGCGCCAGGAGGCCGCCGCCGCCGCCCCTTTTGGAGTCCTAGTAGGACTTTAGTCCTACTCCGTTTCCTCTTTTTCTTTCCTATTCCTACTCTATTTCTTGTCCCCTACCCCAAGAAACCCCCTCCCCTCACCAATATAAATACCCCTCTACCCCCCTCTCCTCACATCAAAAACCCAAGCCTCTCTCCTCCTAAGCCGCAGCAAGCAGCAGCGCGCAGCCCCAAGCCGCCGCCGCCCTTAGCCGCCGCCGCCCAGAGCCCGCCTCCCGAGGTAGCCGCGCCTCTCTTTTTCTTCCCCGGTCCGGTTTTTCCTAAAAGAATCGTTCCGTTTTCTCTCTGATTCTTTTCTTTTCTTCCGGTTTTTGTTTCGCTTTTCTTCCGAAACCCTAGATCGGTTTTCCGTTTCTTTTTCGGTTTCTTTTCCGAAAACCCTAGATCGGTTTTTCATTCTTCTTTCGGACCGTTCGTCTCAATGAACGTGATCACCGATTTTTCCCGGTTAACGACGTCCGTTCGTTTAACCGTTCTTTGTTTTCTTTCTCGTCGGTTTTATTCCGCGTCTTTTCCGCGATCGCGATCTCAGATCTGATCTTCGTTCTAGTCTTTATTCTCGCTCGTTTATCGGAATCAGGTGATTCAAACGCCTGGAGTTTCGTTTCGAAACCGCCGTTCCGTCTAATCAACTTAAACAAGTTTTTGCCCCGGTAAAATTTGACCTAGTTTCAACTTGCTAGAACCGAGTTGTTTTCTTCCGCCGTTTGTTTTCCGTTTCTTTGTTCGGTTCGTTCTTTCTTTGCAACCGGAGTTCTTAAGTTGAACTTTCTGGTTCGTTCTCTTGTTCAAGTTTTACCTGTGCATTATATGAGTACTTATTGTGTGCTTGTTGTTTGTCTGCGATAGATCACCCGGATTGCGCCGCTTGTTACTTCGATTCCCTAGGTCTCGCGGATCATCAGCAAGGCAAGTAACACTTTGATCATACCTTTTCTACAACCCATGTTTTATTGCATTAGATCAATCCTCTCACATTGCATGATTAGGATCTAATTAAATTGTGGGATGGGAAGTAGATGAGGTAGTACCTATCACCTATATTATTATGAAACCTTTGGGAGTTACTTCTACGTTTGCTTATTGTGCCATGCTATGCTAGTAGACGTGGATTGGGTGAGTGATATCCATGACAGATGTGAGTTGATAATTTTAATGGTTTATCTAAGGTGGCAACTTAAACACACATCTGGGTGGATTGAGGCACCTGATGTCTATCAGGACTTGCCTGTTTTTATTTTGGACCGCCACCCAGGCTCAAAGGGATCATAAGATCTTTCATGCTAGAAACTTCCGTGTGCAGCCACAAGCCATTATGGGCTCTGGTATAGTTGACTAAGTTGTGCGAACTCTTAAAGTGGTAGACTAGCAGATGTAGGGGATGTAGGTGTACCGGTCTACCCGATCGTAAGGTGCTAGCGCTTCTGAAAGGCTATGTCTCGGTCATCCGTCTTCTCAAACACCATGTAGTGCGAGAAACTAAACGGAGGCGATCGAGTCTTGTGGGGAAAAGTGCGCAAACCTCTGTAGAGTGTACAAACTAATCATGATTAGCCGTGTCCCCGGTCATGGACATCTTGAGTATCTAGTACTTGAATATCATGTGAATCTCAACATGTTACTCAAATTAATGTTGTTGGGTTTTAATTGTTCACTTAATTGGGATCGGAATGCTGTCAACCATTCTCGATGTTTCACAACCACCATGATAGTTAAATAAATTTATTCCTTTGCAGTAGGGAAAAACTGGCTTTACGCAAAAACTTTAACCATAGAGCTTTCCACCAGCCCAATATGCATGTAGTGATAGCATTATTCTATTCTTGCTCTACTGTGTTACTTTGCCAGCATATTCCATGTGCTGACCCGTTTTCGGGCTGCAACTTCTCATGTTGCAGAATTTTCAGACGACGAGTAAGGTGCTTTTAGGTCGTGGTTCTATACTCAGTGATGTCGTTGGAGTTGATGGACCCATTTATCTTCCGAGTCTTCCGTTGTTATCGACACTAGATGGCCTTAAGCCATATTTATTGTAATAAGTTCTCTTTGAGACAATGATGTAATAAGTGTGTGATTGCCACTCTGCTATAAATCCTTCAATGTACTGTGTGGTGTCAGCATTACTGATCCAGGGATGACACCTGAGCACAGAGCACTTGATCCATTCGGGTCGGGTCGCCACAGAGAATGGTATCAGAGCACACGCTGACTGTAGGACACGACCACTAAGTTAAAGCCATAGATTACCACTCTCTTCTCATTTTCTAACTCCTCATCTTTTCTACCCTTTTAGGATGACGCACGCGAAGATTAAGTACGCTCAACCGGATGAAGGCACACCATTTGGATTGCACTTGAAGGAAGTCACCAAGTACCTGAACATTGGATTACCAAGCTTCACGGGAACCTTCAATGCCACTCTGCCTGAAGAGGAGCGCTGGAAGATTCAAGCTCACGTTCCGGGAAGAACATTCGCGCCAATCACGAAGCCCATAGACAGTGTTTTCAATGCACCAACCTGGAGTCTGGGAAGGAGCATGGCAGCTCATATCACCATAGGACGCATTGGAGAAGTTTATCAAGAAGACCTCAAGGACACTATCTACCAGATTTGCGGACGCCGAGATGAACAATGGGAGTTAGTCAACACCAAGAAGGATAGATCCATTGCATCATTCATCCAGGAGTTAAACCAGCACATTCGACGCCACGAGAACCAGATGTGCAATGATATGATAGAGTTGAAGAATGCGAAGGCAAGGATCATCGAGCTAGAAGGAGAACTGAAGTCTACATGCAAGGACTACATGGACGAGATCGTAGCTCTAGCAAGGCACAATGGCGATCTTAAGCAGGAGATTGAAGAACTCAAGGGGAAGTTAGCATCCAGGAAGGAAGACGAGTACGTCGCATGTCCGGACAACTACATCATCATCGATGACACCGATTCGGATCCAAGTGAACCCGACTTTGAAGACGAAGCTGGAGCAGATATCATGGAGTCTTCCACCGGTTCAAATTTCTAGATGACCACCAGATAGTAGTAGTATTCCCCATGTAAACATTATAGTCGAGCACTTTTGCGATAGTTTTAGACCGATTGTAAGCCCTTGTTTGATTGAATGAAGTGATTTTGTGTGCATTTGCTCATGTGCATTGGGGTAGTGTTTTCCCTTTAGACCTCACTCTATTCTTAATTAACGTCTTTTCTAAACCCTCAGATGCCTCCGAGACGTGACAATGGATTCCCACCGGAGCTCACTCAGTTGATCCAACAGCAGAATCAATTGATGCAGTTGTTAGTCCAGAACCAGCAGAACAACAACAACAACAACCCACCACCACCACCACCACCTGTTGACCACTTAGCCCGTTTCCTTAGGCTGAATCCGCCGGTGTTTTCCAGTAGCACCGAGCCAATAGTAGCAGACGATTGGCTCCACAAGATAGGAAGGGAGTTGACCACTGCAGGATGCACGGATGGTGAGAAAGTGAAGTTTGCCGCTCACCAGCTTGATGGACCCGCGACAGCATGGTGGGAGAATTTCACAGCCACTTACCCAGTTGACACTGTCACATGGGATCAGTTTCAGCAAGCTTTCCGCACTGCCCATGTTTCAGCAGGAGCTATGGCCATGAAGAAGCGTGAGTTTCGCAACTTACGCCAAGGAGGAAGGGCAGTTGGCCAGTACGTTGACGATTTCAGCAAGTTAGCACGTTATGCCCCAGATGACGTTGCTACGGATGCAGCTAAGCAGGAGAAGTTTCTGGAAGGACTGAATGATGAACTAAGCATGCAATTGATGGTAGAAAGTTTCAACAACTACCAGGAGTTGGTAGATCGTGCCATCATGATTGAAGGAAAGCAACAGCATATTGAGAACCGTAAGAGGAAGTATGGACAGGGGAAGTATAACTCTGGAGCCCAGCAGAAGCCCCGTTTTACCCCTAAACCGGGATTTCAGTTTCAGCATACCCATGGAGGAGGTAGCTCGCACAACCATAATGGCCACAAGAATGGTAATGGGAATGGAGGAAGCAACGGCCAGAACCGCACCACCCCATCGACCCCAACCAAGAGAGACCTGAGTCAAGTCACCTGTTTCAAGTGTTCGAAGACCGGACATTATGCCAATGAATGTCCTGAAGGCCAGAATGGAAATGGCAATGGAAGCTCTGGGAAGAAGCCGAACCCTTTCAACAGGGGACAGGTGAACCACGTTAATGTGGAGGAGGTTGAAGATCAGCCCGATGCAGTAATCGGTAAGTTTTTGGTTAAGTCATTTACCGCACTCGTACTTTTTGATACTGGTGCATCGCATTCATACATATCAAGGGGATTTGTGGATAAATATAACCTGCCAACCCAAGCCCTTAGGTCACCCATGTTAGTAAGCTCACCAGGAGCGGAGTTTATGGCTAGACGATGGTGTGATCGGTTACCATTAAGGATTGGTAACTATGTGTTTCCCTCAGACCTAATAGTATTGGAATCTCAAGGATTGGATGTGATATTAGGCATGGATTGGTTATCAAAGTATGAAGGAAACATTGAATGCGCTAGTAAGTCAATTTTGCTTACCACACCAGAAGGAAGAAGGATCAAGTATGTATCCCGGCATGTGCCAAACAGGACACAAGTGAATTGCCTAACAGGAGTCATGCAGGAGGAAGTACCAGTGGTGAAGGATTACCCTGATGTATTTCCTGAGGAATTGCCAGGAATGCCACTGGATAGAGACATTGAGTTTTTGATTGAGTTATTGCCAGGTACAGGCCCAATGTCGAAGCGACCGTACCGGATGCCAGCAAAGGATTTGGTGGAAGTTAAGAATCAGATTAAGGAGTTATTGGATAAAGGTTACATTCGCCCAAGTTCTTCGCCTTGGGGATCACCCGTACTTCTAGTGGAAAAGAAGGATGGATCATTAAGGATGGTTGTAGATTATCGGGGATTGAATGAAGTAACCATCAAGAACAAGTACCCACTGCCAATGATCAACGATCTGTTTGATCGGTTGCAAGGAGCTAAAGTGTTTTCCAAGATCGATTTGCGATCAGGGTACCACCAATTGAAGATTGGGGAGCAGGACATACCTAAGATAGCATTCACCACGAGATATGGACTGTATGAGTATACCGTTATGTCATTTGGATTGACTAACGCACCTGCCTACTTTATGAACCTGATGAACAAAGTGTTTATGGAGTTTTTGGATAAGTTCGTCGTTGTGTTCATTGATGACATCCTGGTTTATTCAAAGAATGAAGAGGAGCATAAGGAACATTTGCGTTTGGTTTTGGAGAAACTAAGGGAACATCAGTTATACGTCAAATTCAGGAAATGTGAGTTTTGGTTGAAGGAAGTTGGATTCCTCGGACACGTTATATCCGGAGAAGGTATAGCAGTTTACCCCACTAAGGTTGAGACAGTAACCGAATGGGAAGCACCAACAACAGTTGGAGAGATCCGGAGTTTTCTTGGACTCGCAGGATACTACCGGAGATTTATTGAGAATTTCTCAAAGATTGCAAAGCCTATGACGGAGTTGTTGAAGAAGGATACTAAGTTCAAATGGACTGAGGAGTGTGAGGCTAGTTTCCAGGAGTTGAAGAAACGTTTGGTTACCTCACCAGTATTGATTTTGCCAGATCAGACCAAGGATTATGAGGTGTATTGCGACGCTTCACGTCGAGGACTTGGAGCAGTGCTTATGCAGGAAGGAAGAGTTGTTTCGTATGCTTCCCGGCAACTGAAGCCTCATGAGTTAAATTATGCCACGCATGATTTGGAGTTAGCAGCCGTAGTGCATGCATTGAAGACGTGGAGACATTTCCTCATTGGAAATCATTGTGAGGTGTACACGGATCACAAGAGTTTGAAGTACATTTTCACGCAGAAGGAGTTGAACCTCAGACAAAGGAGATGGTTGGAGCTCATCAAGGATTATGACATGAGATTGCATTACCATCCCGGAAAAGCTAATGTAGTAGCTGACGCATTGAGCCATAAGAGCCATGTCAAATACTCTAATGACGGGGAAAATACCCAAGGAGTTAGCAGAAAACCTTCGTGAGCTATGCTTGGAAATAGTTCCGAGAGGCTATGTAGCAGCCTTGGAGATTCAGTCAACATTGATGGATAAGATCAGAGAAGCCCAGAAATCTGACAAGGAGATTGCTGCTATAAAAGAGAAATTGAGCGAAGGAAAAGCAAAGGGATTTCGTGAGGATGAACACAATACCCTATGGTTTGAGGACCGTGTTTATGTGCCCAATGACCCGGAGATCAGGAAGTTGATTTTGCAGGAGGCACATGATTCACCGTATTCGATTCACCCAGGGAATACCAAGATGTATTTGGATTTAAAGGAAACATTCTGGTGGACCGGAATGAAGAAGGATATTGCAGCATATGTAGCAGTTTGTGACGTATGTCAGAGAGTAAAGGCAGAGCATCAGAAGCCAGCAGGATTGTTACAACCATTGCCGATACCCGAGTGGAAGTGGGATAAGATAGGCATGGATTTTATCACAGGACTACCCAGGACGAAAGCAGGCTATGACTCGATATGGGTAGTAGTTGATCGTTTGACAAAGGTAGCACATTTTATTCCAGTTAAGACCACTTACACCAGTGCTAAGTTGGCGAAGATATACATGACTAGGATCATTTCTTTGCATGGAGTTCCGAGGAGTATCGTATCAGATAGAGGAACCCAATTTACCTCAAAGTTTTCGAATCAGTTGCATGAAACTTTAGGAACCAGACTAGAGTTCAGCACAGCTTTTCATCCGCAGACGGATGGACAGACCGAGAGAGTCAATCAGAGTTTGGAAGATATGCTGAGAGCTTGTGCACTAGATTATGGATCTAGTTGGGACGATAACTTGCCGTATGCGGAGTTTTCCTACAACAATAGCTATCAAACCAGTTTGAAGATGGCACCTTTCGAAGCTTTATACGGAAGGAGGTGCAGGACACCGTTGTCATGGGACGAAGTTGGAGACCGTAAATTCTTTGGACCAGATTTGATTAAGGAGTCTGAACGGAAAGTTAAGTTGATTCGCGATAGGCTCAAGGTAGCCCAGTCCAGGCAGAAGAGCTACGCAGACTCTAAACGCAAGGCGACAGTTTACGAAACCGGAGACAGAGTTTATCTTTGAGTATCCCCACTTCGAGGAGTTAAGCGCTTTGGAGTTAAGGGAAAATTAGCACTGCGTTTCGTTGGACCGTATAAGATTTTGCAACGTATGGGAGAAGTCGCCTATAAGTTGGAATTACTAGAGGGACTGTCAGGAGTTCATGATGTATTCCATGTTTCTCAGCTGAAGAAATGTCATGCCGAGATGGCGGAGGTACCAGTAAGAGATACCGTGCCGCTTGAAGCGATTCAGTTGAAGGACGACTTAACGTATGAGGAGAAGCCCGTCAAGATTCTCGAGTTTGCCAGTAGAGTTACTCGCAGCAAGGTTATCAAATTTTGCAAAGTTCAGTGGAACCACCACTCAGAGGATGAAGCCACCTGGGAAAGAGAAGAAGATTTGCTCAAGGACCACCCTCACCTATTTTCTAGCCAACCCGAATCTCGAGGGCGAGATTCATCTTAAGGGGGGTTGGTTTGTAACATCCCAAATTTTCAATTTGGAATGTTATGCATTAGATCATCATGCATATCATATTTTCTTGCATTTTGGTCGATCCTAGAAATTTCACGCAACTCAAGGACCTTCGGAGAGAGTTGGAGATTTCGTTATTTTCATATTTGAGAGTTTTCTTAAATTTGAAAAGAGGATCATTTGATTTATTTATTTCATCTTCAATTATTTTTCCGATATTAAAAAAATATAGGAGAGGGAATAATATGACTTTCGCAAATTTAGGAAAAATGAAGATTTAATGAATAAGTCAAATTTTGGTTTTGCCGGAGTTTATTTGCATTTCATTTGGATAGGGAAAAATGCGCGTTTTCAAAAAATTGCATTTTAGGCCCGGAGAAAAGTTCATTTTGCTTGACTCATTTTTAGGAGTCGGGAAAAATTTACTTTAGATTTTTCGGAGTTCGTTTAGATAGTTTTTCTTTTGTTTCTCTGCGCGCGAAACCGATTTAAAAAAAAATCTTGCAGCACCCTGGGCCAAGGCCCAGCCAGCAGCTGGCCGGCCAGGCCATCGCCCGCGCCGCGCGCGCCAGGCGCCAGGAGGCCGCCGCCGACGCCCCTTTTGGAGTCCTAGTAGGACTTCAGTCCTACTCCGTTTCCTCTTTTTCTTTCCTATTCCTACTCTATTTCTTGTCCCCTACCCCAAGAAACCCCCTCCCCTCACCAATATAAATACCCCTCTACCCCCCCCTCTCCTCACATCAAAAACCCAAGCCTCTCTCCTCCTAAGCCGCAGCAAGCAGCAGCGCGCAGCCCCAAGCCGCCGCCGCCCTTAGCCGCCGCCGCCTAGCCGCCGCCGCCGCCCTTAGCCTCCGCCGCCCGGAGCCCGCCTCCCGAGGTAGCCGCGCCTCTCTTTTTCTTCCCCGGTCCGGTTTTTCCTAAAAGAATCATTCCGTTTTCTCTCCGATTCTTTTCTTTTCTTCCGGTTTTTGTTTCGGTTTTCTTCCGAAACCCTAGATTGGTTTTCCATTTCTTTTTCGGTTTCTTTTCCGAAAACCCTAGATCGGTTTTCGTTCTTCTTTCGGACCGTTCATCTCAACGAACATGATCACCGATTGTTCCTGGTTAACGACGTCCGTTCGTTTAACCGTTCTTCGTTTCCTTTCTCGTCGGTTTTATTCCGCGTCTTTTCCGCGATCACGATCTCAGATCCGATCTTCGTTCTAGTCTTTCTTCTCGCTCGTTTATCAGAATCAGGTGATTCAAACGCCTGGAGTTTCGTTTCAAAACCGCTGTTCCGTCTAATCAACTTAAACAAGTTTTTGCCCCGGTAAAATTTAACCTAGTTTCAACTTGCTAGAACCGAGTTGTTTTCTTCCGCCGTTTGTTTTCCGTTTCTTTGTTCGGTTCGTTCTTTCTTTGCAACCGGAGTTCTTAAGTTGAACTTTTTGGTTCGTTCTCTTGTTCGAGTTTTACCTGTGCATTAGATGAGTACTTATTGTGTGCTTGTTGTTTGTCTGTGATAGATCACCCGGATTGCGCCGCTTGTTACTTCGATTCCCTAGGTCTCACGGATCATCAGCAAGGCAAGTAACACTTTGATCATACCTTTTCTACAACCCATGTTTTATTGCATTAGATCAATCCTCTCACATTGCATGATTAGGATCTAATTAAATTGTGGGATGGGAAGTAGATGAGGTAGTACCTATCACCTGTATTATTATGAAACCTTTGGGAGTTACTTCTACGTTTGCTTATTGTGCCATGCTATGCTAGTAGACGTGGATTGGGTGAGTGATATCCATGACAGATGTGAGTTGATAATTTTAATGGTTTATCTAAGGTGGCAACTTAAACACACATCTGGGTGGATTGAGGCACCTGATGTCTATCAGGACTTGCCTGTTTTTATTTTGGACCGCCACCCAGGCTCAAAGGGATCATAAGATCTTTCATGCTAGAAACTTCCGTGTGCAGCCACAAGCCATTATGGGCTCTGGCATAGTTGACTAATTTGTGCGAACTCTTACAGTGCTAGACTAGCAGATGTAGGGGATGTAGGTGTACCGGTCTACCCGATCGTAAGGTGCTAGCGCTTCTGAAAGGCTATGTCTCGGTCATCCGTCTTCTCAAACACCATGTAGTGCGAGAAACCAAACAGAGGCGATCAAGTCTTGTGGGGAAAAGTGCGCAAACCTCTGTAGAGTGTACAAACTAATCATGATTAGCCGTGTCCCCGGTCGTGGACATCTTGAGTATCTAGTACTTGAATATCATGTGAATCTCAACATGTTACTCAAATTCATGTTGTTGGGTTTTAATTGTTCACTTAATTGGGATCGGAATGCTGTCAACCATTCTCGATGTTTCACAACCACCATGATAGTTAAATAAATTTATTCCTTTGCAGTAGGGAAAAACTGGCTTTACGCAAAAACTTTAACCATAGAGCTTTCCACCAGCCATATATGCATATAGTATAGCCGTTTCATTCCATTACTCTCTATGTGTTACTTTGCCAGCATATTCCATGTGCTGACCCGTTTTCGGGCTGCAACTTCTCATGTTGCAGACTTTTCAGACGACGAGTAAGGTGCTTTCAGGTTGTGGTTCTATACTCAGTGATGCTGTTGGAGTTGATGGACCCATTTATCTTCCGAGTCTTCCGCTGTTACCGACACTAGATGGCCTTAAGCCATATTTATTGTAATAAGTTCTCTTTGAGACAACGAGGTAATAAGTGTGTGATTGCCACTCTGCTATAAATCCTTCGATGTACTGTGTGGTGTCAGCATTACTGATCCAGGGATGACACCTGAGCACAGAGCACTTGATCCATTCGGGTCGGGTCGCCACATCTTTCCACTCCTTGTTCCATAATCCATCAAATCTTTCACTCAAAACATGAAAACTTCACAACACAAAACTTAAAGTAGAAAATCTCGTGAGCTCCGTTAGCGAAAGAAAACAAAACACCACTTCAAGGTACTGTAACGAACTCATTATTTATTTATATTGGTGTTAAACCTACTGTATTACAACTTCTCTATGGTTTATAAACTATTTTACTAGCTACAGATTCATCAAAATAAGCAAACAACACACGAAAAACAGAATCTGTCAAAACAGAACAGTCTGTAGTAATCTGTAGCTAACTCAAGTTCTGGAAACCCAAAAATTCTAAAATAAATTGATGGACGTGAGGAATTTATCTATTAATCATCTGCAAAAAGAATTAACTAAATAACACTTTCCAAATAAAAATGGTAGCAATTCTCGTGAGCGCTAAAGTTTCTGTTTTTTACAGCAAGATTAAAAAGACTTTCCCAAGTCTTCGCAATGGTTGTACTTGGCACAAACACTAATTAAACACAAAAAACACAACCAAAACAGATGCTAGATAAATTATTTATTACTAAACAGGAGCAAAAAGCAAGGAATAAAAATAAAATTGGGTTGCCTCCCAACAAGCACTATCGTTTAACGCCCCTAGCTAGGCATAAAAGCAAGGATAGATCTAGGTATTGCCATAATAATAGGATAGATCATTAAAACTCATTTCATATTCTCTACGTTCGGCAGCAAGTTTTCTTTGAGGCAAGCAAAATTAATCAAAAGGGCTAAATTTAATGGGACCAAAGTCCCCAAGATCAACTTTAGGAGGTATAGGTTCCTCCTTCGGCCCTTCGCATTGCACAACCAATTCATCATTATAAGCATTTTTTTGACAGAACTTTGTGAGCATATACTCGAGAGAATATCCTAGCTCATTATTTCAAACAGCCAAATCATTATTAAATTTAGAACTTCTATCAACTAGAACATTGGTAGGAACCCTTTTTCTAAGATTTTCATTGAAAGCAACAAAGTCTAGAGATTGAAAACGCATTATTTCTTCTTGATAAAAAAGGATAGCCTCTATGGGAGGATGGCTAGCATCCACCCTATAATGCGCAAAGATTTCTTTGGCCTCTTTTATTATAAATCTAAACTCATGAGCCAAAAAGATAGTAGCAGCACGCTTAACATAAGAATGCTCAATATTAGAAAATTCTAGGAAAATCCTTTGTATGCAAGGATGCATGTGCATAAATTGTCTTTCAAGTTCAACTACAAGCATGGCAATAGCGTCCACAAGACTACTAGTTCTATGAAGAATAGAACTACCCATAGAAGGCAAAGCACCAGCACAAGTAAAGAAATCTTGGATAACTCCTTTTCCGATAATATTACCACTACCAATTCGCAATTTTTTGTATGTAAGATAGGGGGTTCTTCAGCAGGAGCATCAGAATTTTCCATGATATTTTTATTGTCCATATCGACAATAATTTCCCCAGTTTTAGACATAACGGCAGAAGGTGCAAGGGGTAAAAAGAAGGAGGAAGGCGAATGGAAAGAGGGGGTGAATAAAACGGCAAGGGTGAAGTGGGGAGAGGAAAACGAGAGGCAAATGGCAAATAATGTAATGTGGGAGATAAGGGTTTGTGATGGGTACTTGGTATGTTGACTTTTGTGTAGACTCCCCGTCAACGGCGCCAGAAATCCTTCTTGCTACCTCTTGAGCACTGCGTTAGTTTTCCCTTGAAGAGGAAAGGGTGATGCGGCAAAGTAGCGTAAGTATTTCCCTCAGTTTTTGAGAACCAAGGTATCAATCGAGTAGGAGGCCACGCACGAGTCCCTCGCACCTACACAAACAAATAAAATCCTCGCAACCAACGCAATAAAGGGGTTGTCAATCCCTTCACGGTCACTTACGAAAGTGAGATCTGATAGATATGATCAGATAATATTTTTGGTATTTTTATGATAAAGATGCAAAGTAAAGAAAGAAAAATAAATGGAAAAGGAAATAGCTTGTTGATGGAAGATTAATATGATGGAAAATAGACCCGGGGGCCATAGGTTTCACTAGTGGCTTCTCTCGAGAGCATAAATATTACAGTGGGTAAACAAATTACTGTTGAGCAATTGACAGAATTGAGCATAGTTATGAGAATATCTAGGTATGATCATGTATAAAGGCATCACATCCGAGACAAGTAGACCGACTCCTGCCTGCATCTACTACTATTACTCCACACATCGACCGCTATCCAGCATGCATCTAGAGTATTAAGTTCAAAAGAACAGAGTAACGCTTTAAGCAAGATGACATGATGTAGAGGGATAAACTCATGCAATATGATATAAACCCCATCTTGTTATCCTTGATGGCAACAATAGAATACGTGCCTTGTTGCCCCTACTGTCACTGGGAAAGGACACCGCAAGATTGAACCCAAAGCTAAGCACTTCTCCCATTGCAAGAAAAACCAACCTAGTACGCCAAACCAAACTGATAATTTGAAGAGACTTGCAAAGATAACTAGTCATGCATAAAAGAATTCAGATAAGATTCAAATATTGTTCATAGATAAACTTGGTCATAAACCCACAATTCATCATCTCAACAAACACACCACAAAAGAAGATTACATCGAATAGATCTCCACAAGAGAGGGGGAGAACTTTGTATTGAGATCCAAAAAGAGAGAATAAGCCATCTAGCTAATAACTATGGACCCGAAGGTCTGAAGTAAACTACTCACACTTCATCGGAGAGGCCATGGTGTTGATGTAGAAGCCCTCCGTGATCGATGCCCCCTCCGGCGGAGCTCCGGAAAAGGCCCCAAGATGGGATCTCACGGATACAGAAAGTTGCGGCGGTGGAATTAGGGTTTTGGCTCCGTATCTGGCAGTTTGGGGTACGTAGGTATATATAGGAGGAAGAAGTACGTCGGTGGAGCAACGTGGGCCCCACGAGGGTGGAAGGCGCGCCAGGGGGGTAGGAGCGCCCCCTACCTCATGCCCTCCTGGTTGCTTTCTTGACGTAGGGTCCAAGTCCTCTGGATCATGTTCATTCCGAAAATCACATTCCCGAAGGTTTCATTCCGTTTGGACTCCGTTTGATATTCTTTTTCTGCAAAACTCTGAAATAGGCAAAAAACAACAATTCTGGGCTGGACCTCCGATTAATAGGTTAGTCCCAAAAATAATATAAAAGTGTATAATAAAGCCCAATAATGTCAAAACAGGATATAATATAGCATGGAACAATAAAAAATTATAGATACGCTGGAGACGTATCAACTGACACCCGCCAGCCACCTATGTGCAAAGCACGTCGGTAGAACTAGTCTTGCGTAAGCGTACGCGTAATGTCGGTCCGGACCGCTTCATCCAACAATACCACCGAACCAAAGTATGACATGCTGGTAAGCAGTATGACTTGTATCGCCCACAACTCACTTGTGTTCTACTCGTGCATATAACATCTACGCATAAAACCTGGCTCTGATACCACTGTTGGGGAACGTAGTAATTTCAAAAAATTTCCTACGCACACGCAGGATCATGGTGATGCATAGCAACAAGAGGGGAGAGTTTCGTCCGCGTACCCTCGTAGACCGTTAAGCGGAAGCGTTATGACAACACGGTTGATGTAGTCATACGTCTTCACAATCGACCGATCCTCAGTACCCAACATACGGCACCTCCACGTTCAGCACACGTTCAGCTCGGTGACGTCCCGCGAACTCACGATCCAGTAGAGTCCGGGGAAGAGTTTCGTCAGCATGACGGCGTGGTGAAGATGTTGATGAAGGTACCGTAGCAGGGATTCGCCTAAACACCACTACAGTATGACCGAGGTGGATTATGGTGGAGGGGGGCACCGCACACGGCTGGGAGAGATCTTTGTGATCAACTTGTGTGTCTAGAGGTGCCCCCTGCCCCAGTATATAAAGGAGCAAGGGGGACGCCAGCCGACCCTTGTTGGTGCGCCAGGAGGAGGAATCCTCCTCCTAGTAGGAGTAGGATTCCTCCCTTTCCTACTCCTACTAGGAGGGGGAAAGGAAGGGGAAGAAAGAGAAGGAAAGGGGGTGCCACCCCCCTCTCCTAGTACAATTCGGACCAGAGGGAGGGGGCATGCTGCCTGCCCTAGGCCGGCTCCTCTCTCTTTCCCTTATGGCCCAACAAGGCCCATTAGCCCCCGGGGGGTTCCGGTAACCCCTCCGGTACTCCAGTAAAATCCCGATTTTACCCGGAACTCTTCCGATGTCCAAATGTAGGCTTCCAATATATCAATATTTATGTCTCGACCATTTCGAGACTACTCGTCATGTCCGTGATCATATCTGGGACTCCGAACTACCTTTGGTACATCAAAACATATAAACTCATAAAACCGATCGTCACAGAACTTTAAGCATGCAGACCCTACGGGTTCGAGAACTATGTAGACATGACCGAGACATGTCTCCGGTCAATAACCAATAGAGGAACCCGAATGCTCATATTGGTTCATGCATATTCTACGAAGATCTTTATCGGTCAAATTGCATAACACTATACGTTGTTCTCTTTGTCATCGGTATGTTACTTGCCCGAGATTGGATGATCGGTATCCCAATACCTAGTTCAATCTCGTTACCGGCAAGTCTCTTTACTCATTCCTTAATGCACTATTCTGCAACTAACTCATTAGTTGTATTGCTTGCACGGCTTATAGTGATGTGCATTACCGAGAGGGCCCAGAGATACCTATCCGATAATCAGAGTGACAAATCCTAATCTTGATCTATGCCAACTCAACAAGTACCATCAGAGACACTTGTAGAGCACCTTTATAATCACCCAGTTATGTTGTGATGTTTGGTAGCACACAAAGTGTTCCTCTGGTATTCGGGAGTTGCATAATCTCATAGTCATAAGAACATGTATAAGTCATGAAGAAAGCAATAGCAGTAAACAAAAACGATCAAGTGCTAAGCTACCGTAATGGGTCAAGTCAATCACATCATTCTCCTAATGATGTGATCCCATTGATCAAATGACAACTCATGTCTATGGTTAGGAAACTTAACCATCTTTGATAAATGAGCTAGTCAAGTAGAGGCACATTAGCGACACTATGTTTGTCTATGTATTCACACATGTATTATGTTTCCGGTTAATACAATTCTAGCATGAATAATAAACATTTATCATGAAATAAGGAAATAAATAATAACTTTATTGTTGCCTCTAGGGCATACTTCGTTCATTTATATCATATTTCATGAGTTTATCCCTCTACATCATGTCATCTTCCTTAAAGCATTACTCTGCTCTCTTGAACTTCATTTCTAGATGCATGCTGGATAGCGGTCGATGTGTGGAGTAATAGTAGTAGATGTAGAATCGTTTCAGTCTACTTGTCTTGGACATGATGCCTATATACATGATCATACCTAGGTATTCTCACAACTATGCTCAATTCTATCAATTTCCTGACAGTAATTCATTTACCCACCGTAATACTTATGCCCTTGAGAGAAGCCAGTAGTGAAACCTATGGCCCCCGGGTCTATCTTCTATCATATTAATCTTGCAATACTTAGTTATTTCCTTTGTCATTTATTTTACTTTGCATATTTATTTCTCTTTATCATGAAAATACCAAAAATATTGTCTTATCATATCTATCAGATCTCACTCTCGTAAGTGACCGAGAAGGGCTTGACAACCCCTTTATCGCGTTGGTTGCGATTTTCTTATTTGTTTGTGTAGGTGTGTGGGACTTGAGCGTGATCTCCTACTGGATTGATACCTTGGTTCTCAAAAACTGAGGGAAATACATATGCTGCTTTACTGCATCACCCTTTCCTCTTCAAGGGAAAACCAACACAGTGCTCAAGAGGTAGCAGACTTCGATGAAGCTGCTTATATATTGGGCATCAAGATCTATAGAGATAGATCAAGACACTTGATAGGACTTTCACAAAGCACATACCTTGATAAAGTTTTGAAGCAATTCAAAATGGATCAGTCAAAGAAAGGGTTCTTGCCTGTGTTACAAGGTGTGAAGTTGAGTGAGACTCAAAACCCGACCATGACAGAATATATAGAGAGAATGAAAGTCATTCCTATGCCTCAAACATAGGTTCTATAAAGTATGTCATGCTGTGTACCAGACCTATTGTGTGCCTTTCCATGAGTTTGGCAAGGGGGCACAATAGTGATCCAGGAGTAGATCACTGGACATCGGTCAAAATTATCCTTAGGTACCTAAAGAGAACTAAGGAAATGTTTCTCGGTTATGGTGGTGATAAAGACTTCGTCGTAAAGAGTTACGTCGATGCAAGCTTTGATACCGATCTGGATGACTCTGAGTCTTGATCAGGATACATATTGAAAGTGGGAGCAATTAGCTAGAGTAGCTCCATGCAGAGCATTGTAGACATAGAAATTTGCAAAATACATACGGATCTGAATGTGGTAGACCCGTTGACTAAACTTCTCTCACAAGCAAAACATGATCAGACCTTAGTACTCTTTGGGTGTTAATCACATAGCGATGTGAACTAGATTATTGACTCTAGTAAACCCTTTGGGTGTTGGTCACATGGCGATGTGAACCATGGGTGTTAATCACATAAAGATGTGAACTATTGGTGTTAAATCACATGGCGATGTGAACTAGATTATTGACTCTAGTGCAAGTAGGAGACTGAAGGAAAAATTCCCTAGAGGCAATAATAATGTTGTTATTTTATATTTTCTTATATAATGATAAACATTTATTATTCATGCTAGAATTGTATTAACCGGAAACTTGATACATGTGTGGGTACATAGACAAAACACCATGTCCCTAGTAAGCCTCTACTAGACTAGCTCGTTAATCAAAGATGGTTAAGTTTCCTAACCATAGACATGTGTTGTCATTCGATGAACATGATCACATCATTAGGAGAATGATGTGATGGAGAAGACCCATCCATTATCTTAGAATGTCGATTGTTCAGTTTTATTGCTATTGCTTTCTTCATGTCAAATACATATACCTTCGACTATGAGATTATGCAACTCCCGGATACCGGAGGAATACCTTGTGTGCTATCAAACGTCACTACATAACTGGGTGATTATAAAGATGCTCTACAGGTATCTCCGAAGGTGTTTGTTGGGTTGGCATAGATCGAGATTAGGATTTGTCACTCCGAGTATCGGAGAGGTATCTCCGGGCCCTCTCGGTAATACACATCATGAGAAGCCTTGCAAGCAAAGTAACTAATGAGTTAGTTACAAGATGATGTATTACAAAAAAAGTAAAGAGACTTGCCGGTAATGAGATTGAACTAGGTATGTGGATACCGACGATCGAATCTCGGGCAAGCAACATACCGATGGACAAAGGGAATAACGTATGTTGTCATAACGGCTCGACCGATAAAGATCTTCGTAGAATATGTAGGAGCCAATATGAGCATCCAGGTTCTGCTATTGGTTATTGACCAGAGTGGTGTCTCGGTCATGTCTACATAGTTCTTGAACCCGTAGGGTCCGCACGCTTAACGTTCGATGCCGATTTAGTATTATATGAGTTATGTGATTTGGTGACCGAATGTTGTTTGGAGTCCCGTATGAGATAACGGAGATGACGAGGAGTCTCGAAATGGTCGAGAGGTAAAGATTGATATATAGAATGATGGTATTAGGACACCTGAAGTGTTCCGGAGGGTATCGGGTACTTATAGGGTCACCGGAAGGTGTTTCGGGTACCCCCGGCAATCCTATGGGCCATATGGGCCTTGTGAAGGAACACCAGCCCAAAAGGGGCTGGTGCGCCCTATAAGGCTATAGGAGGAGGAGAAGGAAAGGGGGAAGGGCAAGGGAAGTGTGGATACGGATTCCTACTTCCTTCCCTCACCCCCCTCTTTCCTTCCCCTTCATGCATACATGGAAAGGGGGGGACATGTCATGGCAAGGCCCCTACGGGCGGCGGCCAACCCTAGGGCACCCCTGGCTGCCTCTCCTCCCCTCCCACCTATATATATGTGCGGAGGGGGCGCCTCACAAGCACACAACATCAATTGTTAGCCATGTGCGGCGCCCCCCTCCATAGTTTACACCCCGGTCATATTTTCGTGATGCTTAGGCGAAGCCCTACGCGGATTACTTCACCTTCACCGTCACCATGCTATCATGTTGACGGAACTCATCTACTTCCTCGACACCTTGCTGGATCAAGAAGGCGAGGGTCGTCATCGCGCTGAACGTGTGCAGAACTCGGAGGTGCCGTACGTTCAGTGCTTGATCGGTCGGAGCTAGAAGAACTTTGAGTACATCAACCACGTTGTCAAACGCTTCCGCTTTTGGTCTATGATTGTACGTAGACACACTCTCCCCCTCCCGTTGCTATGCATCTCCTAGATAGATCTTGCGTGAGCATAGGATTTTTTTAATTGCATGCTACGTTTCCCAACAGTCTCCGTCAACATGGACGTACGGTAGCACCACCTATCGGAACCACGCCAAAAATCTCCGTGTCTACATTGAGTTTGCCTTCTCCAAACCCTTCCCTTTACCTTAATATGCAATGTTTTACTTTCCGTTGTGACACTCGTAGAATTGCATGTGTAGGTTGATTGCTTGACTTGTGCTAAGTTGATAAAATCTTCCAAGACTTAAAATTGGGAAAAGGCTATATTTTTAATTGGTCAAGTAGTCTAATCACCCACTCTAGACCTACTTTCGATCCTATAAGTGGTATCAGAGCTTTGGTCTCCATTTGCCTGATTTCCATAGTTTTGGTGATCATAGCCTTGGCCTCACAACCTAGGAGAGTGTGGCGTCTGGCGAGGAAAATTACCACCATAGAGGTCCTTACTTTGATGGTACTAATTTTGCTAGTTGGAAGCATAAGATGAAAATGCATATTCTTGGTCATAACCCCGCCATTTGGGCTATTATGTGTATGGGCTTGCAAGGTAAATACTTTGAGGATGGAAGAGAACCAGATTCTGAAGTATCCGTGGAAGAATTGAAGATGTTGCAATACAATGCTCAAGCTTGTGATATTCTTTTCAATGGATTGTGCCTCGAAGAATTCAACAAAATTAGCCGCCTTGAGAATGCAAAGGAAATTTGGGATACTTTGGTTGATATGCACGAAGGTACCGAGTCCATCAAGGAATCCAAATTGGATGTTCTTCAAAGTGAACTTGACAAGTTCAAAATGAAGGATGGTGAAGGAGTCGCTGAGATGTACTCTAGGCTTGCTCTCATCACAAATGAGATTGCCGGCTTAGGAAGCGAAGGGATGACCGACAAATTCATCATCAAGAAGATCCTAAGAGCCTTGGATGGAAAATATGATACCGTGTGCACCTTGATCCAAATTATGCCCAACTACAAAGATCTCAAGCCAACGGAAGTCATTGGTAGAATTGTTGCCCATGAGATGTCACTCAAGGATAAGGAAGAGCTCCATAACAAGTCTAGTGGTGCTTACAAAGCTTCATGTGATGCTCCTACAACATCAAGTGAGAAACAAGCCTTCAATGAAGAATTGAGCTTAATGGTGAAGAACTTCAACAAGTTCTACAAGAGTAGAAGCAAAGAGAGAAGTTCCAAGTCAAGGTCCTACAATGACAAAAGATCTTCTAGTCATGACCGCAATTGCTACAACTGTGGAAAACCTGGACACTACTCCAATGAGTGTATGGCTCCCTACAAGAGAAGAGAAGATTCACCTAAAAGGAGAAGTAAAAGAGATGAATCACCATCGAGAGAGAGAAGGAGTAGAGTTGATCGTTATGAAAGAAGACCCTCTCGTAGAAGCAAGGATTCGGAAAGGAAGGACAAGTCATCAAAGAGCTATACAAGACGAAGACATCAAGCTCATGTTGGTGAATGGGTATCCAGTTCCTACTCCGACAACTACTCCGAGAGAATTGATCACTCCGACTCCGAATATACTCAAGATGAAGGTGTTGCCGGTCTTGCACTTGTGTCATCCCACTTCTACAACATATTTGACTCACCAAATGGAGGAATTGGAAGATGCTTCATGGCTAAAGGCTCTAAGGTATCACTTGCCAAGTATGTTGCTTTCAATAGTGATGAAGATGATTTTCTAGGTGATGATAATTTACTTGTTGACAACACTAGTGATGAAATTGCTATTAATCATGCTAATCAAGATGAAACGAATGAAAATGATAAGAAGGAGATTGAGCGTCTAACTAAAGGACTAAACACTCTTAAGTTAGCTCATGAAACTACTTTAGATGATCATTGATAACCCATAAGTACTGGTAATCATTCTTGCAATTTTACATGAGGGAGAGGCATGAGCTAACATACTTTCTCTACTTGGATAATATGCACTTAGGATTGGACCCCTAGCAAGAATCCGCAACTACTAAAGATCATTAAGGTCATGAAACCCAACCATAGCATTAAGTATCAAGTCCTCTTTACTCCCATACGCCATAACCCACTTACTTGGGTTTAAGCTTCTGTCACTCTCGCTACCCACCGTAAGCGAACCATGAACATATTACAACACCATACAGCAAGGACCCCTCCGTTTGCGTGACACAAAGGGCACCGTAGGGCAACACCATAAATAAAATATACAATCATACCAACCAAGATCACGATTAACCCACAAGACAAAACGGATATACTCAAAAATCATAGGATAACCATAGATCATTGGGAAATAATATATGGAGTTGAGCACCATGTTTAAGTAGAGATTATAGCAAGGAGAAGGGGTGTTACACCGCTGCATAGAGGGGGAGAGAGTTGGTGTTGACGGTAGCAAGATTGTTGATGCAAATCGACGTCACGGTCCTAGCCCCGGTGGCACTCCGGCGCCACCGGGAGAGAGAGGGAGAGAGCCCCCCCTCCTCCTTCTTCTTCTTCCTTGGCCTTCCCCCTAGATAGGAGGAGATCCCCCCTCTGGTCCATGGCCTCCATGGTGGCGGAGGGGCAGGAGCCCCTCCAAGATTGGATCTCCCTCTCTGTTCTCTTCTATTTCGCGTTCCCTAGATCTGGCCAAAAACCATTTCTTATATTCCGAGAGATCCGTAACTCAGATTGTGCTGAAATTTTAACACGATTTTTTTCTGGATATAATCTTCCTTGCGCTCGAAGTAGAGCTCCAACCGACGTTCGAGGAGGGCACAACCCACCACCACGCGCCAGGGGCCTAGCGCGCGCCTTGGTGTCTTGTGGTAACTGTGGGCCTCTGTTTGCATTGATTCCACCTCCCAAAAATCACATATATTCCAAAATAATTCTACGTAAAATTTTATTGCATTTGGACTTTGTTTGATATGGACAATCTGCAAAACAAAAAAAAAATGCAAAAAATAGGAACTGACACTGGGCACTAGATCAATAGGTTAGTCCAACAAATCATATAAAATGTTGCCAAAGGTATGTGAAAGTTGTATAATATTGGCATGGAACAATCAAAAATTATAAATATGACAGAGACGTATCAATCATCGAGAGCTTTTAAAGACTCATGAGAAGCTACGCTTTGAGAAGCTCAATTTAGAGAAATAGCATGGGTTCTTAAAAGCAATCAATGATGATCTTCGAAATAAAAGTTCTTCTTACATAGCCAAGTGTTTACTCTTGCCTACTTACATGCCACAAGTAAAATCTAGCAACAAGAGCAAGAAAGATTCTTCTTCTAGTAGTAACAATAACCATGTTATATCCAATGTTGTTTCTTCTAGTAGTTCTCTTGATTCCACTAATGATTATCTTAGCCAAGTTAAACTTGAGCAAGAAAATAGCTTATTGAAGGTAACTATAGAGAAAGGTGTTTACAAGAGCCTTACCGGAAGTAAGAAATTTGAAGAAATTGTATGCAAGCAAGGAAGGCACCAGAAGAATCAAGGTGTTGGTTTTGAACGCACGTTCAATGCCAATGGAGTTGAGTGGGAAGAAGATCAATACCCCAAGACGAAGTTTGTCCCTCAACAAGAAAAGTATGAACCCACTTCTTTCAAGGGAACACAAGCTCAAGATGATCTTCCACCACAAGACCACAAGCTAAAAGGCAAGGACAAGCTTCAATTAGAGATTGATTTATTTGAAGAAGCTCCTAATGCCTTGGTCAAGTGGGTTCCCAAGACTACATCAAGTTCCACTTCATCAAGTACGACTACAACTCCAAGGATTCCCATCAGAATAACTAGAGAGTTCTTGAGGGTGACTCCTTCAACAAACTTCACTCATATTCATTTTGGCAAGGACAAGTGCAATCAACTACCATATCTTCCACTAGTTCAAGGAGTCACAAACCCTCATGTTGGTAAGACAAGGGACAAGGTAACCTAATGCTTTCACGGACATCATCATACGTGTATTTTGATACGTCTCCAACGTCTCCAATGTACCTATTAACCGGAGGCCCAGTGCCAGTTTTAGTTTTTTTTTCCTATTTCAGTGTTTCGCAGAAAAAGAATACCAAACAGAATCCAAACAAAATGAAACCTTCACGATGATCTTTCTTGGACCGAAAGCAAACCAGGAGACTTGGAGTGGAAGTCTGGAACTCCGTGAGGCGGCCACGAGATAGGAGGGCGCGCCCAGGGGGTAGGCGTGCCCCCACCCTCGTGGGCCCCATGGAGCTCCACCGACATACTTCTTTCGACTATATATACTCTTATACCCTAAAAAAATCAAGGGGAGCCACGAAACCACTTTTCCACCGCCGCAACCTTCTGTACCCGTGAGATCCCATCTTGGGGCCTTTTCCGGCGATCTGCCGGAGGGGGAATCGAACATGGAGGGCTTCTAGATCAACACCATAGCCTCTCCGATGAAGCATGAGTAGTTTACCACAAACCTTGGGGTCCATAGTTATTAGTTAGATGGCTTATTCTATCTCTTTGATCTTCAATACAAAGTTCTCCTTGATGTTCTTGGAGATCTATTCGATGTAATACTCTTTTGCGGTGTGTTTGCCGAGATCCGATGAATTGTGGGTTTATGAACTTGATTATCTATGAATATTATTTGGTTCTTCTCTGAATTCTTATATGCATGATTTGATATCTTTACAAGTCTCTTTGAATTACCGGTTTATTTTGGCTTACTAGATTGATCTTTCTTGCAATGGGAGAAGTGCTTAGCTTTGGGTTCAATCTTGCGGTGTCCTTTCCTAGTGATAGCAGGGGCAGCAAGGCATGTATTGTATTGTTGCCGTCGAGGATAAAAAGGTGGGGTTTATATCATATTGCTTGAGTTTATCCCTCTACATCATGTCATCTTTCTTAATGCGTTACTCTGTTCTTATGAACTTAATACTCTAGATGCATGCTGGATAGCAGTAATAGTAGTAGATGCAGAATCGTTTCGATCTACTTGACACAGATGTGTTGCCTATATTCATGATCATTGCCTTAGATATCTTCATAACTATGCACTTTTCTATCAATTACTCGGCAGTAATTTGTTCACCCACCGTAATACTTGCTATCATGAGAGAAGCCACTAGTGAAACCTATGGCCCCCGGATCTCTTTCTTATTATATTGCATCTCTTTTATTATCGCACATTTTTTTACTATTTTGTAATCTTCACTTTCCAATCTATACAACAAAATACCAAAAATATTTATCTTATTATCTCTATCAGATCTCACTTTTGCAAGTGACAGGGAAGGGATTGACAACCCCTTTATCGCGTTGGTTGCGAGGTTCTTGATTGTTTGTGCAGGTACTAGGTGACTTCAACGTTGTCTCCTACTGGATTGATACCTTGGTTCTCAAAAACTAAGGGAAATACTTACGCTACTTTGCTGCATCACCCTTTCCTCTTCAAGGGAAACCAACACATGCTCAAGAGGTAGCAGGAAGGATTTCTGGCGTCGTTGCTGGGGACATCTACGCCGAGTCAAGACATACCAAGTACCCATCATAAACTCTTCTCCCTCGAATTGCATTATTTGCCATTTGCCTCTCGTTTTCCTCTCCCCCACTTCACCTTTGCCGTTTTATTCGCCCCTCTTCTGTCCATCTCTTTTCGCTTGCTTCTTGTGTGCTTGCGTGTTGGATTGATTGTTTGTCACGATGGCTCAAGATAATACTTAATTGTGTGACTTTCCAATACCAACAACAATGATTTTATTAGCACTCCGATTGCTCTACTACCGATGTCGAATCTTGTGAAATTAATACGGCTTTGTTGAATCTTGTTATGAAAGATCAATTTTCTGGCCTTCCTAGTGAAGATGCCGCTACCCATCTAAACAACTTTGTTGATTTGTGTGATATGCAAAAGAAGAAAGATGTGGATAATGATATTGTTAAATTGAAGCTATTTCCGTTTTCTCTTAGAGATCGTGCTAAAACTTGGTTCTCTTCTTTGCCTAAAAATAGTATTGATTAATGGAATAAGTGCAAAGATGCTTTTATCTCTAAGTATTTTCCTCCAGCTAAAATCATCTACCTTAGGAATGATATTATGAATTTTAAGCAACTTGATCATGAGCATGTCGCACAAGCTTGGGAGAGGATAAAATTAATGATACGTAATTGCCCTACTCATGGTTTGAATTTGTGGATGATTATACAAAAAATTTATGCCAGATTGAAATTTGCTTCTAGAAATCTTTTAGATTCGGCCGCGGGATGCACTTTTATGGAAATCACTTTAGGAGAAGCTACTAAACTCCTGGACAATATTATGGTTAATTATTCTCAATGGCACACTGAAAGATACACTAGTAAAAAAGTTCATGCAATTGAAGAGATTAATGTTTTGAGTGGAAAGATGGATGGACTTATGAAATTGTTTGCTAATAAAAGTGTTTCTTCTGATCCTAATGATATGCCTTTGCCCACTTTGATTGAGAATAATAATGAATCTATGGATGTGAATTTTGTTGGCAGGAACAATTTTGGTAACAACGCGTATAGAGGAAACTTTAATTCTAGGCTGTTTCCCTCTAATAATTATGGTAATTCCTATCACAACTCTTATGGAAATTTTAATAAGATGCCCTCTGATTTTGAGTAGTGTTAAATAATTTATGAGTTCACAAAAGAATTTCAATGCTTTGGTTGAGGAAAAATTGCTTAAGATTTATGTGTTGGCTAGGAACGTGGATAGAATTTCTCTTGATGTTGATTCTTTGAAACTTAGATATATTACACCTAAGCATGACATCAATGAGTCTCTCAAGGCCATGATAATTTCCATTGATGAGTGCAAAGAAAGAACCGCTAGGATGCGTGCTAAAAAAGATTGCTTTGTGAAAGCGTGTTCTTCTAGTTTTCATGATAATAATGATGAAGATCTAAAAGTGATTGATGTATCTCCTATTAAATCTTTTTTTTCTAATATGAATCATGATAAAGATGGGACTGGAGATGAGTCAACTTTAGTTAAAAGGCGTCCCAATGGTTCTGAGTTTTTAGATCTTGATGCAAAAATTAATAAAAGTGGGATTGAGGAGGTTAAAACTTTACATAGCAATGAACCCACTATTTTGGATTTCAAGTAATTTAATTATGATAATTGATCTTTGATATATTGTATTTCCTTGTTGCAATCCGTGTTAAATTCTCCTCATGCTTATGATCAAAATAAAGCTTTTACTAAACATATCGTTGATGCATTAATGCAATCCTATGAAGAAAAGCTTGAACTAGAAGTTTCTATCCCTAGAAAACTTTATGCTAAGTGGGAACCTACTATTAAAATTAAGATTAAATATTATGAATGCTATGCTTTGTGTGATTTGGGTGCTAGTGTTTTCACGATTCCAAAAACTTTGTGTAATGTGCTAGGTTTCCGTGAATTCGATGATTGTTCTTTAAATTTGCATCTTGCGGATTCCACCATTAAGAAACCTATGGGGAGAATTAATGATGTTCTTATTGTTGAAAATAGGAATTATGTTCCCATAGATTTCATTGTTCTTGATATAGATTGCAATCCTACATGTCCTATTATTCTTGGTAGACCTTTCCTTAGAACGATTGGTGCAATTATTGACATGAAAGAAGGAAGTATTAGATTCTAATTCCCGTTAAGGAAAGGCATGGAACACTTTCCTAGGAAGAAAATTAAATTACCTTATGAATCTATTATGAGAGCCACTTATGGATTGCATACCAAAGATGACAATACCTAGATCTATTCGTGCTTTTATGCCTAGTTAGGGGCGTTAAACGATAGCGCTTGTTGGGAGGCAACCCAATTTTATTTTTGTTCCTTACTTTTTGTTCCTGTTTAGTAATAAATAATTTATCTAGCCTCTGTTATTATTGTGTTTTTTATGTTTTAATTAGTGTTTGTGCAAGTAAAGCCTTTAGGATCTTCTTGGGTGATTGTCGTTTGATCTTGGTGATAAAAACAGAAAGTATGCGCTCACAAAAATAATTTTCATTTTTTACCAGAGAGAGATAAAATACCAATTCCAACTTAAGTAGATCAATATACAAATTTTCCTGGTCTTCCTAATTGTTTATAATTTTTGGAGTTACATAAGTATTCGAAACCTACAGATTGCTACAGACTGTTCTGTTTTTGACAGATTCTGTTTTTCGCGTGTTGTTTGCTTATTTTGATGAATCTATGGCTAGTATCGGGGGGTATGAACCATAGAGAAGTTGGAATACAGTAGGTTTAACACCAATATAAATAAAGAATTAGTTAATTACAGTACCTTAAGGTGGTGGTTTATTTTCTTATACTAATGGAGCTCACGAGATTTTCTGTTGAGTTTTGTGTTGTGAAGTTTTCAAGTTTTGGGGTAAAGATTTGATGGATTTTGGAACAAGGAGTGGCAAGAGCCTAAGCTTTGGGATTCCCAAGGCACCCCAAGGTAAAATTCAAGGACAACCAAAAGCCTAAGCTTGGGGACGCCCCGGAAGGCATCCCCTCTTTCGTCTTTGTCTATCGGTAACTTTACTTGAGGCTATATTTTTATTCACCACATGATATGTGTTTTGCTTGGAGCGTCTTGTATGATTTGAGTCTTCACTTTTTAGTTACCACAATCATCCTTGCTTTACACACCTTTTGGGAGAGACACACATGAATTGGAATTTATTAGAATGCTCTATGTGCTTCACTTGTATCTTTTGAGCTATACAATTTTGCTCTAGTGCTTCACTTATATATTTTTAGAGCACGGTGGTGGTTTTATTTTATAGAAACTATTGATCTCTCATGCTTCACTTAAATTATTTTGAGAGTCCCTAAGAACAGCATGGTAATTTGCTTTAGTTATAAATTTAGTCTTAATATAATGGGCATCCAAGATGGGTATAATGAGAACTTTCATATAAAGTGCGTTGTATAGTAGGAGAAGTTCGATACTTGATGATTGTTTTGAGACATGAGGATGGTGATATTAGAGTCATGCTAGTTGAGTAATTGTGAATTTTATAAATACTTGTGTTGAGGTTTGCAAGTCCCGTAGCATGCACGTATGGTAACCGTTGTGTAACAAATTTGAAGCATGAGGTATTTCTTTGATTGTCTTCCTTATGAGTGGCGGTCAGGGACGAGTGATGGTGTTTTCCTACCAATCTATCCACCTAGGAGCATGCGCGTAGTGCTTGGTTTTTGATGACTTGTAGATTTTTGCAATAAGTATGTGAGTTCTTTATGACTAATGTTGAATCCATGGATTATACGCACTCTCACCCTTCCACCATTGCTAGCCTCTCTAGTACTACGCAACTTTCACCGGTACCATAAACCCACCATTTACCTTCCTCAAAACAGCCACCAGACCTACCTATTATGGCATTTCCATAGCCATTCCGAGATATATTGCCATGCAACTTTCCACTATTCTGTTTATCATGACACGATCCATCATTGTCATATTGCCTTGCATGATCATGTAGTTGACATCGTATTTGTGGCAAAGCCACCGTTCATAATTTTTCATACATGTCACTCTTGATTCATTGCACATCCCGGTACACTGTCGAAGGCACGCATGTAGAGTCATATTTTTGTTCTAAGTATCGAGTTGTAATCTTTGAGTTGTAAATAAATAGAAGTGTGATGATCATCATTAGAGCATTGTACCTTGTGAGGAAATAAAAAAAGAGAAAGGACAAATAAAAAAAGGAGAAGGCCCAAAAAAAGAGACAAAGAAAAACTGAGAGAAAAAGGGAGAAGGGACAATGCTACTATCCTTTTTCCACACTTGTGCTTCAAAGTAGCACCATGATCTTCATGATAGAGACTCTCTTATTTTGTCACTTTCATATACTAGTGGGAAATTTTCATTATAGAACTTGGCTTGTATATTCCAACGATGGGCTTCCTCAAATGCCCTAGGTCTTCATGAGCAAGCAAGTTGGATGCACACCGACTTAGTTTCTTTTGTTGAGCTTTCATACATTTATAGCTCTAGTGCATCCGTTGCATGGCAATCCCTACTCACTCACATTGATATCTATTGATGGGCATCTCCATAGCCCATCAATACGCCTAGTTGATGTGAGACCATCTTCCTCCTTTTTGTCTTCTCCACAACCACCACTCTATTCCACCCATAGTGCTATGTCCATGGCTCACGCTCATGTATTGCATGAAAGTTGAAAAGGTTTGAGATTACTAAAGTATGAAACAATTGCTTGGCTTGTCATCGAGATTGTGCATGATTTGAGTATTTTGTTTAACGAATATGGAGCATGACCAAACTATATGGTTTTGTAGGGATGAACTTTCTTTGGCCATGTTATTTTGAGAGGACATAATTACTTTGTTAGTATGCTTGAAGTATTATTATTTTTATGTCAATAAACTTTTTTCTTGAATCTTTCGGATCTGAACATTCATGCCACAATAAATAAAATTACATTGATAAATATGTTAGGTGGCATTCCACATCAAAAAAAATCTGTTTTATCATTTACCTACTCGAGGACGAGAAGGAATTAAGCTCGGGGATGCCTGATATGTCTCCAACGTATCTATAAATTTTTATTGTTCCATGCTATTATATTATCTATTTTGGATGTTTAATGGGCTTTAATATGCTCTTTTATATTATTTTTGGGACTAACCTATTAAGTGGAGGCCAAGTGCCAGTTTCTGTTTTTTTGCCTATTTCAGTGTTTCGCAGAAAAAGAATACCAAACGGAATCCAAATGGAATGAAACCTTCGCGATGATCTTTCTTGAACCAATAGCAAACCAGGAGACTTGGAGTGGAAGTCTGGAACTCCGTGAGGCGGCCACGAGATAGGAGGGCGTGCCCAAGGGGGGTAGGCACGCCCCCACCCTCGTGGGCCCCATGGAGCTCCACCGACGTACTTCTTTCGCCTATATATACTCTTATACCCTAAAAACATCAAGGGGAGCCACGAAACCACTTTTCCACCGCAGCAACCTTCTGATACCCATGAGATCCCATCTTGGGGCCTTTTCCGGTGATCTCCGGAGGGGGAATCAATCACGGAGGGCTTCTACATCAAAACCATAGCCTCTACGATGAAGCGTGAGTAGTTTACCACAGACCTTCTGGTCCATAGTTATTAGCTATATGGCTTCTTCTCTCTCTTTGATCTTCAATACAAAGTTCTCCTCGATGTTCTTGGAGATCTATTCGATGTAATACTCTTTTGCGGCGTGTTTGCTGAGATCCTGTGGACTGTGGGTTTATGAACTTCACTATCTATGAATATTATTTGGTTCTTCTCTGAATTCTTATATGCATGATTTGATATCTTTGCAAGTCTCTTCGAATTATCGGTTTAGTTTGGCATACTAGATTGATCTTTATTGCAATGGGAGAAGTGCTTAGCTTTGGCTTCAATCTTGCAGTGTCCTTTCCCAGTGACAGTAGGGGCAGCAATGCACCTATTGTATTGTTGCCATCGAGGATAAAAATATGGGGTTTATATCATATTGCTTGAGTTTATCCCTCTACATCATCTCATCTTTCTTAATGCGTTACTCTGTTCTTATGAACTTAATACTCTAGATGCATGCTGGATAGCGGTCAATGTGTGGAGTAATAGTAGTAGATGCAGAATCGTTTCGATCTACTTGACATGGATGTGATGCCTATATTCATGATCATTGCCTTAGATATCTTCATAACTATGCACTTTTCTATCAATTGCTCGGCAGTAATTTGTTCACCCACCATAATAATTGCTATCATGAGAGAAGCTGATGTAGGCTGGAACCCTAGATGGCCAATCTTTCATGAAAGGAGCGGATCCCATGATGAACACGAGGGGAAACACAAAGGGGAACACAAGAGAAACACTCAAACCAACAAGTACGATCACACATGTGCTAGATCCATGAACACAAAAGAAGATACATGATCCACGATCAACAAGGGACGATACATGGTAACCGGTTCTTCTCCAATGGAGGTCTTGATGAGGGGCCACCCAAAAGGCGGTCTTGAATCTAAGGGGATCTTCTCCTTAGAGGGGCCACGGTCTCTCTTAAGGAGTAGATCTGATGTGGATGAGCGAGGCTCTATCTCTAATATGAGCTATCACAACACTAACCCTAGCTAGGAGGAGGAAGAGGTCTATTTATAGTCGTAGTACAAAAGAGGGAAAAGTGGAGGGGTACATGGGCCTCAGCCCGCAACTGGACACAGCCAGGGACCGGACATCCGCTGGGCACCGGTTGTCCGGTGGTTCCAGGGGGACCGGTCGTCTGGTAGCGCCGGACGTCCGCTGAAAGTGTTTTGTTGTCGGCACACCGGACGTCTGGTAGTCCCGGACTTCCGTTAATCTTGCCGGACGTCCGGTGCAGGGTCAGACGTCAGCTCGCTGGGAGGTCTGTACCTGGCGTAGGCTGGTCTTTAGGCGTCGGTCGTCCGCTGAGGGCCGGACGTCCGCTCGCTGTGAGAGGCCGGTCGTCCGGTGTCGTCCGGATGTCCGCTCACTGGAGCTTCTTCGGTAGTTCTTGTACTTGGTGTCCTCACTGTCTTGCCCATGGTCTTCCTCTTTGTTCCTGGTCATGCATAGCACATATATTTGAGGTAGTAGCCATGTCTCATATGTGGAAAGTGATGGTTCAGAGAGGAGCGAGTTCACCTTGCGTCCAATGGCGTATAGTCGAGGTCTCATCGTATATCCTCTTTGGGCATGGGGAGTAGTTGTAGTGTACATGGGGATGATCGTGGGATGCTCCGCATCATCTCCCCCCTTGGGGAAGATCCGACCTCGGATCGTGATCCTCATCACCATGGAAATGGTTGTTGTGGATGGACTTGTAGTTGGACGGAGTTGAAGACATTGCGCAATCCAAGTACTCCAAGGTGTCGCCGGAGTGGTATACATGGAAAAAGAGCAAACACAAACGACACTCGGAAATACAATGGTTAGCGCACACAAAGTGTACATCATGCAAGAATGAGTCTGTTCGGCAAGATTGTTCGTGACCAAGCGCATGAAGCTTATCAAGATGGTATAGAATGAGATGTAAAGCATTCATGGGAGCAAAAGCATTCATTGTGCACACAAATTTATTGTGAATGTGATCTATGCAACCATTGTGCAAAATGATGTCATAATTGGATGGTTTATCAAAAGAATGAACATGGTAATGGGTGCTCAATATGAGTATGTGGTCATGTAATTGATGATGGGCAATATGATCATGATGTATGAAGATGCCATCAAGAAAGATCACAACAAATTTTCTAAGGAAATGCACAAGCTCATATATCATGGATGACATGGGAATACAAGATGCAACAAGGCAATCATAATGTGGGTCAATCCATGCATAAGATGCAAATTTGTCATGTGTATGATATGTCCATCGAGCATGACACATGTGAACACAATCAACAAATATGGAGGTGTTGGTGTACCAATGCTCGATGTTGTGGCATGAGTGGAGGTTCGAAGGTGCATCCAATAAGTCCGAGCGCTCCTCAATGTGAAGGTCCATAGAGCCAATCTTCAATGTCGCTCCTCCATTCGCGAGATGTATCATGTAGACAACAAGAAGGAAACAACAATGAAAGAGTGACCCATCCAATATGCGTATTTGAGGATGGCTCAAAGGGAAGGAGTTCACCTTTATGAGAATGTCGAAAATGTTGGTGTCACATATCATGTATGTCTTCGCATGACCAAGTTGTCGCATAACAACACCGCCTTGTGAATCCTCCGAAATGAAAGAACATGACAAACACTTGGAAAGACAAATGAGGTTAGCGGAAGTGCAACACCTATCCTTCGTGTGGTAAGATACCCAAAAAGTGTATGCATCATGCTCATCATAAGAAAGGACAAGGGAGCATTTCATAGTATGGAGGCATATGATGCGAGAACAAGCAAAGACAATAGGCTCAATGAAACAAGCATGCATCACAAGTAATATGTCCAAGTCTCCAAGAGCAATAAGCATAGATGCAACAATTGGAGGCAAGCAACAATGAACAAGATATATCATGTGAGAGGCATTAACATATATGCCATCAACCCAAGAAAGCAAGTAAGAGTGGAACATGGGTGATGCGACAAAGCAAGCAATCATAGTGATCAAGTGGTGCAAGCTAGTAGTGCGAAGATGCAACGTACTAGAGGTAATCATGGCAAGCTTGTCATGTGTGCTAATAGTGGTCATGGATAATGCACATGACATATCACAAGCATGAAAGCAAGATATGAGAAATGTATCATCATAGTATTGGCAAGAAGTACTATGTAAATAGCAATGGAACATCATGACTCTCCCAACACAAGAATCAACAATAGCATGAGGCACATGATAAACATGGCAATAGCAACAAGGATCTCCACCAAGCATGAAAATACACATAGGAGTATAATGATGAATCATGGGTCAGTGCAAGCAAGGGTCACAATTGCTAGGCAAAGACATAGAAATAGGCATAACATGCAAAGTGAACATGGTACGATGGGCATAAATGAACAAGTAGTATATAGCCCATAGCCGTGTGAGAACCAAGTAGAAGAGATGCACGTAGTCCTTGCGGAAAAGGAACGATGGTAAGGATAGTCCACGGGATCCCAAATTGTCATTGCTCTCAAGATCTCATTTCGTCAACTCTTAGGATTGAGAGGTTGACGAGTATACGTGAGTACCTACACAAAACAAAGACAAAGGGAAAATTGTGTGTGCGTGGTATATGTACACATCATCCATCATGATGCACACATGCAAGTGTTGGTTAGCACAAAATAGCCAATGCTCAAATAAATGAGATGCGTGATATAGAAACATGTCATCCATCATGATAGGTTTGTTGTTATGTATAGCATAATGGAGACTCAAATTGTGTAATGCATCACAAGAAATACGTAGAGCATTGTTATTCATGGAACGCATATGGTGCAAGCAATTATGAGAATCATGCAATGTATGAAATGCATCAAAAATCTCCTAATATGTATGAGGAAACTATGGAGGTATCCTCATGAGGATTAATTGGAACATCACATGGAGAATATTGACAACATCCAAAACAATGCATATTTGGTTCTAAGTGATCATGGCATGGAATAGTAGGTGAATTGCACAAATCATGTAAAGGAATCTTAGCAATATCATCACAAGAAAAACAAAAGCCAATGACCATCATCTCGTCATCTATGCCATAAGTGCAAATGGGATTTATTTTAATGAGGCATGCATATATGTTGAGATTGAAATGATGCAATATGGGAGATCTCACTCATAGCATATGACAAGTTTAAAGGGTTGTCGAACATGATGTGACCAATAGAATTTTCACATGATATCCTATGGAGCATAGCATCACAACTAGGCAAATCAACATGCTCATCATCATATTCATCATAAATAGGTAAGTCATGACATGAGGAACTCGCATTAGCATGAAGCATCGGAATAGGTGTGTCAACATCATGCAAGCAATCATTCGTAAAATAGTCCACTAGTGGGAGAAGAGAAGCACCATCACCTATGTTACCTTTATAGCATTGCCTCATGTGTTGTAGGTGAGGTGTCGAAGACCAAGTTGTGGTCATCTTCATCTTGATGGAACCATGTGGGGGTGCATCTTCTTCCACCATGGTCATCGTTGTCTCCATTGGAGGTATAGACTCGTCGCGGATAGGCGTGTCATCATGTAGGAGACCTATCACCAAAGAAGAAAACACACTCCGAGTAGAGGTTAAGTTGTTAGAAATCATAGTGGCCTAACATGTCGTGCCAACTACCTCACTCACTAAGTGATGTGGCTCACTCACTCCCTCTTGGATGCTCTCACTCATATGGTTGGTGGAGTCACTCAAATGGCTCTCAACCTCACATAGGATGTGTGGCATGCTCTCATGTGTGGGGCTAGTGTCCGTCACACTCATCCTCTCATAGGAAATGCACTCAATGTCATATATGGTGGAGTCACTCATCTCACCCATGGGGTGGTGGCTCTCCTCACATGGCAATTGGGGCATCTTGTCATATGTGGGTGTTAGAGAGATGTAGGTGCATATGTCTCCATGCTCAATCATGTCGTAGTCGTAGTCGTGGATGAAGGCCGAAGATGGCACATCATCACTCTCCTCTAAGACCAAAGATAAGGTCTCATGTGCGGTCTCATAGCTTGAATCGGAGAATGAGTCCTTTTGGGGTGCCGTCTTCATGTAGTTGAAGAGGTTCATGCTCGTCGCTGCGGTCGAAGGGGATGGCCCTTGATCGACCTTCTTGTTACCGTCTTGTTGTTGGAGGCCCATATGATGTGGCACCTCATAGCTCATCTCCATGACCGAAGGGAATTTCCCATGCTCGGCCATCTTCTTTGAGGGGCTTCTGAAGATGGAAGTGTCGCCCTCGCTCGTAGGTGGTCGCCTTGTAGTTGAATATGTCGATGTAGGTGAACTCATGGGAAGTAGGCGGAGATGCCATACGTCGAAAGGAGAAGATGCCTTGATAGCACTTGGCGAAGATGCCGAAGTGGTGGTGGTGGTAGCCGTAGCTCCGTCTTGGTGGTGCTCGTCTCGCGGTCTTCTCTTTTGCTCATGAAGCTTGGACTTGGCATGAAGTAGGGCTTGTTGGGACTTGTACATTTGCGATTGGCGAGCATCTTCATGATGATGGTGTCGTTGTCGTGCTTGAGCTCGTAGTAGATGCCGTTCACCGTCATGCACATGATGCTTGGAGGTGACTTGCCCTTCATGACGATGTGGATCACGAATGTGATGGTGGTCGCCATGTAGATGTGGACGTGGACAAATTGCGCTTGCATCGCATGGGCACTCCGAAGATGATTGACTTGCTCGCCATTGCCTTGAGGATGATGAAGGGGAAGAACGTTTGGCCAACAAAGTCTGAATCTCTTCCATCCTTGAATCTTGCTCCTCCTTTTGGGTGGAAAGCTTGTTGTCGATGTAGTCCCTTTTCCTTGCTTCGGAGTGACGAATGTTGATGGAGAGGTTCTCGATGTGCTCTCGCAATCCTGTTTGTGCGCCTTGCATTTGTCGTTGTAGATCGAAGATTGACGCTTTGGTGATGTAGTTGTTCACGCCGTCGTTGTCGTGGAAGACCGGAGATGAAATGCCTTGCCTATCCATCACGAGACTCGAGAAAATATGAGTGGGAGAAAGAAAAGAACTTATACCAAATGTACCTTGACCAACGTTGAAGATGGATCAATGATCACTCAATGATGTAACAAGGAAATAGCACAATTGGTACCGATCTTGTCGATTTATCACACCTACACAAATACGGCTTATGGTGGAGCTCGGTGAGGATAGTGGTACAAAAATTTAATACAAAATGTTAGCAAGAGTCAATAATGTTGAAAGAGATTCACAAATTCGCAAGTGAAACAAGTAGACCAATAGCAATATGTGGCACACGGAAACACACACACGAATAGATAAATGGGGTCGTGCAACCAAGGAATGAGCTCAAAATGTGGAATCCACGGAAAACGCTCATGTTGCACAACTCAAGAGAGACGCTAGCACGATTGCTCTATAGGCGGATACGACACTTGTGCACAACCTATGATATGCAAAATGTATCAACTTCTATCCCAAGTATGCTATGTATGTATGGTTCCCGGTGTTTCTCACATGATGATCCAAGATGATCGGATATGACAATCTTATATGCAATGTGGTATGATGCTATGGTTATTGCTTATAGGCTTCTTTGCTCTTTCTCTTTTGCTTAAAAGCTTATTCTTTTTTTTTGTGTATGGCCACTTTTGCACAATGCACAAACCAAGATAGCAATTGTTTATATGCGGGAACAAACTTGAGGCACATGAGATGATATGATACCAATATGATACCGATATGGTATGGTATGTATGCAATGGAAGGTGTAGATCACTAATGTGCACAAGTAACATTGCCGGCAATACTCAAAGGCTAGTATCGATAGGCAAGTGACGCAAAATGGGCTAGGGGTTATCAATGCAATGGCAAGGGAATATATAATGAAGGGATACCATGATACCGAGATGATATGGAGGTTACCGTCCGTGTCGATGATGAGTGGCGGTGATCTTGATGGAGATACCAAGATGATGGAGACTCGTCCCTAAGTAGCCGAAACACCTTAGGAAACAGAAAAGCCGCGAACTCAAAATCTCAAATGTCAAATGTCAAAATGGTGGTAGAGGGAAGCGGTGGTGGTGTTGTGGAAGTGGAGGGTTATTGGGTTATGCAAGTCAGAGTTGAAGGTCACCGTCCCTAAGTAGCCGAAACACCATAGGAGACATGACTCACAAGTCAAACAATATTGGGTTAAGTTGGGGTGGTGGAAGTGTATGGTGGGAAAGCCTATGCGGAAGTGGTGGTGGTGGTTGATGAGGAAGCAACCGTCCCTAAGTAGCCGAAACACCTTAGGAGACTCAAATCACTACTCAAGCAACCACTAATGCTATATGGAACACAGAGGGTTAGGTTGCGGAAGACGGTGGTGGTGTAGCGGATGATGTGGAAGCCCTGGGAAAAGATGCCAAAGTTCACAAAATTTGATGGAGTCAAAAGACGTTGGAAGTATTTTTGTGGGAAGATGGATGTCAAGAGCTTCAAAACGAGCTAAAGAACGTCAACATCGGAGTTCAGATGAATTAGTTACAGCTGAAACAAGAATCAGCCAAAGTCAGTTTTTACAGGTATCGGACGTCCGTAAATGGACGGATGTCCGGTCGCCGGACGTCCGGCAGGGCTCGGTAATCCGCTAATTTCAGCTCGGGTTAGGGGTTCCGGTCGTCCGGTAAGGTAGGACGCCCGGTGGTTCCTGGGGCTCCGGACGTCCGGTAAAGTGACGGTCGTCCGGTGTATCGGGGTCAACGCGAGATGCGAGTTTTGGGGCGCGATTTTGGGCAGAAATTGTTGATTTTGGGGTCAAAATTGATGAGATTTCGTGGATGGAAAGATGGGGAAACTTGGGTTAATGCTAGATCCGCTCGAAACCAAGCAAATCCATGGATCAAATCCAACAAAACTTCATCACACCAACAAATCACAAAAAATTTTGGGGCTAGTTTTGGTGGGGATTTTTGAAATTGGGGAAGAACACAACAAAATTAGGCTAGAAAACAAAGAGGGGAGGCTCCAAAATCATGATCAACCTGGCTCATGATACCAAGATGATGTAGGGTGGAACCCTAGATGGCCGATCTTTCATGAAAGGAGCGGATCCGACGATGAACACGAAGAACACGAGGGGAAACAAGAGGGGAAATAACAAAGGGGAACACAAGAGAAACACTCAAACCAACAAGTACGATCACACATGTGCTAGATCCATGAACACAAAAGAAGATACATGATCCACGATCAACAAGGGACGATACATGGTAACCGGTTCTTCTCCAAAGGAGGTCTTGATGAGGGGCCACCCAAAGGGGGTCTTGAATCCAAGGGGATCTTCTCCGTAGAGGGGCCGCGGTCTCTCTCAAGGAGTAGATCCGATGTGGATGATCAAGTCTCTATCTCTAATATGATCTATCACAACACTAACCCTAGCTAGGAGGAGGGAGAGGTCTATTTATAATCATAGTACAAAAAGGGGGCAAAGTGAAGGGGTACATGGGCCTCAGCCCGCAAATGGACACAGCCAGGGACCGGACGTCCGCTGGGCACCGATCGTCCGGTGGTTCTAGGGGGACCGGTCGTCCGCTAGCGCCGGACGTTGTAACATCCCAAATTTTCAATTTGGAATGTTATACATAGATCATTCTTGCATATCATATTTTATTTGCATTTCGTCTCGCGATCCTCAAAATCCTAAGCAACTCAAGGACCCTCGGAGAGAGTTGGGGATTTTCCCGGTTTTCAAATTTGATTTATATCAAATTTTGAAACGACGATTTTGGTTTTAATATTTTTCTCTCCGAAAATATTTCATACTAAAATATATGAGAGGAGATAATATGACTTCTCCAAGATAATTGAAATATTGGAGGAAAAATATTAAAATCAAATATTTGTTTGGATTTTATTGCAATTTTGTTTGCATTACAAAAATTGCATGTTTTTCAAAAATTGCATTTTAGGGCCAAGAAAATGTTCATCTTGTTCTAAATATTTTATTTAGGCGGTGAAAATTTATTTTGGCATTTTTAGATTTTTATTTATTTTTCTAGGATTTTATTTCCGTCGGCGGAATTATATATAAAAAAAGTTCCCGCGCCTGACTGGGCCTAAGGCCCAGCCGAGCCAGGCCGCCGCCGCCGACTCGGACTTGGAGTCCGAGCCGGAATCCTCTCCACTGCCGCGCCTTGCCCCCTCCTCCAAGATGCCGCCCCACCCCTTTATATACCGCCACCCCCGCCGCCCCATACCCCCACACCCCCGCCGCCCGCAGCCGCCGCCGCCGCCTGTGCAGCCGCCGCTACCCGCGCCGCCGTCGCCGCTTGCCGCCGCCGCCGCTTGCTGCCGCCACCGCCACCCCACCTCGCCGGAGGTACCGCGCCGGTTCTGAGCTGCCGGTTTTTTTTAAACCGTTCGGTTTTTTTAGAAAACCCTAGATTTGTTTTTTCCGGATCGTCGGTTTTTTTGGTTCTTCTATTTAGCGGACATTCGTCCGTACGTTCGTTTTAACGAACGGTTTTCGCCCGTTAGTTATAGCTAACGAACGCTCGTTCGTTAGTCTGTTCGTCAGTTTTCTTTTTATCAGATTTATTTGCGATTATTCTCGATCGCGATTTCTGATCCGATCTTAGTTTCTGTTTATCTTTTCGCTCGTTAATCGCAATTAGGCGATTCAAGCGCCTAGATCTCCGTTTCGAGACTCTCTTTCTGTTTAATCAACTTGAACAAGTTTTTGCTACTGTAAAATTTGACCTAGGTCCAGATTAGTAAAAGGATCTTGTTTCTTTCGCCGTTTGAGTTTCGTTGCTCCGTTTGATTTGATTCTTTTTGCTAACCGGAGTTCTTAGGTTGAACTTTCTGGTCAACCTCTTTTATTTGAGTTTTTCTTACGCATTATTTTCTTGTTGCTTATGTATGTTATTGTTTTTTTGCGATAGAACACCCGAAGTGCGAAGTGTGCTACTACGAGTCTCTAGGTTTTGCAGATCGTCAGCAATGCAAGTAACACTTTGATCATATCCCTTTATCACCCAGTTTTTATGCATTAGTACCAATCCTCAAACATTGCATGATTAGGATGTCATTAACTTGTGGGTTGGGAAGTAGTTATTGAGGTAGAACCTATTACCCTGTTACATTCAAACCCTCGGGAGTTACTTCTACGCGTTGCTTATATTGCTATGCTATGTTCGTAGACGTGGTTTGGGTGAGTGAAATCCATGACAGATGTGAGATTGATAATTAATGGTTCAACTTAAGGTGGCAACTTAAATACACATCTGGGTGGATTGAGGCACCTGGAGTACCCAGTGTTGGCTGTATTTTTGGAAATCCCGGAGTAACCGTGTGATCTTCCTATGGACCGCCACCCAGGCTCAAAGGGAACTGAGATTATTCATGCTAGAAACTTCCGTGTGCAGCCACAAGCTATTATGGGCTCTAGCATAGTTGAGTAAGTTACGTGAAGCTCTTGAAGAGGCAGATCAGCAGGTAGTGGGATGTAGGTTGGTATGGTCTATCCGGAGTAGAGAGTTAATGTTTCTGAAAGATTATGTCTCGGTCATCCGTTTCTCAAACACCATCTAGTGCGAGAAATCCAACGGAGGAGATCGGGTCTTGTGGGGAAAAGTGCGCAAACCTCTGCGGAGTGTATAAACTAATCATGGTTAGCCGTGTCCCTAGTTATGGACAAATCTTGAGTATCTAGTACTTGGGTTATCACATGTATCTCATCACTCTTAATTAATACTGTTGGGTTGTTAACCACTTTAATTGGGATTGAGTTGGAGGAACCTTCTCAATGTTTATTCAACTACCATGATATTTAAATTTACAATCTATTCCTTTGTTGTAGGAAAAAATTGGCTTTTCGCAAAAACTATAACCATAGAGCTTTCCACCAGCCCAATATGCATGTAGTGATAGCATTATTCTATTCTTGCTCTACTGTGTTACTTTGCCAGCATATTCCATGTGTTGACCCATTTTCGGGCTGCAGCGTATTATGTTGCAGACTTTTCAGACGAGGAGTAAGGTTTGTTAGGTCATTGCCGTGCAGCTCAGCTATGCCGTTGGAGTTGATGGACTCACTTTATCTTCCAAGCCTTCCGCTATTATCGCATTAGATGGCCTTAAGCCATATTATTGTAATAAGTTCTCTCTTGAGACATTAGATGTAACAAGTGTGTGATTGCCACTCTGTTATAAATCCTTCGATTACTGTGTGTGTCAGCATTACCAATTCAGGGATGACACTGAAGCACAGAGACTTGACCATCTGAGGTCGGGTCGCTACAAGATGGTATCAGAGCCAGGTTGAGTGTAGGACACGACCACTAAGCTAAACCATAGGCCACACTTCTCTACTCATTTCTGACTCCTCTCCATTTTCTACTCTTTAGGATGGCGAAGATGAAGCACAAGTTTGTACAACTAGATGAAGACACACCATTTGGACGCCACCTGAAGGAAGTCACTAGGTACTTGAACATTGGAATACCAAGCTTCACCGGGACGTACAACGCCATTTTACCTGAAGAGGAGCGCTGGATGATTCAAGTACAAGTTCCAGGAAGGACGTTCTCGCCAACTTCTAAACCCATATAATTTTCTTTCGAAGCACCCACATGGAGACTAGGAAAGAGCATGGCAGCCCACATTACCATGGGACGCATTGGAGAAGTCTACAACATGGAACTTAAGGACACTATCTACCAGATATGTGGACGCCGAGACGAGCAATGGGAGGTAATCAGCACCAAGAAGGATAGATCCGTTGCAACTTTCATCCAGGAGTTAAATCAACACATTCGACGCCAGGAGAACCAGATGTGCACGGACATGAGGGACTTGAAGGAGGCAAAGACTAGGATCATCGAACTGGAGGAAGAACTCAAGTTTACACGCGATGGATATGAGGAGGAAATCAAGACACTATTGGAGAAGAATGACGACCTGATCAAGAAGATCGGAGTATTCATGGGAGGCCCTACACTAGTAGAAGAAGACGACGACCCCACTTTCCCGGACAACTACATCATCATCGACGACACTAATTCAGATCCTAGTGAGGAAGACTTTGAAGACGAAGCTGGAGCAGACATCATGGAGTCTTCCACCGATCAAAATTTCTAGATGACCACCATATGTTATTAGTATTCCCCCATGTAATTAGTAGTAGATGAGCACTTTTGCGATAGTTCTAGACTGCTTGTATGCCCTTGCTTGATTGATTGAGTGAAATGTTTGTGTTTGTCTCATGTGCATATGGGTAGTGTTTTCTCATTAGACCCCCTTTTCTATTCCGATCTCTTCCATCTAAACCCATCAGATGTCTCCGAGACGTGACCCCGGTTTTGTTTTCCCACCGGAGCTCACCTAGTTGATCCAGCAGCAGAATACTTTGATGCAATTGCTAGTTCAGAACTAGGGCAACAACAACAATAACAACAACAACAACAACAACAACAACAACAACAACAACAACAACAACAACAACAACAACAACAACAACAACCCGCCGCCAGTGGACAACCTAGCCCGTTTTCTAAGGTTACAGCCGCCGGTGTTCTCCAGTAGCACCAAGCCTATAGTTGCGGATGATTGGCTACACCGTATTGGAAGGGAGTTGACCACCACAGGTTGCACAGATGCTGAAAGAGTGCGTTTTGCCGCACACCAATTGGATGGACCTGCAGCCTCATGGTGGGAGAATTACACAGCCACCTTTCCTATAGCCAATGTCACTTGGGACCAGTTTCAGCAAGCTTTCTGCACAACCCATTTCTCAACTGGAGCTATGCAGATGAAGAAGCAGGAGTTCCGCAACCTATGTTAGGGGAACCGTACTGTAGCTCAGTACGTGGATGAGTTTAGAAAGTTATCTCGCTATGCCCCTGATGATGTAGCCACAGATGCCGCGAAGCAGGAGAAGTTCATGGAAGGGCTGAATGATGAGATGAGCATGCAGTTGATGGTAGCAACCTTCAAAAACTACCAGGAGTTTGTAGATAAGGCTCTTATGATTGAAGGGAAGCAACAGCAGATTGAGAGCCACAAGAGGAAGTATGGACAAGGGAAGTATAACTCAGGAGCTCAGCAGAAGCCTCGCCTAACCCCGAACTCGGGAGGACTTGTTCATAACCATGGAGGTCACAACCACACTGGAGGAGGATCGCATAACCACAATGGTGCTAAGAATGGAAATGGGAACGGAGCTAACAACAATCATAACGGCCCCAATCCATCCACACCCACCAAAAGGGACTTAAGTCACGTTACTTGCTTCAAGTGCAGGAAGACAGTGCACTATGCCAATGATTGCCTTGAAGGAAAGAATGGAAACGGAAATGGGAGCGCTGGGAAGAAGCCTAATCCATTCAACAAAGGACAAGTGAACCACGTTAACGTGGAGGAAGTTGAAGAGCAGCCGGACACGGTAATAGGTAAGTTTTTGGTTAAGTCATTTACCGCTCTTGTTCTTTTCGATACTGGTGCATCGCATTCATACATATCAAGGGGATTCGTGGATAAGTTTAAACTACCAACCCAAACCCTTAGGACCCCTCTCCTAGTGAGTTCACCCAGAGCAGAGTACATGGCTAGCCGATGGTGCGACCAAATACCACTAACCATTGGCACCCATGTTTTTCCGTCCGACCTAATTATCTTGGAGTCACAAGGATTGGATGTGATATTAGCTATGGACTGGATGTCAAAGTATGGAGGAAGCATTGACTGTGCTAGTAAGTCGATTTATCTAACCACCCCGGAAGGAAAAAGGATTAAGTATGTATCTAGGCATGTGCCTAGTAGGAGCCAAGTGAATGCCCTTACGGGAGTTGTTCAGGAGGAAGTACCTGTAGTAAAGGATTACCCAGATGTTTTTTCAGAGGAGTTACCAGGCATGCCACCGGACAGAAACATAGAGTTTTTGATAGAGCTATCTCCAGGTACCGAGCCAATATCCAAGAGACCCTATCGGATGCCCGCAAATGATCTGGAGGAAATTAAGAAACAGATCAAGGAGTTATTGGAGAAAGGATACATTCGAAGTTCATCACCTTGGGGAGCCCCTGTGCTTTTGGTTGAAAAGAAGGATAAATCCCTAAGGATGGTTGTTGATTATCGAGCCTTGAATGAGGTGACAATTAAGAACAAGTACCCATTGCCGATGATCAATGATCTGTTCGATCAGCTGCAAGGAGCTAAAGTGTTCTCGAAGATCGATCTGCGATCATTATACCATCAGTTGAAGATTCGAGAGAAGGATATACCCAAGACAGCGTTCACAACGCGGTATGGATTATACGAGTACACGGTCATGTCATTTGGACTGACTAATGCTCCTGCCTATTTCATGAGCATGATGAATAAGGTGTTCGTGGAATATTTGGACAAGTTTGTTGTGGTGTTTATTGATGATATTATGGTGTACTCGAAGAATGAAGAGGAGCACAAAGAGCATTTACGCCTAGTTCTCGAGAAACTCAGGGAACACCAGTCGTATGCCAAGTTCAGCAAATGCGAATTTTGGTTGAAGGAAGTCGGATTCCTTGGACATTTTATATCAGGAGAAGGTATAGCAATAGACCCCAGCAAGGTTTAGTCAGTTAGTGAATGGTTGGCACCCACTTTAGTTAGCGAGATCCATAGTTTCCTTGGACTCGCAGGGTACTATCGGAGATTCATTGAGAACTTTCCAAGATTGCGAAGCCAATGACTGAACTATTGAAGAAGGATACTAAGTTTAAATGGACAGACGATTGCGATGCAAGTTTCCAGGAGTTGAAGAAACGTTTAACTACAACGCCAGTGCTAACACTGCCAGATATACATAGGGAATTCCAAGTGTATTGTGACGCCTCTCACTTAGGACTTGGATGTGTGCTTATGTAGGACGGAAGAGTTGTTTCGTATGCCTCACGACAACTAAAATCTCACGAGTTGAATGATGCCACGCATGATTTGGAGTTAGCAGCCGTAGTGCATGCATTGAAGACCTGGAGACATTATCTCATAAGAAACCATTGTGATGTGTACACGGATCATAAGAGTTTGAAGTACATTTTCACCCAGAAGGAACTAAACCTTAGATAGAGGAGATGGTTGGAGCTTATAAAGGATTATGACATGAAGCTACACTATCATCCAGGAAAGGCCAATGTCGTAGCAGACGCCTTGAGCCAAAAGAGTTATGCTAATATCCTTGAAAGTAAGGGATTGCCGAAGGAATTAGCAGAGGACATCATGGAACTTCGATTAGAGATAGTTCCTAGAGGATTCGTTGCAACAATGGAGGTCCAGCCGATGTTGCTGGACAAGATTCGGGAAGCTCAGAAGGATGACAAGGAGATTGCCGAGATAAAAGAGAAGATGGGCAAAGGAAATGCCAACGGTTTTCGTGAGGATGAGCACGATACCTTATGGTTTGAGGACCGAGTTTATGTGCCTAATAAACCAGAGATCAGGAAGTTAATACTTCGAGAGGCTCATGACTCACCCTACTCGATACACCCTGGAAACACCAAGATGTATCTGGATTTGAAGGAACGTTTCTGGTGGACTAGTATGAAGAAGGATATTGCTGAGTATGTAGCCGTATGTGATGTATGCCAGAGAGTGAAGGCAGAACATCAGAAGCCAACGGGACTGTTACAGCCTATGCCGATACCCGAATGGAAGTGGGATAAACTGGGCATGGACTTTATCACTGGATTGCCCAGGACCAAAGCCGGATATGATTCCATATGGGTAGTAGTTGATCGCTTGACCAAAGTGGCTCACTTCATCCCAGTGAAAACCACTTATACCAGTGCAAAGTTGGCCAAGATATACATGTCGCGAATCATATGTTTGCATGGAGTTCCGAGGGCCATCGTATCAGATAGTGGAACACAGTTTACTTCAAAGTTTTGGCATCAGTTACACCAGACTTTGGGAACGAAATTGGAGTTCAGTACCGCATTTCACCAACAAACAGATGGGCAGACCGAGAGAGTCAACCAAATTCTGGAGGACATGTTGAGAGCCTGTGCGCTATATTATGGATCTAGTTGGGATGACAATTTGCCTTACACGGAGTTCTCATACAACAATAGCTACCAAGCCAGTTTGAAGATGGCACCGTTTGAAGCCCTGTATGGACGAAGGTGCAGAACACCGTTGATGTGGGATGAGATAGAAGACCGACAATTGTTTGGACCAGACTTGATTAGGGAGTCTGAGGAAAAGGTTAAATTGATTCGCGATAGACTGAAGATTTCCCAGTCCAGGCAGAAGAGTTATGCAGACTCAAAACGCAAGGAGGTAACTTACGAAATTGGAGGCAGAGCATATCTGCGAGTATCGCCCTTGCGAGGAGTGAAACGTTTTGGAGTTAAGGGAAAGTTAGCTCCGAGATTTGTAGGACCGTATCATGTTTTGGAATGGATGGGAGAAGTTGCCTACAAGTTGGAATTACCTGAGGGATTGTCAGGAGTTCATGATGTGTTCCACGTTTCACAGCTCAAGAAGTGTCATGCTGAGATGGCCGATATACCGTTAAGGGATACAGTACCCCTGGAGGCGATTCAGTTGGACAGTGATTTGACCTACGAGGAGAAGCCAGTTAAGATTCTAGAGTTTGCCAGCAGAGTCACTCGTAGTAAGGTTATCAAGTTTTGCAAAGTTCAGTGGAGCCACCATACCGAGGATGAAGCCACCTGGGAACGAGAGGATGATCTTCGCAAAGACCACCCGCACCTATTCTCTAGCCAACCCAAATCTCGACGGCGAGATTCATCTTAAGGGGGGTAGGTTTGTAACATCCCAAATTTTTAATTTGGAATGTTATACATAGATCATTCTTGCATATCATATTTTATTTGCATTTCGTCTCGTGATCCTTGAAATCCTAAGCAACTCAAGGACCCTCGGAGAGAGTTGGGGATTTTCCCGGTTTTCAAATTTGATTTGTATCAAATTTTGAAACGAGGATTTTGGTTTTAATTATTTTTCTCTCCGAAAATATTTCATACTAAAATATATGAGAGGAGATAATAAGACTTCTCCAAGATAATTGAAATATTGGAGGAAAAATATTAAAATCAAATATTTGTTTGGATTTTATTGCAATTTTGTTTGCATTAGAAAAATTGCATGTTTTTCAAAAATTGCATTTTAGGGCGAAGAAAATGTTCATCTCTTTCTAAATATTTTATTTAGACGGTGCAAATTTATTTTGGCATTTTTAGATTTTTATTTATTTTTCTAGGATTTTATTTCCGTCGGCGGAATTATAAAAAAAAGTTCCCGCGCCCGACTGGGCCTAATGCCCAGCCAAACTAGGCCGCCGCCGCCGCTGCCTCCTGCGCACGCCGCCGCCGCCGCCGACTCAGACTTGGAGTCCGAGCCGGACTCCTCTCTGTCGCCGCGCCTTGCCCCATCCTCCAAGATGCCGCCCCGCCCCTTTATATACCACCACCCCCGCCGCCCCAAACCCCCACACCACCGCCGCCGCCCGCCGCCGCCACCCGCGCCGCCGTCGCCGCTTGCCACCAGCCGCCGCCGCCACCCCGCCTCGCCGGAGCCCTCGCCGGAGCTACCGCGCTGGTTCCGAGCCGCCGTTTTTTTAAACCGTTCGGTTTTTTTAGAAAACCCCAGATTCGTTTTTTTCGGATCGCCATTTTTTTTCCAGTTCTTCTATTTAGCGGACGTTTGTCCGTACGTTCGTTTTAACGAACGTTTTTCGCCCGTTAGTTACAGCTAACGAACGCTCGTTCGTTAGTCTTTTTGTCAGTTTTCTTTTTACTGGATTTATCTGCGATTATTCTCGATCGTGATTTCTGATCCGATCTTAGTTTCTGTTTATCTTTTCGCTCGTTAGTCGGAATCAGGCGATTCAAGCGCCTAGATCTTCCTTTCAAGACCCTCTTTCTGTTTAATCAACTTGAACAAGTTTTTGCTACTGTAAAATTTGACCTAGATTAGTAAACGGATCTTGTTTCTTTTGCCGTTTGAGTTTCATTGCTCCATTTGATTTGATTCTTTTTGCTGGCCGGAGTTCTTAAGTTGAACTTTCTGGTCAACCTCTTTTATTTGAGTTTTGCTTGCGCATTATTTGCTTGTTGCTTATGTATGTTACTATTTGTTTGCGATAGAACACCTGGAGTGCGAAGCATGCTACTACGAGTCTCTAGGTTTTGCAGATCGTCAACAAGGCAAGTAACACTTTGATCATATCCCTTTATCACCCCTTTTTATACATTAGTACCAATCCTCAAACATTGCATGATTAGGATGTCATTAACTTGTGGGTTGGGAAGTAGTTGTTGAGGTAGAACCTATTACCCTGTTACATTCAAACCCTTGGGAGTTACTTCTACGCGTTGCTTATATTGCTATGCTATGCTCGTAGACGTGGTTTGGGTGAGTGAAATCCATGACCAATGTGAGATTGATAATTAATGGTTCAACTTAAGGTGGCAACTTAAATACACATCTGGGTGGATTGAGGCACCTGGAGTACCCAGTGTTGCCTGTATTTTTGGAAATCCCGGAGTAACCGTGTGATCTTCCTATGGACCGCCACCCAGGCTCAGAGGGAACTGAGATTATTTATGCTAGAAACTTCCGTGTGCAGCCACAAGATATTATGGGCTCTAGCATAGTTGAGTAAGTTACGCGAAGCTCTTGAAGAGGCAGATCAGCAGGTAGTGGGATGTAGGTTGGTATGGTCTGTCCGAAGTAGAGAGTTAATGTTTCTGAAAGACTGTGTCTCGGTCATCCGTTTCTCAAACACCATGTAGTACGAGAAATCCAACGGAGGAGATCGAGTCTTGTGGGGAAAAGTGCGCAAACCTCTGCAGAGTGTATAAACTAATCATGGTTAGCCGTGTCCCCGGTTATGGACAAATCTTGAGTATCTAGTACTTGGGTTATCACATGTATCTCATCACTCTTAATTAATACTATTGGGTTGTTAACCACTTTAATTGGGATTGAGTTGGAGGAACCTTCTCAATGTTTGTTAAACTACCATGATAGTTAAATTTAAAATCTATTCCTTTGTTGTAGGAAAAAATTGGCTTTTCACAAAAACTATAACCATAGAGCTTTCCACTAGCCAAATATGCATGTAGTGATAGCATTATTCTGTTCTTTCTCTACTGTGTTACTTTGCCAGCATATTCCATGTGCTGACCCATTTTCGGGCTGCAATGTATTATGTTGCAGACTTTTCAGACGAGGAGTAAGGTTCGTTAGGTTGTTGCCGTGCAGCTCAGCTTATGCCATATTATTGTAATAAGTTCTCTCTTGAGATATTCGATGTAATAAGTGTGTGATTGCCACTCTATTATAAATCCTTCGAGTACTGTGTGTGTCAGCATTACCGATCCAGGGATGACACTGAAGCACAGAGACTTGACCATCTGAGGTCGGGTCGCTACAGACGTCCGCTGAAAGTGTTTTGTTGTTGGGACACCGAACGTCCGGTGGTCTCGGATTTTTGTTAAAATTGCCGGACGTCCGGTGTGGGGTCGGATGTCCGCTCACTGGGAGGTCTATGGCTGGTGTAGGCTGGTCTTCAGGCACTGGTGGTCCGCCGAGGGCTGGACGTCCGCTCGCTGTGAGAGGCCGGTCGTCCAGTGTTGTCCGGACATCCGCTCGCTGGAGCTTCTTCTGTAGTTCTTGTACTTGGTGTCCACACCGTCTTGTCCATGGTCTTCCTCTTTGTTCCTGGTCATGCATAGCACATATATTTGAGGTAGTAGCCATGTCTCATATGTGGAAAGTGATGGTTCAATGAGGAGCGAGTTCACCTTGCGTCCAATGGCGTATAGTCGAGGTCTCATCGTATGTCCTCTTGGGGCATGGGTAGTAGTCGTAGTGTACATGGGGATGATCGTAGGATGCTCCACATCAGAAGCCACTAGTGAAACCTATAGCCCCCGGGTCTCTTTCTTATTATATTGCATCTCTTTTATTATCGCACCTCGTTTACTGTTTTGCATTCTTTACTTTCCAATCTATATAACAAAATACCAAAAATATTTACCTTATTATCTCTATCAGATCTCACTTTCGCAAGTGACCGTGAAGGGATTGACAACCCCTTTATCGTGTTGGTTGCGTGGTTCTTGATTGTTTGTGCAGGTACTAGGTGACTTGAGCATTGTCTCCTACTGGATCGATACCTTGGTTCTCAAAAACCGAGGGAAATACTTACGCTACTTTGCTGCATCACCCTTTCCTCTTCAAGGGAAAACTAACGCATGCTCAAGAGGTAGCATATTTCACTCTATGTCTATGGATATCCTTGTGTGTTCCTTGTGGGACTAACCCATGTAGGTATTGAAAGTGCAACTCACTCCAATGAATTGCTCAAAATGATCTACATCAACATTGAGCATCCACATCTTTAACACCTACATGAAGTCATCATCGACAAAACCCAAGGTTAGTTCATCCCTCTAAGGGGGGATATCACATCTAGGGGGAGCTTTGCTCTAAGAATTGAGCTAAAGCAACTCTAATGGTGTGAACACAACAATGCTTTATGTAAAAGTGGTAACCCCACTTGTGCTTAAACGATGAGTATGACCTACGATCAAATGTTCTCATTTGACTCCACAGTTAATATACTCATATATAGATGACCTAGTCATCGCCAATTGCTTGATAGATGCTAGAGTGTTTGTGCATGCTTTGCCACATATTTCATTTGCTATCTTGTTGTGTGAGCATGTTGGTTGCATAATTTTCTCCATTTGAGGACATCCATTTCTTGCTTTGATTGCCTGGTTTTTATTTTGCCAAATGGATGGATAAGAATGCCTAAGTACTCCCTCAAGCTATCTATGCTTTTCTCATCTCAAACTCTTTTTATGCTACATCATAAAGTTTAAACAAGTCAAATTCAGACCCTCCGGGTGAGGAGCACTCGCACTATTGCAGGATGCTGCTAACGCGACACTACGATTAGAGACCCTTTGACGAAACTGTGTGCGATGCATTAATCACAAACGGTGATGTAAAAACATCAAAAAGATGCAAAACGTTTGCGATAACAGAGCCATCAAACACGGTTCTGATTTTAGTTGTGTGTGCGATGCAGGGCATACAGTTCAGTTCAATTAACTATTTGCTATGATGAAGAAGAATAGAAACGGGCAGCCAGATGAAGGCGTGTGCGATATATGGCATATAGTTCACTCGGATGAACTATTTGTGATTAGGCAACACAAAAGAAACGGCCAGCCATATCAAGGTGTGTGTGTGATATACGACATATGGTTCACTTGGATGAACTGTTTGATTTGAGCCAAGAGAACATAAACAGTTCAATTTAACAAGATGTGTGTGATACGCGGCAAACAGGTCTGTAATCCGAAATGTGTGCGAACACCGATAATAATACAGACGATTGCTGCTAATAAGCCGTCTGTGTTGTGGGAAAACACTTGGTGGTATACAATTGTCAGCGATTGATGAAATCATTACCAACAGGTTCCCGAGTATGGTCCGTGTGCAGTGTCATTGCACACAAAACAACAACATATGTACTTATAACTTATAAGGACTTGATTCCATAAACAGATTGAACATCCAATTACATATCTGGCTAGTACACACATGACCTTTGCACACACCAAAGTATGTTCCAAAATGCCTAGAAAACTCAAATAATGTATAAAAAGGCAAAATGAACCGTGAATAATTTCATATTTTTAGGACGATGCTACTATAGTTGCATGTTGCCTCTGTAAAATATATCAAGGTGGGAAGAGACAACATATGTCGTTTCGCACACATAGGTGACAAAGTCCCTCTCGGAACCATGAGCCTTTTTGAGAGAAGCTCCGGTTTGTAAGAAGTTTGTACCAAAACTTGTCCCAAATTGGACTAATTTTTTACCACAACATGTTGGTGCTATGTCATAACACCATGCCAAGTTTCATGATTTTGAGGCGAGTTTTGGATTTATAGTAATTTTAAAACCAGGTTTCTCAATGTTTACTGTCGAGTCGGCACCGCCCTGGATATGCCTTTTCCTCGTGGGTCCCAAATGAAAAATCCAAATCTGTCACTACCATGCAGCTTTTCTTATTAAGAATTACAACCCATTTGGTGTGCTAGCTAAAAATAAGTTTGTGGGTGCTGGTGGGCGCTAAGAACTTGCAGTTGTGTAATGAACAAAGATCTCAAGGAGCCCGCGAGAGTGAGGTTCTTTCCCTATGTTGTGAATGCTAATAATATTTATGTCTTAATTAAAGAAATGGAAAGCCATTGGCCCAGTATGAAAGAAAATATGGGTCAAAGCTGAGTTGAAAAGGGCAACAATATGTAAGTCCAGCTTACAAACAGTACAAAAGCATGAGGATTAATTGCTTATTAGGTTTAGAAAAAAAATCCAGATTGAACAAGACAATGACATCTAAGTCAACCAAAGTTTTCGGCAGTCATAATGAAATGGATCGGTCTGATCCATAAAATCAAGATCCCGGGCGAGAAATTCTACTGGTCCATGATGACAATCTGTTGTAAATAGAAGTCGAGCACGATCAGAAGCCCTTAGGTCCACCTGAAACTTCTTTTTATGCTGTTCCACACTTGCAGCCGTAAGAAATTTCTTGTCAAAAAACTTAATCCTCACGGACAATAGTGCCCTCGCATTCAACATGAAGAATGTGACAAAGCTAGTGTTTGTATTGTTTGATGCATATCCTTCCAGCGTTACTGTCTTCAAACGAATGTCATGATATCTGAGAAAATCCCGGTGCTTCTTGAACCATTGATTGGTTATACTTTTTTCTCCATGTGTTAGTGCCTAAATAGAGATGAAGATTGAAAACGCTTAATGTCTAAAAAAAGATTATGTTGAAAGAGTGATAGCTGAATGATTAATTATAGTACATTATATATGGGCTTTCAATGTGCGTCAAATCATCACCTTTATATACATATTCTCCAGACATGGAAAGCATTGCAGCAAGCCAATAATTGTGTTCAGATCAAAACACCACATACTGATATGTATGGTCTTGACATAATCCACCACCACTGATAGGATGGACAAGCTCTTCATTGAGCATAGAACATAATATTAGTACCAAAAGTGTACTCCAAGATGATACTTATGCGCACAAATGGAAAAGGCAGATTACAAAAGTTATGTGAATAATATACAGTACCTCAATAGGTTTGAAGCCAAACACCAACTTGAACCATCTAAAAGGATCACAAATTGCACCCAAGGTCTCCAGTTTAGGCGCAGAGACTACAATTATTTGCGAAGGTACTATAATAGAATCAAGGAGCAACCTTTGAAGTGAAGGAGCATCTTCGATGATGAGATCATGTCCAAAAAAACAAATTCCCATGCTTACAAGGTGGTGTAACTTTATTTTGAGACAACGGATATGAATTTATATTCCAAAAACAAGCAGCAAGCGCTCCGGGGCAGGGCAGCTGGAGTGGATGATATTCTGAAGTGCGGCCTTCGACAGATCAACCACCACAAGCGCAAGTTTTTTAGCAGTGGGAGTCAAAGCATTTGTACTAGATTGTCTACTAGATGGCACTGGGAAAAGGTGGTGGTGTGGAGAGAGGAGGAAAACCACGAGATGGACATCGGTGGTGAGGGCATATATACATTGGTTCGTGGTATGTTACACACATAGTCATGGTAGAACTCATGCTGCTTGAGTTTATCGAATTGACGGGATGTCATCCAGGTGGCCACTGTGCAGGGTATGTCCAGCAGGTAGCATGCGGGATGTAGATGCGTTGAACGGAGCCCTGGTGGGAGGAGATGATGGCTTCGGGGAGTTCAGAATCATCATCGACTAATAGCTGGTGACAGTCAAGACTAAGAGGCACGGCGCACCACAGAGTGCGCCACCAAGATGCGATGACTTGTGTGCAGCAGCCATCCTTGGTGGGGAGAAGGGAGATGATCTCCCCAAGGATGTCGTCCGGGAGATCAATGATGCCGTCTGTTGGAGATTCTACCGGTTCCTTAGGTCTACAGGGGGCGTGGCCGCTTCTAGCCACGCAGCCGGGTCCAAGATCTACATCCGGCGGCAGCACTGGCCGGAGCGTCATCTGTGTACATACCAATCTAAAAGAAAAAATGACAGAAACATACATGTAGGACATTCAAAATCAATTCTCAAGATCTGGAAGAAAAAAAGCACAAACATATATGTAGGACATTCAAAATTAATTCGCAAGATCTGGCCATGAATTATTAGCACGCAAGCTAACCCTAGACGGATTATTAGCAAAAGTCATTTGTATAGAACAAACAATTAATCACTAACTCTATACGGATTACCTTCAAACAATCAATACACTACGTGCATCTAACGGATCTTAATTACCCTGATTTTATGGACTGAGAGAACATAGCCGTAGGATTTGTATTCCAAAAAAATTATAGAGGGGGGGAGTAACTAGAGAAAACACATGATATGTTTCCCGCACAAATGGGTATATAGATGACTAACTGGTTTTCCGTCGGAGTCGCAGTCGTTGCTGGAGTTGCTGTTAACCTCCGGCTCTGGCTGGGGGGGGGCACGACGGCGCCGACGAAGTCAAGTTTGTGCTACTTCCCACGCGAGACCTCATCGACGGCGACGACAACCTCTGTGCCCAGCTTCACGCGTTGCGCGGGTGCTTCACCAACCCCGGCATCACCACTCCCTCCGATGGTGCACTTAGGCGGCATCCTCATACACTCCAGAGTCTAGACATTGGTGACCACTGTGGACCGGGGGTGCTGCCACCTATTATGGCTGGCAGGTCGGGCGTGCAATTAATACGGAGTAGTGGGAGCGAGGCAGGCGGCGGTCAAAAGTTGTCCCTGTGAGCCTGCACGATGGACTTCTGCCATTCCTACCATCATTTCGCACAGCTACTCACACGCCTCCCATCAATATGCACACCTGCATGCACGCCTCCCGGTATGCCTGCATGGCGGACTACTCGCATGCGCCCCGTAAACTCATGCCTGCTCGCACGGTACACAGGGCGTGTGGCAGCACGTATATTTTTTGGTTTATTGACGATTCATTCTACTGCTTTACTGCTTAATTGAAGCATGGCACGGTCTAATGCATATGGTCCGAATAAATAATCCATATGAGATATTGGTTGCCAGTTTTTAATAATCTCCCGTTTCTAAGAAGATTATATTAAAATGGGTCTCATTGACGAAAAAATACAATATCACAGTCTATTGGTGTCCATATATTACACCACGATAAGTTTCATGAATTTCAACTAAGTTTTGGATTTACAGAGTTTTAAAAATATATATTCTCAATATTTTGAAATCTCTTGCACAGGGAAACATGCACCCTGGGACACATATGATTTTACAATCCATTTTGGTGCACATGTAGCTCAAATTTGATTTTTGCAAATTAAATCCCTAGGAAATCAATCAATGTATAAAAATGGTCGAATGTTGTGTCTTTTAAAAAAATTAACATGACACTCCGCCTTTGGTCACATGTTCACTGCAGAAAAAGTTTGACATGCCTCAGAGTGGCTGTGGTGGTGCAGGATGTGTGTGTCTATGTGTGTGGGGGTGGGGGGGAGGGGTCCGGCAGTACACTATGAGTCGTGAACCTCCGTGTGGATTATTGATCATTTTTTGAGTCACATATGCCACATCAAAGTCGTGAATTGGTTATTTAAAGCATTACACAACCCTTTCATACATAATGTTCGGGCCACATGCATGCATTGGTGGTCCTCTCGGACACTCTCCCTCGTGCGGTTTTCAGTTTCCATCGACAACGAGAGGCATTTGACCAAAAGGTGGATTCATCTTGGCATGTGTGTGGTGTGTATCATAGTGGGACTCCATATCAAAGTTTGAGCACGTGCGTACACACTCCCACCGGCTTGAAGTGAGGGGGCTACACGCATCGTGGTGTAGTGCATTTCCGGTTTGCGAAGCATGTGCCACGTCAAAGTTGTGCATTGGGTATTCAAACATCACATAACACACGGGCGCATGCACACGGTGGTTTTGTCCTATGACATCATGACACGTCTCCATCGTATCTACTTTTCCAAACTCTTTTGCCCTAGTTTTGGACTCTAATTTGCATGATTTGAATGGAACTAACCTGGACTGACGCTATTTTCAGCTGAATTTCCATGGTGTTATCTTTGTGCAGAAATAAAAGTTCTCGAAATGACCTGAAACTTCACGGAGATGATTTTTGGAATTAATAAAAATATTGGCGAAAGAATCAACCGAAGGGGCCCACACGCTAGCCACAAGGGTGGGGGGCGCGCTCTCCGTCCTTGTGGTCTGACAACAAGGAGTTCATGCATTCACTAAGTGCTAATGCTTTGGTCCGGCACTCTATTAAAAGGAGGCCTTAATATCCATTAGTTTCCAATAGGACCCCGCTGCCACGGGAGGGTAGGACAAAAGATGTCATGCAAGTTCTTTTCCATAAGCACGTATGACTATATTCGAAATACATGCTTACATTATATTGATGAATTGGAGCTAGTTCTGTGTCACCCTATGTTACTGTTGCATGATGAATGCCATCCGACATAATTATTCATCATTGATCCATTGCCTACAAGTTCGTTTCATATTGATCCTTGCTAAGTTACTTTTCCGTTGCCACTGTTACGATTCCTACAAAACTAGTACTATCACTTTTGCCACTGTTACCGCTACTTCCATAGTACTTTGCTACTAAATACTTAGCTGCAGATATTAAGTCTTTCAGGTGTGGTTGAATTGACAACTCAGCGGCTAATACTTGAGAATATTCTTTGGCTCCCCTTGTGTCTAATCAAAAAATTGGGGTTGAATACTCTACCCTCGAAAACTGTTGCGATCCCCTATACTTGTGGGTTATCAAGACCTTTTTCTGGCACCGTTGCCAGGGAGCATAGCTCTATTCTCCGAGTCACTTGGGATTTATATCTGCTGATCACTATGAGGAATCTAAAAGATAACAAAACCAAGATCTATCCCTCTACTACGAGGGGAGATAAGGAACTGCCATCTAGATCTGCACTTGATTGAATAAACTTGCGACACCTACACCTGCTATTGATTCTGATATGTCGCATGTTATTGATGATGCCACTTCTGCTATGCATGATGCTTATGATGAAACTACTTCTCTGCTTGATAATACTGTGCCACTAGGTGAATTTCTTGATGAACAACTTGCTAGGGTTAGAGAGAATGAGATTACTGAAACTGATGATATTACTGAAATCAAAGATTATGATTCTCCCCCTAGATATGAATTGCTTGTTGTACCTAAGGGTTATGTTATGGATGAAGAAACTGCTAGAGACTTCTTTGCTTGCAATGATAGAGAAGATCTTAAGAAACTGTTAGCTAAGCTGAAAGAAAAATCCTTGAATGCTAGAATGAACTATGATACCACTTTTGCTACTTCATTTATCTTTGTTACTGATAAGGATTATGAGTTCTCTATCGATCCTGAGTTAATTACTTTGGTTGAATCTGATGCTTTCTATGGTTATGAATCTAAACTGTTGTGGCACATCTTACAAAATTGAATGATATAGCCGCCCTATTTGCTCATGAGGAAAAAAATCGCTATTACTATATTCTCAAATTGTTTCCTTTCTCATTAAAGGGTGATGCTAAGTTATGGTTTAATTCTCTTGCTCCTGGTTGTGTGTGTAGTCCCCAAGATATGATTTACTACTTCTCTCAAAAATATTTCCCTGCTCATAAGAAACAAGCTGCTTTAAAGGAAATATTTAAATTTGTGCAAATTGAAGAAGAGAGTCTCCCACAAGCTTGGGCGAGGCTTCTCCAATTACTTAATGGTTTGCCTGATCATCCTCTCAATAAAAATGAAATACATGATATCTTTTATAATGGACTAACCGATGCTTCCAGAGACCACCTGGATAGTTGTGCTGGTTTTGTTTTTAGGGAACAAACTGTTGAGCAAGATGAATTGCTATTGAATAATATATTGAGTAATGATAATGATTGGACACTTCCTGAACCAACTCTGAAGCCAACTCCGAAGAAATGGGGTATTCTATTTCTCAGTCCTGAAGATATGCAAGAGGCAAAGAAATCTATGAAAGAAAAAGGTATTAGAGCTGAAGATGTTACGAATCTACCGCCTATTGAACAAATACAGGGTCTTGATAACCCGACACAGGTAGTAGAGGTAAACTCTCTTCATAGATTTGATGAAGGTGATATTCCTCATAATAATTCTGCTATTCAATGCTTAATTGAGTTCGATAATTTTTTTGTTAAACAAGAAAACTTCAATGCTTATGTTAGTAGACAACTGAAACATAATGCTTACTTTCTTGATCACTTGGGTAATTATATGAGTAGAACTTTTAATGATGTTAAGCTTATTAGTAAACATGCTTCCATGGTTACAACTCAAGTAGAATAAGTACTTAAGGCACAAGATGATTTTATTAATGAGTTGAAGAGTAAGAACAATGATAATGTTGTTAGGGTTATGACTAGAGGTGGTAAAATGACCCAGGAACCTTTGTATCCTGAAGGCCATCCTAAGAGAATTGAGCAAGATTCTCATAAAGTAAATATGATGCACCTATCCCTTCTAATAAAAAGAAAAAAGAAACCTGATAGGACTTGGCATGCTAGTGAACCTACTATAGACACACCTGAGAATCCCAATGATATTTCTATTTCTGATGCTAAGACACAGTCTGGTAATGAACATGAACCTAGTGTTGATGTTAATAATGATGTTCATGTTGATGCTCAACCTAGTAATGATAATGATGTAGAGATTGAACATGTTGTTGATCTTGATAACCCACAATCAAATAATCAATTTTATGATAAGAGAGACTTCGTTGCTAGGAAGCATGGTAAGAAAAGAGAACCATGGGTTCAGAAACCCATGCCCTTTCCTCCTAAGCCATCCAAGAAAAAGGATGATGAGGATTTTGAGCGCTTTGCTGAAATGATTAGACCTATCATTTTATGTATGCGTGTTTGAAAGATATGCTTAAAATGCCTCTTTATGCTAAGTATATGAAATATATTGTTACTAATAAAAGAAAGACACCAGAAGCTGAAATTTCCACCATGCTTGCTAATTATACTTTTAAGGGTGGAATACCAAAGAAACTTGGAGATCCAGGTGAGGGAGTTCTGGACTAAGGGGTCCTCGGGCGTCCGGCCTGTTGGACATGGGCCGGACTGATGGGCTATGAAGATACAAGACCGAAGACTCTCACCCGTGTCCGGATCGCACTCTCCTTGGCGTGGATGGCAAGTTTGGCATTCGGATATGAAGATTCCTTTCTCTGTAACCGACTTTGTATAACCCTAGTCCCCTCTGGTGTCTATATAAATCGGAGGGTTTAGTCCGTAGAGGCTGAGACAATCATAATCATATAGTCTAGACTTCTAGGGTTTTAGCCATGCATTACGATCTCGAGGTAGATCAACTCTTGTAATACTCATATTCATCAAGATCAATCAAGCAGGAAGTAGGGTATTACCTCCATAGAGAGGGCCTGAACCTGGGTAAACATCGTGTCCCCTGTCTCCTGTTACCATCGACCCTAGACGCACAGTTCGGGAACCCCTACCCGAGATCTGCCGGTTTTGACACCGACATTAGTGCTTTCATTGAGAGTTCCGCTGTGTCATCATCAGAAAGTTTGATGTCTCCATCCATCATCTACAACAATGCTGCCTGGGGGGATGTCTTTCTCCCTGGCCAGATCTTCGTACTCGGCGGCTTCGCACTGCGGGCCAACTCGCTTGGCCATCTAGAGCAGATTGACAGCTATGCCCCTGGCCATCAGGTCAGGTTTGGAAGCTTGAACTACGTCGCTGATATCCGTAGAGACTTGATCTTCGACGGATTTGAGCCCATGGCAGCCGCTCCCTGCCACCTCGATGAACATGACCTAAATCTGTCATCGAACCATACCCAGGAGATTGCGCCTGTAAGAGCTCTGGCCCTAGATCCGGAGCAGCTTGCGCCATTCGAAGATGGGAAGCTTAACCCCGCCAGGGAAGCCGCGGACTCCGCGGCGTTGGAGCAGCACACAGACCCAACGTCGAGCGGGGTCTGCGTCAGCGGACCCCCGGATTCATCTCTGGCCATTTGTTCCGTACTACGTGCATCCGCGTCTGCCGAGCCTTACCAGGCGCCGATCGTCGAATTCAGTTCCGCAGACATCTTCCGGCACTCACCTTTAGGTGATGTGCTAAACTCATTAAAAACCCTCTCTTTAGCATGGGACTCACATCTGAATTATATCCGGTTTGAACTGGGGGCTGATGATGAGGAATTTCGCTTCCCACCCACCTCCCACTTAATAGCCACTGTCGAAGACCTAACCGACATGCTCGACTATGACTCCGGAGACATCAACAGTATGGACGACGATGCCGAAGAGGAGCAGGCCCAAAACCCGCCATTTACTAGGCGCTGGACGACCACCTCCTCCTACGACGTATACATGGTGGACACACCCAAAGAAGTTAACAGCGATGACAAAGAAGACCCGGTGGAAGATAAACCTCCTGAGATACAGCCAAAGCACCAACGACAGCGGCGTCGCTCTAAGTCATACTGTGAAAAAGACAGCAATGCTGGCAGAGGAGAAAACAATACTCTAGACGATGACAGAGACAATGAAGACCCTGTTGAGCCAACTTCCGAACAGGATGAACGGGAAGATGGGCGAGTCAGCCCTGATGAACAGGCCGTGCACGAAGACTCGAAGGACAGTAATTATCTTCCACTCTCCGAGGATGAGGTGAGCCTCGACAATGAGGATTTTATCGTGCTTGAGGAACCTCTCGAGTAGGAGGGCTTTAAGCGCCGGCTAATAGCCACTGCAAGGAGCCTTAAAAAGAAGCAGCAACAACTTCAAGCTGATCAAGATTTTCTCAATGATAGATGGACTAACGTCCTGGCAGCCAAGGAATACAGCCTCGAGCAACCACTCAAAAGTTACCCGAAGCGCAAATTACTACCTCAATTCGATGACGAGGCGTTGGAGCCCGTACCATCAGCGCATAATGCGGCTGACCGACCACCACATGGTCGGGACAAAGCAGCAAGTCAAGCCAAATACCAGCCTGTACTACCTCGTTGTAAAGGCAGGGATAAAACAGCTAGGGCATATACATACGACCTTCGGCAGGACCTGGACAGTAGAGCAGGACATACCAGATCGATCTACGGATCACGTGGGCGTGCCCCAACACGCGATGAAGCCTATCTATTCGGACTTGAGAATCCTAATCACGCCCGGTCCGAATGCCGAAGACGGACTCCATCCGAGCTACGTCACGATATGGCCCGATATAGAGGCGCCGCACACCCTCTTTGCTTCACAGATGAAGTAATGGGGGCATGGATTCCCCAAAGGGTTTAAACCCGTGAACATCGAATCATACGATGGAACAACAGATCCCACGGTATGGATTGAAGATTTTCTTCTCCATATTCATATGGCCCACAGTGATGACCTTCACGCCATCAAATACCTCCCGCTAAAACTCAAAGGGCCAGCTCGGCACTGGTTAAACAGTCTGCCTGAAAACTCTATTGGCAGCTGGGAGGACTTGGGAGACGCCTTCCGCGACAACTTCCAAGGTACATACATACGACCTTCGGATGCTGATGACTTAAGTCACATAGTTCAACAGCCCGGAGAGTCAGCTAGGAAATTCTAGACCAGGTTCCTAACTAAAAAGAACCAGATCGTCGACTGTCTGGATGCCGAAGCCCTAGCGGCCTTTAAGCATAGCATCCACGATGAATGGCTCGCCCGTCACCTCGGCCAATAAAAGCCGAAGTCCATGGCAGCCCTCACGGCACTCATGACCCATTTTTGTGTGGGCGAGGATAGTTGGCTAGCCCGTAGAAAAAACACTGCAAGCGAGGCTGGCACCTCTGAGACAAAAAACAGCAACGGCAAGCCCCGATGCAACACGCACAAGCGTCGAAGCAACGGTGACAATACCGACGACATGACGGTCAACGCCGGATTTAGTGGCTCCAAGTTCGGCCAGCGGAAGAAGCCATATAAAAGAAACAATCCGGGCCCATCCATCTTGGACCGCATACTCGATCGTCCATGCTAGATCCATGGTACCCCAGACAAACCAGCCAATCATACCAACATGGACTATTGAGTTTTTAAACAGGCCAGCAAATTAAATGCCGAGAATAAGGAGAAGGGCTCGCAAAGCAAGGAAGATGACGAGGAGTCCCGTCCGCCGAACATAGGGGGACAGAAGAAGTCCCCCCCAAGTTAAAACAGTGAACATGATATACGCTACCAATATCCCCAAGAGGGAGCGCAAACGCGCGCTCAGGGACGTCTACGTGATGGAGCCAGTCGCCCCAAAGTTCAACCCATGGTCTTCCTGCCCGATCACTTTCGATCGCAGGGACCATCCTATCAGTATCCATCATGGCGGGTTAGCCGCACTGGTCCTTGAACCAACCATTGATAGATTCCATCTCATGCGAGTCCTCATGGATGGTGGCACTAGCCTGAACCTGCTCTATCAGGATACAGTGCGCAAAATGGGTATTAATCCCTCAAGGATCAAGCCCACAAAGACTACCTTTAAAGGAGTCATACCAGGTGTAGAGGCCCACTGTATGGGCTCAATCACACTAGAGGTTGTCTTCGGATCCCCGGACAACTTCCGAAGCGGAGAGTTGATCTTCAATATCATCCCTTTCTGCAATGGCTATCACACACTGTTGGGACGAACCACATTTGCTCGATTCAACGCGGTGCCAAACTATGCTTATCTCAAGCTCAAGATGCTCGGAGCACGCGGTGTCATAATAGTCAATGGAAACACAGAATGCTCCCTCTGTATCGCGGAGCACACTGCTGCTTTAGCAGCAGAAGTACAGAGCGGCTTCGGATCTGGCCGGAGGAAGGCGCGGGGCGGAGGCCGGCGGCGCACGAGGGCACGTGAGCGGTCGGCGGCGGTGGTCGGCACCGGCGCGCGAGGAGCTGGGCGGCGGCGGCGGGCGCGGACGGCGGCGGTGGTTGGCGGCGCACGCACGGGCGACGAGGTCGAGCGGCGCGGGAGCCAGGGCACTCGGGCGCTGCGGCAGTGGGGTGTTCGGGCCCGGGCGGGCCTGTCGTGGGCTCACGGGCCCGCACGGCTGCGGGGAAGCCGGCGAGGACAGGTGGCGGCGCGCGAGTGGAGGAGAGAGGCGGCGGAGCTGACTTGGCAAGCTCGGATTGGCCATGGCGACGTGGAGGCTGGACATGTCCGGCGCGGACGAATTTGTCCGGCGGCGCGAGGTGGACGAAGGTTAGGGTTTCATCCGCGAAAATACGGAGGGAGACACACACACACACACACACACACACACATATATATATATATATAAGGAGGCTAGGAGAGTCCAAATGGAGTGCGATTTTCGGCCACGCGATCGTGATCCAACGACCGAGAGGATGGAGGAGGTTTGGATGGGTTATTGGGCCACTTTGGAGGGGCATTGGGCTGCAACACACACGAGGCCTTTACGGTTCCTCGGTTAACCGTTGGAGTATCAAACGAACTCCAAATGGCATGAAACTTGATAGGCGGTCTACCGGTAGTATACCAAGGCCGCTTGGCAAATATCGGTCCAATCTGAGAATGTTTAACACCCGCATACTAAAAGAGGCAAAAGGGGGCGCCGGAGGACGTAGGAGCGCCGGATTGCAAAACGGACAACGGGGAAAATGCTCAGATGCATGAGACGAACATGTATGCAAATGCGATGCACATGATGACATGATATGAAATGCATGACACGCAAACAAATGACAAGGCAACAACAGCGAATAACTGGAGGACACCTGGCGCAATGGTCTCAGGGCGTTACAACACTCCACCAATACGAGAGGATCTCTTCCCGAGATCTAGGATGGCACCGAAGGGAAAACGGAAGAGGAAGATAACAGGTAAAACTGAGTTGCTTCTTTTGACAAACGAGTGAAACCAAAGAACCTTGCGAGGTTGAGAAAATTTAAAGGAAGAATACAACGAAGATGAATGAAGTTGAAAGCACTCCGTTAGGAAAGAGGAACAAGGAAGAACAAATTCGGACAGCACTCTGGTTGAAAAGAGATGCAAGACTTGATAAGATGAAAAGAACTTGAGCAGAGGACACAACACTTCGGTTAAATTGATAAGAAAAGGAATGAACATGATCTTTGATAAAACAGGATGATGGTTGAAGAAAGCAATATCACAATGCCTCCGGAATGAAAGAATAGAAGTTGGATTGTCGGAACAAAAGAACGGAGAAGAAAACACCATCTTGTACCTCAAATGAGCTTCAAAAGCATCTTTAGGAGAAGGGTCGAATGGAATTGTTGGAAAACCAACAACGAAAAGAGTAAGCTTGTTGTGGGCTTATAGAAAACATCTCAAAATTATGAGGTGACAACTTGCCGCTAACGAAAAACAATAGATTGGATTGATATCAACAAGGAGACGAGAAACTTATTTCACTGGGAGGATAAATGAAGAACTTGGGTCATTTATAAGCACCATAAATAGCAACAATCCTTAGGGAAGGCTTTAGGTGAAACATGACACAAGATAACTCCAACGAAGAGGTTGATGGATTTAAAGTATCTCATTCTTGACAACATGTGAATCATGAACCCCAAAGGGAAACATCAAGAATGACATAACACCACCTCCATGATACGGTAGAAATAATTGGACTTCGTAATGCAAGAAGAGGAATACTAGATCTCCTCAAAACAAAACATGTGTTTTGCACCACATTTAATTTTGAGTATAGCTTGGCGGATCTTAACTTCAAGAGAAAATCTTGGAGAACAATGAAAAGAATCCTTGACGAACCACGAAGTAGAGCCTCCAAGAAGAATTCCGGTAACAATATGCTGATAAAAAGAAAGGGAAGTTGAAAACACAAGGTGAAACCTTGTAATGATTTAGATGGATCTTCATGATGATATAATTGAGAGAGGTTGGAACTCCGGGAAAGAAAAGATGAATCAAGTGAAACCGAGAATTTGATGAGCCTCCGGAATAAAGAATTAATCATTTGGGTGAATCAAGAATAAGAATTATGTTTATGCTCATCCTTCACCAATTTCGATTGATGACAAGCAACAAATTTGGCATACTACTTATTCTTGTAGAAAGGATTAAGATAGATATAGCGCCAACTTGAGAAGGTCTTCAACGAACCACCGGTAGGATTGAAAAAACGAATGAATTGATATGATAATGAAGGAAGAGAAATCTTTGAACGAACCACCATAAGGATTGAACAAGAGAGTAGCAAAGTCACAAATCACTGGTAAGAATTGGAAAACGAATGAAGATAGTTGAAGGAATTTAGATACATGAGAACGAATAGATCACGAGTTGATTAGAGGATATTTGAATGATGCACCGGTATGATTTGGAGAACAGAGCTGAAAGCTGGAATGAATAGTTCTGAGATGATGGGCTCCGGAGAGTCAAACTGAGAAGAGTCATGAATTGCTCCGGATGGGTGAAATGGATTCTCACAATCTAAAACAATTATGAGAGAATGGAATCAAGCTTGAACCACGAGTCTTGAAGAGAATGGAGCAAGATTGAGAGAAAAATCTTCTTCGGTCTTCAAAAATTCTAGAATGACGACGAGAACACCACCAAGAATCGTTGAGATACTCCGGGATGACGAATAGAAAGGTTGAGCCAACGGTGAAAGAATTTGAAAGATCTTGAAGAAGGACACATGTTTGATGATAATTCATTCTTACGTTATACTCTAAAAAGCTTTGAGAATAACTCCGGGAAAATAGAAGAGTCAGGTAAGATCCTGGGAAAAGACCTGTGGGTTAGGGCCCACTCAAAAGACACATCATTGAACGATTACTTGAAAAGAGAAATTGCACCAGTTGAATTAAATGGCTTGAATGAGATAACAACCTCGAGATATCTTGAACGGATTGAGAATGGAAACGCGAATCTCCTGAGATATCTTCAGCACTCCGGAACAAAAAGAATAGCGAGAGGTGAATGATTAGGGGTGCACCAGCATGAGAAGGCATTTGAAACGAGGAAAAAGGACAAAGCTTGGATTGAAACCACCGGAGAAGAAAGAGAACAGAGAAAAACGAACTTCAAGCTCCGTTAGGATCTTCATGAGAATCACCGGGTAAGAACCTTGACTGAAAAGAATGGAGAGACTTCACATCAATAAGATGGATACTTGATTCAGAAATCTGAGTCCTTGAAGAAAAATGGTGGGAGGGCGGGAAAACAAAGGCAACTTGGGATGGATGAAACAAACAACGTTGAGAAGACTGGAGTTGATCTTGCGGAATGATGAAATGATTGGATCCACTTGAAGAGGAGCACGTCGGTTGAAAAGGATTGACATGACAATCTCAATGATCAAGAAGGATTAGTATCCACATAGGAATATGAGAACACCACGAATCAACATTTGACTTCGAAGCAACTCGAATACCACAATGAAAACAAAACAAAACAAAGGATTGTCTTGCAAAATAAGCCGGAACAAACATATGATAGAGATTTCGTCCGAAGTTTTCATGGTGGGGCCCACACGGGCTCGATCATACAACACCATCATGTACAAGGCAGTGCACATGGCATACGAAGCGTTCCCGAGTCAGCATAGCCAAGGACTCTTTAAGACACAGCGAGACCACTGTAAAACCAACCGTGGATAGGCAGACCACTAGACGTCGAACCCCAATTTCATATCATGCATCTGTCGGAAAGATATCCTACGAGCTACTAGAATTCCCACTTATAAACTCCCGAAACTTTCTGGTTATGCAATCAGGTGTTGGGGATACAGGGGAAGCAAAATATCTCACCCAAAACTAACAAATCCTACATCCAGCTGTATCCATCCTTCAACACATAACCAAGAAACCTTCGGAAATCGTTTACCTCAACCTTCGAAAAGCATCCGTTATACGAGTTATGGCAATACTCCCGAACTCCCGCCCAGTACTGGGTGGCGTCGAGGTTATCTCACCAACAACTGCATAAAAGAGATTTTCGACGTCGGCGAAACTCAGGTATTCCAGAACTGCAACGATAAAATTGTGACGACAACACCTCGGAGCTCAACTCACCAGGACACTGCCACAACCCCTAAATGTTAGGAGGCACCAAGAACAATGTTCTCGTCACAAAACCATCGGAACGATTCCAAGATACCCGCGTGATCCTAAAATATTTTTTAGTGAAATTTGAGAAGAGAAGAGTCAAAACTCTACGTTGGGATGCCTCACCAGAGCGGGGTGGTCTTCTTTTATTTTGGTTCCGTAGTCGGACCATGTTTGTAATCTGGATGATGTAATGCTATATTAATGTATTGTGTGAAGTGGCGATTGTAAGCCAACTCTTTATACCTTTCTTATTCAGTACATGGGATGTGTAAAGATTACCCCTCTTGCGACATGCCTACAATGTGGTTATGCCTCTAAGTCATGCTCCGACACGTGGGAGATATAGCCGCATCGTGGGTGTTACAAGTACCCTTTACCAACTATATAGATGCATTAATTAAATAAGAGATATTGTGATATCCCAACAGATAAACATGTTCCAACAAGGAACAAACTCCAATCTTCACCTGCAACTAGCAACACTATAAGAGAGGCTGAGCAAAGCGGTAACATAGCCAAACAACGGTTTGCTAGGACAAGGTGGGTTAGAGGCTTGACATGGCAATATGGGAGGCATGATATAGCAAGTGGTAGGTATCGCAACATAGCAAAAGAGCGAGCAACTAGCAAGCAAAGATAGAAGTGATTTCGAGGGTATGGTCATCTTGCCTGCAAAGTTCTCCGAGAAGACAAAATCTTGAACCTCGTAAGCGTACTCAACGGGTCCTTGAACATGAACTCGTCTCCCGGATCTACCCAAAGCAAGAACACAAGCAAAGGGAACAACCATCAACCACGGTGCAATGCGCAAGCAACATGTTGCAAAACATGGCATGATATGCAGGATGTGATATGCAATGCATATGCGTGCTTCGGAAGGAAAAGATTGAACCATGCCTCAACTTGGCAAACCAAGAGTGCCGCTGGAAAGATGAGTTGATTTCAGTCAAAATTGATATAAAGATCACCGGAATCGGATGCACGGTTTGCAAATGGCAAGCAAAACAATAATGGCACTATTCTGCGATTAACAGCACGATGCCATCTAGAATGCAACAAGAAACTAAGCTACTGCACTCCAACATAGCAACAAAGCACATGGCAGTGATCTACTCAAGAGGCTTGACAAAAGATGAACACTGAGCTATGGCTAAATCCCACAAGAGAAGGTTCAAACAAGCATGGCAAAAGGGAAAAAGATATCAGCATCACAGACTTCGTAAAAATAACAACATGCCAGGAATTAACATCAGGAAGCAATGTTTAGAGCAAGATAACAACAAGCTATAGGAACCTATCATGGCAAAGCAAAGCATGGCATGAATCTAATCAAAGCATATAACAAAAGTCCCTTACTGACCATAAGCCAAAAGGATGAGAAGATATGATGGCACCCATGTAAACATAGCAAGTTTCGTTAATAGATTCAGACTTAGCAGAAAATTGGACATGGCATACACAGAATTATGAAGGCATGTTTGTGAGCTCTATGCACTCAACACAAGGCATTGCATGACAAATTAAGCATACTACCAGCAAGAAGACATGATCAAGAAGCTAACCATGGAAAGAACAATCTCATAGCATGCATGGATCAACTACAACAACCTTGGGAAAATTGAATAACATGTAAACAATCTGCGAGGAACATTTTATAGCAAAAGTAGAGCAAGATTGAGTCATGCTAGGGCATTCCATAAATGCAAACAAAGGCATAGATGGATAGACCATAACAATATCTCAAAATCATCCTTACTGAACATGCTCAAAAGAGGCATGGATCACTCTGTAGCAACATGAATACATGGCATAAAAATAACATCAGGGAAATGACTTAGAAGAATTCTAAGTCCCTGAAATCAGCAACATTACGAGAGCTACTTTGCATGTTTGTGCTAGTCACCACATTGATCACACAAATACATGGCATACACCCCTGTAAAGATGGCATGGCATATAAGAAAACACATGTAGATCTCAAGACCATATGCAACATACAATAATCATGGCAAAAATGACAAACGCTCATAAACTGATAAGAATCAGGAACTAACATTTTATAGCACTCTTGCAACAGTCATTAGGGCATCAAGATGGACTCAAACATGCATGGTGCAATGGAACAAAATGAAGAGGAAATCATGATGAACATTTCTATATATTGCACGCACAAAACGGAGCTACGGATGCGGATTTATGATGCGATGAACATGGCATAAAAATGTAAGGGAAAAGGACTTAGGCGAAAACAACCTCCAAATCTCCAGATCTAGGGTTTGTTGCACGCGGACCGAGGATGGACGGGTCTCGCCGGAGATGGTGCGGTAGACGGCAGGAGACACGGGGGGGGGGGGGCGCCGGCGAGGTCGGGCGTCGGATCTGGCAGGAGGAAGGCGCGGGGGCGGAGGCCGGCGCCGGCGGGAGGCGGCGCACGCGGGTGCAGGAGCGGTCAGCGGCGGTGGTCGGCGCCGGCGCGCGAGGAGCTGGGCGGCGGCGGCGGGCGCCGACGGCGGCGGTGGTCGGCGGCGCACGCGCGGACGACGAGGTCGAGCGGCGCGGGAGCCGGGGCGCTCGGACGCTGCGGCGGCGAGGTGTTCGGGCCCGGGCAGGCCTGCCGTGGGCTCGCGGGTCCGCGCGGCTGCGGGGAAGCCGGCGATGACAGGTGGCGGCGGGCGAGTGGAGGAGAGAGGCGGCGGAGCTGATGTGGCAAGCTCGGATTGGCCAGGGCGACGTGGAGGCTGGACATGTCCGGCGCGGACGAATTTGTCCGGCGGCGCGAGGTGGATGAAGGTTAGGGTTTCATCCGCAAAAATTCGGAGGGAGACACACACACACACATATATATAGGTAGAGGGAGCTAGGAGAGTCCAAATGGAGTGTGGTTTTCAGCCACGCGATCGTGATCGAACGACCGGGAGGATGGAGGAGGTTTGTATGGGTTATTGGGCCACTTTGGAGGGGTGTTGGGCTGCAACACACACGAGGCCTTTACGGTTCCTCGGTTAACCGTTGGAGTATCAAACGAACTCCAAATGGCACGAAACTTGACAGGCGGTCTATCGGTAGTATACCAAGGCCTCTTGGCAAATCTCGGTCCAATGTGAGAACTTTGAACACCCACACACGGAAAGAGGCAAAAGGGGGCGCCGGAGGACGTAGGAGCGCCGGGTTGCAAAACGAACAACGGGAAAAATGCTCGGATGCATGAGACGAACATGTATGAAAATGTGATGCACATGATGACATGATACGAAATGCATGACACGCAAGCAAATGACAAGGCAACAACAACGTATAACTGGAGGACACCTGGCGCAACGGTCTTGGGGTGTTACACCATCCATTTGCCCTACGCTCCGGACATGGTCTGAGTGCTTTCTTGAGGCAGAAAAGATGAGAACTTAGGCGCTGGAGCTCGAGAGTGGGTAGGCAGAAAGAGAGAAGGCGTGGGTGAAAGATGTGAATTCTTATCTCATTATAAAGGCAGTGAATATCAAGCGCCTCCCCACTCGCCATAAAACTAGCCTATTCCCCAGGGGCCGTGCTGGTGGCACAGTTGGATTACCCATACCCTTATTGATGAGAATCCCACAATATGGGGACACGCTCTCTGCTTTGACAAGACGTGCCAATAAAACCGCATCTCGAAATATGGAGCGGCAGGCCAAAAAATGGTTCGAAATAATAACCAGGCAGGGACGTGATATCACGTTACCAAAAAGTTGTCAGCAGTTTGGACTCGTGAAATATTATACTCTCTGCGGTGGTGTGCGGTACTTGTTTTACAGATCCAGACACGTTCGTTGTGTTCGAAGACTGTGTTGCAGTATTCGGAGGAGGAACCCACCTTGCAATGCCGAAGACAATCTATGCGCCGGACACCTCGTCATTGAAGCCTGGTTCAGGGGCTACTGAGGGAGTTCTGGACTAAGGGGTCCTCGGGCGTCCGGCCTGTTGGACATGGGCCGGACTGATGGGCTATGAAGATACAAGACCAAAGACTCTCACCCGTGTCCGGATGGGACTCTCCTTGGCGTGTATGGCAAGTTTGGCGTTCAGATATGAAGATTCCTTTCTTTGTAACCGACTTTGTATAACCCTAGTCCCCTCCGGTGTCTATATAAACCGGAGGATTTAGTCCGTAGAGGCAGAGACAATCATAATTACATAGGCTAGACTTCTAGGGTTTTAGCCATTACGATATCGAGGTAGATCAACTCTTGTAATACTCATATTCATCAAGATCAATCAAGCAGGAAGTAGGGTATTACCTCCATAGAGAGGGACCGAACCTGGGTAAACATTGTGTCCCCTGTCTCATGTTACCATCGACCCTAGACACACAGTTCGGGACCCCCTACCCGAGATCCGCCAGTTTTGACGCCTACACCAGGAGTACCAACTATACCATGCTCCATTAAAAGAAACTATGTTAAAACTTATTTATGTGATCTTGGAGCCGGTGTTAGTGTTATGCCTTTCTCTATGTATCGTAGACTTGAATTGAATAAGTTGACACCTACTGAAATTTCTTTGCTAATGGCTGATAAATCATCTGCTATACCCATCGGTATTTGTGAGGATGTGCCTATTGTGGTTGCAAACATTACTATCTTAACAGACTTTGTTATTCTTGATATTCTCGAGGACGACAGTATGTTGATCATCCTTGGTAGACCCTTTTTGAATACTATAGGGGCTGTTATTGATTGCAACAAAGGCGATGTCACTTTTCATGTTAATGGTAATGAGCATACGGTACACTTTCCGAAGAAACAACCTCAAGTTCACAGTATCAATTCTATTGGAAAATTTTAACTATTGCTATTGGAGGTTTTGAATTCCCTCTTCCTAATGTCAAAAAGAAATATGATATTCTTATTGTTGGGGAAATACACATCCCTGTTGAGGTAACCTAGTGTTATTCGAAAGTTCCCAGGTTTCATGTTATTTGGAAGAAGTTTGTTAATAAGACCTGATCAACCATGTTAATGGATTCCTTTTGATGATCATGAGATGGATGAATTTAAAAGGCACAACTCTATGTACCTATCTTTTACTTTCTGATATTTACATTAAATAAAGCAAAAATATCATTTTGTGCCTGTTTTCTAAATTATCCATGCAATAAAAAATGTTCCGAAAATAAAAGTTCTCCAAATGCCCTGAAAATCACTATGATTTTTATAGTATATTTGAGAATATTTGGCACTGAACACACACCAGGAGGCCTCACCAGCTGACCACAAGGGTGGAGGGCGCGCCCTACCCCCTGGGCGTGCCCCTGTCCTTGTGGGCCCCACGTGGCCCCCTCCACTTATTCCAGCACCCATCCTCTCCTTCCTCCAGAAAAATCACTCCATAGCTCAAACTCATGTTCTTGCTCATTTTGCTGCCATTTTTTATCTCCTTGCTCAAAGCTCCATTCACAAAACTGCTTTGGGGGATTGTTCTTCGGTATGTGACTCCTCTAATGGTCCAATTAGTTTTTGTTCTATTTCTTTATTTATTGTAATTTTTTGCTACTTTGGTGACCCTGTTCTTGAGCTTGCATGACAAATTTATATGGCCCAAAGTAGTTTTGATGCATGACATAGCCTCTAGGCACTTGTATGTGTGGTTGCTATCAATTTTGTTGAGTTTGGTTCACTTTTATTTTGAGTTACTAAAATTTTTAGAAATTTTCAGAGGAAGAAAATGATGAGAAGATTGTCCCCGAGCCGGGGTTCGAAGGAAAAGTAAAATGAGGAGAAGGAGAAGCCCAAGTATAATCTTCCTCGTGCCGCGAAGATTCGCCGTGTGAAGGGCCATGTGATGTATTCTAGCAGACGGCCAGAATTTATGATGATTTCTATTATTTGGCTGAGAATGCAGGCATCACCGACCTCCTCCTCGACTAGTGTGATCAGTATCTCCTACTCACAACACTTTCATGCTAGGAGATCACCACCCATGGTAGACTTTTACTTATATGATGAGTACAAGGAAATGACACTTTATGACTTTTGTGAGGTTTGTAAATTACCTTATGAGGGTAGCATTGAGGAACCACGTCCTAATGATGTGGAAGATTTTATTAATGAAGTCACCGTAGGGGAAAGGAGAATGGTGTCGGAGGCGCGAGTGCCTAGTTTACATTTTCATTGGTCGTGGGAGAGCGGAGGCCTTAGTGCCCCTGACCTTGCCATTTTGCGCCAAGCTTTACTTCGTGATAGAACTTTTAGCTTAGGCGCTATGGTTGCTAAATGGTTGAGTCTCAACCATACAAAGGGTCCTATTTTCGGAGGCATCTTTGCCTCCCACCTTGCTAGACGCTTCGAGATACCCATTAGGCATTATGAAAAAGAGGAGAAACTGCTACCCACTATATATTTGGATTATGACAACATGGTAGCACATAAGTTTATTCACCATGATGAGGAAAAGAGACTCATTTATAACTTGATATTTAGCGAGGATACTTGTCAGATTATTACCTTGCCTGCACCTACTTTGTTCGATATTCATCCATGTAGGTACTTCGTTTTGACCGCGGACATTCATGCATACTGGGAGGGGACGCGATCCCTAGTTCCTGAGCCAGAGCCATCACTGACGATGACATGTACCTAGGGTAGGGTAATGGGCCTGACCTAGACACCCTTCCCAAGGACACTACCCAAAGATCAGCATCATTCAAAGCATAGTAATTTCCACCAACTGGAATCACCTCAGAGTGCAACCCACTCAACCAACAACTCCACTCAGATAACCCAATTCCATTCGACCAATATACCATCACTCGACCATACAAGAAACCACTCGGAGTACAGAAGATCTAAAGTCACTCAGGAAGGCAACGGTCAGGCGTTCACTTCGTAGTGTTAATGATCATTTATATGACTTTATTGCTGGCGTTACTAGTAACACCTCACCTTTATGTACATTGAACTCCTTGTAGCGTGGGCTGGTTGGGGTCCTGGCGCACTCTATATAAGCCACCCCCACCACCGAGACAAGGGTTCGCACCCCCTATAATTTCATGCATAATCCAGTCGGCCGCCTCAGGGCACCGCGATGTAGGGCTGTTACTTCCTCCGTGAAGGGCCTGAACTCGTAAATCTTGCGTGCACAACCTCATCGTAGCTAGGATCTTGCCTCCTCTTATGTAGCCCCTAATCTATTGTCAGACTTAGAACCATGACAGTTGGCGCCCACTATGGGGCCAGTGTCTTAGTGACTTCCGATGAGGTTGTGATTTTTCCGATTCCCATCACCATGGTTTCTGGCGGAGGTTTGGCTGAGGGCCGCGAGATCCGTCTCGGCGCGCTCGTTTTCATCGCCGACGACTCCACCTGGCTTCAAGAAGCTCCCCTCGACGTCGAGCCGCTCCCCATCCGCGGAGCGACCCACTTTCGGGCGTGCGCCCGCGGCGTCCTTCTGCGGCAGCCGTCAACCCAGTATCGGTCGGTTCCCACAACGTCTTCTCTCTTTGCCGCTCGACGCCACAAGTGATCTGGTCGATCGTGGCTTCAATGGTGGATCAAGCATGCGGTGGCTCGCCGGTCGGCCACCCCTCAAGTCGCAGAAATCGAGCCCGACGAATCTCTCTACGGGCTGTTCGACCTGTCGACTGGCTCTGTCGAGACCCTGTCCGAGTGTGACAGCAGCGACCCCGCGGCAGAAGTCCTGATGGTCGACACGCCGCGTAGCCTGCCTGATTTCCACCGTAGTGATGGCGGCGATGGCGGCGGTGACCCATCACACGTTCACGAAGAATATCGTCATCAAGCCCTTACTTCACAACAGCGAGAGGAGCTGCATCGTCGCAATACGGAGGCACTCCACACTCCCATCGTCGAGGTAACCTTCGAGGCTCGGGCCTTGGAGACCGCGCGCCTGGACACTTTGGCTGAGCGCGCATGACTAGAGAATCTCCAGCGTTCACTCGACGACCGCGCCCGACAGCTGGTCCCTGAATCCAGTCGACAACAGCCGCAATTGTTTCCCCCCGAGCATCAGGTATACTGTACCCCAATTCAGAATCTTACTGCTGTAGCCCGTGTAGTAGAGTCAATCCAACCATCCCAATCAGAGGCTGGAAGAGGTTTGATGCAGATTAGAGCGCTGCTCTATGCAGCGGGAGAGCAGAACACAATAGTTTCCCAGTCAAGAAATAGGATCCATAGCAGATCTGTGGTTGCGGACACTGTCCAGTCGGCTCACAGCCAAGATTGCCTACATGGCGTGAGGACTCACGGACCGTGGACACCGTCAAGAGCAGTTCATGGGCCGGAATTATGAGCAACATGATCATCGGGTCGGCCATGAGGACCGCCGTCGAGTGTCAACGCCCCCTCCGTGGGGCGGGTCGTATGCACCACGACGACCCGACGACAGGCATCTATATGGTGACGAGCGAAGACATCCAGTCGACCCCAGAGAACCTGGATTTGATGCAAGATCAATTTTGGTACAAGGTCTGGTCAACTGGAACAGAGCTCACAGAGAAGGACAAGACAGAGATCAACTAGCGAGCAGTCGAGTGCATGTATCAAGGCCTGAGTTTTTCAGCCGTGCCATCAGAGCCGCAGAGATCCCTCCCAACTTTAGGTTGGCGACTGGCGTAAGTAAGTTTACCGGTGAATCCAAACCTGACACTTGGATAGAGGATTACCGAGTGGCTATGCAGATTGGCGGCGGTAATGATGAGGTAGCCATGAAACACCTTCCTTTGATGTTGGAAAGGTCGGCCAGAGCTTGGTTGAATCAGTTGGCTCCCGACAGCATATTCAGTTGGGAAGAGTTGGCCTGAGTGTTTGTCAGAACCTTTGAAGGCACTTGCAAGCAGCCTGCAGGATTGACATAATTGCAACATTGTGTTCAGAAGCTGAATGAGACGCTGAGAGATTACATCCAGAGGTGGACCACTTTGCATCACACAGTGGAAAACATGTCACCACACCAAGCAGTCCGCACCTTCAAGGAGGGCGTTCGGTACCGAGAGCTGAAGCTGAAATTCAGTCAGACATGAGATATGACTCTGACCCGAATGATGGAAATAGCCACTCGGTACGCCAACGGTGGAGAAGAAGAACGACTGCGCAGCGGCAAGAGCAAACTAGTCGCCCATGAAGCCGAGGGAGGTAATTCCAATCAGAAATAGAAGCGCAAGGCCGAACCCGCCGCTCCTGGTGACGCTGCAGCAGTGACTCAGGGAAAATTCAAGGGAAAACCAAAAGGACCATGGGTCCCCAAAAAGGTGAAGGATTCAATAGGGAATGATGTGTTGGATCTACCGTGTCATATACACACCAAAGTGGATTAAGAAGGAAACCTGATTTATCCCAAGCATACCACTCAACAATGTCGACTTCTTGTTCAACAATTCCGAGAGGGTCAGTCCAAAGAGAAAGAGAAAGAGTCTGATAAGGATGAAGACAAAGAGGAAGATGATGGTTTCCCCAACATCAATGCCACTTTGATGACTTTCGCTGATGTTGAGAGCAAAAGTCGATTGAAAGTCATTAACAGTGAAGTGAACATGGTTGCTCCGGCAATGCCAACATATTTGAAGTTGTCAAAGACTCCTATTACATTCGACCAGTCAGATCATCCGGAACGTGTTGCTACCCCAGGGCGACAACTGTTAGTGGCCGACCCGGTCATCGGAGGCACCCGATTGACCAAGGTCCTCATGGATGGTGGAAGTGGTTTGAACATTCTGTATGCTGAGACCCTCCGAGATATGGGCATCCCGATGTCCAAGCTCAGTGAAAGCAATATGCGCTTCCACGGTGTCATCCCTGGGAAAAAAGCTGATTCACTCGGCCAGATCACTCTTGACGTGGTTTTCAGCGTTAGAAGAACTATCGCAGGGAAAAGTTGACATTTGAAATTGTGGATTTTCATAGTGGTTATCATGCTATTTTCGGCAGACCTCCGTATGCTCGCTTCACGGCCCGACCATGTTATGTATACCTCAAGCTGAAGATGCCTGGGCCCAAAAGCGTGATTACAATCACTGGGAATCGGCAGAGAGCAGAGGAATGTTTCCAGAAAGGCTCAAATATTGCCGATGAACAGATGGCAGCAGTAGAAATGCAAGAGTACCAGAAGAACGCAGATCCGAGTGATTTGTTGTGTGCCAAGAAGCCCGCTTCAGAATCTTCATTTCAGTCATCCGATGAAACGAAACAAGTTCATGTACGCCCGACCGATCCCAATGCTGCTCCGACTCATATTTCAACAACACTCGACAGCAAATAGGAAGAAGTGCTCATCCAGTTCCTCCGTGAGAACTGGGACATCTTTGCATGGAAACCTTCTGACATGCCAGGTGTACCCAGGGGACTGGCTGAGCACCATTTGCGAGTCGACTCGATAGCAAAACCTGTCAAAGAGCATCTCCGTCGGTACACCATGGTGAAGAGGAAAGCAATTGGTGAGGAGGTGGCTCGGCTTTTGGCAGTTGAGTTCATCCGCGAGATATACCACTCTGAGTGGCTTGCCAACGTTGTCATGGTCCCCAAAAAGGACGATTCACTTCGCATGTGCATCGACTTCAAACATAACAATCGACCCTGCCCGAAAGATCATTTCCCTCTGCCCCACATTGATCAAATTGTTAACTCGACCGCGGGATGTGAGCGTTTTTCCTTTCTAGACGCTTATTCCGGGTACTATCAGATCCGACTGTATGGTCCTGATGAAATAAAAACAGCTTTTATCACCCCATTCGGGTGCTTTTGCTATGTTACCATGCCCTTTGGTGTCAAGAATGCTGGTGCCACATTCATGCGCATGATCCAGAAGTGTCTGCTCACTCAAATAAGTAGGAATGTGGAAGCATATATGGATGACATCGTGGTTAAGCCACGTAAAGGTTCCGACCTACTGACTGACCTTGTTGAAACCTTTGCCAATCTGAGAAGGTATGATATCAAGCTTAATCCATCAAAGTGCACATTCGGAGTCCCCAGAGGGAAGTTACTCGGTTTTCTCATTTCCGAATGAGGGATCGATGAAAACCCAGAAAAAGTTGGTGCGATTCTCCGAATGAAACGCCCTGTGCGTGTGCATGATGTCCAGAAGCTTATCGGTTGCCTTGCCGCATTGAGCCGATCCATTTCGCGTCTCGGTGAAAAGGCATTGCCTCTTTACCGACTGATGAAGAAGTATGACAAGTTCGAGTGGACTCCTGAAGCTGACGCAGCGTTTGCAGAGCTCAAAACCCTGCTTTCCACCCAGCCGGTGCTTGCTCCTCCAATCAGTAAGCTTTATATCGCAACCATTGGACAAGTTGTCAGTACGGTGCTCACGGTCGAGCGGGAAGAAGAAGGTAAAGCCTTCAAAGTTCAGCGCCTAGTGTATTATATTTCTGAAGTATTAACCCCGTCCAAGCAGAGATACCCTCATTGTCAGAAGTTGCTTTATGGGATTTATCCGACGACAAAGAAAGTTGCACATTACTTCTCAGGTCACTCGGTTTCAGTTGTCAGTGATGCTCCATTATCAGAAATTCTGAACAATAGAGATTCCACTGGTCGAGTGGTGAAGTGGGTGATTGAACTCCTTCCGATAGATATCAAGTTTGAGGCAAAGAAAGCAATCAAGTCCCAAGCAATAGCATATTTCCTTGCCGAGTGGAGTGAGCAACAACAACCGACTCAAATTCATTCGGAACATTGGACTGTGTTCTTTGATGGGTCCAAGATGCTGAATGGTTCTGGTGCTGGGGTGGTCCTGGTATCCCCATGAGGCGACAAACTCAGTTATGTTCTCCAAATTCACTTTGATTCCTCCAAAAATGAGGCTGAATATGAGGCACTTCTGTACGGGTTGCGTATGGCCATTTCACTCGGCGTCCGTCGCCTGATAGTTTACGTCGACTCAGATTTGGTGGTCAATCAAGTGATGATGGAATGGGATATCAAGAGCCTAGCTATGACTGGCTATTGCAATGAAGTGATGAAGTTGGAAAAGAAGTTCGAGGGGCTAGAGCTCCACCACATAACCCGAGTCAAGAATCATGCAGCTGATGATTTGTCGAAGATAGGCTCCAAGCACGAGTCTATTCCTAGCAATGTGTTTTTGGAACATCTCCACACTCCGTCAGTTCAAGAGGATCCTTTCATGGAAGAGCCCCCGCAACCGAAAAGTTCCACCGACTCGACTGAGGTTGAAATTCCAGCCGTGGTCGACCTGATCATGAAGGTTTTGGTTATCATCCTAGATTTTACGGTGCCATATGTTGTATACATTCTCAAAAAAGAACTTCCAGAGGATGAGGATGAGGCCCGTCAGATCGTTTGTCGATCCAAAGCCATCACTGTGATAGGTGGTCGACTGTTCAGAGAAAGTGTGACTGGAGTTGCTCAACGATGCATTACCCTAGAGGAAGGTCGAATGATTCTCAATGATATCCACTCAGGGACCTGTGGTCACCATGCGTCCTCTCAGACAATCATGGCCAAATCATACCGAGCAGGTTTTTACTGGCCATGTGCGAATGAAATGGCAAAAGAAATAGTCGACAAGTGTGAGGGCTGCCAGTTCTACTCCAACATGTCTCACAAGCCCGCTTCAGTCTTGAAGACCATTCCACTCATCTGGCCATTCGCTGTTTGGGGTTGGATATGGTTGGACCCCTAAGGACTGGCAGAAGTGATTTCACTCATTTGCTTGTAGCAGTCGACAAGTTCACTAAGTGGATCGAAGCCAAGCCTATCAAGAATCTCAACTCAGACACTGCCATCTGTTTTATCAGAGAGTTGACATTAAGATATGGAGTCACTCACAGTATTATCATGGATAATGGATCCAACTTCGATTCTGATGAGTTCAGAGCATTCTGTGCTTCCCAGGGTACTCGGGTCGACTACGCGCCTGTCGCGCATCCGCTGCCGAATGGACAGGAAGATAGAGCAAATGGTTTGATCCTCCAAGGGCTGAAACCCCGGTTAATGCGTGACCTCAAGCATGCAAGAGGCGCTTGGGTAGATGAATTGCTTTCCGTCCTTTCGGGATTGAGAACAATGCCAAATCGGTCGACTGGCCGGACTCCCTTCTTCATGGTCTATGGGGTTGAAGGCGTGCTGTCAAGCGACTTGCTTCATAACGCGCCCCGAGTAAAACTTTTCTTAGAAGCTGAAGCAGAGAAAACTCGGCAATATGTTGTTAACCTCCTAGAAGAAGAGAGAGAGATGGCTTTGATCTGATCGACCATTTATAAGCAAGACCTTCGTCGATTCCATGCCAGAAACATGAGAGGTCGAACATTTCAAGAAGGAGACCTGGTTCTCTGAGTGGATCAGCAACGACCTCACAAGCTTGCTCCTGCTTGGGAAGGTCCCTCATCGTAACCAAGGTGCTCCACAATGCAGCTTATCACCTTTATAATGTGGAACACAAGAAAGACGAGCCACGCACTTGGAACGCGGATCTGCTCTGCCCTTTTAACACTTAAGCACTCGTGTTGGCGAGTTGTAATAAGAATCGTTCATTTTGCTTATCAAAAACAAGATTTTTATGGTGCCTTAATGATTGCTATCCTGTCAAGTTGTGTGTTCAAAATCCCCCAGTGGGTGGCTTAGCCGCGAGCCTGATTTGCCTAAGTTTAAAAGATCCTACCGAGTGCAGAGCAATCCTCCCACTCAGGGCTTAGCTGTAGTCCCATACTCACCTAAGTTTAAAAAATCCTACCGAGTGGAGAGCAATCCTCCCACTCAGGGGCTTAGCTGCAGTCCCGTACTCGCCTAAGTTTAAAAAATCCTACCGAGTGGAGAGTAATCCTCCCACTTAGGGGCTTAGCTGCAGTCCGTACTCGCCTAAGTTTAAAAAATCCTACCGAGTGGAGAGCAATCCTCCCACTCAGGGGCTTAGCTGCAGTCCCGTACTCGCCTAAGTTTAAAAAATCCTATCGAGTGGAGAGCAATCCTCCCACTTAGGGGCTTAGCTGCAGTCCCGTACTCGCCTAAGTTTAAAAAATCCTACCGAGTGGAGAGCAACCCTCCCACTCGGAGGTTTAGCTGCAGTCTCACACTCGCCTAAGCTAAAAACCATTCCGATCCGCAAGGACGACGAGGTGCAGGTCATGCTCAGCACCTGGTGCCCTTGCCCATGACCCACTTGATGGAGCTGCGACACAAGTATAACGTCCGCTCCATTCCGATCTACAATGACGACGAGGTCCAGATCGTGCTCAGCACCTGGTGCCCTGGTCCATGACCTACTCGACGGAGCTACGCCACAAGTACAACGTCTGCTCCATTCCGTTCAGCAAGGATGACGAAGTGCTGACCGTGGACGGCATCAAGTGCCCTTGTGCATGATCCACTCGACAGAGCTGCATCACAGAGTCAGTGACATTCTAGACTGACGAATCAAGTTGCACTTAGAGGCAGATATATTCAAAGAAAAACAAAGTTCAGATAAATCTCGCAAAGTTCAGAACCGCAGATAAAAGTGCTCGGGTATCCGCCCAGAAGGAGTTTTAACGGTTTCAGAATCACTCGGCATTCCAAGGCAAATTGAATTAAGACTTAAAGTTTGTTCACTCCTCTGGGGGAGGACTGGCTGGCTCGACAAACTCGTCCAAGTCGACTCCGTCTACAATGCGAGTGGCCGCTTCAATGAAGGTCTCCATGAAGGACTCAAACTGGCGATGTTTGGTGTTGGCGACTTTGAGCGCTGCCAACTTCTCTTCCTTGGCCTCCTTGTAGTGGACACGGACCCGGCACAGAGACACATCAGCACCACATTGGGCGGAAGACTTCTTCCATTCCTGCACTCGGCCGGGAACTTCGTTGAGTCGAGTCATCAGAGACTCGAGGTCATTCTGGAAGCTCTCCTTCGGCCAGAGCACCGTGTTGACTCAAGAAACCGCCACCTTCAGTCGAGCTAGATAATCCACGACACTGGCGGGAGGAGATTCCAGTCGGAGCACGTTCATGGCGGCTTCGTCCTGTATGGGAGATTTGATGGGATCCAAGTTCGTCTCGATCCGTCCAGTCTCTTCTTCAAAGTTCTGGCAAAACTCTACACAGCAAAATGATGAGTCAAAGAACCGACTGGGAAACCAATAATAGGTTAAGAAAAACTAGTCGACCAAGAGGAAATACCTTCAAGCATGAGGAATAACTTCTTGGTGAGTCCCCCAGATAAGCCTCCAGGTCATTTCTCTTCTGAGAGAGATCTTCAATCTTGTCATTCAAGGCTACTTTGTCCTTCTTCAGACGGGTCACTTCTTTGTTAACTTCGGCAAGAGCAGTCTTCAGCTTGGCGTTGTCTTCCTCTAACGCCCCGACTGAAGCCAGCTTCTTATCGGCGAGTGTTGTTTTCTCCTGAGCCTCCTTCTGCGCTGTGGCAAGATCAAGGTCCTTCTGTGCCAAAGCCTGCCTCATTCTCTCTCTCTCTCTATATATATATAGTGTTACTATTCACCACCGAGGGTGCAGAATAAGTTATTCTTCATCTGAGGTAATTTTACGATCGCTTTCTAAATAAATTATGTTTAGAATATAAATAGTTACATGCATATTGATTCAATATGTAAAATTTGCTATAAAAATAAAAATATAGGTTATAAGACCAGAAAAATCACATTTTATGTATGTTTTACGCTATGTTTTTACATTCATAATTTTACGTAACATAAAATATTTTTTACGGCGAGTACATATTTTCTTACATTCTCTTTTTATGTATGAAATAAGACAAAATTTACGAAACGTAAAAATACGGTGCATTAATGTCAAAATAGAGAGGGGTGAAAAATAACTATTCCTACGGTCTATTCTAACAACACCCCCCTTAGAGCATCTCCAACAGCCGCGCCAAAAGACGCACGCGCGCGGTAAATTGGCTTTATAGCGCGCGCGGGACGTTTACGCGCGCTCCAGCGGTGCCGCGAAACTAGCGCGGGGGGGAAAAGGCGGCCGCTCGCGCGCTACATTTGGCGCGCCGCGTCCGGCGCGCCTATAAATTGCAGCGCCTCCGCCGCTCTCTCCATCGCCCTTTGCCGCTCTCTCCGTCTCTCCATCGCCCCCTGCCGCGCTCTGCCGCCGACACGCCACCACCGCGCCACGATGCCGCCTCGGCGCCGGGGAGGTACGGTCTACCGCGGCGTCCGCGTGCGTCCGTTCGGCACCTACTCCGCCGAGATTCGGTCGGGCGGCTGCATGCGGCTCCGTCTCAGAACTTTCGACACCGCCCAGGAGGGCGCCGGCGCGTACGACGCTGTGGCGTGGCGCCTCCCGAGGTCCCGTCAGGACATGAACTTCGCCGACATGGCGACGCGGGAGCACGCACAGGAGTTGGTTCCTTTCCCGCGGCTTCTCATTGACGAGGATCATCGCAAGCACTGGAGGCGGGAGCATCGTCTCAGGCTGGCCGAGTTGGACGAGCAAGCCATGGCACTGTGGAGTCATCGCTTCCCGGAAGACAGCAACGAGGAACAATTCTTCGCCCAGAGGAGGGCGAGGAGGGTGAAGAGGAGAGAGGAGCGAGCCGACTATCGCGAGGACAAGCGAACGCGGAAGGCGATCGCTAAATACAACCAAGCGCTAGGAGATGCGTCCTCCTGGAACACTGGCGACGAGCGGTTCCTTGACGCCTATGCTCCGACGTGGGAGGAGGACATCACCGTGACAGAGTCCGAGTCGGACGAGTAGTAGTAGGAGAACTATCTACGAAACCAAATATGTATTAGAAAAAACTGAAATATAGCGCGCCTTCTGGAACGGCATGGACGCGCTTTAATTTGCGGCGGCCGCTGGAACTAGCGCACCGCTGCGCGCAAAAGCTGGCTAACCCGATGATGTATCGCGACTTTTAGCGCACGGCGCGTTGCGCGGCTGTTGGAGATGCTCTTAAGACCTTATTCTACCATCAAAACATCTTATTCTGCCAACACCACACACGAACGCCACCACCCCTCCCCTCCCCACCTTCTACCGCGAGAGCGGCCTGGAGTGCCACCGGCCCTCCCCTCCCTGCCTTCTATCACGGAAGCGGCCTAGAGCGCCGCCGCCCCTCCCCTCCCCACCCACCCTTCCCCAGCCCCGCCGACCACCACTACCACTGCGGCGGCCTACTCCACCACCACCTGTCTCCCCACCTTCTTTCTACCTCACCCCGCCTTCCCCCACCCCAAACGCCGGATCCCGCCTTGGTGGTTGCCGGATTCACGCCAGATCCGTCGCTCCTCTTCAGTCCAACCCACACGCGCGGGCTCCAGGAGGGCCGGTCCCAGTGCAGGGCTTCCGATTTGACACCAGCGAGGTCCAGCTCATGGGTGGTGCTTTGCGAGCAAGGCCACGACGGGATGCGCCGTTCCCCCTACCCAGGGCGCCACTGGCTCTGCCACGCAGCTCAAGGAGGCCCATGTTAGGAGTAAACCATGGGTCGATGTGTATCAGTTGGCGCATCGTCGTTGTGCTCGCCGAGACTCGACGCATGTAGTTGGGCAGCCGGATGTGCAGCAATCTTTGGGGCGTGTAGAGGCCCGGTCTTGTGGCCGTTGAGAGGCTGCGCAGGTCTTGAGAAGCCATGCATGTAACCAGCGGTAGTTTGTTAATGCCTGTGCGTGTGCATGCATAGTTGGTTAGCCAGGCCCTGGGTTAGTGGTCGGTATGGCATTCTAGTTAGTTAGTGCGTGGGTGGCCCTGATGTGTGGCCGTGTGCTATATAAGCAGCTAGTAGACGCCGTGAGGGAACCAGGGATTTGCCGAGCATGTAGTCTATCAATACAAAGAAAAAGATTGGGGCGTTCGTGCGTCCACGACGGCGTTCGTGAGCCGGCCGGAAAAATTTCTTCGTGTCCACTGTGTCTTCTTTCTCCTACCTTAGTCCGTGAATGAGCTGAGAAAGAGAGAGAGCAGCCAGGCGTGGCAACAACAATTGGTATCATGAGCTTGGTGTCTTGGGCGTACTTGCGTGCCGGAAGCATGGCGGCGATAACGGCGCTCGCCGGCGGCTACGCGATGGAGGTTCGGGCCATGTGTCGGCCCATGGAGGTGGGCGGCGCTGTGGCTGTCATGGCGCGTGGCGGAGGCGGCGGGCGGTGACGTCGTACGTGCGGCGACTGCGGAGGCCGCCGAGGAGCTGCGTGGTGGCGCAGCACGGCGTGGCGGCATGGAGGCACGACATGGCGGCATGGAGGCCGTGGCGGTGCAGGGCAATAAGCCGCGGCGGCGAGCTAGGCGCGACCGGTGCATGTTATGGGTGTGCACCGGTGCATGTTATGGGTGTGCACCGGACGTGTCGGACGCGTCGGGACCGCGGGCGCGCGTACGAGCGTGCGGTTGACGTTGGGAGGAGGCGTATGTCGCCCTTGTGCTCGAGTCCGTGCTCGAGTTTGGCTATATTCTTCTGGCGTTTGTTGCTGGCGGCTGCCATGACAGACACGGAGGCGACACACGGTGAGCGTCTGGTGCGGTCGGACTCGTCGGGCGCGTCGGGTGCGCGCGGGACGTGCGGCACGCACTGGTGCGGTCGAACTCGTTGGGCGCGACGGGTGCGCGCGGGATGAGCGGGACACACTGGCGCGATCGGGCTCGTCGGGTGCGTCGGCGGCGCGCGGTGACTACGCGACGAGTGCGCGGATGTGGAGGCCTCGGCGGCACGGCTGCAGCGTGCGTTGAGCACGGTGATGACCAGCGTCAATGCGCCAGGTCGAGTCCGTTGCTGTGACGACAAGGATGGAAGCTGCAACAACTCTGGCGACGGCGACGACGAACCAAGTCGTGGTTTAAGGGGTGTATGTTAGGAGTAAATCATGGGTCGATGTGATGACTGATGTATCAGTTGGCGCATCGTCGTTGTGCTCCCCGAGACTCCACGCATGTAGTTGGGCAGCCAAACGTGCAGCAATCTTTAGGGCGTGTAGAGGCCCGGTCTTGCGGCCGTTGAGAGGCTGCGCAGGTCTTGAGAAGCCATGCATGTAACTAGCCCAGCGGTAGTTTGTTAATGCCTGTGCGTGTGCATGCATAGTTGGTTAGCCAGGCCCTGGGTTAGTGGTCCGTATGGCATTCTAGTTAGTTAGTGCGTGGGTGGCCCTGATGTGTGGTCGTGTGCTATATAAGCAGCTAGTAGACGCTGTGAGGTAACCAGGGAGTTGCCGAGCATGTGGTCTGTCAATACAAAGAAAAAGATTGGGGTGTTCGTGCGCCCACGGTGGCGTTCGTGCGCCGGCCGGAAAAATTTCTTCGTGTCCACAATGTCTTCTTTCTCCTACCTTAGTCCGTGAATGAGCTGAGAGAGAGAGAGCAGCCAGGCGTGGTAACAACAGGCCAGATCCGCCCGCAACGGGTGCTCGCTGACAGACCCTCGACCAGGCACCTGCCCCGGGCCTTGTCCTGCTGTGGATCAGCTCCACCGCCATGGCCATGGTGGGAAGTTTGTTCCAGAGCGGCACCCACACCTCCTGATGCCGCATCTTCTTCTACCCCCTAGTCTAGCACAGGTAGGCTCGGGGGTGTCCCACTCTTCGGCCACGACCGGGAGCTCGCCTCCACTCCTGCACGTGGATGCTGTCGACCACGCCGTAGCCCCACATCCATGGGTTCGGCCATCATGGACGATATTCGGTGGAGGCACGACCCCCACATCCAAAAAAGGCAACAACAGGGTCCGCTGGCTTCACCCCCACCCTTGCGCGCGACGACGACCCGAGGATAAAGACGCCGGCAGCATGGCATGCAGTTCGTTGCGTCTTAGCGTGTAGCTCATCGCGGCTCAGATCGCAGGTCGGTATGCCACTCGTCGGTGATTTTTTGCAGCTCGCTGAATTTCCTTTTGTAGTTCACTATCAGATCCATGGTGCTGGTCGTGCCTTCTCATGCTGCTCCGTGTGAGGCCAGGACGAGCTCTACCGCGCTAGGAACCAGGGTGTGGCGTGACACCAGCGATTATGTTCTCTAATTCCCCTACAGAAGAAGCTGCGGTGCGAGTTTAGGCATAATCTTGTTGCTTTCCCCTGGGTCTGCAGTCCACTGGCGAAACACAGATAGGTTCCTGCAACGCAGTTTGTTTTGGTTTTTGTCGATGCCATGCCCATTGCAGTACAGTGTGCTCATGATGGTTTTGTGTGTATGTGTGTGTTTGGTGTGGTAGCCAGTCGGGGGGCTATGTTCATGTACAATGCAAAATAGCATGAAAATGAAGTGCACTGCTATTGTATCCAAGTTTCAGGTCCTCCTCAAAATAGATTGGACATGCAAAAAAATGTGTCGAGACGTTCACTTTTGTCCACCGAGAGGTTCAGTTTTATTATGTGGAGAGGTTCGCTTCACTATACCATGCACTTTTTTTTGACTTTTTGAGGTTCGCTCGCTGTACTATGCATTTCTTTTTGTTTTAAACAATAACAGAAAGAATCGCGTGCAATCCTCTGTGATGACATTGCAGTGCATTTTCCCGCATGATGCGGCACACTAACATTGGCAAATATGGTCCACTTAACCCTGTGGAACAAGTTAGAAAAAGACAAAGAAAAATCATAGGTACACTTAGACTTGTGTCTCGGTCCATTTTTCGCTTGATGTGGTTCACTTGTGCCTGATGTGAAGCGCACTTCACTTCTTTGTCCGAGAAAAATTTACGTCCGACAAAACAAATAGTGAAGTTCACTTGACTGTCCGATGCAGTGCGGTTTTCAGTTTGAAACAGTGCGTTCTTCTGTCTGATGAAGTACACACGAAGATTTTGGGTGTCGCTTTACGCCTGACAAAAAAAATCATGAAGTTCACTTAGACTGTTCGATGCAGTGCGTTCTTGTCGGTGGGAACGACACCTATGGGATCACAGGAATCCCTACTACGGTTGCGGGGCGCGGGGTCGTGAGAAGAGCGGATCAAATAGATAGCACACGGTTCGTTTATCCATGTTCGGGCCGCGAGGATGCGTAAAACCCTACTCCTGCTTTGGTGGATTGTATATCTGTGTTCTTGAGCTAGCTACGGGGCGTGAGGAGCTCCAAAAAGCCGAATCCTCCTCCTGGTCGCCTCGGGCCTCCTTTTATAGGAAAGGGGTTGCCACAGTGGCACACAGGAGGTGGAAAGGGAACAGTGATGTGAGGTTATCCCTCGCATTACATGACAAGGCGCATTTAATGCGTCTTGCCCAGGTGTCCTTGCTTTATCGGGGACAGGGGAGAGCCCTGTCTCGTTCGTCGCCGCTCCCTCTCGCGTCGACACGCGCCCTGGCCAGCGGCGCCCGCGGTGCCATGTAGGCAGGCAGGCAGCTCAGGTGGCGCAGCGGTGGGTCTCCATGAAGATCCGCATGCCGCCACGTAGGTGCCTGCCCAGCTGGTTGGGCGGCAGCTGCATGCGAACGGCGGTGGAGGTTTGACTGACGTGGGCCTGATGGTGGTCCTACGGGTGTTCTTGGCAAGGGCCTTGCCGGGGCCCCGACAAGGGTCTTGCCGGGGGCCTGCTGTCATCCCCGGCAAGGCTCTTGCCGGGGGCCTTGTGGTCCTCCTTGGCTGGGATCCCGCCAAGGATCGTCATCTTCTAAAGGGTGTATCTGATCTTGAATGTCTTCATAAAGATCTACACGCCACCACGGGGATGTATCTCGAATCCTTGCCTCATGGGGCAGTGGACTCAAGGGTGACTCACTCCGTAGGTGTGGGGCGAGCTGCCACGGCAAGGGTCTTGCCGGGTTTGCTAAAACCGCCTCTCGGCAAGGATCTTGCCGGGGGGGAGGGGTCCGCTTCGTCCCCTTCGCTCTTTGTGGTCTTGGTCTTGGTGTCGTTCTGCTTCTCCTGAGCTTCGGCCTTACCTTGGCTCACCTCCCTTGCCTTGCTCAGTGTGGTGGTGCCTGTGGCTTAGACTGCCCGTGCACAGTTATAGGGGTACAAAAAGTGTACCCCTCTTTTTGTACACCGACAGGAGCCCCCGGGCCTGGGCCACACGTAAGCGCAATCGCATCGTTGGGCTAGGCCCAAAAACGGTGCGCGGGCAGGCGGGGTGGTTTTTGCCGCGGTAAGTCTCTTCGCGCACTTCGCTCCCCATGCTTCCCGCGCGTGGCGCGGCGTGGGGAGGCGTGTGTGACGTGGGCGGCATGCGTGGGGTTGCTTCCCGCGGGCATGCATCACATCGCAGTTAATGTGAAAGGAGGCGGCCTGCGTTTTCCCCCCATAAGAAGGAATAACCGTGGGCGCGCTGCTCACTTTCTCCTCTTCCCTCGTGCCTTTTCCGATCTCAGAGCCGCCGTTCCCTTTCTTCCTTCCTTCCTAGGCTTTTGCTGTCGCCTGCCGCCGTTGCTTCGCCATCCCCCTTCCTCAGGGGCAAGGGGGTGGCTAAGGGCGCCGGGACGGTGGAGCCACCGAAGAGCGCGCTGTCGGGGGACCGGACAAAGTCCGCCTTCTTCTTCCCCTCAACGGTTGACGTTCAAGAGCTCCGGGCCTCCTTCAAGCCCCTATGGGGAGTGAAGACGGGGGGAGAGGATTCGGGACACCCGGCAACGCGCATCATTCCTCCTGCTTGCGCTGATCCTGCCTCAAATCGGTACGCCTTCTTCGTTGATTACTTTTCTTGCGGGTTATGCCCCCCTTTCTTCGATTTCTTCTGCGACGTTATGCGCACCTTCGGCTTTCGCCTCTTGGATTTTACTCCGAATGCGGTGGCGTGCATGGCTTTCTTCGCGCATCTTTGCGAAGGCTTTGCCGGGGTGCAGCCCAACACGGCGCTCTTCCGCCATTACTTCTTCCCTTGAATCCAGCCGGGAGGAGCCGTCTCCGGTTGCGTCACCTGGATCCCAAGATCCAAGGGGCATACCCGGATGTTGCCGTGAAGGAGAGGTGGGAGGAATGGCGTGGCCGGTGGTGCTGGATTGAAGATGAAAACCCGCCGGAATTCTGCAAGGTCCGCCGAGTGCCGCCGGTCCGCGGCAGCGATTGGAGCGATGTCGACGCCGCCGATGGGAGGCTCACCGTCGCCACCACCAGGATTCTCCGGCTCACCCAGGCCGGACTCACCCTTGAGATGATCGGGGCGGACTTCATTCGCCGCCGGATCGCCCTGTTGCACAACAAGGGGAGGCCAGCTTGGCTCTTTACGAACCCGGCTAACATTATGCGACTCCGCCCCGGCCTCGATCACAACTTCACAGTGCTGGCGCATGCCCACTTCTGCCAGCGGCTTTTCCAGCTTGATGTGTGTTGCGATGGCGAGGTCGAGCGGACCGGCAAGGCCGTGAGGGCTGCCGCAAAGGTTGGCAAGGCCCTCAAGGGTCCATTTTTCAAGCTGCCAGCGGGGGTGGTCCCGTTGTGCAATAATTCGCGTCGGTCCGAGATCATCGCCATGATGTCGGACTGTAATGCGCACGGCCCTGTCCTGAGCTGGGAGGAGCCGAAGGACGAGGATGTGCAGCAATTCTTCGACACCCTGATCGAGGTGTACGTCAATGCCGATGCCGAGCGGTGGCTTATCATGGACACCACCCAGGCAGATCTGGACTACATCGCCACTAGGGCGAGGGAGGCACAGCTTGCCATGGAGGCCAGCATCGCCGGGGGTGTGGAGGACAAGGCCGCAACGGCGGTGGAGGAAGAGGAGCTCACCCGGTGGGCGGCGGCCTCCGGGGAGGTCAGCAGCACCGACACAGGATCTCCACTCGTCGAAGACGCGGCCGACGAGTCGTCGGGGGAGGAGGAGGACGTGGCAGCGGGCTCGATGCCAACCAGGGGAAGAGGGCGAGTCCCGCGGCGGGCTGGCTCCGGTGAGCCGGTCCGGCCTGGCAGGGCTGCGTGGCCTCAATTGACCCTGGAGGGGTCTGGGCGCCACATGAGGGCCACGGCAGCCAAGAGGCTGACGAAGGCCGCTGAGAAGAAGAAGACAACAGCCCCTTCCTCATCCGGGCGCGCACAAACCCCGCCGCCTCCTTCGCCTCCTCTGGCAGGCATCGACTCGGATGATGATGTGGAGCTCCCTTTTGATCTCGGGCGTCTCAGCCCGGAGAGGAAAAGGAAACTGGTGGAAGAGGAGGAGACGGATGACGAGTAAGTTCTCCGTTCCTTACTGTCATTTCCATTTCCTCGAATTGGGTCGCTTGTCTTGATCCATTTTTTCTTCCGTAGGGAGACAGAGATGTTGGCCCAGAGGGTGAAGAGGGCGAGGACCTCGGCGAGCAGCCAGCCCCCAGCTGGGGCTTCAAAGACACCACTGGTGGTGCTGAGCAGCCCGGACAGCAGCCCTCGGCGCAGCCCCCAGCGTAAGTTCGTCACCCTCTTCTTACTCGACATGTGGTAGGTGCTCGATGCTATGATGCTGACCTTTTCGGGTTCATGGCCAGCGCATAATGGTTGAACTCTGCTGGACCCTCGGGGGCTATCTTTGTTCCCGGTGATGCCTTGCAACCACAGCTCCACCATCTCTTCATTGACCTCCTCAGGGTGGATCCGAGTGGTGTCCTGAATGCCCGAGTACATCCACATAGGATGATCGCGGGCCTGGAGAGGTTGGATGCGTCGGCTGAGAAACGCTTCCAGAAGATCCATACCAGTCACGCCATCCCGAACTAGTTGGACCACTCGCTCCATCAGCATGGTCACCTCTGCCTTTTCTGCTGGAGTTACTTTCAAAGAAGTGGGATGTTGGACTCTTTCCATGGAGAAGGGAGGGAGACCAGTCGACTGGCCAGGAGTCTGTTGGTCCTTGCAGTAGAACCAGGTCGACTGCCACCCCCTAACCGACTCAAGAAGGATCACAACTGGAAAATCACTCTTGCTTCTCATCTGGATACCCAGGCCTCCGCACATCTGGATCACATGAGTCTTCTCGTCGTTCGGGTTAGCTTTTTTCACCGACTGAGATCGACGGGTGAAGATATGCTTGAAGAGACCCCAATGCGGTCGACAGCCCAAGAAGTTTTCACACATGGAAACGAACGCAGCAAGATAGGTGATGGTGTTGGGGGAAAAGTGATGAAGTTGGGCACCAAAGAAGTTCAGTAAACCCCAAAATAAAGGATGGGGAGGCAGAGAGAATCCACGGTCGACGTGGGTCGCAAGGAGGACGCACTCACCCTCCCGCGGCTGTGGCTCGGTCTCGTTGCTAGGGAGCCTCCAAGATCCGCGGGCAATCAGACCTGCCGAGGCTAGATCCTCCACATCCTCCAGCTGGATCGTGGAGCGAATCCAGTCGCCTTGGATCCAGCAAGGCGGCAGGCCGGACCTCGAGGAGGATCCCCCCGACTTGTCTTATTCCCTTTCGGCTTTGCCACCGCCGTCACCATCACCTTCTTGGTGCGCTCCAGAGCTCCCATCTTGTCCTTCCCCATCGCCGCGAGTTGCTCACAAGTGGTTCGGTGGTGTCGAGAGCGGCGGAGGGCGTGATGTGGAAACGGAGGGAGAAGAAGGAGAATGGGGAATGCTGTGCAGACGCACCGGCCGCAGAGTCTTTTATTTGTCTGTTTCCGAGTGACTGACATGCAGGCCCAAGAAATCCTGTCAAATCCCGCAACAGCCGCGCGCTCGGTATATGGCGAAAAAGGTGGCACAGAAATCGAGCGCCCTTGCCTAATCCGTCCCAATTACTGCGGCACACTCCGCCCTGCGTGCTCCCAAAATTTTGAATCCCGTGAGATCCGGGGATGGCAGGGCAGTCAAGCACGCCAAAGATTTCGTTCCTCTGCAACACTCGAAGCATTCCAATATAAGTTCACTCGACAAGTTTTGAATGGATCAAGGTGACTGAAAATAAGATTGAAGTTTAAAAAATGGTCCGCCTTCCCAAGCAAGATGCCTCTGGAGCATAAAAATTGAGTCGGAACTACCTCCAACCTCTTTCTTTCCCCGGACCTCGATCCATTTAGGGGATAATGACGATGACATGTACCTAGGGTAGGGTAATGGGCCTGACCTAGACGCCCTTCCCAAGGACACTACCCAAAGATCATCATAATTCAAAGCATAGTAATTTCCACCGACTGGAATCACCTCAGAGTGCAACCCACTCGACCAACAACTCCACTCGGATAACCCAATTCCATTCGACCAGTATACCATCACTCGACCGTACAAGAAACCACTCGGAGTACAGAAGATCTAAAGTCACTCAGGATGGCAACGGTCAGGAGTTCACTCCGTAGTGTTAATGATCATTTATATGACTTTATTGCTGGCATTACTAGTAACGTCTCACCTTTTTGTACATTAAACTCCTTGTAACGTGGGTTGGCTGGGGTCCTGGCGCACTCTATATAAGCCACCCCCACCACTGAGACAAAGGTTTGCACCCCTTGTAATTTCATGTATAATCCAGTCGACCGCCTTAGGGCACCGACACGTAGGGCTGTTACTTCCTCCGCGAAGGTCCTGAACTCGTAAATCTTGCATGCACAACCTCATCGTAGCTAGGATCTTGCCTCCTCTTACTTACCCCCTAATCTACTGTCAGACTTAGAACCACGAAAATCACCTCAGTCATATCGGGAGTCTATTTATCAGTGGGATCCACAGGAGCTCGCTAACCAATGGAACCCCCAGGATCCTCCTCAGTACATCGGAGAGGGCTACTTTGATCCATGGGCTTAGACCAACATAGGCCAAAAGCCTAAGCTTGGGTAGTACGTATTTCACACCAACATCACATTCATGTTCACACACTCATTTCAGTTGTCGGTGTTCATACTTTCTCATTTTATTATCCATTCTAATTTATTTCCTTTTCACGCTTTCTTCTTGTGTGTTTGATAAACTTAAGGAAATCCAAAAAAAATTAGTTATAGTTTAGTTTACATTCCATGTTTACTTAGTAGTAGTATTAAAAGAAAACCCCAAAAGATTTCTAGTTCTTCTTTTGCTTGTTGGGAGATTTCCCATGTAAATAGTTTTTCTCGTTCTTGTTTTACTTCCTTCAGAAGAACAAAAACTCCAAAAATATTTTAGTGTGTTTCTTTGAATTTCTTTTCTTTTCTTTGAGGGTCGAGAGGAGAAGACCACGATGAAAATGTTGAGTAGCTCTCATATGCATTATTGTTGATCTAACAAAGAGCCCATACACTACCAAAAGAATACACTTCGTGATGATACGTGTTTGTCACAGTAGGTCATGTTTTCTGTCATGCATGTACATCCATGACAAATTTATGACAGAATCAAGATAGTCATACCTGTGCTGTCGTAGAAGTGTTCCATGACACTACCACAATTATCATCACGGAAGTGTCCATTTCCATGATGATAAATCACGCGTCACAAAAGTGCTTTCGTCAAGGGTGACTGACACGTGGCATCCATCGTAATGGAACGCCGTTAAGCTATCGGGTCCAGTTTTGGATCCGATAACCCGTTAACAGCCCGGACCAATGGGGATTTTCCACGTGTAAAATCATCATTGGCCGGAGGAAACACGTGTTGCCTCACCGTTGGGACAGATGTCATCATTGGACAGGAGGCGCCTATGATAGGTCTACACGTGGCACGGCCCAACAGTGGCCCATTCCGGTGAAAAAGGCCGGCCCAGTAAAAAATAGCAGGCCGGCCCATATAAGGCCTACTTGTGTCAGGTCCATTTAAGCCCACGACCCATACAAGATGTGCCAATTCGGCCCGTTAATGGCCCGTTAAAGATTTGACACCATTGTAGCCCATCGTCAGTTCGAGCCCGTTAACAGCCCGCTATATATTTGGGCTCAATATCGGCCCGATGAGATTTTGGCATGTTAACAGCCCATTCAGTGGATGGGCCAATATTCACGATGTACATCTTTCGACCTTTTAGTGACCCATTTAAATATTTGGCTAATTTCCGGCCCGGTGTGTCTTTCAGCCTGTCGACGGCCCATAAATTAGTTGGGCCATTTGTAGTCGGACCTGAGTTTCGGCCTTTTAGCGACCCATTTAAGTGTTGGGCCAATTTCCGGCCCGGTGTTTCTTTCAGCCTGGTGACGGCCCATATATCTGTTGGACCATTTGTAGTCGGACCTGAGTTTTGGTCTTTTAGCGACCCATTTAAGTGTTGGGCCAATTCCAGGGCCTGTGTGCCTTTCAGCATGTTAACAACCATAAATGAATTGGGCCATTTGTAGTCGGACCTGAGTTTTGCCCTTTTAACGGCCCATGCTCTTCATGGTCCAATACCAGCCCGGTTTCTCTTTCGGCCTACTAAAGGCCCACAACACAGTTGGGCCATTTACAATACGACCTGACTTTCGGCCTCTTAGCGGCCCATGCTCTTCATGGTCCAGTACAAGCCCGCTGTCTCTTTCGGCCTGCTAAAGGCCCATAGTATAGTTGGGCCATATGTAGCCCGAACTTAGTAACGACCTGTTAACGGCCCGTGAAATCAATTGGGCCCACCTGTTGCCCGCTTTGATGTCATCCTGTTAACGACCCGGGAGTTAAGAGGGCTGACCATTAACTTTCGGCTGGTAGTGACCCATTAACTTAATGGGCCCACTAAAGTTCGTACATGTTTTTAGGCCAAATTAGATAATTTGAGTCCATTACGATGAGCAATTATGCACAGGACCAAAACCGATCAAGCAAAGGTACAACATACATGGAAAAACATTGCACATCTAGCATATATTACATGAAATTACATCCATTGGGCAATCAAAGATTGATGCCAATGCAAATAAATGAACAGAACCTAACGATCTACAATGTCACAAACTGCAACCTCAACACGGATGACACCCATAAGCATGTGGGCAAGTTCTTGCTGCTTTGCTACACTGTCTCTAAAAACATTGATCAGTTGTTGTGTCGCACCACTCTGCACCTCTGATTCCTCCACCATTTCCATCATTCCTTCAGCCATTAATTGGTTCATAGACATACATTTTTTCCATTGCATTCGAGACAGAGGATACTAAACAGATTCAGATGGCGATTTTGGCAGGCTTCTATTATTGATAGTGGAGAGTGGCTCGACCACTGCATCATAACATAAATTAGGAGGGGAACCAAACAGATTAATCATGATTTATTGGCATATTACCTGGCCTAGATTTATTGGAAAGAAACAATGGGGTTGCCTTGCTGTTTTCAGAGTTTGTCTTCTTCTCTTCAGCAGCTTGCACCAAATTAAGAAACTAGCATTGCTATCATTGGCCAAGTCAGATAATAGGAAAGCAACATTGGCACAACAAACGTTTGGGAAACTAGCCAACACCAAATTAACACAATATGGCATAGCTATCATCAGCCGGGTAAGGTAATACGAAAGCAACATTGACACAATGAATGAATGGGCAACCAGAGCAGCACTACAATTCAGTAATGTGCATGATATGAGATAGTACACTCATGCAACTCAGTATGCAAAACTAACAGGCAGTTTTCTTTACAAAAATCAACATTGGCGCCTTTAAAATTTTGCTACAACTAATTTCAGATCAGACAAAGGTTGGATTCACGCCGATTAACAAAATACATGCTGATGTAAAAATATAGTGATATACAACAGGTACTTACATCAGCATTGGAGCACAGAGAATTCCTGCAAGATATTTTCCTCGAATACAATCCCAATGAAGGAAATCTTCTATCATTTAACCTTATTTTCTAAAAGAGAGATGGGTAAGAAACATGTAGAAAATATGATCAGAATGCTATAAAATTTCATGATGCGAGGATATGCACACGCTTCTTAGAATGGAGTTGACATTCTTTTGTTGGACTGGAGCAGACTAGTTCTTTGGCCACTGGAATCTGCTTATTATCAGTGGGAGTTGGGTTTCTCTGTGCTGGAGCAGTATCTATGAAAAATGGAGTTGGTTTATTATCTCCTGGCGTTTGGATCTTTTGCAAAGACCTAGTTTGTAACCCTTCAGATTCTAACATAGCCATCTTCCCCTTGCATGACTTATATAGAAGAATGGTGCTTCAATTATAAAACATGCTACAGCAGAGATGGACTAGGTACTGAAGAATAGAAAGGCATGACATATTGACATGTATTCCCTCCATCCAGAAATAAATGGATGGGTCTAGGGGTATTTTAGTTCTAGATACATCCAGTTTTATCCATTTCTGTGACATGTAATCCGAACGGAGGGAGTATGATGTAAGAGCTAGGGATGCGACAGGACAACACAGTAAAAAAATTACTGAAAACCCACTGCAGAACCAAAGTAATCAAACCCACTTATATGAGATAGTACACTCATGCAGCTCAGGATGCAAAACTACCAAGCAGTTTGACTTACAAAAATCAACATTGTGGCCCTTAATCATACATTTTTCTACAACTAAATTTAGATCAGATAAAGGTTGGATTCATGCCTATTAACAAAATACATGCTGATGTAAAAATATAGTGAGACACAACAGGTACTTACATCTGCATTGGAGTATAGAGAATTCCTACAAGAATCTTTCCTCACAGACGATACCAGTGCAGAAATTCTTCTATCTGTAAGCTTATTTTCTAAAAGAGAGATGGGTAAGAAACATGTAGAAAATATGATCAGCATGCTATGAAATTTCATGATACAAGGATAAGCACATGCTTCTTAGAATGGAGTTGACATATTTTTGCTGGACTGGAGCGGACTAGTTCTTTAGCCACTGGAATCTGCTTATTATCAGTAGGAGTTGGGTTTCTCTGTGCTGGAGCAGTATCTATAAAAACTAGAGTTGGTTTATTATCTCCTAGCGTTTGTATCTTTTGCAAAGACCTGGTTTGTAACCCTTCAGATTCTAACATAGTCGTCTTTCCCTTGCATGCCTTTTATAGAAGAATGGTGCTTCAATTATAAAACATGCTACAACAGAGAGATGGAATAGGTACTGAAGAATAGAAAGGCATGCCATATTGACATGTATTCCCTCCATCCGGATAAAAATGGATGGGTCCAGGCGTATTTCAGTTCTAGATACATCCTTTTTTATCCATTTCGGCAACATGTAATCTAGACGGAGGGAGTATGGTGTAAGATCTAGGGATACGACAGGACAACACAGTACAAAAACACTAGTTGAATGTAAAACTGTATGCTAGCGGAATACACACAGAAAAAAATAAGGCAACATACATGTGTATGATTGGGAAACTAAGATGGCATTGCAACAGAGCACTAGAACAATACTTCAATGTAAAATAACATGGTATGGTAGACAGATGAAGTACATACTGATGAATAACAATGCATTCAGAAGCATGATGTCCAAATTAAGCAGATGGCATTGCGATAGAGTAGAATGACAGTACTTGAATTGGAAAACATGTTATCATGAATGGAATAGGTACTGAAAAACAGGAAGGCATGACATATTTACATGCATGATCAGCATGCTAAGCACATGGCATTGCAATAGAGTAGATACACTCCAGGACATTATATGCATGTTGTACCCATATCACAGGCCAAGTTAGAGCAAGGACCTTGTGGGGTGAAGAGGATTCAACATCTTTCTGCAAGTCTTCTGAAGAACTGCCTTTACATGTTCCATCATATTGGGTATCATTGACATCAAGTTTATTGGCCTTTACATTGCTCGGTGAAGTTCTTGTCAATATATCAGTGTGTGCAATTATATCTGACATGCATGGAAGACAACTAGTAGTTAGATTTATGTAATGAGTGCCTATAGGAGACGACATAAATAGTAGGACTGGGGTTAACTAGCAGCAACATGTCTCAAACACTAAAGGGAGAACACAAATGAAAGCTACATAATATGTATCGTTTGTACTCGAGATTAACTAGATGGCACACAAAAGTATTAAAGAACAACATAGGTAATACTAGAAGTGGTATAATACTATAATCGCCAGCCTGTGGGATAGCATTGGCTGATGGACGATAACTATGAAACAACTTTACCTAAAGAACAAGTATCTTAGCTGAACTATGGAACAACGTTAACTCCTGAACAAGACCTGTAAGAGATCAGCACGAATATACAGTGAAATGTGATAATCTATTTTCCATGCTTAGATGAATAACAAAGCCATAAATATTGCACACAAGTAAGAATGGGTACAACCTATCTGGCCACCATCCATAGGAGTGAGCATCATGTGCTGACTTGTCGATGGCCATGCAGTTGTTGTGGCTGTCCATGTCGGGCACGCACATTCGATGCAGGGAACTATTGAGTGGGGACTATAGCTCCCTTCTGGTGTATGCTTCCCTTGTTGGAGCAGCTGCAATGAGTCGGAAGACGGTGTGGCTGGAGACGCAGATAGCGCATAATGTTAAGAACGACACATCTCTTTGATCTGAACAAATAGACTAAGAGATCAACAGCAAGGTACGAGAGTGGTCACACGTCTGTGGACTGAGACTACATTGGGGCCACACGATTTTATTTTATTTTTGTACTGTCCGATCTACGCCGGATGGCTTGATGGCCGTCTTGTGCCTCTCGGCTGACACTGTTAGGAATCTTCCCCGAAGAGCTAGCGACCAAGGGCAGAGCAGCTTGCCTCCGCCGTCCATGGCCCTGGCCAAAAACCCGCTCCCCGTCCCACCGCACTGCCGTGGTTGCGCCGCCCCCAGGCCAATCCACAAAGACTCCCCGTCATCCAGATCCGGGGGCTATCTTGAACCCACACAACTCTAAGATAGCCATCTAAGCGCTGCTTCCGCAGCACACTTGCGGCCCCGCACCCTTACGTTAGACACCAACCAACCGGCAGCCTAGGAGCTCCGCTGCCTCGAGGGGTGCTGCTTCCCATTGGGAATTGATTGACCCAGAATAAATATTTAGACAACTGATGCCTAAATAAAGTGATTTGAGATGAGGGTGCGACCTATCTGGTGGCATGGTGAAGTAGGCAGGTCCAGCTGCCGAGTCGGTGAGGCCGGCGCGGTTGCGGTGGCCACCGGCGGCAGGGAAACAGCGATGTCGCGATGGTCGACGGCTACGGGGAAGCAGCGCTGGGACTCTGGACGAATCCGAAGTTGGAGCCGCTCCGACGTCGTGAACAACAGCGGGGGTAAATCGACTCCGGTACAGTTCACGGGGCCATCGTCGAGGCAGCTCCAGTAGCACGGAGTAAGAGGCACATGGCCCAGTGCACGACGACAAATGGACAGCGTCTCCGACATTAGGGAGGAGGGCGGTTGTGAAATTGGTGCGGTGGGGGGTGTCGGTGTCAAAATGGCGGATCTCGGGCAGGGGGTCCCGAACTGTGCATCTAGGATCGATGGTACCAGGAGACAGGGGACACAATGTTTACCCAGGTTCGGGCCCTCTCTATGGAGGTAAAACCCTATGTCCTACTTGATTGATATTGATGAATATGAGTGTTACAAGAGTGGATCTACCACGATATCGTAATGGCTAAACCCTAGAAGTCTAGCCTATGTAGGTATGGTAATGAGTATATGTGATGTCCTTTCCGGACTACCCCCTTCGGTTTATATAGACACCGAGGGGATCTAGGGTTTACATGGAGTCGGTTACATAAGAAGGAATCTTCAGTCGCCAAGCTTGCCTTCCACGCCAAGTAGAGTCCAATCCGGACACGGTGCAGTCTTTGGCCTTCATGTCTTCACAACCCACCAGTCCGGCCCATGGATAACAGGCCGGACGCCCGAGGACCCCTTAGTCCAGGACTCCCTCAGTAGCCCCCGAACCAGTCTTCAATAACGAGGTGCCCGACACACATACTGTCTTCGGCATTGGAAGGCGGGTTCTCCCTTCGACGATCCCCAAGTATGTATTCGGCCATTGATCCAATGTCGCCTCCTTGGCTTCTACGCGTTGAATAATCTTTGTCCTCCACGTGTCGAGTGAATGTGGAAAGTCGGGGTATTTTTGCGAATAACACCCCCTTCATGTGAGGAAGAGCGCCTATTTAAAGAGATTGGACCCCAGATCCATTCAGCGCTATGTAAAAGAAATCGCAGAGACTGCTTTAGGAGAAACCATTCCGGCATGGCTAGTGCTCCCAGCTCCTCCGCTCGTCCCGGACCAGAGAAAGGCGAGTGGGAGAGGTGTTCCGTGTCTCATAGCCATTTGGCGAAGTTTCAAATGCAGGGATTCCTTCCCCATGCAGATATAGTCCCTGTTCGATCGGGGCTAGCTTCCTTCAATGAGGGGACTCAGGCAGAGGACTTCCCGAATCTGTCTGGGGGAGCGAGTGTGTTTTGTCCCCTACCTGCTAAGAGGCGTCGGATTTCCAATCCATCCGTTCCTCTGAGGGCTTCTGGAATATTACGGCCTCTAGCTGCACGACTTCACTCCAGCCTCTATTCTGCACATTGTGGGTTACGTCGCTTTATGTGAACTTTTCCCGGGTGTCGAGGCTCACTTCGAGTTGTGGAGGAAGCTGTTTTGTCTCGTCCCGCGCAATCACAAAGGGTCAATATTTGAAGTGGGTGTAGCCGAAGTGTGGTGTGTCGCCGATACTGGATATCCATCCGGCACACCGAGGAAGGCACCTGATGAATGGCCCTCCGAATGGTTTTATATAGAGGACATTGCGCTTCTTGACCCGATTCGAAAGGGTCTTCCTGAATTTGCTCGTGTCCCACTGAAGAAACGCCACAGTTGGCGTCCCCAGAGTCTTGAAGAGGAAGACGGCGCGGAGGTTCATCAGCTGATGAGCAGGATAAGAGAGCTCACTCAGTCCGTACTCACAGTAATCGAGGTTATGGCGACTTCCATAGCGCGAGGGGTTCAACCGCGCCAATACAGAGGGCTTCCATGTGGCACTATAATGGGGAGGACGACGCTTCTCGCTGCGGCCGAAAAGGTTCGGATACCACTGCCGCTTTGGCTAAGATATTAGCCGAACTGTTCAAAGGGGAGGAAAAGGAATTTCTCCGCATCAAATCTAGAGATGGGTACTCTATGTATAACCCTCCCAGCTGGGTAAGGCCCGACCCCTTCATTTTTTACTTCTTCCATCTTCAAATTGCTTTTGATAAACTTCTAGCTTGTTTGCTTAAGACAGCACTGGCAAAAGGTCACCGAGGGATTTTATAGTCCCGCCCCACAGCCAGAGGACCACAACCGGGAGCTAGATCCCAGGTTCGAAGAGGACACGGATATATTTGTGGTGCTTGCGGAGGGAGTGTTCTACTAGACCAGCTACGATGGCACAGAAGTGGCCATCACCGCAGACTATCCAGGCCTTCTTCCTGCTTCTTGGGTAAATAATTAAGAAATCACCTTCTCGAAAAGAGTGCTCTCACTCCATCTCACACATCGCACCGTATCGTGCTTCACAGGGGAGACGTTCGGCGGCTTCAAAGTGATCGGCTCCCGCGCCGGACAATCCTTCCAAGAGGATAGCAAATGAAGACACGGCCGCGCCTTCATCGAAGAGGTATGAATTCGCCAACCTGCCCCTGAGCAGTCACGTCCAACCGTGACCTTCGCATTTTCCATTTGTCAGGAGGAAGGCGCACCGGACTGTATTCGGGGGTCCGAGCGGCCGTACTTCCCACAACCAGGATTCAAATCCCGCCGTGAAGACGGGGGCTGATGCAGGGGCGACGCCGGACTGTCCTCCAGCCGAGCATTCGGATGATGTATCGGTCTCCAACTCGGAAGTGGAGAGTGCTATGAATCATCGGCACCACGGGGCCATTTTACAAGATCCTGGCTTTTCGGAAGAGTCGTTTAACGCCTTCAACGTAGCCGATGCGTACATCCGGGCTGCTCGAGATGGGATTAGTAGGGCCACAAAGCAACATCTGAAAGATGTGCAGGTAAATTCGCTTTGTTTGACTACGACAACCATATGCCAGTACCCCCGAGACTTAAAGGAGTTGAATCAACTGATTTAAGGATCAATGTACAACCAGGTTCTTACGGAGAAGAATACCCAGCTGGCTCAGGAACTAGAAAAGTGTCAGCACCAGCTGCTTGCTGCTAATGCCGAACTGGAGAAATACAAGGCATCTGCAGGTAATATTTTCCTCCATCGAAAATTCATAAGGCTACACCGATAGTGTGAATCTGGGTTCTAATCTTTGTGTTGGGTCGTTTAGACCAAGTAAAAGAGCAGCTGGACGCCGCTCGAAGCGAAGAACACGGAGCGAAAAAGCTGCTAGCAGCGGGCGAGCGTGTGTTGACAAAGGTCGTTGAAGAGAAAAAGAAACTCCGGAATTCGAACATCAACCTAGGCGAAGAACTGAATGATGTGCGAGTGCAGCTAGCCGACTCTGCGAAGGAGAACAAGAAGCTCCAAGGCGGCATATTCAGTATGTGGCCGCTTTTATCTTACAACATTTTGGAGGCAGCGATAGCTGATATAGAAGTAATTGCAAGTCTGTTGACGAACCGCCCCGAAGAGGAAGTGTCCGGATCATCAAATGATCTTCTGGAGGAGCTGTCGCAGTTGCATGAGCAAGCTCGGCAGGCTATGCGGAGTGTAGCCAAGGCTTTATGGCCATCCAACTCCCCTCCAGGAAGCATGGACAAGCTGGTAGAGCTGTTCAAGGGAGCGTGGCAACGTATCTGGCTGTGGAAGATATCTGCCTGCCGAGAGGGTGCGCGAGAGGCCTGGGCCATGGTGAAGACGCGCTATACCAAGCTGGATCCTAATCACATGGCTCGTGTCAGGCTAGTAGGGCCGAATGGGGAAGAAATTCCCGTTAGTATAGTATATGACCAAGTAGAGGTGGCCGCCAAATATTCTCAACAGGATTGTAAGTTAGACTGCCTGTTGGAAGGTCTAGAGGAAGAGGTGTTCGATTCCAAGTGACTGTGTACCTTTCTTATCCTAGCTGAATTGTATATCATTTGTCATGGCAGAATTTTGCGCTTGAACCTCCGGACTCTAAGGTGTGGAGTGTTTCCGAATACTGTCGCGGCCGAATAGGCCGGGGTATGCTTGGAAAACTAGGCGTATGGGTCATAGTTTCTTGAACAGACAAGTTGTATCCGGCTAGCTATGTTATATTACATGGATATCATAAGAAACATCTTCTAGAGAGAATAGTTCTGTTAAGGGTTCCTTTCCCTGGGTGTGCATGCATTTAATGTACATGTCGGAATTGTGATGCGAGCAACACAGTTCGTATAACTTCTGGGGGTGCACAATGGAGTGAGTTTAGAAAACATCTTTAATTCACCAACCGATTATTCCCTTAAGAACGCTAGCTTTCGGCTTCACCTAGTCTGAGGTACACATCCGGATGACCCGACAGTAACAATCGCAGAGGTGCTCCCTTTATGCCCTAGCCAAACTAATGGGAACGTAGGTCATAAGCACAGGAGCTAGGCAACCCAACTTGGCCAAAACTTAAGTCATATCGATGCATATAGTGGCGAAGAAAAGGTACATATGTAAAAACTCATATGTGAGGAGCTTGATGCTTAAGGAATGACAAGAACTTCTGTCTGAGAAGCCCCCAGGTACAAGTGGCGTACATGTTTAAAGATGTATGTGCCAATGGTGTGCGGTCTAGCCGTACTTACAGCTTTTAAAGCAAGAAAAAGAAAGTAATCGGAAAAGAGAGAAAAAATAATGGAAACTACAGGGGAGGAGGAGACGAACAATGAGTTTAGCGCTAGGCGTAGAATCTCCGGAGTCTGGCCGCGTTCCAGGGGTTCGGCTCGAGGCGATTGTCTGATGCATCGCGAAGACGGTACTTTCCTCCGGTGAGAACTTCGTCAATTATGAAGGGACCCTCCCATTTGGGCTTGAGTTTGTCCTTTTTCTTCTCCGGGAGGCGTAGAACGAGTTTGTTGACGTTGTAAGTCTTGGCCCATACTTCTCTGCTTTGATATCTTCGAGCCTGCTGTTGGTAAACTACTGAACGGGCTTTTGCGAAATCGCGTTCCTCCTCCAGGGCATATAGTATGTCACGCCGATCGATCTCGGCTTCTCTCTCTTCGTACATATGCACTCTAGGTGAGTCGTGAATAATATCGCAGGGCAATACGGCCTCTGCACCATACACCATGAAGAAAGGTGTGTACCCAGTAGTCCGGTTGGGTGTGGTCTGCAGCCCCTAGAGTATAGAGTTGAGCTCCTCAACCTAGTGTTTGTATGATTCTTTCAAAGACCGCACTAGTCTGGGCTTGATGCCGCTCATAATAAGATCGTTGGCGCGTTCTACTTGACCATTGGTTTGACGGTGGTAGACGGAGGCGTCTCTCGAGTTTGATACCCAGAGTAGTACACCAGGTTTTTACCTCGTCAGCTGTGAAATTGGAGCTGTTGTCAGTGATGATGCTATGTGGGACACCATAACGGTGCACAACATCGGATATGAAGTCTATCACCGGGCCGGACTCAGCCGTTTTGACTGGTTTAGCCTGTATCCACATGGTGAATTTGTCCACCATAACCAGCAGCTATTTTTTCTTATGGCTTCCCCCTTTAAGGGGTCCAACCATGTCTAGTCCCCAGACCGCGAAAGGCCAAGTGATGGGGATTGTTTGTAGGGCAGTGGGGGGCATATGGCTTTGGTTGGCAAAGAGTTGGCATCCGACACAATGTTGGATAAGGTCCTGTGCATTCGCTCGGGCCGTCGGCCAATAAAACCATGTACGGAAGGCCTTGCTAACAAGGGCCCGAGCTGCGGTGCGGTGACCGCCGAGTCCGGCATGAATTTCAGCCAAGAGCTGCCGCCCCTCTTCCTTGGATATACATCGTTGAAGGACTCTAGTGGCGCTTTTCTTGTAGAGTTCTCCGTCATGAACCTTGTAGGACTTCAAGCGCTGGACAATGCAGCGGGCCTCATTCTGGTCCACAGGAAGCTCCTTCCTATTAAGGTAGGCCAGGAAGGGTTCGTTCCATGGGGCAATGACTTCCATGATGAGATGTGCCAATGGTGTTATGTCGATGTTTCCGGGATCTGGGGTTATGTTTGGGTCCGGACTAGTGTTGTCGTTTTCCCCCTGCCACACCACGGATGGCTTGAAGAGCCTTTCCAGGAAGATATTAGGTGGGACGGGGTCGCGCTTAGCGCCAATACGAGCAAGAACATCCGCCGCTTGATTACTTTCTCTAGCCACGTGATGGAACTCGAGCCCCTCGAACCGGGCCGACATTTTTATGACTGCGTTGTGATACGCTACCATCTTCGGATCTTTAGCGTCAAAATTTCCATTTATTTGATATATTGCAAGGTTTGTGTCCCCCCCCCCCCCGCAGTTCTAGGCGGTGTATGCCCATTGAGACAGCCATCCGGAGACCATGCAATAAGGCCTCGTATTCGGCCGCGTTATTGGAGTCTGTGTATAGTATTTGTAGAACATACTGGACGATGTCGCCGGTGGGGGACGTTAAAACGACACCCGCTCCTAACCCTGCCAGCATTTTGGAGTCGTCGAGTGCATGAACCAATTGGAGTATGTGCCGTACTCTTTAGGGAGTTTGGCCTCTGTCCATTCGGTAATGAAGTCAGCCAGAACTTGGGATTTGATAGCTCGACGTGGTTTGTATGTAATGTCGAATGGCAAGAGTTCAATGGCCCATTTGGCAATCCGTCCCATAGCATCGTAGTTGTAGATAATGTCGTTGAGTGGTACTTCGGAGGCCACAGTGATCGAACACTCCTGGAAGTAGTGGCGGAGCTTTTGGGATGCCATGAAGACCGCAAATGCTATTTTTTGATAATGAGGGTACTGGGATTTGCATGGTGTAAGGACAGTAGACACGTAGTATACTGGCTTCTGAAGCGGGAATTTATGTCCGTCCTGTTCTTGTTCAATGAAGAGTATGGCGCTCACCACCTGATGTGTTGCTGATATGTATAATAACATATGTTCGCCAACGTTTGGTGCGGCCAGGATTGGATTGCTCGCAACAAGGGTTTTTATTTCTTCCAGTCCGGCTGTTGCCGCGTCCGTCCATTCGAAGTGGTCGGTTCACCGTACAAGGCGATAGAGTGGCAGTGCCTTTTCTCCTAATCTGGAGATAAAGCAGCTTATAGCTGCCACGCAACCTGCAAGTTTTTGAACTTGTTTAAGGTCTGTTGGTTTAGACAATTGTGACAAAGCTCGAATTTTGGCTGGGTTTGCTTCGATTCCCCTATTGGAGACGATGAAGCCTAGTAGTTTTCCAGCGGGGATGCCGAAGACACACTTTTCCGGGTTGAGCTTGATGTCATACGCCCTGAGGTTGTCGAAGGTAAGAAGTAAGTCGTCTATTAGTGTTTCCACATGCCTGGTTTTGATGACGATGTCATCAACGTAAGCTTCTACTGTTTTGCCAATCTATTTCTCCAGGCATGTTTGAATCATGCGCTGACATGTGGCGCCAGCGTTCTTGAGCCCAAAGGGCATGGTATTGAAGTAGAATGGCCCGTATGGGGTAATGAATGCTGTTGCAGCTTGATCCGATTCTTTCATTTTGATTTGATGGTATCCGGGTATGCATCAAGGAAACACAGTGAGTCGTGTCCTGCGGTGGTGTCAATGATTTGATCAATGCGGGGGAGGGGGAAGGGATCCTTAGGGCGGGCTTTGTTGAGGTCTTTGAAATCGACGCACAGGCGCCAGGATTTGTCCTTCTTTGGTACCATCACTAGGTTTGCCAGCCAGTCCGGATGTTTAATTTCTCTAATGAATTCGGCCTCGATGAGTTTGGCTAGCTCCTCCCCCATGGCTTGTCACTTGGGTTCGGAAAAGCGCCGCAGTGTTTGCTTAACCGGTTTAAACCCCTTTAATATATTGAGGCTATGTCCGGCCAGCTTGCATGGGATCCTTGGCATGTACGAAGGGTTCCAGGAAAATATGTCCCAGTTTTCACGCAAGAATTCTCGTAGTGCGGCGTCAACTGTTGGGTTCATTTGAGCTCCGATGGATGCTGTCTACTTGGGGTCCATTGGGTGGACCTGGAATTTGACTATTTCTTCTGCCGGTTTGAACGAGGTGGATTTGGGGCATTTGTCGAGGATCACGTCATCCCTGTCCACTGTGGAGCGTAGTGCGGTTAATTCTTCGGCCGCGAGGGCTTTGGATAGCGCCTCCAGGGCTAAGGATGCGGTTTTGATTTCAGCGCGGAGTGCTATGCCCGGATCACCGACGAGAGTGATTATACCGTTTGGTCCGGGCATTTTGAGCTTCATATATCCATAGTGAGGTATAGCTTGGAAGCGTGTAAAAGCATCCCGCCCCAACAGGGCGTGATATCCGCTGCTGAAAGGGGCCACTTGGAAGGTTATTTCTCCAAACCAATAGTTCTCCGGTGATCTGAATACCACGTCAAGTGTGATTTTACCCGCGCACCGCGCCTCCCGACTAGGAATAATTCCCCGGAAGGTTGTGTTACTTTGTTTGATGCGGCTCCTGTCTATTTCCATTTTATGGAGTGTGTCCTCATAAATGAGATTTAGTCCGCTGCCGCCGTCCATGAGGACCTTGGTGAGTCGAAACCCATCCACGATGGGGCCGAGGACTAACGCGGCTGGTGTTCGTGCTGTTCTGTACTTTGGTTCGTCACCGGCGTTGAATGTTATAGTCGTGTCGTTCCATGGGTTTATTACAGCAATTTGGCAGACTTCGTTAAGCTCGCGAAGAGCCCTTTTGCGCTTGTTATTTGAAGCTAATGTCTCGAAGACTGTCAATACCCTTGGGTCTTCTTCTTCTAGGGGGTGTTGTTCTGGGGCGTCCTTGATAAGGATGTCCTCGCCGCTCTTGGCTACCTGTCATAGTATCCAACATGCTCTAAGGCTGTGGGTTGCCACGGTATCTGTTGTTGTATGTATTTTGCATGGGCCATCGAGCCACCCTTCCAGAACAGTGCCTTGTCGTATAGTGGCTTTGTGTTTTTTGACTGTTGGATTGGGCGTGCCACGAGGGTACGCCCTTTTCGCCTATAGGGGAAGTTGGGTTGGGGCTGGTGGTTCCCAGCGAGCTACTCGAGTTTCCCAGGCACTTTCCATCGTGCAGTATTTTTGTACGATGGTTGCTAACTCAGCAAATTTCAGTATGCGCGGCGATTGACGGCATTGAGGATTCCTTCTTCCGCACAGTTTTTGCAGAACGCTGATATTGCGTCCTCGTCACGGCAATCCTTTACCTTGTCCTTGACAAGGAGGAATCTGGCCCAAAAGTGTTGGACCTTCTCCTGAGGTTGCTGTTTTATGCTCATGAGAGCCTCAATATCCGGGTGGGCGGGTGGAATTAAATTCGAACCCCGACCTAGCCGGTTGTCCGGAGTCCGAAGACCTTCTGGACTAGACAGTCCGGTTTCTGGAATATCTTCCGATTGTTTGGAACCGGCGTCCGATGCTATGTTTGAAGGGCTAGTTGTGTCCTTTCATGGGTGAGTATCCGGCTCTTCATGAACGGCGACCCGAACATAGTCCGTCTTTAATATAGAAGAAGACTCGCTGTCCTGCTCCAGGACTGCCGTGATCTGGTGGGTGACCGGTGGGATTTCGGTTCCTCCTAGATCGGTTTTAGGCCCGATCTGATTGTAACCTGTAGCAATTCCCAAAGCAGCGATGCGATCTAGGAGCTCGTTTAAGGACAAAAACTCAACCGGATCCATCTGCTTGGAGTGCTTGGAGTTGATGCGAAGGGGATTTTCGATGGCCCGAGAGGTCATCGTCGGCCCCGCGGACGAACGGGCGATCATAGTAAAGTCGCCCAGCCGGAGGGTTTGGCCCAAGGCCAAAACTACCCCTGTGGTACTATTGTCTTTAATGACAAGGAGAGCCATCAAGCCTTTCATCGACGACATAGTGGAACTCTCAATGAAAGCACCAATGTCGGTGCCAAAACCGGCGGATGTCAGGTAGGGGGTCCCGAACTGTGCGTCTAGGATCGATGGTAACAAGAGACAGGGGACACAATGTTTACCTAGGATCAGGCCCTCTCTATGGAGGTAAAACCCTATGTCCTCCTTGATTGATATTGATGAATATGAGTGTTACAAGAGTGGATCTACCACGAGATCGTAATGGCTAAGCCCTAGAAGTCTAGCCAATGTAGGTATGGTAATGAGTATATGTGATGTCCTTTCCGGACTACCCCCTTCGGTTTATATAGACACTGAGGGGATCTAGGGTTTACATGGAGTCGGTTACATAAGAAGGAATCTTCGGTTGCCAAGCTTGCCTTCCACACCAAGTAGAGTCCAATCCAGACACGGTGCAGTCTTCGACGTTCATGTCTTCACAGCCCACTAGTCCGGCCCATGGATAACAGGCCGGACGCCTGAGGACCCCTTAGTCCAGGACTCCCTCTGGGGGCGCCATGGAGCAGGGGCTGAGGTTTCGCGGCTCGGGAGAAGGGAGCTTCCGGGGAGAAGGTGATTTGGCGCCCACGAGGTATGAATGGGGGGGATTGGGAGGGGTGTGGAACCATGTTTTGCGGACGCATTTGTCTAAAATGTGAGGGGGAGTTACAGTCCTACCCCTACCTTTAGGCTTCTCAGCTTGGGTCTGTATACTGAGGGTCGGGGATAGTAGAGTAACCTTGCTTCTCCCCAAATAGTGGGCGAGAGCGATTTCGGGCGAGGAGGGTGTGTTTTGAAATATAGTGGGCGCGAGCGATTTCGGGCGAGGAGAGCGTGTTTTGAAATAGTGGGCGCGAGCTATTTCGGGTGAGGAGAGCATGTTTTGGCGACCATGGTTTATGAATTATTCGGCACATGTCATTTCGGCCTAGGAGAAGGCGCTCTTGGATGAAGTTACGAACCTACCCTCGATGCAGAATGGGCCAACAATGCGTCTCCCACATAGGACGACAATTTGGCGTCTCCCAATTGCTCGGGCGAATTCCACCGAGCAGAGGATGTTTAACGGTTCGTTCAAAATTTGGGAGAACGAGCATCCATGTCTACCTTACCAAGTCGATTCGAATCAAATTTAGAAATATTAGCTTGCCACTTCTTTTTTAGATGGAGAGATGATGCTCTGGAGTAATGTGTTTTTACATGCTCGTTGCTAGCGATTTACTATATGACAAATAGTTGACCCACTCAAAAACGGGAATCAAACCCAAAATGAAATATCTTGATTCAATGAAATAGCTCATTCACCAGGTCAAAATAGTGAACTAAATCCAAAATTGAACACCTCAATCGAATAGCATGTTGTACAGTATTATAGTACTCCATGAACATGTTGAAAGTCAAATTAATGAACTTGTTTGATACACGCATATATCCGTTCATGTGTGGATTGCAGACAACATGTTCTCCAATTTAAATATTTGAATGATAGTTTATATCGAAACATGGTTTATATTAGTCTTTGATGCATAAAACGTGACCTCCCCCTCTCCCGGACTCCTGCTCTCTCTCTCTCTCTCCAACAATCTTAAATTCTGTCGCACGCATCCAACACACAAACCTTGTTGGTTCTCTCTCTTTCTCTCCATCTCTCTCTCTCTTTGTGTGTGTGCGTGGGGGGGGGGTCTTTCTAGTTCGCATGCATATATACTCCATCTATAGGTCTCTCTCGCACTGTATGTATGATTCTCTAGTACAAGCTAGAAATCTTGCCTGTAACTCTCTCACGCACCACTCTATTGTCTTGGAGCTCTTCCCCCTCTCTCTCAAACTCTCCATTTACCAGGGTCACACATACACATGCATATCTCACTCGCACTCGATAGGCCCATCTAAAACTCTATCTCTCTCCCTCGTTCTCTCTCCATCTCTCACACACACACAATCTCATGCCTGTAGCTATCCAAGTATGATGGTCTCTCACTCAATTGTAGGCACACACAGTCCCCCCTATATGTATATGACTAGCTAATCTTAGTCTCCATCACAACCATGTGCATGGTCTATCTCGATTTCTCCCGGGGCATCTTTCTATCGCGCACGCACCTCCCTCGATCTCCCACCCATATAGTCCCCTCACGATCTCGAGGGGGTCTCTCTATCACAAACACACCCTCTCGCCCTCCCCATGCGTCCATGTTCTCCACGTGTCCCTCTCGACCTTTGTTCCTTGTTGGCCAGACCTCTATTTGTCATGTGCTATAGGTGTGTCTCTCTCCGTTGCAAACAATCACACACTAGCTATCTTCGTGTATTTCCTCGCCTCGCTTTTCTATCTTGGAGATGCATGCGTGATATGTTTGCCTAAGAAACAAAAAAACACACACTCTCTCTCTAATTTATTGTTTGTTGTCACTTTCTCTTTCACACACATACTCTTTTTGCACACTTACTCATTCTCCTTCACACGCACTTGATCCCTCTCGACTTAGGCACTCTCCTCGGTCCATAGCATATTGATTTATTGAAAAGTCAAACATCACAAATTTTGACCATGTACGTGGAGAAAAACAATTACATCTGGAATGGCAAACATATACCATTAGATTCACCATGAGATGTAGTTTTGTATGATGTATCTTTGGTATTGAAGATATAGATAACACTTGTGTAAACCTGATCAAAGTTTCCAAAGTTTGACTTCTAAAAAAATTACATGCACTGCATTATCGAGTGGATGGAATATCTCTTTCCCCTCTCAGCTATTTGACGCACCACTCAGCCTTAGCGGGGCTCCTCAATCTCTCTCAAACTTTATATCTCCCTGGTTCACACATACACATGTCTCGCTCACACTATACATATAAACCCATCCAACACTCTCCGCCCTTGTTCTCTCTCTATGTGACACGCACCCCCCTAATAAGTACCATAACCCCTCACTCCATCATTGGCGCAAGCACTCCCCCCTAAGTATGATTATCTCTCACTAGCCATCAGGAACACACGTATTGTCTCCTTCCATCCATACGTCTATCTCGATATCTCTCGGGATAACTTCAATCGCGCACACACTTTGTCACTCAATCTCCCACCCATGTAGTCCCATCACGATCTCCAGGGGATCTCTCTATGACAAAGATACACTCTCTCCTCCCCATGTCTGCATTTTCTCTGTACGTCTCTTGACCTCTCTCCCTTGTTTGTCAGACCCCTCTTGGCCATGTGCTAGGGGTCTTTCTCTCTCGGTTGCAAACAACCACACACTATCTCCTCACCTTACTTCCATTGTCGAAGATGCATGTGTGATATGTTTGCATAAGACACACACATTTTTTCTCGACTTTTATCAAGTGTTGTCCATGTCTCTTTCACACACGCACACACACTTTTTTCACTCACTCTTTATATTTCACTCTCTCTCTCTAGTTAGGGACTCTCTCACGTCCATAAGCATATGGATGTTTTGAAAAGTCAAACCTCAGAAAAGTTTGACCAGGTATATGTGGAGAAAAACATTTACATCTGGAAAGATCATTAGATTCATCACAACATGTACCTACTTCATACTATCATTTATATTTGGTATTGTAGATATAAGTAATTTCTTTATAAACTTGGTCAAAGTTTCAAAAGTTTGACTTTTAAGAAAATGTTGGAACTACATTATCGAACGGAGGGTGTAGCTCTCTCTCTCTCTCTCTCTGCTATCTCTCACGGGCCTCCCCTCTCACACACTCTATACCGACGGATTATACGCTCACCGTGTCAGCGTATAGCTCCGTATATTGTTTAGTTGACCAGTCAACCAGTCCACATGCTGCCTTGCCAGCTTGTGTTCTATATCTTCGTGTGCTGGCCCATGTGGCAGTGGGTGAAAATAAGTAAATGAGAGGCCCATCTGACACGCGGTAAAGTAAACAAAGTTGAAACCACTTGGGGTAGCACCCCGCATGCTAGTAAATTGAGGGCGCATTGAGGACACACTTCTTCCGTGTGGAGGACGCACTCACGCAGAATTCACCATTGCGCGGTGGCATGCACAGAAGGACGCACTCGCGCACACCCAGCACACAACACACACCAGCACACGTGTACACCGGCATCGCCGCCGGTTGAGATGGACGGCGAGGCAGCCAACAAGCGGAGGCGGCTCGAGCCAAAACCGCATCCGGCGAGCCTGGACTTCATCAGCAGCCTCCTCGATGACATGTTGCTCGTTATCATCGGCCTCCTCCCCACCAAATCTGCCGTGCGGACCGCCCTGCTCTCTCGACGGTGGCGCCGCCTCTGGCGCCGCGTCCCCATCAACCTCACCGTCGACAGCTGCCTCTGCGACGGGGATTGCAAACGCATGGCCGCAGTCTCCAAGATGCTTTCATCACACCCTAGGCCAGCCAGACGCCTTGACATCGGCATGTTCAGTACCAACTGCAAGGTCCAACCCAAGTTCGACGAGTGGTTCTTATCCCCCGCCCTAGATCAGCTCGAGGAGCTCAGCTTTGAAGCTGGACGATATCGTTCTCTGCCGCCGTCCGCGCTCCGCCTCGCGCCACCGCTGCGCTGCGCCAGCTTCAGCTCCTGCTATCTTCCCCAGATTAATGCTGCGCCTGCCCTTCTTCTCCCTCAACTCAAGCAGCTCGACCTCTTCGACGTTGTCATCTCGAAGAAGGCTATGGAGTACCTGCTCCGCAGCTCTACTGCGCTCGAGTACCTTCATCTTGAGCAGATCCATGGGTTCATTAGCCTCCACAATGCCTCGACGAATCTCCAATGGATTTATGTGTCTTGCTGGCCCCGCAACAAGACATCAATTGGGAAGAGATCACTCCAGCTATTCCATGTTATGGTCATTGAGAATGCTCCTTTCCTTGAGAGATTGCTTGTATCAGATCTAGAAGGTCCAACAAAAATCAGGGTCATTGACGCACCGAAATTGATAGCGTTAGTGCACTCATGTACCAAATTCTCTGAACTCTTTATTGGATCAGTAATCGTTCAGGTCCATCACTCATCTTCTTCTCCGTCTTATTGAAATTCACATTTTTAAATTTCTTCTTGATGTATTTATGACCGTCTTCCAGAAAATGATTCCCAAAAGCTTGACCTAGTCTATGCGCGGAGTGAAGATCTTGGCAATAAAATCCATCGGCCCCAATCTGGATCAAGTTGTTGGATTACTTACATGCTTTCCGTGCACGGAGAAGCTACTCATCGAGGTGAAACTTCTTTCCTATTAGTAAACAATAATCACAACTTAGCTCAAAATTTTCGTAATTTTCCCAAAGTACGATGACAAGTGTAATGTTCAAAACTACATCTATGCACAACACTGAAAGAAATGTTTTTAGTATTTTTTCTCACGTGATCACCTGCATCATTTTGTTGTTGTACTACTATAGTAGCCTAGGCTAGTGATAGTGGAAAGTAACTTAGACTATTCCAGTAACTCTATGGTTACCCTAAGAGCAAGTACTACCTCCGTCCTGGTTTACTCTTCCTATTTTGTAGTATCAAAACTTGACCATAGATTTAACTGACAAAATGTTAATGCATGTCACTAAGAACTATATCATTGGATTCGTATTTGAACATAATTTCAAATGGTGTAATTTTTAGTGACATGCATTGGCATTTTCTTACGTAAATCTATGTTCAAAATTTTATACTAAATAAGAGGTAGTACAAAAGTGGGCTATAACGGCCCTCAACTATGTAGGGCAAAACACGTGCCAAATTCACTTGTGATGCATTTGGCATCGATGCCCCTCCATTGCTCACCTGGTGCCCCAATCTGGATTACCTAATTTGCTCTGGTGCCGAATTAATAACTCACGCAATGAAAAAACACTTGCGTGGGAGAAAGAGAGAGGACCGAGGCAATAAAAAAACACTTGTTTGGGAGAGTGAGAGGCTGGTGTAGTGATAACCCACAAGTATAGGGGATCGCAACAGTTTTCGAGGGTAGAGTATTCAACCCAAATTTATTGATTCGACACAAGGGGAGCCAAAGAATATTCTCAAGTATTAGCAGTTGAGTTGTCAGTTCAACCACACCTGGAAACTTAATATCTACAGCAAAGTGTTTAGTAGCAAAGTAATATGATAAGAGTGGTAACGATAGCAAAGGGTAATGGTAGAAAAAGTAACGTTTTTGGTATTTTGTAGTGATGATAGCAATAGCAACGAAAAAGTAAATAAGCGAGGAACAATATATGGAAATCTCGTAGGCAATGGATCGGTGACAGAAAATTATGCCAGATGCGGTTCATCATGTAACAATCATAACCTAGGGTGACACAGAACTAGCTCCAATTCATCAATGTAATGTGGGCATGTATTCCGAATATAGTCATACGTGCTTATGGAAAAGAACTTGCATGACATCTTTTGTCCTACCCTCTCGTGGCAGCGGGGTCCTAGTGGAAACTAAGGGATATTAAGGCCTCCTTTTAATAGAGTACCGGACCAAAGCATTAACTCATAGTGAATACACGAACTCCTCAAACTACGGTCATCACCGGTAAGTATCCCGATTATTGTCACTTTGGGGTTAACAGATCATAACACATAATAGGTGACTATAGACTTGCAAGATAGGATCAACAACTCTCATATATTGATGAAAACATAATAGGTTCAGATCTGAAATCATGGCACTCGGGCCCTAGTGACAAGCATTAAGCACGACAAAGTCATAGCAACATCAATCTCAGAACATAGTGGATACTAGGGATCAAACCCTAACAAAACTAACTCGATTACATGATAAATCTCATCCAACCCATCACTGTCCAGCAAGCCTACGATGGAATTACTCACGCACAGCGGTGAGCATCATGAAATTGGTGATGGAGGAAGGTTGATGGTGACGATGGTGACGGATTCCCCTCTCCGGAGCCCCGAACGGACTCCAGATCAGCCCTCCCGAGAGGTTTTAGGGCTTGGCGGCGGCTCCGTGTCGTAAAACGTGATGAATCCTTCTCTCTGATTTTTTTTCTCTCTAAAACCAAATATATAGAGTTGTAGTTGAGGTCGGAGGAGCTCCAGGGGGCCCACGAGGTAGGGGGGCGCGCCCTAGGGGGCAGGTGAGCCCCCCACCCACGTGGCTAGGGTGTGGGCCCCCTGGTCTTCATATTTTGCAAGGATTTTTTATTATTTCCAAATAGATGTTACGTGAAGTTTCAGGTCATTCCGAGAACTTCTGTTTCTGCACATAAATAACACCATGGTAATTCTGCTGAAAACAGCGTCAGTCCGGGTTAGTCCCATTCAAATCATGCAAGCTAGAGTCCAAAACAAGGGCAAAAGTGTTTGGAAAAGTAGATACGATGGAGACGTATCAACTCCCCCAAGCTTAAACCTTTGCTTGTCCTCAAGCAATTCAGTTGATAAACTGAAAGTGATAAAGAAAAACTTTTACAAACTCAGTTTGCTCTTGTTGTTGTAAATATGTAAAGCCAGCATTCAAGTTTTCAGCAAAGATTATAAACTAACCATATTGACAATAACGCATAGGTCTCATGTTTACACATATCAATGGCATAATCAACTAGCGAGCAATAATAATAAATCTCAGATGACAACACTTTCTCAAAAAAATCATAATATGATATAACAAGATGGTATCTCGCTAGCCCTTTCTGAGATCGCAAAACATAAATGCAGAGCACCTTTAAAGATCAAGGACTGACTAGACATTGTAATTCATGGTGAAAGAGACCTAGTCAAGTCATACTCAATGTAAACTAACAATAATGAATGCAAATGACAGTGGTGCTCTACAACTGGTGCTTTTTAATAAGAGGATGATGACTCAACATGAAAGTAAATAGATAGGCCCTTCGCAGAGGGAAGCAGGGATTTGTAGAGGTGCCAGAGCTCAGTTTTGAAATAGAGGTGAATAATGTTTTGAGCGGTATACTTTCATTGTCAACATAACAACCAAGAGATGGCGATATCTTCCATGCTACACACATTATAGGCGGTTCCCAAGCAGAATGGTAAAGGTTATACCCCCCTCCACCAACAAGCATCAATCCATGGCTTGCTCGAAACAATGAGTGCCTCCAACTAACAAGAGTCCCAGGGGGAGTTTTGTTTGCACTTATTTTGATTTAGTTTGCATAAAGCATGGGACTGGGCATCCCGGTGACCAGCCATTTTCTCGTGAGTGAGGAGTGGAGTCCACTCCTCTTGAGAATAACCCGCCTAGCATGGAAGATACGAACAGCCCTAGTTGATACATGAGCTATTCGAGCATACAAAATAGGATATTTATTTGAAGGTTTAGAGTTTGGCACATACAAATTTACTTGGAACGACAGGTAGATACCGTATATAGGTAGGTATAGTGGACTCATATGGCATAACTTTGGGGTTTATGGAGTTGGATGCATAAGCAGTATTCCTGCTTAGTACAGGTGAAGGCTAGCAAAAGACTGGGAAGTGACCAGCTAGAGAGCGACAACAGTCATGAACATGCATTAAAATTAATCAACACCGAATGCAAGCATGAGTAGGATATAATCCACCATGAACATAAATATCATGAAGGCTATGTTGATTTTGTTTCAACTACATGCGTTTACATGTGCCAAGTCAAATCACTTAAATCATTCAGAGGAGGATACCACCCTATCATACCACATCACAACCATTTTAATAGCATGTTGGCACACAAGGTAAACCATTATAAGCTCCTAGCTAATTAAGCATGGCAGAACAAACTATGATCTCTAGTTGTCATTGCAAATATGTTTATTCATAATAGGCTGAATCAGGAACGGTGAACTTATCATATTTACAAAAACAAGAGAGGTCGAGTTCATACCAGCTTTTCTCATCTCAATCAGTCCATCATATATCATCATAATTGCCTTTCACTTGCACGACCAAACAATGTGGATAATAATAATAGTGCACGTGCATTGGACTCAGCTGGAATCTGCAAGCATTCCATAAACATCAGAAGACAAGGCAATATGGGCTCTTTTGTCAGATCAACAATAATGCATATAAGAGCCACTTCAACAATTTAATTATGGTCTTCTGCTATCGACCCCCAAAGAAAAGAAATGAAATAAAACTATTTACACGGGAAAGCTCCCAACAAGCAAAAGAAGAACATGAAATCTTTTTGGATTTTCTTTTTAATTACCACTACAAGCATGGAAAGTAAACTAATTAAAAACTACAACTAATTTTTTTTTCTTTTTTATTAAGGTTTATTAAACACACAAGAAGAAAGCATAAAAAGGGAAATAAACTAGCATGGATGATACAATGAAAAAGTATGAGCACCGACATCTAGCAATGAGTGTGTGAACATGAATGTAATGTCGGTGAGAAATACGTACTCCCCCAAGCTTAGGCTTTTGGCCTAAGTTGGTCTATGGCCACGGTTGGCCTAGAGGATATCCATAGTAATAGTTGGGGTCGTACTGAGATGCAGCGGCTATCGCCTCTTGAGCTGCAGCGTGGCGACGAGCGGCCTCCACCCTCCTCTCGTACTCATGTGCCTCCTCTCTGGTAATAACATATCTTCCTTTTGCCTAATAATCAAAAAAGGCAGGAGCAGGGAGAGTAATACGGACAGCACGGCGTCTGTCAAAGATTAGGCGATACTGGGGAGGTGATTCATTCCTCTCGACAAACTGGTGGTGAACCATAGCCTCATAATCCAAATAAGCAGGAGGCAGCTCAATATCATCTTCACGTATGGCTATACCAAGAAAATTAGCTATGCGGGTTGCATAAATTCCACCAAAGAAATCTCCATTAAATCTATTAAGATGCAACCTACGTGCAACAATGGCTCCCAAATTATAAGATCTATCTCCTAACACAGCACTCCTAAGAATACTGAGGTCAGGGACACACATATTGACGGGTTTCATAGTAATTTCAAAAAAATTCCTACGCACACGCAAGATCATGGTGATGCATAGCAACGAGAGGGGAGAGTGTGATCTACGTACCCTTGTAGATCGACAACGGAAGCGTTAGCACAACGTGGTTGATGTAGTCGTACGTCTTCACGGCCCGACCGATCAAGCACCGAAACTACGGCACCTCCGAGTTCTCGCACACGTTCAGCTCGATGACGATCCCCGAACTCCGATCCAGCAAAGTGTCGGGGAAGAGTTCTATTAGCACGACGGCGTGGTGACGATCTTGATGTACTACCGTCGCAGGGCTTCGCCTAAGCACCTCTATGATATTATTGAGGACTATGGTGGAAGGGGGCACCGCACACGGCTAAGAATATGATCACGTGGATCAACTTGTGTGTCTGGGGTGCCCCCTTGCCCCCGTATATAAAGGATCAAGGGGAGGAGGCCGGCCGGCCCCAATGGTGCGCCAAGGAGGAGTCCTCCTCCTAGTAGGAGTAGGACTCCTACTAGGAGGGGGAAAGAAGTGGGGAGGGAGAAGGAAAGGGGGGCGCCGCCCCCCCTCTCCTAGTCCAATTCGGAACAGGGGGGAGGAGGTGCGCGGCCCACCCTGGCTGCCCCTCTCTCTCAACACTAAGGCCCATATGGCCCATTACTTCTCCCGGGGGGGTTCCGGTAACCCTCCGGCTCTCCGGTTTTCTCCGAAATCACCCGGAACACTTCCGGTGTCCGAATATAGCCGTCCAATATATCAATCTTTATGTCTCGACCTTTTCGAGACTCCTCGTCATGTCCGTGATCACATCCGAGACTCCGAACTAACTTCGGTAGATCAAAACTCATAAACTCATAATATAACTGTCATCGAAACCTTAAGCGTGCGGACCCTACGGGTTCGAGAATAATGTAGACATGACCGAGACACGTCTCCAGTCAATAACCAATAGCGGAACCTGGATGCCTATATTGGCTCCTACATATTCTATGAAGATCTTTTATCGGTCAGACCGCATAACAACATACGTTGTTCCCTTTGTCATCGGTATGTTACTTGCCCGAGATTCGATCGTCGGTATCTCAATACCTAGTTCAATCTCGTTACCGGCAAGTCTCTTTACTCGTTTCGTAATACATCATCTTGCAACTAACTCATTAGTTGTAATGCTTGCAAGGCTTATGTGATGTGCATTACCGAGAGGGCCCAGAGATACCTCTCCGACAATCGAAGTGACAAATCCTAATCTCGAAATACGCCAACCCAACATTCACCTTTGGAGACACCTATAGAGCTCCTTTATAATCACCCAGTTACGTTGTGACGTTTGGTAGCACACAAAGTGTTCCTCTGGTAAGCGGGAGTTGCATAATCTCATAGTCATAGGAACATGTATAAGTCATGAAGAAAGCAATAGCAACATACTAAACGATCGGGTGCTAAGCTAATGGAATGGGTCATGTCAATCAGATCATTCACCTAATGATGTGATCCCGTCAATCAAATAAGAACTCTTTGTCCATGGTTAGGAAACATAACCATCTTTGATCAACGAGCTAGTCAAGTAGAGGCATACTAGTGACGTTTGGTTTGTCTATGTATTCACACAAGTATTATGTTTCCGGATAATACAATTCTAGCATGAATAATAAACATTTATCATGATATAAGGAAATAACATAATAACTTTATTATTGCCTCTAGGGCATATTTCCTTCAGTCTCCCACTTGCACTAGAGTCAATAATCTAGATTACCTAGTAATGATTCTAACACCCATGGAGCCTTGGTGCTGATCATGTTTTGCTCGTGGAAGAGGCTTAGTCAACGGGTCTGCTACATTCAGATCCGTATGTATCTTGCAAATCTCTATGTCTCCCACCTGGACTAGATCCTAGATGGAATTGAAGCGTCTCTTGATGTGCTTGGTTCGCTTGTGAAATCTGGATTCCTTTGCCAAGGCAATTGCACCAGTATTGTCACAAAAGATTTTCATTGGACCCGATGCACTAGGTATGACACCTAGATCGGATATGAACTCCTTCATCCAGACTCCTTCGTTTGCTGCTTCCGAAGCAGCTATGTATTCCGCTTCACTTGTAGATCCCGCCACAACGCTTTGTTTAGAACTGCACCAACTGACAGCTCCACCGTTTAATAATACGTATCCGGTTTGTGATTTAGAATCGTCCGGATCAGTGTCAAAGCTTGCATCGACATAACCAGTTACGATTAGCTCTTTGTCACCTCCATAAACGAGAAACATATTCTTAGTCCTCTTCAGGCATTTCAGGATGTTCTTGACCGCTGTCCAGTAATCCACTCCTGGATTACTTTGGTACCTCCCTGCTAGACTTATAGCAAGGCACACATCAGGTCTGGTACACAGCATTGCATACATGATAGAGCCTATGGCTGAAGCATAGGGAACATCTTTCATTTTCTCTCTATCTTTTGCAGTGGTCAGGCATTGAGTCTGACTCAACTTCACACCTTGTAACACAGGCAAGAACCCTTTCTTTGCTTGATCCATTTTGAACTTCTTCAAAACTTTGTCAAGGTATGTGCTTTGTGAAAGTCCAATTAAACGTCTTGATCTATCTCTATAGATCTTTATGCCTAATATGTAAGCAGCTTCACCGAGGTCTTTCATTGAAAAACTCTTATTCAAGTATCCCTTTATGCTATCCAGAAATTCTATATCATTTCCAATCAGTAATATGTCATCCACATATAATATCAGAAATGCTACAGAGCTCCCACTCACTTTCTTGTAAATACAGGCTTCTCCAAAAGTCTGTATAAAACCTCCCTTTGGATCGACAAAACCTTCTGTTTGTATCATATACAACTCTTCTTCCAGAAATCCATTCAGGAATGCAGTTTTTACATCCATCTGCCAAATTTCATAATCATAAAATGCGGCAATTGCTAACATGATTCGGACAGACTTAAGCATCGCTACGGGTGAGAAGGTCTCATCGTAGTCAATCCCTTGAACTTGACGAAAACCTTTTGCGACAAGTCGAGCTTTGTAGACAGTAACATTACCGTCAGCGTCAGTCTTCTTCTTGAAGATCCATTTATTCTCAATTGCTTGCCGATCATTGGGCAAGTCAACCAAAGTCCACACTTTGTTCTCATACATGGATCCCATCTCAGATTTCATGGCTTCAAGCCATTTTGCGGAATCTGGGCTCACCATCGCTTCTTCATAGTTCGTAGGTTCATCATGATCTAGTAGCATGACTTCCAGAACAGGATTACCGTACCACTCTGGCACGGATCTCACTCTGGTTGATCTACGAGGTTCAGTAGTATCTTGTTCTGAAGTTTCATGATCATTATCATTAGCTTCCTCACTAATTGGTGTAGGTGTCATAGAAACAGGTTTCTGTGATGTACTATTTTCCAATAAGGGAGTAGGTACAGTTACCTCGTCAAGTTCTACTTTCCTCCCACTCACTTCTTTCGAGAGAAACTCCTTCTCCAGAAAGTTTCCGAATTTAGCAACAAAAGTCTTGCCTTCGGATCTGTGATAGAAGGTGTATCCAATAGTTTCCTTTGGATATCCTATGAAGACACATTTCTCCGATTTGGGTTCGAGCTTATTAGGTTGAAGCTTTTTAACATAAGCATCGCATCCCCAAACTTTCAGAAACGACAACTTTGGTTTCTTGCCAAACCACAGTTCATAAGGCGTCGTCTCAACGGATTTTGATGGTGCCCTATTTAACGTGAATGCGGCCGTCTCTAGAGCGTATCCCCAAAATGATAGTGGTAAATCAGTAAGAGACATCATAGATCGTACCATATCTAGTAAAGTATGATTACGACGTTCAGACACACCATTACGCTGTGGTGTTCCGGGTGGCGTGAGTTGCGAAACTATTCCACATTGTTTCAAATGTACACCAAACTCGTAACTCAAATATTCTCCTCCACGATCAGATCGTAGGAATTTTATTTTCTTGTTACGATGATTTTCAACTTCACTCTGAAATTCTTTGAACTTTTCAAACGTTTTATACTTGTGTTTAATTAAGTAGATATACCCATATCTGCTTAAGTCATCTGTGAAGGTGAGAAAATAACGATATCCGCCACGAGCCTCAACATTCATCGGACCACATACATCTGTATGTATGATTTCTAACAAATCTGTTGCTCTCTCCATAGTACCGTAGAACGGTGTTTTTGTCATCTTACCCATAAGGCACGGTTCGCAAGTACCAAGTGATTCATAATCAAGTGGTTCCAAAAGCCCATCAGTATGGAGTTTCTTCATGCGCTTTATACCGATATGACCTACACGGCAGTGCCAGAAATATGTTGCACTATCATTATCAACTCTGCATCTTTTGGTTTCAACACTATGAATATGTGTGTCACTACTATCGAGATTTAATAAGAATAGACCACTCTTTAAGGGTGCATGACCATAAAAGATATTACTCATGTAAATAGAACAACCATTATTCTCTGATTTAAATGAATAACCGTCTCGCATCAAACAAGATCCAGATATAATGTTCATGCTTAACACTGGCACCAAATAACAATTATTTAGGTCTAATATTAATCCCGAAGGTAGATGTAGAGGTAGCGCGCCGACTGCGATCACATCGACTTTGGAACCGTTTCCCACGCGCATCGTCACCTCGTCCTTAGCCAATCTTCGCTTAATCCATAGTCCCTGTTTTGAGTTGCAAATATTAGCAACAGAACCAGTATCAAATACCCAGGTGCTACTACGAGCATTAGTAAGGTACTCATCAATAACATGTATATCACATATACCTTTGTTCACCTTGCCATCCTTCTTATCCGCCAAATACTTGAGGCAGTTCTGCTTCCAGTGACCAGTCTGATTGCAGCAGAAGCACTCAATTTCAGGCTTAGGTCCAGGTTTGGGTTTCTTCTCTTGAGCAGCAACTTGCTTGCTGTTCTTTTTGAAGTTCCCCTTCTTCTTCCCTTTGCCCCTTTTCTTGAAACTAGTGGTCTTGTTGACCATCAACACTTGATGCTCCTTCTTGATTTCTACCTCCGTAGCTTTCAGCATTGCGAAGAGCTCGGGAATAGTCTTATTCATCCCTTGCATATTATAGTTCATCACGAAGCTCTTATAGCTTGGTGGGAGTGACTGGAGAATTCTGTCAATGACGCAATCATATGGAAGACTAACTCCCAATTGAATCAAGTGATTATTATACCCAGACATTTTGAGTATATGCTCACTGACAGAACTGTTCTCCTCCATCTTGCAGCTATAGAAATTATTGGAGACTTCATATCTCTCAATCCGGCATTTTCTTGAAATATTAACTTCAATTCCTGGAACATCTCATATGCTCCATGACGTTCAAAACATCGTTGAAGTCCTGATTCTAAGCCGTAAAGCATGGCACACTGAACTATCGAGTAGTCATCAGCTTTGCTCTTCCAGACGTTCATAACATCTGGTGTTGCTCCAGCAGCAGGCCGGGCACCCAGCGGTGCTTCCAGGACGTAATTCTTCTATGCAGCAATGAGGATAATCCTCAAGTTACGGACCCAGTCCGTGTAATTGCTACCATCATCTTTCAACTTTGCTTTCTCAAGGAACGCATTAAAATTCAACGGAACAACAACACAGGCCATCTATCTACAATCAAACATAGACAAGCAAGATACTATTAGGTACTAAGTTCATGATAAATTTAGGTTCAGTTAATCATATTACTTAAGAACTCCCACTTAGATAGACATCCCTCTAATCCTCTAAGTGATTACATGATCCAAATCAACTAAACCATGTCCGATCATCACGTGAGATGGACTAGTTTCATTGGTGAACATCGCTATGTTGATCATATCTGCTATATGATTCACGCTCGACCTTTCGGTCTCTGTGTTCCGAGGCCATATCTGCATATGCTTGGCTCGTCAAGTATAACCTGAGTATTCCGCGTGTGCAACTGTTTTGCACCCGTTGTATTTGAACGTAGAGCCTATCACAACCGATCATCACGTGGTTTCTCAGCACGAAGAACTTTCGCAACGGTGCATACTCAGGGAGAACACTTCTTGATAATTAGTGAGAGATCATATTATAATGCTACCGTCAATCAAAGCAAGATAAGATGCATAAAAGATAAACATCACATGCAATCAATATAAGTGATATGATATGGCCATCACCATCTTGTGCTTGTGATCTCCATCTTCGAAGCACCGTCGTGATCACCATCATCACCGGTGCGACACCTTGATCTCCATCGTAGCATCGTTGTCGTCTCGCCAATCTTATGCTTCCACGACTATGGCTACCGCTTAGTGATAAAGTAAAGCATTACAGCGCGATTGCATTGCATACAATAAAGCGACAACCATATGGCTCCTGCCAGTTGCCGATAACTCGGTTACAAAACATGATCATCTCATACAATAAAATTTAGCATCATGTCTTGACCATATCACATGCCCTGCAAAAACAAGTTAGACGTCCTCTACTTTGTTGTTGCAAGTTTTACGTGGCTGCTATGGGCTTAAGCAAGAACCAATCTTACCTACGCATCAAAACCACAACGATAGTTTGTCAAGTTGGTGCCGTTTTAACCTTCGCAAGGACCGGGCGTAGCCACACTCGGTTCAACTAAAGTTGGAGAAACTGTCACCCGCTAGCCACCTTTGTGCAAAGCACGTCGGGAGAACCGGTCTCGCGTAAGCGTACGTGTAATGTCTGTCTAGGCCGCTTCGTCCAACAATACCGCCGAACCAAAGTATGACATGCTGGTAAGCAGTAGGACTTATATCGCCCACAACTCACTTGTGTTCTACTCGTGCATATAACATCAACACACAAAACCTAGGCTCTGATACCACTGATGGGTTTCGTAGTAATTTCAAAAAAATTCCTACGCACACGCAAGATCATGGTGATGCATAGCAACGAGAGGGGAGAATGTGATCTACGTACCCTTGTAGATCGACAACGGAAGCGTTAGCACAACGTGGTTGATGTAGTCGTACGTCTTCACGGCCCGACCGATCAAGCACCGAAACTACGGCACCTCCGAGTTCTAGCACACGTTCAGCTCGATGACGATCCCCGAACTCCGATCCAGCAAAGTGTCGGGGAAGAGTTCTATTAGCACGACGGCGTGGTGATGATCTTGATTTACTACCTTCGCAGGGCTTCGCCTAAGCACCGCTATGATATTATAGAGGACTATGGTGGAAGGGGGCACCGCACACGGCTAAGAATATGATCACGTGGATCAACTTGTGTGTCTGGGGTGCCCCCTTGCCCCCGTATATAAAGGATCAAGGGGAGGAGGTCGGCCGGCCCCTATGGCGCGCCAAGGAGGAGTCCTCCTCCTAGTAGGAGTAGGACTCCTACTAGGAGGGGGAAAGAAGTGGGGAGGGAGAAGGAAAGGGGAGCGCCGCCCCCCCTCTCCTAGTCCAATTCGGACCAGGGGGGAGGAGGCGCGCGGCCCACCTGGCTGCCCCTCTCTCTCTCCACTAAGGCCCATATGGCCCATTACTTCTCCCGGGGGGGTTCCGGTAACCCTCCGGCTCTCCGGTTTTCTCCGAAATCATCCGGAACACTTCCGGTGTCCGAATATAGCCGTCTAATATATCAATCTTTATGTCTCGACCATTTCGAGACTCCTCGTCATGTCCGTGATCACATCCGGGACTCTGAACTAACTTCGGTACATCAAAACTCATAAACTCATAATATAACTGTCATTGAAACCTTAAGCGTGCGGACCCTACGGGTTCGAGAACAATGTAGACATGACCGAGACACGTGTCCGGTCAATAACCAATAGCGGAACCTAGATGCTCATATTGGCTCCTACATATTCTACGAAGATCTTTTAGCGGTCAGACCGCATAACAACATATGTTGTTCCCTTTGTCATCGGTATGTTACTTGCCCGAGATTCGATCGTCGGTATCTCAATACCTAGTTCAATCTCGTTACCGGCAAGTCTCTTTACTCATTTCGTAATACATCATCTTGCAACTAACTCATTAGTTGTAATGCTTGCAAGGCTTCTGTGATGTGCATTACCGAGAGGGCCCAAAGATACCTCTCCGACAATCGGAGTGACAAATACTAATCTCGAAATACGCTAACCCAACATTCACCTTTGGAGACACCTGTAGAGCTCCTTTATAATCACCCAGTTACGTTGTGATGTTTGGTAGCACACAAAGTGTTCCTCTGGTAAATGGGAGTTGCATAATCTCATAGTCATAGGAACATGTATAAGTCATGAAGAAAGCAATAGCAACATACTAAACGATCTTGTGCTAAGCTAATGGAATGGGTCATGTCAATCAGATCATTCACCTAATGATGTGATCCCGTCAATCAAATAAGAACTCTTTGTCCATGGTTAGGAAACATAACCATCTTTGATCAATGAGCTAGTCAAGTAGAGGCATACTAGTGACGTTTGGTTTGTCTATGTATTCACACAAGTATTATGTTTCCGGATAATACAATTCTAGCATGAATAATAAACATTTATCATGATATAAGGAAATAACATAATAACTTTATTATTGCCTCTAGGGCATATTTCCTTCACATGTGACATGCCTCATCTTTACCATTAATGCATCTACCTATGAAGAGAGCAAAATAATGTATAGCAGGAAAGTGAATGCTCCCTATGGTAGCTTGTGTTATATCTCTAGATTACCCCACAGTTATACTAGCAAGAAAATCTCTAAATTCAGATTTGCGAGGTTCCCTGACACTACCCCATTGTGGAAGCTTGCAAGCAGTGGTAAAATCCTCTAAGTCCATAGTGTAAGAAATTTCATAAAGATCAAACAGGACAGTTGGAGAATTACGTGAAGATGAAAATTCAAACCTCCTCACAAAGGAACTAGTGAGATAGTGATACTGGCGGCACTTTTCTTCCTCGAAGCTCACAAGATCAGCATTACGCAAATATGCGTTAAATTCTTCCTTAATTCCCGCTCGATCCATAAAGTTTTCTGAAGGCCATTCACAAGGACGACCTGGAGCGTTTCTTGGTGGCTCATCATCAGCATCACGCACTGCAAGCCTGGGCTCTTGTTTCCTTGAAGAGCCACCTTGGTAGATTTTCCTAAACATATTTCTTCCTCTGAAAAATTTCTGAAATTTTTAGTAACTTCAAATAAAAGTGAACCAAACTCAATAAAATTGATAGAAACTACTCCTACAAGTGCCTAGAGCTTATATCATGCATCAAAACTACTTTTGACCATATAAATTTGACATGCAAGCTCAAGAACAGGGTCACCTAAGCAGCAAAAATTTGCAATGAATAAAACACTAGAACAAAAACTAATTGGACCAATGGAGGAGTCACATACCAAGGAACAATCTCCCCAAGCAGTTTTGTGAGAGGTGCTTTGAGCAAGGAGATGAAGAATGGCAGCAAAATGAGCTAGAACTCGTGCTTGAGTTGGATATTCGTGTTTGTGGGAGGAAGAAGAAGTGTGTTGGTGCAGGAATAAGTGGAGGGGGCCACCGTGGGCCCACGAGGCAGGGGGCGCACCCAGGGGGTAGGGCGCGCCCTCCACCCTCATGGCCAGGTGGATGCCCCCCGTGCTGTGTTCTTGGTGGCAAATATTCTCAAATATTCCAGAAAAAATCATATTTAAATTTCAGGGCATTTGGAGAACTTTTATTTTCGGGTATTTTTATATTGCACGGATAATTCAGATAACAGACAAAAAAAATACTATTTTTATTTTATTTAATATAAATAACAGAAAGTAAAAGGACGGTACACAAGGTTGTGCCTTCTAGTTTCATCCATCTCATGATCATCAAAAGGAATCCACTAACAAGGTTGATCAAGTGTTGTTAACGAACTCATTCTAAATAACATGGAACTGGAGAAATTTCGAATAACACTACGTTACCTCAATGGGGATATGCAAATCCCCAATAATAAGAATATCATATTTCTTCTTGTTAGTAGGAAGAGGAAATTCAAAACCTCCAAATATAATCGATGGAATTTTTCCAATAGAGTTGATACTATGAACTTGAGGTTGTTTCCTCGGAAAGTGTACCATATGCTCATTGCCATTAACATGAAAAGTGACATTGCCTTTAGTGCAATCAATAACATTCCCTGCAGTATTCAGAAAGGGTGTTCCGAGAATAATAGACATACTATCGTCCTCGGGAATATCAAGAATAACAAAGTCCGTTAAAATAGTAACGTTTGCAACTACAACAGGCACATCCTCACAAATACCGACAGGTATAGCAGTTGATTTATCAGCCATTTGCAAAGATATTTCAGTAGGTGTCAACTTATTCAAATCAAGTCTACGATATAAAGAGAGAGGCATAACACTAACACCGGCCCCAAGATCACATAAAGCAGTTTTAACATAGTTTCTTTTAATGGAGCATGGTATAGTGAGTGCTCCTGGATCTCCAAGTTTCTTTGGTATTCCACCCTTAAAAGTATAATTAGCAAGCATGGTGGAAATTTCAGCTTTCGGTATCTTTCTTTTATTTGTAACAATATCTTTCATATACTTAGCATAAGGATTCATTTTGAGCATATCAGTTAATCGCATACGCAAAAAGATAGGTCTAATCATTTTAGCAAGGCGCTCAAAATCCTCATCATCCTTTTTCTTGGATGGTTTGGGAGGAAAGGGCATGGGTTTCTGAACCCATGGTTCTCTTTCTTTACCATGTTTCCTAGCAACAAAGTCTTTCTTATCATAACATTGATTCTTTGATTGTGGGTTATCAAGATCAACAACATGTTCAATTTCTATATCATTACCATTGCTAGGTTGAGCATCATCATGAACATTATTATTAACATTATCACTAGTTTTAGGTTCATTACCAGATTGTGTTTCAGCATCAGAAATAGAAATATCATTTGGATTCTCAGGTGTTTCAGCAATAGGTTCACTAGAAGCATGCAAAGTCCTATCATTTTTCTTTTTCTTCCTTTTAGAAGGACTAGGTGCATCTATATTATTTCTCTGAGAATCTTGCTCAATTCCCTTAGGGTGGCCTTCAGGATACAGAGATTCCTGAGTCATTCTACCACCTCTAGTCATAACTTTAACAACATTATCATTTTTCTTACTGTTCAGTTCATTGAGCAAATCATTTTGAGCCTTAAGTACTTGTTCTACTTGAGTGGTAACCATAGAAGCATGTTTGCTAATAAGTTTAAGTTCACCTTTGACATTAGCCACATAATCACCCAAGTGTTCAAGCATATTTGAATTGTATTTCAATTGTCTACCAAAATAAGCATTAAAATCTTCTTGCTTAGCCATAAATTTATCAAACTCATCTAAGCATGGGCTAGCAAACTTAGTAAATGGTATTTCATCTTTATCATATCTATAGAGAGAATTTACCTTTACTACCTGTGTCGGGTTATCAAGACCATGTACTTCTTCAATAGGTAATGGATTAAGATCATATGTTTCTTCAACAGGCGGTAAATTAAGACCGTGTATTTCTTTAATAGGAGGTAAATTCTTAACATCTTCAGTTTTAATACCTTTTTCTTTCATAGATTTCTTTGCCTCTTGCATATCTTCAGGACTAAGAAATAGAATACCCCTCTTCTTCAGAGTTGGTTTAGGAGTAGGCTCGGGAGCTGGCTCAGGAAGTGTCCAATTATTTTCATTTGTCAACATATTATTCAATAGAATTTCAGCTTCATCTGGTGTTCTTTCCCTAAAAACAGAACCAGCACAACTATCCAGGTAATCTCTGTAAGCATTGGTTAGTCCATTATAAAAGATATCAAGTATTTCATTTTTCTTAAGAGGATGATCAGGCAAAGCATTAAGTAATTGGAGAAGCCTCGCCCAAGCTTGTGGGAGACTCTCTTCTTTAATTTGCATAGAGTTATATATATCCCTTAAAGCAGCTTGTTTCTTATGAGCAGGGAAATATTTAGCAGAGAAGTAATAAATCATATCCTGGGGACTAGGCACACAACCAGGATCCAGAGAATTAAACCATATCTTAGCATCACCCTTTAATGAGAAAGGAAATATTTTAAGGATATAAAAGTAACGAGTTCTCTCATCATTAGTGAATAGGGTAGCTATATCATTTAATTTAGTAAGATGTGCCACAAAAGTTTCAGATTCATAGCCATAAAAAGGATCTGATTCAACCAAAGTAATTATATCAGGGTCAACAGAGAATTCATAATCCTTATCAGTAACACAGATAGGTGAAGTAGCAAAAGCAGGGTCAGGTTTCAATCTAACATTAAGAGATTGCTGCTTGCATTTAGCTATTAACCTCTTGAGTTCATATCTATCTTTGCAAGCTAAAATTGCTAGAGCAACTTCTTTTTCAAAAACATAACCCTCAGGAATAACAGGTGATTCATATTCATTAGAGGGAGAGTCTTCATCACCACTTTCATCAATATTATCAGATTCAATATTTTCATTCTCTCTAACCCTAGCAAGTTGTTCATCAAGAAATTCACCAAGTGGCACAGTAGTATCAAGCATAGAAGTAGTTTCATCATAAGTATCATGCATAGCAGAAGTGGCATCATCAATAACATGCGACATATCAGAACGAATAGCAGAAGCAGGTTTAGATGTCACAAGCTTACTCAAAACAGAAGGTGAATGAAGTGCAGAGCTAGATGGCAGTTCCTCACCTCCCCTTGTAGTTGAGGGATAAATCTTGGTTTTTGGATCTCTCAAGTTCTTCATAAAGATAAGAAGATATAAATACCAAGTGACTCAAAGAATAGAGCTATGCTCCCCGGCCGCGGCGCCAGAAAATAGTCTTGATAACCCACAAGTATAGGGGATCGCAACAGTTTTCGAGGGTAGAGTATTCAACCCAAATTTATTGATTCGACACAAGGGGAGCCAAAGAATATTCTCAAGTATTAGCAGCTGAGTTGTCAATTCAACCACACCTGGAAACTTAATATCTGCAGCAAAGTGTTTAGTAGCAAAGTAATATGATAATAGTGGTAACGATAGCAAAGGGTAATGGTAGCAAAAGTAACGTTTTTGGTATTTTGTAATGATGATAGCAATAGCAACGGAAAAGTAAATAAGCGAAGAACAATATATGGAAAGCTCGTAGGCAATGGATCGGTGATAGAAAATTATGCCGGATGCGGTTCATCATGTAACAGTCATAACCTAGGGTGACACAGAACTAGCTCCAATTCATCAATGTAATGTAGGCATGTATTCCGAATATAGTCATACGTGCTTATGGAAAAGAAATTGCATGACATTTGTCCTACCCTCCTGTGGCAGCGGGGTCCTAGCGGAAACTAAGGGATATTAAGGCCTCCTTTTAATAGAGTACCAGACCAAAGCATTAACACATAGTGAATACATGAATTCCTCAAACTACGGTCACCACCGGTAAGTATCCCGATTATTGTCACTTCGGGGTTAACGGATCATAACACATAATAGGTGACTATAGACTTGCAAGATAGGATCAAGAACTCTCATATATTGATGAAAACATAACAGGTTCAGATCTGAAATCATGGCACTCGGGCCCTAGTGACAAGCATTAAGCATAGCAAAGTCATAGCAACATCAATCTCAGAACATAGTGGATACTAGGGATCAAACCCTAACAAAACTAACTCGATTACATGATTAATCTCATCCAACCCATCATTATCCAGCAAGCCTACAATGGAATTACTCACGCACGGCGGTGAGCATCATGAAATTGGTGACGGAGGAAGGTTGATGGTGACGATGGCGACGGATTTCCCTCTCCGGAGCCCCGAACGGACTCCAGATCAGCCCTCCCGAGAGGTTTTAGGGCTTGGCGGCGGCTCCGTATTGTAAAACGCGAAGAATCCTTCTCTCTGATTTTTTTCTCTCCGAAACCAAATATATAGAGTTGGAGTTGAGGTCGGAGGAGCTCCAGGGGGCCCACGAGGTAGGGGGCGCGCCCCCACCCTCGTGGCTAGGGTGTGGGCCCCCTGGTGTTCATCTTTTGCAAGGATTTTTTATTATTTCCAAATAGACGTTCCGTGAAGTTTTAGGTCATTCCAAGAACTTGTGTTTCTGCACATAAATAATGCCATGGTAATTCTGCTGAAAACACCGTCAGTCCGGGTTAGTTCCATTCAAATCATGCAAGTTATAGTCCAAAACAAGGGCAAAAGTGTTTGGAAAAGTAGATACGACGGAGATGTATCATGTAGTTGGTTTGATTGATTTGTTTATACATGTGGCTCTGTGTGCACAGCGGTGCCAACTCTCTCACATCGCGAGAGCGGTGCCAAAATCTTTTGATTTGACATCGATGCGTATTATGTGGCATACTTTTGCGAAATATGGCATCAGCCACATAGTGGAAGGCAACAAATTCCAAAGCTCTTCACTTACTCCTAGGTAAATGAGAGGAAAGAGAAAGAGAAAGAGAGAGAGAGAGAGTGAAAAAAATATCACTAGCCAGCCAACCCTATCGTATGAGCGAATGGTATTGGTACATCTTGATGACCCGACAATCTTATACAACCAGCTGCTCTAATATGTTCTCTTCTTTTGCAGATAAAAAAAGACCCGAAAGTGAAAAATGTGCTGCACTATAACAATCTCATCGAATGCCTTGATCTCCATCTTATAGAAATTGATTTGATCGACTACCGAGGCAACACATCTGAGATTAAATTGGCCAGGTTCTTTGTTCTGGAGGCAACTATGCTCAAGGTAATGAGGTTTGGCGTTCTCTGGCGCAACAATGAATGGCGTGCTGATCACCGCAAGCGTCTAAGCCTAAATGACAAAGTCTCCACAGAAGCTGAATTTGTTTTTGAAACATCAAGTGGCCAGAGACTCAAAAACTTATTTGCCCATTAGTGACTTGTCACGGCGGTGGATTTTAGTTTGTATGATAATGCTGCATCCACCTAAAGTAACGAAAGTTCTTACGTAAACTTCCTAGTAATTCCCTCTTCGTAGGTGCAACATTACTCCTAACATTTGTAATATGAGTTTGAAACTTGTAATATTGTTGTGTCCTATTACTGCGTTTTCAAATTCCTGTGAATCAAACAGGTCCTGAGTTGGTGATGATGTTGTGCCTGCCATCTTTCACCAATAGCCGCCGGATCTAGATATGACGCATACAAACCAAACTTATCCAGTTTTGCAAAAAGATGCCCGCACTTGTTCCCTATTTACAGAAAACTCCTTGTCTCTCACAATCAGCCTTATCTCCTCCCCACCACATCTAGAAGGCCATGGAAAAATCTGGTGCAATGGCCGCTGCCGGCGCTGTCCACCCCCCAATCTTGGTGTTCCGTGCAATGCACGTGTCACATCCCTAGTTCTAGTATGATCTAGGCTTGCTTTGTGCATCATGTTTAAGTTTCAAATGAAATTGAAATGGGGAATGTTTCAAACCCTAGCACCAAAGCAAATTCAAATAGATTCAAATTTAAATGGAATTTCAATGAACCCAAAATGCTCTTCAAAAATGTTCATGGTCTTTGGAAAATGTTGGAAACAACAACCAGAGGTGATGCACATTTTTGCTAAACATTTTGGATTTTTGAATGAACCCATATGTATTTGAATTGGAGCTGTTTAAATAATATAAATATTTTAAAGGCTCCAAAAATGTTGGAAATTGGTGAGCGCCTCTGGTATATTATAACTAGTGGTCACAAGGAATCCCAACATTTTTAGATTTGTGCTAGTATTTATTTTGAGTCAAAAACAAATGTCAGAAATAGAAAAGAAAACAAAAAAATGGGAAAACTTACCTAGGCCACTTACCCGAGGCCTGGCACTGTGCGGCCCAGCCAGCTGGCTCTGCCAGTCGTCGTCTCCATCGTGCTAGGAAGACGCCAAGCACGCGCTTGCCGCACGCGGCCACGCGCCTGGCCACCTCCTGCCTCCCTACTTGCTCCGCGACCCTTGCAGCGTCGCCATACCCCCCCAGGCCCCTCTCACTCTCCCTCGCCCTCATCCTCTCGTCTGTCACCCTCTCCCGTGACAGTCGAAGCACTACCATCACTGCCGACGCGCTCTCCGCCCTCCCCTCGCCCCTCCATCGTGTCCACGTGCTCCGCCACTGTGGGCTACGCCTCCTCGTCAAGGCGCACGGCGCCGGACGCCCTGGAACGCCGCCATCGCCATCGTCTTCCACCTCAGGCTCCGCCATCCACCACCGTCGATTCACCGTCACCAAGCCTGCCCCGAGCCCGCCGTGCTGCTTCGCGTGATCGCCGTGAGCATCTCCCCGTTTCCCCTCTCTTCTCCCCCTCGTTCTCGCGTCGTAGCCGTTGTTTCCACCCCGGCCGAAGCCATCGCCGCCGCAGCCCCTCGCTGTCGTGGCCACAGCTGCCGCAGCTCGCAGCCGAGCTCGCTGTTGCACTCAGTGCACTCCGGCGAGTCGAGCGGACCCGCTCGCAGCTCCTGTCGTGCCCCACAACACCCCGCGCGCACCTGGCCGAACTTCGGTCGCCGCACTCGTCATCGCCGGGGCCACTCCGGCCACTCCCTGGCCGCACTCGCCGCACGCGGCCACGCGCCTGGCCACCTCCTGCCTTCCTGCTTGCTCCGCGACCCTTGCAGCGTCGCCACACACCCCCCAGGCCCCTCTCACTCTCCCTGGCCCTCATCCTCTCGTCTGTCACCCTCTCCTGCGACAGCCGAAGCACTACCGTCGCCGCAGCTCACAGCCTACGCGCTCTCCGCCGTCCCCTCACCCCTCCGTCGTGTCCACGCGCTCCGCCGCTGTGGGCTACGCCTCCTCGTGGAGACACACGGCGCCGGACGCCCTAGAACGCCGCCATCGCCATCGTATTCCACCTTGGGCTCCGCCGTCCACCATCGTCGATTCGCCGTCACCAGGCCTCCCCCGAGCCCACCGTGCTGCTTCGTGTGATCGCCATGAGAATCTCCCCGTTTCCCCTCTCTTCCCCCCCTCATTCTCGCGACGTAGCCGTTGTTTCCACCCTGGCCGAAGCCATCGCCGCCAGAGCCCCTCGCCATCGTGGCCACCGCTGCCGCAGCTCACAGCCGAGCTCGCCATTGCACTTAGTGCACTCCGGCGAGTCGAGCGGACCCGCTCGCAGCTCCTGCCGTGCCCCACAACACCCCGCGCGCACCTGGCCGAACTTCGGTCGCCGCACTCGTCATCGCCGGGGCCACTCCGGCCACTCCCTGGCCGCACCACCACCATCGCCGGGGCCAAATCCCGCAGCGCACCGCCGCGTCTGGACTCGCCGGCGTCTAAACGCCGGCGACCGCTGACCGTTGACCGGCGTGGGTTGACCTCACTGCCCGGTTTGACCTCCCCCCCTCTCTCACTGACTTGCGGGCCTCGCCCGGCTAATTACTCCAGTTAGCACTAATTAACTAGTTAGTTTAGTTATTTCAGTCACTAACTAGTGGGCCTTGCCCAGTTAGTTAGGACTAACTAACTTAGTTAGTTGACTGGGTCACTAACCAGTGGGACCCACTGGTCAGGTTTGACCTGGTCAGCCCCGTTGACTCGCTTACATCATGCTGACATAGTGCTGACGCAGTTATTCATTTTCTGGTATTAAAATAAATTAGGAAAATCCAAAAAATGATATAAACTTCTAAAATTCATAGAAATTCAACCGTAGCTCAGAATGAAATAATTTATATATAAAAAATTATCAGAAAAATGCAAGGAATCCATTTATGCCAGTTCCATGCATGAAAAACGAACTTATACATGCTGTATAAGTGAAAACATAATATGGGCATTTTAAATGCTTCATTTTGATTTGCATTTGAATCTTTGATACAAATGGGCTTCAACCAACTTGGTAGCATCTTGCATTCGCCCAAACACTAGCATTTGCACATGTCATGTTCATGCATCATATTGTTGCATTTGTTTGTGTATTGATTGCAGGCACCGTTTCTTCTCGATAGGTTCCACTCCGGAAGGTGTTCCCGAGTACCTGTCAGAGGAGCAGTGCCCCTTCGTTGATCTATCAGGCAAGCAATCCCCCTTGAGCATTTCGATAAAATCCCACTCTCTCGCTCCCGCTCCTTATACTGCATTAGGACAACGATGATTCAACTACTACTTTTCTGTTGCGGTAGTTGAACCCATTCCTCTACATGACCTGTCATTGCCACAATAAATAGTTGAAACCCACTAGCATGAGTAGGAGTTGCTTGAGCCTTGGTGTGCCTACTCATCCATGCTTGTTTTATTTGTACCAGCTATGCTTAGAGTTGTGTCAGGTCTGATTCATCGGGAATGAATCGGAGTGGTGAACATGTCCTACCGATAAAGGCTAAGTGTGTGAACACGTTTTGGTAAAGGTAGCGATGAGAGGCCATGTAGGAGTACATGGTGGGTTGTCTCATTGGAACCGTCCCTAAGCACTGAGTTCTGTGTATGTTATCCAAGTCCATTTACTACCACACATTGGGTTCCAGTTATCCGGCCCCTCTCGGCTTATTAATCTACTTGATCTCTGTCCAGGAGTCGCAACTAGTTTCTGGCGTTTGTAGGTAGTGCTAGTTGTCTACCAGGTGGTGTCCGACGGGACGGGCTTGGGACAGACTTGGCACCGTGGCATGGTGTACCAAGTGGCACCCGGATGGTGGGCTTGGGAACCCTGCACACATCGTTTGGGGCCGTACTGGAGACTTCGGCCGGAACTCCTTGCAGATGGAACTCGAATAGGTGATAAACCTGGACGAGAGACTTGTGTGGTTAGTCAGGTCATGGCCGACACCCTCGCCCGGCTTCCGCTTGAAGGTTGCCGAGGTACATGACGTGTACAGGGCGATAAGTGGCGAGAGCGTGTGTGAAGAAGTACACCCCTGCAGGGTTAAAATTATCTATTCGAATAGCCGTTTTCCTCGGATATGGAAACTTGGAGGACTTATGTAGTACATAGACAACTTGAAGTGGATACTCTAAAATACGCAAGATAAGAGTGAGTGCTATGGATGGCCTTCTCGTAGGGAGACGGGAACAGATCCATAGTGGAGTTTTGATATGGTGAATATGTGGACTCGTGTGCGTCTTCTCACCTCAAAGAAGTTTCTGATACTCGTAGTATAGGTTAGCCACTGAGTCAAAGCTGGCTTGCTGCTGTTAAAACTCCACCACCCTCTTTGTTGACAATGTTGCATATGTAGATAGTTCTGATGTAAGACTTGCTGAGTACCTTCGTACTCACGTTTGCTTATTTATGTTTTGCAGTTGGTTACACTAGTGACTACGATGAGTAGCTTGTATCCCAGCTACGATCTTGTACCCTTGGGAGGATCTTGTAGATAGTCAGGCTTCTCAGCCTTTTTCTTTTGTAGTTGTCTGTACTCAGACATGTAATGCTTCCGTTGCTTGTATGCTCTGAATGATGGGTCATGAGACCCCTGTTTGTATTGCATGCTATGTGGCTCTTCTGGGCCTTTATCTATATGAGTTTGAGTTATGTTGTGATGCCAAGTTGTACCGCACCTACTTGCATGTTATGAGTACGTGTAACGTGTATTGCTATGTGTGGGATCCGACAATCTAGTTGTTTTTCCATGGTAGCCTCTCTTATGGGGAAATGTAGTCTAGTGCTTCCACTGAGCCTTGGTAGTCCGCTACAGCCCGGTTTACCGGAGTCCTGTTAGCCCAGCACTACTGCTTCGGAACACGTAGACTGTCCGACATGTGATTCACTTCGTTCCTATGTCTGTCCCTTCGGGGAAATGTCACGCGGAGACATCCGGAGTCCTGTTAGCCTGCTACAGCCCGGGTTCCCGGAGTCCTGTTAGCCCAGCTGCTACAGCCCGGATTCATACGCTGTTGACCGACATGCTCGAGGTTGATTCATGTATGTCTGTCCCTATAAGTTAGTGCCACTTTGGGTTCATGACTAGTCATGTCGGCACGGGTTCTCTGTCATATGGATGCTAGCGACACTATCATATACGTGAGCCAAAAGGCACAAACGGTCCCGAGCCAGGTAAGGTGGCACCCGTGGGGATACCATGCATGAGGCCGCAAAATGATATGATGTGTTACATGCTAGATCGGTGTGACATAGGATCGGGGTCCCGACAGCGTTGGTATCAGAGCTTGACTGACTGTAGGATTACCAAGCCAAACTGGTCGAAGTTGAGTCTAGAAATGCTTTAGTTTATATAAGGGAATTGATTGTGGAAGGGAACATAAGGCTCTTTTTACTCCTTTACCTCATGTCATTCTTTCTGAGTCAGCCTCTTCTTTTCTACGAGGGTTAAGGACTAGGCTTCTCCTCTATCTCTTAGGATGACATGTTATTAAACCGTAAAGTCTTAGGATTGTTGGGTTTGTGTCTCCGTACACTTCTACTACTTCCATGTGTCATCAGTTTGACCCAGAACCTTGATATTATGATGCTGAGTGATTATGCTATTCCTTTGATGAATGTCTCAAAAATCCTTTTTGAGCATTTACAGCCGTTATGCTGCCGAAATTGTCCTAGGATTTCAAGAGTTTCCAATGCTTTTGCATTACATTCCACATCCTTATGTCAATGCTAATTCCATCCTTGTTTCCTTGGTTTCTGTGCCAGGATGTCGTCTGCTAACCGAGGTTCAATTGCTCATAGCAAGAACCACGGCGATGGTAGGGATGAGGATCCTCCTGACCAGCCTTTGATGGCAGAGTTCTTGTTAGCATCCAAGAGGAACAAGCGTGATACTAACCGCTTGCTGGCATAGATTGAGCAGAACACCGCACATCAGCGTAAGAAGTTGGTTTCCATCACCGACTTCATTGGTCTGAAACCACCCACCTTCCATCATTCCATTGAGCCACTCGATGCAGATGACTGGCTCCGTAGCATCACTCTTAAGCTGTGTTTTGCGAACGTGGCTGAAGGTGACAAGGTCACCTATGCTACCTATCACCTAGAAGGTCCTGCTAGTATTTGGTGGCAGAGCTATGAGGCTATGCTTCCAGCTGGCTAGATTCCTACCTGGAAGGATTTCATCGAGGCTTTTCGTGAGCACCACATTCCTCAGGCTCTCATTGACCGCAATAGGGAAGATTTCTATAGTTTTACCCAGGGTAAGATGCCTGTTGATGCTTACAGTGGAGAGTTTGGAAGCCTCGCCCGCTATGCTACACAAGAAGTGTCCACGGACGCCAAGAAGCAGGCTAGATTCTGGAAGGGTCTCAACCCCAAGCTGCGTTGTGATCTCCACCTGCACCATTATGATACATTCGAGGCTCTTGTGAACAAGGCCAACAATGTAGAGATAGCTCAGCTCACTTACGAGGAGTCTCGTAAGCACAACCGTGATCTGGGTTCTTCCTCCCGCTCTGGCTCTCAGAAGCGGTGGATTTGGATTCCGAACTCAGGTCTTCCACCTGGTTATGCACCGAGGCCATCCGATGTGGCGCCTCACCCAGCTCAGCAACGTGCTCCACCCAGGCCTATTAGTGGACCACTTGCCAAAGTAGGTCTACATCCTACCTCAGGAACTTGCTTCACCTGCGGAGAACCAGGACACTATGCACGTGACTGCCCTCAGTCCAGTTATACTCCACCCCAGTCTGAGAGGTCTGTTGGCCGTGAAAAGCCATCGGGCAAGATGATCAGTACCAAGCCAGCCACCACTGAACAAGCATGTGTGCACCACGTCTCAGCTACAGAAGCTCAAGATGATCCCGACGTTGTACTGGGCACGCTTCTTGTCAATTGTCACTCATCTTCAGTTCTGTTCGATACTGGAGCGTCTCACTCCTTCATATCCGAAGGTTATGCTTGGTTGCACGACATGTCATTTTGTGATATGCCAACTCCAAAATAATGCAGACTCCTAGTTCCAAATGGCAAACCTCCAAGGTAAGTCATGGTAATGAAATCCTTGTTGACATATTAGTATTTCTTGCTTCTTTGATATATCCCAAGTCTTCAGATATTAACATCATCTTGGGCATGGACTGGATGAACACTCATCATGCCAAGATCGATTGTTACACTAGATCTGTTCAACTTACACATCCATCTGGCAAAATAGTCACCGTCTCCACTAGAGTTGCAAAGTGTCAACTCTATTCTCTTAATGCCAGCCATCTTCCAGACCTTGAAGATATTCCGGTAGTCCGTGACTCCCGGATGTCTTTCCAGAAGAACTGCCAGGTGTCCCACCTGACAGAGATGTAGAGTTTGTCATAGAACTTATCCCAGGAACTGTTCCAATCTCTAGGAGACCATACAAGATGGCACCTTTGGAGTTAGCCGAGCTTAAGAAACAGCTTGATGAGTCCTTGCAAAAGGGTTTCATCCATCCCAATTCTTCTCCTTGGGCTTCTCCTGTCCTCTTCGACAAGAAGAACGATGGTACATATCAGATGGTTGTAGATTATCATCCCGTTAATTTGGTTACGATAAAGAACAAGTATCCGCTTCCCAGGATCAACGACCTGTATGATCAGCTCGCTGGATCCTCAGTCTTTTCTAAGATGGATTTGAGGTTAGGCTACCACCAAATCAAAATCAGAAATGGGGACATCCCCAAAACGACCTTTGTCACTCGCTATGGTCAATACGAGTACACCGTGATGTCTTTCGGCCTAACCAATGCTCCAGCCACTTTCTCCCGCTTGATGAACTCGATCTTTATGGAGTACTTAGATAAGTTCGTCGTGGTTTACCTCGATGATATTCTTATTTACTCAAAGAACGAGGAAGAGCATGCCCAACATCTTAGACTTGTGTTAGAAAAACTCAGAGAGCACCGCCTTTATGCCAAGTTCTCCAAGTGTGAATTTTGGTTGCCAGAAGTGACCTATCTAGGCCACGTGATCTCTAGTAAGGGCATTGCTGTCAATCCCAAGAGAGTTAAAGCCGTTCTCGATTGGACTCCACCGAAACGGTCAAACAAGTTAGGAGTTTCCTTGGTCTAGCCAGTTATTGTCGCCGCTTTGTTGAAAACTTCTCCAAAGTGGCCAAACCCCTCACAGAACTTCTCAAGAAAGATAAAAGGTTTGAGTGGACCCCACAGTGTGAGCACAGTTTTCAGGAACTGAAAAGACGCCTGACTTCTGCGCCCATACTCGTGCCACCGTATTTCACTAAAGACTTTGTTATCTATTGCGACGCTTCGCGTCAAGGACTAGGTTGCATTCTTATGCAGGATCGTCATGTGATTGCCTATGCATCTCGACACTTGCATCCACATGAGGAAATTATCCTACACATGATCTAGAGCTTGTAGCCGTAGTCTATGCACTTAAGACTTGGTGACATTACCTTCTTGGTAACCGTTGCGAAATCTACACTGACCATCATAGTCTCAAGTATATCTTCACCCAACCGGATCTGAATCTCAGACAGAGACGTTGGTTGGAGTTGATCTCGGATTACGATGTAGGAATCACCTACACCCCGGGCAAAGCCAATGTCATGGCTGATGCTTTAAGTCGTAAATCCTATTGCAACAACCTCGTGTTGAAACAATGTCAACCACCCCTCCATGAGGAATTCTGTAAGCTTAACCTTCACATAGCTCCTCATGGTTCCCTTTCTACGTTGGTGGCGAAACCTACCCTTACGGATCAGATCATAGAGGCTCAGAAGCATGATACGGGAATCTCCCGGATCAAGAAAAATATTTCCAAGGGAGTTGCTGGTTGTTTCTCTATGGATGAACGAGGTGTTGTTTACTTTGGAAACCGTTTGGTGGTTACCAAATGTCAACAGATGCAGCAACTGATCCTTAAGGAGGCCAATGAATCTCCTCTCACGATTCATCCCGGCAGGGAAACAACGATGTCGCGATGGTCGACGGCTACGGGGAAGCAGCGCTGGGACTCTGGACGGATCCGAAGTTGGAGCCGCTCCGGTGCCGTGAACAACAGCGGGGGTAAATCGACTCCGGTACAGTTCACGGGGCCATCGTCGAGGCAGCTCCAGTAGCACGGAGTAAGAGGCACATGGCCCAGTGCACGACGGCAAATGGACAGCGTCTCCGACATTAGGGAGGAGGGCGGTTGTGAAATTGGTGCGGTGGGGGGGTGTCGGTGTCAAAATGGCGGATCTCAGGCAGGGGGTCCCGAACTGTGCATCTAGGATCGATGGTAACAGGAGACAGGGGACACAATGTTTACCCAGGTTCGGGCCCTCTCTATGGAGGTAAAACCCTATGTCCTGCTTGATTGATATTGATGAATATGAGTGTTACAAGAGTGGATCTACCACGATATCATAATGGCTAAACCCTAGAAGTCTAGCCTATGTAGGTATGGTAATGAGTATATGTGATGTCCTTTCCGGACTACCCCCTTCGGTTTATATAGACACCGAGGGGATCTAGGGTTTACATGGAGTCGGTTACATAAGAAGGAATCTTCAGTCACCAAGCTTGCCTTCCACGCCAAGTAGAGTCCAATACGGACACGGTGCAGTCTTTGGCCTTCATGTCTTCACAGCCCACCAGTCCGGCCCATGGATAACAGGCCGGACGCCCGAGGACCCCTTAGTCCAGGACTCCCTCAGTAGCCCCCGAACCAGTCTTCAATAACGAGGTGCCCGACACACATACTGTCTTCGGCATTGGAAGGCGGGTTCTCCCTTCGACGATCTCCAAGTATGTATTCGGCCATTGATCCAATGTCGCCTCCTTGGCTTCTACGCGTTGAATAATCTTTGTCCTCCACGTGTTGAGTGAATGTGGAAAGTCAGGGTATTTTTGTGAATAACACCGCCTTCATGTGAGGAAGAGCGCCTATTTAAAGAGATTGGAACCCAGATCCATTCAGCGCTACGCAAAAGAAATCCCAGAGACTGCTTTAGGAGAAACCATTCCGGCATGGCTAGTGCTCCCAGCTCCTCCGCTCGTCCCGGACCAGAGAAAGGCGAGTGGGAGAGGTGTTCCGTGTCTCATAGCCATTTGGCGAAGTTTCAAACGTAGGGATTCCTTCCCCATGCATATATAGTCCCCGTTCGATCGGGGCTAGCTTCCTTCAATGAGGGGACTCAGGCAGAGGACTTCCCAAATCTGTCTGGGGGAGCGAGTGTGTTTTGTCCCCTACCTGCTAAGAGGCGTCGGATTTCCAATCCATCCGTTCCTCTGAGGGCTTCTGGAATATTACGGCCTCCAGCTGCACGACTTCACTCCGGCCTCTATTCTGCACATTGTGGGTTACGTCGCTTTATGTGAACTTTTCCCGGGTGTCGAGGCTCACTTCGAGTTGTGGAGGAAGCTGTTTTGTCTTGTCCCGCGCAATCACAAAGGGTCAATATTTGAAGTGGGTGGAGCCGAAGTGTGGTGTGTCGCCGATACTGGATATCCATCCGGCACACCGAGGAAGGCACCTGATGAATGGCCCTCTGAATGGTTTTATATAGAGGACATTGCGCTTCCTGACCCGATTCGAAAGGGTCTTCCTGAATTTGCTCATGTCCCATTGAAGAAACGCCACAGTTGGCGTCCCCAGAGTCTTGAAGAGGAAGACGACGCGGAGGTTCGTCAGCTAATGAGCAGGATAAGAGAGCTCACTCAGTCCGGACTCACAGTAATCGAGGTTATGGCGACTTCCATAGCGCGAGGGGTTCAACCGCTCCAATACAGAGGGCTTCCATGTGGCACTATAATGGGGAGGACGACGCTTCTCGCTGCGGCCGGAAAGGTTCGGATACCACTGTCGCTTTGGCTAAGATATTAGCCGAACTGTTCCAAGGGGAGAAAAAGGAATTTCTCCGCATCAAATCTAGATATGGGTACTCTATGTATAACCCTCCCAGCTGGGTAAGGCCCGACCCCTTCATTTTTTACTTCTTCCATCTTCAAATTGCTTTTGATAAACTTCTAGCTTGTTTGCTTAAGACAGCACTGGAAAAAGGTCACCGAGGGATTTTATAGTCCCGCCCCACAGCCAGAGGACCACAACCGGGAGCTAGATCCCAGGTTCGAAGAGGACACATATATATTTGTGGTGCTTGCGGAGGTAGTGTTCTACCAGACCAGCTACGACGGCACAGAAGTGGCCATCACCGCAGACTATCGAGGCCTTCTTCCTGCTTCTCGGGTAAATAATTAAGAAATCACCTTCTCTAAAAGAGTGCTCTTACTCCATCTCACACATCGCACCGTATCGTGCTTCACAGGGGAGACGTTCGGCGGCTTCAAAGTGATCGGCTCCCGCGCCGGACAATCCTTCCAAGAGGATAGCAAATGAAGACACGGCCGCGCCTTCATCGAAGAGGTATGAATTCGCCAACTTGCCCCTGAGCAGTCACGTCCAACCGTGACCTTCGCGTTTTCCATTTGTCAGGAGGAAGGCGCATCGGACTGTATTCGGGGGTCCGAGCGGCCGTACTTCCCACAACCAGGATTCAAATCCCGCCGTGAAGATGGGGGCTGATGCAGGGGCGACGCCGAACTGTCCTCCAGCTGAGGATTCGGATGATGTATCGGTCACCAACTCGGAAGTGGAGAGTGCTATGAATCATCGGCACCACCGGGCCATTTTACAAGATCCTGGCTTTTCGGAAGTCGTTTAACGCCTTCAACTTAGCCGATGCGTACATCCGGGCTGCTCGAGATGGGATTAGTAGGGCCACAAAGCAACATCTGAAAGATGTGCAGGTAAATTCGCTTTGTTTGACTACGAAAACCATATGCCAGTACCCCCGAGACATAAAGGAGTTGAATCAACTGATTTAAGGATCAATGTACAACCAGGTTCTTACGGAGAAGAATACCCAGCTGGCTCAGGAACTAGAAAAGTGTCAGCACCAGCTGCTTGCTGCTAATGCCGAACTGGAGAAATACAAGGCATCTGCAGGTAATATTTTCCTCCATCGAAAATTCATAAGGCTACACCGATAGTGTGAATCTGGGTTCTAATCTTTGTGTTGGGTCGTTTAGACCAAGTACAAGAGCAGCTGGACGCCGCTCGAAGCGAAGAACACGGAGCGAAAAAGCTGCTAGCAGCGGGCGAGCATGTGTTGACAAAGGTCGTTGAAGAGAAAAAAAAACTCCGGAATTCGAACATCAACCTAGGCGTAGAACTGAATGATGTGCGAGTGCAGCTAGCCAACTCCGCGAAGGAGAACAAGAAGCTCCAAGGCGGCATATTCAGTATGTGGCCGCTTTTATCTTACAACATTTTGGAGGCAGCGATAGCTGATATAGAAGTAATTGCAAGTTTGTTGACGAACCGCCCCGAAGAGGAAGTGTCCGGATCATCAAATGATCTTCTGGAGGAGCTGTCGCAGTTGCACGAGAAAGCTCGGCAGGCTATGCGGAGTGTAGCCAAGGCTTTATGGCCATCCGACTCCCCTCCAGGAAGCATGGAGAAGCTGGTAGAGCTGTTCAAGGGAGCGTGGCAGCGTATCCGGCTGTGGAAGATATCTGCCTGCCGAGAGGGTGCGCGAGAGGCCTGGGCCATGGTGAAGACGCGCTATACCAAGCTGGATCCTAATCACATGGCTCGTGTCAGGCTAGTAGGGCCGAATGGGGAAGAAATTCCCATTAGTATAGTATATGACCAAGTAGAGGTGGCCGCCAAATATTCTCAACAGGATTGTAAGTTAGACTGCCTGTTGGAAGGTCTAGAGGAAGAGGTGTTCGATTCCAAGTGACTGTGTACCTTTCTTATCCTAGCTGAATTGTATATCATTTGTCATGGTAGACCTTTGCGCTTGAACCTCCGGACTCTAAGGTGTGGAGTGTTTCCGAATACCGTCGCGGCCGAATAGGCCGGGGTATGCTTGGAAAACTAGGCGTATGGGTCATAGTTGCTTGAACAGACAAGTTGTATCCGGCTAGCTATGTTATATTACATGGATATCGTAAGAAACATCTTCCAGAGAGGATAGTTCCGTTAAGGGTTCCTTTCCCTGGGTGTGCATGCATTTAATGTACATGTCGGAATTGTGATGCGAGCAACACAGTTCGTATAACTTCTGGGGGTGCACAATGGAGTGAGTTTAGAAAACATCTTTAATTCACCAACGGATTATTCCCTTAAGAACGCTAGCTTTCGGCTTCACCTAGTCTGAGGTACACATCCGGATGACCCGACAGTAACAATCGCAGAGGTGCTCCCTTTATGACCTAGCCGAACTAATGGGAACGTAGGTCATAAGCACAGGAGCTAGGCAACCCAGCTTGGCCAAAACTTAAGTCATATCGATGCATATAGTGGCAAAGAAAAGGTACATATGTAAAAACTCATATGTGAGGAGCTTGATGCTTAAGGAATGACAAGAACTTCTGTCTGAGAAGCCCCCAGGTACAAGTGGCATACATGTTTAAAGATGTATGTGCCAATGGTGTGCGGTCTAGCCGTACTTACAGCTTTTAAAGCGAGAAAAAGAAAGTAATCGGAAAAGAGAGAAAAAATAATGGAAACTACAGGGGAGGAGGAGACGAACAATGAGTTTAGCGCTAGGCGTAGAATCTCCGGAGTCTGGCCGCGTTCCAGGGGTTCGGCTCGAGGCGATTGTCTGATGCATCGCGAAGACGGTACTCTCCTCCGGTGAGAACTTCGTCAATTATGAAGGGACCCTCCCATTTGGGCTTGAGTTTGTCCTTTTTTTCTCCGGGAGGCGTAGAACGAGTTTGTTGAGGTTGTAAGTCTTGGCCCATACTTCTCTGCTTTGATATCTTCGAGCCTGCTGTTGGTAAACTACTGAACGAGCTTTTGCGACATTGCGTTCCTCCTCCAGGGCATATAGTATGTCCCGCCGATCGATCTCGGCTTCTCTCTCTTCGTACATACGCACTCTAGGTGAGTCGTGAATAATATCGCAGGGCAATACGACCTCTGCACCATACACCATGAAGAAAGGTGTGTACCCAGTAGTACGGTTGGGTGTGGTCTGCAGCCCCCAGAGTATAGAGTCGAGCTCCTCAACCTAGTGTTTGTATGATTCTTTCAAAGACCGCACTAGTCTGGGCTTGATGCCGCTCATAATAAGATCGTTGGCGCGTTCTACTTGACCGTTGGTTTGTGGGTGGTAGACGGAGGCGTAATCGAGTTTGATAGCCAGAGTAGTACACCAGGTTTTTACCTCGTCAGCTGTGAAATTGGAGCTGTTGTCAGTGATGATGCTATGTGGGACACCATAACGGTGCACAACATCGGATATGAAGTCTATCACCGGGCTGGACTCAGTCGTTTTGACTGGTTTAGCCTCTATCCACATGGTGAATTTGTCCACCATAACCAGCAGCTATTTTTTCTTATGGCTTCCCCCTTTAAGGGGTCCAACCATGTCGAGTCCCCAGACCGCGAAAGGCCAAGTGACGGGGATTGTTTGTAGGGCAGTGGGGGGCATATGGCTTTGGTTGGCAAAGAGTTGGCATCCGACACAATGTTGGATAAGGTCCTGTGCATTCGCTCGGGCCGTCGGCCAATAAAACCATGTACGGAAGGCCTTGCTAACAAGGGCCCGAGCTGCGGTGCGGTGACCGCCGAGTCTGGCATGAATTTCAGCCAAGAGCTGCCGCCCCTTTTCCTTGGATATACATCGTTGAAGGACTCCAGTGGCGCTTTTCTTGTAGAGTTCTCCGTCATGAACCTTGTAGGACTTCAAGCGCTGGACAATGCAGTGGGCCTCATTCTGGTCCACAGGAAGCTCCTTCCTATTAAGGTAGGCCAGGAAGGGTTCGATCCATGGGGCAATGACTTCCATGATGAGATGTGCCAATGGTGTTATGTCGATGTTTCCAGGATCTGGGGTTATGTTTGGGTCCGGACTAGTATTGTCGTTTTCCCCCTGCCACACCACGGATGGCTTGAAGAGCCTTTCCAGGAAGATATTAGGTGGGACGGGGTCGCGCTTAGCGCCAATACGAGCAAGATCATCCGCCGCTTGATTACTTTCTCGAGCCACGTGATGGAACTCGAGCCCCTTGAACCGGGCTGACATTTTTATGACTGCGTTGCGATACGCTACCATCTTCGGATCTTTAGCGTCAAAATTTCCATTTATTTGATATATTGCAAGGTTTGAGTCCCCCCCCCCCCCCGCAGTTCTAGGCGGTGTATGCCCATGGAGACAGCCATCCGGAGACCATGCAATAAGGCCTCGTATTCGGCCGCGTTATTGGAGTCTGTGTATAGTATTTGTAGAACATATTGGACGATGTCTCCGGTGGGGGACATTAAAACGACACCCGCTCCTAACCCTGCCAGCATTTTGGAGCCGTCGAAGTGCATGACCCAATTGGAGTATGTGCCGTACTCTTTAGGGAGTTCGGCCTCTGTCCATTCGGCAATGAAGTCAGCCAGAACTTGGGATTTGATAGCTCGACGTGGTTTGTATGTAATGTCGAATGGCAAGAGTTCAATGGCCCATTTGGCAGTCCGGCCCATAGCGTCGCAGTTGTTTATAATGTCGTTGAGTGGTACTTCGGAGGCCACCGTGATCGAACACTCCTGGAAGTAGTGGCAGAGCTTTCGGGATGCCATGAAGACCGCGTATGCTATTTTTTGATAATGAGGGTACTGGGATTTGCATGGTGTAAGGACAGTAGACACGTAGTATGCTGGCTTCTGAAGCGGGAATTTATGTCCGTCCTGTTCTTGTTCAATGAAGAGTACGGCGCTCACCACCTGATGTGTTGCTGATATGTATAATAACATATGTTCGCCAGCGTTTGGTGCGGCCAGGATTGGATTGCTCGCAACAAGGGTTTTTATTTCTTCTAGTCCGGCTGTTGCCGCGTCCGTCCACTCGAAGTGGTCGGTTCACCGTACAAGGCGATAGAGTGGCAGTGCCTTTTCTCCTAATCTGGAGATAAAGCAGCTTATAGCTGCCACGCAACCTGCAAGTTTTTGAACTTGTTTAAGGTCTGTTGGTTTAGACAATTGTGACAAAGCTCGAATTTTGGCTGGGTTTGCTTCGATTCCCCTATTGGAGACGATGAAGCCCAGTAGTTTTGCAGCGGGGACGCCGAAGACACACTTTTCCGGGTTGAGCTTGATGTCATACGCCCTGAGGTTGTCGAAGGTAAGAAGTAAGTCGTCTATTAGTGTTTCCACGTGCCTGGTTTTGATGACGATGTCATCAATGTAAGCTTCTACTGTTTTGCCAATCTGTTTCTCCAGGCATGTTTGAATCATGCGCTGATATGTGGCGACGGCGTTCTTGAGCCCAAAGGGCATGGTATTGAAGCAGAATGGCCCGTATGGGGTAATGAATGCTGTTGCAGCTTGATCCGATTCTTTCATTTTGATTTGATGGTATCCGGAGTATGCATCAAGGAAACACAGTGAGTCATGTCCTATGGTGGTGTCAATGATTTGATCAATGCGGGGGAGGGGGAAGGGATCCTTAGGGCAGGCTTTGTTGAGGTCTTTGAAATCGACGCACAGGCGCCAGGATTTGTCCTTCTTTGGTACCATCACTAGGTTTGCCAGCTAGTCCGGATGTTTAATTTCTCTAATCAATCCGGCCTCAATGAGTTTGGCTAGCTCCTCCCCCATGGCTTGTGGCTTGGGTTCGGAAAAGCGCCGCAGTGTTTGCTTAACCGGTTTAAACCCCTTTAATATATTGAGGCTATGTCCGGCCAGCTTGCGTGGGATCCTTGGCATGTACGAAGGGTTCCAGGCAAATATGTCCCAGTTTTCGCGCAAGAATTCTCGTAGTGCGGCGTCAACTGTTGGGTTCAGTTGAGCTCCGATGGATCCTGTCTACTTGGGGTCCATTGGGTGGACCTGGAATTTGACTATTTCTTCTGCTGGTTTGAACGAGGTGGATTTGGGGCATTTGTCGAGGATCACGTCATCCCTGTCCACTGTGGAGCGTAGTGCGGTTAATTCTTCGTCCGCGAGGGCTTCGGATAGCGCCTCCAGGACTAAGGATGCGGTTTTGATTTCAGCGCGGAGTGCTATGCCCGGATCACCGACGAGAGTGATTATACCGTTTGGTCCGGGCATTTTGAGCTTCATATATCCATAGTGAGGTATAGCTTGGAAGCGTGTAAAAGCATCCCGCCCCAACAGGGCGTGATATCCGTTGCTGAAAGGGGCCACTTGGAAGGTTATTTCTTCGAACCAATAGTTCTCCGGTGATCTGAATACCACATCAAGTGTGATTTTGCCCGCGCACCGCGCCTCCTGACTAGGAATAATTCCCCGGAAGGTTGTGTTACTTTGTTTGATGCGGCTCCTGTCTATTTCCATTTTATGGAGTGTGTCCTCATAAATGAGATTTAGTCCGCTGCCGCCATCCATGAGGACCTTCGTGAGTCGAAACCCATCCACGATGGGGCCGAGGACTAACACGGCTGGTGTTCGTGTTGTTCTGTACTTTGGTTCGTCACCGGCGTTGAATGTTATAGCCGTGTCGTTCCATGGGTTTATTACAGCAATTTGGCAGACTTCGTTAAGCTCACGAAGTGCCCTTTTGCGCTTGTTATTTGAAGCGAATGTCTCGAAGACTGTCAATACCCTTGGGTCGTCTTCTTCTAGGGGGTGTTGTTCTGGGGCGTCCTTGATAAGGATGTCCTCGCTGCTCTTGGCTACCTGTCATAGTATCCAACATGCTCTAAGGCTGTGGGTTGCCACGGTATCTGTTGTTGTATGTATTTTGCATGGGCCATCGAGCCACCCTTCCAGAACAGTGCCTTGCCGTATAGTGGCTTTGTGTTTTTTGACTGTTGGATTGGGCGTGCCACGAGGGTACGCCCTTTTTGCCTATAGGGGAAGTTGGGTTGGGGCTGGTGGTTCCCAGCGAGCTACTCGAGTTTCCCAGGCACTTTCCATCACGCAGTATTTTTGTACGATGGTTGCTAAGTCAGCAAATTTCAGTATGCGCGGCGATTGACAGCGTTGAGGATTCCTTCTTCCGCACAGTTTTTGCAGAACGCTGATATTGCGTCCTCTTCACGGCAATCCTTTACCTTGTCCTTGACAAGGAGGAATCTGGCCCAAAAGTGGTGGACCTTCTCCTGAGGTTGCTGTTTTATGCTCATGAGAGCCTCAATATCCGGGTGGGCGGGTGGAATTAAATTCAAACCCCGACCTAGCTGGTTGTCCGGAGTCCGAAGACCTTCTGGACTAGACAGTCCGGTTTCTGGAATATCTTCCGATTGTTTGGAACCGCCGTCCAATGCTATGTTTGAAGGGCTAGTTGTGTCCTTTCGTGGGTGAGTATCCGGCTCTTCATGAACGGCGACCCGAACATAGTCCGTCTTCAATATAGAAGAAGACTCGCTGTCCTGCTCCAGGACTGCCGTGATCTGGTGGGTGACCGGTGGGATTTCGGTTTCTCCCTGATCGGTTTTAGGCCCGATCTGATCATAACCTGTGGCAATTCCCAAAGCATTGATGCGATCTAGGAGCTCGTTTAAGGACAAAAACTCAACCGGATCCATCTGCTTGGAGTGCTCGGAGTTGATGCGAAGGGGATTTTCGATGGCCCGAGAGGTCATCGTCGGCCCCGCGGCTGAACGGGCGATCATAGTAAAGTCGCCCAGCCGGAGGGTTTGGCCCGAGGCCAAAACTACCCCTGCGGTACTATTGTCTTTAATGACAAGGAGAGCCATCAAGCCTTTCATTGACGACATAGTGGAACTCTCAATGAAAGCACCAATGTCGGTGTCAAAACCGGCGGATCTCAGGTAGGGGGTGCCGAACTGTGCGTCTAGGATCGATGGTAACAAGAGACAGGGGACACAATGTTTACCTAGGTTCGGGCCCTCTCTATGGAGGTAAAACCCTATGTCCTCCTTGATTGATATTGATGAATATGAGTGTTACAAGAGTGGATCTACCACGAGATCGTAATGGCTAAACCCTAGAAGTCTAGCCTATGTAGGTGTGGTAATGAGTATATGTGATGTCCTTTCCGGACTACCCCCTTCGGTTTATAAAGACACCAAGGGGATCTAGGGATTACATGGAGTCGGTTACATAAGAAGGAATCTTCGGTTGCCAAGCTTGCCTTCCACACCAAGTAGAGTCCAATTCGGACACGGTGCAGTCTTCGACCTTCATGTCTTCACAGCCCACTAGTCCGGCCCATGGATAACATGCCGGACGCCCGAGGACCCTTAGTCCAGGACTCCCTCAGGGGGCGCCATGGAGGAGGGGCTGAGGTTTCGCAGCTCGGGAGAAGGGAGCTTCCGGGGAGAAGGTGATTTGGCGCCCACGAGGTATGAATGGGGGGGATTGGGAGGGGAGTGGAACCATGTTTTGCGGACGCATTTGTCTAAAATGTGAGGGGGAGTTACAGTCCTACCCCTACCTTTAGGCTTCTCAGCTTGGGTCTGTATACTGAGGGTCGGGGATAGTAGAGTAACCTTGCTTCTCCCCAAATAGTGGGCGAGAGCGATTTTGGGAGAGGAGGGTGTGTTTTGAAATATAGTGGGCGCGAGTGATTTCGGGCGAGGAGAGCGTGTTTTGAAATAGTGGGCGCGAGCTATTTCGGGTGAGGAGAGCATGTTTTGGCACCATGGTTTATGAATTATTCGGCACATGTCATTTCGGCCTAGGAGAAGGCGCTCTTGGATGAAGTTACGAACCTACCCTCGATGCACAATGGGCCAACAATGCGTCTCCCACATAGGACGACAATTTGGCGTCTCCCAATTGCTCGGGCGAATTCCACCGAGCAGAGGATGTTTAACATTCGTTCAAAATTTGGGAGAACGAGCATCCATGTCTACCTTACCAAGTCGATTCGAATCAAATTTAGAAATATTAGCTTGCCACTTCTTTTTTAGATGGAGAGATGATGCTTGGGAGTAATGTGTTTTTACATGCTCGTTGCTAGCGATTTACTATATGACAAATAGTTGACCCACTCAAAAACAGGAATCAAACCCAAAATGAAATATCTTGATTCAATGAAATAGCTCATTCACCAGGTCAAAATAGTGAACTAAATCCAAAATTGAACACCTCAATCGAATAGCATGTTGTATAGTATTATAGTACTCCATGAACATGTTGAAAGTCAAATTAATGAACTTGTTTGATACACGCATATATCCGTTCATGTGTGGATTGCAGACAACATGTTCTCCAATTTAAAAATTTGAATGCAAGTTTATATCGAAACATGGTTTATATTAGTCTTTGATGCATAAAACGCGACCTCCCCCTCTCCCGGACTCCTGCTCTCTCTCTCTCTCTCTCCAACAATCTTAAATTCTGTCGCACGCATCCAACACACAAACCTTGTTGGTTCTCTCTCTTTCTCTCCATCTCTCTCTCTTTGTGTGTGTGCGTGTGGGGGGGGGTCTTTCTAGTTCGGATGCATATATACTCCATCTATAGGTCTCTCTCGCACAATATGTATGATTCTCTAGTACAAGCTAGAAATCTTGGGTGCACTCATCGTACGCACACAAATTCCTTGGCTCGTTGCCCGTAACTCTCTCACGCACCACTCTGTCGTCTCGGAGCTCTTCCCCCTCTCTCTCAAACTCTCCATTTACCAGGGTCACACATACACATGCATATCTCACTCGCACTCGATAGGCCCATCTAAAACTCTATCTCTCTCCCTCGTTCTCTCTCCATCTCTCACACACACAATCTCATGCCTGTAGCTATCCAAGTATGATGGTCTCTCACTCAATTGTAGGCACACACAGTCCCCCCTATATGTATATGACTAGCTAATCTTAGTCTCCATCACAACCATGTGCATGGTCTATCTCGATTTCTCTCGGGGCATCTTTCTATCGCGCACGCACCTCCCTTGATCTCCCACCCATATAGTCCCCTCACGATCTCGAGGGGGTCTCTCTATCACAAACACACCCTCTCGCCCTCGCCATGCGTCCATGTTCTCCACGTGTCCCTCTCGACCTTTGTTCCTTGTTGGCCAGACCTCTATTTGACATGTGCTATAGGTGTGTCTCTCTCCGTTGCAAACAATCACACACTAGCTATCTTCGTGTATTTCCTCGCCTCGCTTTTCTATCTTGGAGATGCATGCGTGATATGTTCCCCTAAGAAACGAAAACACACACTCTCTCTCTAATTTATCGTTTGTTGTCACTTTCTCTTTCACACACATACTCTTTTTGCACACTTACTCATTCTCCTTCACACGCACTTGATCCCTCTCGACTTAGGCACTCTCCTCGGTCCATAGCATATTCATTTATTGAAAATTCAAACATCACAAAGTTTGACCATGTACGTGGAGAAAAACAATTACATCTGGAATGGCAAACATATACCATTAGATTCACCATGAGATGTAGTTTCGTATGATGTATCTTTGGTATTGAAGATATAGATAACACTTGTGTAAACCTGATCAAAGTTTCCAAAGTTTGACTTCTAAAAAAATTACATGCACTGCATTATCGAGCAGATGGAATATCTCTTTTCCCCTCTCAGCTATCTGACGCACCACTCAGCCTTAGCGGGGCTCCTCAATCTCTCTCAAACTTTATATCTCCCTGGTTCACACATACACATGTCTCGCTCGCACTATACATATAGACCCATCCAACACTCTCCGCCCTTGTTCTCTCTCTATGTGACACGCACCCCCCTAATAAGTACCATAACCCCTCACTCCATCATAGGCGCAAGCACTCCCCCCTAAGTATGATTATCTCTCACTAGCTATCAGGAACACACGTATTGTCTCCTTCCATCCATACGTCTATCTCGATATCTCTCGGGGTAACTTCTATCGCGCACACACTTTGTCACACGATCTCCCACCCATGTAGTCCCATCACGATCTCCAGGGGATCTCTCTATGACAAAGATACACTCTCTCCTCCCCATGTCTGCATTTTCTCCGTACGTCTCTCTCGACCTCTCTCCCTTGTTTGTCAGACCCCTCTTGGCCATGTGCTAGGGGTCTTTCTCTCTCGGTTGCAAACAACGACACACTATCTCCTCACCTTGCTTCCATTGTCGAAGATGCATGTGTGATATGTTTGCATAAGACACACACATTTTTTCTCGACTTTTATCAAGTGTTTTCCATGTCTCTTTCAAACACGCACACACACTTTTTTCACTCACTCTTTCTATTTCACTCTCTCTCTCTAGTTAGGGACTCTCTCACGTCCATAAGCATATGGATGTTTTGAAAAGTCAAACCTCAGAAAAGTTTGACCAGGTATATGTGGAGAAAAACATTTACATCTGGAAAGATCATTAGATTCATCACAACATGTACCTACTTCATACTATCATTTATATTTGGTATTGTAGATATAAGTAATTTCTTTATAAACTTGGTCAAAGTTTCAAAAGTTTGACTTCTAAGAAAATGTTGGAACTACATTATCGAACGGAGGGTGTAGCTCTCTCTCTCTCTCTCTCTCTGCTATCTCTCACAGGCCTCCCCTCTCACACGAACACTTCTTCCGTGTGGAGGACGCACTCACGCAGAATTCACCATTGCGCGGTGGCATGCACAGAAGGACGCACTCGCGCACACCCAGCACACAACACATACCAGCACACGTGTACACCGGCATCGCCGCCGGTTGAGATGGACGGCGAGGTAGCCAACAAGCGGAGGCGGCTCGAGCCAAAACCGCATCCGGCGAGCCTGGACTTCATCAGCAGCCTCATCGATGACATGTTGCTCGTTATCATCGGCCTCCTCCCCACCAAATCTGCCGTGCGGACCGCCCTGCTCTCTCGACGGTGGCGCCGCCTCTGGCGCCGCGTCCCCATCAACCTCACCGTCGACAACTGCCTCTGCGACGGGGATTGCAAACGCATGGCCGCACTCTCCAAGATCCTTTCATCACACCCTGGGCCAGCCAGACGCCTTGACATCGGCATGTTCAGTACCAAGTGCAAGGTCCAACCCAAGTTCGACGAGTGGTTCTTATCCCCCGCCCTAGATCAGCTCGAGGAGCTCAGCTTTGAAGCTGGACGATATCGTTCTCTGCCGCCGTCCGTGCTCCGCCTCGCGCCACCGCTGCGCTGCGCCAGCTTCAACTCCTGCTATCTTCCCCAGATTAATGTCGCGCCTGCCCTTCTTCTCCCTCAACTCAAGCAGCTCGACCTCTTCGACGTTGTCATCTCGAAGAAGGCTATGGAGTACCTGCTCCGTAGCTCTACTGCGCTCGAGTACCTTCATCTTGAGCAGATCCATGGGTTCATTAGCCTCCACATTGCCTCGACGAATCTCCAATGGATTTATGTGTCTTGCTGGCCCCGCAACAAGACATCAATTGGGAAGAGATCACTCCAGCTATTCCATGTTATGGTCATTGAGAATGCTCCTTTCCTTGAGAGATTGCTTGTATCAGATCTAGAAGGTCCAACAAAAATCAGGGTCATTGACGCACCGAAATTGATAGCGTTAGTGCACTCATCTACCAAATTCTCTGAACTCTTTATTGGACCAGTAATCGTTCAGGACCATCACTCATCTTCTTCTCCGTCTTATTGAAATTCACATTTTTAAATTTCTTCTTGATGTATTTATGACCGTCTTCCAGAAAATGATTCCCAAAAGCTTGACCTAGTCTATGCGTGGAGTGAAGATCTTGGCAATAAAATCCATCGGCCCCAATTTGGATCAAGTTGTTGGATTACTTACATGCTTTCCATGCACGGAGAAGGTACTCATCGAGGTGAAACTTCTTTCCTATTAGTAAACAATAATCACAACCTAGCTCAAATTTTTCGTAATTTTCCCAAAGTACGATGACAAGTGTAATGTTCAAAACTACATCTATGCACAGCACTGAAAGAAATGTTTTTAGTATTTTTTCTCACGTGATCACCTGCATCATTTTGTTGTTGTACTACTATAGTAGCCTAGGCTAGTGATAGTGGAAAGTAACTTAGACTATTCCAGTAACTCTATGGTTACCCTAAGAGAAAGTACTACCTCCGTCCTGGTTTACTCTTCCTATTTTGTAGTATCAAAATTTGACCATAGATTTAACTGACAAAATGTTAATGCATGTCACTAAGAACTATATCATTGGATTCGTATTTGAACATAATTTCAAATGGTGTAATTTTTAGTGACATGCATTGGCATTTTCTTACGTAAATCTATGTTCAAAATTTTATACTAAATAAGAGGTAGTACAAAAGTGGGCTATAACGGCCCTCAACTATATAGGGCAAAACACGTGCCAAATTCACTTGTGATGCATTTGGCATCGATGCCCCTCCATTGCTCACCTAGTGCCCCAATCTGGATTACCTAATTTGCTCTGGTGCCGAATTAATAACTCACGCAATGAAAAAACACTTGCGTGGGAGAAAGAGAGAGGACCGAGGCAATAAAAAAACACTTGTTTGGGAGAGTGAGAGGCTGGTGTAGTGATAACCCACAAGTATAGGGGATCGCAACAGTTTTCGAGGGTAGAGTATTCAACCCAAATTTATTGATTCGACACAAGGGGAGCCAAAGAATATTCTCAAGTATTAGCAGTTGAGTTGTCAGTTCAACCACACCTGGAAACTTAATATCTACAGCAAAGTGTTTAGTAGCAAAGTAATATGATAAGAGTGGTAACGATAGCAAAGGGTAATGGTAGAAAAAGTAACGTTTTTGGTATTTTGTAGTGATGATAGCAATAGCAACGAAAAAGTAAATAAGCGAGGAACAATATATGGAAAGCTCGTAGGCAATGGATCGGTGACAGAAAATTATGCCAGATGCGGTTCATCATGTAACAATCATAACCTAGGGTGACACAGAACTAGCTCCAATTCATCAATGTAATGTGGGCATGTATTCCGAATATAGTCATACGTGCTTATGGAAAAGAACTTGCATGACATCTTTTGTCCTACCCTCTCGTGGCAGCGGGGTCCTAGTGGAAACTAAGGGATATTAAGGCCTCCTTTTAATAGAGTACCGGACCAAAGCATTAACTCATAGTGAATACACGAACTCCTCAAACTACGGTCATCACCGGTAAGTATCCCGATTATTGTCACTTTGGGGTTAACAGATCATAACACATAATAGGTGACTATAGACTTGCAAGATAGGATCAACAACTCTCATATATTGATGAAAACATAATAGGTTCAGATCTGAAATCATGGCACTCGGGCCCTAGTGACAAGCATTAAGCACGACAAAGTCATAGCAACATCAATCTCAGAACATAGTGGATACTAGGGATCAAACCCTAACAAAACTAACTCGATTACATGATAAATCTCATCCAACCCATCACCGTCCAGCAAGCCTACGATGGAATTACTCACGCACAGCGGTGAGCATCATGAAATTGGTGATGGAGGAAGGTTGATGGTGACGATGGTGACGGATTCCCCTCTCCGGAGCCCCGAACGGACTCCAGATCAGCCCTCCCCAGAGGTTTTAGGGCTTGGCGGCGGCTCCGTATCGTAAAACGTGATGAATCCTTCTCTCTGATTTTTTTTCTCTCTAAAACCAAATATATAGAGTTGTAGTTGAGGTCGGAGGAGCTCCAGGGGGCCCACGAGGTAGGGGGGCGCGCCCTAGGGGGCAGGTGCGCCCCCACCCACGTGGCTAGTGTGTGGGCCCCCTGGTCTTCATATTTTGCAAGGATTTTTTATTATTTCCAAATAGACGTTACGTGAAGTTTCAGGTCATTCCGAGAACTTCTGTTTCTGCACATAAATAACACCATGGTAATTCTGCTAAAAACAGCATCAGTCCGGGTTAGTTCCATTCAAATCATGCAAGTTAGAGTCCAAAGCAAGGGCAAAAGTGTTTGGAAAAGTAGATACGATGGAGACGTATCAACTCCCCCAAGCTTAAACCTTTGCTTGTCCTCAAGAAATTCAGTTGATAAACTGAAAGTGATAAAGAAAAACTTTTACAAACTCTGTTTGCTCTTGTTGTTGTAAATATGTAAAGCCAGCATTCAAGTTTTTAGCAAAGATTATAAACTAACCATATTGACAATAACGCATAGGTCTCATGTTTACACATATCAATGGCATAATCAACTAGCGAGCAATAATAATAAATCTCGGATGACAACACTTTCTCAAAACAATCATAATATGATATAACAAGATGGTATCTCGCTAGCCCTTTCTGAGATCGCAAAACATAAATGCAGAGCACCTTTAAAGATCAAGGACTGACTAGACATTGTAATTCATGGTAAAAGAGACCTAGTCAAGTCATACTCAATGTAAACTAACAGTAATGAATGCAAATGACAGTGGTGCTCTACAACTGGTGCTTTTTAATAAGAGGATGATGACTCAACATGAAAGTAAATAGATAGGCCCTTCGCAGAGGGAAGCATGGATTTGTAGAGGTGCCAGAGCTCGGTTTTGAAATAGAGGTGAATAATATTTTGAGCGGTATACTTTCATTGTCAACATAACAACCAAGAGATGGCGATATCTTCCATGCTACACACATTATAGGCGGTTCCCAAACAGAATGGTAAAGTTTATACCCCCCCTCCACCTACAAGCATCAATCCATGGCTTGCTCGAAACAATGAGTGCCTCCAACTAACAAGAGTCCCAGGGGGAGTTTTGTTTGCACTTATTTTGATTTAGTTTGCATAAAGCATGGGACTGGGCATCCCGGTGACCAGCCATTTTCTCGTGAGTGAGGAGTGGAGTCCACTCCTCTTGAGAATAACCCGCCTAGCATGGAAGATACGAACAGCCCTAGTTGATACATGAGCTATTCAAGCATACAAAACATGATATTTATTTGAAGGTTTAGAGTTTGGCACATACAAATTTACTAGGAACGACAGGTAGATACCGTATATAGGTAGGTATAGTGGACTCATATGGCATAACTTTAGGGTTTATGGAGTTGGATGCACAAGCAGTATTCCTGCTTAGTACAGGTGAAGGCTAGCAAAAGACTAGGAAGCGACCAGCTAGAGAGCGACAACAGTCATGAACATGCATTAAAATTAATCAACACCGAATGCAAGCATGAGTAGGATATAATCCACCATGAACATAAATATCATGAAGCCTATGTTGATTTTGTTTCAACTACATGCGTTCACATGTGCCAAGTCAAATCACTTAAATCATTCAGAGGAGGATACCACCCTATCATACCACATCACAACCATTTTAATAGCATGTTGGCACGCAAGGTAAACCATTATAAGCTCCTAGCTAATCAAGCATGGCACAACAAACTATGATCTCTAGTTGTCATTGCAAACATGTTTATTCATAATAGGCTGAATCAGGAACGGTGAACTTATCATATTTACAAAAACAAGAGAGGTCGAGTTCATACCAGCTTTTCTCATCTCAATCAGTCCATCATATATCGTCATAATTTCCTTTCACTTGCACGACCGAACGATGTGGATAATAATAATAGTGCACGTGCATTGGACTAAGCTGGAATCTGCAAGCATTCCATAAACATGAGAAGACAAGGCAATATGGGATCTTTTGTCAGATCAGCAATAATGCATATAAGAGCCACTTCAACAATTTAATTATAGTCTTCTCCTATCGACCCCCAAAGAAAAGAAATGAAATAAAACTATTTACACGGGAAAGCTCCCAACAGGCAAAAGAAGAACAGGAAATCTTTTTGGGTTTTCTTTTTAATTACCACTACAAGCATGGAAAGTAAACTAATTAAAAACTAGAGCTAATTTTTTTCTTTTTTATTAAGGTTTATTAAACACACAAGAAGAAAGCATAAAAAGGGAAATAAACTAGCATGGATGATACAATGAAAAAGTATGAGCACCGACATCTAGCAATGAGTGTGTGAACATGAATGTAATGTCGGTGAGAAATACATACTCCCCCAAGCTTAGGCTTTTGGCCTAAGTTGGTCTATGGCCACGGTTGGCCTGGCAGATATCCATAGTAATAGCTGGGGTCGTACTGAGATGCAGCGGCTATCGCCTCTAGAGCTGCAGCGTGGCGACGAGCGGCCTCCACCCTCCTCTTGTACTCATCTGCCTCCTCTCTGGTAATAACATATATTCCTTTTGCCTGATAATCAAAAAAGGCAGGAGTAGGGAGAGTAATACGGACAGCACGGCGTCTGTCAAAGATTAGGCGATACTGGAGAGGTGATTCATTCCTCTCGACAAACTGGTGGTGAACCATAGCCTCATAATCCAAATAAGCAGGAGGCATCTCAATATCATCTTCACGTATGGCTATACCAAGAAAATTAGCTATGCGGGTTGCATAAATTCCACCAAAGAAATCTCCATTAAATCTATTAAGATGCAACCTACGTGCAACAATGGCTCCCAAATTATAAGATTTATCTCCTAACACAGCACTCCTAAGAATACTGAGGTCAGGGACACACATATTGATGGGTTTCGTAGTAATTTCAAAAAATTTCCTACGCACACGCAAGATCATGGTGATGCATAGCAACGAGAGGGGAGAGTGTGATCTATGTACCCTTGTAGATCGACCACGGAAGCGTTAGCACAACGTGGTTGATGTAGTCGTACGTCTTCACGGCCCGATCGATGAAGCACCGAAACTATGGCACCTCCGAGTTCTAGCACACATTCAGCTCGATGACGATCCCGGACTCCGATCCAGCAAAGTGTCGGGGAAGAGTTCTGTCAGCACGACGGCGTGGTGACAACTTGATGTACTACCATCGCAGGGCTTCGCCTAAGCACGGCTATGATATTATCGAGGACTATGGTGGAAGGGGGCACCGCACACAGCTAAGAATATGATCACGTGGATCAACTTGTGTGTCTGGGGTGCCCCCTTGCCCCCGTATATAAAGGATCAAGGGGAGGAGGCTGGCCGGCCCCTATGGCGCGCCAAGGAGGAGTCCTCCTCCTAGTAGGAGTAGGACTCCTACTAGGAGGGGGAAAGAAGTGGGGAGGGAGAAGGAAAGGGGGGCGCCGCCCCCCCTCTCGTAGTCCAATTCGGACCAGGGGGGAGGAGGTGCGCGGCCCACCCTGGCTGCACCTCTCTCTCTCTCCACTAAGGCCCATATGGCCCATTACTTCTCCCGGGGGGGTTCCGGTAACCCTCCGGCTCTCCGGTTTTCTCCGAAATCACCCGGAACACTTCCGGTGTCCGAATATAGCCGTCCAATATATCAATCTTTATGTCTCGACCTTTTCGAGACTCCTCGTCATGTCCGTGATCACATCCGGGACTCCGAACTAACTTTGGTAGATCAAAACTCATAAACTCATAATATAACTGTCATCGAAACCTTAAGCGTGCGGACCCTACGGGTTCGAGAACAATGTAGACATGACCGAGACACGTCTCCGGTCAATAACCAATAGCGGAAGCTGGATGCTCATATTGGCTCCTACATATTGTATGAAGATGTTTTATCAGTCAGACCGCATAACAACATACGTTCTTCCCTTTGTCATCGGTATGTTACTTGCCCGAGATTCGATCGTCGGTATCTCAATACCTAGTTCAATCTCGTTACCCGCAAGTCTCTTTACTCGTTTCGTAATACATCATCTTGCAACTAACTCATTATTTGTAATGCTTGCAAGGCTTATGTGATTTGCATTACCGAGAGGGCCCAGAGATACCTCTCCGACAATCAAAGTGACAAATCCTAATCTCGAAATACGCCAACCCAACATTCACCTTTGGAGACACCTATAGAGCTCCTTTATAATCACCCAGTTACGTTGTGACGTTTGGTAGCACACAAAGTGTTCCTCTAGTAAGCGGGAGTTGCATAATCTCATAGTCATAGGAACATGTATAAGTCATGAAGAAAGCAATAGCAACATACTAAACGATCGGGTGCTAAGCTAGTGGAATGGGTCATGTCAATCAGATCATTCACCTAATGATGTGATCCCGTCAATCAAATAAGAACTCTTTGTCCATGGTTAGGAAACATAACCATCTTTGATCAACGAGCTAGTCAAGTAGAGGCATACTAGTGACGTTTGGTTTGTCTATGTATTCACACAAGTATTATGTTTCTGGATAATACAATTCTAGCATGAATAATAAACATTTATCATGATATAAGGAAATAACATAATAACTTTATTATTGCCTCTAGGGCATATTTCCTTCAGTCTCCCACTTGCACTAGAGTCAATAATCTAGATTACACAGTAATGATTCTAACACCCATGGAGCCTTGGTGCTGATCATGTTTTGCTCGTGGAAGAGGCTTAGTCAACGGGTCTGCTACATTCAGATCCGTATGTATCTTGCAAATCTCTATGTCTCCCACCTGGACTAGATCCCGGATGGAATTGAAGCGTCTCTTGATGTGATTGGTTCTCTTGTGAAATCTGGATTCCTTTGCCAAGGCAATTGCACCAGTATTGTCACAAAAGATTTTCATTGGACCCGATGCACTAGGTATGACACCTAGATCGGATATGAACTCCTTCATCCAGACTCCTTCGTTTGCTGCTTCCGAAGCAGCTATGTATTCCGCCTCACATGTAGATCCTGCCATGACGCTTTGTTTAGAACTGCACCAACTGACAGCTCCACCGTTTAATAATACGTATCCGGTTTGCGATTTAGAATCGTCCGGATCAGTGTCAAAGCTTGCATCGACGTAACCAGTTATGATTAGCTCTTTGTCACCTCCATAAACGAGAAACATATTCTTAGTCCTCTTCAGGCATTTCAGGATGTTCTTGACCGCTGTCCAGTGATCCACTCCTGGATTACTTTGGTACCTCCCTGCTAGACTTATAGCAAGGCACACATCAGGTCTGGTACACAGCATTGCATACATGATAGAGCCTATGGCTGAAGCATAGGGAACATCTTCATTTTCTCTCTATCTTTTGCAGTGGTCGGGCATTGAGTCTGACTCAACTTCACACCTTGTAACACAGGCAAGAACCCTTTCTTTGCTTGATCCATTTTGAACTTCTTCAAAACTTTGTCAAGGTATGTGCTTTGTGAAAGTCCAATTAAACGTCTTGATCTATCTCTATAGATCTTTATGCCTAATATGTAAGCAGCTTCACCAAGGTCTTTCATTGAAAAACTCTTATTCAAGTATCCCTTTATGCTATCCAGAAATTCTATATCATTTCCAATCAGTAATATGTCATCCACATATAATATCAGAAATGCTACAGAGCTCCCACTCACTTTCTTGTAAATACAGGCTTCTCCAAAAGTCTGTATAAAACCAAATGCTTTGATCACACTATCAAAGCGTTTATTCCAACTCCGAGAAGCTTGCACCAGTCCATATATGGATCGCTGGAGCTTGCACACTTTGTTAGCTCCCTTTGGATCGACAAAACCTTCTGTTTGTATCATATACAACTCTTCTTCCAGAAATCCATTCAGGAATGCAGTTTTTACATCCATCTGCCAAATTTCATAATCATAAAATGCGGCAATTGCTAACATGATTCGGACAGACTTAAGCATCGCTACGGGTGAGAAGGTCTCATCGTAGTCAATCCCTTGAACTTGACGAAAACCTTTTGCGACAAGTCGAGCTTTGTAGACAGTAACATTACCGTCAGCGTCAGTCTTCTTCTTGAAGATCCATTTATTCTCAATTGCTTGCCGATCATGGGGCAAGTCAACCAAAGTCCATAAATTGTTCTCATACATGGATCCCATCTCAGATTTCATGGCTTCAAGCCATTTTGCGGAATCTGGGCTCACCATCGCTTCTTCATAGTTCGTAGGTTCATCATGATCTAGTAGCATGACTTCCAGAACAGGATTACCGTACCACTCTGGCACGGATCTCACTCTGGTTGATCTACGAGGTTCAGTAGTATCTTGTTCTGAAGTTTCATGATCATTATCATTAGCTTCCTCACTAATTGGTGTAGGTGTCACAGAAACAGGTTTCTGTGATGTACTATTTTCCAATAAGGGAGTAGGTACAGTTACCTCGTCAAGTTCTACTTTCCTCCCACTCACTTCTTTCGAGAGAAACTCCTTCTCCAGAAAGTTTCCGAATTTAGCAACAAAAGTCTTGCCTTCGGATCTGTGATAGAAGGTGTATCCAATAGTTTCCTTTGGATATCCTATGAAGACACATTTCTCCGATTTGGGTTCGAGCTTATCAGGTTGAAGCTTTTTAACATAAGCATCGCATCCCCAAACTTTCAGAAACGACAACTTTGGTTTCTTGCCAAACCACAGTTCATAAGGCGTCGTCTCAACGGATTTTGATGGTGCCCTATTTAACGTGAATGCGGCCGTCTCTAGAGCGTATCCCCAAAATGATAGCGGTAAATCAGTAAGAGACATCATAGATCGTACCATATCTAGTAAAGTACGATTACGACGTTCAGACACACCATTACGCTGTGGTGTTCCGGGTGGCGTGAGTTGCGAAACTATTCCACATTGTTTCAAATGTACACCAAACTCGTAACTCAAATATTCTCCTCCACGATCAGATCGTAGGAATTTTATTTTCTTGTTACGATGATTTTCAACTTCACTCTGAAATTCTTTGAACTTTTCAAACGTTTTAGACTTGTGTTTAATTAAGTAGATATACCCATATCTGCTTAAGTCATCTGTGAAGGTGAGAAAATAACGATATCCGCCACGAGCCTCAACATTCATCGGACCACATACATCTGTATGTATGATTTCTAACAAATCTGTTGCTCTCTCCATAGTACCGTAGAACGGTGTTTTTGTCATCTTACCCATAAGGCACGGTTCGCAAGTACCAAGTGATTCATAATCAAGTGGTTCCAAAAGCCCATCAGTATGGAGTTTCTTCATGCGCTTTATACCGATATGACCTAAACGGCAGTGCCAGAAATATGTTGCACTATCATTATCAACTGTGCATCTTTTGGTTTCAACACTATGAATATGTGTGTCACTACTATCGAGATTTAATAAGAATAGACCACTCTTTAAGGGTGCATGACCATAAAAGATATTACTCATGTAAATAGAACAACCATTATTCTCTGATTTAAATGAATAACCGTCTCGCATCAAACAAGATCCAGATATAATGTTCATGCTTAACACTGGCACCAAATAACAATTATTTAGGTCTAATATTAATCCCGAAGGTAGATGTAGAGGTAGCGCGCCGACTGCGATCACATCGACTTTGGAACCGTTTCCCACGCGCATCGTCACCTCGTCCTTAGCCAATCTTCGCTTAATCCATAGTCCCTGTTTTGAGTTGCAAATATTAGCAACAGAACCAGTATCAAATACCCAGGTGCTACTACGAGCATTAGTAAGGTACTCATCAATAACATGTATATCACATATACCTTTGTTCACCTTGCCATCCTTCTTATCCGCCAAATACTTGAGGCAGTTCCGCTTCCAGTGACCAGTCTGATTGCAGCAGAAGCACTCAATTTCAGGCTTAGGTCCAGGTTTGGGTTTCTTCTCTTGAGCAGCAACTTGCTTGCTGTTCTTTTTGAAGTTCCCCTTCTTCTTCCCTTTGCCCCTTTTCTTGAAACTAGTGGTCTTGTTGACCATCAACACTTGATGCTCCTTCTTGATTTCTACCTCCGTAGCTTTCAGCATTGCGAAGAGCTCGGGAATAGTCTTATTCATCCCTTGCATATTATAGTTCATCACGAAGCTCTTATAGCTTGGTGGGAGTGACTGGAGAATTCTGTCAATGACGCAATCATATGGAAGACTAACTCCCAATTGAATCAAGTGATTATTATACCCAGACATTTTGAGTATATGCTCACTGACAGAACTGTTCTCCTCCATCTTGCAGCTATAGAAATTATTGGAGACTTCATATCTCTCAATCCGGCATTTTCTTGAAATATTAACTTCAATTCCTGGAACATCTCATATGCTCCATGACGTTCAAACCATCGTTGAAGTCCTGATTCTAAGCCGTAAAGCATGGCACACTGAACTATCGAGTAGTCATCAGCTTTGCTCTTCCAGACGTTCATAACATCTGGTGTTGCTCCAGCAGCAGGCCGGGCACCCAGCGGTGCTTCCAGGACGTAATTCTTCTATGCAGCAATGAGGATAATCCTCAAGTTACGGACCCAGTCCGTGTAATTGCTACCATCATCTTTCAACTTTGCTTTCTCAAGGAACGCATTAAAATTCAACGGAACAACAACACAGGCCATCTATCTACAATCAAACATAGACAAGCAAGATACTATTAGGTACTAAGTTCATGATAAATTTAGGTTCAGTTAATCATATTACTTAAGAACTCCCACTTAGATAGACATCCCTCTAATCCTCTAAGTGATTACATGATCCAAATCAACTAAACCATGTCCGATCATCACGTGAGATGGAGTAGTTTCATTGGTGAACATCGCTATGTTGATCATATCTGCTATATGATTCACGCTCGACCTTTTGGTCTCCGTGTTCCGAGGCCATATCTGCATATGCTTGGCTCGTCAAGTATAACCTGAGTATTCCGCATGTGCAACTGTTTTGCACCCGTTGTATTTGAACGTAGAGCCTATCACACCCGATCATCACGTGGTTTCTCAGCACGAAGAACTTTTGCAACGGTGCATACTCAGGGAGAACACTTCTTGATAATTAGTGAGAGATCATCTTATAATGCTACCGTCAATCAAAGCAAGATAAGATGCATAAAAGATAAACATCACATGCAATCAATATAAGTGATATGATATGGCCATCATCATCTTGTGCTTGTGATCTCCATCTTCGAAGCACCGTCGTGATCACCATCGTCACCGGTGCGACACCTTGATCTCCATCGTAGCATCGTTGTCGTCTCGCCAATCTTATGCTTCCACGACTATGGCTACCGCTTAGTGATAAAGTAAAGCATTACAGCGCGATTGCATTGCATACAATAAAGCGACAACCATATGGCTCCTGCCAGTTGCCGATAACTCGGTTACAAAACATGATCATCTCATACAATAAAATTTAGCATCATGTCTTGACCATATCACATCACAACATGCCCTGCAAAAACAAGTTAGACGTCCTCTACTTTGTTGTTGCAAGTTTTACGTGGCTGCTATGGGCTTAAGCAAGAACCAATCTTACCTACGCATCAAAACCACAACGATAGTTTGTCAAGTTGGTGCCGTTTTAACCTTCGCAAGGACCGGGCGTAGCCACACTCGGTTCAACTAAAGTTGGAGAAACTGTCACCCGCTAGCCACCTTTGTGCAAAGCACGTCGGGAGAACCGGTCTCGCGTAAGCGTACGTGTAATGTCGGTCTAGGCCGCTTCGTCCAACAATACCGCCGAACCAAAGTATGACATGCTGGTAAGCAGTAGGACTTATATCGCCCACAACTCACTTGTGTTCTACTCGTGCATATAACATCAACACATAAAACCTAGGCTCTGATACCACTGATGGGTTTCGTAGTAATTTCAAAAAAATTCCTACGCACACGCAAGATCATGGTGATGCATAGCAACGAGAGGGGAGAATGTGATCTACGTACCCTTGTAGATCGACAACGGAAGCGTTAGCACAACGTGGTTGATGTAGTCGTACGTCTTCACGGCCCGACCGATCAAGCACCGAAACTACGGCACCTCCGAGTTCTAGCACACGTTCAGCTCGATGACGATCCCCGAACTCCGATCCAGCAAAGTGTCGGGGAAGAGTTCTATTAGCACGACGGCGTGGTGATGATCTTGATTTACTACCTTCGCAGGGCTTCGCCTAAGCACCGCTATGATATTATAGAGGACTATGGTGGAAGGGGGCACCGCACACGGCTAAGAATATGATCACGTGGATCAACTTGTGTGTCTGGGGTGCCCCCTTGCCCCCGTATATAAAGGATCAAGGGGAGGAGGTCGGCCGGCCCCTATGGCGCGCCAAGGAGGAGTCCTCCTCCTAGTAGGAGTAGGACTCCTACTAGGAGGGGGAAAGAAGTGGGGAGGGAGAAGGAAAGGGGAGCGCCGCCCCCCCTCTCCTAGTCCAATTCGGACCAGGGGGGAGGAGGCGCGCGGCCCACCCTGGCTGCCCCTCTCTCTCTCCACTAAGGCCCATATGGCCCATTACTTCTCCCGGGGGGGTTCCGGTAACCCTCCGGCTCTCCGGTTTTCTCCGAAATCATCCGGAACACTTCCGGTGTCCGAATATAGCCGTCTAATATATCAATCTTTATGTCTCGACCATTTCGAGACTCCTCGTCATGTCCGTGATCACATCCGGGACTCTGAACTAACTTCGGTACATCAAAACTCATAAACTCATAATATAACTGTCATTGAAACCTTAAGCGTGCGGACCCTACGGGTTCGAGAACAATGTAGACATGACCGAGACACATCTCTGGTCAATAACCAATAGCGGAACCTAGATGCTCATATTGGCTCCTACATATTCTACGAAGATCTTTTAGCGGTCAGACCGCATAACAACATATGTTGTTCCCTTTGTCATCGGTATGTTACTTGCCCGAGATTCGATCGTCGGTATCTCAATACCTAGTTCAATCTCGTTACCGGCAAGTCTCTTTACTCGTTTCGTAATACATCATCTTGCAACTAACTCATTAGTTGTAATGCTTGCAAGGCTTCTGTGATGTGCATTACCGAGAGGGCCCAAAGATACCTCTCCGACAATCGGAGTGACAAATCCTAATCTCGAAATACGCCAACCCAACATTCACCTTTGGAGACACCTGCAGAGCTCCTTTATAATCACCCAGTTACGTTGTGATGTTTGCTAGCACACAAAGTGTTCCTCTGTTAAACGGGAGTTGCATTATCTCATAGTCATAGGAACATGTATAAGTCATGAAGAAAGCAATAGCAACATACTAAACGATCGGGTGCTAAGCTAATGGAATGAGTCATGTCAATCAGATCATTCACCTAATGATGTGATCCCGTCAATCAAATAAGAACTCTTTGTCCATGGTTAGGAAACATAACCATCTTTGATCAATGAGCTAGTCAAGTAGAGGCATACTAGTGATGTTTGGTTTGTCTATGTATCCACACAAGTATTATGTTTCCGGATAATAGAATTCTAGCATGAATAATAAACATTTATCATGATATAAGGAAAGAACATAATAACTTTATTATTGCCTCTAGGGCATATTTCCTTCACATGTGACATGCCTCATCTTTACCATTAATGCATCTACCTATGAAGAGAGCAAAATAATGTATAGCAGGAAAGTGAATGCTCCCTATGGTAGCTTGTGTTATATCTCTAGATTACCCCACAGTTATACTAGAAAGAAAATCTCTAAATTCAGATTTGCGAGGTTCCCTGACACTACCCCATTGTGGAAGCTTGCAAGCAGTGGTAAAATCCTCTAAGTCCATAGTGTAAGAAATTTCATAAAGATCAAACAGGACAGTTGGAGAATTACGTGAAGATGAAAATTCAAACCTCCTCACAAAGGAACTAGTGAGATAGTGATACTGGCGGCATTTTTCTTCCTCGAAGCTCACAAGATCAGCGTTACGCAAATATGCGTTAAATTCTTCCTTAATTCCCGCTCGATCCATAAAGTTTTCCGAAGGCCATTCACAAGGACGACCTGGAGCGTTTCTTGGTGGCTCATCATCAGCATCACGCACTGCAAGCCTGGGCTCTTGTTTCCTTGAAGAGCCACCTTGGTATATTTTCCTAAACATATTTCTTCCTCTGAAAAATTGAACCAAACTCAATAAAATTGATAGAAACTACTCCTACAAGTGCCTAGAGCTTATATCATGCATCAAAACTACTTTTGACCATATAAATTTGACATGCAAGCTCAAGAATAGGGTCACCTAAGCAGCAAAAATTTGCAATGAATAAAACACTAGAACAAAAACTAATTGGACCAATGGAGGAGTCACATACCAAGGAACAATCTCCCCAAGCAGTTTTGTGAGAGGTGCTTTGAGCAAGGAGATAAAAAATGGCAGCAAAATGAGCTAGAACTCGGGCTTGAGTTGGATATTCGTGTTTGTGGGAGGAAGAAGAAGTGTGTTGGTGCAGGAATAAGTGGAGGGGGCCACCGTGGACCCACGAGGCAGGGGGCCCACCCAGGGGGTAGGGCGCGCCCTCCACCCTCGTGGCCAGGTGGATGCCCCCCGTGCTGTGTTCTTGGTGGCAAATATTCTCAAATATTCCAGAAAAAATCATATTTAAATTTCAGGGCATTTGGAGAACTTATATTTTCGGGTATTTTTATATTGCACGGATAATTCAGATAACAGACAAAAAATACTATTTTTATTTTATTTAATATAAATAACAGAAAGTAAAAGGACGGTACACAAGGTTGTGCCTTCTAGTTTCATCCATCTCATGATCATCAAAAGGAATCCACTAACAAGGTTGATCAAGTCTTGTTAACGAACTCATTCTAAATAACATGGAACTGGAGAAATTTCGAATAACACTATGTTACCTCAACGGGGATATGCACATCCCCAATAATAAGAATATCATATTTCTTCTTGTTAGTAGGAAGAGGAAATTCAAAACCTCCAAATATAATCGATGGAATTTTTCCAATAGAGTTGATACTATGAACTTGAGGTTGTTTCCTCGGAAAGTGTACCATACGCTCATTGCCATTAACATGAAAAGTGACATTGCCTTTAGTGCAATCAATAACATTCCCTGCAGTATTCAAAAAGGGTATTCCAAGAATAATAGACATACTATCGTCCTCGAGAATATCAAGAATAACAAAGTCCGTTAAAATAGTAACGTTTGCAACTACAACAGGCACATCCTCACAAATACCGACAGGTATAGCAGTTGATTTATCAGCCATTTGCAAAGATATTTCAGTAGGTGTCAACTTATTCAAATCAAGTCTACGATATAAAGAGAGAGGCATAACACTAACACCGGCTCCAAGATCACATAAAGCAGTTTTAACATAGTTTCTTTTAATGGAGCATGGTATAGTGGGTGCTCCTGGATCTCCAAGTTTCTTTGGTATTCCACCCTTCAAAGTATAATTAGCAAGCATGGTGGAAATTTCAGCTTTCGGTATCTTTCTTTTATTTGTAACAATATCTTTCATATACTTAGCATAAGGATTCATTATGAGCATATCAGTTAATCGCATACGCAAAAAGATAGGTCTAATCATTTTAGCAAGGCGCTCAAAATCCTCATCATCCTTTTTCTTGGATGGTTTGGGAGGAAAGGGCACGGGTTTCTGAACCCATGGTTCTCTTTCTTTACCATGTTTCCTAGCAACAAAGTCTTTCTTATCATAACGTTGATTCTTTGATTGTGGGTTATCAAGATCAACAACATGTTCAATTTCTATATCATTACCATTGCTAGGTTGAGCATCATCATGAACATTATTATTAACATTATCACTAGTTTTAGGTTCATTACCAGATTGTGTTTCAGCATCAGAAATAGAAATATCATTTGGATTCTCAGGTGTTTCAGCAATAGGTTCACTAGAAGCATGCAAAGTCCTATCATTTTTCTTTTTCTTCCTTTTAGAAGGACTAGGTGCATCTATATTATTTCTCTGAGAATCTTGCTCAATTCCCTTAGGGTGGCCTTCAGGATACAGAGATTCCTGAGTCATTCTACCACCTCTAGTCATAACTTTAACAACATTATCATTTTTCTTACTGTTCAGTTCATTGAGCAAATCATTTTGAGCCTTAAGTGCTTGTTCTACTTGAGTGGTAACCATAGAAGCATGTTTGCTAATAAGTTTAAGTTCACCTTTGACATTAGCCACATAATCACCCAAGTGTTCAAGCATATTTGAATTGTATTTCAATTGTCTACCAAAATAAGCATTAAAATCTTCTTGCTTAGCCATAAATTTATCAAACTCATCTAAGCATGGGCTAGCAAACTTAGTAAATGGTATTTCATCTTTATCATATCTATAGAGAGAATTTACCTTTACTACCTGTGTCGGGTTATCAAGAGCATGTACTTCTTCAATAGGTAATGGATTAAGATCATATGTTTCTTCAACAGGCGGTAAATTAAGACCGTGTATTTCTTTAATAGGAGGTAAATTCTTAACATCTTCAGTTTTAATACCTTTTTCTTTCATAGATTTCTTTGCCTCTTGCATATCTTCAGGACTGAGAAATAGAATACCCCTCTTCTTCAGAGTTGGTTTAGGAGTAGGCTCGGGAGCTGGCTCAGGAAGTGTCCAATTATTTTCATTTGTCAACATATTATTCAATAGAATTTCAGCTTCATCTGGTGTTCTTTCCCTAAAAACAGAACCAGCACAACTATCCAGGTAATCTCTGTAAGCATTGGTTAGTCCATTATAAAAGATATCAAGTATTTCATTTTTCTTAAGAGGATGATCAGGCAAAGCATTAAGTAATTGGAGAAGCCTCGCCCAAGATTGTGGGAGACTCTCTTCTTTAATTTGCATAGAGTTATATATATCCCTTAAAGCAGCTTGTTTCTTATGAGCAGGGAAATATTTAGCAGAGAAGTAATAAATCATATCCTGGGGACTAGGCACACAACTAGGATCCAGAGAATTAAACCATATCTTAGCATCACCCTTTAATGAGAAAGGAAATATTTTAAGGATATAAAAGTAACGAGTTCTCTCATCATTAGTGAATAGGGTAGCTATATCATTTAATTTAGTAAGATGTGCCACAAAAGTTTCAGATTCATAGCCATAAAAAGGATCTGATTCAACCAAAGTAATTATATCAGGGTCAACAGAGAATTCATAATCCTTATCAGTAACACAGATAGGTGAAGTAGCAAAAGCAGGGTCAGGTTTCAATCTAACATTAAGAGATTGCTGCTTGCATTTAGCTATTAACCTCTTGAGTTCATATCTATCTTTGCAAGCTAAAATTGCTAGAGCAACTTCTTTTTCAAAAACATAACCCTCAGGAATAACAGGTGATTCATATTCATTAGAGGGAGAGTCTTCATCACCACTTTCATCAATATTATCAGATTCAATATTTTCATTCTCTCTAACCCTAGCAAGTTGTTCATCAAGAAATTCACCAAGTGGCACAGTAGTATCAAGCATAGAAGTAGTTTCATCATAAGTATCATGCATAGCAGAAGTGGCATCATCAATAACATGCGACATATCAGAACAAATAGCAGAAGCAGGTTTAGGTGTCACAAGCTTACTCAAAACAGAAGGTGAATGAAGTGCAGAGCTAGATGGCAGTTCCTCACCTCCCCTTGTAGTTGAGGGATAAATCTTGGTTTTTGGATCTCTCAAGTTCTTCATAAAGATAAGAAGATATAAATACCAAGTGACTCAAAGAATAGAGCTATGCTCCCCGGCAGCGGCGCCAGAAAATAGTCTTGATAACCCACAAGTATAGGGGATCGCAACAGTTTTCGAGGGTAGAGTATTCAACCCAAATTTATTGATTCGACACAAGGGGAGCCAAAGAATATTCTCAAGTATTAGCAGCTGAGTTGTCAATTCAACCACACCTGGAAACTTAATATCTGCAGCAAAGTGTTTAGTAGCAAAGTAATATGATAATAGTGGTAACGATAGCAAAGGGTAATGGTAGCAAAAGTAACGTTTTTGGTATTTTGTAATGATGATAGCAATAGCAACGGAAAAGTAAATAAGCGAAGAACAATATATGGAAAGCTCGTAGGCAATGGATCGGTGATAGAAAATTATGCCGGATGTGGTTCATCATGTAACAGTCATAACCTAGGATGACACAGAACTAGCTCCAATTCATCAATGTAATGTAGGCATGTATTCCGAATATAGTCATACGTGCTTATGGAAAAGAAATTGCATGACATTTGTCCTACCCTCCTGTGGCAGCGGGGTCCTAGCGGAAACTAAGGGATATTAAGGCCTCCTTTTAATAGAGTACCAGACCAAAGCATTAACACATAGTGAATACATGAATTCCTCAAACTACGGTCACCATCGGTAAGTATCCCGATTATTGTCACTTCGGGGTTAACGGATCATAACACATAATAGGTGACTATAGACTTGCAAGATAGGATCAAGAACTCTCATATATTGATGAAAACATAACAGGTTCAGATCTGAAATCATGGCACTCGGGCCCTAGTGACAAGCATTAAGCATAGCAAAGTCATAGCAACATCAATCTCAGAACATAGTGGATACTAGGGATCAAACCCTAACAAAACTAACTCGATTACATGATAAATCTCATCCAACCCATCATTATCCAGCAAGCCTACAATGGAATTACTCACGCACGGCGGTGAGCATCATGAAATTGGTGACGGAGGAAGGTTGATGGTGACGATGGCGACGGATTTCCCTCTCCGGAGCCCCGATCGGACTCCAGATCAGCCCTCCCGAGAGGTTTTAGGGCTTGGCGGCGGCTCCGTATTGTAAAACGCGATGAATCCTTCTCTCTGATTTTTTTCTCTCCGAAACCAAATATATAGAGTTGGAGTTGAGGTCGGAGGAGCTCCAGGGGGCCCACGAGGTAGGGGGCGCGCCCCCACCCTCGTGGCTAGGGTGTGGGCCCCCTGGTGTTCATCTTTTGCAAGGATTTTTTATTATTTCCAAATAGACGTTCCGTGAAGTTTCAGGTCATTCCAAGAACTTGTGTTTCTGCACATAAATAACGCCATGGTAATTCTGCTGAAAACACCGTCAGTCCGGGTTAGTTCCATTCAAATCATGCAAGTTATAGTCCAAAACAAGGGCAAAAGTGTTTGGAAAAGTAGATACGACGGAGATGTATCATGTAGTTGGTTTGATTGATTTGTTTATACATGTGGCTCTGTGTGCACAGCGGTGCCAACTCTCTCACATCGCGAGAGCGGTGCCAAAATCTTTTGATTTGACATCGATGCGTATTATGTGGCATACTTTTGCGAAATATGGCATCGGCCACATAGTGGAAGGCAACAAATTCCAAAGCTCTTCACTTACTCCTAGGTAAATGAGAGGAAAGAGAAAGAGAAAGAGAGAGAGAGAGTGAAAAAAATATCACTAGCCAGCCAACCCTATCGTATGAGCGAATGGTATTGGTACATCTTGATGACCCGACAATCTTATACAACCAGCTGCTCTAATATGTTCTCTTCTTTTGCAGATAAAAAAAGACCCGAAAGTGAAAAATGTGCTGCACTATAACAATCTCATCGAATGCCTTGATCTCCATCTTATAGGAATTGATTTGATCGACTACCGAGGCAACACATCTGAGATTAAATTGGCCAGGTTCTTTGTTCTGGAGGCAACTGTGCTCAAGGTAATGAGGTTTGGCGTTCTCTGGCGCAACAATGAATGGCGTTCTGATCACCGCAAGCGTCTAAGCCTAAATGACAAAGTCTCCACAGAAGCTGAATTTGTTTTTGAAACATCAAGTGGCCAGAGACTCAAAAACTTATTTGCCCATTAGTGACTTGTCACGGCGGTGGATTTTAGTTTGTACGATAATGCTGCATCCACCTAAAGTAACGAAAGTTCTTACGTAAACTTCCTAGTAATTCCCTCTTCGTAGGTGCAACATTACTCCTAACATTTGTAATATGAGTTTGAAACTTGTAATATTGTTGTGTCCTATTACTGTGTTTTCAAATTCCTGTGAATCAAACAGGTCCTGAGTTGGTGATGATGTTGTGCCTGCCATCTTTCACCAATAGCCGTCGGATCTAGATATGACGCATACAAACCAAACTTATCCAGTTTTGCAAAAAGATGCCCGCACTTGTTCCCTATTTACAGAAAACTCCTTGTCTCTCACAATCAGCCTTATCTCCTCCCCACCACATCTAGAAGGCCATGGAAAAATCCGGTGCAATGGCTGCTGCCGGCGCTGTCCAGCCCCCAATCTTGGTGTTCCGTGCAATGCACGTGTCACATCCCTAGTTCTAGCATGATCTAGGTTTGCTTTGTGCATCATGTTTAAGTTTCAAATGAAATTGAAATGCGGAATGTTTCAAACCCTAGCACCAAAGCAAATTCAAATAGATTCAAATTTAAATGGAATTTCAGTGAACCCAAAATGCTCTTCAAAAATGTTCATGGTCTTTGGAAAATGTTGGAAACAACAACCAGAGGTGATGCACATTTTTGCTAAACATTTTGGATTTTTGAATGAACCCATATGTATTTGAATTGGAGATGTTTAAATAATATAAATATTTTAAAGGCTCCAAAAATGTTGGAAATTGGTGAGCGCCTCTGGTATATTATAACTAGTGGTCACAAGGAATCCCAACATTTTTAGATTTGTGCTAGTATTTATTTTGAGTCAAAAACAGATGTCAGAAATACAAAAGAAAACAAAAAATGGGAAAACTTAACTGGGCCACTTACCCGAGGCCTGGCACTATGCGGCCCAGCTGGCCGGCCCAGCCAGCTGGCTCTGCCAGTCGCCGTCTCCACCGCGCCAGGAGGACGCCGAGCACGCGCTCGCCGCATGCGGCCACGCGCCCGGCCACCTCCTGCCTCCCTGCTTGCTCTGCGACCCTTGCAGCGTCGCCACACACACCCCAGGCCCCTCTCACTCTCCCTCGCCCTCATCATCTCCTCTGTCACCCTCTCCCACGACAGCCGAAGCGCTGCCGTCGCCACAGCTCACCGCCGACGCGCTCTCCGCCGTCCCCTTGCCCCTCCATCGTTTCCACGCGCTCCGCCGCTGTGGGCTACGCCTCCTCGTGGAGACGCACGGCGCCGGACGCCCTGGAACGCCGCCATCGCCATCGTCTTCCACCTCGGGCTCCGCCGTCCACCATCGTCGATTCGCTGTCACCAGGCCTCCCCCGAGCCCACCGTGCTGCTTCGCGTGATCGCTGTGAGAATCTCCCCGTTTCCCCTCTCTTCCCCCCTCGTTCTCGCGACGTAGCCGTTGTTTCCACCCTGGCCGAAGCCATCGCCGCCGGAGCCCCTCGCCATCGTGGCCACCGCTGCCGCAGCTCACAGCCGAGCTCACCGTTGCACTTAGTGCACTCCGGCGAGTCAAGCGGACCCGCTCGCAGCTCCTGCCGTGCCCCACAGCACCCCGCGCGCACCTGGCCGAACTCCGGTCGCCGCACTCGTCATCGCCGGTGCCACTTCGGCCAATCCCTGGCCGCACCACCACCACGGTTGGATGTGGACGAGCATCCAAATCCCGTAGTTGTGCTCCGCGCGCCAAATGGCGCCCTGTAGGCAAATCCCGCAGCGCACCGCCGCGTGTGGACTCGCCGGCGGCTAAACGCCGGCGACAGCTGACTGTTGACCGGCGTGGGTTGACCTCACTGCCCGGTTTGACCTCCCCCTCTCTCTCACTGACTTGCGGGCCCCGCCCGACTAATTACTCCAGTTAGCACTAATTAACTAGTCAGGTTAGTTATTTCAGTCACTAACTAGTGGGCCCTGCCCAGTTAGTTAGGACTAACTAACTTAGTTAGTTGACTGGGTCACTGACCAGTGGGACCCACTGGTCAGGTTTGACCTGGTCAGCCCCGTTGACTCGCTTACGTCATGCTGACGTAGTGCTGATGCGGTTATTCATTTTCTGGTATTAAAATAAATTAGGAAAATCCAAAAAATGATATAAACTTCTAAAATTCATAGAAATTCAACCGTAGCTCATAATGAAATAATTTATATATAAAAAATTATCAGAAAAATGCAAGGAATCCATTTATGCCAGTTCCATGCATGAAAAATGAACTTATACATGCTGTATAAGTGAAAACATAATATGGGCATTTTAAATGCTTCATTTTGAATTGCATTTGAATCTTTGATACAAATGGGCTTCAACCAACTTGGTAGCATCTTGCATTAGCCCAAACACTAGCATTTGCACATGTCATGTTCATGCATCATATTGTTGCATTTGTTTGTGTATTGATTGAAGGCACCGTTTCTTCTCGATAGGTTCCACTCCGGAAGGTGTTCCCGAGTACTTGTCAGAGGAGCAGTGCCCCTTCGTTGATCTATCAGGCAAGCAATCCCCCTTGAGCATTTCGATAAAGTCCCACTCTCTCGCTCCCGCTCCTTATACTGCATTAGGACAACGACAATTCAACTACTACTTTTCTGTTGCGGTAGTTGAACCCATTCCTCTGCATGACCTGTCATTGCCACAATAAATAGTTGAAACCCACTAGCATGAGTAGGAGTTGCTTGAGCCTTGGTGTGCCTACTCATCCATGCTTCTTTTCTTTATGCCAGCTATGCTTAGAGTTGTGTCAGGTCTGATTCATCGGGAATGAATCGGAGTGGTGAACATGTCCTACCGATAAAGGCTAAGTGTGTGAACACGTTTTGGTAAAGGTAGCGATGAGAGGCCATGTAGGAGTACATGGTGGGTTGTCTCATTGGAACCGTCCCTAAGCACTGAGTTCTGTGTATGTTATCCAAGTCCAGTTACTACCACACATTAGGTTCCGGTTATCCGGCCCCTCTCGGCTTATTAATCTACTTGATCTCTGTCCAGGAGTCGCAACTAGTTTCTGGCGTTTGTAGGTAGTGCTAGTTGTCTACCAGGTGGTGTCCGACGGGACGGGCTTGGGACAGACTAGGCACCGTGGCATGGTGTACCAAGTGGCACCCGGATGATGGGCTTGGGAACCCTGCACACATTGTTTGGGGCCGTACTGGAGACTTCGGCCGGAACTCCATGCAGATGGAACTCGAATAGGCGATAAACCTGGACGAGAGACTTGTGTGGTTAGTCAGGTCGTGGCCGACACCCTTGCCCGGCTTCCGCTTGAAGGTTGCCGAGGTACATGACGTGTACAGGGCGATAAGTGGCGAGAGCGTGTGTGAAGAAGTACACCCCTGCAGGGTTATAATTATCTATTCGAATAGCCGTTTTCCTCGGATATGGAAACTTGGAGGACTTATGTAGTACATAGACAACTTGAAGTGGATACTCTAAAATACGCAAGATAAGCGTGAGTGCTATGGATGGCCTTCTCGTAGGGAGACGCGAACAGATCCATAGTGGAGTTTTGATATGGTGAATATGTGGACTCGTGTGCGTCTTCTCACCTCAAAGAAGTTTCTGATACTCGTAGTATAGGTTAGCCACTGAGTCAAAGCTGGCTTGCTGCTGTTAAAACTCCACCACCCTCTTTGTTGACAATGTTGCATATGTAGATAGTTCTGATGTAAGACTTGCTGAGTACCTTCGTACTCACGTTTGCTTATTTATGTTTTGTAGTTGGTTACACTAGTGACTATGACGAGTAGCTTGTATCCCAGCTACGATCTTGTACCCTTGGGAGGATCTTGTAGATAGTCAGGCTTCTCAGCCTTTTTCTTTTGTAGTTGTCTGTACTCAGACATGTAATGCTTCCGTTGCTTGTATGCTCTGAATGATGGGTCCTGAGAACCCTGTTTGTATTGCATGCTATGTGGCTCTTCTGGGCCTTTATCTATATGAGTTTGAGTTATGTTGTGATGCCAAGTTGTACCGCACCTACTTGCATGTTATGAGTACGTGTAACGTGTATTGCTATGTGTGGGATCCTACAATCTAGTTGTTTTTCCATGGTAGCCTCTTTTATGGGGAAATGTAGTCTAGTGCTTCCACTTAGCCTTGGTAGTCCGCTACAGCCCGGTTTACCGGAGTCCTGTTAGCCCAGCACTACTGCTTCGGAACACTTAGACTGTCCGACATGTGATTCACTTCCTTCCTGTGTCTGTCCCTTCGGGGAAATGTCACGCGGAGACATCCGGAGTCCTGTTAGCCTGCTACAGCTCGGGTTCCCAGAGTCCTGTTAGCCCAGCTGCTACAGCCCGGATTCATACGCTGTTGACCGACATGCTCGAGGTTGATTCATGTATGTCCGTCCCTATAAGTTAGTGCCACTTTGGTTTCATGACTAGTCATGTCGGCACGGGTTCTCTGTCATATGGATGCTAGCGACACTATCATATACGTGAGCCAAAAGGCGCGAACGGTCCCGGGCCAGGTAAGGTGGCACCCGTGGGGATACCATGCGTGAGGCCGCAAAATGATATGATGTGTTACATGCTAGATACGTGTGACATAGGATCGGGGTCCCGACAGCGTTGGTATCAGAGCTTGAAGGATTACCAAGCCAAACTGGTCGAAGTTGAGTCTAGAAATGCTTTAGTTTATATAAGGGAATTGATTGTGGAAGGGAACGTAAGGCTCTTTTTACTCCTTTACCTCATGTCATTCTTTCTGAGTCAGCCTCTTCTTTCCTACGAGGGTTAAGGACTAGGCTTCTCCTCTATCTCTTAGGATGACATGTTATTAAACCGTAAAGTCTTAGGATTGTTGGGTTTGTGTCTCCATACACTCCTACTACTTCCGTGTGTCATCAGTTTGACCCAGAACCTTGATATTATGATGCTGAGTGATTATGCTATTCCTTTGATGAATGTCTCAAAAATCCTTTTTGAGCATTTATAGCCGTTATGCTACCGAAATTGTCCTAGGATTTCAAGAGTTTCCAATGCTTTTGCATTACATTCCACATCCTTATGTCGATGCTAATTCCATCCTTGTTTCTTTGGTTTCTGTGCCAGGATGTCGTCTGCTAACCGAGGTTCAATTGCTCATAGCAAGAACCACGGAGATGTTAGGGATGAGGATCCTCCTGACCAGCCATTGATGGCAGAGTTCTTGTTAGCATCCAAGAGGAACAAGCATGATACTAACCGCTTGCTGGCATAGATTGAGCAGAACACCGCACATCAGCGTAAGAAGTTGTTTTCCATCACCGACTTCATTGGTCTGAAACCACCCACCTTCCATCATTCCATTGAGCCACTCAATGCAGATGACTGGCTCCATAGCATCACTCTTAAGCTGTGTTCTGCGAACGTGGCTGAAGATGACAAGGTCACCTATGCTACCTATCACCTAGAAGGTCCTGCTAGTATTTGGTGGTAGAGCTATGAGGCTATGCTTCCAGCTGGCCAGATTCCTACCTGGAAGGATTTCATCGAGGCTTTTCGTGAGCACCACATTCCTCAGGCTCTCATTGACCGCAAGAGCGAAGATTTCTGTAGTTTTACCCAAGGTAAGATGCCTGTTGATGCTTACAGTAGAGAGTTTGGAAGCCTCGCCCGCTATGCTATAGAAGAAGTGTCCACGGACGCCAAGAAGCAGGCTAGATTCTGCAAGGGTCTCAACCCTAAGCTGCGTCGTGATCTCCACCTGCACCATTGTGATACATTCCAGGCTCTTGTGAACAAGGCCATCAATGTAGAGATAGCTCAGCTCACTTACGAGGAGTCTCGTAAGCACAACCGTGATCTGGGTTCTTCCTCCCGCTCTGGCTCTCAGAAGCGGTGGATTTGGATTCCGAACTCAGGTCTTCCACCTGGTTATGCACCGAGGCCATCCGATGTGGCGCCTCACCCAGCTCAGCAACTTGCTCCACCCAGGCCTATTAGTGGACCACTTGCCAAAGTAGGTCTACGTCCTACCTCAGGAACTTGCTTCACCTGCGGAGAACCAGGACACTATGCACGTGACTGCCCTCAGTCCAGTTATACTCCACCCCAGTCTGAGAGGTCTGTTGGCCGTGAAAAGCCATCGGGCAAGATGATCAGTACCAAGCCAGCCACCACTGAACGAGCATGTGTGCACCACGTCTCAGCTACAGAAGCTCAAGATGATCCCGACGTTGTACTGGGTACGCTTCTTGTCAATTGTCACCCAGCTTCAGTTCTATTCGATACTGGAGCGTCTCACTCCTTCATATCCGAAGGTTATGCTTGGTTGCACGACATGTCATTTTGTGATATGCCAACTCCAGTAATAATCCAGACTCCTAGTTCCAAATGGCAAACCTCCAAGGTAAGTCATGGTAATGAAATCCTTGTTGACAGATTAGTATTTCTTGCTTCTTTGATATATCCCAAGTCTTCAGATATTAACATCATCTTGGGCATGGACTGAATGACAACTCATCATGCCAAGATCGATTGTTACACTAGATCTGTTCAACTTACACATCCATCTGGAAAAATAGTCACCGTCTCCACTAGAGTTGCAAAGTGTCAACTCTATTCTCTTAATGCCAGCCCTCTTCCAGACCTTGAAGATATTCCGGTAGTCCGTGACTCCCGGATGTCTTTCCAGAAGAACTGCCAGGTGTCCCACCTGACAGAGATGTAGAGTTTGTCATAGAACTTATCCCTGGAACTGTTCCAATCTCTAGGAGACCATACAAGATGGCACCTTTGGAGTTAGACGAGCTTAAGAAACAGCTTGATGAGTCCTTGCAAAAGGGTTTCATCCATCCCAGTTCTTCTCCTTGGGCTTGTCCTGTCCTCTTCGACAAGAAGAAGGATGGTACATATCAGATGGTTTTAGATTATCATCCCGTTAATTTGGTTACGATAAAGAACAAGTATCCGCTCCCCAGGATCAACGACCTGTATGATCAGCTCACTGGATCCTCAGTCTTTTCTAAGATGGATTTGAGGTTAGGCTACCACCAAATCAAAATCAGAAATGGGGACATCCACAAAATGACCTTTGTCACTCGCTATGGTCAATACGCACCGTGATGTCTTTCGGCCTAACCAATGCTCCAGCTACTTTCTCCGCTTGATGAACTTGATCTTTATGGAGTACTTAGATAAGTTCGTCGTGGTTTACCTCGATGATATTCATATTTACTCGAAGAACGAGGAAGAGCATGCCCAACATCTTAGACTTGTGTTAGAAAAACTCAGAGAGCACCGCCTTTATGCCAAGTTCTCCAAGTGTGAATTTTGGTTGCCAGAAGTGACCTATCTAGGCCACGTGATCTCTGGTAAGGGCATTGCTGTCAATCCCAAGGGAGTTAAAGCCGTTCTCGATTGGACTCCAACCGAAACGGTCAAACAAGTTAGGAGTTTCCTTGGTCTAGCCAGTTATTGTCGCAGCTTTGTTGAAAACTTCTCCAAAGTGGCCAAACCCCTCACAGAACTTCTCAAGAAAGATAAAAGGTTTGAGTGGACCCCGCAGTGTGAGCACAGTTTTCAGGAACTGAAAAGACGCCTGACTTCTACGCCCATACTCGTGCCACCTTATTTCACTAAAGACTTTGTTATCTATTGCGACGCTTCGCGTCAAGGACTAGGTTGCATTCTTATGCAAGATCGTCATGTGATTGCCTATGCATCTCGACACTTGCATCCACATGAGGAAAATTATCCTACACATGATCTAGAGCTTGCAGCCGTAGTCTATGCACTTAAGACTTGGTGACATTACCTTCTTGGTAACCATTGCGAAATCTGCACTGACCATCATAGTCTCAAGTATATCTTCACCCAACCGGATCTGAATCTCAGACAGAGACGTTGGTTGGAGTTGATCTCGGATTGCGACGTAGGAATCACCTACACCCCAGGCAAAGCCAATGTCATGGCTGATGCTTTAAGTCATAAATCCTATTGCAACAACCTCATGTTGAAACAATGTCAACCACCCCTCCATGAGGTATTCTATAAGCTTAACCTTCACATAGCTCCTCATGGTTCCCTTTCTACCTTGGTGGTGAAACCTACCCTTACGGATCAGATCATAGAGGCTCAGAAGCATGATACGGGAATATCCCGGATCAAGAAAAATATTTCCAAGGGAGTTGCTGGTTGTTTCTCTATGGATGAACGAGGTGTTGTTTTCTTTGGAAACCGTTTGGTGGTTCCCAAATGTCAACAGATGCAGCAACTGATCCTTAAGGAGGCCGATGAATCTCCTCTCACGATTCATCCCGGTAGTACAAAGATGTATCAGGACCTATGCCAGAGGTTCTGGTGGACTAGGATGAAGAGAGAAATCACTCAGTATATTTCCAACGGTGACGTTTGTCATCGCGTTAAGGCAGAGCATCAAACACCTGCTGGCACCCTTCAACCTTTAGTTATTCCCGAGTGGAAATGGGACAAAGTTGGTATGCACTTCATCACCGGCTTTCCCAGGACCAAGAAAGGAAATAATGCTATCTTCGTAGTCATTGATCGTCTTTCCAAAGTGGCTCACTTCCTACCTGTTCGAGAGAGTATCATTGCTAGTCATCTCGCCGACTTATATATCTCCCGAATAGTGTCACTCCATGGTGTTCCACTAGAGATCAATTCAGACCGTGGCAGTCTTTTCACCTCTCATTTCTGGGAAAGTTTCCAGAATGCCATGGGAACCCATCTTTCTTTCAGTACCGCTTTCCACCCTCAGTCAAGTGGTCAGGTGGAAAGGGTCAACCAAATTCTCGAAGACATGCTTGGAGCTTGTGTTATCTCATTCGGTATGGATTGGGAGAAGTGTCTTCCTTTCGCCGAGCTTGCTTATAACAATAGCTATCGATCTAGTCTTAAGAAATCTCCTTTTGAGATTCTCTATGGACGAAGATGTCGAACACCTTTGAACTGGTCAGAAACCGGTGAAAGACAATTCTTTGGACCGGATATGATCCAGGAGGCAGAAGAGCAAGTTCACATCATTCATGAGAATTTGAAAACAGCCCAATCTCGTCAAAAGAGCCAGTATGACCGTCATCATAAGGATGTGGCTTATGAAGTTGGCGACAAGGCTTACCTTCGGGTTACTCCTTTGAAGGGTACCCATTGTTTCGGTATCAAGGGCAAGTTGGCTCCTCGTTACATTGGTCCTTTTCGCATTCTCGCTAAACGAGGAGAGGTTGCCTACTCGTTGGAACTACCCCCACATCTTTCTCGAGCTCATGATGTCTTCCACGTCTCTCAACTCAAGCGTTGCTTCTCGGATCCCATCCGCGGAGCGGACCACGAAACGCTTGATCTCCAAGATAACCTCACTTATCGAGAGTACCCCATTCGCATTCTGGATCAAGTAGAGCGTGTCACTCGACGTCATAACATCAAGTTTCTCAAGGTTCAGTGGTCTCATCATTCCGAGAGAGAAGCTACTTGGGAGCGAGAAGATCGTCTTCTACTTGAGTACCCCGCTTTCTTTCCGCCAACTCCTGAATCTCGGGACGAGATTCTTTCGAGTGGGGGCGAGTTGTCACATCCCTAGTTCTGGTATGATCTAGGCTTGCTTTGTGCATCATGTTTAAGTTTCAAATGAAATTGAAATGGGGAATGTTTCAAACCCTAGCACAAAAGCAAATTCAAATAGATTCAAATTTAAAATGGAATTTCAATGAACCCAAAATGCTCTTCAAAAATGTTCATGGTCTTTGGAAAATGTTGGAAACAACAACCAGAGGTGATGCACATTTTTTCTAAACATTTTTGATTTTTGAATGAACCCATATGTATTTGAATTAAAGCTGTTTAAATAATATAAATATTTTAAAGGCTCCAAAAATGTTGGAAATTGGTGAGGGCCTCTGGTATATTATAACTAGTGGTCACAAGGAATCCCAACATTTTTAGATTTGTGCTAATATTTATTTTGAGTCAAAAACAAATGTCAGAAATAGAAAAGAAAACAAAAAATGGGAAAACTTACCTAGGCCACTTACCCGAGGCCTGGCACTGTGCGGCCCAGCCAGCTGGCTCTGCCAGTCGTCGTCTCCATCGTGCTAGGAAGACACCGAGCACGCGCTCGCCGCACGCGGCCACGCGCCTGGCCACCTCCTGCCTCCCTACTTGCTCCGCGACCCTTGCAGCGTCGCCACACCCCCCCAGGCCCCTCTCACCCTCCCTCGCCCTCATCCTCTCGTCTGTCACCCTCTCCCGTGACAGCCGAAGCACTACCGTCGCTGCAGCTCACCGCCTACGTGCTCTCCGCCGTCCCCTCGCCCCTCCGGCGTGTCCACGCGCTCCGCCGCTGTGGGTTACGCCTCCTCGTGGAGACGCACGGCGCCGGATGCCCTGGAACGCCGCCATCGCCATCGTCTTCCACCTCGGGCTCCACCGTCCACCATCGTCGATTCGCCGTCACCAGGCCTCCCCCAAGCCCACCGTGCTGCTTCGCGTGATTGCCGTGAGAATCTCCCCGTTTCCCCTCTCTTCTCCCCCTCGTTCTCGCGACGTAGTCATTGTTTCCACCCTAGCCGAAGCCATCGCCGCCGGAGCCCCTCGCCATCGTGGCCACCGCTGCCGCAGCTCACAGCCGAGCTCGCCGTTGCACTTAGTGCACTCCGGTGAGTCGAGCGGACCCGCTCGCAGCTCCTGCCGTGCCCCACAACACCCCGTGCGCACCTGGCCAAACTTCGGTCGCCGCACTCGTCATCGCCGGTGCCACTCCGGCCACTCCCTGGCCGCACCACCACCACGGTTGGATGCGGACGAGCGTCCGCATCCCGTAGCTGTGCTCCGCGCGCCAAATGGTGCCCTGTAGGCAAATCCCGCAGCGCACCGCCGCGTCTGGACTCGTCGGCGACCGCTGACCGTTGACCGGCGTGGGTTGACCTCACTGCCCGGTTTGACCTCCCCCTCTCTCTCACTGACTTGCGGGCCCCGCCCGGCTAATTACTCCAGTTAGCACTAATTAACTAGTTAGGTTAGTTACTTCAGTCACTGACTAGTGGGCCCTGCCCAGTTAGTTAGGACTAACTAACTTAGTTAGTTGACTGGGTCACTGACAAGTGGGACCCACTGGTCAGGTTTGACCTGGTCAGCCCCGTTGACTCGCTTACGTCATGCTGACGTAGTGCTGACGCAGTTATTCATTTTCTGGTATTAAAATAAATTAGGAAAATCCAAAAAATGATATAAACTTCTAAAATTCATAGAAATTCAACCGTAGCTCAGAATGAAATAATTTATATATAAAAAATTATCAGAAAAATGCAAAAAATCCATTTATGCCAGTTCCATGCATGAAAAACGAACTTATACATGCTGTATAAGTGAAAACATAATATGGGCATTTTAAATGCTTCATTTTGAATTGCATTTGAATCTTTGATACAAATGGGCTTGAACCAACTTGGTAGCATCTTGCATTGACCCAAACACTAGCATTTGCACATGTCATGTTCATGCATCATATTGTTGCATTTGTTTGTGTATTGATTGCAGGCACCGTTTCTTCTCGATAGGTTCCACTCCGGAAGGTGTTCCCGAGTACCTGTCAGAGGAGCAGTGCCCCTTCGTTGATCTATCAGGCAAGCAATCCCCCTTGAGCATTTCGATAAAATCCCAATCTCTTGCTGCCGCTCCTTATACTGCATTAGGACAACGACGATTCAACTACTACTTTTCTATTGCGGTAGTTGAACCCATTCCTCTGCATGACCTGTCATTGCCATAATAAATAGTTGAAACCCACTATCATGAGTAGGAGTTGCTTGAGCCTTGGTGTGCCTACTCTTTATGCCAGCTATGCTTAGAGTTGTGTCAGGTCTGATTCATCGGGAATGAATCGGAGTGGTGAACATGTCCTATCGATAGAGGCTAAGTGTGTGAACACATTTTGGTAAAGGTAGCGATGAGAGGCCATGTAGGAGTACATGGTGGGTTGTCTCATTGGAACCATCCCTAAGCCCTTAGTTCTGTGTATGTTATCCAAGTCCAGTTACTACCACACATTGGGTTCCGGTTATCCGGCCCCTCTCGGCTTATTAATCTACTTGATCTCTGTCCAGGAGTTGCTACTAGTTTCTGGCGTTTGTAGGTAGTGCTAGTTGTCTACCAGGTGGTGTCCGACGGGACGGGCTTGGGACAGACTAGGCACCATGGCACGGTGTACCAAGTGGCACCCGAATGGTGGGCTTGGGAACCCTGCACACATCGTTTGGGGCCGTACTGGAGACTTTGGCCGGAACTCCTTGCAGATGGAACTCGAATAGGCGATAAACCTGGACGAGAGACTTGTGTGGTTAGTTAGGTCGTGGCCGACACCCTTGCCCGGCTTCCGCTTGAAGGTTGCCAAGGTACATGACGTGTACATGGGGATAAGTGGTGAGAGCGTGTGTGAAGAAGTACACCCCTGCAGGGTTAAAATTATCTATTCGAATAGCCATTTTCCTCGGATATGGAAACTTGGAGGACTTATGTAGTACATAGACAACTTGAAGTGGATACTCTAAAATACGCAAGATAAGCGTGAGTGCTATGGATGGCCTTCTCGTAGGGAGACGGGAACAGATCCATAGTGGTGTTTTGATATGGTGAATATGTCGACTCATGTGCGTCTTCTCACCTCAAAGAAGTTTCTGATACTCGTAGTATAGGTTAGCCACTGAGTCAAAGTTGGCTTGCTGTTGTTAAAACTCCACCACCCTCTTTGTTGACAATGTTGCATATGTAGATAGTTCTGATGCAAGACTTGCTGAGTACCTTCATACTCACGTTTGCTTATTTATGTTTTGCAGTTGGTTACACTAGTGACTTTGACGAGTAGCTTGTATCCCAGCTACGATCTTGTACCCTTGGGAGGGTCTTGTAGATAGTCAGGCTTCTCAGCCTTTTTCTTTTGTAGTTGTCTGTACTCAGACATGTATTGCTTCCGTTGCTTGTATGCTCTGAATGATGGGTCATGAGACCCCTGTTTGTATTGAATGCTATGTGGCTCTTCTGGGCCTTTATCTATATGAGTTTGAGTTATGTTGTGATGCCAAGTTGTACCACACATACTTGCATGTTATGCGTACGTTTCACGTGTATTGCTATGTGTGGGATCCGACAATCTAGTTGTTTATCCTTGGTAGCCTCGCTTATGGGGAAATGTAGTCTAGTGCTTCCATTGAGCCTTGGTAGTCTGCTACAGCCCGGTTTACCGGAGTCCTGTTAGCCCAGCACTACTGCTTCGGAACACTTAGACTAGACGGCATGTGATTCACTTCGTTCCTGTGTCTGTCCCTTTGGGGAAATGTCACGCGGAGAGATCCAGAGTCTTGTTAGCCTTCTATAGCCCGGGTTCCCGGAGTCCTGTTAGCCCAGCTGCTACAGCCCGGATTCATACGCTGTTGACCGACATGCTCGAGGTTGATTCATGTATGCATGTCCCTGTAAGTTAGTGCCACTTTGGGTTCACGACTAGTCATGTCGGCCCGAGTTCTCTGTCATATGGATGCTAGTGACACTATCATATACGTGAGCCAAAAGGCGCAAACGGTCCCGGGCCAGGTAAGGTGGCACCCGTGGGGATACCGTGCGTCAGGCCGCAAAATGGTATGATGTGTTACATGCTAGATCGGTGTGACTTAGGATCGGGGTCCCGACAGCACGAGCATCTACGCACGGGAAATTATGTCGGACACGGCTAGTTGTAAGCAGGCTAGGTCCACAGCCATGATGATAATGACTGCAGACGGTGAGGCTGACTATGGTATGCCTAATGTCTACTACACAACCTTCTTCATGTAGACGTTGTTGGGCCTCAAAGTGCAGAGGTTTGTAGGACAGTAGCAAATTTCTCTCAAGTGGATGACCTAAGGTTTATCAATCCGTAGGAGGCGTAGGATGAAGATGGTCTCTCTCAAGCAACCCTGCAACCAAATAACAAAGAGTCTCTTATGTCCCCAACACACCCAATACAATGGTAAATTGTACAGGTGCACTAGTTTGGCGAAGAGATGGTGATAGAAGTGCAATATGGATGGTAGATGAAGGTATTTGTAATCTGAAAATATAAAACAGCAAGGTAACTAATGATAAAAGTGAGCGTAAACGGTATTGCAATGCGCTGAAACAAGGCCTAGGGTTCATACTTTCACTAGTGCAAGTCCTCTCAACAATAATAACATAATTGGATCATATAACTATCCCTCAACATGCAACAAAGAGTCACTCCAAAGTCACTAATAGCGGAGAACAAACAAAGAGATTAAGGTATGGTATGAAACCACCTCAAAGTTATTCTTTCCAATCAATCCGTTGGGCTATTCCTATAAGTGTCACAAACAGCCCTAGAGTTCGTACTAAAATAACACCTTAAGAAACAAATCAACCAAAACCCTAATGTCACCTTGATACTCCAATGTCACCTCAAGTATCCGTGGGTATGATTATACGATATGCATCACACAATCTCAGATTCATCTATTCAACCAACACATAGAACCTCAAAGAGTGCCCCAAAGTTTCTACCGGAGAGTTAAGACGAAAACGTGTGCCAACCCCTATGCATAGATTCCCAAGGTCACCGAACTCGCAAGTTGATCACCAAACCATACATTAAGTGGATCAATAGAATACCCCATTGTCACCACGGGTATCCCACGCAAGACATACATTAAGTGTTCTCAAATCCTTAAGGACTCAACCCGATAAGATAACTTCAAAGGGAAAACTCAATCCATTACACGAGAGTAGAGGGGGGAAAACATCATAAGATCCAACTATAATAGCAAAGCTCGCGATACATCAAGATCGTAACACCTCAAGAACACGAGAGAGAAATCAAACACATAGCTACTGGTACATACCCTTAGCCCCGAGGGACAACTACTCCCTCCTCGTCATGGAGAGTACCGGGATGATGAATATGGACACCGGAGAGGGAATGCCCCCTCCGGCAAGGTGCCGGAACGGGTCTAGATTGGTTTTCGGTGGCTACGGAGGCTTCTGGCGGCGGAACTCCCGATCTATTGTGCTCCCCGAAGTTTTTAGGGTATATGGGTATATACGTGAGGAAGAAGTACGTCGGTGGACCTCCGGGCTGTCCATGAGGCAAGGGGGCGCGCCCAGGGGGTGGCCGCGCCCCCCCACCCTCGTGGGCAGCCCGGGACTCTCCTGGTCCAACTCCGATACTCCGTGGGCTTCTTCTGGTCCAAAAATAAGTTCCGCGAAGTTTCAGGTTAATTGGACTCTGTTTGATTTTCCTTTTCTGCGATACTCTAAAACAAGGAAAAAACAAAAAATGGCACTGGGCTCTGGGTTAATAGGTTTGTCCCAAAAATAATATAAAGGTGTATAATAAAGCCCGTAAACATCCAAAACAGATAATATAATAGCATGGAACGATCAAAAATTATAGATACGTTGGAGACGTATCAGCATCCCCAAGCTTAATTCCTGCTCGCCCTCGAGTAGGTAAATGATAAAAACAGAATTTTTGATGTGGAATGCTACCTAACATATTTATCCATGTAGTTCTCTTTATTGTGGCAAGAATATTCAGATCCATAAGATTCAAGACAAAAGTTTAATATTGACATAAAAATAATAATACTTCAAGCATACTAACTAAGCAATTATGTCTTCTCAAAATAACATGGCCAAAGAAAGCTATCCCTACAAAATCATATTGTCTGGCTATGCTCCATCTTCACCACACAACATATTTAAATCATGCACAACCCCGATGACAAGCCAAGCAATTGTTTCATACTTTTGATGTTCTCAAACTTTTTCAATCTTCACGCAATACATGAGCGTGAGCCATGGACATAGCACTATAGGTGGAATAGAATGGTGGTTGTGGAGAAGACAAAAAGGAGAAGATACTCTCACATTGACTAGGCGTATCAACGGGCTATGGAGATGCCCATCAATGGATATCGATGTGAGTGAGTAGGGATTGCCATGCGACGGATGCACTAGAGCTATAAATGTGTGAAAGCTCAACAAAAGAAACTAAGTGGGTGTGCATCCAACTTGCTTGCTCAGGAAGACCTAGGGCACTTGAGGAGGCCCATTGTTGGAATATACAAGCCAAGTTCTATAATGAAAATTTCCCACTAGTATATGAAAGTGACAAAACAAGACTCTCTATCATGAAGATCATGGTGCTACTTTGAAGCACACGTGTGGATAAAAGGATACTAGCATTGTCCCTTTTATTTTTTTTTATTTTTTGTATTTTGTATTTGGCCTTTCTTTTTTTTATTTGTCCTTTCTCCTTTTTTTGGCCTTTCTTTTTTGGGGGGGGGACAATGCTCTATTAATGATGATCATCACACTTCTGTTTATTTACAACTCAATGATTACAAGTCGATACTAGAACAAAGTATGACTCTATATGAATGCCTCTGGCGCTGTATCGAGATGTGCAATGACTCATGAGTGACATGTATGAAAGAATTATGAATGGTGGCTTTGCCACAACTAAAATGTCAACTACATGATCATGCAAAGCAATATGACAATGATGGAGCGTGTCATAGTAAACGGAATGGTGGAAAGCTGCATGGCAATATATCTCGGAATGGCTATGGAGATGCCATGATAGGTAGGTATGGTGGCTGTTTTGAGGAAGGTATATGGTGGGTTTATGATACCGACGAAAGGTGTGCGGTATTAGAGAGGCTAGCAATGGTGGAAGGGTGAGAGTGCGTATAATCCATGGACTCAACATTAGTCATAAAGAACTCACATACTTATTGCAAAAATCTATTAGTTATCGAAACAAAGTACTACGCGCATGCTCCTAAGGGGATAGATTGGTAGGAAAAGACCATCGCTCGTCCCCGACCGCCACTCATATGGAGGACAATCAATAAACAAATCATGCTCCGACTTTGTCACATAACGGTTCACCATACGTGCATGCTACGGGAATCACAAACTTTAACACAAGTATTTCTTAAATTCACAACTACTCAACTAGCATGACTCTAATATCACCATCTCCATATCTCAAAACAATTATCAAGTATCAAACTTCTCATAGTATTCAATGCACTTTATATGATAGTTTTTATTATATCCCTCTTGGATGCCCATCATATTAGGACTAATTCATAACCAAAGCAAACTACCATGCTGTTCTAAAGAATCTCAAAATAATATAAGTGAAGCATGAGAGTTCATATATTTCTTCAAGTCATGACCTCTTCCGGATAATCATCATAGATAGCAACTTTGTTCTCATAATCAATTGGAACCTCTTCCGGAATAGTGGATTCATCATAGAATAAAGTCATGACCTCTTCAAATCCACATTCATCAATATAATCATCATAAATAGGAGGCATTCTTTCATCATAATAAATTTGCTCATCAAAACTTGGGGGACAAAAAATATCATCTTCATCAAACATAGCTTCCCCAAGCTTGTGGCTTTGCACATCATTAGCATCATGGATATTCAAGGAATTCATACTAACAACATTGCAATCATGCTCATCATTCAAATATTTACTGCCAAACATTTTAATGCATTCTTCTTCTAACACTTTGGCACAATTTTCCTTTCCGTCATTATCACGAAAGATATTAAAAAGTTGAAGCGTATGAGGCAAACTCAATTCCATTTTTTTGTAGTTTTCTTTTATAAACTAAACTAGTGATAAAACAAGAAACAAAAAGATTCGATTGCAAGATCTAAAGATATAACTTCAAGCGCTAACCTCCTCGGCAATGGCGCCAGAAAAGATCTTGATGTCTACTACACAACCTTCTTCTTGTAGACGTTGTTGGGCCTCCAAGTGAAGAGGTTTGTAGGACAGTAGCAAATTTCCCTCAAGTGGATGACCTAAGGTTTATCAATCCGTAGGAGGCGTAGGATGAAGATGGTCTCTCTCAAGCAACCCTGCAACCAAATAAAAGAGTCTCTTGTGTCCCCAACACACCCAATACAATGGTAAATTGTATAGGTGCACTAGTTCGGCGAAGAGATGGTGATACAAGTGCAATATGGATGGTAGATAAAGGTATTTGTAATCTGAAAATATAAAAACAGCAAGGTAACTAATGATAAAAGTGAGTGTAAACGGTATTGCAATGCGCTGAAAAAAGGCCTAGCGTTCATACTTTCACTAGTGCAAGTCCTCTCAACAATAATAACATAATTGGATCATATAACTATCCCTCAACATGCAACAAAGAGTCACTCCAAAGTCACTAATAGCGGAGAACAAACAAAGAGATTATGGTAGGGTATGAAACCACCTCAAAGTTATTCTTTCCAATCAATCCATTGGGCTATTCCTATAAGTGTCACAAACAGCCCTAGAGTTCGTACTAAAATAACACCTTAAGACACAAATCAAACAAAACCCTAATGTCACCTTGATACTCCAATGTCACCTCAAGTATTTGTGGGTATGATTATACGATATGCATCACACAATCTCAGATTCATCTATTCAACCAACACATAGAACCTCAAAGAGTGCCCCAAAGTTTCTACCGGAGAGTCAAGACGAAAACATGTGCCAACCCCTATGCATTGATTCCCAAGGTCACGGAACCCGCAAGTTGATCACCAAAACATACATCAAGTGGATCAATAGAATACCCCATTGTCACCACGGGTATCCCACGCAAGACATACATCAAGTGTTCTCAAATCCTTAAGGACTCAACCCGATAAGATAACTTCAAAGGGAAAACTCAATCCATTACACGAGAGTAGAAGGGGGAAAACATCATAAGATCCAACTATAATAGCAAAGCTCGCGATACATCAAGATCGTAACACCTCAAGAACACGAGAGAGAAATCAAACACATAGCTACTGGTACATACCCTTAGCCCCGAGGGACAACTACTCCCTCCTCGTCATGGAGAGCACCGGGATGATGAAGATGGCCACCGGAGAGGGATTGCCCTGTCCGGCAGGGTGCTGGAACGGGTCTAGATTGGTTTTCGGTGGCTACGGAGGCTTCTAGCGGCGGAACTCCCGATCTATTGTGCTCCCCGAAGTTTTTAGGGTATATGGGTATATATGGGAGGAAGAAGTACGTCTGTGGACCTCCGGGCTGTCCACGAGGCAGGGGGGCGCACCAAGGGGGGGTGGCCGTGCCCCCACCCTCGTGGGCAGCCCGATACTCCGTGGGCTTCTTCTGGTCCAAAAATAAGTTCCATGAAGTTTCAGGTCAATTGGACTCCGTTTGATTTTCCTTTTCTGCGATACTCTAAAACAATGAAAAAACAGAAACTGGCACTAGGCTCTGGGTTAATAGGTTAGTCCCAAAAATAATATAAAAGTGTATAATAAATCCCATAAACATCCAAAACAGATAATATAATAGCATGGAACAATAAAAAATTATAGATACGGTGGTGACGTATCAATGCCGAACACGGCGCCTATACTCAGGTGTCATCTCTAGCGTAGGGTCTTGTCAATTCACTGTGAGGAGCATCACGTAATAATTTGTCCAACATGTAGTACAGTGCTACTACATTGGTAGTACTAGCACCGCCGTCTGGATTTAGTAGTACTACCACGTCCATCTGGATTTAGTATTTGATTAGCAATATCTAGTAATGCATGTCACGACAAATGTACTACTCCCTTTGTAAATAAATACATGGTGTATTGTTTTATTCCTATCGGTGAGATAACTTAATGTCTTTTTGCTACTTAATAGGATTACATGCAATGAACTAACCACTGCAGGTGATGTTTGGTAGTCTCAAGTCACTGAAAGCATGCACGGGCACGAAGGGGGACACAACTTCATTGACTTACTGCACCTTCCTTTGGGTGTATGACACGTGGAACCAAAGGGTGGCTGGCCAACCTATCATACAGCCAAAGGCAGGTGCAGTAGAGGGGCGAGGAGTAGATGGCCAACACGCATGTGAATTCAACACAGTATGCACTTCTCATATCAAGGCTCCCACCAGTCCAATCTACGAAATCCTATGCACCTACACACCCAAGGGCAAGAGTGATCACTCTAATCGCAAGATCAGTTGACTAGAAGCTAGACCCATGGAGGCGATGAGCGCGGGCATCAGCCGGCTGTGCCAGATGGTCCATGACGCCGGCCTGCGGCCCGGCACCGAGGAACGTCTCCAGGTAGTGCTTGAGGCCGCCTGGGCGAGGGCCGCTTGGACGACAGCTTCGTCTCCTTGTTCGATGAGGTCCTCGTCGGCTTCCTCGACAAGTTCACCGTTGTCAAGAAGATCGCAGACGACCTTGACGTATGCCTCCATCCCACGCACCCAGGCTCTGCGATGCCTGCCACCCTCAATAGCCTCTATGATGACAACCTCTTCGATTGCCCGCTGTCGCGCCGGAGAATGTCCACCTCGAGGTCGCGCTCGCTGCGCAGCGCCTGGCGCAGCAAGACACCATCGACATAACCACCCACATCTACGCGCAAATCGTCCACAAGGACTACTACATGCAAGAGGAGGACGATAGGACACTGGCCTTCTTGGACCGCAGGGCAACCTTGGACGGCATTGTTCAGAAGCACGTTGAGCTTGCCGCCAATGCCACTGCTCCTCACACGTTGGTTGGTGACCCGGTGCACTAGGGCATGAGGATGTCGTTGATGGATCCGTATGTATCTTTATCTTTCCGTAAAATCCACGTAGTAGTATATGGTACTACTAGTAATTATCTTACCTTTCGCATCAACTTCATAATTTTCCTACTAGTCCATGCATGAACCGCGCCAAAACCAAACTTCTCATTACTCTAGGGAAAATTGTTATTTCTATCTATCGGTCGCGCCATGGAGCAGAACCAAATTTTACAAGTTACAAGTTCAAAAGGAAAAGCCTGCCGTGTTCGCATCGCACCCCCACACGGTTGGTCCGGCACGCCGCCCAAGGGGGAATGCGTGCTGTGTTGCATTTTAACTTACAAGTGGGACTGCAGTTGAGCAAACCGACTATCGGCAAACCCCCACCCACCCACCGCGTGATGGCTGAGAAAACATGAGGGAGAAGAGATGGCTATAGCATGGACTCCAAGAAAATTGGTGTCGGATGGGACTCGTGTGGGTGGCATGTGCCGTACTGCTAGACATGAATGCTAGTTATGGCCCATGCCACCCCACTATATTGAGGTGCTGGTTACGTAGAACAAATTTCCTGGAGTCTGTGCTCAGCCCTCCTCTATCTCTCTTCTTAGCCAGCCAGCATACGCGCAGAGCCCATCGTCTGTTTGCTCATATGCGGTCCCACATGTCAGTGAAAATGCAAGAGGACCCACTGAACCTGCACATCTTTCACCTCGACGTGTTGGTGATAAAAAAATCCAATAAAGATCTTCGGTGGCCGCTTTTGGAGTTATTCAATAGTTGTAAGATTCTATTTACAGTTTAACCCATGATGCACATCACGTGGCTTCAACTACCACTCTATTTTCTTGCATGACACGACCTGGATGCTGGATGTCCCACATGTTGGCAAAAGGAGGAAGAACTCGACCAAATCTTTGGTTGTGCTCTCGGATTAGACTAGTTGTGCTAACTTACAATATTATATTGTAGAATGGATGCAAGTTTTAGTATTGGGAAGAAGAGTACAACGATATATTGATAGAGCGCAATTTAGTAGATGTTCTAGCACTTTTTGCTAGCATAGAGGCTAGAGATGAGACTAGTGCACTTGTTGATAGAATAGAGGCTAGACACGTCTACTTCTTTACACTCGAAGAAGAAAGAAGCACGCAGGATCGAGCCTCTGCATATCAACAATGAATGCATCGAGAAGGCACTAATCCAACTTACAGGAGCAGTTATGGAAGTTGGATATCTTCTAAAATGTATTCTTGTTGTTCTTATTTTTCTAGTCAAAATTTTGGTGATGTATTTCCATGTACCCAAAAATCAATGATGAAAAAAACATATGTGTTTGCAAAGAAAAATGTACGCGGCGGGGATGCGTCCGCGCGTTCGGCGCACGGCCACCGCATCCGAGAAATGGCCCGGACATGACCCCATTGCCCTACCCAAACGGACAGAATCCGGGCAAAACGGAGGTCTGTTTGGGGTCGTGTGTTGGAGTTGGCCTTACAAGTGGGACCGCAGTTGAGGAAACCGACTATCAGCAAACCCCCACCTCGCCCGCCACGCGATGGCTGAGTTAGAGAAACGACGAGGTTGAAGATATTGTTGTAGCACGGATTCCAACAAATATGGTGTTAGATGGAAGTCGTGCTGGTGGCGTGTGCCGTACTCCTCGACGTGAATGCTTGTTCTGGCCCATGCCACCCTACTACTCCTACTACTTATAGTAGTAGTATCGAGGATTCGAGGTGCTGGTTACGTACATTGAACACATTAACATATGGGCCACCTCACATTGTGGCCAAATTTCCTGGAGTCTGTGCTAGGTACAATTATGTATTCGGAAAATATTTTTTTGCCTCGTCGCAGCACCCACTCAGAGAAGCGACTCGAAAGCCATTCATAAATTTAGTAAGTTTATCACATGCATATCATTTTATTACATACAACAGGTCATCAACCCACAACGACAATGAGGATACATTATAAATACTAAAGTTTTCATCACACAACAAATAACAAGCAATGAAGTGAACTTCAACTCAACCAACCCTCGGCATTGGAAACGCTTGCTTTGAACCACAAGTGATTCTCTGGGAATGGCTAGCTACTGTCAATCTCGAGACCAATGCAGGACTGATCATCCAGGCTGAAGCGACCTACTATATCACAATGAGGGTAGGGAACCACCGCAATGTTTGATGTATAGATACAGTTGCTTCTCATAAATGGTAGTAACATTGTGTCAACAGTAGTTGGATCGCTTTTCACCATCATTGGATAGTTTTTTCCAAGGAAGAGCGAGTTTGCTCCAAGACTATCAATATTGTACCAGGGAGAAGGTGTTGGCGCTAGCACAGTAGTATCCATCCCGAATACCATACAACGGGTGTTGGAATAGGTCCGGAGAGGGCGACCATGGGAGACAACACCTGCTTCCTTAGTAGTAACATCAGCAGTGGGCTGTATACAGACGAGAAGGAGTGATCCATCGGAAGTTGCCAGGCGCAACTGAGTATATCGGCCTCCTCGTCCTCATCTCCCCCTTGGTTATAAAATTTTTCAAGTATAGGTGGTGGAATGTCCACAGGACCTTGGAAACACAAGAAGAAGGTTAATTAGTAGAGAAGGGAAACTTGCTAACTCGCATGCATGTGGATGAAACAATTATAATTACGGTGGAAGACAAACGTACCGAAACTACGAGGATCCCATGCAAAAACAGTGCCACGAGTGGTGGCAGCAAACACAAGACCCTCGTATTCAATTGCATCACAGTACACATCCGTGATAGAAACTGATTTTTGAGCAATATCCATCCAGTCGAACCACGAAAGACGGCAACAAACTTGTCGAAGATAGCAATAACTTGATAGTTCTTGTAATTCCAAGAGCGGTTGGGAACTCGAGAAATTGCTATCTTCTGTAGATGACAGTCACCATGATCATACTTGAACGGATGTAGATCATCTGTGTGCTCAACCTCAGGGCACTCGGAGATTTTTGGAAGTGGAATCCACTGACGAGTGTACACATTCACAAGTTCCCACTCGCAATTGTACCCAATATAAACAACCCAATCTCCATTTGCACCTGCCCAAGCCTTGCCCTCAAGCGATGGCATCTTAACATCATACGTATCATTATCATGCGGCATAAACTTGCAAAAGGCGAGGCTTTCCTCGTCCCCGCGCCAGTCAGCAGGGTCACGGCGAGGAAGATAGGGGAGATCAAACTGCTCCTGGACCCTTGGGTTCCTTGTAATGATGCTATTAGTTGAGTCGAGAATGTTCTTGAACGAACCTGCCATGCTAGTCAAGGTGATGACGTCGCACCGATCAATGAGTTTCCCCACCATGTCATCTTTCAGACCGGGGCAAGAATAACAGGGTCGTTTCCGGCTTGTTCCCTCCATGGAGAAGACAATCGAACAATGGTAGAAGGAAGGGTGAAGGCAAATGGAGGAGGGAGGAAGAGCATGCGACAGCAGTTCCAAATCGAGAGGGAAAGGTGAAGAGTCAGTGGACGGTTGCCAGTTTGCCATGGTACACGAAGAGGCGCCCCAGCCTACACGTCCTTTCGGAAATTGTACAAAAGGACTAGCCGTTGTCTCACTGACATGTTGGAACGGGAGTACATGTCAACGAAACATGGTGTTTAATTTCTCATACAAAATGCGATCTGGCCGCGTTGGCCCGAGGTACCGCATTAGTTATCGACCTTTATTTTTTAACATACAATCTGAGTGGATAGCTCCTGTGGTCATCACACGTGAGCGGATATATAGGTGGGCTAGGTGGGAAGGAGGCAACAATCTAAGTGCTAAAAGAGTTGATCTCGAAAAAACAGTTGATCCAATGCTTGGTTTGTTTGGATTTTCGAACTATGACCACTAGATAGAGTGAATCAATGGCTTCCGTTCAAAGTTATTCTCATAGTACTATAGAATGGTATAGTAATGTGGAGAGATTTGGTTGATTTTATATCGCTGTAATATAAAATATTATGAGTGCAGACGCTCCACCCCAAGGTTTGTAGCTCCTTCTCGGTCGTCGGGAATCTATGTTCTTCCACTCTTTCGTTTAAGACATGAGCTTTGTTCATCGTGTTGCTAGCACGCGGGACATCTATATGCATCCATTTTCCAAAATCATACTATATGCCTCCATGACACGCGGGACATCTAGCATCAAGGTGGCGTGTCATGCAAGAAAATGGAGATATGCAGTGCGTAAGTGAGTCGTGCAGTTCGATGGCACCTAGTACTACGCAATATTTTTTCTCCTCGATGGCACGTGAATAGTGCATGTACTCAATGATAGAGCACGGGACGGTAGCCATGGACATGGTCGTCCCTTTTTGAAGAGAGCACTAATAAATACATAACTTTGATGTGTCCCGTCAACTCACAGAACGATGAGAAGCTTGCTTACTACGCCTTCTCCCTCACCAACGCGTGCGCGGTGGCTCGCAGCACGAGGAGAAACTTTTGCTTACAAGCGGTGGACGTGCAACAATTCATTTGGTGTCAGATTGCCAGAAGTAGTACCATCATTATTGTTCAACTTCCGGAAGAGGAGAAGAGCCAAGCGCAATGTCACCTACTAACCTAGTACAATACTACTATAGCCAAAGCTAGTCCACCTTTTTAGAGCATGGTTAATTAATATAGGCAGCTCTTGCAGCGGCACATCATTTAGAGCAAGTACTCTCTTCGTAGGATCAAAGGAAGTGAAACAAAAGTTGGAGTGGATGCTAGATTGCCAATTAAAACATGATTACATAGGGGGAAAATCCTATAGCATTCTATCTTATGAATCAAACGACGATTGTAGGAAAATTATGAGGGGGTCTCTCCAACAGTGTTCCTCGGCTCGCACCTAGCATCATGCTGGTCGAACTTGGAGTCATTCATCTGGTACATGTGGCATCTCAGATTTGGTACTCCAATATTAGGTTGGCTCTATGTGATGTGGCAACTTCATATACTAACCGGCTGCTGGCTATACTACTATGGTACTCACACTCCAAGAAGTTACTCGAAAACCATTCATAAATTGAGTCTATGACACACATTTGCAAATGTACCATTCATTACATACAACAAGTCATCAACACACAACGACAACGATGATACATGTTGGATTATAGATTACATCCGACGAAACATTCTAGTAAATACTAAAGTTTTCATCACACAACAAATAACAAGAAATGAAATGAAATTCAACTCAACCAATCCTCGGTGTTGGAAACGCTTGCTTTGAACCATAGGTGCTCTGGGAAGGGCCAGCTATTCTCAATATCAAGAGCAACGCAGGAGTGATCATCCAGGCTGAAGCGGCATATATCAGGACGAGGGTAGGGAACCACCGCAATGTCCGAGGTATAGATACAGGTGCTTCTCATAAATGGTAGTAACGTTGAGTCAACAGCAGCTGGATCACCTTTCACCATCATTGGATAGTTTTGTCCATGGAAGGGCGAGTTTTCTCCAAGACTATCAATACTGTACCAAGGAGAAGGTGTTGGCGCTAGCACACTAGTATCCACCCCGAATACCATGCAACGGGTGTTGGAATAGGTCCGAGAGGGCGACCATGGGAGAGAACACCTTCTACCTCAGTAGTAATAATCACAGTGCACTATATACAGACAAGAAGAGGTGATCCATTGGAATTAGTTGCTAGGCGCCACTGAGTATATAAGTTGTGCTCGTCCTTATGCTCGTGATCATCACCATCGTCATATCCCCCTTGGTTCTAAATTTTTTCAACTATAGGTGGTGAATGCTCACAGGACCTTGGAAACACAAGAACAATGTTAATTAGTAAAGGGAAACTTGCTAACCTGCATGCATGTGGATGAAACAATTATAATTATGGTGGAAGGCAAACATACCGAAACTACGAGGATCCCATGCAGAAACAGTGCCACGACTTGTGGCAGCAAACACAACATCCTCGTATTCAATTGCATCACAGTACTCATCCATGTACAGACACTGATTTTTGAGCAATATCCATGGACGAACCGTGGAATCAGTAAGGAAGGCAACAAGATTGTCGAAGATAGCAACAACTTGATAGTTCTTGTAATTCCAATAGTGGTTGGGAACTCGACAAATTTCTATCTTCCGTAGACGACATTCACCATGATCGTATTTGAACGTACGTAGATCATCTGTGTGCTCAACCTTAGGGCACTCTGAGATTTTTGGAAGTTGAATCCGCTGACTAGTGTACACATTCACAAGCTCCCACTCGCAATTGTACCCAATATAAACAACCCAATCTCCATTTGTGCCAGCCCAGGCCTTACCCTAAAGCGATGGCATCTTGACATCACACGTATCGTTATAGAGAGGCATCAACTTGCACAAGGCGAGGCCTCCGTCATCCGCACCCATGCGAACATGCTTATAGTGAAGAAGATAAGGGAGATCAAACCGCTCCTGGACCCTTGGGTTCCTTGTAATGATGTTATTAGTTGAGTCAAGAATGTTCTTGAACGAACCTGCCATGCTAGCCGAGGTGATGACGTTGCGCCGATCAATGAGTTCCCCCACCATGTCATCTTTCAGATCGGGGAAAGAATAATGGGGTCGTTTCTGGCTTGTTCCCTCCATGGAGAAGACGATCGAACAATGGCAGAAGGAATGGTGAAGGCAAATGGAGGAGGGAGGAAGAGCGTGCGACAACAGTTCAAAATCGAGAGGGAAAGGCGAAGAGTCGATGGATGGTTGCCAGTTTGCCACGGTACACGAAGAGGCACCCCGGCCTAACGTCCTTTTTGAAATTGTACAAAAGGACTCGCCATCGTCTCACTGACATGTTGGAACAGGACCACATGTCAACGAAACATGGTGTGTAATTTCTCGTGCAAAATGCGATCTGGCCGCGTTGGCCCGAAGTGTCGTATTATTTCTTGACTTTATTTTTCTAATGGTGTGCTATTCAGTTTTGAAGCATGACTAACTAGTACTGTTTGCAGAGAAAATATAAACTACTCTACCACTACACCACCTCTAGTACTAGTAGTATAAAATATATATATATAGGCTGGATCTTCAGAGCTTTGTTGCTAAAGGCTGCCCACTTGCTTCTCATACTATCACCCTCTGTCCATATCTAAAAAAGACGGCCTCTCTCTCCCTCCTCACAGGTGGTCATAGATCCGTCGGGGAAGAAAAGGATGTGCAGCGTTGACGCACTCGTCGTCGGCGAGTGAGGTCACACACTGATGACCAGGCCGTCCTCTCAGACCTAGCGCCCACGCGGGATGGCCTCCGTCCCCAAGCTCGCTGTCATAGTGCGTGCGGAGGACAATGACCATGAGCGAAGCCACTTCTCGCCGACCCTCAGGTATGCTACCTCTTTTAGAACCATACCCTTGTTCTATTGCCCCATCTGCCATGTCGCTGCATGTGGATATTTTTCCACTCCACCATCTTCCCAATTTGCTATCCTCTACTCTGCTGGTCACGCAGACGAAAACCTTAATTTGCACTATTAAAGGAAACCCTACTTCATGCAAACTAATCCAGGTCTGGGTTGTTTAAGGAAAGGAAGGGAGACTGTACTGTCCAAGAGAGTAGGCATGACAACACAATAGAGAATGACCAGGTCGATCAGTTTGTTGTCCTCACATAGGAAAAAGGTGGCTCAACATAACAAAAATGGGACGTAATCCACATATGCCGCCTGGATACTTTTTGCTCTAGGCAACCATACCTCCCTCGGCACTCTATGCGTCCATGGAGGTACATCGTACTGGTGCACCCACTGTCTGAATGGGCCTCCCATGCTCTTATTGTCACTTTTTTGCTATTAGTATAACATCAGTAGTCAAGTCAAGCAATGCTACTACTAAAGTGATGCCACATTTAACTAATGCCACACTCATTCTAATGCCACCGATAAATTTAAGCAATGCCATTTAATGTCACTAGATTATTTGAGGGTTAGTTGTTGATTGTGGATGTATTAAATATTTTTCAGCTAAGGCATTCTAATGCTATTGCACACCTAGTATACCAACGATGAAACTTGTTACTACCTTCAGATTTTTGCACTGTTAATGCTTATAGATTACATACCTCACTTTTATGAGATAAGTTAATTTTTTTGTACAGTGTCACCAAAATGCCAAGGCGCTGATGTCGTTTTATTTTGGTTAAACTGCACAAAAAATTATGAAGACAAGAGGAAAGGTCAAGAGTGGGAACCTCCTCCTCCGGCTGTTCTCTTGATTCGTTCGATCAAGTTTTTATGTTTGATCGATTATCAAGATTGGGATAGAAATTTTTAAGGTCCCCCCGAGTTCAAATTGATATTTACCTTGGAGGTACATGGTTTGCAATTTTTTTATACTATCATTAGTTAATAATGCTAGTTGCCTTCAGACTTATGTATTTGGTTTAATGCTCATGCACAGCTAGTATACCAATGCTAAAACGTGTTACCTTTACATTTTGTATTGTTAATTCTTATAGAAATCTTCGAGTGCCAGAGTTTATTGAAATCTGTTCAGTAAAACCATTGTACTATACCCTGTAATAAAATAACTACTATACTCTTGCACTAGCCACTAGATTAGTGTATATTTGTAGTATTCGAAATTTCGAATGGTGTTGCATTAGCATATGGACATAAATAAAGTGTGGCAAGCTTTCCCAGATATGTGCTCAAGAAAACTACTACCTGTTTTTCTAAATACTAGATGTTTGGGTACTTTAAACTGAACCACAAAAACGTCTTATATTAAGGAACAGAGGGTGTAGAGTTCACTCAAATTATCCTGGTAAAGCTAGTCACACCTTTGTTAAAATTAATGTTCATTATGTTATCGGAGGAGGTCTGTAAGTTTGTCTCTAATGCCTGTCGACTACATACCTGAAACCATGATGTAATGTTAAGTCATTTCCTTTTGTACAGTGTCACCGAATTGTCAAGGCGGTGATGGCATTTTATTTTAGTTGAACTGCACAAAATATGCTTAAAAGAAGAGGAAAGGTCAGGAATCGATCATTCTTTCACAAAGAACTATATATGCCTTTCTGACATCAGCCGTTGTTGCCTTATTTATTCCTTCAAATAGGTGGTTAGAAACAGTCTTGCTACCTTTTCCCATTAAGAAATTGGAATGCTTATATTTGTGAGTCTATGCTTCAACTAGTGCTACTTTTATAGTAATCACACTTTCAATATCTATGCAAACAGGGATGCTTGATTTTAGTGGAACTGCACAAAAAGTCCAACTGGTTCAACATTAGGAGCATGTTTTCTTCCAAACCTTTATATCCAATTGGTGGCACTATGAGCTGTTCATTAAGAAGGTACATGGTTTGCTACTATCTTGCTACTCTTTTTATACTGTCATTAGATAGTAATACTAGTGGTTTGCATGTGAATTTATTGGCAGGGTGGACCTACATTGGAGGTGCAGGACATGATTCAATGATTGGATGCTCAATTTCGGTTGTATCGATTTCACCTCTTCCATCACTGCGAACATGGATATCCTTGGTCTGATGAAGAATAGACATTATATTTCTGCTTTGAACAAGCAAATCAATTCAGGATGAAATTGTCCAGGGCAAAACATGACTGTATCAAATTGTCCAGTGCAAAACATGATAGATGCTCAGTGGAAGAGACATGTTTAAACCGAAAATACAAGGTGGGGTATATGTTTACTAGCTGCTTGATATTTGTGCAGACAGAGATGTCTTCCCGTTGCTATTTGGCAAACACACAAAGTGACCGCAATTTGGGTTGAACTGCACAAGAGAATAGTATAGTCACTGCATGCAGTGCCATTTGAAAATAGACACAGACAGATTGGATAGTCACTTCATGGACTGCAGAAATGTAGTACTGTACTATTTATTGGCCAACACTAGGTGCTTCATTGCTTTGGTCTGATTATAGAATGGGCATCATTTTGCCTATGTTAAAGTTTGTATTCCAAAAATAGTCTCGCCGTGTGATCGAGAGAAGACCAAATCATATTGCTGTTGGTGAAACCACTTACGTTTGCAAGAGGAATTGTAGACTTCACAAACAAATTTGTCTTTCAGTCTGTACTGAATGTTGGCCAAGAGAAGCATCCATGTTAGTAGGAAGAACATATGTTTTTTCTAGAGCTTTGCTTTTGGAGCTACATATTTGTATATGATCTGTGAATCATTGAGATGCATTAACATGTTGATCTTATGTATGGGAATCGTACTAGTTGGTTTTAGTTGTGGCTAATCTTTGCTTTTGGAGCTACATATTCGTATATGATATGTGAATCAGTGAGATGCATTAACAGTTCCTTATATCTGTTCGCTCAGTGTTTACAAGTTACTGATCGATCACTAGCTAACCTACTAATGCGCTCCTGGCAGTTTTAGTTGCGACACAAGATCTGAAGTGGCAGTTTTTTGAATAAAAATGCCTACCTCTGAAGAAACTGACAAGCTGCTCTGAAGAAAATGACATGCGAATCTGAAGAAACTGCCAGCGAAAACGTTCGCAAATGCCTTATCTCCCAGCTAAAGTTCATCAACTAATGCCCTCGGTTGCGACTTGTTGCATGCTGCTCCGCGTACTGGCTGTGAGCGATATTGAGTGCCTGCATGCAGCCAGCCATAATTAAGGCAGCTAACTGATGCGAAAAAGACGCGCTTTAACTGTTGCGGGCCTTTTAAATCCGTGGAATCATTATTGACAAGGAGGGAGATGATTCGAGTGCACTTGTTTGACCGTCATGCCGCCGTGCGACCCAGCACGGACGGGACGACACAGTCCAAATTTCAGTTTCTCTAGTTTTCCATGGCAAGCTGGCACGCTAAGCCATGCCTGCTTAATTATGCATTGAATTCCGATGACCGTCGCGCTACCTTCCGCCTATAAGTACTATTTCTCGGCCTTCTATGGTGGCACTGTGACCCAACTCGCCCTATCCTCATAAGCCCCCACCGGCCCGACGTCGCTCGCCACTTATCCTTGCTCTCGCCACGTCCGCCATACCCTCGCCCGTCCGTGATAGATGAGGCCAGAGGCGGTCACCGCCGGAACTAGTGTTCGGTTTTTCACCAGAAGGCAGATGGAGGGAGGAGGCATTCTATTGGTCTTTAGATGGCAATGCGGAGATCGAGGACTTGTTGGAGCGCGACCGCCTGGCAGAGGAGCAGGAGTTGTTGGAGCGCGACCGCTTGTGGAGGAGCAGCATATCGTCGATTTGCGCCGCCAGCATGACATGGAGCAGCAGCGCACCGACGCTCTGAGTCACGAGCAGAGTGCGGATGGAGGGAGGAGGCATTCTATTGGTCTTTAGATGGCAATGCGGAGATCGAGGACTTGTTGGAGCGCGACCGCCTGGCAGAGGAGCAGGAGTTGTTGGAGCGCGACCGCTTGTGGAGGAGCAGCATATCGTCGATTTGCGCCGCCAGCATGACATGGAGCAGCAGCGCACCGACGCTCTGAGTCACGAGCAGAGTGCCCGCAACTGGGCCGACTATGTGGAGGCCGGCGCCCGGTAAAAAGCCCTGGAGGCTATCAGGCACGCACGCATTCACGACGCCGATTTTTACTACCAGCTCGTCAAGTGGGTTTCCCGCTTAGAAGCCGAAGCTTTGGTGGATCACGCTGGCATGGAAAGGGCCAACGCGCGTGAGCAACGCACCCTATCGCACCTCTGGCAAGTCTGAGGCGAGGCGGAGGATGCCAGTGCCAGCGTTTAGCGTGTACCGCAGATGGCGGCCGGCATCGTCTAGTTAGCTAAGAGTAAGTTAGTACTTGTACGCTACTAGAGTATTAGTGGGAGTAGATAGTTAACTTGGCTATGATGGTTGTCAATGTGGAAGTTCAGTACTCTATATGTGGATCAGACCTGTTACTTTGCTCTGAATGTTGAACTTTCCGTTTGAACGTATGGAATGGGCTGTTATTTTTTTAAATGGGTTGTATTTGTCCTCCACAGATTTAGAGGCTGACTTGTGGGCCTACCAAGTTGACGCGTACACAATCAAGAGATGATTGTACGTGGAGAGGATGACAGCAGGGACCCGCCAAGGTCATGGCAGTACGCAAGCAAGTGCCTCCTTATTTCAAGCCAATAAAAAATGGCTCCTCCTAATGGATTTCTGACATCTGGGTCCCATGCCATTGTCTACGTAGTCAATAAATGAGAGAATTGCACAACGAGCGGCTGACACCAGGGACCCAGCAGCTCGCCCAGTTATTTTTATTTTGGGTTAATTTGATAAATGCCACTCCAAATCTGGTGTTTCTGAGAAATGCCACTGCAATTTCCAAACTTTGAAAAATTCCATTTCATGCCATTTCCAGTGGCATTTTTCGAAGTCTAGAGTGGCGTTTTTCAAAGTTTGCAAATTGTAGTGGTGTTTTCCAAAGTTTGCAAAAATTGCAGTGGTATTTTTCAAAGTTTGGAAATTGCAGTGGCATGTTTATGAATCGCCATAATTGGAGTGGCATTTATCTAATTTGTTTTTGAGATAGAAGCAGGGTGTCAACTGGGCTGTGCGGGGCACTCTGGCTTGTCTAGACAGCCTTCTCTTTTATGTTTACCACAGACCATCCCAGTAGTTTTTTTCTTTCTGAAAATGGCTAGCCCAGTTTTTTTGTGATTTGCCAAGTAAGTCGCTTTATCAGGCTTGTTGGGCTGCAAATCTTTCAAGACGAGCAGAGCTTCATTCGGTTGGACGAGAAAATGGCCTATCAGTAATGAGAAATGGGTTGTACATTTTTAGAGCACATCAAACTGGCAATTAGTTTCAAATTTCTTTTTTTCATTTCGAGATTTTAAATCGCATTAATTTTTGTGCATGGACAATTTGTTGGAATTTTTTATTGATATACATTTATTTTTAAAATCAGTTTAATGTGACTCGAAATTTCGGGATTAAAAATAGTTCAGACCGCACTGAAATATGCAAAATTTCCTATAATTGTTTAACCGTGGCCACAATATGGGCTATAATGCTAACAAAAAGAATATGGGCTCCAAAAAAACCCTTAAGAATTAGCAAATGGGCTGTAAATTATTAGAAATAATGGCAGATGGGCTGTTTGCTGTTTTCCACAGATTTGAGGCTTTCCTAAAAAAAGGTTGATGCACAAGCAGTGACTGTTGGATGTCCATCCAATGGCCGTCGTGATTCTTCAATCTCTGCTCTTCCTGCTCCATCCGCTCAAACAAGCGCCGGCGGGACTGCCTGCTCCCTCCTCCTCGCGGCCGGCTGTGCTGCCGTGCAGGCCTCACCGCCCCACTATACTCCCATCGCTGGCCTAGCCATCCCTCTACTCACCCACACCTGCTGTTATTCTCCTGCGCCGGCAGACGAACCAGTAAACCCTTGTACAGTCGTACTCCCCTTCGTGTGGGAAACAACTGCAGAGTCTTCCCTACCTCCGTGTCATTCCCTTCCTAGGCCTCGCTGTCGTCCATTGCCTTGGTGCTCTCGGCGCGGCCTAGTCAACGTGGTCAACGACCGACATGCATCTGAAGTGGACTGTACGTGGAGAGGCTGACAGCTGGGTCCACGGCCGCACGCAAGGAAATGCCTCCTTATTACGCGCAAAATAATGATTCCTCCACCTGACATCTGGGACCCACTGAAAGGGCCTCTGTATTTTGTGAAAAAAACGTTACCGCCGCTAACAGCTCGGACCCACCAGCTATATCTTCGCACGCAAGGAAGTGCGTCCTTATTACGCAGAAAAAATGAATACTCCCCTTGCTAGCTAGGACCCAGTATAGTGGGAGTCTGACTTCTGGGCCTACTAAGTTGACAGGGACGAAGGGCTTTGTCAACTTAGTCAATATGCACGATTCTAGCCCAGTGACCGTACGATGTCCATCCAACGGCCGTAGTGCTTCTTCAACCTCTGGACTTCTTGCTCCAGCCGTTCAAAACAGCGCCGGTCGTGCATCGTGCTCCTACCTCCCGTGGCCGGCTGTGATGCGGCAGAGGTCTCACCGCCCCATACTACTCCCACCGCTGGCCAGGCCATCCCTCTACTCACCCACACCCCCTGTTATTCTGCGGCGAAGGTAGTCTCACACTGCAGCGAACCAGTGAACCCTCATAATCCTCTACGCATGGGGATCCACTGCCGCGTCTTCCCCGGCTCCACGTCGTCCCCTTCCTAGGCCTCGCGGTCGTCCACCGCCCTGGTGCTCTCGGCATGGCGTGGTCAACGTGGTCAAGGAACGACTTCCATCGGAAGAGTGATGTACGTGGAGAGGCTGACAGCTGGGTCCACGGCAGCCCCAAGGAAGTGCCTCCTTATTACGCGCAAAATAGTTATTCCTCCACCTGACAGCAGGGACCCACCAGACGGGCCACCGTATTTCGCAAAAAAAATGTTTCCCCCCTGACTGCTGGGACCCACCGGACGGTCCACCGTTTTTCGCAAAAAAATGCCCCCCCCGCTGTCAGCTCGGACCCACCGGAGTGCCGCCTTATTATGCACAAAAAAATGAATACTCCCCCTGCTAGTTGGGACCCACCTTGGTGGGTGGCTGACTTGTGCGCCTACTAAGTTGACGGGGACGGAGTGCTTTGTCAACTTAGTCGATATGAACGATTCTAGCTCAAGTGACCATACGATGTCCATCCAATGGCCGTAGTGCTTCTTCAACCTCTGGTCTTCTTGCTCCAGCCACCCAAAGTAGCGCCGGTTGTGCCGCATGCTCCTGCCTCCCATGGCCAGCTGTGCTGCCGCGGAGGCCTCACCGCCCCCTACTGTTCCCACCGCTGGCCAGGCCCTGCGGCGACGGCAGCCTCACACCGCAGCCGAACCAGTGAACCCTCGTACTCCTCTCCGCACGGGCTTCCACTGCCGCGTCTTCCCCAGCTCCGCGTCGTCCCCTTCCTAGGCCTCGCCGTCATCCACTGCCCTGGTGCTCTCGGCGCGGCGTGGTCAACGTGGTCAAGGAACGACTTCCATCGGAAGAGTACTGTACGTGGAGAGGCTGACAGCTGGGTCAATGGCCGCAGCAAGGAAGTGCCTCCTTATTACGCACAAAATAATTATTCCTGCACCCGACAGCGGGGACCCACCGGACGGGCCACCGTATTTCACGAAAAAAATGTTTCCCCCTGACTGCTGGGACCCACCAGCTACATCTTCGCATGCAAGGAAGTGCGTCCGGGCAAAAAAAACCGATTTGCCCCCCTGACTGCTGGGACCCACCAGCCACATCTTCGCAAGGAAGTGCTTGACAGTCGAGACCCACCTGGTCGAAGCGTACGTAGCGTTATCATTCTAGTCGCGAACATATACGTACATACTGGTCGATGTAGAGGTGCACACGTGTCGTAGTAGAGGCGCGCACATAGCATGTACACGTACGTACAACGGCCAGGGTGCAAGAAAGTAAATACGGCCACGTACGTACATACAGGCAGGGTCTCGAACGCCTACTCGCGCGTACGTACGGCCAGGGCTTGTGTACATGGCTGGGTCGGAACGGAGAAACCGCGTCGTAGTCGTGTTCATGGGGAGGCAACGGAATGCGTTGTTTTCATCGGGAGGCAACAGAACGCGTGGGAGCCAACCGGCTTGGATGGAACAGCCGATGGAAACGAGGCCTGGCGTACCGCAGAATGGAGGAAACGGCCTTGTGTTCGACCGGCCACGTTTGAAACGGGACCCTGTTCATCGGGAGGGGTCTGGCATACCGCAAAACGGAGGAAACAGACCTCCTACGATCGAAACGGGGGTCCTGTTGATCGGGAGGGGTGTGGCATACCACAAAATGGACGAAACAGACTTGTGTTGGAGCGCTATAGTCGAAATGGGGGTCCTGTTCATCGAGAGGGGTGTGGCGTACCGCAAAACGGGACTCCACGGGATACTGTTCATCTCCACCGTCGACCCCCTCCAGCCTTCATGGGCTACTGTTCATCCACCGTCGACCTCCTCCAGCCTCCACCCGTGACTATTCATCCACGGGCTCCTGTTCATCCAGCCTCCACCGCGCGCTACTCCACCGGCTACTATTCAACCAGCCCTCTCCACGGGCTCCCGTTCAACCACCCCTCCACGGGCTACTGTTCATCCAGCCCTCCACCGTCTACTGTTCATCCTGCCCTCCACGGGGTGGTCCTGTTCATCCAGCCCTCCACGGGGTCCTGTTCATCCAGCCCCAACCGGCTCGATCGATCGGGGTCCTGTTCATCTAGAGGCAACACCATGGGGTCTTGTTCATCCACCCCCACCGTGAACTGTTCATCCAAACCCCCCTAGCAACGCTCACTGTTCATCCAGAGGCAGCACCGATCGGCTTCAGTTAGCAGCAGTAGTGAAGGAATTGCTCGATCGAGTTCAGTTAACAGCCATCGATCGATCGCTCGGGTTCAATAACGCGTAGCCTGCAATGCAATCGCTCGGGTTCAGTTAGAGCCCAATGCCTCGCTGGGGTTCAGTTAGAGCCCAACGCCTCACACCCACGCGCGTGCATGTACGACAGAAATGCGCATCGCGCAACCTCGACCACCCACCGTAACCGGTAACACCCCGATATTTTCCTCGCCCTCGCTTCTACCATGGTTTTTTCCGTCATGGATGGCCCAAAGAATGTCATGCAGCTGCGTCTCCGCCCCGCCCAGGACGAAAAGCCCATTTCCTGTCATGATTTTTTGTCATAGAAGTAGGACCCGACCACATCTATGATGATACCGGGTTTTGTCACAATTATCGTCATAGAAGTGTCATAAGTATGACATAATTTTTTTCGTTCTGCCCAAAATTGCACGGATGTGTCTTTTTTTGTAGTGATATTACCTTGTCTTCTCCTTTGAATAAATGTTTGCAGATTCCAGCTTAGTCCAATGCACATGCACTATTATTATTATTCACACCGTTCAGTTGTGCAAGTGAAAGGCAATAATGACGATATATGATGAAATGATTGAGATGAGGAAAAGCTAGTATGAACTTGACCTATCTTGTTTTTGTAAATATGATTATTTCATCGTTCCTGATTCAGCCTATTATGAATGAAACATGTTTGCAATGACAATTCGAGATTTTAGTTACTCATGCCATGCTTAATAAGCTAGGAGTTTTGTAAGTGCATCTAGTGCCCCTTAGTGATATTGGTGTATGGAAGACTTGTAGGTTAAGGGACTAATGTGTTTGTGAGTGTACACAGGTCCATAAGTCCATGAGGAGTTTGATATTTACGGTGAAAGTCGACCCAAAAAATAAATGTCTTCAGCTGAAGACTTTGGTTCTCTTGAAGACTTTGAAAGTGTGGAAATTGGTGTGACTTTGCGGACTTGATATTCATGCAAGGATTCTGAAACGTGAAGAATTTTGTTTTTAAAGTTTCATTTTCTCTTTCTTGAGTCATAGGAAATACTGTACTGTTAAAGGGGGTCGAGGTAAAACTAAGGAAAAGTTTCCAAGTGATGCTCATCTCAAAATCCTACACCTATCCAATCGTTTCGAGTGAATCCATTGGAAATCTCATACAGTTCAGTCAATTTCTTCAGTGACAGAGACGAAGATCTTCTGGTCTCTGAGAAATTTGTTCTGATTGAGGAGTTATGAATTCGTCAGTGTGGATTTCCTACAAGTGAGGAACATGGTAGCCCTGAGGAATTTGAGAGCTCAAATATCTGACCGTTGCTGTGCTACGAGCCAGCTGTCCTAAAATATCTACCTACCTAACGGTCATATCATTGAAGGGCATTTATGTCTTATCATGTCGGGCTACTCCCTAGGCTATAAATAGCCTCCCCCTACAACCACTAGCTGGTCGCCTGCTCCGAGAGAAACAAACACTTGTCATTGAGAGCATCCTATCCTCCGAGGACTTTGAGCGAAAATCATCAAGTGAGGAAAAACCCAAACCCAAACACCTACAAATCCAAAGTGATTGAGCATCACTGAAGAGATTGTTCCTGTGTGGAACCGACGCGTGTTACCTTTAAGGACTGTGCATCCTCCAGACGGTTGGGCATCATGGTCTAGAGCATCCAAGAGGAAATTGTGGATCGTTGAGTGACCGAGTATGCGAAGGTTTGGAAGTCACCGGAACACTTACCACGAGCGATTGGGCGAGGTCTGTGTGACCTTAGCTCAAGGAGAATATGGTGAGGACTGTGTGTTCGGGGCTGTGTGTCCTTAGGTTTAAATACCTAGCTGCTCCAACCAGATGTACAACTGTCACAACAATTGGAACTGGTCTACCAACACTACAAAAAAAAGACACATCCGTGACATTTTCAGCCGAACGAATTTTTTTCTGTCAGGTTTATGACACTTCTATGACGATAATTGTGACAAAACCGGTATCATCATAGATCTGGTGGGCTCCTACTTCTATGACAAAAAATCATGACAAAAAATGGGCTTTTCATCCTGGGCGGGCCAGAGACGCAGCTGCATGAAATTCATTGGGCTGTCCATGATGGAAAAAATGTGGTAGAAGCGAGGGCGAAGAAAATACCGGGGAGTTCCTGATTACGGTGGGTGGTCAAGGCCGAGCGATGCATGGAGGTTTGTGCGTTTCTCTCGTACACGTACGCGTGTGTGCGAGGCGTTGCGCTCTAACTGAACCTGAGCGAGGCATTGGGCTCTAATTTAACCCGAGCGATTGCACTAGCTACATTAGTTAACCCCGATCGATCCCTTGTTATTAACTGAACTCGAGTGATTCCTTCAATACTTCTGCTAACTGAAGTCGATCGATGTTTCCTCTTGAAGAATGGTGAGCGTTGTTAGGGGGTGGAAGAACAGTTCCCGGAGGGGGTGGATGAACAAGACCCCGTGGTAGTAGAGGTCGTTGCCGCTAGATGAACAGGACCCCGATCGAGCCGTTGGGGGTGGATGAACACGACCCCGTGGAGAGCTGGACGAACAGGACCCCGTGGAGGGCTGGTTGAACAGTAGCCGGTGGAGGGCTGGATGAACAGTAGCCCATGGAGGGGTGGTTGAACAAGACCCCACGGAGAGGGCTGGTTGAATAGTAGCCAGTGGAGGAGCGGTGGAGGCTGGATGAACAGGAGCCCGTGGATGAACAGTCACAGGTGGAGGCTGGAGGAGGTCGATGGTGGATGAACAGTAGCCCGTGGAGGCAGTCGACGGCGGGGATGAACAGTATCCCGTGGAGTCCCGTTTTGCGGTACGCCACACCCCTCCCGATGAACATGAACCCTGTTTCGACCGTAGTGCTCCAACACAAGTCTGTTTCCTTCATTTTGCGGTACGCCACACCCCTCCCGATCAACATGACCCCATTTGGACCGTAGGAGGTCCAAGAGAAGTCCGTTTTCTCCGTTTTGTGGTACGCCAGACCCCTCCCGATGAACAGGATCCCATTTCGACCGTGGCCGATCGAACACAAGGTCGTTTCCTCCATTCTGCGGTATGCCTGGCCTCGTTTCGATCCGTTGTTTCGTCCAAGCCGGTTGGCTCCCGATGAACATGATGACGCAGTTTCCCCGTTCCAACCCAGCCATGTACATGAGCCCTGGCCATAGGTATGCGCGAGTAGGCGTTTGAGACCCCGCCCTTATGTACGTACTTGGGCGCATTTACTTTCTTGCACCCTGGCTGTATGTACGTGTACACGATATTAACGGGACTGCATGACATGCTACGTGCGCGCCTCTACTATGACACATGTGCGCCTATACTACGACATGTGCCCTTCCTTACACGGCCATGGTTCATCGCTGTAGCCTGCAGACAGACCGATCGTACGTACGTACACGTTCGCGACCAAAATGACAACGCTACGTATGCGTCGACCAGGTGGGTCCCGACTGTCAGGCACTTCCTTGCATGCGAAGATGTAGCTGGTGGGTCCCAACAGTCAGGGGGGAACGTTTTTTTCACGAAATACGGTGGCCCATCCGATGGGTCCCTGCTGTCAGGTGGAGGAATCATTATTTTCCATGTAATAAGGAGTCACTTCCTTGCTACGGCCGTGGATCCAGCTGTCAGCCTCTCCACATACAGTACTCTTCCCATGGAAGTCATTCGTTGACCGCATTGACCACGCCGCGCCGAGAGCACCAAGGCGGTGGACGACAGCGAGGCCTAGGAAGGGGACGATGGAGAGCGGGGGAAGACGTGGCAGTGGATGCCCACACGGAGAGGAGTACGAGGGTTCACTGGTTCGGCTGCGGTGTGAGGCTGCCGTCGCCGCAAGGCCTGGCTAGCGGTGGGAGTAGTAGGGGGCGGTGAGGCCTCCGTGGCAGGACAGCCGGCCACAGGAGGCAGGAGCAGGCGGCACAACCATGCTGGTTTGGGCGGCTAGAGCAAGAATACCAGAGGTTGAAGAAGCACTACGGCCATTGGATGGACATCGTATGGTCACTGGAGCTGGAATCGTTCATATTGACTAAGTTGACAAAGCCTTCCTTCCCCGTCAACTTAGTAGGCCCACAAGTCAGCCTCCCACTATGGTGGTTCCCAGCTAGCTGGGGGAGTATTCATTTTTGTGTGTGTTGACCATGCCGCGCCGAGCGCATCCAAGGTGGTGGACGATGGCCAGGCCCCGGACAGCAATGAGCCGTAGATGGGAAGACGCGGGAGTGGATTCGCAGATGGGAAGGTGTACGACGGTTAACTGGTTCTAGTGCGGTGTGGTTCGGCAGTCGGTAGTGAAGAACAGGAGGTGTGGATAGGTGGAGGGATGGCCTGGCCGGCGGTGGGGTAGCGCTTCACAGCGAAGTGTGCTAAACAGAGCTACTAGCAGTAGGAGGCGGGAGCAGGTGGTCCCGGCGGCGCTGGAGGAAGAAGACGAGAGATTGAAGATGGATGCCGGTCGTTGGATGTAAATCCAATGGCTAACGATGTCAGAATCATTTTTGACTAAGTTGACAACGACTTGAGTTGGCTTCGACCTATTGGCCCACATTTCAGCCTCCAAAAATGTGGCACATATTCAACCCATTTTTTCAGAATTTACAGTAAATTTGATCTCTTTTTTTTAGAATTACAGTCCATTTACTAGGCTGGGTGAACAAATAATGTAGCATCCATGCAGCCCATTTATTTTTTTCCTAAAAAATTACAAGCCATTTGCACTTTCTTGAAATACACAATTTTGCCGTCTGCGATCCTCACGTATCGGTTGTACTCCTCCATCGATCTACTTCTCCACAATACCTTCACTCACCGACAGTGCTTTTTGAATGGAAGAGGAGAATCGCGGCGCTGGTTTTGGATTAGAATGGGAGAGGAGCGGTGCTGGTTTTGGATTAGAATGGGAGAGGAGCGGTGCTGGATTTAGACTGGAACAGGAGAGGAGCGGCGGTGGTTTAAGAGGAGAGGAGCGGCGCTGATCTTGGAAGTATTTTTTTGTTTTGCGTATTTTGCATCAAAGTTTGACCACATACTCTATTTGACAAGCAAAATGTGAATGTATGTCACCAAAAATTGTGTTGTTTGGTTCGTATCTGAATGTACTTTCAAATTATATTATTTTTGCAACATATAACATATATTTTATTTGTGAAAATCAAGGTCAATTATGACCCAGAATAAAAGGGAGACTAGTTAATGTGGAGTTGCTTTCTTAATTGAAGGGTAGATTGATTTTGATTTTGATCCAGTCATAGTGCGCCGGCCCTCTCGTCCAATCCTAAATCGATGCCGCATGCTCCTCTCCCTCTTCTTCATTGCAAAACCACCTCCTGTCTTCTCCATCATCTTCATTCCAAAACCACCGTCTCGCCTCTCCCTCTTCTCCATTGCAAAACCACCCCTCTCCTCTCCATCTTCTCCATTGCAAAACCACCGTCTCGCCTCTCCATCTTCTCTATTGAAAGACCACCGTCTCTCCTCCCATCTTCCAAAGCTAGCACCAGACCTCTCTGAATGACATCTATGGAGAGGATGCAGCAGCAAATCAGGCAGATCGCTGGCGGCGACCAGGCAAAGTTAGCCAGGTTGAAGGAGATCCTTACATGGTTTGACAATGAGTGGGATATTTCGGGGATGGTGAGGGCCATGTGGCAATGTATGCGAAAGAGCGAGACGGCGGCGATGAGGGCGCGATGTACTCCTCGGCGGTAGTCACGTCATAGTCCTTTGAGTTCATAGAGTATCTCCTCTGGGCAATGGAGCAGACAGATTCTCCCGAGGCGAAAGTTGGGCGGAGGTGGTGGGCGTACAGGTCAAAGGTTGAGCATCCAGAGGATAATGAATCAATCGAGTACGGTGTGCCGTTCGTGAGGGTGCAGAGCCAGCCGAAGCCACACAAGTATTCATTCTCCCACCGCAAGAGGAGTCCAGATGGCGCAATGTCTCTTCCCCACCATTCTCCACGGTTCCCTCGATGCTCGCCTCATTTCAATGGCAGCGGTAGGGTTTAAGGTAAGCTTCACACTATCCTAATCTTCCATCTGCTCATGCTTACAATCAGTGTGACAGCTAATGAAAATCATGCTTACAATCAGTCTCTGAGTACTACGCCAATCACCCTATAATAGCTCTGGACCTTTGGGTCAAATTTGTGAAACTGCAAATAAAGAAAAATAGATTGGTGCTTCTTTCAGAAAAGAGTACTCCCTAGAAAACTGCCAATATAAGCTACTAGTATTTGGTTAGAGGATTTGCTTCCAAGAAAGATCCGTCCACAGAGAGCGCCACACATCCCACTGGTGGTGGTGGATGCAAATGCGTGCATGGAGCATGGTTGGTGTCGGTAATTTTTACTTGGCACACCTCGCACTCTTCATATATGCCGGTTCCATCCGTACATTTGTGCAGTTTCACCAAAATGCAGCTGAATAACCCCGTTTGCACACATAATGAAAAAGCGTGATTACATTATAGTGGCACTAGTTGATGAAACATACACTAATAAATAGAAGAAAATATTGTGATAGTATCATAGTATGCCATGCTGTGAGGGCGAGATTGGCCCTGCGACTCCTCATACAGTAGGCCTCGTACTGGAAATCGACCCAAGTCTCCTCGATACACCTTCTACCAGTGATGAACATCAGTGTACAATGGTAGTACAAGGAGGGGCCTTGAGACATTCCAATCTCTATTTTTGTGCAGATCAACTAAAATTAAGCACCCCAGTTTGCAGAAATGCTTAAACATTAGCAATGGGACTAGTTGATGAAACATATACTAACAAAGAGAAGCACTTTCTTTATCTACATTGGAAATTAAATGATACAGAGGACACTCGCTCTATTTTAACTATATTAATACTTCATTTTATCAGTGGCGGTAGGGTCGAGCAGGTGGCAGACGAGGTGTGCTGTGTGTCACAAGGATGGAGGTCGGGGGTTCATAGACTGGGATGCTGAAGCTGGCTCTTTCAGTCCGTATCTTCCCCCTTGATGTTTCTGTGGTGGCATTTGGGTTGTAATCCAAACTTGGTCGAGCTGGTCCTATGTCCCCCTACATGCCTAGCTTATGTGGCGAACTTGTCTCCTGCTAGTACTCAATCTGTTCTAGTAGTAGTTGCATAACTGCCCATTTACACTGAGATGTTGTCGGATAATGGTTCTCTATGGTTAGGTTTCTTTGATGAAATCGGAGGAAACCCCCTCTTTTGATATATAAAAAAATAAGTGGCACTAGCAGTGCCAAAACATTGCCTCAAATTAATAGTGCCACTAGATTAAGGTGCAAAATAATAACATTACTGCTTTATCATGGTAGTGCCAAAACAGTAGCACAAGAGCAGACTCAACATGCAGGATCTTTGGCAAATGGTTAGACCAAAAAGGAACATACCTCGTGATGGGAACCATATCTGCAGTCAATGTCATCATAGAAGGGATGACACCAGTCACCAACATGGATGATTCAATTCATGGGACCTTTTTGGTGCAGTTCACCTAAAATGAAGCAATGTCCCATGAGCTAGCAGCTTCTTCATTTTTTTAAGAAAAGGGCTCCAGCCCTGGTTCCATTTCCATCAGAAAACGAAACCCACAGAGCTTCTTCCTCATTAGTTGCAATAAAATTGAGCAACATCAAGGTTGGTTGTGAAGCTCCTGTATTCAACTATAATTTGGATATCATTTGTGCAGTTCAACTAAGATCAAGCGTCAAATGTATATCTATGTTTGCACAAAAAGGTGGAAAGGAGGGTTACTAACAAGTGATGAAACATAGATCAAATGAAAATAAGCATGTTCCTTATCTGGATGGCAATCCTACCAGGACAATAGCAATTTCTAAGGGAGCAACATTGCTAGATATTAGTGTGGGCATTAGGATTAAGTATGACAACCGTTAAATACGACATTACTTTAATGGTGCCATTGCTTCATTTTACCAGAAACATTACATTGACAGCTACTACAGAGTTGGTATTTGGGCATGGGAGAGTAGGCCGACCATGATTGTTGCATTTCTAACGAAAGGAAGCGACTTATCTTAATGGGAAATTTAGTAGGACATGAAAAAAAGTGCCATTGATTCATATTACTGGAGGCATTACATTGAAAACAACATTGGTTTAACGTGTCCTTACTTTCAACAATGCGACTGCTACATTTTACTAGTGGCATTACATAAGTGTGGCTCGGGGTAACAAACACCAGAACATGATATGTGGGTTAGTCCCATTTTTGTTCGGTATAGCCACCTTATACTGTGTGAGGCTAGCAAATCTAGTGCCAGACATACTATGTTGTCTTGTTCCCCAGTCCCCACTTTCTTTCCTTTTTCAACCAATAGACGGGTTTATGTTGAGTTTGTACTGTGTTTCCCTTTTTTCCCTATTAGACCAAGAGACCAGTTGGATAGTCAGTATCTGCTACTTTTCGCCCCCATTATTTCCTCTTTCGACCAAGTCCTAGATTTAGGTAACAAATCTTCCCCCACCCCACCCCCTTTCTTCCTCGTTTGAACCACGTAGTACTAGATTCGAGTGAATGAACTAGTTTTACCTCTTAATAGTAAAAACTTAGGTGGCTTTCGAACAGCCGATCGATCCTATCTATGAGGGGGCCTGAGAAATAGTAAAAGATACAAATGCAGCGATGTGAGGAGCTCGGGAAGTACAGCAAGGACGGTTTTGAAGGAAGTTATACCTGAGGGTCGCCGGGATGTCGCTAGGTGGGTGGCGGGAGGCCGGATCTGCCCACACTACGGCAGCGAGGAAGAAGGGCTCGGAGGCCCTCCCTAGCCAGCGCTGCTTGGGAGAGAATGAAAAGGCATGTGATCGGGACGCACCTGCAATGGGTAAGAGCCATCGCCGAGGACGACCGCGTGAATGTTGCACCTTCTCACCTTCCTCGGCAGAGAGGATCCGACTGGATCTATGAGCAGCGGTGAGCAGAGAGAGAAAGAGAGAGAGAGTGTGTGGCCACTGCTGTCGTGTTTAGATCTAGAGAGGACGAGACGGTGTGAAGACAGCAACACTAGGAAGCAAGCGCAAAGGCTCCTGCCTATATGGTGGAGTACTTTTCTTTTGTCTACCAGAGCCGGCTTGACCTCATTAATGACTGTGGAGAAGTCTTCATGCACATGCCCCGGAGGTGCAGTTGTCGTCATTTTGATCGGAAGCACCAGATTATAACATATAACACGAGAAAATGCCACATGACAAGAAACCATAACCTCACTGCCCCAAGGAGACAACATGAATCACGATGGACAAACTACACGAGGATCAAAGATCAAATTAAAGATGAACTCGTAGAAAAGGGATCCATCGATAGATGTCCAAATTAACATAGCCGGCTTGACCTAGATGGCAGCCGAGTAGTCTTCGTGCACGTGCCCCCAATGACCAGCACCTTGGAGGAACTCAGTTGTCGCTGTTTAACCCTCGCAGTGATCCAAAGCACATGACACCTAATATTGCGAGATGTCAAGAAACCTTTTTTAGATTTCTCATCAGAACTACAGCCCTGTACAACACAGCCTGCATAGTATGTAGACGATAGCCAATCCAGCTGTGTCTACTCGAGTCTGGTCACATGCATGGATGAACTGATCTTCCATGTCATGCAAGGATCATCCAGGCACCAACGTCTCTACAACACTTCTCTAGTACTATCTCTTGTCTCTCTCTTCTGTTAACTCACCCGACTTGCGGGGCCGGGGAGTGTGCCTATGGTTGGTTCTCAATTGCGGTTCCACATGTGTGTGCAAATGCAATATGACGCATGTCCCATTCAGAGAGCGGCGTGCCAGACCGACCGACCGTCTGGGGTGCGATAAGAACGCGACGGGTGTTATACTCCATACATGTGTACCGCCATTTTCTTGAGGCTTTGCTCCATGGCGCAATCCATGGATACAAAATTAGTATACTGTACTATTTAAAAGTCAAGGACGGGGCTTTTCCTACGTGGTAGGTGGGGCAGTTCCGCCTAGTCGGTTCGACAGAGACACGAGAAGATGAGGGAGTAGGCTGCTGAAAACATAGGGTTGTGTGATTTGACAGCGAGTTACTGCTGGACAGGTGGCCCCCGTGATTTGACTTGCCATTAGCATTTTAACTGCGGCGCTACGACCGTCCTGAGTCTCCCGATTCCTGACCACCTCCATGGTACACAGGTGCCTCTCCCAATGGTCCACCATGTAGAGGTTGGCTCTTGCATGAGAGCCCACTCCTCCACTTTTTCCTTGCCTCTTTCCTCCACATATGCAAAAATGCCATGTAAGCGGGCTTATAGCCCACTATTGTACTTGCTCGTACAGGTGCTAAACCTGCCACATAGGCACAAAGTCTGATGTAGTAAGTTAATTAAGAAGAGACATACTAGTTTGGTGACCCTAGGAAGAAACGGTGCTAAGCGCGTGTACTTAGGTGAAAAGACAATTTTGAGTGAATTAAATGAAGCAAACTTAGCTACAAAAAACTAAGCACCTATGCATTGGGGACTTGAGTTGCTAAGCCATTTAATGCCCTTAGCACCTCATCTAGGTCACTCCTTGGCAAATTTAATAAATACTATGAAGAAAGAGATAGAGAGAAGTAAAAAATACTCTTATAGCCAACCTTATAGCTAACCTTGTTGTATGATTGACTAAGTGATGACTATGTATGACATGCCAACATCGAATAGCCTAACGCACCGTGTTAAATCTCCAAGGGCGCGACCGTGTGAGCGAGGCGACGGTCGTGGTAGGCGCAACCATGATACGGGCTGCTGGCAGCCCTTGGATCTGAGATCGAACAGTCGCATGCTAAGTTGCTAAAAATTTGTAGAATAATCCTCTAGGATAGGATATTCACCCATAGGTCTAGAATCACGCCATGCAACCGTTCGATCTCAGATCCAAGGGCTCTCAGAAGCCCGTCTCATGGGAGAATTGAAAGCTTCGTATCACCTGTAATTTTCCCGACGCTTGACATAACATCAAAAGCCATTTAATTGGGCGTCGAGTACACATGAAATCTAATTGGCCCCCCATAGTACTGTCCATGAATCCATTTATCCACCAGGCAAGACACTACCCTGTCGTTCGCACGCCCCACTCAACATTTTTACAATCGAAAAACCGCTAGCAATTCGCTCCTACTCGTCCCCGAACGTCCTTTAACATTACGACAGTTCGCTCCTAGTCGTCCTGTACTTTCACATTATGGCAGTTCCACTAATCCTAACCCTCCTCCCAAATCTATGGCATCCCAAATCTCCATGATCGGTGGTGAGTACAAGGTTAGAACCATCACCGACGATGAGTTCGATGTCATCTACACCCGTTCTTCCGCGATAGTGAAAGGATGCCTTGCTCAATTCAGATGCATGTTCGCAAACTCAAGTGATGAGTGGGTCGCTGGGCTAGATGTTGAGTACACCACAGCCTTGGGCAAAGAGAAGAATCTAAAGAAGGAAGAGAAGATGAAGCCCGCCGTGATCCAGGTTTGCGTGCATAACTTATGCTTGGTCTACCACATATGCCATGTCGACGTTTAGTGCGAGGAATTTAAGAAGTTCCTCGCCGGTGACCTAGTCAAATTCGTTATTGTAGACTTTATGTTGGTGTCAAAACTGGCGGATCTAGGGTAGGGGTCCCGAACTATGCGTCTAAGGCAGATGGTAATAGGAGGCAGGGACACGATGTTTACCCAGGTTCGGGCCCTCTTGATGGAGGTAATTCCCTACGTCCTGCTTGATTGATCTTGATGATATGAGTATTACAAGAGTTGATCTACCATGAGATCGTAGATGCTAAACTCTAGAAGCTAGCCTATGGTGTGATTGTTGTTGTCCTACGGACTAAACCCTCCGGTTTATATGGACACTGGAGGGGGCTAGGGTTACACAGATTCGGTTACAAGGGAGGAGATCTACATATCCGTATTGCCAAGCTTGCCTTCCACGCCAAGGAAAGTCCCATCCGGACACGGGACGAAGTCTTCAATCTTGTATCTTCATAGTCCAACAGTCCAGCCAAAGGATATAGTCCGGCTTTCCAGAGACCCCCTAATCCAGGACTCCCTCAGTAGCCCCTGAACCAAGCTTCAACGACGATGAGTCCGGCGTGCAGATTTGTCTTCGGCATTGCAAGGCAGGTTCTTCCTCCGAATACTTCATAGAAGATTTTGAGCACAAGGATAGTGTCCGGCTCTGCAAAACAAGTCCCACATACCACCGCAGAGAGAATAATATTTCCACAAATCTAATCTGCTGACATGTTTAGCAACATGACACCACGTCATGGCCCAGTCATTATTCGAACTGTTTTTCTCAACCAGCCCTGCACATATCGTGAGGCGGTTTTCTTGACACGTCTTTTCGAAGCAGAGATCGTGTCCCCCTATCACGGGATTCTTATCAATATGGATGTGGGTAACCCAACCATGCCATCAATTATGACGCTTGGGGAATAAGAGGTTTTACCAGGTGAGTGGGGAGGCGCATCGCCTCTTCCGCCCTTATAAAGGGACAAGGATTCACTCTTTTCACCCACGCCTTCTTCCCAATTCATTCCCTTCTGCTCAGGCTCCAGCGCCCAAGCGTTCACCTTCTCTGCCCTCAAAGGGTCTTCCAAAGATGTCCGGATCTGGAGCAGGAGGCAAATGGATGGCCTCTACCGTCCGAGAGAAGGATATCAAAAAGCTTCGGGAGGCCGGGTATCTGGCCAAGAAAATCAGCCACCGTCTCCTGTCGGCGGGATAGATAGTCCCCACTCTGGAACCCCATGAGAGGGTTGTATTCCTCCCTCACTTTGTCCGCGGGCAAGGGTTTCCTCTCCACCCATTCGTCCGTGGCCTCATGTATTATTATGGGATCAACCTTCATGATCTGTCCCCCAATTCCTTCCTCAACATCTCGACGTTCATTGTTGTGTGCGAGGCTTTTCTCCGTATTTCACCGCACTTTGGTTTATGGCTGAAGATTTTCAATGTGAAGCCCAAGGTGGTGGGCGGTGAGCACGCCGAGTGCGGGGCCGCTAGGGTGAGCAAGATGCCCAACGTCATATGGCCGACGGGAACCTTTAACGATTCTATCAAGGAGTGGCAACAGTAGTGGTTTTACATCACTGAGCCGTGCAGCAAGGAATGGGCCGCCTCTCCCGAGTTTCGATCCGGTGCCCCTCTGCGGCTTACATCCTGGGTTAAGAATGGCCTGGTCTGGTCCTCGTCCGATGAACTTTCGGTGCTCCAGGCGTGCGTTAAAGGTATGGGAGATAAGAACATTGAACTTGTCAACGTAGTCTAGGTGATGTTAGTCCGCCGGATACTGCCTTGTCAATACCGGACTTGCAATGTATGAGAATTCGATCCGGCCAGGCACCAAACCTTGCGAGGGTTCTTCGGCTCCTCGCACAAGGACATTTGGAAGGTGCTTTTCAAGTCCAGCAAATCATGGCCGGACTCTGCCGAGGACCGCGGGTACCAACTGTCCCGCCATGCAAGTTCGGTGAGTTCATCAAACTTTTCTATCCACATGACCCAAAGGAAGCGCTTAACGCATGTCATTCAACTCTCCGAGGGCTGGACGAAGAAGGTGGAGCAGATCCTTTGTCCGTCCCCGCTGCCCGAAGACCCGGTCATCCCACTTCTAATGAAGATGCTGGTTCCGGCGCCTTACAAGGTGCCAGAGAAGACGGCCGTGGAGGAGGCAAAAAAATACCCGGAGCGGCCTTCGTCGCCGCGGCACTTCGGACACAATACCCGAAGGCTCTAATGCCCATCCCGCCTCCGAAGAGGACGAAGAGGAGGAAGATGAATCCCCTGCGAGGGGAAGAAGAAAAAGGATGGCCTCCACACCCTTGGAGGACGAACTGCCCAAAAGGGGAAAGGCTCCTCTTCCAGAGGAGTCCGCTGCCGCCGCCGATAGCGGCCCGGCAAGGGATCCTAGGGCGTAGCCCCTGGTGAACTCATAAGTGTATAAAATCCGAGTACGTTTAAGCGTCCGTACTCATCGTGGCTTAGTATTTTAATCTAAGCCATATTTTTTTGTAGTCTGGTGAGGTCCCGTACCAAACAATCCTCATCAGAGGACCTGCTGAGCTCAAATGCTATGGAGAGCGGGACGCCCTCAAAGGCCCCTTCCTCCGAACAGGTGGATAACACCGAGGCTTCGTCCCAGACGGACCCCAGCCAAGTAGGAAAGTAAGAAACTGTGAAGGCGGCACCTGGAGCTCAAACTGCCGGGGCCGGACACGTGGGGGAAAAGATTCCTATGGGATCTGACGGAGGGGGCGATATTGAGTTCGGCTCCCCTCCAGATGTGACTCCAAAGGCCTACACGGCTCCAGAATCAAGAAGGCATCCTCCTTAGACTAGAGGGGGTGTGCTTGTTCCGCCGGCGACCTCTGTCCATCTAGAAGTGTCGGATGCTTTGTTGGTGGCGTTGCGAGACGCCTCCATCATTGATGAACACCGTGCCCTTATGGGTGCAGTGATTGAGAAGATTCAGTCAACTAAGAGTGGACTGAACGAAGCCTGTATCAGCCTTATAAGAGGCTTTGAGGTATGTTTTATGAGTTGTCGAAGAGTGTCATAGTATATATAGTAGCCCCTGATACATTGTTCGGTGAAAGAAAGAACCGGACAGGGGATCGAATTGATGATCGCAAGAAGACTCATTGAATGACATTGATTTCTCTTCTGTTTCAAGCAGGTACCTGTAGCGGCTGCTGCCTCTCGTACTGCGGAGATCTCTGGCTAAATCAAAGTGTGGAGCAGGCCATAGAAGAACTTGGCCAATTGAAAATGCAGTTGAGGGATAAACAAGGTATGCACAAGCGTTTGCGTGCATTTATTGTGAAATAAATGTTCAGTATTAAATAAGCCACATAATTTGTGCTAGGGGTTATGACCGAAGTCGAGGCCCTCAAAAGGGCCGTTGCCGAGGCCGAGAAAAAGGCGGCCACAGAGTGGACTCTTCGTGAGAAACACGAGGCCAGAGTTATTAAAGCTGAGCAGGAGCTGCAAGAGGCCGTAAGTAAATGCGTGACCTTGGAGCAGAGTTTAACGGAGAAAGAGTCTGAACTCACCAAGGCACGTCAAGCCGCGAGCGATGCCCGGGGGGAAACCCAAAGCGCCCTGTAGGGGATCCAAGAGGCGAGAAAGATCGCGGCGGGTAAGGATTTTCCCATGTAATACAAGTATTTGAAGGGAAAACTATGTTTCTGATTTTGAATCCGGATTTCTCAGGTGTATTTGCCGAGCTACCTTGCAGCATATCAGATGTCGCCCAATTCTACCGAGCCGAAGAAAGGAACACCACGGATAAGATATTCTGGTCACAGTATTTGGCGCTGAATTATCCGGTGCCTTTTGCCGATCAACTGAAGCAGCTGATCGAACTGCATAAGGCGGTGGAACTAGCCATGAAAGATATGGTTATCCGGTTGTGGCCTGCCGAGCCGATTCCAAGCAGCTACTTCGGGCTCGTGAGGCGGCTTGTAAGCACTTGCCCTCGACTTTACATCATCAAGCGTTCGGTCTGTATAGAAGGAGCGCGAATGGCCTTCGCCCACACAAAGGTGCACTGGGGGAAGATTGATGCTGAAAAGCTGGTGACCGGAGGACCGCCAGAGGGGAAGGAGCACCGCAGGCCCAAATTATATTATAAGAGTGTCCTGAAAGGATCCTACCTTGCAGCGGAGCTATGCACCAAGGACGTTATGTTTCCATGAATGCCAATCATGTTGACCTTTGTAATGTTTGAACAAGGTCGTTTATATGTCTCCTGTTATATAAAAGTTTACCCTCCTGTGCAGCCGTTTTTATGTTAAACCTGAGAGTTGGCCAGTCGTCGGCTTCTGCCCCCACGTAAGAAGTAGGGGGTGTTTGGGATAAACATGGGCACTCTTTATCCCAGTTTTGGGTCCTTCAAAGGAGGTGCTCAGCACAACGAACCAGGCAATTAGACTATAGGACTTTATCACTCTCACTTAGCCATAGGAGCTTTAGTATGGTCGGCGCAACCCCTTGTGTTCGGAAGACCGTACTAGGGGCTCTATAAGCGCCTGATCGGAGAAAACCGATCCATCGCACGCTGCACTGGTTATGGCATTATGCGGGAGAAATCCTTAAAGATTTGGTAACCGCTCGAACAGCTGACCAGCTCTTGCCGTATCATGACAGTCATTTTTTGGCTTTCTCTACTGAGGTGCTCATCCGGAAGAACTGGGACACAATAACAGTAGTTCTCCCAGTGCTACCTTAGCCGATATAGCGGAACGTAAGGTACCAAAACATGGGAGCTGGGCAAACCCAACTATTGACCCAAGACATGATTCGGAGCTGATGCATATAATGCTATAGGTTCGGGGTGCCGAAATTGCATGAAGGTGTTCGGACTTTTATTGCCATGTTAGGGCGAAACGAAGCCCCTGGCACATTTAAGGCATATCGCTGTGTACGGATGCCACTTGAAAAAATGATTTCGATAAGAAATAATCAGCAGGTAAAAGTCATATAAATCCACATGTTGTATTTGAATTATACGTCTATGTGTATGGGTACAAGTAATGTGAACGAAAAAAAAGGTTGTGATAGAAGAACCTGTTGTGACCAGGGGGAAGAGGTTGAGTGCGGATCCGTAATAGAGCCGGACGGTCACTGCGAGGAATGTCTAAGGATTTGTTAATGCGTGCAAGTTGCCTCCGTGTAGTCCGTCCTGGTCAGTGCAAAGGTGAACCTGCGAAGGAAATATAAGAAATGTTTACATGCCGGAGGGCGGTTGAACCGCTGAGCTCCACCTGTCATGGCCTTCGCCGGAGTGTTTAGTTGAACTCTGGGCGAGCCGGAGTATCCTTCCGTGAAGTAGTTGGGAGCCGCTTGACAGTGTCTGGGAGCCTGGACGTTGACTCGAGGTTTGGCTGCAAGGTGCTGCTCGTTGTTTCTGCTGCTAAGGCAGTGGTGTATTTATTGGTGCCGAAGGAAGGTTCGGCCTTGCCCTGAACCGTGATGACGCCATGCAGACCGGGCATCTTGGGCTTACGGTAGGCATAATGTGGCACCGTCGTGAATCGAGAAAACGCGGTTTGCCCGAGCAGTGCTTGATTGTCACTGCAGAAAGGGGCGATTTTGAAGATTAACTCTTCGATACGGTAATTGTCTGGTGATCCGAGGATTACCTTAAGGGCAATGGAGCCTGTACAGCTAACCTCCATACGTGGTATGATGCCTCCAAAAGTGGCTTTAGTGGGTTTGGTCGCTGAATGATCGATGCCCATCTTGCGCACTGTGTCCTGGTAAAGCAGATTTAAACTGCTACCTCCGTCCATAAGGAATCGAGTGAGGTGGAACCCGTCTACTATTGGGTCGAGGATTACTGCGGCCGGATTGCCCTGATTGACATTAACCGGATGATCCGTGCGGTTGAAGGTGACCGGTCCTAGTTTGTATTGTGGGACGGCTGGTTCCGTTGAGTCACCATCCCTAAGGGTGTATATCTAGTACGAGTTGGCAATTTGGGTGGTATTTACCACATTCACCGATTGAATATGGGGGGGGGGACTTTTGTCCTCCTGTGTTCGGTGATCTGGGCTCTTCGTCGCTATCGTCTCTTTGAGACCCCTCTTCTTCTTTGGCGCCTGCCTTGCCGGCTTGTTTGAAAACCCAACATTCTCTGTTAGTATGGGTGGCTGGCATTTCTAGGGTGCCATGAATTTGGCATTGGCGATCGAGTATGCGGTCCAGACTAGATGGACCCGTATTTTTATTTTTGGGTGGCCCTTTCCGCTGACTGGACGTTGAGCCCCTGAACCCGGCATTAACTGCCGTATTTTCAGCGTTTTCACCATATTTGCGGCGCTTGTGTTTGTTGCGTCGTGGTTTGCCGTTGCTATCCCTAGCTTCTGATATGCCAGGTTTGCTTGCTGTATTGGTACTACGAGCCAACCAGCTGTCTTCGCCTGCACAAAAGCGGGTCATAAGTGTCGTGAGGGCTGCCACAGATTTTGGCTTCTCTTGGCCGAGGTGCCGGGCCAGCCATTCGTCACGGATATTATGCTTAAATGCCACTAAGGCATCTGCATCCGGACAGTCGACAATTTGGTTCTTCTTGGTTAGGAACCTGGTCCAAAATTTTCTGGCCGATTCCCCTGGCTGCTGACTTATATGACTTAAATCGTCAGTGTCCGGCAGTCGCACATAAGTGCCCTGGAAATTGTCCAGGAATGCCTCTGCCAGGTTCTCCCAACTTCCGATGGAGTTTACCGGCAAGCTATTGAGCCAATGCCGACCCGGCCCTTTGAGTTTTAGTGGGAGATATTTGATGGCATGTAGGTCATCCCCGCGGGCCATGTGAATGTGGAGGAAGAAGTCTTCTATCCATACCGCGGTGTCTGTGGTACCATTTTATTATTCAATGTTTACGGGTTTAAACCCTTCAGGGAATTCGTGATCCATTACTTCATCAGTGAAGCATAAGGGGTGTGCGGCACCTCTGTGCCGGTCTATACCACGACGCGGTTTATACAAGTCTTGTCTGCTGTGTTCGGCTCGGCCGGATTTGCTTTGTGTGTATCCGGCATGACGATCATCGTCGCGTGGTGGTGCACGCCCCCGTGATCCGTATATCGATCTTGCATGTTCTGCCTTGTTTTCCAATACGTCTCGCAGGTCCTGTGTGTTGCCCCGAGCCTTGGTATTTTTGTTTGAGTGGCGGCGGGGTGCAGGCTGAACTTCAGGCTGAAACGCCTCTCTGGCTCGGCCACGAGGTGGCCGGTCAGCCGCATCGTACACTGGTGATGTAGGTTTCAATGCTTCCTCCTCGAGGTGAGGTAGCAACCTGCGCTTTTGGTAATTCTTGGAGGGGCGCTCGAGTTCGTATTCCTCGGCCGCAAGGACTTCGGTCCATCTGTCTGCTACCAAGTCTTGATTAGCTTGAAGCTATTGTTGCTTTTTCTTCAAGCTATTTGGTGTGGCCATAAGTCGGCGCTTGAAGCGCTCCTGCTTAACGGGATCCTCAGGAACGATAAATTCTTCGTCGCCGAGGCTCACCTCATCTTCGGAGAGAGGCATGTAATTGTCCTCCTCCGATTCTCCATCTGCTGCCTGCTCTGGAGGGCTAGCTTGTTCACCCTCCCGCTCTAAATCGTGCTGGAGGGGATTGTTGTTGTCTTCGGCACTATCCGGGGTGTTATTGTTTCTTGTGCCGGTATCACTACTTTTGCTATGGCGGGACTTAGAGCGGCGCCGCTGATGTCGGCGCTTGGGTTGCTTCTTGGAGGGGTCATCCTCCGCTGTCTCATCGCCATTGCCTTCTTTGGGGGTGCCCACCATGTAAATATCATATGACGAGGTGGCGGTCCAGCGCCCTGTGGGCGTTGGTTCCTGTTCGTTTCCTGCATCATCGTCCATACCGTCGATATCTTCGGAGTCGAAGTCGAGAATGTCGGTTAAATCGTCGACAGTGGCTACTAAGTGGGTGGTGGGTGGGCAGCGAATTTCTTCATCGTCCGCATCCCATTCTAGCTGGACATAGTTCGGCCAAGGTTCTCCTGACAAGGAGAGAGAACTTAATGAATTTAGCACATCGCCGAAAGGGGGGTGCTGAAAGATATCCGCAGAGGTGAACTCCATGATCGGCGCCCAATCGGATTCGATAGGCACGGATGCAGGAGGCTCGGAGTCCATGGCCGGAGACGAATCTAGTGGTTCGGCAACACGGCTCTCGTAAGGCGTGAAGTCAGTATCTGGCTCCATCACCACTGAGAGTGCGGCCTCGATGGCGGGGTCTATCCCTCCATCCTCGGATGGCGCAATTTGCTCCAGATTGAAGGCCGGGGTAGCTGTGGGTGTGATCTCCCGAACACTATCCGACGGTAGAGCTAAATCATGCTCGTCATGATCATGCGGCGCACCTGACATGGGCTCGAATCCATCGAAGATCAAGTCTCCGTGGATGTCGGCGGTGTAGTTTAGGTTTCCGAACCTGACCTGATGGCCAGGGGCGTAGCTCTCGATCTGCTCCAGATGGCCAAGCGAGTAGGCCCGCAGTGCGAAGCCGCCGAATATGAGGATCTGTCCGGGGAGGAAAACCTCACCCTAGACCGCATCGTTACCGATGATCGAAGGAGACATCAAGCCTTACGGTGACGGCACAGTGGAACTCTCAATGAAAGCACCAATGTCGGTGTCAAAACAAGCGGATCTTGGGTAGGGGATCCCGAACTGTGCGTCTAAGGCGGATGGTAACAGGAGGCAGGGGACACAATGTTTACCCAGGTTCGGGCCCTCTCGATGGAGATAATACCCTACATCCTGCTTGATTGATCTTGATGATATGAGTATTACAAGAGTTGATCTACCATGAGATCGTAGAGGCTAAACCCTAGAAGCTAGCCTATGGTATGATTGTTGTTGTCCTACGGACTAAACCCTCTGGTTTATATAGACACCGGAGGGGGCTAGGGTTACACAGAGTCGATTACAAGGGAGGAGATCTACATATCCGTATTGCCAAGCTTGCCTTCCACGCCAAGGAAAGTCCCATCCGGACACGGGACGAAGTCTTCAATCTTGTATCTGAAAGGAAATATGCCCTAGAGGCAATAATAAAGTTATTATTTATTTACTTATATCATGATAAATGTTTATTATTAATGCTAGAATTGTATTAACCGGAAACATAATACATGTGTGAATACATAGACAAACAGAGTGTCACTAGTATGCCTCTACTTGACTAGCTCGTTGATCAAAGATGGTTATGTTTCCTAGCCATAGACATGAGTTGTCTTTTGATTAACGGGATCACATCATTAGGAGAATGATGTGATTGACTTGACCCATTCCCTTAGCATTAGCACTTGATCGTTTAGTTTCTTGCTATTGATTTCTTCATAACTTATACATGTTCCTATGACTATGAGATTATGCAACTCCCGTTTACCGGAGGAACACTTTGTGTGCTACCAAACGTCACAACGTAACTGGGTGATTATAAAGGTGCTCTACAGGTGTCTCCGAAGGTATTTGTTGGGTTGGCGTATTTCGAGATTAGGATTTGTCACTCCGATTGTCGGAGTGGTATCTCTGGGCCCTCTCGCTAATGCACATCACTCAAGCCTTCCAAGCATTACAACTAATAAGTTAGTTGCGGGATGATGTATTATTGAAAAAGTAAAGAGACTTGCCAGTAACGAGATTGAACTAGGTATTGGAATACCGACGATCGAATCTCGGGCAAGTAACATACCGATGACAAAGGGAACAACGTATGTTGACCGATAAAGATCTTCGTAGAATATGTAGGAGCCAATATGAGCATCTAGGTTCCGCTATTGGTTATTGACCGGAGACGTGTCTCAGTCATGTCTACATAGTTCTCGAACCCGTAGGGTCCGCGCGCTTAAAGTTCGGTGACGATCATAATTAGGGTTTTTGTGTTTTCATGTACTGAAGGTTGTTCGGAATCCTGGATGTGATCATGGACATGACGAGGAGTCTCGAAATGGTTGAGACATAAATATTGATATATTGGAAGCCTATATTTGGATATCGGAAACGTTCCGGGTGAAATCGGGATTTTACCGGAGTACCGGGGGTTACCGGAACCCCCCCGGGGGTTAATGGGCCTACATGGGCCCCAAGGGAGAAGAGGAGGGCCGGCCGGGGCAGGCCGCGCGCCCCCTCCCCCTAGTCTGAATAGGACAAGGAAGGGGGGCGGCGCCCCCCTTTCCTCTTTCCCCTTCCCATTTCCTTCTCCAACAAGGCAAGAGGGGAAGTCCTACTCCCGGTGGGAGTAGGACTCCTCCAGGCGCACCCCTAGGGGCCGGCCGCACCTCCCCCCTCCCTCCTTTATATACGGGGGCAGGGGGCACCCCATGACACACAAGTTGATCTTCGTGATCGTTCCTTAGCTGTGTGCGGTGCCCCCTTCCACCATATTCCACCTCGGTCATATCGTAGCGGTGCTTAGGCGAAGCCCTGCGTCGGTAGAACATCATCACCGTCATCACGCCATCGTGCTGACGAAACTCTCTGTCAACACTCGACGGGATCGGAGCTCGAGGGACGTCACCGAGTTGAACGTGTGCAGAACTCGGAGGTGCCATACGTTCGGTACTTGGATCGGTCGGATCGAGAAGACGTACGACTACTTCCTCTATGTTCTGTCAACGCTTCCATTGCCGGTCTACAAGGCTACGTAGACAGCACTCTTCCCTCTTGTTGCTATGCATCACCATGATCTTGCGTGTGCCTAGGAATTTTTTTTGAAATTACTACGTTACCCAAGAGTGGCATCCGAGCCAGGTTTTATGCGTTGATGTTATGCATGAGTAGAACACAACTGAGTTGTGGGCGACATAAGTCATACTGCTTACCAGCATGTCATACTTTGGTTCGGCGGTATTGTTGGATGAAGCAGCCCGGACCGACATTACGCGTACGCTTACGCGAGACTGGTTCTACCGACGTGCTTTTCACACAGGTGGTTGGCGGGTGTCAGTTTCTCCAACTTTAGTTGAATCAAGTGTGGCTACGCCCGGTCCTTGCGAAGTTTAAAACGGCACCAACTTGACAAACTATCATTGTGGTTTTGATGCGTAGGTAAGGACGGTTCTTGCTAAGCCCGTAGCAACCACGTAGAACTTGCAACAACAAAGTAGAGGACGTCTAACTTATTTTTGCAGGGCATGTTGTGATGTGATATGGTCAAGACATGATTCTAAATTTTATTCTATGAGATGATGATGTTTTGTAACCGAGTTATCAGCAACTGGCAGGAGCCATATGGTTGTCGCTTTATTGTATGCAATGCAATCGCGCTGTAATGCTTTACTTTATCACTAAGTGGGTAGCGATAGTCGTGGGAGCATAAGATTGGTGAGACGACAACGACAAGATGATCTCTCACTAAATTTCAAGATAAAAGTGTTCTCCCTGAGTATGCACCGTTGCCAAAGTTCGTCATGCCCAGACACCACGTGATGATCGGGTGTGATAAGCTCTACGTCCATCTACAACGGGTGCAAGCCAGTTTTGCACATGCAGAATACTCAGGTTAAACTTGACGAGCCTAGCATATGCAGATATGGCCTCGAAACACTGAGACCGAAAGGTCGAGCGTGAATCATATAGTAGATATGATCAACATATTGATGTTCACCATTGAAAGCTACTCCATTTCACGTGATGATCGGTTATGGTTTAGTTGATTTGGATCACGTGATCACTTAGAAGATTAGAGGGATGTCTTTCTAAGTGGGAGTTCTTAAGTAATATGATTAATTGAACTTAAATTTATCATGAACTTAGTACCTGATAGTATCTTGCTTGTCTATGTTTGATTGTAGATAGATGGCCCGTGCTGTTTTTCCGTTGAATTTTAATGCGTTCCTTGAGAAAAAAAGTTGAAAGATGATGGTAGCAATTACACGGACTGGGTCCGTAACTTGAGGATTATCCTCATTGCTGCACAGAAGAATTACGTCCTGGAAGCAATGCTGGGTGCCAGGCCTGCTGCTAGAGCAACACCAGATGTTATGAACGTCTGGCAGAGCAAAGCTGATGACTACTCGATAGTTCAGTGTGTCATGCTTTACGGCTTAGAATCGGGACTTCAACGACGTTTTGAACGTCATGGAGCATATGAGATGTTCCAGGAGTTGAAGTTAATATTTCAAGCAAATGCCCGGATTGAGAGATATGAAGTCTCCAATAAGTTCTATAGCTACAAGATGGAGGAGAATAGTTCTGTCAGTGAACATATACTCAAAATGTCTGGGTATCATAATCACTTGACTCAATTGGGAGTTAATCTTCTTGTTGATAGTGTCACTGACAGAGTTCTTCAATCAATGCCACCAAGCTACAAGAGCTTCGTGATGAACTATAACATGCAAGGGATGGATAAGACGATTCTTGAGCTCTTCGCAATGCTAAAGGCTGCGGAGGTAGAAATCAAAAAGGATCAGCAAGTGTTGATGGTCAACAAGACCGCCAGTTTCAAGAAAAAGGGCAAAGGGAAGAAGAATGGGAACTTCAAGAAGAACAGCAAGCAAGTTGCTGCTCAGGAGAAGAAACCCAAATCTGGACCTAAGCCTGAAACTGAGTGCTTCTACTGCAAGCAGACTGGACACTCGAAGCGGAACTGCCCCAAGTATTTCGAGGATAAGAAGGATGACAAGGTGAACAAAGGTATATGTGATATACATGTTATTGATGTGTACCTTACTAGAGCTCGTAGTAGCACCTGGGTATTTCATACTGGTTTTGTTGCTAATATTTGCAACTCAAAACAGGGACTACGGATTAAGCGAACACTTGCAAAGGACGAGGTAACGATGCGTGTGGGAAATGGTTCCAAAGTCGATGTGATCGCAGTCGGCACGCTACCTCTACATCTACCTTCGGGATTAGTATTAGACCTAAATAATTGTTATTTGGTGCCAGCGTTGAGCATGAACATTATATCTGGATCTTGCTTGATGCGAGACGGTTATTCATTTAAATCAGAGAATAATGGTTGTTCTATTTATATGAGTAATATCTTTTATGGTCATGCACCCTTGAAGAGTGGTCTATTTTTGATGAATCTCGATAGTAGTGATACACATATTCATAATGTTAAAGCCAAAAGATGCAGAGTTGATAATGATAGTGCAACTTATTTGTGGCACTGCCATTTAGGTCATATCGGTGTAAAGCGCATGAAGAAACTCCATACTGATGGACTTTTGGAATCACTTGATTATGAATCACTTGGTACTTGCGAACCGTGCCTCATGGGCAAGATGACTAAAACTCCGCTCTCCGGTACTATGGAGAGAGCAACAGATTTGTTGGAAATCATACATACATATGTATGTGGTCCGATGAATGTTGAGGCTCGTGGCGGATATCGTTATTTTCTCACTTTCACAGATGATTTAAGCAGATATGGGTATATCTACTTAATGAAGCATAAGTCTGAAACATTTGAAAAGTTCAAAGAATTTCAGAGTGAAGTTGAAAATCATCGTAACAAGAAAATAAGTTTCTACGATCTGATCGTGGAGGAGAATATTTGAGTTACGAGTTTGGTCTATGTTTGAAACAATGCGGAATAGTTTCGCAACTCACGCCACCCGGAACACCACAACGTAATTGTGTGTCCAAATGTCGTAATCGTACTTTATTAGATATGGTGCGATCTATGATGTCTCTTACTGATTTACCGCTATCGTTTTGGGGTTATGCTTTAGAGACGGCTACATTCACGTTAAATAGGGCACCACCGAAATCCGTTGAAACGACGCCTTATGAACTATGGTTTGGCAAGAAACCAAAGTTGTCATTTCTAAAAGTTTGGGGCTGCGATGCTTATGTGAAAAAGCTTCAACCTGATAAGCTCGAACCCAAATCGAAGAAATGTGTCTTCTTAGGATACCCAAAGGAGAGTGTTGGGTACACCTTCTATCACAGATCCGAAGGCAAGACATTCGTTGCTAAGAATGGATCCTTTCTAGAGAAGGAGTTTCTCTCGAAAGAAGTGAGTGGGAGTAAAGTAGAACTTGATGACGTAACTATACCTTCTCCCTTATTTGAAAGTAGTACATCACAGAAACCGGTTTCTGTGACACCTATACCAATTAGTGAGGAAGCTAATGATAATGATCATGAAACTTCAGATCAAGTTACTACCGAACCTCGTAGATCAACCAGAGTAAGATCCGCACCAGAGTGGTATGGTAATCCTGCTCAAGAAGTCATGCTACTGGATCATGATGAACCTACGAACTATGAAGAAGCGATGGTGAGCCCAGATTCCGCAAAATGGCTAGAAGCCATGAAATCTGAGATGGGATCCATGCATGAGAACAAAGTGTGGACTTTGGTTGACTTGCCCATTGATCGGCAAGCAATTGAGAATAAATGGATCTTCGAGAAGGAGATTGACGCTGATAGTAATGTTACTATCTACAAAGCTCGACTTTTGCGGAAGATTTTCGACAAGTTCAAGGGATTGACTACGATGAGACCTTCTCACCCATAGTGATGCTTAAGTCTGTCCGAATCATGTTAGCAATTGCCGCATTTTATTATTATGAAATTTGGCAGATGGATGTAAAAACTGCATTCCTGAATGGATTTCTAGAAGAAGAGTTGTATATGATGCAACCGGAAGGTTTTGTTGATCCAAAGGGAGCTAACAAAGTGTGCAAGCTCCAGCGATCCATTTATGGACTGGTGCAAGCCTCTCGAAGTTGGAATAAACGCTTTGATAGTGTGATCAAAGCATTTGGTTTTGTACAGACTTTTGGAGAAGCTTGTATTTACAAGAAAGTGAGTGGGAGCTCTGTAGCATTTCTAATATTATATGTAGATGACATATTACTGATTGGAAATGATATAGAATTTCTGGATAGCATAAAGGGATACTTGAATAAGAGTTTTTCAATGAAATACCTCGGTGAAGCTGCTTACATATTGGGCATTAAGATCTATAGAGATAGATCAAGACACTTAATTGGACTTTCACAAAGCACATACCTTGACAAAGTTTTGAAGAAGTTCAAAATCGATCAAGCAAAGAAAGGGTTCTTGCCTGTGTTACAAGGTGTGAAGTTGAGTAAGAATCAATGTCTGACCACCGCAGAAGATAGAGAGAAAATGAAATATGTTCCCTATGCTTCAGCCATAGGCTCTATCATGTATGCAATGTTGTGTACCAGAACTGATGTGTGCCTTGCTATAAGTCTAGCAGGGAGGTACCAAAGTAATCCAGGAGTGGATCACTGGACAGCGGTCAAGAACATCCTGAAGTACCTGAAAAGGACTAAGGATATGTTTCTCGTATATGGAGGTGACAAAGAGCTTATCGTAAATGGTTACTTAGATGCAAGCTTTGACACTGATCCGGACGATTCTAAATTGCAAACCGGATACGTATTTATATTGAACGGTGGAGCTGTCAGTTGGTGTAGTTCTAAACAAAGCGTCGTGGCAGGATCTACATGTCAAGCGGAGTACATAGCTGCTTCGGAAGCAGCAAATGAAGGAGTCTGGATGAAGGAGTTCATATCCGATCTAGGTATCATACCTAGTGCATCGGGTCCAATGAAAATCTTTTGTGACAATACTGGTGCAATTGCCTTGGCCAAGGAATCCAGATTTCACAAGAGAACCAAGCACATCAAAAGACGCTTCAATTCCATTCGGGATTTATTCCAATTGGGAGACATAGAAATTTGCAAGATACATATGGATCTGAATGTTGCAGACCCGCTGACTAAACTTCTTCCACGAGCAAAACATGATCAGCACCAAGGCTCCATGGGTGTTAGAATCATTACTGTGAAATCTAGATTATTGACTCTAATGCACGTGGGAGACTGAAAGGAAATATGCCCTAGAGGCAATAATAAAGTTATTATTTATTTCCTTATATGATGATAAATGTTTATTATTCATGCTAGAATTCTATTAACCGGAAACATAATACATGTGTGAATACATAGACAAACAGAGTGTCACTAGTATGCCTCTACTTGACTAGCTCGTTGATCAAAGATGGTTATGTTTCCTAGCCATAGACATGAGTTGTCATTTTATTAACGGGATCACATCATTAGGAGAATGATGCGATTGACTTGACCCATTCCGTTAGCATTAGCACTTGATCGTTTAGTTTCTTGCTATTGCTTTCATCATAACTTATACATGTTCCTATGACTATGAGTTTATGCAACTCCCGTTTACCGGAGGAACACTTTATGTGCTACCAAACGTCACAATGTAATTGGGTGATTATAAAGGTGCTCTACAGGTGTCTCCGAAGGTACTTGTTGGGTTGGCGTATTTCAAGATTAGGATTTGTCACTCCGATTGTCGGAGAGGTATCTTTGGGCCCTCTCGGTAATGCACATCACTCAAGCCTTGCAAGCATTGCAACTAATAAGTTAGTTGCGGGATGATGTATTACGGAACGAGTAAAGAGACTTGCCGGTAACGAGATTGAACTAGGTAGTGGAATACCGACGATCGAATATCGCGCAAGTAACATACCGATGACAAAGGGAACAACGTATGTTGTTATGCGGTCTGACCAATAAAGATCTTTGTAGAATATGTAGGAGCCAACATGAGCACCCAGGTTCCTCTATTGGTTATTCACCGGAGACATGTCTCGGTCATGTCTACATAGTTCTCGAACCCGTAGGGTCCGCACGCTTAAAGTTCGGTGACGATCGTAATTAGGGTTTTTGTGTTTTGATGTACCGAAGGTTGTTTGGAGTCCCGGATGTGATCATGGACATGAAGAGGAGTATCGAAATGGTTGAGACATAAAGATTGATATATTGGAAGCCTATATTTGGATATCGGAAATGTTCCGGGTGAAACCAGGATTTTACCAGAGTACCGGGGGTTACCGGACCCCCCCCCCAGGGGTTAATGGGCCTACATGGGCCCTAAGGGAGAAGACGAGGGCCGGCCAGGGCAGGCCACGTGCCCCCTCCCCCTAGTCCGAATAGGACAAGGAAGGGGGGGCGGCGCCCCCCTTTCCTCTTTCCCCCTTCCCCTTTCCTTCTTCAACAAGGCAAGAGGGGGGAGTCCTACTCCCGGTGGGAGTAGGACTCCTCCAGGCGCACCCCTAGGGGCCGGTCGCACCTCCCCCTCCCTCCTTTATATACGGGGGTAGAGGGGCACCCCATGACACACAAGTTGATCTTCGTGATCGTTCCTTAGCCGTGTGCGGTGCCCCTTCCACCATATTCCACCTCGGTCATATCGTAGCGGTGCTTAGGCGAAGCCCTGCGTCGGTAGAGCATCATCACCATCATCACGCCTTCGTGCTGACGAAACTCTCCCTCAACACTCGGCTGGATCGGAGCTCGAGGGACGTCACCGAGTTGAACGTGTGCAGAACTCGGAGGTGCCATACGTTCGGTACTTGGATCGATCAGATCGGGAAGACGTACGACTACTTCCTCTACGTTCTGTCAACGCTTCCGTTGCCGGTCTACGAGGGTACATAGACAACACTCTCCCCTCTCGTTGCTATTGTTACATCCCAAATTTTCAATTTGGAATGTTATACATTAGATCATCAATGCATATCATATTTCTTTTGCATTTTGGTTGATCCTAGAAATTCTACGCAACTCAATGACCCACGGAGAGAGTTGGGGATTTCGATATTTTCATATTTGAGTTCCCTCAAATTTTGAGAATAGGATCATTTGATTTTATTTATTTTATCATCAATTATTTCTAATACATAAATATGAGAGAGGTAATAAAATGACTTCCCAAAATAAAGAAATATTGAGGATTTAATAATAAAATCAAATAAGTTTTTATTTCGGAGTTTTCGGTGTTTTATTTGAATTTAGGAAAAATGCGTTTTTCAAAAATTGCATTTAGGTCCGAAATAGATGTTCACCTTGTGAGGCTTGATTTTAGAAGCCCGTGAAAATTTACTTCGGAATTTTTTGGAGTCCGTTTAGTTTTTCTTTTTCTTTTTCTTCCGAGCGGAATTATTTTTTTTAAAAAACCCGCGCCCGACTGCGCCAAGGGCCCAGCCGAGCCAGGCCGGCCCAGCTGCCGCCGCCTCCCGCTCGAGCAGCCGCCGGACTCGGGAGGAGTCCGCGCCGGAGCCGCCTCGCCGCCGCCCGACCTCCTCCGCAAGTCAGCCCCCCCTCTCTTAAATACCGGACCCCCCCCCCCCCCCCCCCGCCGCCCTCACCTCACCCCGCCGCCCGAAGCCAGCCGCCCGCCGAGCCGCAGCCGCCCCGCCGCCGCCGCATGCCGCCGCTGCTGCCGCTGCTGCGTCGCCCCACCGCCCCCATAGCCACCACCGCCGCCGGAGCCCCGCCCCGCCCGCCGGAGTACCTCGCCGGAGGTATACCCGCCGCCGTTCGCTGTTCGGTTTATTTTTTTCTGGTTTATTTATTTAGTGAACGTTCACTGATCCGTTCGTTTTAGCGAACGTGTTCACCAGCTAGTTTCTGTTAACGAACGTATGTTCGATAAAATGTTCGTCAGTTTCTTTTCTCAGATTAAATCCGCGATTCTTCTGATCGCGATTCCTGATCCGATTTTCGTTTTAGTTTAACTTTTCCCTCGTTTATCGGAATCAGGCGATTCAAGCGCCTAGAGTTTCGTCTCTAAACCCTCTATCTGTTTAACCCACTTGAACAAGATTTTGCTACTATAAAATTTGCCCTAGATCCTGACTGCTTGAACGAAGTTGTTTTCTTTTGCCGTTTGTTTTTCGTTGCTTCGTTCGATTTGATTCTTTCCGCCAATCGGAGTTCTTAAGTTGAACCTTCTGCTTAGATCTCTTATTTGAGTTTTACCTGTGCATTAGATGAGTACTTATTGTATGCTCGTTTGTTTGTTTGCGATAGAGTATCCGGAGTGCGCCGCCTGTTACTTCGAATCGCTAGGTTTCCCGGATCATCAGCAAGGCAAGTAACACTTTGATCATACCTTTCCCGGATCCCAGTTTTATTGCATTAGATCAATCCTCACACATTGCATGATTAGAATCTAATTAAATTGTGGGATGGGAAGTAGATGAGGTAGTACCTAATACCTGTTTATTATCAAATCTTTGGGAGTTACTTCTACGTTTGCTTATTATGCCATGCTATGCTAGTAGACGTGGATTGGGTGAGTGATATCCATGACAGATGTGAGTTTGGTTAATTAATGGTTTATCTAAGGTGGCAACTTAAACACACATATGGGTGGATTGAGGCACCTGGGTATTCCAGGACTAGCCTGTTTTCTTTTGGACCGCCACCCAGGCTCAAAGGGATCATGAGACTATTCATACTAGAAACTTCCGTGTGCAGCCGCAAGCTATTATGGGCTCTAGCATAGTTGACTAAGTTGTGCGAAATCTTAAAGTGGTAGACTAGCAGATGTAGGGGATGTAGGTGGTACGGTCTACCCGATCGTAAGGTGCTAGCGCTTCTGAAAGACTATGTCTCGGTCATCCGTCTTCTCAAACACCATGTAGTGCGAGAAACCAAACGGAGGCGATCGAGTCTTGTGGGGAAAAGTGCGCAAACCTCTGCAGAGTGTAACAAACTAATCATGATTAGCCGTGTCCCCGGTTATGGACATCTTGAGTATCTAGTGCTTGGATTTTCATGTGAATCTCAACATGTTACTCTAAATTAATTTTGTTGGGTTTTGTTTAATGATGATGCTTAATTGGGATTGAGAATGCTGTCAACCATTCTCAATGTTTAACAACTACCATGTTAGTTAAATAAATTTATTCCTTTGAAGTAGGGAAAAATTGGCTTTACACAAAACTGTAACCATAGAGCTTTCCACCAGCCAAATATGCATATAGTATAGCTGTTTCATTCCATTACTCTATATGTGTTACCTTGCCAGCATATTCCATGTGCTGACCCGTTCCCGGGCTGCAACGTTAATGTTGCAGACTTTTCAGACGGCGATTAAGGAGTTTTTAGGTCGTGGTCCTATACTCAGTGATGCCATTGGAGTTGATGGACTCACTTATCTTCCAAGCCTTCCATTGTTATCGTTATTAGATGGCCTTAAGCCTTATTTATTGTAATAAGTTCTCTTTTGAGACACTCGATGTAATAAGTGTGTGATTGCTACTCTGCTATAAATCCTCCGAGTACTGTGTGGTGTCAGCATTACTGATCCAGGGATGACACCTGAGCACAGAGATCAGACTGTTTGAGGTCTGGTCGCTATAGAGATGGTATCAGAGCACACGCTGACTGTAGGACACGACCCCTAAGCTAGAGACCTAGATCACTATTCACTCTCTCTTCTTTTCTGACTTCTCATCTTTTTCTACTCTTTAGGATGGCGGATGCAAGGAACAAGTTCACACAACCGGATGAAGATACACCCGTTGGGCGTCACTTGAAGGAAGTCACTAGATACCTGAACATAGGAGTACCAAGCTTCACGGGAACCTACAATGCCACTTTACCTGAAGAAGAGCGCTGGATGATTGAAGTTCAAGTTCCAGGAAGGACGTTCATGCCAGTCACTGAGCCCATAGAGTTTTCTTTTGACGCACCAACTTGGAGTCTAGGAAAGAGCATGGCAGCTCACATCGCCATGGGACGCATTGGAGAAGTCTACCGCAAGGATCTCAAGGATACTATCTACCAGATTTGTGGGCGCCGAGATGAACACTGGGAGATGATTAGCACTAGGAAGGATAGATCAATTGCAGCTTTTATCCAGGAGCTAAACCAACACAATCGACGATAGGAGAACCAGATGTGCGCCGACATGATAGATCTGAAGAAGGCTAAGACTAGAATCAAGGAACTGGAAGAAGAACTCAAGGCTACACATGAAGATTATGAAGAAGAAATTGAAGTATTGGTGGAGAAGAATGACGACCTGATCAAGAAGATTGGAATATTTATGGGAGACCCTACGCCAGTAGATGAAGACGAAGAACCCAAGGATATTAGCCCGGAAGACTACATCATCATCGACGGCACCGACTCGGAAGCGGATAGTAGCGATGATGACTATGTTGATGAAGCTGGAGCAGATATCATGGAGTCAACAAACGTAGAATATTTCTAGTAGACCACCTCATTAGTAGTAGTAGTCCACCATGTAAATATAGTAGTCCAAGCACTTTTGCGATAGTTAGATCGATTGTATGCCCTTGTTTGATTGATTGAAGTGAATTGTTTGCTTTTGCCTCATGTGCACATGGGTAGTGTTTTCTCTTTAGACCTCCTCTACTCTTATATCTCATCTTTTCTAAACCCTCAGATGCCTCCGAGACGTGACCCCGGATTTGCCTTTCCACCGGAGCTCATGCAGTTGATCCAGCAGCAGAACACATTGATGCAGTTGCTAGTCCAGAATCAGAATCAAGGGAATAACAACAACAACCCACCACCACCACCACCACATGTTGACCACTTAGCCCGTTTTCTTAGGCTGAATCCGCTGGTGTTTTCTAGTAGCACCGAGCCGATAGTAGCAGATGATTGGCTCCGCAAGACAGCTAGGGAGTTAACCATAGCAGGATGCACAGATGCGGAGAAGGTGAAGTTTGCCACACATAAGTTAGAAGGACCCGCGGCATCATGGTGGGAGAATTTCACAGCCACTTTCCCAGTTGACACTGTCACATGGGACCAGTTTCAGCAGGCTTTCCGTACTGCACATGTTTCAGCAGGAGCTATGGCCATGAAGAAGCATGAGTTTCACAACTTACACCAAGGAGGAAGGACAGTTGGCTAGTATGTGGAGGAATTTAGTAAGTTAGCATGTTATGCCCCAGATGACGTCGCTACGGATGCAGCTAAGTAGGAGAAGTTTCTGGAAGGACTGAATGATGAGTTGAGCATGCAGTTGATTGTAGCCACCTTCAACAACTACCAGGAGTTGGTAGATCGTGCTCTTATGATTGAAGGGAAGCAGCAGCAAATTGAGAATCGCAAGAGGAAGTATGGACAAGGAAAATACAATTCAGGAGCTCAGTAGAAGCCACGTTTTACCCCTAGACTAGGAGGACATTTTCAGCATACCCATGGAGGAGGTAGCTCGCACAATCACAATGGCACCAAGAATGGTAATGGCAATGGAGGAAGCAACGGCTAGAACCGCATGTAACGCCCTCGATGCGGCTATATCTCCCACGTGTCGAAGCACGACTTAGAGGCATAACCGCATTGAAAGAAATGTCGCAAGTGAGGTAATCTTCACACAACCCATGTAATACATAAGGAAAGAGTTACATAGTTGGCTTACAATCGCCACTTCACACAATTACATGAATAAAGCAACACATCATCCAAATACAATCAAGGTCCGACTACGGAACCAAAATAAAAGAAGAACCCCAAATGCGACACGGTCCCCGATCGACCCCAACTGGGCTCCACTACTAATCAACTAGAACGAAACAACACAAAGGACAAGATCTTCATCGAGCTCCTCCTTGAGCTTGGTTGCGTCATCTACACGGACTCATCGGCTCCTGCAAGCTTATTTTGGAAGTATCTGCGAGCCACGGGGACTCAGCAATCTCGCACCCTCGCGATCAAGACTATTTAAGCTTATGGGTAAGGTAAAGGTATGAGGTGGAGCTGCAGCAAGCGACTAGCATATATGGTGGCTAACATATTCGCAAAAGAGAGCGAGAAGAGAAGGCAAAGCGCGGTCGAGAAACTATGATCAAGAAGTGATCCTAGAACAACCTAAGTCAAGCATAACTCCAACACCGTGTTCACTTCCCGGACTCCGCCGGAAAGAGACCATCACGGTTACACACGCAGTTGATGTATTTTTTTAATTAAGGTCAACTTCGGGTTTTCTACAACTGGACATTAACAAATTCCCATCTTCCCATAACTGCGGGCATGGCCTTCGAAAGTTCAAATCCCTGCAGGGGTGTCCCAACTTAGCCCATGACAAGCTCTCACGGTCAATGAAGGAATATACCTCCTCCTGAGACATTCCGATCAGACTCGGTATCCCGGTTCTATAAGACATCCTCGACAATGGTAAAACAAGTCCAGCAACACCGCCCGAATGTGCCGACAAATCCCGATAGGAGCTGCACATATCTCGTTCTCAGGGCACACTCAGATGAGCAGTCTGTACAACTAAAACCAGCCCTCGAGTTTCCCCGAGGTGGCACTGGTTTGGACCAACACTCAGAGGAGCACTGGCCCGGGGGGGTTAAAATAATGATGACCCTCAGGAGCGTGACTCCCAAGGGAAAAGAAAAGGCTAGGTGGCAAATGGTAAAACAAGGTTGGGCATTGCTGGAAGAGTTTTACTTAAGGCGAACTATCAAGGGGTTCCCAAAATAGCCCAACCGCGTAAGGAACGCAAAATCCGGGAACATAACACCGATATGACGGAAACTAGGGCGGCAAGAGTGGAACAAAACACCAGGCATAAGGCCGAGCCTACCACCCTTTACCAAGTATATAGATGCATTAATTAAATAAGATATATTGTGATAACCCAACAAGTAAACATGTTCCAACAAGGAACAACATCTCCATGTTCCAACAAGGAACAAACTTCAATCTTCACCTTCAACTAACAACGCTATAAGAGGGGCTGAGCAAAGCGGTAACATAGCCAATCAATGGTTTGCTAGGACAAGGTGGGTTAGAGGCTTGGTCCAACAATATAGGAGGCATGATAAGTAAGTGGTAGGTATCGCAGCATAGACATAGCAAAAGAGCGAGCATCTAGAAAGCAAAGATAGAAGTGATTTCGAGGGTATGGTCATCTTGCCTGAAATCCCGCAAGGAAGAAGAACGAGTCCATGAAGAAGTCAAACGGACGTAGACGAACGGGTCCTCACAAACGCGACGTAACCGGAACCAACCCGAAGAAGCAAACATCGGAAAGAAGCACACAACATAGTAAACAACCAACACATGAACATGGTATGATACACAATCAAGTATGATGCATGTCCGGTTTAATATGCATGGCATGGCAAAGTGCACAAGCAATCCTACAAATTAAATGGAGCTCAATATGCAACGGAGTTGCATATTGAAGAAAACACCACATGACTTATTTAGTTCTCTCTCGTTTAGGTACTCAACAATATTAAATGTTGTTAAACATGGCAAGAGGAGAAGCATAATAAAACTACCTAATTAGGCAAGTTTAAATGAGGCCGGAACAACAAACAAGAATTCCGGTAGATCCCCATATGCATTTATCAATCTGGTGCAACAACAATTTTAAACATTTTAATTGTTGTTATCATGATGCGGATGACATGAACAAATTTAGGCAAGGTTTTATGGCAAGGTTATCAAGAGCATATTATGAAGCATTTGTCACCGTGGTGGAAAGGAAAAAAGGGTGCCACGGCAACGATAACGAAAATGGTGCCACGGCAACGTTCCGGTTCCGGTAACTCGATTGAGATACCGATGCCAAGGCGAAGTGTGTGGAACATGACATGCAAGGATGGTGGGGAGTGATCCCGGATTCCGGGTGTCCCACGAGTTGGTGGCATGGCAAAAAGAGGGGCGACGTGCACCGACAATTCGAGCACGGAGCAAGCACTAGCATCTCATACAACACAAGCATTCGATCCACGGGCGTCGTCTTGGGGTTATACCTTCGGAGCGTGCAAAGGGGACGGTTCTCGTTCGTGGAGGGAAGTAGGCGTTCTCGCGATGGCGGTAGTGGAAGTAGTCGATCTCGCATGCTCTAGGGTCGACGGTAGAGGTTCTCACGATCTCGACAATGGTAGTGGTACATGTTTATTGAAGCACAAGTTTCCGTAGATGTTCATGTCATCGGTGTTGGGGTACTTGGGGTCTTCGGACTTTCCGGTCCCGTTCTTGCGACGGTAGTCATTCACGTTCGTTCGGTGAGGTACTTGATGACTCCAATGTCTACGGGGCGACGGTAGTGGTACACACGACGTTGGGGTACTTGTCGGTCCGGTCTTGACGGAGTAGATGTACATGTTGTCGGGGTACTTGTCGCATCACCGGGCATATTCGTACATGTTCGGAGGGGAACTTGGCAAATCCATGTACTTGGCAAATCCAACACGTAGGGGTACACTTATGGAAGCTGAACTTGACGAAATCCATATGGAGGTAGCCGTCCGTGGTCGTGCTCATGTTTGGGGACGCTAGATGCCGGAGAAGAGCCACGACACGGGGCTCGGCGAGGAAGACGGCGCGCAGGAAGAGCAGCTGCAGCAGGGCAGCGTCGCTGCAGGCATGGGAGGAGGAAGGCCTTGGCAGAGGCAGGCGCTGGGCACTTGGGGCGCCGGTGGTGGTCTCCGCAAGGAGAAGGGCACGACGGGGCCTGGAGGTCAAGGAGGCAGGCAGAAGGGGATCAAGGTGCAAGGGTACGCAACGATCAGGCAGGAAGGAGTTCCCATGGAGGAGCTCCATGGGAGGCGCGGCCATGCGCGGCTGCTGGGGCTTCTCATGCAGAGGAGAAGTCGGTGGTGTCTACGCATCGGGGAACCACAGCGAGGAGGAGAAGGGAGCAGGGGCGCGCGAATGGGGAAGGCAGGCGGTGGTGGCTTGCTCCGGCGCGGGGAGGTAAGGAAGAAGGGCGCGGCGCTCGAGGACTGTGCGCGGGACGACGACGGCAGCAACGCCATTACCAGCGACGTCCTTGGCACAACACAGGGGAGGCGGAGCAAAGGAACGGAGTGGCCGGCTGCTCGAGGTCGAGCTCGCGTGCGAGGGGAGAGGGTGCGGGCTCGGGGCGACTGTGCATGCGAGCGAGAGAATTGGATCGGGGGAAGGGAGTGGCTGCGAGGGAGAGATGGGATCGAGGCCCTTGTGCGAAGCGTGCCTCTGGCGGCGGTGGGAACGAGCAGGGGAGAGAGAGGGTGAGGTCGGTCGATGCTAGGGTTACGGGGGGAGCTTTCTGGGCCTTAGGGAGGCCTTGGGCCGCATAGATGGATGGGCTTGGTGGGAGTGGGGCGTTGGGAGGCCCAGCTAGTCTGGACTGGGGCCTCTACTATCTCTCTCTCGTAACAGAAAGTAAAAAAAAAAGGAAAGAGAGAAAGGGAATAAAGGAAAAAGGTTAGAGAAGGGACTTGGGCAAAGGGTATTTTCTCAGACTCACAAAAATGAGCTCGGTCCAAGAATAATAGGAGTGGACACGTTTGCAAGAATTACATTCAAAGTCATTTGAATTTAATTCAAAAGGTTTGAACAAGGACTAGGAATTAGAAGTGCCCAAGTTTTCTTGGATTTTTGGAGGAACCTCGGTAAGTGGGAAGAGAATTTTTGGCAAGGTTTTTAAGTCAAACTTGAACTAGAAAATACATGGGGAATATGCAAGTGTGTTTAAGGGTGATTCCAAATAAATGGAATATTTTATAATAGCTCCACTAATATCGAGAGGATATGTTATAAAGAGAAGTCATCCTTCCCTCGATTTAAATGGATCGAAGATCCATACGATTTATTTAACAGAGTTTTGAAACGGTTGTAATATTAATGGCATGATGACATGATGCAATGCACATGATGCAGTGATGAACGCAACAAACCAAACAAATCACCCCAAGAAACCCGGAAACCCTGGAAGGCATCTGAAGCTCCGGTCTTGGGGCGTTACACCGCACCAACCCCTCAACCCCAGCCAAGAAGGACCTAAGCCAAGTCACTTGCTTTAAGTGTTCGAAGACAGGACATTATGCCAATGAATGTCCTGAATGACAAAATGGAAATACCAATGGAAGTTTTGGGAAGAAGCCGAACCCTTTCAACAGGGGACAGGTGAACCACGTTAGCGTGGAGGAGGTTGAAGCTCAGCCCGACGCAGTAATAGGTAAGTTTTTGGTTAAGTCATTTACTGCACTAGTTCTTTTTGATACTGGTGCATCGCATTCATACATCTCAAGGGGATTTGTGGATAAGTATAACCTACCAACCCAAGCCCTTAGGTCACCCATGTTAGTAACCTCGCCCGGAGCAGAGTATGTGGCTAGTTTATGGTGTGATCGGTTACCATTAAGGATTGGTAACTACGTTTTCCCCTCAGACCTAATAGTATTGTAATCTCAAGGATTGGATGTGATATTAGGCATGGATTGGTTATCAAAGTATGAAAGAAATATTGAATGCGCTAGTAAGTCAATTTTGCTTACCACCCCAGAAGGGAGAAGGATCAAGTATGTATCCCAACATGTGCCGAAGAGGACTCAAGTAAATTGCTTAACAGGAGTTGTGCAGGAGGAAGTACCAGTGGTAAGGGATTTCCCTGATGTATTCCCAGAAGAGTTGCCAGGCATGCCACCGGATAGAGATATTGAGTTTTTGATTGAGCTATTGGCAGGCACAGGGCCAATATCAAAGAGACCATATAGGATGCCAGCAAATGATTTGGTGGAAATTAAGAAGCAGATTAAGGAGTTACTGGATAAGGGATATACTCGCCCAAGTTCTTCACCTTGGGGATCGCCAGTACTTCTAGTGGAGAAGAAGGATGGGTCGTTAAGGATGGTTGTTGATTATCGAGGATTGAATGAAGTAACGATCAAGAACAAGTACCCATTACCAATGGTCAACGATCTGTTTGATCGATTGCAGGGAGATAAGGTATTTTCCAAGATCGATCTGCGATCAGGATACCACCAGTTGAAGATTCGAGAATAGGATATTCCGAAGATAGCTTTTACCACCAGGTATGGGCAGTATGAGTACACCGTTATGTCATTTGGACTGACTAACGCACCTGCCTATTTTATGAACATGATGAACAAAGTGCTTATGGAGTTTTTGGATAAGTTCGTCATAGTGTTCATTGATGATATCCTGCTTTACTCGAAGACTGAAGAGGAGCATAAGGAGCATTTGCGTTTGGTACTTGGAAAACTCAGAGAACATCAACTATATGCCAAGTTTAGCAAATGTGAGTTTTGGTTGAAGGAAGTAGGATTCCTCGGACACGTTATATCTGGTGAAGGAATAGTAATAGATCCCGCTAAAGTTGAAACCGTGACCAAGTGGGAAGCCCCAACAACAGTTGGAGAGATCCGGAGTTTTCTTGGAGAAGATTGAGAATTTATTGAGAATTTCTCAAAGATTGTGAAGCCTATGACAGAGTTGTTGAAGAAGGATACCAAGTTCATATGGATAGAGGAGTGTGAGGCTAGTTTCCAGGAGTTTAAGAAACGTTTGGTTACCTCACCAGTGTTGATTTTGCCAGACCAGACCAAAGATTATGAGGTGTACTGCGACGCTTCACGTCGAGGACTTGGAGCAGTGCTTATGCAGGAAGGGAGAGTTGTTTCATATGCCTCAAGACAACTGAAACCTCATGAGTTGAATTATGCTACGCATGATTTGGAGTTAGCAGCCGTAGTGCATGCATTGAAACACATGGAGACATTTTCTCATAGGAAATCATTGTGAGGTGTACACGGATCATAAGAGTTTGAAGTACATTTTCACACAGAAGGAGTTAAATCTCAGACAAAGGAGATGGTTGGAGCTTATCAAAGATTATGACATGAAATTGCATTATCACCCCGGAAAGGCTAATCTAGTAGCTAACACATTAAGCCGCAAGAGCCATGTCAATACATTAATGACGGGAGAAATACCCAAGGAGTTAGCAGAAAATCTTCGCGAACTATGTTTGGAAATAGTTCCGAGAGGCTATGTAGCAGCATTGGAGATTCAGTCAACTTTGATGGATAGAATGAGAGGAGCTCAGAAAGCTGACAAAGAGATTGCCGCTATAAAGGAGAAACTGAGCAAAGGAAAAGCTAAAGGATTTCGTGAGGATGAACATGACACCCTATGGTTTGAAGACCGTGTTTATGTGCCCAGTGACCCAGAGATCAGGAAGTTGATACTGCAAGAGGCACATGACTCACCATATTCGATTCACCCAGGAAACACCAAGATGTATTTGGATTTAAAGGATATTTTCTGGTGGACCGGAATGAAGAAGGATATTGCGGAGTATGTAGCAGTTTGTGATGTATGCCAGAGAGTAAAGGCAGAGCATCAGAAGCCAGCAGGATTGTTACAACCATTACCGATACCCGAATGGAAGTGGGATAAGCTAGGCATGGACTTTATCATGGGATTGCCCAGGACTCGTTCAGGCTATGACTCAATTTGGGTTGTAGTCGATCGATTGACGAAAGTAGCTCATTTCATCCCAGTAAAGACCACTTACACCAGTGCTAAGTTGGCAAAGATATACATGACGAGGATCATATGTCTGCATGGAGTTCCAAGGAGTATCATATCAGATAGAGGAACCCAGTTTACCTGAAAGTTCTGGAAGCAGTTGCACGAAACTTTGGGTACCAGGCTAGAGTTCAGTACAGCTTTTCATCCACAGACAGATGGACAGACCGAGAGAGTAAACCAGATTCCAGATTCTGGAGGATATGCTGAGAGCTTGTGCGCTAGATTATGGATCTAGTTGGGACGATAATTTGCCATATGCAGAGTTCTCTTACAACAATAGTTACCAAACCAGTTTAAAGATGGCCCATTTCAAAGCCTTGTACGGAAGGAGGTGCAGGACACCGTTGTCATGGGACGAAGTTGGAGACCGTCAGTTGTTTGGTCCTGACTTGATTAAAGAGTCTGAACATAAGGTGAAGTTGATTCGCGATAGGCTCAAGGTAGCCCAGTCCAGACAGAAGAGTTATGCGGATTCTAAACGCAAGGAGACAGTTTACGAAGTTGGAGATAGAGCTTACCTTCGAGTATCTCCACTTCGGGGAACAAAGCGTTTTGGAGTTAAAGGGAAGTTAGCACCATGATTTGTAGGACCATATCGAGTTTTGGAACGTATGGGAGAAGTGGCCTACAAGTTGGAATTGCCCGAAGGATTGTCAGGATTTCATGATGTGTTCCACATTTCTCAGCTGAAGAAGTGTCACGCGGAGATGGCTGACATACCGTTGAGAGATACAGTGCCTTTGGAAACCATTCAGTTGGATAACGATTTGACCTACAAGGAGAATCCAGTTAAGATCCTCGAGTTTGCCAACCGAGTTACTCGCAGCAAGGTTATCAAGTTTTGCAAAGTTCAATGGAGCCACCACTCAGAGGATGAAGCCACCTGGGAGCGAGAGGAAGATTTGTTCAAGGACCACCCTCACCTATTTTCTAGCCAACCCGAATCTCGAGGGCGAGATTCATCTTAAGGGGGTAGGTTTGTAACATCCCAAATTTTCAATTTGGAATGTTATACATTAGATCATCAATGCATATCATATTTCTTTTGCATTTTGGTTGATCCTAGAAATTATACGCAACTCAATGACCCACGGAGAGAGTTGGGGATTTCGATATTTTCATATTTGAGTTCTCTCAAATTTTGAGAATAGGATCATTTGATTTTATTTATTTTATCATCAATTATTTCTAATACAGAAATATGAGAGAGGGAATAAAATGAATTTCCCAAAATAAAGAAATATTGAGGATTTAATAATAAAATCAAATAAGTTTTTATTTCGGAGTTTTCGGTGTTTTATTTGAATTTAGGAAAAATTCATTTTTCAAAAATTGCATTTAGGTCCCAAATAAATGTTCACCTTGTGAGGCTTGATTTTAGAAGCCCGTGAAAATTTATTTCAGAATTTTTTGGAGTCCGTTTAGTTTTTCTTTTTCTTTTTCTTCCGAGCGGAATTATTTAAAAAAAAACCCGCGCCCACTAGGCCAAGGGCCCAGCCGAGCCAGGCCGGCCCAGCTGCCGCCGCCTCCCGCTCGAGCAGCCGCCGGACTCGGGAGGAGTCCGAGCCGGAGCCGCCTCACCGCCGCCCGACCTCCTCCCCAAGTCAGCCCCCCTCTCTTAAATACCGGACCCCCCCCCCCCCCCCGCCGCCCTCACCTCACCTCGCCGCCCCGAGCCAGCCGCCCCGCCGCTGCTGCGTCACCCCGCCGCCCCGCATAGCCACCACCGCCGCCGGAGCCCCACCCGCCGGAGTACCTCGCCGGAGGTATACCCGCCGCCGTTCGCCGTTCGGTTTATTTTTTTTCTGGTTTATTTATTTAGTGAACGTTCACTGATCCGTTCATTTTAGTGAACATGTTCACCGGTTAGTTTTTGTTAACGAACGTCCGTTCGATAAACTGTTCGTCAGTTTCTTTTCTCGGATTAAATCCGTGATTTTTCTGATCGCGATTCCTGATCCGATTTTCATTTTAGTTTAACTTTTCGCTCGTTTATAGGAATCAGGCGATTCAAGCGCCTAGAGTTTCGTCTCGAAACCCTCTATCCGTTTAACCCACTTGAACAAGATTTTGCTACTATAAAATTTTCCCTAGATCCAGATTGCTAGAATGAAGTTGTTTTCTTTCGCCGTTTGTTTTTCGTTGCTTCGTTCGATTTGATTCTTTCCGCCAATCGGAGTTCTTAAGTTGAACCTTCTGGTTAGATCTCTTATTTGAGTTTTACCTGTGCATTAGATGAGGACTTATTGTATGCTCGTTTGTTTGTTTGCGATAGAGTATTCGGAGTGCGCCGCGTGTTACTTCGAATCGCTAGGTTTCCCGGATCATCAGCAAGGCAAGTAACACTTTGATCATACCTTTTCTACTACCCAGTTTTATTGCATTAGATCAATCCTCACACATTGCATGATTAGAATCTAATTAAATTGTGGGATGGGAAGTAGATGAGGTAGTACCTAATACCTGTTTATTATCAAACCTTTGCGAGTTACTTCTACGTTTGCTTATTATGCCATGCTATGCTAGTAGACGTGGATTGGGTGAGTGATATCCTTGACAGATGTGAGTTTGGTTAATTAATGGTTTGTCTAAGGTGGCAACTTAAACACACATCTGGGTGGATTGAGGCACCTGGGTATTCTAGGACTTGCCTATTTTCTTTTGGACCGCCACCCAGGCTCAAAGGGATCATGACACTATTCATACTAGAAACTTCCGTGTGCAGCCACAAGCTATTATGGGCTCTAGCATAGTTGACTAAGTTGTGCGAACTCTTACAGTGGTAGACTAGCAGATGTAGGGGATGTAGGTGGTACAGTCTACCCGATCGTAAGGTGCTAGCGCTTCTGAAAGACTATGTCTCGGTCATCCGTCTTCTCAAACACCATGTAGTGCGAGAAACCAAACGGAGGCGATCGAGTCTTGTGGGGAAAAGTGCGCAAACCTCTGCAGAGTGTAACAAACTAATCATGATTAGCCGTGTCCCCGGTTATGGACATCTTGAGTATCTAGTGCTTGGATTTTCATGTGAATCTCAACATGTTACTCTAAATTAAGTTTGTTGGGTTATGTTTAATGGTGATGCTTAATTGGGATTGAGAATGCTGTCAACCATTCTCAATGTTTAACAACTACCATGTTAGTTAAATAAATTTATTCCTTTGAAGTAGGGAAAAATTGGCTTTACGCAAAACTGTAACCATAGAGCTTTCCACCAGCCAAATATGCATATAGTATAGCTGTTTCATTCCATTACTCTCTATGTGTTACCTTGCCAGCATATTCCATGTGCTGACCCGTTCCCGGGCTGCAATGTTAATGTTGCAGACTTTTCAGACGGTGATTAAGGAGTTTTTAGGTCATGGTCCTATACTCAGTGATGTCGTTGGAGTTGATGGACTCACTTATCTTCCAAGCCTTCCGCTGTTATCGTTATTAGATGACCTTAAGCCATATTTATTGTAATAAGTTCTCTTTTGAGACACTTGATGTAATAAGTGTGTGATTGCTACTCTGCTATGAATCCTCTGAGTACTGTGTGGTGTCAGCATTACTGATCCAGGGATGACACCGGAGCACAGAGATCAGACTGTTTGAGGTCTGGTCGCTACAGCTATGCATCACCATGATCTTGCGTGTGCGTAGGAAATTTTTTGAAATTACTACGTTACCCAACAGTATCTTCATAGTCCAACAGTCCGGCCAAAGGATATAGTCCGGCTGACAGAAGATTCCTGGGTCGGATAGGCCTCGTTGTAGGCAAGCCCTTCGACCTCTAGAAGAATGGGATGGTGCCCTCCCATGATCAGCCTTCAATACTGACCCTAGCAGGAGCCATGGTTCATCCTTCGTACGGCAAACTAAAGAAACCTCCACCCTAGTTTCATCGTCATGCATGGCAGTGGAATGTACTAGATATAGACAACATCTAGTACGCTGCAATGGATGTCTACCTTTGTTTCAATATCTACAAGGGTTGGATGAAGAGCAAGAGCCAAGTGTGCGGTTCAAGCAAAGAAGTATCAGCCAAGAGGAAGAGGGACAAGGCCAAAGTCGAGCATGTGGACGAGGATTCCGAGTAAGGTGGCAGTGTCATTGCTCATGGTGGTTCTAATGCAGTGTCTACCGGATTAGTTGCCTAGTTTAATTTCAGGGGTGCTTGGTTTTATTTGTGAGGTGTGTTGTGCTGAGCCCCCAGCAGAACTATGTTATGTGCCTTCTCGTTACTTTAACTCTTCAGTACGTACATACTAGTGTTTCATATAGTTCATCTTTTAGTTGGCAGTACTACCGCTTGTTTCTTCACATTATATACGTACAATATATATGGCCAACATCATATAGCCAGCAGTTTAGTTTTCAAAGAATTTCAGGGTGCTTGGTTTTATTTGAGGGGTGTGTTGTGCTGGACACCATTATTGTGACTCAAATCTCTTTTTCCATGTTATAATGACATAAATAGCTATTGACCAACATGCCAGCTCTCCCTCTACCTCACTACAATAGAATAAAGTGTGGGGCCTACTTGATCCCAACAGCGTTCTTATTTTCCTGTAAAATTATTCGCTTGGTTACTCCTGACAAGAGGGGCCACACTTATCATTGTGAGATAGAGAGAATTGGCTTATTTTTTGTCATATAACATGGTGAATGGGTTTGACGTGAAAATAACAATGTCTAATGGCATTTTTGAGCAAACATCTAACGGAATGATGGAATTTTTGAGACATCTAATTGCATTTTTGAGGAAGCATCTCACGGATCGATGGCATTTTTGAGTAGTTGTAACTTCTAATGGCAAACCTGAGTAGTGATACACAACTAGTGGCATAAATAATAAGAACCCAAGAATTAAATAGGTATGATAATTTATTTAATAGAATTTAGCACCCCATTTAAGCACATACTAGCTTTTTAATAATACTATATGCATAATTTGGCGACGAGCGCTCTCTATACATACCACCTTTTTTCTTTAATTTCATCTTGTCAGTTTTGCTCCATGGCGCAATCCATCGATTCTACTACCGCACAAAAGTATACATTTTTTAAAAGGCTAGAGGGCGGGGCAGTCTCACTTGGTCGGTTTCACGAGAGGCGGGGGCCTTTGTGATTTGGCGGCTCATTACTGCTGGAAGGAGGGGCCTTGTGATTTGACTGCTCGTATAAATGTTGCCGACGACCTAAGGAAGAGCAAATAACCGTGCAGTATACTCACGTTTTCCACTACAGTACTAGTACGACAGAGGAGCAGGAAACACGGCAGCTCAGTGCCATATGGCAATTAAAAATGAACTTATTTATTAGTCATCGATCCCACGGCGCCACTCATCATTAGCATTGTTCTATTCATGCCTCGTAGAGAATGTGACACGTGCGGCAAAACACCCGAAGCAAAAGAAGAAACACAGGAGCAAAAGAAGAAGGAAGATTATCACCCCCAAAAAGAAGGAAGACGCACAAACAAGTATGGGGCGCTACTCTCTACTACATGAAGGGTTGCTGGCCGCAGAGTCGTAACTGCTTCTTCATCGCCTCCACGCCCTCCATCTCTTTGCGCATCTCCTCTGCCATCTTCATCATTCTGTCCATGACACGGGATTTCTCGACGCCAGCCTTCATCATCTATTCCACGGCCGCATTACATACCTTGACAGCAGCCAGGTGCTCGATGCAGAGCTTCGCCAACTCCTCCTTTTGTTCCATCACGAGGACCTGCATCATCTCCATCGAGGAACTACTCTTCTCATGCAGCTTCTTCAAGCCGGTGTTCTCCTCCTTCGGCAGGTCGATCTCGTGGCAGAGCTTCACCTTGTCCTCCTAAAGTTGCAGGATTTCGCTGGTCGCCTTCTTATCCGAGGCAATGCTCTTCTTCGGTAGCATCACCAAGCCAGTGGTCAACCCCGCCTGCTCATTGAGCTCAGCGGGCATGTCGTCGAGGCTCTCCTTCAGCAGCTCCACCAAGCTGTTGATGAACTCCTCCTTCTTATTGAGCTGATCGGGCATGTCGTCGAGGGATAATGACTCGAGCGCCGCCAGCTCGGCATGTTCACCTCCGCGGCTAGGGCGCTCCTGGGAGAACTCGCCTCCGCGGCTACGGCGCTCCTGGGAGCCCTCGCCTGCCCGTGAGAGATTTTTCAAGGTCTCTGCGAGGCGGCGAGCACTCTTTTTTTCCGAGGCCTTGGTTGTCGCCCCCTTGTTACGAGTAGTTCTTGACCTAGAGCTCTGCACACCGGCCATGGCAAGGACAGATGATGAAGAAAGACTTATGAGGAGGAAGAGGTAGAGTGATTTTCGGCTAGGTACTAGTTCCCCTGTTTACAACCTAGTACTAGTAAAACCTGCATGGTGGGAAGTGGGAACACGTTCAAGTTTGATACGTACTAGGGTGTGAGCAGGTTTGCACTTAATTATACTGTACACTTTGGAATGTGATGGGAACAAGCTAAAGATTAATTGATGGTTTTGGTTTAACTACTCGCATGCACGCAATGGAGTAGTAATGTCTTTCTCAACTACTTCCTCTTTCACGTCCACTCAATTTGCATGCGCTGTATTAATTGACCATCAATGAAGTGAAGGACTCTACACGCGTCAAATTATCACATGGGGTGGATCTTCGTACAAGAATGCGTCCCCCTTGTACCCGCGTGTGCGTGCGAGGGAATGAGTGTGTGCATGGCGTGTGGGCACATCTTCGCTTCGTGCATGTACTGCCAGTGTGCCTCAGAGAGGACGAGTACATTCTTCTGGAACCAGCGGCACGTCACTGTGATCAATCCACACAAGGAGGTCACGACAACGCCTCCACATGTGCCATGTGGCTTCATGAACTGAAAGAGAGACACTGTGTAGTGTGCCTACGTGTTTTGCACGCATCATATTTGGCAACCAAATTATGAATAAATACCACACTATAACATGTAAGATTTGAGTCATATATGCATGATCTAAACACTCATTTAATTCTTATAATTCATCTCATTCAAAATCAATTATTTTTTATAAAAGATCTAGGGCCTCCTTGATTCATAGGATATCCAAAACACGGGAATAGGAAAACATGGGATTAGAGTGGAATGTCATCTTGAATCCTACAGGATTATACGAGTGTTTGATTGTGCATAGAAAAAATATAGGATTCTTACAAAGAGGTTTGAGTGGATGGATTGTTTCCTATGAAATCTAGTGCAATTGAATCATATGGAAAAATTCCTATGGTTTACAATCCTATGAATCAAACAACCAAGATAGGAAAAATTCCTTAGGATTAGAATCCTCCAAAATTCCTTTGAGAATCCATTGAATCATAGAAGCCCTTAATCTATTTTATGATTCATGGAATTGTGCATTGTAAAGCATAATGTAAAAACGAATAATGGCAATTCAACTAGAAAAAAAGTTTGGGCAGTTATGATATGGAAGATTCTAGAACAAAGGAGAAGCACTTGTGCTTTGAGGTTTGTGCACTATGCTTTAGTTCAACCATGGAGTCTGCTAGATTGTACATGTGGCAAAATCCGGTGGGGGGGCTAGAAGATGGTGCGAGGGCCAAGTGGAGGGAGACTATGAAGGCGTGCACAAGTGCGAGATCGATATTTAAAGAGAGGGGGCGAGAACATGCGCTGTTGCGCTCAATGGCGGAGTCATGAAAAATAAATGAGCTAGGGCGACAAGAATTGCTAATCCTTTACGAGGAGGGCCAATTCATCAACTTAATCCATTTCACCAGCAATTGTCTAATGATCACATTCATATTAGCCTCAATATATAGTGATGTTTGGGGGGGCAGGACCCTTGCTGCCCCCTTATCTTCGCCATTGTGCGCATGTTTGAGAGATGAAGCGGAAGGCATGGATGATGAGAGGGGGATGTTGAATATATAATTAATGTTGGTGTATTAGCTATGTAATCCTATATTGAGAGGTATAGCTTGATCGATGTGTACGTGGGAAAGAGGGTGAGACCTCACTATATATATAGATTGATCGGTTTGTGTGGAAAACGAATAAATACCTAGCTATATATACACACACATAGAGGAACATCGATCGTTGCGCATGCATGTGAGAGGTAAAGAATGCTTGATATGATGAAGAGGTGTGTGTGTGTGTGTGTGTGCATGCATGGGAGACTGACCTGAAGAAAAAGATTGCATGTGCGCGATGGATAATGCCGAGTGGTAGTGTGTGTGCATGCATGCACGAGAGAAAGTTAGTGGTACAATTATAAAGAGAAGATGAGTGTGTGAGTGTAAAAGACTAGGTGAGGTCATAATCAATGTAAAGTTGAATTCAAATATTTGAATAATAGATCATGATGTTTGAAACCCATGCATGCATGAATATAACTGAAATATGCGCGGTGTGGTTTGGAAACGAGCATGTTGTACTGTATACACATTGAACAACATCAGACTGATTTGAATTTGAGATACCGATGGTAGACATCGTTTGGCCACATCGCATCCATGCATGGACACACTATTCTAATTGGAGATGATTGGTGGCTTTCACATCACGTATCTATGTCTATACCCCTAGATATTATATTTTATATTTTTTATATAGTGTGCGGATAACTTTAACTTCGAAAGATGGTCATTGGATGAAGCCAATCCGATGGTGCAGAGATGGCAAATTCGAGCACTACTGACCATCGGATATCATCTAGATTCCACCAGATTTTGCCACATGTACAATCTAGAAGACTCCATGGTTGAACTTAAGCATAATGCAAAAACCTCGAAATGCAAGCACTTCTTCTTTGTTCTAGAATATTCCATATCAGAATTGCCCAAATGTTTTTCTACATGATTTGCCATTATTTGTTTTTACTTTATGCTTTACAACACACAATTTGATGAATCTTAAAATAGATTAGCTTTCTTATAAAAACTAGATGATTTTGAATGAAATGAACTATAAGAATTAAACGAACATCTACATCATGCATATATGACTCAAAGCTTACATGCTATAATGTGGTATTTATTCATAATTTGGTTGCCAAATCTCATGTGTGCAATGCATGTGTACCTTACTAGTCTAAATGGTGTTTGTGTGTGTTGTGCGTGTTAAACACATTGTACGTAGTATCATACATGGTTTAGATTCCGAACATCTAACTAGAGCATACATGTACCATGATTTGAATTCAACATAAAATGGATACATATATTTGAATTTGAGATCGTATGTACATGTAGTTCGTATTTATATAAGAATTTACTTCTCCTATATTTATGTCATGTGTCGTGAAGATAATATTTAGATGGTTGTATAACTAACCCGAGTACAATCCCATTCAAACAGGGAAAATGTACTCAAATTTAGTCCATATGCTAGACAACACACATTGTTTTTTTATTGTTGAGGGAAGTGCAAATTGTTTTGGTACTGTACACGTTATGTTTGTTGTCCCTATTTTTTAGTTTTGTTGTTGTTGTATTTGAATGCATTTCTAGTAATATAGTAAAATGGGACATGGCTCTCTCTAGTGATGAAGTGTGAATTGTCTTTTTGGTACACCTTAAGCTTGTTCTCCCAAAATTTCAAGCCGCACCATGTTGTGTCGAAATTTCAAGCTAGCATCTCTGTCTATCATGCTGGAAAACTCCCGCCTCTTCAACCCACGCCTTGTTACCCCAAAATTTTAAGATATATCTTTGTCTCGTTGTGCTCCGAAAACCCCCTCCATCTCAACCCGCGCCTTGCTATCCCAAAATTACAACGCGCGCGAAAACTCCCACCTCCTGCGAAATCCCAACACGTGAAATGCCCATGATACCCCTGAACCGTAAGAACCTCCTAGCTCAAATCAGTGGGGGTACTTTCGTAACTTACCCCACATTTCGGACAAGAGCGTCCCTAAGCCATGGTTCCCCACTCCCATCCCATTCGCCCACCCATTTGCACACCGAGGCCGTGAAAACCCGCGAATCCCCACACCCTCCTCCGTCCGCCACCCAGCCGGAGCCTCTTCCCCGACAACGTCGTCCATAGCAACACCTCGACGTCCCTCATCCACCATACCGGATGAGGATCCATCGTCGATCTTATCGTCCCGCCGGTTTAGCCACCCGTTCCTCCACCTCCATAGAGCTACCCCGACGTTCCCCTCGTCTTTCGCGCCACCTCCGTTCCCACACCACCGTCTTTACCTGCACCACCGGAAGAGCAACACCATCACCGTTTCCTCGGATGAAGCTGAGGCCTAATCGGTGCCACCAAAGGGGTTGTACACTAATCGCCGTATTTTCTTCTTGATTCGATCTCACGGTGCTGCCGACGCTCGGTCCTGAGTCGACATGGCGTGACTCCATACACGGCGGCATCGCCAGCCACTTCCTCCACGACATCGCTCCCTCGGCGGCGACGTCCACATCAGTAGGAGCTGCTGCTCTGCTCTTGCTCTCGGTCCCCTGCCTGGTCTGCTCTTGCTCTTGCTCTTGCTTGCACTGCTTCCCTCGCTCTTGCTCTTGCTTACGATGCTGCTCCGATTTAGCTACACTTCAGTCGACTGAATCGACTTATGCGTCAGTCAATTTTCAGGGGGGGAGTTGCCGGAGTTAAGGAAGAACCAGCCGCAGCGGGTAGGGGGGCTTGCCGAAAAGGTACCCCACTATCTATCTTAGGGTTCAGGGTGGGAGCGATGCTGGGGCGGTGGCATGGGGATCGCCGACCGGAGAAAAAGCTCGGCACGGGGGCCCTAGAGGGATGGCCAAGCGGCGGCGGACCGGCGAAGGGGAGTGGTTTCGGGGGGTCGGGGGGGGCGGCGGTTTGGCTGGTGGTGGCTGGCGGCTCACGGGGGTGGAGGTTGAAGATGAACTACAAGCCCTTGATTTCGTATCCAATGGCTGGAAAATCGACTGACCAGAGATGAAAAAGTCAGTCGACTGACGCGTAGGCTCACCCCTGATGCTGCTAAACGACCAGCTGCCCCGGCTCTCGCACGTGCTGCTGCTGCTAATGCTTTTCTGCTACTAGTTTGTTCAGTTTTGATAGTAAAATTCAGTTTCGACACTAAAATTCAGTTTCGACAGTTAAGTTCAGTTTCGACAGTTAAATTCAGTTTCGACAGTTAAGTTCAGAGATGAGTGGCTGATGTATTTTACATCTAGCACTTTGTGGTCATGTATTTTACGTCATCTATTGGAGATGCTATTAGAATTCCACTCAGGTTAACGTTGTCTCTCTTGTCCTGCTTCAGCCTCGGCGTCGTACACCTCACCGGAGCTGCTCCAACAATGAAACCCTCCATCACAGTGAAGCAGTACCCTGGGCTCCATCTCCAAACGCCTAGGATCTTCTTACCCTCCTCTGATAGCCAAGTCAGCCTGCACATCCTCACCGACCAACACAATCACACTTAGATCGACATGGCTTCGCCAAAGAGGTTGTACACTTGCTGCATCTCTTTTTTACTCTACATGTTATAAATTTTGTCCAGTAAGCACACGTAGTAACATGAAATAAGATTAGTTTCTCCTATATGACAAGCAGTGAGGTACCAGGCAACTTAGCTATCCATGATGGACTCTCTTGAACGCCATCATTATTTATCTCTACACGTTTGAGCTGTGCATTTGTCGATGGGTCTGGGAGTTGAGCTAGTAGGGCAGTGGCCTTGGTCCAAAGTAGTAGAAGTAGCACAAAAAAATATTTTGAGTGTAGGCATTTCCTTGCTCAAGCCTACCTACCAGAATCGCCAGTGCTTGAAAGGAAAAGTGAAGGAAAAACATAGGAATTGGAAAGTTTCCTATGGTACTACTATTCATGCATTTGGTTCAAAGGAATGGAGCAAAGGAAAACTGTAGGATTTGTTCCTTTAGTGTCTCCTTCAAAGAAAAACCATAGGAATTTTAATATCCACTTGTCCTCCTTTTCAAATCCCTATTCATGAAGCACAAGACTAAGAGATAGTAGCATAATAGCATTATAACCGTACATTTTCTTGTGGTTTGACTTCATCTCACCATGCTTCTTTGCATCATGTAATCTTCCAATTCTTGTGAACCAAACACCCAGATTGGCAGAAACATGTGTTTTTAAATTCTCTATTTTGCACGTGCATTCCTGTCCTATTCCTGTGTATTTCCTATCCCTGCATTGTTAGAATCCTCAAATTCAAACAAGCCCTTACACAATTTCTTCTGCTATAGATATGTGTCAAACAAAACCTTGTGTGGTTTGTCCCGCTCCTGCTGCGCTGTGTTGCACCCCTGTTCAGCTGCTCCAATGACGGAAGGGTTCACCACAGCAGGGATCCGCTCTCTAGACTGTCTTTAGCCGCCTTAGATCTTCTTCCCCGCTGGCGGCAACCACGTCAACTACATTACAATCGTCAACTGAGAAGATGACCTTGAGGACTACATGGGTCCACAAGAGAGGTTGCACTCTTCCGTGTCTGCTTACGTTATGCATCGGTTAATATGATGACATGCTACTTTATCGTCATGTTCACCTATTACACTCCGAGTCAGGTCCAAACTAATGCTAAAATTTGAGTTTTTAAATGGTTGTGGGGTACATATCAGGGTAACAATCAGTAGTACCTTTCTACTATCTGGTTAATCTTGGGTGTCTATTATGAGTTTCATGTTGGGTGCAAACAAACATTAAAGGAGCCATTATTTGTATTTTTTAACTAAAGCTATTATCTTCCTGCTATCATTGGTTTTGGGTCTATCCACAGTTTGCTACCATCACGCTGGATTTGTGCATGCACTCCTTACATAATCTCACTATGTTTTATTCCTATGCATGTCAGTTATTGTGCACAATGGAATTGAACATGTAGAGAAAAAGAGACGAGCCTTGCATGGCAAAAAAATATCATGCAGACGTTGCTCCAGGGTGGGCGCAAACCACCCATTTCGGATTGTAATCAAGAGGAAGATAATTGTTCTAAGGGGGATTCAAAAGGAGAAGACCACTCCTATTTAGCCCTTGAGGTCTTCGATCTAACTTGGCATGCTGATGTTGGTAATATCATGCATATGGTGCCTTGCATTGCTTACTTTATACATCAAATATGCCATCTACTTAGTTTAGACATGCTTTGTGTGAATGCCATATGTTCAGTTTCTTTATCATATATGTGAATCATGCAATGCCATCTTGTTTAGCCATGCATCATATATGTGAATTTTGCAATGCCACCCTGGTTAGCCAGTCATCTTATATGTTAATTATATCATGCCATCATTTTTTATTACGTATTCAATTTGTCAACAATTTTAGTACATTCAATTACTCTACCTGTGCATCAGCCATTCAGCACGGTGATGGAAAAATCCAGAGTGGAAACAAGGTCTTCAGAGCAGACAATGCTATCAAACGAATTGCATGTCTTGCTGGTTATGGATAGCTCCTCAGAGGAGGATTCAGAGACAGATGACCAGTCCTATTCCCCCCAGGTGCATGATCTAAATTGGTCGGGTTATGTTGCTCATATTGTGCGTATGGTATCTTGCATTGCTATGTCATTTGCTTAGTTTAGACATGCTTTGTGTGAATGCCACCTGTTTAGTGTATAATTACCATATATGTGAATTATCCAATGCCATGTTGTTGCAAGACATTATATATGTGAATTATGCAATGCTATCTTGTTTCCAGGCATTATATATGTGAATTATGCAATGCCATGCTGTTTAGCCAAGCGTCATATATGTGAATTATATCATGTTGTCCTTTTTTTGTATTTATCATTGCATTTGTCGACAATGTTCGTATATTCAATTGCTCTTCCTGTGCATCAGCCATTTGAATTGGTGATGGAGAAATGTGGAGTGAAAACAAGGTCTTCAGAGCAGACAATGCTACCTACTGAACAGATATCTTGCTAGTTACAGATAGCTCTTGTCAGGACCCCGATCCTAAGTCACACCGATTTAGCATGTAACACATCATATCACTTTGTGGCCTCACGCATGGTATTCCCACGGGTGCCACCTTACCTGGTCCGGGACCGTTTGCACCTTTTGGCTCACGTATATGATAGTGTCGCTAGCATCCATGTGACAAAGAACCCGGGCCGACATGACTAGTCATAAACCCAAGGTGGTGCTAACCTATAGGGACAGGCATAAATGACCCAACAACGAACGTGTCAGTCATCAACGTATGAACCCAAGTCGTAATAGGCTACAAGGACTTAAAGGAACAACACGTAACATTTCCCCGAAGGGACAGACACATGAACGAAGAAGGACACATGCCGACCAGCCTAAGTGTTCCGGAGTGGTAGCAAGCTACCATGGCTCAATGGAAGCACTAGGAGACATTTCCCAGTAAGAAGGGTGCCAAGAATAAACAATTAGGTTGTCGGATCCCACACATACCAAGCATTTCAAAATCATACACATAATATGCTCAATATGTGTAATTACAACATGGTATCACAACAAAACTCTACAACTCAAAGTATTTATTCATTAGGCTCCGAGGAGCCAGATATTACAAACATGGGTCTCATGACCCAACATACAAGTCGTACAAGCAAAAAGCACATGCAGAAGCTTAACTTGTTTGAGTACAGACAACTACAAATGAAAAAGGCTGAGATGCCTGACTATCTACAAGACCCTGCCGAGGGCACAAGATCGTAGCTATGGTAACAAGCTAAACATCGATGTCCACGCGGAACTACTAGTGAGACTGAAGTCTCTCTACAAAAATACAAATTAAGCAAACACGAGGACGAATGTACCGAGAAAGACTTACATCAGAACTATATACATATGCACCAGTATCGATAAAGTGGGTGGTGGAGTTTAACTGCAGCAAGCCAGCTTTGACTCGGTGGCTATCCTATACTACGGCTGCTGGTAACTCTTTTGAGGTGGCGCACACGAGTCCACATATTCACCAATCAATACACCACTATGGATTCGCTCCCGTCTCCCTACGAGAATGCCATCCATAGCACTCACGCTTATCTTGTGCATTTTAGAGTATCCACTTTCACTTGTCTATGGACTATATAGGAAACCCAGAAGTCCTTTACAGCGGACGCGGCTATTCAAATAGATCATTTATAACCCTGCAGGGGTGTACTTCTTCACACACGCTCTCGCCACTTACCGCCATGTACACTTCATGTATCTCGGCAACCTGCAAGCGGAAGCCTGGCGAGGGTGTCGTCCACGACCTGACTAACCACACAAGTCCCTAGTCCAGTTTTAGTGCCTATTCAGGCTCCATCCACAGTGAATTCGTCCGAGGTTTCCACTACGGCCCCGAACAATGTGTGTAGGGTTCCCGAGGCACCAAACGGGCGTCCCGGTACACCGTGCCATGTGCCTACCGCATCACAGCCCACTCCTCGGGTCAGCGCTACGCACGGCCTCCAACATACTACAAATACCAAAAACTACTTGCAACTCCCGGACAGAGGACAGGGGTGGTTAATAAGTCGAGAGAGTCAATTAAGGATCCCAATGTGTGGTAGTAGCTGTTCATGGATCACAAACACAGAACTCAGTTCTTGAGGACGGTTTCAATGAGACAAACCACCATGTACTCCTACATGGCCTCTCACTGCTACCTTTACCAAACCATGTTCACACACTTAGCTCTCAACAGTAAGACATGTTCACCACATTCCGATTCATCCCCGATGAATCAGACCTGATTCAACTCCAAGCAGTAGCAGGCATGACAACAAGCATGAATAATTAGGCATATCAGGGCTCAAACAACTCTTACTCATGCTAGTGGGTTCCATCTATTTACTGTGGCAATGGCAGGTCATGCAAAGGAAAGGGGTTCAACTAGCGCAGCATATAACAGTTGAATTGTTGTTGTCCTAAGAAGTAAAAGAGAGCAGGAGCGAGAGAGTGGGATTTTATTGGAATGAACAAGGGGGTTTGCTTGCCTGGCAATTCCGAAGATAGTATATCTCTTCATCAGTGGTGTCATCGAACTCATCGTCGGAACCACGCCTATTGAGAGGGAACAAGCACCGACAAGCAAAGAAGAAACACAATCAATGCAATGCAACAATATGGTGCATGAATGTGACATGGCAATATGCAGTTATTTGAGCTAATGCAGGTAGCTAAATGAAGTCTATATGAACCAAGGGTTCATATGCGAACTCCATATCAAGCATTTAAAATGCCATTATCATGTTTTGATTTAAACAGCAAGGTTAAGTTGGTTTATCATGCATGAAACCAGTACCAATGGATAGATTGGATTTTTCTGATCATTTTTCATATATAATTTATTTCATTCTAAGTTATAGATTATTTTCTATGATTTTTAGAAGTTTTAACTATTTTCTAGAATTTTCTGATTAATTAGAATTAAACTAATTCCAGAAAAGGATTTACGGCATCAGCATTGCATCACGGTGATGTCAGCAGGTCAACTGGGTCGGCTAGGTCAAACCTGACGACTGGGACCCACACGTCAGTGTCTTAGGGCTGGTTTGGGTGGATGACAGGTGGGACCGGTCAACGCTGACTTAGTCAAAGTCAAAGCTGACATGTGGGGTCCGCAATATTAGCACTAATCTAAACAGGAATTAAACTAACCTAAACAGGCACAGGGGCCCACATGGCAGTGGCTCTGGGGTGTTTAGCAGGGTCATTAGTGCTAACTTAACTGGGATTTGGCCGGCGGCTCGTCGCCGGCGAGGTTAGTGGTGGCAAAGTGCGTCGGGTTTTGCCCTTCATTGACCAAATGGACGGCGGAGGGGCCCGGCGTGGAGCTGATGCTCGTCTGTGTCTAAAGGAGCAGGCAACATCGGTTGCAACTACAACGGGCAGTGATCGGTGTACGGGTTAGCACAGCGAGGCACTATGCTTGGCTAGTGAGCGAGCTAGGCATCTGGGCGGACTCTTGGGAGCACAGAGAGCATGAGGACACGCTCAAAAGCAAGCGGCGGCAGCTGTGGCCACGAGGGCGAGATAGCCGGCGGCAGTGATCTTTCAGCTTTGGTGAAACGGCGGCTGCAAGGCACAATCGAGCTCGAGGAGAGGGGGTTCCGATGCGGGAGCTCACGGTGGTTGCAGAGGCGTCGACATGGGCTCGGGGGAGGCTCGGAGCAGAAGGCACGACGGTGGCGATCTCGACATCCTGAGGTTGAAGACGAGGACGGTGAGGGTGTTGTAGCGCATCCTACGATGCTTGGCTTGTCGAGGGGGTAGAAGACGTCGATGCAGAGCATCTTGGTGCGTCAGCGAGGCGTGGGTTGGCCGGTGGACACAATGGCAGCGAGCGGCGGCGAAGGCGGCGCTCGGGTATGGTGCGGGAGAGAGCAGAGGAGGGGAAGGAGCACGAGAGAGAGGTCGAGGGGGGGTGCGTGGCACTCTAGGCCGACTCCAGCAATGGCAAGCAGGCAGGAGGTGGCCGAGTGCGTGCTCGCGCACTCCGGGCACACGCCTCTCATCCTTCTGGAGAGAGAGGAGGGAGATGACTGGCAAGAGGGCCTGGTGGGCTGGGTTGCTTCGGCTGGGCCAAGTGGGCTACATAGGTATGGCCAGGTAGTTCTCTCTCTCTCTGTCTCTCTCTTTCCCTTCTGTTTTGCATTTTTTGTAATTTGTTTTGATTTAGTTTTAGACACTAAATCATTTTTGTTACTTCGGATAATTCTGGTAGGGACTAGTTGGATTATTCCAAAGCTCTTCACCAAATATCAGAATTATTGGACATATATTAATTAATTAACAAATATATATCCAATGCAAATAGTTATTGATTTAATTCAAAGGCCCAAAATAAATATCTCTGAGATTCCAAAAAAATTGTTTTGAGTTTTACCTCTTGCCAATATTTTCAGAGACTAAGAGGAACATTTTCTTGGACTTCTTTCAAAAGATTTTAATGTTGATTATTTCTAAAGTGATTTCTGAGGGTTTCAACTAACCTCAATTCAACTTTCAGAATTTAGACATGATGCATGATGCTCTCAAATGTAACTAATATAATTATTTACAGACAAGTATTCTAGGGCTGTGACAACTCACCCCCACTAAAGAATAATCTCATCCCAAGATTCAAGACGTGATGTAAGAAGACAAAGGGGACACAAACTGACACAATCTTCATTATGCAATTGCTCTTCTCGAAGATGTTGATTCATTGCATCATCTTGATCTTGACATCTTTGCTTTCGAGACATTGATGCCAACACTATGGTGACAAAAGGAAACTCTACATGAATCGATCTTCTTGGAGATCGAGCAACTCACGATCAACTCACAGAATGAGGCATAATAACATCTCTTGAGATGAGACACAAAACACACATCAGGGGTGATGGAAAGGAAACATATGACGCAGGTTCAATTTGGTAGGCAACAATTCCACGCTGGAATAAGATGGTGCATGGGGTCAAAGTAGCGAGGAGATAATTGCCAAGATTCCATAACGGGACTCCTCGGGGGAGGTGACTCATAGAATTATTCCCTTGAGTGGCAAAAAGAACAACTTTTGATACAGAGGTCATTGAAACTCTCTATACCAGCCTAAGGAAAATCATAGTTGATCCTTTCAAAGAGTTCGAAGAAATGACATACTCAGACTAGAATGGATGATGTGGACTACCTTGTTGAAGACAACACAATGGATGATTTTTGCTTATCATCAAAACTGGATGGGACCCATGGTAGGACCACTTCTGAAGATGATCCTGAACAACAATTACTACGAAGGGCAGCCCATGGGGAATTGGCACAATAGCGGTGCAAGCTGGGAACAAAATGTGAATGATGGCCCGAGATTCAGATCTGGTTAATAACAGGATACTTCAGACTCAACATGTCTGAAAGGAAGAGTTGCAACACAAATCGACGAGATAACGTTGCGAGATTCTCGGGAAATGGACTATTGTAGTAAGATCCAAAACATGAGATGGTTCTGCTACACACATGTGAACACGCTGTCTGAGACAAGCATGACCACATAGTAGTCTTACAACGAAACACTACCGAGCTCAGGTGGGGAACCATCATCGAGGATAGCAAAGTCCTTACTTAAGTCATGATTAGCTCTTAAGAAGGAACTTCTTCTCCTTGAACAAGTCAATCAGTGGCTTGGTGTGCTAGGGATACATATAGAATGAAGGTTGGAAGTCTCCAGACCATAGGATACTTCGCACATATGCATGACTGACTTGGAATGATTCCATAGGAAACAAAACAAACCTTTCTCAAATTCATGGCGGCAACTTGCACCTATTTCTAGTGAACTTGGAGAAAGTCACTTCTTACACCAAACATATACTTCATGAACGGGACATGAAGATAATACTTATAAAAATTTCCAACACTAACTTAGATGTTCAACATCAATCATGGACAAAATGAAATTGTTGTCGATGGGATCAACAACAATCCATCCATGCTTCCATATAGGTGGAATTCCAAAACTATGTGAACAAGGCGATAGTGCTGGTCAGACCCAAAATGTATAATGGTGTATGCTCGAGGGACAGCCACGAGTAAGAAAACATTACAAACATCATTGGTTCTGATTTATTTGACGATAGCCCATACACAAATCAAAGATTTGGGTAAGGCAATAGGTCCAACAATTGATCACGAGGACCAATCAATGAAGATATCATCTTTCTTCAACACACATACACAAAAAATATCCCTTTGGAATGAACTAAGTTAGGCAAAGATTTTATCTTCCAACTCTCCAAGTTGTTGTTTAGCTCAACCAACTAGTCTAGGGTATTCGACACGGAATCTTGGAGAATGGGTGGCTTACAAGAAACCAACTTGATCACAAGTTCAACATAACAGTCATGGGACAACTTGGTGATACTTCCGAGAAGATAATCGGAAAATCACGAACCACCGTTATGTTATTACGCTCGAGAACAATCTTGCTCTTCAGGTAAGATGATATGATCAAAAGAGCAAGGAATTAACATAATCCAAACTCATTGTTCGAAGAGTGCACCAGGAAAATGGACCACGTAGCACAATCTATCTTAGAATGATGATTCAATAACCAACATGCTAATAATGAAATTATTGTCCTTTAACTACTAAGCAACACGGTTGCTAGGAGTATTGATTTCACACATCACAATTCACTTGTCAGTATTCTGGTTACAATAACACGGAGACCAAGGAATGAACGACGATGACGAGAGGTATCACTGTATCAAGAGTTCATAGGAGGTGGTGCAATTCCCATGACATTCCTGACATAAAGATGGTAATATCCCAAGAAAGAATAGATCAAAGGCTGGATTGGCAATTTGATCTGCGGAATATAATTGCTTTGACCCAATCCCAGATATGGATGAGGTACTAGAGTTTGTTTCTCCTAGTCATTCCAAAATAGGACTATTTAACGGACCACATGAATAATAGGCATCTATGAACACGATTGCACTACTACTCCTGACTATCACTTGATATACAGAGATCAGAACACAACTAAAGAGGAACAACTCAAAGGAACATATGGTTTTCTGAGTTGTGGATGCATAGATTAACATGTCGAACGAGTTCAACATATTTCTTATGGATAACCCATGCAGAAAGGTAGAACTGGCAGAGTCACAATATAGAATAGGGAACTCATCGAGAGCACTCTTGTTGTGATCTTTTGGTTCAAAGAACTTCTGCCATAAGTAGTTCATGGTATTTGGAAGAAGGAAATACCACGGACCTCGAGGACTATCGCAAGGTTACTAATATCCTAAAGGTACGAGCAACACTATCAACAGGAAGTAAGTAGAGTGAATCATGGGTTCAAGCACCCATAGATGGAATACCTACTAACTAAATGCCATCACCGGTGCTTTTGAGAATCATGGCCAGAATCATCACTTTGGGAACACTAATCTTGGCTAGATTATTAGGTGGTTGTCTAAGACACCTAGGGTCATAATAATAGCTCCAACATATATGTGGAGGAAATGGAGTACCTCAACTCAGCAATTAGTGTGGTCAATCTGGCCCAGAAGGATCATCAGGAATGGGAAGAAGGGATTTGAAAATGCATCGGACTATTTAGAAACTTGGGATGACTCGGATGGCATAACAGCTGCAAATGCTCAAAAATATTTGAGACATCCTGCAAAATGGTGGTATAACCACTCAATATCACAACATCAAGGTTTTGAGACAACTGTTAACACACGGAAGTACTAGAAACTGAACTGAGACTTGAATCCATCAATTCTATTAGTCTATGGATTAGTAACATGCCATCCTGATAGATAGATGAGATGGCCTAGTTCTTAATCCCTGCAGAAAAGAAGAGGTTGACTCAGATCAGAAGGGCATAAGGTAATGGAGTAAAAAGAGCCTTACGTTCCCTTCCACAATCAATTCCCTTATATAACTAAAGCATTTCTAGACTCAACTTTGACCAGTTTGTCTTGGTAATCCTACAGGCAATGAGGCTCGGATGCCAAAGCTGTCAAGACCCCATCCTAAGTCACATCAATCTAGCATCTAACACATCATATCACTTTGCGGCCTCACGCACGGCATTCCCACGGGTGCCACCTTACCTGGCCCGGGACCGTTTGCGCCTTTTGTCTCATGTATATGATAGTGTCGCTAGCATCCATATGACAAAGAACCCGGGCCGACATGACTAGTCGTAAACCCAGGGTGGCGCTAACCTACATGGACAGGCATACATGACCCAGCAACGAACGTGTCAGTCATCAACGTATGAACCCAAGTCGTAGCAGGCTACAAGGACTTAAAGGAACAACACGTGACATTTCCCCGAAGGGACAAACACAGGAACGAAGAAGGACGCATGCCGGTCAGCCTAAGTGTTCCGGAGTAGTAGCAAGCTACCATGGCTCAGTGGAAGCACTAGGAGACATTTCCTGGTAAGAGAGGCTACCAAGAATAAACAACTAGGTTTTCGGATCCCACACATACCAAGCATTTCAAAATCATACACACAATATGCTTGATATGTGCAAATACGACATGGCATCACAACAAAACTCTACTACTCAAAGTATTTATTCATTAGGCTCCGAGGAGCTAGATATTACAAACACGGGTCTCATGACCCAACATACAAGTCATACAAGCAAAAAGGCACATGTCGAAGCTTAACTTGTATGAGTATAGACAACTACAAAGGAAAAAGGCTGAGAAGCCTGTCTATCTACAAGACCCTGTCGAGGGCACAAGATGGTAGCTGAGGTAACAAGCTAAACGCCAAAGTCCATGCGGAACTACTAGTGAGACTGAAGTCTCTCTGCAAAAACATAAATTAAGCAAACATGAGTACAAATGTACCTAGCAAGACTTACATCAGAACTATCTATATATGCATCAGTATCAACAAAGGGGGTGGTGGAGTCTAACTACAGCAAGCCAGCTTTGACTCAGTGGCTATCCTATACTACGACTGCTGGTAACTCTTTTGAGGTGGCGCACACGAGTCCACATATTCACCAATCAATACACCACTATGGATCTGCTCCCGTCTCCCTACAAGAATGCCATCCATAGCACTCACGCTTATTATCTTCCGCATTCTAGAGTATCCACTTTCACATGTCTATGAACTGTATAGGCAACCCAGAAGTCCGTTACCGTGGACGCGGCTATTCGAATAGATCATTTATAACCCTGCAGGGGTGTACTTCTTCACACACGCTCTCGCCACTTACCGCCATGTACACATCATGTATCTCGGCAACCTTCAAGCAGAAGCGTGGCGAGGATGTCGGCTAGGTTTATCGCCTATTCAAGTTCCATCGGCAGGGAGTTCGGCCGAGGTTTCCACTACGGCCCCAAATGATGTGTGTAGGGTTGCTGAGGCGCCAAACGGGCGCCTCGGTACACCGTGCCACGTGCCTACCGCATCACAGCCCACCCCTCGGGTCAGCGCTGCGCACGGCCTCCAGCATACTACAAACACCAAAAACTACTTGCAACTCCTGGACAGAGGACAGGGGCAGTTAATAAGTCGAGAGAGTCAATTAAGGATCCCAATGTGTGGTAGTAGCTATTCATGGATCACAAACACAGAACTCAGTTCATGAGGACGGTTTCAATGAGACAACCCAGCATGTACTCCTACCTGGCCTCTCACCGCTACCTTTACCAAATCGTGTTCACACACTTAGCTCTCAAGAGTAAGACATGTTCACCGCATTCCAATTCATCCCAGATGAATCAGACCTGACTTAACTCTGAGCAGTAGCAGGCATGACAACAGGCATGAATGAGTAGGCACATCAGGGCTCAAATAACTCCTACTCATGCTAGTGGGTTTCAACTATTTACTGTGGTAATGACAGGTCATGCAAAGGAAAGGGGTTCAACTACCATAGCATGTAACAGTTGAATCGTTGTTGTCCTAACAAAGTAAAAGAGAGCAGGAGTAGGAGAGTGGGATTGTATCGGAATGAACAAGGGGGTTTGCTTGCCTGGCACTTCCAAAGATAGTATATCTCTTCATCGGTGTCATCAAACTCATCGTTGGAACCACGCCTACTGAGAGGGAACAAGCACCGCCAAGAAAAGAAGAAACACAATCAATGCAATGCAACAATATGGTGCATGAATGTAACATGGCAATATGCTGTGATTTGAGCTAATGCAGCTAGCAACAATTTAAATGAAGTCCATATGAACCAAGGGTTCATATGCAAACTCCATATCAAGCATTTAAAATGCCATTATCATGTTTTGATTTAAACAGCAAGGTTAAGTTGGTTTATCATGCATGAAACCAGTACCAATGGATAGATTGGATTTTTCTGATCATTTTTCATATATAAATTATTTCATTCTGAGTTATAGATTATTTTCTATGTTTTTTAGAAGTTTTAACTATTTTCTGGAATTCCAGAAAAGGATTTACGGCATCAGCACTACGTCAGGGTGACGTCAGCGGGTCAACTGGGTCGGCCAGGTCAAACCCGACAGCTGGGACCCACACGTTAGTGTCTCAGGGCTAGTTTGGGTGGATGACAGGTGGGACCGGTCAACGCTGACTTGGTCAAAGTCAAAGCTGACACATGGGGTCCACAAGATTAGGACTAATCTAAACAGGAATTAAACTAACCTAAACAGGCACAGGGGCCCACATGTCAGTGGCCCTGGGGGTGTTTAGTGGGGTCATTAGTGCTAACTAAACCGGGATTAGGACGGCGGCTCGTCGCCGATGAGGTCAGTGGCGGCGAAGCGCGTTGGGTTTTGCCCTCCATCGATCAAATGGATGGCGGAGGGGCCCGACATGGAGCTGATGCTCGTTCGCGTCCAAAGGAGCAGGCAGTATCGGCTGGGGTGGTCCATAGCGTCCGCTGCAACGACAAAGGGCGGCGGCCGGAGTATGGGTTAGCACGGCGAGGCACTACGCTTGGCTAGCAAGCGAGCTAGGAATCTGGGCGGACTCCTGGGAGCACAGAGAGCATGAGGACACGCTCAAAAGCGATCATCAGCAGATGTGGCCATGGCGGCGAGATGGCCGGCGGCGGTGAGCTTTCGCCTCCGGTGAAACGGCGGCTGCACGGCATAATCGAGCTCGAGGAAAAGGGGGTTCCGATGCGGGAGCTCACGGTGGTTGCAGAGGCGTCGACGTGGGCTCGTGGAGGCTCGGAGCAGAAGGCACGGTAGTGACGATCTCGGCATCCCGAGGTTGAAGATGACGGCGGTGAGGGCGTTGCAGCGCATCCTGCGATGCTTGACTTGTCGAGGGGATAGAGGACGTTGAGGGAGTCCTGGACTAAGGGGTCCTCGGGCGTCTGGCCTGTTATCTATTGGGCCGGACTGATGGGCTGTGAAGACATGAAGATCGAAGACTGTACCAGTGTCCGGATTGGACTCTCCTTGGTGTGGAAGGCAAGCTTGGCCACCGACTATGAAGATTCCTTCTTATGTAACTGACTCTATGTAAACCCTAGATCCCCCCGGTGTCTATATAAACCAGAGGGGGTAGTCCGGAAAGGAGATACTCATTACCATAGTCATATAGGCTAAGCTTCTAGGGTTTAGCCATCACAATCTCGTGGTAGATCAACTCTTGTAACACTCATATTCATCAATATCAATCAAGCAGGACGTAGGGTATTACCTCCATAGAGAGGGCCCGAACCTGGGTAAACATCGTGTCCCCTGTATCCTATTACCATCGATCCTAGACGCACAGTTCGGGACCCCCTACCCAAGATCCACCGATTTTGACACCAAAATTGGTGCTTTCATTGAGTGTCCCACTGTGTCGTCGATGAAAGGTTCGATGGCCCCTTCAATCGTCTATAGCGACACTGTCCAAGTAGAAACCTTCCTCCCCGGACAGATTTTCGTGTTCGGCGGCTTCATACTGCGGGCCAACTTGCTCGGGCATCTGGAGCAGATCGATAGCTACGCCCCTGGCCACTAGGTCAGATTTGGAAGCTTGAACTATGTCACGGATATCCGTGGAGACTTGATCTTCAATGGATTTGAGACCGCAGTGATCGTTCCCCCTCGCTCTGAGGAACATGACTTAAGTCTATCATCGGATCACATCCAGGAGATGGTCCCTGTTGCTGCAACGGCCTTAGAACCAGAGCAGATCATGCCATCCCAAGCCACAGAGTCTGCGACGTTGGAGCTGTACATGGACTCAGCACCCCGCGATATCTGCATCAATGGAACTCTGGATTCGTCTTCGGCTATAAATTCCGGACCATATACGCTTGCGGACACCGAGCTAGATCGGTTATCGATCTTCGAATTCAGTGCCGCAGATGTTTTTCAGCACTCACCTTTGGGCGATGTGCTAAACACTTTAAAGAACCTGTCATTCACGGGAGACTCGCAGCCGAACTATCTCCGGTTCGAACTAGGGGCTGACGACGGAGAATTTTGTTTCCCATCCGCCACCCACTTCATAGCAACTGTCGAGGACTTAACCGACATGCCCACTCCTGGCTCCGCAGACATTAACGTTACAGACGATGATGCAGATAAGTAGCAAGGCCAAGACCAGCCAGTCATCAGGTGCAAGACGGCCACCCCTTCAGATGACGTGTACATGATTGATACACCTAAAAAGCCTCACGGCAAAGACAAGGGAGATCCAGTTAAAACTCCTGAGTCACAGTCTAAGTTTCGGCCCCCCAAGTCACACCGCAGCAAAAATGGCACTCGAGAAAATAGTACTCTAGACGGTGCCGAAATCAATGAAGACCCTGTGGGAGCAACATTCGAGCAGGAGGAACAGGAAAACGGGCAAACCAGCCCCGACCTACAGGCCCTGCCCAGCGACGGTTCAGAGGACGACAACTAACTTCCGCTCTCTGAAGATGAAGTAAGCCTCGGCGACGAAGACTTCATCGTACCCGAAGAGCCCCTCGAACAGGAGCACTTCAAGCGCAGGCTGATAGCTACGCCAAGGAGCCTGAAAAAGAAGCAACAACAGCTTCAAGCTGACCAAGACCTACTCAATGACAGATGCACCGAAGTCCTGGTCGCCGAAGAATACGGCCTCAGTGGCCCAGCCAAAAGCTACCCAAAGCACAGCTCTACCAGTCCGACGACGGGGCGTTGGAGCCCATACCATCGTCACACAATGCGGCAGGTCGCCGGCAACTCTGTCCAGATAAAGAGGCAACTCAAGCCGAAGACCACACCGCCCCACCTCGCCGTAAAGGCAAGAACAATGCAGGCCACGATTACCCAGACAACCTGTAGAGGGACTGGGACAATAGAGTAGGAAGCGCAAGGCCGATCTACGGATAACAAAAACATGCTTCGACACATGGCGATGGCTACCTAGTCGGACGTGTCACACCTCGCCGCGACCAGGCCGAAAACCTCAATGGGACTCCTTCGGAGTTAGGCCGCAGTGTGGCCCAACATAGAGGTGCCGCACACCCGCTTTGCTTCACTGATGAAGTAATGGGTCATGAATTCCCCGAAGGATTCAAACCTGTCAATATTGAATCATACAACGGGACAACCGATCCCACAGTATGTATAGAAGATTTCATCCTCCACATCCATATGTCCCATGGAGACGACCTCCACGCCATTAAATACCTCCCATTAAAACTAGAAGGACCAGCTCGGTACTGGTTAAGCAGCCTCCCCGAAAATTCCATAGGCAGCTGGAAGGACTTGGAAGAGGCCTTCCTCGATAACTTCCGAGGAACACATGTCTGGCGACCGGATGCCGATGACCTAAGTCACATTGTCCTATAGCCCGGCGAATTAGCCAGGGAGCTCTGGACCCGGTTCTTAGTCAAAAAGAACCAAATCGTCGATTGTCCAGACGCGAAAGCCCTCGCGGCTTTCAGACACAGCGTCCAGGACGAATGGCACCTCGGCCAAGAAGGACCTAAATCCATGGCAGCTCTCATCTCTTTGCGCATCTTCATCGCCTCCACGCCCTCCATCTCTTTGCGCATCTCCTCTGCCATCTTCATCATTCTGTCCATGACACGGTATTTCTCGACGCGAGCCTTCATCATCTGTTCCACGGCCGCATTACATACCTTGACAGCAGCCAGGTGCTCGATGCAGAGCTTCGCCAACTCCTCCTTTTGTTCCATCACGAGGACCTGCATCATCTCCATCGAGGAACTACACTTCTCATGCAGCTTCTTCAAGCCGGTGTTCTCCTCCTTCGACAGGTCGATCTCGTGGCAGAGCTTCACCTTGTCCTCCTAAAGTTGCAGGATTTCACTGGTCGCCTTCTTATCCGAGGCAATGCTCTTCTTCGGTAGCATCACCAAGCAAGTGGTCAACCCCGCCTGCTCATTGAGCTCAGCGGGCATGTCGTCGAGGCTCTCCTTCAGCAGCTCCACCAAGCTGTTGATGAACTCCTCCTTCTTATTGAGCTGATCGGGCATGTCGTCGAGGGATAACGACTCGAGCGCCGCCAGCTCGGCATGTTCACCTCCGCGGCTAGGGCGCTCCTGGGAGAACTCGCCTCCGCGGCTACGGCGCTCCTGGGAGCCCTCGCCTGCCCGTGAGAGATTTTTCAAGGTCTCTGCGAGGCGGCGAGCACTCTTTTTTTCCGAGGCCTTGGTTGTCGCCCCCTTGTTACGAGTAGTTCTTGACCTAGAGCTCAGCACACCGGCCATGGCAAGGACAGATGATCAAGAAAGACTTATGAGGAGGAAGAGGTAGAGTGATTTTCGGCTAGGTACTAGTTCCCCTGTTTACAACCTAGTACTAGTAAAACCTGCATGGTGGGAAGTGGGAACACGTTCAAGTTTGAGACGTACTAGGGTGTGAGCAGGTTTGCACTTAATTATACTGTACACTTTGGAATGTGATGGGAACAAGCTAAAGATTAATTGATGGTTTTGGTTTAACTACTCGCATGCACGCAATGAAGTAGTAATGTCTTTCTCAACTACTTCCTCCTTCACGTCCACTCAATTTGCATGCGCTGTATTCATTGACCATCAATGAAGTGAAGGACTCTACACGCGTCAAATTATCACATGGGGTGGATCTTCGTACAAAAATGCGTCCCCCTTGTACCCGCGTGTGCGTGCGAGGGAATGAGTGTGTGCATGGCGTGCGGGCACATCTTCGCTTCGTGCATGTACTGCCAGTGTGCCTCAGAGAGGACGAGTACATTCTTCTGGAACCAGCAGCACGTCACTATGATCAATCCACACAAGGAGGTCACGACAACGCCTCCACATGTGCCATGTGGCTTCATGAACTGAAAGAGAGACACTGTGTAGTGTGCCTACGTGTTTTGCACGCATCATATTTGGCAACCAAATCATGAATAAATACCACACTATAACATGTAAGATTTGAGTCATATATGCATGATGTAAACACTCATTTAATTCTTATAATTCATCTCATTCAAAATCAATTAATTTTTATACAAGATCTAGGGCCTCCTTGATTCATAGGATATCCAAAACACGGGAATAGGAAAACATGGGATTAGAGTGGAATGTCATCTTGAATCCTACAGGATTATACGAGTGTTTGATTGTGCATAGAAAAAACATAGGATTCTTACAAAGAGGTTTGAGTGGATGGAATGTTTCCTATGAAATCTAGTGCAATAGGATCCTATGGAAAAATTCCTATGGTTTACAATCCTATGAATCAAACAACCAAGATAGGAAAAATTCCTTAGGATTAGAATCCTCCAAAATTCCTTTGAGAATCCTTTGAATCATAGAAGCCCTTAATCTATTTTATGATTCATGGAATTGTGCATTGTAAAGCATAATGTAAAAACGAATAATGGCAATTCAACTAGAAAAAAAGTTTGGGCAGTTATGATATGGAAGATTCTAGAACAAAGGAGAAGCACTTGTGCTTTGAGGTTTGTGCACTATGCTTTAGTTCAACCATGGAGTCTGCTAGATTGTACATGTGTCAAAATCCGGTGGGGGCTAGAAGATGGTGCGAGGGCCAAGTGGAGGGAGACTATGAAGGAGTGCACAAGTGCGAGATCGATATTTGAAGAGAGGGGGCGAGAACATGCGCTGTTGCGCTCAATGGCGGAGTCATGAAAAATAAATGAGCTAGGGCTACAAGAATTGCTAATTGAAAGTGCGTTATATCGACTAGAGGGGGGGGTGAATAGGAGATTTTTATGAAAGTCTTCAAAACGTGAGAGTTGTGAAGACAAACAGTGAAGATCATGCCTATTACTATGCAGCGTAAGTTAGATTACACTAGGCCAGCCATGGTCATGTATTCAATAGAGTGAAAGCGCAATGACAAACAGCTTCAGTGTAATAAGGATCAGGTAGGAAGAAGTTATGAAGCCGAACAGATCATACATTCATGTTGTGAAGACAAAAGATAAAGCAAGCATGCAATGGCTTCACAATGAATAATTGTAAGTGAAAGGAAGTGAAGATGAAACCAGTGACACGTTGAAGACAATGATTTGTTGGACCAGTTCCAGTTGCTGTGACAACTATACGTCTGGTTGCAGCGGCTAGGTATTTAAACCAAAGGACACACAGTCCCGGACACCCAGTCAAGGACACTTAGTCCAAGACACCCAGTCCTCACCGTTTTCTCCTTGAGCTAAGGTCACACAGACCTCGCCCAATCACTCAGGTAAGTCTTCAAGGTAGACTCCCAAACCTTCACAGACTTCGTTCACTGACAATCCACAATTTCTCTTGGATGCTCAGAACGCGACGCCTAACCGTCTGGAGGATGCACAGTCCTCAAGTGTAATAAGTCTTCAAATCACACAGACACGAAGACTTAAGTGATGCCCAATTTACTCTGGCTCTGGGTGGTTAGGGCTTTTCTCCTCACTGGGAATTTTTCTTTCAAAGGCTTCGAGGTGGGTTGCTCTCAAACGACAAAAGCCGTGCACTGAAATCTGAGCAGCCAACCGTTTATGGTTGTGGGGGGTGGACTATTTATAGCCACTTGGCAACCCGACCTGATCTGTCCAAAATGACCCTGGGTCACTAAGGAACTGACACGTGTACCAACGGTCGAATTTTGAACTCACACGGCAACTTTACTTGGGCTACAAGTAAAGCTGACTTGTCTGGCTCTGGACAACATTTTCTCTCAAAGTCTTCGCTCGAAGACATAGGATTTGAATTAGGCATCACTACAGTCATTCTGACTGGTTCTTTTGGACCCCACTTAACAGTACGGTGATTCCTATGACACTACATAAATGAAATAAAAACTACAAAGGATCTAAGTCTTTGAGTTCCATAAGCTTCATAGGGAGTCTTCTCATGTCATTGTCTTCAATATGAATATCTTCATAAACCACCATTGTCTTCAATGTCTTCGTGCATTTTTAGGGGTCATCTCTGGTAATAAAACCGAATCAATGAGGGACTTCTACCTGTGTTTTCCTGCAATTCTCACAAACACGTTAGTCCCTCAACTAGGTTTGTCGTCAATACTCCAAAACCAACTAGGGGTGGCACTAGATGCACTTAGAATCTCCCCATTTTTGGTGATTGATGACAAACTAGTTGAAGTTTTCAACAGGGAACATAATTTGTGAAATAGTAAAGGAATTTGTCTTCATAAGTTGCAAGGGCTCCCCCTGAAGATGTGCATATAAGTAATTTGCCTTTTGAATGCAAATGCACATGGCAGGTTGTACTTGTGGAGATCCACTTCAACTTATGATGACAATCCACTATGCATGTGAAAGTATATGAAGATAATGACATGCATAATGGAAAATGGACGTCTGCAGTAAGAGATGAGTGCGGAATTTATCGTCGCACATGCGGAATTTATCTTCGCATAACGGAGTGACAAGCAGGTAGCAGACGGCCATCAAGGCTAAGTGTTACAACTCAAAGAAGCAAATGTAGCAAAAACGTGAGTTGTAAGCACGAAGCAAAATGTAGCAAAATATAGTGGCACCCGCCCAAAGTGACCCGCACATGATGAAGACTATAAACATCATGCTTCTCCCCCTTTTGTCAGTGATGACCAAAAAGGTTTGAAGACATAGAGTTTTCTACGCGTTCCCAGGCGCAGCAGGGTCGGTGGAGTTGTTTGGTGGCGGTGCAGATGAGCTTGGTGCAGATTCGACGTGTGTTGAAGCAGGTGAAGATGATGTTGCATCGTCGTCTTCTTCAATAATCCGGGCAGACACGGTGGCAGCAGAAGAAGAGAATTCTGACTCTTCAAGTGCTGGTGTGCTTCGCATCACCGCTCTTCTTGGAGGCGTGGAGTCAAATTGGAATCTCTCTCTGAAGCCATCCTCTTGCAGTTCAGCTTCATTGCTCATCATGGTGAGGCCTTTCCAAGTGCGGCGACAGGTCTCATGTGCGACAAACGCATTTTTGGTTGCCAGATTTCTGATGCGATTGACGTCTTGCATGATGCTTCTCATCTGCCGTTTGAGCCAGTCGTGATGCCTATCTTGCTTTTGGTGAAGAGCCACAAGAAGCTCTCGGTCATTAAGTGTTCGAACGCGCTTCTTGGGTCTCTTGGCAGCTGTGCTGTCAGTGGCTTCAGTTGATGCAGGGGCACGTGTGGTGCCAGCCATTGGATACACTCGGGAGAGAGCTTCAACACCTTCAATATTTTGAGTGAAGTTCTGGTGTTCTGCATTTTGAAGACTTAATGGTTGCTTGCCAGGCTCTGGATATATTGCTTCAGCAGATGTGTCCACATCTGGCAAGAATATCCTATGGTTGCGGGCTGAGGGTTGATAGGAGATTGCAGAGTGAAGCTTGATCAGCCTCATAACCCAAGGAGCATAGAACTTTAATCCAAAAAGTTCTGAGGCAGACGCTGCAAAGTGACGGATGAAGAGATCCTGTGCATTGAAGCATTGCCATGTAGAATGCAGAAGATGAGAGTCTTCATTGCACCATCAATTGTAGCATATCGAGTGTCCCTTTACAGGCCATAGAGTCCGCCTTATGATATGATATATTGTTCTGGGCAGGTACTCTAAGTCTTCAACGAAGAATCTAGTTGGATAGGGTGCATTCGGAGGCAGTGGATTCATCATTGAGAGCATCTGACTCATATCTGGCTCAGGACGCTGAAATATGCTCTCAATTGCTTCAGCATGGAGTTGGCACCCTTCTTCAAAGAATTCGCCAGGAGTGGGAAGACCGGTAAGCTCAATTAGGTCGAAAGCATTGGCTTCATGATGGATATTGCCTGTCATCCACTCCAGAATCCATGTCTTCGGATCTCTGTTATAGCCTTTGATATGCACAGTGGCATAGAACTGGAGCAGAAGCTCTTCGTTCCAGTGCTCTTCATCAGTGATAAATGGCAGCAAACCCACTTGCTTGAAGCAATCCAGTGCTTCTTCCAGACCAGGCAGACCAGCAACAGCTTCAACCTCAAGGCGCTTGTGAGGAAAGATGCGGCCTTGGTTGTAAAGGATGCATGAATAATAGCTGCGCTGTTGATGGCTCCAGAACCTATCTGATACAATCCGTTCCCTTGAATAAGGGTTCTTGGAGCGGTCGAAAAACGTGTTATCGGCCCTGAAGCCGTTGATGTTGAAGGAACCAGGAGCTGATGCAGGACCTGGGAACCTTCGAAGTCGTGGGATCGGCTTCTGGACCTGGGGTCTGTACGCAATATGATAGTTGAATTGTGGTCCTGCAGCAGACTCAGGCACAGAATGTTCAGGAGCAGTAGCTTCATTGTCTTCTGAAGCTATTGTTGGGTTGGGCTCCACATTTGCTTCGGCGTTGTTTGTGGCAGCCTCAACATTTGCAGACTCAGGCACGTTCTCCTGGAGAACTGCTTCTTGTTGGTGTGGGGGAGTTGGAGCTTGTGGTATCTCTGCATGCTCTTCGGCTGATGCAGCCGGAATGTCGTCAGCAGCCTGAGCCCTTGGCCCTTTGCGAAGCCTACGGAATTTGGGCGACGCTTGTGGAGTTGCAGTGAGCTGTGGCTCATCTTCTTCCTGTGGGCGATCTGCCCATGATGCTGCTTGTGTGATTGGCCTCAAGGGACGACCAATACTGATCAGTTCGCTTGTCTCAAGCTGAGGAAGGGCTGCATCACCTTGCACATTGTCTTGGAGACCAATGTCTTCAGCTGCGTAGGGTTCGTCTGCTGGAATGTCTTCAATGTTGGGTTCATGCACAGTCAACTGACGATCTGTGTCAGGATAGCGGACGCAGAGGGGTTCAACTATCAGGGGCTCTGTGGGAGCAGCCCGAGATTTCTTGGTCTTGCGCTTCTTGATGATGGGTTCAGAAGGAGAGGCTTCAGAATGTTTTCTCTTCTTAGCTTCAGCCTCTGCAGTCCGTGTCTTCTTGTGCTGTGAGGCGGTTGATCGACTCTTTGGCTTCGAGCCAGTCGTTGCAGCGGGGAAGACAATCGGAGCAGTTTCTGACCTTGGCGGTTCAGGTTCGGGCACAACCGCCTTCTTTTTCTTCTTCGCGGCCATCCTGGGGTCAATGCCGGGACGCCCAAGTGCCTTGCGCTTTTCTGTCTCATTGTAGGCTTGCACGCAGCGATCAGCCAAAGTCTTCATGCGTTCTCGCGAGCCTTGAGCTTCGGCACGCGTCTTCAGGAAGTTCTCTTTCAGCTCGTGCAACATGATCTTGAAGTTTTTCACTTCTTGCACACTGAGCTTGGCCACGTGCTTCTTGAACTGAGCCTTTTCATGATCAATTTTCTGCTTCAGTTCTACAATTCGCTGGGCTATTGCAAGTTCTGAAGCAATTGCACCTTGAAAGGCAACGCTGAGGCCTATGGGTAGCTGCAGATCATTGAAGCTTATGTCTGGTGTGTCAAACCATTCATCGATGAAGTTGTGGATGATGGCGACATCAAACAGAGGCAGATTGTTGAAGATTTTAGCCTCCTCCTTGCTCTTGATGAGCTGCTCAAGAGCATCATCTCCAAGATCTTCATCGCTTGAGAGATCAATGGCTTCGCAGCGCAGAATGTCAGCAGCTGTGAGCTCTTTGCCTGTGTGTGGCTGAGGCTTCTTGGCTTCTTGGGGCTTGGATACTCGTGATAAGCCTTCTGACTGCACACTGGCTTCAGGAGGTGCAGTTGCTAAAGGCTTCACTCTTGCGATCTTGGGAGAAGCGGCTGGCTTTGAAGCTTTTGGCTTCTTCTGCTTTGGCTTCGAAGCAGCAGGGGCGTCATCTGACTCAGTATCTGCTGGAGGGTCATTCACAGCAGTCCGTTGGACTAGGATGCGAGTGATGAGGCCTGCAAGATTGGCATACGGCCCGATGATATTGGGATCGGCGTTGTGTGTGCCATCTGCCCTTGGTGAGGAGGGACCAGGGTTGAAGTCAAGCCCAAATTTCTTCTTGTTTATCTTCGCTGACTGTTGTGCAAACTGAAAGTTGCGCTTGAAGAGATTATCATCGCGGCACCAGAGAAGTGATGACGGCTGTGCCTCAGCTGGCTGTGGTCCTCTCACCATGCATGGATAGAAGCATTGAGCAATGGCTTCGACTCTGGACCTGGGTACAAGATTTTTGTATAGTACGTCTCCCCACGGTCTTTTGATGGCGCACTTCTCCGCATATTCCTGAGTGACGAAGTGGTAGTGGAACCATTGCTCTACCCAATATCTTCGAATCCACTGGATTCGTGTCTTGCGCTGACCATAGCTTTCTTCAGGATCAGTTTTGTACATCTCTGCCAATTCATCAGGCAGATCTTTGGACGTTTCACCACATCACTGTCTGCCTCCCTTCCTTGCTGCTGTTTCTGAAGCCATGAATAACTTGGAAGGCTTAAAGATGTTCAAAGGCTTCAAAGGTTTCCTTTTGCAAGAACTGGCTTCAGGAGAGTTGATGTGATGCTGCAAGTACTCTGCAAATGAATGCAGACTATGAGAACCAAAGGATTCTCCCACGGACATGTACCTGTGACAGCATTAAGGTGCGAGGGAAGGGGAAGAGGTCATATGCATTCTCACAAGATTTTGAAGATAAATCGGTTTAGAAGACATAGACCTCATTGTGCGAAGACATTCACTAACAGATAAGAAGTTGGTTCCAGATTTGTACGAACCCACAGATCAGTACAAGTGAGGAATCTAACTACCTTATGAAGCAAAAGTGAATATACTAGGCATGTCATGAGATGTAGCGAGATAACTAACTGATGTGAAGAGAAACTCCTTATGGCAGAAAGTGACTGAACTATGGGATCAAAAGAGGCTGTAAAAAGAGATTTTATTTACCACACTTGGAACTGCTAGACAAGGTGAGAGTTGAGGCCGAGCAGTTCGATCCTCCGTGCCCTAACTTGGCGACGGAAGACACCTACGGCAACGGCGGAGAGAGCGATGTCCGCTGTCGGCGTGAAAATGGCGTCGGAGAGGTTGCGGCAGTGAAGCGCTTCGTTGCCGGCGTCGTCGAGTGCTAGCAGTGGCGCTAGGGTTCGTGCGAGGGTGGAAGAAGGAGATAATGACCGCAGTGAATCGTATATTTATAGGGATAGAGGCGGCACTGCGCTATTACGCAGGTACCCCTGGCGGTTCGCATTTGAGGCACGCGTGGCCAGTTAGAGGACGATTGGGATTTGTTCCACGTCCCATGCACGCCTAAATTGTCGGGCGATCGTTCCTGCTTCTCCGGATCTTATGTGGAGGAATGAGCATTAAAAATGGACTTTTATGGTTGTCACTATGTCTTCAGCTGACAAGGACACAGTGAAGACATTTGACAGTTACAACAGAATGCATATGACTTGGAGAGATAGAGTTTGAGATAGAGAGCATAGATAGGTTAGGGTCCGATCACATTCACTTAGTTCAAAAGATTCAACCAAGAAGACATAGCTATAAGTGAATGCTGTAGAGGACAGAACATCAGTACATATATATCCATATAATCAACGCAGTGAAGATAATCATGAAGACATATTGAGAATGAAACCAAACCAATTGTGAAGACATTGAGAGGTAACGCCATGAGAGAAACACTTGAAAATGGAACGTTTGGTGGTGGCGTTACCCACCGTATAGGAAGTATTAGACCCAGACACGGCGCACAATTATCGTGGCGCTCCGAAGTCAAATTCCACATTAATGTATTCACACTTAGAATGTATGTCTTCATTGTTTGAAGATATACGCTACTTCGTGTGTTGCACATCTAAGTCATCAATATGCTTAAGTGTTAGGATGTGTGCCTGATCATAGGACATTTGAGGATTCCAAGATATTTAGCTCACACCGTAACTTGCAAAATCTCTTCTCATCCAAGGGCTTTGTGAAGATATCTGCCAATTGCTCTTCAGTGTTGACGTGTATGATATCAATGTCTTCCTTCACAACATGATCTCTGAGAAAGTGATGACGAATTTCAATGTGCTTTGTCTTCGAGTGCTGAACTGGGTTGTTGGCAATCTTGATGGCGCTTTCGTTGTCGCAGTAAAGTGGCACTTGCTTCAGATGAATGCCATAATCCTTGAGTGTTTGCTTCATCCACAGAAGCTGAGCACAGCAAGATCCAGCAGCAATGTATTCAGATTCAGCAGTGGAGAGTGATACACAGTTCTGCTTCTTTGAAGACCAACATACAAGTGATCGTCCCAGAAAGTGACATGTGCCTGATGTAGACTTGCGATCAACTTTGTCACCAGCATAATCAGCATCCGAAAATCCAACTAAATCAAACTCTGAGCCCTTTGGATACCATAATCCTAGAGTTGGGGTGTGAGCCAAATATCGAAGAATTCGCTTCACAGCTAAGTGATGCGACTCCTTTGGTGTCGCTTGAAATCGAGCACACATGCAAACACTAAGCATGATATCTGGCCTAGATGCACATAAAATAAAGCAAAGACCCAATCATGGAGCGGTATACCTTTTGATCGAACTCTTTACCATTGTCGTCGGGACCCAGATGATGCTTGGCTGGCATTGGTGTTGTGAAGCCTTTGCAGTCTTGCATACCGAACTTCTTCAGGCACTCTTTAAGATATTTCTCTTGAGATATGAAGATGCCGTTGCGTTGTTGCCGTATTTGAAGACCGAGAAAGAACTTCAGCTCCCCCATCATGGACATCTGATATTGCTCTTGCATCATATATCCAAACTCTTCACTATACTTCTGATTGGTGCAGCCGAAGATAATGTCATCCACATATATTTGGCACACAAACAGTTCACCATCATATGTCTTCGTGAAAAGATTGGGATCCAGGGAACTAGGTATGAAGCCTTTGCTTTTCAGAAAGTACTTGAGTGTATCATACCAGGCCCTAGGGGCTTGTTTGAGGCCATACAGTGCCTTGTTGAGCTTGTATACCATATCAGGATGTTTTGGATTTTCAAAGCTAGGTGGTTGTGCAACATACACTTCTTCTTCAATCTTGCCATTGAGAAAGGCACTTTTCACATCCATCTGATAGAGAAGTATGTTATGATGATTTGCATAGGCCAGCAGTATGCGTATGGCTTCAAGCCTAGCCACAGGAGCAAATGTTTCATGAAAGTCAATGCCCTCCACTTGAGTATATCCTTGAGCAACGAGACGAGCTTTGTTTCTGACAACTTGACCATGCTCATCTTGCTTGTTGCGGTATATCCATTTGGTGCCTATTATGTTGTGCTTCCGTGGATCAGGACGCTTAACCAGTTCCCATACATTATTCAGCTCAAACTGTTGAAGCTCTTCTTGCATAGCTTGAATCCATTCAGATTCCATGAAGGCTTCTTCAACTTTCTTGGGTTCTGATATTGAGACGAATGCGAAATGCCCATAGAAGTTTGTTAGCTGAGTTGCCCTTGAACGAGTGAGTGGACCAGGTGCATTGATGCTGTCCAGTATTTTGTCAATTTGTACTTCATTTGCAACACGAGGGTGTGTGGGGCGAAGACTTTGCTCTTGCTGATCTATGTGGTCATTTGAAGGTATATCTTCAGGCTGAGCATTGTCTTCATGTGGATCAGGTGCTGAGATGATAAGTTCTTCTTCAGGTTGAGCTTCAGAAGGTACAATTTCTCCAATTCCCATAAGCTTGATTGATTCATTTGCTGGAACTTCATCTAGCACATTTGGCAATTGCTCTCTTTGTGATCCATTGGTTTCATCAAATCGCACATCCACTGTTTCAACCACTTTGTAGTGGAAGAGATTGAAGACTCTGTAGGAGTGCGAATCCTTTCCATATCCAAGCATGAAGCCTTCATGTGCTTTTGGTGCAAACTTTGAGGTGTGGTGTGGGTCCTTGATCCAGCATTTTGCGCCAAATACTCTGAAATAACTGACATTTGGCTTCTTGCCAATTAGGAGTTCATAGGATGTCTTGTTCAGAAGCTTGTGAAGATAAACATGATTGATTGTATGGCATGCAGTATCAATGGCTTCAGTCCAGAATTTTCTTGGAGTCTTGTATTCATCTAGCATTGTTCTGGCCATCTCAATGAGTGTTCTGTTCTTGCGTTCGATGACGCCATTCTGCTGTGGCGTGTATGGAGGTTCTGATGTGCTTTATCTTGGCGCCAAAATTGTTCATAGCTCAATTTGTGAAGCGTCTGAAGACATCCTGCACTTCAGTCTTGTAAAGGATTATGTGCACCCAAGTATCTCTAGAATAATCATCAACAATTACGAAGCCATAGAGGCATGCAGAAGTAGTAAAAGTTGAGTAGTGAGTGGGACCGAAAAGATCCATGTGGAGCAGTTCGAAGGGTTGAGTAGTGGTCATGATTGTCTTCGAAGGATGTTTTGCCCTTGTCATCTTCCCTGCTTCACAGGCACCGCATAAGTGATCTTTCTTGAACTTGACGCCCTCGATGCCTATGATGTGCTTTTTCTTCGCAAGGGTGTGGAGGTTCCTCATGCCAGCATGCCCAAGCCTTCGATGCCAAAGCCAGCATTCTGAAGCTTTTGCAAGAAGACATACTGCAAGTTGTGGTCCTGCTGAGAAATCTACCACATACAAATCACCTTTCCTATACCCTTCAAACACTAGAGATTTGTCAGATTCCATTAGCACCAGGCAGCGATATTTGCCAAACATTACAATCATATTCAAATCGCAAAGCATTGAGACAGACATTAAGTTGAAGCAAAGGGATTCAACAAGCATGACTTTATCCATGTGTTGATCCTTTGAGATTGCAACTCTACCTAGACCCAATACCTTACTTTTACCAGTGTCAGCGAATGTAATGTGGCTCTTGTCGGATGGACGTAAAGTTGGGTCCATAAGAAGGCTTCTTCTGCCAGTCATGTGATTTGTACACCCACTGTCAATAATCCATTCTGAAGACTTTGAAGTCGCTGTTATCGTACCCTACAGTGCAGTTAGGGGGATAGGCTTCACGAAGAGTGTTGTGAAGCATAAACATTTGACGAACCAGTGGTTATGAAAACTTAGATCCAGATTAGGACTAATGGGGAGAGTAGCATGCGATTCAGGAACGAAGTACATAATGATGCCATTTGGGCAGTTTATCTTGTGCCCCACAAGATTTTTATTGTCCCCAGCAATAGCATCAGAAGATTTTGTTTTTGTGCTGGAGACCTTTCCCTGCAAAAGAGAGTTAAGCTTTCTTAACCACCCACATCTTCAAGGGTGACTTAGAAGCTATGAGTCTAAGTGCAGCATCTGAGAATTTTGGCTTTGAAGCCTTAGCAAACAGTCTAGCAGGGGGACAATAATACTCATAGGCATAAGCAGAAAGATTTTTGGTCATATGAACATGACGGTTCGATGAACCGCTCTCATATTCATATGCCTGAGTGTGGTTTCCCTGCAAAACTTTTGCGTTAGTGTGACTCAGGTGAGTCCTCTGTCTGTATGAAGCCTTTGGACCGAGGTTTGTCTTCTTCAAGTGAGGTGTCATGAAGACATTCACAGGAAGATTTTCCAGACATGTTTTCGGAACCCAGATCTTCTTCATAGGCGGTCCATTCCTGCAGTTAGTACCAATGTACCTGGCAAACACTTCACCAGTCTGATTCTTAAACAGTTTATAGTTTGCATCAAATGATTCATCAATGATAATTGGGTTAGCACAAGTGAAGCCAGATAAATTGGATGGATCTGCTGAAAGTTCCTTTGCAGCAACCCATGTAGTTTTGGGGTACTGCTCAGGTTTCCAGTAAGAGCCATCTGCATTGATTTTCCTCACGAACCCAACACCCTCTTTCCTAGGGTTTCGGTTCAGAATCTGCTTCTTAAGGACATCACATAATGTTTGATGCCCTTTCAGACTTTTGTACATCCCTGTTTCAAGCAATGTCTTCAACCTAGCATTCTCATCAGCAATAGCAGTGGTATCCTCAGCAGAGGGGTTAGTTGCCACATCAACAGTTGAAGATATTGGAACAGTAGTAGCAGTGGAACATTCAGCAACAGAATTAGCATTATTACGCTCAATGCATTTAAGACATGGTGGTTCAAATCCTTCCTGAGCGGAACTGATCTGTTCGGCGCGAAGTGACTCGTTTTCCTTTTGAAGATCTTCATGAGCCACCCTCAATCTCTCAAGTTCTTGCTTCCTTTGAAGATAGTCATAGGAAAGCTTTTCATGAGTTGTTGAGAGAGTATCATGACGATCTTCAAGTTCCTGATACTTAACGTGAAGGTTTTTTATGTCTTCAATTAAGGATTCAGATCGAGTCATTTCAGCACCCAACAGATCATCGCTTCTGTCTAACAGTTTTTGAATGTGTTCCATAGCTTTCTGTTGTTCAGTTGCAATTTTAGCAAGTGTTTTGTAGCTAGGTTTTGAATCACATTCAGAGTCATCGTCACTGGATGTTTCATAGCGAGTGGTGCGTGAGTTTACCTTGGCACCGCGTGCCATGAAGCAGTAGGTAGGAGTGGAGTCATTCTTGTCATTTGCATCGGTGTCGGTGATGCAATTATTGACTTCAGTGTTGAAGATGGACTTGGCGACGTATGCTGTAGCCAGACTCGCAATGCCAGAATCAGACTCCTCCTCAGATTCCACCTCTGCCTCCTCAGATGCGGATTCCTCCTCTGAATCCATCTCCTTGCCTACAAACGCACGCGCCTTGCCAGATGAGCTCTTCTTGTGTGATGAAGACTTTGATGAAGACTTGGAAGAAGACTTTGAGTGTTTCTTCTTCTTCTTGTCGTCAGAATCATATTCCTTGCTCTTCTTCTTCCTTCTGTTCTCATTGTCCCACTGTGGACACTCAGAGATGAAGTGCCCAGTTTTCTTGCACTTGTGACATGTTTTCTTCTTGTAGTCATGAGCAGAAGCTTCATCATTCCTTGAGCTTGATCGTGAAGATTTTCTGAAGCCTTTCTTCTTGGTGAATTTTTGAAACTTCTTCACTAGCATTGCAAGTTCTCTTCCAATGTCTTCAGGATCATCAGAACTGCAGTCAGATTCTTCTTCAGATGAGGAGACAGCTTTTGCCTTCAAGGCACGAGTTCGCCCATAGTTTGGACCGTAGATATCTCTTTTCTCTGAAAGCTGAAACTCATGTGTGTTGAGCCTCTCAAGTATGTCAGACGGATCGAGTGTCTTGAAATCAGGACGTTCTTGAATCATCAGGGCCAGAATGTCAAATGAACTATCAAGTGATCTCAGCAGCGTCTTGACGATTTCATGTTTGGTGATCTCAGTAGCGCCGAGGGCTTGAAGCTCATTTGTGATGTCAGTGAGCCGATCAAAGGTGTGCTGGACATTCTCATTGTCATTTCGTTTGAAGCGGTTGAAGAGATTGCGAAGGACACTAATTCTTTGATCTCTCTAGGTTGATATGCCTTCATTAACTTTGGAGAGCCAATCCCAGACCAGTTTGGATGTCTTCAAGGCACTCACACGGCCATACTGTCCTTTGGTCAGATGACCACAGATGATATTCTTGGCAGTAGAGTCCAGTTGAACGAACTTCTTGACATCAGCAGCAGTGACACCTTCTCCAGCCTTGGGAACGCGGTTTTCGACGACATACCATAGGTCGACGTCAATGGCTTCAAGATGCATGCGCATCTTATTCTTCCAGTAGGGATATTCAGTTCCATCGAAGACGGGATAAGCCACGGAGACTTTGATTATCCCTGCAGTCGACATAGCTAAAACTCCAGGTGGTTAAACCGAATCACATAGAACAAGGGAGCACCAAGCTCTGATACCAATTGAAAGTGCATTATATCGACTAGAGGGGGGGTGAATAGGCGATTTTTATGAAAGTCTTCAAAACGTGAGAGTTGTGAAGACAAACAGTGAAGATCATGCCTATTACTATGCAGCGGAAGTTAGATTACACTAGGCCAGCCATGGTCATGTATTCAATAGAGTGAAAGCGCAATGACAAACAGCTTCAGTGTAATAAGGATCAGGTAGGAAGAAGTTATGAAGCCGAACAGATCATACATTCATGTTGTGAAGACAAAAGATAAAGCAAGCATGCAATGGCTTCACAATGAATAACTGTAAGTGAAAGGAAGTGAAGATGAAACCAGTGACACGTTGAAGACAATGATTTGTTGGACCAGTTCCAGTTGCTGTGACAACTGTACGTCTGGTTGGAGCGGCTAGGTATTTAAACCAAAGGACACACAGGCCCGGACACCCAGTCAAGGACACTTAGTCCAAGACACCCAGTCCTCACCGTTTTCTCCTTGAGCTAAGGTCACACAGACCTCGCCCAATCACTCAGGTAAGTCTTCAAGGTAGACTCCCAAACCTTCACAGACTTCATTCACTGACAATCCACAATTTCTCTTGGATGCTCAGAACGCGACGCCTAACCGTCTGGAGGATGCACAGTCCTCAAGTGTAATAAGTCTTCAAATCACACAGACACGAAGACTTAAGTGATGCCCAATTTACTCTGGCTCTGGGTGGTTAGGGCTTTTCTCCTCACTGGGAATTTTTCTTTCAAAGGCTTCGAGGTGGGTTGCTCTCAAACGACAAAAGCCGTGCACTGAAATCTGAGCAGCCAACCGTTTATGGTTGTGGGGGGTGGACTATTTATAGCCACTTGGCAACCCGACCTGATCTGTCCAAAATGACCCTGGGTCACTAAGGAACTGACACGTGTACCAACGGTCGAATTTTGAACTCACACGGCAACTTTACTTGGGCTACAAGTAAAGCTGACTTGTCTGGCTCTGGACAAGATTTTCTCTCAAAGTCTTCGCTCGAAGACATAGGATTTGAATTACGCATCACTACAGTCATTCTGACTGGTTCTTTTGGACCCCACTTAACAGTACGGTGATTCCTATGACACTACATAAATGAAATAAAAACTACGAAGGATCTAAGTCTTCGAGTTCCATAAGCTTCATAGGGAGTCTTCTCATGTCATTGTCTTCAATATGAATATCTTCATAAACCACCATTGTCTTCAATGTCTTCGTGCATTTTTAGGGGTCATCTCTGGTAATAAAACCGAATCAATGAGGGACTTCTACCTGTGTTTTCCTACAATTCTCACAAACACGTTAGTCCCTCAACTAGGTTTGTCGTCAATACTCCAAAACCAACCAGGGGTGGCACTAGATGCACTTACACTAATCCTTTACGATGAGGGCCAATTCATCAACTTAATCCATTTCACCAGCAATTGTCTAATGATCACATTCATATTAGCCTCAATATATAGTGATGTTTGGGGCGGCAGGACCCTTGCTGCCCCCTTATCTTCGCCATTGTGCGCATGTTTGAGAGATGAAGCGGAAGGCATGGATGATGAGAGGGGGATGTTGAATATATAATTAATGTTGGTGTATTAGCTATGTAATCCTATATTGAGAGGTATAGCTTGATCGACGTGTACGTGGGAAAGAGGGTGAGATCTCACTATATATATAGATTGATCGGTTTGTGTGGAAAACGAATAAATACCTAGCTATATATACACACACATAGAGGAACATCGATCGTTGCGCATGCATGTGAGAGATAAAGAATGCTTGATATGATGAAGAGGTGTGTGTGTGTGTGTGTGTGCATGCATGGGAGACTGACCTGAAGAAAAAGATTGCATGTGTGCGATGGATAATGCCGAGTGGTAGTGTGTGTGCATGCATGCACGAGAGAAAGTTAGTGGTACAATTATAAAGAGAAGATGAGTGTGTGAGTGTAAAAGACTAGGTGAGGTCATAATCAATGTAAAGTTGAATTCAAATATTTGAATAAGAGATCATGATGTTTGAAACCCATGCATGCATGAATATAACTGAGATATGCGCGGTGTGGTTTGGAAACGAGCATGTTGTACTGTATACACATTGAACAACATCAGACTGATTTGAATTTGAGATACCGATGGTAGACATCGTTTGGCCACATCGCATCCATGCATGGACACACTATTCTAATTGGAGATGATGGGTGGTGTTCACATCACGTATCTATGTCTATACCCCTAGATATTATATTTTATATTTTTTATATAGTGTGCGGATAACTTTAACTTCGAAAGATGGTCATTGGATGAAGCCAATCCGATGGTGCAGAGATGGCAAATTCGAGCACTACTGACCATTGGATATCATCTAGATTCCACCAGATTTAGCCACATGTACAATCTAGAAGACTCCATGGTTGAACTTAAGCATAATGCAAAAACCTTGAAATGCAAGCACTTCTTCTTTGTTCTAGAATATTCCATATCAGAATTGCCCAAATGTTTTTCTACATGATTTGCCATTATTTGTTTTTACTTTATGCTTTACAACACACAATTTGATGAATCTTAAAATAGATTAGCTTTCTTATAAAAACTAGATGATTTTGAATGAAATGAACTACAAGAATTAAACGAACATCTACATCATGCATATATGACTCAAAGCTTACATGCTATAATGTGGTATTTATTCATAATTTGGTTGCCAAATCTCATGTGTGCAATGCATGTGTACCTTACTAGTCTAAATGGTGTTTGTGTGTGTTGTGCGTGTTAAACACATTGTACGTAGTATCATACATGGTTTAGATTCCGAACATCTAACTAGAGCATACATGTCCTATGATTTGAATTCAACATAAAATGGATACATATATTTGAATTTGAGATCGTATGTACATGTAGTTCGTATTTATATAAGAATTTACTTCTCCTATATTTATGTCATGTGTTGTGAAGATAATATTTAGATGGTTGTATAACTAACCCGAGTACAATCCCATTCAAACAGGGAAAATGTACTCAAATTTAGTCCATATGCTAGACAACACACATTGTTTTTTTATTGTTGAGGGAAGTGCAAATTGTTTTGGTACTGTACACGTTATGTTTGTTGTCCCTATTTTTTAGTTTTGTTGTTGTTGTATTTGAATGCATTTCTAGTAATATAGTAAAATGGGACATGGCTCTCTCTAGTGATGAAGTGTGAATTGTCTTTTTGGTACACCTTAAGCTTGTTCTCCCAAAATTTCAAGCCGCACCTTGTTGTGTCGAAATTTCAAGCTAGCATCTCTGTCTATCGTGCTGGAAAACTCCCGCCTCTTCAACCCACGCCTTTTTACCCCAAAATTTTAAGATATATCTTTGTCTCGTTGTGCTCCGAAAACCCCCTCCATCTCAACCCGCGCCTTGCTATCCCAAAATTACAACGCGCGCGAAAACTCCCACCTCCTGCGAAATCCCAACACGTGAAATGCCCATGATACCCCAGAACCGTAAGAACCTCCTAGCTCAAATCAGTGGGGGTACTTTCGTAACTTACCCCACATTTCGGACAAGGGCGTCCCTAAGCCATGGTTCCGCACTCCCATCCCATTTGCCCACCCATTTGCACACCGAGGCCGTGAAAACCCGCGAATCCCCACACCTTCCTCCGTCCGCCACCCAGCCGGAGCCTCTTCCCCGACAACGTCGTCCATAGCAACACCTCGACGTCCCTCATCCACCATACCGGATGAGGATCGATCGTCGATCTTGTCGTCCTGCCGGTTTAGCCACCCATTCGTCCACCTCCATAGAGCTACCCCGACGTTCCCCTCGTCTTTCGCGCCACCTCCGTTCCCACACCGCCGTCTTTACCTGCACCACCGGAAGAGCAACACCATCACCGTTTCCTCGGATGAAGCTGAGTCCTAATCGGTGCCACCAAAGAGGTTGTACACTAATCGCCGTATTTTCTTCTTGATTTGATCTCACGGTGCTGCTGACGCTCGGTCCTGAGTCGACATGGCGCGACTCCATCCACGGCGGCATCGCCAGCCACTTCCTCCACGACATCGCTCCCTCGGCGGCGACGTCCACATCAGTAGGAGTTGCTGCTCTGCTCTTGCTCTCGGTCCCCTGCCTGGTCTGCTCTTGCTCTTGCTCTTGCTTGCACTACTTCCCTCGCTCTTGCTCTTGCTTACGATGCTGCTCCGATTTAGCTACACTTCAGTCGACTGAATCGACTTTTGGGTCAGTCAATTTTCAGGGGGGGACTTGCCGGAGTTAAGGAAGAACCAGCCGCAGCGGTTAGGGGGGCTTGCCGAAAAGGTACCCCACTATCTATCTTAGGGTTCAGGGTGGGAGCGATGCTAGGGCGGTGGCATGGGGATCGCCGACCGGAGAAAAAGCTCGGCACGGGGGGCCTAGAGGGATGGCCAAGCGGCGGCGGACCGGCGAAGGGGAGTGGTTTCGGGGCGGGCGGGAGGGGGGGGGGCGGTTTGGCTGGTGGTGGCTGGCGGCTCACGGGGGTGGAGGTTGAAGATGAACTACAAGCCCTTGATTTCATATCCAATGGCTGGAAAATCGACTGACCATAGATGAAAAAGTCAGTCGACTGACGCGTAGGCTCACCCCTGATGCTGCTAAACGACCAGCTGCCCCGGCTCTCGCACGTGCTGCTGCTGCTAATGCTTTTCTGCTACTAGTTTGTTCAGTTTTGATAGTAAAATTCAGTTTCGACACTAAAATTCAGTTTCGACAGTTAAGTTCAGTTTCGACAGTTAAATTCAGTTTCGACAGTTAAGTTCAGAGATGTGCGGCTGATGTATTTTACATCTAGCACTTTGTGGTCATGTATTTTACGTCATCTATTGGAGATGCTATTAGAATTCCACTCAGGTTAACGTTGTCTCTCTTGTCCTGCTTCAGCCTCGGCGTCGTACAACTCACCGGAGCTGCTCCAACAATGAAACCCTCCATCACAGCGAAGCAGTACCCTGGGCTCCATCTCCAAACGCCTAGGATCTTCTTACCCTCCTCTGACAGCCAAGTCAGCCTGCGCATCCTCACCGACCAACACAATCACACTTAGATCGACATGGCTTCGCCAAAGAGGTTGTACACTTGCTGCATCTCTTTTTTACTCTACATGTTATAAATTTTGTCCAGTAAGCACACGTAGTAACATGAAATAAGATTAGTTTCTCCTATATGACAAGCAGTGAGGTACCAGGCAACTTAGCTATCCATGATGGAATCTCTTGAACGCCATCATTATTTATCTCTACACGTTTGAGCTGTGCATTTGTCGATGGGTCTGGGAGTTGAGCTAGTAGGGCAGTGGCCTTGGTCCAAAGTAGTAGAAGTAGCACAAAAAATATTTTGAGTGTAGGCATTTCCTTGCTCAAGCCTACCTACCAGAATCGCCAGTGCTTGAAAGGAAAAGTGAAGGAAAAACATAGGAATTGGAAAGTTTCCTATGGTACTACTATTCATGCATTTGGTTCAAAGGAATGGAGCAAAGGAAAACTGTAGGATTTGTTCCTTTAGTGTCTCCTTCAAACAAAAACCATAGGAATTTTAATATCCACTTGTCCTCCTTTTCAAATTCCTATTCATGAAGCACAAGACTAAGAGATAGTAGCATAATAGCATTATAACCATACATTTTCTTGTGGTTTGACTTCATCTCACCATGCTTCTTTGCATCATGTAATCTTCCAATTCTTGTGAACCAAACACCCAGATTGGCAGAAACATGTGTTTTTAAATTCTCTATTTTGCACGTGCATTCCTGTCCTATTCCTGTGTATTTCCTATCCCTGCATTGTTAGAATCCTCAAATTCAAACAAGCCCTTACACAATTAATTCTGCTACAGATATGTGTCAAACAAAACCTTGTGTGGTTTGTCCCGCTCCTGCTGCGCTGTGTTGCACCCCTATTCAGCTGCTCCAATGACAGAAGGGTTCACCACAGCAGGGATCCGCTCTTTAGACTGTCTTTAGCCGCCTTAGATCTTCTTCCCCGCTGGCGACAACCACGTCAACTACATTACCATCGTCAACTGAGAAGATGACCTTGAGGACTACATGGGTCCACAAGAGAGGTCGCACTCTTCCGTGTCTGCTTACGTTATGCATTGGTTAATATGATGACATGCTACTTTATCGTTATGTTCACCTATTACACTCCGAGTCAGGTCCAAACTAATGCTAAAATTTGAGTTTTTAAATGGTTGTGGGGTACATATCAAGGTAACAATCAGTACTACCTTTCTACTATCTGGTTAATCTTGGGTGTCTATTATGAGTTTCATGTTGGGTGCAAACAAACATTAAAGGAGCCATTATTTGTATTTTTTAACTAAAGCTATTATCTGCCTGCTATCATTGGTTTTGGGTCTATCCACAGTTTGCTACCATCACGCTCGATTTGTGCATGCACTCCTTACATAATCTCACTATGTTTTATTCCTATGCATGTCAGTTATTGTGCACAATGGAACTGAACATGTAGAGAAAAAGAGACGAGACTTGCGTGGCAAAAAAATATCATGCAGACGTCGCTCCAGGGTGGGCGCAAACCACCCATTTCGGATTGTAATCAAGAGGAAGATAACTGTTCTAAGGGGGATTCAAAAGGAGAAGACCACTCCTATTTAGCCCTTGAGGTCTTCGATCTAACTTGGCATGCTGATGTTGGTAATATCATGCATATGGTGCCTTGCATTGCTTACTTTATACATCAAATATGCCATCTAATTAGTTTAGACATGCTTTGTGTGAATGCCATATGTTCAGTTTCTTTATCGTATATGTGAATCATGCAATGCCATCTTGTTTAGGCATGCATCATATATGTGAATTTTGCAATGCCACCCTGGTTAGCCAGTCATCTTATATGTTAATTATATCATGCCATCATTTTTTATTACGTATTAAATTTGTCAACAATTTTAGTACATTCCATTACTCTACCTGTGCATCAGCCATTCAGCACGGTGATGGAAAAATCCAGAGTGGAAACAAGGTCTTCAGAGCAGACAATGCTATCAAACGAAGTGCATGTCTTGCTGGTTATGGATAGCTCCTCAGAGGAGGATTCAGAGACAGATGACCAGTCCTATTCCCCCCAGGTGCATGATCTAAATTGGTCGGGTTATGTTGCTCATATTGTGCGTATGGTATCTTGCATTGCTATGTCATTTGCTTAGTTTAGACATGCTTTGTGTGAATGCCACCTGTTTAGTGTATAATTACCATATATGTGAATTATCCAATGCCATGTTGTTGCAAGACATTATATATGTGAATTATGCAATGCTATCTTGTTTCCATGCATTATATATGTGAATTATGCAATGCCATGCTGTTTAGCCAAGCGTCATATATGTGAATTATATCATGTTGTCCTTTTTTTGTATTTCTCATTGCATTTGTCGACAATGTTCGTATATTCAATTGCTCTTCCTGTGCATCAGCCATTTGAATTGGTGATGGAGAAATGTGGAGTGAAAACAAGGTCTTCAGAGCAGACAATGCTACCTACTGAACAGATATCTTGCTAGTTACAGATAGCTCTTGTCAGGACCCCGATCCTAAGTCACACCGATTTAGCATGTAACACATCATATCACTTTGTGGCCTCACGCATGGTATTCCCACGGGTGCCACCTTACCTGGTCCGGTACCGTTTGCGCCTTTTGGCTCACGTATATGATAGTGTCGCTAGCATCCATGTGACAAAGAACCCGGGCCGACATGACTAGTCATAAACCCAAGGTGGTGCTAACCTATAGGGACAGGCATACATGACCCAACAACGAACGTGTCAGTCATCAACGTATGAACCCAAGTCGTAATAGGCTACAAGGACTTAAAGGAACAACACGTAACATTTCCCTGAAGGGACAGACACATGAACGAAGAAGGACACATGCCGACCAGCCTAAGTGTTCCGGAGTGGTAGCAAGCTACCATGGCTCAATGGAAGCACTAGGAGACATTTCCCAGTAAGAAGGGTGCCAAGAATAAACAATTAGGTTGTCGGATCCCACACATACCAAGCATTTCAAAATCATACACATAATATGCTCGATATGTGTAATTACAACATGGTATCACAACAAAACTCTACAACTCAAAGTATTTATTCATTACGCTCCGAGGAGCCAGATATTACTAACATGGGTCTCATGACCCAACATACAAGTCGTACAAGCAAAAAGCACATGCAGAAGCTTAACTTGTTTGAGTACAGATAACTACAAATGAAAAAGGCTGAGATGCCTGACTATCTACAAGACCCTGCCGAGGGCACAAGATCGTAGCTATGGTAACAAGCTAAACATCGATGTCCACGCGGAACTACTAGTGAGACTGAAGTCTCTCTGCAAAAACACAAAATAAGCAAACATGAGGACGAATGTACCAAGAAAGACTTACATCAGAACTATCTACATATGCACCAGTATCGATAAAGTGGGTGGTGGAGTTTAACTGCAGCAAGCCAGCTTTGACTCGGTGGCTATCCTATACTACGGCTGCTGGTAACTCTTTTGAGGTGGCGCACACGAGTCCACATATTCACCAATCAATACACCATGGATTCGCTCCCGTCTCCCTACGAGAATGCCATCCATAGCACTCACGCTTATCTTGTGCATTTTAGAGTATCCACTTTCACTTGTCTATGAACTGTATAGGAAACCCAGAAGTCCTTTACAGCGGACGCGGCTATTCAAATAGATCATTTATAACCCTGCAGGGGTGTACTTCTTCACACACGCTCTCGCCACTTACCGCCATGTACACTTCATGTATCTCGGCAACCTACAAGCGGAAGCCTGGCGAGGGTGTCGGCCACGACCTGACTAACCACACAAGTGCCTAGTCCAGTTTTAGTGCCTATTCAGGCTCCATCCACAGTGAATTCGTCCGAGGTTTCCACTACGGCCCCGAACAATGTGTGTAGGGTTCCCGAGGCACCAAACGGGCATCCCGGTACACCGTGCCATGTGCCTACCGCATCACAGCCCACTCCTCGGGTCAGTGCTACGCACGGCCTCCAACATACTAGAAATACCAAAAACTACTTGCAACTCCCGGACAGAGGACAGGGGTGGTTAATAAGTCGAGAGAGTCAATTAAGGATCCCAATGTGTGGTAGTAGCTGTTCATGGATCACAAACACAGAACTCAGTTCTTGAGGACGGTTTCAATGAGGCAAACCACCATGTACTCCTACATGGCCTCGCACTGCTACCTTTACCAAATCATGTTCACACACTTAGCTCTCAACAGTAAGACATGTTCACCACATTCCGATTCATCCCCGATGAATCAGACCTGACTCAACTCCAAGCAGTAGTAGGCATGACAACAAGCATGATAATTAGGCATATCAGGGCTCAAACAACTCTTACTCATGCTAGTGTGTTCCATCTATTTACTGTGGCAATGGCAGGTCATGCAAAGGAAAGGGGTTCAACTACCGCAGCATATAACAGTTGAATTGTTGTTGTCGTAAGAAGTAAAAGAGAGCAGGAGCGAGAGAGTGGGATTTTATTGGAATGAACAAGCGGGTTTGCTTGCCTGGCACTTCCGAAGATAGTATATCTCTTCATCAGTGGTGTCATCGAACTCATCGTCGGAACCATGCCTATTGAGAGGGAACAAGCACCGACAAGCAAAGAAGAAACACAATCAATGCAATGCAACAATATGGTGCATGAATGTGACATGGCAATATGCAGTTATTTGAGCTAATGCAGGTAGCTAAATGAACTCTATATGAACCAAGCGTTCATATGCGAACTCCATATCAAGCATTTAAAATGCCATTATCATGTTTTGATTTAAACAACAAGGTTAAGTTGCTTTATCATGCATGAAACCAGTACCAATGGATAGATTGGATTTTTCTGATCATTTTTCATATATAATTTATTTCATTCTAAGTTATAGATTATTTTCTATGATTTTTAGAAGTTTTAACTATTTTCTAGAATTTTCTGATTAATTAGAATTAAACTAATTCCAGAAAAGGATTTACGGCATCAGCATTGCATCACGGTGATGTCAGCAGGTCAACTGGGTCGGCCAGGTCAAACCTGACGACTGGGACCCACACGTCAGTGTCTTAGGGCTGGTTTGGGTGGATGACAGGTGGGACCGGTCAACGCTGACTTGGTCAAAGTCAAAGCTGACATGTGGGGTCCGCAATATTAGCACTAATCTAAACAGGAATTAAACTAACCTAAACAGGCACAGGGGCCCACATGGCAGTGGCTCTGGGGTGTTTAGCAGGGTCATTAGTGCTAACTTAACTGGGATTTGGCCGGCGGCTCGTCGCCGGCGAGGTTAGTGGTGGCAAAGTGCGTCGGGTTTTGCCCTTCATTGACCAAATGGACGGCGGAGGGGCCCGACGTGGAGCTGATGCTCGTCTGTGTCTAAAGGAGCAGGCAACATCGGTTGCAACTACGACGGGCGGTGATCGGTGTACGGGTTAGCACAACGAGGCACTATGCTTGGCTAGTGAGCGAGCTAGGCATCTGGGCAGACTCTTGGGAGCACAGAGAGCATGAGGACACACTCAAAAGCAAGCGGCGGCAGCTGTGGCCATGAGGGCGAGATAGCCGGCGGCGGTGATCTTTTATCTTTGGTGAAACGGCGGCTGCAAGGCACAATCGAGCTCGAGGAGAGGGGGTTCTGATGCGGGAGCTCACGGTGGTTGCAGAGGCGTCGACGTGGGCTCGGGGGAGGCTCGGAGCAGAAGGCACGACGGTGGCGATCTCGACATCCTGAGGTTGAAGACGAGGACGGTGAGGGTGTTGTAGCGCATCCTACGATGCTTGGCTTGTCGAGGGGGTAGAAGACGTCGATGCAGAGCATCTTGGTGCGTCAGCGAGGCGTGGGTTGGCCGGTGGACACAATGGCAGCGAGCGGCGGCGAAGGCGGCGCTCGGGTATGGTGCGGGAGAGAGCAGAGGAGGGGAAGGAGCACGAGAGAGAGGTCGAGGGGGGGTGCGTGGCACTCTAGGCCGACTCCAGCAATGGCGAGCAGGCAGGAGGTGGCCGAGTGCGTGCTCGCGCACTCCGGGCACACGCCTCTCATCCTTCTGGAGAGAGAGGAGGGAGATGACTGGCAAGAGGGCCTGGTGGGCTGGGTTGCTTCGGCTGGGCCAAGTGGGCTACATAGGTATGGCCAGGTAGTTCTCTCTCTCTCTCTGTCTCTCTCTTTCCCTTCTGTTTTGCATTTTTTGTAATTTGTTTTGATTTAGTTTTAGACACTAAATCATTTTTGTTACTTCGGATAATTCTGGTAGGGACTAGTTGGATTATTCCAAAGCTCTTCACCAAATATCAGAATTATTGGACATATATTAATTAATTAACAAATATATATCCAATGCAAATAGTTATTGATTTAATTCAAAGGCCCAAAATAAATATCTCTGAGATTCCAAAAAAATTGTTTTGAGTTTTACCTCTTGCCAATATTTTCAGAGACTAAGAGGAACATTTTCTTGGACTTCTTTCAAAAGATTTTAATGTTGATTATTTCTAAAGTGATTTCTGAGGGTTTCAACTAACCTCAATTCAACTTTCAGAATTTAGACATGATGCATGATGCTCTCAAATGTAACTCATATAATTATTTACAGAAAAGTATTCTAGGGCTGTGACAACTCACCCCCACTAAAGAATAATCTCATCCCAAGATTCAAGACGTGATGTAAGAAGACAAAGGGGACACAAACTGACACAATCTTCATTATGCAATTGCTCTTCTCGAAGATGTTGATTCATTGCATCATCTTGATCTTGACATCTTTGCTTTCGAGACATTGATGCCAACACTATGGTGACAAAAGGAAACTCTACATGAATCGATCTTCTTGGAGATCGAGCAACTCACGATCAACTCACAGAATGAGGCATAATAACATCTCTTGAGATGAGACACAAAACACACATCAGGGGTGATGGAAAGGAAACATATGACGCAGGTTCAATTTGGTAGGCAACAATTCCACGCTGGAATAAGATGGTGCATGGGGTCAAAGTAGCGAGGAGATAATTGCCAAGATTCCATAACGGGACACCTCGGGGGAGGTGACTCATAGAATTATTCCCTTGAGTGGCAAAGAGAATTACTTTTGATACAGAGGTCATTGAAACTCTCTATACCAGCCTAAGGAAAATCATAGTTGATCCTTTCAAAGAGTTCGAAGAAATGACATACTCAGACTAGAATGGATGATGTGGACTACCTTGTTGAAGACAACACAATGGATGATTTTTGCTTATCATCAAAACTGGATGGGACCCATGGTAGGACCACTTCTGAAGATGATCCTGAACAACAATTACTACGAAGGGCAGCCCATGGGGAATTGGCACAATAGCGGTGCAAGCTGGGAACAAAATGTCAATGATGGCCCGAGATTCAGATCTGGTTAATAACAGGATACTTCAGACTCAACATGTCTGAAAGGAAGAGTTGCAACACAAATCGACGAGATAACGTTGCGAGATTCTCGGGAAATGGACTATTGTAGTAAGCTCCAAAACATGAGCTGGTTCTGCTACACACATGTGAACACGCTGTCTGAGACAAGCATGACCACATAGTAGTCTTACAACGAAACACTACCGAGCTTAGGTGGGGAACCATCATCGAGGATAGCAAAGTCCTTACTTAAGTCATGATTAGCTCTTAAGAAGGAACTTCTTCTCCTTGAACAAGTCAATCAGTGGCTTGGTGTGCTAGCGATACATATAGAATGAAGGTTGCAAGTCTCCAGACCATAGGATACTTCGCACATATGCATGACTGACTTGGAATGATTCCATAGGAAACAAAACAAACCTTTCTCAAATTCATGGCGGCAACTTGCACCTATTGCTAGTGAACTTGGAGAAAGTCACTTCTTATACCAAACATATACTTCATGAACGGGACATGAAGATAATACTTATAAAAGTTTCCAACACTAACTTAGATGTTCAACATCAATCATGGACAAAATGAAATTGTTGTCAATGGGATCAACAACAATCCATCCATGCTTCCATATAGGTGGAATTCCAAAACTATGTGAACAAGGCGATAGTGCTGGTCAGACCCAAAATGTATAATGGTGTATGCTCGAGGGACAGCCACGAGTAAGAAAACATTACAAACATCATTGGTTCTGATTTATTTGACGATAGCCCATACACAAATCAAAGATTTGGGTAAGGCAATAGGTCCAACAATTGATCACGAGGACCAATCAATGAAGATATCATCTTTCTTCAACACACATACACAAAAAATATCCCTTTGGAATGAACTAAGTTAGGCAAAGATTTTATCTTCCAACTCTCCAAGTTGTTGTTTAGCTCAACCAACTAGTCCAGGGTATTCGACACGGAATCTTGACGAATGGGTGGCTTACAAGAAACCAACTCTATCAGAAGTTCAGCATAACAGTCATGGGACTACTTGGTGATACTTCCGAGAATATAATCGGAAAATCACGAACCACCGTTATGTTATTACGCTCGAGAACAATCTTGCTCTTCAGGTAAGATGATATGATCAAAAGAGCAAGGAATTAACATAATCCAAACTCATTGTTCGAAGAGTGCACCAGGAAAATGGACCACGTAGCACAATCTATCTTAGAATGATGATTCAATAACCAACATGCTAATAATGAAATTATTGTCCTTTAACTACTAAGCAACACGGTTGCTAGGAGTACTGATTTCACACATCACAATTCACTTGTCAGTATTCTGGTTACAATAACACGGAGACCAAGGAATGAACGACGATGACGAGAGGTACCACTGTATCAAGGGTTCATAGGAGGTGGTGCAATTCCCATGACATTCCTGACATAAAGATGGTAATATCCCAAGATAGAATAGATCAAAGGCTGGATTGGCAATTTGATCTGCGGAATATAATTGCTTTGACCCAATCCCAGATATGGATGAGGTACTAGAGTTTGTTTCTCCTAGTCATTCCAAAATAGGACTATTTAACGGACCACATGAATAATAGGCATATATGAACACGATTGCACTACTACTCCTGACTATCACTTGATATACGGAGATCAGAACACAACTAAAGAGGAACAACTCAAAGGAACATATGGTTTTCTGAGTTGTGGATAAATAGATTAACATGTCGAACGAGTTCAACATATTTCTTCTGGATAACCCATGCAGAAAGGTAGAACTGGCAGAGTCGCAATATAGAATAGGGAACTCATCGAGAGCACTCTTGTTGTGATCTTTTGGTTCAAAGAACTTCTACCATAAGTAGTTCATGGTATTTGGAAGAAGGAAATACCACGGACCTCGAGGACTATCGCAAGGTTACTAATATCCTAAAGGTACGAGCAACACTATCAACAGGAAGTATGTAGAGTGAATCATGGGTTCAAGCACCCATAGATGGAATAACTACTAACTAAATGCCATCATCGGTGCTTTTGAGAATCATGGCCAGAATCATCACTTTGGGAACAGTAATCATGGCTAGATTATTAGGTGGTTCTCTGAGACACCTAGGGTCATAATAATAGCTCCAACATATATGTGGAGGAAATGGAGTACCTCAACTCAGCAATTAGTGTGGTCAATCTGGCCCAGAAGGATCATCGGGAATGGGAAGAAGGGATTTGAAAATGCATCGGACTATTTAGAAACTTGGGATGACTCGGATGGCATAACAGCTGCAAATGCTCAAAAATATTTGAGACATCCTGCAAAATGGTGGTATAACCACTCAATATCACAACATCAAGGTTTTGAGACAACTGTTAACACACGGAAGTACTAGAAACTGAACTGAGACTTGAATCCATCAATCCTATTAGTCTATGGATTAGTGACATGCCATCCTGATAGATAGATGAGACGGCCTAGTTCTTAATCCCTGTAGAAAAGAAGAGGTTGACTCCGATCAGAAGGGCATAAGGTAAAGGAGTAAAAAGAGCCTTGCGTTCCCTTCCCCAATCAATTCCCTTATATAACTAAAGCATTTCTATACTCAACTTCGACCAGTTTGGCCTGGTAATCCTACAGGCAGTCAGGCTCTGATACCAAAGCTGTCAGGACCCCGATCGTAAGTCACACACGGCATTCCCATGGGTGCCACCTTACCTGGCCCGGGACCGTTTGCGCCTTTTGTCTCATGTATATGATAGTGTCGCTAGCATCCATATGACAAAGAACCCGGGCCAACATGACTAGTCGTAAACCCAAGGTGGCGCTAACCTACATGGACAGGCATACATGACCCAGCAACGAACGTGTCAGTCCTCAACGTATGAACCCAAGTCGTACCAGGCTACAAGGACTTAAAGGAACAACGCGTGACATTTCCCCGAAGGGACAAACACAGGAACGAAGAAGGACGCATGCCGGTCAGCCTAAGTGTTCCGGAGTAGTAGCAAGCTACCATGGCTCAGTGGAAGCACTAGTAGACATTTCCCGGTAAGAGAGGCTACCAAGAATAAACAACTAGGTTTTCGGATCCCACACATACCAAGCATTTCAAAATCATACACACAATATGCTTGATATGTGCAAATACAACATGGCATCACAACAAAACTCTACTACTCAAAGTATTTATTCATTAGGCTCCGAGGAGCTAGATATTACAAACATGGGTCTCATGACCCAACATACAAGTCATACAAGCAAAAAAGCACATGTCGAAGCTTAACTTGTATGAGTATAGACAACTACAAAGGAAAAAGGCTGAGAAGCCTGTCTATCTACAAGACCCTGCGGAGGGCACAAGATGGTAGCTGAGGTAACAAGCTAAATGCCAAAGTCCATGCGAAACTACTAGTGAGACTGAAGTCTCTCTGCAAAAACATAAATTAAGCAAACATGAGTACAAATGTACCTAGCAACACTTACATCAGAACTATCTACATATGCATCAGTATCAACAAAGGGGGTGGTGGAGTCTAACTACAGCAAGCCAGGTTTGACTCAGTGGCTATCCTATACTACGACTGCTGGTAACTCTTTTGAGGTGGCGCACACGAGTCCACATATTCACCAATCAATACACCACTATGGATCCGCTCCCGTCTCCCTACAAGAATGCCATCCATAGCACTCACGCTTATTATCTTCCGCATTCTAGAGTATCCACTTTCACATGTCTATGAACTGTATAGGCAACCCAGAAGTCCTTTACCGCGGACGCGGCTATTCGAATAGATCATTTATAACCCTGCAGGGGTGTACTTCTTCACACACGCTCTCGCCACTTACCGCCATGAACACATCATGTATCTCGGCAACCTTCAAGCAGAAGCGTGGCGAGGATGTCGGCTAGGTTTATCGCCTATTCAAGTTCCATCGGCAGGGAGTTCGGCCGAGGTTTCCACTACAGCCCCAAATGATGTGTGTAGGGTTGCTGAGGCGCCAAACGGGCGCCTCGGTACACCGTGCCACGTGCCTACCGCATCACAGCCCACCCCTCGGGTCAGCGCTGCGCACGGCCTCCAGCATACTACAAACACCAAAAACTACTTGCAACTCCTGGACAGAGGACAGGGGCAGTTAATAAGTCGAGAGAGTCAATTAAGGATCCCAATGTGTGGTAGTAGCTATTCATGGATCACAAACACAGAACTCAGTTCCTGAGGACGGTTTCAATGAGACAACCCACCATGTACTCCTACATGGCCTCTCACCGCTACCTTTACCAAATCGTGTTCACACACTTAGCTCTCAAGAGTAAGACATGTTCACCACATTCCAATTCATCCCAGATGAATCAGACCTGACTTAACTCTGAGCAGTAGCAGGCATGACAACAGGCATGAATGAGTAGGCACATCAGGGCTCAAATAACTCCTACTCATGCTAGTGGGTTTCAACTATTTACTGTGGTAATGACAGGTCATGCAAAGGAAAGGGGTTCAACTACCATAGCATGTAACAGTTGAATCGTTGTTGTCCTAACAAAGTAAAAGAGAGCAGGAGTAGGAGAGTGGGATTGTATCGGAATGAACAAGGGGGTTTGCTTGCCTGGCACTTCCAAAGATAGTATATCTCTTCATCGGTGTCATCAAACTCATCGTTGGAACCACGCCTACTGAGAAGGAACAAGCACCGACAAGAAAAGAAGAAACACAATCAATGCAATGCAACAATATGGTGCATGAATGTAACATGGCAATATGCTGTGATTTGAGCTAATGCAGCTAGCAACAATTTAAATGAAGTCCATATGAACCAAGGGTTCATATGCAAACTCCATATCAAGCATTTAAAATGCCACTATCATGTTTTGTTTTAAACAGCAAGGTTAAGTTGGTTTATCATGCATGAAACCAGTACCAATGGATAGATTGGATTTTTCTGATCATTTTTCATATATAATTTATTTCATTCTGAGTTATAGATTATTTTCTATGTTTTTTAGAAGTTTTAACTATTTTCTGGAATTTTCTGATTAATTAGAATTAAACTAATTCCAGAAAAGGATTTACGGCATCAGCACTACGTTAGGGTGACGTCAGTGGGTCAACTGGGTCGGCCAGGTCAAACCCGATAGCTGGGACCCACACGTTAGTGTCTCAGGGCTAGTTTGGGTGGATGACAGGTGGGACCGGTCAACGCTGACTTGGTCAAAGTCAAAGCTGACACATGGGGTCCAGAAGATTAGGACTAATCTAAACAGGAATTAAACTAACCTAAACAGGCACAGGGGCCCACATGTCAGTGGCTCTGGGGGTGTTTAGTGGGGTCATTAGTGCTAACTAAACCGGGATTAGGACGGCGGCTCGTCGCCGATGAGGTCAGTGGCGGCGAAGCGCGTTGGGTTTCGCCCTCCATCGACCAAATGGACGGCGGAGCGGCCCGACATGGAGCTGATGCTCGTTCGCGTCCAAAGGAGCAGGCAGTATCGGCTGGGGTAGTCCATAGAGTCCGCTGCAATGACAAAGGGCGGCGGCCGGAGTATGGGTTAGCACGGCGAGGCACTACGCTTGGCTAGCAAGCGAGCTAGGCATCTGGGCGGACTCCTGGGAGCACAGAGAGCACGAGGACACGCTCAAAAGCGATCATCAGCAGATGTGGCCATGGCGGCGAGATGGCCGGCGGCGGTGAGCTTTCGCCTCCGGTGAAACGGCGGCTGCACGGCATAATCGAGCTCGAGGAAAAGGGGGTTCCGATGCGGGAGCTCACGGTGGTTGCAGAGGTGTTGACGTGGGCTCGTGGAGGCTCGGAGCAGAAGGCACGGCAGTGACGATCTCGGCATCCCGAGGTTGAAGATGACGGCGGTGAGGGCGTTGCAGCGCATCCTGCGATGCTTGACTTGTCGAGGGGATAGAGGACATTGAGGGAGTCCTGGACTAAGGGGTCCTCGGGCGTCCGGCCTATTATCTATTGGGCCGGACTGATGGGCTGTGAAGACATGAAGATCGAAGACTGTACCAGTGTCCGGATTGGACTCTCCTTGGTGTGGAAGGCAAGCTTGGCCACCGACTATGAAGATTCCTTCTTATGTAACTGACTCTATGTAAACCCTAGATCCCCCCGGTGTCTATATAAACCAGAGAGGGTAGTCCGGAAAGGAGATACCCATTACCATAGTCATATAGGCTAAGCTTCTAGGGTTTAGCCATCACAATCTCGTGGTAGATCAACTCTTGTAACACTCATATTCATCAATATCAATCAAGCAGGACGTAGGGTATTACCTCCATAGAGAGGGCCCGAACCTGGGTAAACATCGTGTCCCCTGTATCCTATTACCATCGATCCTAGACGCACAGTTCGGGACCCCCTACCCAAGATCCACCGATTTTGACACCAAAATTGGTGCTTTCATTGAGTGTCCCACTGTGTCGTCGATGAAAGGTTTGATGGCCCCTTCAATCGTCTATAGCGACACTGTCCAAGGAGAAACCTTCCTCCCCGGACAGATTTTCGTGTTCGGCGGCTTCATACTGCGGGCCAACTTGCTCGGGCATCTGGAGCAGATCGATAGCTACGCCCCTGGCCACTAGGTCAGATTTGGAAGCTTGAACTATGTCACGGATATCCGTGGAGACTTGATCTTCAATGGATTTGAGACCGCAGTGATCGTTCCCCCTCGCTCCGAGGAACATGACTTAAGTCTATCATCGGATCACATCCAGGAGATGGTCCCTGTTGCTGCAACGGCCTTAGAACCAGAGCAGATCATGCCATCCCAAGCCATAGAGTCTGCGACGTTGGAGCTGTACATGGACTCAGCACCCCGCGATGTCTACGTCAATGGAACTCTGGATTCGTCTTCGGCTATAAATTCCGGACCATATACGCTTGCGGACACCAAGCTAGATCGGTTATCGATCTTCGAATTCAGTGCCGCAGACGTTTTTCAGCACTCTCCTTTGGGCGATGTGCTAAACACTTTAAAGAACCTATCATTCACGGGAGACTCACAGCCGAACTATCTCCGGTTCGAACTAGTGGCTGACGACGGAGAATTTTGTTTCCCATCCGCCACCCACTTCATAGAAACTGTCGAGGACTTAACCGACATGCCCACTCCTGGCTCCGCAGACATTAACGTTACAGACGATGATGCAGATAAGTAGCAAGGCCAAGACCAGCCAGTCATCAGGTGCAAGACGGCCACCCCTTCACATGACGTGTACATGATTGATACACTTAAAAAGCCTCGCGGCAAAGACAAGGGAGATCCAGTTAAAACTCCTGAGTCACAGTCTAAGTTTCGGCCCCCCAAGTCACACCGCAGCAAAAATGGCACTCGAGAAAATAGTACTCTAGACGGTGCCGAAATCAATGAAGACCCTGTGGGAGCAACATTCGAGCAGGAGGAACAGGAAAACGGGCAAACCAGCCCCGACCTACAGGCCCTGCCCAGCGACGGTTCAGAGGACGACAACTACCTTCCGCTCTCTGAAGATGAAGTAAGCCTCGGCGACGAAGACTTCATCGTACCCGAAGAGCCCCTCGAACAGGAGCACTTCAAGCGCAGGCTGATAGCTACGCCAAGGAGCCTGAAAAAGAAGCAACAACAGCTTCAAGCTGACCAAGACCTACTCAATGACAGATGCACCAAAGTCCTGGTCGCCGAAGAATACGACCTCAGTGGCCCAGCCAAAAGCTACCCAAAGCACAGCTCTACCAGTCCGACGACAGGGCGTTGGATCCCATACCATCGTCACACAATGCGGCAGGTCGCCGGCAACTCTGTCCAGATAAAGAGGCAACTCAAGCCGAAGACCACACCGCCCCACCTCGCCGTAAAGGCAAGAACAATGCAGGCCACGATTACCCAGACAACCTGTAGAAGGACTGGGACAATAGAGCAGGAAGCGCAAGGCCGATCTACGGATAACAAAAACATGCTTCGACACATGGCGATGGCTACCTAGTCGGACGTGTCACACCTCGCCGCGACCAGGCCGAAAACCTCAATGGGACTCCTTCGGAGTTAGGCCGCAGTGTGGCCCAACATAGAGGTGCCGCACACCCGCTTTGCTTCACTGATGAAGTAATGGGTCATGAATTCCCCGAAGGATTCAAACCTGTCAATATTGAATCATACAACGGGACAACCGATCCCACAGTATGGATAGAAGATTTCATCCTCCACATCCATATGTCCCATGGAGACGACCTCCACGCCATTAAATACCTCCCATTAAAACTAGAAGGACCAGCTCGGTACTGGTTAAGCAGCCTGCCCGAAAATTCCATAGGCAGCTGGAAGGACTTGGAAGAGGCCTTCCTCGATAACTTCCGAGGAACACATGTCTGGCGACCGGATGCCGATGACCTAAGTCACATTGTCCTATAGCCCGGCGAATTAGCCAGGGAGCTCTGGACCCAGTTCTTAGTCAAAAAGAACCAAATCGTCGATTGTCCAGACGCGAAAGCCCTCGCGGCTTTCAGACACAGCGTCCAGGACAAATGGCACCTCGGCCAAGAAGGACCTAAATCCATGGAAGCTCTCATCTCTTTGCGCATCTTCATCGCCTCCACGCCCTCCATCTCTTTGCGCATCTCGTCTGCCATCTTCATCATTCTGTCCATGACACAGGATTTCTCGACGCGAGCCTTCATCATCTGTTCCACGGCCGCATTACATACCTTGACAGCAGCCAGGTGCTCGATGCAGAGCTTCGCCAACTCCTCCTTTTGTTCCATCACGAGGACCTGCATCATCTCCATCGAGGAACTACTCTTCTCATGCAGCTTCTTCAAGCCGGTGTTCTCCTCCTTCGGCAGGTCGATCTTGTGGCAGAGCTTCACCTTGTCCTCCTAAAGTTGCAGGATTTCGCTGGTCGCCTTCTTATCCGAGGCAATGCTCTTCTTCGGTAGCATCACCAAGCCAGTGGTCAACCCCGCCTGCTCATTGAGCTCAGCGGGCATGTCGTCGAGGCTCTCCTTCAGCAGCTCCACCAAGCTGTTGATGAACTCCTCCTTCTTATTGAGCTGATCGGGCATGTCGTCGAGGGATAACGACTCGAGCGCCGCCAGCGCGGCATGTTCACCTCCGCGGCTAGGGCGCTCCTGGGAGAGCTCGCCTCCGCGGCTACGGCGCTCCTAGGAGCCCTCGCCTGCCGGTGAGAGATTTTTCAAGGTCTCTGCGAGGCGGCGAGCACTCTTTTTTTCCGAGGCCTTGGTTGTCGCCCCCTTGTTACGAGTAGTTCTTGACCTAGAGCTCTGCACACCGGCCATGGCAAGGACAGATGATCAAGAAAGACTTATGAGGAGGAAGAGGTAGAGTGATTTTCGGCTAGGTACTAGTTCCCCTGTTTACAACCTAGTACTAGTAAAACCTGCATGGTGGGAAGTGGGAACACGTTCAAGTTTGATACGTACTAGGGTGTGAGCAGGTTTGCACTTAATTATACTGTACACTTTGGAATGTGATGGGAACAAGCTAAAGATTAATTGATGGTTTTGGTTTAACTACTCGCATGCACGCAATGGAGTAGTAATGTCTTTCTTAACTACTTCCTCCTTCACGTCCACTCAATTTGCATGCGCTGTATTAATTGACCATCAGTGAAGTGAAGGACTCTACACGTGTCAAAATTATCACATGGGGTGGATCTTCGTACAAAAATGCGTCCCCCTTGTACCCGCGTGTGCGTGCGAGGGAATGAGTGTGTGCATGGCGTGCGGGCACATCTTCGCTTCGTGCATGTACTGCCAGTGTGCCTCAGAGAGGACGAGTACATTCTTCTGGAACCAGCAGCACGTCACTGTGATCAATCCACACAAGGAAGTCACGACAACCCCTCCACATGTGCCATGTGGCTTCATGAACTGAAAGAGAGACACTGTGTAGTGTGCCTACGTGTTTTGCACGCATCATATTTGGCAACCAAATTATGAATAAATACCACACTATAACATGTAAGATTTGAGTCATATATGCATGATGTAAACACTCATTTAATTCTTATAATTCATCTCATTCAAAATCAATTATTTTTTATAAAAGATCTAGGGCCTCCTTGATTCATAGGATATCCAAAACACAGGAATAGGAAAACATGGGATTAGAGTGGAATGTCATCTTGAATCCTACAGGATTATACGAGTGTTTGATTGTGCATAGAAAAAACATAGGATTCTTACAAAGAGGTTTGAGTGGATGGAATGTTTCCTATGAAATCTAGTGCAATTGAATCCTATGGAAAAATTCCTATGGTTTACAATCCTATGAATCAAACAACCAAGATAGGAAAAATTCCTTAGGATTAGAATCCTCCAAAATTCCTTTGAGAATCCTTTGAATCATAGAAGCCCTTAATCTATTTTATGATTCATGGAATTGTGCATTGTAAAGCATAATGTAAAAACGAATAATGGCAATTCAACTACAAAAAAAGTTTGGGCAGTTATGATATGGAAGATTCTAGAACAAAGGAGAAGCACTTGTGCTTTGAGGTTTGTGCACTATGCTTTAGTTCAACCATGGAGTCTGCTAGATTGTACATGTGGCAAAATCCGGTGGGGAGCTAGAAGATGGTGCGAGGGCCAAGTGGAGGGAGACTATGAAGGAGTGCACAAGTGCGAGATCGATATTTAAAGAGAGGGGGCGAGAACATGCGCTGTTGCGCTCAATGGCGGAGTCATGAAAAATAAATGAGCTAGGGCGACAAGAATTGCTAATCCTTTACGAGGAGGGCCAATTCATCAACTTAATCCATTTCACCAGCAATTGTCTAATGATCACATTCATATTAGCCTCAATATATAGTGATGTTTGGGGGGGCAGGACCCTTGCTGCCCCCTTATCTTCGCCATTGTGCGCATGTTTGAGAGATGAAGCGGAAGGCATGGATGATGAGAGGGGGATGTTGAATATATAATTAATGTTGGTGTATTAGCTATGTAATACTATATTGAGAGGTATAGCTTGATCAATGTGTACGTGGGAAAGAGGGTGAGACCTCACCATATATATAGATTGATCGGTTTGTGTGGAAAACGAATAAATACCTAGCTATATATACACACACATAGAGGAACATCGATCGTTGCGCATGCATGTGAGAGATAAAGAATGCTTGATATGATGAAGAGGTGTGTGTGTGTGTGTGCATGCATGGGAGACTGACCTGAAGAAAAAGATTGCATGTGTGCGATGGATAATGCCGAGTGGTAGTGTGTGTGCATGCATGCACGAGAGAAAGTTAGTGGTACAATTATAAAGAGAAGATGAGTGTGTGAGTGTAAAAGACTAGGTGAGGTCATAATCAATGTAAAGTTGAATTCAAATATTTGAATAAGAGATCATGATGTTTAAAACCCATGCATGCATGAACATAAATGAGATATGCGCGGTGTGGTTTGGAAACGAGCATGTTGTACTGTATACACATTGAACAACATCAGACTGATTTGAATTTGAGATACCGATGGTAGACATCGTTTGGCCACATCGCATCCATGCATGGACACACTATTCTAATTGGAGATGATGGGTGGCTTTCTCATCACGTATCTATGTCTATACCCCTAGATATTATATTTTATATTTTTCATATAGTGTGCGGATAACTTTAACTTCGAAAGATGGTCATTGGATGAAGCCAATCCGATGGTGCAGAGATGGCAAATTTGAGCACTACTGACCATTGGATATCATCTAGATTCCACCAGATTTTGCCACATGTACAATCTAGAAGACTCCATGGTTGAACTTAAGCATAATGCAAAAACCTTGAAATGCAAGCACTTCTTCTTTGTTCTAGAATATTCCGTATCAGAATTGCCCAAATGTTTTTCTACATGATTTGCCATTATTTGTTTTTACTTTATGCTTTACAACACACAATTTGATGAATCTTAAAATAGATTAGCTTTCTTATAAAAACTAGATGATTTTGAATGAAATGAACTATAAGAATTAAACAAACATCTACATCATGCATATATGACTCAAAGCTTACATGCTATAATGTGGTATTTATTCATAATTTGGTTGCCAAATCTCATGTGTGCAATGCATGTGTACCTTACTAGTCTAAATGGTGTTTGTGTGTGTTGTGCGTGTTAAACACATTGTACGTAGTATCATACATGGTTTAGATTCCGAACATCTAACTAGAGCATACATGTACTATGATTTGAATTCAACATAAAATGGATACATATATTTGAATTTGAGATCGTATGTACATGTAGTTCGTATTTATATAAGAATTTACTTCTCCTATATTTATGTCACGTGGCGTGAAGATAATATTTAGATGGTTGTATAACTAACCCGAGTACAATCCCATTCAAACAGGGAAAATGTACTCAAATTTAGTCCATATGCTAGACAACACACATTGTTTTTTTATTGTTGAGGGAAGTGCAAATTGTTTTGGTACTTTACACGTTATGTTTGTTGTCCCTATTTTTTAGTTTTGTTGTTGTTGTATTTGAATGCATTTCTAGTAATATAGTAAAATGGGACATGGCTCTCTCTAGTGATGAAGTGTGAATTGTCTTTTTGGTACACCTTAAGCTTGTTCTCCCAAAATTTCAAGCCGCACCTTGTTGTGTCGAAATTTCAAGCTAGCATCTCTGTCTATCGTGCTGGAAAACTCCCGCCTCTTCAACCCACGCCTTGTTACCCCAAAATTTTAAGATATACCTTTGTCTCGTTGTGCTCCGAAAACCCCCTCCATCTCAACCCGCGCCTTGCTATCCCAAAATTACAACGCGCGCGAAAACTCCCACCTCCTGCGAAATCCCAACACGTGAAATGCCCATGATACCCCTGAACCGTAAGAACCTCCTAGGTCAAATCAGTGGGGGTACTTTCGTAACTTACCCCACATTTCGGACAAGGGCGTCCCTAAGCCATGGTTCCCCACTCCCATCCCATTCGCCCACCCATTTGCACACCGAGGTCGTGAAAACCCACGAATCCCCACACCCTCCTCCGTCCGCCACCCAGCCGGAGCCTCTTCCCCGACAACGTCATCCATAGCAACACCTCGACGTCCCTCATCCACCATACCGGATGAGGATCCATCGTCGATCTTGTCGTCCCGCCGGTTTAGCCACCCGTTCCTCCACCTCCATAGAGCTACCCCGACGTTCCCCTCGTCTTTCGCGCCACCTCCGTTCCCACACCACCGTCTTTAGCTGCACCACCGGAAGAGCAACACCATCACCATTTCCTCGGATGAAGCTGAGGCCTAATCGGTGCCACCAAAGAGGTTGTACACTAATCGCCGTATTTTCTTCTTGATTCGATCTCACGGTGCTGCCGACGCTCGGTCCTGAGTCGACATGGCGCGACTCCATCCAGGGCGGCATCGCCAGCCACTTCCTCCACGACATCGCTCCCTCGGCGGCGACGTCCACATCAGTAGGAGCTGCTGCTCTGCTCTTGCTCTAGGTCCCCTGCCTGGTCTGCTCTTGCTCTTGCTCTTGCTTGCACTGCTTCCCTCGCTCTTGCTCTTGCTTACGATGCTGCTCCGATTTAGCTACACTTCAGTCGACTGAATCGACTTTTGGGTCAGTCAATTTTCAGGGGGGGACTTGCCGGAGTTAAGGAAGAACTAGCCACAGCGGGTAGGGGGGCGCGCCGAAAAGGTACCCCACTATCTATCTTAGGGTTCAGGGTGGGAGCGATGCTGGGGCGGTGGCATGGGGATCGCCGACCGGAGAAAAAGCTCGGCACGGGGGGCCTAGAGGGATGGCCAAGCGGCGGCGGACCGGCAAAGGGGAGTGGTTTCGGGGCGGGCGGGCGGGGGGGGGGGGGGGTGGCGGCGGTTTGGCTGGTGGTGGCTGGCGGCTCACGGGGGTGGAGGTTGAAGATGAACTACAAGCCCTTGATTTCGTATCTAATGGCTGGAAAATCGACTGACCAGAGATGAAAAAGTCAGTCGACTGACGCGTAGGCTCACCCCTGATGCTGCTAAACGACCAGCTGCCCCGGCTCTCGCACGTGCTGCTGCTGCTAATGCTTTTCTGCTACTAGTTTGTTCAGTTTTGATAGCAAAATTCAGTTTCGACACTAAAATTCAGTTTCGACAGTTAAGTTCAGTTTCGACAGTTAAATTCAGTTTCGACAGTTAAGTTTAGAGATGAGCGGCTGATGTATTTTACATCTAGCACTTTGTGGTCATGTATTTTACGTCATCTATTGGAGATGCTATTAGAATTCCACTCAGGTTAACGTTGTCTCTCTTGTCCTGCTTCAGCCTCGGCGTCGTACAACTCACCGGAGCTGCTCCAACAATGAAACCCTCCATCACAGCGAAGCAGTACCCTGGGCTCCATCTCCAAACGCCTAGGATCTTCTTACCCTCCTCTGACAGCCAAGTCAGCCTGCGCATCCTCACCGACCAACACAATCACACTTAGATCGACATGGCTTCACCAAAGAGGTTGTACACTTGCTGCATCTCTTTTTTACTCTACATGTTATAAATTTTGTCCAGTAAGCACACGTAGTAACATGAAATAAGATTAGTTTCTCCTATATGACAAGCAGTGAGGTACCAGGCAACTTAGCTATCCATGATGGAATCTCTTGAACGCCATCATTATTTATCTCTACACGTTTGAGCTGTGCATTTGTCGATGGGTCTGGGAGTTGAGCTAGTAGGGCAGTGGCCTTGGTCCAAAGTAGTAGAAGTAGCACAAAAAATATTTTGAGTGTAGGCATTTCCTTGCTCAAGCCTACCTACCAGAATCGCCAGTGCTTGAAAGGAAAAGTGAAGGAAAAACATAGGAATTGGAAAGTTTCCTATGGTACTACTATTCATGCATTTGGTTTAAAGGAATGGAGCAAAGGAAAACTGTAGGATTTGTTCCTTTAGTGTCTCCTTCAAAGAAAAACCATAGGAATTTTAATATCCACTTGTCCTCCTTTTCAAATTCCTATTCATGAAGCATAAGACTAAGAGATAGTAGCATAATAGCATTATAACCGTACATTTTCTTGTGGTTTGACTTCATCTCACCATGCTTCTTTGCATCATGTAATCTTCCAATTCTTGTGAACCAAACACCCAGATTGGCAGAAACATGTGTTTTTAAATTCTCTATTTTGCACGTGCATTCCTGTCCTATTCCTGTGTATTTCCTATCCCTGCATTGTTAGAATCCTCAAATTCAAACAAGCCCTTACACAATTACTTCTGCTACAGATATGTGTCAAACAAAACCTTGTGTGGTTTGTCCCGCTCCTGCTGCGCTGTGTTGCACCCCTGTTCAGCTGCTCCAATGACGGAAGGGTTCACCACAGCAGGGATCCGCTCTCTAGACTGTCTTTAGCCGCCTTAGATCTTCTTCCCCGCTGGCGGCAACCACGTCAACTACATTACCATCGTCAACTGAGAAGATGACCTTGAGGACTACATGGGTCCACAAGAGAGGTCGCACTCTTCCGCGTCTGCTTACGTTATGCATCGGTTAATATGATGACATGCTACTTTATCGTCATGTTCACCTATTACACTCCGAGTCAGGTCCAAACTAATGCTAAAATTTGAGTTTTTAAATGGTTGTGGGGTACATATCAGGGTAACAATCAGTACTACCTTTCTACTATCTGGTTAATCTTGGGTGTCTATTATGAGTTTCATGTTGGGTGCAAACAAACATTAAAGGAGCCATTATTTGTATTTTTTAACTAAAGCTATTATCTGCCTGCTATCATTGGTTTTGGGTCTATCCACAGTTTGCTACCATCACGCTGGATTTGTGCATGCACTCCTTACATAATCTCACTATGTTTTATTCCTATACATGTCAGTTATTGTGCACAATGGAACTGAACATGTAGAGAAAAAGAGACGAGCCTTGCGTGGAAAAAAAATATCATGCAGACGTCGCTCCAGGGTGGGCGCAAACCACCCATTTCGGATTGTAATCAAGAGGAAGATAACTGTTCTAAGGGGGATTCAAAAGGAGAAGACCACTCCTATTTAGCCCTTGAGGTCTTCGATCTAACTTGGCATGCTGATGTTGGTAATATCATGCATATGGTGCCTTGCATTGCTTACATTATACATCAAATATGCCATCTACTTAGTTTAGACATGCTTTGTGTGAATGCCATATGTTCAGTTTCTTTATCGTATATGTGAATCATGCAATGCCATCTTGTTTAGCCATGCATCATATATGTGAATTTTGCAATGCCACCCTGGTTAGCCAGTCATCTTATATGTTAATTATATCATGCCATCATTTTTTATTACGTATTAAATTTGTCAACAATTTTAGTACATTCAATTACTCTACCTATGCATCAGCCATTCAGCACGGTGATGGAAAAATCCAGAGTGGAAACAAGGTTTTCAGAGCAGACAATGCTATCAAACGAAGTGCATGTCTTGCTGGTTATGGATAGAGGAGGATTCAGAGACAGATGACCAGTCCTATTCCCCCCAGGTGCATGATCTAAATTGGTCGGGTTATGTTGCTCATATTGTGCGTATGGTATCTTGCATTGCTATGTCATTTGCTTAGTTTAGACATGCTTTGTGTGAATGCCACCTGTTTAGTGTATAATTACCATATATGTGAATTATCCAATGCCATGTTGTTGCAAGACATTATATATGTGAATTATGCAATGCTATCTTGTTTCCAGGCATTATATATGTGAATTATGCAATGCCATGCTGTTTAGCCAAGCGTCATATATGTGAATTATACCATGTTGTCCTTTTTTTGTATTTCTCATTGCATTTCTCGACAATGTTCGTATATTTAATTGCTCTTCCTGTGCATCAGCCATTTGAATTGGTGATGGAGAAATGTGGAGTGAAAACAAGGTCTTCAGAGCAGACAATGCTACCTACTGAACAGATATCTTGCTAGTTACAGATAGCTCTTGTCAGGACCCCGATCCTAAGTCACACCGATTTAGCATGTAACACATCATATCACTTTGTGGCCTCACGCATGGTATTCCCACGGGTGCCACCTTACCTGGTCCGGGACCGTTTGCGCCTTTTGGCTCACGTATATGATAGTGTCGCTAGCATCCATGTGACAAAGAACCCGGGCCGACATGACTAGTCATAAACCCAAGGTGGTGCTAACCTATAGGGACAGGCATACATGACCCAACAACGAACGTGTCAGTCATCAACGTATGAACCCAAGTCGTAATAGGCTACAAGGACTTAAAGGAACAACACGTAACATTTCCCCGAAGGGACAGACACATGAACGAAGAAGGACACATGCCGACCAGCCTAAGTTTTCCGGAGTGGTAGCAAGCTACCATGGCTCAATGGAAGCACTAGGAGACATTTCCCAGTAACAAGGGTGCCAAGAATAAACAATTAGGTTGTCGGATCCCACACATACCAAGCATTTCAAAATCATACACATAATATGCTCGATATGTGTAATTACAACATGGCATCACAACAAAACTCTACAACTCAAAGTATTTATTCATTAGGCTCCGAGGAGCCAGATATTACAAACATGGGTCTCATGACCCAACATACAAGTCGTACAAGCAAAAAGCACATGCAGAAGCTTAACTTGTTTGAGTACAGACAACTACAAATGAAAAAGGCTGAGATGCCTGACTATCTACAAGACCCTGCCGAGGGCACAAGATCGTAGCTATGGTAACAAGCTAAACATCGATGTCCATGCGGAACTACTAGTGAGACTGAAGTCTCTCTGCAAAAACACAAATTAAGCAAACATGAGGACGAACGTACCGAGAAAGACTTACATCAGAACTATCTACATATGCCCCAGTATCGATAAAGTGGGTGGTGGAGTTTAACTACAGCAAGCCAACTTTGACTCGGTGGCTATCCTATACTACGGCTGCTGGTAACTCTTTTGAGGTGGCGCACACGAGTCCACATATTCACCAATCAATACACCACTATGGATTCGCTCCCGTCTCCCTATGAGAATGCCATCCATAGCACTCACGCTTATCTTGTGCATTTTAGAGTATCCACTTTCACTTGTCTATGAACTGTATAAGAAACCCAGAAGTCCTTTACAGCGGACGCAGCTATTCAAATAGATCATTTATAACCCTGCAGGGGTGTACTTCTTCACACACGCTCTCGCCACTTACCGCCATGTACACTTCATGTATCTCGGCAACCTGCAAGCGGAAGCCTGGCGAGGGTGTCGGCCACGACCTGACTAACCACACAAGTCCCTAGTCCAGTTTTAGTGCCTATTCAGGCTCCATCCACAGTGAATTCGTCCGAGGTTTCCACTACGGCCCCGAACAATGTGTGTAGGGTTCCCGAGGCACCAAACGGGCGTCCCGGTACACCGTGCCATGTGCCTACCGCATCACAGCCCACTCCTCAGGTCAGCGCTACGCACGGCCTCCAACATACTACAAATACCAAAAACTACTTGCAACTCCTGGACAGAGGACAGGGGTGGTTAATAAGTCGAGAGAGTCAATTAAGGATCCCAATGTGTGGTAGTAGCTGTTCATGGATCACAAACACAGAACTCAGTTCTTGAGGACGGTTTCAATGAGACAAACCACCATGTACTCCTACATGGCCTCTCACTGCTACCTTTACCAAATCATGTTCACACACTTAGCTCTCAACAGTAAGACATGTTCACCACATTCCGATTCATCCCCGATGAATCAGACCTGACTCAACTCCAAGCAGTAGCAGGCATGACAACAAGCATGAATAATTAGGCATATGAGGGCTCAAACAACTCTTACTCATGCTAGTGTGTTCCATCTATTTACTGTGGCAATGGCAGGTCATGCAAAGGAAAGGGGTTCAACTACCGCAGCATATAACAGTTGAATTGTTGTTGTCGTAAGAAGTAAAAGAGAGCAGGAGCGAGAGAGTGGGATTTTATTGGAATGAACAAGGGGGTTTGCTTGCCTGGCACTTCCGAAGATAGTATATCTCTTCATCAGTGGTGTCATCGAACTCATCGTCGGAACCACGCCTATTGAGAGGGAACAAGCACCGACAAGCAAAGAAGAAACACAATCAATGCAATGCAACAATATGGTGCATGAATGTGACATGGCAATATGCAGTTATTTGAGCTAATGCAGGTAGCTAAATGAAGTCTATATGAACCAAGGGTTCATATGCGAACTCCATATCAAGCATTTAAAATGCCATTATCATGTTTTGATTTAAACAGCAAGGTTAAGTTGCTTTATCATGCATGAAACCAGTACCAATGGATAGATTGGATTTTTCTGATCATTTTTCATATATAATTTATTTCATTCTAAGTTATAGATTATTTTCTATGATTTTTAGAAGTTTTAACTATTTTCTAGAATTTTCTGATTAATTAGAATTAAACTAATTCCAGAAAAGGATTTATGGCATCAGCATTGCGTCACGGTGATGTCAGTAGGTCAACTGGGTCGGCTAGGTCAAACCTGACGACTTGGACCCACACATAAGTGTCTTAGGGCTGGTTTGGGTGGATGACAGGTGGGACCGGTCAACGCTGACTTGGTCAAAGTCAAAGCTGACATGTGGGGTCTGCAATATTAGCACTAATCTAAACAGGAATTAAACTAACCTAAACAGGCACAGGGGCGCACATGGCAGTGGCTCTGGGTGTTTAGCAGGGTCATTAGTGCTAACTTAACCGGGATTTGGCCGGCGGCTCGTCGCCGGCGAGGTTAGTGGTGGCAAAGTGCGTCGGGTTTTGCCCTTCATTGACCAAATGGACGGCGGAGGGGCCCGGCGTGGAGCTGATGCTCATCTGTGTCTAAAGGAGCAGGCAACATCGGTTGCAACTACGACGGGCGGTGATCGGTGTACGGGTTAGCACAGCGAGGCACTATGCTTGGCTAGTGAGCGAGCTAGGCATCTGGGCGGACTCTTGGGAGCACAGAGAGCATGAGGACACGCTCAAAAGCAAGCGGCGGCAGCTGTGGCCACGAGGGCGAGATAGCCAGCGGCGGTGATCTTTCAGCTTTGGTGAAACGGCGGCTGCAAGGCACAATCGAGCTCGAGGAGAGGGGGTTCCGATGCGGGAGCTCACGGTGGTTGCAGAGGCGTCGACGTGGGCTCGGGGGAGGCTCGGAGCAAAAGGCACGACGGTGGTGATCTCGACATCCTGAGGTTGAAGACGAGGACGGTGAGGGTGTTGTAGCGCATCCTACGATGCTTGGCTTGTCGAGGGGGTAGAAGACGTCGATGCAGAGCATCTTGGTGCGTCAGCGAGGCGTGGGTTGGCCGGTGGACACAATGGCAGCGAGCGGCGGCGAAGGCGGCGCTCGGGTATGGTGCGGGAGAGAGCAGAGGAGGGGAAGGAGCACGAGAGAGAGGTCGAGGCGGGGTGCATGGCACTCTAGGCCGACTCCAGCAATGGCAAGCAGGCAGGAGGTGGCCGAGCGCGTGCTCGCGAACTCCGGGCACACGGCTCTCATCCTTATGGAGAGAGGAGGGAGATGACTGGCAAGAGGGCCTGGTGGGCTGGGTTGCTTCGGCTGGGCCAAGTGGGCTACATAGGTATGGCCAGGTAGTTCTCTCTCTCTCTCTCTGTCTCTCTCTTTCCCTTCTATTTTGCATTTTTTGTAATTTGTTTTGATTTAGTTTTAGACACTAAATCATTTTTTTTGCTTCGGATAATTCTGGTAGGGACTAGTTGGATTATTCCAAAGCTCTTCACCAAAGATCAGAATTATTGGACATATATTAATTAATTAACAAATATATATCCAATGCAAATAGTTATTGATTTAATTCAAGGGCCCAAAATAAATATCTCTGAGATTCCAAAAAAATTGTTTTGGGTTTTACCTCTTGCCAATATTTTCAGAGACTAAGAGGAACATTTTCTTGGACTTCTTTCAAAAGATTTTAATGTTGATTATTTCTAAAGTGATTTCTGAGGGTTTCAACTAACCTCAATTCAACTTTCAGAATTTAGACATGATGCATGATGCTCTCAAATGTAACTAATATAATTATTTACAGACAAGTATTCTAGGGCTGTGACAACTCACCCCCACTAAAGAATAATCTCATCCCAAGATTCAAGACGTGATGTAAGAAGACAAAGGGGACACAAACTGACACAATCTTCATTATGCAATTGCTCTTCTCGAAGATGTTGATTCATTGCATCATCTTGATCTTGACATCTTTGCTTTCGAGACATTGATGCCAACACTATGGTGACAAAAGGAAACTCTACATGAATCGATCTTCTTGGAGATCGAGCAACTCACGATCAACTCACAGAATGAGGCATAATAACATCTCTTGAGATGAGACACAAAACACACATCAGGGGTGATGGAAAGTAAACATATGATGCAGGTTCAATTTGGTAGGCAACAATTCCACCCTGGAATAAGATGGTGCATGGGGTCAAAGTAGCGAGGAGATAATTGCCAAGATTCCATAACGGGACACCTCGGGGGAGGTGACTCATAGAATTATTCCCTTGAGTGGCAAAAAGAATTACTTTTGATACAGAGGTCATCGAAACTCTCTATACCAGCCTAAGGAAAATCATAGTTGATCCTTTCAAAGAGTTCGAAGAAATGACATACTCAGACTAGAATGGATGATGTGGACTACCTTGTTGAAGACAACACAATGGATGATTTTTGCTTATCATCAAAACTGGATGGGACCCATGGTAGGACCACTTCTGAAGATGATCCTGAACAACAATTACTACGAAGGGCAGCCCATGGGGAATTGGCACAATAGCGGTGCAAGCTGGGAACAAAATGTCAATGATGGCCCGAGATTCAGATCTGGTTAATAACAGGATACTTCAGACTCAACATGTCTGAAAGGAAGAGTTGCAACACAAATCGACGAGATAACGTTGCGAGATTCTCGGGAAATGGACTATTGTAGTAAGCTCCAAAACATGAGCTGGTTCTGCTACACACATGTGAACACGCTGTCTGAGACAAGCATGACCACATAGTAGTCTTACAACGAAACACTACCGAGCTCAGGTGGGGAACCATCATCGAGGATAGCAAAGTCCTTACTTAAGTCATGATTAGCTCTTACGAAGGAACTTCTTCTCCTTGAACAAGTCAATCAGTGGCTTGGTGTGTTAGGGATACATATAGAATGAAGGTTGCAAGTCTCCAGACCATAGGATACTTCGCACATATGCATGACTGACTTGGAATGATTCCATAGGAAACAAAACAAACCTTTCTCAAATTCATGGCGGCAACTTGCACCTATTGCTAGTGAACTTGGAGAAAGTCACTTCTTACACCAAACATATACTTCATGAACGGGACATGAAGATAATACTTATAAAAGTTTCCAACACTAACTTAGATGTTCAACATCAATCATGGACAAAATGAAATTGTTGTCAATGGGATCAACAACAATCCATCCATGCTTCCATATAGGTGGAATTCCAAAACTATGTGAACAAGGCGATAGTGCTGGTCAGACCCAAAATGTATAATGGTGTATGCTCGAGGGACAGCCACGAGTAAGAAAACATTACAAACATCATTGGTTCTGATTTATTTGACGATAGCCCATACACAAATCAAAGATTTGGGTAAGGCAATAGGTCCAACAATTGATCACGAGGACCAATCAATGAAGATATCATCTTTCTTCAACACACATACACAAAAAATATCCCTTTGGAATGAACTAAGTTAGGCAAAGATTTTATCTTCCAACTCTCCAAGTTGTTGTTTAGCTCAACCAACTAGTCCAGGGTATTCGACATGGAATCTTGGAGAATGGGTGGCTTACAAGAAACCAACTTGATCACAAGTTCAACATAACAGTCATGGGACAACTTGGTGATACTTCCGAGAAGATAATCGGAAAATCACGAACCACCGTTATGTTATTACGCTCGAGAACAATCTTGCTCTTCAGGTAAGATGATATGATCAAAAGAGCAAGGAATTAACATAATCCAAACTCATTGTTCGAAGAGTGCACCAGGAAAATGGACCACGTAGCACAATCTATCTTAGAATGATGATTCAATAACCAACATGCTAATAATGAAATTATTGTCCTTTAACTACTAAGCAACACGGTTGCTAGGAGTATTGATTTCACACATCACAATTCACTTGTCAGTATTCTGGTTACAATAACACGGAGACCAAGGAATGAACGACGATGGCGAGAGGTATCACTGTATCAAGAGTTCATAGGAGGTGGTGCAATTCCCATGACATTCCTGACATAAAGATGGTAATATCCCAAGATAGAATAGATCAAAGGCTGGATTGGCAATTTGATCTGCGGAATATAATTGCTTTGACCCAATCCCAGATATGGATGAGGTACTAGAGTTTGTTTCTCCTAGTCATTCCAAAATAGGACTATTTAACGGACCACATGAATAATAGGCATCTATGAACACGATTGCACTACTACTCCTGACTATCACTTGATATACGGAGATCAGAACACAACTAAAGAGGAACAACTCAAAGGAACATATGTTTTTCTGAGTTGTGGATGCATAGATTAACATGTCGAACGAGTTCAACATATTTCTTCTGGATAACCCATGCAGAAAGGTAGAACTGGCAGAGTGGCAATATAGAATAGGGAACTCATCGAGAGCACTCTTGTTGTGATCTTTTGGTTCAAAGAACTTCTGCCATAAGTAGTTCATGGTATTTGGAAGAAGGAAATACCACGGACCTCGAGGACTATCGCAAGGTTACTAATATCCTAAAGGTACGAGCAACACTATCAATAGGAAGTAAGTAGAGTGAATCATGGGTTCAAGCACCCATAGATGGAATACCTACTAACTAAATGCCATCACCGGTGCTTTTGAGAATCATGGCCAGAATCATCACTTTGGGAAAACTAATCATGGCTAGATTATTAGGTGGTTGTCTGAGACACCTAGGGTCATAATAATAGCTCCAACATATATGTGGAGGAAATGGAGTACCTCAACTCAGCAATTAGTGTGGTCAATCTGGCCCAGAAGGATCATCGGGAATGGGAAGAAGGGATTTGAAAATGCATCGGACTATTTAGAAACTTGGGATGACTCGGATGGCATAACAGCTGCAAATGCTCAAAAATATTTGAGACATCCTGCAAAATGGTGGTATAACCACTCAATATCACAACATCAAGGTTTTGAGACAACTGTTAACACACGGAAGTACTAGAAACTGAACTGAGACTTGAATCCATCAATCCTATTAGTCTATGGATTAGTAACATGCCATCCTGATAGATAGATGAGACGGCCTAGTTCTTAATCCCTGTAGAAAAGAAGAGGTTGACTCAGATCAGAAGGGCATAAGGTAATGGAGTAAAAAGAGCCTTACGTTCCCTTCCACAATCAATTCCCTTATATAACTAAAGCATTTCTAGACTCAACTTTGACCAGTTTGGCTTGGTAATCCTACAGGCAATGAGGCTCGGATGCCAAAGCTGTCAAGACCCCGATCCTAAGTCACATTAATCTAGCATCTAACACATCATATCACTTTGCGGCCTCACGCACGGCATTCCCACGGGTGCCACCTTACCTGGCCCGGGACCGTTTGCGCCTTTTGTCTCATGTATATGATAGTGTCGCTAGCATCCATATGACAAAGAACCCGGGCCGACATGACTAGTCGTAAACCCAAGGTGGCGCTAACCTACATGGACAGGCATACATGACCCAGCAACGAACGTGTCAGTCCTCAACGTATGAACCCAAGTCGTAGCAGGCTACAAGGACTTAAAGGAACAACGCGTGACATTTCCCCGAAGGGACAAACACAGGAACGAAGAAAGGACGCATGCCGGTCAGCCTAAGTGTTCCGGAGTAGTAGCAAGCTACCATGGCTTAGTGGAAGCACTAGGAGACATTTCCTGGTAAGAGAGGCTACCAAGAATAAACAACTAGGTTTTCGGATCCCACACATACCAAGCATTTCAAAATCATACACACAATATGCTTGATATGTGCAAATACAACATGGCATCACAACAAAACTCTACTACTCAAAGTATTTATTCATTAGGCTCCGAGGAGCTAGATATTACAAACATGGGTCTCATGACCCAACATACAAGTCATACAAGCAAAAAAGCACATGTCGAAGCTTAACTTGTATGAGTATAGACAACTACAAAGGAAAAAGGCTGAGAAGCCTGTCTATCTACAAGACCCTGCCGAGGGCACAAGATGTTAGCTGAGGTAACAAGCTAAACGCCAAAGTCCATGCGGAACTACTAGTGAGACTGAAGTCTCTCTGCAAAAACATAAATTAAGCAAACATGAGTACAAATGTACCTAGCAAGACTTACATCAGAACTATCTACATATGCATCAGTATCAACAAAGGGGGTGGTGGAGTCTAACTACAGCAAGCCAGCTTTGACTCAGTGGCTATCCTATACTACGACTGCTGGTAACTCTTTTGAGGTGGCGCACACGAGTCCACATATTCACCAATCAATACACCACTATGGATCCGCTCTCGTCTCCCTACAAGAATGCCATCCATAGCACTCACGCTTATTATCTTCCGCATTCTAGAGTATCCACTTTCACATGTCTATGAACTGTATAGGCAACCCAGAAGTCCTTTACCGCGGACGCGGCTATTCGAATAGATCATTTATAACCCTGCAGGGGTGTACTTCTTCACACACGCTCTCGCCACTTACCGCCATGAACACATCATGTATCTCGGCAACCTTCAAGCAGAAGCGTGGCGAGGATGTCGTCTAGGTTTATCGCCTATTCAAGTTCCATTGGCAGGGAGTTCGGCCGAGGTTTCCACTACGGCCCCAAATGATGTGTGTAGGGTTGCTGAGGCGCCAAACGGGCGCCTCGGTACACCGTGCCACGTGCCTACCGCATCACAGCCCACCCCTCGGGTCAGCGCTGCGCACGGCCTCCAGCATACTACAAACACCAAAAACTACTTGCAACTCCTGGACAGAGGACAGGGGCAGTTAATAAGTCGAGAGAGTCAATTAAGGATCCCAATGTGTGGTAGTAGCTATTCATGGATCACAAACACAGAACTCAGTTCCTGAGGACGGTTTCAATGAGACAACCCACCATGTACTCCTACATGGCCTCTCACCGCTACCTTTACCAAATCGTGTTCACACACTTAGCTCTCAAGAGTAAGACATGTTCACCACATTCCAATTCATCCCAGATGAATCAGACCTGACTTAACTCTGAGCAGTAGCAGGCATGACAATAGGCATGAATGAGTAGGCACATCAGGGCTCAAATAACTCCTACTCATGCTAGTGGGTTTCAACTATTTACTGTGGTAATGACAGGTCATGCAAAGGAAAGGGGTTCAACTACCATAGCATGTAACAGTTGAATCGTTGTTGTCCTAACAAAGTAAAAGAGAGCAGGAGTAGGAGAGTGGGATTGTATCGGAATGAACAAGGGGGTTTGCTTGCCTGGCACTTCCAAAGATAGTATATCTCTTCATCGGTGTCATCAAACTCATCGTTGGAACCACGCCTACTGAGAGGGAACAAGCACCGACAAGAAAAGAAGAAACACAATCAATGCAATGCAACAATATGGTGCATGAATGTAACATGGCAATATGCTGTGATTTGAGCTAATGCAGCTAGCAACAATTTAAATGAAGTCCATATGAACCAAGGGTTCATATGCAAACTCCATATCAAGCATTTAAGATGCCATTATCATGTTTTGATTTAAACAGCAAGGTTAAGTTGGTTTATCATGCATGAAACCAGTACCAATGGATAGATTGGATTTTTCTGATCATTTTTCATATATAATTTATTTCATTCTGAGTTATAGATTATTTTCTATGTTTTTTAGAAGTTTTAACTATTTTCTGGAATTTTCTGATTAATTAGAATTAAACTAATTCCAGAAAAGGATTTACGGCATCAGCACTATGTCAGGGTGACGTCAGCGGGTCAACTGGGTCGGCCAGGTCAAACCCGACAGCTGGGACCCACACGTTAGTGTCTTAGGGCTAGTTTGGGTGGATGGCAGGTGGGAACGATCAACGCTGACTTGGTCAAAGTCAAAGCTGACACATGGGGTCCACAAGATTAGGACTAATCTAAACAGGAATTAAACTAACCTAAACAGGCACAGGGGCCCACATGTCTGTGGCTCTGGGGGTGTTTAGTGGGGTCATTAGTGCTAACTAAACCGGGATTAGGACGGCGGCTCGTCACCGATGAGGTCAGTGGCGGCGAAGCGCGTTGGGTTTCGCCCTCCATCGACCAAATGGACGGCGGAGGGGCCCAACATGGAGCTGATGCTCGTTCGCGTCCAAAGGAGCAGGCAGTATCGGCTGGGGTGGTCCATAGCGTCCGCTGCAACGACAAAGGGCGGCTGCCGGAGTATGGGTTAGCACGGCGAGGCACTACGCTTGGCTAGCAAGCGAGCTAGGCATCTGGGCGGACTCCTGGGAGCACAGAGAGCACGAGGACACGCTCAAAAGCGATCATCAGCAGATGTGGCCACGGCGGCGAGATGGCCGGCGGCGGTGAGCTTTCGCCTCCGGTGAAACGGCGGCTGCACGGCATAATCGAGCTCGAGGAAAAGGGGGTTCCGATGCGGGAGCTCACGGTGGTTGCAGAGGCGTCGACGTGGGCTCGTGGAGGCTCGGAGCAGAAGGCACGGCAGTGAGGATCTCGGCATCCCGAGGTTGAAGATGACGGCGGTGAGGGCGTTGCAGCGCATCCTGCGATGCTTGACTTGTCGAGGGGATAGAGGACGTTGAGGGAGTCCTGGACTAAGGGGTCCTCGGGCGTCCGGCCTGTTATCTATTGGGCCGGACTGATGGGCTGTGAAGACATGAAGATCGAAGACTGTACCAGTGTCCGGATTGGACTCTCCTTGGTGTGGAAGGCAAGCTTGGCCACCGACTATGAAGATTCCTTCTTATGTAACTGACTCTATGTAAACCCTAGATCCCCCCGGTGTCTATATAAACCAGAGAGGGTAGTCCGGAAAGGAGATACCCATTACCATAGTCATATAGGCTAAGCTTCTAGGGTTTAGCCATCACAATCTCGTGGTAGATCAACTCTTGTAACACTCATATTCATCAATATCAATCAAGCAGGACGTAGGGTATTACCTCCATAGAGAGGGCCCGAACCTGGGTAAACATCGTGTCCCCTGTATCCTATTACCATCGATCCTAGACGCACAGTTCGGGACCCCCTACCCAAGATCCACCGATTTTGACACCAAAATTGGTGCTTTCATTGAGTGTCCCACTGTGTCATCGATGAAAGGTTCGATGGCCCCTTCAATCGTCTATAGCGACACTGTCCAAGTAGAAACCTTCCTCCCCGGACAGATTTTCATGTTCGGCGGCTTCATACTGCGGGCCAACTTGCTCGGGCATCTGGAGCAGATCGATAGCTACGCCCCTGGCCACTAGGTCAGATTTGGAAGCTTGAACTACGTCACGGATATCCGTGGAGACTTGATCTTCAATGGATTTGAGACCGCAGTGATCGTTCCCCCTCGCTCCGAGGAACATGACTTAAGTCTATCATCGGATCACATCCAGGAGATGGTCCCTGTTGCTGCAACGGCCTTAGAACCAGAGCAGATCATGCCATCCCAAGCCACAGAGTCTGCGACATTGGAGCTGTACATGGACTCAGCACCCCGCGATATCTGCGTCAATGGAACTCTGGATTCGTCTTCGGCTATAAATTCCGGACCATATACGCTTGCGGACACCGAGCTAGATCGGTTATCGATCTTCGAATTCAGTGCCGCAGACGTTTTTCAACACTCACCTTTGGGAGATGTGCTAAACACTTTAAAGAACCTGTCATTCACGGGAGACTCGCAGCCGAACTATCTCCGGTTCGAACTAGGGGCTGACGACGGAGAATTTTGTTTCCCATCCGCCACCCACTTCATAGCAACTGTCGAGGACTTAACCGACATGCCCACTCCTGGCTCCGCAGACATTAACGTTACAGACGATGATGCAGATAAGTAGCAAGGCCAAGACCAGCCAGTCATCAGGTGCAAGACGGCCACCCCTTCACATGACGTGTACATGATTGATACACCTAAAAAGCCTCGCGGCAAAGACAAGGGAGATCCAGTTAAAACTCCTGAGTCACAGTCTAAGTTTCGGCCCCCCAAGTCACACCGCAGCAAAAATGGCACTCGAGAAAATAGTACTCCAGACGGTGCCGAAATCAATGAAAACCCTGTGGGAGCAACATTCGAGCAGGAGGAACAGGAAAACGGGCAAACCAGCCCCGACGTACAGGCCCTGCCCAGCGACGGTTCAGAGGACGACAACTACCTTCCGCTCTCTGAAGATGAAGTAAGCCTCGGCGACGAAGACTTCATCGTACCCGAAGAGCCCCTCGAACAGGAGCACTTCAAGCACAGGCTGATAGCTACGCCAAGGAGCCTGAAAAAGAAGCAACAACAACTTCAAGCTGACCAAGACCTACTCAATGACAAATGCACCGAAGTCCTGGTCGCCGAAGAATATGGCCTCAGTGGCCCAGCCAAAAGCTACCCAAAGCACAGATCTACCAGTCCGATGAAGGGGCGTTGGAGCCCATACCATCGTCACACAATGCGGCAGGTCGCCGGCAACTCTGTCCAGATAAAGAGGCAACTCAAGCCGAAGACCACACCGCCCCACCTCGCCGTAAAGGAAAGAACAATGCAGGCCACGATTACCCAGACAACCTGTAGAGGGACTGGGACAATAGAGCAGGAAGCGCAAGGCCGATCTACGGATAACAAAAACATGCTTCGACACATGGCGATGGCTACCTAGTCGGACGTGTCACACCTCGCCGCGACCAGGCCGAAAACCTCAATGGGACTCCTTCGGAGTTAGGCCGCAGTGTGGCCCAACATAGAGGTGCCGCACACCCGCTTTGCTTCACTGATGAAGTAATGGGTCATGAATTCCCCGAAGGATTCAAACCTGTCAATATTGAATCATACAACGGGACAACCGATCCCACAGTATGGATAGAAGATTTCATCCTCCACATCCATATGTCCCATGGAGACGACCTCCACACCCTTAAATACCTCCCATTAAAACTAGAAGGACCAGCTCGGTACTGGTTAAGCAGCCTGCCCGAAAATTCCATAGGCAGTTGGAAGGACTTGGAAGAGGCCTTCCTCGATAACTTCCGAGGAACACATGTCTGGCGACCGGATGCCGATGACCTAAGTCACATTGTCCTATAGCCCGGCGAATCAGCCAGGGAGCTCTGGACCCGGTTCTTAGTAAAAAAGAACCAAATCATCGATTGTCCAGACGCGAAAGCCCTCGCGGCTTTCAGACACAGCGTCCAGGACGAATGGCACCTCGGCCAAGAAGGACCTAAATCCATGGCAGCTCTCATTGCTCTGATGACTCGCTTTTGCGCGGGAGAAGACAGCTGGCTCGCGCTTAGAAGCAATAGCGCCAACAACCAGGGCACCTCCGAAATCCGAGACGCCAACGGCAAGCCACAAGGAAGCAAAAACAATAGTCACAATGACAATGAAAGATCAGGCGACACAGCGGTCAATGCCAGATTCAGCAACCCCAAGCCCGGTCAGCGGAAGAAGCCATCCAAGGCGAGTCAAGATGAACCATCCAACCTGGACAGGATTTTGGACCGACCCTGCCAGATTCACAGCCACCCCGATAAACCAGCTAATCATACCAACAGAAAATGCTGGGTCTTTAAATAGGCCGGCAAGCTCAATGCCAAAAACAGGGGAAGGAAGCCGCCAAGCGATAGGGATGACGGAAAGGTGCACCAACAAAAAACCGGGAGTCTGAAGCAGTCTCCACCCGAGTATCAACTACCCCTAGAATGGAAATAGCAACCCGGCTTCCGCTGCCCACTCCGTACACCTACAAAGTTTGTACCGCGCGTACATCATTATGCACTCAAGATACCATGGGCATTGGCGGAAGCACAATACAGACAAGCCGGCAAGCACTCTAGTAACTTTTTCTATACATAATTATTTATTTTCTTTTTTTTTATTTCCTCTTTCGATACCCTTTAAAAAAACAGGTGACGAACAGTTTAAAAATCAGAAACTGGCTCTATCGGAGTCCGGATCCGTACACTCACCTAAGGGGCTATGTCCATCAAGGATTCCCCCACCGGGGACTGGCGGCGCAGACATGCGACAGGAGGTCCAAAATAACTTTTTGTAGACCGCACTCTCTATTTTTCGAGCATGTACTATGCCTATTCCTCCGCCTCCAACCCCGAGCATGTCAAATAGCTGGGGGATGGCTTATATATATATATATCATAAGTAATCATCGGCATATCGCTCAGTTACCAGTAAACAATATCCGAACTAATCATCCGTATGGTTTTCCCGACAAATATGGCTCCTATGGATATTTCACAGAAATACCTTGGCCTAATCTGCTAGGGGCTCGGTGTGGGAACAAATGAGTTGCTAGTAAAAGTCTGAACAGCTCTATAGCATACTTCGGCGTCGCAAGTTTGGCCTTATATGCATCAGCTCCGAATCATTGTCTTGGGTCAATAGTTGGGTTGCCCGGCTCCTGTGCTTGCTACCCTACATTCCGCTCTATCGGCTTGGGTAGTAAAGGGAGAATTACTGCGATTGTGCCCTGGTCTAAACCGGATGAGCACCTCAGTAGAGAAAGCTGAAAACTGACTGTCATGATGTGGTGTGAGCTGGTCAACCACTTGAAGACTTATCAGAATCTTTAGTGATTCTCTGTGTCACACGAGGGATCTTTTTCAGATCAAATATGTAAGGCACCATACGTCGCATACATACCAGGGGCCATGTCATAGCCCCACCATAAAACTCCTATGGCTAAGTGAAAGTGTTAACGCCTTATAGTCTGATTGCCAGGTTCGCCGCATTATCACCTCCTTCATGGACCAAGACGTTGGATAAAGAGTGATTAAATGCTTTTCCAAACACCCTCGTACTTCCTACGTGGGGGCTTAATCCGACGACTGGAAAACTTCCAGACTATATCAAAACAGTCGCACTGGAGGAATTCAAGCTTTCAAGCAAAACATAAATAGATTAACTATAAAATTGTCTTTTACAATTTTCACTCGAACATTATGTCTTTCGAGAACTACCTCTCTACAAAGCGAGCAGCCTCTAGGATGTCTTCAAAATAATGTTCCGGTTCCGGACGGTCCTTGCCTTTGGGTGGACCCTTCGTCACAACATCGATGGCCTTCATCTTCCCCCAGAACATCTTGACTCGGGCGAAAGCCATCCGTGTACCCTCAATGCACGTTGACCGCTTCACAGCGCCGATACGCGGCACCGCGTCAACAAGCCTTTGCACTAAACCGAAATAGCTATTTGGAACAGGCTCGGTTGGCCACAACTAGACTACGACGTCCTTCATGGCAGCACCGGACATCCTATGAAGTTCGGCCCATTGGGACATCTATTCATTAAGCAACAAAGGGTGCTTTGACGCGCCAAACTGCGACCAAAAAAGCTTCTCCATTGAATATCCATCCCGCACTAGGTAATACTGCGCCGCATTGGCAGAACTCTTCGGCAAGTCCAAGAACTCGTACGGAGAACTCCATACTTGGTTGAGCTGGGCATAGAACTCATTCGGAGAACTCCGTACTTGGCTGAGCTGGGCATAGTTCAGGTCGCCGAACTTAGTTCGCAGTAGAAAGGGCTTTCCAGCCGCAATCTCCCTCGCCTGTCGAACCTCCTCACAGGCCGATCTGCATCTTCTCCTCATCTTGGCGCCGTGTAGCTCGTTGGGCTTCTAATTCAGCCGATGCCTTTTCGGCAGCAGCATTGCTACACCGGGCCTGCTCCTTGGCCTAGGCCAGCTCCGCTAGAAGAACTTCAACGGTGGCAACACCATCTGCAGCCAAATTTTAGCATCATGATTACACCACAAAAATGTATGAGGATTGCACCGAATACATACCTTGCGACTCGTCAAGACGCATATTGATTAAAGCAAGATCATCCCCTGCCACATGAAGCTTTGGCTGCAAATTGATAACCCACAAGTATAGGGGATCGCAACAGTTTTCGATAAGTAAGAGTGTCGAACCTAACGAGGAGCTAAAGGCAGAACAAATATTCCCTCAAGTTCTATCGACCACCGATACAACTCTACGCATACTTGGCGTTCGCTTTACCTAGAACAAGTATGAAACTAGAAGTACTTTGTAGGTGTTTTTGGATAGGTTTGCAAGATAATAAAGATTACGTAAATAAATAGTAGGGGCTGTTTAGGTAAAGACACAACTAAGTTAGTTTTAGTAAAGAGCTTTTTGTTACGAGAAAGTTATTTGTCCCTAGGCAATCGATAACTAGACCGATAATCATTATTGCAATTCTATATGAGGGAGAGGCATAAGCTAACATACTTTCTCTACTTGGATCATATGGACTTATAATTGGAACTCTAGCAAGCATCTGCAACTACTAAAGATCATTAAGGTAAAACCCAACCATAGCATTAAAGTATCAAGTCCTCTTTATCCCATACGCAAACAACCTACTTACTTGGGTTTGTGCTTCTGTCACTCACGCCACCCACCATAAGAAAATCATGAACATATTGCAAACCGTACGGAGGGGATCCCTCACGCTTGCGTGACACGGAGAGCACCAACAATAAAACATGCAACTCAAACCAATCACGATCATCAAATAACCCATAGGACAAAACGGATCTACTCAAACATCATAGGATAGCCATACATCATTGGGAAATAATATATAGCGTTGAGCACCATGTTTAAGTAGAGATTACAGTGGGTAAGAGAGAGGCTACACCACTGCATACAGGGGGGAAGAATTGGTGATGATGGTGGTGAAGTTCTTGGTGAAGATTGCGGTGATGATGATGGCCCCCGGTGGCACTCCCGTGCCACCGGAAACGAGGGGGAGAGAGCCCCCCTCCTTCTTCTTCTTCTTCCTTGACCTCCTCCCTAGATGGGAGAAGGGTTTCCCCTCTGGTCCTTAGCCTCCATAGCATGGGAGGGGCGAGAGCCCCTCCGAGATTGGATCTGTCTCTCTGTCTCTCTCTGTTTCTACGTTCTCAGATTCTTCCTTTGACCATTTCTTATATTCCCGGAGATCCGTAACTCCGATTGGGCTGAAGTTTTAACACGATCTCTATCCGGATATTAGCTTTCTTGCGGCTAAAGAAGGGCATCAACAGCCTTACGGGGTGGCCACGAGGGTCAGGGGTGCGCCCCCCCTGCCTCGTGCCTCCCTCGGGCACTGTCTCGCCTGGATTTTTCTTCCCAAAAATCATATATATTCCAAAAAAAATTCTCCGTCAGGTTTTATCCCGTTTGGATACCGTTTGATATGGATATTCTGCGAAAGAAAAACATGCAACAAACAGGAACTGGCACTAGGCACTGGATCAATATGTTAGTCCCAAAAATAGTATAAATAGTTGCCAAAAGTATATGGAAGTTGTAGAATATTGGCATGGAACAATCAAAAATTATAGATACGACAGAGACGTATCAGCATCCCCAAGCTTAATTCCTACTCGTCCTTGAGTAGGCAAATGATAAAAAAGATAACTTTTGATGTGGAATGCTACCTAGCATAATCTTAATCACATATCTAATCATGGCGTGAATATTAAGATACGAGTGATTCAAAGCAATAGTTTATCATTTGACATAAAAACAATAATACTTCAAGCCTAGTAATAAAGCAATAATGTCTTTTCAAAATAACATGGCCAAAGAAAGTTATCCATACAAAATCATATAGTCTGGCTATGCTCCATCTTCACCACACAAAATACTCACATCATGCACAACCCCGATGACAAGCCAAGCAATTGTTTCATACTTTTGGAGTTCTCAAACATTTTCAACTGTCATGCAATACATGAGCGTGAGCGATGGACATAGCACTATAGGTGGAATAGAATGGTGGTTGTGGAGAAGAAACAAAGGAGAAGATAGTCTCACATCAACTAGGCGTATCAACGGGCTATGGAGATGCCCATCAATAGATATCAATGTGAGTGAGTAGGGATTTCCATACAACGGATGCACTAGAGCTATAAGTGTACGAAAGCTCAAACTAAAACTAAGTGGGTGTGGATCCAACTTGCTTGCTCATGAAGACCTCGGGCATTTGAGGAAGCCCATCATCGGAATATACAAGCCAAGTTCTATAATGAAAATTCTCACTAGTATAGGAAAGTGATAACTCAAGAGTCTCTCTATATAAAGAACATGGTGCTACTCTGAAGCACAAGTGTGGTAAAAGGATAGTAACATTGCCCCTTCTCTCTTTTTCTCTCATTTTTTTGTTTTTTGGTGGGCTTCTTTGGCATCTCTTTTTTATTTGGGCTTCTTTGGCCTCTTTTATTTTTTGTAAAGTCCGGAGACTCATCCCGACTTGTGGGGGAATCATAGTCTCCATCATCCTTTCCTCACTTGGGACAATGCTCTAAAAATGATGATCATCACACTTTTATTTACTTACAACTCAACAATTACAACTCAATACTTAGAACAAAATATGACTATGTGAATGCCTCCGGAGGTGTACCGGGATGTGCAATGATCTAGCGTAGCAATGACATCAAAAAACGGAGAAGCCATGAAAACATCATGCTAGCTATCTTATGATCATGCAAAGCAATATGACAGTGAATGCTCAAGTCATGTATATGATGATGATGGAAGTTGCATGGCAATATATCTTGGAATGGCTATGGAAATGCCATGAAAGGTAGGTATGGTCGCTGTTTTGAGGAAGGTATATGGTGGGTTTATGGTACCGGCGAAAGTTGCGCGGTACTAGAGAGGATGGCAATGGTGGAAGGGTGAGAGTGCGTATAATCCATGGACTCAACATTAGTCATAAAGAACTCACATACTTATTGCAAAAATCCATTAGTCATCGAAACAAAGTACTACGCGCATGCTCCTAGGGGGATAGATTGGTAGGAAAAGACCATCGCTCGTCCCCGACCGCCACTCATAAGTAAGACAATCAATAGATACCTCATGCTCCGACTTCTTAACATAACGGTTCACCATACACGCATGCTACGGGAATCATGAACTTCAACACAAGTATTTCTACAATCCAGAACTACCCACTAGCATGACTCTCATATCACCATCTTTATATCGCAAAACTATTCCAAGGAATCAAACATATCATATTCAGTGATCTACAAGTTTTATGTAGGATTTTATGACTAACCTTGTGAATGACCAGTTCCTGTCATCTCCCTAAATAGATATAAGTGAATAAAGAGAGTTTAATTCTTTCTACAAAAGATATGCCCACGCTCAAACAAATATAAGTGAAGCAAAAGAGCATTCTACAAATGGCGGTTTTCAATGTAAAGAGAAACAGGCAATCCAAACTTCAAATGATATAAGTGAAGCACATGAAGCATTCTATAAAGCCATACTCAAAATATATAAGTGAAGTGCATAGAGCATTCTATAAATAAACCAAGGACTATCTCATACCAGCATGGTGCATAAAAGAAAAATGAAAACTAAAAGCAAAAGACGCTCCAAGATTGCACATATCGCATGAACGAAACGAATCCGAAAACATACCGATACTTGTTGAAGAAAGAGGGGATGCCTTCCGGGGCATCCCCAAGCTTAGACGCTTGAGTATCCTTGAATATTTACTTGGGGTGCCTCAGTCATCCCCAAGCTTGATCCCTTGCCTCTCTTCCTTCTTCTCACATTGAGACCTTCTCGATCATCGAACACTTCATCCACACAAAACTTCAATAGAAAACTCGGTAAGATCCGTTAGTATAATAAAGCAAATCACTACTCTAAGTACTGTTGAAAACCAATTCATTTTTTTGCATTGTTTCTACTGTAATATAACTTTTCCATGGCTTAATCCACTGATATAAATTCATAGTTTCATCAAAACAAGCAAACTATGCATCAAAAACAGAATCTGTCAAAAACAGAACGGTCTGTAGAAATCGGAACATTCGCCATACTTCTGATACTTGAAAAATTCTTACAAAATTAGGAAAAATAAAAAATTTACATATAAAGACAGTGAAAAAAGAATAAGAACCATTTGACATACCAGTAAAAAACGAAAAATCGCGCACTACAACCAAAGTTTCTGTCCTGCACCGCACAAACCAACAAGCATTGTAAACATCCTAAAGGCAAACCTTGGCACATTATATTTATAATACAATGGGATTGTACAAGGGAATAATTATTTTTATTGAAAAGTTTCTGTAATCAAGATTCACAAAGTTTCCGTGAGCATGAACAAAGTTCAAGGCTAGCTCCCACTTCAACAATGCTCGTCTTTCTCACTTTCGCTTTTCTTTTTGAAAAAGTTTTGGGTTCCCCTCTTTATTTTTGTTGTTTTTAAACTATATAAAAGCACTCAACAGAAATAAATGACTCTCTAAAACTTCCGGCTTGTCTCCCTGGCAGTGCTTTCTTTAAAGCCATTAAGCTAGGCATATAGTGCTCAAGTAGTGAATCCACCCGGATCCCAAGGTATATCAAAGCCAATTTTAATTAACAATGATTTGTTATTTAGTAGTGAGCACAAAGCAACATATATCAAGCAAAGATGAAGTCTAACTCTCTTCCTATGCATCAGCATGTCATAAAAGAACAATTCATGCACACATAGTAAAGGCCAATGCATAGTATAAACAGTTTCTTGCAATTTTATCGTATTGGAAACATAGAGAGGTGGAGATATAGTTCCTCTCTCATAATAATTGCAAGTAGGAGCAGCAAGCACATGCATATTATATCTATCAAAATCATCATGTGTAGTAGTAAAAGGTAATCCATCAATATAATCCTTAATAAACACAAACTTCTCCGATATAGCGTAGTTGGGAGAATTCAAAAATATAATAGGACTATCGTGCATGGGTGCAATAGCAACAATTTAATGTTTATCATAAGGAACTATAGCAAGTTCATCTCCACAAGCATAATTCATATTGGCATCTTGGCCATAAGCATAGCAAGCATCATCAAAAAGGGATATTTCAAAAGAATCAACGGGATCATAGCAATTATCATAGCATTCATCCTTCGGTAAGCACGAAGGGAAATTAAAAAATGTATGAGTTGAAGAGTTACTCTTACTAGAAGGTGGGCACGAGTGATCAATCCTCTCTTCCTCCTTTTGTTCTTCGCTCTCCTCCTCATCTTTTTCATCCAATGAGCTCACAGTTTCATCAATTTCTTCTTCCATAGACTCCTGCAAAATATTAGTCTCTTCTTGGACAGCGGAGAGTTTCTCAATGAGTGCATCAATATAGGAATTGTATTCATAATTCTCATAGCAATATTTCAATATAGCAAAATTTCCAGGCCTATAAACATCATCATCAAAAGCTTCATACTTTTCAAACAAAGATTAAATTTCATAAGCACCCTTAAAAGCAACAAATTCTTCTATTTGTTCCACATCATAGTAATCATATATACCTCTAGCATAAGAAGCCAACGTTTAATTATCATTAAATTTGGATGAAAAGGGAAGGTGTGGAGCCTTCATCCTAGATCAACAAGTATAATCATATCTCAAGCATAGTTGCCTAGCATACCACTTCAACATATAAATTTGATCCCATAATAGTTTTCCTTTTTGAGTCAAGCGATAATCCCTAAAGTATTCACGTTGATCCAACATGTCTCCCATAACATAATTGAATGGGGTTTTCTCAGGATTATCAAAGTAGTACATAATCTCTTTCACATAATGAGCATCGAGGGTTTTAGGAGGTTCCCCATCTCCATGAGTAGCAGGTAAACCAATTTTTTTTGGTATTTCGTGTTCCATATTCATAACTAAAGATAGAGAACAACTTAGAACAACAAATAAAAATTACTTAGTGATAAAGCAAACAAGCACACACGAGAATATTCACCCCATGCTATGGCTCCCTGGCAACGGAGCCAGAAAAAGGTCTTGATAACCCACAAGTATAGGGGATCGCAACAGTTTTCGATAAGTAAGAGTGTCGAACCCAACGAGGAGCTAAAGGCAGAACAAATATTCCCTCAAGTTCTATCGACCACTGATACAACTCTATACACGCTTGACGTTCGCTTTACCTAGAACAAGTATGGAACTAGAAGTACTTTGTAGGTGTTTTTGGATAGGTTTGCAAGATAATAAATATTACGTAAATAAAAAGTAGGGGCTGTTTAGGTAAAGACACAACTAAGTTAGTTTTAGTAAAGAGTTTTTTGTTACGAGAAAGTTATTTGTCCCTAGGCAATCGATAACTAGACCGGTAATCATTATTGCAATTTTATATGAGGGAGAGGCATAAGCTAACAAACTTTCTCTACTTGGATCATATGTACTTATGATTGGAACTCTAGCAAGCATCCGCAACTACTAAAGATCATTAAGGTAAAACCCAACCATAGCATTAAAGTATCAAGTCCTCTTTATCCCATACGCAAACAACCTACTTACTTGGGTTTGTGCATCTGTCACTCACGCCACCAACCATAAGCAAATCATGAACATATTGCAAACCCTATGGCGGGGATCCCTCATGCTTGTGCGACACGGAGAGCACCATAGGACAGCACCAATAATAAAACATGCAACTCAAACCAATCACGATCGTCAAATAACCCGTAGGACAAAACGGATCTACTCAAACATCATAGGATAGCCATACATCATTGGGAAATAATATATAGCATTGCGCACCATGTTTAAGTAGAGATTACAGCAGGTAAGAGAGAGGTTACACCGCTGCATAGAGGGGGAAGAGTTGGTGATGATGGTGGTGAAGTTCTTGGTGAAGATTGCGGTGATGATGATGGCCGCCGGTGGCACTCCAGTGCCAACGGAAGCGAGGGGGAGAGAGCCCCCCTCCTTCTTCTTCTTCCTTAACCTCCTCCCTAGATGGGAGAAGGGTTTCCCCTCTGGTCCTTGGCCTCCATGGCATGGGAGGGGCGATATCCCCTCCGAGATTGGATCTGTCTCTCTGTCTCTCTCTATTTCTACGTTCTCAGATTCTTTCCTTTGACCATTTCTTATATTCCCGGAGATCCGTAACTCCGATTGGGCTGAAGTTTTAACACGATCTCTATCCGGATATTAGCTTTCTTGCGGCTAAAGAAGGGCATCAACCGCCTTATGGGGTGGCCACGAGGGTCAGGGGCGCGCCCCCTGCCTCGTGCCTCCCTCGGGCACCGTCTCACGTGGATTTTTCTTCCAAAATCATATATATTCCAAAAAAATCTCCTTTTATCCCGCTTGGACTCCATTTGATATGGATACTCTGCGAAACAAAAAACATGCAACAAACAGGAACTGGCACTGGGCACTGGATCAATATGTTAGTCCCAAAATAGTATAAATAGTTGCCAAAAGTATATGAAAGTTGTAGAATATTAGCATGGAACAATAAAAAATTATAGATACGACAGAGACGTATCACAAATCGAAAATTTCCATAGTCCGGGAAGCGGCCAAGGGAGAAGAAGCCTGTGTTAAAAGTTGATCAGGTTAGTCCTCAAACGGTCCTTTTTGATCCTCCGTTTCGCTTCCCAGCGGAAGCAAACCCTAGTATCAGGGGCTACTACCTATACACAGCCGCATATTTGCAAATGAAACATAGCCAAAAACATTAGGTTACAAACCTTGAAGCCCTTCAGTAGGCTTGTGAAGGCTTCATTCAATCCGCTCTTTGCGGACGAAATCTTCTCAATGACTGTACCCATCAAGGTATGTTGTTCCCCCGAGACACATGCTTTCTACAACATGTCCTGCAATATATCCGGAGTCTCCGGGTCTCTGGAAGCTGCTCCAAAAGCACAATCATCCTTTGAAGGAATCTGCTCGCCCGTTTCCAAAATCGCTGTCGGCTGTGAACCAGACAGTCCGGGACCTTTGTTACCATCAGCCCCGGAATCCTGGATGGTCGGAGGTCCACCTTTGGGTACTGCCCCTTCTATCCCCTGGTCTAAAGGGACCCTCCGTGACGACACATCAGAGTCATCCGCCTTATTGGGTAAGGAGGTCGGAGGAGGCGTCTCGCTCTCCATCATCTCTGGAAGAAGACTCCCCGAAGAAGAGGATCGCCCAGAAAAACTCTGTGCCGACCTATAAAAATGCATAAATGCGTTACGTATATCTTCGGTAACAGCAACGGAGCTGGACGCTATCAAAGTACTCCGGATTCTCTTACAGTTTGGCCGAGGGCTTGCCCCCTTGTCGGAGCTACTCAACGGCGTCACTTTCCAAACCCAAGCCGGTCGACGGCGGCATCTTGCCCTTCTTGAAAGACTTCCCCTCCCAATCTTCAGAGGAGGCCCTTTTCCTCCTGTTGGGAGAAGGGATACTGGGTCCTTTTCCGCCTCCGTCTTCGGGCAAGGAATGGTCGATTTCTCCAGACTTAGTGTCCGACTTACCTCCGGAATGAAGGTCATCTTGGGTCTTTTCGGCCTCCCCTGCTGATGCCTGGTATTGCGCCGAGGCCAGCATCCTTGTTAACACAGGAGTAGCTGAGTCTTCGGGAAGGGGAGCCGGACACCTAATCAATTCCACCTTCTTTTATCCAGCCCTGAAAAAGGATGATACTGTTGGTATCTTGCCACTTGGTATCCGATTATGAGGTATTCGGTAAACGGGTACTTACCGGGGTGTCCAGATGGTTACAGCCTAGGCTGACATCTTCGGTGGTGTCCGGCCATTGCCTTCGTTTCCCGAAGACTAATCTCCACATTCCTTTCTGCATTGTGCCAAAGAAGTTCTGAAGAGTCTGCGGCCCTTCTGGATTGAACTTCCATAGGCGGAGAGGTCGTCGTTGGCATGGCAGGGTCCGACGAACTAGCATTATATGAACAACGCTGGCTATGTCGATGTCCCTCTCAATGAGGCTTCGGATGTAACTTTGCAGAGTTCGCACATCATTCATTGATCCCCAATCCAGCCCCTTATTAATCCACGATGCAAGTTGAGTTGGAGGGCTGGGTCGGAATGCGGGCGCGGTTGCCCACTTGGAGCTGCGGGGCTCGGTGATATAGAACCACCCCTGTTGCCACAGATCAGAAGATTTGGCGAAGGATCCTTTTAGCCAAACGGTGTTAGCAAGCTTTCTCACTGTAGCGCCGCTGCACTCAGCCTGCTCCCCCTCTACCACTCACGGCTTCACATCAAAGGTCTTGAGCCACAGGCCAAAGTGCAGAGGAGTTCGGAGGAGGGCTTCGCACATGACGATAAACGTTGAGATAAGAAGAATAGATTCCAGGGCCAAATCATGGAAGTTTAGCCCGTAATAGAACATGAGCCCTTGGGCGAAGGGGCTAAGTGCAAACCCCAACCCGCGGAGGAAGTGGGACACGAACACGACCCTCTCGCCCGATCTGGCGGTGGGAATAACCTGCCCCTCGGCAGGAAGCCGATGATGGATTTCAGCGGTCAGGTACCTCACCACCCGAAGCTTCACAATGTCTTCCTCCATAACAGAAGAAGCTACCCATCGGCCGTGATGGCTAGATCCGGACATGATTGGGGCTGGTGGCGACCGGAGTCTGGGTGTTGGAACTCGGGGTAGCAGGGGTTGAGGAAGAGGCGAGCGTGGAAGAAAAAGATGGGTTTGTACCCCTATATAAAGGCTGCAAATATCAAATGTCTCCTCTCGGGCCTCAAAAACTTGCTTGTTTCCAAGGAGCTGTACCCAAGCGACGGTTGGGTTTCCCACGTTCATGTCGACAGGAATCCCTTAAAAAAGGGAGGCACGATCTCCGCTTGGATAAGATGCGCAAATAAGGCCATGTCCTGGGACGTGGGGCGACGGGCCGGCTAAAACGGTTCACAAGCAAAGGACGGGCAGGCGTGATGTTATATTACCAAAAAGTGGTCAGTGGGTTGAACCCATGAAATATTATATCCTCTACGGTTGTGCATACAAGTCCGGATACAATCATTACATCTGAAGATCAACTGGGAGTTCAGAAGGGGGAACCCGCCTTGCAATGCCGAAGACAATCTGCGTGCCGGACTCCTCGTCATTGAAGCCAGGTTCAGGGGCTACTGAGGGAGTCCTGAACTAAGGGGTCCTCGGGCGTCCGGCCTATTATCTATTGGGCCGGACTGATGGGCTGTGAAGACATGAAGACCGAAGACTGTACCGCTGTCCGGATTGGACTCTCCTTGGCGTGGAAGGCAAGCTTGGCAACCGACTATGAAGATTCCTTCTTATGTAACCGACTCTATGTAAACGCTAGATCCCCCCGGTGTCTATATAAACCGGAGGGGGTAGTACGGAAAGGGGATACTCATTACCATAGTCATATAGGCTAAGCTTCTAGGGTTTAGCCATCACGATCTCGTGGTAGATCAACTCTTGTAACACTCATATTCATCAATATCAATCAAGCAAGATGTAGGGTATTACCTCCATAGAGAGGGCCCAAACCTGGGTAAACATCATGTCCCCTGTATCTTATTACCATCGATCCTAAACGCATAGTTCGGGACCCCCTACCCGAGATCCGCTAGTTTTGACACTGAAAGACGTCGATGTGGAGCTTCTTAGCGTGTCAGTGGGGCGTGGGTTGGCTGGTGGACGCGGTGGCAGCGAGCGGTGGCAATGGCGGCGCTCAGGTATGGTGCGAGAGAGAGCAGAGGAGGGGACGAAGCACGAGAGAGAGGTCGAGGGGGGTGCGTGGCACTCGGGGCCGACTCTAGTAGTGGCAAGCAGCTAGGAGGTGGACGAGCGCATGCTCGTGCGCTCCAGGCACACGCCTCTCGTCCTTCTAGCGAGAGGACGGAGATGACTAGCAAGAGGGCCTGCTGGGTTGGGCTGCTTCAGATGGGCCAAGTGGGCTACATAGGTATGGCCAGGTAGTTCTCTCTCTCTCTCTTTTCCTTCTGTTCTGCATTTTCTGTAATTTGTTTTGATTTAGTTTTAGACACTAAATCATTTTTGTTGCTTCTGATAATTCTTGTAGGGACTAGTTCGATTATTCCAAAGCCCTTCACCAAATATCAGAATTATTGGACATATATTAATTAATAAACAAATATATATCCAATGCAAATAGTTATTGATTTAATTGAAAGGCCCAAAATAAATATCTCTAAGATTCCAAAAATATTGTTTTGAGTTTTACCTCTTGCCAATATTTTCAAAGACTAAGAGGAACATTTTCTTGGACTTCTTTGAAAAGATTTTAATGTTGATTATTTGTAAAGTGATTTCTAAGGGTTTCAACTAACCTCAATTCAACTTTTAGAATTTAGACATGATGCATGATGCTCTCAAATGCAACTAATATAATTATTTACAGACGAGTATTCTAGGGCTGTGATAGCTCTGCAGAGGAGTGATAACCCACAACTATAGGGGATCAATTGTAGCCTCTTTCGATAAGTAAGAGTGTCAAACCCAACGAGGAGCTAAAGGTAAAATAAATATTCCCTCAAGTTCTATCGACCACCGATACAACTCTACGCACGCTTAACGTTCGCTTTACCTAGAACAAGTATGAAACTAGAAGTACTTTGTAGGTGTTTTTGGATAGGTTTGCAAGAATATAAAGTGCACGTAAATAAAAAGTAGGGGCTGTTTAGGTAAATAAGCAATAAAGTTAGTATAGCGAGTGTGGAAAAGTGGTGGTAGGAGTTGCGGAATTGTCCCTAAGCAATTGACTACTTTACTAGACCGATAGCAAGTTTTATCTGGGAGAGGCCACTACTAGCATGTCATCCCTGACTTGGAATTCTATGAACTTATGATTGGAACTATTAGCAAGCATCCGCAACTACTAACGTTCATTACGGTAAAACCCAACCATCGCATTAAGATATATTGGTCCCCCTTCAATCCCGTATGCATCAATTTCTATGCTAGGCTGAAGTTTCTGTCACTCTTGCCCTCCAGTGCATAGTCCTATCAACATACAACTAACCCTATGGTGTGATCCACGCGCGCACTCATATGATGGGCACCAAAGGAGAACAACGTAACCACAAGCAAATTAAATCAATCATAGCAATTCATCAACCATCGATAGGACAACGAAAATCTACTCAGACATCATAGGATGGCAACACCTCATTGGATAATAATATGAAGCATAAAGCACCATGTTCAAGTAGAGGGTACAACGGGTTGCGGGAGAGTGGACCGCTGTAGATAGAGGGGGGAAGGTGATGGAGATGTTGCTGAAGATGACAGAGTTGTTGGTGTAGATCGCCGTCACACGACGATGGCCCCAGCGGCGTTCTGCCGCCACCGGGAGAGAGGGGGAGAGAGCCCCCCTTCTGCTTCTTCTTACTTGACCTTCTCCATAGATGGGAGAAGGGTTTCCCCTCTGGTCCATGGCCTCAATGGCATGGGAGGGGAGAGAGCCCCTCCGAGATTGGATCTGTCTCTCTGTCTCTCTGTTTCTGTGTTTTGGGATTATGCCCTTTCACCGTTTCTTATATATTCGGAGATCCGTAACTCCGATTGGAGTGAAACCTTTGCTCCGATTTTTTTTCCAAAAATTAGCTTTCTTGCGGCCAAAGAAGAGTTGTAACCGCTTACGGGGGCCCCACGAGGTTCAGGGGCGCGCCTAGGGGGGCGCCCCCCTGACTCGTGGCTCCCTCGGGCACCGTTTCGCGTTGATTTTCTTCCCATATTTCACATATATTCTAAAAATAATCTTTGCCTGTTTTTATCCCGTTTGGACTCCGTTTGATATGGATTTTCTGTGAAACAAAGAAACATGCAACAAATATGGACTGACACTGCGCACTGGATCAGTATGTTAGTCCCCAAAAATAGTATAAAAAGTTGCCAAAAGTATATGAAAGTTGTATAATATTGGCATGGAACAATCAAAAATTATAGATACGATGGAGACGTATCAAGGAGAATTCAGAGGCAGATGACCAGTCCTATTATCCCCCTGAGGTGTATGCTCAAGTTTGGCAGGGTTATATTACTCATATCATGCATATGTTGTATTGCAATTCTTTGTTTTTACATCATATACACAATATTAAATGCCATCTCCTTAGTTGACACATCATATATGCGATTTCCCTCTGCTCACTTGCTAAGTATATAAATTATATATTTGAATTATATCATGCCATGATGTTTACATAGACAGCATGTATCTGAATTATGTCATGCCAACCCATTTTCTAAAGACATAATATAGTTATATCATCTCATCCTGTTTACATAGTGATCATATTTTGAATTATGTCATTCTATCCGTGAATTATAGCATGCCATCATGCTCCCATCCACGGCATGTTTGTGATTTATGGCATGCCAACCACTTTAATAGACACATCATATAGTTATATCATGTCATCTTGTTTACATAGTCATCATATTTTGAAGTATGTCATTCTATCCTGTTTAGTTAGCCATCATACATGTGAAATTGTGTCATGCTATCCTGTTTAATTAGCCATCATATAAGTGAAATTATGTCCTGCTATTCTGGTTGGTTAGACAACATAAATGTGAATTATTTCATGCCTTATTTTCTTCCCTACTATCCATTGCACCTGTCTATCTTACAATGTCTGTACATTCAATTACTTTTCTTGTTATCAGCCATTTCAATTGGAGGTCGTGATGACAGTATCTGAGGGAGTAAAAATACGGCTTCAGAAAAGATCGTGCTACCTATCGATGCAGATAGAACCACGATTGTACTTGCCCAAGGACCAGCCCCACCACACATAACCCAGACTCACGCAGATTGTACCCCTATCTAGATGGACAGAGAACCAGCTACACCCCTTCTAACCCCAACCCCAGCAGATAGTAACCCAGTTCTAGTAGATACAACACCGTCTCCACCACAGAGCACCCAAACACGAGCAATTAATAAGGCAACTGCAGTGCCCAAAGGACAGGGACCACTGTCAGGGGGATGAACCCCAGGTAGGCAACAGAACCCGTATCCTTTTCAAAAACAATGGGGCTAGCAACGCCCCTCAAGCCGGCTCACGCTTTTCCAAGTTGCTCAACCCGGGAAAGCCCCTCAACCCGGCCGAACTCCTCAACCCGGCCCCAACAACTGGCACAAGACGGCCGAACCCGGCACGCCAAGACTTCTCCAACAAGCCAGCTCTCCCTTTGTTGTGTTCCTCAACCCAGCCACGGGTCAGCTCCCGTCCCATCCCGGCCGTACGATGGGACGAGTCTTCACTCAAGGATGAGCACGGAAACAGTGCCCCTCCCATGCCTTTGGTCAGCCAGGGCATGGCAATAGTGCCCCACCTACCCGCTGACCAGGGCCGGCGTGTCTACAATGCACCCGACATCACTGCTGACGCTAGCAAGCGGCGAACTGATGGAGCGCCACTGTAGCAGGCTCAACCCGTCCACTCCCTCACAATCGACAAGACGGCGAACAATGGCCCTAGGCATGCGGGGCCCGCGCCCAGAGAACCCGGCGAGCCCTGACACCCGGCTGGTGCCAGCGCTGGCTTCCAGGACAATGACAACCCGGCCCCATGAACTTGTAAGATTACCATTGTACCCCTGGGGGTTGGCCTATAAAACCCCCAGGAGCCCTCATGCATACGGGCACGATGAGAACGATAACGATCACCCCACAAAGCATAGAACCAGATTAGCCACACTAGGAGAGGGAGAAGCCTAAGCCTTGGCCTGCCTTTCTTCTTCCTCCATGCAGCTCAAGGAGCAACTATGTACTGTTACATATAAACCACACTTGGCAGGACTAGGGGTGTTATCTCTACGGAGAGGCCCGAACCGGGGTATGTCTTGCATCCCGCGCTCGCTCATGCCAACCTCGCCTCTGGAGCCCACCAGTGCCCTCGAGCCTCCTCCTCTCTTTAGCCATCCCTTGGCATCTATCGTGAGTCCACCATGATAGTTGGCACCCACCGTGGGGCAGCTCGAGGTCCTGGCCGGAAGCATGCTCCAGACGGGGCTCTTCTCCGACTCCGATGAGCCCGTCACGCTGGCGGACGACGTCATCAACACGCTTGCAACCTCCTTCGCCGTGCTGCACATCTTTGATGCACCCGTGAGCGACAAGTACCCCAGCGAGGTACTTGACTTGTCCGACTCCACCCTCTCCCTCGGCGACAGCATTCCTGCCGGCGGAATGGACCTCTGCGTGGAGGTCTTCGTCACCGACACCGGCGCTTCTTCCTCATCCAACACGGTGAGGAAGGCCGCCGAAGCTAGGGTCGCAGCGGATCAGGCCGACTCGCCCAGCCCGCTGTGTGCCACAATGCAGAACCTTCGCGTCCCCATCGCCACCAACGTCGATGCCTCCAACATCGCCGAGGCCTGGACTCGGCTCGAGGAACACCACCATCACCTGCTGAACCTGACCGAGATGCTCGCCGCCATGCAGCATCGCCTGGACTCCGCTCAGCTGGAGTGCAACACCGCCTACGCCTTCACGCCTGCCGCGGCCGAGCCAAGCCGGGTCGCCGACGTCTGATCCTGGGGCGGCGTGATCGGCCGCGCCTTCGGCGCCATCCCTCCCGTCTACGAGACTCCCGTGAAGAACATGCGTGCGGCCTAGGCGGCCGTAGTCGGCCTCGATCAGATCGTGGGCGAGGAGCTAAAGGATCGCCTCAAGCAGGTGAACGACCTCCTCGACGCGGCCAATGCGCAACAGGACTGCGTCAACCAACTCGCCAAGCTGGCGGGATCCGACTCCATCCGCGCCGACGGTCCCGATGACTAGCAGAACATGACGTCTTCACCACCCGGCGAGGTGCACTCCAGACGAACCCGGACCCGGCACAACCCCGCCCCGACTGCTGCCGGCGGCTTGGGGGTTGAGCCGACGCTGGAAGATCGATGCCGGCATTACCCTCTCCTGCAGCCCGGCTGACGCCCGACTTCGGTCGGCCCGGCCGCCCGTGGCGCGGTCGCCAGCCGGCTGGGCCCGCACGACATCGACGATGCCGACGCCCGCCACCACCTCGACCAACTCGCCCTGTCACTGGAGCTGGAGGAAAGCGGCGCTGTCGGGCCGGCGTGCTTCGACCCGCGCATTCGGGACGAGCCCTTTCCTAAAGGGTTCACGCTCCCCCGCGACACCCCCAAGTACAACTGCACTGTCAAGCCAGAGGACTGGCTCACCGACTACACCACTGCCATCGGCATCGCTGGCGGCAACCACCGTCTTGCCGTACGTTATGCGGCGCTCATGCTCCAGGGCTCGGCCCGCACGTGGTTGAATAGCGTGCCGGTGGGAAGCATCAATGCGTGGGATGATTTTGAGCAAGCCTTCATACGCAACTTCACCAAGACCTACCGGCGACCCGGCCGTCCCAACCAGCTCGCCATGTGCGTGCAAGGGCCTGCGGAAACTGGCCGCGAATACCTCGCACGTTGGACCAAGCTCCGGAACAGCTGCGAGGGCATCCACGAAGTTCAAGCAATCCAACACTTCATCAACGGGTGCCAGGATGGCACCCTCCTCAAACACAAGCTCTTACGGTCCAAGCCGGCCACTATGGCCGCGCTCATGGTGACGGCCGACAAGTATGCCAACGCCGACTCCACCATGAAAATCCACGTGGCCTGGACGAAGCCGGCAAGGCAAAGCCGGTTCCCCTCCGAAGCCGGCCGGCGAAGGCAGCCGGCAGCAGCACAACCAGCAGAACAACAAGCGCAAGGCCGAGCAGCCGGCCCAGCACTACGACAACTGGCTCGTTGCGGCCGCCGAGCAGGCACCCCCGGCCGACCCGGCTGCCAAACGCCGGCAGACCGGCAAGATAGCATGGCAGCCCGCCATGAGTTTCGAGGAGATACTAGACGCTCCCTGCAAGCATCACAGTGGTGTGAGGCCATCCACGCACATGCTTCGGCAGTGCACCATCACCAAGCGCATCATGAGGGGCGACATCCCACCTCCTTCGGCCCCGGCTCCGGGAGCGGGGCAGCCGCCTCCGCCTCCTCCATCGCCCCCGACTGGCGGCTCGATGCGCGAAGACATCTATCTTGCCCAGAACGCAACCTACATCATCTTCACCAGCCTTAGTGACGACAAGCGTAGAGAGCGTATGCTCCGATAGGAGGTGAACATCGTCATCTCGGCCAAGCCGGAATACATGCACTTGTCGGAGCACCCGATCACGTGGACTCAGGAGGACCACCCGACTGTCATGCCGAACCTGGGTGGTTATGCCCTCCTCCTCAACCCTACCATCGTCGCCGCCCCATCTGCTCGCCCAAGACTCGCAGACGAGCTCCGGCGGCGATCACGATCTCCGGGAAGGTCCAAGCCACCCGCGGGTCGGTCCCGGAGCCCACAACTCCCTGCGGGTCTCGCTGAAAGCGGACGGCCTCCTCCACCAGCTGGCGCGTCTCCGGGGAGGCCCCTGTCAAAAAAGAAGAGCAAGTCAGATCAACCAAGGGGAAAAAGCCGGGAACCCAACCTGGCAAAACCTAAGGAAAACACTTATAGGAGAAGGACTCTTCCAGGTGTTGCGCTTCAAGCAACGTACCACGCCATTCCCTGGAAATAGTGCGGTCACACTCTTGGAGCGTCTTCTCCAAGTTGGCGACCTTGGCAAGGGCCGTCTTCAACTTGGTGTCCTTGGCCTCGGCCGCATTGTCGGCCTCCTCGCAGCGACGGGTTTCCGCCTGGCGGGCCTCCTCCGCCGCGGCCTCTATGGCACCCCGGCTCAGAGAAAACCGGAACGCCCCGTATTCCAGCCCAGAGATCGAGGTGAAGTCTTCTAGAATACGACACTGTTTAGCATAGAACAAACTAGCTCTCTATTACAACACGAATATGATTACAAGGGTTCCGACATTACAATGAATAACATCGGCACGGCGACACTACGCCAACCACGGTTGCTCTATACAAGCAGCATACTACTTGAAGCAGCGGGACAACTACTGGCAGCGGAACAACGAACGGCGATGATGGACTCCAATCCACAGGGACTCTGGCTAGAATGTTTATCCTAGCTCGCGAACACAGGAACAACACCAAACAAGAAAGCAATCCAGGCACGACCTGCAAGCTGGCATGACACGCCAGGTCAGTACATTAAATGTACTTGCAAGCTCACAATAACCAGAAGCATTCAAGACAAACAACAACATGGCAATTACAGGTTAAGCAGGAATTAACATGAGATCATTCTAACAACATGACATGAGCACATAATATCCAAAGTAATACTTTTTTTGGATAGGAAGGCAGGCCGCAGTCTACCTTATATATTCCAAAACCAGACCGAGGTCTGAGGATTGTCAGATTACAAAGAAAGCGAATGCAAGCTAGCAAGCTGCATTGGAGGGAGGAGGAAAGAGATACAGAGCGTAGCTAGCTTATTAGCCGGTTGAAAGAAGCTCCGCTTTACATGTGAGGAAAGCTCTTAGCGAAAAATTGTTCGATCGGGCACAGCACAGGTGTAGCATCTCAGCTATAGCTGTCCCAAGAGCTTCCGCTGGTGTGGTCTTATTGTCAAAAATCCGAGCGTTGCGCACTGTCCATAATTGAGCAGCACATGCAGCAATGAGAACTGTACAGTGGCTGGTAACCTCCTTCATTGTGAACACAAAATCTTCTAGGGAAGGGGATGAACTGGCCTGTTGGGGCAGTCCAATCCTCTACCATAGGTAATGAGCCGGTGCACATCGCAAGATGATGTGATCAATAGTTTCCTCCGCTGGGCACAAGTCGCAAAAGGGATGCTGAATGTTGTTCCATTGTTTACGCAACATTGTCATTCTGACGTTCAGGCGCCCTCTGTGGGCAAGCCAGAGAAAAACCTTCCATCGGTTGGGAATCACTTTATTCCAGATTATGTCCGCTGGCGCCCAACGGACCCCTCTGAATCTAAGCAAGGCATAGCAATTGCTAGCCATTGCAGGCTTTCCAATGTAGATATGGATACGGGAGTCAGAATGGCTTGTGGGAGCGGGCATGGAGGCAAGCAGCTCACTTAGAGATTGAAGCTCCAGAGCAGCAGTCCATGAGAGGTTTGGATGAAGTTGCAGTATCCAGCGATTAAGATATTGCGAGGCCACCGAGCATTGTTTATCCTTGGCAAAAGAGAAGAGTGTGGGGAAGAGCTGATTGAGGCGGCCAGCATAACACCATTTATCTTGCCAAAAAGCCGTTAGCTTGCCATCTCCGACCCGGCAGAAAGAAGACTGCTGCACCAATGGAACATATTGGGCTAGAGCTCCCCATAAAGGTGTGTCAGTGGCCTTAAGTTTGTCAGGCAAGCTCTTACGCAAATATCTCTGCTGGAACCATTGGTAGCATGGGTCTGATGAACTTTGGAGGATCCGATTGGTGAACTTGCATAGCATCGCGTCATTGAGAGCCTCTAAGTCTCTGATCCCCAGGCCACCACTTTGCTTGGTCGAGACAACTTGATCCCAAGAAACCAAGCAGTCAGCTCGCTGTCTGTCCGCCTTCTTCTGCCATTGGAAATTCCTTCGTAGTCTGTCGACCTTTGCAATGTTGCTCCTGTTCCATTTTATACAGGCCATATAATAGTTTGGGATGGAAGAAAGGACATCATCAATCATGGTGAGTCGTCCACCCCAGGAGAGATATGTGGCTAGCCAGCCTGCCAATCTCCTGTCGATCTTCTGGATTACCGGCATCAGAACTGAGTTTGAGAGCTTCTGCATTGAAAGTGGTAACCCAAGGTAATTGCATGGCAAGGAGCTGATCGGGCATCCCAAAATTGTAGCTGCTTCCAGTGCCTCCTCTGCAGTCATATGGATAGGCACGAAGGTGCTCTTGTGATAATTGATTTGCAATCCAGAAAAACTTGAGAACGCCTGTAAGATGTCCTTGATGTGTGCCGCTTGCGAGACCGTGCCCTTGAGCAGAATGAGCGTGTCATCCGCGTACTGTAACACTGGAAAAAAACTCAGCCCTTCGATAGGACACTCTAGAACCCCGTCATTCGCGGCAGCAACACACATACATTGCAGTATGTCAGCAACCAGAATGAAGAGATACGGAGATAGTGGGTCGCCCTGCCGAACCCCACAGTTGAAGAAGATATCATCTCCGAGGCAGCCGTTCATCATAACCTTGGCATTGCCAGAATGAAGAATGGAGGAGACCCAAGAAATCCAATGAGCGCCAAAACTTCTTTGCTGCATCAGATTCATGAGACAAGTCCAATTAACACTGTCAAAAGCTTTCCTGAAATCCAACTTGAGCACTATCATCGGTATCTTCCTCTGTGCATATTGCACCAACTCAGAAGCTAGTGCGAAGTTTTCAACAATAGCTCTCCCTCTGATGAACCCAGATTGCATGCAGTGAATCAACTGGGAAATGAAGTGTTGCAGCCTCAAAGCGAGCACTTTAGTGAGTAACTTGATGATGCTGTGGACTAAAGAAATGGGTCTGTAGTGAGTGATTTCCAAAGGAGACTTCGTCTTAGGGATTAATGCAATATGAGCCTAGTTGATGCCAGATAGATTAGCCTGCCCATGGTAGAAATCATTCAAGAACATAAGAATATCATCCTTAAGAGCAGAGGCGAACTTCTTGTAGAACTCGTTAGTAAAGCCATCCGGTCCAGGGCTTCTATTGTTTGGTGATAGCGTGATGGCGTGGAGGATCTCATCCCAGTTGAACGATTGATCAAGGGCGGAGAGGTCAAGGATATCCACCTGGGCGTACACAGTGGCTAGGTCAACCACAAAAGGATTGTGCGGTCGACTGTTGAATATGTCCTAGAAAAACTCTGTGGCAATCTTCAGCTTCTCAGAAATGCGAAAGTGCTCAACTCCATTATGCACCAGAACCCTGACACGGTTGTTTCTGGCATGCCAATTAGCAGCAAGGTGGAAAAAACACCAATTGAGTTTAGCCCGCCTCGGCCAAAAGTCTGCACGCCATCTTAGTATAGGCTCAAGTTTTGCAGTTGCATGCAAGCGGAGCACAAACTCCAAGTCAGTAAGCCTGCGCCGCTCCTCAATAGCATTCAAATAATCCACCAACAGCTTGTAGTTATCGATCAGAAGCTGCAGGTTTCCTTATTTTTAGCCCACTGTCTGATGCCCGCCCGAAGTCGCCTAAACTTGAAGTTCAGTCTGGACGCAGTAGAGGAAACCTGACGGTGGCCGGCTTGCCAGGAGTTCAACACAAGCTGATTGAGCTCTGGAATATGCAACCAGTGGTTCTCAAAGCGAAAAAATTTGGCAGTGCGTAGAGCAGTTCCAAAATCAATACAAAGTAATAGCCACAATCCAAAGTAATACTCCAAATAATACCAAATACCATCATGAAAATAATCATAATAGCCACTAAGAATCCAAAGGCAATATGAACCTGATACAGCTAGAACAATATGAGCATAGCATGAACATATAAATCTGACGATACTAGCATGCAACATGATGACACTATATGCACCAATTATTCTGCTCGGGTTATCTCGTAACCATCACGCGCATCACTTACCCACCTCGGACATTACATGATCATCTCAGGATCAAATCAAGCTTGGTATAAACAATACCGTAGTAATCATTAAATGACCTCAAGGAGCTTGATCTTTACCCATGATTTCTCGCACAACATCACGAATATCCAACAACTTGTTATCCTCGATACCACAGTGATCATTCCGGCGATCACAAACAAAGTAACTCATGATCCTTATGGCGATCACCACCAAAGTAACTCGTGGTCCTTATGGCGATCACCACCAAAGTAACTCGTGATCCTTACGGCGATCACCACCAAAGTAACTCCTGCTCCTTATGGCGATCACCACCAAAGTAACTCGTGATCCTTATGCCGATCACCACCAATGTAACTCATGATCCTTACGGCAATCACCACCAAAGTAACTCGTGATCCTTACGGCGATCACCACCAACTTATTTCATCACCGAACCGGGGTTGTCATTAATCAAGTTATTATTAATATTTTTGACTCATGGTGGGACCGACACGAACTAGGCCCTTATCCGCGGGCGCGGCTACGATAGGTTTAATATACACTCTGTAGAGGTAGCACACTCTACCCACACCACGGAACCCATGGCCTCGCACTCCCATTCGGGTGGACCAACTGCGTTCCGACAAAACCGATCTACTGCCGTGACACTCTCCCGGCCACTCCGACCCACTCCCAACCGGGCTAGTCCTAGGTGGCCCCGTCTCTACCAAAGACACCTCGACCACCGTCATGGTCAAAACTCCCTCATGGGGACCGGATCCATAAAAATAAAAACAATGGGCACACAAGGTTATGTCTTCTTACCGGGCCAGGGTACCGCACGCCCATAACCTTCCCTAGTTGGCGGCACCAGCGAGATGCACGACAATAGACCCAGTTAGGACCTTCCCCCTACGGTAAGTGTGGTTGCACTGGTCAGTTTCGATCTGGCGGCACCATGACTCAGCCAACAGTTGTTCAAATTCAATTTAATCCGGTTAAATTTGAATGCAATATGTTGAGCCATGATAAAATAAGATGATGCATTTACAAAACATGAGCATGATATCAACATAAGCACGGGATGCAACATAACTGTCTAGCATATCAACTATGAAATGATCTCCAACTGAACATGGCATAATGACGAGCATAAATATTACAAGTGCAACACTACTCCTAGTATAAAATAACATGACCACTAGCATCAACCATAAATAACATGCAAGAACTTATCAATAACATCAGCAAGTAACACTTAACCAACTAAGAGCAACGGAACAATGCCTATTAATAGTACTCGGTAACCGGCGTTAGTCATGCACCAAAGGGCATGACCAACCCAACATGTACTATTATCAAGCTTGGCAATATGAAAGTAATACTAGCAACTAGCAGGGCATGATAACCAGGTGCATAACAACATAGCAAACAAGTAAGCACAATCCCAGAAGCATTTCCGAAAAAACGATAACCATATTTTAAACAAGCAATCATTTAATAAATATTCAAGTTGAAAACCATGGCCACTGCATGACTATCATGCAAGTGGGTACTGTGGCTTGCCTGGGGTGACGGAGACTCCAGGAAGAAGTGCGGTGAAGCCGCGGAACGAAACGTCAGACGGTTTTCTCTCGAAGGACGCTGATTAGAGGCAAGGGCAAAATCGTCATTTTCATTATGAAACCACCTAGCGAAAATGTTTCCAAAAGATAGAGCTCGACGAGACGAAGAAGTGAGCGCTGGTTTCACCTCAATCGGAGTTACGATTGCGGAGTTATGAGGTGTAGAAGATTAGGGACCAATCTATGAAAATTTTCATCACCAATGGGTTCCTGAGTGGATAAGACAGAAACACATATTAGGAAATACGCTTTGTGAAACTGAAAACGTATTCCTGGCAACTGAAGAAAGAAATGCGCTTCTGTAAGAAGAAAACATATACCCATGTAGTACGTTTTCGGATAGGGAAAACGTACTCACCGGATTACGTCGTCACTTATCCATGTGGACCCATGGCCTTAGCCACTTACAGAGGGGTCCCACGCAGCAGGGGGGCCTAGGCGATCGTCTTCTTCCTCCCCCCATGCTCGCTCGCGACAGAGAGCAGGGGAGGGGGATAGGGGCGCTACCGGTGCTGGCCCCACCGACTCCGGCCGCTCCAGGCCAAGGCGAGGGCACCGGCAGCTTCAGGATGGCGCACCCAACCCGTTCGGAGAGGAATCAGACGTCGGGGAGGGGTGGAGAGGAGGGGAGGCCGCGGAGACGGAGGTGGACAGAGAGGTGGCGGTGGTGATGATTTTCGGTGAAGCAGAGCGCTCCTGCGAGAGATGAGGGGGTGGGCGGCTCTACGGGACAAGGGAAACGCGATGGTGGAGTCGGGAGGGAGGATGGAGCTTTGGATGGTCGCGGTCGAGGTGGTGGCCGAGAGCAACAGCGACGGCCAAGCTCCGGGAGGCGCGGCCACGGGGCTCTCCGGCGAGGGGCAAGGGGTTGGGGCGAACCGCGGTGGCGAGAAGGCTGTGGTGGACAGTTTGGGAGGAGGAGAGGAGGGCTGGCTTGGTTGGAATCATGCCGAGGCCGAGGCGGCCATGGCAAACTCCGGCGAAAAGAGGAGCGGGCCGAGGGCTTTGGTGGGCTAGGGAGGGAAGTGAGGAGTGGATGAGCTGCGGAGGGGCTCGTGGCACGCTTAAATAGCCGCGGGAAGGGCTATGGAGCTCACAATCGAGCTGGAGCAGTGCACTAATGGAGGTCAGGGGCTGAGCATGGCACGGGCACTGCTCTAGCGGCGAATTAATGGTGAACCACGATGAGGCTCCGATGCAGGGAGATACAGTCGATCACAGGGAAGCTCCAGGACATGAATTGAGGTCTAGAGGAGGAGGGAGGAGATGAGCATAGTGGCCGGAACAAGCCAGAGCACGCCTGCAGCCATGACGCAAGCGTGATCACCACACGCACTGGCGCAAGCGGCGCTCTTTGGTGTGGCCAACCATGACTAGTGGATGGACCCTGGTGCCCTTAGTCCAACTGAAGAAATAAATCGGTCCAGGGGCAAAGAAGAGATTTGAACTTAGCTCCAAAAGTAATTCAGTAACAAGGTGTTTGTAACTTGCTGTGGTTAAACCAGCAGGGTAACAAGGTAAAGAGTTTGTCTGGCGATGCTCACAAACTAAGGTGATGCTGATCACCAAAAATCAGACTAAGAGGAGGAGTTTAGATGGTGGTTGCAGCAGAAAGTGCAAAGCTGGCCAGAATTGGGGATTTGGATGATGCAGTCACATACTGGATCACTGTGAGCTGAAATTCGGCAGAGAGGGGTTTTATGATGATATGAAGCTGCTGTAAAAATTTGATGCCATTTGGAAATACCAAAGTGGCACTTGCTTTACAAAGCTTCATTTTGGACAAAAACTTGGAAAAATTACACAGGGTAATTGGATCAACCAATTGAGGTAAAACTTGTTGGGAGTAATTGATATAGGTAGAAGCTTTTCCTGGTAGAGTTTCAGCTCAATTGAAGCAATATAAAATATGGTTGCTTCACAAACTGAAAATCTGACCAGAAATTAAGATTTGGAGCTGGGCTCACATAGATGAGTTACATGAGCTCATATTTTGTGGAGAGTCGTTATTTGACCCTAGGAAAGACCCTGCAAAATTGCAACTCATTTGGATATGCCTAGAATATAGCTCGTTCACAAAGTTCCTTCCTGGACAGAAATTTGGAAAATTGCTGAAAAATATTTACTAGGCAAATTGAGCTGAATTTTGACATGAGCCAAAGATATGGACAAGAAAAGATGTCCAAGATGTTTGAGGTCAATCAAGCAAATATAAATAGCACTTCCTTTGCAAAGTGCCATTTAGGGCAGAATGGGAAAAGATTTATTGCAGGATTATTTTTGAACATGGCAATGAAATATTTTGCCATATTTGAGGAAGATGTGGGCCAGACAATTTATGAGAATTATTTGGGAATTTTAGGAGTGACAGAAATATAGGTTTCTTCTCAACCTAGGGTTTTAAGGCTTATTCCTTTATCAGAAAAGGAATATTACCAACAAAAGAATTTTGGGTTAGGTCAACGATGGAAATGAGACGATCTTTTGATGATGATGAGGGTGACAAGCCACTAGAAAACCTAGGAAGACATGATCTTCCCAAGTTTCAGACCCTCATAGCCACGGAAAAGCAAATGAAAACAGGAAATCCCAGAAAATCAAAGGAAAAAGAGAAGGGCAAAAATCTAGGCTATTACAAACCGTCCCCCCTTAAAGAAATCTCGTCCTCGAGATTTGGTTGCTCAAGGTTAAATAATCTTTCTGACTTGAAGAAACCGTTTCCCACTTAGGTTTCTTTTATTCATAATATTTCCACTGAATTGGATCTGACTGATTGTCTTGATCTGGGGTGGTTTGCTTCATGGATCTGACATTCTGACAGGACATACCTCGGATGTCCCTCAAAATTTTCTTTGGCTGAGCTAGCATCCAAAATATTATTTTTACGGACATACTTGTCCTTCTTGATAATGATCCTTACTGAAAATTTTATTCTAGTATCGAGTACCGAGAACATTCCACGGAGTTGGGGAATATATCTTCCCGTGGAGCAACGAATCCCTTTTATCCAGGAATCAGATTCCTCGAATATAAACATGCCTTCTGGTTCCAAAATAGTGATGTGGATCATATCTATTTTTGCTAACGGATGCTAACATCTTGCATGAGTTTCTGACTTATCTTGACTGGCTTCACAGTCTTGAGTACCCACGTTGTTCCAAAGGTTTGACTGTCGCTTGTCGCTACTGATAGAAAAAAATGCACCATCTCCTAATGATAAGATTTGCAGACTTGACTGCCGGTGATCTTGGCAAAGAATCCCTTTTACACAGGCTATTCCTTTCATTGCTTCCCCTATGCGAGATTTAACGATCCTCAACGTATATGTTTTCACACGTATTCTTCATTGTTGCCAGTATCTCTCTGGGAACAATAGTCTGTGCAAAGCTCCATCATGGGTGTTGAGGTTAATATATTGAGTTGTCCAGTACCACAATGGAGTATACTTCTTGGGTGGATCTTTGCTTGGGTTTGCTATGGAATAAGACGGTCTTGGGCACCCACATTTTTCACATAATAACCGGCATACATGGGTCTGGTTCAGGTTTTGAGCCTCGGTATACTTATCTGGCTCACGTGTGGTTATACAGATCTCAATCCTGTTGTGGATTATGCCGGACAGTGACAGGGTTAATATATTCACCTTGTGAGGCTGATTTTTATAATCACTGCCAAGATTATGGTCTCAATGTGGTATTTCCTTCAATGCATGTTGATTATGGCATCACCCACTGGTTTTTGTTTTGTAAATAACCGGTGAGGTTTTCGGATGTGTACCGTGAATTCTTCCTTGAGAGACTTGCATTGTCTTGGCAGCATACTAAATGAACTAATATCTGATTCTCATGGCATACCTTTGTTCTCACTGAATTTTGTTTCAGGCCAAACTGTTGCAGATCTGCCACTTGTAAAACACTGCCATATGCTGACAATTCATAATTTAATGTCTTGTATTAGTGTCGTACAGAAGAATACTGGGAAGCTTGCGTTCGGAAGCAATCGGGGTATCGTGTTGAGGAAGGTTTGCGGGCTTACGCTCGAAGCCATCGGTGGATATCTTATTGAGGAGATCGGGGTACCGTACCTTATAAGCTTTCCCCCTTAAAGACTTGCTAGGGAAGACTCGGTACCTTATGCCAGAAGCTTTTGTAGTATTTTATCGAGAAGACTGAATATCTTGCATGGGAATCCATTCATACCCTATCGATAAGGACTGGGAACCTTATCTTTGTACACTTCGTCAATACATTGTGGAGAAGGATGGGACTAATTTTCTTGGTGATGGGAATGACATATATATATATATATATATATATATTTGTTAGTCCGGCAGTTGATTATTGATATGACAAGAATTGTCTGACTGTCCTCACTCAATTCATCGTGCAATTGGACTGACTTATGGGTGTCGCAATATTTAAATTTTGACTTATGTCAGATTCAATCATTGTGCATAGCCATACCTTTGACTTGAAATGCACTGTCGATCCAATTTTGTTCTCTTGCTGATTTAATCTTTGTTGTTAGAAAATGTATCTCTGATAGGTACTTGTTGCTGAAAGTCTGATCAAAATACAATTTGTATCTGGACGGATGTCTGCAATACAATGCTGTCGGCTGAAAAACTCATTGATTTTAACTGACTTCCTTGGTGTATATCTGTACTGCTTACGCCTCCTTCTGATTCGGTGTCGGTCGAGGAATAATTTCCATAAGGGGGGTAACACCGAGGATTCAAAACAAAGAAGCATGAGAAAACAATTTATTGCAACAAAACACACAACAAACAAGATACAAAGCTGCTCCACACAGACATACACAAGCATGATACTACAGAGGATGCACAAGCGCTACACGAAGGACTACATCCTACGCTTGAGCAAAAACTCACGAACTGACGAGGAAGCTAACGGAGTAGTGAGTGGAACGCTGACTCTGAAGTTCTGGATGGACGTGGCGGAGGAGTTGGAGAAGCTGGCGGAGACTGAGGTAAAGCGACACCAAGCAATCTCCTGGTCCGAATGGCGTCTCGGACTAACTCAGAAATAAGAAGACACTCGTCCGTCATGTAACGAGACATGGCTATGATAGCCGGGTCGTCTTGACAGTTGACGGAAGGAAATTGGACTCGCCTAGGATTCTCAGCGATGGTGGGATAATATTGATAAGCACGGTTCTCCTGCACCATGCTCTCTTGGTGACGAAGACCGGTGACTCCTGCCATTGCGGCGAGCTGAACGACACGCTTAGGAGTAGCGCTGTAACCACCGTGGAAACTATAAGTGCGCTTACCGACAGGAATCGGGGCTGACAGATGAACATGAGCAACATATTCCCGAATTCTTCCTCCAGCAGAAAACTGGAATACTTGATAATGAGTTGGATCTCCGAGGGGATAAATACTACGCCACATGTCGCCAAGGAGGGCGGCAAAGCTGAGAGGCGCAGGAGTGGGACTGAACTCAATAGGAACAGCACTGGAAGCTAAGAGAAGAGCACTGAACTCATGGAAGTTGACCGCCATCTACGCATGAAACATGGGTTAATGGTAACCGCAATAAGACTATATGCAGCAAACAAATGCAACGATCAAATGCAACAAGCAAGGGCAACAACCAGACCCTATGCTACCGTTTTCTAACGTTCCAGCGGACTAGGATGCTCTACAGCCAGACCTTCTCTGATACCAAGCGTTGTGGCACCCCGGCTCAGAGAAAACCAGAATGCCCCGTATTCCAGCCCAGAGATCGAGGTGAAGTCTTCTGGAATACGACACTACTTAGCATAGAACAAACCAGCTCTCTATTACAACACGAATATGATTACAAGGGTTCTGACATTACAATGGGTAACATCGGCATGGTGACACTACGCCAACCACAGTTGGTCTATACAAGCAGCATAATACTTGAAGCAGTGGAACAACTACTGGCAGCGGAACAACGAACGACGATGACGGACTCCAATCCGCTGGGACTCTGGCTGGAACGTTTATCCTAGCTCGCGAACATAGGACAGCACCAAACAAGCAAGCAATCCAGGCACGACCTGCAAGCTGGCATGACACGCCAGGTCAGTACATTGAATGTACTTGCAAGCTCACAATAACCAGAAGCATTCAAGACAAACAACAGCATGGCAATTACAGGTTAAGCAGGAATTAACATGAGATCATTCTAACAACATGACATGAGCACATGATATCCAAAGGAATACTCCAAATAATACTAGATACCATCATGAAAATAATCGTAATAGCCACTAAGAATCCAAAGGCAATATGAACCTGATACAGCTAGAACAATATGAGCATAGCATGAACATATAAATCTGACGATACTAGCATGCAACATGATGACACTGTATGCACCAATTATTCTGCTCGGGTTATCTCGTAACCATCACGCGCATCACTTACCCACCTCGGACATTACACGATCATCTCAGGATCCAATCAAGCTTGGTATAAACAATACCGTAGTAATCATTAAATGACCACAAGGAGCTTGATTTTTACCTATGATTTCTCGCACAACATCACGAATATCCAACAACTCGGTATCCTCGATACCACAGTGATCATTCCGGCGATCACAACCAAAGTAACTCATGATCCTTACGGTGATCACCACTAAAGTAACTCCTGATCCTTACGGCGATCACCACCAAAGTAACTCGTCATCCTTACGACGATCACCACCAAAGTAACTCATGATCCTTACGGCAATCACCACCAAAGTAACTCGTGATCCTTACGGCGATCACCACCAAAGTAACTCATGATCCTTAGGGCGATCACCACCAAAGTAACTCGTGATCCTTACGCCGATCACCACCAAAGTAACTCGTGATCCTTACGGCGATCACCACCAAAGTAACTCGTGATCCTTACGGCGATCACCACCAACTTATTTCATCACCGAACCGGGGTTGTCATTAATCAAGTTATCATTAATACTATTGACTCATGGTGGGACCGACACGAACTGGGACCTTATCCATGGGCGCGGCTATCGATAGGTTTAATATAGACTCTGCAGAGGTAGCACACTCTACCCACACCACGGAACCCATGGCCTCGCACTCCCATTCGGGTGGACCAATGGCGTTCCAACAAAACCGATCTACTGCCGTGACACTCTCCCGGCCACTTTGACCCACTCCCAACTGGGCTAGTCCTGGGTGGCCCCATGTCTACCAAAGACACCCCGACCACTGTCGTGGTCAAAATTCCATCACGAGGACCGGATCCATAAAAATAAAAACAACGGGCATGCAAGGTTATGTCTGCTTATTGGGCCAAGGTACCGCACGCCCCTAACCTTCCCTAGTAGGAGGCACCGGCGAGATGCACGACATTAGACCCAGTTAGGACCTTACCCATACGGTAAGTGTGGTTGCACTGGTCAGTTTCGATCTGGCGGCACCATGACTCAGCCAACAGTTGTTCAAGTTCAATTTAATCCGGTTAAACTTGAATGCAATATGCTGAGCCATGATAAAATAACATGATGCATTTACAAAGCATGAGCATGATATCAACATAAGCACGGGATGCAACATAACTGTCCATCATATCAACTATGAAATAATCTCCAACTGAACATGGCATAATGATGAGCATAAATATCACAAGTGCAACACTACTCCTAGTATAACATAACATGACCAGTAGCATCAACCATAAATAACATGCAAGAACTTATCAATAACATCACCGAGTAACACTTAACCAACTAACAGCAATGGAACAATGCCTATTAACAGTACTCGGTAACCGACATTAGTCATGCACCGAAGAGCATGACCAACCTAACATGTTCTATTATCAAGCATGGCAATATGAAAGTAATACTAGCAACTAGTAGGGCATGATAACCAGGTGCATAACAACATAGCAAACAAGTAAGCACAATCCCAGAAGCATTTCCGAAACAACGATAACCATATTTTAAACAAGCAATCATTTAATAAATATTCAAGTTCAAAACCATGGCTACTGCATGACTATCATGCAAGTGGGTATTGTGGCTTGCCTGGGGTGACGGAGACTCCAGGAAGAAGTGCGGTGAAGCCGCGAAACGAAACGTCGCACGGTTTTCTCTTAGAGGAGGCTGGTTAGAGGCAAGGGAAAAATGGTCATTTTCACTGTGAAACCACCTGGTGAAAATGTTATCATAAGATAGAGCTGGATGAGACAAAGTAGTGAACGCTGGTTTCACCTCAATCGGAGTTACGGTTGTGGAGTTATGAGGTGTAGAAGATCAGGGACCAATCTGTGAAAGTTTTCATCACCAATGGGTCCCTGAGTGGATAAGACCGACACACATATTAGGAAATACGCTTTCTGAAACACAAAACGTATTCCTGGCAGCTGAGGAAAGAAATGCGCTTTTGTAAGAAGAAAATGTATTCCCATGTAATACGTTTTCGGATAGGGAAAACGTACTCACCGGATTACGTCATCACTTATCCACGTGGACCTGTGGCCTTAGCCACTTACAGAGGGGTCCCACGCAGCAGGGGGCAGGCGATCGTCTTCTTCCTCCCCTGTGCTCGCTCGCGACAGAGAGCAGGGGAGGGGGACAGGGGCGCTGCCTTTGCTGGCCACGCCGACTCCGGCCACTGTAGGCCAAGGCGAGGGCACCGGCGGCTTAAGGGTGGTGCGCCGCACCCATTCAGAGAGGAATCAGACACCGGGGAGGGGTGGAGAGGAGGGGAGGCCGCGAGGACGGAGGTGGACAGAGAGGCGGCGGTGGTGATGATTTTCGGTGAAGCAGGGCGCTCCGGCGAGAGGTGTGGGGGTGGGGCGGCTCTACAGGGCGAGGGGAACGCGATGGTGGAGTCGGGAGGGAGGAAGGAGCTCCGGATGGTCGCGGTCGAGGTGGTGGTCGAGATCAACAGCGACGGCCAAGCTCCGGGAGGCGCGGCCACGGGGCTCTCCGGCTAGGGGCAAGGGATTGGGGCAAACCGCGGTGGCGAGGAGGCTCTGGTGGACAGCTTGGGAGGAGGAGAGGAGGGCTGGCTTGGCTGGAATCATGCCGAGGCCGAGGCGGGCATGGCGAACTCCGGCGAAAAGAGGAGTGGGCCGAGGGCTCTGGTGGTCTAGGGAGGCAAGTGAGGAGTGGATGAGCTGCGAAGGGGCTCGGGGCACGCTTAAATAGCCGCGGGAAGGGCTCTGGTGCTCACAACCGAGCTGGAGCAGTGCACTAATGGAGGTCAGGGGCCGAGCACGGCACATGCACTGCTCTAGCGGCGCATTAATGGCGAACCACGACGAGGCTCTGATGCAGGGATATGCAGTCGATCACGGGGAAGCTCCAGGACACGAATTGAGGTCGATAGGAGGAGGCAAGAGATGAGCATACTGGCCAGAACAAGCCAGAGCACGCCTGCAGCCATGACGCAAGCGTGATCACCACGCGCACTGGCGCAAGAGGCGCTCTTTGGCATGGCCAACCATGTCTAGTGGATGGACCCTGGTGCCCTTAGTCCAACAGAAGAAAAAATCTGTCTAGGGGCAAAGAAGAGATTTGCACTTAGTTCCAAAAGTAATTCAGTAACAAGGTGTTTGTAACTTTCTGTGGTTAAACCACTAGGGTAACAAGGTAAATAGTTTGTCTGGCGATGACCACACACTAAGGTGATGTTGATCACCAAAAATCAGACTAAGAGGAGGAGTTTAGATGGTGGTTGCAGTAGAAAGTGCAAAACTGGCCAGAATTGGGGATTTGGGTGATGCACTCACATACTGGATCGACGTGAGCTGAAATTTGGCAGAGAGGGCTTTTATGATGATATGAAGCTACTGTAAAAATTTCATGCCATTTGGAAATACCAAAGTGGCACTTGCTTCACAAAGCTTCATTCTGGACAGAAATTTGGAAAAATTACAGAGGGTAATTCCATCAACCAATTGAGGTAAAACTTTTTTGGAGTGCTTTACATAGGTAGAAGCTTGTCCTGTTAAAGATTCAGCTCAATTGAAGCAATATAAAATATGGTTGCTTCACAAACTGAAAATATGACCAGAAACTAAGATTTGGAGTTGGGCTCACATAGATGAGTTACATGAGCTCATATTTGGTGGAGAGTCATTATTTGACCCTAGGAAATACCCTGCAAAATTGAAACTCATTTGGATATGCCTAGAATATAGCTCCATCACAAAGTTCCTTCCTGGATAGAAACTTTGGAAAATTGCTGGAAAATATTTGCTAGGCAAATTGAGCTGAATTTTGGCATGAGCCGATGATATGGATGGGAAAAGATGTCCAAGAAGTTTGGGGTCAATCAAGCAAATATAAATAGCACTTCCTTTGCAAAGTGCCATTTAGGGCAGAATAGGAAAACAATTATTGGAGGATTATTTTTGAACATGGAAATGAAATATTTTGCCATATTTGAGGAAGGTGTGACCCAGAAAATTTATGAGAATTATTTGGGAATTTTAGGAGTGACAGAAATATAGGTTGCTTCTCAACCTAGGGTTTTAAGGTTTATTCCTTTATTAGAAAAGGAATATTACCAACAAAAGAATTTTGGGTTAGATCAAGGATGGAAATGAGACGATCTTGAGATGACAATGAGGGTGACAAGCCAGTAGAAAACCTAGGAAGACATGATCTTCCCAAGTTTCAGACCCTCATAGCCACGGAAAAGCAAATCAAAACAGGAAATCACAGAAAATCAAAGGAAAAAGAAAAGGGCAAAAATCCAGGCTGTTACTGCCTCCAGTACCTTCAGGCTCTCCACCTCCGCCTAGAGCTGGTCCTTGTCATCGACCAGCTTGCCGTGTTGGTGATCGGCCGCAGCAAGGGCCCGCTGCGCCTCAACGACCTTGGCGGCCTCTGCCTTGAGGCACTCGACCTTGGCCTCAACACGGCTCTTGTCTCCCGCCAGCCGCTCCTGCAGCCGACTGGCCTCGTCAAGCGCCTGCCGGGCTCCCGTCGCCTCCGCCACCTTGGCCCCAAGCCGGCCGGTGTCGACAACAAGGTAGTCGTAATGGAAGCTGGCTCGAATCAGCCGGGTCTTCCAAGAGAACACCTCGACTGCAAAAGAAAGACTCAAAAACAAATAACCACTTTAAGATTTGACCCAACTGCTATGCAGATGTCCCGAATCTCAGGGGCTACACCCAGTGCGTGTGCTAGCGCGCCCCCACTAAAAAGAGCATGCAGGAAAAATACCTACGGAGACGCGGAGCTCCTCCTCCATGGCAGCAAGCCGCCCTTTGAGCTGTCGGTGCTTCTGCAGAAGCATGTTGAAGACGCTGACCCGGAAGGAGTCCGGTTGCTGCAAGGAGCAACAATCAGCATGAGACATTGGTTAAAGATTCGACCCAACTGCTACACAGTAGGCCCGAATGTCGGGGGCTACACCTAGTGGGTGCGCTAGTGCGCCCCCACCCAGAAGAAGGAACAGAAAGAAAAACAATAGACGGGGGAGAACTTACGAACACGGCACGCTCCAGCTCCCGCGTCTGCTCCATCTCGGCCTGGGCGAAGGCCTGGATCCTGTACGTCTGGCCCCGCAGGCGCCGGCTCATGGCGGCCATCGCCGCCTCCTCTTGGGTCAGGGGCCCGAAGAAGACATCGCTGGTCCCGCCCCGAGCCGGCTGCGACCCGGTGGTCCGGCGACCCCCTGGCCTAGGCACCTGGGCGTACTCCCTGCTGACCGCCTCTTCCATGGCCGGTGCCCTCTCCGGCACCCTCGGTGGTGGTGCCCGCCCCGTTGGCGCCTGAGACACTCCCTCCAGTGCCGTTCGTGGTGCCTCCTCCAAGATGACTTCACCGCCGCCTCCCTCGACTCCCACCTGCTCGACCTCGTCGTCCTGTGGCGGGGTGTCATCCTCAACCACCACGACCTCCCGATCAAGGTCCATGGTGTCTGCATGGCCACCTTTTCCGCACTCCCCCTCCGACAAAGGCATGAATACCATCGCTTCCAGCTCCATCCCAGCTGGCATCTCGGGCCACGCTGGCTCGCGCCCACGTCGCAGCGGCGTTGGCCCAGGCCTGGGCCGTTGCTGCCTCCAGCTCCTCCTCGGCCCTATTCCGGTCCCGCCAGGCCAGGCCTTCGGTGTCGGCCGCGTCCAGGCCAAGGTCCGAGTCGGCCGCCTCCTCGTCCAGGTCAACGACGCTGGTTCGGGTCCTCTGGAACACGGCGCCCTCGGTTGATGCGACATCCACCGCCGCCAGCTCGGCCATTCAAATTCAAGAAGAAGGAAAATTACCCAGGCACCACCGGAATGACGGGTCTCGCCTGCCTCGCTTGTGGAGCGCTGCACCCCCTCTTGGCGGGCGGCTTCGTGCCGGTGGCCGGGTTCGCCGCACGCTTCACAATCGGGGCTCGGGGTGCGACGTTGTCCTTCCCGTGCAGACGGCTCGCCGCCATCGCCGCCCCCGAGACGACCCGGTGCCAGCCGCGCCGCCGCCTTCTCCACCCAGCGCCGCTGCATCGACAACTCACATCAGCACCCCCACACAGCCTCGTGCCCGTCAACTCAAGAAATATGGAAGACAAACTTACCCGCAGGGCGCCCTATGCCAGCATTGGCAGCCGGCTCCTCCTTGCCATGGGCCGCGGGCTCCTCCGAGCCGGCCCGCACTACCTGCGTCAGCGCCCGGTCATACAGATGCCGGATGGCGTTCAGAAGCACCTCCCACGTTGCATCTGGACGAACGAGAAGATATGCAACAGCAAAGTACGGGGTCCAGGGACTCACAACGGGTGCCGGGTTCGCCTAGCTGTATGGAGGCTTCCCGAATTCCCAATCATCCTGCAGCCCGGCCTTGGACATGTCGTTGACCCGACGGGCGACTTGGTCCGGCGCCAGGTGCAAGTTCGACTTGCGGTTGGGGTCCTGGACTCCGGTCATCTGGCCGATTATGTGGGTGCGCTGCTACAGCGGCAGCACTCGGCGCCTAATGAAGGCAATGATGAGGTCGGTGCCATTGAGCCCTTCCCACTCCCTCATCTCCAACACCCGCTAGCACAGGTTGAGCACCTCCTGCGACGGGTGTCGGGGATAATAACCCCAGTTTTGCTTCGCCCCAGGCGGCGCGTCGACGAAGGGCGGCAGGTTGATGCAGTCCGCGCCGAGGTTGCGAATGTAGAAGAAAGAGTTCTACCACTTCTTGGAAGAGTCCTCCAGCGGCATCTTGGGGCAGTCAGCGCCTGTCCGCTTGTAGATGACGGCGGTGCCGCAGTCATAAAACTCCTCGGCCTTCGGCCCCTGCTGCTTCAAGGAGAAGAAGTGCACCCAGAGATCGATTGAAGGATCGGCCCCCAGGTACACCTCGCAAAGGGTGACGAAGCCGGAAAGCTGCACGATGGCACCCGCGGTAAGATGATTGGGCTGGAGCCCGAAGAACTCCAGGAAGCCGCAGAAGAAGCTGCTCGCGGCAAGCCCGAACCTGCGCTTGAAGTGCGGGTAGAACACCACGTGGTCTGTGCCTTTGGGCCGCGGCTCACGCTCGCCCTGCGGCAGGCGCACGGCAACCTCCGTCTCCCCCGGCAAGCGCCTAGTGGTGCAGAGATACATGATGCCATCCGTGGTGATGGCCAGGCCCATCCACAAGCCCGAGGGAAGAGCCATCGGTGAATACGAAGAAAGAGAGAAGAGAAGAAGAATGGCGATGGAGTCCTGCTCACCGCAGCGGGCGTCGCAGTGGGTGGCGGTCGCAAAGAGCAGCGAGAGGATGAAGAGGCAGGGGAGCGCGAGCGAGAATGGTTTCTGCTGCTCCCCTTCCCCCAATTTATAAGCCACGGTTCGAAACGTGGGGAAGTGGGATCGTTTGCGCTTGCCCCTCCCACTACCCCGCAATAAGTGCGCAAGTATGCACACAAGAACTACCTCGAGAATGGGAACCGATTTGTGGACTCTGTCGGCGTTCTAGGAACGGGGGTCCCCAGACTTGCCTGCCTGTGGCACACGGCATGGCTCTGCGAGCGGGCCCACACGGCCCACCTTCACCAACAAGAACTCAAGACCCTCGCGAGGGGCCAACCCTCGTGAGGCGGACGACACAAGATCTCCTTGGGAGAGCCCTCACCAGGCTGGCTTGCGAGGGGCGGAGAGTTCAAGGCAAGACAAATCTCGTGAGGTTCCAATGACGTGAGACATGACGACCAAGGCCAGGCGGGCGCCAGCGCGCATAGTGTCCTTGTTTCCTCTTTGGTGCTAAGGAGGCAAGCGTAGACGCAGAGTACCGAGGCATCAAGCAAAGGTTTCTATATCAGTGCAACGAGACCAAGACCAGCAGGACGGCAAGATGGAGGTCACCATAGAGCCCAAGGCGGCGTCACCACCAGAGCCTTTTGCAGATGAAGACTGCTTTTGTCAGGATAAGCTGTACTAGTTGTCCCCTTTAGAATTGGTCGTTGTTGGCTCCCTTCCAGCTCAATATTTGGGGAGAGGACCAGGGCCTCTATCAATAGGACTAGCCACCATAGTAGGAGGGGGATCCAACGAGTTTGGAACTCATTCATCTCATCCTCACACTCACCAAGCACAAGAACACCTCGCCTCAGGAGTCTGTTCTTCCCCTTGTACTATTCATCCTCAGCCCAAGAGGCAATCCACCACACCACACTGGAGTAGGGTATTATACCACAACGGTGGCCCGAACCAGTATAAATCTTGTGTCCTTTGTGTAGCGAGTTCGTTGAGTTAGCCCGTGAGATCTTAGCAAGGCTAGGACGTGGATCGGTAGGGGGAGATCTTCACGCGCACCCCAGTGTTCAAACCTTGAGGGTTTTGCCAGAACCCAAAATCCGACATTTCGCGCGCCAGGTAGGGGTGCGCCGATGCTTCCCTTCCGTTGCTCCGCGTCCCATTGCTTCATCGTCTCCATGGCGGACGCACGCCGCGCTCGCGCTGAGTGCCGGGCTGCCCTCACAGCCTGCATTGCTCAGAAGGCTCCCGTCGGCAGGCCACCTCGTCGTTCTCCATCCCCTGGCGCCAACGCCGCCACTGACCCGGTGTGGAACGAGTAGCAATTATCCTCGTTGCACCCCTCGGTGTGGCGGGACGGCCACACCGCCACTCCAACGCTGACCTCGGCCGGCTCGTCATCCCACGCTCGTCGCGCTCCCATGGACGCGCAGGCTGCTTTGTGCATGGCGCGTGAGCTCCAGTGCTACCGCCCCGTCGACGACCTCTACGAGGACTGGCACGACCGCATCGCCGAGCTCGTCAGCACCGCAGGGGGCTCCCCTGCGCCATCCCACATGCTACCTTGCCCTTCGCCAGCCATGCGCGGCGTGGCCCATGGAGTGCCACCACCACCTCTGCCCCAAGACGGAGTCTTGGCGCCCAGGCACGCGGCCCCATGACGCGACCTGCCGCGTCCGGCGCCCGCGCAAGAAGAAAGAAGCTGCCAAGAAGTCCCTCGGCCGCAACGAAATGCCCCCGCGCTCCCTACGCCACCAAGGCATGACCGCGTGCCGTTGGCGGCGGCGGTGCGCAAACCCCCTCAAGGACAAGTTCTCCAGCAGCCCAGAGTCCCAGTTATCACGGCAGATTGTCGCGCCTTCACCCCTGAGCTGCGAAGCATCGCTTGGCCAGGAAAGTTCAAGCCAGATCTGCCTCCTCGCTATGACATCATCCCCGACCCCGCGGGGTTCCTGCAGCACTACGAGCTGAGCATCGAGGCGGCCAACGGCGATGACAAGGTCATGGCCAACTGGCTTCCCATGGCCCTCACTAGCGCACCGCGCACCTGGCTGCTCAACCTCCCCGGATCCACGGTGGCGTCCTGGGAGGAGTTGCGCGGCCTCTTTGTTGCGCGCTACATGGCACCGGTGCACCACGCGGTTGCAGGCCTCATCGTCGGCTCACAAGCACCACCCTCGGATCGTCACGTCAAGCCGTTCTTCCGCCAGATCGACGCTACTTCCAAGCGCTCGGGGGCTCCGCCGGGCTGGGCCGTGCCCGACGCCGACCTGACCTTCGATTCAGGGGATCATCCCGCCTCCACCGTCGGCTCGGGTGTGCTCCCAATGCTTTGCACAACCACCATTTGCCACGTGTCCATCACCAAGACACTCGTCGATGGTGGTGCCGGCCTCAGCGTGCGAGGCCTTCAGCCTTCTTCACATACTGCTTGAGCGGCTCCGCCCTAGCAAGCCTTTCTCGGGGGTTGGGGGAGGCTCCGCCCGCTCCCTGGGGTAGATCCGCCTCCCCGTGACCTTCGGCACGCGCAAAAACTACCGCACCAAGCTCATCGGCTTCGACGTTGCCCACATCCGTCTACCATACACTGCCATCCTCGGGTATTCATCCCTAGCCAAGTTAATGGTCATGACGCACCACGGCTACAACGTCCTCAAGATGCCAGGAAGCGGCAGGATCATCATAGTCCCCTGCGAAGAAAGAGATGCGGTGTGCTCCCTCGAGCGCACCTTCCAAGCAGCGTCAATCAAAGACCCCGACAACAACGCAGCTCGGTACCCTCCCGAGGTCATCCCCAAGAAGAAGAAGAAGCTACTCCATGCCAGACCTCAGGAGGGCAGCGCCGCAAGTGGCACCTCGTCAGGATCAGCGCTCACGCCTGGGGCGTCTCCCTCTATCGCATAGGAAGGCACCCCCGGCGCCCTCCTCGGGCAGGGCTCGGGGGCTCTCTTCTGGAGGTCCTCAGACCTTGCGAACATCACGAGGGAGGCGCTTGGGCACCACTTGGAGGCGTATTTCGCGGCACGTCTTCCTCAGGAGGACACTGGGCAAGGAGCGCCCGGCTCTCAGGAGTTCATCACCAAGGTATCTCAGGAGCTTCAGGTAGCAAGAGCAATACGCGGCGACCACCGCCCGCCTGGTGTTGCTCCCCACCCAGGCGAGGGTTGAGCTGCGCGTCTGCATTGACATACCAGGGCTCTGCCGAGCCGCATCTCAGGAGCGCTTCTGGCCTTCGCGTGTTGGGCGCTGCGAAGGTCCACCTCACAGCTACGTTCGCATGCCGTTCGGCCTGCCGAGCGTGGCTGCTGCCTTCCAGCGCAACATGCAGAGTGTCATGGCGTGTCAGGAGGCCAGCCACCATGCAGTCATCGCGGTGATGGCGACGGTCCTCAAGGAACTGCCTGGACCCCTAGAGCCTCCCGAGGCTCAGGGCCCCAGTGGCTAGTGAGGGGCAACCCCTTCGCCGCGTACCTTCAGCTGCCTCAACACCTCTTCATCAACGGAACCAGGTGACATTTTCCAAGTTCATTTAGCTGGGAGCACCCTCAGGGATGCATCATTCCTAGGCCGCATGGGTCCGTCCCTGTGGCATGTATCCCTTTTTATGTCTTTAGCTTACCTTGGTGGGGGCACCCCTCGGGCTGCACATCCCCAAGCCGCTCAGGCCGGACCCAGTGGCGCATATCGTTTATGCATTTACCTGAGCTAGTTTGCCTTCCATGCTTAATCTATCTATGACTATCACTTGCTTGATTCTCACCCACCATGGGGGCTACTCACGCTGGCATGACGCTTGTGCTCGGGTCCGGCCCTGCAACATCGACAAACCTGAGCGGTCGAGCTCTGGCTCGCGGCATGCCCTGCGCACGTCACCTCACCAGGCCCTCTGAAAGTGCAACTATCCCTAGGTGGTTTTGGTAATTCCTAACAACATATAGCTCATTGAGCTAATGCTATTCCAAGATTAATATTTCAGGAAAAGCTCAATGAATGGCATGGCATGGATGAGCAATGTGGACACCTCAAAATACTAAGGACAAAAAGATTGGCTCAAGCTCAAAGCTCAAGACTCTACATTTTATATTTTAGTGATCCAAGATCACATTGAGTCTATAGGAAAAGCCAATACTATCAAGGAGGGATGAGGTGTTGTTTAATGAGGTTCTTGCTTCATAGTGCTTAGTGATATGCTCCAAAACCCTCAACTACCTTCCCACATCCACATATGACCTAAACCCAAAGTCAAACTTGGCCCCACTGATTCTTTCTATCCGGTGCCACCGAGTTCAAATGTCATAGCCACTGCCACAAACACTAGGCAAATCTATCTCACCGATAGAAATTTCGGTCACACCGAGATGGGGTTGTAATCTCTCTGTTTCCCTTCGTAACGTTTCGGTCCTACCGAGATAAGCGATCAGTCCCACCGAGATTGCAATGTAAACTCTCTTTTTCTCTTTTGTAACATTTCGGTCCCACCAAAATGAGCGATTGGTCCCACCGAGTTTACCTGACCAACTCTCTGGTTAGCCTATTACCAAAATCGGTCCCACCGAGTTTGTGTAATCGGTCACACCGAGATTATGTTATGCCCTAACCCTAACCATATTGGTCCTACGGAGTTGCATCTCAGTCCCACCGAAAATCCTAACGGTCACTAGGTTTGCTGAATCGGTTTGACCGAGTTTCTCAATTCGGTCTCACCGAGATTGGTAAACTGTGTGTAATGGTTAGTTTTTGCGTGGAGGCTATATATACCCCTCCACTCACTCTTCATTCGTGGTGAGAGCCATCAGAACATACCTACACTTCCAATACACATTTCCTGAGAGAGAACCACCTACTCATGTGTTGAGGCCAAGATATTCCATTCCTACTGAGGGAGTCCTGGATTAGGGGGTGTTCGGGTAGCCGGACTATACCTTCAGCCTGACTCCTGGACTATGAAGATACAAGATTGAAGACTTCATCCTGTGTCCGGATGGGACTTTCCTTGGCGTGGAAGGCAAGCTTGGCGATGCGGATATTCAAGATCTCCTACCATTGTAACCGACTCTATGTAACCCTAACCCTATCCAGTGTCTATATAAACCGAAGGGTTGTAGTCCGTAGGCAATCAACTCCATATACAACAATCATACCATAGGCTAGCTTCTAGGGTTTAGCCTCCTTGATCTCATGGTAGATCTACTCTTGTACTACCCATATCATCAATATTAATCAAGCAGTACGTAGGGTTTTACCTCCATCAAGAGGGCCTGAACCTGGGTAAAACATTGTGTTCCCTGCCTCCTGTTACCATCCGGCCTAGATGCATAGTTCGGGACCCCCTACCCGAGATCCACCGGTTTTGACACCGACATTGGTGCTTTCATTGAGAGTTCCTCTGTGTCGTCGCCTTTAGGCCCGATGGCTCCTTTGATCATCAACAACGATACGGTCCAGGGTGAGAGTTTTCTCCCCGGACAGATCTTTGACTTCGGCGGCTTCGCTCTGCGGGCCAATTGGCTCGGCCACCTGGAGCAGATCGAAAGCTACGCCCCTGGCCATCAAGTCAGGTTTGGAAGCTTAAACTACACGGCTGACATCCATGGAGACTTGATCTTCGACGGGTTCGAGCCACGGCCAAGCGCGCCGCACTATCTCGAGGGGCATGATCTAGCTCTGCCTCCGGACAGTGTCCTGGAGGCCGCACACGCATCGGTTCCGACCCCTAACTTGGAGCCTATTGCGCCAATCGAGGATGAGCGGTTGGACGTCACCTCAGGGGCTTCGATATCAAAGGCGATCGAGCTGAACGCTAGCCCCGCACTCTGCATGATCCGTGACTCCGAGGATCCGGACTCCTTTCCGAACTCCGAACCCCCTGCGCCCCTGCCGATCGAATCCGATTGGGCGCCGGTAATAGAGTTCACCGCCGCAGACATCTTTCAGCGCTCGCCTTGTGGCGATATCCTGAACTCTCTCAAGTCTCTCTCCTTATCAGGAGAGCCCTGGCCGAACTACGGTAAGCGAGGATGGGATATGAACGATGAAGAAATTCAAAGCCCACCCACCACCCACTTGATAGCCACTGTCGACAATTTAAACGACGTGCTCAACTTCGACTCCGGAGACATCGACAGCATGCATGACGATGGAGGAGATACCGACGAACCAACACCCATAGGGCATTGGACAGCCACCTCATCTCACGATGTGTACATGGTGGATACCCCTAAAGGAAGCGACAATGAGGAAAAAGGGGATGGGACGGAAGATCGACCCCCAGAAAAGCAATCAAAGCGTCGGCGTAAACGCTGACCCAAGCCCTGCCTCGATAAAAACCTAGCCATAGAGCAGGACGAGCCGGTAGAAGACGAGCAGGCCTTAGAGCAACCGTCCGAACAGGGCAACACGGATAGAGAAACCGAACATCCCTCCTCCGGCGAAAACGGCATTCCGGACGACCTCACGCCGAATAAACCTATGGAGCAGAAGAATCTCCACGAGAGGCTCGTTGCAACTGCACGCAGCCTAAAAAAGCAGAAGCGGAAGGTAAAAACAGCGGAAGATGCACTCTGGATTAGATGGAGCAAAGTAATCAATACCACAGATAAGTACGGCGACAGTCGCCGCACTAAAAGCTATCCTAAAAGAAAGCTACTGCCTGAATTCGACGAAGAGGCCCTAGAGCCCTCGCATTCAAAAAATGAAAAAGCTACACGGTCGGGTAGACGACCCCATAAAGCGGCAAGCGGCGCCGCACCTAAATCGGCAAGCGACCCACTTAAGGATTCGCATCATGGCCCAGTCAGGTCCATTTATGGGCCAAGAAAGCAAGCTCTCGTAAGCAACGCTACGAATCCATCATCAGAATCCGGCACACCCAAATACAGGGGCGCCGCACACCCCCTATGTTTCACCGATGATGTCCTGGACTATGAATTCCCAGAGGGATTCAAACCCGTAAACATAGAGGCATATGATGGAACAACAGACCCTGGAGTTTGGATCGAGGATTATATCCTCCACATACACATGGCTAGAGGAGCTGATCTCCACGCCATAAAATATCTACCCCTTAAGCTTAAAGGGCCAGCCCGGCATTGGCTTAAAAGCCTTCCCGAAAACACAATTGGAAGCTAGGAAGAGCTCGAGGATGCTTTCCGAGCAAACTTTCAAGGGACCTATGTCCGCCCTCCGGATGCAGACGATCTTAGTCACATAACTCAACAACCCGGAGAACCAGCTCGGCAGTTCTGGAATAGATTCCTCACTAAAAAGAATCAGATAGTCGACTGTCCGGACGCCGAAGCCTTAGCAGCTTTCAGGCATAACGTCCGAGACGAATGGCTCGCCAGACACCTCGGCCAAGAAAAACCAAGAATAACGGCCGCACTAACAAGCCTCATGACTCGCTTTTGTGCAGGGGAGGACAGCTGGTTGGCAAGGTGCAGCCCCAGTGACCCAAGTACATCCAAAACTAGGGATGGAAACGGAAAACCGTGACGCAACAAGGACCGTCGCTGGACTAAGGACAAAAGTCCGAAGAGCACGGCAGTCAATGCCAGATTCAAAGGCTCACAACAAAATCAGGAAAAATCACCCCCAGGATAACAGGGACGATCCATCCAACCTAAATAAAAGCCTGGACAGGATATGTCAGATACACAGTACTCCCGGGAAGCCTGCCAACCATACCCACAGAGACTGTTGGGTTTTCAAACAATCTGGCAGACTCAATGCCGAACACAAGGGGCTCGACACACCAAGCAAAGACGAGGACGAAACCCAAAAGCAGAGCACCAGGAAACAAAAGAACTTCCCACAAGAAGTAAAAACGGTGAACTCACTTCACATAACAAAACGTGCGGCGCCCGTAAAGGTACGCACCACACGGCCCATCCCCAAAGGGTCCTACCACTGGTTGTCAAAACCGATCATCTTCGATCAGCTAGATTATTCTAGGAATATCAAGAATGTAGGCTGGAATGCCTTGATACTCGATCCAATAATTGGCGGACTCCAGTTTTCAAATGTCCTTATGGACAGCGGCAGTGGACTAAACCTGATATATCAGGATACAATCCAGCACATGGGGATAAACCCAGCAAGAATTCGCCGCAGCAAAACCTCCTTTCAAGGGGTAATACCTGGTCCGGACACCCATTGTATGGGTTTTCTCCGGCTCGAAGTCATATTCGGCTCTGCCGATAACCTCCGCTGCGAAAAGCTGACCTTCCATATCGTCCCGTTCTCAAGTCGCTATCAAGCACTACTGGGACGCGAAGCTTTCGCTCGCTTTAACGCAATACCGCATTATGCATCTCTTATGCTTAAGATGCCCGGTCCACGAGGCATCATATCTTTGAAGGGGAAGAACTAAAGTGCGCCTACCCAAGCGGAGAACTATGCGGCCGCTTTGACAGCCCCACAGCGAAATGGCCTCACCGGCCAAAAAACTTCGAAATAGGTCATTCAAGACCACGAACGCGGATAGACGAGTTCGGTGCAAAATCATCATTGATGTAGGCCTAGAAGCCATATACCCCCGCACTAGGGGCTCCACGCATATACAATAAGAGACAACAAAGATCAATCTTATATATCTTACTTTATACTTTGCTTATTTTAAACTTTTTTGGCACGACCCGTTTTCAACTCAGTTCCTCTCTTTTACAGATGAACGTCGTGCGGCGCCCGTCCAGGATACGGCACAACGGAGACACAGGCACAGACGTGCAGTAGGGACCCGTCCTAAAGGATTCTTTTTAGATTAAGACCCTGCGTAAACCTTTTTTACTGTCTCTTGTTGCTACACATCCCCTGGTTTTTTCTTTCTGATATAACCAAGGAGGAGGCTGGCGTCTTGGCATGTGGCCACGTCAGAATTTTTGCACATACCTGGACACTAGGGGCTTTTTTAATAAAGAGTGTTGTTTCGCCCGCACTCATAAAGACCGAACACCTTAGGGAGTGTTCGGCGTCGCGAGTTTTGGCATTATATGCATCAGCTCCGAACCATGTCTTTGGTCAAATGTTGGGTTGCCCGGCTCCTGAGTTCGGCTACCTTACGTTCCGCTCTATCGGCTAAGGTAGCACCAGGAGAACTACTGCGATTGTGCCCCGGTTCGGCCGGGCGAGCACCTCAGTAGAGAAAGCCGAAAACTGACTATCATGATGTAGCGTGAGACTGGTCAGCCACTCAATGACCTATCGGAATCTATCGGATTCCTCCGCTTTAACGAAGGGCCGCTTCCCAGTCAGGCACATACGCGCCACCAAGGAGCTACCTAAATAGTCTCACTGTCAAACTCCTATGGCCAAGTGAAAGTGTTAAAGCATTATAGTCCGGTTGCCTGGCCCGCTGCGCTATCACCTCCTTTGTAGGACAAAGACGTTGGGTTAAGTGTGAAAATGCGTCTTCTGCGAGCACCCCCCGCACTATGTGCGTGGGGGCTGAAGCCAACGACTGCCATCTTTCAGATTCTGTATATATATATATGTCTTAAAACAGCCGCACAGGAGGTGTTCCCAATACTTGGAGGCACAAGTATAAAAAAGCCCACTACAGTTTATCAAAATATTACTTTATAATTACATATGCTATCATAACATAGCATCTTTCGGGCACTGCGTCTCTATTAGACGAGCACCTTCAAGAACTTCTTGAAAATAGAGCTCGGAGGGTACTCGGCTTTTGTCCGAATATCGGGACGCAACAACGGTGGTCTCCATCTCTGCCCAGTATGTCTTAACAAGGGCAAGAGCCATCCTAGCGCCCTCTATGCATGCTGACCTCTTCATTGCATTTATATGCGGCACCGCGTCAAGGAATTGCTGCACCAAGCTGAAATAACTCTTCGGCTCCGATCTTCCCGGCCACAGGTCACCCATGACGTACTTCTTGGCGAGTCCAGACAACCTATTCAGTTTGGCCCATTGAGCCAAACGATCATCCACTGCCAGTGGACGCTCTAGATTGTGAAACTGCGACCAGAAAAGCTTTTCCACTTCGCGATCTTTCTGATCTCGAAAGTGTTCGGTCGCATCAGCAGCACTCGCTGCCAAGTCCAGATAGGTATCCTCCACACTCCACATCTGGTCCATCGGAGCAAACTTCGGAGCACAAAATTTCCTTCGCAGCATAAAGGGCTTTCCAGCCGCAATCTGTTCGGCCTGACGCAGCTCCTCCTTTGCAGCTCTCATCGCAGAGCGCGCGTCATGGCGAGTCCAGACAACCTATTCAGTTCGGCCCATTGAGCCAAAGAATCATCCACTGCCAGTGGACGCTCTGGATTGTGAAACTGCGACTAGAAAATCTTTTCCACTTCGCGATCTTTCTGATCTCGAAAGTGTTCGGTCGCATCAGCAACGCTCGTTGCCAAGTCCAGATAGGTATCCTCCACACTCCACATCCGGTCCATCGGAGCAAACTTCGGAGCACAAAATTTCCTTCGCAGCATAAAGGGCTTTCCAGCCGCAATCTGTTCGGCCTGACGCAGCTCCTCCTTCGCAGCTCTCATCACAGAGCGCGCGTCCTTGGCATTGGCAACGGCCTTCTCCAAGTCCGTCTGTTTCGCCTGGTGTTCTTTTTCAAGAAGTCTGCAACAGTCTGTAGCGCTTTTTAACTTTTTGGCCATCTCGGCCATCTCTTCCTTGCTTCGGAAATGAGCAGCCAGTTCGGCTCTCGGCTCTTCAAGGGCTTTGGCCGCGTCACTTTCGCTGGCTTGTTCTTTAGCTCGGGCAAGTTCTGCCCTAAGACTCTCCACGGCGGCCGCACCATCTGCGTCAAGCACACACATCGTAAGACACAGGCATAAAACTGTTCTTACCTGATGCCGCCCGAGGAATTACATACCTTGAGCCTCATCAAGCCGCTTATTGACAAGCGTGATGTCGGCATCTGCCACGTCCAGTTGCCGCGTTAGTTCGGCAAAATCGTCAGTTCGGCTCGATTCCGGACACCCTGCCGCCTACATTCAAAGGCGACATCTTAGACCTGGGATTATGATCCTCCGCGTGCCGTCATTTCTTGACGACGCGTAGAGTCTCAGGGGCTACTATCTACATAGGGCGCATCTTACTCATGCGCAACTGACAAAAGTATACATTATCTAATGTACCTCGAAACCCGTCAGTAAACTTTTGACGGCCTCATACAATCCGCTCTCTACGGATGAAATCCTTTCAATCACCGTGCCCATCAATGCGCAGTGCTCCTCTGAGATAGAAGCTCGCCCTAGCAGAATCTTTAGCTCCTCCGGCCGAGCACCAGACGGTGTCGGGCTCGTCCCATGACCTCTTTCGAAGGCCGGACGCGGAGAACCTCGGGGGGCCGCATAGCCACCTTCGCGACGACACCTCAGGGTCGCCCGCCTTGCTAGGCGGCACGGCAGGGGGAGGCGTCCCGCTCTCCATCATCTCCGAAAGTAGATCCCCCGAAGACGAGCTCTGTTGAGAAGGGCTGAGGTCCGAGCTACAAGATAAAGGTTTGGTTAATCTTCTCAGATATAAATCAAGGACTTCCCTCATCCCTCAAAAGGAAAATATTTTCTCCACTTACGGCTCGCTGGAGGGCTGATCCCCTTGAGGGCGTAGTCCGGCCGAGGAACTCCCCGGCGTCGGACCCTCTGATGAGGATTTTCTCCCCCGTTTCGAGGCCATGGTTTCCGGGTCGTCAGAGGCGGCTCTCTTCTTCCCCTTAGGAGAGGAATTGCCGGTTCCTCCCTTCGGAGCAGCCTCCTTCGAGGAGGCCATAGCTTCCTTGTCCTCCCCCTCCAAAGGCATTATCTCCAGCATCCTGACCAGCACAGGATCCGTCCTGGGTTCAGGAAGGGGAGCCGGACACCTGATCAGCTTTGCCTTCGCTATCCACTCCTGTTTAAAAGGACGGCTCTTTTAGGGGCAAGTTTATGACAATTATACGGATAGAAGGTCCGGGCACAAGGTTGCTTACTTGAGCATCCGGGCGATTGCAGCTTAGTCCTGCGTCCTCGGTTAAATCCGGACACATCTCTTGTGATCCGAAGAACAGTCTATACATCCCCGCGGGGCGTTGCGCCCATAAAGTTCTAGAGAGCTCGCGGTCCCTCTGGATTAAACTCCCACAGGCGAAGGGGGCGATGTTTGCCGGGCAATATTCGGCGAATCAGCATGACCTGCGTCACCTTGACCAAGCTGAGGTCTCCTTCCAAGAGATCCTTAATTCGGCCCTGTAACTGGGGCACGTCTTTGGGCAAACCCCAATCTAAACCTCTGTTAACCCATGACGCTAGCTGTGGTGGGGGACCCGAGCGAAAGGCAGGAAGCGCCACCCACTTGGTGCTCCGGGAAGCGGTGATATAAAACCACTCTCGTTGCCACAAGCCTAGCTCCTCTTGAAAAGAGCCCTCGGGCCATGGAGCATCAGCATTTTTGCTTATAACAGCGCCTCCGCACTCTACGTGCCGTCCCTTGATCATCTTCGGCTCTACTTTGAAAGTCTTGAGCCATGATCCGAAGTGAGGGGTAACACGGAGGAACTCTTCACATACAATGATAAAGGAGGAGATATGGAGGATGGACTCCGGAGCTAAGTCGTGGAATTCCAGCCCGTAATAAAACAGCAGTCCCCTCACAAAGGGGTCCATCGGGAAGCCTAACCCCCGAAGGAAGTGAGACACGAACACTACGCTCTCACCGGGCTGGGGACTGGGGATAGCCTGCCTTTGAGCAGGCAACCTGTGCGAAATTTCGGCGGTCAAGAACTTAGCCTCTCTCAACTTTAGCACGTCCTCCTCCGTGACGGAGGAGGGCATCCATCGGCCTTGAAGGTCGGAACCGGACATTGTCGAAGGTCTGAGGCGCCCGGAATCTGGAGCCTAGGGTGTTGGAACTCGAGGCGACGGGCGAACTTGTTTTGGGATTGGAGAAAAGGAGTAAGGCCCTGGTCTCTTTATAAGAGGTTGAATACCAGGAGCCCTCCCCGTAACCGTTTGGGACTCGCCTTTAATCAAGAAAACATGGTAACAGGCACGATTGGGTTACCCACGTCTGTATTGATGAGAATCCCGTAAAAGGGGGGCACACGATCTCTGCTTTGACAAGACGTGCCAAGGAAACCGCCTCGCAAAACACGCTGAGGTGGAAAAGTGAAAACGATTCGAGTGAAGGACTTGGCTGTAGTGTGATGACACACTGTGGAATACGTCAGCAGATTTGATTTGTGTTAATATTATTCTCTCTAGGGCAATATGTGGAAGCTTATTTTGCAGAGCCGGACACTACCCTTGGTGTTTACAATCTTCTATGAAGGACTTGGAGGAGGAACCCGCCTTGCTATGCCGAAGACAATTTGCGCGCCGGACTCGTCGTCATTGAAGCCTGGTTCAGGGGCTACTGAGGGTGTCCTGGATTTGGGGGTGTTCGGGTAGCTGGACTATACCTTCAGCCGGACTCCTGGACTATGAAGATACAAGATTGAAGACTTCGTCCCGTGTCCGGATGGGACTTTACTTGGCGTGGAAGGCAAGCTTGGCGATGCGGATATTCAAGATCTCCTACCATTGTAACCGACTCTATGTAACCTTAACCCTATCCGGTGTCTATATATACCGAAGGGTTGTAGTCCGTAGGCAATCAACTCCATATACAACAATCATACCATAGGATAGCTTCTAGGGTTTAGCCTCCTTGATCTCGTGGTAGATCTACTCTTGTAATACCCATATCATCAATATTAATCAAGCAGGACGTAGGGTTTTACCTCCATCAAGAGGGCCCGAACCTGGGTAAAACATCGTGTTCCCTGCCTCCTGTTACCATCCGGCCTAGACGCACAGTTCGAGACCCCCTACCCGAGATCCGCCGGTTTTGACACCGACACCTACGATATGAATCTTGATCTCTAGCCTTCCCAAGTTGCTTTCCACTCAAATCTTCTTTCCACCCAATTCATATCCTGTGAGAGAGAGTTGAGTGTTGGGGAGACTATCATTTGAAGCACAAGAGCAAGGAGTTCATCATCAACACACCATTTGTTACTTCTTGGAGAGTGGTGTCTCCTAGATTGGCTAGGTGTCACTTGGGAGCCTCCAACAAAGATTGTGGAGTTGAACCAAGGAGTTTGTAAGGGCAAGGAGATCGCCTACTTCGTGAAGATCTACCGCTAGTGAGGCAAGTCCTTCATGGGCGATGGCCATGATGGGATAGACAAGGTTGCTTTTTGTGGACCCTTCGTGGGTGGAGCCCTCCGTGGACTTGCGCAACTGTTACCCTCCGTGGGTTGAAGTCTCCATCAACATGGATGTACGATAGCACCACCTATCGGAACCACAACAAAAACATCCGTGTCTCCAATTGCGTTTGAATTCTCCAAACCCTTACCTTTACATTCTTGCAAGTTGCATGCTTTACTTTCCGCTGCTCATAGACTCTTTGCATGCTTGTTTGAATTGTGTTAAGATTGCTTGACTTGTGCTAAGATAGCTAAAATCTGCCAAAGACTAAAATTGGGAAAAAGATAGATTTTTATTTGGTCAAGTAGTCTAATCACCCCCCTCTAGACATACTTTCGATCCTACAAGTGGTATCATAGCTTTGGTCTCCATTTTCTTTGATTTTCATAGCTTTTGGAAGTCATAGCCTTGGTTTCACAATCTAGGAGAGTATGGCGTCTAGCGAGGGAAACAACCACCATAGAGGTCCTTACTTTGATGGCACTAATTTTGCTAGTTGGAAGCATACGATGAAAATGCATATTCTTGGACATAACCCCGCCGTTTGGGCTATTGTGTGTGTTGGCTTGCAAGGAGAATTCTTCGATGGGAGTGAACCGAATCGTGAAGCTACCGCGGATGAGTTGAAGATGCCCCAAAGCTTGTGATATCCTCTTCAACGGATTGTGCCCCGAAGAATTCAAAAAAATCAGTCGTCTTGAGAATGCAAAGGAAATTTAGGACACTTTGATTGATATGCACGAAGGTACCGACTCCGTCAAGGAATCCAAGTTGGATGTGCTTCAAAGTCAACTTGACAAGTTCAAAATGAAGGATGGTGAAGGTGTCGCTGAAATGTACTCTAGGCTTGCTCTTATCACAAATGAGATTGCTGGGTTAGGAAGTGAAGAGATGACCGACAAATTCATCATCAAGAAGATCCTAAGAGCCTTGGATGGAAAATACGATACCGTATGCACATTGATCCGAATGAGGCCAGCGGAAGTCATTGGAAGAATTGTTGCTCATGAGATGTCACTCAAGGATAAGGAGGAACTTCACAACAAATCAAGTGGTGCTTACAAAGCCTCATGCGAAGCCCCCACATCATCTAGTGAGAAACAAACCTTCAATGAATAATTTAGCTTAATGGTGAAGAACTTCAACAAATTCTACAAGAGTAGGAGCAAAGATAGAAGCTCCAAGTCAAGGTCCTATAATGACAAAAGATCTTCTAGTCTAGAGCGAAACTGCTACAATTGTGGAAGACCCGGACACTACTCCAATGAGTGTACGGCTCCCCACAAGAGAAGAGAAGATTCTCCCAAAAGAAGGAGTAGAAGAGAAGAATCACCATCAAGGGAGAGAAGGAGTAGGGATGATCGATATGAACGAAGACCCTCATGGAGAAGCAAGGATTCGGAAAGGAAGGACAAGTCATCAAGGAGCTACACAAAACGAAGACATCAAGCTCATGTTGGTGAATGGGTATCCAGCTCCGACTCCGACAATGACTCCGAGAGAAGCTATCACTCCGACTCCAAATATACTTAAGAGGAAGGTGTTGCCGGACTAGCACTTGTGTCAACCAACTCCTACGACATATTTGATTCACCAAATGAAGGAATTGGAAGATGCTTCATGGCCAAAGGTCCAAAGGTATCACACCCCGAGTATGTTGATTTCAATAGTGATGAACATGACTTGTTAGGTGATGATGATTTACTTGTTGACAACTATAGTGATGAATACTATGATGAAACGAATGACAATGATAAGGAGAAGATTGAGTCTCTAAATAAAGAACTAAACACTCCTAAGTTAGCTCATGAAACTATCTTAGGAGATCATCGAGAACTTTTAAGGACTCATGAGAAATTACGTTTTGAGAAGCTCAATCTTGAGCAAGAGCATGAGTTCTTAAAGGCAATCAATGATGATCTTCGCAAGAAAAGTTCTTCTTACATTGCCAAGCGTTTACTCTTAACCACTTACATGCCTCAAGTCAAGAACAAGAAGGATCCTTCTTCTAGTAGTAATAATAATCATGCTAAATCCAATATTGTTGCTTCTAGTAGTTCTCTTGATTCCACTAACGATTCTCTTAGCCAAGTTACACTTGAGAAAGAAAATAGCTTATTGAAGGGAATTATAGAGAAAGGTGTTTACAAGAGCCTTGCCCGGAGTAAGAAATTCGAGGAAATCGTACGCAAGCAAGGAAGGCACCGGAAGAATCAACGTATTGGTTTTGAACGAAAGTTCAATGCCAATGGAGTTGAGTGGGAAGAAGATCAATACCCTAAGACGAAGTTTGTTCCTCAACAAGAGAAGTATGATCCTACTTCTTTCCAAGGGACACAAGCTCAAGATGATCTTCCACCACAAGACCACAAGCAAAAAGGCAAGGACAAGCTTCAAGAGGAAATTGATGCATTTGAAGAAGCTCCTAAGGCCTTGGTCAAGTGGGTTCCCAAGACTACATCAAGTTCCACTTCATCAAGTATGTAAGTGCATCTAGTGCCCCTTAGTGATTTTGGTGTATTGAAGACTTATAGGTTAAGGGACTAATGTGTTTATGAGTGTACACAGATCTATAAGTCTATGAGGAATTTGATGTTTACAGAGAAAGTCGACCGCTAAAAATGAAGTTCTTCGTCTGAAGACTTTGGTATTCTGAAGACTTTCTGAAGACTTTGAAAGTGAAGAAAATGGTGTGACCTTGAAGACTTGGTATTCATTTGAGGAACATAAAGCGTGAAGACTTTTGTTTTCATAGTTTCATTTTCTCTTTCTTGAGTCATAGGAAACACCATACTGTTAAAGGGGGTCGAGGAAATACTAAGGAAAAATTTCCATGTGATGCTCAACTCAAAATCCTACACCTACCAATCCCTTCGAGTGAAGCCATTGGAAATCTCATACGGTCCAATCATATTCTTAGGTGACAGAGACAAAGTTCTTCTGGTCTCTAAGGAATTTGTTCTGACTGAGGAGTTAGGAATTCGCCAGAGCGGATTTCCTACACAGTGAGGAACATGATAGCCCTGAGGATTTTGCTACTCAAAATTCCGACCGTTGCTGTGCTATGCGCCAGCTATCCCAAAATATATATCCACCTAACGGTCATATCATTGAAGGGCATTTATGTCTTATCATGTCAGGCTGCTCCCTAGGCTATAAATAGCCGCCCCCTACAACCACTAGCTGGTTGGCTGCTCCGAGAGAAAATGACACTTGTCATTTGAGAGCAACCCATCCTCTGAGGACTTTGAGCAAAAATCATCAAGTGAGGAAAAACCCAAAACCCAAACACCTACAAACCCCAAGTTATTGAGCATCACTGAAGAGATTGATCCTGCGTGGATCCGACGCTTGTTACCTTTGAAGACTGTGCTTCTTCCAGACGGTTAGGCGTCATGGTCTAGAGCATCCAAGAGGAATTGTGGATCGCTGAGTGACTGAGTTTGTGAAGGTTTGGAAGTCACCTGAAAACTTACCACGAGTGATTGGACGAGGTCTGTGTGACCTTAGTTCAAGGAGAATACGGTGAGGACTGGGTGTCCTCTGCTGCGTGTTCAGGACTGGGTGTTCGGGACTGTGTGTCCTCGAGTTTAAGTACTCAGCCTCTCCAACCAGACGTACAACTGAGACAGGAGTTGGAACTGGTCTACCAAATCATTGTCTTCACCAAGCTTACTGGTTCCATTTCCTCAACTCTTTCATTTCCTCATAATTGAGTTGTGTACTTGTTCATATCTGTGTTTGAAGACTTTGACTGAAGACTTTCTCAATTTCCTCAATTCAATTTCTTCTATCTGTTTGTCTTCATCCTGTGTTATCCTTTGCTTAGCTTCCTGTACTCTGTGCCTGTCTTCATTTCATCATGATGACTATGCTTGTATTCTGTTATGCTTACTTTTGAGTACTTATTCCGCTGCTAGTAGTTCTTCGCTAAGGAATTTCCTCACCGGCAAATTCCTCAGTGAAGAATTTCATTAAAATCGCCTATTCACCCCCCTCTAGTCGATATAACGCACTTTCAAAGTACAACTACAACTCCGAGGATGTAACGCCCCGGACATACCCGCCGGTGGTCGTCACTCCTGGCGGGATCTAGACTGGCCCCACAGATCAATATTAGTCTTTTCTGCGCACTTTGTCCTCACTCATGCGCACCCGGGAGCAACTTCCTGGTCGGTCACCCATCCTGACACTACTCCAAGATGAGCACGCTTAACTTTGGCGTTCTATCCGAATGGGCTCCGGGAAAAGAAGAAATTCCTTATTGATATGAGTAGTCTATCATCCCTAATAAGCCAGGCTATCACATACACCCCCACTCAGAGGAACCGACGTCCTCGTCGGGCCACAGGAACGTTCCCTCTTGGCACAAACGTCTGTGCTTCCACTCCGGTACATGTGACATGCCGGGTGCCACGACGGGTCACAAACGTCATGAACAACATGAGCACGCACCTGTCCGCAACCATCCGTATAACCGCAAGGGTCGGCTCTGATACCAACTTGGAACGCCCCGGACATACCCGCTGGTGGTCGTCACTCCTGGCGGGATCTAGACTGGCCCCACAGATCAATACTAGTCTTTTCTGCGCACTTTGTCCTCACTCGTGCACACCCAGGAGCAACTTCCCGGTCGGTCAGCCATCCTGACACTACTCCAAGCTGAGCACGCTTAACTTTGGAGTTCTGTCCAAATGGGCTCCCGGAAAAGAAGAAATTCCTTATTAATATGAGTAGTCTATCATCCCTAATAAGCCAGGCTATCACAGAGGATTCCCATCAAGATGGTGTGGATCCCGAAGAAGAAGAACTAGAGAGTTCTTGAGGGTGACTCCGCCAACATACTTCACTCTTATCATTTTGGCCAAACAAGTGCAATCAACTTCCACATCTTGCACTAGTTCAAGGAGTCACAAACCCTCTTGTTGGTAAGACAAGGGACAAGGTAACCTAAAGCTTTCATAGACATCATCTTGTGTGTGCATCACTCTATGTCTATGGATATCCTTGTTTGTTCCTTGTGGGACTAACCCGTGTAGGTATTGAAAGTGCAACTCACTCCAAAGGATAGCTCCAAATGATCTACATCAACATAGAGCATCCACATCTTCAACACCTACATGAAGTCATCATCGACAAAACCCAAGGTTAGTTTATCCCTCTTAGGGGGGATCTCACATCTAGGGGGAGCTTTACTCTAACAATTGAGTTAAAGCAACTCTAATGGTGTGAACACAACAACACTTTATGTAAAAGTGGTAACCCCACTTGTGCTTAAACGATGAGTATGACCTATGATCAAATGTTCTCATTTGACTCCTAAGTCAATATACTCATATATAGATGACCTAGTCATCGCCAATTGCTTGATAGATGCTAGAATTGTTTGTGCATGCTTTGCCACATATTTCATTTGCCATCTTATTGTGTGAGCATGTTGGTTGCATAATTTACTCATTCGTGGACATCCACTTGTTGTTTTGATTGATTGGTTTCCTTTTCTTTTAGCCAAGTGGATGGACAAGAATGCCTAAGAACCTTCTCTAGCTATCTATGATTTTCTCGTCTCAAACTCTATTCATGCTGCATCACAAAATTTGATCAAGTCAGATTTGAACCACTTTGTGTGAGGAGCACTCGGAGTCCCCGATTCGTCATAGACTTAAACTTCCAAAACTTCTTTGTGCGTTTTGGTCTGACCGATTCACCCATTCCGGTCATACCGAGATCACTAAGTCGATCTAGGTTTTCAACCTCGGTGCAACCATTTCGAACTTTTTGGTCACACCGAGTTTCAGTAACTACTTGCAGTTATGAATCTCGGTGTCACCGAGTTGTTCCACTCGGTCACACCGACAGGGTCGGGCTATATATATCCACGGGTCAAATTTTGGAAAACTTTCCGAACCTCCTCAACCTGCGCTTAGCCCGCTCTGCCTCCAGGGTCTCCGGATCATCTTCCTCGTCGCTAGCCACCTCCTACCGCTGGTCTCCGCCGCCGTCAACGGGAATCAACCCCGCCATTGCCACCGTAGCGAGTTCATCGCCGAACTAGGGTATGAACTCGATCACTATGCTATCCTTATCTGATTCCTAGCACATTGTGTTCGCCATGTATCTTGCCATGATTGAGATCATTCTATCCAGTCAAAACACTCCATAGATTAGAGATGATTTGAGAATTTAGGGTTAGGTTTCCGCCGAAACCATCTCAGACCCACCGAGTTGTGGAACTCGGTACCACCGATTTGGCTAAGGCCATTGCACATGTGATTCTCGGTCTGACCGAGAATTGCAAATCGGTGTGACCGAGTTCAGGACTTTCTGAAACCCTAGCAGTCTTGGTGCCACCGAACTGTGACTCGGTCTGACCGAGTTCACTAGTTTAGGTTCCAACAGCTGCTTCGGTATCACCGCGATTACAAATCAGTAGATCCAAAATGCTTTCTGTGGAAAACTAAAACTAAGTTTTTGACTCATTCTTTTGCAAAAACCTCTGCATTTTGTGATGCTCATCCACTCTATCTCATCTATATCTATTCACAGGGTCTGCTGTCTGTGTTTGCAATATGTCTGATCAGAGTGACAGCCAAAACAAGTCAGAGGAGCAGGTTCACTTGAGTGAGGGCACTAGTCCCTCTAGCAGCTCTGATGATGGTAGCAGGAGCACCCCAAGCAATCTGCCAAAGGCTGCCACCAGGGCCAGCAAGAAAAGAACTTCAGAGTCAGAGGATGAGCACTATGTGGCTGAGGAAGAAGAAACCACCTCAAAGAGAAGTCCTGAAGAAGAAATATGGCACAGCTGTTGCCACCAAGCCAGGCATGAAGCAAAAGGTTCCTGCCAAGAGAATTCCAATGTCTAAGGCCAGAGCATCCACTCAAGAGACTTTGGGATCTGCACCCAAAGAGCAGGTTGTGGCAGACAAGAAGAGGAAAGAGAGGGTCAAGAATACCACTGCCAGAGTGCTTGGGAGATCCTCAATCATGAGAGATTCTGAAGAGGAAGAGGAAGAAGATGCTGCACCAGCACCCAAAGCTCAGAAGCTTATGGGTGATGCCATCTGGGCAGGGGCTGTTCCATCTAAGCCTAAGACTGCTCCAAAGGCCGCTGCTCCAGCTCCAAAGCCAAAACCAAAGAGGAGCACCAGGAACATTCCTGCTGAGGAGAGGAACAAGGCCCAGTGCCTGAAGCTGAAATGGAAGAAGAAGATGGTGAGTCACATGTCTTGAGGAAGCTAAAGCCAAAAATCCCAGACAAAATGATGCTCATCCAGTTGCTGAGAACATGAAGATCAGGAAGGACTCAGGTCTGAGGCTATGGAGAGAGTCTGATCCATATGCCACCAGGAGAAGGACTGCTATGGACTACAGGTTCCATACAAAGGAACAACAGGACTTCTATGAGACCGTCTTGCTTGATAAGAAACCAATAGTATGTGACATGAGATGGGTCGACTGGGACTACATCAAGGAGAATGATGAACATTATCCAGGTGTGTATGACAGTTTCAAGGCTTGTGGAGTTGATGAGTTTGTGGCTCAGAAGCTCACAAAATGGAATAATGAGCTTATCATGCAGTTCTACTCCACAGCTCACTTCTACCCAGATGGAAGGATTGTCTGGATGTCTGAAGGTACTAGGTACCAGTCCACGGTTGCTGAATGGGCGAAGTTGATCAATGCTCCATAAGAGAGTGAATATGACTTGGATGTCTATGCCAACAAGAAGAAGGATCAAAACTCCATGTCACACATGTACAAGGAGATCCCATATGCTGCTCTTGAGACACATAAGTTTGGATCTGTACATTACCTTCTGTCAGGATTGCCAACTATCAACTTGATCCTCAGGCGCACTCTCTTGCCAAAGTCAGGTGATCACAAGATGATCAGAGGCCATGCAATAAACTTGCTTCATATCTTTGATGTCCCACAGAAGTTCAAAGTCATGAGCCTTATAGTTGAAACTATCAAGAGGACAGTTGCAGATCAGAAGAGGAGTTTTGGGTATGCCCCATAGATTCAGGAGCTGATTAACTCCAAGATGGGCACTGGTACATATCTGCTGAACAAGGAGCACATGCCTATCTACCCAGAATTTGAGGACAACACTGTGGTGATGGATGAAAATGAACCATCTTCTGTGCACACACAAGCCAAGAAGGAGAAGGCAAAGGCTGAAAAGGCTGCACGGATGCCAACTACTGAAGAAGCATCTCAGTATCTTCTGAAGAGCAAGCAAGATCATCTTGGCTACTTGATTGCATCCACTCTGAGGATTGAGAAGGGACTGGCCACCCTGACTCAAAACCAGGAGAGCTTGGAGAGGATCGTGGAGCAAAAGTTCTATGACTTGGATGTGAAGGTAACTGAGATTCAGTCTGTTGTGGAGCAACTTCAGGATGATAGGCAGGAGAGGAAGGGCAAGACAACCACTGATGCATTTGCCAGAGTTCCTAGAGCTCAGAGATCTGCTGCAGTGCCAGTTCCAGACACCAGAGCCACTTCATCTGCACCAGCTACACCTTTAGTGCCACCAGCTCCAGCACCTACTCTATCGGCTCCATCTACTTCGACTGAAGCCTTCGTTCTTGGAGTTATCCGGACACCACCACCTGAAGACCAAGCCAGAGAGACGATTTAGTGCTATGCATTTTCTAGGAACTTTTTGGTAACTTGTTGCTAAAGGGGGAGAAAAATGTATAGATCATAGGCTTCGAGAGAGAGCGTTGCTTTTTATTCTCTCTTGCTTTGGTGGTTGAACTTTATTTGCTTGTTTGAGATACCTTCTGCCTACGTAATACTTGGATGATCATGTGTTTGATCATATGCTGCTTTAATGCTTGTTGGACATTATCATTTTATCCCTATATGATCATTCACTTTGTTTGGTGATGAGTGCATGTATTTAATTATTATCATTTTGAGCACTCCACCAAGATGTATGTGACATGGAAGAGTAACCCATGAGCCTAACTCTTTGTGCATTTGCAGTCCAAAGCAAATCATAAACTATGCACAAATTTAGGGGGAGCTCTTGCTTTTCACATACTTCTCAAAGCAACAATGCTTTTCACTCTTATTATCATTTGTCGAAGCTTTGATCTATATGTTGTCATCAATTACCAAAAAGGGGGATATTGAAAGTGCAACTATCCCTAGGTGGTTTTGGTAATTCCTAACAACATATAACTCATTGAGCTAATGCTATTCCAAAATTAATATTTTAGGAAAAGCTCAATGAATGGCATGGCATGGATGAGGAATGTGGACCCCTCAAAATACTAAGGACAAAAAGATTGGCTCAAGCTCAAAGCTCAAGACTCTACATTTTATATTTTAGTGATCCAAGATCACATTGAGTCTATAGGAAAAGCCAATACTATCAAGGAGGGATGAGGTGTTGTTTAATGAGGTTATTGCTTCATAGTGCTTAGTGATATGCTCCAAAACCCTCAACTACCTTCCCACATCCACATATGACCTAAACCCAAAGTCAAACTCAGCCCCACCGATTCTTTCTATCCGGCGCCACCGAGTTCAAATGTCATAGCCACTGCCACAAACCCTAGGCAAATCGGTCTCACCGATAGGGATTTCGGTCACACTGAGATGGGGTTGTAATCTCTCTGTTTCCCTTCGTACTGTTTCTGTCCTACCGAGATGAGCGATCGGTCCCACCGAGATTGCAATGTAAACTCTCTGTTTCTCTTTTGTAACATTTTGGTCCCACCAAAATGAGCGATCGGTCCCACCGAGTTTACCTGACCAACTCTTTGGTTAGCCTATTACCAAAATCGGTCCCACCGAGTTTGTGTAATCGGTCACACCGAGATTACGTTATGCCCTAACCCTAACCATATTGGTCCTACCGAGTTGCATCTCAGTCCCACCGAAAATCCTAACAGTTACTATGTTTGCTGAATTGGTCTGACCGAGTTTCTCAATTCGGTCTCACCGAGATTGGTAAACTGTGTGTAACAGTTAGTTCTTGTGTGGAGGCTATATATACCCCTCCACCCACTCTTCATTCATGGTGAGAGCCATCAGAACATACCTGCACTTCCAATACACATTTTCTGAGAGAGAACCACCTACTCATGTGTTGAGGCCAAGATATTCGATTCCTACCATATGAATCTTGATCTCTAGCCTTCCCAAGTTGCTTTCCACTCAAATCTTCTTTCCACCAAATTCATATCATGTGAGAGAGAGTTGAGTGTTGGGGAGACTATCATTTGAAGCACAAGAGCAAGGAGTTCATCATCAACACACCATTTGTTACTTCTTGGAGAGTGGTGTCTCCTAGATTGGCTAGGTGTCACTTGGGAGCCTCCGACAAAGATTGTGGAGTTGAACTATGGAGTTTGTAAGGGAAAGGAGATCGCCTACTTCGTGAAGATCTACCGCTAGTGAGGCAAGTCCTTCATGGGCGATGGCCATGATGGGATAGACGAGGTTGCTTCTTCATGGACCCTTCGTGGGTGGAGCCCTCCGTGGACTCGCGCAACCGTTACCCTCCGTACGTTGAAGTCTCCATCAACATGGATGTACGATAGCACCACCTATCGAAACCACGACAAAAACATCCGTGTCTCCAATTGCATTTGAATTCTCCAAACCCTTCCCTTTACATTCTTGCAAGTTGCATGCTTTACTTTCCGCTGCTCATAGACTCTTTGCATGCTTGCTTGAATTGTGTTAAGATTGCTTGACTTGTGCTAAGATAGCTAAAATCTGCCAAAGACTAAAATTGGGAAAAGGATAGATTTTTATTTGGTCAAGTAATCTAATCACCCCTCCTCTAGACATACTTTCGATCCTACACCCTCAGTGCCTTCATCTCCTCACGGAACAACTAGCGGCGAACCGGCAACCTTAATGGCAAACTGTGTCTCTCCTTGTGCTGGCCTGCTGGAATCTCCTGAAGACGACGGCAGGTGGAACCGCGAGCTCCCTCTTCTCCCATGAAATCCTCTTGCGCGTTAAAAGGGGGGCTCCTGAGCATCACGACTCAGGGGCTCTTACTGGCTCTCTAGCCCTCACCCCCTGGCCTTGACCATGGCATGCGACCTAGCATACCAGCGGCGGCTGAGCATGCTCGAGGGCCGGGACCTGAGGACGCAGAGCACAAAGGAGAGCATGGAGAAGGGGAAGGCTCGCATGGACCTAGTCTAGCTATGCTCCGGACGCCTATGCACGAATCTGGCGCATCATGAGGAATCGACCCCAGACCGTCAAGATAAGTCCCGAGCCCAGGTTGACTAAACCACTAAGGACTAAGAACCATACTAAATGCAGCCATGCTGTAGCAACGTCACCCTCCTTTCTTACCCCTTGATGGCTGCTTGAGCACTAAAGGGGACCTCCTTTGCATTGCGTCTCAGGAAATCTTACTGGACCTCGGGCCACTCACCTCCTGGCCTTAACCACGACACGCGACCTGGCATACCAGCGACGGTTGTAGCCTGCCTGGGGACCGGGACCTATTAGTGTAGAGCGCCAAGTCGTCGCGAGGTCGGAATGGGAGCCCGAGCTGAAGCAGGACTCGCGCTAGCGCAAGTTCATAATAAGGACAATATTGACAAGAGACATCACAAAACCTTTACACACCCCATGGGGCATTTCTTGTTTCCTCGCAGGGAACAAAAGACAAGAACTTAGGGAGTCCTAACTACGCGTGCCCCTGAGGATGATGCCATCATCAACAGTGGGCCACCAGATGCCAGCGCCAACCTCATCCAGATCAGCGGCGACAGCGTCCTGACGCTGCAGCTCTGCCCCGGGCTCGACGGGAGCTCGGGGGCACGTAGCTATCGTCGCTCGTCTCTGGAGATTCCACGAGCTCGGGAGAATCGCTGGACCACCAGGAGTCGCCGCTATCGCTGGAGGAGCTCCAGGCGAGGCCTATGGCAGGCCCAGCGCCCGCCGCTGCGCCGACCTGGTGACCTCCTTCAGGGAAGCACTCCAGGCGGCGGCCTTCCTCGTCGAAGACCTTGAAGAGCAGCACGGAGGCGCCGTCGTACTCGAAGTGGATCGCTAGGGCGCCCTCCGCCCAGCAGACTCGGGAGATCTCGCCCCAGCCTCGGGTCATGAAGATCCTCCCCGAGGCAACGACTTCAATTTCTGCTCCAGTCGCCGAGGTGTCGCAGTCGGCGTGCTGCAGCCAAAGGTCGAGAGGGCCCCTCGGTGGCATCTCGGCGGCGAAGAACTGCGGGAGGCGAATCCAAGTGCTCGGGGGAATCGCCGCCCACAAAACGAACTCGCGCGAGGAGTCCGCAGCGTGGACCCCTGGGGCGAAGGCGTGCGCCTACGCGGCACGGCGGCCACGACCCTCGCGCGGGCGGAGGCGCTCATCGCTCCTCCCTCCGGACTCATCAGCATGAGTGTACAAGTGCAACAGGTACCCAGGAGGCGGCCTCTCATACCAAGGCCGTGACACCACCGGCCTCACGACTATCTCACGGCAATGATGCCTCCTCTTCTTCGGCGGGAGCAGCTCGGGCTCGTTGAGGGGAGCCTGGCCCATCTCTGCAGTCTAGAACCTCCGAATCGGCGCCATGACTGCACCAGCAAGGAGTGGAGCAAGGAAGGAGAAGCAAGCGGAATGGGAAGAGATGGGCGACGGGGGCTCCGCCCCCTCCCATTTAAAGCAGGAGAAGGCCAACCAGCACCTCCCATGATCACAGGTAATGATGGTTTTCCCTTGCATGCAGCAGGGACTCGTCAAGTTGGGCAATTGCCGAGGCTGTGTGGGAAGCGGAGACGCCCATGTCCAATCAACCGCCATGCGTCGACCAAAGCCACAGGTTATTCGGGACCGTGGCACTCCGCACTTGCCCTTTGGCTTCGCCTCGAAGCCAAGCCCGAGCGCGCCTTGGGCCCGGGGGCTACTGTCGGCGTTCTCGGAATGGGGGTCCCCAGACTTGCCTGCGTGCGGCCCACGGCGTGGATCTGCGAGCGGGCCCGTACGGCCCACCTTCACCAACAAGCACTCAAGACCCTCGCGAGAGGCCAAGCCTCGCGAGGCGGTCGACACAAGACCTCTTCGGCAGCGCCCTCACCAGGGTGCCTCGCGAGGGCGGAAAGTTCAAGGCAAGACAAACCTAGCGAGGTTCCAATGACGTGAGCCATGACGACCAAGGCCAGGCGGGTGCCAGCGCGCATAGTGTCCTTGTTTCCTCTTTGGTGCTAAGGAGGCAAGCAAAGACGCAGAGTACCAAGGCATCAAGCAAAGGTTTCCATATCAGTGCAACGATACCAAGACCAGCAGGACGGAAAGACGGAGATCACCATAGAGCCCAAGGCGGCATCACCACCAAAGCCTTTTGCAGGCGAAGACTTCTTTTGTCAGGATATGCTGTACTAGCTGTCCCCTTTCGAATTGGCCGTTGTTGGCTCCCTTCCCGCTCAATATTTGGGGAGAGGACCAAGGCCTCTATAAATAGGACTAGCCAACATAGTAGGAGGGGGATCCAATGAGTCTGGAACTCATTCATCTCATCCTCACACCCACCAAGCACAAGAACACCTCACCTTAGGAGGCTATTATTCCCCTTGCACTGTTCATCCTCAGCCAAAGAGGCAATCCACCACACCACACTAGAGTAGGGTATTACACCACAATGGTGGCCCGAACCAGTATAAATCTTGTGTTGCGAGTCCGTTGAGTTAGCCCATGAGATCATAGCGAGACTAGGACGTGGATCGGTAGAGGGAGATCATCGCGCGCACCCCAGTGTTCGAACCTTGAGGGTTTTGCCGGAACCCGAAATCCGACAGACATCGCAATAAATCCACACGCGTGGGCCAAGGGTGCGTGGTGGCGGGCCCCAGCGTGTCGCCCCTCCTTTCGCACGCGTGGCCTATCAGGCCCCTCTGACTTCCAGGCGCCACGGGGCGCCCACACGAAGCCTAAAAGATTGCCTCAAGATTCCACGGACTCTTTTGTTTCCCGCCCCTGCCGGGATGCCATGATCCGGCTTCCGGAAGCCGGGACACAGTTGGTGTTGCCGAACCCGCCGGTCGCAAAATTCGCCTCCTCAGGGGGGACTGCGAAGGCCCTCCCACTCGAAGACGGCGGACCATCATAGCTTCAAGGACTACTGTCGGGGGGGATGAACCCCAAGTAGGAAACGGAACCCGGATCCTTTCAAAAACAACGGGGCCAGCAATGCCCCTCAAGCCGGCTCACGCTTCGCCGGGTTGCTCAAACCAGCCAAGCCCCTCAACCCGCCCGAACTCCACCCAGCCCCAACAGCTGGCACAAGACGGCTGAACCCGACACGCCAAGACTTCTCCCACAAGCCAGCTCCCCCTTTGGCATGTTCCTCAACCCAGCCATGGGTCAGCTCCTATCCCATCCTGGCCGTATGATGGGACGAGTATTCACTCAAGGACGAGCAAGGCAACAGTGCCCCTCCCATGCCTCTAGTCATCCAGGGCATGGCAACAGTGCCCCACGTACCCGCTGACAAGGGCCGACGCGGCTGCAGTGCACCCGACGTCACTACTGATGCCAACAAGCGGCGACCTGACAGAGCGCCCCTATAGTAGGCTCAACCCAGCCACTCCCTGGCGATCGACAAGACAACGCACAGTGCCCCTAGGCATGTGGGGCCCATGCCCGGAGAACCCTGACACCCGGAGGGTCCCTGCACTGACTTCCCGGACAATGACAACCCGTCCCCATGGCCTTGTAACATTACCATTGTACCCCTAGGGGGTTGGCCTGTAAACCCCCCAGGATCCCTCAGGCATACGGGCACGACGAGAACGATAGTGATCACCCCACAAAGCATCGAACCATACTAGCCACACCAGGAGAGAGAGCAACCTAAGACTTGGCCTGCCTTCCTTCTTGATGCAGCTCTAGGAGCAACTCTGTACTGTTACATATAAACCACACTCAGCAGGACTAGGGGTGTTATCTCTCCGGAGAGCCCCGAACTTGGGTATGTCTTGCGTCCCGCGCTCGCTCATGCCGACCTTGCCTCTAGAGCCCACCAGTGCCCTCGAGCCTCCTCCAAACTCCAAGTCAACGCTTAAAGTAGAAGAAGAATTGTTCTCATGTCAGGTTCCGTAGCTATGGTTCATACTACTTTTCTCTTGCATCACTGTATTTATTGATACCAACTAATTTCAAATTTGAGGGATGCAATTGAAACTCCAATGGCACAACAAGTATGTTTTGAACCTGTTTTCTTTAACGTGTTTGCTGTTGTAACTTGCTCTATGTTGATTTTAGTTTCAATTGAGTAAACAGTTATGTTCTCATGCCATGCACATTACAAGTGTTGTTATTGCTGTGTAGTTTCCCACACTTATATTCTGTCTATGCTGCTTTGTCTTAAACATATATGATTTGAACTGTCTCTATCTTAATTTGGCAACGTAAACTAGAATGATATAGACCATACAGTGACCATACTACATAGATATATGTTTGTTTCATGATGTTATCCTGTCCACCTTACTACTGAACTGGTTTACCAAAGTGAGTTTCATATACAACATGGTAAACCTGTGATGTGTTTGTTTGTTTCTCTTTTAGAACATGGATAAAATATTGGAGAAGAGTACCCCGCTATGCAATGGTAAAGGAAGTAATGCAGATAAGGTTCAAGATAGTGAGACATCCCTGTTGGTCTCCTAGAAAGCTGATAAAAACTATAGTGAAGACACTGAGACAACCCCAAAGTCCTGTCTTGTTGTAGTGTTCAAGTTACTGGCTACTACTGCTGGCACCCGCTCTTCGAACTCGCTTCCTGAATCAGTTTGGCTTCTTGAGTGTCAACTTAAAGTTGAAAGACATGGATCAGATGCTATGCGACAGGAATCCGAAGGACTGAGGAAGACCCTACAGAATTCAGATGCATACTTTCTGGTGCAACAACAAGTGCTGGAGGATTTAAGCGCCAAACAAGAGAAAGTTAATAAGCTTGCTAAGCATCTTGCCAGCATTATGGGTACCCAGGATATTGTTTGTTGAGCTCTTCTGTAGTGGTTTCAGTTTTGGACTTGTTTTGCTGCGGCGTTTATTTGCATTGGTAGCCAACTTTGACAACCAGTGTATATGCTATGCTGCTTTGTTCCCTATATTTGCACTGGTGGCATACTTTGATGCCAAGTGGATGTAATATGTGTAATAGCAATGATAGCCTAGCGTAAGTTGCTTGCTTATTTATTTCCTTATTGTCTTGTTTATTTGTTTGCTTGTAGTCAGTGTAGTTCTTTTCCGCGGTTTGCTAGTGGCTGCAATAACCTATTTTTCAAAACTAGGCCACAATAACCATGGTCTACATATTTACTTTAGTTACCATGGGCCTCCTACGGGCCTTAGAAACAATGGGCCTTCTATGGGCAGTAGCATCAATGGGCCCTCTACGGGCCATATGACCGATCAGCCAAATATGGGCCAATTACAAACCGCATTATGGGCTGTAAACGGGCTAGATTGGAATCGTCCGTTCATGGGCCGACCATAATGGGCCATCGTTAATCGGTCGTATTTGATGACGCTATGAAAACATCCCAACGGATTAATGGTCCACAAATGGGCCGATTGTAACCACAGGCTGAATTTGGCCCACAAGCCGAAAAAGCCAGTAACGGGCTGTAAGTAACCGAATGCTGGAAATGTGCCCAAGAATAAATGGGCCCTGAGAAGGACAAAAGATAACACGAGTTGGAAACGACCCAATGGAATAATGGGCCGTTAATGGTTATAAAGCGGTACATTGTTCATTGCGGGCCAGATTCACCACGAGCCGTTAATGGGCCAAGAGTTACAAATGGCCTCATATGGGCCGAAAGACAACATGGGCCATACATGGGCTGGAAGTTACAATGGGCTGGAATCATATTGGACGGCCTAGATGAAGCTACTGGGCTTAATTCCGATAGGCCATAACGGGTCGTGAGTTAGCGGGCCGTAAATGGGCTATATACGAACAGGCTGTTAACAGGTTTTCCATGGGCCGGCCCGTTACCTTCTGACCAAGTCAACTGGGTTAGCCTTTTCACTCGAATGGGCCTCTGTTGAGCCGTGCCACGTGTCGACGTATCATAGGCGCCTCCTGTCCAATGAATGGATGAAATCTATCCCAACGGTGACCCAACATGTGTTTCCTCCGGCCAATGAGAATTTTACATGTGGAAAATCCTCATTGGTCCGGGCTGTTAACGAGTTATCGTATCCAAAACCGGAGCCAAAAGCTTAACGGTGACCCGTTACGGTGGATGCCACGTGTCGGTTACCCTTGATGAAAACACTTCCATGACGCACCATTTATCGTCATGGAAGTGGACACTTCCGTGATCATAATTTTGATAATGTCATGGAACACTCCAATGACAACACAAGTATGACTATCTTGATTCTGTCATAAATTTTACATGGATGTACATGACCTATTGTGAGAAACACGTATCATCACGGAAGTGCAATTTTTTTGTAGTGAAAATCATTTGTCGGTGTTCTGGGAATGGGGGTCCCTAGACTTGCCTGCCTGCGGCCCACGGCGTGGCTCTGCAAGCGGGCCCGCATGGCCCATCTTCACCAATAAGCATTCAGGACCCTTGCGAGGGGCCAAGCCTCGCTAGGCAGACGACACAAGACCTCCTCGGGAGCGGCCTCACCAGGCTGGCTCACGAGGGGTGGAGAAACCAAGGCAAGGCAAACCTCGCGAGATTCCAATGACGTGAGCCATGACGATCGAGACCAGGCAGGCGCCAGGCGGGCGCCAGCACGCAAAGTGTCCTTGTTTCCTCTTTGGTGCTAAGGAGGCAAGCGCAGACGAGGAGTACCGAGGCGTCAAGCAAAGGTTTCCATATTGGTGCAACGAGACCAAGACCAGCAGGACAGCAAGACGGAGGTCACAATGGATCCCAAGGCGGCGTCACCACCAGAGCCTTTGGCAGGCGAAGACTGCTTTTGTCAGGATAGCTTGTACTAGTTGTCCCCTTTCAAGTTGGCCGTTGTTGGCTCCCTTCCCGCTCAATATTTGGGGAGAGGACCAGGGCCTCTATAAATAGGGTTAGCCACCGTAGTAGGAAGAAGAAGGACAACAACCAGAGAAGGAAGCCTGAGGCAACTGAACAGAGCCTCAGCCATGTCATCATAGACTAGATCCAACCCATCCACACACCCATCAAGCACAAGAACACCTCGCCTCAGGAGGCTGTTCTTCCCCTTGTACTGTTCATCCTCAGCCCGAGAGGCAATTCACCACACCACACTGGAGTAGGGTATTACACCACAACGGTGGCCCGAACCAGTATAAATCTTGTGTCCCTTGTGTTGCGAGTTCGTCGAGCTTGCCTTTGAGATCGTTGCAAGGTTCAGGGCGTGATTTGGTAGGGGGAGATATTCGTGCGCACCCTAGTGTTCAAACATTGAGGGTTTTGCCGGAACCTGAAATCCGACATTTGGCGCGCGCGGTAGGGGTGCACCGGAGCTCTTCTTCCGCCAGTTGATCCGCTTATTGGTCCCCCGACACCCTAAAGCTCCGATGTCCGGCGACTCAAGAACCAATGCCGCCTGCCCAAGAAGACCTCAATCCAGCGCCCAGGCAGCACGCACACCACCAAACACTGTGGAGCGTGGGCGACGCGGTCACCCGCCATCCGCCCTTACTCTGCGGCAAGTGCGGGCAGTCGCAAGAGCCTCAAGCCACGCCACGGCCATGGTGCCACACACCCGACTGGAGCAAGCAAACATGAGGGTCACGCTCACAGTGGCAGTGGCTCGGGAGCTGCTGCGATGCCGATTAATGGAGAGCGGCCGGGATGCATTGCTGGAGTGCGTCACCGAGCTCTTGGATGCCACGACCTTGGGAGCACCACCCTTCTGCTCTTTTCTCACACCGTAAGCCGCGACCGGGTCGCATGGCGGGCCTCGACATGCCCGCATGCCCACGACACGCCACCAGGCTTCATCGACACCGGCGCAACCAACGGAGCTGGACGCCCGCTCGCAGCCGCGCCACCTCCGGTCGGCGCGGGCATGAGCACTGCCACCTACGGCCCCGATGGCATGCAACCCTACCATCGTCAAGGCGGCACATTGGGCGGGGCAACATGGAGCCTGGGGCACTACGGCGAGGTCTTCGAGGCGGTACCCTCAGAGGCCTACGTGCCCCGCATGGTGGACCAGGAGTACATGCTAGAGGACGACCCTGGCTCATTCCTCGAGCCGGGCTGTGAAGAGGAGGCGCTAGAAGTCGGCACCTTTCAGGAGCCCTCCTGAAGCCTCACCAACCGCGCTGGTGACAACAGCTACAGGGTACCACTAATTCCTCAGGAGCAGGCTTACGCTAACCATGGGACGCAGGAGGATCAGGTCACAGCAGTGGATGGTGGCCCTACTTTGTCGGCCGCCCTGCCGCTAGGGGGGCACGCTGGAGGCAGCAAGAGAGGGGCCGGGAGCAAGGCTCCTCCCCGCACCGCACGGAGCAAGGCGTCCCCCAGAGGTAGGCCCTCTGCCGGGGAGGTGCTCTTGAGCCTTCCCCCGGCAGAGGACCCATGGTCGCCGTGGGCGCCGCCGGCGTCCCCTTTGCCCCTTGGTGTCGTCCTGGTTACCGTTCACCCCCAACAGTGGTCGACGAAGGCGCAAGGCGGGGCCCTCGTCTGGCAATATGAAGTAAGGCTCATGCCTGTGAAGGTCTCCGCTCGTGACACTCTCACGTAATAATGAGTGGGGATGTACATGCCCCGGAGTCTCAGGAGTGCTGCCCTCGGGCCTCGGGGGCTTCCTCCCAGGTCCTAGTGGCAGCACTTAGCTCCGCGCTGGTGAGAAGACAAGAAGACTAGACTAGGCGCCGGATGCGGCCATTTGCTTTGGATATCTTTTCTGTAACCCTGTCTTCTGGATTTGGATTTAACTTGAAGTTGAATTTTCATTGATGTGTGCGGGGGGGGGGGGGGTGCCTTTTCTTGCTCGAGCATTTTCTTGCTATCTGGTTCTTGCCTTAATTCGGAGTTCACACCTGTTGCTTCCCCCTCGTGAGCGGGGCTAGGCGTGGCGCACACGCGCCATGCACATGTCGCGCTACAGGTAGCGCTTGCTTATCACGCAGCCCCCTCGGGCGTGTCGACGAGCTCCTCAGGAACTTCCCAGAAACTCGCAACCTCATGAGCCGGTTTGGGGCTCGTCCAGGCTAAGGTAAACCGCAACAGCAAACTTGCCCCAGGATATGTAAGTTCATGAAGACACATATTCAACTCGACCTAAAAGGATAGAGGCAGAAGTATATTTACATGAGGGGCTTCCCCTCCAAAAATGCTCTTACAACCTCTAGGGCCGTGCCTGAGCTTTTGCATGCAGGACAAATAGCTGGGAAACAAGGGATCAGTCGGACATGTCACTCGCCGCGTCCCCCGGATTACCCTTGGACGCGTCGCTGGCATTGCTGCCACTATCGCTAGCATCACCATCACCTCCACCAGCGCCGCCATCACCATCGTCGACCACGTTGCCTTCGTCCGCCGCGACCACCACCACATCGTCATTAAAAGTGAAGGCCCTGACCAGCACGTCCACATTGTCTTCCACCCATCGCGCCAGGTCACCCCGGATGGCCTTGGGTACGGGAGCAATGGCGGCATCAAAATCAAAGTTGGGATCAGTGTTTTGGAGATGGCTGAAGACGCGGGAGAACGCACACCCAAGCAGGCCGCGGCTCATCTCTTCAACAAGTTGGCGAGCTCTCTCGGAACGATTCCCCAGGCGTGTCACCACGTCGGTAAAGAAGCCGAGGTGGCTGGCATAGTCGTTCGCGTGGGGATGAGGAGCATTCTCATCGCAGATGTGGCCCAACACCGCGTTGGCCCTGTTCCTGAGGCCCTCGAGCATGGGGGCGTGCACGCGCTCCAGCGTTCACCGTTGAAGCACTTCCTCCCTGTTCTGTTGCGCGATGGACTTGACATTGGCGACCCACTGCTGGAGAGGAAGCAGCTCGGCGCGGGAAGAGGCTAGCTCAGCCTGCGCCAAGGCCAGGGCGGCTGCGGTGGCCTCCTCGCGTCATTCCGCCTCAGTCAGTCTAGACTTGAGCGCAACAGTCCTACCCGCGGCCTCGGCTATTACGAACTCCAACTTCAGGTCGTACCTGCCCTCAAGTTCTGCACGAGCCTCAGCCACCCGACGATCGACCTCCTCCTGGGCCCTGGCCTCGTGCGCACCAATGGTGTCTTCCGCTTGGGCAACCTGACACTCCCTCATCTCCAGTCGCTCGAGCTCAAGGCTACGCTCCACGGCTTCCAGCGCCAATGCCTCCTCGCGCTTCCGGATCTCTTGCTCTTCGGCAGACGTCCCCCTCAACAACGCAAGGGAGGCTCTGCGCGCCTCCACTTTCTGCTCCAAGGAGGCGCTCCGGGCTTAGATCTCCCATGTGCGCTTCTCCGTGGCCTCGCGACGGCGGTCAGCTTCCTGGGCCTCTTCCTGAGCTCGGGAGCAGGCCTCTCGCGAGGCTACGAGAGAAACATTGGCCTTTGGATTATCAAGCTCGCGCTGGTGGCGCCCCAGGTTGATAGCCATCTTCAGCTTGTGCCGCTCCTCCACCAGACGAAGAATCTCGGCCACGAGGCGCGCGTCCACATCCACGAGCTCTTCACCAAGCTGGTTCATCGCGCCCATCGCCTCCTGAAAGAGCTCGTGGCGGATGACGCTCCTTCCTTGCGCCGACTTGAGCATGCTGCTGTCTCCGCCTTCCACCACGGGGACTGCAGATGGGTCCCGAAGCGGCTCGCCCCATTTCAGCAGGGGGCTGGGGTCTGGCGCCCACCCAGTTGTAGGCCAGGCCTCATGAGTAGCCCGAACGAGTGGAGGCCCGCTGCTTGAAGAGGAGCCCAAGACTAAAGCCACCCATCCGCCATCCACGACTAGGGGAGGAACCCTTGGCACGCTTGCTGTACTCGAAGCTAGGCCGTGAAGGAGATACGGCGAGGGCGCGAGCTCAAGACGCCTTGTCGATGGGCTGGCTTCCCCGGTTGACTCCACGCCGTGAGCAGCGCGCGGGCTTGCAGCGCTCAAGTCTATCGGGAGAAACGAGGCGAGAGGAGGTTGCTTCTCAGGAGATTCCGCGGCCTTGGCGGAAGGTATCCTGAAGAGACATCGTCAGGAAGGGAAGCAACACGCGGAGAATCACCAAGATAAGGTACTTACTCCTCAATGGCGATGTACTTTCCCGTTTTAACGGCCCGAAGGTACCGCTGCCGTGGCTTGGGGACCCCTTCCTCTTACGGAGCTCTTCGAAGTCCACGCAAAGCCGACCAAAGCACTGGACATGGCGGCCAACACGAGGCGCAACTGGGGAAGCGCTCGAAGGGGAAGCCTCAGGAGTGCCAAGCTGAGGGGAGCTATCGGGCTCTGCCTCACAGCGACCTACCGAGGCCTCAGGAGCCTCGGCCTCGGGAGACGCGGGCTGCGTTGCCCCCTCAACCGCCGCCCCGGGGCAAGAATCACAAGTTCCTGAGGACGATGCCTCGGGAGCCCTGGGCGGCAGCAGCACCTCGGCACCTGCGCCATCGGCCTCTAGCGATGCTCGCCCCTTGCATCCACACTTGGGGCGAGCTCGACACCAGCGGCAAGGAGGGGAACCATGTCGACGGGGTTCTCATGGGGCCCCACCGGACCGACTGGACGCAGCCCCCACTCATCGAAGGAGGGCATACGCTCCACAAATTCCACCTTGTTCGAGCAGCAGTACAGCAGGCAACTCTTCCTCGGCATGTCATCTGGTGACGAGACACCCGTCAGGACCTCGAGCACCGTTCGCCGCGCCTCAAGGGAGAGCCCGGACTCCTGAAGTCTCATGCGGTCCTTGCTGTTGAGAAAGGCCCACATTGGCCGGGAATGGCGCTGAAGCGGAGCAACACGACACCGGACGAACTCCTTCACCACCATAGGCACAGTCATGCCAAGGTCTTTCGGCCCCTTCAGCCTGAGCCAGACAAGGGCAAGGCGCAAATCAGTGAGCCTTTGATGGCACCAACCGGAGTTGGGAATGGCTGGCACCGACAGAGAATGGAGCAGAGGGCTGAGCACTCCGGCATCAACGAATACCCATCGTGTCTGAAACTCGCTCGTGGATGGTGGAAGCTCGAAGTCAATCCCCGCGCCAGCCGTCACCACCACGACTTGGAAGCTCAGGCACCCCGAGCTCTGCCGGGGATCAATCAGGTGCAACGAGAAGAAGTGGCGGAGAAGGGCCACGGAAGGAGCAATTCCCACAAAGGTGAAGACGGCAAGAAGGGTCATGGATTGGGGATCAAGGTGCATCATGTGGATCTGATAATGGGAAAGCACTGCGTTGAAGAAGGCGGAGAAAGGAGGAACCAGGCCAGTCCAAAGTGCGTCGATGAGGAACGGAACTTCGGTGGCTGTCCGGTCGATACAAGCATGAGACGTAGGCCAGGCCACCGTTCTTCCCCACTTATTGAAGCTGGAGGCGAGCATGGGACACATCTTTTCTATGGATCTTTGTTGAGCACCAGCGACCTGCCAACGGCAGGCTCAGCGGCCGGGCGTAGCCCGACGGAGGACAGGGACTCTTCCCTTTCTTCGACTGGTCCGGTGCCATGCCAATGGGAGGATTGAGCTCAGATCGGATCGGGGGGAGAGGCTGAGCTTCGAGGAAGCGGAAGAATTGGGGAGTGTGCGGCAACAACGGGAGGGAAACCATGTAGACTACGGTGCCCGCCTATCCAGGCGGGTATCAAGGCAGCATGGGGAAGCGGAGACGCCCACGTCCAATCAACCACCACGTGTCGATCAAGGACGCAGGCTATTGGGGCCCACGGAGCTCCGCACTTGCACTTTGGCTTCACCTGTAAGCCAAGCCCGAGCGCGCCTTGGGCCCGGGGCTACTGTTGGCATTCTAGGAATGGGGGTCCCCAGACTTGCCTGCCTGCGGCCCACGGCGTGGCTCGGCAAGCAGGCCCGCACGGCCCATCTTCACCAACAAGCATTCAAGACCCTCATGACGGGCCAAGCCTCGCGAGGCGGACGACACAAGACCTCCTTGGGAGTGGCCTCACCAGGCTGGCTCGCGAGGGGCAGAGAAACCAAGGCAAGGCAAATCTCACGAGGTTCCAATGACGTGAGCCATGATGATCGAGACCAGGCGGGCGCCAGGCAGGCGCCAGCGCGCACAGTGTCCTTGTTTTATCTTTGGTGCTAAGGAGGCAAGCGCAGACGAGGAGTACTGAGGCGTCAAGCAAAGGTTTCCATATCAGTGCAACGAGACCAAGACCAGCAGGACGACAAGATGGAGGTCACCATGGAGCCCAAGGCGGCGTCACCACCAGAGCCTTTGGCATGCAAAGGCTGCTTTTGTCAGGATAGCTTGTACTAGCTGTCCCCTTTCAAATTGGCAATTGTTGGCTCCCTTCCCGCTCAATATGTGGGAAGAGAACCAGGGCCTCTATAAATAGGGTAGCCACCACAATAGGAAGAAGAAGGACAACAACCAGAGAAGGACGCCTGAGGCAACTGAACAGAGACTCAACCATCTCATCTTAGACTAGATCCAACCCATCCACACACCCACCAACCACAAGAACACCTTGTCTCAGGAGGCTGTTCTTCCCCTTGTACTATTCCTCCTCAGCCCGAGAGCCAATTCACCACCCCACACTAGAGTAGGGTAGTACACCACAACGGTGGCCCAAACCAGTATAATTCTCGTGTCCCTTGTGTTGCGAGTTCATCAAGCCTTCCTTTGAGATCGTGGCGAGGTTGAGGGGGTGAGTTGGTAGGGGGAGATCTTCGTGCGCACCCTATTGTTAGAACCTTGAGGGTTTTGCCGGAACACGAAATCCGACATCATCGTCTTCACCAAGCTACTGGTTCTATTTCCTCAACCCTTTCATTTCCTCTTTCATGTGTTGATGTACTTGATCATTAGTGTTTGAAGACTTTGACTGAAGACTTTCTCAATTTCCTCAATCCTAATTCTTCAGTCACTTTGTCTTCACCCTGCTTTTCCTGTTTATATGCTACTTGTGCTCTGTGCTTGTTTCATTTCATCATGATGACTAAGCTACTGCTTTGTCATACATGCACTTGAGTACTTGTTCTGCTACTTGTAGCTCGTGACTTAGGAAATTCCTCAAGTTGAATTACCTTAGTGACGAATTTGTAAAAATCGCCTATTCACCCCCTCTAGTCGATATAACGCACTTTCAAGTTTATAATGGTTTACCTTGCGTGCCAACATGCTTTTGAAATGGTTGTGATGTAGTATGATAGGATGGTATCCTCCTTTGAATAATTTGAGTGGCTTGATTTGGCACATGTTCATGCATGTAGTTGAAACAAAATCAACATAGCCTCCACGATATTTATGTTCATGGTGATTTATATCCTACATGTGCTTCCATTAAATGTTGGTTAATCTCAATGCATGTTTATGACTGTTGTCGCTCTCTAGTTGGTCGCTTCCTAGTCTCTTTCTAGCCTTCATTTGTACAAAGTAGGAATACTGCTTGTGCATCCACTTCCATAAACCCCAAAGTTGTTCCATGCGAGTGCACCATACCTACCTATATGTGGTATTTACCTGCCGTTCCATGTAAATTTGCGTGTGCCAAACTCTAAACCTTTAAATGTAATATCCTTTGTATGCTCGAATAGCTCATGTACCAACTAGGGTTGTCAATATCTTCCATGCTAGGTGGGTTATTCTCACGATGAATGGACTTCGCTCATCATTCATGAGAAAATGGCTGGTAAACCGGGATGGCCAGTCCCATGCTCAAATCAAATCAAAATAAATTCAAACAAAACTCCCCCAGGACTGTTGTTAGTTGGACGCTACCCATTGTTTTGGACCAGCCGTGGAGTGTGCTTGTTGGTGGTGGGGGAGTATAAACTTTACCATTCTGTTTGGGAACCACCTATAATGTATGTAGCATGGAAGATACCGAGATCTCTTGGTTGTTATGTTGACAATGAAAGCATACCGCTCAAAATATTATTTATCCCTATTTCAAAACTCGAGCTCTGGCACGTCTGCAAATCCATGCTTCCCTCTACGAAGGGCCTATCTATTTACTTTTATTGCGGAGTCATCATCCTCTTATAAAAAGCACCAGTTAGAGAGCACCACTGTCATTTGTATGCATTGTTATTAATTTATATCGAGTATGACTATGAACGGATATCTTTTTCCATGAATTGCAATGTTTTGCGGTCTCAGAAAGGGCTAGCGAGATACCATCTTGTTATATCATATCATGATTGTTCTGAGAAAGTGTTGTCATCTGAGATTGATTATTATTGCTCGCTAGTTGATTATGCCATTGATATGAGTAAATGTGAGACCTAAATGTTATTGTGAATATGCTTAGTTCATAATATTTGCTGAAAACTTGAATGCTGGCTTTACATATTTGCAACAACAAGATCAAATAGAGTTTGTAAAAGTTTTTCTTCCTCACTTTCAGTTTGTCAACTGAATTGCTTGAGGACAAGCAATGGGTTAAGCTTGGGAGAGTTGATACGTCTCCATCGTATCTACTTGTCCAAACTCTTTTGCCCTTGTTTTGGACTCTAATTTGCATGATTTGAATGGAACTAACCCGGACTTGCGTTGTTTTCAGCAGAATTGCCATGGTGTTATTTTTGTGCAGAAATAAAAGTTCTCAGAATGACCTGAAACTTCATGGAGATGATTTTTGGAAATAATAAAAAATATTGTCAAAAGAATCAACCGAAGAGATACCACACCCTGCCCACAAGGGTGAGGGTGCGCCCTCCAACCTTATGGGCCCCCTGGACCTCCACCGACCTCAACTCCAACACCATATATTCACGTTCGGGGAGAAAAAATATCAGAGAGAAGGATTCATTGTGTTTTACGACACGGAGCCGCCGCCAAGCCCGATTCTTCTTTAGGAGGGCAGATCTGGAGTCTGTTTCGGGATCCGGAGAGGGAAAATCGTCGCCATCATCATGATCAACCATCCTGCATTACCAATTTCATGATGCTCACCACCGTTCGTAGGTAATCTCATCGTAGGCTTGCTGGACGGTGATGGGTTGGATGATATTTACGATGTAATCGACTTAGTTTTGTTAGGCTTTGATCCCTAGTATCCACTATGTTCTAAGATTGATGTTGTTATGACCTTGCTATGCCTAATGCTTGTCACTAGGGCCCGAGTGCCATGATTTCAGATCTGAACCTATTATGTTTTCATGAATATATTTGTGTTCTTGATCCGATATTGCAAGTTATAGTCACCTACTATGTGTCATGATCCGGCAACCCCGGAGTGACAATAGTCGGGACACTTCCCGGTGATGACCGTAGTTTGAGGAGTTCATGTATTCACTAAGTGCTAATGCTTTGGTCCGGTACTCTATTAAAAGGAGGCCTTAATACCCCTTAGTTTCCAATAGGACCCCGCTGCCACTAGAGGGTAGGACAAAAGATCTCATGCAAGTTCTTTTCCATAAGCACGTATGACTATATTCAGAATACATGCCTACAATATATTGATGAATTGGAGCTAGTTCTGTGTCACCCTATGTTATAACTGTTGCCTGATGAATTCCATCCAACATAATTATCCATCATTGATCCTTTCCCTATGAGCTTGTTTCATATTGATCCTTGCTAAGTTACTTTTGTGTTGCCACTATTATGATTGCTACAAAACTACTACTGTCACTTTTGCCACTGTTCTTCCATATTACTTTGCTACTAAACACTTTGCTACAGATATTAAGTCTTTCAGGTGTGGTTGAATTGACAACTCAGCTGCTAATACTTGAGAATATTCTTTGGCTCCCCTTGTGTCGAATCAATAAATTTGGGTTGAGTACTGTACCCTCCAAAACTGTTGCGATCCCCAATACTTGTGGTTTATCACATCACTCACGTGTGCCTCTCTCTGTCATCCCACGAGGTCATTGTCGACCAGTTGAACGTACAACAAGAGAGAGGTTAATTTTACCAACAAGGATGGTTCTTTTTGGTTTGTCTTACGTATATGCACGATATAGGAGTATGTACATGTCATAGAGGGGTCAACATAGTCGGATTTCAGGCTCCGCAAACCCTGGATAGATTCGAACTCTAGGTGCGTGCGAAGAACTCAACCTCCCCAGTCTGTCCACCCGTCGATCCCACGGCCTAGCTCAACAAACTAAAAGGAAAGAGGACACAACAATTTATCTAGGTTCGGGCCACCTTGCGGTGCAAAACCCTACTCCTGCTTTGTGATGGATTGGCCTCGAGGTGGGCTGAGGATGAACTAGTACAGTGCAAGAACGACCTCAGGGGGTGTGTTCTTGAGCTGGTGGGGGGGAGACCTGAATGATCCGGATCCTGTCCGTTGCTACGGTGGTGGCTAGGCCCTATTTGTAGTGGCCTTGGTCCTCTTCCCAAATGAAGGCGCACAATAGCCAAATTCGAAGGGAGACAACTGGTAGATCTTATCCTAATAAAAGTATTCTTTGCGTGTAAAGCCTCTGGTCATGATGCCGTGGTGGGCTCGGCGATGACCTCCATCCTGCCGTTGTAGCGGTCTTGGTCTTGTTGCATGGGAATGGAAACCTTTGGCTGATTGCTCAGGACTCCGTGCCTGTGCTTGCCTTAGAACCAAAGAGGAAACTACTGTCCTACACCCACTGGGGCCGCCTGGCCTTGGTCATCATGTCTCACGTCATCTAAACCTCACGAGGTGAGGCTTGCATAGAAATCTTCACTCCTCAGGAGCCAGCCTGAGGAGGCCGCTCCTTCTGGAGGTCTTGGTGTCGTCCGCCTTGCGAGGCTTGGCCACTCGCGAGGGTCTTGAGTTGTTGGTGCTCAAGATGGGCTGTACCAGGCCGTCGATGGAGCCACACCGTGTGCCTCAGGTAGGCAAGTCTGGGTACCCCCATTCCCAAAACGCAGACTGTAGCCCCCAGGCCCAAGGCACGTTCGGACTTGGCTTCGAGGCAAGCCAAAGGGCAAGTGCGGAGCGCTACGGGCCATAACCGCCTACGGCCTCGGTCAACGCGTGGCAATTGATGGGACGTGGGCGTCTCCGCTTCTCGGTGCCGCCTCGACAACCATTCGACTTGACAAGAGCCTACTGCATGCACTAAAATATCATCATTGCGTGGGATCATGGAGGCCGGCGGTTAGCCTCCCGCTGACTATAAATGAGGGGAGGAGTAGAGCCCCCTTGCCCGTCTCCATCTTCTTGCTGCCCGCTCCGTCTTCTTCTTCTTCTTCTTTGTCTCACCGTCTTGTAGAATTGCTCATGGCACTGATGAGGAAGTTCTCCGCCGCAGAGAAGGGGAAGGCCCCCACGGAGGGACCGGATTCGCCGCCGCCAAAGAGGGGCCACGGACATCCCCATAAGTATGCTGCGACCCCGGAGGTGGCTCCTCAGGGGCGCAGGCGCATCCCTCCAAGAGCGGGTGCTGCCTCCGGTGGCCGCGGCGGCGCTTCTTCTTGAGGCGGGAGATGCAGAGGATGAGGCAGCTCCTGCGATGGGGGGAGGCGCGTCGTGGTTGCCCGACCTCTTCGGTCGTGCTTACACTCGATGGATGCGTTCCCCGAGTTTGTCGTGTGGTCGGAGAGGCCCGCAGGCACCTGGCTCCCGCTCCCGCACTTCTTTGCAGGCGCGCTGCCGACCGTAGGGTTTGATGGCCTCTGGCTGCAGGTTGACGGCTACTGCACAGAGCCTCATGGGCGGGGGTTGAAGTCATCGCCGTGAGCAATGTGTCCTTGACCCACGGTTGGTAAGGGTTCGCCCGCACGCGAGGCTTGAGCGGGATTTGCACCCTCCACTTAAAGTACGACGGCCTCGTGACCCTCTAGGTGAGGGTGTTCGGGGAAGACGTCCGCCATGCGGGGTGCTGCCCCGAGGATGGCAGCAGCGACGATGAGCTTGGCCTTGGCGATGGCCGCGCGACGACGAGGGTGAGCTTGCCCTTGGCAACGGTCGTGCCACCTCCAGCAGCAGTTGCTCTCCCTATGGCGAGAGCACCAGCAGGCGGCTACGACAAACCACCGCGCTGCCGAGCTCGGATCGGGGAAGGCGACGGACCATCTCGCCGCCATGCTCCGGTGAAGCGGGAGGAAGGCTCAGGCTGGGCTTCGGGCGTTGCTAGAGCCTGGCCTTGGGAGCTGTTGCGATCGTGAGGCCTGCTTTTGTTTTTCCTTTACTTTCTCCTGCATTAGAAAAAAGTAGAGAGCCATGCTGGGTGTGTACTGAACTGCGGCGCCTGCGCCACTATGTTATGTTTTCTACTTTGATGTCGTGCCATGATACTTGTGTTTCCACTAGATGTGGTCAGGGTAACTTAGCTCAACGTGGTTGTGGTAGTCTGCCATGTCACGAGGGCGCACCTTGCCTGCTGTATCGCCCGAGGCTTCCTTCTCGGTGACTCAGGAGCCGCTGATCCTTAGGAGACGTTGTATAGCTGTAGAGCATCTCTCTCTTTCTTTTTTAGAATGCCTCACAAGGCGCCTCGTCCTATCTCATGGGAGCTCCCGAGCATGGGTTGGTTGTGGCTGGCACACCCCGTCGCGATGCCCGGAGGGACGGACTTAAGAATGCGTGCATGCCCACGAGCTCATTCGAGAGCGTCTCGCGAGGATTAAGGATGCCGGAGCTCTTGGGCAACGAGGCTTCCATGAGGTGTGTTTGCGGTGTGGGAGAGCCAAGCGTACACACCTGCCCAGCCCCCACGTGCGGGACGCGCGAGGAGGAGCAGCAGGCAACTGCCGCTCTTCCTGGGACAAGACTGGAGAAGCGAGCGAAGCAAGAGGAGAAAAATTACAACTCGGGCGAACGAAAAACGCGAAAACTTGAAAACTCGAAATTTCATTCAAGAAGTTGCAAACCAGCTATAGAACGCAAGCAAAAGAACATCCGTGTCCAGCACCTAAACTAGTCTTCTCACCAGCGCGGAGCTATGTGCTGCCACTAGGACATGGGTGAGGCCCATGGGCGGCACTCAGGAGACTCCGGGGCGTGTACAACCCCAACTCATTATTACGTGAGAGTGTCACGAGTGGAGACCTTCATAGGCATGGGGCTTTGCTTCATGGTTAGAACTTCCGGAGGTGCTAGATGTTCCAGGCGTTCTAGATGGGGATCCCATCCTACGTCTCCAAGCACGCGGCTCCAAGCCTGGAGACGTGGGAGATCTTGCACGGGCTCTCCCACATGGGTGAGAGCTTATGCAGCCCCTCCGTGGAGAGAACCCACCTTAGGATGAGATCGCCCACCTCGAGCGTCCTCGAGTTGACGCTGCGGCAGTGGTACCGCCGCAGCGCTTGCTGGTACCTCGCTGCTCGGAGCGAGGTTTGGCGGCGACGTTCCTCCCCCAGCACGAGGTCCATCCACCGCGAGGCGTCCTGGCGTGCCTCATCAAATGCCAAGACCAGCGCAGAGCGATGCCTGACCTCGTGAGGGAGAACCTCTTTTGCTCTGTAGAAGAGGAAGAATGGGGTTTCACCCGGCGGCTTAGTCGCGGTGGTGCGGATGGACCACAACGTGGACTGGAGCTCGTCGAGCCAGCACCTGCCGTAGGCCTCAAGCCCCTTCTTGAAGGTTCTTGACTTGAGGCCTCTCAATACCTTTCGCATTGGCCCGCTCGGCATGGCCATTGCTCTTGGGGTGTGCCACTGAGGCGTAGCATATCTGCGTTCCAAGGTTTGCACAATATGTTTTGAAATGGTTGCTAGTGAACTGCGAACCATTGTCGGTGATGATGCAATTAGGAATCCCAAACCGTCTCACGAGGCCCTTGATGAACTTGATTGCCGAGCTGGCTGGGGTGGCACGGACGGCCTCCACTTCTGCCCACTTGGTGAACTTGTCGATGGCGGCGTAGAGGTAGCGGTAGCCTCTGGGTGCTTGAGGAAACGGGCCCAGGATGTCCAACCCACAGAATGCGAATGGCCAGGAGAGCGGGATAGTTTCGAGGCCTTGAGTGGGCTGGTGGATCTGCTTGGCATGGAATTGACAGGCTTCACAGGACCTTACCAACTCTGTAGAATCTGCTGCGGAACGCCTTGCCCACGAGGGTGCGCGATGAGGAGTGATGCCCGTAGTCCCCACCACGTATGTCGGCCAGTAGTTCACATCCCTGCTCCTTGGAGATGCATCATAAAGAAACATCGTTTGGACGCCTCCGATACAGATCACCGTCCTTGATGCAGTATGCAGTGACCTGGCGAGCCACACACTCCGCGTCTTCCTCCTTCTCCGGCAGGGTGCCCTGAAGCAGGTATGCCTTGAACTCCTCAATCCATCACCCCTCCCGAGGCTCGAGCGCGAGGAGGAGGCGGGTTCCAGAGGTTGGGCCACAAGCTGGGGTGCCCGACGGGGGTGCCTATGGGAGATCCTCCCGGGGTGGTATCGACTCCGCAGCGGGGGGAGACGCCGGGATGCCCTCTTGGTGATGTCATCTGCCTCCTTGTTTCTGCCTCGCGGCACATGCTGCAATTCCAAGCCCAAGAATCATTTCTCAATTCTGCGTACCTGTAACACCCTCGATGCGACTATATCTCCAACGTGTCGAGGCACGACTTAGAGGCATGATCGCATTGAAGGCATATGTCGCAAGTTAGGCAATCTTCACAACATCCCATGTAATATGATAATAAAAGGGGAGATAACATAGTTGGCTTACACTCGCCACGTCAATCAAGTACATAAATAACATTACATCATCCAAACACTCATGGCCCGACTACGGTGCCAAAATAAAAGACAACCCAACATGCGACACGGTCCCGACCACCCCCAACTGGACACCACTACTGATCATCAGGAAAAGAAACATAGTATCATTCAGAGTCCTCGTCGAACTCCCACTTGAGCTCAAGCGCGTCTCCTGGAGCGTAATCATCAGGCCCTGCATCTGGTGTAATAGTAATCTGTGAGCCACAGGGACTCAGCAATCTCGCACCCTCGCAATCAAGACTATTTAAGCTTATAGGAATGGCAAGGTAAATATATGTGGAGCTGCAGCAAGCGACTAGCAAAATATGGTGGCTAACTTATACGCAAAAGAGAGCGAGAAGAGGAGGCAAAGCGCGAGCGAGAAACTAGAGAACAACCTGCGCAAACATTACTCCAACACCGTGTCCACTTCCCGGACTCCGCCGAGAAGAGGCCATCACGGTAACACACTCAGTTGTTTCATTTTAATTAAGTTAAGGTTCAAGTTATCTACAACCGGACATTAACAAATTCTCATCTGCCCATAACCGCGGGCACGGCTTTCGAAAGTTCAAATCCCTGCAGGGGAGTCCCAACTTAGCCCATGACAAGCTCTCACGGTCAACGAAGGAATAGACCTCCTCCCAAGACGTTCCGATCAGACTCGGTATCTCGGTTCTTCAAGACATTTCGACAGGTTAAAACAAGACCAGCAACACCGCCCGAATGTGCCGACAAATCCCGATAGGAGCTGCACATATCTCTTTCTTAGGGCACAATCAGATAAGCAATCCGTACAACTAAAACCAGCCCTTAAGTTTCCCCGAGGTGGCACTGCAAGGGGCTCTAGGTTGGACCAACACTCAGAGGGGCACTGGCCCGGGGGGGTTTAAAATAAGATGACCCTCGGGCTCCGGAAACCCAAGGGAAAAAGAGGCTATGTGGAAAATGGTAAAACCAAGGTTGGGCATTGCTGGAAAAGCTTTAATCAAGGCGAACTATCAGTGGGTTCCCATTATAACCCAACCGTGTAAGGAACGCAAAATCCGGGAACATAACACCGATATGGCAGAAACTAGGGCGGCATGATTGGAACAAAACACTAGGCGAGAGGCCGAGCCTTCCACCCTTTACCCAGTATATAGATGCATTAAGATAACATGGCAATATAATGATATGCCAACAAGTAAATAAATGTTCCAACAAGGAACTGCCTCCAATCTTCACCTGCAACTAGCAACGCTGTAAGAGGGGCTGAGCAAAGCGGTAACATAGCCAATCAACGGTTTGCTAGGACATGGTGGGTTAGAGGCTTGACATGGCAATTTGGGAGGCTTGAAAGCAAATGGTAGGCATCGTAGCATTGGCATAGCAAAAAAGCGAGCAAACTAGCATAGCAAAGATAGTAGTGATTTCGAGGGTATGATCATCTTGCCTGCACGGCTGTCAGAGTTGACTGGATCCTCGAAAGCAAACTCAACGGGCTCCTCGTTAGCGAACTCGTCTCCCGGCTCTACCCAAACAAGACAAACAAGTAACAAGACACAATCAACCACGTGCAAGGATCAAACAAGATGATGCAAAGTTGATATGCTATGCGGGATGCGATGCCGGATGCAAATGCAAGATATGACAAGGAATGCATGAACCTGGCCTCAACATGGAAATCCAAGTGTGTCACTGGAAATATGAGATGAAATCTCTTGAAAACGATATAAAGAACACCAGAATCGGAGTTACGGTTTGGAAATGGCAAGCGATTCAAATATGACACCGGTCTGCGATTACAGCATGTAGCCATCTAAATGCAATGAGATGAACATGCTACAACACCCAAACATGATAACAAAATACATGGCAGGGATGCGTTCCAGATGCTTAACAGAAGTCTAGCACTGAGCTACGGCCAATTCATCCATTAACAGGTTCAAACAAGCATGGCAAAAATGCATATGACAAACAGATCTCAGACTTAGTGAAATTAACACTTCTCTGGAATTTCAGATCAGGTAGCCCTCTTCGGAGCAAAAAAACTATATGCTACAGGACCTGAACATGACAATGTAAAGCATGGCATGGAGCTACTCAAAGAGCTTAACAAAAGTACCTTAGTGACCTTGAGCAAAAAGGGATCAGAAAATTCCATTGCAAGCATGTGAACATAGCAAAAAACATAATCAGTTTTCAGACTTAGTGAAAACTGGCACATGCTGAAAACATAACTCAAGTAGGCATGTTTACGAGCTCGATGCACTCACTACGTTGCAAGTCATGATAATCTAAGCATACAACCATCAAGAAGGCACAAAATTCAAGCTAGAGATGGCAAGAACAATAGCATAGCATGCACGGATCAACTACAACATCATCGGCAAAATTGCAAACAAGTTGACAATCTGCCCAGATTCACAAAGTACCAAAAGTAGAGCTCGATTGACTCAATCTAGGGTGCTCGATAATTTCAAACAAAGACATGGATGGATAGAGCACTACAAGATTAACAAAACATCCTTACTAATCATCCTCAAAAGAGGCACGGATCACTAGGAAACAACATGAACATAAGGCAACATGAGATAAACAGATCAAGGACTTAGTGGAAAACAGAATTACCAAGTGCACCACTTTGCAAGCTTGCCCTAGTCACCACACACATCACAAAAATACATGGGTTGCACCTTTGGAAAGATGACAAAACCCTTAACAAAACATATGTAGAGCATCAGGGCATATCATGCACACAATAATCATGGCAAAAATGACAAAAAGCTAAATGGAGCAGCAGATCTGACAATTAACTCAAGTAGCCCTCTTCTAACAGCATTTCGGGCATCAAGATGAACTCAAATGAAAATGATGCAATGGAATGAAATGATGTTCTCTCTGAGATGAACACTTTGATATTCTATATGCATGAATCGGAGCTACGGATGCAAAGTTACGGAGCAATGAACAGGGCAACATGGATCTGAAAATCCGAGGACTTAGTAGAAAAATCAACCTCCGGATCTAGGCTTTTGGTGGCACGGAATCTGAGGCGGCGGCGCGCGCACTGTTCACCGGAGGCGGCGGCCGGAGTTGGAGAAGCCAGAGCTCGTCGCCGGCGTAGGAGGGAGAGGAGGCCAGGCGGCGCCTTCGGAGGAGAGCGGCGGCGAGGTTGCAGCGGCGAGGGGCGGCCGGATCTGGGCGCTCTCACGCGGAGGGGCGGCGGGCAGTCGCCGGAGTGGCGCGACGGCAGCGGTCGGCGGCGATGGGCTGCGAGGCGGCTTCGGGCGGAGGAGGGAGAAGAAGCAGCGGGCGGCGGCGGAGGGCGAGTGGGCCGCGGGGGCCGGCGTTGGGCTCCCAGGCCTCGGCGGCGGCAGGCAGGCGCGATGCCACGTGGCGGGCGGCGGTTGGCGGCGGTGACGAGCGGACGCGTCCGCCCGGATTCGGACGTGTCCGGCCGGTGATCCGCGAATTTCGGGAGGGGGCTTTAAATAGGCATAGAGGGAGCTAGGAGAGTCCAAATGAGGTGCGGTTTTCTGCCACGCGATCGTGATCGAACGTTCTAGATGATGGAGCGGGCTTAGGTGGGTTTTGGGCCAAATTGGAGGGGTGTTGGGCTGCAACACACACGAGGCCTTTTCGGTCCCTCGGTTAACCGTTGGAGTATCAAACAAAGTCCAAATGGTACGAAACTTGACAGGCAGTCTACCGGTAGTAAACCCAAGCCGCTTGGCAAGTCTCCGTCCAATCCGGAAATGTTCAATCCCCACACACGAAAGAAAGCTAGAAATGACTACCGGAGGAGAACGAAGCGCCGGAATGCAAAACGGACAACGGGGAAAATGCTCAAATACATGAGATGAACACGTATGCAAATGCAATGCACATGATGACATGATATGAGATGCATGACAACGACAACCACACACAGAGACAAAGTCCCGAACCCGAGAAAATAAAATAACTTAACGCCGAAACGGCAAGAGTTGGAGTACAAATTGGGAAAGTTACATCCGGGGTGTTACAACACTCCACCACTACGAAAGGATCTCGTCCCGAGATCTAGGACTGAAAGAACGCCGGATACTCAGAATGAAGGTGATCCTCGCGTTCCCATGTAGCTTCACGGTTGGAATGGTGTGACCACTTGACTTTGACAAATCTGATTGACTTGTTGCGAGTCTTGCGTTCAGTCTCTTCAAGAATAGCAACTGGGTGCTCACGATAGGAGAGATCTTCTTGGAGCTCAATGTCCTCGAAGTTGACGGTGCGGTCAGGAGTCTTAAAGCACTTTCGAAGCTGAGAGACATGGAACACGTCATGAACATTTGCAAAGTTTAAAGAAAGCTCGAGTTGATAGGCGAGGTCGCCTCTCTTGCTGACAATCTTGAAAGGTCCCACGTATCTGGGGGCAAGCTTCCCTTTGATATCAAAGCGACGAGTACCTTTCATAGGAGAGACGCGGAGGTAAACATGATCTCCGATCTCGAAAGCCAAATCACGGTGCTTACTATCATAGTAGCTCTTCTGGCGGGATTGGGCTGCTTTGAGGTTATCACGAATGACTTTGCACATTTCCTCTCCCTCTGTGATTAAGTCATTACCCAAAAGCTGACGTTCACCGGTTTCAGACCAGTTGAGAGGGGTACGGCACTTCCTGCCATACAGAATTTCAAATGGGGCCTTGCCCGAACTTGCTTGAAAACTATTGTTGAAGGAGAATTCAGCATAAGGAAGACAATCCTCCCACTTCATGCCGAAAGAGATCACACAAGCCCTGAGCATATCTTCAAGAATCTGGTTGACATGCTCGACTTGACCGCTAGTTTGAGGATGGAAAGCTGTGCTGAAGCGGATGTTGGTGCCCATGGCCTTCTGAAAAGAATCCCAAAACTTGGATGTAAAGATGCTGCCACGGTCTGAAGAGATCACTTGAGGAATACCATGCAGAGAGACAATTCGAGAGGTATAGAGTTCCGCCAATTGAGCTGGAGTTATCGACTCTTTGATAGGCAGAAAGTGAGCCACTTTAGTGAGTTTGTCGACGACAACGAATATAGCATCATTCCCACGCTTGGACTTAGGAAACCCAGTCACGAAGTCCATTTCAATGTGGCCAAACTTCCATTCTAGAATGGCAAGAGGTTGGAGGAGACCCGCTGGCCTTTGGTCTTCTGCCTTCACTCTTCTGCAGACATCACATTCATTCACGAATTGAGCGATCTCGCGCTTCATTTGAGTCCACCAATAAGCTTGCTTAAGGTCCTGATACATCTTCGTGCTCCCAAGGTGGATGGAGAGGAGAGAATTGTGAGCCTCGTTCATGATCACTTTACGAAGGTCACCTTTGGGTACAACAATACGATCCTCAAAGAAGAGAGTGTCCTTGTCATCAACGCGGTAGCACTTGTACTTGGGTTGACTCTTGGCAATCCCAATCTTCACCTTTTTCACCATAGCATCAAGAAGCTGGGCTTGGCGAATCTGGTCTTCCAAGGTAGGAGAGACTTGAAGGTTGGTGAGGAAATCTTGAGGAACAACTTCCAGATTAAGTTTGCGGAAAGCTTCACAAAGCTCGGGTTGATAAGGCTTGAGAATCAGACTGTTGCGGTAAGCTTTCCTGCTCAATGCGTCAGCAATCACATTGGCCTTGCCTGGAGTATACTCAATACTCGGAATATACTCTTGAATCATTTCGACCCATCGAGTTTGCCTGAGGTTGAGATTAGGCTGAGTGAAGATGTACTTGAGACTCTTGTGATCAGTGAAAATGTCCACTTTTCTTCCCAATAGAAGATGTCTTCAAGTCAAAAGAGCATGCACAACTGCCGCCAACTCGATATCATGAGTGGGGTAGTTCTTCTCATTTGGCTTCAACTGGTGAGAGGTATAAGCAACAACTTTCTTCTCTTGCATCAATACTGCGCCAAGACCTTGGAGAGAGGCATCACAAAAGACCTCGTACGGCTTGGATTCATCAGGCGGAGTCAGAACTGGAGCAGTGATCAATTTCTCTTTCAATGTGTTGAAAGCAATGTCACACTCCGGAGACCAAACGTACTTGACGTGCTTCTGGAGAAGATTAGTGAGAGGCTTCGCGATCTTAGAAAAGTTTTCAACGAATCTTCGGCAATAGTTTGCGAGACCGAGGAAGCTACGGAGTTGCTTCACGTTCCGTGGAGGTTCCCAATTCACAATTGCAGACACCTTCTCAGGATTCACGGCAATACCCTTGGGAGAGATGATATGAACAAGATAAAGAACCTCATCGAGCCAAAATTCACACTTGGAGAACTTGGCGTAGAACTGATGTTCCCTGAGCTTATCCATCACCAAACGCAAGTGCTTGGCATGATCTTCCTTGTTCTTCGAGAAAACCAGAATGTCGTCGAGATAGACCAAAACGAAGTCATTGGTGTAGGTGTTGAAGATGAAGTTCATCATGCGAGAGAACGTCGGAGGAGCGTTGACGAGACCAAAAGACATGACAGTGTATTCATATGAACCAAAGCTTGTCCTGAAAGCCGTCTTGGGAATATCTTGCTCACGGATTCGAATCTGATGATAACCCATACGGAGATCAAGCTTGGAGAATACTTGGGCACCTTTGAGTTGTTCGAATAGCTCGTTGATGTTGGGAAGTGGGTTTTTGTTCTTGATAGTCTTCTTGTTCAATGGACGGTAATCAACACAAAGTCGGTTCGTTCCATCCTTCTTCTTCACAAAAAGAACACCACAACCCCACGGAGAAGAACTAGGCCGGATGAGACCCATTTTCTATTGAATATCGAGTTGCTTCTTCAGCTCCTTCAACTCTTCAGGTCCGAGCTCGTAAGGACGTTTGCACACAGGTTCCGTGCCAGGCTCAAGATCAATAACGAATTCAACAGGCCGGTGCGGAGGCATTCCTGGAAGCTCTTCTGGAAAGACGTCTTGATATTCGCAAACGACTGGAATTTGCGAGATGGCATCCAATTCACCCTTCTCATTGAGAGAAAACAGACGAATGGTATTATCCCGAGCGGCAAAGACAATTACATCCTAAGACGAATGAGTCAATTGAATCTGCCTGGCTGCACAATCAAGATGAGCCTTGTGCTTAGAAAGCCAATCCATTCCGAGAATAAGATCAATATCCGAATCACCAAGAACATTTGGAGAGGACTAGAATTTATAGTCACCCAAAGTGATTGTAACATCCGGAACGCATACTCGAGATGTCATTTGATGGGCCGGCGAGACAATAGCCAACGGTTTCGGCAACACTTGAGTAACAAAATCATGCTTAGGTGCAAAAGGTCTCGAGATGAAACAATGCGATGCACCAGTGTCAAAAAGAACTCTTGCGGGAATATCATTAACAGGAAGGTTACCCATAATCACATCTGACGAGTCCTCTGCCTGAGCTGCGTTCATCAAGTTGACCATGGCGTGCTTGGGGTTATGCTTGACCACAGCTGTACTTGCCGATCTCACAGGAGGAGGAGGAGGAAGACGCCTCTGGTTGAAACACTTGTTGGCATAGTGACCCTTCTGTTGGCACTTGTTAGACGTGACCTCTGGAAGCGGACGGTGATACGGAGCACTCGATCTTGGAGCTTGAGACGAAGTCTTGTTCTGAAAGCCAGGGTTGGGTGGGTGGGAAGAACCACTGTCACCTTTGATCTTCTGCTGATACGGCTGACGAAACAGAGGAGGAGGAAGCCAATACTTCTGCTGCTTGGCCACTTGAGTAGAGGAAGAAGGAGTAACATCTCTGACTCGCTTCTTGGAAGCATCACACCTCAACTGAGCAGCCTCTTGCTTTAGTGCCATGTTGTAGAACTCATCATATCTCAAGGGCTCGAAGAGAACAAGAGCTAGCTGAATTTCTTCTCTGAGACCACCCCTGAACTGGTATATCATGCTCTTCTTATCAGGGACGTCCTGCTTGGCAAAGCGGGCGAGCTTCTGGAACAACTTGTTGTAGTCATAGACAGACAAAGAGCCTTGCTTCAGATTGCGGAATTCCTCACGCTTGCTTTCAACCACGCTCTGAGGAATACGATGAGCTCGGAAATCTCGACGGAAATCATCCCAAGTGATAACACGTCCACCTCTGGAGTCCTTGTACTGCTGGAACCATTCTACTTCTTGATCTTTGAGTTGGAAGTAAGAGAACTTAACAAAGTCCTCAGGCCTGACGTTACTGCACTCGAAATGCTTGCACAGATCCACAAGCCAATCGTCAGCATCGGTTGCCTCAACACAATTGCTAAAAGTCTTTGGCCCATTAGCAGGGAACTGGTTGAGTGTAGCAAAGTGATTCTGAGTGTTGCCTTGATTCCCTTGGTTGCCTTGATTGCGCTTTTGAGGAATTTGCATGATCAACTGCGTGTTTGCATTGGTTGCGGCCATCACAGCTTGCCATGCCTCCGGAGGAGGGGGAGGTGGTGGCGGATCAGGATTCGGAGTCGTGCGCGTTGGAGGAGCCATCCTGAAGAGGTTCACATCCATTAGCACATTGATAGACAAATATTGAAGCTGAATCCAATGGAATGAAAATTGCAACATATAGTCTTCACATCCGAACAAAATGAACGAATGCATTCCTCTTGAAATGGTCACATATCCATAAATTGAGAAGCCACGTAGAATTAAGGTAGAGAAATAAATCAACAAGGTACGGATCAAGAACGAATAATCGGTAAGAAATACCAATCTCAAACCAATATCCGTGGAAGAAGAACTAGAGCTACAAGAATTCCCACCTATGAAACTCCCGAACCTTTCCGGTTATGCAATCAGGTGTTGGGGATACAGGGGAAGCATAATATCTCACCCAAACTAGCAAATCCTACATCCAGCTGTATCCATCCTTCAACACATAACCAAGAAACCTTCGGAAACCATCTACCTCAACCTTCGAAAAGCATCCGTTATACAAGTTATGGCGATACTCCCGAACTCCCGCCCCAGTACTGGGTGGCGTCGAGGTTATCTCACCAACGAACTACATAAAAGAGATTTTCGATATCGGCGTACTAAATTCAGGTATTCCAGAAATGCAATGATAAAATTATGATTACAACACCTCAGAGCTCAACTCCCCGGGACACTTCCACTAAACCCCTGACAGGAGGCACCAAAACAATGTTCTCATCATAAAACCATCGGAACGATTCCAAGATACCCGCGTGATCCTAAAATTTTTTTAGTGAAATTTGAGAAGAGAAGAGTCAAAACTCTACGTCAGGATACCTTAGCAGAGCGATGAGGAGATTGGGAAGTAAAAAGAATTCCTAAACTCTCCGATATATAATTCCTAAATGACTCAAAACATTTTTCTAGACACAACTCGGCCGCTAAAAACGATCAAGCAATGGGGCTCCTAAGGTCGGGGAAGGCTCTGATTACCTACTTGTAACACCCTCGATGCGACTATATCTCCCACGTGTCGAGGCACGACTTAGAGGCATGATCGCATTGAAGGCATATGTCACAAGTTAGGCAATCTTCACAACATCCCATGTAATACGATAATAAAAGGGGAGATAACATAGTTGGCTTACACTCGCCACGTCAATCAAGTACATAAATAACATTACATCATCCAAACACTCATGGCCCGACTACGACGCCAAAATAAAAGACAACCCAACATGCGACACGGTCCCGATCACCCCCAACTGGGCACCACTACTGATCATCAGGAAAAGAAACATAGTATCATTGAGAGTCCTCGTCGAACTCCCACTTGAGCTCAAGCGCATCTCCTGGAGTGTAATCATCAGGCCCTGCATCTGGTGTAATAGTAATCTGTGAGCCACAGGGACACAGCAATCTCGCACCCTCGCGATCAAGACTATTTAAGCTTATAGGAATGGCAAGGTAAATATATGTGGAGCTGCAGCAAGCGACTAGCAAAATATGGTGGCTAACTTATACGCAAAAGAGAGAGAGAAGAGGAGGCAAAGCGCGAGCGAGAAACTAGAGAACAACCTGCGCAAACATTACTCCAACACCGTGTCCACTTCCCGGACTCCACCGAGAAGAGGCCATCACGGTAACACACTCAGTTGTTTCATTTTAATTAAGTTAAGGTTCAAGTTATCTACAACCGGACATTAACAAATTGTCATCTGCCCATAACCGTGGGCACGGCTTTCGAAAGTTCAAATCCCTGCAGGGGAGTCCCAACTTAGCCCATGAGAAGCTCTCACGGTCAACAAAGGAATAGACCTCCTCCCAAGACGTTCCGATCAGACTCGGTATCTCGGTTCTTCAAGACATTTTGACAGGTTAAAACAAGACCACCAACACCGCCCGGATGTGCCGACAAATCCCGATAGGAGCTGCACATATCTCTTTGTCAGGGCACAATCGGATAAGCAATCCATACAACTAAAACCAGCCCTCAAGTTTCCCCGAGGTGGCGCTGCAAGGGGCTCTAGGTTGGACCAACACTCAGAGGAGCACTGGCCCGGGGGGGTTTAAAATAAGATGACCCTCGGGCTCCGGAAACCCAAGGGAAAAAGAGGCTAGGTGGCAAATGGTAAAACCAAGGTTGGGCATTGCTGGAAGAGCTTTAATCAAGGCGAACTATCATGGGGTTCCCATTATAACCCAACCGCGTAAGGAACGCAAAATCCGGGAACATAACACCGATATGGTGGAAACTAGGGCGGCAAGAGTGGAACAAAACACTAGGCGAGAGGCCGAGCCTTCCACCCTTTACCCAGTATATAGATGCATTAAGATAACACGGCAATATAATGATATCCCAACAAGTAAATAAATGTTCCAACAAGGAACTGCCTCCAATCTTCACCTGCAACTAGCAACGCTATAAGAGGGGCTGAGCAAAGCGGTAACATAGCCAATCAACGGTTTGCTAGGACATGGTGGGTTAGAGGCTTGACATGGCAATTTGGGAGGCTTGAAAGCAAATGGTAGGCATGGTAGCATTGGCATAGCAAAAGAGCGAGCAAACTAGCATAGCAAAGATAGTAGTGATTTCAAGGGTATGATCATCTTGCCTGCAGAGTTGTCAGAGTTGACTGGATCCTCGAAAGCAAACTCAACGGGCTCCTCGTTAGCAAACTCGTCTCCCAGCTCTACCCAAACAAGACAAACAAGCAACAAGACACAATCAACCACATGCAAGGATCAAACAAGATGATGCAAAGATGATATGCTATGCGGGATGCGATGCGGGATGCAAATGCAAGATATGACAAGGAATGCATGAACCTGTCCTCAACTTGAAAATCCAAGTGTTTCAATGGAAATATGAGATGAAATCACTTGAAAACAATATAAAGAAGATCAGAACCGGAGTTACGGTTTGGAAATGGCAAGCGATTCAAATATGACACCGGTCTGCGATTTACAGCATGTAGCCATCTAAATGCAATTCCAGATGCTTAACAAAATTCTAGCACTGAGCTATGGCCAATTCATCCATTAACAGGTTCAAACAAGCATGGCAAAAATGCATTTGACAAACAGATCTCAGACTTAGTGAAATTAACACTTGTCTGGAATTTCAGATTAGGTAGCCCTCTTCGGAGCAACAAAACTATATGCTACAGGACCTGAACATGACAAAGTAAAGCATGGCATGGAGCTACTCAAAGAGCTTAAAAAAATTCCCTTAGTGACCTTGAGCCAAAAGGGATCAGAAAATACCATTGCAAGCATGTGAACATAGCAAAAACATAATCAGTTTTCAGACTTTGTGAAAACTGGCACATGCTGAAAACATAACTCAAGTAGGCATGTTTACGAGCTCGATGCGCTCACTACGGTGCAAGTCATGATAAGCTAAGCATACACCCATCAAGAAGGCACAAAATGCAAGCTAGACATGGCAAGAACAATAGAATAGCACGCACGGCTCAACTACAACATCATCGGCAAAATTGCAAACAAGTTGACAATCTGCCCAGATTCACAAAGTAGCAAAAGTAGAGCTCGATTGACTCAAGCTAGGTTGCTCCATAATTGCAAACAAAGACATGGATGGATAGAGCACTACAAGATTAACAAAAAATCCTTACTGATGATCCTCAAAAGAGGCACGGATCACTAGGAAACAACATGAACATAAGGCAACATGAGATAAACAGATCAAGGACTTGGTGGAATTGCTAAGTCCCTGAAAACAGAATTACGAAGTGCACCACTTTGCAAGCTTGCACTAGTCACCACACACATCACAAAAATACATGGGTTGCACCTCTAGAAAGATGACAAAACCCTTAACACAACATATGTAGAGCATCAGGGCATATCATGCACACAATAATCATGGCAAAAATGACAAAAAGCTAAATGGAGGAGCAGATCTGACAATTAAGTCAAGTAGCCCTCTTCTAACAGCATTTCGGGCATCAAGATGAACTCAAATGAAAATGATACAATGGAATGAAATGATGTTCTCTCTGAGATGAACAATTTGATATGCTATATGCATGAATCAGAGCTACGGATGCAAAGTTACGGAGCTATGAACAGGGCAACATGGATCTGAAAATCCGAGGACTTGGTAGAAAGATCAACCTCCGGATCTAGGGTTTCGGTGGCACGAAATCCGAGGCGGCGGCGCGCGCACTGTTCACCGGAGGTGGCGGCCAGAGTTGGAGAAGCCGGAGCTCGTCGCCAGCGTAGGAGGGAGAGGAGGCCGGGCGGCGCCTTCGGAGGAGAGCGGCGCCTTCGGAGGAGAGGGGCGGCCGGATCCGGGTGCTCCCACGCGGCGGGGCGGCGGGCAGTCGCCGGAGTGGCGCGGCGGCAGCGGTCGCCGGCGATGGGCAGCGAGGCGGCTTCGGGCAGAGGAGGGAGAAGAAGCAGCGGGCGGCGGCGGAGGGCGAGTGGGCCGCGGGGGCCGGCGTTGGGCTCCCGGGCCTCGGCGGCAGTGGGCAGGCGCGATGCCACGTGGCGGGTGGCGGTTGGCGGTGGTGACGAGCGGACGCATCCGGCCGGATTTGGACGGGTCCGAACGGTGCGGGGGCGATTTCTAGGGTTTGAGAGGGAGGAGATCCGCGAATTTCGGGAGGGGGCTTTAAATAGGCATAGAGGGAGCTAGGAGAGTCCAAATGAGGTGTGGTTTTCGGCCACACGATCGTGATCGAATGCTCTAGATGATGGAGCAGGCTTAGGTGGGTTTTGGGCCAAATTGGAGGGGTGTTGGGCTGCAACACACACGAGGCCTTTTCGGTCCCTCGGTTAACCGTTGGAGTATCAAACGAAGTCCAAATGGTACGAAACTTGACAGGCGGTCTACCGGTAGTAAACCCAGGCCGCTTGGCAAGTCTCGGTCCAATCCGGAAATGTTCAATCCCCACAAACGAAAGAAAGCTAGAAATGACCACCGGAGGAGAACGGAGCGCCGGAATGCAAAACGGACAACGGGGAAAATGCTCAAATACATGAGATGAACACGTATGCAAATGCAATGCACATGATGACATGATATGAGATGCATGACAATGACAACCACACACAGAGACAAAGACTCGAACCCGAGAAAATAAATTAACTTAACGCCGAAACGGTAAGAGTTGGAGTACAAATTGGGAAAGTTACATCCGGGGTGTTACAGTACCTCCTCAAGGTATGCCTCCATGTGCTCGTCTTTCGGCTTGTACTCTTTGTTGGAGAAGTTGACGAGGAGCTGCGAGTCACCCCTAATTGTGAGGTGCCTGACCCCCAGAGCCGCAACGGCTTTGAGTCCGGCGATCAAGATCTCGCACTCCACAATGTTGTTGGAGACCTTCTCGCTGTGCCGAGAACAGAGTTGCATGGCGTAGTAGAGCTTGTCCTTGGTCGGCGAAATGAGCACTGCTCCAGCCCCCGCGCCCTGGCGTTTGAACGCGCCGTCAAAGCACATGATCCATCCATCGGGTGCCTCGTCTCTGGGCAGGAGGGAACGATCCTCGCACACCTCACGACTCAGGAGATCAGTCCATTCTGCCATGAAATCTACGAGGGCCGCGCCCTTGATGACTCTGGTGGTGCTAAAATCCAACCGGAATGCTTTCAACTTGATGTTCCACTCTGCAACCCTTCCCGCGGTGTTGGGGCTCCAGAGCACCCTCTCCAGTGGTTAAGCTGAGACAACCTTGATGGGGTGGCCCTGGAAGTAGTGGCGCAGCTTCCGGGAGGCAATGAGGAGCATGAGCAAGAGCTTTTGCAGCATGGGATAGCGCGTCCGTGCCTCATGTAGCACCGTGCTAACGAAGTACACTGGGTGCTCGACGAGGGAGGAGGCATCGGTGAGGCCTTGCACCTCCTGAGTCTATGGGCCCTCAGGAGCCTTATCATCCACCATGGTAGCCGTGGCCTCAGGAGCACCGTCCTCAGGAGCCCCACTACCTGGGGTTTGGTCGAGGTCTCAAGAGCGCTACCGTGAGGCTGTAGCCCCCCAGCCGGGTGCGAGGTGATTTGCCATGGGCCCTTTGTCAGGCGCTCCTCTTGCACCGCCACCAGCGCTGCTCTGGCGGAGCGAGGCGTGGCGGCCAGGTAGAGCACCAAAGGCTCAAGGGGGTGCGGCACTACCATCACCGGCGGGCTGGTGAGGTACTTCTTGAGGTCTTGGAAAGCTGCGTCAGCCTCTGGAGTCCACTCGAACGGACCTTTCTTCTTCATCAGCTTGAAGAAAGGGAGGGCATGCTCCCCTAGCTTGGAGATAAACACCCTAGCAAGGTTACGCAGCCCACTAGCTTCTTCATTTCCTTGAGTGTTTGCGGCGGACTCATCCTTTCTATGGCCTTGACCTTCTTCGGGTTGGCCTCAATCCCTTTGTGCGACACCAGGAACCCAGTAGCTTGTCGGACAGGATGGCAAACACACATTTCTCCTAGTTGAGTCGCAGGTCCACCTTGCGCAGGCTGTCAAATGTCTACTCCAGGTCTTCGACAAGGTTCCTTGCCTCCCGAGATTTCACCACTATGTCATCGACGTATGCCTCAGCGTTCCTCCCGAGCTGCCAACCCAAAGCAATGTGCATCAGTTGCCAGAAGGTTGCTCCAGCATTACGCAGCCTGAACGGCATGCAGGTGTAGCAGTACACCCCGCATGGGGTCATGAAATTCGTCTTCTCAACATCCTGCATTGCCATCTTGATTTGGTGATAGCCTGAGAAGGTGTCCAGGAAGCACAACAGGTCACACTCGGCGGTGGAATCAACAATCTGATCAATGCGCGGAAGTGGGAAGGGGTCTTGAGGGCAAGCCTTGTTGAGGTTGGTGAAATCGATGCACATGTGCTCCTTCCCACCGTTTCTTGGGGATGATAACGGGGTTTTCCATCCACTCTGGATACCGCACCTCCTGAATGATGCCAGCCTCTTGTAGCTTGCGGGTCTCTTGGATGATGAACGACTGCTTCTCTGTGGACTATCGTCGCGCCTTCTGCCTCATCGGCCGCGCGTGAGGGCACACCCTCAAGTGGTGTTCGATTATCCCCCTCAGGATCCCGAACAGATTCTTGGGCTCACATGCAAACACATCTTTGTTCGCGCACAGGAAGCTGACCAATGCTTCTTCTTGGTCTAGAAGGAGGCCAGCGCCTATGTGAAGGTGGATCCTGTCACCCCATCTTCATCGACAGACACCTACTTTGTGTCCGCCCATTCCTGAGAGAACAACTGCTTCTTCTTTGCCAGTGCCGCGGCTCTGAAAGTGAGCTTGAGGGCCAATAGCGGGTTCTTGGTGTCACCCGCTATGATGAGGACGTTGTTGCTTCCTAGCATCTTCTTGAGGTTATAACCGGGGTTGGTTTCTGCCATGAACTTGGCCAAGGCCGGGTAACCGAGGATGGCATTGTATGGGAGGCCGATGCGGGTAATTTTGAAGTTGATGAGCTCAGTGCGGTAGTTGTCGTGCATGCCGAAGGTGACGGGGAGGCGGATCTGCCCCAGAGGGCAGGTGGAGCTGTCGACGACTCCGGAGAACAGCTTGGTAGGGCGGAGTCGGCCATGGGGCACATGAAGCAAGCCGAACGCCTCCACAGAGAGCATGTTGAGGCCGGCGCCACCGTCGATGAGGATCCTGATGACCACTACGTTGTAGATGGTGGGGGTGCAGGGCATCGGGAGCGCGCCGGCGCCTGCCGTAGTCGCGGGGTGGTCCCTCGAGTCAAAGGTGAGGTCGGCCTTCGGCGCCGCCCAGCATGGAGGAGCTCCCCACTGCACGTGGGTGGCTCCCATCTGGCGGAAGAACTGCTTTGCATGGAGATCTGAGGCCGGTGTCTACGAGCCGCCGAGGAGGGCCGCGACAGTGTGGGGCGTCGGTGCCGCGAAGTGTGCGACAAAGAGGTCGCGCAACTCTTCCCAGGAGGCCACCGAGGACTCTAGCAAGCCCAGAAGCCAGGCGCGCGGTACCCCTGTGACGACCATGGGCATCCAGATTGCCATGACCTTGTCGTCACCACCGGCAGCCCAAACATCCTCCGTGTATGCCTGGAGGAACCCTGCCGGATCCGCCGCACCATCGTATAGAGCCGGCAACCCCGGCCTGATCTTGGGCGGCCACTGCACCCACCGCAGGGCGGGGGTGAATGCTCGGAGACCCATGGCAACTCTGAACGCGCTCGTCGGTCCGATCGGTGGAGCGGAGCCCACCACGAGGGTGAGCAGTGCGGGTGGTGTACAGCAGGCGAATAGGCGAATCTTCGATGCACCCCTACGTAGCGCGCCAAATGTCGGATTTCGGGCTCCGCAAACCCTGGATAGATTCAAACTCTGTGGTGCGTGCGAAGAACACAACCTCCCTAGTCTGTCCACCCATCAATCCCACAACCTAGCTCAATGAACTAAAAGGAAAGAGGACACATCAGTTTACCCAGGTTCGGCCACCTTGCGGTGTAAAACCCTACTCCTGCTTTCTGGTGGATTGGCATCGAGGTGGGCTGAGGATGAACTAGTGCAGTGGAAGAACGACCTCAGGAGGTGTGTTCTTCAGCTGGTGGGGGAGAGGAAGATATGAATGATCCAGATCCCGTCCCTTGCTATGGTGGTGGCTAGGCCCTATTTATAGTGGCCTTGGTCGTCTTCCCAAATGAAGGCGGGAAGGGATCCCATTACGGCCAAATTCAAAGGGAGACAATTGGTACATCTTATCCTGACAAAAGTAGTCTTCGCCTGCAAAGCCTCCGGTTGTGACGCCATGGTGGGCTTGGCGATGACCTCTGTCCTGCCATCCTGGCGGTCTTGGTCTTGTTGCATGGGAAGGGGAACCTTTGGCTGATTCCACGGGACTCCACGCGTGCGCTTGTGTCCTTAGCACCAAAGAGGAAACTGTTGTCCTAAGCCCGTTGGCGCCCACCTGGCCTTGGTCGTCATGGCTCACGTCAACTAAACCTCACGAGGTGAGGCTTGCATAGAAATCTCCGCTCCTTAGGAGCCAGCCCGAGGAGGCCGCTCCTTCTGTAGGTCTTGGTGTCGTCCACCTCGCGAGGCTTGGCCCCTCGCGAGGGTTTTGAGTTGTCGGTGCCGAAGATGGGCCGTACCAGGCAATCGATGGAGCCACATCATGGGCCACGGGTAGGCAAGTATGGGTACCCCCGTTCCCAGAACACCGACAAACAACAATACTATATATATATATATGCGTGTCATAACCTTGCTCCCTGTGGGGACTTTTCGGTTCCTGAGGCAGATGCCACATCAAAGCTGTACATTATATTGGTATTCAAACATCACGCAATACCATGCAGGCGGTGGTTTGCCCTATATATAGGAACTCACTCGCGTGCACTCTAGAGGCCGGAGGGCGGCACTCTAGAGACTCCGGGGCATGTACGGCCCCACTCATTATTACGTGAGAGTGTCATGAGCGGAAACCTTCACAGGCATGGGGCCTTACTTCATGGGTAGAACCTCCAGAGGTGCTGGATGTTCCGCACGTTCTGGATGGGAATCCCGTCCTACGTCTCCAGGCACGCGGCGCCAGGCCTGGAGACGCGGGAGACCCTAAACAGGCCCTCCCACATGGGTAAGAGCTTATGTAACCCTTCTTTGGAGAGCACCCGCTGTAGGACGAGATCTCCCACCTCGAGCGTCCTGGAGCGGATGCTGCGGCAGTGGTACGACCGCAGCGTCTGTTGGTACCTTGCCGCTCGGAGCGAGGCTTGACAGTGGCGTTCCTCCCCCAGCACGAGGTCCATCCCCCGCTCGGCCTCCTGGCGCGCCTCATCAAACACAGAGACCCGTGCGGTGCAATGCCTGAACTCATGTGGGAGAACCGCTTTAGCTCTGTAGATGAGGAAGAACGGAGTTTCGCCGGTTGGCTTGGTCGCAGTGGTGCGGACGGACCACATCACCGACTGGAGCTCATCGAGCCAGCCCCTGCCACATGCCTCGAGCTTCTTCTTGAAGGTTATTGTCTTGAGGCCCCTCAGGACCTCCGCGCTGGCGCGCTCAGCCTAGTCGTTGCTCCTCGGGTGTGCTACTGTGGAGTAGCATATCTGCATTCCAAGGTTAGCACAATATGTTTTGAAGAGGTTGCTACTAAACTGCGAGCCGTTATCGATGATGATGCGGTTAGGGACTCCGAAGCGGCGCACGAGGCCCTTGATGAACTTGACTGCCGAGCCGGCCGGGATGGTGCAGACTGCTTCCACCTCCGCCCATTTGGTGAACTTGTCGATGGCGACGTAGAGGTAGCGGTAGCCCCAGGCGCTCGGGGGAATGGATGCAAGATGTCCAGCCCCCAGACCGCAAATGGCTACGAGAGTGGACTGGTCTGGAGGCCCTGGGTAGGCTGGTGGATTTGCTTGGCGTGGAACTGGCAGGCTTCACATGATCTCACTAGCTCGGTGATGTCGATGAGCGCTGTGGGGCAGTAGATTCCGCTGCAGAACGCCTTGCCCATGAGGGCACGCGATGATGAATAATGCCCGCGGTCTCCGCCGTGTATGTCGACTAACAACTCGTGCCCATGTTCCCTAAAAATGCATCGTAAGGAAACATCGTTTGGTCATTTTAGGTAAAGCTCACCGTCCTAAATGCATTAGGCTATGGCCTGCCGAGCTATGCGTTCGGCGTCTTCTTCTAGCTCCGGCAGGGTCCCTTGAAGTAGGTACGCCTTGAATTCTTTGGTCCAGCACCCCTCCTAAGGCTTGAGCGCAAGGAGCAAGTGCGCTCCTGAGGTCGGGCCGTAGGCCGGGGCTCCCGAGGTTGGTGTTGGGGGGAGCTCCTCCTAAGGCAATGCTGGCTCCGCCATAGGAGGGGATACTGAGGGCTTGAAGAGCCATTCTTCAAAAGACACCGGGCTCCTGAGGCTGGCCCTGGATCCCCTCTTGGCGATATCGTCGGCTTCCTTGTTCGTGCCGCCGGGCACGTGCTGCAGCTCCAGGCCTAGAAATTGCTTCTCCATGTTGTGTACCTCCACCAGGTATGCCTCCATGTGTCCATCCTTTGGCTCATACACTTTGTTGGAGAAGTTGAAGAGGAGTTGAGAGTCGCCCTTGATGGTGAGGCACCTCACGCCCAAAGCTGCCACGGCCCTGAGGCCGGCAATCAAGCCTCCGTACTCCGCGATGTTGTTGGAGACCTTTTTGCCGTGTTGGAAGCACAATTGTACGGCGTAGTAGAGCATGTCTTGAGTACGAGAAATGAGCATGGCTGTAGCCCCCGCCACCCTGTAGCGTGATGTAACATCCCAAATTTTCAATTTGGAATGTTATACATTAGGTCATCATGCATATCATATTTTATTTTGCTTTTGGTTTTGATCCTAGAAAATCCTAAGCAACTCAAGGACCCACGGAGAGAGTTGGGGATTTCGTTATTTACATATTTGAGTTTTCTCAAATTATGTAAACAGGATCATTTGATTTTATTTATTTTATCATCAATTATTTCTATTACAAAAATATGAGAGAGGGAATAAAATGACTTTCCCAAAATATAGAAATATTGAGGATTTAATCAAAAAATCAAATAAGATTTATTTCGGAGTTTTTCGGTATTTTTATTTGAATTTAGGAAAAATGCACGTTTTTCAAAGTTGTAGTTTGGGCCCAGATAAATGTTTACTTAATCGGGCTTGATTTTAGAAACCCGGGAAAATTTATTTCGTGATTTTGGGAGTCCGTTTAGTATTTCTTTTTATTTTTCTTACGAGCGTAATTATTAAAAAAACGAAACCGACTATGGGCCGTACCCGAGCGGGACTCCGCCCGGGGGCGCCTTTATATAGCGCCGCACCCGAGCCCCCAGCCCACACCAGCCCCGCGCTCGATCCGCCGCCGCCGGAGTAGCGCGCCGCCCGAGGTTCGCCGCCGCCTTTACTTCCGTGCCGAATTTTTTTTTAAAAAAAAATCGTCGGTTTTATTTTCGAATTTTTTTATTATTTATTATTTTAATTTTTTTCATTTTCGGAATTAGGTTAATTACCGATTAATCTGTTCGTCGTTTTTCTTTTCGTCGGATTTTCCACGGTTATTTTCTGATCGCGATTTCTGATCCGATTTTCGTTTTAGTATAACTTTTCGCTCGTTTATCGGAATCAGGCGATTCAAGCGCCTGGTGTTTCGTCTCGAAACCCTCTTTTCGAATAGTCAACTTAAACAAGTTTTTGCTACTGTAAAATTTGCCATAGATCCAAATTACTAGAACGAAGTTGTTTTCTTTCGCCGTTTGATTTCTTTTGCTTCGTTCGATTTGATTCTTTTTGCAAACCAGGGTTCTTAAGTTGAACTTTCTGGTTAGATCTTCTATTTGAGTTTTACCTGTGCATTAGATGAGTACTTATTGTATGCTTGTTTGTTTGTCTGCGATAGAATACCCGGAGTGCGCCGCCTGTTACTTTGAATCTCTAGGTTTCACGGATCATCAACAAGGCAAGTAACACTTTGATCATACCTTTTCTACAACCCAGTTTTATTGCATTAGATCAATCTTCACACATTGCATGATTAGGATCTAATTAAATTGTGGGATGGGAAGTAGATGAGGTAGTACCTATTACCTGTTTATTATCAAACCTTTGGGAGTTACTTCTGCGTTTGCTTTATGCCATGCTATGCTAGTAGACGTGGATTGGGTGAGTGATATCCATGACAGATGTGAGATTGTTAATTAATGGTTTATCTAAGGTGGCAACCTAACACACATCTGGGTGGATTGAGGCGCCTGGGTATTCCAGGACTTGCCTGTTTTTATTTTGGACCGCCACCCAGGCTCAAAGGGATCATGAGATTATTCATACTAGAAACTTCCGTGTGCAGCCACAAGCCATTATGGGCTCTGGCATAGTTGAGTAAGTCGTGCGAACTCTTACAGGGTAGACTAGCAGATGTAGGGGAAAGTAGGTGTACCGGTCTATCCATCGTAAGGTGCTAGCGCTTCTGAAAGACTGTGTCTCGGTCATCCGTTTCTCAAACACCATGTAGTGCGAGAAATCCAACGGAGGCGATCGAGTCTTGTGGGGAAAAGTGCGCAAACCTCTGCAGAGTGTATAAACTAATCATGATTAGCCGTGTCTCCGGTTATGGACATCTTGAGTATCTAGTACCTGGATTATCAAGTGAATCTCAACATGTTACTCTAAAGTAAATTTTGTTGGGTTTAATGATGTTACTTAATTGGGATTGTGAATGCTGTCAACCATTCTCAATGTTTAACAACCACCATGATAGTAATTAATTTTATTACTTTGAAGTAGGGAAAAATTGGCTTTACACAAAAACTGTAACCATAGAGCTTTCCACTAGCCAAATATGCATATAGTATAGCTGTTTCATGCCATTACTCTCTATGTGTTACGTTGCGAGCATATTCCATGTGCTGGCCCGTTTTCGAGCTGCAACGTTAATGTTGCAGACTTTTCAGACGAGGATTAAGGAGTTTTTAGGTCGTGGTGCTATACTCAGTGATGCCGTTGGAGTTGATGGACACACTTACCTTCCAAGCCTTCCGCTGTTATCGTTATTAGATGGACTTAAGCCATATTTATTGTAATAAGCTCTCTTTTGAGACACTCGATGTAATAAGTGTGTGATTGCTACTCTGCTATTAATCCTTCGAGTACTGTGTGGTGTCAGCATTACTGATCCAGGGATGACACCAGAGCACAGACATCAAACTGTTTGAGGTCTGGTCGCTACAGAGATGGTATCAGAGCACACGCTGACTGTAGGACACGACCACTAAGCTAAAGACCTAGATCACTACTCACTCTCTTCTCTTCTGACTTCTCATCTTTTCTACTCTTTAGGATGGCGGATGCAAGGAACAAGTTCACACAACCAGATGAAGATACACCCTTTGGACGCCACTTGAAGGAAGTCACTAGATACCTGAACATAGGAGTACCAAGATTCACGGGAACCTACAACGCCACTTTACCTGAAGAAGAGCGCTGGATGATTCAAGTTCAAGTTCCAGGAAGGACGTTCATGCCAGTCACTGAGCCCATAGAGTTTTCTTTTGATGCACCAACTTGGAGTCTAGGAAAGAGTATGGCAGCTCACATCGCCATGGGATGCATTGGAGAAGTCTACCGCAAGGATCTCAAGGATACTATCTACCAGATTTGTGGGCGCCGAGATGAACACTGGGAGATGATCAGCACCAGGAAAGATAGATCAATTGCAGCTTTTATTCAGGAGTTAAATCAGCACATTCGACGACAGCAGAATCAGATGTGCGCCGACATGATAGATCTGAAGAAGGCTAAGACTAGAATCAAGGAACTGGAGAAAGAACTCAAGGCTACACGTGAAGATTATGAAGAAGAAATTGAAGTATTGGTGGAGAAGAATGATGATCTGATCAAGAAGATTGGAATATTTATGGGAGGCCCGACACCAGTAGATGAAGACGAAGAACCCAAGGAGATTAGCCCAGAAGACTACATCATCATTGACGGCACCGACTCGGAACAAGATAGTAGCAATGATGACTACGTTGATGAAGCAGGAGCAGATACCATGGAGTCTACAATCTTAGAATATTTTTAGTAGACCACCTCATCAGTAGTAGTAGTCCACCATGTAAATTTAGTAGTCCGAGCACTTTTGCGATAGCTAGATCGATTGGATGCCTTTGTTTGATTGAATGAAGTGAATTGTTTGCTTTTGCCTCATGTGCATATGGGTAGTGTTTTCTCTTTAGACCCCCTCTATTCTTATATCTCATCTTTTCTAAACCCTCAGATGCCTCCGAGACGTGACCCCGGATTTGCCTTTCCGTCGGAGCTCACCCAGTTGATCCAGCAGCAGAACACCCTGATGCAGTTGCTAGTTCAGAATCAGAATCAGGGGAACAACAACAACAACAACCCACCACCACCACCACCTATTGACCACTTAGCCCGTTTTCTTAGGCTAAATCCGCCGGTGTTTTCCAGTAGCACCGAGCCGATAGTAGCAGATGATTGGCTCCGCAAGATAGGTAGGGAGTTGACCACAGCAGGATGCACAGATGCGGAGAAGGTGAAGTTTGCCGCACATCAGTTAGAAGGACCCGCAACATCCTGGTGGGAGAATTTCACAGCCACCTTCCCAGTCGACACTGTCACATGGGATCAGTTTCAGCAGGCTTTTCGTACTGCCCATGTTTCAGCAGGAGCAATGGCCATGAAGAAGCGTGAGTTTCGTAACTTGTGCCAAGGAGGATGGACAGTTGGCCAGTATGTGGAGGAGTTTAGTAAGCTAGCACGTTATGCCCCGGACGACGTTGCTACGGATGCAGCTAAGCAGGAGAAGTTCCTGGAAGGACTAAATGATGAGTTGAGTATGCAGTTGATGGTAGCCACCTTCAACAACTACCAGGAGTTGGTAGATCGTGCTCTTATGATTGAAGGGAAGCAGCAGCAAATTGAGAACCGCAAGAGGAAGTATGGACAAGGAAAGTATAATTCAGGAGCTTAGCAGAAGCCACGTTTTACCCCTAGACCGGGAGGACATTTTCAGCATACCCATGGAGTAGGTAGCTCGCACAATCACAATGGCACCAAGAATGGTAATGGGAATGGAGGAAGCAATGGATAGAACCGCAACACCCCATCAACCCCAGCCAAGAGAGATCTCAGTCAAGTCACCTCTTTCAAGTGTTCCAAGACCGGACATTATGCCAATGAATGTCCCGAAGGCCAAAACGGCAATGGAAGCTCTGGAAAGAAGCCGAACCCTTTCAATAGGGGACAGGTGAACCACGTTAATGTGGAGGAGGTTGAAGCTCAGCCCGATGCAGTAATAGGTAAGTTTTTGGTTAAGACATTTACTGCACTCGTTCTTTTTGATACTGGTGCATCGCATTCATACATATCAAGGGGATTTGTGGAAAAGTATAGCCTGCCCACTAGGGTTCTTAAAACACCTATGCTAGTAAGCTCGCCAGGAGCAGAGTACATGGCCGGACAAGGATGTTTTCAAGTGCCATTAAGTATACGAAGGCATGTTTTCCCAACGGATTTAATTATTCTGGAATCCCAAGGTTTGGATGTGATTCTTGGTATGGATTGGCTGTCAATGTATGGAGGAAACATCGATTGCGCTAGTAAGACAATTTTGCTCACAACGCCAGAAGGAATAAGGATCAAGTATGTATCCCGACATGCGCCAAACAGGACACAAGTAAATTCCTTATCAGGAGTTGTGCAGGAGGAAGTACCAGTGGTAAAGGATTTTCCTGATGTATTTCCCGAAGAGTTGCCAGGCATGCCACCGGATAGAGATATTGAGTTTTTGATTGAACTTTTGCCAGGCACTGGGCCAATATCGAAGCGACCATATAGGATGCCCGCAAAAGATTTGGTGGAAGTTAAGAAGTAGATTAAGGAGTTACTGGATAAATGTTACATTCGCCCAAGTTCTTCGCCTTGGGGATCACTAGTACTTCTAGTAGAGAAGAAGGATGGATCGTTAAGGATGGTTGTTGACTATCGAGGATTGAATGAAGTAACAATCAAGATCAAGTACCCGCTACCAATGATGAATGATCTGTTTGATCGATTGCAAGGAGCTAAAGTGTTTTCCAAGATCGATTTGCGATCAGGGTACCATCAGTTGAAGATTCGAGAGCAGGACATACCTAAGACAGCATTCACCACAATATATGGACTATATGAGTATACCGTTATTTCATTTGGACTGACTAACGCGCCTGCCAATTTTATGAACATGATGAACAAAGTGTTTATGGAGTTTTTGGATAAGTTCGTCGTAGTGCTCATTGATGATATCCTGGTTTATTCAAAGAATGAAGAGGAACATAAGGAGCATTTGCGTTTGGCACTTGGAAAGCTCAGAGAACATCAATTATATGCCAAGTTCAGCAAATGTGAGTTTTGGTTGAAGGAAGTAGGATTCCTCGGACACGTTATATCCGGAGAAGGTATAGCAGTAGATCCCGCTAAAGTTGAAACCGTGACCAAGTGGGAAGCACCAACAACAGTTGGAGAGATCCGGAGTTTTCTTGGACTCGCAGGATACTACCAGAGGTTTATTGAGAATTTCTCAAAGATTGCGAAGCCTATGACGGAGTTGCTGAAGAAGGATACCAAGTTCAAATGGACTGAGGAGTGTGAGGCTAGTTTCCAGGAGTTGAAGAAATGCTTGGTTACCTCACCAGTGTTGATTTTGCCAGATCAGACCAAGGATTATGAGGTGTATTGCGATGCTTCACATCGAGGACTTGGAGCAGTGCTTATGCAGGAAGGGAGAGTTGTTTCGTATTCTTCAAGACAACTGAAGCCTCATGAATTGAATTACGCAATGCATGATTTGGAGTTAGCAGCCGTAGTGCATGCATTGAAGACATGGAGACATTTCCTCATTGGAAATCATTGTGAGGTGTACACGGATCATAAGAGTTTGAAGTACATTTTCACACAGAAGGAGTTGAATCTCAGACAAAGGAGATGGTTGGAGCTCATCAAGGATTATGATATGAGATTGCATTATCATCCCGGGAAGGCTAATGTAGTAGCTGACGCATTAAGCCGTAAGAGCCATGTCAATACGTTAATGACGGGAGAAATACCCAAGGAGTTAGCAGAAAATCTTCGTGAACTATGTTTGGAAATAGTTCCGAGATGCTATGTGGCAGCATTGGAGATTCAGTCAACATTGATGGACAGAATCAGGGAAGCTCAGAAATCTGACAAGGAGATTGCTTCTATAAAAGAGAAAATGAGCCAAGGAAAAGCTAAAGGATTTCGTGAGGATGAGCACGTCACCCTATGGTTTGAAGATCGTGTTTATATACCCAATGACCCGGAGATCAGAAAGTTGATTCTGCAAGAGGCACATGATTCACCGTATTCGATTCACCCAGGAAATACCAAGATGTATTTGGATTTGAAGGATATTTTCTGGTGGCCCGGAATGAAGAAGGATATTGCGGAGTATGTAGCAGTTTGTGACGTATGTCAGAGAGTAAAGGCAGAGCATCAGAAGCCAGCAGGATTGTTGCAACCATTGCCGATACCTGAATGGAAGTGGGATAAGCTAGGCATGGATTTTATCACGGGATTACCAAGGACTCGTTCAGGCTATGACTCGATTTGGGTCGTAGTTGATCGATTGACGAAGGTAGCTCATTTCATCCCAGTAAAGACCACTTACACCAGTGCTAAGTTGGCAAAGATATACATGACCAGGATCGTATGTTTGCATGGAGTTCCGAGGAGCATCGTATCAGATAGAGGAACCCAGTTTACCTCAAAGTTCTGGAAGCAGTTGCATGAGACTTTGGGTACTAGGCTAGAATTTAGTATAGCTTTTCATCCGCAGACAGATGGACAGACCGAGAGAGTCAATCAGATTTTGGAGGATACGCTGAGAGCTTGTGCGCTAGATTATGGATCTAGTTGGGACGATAATTTGCCATATGCAGATTTCTCTTACAATAATAGCTATCAGACCAGTTTGAAGATGGCCCCTTTCGAAGCTCTGTACGGAAGGAGGTGCAGGACACCGTTGTCATGGGACGAAGTTGGAGACCGCTAGTTGTTTGGACCAGATCTGATTAAGGAGTCTGAACAGAAGGTGAAGTTGATTCGCGATAGGCTCAAGGTAGCCCAGTCTAGGCAGAAGAGCTACGCAGATTCTAAACGCAAGGAGACAGTTTATGAAGTTGGAGATAGAGCTTATCTTCGAGTATCCCCACTTCGAGGGATTAAGCGCTTTGGAGTTAAGGGGAAGTTAGCGCCACGATTTGTAGGGCCATATCGAGTTTTGGAGCGTATGGGAGAAGTGGCCTACAAGTTGGAATTGCCAGAAGGATTTACAGGAGTTCATGATGTGTTCCACGTTTCTCAGTTGAAGAAGTGTCATGCGGAGATAGCTGACATACCTTTGAAAGACACAGTGCCATTAGAAGCAATTCAGTTGGATAACAATTTGACCTATGAGGAGAAACCAGTCAAGATTCTTGAGTTTGCCAGCCGAGTTACTCACAGCAAAGTTATCAAGTTTTGCAAAGTTCAGTGGAGCCACCACACGGAGGATGAAGCCACCTGGGAGCGAGAGGAAGATTTGCTCAAGGACCACCCTCACCTATTTTCTAGCCAACCCGAATCTCGAGGGCGAGATTCATCTTAAGGGGGGTAGGTTTGTAACATCCCAAATTTTCAATTTGGAATGTTATACATTAGGTCATCATGCATATCATATTTTATTTTTCTTTTGGTTTTGATCCTAGAAAATCCTAAGCAACTCAAGGACCCACGGAGAGAGTTGGGGATTTCGTTATTTAGATATTTGAGTTTACTCAAATTATGTAAACAGGATCATTTGATTTTATTTATTTTATCATCAATTATTTCTATTACAAAAATATGAGAGAGGGAATAAAATGACTTTCCCAAAATATAGAAATATTGAGGATTTAATAAAAAAATCAAATAAGATTTATTTCGGAGTTTTTCGGTATTTTTATTTGAATTTAGGAAAAATGTGCGTTTTTCAAACGTGTAGTTTGGGCCCAGATAAATGTTCACTTAATCGGGCTTGATTTTAGAAACCCGGGAAAATTTATTTCGTGATTTTTGGACTCCGTTTAGTATTTCTTTTTATTTTTCTTCCGAGCATAATTATGAAAAAAAACGAAACCGACTATGGGCCGTACCCGAGCGGGACTCCGCCCGGGGGCGCCTTTATATAGCGCCGCACCCGAGCCCCCAGCCCACACCAGCCCCGCGCCCGATCCGCCGCCGCCGCCGCCGGAGCAGCGCGCCGCCCGAGGTTCGCCGCCGCCGCCGGAGCAGCGCGCCGCCCGAGGTTCGCCGCCGCCGCCGGAGCAGCGCGCCGCCCGAGGTTCGCCGCCGCCTCGACTTCCATGCCGAATTTTTTTTTTAAAAAAATTTGTCGGTTTTATTTTCTAATTTTTTTATTATTTATTATTTTAATATTTTTTTATTTTCGGAATTAGGTTAATTACCGATTAATCTGTTCGTCGTTTTCCTTTTTCGTTGGATTTTCCGCGGTTATTTTCTGATCGTGATTTCTGATCCGATTTTCGTTTTAGTATAACTTTTCGCTCGTTTATCGGAATCAGGCGATTCAAGCGCCTGGAGTTTCGTCTCGAAACCCTCTTTTCGAATAGTCAACTTAAACAAGTTTTTGCTACTGTAAAATTTTCCCTAGATCCAAATTACTAGAACGAAGTTGTTTTCTTTCGCCGTTTGATTTCTTTTGCTTCGTTCGATTTGATTCTTTTTGCAAACCAGGGTTCTTAAGTTGAACTTTCTGGTTAGATCTTCTATTTGAGTTTTACCTGTGCATTAGATGAGTACTTATTGTATGCTTGTTTGTTTGTCTGCGATAGAATACTCGGAGTGCGCCGCCTGTTACTTTGAATCTCTACGTTTCGCGGATCATCAGCAAGGCAAGTAACACTTTGATCATACCTTTTCTACAACCCAGTTTTATTGCATTAGATCAATCTTCACACATTGCATGATTAGGATCTAATTAAATTTTGGGATGGGAAGTAGATGAGGTAGTCCCTATTACCTGTTTATTATCAAACCTTTGGGAGTTACTTCTGCGTTTGCTTTATGCCATGCTATGCTAGTAGACGTGGATTGGGTGAGTGATATCCATGACAGGTGTGAGATTGTTAATTAATGGTTTATCTAAGGTGGCAACCTAACACACATCTGGGTGGATTGAGGCACCTGGGTATTCCAGGACTTGCCTGTTTTTATTTTGGACCGCCACCCAGGCTCAAAGGGATCATGAGATTATTCATACTAGAAACTTCCGTGTGCAGCCACAAGCCATTATGGGCTCTGGCATAGTTGAGTAAGTCGTGCGAACTCTTACAGGGTAGACTAGCAGATGTAGGGAAAAGTAGGTGTACCGGTCTATCCATCATAAGGTGCTAGCGCTTCTGAAAGACTGTGTCTCAGTCATCCGTTTCTCAAACACCATGTAGTGCGAGAAATCCAACGGAGGCGATCGAGTCTTGTGGGGAAAAGTGCGCAAACCTCTGCAGAGTGTATAAACTAATCACGATTAGCCGTGTCCCCGGTTATGGACATCTTGAGTATCTAGTACCTGGATTATCAAGTGAATCTCAACATGTTACTCTAAAGTAAATTTTGTTGGGTTTAATGATGTTACTTAATTGGGATTGAGAATGCTGTCAACCATTCTCAATGTTTAACAACCACCATGATAGTAATTAATTTTATTGCTTTGAAGTAGGGAAAAATTGGCTTTACGCAAAAACTGTAACCATAGAGCTTTCCACCAGCCAAATATGCATATAGTATAACTGTTTCATTCCATTACTCTCTATGTGTTACCTTGCCAGCATATTCCATGTGCTGACCCGTTTTCGGGCCGCAACGTTAATGTTGCAGACTTTTCAGACGACGATTAAGGAGTTTTTAGGTCGTGGTTCTATACTCAGTGATGCCGTTGGAGTTGATGGACTCACTTACCTTCCAAGCCTTCCGCTGTTATCGTTATTAGATGGCCTTAAGCCATATTTATTGTAATAAGCTCTCTGTTGAGACACTCGATGTAATAAGTGTGTGATTGCTACTCTGCTATAAATCCTTCAAGTACTGTGTGGTGTCAGCATTACTGATCCAGGGATGACACCGGAGCACAGAGATCAGACTGTTCGAGGTCTGGTCGCAACACTCCTGAGGCTCGAGTGCAAGGAGCAAGTGCGCTCCTGAGGTCGGGCCGTAGGCCGGGGCTCCTGAGGTTGGTGTTAGGGGGAGCTCTTCCTAAGGCAATGCTGGCTCCGCCACAGGAGGGGCTGCTGAGGGCTGGAAGAGCCATTCTTCAAAGACACCGGGCTCCTGAGGCTGGCCCTGGATGCCCTCTTGGCGATATCGTCGGCTTCCTTGTTCGTGCCGGCGGGCACGTGCTGCAGCTCCAGGCCTAGAAATTGCTTCTCCACCTTGTGTACCTCCACCAGGTATGCCTCCATGTGTCCATCCTTTGGCTCGTACACTTTGTTGGAGAAGTTGAAGAGGAGTTGAGAGTCGCCCTTGATGGTGAGGCACCTCACGCCCAAAGCGGCCGCGGCCCTGAGGCCGGCAATCAAGCCTCCGTACTCCGCGATGTTGTTGGAGACCTTTTCGCCGTGTTGGAAGCACAATTGTACGGCGTAGTAGAGCATGTCTTGAGTACGAGAAATGAGCATGGCTGTAGCCCCCGCCACCCTGTAGCGTGAAGGCGCCGTCGAAGTACATGACCCAACCGTCCGTTGCTTCATCCCCTGGTGAGAGCGTCCGGTCCTCGCCTGCCTCTGGTCCCGGGGCATCAGTCCATTCTGCCACAAAGTCGGGGAGCGCAACCGCCTTGATGACCCTAGTGGTGCTGAACTCTAGCTGAAACGCCTGCAGTTCGATGTTCCATTCGGCAACCCTACCTGCGGTGTAGGGGCTTCGGAGTACCCTCTCAACTGGTAGGCCAAAACAACATTGATGGGGTGTCCTTGGAAGTAGTGGTGCAACTTGCGCGACGCGACGAGGAGCGCGAGCAAGAGGTTCTGCGGCATGGGGTACCGTGCTCGCGCGTCCTGTAGTACCATGCTGACAAGTACATCGGGTGCTTGATTTGTGCAGGATCGTTGGCGCAGCCCGAGACCTCCTGTGGCTGGCGAACCTCAGGAGCTTGGTCACCTGGTGGCGCGGCCAGGGCCTCCGGAGTGTCGCCTTGAGGATGTGTCGTCTTGACCGAGTGCGTGGAGTCGTGTGGCAGGCCCCTGGACTGGTGCTCCTTGTCAGTGTCAAAATCGGCGGATCTCGGGTAGGGGGTCCCGAACTGTGCATCTAAAGCTGATGGTAATGGGAGGCGGGGGACATAATGTTTACCCAGGTTCGGGCCCTCACGATGGAGGTAATACCCTACTTCCTGCTTGATTGATCTTGATGATATGAGTATTACAAGAGTTGATCTACCACGAGATCGTAGAGGTTAAACCCTAGAAGCTAGCCTATGATTATGATTGTTGTTGTCCTACAGACTAAACCCTCCGGTTTATATAGACACTGGAGGGGGCTAGGGTTACACAAAGTCGGTTACAAGGGTGGAGATCTACATATCCAAATTGCCAAGCTTTCCTTCCATGCAAAGGAGAGTCCCACCCGGACACGGGACGAAGTCTTCAATCTTGTATCTTCATAGTCCAACAGTCCGAACAAAGTTTATAGTACGACTGTCCAAGGACCCCCCAATCCAGGACTCCCTTAGTAGCCCTGAACCAAGCTTCAATGACGATGAGTCCAGCGCGCAGATTGTCTTCGGCATTGCAAGGCGGGTTCCTTCTCTGAATACTCCATAGAAGATTTTGAACACAAGGATTGTGTCCGGCTCTGCAAAATAAATTCCACATACCACCGTAGAGAGTATATTACTCCACAAATCTAATCTGCTGACAACTTTTCCTAATGTGACGTCCTGCTGTGGCCCAGTCATTACGAACCGTTTTTCCCTGCCTTCCACTGCACGTGTTGTGAGGCGGTTTTATTGGCATGTCTTGTCGAAGCAGAGATCTTGTTCCCCCAATCACGGGATTCCCATGAATACGGGTGTGGGTAACCCAATCATGTTTGTTAGTATGACTCCTCGATTTTAGGCAAGTTCCAAACGGCCACACGGAGGACGCTTGATATTCACACTCTTTATAAAGGGGCCAAGGCCTGTCCTTTTCTTCTCGCGCCTGATCCTTCCCCTCCCGCACCTCGAGTTCTAGCACCCAAGGCTTAGGCTAAGTGCTTCGGACCTTCAACCATGCCCGGACCCAACCTTCAAGGTTGATGGATGGCCTCCTCTGTCACAGAGGAGGACATTGTCGGCGTTCTGGGAACATGGGTCCCCAGACTTGCCTGCCTGTGGCCCGTGGCGTGGCAGAGCCCGCAGGCCGTACGACCCATCTTCACCAAAAAGGCACCCAAGACCCTTGCGAGGGGCCAAGCCTCATGAGGCGGACGACGCAAGACCTCCTTAGGAGTAGCCTGGTCAGGCAAGCTCGCAAGGAGCGGAGATATCAAGGCAGGGCAAACCTGGTGAGGCTCTCGTGATGTGAGCCATGACGATCGACACCAGGCGGGCGCCAGCGCGCGCAGCGTCCTCGCTTCCTCTTTGGTGCAAAGGGGGCAAGCGCAGCCGTGGACTACCGAGGCATCAGGCAAAGGTTTCCATTTAGGTGCAACAAGACCAAGGCCATGGACTGCAGGACGGAGGTCATCGTGGAGCCCGAGACGGCGTCACCACCAGAGCTTTGTCCAGGCGAAGACCGCTTTTGTTAGGATAGCTTGTACTAGCTGTCCCCCTTCGAATTAGCCCGCCATTGTTGGCTCCCTTCCCGCTCAATATTTGGGAAGAGGACCAGGGCCTCTATAAATATGACTAGCCACCATAGTAGGGAGGGGACATCATCAGACCCAGAGAGACACACAAGTTTGAAAGCACAAGAACACCTCAACCTCAGGAGGCTGTTCTTCCCCTTGTACTATTCATCATCAGCCCAAGAGGCAATCCACCACCACACTGGAGTATGGTATTACACCACAATGGTAACCCGAACCAGTATAAACCCTTTGTCTTTTTGTGTTGTGAGTTCATCAAGTTCGTCCGCAAGATCTTAGCGAGCTAGAGCGTAAATCGGTAGGAGGGAAAGACTTCGCGCGCACCCCAGTGTTCGAACCTTAAGGGTTAACCGGAGCCCCACATCCAACATTTGGCGCGCCGGGTAGGGGTGCGCCGGGGCTTCTCTCCACCAACCAGCGCCCCGCATCGCTGCAGTACGCTCCCATGGCAGGTGCCCTGCCACCAACCTCTGCACCAACACCAGCAGCAGGGAGTCTGGGTACCGAGCCCTGGCCCCCGCTCTGCGGCAAGTGCAGTGGCCGGCCAAGTTCAGGCCAGAGATGACTCCGCGTTATGATGGCGCGGCAGACTCGGCGCTGTTCCTGCTAGCATACGAGGAGGCCGTCCCTGAAGCTGGAGGCGATGACAAGATCATGGCAAACTTGTTCCCCCTGGCGCTCGCCGCGAGCCGCACGCCTGGCTGCTCAACCTACTGGGATCCACGATGACGTCCTGGGGGGAACTCTACGACCTCTTTGCTGCGCGTTACACGGCGCCGGCACACAACGCAGTCGCGGCACTACTAGGTGGCTCCCAAGCACCTCCTTCAAATCTCCATATCAATCCTTTCTTCCGTTAGATTGGGGCAGCCTGCAAGCGCCCGGGGGCTCCGCCGGGTTGGGCTGTGCCGAAGGCCGACCTCAGCTTCGACTCGGAAGACAACCCCAACTCCACCGCTGGCTCCGGGATGCTCCCGATGCTCTACATGCCCACCATCTACAACGTGGCCGTCACCAAGACACTCATCGACGGCGGCGCCAGCCACAACGTGCTCTCTGTAGAAGCCTTCAGCCTTCTTCAGGTGCCGCTCGAACGGCTCAGCCTCAGCAAGCCCTTCACAGGAGTGGGTGGTGGAGCTGCTCAACGTCTGGGGTAGATCTGCCTCCCTGTCACCTTTGGCACGCGAGACAACTATCGCATCGAGCTGGTCGCATCGGTCTCCCATAAAATGCCATCCTCGGGTACCCGGCTCTCCCTCAGTTCATGGCGGCGACTCACCCGGCCTACAACCTCATGAGAATGCCATGGAGCAAGGGCGCCCTCACCATCAAGGGGGACACTAAGGAGGCCGTGACAGCGCTCAGGCTCGCCTTTAAGGCCGCGGCAGCGGCACAACAAGCCGGCGCCGGTTCGCCTGAGGCCAAGGAGACCGCGCCCACTAAGAAGAGCCAGATGTTCACCCAAGACAAGGTGAAGACCAAGCAGGTACCGGTCAATGAGGACAGGTCTTCGGGAGCCACCTTCACCATAGGAACCGACCTTGGCCCGGGACAAGAAGAAGCTTTGGTGAGGTTTTTGCGCGCGAACAAGGAGATATTCGCGTGGGAGCCCAATCAGCTGGTAGGGGTCCCGAGAGAGGTGATCCAGCATCATCTAAGGGTATGCCCCAATGTACGCCCTGTGACGAAGCGAGTAAGACGGCAGTCCACTGAGAAGCAGGCCTTCATCGTCCAAGAGACACGCAAACTGGAGGCGGCAGGTACCATCCGAGAAGTTTGATACCCCGAATGACTGGCGAATCCCGTCGTAGTATCGAAGAAAGGTGGGAAGGAATGGATGTGCGTCGACTTCACCAACCTCAACAAAGCCTGCCCCCAAGATGCATTCCCCCTTCCGCGCATCGATCAAATCGTCGACTCCACCACCGAGTGCGATTTGTTATGTTTCCTGGATGCGTTCTCTGGATACCATCAGATCAAGATGGCGGTGGAGGATGTGGAGAATACGGCCTTCTTGACACCATGTGGGGTGTACTGCTACACCTGCATGCCTTTCGTCCTTCGCAACGCGGGTGCAACCTTTCAGCGGCTGATGCACGTCGCCTTGGGGCGGCAGCTTGGCAAGAACACAGAGGCCTACGTGGATGACATAGTGGTCAAATCTTGTGAGGCGAGGACGTTGATTCAAGACTTGGAAGAGACCTTTGAGAGTTTGCGCCGGTTGAACTTGAGGCTTAACCCGGAGAAGTGCGTGTTTGGCGTCCCCTCTGGCAAGCTGCTGGGGTTTCTCGTATCCCACAGAGGGATCGAAGCGAACCCGGAGAAGATCAAGGCCATCGAAGACATGAGCCCACCATAGACCCTCAAGGAGTTGCAAAAGTTGGCAGGATGAGTGACCGCATTAGGGCGTTTCATCTCTAAGCTAGGCAAGCGTGCCTTACCCTTCTTTAAGCTCATGGAGAAGAAAAGCCCCTTCTAGTGGACCCCAGAGGCCGACCGGGCCTTCCAAGACCTCAAGGAATACCTCACCAGCCTCACGGTGATGGTGGCGCCGCGGCCTCTCGAGCCCCTGGTACTCTACCTCGCCGCCACCCCGTACTCCGCCAGCGCGGCGCTGGTGGCGGTTCGGGAGGAGCGTAGAGACAAAGGTGTGCCGCGCCAAGCCAGAGCTAATGCATCGCAGGGTCAGGAAGGCACACCAGAGCCCTCAGCGGCGGAAGCTCAAGCTCGGCAGGGCAGCGTCGCAGAAACTCCTGAAGATGGCCAAGTCTCAGGAAGCCCTCCACCTCAGGATGCACCACAATCTCTGCAAGACCCGAGCCTCAACAGTGTGCCAGCTCTCGTCGAGCACCCGGTGTACTTCGTCAACACCGTACTGCGAGACGCAAGGGCACGCTACCCCATGCCGCAAAAGCTCCTGCTCACACTCTTGGTGGCCCCGCGCAAGCTGCGACACTACTTCCAGGGGCACCCCATCAAGGTCGTCTCATCTTACCCATTGGAGAGGGTACTCAGGAGCCCAAACTCAGCCGGAAGGGTTGCTGAATGGAACATCGAGCTGCAGGCATTCCAGCTGGAGTTCAGCACCACCAGGGTCATCAAGGGAGCCGCGCTCACTGATTTTGTGGTGGAATGGACAGATGCCCCGGCTCTTGAGGCACCAGACGGCTGGTTCATGTATTTTGATGGCGCCTTTGCACTCCAGGGTGCGGGGGCTAGAGCAGTGCTCATCTAGCCCACTCAGGACAAGCTTTACTACGCCGTGAAACTCTGTTTCCAGCACGGCGAGAAGGTCTCCAGCAATATCACAGAATACGAAGGCCTCATAGCCGGCCTGAGGTTGCGGCTGCTCTGGGGGTGAGGCGCCTTACAGTCAAGGGAGACTCGCAGCTCCTTGTCAACTTCTCCAGCAAAGTGTATGAGCCAAAGGACGAGCACATGGAGGCCTACCTTGCGGACGTGCGCAAGATGGAAAAGCAGTTCTCAGGCTTGGAGCTGCAGCACGTACCCACGGGCACCAACAAGGAAGCCGACAACATCGCCAAGAGAGCATCCAAGCGGCAACCGCAAGAGCCCGACGTGTTCGAAGAGCGGCTCTTCAAGCCGTCAGCTACGCCACCTCTCTCTAGCACGACTCAGCCTCGGGAGGATCTCCCACAGACCCCGGCTACGGGAGCACCAGCTTGCGGCCCAACCTCAGGAGCTCGGCTACTCTTGGCGCTCGAGCCCCAGGAGAAGTGCCGGACCAAGGAGTTTAAGGAGTACCTGATGCACGGGACACTGCCGGAGAAGGAAGAGGACACGGAGCGCGTGGCCCAATAGGCCACGGCATACTGCATTCAAGACGGCGAGTTGTATAGGAGACGGCCGAACGATGTCACGCTACGCTGCATCTCCAACGATCAAGGGAGGGAGATGCTAATTGACATACATGGCGGGGACTATGGACATCACTCATCAGCGCGGACCCTCATCGACAAGGCCTTCCGCAGCGGATTCTATTGGCCCACAGCACTCAACGATGCAGCCGAGCAGGTGAAGTCCTGCGAAGCATGCCAATTCCATGCCAAGCAAATCCATCAGCCTGCTCAGGGCCTCCAAACCATCCCGCTCACATGGCCGTTCGCGGTCTAGGGGCTAGACATCCTAGGCATGTTCCCACGAGCGCCAGGGGGCTACCGTTATCTCTACGTCGCCATCGACAAGTTCACCAAGTAGGCGGAAGTGGAAGCTGTCCGAACCATTCCAGCCGGCTCTGCTATCAAGTTCATCAAGGGCCTCGTGAGCCGCTTCGGGGTCCCCAACCGTATCATCAAAGAAAACGGCTCGCAGTTTACTAGTAACCTCTTTAAAACTTACTATGCTAACCTTGGGACGCAGATCTGCTATGCTTCGGTGGCCCACCCCAGGAGCAATGGTCAGGCTGAGCGCACCAACGTTGAGGTCCTGAGGGGCCTCAAGACCAGGACCTTCAAGAAGAAGCTGGAGGCCTGCGGCAGGGGCTGGCACGACGAGCTCCAGTCAGTGGTGTGGTCCATCCGCACCACTGCTACCAAGCCAACGGGCGAGACCCCGTTCTTCCTCGTCTATGGAGCTGAAGCAGTCCTCCCTCACGAGGTCAGGCATCTCTCCGCGCGGGTTCTGGCGTTCGACGAAATGCAGCAGGACGCCATGCGGGGGATGGAACTCGTACTGGGGGAGGAACGTCGGCACGAAGCTGCATCAAGGGCGGCAAGGTACCAGCAAGCGTTGCGGCGTTACCACTGTCGCAACATTCGCTCCAGGACGCTCGAGACGGGTGACTTGGTCCTGAGGCGGGTCCTCTCCAGGGAAGGGTTGCACAAGCTTTCACCCATGTGGGAGGCCCGTTCAGGGTCGTCCACATCTCCAGGCCTGCGCGTCGTGCACCTGGAGACTCAAGAAGGGACAACTATACAAAACGCCTGGAACATCCAGCACCTCCGGAAGTTCTACCCATGAAGCAAGGCCCAGAGCCTATGAAAGCAAGGCCCAGAGCCTGTGAAGCAAGGCCCAGAGCCTGTGAAGCAAGGCCCAGAGCCTGTGAAGCAAGGCCCCGAGCCTGTGAAGCAAGGACCAGAGCCTCTGAACAAAGGCCCAGAGCCTGTGAAGAAGGCCCGGTGCCTGTGAAGAATCCCCGCCCGTGACACTCTCACGTAATTATGAGTTGGGGCTGTACACGCCCAGAGTCTCAGGAGCGCCGGCCTCAGGCCCTGGGGCTCCCTCCCACGCCTAGTGGACAGCACTTAGCTCCGCTCTGGTGAGAAGACTTGAAGACTAGATTACGTGCCGGACACGGCTTTTCATTTGCTTTCCGTAGTTGGCTCGCTTCTCCTTATCAAGTTTGCGTTTTGGCGTTCCTTGCTGATTTGGTTCCTTCACCTTTTACCGCGTTTTCGGCTCTGTTTTGCTCATGGTCTCTCTCTTGCATACCTCGTGAGGGGGATAGGTGTCGGATTTCGGGTTCCGGTAGACCCTTGAGGTTCGAACACTGGGGTGCGCGCGGAGATCTCTCCCCTACCGATCTATGCCCAATCTCCTCGCATGATTTGAGCTGGAAACCACGAACAACACAAGGGACACAAGGTTTATACTGGTTCAGGCCACCGTTGTGGTGTAATACCCTACTCCAGTGTGTGGTGCGGTGGATTGCCTCAGGGGCTGATGAGGATCAATACAAAGGAAGAACAGCCTCGCGAGAGGTGTTCTTGAGCTGGTGCGATGAACTGCTAGGGTGAGTTCAGTCACCTCTCCCTCTCTCTCTGCTAGGGTTCTACCAGATTTCTAGATGGCCCTTCCCTCTATGATGGCTAGGTCTATTTATAGAGGCCCTGGGCCTCTCCCCAAATAATGAGCAGGAAGGGCGCCATCAATTGGCCATTTTGAAGGGGAACATGTAGTACAAGTTATCTTGACCAAAGGTGGTATTTGGCTGCCAAAAGTACTGGTGATGACGCCTTCTTGGGCTCCACGGTGACCTCTGTCCTGCCGCTTTGCTGGTCTTGGTCTCGTTGCACTGGAATGGCAACCTTTGCCTGATGCCTTGGCCTATGCTTGCCCCCTTTGCACCAAAGGGGAAACAAGGACACTGCGCAGGCCGGCGCCCGCCTGGAGCCCGTCTGATCTCGATCGTCATGGCTTGCGTCATGGGTTCCTCGTGAGGTACCCCTACCTTGATCTCTCCGCCTCCTCGTGAGCCTGCCTGATGAGGCTGCCTCTGAGGAAGCTTCCTGTCGTCCCCCCCGCAAGGCTTGGCCCCTCGCGAGGGTCTTGAGCTTGAGCTGATGAAGATGGGCCACGCTGGGCCCCTGCTTGAGCCACGCCGCAGGCCGTAGGAAGGCAAGTCTGGGGACCCGTGTTCCCAGAACGTCGACAGTAGCCCCCAGGCCCAAGGCGCGCCCGGGCTTGGCCTAGCAGGAAAGCGAAGGGGCAAGCGCGAAGCGCCGCGGGCCCTAACAGCCTGCGGCCTTGGGCGCCGTGTGGCGATTGATTGGACGTGGGCGACTGCGCTTCACCACGATGCCTCGGCGACCGCACGACTTGATAAGTCCCTGCATGCAGAGAAACCGGTCATGATTACCTCCGATCGTGGTGACGGCGGTTGGCCTCCTCCGGCTATAAGTACGGGGCTGGGCGAGCCCCTTCGGCCCGTCCCTTCTTGCTGCTCCTTTCCTTCTTCTCGATTACTCGCCGCTCCCATGGCTCCAAAGAGACTCTCGGCCGCGGAGAAAGGATAGGCCCCTCAGGCTGGGACTGACTCCCCCCGGCCAAGCGTGGCCGAGGCTGCCTCGCAAGTATACCACGGTCCCCGTGGTGGCCTCCCGCGGCCATGGAGGTGGTTCCCGGCGCGGTGGTGAGCACCCGGTTGCCGACGGGGGGGGCATGCCGTGGGTGTGCGCCCCCTAGGACACGCTTTCACTCTGCGGAGGTGCTGCCGGAGTTCGTCATGTGGTCGGCAGACCCATCCAGCACCAGGCTTCAGCTCCCCTGTTTCTTCGTAGATGAACTGCCGGCCAGCGCCCGGTGCGGCTTCTGGCTCCAGGCAGACGGATCCTGCAGCAGGGCCTCCTGGGTGTCGCTGGAGGTCTCCGTTTCTGGGGATGGGGCTCTGACACAAGGCTGGAAAACGTTTGCCTGCGCGCGCGGCCTGAGCCAGTGGTGCACGCTATACTTCAAGTTTGATGGCGACGCCACCCTCTAGGTGAGGGTCTTCGGGGAAGACGATCGTCGTGCCGGGTGCTGCCCTGAAGACGACGACCGCTGCCGCCTGCCCAACCCCGGCACTGACCAGGATGAAGATGGCGACTGACGTACAGGCGGCGGTGCTCGGGGTTCGCTGAGCTTCGGCGACCCCCTCTCAGGCAGCAGCTCCTCCAGCAGGGGCCGCGACCAGCCTCCTCGCCGTCGCGCCCGCCTGGGTGAAGGTAGCGGGTCAGCCCGCCGTCGCGCTCTGGTGAAGCGAGAGGAGGGATCCTCCTGAGCCCCAGGAGCAGCTCGAGCCTTCGCTGTGGGTTGGCGCAGGATGAATCGCGCCCGTTTTTTTTTCTTTCTTATCCTGCGCAAAAATAGAAATTAATGTAGGGCCCCGCGGGGGCGTATTAGAATTGTTGTTGTTTAACCATCGCGCTGTTTCCGCTATTTCTGTGCCGTGTTTTTGCGCTACGCACCCATGTGCGGGAACTATTTTAGCTCGGTGGAGCTTGGCGCGGTCCTCGCCTCCCGAGGTCGTGGCCTCCTCGTGCGCTTCGTGCCCTGCAAGGATCAGTAGGAGGGGTAACTTACGGTCTTAGTCGTGGGGGCGATCGGCCCAGGTCCTGCGCTCGTGTCGCAATGCCCGTGGGGCACGGACTGGGAGGGGTGCTCCCGCAGAGGACTCGGATAGGAAAGCTCCAAACGATCGGGGCAGAAAACACTCGCGAGGGCGCCCTCGAACCTCCCTCGCGAGACTTGTGCGAGAGAAAACGAGGTGAGCGAGCGAGAAAGACAAAGAGTAACAAGCCAGGAACATCAGCAACTCCAATAAAACTTCAAACGGGAATAAACAAGCCAACTGCAGAAAGTAAATGGGAAAGCCGCATCCGGCACCTATTCTAGTCTTCGACGTCTTCTAACCAGCGCGGAGCTAAGTGCTGCCACTAGGTGTGGGTGGGAGCCCTCGAGGCCCGAGGGCGGCACTCTGGAGACTCCGGGGCGTGTACAGCCCTACTCATTATTATGTGAGAGTGTCACGGGCGGCGAGCTTCACAGGCATTGGCCTTCTTCACAGGCGCCGGGCCTTTCTCGAAATGCGGCAGCTTCACAGGCATTTGCCTTCTTCACAGGCACCGGGCCTTTCCCAAAACGCAGCTTCACAGGCATTCGCCTTCTTCACAGGCACCAGGCCTTTTCCAAAATGCAGCGGCTTCACATGCATTCGCCCTCTTCACAGGCACCGGGCCTTTTCCAAAACACAGCGGCTTCACAGGCATTCGCCTTCTTCACAGGCACCGGGCCTTTTCCAAAACACAGCGGCTTCACAGGCATTCGCCTCTTCACAGGCACCGGGCCTTTCCTAGGTGCTAAGCCTCGCTCAGGGATAGAACCTCTGGAGATGTTGAAGGTTCCACGCGTTCTGGATGGGTACCCTCTCCGTGGTCTCCAAGCGTGTGGAGCCAGGCCTGGAGACATGAACAACCTTGAACAGGCCCTCCCACATGGGAGAGAGCTTGTGCAGCCCCTCCCTGGAGAGAACCCGTTTGAGTACGAGATCCCCTACCTCAAGTGTTCTGGGGCGGATGTTGCGGCAGTGGTATCGTCGCAGCGCCTGTCGATACCATGCCGCTCGCAGCGGGGATTCTCGACGGCGTTCCTCCCCCAACACAAGATCCGTCCCCCGCAGGGCGTCCTACTACGTCTCGTCGAACGCCAGGACCCGTGTGGAGCGATGCCTGACCTCGTGAGGGAGGACAGGCTCTGCTCCGTAGACGAGGAAGAACGGGGTCTCGCCAGTCGGCTTGGTCGCAGTTGTGCAGATTGACCACAACATGGACTGGAACTCGTCATACCAGCCCCTGCCGTAGGCCTCCAGCTTCTTCTTGAAGGTCCTGGCTTTGAGGCCCCTTAGGACCTCCGCGTTGGCCCGCTCGGCCTGGCCATTGCTCCGGGGCTGTGCTACCGAAGCGTAGCATATCTGCGTTCCAAGGTTAGCACATTACGTTTTGAAGAGATTACTGGTGAATTGCGAACCGTTGTCGGTGATGATGCGGTTGGGCACCCCAAATCAGCTCGCGAGGCCCTTGATGAATTTGACCGCAGAGCCTGCCGTGATTGTGCGGACGGCCTCCACCTCAGCCCACATGGTTAATTTGTCCACGACGACGTAGAGGTAGCGATAGCCCCTGGCACCCGAGGAAATGGGCCCAGAATGTCCAGCCCCCAAACTGCGAACGGCCATGAGAGGGGTATAGTCTGTAGACCCCCCCGCAGGCAGATGGATCTTCTTAGCATGAAACTGGCAGGCCTCGCAAGCCTTCACAAGCTCAACGGCATCGTCGAACGCCGTGGGCCAGTAGAATCCACTACGGAACGCCTTGCCGACGAGGGTCCGCGACGACGAGTGGTGCCCACAGTCTCCGCCGTGTATGTCCGCCAGTAGCTCCATCCCTTGCTCTCGGGAGATGCAGCGTAGGGACATGTCATTTGGTCGCTTCCTGTAGAGCTCTCCATCCCTGATGCAATAAGCCGTGGCCTACCGCGCCACACGCTCCGCTTCCTCTTCATTCTCTGGCAGAGTCCCTTGCATCAGGTAGTTCTTGAGCTCTGGGATCCAACACCCTTCCTGAGGCTCTAACACCAGGAGCAGGCATGCCCCTGAGGCTGGGCCGCAGACCGGGGCTCCTGAGGCAGGCGGCTGAGGGAGCTCCTCCCTTGGTTGCACCATGCTCGATAGTGGTGGCACCGCCGAGGGTTTGAAGAGCCGCTCCTCGAAGACGCCAGGCTCCTGAGGCATCCATCTGGACGCCCTCTTGGCAATGTCATCGGCCTCCTGATTGGTGCCGCAAGGCACATGCTGCAACTCCAGCCCCCAGAACTGTTTCTCCATCTTGCGAACCTCAGCAAGGTAGGCTTCCATGTGCTCGTCCTTCGGCTCGTATATCTTATTGGAGAAGTTGACGAGGAGCTGCGAATCGCCCTTGATGACGAGGCGCTTTACCCCTAAGGCAGTTGCGGCCTTCAAGCCTGCTATTAGGCCTTCGTACTTCGCTATGTTGTTGGAGACCTTTTCTCCGTGCTGGAAGCCGAGTTGTACGGCGTAATAGAGTTTGTCCTAGGTAGGGGACACAAGCACCATGCCAGCTCCCGCACCGTGTCGGGACAACACCCCATCGAAGTACATGACGTCCGGTGCTTCACTTCCTGAGGAAAGTGACCGGTCTTCACCTGCCTCGAGACCCGGCGCTTCTGCCCATTCTGCCACGAAATTTGCAAGTGCGGCTCCCTTGATAACTCTGGTCGTGCTGAATTCTAGCTGAAATGCCTGTTGCTCAATGTTCCATTTGGCAACCCTTCCAGCTGAGTTGGGGCTCCTGAGCACTCTTTCCAAGGGGTATGCTGAGACGACCTTGATGGGATGTCCATGGAAGTAGTGGCGCAGCCTGCGCGAGGCCATAGCGCGAGGAGGAGTTTTTTGGCATGGGATACCGTGCCCTTGCGTCCCGTAGCACCGTGCTAGCGAAGTACACGGGATGCTGGATGAGGTTGAGGGTGTTGGCGCAGCTTGCGTCCTTCAGAGGTCAAGGCGTCTCTTAAGACGATGGAGCTCCCAGGGCATGGTCACCTGAAGAGGCCTCTCCTGCTCCAGGTGCGTTCTCCTGCTGTGGCTGTTCCTTTCCGGCTGTGGTTGCGGCCTTCGCGAGGCCCTCCTAGCTCTGCTTTGCTTCAGTTCGGACGGTCGATGCGGCCTTGGCACAGCGCTCCTCCCTGACCGCCACCAGGGCTGCGCTGGCGGAGTAGGGGGTGGCCGCAATGTAGAGTACCAGGGGCTCCCGAGGATGCGGGGCTACCATTACTGGCGGACTGGTAAGGTACCTCTTGAGGTCTTGGAATGCCTTGTCGGCCTCTTCAGTCCATTCGAAGGGGCCCTTTTTCATCATCAGCTTGAAGAATGGCAGCGCTCGTTCCCCCAGCTTGGAGATGAAGCGCCCCAGTGCAGTCACACGCCCAGTGAGCTTCTGCATTTCTCTGAGGGTCCTCGGTGGGCTCATGTCTTCGACTGCCTTGACCTTCTCCGGGTTGGCCTCGATGCCCCTGTGGGATACGAGGAAACCCAGGAGCTTGCCCGAGGGGACTCCAAATAGGCACTTCTCCAGGTTGAGCCGTAGGTCCACTTCGTTGAGGCTTGCAAAGGTTTCTTCTAGGTCCTGTATCAGGGTTCTTTCCTCACGAGACTTCACCACAATGTCATCGACGTAGGCTTCAGCGTTCCTCCCGATCTGCCGGCCTAAGGCGATGTGCATCAGCTGCTGAAAGGTCACGCCTGCGTTGCGCAGCCCAAACGGCAAGCACGTATAGCAGTACACTCCACACGAGGTCAAGAAAGCCGTCTTCTCCACCTCTTCTACCGCCATCTTGATCTGGTGATAGCCCGAGAAGGCATCCAGGAAGCACAATAGGTCACACTTTGCGGTGGAGTCGACTATCTGGTCGATGCAGGGGAGCGGAAATGGATCCTGCGGGCAGGCCTTGTTGAGGTTGGTGAAGTCGGCGCACATGTGCTCTTTTCCTCCCTTCTTAGGCATAATGACCAGATTATCCAGCCAATCAGGGTAGCAGACCTCGCGAATAACCCCTTCCGCCTCTAGTTTTCAGGTCTCTTGAACGATGAAAGCCTATTTCTCAGTAGACTGCCGCCTTGCCTTCTGCTTCACGGGATGCACATTGGGGCACACGTTGAGGTGATGCTCAATCACTTCCCTTGGGACCCCCGCTAACTAATCTAGTTCCCACGCGAACACCTTCTTGTTCGCATGCAGGAACCTGATCAGGGCCTTCTCCTGCTCGGGCTCGAGGTTGGCCCCTATGGTGAAGGTGGCGCCAGTGGACCCATCCTCGTCGATTGGTACCTGCTTGGTTTCCGCCTTGTCTGGGTGAACAACTGCTTCTTTTTAGCCGGTGCAGCCCCCTTGGGCTCAAGGGCGTCGGTGCTAGTGGGCTATGCCACCGTGGCCGCCCTGAAAACAAGCCGGAGCACCTGCAGCGCATCCCTTGTGTCTCCTGACATGGTGAGGACGCCGCTGCTCCCGGGCATCTTCTTGAGGTTGTACGTCGGGTGAGTTGCTGCCATGAACCAAGCCAAGGCCGGATAGATGGGGGCGATGTCGAAGTCGATCAGCTCCGGGCGGAAGTTGTCGCAGGTGCCGAAGGTCACTGGGAGGCGGATCTGTCCCAAGGAGGAGGTGGAACCGGCTCCGATGACTCAGAAAGGCCTGCTGGGTTGGAGCCGCTCCAGCGGCATGTGGAGGAGGCTGAAGGCCTCCACCGAGAGCACGTTGAGGCCGGCACCACCATCGATGACGGTCCTGGTGACGGCCACCTGGCAGATGGTGGGGGTGCACAGCATCGGGAGCGCGCCCGAACCAATGGTGTTGAAGGGGTGGTCCTCCGAGTCGAAGGTTAGATCGGCCTCGGGCGCCACCCAGCCCAGGGAGGCTTCTCGGCGCTTGGAGGCGGTGCAGATCCGGCGGGCGAACGGCTTGACGTGATGACTCGAGGGTGGTGCCTGGGAGCCACCCAGGAGACCTGCGACGACGGGTGGCGCTGGTGCGGCGAAACAGGTGAGGAAGAGGTCTCGCAGCTCCTCCCAGGAGGCGACAGAGGCCATTGGCAGGTGGAGGAGCCACGCGCGCGGGATGCCGGTGAGGGCCATGGGTAACCAGTTGGCCATCACCCGATCGTCTCCCCGGCTCCGAGGATGGCCTCCTCATACGCCAGCAGGAAAATCATCGTGTCCGTCGCACCGTCGTAGCGCGACGACATCTCAGGCCTGAACTTGCATGGCCACTGCACCTGTCGCAAGGGGGGGGGCAAGGCCCGGAGCCCCCTGGCCCCAGTGTCGGCATCCGTTGCTGGAGCGGGCGGCGCGTTGTCCGCCATGAGGGCGGGATGCGATGTCGGGGGAGAGCGGGTCATCAGGAGGGAGGACTCCGGTGCACCCCTACCTGGCGCGCCAAATGTCGGATTTCGGATTCCGGCAGACCCTTGAGGTTCGAATACTGGGGTGCGTGCGGATATCTCTCCCCTACAGATCTATGCCCAATCTCGTTGCGTGATTTGAGCTGGAAACCACGAACAAGAAAGGGACACAAGGTTTATACTGGTTCGGGCCACCGTTGAGGTGTAATACCCTACTCCAGTGTGTGGTGCGGTGGATTGCCTCAGGGGCTGATGAGGATCAGTACAAAGGAAGAACAACCTCGTGAGAGGTGTTCTTGAGCTGGTGCGATGAACTGCTAGGGTGAGTTCAGTCGCCTCTCCATCTCTCTCTGCTAGCGTTCTACCAGATTTCTAGATGTCCGTTCCCTCTGTGGTGGCTAGCTCTATTTATAGAGGCCCTGGGCCTCTCCCCAAATAATGAGCGGGAAGGGCGCCAACAATTGGCCATTTTGAAGGGGAACATGTAGTACAAGTTATCCTGACCAAAGGTGGTCTTCGGCTACCAAAAGTACTGGTGATGACGCCGTCTTGGGCTCCACGGTGACCTCCGTCTTGCCGCTCTGCTGGTCTTGGTCTCGTTGGACCGGAATGGCAACCTTTGCCTGATGCCTTGGCATGTGCTTGCCCCCTTTGCACCAAAGGGGAAACAAGGACACTGCGTAGGCCAGCGCCCGCCTGGCACCCGCCTGGTCTCGATCGTCATGGCTTGCGTCACGGGTTCCTCGCGAGGTACCCCTGCCTTGATCTCTCCGCCTACTCGCCAGCCTGCCTGAGGAGGCTACCTTTGAGGAAGCTTCCTGTCATCCGCCCCGCGAGGCTTGGCCCCTCGCGAGGGTCTTGAGCTTGAGCTGATGAAGATGGGCCGTTCTGGGCCCCCACTTGAGCCACGCCGCAGGCCGCAGGCAGGCAAGTCTGGGGACCCCCATTCCCAGAAGGCCGACACTAGGCATGTGCCTCGCGAGCGTTTTTCTTCTCTCCGCCTTCTCGTGAATCACCCTCATTCGAGCCTGAAAGCTGGCACATCTCTCCTAATCCGTGCCCCTCGGGTACAGCGATACAAAGCGCCAAGTCAAGGTTTGGGTGAACGGCAAACCCTCTAGCGCACCCGCTAACAAATTTGTTTTGGCAGTTTCTAAGCAAACACAGGCATCTCGTGAATGAATGGGCGTCCCATACGCACCAGGCAGGCACCTCGTGAAGGAAAGGGCATCCCAGACACATCAGGTTAAGTTATCGTTGCGCAAAATAACAACATGGCATGGGAATAACACACACGTCGCATTAACCAAGAACCACAGTTCGACACACGCCCCTCTGGGCCCATACTGGTTTTGATTTCTGATGCAGGAAAAAGGAAAAAGCTAAACAAAGTGGCATTTCAGCAATCCGCGGAGGCAGGCCCTTGGCGACGCCCCGAGCCTAGCCAGACCCCTCCTCGCGCTTCACGGAGGCGCGGCAACGTGATGATCCGCTGCCTCCTTCGAAGCTGGCGAGGCGCCGCGGCGGATGGTCGTAGCCACCGCTGCTGGAGCTGTCACCGAAGGAAGTGCCGCCATAGCTGCAAGAGACGCGGTCGCCGCTGAGGGCAGGCTCGCCCTCATCCTCGTCGCGACCATCGCCATGGCCGAGCACCTACTCACCGGCGTTCGTCTCGGGGCAGCACCCGGCGCGGCGACCATCTTCCTCGAACACCCTCACATAGAGGGTCGACCCACCGTCATACCTGAAGTGGAGCATGCACCACCTGCCCCGGCCGCGCGCACGGGCGAACGTCTGCCAGCCGCGAGCCATGGCTATGTTGCCCGTGGCAGAAGTCTCGACCACGACCCAGGAGGCCTTGCTGCAGCAACCATCCGCCTGCAACCAGAGTCCGCCTGGACCAGGGGCCGACAGTTCATCGACAAAGAAGCACGGAAGCTGGAGCCAGTTTTCGGCCGGGATCTCCGACCAGACAACGAACTCCGGCGACACCTCTACTGAATGGAAGCGTGGGCGGGGAGGCCACGCCACCATCTTGCACCTCCCCTCTTCAGCTGGACCGCCATGGTTGTGACGGTCCCCTCCGCATGCCGCGGCGCCGCCTTGGCGGTGGGCCACGGTGGGGGTCGCAGCATGCTTGTGCGGACGGCCGCGACCACGCTTGGGCGCCGGGAAACCGGGACCCTCGCGAGGGGCTTTCCCCTTCTCGGCGGCTGAGAACTTCCTTCGTGGCGCCATCGGAGGAGCTGCAAGCAATGAAGCAAAAAAGAAGCGAGCAAGCGAGGAAGAGAAGGGCAACGGGGGCTCCGCCCCCCTCTCCATTTATAGCAAGAGAAGGCCAACAGGCGTCTCCCACTTTCGCAGATAATGATGGTTTCCCTTGCATGTCGCAGGGACTTGTCAAGTCATGCAGTCATTGAGGCAGCGTGGGGAAGCGGAGATGCCCACGTCCAATCAACTGCCATGCGTCAACCGAGGCCGCGGGGTTTTGGGGGCCAGCGGTGCTCCGAACTTGACCCTTCGCTTCGCCGTGAAGCCAAGCATGAGCGCACCTTTGGCCCGGGGGCTACTGTCGGCGTTCCGGGAATGGGGGTCCCCAGACTTGCCTGCCTATGGCCCGCGGCGTGGCGAAGCCAGCAGGCCGTACGGCCTATCTTCACCAACAAGGCACCCAAGACCCTCGCGAGGGGCCAAGCCTCACGAGGCGGACAATGCAATACCTCCTCAGGAGTAGCCTGGTCAGGTAGTCTCGCGAGGAGCGGAGATATCAAGGCGGGGCAAACCTCACGAGGCTCTCGTGATGTGAGGCATGACGATCGACACCAGGCGGGCGCTAGGCAGGCTCCAGCGCGCGCAGCGTCCTTGCTTCCTTTTTGGTGCAAAGGGGGCAAGCGCAGCCGCGGAGTACCGAGGCATCAGGCAAAGGTTGTCATTTCGGTGCAACAAGACCAAGGCCATGGACCGCAGAACGGAGGTCATCGTGGAGCCCGAACGGCGTCACCACCAGAGCTTTGTGCAGGCGAAGACCGCTATTGTGAGGATAGCTTGTACTAGCTGTCCCCCTTCGAATTAGCCCGCCATTGTTGGCTCCCTTCTCGCTCAATATTTGGGAAGAGGACCAGGGCCTCTATAAATAGGTCTAGCCACCATAGTAGGGAGGGGACATCATCAGACCTAGAGAGACACACAAGTCTGAAAGCACAAGAACACCTCAACCTCAGGAGGCTGTTCTCCCCCTTGAACTGTTCATCATCAGCCCAAGTGGCAATCCACCACCACACTGGAGTAGGGTATTACACCACAACAGTGGCCCGAACCAGTATAAACCCCGTGTCTTTCTGTGTCGTGAGTTCGTCGAGTTCGTCCGCAAGATCTTCACGAGCTAGAGTGTAGATCGGTAGGAGGGAAAGACTTCACGCGCACCCCAGTGTTCGAACCTTAATGGTTAGCCGGAGCCCCACATCCGACAGACATCAAGAAGCTAAGGGAAGCCAGGTATCTGATCGCCAAAATCTCGCACAAGCTGCCTGCTCAAGGGCAGGTCATCCCCACTCCCAAACCCAATGAGAGTGTCGTATTTGTTTCCCACTTCCTCCGAGGGCTAGGCTTTAGTCTTGATCCCTTTGTAAGAGGGCTTATGTTCTATTACGGGCTCGATTTCCATGATCTAGCTCCAAATTCCATCCTTCAAATCTCGTCGTTTATCATCGTGTGCGAGGCCTTCCTCCGCATCACCCCACACTTCGGCTTATGGCTCAAGACCTTCAATGTGAAGCCGAAGACGATCAACGGGCGACACACAGAATGCAGAGGTGCCATAATAACCAAAGGCGCCGATGCTCTATGGCCTAAGGGCTCCTTCCCGGAGGTGTCCAACTTATGGCAGCGGGAGTGGTTTTACATCACAGCTCCCCGAAGTAAAAAGTGGGCTGCTGCCCCCGCCTTCCGCTCGGGCCCCCCGCCGCAACTGGCGTCATGGGTCAACAAGGGGCTGGACTGGGGGCCAGTTAATGACGTGCTGACATTGCAAAGTTGCATCCGAGATCTCCTCAAGAGGGATGCCAGTCTTGTCAAGGTAATGCAAGTTATGCTAGTTCGTCGGGTCCTGCCATGCCAACGTCGACCTCTCTGTATCTGGGAGTTCAACCCGGAAGGACCGCGAACTATTCAGCAATTCTTCGGTGTGACACTCGAAGAGATGTACGGATTGTTCTTCGGATCACGAATAAAGTGTCCGGACACCACTAAGGATGCGGGTCTCAACTGCAACCATCCAGATACCCACGTAAGTAATTCTGCGGCCGAACATGTTGGCTTTTAATTTGTCACAACATCATTCTAAAAAAACCGCTCTCGGCCCCACTTCCCGAAGGCTCACCAGATCCTGTGCTAGGCAAGATGCTCGAGCGCGCACCTTATCAAGTTCCATCAGGGGAAGATGAAGGGAGGAATAAAGAAGCCGAAAGCGGGCTTCACGCATTACTCATCCAAACCGGGGGAATTAGTGTCTCCACGAAGGAGGTTAGTCGGGGAGAAGAATCTAGAATCCCCTCTCCCCAAAGAAGGAAAAGGACCGCCTCTGAAGACTTGGAAACGAAAATTTCCAAACGACGGAAGAAACCTTCACCAGGAGGCCCTGCCCCGGAGGGCGTCCTTACTGCACAGTGCCCGCAAGGGGGGCAGACCTCCACCGAGTTGTAAGTGAAAAACAGTACTTTTGGTAAATATATCCTGCTTTATCTCCGAGGATAACAACCGCGACATATATCTGGCATTCCGGCCCGTAGCCCTTCTCGACAGAGTTCGTCTTCGGGGGATCTTTTTCCGGAGATGATGGAGAGCGAAATGGCTCCCCCTGCCTCCCCGCCACATGGGGCGGACGATCCTGAGGTGTCATCTCAGAGGATTTCTCCTGATCTGCCAAGGCTAGAAGGTGACCCTTCGGCGACCCAAAGTCCGAAGTATTCGGCTCCTAAGGAGAGCAACAGAAAGAGTCTGGGATTGTCCGGTGCACAACTGGACGCACTAATGGGTCTTTTGGAGCAAGCGGCTATCTCAGAGGCGCATCATACTTTAATGGGTACAGTGGCTGAGAGGATTTCATCCGCAAAAAGTGGGTTACATGAGGCTTTTCAGCGCCTGCTAAGAGGCTTTGAGGTACGCAAAGTAATATATAAATTTTTTTGACGATACCACACATGCTAGGTGTGCTCTATATAGATAGTAGCCCCTGAGACTCTGGTTGCTGTCCAGAGGCGGCAAACAGAGGGTCATAGTCCCAGGTAATGATCGCACTGCTTTCATGTGCAGGCGGCTGAGGGTCCGGTGGCTGGCTAGACTGCTGAGTTTGCCGGACTGAGGCGACAACTTGACGCGGTAGATGCCGACATCGCGGTTGTGAACAAGCGGCTTGACGAGCCACAGGGTATGTATTTTCGGGTGGTCAACAAACATTAAGAGGAGCATGATGCTAGTATCTATAATATGTTGTGATTGCAGATGGAGCTGCGGCCGTGGAGAACCTTCGGCTGGAACTTGCCCGAGCCAAGGAACAAGCAAGGAGAAGTGATGCGGCCACCCTAAAGGCGGCCGAAGACTTAAGAGCCGAACAGGCTGCTCGTCGCTAGAGCAAAGATAAAATAGCCAAGATGGCTGTTGAGCTGAAAGATGCCACCGGCTGATATGAGCTTCTTGAAAAGGAAAGCCAAGCGAAAGCGACTGACCTGAAGAAAGCAATGGAAGCAGCCAAGGAAACCTGTTCTGAAATCAGAGCGGCAAAGGTGGAGCTCCGTCAAGCCGGAGATATCGCGGCTGGGAAGCCCTTTTTGTTGTGGTTGAAGTTCGGAGATCCGAAATATGCCCCTCTGGATCAATTATGGAGTGCTGTAGACATGTATTCAGACTTGGCAATGAGTGCTGCTGATGCGACTGAGTTTTTCAAAGATCAAAAAGATCATGAAGTTGAGAGGTTGTTCTGGTCGCAGTTCAGTGCTCCAACGCATCTGCTGCTGTTGAATGAACAAATGGCCGAGTGGGCCGAGCTCCATAGGTTGTCCGGACTTGCCATGAGGTCTGTCGTGGATGATCTTTAGCCGAAGGGGCGGAGGCCAAATAGTTATTTTGGTTTAGTGCAACGATTCCTTGGTGCTGTGCCGCATATCGATGTTGTAAAGAGGTCGGCGTGTATAGAGGGTGCGCGGATGGCTCTTGCTCGTGTTAAGACATACTAGGCAGAGATGGATACCACCGCTATTGTGACCCGGGATCCGGCCATGGGCCAGGTCTCGGCTGAGCACTATTTTGAACAAGCACTGGAAGGTGCTCGTGTAATAGAGGCTCAGTGCTCGAAGAGTATCATGTTCGAGTGTCATGAATCCCAATTGTAAAAACAATGCTATTTGGATTATAAAGGATGTGTTTATACTTTTGACTGAAAGTATTATGATGCCTCATGTGCGGCTGTTTATGTGTGCATATAACCTGAAAGTTTGCAGTCGTCGGCTTCAGCCCCCATGCATATAATGCGGGGGTGTTCGCAAAAGTGCTTGTTCACACCTGACCCAACGTCTTGGTCCATTAAGGAGGTGATAGCACAGCGAACAAGGCAATCGGATTATATAGCTTTAACACTTTCACTTAGCCATAGGAGTTTGACGGTGGGGCTACTATATAGCCCCTGGTACTTCTGCGCTCATCCGAACACGGTGCGCGTACGTACATGACCGAAAAACCGGTCCTTCATTAATGTGGAGAAATCGCGAAGATTCCGCTGAGTCATCAAGTGGTTAACTAGTCTCGCGCTTTATCATGACAGTCAGTTTTTGGCTTTCTCTACTGAGGTGCTCGTCCAGATGAACAAGGGCACAACCACCATAGCCGATAGAGCGGAACGTAAGGTAGCAAAACACGGGAGCCGGGAAAACCCAACTATTGACCAAAGACATGATTCAGAGCTGATGCATATAAGGCCAAACTCACGACGCCGAACACTCCCTAAGGTGTTCGGACTTTGCATCATATACTGGGCTGAGAAACGCCCTTGATAATGAGCCCTTAATTTCCAGGTACTTGCATTAGTCTGACGTGACGAAATGTCAATAACGCCAGCATCCCTTTCGGTTGTGTTGGGTATCCGGATGGAGTGAAGCAACAAGAGATAGTAAAAAAGGTTTACACAGGGTCTTAATATAAAAAGAAGCCTTTGAGCGGGGCCCTGCTGCACGTCTGCGCCTGTGTATCCGTTGTGCCATATTCTGCAAGGGTGTAGTAAGATGATCATCTGTAAAAGAGAAAAACGTAGGTGAAAGTCTTCGTGTGAAAAATTGGTTATTCTTAATGAACCATTGAAATGTGATCTAAAAAGGGTCAGGCCGGACTGTAGCCCTTTTTACATGCGGGAAGCCCCTAGCACCACCTATGGGGGTATATCCATCGACCCAATCTCAGGTTTATCTGAGCTGTTACAGCTAGTGGTGCACCGGAATCGTCTAACCGTGTCCGCGGTCTTGACGACCGATCATTTCTTCTGGTTGGAGAGGCCGTTCAGTGGTTGACTGCTACAGCCGCCACATATTCCTCCCTACGTGAGGAACGCTCTGTATTTCCGCAAACTATGACGATGCCATGTGGACCGGGCATCTTAAGCTTAAGATAAGCGTAATGCGGTACTGCATTAAAACGAGCAAAGGCCGTTCTTCCGAGTAGTCTGTGATGGCCGTTTCGGAATGGAGCGATGTCGAAGGTTAATTCTTCGCTTTGGAAGTTGTCGGAAGAATCGAATACAGCCTCCAGTACTAGAGAGCCCGTACAGTGGGCCTCTAGGCCTGGTATTAGTACTTTAAAGGTAGTATTGCTTTGGCTGGTTCTTGTCGGGTGTATCCCCATTTTGCGGACGGTGTCCTGATATATCAGATTAAGAGTACTGCCATCGTCCATAAGGACTTGGGTGAGATGGTATCCGTTAATTATTGGGTCTAGCACCAAGGCAGCTGATCCTCCGTGCCGGATACTAGTCGGGTGATCCTTGCGGTCAAAAGTGATCGGGCAGGCCAACCAAGGGTTGAACTTGGGGGTGATGGGCTGCACGGCGTATACGTCTCGGGGTGCGCGCTGGTGCCTCCTCTTCGGCGTGTGAGTTTGCGTAAATCATGTTCACTGTTTTGACCTCTGGTGGGAATTTTTTCTGTCCCCCATTGTTCGGCCGGCGAGGATCATCCTCGTCTTCGCTTGGTGTCTCCCTCCCCTTGTGTTCGGTGTTTAGCTTGCCGGCTTGCTTGAAGCCCCATCAATCTTTGTTGGTGTGGTTTGCCGGTTTGTCGGAGGTGCCTTGAATCTGACATCATCTGTCTAGAATATTGTTTAGGCTGGACGGTCCATCTCTGCTGCATTTAAAAGGCTTTTTTTGTTGACCGGGTCGAGAGCCCCTCAATCCGGCGTTTACCACCGTGTTGTCTGGGCTGTCTTCGTTGTTTCGATACTTGCTTTTACTGCGTCGCAATTTCCCGTTGCCATCCCTGACTTCGGATGTGCCTGGGTTGCTGGTGCCACTACGGGCTAGCCAACTGTCTTTGCCCACGCAAAAGCGGGTCATAAGGCTTGTTAGGGCTGTCATTGTCCTCGGTTTTTCCTGGCCGGGATGTATGGCGAGCCATTCATCCCGGACACTGTGCTTGAAAGCTGGTAAGGCTTCGGCATCCGGGCAGTCGATGATTTGATTCTTCTTTGTGAGAAATATGTTCCAACGCTTTCGGGCTGACTCTCCGGGCTGTTGAATTATGTGACTTAAATCGTCTGCGTCCGGAGGTTGGACGTAGGTCCCTTGAAAGTTGGCCCAAAAAGCATCCTCAAGCTCTTCCCAGCTTCCAATTGAGTTTTCAGGGAGGCTTTTCAGCCAGTGCCGAGCTGGTCCTTTCAACTTGAGGGGCAGGTATTTGATGGCGTGGAGATCATCTCCACGAGCCATGGGGGTGTGAAGGATAAAGTCCTCAATCCAGACCCTAGGGTCTGTTGTTCCGTCGTATGCCTCTATGTTCACGAGTTTAAATCCCTCTGGAAATTCATGGTCCAGCACCTCATTGGTGAAGCATAGGGGGTGCGCGGCACCCCTGTATTTTGATTTGTCATGGCATTATTCAGACGGTTGTAGCATTTGGTTTTGATTCCGAGCTGTTAGTCGGTCAGTATAGTTATTTGGGCGGCCATGATTCTGTGCCGGAGCGCGCTTCCTAGATCTGTAGATGGACCTGGTCATACCGGCTTTTTTGTGGGGGTCTTCACGTAGATCGTGTGCTGACTTGTGTGCGACGTCATTAGCCGCCCTATCGTGGCCTTGGGGTGGTCGATCCGGCTGATTGGCCGTTTTATTTATCGGTTGTATGGGCTCTAAAGCCTCATCGTTGAATTCAGGAAGAAGCTTGCGTTTTGGATAGCTCTTTGTGTGGCGACTGCCGCCATACTTTTCTTCAGTGTCGAGCACTTTGTTCCATCTGCTGTTGAGCGTATTCTGCGCGGCCTTAAGACTTTGCTTCTGTTTCTGCAGGCTCGTCGCAGTGGCGATAAGCATTCTATGGAGGTTCTCTTGTTCCAAGTGCCTTTCCGGGATGATGTGTACATCGTCGTCCGGGCTGTTCTCCTCCACGGAGAAAGGTTGATGAGTTTTACCCTCGACGTCGCCGTGATCGGACAACGGCTCTGTACTATGTTCGTCGTCCGCTTGCTCATCCAGCTCCATCGCTGGGTCCGTGTGGTCGTCGTTTCCTTTGGAGTCGACTGGGGTATTATTCTTTCTTGCGCCGTTATCGCCGTTTTTGCAGAGGCGGGCTTTGGAGCGGCGCCTATGTCATCGCTTTGGTTGCTTCTCGAGGGGACTAGCCGTCGCTGCATCCTCCATGTATATATCATGTGATGAAGTGGCTGTCCAGCGCCCTGTGGGCGGTAGTTCATGTTTCTCTCCTACATCGTCGTCCATACCGTCGATGTCTTCGGAGTCGAGATCAAGCATGTCGGTTAAGTCGCCGACAGTGGCTATTAAGTGGGTGGTGGGTGGGGATCGAATTGCTTCGTCGTCCGCTTCCCACTCGAGCCGGACATAGTTAGGCCGAGGGTCTCCTGACAAGGAGAGAGACCTCAATGAATCTAGCACATCGCCCTAGGGCGAGTGCTGAAAAATATATGCGGAGGTGAACTCCATGATCGGTGCCCAATCAGATTGGATAGGCACGGACGCAGGCGGTTCGGAGCCTGTGGCCGGGGACGAATCCAAGGATCCGGTAACACAGATCTCATAGGAGGTGAAGTCAGTATTTGGCTCTATCACCACTGGGTGTGTGGCTTACGTGGCGGGGTCCAACCACCCGTCCTCGGATGACACGATCTGCTCCGGATTGAGGGCCGGAGTTGCCACAGGTGTGATCTCCCGAACACCGTCCGACGGTAGAGCTAAGTCATGCTCGTTGTAAATGTGCGGCGCACCTGACACGGGCTCGGATCTGTCGAAGATCAAGTCTCTGCGGATGTCGGCAGTATAGTTCAAGCTTCCAAACCTGACCTGATGGCCATGGGCGTAGCTCTCGATCTGCTCCAGATGGCCAAGCGAGTTGGCCCGCAGTACGAAGCCGCCGAATACGAAGATCTGTCTGGGGAGAAAAACCTCACCCTGAACCGCATCATTGCCGATGATCGAAGAAGCCATCAAGCCTTTATCATGATGGCATAGTGGAACTCTCAATGAAAGCACCAATGTCGGTGTCAAAACCGGTGGATCTTGGGCAGGGGGTCCCGAACTGGGCGTCTAAGGCTGATGGTAAGAGGAGGCGGGGGACACAATGTTTATCCAGGTTCGGGCCCTCATGATCGAGGTAATACCCTACTTCCTGCTTCATTGTTCTAGGTGATATGAGTATTACAAGAGTTGATCTACCACGAGATCGTAGAGGCTAAACCCTAGAAGCTACCCTATGATTATGATTGTTGTTGTCCTACGGACTAAACCCTCCGGTTTATATAGACACCGGAGGGGGCTAGGGTTACACTGAGTCATTTCCAAGGGAGGAGAACTACATATCCGAATTGCCAAGCTTGCCTTCCACGCAGAGGAGAGTCCCACCCGGACACGGGACGAAGTCTTCAATCTTGTATCTTCATAGTACAACAGTCCTGCCAAAGTATATAGTCCAGCTGTCCGAGGACTCCCTAATCCAGGACTCCCTCACTCCTTCCTGACGGCGACCAGGGCCGCGGTAGCCGAGTGCGGCGTGGCAGCCAGGTAGAGCACCAGGGGCTCCAGTGGGTGCGGCGCCACCATTACCGGCGGGCTGGTGAGGTATCTCTTGAGATCTTGGAATGCAACATCGGCCTCTGGAGTCCACTCGAACGACCCCTTCTTCTTCATCAACTTAAAGAAATGGGAGGGCGCGCTCCCCCAGCTTGGAGATGAAGTGCCCCAGCGGGATCACACAGCCCGCCAGCTTTTGCATTTCCTTAAGAGTCTGTGGCGGACTCATCCTTTATATCGCCTTGACCTTCTCCGGGTTTGCCTCGATCCCCCTGTGTGATACCAGAAAGCCCAACAACTTGCCGGAGGGGACGCCGAACGCGCATTTCTCCGGGTTGAGGCGCAAGTCCACCCTGCACAGGCTAGCGAATGTCTCCACCAAGTCCTGAATGAGGGTCCTTGCCTCCCGAGATTTCACCACTATGTCGTCGACGTAGGACTCAACATTTCTCACGAGCTGCTTGGCCCAGGGCGATGTGCATGAGCCACTGGAAGGTCGCCCCAGCGTTGCGCAACCCAAAGGGCATGCAGGTGTAGCACTACACCCCGCACGGGGTCAGGAAGGCCATCTTTTTGAGATCTTGCACTGCCATCTTGATTTGGTGATACCCTGAGAATGCGTCCAACAAGCATAGCAGGTCGCATTCTATAATGGATTCAATGATCTGGTCGATGCGCGGTAGCGGGAAGGGGTGTTGAGGACATGACTTGTTGAGGTTGGTGAAGTCGACGCACATGCGTTACTTCCCGCCTTTTTTAGCTACCACGACCGGGTTCGCCAGCCATTCAGGGTATCGCACCTCCTGAATGACACCAGCGTCCTACAGCCTGCGGGTTTCTTGGACAATGAACGACTGCTTCTCTGTGGACTGTCACCGTGCCTTCTGCTTCACTGGGCGTACATTGGGGCATACATTGCGGTGATGCTCAATCACCCCCTTGGGACTCTGGCCAGGTCCTTGGGCTCCCACGTGAACACCGGCTTGTTCGAGCGCAGGAAATCGACCAACGCATTTTCTTGGTCCGGGGCGAGGTTGGCACCTATGGTGAAGGTGGCTCCTGACGCCCCATCTTGGTCGTCCAACACCTATTTCGTCTCGGCCCGGTCTTGAGAGAACAACTACTTCTTCTTCACTAGTACAGGCCTCGGGGACCTCTCCCGCCTTCGGCCACGCGGTAGCCGCGACCTTGAAGGCGAGCTTGAGAGCCGCCAGTGCTTCCTTGGTGTCCCCGGCCACAGTGAGGACGCCGCTGCTCCCTGGCATCTTCATGATGTTGTAGGCGGGGTGGGTCGCTACCATGAACTTGGCTAAGGCCGGCTACCCGAGGATGGTGTTGTATGGGAGGCCGATACGGGCGATGTAGAAGTCGATGAGCTCGATGCGGTAGTTGTCGTGGGTACCGAAGGTGATGGGGAGGCGGATCTGTCCCAGGGGGCTGGTGGATCCATCGACGACCCTGGAGAACGGCTTACTGGGGCGGAGCCGGCCATGTGACATGTGGAGTAAGCCAAAAGCTTCCACGGAGAGCACATTGACCCTGGCCCCGCCGTCGATGAGGGTCTTGGTTACCTCCACATTACAGATGGTGGGGTGCAGAGCATTGTGAGTGCACCTGCACCCGGGGTGGTCACTGGATGGTCTCTCGAGTCGAAGGTGAGGTCGGCCTCAGGTGTCGCCCACCCCGGAGGAGCTCCCTATCGCGCGCATGGGACACCGGCTTGGCGAAAGAATTGCTTGATGTGGCGGTCTGAAGGTGGCGCCTGAGACCCGCCGAGGAGGGCTGCGACAGTGTGGGGCAGCGGTGCCGCAAAGTGCGCAATGAAGAAGCTTCGCAGCTCCTTCCAGGAGGCCACAGAAGACTCCGACAGACTAAGAAGACAGGCACGCGGTACGCCCATGAGGTCCATGGGGAACCAATTAGCCAAGACCTTGTCATCTCTGCCTTCCACCCAGATGGCCTCCTCCTACCCCCGGAGGAAGCTTGTCGGGTCTTCTTCATCATCGTAGCGGGGTGGCATCTCCAGCTTGAACTTGCGCAGCCACCGTACTTGTCGTAAGCCGGGGGCGAAGACCCGGAGCCCCACCGCGCCTCCGCGCATGCCTGTCGGCCCTTATGGAGGGGCGGTGCTCGCCTTGAGGGTGGAACGGGGGAGCAGAGCGGCAGAGCGGACGAAGAGGCGAAGCTTCGACGCACCACTACCTGGCGCGCCAAATGTCAGATTCAGGGATCCGCAGACTCGTGAGAGGTTCAAACACTGGGGTGCAAAGGAAGGACACTCTCTCCCTAGCTCGCTCGCTAACGATCCCACGGCCTAGCTCGACGAACCCAAAGAACGAGAGACACCAAGATTTATCCTAGTTCGGGCCACCTTGCTGTGTAATACTCTACTCCAGCTTTGTGGTGGATTGCCTTGAGGGGCTAAGGATTAGCTAGTACGGTGGACGAACAGCCTGAGGCGGTGAGGTGTTCTTGAGCTCGATGAGCTGGTGGGTGTGGGGATGGTTCTTATGATCCTCTTTTCCTATGGTGGTGGCTAAGCCTTATTTATAGTGGCCTTGGTCCTCTTCCCAAATGTAGGCGGGAAGGGATCCCACAATGGCCAAATTCGAACGGGGACAACTAGTACAAGCTATCCTGACAAAAGTAGTCTTCGCCTACAAAAGGCTCTGGTAGTGACACTGCCATGTGGGCTCCGTGATGACCTCCGTCCCTCCATCCTGGTGGTCTCGGTCTTATTGCACCGATATGGAAACCTTTTCCTGATGCCTCGTCACCCCACGCCTGCGCTTGCCTCCTTAGCACCAAAGAGGAAACTGGTAAACTACGCTCGCTGGTGCCTGCTTGGCCTTGGTCGTCATGGCTCACGTCATGTGAACCTCGCGAGGGCACCTTGCCTTGATATCTCTGCTCCTCGGGAGCCAGCCTAGCGTGGCGGCCCCCAGGGAGGTCTTGGTGTTGTCCGCCTCATGAGGCTTGGCTCCTCGCGATGGTCTTGTGTTGTTGCTACTGAACTGGGCCGTACGAGGCCGCTAGTGGAGCCATGCCATGGGCCACAGGAAGGCAAGTCTAGGCACCCCCGGTCCCAGGACGCCGACAAAATTACGGTGTGCAAGTCATTACGGTGCACACGGTCAATAAAGCACAGCGTGTGCGATATACACCATAATCCGAGGCGGTTCACAGAGAGGAAATGTGTGTAACAATGCACACAGTTGCCGTTTGCAAAGCATGTGTGATGTCAGACACTATCACATACGATGCGGGAAAACTAAATGTGTGTGATTGTCTACCTATCATACACGGTTTATAATCATGAACTGTTTGTGATGTGCCAGGCATCGTAAACGTAGAGCTAGTTTGGAACGTGCCTGGAAAACTCCCGCGCTTGGAATCTGCCTTGTTTTAGGTAAAACCACAAAACTTTGACTGTGATGGTAATGCAAGCACAAATGAGTAGCAAGGATGAAGCGTTTGGGATATTTGAGATATTGGAAACGGTTATATAGGGACAACTATATGCATCAAGGCTCCCTATCCCCGATGGTTTCTGGGTCATGTGGGAAGGACCCCCTTATCGCAGTCACTCACTAGAAGAAGGTTCCAAATGTTCTCACGGAAAGAGGTTAAAAACTGTTTGTATAGCACCTCGCTATACCAGTGTCGGAGCCAGCGATCCGTCATGGGCTTAAACTTCCAAAACCTCTTAATGCATCTCAGTCATACCAACCCACTCCCACTCGGTCTCACCAAATTCATTAAGTTGATCTAGGTTTTCAGCTCGGTGCAACCGATTTGAACAATTCGGTCACACTGAGTTGCAGTAACTGCTAGCAATTTTGCATCTTGGTGCCACCAACTCATTCCACTCGGTCACACCGACAGTTACTGCATATATATATACTGCAGGTTGAAAGTTGGAAATTTCTTCAAACACTCAACCGCGCCTTCCTAGCTCCACCGCCCACTTGGTCTCCAGATCGTCGCCATCATCTCTGTCGGATTTCAGGTTCCGGCAAACCATTGATGTTCGAACACTGGGGTGCACACGAAGATCTCTCCCCCTTCTAGCTCGCACGCATCTTGATCTCATGGCCTAGCTTGACGAACCCAAAGAACAAGAGACACAAGAGTTTATACTGGTTCGGGCCACCGATGTGGCGTAATACCCTACTCCAGTGTGGTGTCATGGATTGCCTCTTGGGCTGAGGATGAACAGTTACAAGGGAAGAACAGCCTCCTGAGGAGAGGTTTTCCTGTGCTTGGTGAGCTTGAGTGGTTGAGGATGGTCTCTTTGATATGTCTCTAGATGAGCTGACCCCCTCTTCTATGGTGGCTAGTCCTATTTATAGAGGCCCTGGTCCTCTCCCCAAATATTGAGCGGGAAGGGATCCCACAACGGCCAAATTCAAAGGGAGACAACTAGTACAAGTTATCCTGACTAAAGGTTGTCTTCGCCTGCCAAAGGCTCTGGTGGTGACGCTATCTTGGGCTCCACGGTGACCTCCATCATGTCGTCCTGCTGGTCTAGGTCTCGTTGCACCGATATGGAAACCTTTGTCTGATGCCTCGGGACTCCTCGCCTACGCTTGCCCCTTTAGCACCAAAGAGGAAACGAGGACACTATGTGCGCTAGTGCCCGCCTGGCGCCCGCCTGGCTCCAGTCGTCATGGCTTGCGTCACAGAAACCTCACGAGGTGTCCCTTGCCTTGATCTCTCTGCCCCTCACGAGCCGGCCTTGTGAGGCCGCGCCTGAGGAGGTCTTGCTTCATCTTCCTCGCGAGGGTCTTGAGTGTTTGCTGGTGAAGATGGTCCGTACAGGGCCATTGGTGGAGCCACGCCGCGGGCCGCAGGCAGGCATGTCTAGGGACCCCCTTTCCCGGGACGCCACCAGTAGCCCCCGGGCCAAAGGCACGCTCGGTCATAGCTTCGAGGCAAAGCCAAAGGGCAAGTGTGGAGCGCTGCGGGCACCAACAGCCCGCGGCCACAGTTGGCGCGTGGCGATTGATTGGACGTGGACATCTGCACTTCCCCATGCTGCCTCGGCAACTGCTCGACTTGACAAGTCCTTGCTGCATGTAGAAAAAGATCATTATTACCTTAGACCGTGGAGGCCGGCGGTTGGCCTCCCCTTGGCTATAGATGGGAAGAGGGGCGTGGAGCCCCTTGTCACCCATCTTCTCCTTCGGTTCTCCCGCTCCTTCTTCTTCCTCGCTTCATCGCTTGCTGCATCGATCATGGTGCCGATACAGAGGTTCTCGGCCGTGGAGAAGGGAAAGACTCCCCTTGACGAGCCTGAGCCACTTCTGTCGAAGAAGAGGTTGTCCCATCGTCGTGGCATAGTCGTGAGGCTTGAAGTGTCGCGCCCATGGTACGAGCGGCCACCTCCCGGGTACCTGCTGCCTTTGTACGCCTAAGCTGAGGGCTCCGGAGGGAGGGGCGACGAGCGTCGTCGCCTGCGCCAGGGCTATGGCCACCGCGCCGTGGTGATGCATGCCGTCGCCCCAGGAGTCCACTCCACGGACTCCTCGCGCGAACTTGTGATGTGGGCGGCGATGCCTCCGTGCACTTGGATCCGCTTTGCGCAGTTCTTCTCTGTCGAGATGCCGCCGAGGGGCCCCCTTGAGCTTTGGCTGCAGCACGCCGACTGCGATGCCCCAATGACTGGAGCGGAGAATGAAGCCGTCTCCTCCGGGAGGATCTTCATGACTCGTGGCTGGGGTGAGGTCGCTCGAGTCTGCCATGCGGAAGGCACCCTCGCCATCCACTTCGTGTATGACAGCGTGTCCACGATGTTCTTCAACGTCTTCGACGAGGAAGGCCGCCGCTTGGAGTGTTGCCCCGAAGGGAGTCGCCAGGACAGCGCAGTGGCCGATGCCGAGCCTTCCGCTGGCCTCACCAGCAACTCCTCCAACGACAGCGGTGATTCCTGGTGGTCCAGCGACTCTCCCGAGCCCGCCGAGACTCCAGAGACAAGCGACGATAGCTACGTGCCCTCGAGCTCTCGCCGGGCCCGGAGCAAGGCTGCAGCATCCGGCCCCCACCGTCGCTGATCTGGATGGGGTTGGAGCTGGCCTCCCGTGGCCTACTGTTGATGATGGCGTCGGCCACCCCAGCGCGTCAAGATAGAGCTCCTAGGAACTCCCTTCTTTTTGTTCCCTGCGAGGAATCGAAATGGACCCCGTGGGGGCATGTAAAGGGTCTGTAATGTCTTCTGTTCATATTATCCCTATTATGAAAATTTGCGATCGCATGTCTTGTTTCGGCTCGGTCTCCCCTTTCCAACCCCACGGTAGTTTGGTGCTCTACGCCGACAGGTCCCAGTCCCCAGGCAGGCTGCAGCCGTCATTGGTATGCCAGGTCGCAATGCCGTGGTCAAGGCCAGGAGGTGAGCGGCCAGAGGTCCACTAAGAGCTCCTGAGCCGCGATGCTCAAGAGGTCCCTGAGGGAGTCCTGGATTAGGGGGTGGACGGATAGCCGGACTATACCTTCGGCCAGACTTGAAGACTTCGTCCCGTGTCCGGAAGGGACTTTCCTTGGCGTGGAAGGCAAGCTTGGCGATACGGATATGTAGATCACCTACCATTGTAACCGACTCTGTGTAACCCTAGCCCTCTCCGGTGTCTACATAAACTGGAGAGTTTTAGTCCGTAGGACGAACAACAATCATACCATAGGCTAGCTTCTAGGGTTTAGCCTCCTTGATCTCGTGGTAGATCTACTCTTGTACTACCCATATCATGAATATTAATCAAGCAGGACGTAGGGTTTTACCTCCATCAAGAGGGCCCGAACCTGGGTAAAACATCGTGTCCCCTGCCTCCTGTTACCATCCAACCTAGATGCACAGTTCGGGACCCCCTACCCGAGATCCGCCGGTTTTGACACCGACATTGGTGCTTTCATTGAGAGTTCCTGTGTGTCGTCACTTTTAGGCCTGATGGCTTCTCCGATCATCGACAGCGATGCAATCCAGGGTGAGACTTTTCTCCCCGGACAGATCTTCGTATTCGGCGGCTTTGCACTGCGGGCCAATTCGCTTGGTCATCTGGAGCAGATCGAAAGCTACGCCCCTGGCCATCAGGTCAGATTTGGAAGTTCGAACTACACGGCCGACATCCGCGGAGACTTGATCTTCGACGGATTCGAGCCACAGCCGAGCACGCCGCACAGTCACGATGGGCATGATTTAGCTCTGTCGCCGAACAGTGCCCTGGAGGCCGCACCTGTGTCCGCTCCGACCCCTAGCTCGGACCCGATCACACTAATCGAGGATGGGTGGTTAGACACCGCCTTGAGGGCTGCAATCTTTACGGCGATCGAGCCGAACACCAGCCCTATTCTCTGCGAAGCCCGTGACTCCAAGGAGCCGGACTCCTCTCTAGACTCTGAGCCCTCCGCACCGATCGATTGGGCGCCGATCATGGAGTTTACCGCCGCGGACATCTTTCAGCACTCGCCCTTCGGCAACATTCTGAATTCACTAAAGTCTCTCTCTTTATCAGGAGAGCCCTGGCCATACTACGGTCAACAAGGTTGGGATGCGGATGATGAAGAAATTCAAAGCCCACCCACCACCCACTTCATAGCCACTGTCGATAAATTAAACAACATGCTTGACTTCGACTCCGAAGACATCGACGATATGAACGATGATGTAGGAGATGAACACGAACCAACGCCTATAAGGCACTGGACAGCCACCTCATCTCATGATGTATACATGGTGGACACACCCAAAGGAAGCGATGACGAGGAACACAGGGATGCAACGAGGGATCTTTCACTCGAAAAGCAATTCAAAGCGGCAACATAAGCGCTGCTCCAAGCCCCGCCTCAACAGAGACAGCAGCCATACAGACCCAACCATAGAGCAGGACGAGCCGGCGGACGACGAACATGCCTTCGAGCAAGCGTCCGAACAGGGAAACTTGGATAAACAAACCGAACACCCCGTCCCCGGCGAAAACAACAGTCCGGACGACCTTACACCGGATAAACTCATGGAGCAGAAGAACCTCCACAAAAGGCTCGTCGCCACTGCGCATAGCCTGAAAAAGTAGAAGCGGAAGCTCAAAACTGCGAAAGATGCACTCAGAATCAGATGGAGTAAAGTACGCAACACCACAGACAAATATGCCGGCAGTCGCCACACAAAAACCTATCCAAAGCGAAAGCTACTGCCTGAATTTGACGAGGAGGCCTTAGAGCCCCCGCAGTCAAAAAATAGGAAAGCCATCCGGTTGGATGGACGACCGCATGGCCAGCATGGAGCGGCAAGCGGCGCCGCACACAAGCCGGCACGCGATCCACCAAAGGATCCGCATCAGAAAGACGGCCCAGCCAGATCTATATACGGGCCAAGAAAGCAAGCTCTAGTAAGCAATGTAACAGAACAAATATTCGAACATCACGGCACACCCAAATACAGGGGTGCCGCACACCCCCTATGTTTCACCGATGAGGTGCTGGACCATGAATTTCCAGCGGGATTCAAGCCCGTAAACATGGAGGCGTATGACGGAACAAGAGACCCTGTGGTCTGGATCGAGGATTATATACTCCACATACACATGGCCAGAGGAGATGACCTCCACACCATAAAATACTTACCCCTCAAGCTTAAAGGGCCAGCCCGGCATTGGCTCAAAAGCCTTCCTGAAAACACCATTGGAAGTCGGGAAGAGCTTGAGGATGCTTTCCGGGAAAATTTTCAAGGGACCTATGTCCGCCCTCCGGATGCAGACGATCTCAGTCACATAACTCAACAGCCCGGAGAGTCAGCCAGGAAATTCTGGAATAGATTTCTTACTAAAAAGAATCAGATAGTCGACTGTCCGGATGCCGAAGCCCTAGTAGCTTTTAAGCACAACGTTCGAGACGAATGGCTCGCCAGAGACCTCGCCCAAGAAAAGCCAAGAACAATGGCCGCATTAACAAGCCTCATGACCCGCTTTTGCACAGGAGAGGACAGCTGGTTGGCGAGATGTAGCACCAGCGACCCAAGTACATCCGAAGTTAGGGATGCAACGGAAAACCCCGACGCAGCAAGGACCAGTGCCGAAATAAGGGAAACAGCCCAAAGAGCACGACAGTCAACACCGGATTCAAAAGCTCGCGGCAGAATCAGAGAAAGCCGTCCCTCAAGGATAACAGGGACGATCTATCCAACTTAAACAAAATCTTGGACAAGATATGTCAAATACACAGTACTCCCGGGAAGCCTGCGAACCATACCCACAGAGATTGTTGGGTTTTCAAGCAAGCCGGCAAACTCAACACCGAACACAAGGGGCTCGACACACCAAGTGAGGACGATGACGAACCCCACAAGCAGAGCACCAGAAAACAAAAGGATTTCCCACAAGAAGTCAAAACAGTACACTTACTTCACGTGATGAACAGAACGGCGCCACCAGAGATATGCGCCATATGGCCTATCCCAAAGGAGTCTCGCCAATGGTTGTTAAAACCGATCACCTTCGACCATTAGGATTACTCTAGAAGTATCCGGAACGTAGGCTGGACTGCCTTGGTATTAGATTCAATAATCGGCGGACTCCATTTTACAAATGTCCTGATGGACAGCGTTAGTGGTCTAAACCTGTTATACCAGGACACAATCCGCAACATGGGGATAGACCCAACCAAAATTCTCCATAGCAAAACCTCCTTTCAAGGGGTAACGCCAGGCCCGGATGCCCGTTGCGCGGGTTCTCTCCGGCTAGAAGTTATGTTCGGCTCCCCCGATAACTTCCGTTGCGAACAGCTAGCATTCCACATCGCCCAATTCTCAAGTAGCTATCAAGCACTGCTGGGACGCGAAGCTTTCGCCCGCTTTAATGCAATACCGCATTATGCATCTCTTACGCTTAAGATGCCCGGTCCACGAGGTATCATCTCATTAAAGGGAAAACACTGAGTGTTACTCCCGCGCGGAAAATAGTGCAGCTGCCTTGACAGCCCCACAATAAAGCGGCTTCACCAACCAAAGCATCTAAATAGGTCGTCAAGACCACGGACACGGCTAGACGAGTCCGGCATACACATACAATTGATAAAGGCTTAATAACCATATACCCCTGCACTAGGGGCTCCGCGCATATAAAACAAGAGACAATAAAGCTCAGTTTTACCCATTTCGATTTATACTTTGTTTATTTAGTATAACTCATGTTCGGCACGATCTTTCTTTAAATAAGTTCCTCTCTTTTACAGATGAACAATGTGCTACGCCCGTCCAGGATACGGCACAACGGAGACACATGCGCAGACGTGCAGCAGGGACCCATTCCAAGGATTTTTTTTCAGATTAAGACCCTGCGTAAACCTTTTTTACTGTCTCTTGTTGATACACATCCCCTGGTTTCTTGGTATAACCAAGGAGGAGGCTGGTGTTTTGGCATGTGGCCACGTCAGAGTTTTGCGCGTACCTGGACACTAGGGGCTTATTACTAAGGGCGTTATCCCGCCCGCCCTCATAAAGACCGAATACCTTAGGGAGTGTTCAGCGTCGCGGGTTTGGCCTTATATGCATCATCTCCGAATCATGTCTTTGGTCAAATGTTAGGTTTGCCCGGCTCCTGTGTTTTGCTGCCTTACGTTCCGCTCTATCGGCTAAGTCGGCACCAGGAGAACTACTGCGATTGTGCCCCGGTTCGGCCAGGCGAGCACCTCAGTAGAGAAAGCCAAAAACTGATTGTCATGATATAGCGTGAGACTGGTCAACCACTCGATGACTTACCGGAATCTTTAGGATTCCTCCGCATTAACGAAGGGCCGTTTCCCGGCCAGGCACATACGCGCCCCGAGTTCGGGCGAGCACAGGCGCCACTAGGGGCTATATAAGTAGCCTCAATGTCAAACTCATATGGCTAAGTGATAGTGATAAAGCATCATAGTCCGATTGCCTAGTTCGCTGTGCTATCACCTCCTTTGTAGGACCAAGACGTTGGATCAAGTGTGAAAATTCGCCTTCTGCGAACACCCCCGCATTATGTGTGTGGGGGCTGAAGCCGACGACTGCCATATTTCAGATTATATACACGTATATGTTAAACGGCCGCACAGGAGGTATTCCAATACTTGCAGGAACAAGAATAAAAAGCTTCTACAATTTATCAAAATATTTTTTTACAATAATACATGCTATTTGAATATAGTATCCTTCGAGCACTGTGTCTCTATTAAACGAGCGCCTTGCAGAACTTCTAAAAATAGTGCTCGGCAGGTACTCGGCTTCCATCCGAGTCTGGGGATGCAACAGCAGTGGATTCCATTTCCGCCCAGTATGTCTTGACACGGGCAAGAGCCATCCACGCACCCTCTATGCACGCTGACCTCTTCATCGCATTGATATGCGGCGCCGCACCAAGGAACTGCCGCACCAACTTGAAATAACTTTTCGGCTCTAGCCTCTCTGGCCACATATGATTCATGACATACTTCATGGCGAGTCCGGACAAACTATTTAGCTCGGCCCATTCGGCCAAACGATCGGCTAATGATAGTGGACACTCTGGATTGTGGAACTGCGACCAGAAGAGCTTTTCCGCTTCGCGATCTTCTTGATCTTGGAAGTGTTCGGCCGCATCTGCGGCACTCACTGCTAAATCCAGATAGGTGTCCGCCGTACTCCACATCTGGTCTAACGGAGCAGGTTTAGGATCACATAACTTCCTCCGCAGCATAAAGGGCTTTCCAGCCGCGATCTCTCTGGCTTGACGCAGCTCCTCCTTCATAGCTCTCATCGTAGAGCGAGCATCCTTGGCATCGGCAACGGCCTTCTTCAGGTCCGTCCATTCCGCCCGATCTTCTTTTTCAAGAAGCTTGCAACGGTCAGCAGCGTTCTTCAGCCTCACGGCCATCTCGTTCATTTCCTTCTTGCTTCGGCAGTGAGCAGCCTGTTCGGCTTTCATCTCTTCAATTGCCTTTCCGGAAGCCGCATCACTTTTCCTGGCTTGCTCCTTGGCTCGGGCAAGTTCCACCCGAAGATTCTCCATGGCAGCAGCACCATCTGCATCAAGCACACACATTGTAAGATACTGGCATAAAGCTCCTCTTACCAGGCGCCGCCGACGGAATTACATACCTTGTGCCTCGTCAAGCCGCTTGTGGACAAGCGCGATGACGGCATCTGCCACGTCAAGTTGCCGCTTTAGCTCGGCAAATCCATCAGTCCAGCTGGCCACCTGACACTTTGCCACCTACGTATAAAGGCGACATATTAGACCTAGGATTATGATCCTCTGTGCGCCGTCACTTTTGACAACACACAGAGTCTCAGGGGCTACTATCTACACAGGGCGCATCTTATTTATGCGCAACTGTCCATAAAGGGTACATTATTTCGCGTACCTCAAAACCTGTTAGTAAACTCCTGACGGCCTCGTGCAATCCGCTCTCCGTGGATGAAATCCTCTCAATCACCGTACCCATCAATGCACGGTGCTCCTCTGAGATGGATGCTCGCCCTAGCAGATCCTTCAGCTCCTCCGACCGTGCACCAGACGGCGCCGGACTCGTCCGATGGCCCTTTTCAAAGGCCGGACACGGAGGGCTTTGGGGGGCCATATGACTACCTTCCGGCCCCGCCGGATTTGGAGAAACCCTCCGCGACGATACCTCAGGGTTGCCCGCCTCGCAAGGCGGTATGGCAGGGGGAGGCATTCCGCTCTCCATCATCTCCGGAAGAAGATCCCCCGAAGACGAGCTCTGCTAAGAAGGGCTAAGGTCCGAGCTACAAGGTAAATTTTCAATTACTTTTCTCAGATATATAGCAGGGATTTCTCTCGTTTCTTAAAAATAAAACTCCTCTCTACTTATGGCTCGGTGGAGGGCTAATCCCCTTGAGGGCATAATTCGACCGAAGTATCCCCTTGCACAGGACCCTCTGGCGAAGATTTCTTCCCCCGCTTTAAGGCCATGGTCTCCGGGTCTTCAGAGGTGGTCCTCTTCTTCCCCTGTGGAGAGGAATTTTCGATTCCTCCCTTCCGGACAACCTCCTTTGAGAAGGTTGTAGCTTCCTTGTCCCCTCCCTCGCTTCCCTTTAAAGGCACAACCTCCAACATCCTAACTAGCACGGGACCCGGCGTGGTCTCGGGGAGGGGGCCCGGACACCTAATTAGCTTTGCTTTCGCTACCCACTCCAGTTTAAAGGACAACTATTTTAGGGGGCAAATTTATGATAAATATACGGATAGTGAGTCCGGGCACAAGGCTACTTACTTGAGTATCCAGACAATTGCAGCTCAGACCTGCGTCCTCCATAGAATCCGGACACACTACTTGTGGTTCGAAGAACAATTTGTACATCTCCACGGGCGTCATGCCAAGAAAATGTTGGAGAACTCGTGGTCTCTCCAGGTTGAACTCCCACAGGCGGAGGGGGCGACGTTTGCAGGGCAGAACTCGGCGAATTAACATGACCTGCGTCACCATGACCAGACGGATGTCTCTTTCTAGGAGATCTCGGATGTGGCCCTACAATAGGGGCACGTCCTTTGCCGGCCCCCAGTCCAGCCCTGTATTGACCCATGACGCCAGTCGTGGCGGGGGACCCAAGCGAAAGTCAGGTGGTGCCACCCACTTAGGGGCCCTGGGAGCAGTAATATAAAACCACTCTCGTTGCCATAAGCTGGACTCCTCTCGAAAAGAGCCCTTGGGCCATGGAGTACCAGCATTCTTGCTTATAAAAGCACCTCCGCACTCCAGGTGCCGTCCCTCGATCATCTTTGGATCTACTTTGAAGGTCTTGAGCCATAGTCCGAAGTGAGGAGTGATACGGAGGAAGGCTTCACACACGACGATGAATGAGGAAATATGGAGGATGGACTCAGGGGCTATGTCGTGAAATTCCAGCCCATAATAATACATGAGCCCCCTCACGAAGGCATCCATCGGGAAGCCTAGCCCCCGAAGGAAGTGAGACATGAACACCACAATCTCACCGGGCTTGGGAGTGGGAATGACCTGCCCTTGAGCAGGCAGCCTATGCAAGATTTCGCCAGTCAAGAACCTGGCCTCTCTCAACTTCAGCACGTCCTCCTCCGTACCGGAGGAGGGCATCCATCAGCATTGAAGGTCGGAACCGGACACTGTCGAAGGTCTGAAGCGCCTAAAATCTGGAACCTTGGGTGTTGGAACTCGAGGCGAAGGGCGAACTCGTTTGAGATTGAAAGAAAGGAGTAAGGCCATGGTCTCTTTATAAGAGGTTGAATACCAAGGGCCTTCCCCGTGACCGTTTGGGACTCGCCTTTGATCGAGAAAATATACCAACTGGTACGGTTGGGTTACCATGCCCGTATAGATGAGAATCCCGGAATAAGGGGACACGATCTCTGCTTTAACAAGACGTGCCAAGGAAACCGCCTCGCTAAACGCGCTAAGGTGGGACAGTAAAGCGATTCGAATAAAGACTTGTCCGTGGTGTGGTGTCATGCTACGGAATACGTCAGCAGATTAGATTTGTGTAAATATTATTCTCTCTATGGAAATATGTGGAAACTTATTTTGCAGAGCCGGACACTACTTTTGTGTTCAAAATCTTCTATGAAGTACTTGGAGGAGGAACCCGCCTTGCAATGCCGAAGACAATCTGCGCGCCAGACTCGTCGTCATTGAAGCCTGGTTCAGGGGCTACTGAGGGAGTCCTGGATTAGGGGGTGTCCGGATAGCAGGACTATACCTTCGGCTGGACTCCGGGACTATGAAGATACAAGATTAAAGACTTCGTCCCGTGTCCGGAAGGGACTTTCCTTGGCATGGAAGGCAAGCTTGGCGATACGGATATGTAGATCTCCTACCATTGTAACCGACTCTGTGTAACCCTAGCCCTCTCCGGTGTCTATATAAACCGGAGAGTTTTAGTCTGTAGGACAAACAACAATCATACCATAGGCTAGCTTCTAGGGTTTAGCCTCCTTGATCTCGTGGTAGATCTACTCTTGTACTACCCATATCATCAATATTAATCAAGCAGGACGTAGGGTTTTATCTCCATCAAGAGGGCCCGAACCTGGGTAAAACATCGTGTCCCCTGCCTCCTGCTACCATCCGACCTAGACGCACAGTTCGGGACCACCTACCCGAGATCCACCGGTTTTGACACCGACAGTCCCCATTAGCGCTCAAGCAACTACTGAGAGGCAGGAAAGGTTGGCCATGTTGCCGTAACAAGGCTGCCGCAGGTGAGGATCCTATGCTGTAGCGCTGGGTCGATCCAGGCGCGAGACTTATCTTGGCATTCCGGAGTTGGTTCCTTGTGTTGCGCCAGACTTGGGCATAGACCACTGTTGGGTAGCTAGGTTAGTCCCGTGCGAGCCTCCCCCTCTTCTCCATGATCTTTTGTGTGCTCTGTGTCCTCAGGTCCCAGGCTTCGAGCGAGCTCAGCCGTCGCTGGTATGCCAGGTCGCGATGCTGTCCGTGGCACTGCTGCGCCACTTCTTCTTCCTCTGAATCAATGACGACCACACCTCTGGGTGCGTCAACTTCGTCACGGCCGGCAAGGCCAACGCGATGTCGAAGGCCGGAAAGAAGGCCGAAGGCTTCAGGAGCAAGTGGGTCATGATGGATGCCAAGTGTCTCCACCCACGGTTGAAGCTGTCGACGGAGATGCCCCAGCCTGACGAGGGGTGGTCCCGCGTGAAGCTCACTGACGACCGAGCGAAGTCGGTGCTGGAGAAGAGGACCACCGACCTGAGGCCGGGCAACACGAAGGTGGCGAAGCTGACGGGGGCCATGCTCCTGAGAGAATTCCTAATGATGCGGGTGGCTCCTCTCCAGGCACGCTCGCACCCCTTGTGGACGCTTGGGGGCAGAGAAGACAAGCTTTGCTTGAGTTCGGAGGCCTTGTCTGAAGAGGAGCTGGTTGTGGCTCTCCGCCTCTTCGTTGAGGACGACCAAGAGTATCTGCCAAGTGCCCATGTTCCGCTGTTCCTTCGGAAGGATGGGGCACAGGTCATGGCCGCCATGCCCACCTTTGAGGGGCGCGGCCTAGTGTCGCTGGCGCCACTTGGAGTCCCAGTGGCGACGGCGCCGGTAGACATGTCTTCCGGCGATTCCCGCAGGGAGCAAGAAGAGGAAGAGGGCGAGGAGCGTGACTCGGAGGCGACCCCCGAGGGGATGGGGGAGAACTCCCCCTTGCGCAAGGCCGACATCCTCCGCACCTTGCCTGATGACGATGACGAGGCTGGCGTCCTCCCAGAGAGAGAGGAGCCGTCCGTGGTTTCGACGAGGGGCAGGTCGGCGCTGATCTCCCGGGATGACGCTCCTGCCCGGACATTGCCTGGAGCTGCTTCTGGTCCATCTGCTGCCCCTGCTTCTGCTCCTGGAGCCTGCGCACTTGCGCCTTAGGCTGCGAGGCTCTCATGCTTCAAGCTTAAGAAGCGGAGGAACTACGCCACGGTGGACCAGTTAGTGTTCTTGTCCTACCTTGTTCTTGCTTCTGTTGCTCATCCTTGACATTTCTCCGTTGTGCAAATAGGCCGACGCCCGCGGCGAAGAAGAGAAAGGAGGACGAGGTGGTATTGCTCGAGCCTAGATCGCCTCCTGGGGCCGCACCCCTCTCCATGGATAAGGGCAGTGACGGCGCTCGTGCTTCTCTAGCCCGATCAACCTCTCAATGCTTGGTGGAGCATCCTCTGGAGGAGTCAGCTCCCGTGGCCCCGCTGGCTCTGGAGGTGCCAATGTCCGGCTCGGGCGCTGGGATCCCCGAAGCTCAAGAGCTTCTGGCCTCCTAGGCCATGGTGACGACGTCGCCTCCTCCTCCTTCTGCCGCATTGCTGTCTCCGGGTCCTTCGGCCTCCCCTGACTTCCTGGAGTGCACTCTTTCTGTGATGACCCTACTGCGAGAAGATCTTCAAGGCACCGACCGTCGCCTGGTGGCCGGGCGCCAGGAGCTGGTCTCTAGCTGGCTTCTCTCCGATGTGTCTGTCCGGGCGATGCTGAGCCAGGCTGCTGTGGACTCCGAGAAGGACAAGGAGGCCGTCGCGCAAGCTGTGGCTGCCCGTGAGGTGGCGTTGAAGGATGCCAGGGCCGCCCAGGACTGCTGCCGGTCGCTGGAGGCTGAGCTGCAGACCGTGCGGAGGGAGCGCGCGAAAGAAGCCCGAGGACGCAAGGCAGAGGAGGAGAAGATGAAGGCCCGAGAGGACGCCGTCAGGGATCGCGACGCCGAGCTGGATCAGTTGGCGAAGGCGCAGGCCACGAAGCCAGCTGGCTAGAGGAGCTGGAGCAGAAGCTGAAGGCGGAGAATGTCGAGCTTGAAGCCAAGGCAAAGGTCCTGGATGAGGACTGTGCAGCCTTCAAGCTCCTCGAGGAGAGGTCTCGGATAACGCTGCGTTCACTCTACGAGAAGGGCTTGGAGGAGCCGCTGGCCGCCAGCGACGAGGGCCCCACCCAGCTGCCTCCTTATCTGGTCGATGCGCTTGAGGACGTCGTGAGCAGTATCGGCCCCATGGCAGAGTAAGAAGCCCGCGTTCTTTCCTCAACCGCACTGACGCGTGTCTTCAGCCACCTCCATATTCGCGATCCTGCCACCCATCTTAACGAGCTGCTGGAGCCTGTGGACGATGAGCATTGCGCGGCCGCTGCTGAGCCGTGAAGGGTCAGGTGGAGGCCCTGCTAAAGAAGTTCCGCGCCTTCGGTCCCGGGCCCCCGACCAGAGGTGCTACTGATCCTGCAACTTCGGCTGGTGGTACAGGTGAAGGCGACGCCGTTCAAGAAGAGGCATCCCTTGCAGGCGATGGCGGTGTCCAGGGATGACAGGATGACTTGCTGGTGGCTCCTTTCCTGCTTAGTTTCTGCAATATGCACCATGCCTTGTGGAGGCGTTAAACTCGCGTTTGGGTTCAGGAGAACAATATGTCTTGTAATATTTTCTTTGAAATTCTGCGGTTTCCTTTCCATTTGCTTTACATTCTACGTCAGCAGGGCCCGACCCCGTGCATACCTCAGCCACCATTGGGCTGTCCGGATCCCTAGGATGGACCAAGGAGTGAGGGGCTACGTGATCAGTTAGGCTCCCGAGTCGCGATGCTCAGGAGTCCCCTTCACACACAAACAACCTATAGAAAGGAGATCCAGGAGTAGGCCCAGTGTTCTATGTCGGCAGGGCCCGACCCCGCACATACCTCAGCCGCCATTGGGCCGTCCGGATCACCAGAACGGTCCAAGGAGTGAGGGGCTACGTGGTCAGTTAGGCTCCCGAGTCGCGATGTTCAGGAGCCCCCCTTGACATTCAAATGACCTTCGTACCTTGGCACCAATTGGGAGGGCGCGTGACGAACAGGTCCGAGGGACCTGGCAGGGTGGCGTATGCTTGGGCTTGACCCGAGCGCAACCCCCGTGCCCAGCCCCCCCCCCCCAAGGGGAGGTGTTGTGATGAGGCCAGACACTGAGCTCGGAGGCTCCCTGAGGTCGATGCGGCCTTGAGGCTGCCCTCGGTTGTTTATCACCAGCGCGGAGCATATATAGCGCTTCCACACTTGCACGGGCATAGCCACTCGTCGGCAGTGTCGACTGCCAGCGTGGAGCATGGTGCTTCCACTGGCACATGGGAGGGGACTCCGTACTGCGGAGACCCCTCGGGGCATGTACAGCCCCGCCCTGACATGTGGCTTGCACGACAGGGCTGGACGAGGTGTGTCTAGGCACTCGTGAGCCAACGCAGGACTCACGAGGCCCTACCTCAAGGCGGGTTGCGCCTAGTCTTGGTTCTTGATGGCTGTGGTGTTGCTGCGAGATGGTTAGGCAACCTGTGCCGAATGAATTTACTATAGCTATCGCATGAGAAGGCCAAGCACCAATGACCCCAGGAGGTGACATGAATGGGGCCGGCCCGCTAGACAGATCTCAGTCGTTGGATTTATCAATGCTGCAGGGACGGGCCCGAGCATAGATGCCGTGCCTAGCCTTCTTATGCGAAGGATCCTAAAAAAAGACGATCGGCGCGCGGCTCCCACGGTGGGTGACAATCAACCAGGTGATAACCATAGGTAGATTATGCACGAAAAGCAAACTAGCTTAGGTTAATGCAAGAATGATACACACCATTGGGTTGGACCCGATCGGCTTGGGGATGATGCAGCCCGAGGGGTGCCCCCAGCAGGGTGAACTAAAGACGTAAAGGGATACATGCCACAGGGACAGACCCATGCAGCCTGGGAATGATGCAACCCAGGGGGCGCTCCCAGATAAATAAACTTGGAAAATTTCACCTAGTTTGGTTGTTGAAGGAGTGTTGGGGTAGCTGAAGATGCATGGCGAAGAAGTCGCTCCTCACGAGCCGTCGAGACTCAGAGCCTCGGGAGGCTTTGGAGGCTCAGGTGACCTCCTGAGGACCGTCTCCATCTTCGCCAGGACTGCCTGATGCCTGGCCTCTTGACCTCGCAGTATGCTCCGCAGGTTGCGCTGGAAGGAGGCTACCACGCTCGGCAGTCTGAACGGCATGTGAACATAGCTGTGAGGTGAACGCTCACACTGCCCAGCACGCGAAGGCTAGAAGCGCTCCTGAGATGCGGCCCTATTGAGCCCTGGGATGTCGATGAAGACGTGTAGCTCACCTCCCTCGCCTGGGTGGGGAGCTACACTAGGTGGGCGGCAGTCGCCGCGTATTGCCCTTGCTTCCTGAAGCTCCTGAGTGGTCTTGATGATGAACTCCTGAGCGTCAGGCGCTCCTCACCCGGTGCCCTCCCGAGGGAAACTTGCCGCGAGGCACGCCTCCGTGTGGTGCCCGAGCGCCTCCCTAGTGATGCTGGCTAGGTCCGAGGCCCTCCAGAAGAGAGCCCCCGAGCCCCAGGCGCGGGCACCGATCCTGAGGTGGTGCCGTTGGAGGCGTGGGTCCCCTGAGGCCCAGTGCGGAGTAGCTGTTTCTTCTTGGGGTTGGCCTCAGGAGGGTACTATACAACCGCGCTGTCAGGGTCTTCGATTGTTGCAGCTTGGAAGGCACGCTCGAGGGAGCACACCGCATCTCTTTCTTCGCAGGGGACTATGATGATTCCGCCACTTCCCGGCATCTTGAGGATGTTGTAGCCATGGTGGGTGACAGCCATGAATTTGGCTAGCGCTGGGTACCCGAGGATGGCATTGTACGGCAGGCGGATGTGGGCGACGTCGAAGTCGATGAGCTCGGTGTGGTAGTTGTCGCGCTGACCAAAGGTGACAGGGAGACGTACTTGCCCTATCAGGGTGGTGGAGCCATCACTCACTCCTGAGAAAGTCTTGGTGGGCTGGAGCTGATCGTATGGCACTTGAAGGTTGTCGAACGTCTCGATGGACGGGACACTGAGCCCTGCGCCGCCGTCAACGAGGGTCTTGGTGACTTGGACATTGCTAATGACGGGTGAACAGAGCATCGGGAGAACGCCGGTGGTTTCCGCGCATTTGAGATGGTCCATCGAGCTAAAGGTGACGGCGTACTTGGACCATCTGAGCGGGCGCGTGGCCACGAGCTTGGGGAGGGCTGGCATTCACCTCGCGAGAGAACTGCTTGAAGATGCGCTAGGAGGCTGGGGCCTGAGCGCCACCCAAGATGCAGGCAATGGCGCGTGGCTCCTGGAAGCCCCCAGCCCCTTCGTCCTGTTGGTGGTCGTCGTTCCTCCTTGGTGGTGGCGGTACCGGAGGGAGACCAGGATTGCCCTGAGGACGGTCCTCGCGAGGCTAGTCCCTCCAGGCGCCCTCACGAGGCTGGTCCTACCAGTGGTCCTCACAAGGCTGATCACACCACTCCTGGCGGGCCCCATGGTCGTCCCAACGTCCTCCACCTCATCCACCTCCTCGATCGTAGCCCCAGTCGTCACGCTCAGGGCGTCGACCAAAGCGTCCATCTCGAATGGTCCTGAGCTCTTGACAATCGTTGGTGTTGAGGCTGCGCACGCTGTGGAAGGCGCAGAATGTATGGCTGCCCTTGGGCGACTCGGGAAGGTCTCGTCCGCGCTTGGTGTCTGGATCTGCCGCGAGTATGGCCACCCCTTTGTGCTTCACGTCCTTGACCTTGGCCTTCTTCTCCTCTGGATCCGCAGCAGGGAGCTCAAGGAGGGAGAGACGCCCCTCCTCAGCTCTTGCACACTTTGTCGCTATGTTGAACAGCACGATAGTCGTGCATAGCTCCTCATGGATGGCGAGCTCCTCCTTCATCTTGATGTCATGGAAGCCATCGGAAAACACTGAGATGATGGCCTCATCCGTCACCTTGGGGATCTTAAGGCGCACGCTGTTGAAGCGCTGGATGTACTTCTGCAGGGTCTCTCCCAGCTGTTGCTTGATGTGGCACAGGTCACCCGTGGCCGGGGGGCGGTCGCGAGTGCCCTGGAAGTTGGCGACGAAGTGGTCGCGCATCGCATCCCAGGAGGAGATCGAGCCCGGGGGCAGGTTCAGGAGCCATGAGCGGGCACCGTCCTTGAGAGCCATGGGGAACCAGTTCGCCATGACCTTTTCGTCGCCGTTGGCGGCCTCAATGCTCAGCTCGTAGAGCTGCAAGAACTCCGCAGGTTCGCGGGTGCCGTCGTAGCGAGGAGGAAGATTCGGCTCAGGAGTGAAGGCGCGGCAGCGCGCCGTGGCCACTAGGGCCCGTCATGGTGGTTGAGCTTGATCTTGGTGTCCTTGTGCGTCCACGGCAAGTGGCGCATGGCCCTGCCGCGGCAAGCGATCCTAACATGGCGGTGGTGCGAGTGGTGGAGCGTTTTCTTGCGGACGAGGAACCTCTTGGCAGCTTCTTTCTTCGTGCGCAGGTGCACGGCGTGGTGGATCACGCCGCGGGACCGCACATCTTGGAGCGAGGACACCGTCTTGATGTGGAGGAGGCGGAGGCACTCCATGAGCCACGTGTCTTGGCGCGCGGGCACCGTCTTGATGCGAAGGAGGCGGAGGCCCTCTGTAAGCCACATCGCTCGCAGCCGGGGGCGGGCGAGGCAGCAAGAGGGATGGTGCAGGAGAGTCCCCCACAGCGCTGACGAGCTTGGCAATGCGGTCCAACCAGTCCTCGTAGAGGCTGTCGACCGGGCGGTAACGCAGGAGCTCACATCCCATGAGCAGCACGGCCTGCGCGGCCGTGGGTGCGCGACAAGCGTGAGACGATGAACTGACCGGAGTCAGCGACGGGGTGGCGATGCGGCCGTCTCGCCGCACGAAGGGGTGTAGTGAGGAGGCATGCTGCCCGTTTGTCGCCGGGCCAGTAGCGGCATTGGCGGCGGGTGACGGAGAACGACGTGGAGGCCCACCGACAGGGGCTTTCTGACCGACGCGGGTGGCTAGAGCGGCCCGGCGCTCAGCGCGGGCCCGGCAAGCATCGACCATGGCTTGGTGAAGTGGCGACGCACGGATTGACAAAAGGGGAAGCTTCAACGCTCCCCTACCTGGAGCACCGAATGTTGGATTTCAGGTTCCGGTAAAGCCCTTGAAGTTCGAACACTAGGGTGCGCATGGAGATCTTTCCCCCTTCTAGCTCGCACACATCATGATCTCACGGCCTAGCTCGATGAACCCAAAGAACAAGAGACATAAGAGTTTGTACTGGTTCGGGCCACCGACGTGGTGTAATACCCTACTCCAGTGTGGTGTGGTGGATTGCCTCTTGGGCTGAGGATGAACAGTTACAAGGGAAGAACAACCTCCTGAGGAGAGGTGTTCTTGTGCTTGGTGGGCTTGAGTGGTTGAGGATGGTCTTGATGATCTGTCTCTAGATGAGCCGACCCCCCCCCTCTTCTGTGGTGGTTAGTCCTATTTATAGAGGCCCTGGTCCTCTCCCCAAATATTGAGCAGGAAGGGATCCCACAACGGCCAAATTCGGAGGGAGACAACTAGTAGAAGTTATCCTGACTAAAGGTGGTCTTTGTCTATGAAAGGCTCTCGTGGTGATTCCATCTCGGGCTCCACGGTGACCTCCATCATGCCCTATTGCTGGTCTTGGTCTCGTTGCACCGATATGGAAACCTTTGCCTGATGCCTCAGGACTCCTCGCCTGTGCTTGCTCGTTTAGCACCAAAGAGGAAACGAGGACATTTCGCGCGTTGGTGCCCGCCTGGCTCCAGTCGTCATGGCTTGCGTCATAGAAACCTCGCGAGGTGTCCCTTGACTTGATCTCTCCACCCCTCGCGAGCCGGCCTGGTGGGGCCACCCCTGAGGAGGTCTTGCATCGTCTACCTCGTGAGGCTTGGCCCCTTGCGAGGGTCTTGAGTGTTTGCTGGTGAAGATGGGCCGTATAGGGCCGCTGGTGGAGCCACGCCGCGGGCCGGAGGCAGGCAAGTCTGGGGACCCCCATTTCCAGGACGCCGACAGTCTCCAGTTTTTCTTGCCGCTAGTCTCTGTCACCGTCAACGGGGATCTCACCGCCGTTGCCGCTATAGTGAGTTCGTCGTCAAGTTAGGGTACGAAATTGACCTCTTTGTGCGCTCCATTATTCCGATTCTTGCACAAAGATCTTTGCCATTGTTCTTACCACGAATGAGATCAATCTATCCTCCGTAAAATTCCATTAGTATAGATTTGATGCAAAAACGTAGGGTTATGTTTCTGTCGAACTCATCTCGGACCGACCGATCTAAGGATCTCGGTGTGACCAATTTGGCTCGGGCTATTGCACAAGTACAACTCGTCTGACCGAAGTGTACTAATCGGTGTGACCGAAATCACTTACTTTGTGAAACCCTAGCATCTCAGAGTCACCGAACTGCATTTCGGTCTGACCGAAACCGTATGTTTAGACACTGGTTGTGCTTCGGTGTCACCAAGTTTGTAATATTGGTAGCTCCAAAATGCTTTCTGTAGAAAACTAAAATTAAGTTTTCATCTCAATATTTTTGCAAAATAGTTGTACTTTGTGATGCTCATCCATTCTATCTATACCCAACTATACATAGGGTCAGTTTTAGACATGTCAGAGGGTAGTGACAGCCAGAACAGGTCTGAAGAGAAAGTAAACCTCAGTGAGGGCACTGGTCCCTCAAGCAGCTATGATGATGGTAGCAGAAGCACTCCAAGAAACTTGCCTAAGGCTGCTACTTGGCAAAGGTAGAAGAGAGCTTCAGAATCCGAGGATGAGGATTTTGTCATTAAGGAGGAGGTCACCTCCAAGAAAAAGGTGCACAAGAAAGAGTATGATGCTGCTGCCACAAAGCCTAAGCAGTCATAGAAAGCTCCTACCAAGGGAGTTTCAATGTCAAAAGCCAGAGCCTCCACTCAAGAAACCAAGGTGTTCACTCTTGAACTAAGAGAGGAAGAGTCCACTGGAGGAAAGAAGAGGAAGGAGAGAGTCAAGAAGACTATTTCCAGAGTTATTGGCAAACCTTCCATGCTGAGAAGATCAGGTGAAGAGGAGGAGGAGGAAGAGCTAGCTACACCTCCATCAAAGACTCAGAAGCTCATGGGGGATGCTATAAGGACTGGGGCTGCTCAATCTAAACCCAAGTCGGCCCCCAAGCCTCCAACTCAAGCTCAAGCTCCAAAACCATCTGCAACCAAGAGATCCACCAGAAACATATCTATTGCTGAGAAGAACGAGGCCCCAGTGCTTGAGACTCAAGAAGATGAACGAGGCCCCAGTGCCTGAGTGCACTCCAGATCATAGTGATGATCATCTAGTGGCTGAAAACATGAAGGAATGGAAGGATGCAGTCGTCTTCTGGGAATGGGGGTACCTAGACTTGCCTGCCTGCAGCCCATGGCATGGCTCCATCGATGGCCCAGTATGGCCGAGCTTCAACATCAACAACTCAAGACCCTCGCGAGGCGGATGACACCAAGGCCTCCACGGGAGCGGCCTCCTCAGGCTGGCTCCCGAGGAGTGGAAATTCCTATGCAAGCCTCACCTCGTGAGGATCGGATGACGTGAGCCATGACGACAAAGGCCAGGCGGGCGCCAGCGGGTGTAGTGTACTAGTTTCCTCTTTGGTGCAAAGGAGGCGAGCGTAGACGCGGAGTCCCAAGGAATCAGCCAAAGGTTTCCATTTTGATCCAACAAGACCAAGACCGCTAGGATGGCAGGACGGAGGTCATCGCCGAGCCCACCATAGCGTCACGACCAGAGGCTTTTGTAGGCGAAGACTACTTTTGTCAGGATAGCATGTACTAGTTGTCTCCCTTCGAATTTGGTCGTTGTGGGAAAACTTCCCGCCTTCATTTTGGGAAGAGGACCAATGCCTCTATAAATAGGGCCTAGCCACCACCATAGAGGGGGCGGGCGGATCTGAACTAGAGAGATTATCCTCTCCCTCGCCAACTCAAGAACACACCTCCTGAGGTTGTTCCCCACTGTACTAGTTCATCCTCAACCCCTCGAGGCCAATCCAGCACAAAGCAGGAGTTGGGTTTTACACCGTAAGGTGGCCCGAACCTGGGTAAACTATTGTATCTTGTTTCCTTCCTGTTCATCAAGCTAGGCTGAGAGATTGGCGAGTAGACAGACTGGGGAGGTTGAGTTCTTCGCACGCACCCTAGAGTTTGAACATCTCAAGGGTCTGCGGAACCGGAAATCTGACATTTGGCATGCCAGGTAGGGGTGTGTCGGGCCTCTCTTCCTCCAGTCGATTCGCCACCACCTCGCCATTCCCATGGCTGATGCTCCGAGGGCTCACGTTGAGAGCTGGGTTTCTCGGCGTACCCGAGCAGTGTCGTCCGCCCAAGAGGATCTCCACTCCGTGCTCCCCGCGACCTGCGCGCTGCCCAACGTCACCGGTCGCGGGCGGCGTGGACCGCCGCCGCCCGCCATCGCACCATGACATGCTCATGCCACCATGCGATCTTCGAGCTATGCCGCAGCGTCACTGCTGCACACTCGCCGTGCTCATCGTGGCATGAGAGCTGCTACGATGCCGAATGACGGAAGGCGGCCGCGATGCCCTGCTAGAGCGGGTCGCCGAGATACTCGATGTCGCCTGCAGGGGCGTGGCACCCTTATGTACCATGCCTACATCACAAATGGTGTCGGGGCCTGTATCGGCCGTCATCAAGTCCGCGCGCCCCTCCTTGGAGCACCTGGGGAGCCCGACGACACCAACCTAACCCGCAGTGCCGCTCCTCCTACCCAAGGTGTGCCACCCCCAGGCGAGGCAAGCTTGGGCGGTCCCTCTTGGGGCCGCGCCAGGGCGCCATCCTACGACCATCGAAACCCGGTGCCTGGCCTGGTGGCCAACAGCACAGGACAGCCAGGCGGCGACCTTGGCGCGATAATTTCAGATGCCTACGTGCCTTCCATGGTGGACCCGCGATACACGTCGAGAGAAGGCCCCAGCCAGTTCCGAGGCTCTCCACGAGCCGCCCGGGAGCTTCATGGACGTCTTCAACGACAACAGCCACTGGGTACAACCAATATCTTAGGAGCACGATTACGCTAACCATGGACCGCAGGTGAACCAAGCCATGACGGCAGCTAGGAACCGCAAGGCAGTGGCCTCACTGCCGGCAGGAGGGGTGCACTGGGGGCTATGCGGGGGGAGCCCGGAGCCAGGGCCTCCCCTGCGCCGCACGGAGCAAGGTGCTGCAGGGAGGTAGGTCCTCTGCCGAGGAAGGCGCCAATGAGCCCTTCCCCCTGACGGAGGGCCTCCGGCCGCCGAGGGCACCGCCAGCGTCCCCCTTGCCCGTTGGTATCGTGCTGGTTTTCGGACGCCCCAACGGTGGTCAGGGGAGGTGCAGGGCGGGGCCCTTGCCAGGCGCCATGAAGCAAGGCCCAATGCTTGTGAAGGTCTCCGCTCGTGACACTCTCACGTAATAATGACTTGGGCTATACATGCCCCAGAGTCTCCTGTGTGCCGCCCTCAGGCCTCACGGGGGCTCCCATCCATGTCCAAGTGGAAGCACCATGATCCGAACTGGTCGTTGACATTGTCCCCCAATGACTATGCCCACGCCCAGTGGAAGCACTTAGCTCTGTGCTGGTCGTTAGGCACCGGACGCGGCTGTTTGCTTTTGCTCTCTTTCTCTAACCAACTTGCCTTCTTTTGGAATGATATTTGGAGTTTCTTTCGTTTGTCAAAAACGGGGGGAGTTTTCTTGCTCGTGGTGATTTCTTGCTTTCTAGCTTCATGTTTAAGAGTGAGGCTCATGCCCGCCACCCCCTACGAGCGCCCCGCGAGCAGGGGATAGGCGTGGTATGCATGCGTCGGGTATGCTTGGGCTAGCCGAGGTAGCGCTAAGGCACCCCTACGGTCAAGGATGCAACCGCCTCAGGGCCACTGCGCGCACACCTTGTTGTAATCCGGCAACCGGCTCCTCACGAGGCTCCTTGGGCAGGCCAGTGGTCCCCTCAGGAGGGCCGAAACCTCACGAGCCCCTCGGGGCTCACCTCAGGAGGAGGGTGCTTCTACAATGAAAGGGCCCCCTCGGGATCCACAAGACCAGAGATAATCCGTGACAACTACTCCCCTCCCAGGTCCACGGCGACACATTTCAAACCCTATTTTAAGGCATATTGTCATGTCATACATTATAAGGGCCCCCCTTAGAAAATGCTTTCATGCCCCACAAGTTCGTGCCCGAAGGTTTTTTCATACATGTCAGAGCAAAAAGGAAATACAGGCCTAGCTAGACGCGCTACTTCCGATGTCATCTTCATCGCCTCCATCTGCGCCACCTGTACTGTCGCTGGAATCGTCCTCATCGTCGCCATCAGCATCGCCCCATCGGCTGCAATCATGACCGTGTCATCCTTGGGAGCGAACTCCGTGACCAGGTCGTCCACATGGTCGTCCACCCAGCCCGCCAGGTTGTCTTCGATGACCCGGGGCATGGGGGCTATGGCGGCGTCAAAGTCGAAGTGAGGGTCAAGGCTGAGGAGGTGACTAAAGACTTATGAGAAGGCACCCTCGAGAAGGCCATGGCTTCTCTCTCCAACGAGCTGGTGAGCCATCGCGGTTTGGTCTTCCAGGCGGGTCATGTTCTGGGTAAAGAAGCGCAAATGGTTGGTGCCATCATCCTCATTCAGATGGGCAACGCTCTCTTCGCAGATGGTGCGCAAAACCTGGTTGGCCCTGACCCTGAGGGCCTGGAGCATCGAGGAACGCTCATGCGACATCGTCCGACAGAGGCACGCCTCATTCTCAGTCTGCTCTGCGCGGGACACAACGACCTCAACCTATTGCTGAAGTGAAGACAGGTCAGTTTGAGCAGAGGCCAGGTCGGCCTGGGTGGTAGCCAGAGCCTCCTTGATAGCCTTCTCACGCTGTTCCGCCACATCCAGCTTCATCTTGAGGGCGGTAGTCCTGCCCTTAAGCTCAGCCTCCAGGAGCTCCAACTTCAGCCGGTGCTCGTCAACAAGAGCTGTGCGAGCCTTCGCCAGCCTTTGGTCGGCCTCCTGCTGGATCTTGGCCTCCTGAGTGGCGACGGCGTCCTCAGCCATGGCTACCTGGTGCTCCCTCACCTCCAACCGCTCAAGCTTCAGGCTGCGCTCCAAGAACTCCAGCGCTAGCGCCTCCTCGCATTCCCAGACCTCCTTCTCATCGGAGGAAGCCTCGCTCAATGATGCTACCAGGGCGGCCTTGCACGCTTGGATCTGCAACTCGAGGGCGGTCTTCGAAGCATGAATCTCCTGCTCCCTCTCCTCGACCGCCTCACGATGGTGGTCAGCGTCCTTGGCTTCCTCATGAGCACGGGCGCAATGTCGGATTTCGGGTTCTGGCAGACCCTTGAGGTTCGAACACTGGGGTGCGCGCGGAGATTTCGCCTTCTGGCTACCTGCACCCCTCCGCCTCGCTGAGATCTAAGCTATGGAAAGAACAGCACAAGAGACACAGGGTTTATACTGGTTCGGGCCACCGTTGTGGTGTAATACCCTACTCCCGTGTGTGGTGTGGTGGATTGCCTCTTGGGCTGATGATGATGAGCAATACAAGGAAGAACAGCCTCGCGAGGGTCTGTTCTTGGTTGGGAGGATGAACTGCTAGGGGGAGTTCAGTCACCCTTCTCTCTCTCTCTTCTCGATTCTCTCTCTGATTTCCGATCCTCTCTCTGATTTCCGATCCCTCTCTGATTTTCCCATTCCTTCACCCTGTGGGTGGCTAGTCCTATTTATAGGCAAAGGCCCTGGGCCTCTTCCCAAATATTGAGCGGGAAGGGCGCCAACAATTGGCCATTTTGAAGGGGAACATCGGGTACACTTATCCTGACTAACGTTGGTCCTCGCCTGCCAAAGGCTCTGGTGGTGATGCTCGCTTGGGCTCCACAATGACTTCCTTCCTGCCGTTGGACTGGTCTTGGTCTCGTTACACCGAAATGGGTGCCTTTGCTTGATGCTCCCGCCTGCGCTTGCTCCCTTTGCACCAAAGAGGAAAGGAGGACACTGCGCGGGCTGGCGCCCGCCTGGCGCCCTTGGTCGTCATGGCTTGCGTCACGGGCACCTCGTGAGGTACCCTGCCTTGATCTCTCCGTCTCCTCGCGAGCCAGCCTGATGTAGTCGCGCCTGAGGGAGCTCCGTGTCGTCCGCCCCACGAGGCTTGGCCCCTCGCGAGGGTCTTGGGTTTGCGTCGATGAAGACGGGCCGTGCTGGGCCCCCTTTGAGCCACGCCGCAGGCCGCAGGCAGGCAAGTCTGGGGACCCCCGTTCCCAGAATGCTGACAGTAGCCCCCGGGCCGAAGGCGCGCCCGGACTTGGCCGTGCAGGGAGGCGAAAGGGCAAGGGTGAAGCACCGCGGGCCGTAACAGCCTGCGGCCGTGGGCGCCGCGTGGCGGTTGATTGGGCGTGGGCGTCTCCACTTCTCCATGGCGCCTCGGCAACTGCACGGATCGGACAAGTCCCTGCATGCAAAGCAGGTCATGATTACCTGCGATCATGGAGGTCAGCGGTTGGCCTTCGCCGGCCATAAGTACGAAACGGCGCGCACCCTTCCAGTCCATCCCTCCTTGCTTCTCCTTCTTCCCGGTCCTTGCTCCGTCTTGCTGCGATGTCTCCGATCCGCCAGTTCTCGTCGGCAGAGAAGGGAAAGGCTCCCCGAGAGGAACCAGACCCGCTCCCGCCGAAGAAACGGCTCACCCTCCGCGGCCGAGACGAGGGGGCCCATCAGGTGGTGTCGAGGCCATGGTGCGAGCGGGCACCGCCGGGGTTCCCGTTTCCCTTGTACGCCCACATCGAGGGCCCTGAAGGAGTTGATGCTGATCGCCACGGGCGGCGCCACCGTCGGCGCCAACGGGTCATGAAGGTGTGGGTCGTCCCTCCTGGGGTCCACACTAAGGGCTCCTCCCGAGAGTTCGTGCTCCGCGCCGCTATGCCTCCTCAGTCTTGGATTCGCCTTGCTCCCTTCTTCGCCTCCATCATCCCACAGGGAGAACTCTTGGAGCTTTGGCTGCAGCACGCCGGCTGCAGCACCCTCGCGACCGAAGCAGAGGTCGCGGTCGTTGCTCCGGGCGAGGTCTTCATGACTCGAGGCTAGAGCGAGATCGCCCGGGTTTGCAGGACAAGAGGCGCCTTCGCGATCCACTTGGAGTACGACGGTGCTTCGGTGATGTTCTTCAAGGTCTTCGATGCGAACAGGCACCGGCTGGAGTGCTGCCCCGGGAGAGGTGGTCGGGACCCTGCTACGGCGAGGACTGGGCCCGCCGACCGCTCCCTTGGCGGCTCCTCAGGCGGCGGAGGCATCGGAAGTTCCAGCGACTTCGGCGAGCTCGTCGCGACTCCGGTGACGAGCGACGATAGCTACGAGCCCCCGAGCCAGTGCCGCTCCTGGAGTAGGGCAGGCTCATCAGGCCGTCGCCGACTCTGGTCTAGATGGGGTTGGCGCCGGTGCTTGATGGTCCACTGTTGATGATGGCGTCTTTTCCAGGGGCACGTGTAGTTAGCGTCCCTTTAGGATTTGTTCCCTGCGAGGAATCAAAGATGCGTCCCGTGGGGGCTTGTAAGGTGCCTGTGATCCTGTTTTGTTAATATAACCCTTGTCGTAGAACTGTGCGAGTTGCTCATTCCGTTTTAGCTCAGTTCTCCCTTTCGAACCTCACGAGGGCTTGGTGCTCTGCGCCGACAGGTCCCAATCCCAAGGCGGCTTCAGCCATCGCTGGTATCCCAGGTCGCGATGCCATGGTCAAGGCCAGGAGGTGAGCGACCCGGGTTCCGGTAAGAGACCCTGAGTCGCGATGCTCAGGAGGTCCCCTTTGGCGCTCAAGCAGCCGTTGTTCGGTGAGAAAGGGGAGCGGTGTTGCTAACATGGGATTGCATTAGGTGCGGGGATGGTGCCACGGTAGCTGGTGCTTCAGGGTGGTGACTTATCTCGAGAATCAGGGGCCGTTCTCTGGTGTGTCGCCGGGTCCATGCATCGGCAGGCGTGAGGTTGCTCGGCGAGGTCCTCGTGTGTCCCTCCCCTCTCGCCTTTGCTCCCCTTTCTGCTCTACGTCATCGGGTCCTGGCCCTCGAGCGAGTCTCAGCCGTTGCTGGTATGCCAGGTTGCGATGCCGTCGACAAGGCCAGAGGGTGAGGGCTGGAGAGCCAGTAGGAGCCCTAAGTTGTGATGCTCAGGCACCCCCCCCTTTAACGTGCAAGCGCTTCACGCGGATGAGAGTGAAGGAGACACCGCAAGGGCCTCGGCTGACGCAGCTCCTGTCCTGCCTTTAATTCCTGCACATGTATCATGCCTCGGGGAGGCATTTAAACTTGCGTTTGGCATTGAGATAACAGTGTGGACTGTAATATTTGCTTTTGAATTCCTTGAAATTTGCGCTTTTCCTTCCTACTTGCTTATGTTCTACGCCGGCAGAGCCCGGCCCCGTGCATACCTCACCCAGTGTTAGTCCTGACCGGAAACCAGGATGGGGCCAAGGAGTGAGGGGCTACGTGACAAGTTAGGCTCCTGAGTCGCGATGCTCAGGAGTCCCCCTTGGCGCACAAACAGCAAGTAGCGAGGTATGATGTGGGTGGATCTACCGTTCTACGTCTGCAGAGCCCGGCCGCGCGCATACCTCAACCGCCGTTAGCCTTTCGGAACTAAGGAGTGATGGGCTACGTGACCAGTTAGGCTCCTGAGTCGCGATGCTCAGGAGTCCCCCTTGACGCTCAAACGGCCTTCGTACCTTGGCTCCGCTCGGGGAGAGACGCGTGATGAACCAGGCCCGGGGGGGCCTGGCTGGGTGGTGTGCATCTGGGCATGACCCAGGCGCAGCCCTCGTGCCCAGCCCCCTCGCGCGGCACTCCCGAGGGGAGGCATTACGATGAGGCTAGACACTGAGCTCTGGGCTCCCTGAGGTTGATGCGGCCCGGGGGCCGCCCTCAGTTCTTTATCACTAGCACGGAGCATAGCGCTTTCGTATGTGTACGGGCATAGCTGCCCCTCGGTAGTGTCGTCAGCCAGCGCGGAGCATGGTGCTTCCACTGGTACGTGGGAGGGGGCTCCCCTCCAGGAGGAGCCCCCGGAGCGTGTACAGCCCCGCCCTGACACGTGGCTGGCACGGTAGGGCCTGGCGAGGTGTATCTGGGCACCCGTGAGCCAGCGCGGGACTCACGGGGCCCTACCTCTACGCGGGTTGCGCCTGGCACTGGGCCTTATCTTGTGATGTGTCCCTGCAAATTTGGTTAGATGCCGGCACTCTACGTCCTCGGGTCCCGGCCCTCGAGCTGGTCTCATCCGTCGCTGGTATGCCAGGTCGCGATGCCGTGGACAAGGCCAGAGGGTGAGGGCTGGAGAACCAGTAAGAGCCCTGAGTCGCGATGCTCAGGTACCCCCCTTTAACGTGCAAGTGGTCGGCATGGAGAAGAAGAGGTGCCGTGGATAGGCATCAAATAATCAAGCATGTTGGGTCGAACGCATAGCCGGAAATAAACGCAAAAGGGGTACATACCGCTCGGTCTGGCCCGAGCGACTTGGGGGATGATGCAGCCCGAGGGGCGCCTCCAATAAGGTAAGCTAACAACATGGAATAAAAGGGATACATGCCGCAGGGACGGACCCACGCGGCCTGGGAATAATGCAGCCCTGGGGGGCGCTCCCAGCTGGAAGTGAAACTTGAAAGATGTCACCTGATGATGTTGAGGACGAAGGAGTGTTGGTGTAGCAGACTCGGTGGGCTGCAGAAGCCGATCCTCACGAGCCCCAGGCCCAGGGGCCTCGGGAAGCTCCGGAGGCACTGGTGGTTCCTTGCGGACCATCTCCATCTCCGCCAGGGCTCTGGAATGCCTGGCCTCTTGAGCCTCCATGATGCCCATCGTGAGGCACTGGTACGTGGCAGCCGCGTTCGGCAAGCCATAAGGCATGCGAACGTAGCTGTGGGGTGGACCTTCGCAGCGCCCCACTCGCGAGGGCCAGAGGCGCTCCAGAGAGGCGACTCGATTGAGCCCTGGTATGTCGATGCAGACGCGTAGCCCACCATCGTCGCCTGGATGGGGAGCCACAGCTGGTAGGCGGCGGCCGCCTCTCATTACTCTTGACTCCTGTAGCTCCTGAATGGCCTTGCTGACGAACTCTCCTGAGGGTCTGGCTCTCCTTCCTTTACTCCTTCCTGAGGGAAATATGCTTCGAAACACGCCTCCATGTGGTGCCCAAGCGCCTCCCTCGTGACCTTAGCCAGGTCGGTGGCCCTCCAGGGGAGAGCCCCCGAGCCCTGCCTGAGGAGGGCGCCGGGCGAGCTTTCCTATGTGATGGAAGGAGGTTCCGTCTGGGCAGGCGCGGGCCCTAAGGGGCCTGCCTCCTGAGGGGCCGGGCCGGACGATGTCTTCTTCTTCTTAGGGGCGGTCTCGGGAAGCCTCCTGCTTCCGCGATCCGGGTCTTCCAGTGACGCGGCCTGAAAGGCTTGTTCTAGGGAACACACCGCGTCCTTCTCTTCACAGGGCACCGTGATGACTCCACCACTTCCTGGCATCTTTAGGACGTTGTAGCCGTGGTGAGTTACGGCCATGAACTTGGCCAGCGCTGGGTACCCAAGGATGGCGTTGTACGGCAGGCGAATGTGAGCGACGTCGAAGTCGATGAGCTCAGTGCGGTAGTTGTCGTGTGCCCCGAAGGTGAATGGGAGGCGGACCTGCCCAATCGGGACCGTGGAGCCATCGGTGACTCCGGAGAAAGGCTTGGTCGGCTGAAGCTGGTTGTAGGGCACATGGAGATTGTTGAATGTTTCCACGGACAGGACGTTGAGCCCTGCCCCGCCATCGATGAGGGTCCTGGTGACCACCACGTTGCTGATGATTGGGGAACAAAGCATCAGGAGGACTCCGGCTGTAGCTGCACAGTTGAGCTGATCTGCTGAGCTGAACGTGATGGCGCACGCCGACCACCTGAGAGGGCGTGTGGCTTCCAGCTTGGGGAGGACTGCATTCACTTCGCGGGCGAACTGCTTGAAGATGCGTTGAGAGGCTGGGGCTTGAGCCCCGCCCAGGATGCAGGCGACTGCGCGCGGCTCCTAGAAGCCCCCAGCCCCCTCGTCCTGATGGCGGTCCTCGTTTCTCCTTGGCTGCGGCGGCAGCGGAGGGAGGCCTGCGTTGCCTTGCGGGCGATCCTCGCGAGGCTGATCCCTCCAGTCTCCCTCGCGAGGCGGGTCTTGCCAGCGCTCCTCGCGAGGTTGATCGTGCCACCCTTGGTGCGGGCTGCGGTCTTCCCAGCGTCCTGCGTTCCTTCCTCCTCCTCGACCGTAGCCCCGGTCACCGCTGTCGGGGCGACGGCCGATCCTTCCTTCTCGCATGGCTCGGAGCTCTTGACATTCGTTAGTGTTGTGGGTGTGGAGGTCGTGGCACACACAGTACCGAATGCCCTTGGGAGGTTCGGGCAGATCTCTTCCCCGCTTGGTGTCTGGTTCTGCCGCGAGCACGGCAGCCCCCTTGCGCTTCACATCCTTGGCCTTGGGCTTCTTCTCTTCTGGGTCTACGACAGGCAGCTCGAGGAGGGAGAGATGCCCTTCCTCAGCCCTGGCACACTTGGTTGCCAAGTTGAACAACTCCAAGGAAGTGCACAGGTCTTCATGCATCGCCAGCTCCTCCTTCATCTTGACATCGCGCACGCCGTCGGAGAAGGCTGAGATGCTGGCCTCGTCGGTCACCTTGGGAATCTTGAGGCGTACATTGTTGAAGCGCTGGATGTACTTCTGCAGGGTCTCTCCGGGTTGTTGATCGATGTGGCGCATGTCGCTCACGGCGGGTGGCCGGTCGCGAGTACCTTGGAAGTTGGCGATGAAGCGGGTGTGCATCTCATCCCAGGAGGAGATCGTGCCTGGGGCCAGGTTCAGGAGCCAGGTGCGGGCCCCGTCCTTGAGCGCCATGGGAAACCAGTTCGCCATGACCTTCTCGTCTCCATTGGCAGCTTCGATGCCCAGCTCATAGAGCTGGAGGAACTCCGCAGGGTCGGCCGTGCCGTCGTAACGAGGAGGCAGGTCTAGCTTGAACTTGCCGGGCCACGCGACACTGCGTAGCTCGGCAGTGAATGCACGGCAGCCTGCTGTGGCCACGGGAGGCCTTGGGTGACGAAGAGCTTGGTCTTGCATGCCCCCACGCGCTGCAGCTGGGAGCAGCATGGGGTCTTGACGCGCGGGGGCAGGAGCTGGAGTAGGGAGCGCCCGGGCAGCTTCTTGCGGGCGAGGGACTTCTTGGCAGCTCTGCTCTTGCCGCGCTGGCACCTGACGGAGCGGGTTCCACCCAGGGGCCACGCGCCTTGGAGCCATGGCGCCTTCTTGAGGAGGAGGCAGCCGGGGCGCCGCCGGAGCTTCGTCGCTCGCGCGGGGCGGGGTGCGGTGCAGCGGAACGGACGGCGCAGGAGAGCCCCCTGCGGCGCGGACGAGCTCGGCGACGCGGTCAAGCCATTCTTCGTGGACGTCGTCGACGGGATAGTAGCGCAGGAGCTTGTTTGCCGTGATGAGCGTAGCTCGAGCCTCCATGGGTGCGCGGAGCGCGCGGGACGAAGAACCAGTTGGGGTGAGCGAGGGAGTAGCGGTGCGGCCGTCTTGCCGCACGGACGGATGCTGAGACGACGCTTGCTGCTCGTCCCCCACCGGGACGGTGGCGGTGATGACGGCAGGTGACGGGGAATGGCGAGGACGCCTGCCGACAGGAGCCGTCTGGGCGACGCGGGAAGCGAGAGTGGCCCGGCGCTCGGCGCGGGCCCGACGAGCGTCAGACATGGACGCGATGGTCGGAGGAGAACGGGGTGGTGGAAGACAAATTCCGGCGCACCCCTACCTGGCGCGCCAAATGTCGGATTTCGGGTTCCGGCAGACCCTTGAGGTTCGAACACTGGGGTGCGCACGAAGATTTCGCCTTCTGCCTACCTGCACCCCTCCGCCTCGCTGAGATCTAAGCTATGGAAAGAACAGCATAAGAGACACAGGGTTTATACTGGTTCGGGCCACCGTTGTGGTGTAATACCCTACTCCAGTGTGTGGTGTGGTGGATTGCCTCTTGGGCTGATGGTGATGAGCAATACAAGGAAGAACAGCCTCGCGAGGGTCTGTTCTTGGTTGGGAGGATGAACTGCTAGGGGGAGTTCAGTCACCCTTCTCTCTCTCTTCTCGATTCTCTCTCCCATTTCCGATCCTCTCTCTGATTTTCGATCCCTCTCTGATTTTCCCATTCCTTCACCCTGTGGGTGGCTAGTCCTATTTATAGGCAAAGGCCCTGGGCCTCTTCCCAAATATTGAGCGGGAAGGGCGCCAACAATTGGCCATTTTGAAGGGGAACATTGGGTACACTTATCCTTACTAAAGTTGGTCCTCGCCTGCCAAAGGCTCTGGTGGTGACGCTGGCTTGGGCTCCACAATGACTTCCTTCCTGCCGTTGGACTGGTCTTGGTCTCGTTGCACCGAAATGGGTGCCTTTGCTTGATGCTCCCGCCTGCGCTTGCTCCCTTTGTACCAAAGAGGAAAGGAGGACACTTCGTGGGCCGGCGCCCTCCTGGCGCCCTTGGTCGTCATGGCTTGCATCACGAGCACCTCGTGAGGTACCCCGCCTTGATCTCTCCGCCTCCTCGCGAGCTAGCCTAATGTGGCCGTGCCTGAGGAAGCTCCGTGTCGTCTGCCCCGCGAGGCTTGGCCCCTCGCGAGGGTCTTGGGTTTGCGTCGATGAAGACGGGTCGTGCTGGGCCCCCTTTGAGCCACGCCGCAGGCCACAGGCAGGCATGTCTGGGGACCCCCGTTCCCAGAACGCCGACACGCAAGCCTCACGAGAGTCTGCGAGGGACACCGCGGCGCTCGTGCGGGCACGCTCGTGCTGAAGATGACCAAGGTTGATGGCGACCTTCAGCTGCCGCCAGTCGTGCACCAAGCGGAGGTCCTCCATCTCAAGACGGGTATGGACATCAGCGAGCTCTTCTCCAAGCTGTCTCAACGCGCCCATCGCCTCGCGGAAAAGCTCATGACGAATGGCACTACGCTCGCGCGTGAGCCCCAGCGCGCGGCCAAGCTCATCCTCCGAGCCGGGGGCTGCTGGGAAGGCCTGGAGTGGCTCGCCTGCCTCCCTAGGGGGCTGGAGGCCAGTGCCTTCCCGGTTGCTCTCTTGGTCTTGGTAGAGGAGCCTGGTGGCACGGTCTCGCGGCTCGATGATCTTGCCGACACTGGGACCGCCCAGCCTCCGGAGATGACCAGTGGGGGAGCCCTCGGCATGCCTCCTGCGCCCCAAGCCTGGACGTGAAGGAAGAATGAAGGGAGAGTTGGCTCACGCCCCCAAGCGGTGTGTCTACCTCATGAACCGGCCCTGCGCCTCGCGCGGGCATCCGACGCGGGGGGCTCAGAGCCACAAGTGGACAGGGACTTCCGGAGGCCGCTTCGAAGCAGGTTTCGCAGCCACAGCTGGGGAGATCCTGAAGAACCATAGTCAGAAAAGGACGTGGCACGCGAGAAATCACAGAGATAAGGTACTTACTAGTCTCTGGCTATGTACATCCTCTGCTTCAGCAGCCGGTAGGCGTCACCACTGCAGATTCGAGGCCCCTTCCTATTGCGGAGTGATTCAAGGTTCAGGTGAAGCTGGCCGAGCCTTGGGGCACGGCCATTAGCAGCTGGGGTACTTTGCGGGGCTTCTTGGGCAGTAGCCTCAGGAGCACCAGGCCGCACCTTCCCACCAGCCGCTGCCTCAGGACCACTCGCCCGGGCTTCAATGGCAGTCGCCTCAGGAGCGTCGGGCCGCCCTAGCTCTCCAGCGGCTAGGCCTCACGAGCGCTCGCCAGAACCTCAGGAGCGACTACCTCGGGAGCACCTGGCGACACCCGCTCCCCCGCAGTCGTCCCAGCGGTACCCAGTGGCGTTCGTCCCCCTGCATCCACATCCAGGGCATGCGCCACAGTGTCAACGAGCAAAGGAGCCACGAAGATGGGATTCTCGTGAGGGCCTTGAAGGCCCAGCGGGCGCAGCCCCCACTCGTCAAAAAGGGGCATCTGCCTCACAAAGTTCTCCTTGTTCGAGCATTGGTACAAGAGGCAGCCCTCCTACGAAAGCGCGGCTGGCGCTGGGTCGCCCGTCAAAAGCTTGATTATCGTGTGTAGTGACTTGGAAGGAAGCGCGGGCACCTGGAGCCTCATGGGGTCCTTGCTACCGGCGAAGGCCCACATTGGGCGAGAATGGCGCTGGAGCGGAGCGATGCGCCACCGGACGAACTCCTTCACCACCATCGGTGCAGTCACCCCGACCTTCTTCAACCTGGTCGGCTTGGACCACACATGGGCGAGCCGATGATCGACAAGCTTCACGTGCCCCCAGCCGGAGCTGGGTACTGCCGGCACCCGTGGAAGCAGGAGCAAGGGGCTGAGCACGCCAGCATCCACATACACCCACTGCTTCCGGAACTCCCTCACATCGGGCTAGAGCTCGAACTCGATGCCCGAGCCTACTGTCTCTGCTATGGCCTGGAAGGCCATGCATCTCGAGCGCTGGCCGGCGTCAACTAGATGAAGCGAGAAGACATGGCGAAACAGGGCTACGGAGGAAGCAATGCCCACTATAGCCTCACAAAGAAAGGCGAGAACAACAAGGAGGATGATGGATTGGGGGTCCAGGTGCAACGCCTGGATTTGGTAATGCGAGATTATAGCATCGAAGAAATTAGAGAAAGGGGGATCAGGCCAGCCAAGAGAGCGTGAAGATGGATGGGGATATCGGTGGCTTCCATGTCAATCATGGCCCGGGAAGCGGGCCAAGCCGTCATCGCCTTCCACTCGTTGGAATCGGCTGCAAGGGCCAGGCAGACCTTGGCCAACCTCTCTTGATTGATCACCGTCAACCGCTCAAGAGCAGGCTCCAAGATTGGCTAGGATTCGGCCGGAGCGTTGGTCTTCCCCTTCTTCTTCGACAAAGGGGCCATGGCAGCAAGATAGGGCCGACACCGGCGTCAAATCTGGGAGAAGAATCGGGTCTCCTCGGGAAGGTGGAGGAGCCAAGGGCGAGCACGTCAAGCAATGAAGGCAGAGCTGCACTGGCAACGGCCGACAGCCATGCCTGGGATATCTAGGCTGCATGGGGAAGTAGGAGCGCCCACGTCCCGTCAAACGCAATGCGTCTACCAAGGCCGCAGGAAGTTGGGGCCCGCGGCGCTTCGCACTTGCCATTTGGCTTCGTCTCGAAGCCAAGTTCAGGCGTGCCTGAGCCCGGGGGCTACTGTCGGTGTTCTGGGAACGGGGGTACTCAGACTTGCCTATGTGCGGCCCACTGTGTGGCTCCATCGATGGCCCGGTACGGCCCATCTTCAACATCAACAACTCAAGACCCTTGCGAGGGGCCAAGCCTCGCAAGCTGGACAACACCAAGGCCTCCACGGGAGCAGCCTCCTCAGGCTTGCTCTCGAGGAGCGGAGATTCCTACGCAAGCCTCACCTTGTGAGGATCGGATGACGTGAGCCATGACGACCAAGGCCAGGCGGGTGCCAGTGGACACAGTCTACCAGTTTCCTCTTTGGTGCAAAGGAGGCGAGCGCAGACGCGGAGTCCCAAGGAATCAGCCAAAGGTTTCCATTCCAGTGCAACAAGACCAAGACCGCTAGGATGGCAGGACGGAGGTCATCGCCAAGACCACCATAAAGTCACAACCAGAGGCTTTTGCAGGTGGAGCTACTTTTGCCAGGATAGCATGTACTAGTTGTCTCCCTTTGAATTTGGCCATTGTGGGAACCCTTCCCGCCTTCATTTTGGGAAGAGGACCAAGGCCACTATAACTAGGTCCTAGCCACCACCATAGAGGGGGAGCCGGATCCAAACCAGAGAGACCATCCTCTCCCTCGCCAGCTCAAGAACACACCTCCTGAGGTTGTTCCCCACTGTACTAGTTCATCCTCAGCCCCTCGAGGCCAATCCACCACAAAGGAGGAGTAGGGTTCTACACCGCAAGGTGGCCCGAACCTGGGTAAACTGTTGTGTCTTGTTTCCTTCTTGTTCATCGAGCTAGGCCGAGAGATTGGCGAGTAGACATACAAGGGAGGTTGAGTTCTTCGCATGCACCCCATAGTTCGAACCTCTCAAGGGTCTGCGGAACCCGAAATCCAACAGATGCAGGTCTGAGACTATGGAGACAGATTGATCCCTATGCTATTAGAAGGAGAACTATTGTAGACTGTCATTTCCACACCAAGGAAGAACATGACTTCTATGAGACAGTCTTCTTGGACAAGAAGCCCATTGTCTGTGATGTGAAGTGGGTTGACTAGAAATATATTGATGATAATGAGACTACTTCCCAGGAGTGCATGAGAGCTTCAGGATGAATGACGTGGACAAGTTTGTTCATCAGAAGTTGACCAAGTGGAATGATGATATGATAATGCAATTCTACTCCACTGCTCACTTCTACCCAGATGGAAGGATTGCCTGGATGACTGAGGGAACCAAGTATCAATCAACTATCTCTGAATGGGCCAAGTTGATCAATGCCCCTAAGGAAGAGTAAAGCGACACTGATGTATATGCCATGCCCCAAAAGGATCACAACTCCATGGCCAATATGTACAAGACCATTCCTGATGATGCCTTGGAGAATCACAGGCTTGGGTCTATATACTATCTGTTGTCAGGTCTGACCACTATCAACACCATCTTGAGGAACACTCTGTTGTTCAAGTTAGGAGATCGTAGGATGATCCGTGGTCACTCCATCAACTTGATGTGCCATAAAAGTTCAAAGTGATGAGTTTGATAGTTGAAATAGTGAAGAGAACTGCAACTGATCAGAAGAGATCATATGGATATGCCCCTCATATATAGATGTTGATCAACTCCAAGATGGGAACATGGACATATCTTCTAGATAAAGAGCATGTTCCCCTGAGGCCAGAATTTGAGGACAATGAGATTGTCATGGATGCATCTCATCCAACATGTACAGAAGCTCAGGAAGAGAGAGAGAGAGAGAGAGAGAGAGAGAGAGAGAGAGCAAAGGCTGCAAAAGCAGCAAAGGCAGCTAGTGCACCAGATGCTTCAACTGTGATGCTTAAGACCAAGCAAGATCAACTCGACTATCTGCTTGAGGCTACCATGAGGATTGAGAAGCACTACAGCAGGATGCTCCTAATGCGACACTACGATCAGAGACCCTTCGACGAAACTGTGTGAGATGCAATAATCGCAAACGGTGTTGTAAAAGAACCGTCAAAAAGGTGCAAAATGTTTGCGATGGCAGAGCCATCAAACACGGTTCAGATTTTAGTTGCGTCTGCGATGCAGGGCATACGGTTCGGTTCAATGAAATGTTTGCGATGAGGCAGAACAAAAGAAACGGGTAGCCAAATGAAGGCGTGTGCGATATACAGTATACGGTTCACTCGGATGAACTCATTGTGATGAGGAGGAACAATAGAAACGGGTAGCTAGATAAAGGTGTGTGCGATTGAGGGCATACGCTTCAGAAGGATTAACTGTTGCGATTAGGCAACATAACAGAAATGGATCAGCCAGATCAAAGTGTCCGTGATTGATGGCATACACTTCACACGAATGAACTATTTGCGATTAGCCACAACAAACTGAAATAGTTAGATCGATCAACGTGTGTGTGCTAGACGGGCACACATATTGTAGTTAAAAGAAGCGTGCGCGATGGTAATAACGAGCGTGCACGGTTGTTGGAAGAAGACATGTGCCGACATTGCCTATTGCGGTGCACCCTATGGTGCAATGCCACGTACACGGCCAAGAAGTCGTATGTTCCCATGTTACGCCTTTCGAGAATAATGCCACACTAATAACCGTCAGTAAATTTTGAGCCTGTGTCCCGTCACATTCCAAATTGCAAACTTGTTTACACTGATCAAAACCTAAACGGTTTCCCACTTAGGAGCGTATTAGTACTCGGTTATAAATACTACTACTCCAAGATGACTGCACATTCCCCCTCAACTCCTCATCCACAAAAACAAACAAGTCATTCATCATCGTTCCCTTGCATCTGCCATGGCCAGCGTGAGTTCTGGGTCGAGAGATTGCCACCAGGGAGATGCGAGCATGGAAGCAAAAGCATGAGAGATGTCCCGCCTTGCCGCGAATGCAGCCGGCTTGTCTCGCCGCACGGCCGTAGCAGCACGGAGGTCCCGTCATGCCGCTGAAGCAGCACGGAGGTCCCGCCGCGCCGTCGATGCAGCAGACTGGTCCGGCCACGTCGTGGAAGCAAAAGAGATGTCCCGCCGCACCACGAATGCAACAGAGATGTCCTATTGCGCCGCGACGGCCTGGGAAAATGTCTCGCGGGCAGGCGAGGATTCTTACAGGCCCATGCATGTGATCTTCCATAGCCAGATGGATCAGATCTCCAGTTGGGAGAGGTTGCAGGACGACATGAAAGCCTCTTTTGAATAGGCTACCGACGTCATCCAGCAACTAAATGAGAGCAATGCGAAGCTCCTGGCCGAGCATGACCTGCTGAGGGCGAAGATCGTCGGAAGTGCGGAGCAGCAGGAGGAGACCACTGCCTTCTTGAAGAGGACCGGCGTCATCGTCGAGAAACTTATGGACGAAAATGCCATGCTGCGCATCGAGCATAGAAGGTTGGTGGAGGAATCTGTGGATGCTCTCAAGCAGCATCTTGAGGAAAAGAAAGATCTCATCACCGCTCGCCGCAGAGACTAGTTCCTTCGGCCTGCAGCAATGCATCAAGAAAGTAGAGATCAGCGAGCCAGATGCTTGTCTTCCTTCTTCTTTTGCCCTTATGTATTTCGGGCATTGCCGCATGTGGCTTTTTTTTAATTATGTACCTAAATATGTAAGACAATTATTATCCACTGTCGTCGTCCTTATATTCATCATGCTTGCTATAAGTCGTAGTCGATGCTATATAGGTCCGTTGGATCTTCCATCAAGATCCATGCAAAACTTTGTTTTCTGATTTTCATTTTTCTCTCTTAAATCTCAGTCCAGTGAGACATATAGCCACACCGTAGAACAGGGGCTCGGGCGCCATTAATGGAGACGTTGGAAGGGAGGTGTGTGGCGGGTAGAGGTCAAAGGGCTCTCCTCCCGATGAGCACGTAGGGGTCTGATCGCATGGCTCCTGTACTAAAATAGCTACCCCGCACGGCACCTCCTAGCCAATAAAAAAGGGGACGCGTGGAGGCACGTAATTGGTAAGTAGAATTCCCACAGTTTCAATAATACTTGTGTTTCCTATTTGTAACGTGACATCATTTGTTCCAAAAAGACTTTGTTGATTGTTAATGTGTGCGCCTTCGCAAATCGGACAGAAAAATTACCACAGCATGTTGGCGCCATTTCATGACACCACGCCAAGTTTCATGATTTTCAGGCGTGTTTTGGATTTACAGGAATTAAAAAACCAAGTTTCTCAAACTTTCTGGCCGAGCCACGACGCCCAGATGTTTGCATTTCATTCCCATTTCTTGCATCGGACCTAGAAATTTACCCAAGGACACACATGTGATTTCTCAACCAACTTTGGTGCACTGGAGCATGTGCTTGTAGTTCAAATTTGAATTATGCAGATTAAATGCCTAGAAACTCAATTAATGTATGAACAAGGCCAAATGAACCCGAAATAATTCCAAAATTTAACACGATACTTCTATTTGGTCTAATCTGCCGGTCTAAAAAAAGTAAGGCGAGAGAAGGCAGTGTACGTATGTCATTTCGCACACGGAGGTGACACGTTTCCTCTCGGAACCACGAGCCTTCCTAAGGGAAGCTCCAGTTTGCAAGAAGCTTACACCAAAGCTTGTCCCACTTGGCCAAAAAAATTACCATAGCATGTTGGTGCCATGTCATGACACCGTGCCAAGTTTCATGATTTACAGGCGTGTTTTGGATTTACAAGAATTAAAAAACCAAGTTTCTCAATCTTTACGGCCAAGGCACGACGCCCAGATATTTGAATTTCATTCCCATTTCTTGCATGGAACCTAGAAATTCACCACAAGGACACACATGTCATTTTTCAACCAACTTTGGTGCACTGGAGCATGTGCTTGTAGTTCAAATTTGAATTATGCACATTAAATTCCCAGAAACTCAATTAATGTATAAAAAGCCAAACGAACCCAGAATAATTCCAAAATTCAGCACGATACTTCTATTTGATCTAATATGCCTATGTAAAAAATTAAGGCGGGAGAAGGCAGTGTACGTATGTCGTTTCGCACACGGAGGTGACACGTTCCCTCTCGAAACAACGAGCCTTCTAGTGGGAAGCTCTGGTTTTCAAGAAGCTTACACCAAAGCTTGTCCCAATTCGGCCAAAAAATTTACCGCAGCATGTTGGTGCCATGTCATAACACCATGCCAAGTTTCATAATTTTCAGGCGTGTTTTGGATTTACAGGAATTAAAAAACCAAGTTTCTCAATCTTTCCGACTGAGCCACGACGCATAGATGTTTGAATTTCATTCCCATTTCTTGCATGGGACAATTTTTCAACCAACTTTGGTGCACTACAGCATGTTCTTGTAGTTCAAATTTGAATTATGCACATTAAATTCTTAGGAACTCAATTAATGTATAACAAAGGCCAAACAAACCCATAATAATTCCAAAATTTAGCATGATACTTCTATTTGATGTAATCTACCTGTGTAAAAAAATTAAGGCGGGACAAGGCAGTGTACGTATGTCATTTCGTACACGGAGGTGACACATTCCCTTTCGGAACCACGAGCCTTCTTGAGGGAAGCTCCAGTTTGCAAGAAGCTTACACCAAAGCTTGTCCCAATTCGGCCAAAAAAATTACTGCAGCATGTTGGTGCCATGTCATCACACCATGCCATGTTTAATGATTTTTATGCATGTTTTGGATTTAAAGGAATTAAAAAACAAAGTTTCTCAAACTTTCCGGCCAAGCCATGACGCCCAGATGTTTGAATTTCATTCCCATTTCTTCCATGAGACCTATAAATTCACCCAAAGACACACATGTGATTTCTTGTAGCGATCCGACCTCGAACGGTCAAATCTCTTTGTACAAGTGTCATCCCTGGATCAGTAATGCTGACACGCACAGTACTCGAGGATTTATAGCAGAGTGCAATCACGCACATATTACATCAAATGTCTCAAGAGAGTACTTATTACAATAATATGGCTGAAGGCCATCTAAAATAAGATAACTTCGGAAGCTTCGAGGGTAAATGAGTCCATCAACTCCAACGGCATAGCTGACTGCACGACAATGACCTAGCGCACCTTACTCTTTGTGTGAAAACTCTGCAACATAATACGTTGCAGCCTGTGTAGGTCAGCACATGGAATATGCTGGCAAGATAACACTATAGAGCAAAGAACAAGTAACAGCTATAACTATATGCATATAAGGCTGGTGGAGGCTCTATAGTTATCATTTTTTGCGTAAAGCCAATTTTCCCTACAACAAAGGAATATATTTTATTTAACTACAAAGATTGTTGAAAACGTTGAGAATGGTAACCCGATATCAATCCCACATTAAGTAATCAATAACCCCACAGATTTATTACGTAAAGTGATGAGATCAACATAGTAATTCAAGCACCTGAGTAACATAGTAATTCAAGCACCATATACTCAAGATGTCCATAACCGGGGACATGACTAACCATGATTAGTTTATACACTCTGCAGAGGTTTGCGCACTTTTCCCCACAAGACTCGATCTCCTCCGTTGTATTTCTCGCACTACATGGTGTTTGAGAAACGGATGACCGAGACACTGTCTTTCTGAAGAGGTCCCCTTAACCGATAGATAATGCTGGTACACCTACAATCCCCTACATCTGCTAACCCATGATGGAAAGGTTTCCCACAACTTACTCCACTATGCCAGAGCCCATAATGGCTTGCGGCTGCACACAGAAGTTTCCAGCATGAATAACATAATGATCCCTTTGAGCCTAGGTGGCGAACCATAGGAAAAATCACATGGATACCCCGGGAATCTCCTTTGGACAACAATGTATTTCCCTAGGTGCCCACAAACCAATCCACCCAGATGTGTGTTAAAGTAGCCACCTTAAGTAATCCCTTAATTGATAATAATGCTCACATCTGTCATGAATCACTCAAACCAAACCACGTCTACGGGCATAGCATAGCAAGGTATAATAAGCGTAACGTAGTAACTCCCAAGGTTTGAATAAAAGGGCAATAGGTACTACCTCAACAACTACTTCCCGACCTCAAACGGTCAAATCTCTGTGTATAAGTGTCATCCCTGGATCGGTAATGCTGACACACACAATACTCAAGGACTTATAGCAGAGTGCAATCACACACTTATTACATCAAATGTCTCAAAGAGAGTACTTATTACAATAATAAGGCTGAAGGCCATCTAAATAAGATAACTATGGAAACTTCGAGGGTAAATTAGTCCATCAACTCCAATGGCATAGCTGAGTGCATGACAACGACCTAGCGCACCTTACTCTTCATTTGAAAACTCTACAACATAATACGTTGCAGCATGTGTAGGTCAGCACATGGAATATGCTGGCAAGATAACACAATAGAGCAAAGAAAGAGTAACAACTATAACTATATGCATATAAGGCTGGTGGAGGCTCTATGGTTATCATTTTTGCGTAAAAGCCAATTTTTCCCTACAACAAAGGAATATATTTTATTTAACTACAAAGTTTGTTGAAAACATTGAGAATGGTAACCCCATCTCAATCCCAAATTAAGTAATCAATAACCCCACAGATTAATTAAGTAAAGTGATGAGATCAACATAGTAATTCAAGCACTAGATACTCAAGATGTCCATAACCGGGGACACGTCTAACCATGATTAGTTTATACACTCTGGAGAGGTTTATGCACTTTTCCCCACAAGACTCGATCTCCTCCATTGTTTTTCTCGTACTGCTTGGTGTTTGAAAAACGGATGACCGAGACACAGTCTTTCTGAAGAGGCCCCCTTAACCGATAGATAGGCCGGTACACCTACAATCCCCTACATCTACTATCCCATCATGGAAAGGTTTCCCACAACTTACTCCACTATGCCAGAGCCCATAATGGCTTGTGGCTGCACACGCAAGTTTCCAGCATGAATAACATAATGATCCGTTTGAGCCTGGGTAGTGAACTATAGGAAAAATCACACGGATACCCCGGGATTCTCCTTTGGATAACACTAGATTTCCCCAGGTGCCCACAAACCAATCCACCGAGATGTGTGTTAAAGTAGCCACGTTAGGTAATCCATTAATTCATAATCATACTCACATCTGTCATGAATCACTCAAACTAAACCACGTCTACGAGCATAGCATAGCAAGGTATAATAAACGTAATGTAGTAACTCCCAAGGTTTGAATAAAAGGGCAATAGGTACTACCTCAACAACTACTTCCCAATACCCACATGTTAAACAGATCCTACTCATGCAATGTTTGAGGATTGAAACTAATGCATAAAAACTGGGTATTAAGGGATATGATCAAAGTGTTACTTGCCTTCCTAACGATCTGAAAACCCTAGCGACTCATAGTAGCACGCTTCGCACTCTGGAAACTCTATCATGAACAAACAATAGAATACATAAGCACTCAAGCATAAGATGCAAGGGAAAAACTTAAATGAAAAGATCCAAACTGAAAGTTCAACTAAAGAGCTTTGATTTGCAAAAAGAATCAATCGAATCGGAGCTACGAAACTTAAACTACGATAAAAAAAAGTTCGAATTCAAATCTGCTGAAACCAAATTTTAATTTGTCAAAATCATGTTCAAGTTGATTATCGGGAAAGAGGGGAACAAGATGAAGATTTTGGCATTGGTTTCATAGGATTTGGACAAACGAGCAAAAAGTAACGAGGGTTTGAAGATCAGTGACTAATCCGTGATAAAAGTATTCACGGATAGGTGCCTGGCCGAGGAAATAAAAAGAAAAACCTAACGAACGAATGTTCGCTAACAGAAACTAACGAACGAAAATCGTTCGCTACCGCGGATTAACGGATGAATGTCCGCTAATTAGAACCGATCTAAAAAACTCGAAAAACCCTAACCCCAAAAAAATTAAACCGGGAGAAAACCAAAGAAACCAAAAAAACTGATCGGTCTTTTACAGGTCAACGGCAGTGGCGGAATTATGGGGCTTCGGCGAGGTGATGCGGCGGCGGTGGATTGGGCTGGTGATGGAGAGCGGCGGCACGTGGGCGGTGGCGGCGGGTGGCGGCGCGAGCTACGGTGGCGAGCAGGCGGCGGCTGTGGGGTCAGGGTGGGGAGGAGGTGGCGGCGACTGCCTTGGAGGAGGGGGTGGCGCGATGGGAGTCCGGCTCGGACTTTCCTCGGCGTGTGTGCGGTGGCGGGAATCCTCCCGCCCGGGAGGAAGGCGGCGGCGGCCTGGTGGGCCGGCTGGGCCTTCGGCCCGATCAGTCTGAAACATAAAAAAATCGCCCGAGAGAAAAATCCTAATAAAATATAAAAAAATTATAAAAATACGAGGAACAATTTTCACCGTCTAATTCTAATTCAAATAAAATATCAAATAAAATTTTAATTTCATTTAGAACTTCTTCTCCTATATTCCATTCATTTCAAGAAGTCATTTTATCTTCTCTCTTTTATTAGGAACAATTGGATAGAAAATATTAAAATCAAATTTGATCCTCTTTTCAAATTTGAGAAATTTCAAATATGAAAATTTTGTGAAATCTCCAACTCTCTCCTTGGGTCCTTGAGTTTTTTAAGATTTTTAGGATCACAACCAAAAATGCAAATAAAATATGATATGCATATGATAACCTATGTATAACATCGAAATTGGAAATTCGGATGTTGCAAACTTACCCCCCTTAAGATGAATCTCGCCCTCGAGATTTGGTTTGGCTAGAAAATAGGTGAGGGTGGTCTTTTCGTAGGTCTTCTTCTCGCTCCCAGGTGGCTTCATCCTCGGTATGGTGGCTCCACTGAACTTTGCAAAACATGATAACCTTGCTGCGGGTAACTCGGCTGGCAAACTCAAGAATCTTGACGGGTTTTTCCTCATAGGTTAGGTCACTGATGGAGTCCTGGATTAGGGGGTCTCCGGACAGTCGGACTATCTCCATTGGCCGGACTGTTAGACTATGAAGATACAAGATTGAAGACTTTGTCTCGTGTCCGGATGGGAATCTACTTGGCGTGGAAGGCAAGCTAGGCAATACGTATATGGATAGCTCCTCCTTATGTAACCGACCTTGTGTAACCCTAACCCTCTCCGCTGTCTATATAAACTAAAGGGTTTTAGTCCGTAGGACAACAATCACAACATACAATCATACCATAGGCTAGCTTCTAGGGTTTAGCCTCTCTGATCTCGTGGTAGATCTACTCTTGTACTACACATATCTTCAATATTAATCAAGCAGGACATAGGGTTTTACCTCCATCAAGAGGGCCCGAACCTGGGTAAAACATCGTGTCCCCTGCCTCCTGTTACCATCCAGCCTAGACGCACAATTCGGGACCCCCTTCCCGAGATCCGCCGGTTTTGACACCGACATTGGTGCTTTCACTGAGAGTTCCTCTGTGTCGTCGTCGTTAGGCTTGATGGCTCCTACTATCATCGATAGAGATGAGGTCCAGGGTGAGACTTTTCTCCCCGGACAGATCTTCGTATTCGGCGGCTTTGCACTGCGGGCTAATTCGCTTGGCCATCTGGAGCAGATTGAAACCTACGCCCCTGGCAATCAGGTCAAATTTGGAAGTTTGAATTACACGGCCAACATCCACGGGTACTTGATCTTCGATGGATTCGAGCCACAGCCGGGCATGCCACACTGTCGGGATGGGTATGACCTAGCTCTGCCACCGGACAGTACCCCAGAGGCCGCGCCCGCATCAGCTCCGTCCCCTAGCTCGGAGCCAACTATGCCAATCGAGGACGGGTGGCTAGACACCGCCTCTGGGGCTGCAGTCTCGACGGCGATCGAGCGAAACACCAGCATAATCCTCTGCGCAGCCCGTGACTCCAAGGTGCCGGACTCTCTTCCGGACCCCGAACCATCCACGCCCCTGCCAATCGAATCCGATTGGGCGCCGATCATGGAATTCACCGCCGCGGATATCTTTCAGCACTCGCCCTTCGGCGACATTCTGAATTCACTAAGGTCTCTCTCTTTGTCAGGAGAGCCCTGGCTGGATTATGGCCAACAGGGTTGGGATGCGGACGACAAAGAAATTCGACGCCCACCCACCACCCACTTTGTAGCCACTATCAATGATTTAACCGACATGCTCAACTTCGACTCCGAAGACATCGACGGTATGGACGACGATGTAGGAGACGAACATGAACCAGCACCTATAGGGTACTGGGAAGCCACATCGTCGCATGACATATACATGGTGGATACACCCAATGAAGGCAATGGCGACGAGATAGCGGAGGATGACCCCTCCAAGAAGCAACCCAAGCGCCGACGTTAGCGGGGCCGCTCTAAGTCCCGCCAAAGCAGAAGTGGTGATACCGGCATAGGAGATAATAACACTCCGGATAGCGCCGAAGACAACAACAATCTCCTCCAGCAAGATTTAGAGCAGGAGGATGAAGGAGCCAGCTCTCCTGAGAGAGCGGCTGGCGGAGAGGAGGAGGATGACAATTACATGCCCCCCTCCGAAGACGAGGCAAGCCTCGGCGACGATGAATTCGCCATACCAGAGGATCCCGTCGAACCAGAGCGGTTCAAGCGCGGGCTTCTGGCCACGGCAAATAGCCTGAAGAAAAAGCAGTAGCAGCTTCAAGCTGATCAAGATCTGCTAGCTGACAAATGGACTGAAGTCCTCGCGGCCGAGGAATATAAACTCGAGCATCCCTCCAAGAGTTACCCAAGGCGCAGGTTACTACCCCGAATGGAGGAAGAAGCGTATGATACGGCTGATCGGCCACCTCGTGGCCGCGATAGAGAGGCATTCCAGCCAAAAGCTCAGCCTCCACCCCAACGCCATCCAAATAAAAAGGCATGGGAAGACATATTGGAGGACAAAGCAAAGCATTCAAGATCGATCTACGGATCACGAGGGCGCACCACTCCGCGAGACGGTAAACGTCACGCCAGATACAGTAAAAGCAAATTCGGCCGGGCCGAACACAGCGGGCAGGACCCATTCGAGCTGCGTCGTGATATAGCCCAATACAGAGGCGCCGCACACCCCTTATGCTTCAAAGACGAAGTAATGGAACATCAATTCCCAGAAGGTTTCAAACCCGTAAACATTGAATCATACGACGGCACAACAGATCCTGCGGTATGGATTGAGGATTTCCTCCTCCACATCCACATGGCCCGCGGTGATGACTTACACGCCATCAAATACCTCCCACTAAAGCTCAAAGGACCAGCGCGGCATTGGCTTAATAGCTCGCCAGCGGACTCCATTAGCTGTTGGGAAGATCTGGAAGCCGCATTCCTCGGTAACTTTCAGGGCACTTATGTGCGACCACCAGACTCTGATGACTTGAGCCACATAATTCAGCATCCAGAAGAGTCGGCCAGGCAATTCTGGACTGTCCGGATGCGGAGGCCTTAGCGGCTTTCAAGCACAACATCCGAGACGAGTGGCTAGCCCGGCACCTTGGTCAGGAAAATCTGAAATCTATGGCAGCCCTCACGACGCTCATGACCCGCTTTTGTGCGGGAGAAGACAGTTGGCTGGCTCGCAGTAATAACATATCAAAGAACCATGGTACCTCAGATACCAAGGACAGCAATAGCAGGTCATGTCGCAAAAAGAATAAGCGCCGCATTAATAGCGAAAGTACTAAGGATATGGCAGTCAATGCCGGATTCAAAGGCTCTACACCCGGTCAGCGGAAAAAGCCATTCAAACAAAGTACGCCGGGTCCGTCCAGCTTGGACGTATACTCGATCGCTCGTGTCAAATACATGGCACCCCAGAAAAGCCAGCCAATCACACCAACAGGGATTGTTGGGTGTTCAAGCAGGCCGACAAGTTAATTGCCAAAAACAAGGACAAGGGGCCGCATAGCGATGACGAGGAAGAACCCCGGCAGCCGCACACTGGAGGACAGAAGAGGTTTCCCCCGCAAGTGCGGACGGTGAACATGATATACACAATCCACATCCTCAAGAGGGAGCGAAAGCGTGCGCTCAGGGACGTATACGCGTTGGAGCCAGTCGCCCAAAGTTCAACCCTTGGTCCTCCTGTCCGATCACCTTCGATCACAGGGACCAGCCAACTAGTATCCGTCATGGTGGATTCATAGCACTGGTCCTAGACCCAATCATCGATGGATTTCACCTCACTCGAGTCCTTATGGACGGCGGCAGCAGCCTGAACCTGCTTTATCAGGACACAATGCGCAAAACGGGTATAGACCCCTCAAGGATCAAACCCACAAAAACGACCTTTAAGGGCGTCATTCCAGGCGTAGAGGCCCACTGCACAGGCTCCATTACACTGGAGGTGGTCTTCGGATCCCCGGATAACTTCCGAAGTGAAGAGTTAATCTTTGATATAGTACCGTTCCGCAGTGGTTATCACGCGCTACTCGGACGAACCGCATTTGTTAGATTCAATGCGGTACCGCATTATGCATACCTCAAGCTCAAGATGCCAGGACCTCGCGGAGTTATTACAGTCAATGGAAACACAGAGCGCTCTCTCCGAACAGAGGAGCACACCACGGCCCTTGCAGCAGAAGCGCAAAGCAGCCTCTCAAGGCAATCTACCAATTCGGTGTTTCAAAGCCCAAACACCTTCAAGCGCGCTCGGGGTAATCGGCAAATAGACCGCCTGGCGCGATCTCAGCTCGCGTAGCAATACGGCGGCCACCACAATCCCAGCCCAATGGCGATATTCGTGCCGTGCGTACATAATTACGCACTAAAAATGCCATGGGCACAGGTGGGGAGGGGGGGAACAACTACGGCACGCCCCAAAACGCAGCCTAAACTGCACTAGGGGCTTTCCGTTTGGTTACTTTTCTTTTTATTTCAGTACTTTAATCTCTGGAAACACTGTCCGACAGCTCTATTGCCGAACAGATGATACAGAAACCAAGGAGGCAGACAGCTACGTTATACAACGGAATTCTCAGGTTGATTACAGATTTCATATCATTCCTCAGCTCGCCCTTGGAAGGGACATAGTCCTACTCTTTTGCTTATTGCACCATCTGTATCACTCTGCTTTAATGCAATTTTTTAATAAACAATGCATAACATTACGACTATTATTGCATTCTTGTTATATATATATATCTATGTGTTCATTAATGACACCTTGCAACCGTACACTCTGGTACGGCCAATACACCAGGGGCTTATGTACCCCACAATGCGGTGTGAAAAGTCCGAACACTTTCACAAGTGCGGCACCCCGAACTTATAGCATTATATGCATCAGCTCCGAATTATGTCTTTGGTAAAATGTTGGGTTTGCCCGGCTCCTATGTTTTGGTACCTTACGTTCCGCTCTATCGGCTAAGGTAGCGCTAGGAGAACTACTGCGATTGTGCTCCGGTTCTGCCAGGCTGAGCACCTCAGTAGAGAAAGCTAAAACTGACTGTCATGATAAGGCGAGAGACTGGTCGCTGTTCGGCGAGGGTTTTCAAGTCCTTAAAGACTTATGCTGCTTAGGGCGAGGGGCCGGCTCTGTCCGGCTTACAGGCGTGTATCACGCCCTGAATTCGGCCTTCCGAATACCAGGGGCTTCGTCGAAATTTAAAATTATAGAATTCTATGGCTAAGTGAGAGTGATAAAGCATCATTAGTCCAGTTGCCTTGTTCGTTGTGCTGAACACCTCCCTCGAAGGACCCAAACATGGGAACAAGAGTGCTCAGGTTTATCGTGAACACCCCAGCACTCGTGGCATGGGGGCAGAAGCCCAGGACTAGCCATCTCTCAGATTGGATAAACAGCCAAACATAAGGTAATATTTTAAATTCTAACAAGCGTTGCATAGCGAATACGATACAAGTTTTCATACATACAGGACAAAATGAGCAAGTCTCATTCAAATATTACATTTTGTGAACACTCATCCGCGATAAGACGGGCACCCGGCAGAATACCCTCATAGTACATCTCGGGGCGGCGGTGCTCCTTGCCCTCCGGCGGCCCCTCCTTGATCAGCTTCACGACGTCTAGCTTGACCCACTGCATTTTTACACGGGCGAAAGCCCGGCGTGCACCTTCAATGCAGACGGATCGCTTGATGACCTCCAGCCGTGGGCAGGCATCCACCATCCGCTTCACTAGGCCGAAGAAGTTGTTCGGAAGGGCGTCGCCAGGCCACAACCGGACTATGAAGCCCTTCATGGCCCGAACAGCTGCCTTATGTCGCTCGACCATCTGCTTCAGCTGGTCGCTCATTGGCACCGGATGTTCGGCCTCAGCATACTGAGACCAGAACAGCTTCCCCGTCGAGCTCCTGTCCTCGGCCTGGTAAAATTGTGCGGCTTCGGACACACTGCGGGGCAAATCTGCGAATGCTCCTGAAGAGCTCCGGATTCGGGTAAGTAATCGATAATTCACTCTTACATGCTTGCTTTGCATATAGAAAGCCTTACCCGCCGCTATCTTCTTCATCGCGTCGATCTCCTGAAGGGCCTTCTGGGCCTTGGCCTTGGCACTCTTCGCGCTCTCATGGACCGCGGAAAGCTCAGTCTCTCGCGTCTTCAAGTCAAGCTCCAACGCCTCGTGCTTCATCACAAGAGCCTGGAGCTCTTCCTGCACCTCGCCCACCCGAGCCTCGTGTCTCTCTCGCTCGGTGCGCTCCTTGGCCGCTGTATCTTCGGCCTTGGTTAGCGCCTGCTTCAGGGTCACCACCTCGGTCGTGGCCCCTGGCAAAACATACAATGATCCTGTCATTTTCCAATCACGTACTTTTTATAAATACCTATCTATAGACGGGGTATTACTTACCCTCGTTCTCCTCGAGCTGCCTCTTGGCAAGGCCGAGCTCTTTCTTGGACCCATCTAGGTCTTGCTTTAGTACGGCGACCTCTGCAGTTAGTGCGGCGGACGCCAGCAAAGAAGCCTGCATATGCATATTGACATACTTATATTAGACTCCTCCGATATTATTTGATCCTCTGTTTGGCTTTTCTTTGCGAACACCGAACAAAGCATCAGGGGCTACTGTCTATGCGGTAATACTTCTACTACATTTTAAAACACTTACCTCCAAGCCTGTTAGAAGGCTAGTACAGGCTTCAGTCAATCTGCTCTTTGCGGACTGAACCTTCTGGATCACCGCACTCATGATAATGCGGTGCTCCTCCTTGATGGAAACGCTGTGAAGCGCTTCCAATAGATTGTCCGGCACCTCTGGATGGACAGAGGTCACTAGCACAGGAGTCTCACCCCTCTTAGAAGGAGACAGTTTGCCCAAGCCCAGAACCGCTAGAAGTTCCGGCGCGGTGTTCGGCTGAGGGCCGAACTCGGAGCTCTCAGGGGCCCCGTCCCCTCTGCTCCCGGAGTCCGGAAGGTCGCCTTGCGGCACCTCCGGGATTGTCTCCCCTCGATCATGTGCCTCTTGAGACAACAGCTCGGCGTCGTCGGCAGGATGAGGGGAGGTGGCAGTCGGGACTGGATCGCTATCCATGTCCGACGAACCCAGGGAGCCGTCCGATGATACCTCGATATTAGCTCGTGGCGGCCTGCGTAATCATGTTCGGCGATTAGGGAAAGCAACGCGACAGAGGAATCCTGTGGGTTACTTTGGTATCCGAATACTAACGATCTCCCCTAGGGCTTGGCCCTGGACAACCACTCGTCTTCACTTTCGTTAGCGGCGGTGGAGCTGTCCGGAAGGAGAGTCCTTCCCTTCTTGGACCCTCCGGCCTCCCCAGTTGAGGCGGCCTTCCTTTTCTTGTCTCCCCCAGTCGGTGGGGGAGCCTCTTCTTCCTCTTCCTCGTCTTCGGGGGAAGAGTGCGCCGCAGAGTCATCGGATGGTGAGTCCGATGACGCTTGGCGTCGGGAACTCTTTCGAGCTCCCTTGGCCTTCTTGGTCTTATCCGGCACCTTATAAGGGGCCGGAGTCAATATCTTCGCCAGAAGGGTGTCTGCGGGGCCTTCGGGCAAGGGAGCCGGACAGTCGATTTGTCCGGCCATCTTCTGCCAGTCCTGTTAACGGCATGGGAGTTTAGATCCCGCATAGAGTCAATCTATATAAAAATAAGTATCCTGTGAAAGGTAAAACAACTTACCGTGCTAGCTTGGCGCTTCGCGCTGAATCCGCGATCCTCGGTAATGGGGGGAGGGACCTCGGCGCTCTTGAACAGCACCCTCCAAGCATCTTTATGAGTCGTGTCGAAGAGCCTGTTCAGAGTTCGGTGATGCGCCGGATTGAACTCCCACAAGGTGAACTCACGTTGTTGGCACGGGAGTATCCGGCGGATGAGCATGACCTGGACTATGTTGACGAGCTTGAGCTTCTTATCCACCATGTTTTGAATACATGTCTGGAGTCCGGTCAGCTCTTTTGAATTACCCCAGGACAGGCCCTTCTCCTTCCAGGAGGTGAGCCGCATGGGGGTGCCAGATCAGATCTCGGGGGCCGCTACCCAAGCGGGGTCGCGCGGCTCGGTGATATAGAACCACCCCGATTGCCACCCCTTTATGGTTTCCACAAAGGAGCCCTCGAGCCATGTTATGTTGGGCATCTTGCCCACCATGGCGCCTCCGCACTCCGCCTGGCGGCCACCCACCACCTTCGGCTTGACGTTGAAGATCTTCAGCCGTAGGCCGAAGTGGGGCTTGATGCAGAGAAAGGCCTCGCACACGACGATAAACGCCGAGATGTTGAGGATGAATTTCGGGGCCAGATCGTGGAAATCCAGGCCGTAATAGAACATGAGCCCCCGGACAAAGGGATGGAGAGGAAATCCCAGTCCGCGGAAGAAATGGGTGAGGAATACAACCCTCTCATGGGGCCTGGGGGTGGGATGAGTTGCCCCTCATCTGGGAACCGGTGCGCGATGTCGTCGGGCAGGTATCCGGCTCTCCTCAGTTTCTTGACGTCTCCCTCCATGATGGAGGAGACCATCCACTTGCCTCCTGCTCCGGACATGGTTGGAGAAGGTTGAGATGGAAGTGAGGACTTGGGCGCTAGAGCTCGAGTGTGCGGGAGCGGATGAGCAGAGGAGGAAGAAGGTGTGGATAGAAAGGTGAATCCTGATCCCTTTATATGGGCGGACAAAACTAAGCGTCCCCACTTGCCTGGTAAAACTCTCTTATCCCCCAAGCACCGTAACTGATGGCGCGGTTGGGTTACCCACACCCGTATTGATGAGAATCCCATAATAAGGGGACACGATCTCTGCTTTGACAAGACATGTTGAAAAACTGCCTCGCGTTATGTGCGGGGCTGGTTAAAAGAAACGGTTCGAATAATCACCGGGCCATGACATAACGTCGTGTTGCCAAAATAAGCCAGCGAATTAGATCTGCGAAAACATTATTCTATCTACGATGGAATGTGGAACTTATTTTGTAGGGTCGGACACTATCCTCATATTCAAATTCTTCTATGATGTATTCGGAGAAGGAACCCGCCTTGCAATGCCGAAGACGACTGTCGGTGTCAAAACCGGTGGATCTCGGGTAGGGGGTCCCGAAATGTGCGTCTAGGCCGGATGGTAACAGGAGGCAAGGGACACAAAGTATTACCCAGGTTTGCGCTCTCTTGATGGAGGTAAAACCCTACGTCCTGCTTGATTAAGATTGATGATATGGGTAGTACAAGAGTAGATCTACCACGAGATCGGAGAGGCTAAACCCTAGAAGCTAGCCTATGGTATGATTGTTGTTCTGTATGCTGTCCTACGGACTAAAACCCTCCGGTTTATATAGACACCGGAGAGGGTTAGGGTTACACAAAGTCGGTTACAATGGTAGGAGATCTACATATCCGTATCGCCAAGCTTGCCTTCCACGCCAAGGAAAGTCCCTTCCGGACACGGGAAGAAGTCTTCAATCTTGTATCTTCATAGTCCAGGAGTCCGGCTGAAGGTATAGTCCGGCTATCCGGACACCCCCTAATCCAGGACTCCATCAGTAGCCCCTGAACCAGGCTTCAATGACGACGAGTTCGGCGCACAGATTGTCTTCGGCATTGCAAGGCGGGTTCCTCCTCCAAGTACTTCATAGAAGATTTTGAACACAAAGACAGTGTCCGGCTCTAGAAGATAAGTTTCCACATATTGCCATAGAGAGAATAATATTTACACAAATCTAATCTGCTGGCATATTCCGTAGTGTGACGCTCCACGGCCAAGCCTTTATTCGAATCGTTTTATTATCCCACCTCAGCGTGTCATGCGAGGCGGTTTCCTTGGAACGTCTCGTCGAAGCAGAGATCGTGTCCCCTTATTCCGGGATTCTCATCAATATGGGCGTGGGTAACCCAACCACGCCATTGATTACGGCGCTTGGGGATAAGCGAGTTTTACCAGGCTGGTGGGGACACGTAGTTGCGTCCACCCATATAAGGGGATAAGGATCCACCTTTTCACCTACGCCTTCTTCCTCCTTTGCCTATCCATTCTTGCGCACTCGAGCTCCAACGCCCAAGTGTGCACTCCCCACCTCAACCTTCTCCAGCCATGTCCGGAGCGGGAGGCAAGTGGATGGTCTCCTCCGTCATGGAGGGACACATCAAAAAACTGAGGAAGGCCAGATACTTGTCTAACGACATCGTGTACCGGCTTCCCGAAGAGGGGCAGCTCCTCCCCACCCCAAGGCCCCATGAGAGGGTAGTGTTCCTTCCCCACTTCCTCCGCGGACTGGGCTTTCCTATCCACCCATTTGTCTGGGGACTCATGTTCTACTGCGGCCTGGATTTCCATGATCTGGCCCCGAACTTCATCCTCAACATCTCGGCGTTCATCATCGTGTGCGTGGCTTTCCTCTGCATCCACTCGCATTTCGGCCTTTGGCTCAAGACTTTCAATGTCAAGCCGAAGGTGGTGCGCGGCAACCAGGTGGAGTGCGGAGGCGCCATGGTGGGCAAGATGCCGAACGTCTTATGGATCGAGGGCTCCTTTGTGGAGACCCTGAAGGGGTGGCAATCGGGGTGGTTTTACATCACCGAGCCGCGCGACCCTGAGTGGGTCGCAGCCCCCGAGTTCTGGTCCGGACCCCCAACTCGGCTCACGTCCTGGAAAGAGACAGGCCTGTCGTGGGGCAGCAAAGGAGAGGTGACAGGACTGCAAACATGCATCCAAACCCTGGTGGACAAGCAGCTCAAGCTTGTCAATGTAGTCCAGGTCATGCTCATCCGCTGGATCCTCCTGTTTCAACAACGGGCCTTCAATCTGTGGGAGTTCAACCCGGCGTAGCACCGAACTCTGAGCAGGCTCTTCGACACGACGTACGAAGATGTCTGGAAGGTGCTTTTCAAGGGCGCCGAGGCTCCCGCATCCACTACCGAGGATCGTGGATTCAGCGCATAGCGTCACGCCAGCGCGGTAAGTTGTTTATGCCTTTTATAGGGCATTAGTTTTTCATAGTTTAACTCTATGCGGGATCTAAGCTCCCTTACCTTTGACAGGTTTGGCAGGCGAAGTCCGGACAGATCAACTGTCCGGCTCCTTTGCCCGAAGACCCAGCCGATGCCCGCTTAGCGAAGTTGCTAGTTCCGGCACCCTATGTGGTGCCGGAGAAGAAGGCCACGAAGAAGGCCACGGGGACTCGAAAAAGTGCCCGGCGCCGGGAGGTGTCAGGTTCATCATCCGACGGCTCCAAGGCGTATTCCTCCCGTGAAGACGAGGAGGAGGAAGAAGAGACCTCTCCCCCTCCAGCGGGGGGGGGGGGGGGGGTGGGAGAAGAAAAGGAAGGCCGCCCTCACTGGGGAGGCCGAAGGGTCCAAGAAGGGGAAAACCCTTCCTCCAGACTACTCCACCGACGCCGACGACGGCGGAGAGGAGTGGCCGCTTAGGGCCAAGCCCCTGGCGAAATCGTAAGTATCCGGATACCAGATTAATTCATAGTATTCCTTTATTGCACAGCTTTCCCTTATGTCGAATATGTTTATGCAGCCCACCCAAAGACCGGCTCGACGCGTCGTCGAGCGGTTCACAGGACTCGTCGGATGTGAATTCGCTTCCGACGGCTTCCTCCCCCGCCCTACGGACGACGCCGAAGTGTTGTCCCAACAGGTTCCAAGCCAGGAGGAGGTGGTCCTGGAGGCGCCGCAAGGCGACCTCCCGGACTCCAGGAGTAAAGGGGATAGAACCCCCCAGGGCTCCAAGTCCGGCTCTAGGCCGGACACCGCTCCGGAACCTTCAAAGATTCCCGAGTCCGGCGGGCGACCTCCTTCCAAGAGGAGCAAGCCCACCGTGCCGGTGACGCCCGTCCAACCGGAGGCGCCGGACAATCTTTTGGAGGTGCTCAAAGGCGCCTCCATCGACGAGGAGCACCGCACCATTATGAGTGCGGTGGTCCAGAAGGTTCAGTCCGCCAAGAGCGGACTGAATTAAGCTTGTACTAGCCTTTTAACAGGCTTTGAGGTAAGTAAAGAATGTGTAAATAATATTACCGCATAGAAAGTAGCCCCTGATGCTCTGTTTGGCGTTCGGGAAGAAAAGCTGAAGAGAGGATCAAATAAAATTCGCAGGAGTCTAACGAAAAGGAGTCAATATGCGTATGCAGGCTTCTCTGCTGGCGTCCGCCGCACTGACTGCGGAAGGGGACATGCTAAAGCAGAACCTCGAGTAGTCCGAGCAAGAGCTCGGGCGTGCCAAGAAGCAACTTGAGGACAAGGAAGGTAAGAAATACCTTGTTTAAATATATATATATATATAAAAGGTGCAATTGCAAAAAATGACAGCATTATCGTGGCTATTATAGGGGCCACGTCGGAGGTGGCGACCCTTAAGCAAGCCCTGGTCGAGGCTGAGAAGAGGGCAGCCACGGAGCGCACCGAGCGGGAGAAGTATGAGGCCCAGGTTAGCAAGGTGCAGCAAGAGCTCCAGGCTCTCATGAAAAAACATGAGAGTTTGGAGCTTGACTCAAAGACGCGAGCGTCCGAGCTCGCGATGGCTATTGAAAATGCCAAGTCTGCCAACGCCGAATCCCAGAAGACCCTCCAGGAGTTGGATGCGGTGAAAAATATAGCGGCGGGTAAGGCATTCTTTATGCAAAGCAAACACATAAGAGTGAGTTACTTGTTACTTACCCGAATCCGGAGCTCTCCAGGAGCATTCACAGATCTTCCTCGTAGCGTGTCCGATGCCGCCGCATTCTATCGAGCCGAGGAGGGCAGCTCGACAGAGAAGGTGTTCTGGTCTCAGTATGCTGAGGCCGGACACCCCGTGCCCCTGAACGACCAGCTGAAGCAACTGGTCGAGCTCCACAAGGCGGCCGAACAGGCCATGAAGGGCCTCATAGTTCGGCTGTGGCCTGGAGAGGCTCTGCCTGAGAGCTATTTCGGGCTGGTGCGGCGGCTGGTGGGGGCCTGTCCAAGGCTCGAAGTCATCAAGCGCTCCGTCTGCATTGAAGGTGCCCGTAGGGCCCTTGCCCGTGCTAAGGTGCACTAGGGCAAGATGGATGCTGAGAAGCTTGTGAAGGACGGGCCACCGCCGGGGAAAGAGCATCGCAAGCCCGAGAATTATTATACGGATGTTCTGAAGGGTGCCCGCCTTGTGGCGGATGAATGTTCCAGGGATGTAATTTTTGAGTAAAACTCGCTCGTTTTGTCCTGTGCGCTGAAAACTTGTTCATATGCGCTAAGCAATGCTATTGGAATTTAAAATATTACCTTTTGTGCGGCTGTTTATCAATTCTGAGAGATGGCGAGCCGTCGGCTTCTGCCGCCGTGCCGCTAGTGCTGGGATGTTCGGGGATAAACCTGAGCACTCTTTTTCCCATGTTTGGGTCCTTCGAGGGAGGTGCTCAGCACAATGAACAAGGCAATCAGACTATAATGCGTGAACACTCTCACGTAGCCATAGAATTCTATAATTTTAAATTTCGGTGAAGCCCCTGGTATTCGGAAGACCGAGTTCGGGGCGCTATCCACACCTTGGCCGGACAGAGCCGACTCCTTGCTCTAAGCGGCATAAGTCTTTAGGGACTCGTAAAACCTCTCGAACAACGTCCGGCTCTCGCTTCATCATGACAGTCAGTTTTAGCTTTCTCTACTGAGGTGCTCGACCCAGCTCAACTGGGGCACAATCGCAGTAGTTCTCCTAGTGCTACCTTAGCTGATATAGCGGAACGTAAGGCACCAAAACATAGGAGCCGGGCAAACCCAACTATTGACCCAAGACATGATTCGGAGCCGATGCATATAATGCTATAAGTTCGGGGTGCCGCACTTGTTAAAATGTTCGGACTTCTCACACCATATTGAGGGGTACTAAAGCCCCTGGCGTATTTTGGCCGTACCAAAGTGTACGGGTGCAACATGTCGTTAAGGAACATATATTTGTTAAAAAAAGGTAATGCAAAGAGGGACAAAAGCTATGCATTGTTTATTAAAAAGGGCTGCGATCAAAGCAGAACGATACAAATAATGCGATAAGCAAAAGGTTGGACTATTTAACATGTCCGTTCCAGGGGTGGGCTACGGAATGGTATGCGAAACAGGTATACTGCTCGTGATAGAGACCATCTGGGAGTTCCGTAACGCGGCATGGCTTGTCTGCTTCCCTGGTTCTTGCATCGTTTGTGCTGCAATTGAACTGTCGAACAGGCCTTCCGAAGAGTGGAGTCCTGAAAGTAAGAGAAAATTAAAAGATCGGCAGCCCCTGGTGCGGTTTAAGCCGTGTTTCGGGCGTGCCGTGATGTGCCCCTCCCCCTGTACCCATGGTATTTCTAGAGCGTAGTTATGTACGCGAAGTATTGGTGTTGCATTTTTGCGAGGGCTGGGGTTGGGGCCGTATTGCTACGCCTGCATGGAACGTGCCAGACGGTCTTGTTGTAGGTTACTCCGGGCGCGCTTGACGGTGTCCGGACGTTTAATGGTCGGACTGGAGAACTGCCTGGAGAGGCTGCTTTGTACTTCCGCAGCAAGGGCCGCCGTTTGCTCCTCCGTTCGGAGAGAGTGTTCGGTGTTTCCATTGACAGTAATTACTCCTCGAGGGCCTGGCGTCTTGAGCTTAAGGTATGCATAGTGCGGTACCGCATTGAACTTGGCGAATGCGGTTCGCCCGAGCAGTGCGTGATAGCCACTGCGGAATGGGACTATGTCGAAGATTAACTCCTCGCTTCAGAAATTATCCGGAGATCCGAAGACCACTTCAAGTGTGACTGAGCCTGTACAGTTAGCCTCTACACCTGGTATTATACCTTTAAAGGTCATTTTGTTGGGCTTAATCCTCGAGGGATCTATGCCCATTTTCCGTACTGTATCCTGGTAAAGCAGGTTCAGGCTGTTGCCGCCGTCCATAAGGACTCTAGTGAGATGAAATCCGTCAATGATTGGGTCTAGAACCAATGCGGCAAATCCGCCATGATGGGTGCTAGTGGGATGGTCCCTTCGATCAAAGGTGATCGGGCAGGAGGACCATGGGTTGAACTTTGGGGCGACTGGCTCTACCGCGTATATGTCCCTTAACGCGCACTTCCGCTCCCTCTTGGGGATGTGGGTTGCGTATATCATGTTCACCGTCCGCACTTGTGGGGGAAAACCCTTCGGTCCATTGTTGTTCGGCGACCGGGGCTCTTCGTCGTCATCGCTATGTAGCCCCATGTCTTTATTTTCGGCATTTAACTTGCCTGCCGGCTTGAACACCCAACAATCCCTGTTGGTATGATTGGCCGGCTTTTTGGGGGTGCCATGTATCTAGCACAAGCGGTTGAGTATTCGGTCCAAACTGGACGGGCCCCTAGGATTTCTTTTGAATGGCTTTTTCCGCTGATCGGATTTATAGCCTCTGAATCCGGCATTAATTGTCATATCCTCAGCATTGTCGCCATTAATGTGGCGCTTCTGCTTGTTGCGACGCGACCTGCCACTACTGTCCCTGGTATCCGAATTACCAGGGTTCTTGGTCATATTGTTGCTACGAGCAAGCCAGTTGTCTTCTCCCGCGCAAAAGCGGGTCATGAGTGTCCTGAGTGCTGCCATAGATTTCGGCTTTTCCTGTCCAAGGTGCCGGGCAAGCCACTCGTCACGGATATTGTGCTTGAAGGCTGCTAGGGCCTCTACGTCCGGACAGTCGACTATTTGATTTTTCTTTGTTAGGAACCGTGTCCAGAATTGCCTGGCTGATTCCTCTGGCTGCTGAATTATGTGGCTTTGGTCATCGGCGTCTGGTGGTCACACATAAGTGCCCTAGAAATTGTCGAGGAATGCGGCTTCCAGGTCCTCCCAACAACCTATTTATCCTGCTGGCAAGCTGTTAAGCCAATGCCGAGCTGGTCCTTTAAGCTTGAGCGGGAGGTATTTGATGGCGTGGAGATCATCGCCGCGGGCCATGTGGATATGAAGGAGATAATCCTCGATCCATACCGCAGGATCTTTTGTGCCATCATATGATTCGATGTTTACGGGTTTGAAACCCTCGGGGATTTGATGATCCATTACTTCGTCTGTGAAGCATAGTGGGTGTGCGGCGCCTCTGTACTGGGCTATATCACGACGTAGCTCCAATGAGCTTTGTCTACTGTGTTTGGCCCTACCGGATTTGTGTCCGGCGTGACGGTTACCGTCTCAAGTCATGGGGCGCCCACGCGATCCGTAGATCGATCTTGTTTGCCTTGCCTTGTCCTCCAACATATCTCGCAGGTCTGGTGCATTTTCGCGTTCCTTGGTATGGGGTGCGGCTTGAGTGGGGGGCCGAGAGGCCTCTCTGTCGGGGCCACGAGGTGGCCAGTCGGCCGTATCAAGTGCTGGTGATGTAGGTTTAAGTGCTTCCTCCTCTAATCGGGGTAGCAACCTGCGCTTTGGGTAGCTCTTGGAGGGGCGTTCGAGTTGATGCTCTTCAGCCGGAAGGACTTCAGTCCATTTGTCGACTAGCAAATCTTGATCAGCTCTAAGTTGTTGCTGTTTTTTCTTGAGGCTTCTTGCCATGGCCATAAGCCTGCGTTGAAAACGCTCTTGCTCGACGGGATCCTCTGGCACGACGAATTCGTCATCGTCGAGGCTTGCCTCGTCTTCGAAGGGAGGCATACAATTATCGTCCTTGACCTCTCTGTTTGCCGCTCTCTCATGACGGCTGGCTTCTTCATCCTCCTGTGCTGAATCTTGCTGGAGGTGGTTTTCTTTGACACTCTCCGGAGTATTATTATCTCCCGTGCTGGAATCACCGTATTTGCTTTGGCGGGATTTTGAGTGGCGCTGCTGACGCCGGCGCTTAGGCTGTTTCTTGGAGGGGTCATCCTCCGCTGTTCCATCGCCTTCTCCTTCTTTTGGGGTGTCCACCATGTATATGTCATATGACGAGGTGGCTTTCCAGGGCCCAATAGGCGCTGGTTCTTCATCGTCTCCTGCATCGGCGTCCATACCGTCAATGTCTTCGGAGTCGAAGTAGAGCATGTCGGTTGAATCATCGACAGTGGCTACAAAGTGGGTGGTGGGTGGGCTTTGAATTTCTTCATCGTCCGTATCCCAACCTTGCTGACCGTAGTCTGGCCAGGGCTCTCCTGATAAAGAGAGAGACTTTAGTGTCTTCAGAATATCGCCAAAAGGCGAGTGCTGAAAGATGTCTGCGGCAGTAAACTCCATGATCGGCGCCCAATCGGATTCGATCGGCAGGGGCGCGGAGGGTTCGGAGTCCGGAGAGGAGTTCGGATCCTTGGAGTCACAAGCATCGCGGAGTGCGGGGCTGGTGTTCGGCTCGATCGCCGTTGGGATCGCAGCCCCTGAGGCAGCGTCCAACCGCCCATCCTCGATCGACACAGTTGGCTCCGAATTAAGGGTCGAAGCTGATGCGGGTGCGGCCTCCAGGGCACTGTTCGGCGGCAGAGCTAGATCATGCTCATCGTGACAGTGCGGCGCTGGGCAATGGCTCGAATCCGTCGAGGATCAAGTCCCCGCGGATGTCAGCCGTGTAGTTTAAACTTCCAAATCTGACCTGACGGCCAGGGTCATAGCTTTTGATCTTCGCTAGATGGCCAAGTCTATTGGCCCGCAGTGCAAAGCCGCCGAAGACGAAGATCTGTCCGGGGAGGAAGGTCTCACCCTGGACTGCATCGCTATTGATGATCGTAGGAGCCATCAAGCCTAACGGCGACGACACAGAGGCACTCACAATGAAAGCACCAATGTCGGTGTCAAAACCGGCGGATCTCGGGTAGGGGGTCCCGAACTGTGCATCTAGGCCGGATGGTAACAGGAGGCAAGGGACACGAAGTTTTACCCAGGTTCGGGCCCTCTTGACGGAGGTAAAACCCTACGTCCTGCTTGATTAATATTGATGATATGTGTAGTACAAGAGTAGATCTACCACGAGGTCGGAGAGGCTAAACCCTAGAAGCTAGCCTATGGTATGATTGTTGTTCTGTATGTTGTCCTACGGACTAAAACTCTCCGGTTTATATAGACACCGGAGAGGGTTAGGGTTACACAAAGTCGGTTACAATGGTAGGAGATCTACATATCCGTATCGCCAAGCTTGCCTTCCACGCCAAGGAAAGTCCCTTCCGGACACGGGACGAAGTCTTCAATCTTGTATCTTCATAGTCCAGGAGTCCGGCTGAAGGTATAGTCCGGCTATCCGGACACCCCCTAATCCAGGACTCCCTCAACAACTGTGCGCCAGACTCATCGTCATTGAAGCTTGGTTCAAGAGCTACTGAGGGAGTCCTGGATTAGAGGGTCTCCGGACAGCCAGACTATCTCCATTGGCCGGACTATTAGACTATGAAGATACAAGATTGAAGACTTCATCTCATGTCCAGATGGGACTCTACTTGGCGTGGAAGGCAAGCTAGGGAATACGTATATGGATATCTCCTCCTTTGTAACCGACCTTGTGTAACCCTAACTCTCTCCGGTGTCTATTTAAACCGAATGGTTTTAGTCCGTAGGACAACAATCACAACATACAATCATACCATAGGCTAGCTTCTAGGGTTTAGCCTCTCTGATCTCGTGGTAGATCTACTCTTGTACTACACATATGTTCAATATTAATCAAGCAGGACGTAGGGTTCTATCTCCATCAAGAGGGCCTGACCCTGGGTAAAACATCGTGTCCCCTGCCTCCTGTTACCATCCGGCCTAGACGCACAGTTCGGGACCCCCTACCCGAGATCTGCCGGTTTTGACACCGACAGTCACGATCCAACTGTATTACTTCCAGGGGCACTGTATCTCTCAGAGGGATATCGGCCATCTCAGCATGGCACTTCTTCAACTGGGAAACGTGAAACACATCATGTACTCCTGAAAATCCTTCAGGTAACTCCAACTTGTAGGCCACCTCTCCCATACGTTCCAAAACTCGGTACGGTCCTACAAATCTCGGGGCTAACTTTCGCTTAATCCAAATCGTTTAACTCCTCGGAGTGGTGACACACGAAGATATGCTTTGTCTCCGATTTCATAGACTACCTCCTTGCATTTAGTATCGGTGTAACTCTTCTGCTTAGACTGAGCTACCTTCAGTCTATCTCAAATCAACTTCACCTTCTCTTCAGACTCCTTGATCAAATCTGGTCCAAACAACTGACGGTCTCCAACTTCATCCCACATCAACGGTGTCCTGCACCTTCTTGCATATAAAGCTTCAAAAGGGGCCATCTTCAAACTAGCCTGATAGCTATTGTTGTATGAGAACTCTGCGTAAGGAAAATTATCGTCCCAACTAGATCCATAATCTAGCGCACAGGCTCTCAACATGTCCTTCAGAATCTGATTGACTCTCTCGGTCTGTCCATTGGTCTATGGATGAAAGGATGTACTGAACTCTAGCCTAGTACCCAAAATCTGGTGCAGCTGATTCCAAAACTTCGAGGTGAACTATGTTCCCCTGTCTAATATGATGGTCCTCGGAACTCCATGCAGAAATACGATCCTGGTCATATATATCTTAGCCAGCTTCGCACTTGTATATGTGGTTTTCACCGGGATAAAGTGAGCCACTTTGGTCAAGCGATAAACTACTACCCAGATGGAATCATAACCTGATCTTGTCCTCGGTAATCTGGTGATGAAATCCATACCAAGTTTGTTCCACTTCCATTCAGGTATCGGCATAGGCTGTAGTAATCCTGCTGGCTTCTGATGTTCTGCCTTCACTCTCTAACATACATCACATACTTCTACATACTCGGCAATATCCTTCTACATACCAGTCCACTAGAAACGTTCCTTCAAATCCAAATACATCTTGGTGATTCTGGGGTGTATTGAGTATGGCGAGTCATGAGCCTCCTGAAGTATTAACTTCCTGATCTCCGAATTATTGGGCACATACACACGTCCCTCAAACCATAACGTTTTGTGCTCATCCTCATGAAAACCCTTGGCTTTTCCTTTGCTCATTTTCTCCTTTATCTCAGCAATTTCCTTATCATCCTTTTGAGCTTCTCGAATCTTTCCCGATAACGTGGACTGAACCTCCATTGTTGCAACAAAACCTTTTGGAACTATCTCCAAACGAAGTTCATTGAGATTGTCGACTAACTCCTGCGGTAATAATCCGCTTACGAGGGTATTGACATAACTCTTGCGGCTCAAAGCGTCTGCTACAACGTTGGCCTTACCTGGATGATAATGCAACTTCATATCATAATCCTCTATGATCTCCAACCATCTCCTCTGCCTGAGATTCAACTCCTTCTGCGTGAAAATGTACTTCAAACTCTTGTGATCCGTGTACACATCACATCCATTTCTAATCAGAAAATATCTCCAGGTCTTGAGTGCATGCACTACGGTTGCTAACTCCAAATCATGTGTGGCATGATTTAACTCGTGAGGTCAAAGCTGCTGTGAGGCATATGAAACAACTCTTCCGTCTTGCATAAGTACACCTCCAAGTCCCAGGCGAGAAGCGTCACAATATACCTGGAAATCCTTGCGTATATCCGGAAGAATTAACACTGGGGCTGTGGCCAAACGTTTCTTCAGTTCCTGAAAGCTGGCCTCACAATCCTCGGTCCATTTGAAATTGGTGTCCTTCTTCAACAACTCCGTCATGGGTTTCGCAATTTTTTGAAAAATTCTCAATGAATCTCCCATAATATCCCGCGAGTCCTAGAAAACTACGGATCTCTCCAACTGAGGTGGGTGCCAACCACTCAGTGACAGACTGAACCTTGGTAGGGTCTACGGCTATACCTTCTCCTGATATAACATGTCTAAGAAATCCAACTTCCTTCAACCAAAACTCACATTTGCTGAACTTGGCATACAACTGATGTTCTCTAACCTTCTGGAGAACTAAGCGCAAGTGTTCCTTGTGTTCCTCTTCATTCCTAGAGTACACCAAAATATCATCAATGAACACCACAACAAACTTACCCAAAAACTCCATGAACATCTTGTTCATCATACTCATAAAATAGGCAGGGGCATTAGTCAATCCAGATGACATGACCATGTACTCATATAGCCCATACCTTGTGGTAAAAGTTGTCATAGGTATATCCTGTTCTTGGATCTTCAACTGGTGATATCCTGATCGAAGATCGATCTTGGAGAATACTTTAGCTCCTTCCAACTGGTCAAACAGATCATTGATCATCGGTAGTGGGTACTTGTTCTTGATCGTCACTTTGTTCAAAGGCCGATAATCAACAACCATACTCAAAGATCCATCCTTCTTCTCAACTAAGAGCACTTGGGCTCCCCACGGTGATGAACTTGGTCGGATATAACTGTAACGCCCCGAGATCGATGTGCTAGGTGTCTTCCAGTTATTCGCTATTGTTGCCTTGTCATTTGCTTGCGTGTCATGCATTTCATATCATGTCATCATGTGCGTCCCATTTGCATACATGTTCGCCTCATGCATCCAAGCATTTTGCCCGTTGTCCGTTTTGCAATCCGGCGCTCCTATGTCCTCCGGTGTCCCCTTTTACCTCTTTTCATGTGCGGGTGTTAAACGTTCTCGGATTGGACCGAGACTTGCCAAGCGGCCTTGGTTTACAACCGGTAGACCGCCTGTCAAGTTTCGTGCCATTTGGACTTCGTTTGATACTCCAACGGTTAACCGAGGAGCCGTAAAGACCTCATGTGTGTTGCAGCCCAACACCTCTCCAAAGTGTCCCAAAACCCACCTAAACCTCCTCCATCATCTCGATCGTTCGATCACGATCGCGTGGACGAAAACCGCACCTCATTTGGACTCTCCTAGCTCCCTCTACCTATAAATATGTGCCCCTCTCCGAAATTCGCGGTCTAACCCTAGCCTTCCTCTTCCTCGCGCCGCCGGACATGTTCGCCCGCCGACCGGACGTGTCCGCCCTCACCCTCAGCCAATCAGGAGCCGCCACCTGTCCACCGCCGCCTTTCCTGCGCCGCCAGCCCGCGGAGCCCATCCGGGGCCCACGCGAGCCCATCCCGCTGCCGCCTCGGCCCGAGCGCCCGCTCCCGTGTCTCCCTCGCCGTGCCGCCTCCCTCGCCGGCATTGACCGCCCCACGCCGCCTTCACCGGAGCTCGCCGTTGCCGATCGCGTTCCCTTTGCTCCGCCACCACGCCCGCGATGCTGGGTCCCTCCGCCGCCCGCGCGCCTCAGCCTCCAGCGATGTTGCGCCGCCGGAGCTTCACCCGGCCTACCCCGCCGCCGCGATGCCATGGCCGGCAAGCGCGCCCGCCGCCCCTGCCCGGTGCCCAGGAGCTCCTCTGCCCAAGCCGTGACCGGATCCAGGGTCCCATGCCCGGATCTGCCCGTTCCGCGCCTCCCCGCACCTCCCTGGTGGCTCCCGCACATTCCGGCCGCCTTCTCCCTCATCTCCGGTGATCATCTATTTCTGCGCCGGATGAACCCTAGATCTAGAGGTGTTATTTTCGTCTAAGTCCCCAGTTTGCATTATTTTTTAGGAAGCTTCATCGCATCACGTCTTTGCACCCGTGGCTGCGTTTTGGGTGTGTAGCATATCAAATTGTTCGTCTCGACCAGCACTTCATTCATTCCATTGCACCATGTTCATTTGAGCTCATGTTGCTGCCCTAAATGCTGTTGCAAGAGTGCTAGTTTATATTAGTTTCGGATTCTTATCAGTAATTGGACATTTGTCATTTTTGCCATGATTGATGTGTGCCTCCTATTAGTATGAGCTCTACATGTGTTTTGTAGTATGCCATGTCATCTTTACAGGGGTGTTTGCCATGTATTTTGTGATCTTTGTGGTGACTAGCACAAGCATGCAAAGTAGCCCTCGTAATGTTGCTGATTTCAGGGACTTAGAATTCTTCTAAGTCATTGATCTGCTGTTATTTTTATGCCATGTATTCATGTTGCTACAGAGTGATCCATGCCTCTTTTGAGCATGTTCAGTAAGGATGATTTTGAGATATTGTTATGATCTATCCATCCATGTCTTTGTTTGCAATTATGGAGCACCCTAGCTTGAGTCAATCGAGCTCTACTTTTGCTATAAAATGTTCCTGCCAGAATGTTTACTTGTTAAGCATTTTTGCCGAGCTTGTTATAGTTGATCCGTGCATGCTATGAGGTTGTTATTGCCATGTTTATCTTCTATGCCATGTCTACTTGCTGGGTGTATGCTTAGTTTGTCATGCAATGCCTTGTGGTGAGTGCATCGAGCTCGTAAACATGCCAACTTAATATCTGTTTTGCCATGTTCCAGTTTTCTACTAAGTCTGAATCTATTAACGAAAGTTGCTATGTTCACATGGATGCCATTGTATTTTCTGATCCCTTTTTGCTTATGGTCAGTAAGGGACTTTTGTTGTATGCTTTGAGTAGCTTCATGCCATGCCTTGCTTTGCCATGATATGTTCCTGTAGCATGTTGTTAGCTTGCTCTAAACATTGCTTCCTGATGTTAAATTCCTGGCATGTTGTTATTTTCTCCAAGTCTGTAACCTATTATCTTTTGCACTTTTGCCTTGCATGTTTGAACCTGCTATTGAGTGATTTAGCCGTAGCTCAGTGTTCTTCTTTGTTCAAGCATCTTGAGTGGATCCCTGCCATGTGCTTTGTTGATATGTTAGAGTGCAGTAGCTTGTTGTTCTTGATGCATCTAGATGGCCTCGTGTTGTTCATCACAGCTTTGCGCCATTATTGTTTTGCTTGCCATTTGCAATCCGTGCATCCTATTCCGGTGATCTTTATATCAATTTCGACTGAAATCAACTCATCTTTCCAGCGGCACTCTTGGTTTTCCAAGTTTAGGCCTGGTTAAATCTTTCCTTTCCGAAGCACGCATATGCATCGCATATCACATCTCGCATATCATGCCATGTTTTGCATCATGTTGCTTGCCCATTGCACCGTGATTGATTGTTGGTCCTTTTTTCTTGTGTTCTTGCCTTGGGTAGAGCCGGGAGACGAGTTCGTGTTCGAGGACCCGTTGAGTACGTTTTCGAGGTTCAAGCTTTCGTCTTCTTGGAGAACTTTGTAGGCAAGATGACCATACCCTCGAAATCACTTCAATCTTTGCTTGCTAGATGCTCTCTCTTTTGCTATGCCTATGCTACGATACCTACCACTTGCTTTATCATTCCTCCCATATTGCCATGAGCCTCTAACCCACCTTGTCCTAGCAAACCGTTGTTTGGCTATGTTACCGCTTTGCTCAGCCCCTCTTATAGCATTGCTAGTTGTAGGTGAAGATTGGAGTTTGTTCCTTGTTGGAACATGTTTATTGTTGGGATATCACAATATCTCTTATTTAATTAATGCATCTATATACTTGGTAAAGGGTGGAAGGCTCGGCCTTATGCCTGGTGTTTTGTTCCACTCTTGCCGCCCTAGTTTCTATCATACCGGTGTTATGTTCCTTCATTTTGCGTTGCTTACACGGTTGGGTTATAATGGGAACCTCTTGACAGTTAGCCTTGAATAAAACTCCTCCAGCAAGGCCCAACCTTGGTTTTACCATTTCCCACCTAGCCTTTTTCCCTTGGGTCGGCCAGCCCAAGGGTCATCTTTAGTTAAACCCCCGGGCCAGTGCTCCTCTGAGTGTTGGTCCAAACTAGAGCACCGTGCAGGGCCATCCCTTGGCAACTTGGGTTACGTCGGCTCCTGTACACTTAGTTTATCCGGTGTGCCCTGAGAACGACATATGTGCAGCTCCTATCGGGATTTTTTGGCACAGAGGGTGGTCTTGCTGGTCTTGTTTTACCATTTGTCGAAATGTCTTGTAACCGGGATTTCGAGTCTGATCGGGCCGTCCTGGGAGAAGGAATATCCTTCATTGACCATGAGAGCTTGTGATGGGCTAAGTTGGGACACCCCTACAGGGTTTTGAACTTTCCAAAGCCATGCCCGTGGTTATGGGCAGATGGGAATTTGTTAATGTCCGGTTGTAGAAAACCTGAAACTTATCTTAATTAAAATGCATCAACCGCGTGTGTAGCCGTGATGGTCTCTTCTCGGCGGGGTCCGGGAAGTGAACACGTTGTTGGAGTTATGCTTGACCATAGGTTGTTCTAGGATCACTTCTTGATCATAGTTTCTCGACCGTGCTTTGCCTTCTTTCCTCACTCTCATTTGCGTAAGTTAGCCACCATATATGCTAGTGCTTGCTGCAGCTCCACCTCATACCTTTTCCCTACCTATAAGCTTAAATAGTCTTGATCGCGAGGGTGTGAGATTGCTGAGTCCCCGTGACTCACAGATTACTTCCAAAACCAGTTTGCAGGTGCCGATGATACCGTGCAGGTGACTCAACCAAGCTCAAGGAGGAGCTCGATGAATATCTTGTTCATCGTGTTGTTTCGTTTCAGTTGATCAATAGTGGAGCCCAGCCAGGGCGATCGGGGATCTTTTGCATTAGGGGTAGTCTTCTTTTATTTTGGTTCCGTAGTCGGACCTTGATTGTATCTGGATGATGTAATGCTTTTTCATGTATTGTGTGAAGTGGCGATTGTAAGCCAGCTCTGTACCTCTTTTCCTTATTCAGTACATGGGATGTGTAAAGATTACCCCTCTTGTGACATTGCCTTCAATGCGGTTATGCCTCTAAGTCGTGCTCCGACACGTGGGAGATATAGCCGCATCGAGGGTGTTACAATAACCTTTCTCCAATAACTCCTTAATCTGCTTCTTAATTTCATCCAGATCATTTGCGGGCATCCGATACGGTCTCTTCGATATTGGTCCGGTGCCTGGCAACAACTCTATCAAAAACTCTATGTCTCGATATGGCGGCATGCCTGGTAATTCCTCTAGAAATACATTCGGGTAATCCTTCACAATAGGCACTTTGTCCTGAACAACTCCCAAGATGGAATTCACTTGGGTCCTCCTTGGCGCATGCCTAGACACATACTTGATCCTTTTTCCCTCCGGGGTGGTGAGTAGAATTGACTTACTAGCACAGTCGATATTTCCTCCATACATTGATAGCAAATCCATGCCTAGTATCACATCCAATCCTTGTGACTCCAAGACTATTAGGTCTGAGGGGAAAGCATGCCTACCTATGGTCAATGGCATCTGAAAACATCCACTGCTTGCCATATACTCCGCCCCAGGTGAGCTTACTAACATAGGTGTCTTAAGAAGTTTGGTGGGCAACTTATACTTATCCACAAATCACCTTGATATGTATGAATGCGATGCACTAGTATCAAAAGGAAAAATTGAAGTAAAGTACTTAATCAAAAACTTACCTATAACTGCATCTGGCTGTTCTTCAACCTCCTCCATGTTAATGTGGTTCACTTGTCCTCTGTTGAAAGGGTTGGGCTTCTTCCCATAGTTCCCATTTCCATTACCATTCTTCAACTCCGAGCAATCATTGGCATAGTGTCCAGTCCTCCCGCACTTGCAACATGTGACATGACTCAGGTCCTTCTTAGCGGGTGTTGCTGGATTGGAACGGTTCTGGTGCTACTTGCTCCATTCCCATTGTACTACCCCTGTCCATACTTCCGTTTGCGGCTCTCTATCTGTTGCTACTTGCCTTCAATCATAAGGGCCCTGTCTACCAACTCCTTGTAGTTAGTGAATGTTGCCACCATCAACTACATACTTAGCTCATCATTCAGCCCTTCCTTAAACTTCTCCTACTTCGCGGCATCTGTGGCCACATCATCTGTGGCATAGCGAGCTAACTTACTAAACTCATCCACGTACTGCCCCGCAGTACGATTTCCCTGGCATAAGTTGTGAAACTCATGCTTCTTCATACTCATTGCTCCAATTGAGACATGGGTTGTGCGGAAAGCTTGTTGAAACTGATCCCATGTGGCATTGGCTATGGGAAAAGTGGCTGTGTAATTCTCCCACCATGAGGTTGCGGGTCCATCCAATTGATGTGCGGCAAAGCGCACCTTCTCAGCATCCGTGCAACCTGTGGTCGTCAGCTCCCTTCCAATCTTGCGGAGCCAGTCATCAACAATAACCAGCTCGGTGCTACTGGAAAACACCGGCAGATTCTACCTTACAAAACGGGCTAAGTTGTCAACTAGAGGTGGTGGCGGTGGGTTGTTGTTGTTGTTGCCTTGGTTCTGGACAAGTAGCTGCATTAAGGCATTCTACTGTTGGATCAACTGGGTGAGCTCAGGTGGGAAGACAAATCTGGGGTCACGTCTCGGAGGCATCTGATAGGTTTAAAGGGGTGAGAAATAGAATGGAGTGAGGTCTAAGGAGAAAATCACTACCCATATGCAGATGAGACAAACACATTTATTATGACACCACTCAATTCAAAACAAGGGCATACAATTGATCTAGCTACCATCACAAAATACTCAAACTACTACTATATACATTGGGGGAATACTATTGATAATATGGTGCTCGACTAGAAATTTTGATCAGAAGAAGACTCCATGATATCTGCTCTAGCTTCATCTTCATAATCATCATCATTGTCAGGGTCGGAGACGGTGTCGTCGATGATGATGTAGTCCTCGGGGTGGTTGTCCTCCTCTGGTTTGGGATCTCCCATGAATATCCCTATGTCGGTGTCAAAACCGGCGGATCTCGGGTAGGGGGTCCCGAACTGTGCGTCTAGGCCGGATGGTAACAGGAGACAGGGGACACTTTGTTTTACCCAGGTTCGGGCCCTCTCGATGGAGGTAAAACCCTACTCCTGCTTGATTAATACTGATGATATGAGTAGTACAAGAGTAGATCTACCATGAGATCAAGGAGGCTAAACCCTAGAAGCTAGCCTATGGTATGATTGTGTATGGAGTTGATCCCCTATGAACTACAACCCTCCGGTTTATATAGACACCAGATAGGGTTAGGGTTACACAAAGTCGGTTACAATGGTAGGAGATCTTGAATATCCGCATCGCCAAGCTTGCCTTCCACGCCAAGGAAAGTCCCATCCGGACACGGGACGAAGTCTTCAATCTTGTATCTTCATAGTCCAGGAGTCCGGCTGAAGGTATAGTCCGGCTACCCGAACACCCCCTAATCCAGGACTCCCTCAGTAGCCCCCGAACCAGGCTTCAATGACGACGAGTCCGGCGCGCAAATTGTTCGGCATTGCAAGGCGGGTTCTTCTCCAAATCTTGTGTACCTGTAGGAATAATGTCCTATTCTTGTAATGTAGCGCTCCTCGGCTTCCATGCCCAATAATGGCCGTCTTCTACGTGTAAAGCAGATGCGAAAAGCCGGGGTGTTTTTACATGTACACCCCTGGCCGTATAAACGAGCCGCCTATTTAATGGTATGGGGATTTAGATCCAAACCACATCTCGTCCTTTCTGCAAGTGATCATTAGAGCGTTTCCAGCAAAGGTCTATTCCAACATGACTAGCCGTCGTAGCTCCTCCCCTCGCACCTCCGGTCCCAAACCCGGGGACTGGGAGAGTTGTACCATCCCGCATAGCAAGTTAGCGTCACTTGAAGCCCAGGGATTCCTACCCCAGGCATGCATGGTCCCGGTCCGAGCCGGTCTCGCCACCTATAATGGCGGAAAACAAGCGGAGAGCACCCCCAATCCTTCTAGGGGAGAGCGGGCCTGCCTCGTCCCCTATCTATTAAGGGGACTAGGATTTCCAATTCACCCGTTTCTCCGCGGGCTTCTGGAGTTTTATGGCCCCCAACTGCACAATATCACGCCCGCCTCCGTGTTGCATATTGCGGGCTTCGTCGCCCTTTGCGAGCTATTTTTAGGCGTTGAGGCTCATTTCGCACTGTGGAAGAGGTTATTCTGCCTGGTACCCCGTTCTCAAAAGGGGTCCATATACCAAGTGGGCGGAGCCGAAGTATGGCGCATCGCAGGGAGCGGATACCTATCCGGAACCCCAAAGGAAGCGTCCGAGGACTGGCCTTCAGAATGGTTTTATATAGATGACGTCCCCCTACCGGACCCTATCCGGGTCGGTCTCCCTGAGTTCAACAGTGCTCCATTGAAGAAGCGCTTGAGCTGGCGTGCGCGGAGCTCTCAAAGAGAAGACGACAGAGACGTTCTTTACCTGATGGGCCGGATAAGACTGTTGGCTCATTCCGGACTAACCATGATCGGAGTCATGGCCGCATGCATTATGCGGGGGGTGCAGCCGCTTCAATACAGAGGCCACCTAATGTGGGAATTCAACGGGGACAATGACGCCACCCGTTACGGTCATAAAGGGCCGGACTCAGCTGCTGCTCTGGAAAAGATCTTATCCTCTTTGTACAAGGGAGAAAAGGACGAATTCCTCCGCGTCAACCCGCAGGCCGGATTCAGCATGTACGATCCTCCAAGTTGGGTAAGTGAACAATTGCGCTTGCCCATTTGTTTCATACTCCCGTGGTTAGATAGGTAGTCTAACGACTTTAATGCAGGAACTGCGACAGGAGGTAAAGAGTATAAGTAGCCGCCCCCCACAGCCCAGGACCCAGAATGGTCCCTTGATCCGGACTCCGAAGAGGATCCGGACATATCGGTGGAGCTTATCGATGGGGTGTTCTATCAGCTGAGCAAGGACAATACCTTGGTAGCCATCACGGCTGATTACCCAGGGTTAATCCCGGCCTCCCAGGTGATGGGAACCGGAGTCTTATTCATTTGAGAGGGATTACACTCTCATGTATTCTAGTGTTTCTGACGACAACCGCGTTTTGCAGGGGAGATTTCCACGGCAGGAGGCCGAACCTGCGGTGGCTAGCCAACGAGGGGCCGCAGAGCCCCGTACGGCAAAAAGGAATGAAATGCCGGCGCAAAGGTATAGTGCACCCTCTGCTTCCTTGGAGTTATTCTGTCAGGGCCGTATTAACGTTCGTGCTATCTTCAGGACGAAGAGACCTCGCCGGACTACATCCGGAGAGGTCGCCAATCACGCCTCCACCAGCCAGGCTCCAACGTCTGGCCAGGAAGCGGAGGCGAGTACAAGGCGCGCACCGGGCGCTCCTCCGACAGAGGTTGCGGACAGGCTGTCCGTCACAAATTCAGAAGTGGAGAGTGCCATGAACCACAAGCATCGCAGGACAACTCTACGCGACAGTTGTTTCTCCCAAGAGGCTTTAGATGCCTTTAATTCGGGACATGCGTACCTCCGTGCCGCTCAAAATGGTTTAGCCAGAGCTACGGAGCAGTATGTGAAAGACATACGGGTAAGAAAATTTTGGTTAAATATATACATATGCCAGTAGCCCCCGAGACTTGAAACAGTTAGAGCAACTTATTTAAGGATCACTTAATATCTAGGTTCTTACAGAGAAGAATACTGTACTGTCCCAGGAGCTGGAGAAGTGCAAGGCCCAACTAGAGGCCGCACTAGCCGCAGCGGGGGAGCCTCGAGAGACCCCTTTAGGTAAAATACACTTTGAAAGATTAGTACTGTACGGTGTGGGTGCAAATCTGACAAGTTAAATTGCAGATGGCGCCAGACTTGATCCGGACAAGCAACAACTCTTATGCCAGCTAAAGGCCGGTGAGAGTATGTTGACAAGGGTGAGGCGAGAGAAGAATGTTCTTTAGGATGCCAACACCAAGTTGGATGTCGAACTTAAAGATGTTCGTGGCCAGCTGTCGGACTCCACGAAGGAGAATCAGCGGCTTCGACGCGGCATTTTTAGTAAGTTCTTGAACGAACTTTAAAAAAAGAGTTCGGCGAGGAAGTCGATTAACAGAGTAATGTCTGTAGGTATGCTCACAGGTCGTCCTGCAGAGGAGATGCCCGGTTCTATGGGTGACCTTCTTCCCGAACTCATGCAACTGCACGAGCGAATTCGGCAAGCGATGCGAGGTGTTTCCCAAGCCTTATGGCCTGCCCACTCCGTGCCCGAGAGCCTTGGAGAGCTTGCGGAGAAGCTGAAGGTAGCTCGGCGGCGCTTCCGGTTGTGGAAGATATCGGCCTGCCAACAAGGCGCTCTGGAAGCCTGGCCCATGGTGAAGACCCGTTTTATGAAGTCTGACCCGAACCACATGGCCGAGGTCGGACCCGTGGGGCCTAACGGGAAGGAGATCCCTGTGAGTTTACTATACGGCCAAGTAGAGTTGGCCGCAAAGTATTCCCAGCAAGACTGTAAATTAGACAGCCTGTTAGATGGTATAGAAGAGGAATACAATCAGTCATATTGACTATGTAATTTTGAATTGACATGTGTAATGCCTTCTACCCGGATTGTAGATCGTTTGTCGTTGCCGACCTTTTCGCTTCAACCTCGAGACCTGACGGTCTGGGGTGTGTCCGAATACCATAGCGGTTATATAAGAACCGTGGTATGCGTGGAGACCAGGCGTAGGGGTCGTTAGTGCTTTATCAGACAAGTGCCCAACTAGTTATGTTATATTACATGGTTAGTAAGAAACATCTTCTAGAGAGAATAGTGCAGTTAGGGGTTCCTTTCGTTGGGAGGCATGCCCTAAAGTGCATGTCCGGACTGCGTAAAAAGACGCAGAAAAAGCATCTGGGGGCGCATAAAATGGGTAAAAATATCATCTTTTATCTCACCGACCGAATATTCCCTTAAGAACGCTAGCTTTCGGCTTCACCCAGTCTGAGGTACACATCCGGCTGATCCGGCAGTAACAATCGCAGAGGTGCTCCCTTTACCACCTAGCCGAACAATCGGGAACGTAGGGGTAAGCACAGGAGCCAGGCAACCCAGCTTGGCCAAAACTTAAGTCATATCGATGCATATAATGGTGAAGAAAAAGGTACATGCGGAAGTTTGACGCATGTGTTGGGCATGAAGCCCATATAAATAAGCTTCTGTTAAAGAAGCCCCCAGGTTTAATGAGCGCGAGTGGCGCATCACTTAGATGAGCCTTTAAGGGCGATAAAAGAGAAGAGGGGAAGGAGAGAAATGTAAGACAGAATAATGCAAAAAATGGACAGAGGAAGGAGATGAACACAGAGTCCGGCGCTAGGCGTAGAATCTTCGGAGATGGGTGGCGTTCCATGGGTTCGGCTCGAGTCGGTTATCCGACGCATCTCACAGGCGGTACGCCCTGCCAGTTAGGACATGGTCAATTATGAATGGACCTTCCCACTTGGGCTTGAGTTTGTCCTTTTTCTTGTCCGACAGGCGTAGAACTAGTTCGCCGACATTATAATTTTTGGCCCGTACTTCTCTGCTTTGATATCTTCGAGCCTGTTGTTGATAGAATGCGGAACGGGATTTTGCCACGTCGCGCTCCTCCTCCAAAGCGTCCAAATTATCCTACCGATCGAGCTCGGCTTCTCTTTCTTTGTACATGCGCACTCGAGGTGAGTCATGAATCATGTCGCAGGGCAGAACTGCCTCTGCGCCGTACACCATGAAGAATGGTGTGTATCCCGTGGTGCGATTCGGCGTGGTCCGCAGCCCCCAGAGTACGGAGTCGAGCTCCTCTACCCAGTGCATATTAGATTCCTTAAGGGACCGCACTAGTCTGGGTTTAATGCCGCTCATGATAAGACCATTTGCACGTTCGACCTGGCCGTTGGTTTGTGGGTGATAGACGGAAGCATAATCGAGCTTGATGCCCATGTTTTTGCACCAGAGTTTTACCTCGTCGGCGGTAAAGTTTGTACGTTATCGGTTATGATGCTGTGGGGACCGCCATAACGGTGTACAACCCCGGATATGAAGTCTATCACAGGTCCGGATTCGGCCGTTTTAACAGGCTTGGCTTCTATCCATTTGGTGAATTTATCCACCATGACCAGTAAGTATTTCTTTCTATCGGTCCCGCCTTTAACGGGTCCTACCATGTCAAGCCCCCAGACCGCAAAAGGCCTGGTGATTGGTATAGTTTGGAGTGCGGTGGGTGGCATATGGCTTTGGTTGGCAAAAAGTTGGCAACCAGCGCATCGTTGGACTAAGTCCTGAGCGTCTGCCTGGGCCGTCGGCCAATAAAAGCCTGTACGGAAAGCCTTGCTAACAAGGGACCGAGCAGCGGCGTGGTGACCACCGAGTCCGGCATGAATTTCAGCCAGAAGGTTCCGCCCTTCCTCTTCGGAGATGCACCATTGAAGGACTCCGGTAGTGCTTTTCTTATAAAGCTCTCCCTCATGGACTCTGTAGGCATTAGATCGCCGCACTATGCAGCGGGCCTCGTTTTGGTCCTCCGGGAGTTCCTGCCTAGCAAGGTAGGCTAGGAATGGTTCCATCCACGGGGCGATGACTGCCATTATTACGTGGGCTGAAGGTGTAATTTCATTGGCAGAGCCTCCAATTGTGTCAGATTGTTCGGCGTCGAGTGGTGCGGCTGGGTCCGGGCTGTTATTTGCGGGTTCCCCCTCCCATGCTACAGATGGCTTGAACAATCTTTCCAAAAAGATGTTGGGGGGGACTGCATCGCGTTTTGCTCCGATGTGTGCCAGGACGTCCACTGCTTGATTGTTTTCTCGGGCTATATGGTGAAACTCCAGCCCTTCGAACCGAGCTATCATTTTTAGGACGGCGTTGCCGTAAGCTGCCATTTTTGGATCCTTGGCGTCGAAGTCGCCATTTATTTGCGATATTGCGAGGTTTGAATCCCCGCGTACCTCTAGGCGTAGAATGCCCATGGATACTGCCATCCGGAGGCCATGAAGAAGGGCCTTGTGTTCGGCTGCGTTGTTGGAGTCCGTGTACATAATTTGTAGTACATATTGTACTGTTTCTCCTGTGGGGGACGTCAGCACGACGCCAGCCCCCAGTCTGGCCAACATTTTGGAGCCGTCGAAATGCATGATCCAGTTTGAGTATGTGTCGTACTCTTTAGGAAGTTCGGCCTCCATCCATTCTGCGACGAAGTCGGCTAAAACTTGCGATTTGATAGCTCGCCGTGGCTTATAGGTTATATCGAATGGGAGGAGCTCGATGGCCCATTTCGCGATCTGGACCGTTGCATCGCGGTTGTTGATAATATCGTTAAGTGGTACTTCCGAGGCTACTGTTATGGAACACTCTTGAAAGTATTGTCGTAGCTTTCGGGATGCCATGAATACCGCGTATGCAATTTTTTGATAATGCGGGTACCGTGATTTGCATGGAGTGAGGACAGTGGACACGTAGTAGACCGGCCTTTGAAGGGGGAATTTTTTTCCATCCGTTTCCCGCTCGACAACGAGCACTGCGCTGACCACTTGATGTGTTGTTGCAATGTACAATAGCATTGGTTCGCTGGTGTTTGGCGCGGCCAGGACTGGGTTTGTTGCCAATGTGGCTTTTATTTCATCGAGTCCGGCCGTGGCGGCATCCGTCCACTCGAAGTGTTCGGTGCGCCGAAGGAGGCGATAAAGGGGCAGTGCCTTTTCTCCCAAGCGGGAGATGAAGCGGCTTAGAGCCGCCACGCATCCGGTTAATTTTTGTATTTGTTTGAGGTCCTTTGGGATATCCAATTGTGACAAAGCTCGGATCTTGGCTAGATTTGCTTCAATTCCACTACCGGACACAATGAAGCCCAAGAGCTTTCCGGCTGGAACGCCGAAGATGCATTTTTCCGGGTTGAGCTTGATGTCGTATTTTCAGAGGTTATCGAATGTGAGCCTCTAGTCGTCTAGTAGAGATTTGACATATCTTGATTTGATGACCACATCATCCACATATGCCTCCACTGTTTTGCCGATCTGACTTGCCAGACATGTCTGGATCATGCGCTGATATGTTGCGCCGGCATTTTTTAGCCCGAAGGGCATTGTGTTGAAGCAGAATGGGCCGTATGGTGTGATGAATGTTGTTGCAGCTTGGTCTGAATCTGCCATCTTGATTTGATGGTAACCGGAGTATGCGTCGAGGAAACACAACGGATCGTGTCCTGCGGTGGCATCAATAATTTGATCGATATGGGGGAGGGGGAAGGGATCCTTTGGGCAAGCCTTGTTAAGGTCTTTAAAGTCGACACACAGGCGCCAGGATTTGTCTTTCTTTGGTACCATCACCAGGTTTGCTAGCCAGTCCGGATGTTTTATGTCTCTAATGAATCTGGCCTCCAATAGCTTGGCTAGCTCTTCTCCCATAGCCTGTCTCTTGGGTTTGGAAAAATGCCGAAGGGCTTGTTTGACAGGTTTGAATCCTTTTAGGATATTTAAGCTGTGTTCGGCCAGCCTGCGTGGGATCCCTGGCATGTCTGAAGGGTGCCAGGCGAAAATGTCCCAATTCTCTCGTAGGAACTCTCGCAGTGCGGCGTCTACATCGGGGTTCAGTCGTGCCTCGATGGAAGCTGTTTTATTGGGGTCCGTTGGATGGACCTGGAATTTGATTATTTCGTCGGCTGGCTTGAAGGATGTGGATTTGGATCTTTTGTCAAGTATCACATCATCCCTGTTAACCGTGGAGCGCAGTGTAGTCAGTTCCTCAGCTGCTAAGGCTTCGGATAGTGCCTCGAGGGCTAATGCGGCCGTCTTGTTTTCGGCGCGGAGTGCTATGTCCGGATCACTGGCTAGAGTGATAATTCCATTCGGCCCGGGCATCTTAAGCTTCATGTACCCGTAATGGGGTATCGCTTGGAAGATTGTGAATGCTTCCCGCCCTAGTAAGGCGTGATGTCCGCTTTTAAACGGGGCCACCTGAAACATGATTTCTTCAGACCTGTAATTATCCGGCGTGCCGAACACCACATCTAGTGTGATTTTTCCTGTGCAGCGCGCTTCCCGACTGGTGATTATTCCTCTAAAGGTTGTGCTGCTTTGCTCGACGCGGTTCCAGTCTATTTCCATTTTTTGAAGGGTTTCCTCATAAATGAGGTTCAGTCTATTGCCTCCATCCATGAGCACCTTGGTGAGGTGAAAGCCGTCCACTATGGGACTGAGGACCAATGCGGCTGGTGCTCGGGCTGTTCGGAATCTAGGTTCATCACTTCTGTTGAAGGTGATAGCAGTGTCGCTCCATGGATTTATTGTTGCAACTTGATAGACTTCGGCGAGGCTGCGGAGTGTTCTTTTTCGCATATTGTTTGATGTGAAAGTCTCGAAGACTGTGAGAACGGTACTGGTGTCCTCGGGCTGGCTTTCTGCGGCCTCCCGATTTAAGAGGTCCTCGCCAATTTTGGCTACCTACCGGAGTATCCAACATGCTCTAAGGCTGTGAGTTGGTGTGGCGTCCTCTGTACTATGAATTCTATAGGGTCCATCAAGCCACCTTTCCAGTATGGTTCCATGCCCTGTAGAGGGTTTTGGCTTTTTGCTATTTACTCCGGTGTCTTATGATGATGCACCCTCTTAGTTCGGACGGGATTATTATTCAAGGTCGGATTATCCCAAAATTTTATTTCAGTTTTCCAGGCACTTTCCATCGCACAGTACTTTTGTACTATGAACGCCAAGTCAGCGAAGCGTCTAATATCACGGCGACTTATGGCGTTAAGGATTCCCTCGTCCGTGTAGTTACTGTGGAAGATTGATATTGCGTCTCCCTCGCGGCAATCCTTTATCCTGTTCATAACCAGGAGGAATATGGCCCAGTAATGATGTACTGTTTCATCGGGCCTCTGCCTGACTTGGGAGAGATCGCTTATATTCGGGTGGGTGGGCGTTGTTGAATCTGAGACTTCACTCGATCCAAGATTCAGAGGCTGAAGAGTTTCCGAACTCTGAAGTTCAGATTCCTGGAATTTGTCCAGCGAGTCCGGCCCGTTGCCTGATCCTAAGCTCAGGTCTTCAGTTACATCCTCCTCTCCGCGGGTATCTGGCTTGGAGGGGTCGGGAATTCGGATGTAGCTGGTCCTTAAAATAGATGAAGGGTCGCCGCACTGCGCCTCTACCACGGCAACGTGGTGGGTGACTTGGGGAGAGTTAATTTTTCTTAGATCGGGTTTAAGCCCAACCTGGTCGTAATCCGTAGCGACCCCCAGGGCGGCGATGCGATCCAAGAGCCCGTTTATGGAAGAGAGCTCCATTGGATGTAGCTGCTCGACAAGCTCTGAGCTGACGTGTAGGTTGCTTTTGATGACCCGAGAGGTCACCGTCGGCGCAACAGCCGAACAGGCGGTCATGAGAAAACCACCTAGCCGGAGGGTTTGGCCGACAGCCAAGGCTCTCTTAGCAACGGCGCCATCTTTGAAGACGGGAGAAGGCATCCTTCCTGACTGTGACGGCACAGAGGAACTCTCAATGAAAGCACCAATGTCGGTGTCAAAACCGGCGGATCTCGGGTAGGGGGTCCCGAACTGTGCGTCTAGGCCGGATGGTAACAGGAGACAGGGGACACTTTGTTTTACCCAGGTTCGGGCCCTCTCGATGGAGGTAAAACCCTACTCCTGCTTGATTAATACTGATGATATGAGTAGTACAAGAGTAGATATACCACGAGATCAAGGAGGCTAAACCCTAGAAGCTAGCCTATGGTATGATTGTGTATGGAGTTGATCCCCTACGGACTACAACCCTCCGGTTTATATAGACACCGGATAGGGTTAGGGTTACACAAAGTCGGTTACAATGGTAGGAGATCTTGAATATCCGCATCACCAAGCTTGCCTTCCACGCCAAGGAAAGTCCCATCCGGACACGGGACGAAGTCTTCAATCTTGTATCTTCATATTCCAGGAGTCCGGCTGAAGGTATAGTCCGGCTACTCGAACACCCCCTAATCCAGGACTCCCTCACCCTAGCTTCTTCTTCAGGTCCTCATTCTTCTCCAGTAACACTGCAATTTCCTATTCATATCCTTTGCGTGTAGACTCGAGTTCCTCTTCTAGCTCCATGTTCCTGGTCATCACCTTCTTCAGGTCTATCATGTTGGCACACATCTGGTTCTCTTGTCGACGAATGTGGTGGTTTAACTCTTGGATGTAGGCTGCAATGGACTTGTCCCTCCTGGTGTAGATCATCTCCCATTGCTCATCCCGGCATCCACATATCTGGTAGATAGTGTCCTTAAGATCCTTGTGATAAACTTCGCGGATGCGTCCCATGGCGATGTGGGCTGCCATGCTCTTTCCTAGACTCCAGGTTGGTGCATCAAAGGAAAACTCTATGGCTTCAGTAACTGGCGTGAAGGTCCTTCCTGGAACATGTACTCGAATTGTCAAGCACTCTTCTTTTGGTAGAGTGGTGGTGTAGGTCCCGGTGAAGCTTGGTATTCCGATGCTCAGGTACTTAGTGGCCTCCTTCAAGTGTCGTCCAAAGGGGGTGTCTTCATCCGGTTGAGCAAACTTGTTCCTTGGGTCCGCCATCTATAGAGTGGAAAGTGGAGAAGAGTCAGAAATGAGTAGAGAAGAGTGTCCTATGGCTCATCTTAGTGGTCACATCCTACAGTCAGCAGAGTGCAATCACACACTTATTACATCAAATGTCTCAAATAGAGTAGTTATTACAACAATAAGGCTGAAGGCCATCTAAATAAGATAACTGCGGAAGCTTCGAGGGTAAATGAGTCCATCAACTCCAACGGCATGCTGAGTGCACTACAACGACCTAGCGCACATTACTCTTCGTCTGAAAACTCTACAACATAATACGTTGCAGCCTGTGTAGGTCAGCACATGGAATATGCTGGCAAGATAACACTATAGAGCAAAGAACAAGTAACAGCTATAACTATTTGCATATAAGGCTGGTGAAGGCTCTATGGTTATCATTTTTGCGTAAAGCCAATTTTTTCCTGCAACAAAGGAATATATTTTATTTAACTACAAAGTTTGTTCAAAACATTGAGGGTGGTAACCCCATCTCAATCCCAAATTAAGTAATCAATAACCCCATAGATTAATTAAGTAAAGTGATGAGATCAACATAGTAATTCATGCACCAGATACTCAAGATGTCCATAACCAGGGACACGGCTAACCATGATTAGTTTATACACTCTGCAGAGGTTTGCGTACTTTTCCCCACAAGACTCGATCTCCTCCATTGTATTTCTCGCAATGCATGGTGTTTGAGAAACGAATGACCGAGAAACCGTCTTTCTAAAGAGGTCCCCTTAACCGATAGATAGGCCGGTGCACCTACAATCCCCTTCATCTGCTAGCCCATCATGGACAGGTTTCCCACAACTTACTCCACTATGCCAGACCCCATAATGGGTTGTGGCTGCAGACGGAAATTTCCATCATTAATAACATAATGATCCCTTTGAGCCTGGGTCGCGAACCATAGGAAAAATCACACGGATACCCCGGGATTCTCCTTTGGACAACACTGGATTTCCCCAGGTGCCCACAAACCAATCCACCCAGATGTGTGTTAAAGTAGCCACCTTAAGTAATCCCTCAATTCATAATGATACTCACATCTGTCATGAATCACTCAAACCAAACCACGTCTACGAGCATAGCGTAGCAAGGTATAATAAGCGTAACGTAGTAACTCCCAAGGTTTGAATAAAAGGGCAATATGTACTACCTCAACAAATACTTCCCAATACCCACATGTTAAATAGATCCTACGCATGCCATCTTTGAGGATTAAAACTAATGCATAAAAACTGGGTATTAAGGGATATGATCAAAGTGTTACTTGCCTTGCCGATGATCTGAAAACTCTAGCGACTCGTAAACTCTATCGTGAACAAACAATAGCATATATAAGCACTCAAGCATAAGATGCCAGGGAAAAACTCAAATGAAAAGATCCAAACTGAAATTTCTACTGAAGAGCTTCGATTTGCAAAAAGAATCAATCGAATCGGAGCTACGAAACTCAAAGTATGATCAAAAGAAGTTCGAATTCAAATCTGCTTGAAACCAAATTTTATTTTTGTCAAAATCATATTCAAGTTGATTATCTGGAAAGACGGGAACAGGGCGAAGATTTTGGCATTGGTTTCACTAGATTTGGACAAACGAGCAAAAAGTAACGAGGGTTTGAAGATGAGGGACTAATCTATGATAGGTCCCTGGCCGAGAAAATAAAAATAAAAACCTAACGACCGAACGTTCGCTAACAGAAACTAACGAATGAAAATCGTTCGCTCCTACGGATTAACAGACGAACATACGCTAATTAGACCCGATCGTAAAAACCGAGAAAAACCCTAACCCAAAAAAATAAACCAGGAGAAAACCGAAGAAACCGAAAAAAACCAATTGGTCTTTTACTGGTCAACGGCGGCGGCGGAATTCCGGCGGCGCCGGCGAGGCAATGCGGTGGTGGTGGCGTGGGATGGCGATGGCAGGTGGAGACGTGTGGGCGGCGGCGGCAGCAGCCTTGTTGACAATCTGAAAACCCTAGCAACTCATAGTAGCACGCTTCACACTCCGGAAACTCTATCGTGAACAAACAATAGCATACATAAGCACTCAAGCATAAGATGCAAGCGTAAAACTCAAATGAAAAGATTCAAACTGAAAGTTCAACTGAAGAGCTTCGATTTGCAAAAAGAATCAATCAAGTCGGAGCTACGAAACTCAAATTACGATCAAAAAAGTTCGAATTCAAATCTACTTGAAACAATATTTTAATTTGTCAAAATCATGTTCAAGTTGATTATCTGGAAAGACGGGAACAAGACGAAGAATTTGGCATTGGTTTCACCGGATTTGGACAAACGAGCAAAAAGTAACGAGGGTTTGAAGATCAGGGACTAATATATGATAAAAGTATTCGTTGATAGGTCCCTGGCCGAGAAAATAAAAAGAAAAACCTAACGAATGAACGTTCGCTAACAGAAACTAATGAACGAAAATCGTTCACTACCGCGGATTAATGGACGAACGTCCGGTAATTAGAACCGATCGTAAAAACCGGGAAAAACCCTAACCCAAAAAAAATAAACCGGGGGAAAACCGAAGAAACCGAAAAAACCGATTGTTCTTTTACCGGTCAACGGCGGCGGTGGAATTCCGGCGGCGCCGGCGAGGCGATGCAGCGGTGGCGGCGCGTGGGTGGCAGTGGCGGCAGCAACAGCAGCGGGCGGCGTGCAGCGGCGCGAGCTACGACGACGAGCGAGCGGTGGCGGCTGCGGGGACGGGGTGGGGAGGAGGCGGCGTGGCGGGGCGAGTTATAAAGAGGGGGGCGGCGGCTGCCTTAAAGGAGGGGAAGGCGCGACGGGAGTCCAGCTCGGACTCCCTCGGCGTGCGTGCGGCGCCGGGAATCCTCCCGCCCGGGAGGAAGGCTGCGACAGCCTGGTGGGCCAGCTACGCCTTCGGCCCGGTCGGTCTGATATTTTTTAAATAAATTTCGCCCGAGAGAGAAATCCTAATAAAATATTAAAAAAAATCTAAAAATACCAGAAAAAAATCACCATCTAAGTCTAATATTTAGAACTAGGTGGACATTTTTCTGGCCTAAAAAGCAATTTTCAAAAATGCATTTTTTTCTAATTCAAATAAAATAGCAAATAAAATCCAAATAAAATTTTAATTTTAAAATTTCTTCTCCAATATTCCTTTCATTTGAAGAAGTCATTTTATCTTCTCTCTTTTATTAGGCACAGTTGGAGGGAAAATATTAAAATCAAATTTGATCCTCTTTTCAAATTTGAAAATTTTGTGAAATCTCCAACTCTCTCCTTGGGTCCTTGAGTTGCTTAAGGTTTCTAGGATCACAACCAAAATGCAAATAAAATGTGATATGCATATGATGACCTATGTATAACATCCAAATTGAAAATAGGGATGTTACAAACCTACCCCCCTTAAGATGAATCTCGCCCTCGAGATTCGGGTTGGCTAGAAAATAGGTGTGGGTGGTCTTTCCGTAGGTCTTCTTCTCGCTCCCACGTGGCTTCATCGTTGGTATGGTGGCTCCACTAAAATTTGCAAAACTTGATAACCTTGCTGCAGGTAATTCGGCTGGCAAACTTGTCACGGCCCTAGATTTGCTTTTAACTAGTTGCATGAAAGCATTCATGTCATCAGGTTTAAATTTAAGAAATTTGAATTGGGGATTGATAAACCCTAGCACAAATGCAATTGAAATAGGTTCAACCAAAATATTTTCAATGACAACAAAATATCCTTTTAAAATGTTCATGATTTATGGAAAAAGGTGAAAGCCACTACCAGAGATGATGCATATTTTTCCAGGACATTTTGGTCATTGAATTAAATCATTATGGTATTTGAGTTGGAGTTTAAAATTTACCATTAAATATTGGTTGCTCCAAATATTCTGAAATTTGTTGTGTGGTTTGAAAATAATTCAAATATTCCTCACAAAAATTTACAGAATTAACCAAAGTGTTTTGGTTAGTATTTTATTTGCAAAACAGTAGCAGAAATTAGAAAAACTGAAACAAATAAAAGAGAGAGGGAGAAAGCACTTACCTGGTGCTCACCTGACACGGCCCAGCCCACCAGAGCCAGGCGCCAGTCGTCTCCTTCCTTTGCCAGGAGGAAGACGGCGTGGCGCGCGCACAGGAGGCGAAGCCACCTCCTTCTTCCACCTCTTGCTTCCTCCCCACTCCGATCCGACGCGCTTGGAGAAAGCAATTACCTGGCGCTCACCTGACATGGCCCAGCACGGCCCAGCCCACCAGAGCTAGGCGCCAGTCGTCTCCTTCCTTTGCCAGGAGGACGACAGCGTGGCGCACGCATAGGAGGCGAAGCCACCTCCTGCTTCCTCCCCACTCCGATCCAACGCGCTTGGAGACGCCCGAGCCCCCCTGGTCCTTCCCCTCTCTCGCAGCTCACTCTCCCCTCCTATGCTCTCTCACTCGCACGCACCTGAACGGCCCCGTCGCTGCCGACGTGCACCACCGCAGCCACCGACCACCCCTCGCCCTACCGATGAGTCAAGTAGCTCCGCCACGACGCCCTCGCCCTCCCCACCGAGCCACGCTTCGCCAGAGGCCTTGCATCGCCGCCATCGGGTCGTCTTCCACCTCGGTACCCGCGGGACGCCGTTCATCGATTCGCCTTGCTCCGGTCGCCTGCGAGTCCACTGATCTGCTCAACGACCTCCCTGTGTGCTCCGCCGCTTTTCCCCTCTTCTTTCCCGCGCGTTTGCACCCTCTTGGCCATAGTTCCACCATGGCCGAAGCTCGCCTCCGCTCGAGCTTGTCGCTGGCGTCGCTTCGGCGACCATTTGGTCATCCCGTGCTACCCAACATGCTTGCCGCATCGCGTAGTGCCTCGCTAGCGCCTCAGTTTCCGCGTTTGCACGCCGCAGCCCCAACCCCGCGCATGGCCGAACTCCGGCCGCCGCCTTGGAGCTCGCCGTCGTTGGCTCCGGCCACGATAGACCCGGCCTCCACCACCACTAGACGCACGCCTGCAGGAGCTCTCCAACGAGCCCAAGAACGGCCTCGCCCGTGCCCTGTGGGCGTTTTCCGAGCCGTGCCACCGTCTCAGGCCTCGCCGGCATCGAGTCGCCGGTGGGTTTTGACCCCACTGGTCGTTGACCATGTGGGCCCAGTTTGACCCCGCGAATCACTGACGTGTGGGCCCCAGGCCACAAACTAAACTAGCATTGGTATTAGTTTAACACTAACTAACTTTAGTTAGTTAACTAACTACTGACCAGTGGGTCCCACTGGTCAGGTTTGACCTGGACAGCGTCTGTTGACCAGATGACGTCAGCATGATGCAAGGCTGACACAATAAATGCTTTTCCATATTTTAAATAAATCTAACTGATTTATTTATTTTCAGAAAATCCCCTAAACTTCCAAAAATCATAGAAAATAATCTATAACTCAGAATGAAATAAATTATATATGAAAAATTATCAGAAAAATTCAAGGAATCTGTTTATGGAATTTGCATGCATGTTTGAAAAACCTAGGGTTGCTGTACAGGGAAATTTGCATAATTGACATTTAAATAAGCACATACGGAGTTTGAATTTGAACCCTTGGTTCAAACCAACTTCATTTAATATGATTGCTAGTTGCATTAGCTCAATCAACAGCATATTGCCATGACATTATCATGCATCATAATTATTGCATTGCATTGATTGTGTTCCTCTTTGTTTGACGGTATTTGTCTCCTCTCGATAGACGTGGTTCCGACGATGAGTTTGATGACACCGATGGAGAACTATACTATCTTCAGAAGTGCCAGGCAAGCAAAACCCCCTTGCTCATTCCGATACAATCCCACTCTCTCGCTCCTGCTCTATTTTACGTGCGTAGCGCTGACCCTAGGGGTGGGCTATGATGCGGTAGATACCTTGTGGCCGGGTATGCCGGGCGCCCGTTTGGCATCTCAGGACCCTGTACACATCGTTTGGGGCCGTTGAGGACACCCCAGCCGGATTTCCTTGCGGATGGAACCCGAATAGGCGATAAACCTGAACTAGAGACTTGTGCGGTTAGTCAGGTCGTGGTATACACCCACGCCGGCTTTCGCTTGAAGTCTGCCGAGCACATGTCGTGTGCAGACGCTAAGTGGTGGAAACATGTGTGATGAAGTACACCCCTGCAGGGTTATAAATGATCTATTCGAATAGCCGCGTCCGCGGTAAAGGACTTCTGGGTTGCCTATAACAGTTCATAGACAAGTGAAAGTGGATACTCTAAAATGCGCAAGATAAGCGTGAGTGCTATGGATGGCGTTCTCGTAGGGAGACGGGAGCGGATCCATAGTGGTGTATTGATATGGTGAATATGTGGACTCGTGTGCGCCACCTCAGAAGAGTTACTTGCAGTCGTAGTTTAAGATAGCCACTGAGTCAAAGCTGGCTTGCTGCAGTTAAACTCCACCACCCCCCTGTTGATACCGATGCATATGTAGCTAGTTCTAATGTAAGTCTTGCTGAGTACTTTTGTACTCACGTTTGCTTAATTTATGTTTTGCAGAGAGACTTCAGTCTCGCTAGTAGTTTCGCGTGGACTTCGACGTTTAGCTTGGTACCTCAGCTACGATCTTGTGCCCTCAGCAGGATCTGGTAGATAGTCAGGCTTCTCAGCATTTTTCATTTGTAGATGTATGTACTCAGACATGTTAAGCTTCCGCATGTGCTTTGATTTGTATGCTATGATTGTTGGGTCATGAGACCCATGTTTGTAATATCTTGGCTCCTCGGAGCCTAATGAATAAATACTTGAGTCGTAGAGTTATGTTGTGATGCCATGTTGTATTTACACATATCGAGCATGTTGTGTGTATGATTGAAATGCTTGGTATGTGTGGGATCCGACAATCTAGTTGTTTATCCTTGGCAGCCTCTCTTATGGGGAAATGTAGTCTAGTGCTTCCATGAGGCATAGTAGTCCGCTACAGCCCGGTTCACCGCAGTCCTGCTAGCCCAGCACTACTGCTCAGGGCACTTGAGTGGCCGACATGTGTTTCACTTCGTTCCTGTGTCTATCCCTTCGGGGAAATGTCACGTGGTGACATCCAGAGTCCTGCCTAGCCTGCTACAGCCCGGATTCCCAGAGTCCTGTTAGCCTAGTGCTACAGCCCGAATTCACACGCTGCTGACCGACATGCTCGATGTGATTCATGTATGCCTGTCCCCATAGGTTGGTGCCGCTTTGGCTTCATGACTAGCCATGTCGGCCCAGGTTCTCTATCATATGGATGCTAGTGACACTATCATATACATGAGCCAAAAGGCGCAAACGGTCCCGGGCCATGGTAAGGCGACACCCGTGGGAATACCGTGCGTGAGGCCGCAAAGTGATATGAGGTGTTACTGGCTAGATCGATGTGACTTGGAATTGGTGTCCTGACAGTGTTGGTATCAGAGCCTGACTGCCTGTAGGATTACCAAGCCAAGCTGGTCGAAGTTGAGTCTAGAAATGCTTTAGTTATATAAGGGAATTGATTGTGGGATGGAACGTAAGGCTCTTTTTACTCCTTTACCCTATGCCTTTCTGATCTGAGTCAACCTCTTCTTTTCTACGCGGATTAAGAATTCGGCCTTCTCATCTATCTATCAGGATGACGTGCTACTAATCCATAGACTTATAGAATTGATAGTTTCAAGCCTCAGTTCCGTTCCTACTACTTTCGTATGTTGACAGTTGATCTCAGAACCTTGATATTGTGTTGTTGAGTGGTTATGCCACCATTTTTGCAGGATGTCTCAAATAATTTTGAGCATTTACAACCGTTATGCTGTCCGAGTCATCCCAGGTCTCTAAATAGTCTGATGCATTTGCAAATCCTTTCTTCCCATTTCTGATATCCTTTTGGGCCAGATTAACCACACTAATTGGTGAGTTGAGGCACTTTGTTGCCTCGACATATAGGTTGGAGCTAGTATTATGACCCTAGGTGTTTTAGAGGATCACATAGTAATCTAGCCATGTTTTGTGTTCCCAATGTGATGATTCTGGCCATCATTCTCGAAAGCATCCTGTGATGCCATTTAGTTAGTAGGTATTCTACTCCTGGGTTCTTGACCCAAGATCCACTCTACTTATCTCGTGTTGATAGTGTTGCTCGTACCTTTAGGATATTAGTAATATTTGCAATAGACCTAGAGGTTCATGGTATATCCTTCTTCCAAATATCATGAACTGCTTATGGCAGAAGTTCCTCGCGGAATCGAAAGATCACAAGTAGAGTGCTCTTGACGAGTTCTTGATTCTATGTTGTAAGTCTGCCAGTTCTACATTTCTGCATGGGTTATCCGGAAGAATTATGTTGAACTCGTTCGACATGTTAATCTATGCATCCACAACTCAGAAAGTTATATGTTCCTTTGAGTTGTCCCTCTTTAGTTGTTTCCTGACCTTCGGATATCAATTGATAGTCAAGAGTATGTGTGCATTCATTCAACGATGCCTGTTATTCTTGTGGCCCGTCAAGCCATTCTATTCCGTAATGACTAGGAGAAACAAACTCCAGTACCTCATCCATTTCTTGGGCTGGTCAAAGTAGTTGTGTTCCGCAGATCAAAATGCCAATGTAGCTTTTGTTCTGTTCTACCTGGAGTATTACCCTCTTTTGTCAAGAGTATCATAGGAATTGCACACCAACTTATGAATTCTTGATATATTGATACTCTTCGCCATCATTGTTCATTCCTCGGTCCCTATGTTGCTATAACCGGGATAGCGACAAGTGAACTATAGTGTGTGAAATCAATACTCCTAGCAACCGTGTTGCTTTGTAGTTAAAGGACAATCATTTCATTCTTAGCGTGTTGGTTATTGAATCATCATTCTAAGATAGATCGTGCTACCTAGTCCTTATTCTGGTGCACTTTTCGATCAATGTGTTAGGATTGTCTCAATCCCTCACTCTTTTAATCATATCATCTTGCCCTGAAAAGAAAGATTGTTCTCAAGCGTAGTAACATATCGGTGGTTCATGATTTTCCGAATATCTTCTCAAAAGTATTACCAGGTTGTCACCTGGCCGCTATGTTGAGCTCGTGATCAAATGGGTTTTCTTATAAACCACCCCTTCTCCAAGAATCTATGTTGGATATCCCTGAGCTAGTTGGTTGAGCTAGACAACAACTTGGAGAGTTGGAAGATGGAAGCTTGTCTCGCTTAGTTCATCTCCAAAGGGATATCCTTGTGGTTGTGTGTTTGTTGAAGAAAGATGATATCTCCATCAATTGGTCCTCCTGATCAGTTGTTGGAACATTGCCTTGTCAAAACTTTGACTTGTGTATGGGCTATCCTCAAGTCAAATCAGAACCAACGATGTTCGTAATGTTGTCTTACTCGTGGTTGATCCCTCGAGCATACACCATTACATCTTTTGGTCTGACCAATGCTATCACCGTGTTCACATGATGGTAGAAGTACGGTGATATGGAAATTCTGATGAGTTGCTGTTGAGCCCATCAGCAACATCTCTTCTCCTCCATGATTCATGTTGAACATTCAGCTAGTGTTGGAAACTTGTGTAAGAATTTTCTTCATGCCCCGTTCATGAAGTATATGTTTGGATGGAAGTAGTGACTTCCTCTAAGTTCACGTGCAATCGATGCAAGTTGCCGCCCTGAATTCAAGGGAGCTTGTTTTTGATCCCTTTGGAATCATCCCAAGTCAGTCATGCATTCGTGCGAAGTATTCTATGGTTTGGCAGATTGATTACCTCCACTCCATTTGTATTCCTAGCACACCAAGCCACTGGTTGATTTGTTCAAAGATAATAAGTTCTAAGTGCTAGTCCTGAAGGTACCAGATGGATTTGTACAGGATTTCGTTATCCTCGATGTTGGTTCCCAACCAGAACTTGGTAGTGTTATATTATAAGACTACCATGTGGTCATGCTTGTCTAGGACAGTGTGTTCATAGGTGTGTAGCAGAACCAGCTCATGTTTTGGAGCTTGCTATCGTAGTTCTTCTCATGAGAGTCGCGCAACGTTATCTCGTCAATTTGTGTTGCAACTTTTATTTTCACACATGTGAGTCTGAAGTATCCTGCTTCTAACCAGATCTGAATCTCAGGCAGATATGATGGTTGGAACAATCTCAACATTTGCATTTTGTTCCCAGCTTGCACCCCATCGTGTCAATTTTCCATGGGATGTCCTTCTCAGCAGTTGCTGTCCAGGACCATCTTCAAAAGTGGTCCTGTCATGGGTCCCATTCATTTCCGATGATAGGCAAATATCATCCATTGCGTTGACTTCAACAAGGTAGTCCACATCATCCATTCTAGTCCGAGTATGATACTTCTTCGAACTCTTCCAGACGATCGTTTGCGAATTGCCTTAAGTTGGTATGAACAGTTCCAATGATCTATGGATCAAAAGTAATTCTTTTCGCCACTTAAGGGAACAGTTCAACGAGTCATTTTTTCCAAGGTGCCCCGTTACAGAATCATGGCAATTATTTCCTCGCCGCCTTGACACCATCCACCATCTTTCTAAGCGTGGAATTGTTGCCCGCCAAATCAAACCCCGTCGTTTGTTCTTCCATCCCTCTCGATGTGTTTTGTGTCTCAACTCGAGATGTTTCAACATCTCATTCTGCGAGTTGAGATTGTATAGTTTGATCTTTGAGAAGATCAATCCTAGTAGAGTTTCTTTCCGTCATCATCTCGTGGATGAAGATCTCAAAAGCGAGGATGTCAAGATCAACGTATGCTACGAATCAACAACCTTATGAGGTGCAACATGGATCGTGAAGATTGTGTTGGTCTTGTGCCCCCTCTGTCTTCTTACCTCATGTCTTGAATCTCGGGACGAGATTCTTGTTTAGTGGGGGTGAGTTGTCACGGCCCTAGATTTGCTTGTATCTAGTTGCATGAAAGCATTCATGTCATCATGTTTAAATTTAAGAAATTTGAATTGGGGATTGATAAACCCTAGCACAAATGCAATTGAAATAGGTTCAACCAAAATATTTTCAGTGACCTCAAAATATCCTTTTAAAATGTTCATGATTTATGGAAAAAGGTGAAAGCCTCTACCAGAGATGATGCATATTTTTCCAGGACATTTTGGTCATTGAATTAAATCATTATGGTATTTGAGTTGGAGTTTAAAATTTACCATTAAATATTGGTTGCTCCAAATATTCTGAAATTTGTTGTGTGGTTTGAAAATAATTCAAATATTCCTCACAAAAATTTACAGAATTAACCAAAGTGTTTTGGTTAGTATTTTATTTGCAAAACAGTAGCAGAAATTAGAAAAACTGAAACAAATAAAAGAGAGAGGGAGAAAGCACTTACCTGGTGCTCACCTGACACGGCCCAGCCCACCAGAGCCAGGCGCCAGTCGTCTCCTTCCTTTGCCAGGAGGAAGACGGCGTGGCGCGCGCACAGGAGGCGAAGCCACCTCCTTCTTCCACCTCCTGCTTCCTCCCCACTCCGATCCGACGCGCTTGGAGACGCCTGAGCCCCCCTGGTCCTTCCCCTCTCTCGCAGCTCACTCTCCCCTCCTCTGCTCTCTCACTCGCACGCACCGGAGCGGCCCCGTCGCCGCCGACGTGCACCACCGCAGCCACCGACCACCCCTCGCCCTACCGATGAGTCCAGTAGCTCCACCACAACGCCCTCGCCCTCCCCACCGAGCCACGCTTCGCCGGAGGCCCTGCATCGCCGCCATCGGGTCGTCTTCAACCTCGGTATCCGCCGGACGCCGTTCATCGATTCGCCTCGCTTTGGTCGCCCCCGAGCCCACTGATCTGCTCATCGACCTCCCTGTGAGCTCCGCCGCTTTTCCCCTCTTCTTTCCTGCGTGTTTGCACCCTCTAGGCCATAGTTCCACCATGGCCAAAGATCGCCTCCGCTCGAGCTTGTCGCCGGCGTCGCTCCGGCGACCATTTGGTCATCCCGTGCTATCCAACATGCTTGCCGCATCGCGTAGTGCCTCGCTAGCGCCTCAGTTTCCGCGTTTGCATGCCGCAGCCCCAACCCCGCACATGGCCAAACTCCGGCCGCCGCCTTGGAGCTCGCCGTCGTTGGCTCCAGCCACGATAGACCCGGCCTCCACCACCACTAAACGCGCACCTGCAGGAGCTCTCCAACGAGCCCAAGAACGGCCTCGCCTGACCCATGTGGGCGTTTTCCGAGCCGCGCCACCGTCTCGGGCCTTCCCGGTGTCGAGTCGCCGGTGGGTTTTAACCCCGCTGGCCGTTGACCATGTGGGCCTAGTTTGACCCCCCGAGTCACTGACGTGTGGGTCCCAGGCCACTAACTAAACTAGGATTAGTATTAGTTTAACACTAATTAACTTTAGTTAGTTAACTAACTACTGACCAGTGGGTCCCACTGGTCAGGTTTGACCTGGACCACGTCTATTGACCAGATGACGTCAGCATGATGCAAGGCTGACGCAGTAAATGCTTTTTTGTATTTTAAATAAATCTAAGTGATTTATTTATTTTCAGAAAATCCCCTGAACTTCCAAAAATCATAGAAAATAATCTATAACTCAGAATGAAATAAATTATATATGAAAAATTATCAGAAAAATTCAAGGAATCTGTTTATGGCAATTGCATGCATGTTTGAACAACCTAGGGTTGCTGTACATGGAAATTTGCATAATTGACATTTAAATAAGCACATATGGAGTTTGAATTTGAACCCTTGGTTCAAACCAACTTCATTTAATATGATTGCTAGTTGCATTAGCTCAATCAACAGCATATTGCCATGACATTATCATGCATCATAATTGTTGCGTTGCATTAATTGTGTTCCTCTTTGTTTGATGGTATTTGTCCCCTCTCGATAGACATGGTTCCGACGATGAGTTCGATGACACCGATGAAGAACTATACTATCTTCAGTAGTGCCAGGCAAGCAAAAACCCCTTGCTCATTCCGATACAATCCCACTCTCTCGCTCCTGCTCTCTTTTACTGCATTAGGACAACAACGATTCATCTATTACTTGCTGCGGTTGTTGAACCCCTTATCCTCTGCATGTCCTGTCATTGCCACAGTAAATAGATGAAACCCACTAGCATGAGTAGGAGTTGTTTGAGCCCTGATGTGCCTACTCATTCATGCTTGTTTGTCATGCCTGCTATTGCATAGAGTCTTGTCAGGTCTGGTTCATCGGGGATGAATCGGAGGTGTGTGAACATGTCCTACTGTGTGAGCTAAGTGTGTGAACATGATTTGGTAAAGGTAGCGGTGAGAGGCCATGTAGGAGTACATGGTGGGTTGTCTCACTGAAACTGTCCTCAGGAACTGAGTTCTGTGTTTGTGATCCATGAAACAGCTACTACCACACATTGGGCCCTGAAATATGACCCCGCTCGACTTATTGACCCCTCTCGTCCTCTGTCCAGGAGTTGCAACTAGTTTCTGGTGTTTGTAGGTTATGTGTTGGCGGCCGTGCGTAGCGCTGACCCTAGGGGTGGGCTATGATGCGGTAGATACCCTGTGGCCGGGTATGTCGGGCGCCCGTTTGGCGTCTCGGGACCCTGTACACGTAGTTTGGGGCCGTTGAGGACACCCCGGCCGGATTTCCTTGCGGATGGAACCCGAATAGGCGATAAACCTGGACTAGATACTTGTGCAGTTAGTTAGGTCGTGGTCTGCACCCACGTCGGCTTTCGCTTGAAGTCTGCCGAGCACATGTCGTGTGCAGACGCTAAGTGGTGGAAACATGTGTGACGAAGTTCACCCCTGCAGGGTTATAAATGATCTATTCGAATAGCCGCGTCCGCGGTAAAGGACTTCTGGGTTGCCTATAACAGTTCATAGACAAGTGAAAGTGGATACTCTAAAATGCGCAAGATAAGCGTGAGTGCTATGGATGGCGTTCTCGTAGGGAGACGGGAGCGGATCTATAGTGGTGTATTGATATGGTGAATATGTCGACTCGTGTGCGCCACCTCAAAAGAGATACTTGCAGTCGTAGTTTAAGATAGACACTGAGTCAAAGCTGGCTTGCTGCAGTTAAACTCCACCACCCCCTATTGATACCGATGCATATGTAGCTAGTTCTAATGTACGTCTTGCTGAGTAATTTTGTACTCACGTTTGCTTAATTTATGTTTTGTAGAGAGACTTCAGTCTCGCTAGTAGTTTCGCGTGGACTTCGACGTTTAGCTTGATACCTCAGCTACGATCTTGTGCCCTCAGCAGGATCTAGTAGATAGTCAGGCTTCTCAGCCTTTTTCATTTGTAGATGTCTGTACTCAGAAATGTTAAGCTTCCGCATGTGCTTTGATTTGTATGCTACGATTGTTGGGTCATGAGACCCATGTTTGTAATATCTTGGCTCCTCGGAACCTAATGAATAAATACTTGAGTCGTAGAGTTATGTTGTGATGCCATGTTGTATTTACACATATCGAGCATATTGTGTGTATGATTGAAATGCTTGGTATGTGTGGGATCCGACAATCTAGTTGTTTATCCATGGCAGCCTCTCTTATGGGGAAATGTAGTCTAGGGCTTCCATGAGCCATAGTAGTCCGCTACAGCACTACTGCTCAGGGCACTTGACTTGCCGGCATGTGTGTCACTTCGTTCCTGTGTCTGTCCCTTCGTGGAAATGTCACGCGGTGACATCCGGAGTCCTGCCTAGCCTGCTACAGCCCTGGTTCCCGGAGTCCTATTCGCCCAGTGCTACAGCCCGGATTCACATGCTGCTGACCGACATGCTCGATGTGATTCATGTATGCCTGTCCCCATAGGTTGGTGCCGCTTTGGGTTCACAACTAGCCATGTCGGCACGGGTTCTCTGTCATATGGATGCTAGCGACACTATCATATACGTGAGCCAAAAGGCGCAAATGGTCCCGAGCCATGGTAAGGCGACACCCATGGGAATACCGCGCGTGAGGCCGCAAAGTGATATGAGGTGTTACCGGCTAGATCGATGTGACTTGGAATCGGGGTCCTGACAAAACTCGAGAATCTTGACGGGTTTCTGCTCATAGGTTAGGTCACTATCCAACTATATTGCTTCCAGGGGCACCGTATCTCTTAGAGGGATATTGGCCATCTCAGCATGGCACTTCTTCAACTGGGAAATGTGAAACACATCATGTACTCCTGACAATCCTTCGGGTAACTCCAACTTGTAGTCCTCCTCTCCCATACGTTCCAATACTCGATACGGTCCTACAAATCTCGGGGCTAACTTTCCCTTAACTCCAAATCGTTTAACTCCTCGGAGTGGTGACACACGAAGATATGCTCTATCTCCGATTTCATAGACTACCTCCTTGAATTTAGTATCGGCGTAACTCTTCTGTCTGGACTGAGCTACCTTCAGTCTATCTCGAATCAAATTAACCTTCTCTTCAGATTCTTTAATCAAATCTGGTACAAACTATTGATAGTCTCCAACTTCATCCCACATCAACGGTGTCCTGCACCTTCTTCCATATAAAGCTTCGAAAGGGGCCATCTTCAAACTAGCCTGATAGCTGCTGTTGTATGAGAACTCTGCGTAAGGCAAATTATCGTCCCAACTAGATCCATAATCTAGCGCACAGGCTCTCAACATGTCCTCTAGAAACTGATTGACTCACTCGGTCTGTCCATCGGTCTGGGGATGAAAGGTTGTACTAAACACTAGCCTAGTACCCAAAGTCTGGTGCAGCTGATTCCAGAACTTCGAGGTGAAGTGTGTTCCTCTATCTGATACGATGGTCCTTGGAACTCCATGCACACATACGATCCTGCTCATATATATCTTGGCCAACTTCGCGCTTGTATATGTGGTTTTCACCGGGATAAAAGTGAGCCACTTTGGTCAAGCGGTCAACTACTACCCAGATGGAATCATAACCTGACCTTGTCCTAGGTAATCCAGTGATCAAATCCATACCAAGTTTGTTACACTTCCATTCGGGTATCGGCATAGGCTGTAGTAATCCTGCTGGCTTCTGATGTTCTGCCTTCACTCTCTGACATACATCACATACTGCTACATACTCGACAATATCCTTCTTCATACCAGTCCACCAGAAACGTTCCTTCAAATCCAAATGCATCTTGGTGTTTCTAGGGTGAATCGAGTATGGCGAGTCATGGGCCTCTTGAAGTATTAACGTCTTGATCTCCACATTATTGGGCACATATACACGATCCTCAAACCATAAAGTGTCGTGCTCATCCTCATGAAAACCTTTGGCTTTTCCTTTGCTCGTCTTCTCCTTTATCTCAGCAATTTCCTTATCATCCTTCTAAGCTTCTCAAATCTTCCCCAATAATGTAGACTGAACCTCCATTGCTGCAACAAAACCTCTTGGAACTATCTCCAAACGAAGCTCCTTGAGATCCTCGATTAACTCCTGCGGTAATCCTCCGCTTACGAGGGTATTGACATAACTCTTGCGGCTCAAAGCGTCTGCTATGACATTGGCCTTACTTGGATGATAATGCAACTTCATATCATAATCCTTTATGAGCTCCAACCATCTCGTCTGCCTGAGATTCAACTCCTTCTGCGTGAAAATGTACTTCAAACTCTTGTGATCCGTGTACACATCACATCCGTTTCTAATCAGAAAATATCTCCAGGTCTTGAGTGCATGCACTACGGTTGCTAACTCCAAATCATGTGTGGCATGATTTAACTCGTGAGGTCAAAGCTGCTGTGAGGCATATGAAACAGCTCTTCCGTCTTGCATAAGTACACCTCCAAGTCCCAGGCGAGAAGCGTCACAATATACCTGGAAATCCTTGCGTATATCCGGAAGAATTAACACTGGGGCTGTGGCCAAACGTTTCTTCAGTTCCTGAAAGCTGGCCTCACAATCCTCAGTCCATTTGAATTTGGTGTCCTTCTTCAACAAATCCGTCATGGGTTTCACAATTTTGGAAAAAAATTCAAGGAATATCCTATAATATCCCGCGAGTCCCAGAAAACCGCGGATCTCTCCAACTGAGGTGGGTGCCAACCACTCGGTGACAGACTGAACCTTGGTAGGGTCTACGGCTATACCTTCTCCTAATATAACATGTCCAAGAAATTCAACTTCCTTCAACCAAAACTCACATTTGCTGAACTTGGCATATAACTAATGTTCTCTAAGCTTCTCGAGAACTAAGCGCAAGTGTTCCTTGTGTTCCTCTTCATTCTTCGAGTACAGCAAAATATCATCAATGTTGGTGTACAAAAGTAGGGGCTCTTCTTTTGACCCCTTTACTTGTGCACGAGCAGTCAAAGCTGCGCGCCACGGCCACATTTAGCAGGGAAGAGGAGGTAAGCCGGAGAGAAGCCGAAGCACGAGACAACCAAGGCAACGCCAAGACCAGAAGCGTAGGAGAACAAAAGGGCAAGGTGAACTCCCTCGGCAAGATCCTTGCTGAGGTAGCCTCTGCAGCCCCGGCAAGAGCCTTGCCGGGACAACTTGCCCGATGCCAGCGGAGCAAGCCACCCTTGAGCCCACAGGCTCCAACCCAACCAACTACATTGGAACCAAGGCTCAGGAGGCGCCACTATGGTGGCATGCAAATCTTTGTCAAGATCATAAACATGTGAGATTAGATGAGGACCAGAAGACGGCGACCCTCGGGGCATACTAGCCGAGGAAATCCACGAGACCCCTAGCAAGACCCTTGCCGGGGACGACTGCAATGCCACAACAAGACCCTTGCCGAGGGCATCAGCAGGGCCACTACCAGGCCCGCGCCAGCCAAAACTCCACCACCATCCCCAGTTGGGCAGGCACCTGCGTGGCGACGGGCGGCCTCTACACCGACTCAGCAAGCACCTGCGTGGCGGCATGCGACCCTTCATGAAGACTCCACCACCGCGCCAGCCCAGCAGCCAGCCAATGTGGCGCCATGATGCCTCGTCAGCTCGGACGCGTGTCGAGGCCAGGAGAGGCAGCGACGGCAGGGATGTGCTTCCCTGGCGTCCCCAATAAAGCAAGGGGGGCACGTCGGCAGTGCATTAAATGTGTTTGTTCGGCTGTCCCAGAGGATAGGCTAATCGACTGTAGACCTTTCCACCTCCTGTGTGCCTCGGTGGTGACCCCTTTTTTCCTATAAAGGAGACCTGAGTCGACCGGGATAGGGATTCGGCTTTTTTGGGCAAGTTGCACCCCGTAGCTAGCTCAAGAACACAAGAATACACTCAAATACATCCACCAAAGTAGGACTAGGGTACTATGCATCTTCGCGGCCCGAACCTGGGTAAACGATCTGTGTGCTTCCTGTCAGACCAGCTCTTTGCACAACCTCGCGCTCGCCAACCGTAGAAGGGATCCCAGTGACCCCATAGGTGTCGTTTCCACCGACATCTCTGGCGCGCCAAGTTGGGGGCGCAGTTGTGAGAATATGTTTTGATCGGGGCAACGGCTTCATGGTGGCTGTCATTCCAAGGAAGAAAACGACCGAGCTTGGCGGCACCATCTGCGGATGTGGTGGGCGCCCGCGCAATGACAAAAAAGCTAAGTCGTGCGAAACTTTAAGCAATTTCTTTTTATATATATGGTTATTATCCTTGAAGGTCCTGCCCTGTGTATGGAAAACTAGCACGCAAAAGGGGCCCTTCCGCAATTGGCAACGCCCTTGTTCTGTTTCGAGTCCACTCAACAGCTCAAGCACCCGCGTCGAGAGTGGCAGGGTAGCCTTCCGTAATCGGCAACGCTCTCAATTCTGACTTGAGTCAAGCTCGACAGTTCGAGCGGCCGCGTTGAGAGCGGTAAGGTGGTTCCCCTGGCAGCAAGCAAACCCGGCAGGCTATTGGGGATCCGTCCTCGAGGTGCCGTGGCGTGGGATACGCGCCGGCAAGCCTACCCGATTAACGTAGGGTGGACATACAAAGGGGGGTCAAATAGTACAATAACATGCATCGTTTTCAAAAGTACTACAGAGTTATATTACATCAATTGTTTTTGCGGTTCTAACTAAAGATATAAATTGTCTTGGCCATGAACCTGCAGCGGCAATGAGAAACAGGGTGCCTAATCCCGGCGCTGGCCCTCCACCCTCTCGATTCTGCCGATGCGGCTGATGATGGGCTTGATACGCTCCTTGAGCGTCACGAGGTCTACATCCTCCGGCAAGCTCTCCAGCGCGGCGTCGAAGTCGACGTTGGGATTCCAGTGCGCCACCTTGGTGAGAACCTTAGTCATGGCACCCCGGCAAAGCATCCGGGCCTCATCGGCTAGGGAGGCCGCCTGATTGGAGTGGATCTGCTCCAGGGCCCCAGGACGCCCTCGAAGAAGATGGTCAGCTTGTGGTTGGGTCTCGCGTTGCGCTCCGGGGTATACCTCACATTCCACATCCCCATGGTAGCCATCTGTGTGGTGATCCTGCCGGCGACGCCTTCGAGGCACTCGATCCAGTGGTTCTCGCCTTCCACAAACTCCTTGTGGTTGGCGGCTTCGTTCTTCCGCAGCTGCCTCTCAGCCTCCAGATCCTTGGCCAGGGTCTCCACCCAGGCTTTGGCCTCTGAGAGCATCCCCTTGAGACCCTCCAGCTTCAGCTTGAGGTCTTTGATGGAGTTGTTGGCCTCGGGAAAGCTGCATGGCCTTGTCGAGGGCTACGCCCTGCGCCTCAACAAGGGCACCGTTGAGCATATCCTTCTCCTTGGACATCTTCAGGACCTGATCCTTCAGCCCGTCCCGCTCCACCTCCAGCTCCTTCACCTTGCCGACGTGAACTAGAGCCTGGGCATTGAATGCGTCCCTGTGCCTCTGCTCTAGCTCCTGGGTCCGCTGCACGACGAGTTTCTCCACCTCCTCATCCTTGCTGCAGAGCATTGTGGCAAGCCACTCCTCACACGTGGCAAGGTCCTCCTCCTAGCAGTTTAGTGTGGCCTGATGCTAGGCTCGAGCGGCCTTGGCTTCGGCGGCCAAGTTCTTTGCCGTCTCCTAGGCCTTCTCGATGTCGGCCCGCTTCATGCTGAGCTCCACCTCGCGCTTGGCCAGCTCGCCCTGGGCGGCCTTCAGTTCCTCACAAGCTTGGCGGTACCATATTTGCGCCTCGATGACGTGTCCCTTGAGGTCCGTCTCCGCCTTGTCCACCATTTCCATCCTGGACTTGGCCTTGTCCAGGTGGGCATGGTGGAACGCCTGTAGCTTCCGAAAGCTGGCGCACATGGCCTAGAGAAGCCGCTCCTCTTGAGAACCGTCGCCACCAGTGCTTGGCTCGTCGACGACCTCGAGCCTGGCGGCGACAAGCACCTCCTCATCGAACACCTCTCCCTCGATGGGTGCTCTGGAGCTCGACGCCCCTGGAAGGTGGACGAAAAGGTCGTCGCTCACCTTCAGATACCTACCAGAGCCAGAGGCAGCGGAGGAGGGAGGCTGGTCATCAACCACCTCCTCCTTGGCAGCGGACTTGCTGGCCTCCCCGGCAGGCCCCTTGGCGGCGTCCTCAGCAGCGCCCTTGGTGGCCTCCTCGGTGGCGATCTTCTCGGCCTTCGCCTCGGCGGCCTTGGCGACATCCTTGATGATGGTGTTTATATCCTCCTGGCCCGCCGACGGAGGATCTGGATATCGAAAAGGGGATGAAGCGAAGCCAAGACCAAGATTTAGAAATAAGAAAAAAAAGGGCATAGATGAGAGGCGAATGATGTACCCGTGCCGGGCTGGGAAGAAGTAGCCATTTCCTTGCCAACATTTGGCGCCGAGGTGGAGCCGCCGGCGCGCAAGTTCTCCTCCTCCTCCATGTGCATGGGCTTGGTTCTTGACGCCCTTGCCGGGGATGCCCCTCGAGGTGGCGCATCGGTGGTGGCCCTCAGTGGCTCCTCCTGCTGCCGCCCTCCTCCTGCGATCTCAGCAAGGTCAGCGCCACTGACTCACACCCCCCATGAGGTCTCCTTGATTAGGGGGTATCCGTACAGCCAGATTATATCCTTTGGCCAGACTGTTGGACTATGAAGATACAAGATTGAAAACTTCGTCCCATGTCCGGATGGGACTCTCCTTGGTGTGGAAGGCAAGCTTGGCAATACGGATATGTAGATCTCCTTCCTTGTAACCGACTCTGTGTAACCCTAGCCCCCCGGTGTCTATATAAATTGAAGAGTTTTAGTCCGTAGGACAACATACAATCATACCATAGGCTAGCTTCTAGGGTTTAGCCTCTCTGATCTCGTGGTAGATCAACTCTTGTACTACTCATATTATCAAGAACAATCAAGCAGGACGTAGGGTTTTACCTCCATCAAGAGGGACCGAACCTGGGTAAAACATCGTGTCCCCTGCCTCCTGTTACCATCCGCCTCAGACGCACAGTTCGGAGCCCCTACCCGAGATCCGCCAGTTTTGACACCAACATTGGTGCTTTCATTGAGAGTTCCTCTGTGTCGTTATCATTAGGCTTGATGGCTCCTTCGATCATCGATAGCGATGCAGTCCAGGGTGAGACTTTTCTCCCCGGATAGATCTTTGTATTCGGCAGCTTCGCACTGCGGGCCAACTCGCTTGGCCATCTGGAGCAGATCGAGAGTTACGCCCTGGCCACCAGGTCATGTTTGGATGCTTAAATTACACCACCAGGTCCATAGGCCAAGGAGAGGAGGCGGTTGGAAGTGTATCACTATTCATGTCCGACGAGTCCAAGGAACCGTCCGACGATGATATGTCGATACGGGCTTGGGGTGGACTGCATAATCATATTCGATGTTAGGAGAGGCAGTGCAACAAAAGTATGCTATGAGTTACTCTGGTATCCGAATACTTATGACTTCGCCAGGGGCTTGGCCCTGAGCAGCCACTTGTCTTCGTCGTAGGCGGCGGTGGTGGAATAGTCCGGAAGGAGAGTCCTTCCCTTCTTGTACCCTTCGGCCTCCCCGGTTGGGACAGCCTTCCTTTTCTTGTCTACCCCGGCTGGAGGGGGAGAATCTTCATCTTCCTTCTCCTCGTTTTCACGGGAGGAGTGCGTCTCGGAGTTATCGAACGATGTGTCCGATACCACCTGGCGCCGGGAACTCTTTCAGGTTCCCGTGGCCCTCTTCTTGGTCTTCTCCGGCACCTCATAAGGAGCAGGATTCCGCATCTCCGTTAGGAGAGCGTCTGTGGGGTCTTCGGGCAGAGGGGCCAGACAGTTAATCTCTTCCGATGTCTCCACCCAGTCCTGTCAAAGGCATGGGAGATCAGATCCCGCACATGGTTAAGCTATGGGAAATAAATACCCTATGCACAGAGCTTACCGGATTCGCAGGGCACTTCATGCTTAGCCCGCGGTCCTCAGTAAGAGAAGGGGGGACCTCGGCGCCCTTGAATAGCACCTTCCAGACGTCCTTATGCGTTGTGTCGAAGAGCTCACGCTGAGTCTGGTGCTGGGCCGGGTCGAACTCCCATAAGTTGAAAGCCCGTTGTTCACACGGGAGGATCCGGCGGAAGAGCATGACCTGGAGTATGTTGACAAGCTTAAGTTTCTTGCCTGTCATCTTCCGGATACACTTCTGGAGTCCGTCCAGCTCCACCGATGAGCCCCAAGACAGGCCCTTCTCCTTCCAGGAAGTGAGCCACGTGGGGATTCCGCATCGAAACTCGAGGGCCGCCACCCAATTGGTGTCACGCGGCTCGGTGATCTAGAACCACCCTGATTGCCACCCCTTTATGGTCGAGCCATGTAACGTTGGGCATTTTGCCCACATGGCTCCGCCAGATTCTGCTTGTTGGCCGCCTACTACCTTCGGCTTGATATTGAAGGTCTTCAGCCATAGGCCGAAGTGGGGCCGGATGCGGAGGAAAGCCTCGCACACGACAATGAACGCCGAGATGTTGAGGATGAAATTCAGGGCCAGATCATGAAAGTCCAGCCCATAATAGAACATGAGGCCACGGACGAATGGATGGAGGGGAAACCCCAGTCCAGAGACGAAGTGGGGGAGGAAAACCACACTTTCATGGGGTTCCTGCGTAGGGACGATTTGCCCCAAGGTTGGTAGCCGGTGCGCGATATCCGCGGCTAAGCATCCGGCTCCACGTAGTTTTTTGATGTGTCCCTCTGTGACGGAGGAGGCCATCCACCTGCCTCCCGCTCCGGACATGTTTGGAGAGAGTTGGGGAGAAGAATGTGGACTTGGGTGCTGGAGCTCGAGTGCGCGAGAATGGATGAGCAAGGAGGAAGAAGGCGTGGGTAGAAAAAGGTGAGACCTTATCCCTTTATAAGGGCGGACGAAACTATGCACCCCCACCAGCTTGGTAAAACTCGCTTATCCCCCCAAGTGCCGTAATTGATGGCGCGGTTGGGTTACCCACATCCGTATTAATGGGAATCCCGTAATAAGGGGACACAATCTCTGCTTCGACAAGACGTGCCAAGGAAACTGCCTCGCGAAACACGCTGAGATTGGTTATGAAAAATGATTCGAATAAAGACCTAGTTGTGGTGTGATGCCACACTACGGGGTACGTCAGCAGATTAGATTTGTGTAAATATTATTCCTTCTACGGTGGTATGTGGAACTTATTTTCCAGAGCCAGACACGATCCTCGTGTTCAAAATATTCTATGAAGTATTCGGAGGAGGAACCTGCCTTGCAATGCCGAAAACAATCTACGCGTCAGACTCATCGTCATTGAAGCCTGGTTCAGGGGCTACTGAGGGAGTCCCAGATTAGGGGGTATCTGGACAGCCGGATTATATCCTTTGGCCGGACTGTTGGACTATGAAGATACAAGATTGAAGACTTCGTCTCGTGTCCGGATGGGACTCTCCTTGGCGTGGAAGGCAAGCTTGGCAATACAGATATGTAGATCTCCTTCCTTGTAACCGACTCTGTGTAACCCTAGCCCCCCGGTGTCTATATAAACCGGAGGGTTTTAGTCCGTAGGACAACATACAATCATACCATAGGCTAGCTTCTAGGGTTTAGCCTCTCCGATCTCGTGGTAGATCAACTCTTGTACTACTCATATTATCAAGAACAATCAAGCAGGACGTAGGGTTTTACCTCCATCAAGAGGGCCCGAACCTGGGTACAACATCGTGTCCCCCGCCTCCTATTACCGTCCGCCTCAGACGCATAGTTCGGGACCCCCTACCCGAGATCCACCGGTTTTGACACCGACACCCCAACACGCACGTTGATGAGGGGCGAGTGGCGAACTTATGCTCGGGGCTGCTCCGAGGGCTTCTGTCCGGGCTGCTCACCACCACCAGTGGTGCCCTTGAGGTGCCCGCCGAGGACCTGGCCGTCTTCATCCTCTGGCTAGTGTCTCTGCATCCCTACCAAGATGAAGACATGTCACAAAAAGAATCACAGTCCGAAGGGACAAAGATGACATAAGTCGAGGCACTTACTCATCCTTCGCTTCTTCTTCCGCCGCCTTCCTCTTCCTCCTCGGGCTAAGAGACCTGTGGTCGAAGAAGACCTCCGTGTCGTCACCTGCAGGAGGAGGGGAAGCAGGTGGAGTTGGGGAACGCTTGGACGGAGAAGGGGCAGCTGCTTTCTTGTTTGCCACCGCTGCCTTCACCACCTTGCCCGCAGCCGCGGCCCTCGTCTGACGCATGCGCGCCTCCGGGGTTTGTTGCGGCTGTAAGGCCCTGCCAGACTGGACCGGCTCTCCGGAGATGGCCCGCCGCAATACACGCCCTTTCCCCTTGGCTGGGGGCTCAACAGCTTCAGCCTCCTCCTCGGACGGCTCGCTGTCGTTGTCGTCAATAAGAGGGGCCCCGGTGCCGGCGCTACTAGCCTCCCTAGTAGACTCCGCCCACTGGGCGAGCTCCCTCTCCTCTTTGGCCGCCGCAGCTTTGTCCTCCACGCCATCGGCGCTGTCGGCCTCCTTGGCGAGCTCTGCCTCCGCCACCCTAGCGGCGATGTAGTCCAGCTCCGCCTGGGTGGTGTCCTGGATGAGCCGCGGCTCATCGTGGATGTACTTCTCCTCCAGTGTGTCAAAGAACTCCTGCACTTGATCCTCTGGCGGCTCGGCCCGATTTGGGATGAGGCCATGCACGTTGAACTCCGACATCATGGCGATGATGTCGTTCGATGTGAGTTATTGCTCTGCGGGACCACCCCTGCCGGCAACCCAAACAAGGGCCCCTTGGCGACCTTGCCGGCCTTCGTGGCCTTGCCGGACCTCTCAGCCTTGCCGTCGCGGTTCACGTCAAGCTGGAAGAGCCGCTAGCAATGGGCATACCCCATGACCGCGAGGTTGTGGTCAAGGCTGGGGCGAAGCCTCATGATATCGGCCGCATTCGTGAAGAGCCAGGCCGGCCTCCCCTTGTTATGCAGCGGAGCGATTCGGAGGCGGATGAAATCCGCCCCGATCATCTCAAGGGTGATCCCGGCCTCGGTGAGGCAAAGAATCCTGGTGGTGGCGACCATGAGCTTCGCGTCATCGGCATCGACATTGCTGCAGTCGTTTCCGCGAACCGGTGGCGCCTGGCGAACCCGGCAGAATTCTTGTGGATCATCCTCCTCAATCCAACACCACCGGCCCCGCCACTCCTCCCACCTCTCCTTCTGAGCACCCTCCGGGTATGTCCCCTTGTACATCGGGATCCAGGCGACACTACTAGAGATGGCGCCTCCCTTCAGGATCCGAGGGAAGAAGTAGTGGCGGAAGAGCACAATGTTGGGATGCACTCCGGCGAAGCCCTCACAAAGATGGGCGAAAGGAGCCATACACGCCACGGCATTTGGGATGAAATCCGGGAGGTGGAAGCCGAAGGTATGCATGATGTCATTGAAGTAATCGGAGAAGGGGGGGCAGAGGCTATAGGAAAAGTAATCGACAAAGAACGGATACCGATTCGGGGCGGCTTCGCCCCAGTTGGCAGGGATGACACGCATGGTAGGATGCCCCCTCGTTTCTCCCACCCCCCGTCTTGACCCCCCCCCCACAGTAGTTTGAAGGTGTCCCAGAGGTGGGCCCTGTCGACCGTCGAGGGAAAGTAGGTGAGATGCATCCGCCGCGCCGCCAACTCATTCTCCGGCGGGTCCGCCCCTCCGGTGTCCTTGGCCGCTCCCTTGCCCTTGCCAGTCTTGGGCGCCATGGCGGCTGCGAAAAGTGGAAGGGAAAGGGCAGCGAAAATGCGGGGACGGAGAGAAAGAGCAGGGGCTTGAGGAAGAAGAAGGAAGGGACGGCGGTTCCGAGATTGGAGAAGACACAGGGGGTAAATGAGCAGCGCGCCCGTGGTCGTTCCTTTTTACAGGGAAGGCACGGGCCACCTCTTTACCATGATGTGACGCATCCGTGCAGAAACCGCCCCACGCATGACCCCCACGTCACGCACGACCCTCCACTTCGCATGTTCAATGCTGGTCATGGGGAAGCGCAGCAGACGAGAAGTTATTGCAATAAAATCCGCCCCACCTGCCTGCGCACCGTTCTGGGCCTGGACCAACTATGCAGTGCGCTTATGTGTGGCCTAGGTCCGGGGGCTCCTGTCGGTGTACAAAAGTAGGGGCTCTTCTTTTGACCCCTTTACTTGTGCACGGGAAGTCAGAGCCGCGCGCCACGGCCACACTTAGCAGGGCAGAGGAGGGAAGCCGAAGAGAAGCCGAAGCACGAGACAACCAAGGCAAGGCCAAGACCAGAAGCGCAGGAGAACAAGAGGGCAAGATGAACTCCCTCGGCAAGATCCTTGCCGAGGCAGCATCCACAGCCCCGGCAAGAGCCTTGCCGGGGCAACTTTCCCGATGCCAGCGGAGAAAGCCACCCTTGAGCCCACAGGATCCAGCCCAACCAACTACACTGGAACCAAGGATCGGGAGGCGCCACTGTGGTGGCATGCAAATCTTCGTCAAGATCATAAACATGTGAGATCATATGAGGACTAGAAGACGGTGACCCTCGGCGGGATCCTAGCCAAGGAAATCAACGAGACCCGCGGCAAGACCCTTGCCGGGGACGACTGCAATGCCACAGCAAGACCCTTGCCGAGGGCATCAGCAGGGCCACTGCCAGGACCACGCCAGCCAAGACTCCACCACCGTCCCGAAGCAGCTACTAGCTCAACCAGCTTGGCAGGCACCTGCATGGTGACGGGCGGCCTCTACACCGACTCATCAAGCACCTGCGTGGCATGCGACCCTTCATGAAGGCTCCACCACCGCGCCAGCCCAGCAGCCAACCAATGTGGCGCCGCAATGCCTCATCAGCTCGGACGCGTGTCGAGGACAGGAGAGGCAGCGACGGCTGGGATGTGCTTCCCTGGCGTCCCCAATAATGCAAGGGGGGCACGTCGGCAGCACATTAAATGTGTTTGTCCGATGGTCCCAGAGGATAGGCTCATCGACTGTAGAGCTTTCCACCTCCTGTGTGCCACTGTGGCGACCCCTTTTTTCCTATAAAAGGAGGCCCGAGGCGACCAGGAGAGGGATTCGGCTTTTTTGGGCAAGTTGCACCCCGTAGCTAGCTCAAGAACACAAGAACACACTCAAATACATCCAACAAAGCAGTACTAGGGTATTACCATCTTCGCGGCCCAAACCTAGGTAAACGATCCGTGTGCTTCCTGTCAGACCCGCTCTTTGCACAACCTCGCGCTCGCCAACCGTAGAAGGGATTCCAGTGACCCCATAGGTGTCGTTTCCACCGACAATCAATGAACACCACAACAAACTTATCCAAAAACTCCGTGAACACCTTGTTCATCATACTCATAAAATTGGCAGGAGCATTAATCATTCCAAATGACATGACCATGTACTCATATAGCCCATACCTTGTGGTAAAAGTTGTCTTAGGTATATCTTGTTCTCGGATCTTCAACTGATGGTATCCTCATGGAAGATCGATCTTGGAGAATACTTTAGATCCTTGCAACTGGTCAAACAGATCATTGATGATCGGTAGTGGGTACTTGTTCTTGATTGTCACTTCGTTCAAAGCCCGATAATCAACAACCATTCTCAAAGCCTAAGTTTCATGGAAGTCATATCTCACAAATCTTGCATCGTATTAAAACAAACTATATATGCAAAATGATTATAATTTCATGTACTTCCATATTCTGCAACTTTCATCTATGTTTCAAATGTTTAAAATTTTGTTTGATTAAATTTTCTCAAATGCCATGCTAAAATGATTTATTTAATAACTAATTAACCATAGCTTCAAATTAAATAAACTTTATATGTAAATGGGGAAGAAAAATGCATAGTTTAACATGGTGGCATCACTTTGCATGTTTAACAACTCTAAAATATGGTTTAGGGCAAAACAGTACCAATTCATAAATTGCATATGAGGATTTTCCGGAATTGTTGTTTGTTGTCTCCGGCCTCATTTAAACTTGCCTAAATGTGTAGTTTACTTATGCTTCACCTCTTGCCATGTTTAACAACATTTAATATTGTTGGGTACCTAAACATGAGTGAACTAAATATTTTAATGTGGTGTTTCGTGAATGTGAAACTCGTTGCATATTGAGCTCCACTTAACTTGTAGTATTCTTTGTTGCACTTTGCCATGCCATGAATCATTAAACCGGACATGCATCATACTTGGTTGTTCATCATGCCATGTTTATGTGATGGTTGTTTACCATGTTGTTTGCTTCTTTACGGTTGTACTTCTTCTTGATAGTTATTTTTACGTTGCAATTGTGAGGATCCGTTCGACTATGTTGGTTCATCTTCTTCATGGATTCGGTCTTCTTCCTAGTGGGATTTCAGGCAAGATGACCGTCACCTTGGATCTCACTACTATCTTTGCTATGCTAGTTGTCTTGATGCTATCGCTATGTCGCGCTACCTACCACTGGTTTATCAAGCCTCCCAAATTGCCATGGAATAACCACTAACCTTTTCACCCTTCCTAGCAAACCGTTGTTTGGCTAAGTTACCGGTTTGCTCGGCCCCTCATATAGCGTTGCTAGTTGCAGGTGCAGTTGCAGGTTGTTCCATGTTGGGACATGGATTTCATGGGATATCACAATACCTCTTATTTTATTAATGCATTAATATATACTTGGTAAAGGGTGGAAGGCTCGGCCTTATGCCTGGTGTGTTGTTCCACTCTTGTCGCCCTAGTTTCCGTCATACTGGTGTTATGTTCCTTGATTTTGCGTCCCTAACAGGATGAGGGTTTATGGGCCCCTCTTAATAGTTCACTTTGAATAAAACTCTTCCAGCAAGGCCCAATGTTGGTTTTAACATTTGACATAATAATACTTGAACCTAATAGTTAATTGGCATAGGGCATCATGAACCCGAGGATTTCTACATACAGGGGGGCTAGTGCTGTTGGTGTTGGTCCCAAATAGAGCATCGTGTGGGACCGCCCCTAGGAAACTTGGGGTATTTGGATCTCGTACGCCTCACTTATCCCGTGTACCCTGAGAACTATATTGCACAACTCCTATCAGGCTAGGTCAGTGCATTGGGAGGTCTTCCTGGACTTGTTTTACCATTGTCGAAATGTCTTGTGCACCGGGATTCCGAGTCTGATCGGAGGGTCACGATGGAGGATTGTCTCCTCGGATCGTGAGCTTGTCATGGGCTAAGTTGGGACACCCCTTCAGGGTTTAAACTTTCAAGAGCCGTGCCCGCTGAGGGAGTCCTGGACTAAGGAGTCCTCGGGCGTCTGACCTATTAGACATGGGCAGGACTAATGGGTTGTGAAGATACAATGACCGAAGACTCTACCCGTGTCCGGATGGGACTCTCCTTGACATGGAAGGCAAGCTTGGCGTCCGAATATGAAGATTCATTTCTCTGTAACTGACCTTATGTAACCCTAGATCCCTCCGGTGTCTATATAAACCAGAGGGCTATGTCCGTAGACATAGATCCTCATAATCCTAGTCAGACAGGCTAGAGTTGTAGGGTTTAGCCATTACGATCTTGTGGTAGATCAACTCTTGTAATACTCATATTCATCAAGATCAATCAAGCAGGAAGTAGGGTATTACCTCCATAGAGAGGGCCCGAACCTAGGCAAACATTGTGTCCCTTGCCTCCTGTTACCATCGACCTTAGGCGCATAGTTCGGGACCCCCTACCCGAGATCCGCCTGTTTTGGCACCGACATCGGTGCTTTCAATGAGAGTTCCACAGTGCCGTGTCAAAAGGTTTGATGGCTCCTTCGACCATCTACAACAACGCTGTCCAAACAAAAGTCTTCCTCCCCAGACAGATCTTCGTATTCAGCGGCTTCGCACTGCGGGCCAACTCGCTTAGCCATCTAGAGCAGATCAAAAGCTACACCCTTGGCCATCAGGTCAGATTTGGAAGCTTGAATTACATCACAGATATCCATGGAGACTTGACCTTCGACGGATTTGACACCACGGCAGCTGCTCCCTGCCACCACGATGAACCTGACATAAATCTGTCATAGGACCATACCCAGGATAGTACCTGTAGTTGCTTTGGCCTCAGATCCGGAGGAGATTGCGCCATCCGAAGACGGGAAGCTCAACCCCACCGCGGAAGCCGCAGACTCAGCAGCGTTGGAGCCGCACACAGACCTAACTTCAAGTGACATCTGTGTCACCGAAACCATGGACTCGTCTCCGGCTACAAGTTCCGAACCTTGTGCGTCCGCGTACGTCGATCTTGATCGGTCATCGATCGTCGAATTCAGCTCCGCGGACATCTTCTGGCACTCACCTTTGGGCGACGTGTTAAACTCGTTAAGAGCATTATCCTTAGTGTGGGGCTCACAGCCAAATTATATCTAGTTCAAACTGGAGGCTGATGACGAAGAATTTCGCTTCCCACCCACCGCCCACTTCATAGCCATTGTTGAAGACTTAACCGACATGCTCGATTATGGCTCCAAAGACATCAACGGTATGGACGATGATGCCAATGAGGAGCGGGCCAAGACCTGCCGTTTACCGGACGCTGGACGGCCACCTCTTCTTACAACGTGTACATGGTAGATGCACCTAAAAGAACTAACGATGATGACAAAGAAGATCCAGCTGAGGACGAACCTCCTGTGATACAACCAAAATGCCGGCGTCAGCGGCGCCGCTCTAAGTCGCGTCGTGAAAAAGACAACAACACCGGCCCGGGAGATGATAACACTCCGGACGGTGCCGAAGACAGAGAAGATCCCGACGAACGAACTGTCGAACAGGACAATCGGGAAGATGGGCAGGTTAGCCCTAATGAACAGGCCATAAACGAAGACTCGGAGGACAGTAGTTATCTCCCACCCTCCGAGGAGGAGGTGAGCCTCGGCAACGAGGATTTTATCCTACCTAAGGAACCTCTCGAGCAGGAGCGCTTTAAGTGCCAGCTAATAGCCACTTCAAAGAGCCTGAAAAAGAAGCAGCAACAGTTTCAAGCTGACCAAGATTTGCTCAATGATAGATGGACCAATGTCCTAGCAGACGAAGAATACGGCCTCAAGCGCCCAGCCAAAAGCTACCCGAAGCGCAAATTGCTACCTCAGTTCGACGATGAGGCACCGAAGCCCGTACCATCATCACGCAATGCGGCTGACCGACCGCCATGTGGTCGGGATAAAATGGCAACTCAAACTGAACACCATCCCGCCCGCCTCATCGTAAATGCAGAGATAAAACAGGTCATGGTTATACATGTGACCTTCGGCAGGACCTGGATAATAGAGCAGGACATACCAGATCGATCTACGGATCACGAGGACGTGCCCCGACGCGTGATGACGGCTATTTATTCGGACGTGACAAGCCTAATCATGCGCAGGCCGAAAACCACAGATGGACTCAATCGGAGCTACGTCGCGATGTGGCCCGATATAGAGGCAACGCACACCCTCTTTGCTTCACTAACGAAGTAATGGAGCATGAATTCCCAGAAGGGTTTAAAACCGTCAATATTAGATCATACGATGGAACAACTGGTCCCGCGGTGTGGATTGAGGATTTTCTTCTCCATATCCATATGGACCGCGGAGATGACCTCCACGCCATCAAATACCTCCCGTTAAAATTTAAAGGTCCAGCTCGGCACTGGTTAAACAGTCTGCACGAAAACTCTATTGGCAGCTGGGAGGATTTGGAAGACGCCTTTTATGACAACTTCCAAGGTACATAAGTCCGGACACCAGATGCCGATGACTTAAGCTGTATAGTTCAACAGGCCGGATAGTCAGCTAGGAAATTCCGTACTAGGTTCCTAACCAAAAAGAACCAGATCATCGACTGTCGGGATGCCGAAGCCCTAGCGGCCTTTAAACATAGCATTCGTTACGAATGGCTCGCCCGCCACCTCGGCCAAGAAAAGCCAAAGTCCATGGTAGCCCTCACGACACTCATAACCCGCTTTTGTGCGGGTGAAGATAGTTGGTTGGCACATAGCAAAAACAATGCAAGCAACGCCGGCACCTTTGAAGCCAGAAATAGCAATGACAAATCCTGAGGCAACAGACACAAGCGTCGAAACAACAATGACAACACCGATGATACGGCGGCCAATGCCGGATTCAGTAGCTCTAAGTCCGATCAGCGGAAGAAGTCGTTTAAAAAGAACAATTCATGCTCATCCAGCTTGGACCGCATACTCGATTGAGCCAGTTTACCCAAATTTAATGGCTCAGCGGTCAATGCCGGATTCAGTGGCTCTAAGTCCGGTCAGGGACGTCTACGCGATTGAGCCAATTTCCCCAAAATTTAATCCATGGTCATCATGCCCGATCACATTCGATCGTCGGTATCATCCAACCAGTATCCGTCACGGCGGTTCAGCTGCACCGGTCCTGGACCCAATGATTGATGGGTTCCACCTGACACGAGTGCTGATGGATGATGGCAGCAGCCTCAACCTGCTCTATCAGGATAAAGTGCACAAAATGGGCATTAACCCATCACGGATCAAGCCCACAAAGACTACCTTTAATGGAGTCATACCAGGTGTAGAGGCCCGCTGTATGGGCTCAATCTCACTAGAGGTTGTCTTTGGATCCCCGGACAACTTCTGATGCGAGGAGTTAATCTTTGATATCGTCCCCTTTCGCAGCGGCTATCACGCACTGCTTGGACTAACCGCATTTGCTCGATTCAACGCGGTGCCACACTACGCTTATCTCAAGCTCAAGATGCCCGGACCATGCAGCGTCATAACAGTTAATGGAAACATGGAACGCTCCCTCCGCACCGAAGAGCAAACTACTGCCTTAGCAGCAGAAGTACAGAGCGGCCTTTTCAACCAGAACCTTAATTCGGTGATCGACGTCCTGGACACTGTCAAGAGAGTCCGAACTATTCTGCATCCGGACAGCTCGGCTCGTCAAGAGCTCGACTAGCAATTTGACCTCCGTCCCAGTCCGACCAAGTGGCAGCAATTGTACCACGCGTACATAACTATGCACTCAAAATACCGTGGGCATGGACGGAGGCATAACTATCTTGTGATACACAATACGGCTCGACCGCCCCCGGACACACGTACTATCACTTTTTCTTCTTTCTCCTTTTCAGGTTTCTTTTCCACAGGCCTTCCCTGACGGCCTGACCATCGGTCCTTTTTGAAGGATAAATACACCAAGATGGCAAGAAGCATGGACGTACCAGGGAATTTTTAGGTGGTTTCTTTAACGATCCCTTTACCTGTTTTCAGGACCCACACGGAGCTCTCCCTCGGTTAAGGCATATTAAATAGCCTTCTTCTTATTGCACTACTTGTATAAATGCGCTTTAACACACCAATGAAATTATAATGGAAACAATTTGTGGCCAAAATATTAAGGCTCTAGCTTACTACCCCTTCTTTTCTTTTCTTTTCTTTTTTTGATAACTTTATCAAACAGCACCCGTACACTTTGGTATGTTTCAATTTGCGAGGGGCTTCATAGCACCCCACAACACGACAACATAGTCCGAACACTTTCTATAGTATAGTTCGGCACCCTGAATTTAGCATTATATGCATTGGCTCTAAATCATGTCTTTGGTCAATAGTTGGGTTGCTCGGCTCCTGTGCTTTCTACCTTACATTCCGTTATATTGGCTAGGGTAGTAAAGGGAGAACTACTGCGATTGTGCCCTAGTTTGCCCGGATGAGCACCTCAGTGGAGAATGCTGAAAACTGACTGTCATGATGCAGCGAGAGCCAGTCAGCTCTTCAGAGGTCTCAAATCTTTAGAGATTTTTTTCGCATTACGCGAGGGATCAGTACTTACCCAATCAGGTGTTTACAGCATCCTAGTTCGGATACTAGGGGTTGCGCCTATATTTTTATTGTCAAATTCCTATGGCTAAGTGAGGGTGCTAAAGCCGCATAGTCTGATTGCCTGGTTCGTCGCGCTAAACACCTCCTTCAAAGACCAAACAATTGGATCAAGAGTGTTTAGATTACATCCTGAACACCCCCGTACTACATACGTGGGGGTAGAAGCCGACGACTGGCCAACTCACAGATTTCACACAACACGGACGCACAGGAGGTGAAATTTTTTAAATAACAAACAGTATATTACATAACGACTTTGTTTCATCATACAGGGCAGAGACAACATGAATGTGTTCATTCAAAAATAATGTCTTGCGCACATTGTGTCACCACAATACAAGATCCCTCCAGGACGTCTTCGAAATACCGCTCGGGCGTGCGGTGCTCCTTGCCCTCTGGCGTTCCCCCGGTCGTAAGCTTGACGGCGTCCATCTTCTCCCACCACACCTTGACACAGGCGAAGGCCATGCACGTGCCCTCGAAGCAGACCAACCGCTCGATGACTTCTAGCCGAGGGCAGGCATTCACCAGCCGCTTCACGAGCCTGAAGTAGCTACCGGGTATAGCTTCAGTAGGCCACAGCCAGATTACCAAATCCTTCATGGCCAGTTCGGCCACCCTATGCAGCTCGACCTTCTGTTTTAGCTGATCAATAAAGGGCACCGAATGTTCTGGCGCAAGATATTGCGACCAGAACAACTTCTCCGTAGAGCTTCCTTCTTCGGCTCGAAAGAACTCCACAGCATCAGACACACTACGCGGAAGATCCGCAAACGCCCCTGGAGAACTCCAAATCCGGGTTAGTAAGAGATAATTCTTCTTCACATATTTTCTTTGCATACTAAATGCCTTACCCTCCGCGATTTTCTTGGCCTCCTGGATCTCCTGGAGGGCGCCCTGGGCCTCAATCCGGGCCTCTTCCACACTTCAGCGGGCCATAGCGAGTTTGGTCTCTTGAGCCGAAACATCGCGCTCCAAGGTTTCACATTTCTTCACCGCATCCTGGAGCTCTTGCTAGACCTCATCAAGCCGGGCCTCGTGCTTCTCTTTTTCCTTGGAAGCTTTCTCCTCGGCCTGGACCAGGGCCTGTTTAAGGACCTCGACCTCGCTCGCCGCTCCTACGCATATCATGGCACTACGGTCAATATGCATTATTTATTATTTCCAAATATACAACCAGTCAGTACATACCTTGCTTGTCTTGTAGCTGCTTCCTCGCTTGGCCGAGCTCCTCCTCGGCCCGCTCTAGTCTCTGCTTTAGTCCGGAGACTTCGGCAGTGTGTGAGGTCGCGGCCAGCAACGACTCTTGCTTATTCATATAAGACATATTTAGTTAGTTTCCTGCGAAAATAAATTGATCCTCTGTCCAGCTCTTCTTTTCGAACACCGGATAGTGTCTCAGGGGCTACTGTCTATATTGGGATTTTCTCTTTTGCGTCACTTACCTCAAAACTTGTCAGCAGGATGCTGCAGGCTTCGGTTAGTCCGCTCTTGACGGACTAAACCCTCTCAATCACCATACCCATAAGGATACGGTGTTCATCTACAATGGAAGCGCCTCGTAGCGCTTCCAGCAGATTATCCGGTGCCTCTAGCTGGACACAGGTCACCGGCAGAATAGGCACACCACTTCTTTCAAAGGAGGTTGCTCGCCGGAATCCAGAGCCGTATAGGTCTCCGGACTTGTATTCGGTTGGGGGCCGGACTTAGCAAAGCCCCCATCCTCAGTTGCCATGGGGGTTTGCTCCCCCATGTGTCCGGCAGCCGAGGTTTCGCCCTCTGGCGTCACCCTGGCGGCCTCCTGAACCTCTCCTGGGCCGGGGAAGGTCTTTTGGGACAACACCTCGTGGTCGCCCTTGGCCGTGGGACAGTGAGCGGCCGGCGGTGACTCTCTGGTCATCGCCTTCGAATCCAATGAGCCTCTTGATGAGGATCGTATGGAGCTATCGTGGGCCGGGCTGCAATGGCATAAATTAACATATCATATTATGAAGCAAGAGAGGCCGGATGCATGGACATATGCGGGTTTTTAGTACTTACGACACGTTCAGAGGCTTGTTTCGGGGGCGTCGCTCCGAGCTGCTGTCGATGTCCCACATGAAGTTATCTGCAGGGGGACCCTTCCCCCTCTTGGGCGCCTCCACCTCCAGATTTGTGGAGGCTCCCTCTTCTTCCTCCCTCCATCAGGGGCAGAGGTGCTTTCTTCCTCCTTCTCATCATTGTCTTCGTCGGCGGAGGAGAGAGTCTTGTCTTCGGACGACACGTCCGAAGCTCCCTTGCGGCGGGGGCCACTCCGGACCCCCTTGGCATTCTTCCTGTCCTTTTTCTCCGGCGCCTTATAGGGAGCCGGCACCAGGATCTTCACCAGGAGCGAGATGACTGGTTCCTCGGGCAGCGAAGCGGAACATTGAATCCGCTCAGCCCTCTCCGTCCATACCTGGAAAAAAAAGTTTAGAAATGCTCTTTGAAACAAGCAAGTAGAGGATGCGTCTGGAGACGTGAAAGGCTTACCGTATTGGCAGAATGGGTAATATCGTGCCCGCGGTCCGAGTCTATGGCCGGCGGCGTCTCGTTGCCCTTAAAGAGCAACTTCCAGGCGTGTTCGTGAGTGGTTCCGAAGAACCTTTCCAAGGTTTGGTGCTTCTTCGGGTCGAATTCCCATAAGGGGCAGCTTCGGCTTTGGCCTGGAAGTTTCCGATGAACCAGCATCACCTGGACTACGTCGATGAGCTTGATGTTTTTATCGACCATGATTTGAATGTGCGTTTGCAGTGTTATCAGCTCGTCCGACGAAGACCAATTTGGGCCCTTCTCTATCCAGGAGGTGAGCCGCGTTGGAGATTCGGACTTGAATTCGGAAGCCGCGGCCCAGGTCGTGCTGCGGGGCTCTATGATATAGAACCACAGTTTCTGCCACTCCTTGACGGTATCCACAAAAGTACCCTTGGGCCATGTGACATTGGGCAGCTTGCTCAGCATGGTGCCTCAGCACTCCGCGTGCTGGCCATCCACCACCTTCGGCTTCATGTTGAAAATCTTGAAACACAGTCTGATGTGGGGTTGGATGTGGAGGAAGGCCTCACACACGACAATGAATGCCGAGATGTTGAGGAAAGAATTCGGGGCTAGGTCATGGAAGTCTAGCATGTAATAGAACATAAGCCCACAGACGAAAGGGTGGAGAGGAAACCCTAACCCGCGGACGAAATGAGGGATGAACACCACCCTCTCGTTGGGCTTCGGGGTGGGGACAATTTGCCCCTTGGCTGGAAGCCGGTGGGCAATTTCTTTCGCCAGATACCCGGCCTCCCGAAGCCTGGTGATATCCTTCTCCCTAACAGAGGAGGCCATCCACTTGCCTTGCCCTCCAGATTCGTACATGGTTGAGTGCTTCCTTGGGGCGGAAAGAATGTGGACTTGGGCACTAGAGCTCGAGAATGGAAGGGCAAAAGAAAGAGAGAGGGTGTGGGTGGAGAAAAGGGAGTCCTTATCTCCTTATAAAGGCAGTGAATATCGAGTGCCTCCCCACTCGCCTTAAAACTTGCCCGTTCCCAAGGGCTGTGTAAACGGTACGGTTTGATTACCCACGCCCGTATTGATGAGAATCCCGCAATAAGGGGACATGATCTCTGCTTCGACAAGATGCTATGAAAACCGTGTCTCAAAACATGGAACGACAGACGGAAAATGGTTCGAAATGATGTCCAAGCAGACATGATGTCACATTACAAAAAGTTGTCTGCGGATTGGACTCGTGCAATATTATATTCTCTACGGTTGTGTGTGGTACTTGTGTTGCAGATCCAAACACGTTCATTGCGTCCACAGACTATCTTGGAGTATTCGGAAAGGGGAACCCGCCTTGCAATGCCGAAGACAATCTGCGCACCGGACACCTCGTCATTGAAGCCTGGTTCAGGGGCTACTGAGGGAGTCCGGGACTAAGGGGTCCTCGGGCGTCCGATCTATTAGACATGGGCCAGACTGATGGGCTGTGAAGATACAAAGCCCGAAGACTCTACCCGTGTCTGGATGGGACTCTACTTGACCTGGAAGGCAAGCTTGGCGTCCGAATATGAAGATTCCTTTCTCTGTAACCGACCTTATGTAACCCTAGATCCCTCTGGTGTCTATATAAACCAAAGGGCTAGGTCCGTAGACATAGATCCTCATAGTCATAGTCAGACAGGCTAGAATTTTCGGGTTTAGCCATTACGATCTCATGGTAGATCAACTCTTGTAATACTCATATTCATCAAGATCAATCAAGCAGGAAGTAGGGTATTACCTCCATAGAGAGGGCCCGAACTTGGGTAAACATTGTGTCCCTTGCCTCTTGTTACCATCGACCTTAGACGCACAATTCGGGAGCCCCTACCCGAGATCCGCCGGTTTTGACACCGACACCCGAGGTTAGGTGGCAGATGGGAGTTAATATCCGGTTGTAGTGGACTTGAAGTAAACTCAATTAAAATACACCAACTGCGTGCGTAGCCGTGACTGTCTCTTTTTAGGTACATTCCAGAAGAGAACACGGTTGGGTTATGTTTGAACGTAAGTAGTTCAGGATCACTTATTGATCATTACTAGTTGGCGACCGTTTGCGTAGCTTCTCATCTTACTCGTATACTCGTAAGTTAGCCACCGTACATTGCTTAGTCGCTGCTGCAACCTCACCACCTTACCCCTTCCTTACCCATTAAGCTTTGCTAGTCTTGGTACCCATGGTAATGGGATTGATGAGTCCTCATGGCTCACAGATTACTACACCAACAGTTGCAGGTACAGGTAATGCGATGATCATGACATGAGAGTGATGTTTGCTCATGTTGGAGTTCTTCTTCTGCTTGTTCTCCGTTCAGGGGATAGATGAGGGAGTCTTGGAGTAAGGGGTCCTCGGGTGTCTGGCCTGTTGGACATGGGCCGGACTGATGGGCTACAAAGATACAAAACCGAAGACTCTCAACCGTCTCCGGATGGGACTCTGCTTGGCATGGATGGCAAGCTTGGAATTCGGATATGAGGATTCCTTTCTCTGTAACCGACTTTGTACAACCCTAGTCCCCTCCGGTGTCTACATAAACCGGAGAGTTTAGACCATAGGAACAATTACAATCACATAGGCTAGACTTCTAGGGTTTTATCCATTACGATCTCGTCGTAGATCAACTCTTGTAACCCCCATACTCATTAATATTAATCAAGCAAGACGTAGGGTTTTACCTCCATCAAGAGGGCCCGAACCTAGGTAAACATCGTGTCTCCTGTCACCATCAACCTCAGACGCACAGTTCGGGACCCCTACCCGAGATGCGCCAGTTTTGACACTGACATTGGTGTTTTCATTTAGAGTTCCGATGTGCCGTCGTCCGAAGGTTCGATGGCTCCATCCATCGTCTACAACAACGCTGCCAGGGGGATGTCTTTCTCCTTGGCCAGATCTTCGTATTTGGCGGATTCGCAATGCGGGCCAACTCGCTTGGCCATCTAGAGCAGATTGACAGTTGCACCCCTGGCCGTTAGGTCAAGTTTGGAAACTTGAACTACATCGCAGATATCTGCGGAGACTTGATCTTCGACGGATTTGAGCCCATGGCAGCCGCTCCCTGCCACCACGATGAACATGACCTAAATCTGTCATCAGACAATGCATAGGAGATTGCACCTGTAAGCGCTCCGGCCCTGGATTTGGAGCAGCTTGCACCATCTGAAGACGGGAAGCTTAACCCCACCACGGAAGCCGCAGACTCAGCGGTGGTGGAGCCGCACACAGACCCAACTTTGTGCGAGGTCTGCATAACTGGACGCCCGGACTCATCTCCGGTCACTGGTTCCGAACTTCGTGCATCCGCGTCCGACGAGCCTTACCAGGCGCCGGTCGTCGAATTCAGCTCCGTGGATATCTTCTGGCACTCACCTTTAGGCGATGTGCTAAAATCATTAAAACCCCTCTCTTTGGCATGGGACTGACAGCTGAATTATATCTTGTTCGAACTGGGGGCTGATGATGGGGAATTTCGCTTCCCACCCACCTCCCACTTAATAACCACTGTCGAAGATCTAACCGACATGCTCGACTAGGACTCCGGAGACATCGACGGTATGGACAACGCTGCCGAAGAGGAGCAAGCCCAAAACCTGCCATTTACCTGGCGCTGGATGGCCACCTCCTCCTATGACGTGTACATGGTGGACACACCCAAAGAAATCAACGGCGACAACAAAGAAGACCCAGTGGAAGATAAACCTCCTGAGATACAACCAAAGTGCCGACGACAGCGGCGCCACTTTAAATCACACCGTGAAAAAGACAGTAACACCGGCATCGGAGAAAACAATACTCTAGACGATGCCGGAGACAATGAAGACCCTGTTCAGCCAACTTCTGAACAGGACGAACGGAAAGATGGGCGAATCAGCCCTAATGAACAAGACGTACATGAAGACTCGGAGGACGGTAATTACCTTCCACTCTCTGAGGATTAGGTGAGCCTCGGCACCAAGGATTTCATCGTGCCCGAGGAGCCTCTCGAGCAGGAGCATTTCAAGCGTCGGCTGATAGCCACTTCAAGGAGCCTGAAAAAGAAGTAGCAACAGCTTCAAGCTCATCAAGAGTTACCCGAGCAAGCCGAGGAATACAGCCTCAAGAGCCACTCAAAAGTTACCCGAAGCATAAATTACTACCTCAATTCAAGGACGAGGCGTTGGAGCCTGTGCCATGAGTGCACAATGCGGCTGACCGACCACCACGTGGCCGGGACAAACCGACTACACAAGCCGAACACCAGCCCGCCCTACATCGCCATAAAGGTAGAGACAAAACTGCTTAGGGATACACATACGATCGAGTATGCGCCAGGGATACACATATGATCTCCGGCAGGGCTCAAGCGCCGACCCCGGATTCAGTGGCTCCAAGGAATAATCGAGGCCCTTCCAGCCTGGACCGCATACTCGATCGTCCATGTCAGATCCATGGCACCCCTGATAAACCAGCCAACCATACTCACTAGAGTTGTTGGGTCTTCAAACAGGCCGGCAAATTGAATGCCAAAAACAAGGAGAAGGGGTCGCAAAGCAAGAATGACGACGGGGAGCCCCGTCCACCGAACACCAGGGTGACATTAGAAGTTTTCCCCCAAGTCAAAATAGTGAACATGATATACCTTACCCATATCCCCAAGATGGAGCGCAAGCGTGCGCTCAGGGACGTCTATGGATAGAGCCAGTCGCCCCAAAATTCAACCCATGATCGTCATGCCCGATCACCTTTGATCGCAGGGACCATCCGACCTGTATCCGTCATGGCGGTTCAGCCGCACTGGTCCTCGACCCAATATTTGATGGATTCCACCTCACACGAGTCTCATGGATAGTGGTAGTAGCCTAAACCTGCTCTATCAGGATACAGTGCGCAAAATGGACATCGATCCATCAAGGATCAAGCCCACCAAAACTACCTTTAAAGGAATTATACCAGGTGTAGAGGCCCGCTGCTCGGGCTCAATCATATTGGAAGTCATCATCGGATCTCCGGGCAACTTCCGAAGCAAAGAGTTAATCTTTGATATTGTCCCCTCCCGCAGTGGCTATCACACACTGCTCGGACGAACCGTGTTTGCTCGATTCAATGCGGTGCCGCACTATGCCTATCTCAAGCTCAAGATGCCCGGACCACGTGGCGTCATAACAGTCAATGGAAACACGTAGCGCTCCCTCCGTACCGAGGAGCACACTGATGCCTTGGCAGCAGAGGTACAGAGCGGCCTTCGCAAGCAGAACCTTAATTCAGTGGCCATGCTCCCGAACACTGTCAAACGAGTCCGGACTACTCTGCGGCAGGACAGCCTAGCTCGTCGGGAGCTTGATTAGCAATTCGACCTCCGTCCCAGTCCCGACCAAGTGGCGGCATACGTACTGCGCGTACATAACAACGCACTAAAAATACCATGGGCAGAGATAGAGGCATAAACATATTGTGATCCACAATACGGCTCGACCTTCCCGAGACACACATACGCTTACTTTTCCTTTTATCCTTTTTTAAGGTTTCTTTTCACATGCCCCTCCCGGTGGCCCGATAAATTGGTCCTTTCGAAGTACGTAGACACCAAGGTGATAAGTAGCACAAATGTATGGGGGAATCTCTAGACGTCCTTCTTGGTGATCATTCTACCTGTTTTCAGGACCCGTACGCAGCTCCCCCTTGGTCTTGGCATGTTAAATATCCACTGTTGCTTAGCGCACTTTTGGTTCAAGTACACTTTGACATCTTAATCAAAACTATAATGGAAACAGTTTGCGGCCCAACATATGTGGTACTAGCTTACTACTTTATTTTTTATTTCGCTATTTTAATTTGCATCCATACACCTTGGTACATCGTATTTCGCGAGGGGCTTTGTTGCGCCCCACACATTGCAACAAGTCCGAACACTTTTACAGTATAGTTCAGCACCCCGAATTTAGCATTATATGCATTGGCTCCGAATCATGTCCTTGGTCAATAGTTGGGTTGCCTGGCTCCTGTGCTTACTACCTTACATTTCGCTATATCGGCTAGGGTAGTAAAGGGAGAACAACTGCGATTGTGTCCTGGTTTATCCAGATGAGCACCTCAGTAGAGAAAGCCGAAAACTGACTGTCATGATGCGGCGTGAGCCGGTCAGCTCTTCGGAGGTTTCAAATCTTTAGCGATTTTTCCCGCATTATGTGATGAATCGGTTCTTATCCGATCAGGTGTTTACAGCACCCTAGTCTGGATACTACGGGCTGCACCTAAATTTTCATTGTCAAACTCCTATCCCTAAGTGAGGGTAATAAAGCCACATAGTCCGATTGCCTGGTTCGTTGCGCTAAACACCTCCTTTAAGGGCCAAACTCTTGGATAAAAAGTGTTTAGATTCATCCCGAAAACCCCCGTACTACCTACGTGGCGGCTGAAGCCGACGACTGGCCAGCTCACAGACTTGATAAAATGGCCTCACAGGAGGTAAAACTTTAAATAAACAAACAGCAAAAGCATTATATTACATATCGAGCCTTGTTTTCATCATACAGAACGGGATTACATGAATGTATTCATTCAAAAATAATGTGCTTAGCACATTACTCCACCATAATGCGGGATCCCTTCAAAACATCTTCAAAATACTGCTCGGGCATGTGGTGCTCCTTGCCCGCGGGCGGTCCTTCGGTCACGAGCTTGACGGTGTCCATCTTCGCCCATTGTATCTTGACATGGGCGAAGGCCATCCGCGCACCTTCTATGCAGACCGATCGCTTGATGGCGTCAAGCCAAGGATAGCTTCACGAGGCTGAAGTAGCTGCCAGGTATAGCTTCTGTAGGCCACAGCCGGATTATTAAATCCTTCATGGCTAGTTCGGCCACCCTATGCAGCTCGACCAACTGTTTTAGCTGGTCGCTGAAGGGCACCGGATGTTTTGGTGCAACGTATTGCGACCAGAACAACTTCTCCATTGAGCTCCCCTCTTCGGTCTGGAATAATTCCGTAGCATCAGAAACACTACGCGGCAAATCCGCAAACGCCCCTGGAGAACTCCAAATCCAGGTCAGTAAGAGGTACCTCTTGATCACATACTTGCTTTGCATAATAAAAGCCTTACCCGCCGCAATCTTCTTGGCCTCTTGGATCTCCCGGAGGGTGCCTTGGGCTTCGGCCCTGGCCTCTTGTGCGCTTTGGTGGGCCTTAGCGAGTTCGTACTCTCGGTCTGCATTCTGGCGCTCCAAGGACTCGCATTTCTGCACACTGTCCTGGAGCTCCTACTGGACCTTGCTAACCCTAGCTTCATGTTTTTCACGAGCGGCTTTTTCCTTCACCGCTCTCTCCTCGGCATCGGCCAGTGCCTTCTTGAGGGCCTCCACCATGGTTGCCGCCCCTACGAAAATATCACAGCTCTGCGGTCAGCACAAAAACATTCATACTTTCCGGGCATGAATAAAATGTTTGCATACCTTGGGTATCCTCCAGCTGCTTTTTCGCACGGCTGAGCTCTTCCTCGGTCCGTTCTACCCTCTGCTTCAGTCCGGAGACTTCGGCAGCATGAGAAGTCACGGCTAGCAGTGACGCCTTCTTATTCACATAGACACACATGGTTAGTCTCCTGCGAAAAACTACGTGATCCTCTGTTCAGCTTTTCTTTCTGAACCGCGAACAGAGTCTCAGGGGCTACAGTCTATAGTGTAACTTTCTTTTCACATAAATGCAGTGCTTACCTCAAAGCCTGTTAGAAAGCTTGCGCAGGCTTCGGTCAGTCCGCTCTTCGCGGACTGAATCTTCTCAATCACCGCACCCATGAGGGTATGGTGTTCCTTGATGATGGAAGCACTTTGCAGCGCTTCCAGTAGAGTATCATGTGCCTCTAGTTGGACAGAGGTCATCGGCAGAGTGGGCACACCTCCTTCCGACGAGGGAGGCTGCTTGCCGGATTCCGGAGCCGTATAGGTCTCAGGGACCGTATTCTGCTGGGGGCCGAAATGGACGTGGCCCCCATCGCCAGTCTCCATGGGGATCTGCTCCCCCATGTGTCTGGCGACCAAGATCTCGCCCTCTGGCACCGTCCTGACGGCCTCCTGCGTCTCTCCCTGGCCCTGGATCCTTCGGGACAACACCCCTATGTCGTCCATGGCCTTGGGAGAGGAGGCCGTTGGAAGGGACCCGCTGTCCATCACCTTCGGGTCCATCGAGTTCCCCGAAGACGAGGATCGCTCAAGGGCAGAACGAGCCGGACTACAAGTACATGATTTGACATGTTAAAATTATGAAGTAAAGAAGCAGGTATATGAATGCGTCAGGGTATTTGGATACTCACGATTCGGCCAGGGGCTTATCTCGAGGGCGCCATTCTAGGCTGCTATCGATGTCCCACGTGGAGCTATCTGCGAAGGAAGCCTTTTACTTCTTGGACGCCTCTACTTCCAGATCTGTGGAGGCCAGCCTCTTCTTTGCTTTCTTCTTCCTCTCCCTCCTCATTGTCTTCGACGGTGGAGTGAGTTTCGGCGTCTTCGGACGCCATGTCCGAAGCACCCTTGGGACGCAGGCCTCATCTGGTCCCTTAGCCTTCTTCTTGGCCTTGTTCTCCGGCGCCATGTAAGGTGCCGGAACCAGCATTTTCGTCAAAAGCGGGATGGCTGGTTCGTCGGGCAGCGAAGCCGAAGACCGAATCCGCTCCGCCTTCTTTGTCCAACCCTGAAAAGGCAAATAGGGAAGTTGGGAGATCCTCCTTGAGCAAGCAAAACAGGGATACGCCTTGGAAGCACGGAAAACTTACCGAACTGGCGGGATGGGCCAGATCGTGTCCCCAGTCCTCGGTTGTCTCCGGCCATGTCTCGTTGGCCTTGAAGAGCACCTTCCAGATATCTTCATGTGTAGTTCCGAAGAATTAACGCAAGGTCTTTTGCTTGGCCGGATTGAACTCCCATAGATGGCATGCCCAGTTCTGCCATGGAAGGATCCAGCGAAATAGCATCACCTGAATCACATCGACAAGCTTGACGTTCTTGTCCATCATACTCTAGATGCGTGTCTGAAGCATTGTTAGCTCGTCCGATGAAGACCAATCCAGGCCCTTCCCCTGCCAGGTGGTAAGCCGCATTGGGGCCCCGAAATTGAATTCGGTAGCCGTGGCCCAGGCAGCGTCGCAGGGCTCTGTGACGTAGAACCACAGCTTCTGCCACCCCTTGACGGTCTCCACAAAGGTGCCTTTGGGCCATGGGACGTTGGACACTTTGCTCACCATGGCACCTCCACATTCTGCATGTTCGCCGCCCACCACCTTCGGCTTCACGTTGAAGGGCTTCAGCCACAGTCCAAAGTGGGGGGGATGCGGAGGAAGGCCTCACACACGACGATAAATGCCGAGATGGTGAGGAAGGAATTGGGGGCCAGATCATGGAAATCCAGCCCATAATAAAACATGAGTCCGCGGACGAATGGGTGGAGAGGAAATCCCAGCCCGCGGACGAAGTGAGGGATGAACATGACCCTCTCATGGGGCTCCGGAGTGGGGATGATGTGTCCCTTAGCAAGAAGCCGATGGGCAATTTTCCTGGCAAAATATCCGGCCTCCCGAAGTTGGACGATATCCTTCTCCTTGACGGTGGAGGCCATCCACTTGCCCTGCGCTCCGGACATGGTTGGAGTGCTTTCTTGAGGCGGAAAGGATGAGAACTTTGGCACTAGAGCTCGAGAGTGGGTAGGCGGGAAGAGAGAAGGTGTGGGTGAAAGATGTGAATACTTATCTCCTTATAAAGGCAGCGAATATCAAGCGCCTCCCCACTCGCCATAAAACTCACCTATTCCCCAGGAGCCGTGCTGATGCCACGGTCGGATTACCTATACCTGTATTGATGAGAATCCCGCAATAGGAGGGCACGATCTCCACCTTGACAAGACATGCCAATAAAGCCGCGTCTCAAAATATGGAGTGGCAGGCCGAAAAACGATTCGAAATAATGACCGGGGGGTGATGTACTGTCCCATTGCAAAAATTTGTCAGTGGATTGGACTCGTGAAATATTATACTCTCTATAGTGGTGTGTGGTACTTTCTTTGCAGATCTAGACACGATCTTTGTGTTCGAAGACTTTGTCGGAGTAGTCAGAGGAGGAACCCGCCTTGCAATGCCGACGACAATCTACGTGCAGGACACCTCGTCATTGAAGCCTGGTTCAGGGGCTATTGAGGGAGTGTTGGATTAAGGGGTCCTCGAGCGTCTGGCCTGTCGGACATTGGCTGGACTGATGGGCTACCAAGATAAAAGGCCGAAGATTCTCACCCGTGTCTGGATGGGACTCTCCTTGGCGTGGATGGCAAGCTTGGCATTCGGATATGAAGATTCCTTTCTCTGTAACCGACTTTGTACAACCCTAGTCCTTCCGGTGTCTATATAAACCAGAGGGTTTAGACCATAGGAACAATTACAATCACATAGGCTAGACTTCTAGGGTTTTAGCCATTACGATCTCATGGTAGATCAACTCTTGTAACCCCCATACTCATCAATATTAATCAAGAAGGATGTAGGGTTTCACCTCCATCAAGAGGGCCGAACCTGGGTAAACATCGTGTCTCCTGTCTCCTGTTACCATCAACCTCAAATGCACAGTTTGGGACCCCCTACCCGAGATCCACCGATTTGGGACCCCCTACCCGACAATAGGTTCCTAGTAGGCAGCCTGGGCTAGCAGGGTGGATGTCGTTTGAGCTTCTGTTTGTGTTTCATCCGTAGTCGGATGTTGTTCTATGTATGATGTATTGATGTATTCTTGTGGCATTGTATGCCTTTTGTATGTATCCCAAATATTATGTAATGTTACGATGTGATGATATCCACCTTGCAAAAGCTTGTCAATATGCGGTTCTATCGTTGGTGGGACCTTTGAGTCCCTTTAGTATAATGTCACATATTGGGTGTGACAATTAGGCACATATAGTTTGCTGGGGGTTGCCCGGAACCCCTTTCGCTGACCCGATACGTACCCGGTACCCCCAGAACACTTCCGGTGTCCAAATACTATCGTCCTATATATGAATCTTTACCTCTCGACCATTTCGAGACTCCTAGTCATGTCTGTGATCTCATGCGGGAATCCGAATAACATTCGGTCACCAAATCACATAACTAATATAATACAAAATCATCATCAAACGTTAAGTGTGTGGACCCTACAGATTCGAGAACTATGTAGACATGACCGAGAAACCTCTCCGGTAAATAGCTAATAGCGAAACCTAGATGCACATATTCTATGAAGATCTCTATCGGTCGAACCGGAATGACAACCTACGTCATTCCTTTTCTCCATCGGTATGCTACTTGCCCGAGATTTGATCGTCGGTATCCACATACCTAGTTCTATCTCATTACTGGCAAGTCTCTTTACTCGTTCCATAATACATCATCTTGTAACTAGTTCATTAGTCCCTTTTCTTGTAAGGCTTCTTATGATGTGCATTACCAAGAGGGCCCAGAGATACCTCTCCGATACTCGGAGTGACAAATCCTAATCTCGATATATGCCAACCCAACAAAAACCTTTGGATATACCTGTAGATCATCTTTACAAACACCCAGTTACGTTGTTATGTTTGATAGCACACAAGGTATTCCTCGGGTATCTAGGAGTTGCATAATCTCATAGTCGAAGGAATATGTATTTGACATGAAGAAAGCAATAGCAATAAAACTGAACGATCAATATGCTAAGCTAACGTACGGGTCTTTGATACATCTCCGTCGTATCTATAATTTTTGATTGTTCCATGCCAATATTATTCAACTTTCATATACTTTTTGGCAACTTTTTATACTATTTTTGGGACTAACATATTGATCCAGTGCCCAGTGCGAGTTCCTGTTTGTTGCATGTTTTTTGTTTCGCAGAATATCCATATCAAACGGAGTCCAAACGGAATAAAAACTGACGGAGATTTTTTTGGAATATATATGATTTTTGGGAAGAAGAATCCACGTGAGACGATGCTCGAGGGGCCCACGATGTAGGGGGCACGCCCCAGGGTGTCAGGCGCGCCCCTGACCCTCGTGGCCACCCTGTAAGGCGGTTGGTGCCCTTCTTTCGCCGCAAGAAAGATAATTTCCGGATAGAGATCATGTCAAAATTTCGGCCCAATCGGAGTTACCGATCTCTAGGAATATAAGAAACGGTGAAAGGGTAGAATCTGGGAACGCAGAAACAGAGAGAGACAGAGAGACATATCCAATCTCGGAGGGGCTATTGCCCCTCCCGTGCCATGGAGGCCATGGACCGGAGGGGAAACCCTTCTCCCATCTAGGGAGGAGGTCAAGGAAGAAGAAGAAGGAGGGGAGCTCTCTCCCCCTCGCTTCTGGTGGCACCAGAGTGCCACCGGGGGCCATCATCATCACCGCGATCTACACCAACACCTCCGCCATCTTCACCAACATCTCCATCACCTTTCCCCCTCTATCTACAGCGGTCCACTCTCTCGCAACCCGCTGTACCCTCTACTTGAAGATGGTGCTTTATGCTTCATATTATTATCCAATGATGTGTTCCCATCCTAAGATGTCTGAGTAGATTTTCCTTGTCCTATCGGTGGTTGATGAATTGCTATGATTGATTTAATTTGCTTGTGGTTATGTTGCTGTCCTTTGGTGCCCATCATATGATTGCGCGCGTGGATCACACCCTAGGGTTAGTTGTATGTTGATAGGACTATGTATTGGAGGGCAAGAGTGACAGAAGCTTCAACCTAGCATAGAAATTGATGCATACGGGATTGAAGGGGGATCAATATATCTTAATGCTATGGTTGGGTTTTACCTTAATGAACATTAGTATTTGCGGATGCTTGCTAATAGTTCCAATCATAAGTGCATAGAAATACAAGTCAGGGATGACATGCTAGCAGTGGCCTCTCCCACATAATACTTGCTATCGGTCTAGTAAAGTAGTCAATTGCTTAGGGGCAATTTCGCAACTCCTACCACCACTTTTCCACACTCGCTATATTTACTTTATTGTTTATTTATCTAAACAGCCCCTACTTTTTATTTACGTACTCTTTATTATCTTGCAAACCTATCCAACAACACCTACAAATACTTCTAGTTTCATACTTGTCCTAGGTAAAGGGAACGTCAAGTGTGCGTAGAGTTGTATCGGTGGTTGATAGAACTTGAGGCAATATTTGTTCTACCTTTAGCTCCTCGTTGGGTTCGACACTCTTACTTATCGAAAATTGTTGCGATCCCCTATACTTGTGGGTTATCAAGACCTTTTTCTGGCGCCGTTGCCGGGGAGCAATAGCGTGGGGTGAATATTCTCGTGTGTGCTTGTTTGCTTTATCACTAAGTAATTTTTATTTGTTGTTCTTAGTTGTTTCCTATCTTTAGTTATGGGTAGGAAACGCAAAATACCAAAAAATTAGTTGTACCTACAGAACCAATGGTTGAAGAACCAATCAAAATCTATCACACTGCTGAAGCTTATTACTTGGATCATCTTCGATCCCTATGTGCTCGTGCTGAAACCCCAACTAGCTTAGTTGAGGGCAAATCTTTGGATGAGCATGCTTGTTATGTGCGACACCGTATATCTCAAAAAGGGAAACCATTATGGAGTCAAATTCAACGTTTGCAATGCTATGCTTGGAATTTATGTGAAATATATGATTTTACTTGTTGTTCTGAAAACCCTAAGAAACACCTTCCCTACCAATGTGAGTTTATTGATAATGGAATCGTATCTTCGTATGCTAAGGGTGTTTATAGTTACTATGATGTTCAACAAATTGAAGAATTTGTTGCTTTTAAGGGTGCTTATGAAATTGCTTCTTTGATTGAAAAGTATGATGCTACTCTTTACCAATCTAAAAAATTTGCCATACTTAAATATTGCGTTGATAATTATGCTTCTAATGGTTATGTTAAACCATATATTGAGGAATACTCCACTGTCCAAGAAGAGACTAATATTTTGCAGGAGTCTATGGAAGAAGAAATTGATGAAACTGTGAGCTCATTGGATGAAAAAGATGAGGAGGAGAGCGAAGAACAAAAGGAGGAAGAGCGGATTGATCACCCGTGCCCACCTTCTAATGAGAGTAACTCTTGAACTCATACATTGTTTAATTCCCCTTCATGCTTACCGATGGATGATTGCTATGATGACTGTTATGATCCCTATGATTCTTTTGAAATATCCCTTTTTGATGATGCTTGCTATGCTTGTGGCCAAGATGCCAATATGAATTATGCTTATGGAGATGAACTTGCTATAGTTCCTTATGTTAAACATGAAATTGTTGCTATTGCACCCACGCATGATAGTCCTATTATCTTTTTGAATTCTCCCGATTACACTATATCAGAGAAGTTTGCACTTATTAAGGATTACATTGATGGGTTGCCTTTTACCGTTGCACAGGATGTTTTTGATGAATATAATATGCATGTGCTTGCTTCTCATACTTTCAATTATTATTAGAGAGGAACTATATCTCCACCTCTCTATGTTTCCAATATGATAAAATTGCAAGAAACTGTTTATACTATGCATTGGCCTTTACTATGTGTGCATGAATTGTTCTTTTATGACATGCCAATGCATAGGAAGAGAGTTAGACTTCATCATTGCTTGATATATGTTACTTTGTGCTCACTACTAAATTACAAATCATTGCTAATTAAAATTGGCTTTGATATACCTTGGGATCCGGGTGGATCCATTACTTGAGCACTATATGCCTAGCTTAATGGCTTTAAAAAAATGCGTTGCCAGGGAGACAACCCAGAAGTTTTAGAGAGTCATTTATTTCTGTTGAGTGCTTTCATATAGTTTAAAAACAACAAAAATAAAGAGGGTAACCCAAAACTTTTCAAAAAGGAAAGCGAAAGTGAGAAAGACAAGCATTGTTGAAGTGGGAGAGCTGCTTGAACTTTGTTCATGCTCACTGCAACTTTGTGAATCTTGATTACAGAAACTTTTCAACAAAAATAATTATCCCCTTGTACAATTCCATTGTATTATAAAAATAATGTGCCAAGGTTTTCCTTTAGGATGTTTACATTTGCTTGATGGTTTGTACGGTGCAGGACAGAAACTTTGGCTGTAGTGCGCAATTTTACATTTTTAGCTGGAGCGTCAAATGTTTCTGATTCTTTTTGCACTGTCTTCCTATAAAAATTGTTTATTTTTCCTAATTTTGGGAGAATTTTTCAAGTATCAGAAGTATGGTGAATGTTCAGATTATTACAGACTGTTCTGTTTTAGACAGATTCTGTTTTTGATGCATAGTTTTATTGTTTTGATGAACCTATCAATTTATATCAGTGGATTAAGCCATGAAAAAGTTATACTACAGTAGACACAATGCAAAAACAAAATATGAATTGGTTTGAAACAGTACTTAGAGTAGTGATTTACTTTATTATACTAACGGATCTTACCGAGTTTTCTGTTGAAGTTTTGTGTGGATGAAGTGTTCGATGATTGAGAAGGTCTCGATGTGAGAAGAAGGAAGAGAGGGAAGAGCTCAAGCTTGGGGATGCCTGAGGCACCCCAATTAAATATTCAAGGAGACTCAAGCATCTAAGCTTGGGGATGCTGGGGAGGCATCCCCTCTTTCTTCAACAAATATCGGTATGTTTTCGGATTCGTTTCGTTCATGCGATATGTGCAATCTTGGAGCGTATTTTGCATTTAGTTTTTATTTTTCTTTTATGCACCATGCTGGTATGAGATAGTCCTTGGTTTATTTATAGAATGCTCTTTGCACTTCACTTATATCTTTTGAGTATGGCTTTATAGAATGCTTCATGTGCTTCACTTATATCATTTGAAGTTTGGATTGCCTGTTTCTCTTTACATAGACAACCGCCATTTGTAGAATGCTCTTTTGCTTCACTTATATTTGTTAGAGCACGGGCATATCTTTTGTAGAAAGAATTAAACTCTCTTGCTTCACTTATATCTATTTAGAGAGATGACAGGAACTGGTCATTCATATGGTTAGTCATAAAATTCTACATAAACTTGTAGATCGCTGAATATGATATGTTTGATTCCTTGCAATAGTTTTGCAATATAAAGGTAGTGATATTAGAGTCATGCTAGTCGAGTAATTGTGAAATTGAGAAATACTTGGGTTGAGGTTTGCAAGTCACGTAGCATGAACGTATGGTGAACCGTTATGTAGCGAAGTCGGAGCATAAGGTGTTTATTGATTGTCTTCCTTATGAGTGGCGGTCGGGGACGAGCGATGGTCTTTTCCTACCAATCTATCCCCCTAGGAGCATGCGCGTAGTACTTTGTTTCGATGACTAATAGATTTTTGCAATAAGTATGTGAGTTCTTTATGAATAATGTTGAGTCCATGGATTATACACACTCTCACCATTCCATCATTGCTAGCCTCTCTAGTACCGCGCAACTTCCGCCAGTACCATAAACCCACCATATACCTTCCTCAAAACAGCCACCATACCTACCTTTCATGGCATTTCCATAGCCATTTCGAGATATATTGCCATGCAACTTTCATCATCATCATATACATGACTTGAGCATTCATTGTCATATTACTTTGCATGATCGTAAGATAGCTAGCATGATGTTTTCATGGCTTGTCCGTTTTTTGATGGCATTGCTACGCTAGATCATTGCACATCCCGGTACACCGCCAGAGGCATTCATATAGAGTCATATCTTTGTTCTAGATATCGAGTTGTAACCATTGAGTTGTAAATAAATAGAAGTGTGATGATCATCATTAATAGAGCATTGTCCCAAAAAAAGAGAAAGGCCAAATAAAAAAATAAATAATAAATAAATAAAAAGGGGCAATGCTACTATTCCTTTTTTCCACACTTGTGCTTCAAAATAGCACCATGTTCTTCATATAGAGAGTCTCTTGAGTTATCACTTTCATATACTAGTGGGAAGTTTCATTATAGAACTTGGCTTGTATATTCCAACAATGGGCCTCCTCAAGTGCCCTAGGTCTTCGTGAGCAAACAAGTTGGATGCACACCCACTTAGTTTCTTTTGTTGAGCTTTCATACATTTATAGCTCTAGTGCATCCGTTGCATGGCGATCCCTACTCACTCACATTGATATCTATTGATGGGCATCTCCATAGCCCGTTGATACGCCTAGTTGATGTGAGACTATCTTCTCATTTTTGTCTTCTCCACCATCATATTCTATTCCACCTATAGTGCTATGTCCATGGCTCACGCTCATGTATTGCGTGCAAGTTGAAAAGGTTTGAGAACGTCAAAAGTATGAAACAATTGCTTGGCTTGTCATCAGGGTTGTGCATGATGTGAATATTTTGTGTGGTGAAGATGGAGTATAGCCAGACTATATGATTTTGTAGGGATAACTTTCTTTGGGCATGTTATTTTCAAAAGACATGATTGCTTTATTAGTAGGCTTGAAGTATTATTGTTTTTATGTCAAAAGATAGATTATTGCTTTGTATCACTCGTATCTTAATATTCATGCCATGATTAGACATGTGACCAAGATTATGCTAGGTAGCATTCCACATCAAAAATTATCTTTTTATCATTTACCTGCTCGAGGACGAGAAGGAATTAAGCTTGGGGATGCTGATACGTCTCCGTCGTATCTATAATTTTTGATTGTTCCATGCCAATATTATTCAACTTTCATATACTTTTTGGCAACTTTTTATACTATTTTTGGGACTAACATATTGATCCAGTGCCCAGTGCCAGTTCCTGTTTGTTGTGTGTTTTTTGTTTCACAGAATATCCATATCAAACGGAGTCCAAACGGAATAAAAAGTGACGGAGATTTTTTTTGGAATATATATGATTTTTGGGAAGAAGAATCCACGTGAGACGATGCTCGAGGGGCCCACGAGGTAGGGGGCATGCCCCAGGGTGTCAGGCGCGCCCCTGACCCTCATGGCCACCCCGTAAGGCGGTTGGTGCCCTTCTTTCACCACAAGAAAGCTAATTTCTGGATATAGATCGTGTCAAAAATTCAGCCCAATCGGAGTTACGGATCTCCGGGAATATAAGAAACGGTGAAAGGGAAAACCCTGGGAACGCAGAAACAGAGAGACAGATCCAATCTCGGAGGGGCTCTCGCACCTCCCGTGCCATGGAGGCCATGGACCAGAGGGGAAACCCTTCTCCCATCTAAGGAGGTGGTCAAGGAAGAAGAAGAAGGAGGGGGGCTCTCTCCCCCTCGCTTCAGGTGGCACCGGGGGCCATCATCATCACCACGATCTACACCAACACCTCCGCCATCTTCACCAACATCTCCATCACCTTTCCCCCTCTATCTACAGCGGTCCACTCTCTCACAACCCGCTGTACCCTCTACTTGAACATGGTGCTTTATGCTTCATATTAGTATCCAATGATGTGTTCCCATCCTATGATGTCTGAGTAGATTTTCCTTGTCCTCTCAGTGGTTGATGAATTGCTATGATTGATTTAATTTGCTTGTGGTTATGTTGCTGTCCTTTGGTGCCCATCATATGATTGCGCGCGTGGATCACACCCTAGGGTTAGTTGTATGTTGATAGGACTATGTATTGGAGGGCAAGAGTGACAGAAGCTTCAACCTAGCATAGAAATTGATGCATACGGGATTGAAGGGGGATCAATATATCTTAATGCTATGGTTGGGTTTTACCTTAATGAACATTAGTATTTGCGGATGCTTGCTAATAGTTCCAATCATAAGTGCATAGAAATACAAGTCAGGGATGACATGCTAGCAGTGGCCTCTCCCACATAATACTTGCTATCGGTCTAGTAAAGTAGTCAATTGCTTAGGGGCAATTTCGCAACTCCTACCACCACTTTTCCACACTCGCTATATTTACTTTATTGTTTATTTATCTAAACAGCCCCTACTTTTTATTTACGTACTCTTTATTATCTTGCAAACCTATCCAACAACACCTACAAAGTACTTCTAGTTTCATACTTGTCCTAGGTAAAGGGAACGTCAAGCGTGCGTAGAGTTGTATCGGTGGTTGATAGAACTTGAGGCAATATTTGTTCTACCTTTAGCTCCTCGTTGGGTTCGACACTCTTACTTATCGAAAATTGTTGCAATCCCCTATACTTGTGGGTTATCAAGACCTTTTTCTGGCGCCATTGCCGGGGAGCAATAGCATGGGGTGAATATTCTCGTGTGTGCTTGTTTGCTTTATCACTAAGTAATTTTTATTTGCTGTTCTTAGTTGTTTCCTATCTTTAGTTATGGGTAGGAAACGCAAAATACCAAAAAATTAGTTGTACCTACAGAACCAATGGTTGAAGAACCAATCAAAATCTATCACACTGCTGAAGCTTATTACTTGGATCATCTTCGATCCCTATGTGCTCGTGCTGAAACCCCAACTAGCTTAGTTGAGGGCAAATCTTTGGATGAACATGCTTGTTATGTGCGACACCGTATATCTGAAAAAGGGAAACCATTATGGAGTCAAATTCAACGTTTGCAATGCTATGCTTGGAATTTATGTGAAATATATGATTTTACTTGTTGTTCTGAAAACCCTAAGAAACACCTTCCCTACCAATGTGAGTTTATTGATAATGGAATCGTATCTTCGTATGCTAAGGGTGTTTATAGTTACTATGATGTTCAACAAATTGAAGAATTTGTTGCTTTTAAGGGTGCTTATGAAATTGCTTCTTTGATTGAAAAGTATGATGCTACTCTTTACCAATCTAAAAAATTTGCCATACTTAAATATTGCGTTGATAATTATGCTTCTAATGGTTATGTTAAACCATATATTGAGGAATACTCCACTGTCCAAGAAGAGACTAATATTTTGCAGGAGTCTATGGAAGAAGAAATTGATGAAACTATGAGCTCATTGGATGAAAAAGATGAGGAGGAGAGCGAAGAACAAAAGGAGGAAGAGCGGATTGATCACCCGTGCCCACCTTCTAATGAGAGTAACTCTTGAACTCATACATTGTTTAATTCCCCTTCATGCTTACCGATGGATGATTGCTATGATGACTGTTATGATCCCTATGATTCTTTTGAAATATCCCTTTTTGATGATGCTTGCTATGCTTGTGGCCAAGATGCCAATATGAATTATGCTTATGGAGATGAACTTGCTATAGTTCCTTATGTTAAACATGAAATTGTTGCTATTGCACCCACGCATGATAGTCCTATTATCTTTTTGAATTCTCTCGATTACACTATATCAGAGAAGTTTGCACTTATTAAGGATTACATTGATGGGTTGCCTTTTACCGTTGCACATGATGTTTTTGATGAATATAATATGCATGTGCTTGCTTCTCCTACTTGCAATTATTATTAGAGAGGAACTATATCTCCACCTCTCTATACTCGGAGTGACAAATCCTAATCTCGATCTATGCCAACCCAACAAAAACCTTTGGATATACCTGTAGATCATCTTTACAAACACCCAGTTATGTTGTTATGTTTGATAGCACACAAGGTATTCCTCGGGTATCTAGGAGTTGCATAATCTCATAGTCGAAGGAATATGTATTTGACATGAAGAAAGCAATAGCAATAAAACTGAGCGATCAATATGCTAAGCTAACGTACGGGTCTTTGATACATCTCCGTCGTATCTATAATTTTTGATTGTTCCATGCCAATATTATTCAACTTTCATATACTTTTTGGCAACTTTTTATACTATTTTTGGGACTAACATATTGATCCAGTGCCCAGTGCCAGTTCCTGTTTGTTGCATGTTTTTTGTTTCGCAGAATATCCATATCAAACGGAGTCCAGACGGAATAAAAACTAACGGAGATTTTTTTTGGAATATATATGATTTTTGGGAAGAAGAATCCACGTGAGACGATGCTCGAGGGGCCCACGATGTAGGGGGCGCGCCCCAGGGTGTCAAGCGTGCCCCTGACCCTCGTGGCCACCCTGTAAGGCGGTTGGTGCCCTTCTTTTGCCGCAGGAAAGATAATTTCCGGATAGAGATCGTGTCAAAATTTCGGCCCAATCGGAGTTACCGATCTCCGGGAATATAAGAAACGGTGAAAGGGAAGAATCTGGGAACGTAGAAACAGAGAGAGACAGAGAGACATATCCAATCTTGGAGGGGCTCTTGCCCCTCCCGTGCCATGGAGGCCATGGACCGGAGGGGAAACCCTTCTCCCATCTAGGGAGGAGGTCAAGGAAGAAGAAGAAGGAGGGGAGCTGTCTCCCCCTCGCTTCTGGTGGCACCGGAGTGCCACCGGGGGCCATCATCATCACCGCGATCTACACCAACACCTCCGCCATCTTCACCAACATCTCCATCACCTTTCCCCCTCTATCTACAGCGGTCCACTCTCTCGCAACCCGCTGTACCCTCTACTTGAAGATGGTGCTTTATGCTTCATATTATTATCCAATGATGTGTTCCCATCCTAAGATGTCTGAGTAGATTTTCCTTGTCCTATCGGTGGTTGATGAATTGCTATGATTGATTTAATTTGCTTGTGGTTATGTTGCTGTCCTTTGGTGCCCATCATATGATTGCGCGCGTGGATCACACCCTAGGGTTAGTTGTATGTTGATAGGACTATGTATTGGAGGGCAAGAGTGACAGAAGCTTCAACGTAGCATAGAAATTGATGCATACGGGATTGAAGGGGGATAAATATATCTTAATGCTATGGTTGGGTTTTACCTTAATGAACATTAGTATTTGCGGATGCTTGCTCATAGTTCCAATCATAAGTGCATAGAATTCCAAGTCAGGGATGACATGCTAGCAGTGCCCTCTCCCACATAATACTTGTTATCGGTCTAGTAAAGTAGTCAATTGCTTAGGGGCAATTTCGCAACTCCTACCACCACTTTTCCACACTCGCTATATTTACTTTATTGTTTATTTATCTAAACAGCCCCTACTTTTTATTTACGTACTCTTTATTATCTTGCAAACCTATGCAACAACACCTACAAAGTACTTCTAGTTTCATACTTTTCCTTGGTAAAGCGAACGTCAAGTGTGCGTAGAGTTGTATCGGTGGTCGATAGAACTTGAGGCAATATTTGTTCTACCTTTAGCTCCTCGTTGGGTTCGACACTCTTACTTATCGAAAACTGTTGCGATCCCCTATACTTGTGGGTTATCAGTCTTGTACATCACATCATTCTCCTAATGATGTGATCCGGTTCATCAAATGACAACACATGTCTATGGTTAGGAAACTTAACCATCTTTGATTAATGAGCTAGTCTAGTAGAGGCTTACTAGGGACACGGTGTTTTGTCTATGTATCCACACATGTATCAAGTTTCCGGTTAGGACAATTCGATCATGAATAATAAACATTTATCATGATATAAGGAAAAATAAAATAACAACTTTATTATTGCCTCTAGGGCATATTTCCTTCAGTCTCCCACTTGCACTAGAGTCAATCATCTAGTTCACATCACCATGTGATTTAACACCTATAGTTCACATCTTTATGTGATTAAAACCCATAGTTCACATTGCCATGTGACCAACACCCAAAGGGTTTACTAGAGTCAATAATATGGTTCACATCGCTATGTGATTTACACCCAAAGAGTACTAAGGTGTGATCATGTTTTTCTTGTGGGAGAAGTTTAGACAACGGGTCTGTCACATTCAGATCCGTATGTATTTGGCAAATATATATGTCTACAATGCTCTGCATGGAGCTACTATAGCTATTTGCTCCTACTTTCAATATGTATCTAGATCAAGACTCTGAGTCATCTGGATTAGTGTCAAAGCTGCATCGACGTAACCCTTTACGACAAACTCTTTATCACCTCCATAACCGAGAAACATTTCCTTATTCCTATAAGGATAATTTTGGCCGCTATCTAGTGATTCACTGCTGGATCACTCTTGTACCTCCTTGCCAAACACATGGCAAGGCACAAAATAGGTCTGGTACACAACATGTCATACTTTATAGACCCTATGACTGAGGCATAGGGAATGACTTTCATTCGCTCCCTATATTCTGCCGTAGTCGGGTTTGAGTCTAACTCAACTTCAAACCTTACAATACAGGCAAGAACTCCTTTGACTGATCCATTTTGAAATCCTTCAAAACTTTATCAAGGTATGTGCTTTGTGAAGTCTTATCAAGCATCTTGAGCTATCCCTATAGATCTTGATGCTCAATATATAAGCAGCTTTATCGAGGTCTTTCATTGAAAAATTCTTATTCAAGTATCCTTTTATGCTATCTAGATATTCTATATCATTTCTAATCAACAATATGTCATCCAAATATAATATCAAAAATGCTACAGAGCTCCCACTCACTTTCCTGTAAATACAGGCTTCTTCGAAAGTCTGTATAAAACCATATGCTTTGATCACACTATCAAAGCGTATATTCCAACTCCAAGATGCTTGCACCAGTACATAAATGGATCGTTGGAGCTTGCACACTTTGTTAGCACCTTTAGGATGGACAAAACCTTCTGGTTGCATCATATACAACTCTTCTTTGAGAAATCCATTAAGGAATGCAGTTTTGACATCCATTAGCCAGATTTCATGGTCATACAATGCGGCAATTGCTAACATCATCCGGACAGACTTAAGCATCCCTATAGGTGAGAAAGTCTCATCATGGTCAACTCCTTGAACTTGTTGAAAACCTTTCGCAACAAGTCGAGCTTCGTAGACAGTAACATTACCATCAGCGACAGTCTTCTTCTTGAATATCCATTTATTCTCTATGGCTTGCCAATCATTGGGCAAGTCAACCAAAGTTCACACTTTGTTCTCATACATGGATCCTATCTCATATTTCATGGCCTCAAGCCATTTATCGGAATCTAGGCTCATCAGCACTTCCTCATAGTTCATAGGTTCGTCATGGTCTAGTAACATGACTTCCAAAACATGATTACCATACCACTCAGGTACGGAACGTGCTCTGGTTGACCCTCGAGGTTAGGTAGTAACTTGATCTAAAGTTTCATGATCATTATCATTAGCTTGCTCTCTAGTTGGTATAGGCATCACTAGAACTGATTTCTGTGACGAGCTACTTTCCAATTCGAGATATGGTATAGTTACCTCATGAAGTTCTACTTTCCTCCCACTCACTTCTTTCGAGAGAAACTCCTTCTCTAGAAAGGATCCATTCTTAGCAACAAATAGCTGGCTAAGAAGGTGTACCCAACAGTTTCTTTTGGGTATCCTCTGAATACGCAGTTCTCCGATTTGGGTTCAATCTTATCAGGCTAATGCTTTTTCACATAAGCATCGCAAGCCCAAACTTTAAGAAATGGCAGCTTAGGTTTCTTGCCAAACCACATTTCATACGGTGTCATCTCAACGGATTTAGATGGTGCCCTATTTAAAGTGAATGCAGCTGTCTCTAATGCATAACCCCAAAATGATAGTGGTAAATCGGTAAGAGACATAATAGATCGCACCATATCTAATAAAGTACGGTTACGATGTTCGGACACACCATTACGCTGTGGTGTTCCAGGTGGCGTGAGTTGTGAAACTATTCCACAGTGTTTTAGATGAAGGCCAAACTCGTAACTCAAATATTCGCCTCCGTGGTCAGATCATAGAAACTTTATTTTCTTGTTACGATGATTCTCCACTTCACTCTTACATTCTTTGAACTTTTCAAACATTTCAGACTTGTGTTTCATCAAGTAGATATACGCATACCTACTCAAATCATTTGTCAAGGTCAGAAAATAACAATACCTGCCGCGTGTTTCAACACTCATCAGACCGCATACATCGATATGTATTATATCCAATAAGTCATCATTTTGCACCATTGTTCCGGAGAACGGATTTTTAGTCATCTTGCCCATGAGGCATGGTTTGCAAGTATCAAATGATTCATAATCAAGTGATTCCAAAAGCCCATCTGCATGGAGTTTCTTCATACGCTTTACACCAATATGACCTAGACGGCAGTGCCACAAGTATGTTGCACTATCATTATCAACTTTTCATCTTTTTGGCATCAATATTATGAATATGTGTATCACTACTATCGAGATTCAATAAACCATTTATATTGATTGTATGACCATAGAAGGTTTTATTCATGTAAATAGAACAACAATTATTCTTTGACTTAAATGAATAACCGTATTGCAATAAACATGATCCAATCATATTTGTCAGATTGCGGGTTCCGGCTAACCTTTGAGGTTCGAACTCTGGGGTGCGCACGAAGAACACTCTCTTCCTAGATTGCTCGCTCAACGTTCTCACGACCTAGCTCGACAAACCCAAGGAACAAGACACACAAGGGTTTATACTGGTTTGGTCCACCTTGCGGTGTAATCCCCTACTCCAGTGTGGTGTTGGTGGATTGCCTCATGGGCTAAGGATGAACTAGTACAATGGGTGAACAGCCTCAGGAGGGCAGGTGTTCTTGAGCTCAGCGAGCTGGTGGATGTGAGGATGGAATGGATCCGGTCCCCCATGAGTCGATCCTTCCCTACGGTGGTGACTAGTCCTATTTATAGAGGCCCTGGTCCTCTTCCCAAATGTTAGGCGGGAAGGGATCCCACAACGGCCAAGTTTGAAGGAAGACAACTAGTACACGTTTTCCTGACAAAAGGTGGTCTTTGCCTGCCAAAGGCTTTGGTGATGACGCTGATGTCGGCTCCATGGTGACCTCTGTCCTGCCGGTCTTGGTCTTGTTGCAGCGATATGGAAACCTTTGCCTGATGCCTCAGGACTCCTCGCCTGCGCCAGCCTCTTTAGCACAAAAGAGGAAACTGGTACACTACGCCCACTGGCACCTGCCTGGCCTTGGTCATCATGGCTCACGTCACGTGAACCTCGCGAGGTGCCCCTTGCATGGAGATCTCCGCTCCTCGGGAGCCAGCCTAGTGAGGCTACTCCCAAGGAGGTCTTGGTGTCGTTCGCCTCACGAGGCTTGGCCCCTCCGTGAGGGACTTGAGTGGTTGCTGCTGAAGATGCGTCGTACCAGGCCGTTGGTGGAGCCACGCACAGGCCCGCAAGCGGGCAAGTCTGGGCACCCCCGGTCCCAGAAAGCCGACAGTAGCCGCCGGGCCCAAGGCGTGCTCGAGCTTGGCTTCGAGGTGAAACCAAAGGGCAAGTGCGGAGCGCCGCGGGTCCCAACCGCCTGTGGCCTTGATTGATGCGTGGCGATTGATGGGACGTGGGCGCCTCCGCTTCCCCATGCTGCCTCAGGAACCGTTCGACTTGACGAGACCCTGCTACATGCAGAAGAAAGACCATCATTACTTGTGATCATGGAGACCGACGGTTGGCCTCCCTCTAACTATAAATGAGGAGAGGGGCGGAGCCCCCGTTGCTCATCTTCTCCTCCACTCCGCTTGCTTCTACTTCTTCCTCTTTGCTCCGCCATCTCGCTGTGACACCCATGGCGCTGATAAGGAGATTCTCCGCCACTGAGAAAGGAGAAAACCCATGTGAAGAGCAGGGGCCACTTACGTCGAAGAAGAGGTTGTCCAGCCCCCTCGACGTTGTCTACTACCCAACCTTCCTCTTGTAGACGTTGTTGGGCCTCCAAGTGTAGAGGTTTGTAGGACAGTAGAAAATTTCCCTCAAGTGGATGACCTAAGGTTTATCAATCCATGGGAGGTGTAGGATGAAGATGGTCTCTCTCAAGCAACCCTGCAACCGAATAACAAAGAGTCCCGTGTGTCCCCAACACACCCAATACAATGATAAATTGTATAGGTGCACTAGTTCGGCGAAGAGATAGTGATACAAGTGCAATATGGATGGTAGATATAGGTTTTTGTAATCTAAAAATATAAAAACAACAAGGTAACTAATGATAAAAGTGAGCGAAAACGGTATTGCAATGCGTTGAAACAAGGCCTAGGGTTCATACTTTCACTCATGCAAGTTCTCTCAACAATAATAACATAATTGGATCATATAACTATCCCTCAACATGCAACAAAGAGTCACTCCAAAGTCGCTAATAGCGGAGAACAAACGAAGAGATTATTGTAGGGTACAAAACCACCTCAAATTTATCCTTTCTGATCGATATATTCAAGAGTCCGTAAGAAAATAACATGAAGCTATTCTTTCCGTTCAATCTATCATAGAGTTCATACTACAATAACACCTTAAGACACAAATCAACCAAAACCCTAATGTCACCTAGATACTCCAATGTCACCTCAAGTATCCGTGGGTATGATTATATGATATGCATCACACAATCTCAGATTCATCTATTCAACCAACACAAGGAACTTCAAAGAGTTCCCCAAAGTTTCTACCAGAGAGTCAAGACGAAAACGTGTGCCAACCCCTATGCATAAGTTCACAAGGTCACGGAACTCACAAGGTGATCACCAAAACGTACATCAAGTGGATCACACGATATCCCATTGTCACCACAGATAAGAACATGCAAGACATACATCAAGTGATCTCAAATCCTTAAAGACTCAATCTGATAAGATAACTTCAAAGGGAAAACTCAATTCATCACAAGAGAGTAGAGGGGGAGAAACATCATAAGATCCAACTATAATAGTAAAGCTCGCGATACATCAAACACATAGCTACTGGTACATAACCTCGGCCCCGAGGGAGAACTACTCCCTCCTGGTCATGGAGAGCACCAGGATGATAAAGATGGCCACCGAAGAGGGATTCCCCCCTCCGTCAGGGTGCCGGAACGGGTCTAGATTGGTTTGCGGTGGCTACAGAGGTTATGTTCTGGAAGTTTGGGTATATATAAGAGGTTTTGCCGTCGAGAAAAAGTCAGGGGGTCTCTGAGGCAGCCACGAGGTAGGGGGTGCACCCAGGGGGTAGGGTGCGCCCCCACCTTCGTGGGTGCCTCGGGACTCTTCTCGCCCATCTCCAATACTCCATGGGCTTCTTCTGGTCCAAAAATAATCTCCGGTGAAATTTCAGGTCAATTGGACTCCTTTTGGTTTTCTTTTTCTGCGATACTCAAAAACAAGGAAAAATAGAAACTGGCACTGGGCTCTAGGTTAATAGGTTAGTCCCAAAAATCATATAAAATAGCATATAAATGCATATAAAACATCCACGATTGATAATATAATAGCATGGAACAATCAAAAATTATAGATATGTTGGAGACGTATCAGCTACCCGTTGCCTTGCATGCCCAAGTGCAAGGCCCTAGAGGAGGAGGTGGCGCCCCGTACCGCTCGCGTCACGGCCACGGTGGCCAGGTCGTGGTGGCATGAGCCACCGTCCCACGAACTCACGCCGAGGGCTCCTCCCGCGAGTTCGTGATGTGGGCCGTGATGCCACCGCGCACGTGGATCAGATTCCCGCAGTTCTTCGCAGAAGAGATATCGCCGAGGGGGCCGCTCGATCTGTGGTTGCAACACGCTGAATGCAGCACCCCAGCTATAGGAGCGGAGGTTGAGGTTGTCTCCGCGAGCAAGATCTTCATGACTCGTGGATGGGGAGAGGTCGCCCACACCTGCCACGCGGTGGGGGCCCTCGCCATCCATTTCGAGTATGACAGCGCCTCCTCGCTATTTTTCAAGGTCTTCAACAAGGATGGCAGCCGCCTGGAATGCTGCCCTGGAGGGGGTCGCCAGGACGGCGCAGCGGTAGGCGCTTGGCGCGCCCTCGGCCCTACCAAAAGCTCCTCCAGCAGCAGTGACGGTGCATGGTAGTCCAGTGACTCTCCTGAGCCTGACGAGACTCTGGAGACGAGCGACGAGAGCTACATGCCCCCGAGCTCTTGCCGTGCCCGGAGCGCAGCAGCGGCCTCCGCTCGTCGTTGTCGCTCATCTGGATGGACATGGCATCGGCCCCTCGTGGCCCACTGTTGATGATGGCGGCGGCGGCGACATCTGTAGATACGACTCCTGAAAACCTCCTTCTGGGTTCGCTTCAAGGAATTGAGATGAACCCCGTGGGGGTGTGTAACGAATCTTAAGTGCTTTTGCATCGATGTTATTTTTATTATGAAATTTGTGATTGCGTGTCTTTCTATGGCATTGTCTGCCCTTTTCGTTGTCATGGTAGCTTAATGCTCTACGCTGAAAGGTCCCAGTCCCTAGGCAGGCTTCAACCGTCGCTGGTATGCCAGGTCATGATGCCGTGGTCAAGGCCGGGAGGTGAGCGGCCCAAGGCCTGGTTAGAGCTCCTGAGGCGTGATGCTCAAGAGGTCCCCCTTGGCATGCAAGCAGCTTCCTAAAGGCAGAAAAGGAAGGCGGAATTGCCGGAGCAAGGCTATAAGGGCCGACAATCCCGAGCCGCAGTGCCTGGCCAACTTGAATGCGTGACTTATCTTAGCGAGCCTGGAGAGATTCCTTGCGCAGAGCCCGATTTATGCGTCAACAATGGTGGTACTGCTAGGCTAGATCCACACCAGCTTCTGCTTTTCACGTTCTTCTAAGTGCTCTATGTCCTCGAGTCCCAACCCTCGAGTGAGGCTCGGCCACCGTTGGTATGCCAGGTCGCGATGCCATGGTCAAGGCTAGGGGGTGAGGGTTGGAGAGTCAGTAAGGGCTCCTGAGGAGCGATGCTCAGGAGCCCTCCCTTTAACACGCAAGAAAATCGCATGAAAAGGAGCAGCTGACAGGGCTACCCGTAGCTAAGCTCCGGAGATTCCTGTGGGTTAGTCCGAGAGGATGATATAGCTGGTAATCGCATTTGCTGTCCTACCGCTGATCTTTCCACAAGAAGATGAAGGCACCGAGGGTCTAGTGAGGTGATGTGCGCGGGGCATGCCGCGAGCCAGAGCTCGGCAACTCAGGTTTGTCAGTGCTGCAGGGACAGACCTGAGCAAAAGCGCAGTGCCAGCACGTGTAGCCACCATTATAGGATGAGCAGGAGGCCAGTCAGCAATGCGGGTGGCTGCGAAGGGCAACAGGCAAACGGGTGGTGATCATAAGGTAACTCATGCAAGTAGGCGAGCTAGTTCAAATAGATGTAATTAAGAACGATACATTCCATACAGACGGACCCATGCGGCCTGCGGATGATGCAGCCCGAGGGGCGCCCCCACCAGAGTAAGCTAAAGATGCAAAAAGGATGCATGTCGCAGGGATAGGCCCATGCGACCTGGGGATGATGCAGCCCGAGGGGCCCTGATGTCTACTACACAACCTTCTTCTTGTAGACGTTGTTGGGCCTCCAAGTGCAGAGGTTTGTAGGACAGTAGCAAATTTCCCTCAAGTGGATGACCTAAGGTTTATCAATCCATAGGAGGCGTAGGATGAATATGGTCTCTCTCAAGCAACCCTGCAACCAAATAACAAAGAGTCTCTTGTGTCCCCAACACACCCAATACAATGGTAAATTGTATAGGTGCACTAGTTCGACGAAGAGATGGTGATACAAGTGGTATATGGAAGGTAAATAAAGGTATTTGTAATCTGAAAATATAAAAACAGCAAGGTAACTAATAGTAAAAGCGAGCATAAACGGTATTGCAATGATAGGAAACAAGGCCTAGGGTTCATACTTTCGCTAGTGCAAATTCCCTCAACAATGATAACATAATTGTATCACATAACTATCCCTCAACATGCAACAAAGAGTCACTCCAAAGTCACTAATAGCGGAGAACGAACAAAGAGATTATGGTAGGGTACGGAACCACCTCAAAGTTATTCTTTCCAATCAATCTGTTGGGCTATTCCTATAAGTGTCACAAACAGCCCTAGAGTTCGTACTAGAATAACACCTTAAGACACAAATCAACCAAAACCCTAATGTCACCTAGATACTCCAATGTCACCTCAAGTATCCGTGGGTATGATTATACGATATGTGTCACACAATCTCAGATTCATCTATTCAACCAACACAAAGAACCTCAAAGAGTGCCCCAAAGTTTGTACCGGAGAATCACGACGAAAATGTGTGCCAACCCCTATGCATAGGTTCATGGGTGGAACCCGCAAGTTGGTCACCAAAACATACATCAAGTGAATCACGTGATATCCCATTGTCACCACAGATACGCACGGCAAGACATACATCAAGTGTTCTCAAATATTTAAAGACTCAATCCGATAAGATAATTTCAAAGGGGAAACTCAATCCATTACAAGAGAGTAGAGGGGGAGGAGAAACATAAGCTTCAACTATAATAGCAAAGCTCGCGATACATCAAGATCGTACCACCTCAAGAACACGAGAGAGAGAGAGAGATCAAACACATAGCTACAGGTACATACCCTCAGCCCCGAGGGAGAACTACTCCCTCCTCGTCGTGGAGAGCATCGTGATGATGAAGATGGCCACTAGAGAGGGATTTCCCCTCCAGCAGGGTGCCGGAACGGGTCTAGATTGGTTTTTAGTGGCTACGGAGGCTTCTGGCGGCGGAACTCCCGATCTATTGTGCTACCCGATAGTTTTAGGGTATATGGAGATATATAGGCAGAAGAAATACGTCAGGGGGGCCACGAGGGGCCCACGAGGGTGGAGGGTGCGCCCTAGGGGGTGGGCGCACCCCCTACCTCGTGGCCTCCTCGAAGGTCCCCTGACATGCACTTCAAGTCTTCTAGGCTTCTTTCCTTCCAAAAATGGGTTCCGTGAAGTTTGAGGTCAATTGGACTCCGTTTGGTTTTCCTTTTCTTCGAAACCCTAAAATAAGGTAAAAACAGAAACTGGCACTGGGCTCTGGGTTAATAGGTTAGTCCCGAAAATGATACAAAAGTGTATAATAAAGCCCATAAACATCCAAAACAGTAGATAATATAGCATGGAGCAATCAAAAATTATAGATACGTTGGAGACGTATCAGCATTCACAAGCTTAATTCCTGCTCGTCCTCGAGTAGGTAAATGATAAAAACAGAATTTTTGATGCGGAGTGCTACTTGGCATAATTTTAATGTAATTCTTCTTAATTGTGGTATGAATATTCAGATCCGAAAGATTCAAGACAAAAGTTCATATTGACATAAAAATGATAATACTTCAAGCATACTAATTAAGCAATCATGTCTTCTCAAAATAACATGGCCAAAGAAAGTTCATCCCTACAAAATCATATGGATTAGTCATGTTTCATTTTCGTCACACAAAAATGCTATTATCATGCACAACCCTGATGACAAGCCAAGCAATTGTTTAATACTTTAGTAAACTCAAACCTATAAACTTTCACGCAATATATGAGTGTGAGCCATGGACATAGCACTATATGTGGAATAGAATATAATGAGGGGGTTATGTGGAGAAGACAAAAAAAGGAGGAAGTCTCACATCAACGAGGATAATCAATGGGCTATGGAGATGCCCACTGATTGATGTTAATGCAAGGAGTAGGGATTACCGTGCAACGGATGCACTAGAGCTATAAATGTATGAAAGCTCAACAAAAGAAACTAGTGGGTGTGCATCCAACTTGCTTGTTCACGAAGACCTAGGGCACTTGAGGAGGCCCGTTGTTGGAATATACAAGCCAAGTTCTATAATAAAAAATTCCCACTAGTATATGAAAGTGATAACATGAGAGACTCTCTACTATGAAGATTATGGTGCTACTTTGAAGCACAAGTGTGGTAAAGGATCGTAGCATTGTCCCTTCTCTCTTTTTCTCTCATTTTTTTATTCTTTTTTTATTTGGGCCTTTCCCTTTTTTATGGCCATTCTCTCTTTTTTTGGGCCTTCTCTTTTTTATGGCCTTTCTCTTTTTTTATTCCTCACTTGGGACAATGCTCTAGAAAATAATGATCATCACACTTCTAATTACTTACAACTCAAGAATTACAACTCGATACTTATAACAAGATATGACTATATGAATGCCTCCGGTGGTGTACCGGGATGTGGAATGATGCATGAGTGACATGTATGAAAGAATTATGAATGGTGGATTTGCCACAAATACTATGTCAACTACATGATCATGCTAAGCAATATAACAATGATGATGCGTGTCATAATAAACGGAATGGTGGAAAGTTGCATGGCAATATATCTCGGAATGGCTATGGAAATGCCATAATAGGTAGGTATGGTGTCTGTTTTGAGGGAGATATAAGGAGGTTTAGGTGTGATAGAGTGTATCATATCACGGGTTTTGGATGCACCGGCAAAGTTTGTGCCAACTCTCAATGTGAGAAAGGGCAATACACGGTACCGAAGAGGCTAGCAAGGATAGAAGGGTGAGAGTGCGTATAATCCATGGACTCAACATTAGTCATAAAGAACTCACATACTTATTGCAAAAATCTACAAGTCATCAAAAACCTCGGTACTACGTGCATGCTCCTAGGGGGATAGATTGTTAGGAAAAGATCATCGCTCGTCCCCGACCACCACTCATAAGGAAGACAATCAAATAACACCTCATGTTTCAAATTTGTTACATAACATTTACCATACGTGCATGCTACGGGACTTGCCAACTTTAACACAAGTATTTCTCAATTTCACAACTACTCAACTAGCACGACTTTGATATTATTACCTCCATATCTCAAAACAATCATCAAGCATCAAACTTCTCTTAGTATTCAAGACACTCATAAGAAAATTTTACTAATCTTGAATACCTAGCATATTAGGATTTTAAGCAAATTACCATGCTATTTAAGACTCTCAAAATAATCTAAGTGAAGCATGAGAGATCAATGGTTTCTATAAAACAAATCCACCACCGTGCTCTAAAAGATATAAGTGAAGCACTAGAGCAACAACAAACTACTCTGAAAGATATAAGTTAAGATTAATGAGTAGTTGAATAATTATGCAACTATGTGAAGACTCTCTAACATTTAAGAATTTAAGAGCTTTATATTTTATTCAAACAGCAAGCAAAACTAAATGAAATAAAATGACGCTCCAAGCAAAACACATATCATGTGGTAAATAAAAATATAGCTCCAAGTAAAGTTACCGATGAACGAAGACGAAAGAGGGGATGCCTTCCGGGGCATCCCCAAGCTTAGGCTCTTGGATATCCTTGAATATTACCTTGGGGTTCCTTGGGCATCCCCAAGCTTAGGCTCTTGCCACTCCTTATTCCATAGTCCATCGAATCCTTACCCAAAACTTGAAAACTTCACAACATAAAACCTAACAGAAAACTTGTAAGCTCCGTTAGTATAAGAAAATAAATAACCACTTAGGTACTGTTGTGAACTCATTCTAAATTCATATTGGTGTAATATATACTGTATTCCAACTTCTCTATGGTTTATAAACTCTTTTACTAGCCATAGATTCATCAAAATAAGCAAACAACACATCGAAAACAGAATCTGTCAAAAACAGAACAGTCTGCAGTAATCTGGATCAAACGTATACTTCTGGAACTCATAAAATTCTCAAATAAATTTCTGAACCTGAGGAATTTATATATTAATCATCTTCAAAAAGAATTAACTAAATATCACTCTCCAAATAAAAATGGCAGCAATTCTCGTGAGTGCTAAAGTTTCTGTTTTTTATAGCATGATCAACAAGACTTTCCCCAAGTCTTCCCAAAGGTTCTACTTGGCACAAACACTAATTAAAAGAATAAAACCACATCTAAACAGAATCTAGATTAATTATTTATTACTAAACAGGAACAAAAAGCAAGGAACAAGAATAAAATTGGGTTGCCTCCCAACAAGCGCTATCGTTTAACGCCCCTAGCTAGGCATTATGATTTCAACGATGCTCACATAAAAGATAAGAATTGTAACATAAAGAGAGCATATTGAAGAATGTGACTAGCACATTTAAGTCTAACCCTCTTCCTATGCATAGGGGTTTTGTGAGCAAACAACTTATGGGAACAATAATCAACTTGCATAGGAAGGTAAATCAAGCATAACTTCAAAACTTTAAGCACATAGAGAGGAAACTTGATATTATTGCAATTCCTACAACCATATATTACTCCCTCAAAATGATTTTCAGTAGCATCATGAATGAATTCAACAATACCTAAAGCACTATTTTCATTATCTACAAGCATAGAAAATTTACTACTCTCCACACAAGCAAAATTGTTCTCATGAATAATAGTGGGAGTATCATAAGAGACTTGAATACTATAAATTGTTTCCACATTAAAAGAGTAATGTTCAGAAAATGGGTAATCATAATCATGAAAAGTTTTATAAATATAATCATCACTACTTTTTATAGCATATGTATCATCACAATAATCATCATAGGTAGGAGGCATGCTATCATCATTATAAATTTGCATATCAAAGCTTGGGAGACTAAAAATATCATCTTCATTAAACGTAGCATCCCCAAGCTTAGGAAAAACATTAATTGCAGCAAATATATTCTCAAAAACATCATCTTCATAAATCATAGCATCCTCAGGCTTGGGCCTTTTCATATCATAAGCATAATCACACTCATAATTAATAGTATGGATAGCACCAATAGTATAGCAATTATCATATTCGTCCAAGCAAGTGCCAAAAATATTTTCAAGATCATAAGAAGTATCATTATCTTCCACAATTATATTTTTTATGAGGCACAATAGTAATAGGAGCAGCATTATTTGGGGGAGATATCTTTTTACCTCTCTTCCTTTTTCTTTTCTTCTTCTTCACCACATCATGTGTGGGTTCAATCCTGTTTTTGGAGCTCCTTATTAATGAGATTGGTTGAATAGGAGCCTCCTCCTCGTTACCTAATTCATCATAAGAAATAATAGGAGTGTATTGGGAAGTCTCTTCCCTTTCATTAGTATTCTCTTCATCTTCTATTGTTTTATTTTCTTTATGTAGTTGGCAATATAAGGATTTTCAATACAAGTCACCGCACAATACATATAAATTTCCTCTAGATCAAATCCAAGAAGTTTATAACAGGCAAATTCTGGAAGATAGTTAGTTATACGTTTCATTTCTTCGTAGCCCATAAGCAAACTAATTTCATTATAATGTGCAAGGGAAATCAAGTCATCATAATTTTTGGACACGATTAGATCATGAAACAATTTGCATCAGATAGTTAAATGACCACGTTCATTACAAAGCTCACAAGTATGGCTAAGAAAATTTAAATTTTCAGCACAATCATCTAGCTCTTCTTGCAACAATTTAGTTTCTAAGTGCTTATGCCTCTTGCAATATATATCTTCCCTATTTGGTGTATACTTGCAAACCCAATGCACTCCACAAAAATTGACATGTTTATAGGAGACATTTTCATCATAACTAGTGTAATCATCATTAGTATCATGGATATTCAAAGAATTCGTACTAACAACATTGCAATCATGCTCATCATTCACATATTTAGTACCAAACATTTTATAGATTTCTTCTTCTAGCACTTGAGCACAATTTTCCTTTCCATCATACTTACGAAAGATATTAAAAAGGTGAAGCGTATGAGACAAACTCAATTCCATTTTTTTATAGTTTTTCCTTTATAAACTAAACTAGTGATAAAAGAAGAAACTAAAAGACTCGATTGCAAGATCTAAAGATATACCTTCAAGCGCTAACCTCCCCGGCAATGGCGCCAGAAAAGAGCTTGATGTCTACTACACAACCTTCTTCTTATAGACGTTGTTGGGCCTCCAATTGCAGAGGTTTGTACGACAGTAGAAAATTTCCCTCAAGTGGATGACCTAAGGTTTATCAATCCGTAGGAGGCGTAGGATGAAGATGGTCTCTCTCAAGCAACCCTGCAACCAAATAACAAAGAGTCTCTTGTGTCCTTGACACACCCAATACAATGGTAAATTGTATAGGTGCACTAGTTCGGCGAAGAGATGGTGATACAAGTGGTATATGGAAGGTAAATAAAGGTATTTGTAATCTGAAAATATAAAAACAGCAAGGTAACTAATGGTAGAAGTCAGCATAAACGGTTTTGCATTGATAGGAAACAAGGCCTAGGGTTCATACTTTCGCTAGTGTAAGTTCCCTCAACAATGATAACATAATTGGATCACATAACTATCCCTCAACATGCAACAAAGAGTCACTCCAAAGTCACTAATAGCGGAGAACGAACGAAGAGATTATGGTAGGGTACGAAACCACCTCAAAGTTATTCTTTCCAATCAATCTGTTGGGCTATTCCTATAAGTGTCACAAAAAGCCCTAGAGTTCGTACTAGAATAACACCTTAAGACACAAATCAACCAAAACCCTAATGTCACCTAGATACTCCAATGTCACCTCAAGTATCCGTGGGTATGATTATACGATATGCGTCACACAATCTCAGATTCATCTATTCAACCAACATATAGAACCTCAAAGAGTGCCCCAAAGTTTCTACCAGAGAATCACGACGAAAACGTGTGCCAACCCCTATGCATAGCTTCATGGGTGCAACCCGTAAGTTCGTCACCAAAACATACATCAAGTGAACCACGTGATATCCCATTGTCACCACAGATACACACGGCAAGACATACATCAAGTGTTCTCAAATATTTAAAGACTCAATCCGATAAGATAACTTCAAAGGGGAAACTCAATCCATTACAAGAGAGTAGAGGGGGAGGAGAAACATAAAATCCAACTATAATAGGAAATCTCGCGATACATCAAGATCGTACCACCTCAAGAACACGAGAGAGAGAGAGAGAGAGAGCAAACACATAGCTACTAGTACATACCCTCAGCACCGAGTGAGAACTACTCCCTCCTCATCATGGAGAGCACCGGGATGATGAAGATGGCCACCGGAGAGGGATTGCCCCCTCTGGCAAGGTGCCAGAATGGGTCTAGATTGGTTTTCGGTGGCTACGGAGGCTTCTGGCGGCGGAACTCCCGATCTATTGTGCTCCCCGATAGTTTTAGGGTATATGGAGATATATAGGCGGAAGAAATACGTCAGGGGGGCACGAGGGGCCCACGAGGGTGGAGGGCGCGCCCTAGGAGTGTGGGCGCCCCACCCTACCTTGTGGCCTCCTCGAAGGTCCCCCGACGTGCACTTCAAGTCTTCTGGGCTTCTTTCCTTCCAAAAATGGGTTCCGTGAAGTTTCAGGTCAATTGGACTCTGTTTGGTTTTCCTTTTCTTCGAAACCCAAAAACAAGGTAAAAACAGAAACTGGCACTGGGCTCTGGGTTAATAGATTAGTCCCAAAAAAATGATATAAAAGTGTATAATAAAGCCCATAAACATCCAAAACAGTAGATAATATAGCATGGAGCAATCAAAAATTATAGATACGTTGGAGACGTATCAGGGCCCCTGCTGAATAAACCAGAAAATGTCACCTTTCATCGTTGTTGAAGAGGCGTTGGAGTAGCTGAAGATGCGCGCTGATGAATTCACTCCTCATGAGTCATCCGACGGCTGGTTTCCAGGGTACCCTGGAGGTTTCGGCTCCTCCTCCCCTAGGATGGCCTGGCGCCTGGCCTCGTGAGCCGCTAGGGAACCCAGCGTGAGCCAGTTGAAGGCGGCAACTGCGTTCGGGGGCCTCCGCACCGACCAACGCTCGACGGCCAGCAGCGCCCCTGAGATGCAGCCCTGTTGAGCCTAGGAACATCGACGCAGACGCACAGCTCGTCGTCCGCACCAGGACAAGGACCTGCATCAGGTGGTGGGCGGCGGTCGCCACACATGGCTCTTGCCTCTTGAAGCTCCTTGGTGGTCTTGGTGATGAAGTCCTGAGCACCGGGCACCTCGTGCCTTATGCCCTGATGAGGGAAGCATGCGGTGAATCATGCCTCCACGTGGTGCCCGAGCGCCTCCCTCGTGAGGTTGGCTAAGTCTGAGGCACTCCAGAAGAGAGCCCCCGACCCCAGCCTGAGGAGGGCGTCGGGCGCGCCTTCCTATGCGAGGGAGGGAGGCGCCCCATCTACGGGCGCAGGTCCTGAGGTGGTGCTGCTGGAGACGCCGCTCTCCTAAAGCCCTCGATGGAGCAGTTGCTTCTTATTTTTGGTTATGGCCTCAAGAGGGTAGGCGGCGCCTTCGTTATTTGGGTCTTCGACCGCTGCAGCTTGGTAAACATGCTCGAGGGAGCACACCCTGTCCATCTCCTCGCAAGCGATAGACACCGCAGCTCCCGGGCATCTTGAGGATGTTGTAGCTGTGATGGGTCACTGCCATAAAATTGGCCAGGGCTGGGTACCGAAGGATGGCATTGTACGGCAGGCGGATGTGGGCGACGTCAAAGTCGATGAGTTCGGTGCGGTAGTTGTTGCGCCTGCCGAAGGTGATAGGAAGGCGGACCTGCCCAATGGGGGTGGTGGAGCCGTCGGTCACTCCTGAGAAGGGCTTGGTAGGCTGCGGCTGGTCGTATGGAACCTGGAGGCTGTCGAACATTTCGACGGACATGACATTGAGCCCCGCATCGCCGTCAATGAGGGTCTTGGTGACTTGGACATTGCTGATGATGGGTGAGCAGAGCCTCGGCAGGGCGCCGACAGTTGCCTCACACTTGAGTTGGTCAGAGGAGTTGAAGGTAATGGTGCACTTGGACCACCTGAGCGGGTGCGCGGCCTCGGGCCCAGGGAGGGCCGCGTTTAGCTTGCGAGCAAATTGTTTGAAGATACGTTGAGAGGCTGGGGCCTGAGCACCACCCAGTATGCAAGCGATGGTGTGAGGCTCCTGGAAGCCCCTAGCCCCCTCATCCTGATGGTTGTCGTTCCTTCTTGGCGGTGGCGGCAGCGGAGGGAGACCAGCGTTGCCCTGAGGGCGGTCCTCACGAGGCTGGTCTCTCCAGGCGCCCTCGCGTGGGTGGTCCTGCCAGCGATCCTCACAAGGATGGTCGCGCGACTCCTGCCTGGGGCCGCGGTCATCCCAGCGTCCTTCACTTTGTCCTCCTCCTCGTCCATAGCCTCGGTCGTTGTGCTCGGGGCGTCGGCCGAAGCGCCCATCACGGATGGCCCTGAGCTCTTGACAATCGTTGGTGTTGTGGCTGTGCACGTTATGGAAAGCACAGAATAGGCGGTTGGCCTTGGATGACTCGGGATGGTCACAGCCGTGCTTCATCTCCGGCTCCGCCGCGAGCACAGCAGCCCCATTGCGCTTCACGTCCTCGGTCTTGGCCTTCTTGTCATCTGGGTCGGTTGCTGGAAGCTCCAGGAGGGAGAGGCGTCCCTCCTTAGCCCTTGCACACTTGGTCACCAGGTTGAACATCTCTAGAGCTGTGCACAGGTCTTCGTGTATGGCGAGCTCCTCCTTCATCTTGACATCGCAGACGCCATCGGAGAACACCGGGATGATGGCCTCGTCCGTCACCTTGGGAATCTTGAGGCGAACGTTGTTGAAACGCTAGATGTACTTCTGCAGGGTATCCCCTGGCTGCTGCTTGATGCGCCGCAGGTCACCAGCGGCAGGCGGGTGGTCGCGTGTGCCTTGGAAGTTGGTGAGGAAGTGCTCGTGCATCTCGCTCGAGGAGGAGATCGATTCCGCAGGCAGGTTCGGGAACCATGAGCGTGCGCTATCGGTGTCAAAACCGGCGGATCTCCGGTAGGGGGTCCCGAACTATGCGTCTAAGGCTGATTGTAACAGGAGGCGGGGGACACAATGTTTACCCAGGTTCAGGCCCTCTCAATGGAGGTAATAGCCTACTTCCTGCTTGATTGATCTTGATGATATGAGTATTACAAGAGTTGATCTACCACGAGATCGTAGAGGCTAAACCCTAGAAGCTAGCCTATGATTCTGATTGTTGTTGTCCTACGGACTAAACCCTCCAGTTTATATAGACATCGGAGGGGGCTAGCACTACAAAAAAGACACATCCGTGACATTTTGGGCCGAACGAAATTTTTTTCTGTCATACATATGACACTTATATGACGATAATTGTGACAAAACCCGGTATCATCATAGATGTGGTGGGCTCCTAATTCTATGACAAAAGTTCATCACAGAAAACGGTCCTTTCATCCTGGGCGGGCCGGAGACGCAGCTGTATGACATTCTTTGGGCCGTCCATGACGGAAAAAACCATGGTAGAAGTGAGGGGGAGGAAAATTTCGGGGAGCTCCCGGTTACGGTGGGAGGTCGGGGGCCGAGCGATGCGCGTTTCTCTCGTACACGTATGTGTGTGTGTGCGAGGCATTGGCTCTAACTGAACCCGAGTGAGGCATTGGGCTCTAACTGAACCCGAGCAATTGCACTGCAGGCTACGCGTTACTGAACCCGAGCGATCGATCGGTGGATGTTAACTGAACCCGATCGAGCGATTCCTTCGCTACTGCAGCTAACTGAAGCCGATCGATGCTTCCTCTGGGATGAACATTGAGCGTTGCGGGGGGTTTTGGATGAACAGTGAGCGGTGGCGTTGCCTCTGGATGAACAAGACCCCGTGGTGCGGTGGAGGGCTAGATGAACAATAGACGGTGGAAGGGTGCCCGTGGAGGGGTGGTTGAATAGGACCCCGTGGTGTGGAGGGCTGGATGAACAGTAGACGGTGGAGGGGTGCCCGTGGAGGGGTGGTTGAACAGTAGCCGGTGGAGTAGCGCGCGGTGGAGGTTGGATGAACAGGAGCCCGTAGAGGCTGGAGGAGGTTGACGGTAGCCCGTGGAGGCTGTAGGAGGTCGACGGTGGAGATGAACAGTATCCCGTGGAGTCCCGTTTTGCGGTAGGCCACACCACTCCCGATGAACAGGACCCCCGTTTCGACCGTAGCACTACAACACAAGTCCGTTTCATCCGTTTTGCGGTACGCCGCACCCCTCTCGATCAACAGGACCCCTGGTTCGACCGTAGGAGGTCTGTTTCCTCCGTTTTGCGGTACGCCAGACCCCTCTCGATCAACAGGACCCTGTTCCGAATGTAGGAGGTCTGTTTCCTCCGTTGTGTGGTACGCCAGGCCTCGTTTCCATCGCTTGTTCCGTCCAAGCCCTCCCGATGAACACGACCACGCATTCCGTTCCGACCCAGCCGGTTGGCTCCCACGCGTTCCGTTGCCTCCCGATCAACACGACACATTCTGATGCCTCCCCAGGAACACGACGCATTCCGTTGCCTCCCCATGAAGACGATGACGATGCTGTTTCTCTGTTCCGGCACAGCCATGTACACGAGCCCTGGCTGTACGTATGCGCGAGTAGGCATTCGAGACCCTGCCTGTATGTACACACATGGCCGTATTTTCTTTCTTGCACCCTGGCTGCTGTACGTACGTGTACATGCTACATACGCGCCTCTACTACAACACGTACGCGCCTCTACTACGACACGTGCGCGCCTCTACATCGACCAGTATATATGTACGTACACGTTCGCGACAAGAATGACAACGCTACGTACGCTTCGACCAGGTGGGTCCTGACTATCAGGCACTTCCTTGCCTGCGAAGATGTAGCTGGTGGGTCCCAGTAGTCATTGGGGCGAATCGTTTTGTTTTTTTTACCCGAACGCACTACCTTGAGTGCGAAGATGTAACTGCTGGGTCCCAGCAGTCAGGGGGGAATCGTTTTGTTTTTTTTGCCCAGACGCACTTCCTTGCGTGCGAAGATGTAGCTGGTGGGTCCCAGCAGTCAGGGGGGCGAATAGTTTTTTTTCGGACGCACTTCCTTGCGTGCGAAGATGTAGCTGGTGGGTCCCAGCAGTCAGGGGGCAAACGTTTTTTTCGTGAAATATGGTGGCCCGTCCGATGGGCCCCCGCTGTCAGGTAGAGGAATAATTATTTTGCGCGTAATAAGGAGGCACTTCCTTGCTGCGGCCGTGGACCCAGCTGTCAGCCTCTCCACGTACAGTCCACGTCTGACGGAAGCCATTCCTTGACCACGTTGACCACGCCGCGCCAACAGCACCCCAGGGCGGTGGACGACGGCGAGGACTAGGAAGGGGATGACACGGAGCCGGGGAAGACGCGACAGTGGATGCCCACGCGTAGAGGAGTATGAGGGTTCACTTGCTTGGCTGCAGTGTGAGGCTGCCGATGCCGCAGAATAACAGGGGGTGTGGGTGTGTAGAGGGATGGCCTGGCAAGCAGTGGGAGTAGTAGGGGCGGTGAGGCCTCCGCGGCATCACAACCGGCCACGGGCGGCAGGAGCAGGCGGCACGACCGACACTGCTTTGGGTGGCTGGAGCAAGAAGACCAGAGGTTGAAGAAGCACTACGGACGTTTTATGGACATCGTACGGTCACTAGAGCTAGAATCGTTCACATATTGACTAAAGTTGACAAAGGCCTCCGTCCCAGTCAACTTAGTAGGCCCACAAGTCAGCCTCCCACCAAGGTGGGTCCCAGGTAGCAGGGGGTATTCATTTTTTTGTGCGTAATAAGGAGGCACTTCCGGTGGGTCCGAGCTGACAGCGAGGGGGGGGGGGGAAACGTTTTTTTTCGTGAAATACTGGTGGCCCGTCCGGTGGGTCCCTGCTGTCATGTGGAGGAATAATTATTTTCCGCGTAATAAGGAGGCACTTCCTTGCGGCTGCCGTGGACCCAGCTGTCAGCCTCTCCACGTACAGTACTCTTCCGATGGAAGTCGGTCGTTGACCACATTGACCACGCTGCGCTGAGAGCACCACGGCGGTGGATGACGGCGAGGCCTATGAAGGGGACGACGGGGAGCCGGGAAGACGCGGCAGTGGAAGCCCGCGCGGAGAGGAGTATGAGGGTTCACTGGTTAGGCTGCGGTGTGAGGATGTCGTCGCCGTAGAATAACAGGGGGTGTGGGTGAGTACATGGATGCCCTGGCCAGTGGTGGGAGTAGTAGGGGGTGCTGAGGCCTGCGCGGCAGCACAGCCGGCCACGGGAGGCGGGAGTAGGTGGTCCCGCCGGCGCTACTTTGGCGGCTGGAGAAAGAAGATCAGAGATTGAAGAAACACGACGGCTGTTGGATTGACATCCAATGGTTACGTCTGCTAGAATCGTTTGTTGACGTATATAATAACTAAAAAAATCTTGCATACGCGTCAAATGAACAGGCCCACAAGTCAGACCACTCCCTCTTTTTTTCAATAATTTATATATAGCTCATGGCAGCTTCTTATGCAATTTATTGCAGTCGTTATTTTTGGTTGGCCAGGGCCAATTTCGCATATTTCTGTGGGTTCCAAACTATTTTTAATACCGAAATGTCGAGCCAGATTTAAAGTACTTTGAAGATATATTTAAATTAGGTTAATGCCCAGTGAAATAGGAATATGAAAATGTGAAAAAATTCAGAAATTATAAAGTAATTGCCAATTTGTCATCTGTTTTTATATTTACAACCCATTTCATATTACTTTCAAGATTTGCAGGCGTCTTGAAAGAGTTGCAGCCCATCAGGGCATGGAAAAATAAGTAGGCCTGGATTGGGTATTCTTCAAAAAAAATAAACTGGGCTCATTTTCTCAAAGAAAAAATAGCTGGGCTGGTCACATGGTGAACATAAAATATAAGCCTGGCTAGATGGGCCACATCCCAGTTCGAACCCTACTCTGTCTCAACAATACCAAACAAAAAAATACTGCTCGAGTAGCTACGTCCCAGGTGTCAGCCGATATTGTGATGTTCTCTTGTATATTGACTATATACACTCACAATGCCGGGGGTCCCAGATGTCAGGAAAACACTAGGAGAAAGCATTTTATTTTTCCATACGCTGACGTGGTGGGCCCCTACTGTCATCCTATCCACGTACTTCTGCCGATTCCTGTTGTTTGTTGACCATGTTGACAACGCGAGAGGGCGGGCCGCAGCGAGTGCACCAAAGCGGGTGAAGGACGTCGGCGTTAACAATTTTGGAGACGGTGGGGCGGCGATGCGTGCACTGAGGCACAGCCAGCCGTGGGAGGCGGAAGCAGGCGGCCCTGCCGGCGCTGGTTTGGTTTTGGCGGCTGGAGGAAGATAGGACTGAAGAAACAGGACAAACTGTAAAAGCAGCAGGAGTACTTAACAACCTTAACTGAAACCAGCAGGGGCACTTAAAAATCACAGCTGAAAGCAGTATGAGTACTTATACAGGTTCAACCGTACAAAGCACGCCTCGAACAGTGCTACTTTGCCTACAATTAACCAAGGGTGAGGCCGCCAAGCCCCAGGACAAGGCCCAGGTGCCACCCAGCGCATCCACAACCTTCTGAAAGCGGCTTCATCTCGCAACATGGTCAATAAACAGGATATTCGCTTCAGAGCCATCAAAAAGCATGAACATAATCTTCTGTCCTATTCTCCAAGATGGGCTGGTGTCACACCCTGATTTTCATGCCAGAACACTTAAGCTAATACATCTTGATAAAGTGTGGTTTGACAAAAACTTTTGCATTATTTGGCTTTTATTTGGAGTTGGTTTTCTCTCTGTGTTTTCAAGTGCTCTTTAAAGTCAACACAACTCCACCTTCTATACTTCATCTCCTTGCCCCAAACTTCTGCCCAATGATCATGCCATGTGTATAGAGAAATATAGTATTTTCATACAAAAATAATTTGGCCAAAAAGTATTTTCAAAAATTAGTTTTCCAAAAACCCTGGATTGAGGTTTGCACTGCAAGTACCTGATTTGGGGTATGAAAAATATTTCAAAAGGTATATTTGAAACCTATTAGATATAGGACTCCCATAAACCACAAAAATATAATTTTGAAAGTTATTTTCCTATTTTATTTAAAAGCTTTTTCTTAAGGCCAGAAATGGTCTTTAATAGGGAAAAATTATTTTATTGTTTCAAAAATATTTGACAAAAATCATGGAAACTCAATGGACATATATTGTCCATATATAAGAGTTTCAACACATGGTCATGTTCAAAATATTGGTCAAATCCATCAAAAACCATTTCTGCCCATTTCAAGGATTTGAAATATTTCTACAGGAAATATTCCCCAACAATTCCAAGAAAATTCTAGCATGTCAAATATGACATGTTTGATGATCTTGCCAAGTATCATGTCATGGAGAATAGTATAACCCCATGAAATCTCCCCAAAACCATTTCTGTCCATTTTGAAGTTTGAGCAAATTTACATTGCCAAACATGTCCAAATGTTCTCAAACCTTGTGAACATGCTCAAATGGTCTAATTATTCATCTAGACCAAATGGAACAAGTTGGAGAGAATGTTATCTTGCTCAAAGTGCCCCAAAATCCTTCATGTTCAGAACCAAATTTGAACAACTCTACATTGGCAAATTTCTCCTTTTGATCTCAACTTTTGTGGACATGTTCATATGACCAAATGAGGCCACTACACCAAATAGTCCATCAAGGAGAAGTGTTATGCTCAACTGGATCTACACAAGTCCATTTCTGCTCATTTCTAGGGTTTACAAAAGTTGCATTGGCTACTTTGCCCAAATAAGCTCCAAATTGGTGGAAGGCCCTAATTATATGTGTCATTTCACCCTGTGGAGTATCATGGCAATTGGAAATCATTTGCTTGCCAAAACCCTTATCAAACACCTTTTGCCACTTTTCAAAAATCCCCATTTTGACCACTAAAACTATTCTCCTTAAGCTCAACTTTTTACCACAGCCCCTCCTAGTCCCCTTTCACCTCCAGTAACAATGGCAAGTCCACAGCTCCATTATTGGATGGGTAAAACCACACTTTCTCCCTCTGGACAGCCCATTTGCACACTTCTTCTTCCTCCCTCCTCACTCCAGTGGCCATCCATGGCATCCAATGCACCACTCCATTTCCTTACTCACTCCTAGACCTGCTAGACACCAAAAGACGCGCTCACCATGCATAAAGAATGGCCATGCCGGCCATTTGGGCGCTCTGGAGCGCGCTACAGTGCGCTCCCGCACTGTAGCCGCCCTCGTCCAACCACCTCCGGCCACCTTGGGCCTCCCCCGCGCGCCTGTCGATGCGCCTCGGCGTCCACAGCACGCTACACGGTCGGCCCCTCCTCACTCCTCCTCCCCGCGCCTCCGCGCTAGCGAACAGAGGCCGCCCGAGCGCGCCAATGGAGCGGCTCACACGCGCGCGTCTCTGACCTCTCCCCGCTCTCTCCCTTAGCTCCCCTCGGCATAGTCCACGCCCAGGAACACCCCAGACACGGCGCCAGCTCCTCCTGAGCGCTGCAGCGACGAGCGTGAGCTCGCCGGCGCACGGGTCTACGGGACCTCGCCGCTCGCCTATTTAAAGGCCTCCCCGAGCCCTTCTCTCCTCACCACTCGCTCTCTACACCACCAAACCCCCCCCCTGCACCCCCTGTTCCTCTCCAGAGCCACCCGAGCTCGAGCTCCGCCGCTTCGGCTCGTCGGAGTCCGCGAGGTACAGGCCTCCCCCGCTCCTCCTCTGCCCCGATCTGAAACCGCCTCCTCCCACTGAACATTTCCCCTCTCTCCCCCGCCTCGTTTGCAGCCGGAGTCGACCGGAACGACCACCACCCAAAGCCTCTCCGCCGCGAGACCTCGTTGCCGGCAAGCCAGGCAACTCCGGTGACGTCCACCACCTCCACCCGAATGGCGACACGACACTGAGCACAGCCGTGCCCTCGCCCGACCTCGCCCTGCCCTGCATCATCACCGGTGAGCTCGCCAGCCGCCTGGACTCGGGGTTAGGGATGACAGGCGGGCCCCGCCTGTCAGCCTCTCCCCTCCATCGCCCCCCTCTCTCTCGCTGACGCCTGGGCCCCGCCCGTCAGGTTTAAACCTGGCGCGCGCGCGTGCACCAGTGCGCTGGGCCGCGTCGCTGGCTGGGCCGCTGCCCTGCGGCTGTTCTGGCCCAGCAGGCACAGAGCCCTTTTCCGTTTTCTTTTCTGAACAATTTGTAAAATCCATACATAGTTCAAATTAACTCCAAATTGGATGATTCAAATTTCTAGTAGTTCCTAAAATCATGCCCTATCACATGGTGCTTTTTGCACATTTTTCTAGCACATTTCCGTTCACACAGATTAAATATATCGTATTTTCTTATTTCTGAGCAGAACTTTAGAAAATCACAGAGAGCCCATTTTTGATCCAAATTCCATGATTCAAAATCCTAGATGTCTATAAGTTCAAAACTTAGTTTTTGAACATTTTTACTAACACTTTCTGTATCACCTCAAATAATGGTCTATTTCTTCATATATAGCCAACTTTGTAAATTCATAGGAAAATCATTTGAACTCCAAATCCAGTGAAACCAACTCCTAGATGCTTCTAAAATCATGGTTTGTTAAATGGGTGCCTTTGCTCATTTTTCAAAAATATGTTTCTCTACACTTCTTGCAAATCCATAAAGCCCTTGATTCCATCATATCAAAATGTTTAGAAATATCCATTGATCCAATTCCAATGAAATCACTTTGGTCATTTCTCACATGGCCAGAGGTATCCTAGAAAAGTCAAATCAATATTTTTGGAGCACTTTTATTTCTGCCTTGTTGTGTTGCTTATTATGGTTGCTTTCAACGATAGTTGACGAAGTAGACGAAATGCTTGGAGTTGGACCAGAGCTATTTGAAGACCTCGAAGACTTTGTTAAAAACAGGCAAGCAGCCCTTTGACCATATTTATGAAACCCTTTTTATGCATTTCATATAGCACTTTATTATTGTTGCATCGAAATCATGATGAGATGGTAACCACTTTGATTGGTTGCCTCTGTTACCTCCTCGTTGATACTTGCATTGTGCATGACCCTACCTCCTTACGAGGGTTATGCCGGTGGGAGTAGATAGGATGCTAAGTAGTGCTACGCAAAAGGGATGGGAATATGCATGGTGATGGAGACAAAGTATTTTCAAAAGACTTTTCAAAAACCCCCACTGGGTGCCACTTATGCCCGGGGGAGATGATGAGTTGGGTAACCACTTGATGACGAAGTGGTGTACCAAGGCAAGTGTGTGTGTTGTTTTTCAAAACGGATTGGTTTAAGTTGCGACCGTTATTCCAACCTTACATGTGCAACCACTCTACCCTTGTATAGGATAGGGCATTATTGATTACCTAGGCCGATACTAGCTTGGAGCCCGCATTACTAGTGACGGGAGAGTTGTTGGTGCGCTCTCTCGGGACGGGGTCGTGCCAGGTAGGGCGTCCAAGAACATTTTTATGGGGCACCGGACACACCGTTGGTACCCCGTGCCAGTGGTATGTGATGAATATGGGAGCGAGGCTCCACAATTTTAAGTTGTGAAATGTTGGGAACGGGGGTTACTACCAATCGAGTGGACTCCATGTTAGTGTCGTCTAGGGAAAGATAGTGATCGGGTGCTTACCCCGGGTACTTGGGGTACCGCGGGTCGTGGATGACACGGAAGTTCCCCAGATCTTGTGGGTAAAGTGTGCAACCTCTGTAGAGTGTAAAACTATTCGAATAGCCGTGTCCACGGTCAAGGATAGTTGGGTAACCGCTCTTGGGCTACGTCCACTTGTTTACAAACTAGTGTGTGTGTTGGATAAGTGGGAAGAACTACTTGGATCAAGTCATGGACTTGACATGATTGAGTTGGGTTGGTGCCCACTCTATTTATGTTGATATCTGTAACCTGTCCTCATGGTTACTTGAATTCTCCTGATGCATGTCTTACACGTTGTTGAACATGTCATTGCACTCAAAACTAGCTTTCCGCAAAAATTTACCTATATCATGCATTGTTGTATCTTGAACCAAAACATGGGTTGCTTGCGAGTACATTGAAAGTACTCATTGGCTTGCCACTGGTTATTTTATTGGCCAGGCATGAAACAACAAGATATGATGAAGAATACTTCGGTGACGAACATGCGAGCTAGGACGCTTCCTAGTCAGAATGCCTATAGGGTTAAGGCAGATGGCATGGGTCCAAGTTATCGACAAAGATTTCCGCTGCAATGTTATAATGAGGACTTGACCATAATGGTCCTACTTGTGTAATACGGTATGTATGGATGTAAGACTCTTGTTATTCAGCTTCTGTGTGTTCAGTGAGCATTGATCTCTGGGATCACTATACACGTGCATTCGGTGATCACGACTTATAAGTCGGGGTCCCCACAGAGCTGGTATCAGAGCCAGGTTGACTGTAGGAAGCCTTAGTTAGCATGGTCGTTAGTTAGGGTAAAACTATTTCCAAAACTATTACTAGTTTTCAAAACTAGCTATACTTCTCTTCCCTTCTCAGTTTTTTTTTCGAAAACAAAGGTATACTTTCCCTATTAATCTCTTCCCCTTCAAAACCTTTGGTCGCTAGAACCCTTATGCCCCTCACCACTGGATTCCGTGTAATCCTCAAGGATAATCTAGAAGGAAGATGCCTTGTCAGGCATTCACCCACATCTCCTGAACACAAGATTGGCGACATCACAACAAGACGATACCAATAGAAGATACATCCTCGAGGGATGAGGACCTGAAGGCCCAGGAGATGGTGACACCCTTGACACTGCCCCAAGGTGTTGCAACCTTAGCCTACGACGATCAGGGCATAGGATATGCAAGATCATGATATACATCGCTAATAGGGCAACCCTGTCACTACCGTTGTTGCATCGACAACCACCGGTGGATGAGAACCTCGCCATTTGGTCCGCCTCACTATAGTGAGCAGGAAAACGGTTCTCTTCATCCCCCGCTCTTGGTGTCGATGTTGTCATCAACATAACCGACATGTTGGACCTCTACTATGACTTGTTAATGTCATTGCATGAAGGATTACCTACTTGGTACCATCGATGCCTTAGAAGACAAAAAGGGATCGTCATGATTAACAAGACAACAGAAGACCGAGTCAATGCCTGCTGCGAGGAGCCACCTTCACCCCATCACTTCAACAGGCGAGAAGTTGTTGAAGAATCTTCAGGCCCAACCCGGATCGTTTCATCAAACAACTACAAGAGACGTAGCAACACCTGAGGAAAACTCAGAAGACTACACGAGGCTCAAGGCAAGATTACTGAGTCTGAGAACCCCTAGGGTAGGATGAGTCGTGTACCCCCTATGCGCAGTTGAGTCCGTATGATGGTTCGAACAGAACCATGATTGTGTGTTGCTTGTTTTTAATTGTTTGTGTTTTGATATAGGTCGCACTTTTGCCCTAGGCAACAAGTACGCAACCATATCACCTGCCTTATTTTGTTGTTTGTGTTTGGCCCTTTTTGGCACTTGTTTGTTTGCACCTGCACTATAGAACCCCCTTTAGGCATTCCCCTCCTCTATGCTACTTCTCTCTCTCATCTCTCGCCTCAACTGAAGACCGGCAAGACAAGCTACACCAAGGATTCTGCCTCGGCAACCAACTAGCAATGAAGACTTCTGCTAAAATCTCCACGACCAAGTAAAACCCTGTAGAGTTATGTTTAACCCCCCAGACTAGAAATCCATTCCTAGACCCTTCGAGACTTCATGAGATACCCCAGCTCGAGTCCTTAACCATGTGCTTAACCCATAGAATTGCAAGAAAACCTGTTAAGCCTCCGTAACCTTGCTTATCCTTGGGTTCATTATGGAACTAGTGGACATAGTGAACGAGCACATTATCACCCTAATATAGCACAAGAACTGACGATGCCATAAGGAAGACCAATTTGAGGATATAGGAATAGAGGACTAGATAGCACAATTGGCATCTCAGAAACTGTGCTCAAGGATGGGATGATAAACATTCACTCGCACACTAGAATCCTTGAAACCCTTACGCCCTACCAAGCCACAACATGGTCGGATCCTGACCTTGGGCTTTGGCTCTAGATCGATAAGACCTTGGCCAATGCTCAACCACGTCCATCACCAATGCCTCAGCCCACTTTACGTACCCCATAGACTTCATGGAGTGCTTGGACAAGATAGTTGTCATCTTTATTTAATGACATACTTGGCTACCCGAAGACGGAAGAAGAATCACTGAGCTGGTGAAGAAACATTTGAAGACCGCCATGCCAAGGAGGAAGAACTATACCAACCACCTTCGCCAAGAAATAAACGTCCGCGTTGAAAACCGGGTGTATCTGCAAGCCACTTCTCTCAATGGGACCAAGCATTTCCATGCCAAGGAAACCCACACCAAGATTCATCGGCCCTCTTCGAGATTACTGCGAGACGAAAAGTAGACGGCTACCAGCTAGAGTTACCACTTGAGTTACCCGCTGTGCATAATATTTCCACATGACACAACTCCGGAAACGTTTCCAACTTCCTAACTAGCCCGGTCTCTACAAGGACATCGACCTCCAGCCTAATATGACCTACGTGAAAGACCCCAATTGCAACCTGGATCAAGCAGGACGACAAACACGAAGCCATGCCATCGAGTACTTCAAGGTTCAATGGAGCACCAAACGGAAGCAGAAGCAGTATGAGGACATGAAGACTACCCCAAATCCAAGTTTCTGTATTCCTTTCGGCGCCTAGTCTGGGAATCTCGGGGACGAGATTCTTGTAAGGGGGGTAGGTCTGTCACACCCTGATTTTCTTGCCACAACACTTAAGCTAATACATCTTGATAAAGTGTGGTTTGACAAAAACTTTTGCATTATTTGGCTTTTATTTGGAGTTGGTTTTCTCTCTGTGTTTTCAAGTGCTCTTTAAAGTCAACACAACTCCACCTTCTATACTTCATCTCCTTGCCCCAAACTTCTGCCCAATGATCATGCCATGTGTATAGAGAAATATAGTATTTTCTTACAAAAATAATTTGGCCAAAAAGTATTTTCAAAAATTAGTTTTCCAAAAACCCCTGGATTGAGGTTTGCACTACAAGTACCTGATTTGGGGTATGAAAAATATTTCAAAAGGTATATTTGAAACCTATTAGATATAGGACTCCCATAAACCACAAAAATATAATTTTAGAAGTTATTTTCCTATTTCATTAAAAGCTTTTTCTTAAGGCCAGAAATGGTCTTTAATAGGGAAAAATTATTTTATTGTTTCAAAAATATTTGACAAAAATCATGGAAACTCAATGGACATATATTGTCCATATATAAGAGTTTCAACACATGGTCATGTTCAAAATATTGGTCAAATCCCTCAAAAACCATTTCTGCCCATTTCAAGGATTTGAAATATTTCTACCAAAAATATTACCCAACAATTCCAAAAAAATTCTAGCATGTCACATATGACATGTTTGATGATCTTGCAAAGTATCATGTCATGGAGAATAGTATAACCCCATGAAATCTCCCCAAAACCATTTCTGTCCATTTTGAAGTTTGAGCAAATTTACATTGCCAAACATGTCCAAATGTTCTCAAACCTTGTGAACATGCTCCAATGTTCTAATTATTCATCTAGACCAAATGGCACAAGTTGGAGAGAATGTTATCTTGCTCAAAGTGCCCCAAAACCCTTCCTGTTCAGAACCAAATTTGAACAACTCTACATTGGCAACTTTCTCCTTTTGATCTCAACTTTTGTGGACATGTTCATATGAACAAATGAGACCACTACACCAAGTAGTGCATCAAGGAGAAGTGTTATGCTCAACTGGATCTACACAAGTCCATTTCTGCTCATTTCTACGGTTTACAAAAGTTGCATTGGCTACTTTTCCCAAATAAGCTCCAAATTGGTGGAAGGCCCTAATTATATGTGTCATTTCACCCTGTGGAGTATCATGGCAATTGGAAATCATTTGCTTGCCAAAACCCTTATCAAACACCTTCTGCCACTTTTCAAAAATCCTCATTTTGACCACTAAAACTATTCTCCTTAAGCTCCACTTTTTACCACAGCCCCTCCTAGTCCCCTTTCATCTCCAGTAACAATGGCAAGTCCACAGCTCCATTATTGGATGGGTAAAACCCCACTTTCTCCCTCTGGACAACCCATTTGCACACTTCTTCTTCCTCCCTCCTCACTCCAGTGGCCATCCATGGCATCCAATGCACCACTCCATTTCTTTACACACTCCTAGACCTGCTAGACACCAAAAGACGCGCTCACCATGCATAAAGAATGGCCATGCCGGCCATTTGGGCGCTCTGGAGCACGCTACAGTGCGCTCCCGCACTGTAGCCGCCCCTGTCCAACCACCTTCGGCCACCTCGGGCCTCCCCCGCGCGCCTGCCGATGCGCCTCGGCGTCCGCAGCACGCTACACGGTCGGCCCCCTCCTCTCTCCTCCTCCCCGCGCCTCCGCGCTAGCGAACAGAGGCCGCCCGAGCGCGCCAATGGAGCGCCTCACACGCGCGTGTCTCTGACCTCTCCCCGCTCTCTCCCTTAGCCCCCCTCGCCGTAGTCCACGCCCAGGAACACCCCAGACACTGCGCCAGCTCCTCCCGAGCCCTGCAGCGACGAGCGTGAGCTCGCCGACGCACGGGTCTATGGGACCCCGCCGCTTGCCTATTTAAAGGCCTCCCCGAGCCCTTCTCTCCTCACCACTCGCTCTCTACACCACCAAACCCTCCCCCTGCACCCCCAGTTCCTCTCCAGAGCCGCCCGAGCTCGAGATCGAGCTCGAGCTCCGCCGCTTTGGCTCGTCGGAGTACGTGAGGTACAGGCCTACCCCGCTCCTCCTCTGCCCCGATCTGAAACCGCCTCCTCCCACTGATCATTTCCCCTCTCTCCCCTGCCTCGTTTGCAGCCGGCGTCGACCGGAACGACAACCACCCGAAGCCTCTCCGCTGCGAGACCTCGCCGCCGGCAAGCCAGGCAACTCTGGTGACGTCCACCACCTCCACCCGAACGGCGACACGACGCTGAGCCCAGCCATGCCCTCGCCCGACCTCGCCGTGCCCTGCATCGTCGCCGGTGAGCTTGCCAGCCGCCTGGACTCGGGGTTAGGGATGACAGGCGGGCCCCGCTTGTCAGCCTCTCCCCTCCATCGCCCCCCTCTCTCTCGCTGACGCCTGGGCCCCGCCCGTCAGGTTTAAACCTGGCGCGCACGCGTGCACCAGTGCGCTGGGCCGCGTCGCTGGCGGGGCCGCTGCCCTGCGGCTGTTCTGGCCCAGCAGGCACAGAGCCCTTTTTCGTTTTCTTTTCTGAACAATTTGTAAAATCCATACATAGTTCAAATTAACTCCAAATTGGATGATTCAAATTTCTAGTAGTTCCTAAAATCATGCCCTATCACATGGTGCTTTTTGCACATTTTTCTAGCACATTTCCGTTCACACAGATTAAATATATCATATTTTCTTATTTCTGTGCGGAACTTTAGAAAATCACAGAGAGCCCATTTTTGATCCAAATTCCATGATTCAAAATCCTAGATGTCTATAAGTTCAAAACTTAGTTTTTGAACATTTTTACTAACACTTTCTGTATCACCTCAAATAATGGTCTATTTCTTCATATATAGCCAACTTTGTAAATTCATAGGAAAATCATTTGAACTCCAAATCCAATGAAACCAACTCCTAGATGCTTCTAAAATCATGGTTTGTTTAATGGGTGCCTTTGCTCATTTTTCAAAAATATGTTTCTCTACACTTCTTGCAAATCCATAAACCCCTTGATTCCATCATATCAAAATGTTTAGAAATATCCATTGATCCAATTCCAATGAAATCACTTTGGTCATTCCTCACATGGCCAGAGGTATCCTAGAAAAGTCAAATCAATATTTTTGGAGCACTTTTATTTCTGCCTTGTTGTGTTGCTTATTATGGTTGCTTTCAACGATAGTTGATGAAGTAGACGAAATGCTTGGATTTGGACCAGAGCTATTTGGAGACCTCGAAGACTTTGTTAAAACAGGCAAGCAGCCCTTTGACCATATTTATGAAACCCTTTTTATGCATTTCATATAGCACTTTATTATTGTTGCATCGGAATCATGATGAGATGGTAACCACTTTGATGGGTTGCCTCTATTACCTCCTCGTTGATACTTGCATTGTGCATGACCCTACCTCCTTATGAGGGTTATGCCGGTGGGAGTAGATAGGATGCTAAGTAGTGCTACGCAAAACGGATGGGAATATGCATGGTGATGGAGACAAAGTATTTTCAAAAGACTTTTCAAAAACCCCCACTGGGTGCCACTTATGCCCGGGGGAGATGATGAGTTGGGTAACCACTTGATGACAAAGTGGTGTACCGAGGCAAGTCTGTGTGTTGTTTTTCAAAACAGATTGGTTTAAGTTGCGACCGTTATTCCAACCTTACATGCGCAACCACTCTACCCTTGTATGGGAAAGGGCATTATTGATTACCTAGGCCGATACTAGCTTGGAGCCCGCATTACTAGTGATGGGAGAGTTGTTGGTGCGCTCTCTCGGGACGGGGTCGTGCCAGGTAGGGTGGCCAAGAACATTTTTATGGGGCACCGAACACACCGTTGGTACCCCATGCCAGTGGTATGTGATGAATATGGGAGCGAGGCTCCACAATTTTAAGTTGTGAAATGTTGGGAACGGGGGTTACTACCAATCGAGTGGACTCCATGTTAGTGTCGTCTAGGGAAAGATAGTGATCGGGTGCTTACCCCGGGTACTTGGGGTACCGTGGGTCGTGGATGACACAGAAGTTCCCCGGATCTTGTGGTTAAAGTGTGCAACCTCTGCAGAGTGTAAAACTATTCGAATAGCCGTGTCCACGGTCAAGGACAGTTGGGTAACCGCTCTTGGGCTACTTCCACTTGTTTACAAACCAGTGTGTGTGTTGGATAAGTGGGAAGAACTACTTGGGTCAAGTCAAGGACTTGAAATGATTGAGTTGGGTTGGTGCCCACTCTATTTATGTTGATATCTGTAACCTGTCCTCATGGTTACTTGAATTGTCCTGATGCATGTCTTACACGTTGTTGAACATGTCATGGCACTCAAAACTAGCTTTCCGCAAAAATTTACCTATATCATGCATTGTTGTATCTTGAACCAAAACATGGGTTGCTTGCAAGTACATTCAAAGTACTCATTGGCTTGCCACTGGTTATTTTATTGGCCAGGCATGAAAGAACATGATATGATGAAGAATACTTCGGTGACGAACATGCGAGCTAGGACGTTTCCCAGTCAGAATGCCTGTAGGGTTAAGGCAGATGGCATGGGTCCAAGTTATCGACAAAGATTTCCGGTGCAATGTTATAATCAAGACTTGACCATAATGGTCCTACTTGTGTAATACGGTATGTATGGATGTAAGACTCTTGTTATTCAGCTTCTGTGTGTTCAGTGAGCATTGATCTCTGGGATAACTGTACACGTGCAGTCGGTGATCACGACTTATGAGTCGGGGTCCCCATAGCTGGCCTTCATTATTTGAGACCACCCATGAATAAGTATCTTTTCACCTCCAAGGGGAATTGAGTAGGTCGACATAAACATCATGTTGTGACCAAGGGCAAGTCTGACCCGACCATGGTCAGGCATCTGTATAGGAACAATAGAACTCGGCAGTTCCGGTTTCAAGAAGGTCACAGCTGTAAAACTATGTATAAGCAATAGTTTATGAACAACATATATAACAGAAAACAGCTTGTACCATAAGTTTCTTGACATAGTTGGACCTGTTCCACGAGTGCAACAGTGGCACACATATCCCACGTGGCCTTCCACCATTGAAACGCCCAGAAGGACCTCAAGACGATCAATAAAGTTTAGGAACTTGTGGATGTCGATCGAGTCAACTTAAGTGCCATTAGTAACAGCTGAGTTATTACAGAGTAACAAACGAGCAGACTGCTTAACTCTGAAAAAACCTACACGTGCCACCAATTATAAGAAAATATTAGTTAGAAGTAGCATCTTCGTGAGAGATTCATTGCTACTTCTAAAGTTAAATTGTGATTAGTTAGACAGAATAGGTGGATTAAGAAGTAATCGAGGAAACAAGCAAGAACCAGATACAAAAAAAATATGGATGAACAATTGGAACAACGTAGGGGTGGAATATCGTAGTGAAGATGAGACCAGGTTCTGCTATTTCCATCAACATTCGTGCGCCAACTTTCAGTCCGTAGCACTTGAGAAAGTTTATCCTAGTTCGACCATAAAAAAAGCAGCGATCTTCTTGGTTCATGAACCCAACTCGAAACTTATATTCATGGCTTGTCTTCACTGTGACCGTTAAACTAGTGTATTCGGTTATGGCAAGGCCGAGCATCTTGAGTACATGTGTTCTGGCAGAGAAAATAATACACTTCAGGAAAAATAATATGAGAACACAGCATTCTCAAAAAAACCCCACCCTCCCGGATAGAAAAGAGGATTCTAGGAACATATTGTGCGCGTTTCAAAATGTTGTGTTAGGATGAGAAGGAACAAGTGTGGCGTCTCGCCAAGGGCGCAGAAACCTGTAGGGTACTCACACTTTGGGCACTGCAAATGAAACACACTAGATTCAGTAGGAAGAAAAAATGCATCAACGGCGGCGGCTACCATCCTAGGATTACCTGCAACCAAGGGACTTGGATTTATCGGGGATGGATGAAGAATTCGTACATGGTTCTCCATGAGAAAACCCTATGCAATCGCCGAGAGGGGGTTTTCTCTGAACAAGCTGACGAGGGAGAAGGGGATTCAGGCCCAGTGAAATATTGCCGCTTCATCCATCCAGCTTACTGCTAAAGCTGGAAAGGGGGGGTTGTGATTTGACGGATCATTAGGCATTACTGTGGCGCTACGACCGGGGTGTGTCTACCGTGAAGTTGTGCCCTCTAACTTGTGCATATGGCACGTGGACCCCGTTGCCGGTTGCCCCACATATCAGCGGAAGGAAGTAGAAAGACAGGAGTAACTAGTTACACATAAATATATATTTTGAGAGAGAGATACTCCCTCTGTAAAGAAATATACAAATCTTTTATATCATAGGCTCACCTTGACGAGAAATATACTCCCTCTGCAACACACGGGCATTATGGGGGTTTAACTTTTTTATGGGGTTCAGCTGAGAATATAATACTCAGATAGGCTCACGGTTCTAGACTTTGGGCCGCAGGCCGACCCTGCATGTTTGGGGGCCCATGTGTTCTACCTCAGCGCTTTTCATATTCCAAGAGATCGGTATGGCGCTGGTTTTAGATGCTGTCGCAAGGCGAATACACAAAATTGAATAAAGCACGGTAGCTGTTGGAATGAAATCGAACGACAGTTCCTAACCAGCAATCAGAGTTGCAATTCTATCAACGATATACCATGTGATAAATAATATTGTTGTACTACTTATACACACAGGACACTTGTTTCACCATGCCAGATTATTACATCAAAATCTCTCGGAGGATAGATCAGTTCGGCAGTTGCGTGCTGCTACTGAAGAATTTCAAAGTTGATTTGGACCAGCTCGCCTTGCTGAGAAAGTTCGATTTTGACATCATCCCCTACCGCAAAATATGATTTAGATTTGAACCTTGACCATCCTTTAGCATCAATCATCATGCGACCATCCTTTATACTTACGGTATATTGAGCGGGTTCATTCACACCAAGGTTGCGCATGGTAAGAGAAACTTGGCCGCGGTCACCCGGATTGTTGAACGACTCCCTCGTTGCTCTAGGAATTCTTTGTTTGCAAACAAGAAGACATACCCAAACAGTTAGATCAACACAGTGAATCATGTGAAACAACATGGAAAGAAAAAAGAACGAAGCACTTGGGCGGCCAATGCTTACCAAGAAGGTGGACATGTCGGTTTTTGTAAGGACTTTGGTATATGAAGTGCGAACTGCAGCCCAGTCTGTTGCCGGTGCAACTGCACGGGCCGGAGCAGATGCAAGTGCAATTTTTGGTGCAGGTGCCGAAGCCACTGCTACTGCCGGAGATGGTGCTCCTTGTAGAGCTGGTGCCGGTGTCGGAGCAGGTGCCGGTGTCGATGCCCGATCCTCCGGTAGATCAGACTGATCCGCTGACGCGGTCGGTGCCCAATCCTTAGCTGGATCAGACTGAGCTGCTGCCGCTATCAGTGCTAGAGCAACTATCGGTTCTCGATCTGTGCGAGACATCGGCGATCGTGTCTGGTCTGCTATGATGAGCTTTCTAACGTGACTAGGATCCGTGACCGTGATCTAGTTTTTTTCTTCATTTCTTTTAAATGCGAGAAGGACTACTTGTGGCGTTTTTGTTAAACCAAACTGCAGTTCATCACAGGGATTCAGCTTGTACTCAGACAACAGACTGATCCAGTTTTTTCCAGTAATATAAGTGATGGACAATGCCTTTGTTACTGACACAACATAAAAAGAGCAAACCAAACGGTTTATTCTGTGATGAATGTCACATGGCAAAACTTGCATCGTAAAATTGCAGGAAAAGAAAAAACATGACATTACATCAATAAGATTTAGACAGTAAATCAATAAGATTTACTTGATGTGACACGAGTGAATCCTTACCAGGAAATCACTATGTTGAAGTACTAAACAGAAGATTGATCGTCCAACTACGCATGGCATGCAGGGGCCTCGCCTACTCCCACAAGCAGGCAGTCCAAAGGTCGTGACAAATCATATGGACAAAACATCCATGGGACTGGAAATCCTGGTGGGTGCGATAAACCCTGCAATGCATATAGATATCGGAGTGTAACCATAATTGATAAACCGTCCTCACAAAAAATATGATCTGGATACTTCTAAATATACAGACTAAATTGAGTGGACAGACATTAACATAGACTGTTCTCAGGACTGACCATACACCAAAAGCGGCAGTACTGATAAACAATACAGGGTTCACAAACACAAATCAACTACTGAACAATAGTACTTACTACAGACAAGCAAAGTTGCATTAACTAAACTCTTTAGACTATTTCTTGCCACCGACCTACGAGATGAACCCCGCATAACTGACTAGGCCATGGACTTCGTGTGAGATGTCTACATGCACCATCACCATCTTGTCAACCTTGGAGAACCTAACAGAGTGGTCTTTCCACTCATAAACATGATGATGAAGATAAGCCGCATCAGATTTGTTGGGAAGCTTTACAAGAACCACACCATTCGTAATCGAAGGCACAACCAGGAAATTGTTGTGGTCAAGTACAGCCTCGAGAACGCGCCTGGCAACAATGCTACAGGAAAACACTAGTTCAGGACACGTGGCGACAAGGACACAACAGCTGGATAGTTCAGTAGTAGAACTCATCATCAGGTCTTCTAGTTCACACGCCATGACTTAGAGAACTTCATCTCCACCGCGGACCTAGTTCTAATTCAAACACAAACCATATTTTATTACTACCTCTGTTCAAAAATATAAGATGATTTTCGATATTATACTCCATATATGACTACATATATGCACAGAAATGAGTGAACAAAGACACTAGAACATGTCTTCAAAGGCATGAGAGCAGAGGGATTACATGCAATATCCATAACACAAGTTACTGAGGCAAATATACCCTCTTAAAAGGTAGCATTGATGTTCATAAAGTACTCCCTCCGTCCCAAAATTCTTGTCTTAGATTTGTCTAGATACGGATGTATCAAGTCACATTTTAGTATTAAATACATCCATATCTAGACAAATCTAAGACAAGAAATTTGGGACAGAGGGAGTAGTTGAAAGTAGTCTATAAGAAATCAGTGTCAACCTCTCGCATGTTTTGGTCAAAAGAGGAATTTAGAACCGTCATTTGGAACACTAAAATCACATGCAAGATCACCCAGAAAGTTGTACTACCAGTACTAGTACTGTGTGTTAGATGAAAAAACACGATCAAGGTCGAGAAAAAGATCGTCAACAAGAGACATTACTTGGACTTCCTAAATGAGGGATCCTGAAGAGGGGGGGCTTGGACAGGGCACTGGTTTTGAGCTTGTCTGTGGTAGTCTCGGCGGGGTGCTTGCGCTTCTTCGTACCATGAGCCTCGACAGTTTTGGCCAGAGCCATAGACATCACGTCGGCCGGTGCTCCGGCGTCCATCCAAGAGAGGAAGCTGAGAGAGAAGAGTGAAAGGAGGAACAAGATATGGGACAAGCGAAGCGAGTGGGGGTTTTCCTCAAGAGAGGAAGCTGAGAGAGAAGAGTGAAATGATGGTTGCTTCGTCCTTCCAACTTACTGCTGGAAAGGAGGGGTTTTTGTGATTTGACGTCTCATTGGGCATTACTGCGGTGGTTCAATCGGGGTAGTCTGCGGTCACTCTACTACGGAGTAATTTAGTGCATGGCTGGTGGACCCAGGTGCTAGTTGTCCCACACATCGGAGAAAGTGAGTAATTTAGTGCATGGCTGGAGAAGGATCCGCACGGTAGAGCATGTCCACTGTTTTTCTGAAGAAAAAAAATGATTATAGCAAGCGTATCCACTCTTACGATGGAGGAGTGCGAAACACGGCAGCCACTTGAACATACACAGTGCTCCTACTACTAGGCATGTGCAGTGGTTCATACGTCAGTACTACACAATCTTGTTGCTAGTGTAGTAAGATATGACGATAACAAATGATGTTGTGCACATGTCAACTACTCCTATATGTAACATAGTACCGCTTTTTCGACTGCCCGGTCGAGAATGAACGGTGAGATCAATGTTAACAGAACTAGGTCCACAACGCATGGACAGTACGGTGCTATAGTACTCCATGAAACATGAACCATATGAAGCACGGATGGTGTTAGGCAGGGTGTATGAAGGGTGCACGGGATGGGAGCAAAAGTTCCCTTCTCGACCCACTTTTGGGTGTTTGGCAAAGTGCATTAAGGGTGCATGAGTCCACACTAGTAGGTTGACAAAAATACATGAAGAGGAAACAACTATATTGAGATGAGAATGCAACCAAACACACCCACATGCTTTGTGCTACAGTGACTGATCTACACCATCTGAGTTTGGTCCAACGGTCATGTTGCGTCGAGCCATGGACATGCCCATGCAGGGGCGCCTAAACACCACCGAAGTCCCTCTGCTTCTTGAGGCGCACGACGTTGGTGATGCAGTGTGCAACCGCCCGCTCCCGGTCGACGGGAGCCAGTGTCAGGCGCCTCACCTCGTACTCCGTGATCTGCTACGCTGCCATGGCACCAGGTAGAAGCAATGGGGAGAGGAAGCAAAGGGGGCGAAACGGCTGAAAGGCAATGCAATCTACGGGAAGGCGGAGGGAGCAGGGAAACTTTTGGTTTTCACCACGGTAAAGCACCAGTCGACGACTTCTCACATCAGGGAGCAGTGGGTTTTTACAGGCGGAGTCATCATGACTAATTGCTGCCGCGCCTGCTCCCGTCAATCAAAAAAATTAAAAATCCTGCTGCGCCTGCTCCCGTCAATCAAAAAATTAAAAATCCTGCCGCACCCAAACACCAGAGCAACGCCGCGGTGGATATTTAAATTTACCTGCTGGCAAGTAGATAAAAATAGGGGTGAAAAAACAAATGTGGCGGCGGCCTAGCTAATCGGTCGAACTAGCCCAACTAGCTAGCCACCGTGCTTCACTGATGTACTCGGCGACAAAGGTGGTCTTTCGTGATTTGATGACTCATTTACTTGCTTCGGCGCTACGACTGAGGAGGACTCAGGAAACGCGCGGTAGGGTGTCCCACGTCAGGAAGAATATATGTGTGCACCACCCGGGAGGACCCCGAAACCGCGCAGTAGGGTGTGCCACGTCTCGGCACGGAGGAAAAAATGTGTGTGTAAAAATATACTGTATCAGACGTAGTACCTATCGTTCGACCTCGGGACCCAGCCAGTCGGTCGAAAACACCCCACTAGCCACACAGCTTCATCATGCAAACGTGGCACGGAGGATAGATGTGGTTAGCTTTGTCTCGACCAGCCACAACATCTCTTATTCTAGGCGATTCTTGTATTTTCCAAGCTTTTTTTAGTTGTAATAACACCACGGCAAGCTAGCGCCACTCTTCGTGCGTGCCCGTGCAAAGGTTAGAGGATGGAGAGAAGAGAGATTGAGATCGCAGACCTGGGACCCACCAGTAAGTGAGACAACGGTCATGCACGTGTTGACGAGGCACTCCCTCTACTCTACTCAACGCAAGTACTGTATAAAATCAAGTTATGGGACAAAGCCAACAACCGTTCATTTTTTCAGGCTATCGACTTACGCTTTGTAGTCCAGGTTGCCAGTTCGAATCTCGTCTTTCATATTTGTTAGTTTTAGGTCCAAATTTGATTAATGACAAGTGGGACCCCCGTGTGTTGTTCCGATATTTCAGTGTAGGATGGTTTTTTTTGAGCAAACACATTGTGCAGTTAGACAAGTAATGGCATGAGTTACACGTATTTTGCAAGTTTATGAACAAAAATGACAGCGGCATAGAATATCACATCCACCCCGCAGCTTAGATACTATGGTGATATGAGTTTTTACACCATTGGAAGTGAGATCCGATGGCTTGGGAGTAGTCTTTGTAATTATGCGCAATTCCCAAACTCTCCAAAGTTTTTTTTGCAAATAAAACATTCAGGCCTCGTGTGTGCCGTTGCATCTTCGATCCAACGGCTCCCCGGTGCTCATATTAGGTGCTCCCCATAGCTTAATTATCCGCTAGGGTGATATGAGCATCTAGGTCGTATGATTAGTGATCAGATGGCACATGCGTAGTACTTGTACTTTCTGCACATTTCCCAAACTCTATCAGCCGTATATTGCAAAAACATTCAAACCTCCTATTGTGGGCCGTTAGATCTCAGTGAACTCGTATCACCATAGAATCTATGGTGCGGGAGCATCTCATACTCTCCCGTGCGAGAAAACATAAGGTGCTATCACAGCTTGGATGCTACGGTGATACGAGCTTGGAGATCGTTTGATCTGAGATCCAATGGCATCTGAGCAGTCTTTGTGCTTGTAAGCAGTGGCCGAACTCTTTTGGGGATTTTCTGCAAAAAAACCCTTCGAACCACCGAGGAGGTGTTGGGTCACAAATCCAACGCCTTCGAAGAGCTTGTATCACCAAAGCATCTAAGGTGTGGTAGCACATGATATTCTTACATACAAGAGAATATGATGTCCTCCTTTATCTTAGATGCTACAATGATACGAGCTTCGAGGTCGTTGGATATGGGATCAAAGGGCATCTAAGTAGTTTTTGTACAAATTGTGTGCAATTGTCAAACTCATCAAGGTTTCCTGCAAAAATATTAAGACACATCATGTGAGCTGCTATATCTCAGATCTACAAGCTCCAAGCAACTCGTATCGGCATATAGCATCTAAGGTATGGGGGCACATGATATTCTCCCGGGGAGGAGGGGTGGGGGTGCACAAACAATCGGTGGTTGGGAGGGTGGGGCCAAATATAATCTAAACATCCCTAAACAGAGCTCCACAATTTTATCTAAGGTCGAGGGGTTGACCCCCGACAATCATACCTCCGCCTAAACACAACATTTGCATGTACTGTAGTACTAGACTTAATATTCATGTTTCAGTTTCATGTTCATTTTAAATATTGAACTGAGGACCATGGATGTCTTACATTTTACTCCCTTTGTTCCTAAATATTAGTCTTTTTAGACGCTTCAAATGGACTCGCACATATGGATGTATATAGACATATTTTACAGTCTAGATTCACTCATTTTGCTCCATATGTAGTCACTTGTTGAACTCTCTAAAAGACTAATATTTAGGAATAGAAGGAGTATTTTTGAATTCGTGTCATACATGCATGGTTTGGAAAAATAGATGCACTATACTTATTGGATTGTTGTTGTGTTCGTGCATGTGTGTCTGTGTGTGTGTGTGTGTGTGTGGTCATAAGCTTGATACATACAAAGTTTTCTCACCTCCATATTGTTCATATTTTAAATTTGAATTTGCATTGGAAAACTTACTAAGGATACCATGAAATGTGTAATCCACGTTGAGATCACTATGTCACAAACTCACTCTAATTCAACAACTCGTCATAAATCAATTACCATGTTGAGATTAGTATTTGCAAGGAAAATACGGGTATTGTAATACACATAGATTTGTTCGGCAATTTAAAAGGATCCTTTCGTATTCTCGAATGGTAGGACCCAACGGCGTACCAGCCAGACCTTGGCTCGTGTTGATCCTAAAAAAACCGGGACCGTGTCCTTCGGTGGCCTGCGTGGTACGCACATTAGGCAACCCCAACCAGTCGAGCCTCAGCGTTTCAAGTCGAAATATCTGGTGGCCAGAATTCCAGCCCTAGGAAATTCCCCTCATGTCCCCGGTCCATAATGACTACTGATGAACAACAGGGGGATGCTTTAGTAACTAGACAACGTTACCTACTGTGCTGAGCATGGTTCAATTCCCTCGGACGCCGCTCGTGAAGGTCACCCGTCAACTGCATTGCCTAGTACTACAACTACTACACCAGGATGAGCACATAATTGAGCCCGTTTGTTCATGCCTAGTACTTGAGCTAATATATCAGGAAATGCACTGGTACGGAGGGATTATCCTTTTACTCTGCATATATAACTTGTCTGAAGTCCAACTAAGCAAAATGTTTGACCAAATCCTTTCTTAAGAAATACAACAGGACAGATGTACGGCTTGAAAATTTATTGCATGATGCAGGTTATGCTATTGTTTCGAATCCTGGATCTTAAATTTTAGAAAACCCAAAAGTGAGCATAAATTCTTGAAACTAAGCATTGTTACATGATATGGCACAAATATTACTTCGTAAGTTTTTTCTTCAATTTGAGACAAGCTGCTTATGACAAGTTGCACAAATGAAGAGCCAAGGTATTTTGGAATAAAGACCTGTCACATTAAGGCGAACGCTTTCACTATTGAAACCGTGGGCGTTTACATGCCGCCACAAGTCACCGCTTCTCATCGGCAGGTGCTGTCCGAGCAAGCATGTGAGTCGAAGGGAGGCGTGCGAGCAGACCGCTGCGCCGACTATCAGGGAGGCGTGCGAGCAGACCGCTGCGCCGGCTGTCAGGGAGGCGTGCGAGTAGACCGCTGTGCAGGCTCACTGGGAGGCAAGCCCTTTGACCAGGCTCCGCCGCCCACCGTCGTCCCTACTGCTCCCACTTTCAATGTTGCCGGTGCCGCAGTTTAAAATCAACCCCGCACTACCCGGTATCGCTACAATCCTCTCTCTTCCTCTCCGATTCTCCTGTCATCTACCTCCAACTAGCCTGACCTAAACGTACGCCATGCCGCATCACGATGGTCTGCCCTTAGTGTTCCAGTTTCCTAAGGAAGACACCCAGCCGGAGTCTCAAGAAAATAAGGCGCTTTGGGACGAGCTTGAACTGGCCTTGCTGGAAGACGCCGCGCCTGTCCCCGCTCCCGTTCCGGCTCCCGTCGCTTCGACTGCGCCAGCGACCATCCCCGTGCACCTGCCAGCGCATGCGCCTGCTTGTGCACTGACGCGCACACCCGTGCCTGTGCCCGTGCACCTGCCAGCACATGCGCCTGCGCGTGCACTGACGTGCGCGCCCGTGCCGGTGCCCGTGCACACGAATGTCTCCGCCGCGCCATTGACAGCGCATGTCCCCGCACGGGTGCCAGTGCCCCCTTAGCGGCATGGATGGCCGCTGTCAACCGCTTCCTTGCACCAATGCCAGTCGCCTCCTCCCGCCAGTTGAATCGCTCTGAAGTCCAGAACATTTTCGCCATCCTTGAAGCTAGGCCAACGTCCAGGAGTATGCCAACAACGGCGCAAGACGCCGCCGTCGCTGTCGGTCAGTGGCCCAACGACACACAGAGCACGGCAGAGGAGCCCCCGCTGCCGCCGCATAATCTAAATTTGCCATGAAAAACGTTCGGATTGTCATGCTTAAAATCCGAACGTTTATCATTTCCGTTTATTTTATATCGATCGTCGTATCATTTAAAGTCGGAGTCAGACTGAACGAAATGTATGGTTTGATCGATTGAATGTTCTGCTAGAGCCGTATCAAATTAAATATAAAACGTCATCAAGCCACATGTATTCCTTGTCATCCAACGACGTAGACCGCTTCAATGTCGAGCGCTCAACACATTTAGCATGCAGTTAATTTCATGCCAAAAATAGTGCTAATCACATGACAACACGCAAATAATATCCTTGTAGTTAATATCCGCATGCACTTAATGTACTTCCAAATTAACGTGCATTGCACGTACACACTGACTAGTGCTACTAGTACGTGAAACTGGTGCCGTGACTTGTGAACGCGTCCAGATATGGTCAACGGCAACATCGCCCACGAGTTCTTCCTGTTTACCTGTGCGTCTAAACGCAGAAGGGGAGGAGAGAGAGAGAGCACACATGGAACCCACCAGTAAGTGAAGGCGAATATTACTAAAAATAATATTACATGTTATCCATTAATTAGGCTGTGGTAATATAAAAACATTATGTGAACAAAGGGGGTACAACAAACATTGCTATTCTACGTATGTTGCCTATTAAAGTGCGGCATGAAGGCCCGGTCGCATGTTCGATCCTCGTCCTTTATTTTTTAATTTGTATATGGGTCCAAATTTGTTTCATGACATGGGCCCCTCGGTGTGTCGTTTGTAGCACTTTAATTTGTGGGTCGAAATTTGTTCCATTCCAAGTGGACTATCGGTGTGTAGTTTTGTAGCTTATTTATAATAATTAAAGAGAACAACATAGTTTTTTCAATAATACCATGGTGCGACGTTGAAGGCGAGAAAGGACATGTGAGAGAGAGATGACCGAGCCTGAGGGAAATCAACTAGGGGAGTTGCGTGGGTTGCAATGGTGTTTGGAGTAGTTGTGGGCTGAATGCTACGAAAATATAATCTAAACCGACCGGAACAAATGCCTACATAAATTATTCCAAGGTTGGAGTGCCCCTCGCAATGTAAATAGCTCCGTCTTTGCGAGGGATGGAGAGGTACTAGCTTCAACGCATGGAAGATACGGTGTGAGAAAGCAAGGTCAATCGAGAGACATATAGATAGAGAGACAAAGTGAGTGTGGTCCGACATTAATTAAACAAATATATATGCTCTGGGGAGATATTGTTCGATTGAGCTTTTTGGCAAGGGTGAGGGTTGTAATATAGAGCTTGAGAGATGATCTAGTCACAGACGTGTAGATATATTTTGTGCGTGGGAGGAAGCAAGGTCAACCGATCACATAGGGTCGCCGTCCGATCGAAAGAGTGAGACGGGTTGGAGACAGCGATCTAGATAGATGATGTGCGTGAGAGAGTATACAATGTGAATACGTCAAATTGGGCTCAAACATGGTGATATATCATTTTTGTCTGAGAAAGAACGAGGTCAATCGAGACAAACGGAGAGAGAGTGAGAGAGAGATTGAGTGAGCGTGGCCCACCATGAGGTCGAAAGAGTGGCGGCGGCTTGGATGGACTGACCTAGATAGACAATCTGCGTGAGAGAGTATAGAGTGTGTCGATCGAAGCCTGAAGAGGGAGATATATCATTTGTGTGTGAAAGAAAATGAGGTTAAACGAGACTCAGATAAAGAGAGCGAGATTGAGAAAATGTGGCCCGCCGTGCGGAAGAAAGAGTGAGATAGTCTCGAGGGAGTGACCTAGATATACAACATGCGTGCGTGCGCACGAGAGGTTGGGGGTGCTAGATAGGCAATGCATGTATTTAGAGCGAGAGGGTGAGAAGGAGAGGGGAGAGAGAGAGAGAGAGAGAGCTCGGCATGGGGCGCAATGGCGGGTGTGTGAGGTAAATACATTTGGTAACAGAGTGGAAAAAGGGGTTGTGTAGTTGAGAGACTTAGAGATCGAAACATCGAGAGAAAGAATGAACGTGTGTTGGAAACCGATAGCTTCCTAAGGTGGTTAGGAGAGGAAGATTGACCGGTACAAAAAGTATGTAGCGTTTGTGCCGGGGGCTAAAAACAACATTTGAATGTACATAGTACGAGTCTTAATATGGATGTTTCAATTCGGTGTACATTGTAAGATTTGAACCGAGGACCAGGCATACGTGTAATTATTTTGAATTCGTGCCATACTAAGTTTCGAAAAGTTGACATTGACTCAATTTGTTGTGCTATTTTGTAGGTCATATGTTTGAATCCATCCAAAAAAATTCTCACTACCATGGTGTTCATCATATACATATGAATTTGTATTAAAAAAGTAGCGTGGATACAGTGAAATGCGAAATCCACGTTAGAGTTGGAGATCGCTACGTGACACACACTCTAATTCAAATAACTAACTACGTGACACACACTCTAATTCAAATAACTAATTATGTGACACACACTCTAATCCACGTTAGCATGGGTACCATTATGAATTTTTTTTCAAATATCTCCTCATTAATTAATTTATAGTCCTCCCTCTGTTCACTTTTATAAGACCTTGAAGACATTTCAGACAATGTGCAAAATAGTTCATTTTAAGTTGTCTGAAACGACTTACAAAAGTGAACGGATGGAGTATCTCGTTTTGAATGACTAATTATTGCAAGGAAAACACGGGCATGGTAATACATACAGATTCATTTGGAAATGAAAGAAGATTCGTTTGCATTCTCAAATGTAGGTGCACCAGGCAGACCAGGGTCGTGTCGGGGTGGACGCTGCTTCGGTGCCTTAAAGGCAACTGCCTTTGGGTCACTGACATGTGAGTCAGTCACCTGTTGGGCTCACATGTCATGGACACAAAGGCATGTGCCTTAAGGCACCGAAGCATAGTCCGAAACATGGAAGCGCGAACTTATATTGTCGTCGTCCTTTTTTTGGGGGGGAGGGGGGCGTGGTTGGATGGGTGCTACGCGTCCGTTCGACACACGCGACCACCCCGACAGGACTATGCTTCGGCGCCACAACGACAATATAGCTTCGCGCTTCCACGTTTTGGATTGAAATATCTGGCGGCCCCAATTCTAGCCCTGCAAAATCTCTCTTCTCCATCATCCCCTTCCGCGCCCAGATTGCTCAAATCCCTAATTCACCGCCAACCCTCAAATCGCCCCTCGTCTTGTCTCTTTCCCCACTGTTCCCCACCTCTGTGTCGGACGACGATGACGAAGACGACGGTCGCGCTTCACCACCGCATCGGAGCTACCTCATCTACGCCCTCGTCCACCGCACCGGGTGGTCCACCGACAACGTCGGCCACCGCAACCGACGTGCCTCACAGACACCGAGTTCCACTGCATCAGGTGCGCTTCACCGACGCCGTCTCCCAGCTCACCGCGGCTACTTCACCGAGCACATCGTCGCACCTCCGACCCCCGAGGCCGTTGGGGCTTCACCAACGGTCTCGTCCACCACATTGTAGCGCTCCGCTGCCACTCAAGATCTGCATCCGTGCGTGGCCAGCCAACGCCAATGCATCACCCTCAACGGCTCTGAAGTGACCCGCACTCTAGCTAGGCGAGCATGCCCAAACGCCGGCCCAAACTAGGTATCCACACATCACTCCCTTTTGCACTGTTTCGACGATGTTTGGATATCCTTTCACTACTCTCTTAGCTTACACGCCTATGCAACTCTGACGTTAACTCTTATTTCTTCTGGAGATATCATCTGAAACAAGCAAATCCATTTTTTAGCGAAGCATGATGGCGCTACGGGATCTGGTACACATCCTGCACACCCGTATAACCTTGTAAGTATATGTCCTCCGGTACAACATCAAGGTCGATTCCTCTTATTTGATCAACCATCGCCGTGTCAAAAATGCAGAGGTGGATGCAAGGAGCACAAGGCCTGCACATCCAAGCAAGTGGTAACATGGACTTGTACATGGAACATCCCAAGCGCAAGCAGAGCTGCAGTGAGCCTGTACAACGAGCTAGCGTAAGTCCCTGCATTTCATTTAATTCGTACTAGCATTCGTGTATGATTTGTGTGCAGTGGCTGATCCACAAATTTAAGTTACCAGGGGCGAACATTTAACTTAAAAAATGCGAAGGCACTTGCACTCTGGAAATCAACATAACTTGAGAAATGTGAAGCTACATGCACTTTGAAAACCAGCTAATGATCCAAAGTAGTTCAGATTATAAACACTAAATGATGCAAGCTCCAAAAAACACAAAATGCAACATGGTGTACAAGGAATACAAACATGGTATGTACCTGCTTGAATTATTCGTTCTCTGGCTGAAAATATCAAAGTATAATTCCACATATAACCAATGCGCAAACTGGATATCAATATATCTATCCTCCACAAGTATGCCAATAGTTTCAAACAACAGATTAGAAAAGTATTTATGCTATGTTGTCATGATACGGGGACTTTCTGGTAGATGGCCTCGACATTTCCTCAAGCTATGAAAATGCACTATAATTTGCTTGTCATCAATGCCTGCAAATCTCTGTCTCTCTCAACATAGTAGATCATCATTTGACACTAAATCCGTCAATGAGCTTGCAAAATGCTTGCATTAGATCCCTCATTAGACACTATATGTTCATCACCAGGAGAATGTAAAATGTTTACATCAAATACTTCATTAGCAGTCTGTTCATTAGGCACTTGAGGATCAAGAACAACATGAGCTTGTATGTTTGCACCGGAAACTTGATTAGATACATCAGATTCAGCCAGTTCAGTATTGATTGGGGGAGTTATAAAATAAGTAGAAATTGGTTTCATTTTCTCATAGATTCCCTACATACAAGCAGTTTTACAACACCGTCAGGTTTAACTATTGGCCAGAAATTGAAGAGTTGAATTAGATATAATCAGGGATGTGATGTACCTACTCGTTGCGCATGCTACTCTTGCATGCTGCGACTGTCCGTTTGCCCAAGCTTGATGCCATGCCTGTGCTGCCGCCGCTGCCTCCCACGCAGGCTACACCCAGGGTTGGATCTTCATCTTCTTGTCCTTCCGTTCGCTTGAAGCCCGGCGACCGCCCTCCAACGAGAGAGCGAGGAAGTGTTGTGTCGGTCTGTCCAGCGGCGGCTAGGTTAGGAGCGAATCAGACTCAAGGCTGGAGCGAATGAATTGGGATTTTTCATGCTGTTGGTAGATATGGGAGGCGCTCGTTTGGGCCGCGAGCCTTCTATAGGGCCTGCCTTGCACCTATGTTATTGGCCCATCCAAATGGAAACATTTTTCTTCATTTTTTACATTGCCTGCTCGTGCGTTGGGACGAACAAAACTAGCGTGGGCCAACCTGGACGACTCAAACTAGGTGCACACTTTCTAGCCACCTAAGGCGGCCGCCCATACCATCCCCTATGGTGGCGTCGCCCCTTTTTGCGTGTATGATTGGATAGTGATAAATATTCTAGTGGCGCTTTTGATTTACCCATAGAATGGTTGAATTGCTTGTTTCTATGAACTGAGTTCGCCAATAATGTGAGGGATGCCAGTCTTTTCATCCTATTGTAGATTGCTTAGATCTCGATATGCCAAAGTAATCGCATGAAATATACAGTAAAAGCCAATGCGATGTGTTTGACTACAACTAGTCTGACTACACGTCCTCATATAACATATCAAGGACGCACCATCTTACCAGATTAACCATTCGACTTACCCATGCAGTGTGGGATGAAAGAAGTATTGGGACTGCGTATCCAAGAAATTGATGCCATGGACTCCTTCGTACAACCTTGTAAGCGAAAAAGAAGTTGCAGTGTGCCTGTACAAAGAACTCGCGTAAGTTTAGTTACCTGCTTGTCAGAATTTTAGTTAGCCACTTATTGCAAAATTGTTCAATTACGTTGCTTGGCTTAATTTAGTTTGCTACTGATTACATAATGGCACAACCTGTTAATCATATTGTAGACTACGCCTATCTATGTGTTTGATACTTACTGTTAAGAATTACCTGTTTTCCTTAACTTAAATATCTACTTGTTTGTTTAACTGCTTTGCTGCTGCAACAGCGGGTTACAATGATGTTAATAACTACTTTTCAGCATCCAATTGAAACTCTTTAATTCCTTGTTTGTTTAAATGGTTTGCTGTTATAACTCCCAGTTGAGATGTTTTGCTAACTTCAACTTTTCTGAATCCAATCGAAACTTTAATGGCAAAACAGGTTAGCCCAAGATCAAAGAGCGAGGTCCCCATGGACGTTGCATCATCCCATAGCAGTGGCATCGTCCCAATCATACATTATGAATTGCCAACTGTTGATGCTCTAGAGGCTAAACTAGTGGTAGAAAGAGATTTTGCTTCTGCACTTAGAGATGAAATTGACATCTTGAGGAAGAAAACAACACAATCACAAGCAGTACTCAAGACAACCATTAAATATTTGGTGGATTTCAAAATGAAGCAAGCTGAGACTGACCAGATTGTTAAGGTCCCGAAGGAAAAAAGGAAATTAAATTCCTAATTGGTAAATCATAGGTGAAATGTTCTTTCCATAGTTGAATAACCTTTGTGTTGTCTGTTCATGTAATCAATCAAACCATTTGTTTTAGAGATCATGTAATAATTGTTTTTTTTGTTTTTTGGTTTGTAATTTTATTTGAGCACAAGTCTGTATTAATTGAAAAGACTCGGAGACATTTCATTTGGATTGCTGTGCTAGACCTAAAAATATGGCAATCGGGATGAATGTGCATTCAGCAATACTAGTAGTATAGATGGACCATAAGTGGCACGCATCAGAAAGGGCCAAGATGCTGGCTAAAAAAAGGATGCTGTTGTAGCCAAAAAAAAGTACAGCGGCCTGGCTTATGTATGTTAGTTGATATTATTGATCCATATACTCTATAAGTGTTTGTATGTCTGTTAGTTCTGTACATTCTTGGTTGATTGACTCGGTATTTGAATCTTGATACATCGCTTGTGTACATATCTAAATGGGAGTACACATTATGCTGCATGTGACATTTGAGTTGGACATGGAGTGTTCCAAATATTCGAATTCACCTTAAACTGGATTCTAGTTTCTAAATTTGAGTATCAGCATTTGTAAACCATATTCATATATGACAGTGGAATACATCTTTGTCGTCCTTTTGAAGATATATAAAAACACATAGAATGATTTATAAAGAATCATATAGGAATACAAAATGGATTCGAATTTAGTTGCCAGGGTAAACATGGATGCTTATTGTCCCAAAATTCGAAAGAAGCAGCAAAATGTCCACTCCCACGCCGGCTGCCCGAAGCCAAGTGTTTGGGAGATGGAAATTACTGTCTACCCATTACACAGACAATTTATTGGCCCGATTTCCACTGCTCTAAATAGGGGTAGGTTAGTAACTTCAATTAGACGTGACACGACTGCCTCTGATCCCATTCCGACATGGTGGGTGTCAATCATGGGTGGCAAAACTCATTTGATTCATGCTCATCCGAAATACCTCTTTTTCTCCCTCCATTCCCCATTCATACACGGTGGGTGGAAAAACAAACTCGACTCGGTCGAAATCGATGTAGGCAAATATTTTCAATAGCGGCAGGTTTGTAACTTCACTCAGACATGACACAACCGCCCTACCCTTCAGCCCCATTCATACACCGTGGGCGCCAACCATGGGCGCCAACCACCCTCTCCTTGCCTGAAATCGCTCTGGGCAAATATTGGCGAGATGCAAGATTACCGTCCTATCCCCAACTGACGAGACGTCCAAATTTTAAATGGGGGCTAAGTTCGTAACTTTCCCATATTTCAGACAGGTGCGTCCCAAAAACATTGTTCCCTGTACCTCTCCCCCCATTTCCCATTCATACACCGTCAGCGCTAGAACACCCCATCCCCACACCAGCCTCCGTCCGCCACCCCATCCATCGCTGCCGTCCTCCACCACATCCATCGCCACCGTCCTCCACCATGCTAGAGCACCTACCAAAACCGCGTCATTCACTGCTAGAGATGGACGTTTCTCATCCACGGCGACGGACCAATAGCCTTGCATCGCGTCCTCTTGCTTCAGCGGCACCGTCATCCTCTTTGCCAGGGCCACTCACACGACCTTCTCTTTGCCGCAACGGGACTTATCCCCCGATGCACCCGTCTACCGTCGCAGATCTGCTTCAACGCCACCGACAGCCATCGCACCACCGATGCCTACACGGCGCCGCAAGAGAGGTGGTACTTCATATCTCCTCAACTTTTTGATCTCAACCAGAAAATAGATCTTAACTTGGTTACTCTACTTTCCTTCCAGCTCTTAGAATTTAGTTCTTAGTTCGAAGCAAACAATGGATGCTAAATATCATTTCTTTGGTTTGCAGCTTCAAATCTGCCATGGCACAGCCATAATATGATTTAATTGATCATGCTTAGGGTTTAATTGATCATGTTGGTTCCGTGGTGGTTTCTTTAATAGAAATTGGTGGGGAAACCCTCTTTTGCTAAAAAAATATGCTTAGAGTTTCCCCCTTTTATGATCACTATACTATCAGAATATGTGCTTCGTGTCATAATAACACTGCTCCACCCATCAAGCTAAACAAGCTTAGTTGTTCAAATACGAATCTAATATTATTAAAACAGAGTTGTTTAATTGGTCAGCTAAATGTTCCTAAATTAGTTTCGAAAATGCATGTTTGCCGCTCAGCTGTGTATCTCTACAGGGTGCCCACGGTGGGCCGGCCCACCCTAGGATTTTGGGTCATCCCAGGCCCCGATTCCCCTCTGTTCTGCTGTGCGCTTCCGATCTCTACTCGCCCCCAGCCGCCTGCCTCGCCGGCGACTTGCCATCCCCAGACGGCATGACTCTAGGAGGATACACCTGACTAACAGGAGGCCAGGAGCCGCTCGCCCTACAGCGTCACCGCTACCCGGGCGCGCCGCCGTGCCTACCTTCCCAGTCCGTTCAGGGCTCAAGCATGCAGCACCCACCAAGCCAACCCGATTTATCCTGAGATACGTCCTCAACACTCAGCAGCAACTCCTCATCACCCATTTTTAATTGATTCATTACTCATTAGGCAGGACTGTCATTAGGGTTTGTTGTGTGCTCAGTGCTAGCTACACTTAATGGTTCAGATGTATTTCGGTAATCTTTAGTACCACTAAAGTTCATAGGGTTTTCAAAATTCCGGCCCTTGGAACAGAAACTAGTCATTTTGGATTGTTGGTCGTAGTGACATTGACCCAGATTACTACTGCAAGCCGGGTTTGTTGACAATTTTACTTGTCTTTCTTACTCATTCGATATAATATCCAATTATTCACGTCGATTAGTTGCAAACAATAAGTGCTAGACAAACTTCTTCATTCAGATTTTGGATGGTCTCTTACTGCAGTTACAATTCTGCATACTTGTCCTAGTAAGCTCACAAGTAAATGATTGATTCACTACATCTATGCTTGCCTTGTCATATTTGTTGTCAATATTCTTTTAGGGTGGACCACCCTGTTTCTAAATACTGGAACCGTAGACATGAGTGAATAGTATTTCTCTATGTGATCTCTTCCATCATGTGTGGGTAACGAACACTGCATAGTATAGGAAGAAAGTTTGATTTCCAGCTTTTACATAGGTTTCTATCTTTTACATGGAATACAATCTGCCTACTTGCTTTGTGTCACACTACCAACACTCCACACTTGAAGCTAAACATTACGCCACTCACAATTGCTTAGTTTATTTGTTCAAATACGAATTTCATATGATTCTAATGTTCCTACTTCAGTTTTGAAATGTGTACCTGCCTGTTATAGAGACATAAGGGGTTTGTATTTCTGTGTGTGGTCTGGTCAGCACGGTTGGGGAGGTGAACTTTGCATATGCAGGGGTTTATAGGGAGACACTCTCCGAGTTGAATCCGCAATGCATTCCATAGGTAATCTGACTACTTTTTATGTTTTCATGAATCTCAGATTCTGAATAGCATCATAATGATTATGAGCTTGCGCACATGAAAAGAATAAAGCAGAACAATGCCATGGCTATCAAACTTGGCATTAAGGGACTGAAATCAAGTCTGGATGCAATGCAATGCAAACGCTCTCCACCTACAGATTCATGCTCAGAATATGATCCTAAAAGTGATTCTGAGATAGAGGGAGACCTAAGTCAATGTAGCTCCCTAGTGGAGGAGTCGGAGGAAGATGCCCTATCTTATTCACCCATCAAGGTACTTGCTCTAACTTTCCAAGGTTACATTGCTCGCACATATCTTGCAACTGATGCTTTGCATTGCTTCTACTTTGTTGAACTGCCATTAGCTTAGTTTACACATCGTGTATGTGAATACGCCCTGCCTATCCATTTTCAGTACATATTCCATCTATCATCATACCATATTTATCCATTCAAATGTTGTTCTTGTGTATCAGACGTTCAAAAGGAAGAGGGCGATTGTTGATCATGCAGGAGCACAAGCAAAGTATTTGGAAAAGGTAGTGGCACCTGATAAATCAAATAGCCCATTAGGTGTAGTTGCAATATCACCTGACCCACAAAATACCCAAACTCTAGCAGACTCTAGCCGTACTACCTTGGTCATTTCTGATGCCCCAACTCAGCAGACCCCAACTGCAGCAAACAGTATGATTATGCCAGTTGACTTAGCACCAGCTGTATGATGCAAAACCCCCATTCCAGCAAAGAGTACACCAAATCCAGTTGCCAAATCCCTTTTCGAACCAGAGAGAGCCCCAATTGCAGCAAATAGGACCCCTATTCCATTTCTTCCGAGTTTAGAAGACGAAGCTTATGTTGTTGTCAGGAACTTTGTGCGCATCTTTCCTTCATGGAAAGATTATACCGCAGACACAAAACAATTTCCAGTCTTCCTCCGCAACTTATGCGTAAGTAATGTACTAATGTTATTCATGGTCATTACTGCATATGTTTCTGCTGACAGAAGACACAAGATTTCATTATTTTTAAATAGGTGAGGAGCAAACTGGATTGTGATGACGAGCAAGGGTTGGTTGCGCTTTTCAAGCACTCGTTGATGAAGTATCGTTCCTACATGAGGCAAGCACACTTCGATGGCAAGCCTCTAAACGAAATTTCTGTAAAGTCTCTGGTGCTACATTTATCCGACGGTGACTGGAATAATCTTGTTACACATTGGTCTCGGCTGCAGCGTAAGGTATTGTCTATGATATCACATCACAATTTGAACTACATTTATGCATTTGCCTTAATGTCTCACTTGTACGAAAACTGTTAGCAGAAGAACATTCGTTCTCAAGGGACCACAGAATCTCGCAACTATACTGCACACTGCATTGCTCTTGTGAGTACCTCTTGCCCTGTATGACCATACTTACTTTCATAGCTGTTTGATTATGTAGCATCACTACACATGTTAGCCTCGTAATCGTCCATTTGGTGGACATTATAAGATCCATATGGACTCTTACATAAATTTAGAATCAACCCAATGCTTTTGAAGAGGTTTAGCTCTGCAGTCCTCTTGTAAGGACTGAACGTGGTCTATCACTGTACTTACATTAACAACTACTCCCTCCATCCCATAATATAAGAACGTTTTGTACAGTACACCAGTGTTCAAAACACTCTTGTATTATGGGAAGAGGGATTGGTTCATTTTCTAGCATTCTGCATCTTATCTCCCTCGCCCACCATTTACTAAAAAAGATCAGATCTATATTTAATCTTACCAACAAGTAGAATACAAAGACAATGCTAGTGCATAAGTGTAGCCCATTGCTCCTATCAGTACATTTTGTCCTGTAACGCTTCTACTTCCAGGGATTGGTAGTTGATTATGTAGCATCAATCTGCATCTTATCTTCATTATCCTCTATCCCTTCCAGTATTATCATATCTATAATTACACTCTACAAAATGTAGAGTACAGGAAATGCTTATGAAGAAGATTCTGCTGAAATTCTTGAGTTATCCTTCCCTTGACATGGAGAAGGGCATTATAAAGCCGGTGTTAACTGTTAATGTAAGTCAGTCCTTCTAAAGCCTTTATCCTCAACTGCTGTTTAATTTGCTCATACTCCCTATCATTTACTACTATTTAGTTTGCTGTTTCTACCAAAATGCATGTTCGTAAGAACTGTAAGTTCTAAGATTTACTTGTAAAACCAAATTCCTTATTCATACCATGCACATTAATTAATACTCCATATATGTATACTTGTTTTTTGGATCTATAATCCAGTGTGTGGTGAAGCAGCCCACGTTTGCACCTTGTCATCTCCAGTTTTATCTTACTGATGTGGCTGATGATATGAACAACATGCCATGCACATTATCCAAAAGAGTTACAATGATTTTCTTTACCCTTCATCTATGCTTGTTATGTTGACATGGTAATCTAGTAGTGTGGTCAAGCTCCCCGCATTATGAACAATGCCAAATTATGCTATTGATATTTTGAACTTACTCTTTATTTTCTAATTTGAAATTGGATAGAATTGACATAACAGTTATCATCTTTATTTATACACGTGCAAAACCTGTCATCTCCATGCTTTGTTTCAGTGTGATATTCCTGATGGCATGCACAAGTCTGCTGAAGGCCGTGAGACAAACCCAACATATATTTCAACAAAGAAGGCAAAACATCTTCAAGATAGCGAGACAACCCCAAAGTCTTGTCTTGATGCAGTGTTCAAGTTACTTGAGACTAACAGTCAGACAAGCTCACAGAATTCGTTGTCTGAATCAGTTCGACATCTTCAGTCCCAAGTTATAGCAGAAAGGCATTCTGCAACTCAACTTCTACTTGAAGTCCTATCTCCAAGAAAGATTGCGGAGAACACCAATGAGAACCTCATTGCTAAAAAGCTACACCTGGATGCTATGACCGACATGCTAGGCCGGTCTCACAGCCTTGCTCAGCAGCTTGTGCAGCTGTTCCCCCGCAAGGCTAACCTTTCGTGAACTGTCTTGGAAGTGGTCTCGATTCAGTATTATTTTGTTACGCTGCAATGGTGCCCAGTTTTTGTAAACTGCTTCTTCGTTGCGCTTTATGATCGCTGGTGGTGAACTTCGATGCCCAGTGGATGTAATATACCTTAAATCCTTTATTGTGTAGTGTAGGTTTATTCTTAGTTACTATGCCATAATTTCTTTATTGTATAGAGTAGGTTTGTTCTTAATTCCTACTAGTTACTACCATCATTCGCTATCTGAAAAAAAATCAGATGTAGTCGACCGGACCGAAACATTCGACTCTCACGGGCTAGGTTTTTATCGGGCCACAATTGGGCCGGCCTGCGTCTTTCTTGGGCCCGAATGATTGGGGCCTTCACACATTGCGCCAGGCCCAAACTTACACCGGCCTATATTTTAGTTGGGCCTTTTGTCGACCCAGCGCTTAGTTTGGCCCAGGTAGCGTTGGGCTTTTAACAAGCCGAATATTGTACTGGCCTATTACGGCCGAGATGAAACCACGGGCCTTTAGCAGGCAAAATGCATGTTGGGCCTCAATTTTCACTAGTCGTCGACGGGCCTTCAGCAGGCCGAAATGTAGACCGGGCCGTTTTGGGCCCAGTTAGCTCACGGGCCGTTACCAGGCGGAAACATATCTCGGGCCTTAGTTGGCCCACTGATATCATGGGCCTTTAAGAGGCCGAAAGCTTAGCACAGGCATCAACGGGCCGAATTACGTGACAGGCCTTTAACAGGCCCAAAGTCACGTTGGGCTTAACTGTTGCCACCATTAGTGGGCCCGATGTCCCGTCGGACCATATATGGCCCATGCGCAGCATGGGCCATTCCCAGGCCGAAAGTCACACCGGGCTGAAATGGGCCCATGTCTACATCAGGCCTCTAACAGGTCGAAAGTCACTGGGTTGTAGTTTGGCCCAAATATTCGACGAACAATTAACGGGCCAAATCTGGCTTCGGGCCGCAAATGGGCCCAAATATTGGGCAAACAATTAACGGGCCAGATCTGGCTTCGGTCCGTAAATTGGCCCAAATATTGGGCGAACAATTAACGGGCCAGATCTGGCTTCTAGTCGGAAATGGGCCTTTATTAAGTAGGCCGTTATTGGGCTGGCCCACTAGTACATGATTAAGTTCTACGGGCCTTTGACTGGGCCGACCTTTTTAACCTATATGTGCCTCTGTTGGGCCCAGCCACATGTCGACGTATCATAGGCAGGTCTCTCAAATGGACGGGCGACAACTGGCCCATTGACGAGTTGACAGGTGTTCCCTTCGGCCAATCAGAATTTTACACGTTGAAATTTCCCATTGGTCAGGGCTGTTAACGGGTTATCGGATCCAAAATCGGACCCGATAGCTTAACGGCGTTCCGTTACGGTGGATGCCATGTGTCGGTCACCCTTGACGAAAGCAGTTCTGTGACGCGTGATTTATCGTCATGGAAGTGGACACTTCCGTATTGATAATTTTGGTACTATCATGGAACACTTCTACGACAGCACAGGCATGACTATCTTGATTCTGTCATAAAATCGTCATGGATGTACATCCATGACAAAAAAACGCGACCTACTATGACAAACACGTATCATCACGGAAGTGTATTTTTTTGTAGCGTAGGGTTACACAGAGTCGGTTACAAGGGAGGAGATCTACATATCCGAATTTCCAAACTTGCCTTCCACGCAAAGGAGAGTACCACCCGGACACGTGACGAAGTCTTCAATCTTGTATCTTCATAGTCCAACAGTTCTGCCAAAGTATATAGTCCGGCTGTCCGAGGACCCCCTAATCCAGGAATCCCTCAGTAGCCCCTGAACCAGGCTTCGATGACGATGAGGCCGGCACACAGATCGTCTTTGGCATTGCAAGGCGAGTTCTTCAACAAACCCCGAGTACCTGTCGTAACGATTAGTGTCCGGCTTCCCATGAATGTTGCACTCCTCGGCTTCTGTGCTTTAATAATGGCTATCTTCCACGTGTCGAGCGAATGCGAGAAGTCGGGGCATATTTTTCATCTGCAACCCTAACTGTGTAAGTAAATAGTCTATTTAAAGAGTCGGGGATCCTCAGATCTAGATCACACCATCCTCCCACAGCACGTATCCATCAGAGTGCGCCCGGAAAAGTCCATCCCATCATGGCCGGCCATCGCAGCCCCTCCTCTCGCTCCCGTAGCACTAAGCCACGCAATTGGGAGAAGTGTTCCATCCCCCACAGCCAATTAGTAGAGTTGCAGACCCAGGGGTTTCTTCCTCCTGCGTATATGGTCCCCGTCCGAGCCTGACTAGCCACTTATAATGGTGGGGAGCAAGCGGAGAGCTTTCCCAACCCATCCGTGGGGGAGCGACTATGCCTTGTCCCTTACTTATTGAGGGGACTCGGATTTCCAATCCATCGTTCCTCCGCGGGCTCCTAGAGTTTTATGGCCTCTAGCTGCATAACTTTACTCCCGCCTCCATATTACACATCGCCGGCTATGTCGCCTTTTGCGAGCTATTTCTGGGCTGCGAAGCTCATTTCGAGCAATGGAAGAGGTTATTCTTCCTTGTACCCCGTACACAGGAGGGTTCAATATATCAAGTGGGCGGAGCCGAAATATGGCGCATCGTCGGGACCAGATACTTGTCCGGAACTCTGAAGAAGTCATCTGAAAACTGGCCTTCGGAGTGGTTTTATATGGAGGACGTCCCCCTTCCGGACCCTATTCGGATGGGCCATCCTGAGTTTAGTAATGCCCCTTTGAAGAAACGCCGTAGCTGGCGCCCTCGGAGCCCCTAGGAGGAAGATGACAAAGAGGTCCTTTACCTGATGGGCAGGATAAAAACACTGGCCAAATCAGGACTGACAATAATCGAGGTTATGTCAATATGTATAATGCAGGGGGTGCGGCCACTTCAGTATCGGGGGAAACCCATGTGGCACTTCAATGGAGAAGATGATTCCACCCGCTGCGGCCGTAATGGTCCGGACTCTGCCGCTGCTCTAGCGAAAATACTGTCCGATTTATACAATGGAGAGGAAGAGGAGTTAATCCGCATTAAGCCACGGGATGGATTCTCCATGTACAACCCCCCAAATTGGGTGAGCTGCTACCTTTTACTCCAGACCTTCCCGCATTCTTCACTATAAATATTTACCTTGCTATTTCATAGAAGGAACTATGAAAAGCTGTGAGGGAGGTCCACAACCCGTCTCCACAGCCAGAGGACCCTGACCGGGCCCTCGACCCCAGATTCTAAGAAGATCCGGACATATTTGTGGAGCTCACCGACATGACGTTCTATTAGTTAAGCTGCGACGGTGCCTTGGTGGCCATCATAGACGATTATCCTGGCCTGCTCCCTGCATCGCATGTAAGTTAAACCGGAGTCCCAAATTCCGAGAAGGATCCCTTTTTTGCACTTCACCCACCGCACACATATGGTGTCTTACAGGGAAGGCCCTCAGGACGCCATCCGAACCCGCGGCGACTCACCAACAAGGGGCACCTAAGCCGGGTAGGCTTAAAAGGAAGGCGGTCAGGACTGAGACGCCATCACAGAGGTCTGAAAAAGAAACCCTGCTCCATGGTTGCCATCTTTAAAATATAATAATATCCATGGTTCCTGGCAGAAAAAACACTCATCAGACTGTGTTCGGAGAGCCTGCCGGCCACCCCTCCACCAGCCGGACTCCAGAGCCGGACTTAGGGGAAGATGCTAATGTGGGGACAACACTGGATGTTACTCCTACAAAGGATGCGGATAGGTTGTCCACTACAAATTACGAAGTGGAGAGTGCCATGAATCACAGGCATCACCGGTCTGTACTTCGCGACCCTGGTTTCTCTGAACAGGCGTTTGATGCCTTCAACTCGGGAGACGCATACATCCGAGCTGCTCTTCGCGCCCACCATCTGCAATGTGGCCGTCACCAAGACCCTCATCGACGGCGGTGCCGGCCTCAACTTGCTCTCCATGGAAGCTTTCAGCCTTTTTCATGTGCCCCTCGAACGGCTCGGCCTCAGCAAGCCCTTCACGGGAGTGGGCCGTGGAGCTGCTCATCCCTTGGGGCAGATCCGCCTCCCTGTCACCTTTGGCACGCGGGATAACAATCGCACCAATCTGGTGGACTTTGACATCGCCCGCATCGGTCTCCCGTACAATGCCATCCTCGGGTACCCGACCCTCGCTCAGTTCATGGTGGCAACTCACCCGGCCTACAACTTCATGAAGATGCCAGGGAGCAAGGGCATCCTCACCATCCAAGGGGACACTAAGGAGGTCGTGATGGCGCTCAGGCTCGCCTTCAAGACCGCGGCAGTGGCACAGCCAGCCGGCGCCGGTGCGTCGGAAGCCAAGGAGGCCGCGCCCACCAAGAAAAAGCAGTTGTTCACCCAAGACAAGGCAGAGACCAAGCAGGTGCCAGTCAACGAGGATCGGTCTTCAGGAGCCACCTTCACCATAGGAACCGGCCTTAACCCGGGGCAAGAAGAAGCTTTGGTGAGGTTTTTGCGCGCGAACAAGGAGATATTCACGTGGGAGCCCGATCAACTGGTAGGGGTCCCGAGAGAGGTAGTCCAGCATCATCTAAAGGTGTGCCCCAACGTACGCCCCGTGAAGCAGCGAGCAAGACGCCAGTCCACTGAGAAGCAGTCCTTCATCGTCCAAGAGACACGCAAGCTGGAGGCGGCAGGTACAATCCGGGAAGTTCGATACCCCGAATGGCTGGCGAACCCTGTTGTAGCACCGAAGAAAGGCGGTAAGGAACGGATGTGCGTCGACTTCACCAACCTAAACAAAGCATGCTCCCAAGACCCGTTCCCCCTTCCGCGCATCGATGAAATCGTTGACTCCACCGCTGAGTGCGATTTGTTGTGTTTCCTGGATACATTCTCTGGATACCATCAGATCAATATGGCGGTGGAGGATGTGGAGAAGACGGCCTTCTTGACACCATGTGGGGTGTACTACTACACCTGCATGCCTCTCGGCCTTCACAATGCGGGCGCAACCTTTCAGCGGCTGATGCACATCACCTTGGGGTGACAGCTTGGTAGGAACACAGAGGCCTACGTTGATGACATAGTGGTCAAATCTCGCGAGGCGAGGACGTTATTTCAAGACTTGGAGGAGACCTTCGAGAGCTTACGCCAAGTGAACTTGAGTCTTAACCTGGAGAAGTGTGTGTTTGGCATCCCATCCATCAAGTTGCTAGGGTTTCTCGTATCCCACAGAGATATCAAGGCGAACCCGGAAAAGATCAAGGCCATCGAAGACATGAGCCCACCATAGACCCTCAAGGAGATGAAAAAGCTGGCAGGACGGGTGACCGCGTTAGGGTGTTTCATCTCTAAGCTAGGCGAGCGCTCCTTGCCCTTCTTTAAGATCATGAAGAAGAAAGGGCCCTTCGAGTGGACCCCGGAGGCTGACCAGGCCTTCCGAGACCTCGAGAAATACCTCACCAGCCCCCCGGTGATGGTGGTACCGCGGCCTCTCGAGCCTCTTTTGCTCTACCTTGCCGCCACCCTGTACTCCGCCAGTGCGGCCCTGGTGGCGGTTCGGGAGGAGCATCAAGACAAGGGTAGAGCTGATGCAACACGGGGCCATAGAGGTGCAGCAAAGCCATCAGCGACGGAGGACCTAGCTCAGCAGAGCAACATCGCGGAAGCTCCTGAGGGTAGTCAGGTCTCAGGAGACCCATCACCTCAGGATATGCCGCAATCTATGCAGGACCCGAGCCTCAATAGTGTATCGGCCCTCGTCGAGCACCCGGTGTACTTCGTCAGCACTGTACTCTGGGACGCGAGGGCATGCTACCCCATGCCGCAGAAGCTCCTGCTCGCACTTTTGGTGGCCTCGCGCAAGCTGCGGCACTACTTCCAGGGGCACCCCATCAAGGTCATCTCGTCTTACCCATTGGAGAGGATACTCAGGAGCCCAAACTCAGCCGGAAGGGTCCCTGAATGGAACATCGAGCTGCAAGCATTTCAGCTGGAGTTTAGCACCACCAGGGTCATCAAGGGAGCCGCGCTCGCCCATTTTCTGGTAGAATGGACAAATGCCCCGGCTCTTGAGGAAGGAGAAGACCGGTCCACCTCCCCAGGAAGCGAGGTGCCAGACGGCTGGGTCATGTATTTTGATGGCACTTTTGCGCACCAGGGCGCGGGGGCTGGAGCAGTGCTCATCTCGCCCACTCAGGACAAGCTTTGCTACGCCCTGCAACTCTGCTTTAAGCACGGCGAGAAGGTCTCGAACAATATCGCAGAATACGAGGGCCTCATAGCCGACCTGAAGGCTGCGGTGGCTATGGGGGTGAGGCGCCTTACCGTCAAGGGCAACTCGCAGCTCCTCGTCAACTTCTCCAACAAAGTGTACGAGCCAAAGGACGAGCACATGGAGGCCTACCTTGCTGAGGTGCGCAAAATGGAAAAGCAGTTCGCAGGCTTGGAGCTGCAGCACGTGCCCCGGGGCACCAACAAGGAAGCCGATGACATCGCCAAGAGAGCATCCAAGCGGCAACCGCAAGAGCCCGGCGTCGTCATAGAGCAGCTCTTGAAGCCGTCAGCTACGCCGCCTCTTTCAAGCACGACTCAGCTTCGGGAGGAGCTCCCTCAGCCCCCGGCCTCGGGAACCCCAGATTGCGGCCCAACCTCAGGAGCTCGGCTGCTCTTGACGCTCGAGCCCCGGGAGGAGTGCTGTACCAAGGAGTTCAGGGAGTACCTGATGCACGAGACACTGCCGGAGAAAGAAGAGGACGCGGAGCGCGTGTCCCGACAGGACGTGGCATACTGCATTCAAGACGGCGAGTTGTACAGGAAATGGCCGAACGACGTCACGCTGCGCTGCATCTCCAACAATCAAGGGAGGGAGCTGCTGACTGACATACACGGCGGGGACTGTGGACGTCACTCGTCATCACTGACCCTCGTCGGCAAGATCTTCCGCAGCGGATTCTATTGTCCTACAGCACTCAACGATGCAGTTGAACTGGTGAAGTCCTGCGAAGCTTGCCAATTCCACGCCAAGCAAATCCACCAGCTTGCTCAGGGCCTCCAAACCATCCCGCTCACGTTGCCGTTCGCGGTCTGGGGGCTAGACATCCCAGCGGGCTACCGCTATCTCTACGTCGCCATCGATAAGTTCACCAAGTGGGCAGAGGTGGAAGCCGTCCGAACCATTCCAGCCGGCTCTGCTGTCAAGTTCATCAAGGGCCACGTGAGCCGCTTCGGGGTCCCCAACCACATTATCATAGATAACGGCTCGCAGTTTACTAGTAACCTCTTTAAAACCTACTATGCAACCTTGGAAAGTAGATCTGCTACGCTTCGGTAGCCCACCCCAGGAGCAATGGTCAGGCTGAGCGCGCCAACGCTGAGGTCCTGAGGGGCCTCAAGACTAGGACCTTCAAGAAGAAGCTGGAGGCCTAAGGCAGGGGCTGGCACGATGGGCTCCAGTCTGTGTTGTGGTCCATCCGCTCCACCGCTACCAAGCCAACGGGCGAGACTCCGTTCTTCCACGTCTACAGAGCTAAAGCAGTCCTCCCTCACGAGGTCAGGCATTGCTCCGCGCGGGTCCTGGCGTTCGACGAAACACAGTAGGACGCCATGCGGGGGATGGATCTCGTGCTGGGGGAGGAACGTCGTCATGAAGCTGCATTAAGGGCGGCAATGTAAAAGCAAGCACTGCGGTGCTACCACTACCGCAATATTCGCTCCAGGACGCTCAAGACGGGTGACCTGGTCCTGAGGCGGGTCCTGAGGGAGTCCTGGATTAGGGGGTCTCCGGACAGCCGGACTATATCCTTTGGCCGGACTGTTGGACTATGAAGATACAAGATTGAAGACTTCGTCCCATGTCCGGATGGGACTCTACTTGGCGTGGAAGGCAAGCTAGGCAGTACGGATATGGACATCTCCTCCTTTGTAACCGACCTTGTGTAACCCTAGCCCCCTCCGATGTCTATATAAACTGGACGATTTTAGTTCGTAGGGCAACATACAATCATACCATAGGCTAGCTTCTAGGGTTTAGCCTCTCCAATCTCGTGGTAGATCAACTCTTGTAATACTCATATCATCAAGAATAAATCAAGCAGGACGTAGGGTTTTACCTCCATTAAGAGGGCCCGAACCTGGGTAAAACATCGTGTTCCCTGCCTCATGTTACCATCCGCCTTAGACGCACAGTTCGGGACCCCCTACCCGAGATCCGCCAGTTTTGACACCGACATTGGTGCTTTCATTGAGAGTTCCTCTATGTCATCGCCGTTAGGCTTGATGGCTCCTCCTATCATCGATAGCGATGCAGTCCAGGGTGAGACTTTTCTCCCCGGACAGATCTTTGTGTTCGGCTGCTTCGCACTGCGGGCCAACTCGCTTAGCCATCTGGAGTAGATCAAAAGTTACGCCCCTGGCCACTAGGTCAGGTTTGGAAGCTTAAATTACACAGCCGATATCCGCAGAGACTTGATCTTCGAAGGATTCAAGCGCCTGCCTTGTGCGCCACGCGGTCACGATAACTACGATTTAGCACTACCATTGGACAGTATTCAGGAGATCACACCGGCAGCCGCTCCGAGCCTCAATTCGGAGCCAGTTGCGCCATCCATGGACGGGTGGATAAACCCCGTCACGGAGGCCGTATCCTCAGCGGCGATCGAGCCGAATATCGACCTTACCCTTCACGAGAGCCATGCTGCCAAACTGTCGGATCCTTCTCCGGCCACGGACTCCAAACCGCCTGCGCCCGTTCCAATCGAATCCGATTGGACGCCGATCATGGAGTTTACCTCCATGGATATTTTTCAGGACTCACCCTTCGGCAACATATTGAACTCATTAAGGTCTCTCTCCTTGTCAGGAGGATCCTGCCCAAACTATGTCCGGCAGGATTGGGATGCGGATGACGAAGAAATTCGCCGCCCACCCACCACCCACTTAGTAGCCACTGTCAATGACTTAACCGACATGCTCGACGGTATGGACGACGATGCGGGAGACGAAGAGGAACCACTGCCCACAGGGCACTGGACAGCCACCTCGTCATACGATATATACATGGTGGACACACCCAAAGAAGGCAATGGCGACGAGACAACGGAGGATGACCCCTCCAAGAAGCAACCCAAGCGTCGGCGTCAGCGGCGCCGCTCTAAGTCCCGCCAAGGCAAAAGCGGTGATACCAGCACAGGAGATAATAGCACTCCAGACAGTGCCAAAGATGGCAACAATCCCCTCCAGCAAGATTTAGGGCAGGAGGATGGAGAAGCCAACCCTCCAGAGAGAGAGCGGCAGATGGAGAGGCGGAGGATGATAATTACATGCCTCCCTCCGAAGACGAGGCAAGCCTCGACGATGACGAATTCGTCGTGCCTGAGGATCCAGTCAAACAAGAGCGCTTCAAGAGTCGTCTTATAGCCACGACAAATAGCCTTAAGAAAAAGCAGCAGCAGCTTCAAGGTGATCAAGATTTGCTAGCCGACAGATGGACTGAAGTCCTGGCGGCCGAGCAATATAAACTCGAACGCCCCTCCAAGAGTTACCCAAAGTGCAGGTTGCTACGCCGACTGGAGGAAGAAGCACTGAAACCTACATCCCCGGTGTATGACGCGGCTGATCGGCCACCTCGTGGCCGCGACAGAGAGACATTCCAGCCAAAAGCTCAGCCCACACCCCGACGCCATTCAAATAAAAAGGCATGGGGAAATACGCCAGACCTGCAAGACGTATTGGAGGACAAAGCAAAACATGCAAGATTGATCTACGGCTCACGAGGGCGCGCCACTATGCGAGACGATAATCATCACGCCGGATACAGTAAAAGTAAGTCTGGCCAGGCCGAATACAGCGGGCAAGACTCATTCGAGCTGCGTCGCGACATAGCCCAGTACAGAGGCGCCGCACACCCCTTATGCTTCACAGACGAAGTAATGGATCATCAAATCCCAGAGGGTTTCGAACCCGTAAATATAGAATCATATGATGGCACAACAGATCCTACGGTATGGATCGAGGATTTCCTCCCGCACAAACACATGGCCCGCGGTGATGACCTACACGCCATCAAATACCTCCCACTTAAACTCAAAGGACCAGCTCGACATTGGCTCAACAGCTTGCCAATAGAGTCCATTGGTTGTTGGGAAGATCTGGAAGCCGCATTCGTCGACAACTTTCAGGGCACTTATGTGCAACCACCAGATGCCGATGACTTGAGCCACATAATTCAGCAGCCAGAGGAATCGGCTAGGCAATTCTGGACACGGTTCCTAACAAAGAAAAATAAAATCGTTGACTGTCCGGCTGCAGAGGCCCTAGCAGCTTTCAAGCACAACATCCGTGACGAATGGCTCGCCCGGCACCTTGGCCAGGAAAAGCCAAAATCTATGGCAGCCCTCACGACACTCATGACCCGCTTTTGTGCGGGAGAAGACAGCTGGCTGGCTTGCAGCAATAACATATCAAAGAACCATGGTACTGCAGATACGAAGGATGGCAATGGCAGGTCATGTCGCAACAAACATAAGCGCCGTATTAACAGCGACACTACCAAGGATACGGCAGTTAATGCTGGATTCAAAGGCTCTAAACCCGGTCAGCGGAAAAAGCCATTCAAAAGAAGCACTCCAGGCCCGTCCAGTTTTGACCGTATACTCGATCGCTCGTGCCAAATACACGGCACCCCCGACAAGCCAGCCAACCACACCAATAGGGATTGTTAGGTGTTCAAGCAGGCCGCAAGATAAATGCCGAAAACAAAGATAAGGGGTCACATAGCGATGACGAGGAGGAGCCCCGGCAGCCGAACACCGAAGGACAGAAGAGGTTCCCCCCACAAGTGCGGACGGTGAACATGATATACGCAACCCACATCCCCAAGAGGGAGCGGAAGCATGCACTCAGGGACGTATATGTGTTGGAGCCAGTCGCCCCAAAGTTCAACCCATGGTCTTCCTGCCCGATCACCTTCGACCGCAAGGACCACCCCACTAGTATCCGTCATGGCGGATTCGCCGCATTGGTCTTAGACCCAATCATTGATGGATTTCACCTGACTCGAGTCCTTATGGATGGTGGCAGCAGCCTGAACCTGCTTTATCAGGACACAGTGCGCAAAATGGGTATAGACCCCTCAAGGATCAAACCCACTAAAATGACCTTTAAAGGTACCATACCAGGTGTAGAGGCTCATTGCACAGGCTCAGTAACACTGGAAGTGGTCTTCGGATCTCCGGGTAACTTCCGAAGCGAAGAGTTAATCTTCGACATAGTCCCCTTCCACAGTGGCTACCATGCACTGCTTGGGCGAACCGCATTTGTGAGATTCAATGCGGTACCACATTACGCATATCTCAAGCTCAAGATACCAGGACCTCGGGGGGTCATCACAGTCAATGGAAACACAGAGCGCTCTCTCCGAACGGAGGAGCACACTGCGGTCCTCGGAGCAGAAGCGCAACGCAGCCTCTTAAGGCAATCCACTAGTTCGGCGATTAAGGACCCGGACACCTTCATGCTCGCCCGGAGTAATCGGCAACAGGACCGCCTGGCACGTTCCGAGCTCGCATAGCAATGCGGCCCCCACCCCGGTCCCAGCAAAACGGCGAAATCTGTGCCACGCATACATAATTACGCATTAAAAATACCATGGGCACATGCGTGGACGGGGGCACGACTGCGGCACGCTCCAAGTCGCGGCTTAAACCGCACTAGGGGCTTCCCGCTTTGTTATTCTTCTCTTTTAGGACTTTAATCTCTGGAAACCCTGTCCGGCAGCATGATTGCCAAACACATGATGTAGCAACCAAGGAGGCAGAAAGCTACGTCACACCACGGAACTCCCAGGTGGATTACGATAATGAGTGAAATATTTTCTTTAATACTATTCCTCAGCTTGCCCTTGGAAGGGACATGTCAAACAGTCCTACTTTTTGCTTATCACACTACTTGTATCATTCTGCTTTAACGCACCTTTTTGAATAAACAAATCATAGCATTAAGACTATTATTGCATTCTTCCTTTCTATATATATATGTTCATTCATGACATCTAGCACCCGTACACTCTGGTACGGCCAATACGCTAGGGGCTTAAGCATACCTCATAATACGGCGTGAGAAGTCCGAACACTTTCGACAGTGTGGCACCCCAAACTTATAGCATTATATGCATCAGCTCCGAATCATGTCTTGGGTCAATAGTTGGTTTTGCCCGGATCCCATGTTTTGGTACCTTACGTTCCGCTATATACGCTAAGGTAGCACTGGGAGAACTACTGCGATTGTGCCCCGGTTCTGCTGGGCTAAGCACCTCAGTAGAGAAAGTTAAAACTGACTGTCATGATAAGGCGAGAGACTGGTCGCTGTTCGAGAGGTTTCAAGTCCCTAAAGACTTATGCCGCTTAGAGCGAGGAGTCGGCCCTGTCCGGCTTAAGGCGTGTATCGCGCCCAAAATTCGGCCTTCCGAATACTAGGGGCTTCATCGAAATTTGAAATTATAGAATTCTATGGCTAAGTGACAGTGATACGCATTATAGTCCGATTGCCTTGTTCGTCATGCTGAGAACCTCCCTTGAAGGACCCAACAATGGGAACAAGAGTGCTCAAGTTTATCCCGAACACACCAGCACTAGTGGCGTGGGGGCAGAAGCCGACGACTGGCCATCTCTCCGATTTTATAAACAACCAAACAGAAGGCAATACTTTAAATTCAAACAAGCGTTGCATAGCGCATATGAACAAGTTTTCATAATACAGGATTACACAAGCAAGTTTACTCAAATATTACATCTTTCGCACACTCGTCTGCTACAAGACGGGCACCCTTCAGGACACCCTCATAATACATCTCGGGGTGGAGATGCTCCTTGCCCTACAGCGGCCCTTCATTCACCAGCTTCACGCCGTCCATCTTGGCCCAGTGCACCTTCGCACGGGCGAAAGCCCGGCGTGCACCTTCGATGCAGACGGACCGCTTGATGACTTCCAGCCGTGGGCAGGCATCCACAAGCCGCCTCACCAGGCTGAAGTAGCTGTTGGGAAGGGCATCACCAGGCCACATCCAGACTATAAAACCCTTCATGGCCTGTTCGGCCGCCTTGTGCAGCTCGACCAGTTGCTTCAGCTGGTCGCTCAGAGGCATCGGGTGTTCGGTCTCAATATACTGAGACCAGAATAGCTTCTCCATTGAGCTTCCCTCCTCGGCCTGGTAAAACCGTGTGGCATCCGACACGCTGCGGGGCAAATCTGCGAATGCTCCTGGAGAGCTCCGGATTCGGGTAAGTAACAAGTAATTTACTTTCACATGCTTGCTTTGCATATAGAATGCCTTCCCGCCACTATCTTCTTCATCGCATCAATCTCCTAGAGAGCCTTTTGGGCTTCAGCCTTGGCACTCTTTGCACTATCAAGGGCCGCAGCAAGCTCGGACTCTCACGTCTTCAAGTCAAGCTCCAACGCCTCATGCTTCGTCACGAGAGCGTGGAGCTCTTGCTGCACCTCGCCCACCCGTGCCTCTTATTTTTCCCGCTCGGTGCACTCCTGGGCCGCTTTGTTTTCGGCCTTGGATAGCGCTCGCTTCAGGGTCGCCACCTCGCTCGTGGCCCCTGGCAAATTTACAATGATCCTATCATTTTGCAATCGCATTCTTTTTATATATATCCATAGACTAGGTACTACTTACCATTGTTCTCCTCGAGCTGCCTCTTGGGAAGGCCGAGCTCTTCCTTGGACCCTTTGAGGTCCTGCTTCAGTGCGGCGACCTCCGCAGTCAGTGCGGCAGAGGCCAGCAGCGAAGCCTGCATACGCATATAGACATACTTATATTAGACTCTTGTGACATTGTTTGATCCTCTGTTCCGCATTTCTTTGTGAACACCAAACAGAGCATTAGGGGCTACTGTCTATGCGGTAATATTTTTCCTATATTTCAAATACTTACCTCAAAGCCTATTAGAAGGCTGGCACAGGCTTCAGTCAGTCCGCTCTTGGCGGACTGAACCTTCTGGATCACCGCACTCATAATAGTGCGGTGCTCTTCGTCGATGGAAGCGCTGCGAAGCGCTCCCAGTAGATTGTCCGGTGCCCCTAGATGGGCAGAGGTAACCGGCACAGGCATCTTGCCCCTTTTGGAAGGAGGCCGCCTGCCCGAGTCTGGAACCACTGGGGGTTCCGGCATGGTGTTCGGCTGAGGGCCGAACTCGGAGCCCTCGGGAGCCTTACTCCCTCTGCTCCTGGAGTCCGAAAGGTCGCCTTGAGGCGCCTCCGGGATTGTCTCCCCTCAACCCGGTGCCTCTTGAGACAATACCTCGGCATTGTCCGTAGAGCACGGGGAGGTGGCGGTCAGAAGTGGATCTCTATCCATATCCGACGAGTCCAAGGAGCCGCCCAACGAAGATACGTCGATACAGGCTTGGGGCGGTCTGCATAATCATATTCGGCGTTAGGGGAAGCAGTGCGACGAAGGTATGCTATGAGTTACTCTGGTATCCGAATACTTACGACTTCTCCAGGGGCATGGCCCTGAGCAGGCACTCGTCTTTGCCTTTAGCGGCGGTGGTTGAGTAGTCCGGAAGGAGGGTTCTCCCCTTCTTGGACCCTTCGGCCCCTCCGGTCGGGGCGGCCTTCCTTTTCTTGCCTCCCCTGACTGAAGGGGGAGCATCTTCATCTTCCTCCTCGTCTTCGGGGGAGGAGTGTGTCATGGAGTTATCGGACGATGAGTCCGATAACACCTGGCGTCAGGAACTCTTTCGGGTTCCCTTGGCCTTCTTGGTCTTCTCCAGCACCTTGTAAGGAGCCGGAGTCAGCATCTCCGTCAGGAGAGCGTCCGAAGTGTCTTTGTGCAGAGGGGCCGGACAGTTAATCTGCCCCGACGTCTCCACCCAGTCCTATCAAAGGCATGGAGCTCAGACCCCATACATGGTTAAGCTAGGGGAAATAAATATCCTACCGGATGTATAGAACTCACCGATGCACGATATTCGTGGCTAAGTATTCGGCTCTGCGCAGCTTCTTGATGTGCCCCTCCATAACGGCGGAAGCCATGCATTTGCCTCCCGCTCTGGACATGTTTGGGGAAGGTTGAGGCGAAGGATGTGGACTTGCGCGTTGGAGCTCGAGTGCGCAAGAATGGATGAGCAAGGAGGAAGAAGGCGTGGGTAGAGAAAGGTTAAACCTGATCCCCTTATAAGGGCGGCCAAAACTATGTGCCCCCACTAGCCTGGTGAAACTCGCTTATCCCCCAAGCACCATAATTGATGGCGCGGTTGGGTTACCCACGCCCGTATTGATGAGAATCCCGTAATAAGGGGGACATGATCTCTGCTCTAACAAGAGGTGTCAAGAAACTGTCTCATGTTATGTGCGGGGCTGGTTAGAAGAAACGGTTCGAATAATCACCGGGCCACGGCATGATGTCATGTTGCCGAAACATGTCACGGATTAGATTTGTGGAAATATTATTCTCTCTACGGTGGTATGTGGAACTTATTTTGCAGGTTCAGACACTATCCTTGTATTCAAATTCTTCCGTGGTGTATTCGGAGGAGGAACCGGCCTTGCAATGCCGAAGACAATACTGCGCGCCGGACTCATCGTCATTGAAGCCTGGTTCTGGGGCTACTGAGAGAGTCCTGGATTAGGGGGTCTCCGGACAGCCACACTATATCCTTTGGCCGGACTGTTGGACTATGAAGATACAAGATTGAAGACTTTGTCTTGTGTCCGGATGGGACTATACTTGGTGTGGAAGGCAAGCTATGCAGTATGGATATGTATATCTCCTCCTTTGTAACCGACCTTGTGTAACCCTAGCCCCCTCCGGTGTCTATATAAACCGGATGATTTTAGTCTGTAGGGCAACATACAATCATACCATAGGATAGCTTCTAGGGTTTAGCCTCTCCGATCTCATGGTAGATCAACTTTTGTAATAATCATATCATTAAGAATAAATCAAGCAGGACGTAGGGTTTTACCTCCATCAAGAGGGCCTGAACCTGGGTAAAACATCGTGTTCCCTGCCTCCTGTTACCATCCGCCTTAGACGCACAGCTCGGGACCCCCTACCCGAGATCCGCCAGTTTGGACACCGACAGGTCCTCTCTAGGGATGGCTTGCACAAGCTCTCACCCATGTGGGAGGGCCCGTTCAGGGTCGTCCACATCTCCAGGCCTGGCGCCATGCACTTGGAGACGCAAGAGGGGACACCTATCCAAAACGCCTGGAACATCTAGCACCTCCGGAAGTTCTACCCATGAGGCAAGGCCCAGTGCCTGTGAGGCAAGGCGCAGTGCCTGTGAAGCAAGGCCCAGTGCCTGTGAAGCAAGGCCCAGAGCCTGTGAAGAAAGGCCCAGAGCCTATGAAGCAAAGCCCGGTGCCTATGAAGAATCGCCGCCCATGACACTCTCACGTAATAATGAGTTGGGTCTGTACACGCCCCGGAGTCTCAGGATCGCCGGCCTCAGGCCCTAGGGCTCCCTCCCACGCCTAGTGGACAACACTTAGCTCCCCGCTGGTGAGAAGACTTGAAGACTAAATTAGGTGTCGGACGTAGCTTTTCATTTGCTTTCCGTAGTTGGCTTGCTTTTCCTTAATCGAGTTTGCCTTTGGCATTCCTTGCTGATTTGGCTCCTTCGCCTTTTACCGCATTTTTGGCTCTGGTTTACCCGTTATCTCTCTCTCGCATACCTCACGAGGGGGCTAGGCAGGTGCCCTCGCGAGCTTTTCCTTCTCTCAGCCTTCTCGCGAGTCACCCTCGTTCGAGCCTGGAAGCTGGCGCAACTCTCCTAAATCCGTGCTCCTCGGGTACCGCGATGCAAAGTGCCAAGTCAAGATTCGGGTGAACGGCAAAATCCTCTAGCGCGCCCCCTAACAAATTCTTGCAGTTCCTAAGAAAATGCAGGTATCTCGTGAAGGAAGGCGTGTCCCAAACATGCCAGGTTAGGTTATCTTTGTGCAACATAACAGCATGGCATGGGAATAACACGCACGTTGCATTAACCAAGAACCATAGTTCGAAACACGCCCCTCTGGGCCCATGCTGGTTTCATTTTCTGATGCAGGAAAAGAAAGGAAAAAGCCAAACAAAGTGGTGTTTTAGCAATCCGCGGGGGCAGACCCTTAGCGATGCCCAAGCCTAGCCAGACCCGTCACGGAGGCGCGGCGACGAGATGACCCGCTGCCTCCTTCGAAGCGAGCGCGGCGGCTGATCGTAGCCACTAATGTTGGAGCTGTCGCAGGAGGGAGAGCCGCCGTAGCTGGAAGAGATGCGATCGCCGCTGAGGGCAGGCTCGCCCTCACCCTCGTCATGACCGTCGCCAAGGCCGAGCACCTCCTCACCGTCATTCGTCTCCAGGAAGCACCCGGCGCAGCGGCCATCTTCCCCAAACACCCTCACGTAGAGGGTGGACCCACCGTCATACATGAAGTGGAGCATGCACCGCCTGCCCAGGCCGCGCACACGGTCGGACGTCTGCCAGCCGCGGGCCACGGCTATGTTGCCCGCGGCAGAAGTCTCGACTGCGACCCAGGAGGCCTTGCTGCAGCAACCATCCGCCTACAACTAGAGCCCCTCTGGACCAGGGGCCGGCAGCTCATTGACAAGGAAGCGCAGAAGCTGGAGCCAGTTGCCTGCTGGGTTTTCCAACCAAACAACGAACTCCGGCGATGCCTCTGCTGAACGGAAGTGCGGGCGGGGAGGCCTCGCCACCATCGCGCGCCTCGCCCTGTCAACTGGACTGCCACGGTTGGGACGGCCCCCTCCGCGTGACGTGGCGCCGCCTCGACAGTGGGCCATGGCGGGGGTCGCAGCTTGCTTGCGCGGGTGGCCGCGACTGCGTTTGGGCACTGGGGAACCAGGGCCCTCGCGAGGGGCCTTTCCCTTCTCAGCGGCAGGGAACTTCCTTTGAGGCGCCATCGGAGGCACTACAAGCAATGGGGCAAGAAGGAGCAAGCCAGCAAGGAAGAGATGGGAAACGGGGGCTCCGCCCCCTCCCTATTTATAGCAACAGAAGGCCAACCGGCGTCTCCCATGATCGCAGGTAATGATGGTTTCCCTTGCATGTCGCAGGGACTTGTCAAGTCGTGCAGTCGTCAAGACAGCGTGGGGAAGCGGAGACGCCCATGTCCAATCAACCGCCACGCGTCAACCGAGGCCACATGCTTTCGGGGCATGCGGTGCTCCGAACTTGACCCTTGGCTTCACCGTGGAGCCAAGCACGAGCGCACCTTGGGCCTGGGGGCTACTATCGGCATCCTGGGAACGGGGTCCCCAGACTTGCCTGCCTGCAGCCCGCGGCATGGCTGAGCCAGCAGGCCGTACGGCCCATCTTCACCAACAAAGCGCCCAAGACCCTCGCGAGGGGCCAAGCCTCGCGAGGCGGATGATGCAAGACCTCCTATGGAGTGGCCTAGCTAGGCAGGCTCATGAGGAGCGGAGATATCAAGGAGAGGCGAACCTCACGAGGCTCTCGTGACATGAGCTGTGACGATCGGCACCAGGCGGGCGCCAGCGTGCACAGCGTTCTTGTTTCCTCTTTGGTGCAAAGGGGGAAAGCGTAGCCGCGGAGTACCGAGGCCTCGGGCAAAGGTTGCGATTTCGGTGCAACAAGACCAAGAACATGGACTGCAAGATGGAGGTCACCTTGGAGCCCAGAACAGTGTCACCGCCAGAACTTTGTGCAGGTGAAGACTACTTTTGTCAGGATAGCTTGTACTAGTTGTCCTCCTTCAAATTAGCCTGCCATTGTTGGCTCCCTTCCCGCTCGATATTTGGGAAGAGGACCAGGGCCTCTATAAATAGGACTAGCCATCACCTTAGAAGAGAGAGAGAGACCACCCCCGCACACACAAGCTCACCGAGCTCAAGAACGTCTGAACCTCAGGAGGCCGTTCTTCCCTTGTATGGTTCATCATCAGCCCAAGAGGCAATCCACAACCACCACACTGGAGTAGGGTATTACACCACAACGGTGGCCTGAACCAGTATAAACCCCGTGTCCTTCTGTGTTGTGAGTTCGTCAAGTTCGTCCGCAAGATCTTAGCGAGCTAGAGCGTAGATCGGTTGGAGGGAAAGACTTCGCGCGCACACCAGTGTTCGAACCTTAAGGGTTTGCTGGAATCCCACATCCTAACAATACCAAGGCTGACCCGAACCACATGGCCGAGGTCGGACCTGTAGGGTCTGATGGGAAAGAGATCCCAGTTAGTCTGGTATATGACCAGGTGAAATTAGCCGCAAAGTATTTGCAACATGATTGTAGGCTAGACAGCCTGTTGGATGGTATAGAAGAAGAATTTAGTCAGTCTAAGTGACTGTGTACTTCAAGTGACATATTTTGTCCCTAGCCGGATTGTAAATCATTTGTCATGGCGGACCTTTTCGCTTCGACCTCCGGACCCGACCTTCCGGAGTGTATCCGAATACCCGCTGCGTTATGTAAAAAGTGGGGTACGCGTGGAAACCAGGCATACGGGTCATAAGTGCTTGAACAGACAAGTACCAAACTAGCTATGTTCTATTACATGGATAGTAAGAAACATCTTCCAGGGAGAATAGTTCCGTTAAGGGTTCCTTTCCCTGGGTACGCATGCATTAATGTGCATGTCCGAACTGCGAAAAGAGACGCAGGATATAAGCATCTGGGGTCATTTATTGTAATAAGTAAAAGTCATCTTTTGTTCACCGACCAAATTTTCCCTTAAGAATGCTAGATTTCGGCTTCACCTAGTCTGGGGTACACATCCGGCTGACCCGACAGTAACAATCGCAGAGGTGCTCCCATTATGCCCTAGCCGAATTAACGGGAACGTAGGGCATAAACACAAGAGCCAGGCAACCCAGCTTGGCCAAAACTTAAGTCATATCGATGCATATAATGGCGAAGAAAAGGTACATGTGGAAAATTAACACATGTGCAGGGGGACATAGAGACCGCAACATAATTATACTAAGCTTCTGTATAAGAAGCCCCTAGGTAAAATGAGCACGCATGGCGTCTCAGGACTGTGTAGTCAAGACACATTTTAACCTTTTAAGGCCATGAATAAAAATGGAATAAAGAAAGAAAGAGAGACATATAGCAGATATATATATAAAAGGCGGAGGTAGGGAGGCGAACACAGAGTCCGGCACTAGGCGTAGAACCTTCGGAGTCTGGCCGCGTTCCATGGGTTTGGCTCGAGTCGATTGTTTGATGCATCACGCAGACGGTACGCTCCCCCGGTCAGAACTTTGTCAGTGATGAAGGGACCTTCCCATTTGGGCTTGAGCTTGTCCTTTTTCCTCTCTGGTAGGCGTAGAACGAGTTCGCCAACGTTATAAGTTTTGGCCCATACTTCTCTGCTTTGATACCATCGAGCCTGTTGCTGATAGAATGCGAAGCGGGCCTTTGCAACGTCACGCTCCTCCTCCAGGGCGTCTAAACTGTCCTGCCGACCAAGCTCGACTTCTTTCTCTTCATACATGCGCACTCGAGGTGAGTCATGAATGATGTTGCAGGGCAGTACCGCCTCTGCGCCGTACACCATAAAAACGGTGTGTATCCGGTAGTGCGATTTGGCATGGTCCACAGCCCCCATAGTACGGAGTCGAGCTCCTCAACCCAGTGCGTGTCTGATTCCTTCAAGATCGCACTAATACGGGTTTAATGCCGCTCATAATTAGACCATTTGCTCGTTCGACTTGACCGTTTGTTTGGGGGTGATAGACGGAGGCATAATCAAGCTTAATGCCCATGTTGTCGCACCAAGTTTTTACCTCGTCGGCAATGAAGTTCGAGCCGTTATCAGTGATGATGCTATGGGGGACACCGTAACAGTGTACAACCCTAGATATGAAGTCTATCACTGGTCCGGACTCGGCCGTTATAACTGGTTTGGCTTCTATCTATTTGGTGAATTTATCCACCATGACCAATAGGTGCTTTTTCTTATGGCTTTCTCCTTTAAGGGGTCCGACCATATCAAGCCCCCAGGCCGCAAATGTCCAAGTAATGGGGATTGTTTGGAGAGCGGTAGGTGGCATATGGCTTTGGTTTGTAAAAAGTTGGCAACCGACGCAATGTTGGACGAGGTCATGTGCATCTGCTCGGGCTGTCGGCCAGTAAAAACTTGTACGGAAGGCCTTGCTTACAAGGCCCCGAGCTGCGGCGTGATGGCCGCCGAGTCCAGCATGAATTTCTACCAAAAGTTGTCGTCCTTCCTCCTCGGAGATGCACCTTTGAAGTACTCTGGTAGCGCTTTTCTTATAAAGCTCTCCCTTGTGGACCTTGTAGGCTTTTGACCGCCGCACAATGCAACGTGCCTCGTTTGGGTCCGCAGGGAGTTCCTGCCTATTTACGTAAGCCAAGAAGGGTTCTGTCCACGGGGTGATGACAACCATAATTACGTGGGCCGAAGGTGTTATTTCAGTGGCAGATCCTCCAATTATGTCAGAGTGTTCGGGATCTGGCGTTGTGGCCGGATCCGGACTGTTGTTGCTGGTCTCCCCTTCCCACACCACGGATGGCTTAAACATCCATTCCAAGAAGATATTAGGTGGGACAGGTTCGCGCTTAGCGCCGATGCGGGCGAGGATATCCGCCGCTTGATTGTTTTCTCGGACCACATGGTGGAATTCGAGCCCCTCGAACCGAGCTGACAAATTTGAGGACGGCATTGCGGTAAGCCTCCATTTTTGGGTCCTTGGCGTCAAAGTCTCCATTTATTTGAGATATTGCGAGGTTCGAATCCCCACGCACCTCTAGGCGTTGAATGCCCATGGAGATTGCCATCCGGAGACCATGCAGTAGGGCCTCATATTCTGCTGCATTGTTGGAGTCTGTGTATAATATTTGGAGTACGTATTGGACTGTATCTCCGGTGGGGTATGTCAGGACGATGCCTGCCCCCTGACCAGCCAGCATCTTAGAGCCGTCGAAGTGCATGATCCAATTGGAGTACGTGCCGTACTCTTTAGGGAGTTCGGCTTCTTTCCATTTGGCGACGAAATCAGCCAGTACTTGCGACTTAATGGCTCACCGTGGTTTGTACGTTATGTCGAACGGGAGGAGCTCAATAGCCCATTTAGCAATCCGTCCCATGGCATCGCGGTTATTTATTATGTCGTTGAGTGGTACTTCAGAGGCCACCATAATTGAACACTCTTGAAAGTAGTGTCGTAGTTTTCGGGATGCCATGAAGACCGCGTATGCTATCTTTTGATAATGTGGGTACCATGATTTGCATGGAGTGAGGACAATGGATACATAGTATACCGGCTTTTGAAGCGGGAACTTATGTCCGTCCGTCTCTCGTTCGACGACGAGCACTGCGCTTAAAACCTGGTGTGTTGCCGCTATATATAACAGCATTGGTTCACCGATATTTGGCGCGGCCAAGATTGGGTTGCTTGCCAAGAGGGCTTTTATTTCTTCCAATCCAGCCGTGGCTGCATCCGTCCACTCGAAGTGTTCGGTGCATCAAAGAAGGTTTTAAAGAGGTAATGCCTTTTCTCCCAATCAGGAGATAAAGTGTAGCGACCAGACCTCAAACAGTTTGATCTCTGTGCTCCAGTGTCATCCCTGGATCAGTAATGCTGACACCACACAGTACTCGGAGGATTTATAGCAGAGTAGCAATCACACACTTATTACATCGAGTGTCTCATAAGAGAACTTATTACAAATAAATATGTCTTAAGGCCATCTAATAACGATAACAGCGGAAGGCTTGGAAGATAAGTGAGTCCATCAACTCCAACGGCATCACTGAGTATAGAACCACGACCTAAAAACTCCTTAATCGTCGTGTGAAAAGTCAGCAACATTAACGTTGCAGCCCGAAACGGATCAGCACATGGAATATGCTAGCAATGTAACTCATAGAGAGTAATGGAATGAAACAGCTATACTATATGCATATTTGGCTGGTGGAAAGCTCTATAGTTACAGTTTTGTGTAAAGCCAATTTTTCCCTACTTCAAAGGAATAAATTTATTTAACTATCATGGTAGTTGTTAAACATTGAGAATGGTTGAGAACATTCTCAATCCCAATTAAGCATCATCTTTAAACATAACCCAACAAAATTAATTTAGAGTAACATGTTGAGATTCACATGATAATCCAAGTACTAGATACTCAAGATGTCCATAACCGGGGACACGTCTAATCATGATTAGTTTATTACACTCTGCAGTGGTTTGCGCACTTTTCCCCACAAGAGTCGATCGCCTCCGTTTGGTTTCTCGCACTACATGGTGTTTGAGAAGACGGATGACCGAGACATAGTCTTTCAGAAGCGCTAGCACCTTACGATCGGGTAGACCGTACCACCTACATCTGCTAGTGTACCACTGTAAGAGTTCGCACAACTTAATCAACTATGCTAGAGCCCATAATAGCTTGTGGCTGCACACGGAAGTTTCTAGTATGAATAGTGTCATGATCCCTTTGAGCCTGGGTGGCGGTCCAAAAGAAAACAGGCAAGTCCTGGAATAACCAGGTGCCTCAATCCACCCAGATGTGTGTTTAAGCTGCGACCTTAGATAAACCATTAGTTAACAAAACTCACATCTGTCATGGATATCACTCACCCAATCCACGTCTACTGGCATAGCATGGCACAATAAGCAAACGTAGAAGTAACTCCCAAAGGCTTGATAATAACAGGTAATAGGTACTACCTCATCTACTTCCCATCCCACAATTTAATTAGATTCTAATCATGCAATGTGTGAGGGTTGATCTAATGCAATAAAACTGGGTAGTAGAAAAGGTATGATCAAAGTGTTACTTGCCTTGCTGATGATCCGCAAAACCTAACGATTCGAAGTAACACACGGCGCACTCCGGGTATTCTGTCGCAGACAAACAAACAAGCATACAATAAGTACTCATCTAATGCACAGGTAAAACTCAAATAAGAGATCTAACTTAAGAACTCCGGTTGGCAAAAAGAATCAAATCGGAAGAAGCAACGAATGTCAAACGGCGAAAGAAAACAGCTTCGTTCTAGTAATCTGGATCTAGGGCAAATTTTACAGTAGAAAAATCTTGTTTAAGTTGGTTAAACAGATAGAGGGTTTCGAGACGAAATTCTAGGCGCTTGAATCGCCTGCTTCCGATAAACAAGCGAAAAGTTATACTAAAACGAAAATTGGATCAGGAATCGCGATCAGAAAAATCACGGATTTAATCCGAGAGAAAGAAAAACGATGAACGCTCGCTAGAACGAACGAACGGACGAACGCTCGACAATTAAATAAACCGGAAAAACCGATCTATTTAAAAAACCGAAACTAAATAAAACGATAGAAAAACCGATCTAATTTTTTTTAAAAAACCGATGGCATGGAAGTCGAGGCGGCGGTGAACCTCGGCGGCGGCGGCGGCGTCCGGCGGCGGCGGCTACCGGGCGGCGGCGCGGTGGCGGGCGACGGCGGCGCGGCACGGCGGCGGCGACGCAGGCGGCGCGCGGCGCGGGCGGCGAGGCGGCAGCGACGCAGGCGGCGGCGCGCGGCGCGTGCAGCGAGGCGGCGGCGGCGGCGGCTGGCGGCGGCGCGGCGGCTAGGGTTTGGCTGGGGCTGGGGCTGGGCCTCCCCCGGCTTATAAAGGCTAGCCGGGCCGGAGTCCTAGTCGGGCACGGCCCGTAGGTCGGTTCACTTTTTTTTCGCTCGGAAGAAAAATAAAAAGAAATCTAAACGGACTCCAAAAACTCCAAAATAAATTTTCACGGGCTTCTAAAATCAAGGCGCACAAGGTGAACATTTATGTGGGACCTAAATGCAATTTTGAAAAATGCACATTTTTCCTAAATTCAAATAAAACTCCGAAAAACTCCGAAATAAAATCTTATTTGATTCTATTATTAAATCCTCAATATTTCTTTATTTTGGGAAAGTCATTTTATTCCCTCTCTCATATTGTTGTAATAGAAATAATTGATGATAAAATAAATAAAATCAAATGATCCTATTCTCAAAATTTGAGAGAACTCAAATATGAGAATAACGAAATCCCCAACTCTCTCCGTGGGTCATTGAGTTGCGTAGAATTTCTAGGATCAACCAAAATGCAAAATAAAATATGATATGCAATGATGATCTAGTGTATAACATTCCAAATTGGACATTTGGGATGTTACAAACCTACCCCCCTTAAGATGAATCTTGCCCTCGAGATTCGGGTTGGCTAGGAAATAGGTGAGGCTGGTCTGTGAGCAAATCTCCCTCTCGTTCCCAGGTGGCTTCATCCTCTGTGTGGTGGCTCCACTAAACTTTGCAAAACTTGATAACCTTGTTGCGAGTGACTCGGCTGGCAAACTCGAGGATCTTAATTGTTTTCTCCTCGTAGGTCAAATCGTTATCCAACTGGATAGTTTCCAATGGCACTGTGTCTCTCAACGGTATGTCAGCCATCTCCGCATGACACTTCTTCAACTGGGAAATATGGAACACATCATGAACTCCTGACAATCCTTCGGGCAATTGCAACTTGTAGGCCACTTCTCCCATACGCTCCAAAACTCGATATGGTCCTACAAATCGTGGCGCTAACTTCCCTTTAACTCCAAAACGCTTTGTTCCCCGAAGTGGAGATACTCGAAGATAAGCTCTATCTCCGACTTTGTAAACTGTCTCCTTGCGTTTAGAATCTGCATAACTCTTCTGTCTGGACTGGGCTACCTTGAGCCTATCGCGAATCAACTTCACCTTCTGTTCAGACTCTTTAATCAAGTCAGTTCCAAACAACTGGCGGTCTCCAACTTCGTCCCATGACAACGGTGTCCTGCACCTCCTTCCGTACAAGGCTTCGAAAGGGGCCATCTTCAAACTGGTTTGGTAACTGTTGTTGTAAGAGAACTCTGCATATGGCAAATTATCGTCCCAACTAGATCCGTAATCTAGCGCACAAGCTCTCAACATATCCTCCAAAATCTGATTGACTCTCTCGGTCTGTCCATCTATATGTGGATGAAAAGCTATACTAAATTCTAGCCTGGTTCCCAAAGTTTCGTGCAATTGTTTCCAGAACTTTGAGGTAAACTGGATTCCTCTATCTGATACGATACTCCTTGGAACTCCATGCAGACATACGATCCTGATCATGTATATCTTTGCCAACTTAGCACTGGTGTAAGTGGTCTTTACCGGGATGAAATGAGCTACCTTCGTCAATCGATCAACTGCAACCCAAATCGAGTCATAGCCTGAACGAGTCCTGGGTAATCCCGTGATAAAATCCATGCCTAGCTTATCCCACTTCCATTCAGGTATCGGCAATGGTTGTAACAATCTCGCTGGCTTCTGATGCTCTGCCTTTACTCTCTGACATACATCACAAACTGCTACATACTCCGCAATATCCTTCTTCATTCCGGTCCACCAGAAAATATCCTTCAATTCCAAATACATCTTGGTATTTCCTGGGTGAATCGAATATGGTGAATCGTGTGCCTTTTGCAAAATCAACTTCCTGATCTCCAGGTCATTGGGCACGTAAACGCGGTCTTCAAACCATAGGGTGTCGTGCTCATCCTCACGAAATCCTTTAGCTTTTCCTTTGCTCAGTTTCTCCTTTATAGCGGCAATCTCTTTATCAGTTTTCTGAGCTTCTCTGATTCTATCCATCAAAGTTGACTGAATCTCCAATGCTGCTACATAGCCTCTCGGAACTATTTCCAAACATAGTTCATGAAGATTTTCTGCTAACTCCTTGGGTATTTCTCCCGTCATTAATGTATTGACATGGCTCTTACGGCTTAATGTTTCAGCTACTACATTAGTCTTTCCGGGGTGATAATGCAATTTCATATCATAATCCTTGATAAGCTCCAACCATCTCCTTTGTCTGAGATTCAACTCCTTCTGTGTGAAAATGTACTTCAAACTCTTATGATCCGCGTACACCTCACAATGGTTTCCGATGAGGAAATGTCTCCATGTTTTCAAAGCATGCACTACGGCTGCTAACTCCAAATCATGCATAGCATAATTCAACTCATGAGGCTACAGTTGTATAATGTCCGGTCTCCTTGATAAGCTCCAAAGCATGCACTACGGCTGTTGAAAGGGTTCGGCTTCTTCCCAGAACTTCCATTGCCATTTTGGCCTTCAGGACATTCATTGGCATAATGTCCGGTCTTCTGACACTTAAAACAAGTGACTTGGCTCAGGTCCTTCTTGGCTGGGGTTGAGGGGTTGGTGCGGTTCTGGCCATTGCTTCCTCCATTGCCATTTCCATTCTTGGTGCCATTGTGATTGTGCGAGCTACCTCCTCCATGGGTATGCTGAAAATGTCCTCCCGGTCTAGGGGTAAAACATGGCTTCTGCTGAGCTCTTGAAGTGTCCTTTCCTTGTCCATACTTCCTCTTGCGATTCTCAATTTGCTGTTTCTTGCCTTCAATCATAAGAGCACGATCTACCAACTCCTGGTAGTTGTTGAAGGTGTCTACCATCAACTGCATGCTCAACTCATCATTCAGTCCTTCCAAAAACTTCTCCTGCTTAGATGCATCCGTAGTGACGTCATCTGGTGCATAACGTGCTAACTTACTAAATTCCTCCACATACTGGCCAACTGTCCGTCCTCCTTGGCGCAATTTGCGAAACTCACGCTTCTTCATGGCCATAGCTCCTGCTGAAACGTGTGCAGTACGAAAAGCCTGCTGAAACTAGTCCCATGTGACAGTGTCGACTGGGAAAGTGGCTGTGAATTCTCTCACCATGATGCTGCGGGTCCTTCTAACTGATGTGCGGCAAACTTCACCTTCTCCGCATCTGTGCATCCTGCTGTGGTCAACTCCCTAGCTGTCTTGCGGAGACAATTATCTGCTACTATCGGCTCGGTGCTACTGGATAACACCGGTGGATTCATCCTAAGAAAACGGGCCAAGTGGTCAACAGGTGGTGGTGGTGGTGGTGGGTTGTTGTTGTTGTTCCCCTGATTCTGATTCTGGACTAGCAACTGCATCAGTGTGTTCTGCTGCTGGATCAACTGGGTGAGCTCCGGTGGGAAGGCAAATCCGGGGTCACGTCTCGGAGGCATCTGAGGGTTTAGAAAAGATGAGATATAAGAATAGAGGGGGTCTAAAGAGAAAACACTACCCATATGCACATGAGGCAAAAGCAAACAATTCACTTCATTTAATCAAACAAGGGCATACAATCGATCTACTATCGCAAAAGTGCTCGGACTACTATATATACATGGTGGACTACTACTACTGATGGGGTGGTCTACTAGAAATATTCTTCAGTTGCAGACTCCATGATATCTGCTCCAGCTTCATCAACATAGTCATCATCGCTACTCTCTGGTTCTGAATCGGTGCTGTCGATGATGATGTAGTCTTCCGGGCTAATCTCCTTGGGTTCTTCGTCTTCATCTACTGGCGTAGGGCCTCCCATAAATATTCCAATCTTCTTGATCAGGTCGTCATTCTTCTCCACCAATACTTCAATTTCCTCTTCATAATCTTCACGTGTAGCCTTGAGTTCTTCCTCCAGTTCCTTGATTCTTGTCCTAGCCTTCTTCAGATCTATCATGTCGGCGCACATCTGGTTCTCATGTCGTCGAATGTGCTGGTTTAATTCCTGGATAAAAGCTGCGATTGATCTATCCTTCCTGGTGCTGATCATCTCCTAGTGCTCATCTTGGCGCCCACAAATCTGGTAGATAGTATCCTTGAGATCCTTGCGGTAGACTTCTCCAATGCGTCCCATAGCGATGTGAGCTGCCATGCTCTTTCCTAGACTCCAAGTTGGTGCATCAAAAGAAAACTCTATGGGCTCAGTGACTGGCATGAACGTCCTTCCTGGAACTTGAACTTGAATCATCCAGCGCTCTTCTTCAGGTAAAGTGGCGTTGTAGGTTCCGGTGAAGCTGGGTACTCCTATGTTCAGGTATCTAGTGACTTCCTTCAAGTGACGTCCAAAGGGTGTATCTTTATCCGGTTGCGTGAACTTGTTCCTTGCATCCGCCATCCTAAAGAGTAGAAAAGATAAGAGGTCAGAAGAGAAGAGAGTGAATAGTGATCTAGGTCTCTAACTTAGTGGTCGTGTCCTACAGTCAGTGTGTGCTTTGATACCATCTCTGTAGCGACCAGACCTCAAACAGTTTGATCTCTGTGCTCCGGTGTCATCCCTGGATCAGTAATGCTGACACCACACAGTACTCGGAGGATTTATAGCAAAGTAGCAATCACACACTTATTACATCGAGTGTCTCATAAGAGAACTTATTACAAATAAATATGGCTTAAGGCCATCTAATAACGATAATAGAGGAAGGCTTGGAACATAAGTGAGTCCATCAACTCCAACGGCATTACTGAGTATAGAACCATGACCTAAAAACTCCTTAATCATTGTCTGAAAAGTCTGCAACATTAACGTTGCAGCCCAAAATGGGTCAGCACATGGAATATGCCGGCAATGTAACACATACAGAGTAATGGAATGAAACAACTATACTATATGCATATTTGGCTGGTGGAAAGCTCTATGGTTACAGTTTTGTGTAAATCCAATTTTTCCCTACTTCAAAGGAATAAATTTATTTAACTATCATGGTAGTTGTTAAACATTGAGAATGGTTGACAACATTCTCAATCCCAATTAAGCATCATCTTTAAACATAACCCAACAAAATTAATTTAGAGTAACATGTTGAGATTCACATGATAATCCAAGTACTAGATACTCAAGATGTCCATAACCGGGGACACGGCTAATCACGATTAGTTTATTACACTCTGCAGAGGTTTGCGCACTTTTCCCCACAAGACTCGATTGCCTCCGTTTGGTTTCTCGCACTACATGGTGTTTGAGAAGACAGATGACCAAAACATAGTCTTTCAGAAGCGCTAGCACCTTACGATCGGGTAGACCGTACCACCTACATCCCCTACATCTGCTAGTCTACCACTATAAGAGTTCGCACAACTTAATCAACTATTCTAGAGCCCATAATAGCTTGTGGCTGCACACGGAAGTTTCTAGTATGAATAGTCACATGATCCCTTTGAGCCTGGGTGGCGGTACAAACGAAAATAGGCAAGTCCTAGAATAACCAGGTGCCTCAATCCACCCAGATGTGTGTTTAAGTTGCGACCTTAGATAAACCATTAATTAACAAAACTCACATCTGTCATGGATATCACTCACCCAATCCACGTCTACTGGCATAGCATGGCACAATAAGCAAACGTAGAAGTAACTCCCAAAGGTTTGATAATAACAGGTAATATGTACTACCTCATCTACTTCCCATCCCACAATTTAATTAGATCCTAATCATGCAATGTGTGAGGGTTGATCTAATGCAATAAAATTGGGTAGTAGAAAAGGTATGATCAAAGTGTTACTTGCCTTGCTGATGATCCGCGAAACCTAACGATTCGAAGTAGCAGGCGGCGCACTTTGGGTATTCTATCATAGACAAACAAACAAGCATACAATAAGTACTCATCTAATGCACAGGTAAAACTCAAATAAGAGATCTAACCAGAAGGTTCAACTTAAGAACTCCGGTTGGCAAAAAGAATCAAATCGAAAGAAGCAACGAAAGTCAAACGGCGAAAGAAAATAGCTTCGTTCTAGTAATCTGGATCTAGGGAAAATTTTACAGTAGCAAAATCTTGTTTAAGTTGGTTAAATGGATAGAGGGTTTCGAGACGAAACTCTAGGCGCTTGAATCGCCTGATTCCGATAAACGAGCGAAAAGTTATACTAAAACGAAAATCGGATCAGGAATCGCGATCAGAAAAATCGCGGATTTAATCCGAGAAAAAGAAAAACGACGAACGCTCGCTAGAACGAACGAACGGACGAATGCTCGCTAATTAAATAAACCAGGAAAACCGATCTATTTAAAAAAACCAAAACTAAAAAAACCTACGGAAAAACCGATCTAAATTTTTTTTTGAAAAATGATGGCATGGAAGTCGAGGCGGCGGCGAACCTCGGCGGCGGCGGCGGCGGCGACCGGGCGGCGGCGCTGTGGCGGGCGACGGCGGCGCAGGCGGCGGAGCGCGGCGCGGGCGGCGAGGCGGCAGTGGCGCAGGCGGCGGCGCGCGGCGCGGCGGCTAGGGTTTGGCTGGGGCTGGGGCTGGGCCTCCCCCGGCTTATAAAGGCTAGCCGGGCCAGAGTCCTAGTCGGACACGGCCCGTAGGTCGGTTCACTTTTTTTTATTTATTTCGCTTGGAAGAAAAATAAAAAGAAATACTAAACGGACTCCAAAAATTCCTAAATAAATTTTCACGGGCTTCTAAATCAAGCCGCACAAGGTGAACATTTATTTGGGACCTAAATGCAATTTTGAAAAACGCACATTTTTCCTAAATTCAAATAAAACTCCGAAAAACTCCGAAATAAAATCTTATTTGATTCTATTATTAAATCCTCAATATTTCTTTATTTTGGGAAAGTCATTTTATTCCCTCTCTCATATTGTTGTAATAGAAATAATTGATGATAAAATAAATAAAATCAAATGATCCTATTCTCAAAATTTGAGAGAAGTCAAATATGAGAATAACGAAATCCCCAACTCTCTCCGTGGGTCATTGAGTTGCGTAGAATTTCTAGGATCAACCAAAATGAAAAATAAAATATGATATGCAATGATGATCTAATGTATATCATTCCAAATTGGAAATTTGGGATGTTACATAAAGTGGCTTAAGGCAGCCACGCATCCGGTTAATTTCTGGATTTGCTTGAGGTCTATTGGGATAGCCAACTGTGACAGAGCTCGGATTTTAGCCAAATTTTCTTCAATTCCTCTATTGGAAACGATGAAGCCCAAGACTTTCCGGCGGGCACGCCAAAAACGCATTTTTCCGGATTGAGCTTGATGTCATATGTTCGGAGATTGTCGAACGTAAGCCTCAAGTCGTCTATTAAAGATTCACGTGTCTGGTTTTAATGACCACATCGTCTACATATGCCTCCAATATTTTGCCGATTTGTGCTTCCAGGCATGTCTGAATCATGCGTTGATGGGTTGCACCGGCGTTTTTTATCCCGAAAGGCATGGTGTTAACAGAAGGGGCCGTATGGAGTGATGAATGCTGTTGCAGCTTGATCAAACTCCACCATCTAGATTTGATGGTATCCGGAGTATGCGTTGAGGAAACACAATGAGTCGTGTCCTGCGGTAGCGTCGATAATTTGATCGATGCAGGGAGGGGGAAGGGATCCTTGGGGCAAGCCTTGTTAAGGTCCTTGAAATCGACACATAGGCGCCAGGATTTGTCCTTCTTTGGTACCATCACCGGGTTAGCTAGCCTGTCCGGATGTTTTATTTCTCTAATGAATCTGGCCTTGAGTAACTTGGCTAGCTCTTCTCCCATGGCTTGTCGCTTAGGCTCTGAGAAACGCCGAAGAGTCTGCTTGACCGGCTTGAATCCCTTTAGAATGTTTCGGCTATGCTCGGCTAGCCTGCGTGGGATTCCTGGCATGTCTAAAGGATGCCAGGCGAAGATGTCCCAATTCTCACGCAAGAACTCCTGCAATGCGGCATCTGTTGTGGGGTTCAGCTGTGCCCCGATGGATGCTGTTTTTGTAGGGTCCGTTGGGTGGACCTGGAATTTGACTATTTCGTCCGCAGGTTTAAAAGAGGTGGACTTGCGTCTTTTGTTGAGTATAACGTCGTCCCTGTCCACTGTGGATCGTAGCGCAGTTAGTTCTTCGGCCGCGAGGGCTTCCAGAAATGCCTCGAGGGCCAATGCGGCAGTTTTATTTTTGGCGCGGAGTGCTGTGTCTTCGGACCTATAATTCTCCGGCGTGCCGAATACCACATCTAGTGTGATTTTTCCCGCACATCGTGCCTCCCGACTAGGGATGATTCCTCTGAAGGTCGTGCTGCTTTGCTCAATGCAGCTCTTGTCTATTTCCATTTTGCTAAGAGTCTCCCCGTAGATGAGGTTTAATCCGCTGCCACCGTCCATGAGCACTTTAGTAAGCTGGAAGCCGTCCATAATTGGACTAAGGACCAAAGCGGCTGGTGCTCGGGCTGTTCGGAATTGAGGTTCGTCACTGGCATTGAAGGTTATAGCTGTATCGTTCCATGGATTTATTGTTGCAATGTGGTAGACTTCGGTGAGGCTGCGGAGTGCTCGCTTGCGCCTATTATTTTAGGTGAAAGTCTCGAAGACTGTCAGTACTGTATTCTTATTTTCCACATGATGGTGCTCTATGGTATTGTTGATGAGGAGATCCTCGCCGCTCTTGGCCACATGTCGGAGTATCCAACATGCTCTAAGGCTATGTGTTGGCACGGTATCTGGTGTACAGTGAATTTTGCATGGCCCGTTGAGCCATCCCTCCAATACAGTTCCATGCCCTGTAGTGGGCTTTGGTTTCTTTGTAATTGGATCGGGTGACTTACGAGAGTACACCCTTTTAGTTCGTACGAAGGGTTTAGAGAGAGCCGGAGGATCCTAGAATTTTTTTTGGGTTTTCTAGGTGCTTTCTGTCACACAATACTTTTGTACTATGGCCGCCAAGTCAGCGAAGTGTGCTATGTCACGGCGACTTATGGCGTTGAGGATTACCTTGTCCGTGCAATTTTTGCAAAAGAATGAAATTGCGTCTTACTCGCGACAGTCCTTGACCTTCCTCATTACAAGGAGGAATCTGGCCCAATAATGATGTACTGTCTCTTGGGGCTCTTGTCTAATGTGGGAAAGATCACTTATGTGAGGTTGGGTGGGTAGATTTAGGTCCAAACAATGGCCCGTTCTGAGACCCAGGGGCAGAGGAGTTTACGAGCTTGGCAGTTCGGGCTCCGGGACGTTGCCCAATAGTTCTGGCCCGCTGTCCGATTCTAGGTTCAAAGCTTGGTCCATGCCCTCCCATAGACGGGTATCCGGCTCAGAGAGATCGGGAATCCGGACATAGTTTGTCCTCAAAATAGAGGAAGAATCGCTGCATTGCTCCTCCACCACCGCTATTTGATGGGTGACCGGCGGAGAGTTAATCTCCCTTTGGTCGGGTTTAAGCCTGATCCGATCATAGTCCGTAGCGACTCCCAAGGCGGCGATGCGATCCAAGAGCTCGTTCAAGGAAGAGATCTCCATTGGATCCATCTGCTCGGCGAATCCCGAACTAACGTGGAGGCTGTTTTTGATGACCCGAGAAGTTCTCGTCGGCGCGACGGCCGAACTGGCGGTCATGACGAAGCCGCCTAGTCGGAGAGTTTGGCCTACAGCCAGGGCTCCCCCAAAGATAATGTCCTTGACAGCAAGACGAGCCATCAAGCCTTATCGTGACGGCACAGTGGAACTCTCAATGAAAGCACGAATGTCGGTGTCAAAACCGGCGGATCTCGGGTAGGGGGTCTCGAACTATGTGTCTAAGGCTGATGGTAATAGGAGGCAGGGGACACAATGTTTACCCAAGTTTGGGTCCTCTCGATGGAGGTAATACCCTACTTCCTGCTTGATTGATCTTGATGATATGAGTATTACAAGAGTTGATCTACCAAGAGATCATAGAGGCTAAACCCTAGAAGCTAGCCTATGATTCTGATTGTTGTTTTCCTATGGACTAAACCCTCCGGTTTATATAGACACCGGAGGGGGCTAGGGTTACACAGAGTCGGTTACAAGGGAGGAGATCTACATATTCGAATTGCCAAGCTTGCCTTCCACGCAATGGAGAGTCCCACCCGGACACGTGACGAAGTCTTCAATCTTGTATCTTCATAGTCCAATAGTCCGGCCAATGTATATAGTCCGGCTGTCCGAGGACCCCCTAATCTAGGACTCCCTCATGCGCCGTCCTTGAAATCCACGGGGAACTAGTTTTCCATGACCTTCTCATGGCCATTGGCCACCTCGATGCTCAGCTTGTAGAGCTGCAAGAACTCAGCAGGCTCGCGGGTGCCGTCGTAGCGCGGAGGCAGGTCGGGCTTGAACTTGTCGGGCCAGGCGATGCTGCGCAGCTCATGGGTGAAGGCGTGGCAACCCATCATGGTCACTGGAGCCAGCCGTGGAGGCGGAGCCCGGTCTTGGTACCCAGGCACCACCGCCGCAGGCAGCGTGCAATCCTGACGTGGTGGTGCAGGGAGTGCAGGAGCGTCTTCTTGCACTCGAGGGGTCTCTTGGCAGCTTCTCTCTTCGTGCGCGGGCGCCCTGCACGGCGGGTCGCGCCACGGGGCTGCGCATCTCAGGGCAATGGCGGCGTCTTGATGTGGAGGTGGTGGAGGTTCTCCATGGGCTACATCTCCCGCAGCTGGAGGTGAGCAAGGCAGCGAGAGAGATGGTGTAGGAGAGCCCCCAGCGGTGCTGACGAGCTCGGCGATGCGGTCCAGCCAGTCTTCGTAGAGGTCGTCGACCGGGCGGTAACGCAGGAGCTTGCGTGCCATGAGCAACGCGGCCTGCGCGTCCGTGGGTGTGCGACGAGCATGGGACAACGAGCTGGCCTAAGTCAATGATGGGGTGACGAAGCTTGCTGCTCGTTTCCCACCGGGCCGGTGGCTGCGTTGGCAGTGGGTGATGGAGAACGGAAGGGAGGTCCGACAATGGGCGCCGTCTGAGAGACGCGAGCAGCTAGGGTGGCCCGGTGCTCAACATGGGCTCGGCGAGCATCAGCCATGGATGCGGTGAAGCAGTGGTACGTCGATCGTTGGGAGAAAGGCTTCAACGCACCCCTACCTGGTGCGCCAAATGTTGGATTGCGGGTTTCGGCTAACCCTTGAGGTTCTAACTCTGGGGTGCGCACGAAGAACACTCTCTCCCTAGCTTGCTCGCTCAACGATCTCATGGCCTAGCTCGACGAACCCGAGGAACAAGAGACACAAGGGTTTATACTAGTTTGGGCCACCTTGCGATGTAATACCCTACTCCAGTGTGGTGTTGGTGGATTGCCTCACGGGCTAAGGATGAACTAGTACAATGGGTGAATAGCCTCAGGAGGGGAGGTGTTCTTGAGATCGGTGAGCTGGTGGATGTGAGGATGGAATGGATCCGATCCCCCATCAGTTGATCCTTCCCTACAGTGGTGGCTAGTCCTATTTATAGAGGCCCTGGTCCTCTTCCCAAATGTTTGGTGGGAAGGGATCCCACAACGGCCAAGTTTGAAGGGAGACAACTAGTGCAAGCTGTCCTTACAGAGGGTGGTCTTTGCCTCCCAAAGGCTCTGGTGGTGACGCTGCTGTGGGCTCCATGGTGACCTCCTTCCTGCCGTCCTGCTGGTCTTGGTCTTGTTGCACCGATATGGAAACCTTTGCATGATGCCTCGGGACTCCTCGCCTATGCCTGCCTCTTTAGCACGAAAGAGGAAACTGGTACACTACGCCCGCTCGCGCCTGCCTGGCCTTGGTCGTCATGGCTCATGTCACGTGAATCTCGTGAGGTGCCCCTTGCATAGAGATCTCCACTCCTCAGGAGCTAGCCTAGTGAGGCTTCTCCTGCGGAGGTCTTGGTGTCGTCCGCCTCGCGAGGGTCTTGAGTGGTTGCTGCTGAAGATGGATCATACCAGGCCGTTGGTGGCGCCACGCACAAGCCCGCAGGAAGGCAAGTCTGGGCACCCCCGGTCACAGAACAACGACAATATTCATGCTCAACGCAATCACCAAATAACATTTATTTTGTTCCAACACTAATCCCGAAGGTAGAGGGAGTGTGCGATGGTGATCTTATCAACCTTGGAATTGCTTCCAACACACATCATCACCTCGCCCTTAACTAGTCTCTGTTCATTTGGCAACTCCTATTTCGAGTTACTAATCATATCAATTGAACCGGTATCAAATACCCTGGGGTTAATATGAACACTAGTAAAGTACACATCAATAATATGTATATCAAATATACCTTTTTTCACTTTGCCATTCTTCTTATTCGCCAAGTATTTGGAGTAGTTCCTCTTCCAGTGACCATTCCCTTTGCAGTATAAGCACTCAGTTTCAGGCTTAGGTCTAGCTTTGGGCTTCTTCACGGGAGTGGCAACTTGCTTGCCATTCTTCTTAAAGTTCCCTTTCTTTCCCTTGCCCTTTTTCTTGAAACTAGTGGTCTTGTTAACCATCAACACTTGATGCTATTTCTTGATTTCAGCATCGCGAAGAGCTTGGCATCGTTTTTGTCATCCCTTGCATATTATAGTTCATCACGAAGTTCTACTAACTTGGTGATAGTGACTAGAGAACTCTGTCAATCACTATCTTATTTGGAAGATTAACTCCCACTTGATTCAAGCGATTGTAGTACCCAGACATTCTGAGCACATGCTCACTAGCTGAGCTATTCTCCTCCATCTTGTAGGCAAAGTACTTGTAACATCCCAAATTTTTAATTTGGAATGTTATGCATTAGATCATCATGCATATCATATTTTCTTGCATTTTGGTCGATCCTAGAAATTTCACGCAACTCAAGGACCTTCGGAGAGAGTTGGAGATTTCGTTATTTTCATATTTGAGAGTTTTCTCAAATTTGAAAAGAGGATCATTAGATTTATTTATTTCATCTTCAATTATTTTTCTGATATTAAAAAAATATAAGAGAGGGAATAATATGACTTTCCCAAATTTAAGAGAAATGAAGATTTAATGAATAGGTCAAATTTTGGTTTTGCCGGAGTTTATTTGCATTTCATTTGGATAGGGAAAAATGCGCGTTTTCGAAAATTGCATTTTAGGCCCGGAGAAAAGTTCATTTTGCTCGACTCATTTTTAGGAGTCGGGGAAAATTTACTTTAGAATTTTTGGAGTTCGTTTAGTTTTCTTTTTCTTTGTTTTTCTGCGCGCGAAACTATTTAAAAAAAATCTTGCAGCGCCCTAGGCCAAGGCCCAGCCAGCAGCCGGCCAGCCAGGCCATCGCCCGCGCCGCGCGCGCCAGGCGCCAGGAGGCTGCCGCCGCCGCCCCTTTTGGAGTCCTAGTAGGACTTTAGTCCTACTCCATTTCCTCTTTTACCTTTCCTATTCCTACTCTATTTCTTGTCCCCTACCCCAAGAAAACCCCTCCCCTCACCAATATAAATACCCCCACACCCCCCCTCTCCTCACATCAAAACCAAAGCCTCTCTCCTCCTAAGCTGCAGCAAGCAGTAGCGCGCAGCCCCAAGCCGCCGCCGCCCTTAGCCGCCGCCGCCGCCCTTAGCCGCCGCCGCCCGGAGCCCGCCTCCCGAGGTAGCCGCGCCTCTCTTTTTCTTCCCCGGTCCGGTTTTTCCTAAAAGAACCATTCCGTTTTCCCTCAGATTCTTTTCTTTTTCTTCTGGTTTTTGTTTCGGTTTTCTTCCGAAACCCTAGATCGGCTTTCAGTTTCTTTTCGGTTTCTTTTCCGAAAACCCTAGATCGGTTTTCATTCTTCTATCGGACCGTTCGTCTCAACGAATGTGATCACCGATTCTTTCTCGGTTAACGAACGTCCGTTCGTTTAACCGTTCTTCGTTTTCTTTTCGTCGGATTTATTCTGCGATCGTGATCTCAAATCCGATCCTCGTTCTAGTCTTTCTTCTCGCTCGTTTATCGGAATCAGGTGATTCAAATGCCTGGAGTTTCGTCTCAAAACCGCTGTTCCATCTAATCAACTTAAACAAGTTTTTGCCCCGGTAAAATTTGACCTAGTTTCAACTTGCTAGAACCGAGTTGTTTTCTTCCGCCGTTTGTTATCCGGTTCTTTGTTCGGTTCGTTCTTTCTTTGCAACCGGAGTTCTTAAGTTGAACTTTCTGGTTCGTTCTCTTGTTCGAGTTGTACCTGTGCATTAGATGAGTACTTATTGTTTGCTTGTTGTTTGTCTGCGATAGATCACCTGGATTGCGCCGCTTGTTACTTCGAAACCCTAGGTCTCGCGGATCATCAGCAAGGCAAGTAACACTTTGATCATACCTTTTCTACAACCCATGTTTTATTGCATTAGATCAATCCTCTCACATTGCATGATTAGGATCTAATTAAATTGTGGGATGGGAAGTAGATGAGGTAGTACCTATCACCTGTATTATTATGAAACATTTGGGAGTTACTTCTACGTTTGCTTATTGTGCCATGCTATGCTAGTAGACGTGGATTGGGTGAGTGATATCCATGACAGATGTGAGTTGATAATTTTAATGGTTTATCTAAGGTGGCAACTTAAACACACATCTGGGTGGATTGAGGCACCTGATGTCTATCAGGACTTGCCTGTTTTTATTTTGGACCGCCACCCAGGCTCAAAGGGATCATAAGATCTTTCATGCTAGAAACTTCCATGTGCAGCCACAAGCCATTATGGGCTCTGGCATAGTTGACTAAGTTGTGCGAACTCTTACAGTGGTAGACTAGCAGATGTAGGGGATGTAGGTGTACCAGTCTACCCGATCGTAAGGTGCTAGCGCTTCTGAAAGGCTATGTCTCGGTCATCCGTCTTCTCAAACACCATGTAGTGCGAGAAACCAAACGGGGGCGATCGAGTCTTGTGGGGAAAAGTGCGCAAACCTCTGCAGAGTGTACAAACTAATCATGATTAGCCGTGTCCCCGGTCATGGACATCTTGAGTATCTAGTACTTGAATATCATGTGAATCTCATCATGTTACTTCTAATTAATGTTGTTGGGTTTTAATTGTTCACTTAATTGGGATCGGAATGCTGTTAACCATTCTCGATGTTTCACAACCACCATGATAGTTAAATAAATTTATTCCTTTGCAGTACGGAAAAACTGGCTTTACGCAAAAACTGTAAACATAGAGCTTTCCATCAGCCATATATGCATATAGTATAGCTGTTTCATTCCATTACTCTCTATGTGTTACTTTGCCAGCATATTCCATGTGCTGACCCGTTTTCGGGCTGCAACTTCTCATGTTGCAGACTTTTCAGACGACGAGTAAGGTGCTTTTAGGTCGTGTTTCTATACTCAGTGATGCCGTTGGAGTTGATGGACCCATTTATCTTCCGAGTCTTCCGCTGTTATCGACATTTGATGGCCTTAAGCCATATTTATTGTAATAAGTTCTCTTTGAGACAACGATGTAATAAGTGTGTGATTGCCACTCTGCTATAAATCCTTCGATGTACTATGTGGTGTCAGCATTACTGATCCAGGGATGACACCTGAGCATAGAGCACTTGATCCATTCGGGTCGGGTCGCCATAGAGAATGGTATCAGAGCACACGCTGACTGTAGGACACGACCACTAAGTTAAAGCCATAGAATACCATTCTCTTCTCATTTTCTAACTCCTCATCTTTTCTACTCTTTTAGGATGACGCACGCGAAGATTAAGTACGCTCAACCGGATGAAGGCACACCATTTGGATTGCACTTGAAGGAAGTCACCAAGTACCTGAACATTGTATTACCAAGCTTCACGGGAACCTTCAACGCCACTCTGCCTGAAGAGGAGCGCTGGAAGATTCAAGCTCACGTTCCGGGAAGAACATTCGCGCCAATCACGAAGCCTATAGATAGTGTTTTCAATGCACCAACCTGGAGTCTGGGAAGGAGCATGGCAGCTCATATCACCATAGGACGCATTGGAGAAGTTTATCAAGAAGACCTTAAGGACACTATCTACCAGATTTGCGGACGCCGAGATGAACAATGGGAGTTAGTCAGCACCAAGAAGGATAGATCCATTGCATCTTTCATCCAGGAGTTAAACCAGCACATTCGACGCCACGAGAACCAGATGTGCAATGATATGATAGAGTTGAAGAATGCAAAGGCAAGGATCATCGAGCTAGAAGGAGAACTGAAGTCTACACGCAAGGACTACATGGAAGATATCGTAGCTCTAGCGAGACACAATGGCGATCTTAAGCAGGAGATTGAAGAACTCAAGAGGAAGTTAGCAACCACGGAGGAAGACGAGTACATCGCATGTCCGGACAACTACATCATCATCGACGACACCGATTCGGATCCAAGTGAACCCGACTTTGAAGACAAAGCTGGAGCAGATATCATGGAGTCTTCCACCGGTTCAAATTTCTAGATGACCACCAAATAGTAGTAGTATTCCCCCCCATGTAAACATTAGTTCGAGCACTTTTGTGATAGTTAGACCATTTGTAAGCCCTTGTTTGATTGAATGAAGTGATTTTGTGTGCATTTGCACATGTGCATTGGGGTAGTGTTTTCCCTTTAGACCTCACTCTATTTTTAAATCTCGTCTCTTCTAAACCCTCAGATGCCTCCAACCCAAGCTCTTAGGACACCAATGCTAGTAAGCTCGCCAGGAGCAGAGTACATGGCCAGACAAGGATGTTTCCAAGTGCCATTAAGTATAGGAAGGCATGTTTTCCCAATGGATTTAATTATTCTGGAATCCCATGGTCTGGATGTGATTCTTGGTATGGATTGGCTGTCGATGTATGGAGGAAACATCGATTGCGCTAGTAAGACAATTTTGCTTACCACACCAGAAGGAAGAAGGATCAAGTATGTATCCTGGCATGTGCCAAACATGACACAAGTAAATTCCTTAATAGGAGTTGTGCAGGAGGAAGTACCAGTGGTAAAGGATTTTCCTGATGTATTTCCTGAGGAATTGCCAGGCATGCCACCGGATAGAGACATTGAGTTTTTGATTGAGTTATTGCCAGGTATAGGCCCAATATCGAAGCGACCGTACCGGATGCCAGCAAAGGATTTGGTGGAAATTAAGAACCAAATTAAGGAGTTATTGGATAAAAGTTACATTCGCCCAAGTTCTTCGCCTTGGGGATCACCCGTACTTCTAGTGGAAAAGAAGGATGGATCATTAAGGATGGTTGTAGATTATCGGGGATTGAATGAAGTAACCATCAAGAACAAGTACCCACTGCCAATGATCAACGATCTGTTTGATCGGTTGCAAGGAGCTAAAGTGTTTTCCAAGATCGATTTGCGATCAGGCTACCATCAATCGAAGATTCAGGAGCAGGACATACCTAAGAAAGCATTCACCACAAGATATGGACTGTATGAGTATACCGTTATGTCATTTGGATTGACTAACGCACCTGCCTATTTTATGAACCTGATGAACAAAGTGTTTATGGAGTTTTTGGATAAGTTCGTCGTAGTGTTCATTGATGACATCCTGGTTTATTCAAAGGATGAAGAGGAGCATAAGGAACATTTGTGTTTGGTTTTGGAGAAACTAAGGGAACATCTGTTATACGCCAAATTCAGCAAATGTGAGTTTTGGTTGAAGGAAGTTGGATTCCTCGGACACGTTATATCCGGAGAAGGTATAGCAGTTGACCCCACTAAGGTTGAGACAGTAACCGAACGGGAAGCACCAACAACAGTTGGAGAGATCCGGAGTTTTCTTGGACTCGCAGGATACTACCGGAGATTTATTGAGAATTTCTCAAAGATTGCAAAGCCTATGATGGAGTTGTTGAAGAAGGATACTAAGTTCAAATGGACTGAGGAGTGTGAGGCTAGTTTCCAGGAGTTGAAGAAACGTTTGGTTACCTCACCAGTATTGATTTTGCCAGATCAGACCAAGGATTATGAGGTGTATTGCGGCGCTTCACGTCGAGGACTTGGAGCAGTGCTTATGCAGGAAGGAAGAGTTGTTTCGTATGCTTCACGGCAACTGAAGCCTCATGAGTTAAATTATGCCACACATGATTTGGAGTTAGCAGCTGTAGTGCATGCATTGAAAACTTGGAGAGATTTCCTCATTGGAAATCATTGTGAGGTGTACACGGATCACAAGAGTTTGAAGTACATTTTCACGCAGAAAGAGTTGAACCTCAGACAAAGGAGATGGTTGGAGCTCATCAAGGATTATGACATGAGATTGCATTACCATCCCGGAAAAGCTAATGTAGTAGCTGACGCATTGAGCCGTAAGAGCCATGTCAATACTCTAATGACGGGGAAAATACCCAAGGAGTTAGCAGAAAACCTTCGTGAGTTATGTTTGGAAATAGTTCTGAGAGGCTATGTAGCAGCCTTGGAGATTCAGTCAACATTGATGGATAAAATCAGAGAAGCCCAGAAATCTGACAAGGAGATTGCTACTATAAAAGAGAAATTGAGCGAAGGAAAAGCAAAGGGATTTCGTGAGGATGAACACGATACCCTATGGTTTGAGGACCGTGTTTATGTGCCCAATGACCCGGAGATCAGGAAGTTGATTTTGCAAGAGGCACATGATTCACCGTATTCGATTCACCCAGGGAATACCAAGATGTATTTGGATTTGAAGGAAACATTCTGGTGGACCGGAATGAAGAAGGATATTGCAGCATATGTAGCAGTTTGTGACGTATGTCAGAGAGTAAAGGCAGAGCATCAGAAGCCAGCAGGATTGTTACAACCATTGCCGATACCCGAGTGGAAGTGGGATAAGATAGGCATGGATTTTATCACAGGACTACCCAGGATGAAAGCAGGCTATGACTCGATATGGTAGTAGTTGATCGTTTGACAAAGGTAGCACATTTTATTCCAGTTAAGACCACTTACACTAGTGCTAAGTTGGCAAAGATATACATGACTAGGATAATTTGTTTGCATGGAGTTCTGGGGAGTATCGTATCAGATAGAGGAACCCAATTTACCTCAAAGTTTTGGAATCAGTTGCATGAAACTTTAGGAACTAGACTAGAGTTCAGCACAGCTTTTCATCCGCAGACGGATGGACAGACCGAGAGAGTCAATCAGATTTTGGAAGATATGCTGAGAGCTTGTGCACTAGATTATGGATCTAGTTGGGACGATAACTTGCCGTATGCGGAGTTTTCCTACAACAATAGCTATCAAACCAGTTTGAAGATGGCACCTTTCGAAGCTTTATACGGAAGGAGGTGCAAGACACCGTTGTCATGGGACGAAGTTGGAGACCGTCAATTCTTTGGACCAGATTTGATTAAGGAGTCTGAACGGAAAGTTAAGTTGATTCGCGATAGGCTCAAGGTAGCCCAGTCCAGGCAGAAGAGCTACGCAGATTCTAAACGCAAGGAGACAGTTTACGAAACCGGAGACAGAGTTTATCTTCGAGTATCCCCACTTCGAGGAGTTAAGCGCTTTGGAGTTAAGGGAAAATTAGCACCGCGTTTCGTTGGACCGTATAAGATCTTGCAACGTATGGGAGAAGTCGCTTATAAGTTGGAATTACCAGAGGGACTGTCAGGAGTTCATGACGTATTCCATGTTTCTCAGCTGAAGAAATGTCATGCCGAGATGGCGGAGGTACCGCTAAGAGATACCGTGCCACTCGAAGCCATTCAGTTGAAAGACGACTTAACATATGAGGAGAAGCCAGTCAAGATTCTCGATTATGCCAGTAGAGTTACTCGCAGCAAGGTTATCAAGTTTTGCAAAGTTCAGTGGAATCACCACTCAGAGGATGAAGCCACCTGGGAAAGAGAAGAAGATTTGCTTAAGGACCACCCTCACCTATTTTCTAGCCAACCCGAATCTCGAGGGCGAGATTCGTCTTAAGGGGGGTAGGTTTGTAACATCCCAAATTTTTAATTTGGAATGTTATGCATTAGATCATCATGCATATCATATTTTCTTGCATTTTGGTCGATGCTAGAAATTTCACGCAACTCAAGGACCTTCGGAGAGAGTTGGAGATTTCGTTATTTTCATATTTGAGAGTTTTCTCAAATTTGAAAAGAGGATCATTTGATTTATTTATTTCATCTTCAATTATTTTTCCGATATTAAAAAAATATAAGAAAGGGAATAATATGACTTCCCAAATTTAGGAGAAATGAAGATTTAATGAATAAGTCAAATTTTGGTTTTGCCGGAGTTTATTTGCATTTCATTTGGATAGGGAAAAATGCGCGTTTTCGAAAATTGCATTTTAGGCCCGGAGAAAAGTTCATTTTGCTCGACTCATTTTTAGGACTCGGGGAAAATTTACTTTAGAATTTTTGTAGTTCGTTTAGTTTTCTTTTTCTTTGTTTTTCTACGCGCGAAACTATTTAAAAAAAATCTTGCAGCGCCCTGGGCCAAGGCCCAGCCAGCAGCCGGCCAGCCAGGCCATCGCCCGCGCCGCGCGCGCCAGGCGCCAGGAGGCTGCCGCCGCCGCCCCTTTTGGAGTCCTAGTAGGACTTTAGTCCTACTCCGTTTCCTCTTTTTTCTTTCCTATTCCTACTCTATTTCTTGTCCCCTACCCCAAGAAACCCCTCCCCTCACCAATATAAATACCCCCACACCCCCCCTCTCCTCACATCAAAACCAAAGCCTCTCTCCTCCTAAGCCGCAGCAAGCAGCAGCGCGCAGCCCCAAGCCGCCGCCGCCCTTAGCCGCCGCCGCCCGGAGCCCGCCTCCCGAGGTAGCCGCGCCTCTCTTTTTCTTCCCCGGTCCGGCTTTCCTAAAAGAACCGTTCCATTTTCTTTCAGATTCTTTTCTTTTTCTTCCGGTTTTTGTTTCGGTTTTCTTCCGAAACCCTAGATCGGTTTTTCAGTTCCTTTTCGGTTTCTTTTCCGAAAACCCTAGATCAGTTTTCGTTCTTCTATCGGACCGTTCGTCTCAACGAATGTGATCACCGATTCTTTCTCGGTTAACGAACGTCTGTTCGTTTAACCGTTCTTCGTTTTCTTTTCGTCGGATTTATTCTGCGATCGTGATCTCAAATCCGATCCTCGTTCTAGTCTTTCTTCTCGCTCGTTTATCGGAATCAGGTGATTCAAACGCCTGGAGTTTCGTCTCGAAACCGCCGTTCCGTCTAATCAACTTAAACAAGTTTTTGCCCCGGTAAAATTTGACCTAGTTTCAACTTGCTAGAACCGAGTTGTTTTCTTCCGCCGTTTGTTATCCGGTTCTTTGTTCGGTTCGTTCTTTCTTTGCAACCGGAGTTCTTAAGTTGAACTTTCTGGTTCGTTCTCTTGTTCGAGTTTTACCTGTGCATTAGATGAGTACTTATTGTGTGCTTGTTGTTTGTCTGTGATAGATCACCTGGATTGCGCCGCTTGTTACTTCGAAACCCTAGGTCTCGCGGATCATCAGCAAGGCAAGTAACACTTTGATCATACCTTTTCTACAACCCATGTTTTATTGCATTAGATCAATCCTCTCACATTGCATGATTAGGATCTAATTAAATTGTGGGATGGGAAGTAGATGAGGTAGTACCTATCACCTGTATTATTATGAAATCTTTGGGAGTTACTTCTACATTTGCTTATTGTGCCATGCTATGCTAGTAGACGTGGATTGGGTGAGTGATATCCATGACAGATGTGAGTTGATAATTTTAATGGTTTATCTAAGGTGGCAACTTAAACACACATCTGGGTGGATTGAGGCACCTGATGTCTATCAGGACTTGCCTGTTTTTATTTTGGACCGCCACCCAGGCTTAAAGGGATCATAAGATCTTTCATGCTAGAAACTTCCGTGTGCAGCCACAAGCCATTATGGGCTCTGGCATAGTTGACTAAGTTGTGCGAACTCTTACAGTGGTAGACTAGCAGATGTAGGGGATGTAGGTGTACCGGTCTACCCGATCGTAAGGTGCTAGCGCTTCTGAAAGGCTATGTCTCGGTCATCCGTCTTCTCAAACACCATGTAGTGCGAGAAACCAAATGGAGGCGATCGAGTCTTGTGGGGAAAAGTGCGCAAACCTCTGCAGAGTGTACAAACTAATCATGATTAGCCGTGTCCCCGGTCATGGACATCTTGAGTATCTAGTACTTGAATATCATGTGAATCTCATCATGTTACTTCTAATTAATGTTGTTGGGTTTTAATTGTTCACTTAATTGGGATCGGAATGCTGTCAACCATTCTCGATGTTTCACAACCACCATGATAGTTAAATAAATTTATTCCTTTGCAGTAGGGAAAAACTGGCTTTATGCAAAAACTGTAACCATAGAGCTTTCCACCAGCCATATATGCATATAGTATAGCTGTTTCATTCCATTACTCTCTATGTGTTACTTTGCCAGCATATTCCATGTGCTGACCCGTTTTCGGGCTGCAACTTCTCATGTTGCAGACTTTTCAGACGACGAGTAAGGTGCTTTTAGGTCGTGGTTCTATACTCAGTGATGCCGTTGGAGTTGATGGACCCATTTATCTTCCGAGTCTTCCGCTGTTATCGACATTAGATGGCCTTAAGCTATATTTATTGTAATAAGTTCTCTTTGAGACAACGATGTAATAAGTGTGTGATTGCCACTCTACTATAAATCCTTCGATGTACTGTGTGGTGTCAGCATTACTGATCCAGGGATGACACCTGAGCACAGAGCACTTGATCCATTCGGGTCGGGTCGCCACAGAGAATGGTATCAGAGCACACGCTGACTGTAGGACACGACCACTAAGTTAAAGCCATAGAATACCATTCTCTTCTCATTTTCTAACTCCTCATCTTTTCTACTCTTTTAGGATGACGCACGCGAAGATTAAGTTCGCTCAACCGGATGAAGGCACACCATTTGGATTGCACTTGAAGGAAGTCACCAAGTACCTGAACATTGGATTACCAAGCTTCACGGGAACCTTCAACGCCACTCTGCCTGAACAGGAGCGCTGGAAGATTCAAGCTCATGTTCCGGGAAGAACATTCGTGCCAATCACGAAGCCTATAGATAGTGTTTTCAATGCACCAACCTGGAGTCTGGGAAGGAGCATGGCAGCCTAGCGGTGCATCAAGGACATAATTCTTCTGTGCAGCAATCAGGATAATCCTCAGATCACGGACCCAGTCCGCATCATTGCTACTATCATATTTCAACTTAGTTTTCTCTTGGAACATATCAAAATAAGGGAGCTATATCGCGAGCTATTGATCTACAACATAGATTTTGAAATACTATTAGGACTAAGTTCATGATAAATTAAGTTCAATTAATCATATTACTTAAGAACTCCCATTTAGATAGACATCCCTCAAGTCATCTAAACGATACGTGAACCAAATCAACTAAACCATGTCTGATCATCACGTGAGATGGAGTAGTCATCAATGGTGAACATCTCTATGTTAATCGTATCTACTATATGATTCACGTTCGACCTTTAGGTCTCGAGTGTTCCAAGGCCATGTCTGTACATGCTAGGATTGTCAAGTTTAACCCGAGTATTACGCATGTGCAAAACTGTCTTGCACCCGTTGTTTGTGAACGTAGAGCTTATCACACCCGATCATCACGTGGTGTGTCAGCACAACGAACTGTCACAACGGCGCATACTCGGGGAGAACACTTATACCTTGAAATTTTGGTGAGGGATCATCTTATAATGCTTCTGACGTAATAAGCAAAATAAGATGCATAAAAGATAAACATCACATGCAATCAAAATATGTGACATGATATGGCCATCATCATCTTGTGCCTTTGATCTCTATCTCCAAAGCACCATCATGATCTCCATCGTCACCAGCTTGACACCCTGATCTCCATCGTAGCGTTATGGACGTATCGCCAACTATTTCTTCTACAAGTTCGCTAACGCATAGTGATAAAGTAACCCAATTACATGTCGTTTGCATTTCATACATTAAAGCGACAACCATAAGGCTCCTGCCACTTGCCGATAACTTTTACAAAACATGATCATCTCATACAATAACGTATATCACATAATGTCTTGGCCATATCACATCACAACATGCCCTGCAAAAACAAGTTAAACACTCTCTACTTTGTTGTTGCAAGTTTTACGTGGCTGCTACGGGCTTCTAGTAAGAACCGTTGTTACCTACGCATCAAAACCACAATGGTCATTTATCAAGTTTGCTATTTTAAACTTCAACAAGGACCGGCCGCAGTCAAATTCATTTCAACTGAAGTTGGAGAAACAGAAATCCGCCAGCCACCTTTATGCAAAACTAGTTGCATGTCTATTGGTGGAACCGGTCTCATGAACGTGGTCATGTAAGGTTGGTCCGGGCTGCTTCATCCAGCAATATCGCCGAATCAAAATAAGACACTGGTGGTAAGCAGTATGACGATCACTGCCCACAACTCTTTGTGTTCTACTCGTGCATATCATCTAGACATAGACTTGGCTCTGATGCCACTATTGGGGAACATAGCATGCAATTTCAAAAAAAATCCTACGCTCATGCAAGATCTATCTAGGAGATGCATAGCAACGAGAGGTGGAGAGTGTGTCCACGTACCCTCGTAGACCGAAAGTGGAAGCGTTTGACAATGCAGTTGATGTAGTCGAACTTCTTCTCACTCCGACCAATCAAGCACCGAACGTAAGGCACCTCCGAGTTCTGCACACGTTCAGCTCGATGACGTTCCTCGAACTCTTGATCCAGCAAAGTGTCGAGGGAGAGTTTCGTCAGCACGACGGCGTGGTGACGGTGATGGTGAAGTGATCCATGCAGGGCTTCGCCTAAGCACTACGACAATATGACCGTAGGCGTAAACTGTGGAGGGGGGTGCCGCACAGGGCTAGGAATCAATGTTATGTGTTCTAGCGGTGCCCCCACATATATATAGGTGGGAGAGGGAGAGGGGCAGCAAGGGGCGCCCCTAGTAGGAGTAATCCTACTTGGGCACGTCCCACAAGTCGGCCTCCCCCCGCTTCCATAAGTGTCGGAGGGGGAAGGAAAGAGAGGGGTGAGGGGAAGGAAAGGGGGAGGCCGAATCCTCTCCTTTCCTTCTCCCTTCCCTTCTTTTCCTTCTCCTCCTATTCGGCCTATAGGGGGCGCACTAGCCCCATAGGGGCTGGTCTGTCCCTCTCTTGGCCCATTAGGCCCATATAGTTTGTCGGGGGTTGCCCGGAACCCCTTCCGGTGACCCGATATATACCCGGTACCCCCGGAACACTTCCGGTGTCCAAATACTATCGTCTTATATATGAATCTTTACCTCTCGACCATTTTGAGACTCCTAGTCATGTCTATGATCTTATCCAGGACTCCGAACAACATTTGGTCACCGAATCACATAACTCATATAATACAAAATCGTCATCGAACGTTAAGCGTGCGGACCCTACGGGTTCGAGAACTATGTAGATATGACCGAGCACCTCTCTGGTCAATAACCAATAGTGGGACCTGGATGCTCATATTGGCTTCTACATATTCTTATAATATCTTTATCGGTCAAACCATTATGATAACATACCTTATTCCCTTTGCCCATCGGTATGTTACTTGCCCGAGATTTGATCGTCGGTATCCACATACCTAGTTCAATCTCGTTATCGACAAGTCTCTTTACTCGTTCTGTAATACATCATCTTGTAACTAATTCATTAGTCACTTTGCTTGCAAGGCTTCTTATGATGTGCATTGCCGAGAGGGCCCAGAGATACCTCTCCGATACTTGGATTGAAAAATCCAAACTAGATCTATGCCAACCCAACAAACACCTTCAGAGATGCCTGTAGAGCATCTTTATAATCACCCAATTGCGTTGTGACATTTGATAGGACACAAGGTATTCCTTTGGCATCTGGGAGTTGTATAATCTCATAGTCGAAGGAATATGTATTTGACATGAAGAAAGCAATAGCAATAAAACTGAACGATCAATATGCTAAGCTAACGGATGGGTCTTATCCATCACATCATTCTCCGAATGATGTGATCCCGTTCATCAAATGACAACACATGTCTACGGTTAGGAAACTTAACCATCTTTGATTAACCAGCTAGTCTAGTAGAGGCTTACTAGGGACACGGTGTTTTGTCTATGTATCCACACATGTATCAAGTTTCCAATTAATACAATTCTACCATGAATAATAAACATTTATCATGCTATAAGGAAAATATAAAATAACAACTTTATTATTACCTCTAGGGCATGTTTCCTTCACATTCTCCTAATGATGTGATCCTGTTATCAAATGAGAACTCATGTCCATGGTTAGGAAACCTTAACCATCTTTGATGGACAAGCTAGTCAAGTAGAGGCTTACAAGAGACATGGTATTTGTTTATGTATTCACACATGTATTTAAGTTTCCGATCAATACAATTCTAGCATGAATAATAAACCTTTATCATGAATAAGGAAATATAATATAACAACTTTATTATTTCCTCCAGGGCATATTTCGTTCAGTCCTATCAAGCGTCTTGATCTATCTCTATAGATCTTGATGCCCAATATATAAGCAGCTTCACCGAGGCCTTTCATTCAAAAATTCTTATTCCAGTATCCTTTTATGCTATCCATAAATTCGGTATCATTTTCAATCAACAATATGTCATCCACATATAATATTAGAAATGCTACAGAGCTCCCACTCACTTTCTTGTAAGTACAGGCTTCACCATAAGTTTGTATAAAACCATATGCTTTGATCACCGCATCAAAGTGTATATTCCAACTCCGAGATGCTTGCACCAGTCCATAGATGGATCACTGGAGTTTGCACACTTTGTTAGCACCTTTAGGATCGTCAAAACCTTCTAGTTGTATCATATACAACTCTTCTTTAAGAAATCCATTAAGGAATGCAGTTTTGACATCCATTTACCAGATTTCATAATTATAAAATGCGACAATTGCTAACATGATTTAGACTAACTTAAGCATTGATATAGGCGAGAAGGTCTCATCATAGTTAACACCTTGAACTTGTCGAAAACCTTCCGCGACAAGTCGAGCTTTATCGATGGTGACATTACCATCGGCGTCGGTCTTCTTCTTGAAGATCCATTTATTCTTAATGGCTTGCCGATCATCTGGAAAGTCCACCAAATTCCACACTTTGTTCTTATACATGGATACTATCACAGATTTTATGGCCTCAAGCCATTTACCGGAATTTGGGCTCATCATAGCTTCTTCATAGTTCGTAGGCTCATCATGATCTAGTAACATGACTTCCAGGACAGGATTACCATACCACTCTGGTGCGGAACGTGCTCTGTTCAACCTACGAGGTGAGGTAGTAACTTGATCTGAAGTTTCATGATCATCATCATTAACTTCCACTCTAGTTGGTATAGGCATCACGAGAACGGATTTCTCTAATGTGCTACTTTCCAAATTGAGAGAAGGTACAATTACCTCATCGAGTTCTACTTTCCTACCACTCACTTCTTTCGAGAGAAACTCCTTCTCTAGAAATGTTCCATTCTTGAAAAAAAATCTTGCCTTAAGATCTGTGGTAGAAGGAGTACCCAATTGTTTCCTTAGGGTATCCTATGAAGTCGCACTTCTCAGATTTGGGTTCGAGCTTATCAGGCTGAAGCCTTTCGACATGAGTGTCGCAACCCCAAACTTCTAAGAAATGACAGCTTAGGTTTCTTTCCAAACCATAGTTCATACGGTGTCATCTCAACGGATTTATATGGTGCCCTATTTAACATGAATGCGGCTGTCTCTAATGCATAACACAAAACGATAGTGGTAAATAGGTAAGAGACATCATAGAACACACCATATCTAACAAAATACGGTTATGATGTTCAGACACACCGTTACGCTGTGGTGTTCCAGGTGGCGTGAGTTGTGAAACTATTCCACATTGTTTTAGATGAAGGCCAAACTCGTAACTCAAATATTTGCCTTCGCGATCAGATCATAGCAACTTTATTTTCTTGTTACGATGATTCTCCACTTTACTCTGAAATTCTTCAAACTTTTCAAATGTTTTAGACTTGTGTTTCATCAAGTAGATATACCCCATACCTACTTAAATCATCCGTGAAGGTGAGAAAATAACGATACCCGTCGCGAGCTTCAACACTCATCGGACCACATACATCGGTATGTTTATTTCCAATAAGTTATTAGCTCGCTCCATTGTTCCGGAGAACAGAGTTTTAGTCATCTTACCCATGAGGCATGGTTCTCTAGTATCAAATGATTCATAATCAAGTGATTCCAAAAGTCCATCCGCATGGAGTTTCTTGATGCGCTTTACACCAATATGACCTAAACGGCAATGCCACAAATATGTTGCACTATCATTATGAAGTTTGCATCTTTTGGCATCAATATTATGAATATGTGTATCACTATGATCGAGATTCAATAAACCATTTGCATTAGGTGTATGACCATAGAAGGTTTTATTCATGTAAACAGAACAACAATTATTAAATTAAATGAATAAATGTATTGCAATTAAAATGATCAAATCATATTCATGCTTAACGCAAACACCAAATAACATTTATTTAGGTTCAACACTAATCCCGAAGGTAGAGGGAGTGTGCGATGGTGATCGTATCAACCTTGGAATCATTTCCAACACACATCGTCATATGTTTATTCTATAACTCCTATTTCGAGTTACCAATCATAGCAACTGAACCAGTATCAAATACCTAGGGGATACTAGGAATATTAGTAAGGCACACATCAATAACATGTACATCAAATATAATTTTGTTCACTTTGCCATCCTTCTTATCCACCAAGTATTTGGGACAGTTCTGCTTCCAGTGACCAATCCCTTTGTAGTAGAAGCACTCAGTTTCAGGCTTCGGTCCAACTTTGGGCTTCTTCACAGGGGTGACAACTTGCTTTCCATTGTTCTTGAAGTTCCCTTTATTTCCCTTGGCCTTTTTCTTGAAACTAGTGGTCTTGTTAACCATCAACACTTGATGTTCTTTCTTGATCTCCACTTTCACCAATTTCAGCATCGTGAAGAGCTCAGGAATCGTTTTCATCATCCCTTGCATATTATAGTTCATCACGAAGTTCTAGTAGCTTGGTGATAATGACTAGAGAACTCTATCAATCACTATCTTATCTGGAAGATTAACTCCCACTTGATTCAAGTGGTTGTAGTACCCAGTCATTCTGAGCACATGCTCAGTAGTTGACCTATTCTCTTCCATCTTGTAGGAAAAGTATTTGTAATAGGTCTCATATCTCTCGATATGGGCATGAGTCTACCAATTTCAGCTCTTGGAACATCTCATATGTTGTGCGGCTTTCAAAATGTTTTTGAAGTCCTTTTTCTAAGCCATAAATCATGGCGCACTAAACTATTAAGTAGTCATAATGTCGAGCTTGCCAAATATTCATAACGTCTGCATCTTCTCCTGCAATAGGTCTTTCACCTAGCGGTGCATCAAGGACATAATTCTTCTATGCAGCAATGAGTATAATCCTCAGATCACTGACCCAGTCCGCATTATTGCTACCATCATCTTTCAACTTAGTTTTCTCTAGGAACATATCAAAAAGAGCTAAATTGCGAGCTATTGATCCACAACATAGATATGCAAAACTATAAGACAAAGTTCATGATAAATTAAGTTCAATTAATCAAATTACTTAAGAACTCCCACTTAAATAAAGATCCCTTAAGTTATCTAAGTGATACATGATCCAAACCAACTAACCCATGTCTGATCATCACGTGAGATGGGGAAGTCATCAATGGTGAACTTCTCTATGTTGATCATATCTACTATATGACTCATGTTCGACCTTTCGGTCTCCAGTGTTCAGAGACCATGTCCGTACATGCTAGGCTTGTCAAGTTTAACCCAAGTATTCTACATGTGCAAAACAGTCTTACACCCGTTGTATGTGAACGTAGAGTCTATCACACCCGATCATCACGTGGTGTCTCGAAACGACGAACTACAGCAACGGTGCATACTCAGGGAGAACACTTTTATATTGAAAGTAAGTGAAGGGATCATCTTATAATGCTACCGCCGTTCTAAGCAAAATAAGATGCATAAAAGATAAACATCACATGCAATCAAAATATGTGACATGATACGACCATCATCTTGTGCTTTTGATCTCCATCTCCAAAGCATCGTCGTGATCTCCATCGTCACCAGCTTGACACCTTGATCTCCATCGTAGCGTCGTTGCGTCATGGTCGTCACACCAACTATTCCTTCTACAACTATCGCTAACGCATAGTGATAAAGTAAAGCAATTACATGGCACTTGCACTTCATACAATAAAGAGACAACCCTAAGGCTCCTTCCTATTGTCGATATGGCAAAACATGATCATCTCATACATCAACATATATCACATCATATCTTGAGAATATCACATCACAACATGCCTTGCAAAAACAAGTTAGACGTCCTCTACTTTGTTGTTGCAAGTTTTACGTGGCTGCTACGGGCTTCTAGTAAGAACCGTTCTTACCTACGCATAAAACCACAACGGTGTTTCATCAAGTTTGCTGTTTTAACCTTCTTCAAGGACCGGCCGCAGTCAAATTCGATTCAACTAAAGTAGGAGAAACACACCCGCCAACCACCTTTATGCAAAACGAGTTGCATGTCAGTCGGTGGAACTAGTCTCATGTGCGTGGACATGTAAGGCTGGTCTGGGCCGCGTCATCCCACAATACTGCCGAATGAAAATAAGAAGTTGGTGGTAAGTAGTATAACTATTACCGCCCACAACTCTTTGTGTTCTACTCGTGCATATCATCTACGCATAGACCTAGCTAATGATGCCACTTTTGGGAATCATTGCATGGAAAACAAAAAAATTATACGCACATGCAATGATCTATCCATGGAGATGCATAGAAATGAGGCAGAGAGTGTGTCAACATACCCTCGTAGACCGTAACAGGAAGCGTTTCACAATGCGGTTGATGTGGTCAAACTTCTTCTCACGTTAACCGATCATGTACCGAACGCACGACACCTCCGTGTTCTGCACAGGTTCAGCTCGGTGATGTCCCTCGCCTTCTCGATCCAGCAAGACGTCGAGTTAGTAGATTAGTTCCGTCGACACAACGGCGTGGTGATGATGATGGTGAAGTGATCTCCGCAGGGCTTCGCCTAAGCACTACGAAAATATGACCGGGGGTGTAAATGGTGGAGGGCGGCGCCGCACATGGCTAACAATTGATCTGGTGTGTACTAGGCATCCTCTCCCACATATATATAGGTGGGAGGAAGGGAGGGAGTAGCATCCATAAGAGGCATCCAAGTAGGAGGAATCCTACTTGGAGTCCCTCCCAAGGCGCGTCGGCTGCCATATATAACCAAGGGGGAAGGAAAGAGGGGGGGAGGAAGTGGGAATCCCAATCCACATTTTCCTTTCCCTTCCCCCCTTTCCTTCCCCTCATAGGCCGGCCCATATGGGGGGCGCACCAGCCCCTTGTGGCTGGTGTGTTTCCCCTCTTGGCCCATATCTTTTGTCAGGGGTGCCCGGAACCCCTTTCGGTGACCCGGTAAGTACCCGGTACCCCCGAAACACTTCCAGTGTCCGAATACCATAGTCCTATATATATCAATCTTTACCTATCCACCATTTCAAGACTCCTCGTCATGTCTGTGATCTCATCTAGGACTCTGAACAATATTCGGTCACCAAATCACATAACTCATATAATACTATATCGTCATCGAACGTTAAGCGTGCGGACCCTATGGGTTCGAGAACTATGTAGACATGATCGAGACACCTCTCTGGTCAATAACCAATAGAGGAACCTGGATGCCCATATTGGCTCCTTCATATTCTACAAAGATCTTTATCGGTCGAATTGTTATGACAACATACTTAATTCCCTTTGCCCATCGGTATGTTACTTGCCTGAGATTCGATCATCAGTATCTTCATACCTAGTTCAATGTCGTTACTGGCAAGTCTCTTTACTTGTTCCGTAATACATCACCACGTGACTAACTCCTTAGTCGTTTGCTTGCAATCTTATGATGTGTATTACCAAGAGGGCCCAGACATACCTCTTCGATACTCGGACTGACAAATCATAATCTCGATCTATGCCAACTCAACAAACACCTTCGGAGATACCTGTAGAGCATATTTATATTCACCCAGTTATGTTGTGACGTTTGATAGCACACAAGGCATTCCTCCGGTATCCGGGAGTTGCATAATCTCATAGTCAAAGGAATATGTATTTGACATGAAGAAAGCAATAGCAATAAACCCAACGATCATTATGATAAGCTAACGAATGGGTCTTTTCCATCACATAATTCTCCTAATGTTGTGATCCCGTTATCAAATGACAACTCATGTCCATGGTTAGGAGACCTTAACCATCTTTTATCAACAAGCTAGTCAAGTAGAGGATTACTAGGGACATGGTGTTTTTTATGTATTAAAAAAAGTATTTAAGTTTCCATCAGTACAATTCTAGCATGAACAAGGAAATATAATATAACAACTTTATTATTGCCTCTAGGGCATATTTTCTTCTGCAAGTTGATCTAAGTGATGTAGGTGAAGAAGATCCCTCCCATGATATTTTGACCATGGGTGTTGGTGCTCTTCTTCCAATGGAACAAGAACCTCATGATGACAATGAAGAAGATGGAAGTTTCTCTCATCCTCAAGCCACTTCAACACCCATACCTCCATAAGATCCTATTGCTCAAACTATGCCCACTGTTCAAGATCAAGGAGAACAAGTCCCTCACCATGATCACATTCAAGAACAAGGTCATCACCAAGGACAAGAACAAGAAAGTGCAATCATTGATGATGAACCGCAACAAATACAATATGAAGACAAATATCTTCCACCACCCATTACTGATCCATATGTTTAGGATGTGGATGATGGAAATGAAGTTGAACCTCGTGAAACCCTAACCTCCATCATGTCACATGTGGCCGGTCATGTTGATGTTGATCAAATTCTTAACGGCCTATCAGAATGTAGAGTCACTCGCAAACAATTGACAAAATTTTGTGCTCACTTTTTGTTTGTCTCCAGTGCTGAGCCACTCAAGGTACAAGATGCATTGATGGACAATGATTGGCTCATTGCTATGCAAGAAGAGTTGAATAGTTTTGAATGCAACAAAGTGTGGTCACTAGTGAAGATACCAACTAAGGAACACAATGTCAATGGAATAAAATGGATTTTCAAGAACAAGCAAGATAAGAATGGCGCAATCATCCGCAATAAGGCAACACTACAAAAAAATACACTTCCGTGATGATACGTGTTTGTCACAGTAGGTCACGTTTTCTGTCATGCATGTACATCTATGACAATTTTATGATAGAATCAAGATAATCATACCTGTGATGTCGTAGAAGTTCCATGACAATACCAAAATTATCATCACGGAAGTGTCCACTTCCATGATGATAAATGGCGCGTCATGGAAGTGTTTTCGTAAAGGGTAACCGACACATGGCATCCACCGTATTGGGTCACCGCTAAGCTATCGAGTTCCGGCTTGGATCCGATAACCCGTTAACAGCCCCAACCAATGGGGATTTTCCACGTGTAAAATTCTCATTTGCGGAAGGATCCACATGTCGGCTCAGCGTTGGGACAGATGTCATCCACTCATTGTACGGGAGGTGCCTATGATACGTTGGCACGTGGCAAGGCCCAACAGTGGCCTGTATTGGTGAAATATGCCGGCCCAGTCAAAATGAGAAGGTCGGCCCATATAGGGCCTACTTGTGTCTGGTCCATTTAAGCCCATGGCCCATGCGAGATGTGCCAATTCGGCCCATCAATGGCCTATTAACTATTTGAAACCATTGCAGCCCATTGTCAGTTTGGGCCCGTTAACAACCCGCTATATATTTGGGCTCAATATCGGCCCCATGTGGTTTCAGCCTATTAAAGACCCATTCAAGGGATGTGCCAATTTTCAGGATGTACGTCTTTCGGCCTTTTAGCGACCCATTTAAGTGTTGGGCCAATTTCCAGCCCGGTGTGTCTTTCATCCAGTTAACGGCCCATAAATGAGTTGGACCATTTGCAGTCAGACCTGAGTTTTGGCCTTTTAACGACCCATGCTCTTCATGACCAATACCAGCCTGGTTTCTCTTTCGGGCTGCTAAAGGCTCACAACACAATTCGGCCATATACAGTTCGACCTGACTTTCGGCCTCTTAGCAGCCCATGCTCTTCATGGTCCAGTACGAACCCGCTGTCTCTTTCGGCCTTGTCACAACCCTAGATTAGTCCTTGTTTGTCTTTGCTTGATCATCATGTCATCATGTTTATATTCAAATGAATTTGAAATTGGGATGTTCAAAACCCTAGCACAAATGTAACTCAAATAGGTTCAACCTCAAAATATTTTCAATGAACCCAAAATGCCTTTGGAAAAGTTCATCATTTTTGAATTGGTTCAGAACCTTTGCCAAAAATGGTGCACATTTTTCTAGCTCACTTTGGATTATTGAATTAATTAATAAGTATTTGAATTTGGACATTTAAATACTATAAATATTTTTAAATGTCCAAATAATCTTGAGAGCATTTGAGGGCTGTTGGAAATAATTTCACAAGTGCCCACAAATATTCTGAGAATTTTGCAAAGTGGTTTGGCATTTTTGCTAAATCAGAAAACAAAGACAGAAAATAGGAAATAGAAAATAGAGATAAGAGAGAGAACTTACCTGGCTACTACCTGCGGCCCACCTGGCAGCCCACTAGATGGCCCAGCCCATCTGGCCCAAGTGCCAGTCATCCTCAACCTCTGCCAGAAGGCAGAGGCGAAGGAGGGCACGACACGTGCCAGGGCACCACGCCATCTGCCTGCCTGCCCTCCCCCTCGACACCCTGACGTCTATGGACGACACACCTCCCCCCTCTCACTCTCTCTCGCGTCCATCCCCTCCTCCCCCTCGCTCTCTCCCGCGATGGCCGACGCGGCCATCGAAGCACCGCCGTGAACCACCGCGCTCCCCGACCCCCTCTCGCCTTCCCATGTTACGTGCAAGCCCCAACGCCATCCGCTACGCCGCCTCGACCAAGCCCAGAGTGCTCGAACGCCTCGAATCGGCTGCCTCGACTTGGTCTTCAACCCTGGGCCTCGGAGATCGCCGGCAACGCCACGTCACCATTGAACCGTCCCCGGCCTCTCCCTTGCCTCTTTTGGACTCGATGTGAGCCCCTACCTCTCTCCCCTTTCTCCCCGCGCTCGTCTATGTCCCCTAACCACCGCGGCCATCAGAGCCAAACTCCAGCCGCCGCCGCAAGCTCCGCTCTGGCGAGCTCAGGCCACCCCCACTCCTCTCGCTTGCTGGAAACGATGCGTACGAGCCCTGGCTCCTCGCCCGTGGCCCCGTCGCCCAAATGGTCGCCGGAGCGATGATCTCGTCGCCCTCCGTCACGTGCGGCCTCGCCGACGGCTTAACGTCGGTCAAACCCCCCTTTATCACTAACCTAATGACCCTCTGGGTCAATGATAGATGGGCCCCAGCACCCTAATCTTTTAGTTAGGCTAAATTTAACCCCTTCGTTTAACCCTGTGACACTGACGTGTGGATCCCACATGTCAGATTTGACTCTGGTCAGCGCTGCTCATGGAGGCCTGACGCAGAAACTGTTTTTTCTGGGTTTAGAATAATTCAGGAAAATTCCAGAAAATAGCCAAAACTTCAAAAAATCACAGAAATTCAACCATATCTCGAATTGAAAAAATTTATATCTGAAAAAATAACAAAAAAAAATCCAAGCTATCCATCTGTACCTTTTCCATGCATGTTAGAACATCTTATGGCTTCTGTTTAGGACAAATCAAATAAATGGCATTTGCATATCCACATATGGAGTATGAATTTGAATCATGGATTCAAACCAACTTCATTTAAATTGTTGCTAGTTGCATTATCTCAAACCACCGCATATTGCCATGTCATGATCATGCATCATATTGTTGCATCGCATTGATTGTGTTCCTTCTTTGTTGTCGGTATTTGTCCCCTCTTAGTAGACGTGGTTCCGACAATGAGATTGATGATACCAATGAAGAACTATACTATATTCAGAAGTGCCAGGCAAGCAAAACCCCCCTTGTTCATTCTGATACAATCCCACTCTCTCACTTCTGCTCTCTTTTACTGCATTAGGACAACAACGCTTCAACTGTTACCTGATGCGGTAGTTGAACCCCTTTCCTCTGCATGACCTGTCATTGCCATAGTAAATAGATGAAACCCACTAGCATGAGAGTTGTTTGAGCCCTGATGTGCCTACTCATTCATGCTTGTTGTCATGCCTACTACTGCTTAGAGTTGAGTCAGGTCTGATTCATCGGGGATGAATTGGAATTTGGTGAACATGTCCTACTGTTGAGAGCTAAGTGTGTGAACATGATTTGGTAAAGGTAGCAGTGAGAGGCCATGTAGGTGTACATGGTGGGTTGTCTCATTGAAACCATCCTCAGAACTAAGTTCTGTGTTTGTGATCCATGAATAGCTACTACCACGCATTGGAATGCTTAAGTGCCCCTCTCGACTTATTAATCGCCTTGATCTCTGTCCAGAAGTTGCAACTAGTTTCTGGTGTTTGTAGGATATGTGTTGGGGGCCGTGCATAGTGTTGACCCTAGGGGTGGGCTATGATGCGGTAGAAACACGAGGCACAGTTTATCGAGACGCCCGTTTGGTGCCTCGGAAACCCTGATCTCATCATTTGGGGCCGTGAGAGACACCCCGGCCAGATCTCCTTGCGGATGGAACCCGAGTAGGCGATAAACCTAGACTGGAGACTTGCGTGGTTAGTCAGGTCGTGGCCGACTCCCTCGCCAGGCTTCCGCTTGAAGGTTCCCGAGATACACGACGTGTACACGGTGGTAAGTGGCGAGAGCGTGTGTGAAGAAGTACACCCCTACAGGGTTAATATGTTCTATTTGAATAGCCGTGTCTGCGGTAATGGACTTCTGGGTTGCTTATATAGTTCATAGACAAGTGAAAGTGGATACTCTAAAATGCGAAGATAAGCGTGAGTGCTATGGATGGCATTCTCGTAGGGAGACAGGAGCGGATCCATAATGGTGTATTGATTGGTGAATATGTGGACTTGTGTGCACCACCCCAAAAGAGTTACTTGCGGTCGTAGTTCAGGATAGCCACCGAGTCAAAGCTGGCTTGCTACAGCTAAAATCCACCTCCCCCTTTGTTGATACTGATGCATACATAGCTAGTTCTGATGTAAGTCTTGCCGGGTACATTTGTACTTGAGGGAGTCCTAGAGTAGGGGGTCCTCGGACTGCCGGACTATATACTTTGGCCGGACTGTTGGACTATGAAGATACAAGATTGAAGACTTCGTCCCGTGTCCGGGTGGTACTCTCCTTTGCGTGGAAGGCAAGCTTGGCAATTTGGATATGTAGATCTCCTCCCTTGTAACCGACTCTGTGTAACCCTAACCCCCTCAGGTGTCTATATAAACCGGAGGGTTTAGTCCCTAGGACAAGAACAATCACAATCATAGGCTAGCTCCTAGGGTTTAATCTCTACGATCGCGTGGTAGATCAACTCTTGTAACACTCATATCATCAAGATCAATCAAGCAGGAAGTAGGGTATTACCTCCGTCGAGAGGGCCCGAACTTGGGTAAGCATTGTGTCCCCCGCCTCCTGTTACCATCCGCCTTAGATGCACAGTTCGGGACCCCCTACCCGAGATCCGCCGGTTTTGACACCGACATTGGTGCTTTCATCGAGAGTTCCACCGTGTCGTCACCATAAGGCTTGATGGATCCTTCGATCATCGGCAACGATGCGATCCAGGGTGAGGTTTCCCCCCCGCACAGATCTTCGTATTCGGCGGCTTCGCACTGCGGGCCAACTCGCTTGGCCATCTCGAGCAGATCGAGAGCTACGCCCCTGGTCGTCAGGACAGGTTCAGAAACTTAAACTATACTTACGACATTCATGGAGACTTGATCTTCGACGGATTCGAGCCCGTGTCAGGTGCGCCGCACAGTCACGACGAGCCTGACTTAGCTCTGCCGCCAGACAGTGTTCGGGAGATCACACCCGTGGTAACTCTGGCCCTTGATCTGGAGCAGATCGCGCCGTCCGAGGATGGGTGGATGGACCCCGGCACGGAGGCCGCACACTCAGCGGCGATAGAGCCGAATACTGACTTCACCTCCTATGATACATGTGTTGCCGGATCCTTGGATTCGTCCCCGGCCATGGGCTCCGAACCGCCCGCGTCCATGCCTATCGAATCTGATTGGGCACCGATCATGGAGTTTACCTCCGCAGATATCTTTCAGCACTCGCCCTTAGGCGACTTGCTAAATTCATTGAGGTATCTCTCCTTGTTAGGAGACCCTTGGCTGAACTATGTCCGGCTTGAGTGGGAAGCGGACGACGAAGAAATTCATTCCCCACCCACCACCCACTTAATAGCCACTATCACCGACTTAACCGACATGCTTGATTTCGGCTCCGAAGATATCGACGGTACGGATGACAATGCAGGAGAAGAACAGGAACCATCGCCCACAGGGCACTGGACAGCCACCTCATCATATGATATATACATGGTGGACACCCCCAAAGAAAGCAATGGCAATAAGGCAACGGAGGATAATCCCCTCAAGAAGCAATCTAAGCACTGGTGTCGTCGGCGCCGCTCTAAGCCCCGCCATAGCAAAAGCAGCGATACTGGCACAACAGACAATAACGCTGCGGATAGTGCCAAAGACGAAGATAATCCCCTCCATCCAGGCTTCGAGCGGGAGGATGGGAAAGCTAGCCCTAAGGAACAGGCGACAGACAGAGAATTAGAGGATGACAATTACATGCCCCTCTCCGATGATGAGGTCAGCCTCGGCGACGAAGAATTTATTGTGTCTGAGGATCCCGTCGAGCAGCAGCGCTTCAAGCGCCGGCTTATAGCCACAGCAAAAAGACTAAATAAAAAGCAGAAGCAGCTTCAAGCTGACCAAGGTCTGCTAGACGATAGATGGACTGAGATCCTGGCAGCCGAGGAATACGAACTCAAGCGCCCAACCAAAAGTTACCCAAAACGCAGGTTGCTACCCCAACTCGAGGAGAAATCATTAAATCCTACGCTCCCAGCGTATGATGCGGCTGACTGACCACCTCATGGCCGAGACAAAGCGGCATATCAGGCCGAAGTCCAGCCTGCACCCCGTTGCTAGTTAAACAAAAATACCAAGGCCCGGGGTAACACGCAGGACCTGCGAGAAGTATTGGAAAACAAATTAGGAAATAAAAGATCGGTCTATGGATCACGGGGGCGCGCCCCAACGCGTCACGACAACCGTCACGCAGGATATACTAAAAGCAAGTCTGGCCGGGCCAAACACAGCAGACAAGACTCGTATGAACTACGTCGTGATATATCCCCGCACAGAGGCGCCGCACACCCCCTATGCTTCACTGATGAAGTAATGGATCATGAATTCCCAAAAGGGTTTAAACCCGTGAACATTGAATCATATGACGGCACTACAGACCACGCGGTATGGATAGAGGATTTCTTCCTCCACATTCATATGGCCCACGGGGACGATCTACATGCCATCAAGTATCTCCCACTAAAACTCAAGGGGCTAGCTCGGCATTGGCTGAATAGCTTGCCAGCAAACTCCACCGGAAGTTGGGAGAACCTGGCAGACGCATTCCTGGACAACTTCCAGGGCACTTACGTGCGACCACCGGATGTTGACGATTTAAGTCACATAACACAACAGCCCGGCGAGTCAGCCAGGAAATTCTGGACTCGGTTCCTAACTAAAAAGAACCAAATTGTCGACTGCCCGGATGCTGAAGCCCTAGAGGCCTTTAAACATAACATCAGTGACGAGTGGCTCGCCTGACATCTCGGCCAAGAAAATCCAAAATCCATGGCAGCCCTCACGACACTCATGACCCTCTTTTGCGCGGGCGAAGATAGCTGGTTGGCCCATAGCAACAACACAGCAAGCAACCCTAGCACATCAGAAGCCCGAGGTAGCAACGGCAAACCCCGACGCAACAAACACAAGCGCCGCAAAAATGGTGGAAACATCGAAGATACAACAAGCGGAATGGGCCACTCAAAAATGACAATTCTGGTCCGTCCAATATGGACCGCATACTCGACCGCCCATGCCAAATTCATGGCACCCCAGGAACACCAGCCAATCATACCAACAGAGAATGCTGGGTCTTCAAACAAGCTGGCAGGTCAAGTGCCAAAAACAAAGATAAGGGGTCTCAAAGCGACGATGGCGACGAGGAGCCCAGATGACCAAGTACAGGAGGGCAAAAGAAATTTCCCCCGCAAATCCAGACGGTCAACGTGGTAAACGCTACCTACACTCCCAACCCGGACCGGACGCACACCCTTAGGGATGTCGACTTAACAAAACCAATCGTCCCACAATATAAACTAGGGCCGATCACCTTCGACTGCACGGATCGTCCGGTTAACACCAATCAGGGCAATCCAGCCACACTAGTCCTCGACCCAATAATTGACGGGTTCCACCTCACACGAGTCCTTATGGACGAAGGTACCAGTCTAAAACTGCTTTACCAGGACACAGTGCGCAAGATGGGCATCAATCATTCGGTGATAAAGCCCACTAAAACCACTTTCAGAGGTATTATACCAGGTGTCGAGGCCAGCTGTACAGGCTTCATCGCCCTTGAGGTAATCTTCGGATCACCAGACAATTACCGTGCCGAAGAGTTAATCTTCGACATCGTCCCCTTTCGCAATGATTATCAGGCACTGCTCAGATGAACCGCGTTCGCTCGATTCAACACTGTACCACATTATGCCTACCAGAAGCTCAAGATGCCCGGTCCGTGTGGCGTCATCGCGGTTAATGTCAAGGCCGAACTTTCCCTTGGCATGAAGGAGTATACAACTGCTTTAATAGCAGAAGCAACAAGGGGTACCTTCCAACCGAACCTCGAGTCGACGGCTCGATTCCCGGACACCGCCAAACGACTTCGAACTATTTCGCGGCAGGTTAGCCTGGCTCGTCCAGAGCTCAATTAAACACTCCGGCGAAGGCCAGGACAGGCCACATACCGCGACTCAACTGCTCTGCGGCACACAAGCATTTCTTACATTTTGTTTGCAGGTTCAACTTTTCGCAGACTAGGACTGGCGATATGGAAGCAGCTCGAACGCACAAGGGAATCCTTAGATATTCCCCGCGATGACCATACGACTATACCCCGGATCCGCACACAACTTCTTCCCTCCTGGTCTCAGCAGGTTCCACAGTCATATTTCCTTTTTATCACACTAGAAAACATGCACGTGCGTTGCAACAGGAAAAAATCATATGTTCCTAGCACAATAAGCATGACTGAAGACCCCTCTACAGGTGCACATTATCTATTTGAACATGGCGTCTTATCTTTGTTGTCACTTATCCTCCTTACCGCCTTCACCGACCAGGGCGCCTTATCCACCTGAACGCAATGCGTTTGACGTGGTCATTCCCATGATGATGATGTCGACTACTCCATGCACAACAGACATGGAACCACGCCATTGCAAGTCAATGTCTATTAGTTTTAAAACTAATCTCGTCAAGTTGGACGTGACGGCCGCCCTTCCCGAGCTACGGCCTACATCTAGTCCATACGCGAACCCTCATACACCCACTAACTTTTAAATTGTATATATTATTTTTCAAAATGCATCAACCTTCTTTTTAAAACACATAAAGACTTTTAAAATCGCATGGACCTTTTTAAAGAGCATAATTTTTTTATTATGAATATTTGTAAGCATGTGAACACTTTTTAGAATTACATGAACATTTTTTTGACGAAGGGTGAACATTTTCAAATTATATGAACATTATTTTAATACGTGAACACTTTTTTTAAAACTACAGAAACAATTTTTAATGCATGAATGATTTTTTAAAATTATATAACAGTTTTCAAAAGGCACAAACACATTTTAAACATGTGAACGAGATATTAATTGGATTTGAAGTGTGATATAAGGTTACACGCACGCGCCTAAGTTTATTCTCCAAGATTTACACATTTTGCAGTTGTTTGCTTTCCCCTCCTTTTTGTATGGATGCATGCTTCTCTCCAGTCGATCTGTTCGGGACAGAGGCAGCGTCGCATTTTAATTGTTTTGATTGGATACATGATGCCCGACAGGCAGCCCACTTGTTTGCTTTCTTCCTTTTTTATGGATGCATGCTTCTCTTCACTTGATCCGCGACACAGGCTGAGTTAATTTCCTCGTTTCTCTTAAGCACACGCTCTCTTTATTTATTGATTCCTTGGCTTGTTGATTGTGGCAACTCACTTGTATATAAATAGGTGTGATTTGATGTCAAAAAGCGATGTGGGACTATGACTTAGAATACTGGCCTTGTATTTTTTTGCACAGAGAAAAATAGCTCAGTTGGTGGCATCCTTAAAAATTGTTATGCGTCAATACATCAGGATCAGTTGGCCCATACGTCAATACTCTGGAGGGCGACATACGAAAATTATCCGGGCTGCTCCTGTTCCGTAGCGAGCGATTGATGTACGGAGTATATGAAACCTATTTTTATTTGACGCTAACCACTACCCCACAGAACCAATTGGACATATCACTTTATCTTAAAAAACAGGCCCATATCACGTGGATTTGGGCCCAGCTGGGTGAGCGACGCTGGAGGGATGACGTACACCAGAGCTAGCTGCGACGGACTATGATTAATACCACATCGGATAGAAAAAGATAGATGGGGCGGACGGACAGACAAAAAACGGACGAAATTACGGTGGTTAGAAACGGTAGCCCTTTTATTAGTAGGTATAGATTATATATACTCACACACATCAACGTACTATTTAAATACAACATGTGGATTTATATAACGCTTATCTATTGTTATTTCTTGTTGAAATTCTTTTGTCAAGTGGCATCTGTACACCACGATATGCCTTAAATATTCCAGGGGCTTCGTTTTACCCATAATACGGCAATCAAGTCCGAACACCTCATGGAAGTTCGGCACCCCGAACTTATAGCATTATATGCATCAGCTCTGAATCATGTCTTGGGTCAAATGTTGGGTTTGCCCGGCTCCCATGTTTTGCTGCCTTACGTTCCGCTATATCGGCTAAGGCGGCACACGAAGAACTAATTGTGTCCCGGTTCTTTCGGACGAGCACCTCAGTAGAGAAAACTGAAAACTGACTGTCATGATACGGTGAGAGCTGGTCAGCTGTTGGAGAGGTTGTAAAATCTTTAAGGATTTTTTCTCCATAATGCCATAACCAATGCAGCATGCGATGGATCGGCTTTTCTTATGATCAGGTGCTTATATAGCCCCTCACGTGGTCTTCCGAACACCAGGGGCTGCGCCTACCTTCCTTTTATAAAGCTCCTATGGCTAAGTGAGAGTGATAAATCCCTATTGTAACGCCTCGAGACCGATGTGCCAGGTGTCGTCCAGTTATTCGTGGTGGTTTCCTTGTCATTTTCTTGCGTGTCATGCATTGCATATCATTTCATCATGTGCATTTCATTTGCATATGTGTTCGTCTCATGCATCCGAGCATTTTCCCCGTTGTCCGTTTTGCATTACGGCGCTCCTATCTCCTCCGATGGTCATTTCTTCCTTCTATTGATGTGTGGGGGTTAAACATTTCCAGATTGGACCGAGACTTGCCAAGCGGCCTTGGTTTACTACCGGTAGACCGCCTGTCAAGTTTCATACCATTTGGACTTGGTTTGATACTCCAACGGTTAACCGAGGGACCAAGAAGGCCTCGTGTGTGTTGCAGCCAAACACCCTTCCATTTTGGCCCAAAACCCACCTAAACCTCCTGCATCATCACGGTCGTTCGATCACGATCGCGTGGCCGAAAACCGCACCTCATTTGGACTCTCCTATCTCCCTCTACCTATATATATGTGCATCTCCCCGAAATTTCGGATGAAACCCTAGTCTTCCCCTTCCTCGCGCCACTGGACACGTCCACCGCGTGCCGGACATGTCCAGTCGCCGTGCCGGACCAATCCGGGCGCGACATGTCATCCCGCCAGACCTCCTCTCTCCTCCCCGCCGCCGAAGCCCGCCGGCGCAGATCCGGCCCGCGCGAGGCCGAACCGGGCCAGATCCTGCCGCCGCCAACCACGGGCGCCCCCACGGCGCGCCTCTCCACCGCCTCCTCCACCGGCCATCGCCGTCGGACGCCTCGCCGCCATGCGCCTCACCGCCACCGCGCAAGATCCCAGCCGCCGCCAAGCCACCGCAGCGTGCCGCGTGCCGTGCGCCTCGTGACGCGCCCCGGCCGCGCCGCCCGGTCACCGGAGCTCCTCGAGCCGGCCACCGCCTCCCCTATCTCCGACCATTCTCCAGCGAGCTCCGCCACTGTTCCGGCGAACTCCATCCATGCCTCGGTTCGCGTGCACGAACCCTAAATCTGAGATCTTCATCATGTCGTAACTCTGCATCCGTAAGTCCGTTTTTGGCATATAGCGTATCAAAATGTTCGTCTCAGAGAGTACATCATTTCACCTCATTGCATCATTTTCATTTGAGCTCATATTGATGCCCGAAATGCTGTTGGAAGAGTGCTATTTGAGTTAATTGTCAGATCTGCTGCTCCAATTAGATATTTGTCATTTTTGCCATGATTATTGTGTGCATGATATGCCCCTGAGCTCTTCATGTGTTTTGTTATATGTTTTGCCATCTATCCATAGGTGCAACCCATGTATTTTTGTGATGTGTGTGGTGACTAGCACAAGCTTGCTAAGTGAGGCATTTGTTAATGCTGATTTCAGGGACTTAGCATTTCCACCAAGTCCTTGACCTGTTTATCTCATATGGCCATATGTTCATGTTGTTTCCTAGTGATCCGTGCCTCTTTTGAGGATTATCAGTAAGGATGTTTTGTTAATATTGTAGTGCTCTATCCATCCATGTCTTTGTTTGCAATTATGGAGCACCCTAGCTTGAGTCAATAGAGCTCTACTTTTGCTATTCCGTGAATCTGGGTAGATTGTCTACTTGTTAGCGATTTTGCCGAGGATGTTGTAGTTGTTCCATGCATGCTATGTTGTTGTTCTTGCCATGTCTAGCTTGTATAATGTGTATTCTTGTTGGGTGTATGCTTATATTGTCATGCCTTGCTCTGTAGTGAGTGCATCGAGCTCGTATACATGCCTACTTGATATCTGATTTGCATGCTCCAGTTTTCACTAAGTCTGTGATCTGATTATGTTTCTACCATGTTCACATGCTTGTAATTGTATTTTCTGATCCCTTTTGGCTCACGGTCACTAAGGGACTTTTGTTAAGCTCTTTGAGTAGCTCCATGCCATGCTTTACCTTGCCATTTCAGGCCCTGTAGCATATAGTTTTCATGCTCGAAAGTGTGCTACCTGATCTAAAATTCCAGACAAGTGTTAATTTCACCAAGTCTGAGATCTGTTTACCAATTGCACTTTTGCCATGCTTGTTTGAACCTGTTAATGGATGAATTGGCCGTAGCTCAGTGCTAGTCTTTTGTTAAGCATCATGAATGGATCCCTGCCATGTATTTTGACGCCATGTTTGGGTGCTGTAGCATGTTCATCTTGTTGCATTTAGATGGCTACTTGCTGTAAATCGCAGAACGTGGTCATATTTGAATTGCTTGCCATTTCCAAACCGTAACTCCGATTCATGTGATCTTTATATCGTTATCAAGCAATTTCATCTCACCTTTCCAGTGGCACACTTGGATTTCCATGTTGAGGCCAGGTTCATTCATTCCTTGTCAAATCTTGCATATGCATCACATATTGCATCCCGCATAGCATCCCATCTTTGCATCATGTTAAGCTTCATGAGTTGAGGCCATAGCTCAGTGTTCATCTTTTGTTAAGCTTCATGAGTGGATCCCAGCCATGTATTGTGTTGCCATGTTTGGGTGCTGTAGCATGTTTAACTTGTTGCATTTAGATGGCTACTTGCTGTTTATCGCAGATCGGTGCCATATTTGATTTGCTTGCCATTTCCAAACCGTAACTCCGATTCCGGTGATCTTTATATCGTTTTCAAGCGATTTCATCTCACCTTTCCAGTGGCACTCTTGGATTTCCACGTTGGGGACAGGTTCAATAATTCCTTGTCAAATCATGCATATGCATCGCATACCGCATGCCGCATATCATACCATGTTCATGTGTTGGTTGTTTACTATGTTGTGTGCTTCTTTCCGGTGTTTGCTTCTTCGGGTTGGTTCCGTCGCGTTTGTGAGGATCCGTTCGCCCATGTCCATTTTTCTTCTTCATGGACTCATTCTTCTTCCATGCGGGATCTCAGGCAAGATGACCATACCCTCGAAATCACTTCTATCTTTGCTTGCTTAGTTGCTCTCTCTTTTGCTATGCCTATGCTGCGATACCTACCACCTGCTTATCATGCCTCCTATTTTGTTGAACCAAGCCTCTAACCCACCTTGTCCTAGCAAACCATTGTTTGGCTATGTTACCGCTTTGCTCGGCCCCTCTTATAGCGTTGTTAGTTGCAGGTGAAGATTGAAGTTTGTTCCATGTTCGGAACATGGATATGTTGTTCCTTGTTGGAACATGTTTACTTGTTGGGATATCACATTATATCTTATTTAATTAATGCATCTATATACTTGGTAAAGGGTGGACGGCTCGGCCTTATGCCTGGTGTTTTGTTCCACTCTTGCCGCCCTAGTTTCCGTCATATCGGTGTTATCTTCCCGGATTTTGCGTTCCTTACGCGGTTGGGTTATAATGGGAACCCCTTGATAGTTTGCTTTGAATAAAACTCCTCCAGCAAGGCCCAACCCTGGTTTTACCATTCGCCACCTAGCCTTTTTCCCTTGGGTTAGGCTAGCCCAAGGGTCATCTTTATTTTAACCCCCCAGGCCAGTGCTTGTCTAAGTGTTGGTCCAAACTAGAGCCCCTTGCAGCGCCACCTCGGGGAAAATCGAGGGTTGCTTTTAGTTGTATGGATTGCTTATCTGGTGTTGCCCTGAGAACGAGATATGTGCAGCTCCCATTAGGATGTCGGCGCATCGGGCGGTCTAGCTGGACTTGTTTTACCATTGTCGAGGATGTCTTGTAGAACCGGGATACCGAGTCTGATAGGAATGTCTCGGGAGGAGGTCTATTCCTTCGTTGACCGTGAGAGCTTGTGATGGGCTAAGTTGGGACACCCCTGCAGGGATTTGAACTTTCGAAAGTCGTGCCCGCGGATATGGGCAGATGGGAATTTGTTAATGTCCGGTTGTAGAAAACCTGAAGTTGACCTTAATTAAAATGCATCAACCGCGTGTGTAACCATGATGGTCTCTTTCCGGCGGAGTCCGGGAAGTGAACACGGTGTTGGAGTTATGCTTGACGTAGGTTGTTTTACGATCACTTCTTGATCATACTTTCTCGACCCTGCTTTGCCTTCTCTTCTTGCTCTCATTTGCGTATGTTAGCCACCATATATGCTAGTCGCTTGCTGCAACTCCACCTCATACCTTTACCTTACCCATAAGCTTAAATAGTCTTGATCCTGAGGGTGCGAGATTGCTGAGTCCCCGTGACTCACAGATACTTCCAAAACCAGTTTGCAGGTGCCATTGAGTCCGTGCAGATGACGCAACCAAGCTCAAGAGGAGCTCGATGAAGATCTTGTCCTTTGTGTTGTTCCATTCTAATTGATCAGTAGTGGAGCCCAGTTGGGGTCGATCGGGGACCTTTGTCGCATTTGGGGTCCTTCTTTTATTTTGGTTCCGTAGTCGGACCTTGATTGTATCTGGTTGATGTAATGCTTTATTCATGTAATTGTGTGAAGTGGCGATTGTAAGCCAACTATGTATCTTTTCCCTTATTGTATTACATGGGTTGTTTGCGAAGAATACCTCACTTGCGACATTGCTTTCAATGCAGTTATGCCTCTAAGTCGTGCTTCGACACGTGGGAGATATAGCCGCATTGAGGGCGTTACAAGTTGGTATCAGAGCCTTCCCCGACCTTAGGAGCCTCACTGCTTGATCGAATTAGCTGCCATTGTTGAGTCTAGAAAAATGTTTTGAGTCATTTAGGAATTATATATCGGAGAGTTTAGGAATTTTTTTTACTCCCCAGTCCTTTCGTCGCTCTGGTGAGGCATCCTGACGTAGAGTTTTGACTCTTCTCTTCTCAAATTTCACTAATTTTTTTTAGGATCACGCGGGTATCTTGGAATCGTTCCGATGGATTTGTGACGAGAACATTGTTCTTGGTGCCTCCTGTCATTTAGGGGTTGTGGCAGTGTCCCGGGGAGTTGAGCTCCGGAGTGTTGTCGTCACAATTTTATCATTGCAGTTCTGGAATACCTGAGTTTAGTACGCCGACATCGAAAATCTCTTTTATGCAGTTCGTTGGTGAGATAACCTCGATGCCACCCAGTACTGGGGCGGGAGTTCGGGAGTATCGCCATAACTTGTATTACGGATGCTTTTCGAAGGTTGAGGTAGACAATTTCCGAAGGTTTCTTGGTTATGTGTTGAAGGATGGATACCGCTGGATGTAGGATTTGCTAGTTTTGGGTGAGATATTATGCTTCCCCTGTATCCCCAACACCTGATTCCATAACCGGAAAATTTCGGGAGTTTATAAGTGCGAATTCAAGTAGGCCTTAGGACATCTTTCCGACAGATGTATGATATGAAATTGGGGTTCGACGTCTAGTGGTCCGCCTATTCACGGTTGGTTTTACAGTGGTCTCGTTGTGTCTTAAAGAGTCCTTGGTTATGCCGACTCGGGGACACTTCATATGTCATGTGCACTGCCTTGTACATGATGGTGTTGTACGATCGAGCCCGTGTAGGCCCCACCACGAAAACTTCGGATGAAATCTCTATCATATGTTTGTTCCGGCTTATTTTACAAGCCAATCTTTTTGTTTTTGTTTTGAGTTGTGGTATTCGAGTTGCTTCAAAGTCAAATGCTGATTCCATACCTTTTCCTAAGCGGTGTTCTCATACCTCGATGTGAACACTAATCCTTCTCGATCATCGAGATTGTTTTGTCAATCCTTTTCACCGGCGTGTTTTCTCTTCAGGTGGATCCGATCATTTCAACATCAGCAAGATCAATTATCATTTCTTCTCAATGGTGTTTGTTTCATCCGTCCCCAAGTTGCCTTTGTTTTCCTGCCCACCCACCCTTTTTCTTCAAGGACTCAGATTTCTCAATCAAGTATCATTTTATTGATGGAAGTCTCTCTATTTTTTCTCCTTCAATGTTCTTATCCGGTGATTCTCACGAAGATTATAATGGAGCTTCAAGTTCGTCATTCTTCATTTTTTTCATCTCCGGTGGTTTCAAGTCAAACTTTGTGGATCATATCCCTTTCCTCATTTCAAGGCTTTTTCTCATGCCGGTGCAATTCTTAATCGTTCACCTCTAGCTATACTATTGTCCCGGGGTGCTCAAAGATATCTCAGAAGGCTCGTCTTTTCATTCAAGATCAGTTCTACCTATTTCGAGGATGTTATCTCATTCAAGCCATTTAATCCAACCGGTGCAACCTCTCTTTTAATATTTTCAACGGTATTTCTTTTGAGTGGGCCCTAACCCACATGTGTTTTCCTAGGATCTTACCTGACTCTTCTAATTCTCCCGGAGCTATCCTCAAAAATTCTTTTCGAAGTTTGACGTAAGAATGAATTGTCATCAGTCAAATGTCTTTCTCCAAGATCGGTTAAATTCTTTTCATCGTTGGCTCAACCTCTTCGTTTGATCCTTTTGGAGTGCATCAGCAATTCATGGTGGTGTTTCTCATCATCATTCTCAGATTTTGAAGACCGAAGAAGAGTTTTTCCTCCATATCTTGCTTCATTCTCTTCAAGATTCGTGCCTCTAGTTTGTTGCCATCCTCTCATAATTATTTTCGATTGTGAGATTTCTTTCCACCCATCCGGAGTAATTCAGGAGTCTTTTCAGTTTGATTATCCGGAGCCCACCATCTAAGATTTATTCATTCTAGCTTTCAGCTCTCATACTCTAAATCTTACCGGTGCATCATTCAAATATCCTCTAATCAGTGCATGATCTCTTCGTTCTCTCATATATAATTTCTCTCAAGCATCTTCATTCATTTGCTAATTTTTCACGGTGTTTCTTTATCTTCTCTTTGTTCATTTTCAATTCTTACGGTGGTTCTTGCAAGATTTTGTCTTCCTTCGTTCATCATATCAATTTATTCATTATTTCAATTCTACCGGTGGTTCGTTGAAGACCTTCCCAAGTTTGACGCTATATCTCTCTTAATCTTTTCTACGAGAATAAGTAATATGTCGAATCCGTTGATTGTCATCAATTTAATTGGTGAAGGATAAGCATAATGTAATTCTTATTCTTGTTTCATCCTAGTGTTTAATTCTTTTTTTTCCAGAGTGGTTCATCGTATCACATTCTCAGTTCGAGATGCTTATCTTTTCTTTTCCGGAGTTCCAAGCTCTAATTATCACGGAGATCCATCTAAATCATTACAAGGTTTCACCTTGTGTTTCCGACTTCTCTTTATTTTCGTTATTCTTTTTGTTTACCGGAGTTCTTCATGAAGGTTCTACATGATGGTTCATCAAGGATTTATATTCCTTCTTGAAACGTTCATCAACTTTCTTTTCAGAGGAGCTCAAGCTTTCTTCATATTGTAATCCGGAGTGCATTTCTGTCTACCGTATCATTGGAGGTGGTATTATGTCATTCTTGATAATTTGAGTTCATGTTTTCATGATTCACATGTTGTCAAGATTGGGATATTTTAAATCCATCAATCTCGTCATTGGAGCTATCTTGGGTTATATTTTACCTAAAGCCTTCCCTAAGGATTGTTGCTATCTATGGTGTTTATAAATGACCCATGTTATTCATCTATCCTCCCGGTGAAATAAGCTTCTCATCTCCTTGTTGTTATCAATCTAATATATTGTTTCTGTTAGTGGAAGAATTTCACCTCATAGTTTTGAGATGTTCTCCATAAGCCCACTACAACCTTGTTCTTTTCGTTGTGGGTTTTCCAACAACTCCGTTCGACCCTTCTCCTAAAGATGCCTTTTTCAAGCCCTTTTGTGGCATAAGTTGGCATTTTCTTCTCCAATCTACTACTTCAATTATCTATCTTCTATTTCTCCCTTCCGGAGGCATTGCGATGTTGCTCTTTTCATCTATCTTCTCATCTTGTCAAGTTCTTATTCAATTCTTTTTCTTTCAATCGGAGTGCTGCCCGAAGCTGTTCTCCCTTGTTCCTCTTTTCTAGCGGTGTGTTTTCAATTTCGTTCATCTCCATTGCTTTCTTTTCTTCAATTTGTTTAACCTCTCAAGGTTCTTTGGTCTCACTCGTTTGTCAAAGAAGCAACCTAGAATTACCTCTTCTCTTTTCTCTTCCGTTTGTCCCTCCGGTGCCATTCTAGATCTCGGGACGAGATCCTCTCGTAGTGGTGGAGTGTTGTAATGCCCCGAGACCGATGTGCCAGGTGTCGTCCAGTTATTCACGGTGGTTGCATTGTCATTTGCTTGCATTTCATGCATTGCATATCATGTCATCATGTGCATTTCATTTGCATACATGTTCGTCTCATGCATCCGAGCATTTTCCCCGTTGTCCGTTTTGCATTCCGGCGCTCCTATCTCCTCCGGTGGTCATTTCTTCCTTCTTTTCATGTGTGGGGGTTAAACATTTCCGGATTGGACCGAGACTTGCCAAGCGGCCTTGGTTTACTACCGGTAGACCACCTGTCAAGTTTCGTACCATTTGGACTTCGTTTGATGCTCCAACGGTTAACCGAGGGACCGAGAAGGCCTCGTGTGTGTTGCAGCCCAACACCCTTCCATTTTGGCCCAAAACCCACCTAAACCTCCTCCATCATCTCGGTCGTTCGATCACGATCGCGTGGCCGAAAACCGCACCTCATTTGGACTCTCCTAGCTCCCTCTACCTATATATATGTGCATCTACCCAAAATTTCGGATGCAACCCTAGTCTTCCCCTTCCTCGCGCCACCGGACACGTCCACCGCGTGCCGGACAAGTCCAGTCGCCCCGGCGGACCAATCCGAGCGCGACACGTGATCCCGCTGGACCTCCTCTCTCCTTCCCGCCGCCGAAGCCCGCCGGCCCAGATCCGGCCGGCACGGGGCCGAATCGGGCCAGATCCCGCCGCCGCCAACCGCGGGCGCCGCCCCGCCCGCGACCGCCCGTCGCCGCCACGGCGCGCCTCTCCGCTGCCTCCTCCACCGGCCGCCTCGCCGCCATGCGCCTCGCCACCACCGCGCAAGATCCCGGCCACCGCCAAGCCACCGCAGCGTGCCGCGCGCCGTGCGCCTCGTGACACGCCCCGGCCGCGCCGCTCGGTCATAGGAGCTCCTCAAGCCGGCCACCGCCTCCCCTGTCTTCGGCCATTCTCCGGCGAGCTCCGCCACTGTTCCGGCGAACTCCGTCCGTGCCTCGGTTCGCGTGCACGAATCCTAGATCTGAGATCTGAGAGAGGTTGCCTTTTCCCTAAGTCCCCGAAATTTCTATGTTTCATATTCCCATCTTCATCATGTCGTAACTTTGCATCCGTAAGTCCGTTTTGGGCATATAGCGTATCAAAATGTTCGCCTCAGAGAGTATATCATTTCATCTCATTGCATCATTTTCATTTGAGCTCATATTGATGCCCGAAATGCTGTTGGAAGAGTGCTATTTGAGTTAATTGCAGATCTGCTGCTCCAATTAGATATTTATCATTTTTGCCATGATTATTGTGTGCATGATATGCCCCTGAGCTCTTCATGTGTTTTGTTATATGTTTTGCCATCTATCCATAGGTGCAACCCATGTATTTTTGTGATGTGTGTGGTGACTAGAACAAGCTTGCTAAGTGAGGCATTTGTTAATGCTGATTTCAGGGACTTGGCATTTCCACCCAGTCCTTGACCTGTTTATCTCATATGGCCATATGTTAATGTTGTTTCCTAGTGATCCGTGCCTCTTTTGAGGATTATCAGTAAAGATGTTTTGTTAATCTTGTAGTGCTCTCTCCATCCATGTCTTTGTTTGCAATTATGGAGCAGCCTAGCTTGAGTCAATCCAGCTCTACTTTTGCTATTCCGTGAATCTGGGCAGATTGTCTACTTGTTAGCGATTTTGCCGAGGATGTTGTAGTTGTTCCGTGCATGCTATGTTGTTGTTCTTGCCATGTCTAGCTTTTATATTGTGTATTCTTGTTGGGTGTATGCTTAGATTGTCATGCCTTGCTCTGTAGTGAGTGCATCGAGCTCGTATACATGCCTACTTGATATCTGATTTGCATGCTCCAGTTTTCACTAAGTCCGTGATCTGATTATGTTTTTGCCATGTTCACATGCTTGCAATTGTATTTTCTGATCCCTTTTGGCTCACGGTCACTAAGGGACTTTTGTTAAGCTCTTTGAGTAGCTCCATGCCATGCTTTACCTTGCCATGTTCAGGCCCTGTAGCATATAGTTTTCATGCTCGAAAGTGTGCTACCTAATCTGAAATTCCAGACAAGTGTTAATTTCACTAAGTCTGAGATCTATTTACCAATTGCACTTTTGCCATGCTTGTTTGAACCTGTTAATGGATGAATTAGCCGTAGCTCAGTGTTCATCTTTTGTTAAGATTCATGAGTGGGTCCCTTCCATGTATTGTTTTGCCATGTTTAGGTGCTGTAGCATGTTTAACTTGTTGCATTTAGATGGCTGCTTGCTGTTTATCGCAGATCGGTGCCATATTTGATTTGCTTGCCATTTCCAAACCGTAACTCCGATTCCGGTGATCTTTATATCGTTTTCAAGCGATTTCATCTCACCTTTCTAGTGGCTCACTTGGATTTCCAAGTTGGGGCCAGGTTCAATCATTCCTTGTCAAATCATGCATATGCATCGCATACCGCATCCCGCATATCATACCATGTTCATGTGTTCGTTGTTTACTATGTTGTGTGCTTCTTTCCGGTGTTTGCTTCCTCGGGTTGGTTCCAGTAACGTCGCATTTGTGAGGATCCGTTCGTCTACGTCCGTTTGTCTTCTTCATGGACTCGTTCTTCTTCCTTGCGGGATCTCAGGCAAGATGACCATACCCTCGAAATCACTTCTATCTTTGCTTGCTTAGTGGCTCGCTCTTTTGCTTTGCCTATGTTGCGATACCTACCACTTGCTTATCATGCCTCATATTTTTTTGAACCAAGCCTCTAACCCACCTTGTCCTAGCAAACCGTTGTTTGGCTATGTTACCACTTTGCTCAGCCCCTCTTATAGTGTTGTTAGTTGCAGGTGAAGATTGAAGTTTGTTCCATGTTTGGAACATGGAGATGTTGTTCCTTGTTGGAACATGTTTACTTGTTGGGATATCACATTATATCTTATTTAATTAATGCATCTATATACTTGGTAAAGGGTGGAAGGCTCAGCCTTATGCCTGGTGTTTTGTTCCACTCTTGCTGCCCTAGTTTCCGTCATATCGGTGTTATGTTCCCGGATTTTGCGTTCCTTACGCGGTTGGGTTATAACGGGAACCCCTTGACAGTTCACTTTGAATAAAACTCCTCCAGCAAGCCCCAACCTTGGTTTTACCATTCGCCACCTAGCCTTTTTCGCTTGGGTTAGGCCAGCCCAAGGGTCATCTTTATTTTAACCCCCGGGCTAGTGCTTGTCTAAGTGTTGGTCCAAACTAGATCCCCTTGCATCACCACCTCGGGGAAACTCGAGGGCTGGTTTTAGTTGTACGGATTGCTTATCCGGTGTTGCCCTGAGAACGAGATATGTGCAACTCCCATCAGGATGCCGGCGCATCGGGCGGTCTTGCTGGACTTGTTTTACCATTGTCGAGGATGTCTTGTAGAACCGGGATACCGAGTTTGATTGGAATGTCTCGGGAGGAGGTCTATTCCTTCGTTGACCATGAGAGCTTGTGATGGGCTAAGTTGGGACACCCCTGCAGGGATTTGAACTTCCGAAAGCCGTCCTCGCGGTTATGGGCAGATGGGAATTTGTTAATGTCCGGTTGTAGAAAACCTGAAGTTGACCTTCATTAAAATGCATCAACCGCGTGTGTAACCGTGATGGTCTCTTTCCAGCGGAGTCCGGGAAGTGAACACGGTGTTGGAGTTATGCTTGACGTAGGTTGTTTTAGGATCACTTCTTGATCATACTTTCTCGACCGTGCTTTGCCTTCTCTTCTCGCTCTCATTTGCGTATGTTATCCACCATATATGCTAGTCGCTTGCTGCAACTCCACCTCATACCTTTACCTTACCCATAAGCTTAAATAGTCTTGATCACGAGGGTGCGAGATTGCTGAGTCCCTGTGACTCACAGATACTTCCAAAACCAGTTTGCAGGTGCCGTTGAGTCCGTGCAGATGACGCAACCAAGCTCATGAGGAGCTCGATGAAGATCTTGCCCTTTGTGTTGTTCCATTCTAGTTAATCTGTAGTGGAGCCCGGTTAGGGTCGATCGGGGACCTTTGTCGCATTTGGGGTCCTTCTTTTATTTTGGTTCCGTAGTCGGACCTTGATTGTATCTGGTTGATGTAATGCTTTATTCATGTAATTGTGTGAAGTGGCGATTGTAAGCCAACTATGTATATTTTCCCTTATTGTATTACATGGGTTGTTTGCGAAGATTACCTCACTTGCGACATTGTTTTCAATGCGGTTACGCCTCTAAGTCGTGATTCGACACATGGGAGATATAGCCGCATTGAGGGCGTTACACCTATGGTCCGATTGCCTGGTTTGTTGTGCTGAACACCTCCTTCGAAGGACCCAAAACTGGGATAAAGAGTGATCAGGTTTACCCCGAACACCCCCGTACTTCCTACGTGGGGGCGGAAACCGACGACTAGCCAACTCTTAGGATTAACATATAAAACGGCCGCGTAGGAGGATAAATTTTTATATAACAGGCAATAAATAATAGAAATGACCTTGTTCAACATTACAAAGGACAACATGATTGTACTCATGGAAATATAATGTCCTTGGTGCATTGCTCCGCCGCAAGGCAGTATCCTTACAGGACACTTTCATAATATAATTCGTGCTTGAGGTGCACCTTCCCCTCTGGCGGTCCCTCAGTCATCAGCTTTTCAGCATCCATCTTCCCCCAGTGCACCTTTGCGCGGGCGAAGGCCATTCGCGCGCCCTCTATACAGAGCGACCACTTGATGACGTCAAGTCGAGGGTAGGCACTCACAAGCCGCTTCATGAGCCCGAAGTAGCTGGCTGGAATCGGCTCGGCGGGCCATAGCCGGATAATCAAATCCTTAATGGCTAGTTCGGCCGCCCTATGTAGTTCGATCAGCTATTTCAGTTGGTCGGCAAAAGGCACCGGATAATTTGGTGCCAGATACTGCTACAAGAAGAGCTTATCCGCAGTGTTCCCTTCTTCGGCTCGATTGAATTGGGCGGCATCCGATATGCTGCAGGGCAGTTCCGCAAATACCCCTGTAGAAATCCAAACTCGAAATTAGAAACATGATTTTCTCCTCAAAATAATTGCTTTACATGGAAAAAGCCTTACCCGCTGCGAGCGTCCTCGCCTGTTGGATCTCCTGTAGGGCGCCTTGGGTTTCCCCCTGGGCATCGCGCGCGGCCTGATGAGCCCGGGTGAGTTCGGATTCTTTCTCCGTTAAACTCTTCTCCAAGGCCTCGCATTTATTCACGGACTCTTGAAGCTCCTGCTCAGCTTCAATAACCCTGGCCTCGTGCTTCTCACGAAGAGCCTCCTCTGCGGCTGCCTTTTCCTCGGCCTCAACAACAGCCTTCCTCAGAGCCTTGACTTCGGTCATCGCCCCTGGCACAAATAATGAAACATATTTTATCATACAGGAAACTTGCTCGCACTGAACACGAACAAGCCTTGCGCATACCTTGTTTATCTTCCAACTGCCTTTTCAACTGGCCAAGTTCTTCTTCGGCCCGCTCCAGACTTCGTTTCAGTCCGGACACCTCCGCAGTATGAGAGGCAGCAGTCGCCGCAGACGCCTGTTTATGAAAGAAGAGAGATAGATGTCATCAAGTGAGTCTTCCTGCGAACATAAAATCGATCCTCTATCCGGTCCTTTCTTGACCGAACAGTGTATCAGGGGCTACTATCCATACTATGACACTCTTCGAAACCTCATAAAACATACCTCAAAGCCTCTTATAAGGCTGATACAGGCTTCATTTAGTCCACTCTCATCAGACTGAATCTCCTTAATCACCGCACCCATCAGGGCACGGTGTTCATTGATGATGGAGGCGCTCTTCAGCGCCGCCAACAAAACATCTGGCACCTCTAGTTGGACAGAGATTGCCGGTGGAACAGGCACGCCCCCTCCAGCCGAGGGAGGCCGCCTACTTTATTCTAGAGCCGTATTGGTCTCCGGAATTGCGTCCGACTGGGAGCCGAAATCAAGATGGCTCCCGTCGTCGACTCCCATGGGAATGTTCTCCCCCATGTCTCCGGCCCGCGAAGTTTGACCTCCAGGCGCCGCTTTCACGATCTCTTCCCCCCCCCTCCTTGGCTGGGGTCCCTCTGGGACGAAGCCTCGGTGATATTCACATATTTGGGGGAAGGGGCCCTCGGGGGCGTCCCGCTCTCCATAGCATCCGAGCTCAACAAATCCTCTGATGAGGATCGTTCGGTGCGGGACCTCGCCAGACTACAAAAAATATAGCTCAGGTTAAAATATTATCCCATGATGAGCCTGGACGCATAAACGTGTTCGGATCTTATACACACGAGTTTACCAGGGGCTGGGCCCTGGGATCCCATGCCGGGCTGCTGTCGGTGGCGGCAGTGGACTCTTCCGGAAGAGGAGATTTTCCCCTTTTAGGCGACTCAGCCTCCAAGTGTATGGAGGCCGCCCTCTTCTTTCTTCCCCCCGATGGGGATTCGTCTTCCTCCTCCTTCTCGTCCTCTTCAGAGGCAGAACGGACGTTGGAGCCTTCGGATATTGTGTCTGAAGTGCCGCGGCAACGAAGGCCGCCCAGGGTCTTTTTGGCCTCCCTCTCGGCCTTCTTCTTAGGCGCCTTGTACAGCGCCGGGACCAGCATCTTCGTCAGAAGTGGGCCGGCCGGCTCTTCAGGCAATGGGGCAGGACAGTGGATCCGCCCCGCCTTCTTCGTCCAGCTCTAGGGGAGTTGAGGAAAACACATTAAGTATTTCCCTTGGGTTATGCGGATAAAACGCATAAAAACTTACCGATCTTGCAAGGCGGGACAGTTGGTACCCGCGGTCCTCGGCCGAGTCCGGCCATGATTTGCCGAATTTTAAAAGCACCGTCCAGATGTCTTTGTGCGAGGATCCAAAGATCTCTCGCGGGGTCTGGTGCTTGGCCAGATCGAATTCCCATATATTACAAATCCGGTGTTGAGAAGGCATGATCCGGCGAACAAACATCACCTGTACTACATTGACAAGTTCGATGTTCTTGTCTTCCATATCTTTAACGCGCGTCTGGAGCACCGACAGTTCGTCGGACGAAGACCAGTTAAGGCCCTTCTTGGGCCAGGACGTAAGCCGCAGAGGGGCTCCGGATCGGAACTCTGGAGCAGCGGCCCATTCTGTGCCGCGTGACTCAGTGATGTAAAACCACTTCTGTTGCCACTCTTTGACGGAATCATTGAAAGTACCTATTGGTCATGTGACGTTGGGCATCTTGCTCACCATAGCGCCCCCGCACTCGGCGTGCTCGCCGCTCACCACCTTGGGCTTCACATTAAAGATCTTCAGCCATAAGCCGAAGTGTGGCGAGATGCAGAGAAAAGCCTCGCATACGATGATGAATGTCAAGATGTTAAGGAAGGAATTGGGGGATAGATCATGAAAATCGATCCCGTAATAATACATGATGCCGCGAACGAACGGATTAAGGGGAAACCCTAGCCCGCAGACAAAATGAGGGAGGAATACAACCCTCTCTTTGGGTTCCGGAGTGGGAATGATCTGTCCCGCCGTCGGGAGACGGTGGCCGATTTTTTTGGCCAGATACCCGGCCTCCCGAGGCTTTTTGATATCCTTCTCCTGGATAGTAGAGGCCATCCACTTGCCTCCTGCACCGGATCCGGACATTTTCGGAAGGCTTTTGTGGGCGAAGAAGACGAACGCTTGGGTGCTGGAGCTCGGGCGAAGGGGAATGGATCGGGAAAAAGAAAGCGCGGGTGCGAAAGGGAGTCCTTATCCCCTTATAAAGGCAGCAGGGATTGTGCACCTCCCCACTTGCCTGGTAAACTCACTTATTCTTCAAGCGTCGTGATTAATGGCGCGGTTGGGTTACCCACTCCCGTATTGATGAGAATCCCGTGATAAGGGGACACGATCTCTGCCTCGACAAGACGTGCCAAGAAAACCGCCTCGCAATATGTGCAATGGCTGGTTGAGAAAAATGGTTCGAATAATGACTGGGCCATGGCGTGATGTCACGTTATGAAAAGTTGTCAGCAGATTAGATTTGTGGAAATATTATACTCTCTACGGTGGTATATGGAATTTGTTTTGCAGAGCCGGACACCATCCTGGTGTTCGAAATCTTCTATGGAGTATTCGGTGGAGGAACCCGGCTTGCAATGCCAAAGACAATTTGCGCGCCGGACTCATCGTCATTGAAGCCTGGTTCTGGGGATACTAAGGGAGTCCTGGATTAGGGGGTCCTCGGACTGCCGGACTATATACTTTGGCCGGACTATTGGACTATGAGGATACAAGATTGAAGACTTCGTCCCGTGTCCGGGTGGGACTCTCCTTTGCGTGGAAGGAAAGCTTGGCAATTTGGATATGTAGATCTCCTCCCTTGTAACCAACTTTGTGTAACCCTAACCCCCTCCGGTGTCTATATAAACCGGAGTTAGTTCGTAGGACAAGAACAATCACAATTATAGGCTAGCTCCTAGGGTTTAGCCTCTACGATCTCGTGGTAGATTGAAAGTGCGTTATATCGACTAGAGGGGGGTGAATTGGCGATTTTTATGAATTCTTCACTCAGGAATTTGCAGGTGAGAAAATTCCTTAGCGAAGAACTGCTAGCAGCGGAATAAGTACTCAAAAGTAAACATAACAGAACACAAGCATTGTCATCATGATGAAATGAAGACAGGCACAGAGTACAGAAAGCGTAAGCATAGGATAGCACAGGATGAAGACAAACAGACTGGAGAAATTGAATTGAGGAAATTGAGAAAATCTTCAGTCAATGTCTTCAAGCACAGATATGAACGAGTACACAACCCAGTTATGAGGAAATGAAAGAGTTGAGGAAATAGAACCAGTAAGCTTGGTGAAGACAATGATTTGGTAGACCAGTTCCAACTGATGTCTCAGTTGTACGTCTGGTTAGGGCGGCTAGGTATTTAAACCTGAGGACACACAGTCCCGGACACCCATCCCTGAACACGCAGCTCAGGACACTCAGTACTCACTTTATTCCCCTTGAGCTAAGGTCACACAGACCTCGCCCAATCACTCGAGGTAAGTCTTCAGGTGACTTCTGAACCTTCACAAACTTGGTCACTCGGCGATCCACAATTCCTCTTGGATGCTCTAGACCATGACGCCTAACCATCTGGAAGAAGCACAGTCTTCAAAGGTAACAAGCGTCGGATCCACGCATGATCAATCTCTTCAGTGATGCTCAATCACTTGGGGTTTGTAGGTGTTTGGGTTTGAGTTTTTCCTCACTTGATGATTTTCGCTCAATGTCCTCGGAGGATGGGTTGCTCTCAAATGACAAGTGTCAGTTTATCTCGGAGCACCCAACCAGCTAGTGGTTGTAGGGGGCGGCTATTTATAACCTAGGGACCAGCCCGACATGATAAGACATAAATGCCCTTCAATGATATGACCGTTAGGTGGATAGATGTTTTGGGATAGCTGGCTCATAGCACAGCAACGGTCGGAATTTTGAGTAGCAATATCCTCAGGGCTATCATGTTCCTCACTGTGTAGGTAATCCGCACTGGCGAATTCCTAACTCGTCAGTCAGAACAAATTCCTTAGAGACCAGAAGAACTTCGTCTCTGTCACTAAAGAATATGACTGGACTGTATGAGATTTCCAATGGCTTCACTCGAAGGGATTGGTAGGTGTAGGATTTTGAATTGAGCATCACATGGAAATTTTTCCTTAGTATTTCCTCGACCCCCTTTAACAGTACGGTGTTTCCTATGACTCAAGAAAGAGAAAATGAAACTACGAAAACAGAAGTCTTCACGCTTCATGTTCATCGAATGAATACCAAGCCTTCAAGGTCACACCAATTTCTTCACTTTCAAAGTCTTCAGAAAGTCTTCACAAATCCAAAGTCTTCAATCGAAGAACTTCATTTTTAGGGGTCGACTTTCTCTGTAAATATCAAATTGCTCATATACTTATAGAACTGTGTACACTCACAAACGCATTAGTCCCTTAACCTATAATTCTTCAATACACCAAAATCACTAAGGGGCACTAGATGCACATACAATCTCCCCCTTTTGGTCATTGATGACAATATAGGTTAATTTTTCAACGGGGATAAACATATGAAGTGTAAATACTGATATTGAGGAATTTGATTGCAAGATATAGAAGAACTCCCCCTAAATATCTGCATGGTGAGGTATTTGCTTTTGAAGCATTGCACACTTGAAGAGTAGAATCATGGAGATCTCCCCCTATATCTTGTAATTCATACACACATTTGAAATATCACAATGAAGAATTTGAAATGCATGATGAAATATGGTGACTAATGTAATTCAGCATGCGTGCATTAGCATATATGAGGAATAAGCATGCAGAAAAACAAATCAAAAGTATCATAGCACCATCGGGTTTAAGTTTACAACTCGATCCAATAAAATCCCAGAAGAACGAGACTTGTAACTTACCAAATAAAAACGCCCATATAGAAAGACCCGCCTGAAGACTAACTCAAAAATCTCCCCCTTTGTCATCAAATGACCAAAAGGATCGAATATGAGGACTAACTCCCCTGAGGAATATCAAGTTGATGAAGGAGCGCCAACGTTGTTGGGGTCGTTTGTCGTGGAAGGGCCTGCCGTAGTGTCGTCCAAGTCTTCATTCTCATCGGTGTCGCACGATGAAGAATATGAACTGGCCACTGTCGGTGTCAAAACCGGCGTATCTCGGGTAGGGGGTCCCGAACTGTGCGACTAAGGCGGATGGTAACAGGAGGCAGGGGACACGATGTTTTACCCAGGTTCGGGCCCTCTTGATGGAGGTAAAACCCTACGTCCTGCTTGATTATTCTTGATAATATGAGTAGTACAAGAGTTGATCTACCACGATATCGGAGAGGCTAAACCCTAGAAGCTAGCCTATGGTATGATTATCTGTTGTCATACGGACTAAAACCCTCCGGTTTATATAGACACCGGAGGGGGTAGGGTTACACAAGGTCGGTTACAAAGGAGGAGATATATATATCCGTATTGCCTAGCTTGCCTTCCACGCCAAGTAGAGTCCCATCCGGACACGAGACGAAGTCTTCAATCTCGTATCTTCATAGTCCAACAGTCTGGCCAAAGGATATAGTCCGGCTGTCCGGAGACCCCCTAATCTAGGACTCCCTCAGTATCCCATGAACCAGGCTTCAGTGACGATGAGTCCGGCGCGCAGTGTTGTCTTCGGCATTGCAAGGCGGGTTCCTCCTCCGAATACACCACGGAAGAGTTTGAATACAAGGAAAGTGTCCAACCCTGCAAAATAATTTCCACATACCACCGTAGAGAGAATAATATTTCCACAAATCTAATTCGCTGACACGTTTTGGCAGCATGACATCACGCCACGGCACGGTAATTATTTGAACCGTTTTTTAACCATCCCCGCACATAACACGAGGTGGTTTCTTGACACGTCTTGTCAAAGCAGAGATCGTGTTCCCTTTATTACGGGATTCTCATTAATACGGACGTGGGTAACCCATCTGTGCCTAGGACTCCTTGATTTTAGGCAAGTCCCAAACGGCCACGAGGAGGACGCTTGATATTCACCCTCTTTATAAAGGGACAAGGCTTTTACTTTTTTTCCTCCCATGCTCAATCGAATCCTGCCCCTGCCTCGAGTTCTAACACCTAAAGCCCAAGTCAGGTGCTTCGGACCTTCAATCATGTCCGGATCCAGCCTTCAAGGCCAGTGGATGCCTTCCTCCATCACGGAGGAGGACATTAAGAAGTTGAGGGAGGCCAGATATTTGACCGCTGAAATTTCACATAGGACTGCCCGCCCGAGGGCAGGTCGTTCCTACTCCCGAACCCAACGAGAGCGTTGTGTTCGTCTCCCACTTCCTCCGAGGACTAGGCCTCGCTCTGGATACCTTTGTTAGGGGTCTTATGTTCTATTATGGGCTGAGTTTTCACGACCTGGCCCCGGATTCCCTTCTTCACATCTCGTCATTTATTGTCGTTTGTGAGATCTTCCTCCGCATTACCCATCACTTCGGCCTGTGGCTCAAGACCTTCGATGTGAAGCCGAAGATGGTCGAGGGGCAGTATGTAGTGTGCGGAGGTGCTCTAATAAGCAAAATTGCTGAAGCTCCATGGCCAATGGGTTCCTTTCCAGAGGTGTCCGGATTGTGGCAACAGGAGTGGTTCTACGTCACAGCTACCCGAAGTGCCAAGTGGGTAGCTGCCCCCACCTTTCGCTCGGTCCCTCCACCACAACTGATGTCATGGATCAGCAGGGGGCTGAGCTGGGATCCAACCAAGGACGTGCCAATACTGCAAAGCCGTATCCGAGATCTCTTCGAGGGAAATTTCAGTCTGGTTATGGTAATGCAAGTGATGTTGGTTTGTCGAGTCCAGCCTTGCAAACGCCGGCCCCTCCGCCTATGGGAATTCAACCTGGAAGGACTGCACACTATTTAGAATTTCCTTGGTTTGACGTACAAGGAAATGTACAAATCGTTGTTCGGACCCCAAATAGAGTGTCCAGACACTACCGAGGACATGGGCCTGAACTGCAACCGCCCTGCTGCCCAAGTAACTAATCCCATGGCCGAACACACTGTCCTTCTATTTATCATGACATCATTCTGAAGAATCACTCTTTGATCAGGACTGGATAACAAAGGCGAAGATGATCTGGTGTTCCGCCCCCCTTCCCGAAGGCTTGGACAATCCGGTGCTGGAAAGGATGCTCGAGCCAGCACCTTGTCTGGTGCCCTCAAAGGAAGATGAAGGGGGGAATAAAGAGGGCGAAAGCGGTCCTCCATCTCTACCTATTCCAATCGAGGGAATGAGTGCCTCCGTGAGGGAGGATAACCAAGGGGAAGAATCTGACATTCTCTCTCCCCGGTGGAGGAAGAGGACTACCTCTGAAGATCCGGAGACTAAGGTTTCCAAACGGGAGAAGAAATCTCCGCCAAAGGGTCCTGCCTCGGAGGGTATTCTTGCCGCACAATGTCCGCGTGGGGATCAGCCCTCTACAGAGCTGTAAGTAATCAAGAGGTACTTAATAGTGAAGATATCTTGCAGTTCAGATCTTAGCCCTTCTCAGCTAAGCTCGTCTTCGGGGGATCTTCTTCCGGAGATGATGGAGAGCGAAACGCCTCCCCCTTCCACACCGCCTTACGAAGCGGGCGACCCTGAGGTGTCGTCGCGGAGGGATTCTCCTGATCCGACAAGGCCAGAAGGTAATCCTATGGCCACCCGAAGTCCTCAATATCCGGCTCTCAAAGAGAGCAATCAAAATAGTCCGGCACCGCCTGGTGTGCGGTCGGATGTACGGAGGGATCTTCTGGAGAAAGCGGCTATCCCAGAAGAGCACCGCACATTGATGGGTACGGTGATTGAAAGGATCTCGTCTGCCGAAAGCGGGCTGCATGAAGCCTTTATGAGTCTACTAACGGGTTTTCAGGTACGTGAAATGATGTACATTTGTGAAAGTACCGCACATTTTTAGATGTGCCCTGTGTAGATAGTAGCCCATGAGACTCTGGTTGTCGTCAAAAATGGCGGCAAACAGAGGATCATAGTCAGAGGTAATAACCAGACTGCCTTTATGTGTAGTTGGTGGAAGCTCCGGTGGCTAGCCGGATTGATGGGTATGCCGAACTAAAGCGGCAGATGCCGACATCGTGCTTGTCAACAAGCGGCTTGACGAGGCACAGGGTGAGTGGCCTTTCTGGTGACTGTCACATAATAAGAGCAGCATGATGCCAGTATCTTTAATATGTTGTGACTCCAGATGGAGCGGCCACCGTGGAGACCCTTCAGGCGGAGCTTTCCCGAGCCAAGGAGCAAGCCAGGAGTAGCAATGCGGCCACTTTACAGGCGGCCGAAGAGTTAAGGGCCGACCAGGCCGCACATTGCGAGAGCAAATAAAAATTTGCGAAGATGGCTGTGGAGTTAAAAGATGCTGCTGACCGTTACCGGCTTCTTGAGGAGGAAAACCGGGCGAAAGTGACGGACCTGGAGAAGCCCCGGGTGGCTGCCAAGGAAGCCCGCTTCAAAATTAGAGAGACGAAGGAGGAGCTAAATCAGGCTGCAGATATCGTGTCTGGGAAGCCTTTCTTGTTGCGGACTAAGTTTGGAGATCCGAAGTATGCTCCTCTGGACCGGCTATGGAGTTCTGTGGACGCGTACATGGATTTGGCTGCCAGCGCTGCTGATGCCGCCACGTACTTCAAGGATCAGGAAGGTCCCGAAGTGGAGAAGATGTTCTCGTCACAGTTTCACGCTCCAGTCTGTCCGCTGCACTGAATGAGCAATTGATCGATTGGGCCGAGCTCCATAGATTATCCGAACTGGCCATGAGGTCTGTTGTGGATCATTTGTGGCCAGGAGGGTCAAGGCCGAATAGCTACTTTAGCTTAGTGCAATAGTTCCTTGGCGTTGTGACACGCATCGATACTGTGAAGAGGTCGGCATGCATAGAAGGCTCGCGGATGGCCCTTGCCCATGTCAAAACATACTGGGCGGAGATGGATGCCACCACTGTTGCGGCACAGGGTTCGGCCATAGGCCGAGTGGCTGTCGAGCACTACTTTGAAGAAGTTCTTGAAGGCACTCGTTCAATAGAGGCTCAGTGCTTGAAGAATATTATGTTTGAGTGACATGTATTCCCATTGTAAAAACAATGTTTTATTGAATTTATCAAGGCTGTATTTATACTTTTGCCCAAAAGTGCTATGATGCCTCCTGTGCGGCCATATATGTATCTATGTATATAACCTGGAAGATTGCAGTCGTCGGCTTCAGCCCCCATGCATATAATGCGGGGGTGTTCGCGGAAGACGCATGCTCACACTTGATCCAACGTCTTGGTCCATTAAGGAGGTGATAGCGCAGCGAACTAGGCAACCGGACTATAATGCTTTAACACTTTCACTTAGCCAGAGGAGTTTGATAGTGGGGCTACTATATAGCCGCTGGTGGCTCCGCACTCACCCGAATTCGGGGTGCGTACAAGCCTGGCCGGGAAACAGCCCTTCGTTAAAGCAGAGGAATCCCGAAGATTCTGCTAGGTCATCGAGTGGTTGACCAGTCTCATGCTATATCATGACAGTCAGTTTTCAGCTTTCTCTACTGAGGTGCTCGTCCGGATGAACCAGGGCACAATCGCAGTAGTTCTCCTGGTGCCACCTTAGCCGATAGAGCGGAACATAAGGCAGCAAAACACAGGAGCCGGGCAAACCCAACATTTGACCAAAGAAATGATTCGGAGCTGATGCATATAAGGCCAAACTCGTGACGCCGAACACTCCCTATGGTATTCGATCTTTATGATGTAAACCGGGCCTAAACAGTGCCCTTTGTAATAAGCCCCTGGTGTCCAGGTACGCGCAATATTCTGATGTGGCCACATCCCAATACGTCGGCATCCTTCTCAATTGTATGGAGAATCCGAGGGTTGTGTATTAACAAGAGACAGTAAAAAAGGTTTACGCAGGGTCTTAATCTAAAAAGAATCCTTAGAACGGGTCCCTGCTGCACGTCTGCGCCTGTGTCTCCATTGTGCCGTATTCTGGATGGGTGTAGCACGATGGTCATTTGAAAGAGAGGAACTTAGTTGAAAAGTTGCCGTGCAAAAGGTAAGTTATACTAAATAAACAATATATAGTTCGAAATGAGTAAAGTTGAGCCTAATTGCCACTTGTTTGCGCGCATTGAGCCCCTTGTATTGTAATAGGGGTATGGCCATCAAACTTGTATCAATTACATGTAGCTGCACCGGACTCGTCCAACCGTGTCCATGATCTTAACGACCTGTCAGATGCTTTAGTTGGTGAGGCCGTTTAGTGTGCGGCTGATAAGGCAGCCGCACGGTCTTCCGCACGCAAGGAGCGCTCAATATTTCTGCTTACTGTAATGATGCCACGTGGACCGAGCATCTTAAGCATGAGAGAAGCGTAATGCAGTATTGCGTTAAAGTGAGTGAAAGCTTCGCATCCGAGTAGTGCTTGATAGCCGCTTTGGAACGGAGCGATGTGGAAGGTTAAATTTTCGTTGCGGAAGTTATCAGGAAAGCCGAATATAACCTCTAGTATCAGGCAGCCCGTGCAATGGGCTTCTGGGCCTGGCGTTACTCCTTTAAAGGTAGTATTGCTATGGCTAATTTTTGTTGGGTCTATCCCGATTTTGCGGACTGTGTCCTGATATATCAGGTTTAAACTACTGCCGCCGTCCATCAGGACTCGTGTGAAGTTGTATCCATCAATTATCGGGTCTAACACGAAGGCAGCCCATCCTGCACGCCGGATACTTGCCGAGTAATCCCGATCGTCAAAGGTGATCGGTTGGGACGACCAGTGGCAGAACTCCATGGTGATAGGCCCTGGGGCATGTGTCTCTAGGAGTGCCGCTTTGTTTCGCCCCTTTGTCACGTGTAACACGTTTACTGTTTTGACTTCTGGTGGGAATTTCTTATGTTCCCCGTGCTTTGCTTGCGAGGCTCGTCCTCGTCTTCGCTTGGTGTATCCTTCCCCTTGTGTTCGGCGTTGAGCTTGCCGGACTACTTGAAGACCCAACATTCTCTATGGGTATGGTTTGCAGGTTTATCGGGGTTGCTGTGGATCTGACATATTTTATCCAGAATCTTGTTTAGGCTGGACAGTTCATCTCTGTTGCCTTTGGAGGGCAGCTTTTGCTGAACTAGTCGAGAACTTCTGAATCTGGCGTTTACCGCCGTGCTCTTCGGGTTGTCTTCTTTATTCCGGCGCTTGTTTTTCCTGCGCCGTGGTTTCCCGTTTTCGTCCCTAACTTCGGATGTACTTGGGTCGCTGGTGCTGCATCGGGCTAACCAGCTGTCCTAGCACGCGCAAAAGTGGGTCATGAGGCTTGTTAATGCTTCCATTGTTCTCGGCTTTTCTTGTACGAGGTGTCTAGCAAGCGATTCGTCTCGAACGTTGTGCTTAAAAGCCGCTAAGGCTTCGGCGTCCGGACAGTCGACTATTTGGTTCTTTTTAGTGAGGAACCTGTTCCAAAGCTTTCGGGATGACTCTCTGGGCTTTTAAGTTATAAGACTTAAATCGTCCACATCTGGAGGTCGGACATAGGTCCCTTGAAAATTTTCTCGAAAAGCGTCTTCGAGCTCTTCCCAGCTTCCAATGGAGTTTTCGGGGAGGCTTTTAAGCCAGTGCCGAGCTGGCCCTTTGAGCTCAGAGATCTACCACGAGATCAGAGAGGCTAAACCCTAGAAGCTAGCCTATGGTATGATTGTTGTTGTTGTCCTATGGAATAAAAGCCTCCAATTTATATACACACCGGAGGGGGCTAGGGTTACAGAAAGTCGGTTACAAAGGAGGAGATATCCATATCCATACTGCCTAGCTTGCCTTCCACGCCAAGTAGAGTCCTATCCGGACCTGGGACGAAGTCTTCAATCTTGTATATTCATAGCCCAATAGTCCGGCCAAAGGATATAGTCCAGCTGTCCAGAGACCCCCTAATCTAGGACTCCCTCAGTAGCACCTGAACCAGGCTTCAATGACATGAGTCCGGCGCGCAGTGTTGTCTTCGGCATTGCAAGGCAGGTTCCTCCTCCAAACACATCGCAGAAAAGTTTGAATACCAGGATAGTGTCCGACCCTGCAAAATAAATTCCACATACCACCGTAGAGAGAATAATATTTCCACAAATCTTAATCTACTGACACGCTTTGGCAACATGACATCAGGCCATGGCTCGGTGATTATTCGAACCGTTTTTTTCAACCAGCACCACACATAACGCGAGGCGGTTTCTTGACACGTCTTGTCAAAGCAGAGATCGTGTTCCTCTAATCACGGGATTCTCATCAATACGGGCGTGGGTAACCCAACCGTGCCATTGATTACGGCGCTTGGGGGATAAGCGAGTTTTACCAGGCTGGTGGGGACGCATAGTTTCGTCCGCCCATATAAAGGGACAAGGATTCACCTTTTCATCCACGCATTCTTCCTCCTTTGCTCATCCATTTTCGCACACTCGAGCTCGAGCGCCCAAGTCTGCATTTCCCACCTCAACCTTCTCCAACCATGTCTGGAGCCGGAGGCAGGTGGATGGTCTCCTCCATCATGGAGGGACACATCAAGAAGCTGAGGAGAGCCGGATACCTGCCCGACAACATCGCGCACCGGCTCCCAGATGAGGGGCAGCTCATCCCCACCCCCAGGCCCCACGAGAGGGTACGGTTCCTTACCCATTTCCTCCGCGGACTGGGATTCCCTCTCCACCCATTCGTCCGGGGGCTCATGTTCTACTACGGCCTGGATTTCGACGATCTGGCCTCGAACTTCATCCTCAACATCTCGGCATTTATCGTCGTGTGCGAGGCCTTCCTCCGCATCAAGCCCCACTTCAGCTTATGGCTAAAGACCTTCAATGTCAAGCCGAAGGTAGTGAGCGGCCGCCAGGCGGAGTGCGGAGGCGCCATGGTGGGCAAGATGCCCAACGTCACATGGCTCGAGGGCTCCTTCGTGGAGACCATAAAGGGGTGGCAATCGGGGTGGTTCTACATCACCGAGCCACGTGACCCTGCATGGGCAGCGGCCCCCGAGTTCCGATCTGGCATCCCCACGCGGCTCACCTCCTGGCAAGAGAAGGTCCTGGGGTAGTTCGGGAGAGCTGACCGGACTCCAAACATGTATCCAAAACATGGTGAGCAAGAAGCTCAAACTCGTCAACGTAGTCCAACTCATGCTCATCCGCCGGATCCTCCCGTGTCAACAACGGGCTTTCAACTTGTGGCAGTTCGACCCGGCCCAGCACCAAACTCTGAACAGGCTCTTCGACACAACACACGAGGATGCCTAGAAGGTGCTATTCAAGGGTGCCGAGGTTCCCCCTCCCACTACCGAGGATCGTGGATTCTGCGCGAAGCGCCAAGCCAGCACGGTAAGCTATTTTACCTCTTATAGGATACTTGTTTTTCATAGTTTGACTCTATGCGGGATCTAAGCTCCCGTACCTTTGACAGGACTAGCAGGAGACAGCCGAACAAATCGACTGTCCGGCTCCTTTGCCCGAAGGCCCAGCAGACGCTCTCCTGACGGAGATGCTGACTCCGGCTCCTTACAAGGTGCCGGAGAAGACCAAGAAGGCCAAGGGAACCCGAAAGAGTTCCCGGCGCCAGGCGATATTGGACTCATCGTCCGAGGACTCCTCGGTGCACTCCTCCCACGAAGACGAGGAGGAAGATGAAGACGCTCCCCCTCCAGTCGGGGGAGACAAGAAAAGGAAGGCCGCCCCAACTGGGGGGCCGAAGGGTCCAAGAAGGGAAGGACTCTCCTTCCGGACAGTTCCACCACCGCCGCCGAAGGCGAAGACAAGTGGCTGCCCAGGGCCAAGCCCCTGGCGAAGTCATAAGTATTCGGATACCAGAGTAACTCATAGCATTCCTTTGTCGCACTGCTTCTCCTAACGCTAAATCGTGATTATGCAGACCATCCCGAGCCCGTATCGACGTATCCTCGTCTGACGGCTCCCTGGACTCGTCGGATATGGATAGCGATCCACTTCCGACCGCCACCTCCCCTTGCCCTACGGACAACACCGAGGTGTTGTCTCAAGAGGCACCGGGTCGAGGGGAGACAGTCCCGGAGGCGCCTCAAGGCGACCTTCCAGACTCCGGGAGCAAAGGGAACAAGGCCCCCAAGGGCTCCGAGTTCGGCCCTCAGCCGAACACCGCGCCAGGACCTCCAGTCATTCCGGACTCAGGCAGGCGGCCTCCTTCCAGGAGGGGCAAGACGCCTATGTCCATCTAGGGGCACCGGACAATCTGCTGGGAGCGCTTCGCAGCTCTTCCATCAACGAGGAGCACCTCACTATTATGAGTGCGGTGGTCCAGAAGGTTCAGTCCGCCAAGAGCGGACTGACTGAAGCCTGTGCCAGCCTTCTAACAGTCTTTGAGGTAAGTTTTTGAAATATGAAAAATATTACCACATAGACAGTAGCCCCTGATGCACTGTTCGGTGTTCACAAAGAAAAGCCGAACAGAGGATCAAACAATATCGCAGGAGTCTAATATAAGTATATCAATGTGCGTATGCAGGCTTCGCTGCTGGCATTTGCCGCACTGACTGCGGAGATCGCCGCACTGAAGCAGGACCTTAAAGGGTCCAAGGACGAGCTCGGCCTTGCCAAGAGGCAGCTCGAGGAGAACAAAGGTAAGTAGTACCTAGTCTATGGATATGTATAAAAAGAATGCAATTGCAAAATGACAGGATCATTGAAAATTTGCCAGGGGCCACGACCGAGGTGGCGACCCTGAAGCAAGCGCTATCCGAGGCCGAAAACAAAGCGGCCAAGGAGCACACCGAGCGGGAAAGGCATGAGGCACGGGTGGGCGAGGTGCAGCAAGAGCTCCACGCTCTTGTGACGAAGCGCGAGGCGTTGGAGCTTGACTTGAAGATGCGAGAGTCCGAGCTTGCCACTGCCCGTGAAAGTGCAAAGAGTGCCAAGGCCGAAGCACAGAAGGACCTCCAGGAGATTAAAGCGATGAAGAAGATAGCGGCGGGTAAGCCATTCTATATGCAAAGAAAGCATGTGAAAGTAAATTACCTGTTACTTACCCAAATCTGGAGCTCTCCGGGAGCATTCGCAGACTTGCCCCGCAGCGTGTCAGATGCCGCATAGTTTTACCAGGCCGAGGAGGGAAGCTCAACGGAGAAGCTGTTCTGGTCTCAGTATACTGGGACCGAACACCCGGTGCCTATGAGCGACCAGCTAAAGCAGCAGGTCGAGCTACACAAGGCGGTCGAACATGCCATGAAGGGCTTTATAGTCCGGCTGTGGCCTGGCGACGCCCTTCCGAACAGCTACTTCGGCCTGGTGAGGCGGCTTGTGGATGCCTGTCCACGGCTGGAAGTCGTCAAGCGGTCCGTCTGCATCGAAGGTGCACGCGGGGCTTTCGCCCGTGGGAAGGTGCAATGGGCCAAGCTAGACGCCATGAAGCTGATCAAGGAAGGGCCACCGGATGGCATGGAGCATCGCCACCCCGAGATGTACTATGAGGGTGTCCTGAAGGGTGCTCGTCTCGTAGTGGACGAGTGTACGAAAGATATATTATTCAAGTGAACTTGCTCGTGTAATCCTGTAGTTACGAAGACTTGTTCATATGCGCTATGCAACGCTTGTTTGAATTTAAAATATTACCTTTTGTTCTGCTGTTTATCAAATCTAAGAGATGGCTAGTCGTCGGCTTCTGCCTCCATGCCACGATTGCTGGGGTGTTCGGGATAAACCTGAGCACTCTTGTTCCAATTTTTGGGTCCTTCGAGGGAGGCGCTCAGCACAACGAACAAGGCAATCGGACTATAATGCGTTATCACTCTCACTTAGCCATAGAATTCTATAATTTTAAATTTCGGCAAAGCCCCTAGTATTTGGAAGGCCGAATCTGGGGCGCGATACACGCCTTAAGCCGGACAGGCCTACTCCTCACTCTAAGCGGCATAAGTCTTTAAGGACTCGAAAACCTCTCGAACAGCGACCGGTCTCTCGCCTTATCATGATAGTCAGTTTTAGCTTTCTCTACTGAGGTGCTTAGCCCAGCAGAACCGGGGCACAATCGCAGTAGTTCTCCTAGTGCTACCTTTGCCGATATAGCGGAACGTAAGGTACCAAAACATGGGAGCCGGGTAAACCCAACTATTGACCCAAGACATGACTCGGAGCTGATGCATATAATGCTATTAGTTCGGGGTGCCGCACTGTCGAAAGTGTTCGGACTTCTCACGCCGTATTGTGGGGTATACTTAAGCCCCTAGCGTATTGGCCGTACCAGAGTGTACGGGTGCTGGATGTCACGAATGAACATATATATATATATATATAAGAAGAATGCAATAAAAGCCTTAATGCAATGCATTGTTTTAAAAAACGTGTGTTAGAGCAGAATGATACAGGTAGTGCGATAAGAAAAAAGTAGGACTATCTCCCCTCCAAGGGCAAGCTGAGGAATAATATTAAAGCAAGTATTTCACTCGTTATCGTAATCCACCTGGGAGTTCCGTGGTGTGATGTAGCTTTCTGCCTCCTTGGTTGCTGCATCATGTGTTCGGCAATCATGCTGCCGGAGAGGGTTTCCAGAGATTAATGTCCTGAAAGAGAGAAAAATAACAAAGCGGGAAGCCCCTTGTGAGGTTTAAGCCGCGTCTTGGGGCGTGCCATAGTCGTGCCCCCTCCCTACTTGTGCCCATGGTATTTTTAATGTGTAATTATGTACGCGTGCCATGAGTTTCGCCGTTTGGCTTGGGCCGGGGTGGGGGCCGCATTGCTATGCGAGCTCGGAACATGCCAGGCGGTCCTGTTGCCGATTACTCCGGGCGCGCTTGAAGGTGTTTGGGTCCTTAAATGCCGAACTAGTGGATTGCCTTAAGAGGCCACTTTGCGCTTCCGCTGCGAGGGCCGCAGTGTGCTCTCCGTTCGGAGAGAGCGCTCTGTGTTTCCATTAACTGTAATGACCCCCTGAGGCTTGACGTATGCATAATGCGGTACCGCATTGAATCTCGCAAATGTGGTTCGCCCGAGCAGTGCATGATAACCACTGCGGAACGGGACTATATCGAAGATTAACTCTTCAGTTCGGAAGTTATCCGGGGATCCTAAGACCACTTCCAGTGTGACTGAGCCTGTGCAATGGGCCTCTACACCTGGTATGACGCCTTTAAAGGTCGTTTTTGTGGGTTTGATCCTTGAGGGGTCTATACCCATTTTGCGCACCGTGTCCTGGTAAAGCAGGTCCAGGCTGCTGCCGTCATCCATAAGGACTCGAGTGAGGTGAAATCCGTCAATAATTGGGTCTAAGACCAGTGCGGCGAATCTGCCATGACGGATACTAGTGGGGTGGTCCCTGCAATCGAAGGTGATCAGACAGGAGGACCATGGGTTGAACTTTGGGGCGACTGGCTCCAACGCATATACGTCCCTGAGCGCACGCTTCCGCTCCCTCTTGGGGATGTGGGTTGCGTATATCATGTTCACCGTCCGCACTTGTGGGGGGAACCTCTTCTGTCCTCCGGTATTCGGCTGCTGGGGCTCCTCCTCGTCATCGCTATGTGGCCCTTATCTTTGTTTTCGGCAATTAACTTGCCGGCCTGCTTGAACACCCAACAATCCCTATTGGTGTGGTTGGCTGGCTTGTCGGGGGTGTCGTGTATTTGACACGAGCGATCAAGTATACGCTCCAAACTGGACGGGCCCGGAGTGCTTCTTTTAAACGGCTTTTTCCGCTGACCAGGTTTAGAGCCTTTGAATCCGGCATTGACTGCCGTATCCTCGGTATTGTCGCTGTTAATGTGGCGCTTATGTTTGTTGCGATGTGACCTGCTACTGCCGTCCTTGGTATCCGAAGTACCATGGTTTCTTTGATATGTTGTTACTGTGAGCCAGCCAGTTGTCTTCTTCCACACAAAAGCGGGTCATGAGTGTCGTGAGGGCTGCCATAGATTTCAGCTTTTCCTGACCAAGGTGCCGGGCTAGCCACTCGTCGCGGATGTTGTGCTTGAAAGCTGCTAGAGCCTCTGCATCCGGACAGTCGACGATTTGATTTTTCTTTGTTAGGAACCGTGTCCGGAATTGCCTGGCCGATTCGTCTGGCTGCTGAATTATGTGGCTCAAGTCATCGGCATCTGGTGGTCACACATAAGTGCCCTGAAAGTTGTCGAGGAATGCGGCTTCCAGATCCTCCCAATAGCCAATGGACTCTTCTAGCAAGCTATTGAGCCAATGTTGAGCTGGTCCTTTGAGTTTGAGTGGGAGGTATTTAATGGCGTGTAGATCATCACCGCGTGCCATGTGGATATGCAGGAGGAAATCCTTGATCCATACCGCAGGATCTGTTGTGCCGTCGTATGATTCTATATTTACGGGTTTGAAACCCTCTGGGATTTGATGATCCATTACTTCGTCTGTGAAGCATAAGGGGTTTGCGGAACCTCTGTACTGGGCTATATCGCGATGCAGCTCCAATGAGTCTCGCCCGCTGTGCTCGGCCCGGCCGGATTTACTTTTGCTGTATCCGGCGTGACGATTATCGTCTCGCGTAGTGGCGCGCCCTCGTGATCCGTAGAACGATCTTGCATGTTTTGCTTTGTCCTCCAATACATCTCGCAGGTCTGGCATATTTCCCCATGCCTTTTTATTTGAATGGCGTCGGGGTGCAGGCTGAGCTTTTGCCTGGAATGCCTCTCTGTCGTGGCCACGGGGTGGCCGATCAGCCACATCATACGCTTCTTCCTCCAGTCGGGGTAGCAACCTGCATTTTGGGTAACTCATGGAGGGGCGTTCGAGTTTATATTCCTTGGCTGCCAGGACTTCAGTCCATCTGTCAGCTAACAGATCTTGATCAGCTTGAAGCTGTTGCTGCTTTTTCTTAAGGCTATTTGCCGTGGCTATAAGCCGGCGCTTGAAGCGCTCTTGTTCGACGGGATCCTCTGGCACGACGAATTCGTCATCGTCGAGGCTTGCCTCGTCTTCGGAGGGACGTATGTAATTATCATCCTCTTCCTCTCTATCTGCCGCTCTCTCATGAGGGCTGGCTTCTCCATCCTCGTGTGCTGAATCTTGCTGGAGGGGGTTGTCTTCGGCACTGTCCGGGGTGTTATTATCTCCTGTGCCGGAATCACCGTTTTTGCTTTGCCGGGACTTAGAGCGGCGCCGCTGACACCGGCGCTTAGGTTGCTTCTTGGAGGGGTCATCCTCCGTTGTTCCGTCGCCATTTCCTTCTTTGGGTGTGCCCACCATATATATGTCATACGACGAGGTGGCTTTCCAGTGCCCTATATGCGCTGGTTCCCGTTCGTCTCCTACATCGTCGTCCATACCGTCGATGTCTTCGGAGTCAAAGTCAAGCATGTCGGTCAAGTCATCGACAATGGCTACGAAGTGGGTGGTGGGTGGGTGTTGAATTTCTTCGTTGTCCGCATCCCAATCCTGCCAGTCATAATCCGGCCAGGACTGTCCTGACAAAGAGAGAGACCTTAGAGAATTATGTATGTCGCCGAAGGGCGAGTGCTAAAAGATATCCGCGGCAGTGAACTCCATGATCGGCGCCCAATCGGATTCGATTGGCAGGGGCGCGGATGGTCCAGAGTTCGGAGGAGAGTCCGGCAATGTGGATTCACGGGCCTCGCAAAGGATAAAGTTGGTGTTAGGCTCGATCGCCGTTGAGGCTGCAGCCTCCGCGGCGAGTTCTAGCCACCCGCCCTCGGTCGGCGCAGTTGGCTCCGAATTAAAGGTCAGAGTGGCTGCCGGTGCGATCTCCTAAACACTGTCTGATGGTAGAGCTAAATCGTACTCATCGTGACCGCGTGATGGACAAGGCAGAGGCTCGAATCCGTCGAAGATCAAGTCTCCGCGGATATCGGCCGTGTAGTTTAAGCTTCCAAACCTGACCTGGTGGCCAGGGGCGTGACTTTCGATCTGCTCCAGATGGCCAAGCGAGTTGGCCTGCAGTGCGAAGCCGCCGAATACAAAAATCTGTCCGGGGAGAAAAGTCTCACACTGGAATACATCGCTAATGATGATCGAAGGAGCCATCAAGCCTGGTGATGAAGACACAGAGGAACTCTCAATTAAAGCAACAATGTCGGTGTCAAAACCGGCGGATCTCGGGTAGGTGGTCCCGAACTGTGCGTCTAAGGCGGATGGTAATAGGAGGCAGGGGACACTATGTTTTACCCAGGTTCGGGCCCTCTTGATGGAGGTAAAACCCTACGTCCTGCTCGATTTATTCTTGATGATATGGGTATTACAAGCGTAGATCTACCACGAGATTAGAGAGGCTAAACCCTAGAAGCTAGCCTATGGTATGATTGTTGTTGTTGTCCTATGGACTAAAACCCTCCGGTTTATATAGACACCGGAGGGGGCTAGGGTTACACAAGGTCGGTTACAAAGGAGGAGATATCCATATCCATACTGCCTAGCTTGCCTTCCACGCCAAGTAGAGTCCTATCCAGGCACGGGACGAAGTCTTCAATCTTGTATCTTCATAGTCCAATAGTCCGACCAAAGGATATAGTCCGGCTGTCCGGAGACCCCCTAGTCCAAACTCCCTCACCGGTCCCTTGGGTACCATAATCCAAGTGTTGGTGTGTGAGGGAGTCCTGGATTAGGGGGTGTTCGGGTAGCCGGACTATACCTTCAGCCGGACTCTAGGACTATGAAGATACAAGATTGAAGACTTTGTCCCGTGTCCGGATGGGACTTTCCTTGGCGTGGAAGGCATGCTTGGTGATGCGGATATTCAAGATCTCCTACCATTGTAACCGACTTTCTGTAACCCTAACCCTCTCCGGTGTCTATGTAAACTGGAGGGTTTTAGTCCGTAGGACAACTTAATCATGCAACAATCATACCATAGGCTAGCTTTTAGGGTTTAGCCTCCTTGATCTCGTGGTAGATCTGCTCTTGTACTACCCATATCATCAATATTAATCAAGCAGGACGTAGGGTTTTACCTCCATCAAGAGGATCCGAACCTGGGTAAAACATCATGTTCCTTGCCTCCTGTTACCATCCGGCCTAGACGCATAGTTCGGGACCCCCTACCCGAGATCCGCCGGTTTTGACACCGACATTGGTGCTTTCATTGACAGTTCCTCTGTGTCATCGCTTTTAGGCCCGATGGCTCCTTCGATCAACAACAACGATGCAGTCCAGGGTGAGACTTTTCTCCCCGGACAGATCTTCGTCTTCGGCAGCTTCGCACTGCGGGCCAATTCGCTTGGCCACCTTGAGCAGATCGAAAGCTATGCCCCTGGCCATCAGGTCAGGTTTGGAAGCCTAAACTACACGGCTGACATCCGCGAGGACTTGATCTTCGACGGATTCGAGCCACAGCCAAGCGCGCCGCACTGTCTCGATGGGCATGATATAGCTCTGCCGCCGAACAGCGCTTTGGAGGCCGCACACGCATCGGTTCCGACCATTGATTTGGAGCCTACTGTGCCGATCGGGGATCAGCGGTTGGCCACCGGAAGGCCACCTGAAGGCCACCTGTAGGGCGCCGGAAGGCCACCTCGTCATATGACATATATATGGTGGACACTCCAAAGGATGGAGATGGCGATGGAACAGCGGGGGACGATACCTCTAAGAAACAGCCCAAGCGCCAGCGTCAGCGGCGCCGCTCTAAATCCCGCCAAAGCAAAAACGGTGGTTCCGGCACGGGAGATAATACTACTCCGGATAGCGCTGAAGAACACCCCCTCCAGCAAGATTCAGCACAGGAGGACAGAGAAGCCAGCCCTCGCGAGAGGGCGGCAGACCAAGAGGTTGAGGACGATAATTATACGCCTCCCTCCGAAGACGAGGCAAGCCTCGACGACGATGAGTTTGTCATGCCAGAGGATCTCGCCGAACAAGAGCGTTTTAAACGCAGGCTTATGGCCACGGCAAGCAGCCTCAAGAAAAAGAAGCAACAGCTTAGAGCTGATCAGGATTTGCTAGCTGACAGATGGACTGAAGTCCTTGCGGCCGAAGAGTATGAACTTGAACGCCCTCCAAGAGTTACCCAAAGCGCAGGCTGCTACCCTGACTAGAGGAGGAAGCACCGATATCACCAGTGCATGACATGGCCGACCGGCCACCTCGTGGCCATGACAGAGAGGCCTCTTGGCCCTCCACTCAAACCATGCCCCGACACCGCATCAAGCATACTAAGGCACGGGAAAATGCGCCCGACCTGCGTGGCATACTGGAGGACAAGGCAAGGCAAACAAGATCGATCTACGGATCGCGCAGGCGCCCCACGGCACGTACGGTGATCATCACTCCGGATGCAATAAATCCGGCCGGGCCGAACTCAACAGACAAAGCTCCTTCGAGCTGCGTCATGATATAGCCCAATACAGAGGCGCCGCACACCCACTATGCTTCACAGATGAAGTAATGGATCATAAAATCCCTGAGGGCTTCAAACCCGTAAACATCGAATCGTACGACGGCATAACAGATCCTGCGGTATGGATCGAGGATTATCTCCTTCATATCCACATGGCCCGCGGTGATGATCTACACGCCATCAAATACCTCCCACTCAAACTTAAGGGACCGTCCCGGCATTGGCTTAACAGCTTGCCAGCAGACTCAATCGGTTCTTGGGAGGACCTGGAAGCCGCATTCCTTGACAACTTCCAGGGCACTTATGTGCGACCACCGGACGCCGATGACCTAAGCCACATAATTCAGCAGCCAGAGGAATCGACCAGGCAATTCTGGACAGGGTTCCTAACAAAGAAAAACCAGATAGTCGACTGTCTAGACGCAGAGGCCTTAGCGGACTTCAAGCATAATATCCGTGACGAGTGGATGGCCCGGCACCTGGGACAGGAAAAGCCGAAATCTATGGGAGCCCTCACGACACTCATGACCCGCTTTTACGCGGGAGAAGACAGCTGGCTAGCTCGCAGCAACAATTTAACCAAGAACCCTGGTAATTCGAATACCAAGGACAAAAGCGACAGGTCACGTCGGAACAAACAAAAGCGCCGTGTTAACAGCAACAGCAACGAGGATACGGTAGTTAATGCCGGATTCCGAGGCTAAAAATCCGGTCAACGAAAAAAGCCATTCAAAAGAAATACTCAGGGCCCGTCCAGTTTGGACCGAATACTCGACCGCTTGTGCCAGATACATGGCACCCCCGAAAAGCCAGCCAACCACACCAACGGGGATTGTTGGGTGTTCAAGCAGGCAGGCAAGTTATGAGCCGAAAACAAAGACAAGGGGCTGTATAGCGACAACGAGGAGGAGCCCAGGCCGCCGAACAATGGTGGACAGAAGGGATTTCCCCCGCAAGTGCAGACGGTGAACATGATATACGCAACCCACATCCCCAAGAGGGAGCGGAAGCGTGCGTTACGGGACGTATATGCGATGGAGCCAGTCGCCCCAAAGTTCAACCCATGGTCCTCCTGCCCGATCACCTTTGATCGAAGTGACCACCCCACTAGCATCCGTCACGGCGGCTTCGCCGCATTGGTTCTAGACCCAATCATTAACGGATTTCATCTCACAAGAGTCCTCATGGACGGCGGCAGCAGCCTGAACCTACTTTACCAGGATACAGTGCGAAAAATGGGCATAGATCCCTCGAGGATCAAGCCCACCAAAATGACCTTTAAAGGCATCATACCAGATGTAGAAGCCAAATATACAGGCTCAGTCACACTGGAAGTGGTCTTCGGATCTCCGGATAACTTCCGAAGCGAGGAGTTAATCTTCGACATAGTCCCGTTCCGTAGTGGCTATCACGCACTGCTCGGGCGAACCGCATTCGCAAAATTCAACACGGTACCGCACTATGCATACCTCAAGCTCAAGATGGTAGGCTCTAGAGGAGTAATCACGGTCAATGGGAACACTGAACGCTCCCTCCGAACGGAGGAGCACACGGCAGCGCTCGCAGCAGAAGTACGAAGCAGCCTCTCTAGGTAGTTCTCCAGTTCGGCCTTCAAAAAGACGGACACTGTCAAGCGCGCCCGGAGTACCCTACAACAAGACCGCCTGGCACATTCTGAGCTAGCGTAGCAATGCGGCCCCAACCCTAGCCCTCGTGATATAGCGAAACCAGTGCTTCACGTACATAACTACGCTCTTGAAATACCATGGGCACAGGGGAAGGCGCACTATCACGGCACGCCCGAAATACGGCTTAAACCGCACCAGGGGCTGCCGGATTCCTTTTTTTCTTTTTTTCTCTTACTCTCAGGACTCCATACTTCGGATGACCCGTTCGGCAATTCAAATGCCGCACAAACGATGCAAGATCCAGGAAAGCAGACAAGCCATGCCGCATTATGGAACTCCCAAGTGGTCTCTATTGCGAGCAGTATACCTGTTTTTTAATACAATTCTGCAGCCTGCCCCTGGCCCGGACAGGTTAAATAGTCCAATTTCTTTTGCTTATCGCACTATTTGTATCGTTCCGCTTTCATAGCAGCCTTTCTATAAAAAATGCATAGATTTTTGTCTATTTTTTGCATTATCCTCTTTTTATATATATGTTTATCAATAACATGTTGCATCCGTACACTGTGGTATGGCAAAAATACGCCAGGGGCTTCAGTACCCATCAATATGGCGTGAGAAGTCCGTACACTTTCACAAGTGCGGCACCCCGAACTTATAGCACTATATGCATCGGCTCCGAATCATGATTTGGGTCAATAGTTGGGTTTGCCCGGCTCCTATGTTTTGGTGCCTTACGTTCCGCTATATCGGCTAAGGTAGCACTAGGAGAACTACTGCGATTGTGCCCCAGTTGAGCTGGGCTGAGCACCTCAGTAGAGAAAGCTAAAACTGACTGTCATGATGAGGCGACAGACCGGTCGCTGTTCGAGAGGTTTTTCGAGTCCTTAAAGACTTATGCCGCTTCGAGCGAGGAACCGGCTTTGTCCGGCCAAGGCGTGGATAGCGCCCCGAACTCGGTCTTCCGTATACTAGGGGCTTCACCGAAATTTAAAACTATAGAGTTCTATGACTAAGTGAGAGTGTTCAAGCATTATAGTCCGATTGCCTTGTTCGTTGTGCTGAGCGCCTCCCTCGACGGACCCAATGATGGGAAAAAGAGCGCTCAGGTTTATCCCGAACACCCCGGCACTAGTGGCATGGGGGCAGAAGCCGACGACTGGCCATCTCTCAATTTTTTGATAAACAGCTGCACAGAAAGTAATATTTTAAATTCAAGCATTGCTTAGCGCATATGAACAAGTTTTCAGCCCACAGGATAACACGAGCGAGTTCATTCAAAAATTACATCCTTGGTGCGTTCATCCGCCATAAGGCGGGCACCGGCCAGAACATCCTTGTAATAGTTCTCGGGCTTGCGATGCTCCTTCCCCGGCGGCAGCCCGTCCCTCACAAGCTTCTCACCATCCAGCTTAGCCCAGTGCACCTTTGCATGGGCAAGGGCCCTACGGGCACCTTCGATGCAGACAGAGCGCTTGATGACCTTGAGCCTTGGACAAGCCTCCACCAGCCACCGCACCTGTCCGAAGTAGCTCCCAGGCAGGGCCTCTCCAGGCCACAGCCGAACTATGAAGCCCTTGAGGGCCTGTTCGGCCGCCTTGTGGAGATCGACCAGCTGCTTCAGCTGGTCGCTCAAGGGCACAGGGTGTCCGGCCTCAGCGTACTGAGACCAGAACACCTTCTCCGTCGAGCTGCCTTCCTCGGCTCGGTAGAATGCGGCGGCATCGGATACGCTACGGGGAAGATCTGCGAATGCCCCTGGAGAGCTCCGGATTCGGGTAAGTAACAAGTAGTTTACTTTTATATGTCTGCTTTGCATAGAGAATGCCTTACCCGCCGCTATCTTTTTCACCGCATCCAATTCCTGGAGGGCCTTCTGGGCTTCGGCCTTGGTAGATTTGGCAGTTTTAAGGGCCACAGCAAGCTCGGGCGCTCGCGTCTTCGAGTCGAGCTCCAAACTCTCATGTTTTTTCATGAGAGCCTGAAGCTCTTGCTGCACCTCGCCGACCTGCGCCTCAAATTTCTCCCGCTCGGTGCGCTCCATGGCCACTCTCTTCTTGGCCTCGGATAGCGCCTGCTTGAGGGTCGCCACCTCAGTTGTGGCCCTTACAATAAGCAGTATACTCCTGTCATTTTTTGCAATTGCATCTTCTTATAGGCATTTTTTCTATAAGGTATCTCTTACCTTCTTTCTCCTCGAGCTGCCGTTTGGCAAGGCCGAGCTCTTGCTCGGTCCACTCGAGGCCCTGCTTCAGGGCACCCACCTCCACAGTCAGTGCGGCGGTGGCCAGCAGCGAAGCTTGCATATGTATATTGACTCCTTTTTAGTTAGACTCCTGCAATATTTAATAGATCCTCTATTCGGCTTCTCTTTCCGAACGCCAAACAGAGCATCAGGGGCTACTGTCTATGCTATTGGATTTCGGGTTCTGGCAGACCCTTGAGGTTCGAACACTGGGGTGCACGCGGAGATTTCACCTTCTACCTACCTGCACCCCTCCGCCTCGCTAAGATCTAAGCTATGGAAAGAACAGCACAAGAGACACATGGTTTATACTGGTTTGGGCCACCATTGTGGTGTAATACCCTACTCCAGTGTGTGGTGTGGTGGGTTGCCTCTTGGGCTGATGATGATGAGCAATACAAGGAAGAACAGCCTCGCGAGGGTCTGTTCTTGGCTGGGGGGGATGAACTGCTAGGAGGAGTTCAATCACCCTTCTCTCTCTCTCTCTCTTCTTGATTCTCTCTCTGATTTCGATCCGATCTCCCATCTCCCCTGTGGGTGGCTAGTCCTATTTATAGGCAAAGGCCCTGGGACTCTTCCCAAATATTGAGCGGGAAGGGCGCCAACAATTGGCAATTTTGAAGGGGAACATCTGGTACACTTATCCTGACTAAAGTTTGTCCTCGCCTGCCAAAGGCTCTGGTGGTGACGCTGGCTTGGGCTCCACAATGACTTCCTCCCTGCCGTTGGACTGGTCTTGGTCTCGTTGCACCGAAACGGGTGCCTTTGCTTGATGCTCTCGCCTGCGCTTGCTCCCTTTGCACCAAAGAGGAAAGGAGGACACTGCGTGGCTGGCGCCCGCCTGGCACCCTTGGTCGTCATGGCCCCTCGCGAGGGTCTTGGGTCTGTGTTGATGAAGACGGGCCGTGCTGGGCCCCCTTTGAGCCACACCGCAAGCCGTAGGCAGGCACGTCTGGGGACCCCCATTCCCAGAACGCCGACAGTAGCCCCCGGGCCCAAGGCGCGCCCGGACTTGGCCGTGCAGGGAGGTGAAAGGGCAAGAGCGAAGGGCTGCGGGCCCTAGCAGCCTGTGGCCTTGGGCGCCGCGTGGCAGTTGATTGGACGTGGGCGGCAATGTTCCCCCACGCCCCCTTATTTTGTGCCATGCTAGGCAGACTCGTAGTCGTACACAGCCGCTCCCCTTTCTGTTGCTCGAGCGCCCTCTGTCCTTCCTCCGCTCGAACTCCAGCTTCTGTTTTCAACCCAATCTCGAAACTTGCCCCCCCCTTCCCATCGCCATGGCTCCAACGAAGAAGGGAAGAGGGAAGAAACCCATGCCTCCGCCTTGCTCGTCGCCGTTGGTGGCCCCCGCCGAGGGCTTGGGCAAGGTCAGCTCGGCTCTGGCCACTATCTTCAACGAATGCGGGAGGATGATGGCCTGGCCCGCGTCCCACTTCTCCATCGACAGGATAGTCACCGAGGTCCGATATTTTGCCGACGCCCTGTGGGCGGGTCTGGTTCCCCCCTTTTCTGATTTCTTCAATGCCGTGCTTTCCCACTATCAGATCCAAATGATGCATCTGGGTCCTGAATCCATCACCCTTCTTTCGGTCTTCCCCTTTGTTTGTGAGGCAATGAGGGGCATCCTTCCTTCGGTTGCCTTGCTGCGCCACTTCTTCTCTCTATGTCTTGTCGACCCTACCCAATGCTCGGTGTGCGTGAGCTTCGCTGCCGCGTCTGAGAGAGCGGCCTCAGGGGTTGACTTCAGGCTCCCTCTGCCTGCGGCTGGGTTCCGCGAGCGGTGGCTGTATGTGGATGTACGGGTGCCCAGCCCCCTGCTATTGGAGCCAACTTCACCTGCTGTCCCCAATTCGGGCTGGGGCCAGGAAACGCTTGAGAGCCCCCGACTCGTCTTCATCTGACACCGCTTCGCGTTCTTGAGGTCGCTTGGCATGACAGCGCCCAAGGTGGTGAAGGAGTTCCTGCTTCACCGCATTGCTCCTCTCCAACGCCACTCCTGCCGGATGTGGGCCTTCAGCGGGCGAGATGATCGTATGAGGCTCCAGGAAGAGGACCTGACGCCTGAAGTGCTCAGGACAGTGCTCTTGATCCTGACTGGGGACCCCAACCCTGGCAGCATCCAGCAGGGAGGGGCCTTGCTGTACCTCTGCCAGAACAGGGGCAATTTTGTGAATCAGATGCCTCTCTTTGATGAGTGGGGGCAGCGCCCCGCCGGCCTCCAGGGGCCTCGCGAGAACCCAGTGATGGTGACTGCCCTTCCAGTCGGCCAAGGCGACTCTTCCTCAAGTGGCGGAGCAGGGAGGCATGAGGCGCCAGAGGCCGAGGGGGCTCCCGGCGGGGTGACAGCGCTGGGCGATGCTCATGAGGGAGCAGCTCTTGGGGCCCGTGCCGCTGAGGCTGAGGGTGGCAAGCTGCTACCCTCAGTCCCTGCGACTGAGGCCCCTGAGGCTCCAGCCGCTTCTCTTGGCGAGGCGATTGGCAGCGTGCATCAGGCAGGCGCCCCTGACGCGGATCGCCTTGACGCTCCGTCTTCGTCACAGGTTGATCCCTGCGCTCAACTCTTGGGCCGCTTCTGCGTGGACTTTGAGGCCCTCCGGAAGAGAAGGGAGGCCCTGGGCGACGATTACCCTTGTCACCTGCTGAAGCATAGGAAGTACTTCGCCACTGATGAGTAAGCCTTTTCCTTTCCCAGCTCCCGATCCTTCTGTTGCTTTTACTGATCCTTGCTCCGCAGGCCCCTTCTAGCCGAGCTCGCGGAGACGGCTGAGGTGCCGTCCCCCTTGGCTTCGCCCCCTCCACCGTCCTCAAGTGCTCCGAGCAGCAGAGCCCTTGTGGTGAGGGCATTCGGAGAGGCGAACCGTCCTGAGGCGCATCATGGCCCCGCGCACCTCGCGATCCTCCTTTGCGGGCCTTCTCGTGGCATAGCCAGCCTGCCGTGGGCTTCTCGCCTGGTCGTGGACTGCGATTGGCTGAGGCGCTCCCTGCGCTCTTCATCTGGGTACGGGCTGGATCCAGGCCGGGCTTCTGGCGTGGCGTGCCCGCCGTCGCGAGGGTGCCAGCCCCCAGCCCCCTGCCCGGAGGGGGATTGCTGATTTGTGGCCCCCGACGCTTGCTTGGGGCAGATGATGGTGTGGAAGACGTGCTCGAGCCCACCCGAGAGCGTCGCGCTCTTCGCCAAGGATTCCTTCGAAGGGCGGCTGACGCGGTGAGCCTGCTTGGTGAGGAGCTTGCTGATGAAGACGCGCGCCTTGAGGCCGAGGGCCTGTGCCTGGCTGCAGAGAGGCGCGAGCTGGAGGGTGCCATCGCCCTTGCGCGCCGTCAGCGCGATCTTGACGACACAGAGGCCAAGGCGTCGCTGGTGGCCTCTCGGGAGGCCCGATCTTGGGCCGCTGAGGAGGCCCGGGAAGCTGACCGGCGGCGAGAGGCGGTGGAGGAGCGGGCTTGGGAGCTCCTGGCCTGGTGCCACTCATTGGAGGAGCAAGTGGAGCTGCGCGAGGCAGCCCTCGCATCGATGAAGGTGGCCTCTGGCGACCCAGCAGAGCTCCAGAAGCGTGAGGAGGCGCTGACGCTGGAAGCCACCAAACGTACCCGCGAGTACGAGCGTCTGGAGACGAGGGAGCACTTGGTGACGCAGGCGGAGGATGATGTCGCTGCACGGGAAGCCCGTGTCCTGGAGGAGGTCGGACGTCGGGTGGCAATGGCGCGCTTGAACCTAGAGCACGAGTTCGAGGAGATGCTGGGGTTGATCCGGGCCGAGGCTGAAGGTAGGACTGCTGCCTTGAGGGCCAAGATGGAGGAAGCGACGCGGCGGGCCGATGCTTTTCAGGCCGCCCTTGAGGTAGCGCAAGGGGAGTAAACCACCTCCCAGGCCGAGGTGCTCCTTCTTCGCTATTTCGGGTTCTGGCAGAACCTTGAGGTTCGAACACTGGGGTGCGCGTGGAGATTTCGCCTTCTACCTACCTGCACCCCTCCGCCTCGCTAAGATCTAAGCTATGGAAAAAACAGCACAAGAGACACAGGGTTTATACTGGTTCGGGCCACCGTTGTGGTGTAATACCCTACTCCAGTGTGTGGTGTGGTGGATTGCCTCTTGGGCTGATGATGATGAGCAATACAAGGAAGAACAGGCTCGCGAGGGTCTATTCTTGGCTAGGGGGATGAACTGCTAGGAGGAGTTCAATCACCCTTCTCTCTCTCTCTCTTCTCGATTCTCTCTCTGATTTCGATCCGATATCCCATCTCCCCTGTGGGTGGCTACTCCTATTTATAGGCAAAGGCCCTGGGCCTCTTCCCAAATATTGAGCGGGAAGGGCGGCAACAATTGGCCATTTTGAAGGGGAACATCTGGTACACTTATCCTGACTAAAGTTGGTCCTTGCCTGCCAAAGGCTCTAGTGGTGACGCTAGCTTGGGCTCCACAATGACTTCCTCCCTACCGTTGGACTGGTCTTGGTCTCGTTGCACCGAAACGGGTGCCTTTGCTTGATGCTCTCGCCTGCGCTTGCTCCCTTTGCACCCAAGAGGAAAGGAGGACACTGCGCGGCTGGCGCCCGCCGGGCACCCTTTGTCGTCATGGCTTGCGTCACGGGCACCTCGTGAGGTACCCCGCCTTGATCTCTTTGCCTCCTCGCGAGCCAGCCTGATGAGGCCATGCCCGAGGAAGCACCGTGTCGTCCGCCCCGCAAGGCTTGGCCCCTCGCGAGGGTCTTGGGTCTGTGTTGATGAAGACAGGCCGTGCTGGGCCCCCTTTGAGCCACGCCGCAGGCCATAGGCAGGCAAGTCTGAGGACCCCCGTTCCCAGAACACCGACATATGCGGTAATATTTTTACATATTTCTACTTACCTCGAAGCCTGTTAGAAGGCTAGCACAAGCTTCAGTAAGTCCGCTTTTGGTGGACCGAACCTTCTGGACCACCGTACTCATGATGGTACGGTGCTCCTCGTCGATGGAGGCGCCCTTAAGGACCTCCAGCAGATTGTCCGGCACCTCCGGTTGGACGGAGGACGCCGGCTCAATAGTCTTGCTCCTCTTGGCAGGAGTTCGCCTGCCGTGGTCCGGAACCGTTGATGATTCCGGCGCAGTGTCTGGCTTAAAGCCGGACTTGGAGCCCTGGGGGGTCTTGTCCCCTTTACTCCTGGAGTTTGGGAGGTCGCCTTGCGGCTCCTCCTGGACCACCTCCTCTTGCCCCGGAGCTTGTCGCCACGCCACTTCGGCGTCATCCGCAGCACAGGGGGAGGCAGCGAGCGGAACTGAATTCACGTCCGATGAATCCAGGGAGTCGCTCGACGACTCATCGAGCCCGTCCTTGGGCGGGCTGCATGATTATATTCGACATTAGGGAAAGTCGCGCAACAAAAGGAATATCATGAGTTACTCTGGTATCCGAACACTTACGATTTCGCCGGACGCTTGGCCCTGTCCGGCCACTCCTCTTCGTCCTCGTCGGCGTCGGGGCATAGTCCGGCAGAGGGGTTTTCCTCTTCATGGACCCTTCGGCCTCCCCTACTAGGGCGGCCTTCCTCTTCTTTCCTCCCCCCGCTGGAGGGGGAGAGGTCTCTTCTTCCTCCTCCTCGTCTTCATGGGAGGAGTGCGTCTCGGACTCATTGGATGACGAATCTGACACCACCATATGCCGGGAACTGTTTCGAGTCCCCATGCCCTTCTTCTTCTTGGCCTTCTTCTCCGGCACCACATAAGGTGCCGGAACTAGCAGCTTCACTAGGAGAGCAGGGGCTGGGTCTTCGGGCAAGGGAGCCGGACAGTTAATCAGTCCGGACTTCGCCTGCCAATCCTGTCAAAGGTGAGGGAGTTTAGATCCCGCATAGTGTCAAACTATGAAGAAAACTTAACATCCTGTAAAAGATGAAAATATTTTACCTCGCCAGCAGGACGCTGCGAGCTGAATCTTTGGTCTTCGGAGGCGGATGTGGGAGCCTCGACGCCTTTGGTTAGCCCCTTCCAGACATCTTCGTACGTCATGTCGAACAGCCTGCTCAGAGTTCGGTGCTGCGCCGGGTTGAAATCCCACAAATTGAAGTCCCGTTCTTGACACGGAAGGATCCGGCGGACGAGCATGACCTGGACTACGTTGACAAGCTTGAGCTGCTTGTTCACCAGGGACTGGATGCATTTTTGTAGTCCGGTCACCTCTTCTTCGTCGCCCCACGACAAGCCCGTCTCCTTCTAGGACGTGAGCCGCGTAGGGGGTCCGGATCAGAATTCAGGGGCTGCGATCCACTTCGGATCGCGTGGCTCGGTGATGTAAAACCACCCTGACTGCCACCCCTTCAAGGTCTCCACAAAGGAGCCCTCGAGCCATAGGACGTTGGCTATTTTGCCCGCCATGGCACCTCCACACTTCGCCTGGTTGCCGCGCACCACCTTTGGCTTGACGTTGAAGGTCTTGAGCCAGAGGCCGAAATGGGGGCGGATGCAGAGGAAAGCCTCGCACACGATGATAAACACCGAGATATTGAGGATGAAGTTCGGGGCCAGAGCATGGAAATCTAGGCCATAGTAGAACATGAGCCCGCGGACAAATGGGTGGAGAGGAAAACCCAGTCCGCGGAGGAAGTGGGGAAGAAATACAACCCTCTCATGGGGCCTTGGGGTGGGGAGAAGCTGCACCTCCTCAGGAAGTCGATGTGCGATGTCTTTGGACAGGTATCCGGCCTTCCTTAGCCTTTTGACATGGCCCTCCGTGACGGAGGAGACCATCCACTTGCCTCCCGCTCCGGACATTGTTGGAGAAGGTTGAGGTAGGAAGTGCAGGCTTGGGCGCTGGAGCTCGGGTGCGCAGAAGATGGATAGGCAAAGGAGGAAGAAGGCGTAGGTAAAAAGCTGGAGCGGATGTGACTATGCGTCCCCACCAGCCTAGTAAAACTCGCTTGCCTCCCAAGTGCCGTGATAAATGGCGCGATTGGGTTACCCATGTCCGTATTGATGAGAATCCCGTAAATAAAGGGGACACGATCTTTGCTTTGACAAGACGTGCCAAGGAAACCGCCTCGCAAAACACGCTGAGGTGGAAAAGTGAAAATGATTCGAATAAAGGCTTGGCCGTAGTGTGATGTCACGCTGCGGAATACGTCAGCGGATTAGATTTGTGTTAATATTATTCTCTCTGTGGCAATATGTGGAAACTTATTTTGCAGAGCCGGACACTACTCTTGGTGTTTAGAAAATTTTATGAAGAATTTGGAGGGGGAACCCGCCTTGCAATGCCGAAGACAATCTACGCGCAGGACTCGTTGTCATTGAAGCCTGGTTCAGGGGCTACTGAGGGAGTCCTGGATTAGGGGGTGTTCGGGTAGCCGGACTATACCTTCAGCCGGACTCCAGGACTATGAAGATACAAGATTGAAGACTTCGTCCCGTGTCCGGATGGGACTTTCCTTGGCGTGGAAGGCAAGCTTGGCGATGCGGATATTCAAGATCTCCTACCATTATAACCTACTTTGTGTAACCCTAACCCTCTCCGGTGTCTATATAAACCGGAGGGTTTTAGTTCGTAGGACAACTTCATCATACAACAATCATACCATAGGCTAGCTTTTAGGGTTTAGCCTCCTTGATCTCGTGGTAGATCTACTCTTGTACTACCCATATCATCAATATTAATCAAGCAGGAAGTAGGGTTTTACCTCCATCAAGAGGGCTGAACCTGGGTAAAACATCGTGTTCCTTGCCTCCTGTTACCATCCGGCCTAGACGCACAATTCGGGACCCCCTACCCGAGATCCGCCGGTTTTGACACCGACAGTGTGCGAGCTAGATATCGAAGAATGTGCTTCACAGCCTTATGGTGTGATTCCTTTGGTGTAGCTTGAAATTGGGCACACATGCAAACACTAAGCATTATATCTGGCCTAGATGCACATAAGTACAATAAAGAACCAATCATGGAGCGGTATACCTTATGATCGAAGTCAATACCATTTTCATCAGTGCACAGATGGCCATTTGTGGGCATAGGAATTTTGACGCCTTTGCAATCTTGCATGCCGAATTTCCTCAGTACATCCTTGAGGTATTTCTCCTGAGATATGAATATGCCATTGCGTTGTTGACAAATTTGAAGACCTAAGAAGAATTTTAATTCTCCCATCATAGACATTTGATATTCTTCACTCATCATGTAGGCAAATTCATCACTATAACGTTGGTCAGTACAGCCATAGATAATATCATCAACATATACTTAGCACACAAACAATTCACCATCATAAGATTTAGTGAAAAGAATAGGGTCGAGTGAACCGGTTTTGAAGCCTTTCTTCATGAAGAATTCCTTCAAGGTATCATACCACGCCCGTGGGGCCTGCTTGAGGCCACAGAGGGCCTTGTTGAGTCTGAAGACTTTGTCAGGATTCTTTGGATCTTCAAAACCTGGGGGTTGAGCAACATATACTTCTTCCTCAAGCTTACCATTGAGGAATGCACTTTTCACATCCATTTGATATAAAGTGATATCATGATGGTTAGCATAAGCAACTAATATGCGAATAGCCTCAAGTTTAGCAACAGGTGCAAAAGTTTCATCGAAATCAATTCCTTCAACCTGTGTGTAGCCTTGAGCTACAAGTCGTGCCTTATTCCTCACCACAAGGCCATTTTCATCTTGCTTGTTGCGGTAGATCCACTTTGTGCCAATGATATTGTGCTTGCGAGGATCTAGACATTTGACCAGTTCCCAGACATTGTTGAGCTCGAACTGATGTAGTTCTTCTTGCATGGCCTGAATCCACTCAGGCTCCAGAAATGCTTCATCTACCTTAGTGGGCTCTATGATAGAGTCAAAAGCATAGTGCCCATAAAAGTTAGATAAATGTGAAGCTTTTGAGCATGTGAGAGGACCTGGCGCTTTGATGTCATTGATGATCTTTTCAACTTGCACTTCTTTTGCAATGCGAGGACGAGATGGTTGTCGTTGAGGAATTTGATCAGCATTCTCTTCAGCACCATTTTCTTCAGTATTTTCTTCAGGTGCATTAGCTCGATGTTCTTCATGTTCTGGAATGAATTCTTCAGCAGATTCTTCAGTAGGAATGACATCCTCAGTAGCCTTGAACTTGATAGTTTCCTCAGGTGCTGGTTCATCTATCACAGTAGGTAGGTGCTCTTTTTGCGAGCCATAAGTTTCATCGAACCACACATCTACAGTTTCAACAACCTTGTGAAGAACGTTGTTGAAGACTCTGTAGGTGTGCGAGTCCTTTCCCTAACCAAGCATAAAACCTTCATGTGCTTTCGGTGCAAATTTTGAGTTGTGATAAGGATCCCTAATCCAACATTTAGCACCGAAGACTTTGAAATAACTTACATTGGGTTTCTTGTCAGTGAGGAGTTCGGAGGCAGTCTTCTTGAAGAATTTGTGAAGATATACTCTGTTGATGATGTGGCACGCAGTATCAATTGCCTCAATCCAGAAACGATGAGGCATTTTGTATTCATCAAGCATAGTGCGAGCCATCTCAGCAAGAGTCATGTTCTTGCGCTCCATGATGTTGTGCTGCTGAGGAGTATAAGGAGAAGATAACTCATGAGTAATACCAAGTTTATCAAGATAGTCATCTAGACCAGAATTCTTGAACTCGGTTCCATTGTCACTTCTGATGTGCTTGATCTTCACACCAAAGTTGGTTGAAGCCCTCGAGGAAAATCGTTTGAAGACTTCCTGCACTTCATGTTTGTAAGTAACAATGTGTACCCATGTGTATCGAAAGTAATCATCAAAAATAACAAAGCCATATAGAGATGCATCGTTTGTAACAGCAGAATAATGATTAGGGCCAAAAAGATCCATATGAAGCAATTCAAACGGTCGAGTGGTAGTCATGATTGTCTTCGCTGGATGCTTGGCCTTGGCCATCTTTCCAGCTTCACAGGCTCCGCATAAGTGATCCTTGAGGAATTTGACATTCTCAATGCCAATGACATGCTTCCTCTTCACAAGCGTGTGCAAATTCCTCATGCCTGCATGACCAAGTCGTTGATGCTAGAGCCAGCCTTCTGAAGCTTTTGCAAGTAGGCACATGGCTAGTTGTGGTCCTGTAGAGAAATCAACAATATACAAGTCTCCTCTCCTAAATCCTTCGAAGACTTTGGAATTGTCAGCTTCCATAAGCACAACACAACGGTACTTGCCAAAGACAACAACCATATCAAGATCGCAAAGCATTGAGACAGACATGAGGTTGTATCCTAAGGACTCGACAAGCATGACTTTGTCCATGTGTCGATCCTTTGTGATCACAACCTTACCTAGACCAAATACCTAACTTTTGCCTTTGTAGGCAAAGATGATATGCTTCAGATGTGACGGAGATAATGGAGCATCCATCAATAGATTCTTCTCACCAGTCATGTGATTTGTACATCCACTATCGAGGACCCACTCAGTGGCTTTGGGTTGATCATCCTGTAGTTGAATTAGTGCAACTTACGAACTCATATAGTTTATCAGTGAAGAATATGAAATCAATTCATTAGATCAATTTCATCAAGCAAAAGAACAGATAAAGCAGTATGAGGACGTGAGAAATGAAAGTTCATTTCTTCATGATTAGCCTGCGTCCTTTCAGGCATACTCAGGTCTCCAGCAAATTCTCCAAACGATTACGTATGTCTGGAGACCTGACCCTATAGAAGAGATTAGTTCTTTTTCTTCACCACCCACATCTGAAGGGGTGGCAAAGAGTTCATCATTCTACGAGCTCCATATGAGAAAGATGGCATAGAAGCCAGTCCATTTCGTTTCACATAAGAGGAGTTAGGATAAGCATATGAATAAGCAGAGAAATTCTTCGAGGACTTATGAACATGATGATTAGAAGAATAATGCTCATATTCAAAGCCCTTAGTTCTTCCCTGCGAAACAGAGTTGTTAGCACGATGATATTCATGTGAGGACTTTGATCCTTTTGAGGAATTTTGTCCATATGAAGAATTTGATCTGGGGTTCCTATTCTTCATAGGTGGTGTCCTGAGGAAATTCACCTGAAGACTTTTAAGGCACCTTTAACCCATATTTTCTTCATAAGGGGACCGTTCCTGCAGTTAGTGCCAACATATCTAGCAAATACTTCACCATTCTGATTTTTGAACAGTTTATAGTTGGAGTCAAATGACTCATCATCAGAACGAGGAGATTCACATGCAAATCCAGATAAGTTAGATGGATCAACTGGATGTCCCTTTGCAGCAACCCATGTAGTTTTGGGGTACTGCTCAGGCTTCCAATATGTACCATCAGCATTGAGTTTCCTCTCAAAGGCAATACCCTCTTTCCTAGGGTTCCTGTTGAGGATCTGCTTTTTAAGCACATCACAAAGAGTCTGATGCCCTTTGAGGCTTTTGTACATGCCTGTCATGTACAATTTCTTCAGCCATGCATCGTCAGTGATACTAGCAATGTCCTTAGATGAGGAATTAGTGATAGCAGAGGCAGGTGAAGAATTTGTAGCATTAGAAGCATTTGAACATTCAGGTGAAGAATTAGCAGATTCACGTTCAATGCAATTCAAACAATGAGGAACAAATTCTTCCTGAGAAGCGCTGATTTGTTGAGCAAGTAATGAATCGCACTCCTTCTGAAGGTCTTCATAACTCACTCTTAGCTTCTCAAGGTCTTGCTTTCTTTGAAGAAATTCATAAGAAAGCTTCTCATGATCAGATAAGATAGTGTTATGATGACCTTGAAGGTTGTCAAACCTAGTCTGAAGTCTCTCAAGATTTTCAGTCAAGGCTTTTGTGCGATCCATTTCTTCACCCAACATATCATCACTTTTGTCTAGCATGCTTTGAACCTTTTCAAAAGCCCTTTGTTGTTTTACAGCAATCTTAGCAAGTTTAGAATAGCTGGGCTTAAGGTTTTCATCAGATTCATTCTCATTTGATTCAGAGGAGGTATATTTGAGTACCTTGGCACCCTTTGCCATGAAGCAATAGGTGGGAGCGTAGTCATCATCGCCTTCATCAGCCTTGTTGGTGAGGTCATTTTCTTTAGTGTTGAAGATTGACTTGCTGATGAATGCAATAGCGAGGGCTAGGCTCGCCACTCCGGATTCAGACTCCTCAGATGCCTCCTCTTCCTCATTTTCTTCAGATTCAGCCTCAGAGTCCATTTCCTTGCCAATGAATGCCCTAGCCTTCTTGGAGCTGCTCTTCTTGTGAGATGAGGATTTTGATGATGAAGATTTTGATGATTTCTTCTTTTTCTTCGCATCATCAGAACTGTAATCCTTGTATTTCTTCTTCTTTGATTCCTTTTCCCACTGAGGAGAATCTTGAATGTAACGTCTAGGTTTCTTGCATTTGTGACAGAGCCTCCTCTTGTAGTCACTGGATGAGGAATCATTGCTCCTTGAGGGTCTTCCAAAGCGACCACGTCTTGAGAACTTTTGGAACTTCTTCATGAGTAGTGCTAGCTCATGGCTTAGTTCTTCAGGATCACCAAGGCTGCTACCAGAGTCTTCATCTTCGGACTCAGATACTGCCTTGGCCTTCAGTGCACGTGATCTGCCATAGCTCGAACCATAGAGATCTCTTTTTTCAGCAAGTTGGAACTCATGAGTATTTAACCTCTTGAGAATATCAGCGGGATCAAGTGACTTGTAATCAGCACGTTCTTGTATCATCAATGCCAGAGTGTCAAATGAGGAATCAAGCGATCTCAGCAATTTCTTCACCACCTCATGGTCGGTGATGTCAGTGGCACCAAGTGCTTGAAGCTCATTTGAGATGTCAGTGAGGCGATCGAAGGTTTGTTGAACATTTTCATTGTCGAGTCTTTTGAAGCGATTGAAGAGATTGTGAAGAACATCAACTCGAGAGTCACGCTGTGTTGAGACTCCTTCATTCACTTTGGACAGTCTATCCCAGATAAGCTTAGAAGTTTCCATACTGTCCTTTGCTCAGATGGCTACATATGATATTCTTCGCTTGAGAATCGAGTTGCTTGAATCTCTTCACATCAGCAGCATTCAGAGAAGGTGTGACTGAGGGAACACCATTTTCCACAACATACCAGAGATCGTTATCAATTGCCTCAAGATGTATTCTCATCTTATTCTTCTGGTAGGGGTAGTCCGTCCCATCGAAGGTAGGACACCCAGCAGAGACCTTGATCATACCTGCGGTCGACATAACTAAAACTCCAGGCGGTTAAACCAAAATCACATAGAACAAGGGAGTACCTTGCTCTGATACCAATTGAAAGTGCGTTATATTGACTAGAGGGGGGTGAATAGGCGATTTTTATGAATTCTTCACTAAGGAATTTGCAGGTGAGAAAATTCCTTAGCGAAGAACTGCTAGCAGCAGAATAAGAACTCAAAAGTAAACATAACAGATCACAAGCATAGTCATCATGATGAAATGAATACAGGCACAGAGTACAGAAAGCATAAGCACAGGATAGCACAGGATGAAGACAAACAGACTGAAGAAATTGAATTGAGAAAATTGAGAAAATCTTCAGTCAATGTCTTCAAGCACAGATATGAACGAGTACACAACACAGTTATGAGAAAATGAAAGAGTTGAGAAAATAGAACCAGTAAGCCTGGTGAAGACAATGATTTGGTAGACCAGTTCCAACTGTTGTATCAGTTGTACGTCTGGTTAGGGCGGCTAGGTATTTAAACCTGAGGACACACAGTCTCGGACACCCAGTCCTGAACACGCAGCTCGGGACACTCAGTCCTCACTGTATTCCCCTTCAGCTAAGGTCACACAAACCACGCCCAATCACTCGTGGTAAGTCTTCAGGTGACTTCCGAACCTTCACAAACTTGGTCACTCGTTGATCCACAATTCCTCTTGGATGCTCTAGACCATGACGCCTAACCATCTGGAAGAAGCACAATCTTCAAAGGTAACAACCGTCGGATCCACGCAGGATCAATCTCTTCAGTGATGCTCAATCACTTGGGGTTTGTAGGTGTTCGGGTTTGAGTTTTTCCTCACTTGATGATTTTCGCTCAAAGTCCTCGGAGGATGGGTTGCTCTCAAATGACAAGTGTCAGTTTCTCTCGGAGCAGCCAACCAGCTAGTGGTTGTAGGGGGCGGCTATTTATAGCCTAGGGAGCAGCCTGACATGATAAGACATAAATGCCCTTTAATGATATGACCGTTAGGTGGATAGATATTCTGGGACAGCTGGCTCATAGCACAGCAACGGTCGGAATTTTGAGTAGCAAAATCCTCAGGGCTATCATGTTCCTCACTGTGTAGGTAATCCTCACTAGCGAATTCCTAACTCCTCAGTCAGAACAAATTCCTCAGAGACTAGAAGAACTTCCTCTCTGTCACTGAAGAATATGACTAGACTGTATGAGATTTCCAATGGCTTCACTCAAAGGGATTGGTAGGTGTAGGATTTTGAGTTGATCATCACATGGAAATTTTTCCTTAGTATTTCCTCGACCCCCTTTAATAGTACGATGTTTCCTATGACTCAAGAAAGAGAAAATGAAACTACAAAAACAAAAGTCTTCATGCTTCATGTTCATCGAATGAATACCAAGTCTTAATGGTCACACCAATTTCTTCACTTTCAATGTCTTCAGAAAGTCTTCACAAATCCAAAGTCTTCAGTCGAAGAACTTCATTTTTAGGGGTCGACTTTATCTGTAAATATCAAACTCCTCATATACTTATAGACCTGTGTACACTCACAAACGCATTAGTCCCTTAACCTATAAGTCTTCAATACACCAAAATCACTAAGGGGCACTAGATGCACTTACATAGTCAACTCTTGTAATACTCATATCATCAAGATCAATCAAGCAGGAAGTAGGGTATTACCTCCGTCGAGAGGGCCCGAACCTGGGTAAGCATTGTGTCCCCTACCTCTTGTTACCATCCGCCTTAGACGCACAGTTCGGGACCCCGTACCCGAGATCTGCCGGTTTTGACACCGACACTACTCACGTTTGCTTAATTTATGTTTTTACAGACAGACTTCAGTCTCACTAGTAGTTCCGTGTGGACTTCGACGTTTAGCTTGTTACCTCAGCTACGATCTTGTACCCCTTTGGAGGGTCTTGTAGATAGATAGGCTTACTATCCCTCTCTCTCTTTTCATATGTTTGTACTCATACATGTTTATGCTTCCGCCTGTGCTTGTTGCTTGTATGACTTGAAAACTGGTTCATAAGACCCATGTTTGTAATATCTGGCTCCTCCGAGCCTAATGAATAAATACTTTGAGTCATAGAATTTTGTTGTGATGCCATGTTGTATTTGCACATATTGAGCATATTGTGTGTATGTTATTAAAATGCTTGGTATATGTGGGATCCGACAACCTAGTTGTTTATTCTTGGTAGCCTGTCTTACCGGGAAATGTCTCATATGCTTCCGGTGAGCCATGGTAGCTTGCTACTGCTCCGGAACACTTAGGTTGGCCGACATGTGTCCTTCTTCGTTCCTATTGAGTGGGGACTATAGCTCACTTTCGGTGTATGCTTCCCTTGTTGGAGCAGCTGCGGTGAGAAGGAAGACGATATGGCTGAAGTTGTAGAAAACACAAAATATTAAGAACAACACATATCTCTAATATGAAGTAATACCCTAAGAGATCAACAGTAAGGTACGAGAGTGGTCACACGTCTGTTGACTGAAAACTAAATTGGGGTCACACAATTTTATTTTATTTTGGTACTGTCTGATCTACGCCGGATGGCTTGATGGTCGTCTCGTGCCTCCCGGCTGACACTATTCAAAATCTTCCTAGAAGAGCCAGCGACCACTGGCAGAGCAGCTTGCCTCCACCGTCCTTGGCCGCAAGAACTCCGACCAAAACCCCGCTCCCCACCCCACCGCACTGACGTGGTTGCGCTGCCCCGGCTAATCCACAAAGACTCATCGTGATCCAGATCCGGCGGCGGTAGTACCTTCAACCCACACAACTCTAAGATAGCCACCTAAGTGCTACTTCCACGGTGAACTTGCGCCCCCACCCCGCACCCTTACATTAGACACCGGCCGCCTCTAGGGGTGCTGCTTCCCATTGGGAATCGATTGGCCCAGAATAAAAATTCAGACAATTGGCGCCTAAATAAAGTGATTTAAGATGAGTGTACGACCTATCTTATGGCCCAGTGAACTAGTCGTCTCCAGCTGCCGAGTCGGTGAGGCTGGCGTGGTTGCGGTGGCTTCCGGTGGCGGGAAAGAAGAGATATCGCGACGGTCGATGACTACGGGGAAGCAACACCGAGGTCCTGGACGCATCCAAAGTTGGAGACGCTCCGGCACCGTGCACAGTGGCGGGGGTGAATTGGCTCCCGTACGGTTCACGCGGTCATCATCGAGGCAGCACAGAATAAGGGGTACATGGCCTAGTGCATGACAGCAAACAGACAGCATCTCCGACATTGGGGAGGAGGGCAGCGGTGAATTTGGTGCGGTGGGGGGCACCATGGAAGAGGGGCTGAGGTTTAGCGATCGGGGAGAAGGGAGCTTCCGGGGAGAAGGTGATTTGGCACGCATGATGTATGAATGGGGAATTGGGAGGGGGAACCATGTCTTACGGATGCATTTGTCTGAAATGTGGGGGGAGTTATAGTTCTACCCCCGCCTTTAGGCTTCTAGGCTTGGGTCCGTGTACTGAGGGTCGGGGATAGTAGAGTAACTTTGCTTCTCCCAAATAGTGGGCACGAGTGATTTCGGGCGAGGAGGGTGTGTTTTGAAATAGTGGGCACAAGTGATTTCGGGCGAGGAGGCGTGTTTTGAAATAGTCGACGCGAGCGATTTCGGCCGAGGAGAGGGTGTTTTGCCGCCCAAGGTTTACGAATTATCAGCACCTATCATTTCGGCCGATGAGAAGGCGCGCTTGGATGACGTTACGGACCTGCCCTCGATGTACAATGGGCCAATTGATGTGTGTCCCACATAGGCCGGTAATTTCACGTCTCCCATTTTTTTGCTTGGGCGAGTTCCACCGAGCAGAGGGTGTTTAGTAGCTTATTCAAATTTTGGGAGAACAAGCATCCACGTCTACCTTACCAAGTGGATTCGAACCAAATTTTGGAATATTAGGTTGCCACTTCTTTTTTAGATGGTGAGATGATGCTCGTGACTAATGTGGTTTTACATGTTCATTGCTAACGATTTACTATATGACAAATAGTTGACCCTCTCAAAAACGGGAATCAAACCCAAAATGAAATATCTCGATTCAATGAAATAGCTCATTCACCAGGTCAAAAATAGTGAACTAAATCCAAAATTGAACACCTCAATTGAGTAGCATGTTGTACAGTATTATTGGCAGGGTGGACCTACATTGGAGGTGCAGGATATGATTCAATGATTGGATGCTCCATTTCAGTTGTATCGATTTCACCTCTTCTATCACTGTGAACATGGATATCCTTGGTCTGATGAGGAATAGACACTATGTTTCTGCTCTGTACCAGCAAATTAATTTAGTACGAAATTGTCCAGGACAAAACATGACAGTATCAAATTGTCCAGTGCAAAACATGATAGATGCTAAGTGGAAACGACTAGAAGAGACGTGTGTAAACCGAAAATACAACATGGGGTATATGTTTACTGGCTGCTTGATATCTGTGCAGACAGATGTCTACCCGTTGCTATTTGGCAAAAAAACAAAGTGACCTCAATTTTGGTGGAACTGCACAAGAGAATAGTATAGTCACTTCATGCAGTGCCATTTGAAAATAGACACAGAAAGATTGGATAGTCACTTCATGGACTGCTCAAAAGTAGTAATGTCCTATTTATTGGCCAGCACTAGGTGCTTCATTGCTTTGGTCTGAATATACACTTGGCATCATTTTGCCAAAGTTAAAGTTTGTATTCCGAAAATAGTCTCGTCGTGTGATCGAGAGAAGACCAAATCATATTGAAGTGGATGTTCCTCCATCATGTGTGGTTCATTCTCATGGTTCTAGCTGTTGGTGAAATCACTTACGCTTGCAAGAGGAATTGTAGACTTCACAAACAAATTTGTCTTTCACTCTGTACTAAATGTTGGCCCAGAGAAGCATCCTTGCTAGTAGGAATAACATATGTTTTTTCTAGATCTTTGCTTTTGGAGCTATGTATTTGTATATCATCTGTGAATCATTGAGATGCATTAACATGTTGATCTTATGTATGGGAATCATACTAGTTGGTTGTGAATTTAGGCTACTAATGTGAACATATTACAATGCCAGGCCTGTTAGTCTCATGTGAACATTTCAAACGGATCAGCTCTTACTACCGTGCACAACAGGATCCTTATTTCTATGTGCTCAATGTTTACAAGTTACTAGCAGTTCCTTATTTATGTTCGCTCAGTGTTTACAGGTTACTGATCGATCACTAGCTAGCCTACTAATACGCTCCTGGCAGTTTTAGTTGCGATGCATGATCCGAAGGTGGCAGTTTTTTGAATAAAAATGCCTACCTCTGAAGAAACTGACATGCTGTTCTGAAGAAAATGCCATGCGAATCTGAAGAAATTGCTAGCAAAAATTTTCGCAAATACCTTATCTCCCAACGAATGTTCATCATCTATTGCGATCCTACACGTATACTATCCAACCGACTCGATCCTACGCGAATAACCAGTGGATCACGCACGTACCTCATCTGGATGGATCAAGCTCACTCGTTTGACCGTCATGCCGATGTGTGACCCAGCATGGACGGGACGAGACAACACAGTCATAATTTCAGTTTTTCTAGTTTTCCATGTCAAGCTGGCACGCTAAGACATGTCTGCTTATGCATTGAATTACGATGACAGCGATGACCGTTGTGTTTCCTGTGACATGCTGGTTCACCTACCTTCCGCCTATAATTACTGGTTCCCAGCGTTCTCTGGTGGCACCATCACCCAACTCGCCCTATCCTCATAAGCCCCCATCGGCCGGACATCGCTCACCACTTGCCCTCGCTCTCGCCACGTCCATCATGCCCCCATCCATCCGCAATAGGCAGATGGAGGGAGGAGGCATTCTATCGGCCCTTAGATGGCAATGCAGAGTATGAGAACTTGTTGGATCATGACCACCTGACGGAGGAGCAGCGTATCGCTGATTTGCACAGCCAGCGGGGCATAGAGAAGCAGCGCATCGACGCTCCGAGTCGTGAGCAGAGCGCCCGCAACTGTGCCGACTACATGGAGGCGGGCGCCCGGCAAATAGCCCTGTTGGCTGTCGGGCACGCACGTGTTCGTGACGCCGAATTTTACTACCAGCTCGTCAAGGGGGTTTCCCGCTTAGAAGCCTATGCTTCGGTGGACCACGCTGGCATGGAAAGGGCCAATGCACGTGAGCAACGTGCCCTATCGCACCTCTGGCAAGTCCGAGGCGAGGAGGAGGACGTCGGTGCCGGCGTTTAGCGTGTATCGCAGATGGCGGCCGGCATCGTCTAGTTAGCTAAGAGTTAGTTAGTACTTGTAGACTACTACAATATTAGTGGGAGTAGATAGTTAACTTGGCTATGATGGTTGTCAATGTGGAAGTTCAGTACTCTATATCTTGATCAGACCTATTACTTTGCTCTGAATGTTGAACTTTCCGTTTGAACATATGGAATGGGCTATTTTTTAAATGGGTTGTATTTGTCTGCCACGTGTTTAGAGGCTGACTTGTGGGCCTACTAGGTTGACACGTACACAATCAGGAGATGATTGTATGTGGAGAGGATGACAGCAGGGACCCACCAGGGTCATGGAAGTATGCAAGCAAGTGCCTCCTTATTTCAAGCCAAAAAATTGGTTCCTCCTAATGGATTTCTGACATCTAGGTCCCATGCCATTGTCAACGTAGTCAATAAACGAGAGAATTGCACAATGAGCCGCTGGCACCAGGGACCCAGCAGCTTGCCCAGTTATTTTTGTTTTTGAGACGGAAGCAGGGTGTCAACTGGGCTGTGCGGGGCACTCTGGCCTGTCTAGCCATCCTTTTCTTTTATGTTTACCACAAGACCAGCCCAGTAGTTTTTTCTCTCTAAAAATGGCTAGCCTAGTTTTTTGTTCTTTTGCAGAATACCCAACTGAGGCCAACTTGCTTTGTCAGACCTGCTGGGCTGCAAATCTTTCAAGACGAGGAGAGCTTCATTCGGCTTGCCCAGAAAATTGGTTACCGGTAATGAGAAATGGGTTGTATATTTTTAAAACACATCACACTGATAATAATTTCATTTTTTCATTTCGAGAATTTAAATTCCATTGATTTTTATGCATGGACAATTATTTGGATTTTATATTGATATAAATTTATTTTTCAAATTAGTCTGAATGTGACTCAAAATTTCAGGATTAAAAACAGTTCGGACCGCACCGAAATATGCAAAATTTTGTATAATTTTTTAACCGTGGCCACAATATGGGCTGTAATTCTAAAAAAAGAATATGGGCTCCAAAAAAATCCTTAAGAATTAGCAAATGGGCTGTAAATTATTAGAAATAATGGCAGATGGGCTGTATGCTGATTTCCACAGATTTGAGGCTGACTTCTGCGCCTACTATAGGTTTACGCGTATGCTTTCCAAAAAAAAGGTTGACATGTACGCAACGCCGTGTCAACTTAGTCAACACACGAGAGCAGTGATTGTTGGATGTCCATCCAATGGCCATCGTGCTTCTTCAATCTTTGCTCTTCCTGCTCCAGCCACTAAAACAAGCACCGGCGGGACTGCCTTCTCCCTCCTCCCACGGCTGCTATGCTGCCGCGTAGGCCTGACTACCCCACCGTGCTCCCATCGCTGGCCTAGCCATCCCTCTACTCACCAAGACCTCCTGTTATACTTCAGTGACGGTAGCCCACACTACATCTAAAGTAGTAAACCCTCATACTCCCCTCCGAGTGGGAAACAACTATCGAATCTTCCCCGGCTCCTGGTCATTTCCTTCCTAGGCCTCGTCGTCGTCCACCGCATTGGTGCTCTCGGCGCAGCGTGGTCAATGTGGTCAAGGAACGACTTCCATCGGAAGAGGACCATACGTGGAGAGGCTGACAGTTGGGTCCTCGGCCGCAGCAATGAAGTTCCTCCTATTACATGTAAACTAATTATTCCTCCATCTGACAACACGGATCCACCGGAAGGGACTCTGTATTTTGCGAAAAAAATGTTTCCCCCTAACAGCTGGCACACACCAGCTACGTCTTCGCATGCAAGGAAGTGTGTCCATACTACGGGCAAAAAATGATTCTTCCCCCTGACAGCTGGGACCCACCAGCTATATCTTCGCACACAAGGAACAACTAGGACCCACCGGGTTGAAACATACGTAGTGTTGTCTGTTTGGTCGCGAACGTGGACGTACATACTAGTCGATCGATCTCTCTCCAGTGATGAACTATGGCCGAGTAAGGAGCGACACGTGTCGTAGTAGAGGCGCGAACGTAGCATGTGACGGAGTCCCGTCTATATCGTGTACACACACATACAACCATGATGCAAGAAACTAAATACGGCTACGTACATATGGGCGGGGTCTCGAACGCGTACAACGATGTTGTCCTGTTCATCGGCAGCCAACCGGCTGGGTCGAAATGGACGAAACATCGCCATGTTCATCGGGAGGCAACCGACTGGGTCGGAATACGTCGTGTTCATCAGGAGCCAACCGGCTTGGACGGAACAGCCGAAACAAGGTCTGGCGTGTCATAGAATGGAGGAAACGACCTTCTTATCGAGCGCGTACAGTTGAAACAGGGTCATGTTCATTAGGAAGGGTCTGGCATACCGCAAAACAGAGGAAATGAACTTCTGCTCGAGTGTCAACGATTGAAACGGGGTCCTGTTGATCGGGAGGGGTGCGGCATACCGCAAAACAGAGGAAACTGGCTTGTGTTGGAGCACCTATGGTCGAAATGGGGTCATGTTCATCCACCGTCTACTGCCTCACTCCAGCCTCCACGGGCTACTGTTCATCCACCATCAACCTCATCCAGCCCCCACTAGCTACTGTTCATCCACGGGTTCATCCAGCCTCCACCGGCTACTTTTCATAGAGACTCCACAGGGTCTCGTTCATCCACCCCCAACCGGCTGGGGTGCAGCAGCCTCCTCGGGGTCCTATTCATCCAACCCCCACTGGAAACTGTTCATCCACAGCCAACCAACCGGCTCGACTCGCCACGTCTCGACTCGTTCTACATACCGCGCGCACGGTAGCAATGGTCACTATTCATCGAGAGGCAACCAACACCGACTGGCTACGTCTCACACGGGGGCTCGATCGGCTTCAGTAAGCAGCATCAGTGATCGATCGCTCGGGTTCAGTTAGCAGCAGCAACGAACGAATCGCTCGGGTTCAGTCTGCAGCGAATGAATCGCTCGGGTTCAATTAACAGCCAAGGGATCAATCGCTCGGATTCAGAACGTGTGATGACTCGGGTTCAGTTAGCCAATGCCTCGCACACACACGCATACACAACGGAAACACGCAAACCACAGTGCATCGCTCGGCCCCGACCACACACCGTAACTGGGAACTCCCCGATATTTTCTTCGCCCTCGCTTCTACCGCAATTTTTTCCGTCATGGACGGCCCAAAGAATTTCATGCAGTTGCGTCTCCAGCCCCTGGGACGAAAAGCCCATTTTCTATCATTATTTTTTGTCATAGAAGTAGGATCCCACCAAATCTATGATGATACGTGTTTTTTCACAATTATCGCCATAGAAGTGTCATAAGCATGACAGAAAAAAATTGCAGCCGCTAGTTAGTGGCACAAGGGTACTCTCAAGTTGAAGGTTTGGACTTTAATGAGACCTTTGCTCTCGTTGCCTGTCTTGAGTCTATTCACATCTTACTTGCTTATGCTTCTTTCAATGGTTTTACGTTACATCAAATGGATGTGAAGAGTGCTTTCCTCAATTGTCCTCTACAAGAAGAAGTATATGTATCACAACCACCTGGGTTCGTTGATCCCGATCACAAAGACTACCTGTATAAACTTCACAAGGCTTTGTATATGGCCTTAAAAAAGCACCTCGTTCTTGGTATGATCATCTTAAGAAGTTTTCTACTCGATGATGGTTTTGTGAGAGGGTTTATCGATCCCACTCTTTTTACTAAGAGGGAAAAAGGGTGATTTGATCTTATGCCAAATATATGTAGATGACATCATTTTTGGTTCTCCTAACATTCATTTGTGCAAGAAGTTTGCGGCCTTCATGACCAAGACCTTTGAGATGTCACGCAATGCGGACTTGAAGTTCTTTCTCAGATTTCAAATTCGACAATTTTAATAAGGAATTTTCTTGTCTCAAACAAAATACCTCATGGACATTCTAGAGAAGTTTGACATGACAAACGCAAGCCCATGTAAGACACATATGGCAACAAAACTTGTTCTCACTAAAGACACCACTCGTATTCCTTTTGACCCCACTCTATGATTGGCTCATTGTTTTATCTTTGTGCATCTAGGCCAGACATCATGTTAAGTGTAGGCATATGTGCTAGATTTCAAGCTTCCCCTAGGGAAAGTCATCATAAGGCGGCTAAGCATATTCTTAGATACCTTGTTTACACCCCAAAGTTGGGTCTATGTTAACCCAAGGATGCCAAGTTTGATCTCATTGGGTACACGGATGCGTATTGGGATGGAGACAAAGTGGGATGGAAGTCCACCTCCGGTGCATGTCAATTTCTTGGACGGTCCTTGGTAAGTTGGTCCTCAAAGAAGGAAAATTGTGTCCCCCTCTCCACCCCAAAAGCCAAATACATTGCAACCACTAGTTGTGCAAATCAATTACTATGGATGAGGCAAACTTTGAAGGATTATGGTATCACCTATAGACATGTGCCTCTTCTATGTGATAATGAAAGTGCCATCAAAATTGATGAGAATCCCATTGATCATCCTCGCACCAAGCACATTGATATTAGGTATCACTTCTTGAGAGACCATGTGCAAAAGGATGACATTGATATTGCTCATGTTGGTACAGATATGCAACTTGCAGACATTTTCACCAAACCATTGGATGAAGCAAGATTTTTTCAACTTAGGCGTGAACTTGGTATCTTGAAACTTGACAACATTATGTGAAATCTAGTAACCATGCATACATTTACTTCATGTCTTGTCTTGATGTAGGCATATATTTAGGGGGGGGGGACACTCAACTCATGAGTACTCTCACCCAATATATTGCATAAAAAGAACAAACACTCTCAAAGTTACCATGTTCCTCGAACTATGATGCTTTAAATGATGGAGTAGTAATTTTGAGCCCAAGGATAACATCTTCGCGGCATCACGACACACATACTCACACATGGTGGCCATTGGCCACCTCTTCTCCTTGAGGGAGGGTTACTCAATCATGCATGTGTTCCATAATACATGTGGCTTGTTAATAATCATATGGTATCATCTCTGACTAGTTGCACATATATTTATATAATTCACCTGCTCTTGTTTTCTTTTATTTCATCTAGATCTTTGGTACCATCTCTTTCTAAACACTGTCTATACAAATCCTTTGCCACGGTCGTCCAATAATTCTCGAACGTCCGTTGGCTCACAGCTTCTGGTCGTCCGACGCTGGTTGGATGACCGGTTGCTGTGGATAAATCACCTAACAGCCCTCTTTTCCCCAGGCCTCGGACGTCCGATGTTGTCTGATCGTCCGTCGCCTAGCACTCTCATCAGTCCTCGGACGTCCGACATCTGTCGGTCGTCCGGTGAAGACCGCCGCCCATATAAAATCTGGGGACGGGATTGACCGGGCAGTTGCCCTATTCCCCACCCACGCCTCTGTCCACCCCCGCGCCGCCTGGGTGTTGCTCCATCACCGCCACCGAGGGAGGTCACGCTGCCGCCCGTATTCTTCGCCACCGGTAAGGATCTCCATCGATCTGACCCTCTCCATTCGATCCGGCCCGGTACTATCCCTCTATCCATCGCTCTCTTCTAGCACTGTTGGTCCTCATGCCCTGTTGGTGATCCCCTTTGTCCATCTTGGATGATTCATTAGGTGTGATCAACCTTACGATGCCGAAAACCAAACACACTGCTCACAAGAATACCGGGGGTGTCGCTGATCGCGGTAAATTTTGCTTGACCCGTTCCGTTGTTCATATTTTCGGTCTCCATTTCTAGTAGGGGCTCATTGTGCAAATCTCCCATGTTCATATCTTTTTTATTTTAGTCTCTCGCTGCAGTGAGTCTGATGACTCGCAAGAGCATCAATGTCCGTGCAACGTGCTAGGAAACTCCATGTGATCGAGGACACAACTTCTACTGAGGGCTCTGACTACGAAGAGGAGTTGTAATATGAGGAGCGCGCTGAGTATGTGGTTGTTCCAATCTGCCCTTCAGGTTCTCTAAGGGCCACCTACATGCCTACTCCTCCTCCGATACAGCCAAATGTGGATGGTCGACGCATATCTCTTGAGGCTCCTCAACTTCGTGGGCGTGCTCTCAAGGATTTCACCAAAGTGCCCAAGCCTGTATATCTTAAGTTTCGCCGCGACGTTGATCAATTCGAGGTGATTCAAGACTCTCTGGATCAACGTTTCCGCACTGATGTTCAGGAAGACATCAACACCTCTGTTGTTCTCTCAAAGGGTCTCTCTCTTCACCATTTCATTGAATTGGAGCACATTCGGGCTCATCCTGTGAAGTACCCGGGTACTATTGAACTCATTGAGTCATCCGGTCTTGCTGCTCCATTTGCATTTCAGCACGATTTTAACCATGCCGACATACATTAGTTTTATGCCACATGCTTCTTTGGTCCAGACAGACCATCACCTGGATGACCTCTGACACCAAGCTCACCGCCACTTATGCTCAGTTTGTCGCTGCCCTTGGTTTTCCTGACATTGGCTTCAAGATCCATAAGGATGACCCCAACCATAAACCCAAAGCTGTCGAGGCTTGTGGCTATCTTCTTAAGGACCTGGATGATCTTTCTGAGGAGGATAAGATGAAGGATCTGAATCAAGTCTATTTGGAGATCTCCTTTCATCGTCATTCATTAATGTGTCATTCGCACCATCTATCCCAAGATGGGTGACAAGGGATCATGTAGTAGTTATTGCATTGATGTTATGCCTCGCCTCTATGAGTCTGCCAAAGGGAATACCAATGTTTCTCATTTTCTGTGGCATGAAATCCGTCTTGCTAGCTTTCAGTACAAGCGGGCCTTCTCTCACGCTCCATTCTTTCGGGCTCTCATTGAGAGTGTGGCTGCATTTCCTCTTGAACGGACTCATGTGCATAAGAAGTGGATTATTCCACCTCCCATGGTGAACGATTAGGCCCCCAAGGGCTCCTCAAAGTCTGCACCTGCTCGAAGGTCTACTGCTAGGTCTCACCCTACCACATCTAACTCTGCTTCGTTTGGGCATCTTGACCATTTTCTTGGGAAGGACCACTCTTCCATGATGAAGGCTTTTACCTTCAACTGCACACAAAACCATGATGTTGTCACTCACATGATCACCTCCAAGAATACCTTGAAGTCTCGTCTGTGTGACTCTAGGGCTACCGATGTTAGTGACAATGAGCATCTTCCGGCGGCTCCTCCTTCAAATTTTGGCTTTCCTTCGGGGCCTGAGTGGGTTGATTTCTTCGATGAGGCTGGTGGTAGTGGAGCTCATAACAATGATGATGATGACCTGTGACTATTTGTTTGGTCCTCTTTGTCCCTTTTGGGTACTTGATGCCAAGGGGGAGAACTAGTTATTGTTCTATCTATCTTAACACTTGTTTTTGTTATGTAGGACCATTATGTTTTAAGTGGGTGTATGACTTCATCTATGGCTTTATGCATGAGTAGATATTATGTTATTATGACGTCATGGGTTTCTTCATGATTAGATACCTCCTTTTCTATGAGCTATGCGTATCCGAAAATATTTTGCTCATATTATTATAATGGTTGTTACTGTGAGGGGGAACTCTCCATATAATGTTCGTAATGATTATCACTGTGAGGGGAGCTCTTCATATTTGTGCATCTAGGCTTTGAAATGCTCTTTGACAAATCTATCTTAAGTATAGAACAATCTTATTATTTTGTACTATGTGTATATTGTTATCAACTACCAAAAAGGGGAGATTGAATGTGTGATCATGCCCTTAATTGTATTTTGTTGTTGATAACAATATACACATAGGGGACTAACAATGTTTGTCAAGTATATATCAGGTTTAATCCCCTCGGGATCTTGTGTGTGGATCATGACTACAGAAATACTTATGTTGCTTAAGAATTAAGAAACAATTCTATTAGCTTAGGCCCCTTATGTTTGTTATTGAGTATAGGGATCTCGCACTATTAAGGGGGGGACATGGGGTCTCGTGGAAGTATTCCTCAATGATCTTCTTAACACTCATCATCTGAACCCTGTCTCTGTCGGACGACCGGCATCCACCGGAGGTCCGATACTTCCTATACAGAGCCAAAACGTTGGATTTCCGACCTTCACTGGAAATCCGGCCTGTCCCTAACAGATCCAAAATGTCAGACTTGCGATCTCTACTGGACGTCCGTTGCCTCAGACGTCCGACGTTCTCCAGTAATCCGATACTCACTAACCCGAGCCAAAATGTCGGATGACAGGTACCATCCAAACAGAGTACATATGTCGGATGTCCGGTGTTATGTCGGATGTCCGGTACCTGCCGAGGCCTCAGACGTCTGACAACTGCTGCACTCACATGGCTCCAACGGCCACTTATTGTGGGACACTATATATACCTCTCACCCATTCCGTGAGGGGGTTGACCATTCACTTTGAACATCCCCAAGAACACATTTCACTCTATCTCTCTTACACACACTCATACACCAAATCTTAGATCCCTAGGGGATTTGAGAGCATTTGAGAGAAGTTGTCCACTCAATTATAGATCCACTCCTCCCCCCTCTTTGCACTAAAGGAATTCGTTATTTGAGCAAGTCTTGAGCTTTTCCCCATTGTTCTTGTTACTCTTGGAGGTTGGAGACTCCTAGGCGGCAGGAGTTCTTCAGAGAGGAATCGACCATTGTGATTACCCCCGGAAAGTTTGTGAGGGTTTGGAGACCACCCCAAGGTTTCCCACTAGTAGTTGAGAATCACATTCATGGTGATATATCAAAGAGAGAATAGGCTGAGCCTTCGTGGCGTTGGTGTGCCTTCGTGATAACACCCACCTCTCTAAACGGTGACGTAGCTTCCCTCCAAGGAAGTGAACATCGGCATACATCCTCGTCTCTTGGAGTTGCGGTTATTCCTAACCCCAACTCCCTACTTGTGGTTAATTGTCTCTTAGTCTTTACTTGTATCATATTGTGCTTGCTTACTCATACACTTGTGGTACTTGTCTACCTTTGTCGAATCACGGGTTCCGGCAAACCCTTAAGGTTCAAACACTGGGGTGCGCACGAAGATTTTCTCCCTATCGATCCACGCCCTAGCTCTCTAAGATCTTGCGGACGAACTCGATGAACTCACGAGACAGAAAGACACAAGATTTATACTGGTTTGGGCCACTGTTGTGGTGTAATACCCTACTCCAGTGTGGTGGTGGTGGATTGCCTCTTGGGCTGATGATGAACAGTACAAGGGGAAGAATAGCTTCCTAAGGTTGAGATGTTCTTGTGCTAGGTGAACTTGCGTGGGTGAGAAGCCCCCTTTCTCTCTGGTGGTGGCTAGTCTTTACCTAATATTAAAGGATGGAGGCTTTCATAGTTCTCCATAAGTCACCCTTTTATATCCGTTGATTCTATGCTAATTATAAAGATTGATGGCTGGGACTTCTCTTCACTTTTTTCCTTCCAGCGATCGATCTCAACCTAATTTGTCCAACGCATCTATCCGATAGTGCAGCGATTGATAGAACCAGCAAACGGACCAGCCCGACAACCCCATCCTACTTAGGGATCAATTGGATCAAGCCTAGACAAAGCCTGGGCCCGCCGCGCCGTGGCCGGCTTGTGACACTCCCAAAAATTTTAATTGATTTTCATCAAAAACTTTGCTGATATTTTTTTAGAGGGCATTTAAAATTTCTTTTCCAGAAATCCTTCCTCTCAAAAACTTCCTTTTCTTTGGCAAGAATTTTATTTTTTCTTCAAACTATGGTATTTGATCTTTTGAAGCTTCTTCTCTGTTGGTTCCCTCTCAAATTATTTTGGGAGTTTAATCTTTTTCTTTTAAAAAAGAAACTCTATGAAAATTTGGGGATTTTCATATCTTGGAAACCACCCATGACTTGGTATTTTTGCCCATGTGATAAAACCCCTCCAAAACCTCCCCTCCTCCTTGTAACCAACCTAAGATCTCTGTCCCAACTAAACCAAGCAAGTTTTGGATTTTTTTTTATTATTTTTCCCTCAAAACCATTTCTGCAAATTATTTGGAGCCTGAGTGGTTTTCAAAGCAAGTACCCTATTGCATTTGAGTTTTGACCTAAAACCAACCCCTCTGGATTGTCCTTAGCATCCACAACCCAGAACCATCTTGATCCACTCCTCCACTTTTCAAAATTTTCAAAATTCAGTCTCTGCAAGTTTGGACCAGATTTGCCAAATTTGGTGAAATTCATATCTACACTTCTCCAAAAATTCCACCAAAATTCAGGCAGCCTACTTGAGCAATGAGAAGCCACTACACCAAAAATCAGCTCAAGGAAAAATCCCCAGAGGCAAAAAACATTCTGTCGAACACCTGAGCTGCACCGTCACCGTGGCCTGGCAAGCACGGGACGTGCTCCCTGCCGCCGACGGGCCCGCGCCGCCCCGTTCTGTCGAGCTCGCCCTAAGCATCAAATCCCAGCCGGGTTAGCACCTAAATGGAGCCAGTGGACCTCCGTGATGGCGCCCAACTCCCTAAGCACCCCCGACCAAGCTCTGCGCCGCCGTAATCTTCACCGGAGACCCCCGTTCACGGCCACCGCCTCGGACCGCCTATATAAAGGGCCCCCGAGCTCACCCTCGTGCACGCATCATCACTAAAACTCACCAACGCCCCGCCAGGCCACCAGGAGGACCTCGAGAAGGTCTCCTCCCCTAGCTCCGGCCGCCCCGATCCGCCTCGGCCTCCACCTCGATTCGCTCCGGTGAGGCCGTCTCCGGCTCCCAAACCCCGTCGGTTACTCCCTCTAGCTACCAGAAGCCTAACCCCCTCCTCAATTTGATCACTGCAGCTCTCTCCGACGAGCCCCTCGATCACCCGAGCCGCCGTCCGCCGGAGCAAGGCTCGCCGCCGACGTGGTACTCGCCGGCGACCACCACCACCACCAACCGACGCGGAAGGGTGCCCTGAACACGGAGGTACCCTCCGATCCCCCTGCCTCGCCGTGGATCGCCGCCGGCGACCACCGCGGCTCTCGGGCGCCGACGAGCTTCGTCCCCCCCCCATTTGAAAGTTTAAACCTGACGAGTGGGACCCCACCGTCAGCCTCTCTGCCCTCTCTATTGAATCGTTTTCTGGAAGCGCCTTCAGGAAAAATGCGCTTTCCCCTCTGGGCTGGCGTATTCTATACGGGAACGTTTTCTGTTTTTATGAGCTAGCCCCTGGGAACTTTCTGTTTCATTACAGATGAGTCCCTGGACAAAAACCTTTATAACTTTTAAACAGAATAATATTTTTGATTGATTCTTTTTCTGTTCTTTTCAGATTTTTGTCTAGTTTTTTATCATATTTGTTTGAAAAAATTTTGGAATACTTTTTGTGCACCTCGTGGTATTTACGATAGCACATATATTTTCTTTATACCGTAGATACGGAAGGAGGTGACGGGACCGCAAACTTCACCGAGCTAGGCTCCGACTACTCCGAACCAGGCAAGCATGTTTGAACTTTTGATATGATGAGTGTCTTGGCATGTTTTGCATTATTGTTAGTCTCATGGCATGTTGAAGAGCATACCGATGAATGTTATTTCCATGCATTGATGAGGTAAGTGAGTTCGATGATCCATACGTGGATGGATGTGAGTATGGATGGCCATGTGTTGGCATGAGGATGGGTAAGATGGCAGTGTTGTAGCATGCCAGTCTTATGCCAGACCATATGACTACAGTGTCAAACCGTATCGATCCAATTTCCTCCTTTTTCCTTCCCTGTACTACCACATGTTTTCCGCAAGGAATACGGCTTAGTAAGTTGCAAACCGCTTTCCTGGTACACACCAAAAAGGAGAGGCCGGGATGATGGTTCCATGGCCCTGGATTAAAGCCAGTCATCCGGTCAGGGGGCATGGGTGTTTCCGGTTGGGACCGAGAGGGGGGCACCCCTTAGAGCGCGCGTATATAAATTTGATCCCATGCTATTCGAGATTGTGATCTCCCCGTCTCAAAAGTTTTTCTTGGACGATGTCTAGGGTGATTCCTAGCATCGAGAGGTAGGATGGGTGTGTACCGGTTAGCTGTGTTTTCTTCCGGATACTGTAAACGGAACTAGTCCTTCGTGACTACGGAAATCCGTTGGCTGTGGGAAATTTTTGTACAACCTCTGCAGAGTCATATATTCCTTGAATCATCTATTCCATGTCCAAGTTCAGTATTATCTTATCCTGACAAGTGCCAGTTTTGATGACAGAGACTCCGGTGAATCGTATGAGTGCTAATTCCGGTTAAATGATTATTCCTGTGGATGGACTAACCCGTTTATTTTTATGAATTGAATGTTGATTATGAGTATTATTTACTTGTGAATAAAAGCCCTTTCTGTGATGTCGCTCAGACGTCCGACTGTGGCATTTCTTTTAAAGCCCTTTCTGTGATGTCGCTCAGACGTCCGACTGTGGCATTTCTTTTAAAGCCCTTTCTGTGATGTCGCTCAGACGTCCGACTGTGGCATTTCTTTTAAAGCCCTTTCTGTGATGTCGCTCAGACGTCCGACTGTGGCATTTCTTTTAAAGCCCTTTCTGCGATGTCGCTTAGACGTTCGACTGTGGCACCATTTCCTTACTTTTATTTGTTCACCTTTCGAGGCGTTGCTTCAGACACCCGATCGGTTTTTATTTATGATATGTTGGGGCATCAGGCGGACTACCGCCGTTTCCCTTTTACTTACTTCGCTATGCTAATTTTTGAATATACATTGGTGAATTAATCGTGACGCATTCATGCCTGCATTTATTATATCTCATGTCCGAACTGTCTTGCGAGTACTTTCAAAGTACTCACTGGCTTGTTGATTTGGCCAGATGCTGACGAAGGCGATCTCATGGATGAAGAGTTCGATAGCGAGTCCGACGCCTAGAGGAATCCCAGTCAGTCTCGTGCGACCCTGGATTTGGTCACTATATTATATCCGCTTCCGCTACCAAATAAATTCATCGAGCCTCACCTCGACGCTCGATGAGATGCCAGTTTTAGAGTCATGTATCCCACTCCCCGCTGTGTTTTTCCACCACCGCCCTATCCTCGAGTCAGTAGTATGCCTCCACACCACTGTGTCATGTCCGCCATTATGTATAATTATTGGCGTGCTTGTAATAATTTGGTTGAGCTGCCGTAGCTCGACCCTGTAATATATTTTTTGCTACTGGCTTATTGTATCAAGAATTTGTCTACCAGTAAGGAGAATTTTTCTCATACTGGACTCAAAAGATTGATTTCTCAATAAATATTTTATTGGAAAACCAGTCGTGACACGGCTCCAAGGCCGTCATCTCCAGCCGTGTTGGCACCCAAGCCATCGTCTCCCCCTGCTGCATCGCCGGCTCCGAAGCAGACACCCAGCCCTTCGGCGTCGCCGGTACCAAAGCTGTTGTTCTTCACCCGCGTAATCCAGAGATCAACTTTCACCACCACTGGTGCCAGAGCCAGAGCCAGCAGCTCTATGTCCATGGTCCGTCCTCCTGAGCCCAGCGAGGCGAACAAACTGGAGCTGCCGCTGCCTCCGGGTGTCTACTTCAGCCCGACGCATCAGTACAGTTTGGGGTTCCTCAACCAGTGCATCACCGGCAAAGAGAACATGCCCGACGTGCAGGGGTTCATCTTCCATGCCGACATGTATGCCAAGGACCCCTAAGCACTGTAGCAGCTGCACCCACCGGCCAGCGCTTGCACGGTAGTTCCTCGGCGTGTCCAAGTTCCAGAGCCCGTGCACGACCAAGACCAAGTGCGCCGACCATAGAGTCCAGACCAACAAGCACTGGCGGCTGGAGCAGGCCAGGGAGGAGCTGGTGCTGGTCCAAGACAGCGGGCTCAAGAACAGCTTCGGGTTCAACCTTGGCACGTCCAAGAAGCGCAATACAATGTGGTTCATGCTGTAGGGCATATAAGCCTCGGCTAGGCTGCGGACACGGCGAGCGCGTGTGTGCGCGAGGTGGCCGTGTCGGGCTCGAACCAGGTGTGCGTGCGCACGTGCGTATGTGTGTGTACGTGAGCCAGTGCGTGTGTGCACGGGGTGGCCACGGGAGTTGGTTAGCGAGGATCCAGGGGAGGACCGCGTCGGGCGCGCGAGACGGCCGTGGCGATCGTGGGTAGGCACGGTGCGCGGGCGCGAGCCGGAGCGCGTGGGGTTCGGGGGGAGTGGCGTGTAGGCGAGGCCTGGCATGTCAGAGCTCGCAGGTATAAGACCCACTCCACGCCTGTGTATTCGCTGAGGAGGACGCGTTCGTGCTCGTGGTGAATAACAGAAAGTCCCGTACGTGCGGGGGGAGGGGCGTTTGTGCGCCGGCAATCCTTCTGTGTTCTCCCTCCACTCCGGTCATGTCTCTGGTGCTCGCCATGCTCCGGTGGTTCGGTTTTGGCAACAACATTTGGTACCAGAGCCTCGCGGCTCGGGGCTGTGGCGCGGCGAGTCCGTGGTGAGCACGGAGACGGGCGCGGCTGTGGCTCGCTGTGACGCCGTTCGTGCGGTGGATGCAGAGGCGTGGTGACGACACACAGCAGCACGGCGGCATGGAGGCGCGGCGCTGCGGGTGAGGCCGCAGCGGTGCGTGGCGAATGAGGCACGGCGGCGAGTCGGTCACGGCTGGTGCGTGTATGGGCGCGCACCGGACGCGTCGGGCGCGCCGGGACCGCGGGTGCGGACCACGTCGAGGCACTGGACCTGGTGCGCAGATCGTGTACATGCGGGCCGGGAGCGCGGGGACGTGGGGTGTGGCACGCAGATGTGGCGCGGCGGCGCATGGAGCTGTGGGCTTCGGCAGCGGCAGCGGGCGATGGCGGCTACAACGACGACGGCGTGGCAGCGCTGCTGGAGGACGTCGACATCGGGGACTACGGCCTCCTCTGAGCCTCGGCTTAGGGGGAGAAATGTAGGGCATATAAGCCTCGGCTAGGCTGCGGACACGGCGAGCGCGTGTGTGCGCGTGGTGGCCGTGTCAGGCTCGAACCAGGTGTGCGTGCGTACGTGCGTATGTGTGTGTACGTGAGCCAGTGCGTGTGTGCACGAGGTGGCCATGGGAGTTGGTTAGCGAGGATCCAGGGGAGGACCGCGTCGGGCGCGCGAGACAGCTGTGGTGATCGTGGGCAGGCACGATGCGCGGGCACGAGCCGGAGCGCGCGGGGCGTGGGGGGAGTGGCGTGTAGGCGAGGCCTGGCATGTCAGAGCTCGCGGGTATAAGACCCACTTCACGCCTGTGTAATCACTGAGGAGAACGAGTTCGTGCTCGTGGTGAATAACAGAAAGTCCCGTACATGCGCCGGGGGGGGGGGGGGGGGTGTTTGTGCGCCGGCAATCCTTCTGTGTTGTCCCTCCTCCCCTCCGGTCATGTCTCCGGTGATCGCCGTGCTCCGGTGGTTCGGTTTTGGCAACAACACATGTAAGAGTTCAGCAGCGACAGGGATTAGGGCGCCGGCAGGAAGGGCGTGCCTGCGCTCCACAAGCTCTACGTCACACGGCGCGCCACAAACGATGACCCGAGGGAAGTCTACGGGGAGGATGGCTTGATGGGAACAAGAAACCTATCATGGTAGACTATTTTGCCGGCGCCTCCACGCTACTGCCGCCGGGGAGTGCCTGTGCTCTCGGGCAAGAGCACCTTGAGCTGCCACAGGCGCCACAGCCTCCGCCTCCGCCTCTTCTTCATTATGATGATGACGGCTAAATCTTCATGGTTGACATAATGTGGGTGGGTCTTCTTCATGATGACGACAGTTAGACTGGGCAGAACTTTATGGGGACAGCATTGGCAATGCCAGCAAATGTTCTTGGTCTGGACCAGTAGCATATGGCTGCACCACTGGGCCTCCATGATGAGGACGTGCCATCGGATAATCTCAGCATGCCAATGGGCCAATTCATGAGAATACTTCACGATCCAGTGCGAGCGCCAGCGGAGACGGTTGAGGTGGAATCTTTTGGGGATATCCAAGTTCGTGAAATTCAACGACTACAGGACAGCGACACCGTACACTACAGTTATTTCCACTTATTAGACTGAGATATCCAAGTTCCATTTAGACTGACAGATCGATTAATTATTCCGCTGCAGACGATTCTTTGGTTAATTTGGTTTGGAGGATTAATTTGATTTTGTCTTCGACAGTTCACCTTTGTTGCATTTCCATCTCCCGTGCGAGTAATCCTCCTCTGTCCTCTCCATGACCCACATCCGTGTATAGCTACCGCAGCTTCATCAATGGTCACCCTCCCTGTCAGGCGTCAGTGATCTTAGCCGCAAGACATGGCTACCTCCCGCGAGCCGTGAGGCGCGCGAGACGCACCATTCTGTCGCCGCCACCATCCGTCGGCATCCGGTACTACTCTTAATATACTTGTACTGATCGGCATCCCATATTCCCATCAAACAACACAGGACCCTTCCCCTTTAGTCGTACCCCATCCATTTTACTTCGTCTATAAAGATTGTCCGAAGTCAAACTTTGTAAAAGTTGATTATATTTATATTGAAAATATCACCGTCTATATAATACTAAAGTTATACACTATAAAAAGTAAATTAATGATGCATCTAATGTTTTGATTTCATGTTGTGAATGTTGATATTTCTTTCCATAACTATAAAGTTGGTCAAACTTTACAAAAATTGACTTCAACAAATCATATATGCTAAGTAAAGAAGACCAGAGGGAGTACTTAGTTTTGTTTTCTACTCTTCCAACTTTCATTTTTCATGTTTTGTATAGTTGGAAGTAATATAAAATAAAATAAAATTATTTTGATCTCATTTTTCTTAGCAAAAGTTTTTTTGTTTCACTTCTATGTAAATTCCCCATTACTAAAGCTTGACATCACAATGTTTAGATCCTCTCACCACCACTGGGGTTGGCCTATTAGACCGATTGGATAAGGAGATGTAGAGAGATGCGATCGGTTGATCTATCCCAAATAAATATGGGTAGTACTTGGGGTCTTGGTCCCTCGATCTCCTGCTATGACTACAAGCCTCCATGCTATATGGTAATACATTAAATTTGAGTCGCTTAGCACGTGCTATATGGTAATACATTAGATTTTGGTTTGTTTTCATCAATTTCGATTCACTTACCATGTGTGCATGTCATAATATGTATTGTGTTCCAATAAACCAATAAATTCAGACGGAGGAATACATACAGTCTTCATTGTCACCTCATGTGCATTTTTTTAATAATCTTCTTTTTAGCTAAAATTTTGAAACACAATAAACTTACACCTCTCTTGCTCGATAAACAACAAGAACCGACGAGAAGCCAAGCGAAGGGAAGAGAATGTTTGAGTGTAGGTCCCTGACCCTCGAATTGCACGGGAGTATGGTGCGATAGAGGTAATGCCCACCAACATTACAAGTTTGAAGCAAGGTTGAGTATGAAGGAAAACACATGCATCCGATGGAGGTCAGAAGGTGGTGATGTTAACCATCAAAATAATTACGATTCGATTCATGAAGGGTCCGTCACAAACGAGGAGGAATGATGACATGGGGGGGGGAGTCTTGGGCTAGGGGGCATACGTGTGGGGACGATGCATGCACCAAGTGTGTAGTTAAGACGGGAATGAAGCCCGTTATCATTACAAGTTCAATGGATTGCAGGATTTATGGAAGTGGTGTGCTAGAGTGTAATGAGCAAATTCATCACCTTGGGATTGATCATGTTCATTGTGAGTGGTTAGACAATGTGACCACCATCGATGATGGTCGCGGGTGAAGTGGCAACGCGGATGGGTCATTTGAAACGTTTGAGATTTTTTTCTCCTGTTGCAATGCACGGGCACATTTACTAGTTCTACTTATATAGGCCATGGTCCTCTCCCAATATATTGAGTGGGAAGGGAGCCAACAACGGCCAATTCGAAAGGGGACAGCTAGTACAAGCTATCTTGCCAAAAGGTGGTCCTCGCATGCCAAAGGCTCTGGTGGTGACGCCGTCTTGGGCTCCATGGTGACCTCCGTCTTGCCGTCCCTCTGGTCTTGGTCTCGTTGCACCAATATGGAAACCTTTGCTTGATTCCTTGGTACTCCGCGCCTGCGCTTGCCCCCTTAGCACCAAAGAGGAAACAAGGACGCTGCACGTGCTGGCGCCTGCCTGGTCTCGATCGTCATGGCTCACGTCACGAGGGCCTCACGAGGTTTACCTTGCCTTGATCTCTCCGCCCCTCGTGAGCCTGCCTGGCGAGGCCGCTCTTGAGGAGGTCTTGCGTCATCCGTCTCGCGAGGCTTGGCCCCTCGCGAGGGTCTTGAATGCCTTGTCGATAAAGATGGGCCGTCCAGACCTGCCAGCCCAGCCACGCTATGGGCCGCAAGCATGCAAGTTTGGGGACCCCCATTCCTAGAACGCCGACAGTAGCCCCCGGGCCCAAGGCGCGCTCGGGCTTGGCTTCGAGGCGAAGCCAAAGCGCCAAGCGTGGAGCACCGCGGGGCCCCAAAGCCTGCGGCCTCGGTTGACGCATGCATGGCGGTTGATTGGACGTGGGCGTCTCCGCTTCCCCATGCTAAGTCGGCAACTGCCCGACTTGACAACTCCCTGCGAGATGAAAGGAAACCCATCATTACCTGTGATCATGGGGGTGATGGTTGGCCTTCTCCTGCTATAAATGGGGAGGGGGGCAGAGCCCCCGTCGCCCATCTCTTCCCATTCCGTCTGCTTCTTCCTCATCTGCTCCACCACCGAATCCTATGGTGTCGTCGAAGAGGTTCTCCGCCGCGGAGAAAGGAAAGGTCCCTCGCGAGGGCCCCGGCTCCCCGGTGCCTAAACGGGGACGCGGCCGTCCCCGCAAGCACACCACGACTCCCGCTGTGGCCCCCTGCTCCCGGGGTGGTGCCGCTGCTCGTGGCGGGGGTCGATCCGGTCATGGAAGCCCCGTTGATGAGGAGAAACATGTCATGGTTGCACAGCCTCCCCGGCCACGCTTCCACTTGGCAGAGGTGCTGCCGGAGTTCATTGTCTGGTCGGTGGATCCGGCCGGCAACTGGCTCCAGCTTCTGCGCTTCTTCGTCGACGAGCTGCCGGCCCCTGGTCCAGGCGGGCTCTGGCTGCAGGCGGACGGTTGCTATAGCAGGGCTTCCTGGGTCGCGGTCGAAGTCTCTGCCGCGGGCAACATAGCTCTGGCCCACGGTTGGCAGACGTTCGCCCCCGCGCGGCCTAGGCAAGCGGTGCACCCTCCATTTCAAGTATGACAGTGATACAACCCTCTACGTGAGGGTGTTCGGGGAAGATGGTTGCTGCGCCGGGTGCTGCCCTGAGATGAACAACGGCAAGGAGGTGCTCGGCCTCGGCAATGGCCGCAGCGAGGGCGAGCCCGCCGGCCGCACCTCATCCAGCTACGGTGGCTCTTCTCTTGGTGAAAGCTGCAGCAGCGGTGGCTACGACCAGCCGCCACGCCGCCGTGCTCGCTTCAAAGGTGGTAGCGGGTTGTCTCGTCGCCGCACCTCCGTGAAGCGCGAGGAGTGATCCGACTAAGCTCGGGACGTCGTTGAAGGCCTGCCCCCGCGGTTCCCTGCAACGTCGCTTTTGCTTTGTTACTCTTTTCTTTCCTGCATCAAAACGAAACCAGTATGTGCCCGGATGGCCGTGTATCGAACTGTGATTCCTCAATCATTATGCTATGCTTGTTATTTCTGTGCTGTGTCGTTTACTTTGTGTGGGGATAACTTAGCCTGGCGCGATCGGGGCATCCTCTTGATCACGAGGCACTTGTCTCCTCATGCCCGTCTTGGCTTAGTGGTTGCTCAGGAACTGCAAAAAAATTGTTGTTAGGAAGCTTGCTAGGAGACTTATCATTCACCCGAGCCTTGACCAAGCGCTTCACATCGCGGTACCCGAGGGGCACGCATTAGGAGAGACGTGCCGACTTGTGGGCTCGAACAAGGGTGCCTCACGAGAAAGCAGACCGAAGGCAGAGAGAAGGACCAACACAGGAGGAAGAAACGCTCGCGAAGGTGCGTCCCTAGCCCCCTCGTGAGGTAGGTGAGAGAGAGAACGCAAGCAAACTGGATTTGGAAAACGCGGCAAAAGGCGACGGGGCCAAATCAGCAAGGAACACGAGAAGCAAACTTCGATTAAAAGAAGGCGAGCCAACTACGGAAAGCAAATGAAAAGCCACGTCCGACACCTAGTCTAATCTTCGACGTCTTCTCACCAGCGCGGAGCTAAGTGCTGCCACTAGGCGTGGGCGGGAGCCCCCGAGGCCCGAGGGCGGCTCTCCGGAGATTCTGGGGCATGTCCAGCCCCACTCGTTATTACGTGAGAGTGTCACGAGCGGCGATTCTTCACAGGCACCGGGCCTTCTTCATAGACACTGGGCCTTTCTTCAAAGGCACTGGGCCTTGCTTCACAGGCACTTGGCCTTGCTTTATGGATAGAACTTCCGAAGGTGCTGGATGTTCCGGACGTTCTGGATGGGCACCCCATCCTGCGTCTCCAAGCGCGCGGCGCCAGGCCTGGAGATATGGACGACCCTGGACGGGCCCTCCCACATGGGTGAGAGCTTGTGCAACCCTTCCCTGGAGAGGACCCACCTCAGGACGAGGTCGCCTGCCTCGAGTGTCCTGGAGCAGATGTTGTGGCAGTGGTACCGCCGCAGCGCCTGCTGGTATCTTGCTGCTCTCGGTGCAGCTTCGCGGCGTCGTTCCTCCCCCAGTACGAGGTCCATCCCCCGTATGCTGTCCTGCTTGATTTCATCAAACTCCAGGACCCGTGCGGAGCGATGTTTGACCTCGTGAGGGAGGACCGCTTCGGCTCCGTAGACGAGGAAGAATAGGGACTTGCCCGTCAGCTTAGTGGTGGTGGTGCGGATGGACCACAACATGGACTGGAGCTCGTCGTGCCAGCCCCTGCCGCAGGCCTCGAGCTTCTTCTTGAAGGTCCTGGTCTTGAGGCCTCTCAGGACCTCCACGTTGGCACATTCAGCCTGTCCATTGCTTCTGGGGTGCGCCACCGAAGCGTAGCAGATCTGCAATCCAAGGTTGGCACAGTATGTTTTGAAGAGGTTACTGGTGAATTGTGAGCCGTTGTCGGTGATGATGCGGTTGGGGACGCCGAACCGGCTCACAAGGCCCTTGAAAACTTCAATGCGGAACCAGCTGGGATGGTGCGGACGGCTTTCACTTCCGCCCACTTGGTGAACTTGTCTATGGCGACGTAGAGGTAGAGGTAGCCCCCCGGCACTTGAGGGAATGTGCCCAAGATATCCAGCCCCCAGACCGCGAACGGCCAAGTGAACGGTATAGTCTGGAGTCCCTGAGCTGGCTGATGGATCTGCTTGGCGTGGAACTGGCAAGCTTCGCAGGACTTCACCAGCTCAGCTGCGTTGTTGAGCGCCGTGGGCCATTAGAACCCACTACGGAACACCTTGCCGACGAGAGCCCGTGACGATGAGTGGTGTCCGTAGTCGCCGCCGTGTATGTCCATCAGCAACTCCTTCCCCTGCTCCCTGGAAATGCAACGTAGCGAAACATCATTTGGTCGCTTCCTATACAACTCACCGTCCCTGATGTAGTATGACGTGGCTTGATGGGCCACGCGCTCTGCGTCCTCTTCCTTCTCCGATAGCGCCCCTTGCATCAGATATTCCTTGAATTCCTTGGTCCAACATCCCTCCTAAGGCTCGAGCGCCAAGAGCAAGCGAGCTCCTAAGGTTGGACCACAAACTGGGGCTCCCGTGGCAGGCGGTTGTGCGAGCTCTTCCCGAGGCCACACCATGCTTGAAAGTGGTGGCGTCGCTGATGGCTTGAAGAGCCGCTCCTTGAAGACGCCGGGCTCTTGGGGCTGCCGCTTGGATGCCCTCATGACGATGTCGTTAGCTTCCTTGTTGGTGCCACGGGGCACATGCTGCACCTCCAGGCCAAGGAACTGCTTTTCCATCCTGCGTACCTCCGCGAGGTACGCCTCCATGTGCTCGTCCTTTGGCTCATACACTTTGTTGGAGAAGTTGACTAGGAGCTGCGAGTCGCCCCTAATGGTGAGGCTCTTTACTCCTAGTGCTGCCGCGGCCTTCAAGCCAACTATGAGATCTTCGTATTCTGCGATGTTGTTGGAGACCATCTCGCCCTGCTGAAAGCAGAGCTGCACAGTGTAGTAGAGCTTGTCCTGCGTGCGCGAGATGAGTATTGCTCCATCCCCTGCGCCCCGGTGCACGAAGGCACCATAGAAATACATGACCCATCCGTCGGGCGCCTCACTTCCTGGTGAGGTGGACCGGTCCTCGCCTACCTCCAGTGCTGGGGCATCCGTCCATTCCACCATGAAATGAGCGAGTGCGGCTCCCTTGATGACCCTGGCGGTGCTGAACTCCAGCTGGAATGCCTGCAGCTCGATGTTCCACTCGGCGACCCTTCTGGCAGAGTTGGGGCTCCTGAGCACCCTCTCCAATGGGTAGGCAAGACGACTTTGATGGGGTGGCCCTGGAAGTAGTGCCGAAACTTGTGTGAGGCCACCAGGAGCGCGAGCAGGAGCTTCTGAGGCATGGGATAGCGTGCCCTCGCGTCCCGCAATACCATGCTGACGAAGTACACTGGATGCTCGACGAGGACCGACGCGTTGGCGAGGCTCGCGTCTTGTGCAAGCTGGGGTGCCTCCTGAGGTGGTGCGACCCCTGGCGCCTGGTTGCTTGCGGGGATCTCTACGGTGTAATCTTGCCGAGCTTGGTCTTCTGTTGCTGCCGCTACGACTCTTGCTGCGCCTTCCTGATCTTGCGTCATCTCGGCTTGCGACGTAGCCTGGCGTGGCGCTCTCTTGGCCTGGTGCTCCTCCCGAACTGCCACTAGCGCAGCGCTGGCGGAGTATGGGGTAGCGGCAAGATAGAGTACCAGAGGCTCGAGAGGTCGTGGCGCCACCAACACCGTTGGGCTGGTCAGGTATCTCTTGAGGCCTTGGAAGGCTCGGTCGGCCTCCAGAGTCCACTCGAACGGGCCCTTCTTCTTTATCAGCTTGAAGAAGGGTAAGGCGCGCTCTCCCAGCTTGGAGATGAAGCGCCCCAATGCAGTCACCCGACCAGCCAGCTTCTGCATTTCCTTGAGGGTCTGCGGCAGGCTCATGCCCTCGATTGCCTTGATCTTCTCCGGGTTCGCCTCGATCCCTCTGTGTGACACGAGGAATCCCAGCAGCTTGCCAGAAGGGACGCCGAACACACACTTTTTTGGGTTAAGCCACAAGTTCACCTAACGCAGACTATCGAAGGTCTCCTCCAGGTCTTGAATCAAGGTTCTCACCTCCCGAGACTTCACCACAATGTTGTCGACGTAGGCCTCCGTGTTTCTCCCGAGTTGGCGCCCTAAAGCGATGTGCATCAGCCGCTGAAAGGTCGTGCCCGCGTTGCGCAGTCCGAAGGGCATGCAGGTGTAACGGTACACCCCACACGGGGTCAGGAAGGTTGTCTTCTCTACATCTTCCACTGCCATCTTGATTTAGTGATACCCTGAGAATGCATCCAGGAAGCACAGTAGGTCGCACTCGGCGGTGGAGTCGATGATATGTTCGATGCGTGGAAGAGGGAACGGATCTTGTGGGCACGCCTTGTTGAGGTTGGTGAAGTCGACGCACATTCGCTCCTTCCCGCTTTTCTTTGGCACCATGACTGGGTTCGCTACCCTTTCCGGGTACCTAACCACGAATGGCACCTGCCGCCTCCAGCTTGCGGGTCTCTTGGACGATAAAGCTTGCTTCTCCGTGGACTGCCGCCTTGCTCGCTACTTCATGGGGCGCACATTGGGGCATACCCTTAAGTGGTGCTGAATCACCTCTCTCGGGACCCCCACTACTTGATTGGGCTCCCATGCGAATATTTCCTTGTTCGCGTGCAAGAACATCACCAATGGTTCCTCCTGGCTGGGGTTGAGGCTGGCGCCTATGGTGAAGGTGGCTCCTGAGGGCCATCCTCGTCGACCGACACCTGCTTGGTTTCTGCCTTGTCCTGGGTGAACAGCTGCTTCTTCTTGGTTGGCGCGGCCTCCTTGGCCTTGGGGGCACCGGTGCCGACGGGCTATGCCGCCGCAGTGGTCCTGAAGGCAAGTTTGAGTGCCATCACGACCTCCTTGGTGTCCCCCTTGACGGTGAGGACACCCTTGCTTCCAGGAATCTTCATGAGGTTGTAGGCTGGACGAGTCGCCGCCATGAACTGGGCCAGAGCCGGGTACCCGAGGATGGCGTTGTACGGGAGGTCGATGCGGGCGATGTCGAAGTCGACCAGCTCGGTGCGGTATTTGTCGCGTGTGCCGAAGGTTACGGGGAGGCGGATCTGCCCGAAGGAGTGGGCAGCGCAGCCACCCACTCCTAAGAAAGGCTTGCTGAGGCTGAGCCGCTCGAGTGGCACGTGAAGAAGGCTGAAGGCCTCCATGGAGAGCAAGTTGAGGTCGGCGCCGCTGTCGACGAGGGTCTTGGTGACGGCCATGTTGCAGATGGTGGGCGTGCAGAGCATCGGAAGCATGCCCTAGCCGGTGGTGGTGATGCGGTGGTCTTCTAAGCTGAAGGTGAGGCCGGCCTTAGGCGCGGCCCAGCCCGGCGGAGCCCCCGAGCGCATGGAAGCGGCGCTGATCTGGCGGAGGAAAGGCTTGATGTGGCGCTCTGAAGGCGGAGCCTGTGAGCCGCCTAGAAGGGCCGCGACCGCGTGGTGCGCCGGTGCCGCGTGGCGCACAGTGAAGAGGTCGCGGAGCTCCTCCCAAGACGCCACCGTGGATCCGGGAAGGTTGAGCAGCCAGGCGCGCGGCTCGCCGGCGAGGGCCATGGGAAGCCAGTTGGCCATGACCATGTCATCACCCCCGGCTTCGAGGACAGCCTCCTCGTACACCAGCAGGAAATCTGACGGGTCCGCCGTGCCGTCATAGCGTGGCGGCATCTCCAGCTTGAACTTGGGCGGCCACTACACCCGCCGCAAGGCAGGGGCCAGGGCTCGGAGCCCCTGGCCCCGTCGTCAATGCTGGCCGTCGGAGTTGGCGGCAGGGCGCCTGCCATGTGGACGAAGCGCGGTGTCGACGGGCCGCAGATCGACGGACAAGAAGCTATGGCGCACCCCTACCTGGCGCGCCAAATGTCGGGTCACGGGTTCTGGCAAACCCTTAAGGTTCGAACACTGGGGTGCGCGCAAAGATTTTCTCCCTATCGATCCATGCCCTAGCTCTCTAAGATCTTGCGGACGAACTCGACGAACTCACGACACAGAAAGACACAAGATTTATACTGGTTCGGGCCACCGTTGTGGTGTAATACCCTACTCCAGTGTGGTGGTGGTGGATTTCCTCTTGAGCTGATGATGAACAGTACAAGGGGAAGAACAGCTTCCTGAGGTTGAGGTGTTCTTATGCTAGGTGAACTTGCGTGTGTGAGAAGCCCCCTTTCTCTTTGGTGGTGGCTAGTTCTACTTATATAGGCCCTGGTCCTCTCCCCAAATATTGAGCAGGAAGGGAGCCAACAACGGCCAATTCGAAAGGGGACAGCTAGTATAGGCTATCCTGAGACAAGGTGGTCTTCGACTGCCAAAGGCTCTGGTGGTGACGTCGTCTTGGGCTCCATGGTGACCTCCGTCTTGCCATCCTTCTGGTCATGGTCTCGTTGCACCAATATGGAAACCTTTGCTTGATGCCTTGGTACTCCGCGCCTGTGTTTGCCCCCTTAGCACCAAAGAGGAAACAAGGACGTTGTGCGTGCTGGCGCCCGCCTGGTCTCGATCGTCAAGGCTCATGTCACGAGGGTCTCGCTTGCCTTGATCTCTCCACCCCTCGTGAGCCTGCCTGGCGAGGCCGCTCTTGAGGAGGTCCTGCATTGTCCGTCTCGCGAGGCTTGTCCCCTCGCGAGGGTCTTGAATGCCTTGTTGATGAAGATGGGCCGTACAGACCTGCCAGCCCAGCCACACCGTGGGCCGCAGGCAGGCAAGTCTGGGGACCCCCGTTCCCAGAACACTGACAACCTTGCTTATATCTTAGTATCACACAAGCAATTGTTAGGTTCACTTTCATATTCCGCATTACTGCCTAAAATTGTTAGTAAGAATTAAAATTTGCAATTGTACCTATTCACCCCCCCTCTAGGTCCATCTCGATCCTTTAAGGGGTGCTTTCTCAAAACCTTAATATTTTCTCTCCAACAATCTAATTTTTCTATTTCTCTTTAAACTTGCATATAAACAACATATGCATTCCCATTCTATCAACATAATAATTTAAATAATGATATCTTAGACACACGTAATTTCAAATACAAATGCTATAAAATTCAATTCAAAAGTCAAATGCAAATTTTGAACATAACAAATGGTCCAAAAATCCACAGCGGGATCTTTTCCCTGAGAGGGATCTTGGCGGAGGCCACTCCGAGGCACCGCGGGTGATGCCCCATTCAGCTGCCTTTGGGAGCAAACCGCACAGTTCGGTGCTTGCCAGACATGGGGTCCTCACAGAGGTGAGGCAGGGCGCCCTCCTTCCACCGCCAAGGACAAAATTTTGTGGATGCCCAGGGTGCGGAGCCGCGGGCTTAGGAAGCCGTACCCTGGCCATCCTTTACTAGAGGTGAAGAGGCTGCTGATGACGATGATGGATTTGGCATCAACAGAGATGCAATGACTTTGTTGATGTAGATCCGCACGGGCACCCCCCTACCCGGCGCGCCAAATGTCGGCATGCATGTGCAAACACACGCATGACACCGTAGACTGGTGATGTCCGTTTGCTAGTTCAGGAATGGGGCACGAAGGTGAGGACCTGCACTTCTGAAATATGTGAAATGGACATGATGATTTACCTAGATTCAGGCCGCATGGATGTGTAATTCCCTACTCCTTCTTTTTGTGTGTTTATGTGGGTGGATTAAGAGCTACAAGTCCTTCCTGGGAACGGGGAGCATGGTACGCTACTACTAGTGTTCGAACAAGTGTCCAACATTGTTCTAGTTGTTTCTCCTCCTCTTGGAGTTGTCTTTTACTTAGCCTGGCCCTCCTTTTATATCTCAAGGGGTACCACAATGACTTTGATGCTAAGGAAGTGTCTGGTTCCGACCAGGTAGGTGAGTGCATTAAATGTGCAGCGGTGTGTCATCATTTTCTGTCTTCCGGGAATGAACCCTAGTCTTGTCAGCACCAACCATAGTGACACTTGCAGAGGGCGTGACACGTCTCGACATAGATGTACACCATGTGGTGGCATGGGTTAGTGGTCAACCCCTTGTGTCTTGTCCATCTCGTGGCGCGCTTGCCCACCGACCACGTGGCGCAAGGGTTCTATCGATGCAGAACGGTTGTGCCACACATAGGTGAGGAGGTAGCTTGTTGTCGAAGGATAGCTGAGTGTGTGCCAGCTAGGACAGCCATTGTCGGGTAAGGTCGTTCATGGGTCTTGGCCGGCGATGGTTGTTCCCAGATATCTTGATCTGATTCTTCTAGTCTTGAGTGGGCTCGCTTGATGGGCATGGAAATCTTCTAAACAAAGACCCGCATGCCACCACTGGATCCAAGCTTCATTTGGTGAGGTTGATTGTTACTATTCTTTACGAAGATATGCATAACCACCAAAGGGAGTAGTAGGGAGAAACTCTTCTATCTTCTTGAGCATGGTCCAAGGGCGACCGTGTTGCGTGCATAGTTGGGTGCGTGATCCAAATCTTCATGCTACCGACAGTCAGCACATGATCGCTCGACCATAAGGCCTTGCAGAGGTCCTCCATGGTAGGCTTATCCACTCGTTGCAGCTCCGCCAGCTGGTTTATCTGGTCACCGAGGATTGCACGGTGCGTTCGTACTTGGAACTACAGCCAGAAGGATTTCTCCTCAGCCGCATTCGTGCGCATGCTGGAGTGCTTGCAAGCCTCCTCCATGCTTCGAGGGAGGTATGAGAAGGAGCCTGGTATAAGCCAAAGTTGCGTTAGGTTGGGGAACGCTTGACGGCCAAAGACACACTATAGTAAATATGGCTTACTGGCGGCTATTTCAGTCGCCTACCATAGTTCTTCTCTCGCAGTATTTTCTCGAGAGGTGGCCTCCTGGTGCTCCCTTCTCCCTGTAGGTCTTCAACGCGTCACGTTTAGTGACGATCGTCAAAAATCCTCCTCTACCTCGATGATTCGAGACTGAGCAGCCTCACATGTTTTCTGCTCCTCGGCTAGTGATTCAACGCTTTTCTCCATTGTAGCCTTCTAGTACTTAGCTTTGATACGAGATCTTTCAGCTCAGTCCAGACATCGGCCAGAGACTTCTCAACCACTATACAGATAAAACTACAAATTCTTGAATTAAATATAGAACTTTTCTATGTATAGTTAAACGGCTGGTGTGAATTTCTTATCTTCATCTTCCTCATCACCTTGCCAGAGCTGGAGAGCTGCCTCCTTGGCTTGCACAAGGTGACGCTTGACCTCTTCAAACTCCGATAAGTTGGATGAAGCATGGGAGGTGGAAACTTGTACAAGAGGCATGCAAAAGTACTTAAGTAAAGTACCCTCTTAAAATAAAGAATTCATCCCCTAGTTGACTTTCTTCGAGCCAACAAGAGTTTCGGGGGCTACTGCATATTTGCACTCATTTCCAAATCTTCAAATCGTTAAGATAAATCGACTCTCAAGCCAGTTTGGTAAACTAACTTAAGGCCCGGGGGCTACTGTAATTGTGATCTCCAACAAATTCAGAGTAATTAACATCTCTGTTTATAGAGATCTTTATAATTTGTGTGATCTCTTCAGACGATGCCTCAGCATCCTCCTTGAGGACTACTGGCTATACCTAGCGTATTATTCAAACCATATAAAAACATAAAGTGTTTAATAAACGTACCTAAAGCCTTTAGCCAGGCTGAGGATTGCCTCCAGGATCCCAGCCTCGGCAGACCGGATCTAGGTCAAAGCCTTATCGAGAAAGGCACGGTAGACGGGAAGGATGGATGAGCTGTTCAAAGCCTCCTTCATCGCATGTTGATGCGTCATCAGCTCGAACCCTCCATGGACAAGCATCTGAGGCATAGTCCTCGTTGCCCTACCCTGGTTGATGGAGGAGGGGCCCCCTTGTTGGTCTCGTGGCTCTTGAACCACGGGGGGCGAAGACGCCGGGCGGCTAAGCATCGGGTCTTCGTGACTAGAGGAGAATTTCTCCCTTGGTCCTCAGTACTTTTCTCCATGGCCAAGGGCTGGACCTCGGCCATGGGAATATTAGTCTCCTCCCCGGCACCAAATGGCAGGGGAGGAGGGTGCGACGTAACCTCCCCAAGCCCTTTTTGGGAAAGGGAAGGAGTGGGCGTTGTCTCAGAGGAGCTCATGGCTAGCGAAGGCCTCGAAAAGCCAACATCGGAGTCCGTCACCTGGCAGGTCGAACTGCACCCTATAAAAGGAAGAAAAGTAAGGGTAAGAGCACATGACTTAGATTGCATTGCCAATCAAAATAAGTTTGTTAAACTACTCACCTATCAGTGGTTGGGTGGTCGCAGAGGCCACGTGACTCCTCGGAGGACTCTGAGCAGATCTGCTCCACTGGCGTCGAAGACCGACCCATCAGGGCCACGGGGCACTCGGACGCTTGGAGTCTCGAGGAGGAGCCACCACCTCGGCGTCCTCTAACGCCATCCACTCCCTCTTCCCAGCTTGGGAGGAATGAACCCCGCTGGATTCCTTCGGTTATTCGGAGTCAGACATTACTAGGAAAAACCTTATAGGTGGAGGCTTAATAGTAGCGCCGGTCAGTGAAACATGCTATTGCTACTTTACAGTAGTGCCAGTGCGAAGAAGGCGCTATTGGTATCTATGTTGCAGTAGCACGGGGTGTCCAAAAAGTGGTGCTACTAAGTGGTCCCCACTGTACCCACCAGGCTATGAATAGTAGCAGCGCTACTCATAGGATGCGCGCTACTCCTAAATACATAGCAGTGGCGCGGGGAAAGGACACGCTGCTGCAACTAAGGTTGTAGTGTGCCACATGGTGGGCCCACCTTAGCAACAATTCGGCCTGCAGAGCATCGGTACTGCTATTGCACTTAGTAGTAGCGCCTCTCTTTAACCAAAGCTCCTGCTAAGGCGCAACAGCCACCTTTTGCAATCCCCTCCCTCCCTCCTCTCTCCCTCACTTGCTTATTCCCCATTACTACTAGCTAGCTTGGTCCTCTCTTCCTTCCCCTACCTCTCTTCTCTCTCCTTTAATGCCCCCTAGCAACACCATCTCCATTAATGCACCCCTCTCTTCTCTCTTCCTCGCTTCTCTCTCCTCCCTCGACTAGCTAGCTAGTTAGAGCCATCTCCTTCCCAACTAACTAGATCTACACATTTAATGAAGTGACTTATCTACCTCCCTAATATATCTATCCATTTCCATTTAATGAAGTAAAGCCATCTTTGTCCACTTTTGATCCCTAGGTGTCTAGCACCAACCTCATCACCATGTTGAATCTCTCTCGAGGTAGGTGAGAGTAAAAAATTGTGCTTTTCATTAATGAAAATATGTGTGTGTGTGTGCGATATGACCGAATTGGGTGATATGATGGAAATACTATGTGTGGCATGAGTTGCCGCCTATATGTGTATTTTGCCGAATTGTGTGTGACATGGAAGTTGCCTATGTCTTGACAAAATGTCAATTTATTTCTGTTTCAGTGAATTTCACGCAAACTCTATATGTCCTATTTTTGGTAAGGTCATGCCGAATTTTTGTATGACTTTGATGCATGCACGCATGCATTTTTATAATCCTTTTGCTTATTATATCGCGCAAACGATCATGAAGGTCAGTGGAACGATGGTGGAAAGATGGTTGCGGTCCGCGGTGTAGGACATGTATGAAAAGAACCGGAAGGAGATTTTATTTCCGTGTCGAAGATGCAAATGAGGAGTCTGGCTCGACCCCTCTAAAGATGGCCGTTTGAAGGCACACTTCCTGATGACTAGTTTCATGGATGGCTATATGAGGTGGATAAGTGAAGATGATGAGGAGGATGCCGACGGGGCAGCGAATGACGACATGGGGCCAGAGGACGAGATGAACGACCATGGCAGCGGAGAAGAGGCCGGACATGGCGACAGAGAAGACGCAGACACGTCGCAGCCTTCATCGCTATGAAGTTCAATGCGGGACTCTCATGTTCGAGACCTGCTTCGCAAGAAGACGAGTAGTGATAGAGTTGCTTCTAGAGAGGAGGCAAAGTTGGAGAAACTGGAGGTAGACTCGAAGACTCCATTGTATGATGGTTGCGATCTCAAGGTGACCCGCTTGAGTTTCACGCTCGAACCTCTAAAGAGGAAGGCTAAACACAAATGGACTAGCAAAAGCCTCAATGAGCTTCTCAAGTATCTAAAGAAGGTTCTTCCCATGGGGAACCTGTGTCCTACTAGTGTCGATGAGGCCAAGAAGATCATGTTCCCTCTTGATCTGCTGCACATTCGATACCATGCATGCATCAACGATTGAATCATTTATCGGAAGGAGCATGCGGAAAAATCAGATGGCTAGTGTCCAATGCTTCTCGATAGAAGAAGGTCATAAAAAATCTCCCCAGAAAGTTGTATGGTACTTACCGATCACCCCCCATTTGCAGTGTTATTTCATATATCCTGAGGAAGCAAAGCTCATGCACTGGCATGTGGAGAGGGTGAAGCCCGATGTTGGAGAGGATCTGAAGCTGAGACACCTCACAGATGCAAGCCAGTGGAGAGCGTTCAACGTAGAATATCGATATTTCACAGGTGATCCAAGCAACATCATGCTTGGCACGAGTACCGATGGCGTGAATCCGCTTGGCAATCAGACCACCAAACATAGCACATGGCCCATGTTTGTATCGATGTACAACCTCCCCCTAGATGTGCATGATGTCAAAGTACATGCACATGAGCATGCTGATTCAAGGGCCGAAACAACCGGGAAATAATATTAATCTGTATCTGGGGCTACGAAAATAGGAGTTAGACACGTTATGAAAAACACCGGTCAAGACATGGGATGCTAGCAAATAAGAGTATTCTATATGAGAGCCGAGCTAATGACGATGGTGCACGACTATCTCGGTTCCGGATATGTCGCAGTCCAGGTGTGCCACGGATGTTGGGCATGCACCCTGTGCATGGATGATATAACATCTCAGCAGCTAACGAAAGATGGCGGGTCTTGGAAACTCGTGTAGATGGGGCATCGAAGATGGCTCGAGAAGGACGACCCATGGAGAAATCATGGAGATCTATTCAATGGTGAGGCTGAGCATCAAGGATTCCCAGGTAAGAGGAGCGGCCCTGAAATCTATGAGTTGTTGAAAAAATGGGAAGGGTGCCCCACGCCAGGAAAGATGAAAAAGGCACCGGACCAGCTGCTGAAGGTATGGAAAATGAGGTCTGTTTTCTGGGACTTGGAGTACTGGCCCAAACTCGACACGCATCGTTGCCTTGATCAAATGCATGTCACAAAGAATGTCCTCAAGAGATTGCCTGGCACACTGATGAACATGCCGGAGAAGACCAAGGATGGGACGAAGGCAATAATAGACTTGGAAGATTTGGAAATTAGGGCAGATCTCCACATGCCCCATAAAAAGCCTTTGGAGGAACGGAGACGGAGGCGGGGGATGGGGGCAAAAATGTCAACAAGAAGGAAGAGAATTATTGCCCCCCTTCTTGCTTCACCTTAAGTCCTGATGTCTACTACACAACCTTCTTCTTGTAGACGTTGTTGGGCCTCCAAGTGCAGATGTTTGTAGGACAGTAGCAAATTTCCCTCAAGTGGATGACCTAAGGTTTATCAATCCGTAGGAGGCGTAGGATGAAGATGGTCTCTCTCAAGCAACCCTGCAACCAAATAACAAAGAGTCTCTTGTGTCCCCAACACACCCAATACAATGGTAAATTGTATAGGTGCACTAGTTCGGCGAAGAGATGGTGATACAAGTGGTATATGGATAGTAGATAAAGCTATTTGTAATCTGAAATTATAAAAACAGCAAGGTAATTAATAATAAAAGTGAGCGTAAACGGTATTGCAATGCGTGGAAATAAGGCATAGGGTTCATAATTTCACTAGTGCAAGTCCTCTCAACAATACTAACATAATTGGATCACATAACTATCCCTCAACATGCAACAAAGAGTCACTCCAAAGTCACTAATAGCGGAGAACGAATGAAGAGATTATGGTAGGGTACGAAACCACCTTAAAGTTATTCTTTCCAATCAATCCGTTGGGCTATTCCTATAAGTGTCACAAACAACACTAGAGTTTGTACTAGAATAACACCTTAATACACAAATCAACCAAAACCCTAATGTCACCTAGATACTCCAATGTCACCTCAAGTATCCGTGGGTATGATTATACGATATGCGTCACACAATCTCAGATTCATCTATTCAACCAACACATAGAACCTCAAAGAGTTCCCCAAAGTTTCTACTGGAGAATCATGACGAAAACATGTGCCAACCCCTATGCATAGGTTCATGGGCGGAACCCGCAAGTTGATCACCAAAACATACATCGAGTGAATCACATGATATCCCATTGTCACCACAGATATCCATGCCAAGACATACATCAAGTGTTCTCAAATATTTAAAGACTCAATCCGATAAGATAACTCCAAAGGGGAAACTCAATTCATTACAAGAGAGTAGAGGGGTAGGAGAAACATAAGATCCAACTATAATAGCAAAGCTCGCGATACATCAAGATCGCATCACCTCAAGAACACGAGAGAGAGAGAGAGAGAGAGAGATCAAACAGATAGCTACTGGTACAAACCCTCACTCGCGAGGGAGAATGTAACACCCTCGATGCGGCTATATCTCCTACGTGTCGAAGCATGGCTTAGAGGCATAACCGCATTGAAAGCAATGTCGCAAGTAAGGTAATATTCACAACAACCCATGTAAGTAGATAATAGGGGAAAAGGTACATAGTTGGCTTACACTCGCCACGTCACACAAATACATGAATAACATTACAATCATCCAATACACTCATGGTCCGACTACGGTACCAAAATAAAAGATCAACCCCAACATGCGACATGGTCCCGATCGCCCCAACTGGGCACCACTACTGATCATTAGGGAAAGACACATAGTAACAGCGAGAGTCTTTGTCGAACTCCCACTTGAGCTCAAGCGCATCATCTGGAACGGAATCATCGGTCCCTGCATCTGGTTTTTTGGAAGTAAACTGTGAGTCACGGGGACTCAGCAATATCGCACCCTCGCAATCAAGACTATTTAAGCTTATAGGTAAGGCAAGGTAATATGTGGAGCTGCAGCAAGCGACTAGCATATATGGTGGCTAACCTGTTCGCAAAAGAGAGTGAGAAGAGAAGGCAAAGCACGAACGAAGAACTATGATCAAGAAGTGATCCTAGAATAACCTACGTCAAACATTACTCCAACACCGTGTTCACTTCCCGGACTCCGCCGAGAAGAGTCCATCATGGTAACACATGCGGTTGATTCATTTTAATTAAGTTAAGTTTCATGTTATCTACAACCGGACATTAACAAATTCCCATCTGCCCATAACCGCGGGCACGACTTTCGAAAGTTCAAATCCCTACAGGGGAGTCCCAACTTAGCCCATCACAAGCTCTCACGGTCAACGAAGGATATTCCTTCTCCGGAGGCATTCCGATCAGACTCGGCATCCCGGTTCTACAAGACATCTTCGACAATGGTAAAACAAGTCCAGCAACACTGCCCGAATGTGCCGACAAATCCCGATAGGAGCTGCACATATCTTGTTCTCAGGGCACACTCAGATTGTCCAAACTTCTGGTAGGCCAGCCCAGAGTTGCCCCTGGTGGCCACCGGCGGCTGACGAGGTGGACCAACACTTAGAGGAGCACTGGCCCGGGGGGGTTTAAATAAGATGACCCTTGGGCTCCGGAAACCCAAGGGGAAAAGAGGCCAGGTGGCAAATGGTAAAACCAAGGTTGGGCATTGCTGGAGGAGTTTTATTCAAGGCGAACTGTCAAGGGGTTCCCATTATCACCCAACCGCGTAAGGAACGCAAAATCCGGGAACATAACACCGATATGACGGAAACTAGGGCGGCAAGAGTGGAACAAAACACTAGGCAAAAAGGCCGAGCCTTCCACCCTTTACCAAGTATATAGATGCATTAAGATAACAAGATAATATAGTGATATCCCAACAATAAACAATGTTCCAACAAGGAACGATCTCCAATCTTCACCTGCAACTAGCAACGCTATAAGAGGGGCTGAGCAAAGCGGTAACATAGCCAATCAATGGTTTGCTAGGACATGGTGGGTTAGAGGTTTGGCATCGCAATTTTGGGAGGCATGATAAGGAAGTGGTAGGTATCGTAGCATAAGCATAGCGAAAAAGCGAGCATCTAGCAAGCAAAGATAGAACTGATTTCGAGGGTATGATCATCTTGCCTGCAAAGTTGTCAGAGTTGACTTGATCCTCGTAAGCAAACTCAACGGGCTCCTCATTTGCAAACTCGTCTCCCGGCTCTACCCAAACAAGACAAACAAGCAAAAGGAGCACAATCAACCACGTGCAATGCTCGAAAAACATGATGCAAACATGGTATGCTATGCGGGATGCGATATGTGATGCATATGCAAGATTTGACAAGGAATGATTGAACCTGGCCTCAAATTGGAAATCCAAGAGTGCCACTAGAAATGTGAGCTGATTTCGGTTGAAATTGATATAAAGATCACCGGAATCGGATGCATGGTTTGGAAATGGCAAGCAAAACAAATATGGCACCGGTCTGCGATAAACAGCAAGTAGCCATCTAAATGCATCAAGAAAATTATGCTACAGCACTCAAACATGACAACAAAATACATGGCAGGGATCCACTCATGATGCTTGACAAAATATGAACACTAAGCTATGGCTAATTCATCCATTAACAGGTTCAAACAAGCATGGCAAAAATGCAAACGATAACAGGTCTCAGACTTAGTGAAATTAACACTAGTCTGGAATTTAACATCAGGTAGCACACTTTGGAGCATGAAAACTATATGCTACAGGAACTTAACATGGCAAAGCAAGGCATTACATGAAGCTACTCAAGGCACTTAACAAAAGTCCCTTAGTGACCTTGAGCCAAAAGGGATCAGAAAATACAATTACAAGCATGTGAACATGGCAAAAACATAATCAGATTACAGACTTAGTGAAAAACTGGAGCATGCAAATCTGTTAACGAGTAGGCATGTTCACGAGCTCGATGTAGTCACTACGGAGCATGGCATGGCCAACTAAGCATACACCCAGCAAGAATACATGGCATAGAAGTTAGAAATGGCAAGAACAACAACATAGCATGCACGGATCAATAACAACATCCTCGGCAAAATCCCTAACAAGTCAACAATCTGCCAGGATTCACGAAATAGCAAAAGTATAGCTCGATTGACTCAAGCTAGGGTGCTCCATAATTGCAAACAAACACAGGGATGGATAGAGCACCACAATGTTAACAAATCATCCTTACTGATCATCCTAAAAAGAGGCACGGATCATTAGAAAACAACATGAACATATGGCATAATGACAAAAACAGGATAAGGACTTAGAGAAATTCTGAGTCCCTGAAATCAGCATTAACGAATGCACTACGTTGCAAGCTTGTGCTAGTCACCACACATATCACAAAAATACATGGCAAGCACCTCTATAAAGATGGCATGGCATATAACAAAACTCATGTAGAACTCAGGAGCATATCATGCACACATTAATCATGGCAAAAATGACAAACAACTATTTGATGCAGCAGATCTGACAATTTAACCACATAGACCTCTTCCAACAGCATTTCGGGCCTCAAGATGAGTTCAAATGAAAATGATGCAATGAGAGGAAATGATGTACTCTCTGAGACGAACATCTTGATATGCTACACGCGCAAATCGGAGCTACGGATGCGGAGTTACAATGCGATGAACAATGCTAAAAATATGGAAAAACTGGGGACTTAGAGAGAGGCAAAAGTCAACCCTAGGGTTTACTGTAGCACCAGATCCAGATCGGGCACGGACTTCGAGGCGGCGGCGGGTCTCGCCGGATCTCCGCTGGAGAAGTGACCGGAGGAGGCCGGGGTGGGCGGAGCCGGCCGGATCCGGGCGACGTCGCCGAGAGGAGGCGGCGGGGCGACGAGGGGAACTCCGGGCGGCGCGCGGCAGTCGGTGGTACGGCGAGTCTGCGGCCGCCGGCGTCGAGGCAGAGCGGGGCGGAGCGGGGCGGCGTGGCGAACGGTGCGGCGGTGGGGCGGAGTCGGCTGGGCGGCGCGCGGGCGAGCCGGGGAAGCGGGCGACGGCGGGCGCGGAGCGGGCCTGGCGGGCCGGCGCGGTCGGGCGGCGATGTGGGGCTCCCACGGGACACGTGGCGAGCGGTGGTTGGACGGGGGGAGCGGGGCGGACGTGTCCGGCCTGGTCGGACGCGTCCGGCGGCTGGAGGTGGAAGGAGACTAGGTTTAGGGTTGAAATGACCTGGGATTTGGAGTGGGAGGACCTATTTATACATAGGAGGAGCTAGGAGGCTCCAAATTGAGCATGGTTTGCGGCCACGCGATCGTGATCGAACGACCGAGACTATGGAGAGGGTTTAGGTGGGTTTTGGGCCAAATTGGAAGGGTGTTGGGCTGCAACACAAACGAGGCCTTTTCGGTTCCTCGGTTAACCACTGGAGTATCAAACGAAGTCCAAATGGCAGGAAACTTGACAGGCGGTCTACCGGTAGTAAACTAAGGCCGCATGGCAAGTATCGGTGCAATCCGGAAATGTTTAACCCCCACACACGAAAAGAGGTAGAAAGGACCACCGGAGGAGATAGGAGCGCCAGAATGCAAAATGGACAACGGGGAAAATGCTCGGATGCATGAGACGAACACATATGCAAATGCAATGAACATGATAACATGATATGAGATGCATGACAAAGACAAAAGAAACACGAAGACAAAAACCCGACAACGAAGAAATATCATAACTTAGTGCCAAAATGGCAAGAGTTGGAATACAAATAAGGTAAATTACATCCGGGGTGTTACAGAGAACTACTCCCTCCTTGTCATGGAGAGCACCGGGATGATGAAGATGGCCACTAGAGAAGCATTGCCCCCTCCGGCAGGGTGCCGGAACGGGTCTAGATTGGTTTTTGGTGGCTACGGAGGCTTCTGGCGGGGGAACTCCCAATCTAATGTGCTCTCGGATGTTTTTAGGGTATATGGAGATATATAGGCGGAAGAAGTATGTCAGGGGGGGCACGAGGGGCTCACGAGGGTGGAGGGCGCGCCCCCCTGCCTCGTGACCTCCTCACAGATCCCTCGACGTGCACTCCAACTCTTCTGGGCTTCTTTCCTTCCAAAAATGCGTTCTGTGAAGTTTCAGGTCAATTGGGCTCCGTTTGGTTTTCCTCTTCTTCGAAACCCTAAAACACAGTAAAAACAGAAACTGGCACTGGGCTCTGGGTTAATAGGTTAGTCCCAAAAGATGATATAAAAGTGTATAATAAAACCAATAAACATTCAAAAAAGTAAATAATATAGCATGGAGCAATAAAAAATTATAGATACGTTGGAGACGTATCAGCATCCCCAAGCTTAATTCCTGCTCGTCCACGAGTAGGTAAATGATAAAAACAGAATTTTTGATGCAGAGTGCTACTTGGCATAATTTCAATGTGATTCTTCTTAATTGTGGTATGAATATTTAGATCCGAAAGATTCAAGATAAAAGTTCATATTGACATAGAAATGATAATACTTCAAGCATACTAACTAAGCAATTATGTCTTCTCAAAATAACATGGCCAAAGAAAGTTCATCCCTACAAAATCATATAGTTTAGTCATGTTTCATTTTCGTCACACAAGAATGCTCTCATTATGCACAACCCCGATGACAAGCCGAGCAATTGTTTCATACGTTAGGAATCTCAAACCTATAAACTTTCATGCAATACATGTGCGCGAGCCATGGATATAGCACTATGGGTGGAATAGAATAATGAGGGGGTTATGTGGAGAGGACAAAAAGGAGAAAGTCTCAGTTCAACGAGGCTAATCAATGGGCTTTGGAGATGCCCACCGATTGATGTTAATGCAAGGAGTAGGGATTACCATGCAGCGGATGCACTAGAGCTATAAATGTATGAAAGCTCAACAAAAGAAACTAGTGGGTGTGCATCCAACTTGCTTGCTCACGAAGACCTAGGGCACTTGAGGAGGCCCATTGTTGGAATATACAAGCCAAGTTCTATAATGAAAATTTCCCACTAGTATATGAAAGTGATAACATGAGAGACTCTCTACTATGAAGATCATGGTGCTACTTTGAAGCACAAGTGTGGTAAAAGGATAGTAGCATTGTCCCTTCTCTCTTTTTCTCTCATTTTTTGGGCCTTCTCTTTTTTATGGCCTTTTTTGGGCCTTCTCTTTTTTATGGCCTTTCTTTTTTCTTTATTTATTTATTTATTCCTCACTTGGGACAATGCTCTAATAATGATGATCATCACACTTTTATTTACTTACAACTCAAGAATTACAACTTGATACTTAGAATAAGATATGACTCTATATGAATGCCTCCGGCGGTGTACCGGGATGTGCAATGACTCATGAGTGACAAGTATGAAAGTTTTATGAATGGTGGCTTTGCCACAAATACAATGTCAACTACATGATCATGCAAGCAATATGACAATGGTGGAGCGTGTCATAATAACGGAATGGTGGAAAGTTGCATGGCAATATATCTCGGAATGGCTATGGAAATGCCATAATAGGTAGGTATGGTGACTGTTTTGAGGAAGATATAAGGAGGTTTATGTGTGACAGAGCATATCATATCACGGGGTTTGGATGCACCGGCGAAGTTTGCACCAACTCTCAATGTGAGAAAGGGCAATGCATGGTACCGAAGAGGCTAGCAAGGATGGAAGAGTGAGAGTGCGTCTAATCCATGGACTCAACATTAGTCATAAAGAACTCACATAATTATTGCAAAAATCTACAAGTCATCAAAAACCTCGGCACTATGCGCATGCTCCTAGGGAGATAGATTGGTAGGAAAAGACCATCGCTCGTCCCCGACCGCCACTCATAAGGAGGACAATCAAATAACACCTCATGTTTCAAATTTGTTACATAACGTTTACCATACGTGCATGCTACGGGACTTGCAAAATTCAACACAAGCATTTCTAAATTTCACAACTACTCAACTAGCACGACTTTGATATTATTACCTCCATATCTCAAAAGAATCATCAAGCATCAAACTTCTCTTAGTATTCAAAACACTCATAAGAAAATTTTACTAATCTTGAATACCTAGCATATTAGGATTTTAAGAAAATTACCATGCTATTTAAGACTCTCAAAATAATATAAGTGAAGCATGAGAGTTCATCTATTTCTATAAAATAAAACTACCACCATTCTCTAAAAAGATATAAGTGAAGCACTAGAGCAAACGACAAACTACTCCGAAAGATATATGTGAAGATCAATGAGTAGTCAAATAATTATGCAACTATGTGAAGACTCTATAACATTTAATAATTTCAGATCTTGGTATTCTATTCAAACAGCAAGCAAAGAAAAAAGGAAATTACATACTAAGAATGGCAAACATCATGTGAAGAAGCAAAAACTTAGGATCAACCGATACTAACCGATAGTTGTTGAAGAAGAAAGGTGGGATGCCAACCGGTGCATCCCCAAGCTTAGATTCTTGAGACTTCTTGAAATATTATCTTCGGATGCCTTGGGCATCCCCAAGCTTGAGCTTTTGTGTCTCCTTAATTCCTCTCATATCATGGTCTCCCTAAATCTCAAAAGCTTCATCCACACAAAACTCAACAAGGACTCGTGAGATAAGTTAGTATAAACCATTGCAAAAACCTTATCATACTCTACTGTAGCAAATCACTAAAATTATTATTAAACATTGCATACTAAATGCCTCTGCATATTTAATAGTCCTATCCTCAAATAGAATCATTAAAGAAGCAAACATATGCAAACAATGCAAACATAACAGCAATCAGCCTAAACAGGATAGTCTGTAAAGAATGCTGCAACATCCATACTTCCCTAGCTCCAAAAATTATGAAAGAAAATTTCCACTGTATTAAATTTATCAGAGCTTAATATGCAAAAGGTTTCAACATTTTATCACATTCTGACTTTTCTAGGGAATTATTGCAACAGCGGTAAACTTTCTGTTTTCAAATAGGCATAGTAAAGGCTATCAATGCCACTTTTATTGAAATAAAAGGTGAAAAACATTGTTCTAAATAACAGCAAGCAAATCCTAACAAAATAAATTGACGCTCCAAGCAAAAAACATATCATGTGGTGAATAAAAATATAGCTCCAAGTAAAGTTACCAATGAACGAAGACGAAAGAGGGGATGCCTTCTGGGGCATCCCCAAGCTTAGGCTCTTGGCTATCCTTGAATATTACCTTGGGGTGCCTTGGGCATCCCCAAGCTTAGGCTCTTGCCACTCCTTATTCAATAATCCATCGAATCCTTACCCAAAACTTGAAAACTTCACAACACAAAACTTAACAGAAAACTCGTAAGCTCCGTTAGTATAAGAAAATAACTCACCACTTAGGTACTGTTTTGAACTCATTATAAATTAATATTGGTGTAATATCTACCATATTCCAACTTCTCTATGGTTTATAAACTATTTTACTAGCCATAGATTCATCAAAATAAGTAAACAACACATGAAAAACAGAATCTGTCAAAAACAGAACAGTCTGTAGTAATCTGAATCAAACGTATACTTCTGGAACTCATAAAATTCTCAAATAAATTGCTGGACCTGAGTAATTTATCTATTAATCATCTGCAAAAAGAATTAACTAAATAGCACTCTCCAAATAAACATGGCAGCAATTCTCGTGAGCCCTAAAGTTTCTGTTTTTTACAGCATGATCAACAAGACTTTCCCCAAGTCTTCCCAACGGTTCTACTTGGCAAAAACACTAATTAAAACATAAAAACTCAATCATAACAGAGGCTAGATAAATTATTTATTACTAAACAGGAGCAAAAAGCAAGGAACAAAAATAAAGTTGGGTTGCCTCCCAACAAGCGCTATCGTTTAATGCCCCTAGCTAGGCATGATGATTTCAACGATGCTCACATAAAAGATAAGAATTGAAACATAAAGAGAGCATCATGAAGAATATGAATAGCACATTTAAGTCGAACATACTTCCTATGCATAGGGATTTTGTGAGAAAACAACTTGTGGGAACAAGAATCAACTTGCATAGGACGGTAAAACAAGCATAACTTCAAAACTTTAAGCACATAGAGAGGAAACTTGATATTATTGCAATTCCTACAAGCATATATTCCTCCCTCATAATAATTTTCAGTAGCATCATGAACGAATTCAACAATATAACCAGCACCTAAAGCATTCTTTTCATTATCTATAAGCATAGAAATTTTATTACTCTCCACATAAGCAAATTTCTTCTCATGAATAATAGTGGGAGCAAACTCAACAAAATAACTATCATGTGATCGAAAATTAAGATCAAGATGACAAGTTTCATGGTTATCATTATTATTTAAAGCATACGTGTCATCACAATAATCATCATAGATAGGAGGCATGGTTTCATCATAGTAAATTTTCTCATCAAAGCTTGGGGGACAAAAAATATCATCTTCATCAAACATAGCTTCCCCAAGCTTGTGGCTTTGCATATCATTAGCATCATGGATATTCAAGGAATTCATACTAACAACCTTGCAATCATTCTCATCATTCAAATATTTAGTGCCAAACATTTTAATGCATTCTTCTTCTAACACTTTGGCACAATTTTCCTTTCCATCATACTCACGGAAGATATTAAAAAGATGAAGCGTATGAGACAAACTCAATTCCATTTTTTTGTAATTTTATTTTATAAACTAAACTAGTGATAAAACAAGAAACTAAAAGACTCGATTGCAAGATCTAAAGATATACCTTCAAGCGCTAACCTCCTCGGCAACGGCGCCAGAAAAGAGCTTGATGTCTACTACACAACCGTCTTCTTGTAGACGTTGTTGGGCCTCCAAGTGCAGAGGTTTGTAGGACAGTAGAAAATTTCCCTCAAGTGGATGACCTAAGGTTTATCAATCCGTAGGAGGCGTAGGATGAAGATGGTCTCTCTCAAGCAACCCTGCAACCAAATAACAAAGAGCCTCTTGTGTCCCCAACACACCCAATACAATGGTAAATTTTATAGGTGCACTAGTTCGGCGAAGAGATGGTGATACAAGTGGTATATGGATAGTAGATAAAGGTATTTGTAATCTGAAATTATAAAAACAGCAAGGTAACTAATAATAAAAGTGAGCATAAACGGTATTGCAATGCGTGGAAATAAGGCATAGGGTTCATACTTTCACTAGTGCAAGTCCTCTCAACAATACTAACATAATTGGATCACATAACTATCCCTCAACATGCAACAAAGAGTCACTCCAAAGTCACTAATAGCGGAGAACGAATGAAGAGATTATGGTAGGGTACGAAACCACCTTAAAGTTATTCTTTCCAATCAATCCGTTGGGCTATTCCTATAATTGTCACAAACAGCCCTAGAGTTCGTACTAGAATAACATCTTAAGACACAAATCAACCAAAACCCTAATGTCAGCTAGATACTCCAATGTCACCTCAAGTATCCGTGGGTATGATTATACGATATGCGTCACACAATCTCAAATTCATCTATTCAACCAACACGTAGAACCTCAAAGAGTGCCCCAAAGTTTCTACCGGAGAATCATGACGAAAACATGTGCCAACCCCTATGCATAGGTTCATGGGCGGAACCCACAAGTTGATCCCAAAAGCATACATCAAGTGAATCACGTGATATCCCATTGTCACCACAGATATCCACAGCAAGACATACATCAAGTGTTCTCAAATCTTTAAAGACTCAATCCGATAAGATAACTCCAAAGGGGAAACTCAATTCATTACAAGAGAGTAGAGGGGGAGGAGAAACATAAGATCCAACTATAATAGCAAAGCTCGCGATACATCAAGATCGCATCACCTCATGAACATGAGAGAGAGAGAGATCAAACACATAGCTACTGGTACATAACCTCAGCCCCGAGGGAGAACTACTCCCTCCTCATCATGGAGAGCACCGGGATGATGAAGATGGCCACCGAAGAAGGATTGCCCCCTCCGGCAGGGTGCCGGAACGGGTCTAGATTGGTTTTCGATGACTACGAAGGCTTCTGGCAGCAGAACTCCCGATCTAATGTCCTCTCGGAGGTTTTTAGGGTATATGAAGATATATAGGCGGAAGAAGTACGTCAGGGGGGCCACGAGGGGCTCACGAGGGTGGAGGGTGCTCCCAGGGGGGTGGGCGCGCCCACTGCCTCGTGACCTCCTCGCAGATCCCCCGACATGCACTCCAAGTCTTGTGGGCTTCTTTCCTTCCAAAAATGAGTTCCGGGAAGTTTCAGGTCAATTGGGCTCCATTTGGTTTTCCTCTTCTTCGAAACCCTAAAACAGGGTAAAAATAGAAACTAGCACTAGGCTCTGGGTTAATAGGTTAGTCCCAAAAAATGATATAAAAGTGTATAATAAAGCCCATAAACATTCAAAACAGTAAATAATATAGCATGGAGCAATCAAAAATTATAGATACATTGGAGACGTATCAAGTCCGAAGCTGATCGATCAATTCTTCAAGTGCCGTACGTACCAGAATCAAAGTTAGTTCCGGTTACTGTGGGAAGATAAGCATATTTCTAGACATGAAGAAGAAAAGGTTCAGCGATATAAAATCTCATGACTGTCAGATGATGATGACGCAGATACTCTCGGTTTCCCTTAGAAGAATAATGGACAAGCAAGTCCGTGACACGCTTAATGGTCTCTGCAAGTTTTTTGACGTTATTTCTTCAAAGTCGATCAGTCTGAAGCAGCTCCAAAGGTTACAGGAAGAGATCATCGTGATACTAAATGAGCTTGAAATGTGCTTCCCGCCCGCGTTCTTTGACGTCATGGTGCATCTGTGTGTCCACATTGTGGATGACATCATCAACCTCAGGCCAACATTCCTGCACAACATGATGCCATTCGAGAGGATGAATGGGGTCATCAAGGGATTCGTTCATAACATGTCCCGTCCGGATGGAAGCATCGTCCAGGGCTATCTGACCCAATAATGCATCTCCTTCTGCGGGAATTATCTAGGCGTCGGAGACCCTATTGTTGGTTTGCCCGTCAACAAGCATGTTGGGAGGCTCGGAGGAGAAGGTCACAACCAACGGCCAGAGGGAACTGCACGCTTGTGGACCACTCAGGTCGATGCAACGACTTTGACAGAGCAAACTTAGTAGTGCTAGAATACCTATATGTGGTAGATCCTTTCACGACACTGCACAAAGAAACCATCACAAAGAACTACCATGACCGGGGGCTGCGCAAGATGGATGCTGAAGTTATTAGAGAGCCAAACTCCACTTTTCTTGCCTTGGTCCAAAGAGTGAGTTCTTGCTAATCCCTCGGAAGAGGGCTTTACAGACGGATTGCTCATATACGCCTTAGCACATGGCCCCGCGCCCAACCTCACGACCTACCAGGCATATGATATCAGCGGATACACGTTCTACACCGAGGCCAAAAATAAAAACAGTGATTACCAGAACTCAGGGGTGACGATGGAATGCCTTACCGGCGACAACGGCGCGATTGAAAGATTTTATGAAAGGGTCGAAGAGATGGTGCGATGATGTTTTGTTTCAGATGGGCTAAGTCCAACCAAAGAGCTATACCCAACGCCAAGAGCGCTATCGTGAACGTCATCGCCAAAAATGAGCCTTGAGTCCACGCTAAGCGCATGACACAAGGCTTCTTCCTAACCAACCCAAGCAATCCAGCCATGTTGTTGCGAGGAGAGGCAAAAGGAACATCGTCGGAATGGATGGAGTCACCAATGAGGAAGAGTACGACCAATACAGCAACCCAATGAAGGAAGATGATGATGATGATGAAGCATACGTCAAAAGAAGTATCAAGACTACATTACCCAAGAAAGATCATACTACATGGAAAAGGAAAAGTCACAACGAGGGGCTCAATTGTTCTACAGCGAACAAGAAAGGAAAGAAGCTCACTCAGAAATATCATCGACGCTGAGAAACCATCATTTATATATATATATCTGTGTGTGTGTGTGTATTTTGTGTAGGCACTTAACCGTTATTGGTCAAATGAGGTAGTATATATTGCCTGAAATTATATACATTGTATCCCCTTCCCACCATGCGGTTCGGCTTGGTCGTCTTTCGAAGGAGAAAAAAAGAAGGAAAACAAAAAGGAAAGGAAATTAAAATAAAAAGGAAAGGAATGGAAAAGAAAGGAAAAAAGAATAAGGAGAAAGGAGAAAGGAAAAAGGAAAGTAAAACAAAAAGGAAAGGAATAGAAAAGAAAAAGGAGAAAGTAAATGAAAAAACAGGAGAAAGGAAATGAAAAGAAAAGGAAAGGAATAGAAAAGAGAAAGTGAAAAGAAAAAGAAAAAGAAAAAGGAGGAAGGAAAAAGGAAATGAAATGAAAAAGGAAAGGAATAGAAAAGAAAAAATGAAAAGAAAAAGAAAAGGAAGAAAGGAAAATGACAATGAAAATGAAAAGAAAACTTAAAATAAACAATAAAAACATTACCAATAACGCTGGCCCATGCTGCAGCTACGTATGATAGCAGTAGTGCGGGTTCTAAACACGCGCTATAGCTAACTTAGCTATAGCGCGTGTTTAGACCCCGCGCTACTGCTATTTTGACTTAACCGCCCCCGCGCGCGGGCCTCCCTCCTTTCTCCCCCAATTCCCCATCCCCATTCCCTCTCCTCCGTTGCCGCATGCCCTTCATCGTCGTCCGTCGCTTGCTGCGCGCCGTCTGGTGCCCTCCGCGTTCCCTTCATGGTCGTCTGGTGCCCCCCGCGCACCCTCTGTCGCCGGCACCGTTCGTTGCCCTCTGGGCGCCCTCCGTGGTGCCCCCTCCTCCACCCACGCCCATATCCCCTGAGCACCACCTCACCGTCGACGTCTCCCCCGACCCCCTCGGAAGTCCCCCACCCCTCCTTCTCTCTCCTCTCCTCTTTGTCTGCCTCTCGGTGGGGATTCTAGGGTTAGGGTTCTAGGGTAGTAGGTTTTAGTATGAACCCTAAGTTTTAGTATGAATCCTAAGTTTTAGTATGAACCCTAGGTAGCTATTTTGTTTAAAAAATTCAGTTCAGAAATTTTCTCTCAAAGTTCAAAAAAAATCAGTAGTATGAACCCTACTAGAACACTATATATATGAACCCTAGGAAAGAAATTTTCTCTCTTTTCTTTTATATATATGAACCTATGATATATGAACCCTAGGTGTAATATATATGAACCCTATCTGATATATGAACCCTACGTGTATAATGTATATGAACCCTAGGGTTTTGATATATATGAATCCTGGAATTAACACTAAGAGAGAAATTTTATTCTAGGAACTTAGCTAGGTATCAAATTAGGAAAAAATATTCTAGGAATTTTGATTGGTATCAAATTTTCTCTCTTTTCTGTTTTATAAATTCAGTGCCATAGGTTGATGTTACTCTGCTTTATAAATTTGTATGGAAGAGCTTATACCGCTCTCAAGTGGTTTGATGTGTATGTGGTGATACAGATGTATCTTTCTACTATACCTTTGTAGGGAAAATGATCGGAGTGGACTATGTTTTGCTGGAATGTTCATTCATTTCCATTCTGGCAACTTTTAGGCGCTCGATATGTCCACTTCTTAGCAAAGGTCATGGCGAAATTTCTCATGAATTTCGGCATGACTTGTGGTAGAAAGTAGGCATATCAAGTGCCCGGGATTTGCTGGGATGGGAATAAAACGGCATTCTGGCAAACTATAGGCCTTTTATGGCATTGTTCCATATCATAGGAAACATTTCGAACAACGACGAAGCCGGGGCTTCTGACCACACTGATGAGGACTTACAGCATGATCACAATTTCCTTGACTTTTTTTCTAGTCAGCAAACACAAGGTTTGTAGGGGCCCCTTGTCATAGCAGACGATGATACTACTGCCGACATCGACACCGATGGTACCGACACCGGTAGCGCCGAGACCGGCGCGGAAGGTACCGATGTTTCTAAGGGTATGCAAAATGGCTCTAAGATGGGTGACATGATCTTCTAGTGATTCGCTAAACACAAGTATATCATCAAAGTAGACTACAAAAAAATGCTGATGTATTTGCGAAGAACATAGTGCATCACACGCATGAATGTGTCGGGTGCTTCGGATAAGCCCATAGGCCTAAATAACCACTCAAACAAGTCAAACTTGGTTTTGAAAGCGGTTTTCCATTCATCACCCTCTTGAATGCGGATTTGGTAATAGCCACTTTTTAGATCATTTTTAGAGAAAATTGTGGCTCCGCTAAGCTCATCTAGCATATCGTCAAGGCGGGGAATGGGATGCTGAAAGAACAAGCGATCCCTAGGTGATTTTGGTAATTATTGTCAACATATCTTTTGTTAGACTAATAGTTTTATCTAGTATATTTCAGATAAGTTCAATGGTGGAGTGGAAAGCACAAGAGGATGTGGAACCCTTCAAAATGCTAAGGACAAAGATTGGAAAAAGCTCAAGACTATTCATCTTTATTTTAGTGATCTAAGATCACATTGAGTTTGTAGGAAAGCTAATACTATTAATGTTGGGTTTCGTAGTAATTTCAAAAAAAATTCCTATGCACACGCAAGATCATGGTGATGCATAGCAACGAGAGGGGATAGTGTGATCTACGTACCCTTGTAGATCGACAACGGAAGCGTTAGGTTGATGTAGTCGTACGTCTTCACGGCCCGACAGATCAAGCACCGAAACTACGACACCTCCGAGTTCTAGCACACGTTCAGCTCGATGACGATCCCTGGACTCCGATCCAGCAAAGTGTCGGGGAAGAGTTCCGTCAGCATGACGGTGTGGTGACGATCTTGATGTACTAATGTCGCAGGGCTTCGCCTAAGCACCGCTACAATATTATCGAGGACTATGGTGGAAGGGGGCACCGCACACGGCTAAGAATATGATCACGTGGATCAACTTGTTGTCTCTAGGGGTGCTCCTTGCCTCCGTATATAAAGGCTCAAAAGGGGGGGGCCATCATAGGGCGCGCCAGGAGGAGTCCTACTCCCTCCGGGAGTAGGACTCCCCCCTTTCCTAGTTGGAATAGGATTCGTGGAGGGGGAAAAAGAGAGAGAGAAGGAAGGGGCGCGGACCCCCTCTCTCCTTGTCCTATTTGGACTAGGGGGGGGGAGGGGCATGCGGCCCAGCCCTGGCCACCTCTCCTCTCTTCCACTAAGGCCCACTAAGGCCCATATACCTCCCGGGGGGTTCCGTTAACCTCCCGGTACTCCGGTAAAATCCCGATTTCACCCAGAACACTTCCGATATCCAAACATAGGCTTCCAATATATCAATCTTTATGTCTCGACCATTTCGAGACTACTCGTCATGTCCGTGATCACATCCGGGACTCCGAACAAACTTCGGTACATCAAAATGCATAGACTCATAATATAACTGTCATCGAAACCTTAAGCGTGCGGACCCTACGGGTTCGAGAACAATGTAGACATGACCGAGACACGTCTCCGGTCAATAACCAATAGCGGAACCTGGATGCTCATATTGTCTCCTACATATTCTACAAAGATCTTTTATCGGTCAGACCGCATAACAACATACGTTGTTCCCTTTGTCATCGGTATGTTACTTACCCGAGATTCGATCGTCGGTATCCTATACCTAGTTCAATCTCGTTACCGGCAAGTCTCTTTACTCATTCCTTAATCCATCATCCCGCAACTAACTCATTAGTCGCAATGCTTGCAAGGCTTATGTGATGTGCATTACCGAGAGGGCCCAGAGATACCTCTCCGACAATCAGAGTGACAAATCCTAATCTCAAAATACGCCAACCCAACATGTACCTTTGGAGACGCCTGTAGAGCACCTTTATAATCAACCAGTTACGTTGTGACATCTGGTAGCACACAAAGTGTTCCTCTGGCAAACGGGAGTTGCATAATCTCATAGTCATAGGAACATGTATAAGTCATGAAGAAAGCAATAGCAACATACTAAACGATCGGGTGCTAAGCTAATGGAATGGGTCATGTCAATCAGATCATTCACCTAATGATGTGATCCCGTTAATCAAATAACAACTCTTTGTCCATGGTTAGGAAACATAACCATCTTTGATTAATGAGCTAGTCAAGTAGAGGCATACTAGTGACACTCTGTTTGTCTATGTATTCACACATGTATTATGTTTCCGGTTAATACAATTCTAGCATGAATAATAAACATTTATCATGATATAAGGAAATAAATAATAACTTTATTATTGCCTCTAGGGCATATTTCCTTCAATTAAGAGGGGATGAGGTGTTGTTTAATGGTCTACTTGCTCAAGTGCTTAGTGATATTGCTCCAAAACCATCAACCACTTTCCCTATCCAAATATGTCAAAACCCTAAACTCCAACTTGGCCCCGCCGATTCTTCCTCCCCGGATCCACCGAGTTTATATGACATAGCCACTGCCAGAAACCCTAACAATTTGGTCTCACTGATACGAATCTCGACCTCACCGAGATGGCCTTGCCAATGCTCTATGACTTGTTGCATTTATTTCGATCTCACTGAGTTATGCAATAGGTCTCACCCAGTTGGCTTGACAGATTCTCTGTTGCTTATTGCTTCACTTTGGTCTGACCGAGTTAATGAAATCGGCGCCACCGAGATGATGTTTGCCCTAAGCCCTATCACATCGGTCTCACCGAGTTGTTCTAGTCGGTCACACCGAGAAGAGTCAAATGTGTGTAATGGTTTGATTTTGTGTGGAGGCTATATATACCCCTCCATCCCCTTCTCCATTCGTGAGAGAGCCATCAGAATGTGCCTACACTTCCACCATACATTTTCTGAGAAAGAACCACCTACTCATGTGTTGATATCAAGAGATTACAATCCTACCATTTGAATCTTGATTTCTAACCTTCCCCAAGCTGCTTTCCACTCAAATCCCTCTTCCACCATAGCCAAATCTCAGAGAGAGAGATTTGAGTGTTGGGGAGACTATCATTTGAAGCACAAGAGCAAGGAGTTCATCATCAACACACCATCCATTACCTTTTAGAGTGTGGTGTCTCCTAGATTGGTTAGGTGTCCCTTGGGAGCCTCCTTCATGATGTGGAGTTGAACCAAGAAGTTTGTAAGGGCAAGGAGATCGCCTACTTCATGAAGATCTACCCGAGTGAGGCAAGTCCTTCATGGGTGATGTCCATGGTGGGATAGACAAGGTTGCTTCTTCGTGGACCCTTCGTGGGTGGAGCCCTCCGTGGACTGATGATCCACAAGTATAGGGGATCTATCGTAGTCCTTTTGATAAGTAAGAGTGTCGAACCCAACGAGGAGCAGAAGGAAATGATAAGCAGTTTTCAGCAAGGTATTCTCTGCAAGTACTGAAATAAGTGGTAACAGATAGTTTTGTGATAAGATAATTTGTAACGAGAAACATGTAACAAAAGTAAATAAAGTGCAGCAAGGTGGCCCAATCCTTTTTGTATCAAAGGACAAGCCTGGACAAACTCTTATATAAGGAAAATCGCTCCCGAGGACACATGGGAATATCGTCAAGCTAGTTTTCATCATGTTCATATGATTCACGTTCGGTACTTTGATAATTTGACATGTGGGTGGACCGGTACTTGGGTGCTATTCTTACTTGAACAAGCATCCCACTTATGATTAACCTCTATTGCAAGCATCCGCAACTACAACAAAAGTATTAAGGTAAACCTAACCATAGCATGAAACATATGGATCCAAATCAGCCCCTTAGGAAGCAATGGATAAACTAGGGTTTAAGCTTCTGTCACTCTAGCAACCCATCATCTACTTATTACTTCCCAATGCCTTCCTTTAGGCCCAAATAATGGTGAAGTGTCATGTAGCCGACATTCACATAACACCACTAGAGGAGAGACAACATACATCTCATCAGAATATCAAACGAATACCAAATTCACATGACTACTAATAGCAAGACTTCTTGAAAGTGCGTTATATCGACTAGAGGGGGGGTGAATAGGCGATTTTTATGAAAGTCTTCAAAATGTGGGAGTTATGAAGACAAACGATAGAAATAAACCTAATACCCTGCAGCGGAAGGTAGACTACACTAGGCAAGCCATAGTCAAGTATTCAATAGAGTGAAAGCACAATGACTAATAGCAGCAATGTAGCAAGGATCAGGTAGGAAGATCTTGTAAAGCCAGACAGAACACGCAGTCACTCAGTGAAGACAAAAGATAGTGCAAACATACAATGACTTCACAGGGAGTAACAGGAGGTAGAGGGAAGTGAAGATGAAACCAGTGACTCGTTGAAGACAATGATTTGTTGGACCAGTTCCAGTTGCTGTGACAACTGTACGTCTGGTTGCGGCTGCTAGGTATTTAAACCTTAGGACACACAGTCCCGGACACCCAGTCCTGAACACGCAGATCAGGACACCCAGTCCTCACCGTATTCCCCTTGAGCTAAGGTCACACAGACCTCGCCCAATCACTCTGGTAAGTCTTCAAGGTAGACTCCCAAACCTTCACAGACTTCGTTCACTGGCAATCCACAATGTCTCTTGGATGCTCAGAACGCGACGCCTAACCGGCTGGAGGATGCACAGTCCTCAAGTCTAATAAGTCTTCAGATCACACAGACAAGAAGACTTAAGTGATGCCCAATTCTCTTTGGCTCTGGGTGGTTAGGGCTTTATCCTCGCAAGGGATTCTCTCTCAAAGGCTTCTAGGTGGGTTGCTCTCAAACGACAAAAGCCGTACTCTGAATCTGAGCAGCCAACTGTTTATGGTTGTAGGGGGTGGGCTATTTATAGCCACTTGGCAACCCGACCTGATTTGTCCGAAATGACCCTGGGTCACTAAGGAACTGACACATGTTCCAACGGTCATATTTCAAACTCACACGGCAACTTTACTTGGGCTACAAGCAAAGCTGACTTGTCCGACTCTGGACAAGATTCGCTCTCATAGTCTTCACTCGAAGACATAGGTTTTTGGTTAGGCATCACTTCAGTCATTCTGACTGGTTCTCTTGGACCCCACCTAACAGTACAGTGGTTCCTATGACTCAACACAAAAGAAAAAGAACTACAAAAGATCCAAGTCTTCGAGCTCCATAGGCTTCATGTGGTGTCTTCTCTTGTCATAGTCTTCAATGTGAATATCTTCATATACGACCTTTGACTTCAATGTCATCATACATTTTTAGGGGTCATCTCTGGTAGGAAAGCCGAATCAATGAGGGACTTCTACCTGTGTTATCCTGCAATTCTCACAAACACATTAGTCCCTCAACTAGGTTTGTCGTCAATACTCCAAAACCAACTAGGTGTGGCACTAGATGCACTTACAATCTCCCCCTTTTTGATGATTGATGACAAACTAGTTGAAGTTTTCAACGGGGAATATAATCTGTGAAATTGTAAAGGATAAGGAATTGTCTTCATAAGTTGCAAGGGCTCCCCCTGAAGATGTGCATATAAGTAATTTGCTTTTGGAATGCAAATGCACATGGCAGGTTGTACTTGTGGAGATCCACTTCAACTTATGATGACAATCCACTATGCATGTGAAAGTATATGAAGATAATGACAATGCATAATGGAAAATGGACATCTGCAGAATGATCTAAGTGCGGAATTTATCGTCGCACATGCGGAATATATCATCGCAAAACAAAGTGGCAGATGAGTAGCAGACAACCATCGAGTTTAAATGTTACAACTCAAAGAACCAAATGTAGCAAAACGAGAGTTGTAAGCACGAAGCAAAATATAAAGCACCCGCCCATATGGACCCGCTTGAAGACTATCAACCTCATATGCTTCTCCCCCTTTTGTCAGTAAGGACCAAAAAGGTTTGAAGACATAGAGTATCTACTCGTTCCCATGCGGAGTAGGTGAAGTAGCAGGGTCGTTGGTGGTGCTGAAGAGCTTGGAGCAGAGTTGACGCGTGCTAAAGGAGGTGGCGGTGAAGTAGCATCGTCTTCATCCTCGATAACTCTGGCAGTCACTGTTGCAGCAGAGGATGAGAACTCAGAGTCTTCAAGGGATGGAGTTCCTAGCAGCACAGCCCTTCGAGGATGTGTGGAGTCAAACTTGAATCGCTCAGTGAAGCCATCCTCTTGAAGATCATCTTCAGAACACATCATCGTTAGCCCTTTCCATGTGCGGCGACAGGTTTCATGGGCAACGAAAGCATTCTTGGTGGCAAGATTGCGAATGCGATTAACATCCACCAAGAGGCTTTTCATCTGACGCTTCAGCCAGTCATGATGCCTATCCTGTTTCTGATGAAGAGCCACAAGAAGCTCTCGGTCGTTGAGAACACGAGTGCGCTTCTTGGGTCTTGGACCAGTTGTACCATCAGTGGCTTCAGTGGAAGCAGGGTGTGGTGCACATGTAGTGCCGGCCAAAGGATACACCCGAGTGACTGCTTCAACTCCTTCAATGTTCTGAGACAAACTCTGATGCTCTGCATTCTAAAGACTTAGAGGTTCCTTGGCAGGCTCAGGATAGATGGCTTCAGTAGAGATATCCACATCAGGCAGAAAAATATGATGATTGTGAGCAGATGGCTGATATGAGATATCAGAGTGAAGTTTGATTAGCCGCATTACCCATGGGGCGTAGAACTTCAAGCCAAATAGATCAGAGCCTGATGCAGCAAGTTGGCGAATGAAGAAGTCCTGTGCATTGAAGCATTTTCCATGAAGTATATAGAAGACCAAAGTCTTCATTGCACCCTCAAGCTTGGCATTTGGAGAGTGCCCTTTGATGGGCCAGAGAGTTCGCCTGATGATGTGATAGATGGTTCTTGGCAGATACTCAAGGTCTTCAACGAAGAACTCCGTGGGATAAGCAGCATCCTGGGGCAATGGCTTCATCATGCTGAGCATCTAACTCATATCAGGTTTAGGCCACTGAAAGATGCTCTCAATAGCTTCACTATGCAGCTGACAACCATGCTCGTAGAGATCGCCAGGAGTGGGCAAACCAGTGAGCTCAATGATGTCAAATGCATTGGCTTCGTGATGAACGTTTCCGGTCATCCACTCCAGGACCCAAGTCTTCGGATCTCTGCTGTACCCGCGGATGTGAAGTGTGGCATAGAATTGGAGCAGCAGCTCTTCATTCCAATGCTCTTGGTCAGTAATGAACGGCAGCAGTCCAACTTCCTTGAAGCAATCCAAAGCTTCTTCCAGACAGGGTAGACCAGCTATAGCTTCAATGTCAAGGTGCTTGTGTGGGAAGATGCGACCTTGGTTGCAAAGAATGCATGAGTAATAGCTTCGCTGAGGATAGCTCCAGAACCGATCAGATGATATCCTTTCCCTTGAGTAGGGGTTCCTGGAGCTATTGAAGAATGTGTTGTCTGCCCTAAAGCCATTGATATTGAAGGAGCCAGGTGCTGATGCAGGACCTGGGAACCTTGGCAATCTTGGGATTGGCTTCTGTACTTGAGGCCTGTGCTCAACATGATAGTCGAACTAGGGACCGGCAGCAGACTCAGGAACAGAAGTGGCGGGATCAGTGGCTTCGCTGTCTTCTGATGCTTTTGTTGGGGAGGGTTCCACATTAGCTTCATTGGTGGTTGTGGGAGCCTCAAGATTTTCATCCTCCACTTGACGAGCTGGAGGGTCGGTCACAAGCACGTTCTCGTTGAGAACTGCTTCTTGGTGGGACAGGGGAATGGGAACTTGTGGGACTTCTTCCGCGGCTGATGCAGCCGGATTATCTTCAGCAGAGACTAGAGGCATTGGACCTTTGCGAAGCCTGCGCAATGCGGGCGACGCCTATGGAGTTGGAGTGGGCTGGGCCTCATAGTCTTCTTCTTCTTGTGGGAGATCCGCCCATGAAGCATCCTGTGCAATTGGCGTCAGTGGACGACCAATGCTGATGAGTTCGCTGTTTTCAAGCTGAGGAAGGACTGCACCATCTTCTACATTGTCATGTTGACCAATGTCTTCAGCAGCAATGGGATCAGCTGCTGGAATGTCTTCAGTTTCATGAGCCTCTGTGGAAGCAGGCTCATGGATTGTCAGTTGACGTTCAGCTTCAGGATAGACCATAGAAATGGGTTCAACTATCAAAGGCTCTGTGGGAGCAGCCCGATCTTTCTTGGTCTTCCTCTTCTTCTTGGAGGGGGCAGTAGGAGAGGCTTCAGCATGTTTCCTCTTCCTGGCTTCAGCCTCAGCAGTCCTCGTCTTCTTGAGCTCTGAAGCTGTTGACCGGCCTTTTGGCTTCGAGCCAGTCATTTTAGTTGGGAAGACAATAGGAACTGCTTCCTGCCTTGCCGCGTCGGGTTCAGCCGTAGCGGGCTTCTTCTTCTTCTTTGCAGCCATCCTGGGGTCGATGCCAGGACGCCCAAGGGCCTTGCGCTTCTCAGCCTCATTATAGGCTTGCACACATCTATCGGCCAGAGTCTTCATGCGCTCACGCGAACCCTGAGCTTCTGCATGTTTCTTCAGAAAGGCTTCCTTTAGCTCGTGCATCATGATCTTGAAGTTCTTTACTTCTTGCATGCTGAGCTTGGCCATATGCTTCTTGAACTGAGCCTTTTCATAGTCAATCTTTTGCTTCAGTTCAACAATGCGCTGGGTGACAGCTAGCTCTGAAGCAATGGCGCCTTGGAAGGCGACACTAAGGCCAATGGGTAGCTGCAGATCTTCAAAGCTGATGTTTGGCGTCTCAAACCACTCGTCAATGAAGTTGTGGATGATGGTTACATCAAAGAGAGGTAGATCATTGAAGATTTCTGCTTCTTCTTTGCTCTTGATGAGTTGCTCAAGAGCGTCATCTGCAAGATCTTCATCACTTGACAGATCGATGGCGTCATTCCGCAGAATGGCAGCAGCAGTTAACTCTTGGCCGGTGTGAGGCAGAGGCATTTTGACCTTCTAGGGCTTGGAGATGCGTGATAAGTCTTCGGACTGCACACTGTCTTCAGGAGGTGCAGTTGCCAGTGGCTTCGCCCGTGAGATTTTTGGTGAAGGGGCAGGCTTTGAAGCTTTAGGCTTCTTCAGCTTCTTTGTCTTCAGCGCTGCAGGCGCTTCATCTGATTTAGCAGCAGCGGCCGGCTCATTCACTACAGTCCCTTGAACCAAGATACGGGTGATGAGGCCTTCAAGGTTGTAGAAGGGACCGATGACATTGGGTTCTGCATCTCGTGTGCCATCTGCCCTTGGTGCTGAGGGACCAGGGTTGAAGTCTAACCCCAAAGTCTTCTTGTTCTGCTTCGTTGAGTTCTGGGCAAATTGGAAGTTGCGCTTGAACAGATTGTCGTCACGACACCATAGTAGTGACGATGGGTGTGCATCAGCTGGCTGTGGCCCACAGACCATGCAGGGGTAGAAGCCTTGTTCAATGGCTTCATCTCTGGACCTGGGCAGAAGATTCTTGTATAGGATGTCTCCCCACGGTCTCTTGATGGCGTTTTTCTCAGCATATTCCTGGGTTACAAATCGGTATTTGAACCATTGTTCTACCCAATATCTTCGAATCCATTGGATTCGGGTCTTCGGCTGATTGTAATCCTCTTCAGGATCTGTCTTGTACAGTTCTGAGAGGTCATCTGGCAGATCTCTGGATGTTTCTCCACGATGCTTTCTGCCACCCTTCCTTACTGATTTCTCTGAAGCCATAAACTTTAACTTGAAAGGCTTCAACACGTTCAAAGGCTTCAAAGGTTTTCGCTTGCTGGACCAACAGGAACTGGCTTCGGGAGAATTTATGTGATGCTGTAAGAATTCTGCAAATGAATGCAGACTATGAGAACCAAAGGATTCTCCCACGGACATGTACCTGTGACAGCATTAAGGTGCGAGGGAAGGGGAAGAGGTCATATGCATTCTCAGAAGATTTTGAAGATAAATCAGTTTAGAAGACATTGACCTCATCTTGCGAAGACATTCACTCATAGATAAGGAGTTGGTTCCAGATTTGTATGAGTCCACAGATCAGTACAAGTGAGGAATCTAACTACTTTGTGAAGCATAAGTGAATATACTAGGCATCTTTTGAGATGCAGTATGAGAGAGATCTAACTTGTGTGAACAGAAACTGCTTGTGGTAGAAAGTGACAAATCCATAGGATCAACGGTGCTGTAAAAAGGAAGTTTTATTTACCACACTAAGAACTGCTAGACGGAGTGGAAGATGAGGCCGAGCAGTTCGATCTTCCGTGCCCTAACTTGGCGATGGAGGACACCTACGGCGACGGCAGAGAGGACGATGTCCGCGGTCGGCGTGAAGACGGCGTCGGAGAGGTTGCGGCAGCGAAGCGCTTCGTCGCCGGCGTCGTCGAGGGCTAGCGGTGGCGCTAGGGTTCGTGCGAGAGTGGAAGAAGAGATAATGACCGCTGTGAAGTGTGTATTTATAGGTACATGGGCGGCACTGCGCTATTACACAGGTGCCCCTGGCGATTCGCATCTGAGGAACACGTGGCCATTATGCGGAATTTTGGGTTTTGTTCCACGTCCCACGCACGCCTGGATTGTCGGGTGGTCGTTCCTACTTCTCCGGGTTTCATGTGGAGGAATGAGCATTGAAAACGGACTTAATGGTTGTCTCTGTATCTTCTGCTGACAAGGACGCAGAGAAGACATTCGACAGTTTCAATAGAATGCATATGATTTGGAGAGATAGAATTTGAGATAGAAAGCATAGAGAGGTCAGGGTGCGATCGCATTCACTTAGTTCAAAAGATTCAACAAGAAGACATAGCTATAAGTGAATGTTGTAGAGGAGAGAACACTAGTAGATATATATATCTATATAATCAACATAGTGAAGATAATCATGAAGATAGGTTGAGATCGAAGCCAAACCAAATGTGAAGACATTGCAAGGTAACGCCATGAGTGAAACACTTCAAAATAGAACGTTTGGTGGTGGCGTTACCCACCGTATAGGAAGTATTAGACCCAGACACGGCGCACAATTATCATGGCGCTTCGAAGTCAAATTCCACATTAATGTATTCACACTTAGAATGTATGTCTTCATTGATTGAAGATATACTTTACTTCATGTGTTGCACATCTAAGTCATCAATATGCATAAGGGTTAGGATGTGTGCCTGATCACAGGACATTTGAGGATTCCAGGATATTTAGCTCACACCGTAACTTGCAAAATCTCTTCCCATCCAAGGGCTTGGTGAAGATATCTGCCAGTTGCTCTTCAGTGTTGACGTGTATGATATCAATGTCTTCCTTCACAACATGATCTCCGAGAAAGTGATGACGAATTTCAATGTGCTTTGTCTTCGAGTGCTGAACTGGGTGGTTGGCAATCTTGATGGCGCTTTCGTTGTCGCAGTAAAGTGGCACTTGCTTCAGATGAATGCCATAGTCCTTGAGTGTTTGCTTCATCCACAGAAGCTGAGCGCAGCAAGATCCAGCAGCAATGTATTCAGATTCAGCAGTGGAGAGAGATACACAGTTCTGCTTCTTTGAAGACCAACATACAAGTGATCGTCCCAGAAAGTGACATGTGCCTGATGTAGACTTGCGATCAACTTTGTCACCAGCATAATCAGCATCCGAAAATCCAACCAGATCAAACTCTGAGCCCTTTGGATACCATAATCCTAGAGTTGGGGTGTGAGCCAAATATCGAAGAATTCGCTTCACAGCTAAGTGATGCGACTCCTTTGGTGCCGCTTGAAATCGAGCACACATGCAAACACTAAGCATAATATCTAGCCTAGATGCACATAGATAAAGTAAAGAACCAATCATGGAGCGGTATACCTTTTGATCGAACTCTTTACCATTGTCGTCGGGACCCAGATGATGTTTGGCTGGCATTGGTGTTGTGAAGCCTTTGCAGTCTTGCATACCAAACTTCTTCAGGCAATCTTTGAGATACTTCCCTTGAGATATGAAGATGTCGTTGCGTTGTTGTCGTATTTGAAGACCGAGGAAGAACTTCAGCTCTCCCATCATGGACATCTGATATTGCTCTTGCATCATATATCCAAACTCTTCACTGTACTTTTGATTGGTGCAGCCGAAGATAATGTCATCCACATATATTTGGCACACAAACAATTCACCATCATATGTCTTCATGAAGAGAGTGGGGTCTAGGGAACTAGGTATGAAGCCTTTGCTCTTTGGGAAGTATTTGAGTGTGTCATACCAGGCCCGAGGGGCTTGTTTGAGGCCATACAGTGCCTTGTTGAGCTTGTATACCATGTCAGGATGTTTTGGATCTTCAAAGCCAGGCGGTTGCATGTGCAACATACACTTCTTATTCAATCTTGCCATTGAGAAAAGCACTCTTCACATCCATTTGATATAGAAGTATGTTATGATGATTTGCATAGGCCAACAGTATGCGTATGGCTTCAAGTCTAGCCACAGGAGCAAATGTTTCATCGAAATCAATGCCTTCCACTTGAGCATATCCTTGAGCAACGAGACGAGGTTTGTTTCTGACAACTTGACCATGCTCATCTTGCTTGTTGCGGTATATCCATTTGGTGCCTATTATATTGTGCTTCCGTGGATCAGGATGCTTAACCAGTTCCCATACATTATTCAGCTCAAACTGTTGAAGCTCTTCTTGCATAGCTTGAATCCATTCAGGTTCCATGAAGGCTTCTTCAACTTTCTTGGGTTCTGTTATTGAGACGAATGCGAAGTGCCCACAGAAATTTGCTAGCTAAGTTGCCCTTGAACGAGTGAGTGGACCGGGTGCATTGATGCTATCAATTATTCTTTCAATCTGCACTTCATTGGCAACGTGAGGATGTACAGGGCGAAGACTTTGCTCTTGCTGATCATTGTCGTTGTTGGAAGGAATGTCTTCAGGCTGAGCATTGTCTTCAAGATGATCAGGTGCTGAGATGATAAGTTCTTCTTCAGGATGAGATTCAGAAGGTATAATTTCTCCAGTTCCCATTAGCTTGATTGATTCACTAGATGGAACTTCATCTAGCACATTTGGCAGTTGCTCTCTTTGTGAACCATTGGTCTCATCGAACCGCACATCCACTGTTTCAACCACTTTGTAATGAAAGAGATTGAAGACTCTGTAGGAGTGCGAATCCTTTCCATATCCAAGAATAAAACCCTCATGTGCTTTTGGTGCAAACTTTGAGATGTGATGTGGGTCCTTGATCCAGCACCTTGCGCCAAATACTCTGAAGTAACTGACATTTGGCTTCTTGCCAGTAAGGAGCTCATAAGATGTCTTGTTCAGAAGCTTGTGAAGATAAACATGATTGATTGTATGGCATGCAGTATCAATGGCTTCAGGCCAGAATTTTCTTGGGGCCTTGTATTCATCTAGCATCATTCTGGCCATCTCAATTAGTGTTCTGTTCTTGCGTTCGACGACGCCATTCTGCTGTGGCGTGTACGGGGCTGAGAATTCATGTGTGATGCCCAAGGTATCAAGATATGTATCAAGGCCTGTGTTCTTGAATTCAGTGCCATTGTCACTTCTGATGTGCTCTATCTTGGCGTCATAATTGTTCATAGCTCGATTGGCGAAGCGTCTGAAGACATCCTGCACTTCAGTCTTGTAAAGGATTATGTGCACCCAAGTATATCTAGAATAATCATCAACAATAACAAAGCCATAGAGGCAAGCAGTAGTAGTGAGAGTTGAGTAATGAGTGGGACCGAAAAGATCCATGTGAAGCAGTTCGAAGGGTCGAGTAGTGGTCATGATTGTCTTCGAGGGATGTTTGGCCCTCGTCATCTTCCCTGCTTCACAGGCACCGCATAAGTGATCTTTCTTAAACTTGACACCCTCGATGCCTATGACATGCTTCTTCTTCGCAAGGGTGTGGAGGTTCCTCATGCCAGCATGCCCAAGCCTCCGATGCCAGAGCCAGCATTCTGAAGCTTTTGCTAGAACACATACGGCAAGCTGTGGTCCTGCTGAGAAATCTACCATGTACAAATCATATTTTCGATACCCTTCAAATACTAGAGACTTGTTAGTTTCCATTAGTACAAGGAAACGATATTTTCCAAATATTACGATCATGTTCAAATCGCAAAGCATTGAGACAGACATTAAGTTGAAGCCAAGGGATTCAACAAGCATGACTTTATCCATGTGTTGATCCCTTGAGATTGCAACTCTACCTAGACCCAATACCTTACTTTTACCAGTGTCAGCAAATGTGATGTGGCTCTTGTCGGATGGACGTAAGGTTGAATCCATAAGAAGACTTCTTTTGCCAGTCATATGATTTGTACACCCACTATCAATAATCCATTCTGAAGACGCTGGTGTTGTACCCTACAGTGCAGTTAGGGGGATAGGCTTCACCAAGAGCATTGTGAAGCAAAAACATTTGACAAACCAATGGGTTATGAAAACTTAGATCCAGGTTAGGACTAATAGGGAGAGTAGCAAGCGATTCAGGAACGAAGTACATAGTAAGACCATTCGGGCATTTGATCTTGCGCCCTACAAAATGTTTAAGGTCCCCAGCAATAGCGTCAGACGATTTTGGTTTTCTGCTGGAGACCTTTTCCTGCAAAAGAGAGTTAAGCTTTCTTAGCCACCCACATCTTCAGGGGTGGCTTAGAAGCAATAAGTCTAAGTGCATCATCTGAGAATTTTGGCTTTGGAGCCCTAGCAAACAGTCTTGCAGGCGGACAATAGTACTCATAAGAATAAGCAGAATATTTCTTGGTCTTATGAACATGGCGGTTTGATGAACCGCTCTCATATTCATATGCATGAGTATGGTTTCCTTGCAAAACATTTGCGTTAGTGCGACTCAGGTGAGTCCTCAGTCTGTATGAAGCCTTTGGACTATATGAAGCCTTTGGTTTGAGGTTTGTCTTCTTCACGTGATGTGTCATGATGACATTCACAGGAAGATTCTCCAGACACCTTTTCGGAACCCAGATCTTCTTCATAGGCGGTCCATTCCTGCAGTTAGTACCAATGTACCTGGCAAACACTTCACCATTCTGATTCTTAAATAGTATATAGTTTGCATCGAAGGATTCATCAATGATAATGGGGTTAGCACAAGTGAAGCCAGATAGATTGGATGGATCTGCTGAAGGTTCCTTTGCAGCAACCCACATGGTTTTGGGGTACTGCTCAGGTTTCCAGTAAGAGCCATCAGCATTCATTTTCCTTACGAACCCAACACCCTCTTTCCTCGGGTTTCGGTTCAGAATCTGCTTTTTGAGGACATCACATAGTGTATGATGCCCTTTAAGACTTTTGTACATCCCTGTTTCAAGCAATGTCTTCAACCTAGCATTCTCATCAGCAATAGCAGTGGTATCCTCAGCAGAGGGGTTAGTTACCACATCAACAGTTCAAGATATTGCAACAGTAGTAGCAGTAGAACATTCAACAACAGAAGTAGCATTATCACGCTCAATGCATTTAAGACATGGTGGTTCAAATCCTTCCTGAGCGGAAGTGATCTGTTTGGCGCGAAGTGACTTGCTTTCCTTTTGAAGATCTTCATGAGCCGCTCTCAATTTCTCAAGATCTTGCTTCCTTTGAAGATAATCATAGGAAAGCTTTTCATGAGTTGTTGAGAGAGTTTCATGACGACTTTCAAGTTCCTGATACTTAACATGAAGATTTTTTTATGTCTTCAATTAAGGATACAGATCGAGTCATTTCAGCACCTAACAGATCATCGCTTCTGTCTAACAGTTTTTGAATATGTTCCATAGCTTTCTGTTGTTCAGTTGCTATTTTAGCAAGTGTTTTGTAGCTGGGTTTTGAACCATAATCAGAGTCATCGTCACAAGATGTTTGATAGTGAGTAGTGCGTGTGTTTACCTTGGCACCGCGTGCCATGAAGCAGTAGGTAGAAGCGGAGTAGTCCTTGTCATTTGCATCTGTGTCGGTGATGAAGTCATTGTCTTCAGTGTTGAAGATGGACTTGGCAACGTATGCTGTAGCCAGACTTGCGACGCCTGAATCGGACTCCTCCTCAGACTCCACCTCCGCCTCCTCAGAAGCAGACTCCTCCTCTGAATCCATTTCCTTGCCAACAAACGCACGTGCCTTGCCAGATGAGCTCTTCTTGTGTGATGAAGACTTTGAGGAAGACTTGGAAGAAGACTTTGAGTATTTCTTCTTCTTCTTGTCGTTAGAGTCATATTCCTTGCTCTTCTTCTTCTTCTTTTTGTTCTCATTGTCCCACTGTGGACACTCAGAGATGAAGTGGCCAAGTTTCTTGCACTTGTGACATGTTTTCTTCTTGTAGTCATGAGCAGAAGCTTCATCATTCCTTGTGCTTGATCGGGAAGACTTTATGAAGCCTTTCTTCTTGGTGAATTTTTGGAACTTCTTGACAAGCATAGCAAGTTCCCTTCCAATGTCTTCAGGATCATCAGAACTGCTGTCAGATTCTTCTTCAGATGAGGAGACAGCTTTTGCCTTCAAGGCACGAGTTCGCCCATAGTTTGGACTATAGATATCTCTTTTCTCAGAAAGCTGAAACTCATGTGTGTTGAGCCTCTCAAGTATGTCAGGCGGATTGAGTGTCTTGAAATCAGGACGTTCTTGAATCATCAGGGCTAGGGTGTCAAACGAACTATCAAGTGATCTTAGTAGTGTCTTGACGACTTCATGTTTGGTGATCTCAGTAGCGCCGAGGGCTTGAAGCTCATTTGTGATGTCAGTGAGTCGATCAAATGTGTGCTGGACATTCTCATTGTCATTTCGCTTGAAGCGGTTGAAGAGGTCGCGAAGGACACTGATTCTCTGATCTCTCTAGGTTGAGACGCCTTCATTGACCTTAGAGAGCCAGTCCCAGACCAGCTTAGATGTCTTCAAAGCACTCACACGGCCATACTGTCCTTTGGTCAGATGACCACGGATGATATTCTTGGCAGTAGAGTCCAGTTGAACGAATTTCTTGACATCAGCAGCAGTGACACCTTCTCCAGCCTTGGGAACGCCGTTCTCGACGACATACCATAGGTCGACGTCGATGGCTTCAAGATGCATGCGCATCTTATTCTTCCAGTAGGGATATTCAGTTCCATCGAAGACGGGGCACGCAGCGGAGACTTTAATTTTCCCTGTAGTCGACATAGCTAAAACTCCAGGTGGTTAAACCGAATCACACAGAACAAGGGAGCAACTTGCTCTGATACCAATTGAAAGTGCGTTATATCGACTAGAGGGGGGTGAATAGGCGATTTTTATGAAAGTCTTCAAAACGTGGGAATTATGAAGACAAACGATAGAAATAAACCTAATACCCTGCAGCGGAAGGTAGACTACACTAGGCAAGCCATAGTCAAGTATTCAATAGAGTGAAAGCACAATGACTAATAGCAACAATGTAGTAAGGATCAGGTAGGAATATATTGTAAAGCCAGACAGAACACGCAGTCACTCAGTAAAGACAAAAGATAGTGCAAACATACAATGACTTCACAGGGAGTAACAGTAGGTAGAGGGAAGTGAAGATGAAACCAGTGACTCAGAGCTAAAAAGCAAGTCCACATACTCAACTATCATCCAGTCCTTCATATTTGCTAGCACTCACACAATACTTGTGGTTACGGAGTTTTAATCGGACACAGAGAAAGATAGGGGCTTATAGTTTCGCCCCACAACCTTTTACCTCGAGGGTAATGTCCACAAGAATAACTCATGCCCCCTACATCCAATTAGATATATATATATATATATATATATATATATATATATATATATATATCAGGTTCTTTCCAACATGCTGGGCTTGCCAAAGGATAAAATTAAAAAGGAAGAGGTGAAGATCACCATGACACTTGCATAAGGTAGAAGATAATAATAAAAGATAGGCCCTTCGCAGAGGGAAGCAGAGGTTGCCATGCTCTTTTATGGTTGGATGCACAAAATCTTAATGCGAAAGAACGTCACTTTATATTGCCCCATGTGATATGAACCTTTATTATGCAGTTCGTCGCTTTTATTACTTCCACATCACAAGATCGTATAAAGCTTATTTCTCCACACTAATCATACATATTTGGAGCAATTTTTATTGCTTTGCACCAATGACAACTTACTTGAAGGATCTTACTCAATCCATAGGTAGATATGGTGGACTCTCATGGCAAAACTGGTTTAAGGGTATTATGAAGCACAAGTAGTATCTCTACTTGGTGCTGAGAATTTGGCCAGCATGAGGGGGAAAGGCAAGCTCAACATGTTGGATGATCCATGACAACATACTTTATCTCAGATATAAGAAAACATAACCCATTACGTTGTCTTCCTTGTCCAACATCAACTCTTTAGCATGTCATATTTTGATGAGTGCTCCCAATTGTAAAAGATGTCAATAATATTATATTTATATGTGAAACCTCTCTTTCCTTATTACTTCCTATTAATTGCAACGATGACCAAAGCTATGTCTACCAACTCCCAGCAACTTTTAATCGTCACACTCTTTCTATGTGAAGTCATTACTATCAATAAGATCAATATGATCTCTTGTTTCTTCTCATTCTTTTTCTCTTTTCTTTTATGCACCCAAGATCATAGCAAGAAAATCAAGCCCTTCACTCAACACTAATCTTTATTATATAGCTCACGGACTCAATTACATAGAGAGATCATAAGGCAAAACTCAAAACTAGATCATGCCATAAACTTTATTCTACTAGATCAAAATACTACTAATAGGATCGAACTAAGGAAAACGGTAAAGATAGGAGTTATGATTGTGATACGATACCGGGGCACCTCCCCCAAGCTTGGCTGTTGCCAAGGGGAGTGCCCATACCCATGTGATTATATCTCCTTCTTTGTTGTTGGTGAAATATTCTTGGCGATGATTCCTCTCAGGATACGATTCTCCTCCTCGAGCTTGTTGACTTGCTGCTTGAGGTCCATTGTTTCCTTACGAAGCTTTCCTGTGACGGCTAAAGCTCCTTGCACCAAAGGGTGTTTCATAGCTGCGGGAGAACAAGTGACACTCCTCTTCATATTTTCATAAGAAAGAAATCTAACATTGGAAGGGATAACCGAGTTTGGAATAGCTGAGCTCTGTAGTTCCCCCATCGTGAACCCAGCTCGGAATCGAGAGTTGACTTCTTGATCCTCCATGGCATCTACCCTCATTAAGTTAGCCTCCATCTCTTCCTCCATTGCTGGCCCAAAGTAGTCAGGGTCGCTGTTTGCCCTTGGTTCCGGTGCCGGATTAGATACCCGGCTCTCCCCGACTGACTCTTGAGAAGACATCTTGCTCTAATGTGCAACAACAACAGCTCGAAACAAAAATAGAGGATATTTGCGTGATTCGGGAGTCAATCCGTATAGTGAATTTTCTATGAGAATATATAGTGAATTTTTACCTACCAAAATACGTATTGTGCAAGAAAACGGAGTCCGGAAGGCACACGAGGTGCTCACGAGGTAGGGGGCGCGCCCAGGGGTAGGGCGCGCCCTCCACCCTTGTGGGGCCCTCGTGTCCTTCCCGTACCGCTACTTAATTTTCTATGTTTCTAAATATTCCAAAACGGAGAAATATTGCCTTAAAAATTGTTTTGGAATCGGTTTACTTACCGTACCACATACCTATTCCTTTTCGGTGTCTGAAACATTCTGGAAAGTGTCCCTTATGTATTCCTCCGGGGCTACAGTTTCAATAATATTGGTTTCAACATTTATGGGATTACCTGAGATATAATGTTCGATTCTTTGACCGTTCACCACCTTCGGATTTGTGCCTTCAAAGTTGTTGATTTTTATGGCACATGAACGATAGACCTCCTCATTAACATAGGGGCCTTCCCATTTAGAGAGAAGTTTTCCTGCAAAAAATCTTAAACGAGAGTTGTATAGCAATACATAGTCACCTACATTAAACTCACGCTTTTGTATCCTTTTGTCATGCCATATTTTAACCTTTTCTTTAAACAACTTGGCATTTTCATAAGCTTGGGTTCTCCATTCATCAAGAGAGCTAATATCAAATAACCTCTTTTCACCGGCAAGTTTGAAATCATAGTTGAGCTCTTTAATAGCCCAATATGCCTTATGTTCTAGTTCGAGAGGTAAGTGACATGCTTTTCCATATACCATTTTATACGGAGACATACCCATAGGATTTTTATATGCAGTTCTATAGGCCCATAATGCATCATCAAGTTTCTTGGACCAATTCTTTCTAGACCTATTGACAGTCTTTTGCAAAATTAATTTGAGTTCTCTATTACTAAATTCTACTTGACCACTAGACTGTGGGTGATACGGAGATGCAATTCTATGATTGACGTCATATTTAGCAAGCATCACCATGAATAAAATGTGAACCACCATCAGTCATTTAATATCTAGGGACTCCAAACCTCGGAAAAATAACTTCTTTAAGCATTTTAATAGAAGTGTTATGATCAGCACTACTAGTTGGAATAGCTTCTACCCATTTAGTAACGTAATCAACAACAACTAAAATATGTGTATATCCATTAGAGGCAGGAAAAGGTCCCATATAATCAAAGCCCCAAACATCAAACGGTTCAATAACAAGTGAATAATTCATAGGCATTTCTTGACGTCTACTAATATTACCAATTCTTTGGCATTCATCACAAGATAGGAAAAACTTACGGGCATCCTTGAAGAGAGTAGGCCAATAAAAACCGGATTGCAATACCTTATGTGCAGTTCTATCTCCCGCGTGGTGTCCTCCATAAGTTTCGGAGTGGCACTTGCGTAGGATCTGTTCCTGTTCATGCTCAGGTACACAACGTCTAATAACACCATCTACTCCTTCTTTATAAAGATGCAGGTCATCCCAAAAGTAATGTCTCAAATCATAGAAGAACTTTTTCTATTGTTGGTATGTGAAGTTAGGTGGTATGAATTTAGCAACAATGTAGTTAGCCTAATCAGCATACCAAGGAGTACTACGCAAAGTACTTATGACATTTAATTGTTCAACAAGAAAGCTATCATCAATAGGTAGTGGGTCATCAAGAACATTCTCTAACCTAGATAAGTTGTCTGCAACGGGGTCCTCAGCTCCTCTTCTATCAACAATATGCAAATCAAATTCTTGTAGCAAGAGAACCCATCTAATAAGTCTAGGTTTAGCATCTTTCTTCTCCATAAGATATTTAATAGCAGCATGAGCAGTGTGGATAGTTACTTTAGAATCAACAATATAAGGTCTGAACTTATCACAAGCAAATACAACTGCTAAAAGTTCTTTTTCAGTAGTAGCATAATTTCTTTGAGCATTGTCTAGAGTCTTACTAGCATAATGGATAACATTTAATTTTTTATCAACTCTTTGCCCTAGAACAACACCTACAGCATAATCGCTAGCATCACACATAATTTCAAAGGGTAAATTCCAATCAGGTGGCTGAACAATAGGTGCAGAGACTAATGCTTTCTAAAGTATTTCAAATGCTTCTACACAATCATCATCAAAGACAAATGGTATATCTTTTTGTAATAAATTAGTCAGAGGCCGAGAAAATTTTGAGAAGTCCTTAAGAACCTCCTATAAAATCCAGCATGACCAAGGAAACTTCTTATACCTTTGATGTCCTTGGGACACGACATCTTTTCAATAGCATCAACCTTGGCTTTATCAACTTCGATACCTCTTTCCGAAACTTTATGCCCCAAGACAATACCTTCATTAACCATAAAGTGGCACTTTTCCCAATTCAAGACAAGATTAGTTTCTTCACATCTCTGCAAAACTCGATCAAGATTGCTCAAGCAATCATCAAAAGAAGATCCATAGACGGAAAAGTCGTCCATGAAAACCTCACAAATCTTTTCACAAAAGTCAGAGAATATAGCCGTCATGCATCTTTGAAAGGTAGCAGGTGCATTACATAAACCAAAAGGCATACGTCTATAAGAAAAAGTACCAAAAGGGCATGTAAAAGTTGTCTTTGATTGATCTTTAGCCGACACAGGTATTTGAGAGAAACTAGAATAACCATCTAGAAAGTAGTAGTGTGTATGTTTGCATAATCTTTCTAGCATTTGATCGATAAAAGGTAAGGGGTAATGATCTTTCTTAGTAGCCTTATTTAATTTGCGGAAATCAATTACCATCCTATAACCTGTAATAATTCTTTGTGGAATCAATTCATATTTATCATTAGGAACAACAGTAATACCTCCCTTCTTAGGGACACAATGAACATGACTTACCCACTCACAATCAGGAATGGGATAAATTATACCTGCCTCCAGAAGCTTTAGTATTTCTTTTCTTAACACTTCTTTCATTTTAGGATTCAGACATCGTTGAGGATCACAAACTGGTTTGGCATCTGCTTCCAAATTTATTTTATGTTGACATAGAGTGGGACTAATGCCCTTAAGATCATCAAGAGTATATCCAATAGCAGCACGGTGCTTCTTCAGAGTTTTCAATAATCTTTCTTCTTCATGCTCTGAAAGGTTAGCACTAATAATAACAGGATATATCTTCTTTTCATCAAGATGAGCATATTTAAGATTATCAGGCAATGGTTTAAGCTCAAACATGGGATCACCCTTAGGTGGAGGGGGATCCCCTAGTATTTCAACAGGCAAATTGTGTTTCAGAATAGGTTCCTGTTTAAAGAATACTTCATCTATTTCCCTTCTTTCATTCATAAACATATCATTCTCATGGTCTAGCAAATATTGTTCTAAAGGATCACTAGGAGGTATGGCAATAGAAGCAAGACCAATAATTTCATCCTTACTAGGCAATTCTTCTTCACGGTGTTGTTTACTAAATTTAGAGAAATTAAATTCATGAGTCATATCATCTAAGCCGACAGTAACAACATCCCTTGTGCAATCTATGGTAGCATTAACAATATTCAAGAAGGGTCTACCAAATATAATGGGACAAAAGCTATCTTGTGGGGAACCAAGAACAAGAAAATCAGCAGGATATTTAGTTTTCTCACACAAGACTTCAACATCTCTAACAATTCCCATTGGTGAAATAGTATCTCTATTAGCAAGTTTAATAGTGACATCAATTTCTTCTAACTCAACAGGTGCAATGTCATGCATAATTTATTTGTATAAGTCAATAGGTATTGCACTAGCACTAGCACCCATATCACATAAGCCATGATAACAATGATCTCCTATTTTAACAGAAATAACAGGCATGCCTACCACAAGTCTAGGTTTATCTGTATCACGGGGTTTAGCAATTCTAGCAGTTTCATTCAGAAGTAAATAACATGCCCATCTATATTATCAGACAAGAGATCTTTAACAATAGCAATATTAGGTTCAACTTTAACTTGCTCAGGAGGTGTATATGTTTTAATATTGCTTTTTACGAACCACAGTTGAAGCTTTAGCATGATCCTTTATCCTAACAGGGAAAGGTGGTTTCTCAACATAACAAGTAGGAACAATAGGATCATTATAAGTGACAGTCTTTTCTTCAACTTTAATAGGTGCAACTACTTTTACTTCTATGGGAGGATGATATTTAAACCACTTCTCCTTAGGGAGATCAACATAAGTAGCAAAATATTCACAGAAAGCAGACACTATCTCAGAATCAAGTCCATATTTAGTGCTAAACTTACGGAAAATATCGGTATCCATAAAAGATTTAACACAATCAAACTTAGGTGTCATACCTGACTCCTTACCTTCATCGAGATCATAATCTTCAGACTTGTGTTTAATTCTATCCAATAAATCCCATCTAAATCTAATAGTCTTCATCATAAAAGAGCCAACACAAGAAGTATCGAGCATGGTGCGATTATTTTTAGAAAGCCGAGCATAATTTTTTTGAAGAATTGTTTCTCTTGGGAGCTCATGATTGGGGCATGAATATAACATTGATTTAAGCCTCCCCCAAGCTTGAGCGATGCTTTCTCCTTCGCGAGGCCAAAAATTATATATATAATTGCGGTCACGATGAACAAGATGCATAGGGTAATACTTTTGATGAAATTCCAATTTTAATCTTCTATAGTTCCATGGTCTCATATCATCACATAGCCTATACCATGTCAATGCGTCTCCCTTCAAATATAAAGGTAAGACCTTCTTCTTAGCAACATCATCGGGTATACCTAAAAGCTTAAATAATCCGCAAACTTAATCCACATATATTAGGTGTTCATCAGGATGCTTCGTTCCATCTCTTGTAAAAGGATTAGCTAGCAGTTTTTCTATCATACCCGAAGGATACTCATAAGGAATTTCATTTTCAATAGGTTCAGTAGGTTGAGGAGCAACTCTTTGCTCTACTGGTCGGGGTGAAGATACCCCGAACAAGCCCCTCAGAGGATTACTGAGGGAGTCCTGGATTAGGGGGTGTCCGGATGGCCGGACTATACCTTCAGCCGGACTCCTGGACTATGAAGATACAAGATTGAAGACTTTGTCCCGTGTCCGGGAGGGACTTTCCTTGGCGTGGAAGGCAAGCTTGGCGATATGGATATGTGGATCTCCTACCATTGTAACCAACTTTGTGTAACCCTAACCCTCTCCGGTGTCTATATAAACCAGAGGGTTTTCGTCCGTAGGACAACATATAGAACAACAACCATACCACAGGCTAGCTTCTAGGGTTTAGCCTCTCCGATCTCGTGGTAGATCTACTCTTGTACTACCCATATCATCAATATTAATCAAGCAGGACGTAGGGTTTTACCTCCATCAAGAGGGCCCGAACCTGGGTAAAACTTCGTGTCCCTTGCCTCCTGTTACCATCCGGCCTAGACGCACAGTTCGGGACCCCCTACCCGAGATCCGCCGGTTTTGACACCGACATTGGTGCTTTCATTGAGAGTTCCTCTGTGTCGTCACCGTCAGGCTTGATGGCTCCTACTATCATCGATAGTGATGCGGTCCAGGGTGAAACCTGTCTCCCCGGACAGATCTCTGTCTTCAGCGACTTTGCACTGCGGGCTAATTTGCTTGGCCATCTGGAGCAGATCGAAAGCTATGCCCCTGGCCATCAGGTCAGGTTTGGAAGTTTAAACTACACGGCTGACATCCGCGGGGACTTGATCTTCGATGGACTCGAGCCACTGCCGAGCGCACCGCACCGTCACGACGGGCATGATCTAGCTCTGCCGCCAAACAGTGCCCTGGAGGCCGCACCCGCATTGGCTTCGACCCTTAATTCGGAGCCAACTGCGCCGATCGAGGATGGGTGGTTGGACGCCGCCTCGGGGGCTGCGATCCCAACGACGATCGAGCCGAACACCAGCCCTGCACTCCGTGAAACTCGTGACTCCAAGGAGCCGGACTCCTCCCCGGACTCCGAACCTTCCGCGCCCCTGCCGATCGAATCCGATTGGGCGCCGATCATGGAGTTTACCGCCGCGGACATCTTTCAACACTCGCCCTTTGGTGATATTATGAAATCACTAAAGTCTCTATCTTTGTCAAGAGAGCCCTACCCGGATCATGGCCAGCAGGATTGGGATGCGGAAGCCGAAGAAATTCGACGCCCACCCACCACCCACTTTGTAGCCACTTTCGACGATTTAACCGACATGCTTGACTTGGACTCTGAAAACATCAATGGTATGGACGACGATGCAGGAGGCGAAGAAGAACCACCGCCCACAGGGCGCTGGACGCCCACCTCATCATATGACGTATACATGGTGGACGCACCAAAAGATGACGACGAGGAGCGAAAGGACGCACCGAAGGCTTGTTCCCTCGAGAAGCAGTCAAAGCGGCGATGCAAGCGCCACCCCAAATCCCGCCTCGACAGAAATAATGATCACACAGACCCAGCGCTAGAGCAGGGCGAACCGCTGCCGGACAGCGGCAATCCAGATAATCAAACCGAACAAACAAATTCTATCAAGGATAATAGTCCGGACGACATAACGCCGGACAGGCACCCGGAGCAGCAGAATGCCCGTAAAAGGCTTGTTGCCACCGCGAGGAGTCTTAAAAAGCAGAAGCAAAGGCTCAAGGCTGCGCAAGACACACTCCAAATCAGATGGAGTAAAATACTCAACACAGCAGCGAGGTACGGCGACAATCGCCCCTCCAAGAGCTATCCAAAGTAGAAGCTGCTACCTGAATTCGATGAGGAGACCTTAGACCCCCCACAACCAAATATCAAAGCAGCCAACTGGTCAGATAGACGACCCCTCTACCAACACAGAGCGGCATACAACGCCACTCACAATACAACACGCGACCCATGCGAGGGCTCGCACCCAAAGGACGACGCAACAAGATCCATCTATGGACCACACAAGCGTGCCCCAGCATACAATGCAACACAACAAACATCCGAACAAGGCGGTACACCCAGCTACAGGGGTGCCGCACACCCCCTATGTTTCACCGATGAGGTGCTAGACCATGAATTTCCAGAGGGATTCAAATCCGTAAATATAGAGACATACGACGGAACAACAGACCCTTGGGTCTGGATTGAGGACTACATCCTTCATATCCATATGGCTCGAGGAGATGATCTCCACGCCATCAAGTACATACCCCTCAAGCTCAAAGGGCCAGCTCGTCACTAGCTTAAAGGCCTCCCCGAAAGCTCCATTGGAAGTTGGGAAGAGCTCGAATACGCCTTTCGGGCAGATTTTCAAGGGTCTTATGTCCGACCACCGGATGCGGACGATTTGAGTCATATAACTCAACAGCCCGAAAGCTTTGGAATAGGTTTCTTACTAAAAAGAACCAGATTGTCGACTGTCCGGACGCCTAAGCCTTGGCAGCTTTTAAGCATAGCGTCCGTGAAGAATGGCTCGCCAGACGCCTCGGCCAAAATAAGCCGAGAACGATGGACACATTAACAAGCCTCATGACCCGCTTTTGCGTGGGTGAGGACAGCTGGCTAGCCAGATGCAGCACCAGCGACCCCAGTACATCTGAAGTTAGAGATGGAAACGGGAAATCACGGCGCAACAACAATAACAAACGCCGGAATAAAGAAGACATCATGAAGGGCACGGCAGTAAACGCCGGATTCAAAAGCTCTCGGCCAGGTCAGCAACAACCGCCCTCTAAAGGCACCAGGGATGAACTGTCTAGCGTCAACAAAATTCTGGACCAAGTATGTCAGATCCATAGTACCCCTGGTAAACCTGCTAATCATACCCACAGAGAATGTTGGGTCTTCAAGCAGTCTGGCAAGCTCAACGCCGTACACAAGGGGGAGGATACACCAAGTGAAGACGAGGATGAGCCTCCCAAGCAAGACACTGGGGAACAAAAGAAATTTCCACCAGAAGTCAAAACAGTAAACGTGTTACACGTGATCAAGGGAAAAAACAACACGGCACTTCCAGGAAAATATACCCAAGTGCCTGTCACCGCAAAGTCCTGCCACTGGTCGTCTCAACCGATCACTTTTGACCATCGCGATTACTCAGCAAGTATCCGACGCGTAGGATGGGCTGCCCTGGTATTAGACCTAGTAATTAGCGGATATCACTTCACACGAGTCTTGATGGACGGTGGCAGCAATCTAAACCTAATATATCAGGATACAATCCGCGGGATGGGGTTAGACCCAACAAAAACTCGCCATAGCAATACTACCTTTAAAGGAGTAACGCCAGGCCCAGGGGCTCGTTGTACGGGCTCCCTCCTACTACAAGTTATATTCGGCTCCCCCGATAACTTCCATCGCGAGCATTTAACCTTCCACATTGCTCCGTTCCAAAGTGGCTATCAACCACTGCTCGGACGCGAAGCTTTCGCTCGCTTTAATGCAATACCACACTATGCCTCCCTCACACTCAAGATGCCCGGTCCACGTGGCATCATTTCAGTGAACGGAAATATCAAGCGATCTCTGCGCGCCGAAGAGAGTGCGGCTGCCTTGGCAGCCGCACACTAAAGGCGTCCGGACCAGCGAAAGCATCCAATAGGTCGTCAAGACCTCAGACACAACTAATCAAGTCCGGCGCCGCTATTTATACCGAATAAATGGTCACACCCCTATTTGTCAATACAAGGGGCTCAACGCGTGCAGACAAGGGGCAATTTTTTCTCATCTTGAATTATACATGGTTTCTTTAAAAACTATCTTTTTGCACGACATCTTTTTCACCTAAATTCCTCTCTTTTACAGACGATCATCGTGCTACACCCGTCCAGGATACGGCACAACGGAGACACAGGCGTAGACATGCAGTAGGGACCCGCTCCAAGGATTCTTTTTAGATTAAGACCCTGCGTAAACCTTTTTTACTGTCTCTTGTTGATACATATCCACCGTTGAGAAGGATGCTGACGTCTTGGCATGTGGCCATGCCAGAACAATGCATGTACCTGGACACAAGGGGCTTCTTACAAATGCCATTATTTAGGCCTGGTTTATACCACAAAGACCGAATACCTTAGGGAGTATTCGGCGTCGCGATTTTGGCCCTATATGCATTAGCTCCGAATCATTATCTTTGGTCAAATGTTGGGTTTGCCCGGCTCCTGTGTTTTGGTGCCTTACGTTCCGCTTTACCGGCTAAGGTAGCACCAGGAGAACTACTGCGATTATGCCCTGGTTCATCCGGACGAGCACCTCAATAGAGAAAGCCGAAAATTGACTGTCATGATATAGCGTGAGACTGGTCAACCACTCGATGACCTGTTGGAATGTTCGAATTCCTCGGCCTTAACAAAGGGCCACTTTCCGGCCAGGCATGTACGCACCCCGGGATCGGGAGAGTGCGGAGCCACCAGGGGCTATCTAGTAGCCCCACTGTCAAACTCCTATGGCTAAGTGAAAGTGCTAAAGCATTATAGTCCGGTTGCCTCGCTCGCTCCGCTATCACCTCCTTAATAGGACCAAGATGTTGGGTTAAGTGTGAACGCGTGTTTTTTGCGAGCACCTCCGCATTATATGCGTGGGGGTTGAAGCCGACGGCTGCAATCTTTCAGGTTATACACATGTATACATAAACGGCCGCCCAGAGGCATCATATTACTTTCAGGCAAAAGTATAAAAATAGCCTTATAAAAATTTATAAAAGCATTTCGCTTACAATGAGATTACATATCACTCAAACATAATATTTTTTGAGCACTGGGTCTCTATCAAACGAGCACCCTCAAGAACTTCTTCAAAGTAGTGCTCAGCAGCCATTCGGCCTATGGCCGAATCCCGCGCTGCAACAGTGGTAGCATCCATCTCCGCCCAGTATGCTTTAACACGGGCAAAGGCCATCCGTGAGCCCTCTATGCACGCTGACCTCTTCATCGCATTAATGCGCGACACCACGTGAAGGAACTGCTGCACCAAGCTGAAATAGTTGTTCGGTTTTGGCCTTTACGGCCATAGCTGATCCACAACAGACCTCATGGCGAACATAAAGGACTTCCCAGCTACAATATCCCCGGCTTCCCGCAGCTCCTCCTTCTTCGCCCTCATAGCAGAGCGGGTGTATTTTCTCGTCGCAGCAGCCTTCTCAAGGTCCGATGCCTTCGCTAGGTTTTCCTTTTCAAGAACCCGGCAACGGTCGGCGGCGGGTTTTAATTTTATGGCCATCTTGGCCATCTTATCTCGGCTCTTGCCATGCGCGGCCTTCTCGGCTTTCAACTCTTCGGCCGCCTTCAAAGCAGCCGCATTACCAAACCTCGCTTGTTCCTTGGCTCAGGCAAGTTCTGCCCGCAAGGCTTCAACAATGGAAGCTCCATCTGCAGTCACAACATATTAAAGACACTGGCATCATGCTGCTCTTACTATGTGGCGTTTACCAGATAATGACACTTACCCTGTGCCTCGCCAAGCCTTTTGTTAACAAGCTCGATGTCGGCGTCTACCGCATCCAACTGCCGTTTTAAATGGGCAAACTCGCTCGTCCGGCTAGCCACCTGAGCTTCCATCACCTGCACATAGAGGCAGTATGGTTATTACCTGGGAATATGATCCTCTGTTCGTCGTCGTTTCCGATGACAACCAGAGTCTCAGGGGCTACTATCTACACAGGGCACACCTAGCATGTGCAGGACTATCATACATTAATTTACGTACCTCAAAGCCTGTCAGTAGACTCATAAAAGCTTCATGCAATCCACTTTCGGCGGACGAGATTCTCTCCATCACTGTATTCATCAGCATACGGTGTTCATCTGAGATGGCCGCTCAACCCACCAACTCCCTCAGAACATCCAGTCGCACACCAGAGAGTGCCGGACTCTTTTGTCTGCTCTCTTCGGGAGCCGGACACTGGGAGCTTCGGGGGTCAATGGGATTATCTTCTGGCCTCACCGGACTCAGAGAGGCCCTCCGCGACGACACTTCGGGGTCGCCCGCTTCCGGAGCAGAGGAGTCCGGAGGAGGCGTTTCGCTCTCCATCATCTCCGGAAGAAGATCCCCCGAAGACGAGCTCATTTGAGAGGGGCTAAGGCCCGAACTGCAAAGATATATGCGGTGGTTATTTTCTCAGAAAAAAAGATGGCATACCTGTACTATTAATGTATTTCGGGTCACTTACGACTCGCAGGAGAATTGATCCCCCCGCGGACTTTGTGCGGCAAAAGCACCCCCCAAGGTAAGACCCTCTGTGGGAGACTTCTTCTCCCGTTTGGAAGCTTCGGCTTCCAAATCCCTGGGTGCAGTCCTTTTCCTCCTCTGGTCGTCTTCCTTCATGGAGAAGCTCGCTCCCTTGGTTAGAATGGGCAGCGTTGGGGGCCCGCGTCCGCCCGTATTATCCTCCCCAGTATCTTCCTTCAAGGGCTCCGGGCAAGGTGCGACCTGGAGCATCTTTTCCAATATCGGATTGTCCAAACCCTCAGGGAGGGGGGCCGAACACCGAATCAATTTCGCCTTTGTTAGCCAGTCCTGGTCAAAAAGCAAACTCTCAGAAATAACTTCGTAACAAATGAGAGATAGTATGTTCGGCCGGAAGATTCCTTACCTGTTCGGCGGCGCGGTTACTGCTCAGGCCCACGTCCTCGGTGATTTCCGGACACTCTACCTGAGGTCCGAAGAATGACTTGTACATCTCCTTGTGCGTCAGGCCGAGGAAATTTTGAATGACACGCGGTCCCTCGGGATTGAACTCCCACAAGCGAAGGGGCCGGCGTTTGCAAGGCTGGACTTGACGAACCAGCATTACTTGTATTACCTCAACCAAACTAAGATCTCCATTGAAGAGATCTCGAATGCGGCTTTGCAGTATAGGCATGTCCTTGGCTGGACCCCAGCTCAGACCTCTGCTGATCCATGACATCAGTTGTGGTGGAGGGCCCGAGCTGAAGACAAGGGCGGCCGCCCACTTGGCACTTCTAGGAGCCGTGATGTAGAACCACTCCTGTTGCCACAGTCCAGACACCTCTGGAATGGAACCTTTGGGCCATGGAGCTCCCGTCATCTTGCATATTGAGGCACCTCCGCACGCTGCATGTTGCCCCTCGATCATCTTCAGCTTTACTTCAAAGGTCTTGAGCCACAGGCCAAAGTGAGGGGTAACCCGAAGGAAGGCCTCACACACGACAATAAATGTCGGGATATGAAGAAAGGAGTCCGGAGCTAGATCATGGAAATCTAGCCCGTAATAAAACATCAAACCCCTCACGAAAGGATCCAGGGCAAGGCCTAGACCTCGGAGGAAGTGGGAGACGAACACGACGTTCTCGTTGGGTTTGCGGGAGGGGACGGCCTACCCTCGGGCAGGCAGCCATCTGGCCTCCCTCAACTTTTTGATGTCTTCTTCCGTGACGGAGGAAGGCATCCATTGGCCTTGGAGGCTAGATCTGGACATGATTGAAGGTTCGGAGCACCTGACCTGAACTTTGGGTGTTTGAGCTTAAGGTGGGGGAAGGATTCGATTAAGCACGGGAGGGAAAAAATAAAAGCCTTGTCCCTTTATAAAGAGGGTGAATATCAAGCGTCCTCTCCGTGGCCGTTTGGACTTGCCTATAGTCTAGGAGTCCTAGAAGTGGTTGGGTTACCCACGCCCGTATTGATGAGAATCCCGGAATAAGGGGACACGATCTCTGCTTCGACAAGACGTGCCAAGGAAACCGCCTCGCATGACACGCTGAGGTGGGACAATAAAATGATTCGAATAAAGGCTTGGCTGTGGTGTGATGTCACACTATGGAATATGTCAGCAGATTAGATTTGTGTAAATATTATTCTCTCTATGGCAATATGTGGAAACTTATTTTGCAGATCCGGACACTATCTTTGTGTTCAAAATCTTCTATGAAGTACTTGGAGGAGGAACCCGCCTTGCAATGCCGAAAACAATCTGCGCGCCAGACTCGTCGTCATTGAAGCCTGGTTCAGGGGCTATTGAGGGAGTCCTGGATTAGGGGGTGTCCGGATGGCCGGACTATACCTTCAGCCGGACTCCTTGACTATGGAGATACAAGATTGAAGATTTTGTCCAAGTGTCCGGGAGGGAGTTTCCTTGGCGTGGAAGGCAAGCTTGGCGATACAGATATGTGGATCTCCTACCATTGTAACAGACTTTGTGTAACCCTAACCCTCTCCGGTGTCTATATAAACCAGAGGGTTTTAGTCCGTAGGACAACAAATAGAACAGCAGTCATACCATAGGCTAGCTTCTAGGGTTTAGCCTCTCCGATCTCGTGGTAGATCTACTCTTGTACTACCCATATCATCAATATTAATCAAGCAGGGTGTAGGGTTTTACCTCCATCAAGAGGGCCCGAACCAGGGTAAAACTTTGTGTCCCTTGCCTCCTGTTACCATCCGGCCTAGACACATAGTTTGGGACCCCTACCCGAGATCCGCCGGTTTTGACACCGACAATTACTTTCCATAGTAACAAGTGACAGTAAATTTCAGCACACTATATAAATTTTTCCTTACCAAATTCCACCTACCAAAGGCGCTTTTCCCCGGCAACGGCGCCAGAAAAGAGTCTTAATGGCCCACAATTATAGGGGATCTATCGTAGTCCTTTCAATAAGTAAGAGTGTCGAACCCAATGAGGAGTAGAAGGAAATGATAAGCGGTTTTCAGCAAGGTATTCTCTGCAAGTACTGAAATAAGTGGTAACAGATAGTTTTGTGATAAGATAATTTGTAACAAGCAACAGGTAACAAAAGTAAATAAAGTGCAGCAAGGTGGCCCAATCCTTTTTGTAGCAAAGGACAAGCCTGGACAAACTCTTATATAAGGAAAAGCACTCCCGAGGACACATGGGAATATCGTCAAGCTAGTTTTCATCACGTTCATATGATTCACGTTCGGTACTTTGATAATTTGACGTGTGGGTGGACTGGTGCTTGGGTGCTGTTCTTACTTGAACAAGCATCCCACTTATGATTAAACTCTATTGCAAGCATCCGCAACTACAACAAAAGTATTAAGGTAAACCTAACCATAGCATGAAACATATGGATCCAAATCAGCCCCTTACGAAGCAACGCATAAACTAGGGTTTAAGCTTCTGTCACTCTAGCAACCCATCATCTACTTATTACTTCCCAATGCCTTCCTCTAGGCCCAAATAATGGTGAAGTGTTACGTAGTCGACGTTCACATAACACCACTAGAGGAGAGACAACATACATCTAATCAAAATATCGAACGAATACCAAATTCACATGACTACTAATAGCAAGACTTCTCCCATGTCCTCAGGAACAAACGTAACCACTCACAAAGCATATTCATGTTCATAATCAGATGGATAATAATATGCATAAAGGATCTGAACATATGATCTTCCACCAATTAAACCAACTAGCATCAACTACAAGGAGTAATTAACACTACTAGCAACCTAGTAGCACCAATCTCGGACTTGGAGACAAGAATTGGATACAAGGGATGAACTAGGGTTTTGAGATGAGATGGTGCTGATGAAGATGTTGATGGAGATTGCTCTCTTCCGATGAGAGGAGCGTTGGTGATGACGATGGCGATGATTTCCCCCTCCGGGAGAGAAGTTTCCCCGGTAGAACAGCTCTGCCGGAGCCCTAAATTGGTTCCGCCAAGGTTCCGCCTCGTGGCGGCGGAGTTTCGTCCCGAAAGGTTGCTTCTAGTTTTTTCTCGATGAAAGACTTCATATAGCAGAAGATGGTCATCGGAGGGCCACCAGGGGGCCCACGAGGTAGGGGGCGCGCCCTAGGGGGGCGCCCCCACCCTCGTGGACAGGGTGTGGGCCCCCTGGTCTTCTTCTTTGGCGAGGATTTTTCATTATTTATTATAAGGTATTCCATGGAGTTTCAGGACTTTTGGAGTTGTGCAGAATAGGTCTCTAATATTTGCTCCTTTTCCAGCCCAGAATTCCAGCTGCCGGCATTCTCCCTCCTTATGTAAACCTTATAAAATAAGAGAGAATAGCTATAAGTATTGTGACATAATGTGAAATAACAGCCCATAATGCAATAAATATCGATATAAAAGCATGATGAAAAATGGACGTATCATGGACTCGCGCAGTTGTTACCCTTCATGGGTTTTAGTCTCCATCAACATGGACGTACAATAGCACCACCTATCAGAACCACGCCAATTGCGTGTCTCCATTGCGTTTGCAAACTCCAATCGCATCCCTTTACTTTCTTTCAACTTGCATGCTTTATTCTTTTTGTTGCATATACTCTTGTCATGCTTTCTTGAAATGTATTGGGAGTGCGTTAACATCTGCTAAACTCACACTTAACTTGAAGAAATTAAAAACTACCACTTTTGCTTGTTCAGGGTCTAATAACCCCCCTCCAGACCCTCTTCTTGATCCTTTCAATTGGTATCAGAGCATTGGTCTCATTGCTTTGGTTTAATCACCATTGGAAGAAGAAGGATGAGTCTATGTTCGGGAGTATTAGACGTAGAGTGTAACATCCCAAAATTCTAAATTTTGGAATGTTATATTAAATAAATAACTTTGATTCTTTGTTTGATTGTGAGTGATTGATTGTGTGAAATTGAGTGAAATTTGAAACTTTTTGAATGTTGAATGAGAGGGAATGAAATGACTTTCCTAGACTTTCACTCTACATTTTGATCTCAAGGAATTCAAATTCATTTCACCCCAAAACCCTAGAGTGAAGAAAATATGACTTCTTCCATTTAAAATGAAAATGGTTTTTGAAAATATTTGAATTCCATTTGCAAACAAATCAAACCAAAAACTTTATGCAACTCAATGATTTTCCTGAGAGAGGATAAGATGACTTCTTCAAAATATATGAAACAGAGTTGGAAGTGGTTTCAAATTCAAATTCAAAACCATTTATGAGTTATTTGCGCTTTATTCAAATTATTTTTCTCCAAAAATAAATAATTTTGGAATTAAGGTAAAATGATTCCCTACAATATAAAATAGGAGGAAAGTAAATTTGAAATCATTTTGGTATTTTGTAAATGATTTTTATTGGTTTTTATTACAACAGCAGCACTGTTTGACTTTTGAGAATTTTGGTAGATTTTATTTGAACTAGATAAATAGTTCATGTTGTAGAAAATATTTTTTTGAAAATTTTTATATAGAATATGCCTATATATCATTTTTATTATTTGTTGTTTATTTTTTGTTTTGTTGTCTATTTTCAAAAAATCCTTCGAACAGTGCCAGGCTGAAGCCCAGCACTTCTCCTCTCTCTCTCCCCTCATCGCTCCGGCACACTGGCCTTTCGGCCCACAGCCGCACAAGCGCCGAAGCACTATGGTTTGGTCGCCTGCTCCTCTCTCGCTCGCCCCTGTGCCGCTGACTACCGGGCCCCACCGCCCGATCGCCCTCGCCTGCGATCTTCTTCCTCCCCATGCCAGACCGTCGCCCGAACGCCACCAGAATCCCGATCTTCACGGGATTCGATCTCTCGATCCACCCCCTGCTCCAAGTCTCCCCCCTATATATATTCCTGCCCCTTGACCGATTCCGCCCCGAGGCCCCCTCCGAGAACCCCCACCTCTGATGTCTACTACACAACCTTCTTCTTGTAGACGTTGTTGGGCCTCCAAGTGCAGAGGTTTGTAGGACAATGGCAAATTTCCCTCAAGTGGATGACCTAAGGTTTATCAATCCGTAGGAGGCGTAGGATGAAGATGGTCTCTCTCAAGCAACCCAGCAACCAAATAACAAAGAGTCTCTTGTGTCCCCAACACACCCAATACAATGGTAAATTGTATAGGTGCACTAGTTCGGCGAAGAGATGGTGATACAAGTGGTATATGGATGGTAGATAATAGTTTTTGTAATTTGAAAATATAAAAACAGCAAGGTAACTAATGCTAAAAGTGGGCATAAACGGTATTGCAATGATAGGAAATAAGGCCTAGGGTCCATACTGTCACTAGTGCAAGTTCCCTCAACAATACTAACATAATTGGATCACATAGCTATCCCTCAACGTGCAACAAAGAGTCACTCCAAAGTCACTAATAGCGGAGAACAAACGAAGAGATTATGCTAGGGTACGAAACCACCTCAAAGTTATTCTTTCCAATCAACCGTTGGGCTATTCCTATAAGTGTCGCAAACAACCCTAGAGTTCATACTAGAATAACACCTTAAGACACAAATCAACCAAAACCCTAATGTCACCTAGATACTCCAATGTCACCTCAAGTATCCGTGGGTATGTTTATACGATATGCGTCACACAATCTCAGATTCATCTATTCGAACACCACATAGAACCTCAAAGAGTGCCCCAAAGTTTGTACCGGAGAATCATGACGAAAACATGTGCCAACCCCTATGCATAGGTTCCTGGGCGGAACCCGCAAGTTGGTCACCAAAACATACATCAAGTGAATCACGTGATATCCCATTGTCACCACAGATATGCACGGCAAGACATACATCAAGCATTCTCAAATCTTTAAAGACTCAATCCGATAAGATTACTTCAAAGGGGAAACTCAATCCATTACAAGAGAGTAGAGGGGGGAAGAAACATCATAGGATCCAATAATAATAGCAAAGCTCGCGATACATCAAGATCGTATCACCTCAAGAACACGAGAGAGAGAGAGAGAGATCAAACACATAGCTACTAGTACATACCCTCAGCACCGAGGGAGAACTACTCCCTCCACGTCATGGAGAGCACTGGGATGATGAAGATGGCCACCGGAGAGGGATTGCCCCCTCTGGCAGGGTGCCGGAACGGGTCTAGATTGGCTTTCGGTGGCTACGGAGGCTTCTGGCGGCGGAACTCCCGATCTATTGCGCTCTCAGATGTTTTTAGGGTATATGGAGATATATAGGCGGAAGAAGTACATCAGGGGCCCCACGAGGGGTGAGGGGCCCACGAGGGTGGAGGGCGCGCCCCGGGGGGTGGGCGTGCCCCCTACCTCGTGGCCTCCTCGAAGCTTCCCTTACGTGCACTTCAAGTCTTCTGGGCTTCTTTCCTTCCAAAAATGGGTTCCATGAAGTTTCAGGTCAAGTGGACTCCGTTTGGTTTTCCTTTTCTTCGAAACCCTAAAACAAGGTAAAAACAGAAACTGGCACTGGGCTCTGGGTTAATAGGTTAGTCCCAAAAATGATATAAAAGTGTATAATAAAGCCCATAAGCATCCAAAACAGTAGATAATATAGCATGGAGCAATAAAAAATTATAGATACGTTGGAGACGTATCAACATCCCCAAGCTTAATTCCTGCTCGTCCTCGAGTAGGTAAATGATAAAAACAGAATTTTTGATGCGGAGTGCTACTTGGCATAATTTCAGTTTAATTCTTCTTAATGGTGGCATGAATATTTAGATCCGAAAGACTCAAGATAAAAGTTCATATTGACATAAAAATAATAATACTTCAAGCATACTAACTAAGCAATTATGTCTTCTCAAAATAACATGGCCAAAGAAAGTCCATCCCTACAAGATCATATAGTTTAGTCATGCTCCATTTTCGTCACACAAGAATGCGCTCATCATGCACAACCCCAATGACAAGCCAAGCAATTGTTTCATACATTAGTAATCTCAAACTCATAAACCTTCACGCAATATATGAGCGCGAGCCATGGACATAGCACTATGGGTGGAATAGAATATGATGATGGGGGTTATGTGGAGAAGACAAAAAGGAGAAAGTCTCACATCAACGAGGCTAATCAATGAGCTATGGAGATGCCCATTGATTGATGTTAATGCAAGGAGTAGGGATTGCCATGCAACGGATGCACTAGAGCTATAAATGTATGAAAGCTCAACAGAAGAAACTAGTGGGTGTGCATCCAACTTGCTTGCTCATGAAGACCTAGGGCACTTGAGGAGGCCCATTGCTGGAATATACAAGCCAAGTTCTATAATGGAAAATTCCCACTAGTATATGAACGTGACAAAACAAGAGACTCTCTATCATGGAAATCATGGAGCTACTTTGAAGCACAAGTGTGGAAAAAGGATAGTAGCATTGTCCCTTTTTTTTGGCCTTCCCCTTTTTTTGCCTTTTTTTATTTTTTATTTTTTTGGGCCTTCCCTTTTTTTATTTGGCCTTTCTCTCTCTTTTTTTGGGGACAATGCTCTATTAAATGATGATCATCACACTTCTATTTATTTACAACTCAAAGATTACAACTTGATACTAGAACAAGATATGACTCTATACGAATGCCTCCGACGGTGTACCGGGATTGCGATGAATCAAGAGTGACATGTATGAAAAATTTTGAACGGTGGCTTGGCCACAAATACAATGTCAACTACATGATCATGCAAAGCAATATGACAATGATGATGCGTGTCATAATAAACGGAACGATGGAAAGTTGCATGGCAATATATCTCGGAATGGCTATGGAAATGCCATAATAGGTAGGTATGGTGGCTGTTCTGAGGAAGATATAAGGAGGTTTATGTGTGAAAGAGCGTATCATATCATGGGGTTTGGATGCACTGGCGAAGTTTGCACCAACTCTCAATGTGAGAAAGGGCAATGCACGGTACCGAAGAGGCTAGCAAGGATCGAAGGGTGAGAGTGCGTATAATCCATGGACTCAAAATTAGTCATAAAGAACTCACATACTTATTTCAAAAATCTACAAGTCATCAAAAACCTCGGTACTACGCGCATGCTCCTAGGGGGATAGATTGGTAGGAAAAGACCATCGCTCGTCCCCGACCGCCACTCATAAGTAAGACAATCAAATAACACCTCATGTTTCAAATTTGTTACATAACGTTTACCATACGTGCATGCTACGGGACTTGCAAACTTCAACACAAGCATTTCCCAATTTCACAACTACTCAACTAGCACGACTTTGATATTATTACCTCCATATCTCAAAACAATCACCAAGTATCAAACTTATCTTAGTATTCAAAACACTCATCAGAAAGTTTTTACTATTCTTGGATGCCTAGCATATTAGGATTATTTAAGAAAATTACGATGCTATTTAAGACTCTAAAAATAATATAAGTGAAGCATGAGAGTTCATCTATTTCTTCAAAATAAAACCACCATTGTGCTCTAAAAGATATAAGTGAAGCACTAGAGCAAACAACAAACTACTCCGAAAGATATAAGTGAAGATCAATGAGTAGTCGAATAGTTATGCAACTATGTGAAGACTCTCTAACATTTAATAATTTCAGATCTTGGTATTTTATTCAAACATCAAGCAAAATTGAAGAAAATAAAATGACGCTCCAAGCAAAACACATATCATGTGGTAAATAAAAATATAGCTCCAAGTAAAGTTACCGATGAACGAAGACGAAAGAGGGGATGCCTTCCGGGGCATCCCCAAGCTTAGGCTCTTGGATATCCTTGAATATTACCTTGGGGTGACTTGGGAATCCCCAAGCTTAGGCTCTTGCCACTCCTTATTCCATAGTCCATTGAATCTTTACCCAAAACTTGAAATCTTCACAACACAAAACTTAACAGAAAACTCGTGAGCTCCGTTAGCGAAAGAAAACAAAACACCACTTCAAAGTACTGTAATGAACTCATTATTTATTTATATTGGTGTTGAACCTACTATATTCCAACTTCTCTATGGTTTATAAACTATTTTACTAGCCATAGATTCATCAAAATAAGTAAACAACACATGAAAAACAGAATCTGTCAAAAACAGAACAGTCTGTAGTAATCTGGATCAAACGTATACTTATGGAACTCATAAAATCCTCAAATAAATTTCTGGAGCTGAGTAATATGTCTATTAATTATCTGCAAAAATAATTAACTAAATATAATTCTCCAAATAAAAATGGCAGCAATTCTCGTGAGCGCTAAAGTTTCTGTTTTTTACAGCAAGATCAACAAGACTTTCCCCAAGTCTTCCCAACGGTTCTACTTGGCACAAACACTAATTAAAAGCATAAAACCACATATAAACAGAGGCTAGATGAATTATTTATTACTAAACAGGAACAAAAATCAAGGAACAAAAATAAAGTTCGCTTGTCTCCCAACAAGCGCTATTGTTTAATGCCCATAGCTAGGCATGATGATTTCTATGATGCTCACATAAAAGATAGGAATTGAAACATAAAGAGAGCATCATGAAGAATATGACTAGAACATTTAAGTCTAACCCACTTCCTACGCATAGGGATTTTGTGAGCAAACAACTTCTGGGAAGAAGAATTAACTTGCATAGGAAGGTAGAACAAGCATAACTTCAAAACTTTAAGCACATAGAGAGGAAACTTGATCTTATTGCAATTCCTACAAGCATATATTCCTCCCTCATAATAATTTTAAGTAGCATCATGAATGAATTAAATAATATAACCATCACCTAAAGCATTCTATTCATGATCTACAAGCATAGAAATTTTATTACTCTCCACATAAGCAAAATTCTTCTCATTCGGGATAGTGGGAGTATCATAAGAGACTTGAATACTATAAATTGTTTCCACATTAAAAGAGTGATGTTCAGAAAAGGGGTAACCATAATCATGGCAAGTTTTATAAATATAATCACTACTTTTTATAGCATAAGTATCATCACAATAATCATCATAAGTAGGAGGCATGCTATCATCATTATAAATTTGCATATCAAAACTTGGGAGACAAAAAATATCATCTTCATTAAACGTAGCATCCCCAAGCTTGGGACACACATTAATTGCAGAAAATATATTCTCAAAAACATCATATTCATCAAACATAGCAACCCCAAGCTTGGGCCTTTTCATATCATAAGCATAATCACTCTCATAATTAATAGTATGGATAGCACCAATAGTATAACAATTATCATATTCTTCCAAGCAAGTGCCAAAAAGATTTTCAAGATCATAAGAAGTATCATTATCTTCCACAATTATATTTTCATGAGGCACAATATTAATAGGAGCAGCATTATTTGGTAGAGATATCTTCTTACCTCTCTTCCTTTTTCTTTTCTTCTTCTTCACCACATCATGTGTGGGTTCAATCCGCTTTTTGGAGCTCCTTATTGATGAGATTGGTTGAATAGGAGGCTCCTCCTCGTTACCTGATTCATCATAAGAAATAATAGGAGGGTATTGGGAAGTCTCTTCCCTTTCATTAGTATTCTCTTCATCTTCTATTTGTTTTCATTTCTTTATGTAATTGGCAATATAAGGATTTTCAATACAATTCACCGCACAATACATATAAATTTTCTCTAGATCAAAATCAATAAATCTATCAAGATTAAACTTTGGGATACCCTCAGTTATACGTTTCATTTCCTCATACCCCAAAAGAAGACTAAGCTCTTTATGATGCTCAAGGGTAATCAAATTATCACAATTTTTGGATACGATTCGGTCATGAAATAATTTGCATTGGAGATTTAAATGACCATGTTCATTGCAAAGTTCACAAGGGGTGCAAAAAATATTGAATTTTTCAGCACAATCATCAAGACTTTCTTCCAACAGTTTAGTTTCTAAGTACTTATGCCTATTGCAATATCTATCTTCCCTATTTGGTGTGTGCGTACAAACCCAAGGCACTCCACAAAAATTGACATGTTTATAGAAGACATTTTCATCATAACTAGTGCAATCATCATTAGTATCATGGATATTCAAAGAATTCGAACTAACAACATTGCAATCATGCTCATCATTCAAATATTTAGTGCCAAACATTTTATAGATTTCTTCTTCTAGCACTTGAGAAATTTTTTCCTTTCCATCATACTTACGAAAGATATTAAAAAGGTGAAGCGTATGAGACAAACTTAATTCCATTTTTTGTAATTTTCTTTTATAAACTAAACTAGTGATAAAACAAGAAACTAAAAGACTCGATTGCAAGATCTAAAGATATACCTTCAAGCACTCACCTCCCCGGCAACGGCGCCAGAAAAGAGCTTGATGTCTACTACACAACCTTCTTCTTGTAGACGTTGTTGGGCCTCCAAGTGCAGAGGTTTGTAGGATAGTAGCAAATTTCCCTCAAGTGGATGACCTAAGGTTTATCAATCCATAGGAGGCGTAGGATGAATATGGTCTCTCTCAAGAAACGCTACAACCAAATAACAAAGAGTCTCTTGTGTCCCCAACACACCCAATACAATGCTAAATTGTATAGGTGCACTAGTTCGGCGAAGAGATGGTGATACAAGTGGTATATGGATAGTAGATAATAGTTTTTGTAATCTGAAAATATAAAAACAGCAAGGTAACTAATGCTAAAAGTGGGCATAAACGGTATTGCAATGATAGGAAATAAGGCCAAGGGTTCATACTTTCACTAGTGCAAGTTCCCTCAACAATGCTAACATAATTGGATCACATAACTATCCCACAACATGCAACAAAGAGCCACTCCAAAGTCACTAATATCGAGAACAAACGAATAGATTACGGTAGGGTACGAAACCACCTCAAAGTTATTCTTTCCAATCAATCCGTTGGGCTATTCCTATAAGTGTCCCAAACAGCCCTACAGTTTGTACTAGAATAACACCTTAAGACACAAATCAACCAAAACCCTAATGTCACCTAGATACTCCAATGTCACCTCAAGTATCAGTGGGTATGATTATACGATATGCGTCACACAATCTCAGATTCATCTATTCAAACAACACATAGAACCTCAAAGAGTGCCCCAAAGTTTGTACCGGAGAATCACTACGAAAACATGTGCCAACCCCTATGCATAGGTTCATGGGCGGAACCCGCAAGTTGGTCACCAAAACATACATCAAGTGAATCACGTGATATCCCATTGTCACCCCAGATATGCACGGCAAGACATACATCAAGCGTTCTCAAATCTTTAAAGACTCAATCCGATAAGATTACTTGAAAGGGGAAACTCAATCCATTACAAGAGAGTAGAGGGGGGAAGAAACATCATAGGATCCAAATATAATAGCAAAGCTCGCGATACATCAAGATCGTATCACCTCAAGAACAAGAGAGAGAGAGAGATCAAACACATAGCTACTGTTACATACCCTCATCCCCGAGGGAGAACTACTCCCTCCTCATCATGGAGAGCACCGGGATGATGAAGATGGCCACCGGAGAGGGATTTCCCCCTCCGGCAGGGTGCCGGAATGGGTCTAGATTGGCTTTCGGTGGCTACAGAGGCTTCTGGCGGCGGAACTCCCGATCTATTGTGCTCTCGGATGTTTTTAGGGTATATGGAGATATATAGGCGGAAGAAGTACGTCAGGGGGGCCACGAGGGTGGAGGGCGCGCCCCCCTACCTCGTGGCCTCCTCGAAGCTTCCCTTACGTGCACTTCAAGTCTTTTGGGCTTCTTTCCTTCCAAAAATGGGTTCCGTGAAGTTTCAGGTCAGTTGGACTCCGTTTGGTTTTCCTTTTCTTCGAAACCCTAAAAGAAGGTAAAAACAAAAACTGGCACTGGCACTGGGCTCTGGGTTAATAGGTTAGTCCAAAAAATGATAGAAAAGTGTATAATATAAACATCCAAAACAGTAGATAATATAGCATGGAGCAATCACAAATTATAGATACGTTGGAGACGTATCAGCCTCCTTCTCAATTGCTCGCCGGAGCCGAGAGCCGCCGCCACACCATTGCCACTCACCCGAGCTCCACACACGTCCCGACGCCTACCAAGCACACCCACGGCCTCCCTCGCTCCGCCTTGTCACAGCCCTAGAATTGTTTGTAGCTAGTTGCACAAGCATTCATGCATCATGTATATATTTATGAAAGTTGAATTGGGGAAAGTGGAAAGCCTCAGAAATCATTTCAAAAAAAATGATCAACATTAAAAATTGCATCAAATAAACCCAAGAAAATGTTCATGTTCATTTCTGGAAATATTGGCAAGAGGTAAAATTCAAACCAATATTTTTGGAATCACAGAAATATTTATTTGGGTCTTTTAATTAAGTCAATACTTATTTGAATTGGAGCTACTAATTCCTATAAAATATTTGGTAGCTCCAAATATTCTGAAACTTGGTGAGGGCCTTTGGTTTAAATCAGATAGTGCCCATAAAAGTTTGCAGAATTTTATAAAGTGATTTAGCATTTAAACTAAGTCAAAACATACTACAGAATAATGGAAAACAAAATTAAAACAGAAAGCAGAGAGAGAGAAAGCAAACCTGGCGGCCCAGCTGTGGCCCAACAAGGTTGGCCCAGCCCACCTCCTTCCCTTGTCTTCTTCCAGCTGCTGCCAGGAGGAAGCCGGGCGTGTGCTTGCCGCACGTGCCACCTCCACCCTGCCTGGCTTCCCCCTCGTCGCTCTGGCCCTCCCTCGCGACGCCACGCAGCCCCCGACCTCTCTCGCACTCTCCCTCGCCCTCATCCCCTCCTCTGTCTCTCTCTCTCATGCGCACGGCCGAACGCCACCATCTCCGCCGCCTGCAGTTGCCGCGGCCAGAGCCACCTCCTCGCCCCCCCCCCCCCCGCCTGAGCCCAGAGCTCCGCCATGACCTCTTCTTCGTCCCCATCCAGCTACACATCGCCAGATGCCCCGTGACACCGCCCTGGAGCTCATCTTCAACCTCATGCACCGAGCATCACCGTCGTCGATTCACCGTCACCAGCGCGTCCCCGAGCTCTCAGACGATTCCATTGGATGCACTGTGAGCTTCCCGTCGCTTCCCCTAACCCCGTAGCATTTTTCTCATCGTAGCCGCCTAGCCACCGAAGCCGAGAGCTCCGTGCCGCCGGCCATGGCACCGCCGTGGCTAGAGCCCGAACCAGCCGCCCCCGCACGCGTCATCGTTCTCCCCGCCTCTGCAGGAAACCGTAGACACCACCAGCTCCTCCTCCCGTACACCACAACGCCGTCCCGGCCAACTCCGTGCGGGTGCCGCCGCGGATGTGCTCGTCGCCGTCAGCTCCGGCGACTACGCGACCAACCAGTGGCACCGTTGGACGCGGCGCATCCCCAGGTTCCCGTAGAATCCACCCGCACGACGAATGGACGCCGGAACAGAGATTCCGGCGTGCCTCCGCCGTCGGTTGAGGTCGCCGGCGGCCTAACACCGGCCGGCTGACGTGTCAAATTAGGCTAAAACTAATTAGTCACTAACTACCTCCCTAGTCACTGACATGTGGGCCCATGCCCCACTGACACTTTTAGTTATGATTAAATTAGCACTAACAGTCTCTGTTAATTACCCTAGTCACTGACCAGTGGGTCCCAGCCGTCAGGTTTGACTTTGGGCGACTCAGTTGTCCTGCTGACGTCACAATGACGTAGTGCTGACGCCATAACTCATTTTCTGGATTATTTATAATTTAGAAAATTCCAGAAAATAGTTAAAACTTCTAAAATTCATTGTAAATCAACCGTAGCTCCAAATCAAATAAATTATATATGAAAAATTATCAGAAAAATATGAAGAATCTGTTTATGCCATGCTCATGCATGTTTGAACAAGTTAACCTACCTGAATAGGACAAATGATGATTAGGGCAATTTATGAAATAACATTTGGAGTTGGAATTTGATCTTGTTTGAGTTCCACGTCAATCAAATTGGCTAGATATTGCATTAGGTCAATTCAGTACCTTAATATGTCATATCATTCATTCGCTTGTGCATTGCATTAATTGAATGTTGTTATGTTCCCTTGCCGGTAATTGTCCCCTCTCAGTAGATGTGTTTCAGCGATATGATCAATGACACCGATGAAGAGCTATACTATCTTCAGAAGTGCCAGGCAAGCAAAACCCCCTTTCTCATTCCGATACAATCCCAGTCTCTCGCTCTTGCTCTCTTTTACTGCATTAGGACAACAACGATTCATCTATTACTTGCTACGGTAGTTGAACCCCTTGTCCTCTGCATGACCTGTCATTGCCACAGTAAATAGATGAAACCCACTAGCATGAGTAGGAGTTGTTTGAGCCCTGATGTGCCTACTCATTCATACTTGTCTGTCATGCCTGCTATTGCATGGAATTGTGTCAGGTCTGATTCATCAGGGATGAATCGGAGGTGTGTGAACATGTCCTACTGTTGAGAGCTAAGTGTGTGAACATGATTTGGTAAAGGTATCGATGAGAGGCCATGTAGGAGTACATGGTGGGTTGTTTCATTGAAGCCATCCTTAGGAACTGAGTTCTGTGTTTGTGATCCATGAAACAACTACTACCACACATTGGGCCCTAAAATATGACCCTGCTTGACTTACTGACCCCTCTCGTCCTCTGTCCAGGAGTTGCAACTAGTTTCTGGTGTTTATAGGATATGTGTTGGCGGCCGTGCGTAGCACTGACCCTAGGGGTGGGCTATGATGCGGTAGATACACCGTGGCACGCTGTACCGGGTGCCCGTTTGGTGTCTAGGGAACCCTGCACACATCGTTTGGGGCTGTGAGCGAAACTCCGGCCGGATCTCCTCGCGGATGGAACCCGAATAGGCGATAAACATGGACTAGGTACTTGTGCGGTTAGTCAGGTCATGGTCTACACCCAGGTCGGCTTTCGCTTGAAGTCTGCCGAGCACATGTCCTGTGCAGACGCTAAGTGGTGGAAACATGTGTGACGAAGTACACCCCTGCAGGGTATAAAACTATTTGAATAGCCGCGTCCGCGGTAAAGGACTTCTGGGTTGCCTATAACAGTTCATAGACAAGTGAAAGTGGATACTCTAAAACTCGCAAGATAAGTGTGAGTGCTATGGATGGCCTTCCCGTAGGGAGACAGGAGCGGATCCATAGTGGTGTATTGAATGGTGAATATGTGGACTCGTGTGCGCCACCTCAAAAGAGTTGCTTGCAGTCGTAGTTCAGGTTAGCCACTGAGTCAAAGCTGGCTTGCTGCAGTTAAACTCCACCACACCCCCTTGTTGATATCGATGCATATGTAGCTAGTTCTGATGTAAGTCATGTTGAGTACTTTTGTACTCACGTTTGCTTAATTTATGTTTTGCAGAGAGACTTCAGTCTCGCTAGTAGTATCACGTGGACTTCGATGTTTAGCTTGATACCTCAGCTATGATCTTGTGCCCTTGACAGGATCTGGTAGATAGTCAGGCTTCTCAGCCTTTTTCATTTGTAGATGTCTGTACTTAGACATGTTAAGCTTCTGAAGGTGCTTTGATTTGTTTGCTATGATTGTTGGGTCATGAGACCCATGTTTGTAATATCTCGCTCCTCGGAGCCTAATGAATAAATACTTGAGTTGTAGAGTTATGTTGTGATGCCATGTTGTATTTACACATATCTAGCATATTGTGTGTATGATTGAAATGCTTGGTATGTGTGGGATCCGACAATCTAGTTGTTTATCCTTGGCAGCCTCTCTTATGGGGAAATGTAGTCTAGTGCTTCCATGAGCCATAGTAGTCCGCTACAGCCCAGTTCACCGGAGTCCTGTTAGCCCAGCACTACTGCTCAGGACACTTGACTGGCCGGCATGTGTTTCACTTCGTCCTTGTGTATGTCCCTTCGGGGAAATGTCACGCGGTGACATCCGGAGTCCTGCCTAGCCTGCTATAGCCCGGGTTCCCGGAGTCCCGTTAGCCTAGTGCTACATCCCGGATTCACACGCTGCTGACCGACATGCTCGATGTGATTCATGTATGCCTGTCCCCATAGGTTAGTGCCGCTTTGGGTTCACGACTAGCCATGTCGGCCCGGGTTCTCTGTCATATGGATGCTAGCGACACTGTCATATACGTGAGCCAAAAGGCGCAAACGATCCTGGCCATGGTAAGGCGACACCCGTGGGAATACCGTGCGTGAGGCCGCAAAGTGATATGAGGTGTTACCGGCTAGATCGATGTGACTTGGAATCGGGGTCCTGACACGCCTGATCTCCCCGATGACTCCTCGGAGCTCGAGCACCCCTGGAACACCGCAACGTGGACCACCCGACGCCGCCTTCTCCTCGACCTCGCCGTCGACCGCCTCCGAGCACCTCCGCTGACACCACGACCACTGTTGGACCCGTCGTCGCCCGTTGCATCGTCCCCGTCGACCACCGAAGCCGGAGCTGGCCTCGCCACGGTGAGCCATTCTCCTCCATCCAATGTATTATTGACGGCGTAGATTAGAAACAGAGTACCCCTTCGGTTAAGCCCGATTTTTAATTAGTGAACCGGCCGATTTTATTTGTTTTAGTTTAGCCGATTTTTTTCTGTTAGAAATCGCCCGTTCGTCCATAGTGCTAGACCGCACACACACCTCGGCCAATCAGTCGCTGCCACATGCACCCCGTCCGACACGTAGAATTTTCTTTTTTTCTGTTTATTTTTAGATTTACAGAAATAGTTTTGTTTTTAAATTTCTTATATCCTTTATGTTTTAGATCGAAATTGAGTGATTCTTTTTGCATTAGGTTCAAAATTTCTTGAAGCTTCTGTTAGTGCACTTGGATTTCAAATTTGAGCAGTTTTAGTTTGAATTTGCATGAGCTTGCTTCAAACACTATTTCAGCTCTAGTTTGAGTTCTATAATATATTTTTGTTTGATTCTTTTTGCTCTTGGTCACTAGGACCTTTGCCTATCCAAAAGTGCTGACTATTTTACTTTTTGTTTACTTTAAATTAGAGTTTAGGAAAAACAGTATTGTTTTCTATGTTGTTTTGTTTTGTTTGTAACTTAGTGAGTTTTATTTAGATTTAATTAATTCTTGTTGCGAAGTTTTGTTGATCGTAATATGCTTATGTTAGACTTCAGTAGATAATTTTAGAAATTATTTTTATTAGTTCTGCTACTGTTTAGGATTTCAGTTTAGCATAACTAGTATATAGTGTATGTAATAGCTAGTATTGTAGTTTTTTTTGCTAGAGATTATTTTACATAATTTCTTTCTGTTGTTTTGATAGAAATATATTTTATTTTCTTTTAAGTAATTGTTTAGATTAATTTAGTGTGGTTATGAAAGTTATTGGTTGATATTGTGTGTTGGTTTCTCCCTTGTTTTCGTGAAGTTTTCTTTGGAATTCTATTTGGTTTTCTTTGACTTCATTATTATTTTATTATTTCTTTTTGATTGTTATTTTGATTTCTAGTATTGTTTGCTAGGATTATTGCTTATGTGAGTACAATGTTTGAGTATATAGATTTTCTCGGAGTGACGAATAGTTTATCAAAGATTCTGAGAGCGTTATTATCTTCATCAAGTAATACCAGGCAAGTTCACTTTGACCTTGCTTTTCATACATATGTTTTTATTGCATTTAGTGTCATCTTTGCAACAATCCCTCAAGTAGTGTTATATTGAATTCTTGTACTTGAGTAGAATGCATGAGGTAGGAACCCATCTCCATGTTATCAAGCCCGAGACATTATGTAGTTTAAATGCTACGCTATAGTAGACAGGGTTGGTATGAGTGCTCGGGAGTCGTGTGAGTATGAAGGACCCCCTACGTCAATGGCAACTACTTCATGATGGCATATGCAAGGACTGCATCTTCAGGACTTCCAAGACCTCAAGAGTTCGAGACTCGAGACAAGAATTCAATACACACTATTGGGTGAAGGATGGATTTGATGGGCACCCTAGAGCAACCAGTGGATGGCCGGGATGCATGGAGAAGCGACATGACATCCTGTAGAAAGCTTCACCTAGACTCAAAGAGATGGAGGAATAGTCCATGCCCGGAAGCTTACCTGTGCAACCGCAAGTCATTATGGGCTCTGCTTGGTTGACCTTAGTTGTGACTATGGCTGCGACGGCGCTAGCAGATGTAGAACTATGGTAGGATTGGATGAACACCAGTTAGTAGTCAGTGGGACTCTTCGGAAGACCATGTTTCGTTCGTCTTGTTCTCAAACACCCTAAAGTGCGAGAACGTAAAAAGATGGATCGAATATTGCGGGTAAAGTGTACAAACCTCTACAGAGGGTTTAAGCCTAATCGATTAGCCGTGTCCCCGGTTACGGACAATTTGAGCCTCAGGACTTGGATCTATCTCGGAAATCTCAACACCGGACTAATATCTTAATTGTGGGCAACTTATGATGATTTGGGCTATGAGACATCGGTTGGCGGAACCATGTCATAATAGAAAACTCCGTAGTATAGACTCCTAATATTCCTTTGTTGTAGGGAAAATAAAACCAGCATTTATGCAAAAACCTCAGATACAAAGCCACAAAGCCATATTGCATATTGTATAGTTTTATCATCTGTCCTTCTTACAGTGATCTTGCCGGTACATTCAATGTACTGACCTACACGGCTGTAACGTATCATGTTGTAGATAATTTCTTCGACGAGTGATACGTCTCCATCGTATCTATAATTTTTGATTGTTCCATACCAATATTCTACAACTTTCATATACTTTTGGCAACTTTTTATACTATTTTTGGGACTAACATATTGATCGAGTGCCCAGTGGCAGTTCCTGTCTGTTGCATGTTTTATGTTTCACAGAATATCCATATCAAACGGAATCCAAACGGAACAAAAACAAACGGAGCTTATTTTTGGAATATTTGGAAAATTCCGGCAGAAAAATCCACGCGAGACGGTGCCCGAGGTGGCCACGAGGCAGGGGGGCGCGCCCCTGACCCTCGCGGGCCACCCGTAAGGCGATTGATGCCCTTCTTCAGCCGCAAGAAAGCTAATTTTTGGAAAAAAATCACGGCGGAGGTTTCGATCCAATTGGAGTTACGGATCTCCATATATACCCGAAACGGTGAAAGGGCAGCAAAACAGAACACTGAAACAGAGGGAGACAGAGAGAAATATCCAATCTCGGAGGGGCTCTCGCCCCTCCCATGCCATGGAGGCCAAGAACCAGAGGGGAAACCCTTCTCCCATCTAGGGAGGAGGTCAAGGAAGAAGAATACAACGGGGCCCCCTCTCCCGTTCTCTTCCGGTGGCGCCGGAACGCTGTCCTGGCCATCATCATCATCACCGCGATCTACTCCAACACCTCCGCCATCTTTACCAACATCTCCATCACCTTCCCCCCTCTATCTACAGCGGTCCACTCTCCCGCAACCCGCTGTACCCTCTACTTGAACATGGTGCTTTATGCTTCATATTATTATCCAATGATTTGTTGCCATCCTATGATGTCTAAGTAGATTTTCATTGTCCTATTGGTGGTTGATGAATTGCTATGATTGATTTAATTTGCTTGTGGTTATGTTGCTGTCCTTTGGTGCCCATCATATGATTGCATGCGTGGATCACACCATAGGGTTAGTTGTATGTTGATACGACTATGTATTGGAGGGCAAGAGTGACAGAAGCTTCAACCTAGCATAGAAATTGATGCATACGGGATTGAAGGGGGACCAATATATCTTAATGCTATGGTTGGGTTTTACCTTAATGAACATTAGTAGTTGCGGATGCTTGCTAATAGTTCCAATCATAAGTGCATAGAATTCCAAGTTAGCGATGACATGCTAGCAGTGGCCTCTCCCACATAATACTTGCTATCGGTCTAGTAAACTAGTCAATTGCTTAGGGGCAATTTCGCAACTCCTACCACCACTTTTCCACACTCACTATATTTACTTTATTGTTTCTTCATCTAAACAGCCCCTACTTTTTATTTACGTACTCTTTATTATCTTGCAAACCTATCCAAAAACACCTACAAAGTACTTCTAGTTTCATACTTGTTCTAGGTAAAGCGAACATCAAGCGTGCGTAGAGTTGTATCGGTGGTCGATAGAACTTGAGGGAATATTTGTTCTGCCTTTAGCTCCTTGTTGGGTTCGACACTCTTACTTATCGAAAACTGTTGCGATCCCCTATACTTGTGGGTTATCAACGAGTAAGAGTTACGATACAGGGTTACAGTCTACACTCAACCTGCTGATGGCGTTGATTGGTCTCCAGACCCGATTGTTTGTTTCTGCTGAGACTTATGAGGTATATATCAGTTTTAAATTATTTATACATGGGATTGCACTTTGATATATACATTGATGTACTGTGTGTGCCAGCATACTGATCCAGGAATGGCACAGATACACAGAGGCTTGACCGTTTGAGGTCGGGTCGCTACAGATATGGTATCAGACCACATGTTGACTGTATGACGTGACCCTAGAAACTGGAAAGCCCCAAGGATAGGAAATATCTAAATCTTTATTCTCAAAAACATCCTTTACCTCTCATCTTTTACGATTTTATCAAATTTTCCCTCTTACCTCAAATAGTTAGAATATACCCTTGGCCCTTTTGACCACATGGAGGATCGACTGAATCCGCTCCAAGAAGGACAAGATATCGGACAACTGATGACCTGTTCAGAGTAACGAGGATTTCACCATGCATTAGAAGATTTGAAGCTGCAACAGTTGAAGACTCCGAAGACTTGAAGAATTTGAAGAATCTGAATAATTAGTTGACCTTTAGAAGATCAAACCCCTGTTATATACTTACATTGGATGCGACGATTTGTGAGCTGTCATTTGTTTGATGTTTTTCCGATAGCCACAAAATAAAAACCCGTTTCTTGAAAACTATTGTTTGTATTGTGTGTATCTCCCTCTATCTTCCGCATCTCATCCCAAAACCCTTGGACCCAATAGATGATGAATGAAGATGGAGTTGTATTTCCGAGATCAATGACATAGCCGGAGGTAGCACAATGGATACAGAACATGGAAGATCACATGAAGGAGCACTGTATTAAAGCAGAGTATATGGTTTTATACACCTTACAGTGCATCACACGAGGTGCTGCAACGTGGCGAGAGATACATCAAGTTGTACAAGGATGGAATGGAGCAAATGCTTGGGAAGAATTCAAGACGATTCTATTGAGGTCTCGTCTTATCAAGAATCCATGTGACCGTAAAATGAAGAAGCAAACTTCTGCATGCAAGATATGTGGAGAAATAGGACACACCCTGGAGGAACACATGGATGGATGCCCCCATTTTGAGGAGAATCACCCAGCCGAAGAGTGCCCGACTGGGCAAGTTACTTTTTTCCTGTGTGAAGGAACTATACACTACCCGGCTCAGTGCCAAATTTACCCCAAGGTACAAGTAGTTACCAAGCAGTGGAAGGAAGCCATGAAAGAAGCCCTCAGGGAAATTTCAGAAGAACCTGTGATGAAGGAAGTTATTGAAGACCCTGATAGTGAAGGCCTAAGCATATTTTTTGCCCAAGCCTGTTATTCATGTGGAGAAAAAGGACATTTTTCAGAGTATTGCACGAAGGAAAGCCAAGAGTATCTCGGAGACTTCTCGACAACAGAAGTGAAGTTTGACCCTTAGGAAATAGAAGCTCTGATCATTACGGAGAAATCTAGGAAGAGAAAACGAAGGCGTCCCCATAAGAACCCAATTTCTGCACAGAAGTACCCGAGTCATATCACTTGTTATAGGTGTAGGGATTTAGGTCATTACGCTAGTAAATTTCCAGAAAAGAAGCCTAGAATCCAAGGATCCTACATAATCACAAAGAATCCCCAAGACATGTCAGAAGTCATTTGTTTTCGCTGCAAGGAAGTAAGACATTTTGCTAGGGAATGTTTAGATCAAAAGAAAGCTGGAGCTGAGTAGTTGAGATTTTGATATGGATAATAAGAGTGGTAGAAAGCAATTTTTTTCATGAGTACAATGAGTTGAGTTATGAAATGGAAGTCGTGGATACTATAATGAATTCATGTATCAATAAAATTATTGTGTCATGATTTCATATGTTGAATTGTGTGAGTTGTTACTCTATGAACAAAGATTTTGGACCAGTTTCGAGGATATGAGAAATATGGTTTATGGATGAATTTGTGCATTTCATTTTAAGGGTGATAGTATCCTGTGAGGACACTTGACCCATGGGAAGGATAATGATATTCCACGGAGTAGAGTTTGGACAAAATGAGTTGGAGTTTTGTTTTTGATATGATGGATATGAAGGAAGGAAGTATTTATGAAATTATAGTAGGTGTAATGTTGGAATATGGAACAATTGTAACTCCCAGGATGAGTCAAAGCTATGCAGGTGTTGAAGTGGGTCCATAACCCACAGGCCCAGGAAATTAATAAGGATCAAGAACTCCCTGGAAGGAGAAATATTGGGAGAAGCTATGATCTGATCAGCAGGCGTTTATTAGGGGGATACGGAAACCCGAGAGTGGTGAAGTAACGATAGATGTTTCATTCTGCTTGCAGAATCAATGGATTTATCCGAACTTAGTTCATTGACAAGAGAAATTCTGCAATGCTTGTGAGAATACCTGAGTGTTAGAACTGCGAGATTCGCTAAACATTATACAGGGTAATGATTTGGGTGCAGAATGGATTGATCACCATACCAACTTACTCTTGTCATTCGCTCTTGCTATTTGGAATGGTAAATCTGAGTGACTTACCCGTAGTAGAGAGACAACAATGTCAAACATTGTTTAAATCCTAGAATGGTAGGACGATTTATCCATGTACTGGCAACTGTTTCCAACTGTAGGTTATACAGTGAGATTCAACCCATACCCTTTTTCCTATAGGAGAAACGAATAATGGTTGACCACCATGAGAATATCGATAGTTGTTTAGTATTGGCAAAAGATCTCTTAGCTAAGAAGAACCCATCTTGGAAGAACCTAACTAAGATGAAAGAACACAAGAATTGTGGAAAAGATATTATGCCTTTACCAAAAGAGCACCAGTGAAAGAGTTATTCGGAGAATATGAGAAGACCAACGCCGTCAACCCAAAGGTTGGAGTACATGAGTTTTGTCGGAGCCATATCCTTGCTTTTTAGTGTGGTTGCACCCCCGACCTCTCCGGTCCATGGATTTGATGGAAGACCCCCAAACCCTAACCTTTTCTTGCTAGCCTCTTTGAATCTCAAGGATGAGATTCATTTTAAGTGTGGTAGGTTTGTAACATCCCAAAATTCTAAATTTTGGAATGTTATATTAAATAAATAACTTTGATTGTTTGTTTGATTGTGAGTGATTGATTGTGTGAAATTGAGTGAAATTTGAAACTTTTTGAAAGTTGAATGAGAGGGAATGAAATTACTTTCCTAGACTTCCACTCTGCATTTTGATCTCAAGGAATTCAAATTCCTTTCACCCCAAAACCCTAGAGTGAAGAAAATATGACTTCTTCCATTTAAAATGAAAAGGGTTTTTGAAAATATTTGAATTCCATTTGCAAACAAATCAAACCAGAAACTTTATGCAACTCAATGATTTTCATGAGAGAGGATAAGATGACTTCTTCAAAATATATGAAATAGAGTTGGAAGTGGTTTGAAATTGAAATTCAAAACCATTTACGAGTTATTTGGGTTTTATTCAAATTATTTTTCTCCAAAAATAAATTATTTTGGAATTAGGGTAAAATGATTCCCTATAATATAAAATTGGTGGAAAGTAAATGTGAAATCATTTTGGTATTTTGAAAATGATTTTTATTCATTTTTATTGCAACAACAACATTGTTTGACTTTTGAGAATTTTGGTAGATTTTATTCGAACTGCATAAATAGTTCATGTTGTAGAAAATATTTTTCTGAAAATTTTGATATATAATATGCCTATATATCATTTTTATTATTTTTTGTTTATTTTTTTGTTTTGTTGTGTGTTTAAAAAAATCCTTCGAACAGTGCCAGGCCGAAGCCCAGCACTGCTCCTCTCTCTCTCCCCTCACCGCTCCATCCCACTAGCCTTTCGGACCACAGCCGCGCGAGCGCCGAAGCACTATGGTTAAGTCGCTCGCTCCTCTCTCGCTCGCCCCTGCGCTGCTGACTGTCGGGCCCCACTGCCCGATCGCCCTCACCCGCGATCTTCTTCCTCCCCACGCCAGAGCCTCGCCCGAACGCCACCGGAATCCCGATCTTCACGGGATTCGATCTCTCGATCCACCCCCTGCTCCAAGTCTCCTGCCCCAATATATACTCCTGCCCCTCGACCAATTCTGCCCCAAAGCCCCCTCCGAGAACCCCCCGCCTCCTTCTCAATTTCTCGCCGGAGCCGAGCGCCGCCGCCGCACCATTGCCACCCACCCGAGCTCCGCACACCTCCCCGACGCCTAGCAAGCACACCCACGGCCTCCCCTCACTCCGCCTGATCTACCCGACGACTCTTCAGAGCTCGAGCACCCCTGGAACACCGGCAACGTCGACCACCCAACGCCGCCTCCGCCTCGACCTCGCCGTCGACCGCCTCCGACCACCTCCGCTGACGCCACGACCACTGTTGGACCCGTCGTCGCCCGCTGCATCGTCCCGTACATGCCACCGAGATCGCCGACGACCAGAGCGCCGTCCCTGTCGACCATAGAAGCCGGAGCACCTCACCGGAGCTCGCCTCGCTGCGATGGGCCATTCCTCTCCGTCTGATCTATTATCGACGACGTAGATTAGAAACAGCGTGCCCCTTCAGTTAAGCCCGGTTTTTAATTAGTGAACCGGCCGATTTTATTTGTTTTAGTTTAGCCAATTTGTTTTTCTGTTAGAAATCGGCCGTCCGCCCATAGTGCTAGATCGCACACACACCTCGGCCAATCAGTCGCTGCCACGTGCACCCCGTCCGACGCGTAGACTTTTGTTTTTTCTGTTTATTTTTAGATTTATAGAAATAGTTCTGTTTTTAGATTTCTTATATCTTTTATTTATTAGATCCAAATTGAGTGATTCTTTTTGCGTTAGATTCAAAATTTATTCAAGCTTCTGTTAGTGCACTTGGATTTGAAATTTGAGTAGTTTTAGTTTGAATTTGCATGAACTTGCTTCAAACACTATTTCGGCTCTAGTTTGAGTTCTAGAATATATTTTTGTTTCATTCTTTTTGCTCCTAGTCACTAGGACCTTTGCCTATCCAGAAGTGTTGAGTATTTATTTTTTGTTTATTTTAATTAGAGTTTAGGCAAAACAGTATTGTTTTCTATGTAGTTTTGTTTTGTTCGTAACTTAGTGAGTTTTATTTAGATTTAATTAATTATTTTTGCAAAGTTTTGTTGATTGTAATATGCTTATGTTAGACATCAGTAGATAATTTTAGAAATTATTTTTATTAGTCCTGCTACTGTTTAGGATTTCATTTTAGCATAACTAGTATATAGTGTGTGTAATAGCTAGTATTGTAGTTATTTTTGCTAGAGATTATTTTTGATAATATCTTTCTTTGTTTTGATAGAAATATATTTCCTTTTCTGTTAATTAATTGTTTAGATTAATTTAGTGTGGTTATGAAAGTTATTGGTTGATATTGTGTGTTGGTTTCTCCCTTGTTTTCCTGAAGTTTTCTTTGGAATTATATTCGGTTTTCTTTGACTTCATTATTATTTTATTTATTGATTTTTGATTGTTATTTTGATTGCTAGTATTGTTTGCTAGGATTATTGCTTATGTGAGTACAATGTTTGACTATACAGATTTTCTTGGAGTGACGAATAGTTTATCGAAGATTCTGAGAGCGTTATTATCTTCATCAAGTAATACCAGGCAAGATCACTTTGACCATGCTTTTCATACCTATGTTTTTATTGCATTTAGTGTCATCTTTGCAACAATCCCTCCAGTAGTGTTATATTGACTTCTTGTAGTTGAGTAGAATGCATGAGGTAGGAACCCATCTCCTTGTTATCAAGCCCGGGATGTTATGTAGTTTAAATGCTATGCTATAGTAGACAGGGTTGGTATGAGTGCTCGGGAGTGGTGTGAGTATGAAGGAACCCTATGTCAATGGCAACAACTTCATGATGACATCGGCAAGGAATGCATCTTCAGGACTTCCAAGACCTTAAGAGTTCGAGACTCAAGACAAGAATTCAATACACACTATTGGGTGAAGGACGGATTTGGTGGGCACCCTGGAGCAACCAGTGGATGGCCGGGATGCATGGAGAAGCGCCATGACATCCTACGGAAAGCTTCACCCATACTCAAAGAGCCGAAAGAATACTTCATGCCCGGAAGCTTACCTGTGCAACCACAAGTCATTATGGGCTCTGGCTTGGTGGACCTTAGTTGTGACTCTGGCTGCAATGGTGCTAGAAGATGTAGAACTATAGTAGGATTGGATGAGCACCGGACAGTGGTCAGTGGAACTCTTCAGAAGACCTTGTTTCGGTCGTCTTGTTCTCAAACACCTTGAAGTGCGAGAACGTAAAAAGAGGGATCAAATCTTGCGGGTAAAGTGTACAAACCTCTGTAGAGGGTTTAAACCTAATCGATTAGTCGTGTCCCCGGTTACAGACAATTTGAGCCTCTGGACTTGGATCTATCTCGGAACTCTCAACACCGGACTGATAACTTAATTGTGGGAAACTTATGATGATTGGGGCTATGAGACATCGGTTGGCGGAACCATGTCATGATAGAAAAATCCTTAGTACAGACTCCTGATATTCCTTTTTTGTAGGGAAAATAAAACCAGCTTTTATGCAAAAACATTAGATACAAAGCCACAAAGCCATATTGCATATAGTATAGTTTTATCATCTGTTCTTCTTACAGTGTTCTTGCCGGTACATTCAATGTACTGACCTACACGGCTGCAACGTATCATGTTGTAGATAATTTCTTCGGCAAGTAAGAGTTACGATACAGGGTTACGGTCTACACTCAACCTGCCGGTGGCGTTGATGGGACTCCACACCCGATTGCTTGTTTCCGTTGAGACTTATGAGGTATATATCAGTTTTACGTTATTTATACATGTGATTGCACTTTGATATATACAGTGATGTACTATGCGTGCCAACATACTGATCCAGGGATGGCACAGATACATAGAGGCTTGACCGTTTGAGGTTGGGTCCCTACATAGAGTGCCTATTCTTGATGGGGATTTTTATGGTTCATGGAAAAATGAGATGCTTGAGATTTTCAATGAATATGATTTGAACAAGTATATTCTTAGCACTTATGTGTGTCCCATCAATCCTTTGCATCCTACCCCCAATGAGTACCTTGACATGGTTCATAATATTAGGACTATTGATCTTATCATTATAGGATTACCTACAAATTTTCTTGTGTGCTTGCCTACTTTTGAATGCACATATACTATATGGAACTATCTTGAGGAACGCTTTCCAAATTATTCCTCGATAAATCTAGATGAGATTCTTCAGAAGTCTATTGGTTTTCAAGAGATGGAGCCTAATGATCCCAAGTTTGATGAATGTCTATTTGAGCTCTGTGATCTTATGCGTGCCAAAGGAAATGTTGGAGTCATTAGTAGCATCATTTCGAAGACAATTAGAATTCATAAACTAGAACATTGTCATGGCCATAAATCTAATGAATCACTTGCTCTAGGTGATGATCACATACATGATGATGACATTGAGCCTGGCTATTATGATGAAGATGAAGAAAGTGATATTGTCTTTTAGGGGACTATGAGAAATCTTAGTCTCATGGCAAACTTTCGTGACTAAATGGCTAGAGGGAAAGAGTGGATTCTCGATAGTGGATGTACTAATCATATGACCGGAGATAAAGACATGTTCCATGAGCTTGCTAAAAATGACGGCCCACGTAAGTATGTAAGTTTTCGAGACAATTCAAAGGGTAAGGTACTTGGCCTTGGTAAGGTGGCCATTTCCAATGATAGTTCTATCCAAAATGTTATGCTCGTTGAATCTCTTGGTTACAATCTCCTTTCCGTATCTAGACTAGCCATCTTCGGTTTCAATGTTCTATTTACCGAAGTAGATTGCCAAGTTTTTCATAGAAATAATCATAATATGGTCTTTCCCGGTATCCGTAGAGGTGATCTATACATTGTTGATTCCAGTAAGAGAGATCAACCTCGTACTTGCTTGATTTCTAAATCTTCAAAAGGATGGTTATGGCAAAGAAGGTCAGGTCATGTGGGCATGCGAAATATTGATAAGCTTATTAAAGGTGATCGTATCCTTGGTGGTAAAGATGTTATATTTGACAAGGATAGACTTGGTAGTGCTTGTCAAGGAAGAAAACTAGTTGGAGGAAGTCATCCCGTGAAGAACATCATGACCATGAGAAGACCACTTAAGCTACTTCACATGGATCTCTTCACTGGTGCAGAGACGTTCTATACAAATGATTTTTAACCCCTTTCTACAACATCGTTTTAAACTGTCGCCTAGTGAGTGTGTGCGATAGGGGGGTTGAGGGAGTCCTGGTGAAATGCCCTCGATGCGGCTATATCTCCCACGTGTCGAAGCACGACTTAGAGGCATAACCGCAAGTGGGGTAAAATTCGCAAACAACCCATGTAATACAATAAGGGAAAAGATACATAGTTGGCTTACAATCGCCACTTCACACAAATAAATGAATAAAGCATTACATCAACCAGATACACACAAGGTCCGACTACGGAACCAAAATAAAAGAAGAACCCCAAATGCAACAAGGTCCCCGATCGACCCCAATTGGGCTCCACTACTGATCAACTAGAACAAAACAACATAAAGGACAAGATCTTCATCAAGCTCCTCCTGAGCTTGGTTGCGTCATCTGCAACGACTCATCGGCACCTGCAAACTGGTTTGGAAGTATCTGTGAGTCACGGGGACTCAGCAATCTCGCACCCTCGTGATCAAGACTATTTAAGCTTATGGGTAAGGTAAAGGTATGAGGTGGAGCTGCAGCAAGAGACTAGCATATATGGTGGCTAACATACGCAAATGAGAGTGAGAAGAGAAGGCAAAGCACGATCGATAAAAGTATGATCAAGAAGTGATCCTAGAACAACCTACGTCAAGCATAACTCCAACACCGTGTTCACTTCCCAGACTCCGCCGGAAAGAGACCATCACGGTTACACACGCGGTTGATACATTTTAATTAAGGTCAACTTCAGGTTTTCTACAACCGGACGTTAACAAATTCCCATCTGCCCATAACTGCGGGCACGGCTTTCGAAAGTTCAAATCCCCGCAGGGGAGTCCCAACTTAGCCCATGACAAGCTCTCACGGTCAACGAAGGAATAGACCTCCTCCCGAGACATTTCGATCAGACTCGGTATCCCGGTTCTACAAGACACTTCGACAAGTTAAAACAAATCCAGCAACACCGCCTGAATGTGCCGACAAATCCCGATAGGAGCTGCACATATCCCATTCTCAGGGCACACTCAGATGAGCTCTCCATACAACTAAAACCAAACCTCGAGTTTCCCCGAGGGGGCACTGCACAGGACTCTAGTTTGGACCAACACTCAGATGAGCACTGGCCCAGGGGGGTTTAAATAAAGATGACCCTTGAGTCCGCGGAACCCAAGGGAAAAAAAGACTAGGTGGAAAATGGTAAAACCAATGTTAGGCATTGCTGGAGGAGTTTTATTCAAGGCGAACTGTCAGGGGGTTCCCATTATTACCCAACCGCGTAAGGAACGCAAAATCTGGAAACATAACACCGATATGACGGAAACTAGGGCGGCAAGAGTGGAACAAAACACCAGGCATAAGGCCGAGCCTTCCACCCTTTACCAAGTATATAGATGCATTAATTAAATAAGAGATATTGTGATATCCCAACAAGTAAACAGGTTCCAACAAGGAACAACATCTCCATGTTCCAACAAGGAACAAACTTCAATCTTCACCTGCAACTAACAACACTATAAGAGGGGCTGAGCAAAGCGGTAACATAGCCAAACAACGGTTTGCTAGGACATGGTGGGTTAGAGGCTTTGTTTAACAATATGGGAGGCATGATAAGCAAGTGGTAGGTATCGCAGCATAGGCATAGCAAAAGAGCGAGCAAGTAGCAAGCAAAGATAGAAGTGATTTCGTGGTTATGGTCATCTTGCCTGAAATCCCACAAGGAAGAAGAACGAGTCCATGAAGAAGACAACCGGACATAGTCGAACGGATCCTCACAAACGCGACGTTATCGGAACCAACCCGAAGAAGCAACACCAGAAAGAATCAAACACCCATAGTAAACAACCACCACATAAGCATGACATGATGCACAATCAAGCATGATGCATGTCCGGTTTAAAGAGGCATGGCATGGCAAAATGCACAAGCAAACCCTACAAATTAAGTGGAGCTCAATATGCAACGGGATGCATATTGATGGAACACCACAACAATTATTTAGTTCGATCTCGTTTATGTACCCAAAAATATTAAATGTTGTTAGCATGGAAAGAGGTGAAGCAAATGAAAACTACCTATCTAGTCAAGGATAAATGAGGCCAGAAGCAACGAACAACAATTCCGGAAACTCCTCATGAGCATATTATAGATTTGGTACTGTTCTGCCCTAAACATAATTTTATAGTTGTTAAACATGCAAAGTGATGCCACCATGTTAAACTAGGCAAATTCTACCCCATTTACATATAAAGTTTGTTAAAAATGGAGCTACGGTTATTTCGCTATGAAGTAAACCATTTTAGCATGGCATAGGAGTAAATTTAACCAAACAGCATTTTAGACATTTTAAACATGGATGAAAATGACATATTATGATACTAGACAAAATTCTAAGCAAGTTTCATATATAATTTATTTAGATCCGATGCATGGTTGTGAAGTTATTAAATGCATGAAACTAGGGGGTTTTCTGTAAAACTGCAATTCCCTGGAAATTAGCTAAATTCACAGAGACTGGAAAAAAAACATCCATGGGCTGAAACTGGTGCAACTCTGGGCCAACGGAGAGAGAGAAAAAAAGGGTGGGGCGCTGGGGTCAGCTCACCCAGTGGGCCTTGGCCCGTCTGGAGGAGAGGTAGGCCGGCCTTGGTGGAGCTGGGCTTGGAGGCAGTTGAGGCCTTGATGGATCCACGCAAGAGAAGTCAACGCGGGCGGGTGCTCGTTCCCGAGCGAACAGAGGCAGAGGCGGCGCTGCGGCTCCAGCGGGGCAGGACGCCGGCGAGGGACTTGGGGCTCCGGCGAGCTGAGAAGTCCGGCAACGACGGGGATGGTCGGGACCCGACGGATCCGGTGCGAAGGAGGTCGAGGAGGCCGAGGTGAAGCGCTGGCGTTCTCCTGTGCTCGATACAGAGCAAGCAGAGGCCAGCGGAACCAGTTTCAGGCGCAGGGGAGGAGCAGGGGACTCCATGGCGAGGGAAAACAAGGGCGACGGCTCGACGGCACGGGACTTGGCGCGGCTGCGGAGCCTTAGGCGACGGACGGGCGACGAGGAGGTCGTCCATGGCGACGGGAACCTGGAGGGGTCTCTGTTACAACGAGACATGGAGAGAGAGGGAAAAACAGGAGGAGAGGAACAGGACAAGGCCGGTCCTCGTCGTGGTCGCCGGCAGTGGGGTCGCCGGAGGGCGCGGCCTGCTGGGTCCTGAGGCGAGCTGGGTCTGGGGGATTGAGCAGACGAGCTCGGTGGGGGTGGATCGATGGGTGGATCGGGAAGGCACAGGAGACTGCCATTTGGGTGGATGGGGAAAAATGAGGTGGATCTGGCGATGATCCCGAGAGGATTTGAAGTGGCGGCGGGCAGGAGGATGGAAGGGACAAGTGGCCTAAAAGCTAGGGTTCGGTCTGATTATATAGGTAGCGGGTTAGAAGAGGCAAGCTTTGGACGCTCCGATCTTAATCGGACGGACGAGAATAAAATAGTTAGGGAGTCCAAATAAGAAAACGGTGATGTTTTGTAGATGTTTGGGGATGATCCGGACCCAACGGTGGCGACTGCCCGGGTCGGGTTTGGAACAACTGCCGGACACACGCGTGAGGGGTTCGATGCATTGATGCAAGGGGGGGCTCAGGAGGGGTTGGTTGTGACTGTGTAGAAGGGCTTGGACTAAGAGGAGAGAAGAGAAAATGGCCCGGCAACAGTTTTCAGAGACCGAAAACGTCCGACGTTTTGACCGGCTATAATGCCGCTATAGTTTAATGGTTGGGCTATCAAACGAACTCCGAATGCGATGAAACCTGACAGGCGGTCTATCTACACTATAATAAGACCACACGTCAACTCTCATCCCATTCCGAGAACATATTCCAGCCACTTAGAAAATAATATTACGGACGTGCCGCGGGCGCGTGCAAGTGTGTCTGGGCTCAGAACGGACAACAGACGAAACTGGGGAAACCCGGATGAACGCAAGTTTTGAAAACATGATGATGCAATGCATATGATGACATGATGAAATGCCACACGCAAGCAAATGACATGGAAACAACAACGAATAACTCGAAGACACCTGACACATCGGTCTCGGGGCGTCACACCTGGACTAAGGGGTCCTCGGGTGTCTGATCTATTGGATATGGCCCGGACTGATGGGCCGTAAGGATACAAAGACCGAAGACTCTACCCGTGTCCGGATAGGAGTCTCCTGGGCGTGGAAGGCAAGCTTGGCGACCAAATATGAAGATTCTTTTCCCTGTAACCGACCTTGTGTAACCCTTGATCCCTCATGTGTCTATATAAACCGGAGGGCTAGGTCCGTAGATAGGCCGAATCCTCATAATCATAGCCAGACTAGACTTTTATGGTTTAGTCATTACGATCTCATGGTAGATCAACTCTTGTAATACTCATATTCATCAAGATCAATCAAGCAGGAAGTATGGTATTACCTCCATAGAGAGGGCCAGAACCTGGGTAAACATTGTGTCCCCTGTCTCCTGTTACCATCAATCCTAGACGCACAGTTCGGGACCCCCTACCCGAGATCCGTCGGTTTTGACACCGACATTGGTGATTTCATTGAGAGTTCCACTATGTCGTCCCCAAAAGGTTTGATGGCTCCTTCAATCATCCACAACGATGCTGTCGTAGGGGAAGTCTTCCTACCCGGACAGATCTTCGTGTTCGGCGGCTTCGCACTGCGGGCCAACTCCCTTGGCCATCTGGAGCAGATCGAAAGCTACGCCCCTCGCCACCAGGTCAGATTTGGAAGCCTAAACTACATCACGGGTATCTGTGGAGACTTGATCTTCAACGGATTCGAGACCATGGCAGCCGCTCCCAGACACCACGATGAACATGACGTAGCTCTGTCGTCGGGCCATACCCAGGAAATCGCACCTAAAACTGCTCTGTCCTTAGATCCAGAGCAGGTCGCGCCATCCGAGGACAGGAAGCTCAACCCCGCCACAGAGGCTGCAGACTCTACGGCGTTGGAGCCACACACAGACTTAACTTCAAGTAACATCTGTGTCTTCGGAGCTACGGGCTCGTTTCCAGTTATAAGGTCCAAACTATGTGCATCCGCGCATGTCGAACATGATCGGTCATCGATCACCGAATTCCACAACGCGGACATCTTCCAGCACTCGCCTCTGGGCGACGTGCTAAACTCGCTAAGAGCATTATCTTTAGCGGGAGGCTCACAGCCGAATTGTGTCCGGCTTGAACCGGAGGATGATGATGGAGAATTTCACTTCCCACCCACCGCCCACTTCACAGCCACCATCGAAGACTTAACTAACATGCTCGATTACGGCTCCGATGATATCGACGGTATGGACGACGATGCCGGAGAAGAAGAGGCCCAGGACCCGCCGTTCACCGGACGCTGGACGACCACTTCCTAGTATGATGTATACATGGTGGATGCACCAAAGGAGAAGAGCGGCGATGACAAAGAAGATCCAGTTGAGGATAAACCTCCTAAGATACAATTGAAATGCCAGCGTTAGCGGCGCCGCTCTAACTCATGCTGCAGTAAAGATAGAAACACCGGCACAGGAGAAGATAACACTCTGGAAGGTTCCGAAGACAACGAAGACCCCGTTGACGCAGCTACCGAACAGGATAAATGGGAAGATGGGCAGGTTAGCCGTGGTAAACTGGCCACACATGAGGACTCAGAGGATAGTAATTATCTTCCGCTCTCCGAGGATGAGACGAGCCTCGACACCGAGGATTTCCTCGTTCCTGGGGAACCTCTTGAGCAAGAGCACTTCAAGCACCAGCTAATAGCCACCGCAAGGAGCCTGAAAAAGAAGCAGCAGCCGCTTCAAGCTGACCAAGATCTGCTCAACGATAAATGGACTAACATCCTAGCATCCGAAGAATACGGCCTCAAGCGCCCGGCCAAAAGCTACCCGAAGCACAAATAACTACCTTAGTTCGACGACGAGGTGCCAGAACACATACCACCATCGCGCAATGTGGCTGACCGACCACCACGTGACCGGGACAAAGCGGCAGCTCAAGCCGAACACCAGCCCGCCCTGCCTCATCGCAAAGGCAGAGGTAAATCAGCTCACGGTCATACATATAACCTTTGACATGACCTGAACAATAAAGCCGGACATACCAGATCGATCTATGGATCGCGAGGACATGCCCCGACACACGACGACGGCCATCTATTCAGACGTGAAAAACCTAGTCATGCGCGGGCTGAAAGCTGCAGACGGACTCCATTGGAGCTACGTCGTGATAAGGCCCGATATAGAGGCGACGCACGCCCTCATTGCTTCACCGACGAAGTCATGGGACATGAATTCCCAGAAGGGTTCAAACCCGTGAAATATAGAATCATATGATGGCACCACAAACCCCGCGGTATGGATCGAAGACTTCATTCACCACATTCATATGGCCCGCGGCGATGACCTTCATGCCATTAAATACCTCCCCCTAAAACTCAAAGGACCAGTACGGCACTGGTTGAACAGCCTACCTGAAAGCTCCGTCGGCAGCTGGGAGGACTTGGAAGAAGCCTAACTAAAAAGAACCAAATAGTCGACTGTCTGGATGCCGAAGCCCTAGCGGCCTTTAAACATAGCATCCGCGACGAATGGCTCGCCCGCCACCTCGGCCAAGAGAAGCCAAAGTCCATGGCGGCCCTCACGGCACTCATGACCCGCTTTTGCTCGGGCGAGGATAGTTCGCTGGCCTGTAGCAAAAACAATGGAAGTGACGCCAGCACCCCTGAAGCTAAAAATAGCAACGACAAGTCTCGACGCAACAGGTACAAGCATCAAAATAACAATGACAACACCAATGATACGGCGGTCAATGCCGGATTCAGTGACTCTAAGCCTGGTCAGCGGAAGAAGTCGTTCAAAAAGAACAATTCGGGTCCATCTAGCCTGGACCGCATACTTGATCGTCTGTGCCAGATTCATAGCACCCTAGACAAACCACCCAATCATACCAACATAGATTGTTGGGTTTTTAAACAGGCCAGCAAGTTAAGTGCCGAAAACAAGGATAAGGGATCTCAAGGCGAAGACGACGATGAGGAGCCCCAGCCGCCGAACACAGGGGCACAAAAGAAGTTCCCTCCTCAGGTCAAAACAGTAAACATGATATATGCTACCCACATCCACAAGAGGGAGCGCAAGCGCGGTCAGGGACGTTTACACGATAGAGCCAATCGCCCCAAAATTTAATCCATGGTCGTGACCTGATCACTTTTGATCGTCGGGATCATCCAACCAGTATCCATCATGGAGGTTCAGCTGCACTGGTCCTGGACCCAATAATTGATGGGTTCCACCTGACGCGAGTCATGATGGACGGTGGCAGTAGCATTAACTTGCTCTATCATGATACAATGCGCAAAATGGGCATTAACCCATCGCGAATCAAGCTGACAAAGACCACCTTTAAAGGAGTCATACCGGGTGTAGAGGCCCGCTGCACAGGCTCAATCACACTAGAGGTTGTCTTCGGGTCTCCGAACAACTTCTGAAGTGAGGAGTTACTCTTCAATATCGTCCCCTTTCGCAGCGGCTACCATGCACTGCTTGGATGGACCACATTTGCTCGATTCAATGTGGTGCCACACTATGCTTATCTCGAGCTCAAGATGCTCGGACCGCGCAGCGTCATAACAGTCAATGGAAACACAGAATGCTCCCTCCGCACCGAGGAGCACACCGCTGCCTTAGCGGCAGAGGTACAGGGCGGCCTTGTCAAGCAAAACCTCAATTCGGTAGCCGACCCCTCAGACACTGTCAAGAGAGTCCGAACCATCCCACAGAAGGACAGCTCGGCTCGTCAAGAGCTTGACGAGCAATTTGGCCTCCGTCCCCATCCTGACCAGGTGGCAGCCATCGTACCGCGCGTACATAATTACGCACTAAAAATACCATGGACCCGGATGGAGGCATAATCAGCTTGTGATTCGCAATATGGCTCGACCTCTCCAGACACTCAAACTTTCACTATTTCCCTTTTTTCTTTTGTTTTTCCTTTTTTACAGGCCTTTCCTGGCGGCTTGACCATCGATTCTTTTTGAAGGATAAAAACACCAAGACACCAAGAAGCATGGACGTACTGGGAAACTCTTAGGTGGTCTCTTTAACGATCCCTTTACCTATCTTCAGGACCCATACGCAGCTCTCTCTTGGTGAAGGCGTAGTAAATAGACTTTCTCCTTATTGCACTACTTGTATAAATGTGCTATAACACACCAATGAAATTATAATAGGAACAGTTTGCGGCCCAAATTTTCACGACTCTAGCTTACCACTGGTTCTTCATTTTTCTTTCTTTTTGCCTTTTCCTTTCTGGTAATTCTATCAGATAACACCCGTACACTCGGGTGCGTTTCAATTTGCCAGGGGCTTCATAGCGCCCCACAACATGGCAACAAATGTCCGAACACTTTTATAGTATAGTCCGGCACCCCGAATTTAGCATATATGCATTGGCTCTGAATCATGTCTTTGGTCAATAGTTGGGTTGCCCAGCTCCTGTGACATAATGTGTAATAACAGCCTATAATGCAATAAATATCGATATAAAAGCATGATGCAAAATGGACATATCAACTCCCCCACGCTTAGACCTCGCTTGTCCTCAAGCGAAAGCCGAAATCGAAAAATATGTCCACATGTTTAGAGATAGAGGTGTCGATAAAAATAAAATATGGACATGAGGGCATCATGATCGTTCTTAGAACAACAATTTATATAATTCTTTTCATGTGATCTCTTATGCTAGAGTAATAATTCAATCACAATTTCAAGTATGAATGATAAACTTCATTGAAAACTAACAAACTATAATCTCAGTCATTGGAGCAATTGCAATTTATCATAACATAGGAAAGAGTCAATATAAGAGCTATTCAGCAAGTCCACATACTCAACTATCATATAGTCTTTCACAATTGCTAACACTCACGCTATACTTATGGGTATGGAGTTTTAATCGGACACAGAGAAAGATAGGGGCTTATAATTTTTCCTCCCAACATATTACCTCAAGGGTAATGTCAACAATAATAGTTCATGAAAACTCACATACAATTAGCCATATATACCAGGATCTTTCAAACATGTTGTGCTTGCCAAAAGATAAAATGTAAAAAGGAAGGGTGAAGATCACCATGACTCTTATGTAAGGTAGGAGATAAAGGTAAAAGATAGGCCCTTCGCAGAGGGAAGCAGAGGTTGCCATGCGCTATTATGGTTGGATGCACAAAATCTTAATGCAAAAGAACGTCACTTTATATTGCCATTTGTGATATGGACCTTTATTATGCAGTCTGTCACTTTTATTTCTTCCATATCACACGATCGTATAAAGCTTATTTCCTCCACACCAATCAATCATACATATATAGAGAGCAATTTTTATTGCTTGCACCGATGACAACTTACTTGAAGGATCTTACTCAATCCATAGGTAGATATGGTGGACTCTCATGGCAAAACTGGTTGGATTTGGCTAGCATGAGGGGGAAAGGCAAGCTCAACCATGTTGGATGATCCATGACAATATAATTTATCTCAGATGTAAGAAAACATAACCCATTACGTTGTCTTCCTTGTCCAACGTCAACTCTTTAGCATGTCATATTTTAATGAGTGCTCACAATCATAAAAGATGTCCAAGATACTATATTTATATGTGAAGACCTCTCTTTCTTTATTACTTCCTATTAATTGCAACAATGACCAAAACTATGTTTGTCAACTCCCAACAACTTTTAATCATCGTACTCTTTCTATGTGAGCCCATTACTCTCCATAAGATCCATATGATCTCTTTGTTTCTTTTTATTCTTTTTCTCTTTTCTTTTATTCACTCAAGATCATGGCAAAATAAACAAGCCCTTGACTCAACACTAATCTTTATTATATATAGCTCACGGACTCGATTACAGAGAAGGATCATAAAGCAAAGCTCACAACTAGATCATACTAAGAACTTTTATTCTACTAGATCAAGATATTATCAAAAGGATCGAACAAAGAAAAGCGGTAAAGATAAAAGTGATGGTGATACAATACCGAGGCACTCCCCCAAGCTTGGCGGTTGCCAAGGGGAGTGCCCATACCCATGTGATTATGTCTCCTTTGTTGGTGAAGAATATGGTGGTGATGATGGGTAGTCGCACATCGAGCGTAGGAGGTCTTCCAACTTGCGGATAATGCCCTTGAGTGCGATGATATGCTCCTTCAACAAAATATTTTCACGTGTGAGATACTTGTTTTGTATACGAGCTAGCTCAATCATCTTGAAAGCTTCGATCTTAGTTGGGGTAAGAAGATTGTGATCAAGTTGAACGAGGTCTTCTATTGCCGGAACTTGGTCTTCCGTGGCCTTCTTGATCCCTTCATCCTTGTTGATCTCCATGGGATCTTCTCTCTTCAGCTCTATCTTCATTAGCCAAGCGTCGTTGCCCTCATTGTTGAAGGAGGAGGGAGACGACATGATGCTTAGCTTTGACAACCATGGTAGAAAACAGCTCAAAACAAGAACAAGAGATTTTTACGTGATACGGTGGCGAAAACCATCGGGAGGTTATATAATGAAATTTTACCGACCAAAATACGCATCATGTAAGAAAACGGAGTCCGGAGAGCACACGAGGTGCCCACGAGGTAGGGGGCACGCCTGGGGGGGTAGGGCGTGCCCTCCACCCTCATGGAGGCCTCGTGTCCTTCTCGGACTGCTTCTTATTTTTCTATTTTTCTAAATATTCCAAGACGGAGAAATATTGTCATAAAAACTGTTTTGGAGTTGGTTTACTTACTGTACCACATACCTATTCCTTTTCGGAGTCTGAAACGTTCCGAAAAGTGTCCCTTATGTATTCCTCCGGGGTTACGGTTTCAATAACATTGGTTTCAACATTTATAGGATTACCTGAGATATAATGTTTAATTCTTTGACCGTTCACCACCTTCGGATTTGTGCCTTCGAAGTTGTTAATTTTTATGGCACCGGAATGATAGAACTCCTCGATAACGTAAGGACCTTCCCATTTAGAGAGAAGTTTTCCTGCAAAAAATATTAAATGAGAGTTGTATAATAATACATAATCACCTACATTAAACTCACACTTTTGTATTCTTTTGTCATGCCATCTTTTAACCTTTTCTTTAAATAATTTGGCATTCTCATAGGCTTGGGTTCTCCATTCATCACGTGAGCTAATGTCAAATAACCTCTTCTCACCGGCAAGTTTGAAAGCATAGTTGAGCTCTTTAATAGCCGAATAAGCCTTATGTTCTAGTTCAAGAGGTAAGTGACATGCTTTTCCATAAACCATTTTATACGGAGACATACCCATAGGATTTTTATATGCAGTTCTATAGGCCCATAATGCATCATCAAGTTTCTTGGACCAATTCTTTCTAGATCTATTAACAGTCTTTTTCAAAATTAATTTGAGTTCTCTGTTGCTCAATTCTACTTGACCACTAGACTGTGGGTGATAAGGTGATGCAATTCTATGATTAACATCATATTTAGCAAGCATTTTACGGAAAGCACCATGAATAAAATGTGAACCACCATCAGTCATTAAATATCTAGGGACTCCAAACCTTGGAAAAAGAAGTTCTTTAAGCATTTTAATAGAAGTGTTATGATCAGCACTACTAGTTGGAATAGCTTCTACCCACTTAGTAACGTAATCAACAGCAACTAAAATATGTGTGTATCCATTAGAGGCAGGAAAAGGTCCCATATAATCAAAACCCCAAACATCAAATGGTTCAATAACAAGTGAATATTTCATAGGCATTTCTTGACGTCTACTAATATTACCAATTCTTTGACATTCATCACAAGACAAGACAAACTTACGGGCATCCTTGAAGAGAGTAGGCCAATAAAAACTGGATTGCAATACCTTGTTTGCAGTTCTATCTGCAGCGTGGTGTCATCCATAAGCTTCGGAGTGACACTTGCGTAGGATCTATTCCTGTTCATGCTCAGGTACACAACGTCTAATAACACCATCTACTCCTTTATAAAGATGTGGGTCATCCCAAAAGTAATGTCTCAAATCATAGAAAAACTTTTTCTTTTGCTGGTATGTGAAACTAGGTGGTATAAATTTAGCAACAATATAATTAGCATAATCAGCATACCATGGAGCAGTATGAGAAGCATTTATGACATTTAATTGTTCATCAGGAAAGCTATCATCAATAGGTAGTGGGTCATCAAGCACATTCTCTAACCTAGACAAGTTGTCCGCAACGGGGTTCTCAGATCCCTTTCTATCAATAATATGCAAATCATATTCTTGTAGCAAGAGAGCCCATCTAATAAGTCTAGGTTTAGCATCTTTCTTTTCCATGAGATATTTAATAGCAGCATGATCGGTGTGAATAGTTACTTTAGAATCAACAATATAAGGTCTGAAATTATCACAAGCAAGTACAACTTCTAAGAATTCTTTTTCAGTAGTAGCATAATTTCTCTGAGCATTGTCTAGAGTTTTCCTAGCATATTGAATAACATTTAATTTCTTATCAACTCTTTGCCCGAGAACAGCACCTACAGCATAATCACTAGCATCACACATAATTTCAAAAGGTAAATTCCAAACAGGTGGCTGAATAATAGGTGCAAAGATCAATGCTTTCTTAAGTATTTCAAATGCTTCTACACAATCATCATAAAAAACAAATGGTATATATTTTTGTAATAAATTAGTCAGAGGCCGAGAAATTTTGGAGAAGTCCTTAATGAACCTCCATTAAAACCCGGCATGACCAAGGAAACTTCTTTACCTTTGATGTCCTTGGGACATGGCATCTTTTCAATAACATCAACCTTGGCTTTATCAACCTCAATACCTCTTTCAGAAACATTATGCCCCAAGACAATACCTTCATTAACCATAAAGTGGCACTTTTCCCAATTCAAGACAAGATTAGTTTCTTCACATCTCTGCAAAACTCGAAAAAGGGTTCTCAAGCAATCATCAAAAGAGGATCCATAGACAGAAAAATCGTCCATGAAAACCTCACAAATCTTTTCACAAAAGTCAGAGAATATAGCCATCATGTATCTTTGAAAGGTAGCAGGTGCATTACATAAACCAAAAGGCATACGTCTATAAGCAAAAGTACCAAAAGGGCAAGTAAAAGTAGTCTTTGATTGATCATTGGCTGACACGGGTATTTGAGAGAAACCAGAATAACCATCTATAAATCAAAAATGTGTATGTTTGGATAATCTTTCTAGCATTTGATCGATAAAAGACAAGGGGTAATGATCTTTTTAGTTGCTTTATTTAATTTGCGGAAATCAATTACGATCCTATAACCTGTAATAATTCTTTGTGGGATCAACTCATCTTTATCATTAGGAACGACAGTAATACCTCCCTTCTTAGGGACACAATGGAGAGGACTTACCCACTGACTATCAGCAACGGGATAAATTATACCTGCCTCAAGAAGCTTTAGTATTTCCTTTCTTACCACTTCCTTCATCTTAGGATTCAGCCGTCGTTGATGATCACGAACTGGTTTGGCATCTTCCTCCAAATTTATTTTGTGTTGACATAGAGTGGGACTAATGCGCTTAAGATCATCAAGAGTATATCAAATAGCAGCGCGGTGCTTCCTCAGTGTTTTCAATAGTCTTTCTTCTTCATGCTCTGAAAGGTTAGCACTAATAATAACAGGATATATCTTTTTCTCATCAAGATAAGCATATTTAGGAGTATCAGGTAACTGTTTGAGCTCAAACACGGGATCACCCTTGGGTGGAGGAGGATCCCCTAGGATTCCAACAGGCAAATTGTGTTTCAGGATGGGTTCCTATTTAAAGAATACTTCATCTATTTCCCTTCTTTCATTCATAAACATATCATTTTCTTGGTCCAGCAAATATTGTTCTAAAGGATCACTAGGAGGTGTGGCAATAGAAGCAATACCAATAATTTCATTTTTACTAGGCAATTCCTCTTCATGGTGTTGTCTATGAAATTTAGAGAAATTAAACTCATGAGACATATCACCTAGACCAATAGTAACAACATCCTTTTTGCAATCTATCTTATCATTAACAGTGTTCAAGAAGGGTCTACCAAATATAATGGGACAAAAGCTATCTTGTGGGGAACCAAGAACAAGAAAATCAGCAGGATATTTAGTTTTCCCACACAAGACTTCAACATCTCTAACGATTCCCATTGGTGAAATAGTATCTCTATTGGCAAGCTTAATTGTGACATCAATATCTTCTATCTCAGCGGGTGCAATATCATGCATAATTTCTTTGTATAAGTCAAAAGGTATAGCACTAGCACTGACACCCATATCACATTGGCCATGATAACAATGATCTCCTGTTTTAACAGAAATAACAGGCATGCCTACCAAAGATCTAGGTTTATCTTAGCACAAGGTTTAGCAATTCTAGCAGTCTCATCATGGAAATGAATAACATGCCCATCAATATTATCCGACAAGAGATCTTTAACAATAGCAATGTTAGGTTCAACTTTAATTTTCTCAGGAGGTGTATAAGTTCTAATATTGCTTTTACGAACCACAGTTGAAACTTTATCCTAACAGGGAAAGGTGGTTTCTCAACATAAAAAGTAGGAACAATAGGATCATTATAAGTTATAGTCTTTTGTTCAACTTTAATAGGTGCAGCTACTTTTACTTCTATGGGAGGATGATATTTAAACGACTTCTCCCTAGGGAGATCAACATGAGTAGCAAAAGATTCACAGAAAGAAGCTACTATCTCAGAGTCAAGTCCATATTTAGTGCTAAATTTACAGAAAACATCGATATCCATAAAAGATTTAACACAATCAAACTTAGGGGTCATACCTGACTCCTTACCTTTGTCGAGGTCCCAATCTTCAGAGTTGCGTTTAATTCTTTCCAATAAATCCCATTTGAATTCAATAGCCTTGATCATAAAAGAGCCAGCACAAGAAGTATCGAGTGTGGTGCGATTGTTATCAGAAAGCCAACATTAAAATTTTGAATAATCATTTCTCTTGAGAGCTCATGATTGGGGCATGAATATAACATTGATTTAAGCCTCCCCCAAGCTTGAGCGATACTTTCTCCTTCGCGAGGCCAGAAATTATATATATAATTGCAATCACGATGAACAAGATGCATAGGATAAAACTTCTAATGAAATTCCAATTTCAATCGTTTGTAGTTCCATGACCGCGTATCATCACATAGCCTATACCATGTCGATGCATCTCCCTTCAAAGATAAAGGGAAGACCTTCTTCTTAATAACATCTTCGGGTACACCTGCAAGCTTAAATAATCTACAAATTTCATCCACATATATTAGGTGCTCATCAGGATGAATTGTTCTATCTCCTGCAAAAGGATTAGCTAGCAGTTTTTCTATCATACTCGAAGGAATTTCAAAGCAGACATTTTCATTTTCATTTTCAATAGGTTCAGTAGGTTGAGGAGCAACTCTTTGATCTATTGGCCGGGGTGAAGATACCACGAACAAGCCCCTTAGAGGATTACTTTCCATTGTAACAAGTGACAGTAAATTTCAGCACAGTATATAAATTTTTCCTTACAAAATTCCACCTACCAAAGGCGCTTCACTCCCTGGCAACGGCGGCAGAAAAGAGTCTTGATGACCCACAAGTATAGGGGATATATCATAGTCCTTTCGATAAGTAAGAGTGTCGAACCCAACAAGGAGCAGAAGGAAATGATAAGCGGTTTTCAGCAAGTTATTCTCAACAAGCACAGAAATAATAGGTAACAGATAGTTTTGTTATAGGATAATTTGTAACGAGTAACAAGTAACAAAAGTAAATAAAGTGAGTAACAAGTAAAAAAAGTAAATAAAGTGCATCAAGGTGGCCCAATCCTTTTTGTAGCAAATGACAAACCTGGACAAACTCTTATATGATGTAAAGCGCTCCCGAGGACACATGGGAATATCATCAAGCTAGTTTTCATCACGTTCATATGATTCGTGTTCGGTACTTTGATAATATGGTATGTGGGTGGACCGGTGCTTGGGTACTGCCCTTACTTGGACAAGCATCCCACTTATGATTAACCTCTATTGCAAGCATCCGCAACTACAACAAAAGTATTAAGGTAAACCTAACCATAGCATGAAACATATGGATCCAAATCAGCCCCTTACGAAGCAACACATAAACTAGGGTTTAAGCTTATGTCACTCTAGCAACCCATCATCTACTTATTACTTCCCAATGCCTTCCTCTAGGCCCAAATAATAGTGAAGTGTCATGTAGTCGACGTTCACATAACACCACTAGAGAGAGACAACATACATCTCATCAAAATATCGAACGGATACCAAATTCACATGGCTACTAATAGCAAGACTTCTCCCATGTACTCAGGAACAAACGTAACTAATCACAAAGCATATTCATGTTCATAATCAAAAGGGTATTAATATGCATATAGGATCTGAACATATGATCTTCCAACAAATAAACCAACTAGCATCAACTACAAGGAGTAATTAACACTACTAGCAACCCACAGGTACCAATCCTAGACTTGGAGACAAGAATTGGATACAAGAGATGAACTATGGTTTTGAGAGGAGATGGTGCTGGTGAAGATGTTGATGGAGATTGCCCTCTCCCGATGAGAGGAGCATTGGTGATGACGATGGCGATGATTTTCCCCTCCCGGATGGAAGTTTCCCCGGCAGAATAGCTCCACTAGAGCCCTAGATTGGTTCCGCCAAGGTTCCACCTCGTGGCGGCAGAGTCTCGTCCGGGAAGATGGCTTATGATTTTTTCCTCATTGAAAGACTCCATATAGAAGAAGATGGTCATCGGAGGGCCACCAGGGGGCCCACGAGGTAGGGGCACGCCCAGGGGGTAGGGCGCACCCCCCACCCTCGTGGGAAGGGTGTGGCCCCCTGGTGAACTTCTTGCGCTCAGTATTTATTATATATTCTGAAAATGACCTCCATTAAGTTTCAGGACTTTTGGAGCTGTGCATAATAGGTCTCTAATATTTGCTCCTTTTTCAGCCCAGAATCCCAGCTGCCGGCATTCTCCCTCTTTATGTAAACCTTGTAAAGTAAGAGCGAATAGGCATAAATATTGCGACATAATGTGTAATAACAGCCCATAATGCAATAAATATCGATATAAAAGCATGATGCAAAATGGACGTATCAGGGGGCGTCGCTCCGGACTGCTGTCGACGTCCCATGCGGAACTGCCCACGAGAGTGCCTTTCCCCTTCTTGGGCACCTCCGCCTCCAGAAGTGTGGAGGTCGCCCTCTTCTTCCTCCCCTATTAGGGGGAGAATCGCTCTCCTCCTCCTCCTCATCATCATCGTCTTCGGCGGCAGAGGAGCGGGTCTTGTCTTCGGACGTTCCGTCCGAAGAGCCCTTGCGGTGGGCGCCACTTCGGACCCCCTTGGCTTTCCCCTTGGCCTTCTTCTTCGGCGCCTTATAGGGCGCCGGCACCAGTATTTTCGCTAGACGCGGGATGACTGGTTCTTCAGGCGGCGGAGCCAGACACTGGATCCGCTTCGCTCTCTTCATCCATTCCTGAAGAAGCAATGATGATAAAAGTTCAGATATCATCCTTGAAATAAACAAGTAGAGGATGCGCTAAAAACTTACCACGCTGGCGGGGTGGTTAATGTCATGCCCGCAGTCCGAGTCTGTGGCTGGCGTTGTCTCGTTGCCCTTGAAGAGCAACTTCCAGGCGTCTTCGTGAGTGGTTTCGAAGAGCCTCTTCAGGGTATGGTGCTTCTTCGGATCGAACTCCCAAAAAGGGAGACTTCGGCTTTGGCACGGGAGAATCCAGCGAACTACCATCACCTGGATTATGTCGACGAGCTTGATATCTTTGTCCACCATGCTTTGTGCGTGCTCGTGCTGAGGTGTATCAGTGGCGACCGCGACGTGCTCAGCTGTTTGCGCGCAGGGAGGAGGTGCCATTGGGTGCCATGGTGGCGTCGACGATAGCTGGACCGAGCAAGGTTGATGCATCAGTACAGTTCTGAAGATGGAGCGATGGTAGTTGGCTGCGGCGGCCTATGAGAGCACGCCGGACCGGTGAGACCCATGCCCGGCAGGCATCCTGGATGGGACCTCTGGTCTTAGATGTTAGGTTTGGCTGCGATGTCTGTTTGGTATTAGGCCCAGGCTATCTTCGCCCCTTCATCAATTGGATGGGTGTAGCGACAGTTTGTTGCTTAGACGGCGACTTTTGTCTTACTATTGTATTAGTTTGTAAAGTCTTGTGAGAATAATTAATAAAGTGTCCGTATGCATCGCCCAAATGCAGAGGCCGGGGGTCATCCTCCTTTTCTAAAAAAATGCTTTGGACGTGCGTCTACAGCGCTATCAGCTCATCTGACGAAGACCAATTCCGGCTCTTCTCAACCCAGGAGGTAAGCCGCATTGGAACACCGGAGTTGAATTCAGAAGCTGCCGCCCAGTTTGCGCCGCGGGTTTCTGTGATGTAGAACCATTGTTTCTGCCATTCCTTGACAGTCTCCACGAAAGTGCCTTTCGGCCAGGAGACATTGGTCAGCTTACTCACCATGGTGCCTCCGCACTCCGCGTGCTGGCCATCCACCACCTTCGGATTCATGTTGAAGACCTTGAGCCATAGCCCGGAGTGGGGTTGAATGCGGAGGAAGGCCTCACACACGACGATGAACGCCAAGATGTTGAGGAAAGAGTTCGGGGATAGATCATGGAAGTCTATCCCGTAATAGTACATTAGCCTGCGGACGAAAGGGTGGAGTGGAAACCCTAGCCTGCAAAAGAAATGACGGATGAATACCACCCTCTCATTGGGCTTTGGTGTGGGGATGACTTGCCCCTGGGTTGGAAGACGGTGGGCGATTTCCTTGACTAGGTACTCAGCCGTCCGAAGCTCAGTAATGTCCTTCTCCTTGACGGAGGAGACCATCCACTTGCCTTGACCTCCGGATCTGGACATGGTTGAGTGCTTGCCCGAGTGGGAAGAAGATGAGAACTTGGGCGCTGGAGCTCAAGAGTGGAAGGGCAAAGGAAGAGAGAAGGCGTGGGAGAAGAAGGGGAATCCTTATCCCCTTATAAAGGCAGTGAATATCGAATGCCACCCCACTCGCCATAAAACTCGCCTATTCCCAAGGGCTATGTAAACGGCACGGTTGGGTTACCCACGCCCGCATTGATGAAAATCCCGCAATAAGGGGACACGGTCTCTGCTTTGACAAGACGTGCCAATGGAAACCGCATCTCGAAGCGCGGAATGGCAGACAAAACTGTTTGATGTAGTGACCGAACAGACATGATGTCATGTTACAAAAAGTTGTCAGCAAATGGGACTCGTGAAATATTATATTCCTTGTGGTCTTGTGTGGTACTTGTGTTGCAGATCTGGACACCTTCGTTTTATCCGAAGACTATCCTGGAGTATTCGGAAAGTAGAACCCGCCTTGGAATGTCGAAGACAGTCAGCGCGCCGGACACATCGTCATTGAAGCCTGGTTCAGGGGCTACTGAGGGAGTCCTGGACTAAGGGGGCATCGGGTGTTTGATATATTGGATATGGGCCGGACTGATGGGTAGTGAGGGAGTCCTGGATTAGGGGGTGTCCGGATAGCCGGACTATAACTTCGGCCGGACTCCTGGACTATGAAGATACAAGATTGAAGACTTCGTCCCGTGTCCGGAAGGGACTTTCCTTGGCGTGGAAGGAAAGCTTGGCGATACGGAAATGTAGATCTCCTACCATTGTAACTGACTCTGTGTAACCCTAGCCCTCTCCGGTGTCTATATAAACCGAAGGGTTTTAGTCCGTAGGGCGAACAACAATCATACCATAGGCTAGCTTCTAGGGTTTAGCCTCCTTGATCTCGTGGTAGATCTACTCTTGTAATACCCATATCATCAATATCAATCAAGCAGGATGTAGGGTTTTACCTCCATCAAGAGGGCCCGAACCTGGGTAAAAAGATCGTGTCCCTTGTCTCCTGTTACCATCCGCCTAGACGCGCAGTTCGGGACCCCCTACCCGAGATCCGCCAATTTTGACACCGACATTGGTGCTTTCATTAAGAGTTCATCTGTGTCGTCACTTTTAGGCCCGATGGCTCCTCTGATCATCAACGACGATGCGATTCAGGGTGAGACTTTTCTCCTTGGACAGATCTTCGTATTTGGCGGCTTTGCACTGCGGGCCAATTCGCTTGGCCATCTGGAGCAGATTGAAAGCTACGCCCCTACCCATCAGGTCAGATTTGGAAGTTTGAACTACACGGCCGACCTCCACGGAGACTTGATCTTCGACGGGTTCGAGCCGCAGCCGAGTGCACCGCACTATCACGATGGGCATGATCTAGCTCTGCCATCGAACAGTGCCCTGGAGGCCGCACCCGCATCAGCTCCGACCCTTAATTCGGAGCCAACTATGCCAATCGAGGAAGGGTGGTTGGACACCGCCTCGGGGGCTGCAATCTCTATGGCGATCGAGCCGAACACCAGCCCTTATTCTCTGCGAAGCCTGTGACTCCAAGGAGCCGGACTCCTCTCCAAACTCCGAGCCCTCAGCGCCCCTACCGATCGAACCCGAGTGGGCGCCGATCATGGAGTTCACCGCCGCGGACATCTTACAGCACTCGCCCTTCGGCGATATTCTCAATTCACTAAAGTCTCTCTCTCTCTTTATCAGGAGAGCCCTGGCCGGACTATGGTCAGCAAGGTTGGGATGCGGATGATGAAGAAATTCAAAGCCCACCCACCACCCACTTCGTAGCCACTGTCGATGATTTAACCGACATGCTCGACTTCGACTCCGAAGACATCAACGGTATGGACGCCGATGCAGGAGACGATAAAGAACCAGCGCCTATAGGGCACTGGAAAGCTACCTCGTCGTATGATATATACATGGTGGACACCCCAAAAGAAGGCAATGGCGATGGAACAGCAGAGGATGACCCCTCCAAGAAGCAGCCTAAGCGCCAACGTCAGCGGCGCCGCTCTAAATCCCGCCAAAGAAAAAAACGGTGATTCCGGCACGGGAGATAATAACACCCCGGACAGTGCCGAAGACAACCACCTCTAGCAAGATTCAGCACAGGAGGATGGAGAAGCCAGCCCTCATGAGAGAGTGGCAGATAGAGAGGTCGAGGACAATAATTATATGCCTCCCACCGAAGACGAGGAAAGCCTCGACGACGATGAATTTGTCGTGCCGGAGGATCCCGTCGAACAAGAGAGTTTCAAATGCATGCTTATGGCCACAGCGAGCAGCCTCAAGAAAAAATAGCAACAGCTTAGAGCTGATCAAGATTTTCTAGCCGACAGATGGACTGAAGTCCTTGCGGCCGAAGAGTATGAACTCGAACGCCCTTCTAAGAGCTACCCAAAGCGCAGGTTGCTACCCCGATTAGAGGAGGAAGCACCTAAACCTACATCACCAGCGCATGATGCGGCCGACCGGCCACCCCGTGGTCGCGACAGAGAGGCCTCCTGGCCCTCCACTCAAGCCGCACCCCGGCGCCGCTCAAAAAATACCAAGGCACGGGAAAATGCGCCAGACCTGCGAGATATATTGGAGGACAAGGCAAGGCAAACAAGATCGATCTACGGATCGCGTGGGCGCCCCACGGCACGAGACGGTAATTGTCACTCCGGATAAAGTAAATCCGGCCGCGCCGAACATAGTAGACAAAGCTCATTTGAGCTGCGTCGTGATATAGTCCAATACAGAGGTGCCGCACACCCACTATGCTTCCCAGATGAAGTAATGGATCATCAAATCCCCGAGGGTTTCAAACCAGTGAACATCAAATCATACGATGGCACAACAGATCCTGCGGTATGGATCGAGGACTATCTCCTTCATATCCACATGGCCCACGGTGATGACCTACACGCCATCAAATACCTCCCACTCAAGCTTAAAGGACCAGCTCGGCATTGGCTTAACAGCTTGCTAGCAGAATCAATTTGTTGTTGGGAGGACCTGGAAACCGCATTCCTCGACAATTTCTAGGGCAATTATGTGTGACCACCAGACGCCGATGACCTTAGCCACATAATTCAGCAGCCAGAGGAATCAGCTAGACAATTCTGGACACGGTTTCTAACCAAGAAAAATCAAATCGTCGATTTTCCGGACGCAGAGGCCCTAGCATCCTTGAAGCATAACATCCGCGACGAGTTGCTTGCACGGCACCTAGGACAGTAAAAGCCGAAATCTATGGCAGCCCTCATGACACTTATGACCCGCTTTTGCGCAGGAGAAGACAGTTGGCTAGCTCGCAGCAATAACATGACCAAGAGCCCTGGTAATTCGGATACCAAGGACAGCAGTGGCAGGTCGCTTCGCAACAAGCAAAAGCGCCGCATTAACAACGACAATGCTGAGGATACGGTAGTTAATGCCGGATTCAGAGGCTCTAAACCTGGTCAGCGGAAAAATGCATTCAAAAGAAATACTCTGGGGCCGTCCAGTTTGGACCGAATACTCGACCGCTCATGCTAGATACATGGCACCCCCGAAAAACCGGCCAATCACACCAACAGGGATTGTTGGGTGTTCAAGCAGGTAGGCAAGTTAAATGCCGAAAGCAGAGACAAGGGGCTGCATAGCGATGACGAAGAGGAGCCTTGGCCGCCGAACAACAGTGGACAGAAAGGTTTTCCCCCACAAGTGCGGACGGTGAACATGATATACGCAACCCACGTCCCCAAGAGGGAACGGAAGCATGTGCTAAGGGACGTATACGCGATGGAGCCAGTCGCCCCAAAGTTCAACCCATGGTCTTCCTGCCCGATCACTTTTTATCGAAGGGACCACCCCACTAGCATCCGTCATGGCGGATTCGCCGCATTGGTTCTAGACCCAATTATTGACGGATTTTACCTCACTAGAGTCCTTATGGACGGCGGCAGCAGCCTGAACCTGCTTTACCAGGATACAGTGCGGAAAATGGGCATCGATCCCTCGAGGATTAAACCCACTAAAACGACCTTTAAAGGCGTCATACCAGTTGTAGAGGACAACTATACAGGCTCAGTTACACTTGAAGTGGTCTTCGGATCTTCGGATAATTTCCGAAGCGAGGAGGTAATCTTCGACATAGTCCCGTTCCGCAGTGGCTATCACGCACTGCTCGGGCGAACCACATTTGCCAAGTTCAATGCGGTGCCGCATTACGCATACCTCAAGCTCAAGATGCCAGGCCCTCAAGGCGTCATCACGGTCAATGGAAACACCGAACGCTCTCTCCGAATGGAGGAGCATACGGCGGCTATCGCAGCGGAAGTACAAAGCAGCCTCTCAAGGCAATTCTCCAGTCCGTCCATTAAACGTCTGGACACCGTCAAGCGCGCCTAGAGTAGCCTACAACAAGACCGCCTGGCACATTCCGAGCAAGCGTAGCAATGCGGCCCCAACCCCTTCCCTCGCGAACTTGTGAAACCAGTGTTGCGCATACATAACTACGCTCTGGAAATACCATGGGCACAGGGGGAGGGGCACCATCACGGCACACCCAAAACGCGGCTTAAACCGCACTAGGGGCTGCCGATTTCTTAATTTTCTCTTATTTTCAGGACTCCATTCTTCAGAAGGCTTGTCCGGCAGTACAATTCCCACACAAACGATACAACCAGGGAAGCAGAAAGCTAGGCCGCACTATGGAGCTCTAAGGTGGTCTCTATAACGAGCAGTATACCTGTTTCACATACCATTCCGCAGCTCACCCCTGGAAAGGGCATGTTAAATAGTCCCATCTTTTGCTTATTGCACTATTTGTATCGTTCTGCTTTGATCGCAGCTTTTTTAAATAAACAATGCATAGCTTCCGTCTATTATTGCATTACTTTTTTTACGAATATATGTTCATTAATGACATGTTGCACCCGTACACTTCGGTACGGCCAATACGCCAGGGGCTTAAGTACCCCACAATATGGTGTGAGAAGTCCGAACACTTTCACAACTGTGGCACCCCGAACTTATAGCATTATATGCATTGGCTCTGAATCATGTCTTGGGTCAATAGTTGGGTTTGCCCGGCTCCTATGTTTTGGTACCTTACGTTCCGTTATATCGGCTAAGGTAGCACTAGGAGAACTACTACGATTGTGCCCCAGTTGAGCTGGGCTAAGCACCTCAATAGAGAAAGCTAAAACTGACCGTCATGATGAGGCGAGAGCTGGTCGCTGTTCGAGAGGTTTTCGAGTCCCTAAAGACTTATGCCGCTTAGAGCGAGGAGTCGGCTTTGTCCGGCCTAGGCATGGATAGCGCCCCGAACTCGGTATTCCGAACACTAGGGGCTTCGCCGAAATTTAAAATTATAGAATTCTATGGCCAAGTGAGAATGTTCAAGCATTGTAGTCCGACTGCGTTGTTCGTTGTGTTGAGCGCCTCCCTCGAAGGACCCAAGAATGGGAAAAAGAGCGCTCATGTTTATCCCGAACACCCCAGCACTCGTGGCATGGGGGAAGAAGCCGACGACTCGCCATCTCTCATATTTGATAAACGGCCGCATAGAAGGTAATATTTTAAATTCAAAAGCGTTGCTTAGCGCATATGAACAAGTTTTCAGCTTACAGGATCACAAATGCAAGATTACTCAAAAATTACATGTTTGGAGCATTCATCCGCTATAAAGTTGGCACCCTTCAGGACGCCCTCATAATACGCTTCCGGGACGCGATGCTGCTTGCCCGGCGGCGGCCCGTCCTTCACCAACTTCTCTGCATCCATCTTGCCCCAGTGCACTTTAGCACGGGCAAGCGCCCTACGGGCACCTTCGATGCAGACGGAGCACTTGATTACTTCAAGCCGTGGACAGGCATCCACCAGCCGCCTCACCAGCCCGAAGTAGCTCCCAGGCAGAGCCTCTCCAGGCCAAAGCCGAACTACGAGGCCCTTTATGGCCTGTTCGGCCACCTTGTGGAGCTCGACCATTTGCTTCAGCTGGTCGCTCAAAGGCACCAGGTGTCCGGCCTCAGCATATTGAGACCAGAACACCTTCTCCATCGAGCTCCCCTCCTCGGATCGGTAGTAGGCGTCAGCAGTAGACACACTACGGGGCAAATCTGTGAATGCTCCTAGAGATCTCTGGACTCGGGTAAGTAACAAGTAATTCACTTTCACGTGCTTGCTTTGCATAATGAATGCCTTACCCGCCGCTATCTTCTTCATCACTTTAATTTCTTGGAGGGCTTTTTGGGCTTCGGCCTTGGCAGACTTCACGCTTTCGAGGGCTGCCGCAAGCTCGGACGCTTGCGTCTTTGAGTCAAGCTCCAAACTCTCGTGTTTTTTCACGAGAGCCTGGAGCTCTTTCTGCACCTCCTCCACCCGCGCCTCCTGCTTCCCTCTCTCTGTGTGCTCCGCGACCGCTCTGTTTTCGGCCTCGGATAGCGCTTTCTTAAGGGTTTCCACCTCGGTTGTGGCCCCTATAATAGCATGTTGATCCTGTCATTTTTTACAACCATATCTTCTCTATATACTTGCGCAAGCTATTACTTACCTTCCTTCTCCTTGAATTGCCTCTTGCCATAGCCGAGCTCGTTCTTGGAATGCGCGAGGTTTTGCTTCAGCGTATCCACCTCCGCATTCAGTGCGGCGGAGGCCAGCAGCGAAGCCTGCATACGCATATTGACTTGATTATGGTAGACTCCTGCGAATGTTATTAGATCCTCTATTCGGCTTTTCTTTCCGAACGCCGAACAGAGCATCAGGGGCTACTGTCTATGCGGTAATATTTTTACGTATTCTTTACTTACCTCAAAGCCTGTTAGAAGGCTGGCACAGGCTTCAGTCAGTCCGCTCTTGGCGGACTGAACCTTCTGGATCACCACACTCATAATAGTGAGGTGCTCCTCGTCGATGGAGGCGCCGTTAAGCACCTCCAGCAAACTGTCCGGTGCCTCCGGTTGGACGGAGGTCACCGGCTCGGTAGGCTTGCTCCTCTTGGAAGGAGGCTACCTACCGGAGTCTGGAACCGTTGAAGGTTCTGGCGCGGTGTTCGGCTCAAGGCCAGACCTGGAGCCCTTGGGGGTTCTATCCCCTTTACGCCTGGAGTCCGGGAGGTCGCCTTGCGGCGCCTGCAGGACCACCTCCTCTTGGCTTGGAACCTGTTGGGACGCCACTGCGGCATCGTCTGTAGAATGGGGGGAGGTAGCCGTTGGAAGCGAATTCACATCCGACGAATCCAGGGAACCGCTCGACGACACGTCGAGCCGGTCTTTGGGTGGACTGCATAAACATGTTCGACGTAAGGAAAAGCTATGCAATGGGGGAATACTATGAATCACTCAGGTATCCGGATACTGACGATCTCGCCAGGGGCTTGGCCCTGTGCAGCCACTCCTCTTCGCCATCGTCGGTGTTGGTGGAGTAGTCCGGAGGAGGGGTCTTCCCCTTCTTGGACCCTTCGGCCTCCCCAGTTGGGGCGGCCTTCCTTTTCTTCCCTCCCACTGCTGGAGGGGGAGAGGTCTCTTCTTCCTCCTCGTCGTCTTCATGGGAGGAGGGTGCCTTGGAGTTGTCGGATGATGAATCCGACACCTCCTGGCGCCGGGCACTCTTTCGAGTCCCCGTGGCCTTCTTCTCCGGCACCACATAGGGTGCCGGAACCAGCAGCTTCGCCAAGCGAGCATCCGCAGGGCCTTCGGGCAAAGGAGCCAGATAGTTGATCTGTCCGGGCGTCTCCTGCCAATCCTGTCAAAGGTAAGGGAGCTTAGATCCCGCATGGAGTCAAACTATGAAAAACTAATACCCTGTAAAAGGTAAAAACAGCTTACCGCACGAGCGTGACGCTGCGTGCTGAATCCGCGATCCTCGGTAGCGGATGCGGGGGCCTCGGCACCCTTGAAAAGCACCTTCTAGGCATCTTCGTACGTCGTGTCGAAGAGCCTGCTCAGAGTTTGGTGCCGCGCCGGGTCGAACTCCCACAGGTTGAAAGCCCGTTGTTGACACGGGAGGATCCGGCGGATGAGCATAACCTGGACTACGTTGACAAGTTTGAGCTTCTTGTCCACCAGGGTTTGGACGCATGTTTGGAGTCCGGTCAGCTCTCCTTTTTTACCCCACGACAGGCCCGTCTCTTTCTAGGAGGCAAGCCGCGTAGGGGGTCCGGATCGGAACTCGGGGGCCGCGACCCATTCAGGGTCGCACGGCTCGGTGATGTAAAACCACCCCGATTGCCACCCCTTTAGGGACTCCACATAGGAGCCCTCGAGCCATAGGACATTGGGCATCTTGCCCACCATGGCGCCTCCGCACTCCGCCTGGGTGCCGCACAACACCTTCGGCTTGACATTGAAAGTCTTGAGCCATAGGCCGAAATGGGGGCGGATGCAGAAGAAAGCCTAACACACGACGATAAACGCCGAGATGTTGAGGACAAAGTTCAGGTCCAGATCATGGAAATCCAGGCCATAGTAGAACATGAGCCCCTGGACAAATGGGTGGAGAGGGAAACCCATTCCGCGGAGGAAATGGGGGAGGAACACCACCCTCTCATGGGGCCTAGGGGTGGGGATGAGCTGCCCCTCTTCGGGAAGCCGGTGCGCAATGTCGTTAGACAAGTATCCGGCCTTCCTCAGTTTTTTGATGTGTCCCTCCGTGACGGAGGAGAACATCCACTTGCCTCCTGCTCCGAACATTGTTGGAGAAGGTTGAGGTGGGGTGTGCGGACTTGGGCGCTGGAGCTCGAGTGCGTGGAAATGGATAGGCAAAGGAGGAAGAAGGCGTGGATGAAAAGGTGGATCCTTATCCCCTTATATGGGCGGACGCGACTATGTGTCCCCACCAGCCTGGTAAAACTCGCTTATCTCCCAAGCGCCATAATCAATGGCGCGGTTGGGTTACCCACGCCCGTATTGATGAGAATCCCGAAATAAGGGGACACGATCTCTGCTTTGACAAGACGTGCCAAGGAAACCGCCTCGCTAAACACGCTGGGGTGGCACAATAAAACGATTTGAATAAAGACTTGGCTGTGGTGTGATGTCACGCTACGGAATACGTCAGCAGATTAGATTTGTGTAAATATTATTCTCTCTCTGGCAATATGTGGAAACTTATTTTGCAGAGCCGGACACTACCTTTGTGTTCAAAATCTTCTATGAAGTACTTGGAGGAGGAACACGCCTTGCAATGCCGAAGACAATTTTCGCGCTGGACTCGTCGTCGTTGAAGCCTGGTTCAGGGGCTACTGAGGGAGTCTTGGATTAGGGGGTGTCCGGATAGCCGGACTATACCTTCGGCCGGACTCCTGGACTTTGAAGATACAAGATTGAAGACTTCGTCCCATGTCCGGAAGGGACTTTCTTTGGCGTGGAAGGGAAGCTTGGCGATACGGATATGTAGATCTCCTACCATTGTAACTGACTCTGTGTAACCCTAGCCCTCTCCGGTGTCTATATAAACCGGAGGGTTTTAGTCCATAGGGCGAACAACAATCATACCATAGGCTAGCTTCTAGGGTTTAGCCTCCTTGATCTCGTGCTAGATCTACTCTTGTAATACCCATATCATCAATATCAATCAAGCAGGACGTAGGGTTTTACCTCCATCAAGAGGGCCCGAACCTGGGTAAAAACATCGTGTCCCTTGTCTCCTGTTACCATCCGCCTAGACGCGCAGTTCGGGACCCCCTACCCGAGATCCGCCGGTTTTGACACCGATAGGTAGTAAGGATACAAAGACCAAAGACTCTCCCCGTGTCCGGATGGGACTCTCCTGGGCGTGAAAGGCAAGCTTGGCGACCAACTATGAAGATTCCTTTCTCTGTAACCGACCTTGTGTAACCCTAGATCCCTCCCGTGTCTATATAAACTGGAGTGCTAGGTCCGTAGATAGGCCGAATCCTCATAGTCATAGCCAGACTGGACTTTTAGGGTTTAGTCATTACGATCTCATGGTAGATCAACTCTTGTAATACTCATATTCATCAAGATCAATCAAGCAGGAAGTAGGGTATTGCCTCCATAGAGAGGCCCCGAACCTGGGTAAACATTGTGTCCCCCGTCTACTGTTACCATCAATCCTAGACGCATAGTTTGGGACCCCCTACCCGAGATCCGCCGGTTTTGACACCGATAGGGGTCCTTCCCACACGACCCAGAAATCGTCAGGGATAGGTGTATGATGACCCACAAGTATAGGGGATCTATCGTAGTCCTTTCGGTAAGTAAGAGTGTCGAACCCAACGAGGAGCAGAAGGAAATGATAAGCGGTTTTCAGCAAGGTATTCTCTACAAGTTATGAAATAAGTGGTAACAGATAGTTTTGTGATAGGATAAATTGTAACGAGCAACAAGTAACAAAAGTAAATAAAGTGCAGAAAGGTGGCCCAATCCTTTTGTAGCAAAGGACAAGCCGGAACAAACTCTTATAATAGGAAAAGCGCTCCCGAGGACACATGGGAATATCGTCAAGCTAGTTTTCATCACGCTCATATGATTCGCGTTCATACTTTGATAATTTGATATGTGGGTGGACCGGTGCTTGGGTGCTGTTCTTACTTGAACAAGCATCCCACTTATGATTAACCTCTATTGCAAGCATCCACAACAACAACAAAAGTATTAAGGTAAACCTAACCATAGCATGAAACATGTGGATCCAAATCAGCCCCTTACGAAGCAACGCATAAACTAGGGTTTAAGCTTCTGTCACTCTAGCAACCCATCATCTACTTAGTACTTCCCAATGCCTTCCTCTAGGCCAAAATAATGGTGAATTGTTTTGTAGTCGACATTCACATAACACCACTAGAGGCTAGACAACATACATCTTATCAAAATATCAAACGAATATCAAATTCACATGACTACTCATAGCAAGACTTCTCCCTTGTCCTCAGGAACGAACGTAATTACTCACAAAGCATATTCATGTTCATAATCAGAGGGGTAATAATATGCATATAGGATCTAAACATATGATCTTCCACCAATTAAACAAACTAGCATCAACTACAAGCAGTAATCAACACTACTAGCAACCTACTAGCACCAATCCCAGACTTTGAGACAAGAATTGGATACAAGAGATGAACTAGGGTTTGGAGATGAGATGGTGCTGGTGAAGATGTTGATGGAGATTGCCCTCTCCCGATGAGAGGACCTTTGGTGATGACGATGGTGATGATTTCCCCCTCCGGGAGGGAAGTATCTCCGGCAAAACATCTCTGCCGGTGCTCTAGATTGGATCCGCCAAGGTTCCGCCTCGTGGCGGCGGAGTCTCGTCCCGAAAAGTTCCTTCCTATTTTTTCATTGAAAGACCTCATATAGGAGAAGATGTGCATCAGAGAGCCACCAGGGGGCCCACGAGGTAGGGGGCGCACCCTAGGGGGGGCACCCCCACCCTCGTGAGCAGGGTGTGAGCCCCCTGGCCTTCATCTTTGGCGTGGATTTTTCTTTATTTCTTTTAAGACGTTCCATGGAGTTTCAGGTCTTTTGGAGTTGCGTAGAATAGGTCTCTAATATTTGCTCCTTTTCCATACCAGAATTCCAGCTGCTGGCATTCTCCCTCCTTGTGTAAACCTTGTAAAATAAGATAGAATAGCCATAAGTATTGTGACATAAAGTGAAATAACAGTCCATAATGCGATAAATATCGATATAAAAGCATGATGCAAAATGGACGTATCAACTCCCCCAAGCTTAGACCTCGCTTGTCCTCAAGCGAAAAGCCGATAACAATAAATATGTCCTCATGTTTAGAGGTAGAGGCGTCGATAAAAATAAAATACGGACATGAAGGCATCATGATTATTCTTATAACAGCAACATATATAGATTTTGTCATATGATTACATATGTTCAAGTGATGATCTATTCACAAAGCAAAAGTATAAATCCTAAACCTTATTGGGCTCCAACAAACTATAATCTCAGTCATTGAAGCAATTGCAATTTACCATAAAATCGGAAAGAGTCTATGTCAGAGCTAAAAAGCAAGTCACTCAACTATCATTTAGTCCTCCATAATTGCTAACACTCACGCAATACTTGTGGTTACAGAGTTTTAATCGGACACAGAGAAAGATAGGGGCTTATAGTTTTGCCCCACAACCTTTTACCTCAAGGGTAATGTCAACAATAATGGTTCATGCTCCCCTACATCCAATTAGATATATATATATATATATCATGTTCTTTCCAACATGCTGAGCTTGCCAAAGGATAAAATGAAAAAATAAAAGGTGAAGATCACCGTGACTCTTGAATAAGGTAGAAGATAATAATAAAGGATAGGCCCTTCGCAGAGGGAAGCAGAGGTTGCCATGCGCTTTTATGGTTGGATATATAAAATCTCAATGCGAAAGAACATCACTTTATATTGCCACTTGTGATATGAACCTTTATTATGCAGTCCGTCGCTTTTATTACTTCCACATCACAAGATCGTATAAAGCTTATTTCTCCCACACCAATCAATCATATATATTTAGAGCAATTTTTATTGCTTTGCACCGATGACAACTTACTTGAAGGATCTTACTCAATCCATAGGTAGATATTGTGGACTCTCATGGCAAAACTGGTTTAGGGATATTTGGAAGCACAAGTAGTATTTCTACTTGGTGCTGAGAATTTGGCTAGCATGAGGGGGAAAGGCAAGCTCAAGAAGTTAGAGGAACCATGACAACATACTTTATCTCAGATATAAGAAAGACATAACTCATTACATTGTCTTCCTTGTCCAACATCAACTCTTTAGCATGTCATATTTTAATGAGTGCTCCCAATCATAAAAGATGTCAATGATAATATATCTATATGTGAAAACCTCTCTTTCCTTATTACTTCCTATTAATTGCAACAATGACCAAAGCTATATCTGCCAACTCCCAACAACTTTTAATCATCATACTCTTTCTATGTGAAGTCATTACTCTCAATAAGATCAATATGAACTTTTTGTTTCTTTTTATTCTTTTTTTCTTTTCTTTTATTCACCCAAGATCATGGCATAATAATTAAGCCCTTGACTCAACACTAATCTTTATTATATATAGCTCACTGACTCGATTACATAGAGAGATCATAAAGCAAAACTCAAAACTAGATCATGTCATAACTTTATTCTACTAGATCAAGATACTACTAATAGGATCGAACTAAGAAAAAACGGTAAAGATAGGAGTTGCGATTGTGATACGATACAGGGGCACCTCCCCCAAGCTTGGCAGTTGCCAAGGGGAGTGCCCATACCCATGTGATCATGTCTCCTTCTTTGTTGTTGGTGTAATATTCTTGGCGATTATTCTTCTTAGGATACGATTCTCCTCCTTGAGCTTATTGACTTGCTGCTTGAGGACCATTATTTCCTTATGAAGCTTTCCTATGACAGCTAAAGCTCCTTGCACCCAAGGGTGTTGCATAGCTTCGGGGGAACAAGTGACCCCGTGGCGACCCGACCCGAATGGATCAAGCCTACTGTGCTCGGGTGTCATCCCTGGATCAGTAATGCTGACACCACACAGTACATCAAAGGATTTATAGCAGAGTGGCAATCACACACTTGTTACATTGTTGTCTCAAAGAGAACTTATTACAATAAATATGGCTTAAGGCCATCTAATGTCAATAACAGCGGAAGACTCGGAAGATAAATGGGTCCATCAACTCCAACGGCATCACTGAGTATAGAACCACGACCTAAAAGCACCTTACTCGTTGTCTGAAAAGTCTGCAACATGAGAAGTTGCAGCCCGAAAACGGGTCAGCACATGGAATATGCTGGCAATGTAACACATAGAGAGAAATGGAATGAAACAGCTATACTACATGCATATATGGCTGGTGGAAAGCTCTATGGTTATAGTTTTGCGTAAAGCCAGTTTTTCCCTACTGCAAAAGAATAAATTTATTTAACTACCATGGTGGTTGTGAAACATCGAGAATGGTTGACAGCATTCTGATCCCAATTAAGTGAACAATTAAAACCCAACAACATTAATTAGAAGTAACATGATGAGATTCACATGATATTCAAGTACTAGATACTCAAGATGTCCATAACCGGGGACACGGCTAATCATGATTAGTTTGTACACTCTGCAGAGGTTTGCGCACTTTTCCCCACAAGACTCGATCGCCTCCGTTTGGTTTCTCGCACTACATGGTGTTTGAGAAGACGGATGACCGAGACATAGTCTTTCAGAAGCGCTAGCACCTTACGATCGGGTAGACCGGTACACCTACATCCCCTACATCTGCTAGTCTACCACTGTAAGAGTTCGCACAACTTAGTCAACTATGCCAGAGCCCATAATGGCTTGTGGCTGCACACGGAAGTTACTAGCATGAAAGATCTTATGATCCCTTTGAGCCTGGGTGGCGGTCCAAAAAAAACAGGCAAGTCCTGATAGACATCAGGTGCCTCAATCCACCCAGATGTGTGTTTAGGTTGCCACCTTAGGTAAACCATTAAATTATCAATCTCACATCTCTCATGGATATCACTCACCCAATCCACGTCTACTAGCATAGCATGGCATAATAAGCAAACGTAGAAGTAACTCCCAAAGGTTTCATAATAATACAGGTGATAGGTACTACCTCATCTACTTCCCATCCCACAGTTTAATTAGATCCTAATCATGCAATGTGAGAGGATTGATCTAATGCAATAAAACTGGGTTGTAGAAAAGGTATGATCAAAGTGTTACTTGCCTTGCTGATGATCCGCGAGACCTAGGGTTTCGAAGTAACAAGCGGCGCAATCCGGGTGATCTATCGCAGACAAACAACAAGCATACAATAAGTACTCATCTAATGCACAGGTAAAACTCGAACAAGAGAACGAACCAGAAAGTTCAACTTAAGAACTCCGGTTGCAAAGAAAGAACGAACCGAACAAAGAAACGGAAAACAAACGGCGGAAGAAAACAACTCGGTTCTAGCAAGTTGAAACTAGGTCAAATTTTACCGGGCCAAAAACTTGTTTAAGTCGATTAGACGGAACGGCGGTTTCGAAACGAAACTCCAGGCGTTTGAATCACCTGATTTCGATAAACGAGCGAGAAGAAAGACTAGAACAAAGATCGGATCTGAGATCGCGATCGCGGAAAAGACGCGGAATAAAACCGACGAGAAAGAAAACGAAGAACGGTTAAACGAACGGATGTCATTAACCGGGAACAATCGGTGATCACGTTCGTTGAGACGAACGGTCCGAAAGAAGAACGAAAAACCGATCTAGGGTTTTCGGAAAAGAAACCGAAAAAGAAACGGAAAACCGATCTAGGGTTTCGGAAGAAAACCGAAACAAAAACCGGAAGAAAAGAAAAGAATCGGAGAGAAAAGGGAACGGTTCTTTTAGGAAAAACCAGACCGGGGAAGAAAAAGAGAGGCACGGCTACCTCGGGAGGCGGGCTCCGGGCGGCGGCGGCTAAGGGCGGCGGCGGCGGCTAGGCGGCGGGGGCGGCTAGGCGGCGGCGGCTAAGGGCGGCGGCGGCTTGGGGCTGCGCGCTGCTGCTTGCTGCGGCTTAGGAGGAGAGAGGCTTGGGTTTTTGATGTGAGGAGAGGGGGGGGTAGAGGGGTATTTATATTGGTGAGGGGAGGGGGTTTCTTGTGGTAGGGGACAAGAAATAGAGTAGGAATAGGAAAGAAAAAGAGGAAACAGAGTAGGACTAAAGTCCTACTAGGACTCCAAAAGGGGCGGCGGCGGCGGCCTCCTGGCGCCTGGCGCGCGCGGCGCGGGCGATGTCCTGGCCGGCCGGCTGCTAGCTGGGCCTTGGCCCAGGGCGCTGCAAGATTTTTTTTAATCGGTTTCGCGCGCAGAAAAACACAGAAAAGAAAATATAAACGAACTCAAAAAAATCTAAAGTAAATTTTCCCCGACTCCTAAAAATGAGTCGAACAAAATGAACTTTTCTCCGGGCCTAAAATGCAATTTTTGAAAACACGCATTTTTCCCTATCCAAATAAAATGCAAATAAACTCCGGCAAACAAAATTTGATTTATTCATTAAATCTTCATTTTTCCTCAATTTTGGGAAATTCATATTATTCCCTCTCTTATATTTTTGATATCGGAAAAATAATTGAAGATGAAATAAATAAATCAAATGATTCCTCTTTTCAAATTTGAGAAAACTCTCAAATATGAAAATAACGAAATCTCCAACTCTCTCCGGAGGTCCTTGAGTTGCGTGAAATTTCTAGGATAAACCAAAATGCGTGAAAATATGCTATGCATGACGATCTAGTGTATAACATTCCAAATTGAAAATTTGGGATGTTACAGACACTCCTCTTCATATTTTCGTAAGTAAGAAATCTAACACTAGAAGGGATAACCGAGTTTGGAATACCTGAGCTATGTAGTTCCCCCATCGTGAACCCAGCTCGGAGGCGAGAGGTGACTTCTTGATCCTCCATAGCATCTACTCTCATCAAGTAAGCCTCCATCTCCTCCTCCGTTGGTGGCCCAAAGTGGTCAGCGTCGCTGTTTGCCCTTGGTTCCAGTGCCGGATTAGATACCCGGCTCTCCCCGATTAACTCTTGAGAAGACATCTTGCTCTAATCTGCAGCAGCAACAGCTCAAAAACAAAAACAGAGGAAATTTGCGTGATATGAGAGTAAAAACCTCTGGGAGATTATATAATGAATTTTTACCGACCAATATATGTAACGTGCAAGAAAACAGAGTCCGGAGGGCACACGAGGCACTCACGAGGTAGGGGGGCGCGCCCAGGGGGTAGGGCACGCCCACCACCCTCGTGGAGCCCTCGTGTCCTTCCCGAACTTCTACTTATTTTTCTATTATTCTAAATTTTCCAAAACGGAGAAATATTGCCTTAAAAATTGTTTTGGAGTCGGTTTACTTACCGTACCACATACCTATTCCTTTTCGGAGTCTGAAACGTTCCAGAAAGTGTCCCTTATGTATTCCTCCAGGGTTATGGTTTCAATAATATTGGTTTCAACATTTATGGGATTACCTGAGATATATTGTTTAATTCTTTGACCATTTACCACCTTTGGATTTTTGCCCTCGAAGTTGTTGATTTTTATGGCACCAGAACGAGACACCTCTTAGATAACGTAGGGACCTTCCCATTTAGAGAGTAGTTTTCCTGCAAAAAATCTTAAAGAGAGTTGTATAGCAATACATAATCACCTACATTAAACTCACGCTTTTTTATCCTTTTGTCATGCCATCTTTTAACTTTTTCTTTAAACAACTTGGCATTTTCATAAGCTTGGGTTCTCCATTCATCAAGTGAGCTAATATCAAATAACCTCTTTTCACCGGCAAGTTTAAAATCATAGTTAAGCTCTTTAATAGCCCAATATGCCTTATGTTCTAGTTCGAGAGGTAAGTGATATGCTTTTCCATAAACCATTTTATACGGAGACATACCCATAGGATTTTTATATGCAGTTCTATAAGCCCGTAATGCATCATCAAGTTTCTTAGACCAATTCTTTCTAGACCTATTAACAATATTTTGCAAAATTAATTTGAGCTCTCTATTGCTCAATTCTACTTGACCACTAGACTGTGGGTGATAAGGAGATGCAATTCTATGATTAACATCATATTTAGCAAGCATTTTACGGAAGGCACCATGAATAAAGTGTGAACCGCCATCAGTCATTAAATATCTAGGGACTCCAAACCTCAGGAAAATAACTTCCTTAAGCATTTTCATAGAAGTGTTATGATCAGCACTACTTGTTGGAATAGCTTCTACCCACTTAGCAACATAATCAACAGCAACTAGAATATGTGTGTATCCATTAGAGGCAGGAAAAGGTCCCATATAATCAAAGCCCCAAACATCAAATGGTTCAATAACAAGTGAATAATTCATAGGCATTTCTTGACGTCTACTAATATTACCAATTCTTTGACATTCATCACAAGACAAGACAAACTTACGAGCACCCTTGAAGAGAGTAGGCCAATAAAAACCATATTGCAATACCTTATGTGCAGTTCTATCTCCAGCGTGGTGTCCTCCATAAGACTCGGAATGACACTTGCGTAGGATATGTTCCTGTTCATGCTCAGGTACACAATGTCTAATAACACCATCTACTCCTTCCTTATAAAGATGTGGGTCATCCCAAAAGTAATGTCTTAATCATAGAAAAACTTTTTCTTTTGCTGGTATGTGAAGCTAGGTGGTATAAACTTAGCAACAATATAATTAGCATAATCAGCATACCATGGAGTACTACGAGAAGTACTTATAACATTTAATTGTTCATCAGGGAAGTCATCATTAATAGGTAGTGGGTCATCAAGAATATTTTCTAACCTGGATAAGTTGTCTGCAATGGGGTCTTAGCTCCCTTTCTATCAACAATATTCAAATCAAATTCTTGTAGCAAGAGAACCCATCTATTAAGTCTAGGTTTAGCATCCTTCTTTTCCATAAGATATTTAATAGCAGCATGATCAGTGTGAATAGTTACTTTAGAATCAACAATATAAGATCTGAACTTATCACAAGCAAATACAACTGCTAAAAGCTCTTTTTCAGTAGTAGCATAATTTCTTTGAGCACTGTCTTGAGTCTTACTAGCATAATGGATAACATTTAATTTCTTATCAACTCTTTGCCCTAGAACAGCCGCTACAGCATAATCACTAGCATCACACATAATTTCAAAGGGTAAATTCCAATCAGGTGGCTGAATAATAGGTGCAGAGACTAATGCTTTCTTAAGTATTTCAAATGCTTCTACACAATCATCATCAAAGACAAATGGTATATCTTTTCGCAATAAATTACTCAGAGGCCAAGAAATTTTTGAGAAGTCCTTAATGAACCTCCTGTAAAATCCGGCGTGACCATGGAAACTTCTTATACCTTTGATGTCCTTGGGACATGGCATCTTTTCAATATCATCACCCTTGGCTTTATCAACTTCAATAACTCTTTCGGAAACTTTATGCCCCAAGACAATACCTTCATTAACCATAAAGTGGCACTTTTCCCAATTCAAGACAAGATTAGTTTTTCACATCTCTGCAAAACTCGATCAAGATTGCTCAAGCAATCGTCAAAAGAGGAACCATAGACGGAAAAGTCGTCCATGAAAACCTCACAAACCTTTGCACAAAAGTCAGAGAATATAGCCATCATGCATCTTTGAAAGGTAGCAGGTGCATTACATAAACCAAAAGGCATACGTCTATAAGCAAAAGTACCAAAAGGGCATGTAAAAGTAGTCTTTGATTGATCTTTAGCCGACACAGGTATTTGAGAGAAACCAGAATAACCATCTAGAAAGCAATAGTGTGTATGTTTGCATAATATTTCTAGCATTTGATCAATAAAAGGTAAGGGGTAATGATCTTTCTTAATAGCTTTATTTAATTTGCGGAAATCAATTACCATCCTATAACCTGTGATAATTCTTTGTGGAATCAATTCATCTTTATAATTAGGAACAACAGTAATACCTCCCTTCTTAGGGACACAATGGACAGGACTTACCTACTCACTATCAGCAATGGGATAGATTATACCTGCCTCCAGAAGCTTTAGTATTTCTTTTCTTACCACTTCTTTCATTTTAGGATTCAGATGTCGTTGAGGATCACGAACTGGTTTGGCATCTGCTTCCAAATTTATTTTATGTTGACATAGAGTGGGACTAATGCCCTTAAGATCATCAAGCGTATATCCAATAGCAGCATGATGCTTCTTCAGAGTTTTCAATAATCTTTGTTCTTCATGCTCTGAAAGGTTAGCACTAATAATAATAGGATATATCTTATTTTCATCAAGATAAGCATATTTAAGATTATCAGGCAAAGCTTTAAGCTCAAACACGGGATCACCCTTGGGTGGTGGAGGATCCCCTAAAATTTCAACAGGCAAATTGTGTTTCAGAATAGGTTCCTGTTTAAAGAATACTTCATCTATTTCCCTTCTTTCATTCATGAACATATCATTTTCATGGTCTAGCAAATAGTGTTCTAAAGGATCACTAGGAGGTACGGCAATAGAAGCAAGACAAATAATCTCATCCTTACTAGGTAATTCTTCCTCAAGATGTTGTTTACTAAATTTAGAGAAATTAAACTCATGAACCATATCATCCAAGCCAACAGTAACGACATTCTTTTTGCAGTCTATGGTAGCATTGACAGTATTTAAGAAGGGTCTACCAAATATAATGGGACAAAAGCTATCTTGCGGAGAAGTAAGAACAAGAAAATCAGCAGGATATTTAGTTTTCCCACACAAGACTTCAACATCTCTAACAATTCCCATTGCTGAAATAGTATCTCTATTGGCAGGTTTAATTGTGACATCAATATCTTCTAACTCAGCAGGTGCAATTTCATTGTTATTTTCTTCATATAAAGTATGCGGTATAACACTAGCACTAGCACCCATATCACATAAGCCATGATAACAATGATCTCCTATTTTAACAGAAATAACAGGCACGCCTACCATAGGTCTATGTTTATCTTTAGCACAAGGCTTAGCAATTCTAGCAGTTTCACCTTCGAACTAAATAACATGCCCATCAATATTATCAGACAAGAGATATTTAACAATAGCAATATTAGGTTCTACTTTAACTTGCTCAAGAGGTGTATAAGTTCTAATATTGCTTTTACGAACAACAGTTGAAGCTTTAGCATGATCCTTTATTCTAACAGGGAAAGATGGTTTCTCAATATAAGAAGTAGGAACAATAGGATCATTATAAGTGACAGTCTTTTCTTCAACTTTAGTAGGTGCAGCTACTTTTACTTCTATTGGAGGATGATATGTAAACCACTTCTCCTTAGGGAGATCAACATAAGTAGCAAAAGATTCACGGAAAGAAGCTACTATCTCAGAGTCAAGTCCATATTTAGTGCTAAACTTACGAAAAATATTGGTATCCATAAAAGATTTAACACAATCAAACTTAGGTGTCATACCTGACTCCTTACCTTAGTCGAGGTCCCAATCTTCAGAGTTGCATTTAATTCTATCCAATAAATTCCATCTGAATTCAATAATCTTCATCATAAAAGAGCCAGCACAAGAAGTGTCGAGCATGTTGCGATTGTTTTCAGGAAGCCGAGCATAAAAACTTTGCATAATTATTTCTCTCTGGAGCTCATGATTGGGGAATGAATATAACATTGATTTGAGCCTCCCCCAAGCTTGAGCGATGCTTTCTCCTTCGCGAGGCTAGAAATTATATATATAATTGCGATCACGATAAACAAGATGCATAGGGTAATACTTTTGATGAAATTCCAACTTCAATCTTTTATAGTCCCATGATCTCATATCATCACATTGCCTATACCATACCAATGCGTCTCCCTTCAAAGAAAAAGGGAAGACCTTCTTCTTAGCAACATCATCGGGTATACCTGCAATCTTAAATAATCCACAAACTTCATCGACATATATTAAGTGCTCATCAGGATGCTTTGTTCCATCTCCTATAAAAGGACCAGCTAGCAGTTTTTCTATCATACCCGAAGGATACTCATAAGGAATTTCATTTTCAATAGGTTCAGTAGGTTGACGAGCAACTCTTTGCTCTACTCGACGGGGTGAAGATACCCCGAACAAATCCCTCAGAGAATTACTTTCCATAGTAACAAATGACAGTAAATTTCAACACACTATATAAATTTTTCCTTACCAAATTCCACCTACCAAAGGCGCTACACTCCCCGGCAACGGCGCCAGAAAGGAGTCTTGATGACCCACAAATATAGGGGGTCTATCGTAGTCCTTTCGATAAGTAAGAGTGTCGAACCCAACGAGGAGCAGAAGGAAATGATAGGCGGTTTTCAGCAAGGTATTCTCTGCAAGTACTGAAATAAGTGGTAACAGATAGTTTTTTGAGAGGATAAATTGTAACGAGCAACAAGTAACAAAAGTAAATAAAGTGCAGCAAGGTGGCCCAATCCTTTTGTAGCAAAGGACAAGCCGGAAAAAACTCTTATAATAGGAAAAGCGCTCCCGAGGACACATGGGAATATTGTCAAGCTAGTTTTCATCACGCTTATATGATTCGCGTTCTATACTTTGATAATTTGATATGTGGGTGGACCGGTGCTTGGGTGCTGTTCTTACTTGAAAAAGCATCCCACTTATGATTAACCTCTATTGCAAGCATCCGCAACTACAACAAAAGTATTAAGGTAAACCTAACCATAGCATGAATCATGTGGATCCAAATCAGCCCCTTACGAAGCAACGCATAAACTAGGGTTTAAGCTTCTATCACTCTAGCGACACATCATCTACTTATTACTTCCCAATGCCTTCCTATAGGCCCAAAGAATGGTGAAGTGTTATGTAGTTGACGTTCACATAACACCAGTAGAGGCTAGACAACATACATCTTATCAAAATATCAAACGAATACCAAATTCACATGACTACTCATAGCAAGACTTCTCCCTTGTCCTCAGGAACGAACGTAATTACTCACAAAGAATATTCATGTTCATAATCAGAGGGGTAATAATATGCATATAGGATCTGAACATATGATCTTCCACCAATTAAACCAACTAGCATCAACTACAAAGAGTAATCAACACTACTAGCAACCTACTAGCACCAATCCCGGACTTTGAGACAAGAATTGGATACAAGAGATGAACAAGGGTTTGGAGATGAGGTGGTGCTGGTGAAGATGTTGATGGAGATTGCCCTCTCCCGATGAGAGGACCTTTGGTGATGACGATGGTGATGATTTCCCCCTCCGGGAGGGAAGTATCTCCGGCAAAACATCTCTGCCGGTGCTCTAGATTGGATCCGCCAAGGTTCCGCCTCGTGGCGGCGGAGTCTCGTCCCGAAAAGTTCCTTCCTATTTTTTTTCATCGAAAGACCTCATATAGGAGAAGATGGGCATCGGAGAGCCACCAGGGGGCCCACGAGGTAGGGGGCGCGCCCCCACCCTCGTGAGCAGGGTGTGGGCCCCCTGGCCTTCATCTTTGGTGTGGATTTTTCTTTATTTCTTTTAAGATATTCCGTGGAGTTTCAGGACTTTTGGAGTTGCGCAGAATAGTTCTCTAATATTTGCTCCTTTTCAAGACCAGAATTCCAGCTGCCGGCATTGTCCCTCCTTGTGTAAACCTTGTAAAATAAGAGAGAATAGCCATAAGTATTGTGACATAAAGTGAAATAACAGTCCATAATGCGATAAATATCGATATAAAAGCATGATGCAAAATGGACGTATCAGTGTAACGCCCCGAGACCGTTGCGCCAGGTGTCTTCCAGTTATTCGCTATTGTTGCCTTGTCATTTGTTCGCGTGTCGTCCATTTCATATCATGTCATCATGTGCATCTCATTTGCATACGTGTTCATCTCATGCATCCGAGCATTTTCCCCGTTGTCCGTTTTGCAATCCGGAGCTCCTATGTCCTCCGGCGCCTCCGTTTGCCTCTTTTCATGTGCGGGTGTTAAACGTTCTCGGATTACACCGAGATTTGCCAAGAGGCCTTGGTACACTGCTGGTAGACCGCCTGTCAAGTTTCGTGCCTTTTGGACATCATTTGATACTCCAACGGTTAACTAAGGAACCGTAAAGGCCTCGTGTGTGTTGAAGCCCAACACCTCTCCAAAGTGGCCCCAAAACCCATCCAAACCCCCTCCATCCTCTCGGTCGTTCGATCACGATCGCGTGGAAGAAAACCACACTCCATTTGGAGCCTCCTAGCTCTCTCTACCTATAAATATGTGTCTCCTCTGAAATTTTCATGCAGATCAAACCCTAGCCTTCTTCTCCCTCGTGCCGCCGGACAATTTTCCCGCCGACGGACATGTCCTCCGTCACCCTCCGGCCACTCAGGGGCTGCCACATTTATCGCCGGAGGCCTCCAGTCGCCGCGGCCCGCGGAGCCCGTCGCGGGCCCGCGCGGGCCCAGATCCCGTCGCCGCCCGGCGCACCTCGCCGCCCAATGCACCTCGCCGCGCCTCCCGCCGGCCACCTGGACTTCGCCGGAGGCCGCGACCCCGCCGCCTCGTCGCCAGAACCCGTCACCTCCGCCACCACGCCGCGCGCTCGCCTCTGCCACCGCCACAACTCCACTGACCGGACCTGCTCCACCACCCGCCGGCCTCCTCGTCTTGTGACGCTCGCCGGAATCCACCCCGTCGCCAGATCCAGAGAAGACGGATCAGATCCACCACCTCACCGATCCAAACATGGTGCCCCAATCCCGGATCTCTTTGTACCGCTTCTCTCCGTCCTGCGTTGACTTTCGCAGAGGTAAAATTCCACTAAGTCCTGAGGATCTCAGTAATTTTATGCCCTTGTTCATCGCATCATAACTTCATCACCGTTGCTTCGATTCGTGTGTGTAGCATATCAAATTGTTCATCTGGATGTCATCTTCATTTCATTCCATTGCACCATGTTCATTTGAGTCCATCTTGATACCTAAATGCTATTGCAAGAGTGCTATGTAATGTTAGGTGCTGATTCTTATCAGATTATGGACATTTGTCATTTTTGCCATGATTAATGCGTGCTGCATATGACTATGAGCTCTACATGTGTTTTGTTATATGCCATGCCATCTTTACAGGGGTGTATGCCATGTATTTTTTTGATCAATGTGGTGACTAGCACAAGCATGCAAAGTAGCTCTCGTGATGTTGCTGATTTCAGGGACTTAGAATTCTTCCAAGTCATTTCCCTGATGTTATTTTTATGCCATGTATTCATGTTGCTACAGAGTAATCCATGCCTCTTTTGAGCATGTTCAGTAAGGATGATTTTGATATATTGTTATGCTCTATCCATCCATGTCTTTGTTTTCAATTATGGAGTACCATAGCATGACTCAATCTTGCTCTACTTTTGCTATAAAATGTTCCTGGCAGATTGTTTACGTCTTAATAAATTTTGCCGAGGTTGTTGTAGTTGATCCATGCATGCTATGAGAGTGTTCTTGCCATGGTTAGCTTATTGATCATGTCTTCTTGATGGGTGTGTGCTTAGTTTGTCATGCAATGCCTTGTGGTGAGTGCATCGAGCTCGCAAACATGCCTACGTAACTCTGTTTTTACCATGTCCAGTTTTCTGCTAAGTCTGAATCTCTTAACGAAACTTGCTATGTTTACATGGGTGCCATTATATTTTCTGATCCCTTTTGGCTTATGGTCAGTAAGGGACTTTTGTTATATGCTTTGAGTAGTTTCATGCCATGCCTTGCTTTTCCTTGATATGTTCCTGTAGCATGTCGATAACTTGCTCTAAACGTTGCTTCGTGATGTTAAATCCTGACATGTTATTTTCACTAAGTCTGTGAACCTGATATATTTTGCACTTTTGCCATGCTTGTTTGAACCTGATATCTTTTGCACTTTTGCCATGCTTGTTTGAACCTGCTATTTTGTGATTTAGCCATAGCTCAGTGTTCATCCTTTGTCAAGCATCTTGAGTGGATCACTACCATGTGCTTTGTTGCTATGTTAGAGTGCAATAGCTTAGTTTCTTGCTGCATTTTAGATGGCATCGTGTTGTTAATCGCAGCTTTGTGCCATTATTGTTTTGCTTGCCATTTGCAAACCGTGCATCCGATTCCAGTGATCTTTATATCGATTTCGACCGAAATCAACTCCTCTTTCTAGCGGCGCTCTTGGTTTTCCAAGTTGACGCCTGGTTCAATCTTTCCTTTCTGAAGCACGCATATGCATTGCATATCACATCCCACACATCATGCCATATTCTGCATCATGTTGCTTGCGCATTGCACCGTGGTTGATCATGGTTCCTTTTTTTGTGTTCTTGCTTTGGGTAGAGCCGGGAGACGAGTACGTGATTGAGGAACCCGTTGAGTACGCTTACGAGGATCAAGCTTACGTCAACTCGGAGAACTTTGCAGGCAAGATGACCATACCCTCAAAATCACTTATATCTTTGCTTGCTAGTTGCTCGCTCTATTGCTATGCCTATGCCACGATACCTACCACATCATTTATCATGCCTCCCATATTGCTAAGCCAAGCCCTAACCCACCTTTTCTAGCAAACCGTTGTTTGGCTATGTTACCGCTTTGCTCAGCCCCTCTTATAGCATTGTTAGTTGCAGGTGAAGTTGGAGTTTGTTCCTTGTTTGAACTTGGATATTTTATTGGGACATCATTATTATATCTTGTTTACTTTAATGCATCTATATACTTGGTAAAGGGTGGAAGGCTCGGCCTTATGCCTGGTGTTTTGTTCCACTCTTGCCGCCCTAGTTTCCGTCATACCAGTGTTATGTTACTTGATTTTTGCGTTCCTTACACGGTTGGGTGTTATGGGAACCCCTTGACAGTTCGCTTTGAATAAAACTCCTCCATGAAGGCCCAACCTTGGGTTTACATTTGCCTAACAACGTATTGCCCTTCCCTTGGGTTGGCCAACCCAAGGGTCATCTTTATTTTACCCCCCCCCCCGGGCCAGTGCTTGTCTAAGTGTTGGTCCGAACCGGGCCACCTCGGGGCAACTTGAGGGCTGGTTTTACTCATAGCTTGACCTATCTGGTGTGTCCTGAGAACGAGATACGTGCGACTCCTATCGGGATTGTTGACACATCCGGCGGCTTTGCTGGTCTTGTTTTACCATTGTCGAAATGTCTTGTAACCGGGATTCTGAGTCTGATCGGGTCTTCCTGGGAGAAGGAATATCCTTCGTTGACCGTGAGAGCTTGTGATGGGCTAAGTTGGAACGCCCCTGCAGGGTTTTGAACTTTCGAAAGTCGTGCCCGTGGTTATGGGCAGATGGGAATTTGTTAATGTCCGGTTGTAGAAAACTTGACACGTAATCTTGATTACAATGCATCAACCGCGTGTGTAGCCGTGATGGTCTCTTTCCGGCGGAGTCCGGGAAGTGAACACGGTTTTGGAGTTATGTTTGAACGTAAGTAGTTTAAGGATCACTTCTTGATCACTTCTAGTTCACGACCGTGCTTTGCTCCTCTTCTCGCTCTCATTTGCGTAAGTTAGCCACCATATATGCTAGTGCTTGCTGCATCTCCACCTCACTACCCCTTTTTCCTACCCATAAGCTTAAATAGTCTTGATCGCGAGGGTGTGAGATTGATGAGTCCCCGTGACTCACAGATACTTACAAAACCAGTTGCAGGTGTTGATGATACCATGCAGGTGACGCAACCGAGCTCAAGGAGGACCTCGATGAAGATTGTGTTCGTTGTGTTGTTTCGTTTCCAGTTGATCAGTAGTGGAGCCTAGTCGGGGCGATCGGGGATCTTTTGCATTAGGGGTTGTCTTTATTTTGGTTCCGTAGTCGGACCTTGATTGTATCTGGATGATGTAATGCTATATTTATGTATTGTATGAAGTGGCGATTGTAAGCCAACCCTCTATCCCTTTCTTGTTCAGTACATGGGATGTGTAAAGATTACCCCTCTTGCGACATGCCTACTATGCGGTTATGCCTCTAAGTCGTGCTCCGACACGCGGGAGATATAGCCGCATCGTGGGTGTTACAATAGGCCCTCCGGCCACACAGGCGGTGGCAAAATAATCTCGTGTGCGATCAGGCGAGGCATCAGAACCCAATCATTTCCATTCATATGTACATCCCACATAGTGAATCCTGGAAAAACATTTCCGTTCGTATGTATATCACACATAGTTTTTTGTGTGGAAAAGTTTGTGCAAGGTGGCCTAACGCCAATAGTTCTCTGCCGGAAGCCGTGTGTGATTGTTAGTTGATCCAACAGGACTACTTTCTGGAAACCATGTGGGTTATTTGAGTTCATCACCCACGGTGTTGTCTGAGTAACCATCTGCAATAGAAAACCCCAATAGGCAGGGTAATTATCCTATTATTGATAATCCATGTAGTAATGAAATTGACATTTCTTATAAAACACACCAGATATTTCATATCCATATAATGGCAACCAGGATTTGATAATCGAATTACATCATATAGCTTCAGCACTCAGTTACGCCATTACACAACAACACCAAGTTTCACATGCAACATCAAAAACCTTCAGTGATGTTGAATGTCATTGCAAATAGACAGATGAATCTCATCTGGGAAACCTCAAAAGCGGAAGGCAAATATTGAGCCTTCAGTGATGTTGAATGTCATTGCAACTTTAGGCCAGTGGCTATGGATAATTGCCCGTTGCCCAACCTTCGTCCTCTTCAGGAAGACTTCAATATTATACCGTGGATATTGAATGAATATATTCCTCGCCTCTTGACCATGCAGGTGGTTTGAGAGGTAATCATCGGTGAACTGCTTTGAAAAGTACTGAAAACAAAGATATGCATAAATCGTTGTGATAAATCTTGAAATGGCGCAAGGGGTAAAAATAAGGTAAAAGAGTTAGTACCATCCTATAGTTGACTAATGTCTTCTTCATTGTGCAAACAAAGATCTTGTTGTTATTTGTCGCAAGTTTCTTCATCCTAATAATCTTTCTGAGTTTCTTGACTTGACTGATATTCATGGACATCTCATTTCCCCATATGCAAAATGGGTCAAACAGTGGGTCTAAGCCTTTGACAGCAGGACCTACATGTGCAAGACCAAATTGTAAGAAACCTAAATATTAGAATGATTCCTGCAAATGCACAATAATGTGCTATTAGCGAAAGGACCATGCATGAGAAAACCTCGATGGTAAACTGCAGTGTCTCCCGTTGTTTCCCTGCAACACATATAAGGAAGATCTTGATCAGGTTAACTGAGAGTTGCCATACAATCAGTAGAATATGTATTGAGTACAGCCAAATTCTATTTATTTCTCACATGCATAACAATACAAAATTGTACCCACAAGAAATGAAAATCAAATTGCAGAATTGAACCAAACAGTTAAATGGATAGCAGACCAAATGAACCAAAACAGTTAACTGAGCATGACATTGCAAAATAGAAACATGTACTAGAAGATAAGACAATTAACAAAACAAAGAATGCTTGAGAACAGTACTATGAAATGTAGCAATTATTGGACCAAACTGTTAACTGAACATTACATTTCAGAGGACCAAACTTTTAACTGAACATCAGATTGCATATTAACATTATAGAGGATAAATCACTAGAAGGCACTGGCTGTGGCCTCGAGAAAACAACACGAACTATATTTTAAAGTCGACAACCACGTGGCGGTGTCGAGGTGGCCTCGAAGACGAGGTGCTCCTCCAAGATCTGGTGGTCAGCACGCATGGCAGCCATAACAACCTTGTGCGCGCGTGCGGCCACGATTTGCTTCTCCGTTGCTACTAAGCTGCATGTTATACTCCGTGCAAGATGGCTGTGGTTGGCGCTTAATTGGAGGACGGGCTAGTGATTTCGGCGGAAGGTGTCGCGCCATTTGCAGGGGCATGTGGGACGGGGAAGGAGGAGGATGGTGTGGGTGGGGTGTGGATTACCTGACCATATTGACAAGGCCGCGTAGAAAGAGGAAGGGTCGGCGGCGAGGAGGTCACGCAGCAAGAAGAAGGGTTGGTGGCGAGGAGGCGACGCTTCAAGAAGAAGGGTCGTCGGCGAGGAGGCGGCGATGCAAGAAGTAGGGTCGTCGTCGAGGAGGCGGCGCTGCAAGAAGAAGGGTCGCCGGCGAGGAGGCTGAGCTGGCAGTAAGCAGTAGTCAAGGTTTGAACTTGGAAAGCAAGGAGGAACAATGGAAATGTGGCTTTTCGTGGGAGCCAGGGGGCGGGGAAATAGATATTTCCTTAGTGGCAGAAAAAAATCGTTTGGCGACGCAAGAAACTAGCGCGCAAATGTGGTTCAAGTGCGGGCGGTTGATGCGGCTTGAACTACGTCGGTATTTCCCCAAAGAGGAAGGGATGATGCAGCACAGCTACGGTATGTATTTCCCTCAGTGATGAGACCAAGGTTATCGAACCAGTAGGAGAACCACGCAACACTATGTAAACGGAACCAGCACACAAAGAACAAATACTTGCAACCCGACGTAAAAGAGGGGTTGTCAATCCCTCCCGGGTAAAAACATAGATAAAATTGTAGTAGATTGGATAAATAGATCTCGCGGGAACACGAGATAAAATAAATAAATAAAAATTGCAGCAAGGTGTTTTTGGGGTTTTGGAATATTGGGGTATTTATAGAGCAAAGAGGTGGTGCGGGAGGCCACCAAGGTGGGCACAACCCACCAGGGGCGCCCCGGTGGTTTGTGCCCCCCATGGGGCACCCCTGTGGTACTTCTTTGGCCCATCTTGTGTGTTCTGGCCTAGAAAAATTCTCCTAAACGTTTCGCTGCGTTTGGACTCCGTTTGGTATTGATTTTCTGTGAAGTAAAAAAACAAGCAAAAATAAGTAACTGGCACTAGGCACTATGTCAATAGGTTAGTCCCAAAAAATGATATAAAGTTGCTATAAAATGATTGTAAAACATCCAAGAATGATAATATAACAGCATGGAACAATCAAAAATTATAGATACGTTGAAGACGTATCAGCATCCCCAAGCTTAATTCCTGCTCGTCCACGAGTAGGTAAATGATAAAAATAGAATTTTTGATGTAGAATGCTGCCTATCATGTTCATCACATATTCTTTTCTTTTGTAGCATGGGCATTTGGACTTTTTATATGATTCAAAGCAATAGTATAATTTTGACATGAAGATTTCAATACTCAAGCATATCAACAAGCAACCATGTCTTTCAAAATGTCAACACTAAAGCAAGTTATCCCTAGCCCATTATGCTCAATCATTGATCCATTCATGAAACACGCTCGCATATTAACAACACCCAATGCTCAAGTATGATCATAGTGCCCTTAGTTGGTGCTTTATAAGAGAAGATGGAGACTCAAATAAAAAATAAAAATTGCATAAAGTAAACAGAAAGGCCCTTTGCAAAGGGAAGTAGGGATTTGTAGAGGTGCCAGAGCTCAAAGTGGAAAAAGATAGCAATAAAACATTTTGGGTGGCATGCCTTTCCTGTCAACGAAAACGGTCAAGTAGTTCCCAATACTTTCCATGCTATATATATCATAGGCAGTTCCCAAACATAAAATGAAGTTTATTCTTTTTTCCACCATACTTTCACATTCCACGGCTAACGGAATCCACGGGTACCGTCCATACCAATACTTTCCAAGGAATTTATTATTTGACAACATAAAGTAAATTCATTTTCCATTTCGGGACTGGGCATCCCTAATACCTTTGCAGTACTCTCGTGCAATGACAAGAGAATAAACACTCATCCTGAGAATAACACATCTAGAATGGGAAAATATCGGCCACCCCTACCGTTTCATGAGCGGTACGAGCACACAAAAAGGAAATGTATTTTGAAAATTAGAGATGGCACATACAAATTTGCTTAGAACGGCACTGAAATACCGCATATATGTAGGTATAGTGGACTCATATGGCAAACTGGGTTTAAGGATTTTGGATGCACAAGTAGAAATCCCACTTAGTGCAAGGAAAGGCTAGCAAAGAATTGAGAAGCAACCAACCAAGAAATTAAAATTCTCATAAACGAGCATTAAGCATAACTAACACCGAATAATGCACCACAAGTAGAATGTAATTTCATTGCATTACTATTGACTCATACTTGCATAGGGAATCACAAACCTTAACATCAATATTCTTACCAAACCATAATTACTCATCAACATGACTCACATATTATATCATCATATCACAAAACTATTACAAAGAATCAAGATCTTCATGAAAGTTTTTATTATATCCGTCTTGAATGTCTATCACTTTGAGACTAAATTCATATGTTGCTTTTAATAGCTCAAACAATCTAAGTGAAGAACATGAGCATAAAATATTTTGTTCTCTCAAAATAATATAAGTGAAGTATGAGAGAATTTCTAAAAAAAATTACTAACTCACAAATAAATCTAAGTGAAGCATGAGAATTTCCTCAAAAATAATAAAGCACTCTGTGCTAAAGAGATATAAGTGAAGCCCTAGATCAATTCCATAGCTCAAAAATATTTAAGTGAAGCATAGAGAGAAATTCTAACAAGTCATAACATAATTTTTCCTCTCTAAAATAGGTGTGTCCAGCAAGGATACTTGACTTAAACAATGGTCGTTAGAAGAAAGAGGGGATGCCCAAGCAACTAAGCTTGGGGATGACCGAGAGGCATCCACAAGCTTAGTTGCTTGCTTCTCTTTTAGATAATAGCTTGGGACACCCTGGGGCATCCCCAAGCTTAGGCTCTTCTTACTCCTTATTCCTTCATCCATCGTGATCTCAACCAAAACTTGAAAACTTCAATCACACAAAACTCAACAAAACCTTCGTGAGATCGTTCATATTTTATTCTTGCATTATATCTACTGTATTCCAACTTTCTATGGCTCATACCCCTCGATAGAGTCCATAGATTCATCAAAATAGGCACACAACGCAAAGAAAACAGAATCTGTCAAAAACAGAACAGTTTGTAGTAATCCAAAAAATTCAAAAACTCATGTAAGTCCAACAATTATGAAAAATTGGGAAAACATGGGCAATTTGTATATATATCTTTTGTAGAAAATTCAGGATTTTATCGTGTTTCTATTAAAAATTGAAATTGTTTTAATGGACGCAAAAGTTTCTGTTTTTCAACAAGATCAAATCAACTATCACCCAACATGGTCCCAAAGGCTTTGCTTGGCACAAACACTAATTAAAACAAAAAAACACAATCATAACAGTAGAATAATTGTGCAAACACTCAAGAACATAAATAAAAAGACAAAAATAAAATTTATTCAGTGGGTTGCCTCCCAACAAGCGCTATCGTTTTATGCCCCTAGCCAGGCATAATGCAAAGATCTAACTGTTGTCATCTTTATTTCCCAATTCCTCAATCAAACACTTAGAATTCTTAAAGGATTTAACATACAAATTTTCAAGAATAATACTCCTAGAAACAAGTTTGAAGAATTCATTCTTGCACGTATGGTCTCTTATAACTTCAACAAAATCCGGGTGAATACTAATCATCTTAAGATATTCTTTGTTAGCATTGGAAGGTGCACTATTGTTTTTAGTGACTTGAGTAATCTTGCCAATTTTTACCAGGGTTTTTTCAATAGTTTTAGCGGAGGAAAAGGCCGTGCTTAGATTACTAAAAATTTCTTCTAACTTATCAATTCTAGCGGGGCTCTCCTCTATTCTTTCGTCGAATGCGGGTTCTTTTTCTTTTAGCACTTTAAGAGCGTCTCCCTCTTTTGACCCGATTCTATTAGCAAGATTGTGCATCCTATTATCTAATTTTTCAATATTTCCTTCAGTGAGCATTTTCTCTTCAATAGCATCTAGCCTTCCATAACATAATTCAGAGTTAAAGTTGTTTCATTAACCATAAGAGGTGGTGAACCCACTAGATTTCCCATGGCATCAAAATCATCTAAAGAAGGACACATCAAGATATTCCCACCGGTAATCGTATCAAGGATGAATCTATACCAAGTGGTGATGCCCACATAAAAACAACAAAGAAGAACAATGGTAGATTGCTTACGAATAGATCTATTATGAGCATTGCAAATCCTATACCAAGCATCTTTTAAATTCTCCCCTCCCCTTTGTTTTAAGTTGAGAACCTCGTTCTCGGGAGTGCATGCAATAAAAGAAGAACTATCCATAATGTCAAAAAGTGACAAACAAGATTACACACAAAAACAAATCTGACGAGAGAACAGTGAACAAAAAAGGGGCCGAATAAAACGCAAATTTTTGTGAAGTGGGGGAAACGAGAGGCAAAAGTAAAATAATATAAATTGCAAGGATATGAGATTTGTGATTAGGAACCTGATAGATGTTGATGATGTGTCCCGGCAATGGCGCCAAAAATTCCTTTTGATGCGGCTTGAACTACATCGGTATTTCCCCAAAGAGGAAGGGATGATGCAGCATAGCTACGGTAGGTATTTCCCTCAGTGATGAGACGAAGGTTATCGAACCAGTAGGAGAACCACGCAACACTATGTAAACGGTACCTGCACACAAAGAACAAATACTTGCAACCCGACGTAAAAGAGGGGTAGTCAATCCCTCCCGGGTAAAAAGATAGATAAAACTGTAGTAGATTGGATAAATAGATCTCGCGGGAACGCGAGATAAAATAAATAAATAAAAACTATAGGAAGGTATTTTTGGATTATTGGGGTATTTATATATCAAAGAGGCGGCGCACGAGGTCACCGAGGTGGGCACAACCCACCAAGGCGTGCTTGGGCCCCGAGGCGCGCCCAGGTGGGTTGTGTACCCCTCGGGGCACCCCTCCGGTACTTCTTTGGCCCATCATGTGTCTTCTAGCTCAAAAAAATCTCCAAAAAAGTTTTTCTGCGTTTGGACTCCATTTGGTATTGATTTTCTGTGATGTAAAAAACAAGCAAAAAAAGCAACGGGCACTGGGCACTATGTTAATAGGTTATTCCCAAAAAATGATATAAAGTTGCTAAAAATGATTGTAAAACATCCAAGAATGATAATATAACAGCATGGAACAATCAAAAATTATAGATACGTTGGAGACGTATCAGCGGTGGACTACAAATGACGAAGCTTCATGCGTAAGCCAGAAAAGACGGTGTGCCAAGATATTTTATATCGCATCCCACACGATTCTTGATAGTAAACTATTTGTGGTATACCTGATTTTTTCATTAAGTTTTGAAAGATAAAATGGTGTTACAGAGGGAAAGGATGGTGTTTGAATTGCTAGAACATTTATGTCCAGTGAACATGCAACTACATGAGTGTCGTGTTTAAATTTGGAATTATTCTAGGTTCATTTGGCATTTTTATGCATTAATTGAGTTTCTAGGCATTTAATGTGCATAATTCAAATTTGAACTACAAGCACATGCTCCAGTGCACCAAAGTTTGTTGAAAAATCACATGTGTGTCTTTGGGTGAATTTATAGGTCCCATGCAATAATGGGAATGAAATTCAAACATCTAGGCGTCGTGGCTCGGACGGGAACATTAAGAAACTTGGTTTTTAAATTCTTGTAAATTCAAAACTTGCCTGAAAATCATGAAACTTGGCATGGTGTTATTTCATGGAACAAACATGTTGTGGTAAAAAATTTGCCACATTTGGAAAACTTTTGGTATAAGCTTCTTGCAAACCGAGCTTCTCTCGAGAAGACTCGTGGTTCCCGAGAGGGGACGTGTCACCTTTGTGTGTGAAACGATATATGCTACCTCCTCCCCTTGATTTTTTTTACAGAGGCAACATGGAACTATATGAGTGCCATTTTAAAATTTGGAATTATCCCGGGTTCGTTTGGCCTTTTTTATACATTAGTTGAACTAGCACAAATGCCCGTGCGTTGCAACGGGAGAAAACATTGATCATGAGAAACTGTGTCGTGGGACAATGGACGCTCATGAGAAAAAAGATGGATCATTTGAGAATTGTGCATGAGCTCATGACATGGGGCCGGTATTACTCCGAGTAAATTTATGTTTCTGAACTAGAAAAATTAGCAATATCAATAATCTTAAGTAATAGTAGTAGCAAACAAACCAACCTAGAATAACAATTGCAGCAGCAAGTAATTCCAAACATCATTTTGGTCCATTTAGCAGAAGATGAGAGCGTTGTGGGTGGAGAGGGATGAATGTCCTGAGGAATTCGATCGGTGCCTTCCACTTTGCAGCATATTCTTTGAGAGTTTAGTAACTGCTACTTCTAAATGGTGCATCATTGTAACCTTTACAAAATTATTACATGTCACTAAGGTGATGGACGAAAGGTTTATACATGTGCACTTTGTGAACCTCCACTCATTTAATCAGATTGGTAAATTCACGTGTAGTCGATGTGCAGAGTTTATCCCAATCACTACAAATAACCACCATCCGTCCCAAAGCAGAGGAATATTCTAAATCTGAAGGTACCGGTAGTTAAGTTCTATTTTTTGGTAGAAATCTAAAACTCAAATTGTTGACCGTACTGGTTTACAGCCAACGAAACCTCGGATACATGTCTAAAGTTCATTAGGGCTGCCAGCCAACACACGAAAGCTCCTTTTTCTGAACATCACACATGTCATGTCCACTTGTTTAGAGGAAATGTAAGTTTTCTCCATCAAGTAAATCAACCTTGACAAAAGAATAAAGTTACCAGATGTCCTCACATGATCATTTTGCACAAACATACGACACCTATACTGGAGAACAAAGTTGTCCGGCAACCCACAAAATGTTCAGATTACTGTATAAAGACTGTCAGTTTTTATTATGATGAAACCTTTAAAATTGTGTACCAAAGGTTCGGATCAAAGGAAATGTAGGATCCTCATTCATACAATGGAATTTTCCAAGAGGTGCCACATCTGGAGTCTGTGTGAACCATACACGATACTCTCTCTGGTAAAACCACCCTAAAGATGGGTCATTTGACATATATCAGTTTTACTTTGGTTTTTCTAGATATGACTTACTAATTGTAGGACACCAACATGCATGTTGTCTTAATTTTCTTTTGCAATCTCAGGAAGAAAGCTGCAGATGTTCAGTTTTTTTTCTAATGTGAGTTGTAATTTGGGTAACATAATCTTCAAAATGACTGTACAGATGACTCTTCCATGATCTACTTTTCTCAGTAAGATATTTACATATAAAGTATGCAATCCTTTGATGTTTAAGTACTTCTCAGGAGCTGAATATACGTCCTATGAAAATTTCTTACCAGATTCTGGAAGAATTTTCATATCAACAGAGGCCGCTCAGCTGTCATACTCAACGACCCAATGTACAGACTCTACTAAAATTCACAAGTGGTGCCTTCTTAGTGTGATATGAAAAATGGTTACAATTTGCAGAGAACTACAGATTCACCGGAAAGCGAAGTAAAAGATTTACAAAGAGGGACATTCTTTTCGTTAAACAACAGAAAGCGAAATTATTGGCAAACAAAATAAAATACCAATAAATTCATTTGCTGGTTGTACTGATCCACAAATTATCTGAACTAATAGAATTTGCTGGTAGTATAGATCCACAAATTATCAGATAACTTTCCTGGCACCATTGATTAACAAATTCATTTGCTGACCAACCCCCACGGGCAAGCTCATGGAAGCATCTTCGGATACGTTGGTCTCATTCGTATCATGCAATGCCATGTTCTACTAAATGATTATAACTAGAAAAATATTCTCCAATAGTTCCTTGGGCACACAAATGGCATGCAATTAATGGTAATTTGAGATAAACGCAAGAGATGAGCTATCAGATCAATTTCATCTATGGAAAGGACGATCAAGGATCAATACAGGGCTTAAGCTGCTCATATCACAAAGAAGTCACCATACTCAAGTATAGAAATAATTTTTATAGCAAAATAATTTGTAATTTTGGCCACCATATGGTACAACATCACGCCACATCTCTCTCTCTCTCTCTCTTATAGGATACATGACTTACACATCTATCGTCTTCCAACAGCGGTTGGAAACTTACATACAAATATTAGAAGTCCGTGCATCATACCTTTTCTCAACCGTGGAAACATAATTATTCCTACAGGTACAGGTCCCAACTAAAGGCGACGCAGACCACCACATATTGCTCTTCTCTGCTCCCTACAACACAATCGGCAAGAGCAATGCAAAAATATTAATTTACAAAACCGAATTTTCTATATGATATATTACAGTACAAACCAATCTATTTAGTGTTTCTGATAAATCCAGCATGGTATAGAAATAGAATATAGTAGGGATTTGGCTCTCAAAAAAATATAGTAGGGATTTCAGCATACAGGATAATTTCTTATAGCAATTACACAGAGTACAGGCATGGGTAGAGGGAATTGACATGATTTTTGTAGCAATTACACATAGAGCAGTTCATTCATTTAACCTGCTTTGGTTGGACATGGTTCAGGCGTGCACATGCAACATCAGGGTCGTCTTTTCCCATCTCCCTCAGGTTGCTAACGTTGCCACGCGCCTTGCAAACCAAAGATAACACAAAAGAGAAGAATCTATCTGGGTTGCCGCTCCTGCCGCATATAATTAAGGAATACATATAAAATCCAAGGCCCTCAATCGGTGATGGCTGCGTCTTACAGACCAGACTGATCGCCGCTGCTGCCCGGCCTGACCGTCATTGGCCCTCAATAGACGACATCTACTATGGTCCTCATGGCCGAACTGCTAGATAGACAACGTACGCGTCGGCCAGGGCCGCTGCGCGAGCTCTGGAGCAGGGGGGTCTGCAGGAGGAAGAAGAGGAGAAGCGGCAGACGGCAATGGAAGGAGAAGATGATGTTCTCATGGGCGACGTCGCTGCACCCCATGCTCTAGGTTGTCCGAGTTTGAGCCAGGCCATGACATCGTTGGGCCGCAGATCCGACCTGCCATCATGGAACGCTCTAGGCGAATCCCAAAGAGGAGGTGGAGGCGGAGTTGGAGGCGCGTTCGGAAGATGAGATTGGGCGAGCGACAGGGACAAGAGCCACATGAGGGAATAAACGAAGAACTGGGTTGGGCCGAATTTATTGGGCCACAAAGCACGGTCGGTTTCAGTTGGCCTGGCTCAGATCGGTCGAACGATACTTGACGGACGAAACGTGTCTCACAAAAAATAGGGAAATATTAGTACCACCTCGCGTATATGTTTTAAATTCAAACTAAAAGCGTAAATTCACGGGAAGAAGCGTATTGTGATGGTGAACCCACGGAGTCAATCCGTGCTTTATTATTAGCGAGAGATTTCTAGGCATTTAACATGCATAATTCAAATTTGAACTAAAAGCACATCCTCCAGTGCACCAAAGTTGGTTGAAAAATCACATATGTGTCCTTAGGTGAATTTCTAGGTCCCATGCAAGAAATGGGAATGAAATTCAAACATCTAGGCGTCGTGGCTTGGCCGGAAATATTGCGAAACTTGGTTTTTTAGTTCCTGTAAATCCAAAACACGCCTGAAAATCATGAAACTTGGCATGTTGTCATGACATGGCACCAACATGCTTTGGTAAAAAATTTGGACGATTTGGAACAAGCTTTGGTATAAGCTTCTTGCAAACCGGAGCTTCTGGGCATTTAACATGCATAATTCAAATTCGAACTACAAGCACATGCTCCAGTGCACCAAAGTTGGTTGAAAAATCACATGTGTGTCCTTGGGTGAATTTCTAGGTCCCAATGAAAGAAATGAGAATGGAATTCAAACATCTAGGCATCGTGGCTCGGCCGAAAATATTGAGGAACTTGGTTTTTTAATTCCTGTAAATCCAAAACACGCCTGAAAGTCATGAAACTTGGCATGGTGTCATGACATGGCACCAACATGTTGTGATAAATTTTTTGGCCGAATTGGGACAAGCTTTGGTATAAGCTTCTTGCAAAGCGGAGCTTCTCTCAAGAAGGCCCGTGGTTTCGAGAGGGAACGTGTCACCTCCGTGTGCGAAATGAAATAAACTACCGTGTCCCGCCTTAATTTTTTTACACATTCAGCTTAGACCAAATAGGAGTTTCGTGCTAAATTTTGGAATTATTCCGGGTTCGTTTGGCCTTTTTCTACATTAATTGAATTTCTAGACATTTAATGTGCATAATTCAAATTTGAAATACAAGCACTTGCTCCAGTGCACCAAAGTTGGTTGAAAAATCACATTTGTGTCCTTGGGTGAATTTGTAGGTCCCATGCAAGAAATGGGAATGGAATTCCAACATCTGGGCGCCGTTGCTCGGCCGGAAATATTGAGAAACTTGGTTTTTTAATTCCTGTAAATCCAAAACACGCCTAAAAATCATTAAACTTGGCATGGTGTCATGACATGGCACCAACAAGTTGTGGTAATTTTTTCTGAATTCGAACAAGCTTTGGTATAAGCTTCTTGCAAACTGGAGCTTCTGTCAAGAAGGCTCGTGGTTCCGAGAGGGAACGTGTCACCTCCGTGTGCAAAATGGCATACACTTCCTTCTCCCGCCTTGATTTTTTTACGCACGTAGCTTAGACCAAATAGGAGTTTTGTGCTTAATTTTTGAATTATTTCGGGTTCGTTTGGCCTTTTTTATACATTAATTGATTTTCCAGGCATTTAATGCACATAATTCAAATTTGAAGTACAAGTGCATGCTCCGATGCGCAAAAGTTAGTTGGAAAATCATTTATGTGTACTTGGGTGAATTTCTAGGTCCCATGGAAGAAGTGGGAATGGAATTCAAACATCTGGGCGTCTTGGCTCGGCCGGAAACATCAAGAGAATTGGTTTTAAAATTCTTGTAAATCTAAAATTCACCTGAGAGTCATGAAACTTGGCATGGTGTCATAACATGGCACCAACATGCTGCGGTAAATTTTTTGTCTGATTTGTGAAGGCGCACACATTAACAATCAACAAAGTCATTTTGGAACAAGTATTGTCACATTACAAATCGGAAACACAAGTATTATTGGAATCATGGGCGTTCTACTTACCGTTTACGTGCCGCCACACGTCCCCTTTTTTATTGTCTAGGAGGTGCCGTGAGGGGTAGCTATTTGAGTACGGGAGGCGTGCGATCAGACCCCTGCGCGTGCTCATCAGGAGGAAAACCCTTTGACCTCTATCTGCCGCCCACCTCCCTCCCAACGTCTCCATTAATGGCGCCTGAGCCCCTGTTTCATGGCGTGGCTGTCTTAGTCGACTGAGATTTAAGAGAGAAAAAAGAAAATCCGACAAGAAAGTTTTGCACGGATCTTGATGTAAGATCCGATGGACCTATATGACATCGACTATGACTTATAGCAAGACTGATGAATATAAGGACGATGATAGTGGATAATAATTGTCTTCCATATTTAGGAAGATAATTAAAAAAGCCACATGTGGAAACGCCCGAAATACACAAGGGCAAAAGAAGAAGGAAGACAACGATCTGGCTCGCTGATCTCTACTTTCTTGATGCGTTGCTGCAGGCCACGGGAACTAGTATACATGATGAGCGGCGATGAGCTCTTTCGTGGCCTCAAGAAACCGCTTGAGAGCATCCCCAGATTCTACCACTAGCCTTTGGTGCTCGATGCAGAGCATGGCATTCTTGTCCATAAGTTTCTTGACGATGACGCCGATCCTCTTCAACAAGGCAGTGGTCTACTCCTGCTGGTCCACACTTTCGACAATCTTTGCCCTCAGCAGGTCACGCTTGGTCCGGAGCTTCGCATTTCCCTCCCTTAGTTGCCAGATGATGCTGGTAGCCTATTCAAATGAGGCTTTCATGTCGTCCTACAAACCTCGCCCAGAAGGAGATCTGATCCATCTGGCTATGGATGATCGCATGCATGCACCTGTCAGAGTCCTCACCTGCCTACAAGACATTTTCCAAGGCCGCCGCAGCGCAGGAGGACATCTCTGCTGCATTCGTGGCACGGCGGGACATCTCTGCTGCTTCTGCGGCATGGTCGGACCAGTCTTCTGCATCGACGGCGCGACGGGACCTCCGTGTTGCTTCGGCGGCGCAGCGGGACCTCCGTGCTGCTTTGGCAGCGCGGCGGGACCTCCATGCTGCTTCGGCGGCGCGGCGGGACCTCTGTGCTCCTACGGCCGTGCGGCGGGACATGTCGGCTGTTTTGCGGCGATTCGGAGCATCTCTCGTGCTTCCGCTTCCATGCTTGCCTCTTCTTGGTAGTAATCTCTCGACCCAGAACTCATGTAGGCCATGGCAGACGATAGACACAAGGGAACGACGATGAATGACTTGTTTGTTTTTGTGGATGAGGAGTTGAGGAGGAATGTGCAGTAATCTTGGAGTAGGTAGTATTTATAACCGAGTACTAATACGCTCCTAAGTGGGAAATCGTTTATGTTTTGATCGATGTGAACATGTTTTGATCAGCGTGAATAGTAATTGTGAATGTCAAGGGAAGCAAGTTCAAAATTTATTGACGGTTCATATTTCGAAGTGCGGTACAATTCCCGAAAGGTGTAAAGTGAGCACGCGTTCTCGGCCGCGTACATGGCGTTTGCACCATAGGGTGCACCGCAATAGGCGATGTCAGCACACGTCTTGTTCCAACAACCGTGCACACTCGTTATTACCATCGCACACGCTCCTTTTAATTAGAATGTGTGCCCGTCTAGCGCACACATGTTGATCTCTCTAACTGTTTCCATTTGTTTTGGCTAATCACAAATAGTTCATCCATGTGAAGTGTATGCCGTCAATCGCAGACACCTTGATCTGGCTAACCATTTCTGTTGTGTTGCCTAATCACAAACAATTCATCTGTCTGAAGTGTATGTCGTCAATCATAGACACCTTGATCTAGCTAACCATTTCTGTTCTGTTGCCTAATCACAAACAGTTAATCCGAGTGAAATGTATGTCGTATATCACACACACCTTCATCCGGCTGCCCATTTCTGTTCTTCTGCCTCACTACAAATAGTTCATTGAGCTGAACTGTATGCCCCGCATCACACACACAACTAAAATCCGAACCTTGTTTGATGTATCTGCCATCGGAAATGTTTTGCATCTTTTGACGGCTTTTTTATATCACCGTTTGCGATTAATGCATCACACACATTTTCGTCGAAGGTTCTCTAATCGTAGTGTCGCGTTAGCAGCATCCTGCAGTAGTGCTTCGGTCCCAACGCTTATAAGAGCCTTGGTGTTAACTCTTTCAGTTTGGTCATTGTTGACGACTTTTAAAGATTTACGTGGGTATTCTTTCTTGATGACAAATTGCACGTCCAAAAGATCTTCAAGAACTTCGCCAAGAAGGCTCGAAACCAATTTGAAGTGAAGATCAAGAAGGTTCAAAGTGATAACGGAACGGAGTTCAAGAACGCCAATCTGGATACCTTTATTGACGAAGAAGGGATTTCACATGACTTCTCGGCTACATAGACGCCTCAACAAATTGGAGTTGTTGATAGGAAGAACCGGACATTTATCGAGATGGCAAGAATGATGCTTGATGAATGCAAGACACTAAGAAATTTTTGGGCGGAAGCTGTTGAGACAACTTGGCATGCTACAAATCGACTATATCTACACAAGCTTCTTGGCAAAATGGCATATAAGCTACTCACCGGTAACAAACCCCAAGTTGGATACTTTCGAGTATTTGGCTCAAAGTGCTAACTTCTTGACAAGAACCGTCTCTCGAAATTTGCTCCTAAATCTCATGAAGGTTTTCTTCTCGGTTACGGCTCAAACTATTACACTTACCGTGTCTAACAATTTCACCCGAAAGGTTGAAAATACGGTAGATGTGAAGCTTGATGAATCTAACGGCTCGCAAGTAGAGAAATTACCAATTGATGTTGGAGACAGATATCCATCAGAAGCAATCCAAGATTTGTCCATTAGCAAAATTCATCCAACAGAGGTGAAGGAGAGTACTTCATCCATTCAAGTGGAAGCCTCAACTTCACATCAAGGTGAACCACAAGTTGACTTGGAGGCATCCATAAGTGGAACACATCAAGACGAAGGAAATGAGGAAGTACAACCAGATGAACCACCTCGACCTCCTTCTCCACCTCCACAAGCGAACGACAATGCCACCAAAAATGGAGAAGAAGATGATGAGGATGATGAGGATGTTCCACCCCAACCCAAGTAAAAGCTCTCACAAGTTAGAGCAAGAGTCTCAAGAGATCATGTCGTCGAACAAATCTTCGATGACATTCAAACTGGGAGAATCACTCGCTCTAAAACTCGTTTGGCTAACTTTTGTGAACACTACTCATTCATTTCTAGTGTTGAACCTATGAAGGTAGAAGAAGCCCTTGAGGACCCGGATTGGATAAATGCTATGCATGAAGAGTTACACAACTTCTAGAGGAATCAAGTTTGGGCATTAGTTGAAAAGCCCAACAATGATCATAATGTCATCTAAACCAAATGGGTGTTTCGGAATAAGAAAGATGGAGATGGACAAGTTGTATGAAACAAGGCCCGTCTCGTCGCTCAAGGCTACACTCAAGTCGAAGGTATGGACTATGGTGAGATGATACGTCTCCAACATATCTATAATTTTTGATTGTTCCATGTTGTTATATTATCAATCTTGGGTGTTTTATAATCATTTTATAGTCATTCTACATCATTTTTTGGTACTAACCTATTGACATAGTGCCAAGTGCCAGTTCCTGTTTTTTCCGTGTTTTTACATCGCAGAAAATCAATATCAGACGGAGTCCAAATGCCACGAAACTTTACGAAGAATTTTTATGGGTCAGAAGGAACACAACGGGCCCTGGCTGCGCCTGGGGGGTGCCCCGAGGGGGGCACAACCCACCAGGACGCGCCAGGTGGCCCAGGCGCGCCCTGGTGGGTTGTGCCCACCTCGGGTGCCCCCGGACTGCGTCTTTGCTCTATAAATACCGCAAAAATCCCAGAACCCTAGGGGAGTCGATGAAATATTCATCCAGCCACCGCAGAGTCCAGAACCACCAGATCCAATCTAGACACCATCTCGGATGGGGTTCACCACCTCCATTGGCGCCTCTCTGATAATGCGTGAGTAGTTCTTTTTAGACCTTCGGGTCCGTAGTTAGTAGCTAGATGACTTCATCTCTTTCTCTTGATTCTCAATACAATGGTCTCTTGGAGACACATATGATGTAACTCTTTTGCGGTGTGTTTGTTGGGATCGATGAACTTTGAGTTTATGATCAGATCTATCTTTTTATATCCATGAAAGTTATTTGAGTTTCTTTGATCTCTTATATGCATGATTGCTTATAGCCTCGTATTTCTTCGCCGATATTTGGGTTATGTTAGGCCAACTTGATCTATTTATCTTGCAATGGGAAGAGGTGCTTTGTAGTGGGTTCGATCTTACGGTGCTTGATCCCAGTGAAAAAAAGGGAAACGACATGTATGTATCGTTGGTTGTCGAGGGAAACGACACCTACGGATCACGAGGAATCTCTTTTTGCTACGGTTGGCGGGCGCGGGGCTATGGAAAGAGCGGGATTGAGAGATTAGCGTGGGGGGATTATCCAGGTTCGGGCGGCAAGTGATGCGTAATACCCTACTCCTGCTGGTTCCTATTTATCTGCTATTCTTGGACTATCTACAAGGCGTGCAGGGTCCAAAAAATCCGAATCCTCCCTCACTACGCCGCGGGCCTCCTTTTATAGTCAAAGGGGCTACCAAAGTGGCACATAGGAGGTGGAAAGCTATACAGTAGTCGAGTCTATCTCTTGGCACCGTAGGACAAATGCATTTAATGCATTGCCGACGTGCCCTTCTTTCTTTATCAGGGACAGCAAGGAAGCTCGTCCCAGATGTCGCCACTTCGCCTGGCTTCGACGCGCGTCCAAACTGACGAGGCGTGTAGCGCCACACTGGCTGGCTGCTAAGTTGGTGCGGTGGCAGAGTCTTCACGAAGATCTGCATGCCACCATGTAGGTGTTTGCCGAGTCGGCCTAGAGGCCGCACGTCGCCACGCAGGTGCCTGCCTAGCTGGTGGGCTGGTAGCTGCATGGGAATGGCGGTGGAGTCTTGGCAGATGTGCGTCTGGCTGCGGCCCCGCGGATATTTTCGGCAAGAGTCTTGTCGGGGTCCCCGGAAAGGATCTTGCCGTGGCTTCGTGGTCGTCCCCGGCAACGGTCTTGCCAGGGGTCTCGTGGGTATCTTTGGCAAGGATCTTGCCGAGGATCGTCGTCTTTTGGTTATCATCTAGGCTTCTGTGCTTCTGGTCTCCACAAAGATCTGCATGCCACCATGGAGGTGCCTCCCGAGCCTCGATTCCAAAATGGTTGATGGTGTTGGAACTCTTGGGCTCAAGGGTGGAGGCTCTGCTGGTGTTGGGCAAGTTGCCCCGGCAAGGTTCTTGCCGGGGCTGTGGAGGCCACCCCGGCAAGGGCCTTGCCGGGGGGCTCACCTCACCTTTCTGCTCTTCGTGTTTCTGGCTTGGCGTTGCTCTGGTGGTCTTGTGGCTTTGCTTCTTTCCTCTACCCCGCTAGGTGTGGCCGCAAGTGCGGCTCCAACTGCCCGCGCATAGGTAAACGGGTACAAAATAGGACCCCCTCCTTTTGTGCACCGATAGGAGCCCCTGGGCCTAGGCCATACATAAGCGCGATGCATTGTTGGGCTAGGCCCAAAATGGTGCGCGGGCATGCGGGGCCGAGTTGTACTGTTGTAACTCCCTCGCCCATCGCACTTCCCCATGACCCACGTTGAATGCGAGATGTGGGGGTCGTGCGTGACGTGGGGGTCAGGCGTGGGGCGGTTGCTGCCCTCATTCTTCACATCGTGGTAAATGGTAAAGAGGCGGCCCGCGCCTTCCCCATAAAAAAGGAAAAACCGCAGGCGAGCTGCTCATTTACCCTCTGCGCCTCTTCCAATCTTGGAACTGCCGTCCCTCTCTTCTTCCTCAGGCGAAAGATTCGAAGTTCTCACCTCCGCTCACTGCCGCTACGCCCCCATTTCTCTTGATCCTTCGCCCCTCCCAGCTGCCATGGCGCCCAAAACTAGCAGGGGCTAGGGAGCGGCCGAGGATGCTGGGGAGAAAGAGGCGCCGGAGAGCGAGTCAGCGGTGCGGCGGACGTAGCTCACCTACTTCCCATCGACGGTTGATGCGGTTCACCTCAAGAACTTCTTCTTGCCCCTATGGGGGAGGAAGACGACGGGGCACCCTGCCACGTGCGTCGTCCCCGCCAATTTTGCCGAGGAGGGCCCAAATCGGTACCCCTTCTTCGTCGATTTCTTCTCTTGTGGGCTCTGCCCCCCTTTCTCTGACTTCTTCAATGATGTCATGCACACCTACAGGTTCCATCTTTTGGATCTCATGCCGAATGCAGTGGCGTGCATGGCTCTCTTCACCCACCTCTGCGAGGGCTTTGCCGGGGTGCTTGATACATCTCCGTCGTATCTATAATTTTTGATTGTTCCATGCCAATATTATTCAACTTTTATATACTTTTTGGCAACTTTTATACTATTTTTGGGACTAACATATTGATCCAGTGCCCAGTGCCAGTTCCTGTCTGTTGCATGTTTTTGGTTTCGCAGAATATCCATATCAAACGGAGTCTAAACGGGATAAAAACGGACGGAGCTTATTTTTGGAAAATATGGAAAATTCGGAAGGAAAATCAACGCGAACCAGTGCCTGAGGTGGTCACGAGGCAGGGGGGCGCCCCCCTCAGGGTGCGCCCCCTACCCTCGTGAGCCCACCGTAAGGCAGTTGATGCTCTTCTTTTGCCGCAAGAAATCTAATATTCGGGAAAAAATCACGGCGAAGGTTTCAGGCCAATCGGAGTTACAGATCTCCATATATACACGAAACGGTGAAACAGAGCCAGGGGAGAACGCAGAACCAGAGAGATAGATCCAATCTCGGAGGGTCTCTCGCCCCTCCCACGCCATGGGAGCCAAGGACCAGAGGGGAAACCCTTCTCCCATCTAGGTAGGAGGTCAAGGAAGAAGAAGAAGAAGGGGGGCCCTCTTCCCCCTTGCTTCCGATGGCGCCGGAGCGCTGCCGGGGCCATCATCATCACCGCCATCTTCACCAACAACTTCACCGCCATCATCACCAACTCTTCCCCCCTCTATGCAGCTGTGTAACCTCTCTCTTACCCGTTGTAATCTCTACTTAAACATGGTGCTCAACGCTATATATTATTTCCCAATGATGTATGGCTATCCTATGATGTTTGAGTAGATCTGTTTTGTCCTAATGGCTATTTGATGATCAAGATTGGTTTGAGTTGTATGTTTTATTATTGGTGCTGCCATTTGGTGCTCTCCGTGTCGCGTAAGCGTGAGGGATTCCCGCTGTAGGGTTTGCAATATGCTTATGATTTGCTTATGGTGGGTGGCATGAGTGACAGATGCACAGACCCGAGTAAGTAGGTTGTTTGCATATGGGATAAAGGGGACTTGATACTTTAATGCTATGGTTGGGTTTTACCTTAATCAATCTTTAGGATTTGCGGATGCTTGCTAGAGTTCCAATCATAAGTGCATATGATCCAAGTAGAGAAAGTATGTTAGCTTATGCCTCTCCCTCAAATAAAATTGCAATAATGATTACCGGTCTAGTTATCGATTGCCTAGGGACAAATAACTTTCTTGTTGACAAAAGCTCTCTATTAAAACTAATTTAGTTGTGTCTTTATCTAAGCAGCCCCTAGTTTTATTTATGTGCTCTTTACTTTCTTGCAAGCTTATCCAAAAACACCTACAAAGTACTTCTAGTTTCATACTTGTTTCCGGTAAAGCGAACATCAAGCGTGCGTAGAGTTGTATTGGTGGTCGATAGAACTTGAGGGAATATTTGTTCTACCTTTAACTCCGCGTTGTGTTCGACACTCTTACTTATCAAAACAGGCTACAATTGATCCCCTATACTTGTGGGTTATCAAGTCCTTTTTCTGGCGCCGTTGCGGGGGAGCAATAGCGTGGGGTGAATATTCTCGTGTGTGCTTGTTTGCTTTATCACTAAGTAATTTTTATTTGTTGTTCTTAGTTGTTCCCTATCTTTAGTTATGGGTAGGAAACGCAAAATACCAAAAAAATTAGTTGTACCTATTGAACCAATGGTTGAAGAACCAATCAAAATCTATCACACTGCTGAATCTTATTACTTGGATCATCTTCGATCCCTATGTGCTCATGCTGAAACCCCAACTAGCTTAGTTGAGGGCAAATCTTTAGATGAGCATGCTTGTTATGTGCGACACCGTATATCTCAAAAAGGGAAACTTTTACAGCATCAAATTAATACTATGCAATGCTATGCTTGGAATTTATGCTATTATTATGATTTTACTTGTTGTTCTGAAAACCCTAAGAAACACCTTCCCTACCAATGTGAGTTTAGTGATAATGGAATCGTATCTTTGTATGCTAAAGGTGCTTATAGTTACTATGATGTTCAACAAATTGAAGAATTTGTTGCTTTTAAGGGTGCTTTTGAAATTGCTTCTTTGATTGAAAAGTATGATTACAAATCTGAATTTTTTGCCATACTTGAATATTGTTATGAGAATTATGCTTCTAATGCCTATGTTAAACAATATATTGAGGAGTACTCTGCTGCCCAAGAAGAAACTAATATTTTGCAGGAGTCTATGGAAGAAGAAATTGATGAAACTGTGAGCTCATTGGATGAAAAAGATGATGAGGAGACCGAAGAACAAAAGGAGGAAGAGCGGATTAGCTACCCGTGCCCACCTTCTAATGATAGTAACTCTTCAACTCATACATTGTTTAAATTCCCTTCGTTCTTACCGAAGGATGATTGCTATGATGATTGTTATGATCTCGTTGATTCTTTTGAAATATCCCTTTTTGATGATGCTTGCTATGCTTGTGGCCAAGATGCAAATATGAATTATGCTTATGGAGATGAACTTGCTATAGTTCCTTATGTTAAACATGAAATTGTTGCTATTGCACCCACGCATGATAGTCCTATTATCTTTTTAAATTCTCCCAACTACACTATATCGGAGAAGTTTGTACTTATTAAGGATTATATTGATGGGTTGCTTTTTACCGTTGCACATGATGATTTTGATAGATATAATATGCATGTGCTTGCTGCTCCTACTTGCAATTATTATGAGAGAGGAACTATATCTCCACCTCTCTATGTTTCCAATACTATAAAATTGCAAGAAACTGTTTATACTATACATTGGCCTTTACTGGGTGTGCATGAATTGTTCTTTTATGACATGCCGATGCATAGAAAGAGAGTTAGACTTCGCCATTGCTTGATATATGTTGCTTTGTTCTCACTACTAAATGCCAAATCATTGCTAATTAAAATTGGCTTTGATATACCTTGGGATCCGGGTGGATTCACTACTTGAGCACTATATGCCTAGCTTAACGGCTTTAAAGAAAGCGCTGCCAGGGAGACAACCCAGAAGTTTTAGAGAGTCATTTATTTCTGTTGAGTGCTTTTATATAGTATAAAAACAATAAAAATAAAGAGGGGAACCGAAAGCTTTTTCAAAAAGAAAAGTGAAAGTGAGAAAGACAAGCATTGTTGAAGTGGGAGCTAGCCTTGAATTTTGTTCATGCTCATGGAAACTTTGTGAATCTTGATTACAGAAAATTTTCAATAAAAATAATTATTCCCTTGTACAATTCCATTGTATTATAAAAATAATGTGCCAAGGTTTGCCTTTAGGATGTTTACGATGCTTGTTGGTTTGTGCGGTGCAGGACAGAAACTTTGGCTGTAGTGCATGATTTTTCATTTTTTACTGGAACGTCAAATGGTTCTGATTCTTTTTGCACTGTCTTGCTGTACAAATGGTTTATTTTTCCTAATTTTGGAAGAATTTTTCAAGTATCAGAAGTATGGTGAATGTTCAGATTGCTACAGACTGTTCTGTTTTAGACAGATTCTGTTTTGATGCATAGTTTGCTTGTTTTGATGAAACTATCAATTTATATCAGTGGATTAAGCCATCGAAAAGTTATATTACAGTAGACACAATGCAAAAAAAATATGAATTGGTTTGCAATAGTACTAGAGTAGTGGTTTGCTTTATTATACTAACGGATCTTACCGAGTTTTCTGTTGAAGTTTTTGTGTGGATGAAGTGTTCGATGATTGAGAAGGTCTCGATGTGAGAAGAAAGAAGAGAGGAAAGAGTTCAAACTTGGGGATGCCCGAGGCAACCCAAGTAAATATTCAAGGAGACTCAAGCGTCTAAGCTTGGGGATGCTAGGGAGGCATCCCCTCTTTCTTTAACAAATATCGGTATGTTTTTGGATTCGTTTCGTTCAAACTTGGAGCGTCTTTTGCATTTAGGTTTTTATTTTTCTTTTTATGCACCATGCTGGTATGAGATAGTCCTTGGTTGATTTATAGAATGCACTTTGCACTTCACTTATATTTTTTGAGTATGGCTTTATAGAATGCTTCATGTGCTTCACTTATATCATTTGAAGTTTGGATTGTCTGTTTCTCTTTACTTAGACAACCGCGATTTGCAGAATGCTCTTTGGCTTCACTTATATTTGTCAGAGCACGGGCATATCTTTTGTAGAAAGAATTAAACTCTCTTGCTTCACTTATATCTATTTAGAGAGATGATAGGAACTGGTCATTCACACGGTTAGTCATAAAATCCTACATAAACTTGTAGATCACTGAATATGACATGTTTGATTCCTTGCAATAGTTTTGCGATATAAAAATGGTGATACTAGAGTAGTGCTAGTTGAGTAGTTGTGAAATTGATAAATACTTGTGTTGAGGTTTGCAAGTCCCGTAGCATGCACGTATGGTGAACCGTTATGTAACGAAGTCGGAGCATGACGTGTTTATTGATTGTCTTCCTTATGAGTGGCGGTCGGGGACGAGTGATGGTCTTTTCCTACCAATCTATCCCCCTAGGAGCATGCATGTAGTACTTTGTTTCGATGACTAATAGATTTTTGCAATAAGTATGTGAGTTCTTTATGACTAATGTTGAGTCCATGGATTATACGCACTCTCACCCTTCCATCATTGCTAGCCTCTTCGATACTGTGCATTGCCCTTTCTCACCTCGAGAGTTGGTGCAAACTTCGCCGGTGCATCCAAACCCCATGGTATGATACGCTCTATCACACATAAACCTCATATCTTCGTCAAAACAGCCACCATACCTACCTATCATGGCATTTCCATAGCCATTCCGAGATATATTGCCATGCAACTTCCATCATCATCATATACATGACTTGAGCATTTATTGTCATATTGCTTTGCATGATCGTAAGATAGCTAGCATGATGTTTTCATGGCTTGTCCATTTTTTGATGTCATTGCTACGCTAGATCATTGCACATCCCGGTACACCGCCGGAGGCATTCATATAGAGTCATATCTTTGTTCTAGTATCGAGTTGTAATATTGAGTTGTAAGTAAATAAAAGTGTGATGATCATCATTATTAGAGCATTGCCCCAGTAAGGAAAGGATGATGGAGACTATGATTCCCCCACAAGTCGGGATGAGACTCCGGAAAAAAAAGAGAAAGGCCAAAAGAAAAAAAGAGAAGGCCCAAAATAAAACAAAAAAACAAAAAAATGAGAGAAAAAGAGAGAAGGGGCAATGTTACTATCCTTTTACCACACTTGTGCTTCAAAGTAGCACCATGTTCTTCATATAGAGAGTCTCTTGAGTTATCACTTTCATATACTAGTGGGAATTTTCATTATAGAACTTGGCTTGTATATTCCAACGACGGGCTTCCTCAAATGCCCTAGGTATTCATGAGCAAGCAAGTTGGATGCACACCCACTTAGTTTCAGTTTGAGCTTTCATATACTTATAGCTCTAGTGCATCCGTTGCATGGCAATCCCTACTCCTCACATTGATATCTATTAATGGGCATCTCCATAGCCCGTTGATATGCCTAGTTAATGTGAGGCTTTCTTCCTTTTTTGTCTTCTCCACATAACCCCCATCATCATATTCTATTCCACCTATAGTGCTATGTCCATGGCTCATGCTCATGTATTGCGTGAAAGTTGAAAAGGTTCGAGAAACGTCAAAGTATGAAACAATTGATTGGCTTGTCATCGGGGTTGTGCATGATGTGAATGCTTTGTGTGGTGAAGATGGAGCATAGCCAGACTATATGATTTTGTAGGGATGGGATTTCTTTGGCTATTTTATTTCAATAAGACATAATTGCTTGGTTGGTATGCTTGAAATATTATTGTATTTATGTCAAAGGATAGATTATTGCTTTGAATCACTCGTGTCTTAATATTCATGCCATGATTAGACATATGATCAAGATTATGCTAGGTAGCATTCCACATCAAAAATTATCTTTTTTATCATTTACCTACTCGAGGACGAGCAGGAATTAAGCTTGGGGATGCTGATACGTCTCCGTCGTATCTATAATTTTTGATTGTTCCATGCTAATATTATTCAACTTTCATATACTTTTTGGCAACTTTTTATACTATTTTTGGGACTAACATATTGATCCAGTGCCCAATGCCAGTTCCTGTCTGTTGCATGTTTTTGGTTTCGCAGAATATCCATATCAAACGGAGTCCAAACAGGATAAAAACGGACAGAGCTTATTTTTCGAAAATATGGAAAATTCGGAAGGAAAATCAACGCGAACCAGTGCCGGAGGTGGTCATGAGGCAGGGGGGCGCCCCCCCCCTTACGGCGCGCCCCCTACCCTCGTGAGCCCACCGTAAGGCAGTTGACGCTCTTCTTTTCCGCAAGAAAGCTAATATTCGGAAAAAAATCATGGCGAAGGTTTCAGGCCAATCGGAGTTAAGGATCTCCATATATACACGAAACGGTGAAACGGAGCCAGGGAGAACGCAGAACCAGAGAGAGACAAAGAGATAGATCCAATCTCGGAGGGGCTCTCGCCCCTCCCACGCCATGGGAGCATTGGACTAGAGGGGAAACCCTTCTCCCATCTAGGGAGGAGGTCAAGGAACAAGAAGAAGAAGGGGGGCCCTCTTCCCCCTTGCTTCCGGTGGCGCCGGAGCGCTGCCGGAGCCATCATCATCACCGCCATCTTCACCAACAACTTCACCGCCATCATCACCAACTCTTCCCCCCTCTATGCAGCGGTGTAACCTCTCTCTTACCCATTGTAATCTCTACTTAAACATGGTGCTCAACGCTATATATTATTTCCCAATGATGTATGGCTATCCTATGATGTTTGAGTAGATCTGTTTTGTCCTAATGGCTATTTGATGATCAAGATTGGTTTGAGTTGTATGTTTTATTATTGGTGCTGTCCTACGGTGCTCTTCGTGTCGCACAAGCGTGAGGGATTCCCGCTGTAGGGTTTGCAATATGCTAATGATTTGCTTATGGTGGGTGGCGTGAGTGACAGAAGCACAAACCCGAGTAAGTAGGTTGTTTGCGTATGGGATAAAGGGGACTTGATACTTTAATGCTATGGTTGGGTTTTACCTTAATGAATCTTTAGTAGTTGCGGATGCTTGCTAGAGTTCCAATCATAAGTGCATATGATCCAAGTAGAGAAAGTATGTTAGCTTATGCCTGTCCCTCAAATAAAATTGCAATAATGATTACCGGTCTAGTTATCGATTGCCTAGGGACAAATAACTTTCTTGTTGACAAAAGCTCTCTATTAAAACTAATTTAGTTGTGTCTTTATCAAGCAGCCCCTAGTTTTATTTACGTGCTCTTTACTTTCTTGCAAGCTTATCCAAAAACACCTACAAAGTACTTCTAGTTTCATACTTGTTTCCGGTAAAGCGAACGTCAAGCGTGCGTAGAGTTGTATCGGTGGTCGATAGAACTTGAGGGAATATTTGTTCTACCTTGAGCTCCTCGTTGGGTTCGACACTCTTACTTATCGAAAGAGGCTACAATTGATCCCCTATACTTGTGGGTTATCAGTGCTCCCTTGCACGGCGCTCTTCCGCCACTACTTCTCTCCTCGCCTCCAACCAGGGGGCGCCATCTCCGGGAGCATCGCCTGGATCGAGGACCCAGGAGAAAGGCACGTATCCGGAGGGTGCCCAGAAGGAGAGGTGGGACGAGTGGCGGAGCCGGTGGTGCTGGATCGAGGAGGAGGACCCGCATGAGTTTTGTCTGGTTCGTCAGAGCCCGCCGACCCGTCGCGTGGATTGGAGTGACCTCGACGCCAATGACAAGAAGCTCTCGGTCGCCACCACCTGGATTCATCGCCTCACTGCGGTCGGGCTCACCCTTGAGATGATTGGGGTGGACTTCATCCGTCGCCAAATCGCCCCGTTGCACAACAACGGGAGGCCAGCCTGGGACTTCAGGAATGCGGCCGATGTCATGAGGCTCCGCCCTGGCCTGAAGCACAACTTCACACTGATGGGGCATGCCATTTCTGTCAAAGGCTCTTTCAGCTCGATGTGGGCAACGACGGCAGGACTGAGAGGACCGACAGGGTCGCGAAGGCCGGCAAGGCCGTCAAGGGGCCGCTGTTTGGGTAGCCCATGGGAGTGGTACCGCTGAGCAACAACTGTCGTTAGTCCGACATCATTGCGATGATGCCAGACTTCAACGCACAAGGCCTTGACCCGGCCTGGGCCGAGCCGCCAATGGAGAGGGTGCAGGAGTTCTTCAACACCTTGTTGGAGGCTTATGTCCACGACGAGCCGCTGCTCATCCAGGACACCACCAAGGCAGAGCTGGACTACATCGCTGCTAGGGCGGGCGGAAGCGGCGCTCGCGAGGGAGGCCGGCAGCACTGGTGGCGTGGAGGATGAGGCCGATGCGGCCGTGGAGGAGAGGGAGCTCGCCCAGTGGGCGGAGTCTTCCGGGAAGGCCAGCGGAGCCGGCGATGAGGCTCCCCTCGTGGAAGACGTGGGCGATGAGTCGTCCGAAAAGGAGGTCGAGGTGAACGATCCCCGGCCATGGGGAGGCGGCGCATCCTGCGGAGGGCTTCCTCTGGCGAGCCGGTCCGGCCCAGCAGGATCATGCAGCGGCAGCCGGCCTAGGGACAGCCCGTGCGAGAGACGAGGGCCATGAAGGCCGTGGCAGCAAAGAAGGCGATGAAGGCCACAGTGGCGAAGAGGACAACAACTGCTTCTTCCTCGTCCAAGCGGCAGCGGACCGTGTCCCCTTCTCCTCCTCCTTCGGACGGCACCCTGGAGGTCGAGTTCGACCTCGGGTCCTTCAGCCCGGCAAGGAAGAGGAAGCTAGCGGAGGAGGAGGTGGAGGATGAGTAAGTATTCTGCCCCCATCACTTCCTGACCTTACGCCTGTGTTATGTTCCTTTGATTTGGTGTCATCTTCACAGGGACACGGAGACGCTAGTGCAGAGAGTGGCGAAGAGGGCCAAGGCCTCTGCGGGCGACAAGCCCCCGGCAGGTACCCCGCATACGCCTCTGTTGGTGGAGAGAAGCCCGGGCAACAGCCCTCAACGCAGCCCTCGCTTCAGCCCCCAATGTGAGTCCGCCACTCACTCCTTCACTGATGAGCCTTGGGGTGTGAATCTTTGATGCTGACCTTGCCGGGTTTGCAGGAGAAGAACGGCAGCAGGAGGAGCCGCCGAGGGCCACCCCGAACACGCTGCCCCCCTCGACTATGCTGCCCAAAGAGGCGTCCCCGCTAAGGGCATCGACCACCGAGCCCATACATATGGAGGAGGAGGAAGCGAGCTTGGGTGCCGGTGGTTCTGTCCCGGCAACGAATGTTGGCGGGGAAGGCGCCACTTCTTCCCAGCCCAGTGCGGGTAAGTGGTTTGCTTCTCATCCTTGTTCCTTCTCCTTCTTTTTGAATCTTGGTCTTGGCTCTGTCTCATTCACCTTTCTCAGCGGCCCAGGAGGATATCGACACCGTCATCGAGGAGGTCACCAGGGACACCGAGGACGAGGCCAACAAGATTGCCGCCGAGGAGGCCGCCAAGACCGCCATTGAAGAGGCCGCCAAGGGGCCTGCCGGGGAGGCCGGCAAGGGGCCTGCCGGGGAGGGGTTGGTCGACGATCAACCTTCATCCTCGGTTGCCTCTGGCTCGAGCAAGTATATGAAGGTGGGCGATGACCTGTTCATCCACCGCGGGGCTTGAGGTTGTTGATGAACCGAGCGCCGATGGCGGTGGTTCCCAAGAGGAGCAGCTCCTCCGGGCCATGAGCGTCAACTTTCAGAAGCTCCAGGCGCTTCACCGTGCCCACCTAGACAACGCGAAGTCCAGGATGGCGGCAGTGGAAAAAGCAGAGGTGGACCTCGAGGAGCGCGTCGCTGAGACGCAGGCCTGGTTCCGCCAGGCCCATGATGAACTGAAGGTCGCTCATGATCTATTGGCTGAGCACAGACAGGAGCTCATCCTGAAGCAGGCTGACGTCGAGAAAGCCCAGGAGGCGGCAAGGGAACAGGCCACCCAGCACCAGCACCAGGCCGAGGTGAACTCCCAGGAGGAGGACCTTGCCGCTCATGAGGAGGTGCTCGCCGCCACACTCCGTGGCAAGGACGAGGAGGTCGAGAAGCACGACGCGCAGTAGAACCAGGAGCTGGAGCAGAGGCATAAGGAGGCACTCAATGCTCAAGCCCTGGTCCATGCCGGCAGGGTGGCGGAGCTAGAGGTGGAGCGGGATGGGCTAAAGGAATGGGTCCTTAAGCTAACGGAGGAGAAGGATGTGGCCAACGGCGCTCTGGTGGAGGCACATGCCACATTCCTTGGCAAGGCGAGCTGCTGTCCAAGGCCAACAACACCATCAATGACCTGAAGCTGAAGCTGGAGGGCCTTGAGGGGACGCTTTCGAAGGTCAGGGCCCGGGAAGAGACCCTGACCAAGGGCCTGTAGGAGGAGAGGCAGATGCGGAGGGATGATGCCGCCAAACACAAGGAGTATGTGGAGAGCATAAACCGTTGGGTCAGCCGCCTCGCCGACGTCGCCGGCAGGATCACCACGAAGCTGGCTGCCATGGGGATGCCAAATGTGAGGTACCTCCCGGAGCCAAACGTGAGTCCCAACGCTAGATTGACCCTATTCTTCGAGGGTGTTCTTGGAGCCCTGGAGCAGCTCCGCTCCAACCGGGCAACTTATCTGGCGAGCGAGTCCCGAAGGCTCTGCCGGGGCGCCCTGACCAAGGTACTCACCAAGGTGGCGTTCTAGAACCCCTTCATCAACTTTGCCGGCGCGTTGGAGAGCTTGCCGGAGGAGGCGGACCTCGCAGTGCTCAAGGAGCGTATCAGGCCCATCATCAGCTGCGTCGATGGAGTTGAGAGGGTGGAGGGCCAGCGCCGGGACTACGCACCTCATTTCTGGTTGGCGCTGCGAGTTCAAGAACAAGACAGTTTTATCTTAAGTTAGAACCGTAGCGATTATTTGATGTAATATAACTCTACAGTACTTCAATATCATGGATGCTATCTTCCCGTTAGATCTTTCTTTGTATGTTTGCACCCTACACTTGGTGAGATAAGGCTGCCGGCGCGTAAACCCATGCCGTGGTGCTTTGAGGATGGATCCTTAGCACCCTGCCAGGAGGGCGCTTGCTGCCGGGGAAACCACCTTGCCGCTCCCAGTGCGGTCGCTTGAATTGTCGAGCGGACTCGAAACAGGACAAGAGCACGACTGGTAGCGGGTAGGCCACCTTGCCGTTCTCAGCGCGGCCGCAAAAACTGTCGAGCGGACTCGAGATAGAGACAAGGGCATTGCTAAAAGCGGAAGGGTCTCATTGCGCGCATGTTTCGCATACAAGCAAAGAGATCTTTCGAGGAGGACAGACTCATATAAATGAAATTAGCCAAAATTTTGCATGACTTATCTTTTCGGGGTCACACGGATGACTGTCGAAGCTTGGGACCGCACCAGAGGGCGCCCGATCGATGTCGCCTTCTCCCTTCGAGCCATCCCCATGAAAGAGTCGTCGCATCGGCTCCAAAACCAGATTTCCACGGCTTGCGCCCCCTACCTGGCGCGCCAAAGATGTCGGGGGAAACGACACCTACGGGATCACGAGGAATCCTTTTTTGCTACGGTTGGCGGGCGCGGGGTTGTGGAAAGAGCGGGATTGAGAGATTAATGCGGAGGGATTATCTAGGTTCAGGCTACAAGTGACGCGTAATACCCTACTCCTATTGGTTCCTGTTTATCTGGTGTTCTTGGACTAGCTACAAGGCGTGCAGGGTCCAAAAAATCCGAATCCTCCCTCAGTACGTCGCGGGCCTCCTTTTATAGTCAAAGGGGCTGCCAAAGTGGCACACAGGAGGTGGAAAGCTATATAGTAGTCGAGTCTATCTCTTGCACCGTAGGACAAACGCAATTAATGTGCTACTGATGTGCCCTTCTTGTTTTATCGGGGACAGCAAAGGAAGCTCGTCCCAGATGTCGCCGCTTCACCTGGCTTCGACGCGCGTCTGAATTGACGAGGCGTGTAGTGCCATGCTGGCTGGCTGCTGAGTTGGTGCGGTGGCAGAGTCTTCACGAAGATCTGCATGCCACCACGCAGGTGTTTGCCGAGTCGGCCTAGAGGCTTCACGTCGCCACACAGGTGCCTGCCTAGCTTGTGGGCTGGCAGCTGCATGGGAACAGGAGTGGAGTCTTGGCAGATGTGGGTCTGGCTGCGGCCCCGCGGATGTTTTCGGCAAGAGTCTTGCCGGGGCCCCCGGAAAGGGTCTTGCCGTGGCGTCGTGGTCGTCCCCAGCAAGGGTCTTTCCGGGGTCTCGTGGGTATCTTTGGCAAGGATCTTGCCGAGGATCGTCGTCTTCTGGTTGTCATCTAGTCTTGTCTGCTTCTGGTCTCCACAAAGATCTGCATGCCACCATGGAGGTGCCTCCCGAGCCTCGTTCCAAAGTGGTTGATGGTGTTGGAACTCTTGGGCTCAAGGGTGGTGGCTCTGCTGGTGTTGGGCAAGTTGCCCCGGAAAGGTTCTTGCCGGGGCTGTGGAGGCCGCCCCGGCAAGGGCCTTGCCGGGGGGGGGGGGGGGAAGCTCACGTCGCCCTTCTGATCTTCATGTTTCTGGCTTGGCATTGCTCTGGTGGTCTTGTGGCTTTGCTTCCTTCCTTTGCCCCGCTAGGTGTGGCTGCACGCGTGGCTCCAACTGCCTGCGCACAGGTAAAGGGGTACAAAATAGGACCCCTCCTTTTGTGCACCGACATTGCTACTAAGGATAAAATGATGGGGTCTATCTCTACATAGATAGATCTTGTCTACATCATGCCATCGTTCTTATTGCATTACTCCGTTTCTCTGTGAAATTAATACACTAGATGTATGCTGGATAGCGGTCGATGTGTGGAGTAATAGTAGTAGATGCAGGCAGGAGTCAGCCTACTAATCTTGGACGTGATGCCTATATAATGATCATTGCCTGGATATCTTCATGAGTATTTGAAGTTTTGTCAATTGCCCAACAGTAATTTGTTCACCCACCGCTTTGCTATTTTTCTTGAGAGAAGCCACTAGTGAAACGTACGGCCCCCGGGTCTTCTTTCTCATATATTTGCCTTTGCGATATACTTTTCCCTTGCATTTATTTTCAGATCTATTAATCCAAAAACCCCAAAATACTTTGCTGCACTTTATTTTATTTGCGAACTATTTATTCAGTCTATTACAACTTTCCCCCGTCACACACCAATTTCTGGCACCGTTACCAAAAGGGATTGACAACCCCTTTAACACGTCTGGTTGCGAGGATTTGTTATCTATGTGCAGGGGTTGTTTACGTTGTGTTGCTTGGTTCTCCTACTAGTTCAATAACCTTGGTTTCATATCTAAGGGAAATACCTACCGCTGCTATGCTGCATCATCCCTTCCTCTTTGGGGAAATACCGACGTAGCTTCAAGCGACATCACGAGACATATGCCCCCATTGGTAGACTTGAGTCCATTCGCATTTTACTTGCTTATGCCAATCATCATGATATCACTTTATAACAAATGAACATTAAAAGTTCTTTTATAAAGGGTCGAATTGAGGAGGAATTTTATGTTACAACCTCCCAGCTTTGTTAATCCCAAGAAACCTAATCATGTCTACAAACTTCACAAAGCTCTTTACGGTCTTAAACAAGCTCCTAGAGCTTGGTATAAATGCTTGACTAAGTTTCTTTTTGAAAAGGCTTTGAAATTGGGAAAATTTATTCTACACTGTTTATGAAAAGGGTTAATGGTGAATTAGTTGTGTGCCAAATTTATGTGGATGATATCATATTTGGTTCTACTAACCCCCATTTCAGTGAAAAGTTTGGAAGGCTAATGTCAAAGAAGTTTGAGATGTCTATGATGAGTGAACTCAAATCTTTCCTTGGGTTGCAAATCAAGCAAACTAAGGAAGGTACATTTTTCTCACAAACAAAGTATACCAAAGATCTTTTCAAGAAGTTCAACATACAATAAAGCAAAGGTATGAAAGCACCCATGCCTAATAGTGGACATCTTGACTTGACTAAGGATGGCAAACCGGTTGACCAAAAGGTTTACCGTTCTATGATTGGTTCATTGTTATATCTATGTGCCTCCCATCCCGATATTATGCTAAGTATGTGCATGTGTGCACGATATCAAGCGGCTCCTAAAGAGTGTCATCTTAAGGCCGTGAAAAGGATAGTGGGATATTTAATTCATACACCAAACTTTGGCATATGGTATCCTAAGAGGTCATCTTTTGATCTTGTTGGCTATTCCGACTCAGACTATGCCAGTGACAAGGTTGATAGGACGTCCACTTCGGGTACTTGTCAATTTCTTGGTAGATCCCTTGTCTCCTGGATCTCCAAGAAACAAAACTCGGTGTCCTTATCCACCACAGAAGCAGAATACATTGCCGCTGGATCAAGTTGTGCTCAATTACTTTAGATGACCCAAACTCTTAAACATTATGGGATACATGTGAAACATGTCCCATTGCTTTGTGACAATGAGAGTGCTGTTAATATTGCTCACAATTTCGTGCAACATTCCCAAACTAAGCATATTCAAGTTTTTCATCATTTCATTCGTGATCATGTTGCTGAAGGAGACATCAATCTTAAGCATGTTCGTGCTGATAAGCAATTAGCGGATATATTCACCAAACCGCTTGATGAAAACGTATTTTGCCGTTTGAGAGGAGAATTGAATATCATCGATGCCTCAAACTTGGAATAGATATTCCATTTGGATACATGCAAGGCATGAGCCTTTGTGACTAATCATTGAGGTTTCTCTTATGATGATGGTCATTTGTCTTGGATATATACTTGCACCCTTGCATGTTATCTAACCCATGTAGGTACTTGCATAAGGCTCAATCTAGGATATTGCAAGTCACTCACATCTTGAGCAATTTCTATATCACCAAGAGTCTATGGTTTGGATGTTGGATTCAAGGAAGCATAAACTCACTCAACATATACTTTGACTATTTTAATATGTCACATTTCATGATTGTCAATTTGGATACACAAGTGCTATTCCTTGCAAGACTAACCCATGTAGGAAGATAAACTTCAACCTCAAAGGGTGCTCCCAACTCTAGATGATCTACACCAACCTTGAGCATCCAACATAAGTTCAACTACATGATCAAGATCAACACCACAACCCAAGGTATGTCATTCCATCTTAGAGAAGCTTTGCTCCAAGTCATGAGTTAAAACAACTCAACAAGATGTGAATACATCAAAATGCTTACAAGAAAAATGGCAACCCCATTTTGAGCTTGAACGATGAGTATGACATATGATCAAGTGATCTCACTTGACTCCTAAGTCAATATACTCTAACATAGGTGACTTTGTCGCCGACCATCTCTAAATGAAGTTCTCTAGTGTTGTTTGTATTTTGTATTTCCATTTCATGTTTTCTTGCCATTGTGTTTCCCTTCTAATTCAAAAAAACTTCATCTAGATCTCTTTTGTCCTCTGTTTTAATTTATCTTTTTATAGAGTTAATTCATTCCAAATCCTTATGAAAATTCCCTGAAAATCTTTGTTAAATTTCATTTGTCAAGTGAGCTGAGTTGACAAATTTTTCCTCTGTGTTGAACTCGGTCTCACCAATCCAAGCCCATCGGCTAGACCAAAACACAAGGTTTCCTTGTACACAGTTCATCGGTACAACCGGTAAGGACTAACTCGGTCTTACCAATGAGCACCTTCAGTGGCTCTGCTATCTCGGAGTCACCGATTGAAATAGATCGGCATAACCGATTTGACTGCTGAGAAAACATTTTTCCATTTCAAATTGCCTATCTCTTTCAGCTCCACTCAATGATTATTTTCCTCTACCAGCATCTTAAGCTATATACTGCTTTGTAGTGTCTCTCAAGGACCACATATACGTGGCTCATGTTCCTGAAGTTTCCCTTCTTGGAAATTGATTTCAAAGGGGGAGAGAGAGCACATCAAAGCTTATCAGATCAAACCTATAAGGAGAAAGAGAGCACATCTAAGCTCTTCTAAAGATGCATGTTAACAAGGGGAGAGAAGTCACATATCTTTAAGAGGGGAAAGACATGTTAGTATAATTGATTTGGTTTTCACTTTGTTTTAATTGATTTATCTTTTGATCTGATTTTATATCACCCTACCTTCTCCCATTATCCAATATAGATTCAGGGGGAGGAAGAGTTTATGCTTAAGGAGAGAAAAATCCTTGGGACTTATTGCAAATATTTAAATATTTGGGGACATGTCTATATCTAAGTGAAGTACTAACTTGTAGTACTCACCTATTACATGTCATCCCAGTCTTGGTAATCCTGTGGATCTTGAAATTATCTTGTTTGGAGTTTTCTTCTGTTATCTAACCCTGTTTTCTCAAGTTTACTTCTTCAGAAGTCAGCTCAAGAACCACAAGGTAAGTATATGCATCACACTCATGTGCATGATGATCCCTTGCTTGTGTACATATTGTTTGCAAGAGGGATTGATAAGCATGAAGGTACATCTTTCAACCATATTGTTTGCTCTGATGCATATAGCCAACATACATGTAACTCATTACCTACTCTGTCATGCAATGCATTCACATGTTCTTCTATCTTATCTTTACATGACTACATACATGTAGGGGGAGCTTATTCATGTTACATGTTCTTCCGAAGCTTTACTTACTACCCTTCATATCATTTACTCGAAGCTTTGATATATGCTGTCAGAAATTACCAAAATGGGGGAGATTGAAAGCACAACTGCTCCCTGGGTGATTTTGGTAACTAATGTTAACATATCTTTTGTTGGACTAATAGTTTTATCTAGTATATTTCAGATAAATTCAATAGTGGAGTGGCAAGGAGAAGAGGATGTGGAACCCTTCAAAATGCTAAGGACAAAGATTGACAAAATCTCAAGACTCTTCATCTTTATTTTAGTGATCCAAGATCACATTGAGTCCATAGGAAATCCAATACTATTAAGAGGGGATGAGGTGTTCTTTAATGGTTTACTTGCTCAAGTGCTTAGTGATATTGCTCCAAACCCTCAGCCACTTTCTCCAACCAAACATGTCAAAAGCCTAAACTCCAACTTGGCCCCACAAATTCTTCCTATCTAGAGCCACCAAGTTCATATGACATAGCCACTGCCAGAAACCCTGACAGTTCAGTCTCACCGATACGGATCTTGATCTCATCGAGATGGCCTTGCAAGCACTATGTGACTTGTTGCATTTATTTGGTTTCACCGAGTTATGCAATCAGTTTCTCGGAGTTGGCTTGATAGATTCTCTGTTGCTTATTGCTTCACTTTGGTCTCACCGAGTTGATGCAATCGGCGCCTCCGAGATGATGTTTTCCCTAAGCCCTAGCACATCGGTCTCACCGAGTTGTTCCATTCGATCCCACCGAGATTCCTAACGTTGACATTTTTCAACTAATAGATGCCAGCGAGTTTAACCATTCGACCCCACCGAGATGAGCCAAATGTGTGTAATGGTTGGATTTTGTGTGGAGGCTATATATACCCCTCCACCCCCTTCTCCATTTGTGAGAGAGCCATCAGAATGTGCCTACACTTCCACCATACATTTTCTGAGAAAGAACCACCTACTCATGTGTTGATATCAAGAGATTCGAATCCTACCATTTGAATCTTGATTTCTAGCTTTCCCAAGTTGCTTTCCACTCGAATCCCTCTTCCACCATAGCCAAATCTGAGAGAGAGAGAGAGAGTTGAGTGTTGGGGAGACTATCATTGGAATCACAAGAGCAAGGAGTTCATCATCACACTATCTATTACCTTTTGGAGAGTGGTGTCTCCTAGATTGTTTAGGTGTCGCTTGGGAGACTCTCTCATGATGTGGAGTTGAACCAAGAAGTTTGTAAGGGCAAGGAGATCGCCTACTTCATGAAGATCTACCCGAGTGAGGCAAGTCCTTCGTGGGTGATGGCCATGGTGGGATAGACAAGGTTGCTTCTTCATGGACCCTTCGTGGGTGGAGCCCTCCGTGGACTCGCGCAATTGTTACCCTTCGTGGGTTGAAATCTCCATCAACGTGGATGTACGATAGCACCACCTATCGAAACCATGCCAAAAATATCCGTGTCTCCATTGCGTTTGCAAACTCCAATCCCATCCCTTTACTTTCTTTCAACTTGCATGCTTTATTCTTTCTGCTGCATATACTCTTGTCATGCATGCTTGAAATGTATTGGGAGTGCATTAACATATGCTTAACTCAACCTTAACTAGAAGAAATTGAAAACTGCCACTTTTGCTTGTTAAGGGTCTAATCACCGATTCCACAAAAAAGGGTCTAATCACCCCCCCCTCTAGACCCCTCTTCTCGATCCTTTCAAATGCCTATAGCGAACGGTGATAACATTTATGGGTCAACAATCATAACACATGCGAAAACTACCATCCCTCGTCGGCACAAGTATAACCAGAACGACACAAGGACTTAAGCTTTCACATACATGCCCATTGTTAATGAGGTGTTGTACTTGCCTATGTATTTCCTTGGTTTCTTCGGGGTTGATGCGGTAGGGTGCCTTGTTCGGTAAAGGTGCACTAGGGATGTGGTCGATGCGGTGTACAATGTCTGGTAGTGGTGGTAGACCCAGAGGTAGCTCATCGAGGAATACATATGCGAACTCCTGCAATAGATTAGACAACATTAAAGGTAGATGGTGAGAGGTGTTAGTTCTTGCCGTTTCGTCTTTGCACACTAGGACATAGTGTATAACACTTGAGGGTTCTCACACACACTTCTCTCATCTCTCTTTTGGTAGCTAAAAGCACTAAGTTTTTCTTGTCGCTCATCGTGGAGGCACTCATCTTCGGCTTGTGGCGCTCACTCATTTTTGGCAGCTCACTCTCTCACTATTCTCTCCATGATGGGTGGTTGCTTGCTTGTTAGCAATCACTTAACTTGGTGACATAGATCGTAGCACGTACTCCTTACCTTCATATTGAAGCTATAGTGATTGGTTCGCCCATTGTGGATGACGCCGCGGTCGAATTTACAAGGTCGTCCAAGAAGGAGGTGGCAAACAGACATGGGAACCACATCATATTCCAAGGTGTCTTTGTATGCGCCAATCTTGAAGGAGACTTGAATGGTGTGCTCCACTTCAATGGTGCCTAACTCCCCTGGTCTTTGGACCTTGTAGGGACGAGGATGCTTCATCTTGACCAATTGTAGCTTGGAACATAGCTCTTCACTTGCCAAATTGTGGCAACTTCCTCCATCGATGATGACCTTCACGGAACATCCATTGATGGCCGCTTTGGTGTGGAAGATGTGGCAAATGTTGGTCTTTATCTTGTTGGCGTTGAAGTGTCAAAACCTTGGAGACAACAGGAGCAGGGATCAATTCATTGTCACAAAAGACTTGATCGTCTTCATCTTCATTCACTCGCCGATGCATGGCCACGTGCTCAAGTGCTTCCATTTATTCCTCACTCATCGAGTCATAGGTGTCGTCGTCATTGGTGATCATGGTGCGCCGAGTGGAGCACTCAAATGTTTGTGGCCTCGGCCTTGACATGTGAAGCATCTGATGGGACTCGTCTTGACAGTCTCATCTAGTGGAGTTGTTGATGATGAATCTCTCGGCTTGAAGTTGCTTGTAGTAGGAGGACGACTTGAAGATGTCAAAGTTTTCTTGTAACTTGACTTTTCGCCATTGCTTGGTGTAGGTTTCGTCGAGGTAGAAGGAGTTGTAGTCGTTGAAGCTTGATTGTATGAACCATAGGTCTTGGAAGAGTACTTGGCGTATTTGTATTCATATTGTGCTTGTGGCCACGCCTTGGTAGCTTGGTGCACTAGCTCGAGGAGGTTCGAGTACGGTTGGAAATCCACAATCTTCTTGATAGGATGGTTGAGGCAATTCAAGAATCATGCCATAGTTTGCTCCTCGTCTTCTGTGACATTGGCTCAAATCATGTCAATCTCCATTTCCTTGTAATACTCTTCAACGGACTTGGTGCCTTGCTTGAGGAGTTGCAATTTCTTGAAGAGGTCGTGAATATAGTACGTGTACATGGGTACAAAACGCGCTTCCATGAAATCCTTCATTTGATTCCATGTTGTGATTGGTGGGTCACCTTTTGCTTCTCGCCTCTCAATGACTTGCTCCCACAAAATGAGGATATAGTCTTGGAACTCAAGCGATGTCATGGCAATTTTCTACTCTTCTTCATAGTTGTGTAAGCGAAAGATCTTGTTGACCTTCAATGCCCATGAAAGGTTGTCTTCGGGACCATTGCTTCTGGAGAACTTAGGCATGGTGAACTTGAGCTTATCGTAGTGTTGCTCTTCATTATGTTGTTGTCCAAGGGATGACGCTCTTGCCATGGTGGAGGGTCTTGAGCCGCTTGCTCCTCGTGCTCCACTTGATTAGCTTGAGGTTGAGGTCGTGGAATTCTTGCGCGGTTCCTCATTTCTTGGCGCTCCTCATGGCGGGTGGATTCTTCTTGTCGCTCTCAAGGGAGGGCATCTTCTTGTTCGCGCACACAGCGGTTTCGTTCATTGACCAACCTGCGTGGATTCGCGTAGGGCACATTGAGCTTCTAGCGCTTGTTCTTCGCAGTGTTGCTGCTCTTATTGAAGGGCGTCACCATCTTGGTTTACTTGATGATCTTGGCGTACTGGAGCTTGCTCTTGGACCGTAGGATCATTAGCTTGTCGACGATGTCGTTCATGTTCCCAGAGACGGTCTTGTAAACCATTGCCATGAAATGGGTTTTGTGGAGCTTGATGATCGTCATGATCTTCATGATCTTAACGCCGATGCGAACAGGGTCTTGAGTGACTTGAACCCAAAGATGTGTCTGAATAGTGTCAGCGTGAGTGTCGCTGTCTTGATGACGAGGACGTTGTAGAATAGCGGTTGACCATCATGGCTCGGATATCGTCCTTGAGAGTTGATATTGATGTGTCGAAGTAGTCTCTTGTTCGTTCTTCGAATTATCTCAAGTCGGTGGTGAGTTGATCGATGCGGTCGCCCAATGCTTGGTGCAAAGATCTATGCACTCTGAATAGTTGAGTATTTGTGTCATAGTTGCCGGGCTCCTCTTCTTGCTCGATGAAGAGTGGGTTGGTAGAATTACTTGGACTATCCGTCATCTCAAGCAAAATATGTGAGTGGAAGAAAGGAAAGAACTAGACCAATGTACCTTATCCGGTGTTGAAGATGGATCAATGATCACTCAATGTAGTAATATGGAAGTAGCACAATTGGTATCGGATCTTATCGATTCTCACACCTACACAAGTAAAACTTTTGGAGTAGCTTAGTGAGTACGGTGGCACAAAATTTATGCAATTTTTAGCAAGATTCAACAATGTTGAAAGGGATTTGCAAATTCGCAAGTGTAACAAGTATACCAAAGCAATATGCGGCACACGGAAACACACACACAGATAGATAAATGGGGTCATGCAACCAAGGAATGAGCTCAAAATGTGGAATCCATGGAAAATGCTCTTGTTGCACAACACTAGAGAGATGCTAGCATGATTACGCAATAGGCGAATACGATACTTGTGCACAACCTACAAAGCAAAAATGCAACAACTTCTATCCCAAGTATGCTATATGTATGATGTTCCAGTGAGTTTTCTCACAATGATCCAAGATGATCGAGTATGGCAATTTATATGCAATATGATATGATGCCATGGCACTTGCTTAAAATCTCTTTGTTTATCCTTTCTTTTGCTTAAAAGCTTTTCTTGCTCTTTTGATATTTTTCTTTGGCCACTTATGCAAAATGCTCGAGCCAAGATAGCTATTGTGTATATGCGGGAACACTCTTGTGACACAAGAGATGATGTGATGATACCAATATAAGGTATGTATGCAATGGAATCGATGATCACTCATGTGGACACGTAACATTGCCCGACAATACTCAAATGGCTAGTCTCGATAGGAAAGTGACACAAAATGGGCTCGGGGTTAACAATGCAATGGCAAGGGGAAGTATCCAAAGATGTCATCGAGGTTACCGTCCTTTCTTACGCTTGATGGTTATATGAAGGTGAAGGGCTTGTGTCGATGACGAGTCCATGGCGAAGATGTGTGGCAGTGATGTCGATAACGAACTGTCCTGAGTAGCCAAAATACGTTAGGAAACGGAAGCCACAACTCAAGATCTCAAAGCAAATGTCAAATGGTGGTAATGGAAAGCGGTGGTGTGACTAGGTATGTCAACAGGTGTGCAGAAGTGGAATGGTGGTGGTCGAAGATGGGTCTACGAAAATATGATGATGGCTAAAAAAATTTCAGGGAAAAATGCAGTTTGATCGGTGGAAGCCGGATGATCTGGGAGTGGATCCGGCTGGTCCGGGCTGGTCCGGATGATCCGAGTTCAGAGCCGGATGATCCGGACAGGTCAACTGCCTCGGGCTAGGGCATAGAATGAACTCAAAAAACATGGGGGAAAAGAAAATTTTGTGGATTTGGGGTGGATTTCATGGTGGAGATGGTGGGAGATAGGTAGATCCACTAGTAACACAACGAATCCACAGATCAAATTCCACAAAACTTCACCAAACCAACAAATCACAAAAAGATTGGTATGGCTATTTTTGTGGGGATTTTCGAAATTGGACAAAAGCACACCATATTAGGCTAGAAAGTGGGGGTAGGTGTCAGTGTCAAAGCCGACGGATCTCAGGTAGGGGGTCCCGAACTGTGGATCTTAGATAGAGGGGGAACAAGGGACACGGGACACGATATTTACCCATGTTAGGGTCCTCTCTAAGAGGTAATACCCTACGTCCTGCTTGATTATATTGCTTGTGTATATGGGGATTACAGAGTTGATCTACCACGAGATCAGAGGAACTAAACCCTAAACTAGTAGGATGGTGATTGTTCTGTTAGCCTCTACGGACTAAACCCTCTAGTTTATATAGACACCAGGGGTGCTAGGGTTTATACATAGTTGGTTACATCAAGGGGACACTGGATCTTCCATATTGACTTGGAGTACACACCAAGACACAAAAGGTCTTCGGTCCGGATATGGTGCGGCCCAACAGTCCAGCCCACGTGAGATGGGCCGACACTCCGAGGACCCCCTCATCCAGGACTCCCTCAGTAGCCCCCGAACTAGCCTTCGATACCAGAGCTTCAACTGTCGCTCACTCCATGCCTCCCAAAGTCTTAGGCTTGCGAGGCGAGTTCTTCATCTTCCTAAGGTTCAGCTGTCCCTACCAATTTGGCTACCGACAACTACCCATCTTGTCAAACTGTCAATGGGCCCCTGCCATTAATTTGGTCAAGGGCGACCCTCGATTTCCGAGCGTACGCCAGAAGATGAATAGCCTTGCATTTTTTACAATAACACCCTCCCAAGATCAGAGATCATGCTTATTAAATAAGCCATAGGCGCATCGAATGACGCATTCATCCCCCAGATAGAAATCCAATCCTACCCAAAGAACACTCAAGGCTCATGGCTGGCGCCCTGAAACGTCCATTTTGCATCATGCTTTTATATCGATATTTATTGCATTATGGGCTGTTATTACACATTATGTCACAATACTTATGCCTATTCTCTCTTATTTTACAAGGTTTACATAAAGAGGGAGAATGCCGGCAGCTGGAATTCTGGGCTGGAAAAGGAGCAAATATTAGAGACCTATTCTGCACAGCTCCAAAAGTCCTGAAACTTCACAGAAGTTATTTCCAGAATACATAAAAATACTGAGTGCAAGAAGTACCAGAGGGGGCCACCCACCAGCCACGTGGGTGGGGGCGCGCCCTACCCCCCTGGGCGCGCCCCCTGCCTCGTGGGCCCCCTGGTGGCCTCCAATGCCCATCTTCTGCTATATGGAGTCTTTCGTCGAGGAAAATATCATAAGGAAGATTTTGGGACGAGACTCCACCGCCACGAGGCGGAACCTTGGTGGAACCAATCTAGGGCTCCAGTAGAGTTGTTCTGCCGGGGACACTTCCCTCCGGGAGGGGGAAATCATCACCATCATCATCACCAACCATCCTCTCATCGGGAGGGGGTCAATCTCCATCAACATCTTCACCAGCACCATCTCATCTCAAACCCTAGTTCATCTCTTGTATCCAATCTTTGTATCCAAACCTCAGATTGGTACCTGTGGGTTGCTAGTAGTGTTGATTACTCCTTGTAGTTGATCCTAGTTGGTTTACTTGGTGGAAGATCATATGTTCAGATCCATTATGCATATTAATACTCCTCTGATTATGAACATGAATATGCTTTGTGAGTAGTTAAATTTGTTCCTGAGGACATGGGAGAAGTCTTGATATTAGTAGTCATGTGAATTTGGTATTCGTTCGATATTTTGATGAGATGTATGTTTTCATCCCTCTAGTGGTGTCATGTGAACATCGACTACATGACACATCACCATTGTTTGGGCCTAGAGGGAGGCATTGGGAAGTAATAAGTAGATGATGGGTTGCTAGAGTGACAGAAGCTTAAACCCTAGTTTATGCGTTGCTTCATAAGGGGCTGATTTGGATCCATATGTTTCATGCTATGGTTAGGTTTACCTTAATACTTATATTGTAGTTGCGGATGCTTGCAATGGGGGTTAATCATAAGTGGGATGCTTGTCCAAGTAAGGACAACACCCAAGCACCGGTCCACCCACATATCATATTATCAAAGTACCGAACGCGAATCATATGAACGTGATGAAAACTAGCTTTACAATAATTCCCATGTGTCCTCGGGAGCGCTTTTCTCTATATAAGAAATTGTCCAGGCTTGTCCTTTGCTACAAAAAGAACTGGGACATCTTGTTGCACTTTATTTACACTTGTTACTTGTTACTCGTTACCAATTACCTTATCACAAAACTATCTGTTACCGATAATTTCAGTGCTTGCAGAGAATACCTTGTTGAAAACCGCTTATCATTTCCTTCTGCTCCTCGTTGGGTTCGACACTCTTACTTATCAAAAGGACTACAATAGATCCCATATACTTGTGGGTCATTAGGCCCCAGGCTCATCTTCGTGCTCTCACGACCAAATTCCAGGCGACAGATCTCATATTTCGTGGCTCCAGCTATGCGACCTCTAGCGGCAAGGGTACCTTCCTGCCACAGATCTCATATTCGTTCATGCTAGATCGACCTCGGCAAACAGGGAGTCCTTTGCAAAGAACTTTCCCACTCCAAACAAAGCTGAGAGGGTATGTTTTGTATCCTTCCTTCTAAGAGGTTTGGGATTCCCTATTCACTCCTTCCTGACGGGCATATTAGAGTTTTATGGAATCCAACTCCACCACCTCACCCCTGGATCAATCCTGCATATCTCTAGCTTCGTCACTCTCTATGAGATGTTTCTAGGCTGCGAGGCCCATTTTGAATTATAGAGGAAGTACTTCTGCCTCGTCCCCATGGGGGGTTGATTTTTGAAGTGAGGTGAGCCGAAGTGTGCGGTATAGCTGGCACTGGATATTTTGTTGGAACTCCAAAGAAAGATGTCGAAGAATGGTCTTCGGAGTGGTTTTATACCAAAGATGTCCCCCTGTTGGAACCTGCCCGGAGAGGTTTGCCCGAGTATTCGGACACTCCACTAAAGAAGCGTCTTAACTGGCGGCCCCGAATCCCTTCTCAAGGAGAGTCTTCCGAGGTGCGGTGCCTAGTTGCAAAGGTAAGGGTGCTGACTCACAGTGGGCTGACCATGATTGACGTAATGGCCACAACAATCGATCGATGCGTGCAACTCCTTCAGCAAAGGGTACACCCTCTGTGGTGCTACAACGGGAGGAGCGATGCATCCCGCTATAAGCGGCAAGGGCCAGATATCTCAAAAGCAATGTCCACCATATTGGCGGATTTATTCAAAGGTGAGGAAGAAGAGTTTGCCCGCCCAACAAACTGGAGAGGCTACTCGGGCTATAACCCCATCAAATGGGTAAGTTTAAATTTGCATACCCGGATATTACATCCGAATACTGACCGACTCAACCATTTTTCCCAATCAGAGTTCGAGATGCCAAGTAGAAGACAACAACTGCCTCTCTCCCCAGCCAGTTGACCATTCTCGTGATGAAAACCTGGGATTCCACAAGGATCCGGAGGTGTCCTTCAATTTTGAGGATGGGGTTTTCTTTCAGGAAAGCCTTGATGGCTCCAAGGTGTCTATCATAGCTGATCACCTCGGGCTCCTCCCCTCCTTCGCTGTAAGTAGCAAGAAGGCATCCTCTCAAACAGGGTGTTCGCCTTGCGCTGCTTTGGTTATGCTAACTTCTACTCCCAAGGGTCGTCGTACCTCGCGCCGAACACCATTGGGGGTGACGTCAATTCCGCCCAAGAAAGGAACCCTCAAAAGAAAAGCGCCCGCGGGAGTTCCACCAAACATGTCTGGGGGAAAAAGGTAGTGTATTTAAAAATTGCCATAAACTTGTTACTGTCCTCATTGCTGCTGGGCTCTATTGACATTCAATCTGTGTTTGTAAGAAAAAGGTACCCCCCTGACCGACCGAAGATGTCAAGGGAGCGTCAGGATGCGGCCGAAGACCCTCATTATATACAGGGGTCGTAGCGGGGTATTCTGCCGTAGACCAGCCTTCAGAGGATCATGATGATGTCTTAGTCACCAACTCGGAAGTTGAAAGCGTGATGAATCATCGGCGACGAAAAGAATCCCTGTGCCATGCAACCTTTTCCGATCAAGAGTTTAACGCCTTTAATTCAGTTGACACATACCTCGGAGCGGCTCGAACAAGCCTTGAGGGGATTGCTAACCTTCTATTGGCCAATATGCAAGTAAGGGATAGGTTCTGACAACCGAATATAAATGCTAACCAATAGCCCCCCAAGCTTTGATTCGGGCAGAACGGCCTGGTTAAGGGTCTGTGAATATAGTTATTTATAGTTTTCGGTAGGCTTCAAAGGACCAGAATAAAAGGTTGTTTGAGGACTGAGGGAGTCCTAGACTAAGGGGTCCTTGGGCATTCGGCCTGTTGGACATGGGCTGGACTGATGGGCTACGAAGATACAAGACTGAAGACTCTCACCCGTGTCCGGATGGGACTCTCCTTGGAGTCGATGGCAAGCCTGGCATTCGGATATGAAGATTCCTTTCTCTGTAACCGACTTTGTACAACCCTAGTCCCCTCCGTGTCTATATAAACCGGAGGGTTTAGTCCATAGGGACAATCATAATCACATAGGCTAGACTTCTGGGATTTTGGCCATTACGGTCTCGTGGTAGATCAACTCTTGTAACCCCTATACTCATCGATATTAATCAAGCAAGACGTAGGGTTTTACCTCCATCAAGAGGGCCTGAACCTGGGTAAACATCGTGTCCCCTATCTCCTGTTACCATTAACCTTAGACGCACAGTTCGGGACCCCCTACCCGAGATCCGCCGGTTTTGACACCGACATTGGTGCTTTCATTGAGAGTTCCGCTGTGTCGTCGTCAGAAGGTTCGATGGCCCCATCCATCATCTACAGCTATGCTGCCAGGGGGATGCTTTTCTCCCTAGCCAGATCTTCATATTCGGCGGCTTCGCACTGCAGGACAACTCGGTTGGCCATCTAGAGCAGATCGAAAGCTGCGCCCCCGGCCGTGAGGTCAAGTTTGGAAGCTTGAACTACATTGCTGATATCCGCGGAGACTTGATCTTCGACGGATTTGAGCCCATGGCAGCGCTCCCTGCCACCATGATGAACATGACCTAAATTTGTCATCAAACCATACACAGGAGATTGCACCTGTAAGCGCTCTGGCCCTGGATTCGGATCAGCTTGCGCCATCTGAAGATTGGAAGCTTAACCCCACCATGGAAGCCGCAGACTCAGCGGCGTTGGAGCCTCACACAGACCCAACTTCGAGCGAGGTCTGTGTCACCGGACCCCCGGACTCATCTCCGGTCACTGGTTCCAAACTTCATGCATCCGCGTCCGATGAGCCTTACCAGGCGCCGGTTGTCGAATTTAGTTCTGCGGACATCTTCCGGCACTCACCTTTAGGCGATGTGCTAAACTCATTTAAAACCCTCTCTTTGGTAGGGGACTCAGAGCCGAATTACATCCGGTTTGAACTGGGGGCTGATGACGGGAATTTCGCTTCCCACTCACCTCCCACTTAATAGCCACTGTCGAAGATCTAACCGACATGCTCGACTACGACTCCGGAGACATCGACGGTATGGAAGACGATGCCGAAGAGGAGCAAGCCCAAAACCCGCCATTTACCGGGCGCTGGACGGCCACCTCCTCTTATGACGTGTACATGGTGGACACACCCAAAAAATCAACGGCGACGACAAAGAAGACCCAGTGGAAGACAAACCTCCTGAGATACAGCTGATACGTCTCCAACGTATCTATAATTTTTGATTCTCCATGCTATATTATCTACTGTTTTGGGCAATATTGGGCTTTATTTTCCACTTTTATATTATTTTTGGGACTAACCTATTAACCGGATGCCCAGCCCAGATTTGTTGTTTTATGCCTATTTCGGTGTTTCGAAGAAAAGGAATATCAAACGGAGTCGAAACAAAACGAAATCAACTGGAGAAGTTATTTTTGGAACGAAAGCCACCAGATAGACTTGGACTCCACGTCAGGAGATACGGGAGGTGCTCACAAGGGTGGGGGCGCCCCCTGCCTCGTGGGGCCCCCGTGGCTCCTCCGATGTACTTCCTGCACCCATATATATCGTCGTACCCTAAAACTTCCAGAACGCACAATAGATCGGGAGTTCCGCCGCCAGAAGCCTCCGTAGACACCTAAAACCAATCTAGACCCGTTCTGGCACCCTGCCGGAGGGGGCAGTCCTTCTCCGGTGGCCATCTTCATCATCCCGGTGCTCTCCATGACGAGGAGGGAGTAGTTCTCCCTCGGGGCTGAGGGTATGTACCAGTACCTATGTGTTTGATCTCTCTCTCTCTCTCTCTCGTGTTCTTGATTTGGCACGATCTTGATGTATCGCGAGCTTTGCTATTATAGTTGGATCTTATGTTTCTCCTCCCCCTCTTCTCTCTTCTAATGAATTGAGTTTCCCCTTTGAAGTAATCTTATTGTATTGAGTCTTTAAAGATTTGAGAACACTTGATGTATGTCTTGCCGTGGATATCTGTTGTGACAATGGGATATCACGTGATTCACTTGATGTATGTTTTGGTGATCAACTTGCGGGTTCCGCCCATGAACCTATGCATAAGGGTTGGCACCCGTTTTCGTCGTGATTCTCCGGTAGAACTTTGGGGCACTCTTTGAGGTCCTTTGTGTTGGTTGAATAGATGAATCTGAGATTGTGTGATGCATATCGTATAATCATACCCACGGATACTTGAGGTGACATTGGAGTATCTAGGTGACATTAGGGTTTTGATTGATTTGTGTCTTAAGGTGTTATTCTAGTACGAACTCTAGGGCTGTTTGTGACACTTATAGGAATAGCCCAACGGATTGATTGGAAAGAATAACTTTGAGGTGGTTTTGTACCCTACCATAATCTCTTCGTTCGTTCTCCGCTATTAGTGACTTTGGAGTGACTCTTTGTTGCATGTTGAGGGATAGTTTTATGATCCAATTATGTTAGTATTGTTGAGAGGACTTACAGTAGCGAAAGTATGAACCCTAGGCCTTGTTTCCACGCATTGCAATACCGTTTACGCTCACTTTTATCATTAGTTACCTTGCTGTTTTCATAATTTCAGATTACAAATACCTTTATCTGCCATCCATATACCACTTGTATCACCATCTCTTCGCGGAACTAGTGCACCTATACAATTTACCATTGTATTGGGTGTGTTGGGGACACAAGAGACTCTTTGTTATTTGGTTGCAAGGTTGCTTGAGAGAGACCATCTTCATCCTACGCCTCCTACGGATTGATAAACCTTAGGTCATCCACTTGAGAGAAATTTTCTACTGTCCTACAAACCTCTGCACTTGGAGGCCCAACAACGTCTACAAGAAGAAGGTTGTGTAGTAGACATCAAGCTCTTTTCTGGCGCCGTTGCCGGGGAGGTTAGCGCTTGAAGGTATATCTTTAGATCTTGCAATCGAGTCTTTTAGTTTCTTGGTTTATCACTAGTTTAGTTTATAAAAGAAAACTATAAAAAATGGAATTGAGTTTGTCTCATACGCTTCACCTTTTTAATATCTTTCATGGGTATGATGGAAAGGATAATTATGCTCAAGTACTAGAAGAAGAAATCTATAAAATGTTTGGCACTAAATATTTGAATGATGACCATGATTGCAATGTTGTTAGTACGAATTCTTTGAATATCCATGATACTAATGATGATTTCACTAGTTATGATGAAAATGTCTCCTATAAACATCTCAATTTTTGTGGAGTGCATTGGGTTTGTAAGTACACACCAAATAGGGAAGATAGATATTGCATGAGGCATAAGTACTTAGAAACTAAATTGTTGCAACAAAGGCTAGATGAATGTGCTGAAAGATCCAATATTTTTCGCGCCCCTTGTGAACTTTGCAATGAACATGGTCATTTAAATCTCCAATGCAAATTGTTTCATGACCAAATCATATCCAAAAGTTGTGATAATTTGATTACCCTTGAGCATCATAAAGAGCTTAGTCTTCTTTTGGGGTATGAGGAAATGAAACGTATAACTGAGGGTATTCCAAAGTTTAATCTTGATAGATTTCTTGATTTTGATCTAGAGAAAATTTATATGTATTGTGCGGTGAATTGTATTGAAAATCCTTATATTGCCAATTACATAAGAAAAGAAAACAAATAGAAGATGAAGAGAATGCTAACGAAAGGGAAGAGACCTCCCAATATTCTCCTATTATTTCTTATGATGAATCAGGTAACGAGGAGGAGCCTCCTATTCAACCAATCCCATTAATAAGGAGCTACAAAAAGAGGATTGAACCCACACATGATGTGGTGAAGAAGAATAAAAGTAAGAGAGGTAAAAAGGTATCTCTCCCAAATAAAGTTGCTCCTATTATTGATGTGCCTTATGAAAATGAAGATGATACACTTGATGATGATCTCGTTATGCCTATTGCTTGTTGTGATGATTACGATTGGGAAGATAATGATACTTCTTATGATATTGAAAATCTTTTTGGTACTTGCTTGGAAGAATATAATAATTGCTATACTAGCGGTACTATCTATAGTATTAATGATGAGAGTGATTATGCTTATGATATGAAAAGGCCCAAGCTTGGGGAAGCTATGTTTGATGAGGATGACATATTTGAGAATATATTTGCTGCAATTAATGTTTGTCCCAAGATTGGGGAAGCTATGATTAATGAAGATGATATTTTTTTGTCTCCCAAGTTTTGATATGCAAGTTTATAATGATGATAGCATGCCTCCTACTTATGATGATTATTGTGATGATACTTATGCTATAAAAAGTGGTGATTATATTTATAAAACTTGTCATGGTTATGATTACCCCTTCTCTTAACATTACTCTTTTAATGTGGAAACAATTTATAGTATTCGAGTTTCCTATGATACTCCCACTATTCCGAATGAGAAGAATTTTGCTTATGTGGAGAGTAATAAAATTTCTATGCTTGTAGATCATGAAAAGAATGCTTTAGGTACTGGTTATATTGTTAAATTCATTCATGATTCTACTGAAAATTATTATGAGGGAGGAATATATGCTTGTAGGAATTGCAATAATATCAAGTTTCCTCTCTATGTGCTTAAAGTTTTGAAGTTATGCTTGTTTTGCCTTCCTATGCTAGTTGATTATTGTTCCCATAAGTTGTTTGCTCACAAAATTCCTATGCATAGGAAGTATGTTAGACTTAAATGTGCTAGTCATATTCTTCATGATGCTCTTTTTATGTTACAATTCTTATCTTTTATGTGAGCATCATTGAAATCATCATGCCTAGCTAGGGGCGTTAAACGATAGCGTTTGTTGGGAGGCAACCCAATTTTATTTTAGCTCCTTGATTTTTATTCCTGTTTAATAATAAATAAATAATTCATATAGCCTCTGTTTAGATGTGGTTTTATGTTTTTAATTAGTGTTTGTGCCAAGTAGAACCTTTGGCAAGACTTGGGGAGAGTCTTGTTGATTATGCTGTAAAAAACAGAAACTTTAGCGCTCACGAGAATTACTGCCATTTTTATTTGGAGAGTGATATTTAGTTAATTATTTTTGAAGATGATTAATAGATAAATTACTCAGGTCCAGAAATTTATTTGAGAATTTTATGAGTTCCAGAAGTATATGTTTGATACAGATTACTACAGACTGTTCTGTTTTTGACAGATTCTGTTTTTCGTGTGTTGTTTGCTTATTTTGATGAATCTATGAGTAGTATCGGAAGGTATGAACCATAGATAAGTTGGAATGAAGTAGGTTTAACACCGATATAAATTAAGAATGAGTTCATTACAGTACCTTGAAGTGGTGATTTATTTTCTTATACTAGCGGAGCTTACGAGTTCTCTGTTAAGTTTTGTGTTGTGAAGTTTTCAAGTTTTGGGTAAGGATTCGATGGACTATGGAATAAGGAGTGGCAAGAGCCTAAGCTTGGGGATGCCCAAGGCACCCCAAGGTAATATTCAAGGATTGACAAAAGCCAAAGCTTGGGGATGCCCCGGAAGGCATCCCCTCTTTCATCTTCGTTCATCGGTAACTTTACTTGGAGCTATATTTTTATTTACCACATGATATGTGTTTTGCTTGGAGTGTCAATTTATTTTTTTAGGATTTGCTTGCTGTTATTTAGAACAATGTTTTGCATCTTTTATTTCAATAAAAGTGTCATTGATAGCCTTTACTATGACTATGTTACAAGTATACATGTTGCTGTTTGAAAACAGAAAGTTTACCGCTGTTGCAATAATTCCCTAGAAAAGTAAGAATGTGATAAAATGTTGAAACCTTTTGCATATTAAGCTCTGATAAATTTACTACAGTGTTAATTTTCTTTCATAATTTTTGGAGTTAGGTAAGTATGGATGTTGCAGCATTCTTTATAGACTGTCCTGTTTAGGCAGATTGCTGTTATGTTTGCATTGTTTGCATATGTTTGCTTCTTCAATGATTCTATTTGAGGATAGGACTATTAAATATGCAGAGGCATTTAGTATGCAATGTTGAATAATAATTTTAGTGATTTTCTACAGTAGAGTATGATAAGGTTTTTGCAATGGTTTATACTAACTTATCTCACGAGTCCTTGTTGAGTTTTGTGTGGATGAAGCTTTTGAGATTTAGGGAGACCATGATATGAGAGGAATTAAGGAGACACAAAAGATCAAGCTTGGGGATGCCCAAGGCACCCCAAGATAATATTTCAAGAAGTCTCAAGCATCTAAGCTTGGGGATGCCCCGGTTGGCATCCCACCTTTCTTCTTCAACAACTATCGGTTAGTATCGGTTGATCCTAAGTTTTTGCTTCTTCACATGATGTTTGCTATTCTTAGATATCATTTTCTTTTGCTTTGCTTGCTGTTTGAATAAATTATCAAGATCTGAAATTATTAAATGAGAGAGAGTCTTCACATAGTTGCATAATTACTCAACTACTCATTGATCTTCACTTATATCTTTTGGAGTAGTTTGTTGTTGCTCTAGTGCTTCACTTATATCTTTTAGAGCACGGTCGTAGTTTTATTTTGAAGGAATAGATGAACTCTCATGCTTCACTTAGATTATTTTGAGAGTCTTAAATAGCATGGTAATTTGCTTAAAATCCTAATATGCTAGGTATACAAGATTAATAATAAAATTCTCTTATGAGTGTGTTGAATACTAAGAGAAGCTTGATACTTGATAATTGTTTTGAGATATGGAGATGGTGATATTAGAGTCATGCTAGTTGAGTGGTTATGAATTTGAGAAATACTTGTGTTGAAGTTTGTGATTCCCATAACATGCACGTATGGTGAACCGTTATGTGATGAAGTCGGAGCATGATTTATTTATTGATTGTCTTCCTTATGAGTGGCGGTCGGGGACGAGCGATGGTCTTTTCCTACCAATCTATCCCCCTAGGAGCATGCACGTAATACTTTGCTTTGATAACTTGTAGATTTTTGCAATAATTATATGAGTTCTTTATGACTAATGTCGAGTCCATGGATTATACACACTCTCACCCTTCCACCCTTGCTAGCCTCTCTAGTACCGCGCACCTTTCGCTGGTACCATAAACCCAGCATATACCTTCCTTAAAACAGCCACCATACCTACTGTAAGTGCATCTAGTGCCACCCCTAGTTGGTTTTGGAGTATTGACGACAAACCTAGTTGAGGGACTAATGTGTTTGTGAGAATTGCAGGATAACATAGGTTTTCCTACCAGAGATGACCCCTAAAAATGTATGAAGACATTGAAGTCACAGGTGGTATGTGAAGACATTCACATTGAAGACTATGATAAGAGAAGACATCGCGTGAAGACTATGGAGCGCAAAGACTTAGCAGTTTCGTCGTTCTGTGTTTTTCTTTGTTGAGTCATAGGAACCACCGTACTGTTGAGTGGGGTCCAAGAGAACCAGTCAGAATGACTGAAGTGATGCTTAACCAAAATCCTATGTCTTCGAGTGAAGACTATGAGAGCAAATCTTGTCCAGAGTTGGATAAGTCAGCTTTGCTTGTAGTCCAAGTAAAGTTGTCGTGTGTGTTTGAAATCTAACCGTTGGAACACGTGTCAGTTCCTAAGTGACCAAGGTTCATTTCGAACAAACCAGGTCGGGTTGCCCAGTGGCTATAAATAGCCCATCCCCTACAACCATAAACGGTTGGCTGCTCAGAGTTAGAGTACGGCTTTTGTCGTTTGAGAGCAACCCACCTCGAAGCCTTTGAGAGAGAATTCCTTGCGAGGATAAAGCCCTAAACACCCAGAGCCAAAGAGTGTTAGGCATCACTTAAGTCTTCCTGTCTGTGTGATCTGAAGACTTATTACACTTGAGGACTGTGAATCCTCCAGCCGGTTAGGCGTCGCGTTCTGAGCATCCAAGATTCATTGTGGATCGCCGGTGAACGAAGTCTGTGAAGGTTTGGAAGTCTACCTTGAAGACTTACCAGAGTTGTTGGGCGAGGACTGGGTGTCCTTAGCTCAAGGGGATTAAGGTGAAGATGAGGTCTTTTGAGTTGAATCTCTGCCTCCCTAACCAGACGTACAGTTGTCACAGCAACTGGAACTGGTCCAACAAATCATTGTCTTCAACGAGTCACTGGTTTCATCCTTCCCTTCCCTTTACTTACCGTTGGTCCTTGTGAAGTCATTGTATGATTGCATTATATTTTGTCTTCACTGAGTGACTGCTTATTCTGATTGGCTTCACAATATCTTCCTACTTGATCTTTACTGCCTAGCTGCTATTAGTCATTGTGCTTTCACTTCATTGAATACTTGACTATGGTTTGCCTAGTGTAGTCTACCTTCCGCTGCATGGTAATAGGTTTATTTCTATCGTTTGTCTTCGAAACTTCCATGTTTTGAAGACTTTCATAAAAATCGCCTATTCACCCCCCTCTAGTCCATCACTAGCACTTTCACCTACCTATTATGGCATTTCCATAGCCATTCCGAGATATATTGCCATGCAACTTTCCACCGTTCTGTTTATGATGACACGCTTCATCATTGTCATATTGCTTAGCATGATCATGTAGTTGACATTGTATTTGTGGCAAAGCCACAGTTCACAATTATTTCATACATGTCACTCATGCATCATTGCACATCCCGGTACACCGCCGGAGGCATTCATATAGAGTCATATCTTGTTCTAAGTATCGAGTTGTAATTCTTGAGTTGTAAGAAAAATAAAAGTGTGATGATCATCATTATTAGAGCATTGTCCCAGTGAGGAAAGGATGATGGAGACTATGATTCCCCCACAAGTCGGGATGAGACTCCGGACGAAAATAAATAAATAAAAGAGGCCAAAGAAGCCCAAATAAAAAAAGAGAAAAGAGGCCATAAAAAAAGAGAAGGCCCAAATAAAAAATATAAAAATAAAAAAATGAGAGAAAAAGAGAGAAGGGACAATGCTACTATCCTTTTTCCACACTTGTGCTTAAAAGTAGCACCATGATCTTCATGATAGAGAGTCTCCTATGTTGTCACTTTCATATACTAGTGGGATCTTTCATTATAGAACTTGGTTTATATATTCCAATGATGGGCTTCCTCAAAATGCCCTAGGTCTTTGTGAGCAAGCAAGTTGGATGCACACCCACTTAGTTTCTTTTTGAGCTTTCATACACTTATAGCTCTAGTGCATCCGTTGCATGGCAATCCCTAGTCACTCACATTGATATCTATTGATGGGCATCTCCATAGCCCATTGATACACCTAGTTGATGTGAGACTATGTTCTCCTTTTTTGTCTTCTCCACAACCACCATTCTATTCCACCTATAGTGCTATGTCCATGGCTCACGCTCATGTATTGCGTGAAGATTGAAAAAGTTTGAGAACATCAAAAGTATGAAACAATTGCTTGGCTTGTCATCGGGGTTGTGCATGATTTAAATACTTTGTGTGGTGAAGATAGAGCATAGCCAGACTATATGATTTTGTAGGGATAACTTTCTTTGGCCATATTATTTTGAGAAGACATGATTGCTTAGTTTGTATGCTTGAAGTATTATTATTTTTATGTCAAAATGAACTTTTGTCTTGAATCTTTCGGATCTGAATATTCATATCACAAGTAGGAAGAATTACATTGAAATTATGCCAACTAGCATTCCACATCAAAAATTATCTTTTTTATCATTTACCTACTCGAGGACGAGCAGGAATTAAGCTTGGGGATGCTTGATACGTCTCCAATGTATCTATAATTTTTGATTGCTCCATGCTATATTATCTACTGTTTTGGGCAATATTGGGATTTATTTTCCACTTTTATATTATTTTTGGGACTAACCTATTAACCGGAGGCCCAACCCAGATTTGCTGTTTTATGCCTATTTCAGTGTTTCGAAGAAAAGGAATATCAAACGGAGTCGAAACAGAACGAAATCAACTGGAGAAGTTATTTTTGGAACGAAAGCCAGCAGATAGACTTGGAATCCACGTTAGGAGATACGGGAGGTGCTCACGAGGGTGGGGGGCGCCCCCCCTAGGGAGCGCCCCCTGCCTTGTGGGGCCCCCATGGATCCTCCGACGTACTTCCTGCACCCATATATATCGTCGTACCCTAAAACTTCCAGAACGCACAATAGATTGGGAGTTCCGCCGCCAGAAGCCTCCGTAGACACCGAAAACCAATCTAGACCCGTTCCGGCACCCTGCCGGAGGGGGCAATCCTTCTCCGGTGGCCATCTTCATCATCCCGGTGCTCTCCATGACGAGGAGGGAGTAGTTCTCCCTCGGGGCTGAGGGTATGTACCAGTAGCTATGTGTTTGATCTCTCTCTCTCTCTCGTGTTCTTGATTTGGCACGATCTTGATGTATCGCGAGCTTTGCTATTATAGTTGGATCTTATGTTTCTCCTCCCCCTCTTCTCTCTTCTAATGAATTGACTTTCCCCTTTGAAGTAATCTTATCGGATTGAGTCTTTAAAGATTTGAGAACACTCGATGTATGTCTTCCCGTGGATATCTGTGGTGACAATGGGATATCACGTGATTCACTTGATGTATGTTTTGGTGATCAACTTGCGAGTTCCGCCCATGAACCTATGCATAAGGGTTGGCACACGTTTTCGTCGTGATTCTCTAGTAGAACTTTGGGGCACTCTTTGAGGTCCTTTGTGTTGGTTGAATAGATGAATCTGAGATTGTGTGATGCATATCGTATAATCATACCCACAGATACTTGAGGTGACAATGGAGTATCTAGGTGACATTAGGGTTTTGATTGATTTGTGTCTTAAGGTGTTATTCTAGTACGAACTCTAGGGTTGTTTGTGACACTTACTGGAATAGCCCAACGGATTGATTGGAAAGAATAACTTTGAGGTGGTTTCCTACCCTACCATAATCTCTTCGTTCGTTCTCCGCTATTAGTGACTTTGGAGTGACTCTTTGTTGCATGTTGAGGGATAGTTTTATGATCCAATTATGTTCGTATTGTTGAGAGGACTTACACTAGTGAAAGTATGAACCCCAGGCCTTGTTTCCACGCATTGCAATACCGTTTACGCTCACTTTTATCATTAGTTACCTTGCTGTTTTTATAATTTCAGATTACAAATACCTTTATCTACCATCCATATACCACTTGTATCACCATCTCTTCGCCGAACTAGTGCACCTATACAATTTACCATTGTATTGGGTGTGTTGGGGACACAAGAGACTGTTTGTTATTTGGTTGCAGGGTTGCTTGAGAGAGACCATCTTCATCCTACGCCTCCTACGGATTGATAAACCTTAGGTCATCCACTTGATGGAAATTTGCTACTGTCCTACAAACCTCTGCACTTGGAGGCCCAACAACGTCTACAAGAAGAAGGTTGTGTAGTAGACATCAACAACCAAGGCGCCGACGACAACGGCACCGCTTTAAATCACGCCGTGAAAAAGACAGTAACACTGGCACAGGAGAAAACAATACTCTAGACGATGCCGAAGACAATGAAGACCCCGTTCAGCCAACTTCCGAACAGGACGAACGGGAAGATGGGCGAGTCAGCCCTGATGAACAGGCCGTACACGAAGACTCGTAGGACAGTAATTACCTTCCACTCTCCGAGGATGAGGTGAGCCTCAGCACTGAGGATTTCATCGTGCCCGAGGAGCCTCTCGAGCATGAGCGCTTCAAGCGCCGGCTAATAGCCACTGCAAGGAGCCTGAAAAGAAGCAGCAACAGCTTCAAGCTGATCAATATCTGCTCAATGATAGATGGACTAATGTCCTAGAAGCTGAGGAATACAGCCTCAAGTGACCACTCAAAAGTTACCCCAAGCGCAAATTACTACCTCAATTCGATGACGAGGCATTGGAGCCCGTGCCATCAGCGCACAATGTGGCTGACTGACCACCACGTGGCCAGGACAAAGCAGCAACACAAGCCGAACACCAGCCCGCCCTACCTCGCCATAAAGGCAGGGCCTGAAGAATAAAACAGGTCCGGCCATATCGATCTACGGATCACGGGGGCGTGCCTCGATGCGCGACGACGGCTATCAAGCCGAACATGGCAAGCACAATTACGTCCGAGCCAAAAAACGTAGACGGACTCCATAAGAACTACGTCACAAACTGGCCCGGTATAGAGGCGACGCACACCCTCTCTACTTCATTGATGAAGTCATGGAACATGAATTCACAGAAGGGTTCAAACCTATGAATATCGAATCATATGATGGAACCACAGACCCCGCGGTATGGATTGAAGACTTCATTCTCCATATTCATAAGGCCCATGGTGTTGATCTTCATGCCATCAAATACCTCCCCCTAAAACTCAAGGGGCCAGCCCGGCACTGGCTAAAAAGCCCGCCCGAAAATTCCATTGGTCGCTAGGAGGACTTGGAAGAAGCCTTCCTTGAGAACTTCCAAGCTACATATGTTCGACCTCCGGATGCCGACGACTTAAGTCACATAATTCAACAGCCCGAAGAGTCAGCCAGGAAATTCTGGACTAGGTTCCTAACTAAAAAGAACCAGATCGTTGACTTTCCGAATGCCGAAGACCTAGTGGCCTTTAAACATAGCATCCAGGATGAATGGCTCGCCTGACACCTCAGCCAAGAAAAGCCAAAGTCCATGGGAGCTCTCACGATGCTTATGACCCGCTTTTGTGCCGACGAAGATAGCTGGCTAGCCCGTAGCAATAACAATGCAAGCAAACCTAGCACTTCGGAAGCTAGAAATAGCAACGGCAAGCCCCAATGCAATAGGCACAAGCATCGAAGAAACGGTGATAATACCAAGGACACGGCGGCCAATGCTGGATTCAGTGGCTCCAAGTCCGGACAGCGGAATAAATCCATACAAAAGGAATAATCAAGGCCCGTCCAGCCTGGACCGCATACTCGATCGTCCATGTCAGATCCACGGCACCCCTAATAAACGAGGCAATCATACTTACTGGAGTTGTTGGGTCTTCAAACAGGCCGGCAAGTTAAATGCCGAAGACAAGGAGAAGGGGTCACAAAGCGAGAATGACGACGAAGAGCCCTGTCCACCGAACACAGGGGGACAGAAGAAGTTTCCCACTCAGGTCAAAACGGTGAACATGATATACGCTACCCATATCCCTAAGAGGGAGTGCAAGCGTGCACTCAGGGACGTCTATGCGATAGAGCTAGTTGGCCCGAAATTCAACCCATGGTCGTCATGCCCAATCACCTTTGATCGCAGGGACCATCCGACCAGTATCCGTCATGGAGGTTCAGCCGCACTGGTCCTCGACCCAATAATTGGTGGATTCCACCTCACACGAGTCCTCATGGACGGTGGTAGCAGCCTAAACCTGCTCTATTAGGATACAGTGCACAAAATGGGCATTGATCCATCAAGGATCAAGCCCACCAAAACTACCTTTAAATGAGTTATACCAGGTGTAGAGGCCCACTGCCCGGGCTCAATCACATTGGAGGTCGTCTTCGGATCTCTGGACAACTTCCGAAGCGAAGAGTTAATCTTCGATATAGTCCCCTTCCGCAGCAGCTATCATGCACTGCTCGGACGAACCGTGTTTGACTAATTCAATGCGGTGTCGCACTATGCTTATCTCAAGCTCAAGATGCCCAGACCATGCAGCGTGATAATAGTCAATGGAAACTTGGAGCGCTCACTCTGTACCGAGGAGCACACCGCTGCCCTAGCAGCAGAGGTACAGAGCGGCCTTCGCAAGCATAACCTTAATTCAGCGGCCATGCTCCCGAACACTGTCAAATGAGTCCGGACTACCCCGTGGCAGGATAGCCTAGCTCGTCAGGAGCTCGATTAGCAATTCGACCTCCGCCTCAGTCCCGACCAAGTGGCGGCATACATACCACGCGTACATAACTACGCACTAAAAATACCATGGGCAGAGACAGAGGCATAACATACTGTGATCCACAATATGGCTCGACCTTCCCGGGACACACATACGCTTAGTTTTCCTTTAATCTTTTTAAGGTTTCTTTTCACAGGCCCCTCTTGACGGCCCGATAAATTGGTCCTTTCGAAGGACGGACACACCAAGGTGAAAAGTAGCACGGACGTATGGGGGAATCTCTAGATGTCCTTCTTGGCGATCATTCTACCTTTTTTCAGGACCCATACGTAGCTCCCCCTTGGTCTTGGCATGTTAAATGGACATTGTTGCTTCTCGCACTTTTTGTTCAAGTACGCTTTGACGTATTAATTAAAATTATAATGGAAACAATTTGCGGCCCAACATATGTGGCACTAGCTCCTTCGTTATTTTTTATTTCGCTATTTTAATTCACATCCGTACACCTTGGTACGTCGTAATTCGCTAGGGGCTTTATTGCGCCCCACACTATGGCAACAAGTCCGGACACTTTTACAGTATAGTTTGGCCCCCCGAATTTAGCATTATATGCATTGGATCTGAATCATGTCTTTGGTCAATAGTTGGGTTGCCCGGCTCCTGTGCTTACTACCTTACGTTCCGCTGTATCGGCTAGGGTAGTGAAGGGAGAACTACTGCGATTGTGTCCTGGTTTATCCGGATGAGCACCTCAGCAGAGAAAGCCGAAAACTGACTGTCATGATGTGGCGTGAGCCGGTCAGCTCTTCAGAGGTTTCAAATCTTTAGTGATATTTCCCGCATTATGCGACAAATCGGTTCTTATCCAATCAGGTGTTTACAGCACCCTAGTCTGGATACTAGGGGCTGCGCCTACATTTTATTCTCAAACTCCTATGGCTAAGTGAGGGTAATAAAGCCACATAGTCCGATTGCCTGGTTCGTTGCGCTAAAAACCTCCTTTAAGGACCAAACTCTTGGATAAAGAGTGTTTAGATTCATCCCGAACAACCCCGTAATACCTACGTGGGGGATGAAGCCGACGACTGGCCAACTATCAGACTTGATAAAATGGCCGCACATGAGGTAAAACTTTAAATAAACAAACAACAAAGCATTCTATTACATATCAAGCCTTGTTTTCATCATACAGGACGGGATTACATGAATGTATTCATTCAAAAATAATGTCCTTAGTACATTGCTCCACCACGATGCTAGATCTCTTCAGAACATCTTCAAAATACCGCTCGGGCGTGCGGTGCTCCTTGCCTGCGGGCGGTCCTTTGGTCGCGAGCTTGACGGTGTCCATCTTCGCCCATTGTATCTTGACATGGGCGAAGGCCATTCGCGCACCTTCTATGCAGACCGACCGCTTGATGGCGTCAAGCCGAGGGCAGGTATTGACCAGCCACTTCACGAGGCCAAAGTAGCTGCCGAGTATAGCTTCTGCAGGCCACAGCTGGATTATTAAATCCTTCATGGCTAGTTCGGACACCCTATGCAGCTCGACCAACTGTTTTAGCTGGTCGCTAAAGGGCACCGGATGTTCTGGTGCAAGGTATTGTGACCAGAATAGCTTCTCCGTTGAGCTGCCCTCTTCGGCCCGAAAGAATTCCGCTGCGTCGGAAACACTGCACGGCAAATCCACAAATGCCCCTGGAGAACTCCAAATCCGGGTCAGTAAGAGATATCTCTTGCTCACATACTTGCTTTGCATAATAAAAGCCTTACCCGCCGCGATCTTCTTGGCCTCTTGGATCTCCCAGAGGGCGCCTTAGGCTTCGGTCCGGGCCTCTTGCACGCTTTGGTGGGCCTTAGCCAGTTCGGACTCTTGGTCCGCATTCTGGCGCTCCAAGGACTCACATTTCTGCATAGCATCCTGGAGCTCCTAGTGGACCTCGGTAACCCTGTCCTCGCGTTTTTCATGAGGGGCTTGTTCCTTTGCCGCTCTCTCCTGGTCTCTGCCAGCACCTTCTCGAGGGCCTCCACCTTGATCGCCGCCCCTACGAAAATATCATGGCACTACGGTCAGCGCAAAAACATTCATACTTTCCGGACATGCATAAAATGATTGAATACCTTGATTGTCCTCCAGCTGCTTTTTCGCATGACCGAGCTCTTCCTCGGTCTGCTCCAGCCTCTGCTTCAGTCCGGAGACTTCAGCAACATGAGAAGTTGCGACCAGCAGCGACGCCTGCTTATTCACATAGTCACACATGGTTAGTCTCCTGCAAAAAACTACTTGATCCTCTGTTCGGCTTTTCTTTCCGAAGCCCGAACATAGTCTCAGGGGCTACTGTCTATACTGTAACTTTCTTTTCACATAAATGCAGCACTTACCTCAAAGCCTGTTAGAAGGCTTGTGCAGGCTTCGGTCAGTCCGCTCTTCGCGGACTGAATCTTCTCAATCACCGCACCCATGAGGGCGCGGTGTTCCTCAACAATCCTCTGTTCGGGTCCAGCGAGTTCCTTGAAGACGAGGATCGCTCAAGGGCGGAACGAGCCGGACTGCATGTACATGATTCGACATGTTCAAATTATGAAGTAAAGAAGCAGATATATGAATGCATCAGGGTCTTCGGATACTCATGATTCGGCCAGGGGCTTATCTCGAGGGCGCCGTTCTGGGCTGCTATCGACGTCCCATGTGGAGCTATCCGTGAGGGAAGCCATTCCCTTATTGGACGCCTCTGCTTCCAGATCTTAGGAGGCCGCCTTCTTCTTTCCCCCCTCAGGGAGGGGGAAGTTGCTTTCTTCCTCACCTTCCTCCTCCTCGTCGTCTTCGGCGGCAGAGTGAGTTTCGGCATCTTCGGACGCCATGTCCGAAGTACCCTTGGAAAGGAGGCCTCCTCTGGTCCCCTTGGCCTTCTTCTTGGCCTTCTTCTCCAGCGCCACGTAGGGCGTTGGAACCTACATCTTCGTCAAAAGCGGGATGGCTGGTTCCTCGGGCAGCGGAGCCGAACACCGAATTCGCTCCTCCTTCTTTGTCCAACCCTGAAAAGGAAAATAGGGAAGTTGGGACATCCTGCTTGAGCAAGCAACAAAGGGATACACCTTGAAGCACAGAAAACTTACCGAACAGGCAGGATGGGCCAGATCGTGCCTGCGGTCCTCGGTTGTCTCCGGCCACGTCTCATTGGCCTTGAAGAGCACCTTCCAGATATCTTTGTGCGTAGTTCCAAAGAATTGTCGCAGGGTCTTGTGCTCATCCGGATCAAACTCCCATAGATGGCAAGCCCGCTTCTGGCATGGAAGGATCCGGCGAATTAGCATCACCTGAATCACATCGACGAGCTTGACGTTCTTGTGTATCATGCTCCTGATGTGCGTCTGAAGCGCTGTCAACTCGTCCGACGAAGACCAATCCAGGCCCTTCTCTTGCCAGGAGGTAAGCCGCATTCAGGCCCTAGATTTGAATTCAGGAGCCGCGGCCCAGGCAGTGTCGCGGAGCTTTGTGACGTAGAACCACAGCTTCTGCCACCCCTTGACGGTCTCCACGAAGGTGCCTTTGGGCCACGGGACATTGGACATTTTCCTCACAATGGCGCCTCCGGATTCTGTGTGTTCGCCTCCTACCACCTTCGGCTTCACATTGAATGTCTTCAGACACAGTCCGAAGTGGGCGGGATGCGGAGGAAGGCCTCACACACGACGATGAGCGTCGAGACAGTGAGGAAGGAATTGGGGGCCAGGTCATGGAAATCCAGCCCATAGTAGAACATGAGTCCGCGGACGAATGGGTGGAAAGGAAATCCCAGCCCGCGGACGAAGTGAGGGATGAACACGACCCTCTCATGGGGCTCCGGAGTGGGGACGATCTGTCCCTTAGCAGGCAGCCGATGGGCGATTTCCTTGGCCAAATATCTGGCCTCCCGAAGTTGGACGATATCCTTCTCCTTGACGGTGGAGGCCATCCACTTGCCCTGCACTCTGTACATGGTTGGAGTGCTTTCTTGAGGCGGAAAGGATGAGAACTTCGGCGCTGGAGCTCGAGAGTGGGTAGGTGGGAAGAGAGAAGGCGTGGGTGAAAGATGTGAATCCTTATCTCCTTATAAGGGTAGCGAATATCAAGCGCCTCCCCACTCGCCATAAAACTCGCTTATTCCCCAGGGGCCGTGCTGATGGCACGGTTGGATTACCCATACCATATTGATTGGAATCCCGCAATAGGGGGACACGATCTCTGCTTTGAGAAGACGTGCCAATAAAGCCACGTCTCGAAATATGGAGCGTCAGGCCAAAAAATGGTTCGAAATAATGACCGGGTGGTGATGCAGTGTTACATTGCAAAAAGTTATTAGCAGATTTGACTCGTGAAATATTATACTCTTTGCGGTGGTGTGCGGAACTTGTTTTGTAGAGTCAAACACATTCTTTGTGTTTGAAGACTATTTTGGAGTATTCGGAGGAGGAACCCTCCTTGCAATGTCGAAGACAGTCTGCGCGCCGGACACCTCGTCATTGAAGCCTCGTTCAGGGGCTACTGAGGGAGTCTTGTGTAACACCCACAATGCCGCTATATCTCCCATGTGTCGGGGCACGACTTAGAGGCATAGCCGCATGGTAGGTTTGTTGCAAGAGGGGTAATCTTCACACAATCCCATGTACTGAATAAGAAAGGGATAAAGAGTTGGCTTACAATTGCCACTTCACACAAATAACATAGTAAAACATACATCATCCAAATTACAAACAAGGTCCGACTACGGAACCAAAATAAAGGAAGAAAATCCCAAATTCTAGATCCATGATCGTCCCAACTGGGCTCCACTACTGATCAAAAGGAAACGAAACAAAACAACGAACAAGATCTTCATCGAGCTCCCACTTGAGCTTGGTTGCGTCACCTGCACTGGCATCATCAGCACCTGCAACTGTTTGGAAGTAACATGTGAGTCACGAGGACTCAGCAATCTCACACCCGCGAGATCAAGACTATTTAAGCTTATGGGTAGGAAAGGGTAGTGAGGTGGAGCTGCAGCAAGCACTAAGCATATATGGTGGCTAACTTACACAAATAAGAGCGAGAAGAGAAGCAACGCAATGGTCGTGAACTAGAAGTGATCAAGAAGTGATCCTGAAACTACTTCCGTTCAAGCATAACACAAGAACCATGTTCACTTCCCGAACTCCGCTGAGAAGACACCGTCACGGCTACACACGCGGTTGATTCATTTTAATTAAGTTAAGTGTCAAGTTCTCTACAACCGGATATTAACAAATTCCCATCTTCCACATAACTGCGGGCACGGATTTAGAAAGTTCAAACCCTGCAGGGGTGTCCCAACTTAGCCCATCACAAGCTCTAACGGTCAACGAAGGATATTCCTTCTCCCGGGAAGACCCGATCAGTCTCGGAATCCCGGTTACAAGACATTTCGACAATGGTAAAACAAGACCAGCAAAGCCGCCCAATGTGCCGACAATCCCGATAGGAGCTGCACATATCTCGTTCTCGGGGCAACACCAGATAGGTCAAGCTAAAAGTAAAACCAACCCTCAAGTTTCCCTAAGGTGGCCCCGCAGGTTGCTCGGTTCGGACCAACACCTAGAGAAGCACTGGCACATGGGGGTTAAAGTAAAGATGACCCTCGGGAGCGCGACTCCCAAGGTAAAAGTATAGGTGGTGGTGAAGCAAATCTTAAAACCAAGGTTGGGCCTTGCTGGAGGAGTTTTATTCAAAGCGAACTGTCAAGGGGTTCCCATAACACGCAACCGCGTAAGGAACGCAAAATCAAGGAACATAACACCGGTATGACAGAAACTATGGCGGCAAGAGTGGAACAAAACACCAGGCATAAGGCCAAGCCTTCCACCCTTTACCAAGTATATAGATGCATTAAATAAAAGAAGATATAATGTGATATCCCAACATATCCATGTTCCAACATGGAACAAACTTCAGCTTCACCTGCATCTAACAACGCTATAAGAGGGGCTGAGCAAAAGCGGTAACTTAGCCAAACAATGGTTTGCTAGGAAAATTGGGTTAGAGGCTTGACATGGCAATATGGGAGGCATGATATAACAAGTGGTAGGTAGCGCGACATAGCGATAGAACGAACAACTAGCAAGCAAAGATAGAAGTGATTTTGAGGGTATGGTCATCTTGCCTGCAAAGTTCTCAGAGTTGTCGAAAGCTTGATCCTCGAAAGCGTACTCAACAGGTTCCTCATCACGTACTCGTCTCCCGGCTCTACCCAAGGCAAGAATACAAGCAATGGAACAACAATCAATCAGGGTGCAATGCACAAGCAACATGATGCAATACATGGCATGATATGCAAGACATGATATGCAATGCATATGCGTGCTCCGGAAGGGAAGAATGGTCAAGGCATCAACTTGGCAAACCAAGTATGCCGCTGCAAAGATGAGATTATTTCGGTCAAAATCGATATAAGGATCACCGGAAACGGATGCACGGTTTGCAAATGGCAAGCATCACAAGAATGACACGATTCTGTGATTAACAACACGATGCCACTTAGAATGCAACAAGAAACTAAGCTACTACACTCCAACATAACAACAAGTCATATGGCAGTGATGGACAAGAGATTATTGACAAAACATGAACACTGAGCTACGACTAAATCTCACAAGAACAGGTTCAAACAAGCATGGCAAAAGTGCAAAAGATATTAGCTTCACAGACTTGGTGAAAATACTAACATGTCAAAACAACATCAGGAAGCAATGTTTAGAGCAAGAAAACAACATGCTATAGGAACATATCATAGCAAACAAAGGCATGGCACAATTCTACTAAACACATAGATCAAAAGTTCCTTACTGAACATGAGCCAAAAAGGCAGAGAAGATATGATGGCACCCATGTAAACATAGCAAGTTTTATTAACAATTTCAGACTTAGGAGAAAAACAGAGCATGGCATAAACAGATTCACGATAGCAACTTTGCGAGCTCATGCCACTCACCACAAAGCATTGCATGAAAAAACAAGCATACCAACAGCAAGATGACATGGATCACTAGCAACAACCATGGCAATATTGATTAACATGTTAACATTCTGCCAGGAATATTTTATAGCAAAAGTAGAGCAAGGAAATGACATGCTAGGGCACTCCATAATTGCAAACAGGGGCATGAATGGATAGAGCAAAACCACATGTTCAAAACATCCTTACTGAAGTATCTCAAAATAAGCATGGATATAACTGTAGCATCAAGTTTACATGGCATCAAGATAACAACAGGAAATAACAGCAAAATCCTAAGTCGCTGAAAACAGCAACATTGCGGAGCTACTTTGCATGCTTGTGATAGTCATCACATAGATCACAAAAATACAAGGCTTGCACCTCTGTAAAGATGGAATGTTGTATCTCAAAACACATGTAGACCTCATGCCCAAATAATGCACACATCAAATGCAACAAAAATGACAAAACCTCATGATCTGATAAGTACCAGTAGTTAACATTTTATAGGACTCTTGCATCAATGAAAATGGCATCCTAATGGACATGAACATGCATGAAAATTTTTGTATCATGGAGAGCTCAATGATACGAACAATTCGACATATCATATGCATCATTTGGAGCTACGGTCACCAAGATAAGACATGATGAAAAAGCACCCATGAATCTGGAATCTCAGGACTTAGTGGAATCACAGGCACGCGAGATAGCTAAAATGCGCACTGAGCGATGGATAGAGGAGGGTGCTCACATTGGGCCCAATAGGCCGGCTTGGGGTCGAGGCTGAAAACCGGACAGTTCGGGCGGCTGCTTGGTCGGGCCGGCCCGGTTCAACTGAACCGACCGGTCCGGCGGTTGACCTCGGTCCTCGGGTGGTTCGGCGGGGCCCACCTGCCCGGCGCGGATAGAGGAGGCCGCACCCATGGCATGAGGCGGCGGCCGGCGAGGGCATTGCGGTGCCAGCGAGGGCACGCGGCACCGACGAGGGGGAGAGCCGGGGATGAAGGCGCGGGGCGGAGGCCGGATGGATCTGAGGCGCGCGCGGTAGAGGTGGCCGACGCTAGGTGGTGGAGCGCTCCAGCGGGCGGCGGTGGAGATCGCCGGGCGGAGAAGCTGGCGGTGAGGCGGCGGAGCGACAGCCGACGGCGAGGTGGTCGGGCGGCAGGGACGCGGGCTCCATCGGGCCCGATTCGGCCCGGTGCGGGCCGGATCTGGGTTCCGCCGGCCCGTGCGGTGGAGACGGCGGCGTGGTCGATGTGGCGGCGTAGGAGTGGAGGGGGGAGGCGGCGGCGCTGACGTGGCGGCGCATCATTGGTCGGAGCGACGTTGAGGGGAACGGCGGACATGTCCGGCGCGGCGTGAACGCGTCCGGATGCGCGGTGGAGGAGGATCTAGGGTTTGTACCACGAGATTTTCAGGGAGGAGCACATATATATAGGTAGTGGAAGGAAGGAGTGCCCAAATGAGATGCGGTTTTCACCCACACGATTGTGATCCAACGACGGAGGACATGGATGTGGCTTAGATGGGTTATTGGGCTATTTTGGAGGGGTGTTGGGCTGCAACACACAAAAGGCCTTTGCGGTTACCTGGTTAACCGTTGGGGCATCAAACGGCCTCCAAATGGAACGAAATTTGACAGGCGGTCTACCGGTGGTGTACCACCAGAAATTCTCAGCAACATATTGAAAGGAGGGAACGAATAATAAAATGATTATGAGGCAAAAACAGATGAGGATGCAGTTTCAAATTCAATCAATTAAGATAGGTATTTCAGGAATAATTAGTATGGGAATGGATGGAAGCAATTCTAGAGTTTCTGATATCTTATATAGCATAAATAGGAATGGTAGAAGGAGCTATTGTATATACCTGAATAGTAGACCCGCATATCGGTTAGCGTCAACAGTAGAGACAATGTATAATAGCGACCCAAAGGGATGGGAGAGTCGGGGAGTCCTCCGTTTCGTTCAAGTTAGGGCAAGGAGGAAAGGAAGAGAGTAATGCAAGGATGTAAAGAATGAGGCGCTAGAACAGACTGGCCCGCAGGCTTCCAACCTGACACCGCTTTGCTACTTTTCGAAAGAGGAAGAGAAGTTGCTTGTACGAGACTGCGCCTCCCGGCTGGAAACTCCAATGGCATTTTCGGTAAATGAAAGCAAAGCGAAGCTTTACGACCAAGGAGAGATAAGCATATTTTATGAATGATAGAAGGAGTGCTCCCCGAGCACAGGCTCAAGGCCACTTGGCAACTCTCGGCCCATTCCGAGAAAGTTTAACTCCCGCTCACGAAAAGAGAGAAAAGGGGTGTGTCGGGTGCATGTGGGAGTGTCGGATTGCGAAATGGACAACGGGGAAAATGCTCGGATGCATGAGACGAACACGAATGCAAATGCGACGCACATGATGACATGATTTGAAATGCATGGCATGCACAAAAGGCAAAATGAAAGACAAAAACCCAACCATCTCATAACGCCTCCCCGGAAAATGCAAGAGTAGGAGTTACAAATATGGAAAGTTGTATCTGGGGCGTTACATCCTGGACTAAGGGGTCCTCGGGCGTCCGGCCTGTTGGACATGGACCGGACTAATGGGCTACGAAGATACAAGACCGAAGACTCTCACCCATGTCCGGATGGGACTCTCGTTGGCGTGGATGGCAAGCTTGGTGTTCGGATATGAAGATTCCTTTCTCTGTAACCGACTTTGTACAACCCTGGTCCCCTCCAGTGTCTATATAAACCAGAGGGTTTAGTCCATAGGGACAATCATAATCACATAGGCTAGACTTCTAGGGTTTTAGCCATTACGATCTCATGGTACATCAACTCTTGTAACCCCTATACTCATCGATATTAATCAAGCAGGACGTAGGATTTTACCTCCATCAAGAGGGCCTGAACCTGGGTAAACATTGTGTCCCCTATCTCCTATTACTATCAGTCTTAGACGCATAGTTTGGGACCCCCTACCCGAGATCCGCCGGTTTTGACACCAACAAGGACCCTGAGTCATGTTGAACACAGTTGGCTGATGTGAAGACCGAATTAGAGGTGGTGAAGAAGTTCACCGGTGAGGCCCATGGTGAGGGGAAGTTTTTAACACTACTGCATTGCACCAATGTGCCCTGTTTGACACCGGCTTTGTTTGTAGCAGCTGAATCCATGGTCAACTAGAAAAGGACCTGGATGCCGCCAAAGAGTCCCAACGGTATGCTGAGTCACAACATCAAGTCGGTCTACGGGTTTTAAAACGAAGCCATGAGGAAACCAGCAAACTGAAGGCAGAGAACCAGCAACATGCCAAGGAACTAGAGAGTTTGAAAGCCCAATTGTCGCAGGCACAGGGAGCGAACCAAAGATTAAAAATCGGCATGTTTAGTAAGTGTCATTTAAGCATTGGTTGTACATAGCCGCTCGCAATGCTTGAATATAACAAATATGCCATGCTTTATGCTAGGTCTCCTGACTGGTCGGCCTGGAGAAGAGGTCAATTCCTTTGGCGAAGATCTTTTAAAAGAATTGTCTGTGATTCTTGAGAGACCTCAAAAATCTATGAGGAACATGGTTAAGGCATTATGGCCAACCAAAGTGGCACCGACCGATATGGCCGAACTGGCGAATTGCTTTAAGGGAGCTTGGCGACGCTTTGAATTATGGAAAATATCATCCTGTCGGGAGGGGGTGCGAGAAGCATGGTACATGGTGAAAACCCGTTTCAGGAAACTCGAGCCAGAGCATATGGCTTGTGTTGGACAAGTGGGGCCAGATGGGCAGGAAATACCTCTTCACTTGGTCTATGACCAAGTGATGCCTGCAGCTCGGCTCTCCTAGCGGGATTGTGCGTTAGATAGCATAATAGACAATGTGGACAAAGAGTGATATGTTTGATTCTATGTATCTATGTACTTTACATCAAACAGTCTCGATCCGTACTAAAGAATGTTGTCTTAACCGGCCACCGGCTTCTGCCTCCCCGACCAGGGATCGGGGACTGTTCCGTACTATGTGTCTTGATGGAAGTAGGAAGTCACTTCCGGTAACCAGTCAATCCTACCTTTAGGTACGAAAAGACAAAACGCATGCGGAGAGTTATGTTATATTACTTTTTAATGTAATAAACATCTTCTGAAGAAAATAGTTCGTCCATGGGTTCCTTTCTTCAGGTTCATCATGCCAAGTGTAGATGTTTGTATTTGGATACCCGAAGTATGCGAATAATTGGTGCAAGAGCCGAATTCCCAAGCGCTAGTGACGAACACCAAGAATACTATAGTTTCCCTCATTGCTGGCCCATTATGTTCTTAAGAACACTAGCTTTCGGCTGGACCCATCTAAGCTATGGACGCGGGTGACTCGGTCATATCAATCGCAGAGATGCTCCGTTTACCCCCTAGCCGAACAATCGGGAACGTAGGGTGTCGTGGAATTGTCACGGCAGATGTCATAGTGTGAAGACCTAGTCATGATACCAAAGCATCTATGTGGTAGCTTGAGAGGGGTTGATCGGAATCGAGAGACGCAACACACAAGACAAGGATTTAGACAGCTTCGGGCCCTAGGAAACATCATCCGGTAATAACCCTACATGCTGTTTGTGGCTAGGTCTCATTATGCTCATGAGGGAGTCGCCGTAAACCGACGCTCCTAGTTGTGTCTAGCCTTAATATTATTTTCCTCTCCCTCTTGGGGTGCCCTGCCCCTCCTTATATATGTCGAAGGGGCGGGTTACATGACTAGTCCTAGTAGGATTAGGATTACTCTATTACAAGGGGAGTTCTAGTCTTGCCTCCTTTGTAAGGGAATATTCCTTATGCCTTTCCTCGTAAGCCGGCCCACAATCACATGAACCAGCCTTCTGGGCCTTGGGCCTTGTCGTCTGTTTGTCCCACCCGCCGGGTTACTAATGAACCGCCAAGATCGGGCGGGTTACCCATGAATCGCGAAGCTCCGGGCGGGTCACCAGTGAGTCGCCATGCTCCAACCAGGTTATACATCCGGCAGGTTACACCGTGGGGCATATCCCCGACATTAGCCCCCAGTTTAATTTGGATTTATCCATGTTAAACTGATCTGCAATATAAAGACAAGAGCAAATTTGACAAGTTGTGCTCCGGGTTAAATATTCTTGCAAGACGGCACCTGGTCATCCTTAAGTCCTTGTCATTTCCTCCTTCTAGAAAATCCGGGTTAATAGGCCGGCTTCATAATCAACTTGCTTGTAGAAGAAATATTGTAAATAAAGAATCCATTTGAGTCTGTCTTCAATGTTCTGACTTGACAAAAATATTGGTCTTCGAATATTCAACTGACATTCAGCCGGCTTGAAGATGTAGAACTTGCCGGTTTATGATTACCACCATTGCCGGGTTATAAAAACTGATAATTCCGGGTCATGATTGTTTCCAATGCCGGTTCATGATTGTTGCCAACGTCGGTTCATGATTATTGATGACAGTGGGTTATGATTGTTGCAGACACCGGGTCATAATGATTGGTGACGCCGGGTCAATCTGGTTTGCTCAAAACAGAGAATTTGAAAATATTTTCCCCTTATATCCGTGTTACCTGTAGCCCCCAAGTCTTGAGCAGAGCAAAGTGATGATTTAAGACTTACTTCAATATAAATAACCACTTTGAAGAAATCTGTGTTGTTCATCTCAGTCTCTAGTAAAAAACTGAATATTCCACATATGTAGCCCCCAAGTGTCGGGTTGTCATGCTTGCAGCAACCTGGGACTTCTAATTTCCTTATGCTCATAAAAATTTCAACCAGTGTAGCCCCCAAGGGCCGGGTCATTATGCAATAATGAGCAGGGACTTTGTAGATATGATCATGTAGACTTTAACAGCAACGTGTAGCCTCCAAGGGTCGGCTCCGTAAGATAATACTGAGCGGGGACTTTATATATACTTCATTGAAAATAACATCATATGATGTAACTCCCATCATGGGGCTTGAACCCATGTCCACAAGGTTAAGAGATTTGTGCTTTACCAACTGAGGAGTGGACCCTTCAATATAATGGATTAAGACTTGTGTACCTTGAATTGTTGACAGGAGCAATTGGCAGCCCCCAAGGGCCGGCTCATTACAATGTGATGAGTCAGGTCTTCAATAAGGCAAGTAAAATTGACTTTGCATATTTTACATAATATCATCTTGAATAATGTAGCCCCCAAGTGTCGGGTCGTAAGCCTGCAGTGACTCGGGACTATCGCTTCCATTGCAGAATAAATCATATCCATAAAGAAATAATAGCCATTGCGCCGAAGCGACTTTGAAAACCTCAATCATAATACTGGTTATTGATAACCATAATAAAAATCCAGCCATGTTGGCTATTCAAGATTTGAACAATATAATCCGATATGAAAACCTTAATCATTCAATATCATCATGAAAATCCAGCCAAGTTTGGCTATTAAAGATGTGAATACCTTATCGGTTGACAAGTAAATCCGGAGTTTAAATACTCGGCGGCTCTTGGCCGATGGTGACTTAATGCGCATTCATTGTAAGCCGGAATTTTTATAACCCAGCGGCTTATAGCCTTTGAGAAAATCAATAATTGATAACCCATTTTGAAACACCAATTTCAATTTTTGATGATGGGCTTGAACTTAATCACTTATATAAGTCATAGCTCTGCAAATCCTGCACGGAGTTTAAACAACATATGCCCTGGCGACTTAACGTCTAAAGCCAGGGCCGGTTTAACCACAACCTTATATAATCATAACAAAATATCATACCTATGTTATTTGCTCATACTGTCGGTTTATCATACCAATGCAGTAAGGGTGATAACCCAAAACTTAGAAGACAAATAATTCCAAGTACTTAATACCATAATATGCTGCCGGGTCACCATAAACCTATGTTTGAGCTGTGCTATGCAATAGAACTCTCTTTGGTCTGTGTAACCCGGTCATTAATCCACCAAGTAGGTCAGAGCTATGCTCATGTGAAACTATAATACTGACTTGATAGCCGAAATCCCAAGGTAATCAGAGCTGTGCTCTCATGAAATTATCATATTGGCTTGGTAGCGGAATTATCAAGGTAATTAGAGATGTGCTCTTATGAAATTATCATATTAGCTCGATAGCCGAATTACCAAGATCAAGTGGGTAGTAACGCTCTGTTCCCTTTGGTGAATACACCTATGTTTTAATAGGATGCCCCCAAGTGACATATTCGATCAAGAGGGTATAAGCCTTAGTTCGAATACGACCAAAGCCCCCAAGTGATTTCCCTAGTGGCCTTATGCCGATCAAGAGGTGCAGTTATGGTTCGAATACGACCAAGCCCCCAAGTGAATTCCCTGGTGGCCTTACGCCGATCAAGAGGTGTAGCTTTGGTTCGAATACGACCAACCCCCCAAGTGATTTCCCTGGTGGCCTTACGCCGATCAAGAGGTGTAGCTATGGTTCGAATACGACCAAGCCCCCAAGTGATTTCCCCGGTGGCCCTATGCCAATCAACAGGTGTAGCTATGGTTCAAATACGACCAAGCCCCCAAGTGATTATGTGGGTTGTGCCCAAGGGTACCTATGTTTGAGATGTGCTGTGTAACAGACTCTCTTTGGTCCCTTTAATTTTTCCTGAGAACTCGAACTTGCGAGAGATTATTCTTTTGAACCGGAAATTCTTAAAACGGATATTGAGAGCTTCAAAGCTTTGTGGGAGACAGCTTTCCGTTGAGCTGGATTTTAAACCAGAATCCTTTTTTAAGCCGGAAATTTTCTGACGACCTTTAAACTCGAACTTGTGAGAGATTAATTCTTTTTGAACCAGAAATTCTTAAACCAGATTTGAGATCTTCAGAGCTTTGTGGGAGAACATATTTCCCTTGAACCAGATTTTAAACCGGCATTCTTCATTTTGAACCAGAAATTCTCTGACGGCCTTTAGATTTTCATCAATATGGTGGTAGCCTCCGGGACCTGGTTATCTTTCCCTCCAACGTCCTGGAGTTCTTGAATTTTGCTGAAAACTGGCAACATTTGCCGAGTCATGTCATCATTGGCCCCTGATTCTTAAGACGACTCAAAGAGTTGCCTTTAGATTCTTCATATTTGATCGTGATATAAACCGACATATAGCTGAACAGCGGAACGCTGTAATATGTTAGAGCTGGAAGAAAGGTGGCGAGTTAATGATCTTCGCAATACTCATTATATATCCTTGGCATTGATGACGTGATGTGAATCCATGAAAACTTGAGGTCGACCATCGCGGGTTATAAATGACCCCGTATGATTTGTGTCAGTAATCCGACCAGCGGTTCATCCCAGCTGGTTGTTTAACCAAAATGCAGTAGCGGTGACTTGTACGCCTATCCAAGGGGCCATCCGGTGGAGGCAGAGGCTGACACTATATCATGACCTTCTTCAGAGTTGTTGCAATAGACCGGGCAGCAGGAGCAGCGACTTGCGCGCACTCGTTAATCAACTTGTGCTCACAGGTGCGGCCCGGTTTGTTGATGTAGACCAGACCGCGAGGGGCGGACGGTAAAGACAACCGTAGCATCAAAGGCGGCACAGAGAGATGAGTCGACCACAGCGTTGTAAGCCGGCGCGGGCGGGAGAATCGGCCACTGCGTTGTTCTTTGTAGGCTGAGCCACAGAGGTGGTGGTTTTGCACACACATTTGTTGAATAATGCGGTTTGGTTGGATGCTGGCGCTTAAGAATATTGGCGCCAGCTTTATATCCGTGACATAACGATCATTCTTGTAGTGAATAATTGTCCTGCATAAACAATATTGCAGACCAAGGCAAAGATAAACTGTTCTTTGATGAAAACAATATGTGCTACTATAATAAACTTGGATAAATATCACCTGAGTTGTCCGGACGATAAATGATCCGTTCAACACTTCGGACCGTAGATCGCCGTGGCGGCTCAGTATTAGCCCTGGCGGCTCAATATCATTAGGTCACGAGGACAACCATCTCTTTTAACAAGTCTTGGATGGAGTTGAACGTCAAGAGCATCACCGTCAAGCCCACCGAATTGCTGTCGCTTATGCCTCTTCCATAACACCCACGATGCGGCTATATCTCCCACATGTCGGAGCACGACTTAGAGGCATAACCGCATAGTAGGCATGTCGCAAGAGGTGTAATCTTTACACATCCCATGTACTGAATAAGAAAGGGATAAAGAGTTGGCTTACAATCGCCACTTCACACAATACATAAATATGGCATCACATCATCCAGAATACAATCAAGGTCTCACTACGGAACCAAATAAAGAAAGACAACCCCAAATGCATAGATCCCCGATTGCCCCAACTGGGCTCCTCTACTGATCATCTGGAAAAGACACATAGTAACGTCCCGAATCCTCGTCGAACTCCCACTAGAGTTCACTAGAGTTCGGCCGCGTCCCCTGCACTGGCATCATCGGCACATGCATCTGGTTTTGGAAGTAATCTGTGATTCACGGGGACTCAGCAATCTCACACGCTCGCGATCAAGACTATTTAAGCTTATGGGTAGGAAAAGGTAGTGAGGTGGAGCTGCAGCAAGCAATAGCATCTATGGTGGCTAACTTATGCAAATGAGAGCGAGAAGAGAAGCAAAGCACGGTCGAGAAGCTATAAAGATCAAGAAGTGATCCTGAAACTACATACGTTCAAGCATAACACGAGACCGTGTTCTCTTCCCGGACTCTGCCGAAAAGAGACCATCACGGCTACACACGCGGTTGATTCATTTTAATTAAGTTAAGTTTCAAGTTTTCTACAACCAGACATTAACAAATTCCCATCTGCCCATAACCGCGGGCACGGATTTCGAAAGTTCAAAACCCTGCAGGGGTGTGCCAACTTAGCCCATCACAAGCTCTCACGGTCAACGAAGGATATTCCTTCTCCCAGGAAGACCCGATCAGACTGGGAATCCTGGTTACAATATATTTCGATAATGGTAAAACAAGTCCAGCAAAACCACCCGCTGTACCGAAAAATCCTGATAGGAGCTGCACATATCTCATTCTCAGGGCACACCGGATAAGCTAAGCGTACAAGAGCCAATGTAACCCAAGTTGCCAAGGGACGGCCCCGCACGGTGCTCTAGTTTGGACCAACACTCAGAGGAGCACTGACCCGGGGGTTTAAAATAAGGATGACCCTTGAGTCCGCGAAACCCAAGGGAAAAAGGCTTAGGTGGCAAATGATAAAACCAAGGTCAGGCCTTGCTGGAGGAGTTTTATTCGAGGCAAACTATCAATGGGTTCCCATTATAACCCAACCGCGTAAGGAACGCAAAATCAAGGAACATAACTCCGGTATGACGGAAACTAGGGCGGCAAGAGTGGAACAAAACACCAGGCATAAGGCCGAGCCTTCCACCCTTTACCAAGTATATAGATGCATTAAAGTAAACAATATGTAATAATGATATCCCAACAATAATCATGTTCCAACAAGGAACAAACTCCATCTTCACCTGCAACTAACAACGCTATAAGAGGGGCTGAGCAAAGCGGTAACATAGCCAAACAACGGTTTGCTAGGAAAGGTGGGTTAGAGGCTTGTCATGGCAATATGGGAGGCATGATAAAGCATGTGGTAGGTATTGCGGCATAGCAATAGAGCGAATAACTAAGCAAGCAAAGATGGAAGTGATTTCAAGGGTATGGTCATCTTGCCTGCAAAGTTCTCCGAGTTGATGAAAGCTTGATCCTCGTAAGCGTACTCAACGGGTTCCTCGATCATGCACTCATCTCTCGGCTCTACCCAAAGAAAGAACACAAGCAAAAGAAACAACAATCAACCATGGTGTAATGGCAACATGATGCAAAACATGGCATGATATGCGGGATGCGATATGCAATGCATGTGCGTGCTCCGGAAGGAAAAGATTGAACCAGGCCTCTACTTGGCAAACCAAGTGTGCCGCTGGAAAGATGAGTTGATTTCGGTCAAAATCGATATAAAGATCACCGGAATCGGATGCACGGTTTCCAAATGGCAAGCAAAACAAGAATGGCACCAATCTGCGATTAACATCATGATGCCATCTAGAATGCAACAAGAAACTAAGCTACTGTACTCCAACATAGCAACAAAGCACACGGCAGTGATCTACTCAATATGCTTGACAAAACATGAACACTGAGCTATGGCTAAATCACACAGTAGCAGGTTAAAACAAGCATGGCAAAAATGCAAAATATATCAGCATCATAGACTTAGTGAAAATAACAACATGCCAGGAATTAACATCAGAAGGACATGTTTAGAGAAAGCTAACAACATGATACAGGAACAGGTCATAGCAAACAAAGGCATGGCGTGAATCTACTCAAAGCATAGAACAAATGTCTCTTACTAACCATGAGCCAAAAGGGCATAGAAAATATGATGGCACTCATGTAAACATAGCAAGTTTTATTAACAGATTCAGACTTAGTAGAAAACTGGGCATGGCATAAACAGAATTATGATGGCATCTTTGCAAGCTCGATTCACTCAACACAAGCCATTGCATGATAAGATAAGTATAGCATCAGCAAGAAGACCTGATCATGAAGCTAACCAAAGAAAGAACAAGCTCATAACATGCTTGGATCAACTACAACATTCATGGCAAAATTGATTAACACGTAAACAATCTGCCAGGAACATTTTATAGCAAAAGTAGAGCAACATTAAGTCATGCTAGGGCACTCTATAATTGCAAACAGGGACCTGGATGGATAGAGCATAACCATACGTCCAAATCATCCTTACTGAACATACTCAAAAGAAGCATGGATCTCACTGTAGCAACATAAATACATGGCATAAAAATAACAGCAGGGAAATGACTTAGTGAAATTCTAAGTCTCTGAAATCAGCAATATCACGAGAGCTACTTTGCATGCTTGTGCTAGTCACCACATTGATCACAAAAATACATGGCATACACCCCTGTAAAGATGGCATGGCATAGACCAAAACACATGTAGAGCTCATGCCCATATGCAGTACACAACAAATATAGCAAAAATGACAAATGCTCATACTCTACTAAGAAACATCACCTAACATTTTATAGCACTCTTGCATCAACGATTTGGGCATCAAGATGGACTCAAACAAGCATGTCACAATGGAACAAAATGAATATCACATAATGATGAACATTTTGATATATTATGCGCAAGAAACGGAGCTACGGTGACAGAGTTATGGCATGTTGAACAGGGCTTCAAAAGGCGGAAATAAAATGACTTAGTGCTGAAACGAGGTCAACCCTAGGGTTTTCCAGATCCGGATCCGGGGCGCGTCGCACGAACCGAGGAGGAGCCGACTCGCCGGGAAGAGGGTGGCCAGCGGCGAGGATGGTGGAATCAGAGTAGCACTACTATTAGTATGTATTTCTGATTGCATTGGTCCTTACGCCTGAAGAATAGCAGCAGGGAAGATTCACTCTGGTGTGATGCGTGTGCGCTCAGTCATCGTTGATGCTCGAATATTGGATGACACATGCATGCGTTTGACTGTCTTTGATTGTTGTGTGATCGACGACACACGATCTGACTACGGCATATTGGTCTAGGCTGACTGCCTCTGGCTAGTGGTAGCTGAAAAATCTTCTTTGATCTCGACGAAACTTGAGGCCAAACTTTTCAGACAAAACGCAGCTGAAAAACATGCCAGCTGTCTCAGTTTTCTACCACGCTGCGGTCACCAATTGATGATCACCCGGCCATGTAAATAGGAATAACATGTTAATTTGCACAATATAGTAAACAGAAACAAAGGTCTGATCTGTATTGTACTAGTAGCTTCATAAAGGACTTTCTCGAAATCCGTGCCAAGCTAAATAATTCCTTTGTGGTTGGCTGCCATCGGTCCCACGGTTTTGCAACCGGACAGAAACCATTGACTTTGTTTATTAGCAGTGGATCCCTAATTTGCTTCGTACTGCCTCGGGCTGCAGTTTTTCCCTATGCTCTCACGAGGTGAGTCTGAAACCAGTCTTCGGGAGTACTGATTGCAGGCCGTCCGAGGACGCGTGTGTACATGCCGACTAGATCCACCTCGAGGTGTCACGAAAATTTTGAGTTTGATCTTTAGAAAAGACCAACACTGATTTTGATAAATCCACCGATGACTGATGATGATCAAGTAGATTAGATTAGGAAGAAACGCCCATGGCAGCGCTTTTTCTCCGGCTCTTGTTCCGTCGAAAAATTGCGATCGTCTTCATCCCTCTTGCCGGGTTATCCTGTGTGATTGCTTCATGCTAGATCTTCTTCATCCGGCCAAACGCGAACTCCTCGCACCTTAGACGAGAACCCTCCAAGAACTCAACACCACCGTGCGCAGGCCCCATGGTGGGCCCCAACTATCATGGAATTGTCACGGCAGATGTCCTAGTGTGAGGACTTAGTCGTGAGACCAACGTATCTATGTGGTAGCTTGAGAGGGGTTGATCAGAATCGAGAGACGCAACACACAAGACAAGGATTTAGACAGCTTCGGGCCCCGGGAAACACCATCTGGTAATCACCGTACATGATGTTTGTGGCTAGGTCTCATTATGCTCATGAGGGAGTCGCCGTAAACCGGCTCTCCTAGTTGTGTCTAGCCTTAAGATTATTTTCCTCTCCCTCTTGGGGTGCCCTGCCCCTCCTTATATATGTTGAAGGGGCGGGTTACATGACTAGTCCTAGTAGGATTAGGATTACTCTATTACAAGGGGAGTCCTAGTCTTGCTTCCTTTGTAAGGGAGTATCCCTTATGCCTTTCCCCGTAAGCCGGCCCACCATCACATGAACCGACCTTCTGGGCCATGGGCCTTGTCGTCCGTCTGTCCCGCCCGCCGGGTTACTAATGAACTGCCAAGATTGGGCGGGTTACCCGTGAATCACCAAGCTCTGGGTGGGTCACCAATGAGTCGCCACGCTCCAACCGGGTCTTACATCCGGCGGGTTACACCACGGGGTATATCCCTGACATAGGAGGTAAACACGGGAGCTAGGAAACCCAGCTTGGCAAAAACAAACGTCAAATCGGTGCATATGATGGCTGAAGAGGTATTCGGGAAAGTGCAAACTCAGAGAGACAATTACGTGTAAATATACTAATTGGCTGCTTTAAAGGAGCCCCCAAGTTAAATCTTGTTATTACTTTTAAAAATGTGTAATGAAAAAGGGGCCTAAACAGAATTTGGTTTATCTAAACAGGGCTCGGGAGATCCTAATTCCCCAAGAAGAAAGAGAAGAAATTTATAATGAGGAAAAGGGATAGTTGACTGACATGGCCGCACTTCACCGTAGAAGCGCCGTAGACGGGCTGCGTTCCAGGGGTTTGGTTCGAGGCGGTCATTGCACATGTTGCGAATGCGATACGCTCCTCCCACTGACACTTCATCAATTATAAAAGGGCCCTCGCTTAGGTGAGAGTTTGTTCTTTTGCTTCTCTGGTAGGCGGAGGATGGGTTCTCCGACGTTGTATGCCTCCGCCTGAACTTCTCTGCTCTGGTAGCGTCGAGCTTGTTGCTAGTAGAATGTAGAACGAGCCCGAGCTACATTCCTTTCTTCTTCCAGGGCGTCTAGGTCATCCTACTAATCCAACTTGGCTTGTTTTTCCTCGTACATACGTACTCGAGGTGCATCGTGAATGACGTCACAATGGAGGACTACTTCTGCGCCCTACATGTGGTGACGCCCCAAGACCGGCGCTCTAGATGCCTTCCATTTATTCCCGTTGTCACCGTGTGTTTCAATTGCTTTGTTGCATTCATCATGTCATCTCTTGCATCGCATCATGTCATCATGCCATCATATCATTAATTTTATAACTCTTTTAAATAAATTATATAGATCTTTAATCCATTTAAATCGAGGGAAGGGTGACTTCTCTTTATAACTTATCCTCCAAATATTAGGGAGCTATACAAAATATTCCATTTATTTGGAATTGACCATAACACACTTGCATTTGAAACTCCTCTTGTCTCTAAATTATTTAAATCCTCCATCCTTCTCCCCTTGCTCCAAATATAGTTGTGGAGCTTTGATATTATGTCATAGTGGTCACATGCCATTTCAGTTAACTTCAGGTTTATTTGAACCTCCAAATAATTTCCTTGGCTCTTTTCTTCTTCTGAAATATGGAACGAAACCCTTTTCTTTCTTTTTGCTAGCCAAGCAGGCCTCATGGCCTTTCCCTACTGAAAGTGCGTTATATCGACTAGAGGGGGTGAATAGGCAATTTTTATTAAATTATCACTGAGGAATTTGCCGGTGAGGAAATTCCTTAGCGAAGAACTACTAGCAGCGGAATAAGTACTCAAAAGTAAACATAACAGAATACAAGCATAGTCATCATGATGAAATGAAGATAGGCACAGAGTACAGGAAGCGTAAGCACAGGATAACACAAGATGAAGACAAACAGACTAAAGAAATTGAACTGAGGAACTTGAGGAAGTCTTCAGTCAATGTCTTCAAACACAGATATGAACAAACACACAACACAGTTATGAGGAAATGAACGAGTTGAGGGAATAGAACCAGTAAGCTTGGTGAAGACAATGATTTGGTAGACCAGTTCCAACTTGTCGGATTTCGGGTTCCGGCAGACCCTTGAGGTTCGAACACTGGGGTGCGCGCGGAGATTTCGCCTCCTGCCTACCTGCACTCCTCCGCCTTGCTAGGATCTAAACTAAGGAAAGAACAACACAAGAGACGCAGGGTTTATACTGGTTCGGGCCATCGTTGTGGTGTAATACCCTACTCCAGTGCGTGGTGTGGTGGATTGCCTCTTGGGCTGATGATGATGAACAATACAAGGAAGAACAGCCTCGCGAGGGTCTGTTCTTGGCTGGGGCGATGAACTGATGGGAGGAGTTCAGTCGCCTTTCTCTCTCTCTCTCTCTTTCTGATCGAAACCCCTCTCTTTCCTTCCAACCTCTCAGCCCCGCTCTCTCCCCTTTGTGGGTGGCTGGTCCTATTTATAAAGGCCCTGGTCCTCTTCCCAAATATCGAGCAGGAAGGGAGCCAACAATGGCGGGCTAATTTGAAGGGGGACAGCTAGTATCAGCTATCCTGACAAAAGTAGTCTTCACCTGCGCAAAGCTCTGGTGATGACGCCGTCTTGGGCTCCACGGTGACCTCCATCTCGTAGTCCTCCTGGTCTTGGTCTCGTTGCACCGAAATGGCAACCTTTGCCTGATGCCTCGGTACTCCGCAGCTACGCTTGCCCCCTTTGCACCAAAGAGGAAGGGAGGACACTGCGCGGGCTGGGACCCGCCTGGCGCCCCCGGTCGTCATGGCTTGCATCATGGGCACCTCGTGAGGTACCCCGCCTTGATCTCTCTGCCTCCTCGTGAGCCAGCCTGACGAGGCCGCGCCTGAGGAAGCTCCGCGTTGTCCGCCCCACGAGGCTTGGCCCCTCGCGAGGGTCCTGGGTTTGTGTTGGTGAAGATGGGCCGCGCTGGGCCCCCCTTTGAGCCACGCCGCAGGCCGCAGGCAGGCAAGTCTGGGGACCCCCATTCCCAGAATGCGGACAGTAGCCCCCGGGCCCAAGGCGCGCCCGGACTTGGCCGTGCAGGGAGGCGGAAGGGCAAGAGCGAAGTGCCGCGGGCCCTAACAGCCTGCGGCCTTGGGCGCCGCGTGGTGGTTGATTGGACGTGGGCGCCTCCACTTCCCCACGGCGCCTCGGCAACTGCACGGATTGGACAAGTCCCTGCATGCAAAGTGGGTCATGATTACCTGTAATCGTGGAGGATGGTGGTTGGCCTTCGCCGGCCATAAGTACGGGACAGCGCGCGCCCTTCCAGTCCATCCCTCCTTGCTTCTCCTTCTTCCCGATCCTTGCTCCGTCTTGCTGTGATGGCTCCGATGTGCCGGTTCTCGATGGCAGAGAAGGGAAAGGCTCCCCGAGGGGAACCAGACCCACTCCCGCCGAAGAAACGGCTCGCCCCCCGTGGCCCGGACGAGGGGGCCCTTCAGGTGGTGTCGAGGCCTCGGTGCGAGCTGGTGCCGCCAGGATTCCCGCTGCCATTGTACGCCCACATCAAGGGCTTGGAAGGAGCTGATGCTAAACGCCATGGGCAGCGCCGCCGTCGGCGCCGACGGGTCATGAAGGTGTGGGTCGTCCCCCCTGGGGTCCACACCGAGGGCTCCTCCCAAGAGTTCGTGCTCCACGTCGCCATTCCTCTTCAGTCTTGGATCCGCCTTCCTCCCTTCTTTGCCTCCATCATCCCGCAGGGGGAGCCCCTGGAGCTCTGGCTGCAGCACGCCGACTGCAGCACCCTCGCGACCGAGGCAGAGGTCGCGGTCGTTGCCCCGGGCGAGGTCTTCATGACTCGGGGCTGGAGAGCGATCGCCCGGGTTTGCAGGGTAAGGGGCGTCTTCGCGGTCCACTTGGATTACGACGGTGCTTTGGTGATGCTCTTCAAGGTCTTTGATGCGAGCAGGCGCCGGCTGGAGTGCTGCCCCGGGGAAGGTGGCCAGGACCATGCCGCTACGAGGACTGGGCCCGCCAACTGCTCCCTTGGCGGCTCCTCAGGCGGGGGAGGCGTCGGAGGTTCCAGCGACTCCGGCGAGCTCTTCACGACACCGGAGACGAGCGACGACAGCTACGAGCCCCCGAGCCTGCGTCGCTCCTGGAGCAGGGTGGGCTCGTCAGGCCGCCGCCGACTCTGATCTGGATGGGGTTGGCGTCGGTGCTTGACGGCCCACTATTGATGATGGCGTCTTTTGCAGGGTCGCGCATAGTTTTTGTCCCTTTAGGATCTGTTCCCTGCGAGGAATCAAAAACGCGTCCCGTGGGGGCTTGTAAGGTGCCTGTGATCCTGTTTTGTTAATATAACCCTTGTCATAGAATTGCGCGAGTTGCTCATTCCATCTTAGCTCAGTCCTCCCTTTCGAACCTCACGAGGGCTTGGTGCTCTGTGCTAACAGGTCCCAGTCCCAAGGCGGCTTCAGCCGTCGCTGGTATGCCAGGTCGCGATGCCGTGGTCAAGGCCAGGAGGTGAGCGACTCGGAGTCCGGTAAGAGCCCCTGAGTCACGATGCTCAGGAGGTCCCCTTTGGCGCCCAAGCAGCCGTTGTTTGGTGAGAAAGGAGAGTGGCGTCGCTAACACGGGGCAGCATTAGGTGCGGGGATGGTGCCACGGCAGCTGGCGCTTCCGGGTGATGACTTATCTCGAGGATCAGGGGCCGCTGTCTAGTGTGTCGCTGGGTCCGTGCATCGGCTGGCGCGAGGTTGCTCGGCGAGGTCCTCGTGTGTCTCTCCCCTCTTGCCTCTGCTCCCCTTTCTGCTCTACGTCCTCGGGTCCCGGCCCTCGAGCGAGTCTCAAACGTCGCTGGTATGCCAGGTCACGATGCCGTGGTCAAGGCTAGAGGGTGAGGGCTGGAGAGCCAGTAGGAGCCCTGAGTCGCGATGCTCAGGCACCCCCCCTTTAACGTGCAAGCGGTTCACGTGGACGAGAGCGAAGGAGGCACCGCAAGGGCCTCGCCTGACGCAGCTCCTTGAGGAGGTCCTGCAGGTCCATCATAGAAAAAAAACAAGGGGTTGCCATGACAATTGACAGTCCGCCGTTGGTTGCTTCCGAGGGGTAGTGAGGCACTGAAGGCTTGACGAGGTGACGCTATGCGGGGCTGCCGCGGCCAGAGCTCAGCCATCCAGCGGCGTTGTAGGGACAGACCCATGCGCAAGCGTCGTGCCGTTTGGGAGCACCTCCATTAGTTGGCGTCAGCTGAGTAGGCAACTAGGTAAAACACATTAGCCGCGAAGGAGTGGATTCGTTCAAATAGATGCTGGGAATGCGGACATCACTGGGTCAGGCCCGAGCGACTTGGGGGGTCATGCAGCCCGAGGGGCGCCCCCAACAGGGTAAGCTAACAACATGGAATAAAAAGGGATACACGCCGCAGGGACGGACCCACGCGGCCTGGGAATAATGCAGACCTGGGGGGTGCTCCCAGCTGGAAATAAAACCCGAAAGATGTCACCTGATGATGTTGAGGACGAAGGAGCATTGGTGTAGCAGGCTCGGTGGGCTGCGGGAGCCGATCCTCACGTGCCCCAGGCCCAGGGGCCTCGGGAGGCTCCGGAGGCGCTGGCGGCTCCTCACGGGCCATCTCCATCCCTGCCAGGGCTGCGAAACGCCTGGCCTCTCGTGCCCCCGTGATGCCCCTCATGAGGCGCTGGTACGTGCCAGCCGCGTTTGGCAAGCCATAAGGCATGCGAACGTAGCTATGGGGTGGGCCTCCGCAGCGCCCCACTCGCGAGGGCCAGAGGCGCTCCAGAGAGGCGACTCGGTTGAGCCCTGGTATGTCGATGCAGACGCGCAGCCCACCATCCTCGCCTAGATGGGGAGCCACTGCTGGTAGGCGGCGGCCGCCTTTCATGACTCTTGACTCCTGTAGCTCCTGAATGGCCTTGCTGACGAACTCCTGAGGGTCTGGGTCTCCTTGCCTTGCTCCTTCTTGAGGGAAACGTGCTTCGAAACACGCCTCCATGTGGTGCCCAAGCGCCTCCCTCATGACCCTGGCTAGGTCGGTGGCCCTCTAGGGGAGAGCCCCCGAGCCCTGCCTGAGGAGGGTGCCGGGCGCGCTTTCCTATGCGATGGAAGGAGGTTCCCCCTGGGCAGGCGCGGGCCCAGAGGGGCCTGCCTCTTGAGTGGTCGGGCCGGACGATGTCTTCTTCTTCTTAGGGGTGGTCTCGGAAGGCCTCCTGCCTCCATGATCTGGGTCTCCCAGTGACGCGGCCTGAAAAGCTCGTTCCAGGGAACACACCGCGTCCTTCTCTTCACATGGCACCGTGATGACTCCGCCGCTTCCTGGCATCTTGAGGACGTTGTAGCCGTGGTGAGTTACGGCCATGAACTTGGCCAGCGCTGGGTACCCAAGGATGGCGTTGTACGGCAGGCGAATGTGAGCGACGTCGAAGTCGATAAGCTCGGTGCGGTAGTTGTCGCGTGCCCCGAAGGTGACAGGGAGGCGGACCTGCCCAATCAGGACCGTGGAGCCGTCGGTGATACCGTAGAAAGGCTTGGTTGGCTGAAGCTGGCTGTAGGGCACTTGGAGGTTGTTGAATGTTTCCACGGACAGGACGTTGAGCCCTGCCCCGCCATCGATGAGGGTCTTGGTGAGCACCATGTTGCTGATGATTGGGGAACAAAGCATCGGGAGAACTCCGGCTATAGCCGCACACTTGAGATGATCTGCTGAGCTGAATGTGATGGCGCACGCCGACCACCTGGGAGGGCGCGTGGCTTCGAGCCTGGGGAGGACTGCGTTCACTTCGCGGGCGAACTGCTTGAAGATGCGCTGAGAGGTTGGGGCTTGTGCCCCGCCCAGGATGCAGGCGATCGCGCGTGGCTCCTGGAAGCCCCCAGCCCCCTCGTCCTGGTGGCGGTCCTCGTTTCTCCTTGGCTGCGGCGGCAGCGGTGGGAGGCCTGCGTTTCCTTGCGGGCGATCCTCGCGAGGCTGATCCCTCCAGTCTCCCTCGCGAGGCTGATCCCTCCAGCCTACCTCGCGAGGCGGGTCTTGCCAGCGATCCTCGCGAGGTTGATCGCGCCACCCTTGGTGCGGGCCACGGTCTTCCCAGCGTCCTGCGTTCCTTCCTCCTCCTCGGCCATAGCCCTGGTCACTGCGGTCAAGGCAACGGCCGATCCTTCGTTCTCACACGGCTCGGAGCTCTTGACATTCGTTGGTGTTGTGGGTGTGGAGGTCGTGGTACACACAGTACCGGCTGCCCTTGGAAGGTTCGGGCTGATCTCTGCCCCGCTTGGTGTCTGGTTCTGCCGCGAGCACGGCAGCCCCCTTGCGCTTCACATCCTTGGCCTTGGGCTTCTTCTCTTCTGGGTCTACGGAAGGCAGCTCGAGGAGGGAGAGACGCCCTTCCTCGGCCCTGGCGCACTTGGTTGCCAGGTTGAACAGTTCCAAGGAAGTGCACAGGTCTTCATGCATCGCCAGCTCCTCCTTCATCTTGACATCACGCACGCCGTCGGAGAAGGCCGAGATGATGGCCTCCTCAGTCACCTTGGGAATCTTGAGGCGCGCGTTGTTGAAGCGCTGGATGTACTTCTGCAGGGTCTCCCCGGGCTGTTGCTTGATGCGGCGCATGTCGCTCATGGCGGGTGGCCGGTCGCGAGTGCCTTGGAAGTTGGCGATGAAGCGGGTGTGCATCTCGTCCCAGGAGGAGATTGTGCCTGGAGCCAGGTTCAGGAGCCAGGTGCGGGCCCCGTCCTTGAGTGCCATGGGGAACCAGTTCGCCATGACCTTCTCGTCTCCGTTGGCAGCTTCGATGCCCAGCTCGTAGAGCTGGAGGAACTCCGCAGGGTCAGCCGTGCCGTCATAGCGAGGAGGCAAGTCTGGCTTGAACTTGCCAGGCCACGCGACATTGCGTAGCTCGGCGGTGAAGGCGCGGAAGCTGGGAGCAGCGCGGGGTCTTGACGTGCGGGGGCAGGAGCATGGTCACGACGTGTTGGAGTAGGGAGCGCCCGGGCAGCTTCTTGCGGGCGAGGGACTTCTTGGCAGCTCTGCTCTTGCTGCGCTGGCACCTGACGGAGCGGGTTCTGCCTAGGGGCCACGCGCCTTGGAGCCATGGCGCCTTCCTGAGGAGGAGGCGGCCGGGGCGCTGCCGGAGCTTCATTGCCCGTGCGGGGCGGGGTGCGGTGCAGCTGAATGGACGGCGCAGGAGAGCCCCCTGCGGCGCGGACGAGCTCGGCGACGTGGTCGAGCCATTCTTCGTAGACGTCATCGACGGGACGGTAGCGCAGGAGCTCGTTTGCCGTGATGAGTGCAGCCCAAGCCTCCATGGGCGCGCGGAGCGCGCGGGATGAAGAACCAGCTGGGGTGAGCGAGGGAGTTGCGGTGCGGCCATCTTGCCGAACGGACGGATGCTGGGACGATGCGTGCTGCTCGTCCCCCGCCGGGCCGGTGGCGGCGTTGACGGCAGGTGACGTGGAACGACGAGGACGCCCGCCGACAGGGGCCGTCTGGGCAACGAGGGAAGCGAGCGCGGCCCGGCGCTCAGCGCGGGCCCGACGAGCGTCAGACATGGGCGTGATGGTCGGAGGAGAACGGGGTGGTGGAAGACGAATCCCGGTGCACCCCTACCTGGTGCGCCAAATGTCAGATTTCGGGTTCCGGCAGACCCTTGAGGTTCGAACACTGCGGTGCGCGCGGAGATTTCGCCTCCTGCCTACCTGCACTCCTCCGCCTTGCTAGGATCTAAACTAAGGAAAGAACAACACAAGAGACACAGGGTTTATACTGGTTCGGGCCACCGTTGTGGTGTAATACCCTACTCCAGTGCGTGGTGTGGTGGATTGCCTCTTGGGCTGATGATGATGAACAATACAAGGAAGAACAGCCTCGCGAGGGTCTGTTCTTCGCTGGGGCGATGAACTGTTGGGAGGCGTTCAGTCGCCTTTCTCTCTCTCTCTCTCTCTCTCTCTCTCTCTCTCTTTCTGATCGAAACCCCTCTCTTTCCTTCCTACCTCTCAGCCCCGCTCTCTCCCCTTTGTGGGTGGCTGGTCCTATTTATAGAGGTCCTGGTCCTCTTCCCAAATATCGAGCAGGAAGGGAGCCAACAATGGCGGGCTAATTTGAAGGGGGACAGCTAGTATCAGCTATCCTGACAAAAGTAGTCTTCGCCTGCACAAAGCTCTAGTCATGACGCCGTCTTGGGCTCCACGGTGACCTCCGTCTCGTAGTCCTCCTGGTCTTGGTCTCGTTGCACCGAAATGGCAACCTTTTCCTGATGCCTCGGTACTCCATGGCTGCGCTTGCCCCCTTTGCACCAAAGAGGAAGGGAGGACACTGCGCGGGCTGGCACCCGCCTGGCGCCCCCGGTCGTCATGGCTTCCGTCACGGGCACCTCGTGAGGTACCCCGCCTTGATCTCTCCGCCTCCTCGTGAGCCAGCCTGACGAGGCCGCGCCTGAGGAAGCTCTGCGTCATCCGCCCCGCGAGGCTTGGCCCCTCGCGAGGGTCTTGGGTTTGTGTTGGTGAAGATGGGCCGCGTAGGGGCCCCTTTGAGCCACGCCGCAGGCCGCAGGCAGGCAAGTCTGGGGACCCCCGTTCCCAGAACGCCGACACAACTGCTGTCTCAGTTGTACGTCTGGTTGGAGCGGCTGAGTATCTAAACTCGAGGACACACAGTCCCAGACACCCAGTCCTGAACACGCAGCTCAGGACACCCAGTCCTCACCGTATTCTCCTTGCACTAAGGTCACACAGACCTCATCCAATCACTCGTGGTAAGTCTTCAGGTGACTTCCGAACCTTCACAAACTTGGTCACTCGGCGATCCACAATTCCTCTTGGATGCTCTAGACCCTGACGCCTAACCGTCTGGAAGAAGCACAGTCTTCAAAGGTAACAAGCGTCGAATCCACACAGGATCAATCTCTTCAGTGATGCTCAATCACTTGGGGTTTGTAGGTGTTTGGGTTTTGGGTTTTTCCTCACATGATGATTTTCGCTCAAAGTCCTCGGAGGATGGGTTGCTCTCAAATGAGAAGTGTCAGTTTCTCTCGAAGCAGGCAACCAGCTAGTGGTTGTAGGGGGCGGCTATTTATAGCCTAGGGAGCAGCCCGACATGATATGACATAAATACCCTTCAATGATATGACCGTTAGGTGGATAGATATTTTGGGACAGCTGGCGCATAGCACAGCAACGGTCGGAATTTTGAGTAGCAAAATCCTCAGGGATATCATGTTCCTCACTGTGTAGGAAATCTGCACTGGCAAATTCCTAACTCCTCAGTCAGAACAAATTCCTCAGAGACCAGAAGAACTTCGTCTCTATCGCTGAAGAATATGACTGGACTGTATGAGATTTCCAATGGCTTCACTCGAAGGGATTGGTAGGTGTAGGATTTTGAGTTGAGCATCACATGGAAATTTTTCCTTAGTATTTCCTCGACCCCCTTTAACAGTACGATGTTTCCTATGACTCAAGAAAGAGAAAATGAAATTACGAAAACAGAAGTCTTCACGCTTCATATTCCTCGAATGAATACCAAGTCTTCAAGGTCACACCAATTTCTTCACTTTCAAAGTCTTCAGAAAGTCTTCAGAAATCCAAAGTCTTCAGTCGAAGAACTTCATTTTTAGGGGTCGACTTTCTCTGTAAATATCAAACTCCTCATAGACTTATAGACCTGTGTACACTCACAAACGCATTAGTCCCTTAACATGTAAGTCTTCAATGCACCAAAATCACTAAGGGGCACTAGATGCACTTACAATCTCCCCCTTTTTGGTGATTGATGACAATATAGGTTACGTTTTCAACAGGGATAAACATATGAACAGTAAATACTGATATTGAGGAATTTGATTGCAAGATATAGAAGAACTCCCCCTGAAGATGTGCATAGTGAGGAATTTGCTTTTGAAGCAATGCACATTTGAAGAGTTGAATCATGGATATCTCCCCCTATATCTTGTAATTCATACACGCATTTTACATATAACAGTGAAGAATTTGAAATGCATGATGAAATATGGTGACTGATGTAATTCAGTATGCGTGCATTAGCATATATGAAGAATAAGCATGCAGTAAAACATATCAAAAGTATCAGAGCACCATCGGGTTTAAGTTTACAACTCGATCCAATAAAGTCTCAAAAGAACGAGAGTTGTAACTTGAAAAAAATTGCCCATATAGAAACACCCGCTTGAAGACTAACTCAAAATTCTCCCCCTTTGTCATCAAATGACCAATGGGATCGAATATGAGGACTAACGCCCCTGAAGAATATCAAGTTGATGAAGGAGCGCCAGCGTTGTTGGGGTCATTTGTCGTAGTAGGGCCTGCCGCAGTGTCGCCCAAGTCTTCATTTTCATCAGTGTCGCGCGATGAAGAATATGAGCTGGCCACTAAGGAAGGAACCTTGACCTTCTTGAAATTTCTTCGATGGAGGTGCAGACCAGTCAAAATCTTCCTTGAGACCCATTTTCTTCATATCGTCTTCACCATACAGATGTGACAGAATGGCCCAGGTGCGACCGAACACTTCATGGAGGTAGTAATGGTTTTTCTTCACTGCATTGTGTGTAGCAGTCATGTTGTGAAGAAATGAACCAAACTGACGCTTAACCCATTTATGATTTCAATCCACCTTCTGGTGAAGACTAAGCAGAAGATCACGATCAGTCATCACACGAGGAGCAGTGGCTTGAGGAGTAGACTTGGGTGCATTGGCAGAGTCATGTGTGTCAGAGTCATCATTGGTGGAATAAGAGGCAGCTTTGCGAAACTGTCCATCCAATGGACGAATGCCTTCATCTATAACAGCTGGTGCCTTGCCCTTTTCATCAACCGAGGAATAGGTCTGCTTGAGGACTTCAATCGGGGGCAAGTAGCTGAGGTGATTCTAAAAATCAGCTTTGTAGTTGAGTGAAGACCTTGTCCTGAGGAATCTCATAATCCAAGGTGCATAAGGCTTCAGCTCAAACGGAGACAGTGCAACATTTGCTAGAGTCCTCATGAAGAAATCATGATAACTGACAGGAATGCCATGAACAATGTTGAATACCAGATTCTTCATGATGCCAACAATTTCCTCATCAGATGAGTCGTGGCCTTTGATAGGACTCATTGTCCTCGTAAGAATACGATAGACAGTTCTGGGCACATAAGGTAATTCCTTCACGAGGAATTTGGTTCGTGGGGCCTGACCTGGCTTCAAAGGTTTCATCAGAACCTGCATGTAGTGATTTGTAAGCTCAGGTTCACTGTAGATGCAACGAGCTTCTTCAAGGGGAGGACTGAGTGCTAAGGCACGAAGCAATTCAGAAGCTGGTGCAGTGTGGTGAGTGTTTTCAGACATCCAGTCCAGCACCCATGAATTCACATCTTCAGAATCTCCTGTGATGTGTAGCGTTGCATAAATTGAAGAATCAGTTCTTCATTCCAATCGTAGATGTCAGAGCAAAAGTTTAACAGTCCAGCATCGTGAAGAACACTGAGGACTGGTGTGAAGCACGACAGAGATTCCATATCCACGTGAGGAATATGCTCATGGTAGAAGATTTTCTCTTTGTTGAACAGCACCGGGGAATAGAAATTGGCTTGACTAGCAGTCCAGAAACGCCTCTTCCTAATGCGAGCAGAGTTATAAGGGTTGTAGTCTTCGAAGAATACATGCTCGCCTAAGAAATCATCAGCCTTGAACTTTTGCTTGCGTGAGAATGGATCCTTTGGCTTGGGCAGAGGAGTGTCAGTGAGTTGCATCACGACCTCAGGAATCGCAATCTCAGGTTCTTCAGGCTGAGGAATTTCTGGTTCCTCTTCAGTGGCAGTCTGTGTCTTCAGATGTTCAGCAGCAGCAGTTTCTTCAGCACTAGTGGCTGGAATTTCCTCATGTACCGATGAAGTGGGGTGAGTTTCTTCAGAGCCCATTTGAACAGTTTGTGCGGGGGACTGAGGTATTTGCTGCAACGGTGTGAACATTGGAGAGTTTGGATGCTGACTTTCCTAGAATTCATCACTTATTACGGGTGTGGAGCAGCCAACGTCCACATCTTCATCTTCCATTTCTTCAACGCTAGCCTCTTTAGCTGTGAACTGAGGCATGGGCGAGGAGATGACAGGTGTTGAAGGGATCGTATCCACTTCAATTTCTTCATCAATCTGCTCTAACGAAGCAGCAGAATGATTTTCTTCATCAGATCCGCTAGGGATCTCATATTCTTCACCAAAAGGAACAAGGTCCTTTAATGGCATGGTTGAGATTGGAACAACATCAATGGGATTAGCAAATGAACTATTCAAAGGCTTCATCTTCTTCAGAGCTGAAGAATCTGAAGTAGCCGATGCTTTCCTTTTCTTCACTGCTGCACGCTCTGCAGCCTTGGTCTTCTTCACATCTGATGCAGATGGAAGGACCGGAGTTGGTATTGGCGCAGGAGGAGCAGAGGAATTTGGTTGATTTTCTTCAGGCACAACTGATGCAGTTGCCCTGATTTCTTTAGTTTCTTCAGGCGCACCACTAGTGGATGCCCTGGCAATTTCTTAAGCGGCTGGAATGCAGTCATCAGCCCTGGAACTCACATTTTCTTCAGCAGCCTGATTTTCCTCAGCGGTGCTGGCATGTTCTTCAGTCGGCTAAGCGGATGCTTCAGCCTGAGGAACTTCCTATTGCGTTGGGGCAGCAACATTGGAAGTGAAGTTATCCGCAAGTTTCACAAAACGAACCTTGGCTCCAAGCCAATCAGCATGGTATGCCTCAAATTCATCACTGAGTTTCTTGATCTTAGATTGAGTAGTGACAAGTTCTTCAGTTGTCATAGAGACAACGTTTTTCTTCAGATAGCGCTCCTTTTTGTACTGCGCTTTCTTGATCTGCCTGGCCTTCTCATATTTCCATTTTTCTTCTTGGATGAAATGGATCAGCATGTGACTTTGGCCTGGAGTCAACTTGAAATCAGGCATGGGAGTGTTGGGGTCCTTGTGCCAAACATGAATGTATTCGAGGATCAACTTGGGATCCAAAAGCAGTGGCACATCTGTTCCCTTGGCTCTAGCGGCCCTGACTTGCCTATCTCTGATGATTTCAGCAAGTTCATCATCATCAGCTTCATCTTCATCAGACAACACTTGGAAGGCGACTTGCTTCTTCTGAGGACTAGGGCAAGGACCTCGTCCAGCAGTGGCCTTTGTCTTCAGTAGAGAGGGTCCCATTGAGGAAGTTGGTGCAACTGAGGAACTAGCTAAAGCTCCTGAAGCAATTGAGATGCCTACAGTCCTTTGGCACGAGGCAAGATGGATAGGTGCTGAGGACTTTGTCAGAACAGCCGAGGACTTTGGAGGAGCTGAGGATTTTGAAGGAGCAGCAGCAGCATGAGGAATTGGCCTTGAGGGCTTTGAGGATTCTGGCCGTGAGGGCATTGCTGAGGAACTTGGCCTTGAGGGCACTATTGGTGAAGCACTTGGCTTGCACGCAGGCTTCTTTGACATAGCCTTCTTTGGCTTGATAGCAGAGGCCTCAGCAGAGGCAGCAGCAGTAGCAGAGTCTTCATTGAATTTCCTCACTTCTTCTCTGGCTTGCTTAGCCAACTTGGCTTGGCGCTTGGCCCATTCATCAGGATAGTCCTCACCGCGCTTGAGGCTGGTGGGATCAGCTATTTGGCCAGGTGCCAATGGAGGTCTTGGGCACGGAGGATTGAGTGTGAATTTCTTCATGTACTTGGGAGTGACATATCTGTACTCCCTCCACTCTCTAGCCCATCTCCTCTCTATCTTCTGAATGCGCACCTTGCGCTCATTCTTGGTTTCCTCAGGAGGTGTGCAGTACCCAACATATATTTCATTAGGGATCTCAAACGCTGTATTGACCTCAGGTCTCTTTCCTCCTTTCTGTGGCTTCTTACTATCAGCCATTTTCTTCAGTTGAGGAATTTGGACAATTGAATTCTCTGAAGAAGTATGCAACTTTTCTTCGAGGAACGCTACAAATGAGTTAAGTTGATGAGAACCTAGTGATTCAGCACCTTACATGAGTACCCGTGAACAGAGTATAGTTGCGAGGAATTTGGAGAGGTCATATGCGTTCTCAGAAGGTTTTTCAAAAAGGAACAAGTTCGAGGAATTTGACTAGATGAGTCTTGAAGAATTTCACTAAGCGTTCTTTGTCTTAGATTCCAGAGTTGTATAGATCGAAGATCCACACAATTGAGGAATCTTGAAGAAAAATGATGCTTAGAGAAACGAATCAAGAACAAATGACTTGTGAGGTGTTTAGTGTGTGAAGATATGAAGAGAAACACCTTTGAAGATTTTGTAGATAATCATTCGAATCAACGAGGGTAGTAAAAGTAACTTTTAATTACCCTGGATGAAGAACACAACAAACAATGAAGTGGAGACGTGAAGTTCGTCTGTGTAGATCTTCCACGCCCTAACTCGGCGGAGGAAGACGGCTATGGCAGCGGCGGAGTGAAGATTTCCGCGGACGGCGCAAGTACGGCGACGACGAGGTCGAGGCAGTGAAGCTCTTCCTCATCGGCGACGAGGAAGTAGCGGCAGCGCTAGGGTCTGAGAAGCTTGAGCCAGAGAGAGGTCGAGCGGAGTAAAAGAAGTGAGGAAGGGAAGGAGGGGTATTTATTGCCACGGTGAAAAATTGTTCGCCCGTAGAAATTGGACGAACGTGCCCCTGACCCTTCTCATTCGCTTGACATGTGTCACCCACGTACTGAGAGGTGGAGATCGTGTGCGATCGTGGGTGAATGGATAAGTGTATCGTGGGATGCGGAACGGTTTGAGTGGCAAAGCCGAAAATTTAGATAGGATAGGTTTTAAAGTTTCGTTCGCAATTTATTCAGCTGACAAGGACACAGTGAAGATTTTGAACGAGTTTCAAATAGAACGCATATGAAGAATTTGTGAACAGATTGGGTTGAGTATAGCATAGAGGGGAAGGGTCCGATCACATTCACTTAGCAAAAAAAACAACTTGAAGAATTAGCAATAAGTGAATGTTGTAGAGGACATAAACTCATATATATATATAGCTAAAGAAGAAAATCGACGGAAACAGTTAAGACAATGCAAAGTTGAAGAATATGAACAACTGAGGAATTTCAACTTTTGGTGGTGGCATGACCCACCGTATAAGAATGATGATTTTAGACACCGCATACAATTATCGTAGGGTTCTGAGAATCAAATTCTTCGTTAATTTCTTCACACTAAGAGTGTTATTCTTCATTGATTTGAAGAAAAACGTTTCTTCATGTGTTGCACATCTAAGTCATCAATTTTGCATAAGTGTTAGGATGAGTGTACTTTTCAAAGAACATTCGAAGATTCTAGGATATTTAGCTCACACCGCAACTTGCTAAATCTCTTCTCATCCAAGGGCTTTGTGAAGATATCGGCTAGCTGTTCTTCAGTCTTCACATGCTCAATAGAAATGTCGCCCTTCAACACATGATCACGAAGAAAATGATGATGAATTTGAATGTGCTTAGTCTTCGAGTGCTGAACTGGGTTGTGAGCAATCTTGATGGCACTCTCATTGTCACAGAAGAGAGGCACATTCTTCATGTTGACGCCGTAGTCCTTGAGACTTTGCTTCATACATAGCAATTGAGCACAGCAAGAACCAGCGGCAATGTACTCAGCTTCAGCAGTAGATAGTGATACGCAGTTCTGTTTCTTTGAGGACCAACAGACCAAAGATCGTCCGAGGAAATGACATGTACCAGATGCTGACTTGCGGTCCACACGATCACCAGCATAGTCAGAGTCAGAATATCCAATGAGATCAAAAGCCGAGCCCTTGGGGTACCATAATCCAAGTGTTGGTGTGTGAGCTAGATATCGAAGAATATGCTTCACAGCCTTATGGTGTGATTCCTTCGGTGTAGCTTGAAATCGGGCACACATGCAAACACTAAGCATTATGTCTGGCCTAGATGCACATAAGTACAATAAAGAGCCAATCATGGAGCGGTATACCTTATGATCAAAGTCAATACCATTTTCATCAGTGCACAAATGGCCATTTGTGGGCATAGGAATTTTGACGCCTTTGCAGTCTTGCATGCCGAATTTCCTCAGTACATCCTTGAGGTATTTCTCCTGGGATATGAATATGCCATTGCGTTGTTGACGAATTTGAAGACCTAAGAAGAATTTCAACTCTCCCATCATAGACATTTGATATTCTTCACTCATCATATAGGCAAATTCATCACAATAACGTTGGTCAGTACAGCCAAAGATAATATCATCAACATATATTTGGCACACAAACAATTCACCATCATAAGATTTAGTGAAAAGAGTAGGGTCGAGCGAACCGGGTTTGAAGCCTTTGAGGCCATAGAGGGCCTTGTTGAGTCTGAAGACTATGTCAGGATTCTTTGGATCTTCAAAACCTGGGGGTTGAGCAACATATACTTCTTCCTCAAGCTTACCATTGAGGAATGCACTTTTCACATCCATTTGATATAAAGTGATATCATGATGGTTAGCATAAGCAAGTAATATGCGAATAGCCTCAAGTCTAGCAACAGGTGCAAAAGTTTCATCGAAATCAATTCCTTCAACATGTGTGTAGCCTTGAGCTATGAGTCGTGCCTTATTCCTCACCACAAGGCCATTTTCATCTTGCTTGTTGCGGTAGATCCACTTTGTGCCAATGATATTGTGCTTGCGAGGATCTGGACGTTTGACCAGTTCCTAGACATTGTTGAGCTCGAACTAATGTAATTCTTCTTGCATGGCCTGAATCCCCTCAGGCTCCAGAAATGCTTCATCTACCTTAGTGGGCTCTGTAATAGAGACAAAAGCATAGTGCCCACAAAAGTTAGATAAATGTGAAGCTTTTGAGCGTGTGAGAGGACCTGGTGCTTTGATGTCATTGATGATCTTTTCAACTTGCACTTCTTTTTCAATGCGAGGATGAGCTGGTTGTCGTTGAAGAATTTGATCAACATTCTCTTCAGCACCATTTTCTTCATTATTTTCTTCAGGTGCATTAGCTCAACGTTCTTCATGTCTGGAATGAATTCTTCAGCAGATTCTTCAGTAGGAATGACATCCTCAGTAGCCTTGAACTTGATAGTTTCCTCAAGTGCTGGTTCATCTATCACAGTAGGTAGGTGCTCTCTTTGCGAGCCATTAGTTTCATCGAACCGCACATCTACAGTTTCAACAACCTTGTGAAGAACGTTGTTGAAGACTCTGTAGGTGTGCGAGTCCTTTCAGTAACCAAGCATAAAACCTTCATGTGCTTTCGGTGCAAATTTTGAGTTGTGATGAGGCCTTTCAGTAATCCAACATTTAGCATCGAAGACTTTGAAATAACTTACATTGGGTTTCTTATCAGTGAGGAGTTCATAGGCAGTCTTCTTGAAGAATTTGTGAAGATATACTCTGTTGATGATGTGGCACGCAGTATCAATTGCCTCAGTCCAGAAACGACGGGGCGTTTTGTACTCATCAAGCATAGTGCAAGCCATCTCAGCAAGAGTCCTGTTCTTGCGCTCCACGACGCTGTTCTGCTGAGGAGTGTAAGGAGCGGATAACTCATGAGTAATACCAAGTTCATTAAGATAGTCATCAAGACCAGAATTCTTGAACTCAGTGCCATTATCACTTCTGATGTGCTTGATCTTCACACCAAAGTTGGTTGAAGCCCTCGAGGAAAATCGTTTGAAGACTTCCTGCACTTCATGTTTGTAAGTAACAAGGTGTACCCATGTATAACGAGAGTAATCATCAACAATAACAAAGCCATATTGAGATGCATCATTTGAAACAGCAGAATAATGATTAGGACCGAAGAGATCCATGTGAAGCAATTCAAATGGGCGAGTAGTGGTCATGAGAGTCTTTGCTGGATGCTTGGCCTTTGTCATCTTCCTAGCTTCACAGGCTCCACATAGGTGATCCTTGAGGAATTTGACATTCTCGATGCCAATGACATGCTTCTTCTTCGCAAGCGTGTGCAGATTCCTCATGCCTGCATGACCAAGTCGTCGATGCCAGAGCCATCCTTCTGAAGCTTTTGCAAGTAGGCACACAGCTGGTTGTGGTCCTATAGAGAAATCAACAATAGACAGGTCTCCTCTCCTAAAGCCTTTGAAGACTTTGGAATTGTCAGCTTCCATAACCACAACACAACGGTACTTGCCAAAGACAACAACCATATCAAGATCACAAAGCATTGAGACAGACATAAGGTTGTATCCTAAGGACTCAACAAGCATGACTTTGTCCATGTGTCGATCCTTTGTGATCGCAACCTTACCTAGACCCAATACCTGACTTTTGCCTTTGTCGGCAAAGATGATATGCTTCAGATGCGACGGAGATAATGGAGAATCCATCAATAGATTCTTGTCACCAGTCATGTGATTTGTACATGCACTATCGAGGACCCAGTCAGTGGCTTTGGGTTGATCATCCTGTAGATGAATTAGTGCAGCTTACAAACTCATATACTTCATCAGTGAAGAATATGACATCCATTCATCAGATCAATTTCATCAAGCAACAGAACAGATAAAGCAGTATGAGGACGTGAGAAATGAAGGTTCATTTCTTCATGATTTGCCTGCATCCTTATCAGGCATGCTCAGGTCTCCAGCAAATTCTTCAGACAATTACGTACGTCTGGAGACCTGACCCTGCAGAAGAGATTAGTTATTTTTCTTCACCACCCACGTCTGAAGGGGTGGCAAAGAGTTCATCATTCTGCGAGCTCCATACGAGAAGGATGGCATAGAAGCCAGTCCATTTCGTTTCACATAAGAGGGGTTAGAGTAAGCGGAGAAATTCTTCGAGGACTTATGGACATAATGATTTGAATAATGATGCACATATCCATAATCTTTGGATCTTCCCTGTGAAACAGACAGGTTAGCACGATGATGTTCATAATAGGACTTTGATCCTTTTGAGGAATATGATCCATGTGAGGAGTTTGGTCCGTATGAGGACTTGGATCCATATGAAGAATTTGGTTCATATGAAGAATTTGATCTGGGGTTCCTATTCTTCACAGGTGGCGTCATGATGACATTCACCAGAAGATTTTCAAGGCATCTTTTGGGAACCCAGATTTTCTTCATAGGGGAACCGTTCCTGCAGTTAGTGCCAACATATCTAGCAAATACTTCACCATTCTGATTTTTGAATAGTTTATAGTTGGAGTCAAATGACTCATCATCAGAACGAGGAGATTCACATGCAAATCCAGATAAGTTAGATGGATCAACTGGAGGTTCCTTTGCAGCAACCCATGTAGTTTTGGGGTACTGCTCAGGCTTCCAATATGTACCATCAGCATTGAGTTTCCTCTCAAAGGCAATACCCTCTTTCCTAGGGTTCCTGTTGAGGATCTGCTTTTTAAGCACATCACAAAGAGTCTGTGTCAGGACCCCGATTCCAAGTCACATCGATCTAGCCGGTAACACCTCATATCACTTTGCGGCCTCACGCACGGTATTCCCACGGGTGTCGCCTTACCATGGCCCGGGACCGTTTGCGCCTTTTGTCTCACGTATATGATAGTGTCGCTAGCATCCATATGACAGAGAACCCGGGCCGACATGACTAGTCGTGAACCCAAAGTGGCACTAACTTATGGGGACAGGCATACATGAATCAACATCGAGCATGTCGGTCAGCAGCATGTGAATCCGGGCTGTAGCACTGGGCTAACAGGACTCTGGTGAACCGGGCTATAGCAGGCTAGGCAGGACTCCGGATGTCACCGCGTGACATTTCCCCGAAGGGACAGACACAGGAACAAAGTGAATCACATGCCGGCCAGTCAAGTGTTCCAGAGCAGTAGTGCTGGGCTAGCAGGACTCCAGTGAACCGGGCTGTAGCGGACTATTATGGCTCATGGAAGCACAAGACTACATTTCCCCATAAGAGAGGCTACCAAGGATAAACAACTAGGTTGTCGGATCCCACACATACCAAGCATTTCAATCATACACACAATATGCTCAATATGTGCAATACAACATGGCATCACAACAAGACTCTACGACTCAAAGTATTTATTCATTAGGCTCCAAGGAGTGAGATATTACAAACTTCGGTCTCATGACCCAACAATCATAGCATACTATCAAAGCACATGCGGAAGCTTAACATGTCTGAGTACAGACATCTATAAATGAAAAAGGCTGAGAAGCATGACTATCTACCAGATCCTGCTGAGGGCACAAGATCGTAGCTGCGGTATCAAGCTAAACGTCGAAGTCCACACATAACTACTAGCGAGACTGACGTCTCTACAAAACATAAAATAGGCAAACGTGAGTACAAATGTACCCAGCAAGACTTACATCAGAACTATCTACATATGCATCGGTATCAACAAAGGGGTGGTGGAGTTTGACTGCAGCAAGCCAGCTTTGACTCGGTGGCTATCCTGAACTATGACTGCAAGTAACTCTTTTGAGGTGGCGCACACGAGTCCACATATTCACCATACCAATACACAACTATGGATCCTCTCCCGTCTCCCTACGAGAACGCCATCCATAGCACTCACGCTTATCTTGCGCATTTTAGAGTATCCACTTTCACTTGTCTATGAACTATGCAAGGGGTCCAAGTTTCCATATCCGAGGAATCCGGTTATTCGGATAGATAATGATAACTCTACAGGGGTGTACTTCGTCACACACGCTCTTACCACTTATCGCCCTGTACACGTCATGTACCTCGGCAACCTTCAAGCGGAAGCCGGGCGACGGATTCGGCCATGACCTGACTAACCAACAAGTCTCTAGTCCAGGTTTATCGCCTATTCGGGTTCTATCCGCAAGGAGATCCGGCCGGGGTGTCGCTCACGGCCCCAAACAATGTGTGCAGGGTTTCCAAGCCCACCATCCAGGTGACACTTGGTACACCGTGCCACCATGCCTAGTCTGTCCCAAGCCCACCTGTACCGGGTGCCACTCGGTAGACTACTAAAACTACCTACAAACACCAGAAACTAATTGCAACTCCTGGACAGAGATCGAGTTGATTAATAAGTCGAGAGGGGTCGAGTTACCGGAACCCAATGTGTGGTAGTAACTGTTCATGGATCACAAACACAGAACTCAGTTCTTGAGGACGGCTGCAATGAGACAACCCACCATGTACTCCTACATGGCCTCTCACCGCTACCTTTACCAAATCGTGTTCACACACTTTGCTCACACACAGTAGGACATGTTCATCACCATTCCAATTCATCCCCGATGTATCAGACCTGACTCAACTATAAGCAGTAGCAGGCATGACAAACAAACATGAATGAGTAGGCACATCAGGGATCAAACAACTCCGACTCATGCTAGTGGGTTTCTTCTATTTACTGTGGCAATGACAGGTCATACAGAGGAAAGGGGTTCAGCTACCGCAGCATGTAACAGTTGAAACGTTGTTGTCTTAATGCAGTAAAAGAGAGAAGGAGCGAGAGAGTAGGATTGTATCGGAATGAACAAGGAGGTTTTGCTTGCCTGGCACTTCTGAAGATATTATAGCTCTTCATCGGTGTCATCGAACTCATCGTCGGAAACATCGTCTACTGAGAGGGGGCAATTACCGGCAAACAAGGAAGAATACAATCAATGCAATGCAACAATATGATGCATGATCATGACATGGCAATATGCTGTGATTTGGGCTAATGCAACAGAAAGTCATTTTAATTGAAGTGGAATTCAAAACTATATCAAATTCCAACTCCAAACCTATTATGAAATTTTCCCTAATCATGTTTCATCCTAAACAGTGAGGTTAACTTGCTCAAACATGCATGAAAATGGTACAGATGGATTCCTTGAATTTTTCTGATAATTTTTCATATATAATTTATTTCATTTGGAGCTATAGATAATTTTCTATGAATTTTAGAAGTTTAGAGCATTTTCTGCAATTTCCTGAATTAAGTTTAATCCAAAAAAGACTTATTGCGACAGCATTAGGTCATGCTGACCTCAGCAGGTCAACAACGCCTAACCAGATTCAAACCTGACAGTGGGACCCATGTGTCATCGACTCAGTATCAGTTAGTGACATAGACAGGTGGGTCCGGTCAACGGCCACGTCAGCACATCAACTCTGACTTGTGGGGCCACTTTTATTAGTTAAATCTAATCAGAAACTAAATTATTGTTAATTAAGGGCGTGGGGCCCGGTGTTAGTGGGTGTGGGTTCAATTAGTGGCGCCATTAGCCGCTAATGACGCCCACGTCGGATGCGCCGGCGGTTAGACGACGGCGATGACCTAGAGCGGCGGTGGCTCACTGGAGTGGCGCTAGGGGCAGCGGCTGGGTGCGCTGAGGGCACCAGGAGGTAGCTCGTGCTCCCGCGCATCCAACGGAGGCAGTGAGAGGGCGTGAGTTGGTCTGTAGCGGCGGGAGCGGCGAGCTGGCGGCGGCCGGAGCTCGGGTGTTGACGGAATCAACAACATGGCGCGCAGGAGGACCAATGGTTTGCACCTCAAGTGTTGGCGACGAGGTCGTGCAGCGGCAGCATACGAGACTCGCAGTCATCAGCGTTGCAGCGAGAAATCGACCATGGGGAGAGGGGGAGATAACGGCGGGGCTCACAGGGAGTCGGCTGGGCAGCTCGTTTGGCTCGGGGAAGCGTCGGAGCGAGAGGGCGGCGAAGGGGATCTCCGGCGGACCGAGGTTGAAGAAGACGGCGGGGACGGCGATTTGGGGCTTCCCAATTTGCTTGGCTCGGCGTGGATGAAGAAGACGACGATGCAGAGCTCAAGGTCTCATCGGCAGGGCGAGGGCTGGCCGGTGGCCGCGGTGGTGGCGAGCGGCGTCGACGGTGGCACTCGGTGGCGCTGCGGAAGCGAGCAGAGGAGGGAGAGGGAGTACTGGGAGAGAGGGGGGAGGTGCAAGGGGTCGAGGGGAGTGCGTGGCGCCCTCGGGTGCCTCCAGCGGCGAGCAGGTAAGCAGGAGGTGGCCGGCGCGTGCCAGCGCGCGGTGGGCACACGCTCTCGCGTCCTTCTATCAAGAGGAGGACGACGACTGGCAGAGGCCAGCTGAGCTAGGCCGGCTTGCTGGGCCACGGGTAAGGCCAGGTAAGTGCTCTGCCTTTTCTATTTTCTGTTTGTTTCTGTTTTCTAATTTTTTGAAGTTTGTTTTGAGTTTGGTTTTCAAACAACCCAATTTCTATGCTTCTGAAAATTATTATGTGGACTTAGGAAACTAGTTCAGAGCCACATGCAAATTTTCAAAATTATTGGGCTTATATCTATTTTATAGTAAATATAAACCCAAATCAAATAGCTAGTGATTTAATTCAAAGGCCCAAGAATAATTATTTCTGTGATTCCAAAAATATTGGTTTGAGTTATAGCTCTTGCCAATATTTTCAGAGGTTACCAGGAACATTTTGTTGGGCTCCTTTGAAATATTTTAATGTTGATCATTTTTAAAAGATATCTGAGGCTTGGGAATTCCCTCAATTCAATTTCCTTGAATTTTAGATGATGCATGGATGCATATGCAATGACAAGCAAAGGCCAAAGCTAGGGCTTTGACAACTCACCGCCACTAACAAGAATCTCGTCCCGAGATTCAAGACGTGAGGTAAGAAGACAGAGGGGACACAAAGCCGACATGATCTTCATGATCCAATTGCCCTTCTCGGAGATGGTGATTCATTGCTCCAATTGATCTTGACGTCTTTGCTATCGAGATCTTCATCCAACATGATGATGACGGAAAGAGACTCTCTACCGAAATCGATCTTCTCGAAGATCGAACAACTCATGATCAACTTATGGGGTGAGATGTAGGAACATCTCTCGAGCTAAGACACAAAACACATATCAAGAGGGGAGGAAAGAAACATATGACGAGGTTTCAATTTGGCAGGCTACAATTCCACACTTGACTAAGATGGAGCATGAATTTCAAAGTAGCAAGGAGATAATTGCCATGATTTCGTAACGTGATACCTTAAGGAAGGTGACTCATGGAATTATCCCTTAAGTGGCAAAAAGAATTACTTTTGATACAGAGATCATTGGAACTCTCTATACCATCCTAAGGCAATTTACGAGCGATCGTTTGACGGAGTTCGGGAGAGCGACACACTCGGGCTAGAATGGATGATGTGAACTACCTTGTTGAAGACAACGCAAGGGATGATTTTGCTTGTGCGTGCGCTCAAGAACTTGAGTATTTCCATATTCATCAAGGTTCTACCAACATCCGAGTCGAGGATCCTGGCAACACATCTTACTACCTTGACGAATAGTGATGGACAATGCAGATGCATAGAAAGACAACCCTTTCTCAGATTTCACCTTAGCGATCCCAAGGGAATGAAATCTAGATGATCGACCGAGAGACATTTAGCACTCCGCTTCTAATGTTCTCCTTGATGTACTGGTTACCACGGTCATGCTTTAAAGCATCAACATAGCCATCAAGTAGTGGTTGGACTTTGGAATACAGTAGATCCATAAGGAACAACTTCTGGAGTAAATCCTACGAAATCCTTATGGGGAGGTGGCCAACTTCCTCAATCAAGATACTACAATAATAGGTCTTCCGGCTGGGTGTGTTGGCCACGACATCCACTTTACCGGTTATAGAGAGACCAATATTATAGTTCTTGGAGGGTGTTCCAACCATCATATCTGCCTAACATTCAGATCTGGTTGGTGTTAGGATATTCCAGACTCATCAAGTCTAGAAAGAAAGAAAAATGAAAGTTTGCAACACAAATCGACGAGATGACGTTGCGAGACTCTCGGGGGAATGAACTACGGTAGTAAGCTCCAAAACATGAGCTGGTTCTGCTACAAGCATGTGAACACGCTGTCCTAGACAAGCATTGTCACCTGGTAGTCTTACAATGAAACACTATCGAGTTCAGGGGGAACCATCAACAAGGATATCGAAGTCCTTGCGTAAGTCTAGCTCTTAAGAAGAAACTTCTTCTCCTTGAACAAATCAATCAGTGGCTTGGTGTGCTAGGGACACATATGGACTGGAGGTAGCGAGCCTATCAAACCATAGAATACTTCGCACATGCATGACTAACTTGGGATGACTCCAAAGGAAGCAAAACAAGCTTTCTCAAATCCACGGCGGCAACTTGCATCAGATGCACATGAATTAGAGGAAGTCACATCTTTCAACTGGACATATGCTTCATGAACGGGACATGAGGGCAATGCTTACAAAAGTTTCCAACACTAGCTCAATGTTCAACATGAATCATGGAGGAGACAAGATGCTGCTGATGGGCTGAACAGCAACTCATCATAATTTCCATATCACTGGACTTCCACCATCATGTGAACACGGTGATAGCATTGGTCAGACCAAAAGATGTAATGGTGTATGCTCGAGGGATCAACCACGAGTAAGACAAGATTACGAACATCGTTGGTTCTAATTTGATTTGACGATAGCCCACACTCAAATCAAAGGATTGATAAGACAATAGCGCCGACAATTGATCACGTGGATCAATTGATGAAGATATTATCTTTCTTCACCACGGTTACAAGATATCCCTTAGGGATGAGCGTGGTAGGACAAGCTTTTATCTTCCAACTCTCCGAGTTGTTGTTAAGCTTAACCAACTAGCTCAAGGGTATCCAACACAGATTCTTGGAGAAAAGGGAGGCTACAAGAAACCAACTTGATCACGAACTCAACATAGCGATCAGGTGACAGCCTGGTGATACCTCCGAGAAGATATTCGGAAAATCACGAACCACCGGTATGTCACTAAGCTCGAGAACAATCTTGCTTTTCAGGGCAAGACGATATGATCAAATAAGCAAGGAATTCAATCCTAACTCCAAGATCGAATAGTGCACCAGAAATAAGGACAAGGTAGCACGATCAATCCTAGAATAGTGATTCGATAACCAACACGCTAAGAATGATAATAATGTCCATAACTACCAAGCAACAAAGTTGCTAGGAGTATTGATTTCACACATCATGGTTCACTTGTCGGCATTCCGGTTACAACAACACGGGACCAAGGAATGAATAATGATGGAGAGAAGTATCACTGCGTCAAGAGTTCATAAGAGGCGGTGCAATTCTCATGACATTCCTGGCATAAAGATGGTAACACTCCAAGGTAGAACAGAGCAAAAGCTGGATTGACATTTTGATCTGCGAAATACAACTACTTTGACCCAATCCTAGAAGTGGACGAGGTACTGGAGTTTGTTTCTCCTAGTCATTCCGGAATAGAATGGCTTGATGGACCACAAGAATAATAGCCATCGATGAACACGAATGCACAACTATTCTTGTCTATCAATTGATAGACAAAGGTCAGAATACAACTAAAGAGAGACAACTCAAAGGAACATATGTTTTTCTGAGTTGTGGACGCATAGATTAGTATGTCGAGTGAAGCTCTGCATTTCTTTCGGGTAACCCATGCGGAAGGGTAGGATTGGCAGAGTCACAATATGAATGGAGTACTCCTCAAGAGCACCCTGGTTGTAATCTTTTGGTTCAAAGGAATTTCTGCCATGATAGTTCATGGTATTGGAAGAATGAGATACCACGGACCTCGAAGGCTATCACAAAGATTACTAATATCCTAAAGGTACGAGCAACACTATCAACACGAGGTAAGTAGAGTGAATCTTGGGTCAAGAACCTAGGAGTAGAATACCTACTACTAAATGGCATCACGGGATGCTTTCGAGAATGGTGGCCAGAATCATCACACCGGGAACACAAAACATGACTAGATTACTAGGTGACTCCCTAAAACACCTAGGGTCATAATAATAGCCCCAACATATATACCGAGGCAATAGAGTACCTCAATGCACCGGTTAGTGTGCCTATTATGACCAAAAGGACATCGGGAACGGAAGAATGGGTTTGCAACTGCATCAGACTATTTAGTGACCCGGGATGACTCGGACAGCATAACGGCTGTAAATGCTCAAGAAGGTTTGAGACATCCTGCAAAATGGTGGCATAACCACTCAACATCACAATATCAAGATTCTGAGATCAACTGTCATCACACAGAGGTAGTAGAACTGAACTGGGGCTTGAACTCAACAATCCTAGGCAAATACGGTTTAGTAACACGTCATCCTGAGAGATAGAAGAGAAGCCTAGTTCTTAACCCCGTAGAAATATAAGATGGGTCAGATCAGAAGGTCATGAGGATAAAGGAGTAAAAAGAGCCTTACGTTCCCTTCCACAAACAATTCCCTTATATAACTAAAGCATTTCTAGACTCAACTTCGACCAGTTTGGCTTGATAATCCTACAGGCAGTCAGGCTCTGATACCAAAGCTGTCAGGACCCCGATTCCAAGTCACATCGATCTAGCCAGTAACACCTCATATCACTTTGCGGCCTCACGCACGGTATTCCCACGGGTGTCTCCTTACCATGGCCCGGGACCATTTGCGCCTTTTGGCTCACGTATATGATAGTGTCGCTAGCATCCATATGACAGAGAACCCGGGCCAACATGACTAGTCGTGAACCCAAAGTGGCACTAACTTACGGGGACAGGTATACATGAATCAACATCGAGCATGTCGGTCAGCAGCGTGTGATTCTGGGCTGTAGCACTGGGCTAACAGGACTCCGATGAACCAGGCTGTAGCAGGCTAGGCAGGACTCCGGATGTGACTGCGTGACATTTCCCCGAAGGGACAGACACGGGAACATAGTGAATCACATGCCGGCTAGTCAAGTGTTCCGGAGCAGTAGTGCTGGGCTAGCAGGACTCCGGTGAACTAGGCTGTAGCGGACTACTATGGCTCATGGAAGCACAAGACTACATTTCCCCATAAGAGAGGCTACCAAGGATAAACAACTAGGTTGTCGGATCCCACACATATCAAGCATTTCAATCATACACACAATATGCTCAATATGTGCAATACAACATGGCATCACAACAAGACTCTACGACTCAGAGTATTTATTCATTAGGCTCCGAGGAGCGAGATATTACAAACATGGGTCTCATGACCCAACAATCATAGCATACAATCAAAGCACATGCAGAAGCTTAACATGTCTGAGTATAGACATCTATAAATGAAAAAGGCTGAGAAGCCTGACTATCTACCAGATCCTGCCGAGAGCACAAGATCGTAGCTGAGGTATGAAGCTAAACGTCGAAGTCCACACGGAACTACTAGCTGAGGTGGCGCACACGAGTCCACATATTCACCATACCAATACACCACTATGGATCCACTCCCGTCTCCCTACGAGAACGCCATCAATAGCACTCATGCTTATCTTGCGTATTTTAGAGTATCCACTTTCACTTGTCTATGAACTATGCAAGGGGTCCAAGTTTCCATATCTGAGGAATCCGGCTATTCGAATAGATAATGATAACCCTGCAGGGGTGTACTTCTTCACACACGCTCTCGCCACTTATCGGCTTGTACACGTCATGTACCTCGGCAACCTTCAAGCGGAAGCCGGGCGAGGGATTCGACCACGACCTGACTAACCAACAAGTCTCTAGTCCAGGTTTATCGACTATTCGGGTTCCATCCGGAAGGAGATCCGGCCGGGGTGTCGCTCACGGCACCAAACAATGTGTGCAGGGTTCCCAAGCCCACCATCCGGGTGCCACTTGGTACACCGTGCCACTGTGCCTAGTCTGTCCCAAGCCCACCTGTACCGGGTGCCACTTGGTAGACTACTAACACTACCTACAAATACCAGAAACTAATTGCAACTCTTGGACAGAGATCGAGTTGATTAATAAGTCGAGAGGGGTTGAGTTATCGGAACCCAATGTGTGGTAGTAACGGTTCATGGATCACAAACACAGAACTCAGTTCCTAAGGACGGCTGCAATGAGACAACCCACCATGTACTCCTACATGGCCTCTCACCACTACCTTTACCAAATCGTGTTCACACACTTAGCTCACACATAGTAGGACATGTTCATCACCATTCCAATTCATCCCCGATGAATCAGACCTGACTCAACTCTAAGCAGTAGCAGGCATGACAAGCAAACATGAATGAGTAGGCACATCAGGGCTCAAACAACTCCTACTCATGCTAGTGGGTTTCTTCTATTTACTGTGGCAATGACAGGTCATGCAGAGGAAAGGGGTTCAGCTACCGCAGCATGTAACAGTTGAAATGTTGTTGTCTTAATGCAGTAAAAGAGAGCAGGAGCGAGAGAGTAGGATTGTATCGGAATGAACAAGGAGGTTTTGCTTGCCTGGCACTTCTGAAGATATTATAGCTCTTCATCGGTGTCATCGAACTCATCGTCGGAAACATCGTCTACTGAGAGGGGGCAATTACCGGCAAACAAGGAAGAATACAATCAATGCAATGCAACAATATGATGCATGATCATGACATGGCAATATGCTGTGATTTGGGCTAATGCAACAGAAAGTCATTTTAATTGAAGTGGAATTCAAAACTATATCAAATTCCAACTCCAAACATATTATGAAATTTTCCCTAATCATGTTTCATCCTAAACAGTGAGTTTAACTTGCTCGAATATGCATGAAAATTGTACAGATGGATTCCTTGATTTTTTCTGATAATTTTTCATATATAATTTATTTCATTTGGAGCTATAGATAATTTTCTATGAATTTTAGAAGTTTAGAGCATTTTCTGCAATTTCCTGAATTAAGTTTAATCCAAAAAAGACTTATTGCGACAGCATTAGGTCATGCTGACCTCAGCATGTCAACAACGCCTAACCAGAGTCAAACCTGACAGTGGGACCCATGTGTCATCGACTCAGTATCAGTTAGTGACACAGACAGGTGGGTCCGGTCAACGGCCACGTCAGCACGTCAACTCTGACTTGTGGGGTCACTGTTATTAGTTAAATCTAATCAGAAACTAAACTATTGTTAATTAAGGGCGTGGGGCCCGGTGTTAGTGGGTGTGGGTTCAATTAGTGGCGCCATTAGCCGCTAATGACGCCCACGTCGGATGCGCCGACGGTTAGACGACGGCGACGACCCAGAGCGGCGGTGGCTCACCGGAGTGGCGCTAGGGGCAGCGGCTGGGTGCGCTGAGGGCACCAGGAGGTAGCTCGTGCTCCCGCGCATCCAGCGGAGGCAGTGAGAGGGCACGAGGTGGTCTGTAGCAGCGGCAGCGGCAAGCTGGGCGGCGGCCGGAGCTCGGGTGTCGACGGAATCAACGACACGGCGCGCAGGAGGACCAGCGGTTTGCACCTACATGTTCTACGAGAGCTCACGAACCCAACGGAGGCACGCACGGGACCATTTGGTAACCGGAGCCTCGTCGGCGATGAGCTCGTGCGGCGGCGGCATACGGGACTCGCGGTCATCGGTGTTGCAGCGAGAAATCGACCATGGGGAGAGGGGGAGATGACGGCGGGGCTCAGAGGGAGTCGGATGGGAGGCTCGTTTGGCTCGGGGAAGCGTCGGAGCGAGCGGGCGTTGAAGGGGATCTCTGGCGGACCGAGGTTGAAGAAGACGGCGGGGATGGTGATTCGGGGCTTCCCGGTTGCTTGGCTCGGCGTGGATGAAGAAGACGATGATGCAGAGCTCAAGGTCTCATCGGCAGGGCGAGGGGTGGCCGGTGGCCGCGGTGGTGGCGAGCGGCGTCGACGGTGGCACTCGGTGGCGCTGCGGAAGCGAGCAGAGGAGGGAGAGGGAGTACTGGGAGAGAGGGGGGAGGTGCAAGGGGTCGAGGGGAGTGTGTGGCGCCCTCGGGTGCCTCCAGCGGCGAGCAGGTAAGCAGGAGGTGGCCGGCGCGTGCCGGCATGCGGTGGGCACATGCCCTCGCATCCTTCTGTCAAGAGGAGGACGACGACTGGCAAAGGCCAGCTGGGCTGGGCCGGCTTGCTGGGCCGCGGGTAAGGCCAGGTAAGTGCTCTGCCTTTTCTATTTTCTGTTTGTTTCTGTTTTCTTTTTTTTTGAAGTTTGTTTTGAGTTTGGTTTTCAAACAAACCAATTTCTATGCTTCTGAAAATTATTATGTGGACTTAGGAAACTAGTTCAGAGCCACATGCAAATTTTCAAAAATATTGGGCTTATATCTATTTTATAGTAAATATAAACCCAAATCAAATAGCTAGTGATTTAATTCAAAGGCCCAAGAATAACTATTTCTGTGATTCCAAAAATATTGGATTGAGTTATAGCTCTTGCCAATATTTTCATAGGTTAGCATGAACATTTTGTTGGGCTCATTTGAAATATTTTAATGTTGATCATTTTTAAAAGATTTCCGAGGCTTGGGAATTCCCTCAATTCAATTTCCTTGAATTTAAGATGATGCATGGATGCATATGCAATGACAAGCAAAGGCCAAAGCTAGGGCTATGACAGTCTGATGCCCTTTGAGGCTTTTGTACATGCCTGTCATGTACAATTCCTTCAGCCCTGCATCATCAGTGATACTAGCAATGTCCTCAGATGAGGAATTAGTGATAGTAGAGGCATGTGAAGAATTAGAAACATTAGCAGCATTTGAACATTCAGGTGAAGAATTAGCAGATTCACGTTCAATGCATTTCAAACAATGAGGAACAAATTCTTCCTGAGAAGCGCTGATTTGTTGAGCAAGTAATGAATCGCGCTCCTTCTAAAGATCTTTATAACTCACTCTTAGCTTCTCAAGGTCTTGCTTTCTTTGAAGAAATTCATAAGAAAGCTTCTCATGATCAGATAAGAGAGTGTTATGATGACCTTGAAGATTTTCAAACCTAGTCTGAAGTCTCTGAAGATTTTTAGTCAAGGCTTTAATGCGATCCATTTCTTCACCCAACATATCATCACTTTTGTCTAGCATGTTTTGAACCTTTTCAAGAGCCCTTTGTTGTTTTACAGCAATCTTAGCAAGTTTAGAATAGCTGGGCTTAAGGTTTTCATCAGATTCATTCTCACTTGAGTCAGAGGAGGTATATTTGAGTACCTTGGCACCCTTTGCCATGAAGCAATAGGTGGGAGCGTAGTCATCATCGCCTTCATCAGCCTTGTTGGTGAGGTCATTTTCTTCAGTGTTGAAGATAGACTTGCTGACGAATGTAGTAGCGAGAGCTAGGCTCGCCACTCCAGATTCGGACTCCTCAGATGACTCCTCTTCCTCATTTTCTTCAGATTCAGCCTCAGAGTCCAATTTCCTTGCCAATGAATGCCCTAGCCTTCTTGGAGCTGCTCTTCTTGTGATATGAAGACTTTGAGGATTTTGATGATGAAGATTTTGTGGATTTCTTCTTTTTCTTCGCATCATCAGAACTGTAATCCTTGTATTTCTTCTTATTTGATTCCTTTTCCCACTGAGGACAATCTTGAATGTAATGTCCAGGTTTCTTGCATTTGTGACAGAGCCTCCTCTTGTAGTCACTGGATGAGGAATCATTGTTCCTTGAGGGTCTTCCAAGGCGACCACGTCTTGAGAACTTTTGGAACGTCTTCACGAGCAGAGCCATATCATGGCTTAGTTCTTCAGGATCACCCAGGCTGCTACCAGAGTCTTCATCTTCGGACTCAGATACCGCCTTGACCTTCAGTGCGCGTGATCTGTCATAGCTCGAACCATAGAGATCTCTTTTTTCAGCAAGTTGGAACTCATGAGTATTTAGCCTCTCGAGAATATCAGCGGGATCAAGTGACTTTTAATCAGCACGTTCTTGTATCATCAATGCCAGAGTGTCAAATGAGGAATCAAGCGATCTCAGCAATTTCTTCACCACCTCATGGTCGGTGATGTCAGTAGCACCAAGTGCTTGAAGCTCATTTGAGATGTCAGTGAGGCGATCGAAGGTTTGTTAAACATTTTCATTGTCGAGTCTTTTGAAGCGATTGAAGAGATTGCGAAGAACATCAACTCAAGAGTCATGCTGTGTTGGGACTCCTTCATTCACTTTGGACAACTTGTCCCACATAAGCTTTGCTGTCTCCAAAGCACTCACTCTGCCATACTGTCCTTTGCTCAGATGGCCACATATCATATTCTTCGCTTGAGAGTGGAGTTGCTTGAATCTCTTCACATCAGTAGCATTCAGAGAAGGTGTGACTGAGGGAACACCATTTTCCACAACATACCAGAGATCGTTATCAATTGCCTCAAGATGCATTCGCATCTTATTCTTCCAGTAGGGGTAGTCCGTCCCATCGAAGGTACGACACCTAGCAGAGACCTTGATCATACCTGCGGTCGACATAACTAAACTCTAGGCGGTTAAACCAAAATCACACAGAACAAGGGAGTACCTCGCTCTGATACCAATTAAAAGTGCGTTATATCGACTAGAGGGGGGTGAATAGGCGATTTTTATGAAATTCTTCACTGAGGAATTTGCCGGTGAGGAAATTCCTTAGAGAAGAACTACTAGCAATGGAATAAGTACTCAAAAGTAAACATAACAGAATACAAGCATAGTCATCATGATGAAATGAAGACAGCGAAGAGTACAGGAAGCGTAAGCACAGGATAACACAGGATGAAGACAAACAAACTGAAGAAATTGAATTGAGGAAATTGAGAAAGTCTTCAGTCAAAGTCTTCAAACACAGATATGAAAAAACACACAACATGGTTATGAGGAAATGAACGAGTTGAGGGAATAGAACCAGTAAGCTTGGTGAAGACAATGATTTGGTAGACCAGTTCCAACTGCTGTCTCAGTTGTACGTCTGGTTGGAGCGGCTGAGTATTTAAACTCGAGGACACACAGTCCCGGACACCCAGTCCTGAACACGCAGCTCAGGACACCTAGTCCTCACCGTATTTTCCTTGAACTAAGGTCACACAGACCTCGTCCAATCAGTCGTGGTAAGTCTTCAGGTGACTTCCGAACCTTCACAAACTTGGTCACTCGGCGATCCACAATTCCTCTTGGATGCTCTAGACCATGACGCCTAACCATCTGGAAGAAGCACATTTTTCAAAGGTAACAAGCGTCAGATCCACATAGGATCAATCTCTTCAGTGATGCTCAATCACTTGGGGTTTGTAGGTGTTTGGGTTTTGGGTTTTTCCTCACTTGATGATTTTCGCTCAAAGTCCTCGGAGGATGGGTTGCTCTTAAATGAGAAGTGTCAGTTTCTCTTGGAGCAGCCAACCAGCTAGTGGTTGTAGGGGGCGGCTATTTATAGCCTAGGGAGCAGCCCGACATGATAAGACATAAATGCCCTTCAATGATATGACCGTTAGGTGGATAGATATTTTGGGGCAGCTGGTGCATAGCACAACAACGGTCGGAATTTTGAGTAGCAAAATCCTCAGGGCTATCATGTTCCTCACTGTGTAGGAAATCCACACTGGCGAATTCCTAACTCCTCAGTCAGAACAAATTCCTCAGAGACCAGAAGAACTTCGTCTCTATCGCTGAAGAATATGACTGGACTGTATGAGATTTCCAATGGCTTCACTCGAAGGGATTGGTAGGTGTAGGATTTTGAGTTGAGCATCACATGGAAATTTTTCCTTATTATTTCCTCGACCCCCTTTAACAGTACAGTGTTTCCTATGACTCAAGAAAGAGAAAATGAAACTACGAAAACAAAAGTCTTCACGCTTCATATTCCTCGAATGAATACCAAGTCTTCAAGGTCACACCAATTTCTTCACTTTCAAAGTCTTTAGAAAGTCTTCCGAAATCCAAAGTCTTCAGTCGAAGAACTTCATTTTTAGGGGTTGACTTTCTCTGTAAATATCAAACTCCTCATAGACTTATAGACCTGTGTACACTCACAAACGCATTAGTCCCTTAACCTATAAGTCTTGAATGCACCAAAATCACTAAGGGGCACTAGATGCACTTACAACTACCCACCGTCGTCTCCCAAGGCCCATCCAACCTCTAACCCAAGGCCTGACCCCTCCTCGATCGCTTGCTCCCTCATCCACCCACAACACTGCCACACACGCACACGCACACATCGCTACCAGGGGAGGTGCTCGATCCCCTCTCCTTGGGCTCGCCTCTCGCGGCCGCAGCGCCACCGTCGCCATTGTTGCTTTGCTCCTACCCCGTCGGTCGCCTCTACCTTGACCCCGCGTCCCCGCCTCTGGCGCCTCAAGCTCCCTGCGCCCGATCCCCCACCTCCTCTGCTCGCGAGCCTCACCGTTCGCTGCCTCTTCGGAGAGCTTCCCATGGCTGCGGCCACCACCTGACCCGCTGTAACAGCTAATTCGCCTACACACCTCAGCGACCTCCTCCTCGCGTGCCCCTACTCCCTTCTCCTCCTCACTGCTGACTCCGCCCGCGCCGGAGCACGTGAGCAGCCGCAGCCCGAGCCGCGCTCCCCGCCATGGCACCACCACGAAGCTCCCAGCACCTCCGGCCTTCGCGAGTTCCCTACCTCATCACCGTTTCCCTACATCTGACTCCTCCGGCCGCCTCGCCATCGCGCCACCAGAGTCCCGAGCCACGCTAGGCCGCATGCGTCCTCGCCAAGTTGTTGTGGTCTGCTTCCTCTCGTGCGAGACGAACGCCAGCGCCCGTCCATGGTCGTGTTGGCCAAGTGTCAGTTCGCACGGGATCCATTTCGAGCAGCGCTGCACCATCGGCTCCGCTTTCTTGCTGATCCGGAAGCTTAACCGCCTGCTGTGTTCCATATCCCTTCCGAGCTCCATCCTCTGCCGCCATATACGAAATCTTCAAGACCTGACACCGGCAAGCCCACCGAAAGCCTCAAGTCCGTACCCCCTTCCTGTCGGCAAGACTCGCAAGTCGAACCCCGAACGATCGACGACTCGTGGACCATGTAGAACTTCAGTCGCCGAACACCCGGGTAGCACAAATGCTAGGTACCCGGAGACCACTTGGACGCCAAGTACTGCAACGACCCCAAAGACTGGATTCGGCAAGTTCCTCTCCGAACGTGTACGACTATCGCGAGTACCTCTACCGCCTCGTGTACCACTACTTCCCACAATGACATGTGAACAACTACATCCCATCGAACCTGAGCCGTCCTGAATGCACGCTTCAAAGGTATAATGACAAGACGATCGCCCATGAACGAATGCATGAGTGTTGTATGAGATGCACAACTTGCTTGCACCATGTCAAAATTGATCCTTGAATGTTCCTCGTTAGCCTTGCCACGAACCCGTGGGATAGCCGGTACCCAGGATCACCCCACCATCCTTGCATGACATGCTCACGCACACTTTATTTTGCACCAACATCTCGACGAGTTGTCAGATCATCGGAATGTTGCTACGGCATCATTTCAGTTGTTGTTGCCGTGGCACCCCTTTTGTTTCGCCATGGTGACAAAATGCTCCATATCTTATAACATGCCAACATCTTCTTAAAAATTGCATATACTTGCATATGTCATCCGCATCATGATAACAACATTTAAAATGTTTAAAATTGTTGTTTGCATTAAATTGCTAAATGACACATGGGGATTTTCCAGAATTATTGCTTGTTGTTCCGGCCTCATTTATACTTGCCTAAATAGTTAGTTTTATTATACTTCACCTCTTGCCATGTTTAACAACATTTAATATTGTTGGGTACATAAACAAGAGAGAACTAAATAAATGAATGTGGTGTTTCGTCAATATGTAACTCGTTGCATATTGAGCTCCACTTAATTTGTAGTATTGTTTGTTGCACTTTTCCATGCCATGCCTCGTTAAACTGGACATGCATCATAGTTGATTGTGCATCATGTCATGTTTATGTGATGGTTGTTTATCATGATGTTTGCTTCTTTCCGGTTGTGCTTCTCCTTGATAGTTCCGGTTATGTTGCGATTGTGAGGATCCGTTTGACTACATTGATTCGTCTTCTTCATGGACTCGGTCTTGTTCCTAGCGGGATTTCAGGCAAGATGATCGTCACCTTGGATCTCACTACTATCCTTACTATGCTAGTTGTCTCGATGATATCGCTATGTCGCGCTACCTGCCACTTGTTTATCAAGCCTCCCAAATTGCCATGATAACCTACAACCTTTTCCACCATCCTAGCAAACCGTTGTTTAGCTATGTTACCGCTTTGCTCAGCCCCTCTTATAGCATTGCTAGTTGCAGGTGCAGTTGCAGGTTGTTCCACGTTGGGACATGGATATCATGGGATATCACAATATCTCTTATTTAATTAATGCATCTATATACTTGGTAAAGGGTGGAAGGCTCGGCCTTTTGCCTGGTGTTTTGTTCCACTCTTGCCACCCTAGTTTCCGGCATGCCGGTGTTATGTTCCTTGATTTTGCGTCCCTAACACGATGAGGGTTTATGGGCTCCTCTTGACAGTTCGCTTTGAATAAAACTCTTCCAGCAAGGCCCAACATTGGTTTTACCTTTTACCCAACATAATAACTAAACCTGATATTTAAATTTGACGCATAGGGAGTTAGCGCTACCCGAGGAGTATTTCCACATACTACAGGGAGGCCAGTGCTGATGGTGTTCGTCCCAAACTAGGGCACTGTGCGGGGCCGCCCCGGGGCAACCTAGGTTATTTTCTTTGGCACCTGGTAGCTCATTCGTCGTGGCCTGAGACGAGATACGCGCGGCTAGTATCAGGGTGTCGGCACGTCGGGAGGTCTTGCTGGACTTGTTTTACCATTGTCGAAATGTCTTGTGCAGCGGGATTCCGAGTCTGATCGGAGGGTCCCGAGATGGAGGATTGTCTCCGCGGATCATGAGCTTGTCAGGGGCTAAGTTGGAACACCCCTGCAGGGTTTAAAATTTCGAGAATCGTGCCCGCAGTTATGTGGAAGATGGGAATTTGTTAATATCCAGTTGTAGAGGACTTGAAGTAAACTCAATTAAAAATACACCAACCGTGTGCGTAACCGTGACTGTCTCTTTTCGGGGAAGTTCCAGAAGAGAACACGGTTAGGTTATGTTTGAACGTAAGTAGTCAGGATCACTTATTGATCATTACTAGTTTGTGACCGTTGCGTAGTTTCTCATCTTATTCTTGTATTCATAAGTTAGCCACAATACAATGCTTAGCCGCTTGCTGCAACCTCACCACTTATCCTTTCCATACCCTTTAAGATTTGCTAGTCTTGATACCCATGGTAATGGGATTGCTGAGTCCTCGTGGCTCACAGATTACTACAACAACAGTTGCAGGTATAGATAATGTGACGATCTGACGTGAGAGTGATGCTTGCTTGGTTTGGAGTTCTTCTGCTTCTTCTTCTTTGTTCAGTGGATAGGTTCCAGGTCGGGGAAGCCTGGGCTAGCAGGGTGGATGTCGTTCTTCTTTTTCATTTGATTTCATCCGTAGTCAGATCCTACTCTTCTGTATGATGATTGCTATGTATTGATGAACTATTGTATTCATGTTGTAACTTGTGGCGAGTGTAAGCCTTTATCTTGTGTTCTCATCTATTCAGTACATGGTATGTTGGAATGATATCCACCTTGCTATGCGCTTTAAATGCGATCATGCCCCAATCATGAATTCATCATGTGATTGGGATCAAATCGCATCTTGGGCGCTACAAGTTGGTATCAGAGCCTTACCGACCTTAGGAGCCCCCTTGATTGATCGAACCGCTGCCGTTGTTGAGTCTAGAAAACAAACTGTTTTGAGTCTAGCTATATGTCGGAGAATAGGAATTCTTTTTACTCCTCAACCCCTTCATCGCTCTGGTGAGGACTCCTGACGTAGATGTTTTATCTTCACTCAAGAAACATTAGGATCACGCAGGCATTGTTGGATAATTGCGATATCATTGCGACAGGGATTTTATCTGGGTGCCTTCTGACATTTAGGGGTTGTGACAGTGTCCTGGTGAGTTGAGCTCGAAGGTGCTTTCGTCATAGTGCTTATCATTTCAGTTCCGGAATACCAGAGCATGCCTACATCAAAAACGCTTCTATACTCTTTGTGGTGAGAGTAGTTTGATGACACCCAGTACTGGGGAGAGCGATCAGATGTATTGCCACATCTAGTATATCGGATGTTTTGGAAGGTCTAAGGTACATGATTTCTGAAGGTTGCTTGGTTATGTGTTGACGGAGGATACAGTTGGAGCGTAGGGCTTGTTAGTTGTGTGATATATTTGTGTCTCCCTGTATCCCCAACACTAGATTGCATAACCAAAAAGTTTCGGGAGTTCTTAGGTTAGGAATTCAAGTATCACGTAGGATATCTTTCCAACAGACACATGATAGGATATGGGATCTATTATATGTTTCTTTCCGGCTTATTCTGCATGCCAAATCCTCTGTTTTGTTTTGAGTTGTGGTATTCAAGTTGCTTCAATGTCAAGTGTTAATTCCATACCTTTTCTTAAGTGTTGTTATCATATTTCTATGAGAGTGCTAATCCGTTCAAGATTGTCATGTCTTTTCAACCGGTGAGCTTCTCTTCAAATTAATCTGATCCTTTCAATAATTGAAAGATCAATTCTCAATTCTCTCAACGGTGTTTGTTTCATCCGTCCCCAAGTTGCCTTTGTTTTCCCGCCCTCACACCCCTTTTTCTTCTAGGACTCAGGTTTCTTAATCAAGTATCCATCTTATGGATGTGAAGTTTCTTCATTCTTCCTTCAATGTTCTTATCCGGTGATTATCATGAAGATGCTAAGGGAGCTTCAAGTTCGTCATTCTTCACTCGTTTTCTTCTCCGGTAGATTAATTTCAAGCTTCGATGTTGATCATATCTCTTCATTTTGTTTCACATAGTTTCCCATGTGAATTTCTTATCCAAGGCTCTCTTGTTTATTCACCTCTCTCTATTCTTCTCCGGAGTGTTGAAGATATCTCAGAAGATGTGTGCTTCCATTCTTAATTTGTTCAAGCTATTTTGAGGTTGTTATCTCATTGAAGCCATTTAATTCAACCCGTGCAATCTCACTTTCAAGCAACCATTTCCAATGGTGTTTTTTTAGTGGGCTCATAACCCACATGTCCTTTCCTAGGATCTTTCCTGACTCTGCTAATTTTTCTGGAGTTATTCTCAATTCCTTTCAAGGTGTGACGTGAGAATGAATTTTCATCAGTCAGATGCTTTCGGATTTTGGGTTCCGGCAAAACCCTTGAGGTTCGAACACTGGGGTGCGCACAAAGATCTCTCCCCCTCTCTAGCTCATGCACTACACGATCTCACAGCCTAGCTCAACGGACCCAAAGAACAAGAGACACAAGATTTATACTGGTTCGGGCCACCGTTGTGGTGTAATACCCTACTCCAGTGTGGTGTGATGGATTGCCTCTGGGGCTGAGGATGAACAGTTACAAGGCAAGAACAACCTCCTGAGGTGAGGTGTTCTTGTGCTTGGTGAGTGGATGCTATCTCGGATGAGCTAAACTGACCAGAATCAGATGCCTCCCTATGGTGGTGGCTAGTCCTATATATAGAGGCTCGGGCCCTCTTCCCAAATATAGGGCGGGAAGGGATCCCACAATGGCTGAATTCAAAGGGAGACAACTAGTACAAGCTACCCTGACAAAAGTAGTCTTCGCCTGCCAAAGGCTCTGGTGATGACACCGTCTTGGGCTCCACTGTGACCTCTGTCCTGCCGTCCTGCTGGTCTTGGTCTTGTTGCACTGATATGGAAACCTTTGCCTGACGCCTCGTGACTCCTCGCCTGCGCTTGCCTCTTTAGCACCAAAGAGGGAACGAGGACACTACACGTGCTGGCACCCACCTGGCACGCGCCTGGCTCTAGTCATCATGGATTGCATCACACAAACCTCGCGAGGTGTCCCTTGCCTTGATCTCCCTGCCCCTCGCGAGCCAGCCTGGCGAGGTCGCTCCTGAGGAGGTCTTCTATCATCCGCCTCGTGAGGCTTGGCCCCTCGCGAGGGTCTTGAGTTTTTGCTGGTGAAGATGGGTCATACAGGGCCTCTGGTGGAGCCACACCGCGGGCCGCAGGCAGGCAAGTCTGGGGACCCCCGTTCCCAGAACGCCGATAGTAGCCCCCCGGCCCATGGCGTTCTCGGGCTTGGCTTCAAGGCGAAGCCAAAGGGCAAGTGCGGAGCGCCACGGGCCCTAACAGCTCACGGCCACGGTTGGCGCGTGGCGACTGATTGGACGTGGGTGTCTCCGCTTCCCGACGCTGCCTCAGCAACTGCCCAACTTGATGAGTACATGCTGCATGCAGAAAAGATCATTATTACCTTAGATCATGGAGGCCGGTGGTTGGCCTCCCCTTGGCTATAAATGGGAAGAGGGCGGCGACGCCCCTGTCATCCATCTCTTCCTTTTATCCTCCCGCTCCTTCTTCTTCCTCGTTCCATCGCTCGCTGCATCGACCATGGCGCCGATACGGATGTTCTCAGCTACGGAAAAGGGCAAAACTCCCCTCAACGAGCCCGAGGCACTTCCGTCGAAGAAGAGGCTGTCTCGTCGCCCGACATTGTCGTAAGGCCGGAAGTGTCATGGTCATGGTACGAGCGGCCACCTCTGGGGTATCCATTTCCCTTGTACACTCAAGCCGAGGGCTCCGAAGGGAGGAGCGACGAGCGTCGCCGCCCGTGCCAGGGCCGTGGTCGCCGTGCCGCGGTGACGCACACTGTCGCCCCAGGTGTCCATGTCATGGACTCCTCGCACGAGTTCATGTTGTGGGCGGCGATGCCTCCGAGCACTTGGATTCTCTTCCCGCAGTTCTTCGTCGCCGAGATGCCGCCGAGAGGTCCCCTTGAGATTTCGCTGTAGCACGCCGACTGCGACGCCCCTGCAACTGGAGCGGAGGTTGAAGCCGTCTCCTCCGGAAAGATCTTCATGACTCGCGGCTGGGGCGAGGTCGCCCGAGTCTACCGCGCGGAAGGCGCCCTCGCCATCCACTTCGAGTACGACGGTGCCTCCACGCTATTCTTCAAGGTCTTCGACAAAGAAGGATGCCGCTTGGAGTGCTGCCCTAAAGGGGGGCGCCTAGATGGCGCAACGGCTGGTGCCGGCCCTGCCGCCGGCCTCACCCACAGCTCCTCCAGCGACAGCGGTGACTCTTGGTGGTCTAGCGACTCTCCCGAGCTCTCCAAGACTCCGGAGACAAGCGACGACTGCTACGTGCCCCCGAGTTCTCGCTGTCGGATTTCGCGTTCCGGCAAAACCCTTGAGGTTCGAACACTTGGGTGGGCACAAAGATCTCCCCCCTCTCTTGCTCGCACACTCAATGATCTCACGGCCTAGCTTCGATGGACCCAAAGAACACAAGACACAAGATTTATACTGGTTCGGGCCACCTTGTGGTGTAATACCCTACTCCAATGTGGCGTGGTGGATTGCCTCTTGGGTTACAACGGAAGAAAAACCTCCTGAGGAGAGGTGGTCTTGTGGTTGGTGAGCTTGTGTGTTTGAGGAAGATCTGGATCCTCTCTCCCTTCCACACCAGCTTCCCTACTATGGTGGTGGCTAGTCCTATTTATAGAGGCCCTGGTCCTCTTCCTAAATATTGAGCGGGAAGGGATCCCACAACGGCCAAATTCGAAGGGAGACAACTAGCACAAGTTATCCTGAGAAAACTAGCCTTTGCCTGCCAAAGGCTCTGGTAGTGACGCCGTCTTGGGCTCCACGGTGACCTCCGTCCTGCCGTTCTGCTGGTCTTGGTCTTGTTGCACCGATATGGAAACCTTTGTCTGATGCCTTGGAACTCCTCGCCTGTGCTTGCCTCCTTAGCACCAGAGACGAAGCGAGGACACTGCGCTTGTTGGCGCTCACCTAGTCTTGATTGTCATGGCTTACGTCATTGGAACCTCACAAGGTTCGCCTTGCCTTGATCTCTCCACCCCTCGCGAGCCAACCTGGTGAGGCCGCCCCTGAGGAGGTCTTGCGTCGTCCGCCTCGCGAGGCTTGGCCCCTCGCGAGGGTCTTGGGTGTTTGCTGGTGAAGATGGGTCGTACGGGGCCGCTGGAGGAGCCACGCCACGGGCCGCAGGCAGGCAAGTCTGGGGACCCCCGTTCCCAGAACGCCGACACTCGCCGGGCCCGGAGCAAGGGCGCAGCGTCCGGCCGCCGCCGTCGCTGATCTGGATGGGGTTGGCGCCGCCCTCTGAAGGCCCACTGTTGATGATGGCATCGGCGATGTTTGGCGCATGTAGATAGAGCTCCTAGGAACTGCTTTCTTTCTTTTTCCCTGCGAGGAATTGAAACGGACCCCGCGGGGGTGTGTAAAGCGTCTGTAATGTCTATTTTCGATATTATCCCTATCATGATAATTTGCGAACGCATGTCCTGCTAAGGCTTGGTCTCCCCTTTCCAATCCCGCTGCAGCTTGGTGCTCTACGCTGATAGGTCCCGGTCCCCAGGCAGGCTGCAGCCGTCGCTGGTATGCCAGGTCGTGATGCCGTGGTCAAGGCCAGGAGGTGAGCGGCCCGAGGTCCATTAAGAGCTCCTGAGGCGCGATTCTTAGGAGGTCCCCTTTAGCGCGCAAGCAGCTACCTGAGGATGAGAAAGGGAGGCAACGTTGCCGCAGCAGGGCAGCGAAGGGCGAGGGCCTAATGCTGTAGTGCTGGGTTGATCCAGGCGCGAGACTTATCTTGGCACTCCGGAGCTGGTTCCTTGTGTTGCGCCAGACTCGTGTGTCGGCCGCCGATGGGTAGGTAGGTTAGGCATGTGCGAGCCTCCCCCTCTTATCCATGCTCTTCTATGTGCTCTATGTCCTCAGGTCCCGGCCCTCGAGAGAGCCCAGCCGCCACTGGTATGCCAGGTCGTGATGCCGTGGTCAAGGCTGTCAGATTTCGGGTTCCGGCAGACCCTTAAAGTTTGAACTCTGGGGTGCGCACGGAGATCTTTCCCCTACCGACTCGCACTTCTATGGCTCGCAAGAAATCTAGGCTGGAAAGAAGAACACACAAAGGACACGAGGTTTATACTGGTTCGGGCCACCGATGTGGTGTAATACCCTACTCCAGTGTGTGGTGTGGTGGATTGCCTCAGGGGCTGATGATGAACAATACAGGGGGAAGAACGGCCTCACGAGAGGTGTTCTTGACCTGGTGCGGTGTGTTCCACTCGGTCTGGATCCCCCTCCCTCTATGGTGGCTAGTCCTACTTATAGAGGCCCTGGTCCTCTTCCCAAAATGTGAGCGGGAAGGGCACCAACAATTGGCCATTTTGAAGGGGAACATCTAGTACAAGTTATCCTGACCAAAGGTGGTCTTCGGCTGCCAACAACACTAGTGATGACGCCGTCCTGGGCTCCACGATGACCTCTGTCTTGCCGCTCTACTGGTCTTGGTCTCGTTGCACCGGAATGGTAACCTTTGCCCGATGCCTTGGACTGTGCTTGTTCCCTTTGCACCGAAGGGGAAACAAGGACACTGCACAGGCTGGTTCCCGCCTGGCGCCCGCCTGATCTCGATCATCATGGCTAGCGTCACGGGCTCCTCGCGAGGTGCCCCTGCCTTGATCTCTCCGCCTCCTCACGAGCCTGCCTGATGAGGCTGCTCCTGAGGAAGCTTCCTATCTATCGCCGTTCTGGGAACGGGGGTCCCCAGACTTGCCTGCGTGCGGCCTGCGGCGTGGCTTAAAAGGGGGCCCGGCATGGCCCATCTTCATCAACACAGACCCAAGACCCTCGCTAGGGGCCAAGCCTCGCGGGGCTGACGACACGGAGCTTCCTCAGGCACGGCCTCACCAGGCTGGCTCGTGAAGAGGCGAAGAGATCAAGGCGGGGTACCTCACGAGGTGCCCGTGATGCAAGCCATGACGACCAAGGGCGCCCGGCGGGTACCAGCCAGCGCGGTGTCCTCCTTTCCTCTTTGGTGCAAAGGGGGCAAGCGCAGCCCTGGAGTACCGAGGCATCAGGCAAAGGTTGCCATTTCGGTGCAACAAGACTAGGACCAGGAGGACTGCAAGATGGAGGTCATCATGGGGCCCAAGACGGTGTCACCACCAGAGCTTTGCGCAGGCGAAGACTACTTTTGTCAGGGTAGCTAGTACTAGCTGTCCCCCGTCAAATTAGCCCGCCATTGTTGGCTCCCTTCCCGCTCGATATTTGGGAAGAGGACCAGGGCCTCTATAAATAGGACCAGCCACCCACAGAGGAGGGCGGGTTCGATCAGAGAGAGAGAGAGAAGGGTGGCTGAACTCCACCCAGCAGTTCATCGCCCCAGCCAAGAACAGACCCTCGCGAGGCTGTTCTTCCTTGTATCATTCATCATCATCGGCCCAAGAGGCAATCCACCACACCACACACTGGAGTAGGGTATTACACCACAACGGTGGCCCGAACCAGTATAAACCCTATGTCTCTTGTGTTGTTCTTTCCATAGCTTAGATCTTAGTGAGGCGGAGGGGTGCAGGTAGGTAGGAAGCGAAATCTCCGCGTGCACCCCAGTGTTCGAACCTCAAGGGTCTGCCGGAACCCGAAATCCGACATTTGGCGCGCCAGGTAGGGGTGCGCCGGAATTCGTCTTCCACCACCCCGTTCTCCTCCGACCATCGCACTCATGTCTGACGCTCGTCGGGCCCGCGCCGAGCGCTGGGCCGCTCTCGCTTCCCGCATCGCCTAGACGGCTCCTGTCGGCGGGCGTCCTCACCGTTCCCCGTCACCTTCTGTCAACGCCGCCACCGGCCCGGCGGAGGACGAGCAGCAAGCATCATCTCAGCATCCGTCCGTGCGGCAAGACGGCCGCACCGCAACTCCCTCACTCCCCCCAGCTGGTTCTTCGTCCCGCACACTCTGCACACCCATGGAGGCTCGAGCTGCACTCATCGCGGCAAACGAGCTCCTGCGCTACCGCCCTATCGACGACGTCTATGAAGAATGGCTCGACCGCGTCGCCGAGCTCGTCCGCGCCGTAGGGGGCTCTCCTGCGCCGTCCGTTCCGCTGCACCGCACCCCGCCCCGCGCGGGCGACGAAGCTCCGGCGGTGCCTCAGCCGCCTCCTCCTCAAGAAGGCGCCATGGCTCCAAGGTGCGTGGCCCCTGGGCGGAACCCGCTTCGTCAGGTGCCAGCGCAGCAAGAGCAGAGCTGCCAGGAAGTCCCTCGCCCGCAAGAAGCTGCCTGCGCGCTCCCTGCTCCAGCACGTCACGACCATGCTCCTGCTCCCGCACGTCAAGACCCAGCTGCAGCGCGTGGGGACATGCAAGACCAAGCTCTCCGTCACCCAAGGCCTCCCGTGGCCACAGCAGGCTGCCGTGCCTTCACCGCCGAGCTACGCAGTGCCGCGTGGCCCGGCAAGTTCAAGCCAGACCTGCCTCCTTGCTACGACAGCACGGCTGACCCTGCGGAGTTCCTCCAGCTCTACGAGCTGGGCATCGAAGCTGCCAACGGAGACGAGAAGGTCATGGCGAACTGGTTTCCCATGACGCTCAAGGACGGGGCCCGCACCTGGCTCCTAAACCTGGCTCCAGGCACGATCTCCTCCTGGGACGAGATGCGCACCCGCTTCATCGCCAACTTCCAAGGTACTCGCGACCGGCCACCCGCCATGAGCGACATGCGCCGCATCAAGCAACAACCCGGGAAGACCCTACAGAAGTACATCCAGCGCTTCAACAACGCACGCCTCAAGATTCCCAGGGTGACTGAAGAGGCCATCATCTCAGCCTTCTCCGACGGCGTGCGTGATGTCAAGATGAAGGAGGAACTGGCGATGCATGAAGACATGTGCACTTCTTTGGAGCTGTTCAACTTGGCAACCAAGTGCGCCAGGGCTGAGGAAGGGCGTCTCTCCCTCCTCAAGCTGCCTGCCGCGGACCCGGAAGAGAAGAAGCCCAAGGCCAAGGATGTGAATCGCAAGGGGGCTGTCGTGCTCGCGGCAGAACCAGACACCAAGCGGGGCAGAGATCAGCCCGAGCCTTCCAAGGGCAGCCGGTACTGCGTGTACCATGACCTCCACACCCACAACACCAATGAATGTCAAGAGCTCTGAGCCGTGCGAGAAGGAAGGATTGGCCGACGCCCCGACCATGGTGACCGGGGCTATGGTCGAGGAGGAGGAAGGAACGCAGGATGCTGGGAAGACCGTGGCCCGCGCCAAGGGTGGCGCGATCAACCTCACGAGGATCGCTGGCAAGACCCACCTCGCGAGGGAGACTGGAGGGGTCGGCCTCGCGAGGATCGCTCGCAAGGCAACGCAGGCCTCCCTCCGCTGCCGCCGCAACCAAGGAGAAATGAGGACCGCCACCAGGACGAGGAGGCTGGGGGCTTCCAGGAGCCGCGCATGATCGCCTGCATCCTGGGCGGGGCTCAAGCCCCAGCCTCTCAACGCATCTTCAAGCAGTTCGCCCACGAAGTGAATGCAGTCCTCCCCAAGCTCGAAGCCACGCGCCCTCTCAGGTGGTCGGCATGCGCCATCACGTTCAGCTCGGCAGATTAGCTCAAGTGTGCGGCTACAGCCGGAGTCCTCCCGATGCTCTGTTCCCCAATCATCAGCAACGTGGTGGTCACTAGGACCCTCATCGATGGCGGGGCAGGGCTCAACATCCTGTCCGTGGAAACATTCAACAATCTCCAAGTGCCCTACAGCTAGCTTCAGCCAACCAAGCCTTTCTCCAGAGTCACCGACGGCTCCACGGTCCCGATCAGGCAAGTCCGCCTCCCTGTCACCTTCGGGGCACGCGACAACTACCGCACCGAGCTCATCGACTTCGATGTCGCTCACATTCACCTACCGTACAACGCCATCCTCGGGTACCCGGCGCTGGCCAAGTTCATGGCCGTAACTCACCACGGCTACAACGTCCTCAAGATGCCAGGAAGTGGCGGAGTCATCACGGTGCCCTGTGAAGAGAAGGATGCGGTGTGTTCCCTGGAACGAGCCTTTCAGGCCGCGTCACTAGAAGACCCGGATCGCGGAAGCAGGAGGTTTCCCGTGACCGCCCCCAAGAAGAAGAAGACATCGTCCGGCCCGGCTCCTCAGGAGGTAGGCCCCTCTGGGCCCGTGCCTGCCCAGGGGGAACCTCCTTCCATCGCATAGGAAAGCGCGCCCGGCGCCCTCCTCAGGCAGGGCTCGGGGGCTCTCCCCTGGAGGGCCACCGACCTGGCTAGGGTCACAAGGGAGGCGCTTGGGCACCACATGGAGGCGTGTTTCGAAGCATGTTTCCCTCAAGAAGGAGTAAGGCAAGGAGATCCAGACCCTCAGGAGTTCGTTAGCAAGGCCATTCAGGAGCTATAGGAGTCAAGAGTCATGAAAGGCGGCCGCCGTCTACCAGCAGTGGCTCCCCATCCAGGCGAGGATGGTGGGCTGCGCGTCTGCATCGACATACCAGGGCTCAACCAAGTCGCCTCTCTGGAGCGCCTCTGGCCCTCGCGAGTGGGGCACTGCGGAGGTCCACCCCACAGCTACGTTCGCATGCCTTACGGCTTGCCGAACGCGGCTGCCACGTACCAGCGCCTCATGAGGGGCATCATGGAGGCATAAGAGGCCAGGCGTTCTGTAGCCCTGGCAGAGATGGAGATGGTCCGCGGGGAGCCGCCAGCACCTCCGGAGCCTCCCGAGGCCCCCGGGCCTGGGGGCTCGTGAGGATTGGCTTCCGCAGCCCACCGAGTGTGCTACACCAACACCCCTTCGTTCTCAACGTCATCAGGTGACATCTTTCAAGTTTCACATGCGGCATGTATCCCTTTTATTTCATGTTGCTACCTTACCTTATTGGGGGCGCCCCTCGGCTGCATGATCCCCAAGTCGCTCGGGCCTGACCCAGTGATGTCCGCCTTCCCAGCATCTATTTGAACGAATCCACTCCTTCGCGGCTAATGTGTTTTACCTAGTTGCCTGCTCAGCTGACGCCAACTAACGGAGCTGCTCCCAAACGGTACGACGCTTGCGCATGGGTCCGTCCCTGCAACGCCGACAAACCTGAATGGCTGAGCTCTGTCCGCGGCAGCTCCGCATAGCGTCACCTCGTCAAGCCTTCAGTGCCTCATTACCCCCCCCCCTCGAAGCAACGGCCAGGCCGAGTGAGCCAACACGGAGGTCCTAAGGGGCCTCAAGACCAGGACGTTCAAGAAGAAGCTGGAGGCCTGGGGCAGAGGTTGGTACGACGAGCTTCAGTCCGTGTTCTGGTCCATCCGCACAACCGCGACCAAGCCGACTGGAGAGACCCCGTTCTTCCTGGTCTATGGAGCCGAAGCGGTCCTCCCTCACGAGGTCAGACATCGCTCCGCGCGGGTCTTGGCGTTCGACGAGGCGCAGCAGCACGCCATGCGGGGGATGGACCTCGTGCTGGGGGAGGAACGTCGCCGAGAAGCCGCGCTATGAGCGGCGAGGTACCAACAAGCACTGCGGCGATATCACTGCCGCAACATCCGCCCCAGAACTCTCGAGGTAGGAGACCTCATGCTCAGGCGGGTTCTCTCCAGGGAGGGGCTGCACAGCTCTCTCCCATGTGGGAGGGCCCGTTCAAAGTTGTTCATGTTTCCAGGCCCAGCTCCATGTGCTTGGAGACTCAGGAGGGGGTGCCAGTCCAGAACGCATGGAACATCCAGCACCTCCGGAGGTTCTACCCCTAAAAAGGCCCGGAGCCTGTGAAGAAGGCGAATGCCTGTCAAGCCATCGCATTTTGGAAAAGGCCCGGAGCCTGTGAAGAAGGTGAATGCCTGTGAAGCCATCGCGTTTTGGAAAAGGCCCGGAGCCTGTGAAGAAGGCGAATGCCTGTGAAGCCATCGCATTTTGGAAAAGGCCCGGAGCCTGTGAAGAAGGCGAATGCCTGTGAAGCTGTCGCGTTTTGGAAAAGGCCCAGAGCCTGTGAAGAAGGCGAATGCCTATGAAGCTGTTGCGTTTTGGAAAAGGCCCAGAGCCTGTGAAGAAGGCGAATGCCTGTGAAGCTGTCGCGTTTTGGAAAAGGCCCGGAGCCTGTGAAGAAGGCCAATGCCTGTGAAGCTCGCCGCCCATGACACTCTCACGTAATAATGAGTTGGGGCTGTACATGCCCCGGAGTCTCAGGAGCGCCGGCCTCAGGCCCTGGGGCTCCCTCCCACGCCTAGTGGCAGCACTTAGCTCCGCGCTGGTGAGAAGACGTCAAAGACTAGATTAGGTGCCGGACGCGGCTTTTCATTTCCTTTCCGCAGTTGGCTTGCTCCTTCTCATTCGACATTTTATTGAAGTTGTTGCCGTCTTTGGCTTGTGGTTCTTCGACTTTTCGCTCTCCCGCCTCGATTTCTCTTTTGCAAGGCCTCGCGAGGGAGGGGGACAGCCGAGCGCCCTCACGAGTGTTCCTATCCTAGTCATTCAAAGGTTTCGCGACCTGGGTCCATTACAGGAGCACCCCTCCAGTCCGTGCCAAACGGGCACCGCAATAGAACACAGGGCCTGGGTCGGTCGCCCCCCACGGCTGAGGCCGGGAACTACCCACGCGCGGGCACGTAGTCGGAAGGCACGATAGCGGAAGCAAATGATGATTAACGGCAATAACCCAAATACGCCCCCGCGGGGCTCCACACTACTGTCTTTTTGCGCAGGAAAAAGGAAAAGAAAGAACAAATCAGGCGCAGCTCGCCTCACACCGGCCTGCAGGGAGGACTCGAGCCGCCCACGGGGCTCAGGCAGACTCCCTCTCGCGCTTCACCGGGGCGCGACGGCGGGCAGACACGCCACCACCTCCCAAGCAGATACGATGGTGTGGAGGCTGACCGCGGCCACCGCTGGAGGAATCGCCGCTTGAAGAAGAACCGGAGAAGCTTGAGGAACCCTGAGCGCCGCCAGTCACCCGAGCGCTGTCCTCTCCATCATCGTCGGAGCTGGGTTCCCGGCCGCGGTTGTCGTCCTCAGGGCAGCACCCTGCGCGGCGACCATCCTCCCCAAACACCCTCATATAGAGGGTGGCATCACCGTCAAACTTGAAGTGCAGGGTGCACCGACGCCTTAGGCCGCGCGCGCGGGCAAACGTCTGCCAACCGCGGGCCAAGGCTAGTCTCCCAGCTGCGGAGACCTCCAGTGAAGCCCATGAGGCCCGGCTCCAGCAGCCGTCAGCCTGGAGCCAGAGGCCGCCCGGGGCGCCGGCCGGGAGCTCGCCGAGGAGGAAGCAAGGAAGTGGAAGCTGGGTGCTAGTCGGCTCTGCCGACCACACAACGAACTCCGGCAGCACCTCTATAGCGCGAAAGTGTGGCCTAGGGGGACGCGCGACCGAAGGGCACCCCCGACCGCAGCAGTCCGACCGTCACCATGTTGGGAATCGTCTCCGCGGCCCCGGGGAGCTGCTGTGGAGGCCACAGGATGCTTGCGAGGGCGCCCTCGGCCGCGCTTGGGCGGGGAAGAGGCAGGCTCTACCCGGCGAGCCTTCCCCTTCTTTGCGGCCGAGAACCTCCTCGACGGGGCCATGAAGAAGAAGGAGAAGCAAGGGAGAATGAACTGGAAGGGCGCGCGCCAATCCGTACTTATAGCCGGCGAAGGCCAACCGCCGACCCCCACTATCACAGGTAATCATGACCCGCTTTGCATGCAGGGACTTGTCCAATCTGTGCAGTTGCCGAGGCGCCATGGGGAAGTGGAGACGCCCACGTCCAATCAACCGTCACGCGGCGCCCAAGACCGCAGGCTGTTAGGGCCCGCGGCGCTTCGCTCTTGCCCTTCCGCCTCCCTGCACGGCCAAATCCGGGCACGCCTTAGGCCCGGGGGCTACTGTCGGCGTTCTGGGAACGAGGGTCCCCAGACTTGCCTGCCTATGGCCTGCGGCGTGGCTTAAAAGGGGGCCCGGCATGGCCCATCTTCATCAACACAGACCCAAGACCCTCGCGAGGGGCCAAGCCTTGCGGGGCGGACGACGCGGAGCTTCCTCAGGCACGGCCTCACCAGGCTGGCTCGTGAAGAGGCGGAGAGATCAAGGCGGGGTACCTCACGAGGTGCCCGTGATGCAAGCCATGACGACCAAGGGCGCCAGGCGGGTACCAACCCGCGCGGTGTCCTCCTTTCCTCTTTGGTGCAAAGGGGGCAAGCGCAGCCGCGGAGTACCAAGGCATCATGCAAAGGTTGCCATTTCGGTGCAACAAGACCAGGACCAGGAGGACTGCAAGACGGAGGTCATCATGGGGCCCAAGACGGCGTCACCACCAGAGCTTTGTGCAGGCGAAGACTACTTTTGTCAGGGTAGCTAGTACTAGCTGTCCCCCTTCAAATTAGCCCGCCATTGTTGGCTCCCTTCCCGCTCGATATTTGGGAAGAGGACCAGGGCCTCTATAAATAGGACCAGCCACCCACAGAGGAGGGGGGGTTCGATCAGAGAGAGAGAGAGAGAGTAGGGTGGCTGAACTCCACCCAGCAGTTCATCGCCCCAGCCAAGAACAGACCCTCGCGAGGCTGTTCTTCCTTGTATCATTCATCATCATCAGCCCAAGAGGCAATCCACCACACCACACACTGGAGTAGGATATTACACCACAATGGTGGCCCGAACCAGTATAAACCCTGTGTCTCTTGTGTTATTCTTTCCATAGCTTAGATCTTAGCGAGGCGGAGGGGTGCAGTTAGGTAGGAAGCGAAATCTCCACGCGCACCCCAGTGTTCGAACCTCAAGGGTCTGCCGGAACCGGAAATCCGACATTATCGTCCGCCCCGCAGGGCTTGGCCCCTCGCAAGGGTCTTGAGTTTGAGCTGATGAAGCTGGGCCGCATTGGGCCCCCACTCGAGCCACGCCGCAGGCCACAGGCAGGCAAGTCTGGGGATCCCCATTCCCAGAACACCGACAGTAGCCCCCGAGCCCGAGGCGCGCCCGGGCTGGGCCTAGCAGAGAAGCGAAGGGGCAAGCGTGAAGCGCCGGGGCCCCAATAGCCTGCGGCCTTGGGCGCCGCGTGGCGACAGATTGGACGTGGGCATATGCGCTTCCCCATGACGCCTCGGCAACCGTACGACTTGACAAGTCCCTGCATGCAGAGAAATGGGTCATGATTACCTGCGATTGTGGTGGTCGGTGGTTGGCCTTCTCCAGCTATAAGTACGGGACTATGTGAGCCTCATTAGTGTATCCCTTCCTGCTACTCCTTTTCTTCTTCTTGGCTACTCGCCATTCCCATGGCTCCGCCGAAGAGATTCTCGGCCGCAGAGAAAGGAAAAGCTCGTCTGGCAGGGCCAGACTCCCCACCAACCAAGCGCGGCCGGGGCCGCCCTCGCAAGCACCTCGCAGTCCCCGTAGTGGCTTCCTGTGGCCATGGAGGCGGTTCCCTGCACGGTGGTGAGCGCCCGGTTGCCGATGGGAGGCACGCCGTGGCCGCGAGGCCCCCCAGGCCACGCTTTCGCTTGGCGGAGGTGCTGCCGGAGTTTGTCGTGTGGTCGGCAGACCCGACTAGCACCTGGCTCCAGGTCCCCCATTTCTTTGTAGGTGAACTGCCGGCTGGCGCTCGGGGCGGCCTCTAGCTTCAGGCAGATGGTTGCTGCAACATGGCCTCCTGGGCTTCGCTGGAGGTCTCCACTTCTGGGAATGCGGTCCTGACCCGCGGCTGGCAAACGTTTGCCCGTGCGCGCGAGCTGAGCCGGCGGTGCACCCTGCACTTCAAATTCGATGGCGACGCCACCCTCTACGTGAGGGTGTTCGGGGAAGACGGTTGTCGCGCTGGGTGCTGCCCTGAAGATGATGACTGCGGCCGCCTGCCCAGCCCCGGTGCTGACCAGGATGAAGACGGCGGTAGGCGTGTAGGCGGCGGCGCTCGGGGCTCGCCAAGCTTCAGCGACTCTTTCTCAGGCAGCAGCTCCTCCAACGGTGGCTGCGACCAGCCCCCGCACCGTCGTGCCGCCTGGGTGAAGGTAGCGGGTCAGCCCGCCGTCGCGCACCGGTGAAGCGGGAGGAGGGATCCGCTTGAGCCCCCAGGGGCAGCTCGAGCTTTCACCGCTAGTTGGTGCCGAGCAAGTCATGCCCATTTTGTTTTTCTTCTTTCCCTGCACAGAAAAAGAAGGTAGTTTAGGGCCCTACGGGGGCGTGTTAGAACTGTTGTTGTTAATCATTGTGCTGCTTCCGCTATTTCTGCACTATGTTTCCGCGCCGCGTGCCCATGTGCAGGAATTATTTAGCTCAGTGGGGCTTGACGCGGTCCTCGCCTCCCGAGGCTGAGGCCTCGCCGCGCGCTTCATGTCCTGCAAGGATTAGCAGGAGGAGTAGCCTTCTGTCTGGTTGTGGGGGCAATCGGCCCAGGTCCTGCGCTCGTGTCGCGATGCCCATGGGGCACTGACTGGGAGGGGTGCTCCCGCAGCGGACCCGGACAAGAAAGCTTCAAACGATCGGGGCAGAAAACACTCGCGAGGGCGCCCGTGAACCTCCCTCGCGAGACTGTCGAGAGAAAACGAGGCAAGTGAGTGAAAAAGATAAAGAGTCACAAGCCTGGGACGGCAACAGCTCTAGTAAAACTTCAAACAGGAACGAACAAGCCAACTGCAGAAAACAAATGAAAAAGCCACGTCCGGCACCTATTCTAGTCTTCGACGTCTTCTCACCAGTGCGGAGCTAAGTGCTGCCACTGGGCGTGGGCGGGAGCCCCTGAGGCCCAAGGGCGGCACTCCGGAGACTCTGGGCATGTACAGCCCCACTCATTATTACGTGAGAGTGTCACGAGCGGCGAGCTTCACAGGCATTGGCCTTCTTCACAGGCACCGGGCCTTTCCCAAAATGCGGCAGCTTCACAGGCACTGGCCTTCTTCACAGGCACCGGTCCTTTCTCAAAATGCGGCAGCTTCATAGGCATTGGCCTTCTTCACAGGCACCGGGCCTTTCCCAAAATGCGGCAGCTTCACAGGCATTGGCCTTCTTCACAGGCACCGGGCCTTTCCATAGGCGCTAGGCCTCGGTCAGGGATAGAACCTCCGGAGATGTTGAATGTTCCATGCGTTCTGGATGGGTACCCCGTCCGGGGTCTCCAAGCGCGCGGAACCAGGCCTGGAAACATGAACAACCTTGAATGGGCCCTCCCACATGGGAGAGAGCTTGTGCAGCCCCTCCCTGGAGAGAACCCGTCTGAGCACGAGGTCCCCTACCTCAAGAGTTCTGGGGAAGATGTTGCGGCAGTGGTATCGCCGCAGCGCCTGTTGATACCTTGCCACTCGTAGCGCGGCTTCTCGATGGTGTTCCTCCCCCAGCACGAGATTCATCCCTCGCATGGCGTCCTGCTGCGTCTCGTCCAACGCCAGGACCCGCGCGGAGCGCGCCTGACCTCGTGAGGGAGGACAGCCTCTGCTCCGTAGACGAGGAAGAACGGGGTCTCACCAGTTGGCTTGGCTGCGGTTGTGCGGATAGACCACAGCATGGACTAGAGCTCATCGTACCAGCCCCTGCTGCAAGCCTCCAGCTTCTTCTTGAAGGTCCTGGCTTTGAGGCCCCTCAGGACCTCCGCGTTGGCTCGCTCGGCCTGGCCGTTGCTCCAGGGGTGTGCCACCGAGGCGTAGCATATCTGCGTTCCAAGGTTAGCATAGTATGTTTTGAAGAGATTACTGGTGAATTGCGAACCGTTGTCGGTGATGATGCGGTTAGGCACCCCAAACCGGCTCACGAGACCCTTGATGAACTTGACTGCGGAGCCTGCTGGCTGGGATGGTGCGGACAGCTTCAACCTCAGCCCACATGGTGAACTTTTCCACAGCGACGTAGAGGTAGTGATAGCCCCTTGGCGCCCGAGGGAACGGGCCTAGAATGTCTAGCCACCAAACTGCGAACGGCCACGAGAGGGGTATAGTTTGTAGACCCCCCCGCCGGCTGATGGATCTGCCTAGCGTGGAACTAGCAGGCCTCGCAAGCCTTCACCAGCTGAACAGCGTCGCTGAGTGCTGTGGGCTAGTAGAATCCACTGCGGAATGCCTTGCCGACGAGGGTTCACGATGATGAGTAGTGCCCACAGTCTCTGCCGTGTATGTCCGCCAGCAGCTCCTTCCCTTGCTCTCTGGAGATGCAATGTAGGGACACGTCGTTCGGTCGCTTCCGGTAGAGCTCCCCATCCTTGATGCAGTAAGCCGTGGCCTACCGCGCTACACGCTCTGCCTCCTCCTCGCTCTCCGGCAGGGTCCCTTGCATCAAGTAATTCTTGAGCTGTGCGATCCAACACCCTTCCTGAGGCTCTAACGCCAGGAGCAGGCGTGCCCCTGAAGCCGGGCCGCAGGCCGGAGCTCCCGAGGTAGGCGGCTGAGGGAGCTCCTCCCTTGGTTGCGCCGTGCTCGATAATGACGGTGCCGCCGAGGGTTTGAAGAGCCGCTCCTCGAAGATGCCAGGCTCCTGAGGCAGCCGCCTGGATGCCCTCTTGGCAATGTCATCAGCCTCTTGATTGGTGCCGCGAGGCACATGCTGCAACTCCAGCCCCCAGAACTACTTCTCCATCTTCCGAACCTCAGCGAGGTAGGCTTCCATGTGCTCATCCTTTGGTTCGTATATCTTGTTGGAGAAGTTGATGAGGAGCTGCGAATCGCCCTTGATGATGAGGCGTTTTACCCCTAAGGCGATTGCGGCTTTCAAGCCTGCTATCAGGCCTTTGTACTCTGCTATGTTGTTGGAGACCTTTTCTCTGTGCTGGAAACAGAGTTGCATGGCGTAGTAGAGTTTGTCCTAGGTAGGGGATACGAGCACTGTGCCAGCTCCCGCGCCGTGTCGGGAGAATGCCCCATCGAAGTACATGACCCAGCCGTCTAGTGTCTCACTTCCCGGGGAAAGTGATCGGTCCTCGCCTGCCTCGAGACCCGGTGCTTCTGCCCATTCTGCCACAAAATCCGCAAGTGCGGCTCCCTTGATGACTCTGGTCGTATTGAATTCTAGCTGAAATGCCTATAGTTCGATGTTCCATTCAGCAACTCTTCCAGCTGAGTTGGGGCTCCTGAGTACCCTTTCGAAGGGGTATGCTGAGACGACTTTGATGGGATGGCCTTGTAAATAGTGTCGCAGCTTGCGTGAGGCCACTAATAGCACGAGGAGGAGTTTTTGAGGCATGGGGTACCGCGCCCTTGCGTCCCGTAGCACCGTGCTGACGAAGTACATGGGATGCTCGACGAGGTTGAGGGTGCTGGCACAGCTTGCATCCTCCAGAGGTCGAGGCGTCTCCTGAGATGGTGGAGCCCCCAGTGCTTGGTCGCTTGGAGAGGCCTCTCCTGCCCCGGGTGCGCTCTCCTGATGCGGCTGTTCCCCTCCGGCTGCGGTCGTGGTCCTCGCGAGGCCCTCTTGGCTTTGCTTTGCTTCAGCCCGGACGGTTGCTGCGGCCTTGGTCCGGCGCTCCTCCCTGACTGCCACCAGGGCTGCGCTAGCGGAGTAGGGGGTGGCCGCAAGGTAGAGCACTAGGGGCTCCCGTGGACGCGGAGCTACCATCACTGGTGGGATGGTAAGGTACCTCTTGAGATCTTGGAATGCCTTGTCAGCCTCTTCAGTCCATTCGAAGGGGCCCTTCTTCTTCATCAGCTTGAAGAAGGGCAGTGCTCGTTCCCCCAGCTTGGAGATGAAGTGCCCTAGCGCGGTTACATGCCCGGTGAGCTTTTGCATCTCTCTGAGGGTCCTTGGCGGGCTCATGTCTTCGACTACTTTGACCATCTTCGGTTTGGCCTCGATGCCCCTGTGGGACATGAGAAAACCTAGGAGCTTACCCGAGGGGACCCCAAACACGCACTTCTCTGGGTTGAGCCGTAGGTCCACTTCGTTGAGGCTCGCAAAGGTTTCTTCCAGGTCTTGTATCAGGGTTTTTGCCTCCTGGGACTTCACCACAATGTCGTCGACGTAAGCTTCAGCGTTCCTCCCGAGCTGCCGGCCTAAGGCGATGTGCATCAGCCACTGAAAGGTTGCGCCTACATTGCGCAACCCAAATGGCATGCACGTGTAGCAGTACACTCCACATGGGGTCAGGAAAGCCATTTTTTCCACGTCTTCTACCGCCATCTTGATCTGGTGATAGCCCGAGAAGGCATCTAGGTAGCACAATAGGTCACACTCTGTGGTAGAGTCGACTATCTGGTCAATGCAGGGGAGCAGAAATGGATCTTGTGGGCAGGATTTGTTGAGGTTGGTGAAGTCGACACACATGCGTTCCTTTCCTCCCTTCTTCGGAACAACGACCGGATTAGCCAGCCAATCATGGTAGTGGACCTCGCAGATAACTCCTGCCGCTTCTAGCTTACGGGTCTCTTGAACGATGAAAGCTTGTTTCTCAGTGGACTGTCGCCTTGCCTTCTGCTTCACGGGGCGCACGTTGGGGAACACGTTGAGGTGATGCTCAATCACACCCCTCGAGACCCCTGCTAACTGATCAGGTTCCCATGCGAACAACTTCTTGTTCGCACGCAGGAACCTCACCAGGGCCTTCACCTGCTCGGGCTCGAGGTTGGGTCCTATGGTGAAGGTAGCGTCAGTGGACCCATCCTCATCGACCGGTACCTGCTTGGTTTCCGCCTTGTCTTGGGTGAACAGCTGCTTCTTTTTAGCCGGCGCAGCACCCTTGGGCTCAAGGGCGTCGGTACTGGTGGGCTGCGCCACTGCGGCCGCCCTGGAAGCAAGCTTGAGCGCCTGCAGCGCATCCCTTGTGTCTCCTGACACGATAAGGACGCCGCTGCTCCCGGGCATCTTCATGAGGTTGTACGTCAGGTGAGTTGCTGCCATGAACCGGGCCAAGGCCGGATAGCCGAGGATGGCGTTGTAGGGGTGGTCGATGGGGGCGATGTCGAAGTCGACCAGCTCTTGCAGAAGTTGTCGTGGGTGCCGAAGGTCACTGGGAGGCGGATCTGTCCCAAGGAGGCGGTGGAACCGACTCTGACACCCGATAAAGGCCTGCTAGGCAGAAGCCGGTCTAGCGGCACGTGGAGGAGGCTGAAGGCCTCCACAGAGAGCACGTTGAGGCCGGCGCCACCATCGATGAGGGTCCTGGTGACGGCCACTTGGCAGATGGTGGGGGTGCACAGCATCGGGAGCGCGCCCGAACCGGTGGGGTTGAAGGGGTGATCATCTGAGTCGAAGGTTAGATCGGCCTCGGGCGCCACCCAGCCCGGGGGCGCTTCTCGACGCTTGGAAGCGGTGCTGATCCGGCGGGTGAACGGCTTGACGTGGTGGCTCGAGGGTGGTGCCTGTGAGCCACCAAGGAGAGCTGCGACGACGGGCGGCACTGGTGCGGCATAACGGGCAAGGAAGAGGTCGTGCAGCTCCTCCTAGGAGGTCACAGAAGGCGTCGGCAGGTGGAGGAGACACACGCGCGGGTCACCAGCGAGGGCCATGGGAAACCAGCTGGCCATCACCCGGTCGTCACCCCCGGCTTTGAGGACAGCCTCCTCATATGCCAGCAGGAAAGCCAGTGGATCCGTCGCGCCGTTGTAGTGCGGCGGCATCTCAGGCTTGAACTTGTGCGGCCACTGCACCTGTCGCAAGGTGGGGCCAAGGATCGGAGCCCCCTGGCCCCAATGCCGGCATCGGTTGTCGGAGCGGGCGGCACGTTGTCCGCCATGAGGGCGGAACCCGATGTTGGTGGAGAGCGGGTCGTCGAGAGGGAGAACTCTGGCGCACCCCTACCTGGCGCGCCAAATGTCAGATTTCGGGTTCCGGCAAACCCTTAAGGTTTGAACTCTGGGTGCGCACGGAGATCTTTCCCCTACCGACTCGCTCTTCTATGGCTCGCAAGAAATCTAGGCTGGAAAGAAGAACACACAAAGGACACGAGGTTTATACTGGTTCGGGCCACCGATGTGGTGTAATACCCTACTCCAGTGTGTGGTGTGGTGGATTGCCTCAGGGGCTGATGATGAACAATACAGGGGGAAGAACAGCCTCGCAAGAGGTGTTCTTGAGATGGTGCGGTGTGTTCTACTCGGTCTGGATCCCCCTCCCTCTATGGTGGCTAGTCCTACTTATAGAGGCCCTGGTCCTCTTCCCAAAATGTTAGCGGGAAGGGTGCCAACAATTGGCCATTTTGAAGGGGAACATCTAGTACAACTTATCCTGACCAAAGGTGGTCTTCGGCTGCCAAAAGCACTGGTGATGACGCCATCTTGGGCTCCATGATGACCTCCATCCTGCCGCTCTGCTGGTCTTGGTCTCGTTGCACCGGAATGGTAACCTTTGCTCGATGCCTTGGACTGTGCTTGTTCCCTTTGCACCGAAGGTGAAACAAGGACACTGCACAGGCCAGTGCCCGCCTGGCGCTCGCCTGATCTCGATCGTCATGGCTTGCGTCACGGGCTCCTCGCGAGGTTCCCCTGCCTTGATCTCTCCGCCTCCTCGCGAGCCTGCCTAATGAGGTTGCTCCTGAGGAAGCTTCCTGTTGTCTGCCCCGCAGGGCTTGGCCCCTCGCGAGGGTCTTGAATTTGAGCTGATGAAGCTGGGCCGCACTGGGCCCCCACTCGAGCCACGCCGCAGGCCGCAGGCAGGCATGTCTGGGGACCCCCGTTCCGAGAACGCTGACAAAGGCCTGGGGGTGAGGGCTGGAGAGCCAGTAAGAGCTCCTGAGTCGCGATGCTCAGGAGCCCCCCTTTTAACACGCAAGCGAATTGCATGGGAGAAGAGAGAGACTCCACGGTACCACCTGCTGTAGTACTCAGGAAGTTCCTGCAAGTTAGAGCGAGAAAGGGCACAAATCTCCATGCTGATTGCTGGTCCGTCACTGGTACGTGGGAGTGGACTCCCTACTGCGGAGAGCCCCCGGGGCGTGTACAGCCCCGCCCTGACTCGTGGCTTCCACGGTAGGGCCAGACGAGGTTCGTCTGGGCACTCATGAGCCAGCGCGGGACTCACGAGGCCCTACCTCAAGGCGGGTCACGTCTGGTCTTGGTTCTTGATGGTTGTGGCACTCCTGCAAGATGGTTAGACAACCTATGCCGAACGAATTTCCTGAGGTTCTCGCACGAGACGGCCAAGCACCAACGACCCCAGGAGGTGACGTGAATGGGGTCGGCCCGCCAGACAGAGCTCAGTCGTTGGATTTATCAACGCTGTAGGGACGGGCCCAAGCACAAACATCGTGCCTAGCCTTCCTATGCAAAGGATCCTGAAGAAAGACAATCGGCGCGTGGATCCCATGGTGGGTTACAATCAAGCAGGTGATAACCATAGATAGATTATGCATGAGAAGCAACTGGCTTAGGTAAATGCAAGGACGATACATGCCGCTGGGTCGTATAAAACCCACAATGCGGCTATATATCCCACGTGTCGGGGCACGACTTAGAGGCATAGCCGCATGGTAGTTTAGTCGCAAGTGGGGTAATCTTCACACAATCCCATGTACTAAATAAGAAGGGATAAAGAGTTGGCTTACAATCACCACTTTGCACAAATACAAGTTAAACATACATCATCCAGAGTACAATCAAGGTCCGACTCCAGAACCAAAATAAAAGAAGACAACCCCAAATGCTAGATCCCCGATCGTCCCAACTGGGCTCCACTACTGATCAACCGAAAAAGACACATAACAATGATCAAGATCTTCATCGAGCTCCCGCTTGAGCTCGGTTGCACCATCTGCACTGGTATCATTGGCACCTGCAACTGTTTGGAAGTATCTGTGAGTCACGAGGACTCAGCAATCTCACCCCCGCGAGATCAAGACTATTTAAGCTTATGGGTAGGGTAAGGTAGTGAGGTGGAGCTGCAGCAAGCACTCAGCATATATGGTGGCTAACATACGCAAATAAGAGCGAGAAGAGAAGAAACGCAACGGTCGAGAAGCTATAAGTGATCAAGAAGAGATCCTGAAAACTACTTATGTTCAAGCATAACACAAGACCGTGTTCACTTCCCAAAATCCGCCGAAAAGAGACCATCACGGCTACACACGCGGTTGATGCATTTTAATTAAGTTAAGTGTCAAGTTCTCTACAACCGGACATTAACAAATTCCCATCTGCCACATAACCGCGGGCACGGCTTTCAAAAGTTCAAACCCTGCAGGGGTGTCCCAACTTATCCCATCACAAGCTCTCACGATCAATGAAGGATACTCCTTCTCCTGGGAAGACCCGATCAGTCTCGGAATCCCGGTTACAAGACATTTCGACAATGGTAAAACAAGACCAGCAAATCCACCCGATGTGCTGACAATCCCGATAGGAGTCGCACGTATCTTGTTCTCAGGGCAACACCGGACGAGACTAGCTACGAGTAAAACCAACCCTCAAGTTTCCCCGAGGTTGCCCCGCAGGCAGCTCGGTTTGGACCAACACTTAGAGAAGCACTGGCCCAGGGGGGTTAAAATAAAGATGACCCTCGGGTTGACCAACCCAAGGGAAAAGTATCACAAAATCAAGGAACATAACACCGGTATGACGGAAACAAGGGCGGCAAGAGTGGAACAAAACACCAGGTATAAGGCCGAGACTTCCACCCTTTACCAAGTATATAGATGTATTAAATAAATAAGAGATATTGTGATATCCCAACATAACCATGTTCCAACATGTAACAAACTTCAGCTTCACCTGCAACTAACAACGCTATAAGAGGGGCTGAGCAAAGCGGTAACTTAGCCAAACAACGGCTTGCTAGGAAAAGTGGGTTAGAGGCTTGACATGGCAATATGTGAGGCATGATATAACAAGTGGTCAGTAGCGCGAGATAGCGATAGAATGAACAACTAGAAAGCAAAGATAGAAGTGATTTCGAGGGTATGGTCATCTTGCCTGAGATCCCGCAAGGAAGAACAAGTCCATGAAGAAGACAAACGGACGTAGTCTAACGGATCCTCACAACTCCTAAACGAAACCGAAGCTAACGAGATAAGCAACCCGGAAAGAAGCAAACAACAAAGTAAACAACCATCACTTAAGCATGGCATGATACACAACCAAGTATGATGCATGTCCGGTTTAATGAGGCATAGCATGGCAAAGTGCACAAGCAAAACTAAAAGTTAAGTGGAGCTCAATATGCAACGAGTGGCATATTGAAGAAACACCACATGACTTATTTAGTTCACTCTCGTTTATGTACCCAACAATATTAAATGTTATTAAACATGGCAAGAGGTGCAGCATATGAAAACTACCTATCTAGACAAGTTTAAATGAGGCTGGAACAACAAACAACAATTCCGGTAAATCCTCATGTGCAAATTATGGATTTGGTACTGTTCTGCCATATACACAATTTTAGAGTTGTTAAACATGCAAAGTACTGCAACCATGTTAATCTATGCATTTTTCTACCCCATTTACATATCAAGTTTATTTAAAATGGAGCTATGGTTAATTAGTTATCAATTAAATCATTTTAACATGGCAATATGCAAATTAAACACAAACAGCAATTTAAACATTTCAAACATGCATGAAAGTTGGATATTATGAATCTAGACAGAATTCTAAGCATTTTACATATAAAGTTTGTTTCAATCCGTTGCACGGTTTGTGAGTTATTATATGCATGAACTCTAGGGACTTTTCTGCAAAACTGGCGTTCTCTGGATAAATAGACAAATTTGCAGGACAGCAAAAAAACAGGAACTGGGCCAAAACTGGCTAACGAGCTGCACAGGGTAGTGGACGCTGTGGGTGGCCTCACCTAGTGGGCTGAGGCCCATTCGGTGTAGAGGCTGGCGCGCTGGGCCTTGCTGCAGGATGCGGCCCACGCGGGCACGAGGAGGCCGGCTCAGTCTCGCTGAATCGAGACGAGCAGGGGCAATGGTTTGAGCTCCTATGCTTGATGCAGAATGAGTAGAGGCCGGTGGCGGGGCATGTAGGTCGACGACGACGGGGAACACGGTGGCGAAGCGGATCCAGGAGGAAGGCGCGATGCAGGGTCAACGGAGGCGCGATAGGGGCCAGGCGCGGCGACAGCTTGCTGGCGAGGGGCGAGGTGGATGCAGGCGAGCGAGGCAGGGGAACTTGGCGCGGCGTCTTCAGGCGATGCAGAGCGCAGCGGTGGCAAGGCTAGAATGCCTTGTTGGCCTTGGCGAGGCCCACGCGATGCGAGCAAGAGGGAGGATCATGCAGCCGCTCGGGGCAGCGGTTAACACACGCATGCACAGGCGAGACGAAGAAGGGGAGGTCGACGCGGGGAGGTCCAGGACTGATGGCGGTGGCGCGTGGCCGGCTTGCTGGTCACCAGAGTGCTAGGCGAGGAGGAGGCCCGGCGGCAGAGTTCCATGGGCGGCCTTGGGTGGTCTGCACGGGGAGACAAGGGGAAGGCAGCGGCGACAAGAGGACGATGCTCCTGCTGGTTTCCTGGAGAAGAGAGAGCAGGTAAGAGCGGGATCAGAGGGAACGGAAGAAGAAGATGGGAAGGAGAAGCAGCGAGCGGGGCGGAACCGTGACCGGAGTTGGAGACGGGGTGGAGCGGCACTGGTATCCGGCGAGGCCAGTCTGACGAGGCACGGCGGGCGAAGGCGGGGTGCACAGGAGGAGCAAGACACGTGGTTGGGTGGATCGATGGATTTGAAGATTATGGTGGTGGCTGGCTGGTGAATCGGGAGGAGGCTGCGGGATTGGTCCAATGAAGAAAACGAGTCAGGTGGGTGGCGCTGCGGATGCATGGATTTGATGGGTGGCAGCGGCTGATCCGAGGAGGGAGGAGGCTGCAGGTGGCGGCGGCTAGAGGGACAAATGACCTACTTTTTAGGGTTTGGTCTCAAATTAGACTAGGGGTAGACTATTTATATGGGAAAAGAGGGGAGTTGGATCATCCGATCAAAATCTGACAGTCGAGAATAGATAGGCTAGGAAAGACCAAATAAGAAACGGAGATGTTTTGGAGATGTTTGGGGATGGTCCGGACCCAACGGTAACGAAAGTCCGGTTTGGGTTCGGGAAAGTTTCGGACACGGGCGAGGGGTCGATGCACTAAGCAAAGAGGGGTTAGGCGAACAAGGTCAAGTGTGTGGTTGTACTGAGAATGCAATGAAACTTGGCAGGCGGCCTATCTACACTAAAACAACACCGCATGCCAACTTTCAACCCAATCCGAGAACATTTTCCGGCCACTTATAAAATACTATTTCGGACATGCCGCGGGCGTGTGCAAGTGTGTCTGGGCTTAGAACGGACAACAGAAAGAATGAGGAGACCGGGACGGATGCAAGTTTTAAAAACATGAAGATGCAATGCGGATGATGACCTGGCAAGATGCAACACGCAAGCGAAAGACAAGGCAACAAAAGCGAATAACTGGAAGACACCTGGCGCGTCGGTCTTGGGGCATTACAACGCTCCACGACTACAAGAGGATCTCGTCCCGAGATCTAGGATGGCACCGGGGGAGACGGAAGAGGAAAGGGAAGAGGTTAAACTAAGTTGCTTCTTTGACAAATGAGTGAAACGAAAGAACCTTGAGAGGTTGAAAACTTGAAAGAAATAATACAACGGAGATGAACGAAGTTGAAAACACTCTGTTAGAAAAGAGGAACAAGGAACATTACTAGAACCCTGTAGGTTGAAAGACATAAGAAAAAGGGTTGCAATGGACAAGAAGTACATGCAAGCACTCCGGTAGAAAAGAGATGTACAAGGAACGATAAGGATCAATTACGACAACCCTCCGGTTGGAAAAGGAAGGTAAAGAATATGAGCTTGGCAAAATGAAAGCACTTGGATGAGAGTCTGGTTAGAAGAGGAATGATAGCCACAACACTCCGGTTAAAACAAGATAGAGAAGGAAAAAAGAATGATATAATTTGGACAACACTCCGGCTGTAAATGAAAGGAATTGAATATGAACTTTACAAGATGAGAGGATACTTGATGAAATCAACAACACACTGACTCCGGAACTGTAGAAAGAATGGCACAAGGGGTAAGAAAGATTTCAGACGGCATTCCGGTTGAGAAGGAGGCAAAACTTGATAAGATGAGAGAACTTGAATGAAGGACACGAAACTCTGGTTGAATGGATAAGAAAAAGGAAAGAACATGATCTTTGATAAAAATGGGATGATGGGTGAAGAGAGCAACATCACTATGCCTCCGGAATGAAAGAATGGAAGTTGAATTGTTGGAAAGGAAAGAAGAATTGAGAAGAAAGTGACAACTTCTGCCACAAATGAGCTTGGAAAACACCCTTCCAAGAAGGTTATAACGGAGATGTTGGAAAACCAACAACGAAAAGAACAAGCTTGTAGTGGGCTTATGGAGAACATCTCCAAAACTATGAGGTGAAATTCTTCCACTAACTAAAACAATAGATTGGATTGATATCAACAAGGGGACGAGAAACTTATTTCACTGGAAGGATGAATGAAGAACTTGGGTCATTTATAAGCACCATAAATAGCAACAATCCTTACGGAAAGCTTTAGGTGAAATATAACCCAATATAACTCCAATGAAGAGATTGATGGGTTGCAAAGGATCTCATGAACGAATTAAAAATGATGGGTTTAAAATATGTCATTTCGACCAACTTGTGAATCATGAAACATGAAGGAAGCTGTCAAAACGACATAACACCACCTCAAAAGATAAGATAGAAAGAATTGCACTTTGGAATGCAAGATGAAGTATAGCTTGAAGTATAGCTTGGCAGATCATCGCTTCGAGAGAAATCTTGACTAACAATTGAAGAATGAAAGGAATCCTTGATGAACCACCATGTAGAGCCTCCGTGAAGGACTCCGGTAACAAAATGATGATAAAAAGAATGAGAAGTTGAAAACACTAGGTGAAGGCTTGTAATGATTTAGATGGATCTTCGCGACGATATAATTGAGAGAGCTTGGAACTCTGGGAAAAGAAAAGATGAAACAATTGAAACCGAGAATTTGATGAGCCTCCGGAATAAGGATTTGAATTTACTCAATGAAACAAGAATAATAATTACATTATGCTTATCCTTCACCATTTTAAATTGATGACAAGCAACAGATTTGGCATACTACTTATTCTCGTAGAAAGGATTAAGAGAGATATAGCGCAAACTTGAGAAAAGACTTCAACGAACCTCAGGTAGGATTGGAAAGAACGAATGAATTGATATGATAACCAAGGAAGGGAACTCTTGAACGAACCACCGTAAGAATTGAAAATGAAAGAAGATACTTGAAAAGAATTTAGGTACAAGAGAATGGAGAGATCACGAGCTGACTAGAGAATACTTGAATGAAGCACCGGCAAGATCTGGAGAACGAGAGCTAAAAGCTGGAATGAGTAATTCTGAGATGATGGGATCCCAAGAATCAAAGTAAAAATACTCCTGAATTGCTCCGGACGAGTGAAAAGAATTCTCACAATCAAAAATAATTATGAGAGTATGGCATAACGCTAGAACCATGAATCTTCGAGAGAACGGACCAAGATTTAGAGGAAACACTTCTTCAGTCTTCAAATGCAGAGGATGACGACGAGAAACACCACCATGAATTGTTGAGATACTCCGGGATGAAAATTAGAAAGGTTGAACCGATGATGAAATTAATTTGAAATATCTTGGAGAAAGACATTTGACTGATGACAATTCATTCTTACATCAAACTTTGCAATGAATTTGAGAATAACTCCGGAAAGAATTAGAAGAGTCAGGTAAGATCCTGGAAAAAAGACTTGTGGGTTAGGGCCCACTCAAGAGAAACACCGTTGGAATGATTTAAAAGAGAGAATGCTCTGGTTGAATTAAATGCCTTCAAAGAGCTAACAACCTCAAAATAACTTGAACGGATTGAGAATGGAAACGAATCTTTTGAGAAATCTTCAGCACTCCAGAACAAAAGAATAGCGAGAAGTGAATGATTAAGAGGTGCACCGGCATGAGAAAGCATTTGCAACGAGGAAAAGACATGATTGGCAAAGCTTGAATTGAACCCCCGGAGAAGAAATGAGAACGAAGAATGATAAACTTGAAGCTCTGTTAGTATCTTCCTGAGAATCACTTGATAAGAACATTGACAGAAAAGAATGGAGAGACTTCCCATCAATAAAAGGGATACTTGATTAAGAAATCTGAGTCCTTGAAGAAAAAGGGTGGGAGGGCGGGAAAACAAAGACAACTTGGGCAGATGGAATGGATACCATTTGAGAAAACTGAGAGGTGATCTTGCAAATGGGAAAAGATGATGGGATCATCTCGAAGAGAAACGCACCGGTTGGAAATAGAATTGAGAGGACAATCTCGATAAATAAGAAGAGTTAGTATTCACATAGGAATATGAGAGCACTGCTTAGGAAAGCTACGGAATCCACATTTGACATTGAAGCAACTCGAATACCACAAACTGAAACAAAACAAAGGATTGGCTTGCAAAATAAGCTGGAAACAAACATATGATAGATCCCATATCGTATCATGTGTCTGTTGGAAAGATATCCTACTTGATACTTGAATTCCCACTTATAAACTCCCGAAACTTTTTGGTTATGCAATCAGGTGTTGGGGATACAGGGGAAGCATAATATCTCACCCAAACTAACAATACCTACATCCAGCTGTATCCATCCTTCAACACATAACCAAGAAACCTTCGGAAATCATGTACCTCAACCTTCGAAAAGCATCCATTATATGAGTTATGGCAATACTCCTGAACTCCCGCCCCAGTACTGGGTGGCGTTGAGGTTATCTCACCAACAACTGCATAAAAGAGATTTAAGATGTCGGCGAACTCAGATATTCCAGAACTGCAACGATAAAATTGTGATGACAACACCTCCAAGCTCAACTCCCTGGGACACTGCCACAACCCCTAAATGTCAGGAGGCACCAAGAACAATGTTCTCGTCACAAGAATATCGAAATGATTCCAAGATACCCGCGTGATCCTAAAAAAATTCACGAAATATGAGGAGAGAAAATTCAAAACTTCTATGTTAGGATGCCTCACCAGAGCGACGAAGGGACTAAGGAGTAAAAAGAATCCTACTCTCCGATATATATATTCCTAAGACTCAAAACATTTTGTTCTAGACTCAACAACGTCAGCGATTCGATCAAGCAGGGGGCTCCTAAGTCGGGGATGGCTCTGATTACCAACTTATAAACACCCACAATGCGGCTATATCTCCCATGTGTCAGGGCACGACTTAGAGGCATAGCCGGATGGTAGTTTAGTCGCAAGTGGGGTAATCTTCGCACAATCCCATGTACTGAATAAGAAAGGGATAAAGAGCTGGCTTACAATCGCCACTTCACACAAATACAAGTTAAACATACATCATCCAGAGTACAATCAAGGTCTGACTACGGAACCAAAATAAAAGAAGACAACCCCAAATTCTAGATCCCCGATCATCCCAACTGGGCTCCACTACTGATCAACCAAAAAAGACACATAACAATGATCAAGATCTTCATCGAGCTCCCACTTGAGCTCGGTTGCGCCACCTGCACTGGTATCATCGGCACCTGCAATTGTTTGGACATATCTGTGAGTCATGAGGAATCGGCAATCTCACACCTGCGAGATCAAGACTATTTAAGCTTATGGGTAGGGTAAGGTAGTGAGGTGGAGCTACAGCAAACACTAAGCATATATGGTGGCTAACATGCGCAAATAAGAGAGAGAAGAGAAGCAACGCAACGGTCGAGAAGCTATAAGTGATCAACAAGTGATCAAATAGTAATCTTGAAAACTACTTACGTTCAAGCATAACACAAGACTGTGTTCACTTCCCGGACTCTGCCGAAAAGAGACCATCACGGCTACACACGCGGTTGATGCATTTTAATTAAGTTAAGTGTCAAGTTCTCTACAATCGGACATTAACTAATTCCCATCTGCCACATAACCACGGGCACGGCTTTCGAAATTTCAAACCCTGCAGGGTGTCCCAACTTAGCCCATCACAAGCTCTCACGGTTAATGAAGGATATTCCTTCTCCCGGGAAGACCCAGTCTGTCTCTGAATCCCGGTTATAAGACATTTCGACAATGGTAAAACAAGACCAGCAAAGCCACCCGATGTGCCGACAATCCCTATAGGATTCGCACGTATCTCGTTCTCAGGGCAACACCGGATGAGACTAGCTACGAGTAAAACCAACCCTCAAGTTTCCCCGAGGTGGCCCCGCAGGCAGCTCGGTTCGGACCAACACTTAGAGAAGCACTGGCCCGGGGGGTTAAAATAAAGATGACCCTTGGGTTGGCCGACCCAATGGAAAGGTATATGTTGTTACGCAAATGTAAAACCAAGGTTGGGCCTTGCTGGAGGAGTTTTATTCAAAGCGAACTATCAAGGGGTTCCCATAACACCCAACCGCATAAGGAACGCAAAATCAAGGAACATAACACCGGTATGACGGAAACTAGGGTGGCAAGAGTGGAACAAAACACCAGGCATAAGGTCGAGCCTTGCACCCATCATCAAGTATATAGATGTATTAATTAAATAAGAGATATTATGATATCCCAACATAACCATGTTCCAACATGGAACAAACTTCAGCTTCACCTGCAACTAACAACGCTATAAGAGGGGCTGAGCAAAGCGGTAACTTAGCCAAACAACGGTTTGCTAGGAAAAGTGGGTTAGAGGCTTGACATGGCAATATGGGAGGCATGACATAACAAGTGGTAGATAACGCGACATAGCGATAGAACAAACAACTAGCAAGCAAAGATAGAAGTGATTTCGAGGGTATGGTCATCTTGCCTGAGATCCCGCAAGGAAGAAGAACGAGTCCATGAAGAAGACAAATGGACGTAGCCGAACGGATCCTCACAACTCCGAAACGAAACTGAAGCTAACGAGAGAAGCAAACCGGAAAGAAGCAAACAACATAGTAAACAACCATCACATAAACATGGCATGATGCACAACCAACTATGAGGCATGTCCGGTTTAATGAGGCATGGCATGGAAAAGTGCACAAGCAAAACTACAAGTTAAGTAGAGCTCAATATGCAACAAGTTGCATATTGACGAAACACCACATGACTTATTTAGGTCACTCTCGTTTATGTACCCCAACAATATTAAATGTTGTTAAACATGGCAAGAGGTGAAGCATATGAAAACTACCTATCTAGACAAGTTTAAATGAGTCTGGAACAACAAACAACAATTCCGGTAAATCCTCATGTGCAAATTATGGTTGGTACTGTTCTACCCTATACACAATTTTAGAGTTGTTAAACATGCAAAGTACTGCCACCATGTTAACCTATGCATTTTTCTACCCCATTTACATATAAATTTTATTTAGAATGGAGCTACGGTTAATTAGTTATGAATTAAATCATTTTAACATGGCAATATGCAAATTAAACACAAACAGCAATTTAAACATTTCAAACATGAATGAAAGTTTTATATTATGAATCTAGACACAATTCTAAGCATTTTACATATAAAGTTTGTTTCAATCCAATGCACGGTTTGTGAGTTATTATATGCATGAACTCTAGGGACTTTTCTGCAAAACTGGCGTTCTCTGGATAAATAGACAAATTCGCAGGACAGCAAAAAAACAGGAACTGGGCCAAAACTGGCTAACGGGCCACACAGGGCAGTGGACACTGGGGGTGGCCTCACCTAGTGGGCTAAGGCCCGTTCGGTGTAGAGGCTGGCTCGTTGGGCCTTGCTGCAGGATGCGGCCCACGCGGGCACGAGGAGGCCGGCTCGGTCTCGCTGAATCGAGACGAGCAGGGGCAGCGGTTCGAGCTCCTCTGCTTGATGCAGAACGAGCAGAGGCCGGTGGCGGGGCATGGAGGTCGACGATGACGGGGAATGCGGCGGCGCAACAGATCCAGGAGGAAGGCGCGATGCAGGGTCAACAGAGGCGCGGTAGGGGCCAGGCGCGGCGACAGCTTGCTAGAGAGGGGCGAGGCGGATGCCGACGAGCGAGGCAGTGGAACTTGGCGCGGCGTCTTCAGGCGACGTAGGGCGTAGCGGCGGCAGGGCTGGAACGCCTTGTTGGCCTTGTCGAGGCCCACGCGATGCGAGCGAGAGGGTGGATCGTGCGGCCGCTCGGGGCAGCAATCAATGCACGCATGCACAAGCGAGACGAAGAAGGGGAGGTCGACGCAGGGAGGTTCGGGCCTGATGACGGTGGTGCGTGGCCGGCTTGCTGGTCGCAGGAGTGGCTAGGCGAGGAGGAGGCCCGGCGGCAGTGTTCCATCACTACTAGGGAAAAGCCTAGCAGCAGCGCAGGTTTTAGGCCTATCAGTAGCGCGGGGCAATGCGCTACTGATAAGGCGCTACAGCTAACGTATAGCAATAGTGTGCCTCTGCCGGCGCTACTGCTAAATCGACTTAGTAGTATCGACTTCGCGGAGGAGCGCTACTGGTAATTACTAGTAGCGCTTCTCCCAGCCCGCGCTACTACTATTATTCCGTATTTTATTTCTTTTTTATTTCATGTTGTATTCATACACCTCTATACAAGTTTTCATACAACAGCAATTTACAGATTGTTTTTACATCATAATGAGTTATTACATCATTGGGTGAAAGAACCGTGGACTAGTTTCAAGTGGATGGACATCCACTTGTAACTAATCCACAGTTCTTTCACGCAATGATATAATAAATATCATCATCATATCATTAACAACTTATCATCATAATACGTCATTTTCATATAACACCTCCTCATGATCATCGTTTTGATCGATGAGACATCACATAGCAAGTTGGTCACTAGTCAATCACAACTACTCCTCATCATCAACTCTAACACATTGTACCACATAATAAACCTATTGTGCCTCATAGGACCTACTACATTCTCTTAGGACCTACTATATTCTCTAAGGTAAAATAGCAAAAAACAAGATAGCCCCTGGCTCTCCATTATGGAGAATGCAGATTATCCTGTCTCCAATTCTTGCCTTTCGCTTAATGTTGCTTCCAAGAACCTCCTTAAGAATGTCCAAACATTTTTTCCACTCTTTGATTAGCATGTGTTCACCGGTTTCAGAAATCCGATATGCACAGGTGAGATCCGTAGGATGACCTGGCTGTAGGTTCAGAACTTCAAGGCGACCATTGTAATACATCAGATGAGGCACACAATCCATCGGGATTTTCTGTTGAAAAACATAGTAATAACTTCGTAGTTAGCAATGATGTGCTAGTTTTAGAAGTATGCAAAAGATGAACGGATGTCGTAATAGTAAAAAATCTTACCAGGGTATCTCCATAGAAGTTATCGTGGTTCAACACGTGCACTAGTGGCACGTATTCACCATAATTTGGAGGAGTTCGATAATAGGTATTGTAATTCTCAAAGAAAGTTCAAAATGCGATCAGATGATTTTTCTCCTTATAAGTTAATTTGGAGCCATCAGTGTAGTGGGTTTTGTCTACCATCTTCTGCACATTCTTTCAAGATTCAAAATAAGCTGTCAATGGAAATAAGCTGTCAACTATTTTGAAATAAACAATATAAATTAGTTAATAACTATGTTTGAGAAACTCACATTGCGGTAGAATCGGAAGCGTATCAACACGGACCCAAATGTCCATATTGTTTTGCTTGATGTCAGGATCACCAAGATCCATGGTGACAATCATACCCTCATAAAAACCATACATTTTGCAAAGTACTTCCCAATTTTGGCAACCAAAATGGGTTACGCTCTGAGAATTGTACAGATTTACTTCAAAATCGATATCATGATGGGTCCTTAGGTGTATTTTCTTTGTTTGAAAATTTTCATGGTCTTCAAAACCCATCCTCTCCAAGACATAGCGTCATGCATGGCATGGGATAAGCTAGTCAAATTGTAAAAGATGAAAATTAGACGTTGAAATAGTTGAAGTCATGCTTAATTATGAAAAAAACACTTGTCGTTGTTGCGTACCGTTTCAACATCGAAGTTCTCCTCGAGCTTAATGCTGAAGCGCCGATCTTCGTCCAGCTCAACGAACATGTCGCACATACCTCGATCGTCGTGGCACCAGCTGCACTCCCCCGGGAGACTGTCGTCGTCTGAGTATGACATTTCCTACGTTCATAATTCAAAGATTAAAATTGTACAATTAAATATATGTACTAAAAAACCTAAATTAGATCATTATTTTTCGAGAAAATCCAGGCCACTCGATATTTCCTACATATTCTAGCACAAGTCATGCCATAATTCACGGAAAAATCCGGCATGAACTTTGCTAAAAAAGGACATATCGAGCGCCTGAAATTTGCCGGAACAGAAATTAATCAACACTCTGGCAAAACATAGGCTACTTAGAGGTGTAAACTGAACATGAACGGCCACTTGGGAACAACATATCCTATTTGAGCAAATATGACATGTTCAACTAGTTTTATTAATTCAACTAGTTCTTACTAAATATAAACTTACTATAAATAGAAAAAAACTAGTTTTTTCTAAAAGTAAAGTAGTTCAACTAGTTGTATTAATTATCTTACTAAAAATACATTAGTTCTATTAATTGAACTAGTTCAACTAGTTTATTAATTTACTTACTAAAAATAAAATAGTTGCTTTAACTAAAAAAAATAAACTAGTTCTATTAATTTTTGTACCAAGAATAAAATAGTTGTATTAACTCAACTAGTTCAATTAAGCACTTACTATGAATAAAAATAAACTCGTTTTTACTAAAAATAAACTAGTTCAACTAGTTATATTAATTTTCTTACTAATTCTATTAAACACTTACTAAAATTTAACCCTAACTAATTTGATGAACTCTAAAATTTAATCCTAACTAATTCGATGAACTCTAAAACTAATTCTACTTAACAACTACTGTCATAATTAGCATCTAATTTGATGAACCCTAACTAATTAGATGAACTCTGAAATTTAACCCTAAGAACCCTAGCTAGGCAGAGGTAGGGGAGGATGAGGAGGAGGGCGTGCTCACCTCTGGCGTCGGCGGAGTTAGGGAGAGGGGCACGAGGCGTCGAGGTTGGGGACGGGGTCGGGGCGGCGGGCGGAGGGCGGCGATGTAGGGGGGGTGTCGAGGTCGGGGTCGAGGGCGGCGTCGAGGTCGCGATCGGGGGCGGGGGTGGCATCGAAGGTGTGCGGAGAGCGACGAGTCGCGCGCGGCGGCCAACGACGATGCATGGAGGCGACAGCGGAGGAGTAGGGATTTGGGGGAAGTGGCCGTGGGGAAGAACGAACCGCACGGTTAATTAAGTTAAAAGTAGCAATAGCGCGTTCCAGGAAGTGTGCTGCTGCTACGGTAGCTATAGCGCATTTCCTAACAAGCGCTACTGCTATTCCTTCTCTTTTATATTTGCTTTCCATTTAATTTTATTTTCATTAGCAGTAGCGCCTTTGTATGTAAACGCGCTGCTACAAAACAAGTAGCGGTAGCATGGTTCCATGTAGATCGCTACTACTATGTGTAGCCTATCGGCTAAGCCGTGGGAATTTTAGTAGTAGCGCTTTTGTACTCGGACGCACTACTGCTATAACTGTATCTGCAGCGCGCTTTTAAATACCGCGTTGCTGCTAATTAGCACCAGTGTGCGTTTTTATCCCACGCTACTGCTAATGTTCTGTGTATAGGGTTTTCCCTAGTAGTGCATGGGCGGCCTTGGGTGGTCTGAACGGGGAGACAAGGGGATGGCAGCGGCGATGAGAGGACGATGCTCCTGCTGGTTTCCTGGAGCAGAGAGAGCAGGTAAGAGCGGGGTCAAAGGGAAAGGGAGAAGAAGACGGGAAGAGAAGCAGCGAGCGGGGCGGAACCGTGACCGGAGTTGGAGACGGGATGGAGCGGCGCTGGTCTCCGGCGAGGCCGGTCCGATGAGGCACGGCGGGCGAAGGTGGGGTGCACATGAGGAGCAAGACGCGTGGTTGGGTGGATCGATGGATTTGAAGATTATGGTGGTGGCTGGCTGGTGAATCGGGAGGAGGCTGCGGGATTGGTCTAGTGAAGAAAACAAGGGAGGTGGGTGGCACTGCGGATGCATGGATTTGATGGGTGGCGGCGGCTGATCCGAGGAGGGAGGAGGTTGCATGTGGCGGCGGCTAGGGGGGCAAATGGCCTAGTTTTTAGGGTTTGGTCTCAAATTAGACTAGGGGTAGACTATTTATATGGGAAAAGAGGGGAGTTGGATCATCTGATCAAAATCCGACGGTCGAGAATAGATAGGCTAGGAAAGTCTAAATAAGAAACGGAGATGTTTTAGAGATGTTTGGGGATGGCCCGGACCCAATGGTAACGAAAGTCCGGTTCGGGTTCGGGGAAGTTTCGAACATGGGCGAGGGGTCGATGCACTGAGCAAATAGGGGTTAGGCGAACAAGGTCAAGTGTGTGGTTGGACTAAGAAGAGAGAGGGTGAATGCAACCCGGCAACCATTTCCGGAGACCAAAAACGCCCGATGATAGACCAGCTACTATTGCCGCTATAGTTATCCGTTGGGGCATCAAACGGACTCCGAATGCAATGAAACTTGGCAGGCGGCCTATCTACACTAAAACAACACCGCATGCCAACTTTCAACCCAATCCGAGAACATTTTCCGGCCACTTATAAAATACTATTTCGGACATGCCGCGGGCGTGTGCAAGTGTGTCTGGGCTCAGAACGGACAACAGAAAGAACGAGGAGACCGGGACGGATGCAAGTTTTAAAAACATGATGATGCAATGCGTATGATGACATGGCAAGATGCAACACGCAAGAGAAATACAAGGCAACAACAGCGAATAACTAGAAGACACCTGGCGCGTCGGTCTCGGGGCATTACAGGTCGGACCCGAGTGGCTTGGAGATGATGCAGCCCGAGGGGCGCCCCCAGCAAGGTGAACTGAAGATGCAAGCAGATACATGCCGCTGGGACAGACCCACGCGGCCTGGGAATGATGCAGCCCAGGGGCCGCTCCCAGCTAAATAAACATGGAAAATGTCACCTGGTTTGGTTGTCGAAGAAGTGTTGGGGTAGTTAAAGACACGTAGCGAAGAAGCCGCTCCTCACGAGCCGTCGAGACCCTGAGTTTTGGGAGGATCTGGAGGCTCAGGTGGCCTCATGAGGACCGTCTCCCTCTCTGCCAGGACTGCGTGATGCCTGGCCTCCTGACCTGCCAGGATGCTCCGCAGGTTGCGCTGGAAGGCGGCTGCTACACTTGGCAGGCCGAATGGCATGCAAACGTAGCTATGAGGTGGACCCTCACACCGTCTAGCACGCGAAGTCTAGAAGCGGCCCTGTTGAGCCCTGGGATGTCTATGCAGACGCGCGGCTCATCACCCTCGCCTGGGTGGGGAGCAGCGCTAGCTGGGCGGCAGTCGTCGCGTATTGCTCTTGCTTCCTGAAGCTCCTGAGATGCCTTGGTGATGAACTCCTGAGCGTCGGGCGTTCCTCGCCAGGTACCCTCCTGAGGGAAATGTGCCGCGAAGGACGCCTCCATGTGGTGCCCGAGCGCCTCCCTCGTGATGTTGGCCAGGTCCGAGGCCCTCCAGAAGAGAGACCCCGAGCCCTGCCCCAGGATGGCGTCGGGCACGCCTCCCTATGCGAGGGAGGGAGGCGCTGTCGGATTTCGGGTTCCGGCAAAACCCTTGAGGTTCGAACACTTGGGTGCGCATGAAGATCTCCCCCCTCTCTATCTCGCACACTTAATGATCTCACGGCCTAGCTTCGACGGACCCAAAGAACACGAGACACAAGATTTATACTGGTTCGGGCCACCGTTGTGGTGTAATACCCTACTCTAGTGTGGCGTGGTGGATTGCCTCTTGCGAAGTGGATGAATAGTTACAAGGGAAGAACAGCCTCCTGAGGAGAGGTGTTCTTGTGGTTGGAGAGCTTGTGTGTTTGAGGAAGATCTGGATCCTCTCTCCCTTCCAGACCAACTTCCCTAATATGGTGGTGGCTAGTCCTATCTATAGAGGCCCTGGTCCTATTCCCAAATATTGAGCGGGAAGGGATCCCACAATGGCCAAATTCGAAGGGAGACAACTAGTAAAAGTTATCCTGACGAAAGTAGTCTTCGCCTGCCAAAGGCTCCAGTGGTGACACCGTCTTGGGCTCCACGGTGACCTCCGTCCTGCCGTCCTGCTGGTCTTGGTCTTGTTGCACCGATATGGAAACCTTTGCCTAATGCCTTGGAACTCCTCACCTGTGCTTGCCTCCTTAGCACCAAAGAGGAAGCGAGGACACCGCGCTTGCTGGCACACGCCTGGTCTTGATCGTCATGGCTTACGTCATTGGAACCTCGCGAGGTTCTCCTTGCCTTGATCTCTCCGCCCCTCGCGAGCCAGCCTGGTGAGACCGCCCCTGAGGAGGTCTTGCGTCACTCGCCTCACGAGGCTTGGCCCCTCGCGAGGGTCTTGGGTGTTTGTTGGTGAAGATGGGCCGTACGGGGCCGCTGGAGGAGCCACGCCACGGGCTGCAGGTAGGCAAGTCTGGGGACCCCCGTTCCCAGAATGCTGACAGTAGCCCTCGGGCCCAAGGCGCGCTCGGGCTTGGCTTCGAAGCGAAGCCAAAGGGAAAGTGCGGAGCGCCGCGGGCCCTAATTGCCTACAGCCTTGGTCGACGCGTGGCGACTGATTGGACATGGGCATCTCCGCTTGCCCATGCAGCCTTGGCAACTTCCCGACTTGACAAAGGACTGGCGCGTGCCACGCTCATGTTCATTGCTTTCCTTCGCCTTGCTCCAGATCCCCTTTCTCGCCCCTTGCTTACGAAACCTCCAGATCTACTGCGATCTCCTTCCAAGCTTCTGTCCAATGGCGCCCCGAAAGACCAAGGTTGACTCGCCGCCCGCCTAGTATGAGCCAGGATTGGAGGCGCCCAATGTCTCGATGAAGAACCTTGCCGTCACACAGCTGCTGACGGCGGGGGATAATAACGAGAAGAGGGAGACCGTGCTCCGGGCTAGCTCCGCCATGCCCGAAGCCATGAAGAGCTTCTTCTACCCCTTCTTCATGGGCAGCATCGCCGCCGGCCTCGTTCCCCCTTCTCCGACTTCTTCTACGCGTTCCTCCAGCACTACGGGTTACATGCTCTTCATCTCCATCCCAACTCCGTTCTTCTCTTGTCCATCTTTGCCTTCTACTGTGAGGTGTACGTCGGGGTGATGTCGTCCGTGACATTGTTGTGCCACTTCTTCTACCTCCGGATGAATGAAGGCCACACCACAGGGTGCGCCAACTTCATCGCAGCCGGCAAGGCCAACGCAATTTCGAAGACCGGGAAGAAGATCGATGGCTTCAGGAGCAAGTGGGTTATAATGGATGCCAAGTGTGTCCACCCACGGCTGAAGCTGCCGATGGGGATGCCCCGGCCTAATGAGGGGTGGTCCTATGCGAAGCTTACCGACGAGCGGGCTAAGCTGGTGCTCGAGAAGATGAACACTGACCTGAGGCCGGGCAGTGCGAAGGCGACGATACTGACGGGGGCCATGCTCCTGAAGGAATTCTTGGCGCCGCGGGTGGCTCCTCTCCAGGCGCACACGCGCCCCTGTGGACGCTTGAGGATGGATAAGACAAGCTCCGCCTGAGCCCGAAGGCCTTGTCTGACGAGGAGTTGGTTGTGGCCCTCTGTCTCCTGGTCGGAGATGAGCAAGGGTATCTGCCAAATCCCCACGCTCCCTTGTTCCTTTGGAAGGACAGGGCACAGGTGGCGGCCGCCATGCCCACCTTTTACGGGAGCGGCCTGGTGCCGCCGGCGCCTTATGCGGTACCTGCGGCGACGGCGACGGTGGACGTATCTTCTGGTGAGTCCCGCAGAGACGGAGAGGAGGAGGAAGAGGAGGACGAGGAGCGCGACCCAGAGGCAGCCCCCGAGGAGGTGGGGGAGACCTCCCCCTTGCGCAAGGCCGACATCCTCCGCTTCCTGCCTGACGACGATGGCGAGGGCGATATCCTCCCGGAGAAGGGGGAGCCTCCCGTGGTTCCGACGAAGAGTAGGTCGACGCTGCTTTCCCGGGACGACGCTCCTGCCTCACCGTCGCATGGAGCTGCTTCCGGCCCAGCTGCTGCCCCTGCTTCTGCTCCCGAAGCTCGCATGCCCGCGCCTCGGGTCGCAAAGCTCTCCGACTTCAAGCTCCCAAAGTGGAGGGACTTTGCTACGGTGGATCAGTAAGTGTTCTCGTCCCGCCTTATTCTTGCTTCCGTTGCTTGCTTCTGACTCTTCTTCTTCGTTATGCAACTAGGCCTGTGGCGAAGAGGAGAAGGGAGGGCGAGGTCGTACCGCTTGAGCCCAGGTCGCCTCCTGTGGTCGCACCCCTCTCCATGAGTGAAGGTGGAGACAGCGCTCCTACTTCTTCACCCTGATCACTCTCACGAGGCGGGGTGGAGCATTCTCAAGAGAGGTCAGCCCCCGAGGCCCCGCTGGTCCCGGAGGTGCCAACGTACAGCTTAGGTGCTGGGTCCCAGAGGCTCAGGAGCCTCCTTCTTCCCAGGCCATGGTGACGATGACGCCTCTTCCTCCTCCTTCTGCCGTGTTGCTGACGCCAGGTTCCTCCACTTCTCCTGACGTCCTAGAGCAGGCCCTTTCTGAGATGGCCCGGCTGCGAGAAGATCTTCAGGGCGCCGAACCCCTCCCGTTGGCTGGGCGTCTGGAGCTGGTCTCTGGCTGGCTTCATTCTAATGTGTTCGTTCAAGCAGCGCTGAGCCAGGCCACGGCGACCTCCGAGGGGGAGAAGCGATCCGCTGCTCAGGCAACAACTGCTCACGAGGCGGCACTGAAGGACGTCGAGGCTGCCCAAGGTCGCTGCCAGGTGCTGGAGGCCGAGCTGAAGGCCCTGTGTGAAGAGCGTGCAGAAGATGCTCGCGGCCGTAAGGCCGAGGAAGAGAGGATGAAGGCCCGGGACGATGCCATCAAGGGTCGCGACACCGAGCTGGAGCAGTTGGCGCAAGCGCAGGACGCCGAGCCCAGCTGGCTAGAGGAGCTACAGCGAAAGGTGCAGGCGGAGAAAGCCGAACTTGACGCCAAGGCGAAGGTTCTGGCTGAGGACCGTGTGGCATTCGCGCTCCTCAAGGAGAGGGCTCGCGAGGCGCTGAAGACACTTTATGAGAAGGGCCTGGAGAAACCGCTGGCCACCGATGGGGACGGCCTCTCCCAGTTGCTTCCCTACTTGGTCGAGACGCTTGAGGAAGTCGTGAGCGGCATCGGCCCCATGACAGAGGAAGAGACTCGCGTCCTTTCTTCAGCCGCGCAGACGCGCGTCTTCAGCCACCTCCATCTTCGCGATCCTGCCGCCCGCCTTGACGAGCTGCTAGAGCCTGTGGACGACGAGCGCTACGCAATTGCTGCCGCAGCTGTGAAGGGTCAGGTGGAGGCCCTGATGCAGAGGTTCCGCGCCTTCGACCAGCGGTATAGGTGAAGGCGACGCGACCCAGGAAGGGGCGCCTCTTGCGGGCACCGGCGGTGTCCAGGGATGACTGGCTTGCGGCTCCTTTCCTGTTGAAACTCCTACAACATGTAGCGTGCCTAGTGGAGGCGTTTAAACTTGTGTTTGATATTCGGAGAACGATATGTCTTCTAATATTTGCTTTGAGATTTTGCGATTTCCTTCCCATTTGCTTTACGTTCTACGTCCGCAAAGCCCGACCCCGCACATACCTCAGCCGCCATTGGGCCGACCGTATCACTAGGATGGACCAAGGAGTGAGGGTTACGTGGTCAGTTAGGCTCCTGAGTCGCAATGCTCAGGAGTCCCCCTTGACACGCAAACATCTTATGGAAAGGAGATGCAAGGGTAGGTCTAGTGTTCTACGTCGGCAGAGCCCGACCCCGCGCATACCTCAGCCGCCATTGGGCTGACCGGATCACCAGGACGGACCAAGGAGTGAGGGGCTACATGGTCAGTTAGGCTCCTGAGTCACGATGCTCAGGAGTCCCCCTTGACGTTCAACCGAAGTTCGTACCTTAGCTCCGCTTAGCAGGGCGCGTGACAACCAGGTCCGAGGGACCTGGCGGGGTGGCGTACGCTTGGGCGTGACCCGAGCGCAGCCCCCTCGCATGACTCTCCTGAGGGGAGGTGTTGCGATGAGGCCAGACACCGAGCCCGAAGGCTCCCTGAGGTTGGTACGGCCGTTAGGCCGCCCTCAGTTGTTTATCACTGGGACGGACCATGGCGCTTCCGCACTTGCACGGGCATAGCCGCTCCTCGGCAGTGTCGACTCCCGGCGTGGAGCATGGTGCTTCCACTGGTACGTGGGAGGGGGCTCCCTCTGAGTGGAGCCCGCAGGGCGTGTACAGCCCCGCCCTAACACGTGGCTTGCACGGCAGGGCTGGAGGAGGTGTATCTGGGCACTCGTGAGCCAGCAGGGGACTCACGAGGCCCTACCTCAAGGCGGGTTGCGCCTGTTCTTGGTTTTTGACGGCTGTGGCGGTCCTGTGAGATGGTTAGACAACCCGTGCCGAGTGGATTTCCTGAGGCTATCGTACGAGAAGGACAAGCACTAACGACCCCAGGAGGTAACGTGAACGGGGCCGATCCGCCAGACAGAGCTCAACCGTTGGATTTATCGATGCTGCAGGGACGGGCCTGAGCACAGACGCCGTGCCTAGCCTTCTTATGCGAAGGATCCTGAAGAAAGACAATTGGCGCGCGGCTCCCTTGGTGGGTGACAATCAAGCAGGTGATAACCATGGATAGATTATGCATGAGAAGCAAACTGGCTCAAGTAAACGCAGGAACGATACATGCCACTAGGTCGGACCCGAGCGGCCTGGGGATGATGCTGCCCGAGGGGCGCTCCCAACAGAGTGAACTGAAGATGCAAGCAGATACATGCCGCAGGGACGGACCCACGTGGCCTAGTGATGATGCAGCCCTGGGGGCGCTCCCAGCTAAATGAACTTGGAAAGATGTCACCTGGTTTGGTTGCCAAAGGGGTGTTGGGGTAGCTAAAGACGCGTAGCGAAGAAGTCGCCCCTTATGAGCCGCCGGGGCCCTGAGCCTCGGGAGGCTCTGGAGGCTCGGGCAGCCCCCGGAGGACCGTCTCCATCTCCGCCAGGACTGCGTGATGCCTGTCCTCCTGACCTGCCATGACGCTCCACAGGTTGCGCTAGAAGGCATCAGCCATGCTCGGCAGGCCGAAAGGCATGCAAACGTAGCTGTGAGGTGGACCCTCGAGGCGTCCAACGCGCGAAGGCCAGAAGCGCTCCTGGGATGCAGCCCGGTTGAGCCCTGGGATGTCGATGCAGACGTGCAGCTCACCAGCCTCGCCTGGGTGGGGAGCAACACCAGGTGGGCAGCGGTCGCCGTGTATTGCTCTTGCCTCCTGAAGCTCCTGAGATTCCTTGTCGATGAAACGTGCCGCGAAGCACGCCTCCATGTGGTGCCCGAGTGCCTCCCTCGAGATGTCGGCCAAGTCTGAGGCCCTCCAGAAGAGAGCCCCCGAGCCCTGCCTGAGGACGACGCTGGGCGCGCCTTCCTATGCAAGGGAGGGAGGCGCCCCAGGCGCGGGCGTAGATCCTGAAGTGGTGCCACCGGAGGTGCCGCTCCCTCGAGGCCCAGTGTGGAGCAGCTGCTTCTTCTTCTTGGGGTTGGCCTCAGGAGGGTACTACGCCGCGTTGCTGTCGGGATCTTCGAGTGATGCACCTTGTAAGGCGCACTCGAGGGAGCACACCGCGTCTCTTTCTTTGCAGGGCATGGTGATGATTCCGCCGCTTCCGGGCATCTTGAGGACATTGTAGCCATGGTGGGCGACTGCCCTGAATTTGGCCAGCGCTGGGTACCCGAGGATGGCATTGTTCGGCAGACGGATGTGGGCGACATCAAAGTCGACGAGCTCGGTGTGGTAGTTGTCGCGCTGACCGAAGGTGACAGGGAGGCGAACCTGCCCTATCGGGGTGGTAGAGCCGTCAGTCACTCCTGAGAAAGGCTTGGTAGGCTGGATGTGATCGTATGGCACTTGAAGGCTGCCGAAAGTCTCGACGGACAGGACGGTGAGCCATGCACCGCCGTCGATGAGGGTCTTGGTAACTTGGACATTGCTGATGACGGGTGAACAAAGCATCGGGAGAACACCGGCCGTTGCCGCGGACTTGAGCTGGTCTGCCGAGCTAAAGGTGATGGCATACTTGGACCATCTGAGCGGGCATGTGGCCTCGAGCCTGGGGAGGACTGCGTTCACCTCACGATCAAACTGCTTGAAGACGCGCTGAGAGGCTGGGGCTTGAGCTCCGCCCAAGATGCAGGTGATAGCTCGCAGCTCTTGGAAGCCCCTAGCCCCCTCATCCTATTGATGGTCGTCGTTCCTTCTTAGCGGCGGCAGCAGAGGGAGACCAGGGTTGCCCTGAGGACGGTCCTCACAAGGCTGGTCCCTCCAGGCGCCCTCACGAGGTTGGTCCTGCCAACGATCGTCGCGAGGTTGGTCGCGCCACTCCTGGTGGGGGGCACAGTCATCCCAACGTCCTCCACCACATCCACCTCCTCGGTCGTAGCCCCGGTCGTTGCGGTCGGGGCGTCGACCGAAGCGTCCATCTCGAATGGCCCTGAGCTCTTGACAATCATTAGTGTTGTGCGTGCACATGTTGTGGAAGGCGCAGAACGTGCGGCTGCCCTTAGACGACTCAGGAAGATATCGGCCGCGCTTGGTGTCTGGTTCTGTCGTGAGCACGGCCACCCCTTTGCGCTTCACGTCCTTGGCCTTGGCCTTCTTCTCCTCTGGATCCACAGCAGGAATCTCGAGGAGGGAGAAAGGCCCCTCCTCAGCTCTTGCACACTTGGTCGCGATGTTGAACAGCACCAAGGTCGTGCACAACTCTTCATGGATGGTGAGATCCTCCTTCATCTTGACGTCATGGACGCCGTCGGAGAATGCTGAGATGATGGCCTTGTCTGTTACCTTGGGGATCTTGATTTTCACGTTGTTGAAGCGTTGGATGTATTTCTGCAGGGTTTCTCCTGGTTGTTGCTTGATGCGGTGTAGGTCACCCGCAACCGAGGGGTGGTCGTGAGTGCCCTGGTAGTTGGTGATAAAGCAGTCGTGCATCTCGCCCCAGGAGGAAATCGAGCCTGGGGGCAGGTTCAGGAGCCATGAGCGGGCACCATCCTTGAGAGCCATGGGAAACCAGTTCGCCATGACCTTTTCATCGCCGTTGGCTGCTTCGATGCTTAGTTCGTAGAGCTGCAGAAACTCCGCAGGGTCGGGGGTGCCGTCGTAGCGAGGAGGCAGATCTGGCTTGAACTTGCCCGGCCAGACGACGATACGCAACTCAGGAGCGAAGGCGCGACAGCCCGCTGTGGCCACCGGGGCCCGTCATGGAGGCAGAGCCTGGTCGTGGTGCCCCTGCGCCGCCACGGCATGCGGCGCATGGCCTTGTCGCAGCAAGTAATCCTAGCACAATGGAGCTGGGAGTGGTGGCGCGTTTCCTTGTGGACGGGGAATCTCTTGGCAGCTTCTTTCTTCATGCGCGGGCATGTCGCGCGGTGGGTCACACCGTGGGGGCGCACACCTTGGAGCGAGGGCGCCGTCCTGACGTGGGAGAGGCGGAGGCGCACCGTGAGCTGCACACCTTGGCGCAAGGGCGTCGTCTTGTTGAGGAGGAGGCGGAGGCGCTCCGTGAGCCACATCGCCCGCAGCTGGGGGCGGGCGAGGCAGCGAGAGGGATGGTGCAGGAGAGCCTCCCGCGGCACTGACGAGCTCGGCGATGCGGTCCAGCTAGTCCTCGTAGAGGTCGTCGACTGGACGGTAGCGCAGGAGCTCACGTGCCATGAGCATCACAGCCTGCGCATCCGTGGGTGTGCGGCAAGTGTGGGACGACGAGTCGGCCGGAGTCAGCGACGGGGTGGCGGTGTGGCCGTCATGGCGCATAGAGGGATGCAGCAAAGAGGCTTTCTGCTTGTTTGCCGCCAGACCAGTGACGGCGTTGGCGGCGGGTGACGGAGAACGATGGGGAGGCCCGCCTACTAGGGCCGTCTGGGCAACACGGGCGGCAAGAGCGGCCCGGCACTCCGCGCGAGCCCGGCGAGTGTCGGCCATGAGCTTGGTGGAGTGACGAAGCGTGGATCGATGAATAAGAAGAAGGCTTCCGCGCACCCCTACCTGGCGCGCCAAATGTCGGATTTCGGGTTCTGGCAAAACCTTTGAGGTTTGAACACTGGGGTGCACATGAAGATCTCCCCCCACTCTAGCTCGCACACTCAACAATCTCACGGCCTAGCTTCGACGGACCCAAAGAACACGAGACACAAGATTTATATTGGTTCGGGCCACCATTGTGGTGTAATACCCTACTCCAGTGTGGTGTGGTGGATTGCCTCTTGGGCTGTGGATGAACAGTTATAAGGGAAGAACAGCCTCCTGAGGAGAGGTGTTCTTGTGGTTGGTGAGCTTGTGTGTTTGAGGAAGATCTAGATCCTCTCTCCCTTCCAGACCAGCTTCCCTACTATGGTGGTAGCTAGTCCTATTTATAGAGGCCCTGGTCCTCTTCCCAAATATTGAGCGGGAAGGGATCCCACAACGGCCAAATTCGAAGGGAGACAACTAGTACAAGTTATCCTAACAAAAGTAGTCTTCGCCTGCCAAAGGCTCTGGTGGTGACGCTGTCTTGGGCTCCATGGTGACCTCTATCATGCTGTCCTGCTGGTCTTGGTCTTGTTGCACCGATACGGAAACCTTTGCCTGATGCCTTGGAACTCCTCGCCTGTGCTTTCCTCCTTAGCACCAAAGAGGAAGTGAGGACACTACGCTTGCTGGCGTCCGCTTGGTCTTGATCGTCATGGCTTACGTCATTGGAACCTCGCGAGGTTCGCCTTGCCTTGATCTCTCCGCCCCTTGCGAGCCAGCCTGGTGAGGCCGCCCCTGAGGAGGTCTTGCATCGTCCGCCTCGTGAGGCTTGGCCCCTCATGAGGGTCTTGGGTGTTTGCTGGTGAAGATGGGCCATACGGGGCCGCTAGAGGAGCCACGCCGCGGGCCGCAGGCAGGAAGTTCTGGGGACCCCCATTCCCAGAATGCCGACAGACGCCCAGGCACTGGCGCAGATCCTGAGGCAGCACCGCTGGAGGTGCCACTCCCTTGAGGCCCAGAGCGGAGTAGCTGCTTCTTCTTCTTCTTGGGGTTGGCCTCAGGAGGGTACTGCACGCCCGCGTTGTCAGGGTCTTCGATTGATGCAGCTTGGAAGGCGCACTCGAGGGAGCACACCGCGTCTCTCTCTTTGCAGGGGACTGTGATGATTCCGCCGCTTCCCGACATCTTGAGGACGTTGTAGCCATGGTGGATGACTGCCATGAATTTGGCTAGCGCTGGGTACCCGAGGATGGCATTGTATGGCAGGCGGATGTGGGCTATGTCGAAGTCGACGAGCTCGGTGTGGTAGTTGTCGTGCTGACCGAAGGTGACCGGGAGGCAAACTTGCCCTATCGGGGTGGTGGAGCCGTCAGTCACTCCTAAAAGGCTTGGTGGGCTGGAGCTGATCGTATGGCACTTGAAGGCTGTTGAACATCTCGATGGACAGGACAATGAGCCCTGTGCCGCCATCAATGAGGGTCTTGGTGACTTGGACATTGCTGATGATGGGTGAATAGAGCATCGGGAGGACGCCAGCGGTTGCCGTGCATTTGAGCTGTTCCGCCAAGCTAAAGGGGATGGCATACTTGGACCACCTGAGCGGGCGCGTAGCCACGAGTTTGGGGAGGGTTGCATTCACTCCGCGAGAGAATTGCTTGAAGATGCGCTAGGAGGCTGGGGCCTGAGCGCCACCCAAGATGTAGGAGATGGCGCACGGCTCCTGGAAGCCCCCAACCCATTCATCCTGTTGATGGTCTTCGTTACTCCTTAGCGGCGGCAGCGGATGGAGACCAGGGTTTCCCTGAGGACGGTCCTTGCGAGGCTGGTCCCTCCAGGCGCCCTCGCAAGGTTGGTCCTACCAACGATCCTCGCGAGGCTGATCGTGCCACTCCTGGCAGGGCCCACGGTCATCCCAACGTCCTCCACCTTGTCCACTTCCTCGGTTGTAGCCCCGGTCATTGTGCTCAGGGCGTCGACCGAAGCGTCCATCTCAAATGGCCCTGAGCTCTTGACAATCGTTGGTGTTGTGGGTGCTCATGTTGTGGAAGGCGCAGAAGATATGGCTGCCCTTGGACGACTCGGGAACATCTCAGCCGCGCTTGGTGTCCGGTTCTGCCGCGAGTACGGCCACCCACTTGCGCTTCACGTCCTTGACCTTGGCCTTCTTCTCCTCTAGATCCGCAGCAGGGAGCTCGAGGAGGGAGAGACTCCCCTCCTCGGCTCATTCACACTTGGTTGCTATGTTGAACAGCTCCAAAGTCGTGCACAAGTCCTCATGGATGGCGAGCTCCTCCTTCATCTTGATGTCGCGGACACCGTCGGAAAACGCTGAGATGATGGCCTCGTCTGTCACCTTGGGGATCTTGGTACACGCTGTTGAAGCGCTGGATGTACTTCTACAGGGTCGGTGTGCCGTCGTAGCGAGGAGGAAGATCTGGCTTGAACTTGCCCGGCCAGACGATGCTATGCATCTCGGGGTGAAGGCGCAGCAAGCCACCGTGGCCACCTGGGCCCGTCGTGGAGGCGAAGCTTGACCTTGGTGTCCCTGCGCTGCCATGGCAAGTGGCGCATGGCCCTGCCGCAACAAGCGATCCTAACATGGCGTTACTGGAAGTGGTGGAGCATTTTCTTACGGACGGGGAATTTCTTGGCAACTTCTTTCTTCGTGTGCGGGCACATGCTACCTCTTTTAGCACTGCGTTGGTTTTCCCCGAAGAGGAAGGGATGATGCAGCAAAGTAGCGTAAGTATTTCCCTCAGTTTTTGAGAACCAAGGTATCAATCCAATAGGAGGCTATGCGCAAGTCCCTCGTACCTGCACAAAACAAATAAATCCTCGCAACCAACGCAAATAGGGGTTGTCAATCCCTATAGGGCCACTTACGAGAGTGAGATCTGATAGATATGATAAGATAATATTTTTGGTATTTTTATGATAAAGATGCAAAGTAAAATAAAAGCAAAGTAAATAGCAAAGTAAATAACTAAGTAGTAGGAGATTGATATGATAAAGATAGACCCGGGGGCCATAGGTTTCACTTGTGGCTTCTCTAGAGAGCATAAGTATTCTACGGTGGGTGAACAAATTACTGTTGAGCAATTGACAGAATTGAGCATAGTTATGAGAATATCTAGGTATGATCATGTATATAGGAATCACGTCCGAGACAAGCAGACCGACTCCTGCCTGCATCTACTACTATTACTCCACTCATCGACCGCTATCCAGCATGCATCTAGAGTATTAAGTTAAAAACAGAGTAACGCCTTAAGAAAGACGACATGATGTAGAGGGATAGACTCATGCAATATGAAGAAAACCCCATCTTATTATCCTTGATGGCAACAATACAATACGTGCCTTGCTGCCCTTACTGTCACCGGGAAAGGACACCGCAAGATTGAACCCAAAGCTAAGCACTTCTCCCATTGCAAGAAAGATCAATCTAGTAGGCCAAACCGAACTGATAATTTGAAAAGACTTGCAAAGATAACCAATCATACATAAAACAATTCAGAGAAGATTCAAATATTATTCATAGATAGACTTGATCATAAAACCACAATTCATCGGTCTCAACAAACACACCGCAAAAACAAGATTACATCGAATAGATCTCCACAAGAGAGGGGGAGAACATTGTATTGAGATCCAAAAAGAGAGAAGAAGCCATCTAGCTACTAACTATGGACCCGTAGGTCTGAAGTAAACTACTCACACTTCATCGGAGAGGCCATGGTGTTGATGTAGGAGCCCTCCGTGATCGATGCCGCCTCCGGCGGAGCCCCGGAACAGGCCCCAAGATGGGATCTCGTGGATACATAAAGTTACGGTGGTGGAATTAGGGTTTTGGCTCCTGTTCTGATCGTTTGGGGGTACGTGGATATATATTGGAGGAAGAAGTACGTCAGTGGAGCAACAGGGGGCCCACGAGGGTGGAGGGCACGCCCCCCTACCTAGGGTCCAAGTCTCCTGAGTTGTATCGGTGAGAAAATCACGTTCCCAAAGGTTTCATTCCGTTTGGACTCCGTTTGATATTCCTTTTCTTCGAAACCCTAAAACAGGCAAAAAAACATCAATTCTGGGCTGGGCCTCCAGTTAATAGGTTGGTCCCAAAAATAATATAAAAGTGGATAATAAAGCCCAATAATGTCCAAAAGAGTAGATAATGTAGCATGGAGCAATCAAAAATTATAGATACGTTGGAGATGTATCAAGCATCCCCAAGCTTAATTCCTGCTCGTCCTCGAGTAGGTAAATGATAAAAACAGAATTTTTGATGTGGAGTGCTACTTGGCATAATTTTAATGTAATTCTTCTTAAATTTGGTATGAATATTCAGATCCGAAAGATTCAATACAAAATTTCATATTGACATAAAAATGATAATACTTCAAGCATACTAACTAAGAAATTATGTCTTCTCAAAATAACATGGCCAAAGAAAGTTCATCCCTACAAAATCATATGGTTTAGTCATGTTTCATTTTCGTCACACAAGAATGCTATCATCATGCACAACCCCAATGACAAGCCAAGCAATTGTTTCATACTTTAGTAATCTCAAACCTATAAACTTTCACGCAATATATTAGCGTGAGCCAAGGACATAGCACTATAGGTGGAATAGAATATAATGAGGGGGGTTATGTGGAGAAGACAAAAAAGGAGAAAGTCTCACATCAATGAGGCTAATCAATGGGCTATGGAGATGCCCACCGATTGATGTTAATACAAGGAGTAGGGATTGCCATGCAACGGATGCACTAGAGCTATAAATGTATGAAAGCTCAACAAAAGAAACTAGTGGGTGTGCATCCAACTTGCTTGCTCACGAAGACCTAGGGCAGTTGAGGAGGCCCATTGTTGGAATATACAAGCCAAGTTCTATAATGAAAAATTCCCACTAGTATATGAAAGTGATAACATGAGAGACTCTCTACTATGAAGATCAAGGTGCTACTTTGAAGCACAAGTGTGTCAAAGGGTAGTAGCATTGTCCCTTCTCTCTTTTTCTCTCATTTTTTTGGGGCCTTTTCTTTTTTTTCTTTTTTATTATGGCATTTCCTCCTTTTTTCTTTTTTTCTTTTTTTTATATTCCTCACTTGGGGCAATGCTCTAGAAAATGATGATCATCACACTTCTATTTATTTACAACTCAATGATTACAACTCGATACTAGAACAAAAGATGACTCTATATGAATGCCTCCGGCGGTGTACCAGGATATGCAATGAACCAAGAGTGACATGTATGAAAGAATTATGAACGGTGGCTTTGCCACAAATACTATGTCAACTACATGATCATCCTAAGCAATATGACAATGCTGAATGTGTCATGATAAACGGAATGATGGAAAGTTGCATGGCAATATATCTCGGAATGGCTATGGAAATGCCATAATAGGTAGGTTTGGTGGATGTTTTGAGGAAGATATAAGGAGGTTTATGTGTGAAAGAGTGTATCATATCACGGGGTTTGGATACACCGGCGAAGTTTGCGCCAACTCTCAATGTGAGAAAGGGCAATGCATGGTACCGAAGAGGCTAGCAAGGATGGAAGGGTGAGAGTGCGTATAATCCATGGACTCAACGTTAGTCATAAAGAACTCACATACTTATTGCAAAAATCTACAAGTCATCAAAAACCTCGGTACTACGCGCATGCTCCTAGGGGTATAGATTAGTAGGAAAAGACCATCGCTCGTCCCCGACCGCCACTCATAAGGAAGACAATCAAATGACACCTCATGTTTCAAATTTGTTGCATAACGTTTACCATACGTGCATGATACGGGACTTACAAACCTCAACACAAGTATTTCTCAATTTCACAACTACTCAACTAGCACGACTTTGATATTATTACCTCCATGTCTCAAAACAATCATCAAGCATCAAACTTCTCTTAGTATTCAACACACTCATAAGAAAGTTTTATTATTAATCTTGCATACCAAGCATATTAGGATTTTAAGAAAATTACCATGCTATTAAGACTCTCAAAATAATCTAAGTGAAGCATGAGAGATCAATAGTTTCTATAAAACAAATCCACCACCGTGCTCTAAAAGATATAAGTGAAGCACTAGAGCAAAATTATATAACTCAAAAGATATAAGCGAAGCACATAGAGTATTCTAACAAATTCCAAATCATGTATGGCTCTCTAAAAAGGTGTGTACAGCAAGGATGATTGTGGTAAACTAACAAGCAAAGACTCAAATAATACAATACACTCCAAGTAAAACACATATCATGTGGTAAATAAAAATATAGCTCCAAGTAAAGTTACCGATAGAAGTAGACGAAAGAGGGGATGCCTTCTGGGGCATACCCAAGCTTTAGCTTTTAGGTGTCCTTAGATTATCTTGGGGGTGCCATGGGCATCCCCAAGCTTAGGCTCTTGCCACTCCTTGTTCCGTAATCCATCAAATCTTTACCCAAAAATTGAAAACTTCACAACACAAAACTTAAAGTAGAAAACTCGTGAGCTCCGTTAGCGAAAGAAAACAAAAGACCACTTCAAGGTACTGTAATGAACTCATTATTTATTTATATGGGTGTTATACCTACTGTATTCCAACTTCTCTATGGTTCATAAACTATTTTACTAGCCATAGATTCATCAAAATAAGCAAACAACACACGCAAAACAGAATCTGTCAAAAACAGAACAGTCTGTAGTAATCTGTAGCTAGCGCAACATCTGAAACACCAAAAATTCTAAAATAAATTGCTGGACGTGAGGAATTTATCTATTAATCATCTTCAAAAATAATTAACTAAATATCACTTTCCAAATAAAAATGACAGCAGTTCTCGTGAGCGCTAAAGTTTCTGTTTTTTACAGCAAGTTCAACAAGACTTTCCCCAAGTCTTCCCAGCGGTTCTACTTGGCACAAACACTAATTAAACACAAAAAACACAACCAAAACAGAGGCTAAATAATTTATTTATTACTAAGAAGGATAAAAAAGCAAGGAATAAAAATAAAATTGGGTTGCCTCCCAACAAGCGCTATCGTTTAACGCCCCTAGCTAGGCATAACAAGCACGAATAGATCTAGGTATTGCCATCTTTGGTAGGCAATCCATAAGTGGCTCTCATAATAGATTCATAAGGTAATTTAATTTTATTTCTAGTAAAGTGTTCCATGCCTTTCCTTAACGGAAATTGGAATCTAATATTTCCTTCCTTCATATCAATAATTGCACCAATCGTTCTAAGGAAAGGTCGACCAAGAATAATAGGACATGAAGGATTGCAATCTATGTCAAGAACAATAAAATCTACGGGCACATAATTCCTATTTGCAACAATAAGAACATCATTAATTCTTCCCATAGTTTTCTTAATAGTGGAATCCGCAAGGTGCAAGTTTAGAGAGCAATCATCAAAATCACGGAAACCTAACAAATCACACAAAGTCTTTGGAATCGTGGAAACACTAGCACCCAAATCACATAAAGCATAGCATTCATGATATTTAATTTCAATTTTAATAGTTGGTTCTCACTCATCATAAAGTTTTCTATGGATAGAAACTTCCAATTCAAGTTTTTCTTCATAAGATTGCATCAAGGCATCAATGATATGTTTAGTAAATGCTTTATTTTGACTATAAGCATGAGGAGAATTTGGCACGGATTGCAAAAAGGAAATACAATCAATCAAAGAGCAATTCTCATTGTTAAATTCCTTGAAATCCATAATAGTGGTTTTAGCAACATCTAGGGTTCTAATTCCTTCAATCCCACTTTTATCAAATTTAGCATCAAGATCAACAAATTCCGAATTCTTGGAATGCCTTCTAGGTAAAGGTGGATCATGTTCAGTCCCATAATTATCAATATTCATATTGCAAAACAAAGATTTAATAGGGGACACATCAATAACTTTTATATATTCATCATTATTTTCATAGGAACTAGAAGAACACGCTTTTATAAAGGCATCTTTCTTAGCACGCATCCTAGCGGTTATTTCTTTGCACTCGTCAATGGAAATTCTCATGGCTTTGAGAGACTCATTGATATCATGCTTAGGAGGAATAGATCTAAGTTTCAAAGAATCAACATCAAGAGCAATTCTATCAACGTTCCTAGCCAAATCATCAATCTTAAGCAATTTTTCTTCAATCATAGCATTAAAATTCTTTTGTGAAGTAGTAAATTCTTTAATATTAGAATCAAAATCAGAGGGCATCTTATTATAATTTCCATAAGAATTTTTGTAGGAATTACCATAATTATTAGAGGGATTACTAGGATAAGGCCTAGGATAGAAATTTCCTCTATACGCATTATTACCAAAATTGTTCCTACCAACAAAATTCACATCCATAGATTCATTATTATTCTCAATTAAAGTAGACAAGGGCATATCATTAGGATCAGAAGAACACTCTTATTAGCAAATAATTTCATAAGTTCATCCATCTTTCCAGTCAAAACATTAATTTCTTCTATCGCATGCACCTTTTTATTAGTAGATCTTTCAGTATGCCATTGAGAATAATTAACCATAATATTATCTAGGAGTTTAGTAGCTTCTCCTAAGGTGATTTCCATAAAAGTGCCTCCCGCGGCCGAATATAAAAGACTTCTAGAAGCAAAATTCAATCCGGCATAAAAATTTTGTATAATCATCCATAAATTTAAACCATGAGTAGGGTAATTACGTATCATTAATTTCATTCTCTCCCAAGCTTGTGCAACATGTTCATAATCAAGTTGATTAAAGTTCATAATATCGTTTCTAAGAGAGATGATCTTAGCGGGAGGAAAATACTTAGAGATAAAAGCATCTTTGCACTTATTCCATGAATCAATACTATTCTTAGGCAAAGACGAAAACCAAGCTTTAGCACGATCTCTAAGCGAAAAAGGAAATAGCTTTAATTTAACAATATCAGTATCCACATCTTTCTTCTGTTGCATGTCAAAAAAATCAACGAAGCTATTAAGATGGGTAGCGGCATCTTCACTAGGAAGGCCGAAGAACGGATCTTTCATGACAAGATTCAGCAAAGTAGTATTAATTTCACAAGATTCAGCATCGGTAAGAGGAGCAATCAGAGTGCTAATAAAATCATTGTTGATGGTACTGGTGAAGTCACACAATTTAGTATTATCTTGAGCCATCGCGAGAAACAAGCAAACTAACACACAAGTAAACAAAAAGCAAGCGGACAAAAAGGGCAAATAGAGAAATAGAGGGAGGATAGAGAGAGAGAGGGCGAATAAAAAGGCAAGGGTGAATTGGGGGGGAGAGGAAAACGAGAGGCAAATGGAAAATAATGTAATGCGGGAGATAAGGGTATGTGATGGGTACTTGGTATGTTGACTTTTGCGTAGACCTCCCCGACAATGGCGCCAGAAATCCTTCTTGCTACCTCTTTTAGCACTGCGTTGGTTTTCCCCGAACAGGAAGGGATGATGCAGCAAAGTAGCGCAAGTATTTCCCTCAGTTTTTGAGAACCAAGGTATCAATCTAGTAGGAGGCTACGCGCGAGTCCCTCGTACCTGCACAAAACAAATAAATCCTCGCAACCAACGCAAATAGGGGTTGTCAATCCCTATAGGGCCACTTATGAGAGTGAGATCTGATAGATATGATAAGATAATATTTTTGGTATTTTTATGATAAAGATGCAAAGTAAAATAAAAGCAAAGTAAATAGAAAAGTAAATAACTAAGTAGTAGGAGATTGATATGATAAAGATAGACCCGGGGGCCATAGGTTTCACTTGTGGCTTCTCTAGAGAGCATAAGTATTCTACGGTGGGTGAACAAATTACTATTGAGCAATTGACAGAATTGAGCATAGTTATGAGAATATCTAGGTATGATCATGTATATAGGCATCACGTCCGAGACAAGTAGACCGACTCCTGCCTGCATCTACTACTATTACTCCACTCATCGACCGCTATCCAGCATGCATCTAGAGTATTAAGTTAAAAACAGAGTAACGCCTTAAGCAAGATGACATGATGTAGAGGGATAGACTCATGCAATATGAAGAAAACCCCATCTTGTTATCCTCGATGGCAACAATACAATATGTGCCTTGCTGTCCTTACTGCCACCAGGAAAGGACACCGCAAGATTGAACCCAAACTAAGCACTTCTCCCATTGCAAGAAAGATCAATCTAGTAGGCCAAACCAAACTGATAATTCGAAGAGACTTCCAAAGATAACCAATCATACATAAAAGAATTCAGAGAAGATTCAAATATTATTCATAGATAGACTTGATCATAAACCCACAATTCCTCGGTCTCAACAAACACACCGCAAAAAGAAGATTACATCGAATAGATCTCCACAAGAGAGGGCGAGAACATTGTATTGAGATCCAAAAAGAGAGAAGAAGCCATCTAGCTACTAACTATGGACCCGTAGGTCTGAAGTAAACTACTCAGACTTCATCGGAGAGGCTATGGTGTTGATGTAGAAGCCCTCCGTGATCGATGCCGCCTCCGGCGGAGCTCCAGAACAGGCCCCAAGATGGGATCTCGTGGATACAGAAAGTTACGGCGGTGGAATTAGGGTTTTGGCTCCTGTTCTGATCGTTTGGGGGTACGTGGATATATATAGGAGGAAGAAGTACGTCGATGGAGCAACAGGGGGCCCACGAGGGTGGAGAGCGCGCCTGGGGGGCAGGCGCGCCCCCCGACCTCGTTGCCTCCTGTTGATTGGCTTGACGTAGGGTCCAAGTCTCATGAGTTGTATTCGGTGAGAAAATCACGTTCCCGAAGGTTTCATTCCGTTTGGACTCCGTTTGATATTCCTTTTCTTCGAAACCCTCAAACAGGCAAAAAACAGCAATTCTGGGCTCGGCCTCCGGTTAATAGGTTAGTCCCAAAAATAATATAGAATTGGATAATAAAGCCCAATAATGTCCAAAACATTAGATAATATAGCATGGAGCAATCAAAAATTATAGATACGTTGGAGACGTATCAGCACACGGCACGGTGAATCGCGTCGCGGAACCGCACATCTTGGAGCGAGGACGTCGTCTTGACGCGGAGGAGGCGTAGGCGCTCCATGAGCCATGCGTCTCGGCACGAGGGCACCATCTTGTTGCGGAGGAGGCAGAGGCGCTCCGTGAGCCACATCACCCGCAGCCGAGGGCGGGCGAGGCAGTGAGAGGGATGGTGCAGGAGAGCCCCCGCGGCGCTGACGAGCTCGGCGATGCGGTCCAACCAGTCCTCGTAGAGGTCATTGACTGGGAGGTAGCGCAGGAGCTCGCGTGCCATGAGCAGCGCGGCCTGCGCGTCTGTGGGGGCTCGGCGAGCGTGAGACGATGTAACACCCATGATGCGGCTATATCTCCCACGTGTTGAGGCGTGACTTAGAGGCATAACCACATGGTGGTTTTGTCGCAAGTGGGGTAATCTTCACACAATCCCATGTACTGAATAAGAAAGGGATAAAGAGTTGGCTTACAATCGCCACTTCACACAAATAACAAGTTCAACATACATCATCCAGAGTACAATCAAAGGTCCGGCTATGGAACCAAAATAAAGGAAGACAACTGTAACACCCTCGATGCGACTATAGCTCCCACGTGTCGAGGCACGACTTAGAGACATAATCGCATTGAAGGCATATGTCGCAAGTTAGGCAATCTTCACAACATCCCATGTAATATGAATAATAAAGGGGAGATAACATAGTTGGCTTACACTCGCCACGTCAATCAAGTACATAAATAACATTACATCATCCATACACTCAAGGCCCGACTACGGCGCCAAAATAAAAGAGAACCCAACATGCGACACGGTCCCAATCACCCCCAACTGGGCACCACTACTGATCGTCGGGAAAGGAAACGTAGTATCGTTGAGAGTCTTCGTCGAACTCCCACTTGAGCTCATACACGTCTCCTGGAGCGGAATCATCAGGCCCTGCATCTGGTGTAATAGTAATCTGTGAGCCACAGGGACTCAGCAATCTCGCACCCTCGCGATCAAGACTATTCCAGCTTATAGGTATGGCAAGGTAAAATATGAGTGGAGCTGCAGCAAGCGACTAGCAAGTATGGTGGCTAACTTATTCGCAAAGGAGAGCGAGAAGAGGAGGCAAAGCACGAGCCAGAAGCTAGAGAACAACCTACGCAAACATTACTCCAACACCGTGTCCACTTCCCGGACTCCGCCGAGAAGAGGCCATCACGGTAACACACTCAGTTGATTCATTTTAATTTAATTAAGGTTCAAGTTATCTACAACCAGACATTAACAAATTCCCATCTGCCCATAACCGCGGGCACGGCTTTCAAAAGTTCAATCCCTGCAGGGGAGTCCCAACTTAGCCCATGACAAGCTCTCATGGTCAACGAAGGAATAGACCTCCTCCCAAGACATTCCGATCAGACTCGGTATCTCGGTAATTCAAGACAACTCCGACAATGGTAAAACAAGTCCAGCAACACCGCCCGCTGTGCCGACAAATCCTGATAGGAGCTGCACATATCTTGTTCTCAGGGCACACCGAATAAGCTAAGCGTACGGGAGCCAACGTAAGTTACCAAGGGACGGCCCCGCACGGTGCTCTAGGTTGGACCAACACTCAGAGGAGCACTGGCCCGGGGGGTAAAATAAGACGACCCTTGAGTCCGCGAAACCCAAGGGAAAAGGCTAGGAGGCAAATGGTAAAACCAAGGTTGGGCATTGCTGGAAAAGTTTTATTCAAGGCGGACTATCAAGGGGTTCCCATTATAACCCAACCGCGTAAGGAATGCAAAATCCAGGAACATAGCACCGATATGACGGAAACTAGGGCGGCAAGAGTGGAACAAAACACTAGGCGAGAGGCCGAGCCTTCCACCCTTCACCAAGTATATAGATGCATTAAGATAACTTAGCAATATAATGATATCCCAACAAGTAAATAAATGTTCCAACAAGGAACGGCCTCCAATCTTCACCTGCAACTAGCAACGCTATAAGAGGGGCTGAGCAAAGCGGTAACATAGCCAATCAACGGTTTGCTAGGACAATGGTGGGTTAGAGGTTTGACATGGCAATTTGGGAGGCTTGCAAGCAAGTGGTAGGCATCGTAGCAATGGCATAGCAAAAGAGCAAGCAAACTAGCATAGCAAAGATAGTAGTGATTTTAAGGGTATGATCATCTTGCCTGCACAGTTGTCAGAGTTGACTGGATCCTCGAAAGCAAAATCAACGGGCTCCTCGTTAGCGAACTCGTATCCCGGCTCTACCCAAACAAGACAAACAAGCAACAAGGACACAATCAACCATGTGCAAGACCTAGCAATATGATGCAATGATGATATGCTATGCGGGATGCGATGCGGGATACAAAATGCAAGATATGACAGGAAATGCATGAACCTGGCCTCAACTTGGAAAACCAAATGTTCCACTGGAAAGATGAGATGAAATCGCTTGAAAATGATATAAAGAACGCCGGAATCGGAGTTACGGTTTGGAAATGGCAAGCGATTCAAAATTGACACCGGTCTGCGATTTACAGCAAGTAGGCATCTAAATGCAATGAGATGAACATGCTACAGCACCCAAACATGACAACAAAATACATGGCAGGGATGCACACAAGATGCTTAACAAAAGACTAGCACTGAGCTATGGCCAATTCATCCATTAACAGGTTCAAACAAGCATGGCAAAAACGCAAATGGTAAACAGATCTCAGACTTAGTGAAATGAACACTTGTCTGAAATTTCAGATCATGAAGCCCTCTTCGGAGCAACAAAACAACATGCTACAGGACCTGAACATGACAAAGAAATACATGGCATGGAGCTACTCAACAAGATTAACAAAAGTCCCTTAGTGACCTTGAGCCAAAAGGGATCACAAAATATACTAACAAGCACACGAACATATCTAAAACATAATCAGTTTTCAGACTTTGTGAAAACTGGGACATGCTGAAACATAACTCACGAAGGCATGTTTACGAGCTCGATGCACTCACCACGGTGCAATTCATGGCAAGACAATCATACATACCTAAATAAGGCACAAAATACAAGCTAGAAATGGCAAGAACAATGGCATAGCATGCACGGATCAACTACAATAACATCGGCAAAATCGCAAACAAGTTGACGATCTGCCCAGATTCACAACGAAGCAAAAGTAGAGCTCGATTGACTCAAGCTAGGGTGCTCCATAATTGCAAGAAAAGACATGGATGGATATAGCACTACAAGATTAACAAAACTCCCTTACTGATCATCCTCAAAAGAGGCACGGATCACTAGGAAACAACATGAACATATGGCATCATGAACTAAATAATCCCAGACTTAGTGAAAACTACGAAGTCCCTGAAAACAGATTTACCGGGTGCCTCACTTTGCAAGCTTGCACAAGTCACCACACACATCCTAAAAATGCATGGGTTGCACCTCTGGAAATATAACAAGATGCTTAACAAAACATATGAAGGACTCACAGGCATATCATGCACACAACAATCATGGCAAAAATGACAAAAGTCTAAGATGAACTAGCAGATCTGACAAATAACTCATCAAGCCTCTTACTAGCAGCATTTCGGGCATCAAGATGAACTCAAATGAAAATGATGCAATGTAATGAAATTATGTACTCGTCGAGGCGAACATTTCGATATACTATATGTCCAAATCGGAGCTACGGATGCGGAGATATCACAGGTTAAAGTATGCATAAAAATTAGGGTTCGGGGGACAAAAGTCAACCGGGGGATCCTCAGATCCAGATCTGGACAGCGCGGAAATCGAGGTCGCTGGATTTCCTGTTCACCGCCGGAGAAGTGGAGGCAGCCGGCGAGGTCGGGGTGGGATCCGGCCGGAGAAGTGGAGGCGGTGGCCGGAGCTCGGGGAACGAGGCGGCGGCGGTGGGCGACCGAGGCGGCGGCGGCCGGTGGCGGCGAGGGGCGGACGCGGTGGTGCGGTGCGGCGGCGCCGGCCACCGGAGATGGCGCACGGCAGCGGGGCGGCCGGGCTCGATGAAGACGGCGGCGGCTCGCGGTAGGAGGCGGCGCAGGCGGCTCGGGCCCTCGGGGGCTCTCCCCGGGCCGAGCGGGCCGCGGCAGGAGGCGGACGGCGGCGGCCATGTGGCGGCGAGCCACTGGCTGCGGGCAGCGGCGGGAGAGATCTAGACGTTGTTCGGCTCGTCCGGACACGTCCGGTGCGGCGGGGAGAGGATTTTTTTAGGGTTTGAGGAAGGGGGATCCGCGAATTTTTGGAGGGGGGTGTATATATAGGCATAGGGGGAGCTAGGAGAGTCCAAATGAGGTGCGGTTTTCGGCCACGCGATCGTGATCGAACGCTCTAGGACATGGAGCAGAGTTTGGTGGGTTTTGGGCCAACTTGGAGGGGTGTTGGGCTGCAACACACAAGAGGCCTTTTCGGTCCCTCGGTTAACCGTTGGAGTATCAAACGAAGTCCAAATGATACGAAACTTGACAGACGGTCTACCGGTAGTAAACCAAGGCCGCATGACAAGTCTTGGTCCAATCCGGAAATGTTTAACCCCCACACATGAAAGAAAGGTAGAAATGACCACCGGAGGAGAATGAAGCGCCGGAATGCAAAACGGAAAACGGGGAAAATGCTCGGATGCATGAGACAAGCACGTATGCGAATGAAATGCACATGATGACATGATATGCAATGCATGACACGCAAGCAATGACAAGGCAACAACAGCGAATAACTGGACGACACCTGGCACATCGGTCTCGGGGCGTTACAACAACCCCAAATGCTAGATCCCCGATCGTCCCAACTGGGCACCACTACTGGTCAACCGGAAAAGACACAACACAATGATCAAGATCTTCATCGAGCTCCCACTTGAGCTCGGTATCATCACCTGCACTGGTATCATCGTCACCTGCAACTATTTGGAAGTATCTGTGAGTCACGAGGACTCAGCAATCTCACACCCGCGAGATCAAGACTATTTAATCTTATGGGTAGGATAGGGTAATGAGGTGGAGCTGCAGCAAGCGCTAAGAAAATATGGTGGCTAACATACGCAAATAAGAGCGAGAAGAGAAGCAACACAACGGTCGTGAAGCTAGAAGTGATCAAGAAGTGATCCTGAAACTACTTATGCACAACCATAACACAAGAACCGTGTTCACTTCTCGGACTCCGCCGAAAAGAGACCATCATGGCTACAGACACGGTTGATGCATTTTAATTAAGTCAAGTGTCAAGTTCTCTACAACCGGACATTAACAAATTCCCATCTGCCACATAACTGCGGGCACGGCTCTCGAAAGTTTATACCCTACAGGGGTGACCCAACTTAGCCCATCACAAGCTCTCACGGTCAACGAAGGATATTCCTTCTCCCGGGAAGACCCGATCAGTCTCGGAATCCCGGTTACAAGACATTTCGACAATGCTAAAACAAGACCAGCAAGACCGCCCGATGTGCCGACAATCCCGATAGGAGTTGCACATATCTCGTTGTCAGGGCAACACCGATGAGCACTCCGTACAACTAAAACCAGCCCTCAAGTTTCCTCGAGGTGGCGCTGCAAAGGACTCTAGTTCGTACCAACACTTAGAGAAGCACTGGCCCGGGGGGTTAAAATAAAGATGACCCTCGGGAGCGCGACTCCCAAGTAAAAAGTATAGGTGGTGGTGAGGCAAATGGTAAAACCAAGGTTGGGCCTTGCTGGAGGAGTTTTATTCAAAGTGAACTGTCAAGGGTTCCCATAACACCCAACCGCATAAGGAACGCAAAATCAAGGAACAGAACACCGGTATGATGGAAACTAGGGCGGCAAGAGTGGAACAAAACACCAGGCATAAGGCCGAGCCTTCCACCCTTTACCAAGTATATAGATGCATTAATTAAATAAGAGATATTGTGATATCCCAACATATCCATGTTCCAACATGGAACAAACTTCAGCTTCACCTGCAATTAGCAATGCTATAAGAGGGGCTGAGCAAAAGCGGTAACATAGCCAAACAACGGTTCGCTAGGAAGGTGGGTTAGAGGCTTGACATGGCAATATGGGAGGCATGATATAACAAGTGATAGGTAGCATGACATAGCGGTAGAATGAACAACTAGCAGGCAAAGATAGAAGTGATTTCGAGGGCATGGTCATCTTGCCTGAGATCCCGCAAGGAAGAAGAAACAATCCATGAAGAAGGCAAACGGACGTAGTCGAACGGATCCTCACAACTCCGGAACAAAACCGAAGCTAATGAGAGAAGCAACCCGGAAAGAAGCAAACAACATAGTAAACCAACAAGCATAAACATGGCATGATGCACAACCAATTATGATGCATGTCCGGTTTAATGAGGCATGACATGGAAAAGTGCACAAACAATACTACAAATCAAGTGGAGCTCAATATGCAACAAGTTGCGTATTGACGAAACACCACATCAATTATTTAGTTCTCTCTCGTTTATGTACTCAACAAAATTAAATGTTATTAAACATGACAAGAGGTGAAGCATATGAAAACCACACATTTAAGCAAGTTTAAATGAGGCCGGAAACAACAACAACAACAACAATTGCAGAAAAATCCTCATATGCATATTTCGAATTAGCTACTGGTATGCTCTAAACATAATTTAGAGTTGGTAAACATGCAAAGTAAGTACACCATGTGAAACTAGGCATTTTTCTACCCATTTACATATATAATTTATTTTAAACCAAGCTACGGTTAATTAGTTATGAAAAAAATTAGCATGGCATTATGCAAATTAAATCAAACAACATTTTAAACATTTTTAACATAGATGAAAGTAGCATATTACGAAACTAGACAAAATTCTAAGCATTTTTCATGTATAAATTATTTTAATCTGATGCACGGTTGTGGAGTTCTTATATGCATGAACGTGAAGGACTTTTCTGCAAAACGGTAAAACTCTGGATAAATAGACAAACTCGGCCAGACAGAAAAAAAACACTACGCAGGCCGAAACAATAGGCTGGCCCAACAGTGGGAACAAAAGAGGAGGGCACGCGGGGTGGCCTCACCATGGGCCATGGCCCCGTCGGTGATGTTGGGCTTGAGCACGATGCGGGGCTGGGCCTCGCGGGGCACACGCTTCAGAGGCGAGGTACTATTGCGACCGGGCCCACGCGCAGGAGCGCAGTCAACGGCGATGCGACGCGCGGTCGTCCTCCTGCTCGAAGCAGAGGCAGGAACAGGCGCAGCGGCGGCGGTGAACTAGGCGAAGGCAGCAGGTCCAAGAGGTTGGGGACGGGCGCCGGAGGCCGGAGCAGACCAGATCCAGGTGTGGCGGCCCCATTTCCGGTGATGGTCGACAGATCCGGCGAGGGTGAAGCAGATCGGCGGTGACGCTCCACGGGATTCCTGGCAGAGAGAGAATGACGGAGGGAGAGGTTAGAGAGAGTTCGGGAAGGAGGAAGGAGGGTGCGGGGTCGCTGGGTACTCATCTCCGGCGATGACGGCGGCAGATGCCTTCGTCCAGAGGGCGGCGACGAGCGCTCCCGATCCCATCAGGATCGAGCGAGAGGGTGCGGGAGGTGGGAGGAGCGGGGCGGCTCGACCGCCTGTTGGGCGGTGGTGGGCCTGATTCGGCCCGCGATGGGCTCGCGATGGGCTCCGGCGGGCCCTGCACAGTGGGAGGCATGGGGAGAATGCGGGGAAGGTGATGTGGAGGCACCCGATAGGCCGGGGCGACTCCTTAGGTGGCGGCGCGGCCAAACAGTCGGCGCCAAGTGGTGGGAGGGCAGCTGGGGAGGACCTGGCGGTGACAAGTGGCTGCAGCGGAGCGGGCAGGCGCGGAAATTGAGGAGGGTTGGTGGCTGCAGGTAGGTGGAGACTAGGGGATGCCAAATAGGAAGGAGGGTGTCCATTTATAGGTAGGATTACGGTTTGAGGGGGTTTAGGGGTGTTTCATCTGTTTTTGGACCATTCGATCATCATCGGACGGCCCGGGGCAGAGGGGTAGGTAGGTGGGCTAGAAGGACTGTGTAGAGGGGCTTGGGCTGAGAGAAGAGAAGAGAGAGGCCCGATGAATGTTTCCGGAGACCGAAAACGTCCGATGATAGACCGGCTATAATGCCGCTATTTAAAAACATTATAACTGAGCACTTCCGCTACTCTCTCACGCCCCTAGCTGTTTTAGCCGTTAGATCTCGCGATGTGGGCATTTTTGGTCGTTGGATGTGCCTTAGTGCTACAGTTTCCGGGATGCTACTCCAAAAGCAAAACCGGAGCACTATGGTTTACTGGGCTAGAAAGAGGCCAGGTAAGCCCATTGGGCTGTCAGTGCGCATGGACCCCGTGAGACGACCCAATCCAACTACCCTCCATGCTAAATCGTTCGCTCCCATCCTGACCTCTCCTCTCCCGTTGGCGGCTTCAACCCTTCTCTGATCGCGCTAACTGCGGCGGTGACTGACACTGGGCGATGCGGATGCCCAAACCCTCCCTGAAACCATCTTCTTCGCCCCATCCAAACCCAGCGGGCTAGCCTTCCTCCTCCGCGACGATGCAGATTGATGCTACGGCAGAGTTCCATCTTCCTTATTGGTCCCGACACTGCCCCTTCACCTTTTGCGTCGCGTGTGCTCGCGTGGGATGGCGGCGTGTCCAGATCAGCGCACAGCTCAGCCGATGCGACGCGGCGTGACACCTCCGTCACCCTCACCATGTTCGCCTTGCCTTATTCACCACTCTGCGTCTGTAACAACCTTGCGGTTTTGCAGGTAATCCGTTTCTACCCATCTTCTATCTCCCCTATCATTGTCTAATGATATTGCTCTCCCTCTCCATTCGAATGCTCCTTTCTCTTTCTTGCTAAATCTCTTGATTTACTGATGCAAGTTTTTGTACCGATAAGTATGATAGTCTGCAGGGATTGTGCATCTAGGAAGAATTATATATGTACAGGCGGAATAATAAAATCAGTAAAATGACAGTTCCAAATTTCTCCTGGAATAAAGTGAGAAGAAATGATGTAATGTATCTAAGATCCATCGGAACTATTCAGTTTTAATATTTGGATCATTGGATTTACGAATATATGAGACATTTGAATTAAGAGATGGAGGATCTGATTGCGTTGTCAAAGGTGTTCTCAAGGTAAGTTCACTAACCATCTTTCTATTCAGAGTGAAGGTGTGCCCATAGTTATAATATGTCGCCGTTTGTACATTTTAATTTAATATAGATGAAATTTTGATAATGACAAGTCGTCATAGCTGTGAGTGGTTTCTTAGAACTTCTGGTATGCTGTTTTTTTGTATTATAACTAGCGCATATCTGTGTTTTTATTAGGTGGATATCACAATTTACTGAAGAAAGGTGTCATCTTTCTCTGTGGATAGGGTCACATTAATCTTATTGGCCAGTACTGATTGGGAAGGTATGTATCTCAAGCTCTCAACAAACATATACTTATTTTTTCTTGATATTGTGCTGACATAAAAGATATGTTATGTCACGGGATCCATCTGAGCAGTTTCGCATTGATAACTTCATAGTAGAACAACTTGATGTGTCATTGTGCAACCAAAAGGACTCCGCCGACCTTTGTGTCAAACGTCGAAGACCTCTAGGTACTGCTCTCTCTTTTATCATGATCGATTATTCTGACATGCCTTCTTGTTTGCTTTCATCCACAATATTATTGGATAAAACCTCTCACATGCCTACTCTGAGATATAATTTGCTCTATTGATGCACGGAGTGAATCTGATTTAGACCAACATTGTAGCAAATCAAATTAACTGACATGATATCATGTGTGTTTATCTTTCCTGACAAATACAATGTACATAGAAATGAGATACTCTTGTTGTAACTTGCTTCTATTCTTGCGACTTAGGTCTGTTTCGTCTTTTCTTTTGTAGAGATACTGTTCAGACTAGAGGATCATGCTTTCAGTATACCAATTTATTTTCATTACTACCTTGCATCACCAACTACCCACAAAAAAATTCATAAACATAACAAGGTTGTGGCAGATCTTCCTATTCATAGGGGATATTGCTCAATGCTCTTCCTTTAAACTCATTTGTGTGTGAACCAAAGAACACAAATTTCTCATGATTCTAAGTAGTTTTTTACAGTAAATTGCTGATTTATTTATCTGCCTTTACATTTGTGATCAATGTTTCTTCTAGCATGTCGCTTTGTCGCACCAACAAGTGCATGGCTTTTATCCTGTGATAGCCCAAAATTAGCAAACGTTGCACTATCTTAGTCACTGAAAGTTTAGATGGATCTCCCCATGCTAATTTGTAGTATGAATTTGCACTTCACGTGATTAGATGGGCCTAAAGACTGTAAATTTCAAACACAGAGTTGCATCCATGTTGTTGTTATGTACACTAAAATTAAGGTTGAATTCGATTATAAGCACGCAGATGGTGTACTTTGTTATTACCAGTTAAGGTCTTGGTTTTTTTATTATCATTGCTCCATTAAATTTAGTTTGACTTTTTGTCGTTCTACCTATCCCACTTCTGACATTGCTAGAACCTACACTCCTGGCCTCCTCCATTACCAACACTATAGCACATATGCAAATAACATAAGTTGACAAACTCCAACTTGATAATCCAGATTATATAGTCACCATACTGAGGACTGTGTTCCTCCAAATTTAGAAGAAAAAAAAGAATTGTTGTTCAATCTGCTATATACAAAACAATAAGTAGTTTCTAATTGCTCGTCCAAAATAGACAGTCAATTTGTAGTATGCTTCAGTTCTAAAAAAACATTTTTAGCCTGCAGGTTACTTCCGCAAGAAAATTAGTCCGTCATTTAAATGATTTTTATATTTTTTTGAGTTCATAAACTACTTCCATCTGGAAGGGAGATTTCTTCCTTTGGTGACCGTTAGTTTGAATTTGAGAAAATATATATACACAGATCTAGGTGGGTACAAGTTATTTTTATCATCTAACACTGTTCAACATTGACCAGTTTTCAGTGTGTTATTTAATTTTGTGCTAAATAGAGTAAAAAGAAGAAGGTTTACCTTTGATTTTAGTTTTTTGTGCTACTTGTGTTGCTAAATTAGTTCCACTACGTTAGCGATTATAATCCATATCGCAATTATATTACCAATTCGATCATTGTTCATGGGCACTATGAGGGCCCGAGGCACTTTCACATATTAGTTTGAGAGAAACTATGTTTCACCTTGGGAGATAGTCCATGGATTTTATTTTATTTTTGGATCTTGCATCTGCCATTATTTGGTAAAATTCTTCATTCGATAATAGTTTTACTTGCATTTTGTTCTGAGCAAGTGTAGTGTCTTCGGTATACCTTTGTATCATCTGTTGTCCAGTTATTGCAGGTTTGATGCGTTAATTCTCTGCTGGTACGAGCACACTAAAGTTGTTACTTTTTTTGGTAAGGCCAAAGCGTTCCTGGAAGTACAACAGAAGGGCTTGCCTTTCCAGACGAGAAAAAATGACAGAGCTCTCTTACCTTAAGATGTTATCTTTGTACTGGTCTGTTCAGAAAGAAGAAGTAACGATCAGTGCCATTTTCATATATGTATGGACTCAATGAAATTATAGGTGCCATATCGTGATTTCGACCACCACAGAGTTATTATGTGGCTTGGATCTGGGTAGTAATCATGCTTTCAGACATTTATAAATACCAACCTTTCCATTGTAAAAAGGGACGGGCGCAGCCACGCGCGCCTTCAGTGATCTAGTATGTTTAACGGTTGGGCTATCAAACGAGCTCCGAATGCGACGAAAATTGACAGGCTGTTTATCTACATTGTACTAAGACCGCATGCCAACTTTCAACCCATTCCGAGAACACTTTTATGCCACTTATAAAAAAATATTTCGGAGGTGCCTCGGGCGCGTGCAAGTGTGTCTGGGCTCAGAACGGACAACGGACGGAACTGGGGAACCCGGACGGATGCATGTTTTGAAAACATGAAGATGCAATGCGGATGATGACATGGCAAAAATTCAACACGCAAACGAATGACAAGGCAACAACAGCGAAGAACTAGAAGACATCTGGCGCATCAGTCTTGGGGCGTCACAACACTCCTCCACTTACAAGAGAGGTTGAACAAATTGAATGAAAGAGTACAACGAAGATGAACAAAGTTGAAAACTGTCGGATTTCAGGTTCCGGCAGACCCTTAAGGTTCGAACACTGGGGTGCGCGCGGAGATTACGCCTTCTACCTCTCCGTCTCGCAAGGATCTAAACTAACGAAAGAACAGCGCAAGAGACATAGGGTTTATACTAGTTCGGGCCACCGTTGTGGTGTAATACCCTACTCTAGTTTGTGGTGGGTGGATTGCCTCTTGGGGCTGATGATGATGAACAATACAAGGAAGAACAGCCTCGCGAGGGTCTGTTCTTGAATGGGGCGATGAACTGCTAGGAGGAGTTCAGCTGCCCTTCTCTCTCTCTCTCCCTTTCTTCTTAGCCAATCGACTCCCCCCTTTGCTGTGCGGGTGGCTAGTCCTATTTATAGAGGCCCTGGTCCTCTTCCCAAATATTGAGCGGGAAGGGAGCCAACAATGGCGGGCTAATTTGAAGGGGGACAGCAAGTATCAACTATCCTGACAAAAGCAATCTTCGCCTGCGCAAAGCTCTGGTGATGACGCCGTCTTGGGCTCCATGGTGACCTCCGTCTCGTAATCCTTCTGGTCTTGGTCTTGTTGCACCGAAATGGCAACATTTGCCTGATGCCTCCGTACTCCGTGGCTGCGCTTGCCCCCTTTGCACCAAAGAGGAAAGGAGGACGCTACGCGGGCTGGCACCAGCCTGGCGCCCCGCGTCGTCATGGCTTGCGTCACGGGCACCTCGCGAGGTACCCCGCCTTGATCTCTCCGCCTCCTCGCGAGCCAGCCTGACGAGGCCGTGCCTGAGGAAGGTCCGTGTCGTCCGCCCCGCGAGGCTTGGCCCCTCGCGAGGGTCTTGAGTCTTGTGTTGATGAAGATGGGCCGTGCTGGGGCCCCCTTGAGCCACGCCGCAGGCCGCAGGCAGGCAAGTCTAGGGACCCCCATTCCCAGAACGCCGACAGTAGCCCCCGGGCCCAAGGCGCGCCCAGACTTGGCCGTGCTGAGAGGTGAAAGGGCAAGGGCGAAGCTCCGCGGGCCCTAACAGCCTGCGGCCTTGGGCGCCGCGTGGCTGTTGATTGCACGCAAGTGCTTCAGCAACTGCGTAGGTTGATAAGGGAGCGGCGTATGCCCAGACTTTGCTTTTTGCTTTCTCCAGTTGCTGCTCAGATCATCTTTCTTGCGCCTCCCCCTTCTTGCTCCAAATTTCCAGATCTACTCCGGCTACTTGACCTAGGAAGCCATGGCGCCTCGCCAGTCTCCGGCCGAAGCTTGGTACTCACCTGCCCTGGACTCGCCTAACGTGTCCAAGGCGGGCCTTGCCCGGCTGCGCCAGATGGCGGCGGCGTAGGGCATCAATGGGGCGCAGGTGTTCAAGGCTGGCTCCGCCACCCCTGAGGGCCGAGGGAGCACCTTTTATCCTCTCTTTGTAAGCTCCATTGTTGCGGGCCTGGTGCCTCCCTTCTCCGAGTTTTTCTTCTCTGTCCTCCGCCATTACAACTTGCAGGCTCTGCATCTCCACCCCAACTCCGTCCTTCTCCTGGCGATCTTCGCTTATTACTGTGAGGACCACGTAGGGGTGCAGCCCTCAGTGGCCTTGCCGCGCCACTACTTCTCCCTCCGGGTCTCTCGTAGTTCCCCTTCCGCGTGCGCGAGCTTCGTTGCGTATGGCGGCACCATTGCCATCTTGAATCCCGGGAAGAGGATTGAAGGCTTCAGGAGCAAGTGGGTCTTGGTAGATGCTGGGCGCATCCACCCTAGGTTGATCTTGCCCGCGGAGCAGCCCGCGAGCTCCAGCGACTGGTGCCGAGCGGAGCTCACGGATCCCCGCGCGAAACTGGTGTTGGAGAAGATGGATGCGGACCTGAGGCCGGTCAGCACGGCGGCGGCGAAGTTGACCAATGCGTTGTTGCTGAGGGAGTTCCTGGAGCACCAGCTGGCTCCACTCCGGTAGTACTCTCCTCCGATGTGGAGGCCTCATCCGAGCCCCGCGGCCTTGGGTGACGAAGATTTGGCCGCGGTCCTCCAATCTCTGGTCGGGGGTGAGGTGGCAAAGTTGGAGGGCGCTCCCAAGCCCTTGTTCCTTCACGACGATTGGGAGCAGGTGGTGAAGTCCATGCCCGTTTTCAACGGGGATGGGCTCGTGCCCGTGGCGGCTTCCGAGGGACTGGTGGACGTGCCCTCCGGTGACTCCAGCAAAGAGGAGGACGAAGAGGAGCGGGAAAAGGGGCCTGACTCCGAGGCGACCGACGGAGAGTCGAAGGCTCCCCTCCCCCGGCGCAGGCCCCGCAGTCTCCTCCTTTCTTCGAGCGATGATGACGAGGATGGAGATGAGCAGGTCGGCGGGAGCCTGCCCCTGATCCCGAAGAAGGACAGGACCGGGCTGATCTCCCTCGGGTCCGCCCCGGCCCCGAGGCAGTCTGCAGACATGCCTTCTGCTTCCGAGGTTGACCCTTCCAGTCGGCTGTCGGGCTTCAAGTTTGGCCGAAGGCTGCTCGAGCTCACCGGCGACGACCCGTAAGTGCCTGACCCTTGTCTTTATTTCTTGTTCCGCTGCCGAGGCTTGACGTTCGCATTTCTTGAATAGGCTGGCGCCCGCGGCGAAGAAGCCGAAGGGGGCTCCTGAGGCTCCATCCGCGGCAGCGCCGCCGCCTGTGGAGGAGGGTGACCGTGGTGCACGGGCCTCTCCTGCCCAGTCGTCCTCGCGAGGCCTGGCCGAGCTGGCTGGGGTGAGCTCAGCCCCCATGCCCCAAGTGACTCCTGCGGTGCCTTTGCCCACTGCCGCCACCACAGCCGCTGGGGCGCAGCAGGCTCCACCTCAGGACGCTGTGGTCTTGCCGTCGTCGTCTTCTTCCCCCGTTCCGCCGACTGTTGTTTCTCCAACCTCTCCTGCCGTCCTGGAGCGTGCTATTGCTGGACTGGACCGGCTGCGGCAGGATCTTCTCGCCGACCCTCGCCTGGTGGCCGGCGCTTGGAGCTTGCTTCAGGATGGGTTCGCTCCGACACCTCGATCCGGGCGGCGCTGGTTCAGGCCTCGACGGCCTGCGACGAGGAAAGGCAGGCCGTCCTTGAGACGAAGGCCGCTCGTGACTCAGCCCTGGGGGAGGTGGTTGAAGTCCGCAATCGTTGCAAGGCGCTGGAGGACGAGCTGCAAGACCTGCGGGACCAGCTCGCGAAAGAGGTTCGTCTGCGCCAGGAGCAAGAAGAAGGCATGAAGGCCCGCGAAGCGGCGATTGAGGGCCAAGAGGCCAAGCTCAAGAAGCGCCGTGTCCGCTTGGGTGCGCTGGGGGAGGAGTTGGAGGCGACGAAGGTCGAGCTGTACAAGAAGGCCCAGGTTCTTGCCAAGGATCGCGTGGCCTTCGCAGACATGGGGAAGAAGGCTCGTGCTTCGCTGAAGATGCTCTATGCCAGTGGCCTGGAGAGCCCACTGGCCGGCGCTGCCAAGTTGCTTCCCTTCCTGGTTCGTGCTCTTGAGGATGTCGCCCTTAGCCTTGGCCCCACAGCCGAGGCCGAGGCGCGTGTCCTGTATTCTGCTGCGCTAACGCGGGTCTTCACCCACATCTACCTTCGTGACCCCTGCGCCGACCTCGACAGCCTGTTGGAGCCAGTAAGCGGCGAGGGTGCTGCCGCCGCTGCCGAGGCCGTGAAGGGTCGCACTGAAGCTCTGCTGGGGAAGTTCCGGGCCTTCAGTACCGAGTCGAAGCAGGATGCCTCCGGTCCTGCCGCTCCATGAGGCGGGGCTGCCCGCGTTGCTCTACCGCCGCCAAGCGACTCCGCTACTGCTCCTGTCCTGCTTTTAATTCCTGCACATGCATCATGCCTCGGGGAGGCATTTAAACTTGCGTTTGGTGTTGAGACAGTATGGACTGTAATATTTGCTTTTAAGTTCCTTGAATTTTATGCTTTTCTTCCCTACTTGCTTGTGTTCTACGCCGGCAGAGCCCGGCCCCGCGCGTACCTCACCCAGCATTAGCCCCGACCGGAAACCAGGACGGGACCAAAGGAGTGAGGGGCTACAGAGACAGTTAGGCTCCTGAGTCGCGATGCTCAGGAGTCCCCCTTGGCGCACGAACAACAAGTAGGGAGGTGTGATGTAGGTGGATCGTCCGTTCTATGTCTGCAGAGCCCGACTCCGCGCGTACCTCACCCAGCATTAGCCCCGACCGGAAACCAGGACGGGACCAAAGGAGTGAGGGGCTACGGAGCCAGTTAGGCTCCTGAGTCGCGATGCTCAGGAGTCCCCCTTGACGCGCAAACAGCAAGTGATGAGGTGAGATGCAAGTGGAACCACCGTTCTACGTCTGCAGAGCCTGGCCCCGCGCGTGCCTCACCCAGCGCTAGCCTTTCGGAACTAGGGAGTGAGGGGCTACGGGACCAGTTAGGCCCCTGAGTCGCGATCCTCAGGGGTCCCCCTTGGTGCTCAAACGGCCTTCATACCTTGGCTCCGCTCGGGGAGAGACGCGCGGCGAACCAGGCCCGAGGGGCCTGGCTGGGTGGCGTACGTCTGGGCGTGACCCAGGCGCAGCCCCCGTGCCCAGCCCCCTCACGCGGCGCTCCCGGGGGAAGGCGTTGTGATGAGGCTAGACACTGAGCTCTGGGCTCCCTGAGGTTGTCGCGGCCCGGGGGCCACCCTCAGTTGTTTATCACCAGCGCGGAGCATAGCGCTTCCGCATGTGTATGGGCATAGCCACTCCTCGGCAGTGTCGTCAGCCAGCGCGGAGCATGGTGCTTCCACTGGTACGTGGGAGGGGGCCCCCTCCGGGAGGAGCCCCCGGGGCGTGTACAGCACCGCCCTGACACGTGGCCGGCACGGTAGGGCTAGGTGAGGTGTATCTGGGCACCCGTGAGCCAGCGCGGGACTCACGGGGCCCTACCTCTAGGCGGGTTGTGCCTGGCACTGGGCCTTATCTTGTGCTGTGTTCCTGCAAGTTTGGTTAGATACCGGCACTCTACGTCCTCGGGTCCCAGCCCTCGAGCTTGTCTTAGCCGTCGCTGGTACGCCAGGTCGCGATGCCGTGGACATAGCCAGAGGGTGAGGGCTGGAAAGCCAGTAAGAGCCCTAAGTCGCGATGCTTAGGTACCCCCCTTTAACGTGCAAGTGGTCGACATGGAGAAGAAGAGGTGCCGTGGACGGGCATCAAGTAATCAAGCATGACGGGAAAATGCATAGCCAGAAATAAACGCAAGGGAGATACATGCCGCTGGGCCTGGCCTGAGCGACTCGGGGATGATGCAGCCCGAGGGGCACTCCCAACAAAGCAAGCTAACGACATGAAATAAAAGGGATACATGCCGCTGGGCGGACCCACGCGGCCTGGGAATAATGCAGCCCTGGGGAGGGCGCTCCCAGCTGGAAATGAAACTTGTAAGATGTCACCTGAGGGTGTCGAGGGCGAAAGGGGTGTTGGTGTAGCAGACTCGGCGGGCTATGGAAGCCGATCCTCACGAGCCCCCAGGCCCAGGGGCCTCGGGAGGCTCCGGAGGCGCTGGTAGCCCTTCGCGAATCATCTCCATCTCCGCCAAGGCTGCGGAACGCCCGTCTTCTTGAGCCTCCATGACGCCCCTCATGAGGCGCTGGCACGTTGCAACCGCGCTCGGCAAGCCGTGAGGCATGCAAACGTAGCTGTGGGGCGGACCCCCGCAGCGCCCCACTCGCGAGGGCCAGAGGCGCCCCGTCGTAGCGACTTGGTTGAGCCCTGGTACATCGACGCAGACACGCAGCCTACCATCCTCGCTTGGGTGGGGAGCCACAGCCGGTAGATGGCGGCAACCCCTCATTATTCTTGATTCCTGTAGTTCTTGAATGACCTCGTCGACAAACTCCTGTGGGTCTGACCTTCCTTGCCTTGCTCCTTCTTGAGGGAAACGTGCTTCGTAACACGCCTCCATGTGGTGCCCAAGCGCCTCCCTCGTGACCTTGGCCAGGTCGGTGGCCCTCCAGTGGAGAGCCCCCGAGCCCTGCCCGAGGAGGGCGCCGGGCGCGCTTTCCTATGCGATGGAAGGAGGTTCCCCCTGGGTAGATGCGGGCCCTGAGGGGCCCGCCTCCCAAGGGGCTGGTCCGGATGACATCTTCTTCTTCTTGGGAGTGGTCTCGGGAAGCCTCCTACTTCCGCGATCCGGGTCTTCCAGGGACGCGGCCTGAAAGGCTCGCTCCAGGGAACACACTGCATCCTTCTCTTCACAGGGCACCGTCATGACTCCGCCACTTCCTGGCATCTTGAGGACGTTGTAGCCATGGTGAGTCACGGCCATGAACTTGGCCAGCGCTGGGTACCCGAGGATGGCGTTGTACGGCAGGCGGATGTGGGCGACGTCGAAGTCGATGAGCTCAGTGCGGTAGTTGTCGCATGCCCCGAAGGTGACAGGGAGGCGGACCTGCCCAATCGGGACCGTGGAGCCGTCGGTGATTCCGAAGAAGGGCCTGGTTGGCTGAAGCTGGTCGTAGGGCACTTGGAGATTGTTGAACGTTTCCACGGACAGAACGTTGAGCCCTGCCCCACCGTCGATGAGGGTCTTGGTGACCAGCACATTGCTGATGACTGGGGAGCAAAGCATCGGGAGGACCCCGGCTGTGGCCGCGCACTTGAGTTGATCCGCTGAGCTGAATGTGATGGAGCAGGCCGACCACCTGAGAGGGCGCGTTGCCTCAAGCCTGGGGAGGACTGCATTCACTTCACGGGCAAACTACTTGAAGATGCATTGTGAGGTTGGGGCTTGAGCTCCGCCCAGGATGCGGGCGATGGCGCGTGGCTCCTGGAAGCCCCCAGCCCCTTCGTCTTGGTGGCGGTCCTCGTTTCTCCTTGGCTGAGGCGGCAGTGGGGGGAGGCCTACGTGGCCCTGTGGGCGATCCTCATGAGGCTGATCCCTCCAGTCCCCCTCGCGAGGCAGGTCTCGCCAGCGATCCTCGCGAGGTTGATCGCGTTACCCTTGGCGCGGGCCGCGGTCTTCCCAGTGTCCTGCGTTTCTCCCTCCTCCTCGGCCATAGCCCCGATCGGCGCGTTCGGGACGATGGCTGATCCTTCCTTCTCGCACGGCGCGGAGTTCTTGTCATTCGTTGGTGTTGTGGGTGTGGAGGTCGTGGTACACACAGTACCGGCCGCCCCTGGAGGACTCAGGCAGATCTTTGCCCCGCTTGGTGTCTGGTTCTACCGCGAGCACGACATCCCCCTTGCGCTTCACGTCCTTGGCCTTGGGCTTCTTCTCTTCTGGGTCTGCGGCAGGCAGCTCAAGGAGGGAGAGGCGTCCCTCCTCAGCCCTGGCGCACTTGGTCGCCAAGTTGAACAGCTCCAGGGAGGTGCACAGGTCTTCATGCATCGCCAGCTCCTCCTTCATCTTGACGTCGCGCACACCATCGGAGAAGGCCGAGATGATGGCCTCCTTGGACACCTTGGGGATCTTGAGGCGCGCGCTGTTGAAGCGCTGGATGTACTTTTGCAAGGTCTCTCCAGATTGTTGCTTGATGTGGCACATGTCGCTCACGGCGGGTGGCCGGTCGCGAGTACCTTGGAAGTTGGCGATGAAGCGGGTGCGCATCTGGTCCCAGGAAGAGATCATGCCTGGAGCTAGATTCAGGAGCCAGGTGCGGGCCCCTTCCTTGAGCGCCATGGGGAACCAGTTCGCCATGACCTTCTCGTCCCCGTTGGCAGCTTCGATGCCCAGCTCATAGAGCTGGAGGAACTCGGCAGGGTCAGTCGTGCCATTGTAGCGAGGAGGCAGGTCTGGCTTGAACTTGCCGGGCCACGCGACGCTACGCAGCTCGGTGGTGTAGGCACGGCAGCCTGCGGTGGCCACGACAGGCTTCGGCTAGTGGAGAGCTCGGTCCTGTGGGTCCCCACGCGCTGCAGCTAGGAGAAGCACGGGGTCTTGGTGTGCCGGAGCCGGAGCAGGGTCGTGGCGTGCCGGAGCAGGGAGCGCCCGGGCAGCTCCTTGTGGGCGTGGGACTTCTTGGCAGCTCCTTTCTTGCTGCGCTGCCGCCTGACGGAGCGGGTTCCGCCCAGGGGCCTCGCGCCTTGGAGCCACGGCGTCTTCTTGGAGAGGAGGCGGCTGGTACACCCCCGGAGCTTCGTTGCCCGCGCGGGGCGGGGTGCGGCGCAGCGGAACGGACGGCGCGGGAGAGCCCCCGGCGGCGCGGACAAGCTCGGCGACACGGTCAAGCCACTCTTCATAGACGTCGTCGACGGGACGGTAGCGCAGGAGCTCGTTTGCCGCGAGGAGCGCAGCTCGAGCCTCCAAGGGGGCGCGGAGCGCACGGGACGAAGAACCAGCTGGTGCGAGCGATGGAGTAGCGGTGCGGCTGTCTTGGTGCACGGATGGATGCTGAGACGACGCCTGCTGCTCGCCCCCCACTGAGCCGGTGGCGGCGTTGATGGCGGGCGACGGGGAACGACGAGGACGTCGGCCGACGGGCGCCGTTTGGGCGATGCGGGAAGCGATGGTGGCCAAACGAGCGTCGGGCATGGATGCGACGGTCGGAGGAGAACGGGGCGGTGGAAGACGAATTCCGGCGCACCCCTACCTGGCACGCCAAATGTCGGATTTCGGGTTCCGGCAGACCCTTAAGGTTTGAACACTGGGGTGCGCGCGGAGATTACGCCTTCTACCTCTCCGTCTCGCAAGGATCTAAACTAACGAAAGAACAGCGCAAGAGACACAGGGTTTATACTAGTTCGGGCCACCGTTGTGGTGTAATACCCTACTCTAGTTTGTGGTGGGTGGATTGCCTCTTGGGGCTGATGATGATGAACAATACAAGGAAGAACAGCCTCGCGAGGGTCTGTTCTTGAATGGGGCGATGAACTGCTAGGAGGAGTTCAGCTGCCCTTCTCTCTCTCTCCCTTTCTTCTTAGCTAATCGACTCCCCCCTTTGCTGTGCGGGTGGCTAGTCCTATTTATAGAGGCCCTGGTCCTCTTCCCAAATATTGAGCGGGAAGGGAGCCAACAATGGCGGGCTAATTTTAAGGGGGGCAGCAAGTATCAACTATCCTGACAAAAGCAGTCTTCGCCTGCGCAAAGCTCTGGTGATGACGCCGTCTTGGGCTCCATGGTGACCTCCGTCTCGTAGTCCTTCTGGTCTTGGTCTTGTTGCACCGAAATGGCAACCTTTGCCTGATGCCTCGGTACTCCATGGCTGCGCTTGCCCCCTTTGCACCAAACAGGAAAGGAGGACGCTGCGCGGGCTGGCACCCACCTGGCGCCCCGCGTCGTCATGGCTTGCGTCACGGGCACCTCGCGAGGTACCCCGCCTTGATCTCTCCGCCTCCTCGTGAGCCAGCCTGACGAGGCCATGCCTGAGGAAGGTCCATGTCGTCCGCCCAGCGAGGCTTGGCCCCTCGCGAGGGTCTTGAGTCTTGTGTTGATGAAGATGGGCCGTGCTGGGCCCCCCTTGAGCCACGCCGCAGGCCGCAGGCAGGCAAGTCTGGGGACCCCCGTTCCCAGAACGCCGACAAAAACACTCCGTTAGAAAAGAGTAACAAGGAACATTACGAGAACCTTGTAGGTTGGAAGACATAAGAAAAGTGTTACAATGGACAAGAGGTAGATGCAAGAACTTCAATTGAAACGAGATGTACAAGGAACGATAAGGATCAATTACGACAACACTCCGGTTGGAAATGGAAGGCAAGACTTGATAAGATGAAAAGAACTTGAGGAGATGACACAACACTCCGGTTAATTGGATAAGCATGAAAAGAACATGATCCTCACAGTTCGAGATGATGATTGAAAAGAGCAACATCACAAAGCCTCCGGGAGAAAGAATAGAAGATCGATCATTGGAATAAGAATGGAGAAGAAAATGCCAACTTCTGCCACAAATGAGCTTGGAAAGCACCCTTCCAAGAAGTTTATAACGGAGTTGTTGGAAAACCAACAACGAAAAGAACAAGCTTGTAGTGGGCTTATGGAGAACATCTCAAAACTATGTGGTGAAATTCTGCCACTAACGAAAACAATAGATTAGATTGATATCAACAAGGAGATGAAAATCTTATCTCACCGGGAGGATAAATGAAGAACTTGGGTCATTTATAAGCACCATAAATAGCAACAATCCTTAGGGAAAGCTTTAGTTGAAATATAACCCAAGATAGCTCCAACTAATAGATTGATTGGTTGCAAAGGATCTCTTGAAGGAAGGGAAAATGATGGATTTAAACTATCGCATTCTTGACAACTTGAATCACAAAGGGAAATTGTCAATAATGACATAGCACCACCTCAGAAGATAAGAGAAAGAATTGCACTTCGGAATGCAAGATGAAGAATGCTTGAACTCCTCAAAAACAAGACATGTGTTGAGCACCATGTTTATTTTTGAGTATAGCTTGGCGGATCATAACTTCAAGAGAAATCTTGAATAACAATAGAAGAATGCAAAGAATCCTTGACGAACTACCATGTAGAGCATCGTGAAGAACTCCAGTAATAAAAGAATAATCAAACGAAAGGAAAGATGAAAGAACTCTGGTAATAAAAGGATGATAGAAAGAAAGAGAAGTTGAAAACAAAAGGTGAAGCCTTGCAATGATTTAGATGGAGCTTCGCGGAGATAAAGCAGAAAAGACTTGGAACTCCGGAAAAGAAAAGATGAAGCATCTCGAACTACGAAATGTGACATGATGAACACTCTGGAAAGAAGAAACTAGATCACTTGGAAGAAACAATAATAAGAATTATGTTATCCGTATCCTTCACCAATTTAAATTGATGACAAGCAACGGATTTGGCATACTACTTATTATCGTTGAAAAGGATTAAAGAGAGATATAGCGCAAACTTGAGAAAAGACTTCAACGATCCATCGGTAGGATTGGAAAGAACGAATGAATTGATATGATAACATATGAAGAGGAACCTTGAACAAACCGCCGTAAGAACTAAAAATGATCAAAGAAAAGATAGAGAAACACCCGGAAGAATTAGCAAATGAACGAAGATGCTTGATTAGAGAATATTTAAATCATGCACCGGTAGGATTTATGGAGAACAAGAGATGAAAGATGGAATGAATAATTCTGGGATGATGGGCTCCAGAGAATCAAACTAAAAAGACTCCTAGATTGCTCTAAATGGCTGAAAAGAATTCTCACAATCGAAAACAATTATGAGAGGATGGCATCAAGCTAGAACCATGAATCTTGAAGAGAATGGAGCAAGATTTAAGAGAAACTCTTCTTCGGTCTTCAAAATCCGAGAATGATGACGAGAAACACCACCATGAATTGTTGAGACACTCTGGAATGAAGACTAGAAAGGTTGAACCAGCGATGAAAGAATTTGAAAGATCTTGGAGAAAGACATAAGACTGATGATACTTCATTCTTACGTCAAACTTTGAAATGAATTTGAGAATAACTCTGGAAAAAGAAGAGTCAGGTAAGATCCTGGAAAAAGACTTGTGTGTTAGGGCCCACTCAAAAGATACACCGTCGAAAAGATTGCTTAGGAAGAGATAATGCACCGGTTGATTTGAACGTCTTGAATGAGGTAACAACCTCGAAATAGCTTGAAAGGAATAAGAATGGAAACTTGAATCTTCTGAGATATCTTTGGCACTTCGGATATGAATAGAGAGAGATGAACGATTAAGAGGTGCACCGGCATGGGGAAGCATTTGAAAAAGGAAAGGAATTATCAACACCGAAAGCTTGAATTGAATTCATCGGAGAAAAAATGATGAATGATGAACCTGAAGCTCCATTAGTATCTTCCTGAGAATCACCAGATAAGGATATTGACGGAAAAGAATGGGGAGACTTCCCATCAATAAAAGGATACTTGAATGAGAAATCTTAGTCCTTGAAGAAAAAGAAAGGGTGGGAGGGCGGGAAAACAAAGGCAACTTGGGGCAGATGGAATGGATACCATTGAGAAAACATAGAATTGATCTAGCAAATATTGAAAATGATCGGATCCACTTGAAGAGAAACACACCGGTTGAAAAATAATTGGCATGACCATCTCGATGATCGAAAAGGATTACACTCCCATAGAAATATGAGAACACCATTTAGGAAAAGGTATGGATTCAACACTTTACATTGAAGCAACTCGAATACCACAACTCAAAACAAAACAAAGGATTTGGCTTGCAGAATAAGCAGGAACAAACATATGATAGACCCCATATCGTATCATGTGTCTGTTGGAAAGATATCCTACGTCATACTTGAATTCCCACTTATAAACTCCCGAAACTTTCTGGTTATTGAATCAGGTGCTGGGGATACAGGGGAAGCATAATATTTCACCCAAACTAACAATCCCTACATCCAGTTGTATCCATCCTTCAACACATAACCAAGAAACCTTCGGAAATCGTGTACCTCAACCTTCAAAAAGCATCCGTTATACGAGTTATGGCAATACTCTCGAACTCCCGCCCCAATACTGGGTGGCGTCGAGGTTATCTCACCAACAACTGCATAAAAGAGATTTTCGATGTCGGCGAACTCAGGTATTCCAGAACTGCAACGATATAATTGTGATGACAACACCTCGAAGCTCAACTACCGGGACACTGCCACAACCCCTAAATGTCAAGAGGCACCAAGAACAATGTTCTCATCACAAGACTATCGGAACGATTCCAAAATACCCGCGTGATCCTAAAAAAATCGTGAAATTTGAGGAGAGGAAGTCAAAACTTCTACGTTAGGAGACCTCACCAGAGTGACGAAGGGATTCTGGAGTAAAAAGAATCCTACTCCCTGATATATATAATCCTAAGACTCAAAACATTTTGTTCTAGACTCAACAACATCAGCGATTCGATCAAGCGGGGGGCTCCTAAGTCGGGGATGGCTCTGATACCAACTTGTAACACCCACGATGCGGCTATATCTCCCACGTGTCGAGGCATGACTTAGAGGCATAACCACATGGTGGTTTTGTCGTAAGTGGGGTAATCTTCACACAATCCCATGTACTGAATAAGAAAGGGATAAAGAGTTGGCTTACAATCGCCACTTCACACAAATAACAAGTTAAACATACATCATCCAGAGTACAATCAAAGGTCCGACTATGGAACCAAAATAAAGGAAGACAACCCCAAATGCTAGATCCCCGATCGTCCCAACTGGGCACCACTACTGGTCAACCGGAAAAGACACAACACAATGATCAAGATCTTCATCGAGCTCCCAGTTGAGCTCGGTAGTATCACCTGCAACTGTTTGGAAGTATCTGTGAGTCACGAGGACTCAGTAATCTCACACCCGTGAGATCAAGACTATTTAATCTTATGGGTAGGATAGGGTAATGAGGTGGAGCTGCAGCAAGCGCTAAGCAAATATGGTGGCTAACATACGCAAATAAGAGCGAGAAGAGAAGCAACGCAACAGTCGTGAAGCTAGAAGTGATCAAGAAGTGATCCTGAAACTACTTACGCACAACCATAACACAAGAACCGTGTTCACCTCCCGGACTCCGCCGAAAAGAGACCATCACGGCTACACACGCGGTTGATGCATTTTAATTAAGTCAAGTGTCAAGTTCTCCACAACCGGACATTAACAAATTCCCATCTGCTACATAACCGTGGGCACGGCTCTCAAAAGTTTATACCCTGCAGGGGTGTCCCAACCTAGCCCATCACAAGCTCTCACGGTCAACAAAGGATATTCCTTCTCCCAAGAAGACCCGATCAGTCTTGGAATCCCGGTTACAAGACATTTCGACAATGCTAAAACAAGACCATCAGGACCACCCGATGTGCCGACAATCCCGATAGGAGCTGCACATATCTCGTTCTCAGGGCAACAACGGATGAGCACTCCGTACAACTAAAACCAGCCCTCAAGTTTCCCCGTGGTAGCGCTACAAAGGACTCTAGTTCGGACCAACAGTTAGAGAAGCAATAGCTCGGGGGGTTAAAATAAAGATGACCCTCGGGAGTGCGACTCCCAAGGGAAAAGTGTAGGTGGTGGTGAGGCAAATGGTAAAACCAAGGTTGGGCCTTGCTGGAGGAGTTTTATTCAAAGCAAACTGTCAAGGGGTTCCCATAACACCCAGCCACGTAAGGAACACAAAATCAAGGAACATAACACCGGTATGACGGAAACTAGGGCGGCAAGAGTGGAACAAAACACAAGGCATAAGTCCGAGCCTTCCACCCTTTACCAAGTATATAGATGCAATAATTAAATAAGAGATATTGTGATATCCCAATATATCCATGTTCCAACATGGAACAAACTTCAGCTTCACCTGCAACTAGCAACGCTATAAGGGGCTGAGCAAAAGCGGTAACATAGCCAAACAACGGTTTGCTAGGAAGGTGGGTTAGAGGCTTGACATGGTAATATGGGAGGCATGATATAACAAGTGGTAGGTAGCGCGACATAGCGGTAGAACGAACAACTAGCAAGCAAAGATAGAAGTGATTTCAAGCGTATGGTCATCTTGCCTAAGATCCCGCAAGGAAGAAGAACGAGTCTGTGAAGAAGGCAAATGGACGTAGTCGAACGGATCCTCACAACTCTGGAATGAAACCGAAGCTAACGGGAGAAGCAACCCGGAAAGAAGCAAACAACATAGTAAACCAACAAGAATAAACATGGCATGATGCACAACCAAGTATGATGCATGTCCGGTTTAATGAGGCATGGCATGGGAAAGTACACAAACAATACTACATATTAAGTGGAGGTCAATATACAACGAGTTGCGTATTGATGAAACACTACATCAATTATTTAGTTCTCTCTCGTTTATGTACTCAACAAAATTAAATGTTATTAAACATGGCAAGAGGTGAAGCATATGAAAACCACACATTTAAGCAAGTTTAAATGAGGCCGGAAACAACAACAACAATTCCGGAAAAATCCTCGTATGCATATTTCGAATTAGCTACTGTTCTGCCCTAAACATAATTTTAGAGTTGGTAAACATGCAAAGTAAGTACACCATGTTAAACTAGGCATTTTTCTACCCCATTTACATATATAATTTATTTTAAATCTATCTAAGATTAATTAGTTATGAAAAAGCATTTTAACATGGCATTATGCAAATTAAATCAAACAGCATTTTAAACATTTTTAACATAGATGAAAGTAGCACATTAAGAAACTATACAAAATTCTGAGCATTTTTCATATATAAATTGTTTTAATCCGATGCACGGTTGTGGAGTTATTATATGCATGAACATGAAGGACTTTTCTGCAAAACGGTAAAACTCTGGATAAATAGACAAACTCGGCTAGACGAAAAAAAAACACTACACGGGCCGAAACAACAGGTTGGCCGAATAGTGGGAACAAAAGAGGAGGGCGCGCGGGGTGGCCTCACCATGGGCCATGGCCTAGTCGGTGATGTTGGGCTTGAGCACGATGCGGGGCTGGGCCTCGCAGGTACAGGCTGTAGAGGCGAGGCACTGTTGCGACCGGACCCATGCATAGGAGCGCGGTCAACGGCGATGCGACGCGCAGTCGTCCTCCTGCTCGAAGGAGAGGCAGGAATAGGCGCGGTGGCGGCGGTGAACTAGGCTAAGGCAGCAGGTCCAAGAGGTTGGGGACGGGCGCCAGAGGCCGGAGCAGACCAGATCCAGGTGTGGCGGCCCCATTTCCAGTGATGGTCGACGGATCCGGCGAGGGTGAAGCAGATCAGCGGCGACGCTCCACGGGATTCCTGGCAGAGAGAGAACGACGGAGGGATAGGTTAGAGAAAGTTCGGGAAGGAGGAAGGAGGGTGCGGGGTCGCCGGATACTCATCTACGGCGATGGCGTCGGCAGATGGCTTCGTCTAGAGGGTGGCGGCGAGCGCTCCCGATCCCATTGGGATCGAGTGAGAGGGTGCGAGAGGTGGGAGGAGCGGGGCGGCTCGGTCGCCTGCAGGGCGGCGTCGGGCCCGATTCGGCCCACGGGGGGCTCGCGATGGGCTCAGGCGGGCCCTGCATAGTGGGAGGCACGGGGAGAACGCGGGGAAGGTGATGTGGAGGCACCCGATAGGCCGGGGCGACTCCTCAGGTGGCGGCGTGGCCGAACAGATGGCGCCAAGTCGTGGGACGGCGGCTGGGGAGGAGCTGGCGGCGACGGAGCAGGCAGGCATAGAAATTGAGGAGGGTTGGTGGCTGCAGGTAGGTGGAGACTAGGGGATGCCAAAATTGGAAGGAGGGTGTCCATTTATAGGCATGATTAGGGTTTGAGGGGGTTTAGGGGTGTTTCATCTGTGTTCGAACCGTTTAATCATCATTGGACGGCCCGGAGCGGAGGGGTAGGTAGGTGGGCTAGAAGGACTGCGTAGAGGGGCTCGGCTGAGAGAAGAGAAGAGAGAGAGGCCGGCCGACTGTTTCCGAAGACCAAAAACGCCCGACGATAGACCGGCTATAATGCCGCTATATGTTTAACGGTTGGGCTATCAAACGAGCTCCGAATGCGACAAAAATTGACACGCGGTCTATCTACACTATACTAAGACCGCATGCCAACTTTCAACCCATTCCGAGAACATTTTTATGCCACTTATAAAATAATATTTCGCAGGTGCCGCAGGCGCGTGCGAGTGTGTCTGGGCTCAGAACGGACAACGGACGGAACTGGGGAACCCGGATGGATGCAAGTTTTGAAAACATGATGATGCAATGCGGATGATGACATGGCAAAAATGCAACACGCAAACGAATGACAAGGCAACAATAGTGAATAACTGTAAGGCATCTGGCGCATCGGTCTTGGGGCGTCACAGACGATGAGCCGGTCGGAGTCAGCGACGGGGTGGCGGTGCGGCCGTCACGGCGCATGGAGGGGTGCAGTGAGGAACCTTGCTACTCATTTGCCGCCGGTCCAGTGGCGGCGTTGGCGGCGGGTGACGGAGAACGACGGGGAGGTCTGCCACACGGTTTTTTCTAAGTGACGTGGGTGGCGAAAGCGGCCCGGCACTCAGCGCGGGCCCGGCGAGCGTTGGCCATGAACTTGGTGGAGTAGCGGAGCGCGGATTGATGAAGAGGAAAGCTTAAGCGCACCCCTATCTGGCGTGCCAAATGTCGGATTTCGGGTTCCGGCAAAACCCTTGAGGTTCAAACACTGGGGTGCGCACAAAGATCTCTGCCCCTCTCTAGCTCACACATTCCACGATCTCACGGCCTAGCTCGACGAACCCAAAGAACAAGATACACAAGATTTATACTGGTTCCGGCCACCATTGTGGTGTAATACCCTACTCTAGTGTGGTGTGGTGGATTGCCTCTGGAGCTGAGGATGAATAGTTACAAGGGAAGAACAGCCTCCTGAGATGAGGTGTTCTTGTGCTTGGTGAGTGGATGCTAACTCGAATGAGCTGAACCAATCAGAATCAGATGCCTCCCTATGGTGGTGGCTAGCCCTATATATAGAGGCTCGGGCTCTCTTCCCAAATATTGAGCGAGGAGGGATCCCACAACAGCCGAATTCGAAGGGAGACAACTAGTACAAGCTACCCTGACAAAAGTAGTCTTCGCGTGCCAAAGGCTCTGGTGATGACGCCGTCTTGGGATCCACGGTGACCTTCGTCCTGTCGTCCTGCTGGTCTTGATCTTGTTGCACCGATATGGAAACCTTTGCCTGACGCCTCGGGACTCCTCGCCTGCGCTTGCCTCTTTAGCACCAAAGAGGGAACGAGGACACTGCGTGTAGTGCTGGCACCTGCCTGGCTCCAGTCGTCATGGCTTGCGTCACACAGACCTCGCAAGTTGTCCCTTTCCTTGATCTCTCCACCCCTCGCGAGCCAGCCTGGCGAGGCCGCTCCTCAGGAGGTCTTGTGTCGTCCGCCTCGCAAGGGTCTTGAGTGTTTGCTGGTGAAGATGGGCCGTATAGGGCCACTGGTGGAGCCACGCCGCGGGCCGCAGGCAGGCAAGTCTGGGGACCCCCATTCCCAGAACGCCGATAGAGGCCTTCTCCAAGATCGCTTTCAAATTCTTTTCATCGTTGATTAAACCTTTATATTCTTTATTATCCCGGAGTGTCTCAGCAATTCATGTTGGTGTTTCTCGTCGTCATTCTTAACATTTGAAGAATAAAGAAGAGTTTTCCTCTAAATCTTGTTCGTTCTCTTGAAGATTCATGGTTCTAGTGTTATGCCATCCTCCCGTAATTGTTTTGGATTGTGAGAATTCTTTTCACCCATCCATAGCAATTCAGGAGTATTTTCATTTTAATTCTCCGGAGCCCATCGTCTCAGAATTATTCATTCTTAGCCTTCAGCTCTCGTTCTCCAAATCTTACCAGTGCATCGCTCAAGTATTCCCTAGTCAGCTCGTGATCTCTTCATTCTCTTGTATCTAAATTTCCCCAAGTATCTTCATTCCTTTTCTAATTCTTCCCGGTGATCCATCCCTTTGCTACGTTCTTTTTCAATTCCTACCAGTGGTTCCTTCAAGACTTTCCCAAGTTTGCGCTATATCTCTCCATAACCCATTTCAATGAGAATGAGTAGTATGCCAAATCCATTGGTCATCAATTTAATTGATTAAGGATAAGCATAATGTAATTCTTATTATTGTTTCATTGAGTGAATTCAATTCCTTATTCCGTAGGTTCATCAAAATTCTCGGTTTCAATTGTTTCATCTTTCTTTTTCCGGAGTTCCATGTTTTCTCGGTTATATCATCGCGAAGCTCCATCCAATTATTGCAAGGCTTCACCTTGTGTTTTCAACTTCTCTTTCCTTTTCTTTGATCATTCTTTTGTTACCGGTTTTCTCACGAAGGCTCAACATGGTGGTTCATCAAAGATTTCGTTCGTTCTCGAAGCATTCTTCAAGATTCTTTTTGGAGGAGTTCAAGCTTTCTTCATGTTGCATTTCGAAGTGTAATTCTTTCTATCTTATCTTTTGAGATGGTGTCATGTCATTCTTGATAATTTCCTTCATGTTTCATGATTCACAAGTTGTCAGGAATGAGATATTTAAACCCATCATTTTCTTCCTAAGAGTTATCTTGGTATAGATTTCACCTAAAGCCTTCCCTATGGAATGTTGCTATTGTGGTGCTTATCTATGATTCAAGTATTCCTTATCCTCTCAGCGAAAGAAGTTTTCATCATTTGGTTGATCCCAAGCGATCAATTTTTTCGGTTAGTGGCATGATTTCACCTCAAGTTTTGGGATGTTTTCCATAAGCCCACAACAAGCTTATTCTTTTCGTTGTTGGTTTTCCAACAACTCCGTTCAACCCTTCTCCTAAGGATGCTCTTTCAAATTCATCTGAGGTGGAAGATGTTGTTTTATTCTCTGTTCTTTTGATTCCATTCTTACATTTGTTCCGGAGGCATTGTGACGTTACTCTCTTCGACCCATCATCTCATTTTGTAAATATCATGTTCTTTTCCTTGCTTATCCGTTTAGCGGGAATGTTGTGTCCTCTGCTCAAGTTCTTTTCATCTTATCAAGTCTTGCATCTCTTTTCAACCGGAGTGTTGTCCGAATTTGTTCTTCCTTGTTCCTTGTTTATCTCGTTTCAACTAGAGTGGTTTCAATTCCTTCTCGTCCATTGTGCTCGTCATTCGTAGCTTCGCAACCTCCAAGGTTGACATGGTGTTCCTTGTTTCTCTTTTCTACCGGAGTGCTCTCAATTGTGTTCAACTCTGTTGTGTTCTTTCTTTCAACTTTTCAACCTCTCAAGGTTCATTGGTTTCACTCGTTTGTCAAAGAAGCAACTTGTTTTACCTCTTCCTCTTCCGTTTCTCCCCGGTGTCATCCTTATATCTCGGGTCGAGATCTCTTGTAAGTGGAGGAGAGTGGTGACGCCCCAACACCGATGCTCCACCTTCCATTTATTCCCGTTGTCACCGTGTGTTTCAATTGCTTTATTGCATTCATCATGTCATCTCTTGCATTGCATCATGTCATCATGCTATAATATCATTAATTTTATAACTCTTTTAAATAAATTGTATAGATCTTCGATCCATTTAAATCGAGGGAAGGGTGACTTCTCTTTATAAATTATCCTCCCAATATTAGGGAGCTATACAAAATATTCCATTTATTTGGAATTGACCATAACACACTTGCATTTGAAACTCCTCTCGTCTCTAAATTATATAAATCCTCCATCCTTCTCCCCTTGCTCCAAATATAGATGTGGAGCTTTGATATTATGTCAAAGTGGTCACATGCCATTTCAGTTAACTTTAGGTTTATTTGAACCTCCAAATAATTTCCTTGGATCTTTTCTTCTTCTGAAATATGGAAAGAAACCAATTTCTTTCTTTTGGCCAGCCAAGCAGTCCTCCTGGCCTTTCCCTACCCACTATCGTGGCCCAAGGCCCATCCAACCTCTAACCCTAGGCTCGACCCCTCCTCGATCGCTCGCTCCCTCATCCTCCCACGGTGCTGCCACACACGCACACGCACACATCGCTACAGGGAACTCCTATATGACACATTCTGCGTCAACTAGTTGCGGCTTCACACAGGGGCAGCTGACTGGCGGGCTTTGTGGGCCGCTTGGCGCGCGCGAACTATTTTTGAACTGTTTCAAGCATTTCGTTGTTTCTGCTTCGCGAAGCTGTTCCACTGGTTGTTGTCCCTGCTGTTTTACACTATTTCTACTGTTATAAAGTAAAGAATGGTTCCACTGTTTCTTCTGTTTCTTCTCTTTCTGCTGTTTCAACAATGGTAGTAAATTAAAGAATGGTATAGTTTCTACTGTTCCACTGTTTCAACTGTCTCCCAAAGAAACATGAAACAGAAAAACCTTGAATTTACTAAACAATGGTTGCTGGTTCCATTTTATGAAACCAGGTGTTGGTTCCATTTATTACAAACTGGTACTTCAAAACTATCATAAAAAGTGGTGAGCTTACAACTTGATGAAATTGACTGATAATAGTATCACCAAGGTGTCATGAAAGACTAAAAAAATGTACATGTCTTACTACTTGTATTCAATACTTTTTCAGCTGTTTTCGGACATTGTTTACAGCTGATGGTCTTGGAAGAAACTATCACTAGACCAGCAAGAGAAAAAAAGATTGCTCTATCGGTAAGGAAACTTTTTTGCCATGGAAGTATTCTTTGGAGTTGAATCTTGCGGTGCACTTCCCTTGAAGGTGGCAGTATTAATGAGACCCTTGAGAATAGAAAGAAGAATTTGAAGAAACATAAACGCGATTAGAAGAAATTAATTTCATTGTTTGGAATGAAAGAACATGCTCTAAGAAAATAACATCTCTTTTGTTTCCATAGGAGAAAAAAAATAGAGAACTTACATGTCGCTGCAGGAAAGAAGTTACTAACAGCAGTTGAATTTGATTGTCCTTGCATGTTACAATCTCAAACAGGAATTTTTGACGTGGAGATTGTAAATCATCCTACCGTATTTTAGAAAAAGTGCAGTTTAATTCCTGATATGTTCCAAGTAATGAGCAAAAAACGGAAAAAATGTTTATAGCTTACATTAGAGAAACCCTGCAATTCAAGACCTTTGTACTTGCTAACATACTGTAGAATGAAAATTCCTGAGTCATACCTGTGAAATAAAATAGCACAATCAGTTCCATACTCAAGATGGAAATTATTGTGAATTTAAAATACTTCTAATCTGTTTTTTAGGAGAAAGAGCCAAAATTTTGCCCGTGGCTGGTACAAATATTGTAAAACTGGAGATTTCCATGGAAAACCCACCTGAAATTGACCTTGGGAGCTGGTACAAATCTTGATTCGAAATTACCTATGTTGAAAGAAGTAGAATTTCCATATGTAGCAGCAAACAAGACCTTGAAGTTGTAGATAACCGCACTAATTGTTGGTAGAAATGTATCAGCACTGTAGTACAGGTTCATGATATCAAAAAATTTGGCTCTGAAGTTAGCAGTGATTAAAATCCATTGTTTTTCCTTGAATATGGGCATTTTTACCTAGGGAATTGTGGAAAGGAAAAATCTATTAGTCTAACCTCTTTCAACAAGAAAAATCAGTAAGAAACAGTTTGTACAAAAAGAACTTATCTTACCAAGAAAGCATTCAATAAATTGAAGCCAACATTACTTTCCTGTAAGATTAGTTTATTTGCAGGATCTGAATGATTTAGCATTGGGTTCATTAGCTTCTCCTGTAAGTTTGTTTCCCAGAAAATTATTGATAGTTAAGAAAAGGAAATGTCAATGGTGTGAAAATGAAAACAGAGGAAAAGAATTTAAAAAATAGGCTGACCATGTCGTCAATGCTAACTATGTGCTCCACTATTTCATTGTTTGGTAGGAGGTCTTTTCTTCCTCGGTTCAGCTGGTCTTTGTTCTTTAGTTTTGAAAAACAGGCAACAACCCGAGGGTTTATCCAACCACCAGGCTTAAATGACAGAGTTATGGTTTTCTGATCCACCCAAACTCCTTCGATCTCAAATATTCTTTGGCTATTAATGGCAGAAGAATATCATCAAGAAAAGTGAAAATAAAACATGAGAAAAAAGCATTGATAGCATATATAAAATTGTTTATGTTCGAATCATGTACAACATATCACATAAAAATTCATATGCTTTTTGTACATACCTGAAAGTTAATTTGGGAAGTAGTCCAACCAATGTTTGGTAGAAATCATTCTCTATTCCATCTGAAAAGATGAACTGCTGCCCAGAATTTTTGGGTTCTTGAATGACTAGTGTCGCAGATTTGAAAGAATTGTTCACACGTTGTTGCCAGGTTGAAGTTTCTGGTTTTGAAAACTTGCTGGAATGTGCTTCATGTTGTTCGAGTGCTTTAACTAGCAAAGAATATTCAATAGGTGTGGCAATATTGTTTGGGAAGAGTTTTGGTGATAGGAAATCCATTATCCTTATTGGGCTCTCGGTTCCAGGAACATTGGGATTGGCATGACTATTGCAATGCATACTATACTGATTTGCTGAGAGGGTGAACTGACTAGAGGAACGAGATGCAAATGGAACATTGTGAACTAACTCAATTAAATTGGTAATTGCATCAAATGAAGGAGAATCCGTGTCTTGATATTGAGTGACTGTACCAGCCTCTCCATTTGAATTGGCATGCATTGTATTGTTGAGAGTACTCTGAGATGCAACTACATTTTCATCAGGCAACAAGTCTTTATCTAGTTCAGCATCAATGAAATCTAGTTAAACAAAAAAAGTTAAAAGAACATTAAGAATAAGAAATCTTAACAACTCAGTTCATCTACATGTCTGAAAAAATTACTTTGGATAAAATGAAGTTTGTAAGAGAAATGACCTTCCAAATGCTCTCCTGGTAATAAGAATCTGAACAGTGGAAAGCAAAATTTTGTTTCTTCTACTCTTTGTTTTGGGGGTTTTGATTCAGACAATAATCCTGTAGAAAAAATTTGTCATTACTTAATTCATGTTCTATTTGGGTACACAGAAAAAACATGCTTAGAAGAGCTATGAAAGAAAAACTTACGATGCAACATTTCTGAAACATCAGTGGGAGGTGTTGTTTTTCGACTTGATGTCTTCACAAATAATTCCGGACAAGCAAGCTCTTCGAAAGATGGTAGATTACCATTAAAAGATAGAGAGAAATTAGAGCTGGTTATGTTCAGAGATTGAGTGAAATGATTGACCAATTGCTGAAGAATTTCATTGATGTTGACTTGTTTATCTTCATCAATGATTGTTGGGACAGTTAGCATTGGGAAGTTTGGAGGTGATTCTATAGCCAACAATTGTTTAGTCCTAGGAACTTTGAATGTGTTATCCGAAACTGATGATTTAAATTGCAGGTTTGGGCTGCTGGAAGATGTCGACGTCTTGAGCAATGAAGTATGCATGCCATCTACATAGGTCTTAAGAGTAGGTGCTGAGTTCCGAATGATATTCGTGTAGAATTTCTGAGCTTGTATTTGAAGAATTATCTTGTCCTGTTGAAATGAGAGAGTACGTCTTGTTAAACAAACTTTAAAAAAATGAGAAAGTCAGTTTGTTGTTGCTCCGAAAAAGATGAAAAGCAGCAAGAGAACATACTTGTGTCATACTAATATCTGTGAATTTGGATTCAATATACTGCGGTATCTCTTTAGGAAGTTCAATGAAAACAGAAACATTGAATGGAGTAGAGGAGATGTGTTTTATCTGTTGGGTAAGAAGAAGATGTTAAATATTTATGTAATGTTCCATTGCACTTTGAAGTAGTACCATAACTATAAAATGAAAATTAAAGACAGGGAATAGAACTACGTAATGTGCAAGAGTAATATCTATGAAGAACAAGGCCATACCGGTAGTCTGCCATATTCGTTTCTCTCGCCATGGAGCGCATCAAGTGCCATGTATGAATTAAGCATGTTTGCCGACCATAGTGGTAGTCTTGGTTCAATGCTTGGGAACTTCAATTCACTTATTATGAGGAACTCGAAATAGGATATCTGACATTTAAAACAAAATTCAGACAGATTTGGTAAAAAATGACAAGTGTGAATCAGAGACAAAAAATTGATTGGTGCATAGAAAAAGAAAAATTAAAGAAATTTTGTCGTGGGAAATGAGCTTACCACCATAAGTAATTTGCATCCTCCAGGAATGAACTTTTTGGTGCTTGCCTTGTTTAGTTTTGCTTTTTTGATTGAATAAACCATGTAGCTCAGACATAGCAGACACCAATCATATTGTGAAATACTGTCTATGTCAACTACTGCATTGTAGACAAACTTGGTAACAACTCCACTTGAATTAGGTGCAACAAACAGTGACAGTAGTATCAGAATGAAGATTCGGCAGTATTTATCTTCAGGAAGTTCATCATTGATAATTGAGAAAAGGTACTCAATAGTGGGTGAAGTTGTTCCTAACTCGTGCTTGATGAATTCATACGTTGCTTCTGATGGTTTCGTGATGACAGGAACTCCACCAATTGGCATACCAAAAATCTTGTGAATAGTTGAAGTTGTAATAGGGAATTTGAATCCATTTCCCATTTCAATGGAGCAAGAAGTAGTGTTGAAATGGTTTGAAAGCCACAGGTAAATGGAGTCAATATTGGACATGCTTGTTATTTGTAGGAATGTTTGAAACCCCATTCTACCTACACACTATTTGTGTCTATCACTCATTTCAGATGCAAGCTTCAGAAATGATTCGACATGCTCAAATTGATTGCACTGCATGGAAAAAAATAAAGGAAGAAAGGAAAATATTAGAGGATTTGTTCAAAAAAAATATGTCCCTTTTTCGTCATGAATCCTAGAGGTAGGCTGCAGAAAAGATCACAAGAGGGGCCAGTAATCTGCTAGCTATTCAACAGCTTATCAAGTCGAAATAGTGTCTCTATAAGTAGTTTGATTAAACAATGCAGACTTGTTCTTGGTAAGGAACGGCAAAGAAGAGTAAAGTTGGCTGGACAAGCATGTGTTGGAGCCACTACATGTTTTGTACAAAAATGTCAAAAAATTCTGAAAGTGGAAACAGATTTTTCAAGCTTTTACCAGCCTCCAGATAAAGAAAAAAACATCTGGTGACAAAAAAAGAGAGTAAATATTCAGGTTGAAACAACAATGCAAAGAACTACTGCTATTTGCTGAAGTTTTATATCATTGCACAATGGGTGTGGACATGGAAGATAGTTACTCATTGATTTGGGAAATGAAATGGGTACATAAAAAGCAAAACATAAACAGTATTTGTACTGCTAGAGAACTGAGCAAAACATATCAGAGAATGTTATAGAGCATATCTTCATTACCTTGGATCTTTTGCCTCCATGTACAATCTCTTCTGCTTCTCTTTTCTTAGAACATCCTTGTTCCATCTACAGTGAATAGAGTATCGTTAATTGTTCTAATGAAATTAAGTGGGGAGAAATTCAAAGTAGGAAAACATGGCAGTTGCTTCGGTGTGGAAGTGATACTATCTATCAGTATTGAAACACAAATTTCTAATATGCATTCATTGTAAGCACTGTGTTGAACTACTAACAAACTGCAGCTCATTGATCGCCCGATGACGGCCGCACCAACAACCTTCAATTCCGCGACAGGAATAGTTAACAGTTTTCAGAGGCTATGAACACGAAACAGTTACCGCTGAGCTATCGTCTGATCAGTCCCGTCGTGATAACAACAATTCGACTGCAAATGGTAACCCCATCTTCCTATGTCGCCGTCACCGTTGCCATCTACCAACGGAAGGTCTCCCGGACTGGCAAATCAAACCAGGACAGTGCAGTGAACTGCTGGGTTGGTTGCAGCTGCACCGTTGTTTTTCATTCATGCTTCCATCAATGCGTTGAGGGCCATCCCAAAATCATTTTTGGTTCCCCATCGGAAAAAGATGCTGAAATTATCTTCTTATAAGCACTGTGTTGTAGGACTAGTATTATTGAAATTATCTTCTAATAAGCACTTGTTATAGTACTTCTAGGAATTAGTGAATGTAAGCAGGAAAAACATCTTAATTGGCATGAACAAAAAGTATTTCCACAAGGCTACTATTCCTGACATGTTCAAATCGAACTACATGGCTGCTAAAATATTCCATGAGAACAAACCCTAGCCCATCAGAACATGCGTTGTAGTCAGAGGCACCTAAAAAAGACAGCAGTAACAACCTATCTAAGTTGCAATCCTTGGAAGAAGATCTTAATCACGATGATACTTCCGCAAGATTGAACAAAATATACACAGATGAAGAGGTTAGAGGCGAGTAGAACATAGGTAGGGCGGAAGGGAGAGGGGATGGAACCTTTTGCTTGGAGCCGATTCAGCCAACGGAGAAATATCGGTGAACAACACTTCAGATCTTAGGAGGGGCGACGGCGAGCGGAGGGGAGGAGAGAACAGAGAAGTGAAATGGGGAAAGTGTTCTAAGTGGACGGTCCCACTTGTCTGTTGCTGAATAGAAAATAAAGGAGGAAAAAAAACTCCGACCAGATAAGACCTGGGGGGTACGTGGCCCGATCTGTTCCACCAAACCACGAGATAGGCGGCGGCGGCAGTGTAGCGGCGGCGCCGCCAGGGCACCTAAAATCCCGTTTCCATCGGCGGCCGTGCTCGAGCGCACAGGTAGTAGAATACCTTGCCCTCTCTTCTTGATCTTCTTCCTTTCCTTTCCTTAATTCTGTTGTACATTGAAGAAAGTTTGGTTGGGGGAAAAGGAGGAAGAAGTGGAAGAAAAATTACTTAAAGTTTCTAGGATAGTAAGAGGTAGAATTGGTCAGTTAGTTGTTGTTGATCTGACGAACAAGTACTTAGAATTGGCCAGTCATTGAACCTTGATGATTACCTAGTTTAATGCTCTGAATAATTTCCTGTGGCCTGAGTTGCAATTGTTGTTATGATTCAATTTCAACTAGATTTTTAAAAATTCATTGAACCAGTCCTTAAACTAGTGAAAAGTTATTCCAAGCACTATCTTGCAGATGTTGTAGCGGCAATGTAATGCTAGTTCTCCCAAAAATTGCTAACATGTTTTAGAGAAAATACTCTGAAGCTGCTCTGGCCGCTGCTATGTTTCCTGAACAAATGTCACAAAAGAAAACAGTGCCAGCAGAGTAGAGAAGTGAAACACAGGACTAATAAACGCACGTAGATGATGCCGCCACCGAGCTCCAGTATGTTACGTGCATGATAAATCTGTAGGAATATAATGCCATTTTTTCAAACACATGAGGAAGACCAAAGAAACTGTCCAGTCATTGAAACTTGAGAATATCCGAGCTGTTTAGTTGAATCTAGTAATATGATTAATGATCCAACTATGTTTGCAAGGTTCTGCCTTAGTGGCATCTATCTATCTTCTACCTATTTATGTTGGACATATTCCAGCTAAGTTTCGTTTTACAAATACTTATCACCACATATACACAATATTTATAAAGTATTAATGTGTTACGTAGTTTAATCCTCTGTTTCATTTTACTTCGCATATTTGCAAGTTTGACAAAGTTCACTGAAAATACATAATAAGCAGTATGTGTTGTCTTGTTTGTTGCAGCCTATGGTATCATCCAGATGGAAGGTGAAAGCAGTTTTGTGCAATTTGCTAACCAGCAAGTAATCAGTAAGGAGAAAAAGATTACTAAGAAGGTTAGTCTCTACATTTCTTGTTTATAAAAATAGAAGTTGAGTGTGTTCATTGAAAAAGTTAGTGACTACAACACCAGGAAAAATTCAAAAGAGAGAATGTGTCATGTTTTCTTCTGGATGCAGAAACAAATTGAGAAAAGAACTGCATCCAATGGAAAAGAAGTGAAGAAGAGAAGGACCAACAATGAAAACAAACTGCTGGAACGTTCAGCGGGCAAATATGCTGCAGAACCTGCAAGTGTGGTGAGTGACTGTCCTTGATTCAATCATTGCTTTGAAGGGTTTCAGTTAAGATGACAATATCTTTTAAATTACTATCACTTTTCTCTTAGGGGTGTCCTTTGATGGAAGAATTTGATCAGTTTGTTCAATATCAAAGTTTGAGGAAAGAAACTGAGGTTGGTTCTTTGAGATCTGTGATTTAAAATGCATTTCTTCGTTGCAAATGATATGCAGTACTAAACTTTAACACACTCAAAAATGGTGTCCAAGAACTGATTGAGAGTCAAGAAGCTGAAATGGGGTTCAATTTATTTGGTGGCATTGACAAAGAAGTAGAAGTAGCTGCACCAAACATGATCAGCGAACTTTTGCGAATGTCAAATAACAATGAACAGACTGTAAGTACTTTCAAAGTGGGTAGTGTGATTATAATTGTAGCACATGTTTTTCTCAACCAAAAAGTGTGACAAGATCTTGAATACAGTTGTATTGTTTGACAGAAAGTATATCTTCATTGTTTTTTGTGGTCAATGGGGAGAAATGATGATAACAACTACAATGCTTCTGAATCATCTTCAGCAGTAGTGCTAAGTTTGAGCAAGCAGGTCAGTGTGAGAAAAAAAATGAAAACCTGCACGTGCTTTTGTTTGCAAATATACTAAATTAAGAAGTGATATGAGTATTAAAATGTAAATAAATCTTTACAGGACAGTGTTGGTGAGAACATGATCATTGAACCTTTGACGACAACAGAAGAAGTGGAAAATATTTGCCATGAGGTACGATTTTTGCATGCTTGGGAAAAAGAATAAAAATGGACTTTTCATATTTTAACTTTGTTTTGTAAAGATTCTTATTCTGATGTTGAATACTTGTGTTCCTTCCCTTTGCAGGTACTTCCTTTGGCTCAGAATTCTGAATGTGATTACGAAGGAAATTTTGAGAGTGCAGATTCTGATGAAGAGACAATAGCTTGTGCGGGGAATGAAGAGTATGTGTTCCCTACACCAGATGAAGCAGACAATGGTAGTGTGCCAGAAATTGGTAAAGTCTTTACGACACTGGATGATGCTGCCCGGTTTGTAAATGTTTATGCTCAGCTGAATGGTTTCGCAATGATAAAAGGATGGAATTATAAGAATAGGAAGTTGTATTTCCAGTGCAATAAAAGTAGGAAAAGACCAAGTATCAACACTGGTTTGAGGAAAAGGAAAAGAAACATTATTGAAGGGACAAATTGTCCAATGAATATAATAGTGAAGTTGGTGGATGACAAGTGGCATATCGCTTTAATGTGTCTTGAGCACAACCATGATCTAGTAAGGTCTCCATCACTTACAAAATTTTTCTTAAGCCACAGAAACATGAACGAGGCAGAAATCATGTTGTCAAAATTGCTTCAAGAACACAGAGTGAAACCGAGAAGAATCATGAGCATATTCAGAAAGCTTTGTGGTGGCAAGCTGGGAAACATTACCTTTGATGTGAAGAAACTGGATAATTTGAAAAAGGGAGAACGGATGCGTAAAAAGGAGAACATAGATATTGAATGGACATTGCAGTATATTGAGAAGCTACAAATTGATACTCCTGGTTTCTGCTACAGGATGCAAAGAGATACAGACAACACGGTTCTCAGCTTGTTCTGGACATATGCTCGTTCCCGATTGAACTACAGGTTGTTTGGTGAGATCATTTCATTTGACACCACTTATAGCACAAATAAGTATAACATGCCTTTTGCGCCTATAGTGGGAATTAATGGCCATGGAAGAACAATTGTGTTTGGTTGGGCTCTATTGCAAGATGAAACTTCAGATACTTTTGTGTGGCTGTTTGAAACTTTCATGGAGGTCATGCAGTGGAAAAAACCAGGAATAATATTGACTAACCAAGATGCAGGGATGAAAGCTGCTATTCCTCAAGTATTTCCAGATGCGTTACATAGGTTCTGTCTTTGGCATATATTTAAAAATGTGCAGGAAAACATGAGTGCTTACATGGCTACAAGGGAAAAGATGGAAAAACATATGATGAAGTGTTTATTGCAGTCCATTACTGTTGAGGAATTTGAAGAAAGATGGGAGAAATTTGTGCTGAAGTATAACTGTGTTGAACATGCTCACATCAAAAGGATGTGGGAGAACCGGACCTTCTTTGTTCCAGCTTATTTTCGAGGCGTTTTTTGCCCTTTCATAAGGTCGACCAACCGGAGTGAAAGCTTCAACTCAAATTTCAAGGACTACATCAAGAGGAAAGATACTATAGAGGCTTTCATGAAACAGTATGTGCTGTTCCAAGAGGATGTTATTCACATAGAAAACCAGGACAAATTCTTGTCTAATGAGAAGACTCCTGTCTTTTGGAGTCATCAGCTTGTTGAACGGCATGCAGCAGCAATATATACCAGAGGAATCTACTTGAAGTTTTTGACAGAATTAGTGAATTCAACAGCTTTTAAAGTTATAGAAATTGAGAAGGATAAAGTGTATGATTTGGAAAAACACATCAGGTATGAAAAACCAGAATTCACAAGAGAAATGTTCAGAGTCCATGTGGACCTTAGTACTGGTTCATTCAAATGTTTTTGTGGGAAGTTTGAGCGTGATGGTATTGTTTGTTGCCATATCCTCAGACTTTTTACGTAGTTTGACATTACCCATATTCCAGATAAGCTGATTGTTGACAGATGGACTATTTCCTTCAGAGAAAAAGAATTGGATAAGTGCAAGAAAGAAATGGTGCTGCTTACAGGTGAAGATCAGTCACACAATGCAGTCAGATATGCTATTCTGATGAGTAAAGTTGGTGAAGCTTGCTTAGACATCAGCAAAGATTCTGAACTTAGCAAAGAACTTTTGGATGCTATTGCTCAAATTCATACGAAGTACTTGCAAGGGAAGAAACAGCAAGAAGAATTGCAGTCTGAAAATTCATTGAAAGATCCTCCTATACGGCCTTCCAAGTCTGTGAACAAAGGAGAAAGATTGAAGCCACAATTTGAAAAGAAATCTAGGAAGAAAGCAGCTCCAAAAAAGAAGACTAGTTGATGGTTTTCATTGTTCAGAACAAGGAAGAAGATAATTTCCTTCGTTGAAGAATTTTTTGCATTGTTAGCTGAAAAAATTTAGATGGATTTTAATTATTGTGTGGACAAAGAAATTTGATGATGTCCCTTGTTTTCTTGTTCATGGATAATGTTCTTTGCAAAATGATGATTGGATAATGTTCGTTGGATAAAAAAATGATAATTGTATAATGTTCCTAGGACAATGTTCTTTGCAAAATGCTCCTTGGGGCAAAAACAAATTAGTTGAACAATATTGTCCGAAGCTTGAATAAATAATTGTTCCCCGAATAATGTTGCCTCAATTAAAAACTGTTTAACGCTTACTAAATAGTTCCTCAATATTGTTCCTTGATTTTTAAAAATTCATTGAATATTCCCTCAATGATGTTCTTAGTGAAAAGTTAAAAATTGTTATTCAAAAATAAATAATGTTCTCTGAAAAAGGTTATTCTAGACTAAATTGTTATTTGCATTTTGAAAAACATTTATTTGTAGAACATTATTAAAAGAACATTATTGGGGGAACAATCATTATTGCATAAAAAAATAGTAAATAATTTTCTTTGAAGTTTAAAAATGTTCTTTAAGTCCAAAGAAAAAATTCCTCGGCATCAACAATATTTAGGGAACATTATTCAGGGAACATTATAGTTCCCTTAGTAATGTTCTAAAAAAACACTAAATGGATCCATAATAAATAATTTTCTTTGAAGTTTAAAATTGTTCTTCAAGGAAAAAAAATTCCTCAGCATCAACATTATTTAGGGAACATTATTCACGGAATTTGGGGGACATTATTGAAAGGACATTGATCAGGGAACATTATAGAGGAACAAAAAGAAAACTGAACAGATAATTGGGGAACATTATTCGAAGAACATTATTGGGGGAACAAACATATTATATAAAATAATGATAAGTGAATATTACTTCAAACAAAATTTCCTTGAATAATGTTTCATTCGGGTCAACAAAATTTCCTTGGAGGGATGTTTTTACTATAATGATAATCAGGTCAACAATGTTCAAACTCTTCAATATAAAAATGTTCCTTGTATAATATTTCCTAAATAATGTTCTAAGAAAATCAGTAATTTGTTCCTTATAAATTCTTTGAAGTTTAAAAATGTTCTTCAAGTAAAAAAAATCGTCAGAATTAATAATTATTTGAGGAACATTAAAAGACAAACATTAATTTGGGAATATTATTGGGGGAAAAAAGTTTGAACATTATTAGAGAACAAGAGAACATTATTTGAAAAAAAATAGAACATTATTTGGGGAACATTATTTGTGGAACAATATTAAAAGAACAATTTTTTAACATAATTATTAAAGATAAATTTATTTATCGTGGGAACATTATTAGAGAACATTGTTTGGAGAACATTATTGGAGGAACAAAAAATTTGAACATTATTATAGAACAACATTGGGAAAAAAATTGATCATTATTTGGGGAACATTATTTGTGGAACAGTATTAAAAGAACAATTATTGAACACAATTATTAAAGACAAAATTATTTAGGGACTTCACATAACATTATTTGGTCAACATTATCTTGGGAACATTATTAGGGAACATTGTTAGGAGAACATTATTGGAGGAACAAAAAAGTTTGAACATTACTTCCAAGAAAATCAGTAAATTGTTCCGTATAAATAAAGTTCTCTGAAGTTTAAAAATGTTCTTCAAGTAAAAAAAATTCCTCGGAATCAACAATTATTTGAGGAACATTAAAAGACAAACATTATTTGAGGAACATTATTGGAGGAACAAAAAAGTTTGAACATTATTAGAGAACAAGAGAACATTGTTGGGAAAAAAATTATTTGGGGAACATTATTTGTGGAACATTATTAAAAGAACAATTAGTGAACATAATTATTAAAGACAAAATTATTTATCATGGGAACATTATTAGAGAATGTTGTTTGGAGAACATTATTGGAGGAACAAAAAAGTTTGTACAATAGAACAAGATTGGGAAAAAAAATTGAACATTATTCGGGGAACATTATTTGTGGAACAGTATTAAAAGAACAATTATTGAACACAATTATTAAAAACAAAATTATTTAGGGACTTCAGATAACATTATTTGGTCGACATTATCTTGGGAACATTATTAGAGAACATTGTTCGGAGAACATTATTGGAGGAACAAAAAAGTTTGAACATTACTTGCCGAACATAACAATAATCAGGGAACATTTTAGGGGGACAAAAATTTTGAACATTATCTTGGCAACATTATTAGAGGACATTAAGAGAACATTATTGTGAAAAAAAATCTTTCAACATTGTTTGGGGAAAATTATTTGTGGAACATTCTTAAAAGAACAATTATTGAATACAATTTAGCACCATTATTAAAAGATAAAATTATTTAGAGAACATTATTGGGGGAACAAAAAAGTTTGTACATTATTTGAGAAACATTATTGAAGGAATAAAATTATTTAGAGAACATTATTCAGAGAACATTATTGGGGGAACCAAAAAGTTTGAACATTATTTGAGGAACATTATTGAAGGAACATTAATCAGGGAAAATAGGGTAACAAAAAGAAAATTCAACATTTATTTGGGGGAGATTATTGAAGGAACATTATTAGGCGAACAATCAATATTCTATAAAAAATGATAACCGAATAATGTTCCTTCTAACAAAAGGGTGAACAAAATTTGCTTGGAGGAAATTTTTTACTACATTTATTTCGTTCGTTCGTTCCTAGGAATATTATTGTTTGATGCGGAATTTTTTGTTCACCCTTTTTTAGGAATTTTTTACTACATTTATTGTTTGATGCGGAGGAATGTTGCCTAAATAAATTTTCTTTAATAATTGAATAATGTTTGTTGAATATTGTTCGTTCGTTGAATAATGTTTGTTGAATAATGAATAATGTTTGTTGAATACTGTTCGTTCGTTGACCAATTTAATTTTGGAGAAGTGTTCACTACAATTTGAATAAAAAATGTTCACTGGATATTGTTCCCTAAAATAATGTTCTTAGTAAAAAAAAATTTAAAAAGTTCTCCAACATTACTTAATGTTCTCTGAAGTAAAAAAATGTTCTTCAAGCCAAAAAAGATTTCTAGGAGCAAAATGATAATTGAATAATGTTCCTCGGAACAAAATTTCCTAGGAACGAGGTCGAGAAGCGGACCAAATTTTGTGAATCTTTGTTAACATTATTAAAATAGGAAAAAGAACATTATTCAAATTGTAGTGAACACTTCTTCAGTGTTCTTTGGGAAGTCTGTCCTAAGGAAGACCAAAAATTGTATCAGCATTGTTTTGTTCATCACATTGTGTTTCCTTCTATAAACTTATGTTTGATCCAGATATCAAAAAACTTGAAAACAACTATGAGCACCAAACACATATATGAAAGAAGAGATGCTGGTGACATGATTCCGATAAATGTATTAAACTATTGGGAAAATCATTTAGTTGAAACCCAGAGGAAAAATTTAAATTGTTGGGAATATTCTCCTCATAATAATTGTAGTTTTCTGGTCATACTAGGGAAGACTTATTTCCACAACAAGAGAAAAGAGCGGTACTTAAAAAGTTTTTCAAATAAGAGACAGCTGACTTTACAACTACTTCTGTTTCATTCATGGCGCAATTGGACAGAGATCAATTTTAGAAGTTGGAAGTGTTTTCTTTCTACACGGAACTAACGGTGCTTTTTCCTCTTCTTGTTTGAAACATCTTCTTGAAGTCGCTCGAAGTCTTCTTCATTGATGTCAGACTTTACCAATTTGTAAGCAACGAGCTGCCGAAATTGAGGAATAATTTCCTGATACAAATGAAAAGGTGAACAACACATTAGGCATGACAAAAGAGAAGTGCTGGAAACTAAACATAGAGCAAGTATGGAGGAAGAACAATTTCATGGCAACATACATCATCAAATTCCTTCATGTTCTTCCCATCCCAGATATCCATGTACATGATAGCATACAGAGCACAATTGTGGCTGCACAAGAATTTTAAAATTCAGTAAAGAAACTTGTTTTAAAAAATTCAAGTGAATAAAAGAGTTTAACAGAATAGAGTGGATTCTCTATAATGATGCTTTTGTTTTACTCACAGGTTGTTTTGCTGGGGGTAGTCCTCAGGAGAAATGCACTCAAAATTTTCGATGTTTTTGTATGTGTACCCAGAAGATTTGAAGAGGGTAGCCATGTTGATGATCTATATTGAAAAGTAGTAGAGTTCAACAACCACAGAACTTCAATAAGAAAAGGCAACAACCACAGAACTTCAATAAGAAAAGGGTACTTAATTTTTGTTGAATGCCTAAACATACAGAATCTTACAGGGCAGTTAGCAGTAAAAACAGATTATGTTACAAAGCGAAAGAAGTTAAAAGTAAAGGAAGAAAACAAACCAGGTTTGACGTTAACTTGTTGACAAGATTTTGAGGAACAGAAGATCTTGAATCAAAGAAATTGATAGTTTCAAACAAATTGTTGATGCAGAACAAAGACCAGTGGAATGAGTCAACTCTAGGGAAGTATAGCTGGATGCCAAAAAAAGTAGAAAAAACAGATAAGATGAGATAGAATGCAAAAAAAGAGAAATACTTGTGATGTTAAAAGTTGTTTACCAGATCACGCTATGCAAGTTCTTTCCAGAGGTAATTTTCTTGAATTCTCTTAGGCAAGACCGAGAATTGAAGATTTTGGGGTCTACAAGCACCTTTTGCTACAAAGTTAAATTAAAAAATAGATCATAACACCAAGAAACATAACTTCCATGAGTGTATCGTGAACAAAAAGAAACATAAATGAGGAATAGAGAATTACCGTGAAATAGCTAGTAAAGCAATATTTTGAAGGGTCCTTGTTGTTTGGGTCTGGATTTTTATTCTCATAATTGAAAACTTGGACATAGGCATTGAATACTTCATTATCAACATTTCCTATTGCCTTTGATGAATTATAGAAATTATCATACTCCACAGGAAAGCCATTGATATCAATAACAGTTGGACTGCACGATAAAAAAGAATAGAAACGCTTATTGAACAAATTGTACAAAAAAGAAGAATGCATGATATTGAAAAAAATAGTTTGCACATTGAAATGACTTACTTATTGCCATTCTTGAAGAATTTGTTTGCAAGGTATTTCTTATAAAACTCCTGAACATGAGGTTCAACAATCATCTTTGAAATCTTTTCCTGAGGAGATATTACTTTTGCTTTCCTTTTCTTTCTATTTCTCTTCTCTATTGTGATTGGACCAGACATGTTTAGTGTAACATTAGATGACTGCTTCTCAGGTACTAGAGGATCTGTCCAATTAAGCAGTTGCATATAATAAGTATTGTGCTGACAACACAATCAAACATATAAAAAAAAGACAGGGCATTGCAAGAACAAAATCAGTGAAGCAAAAAGCAAAACAATGGAACAGCAGGATGGGGAGATGATAAAAAAATGTTTTGAGTTACCTTTGGGAACAGACTTGACAACTTCTTCGACTAATAAATCATCTCCATACTTCATGGCAATTTCAATGCCAGTTGCAACATTGTCAATTGATTGTGAATTCAGATTTGTTGGCGTGGAGGTATCTTCAATTATAATGTTGCTCGAAGGAGACAATATGATCTCGAGACTAGGATTGTTCTGAACTAGAAAAGGAGAGATGGGACAGGAAGATGATTCATTGTTTGGTGTCTGATGGCAGGTCTAACATCACCTGGCTTTTTCTCATTCAGTAACTGAACATTTTCTCTCACAGAAAATGAGTTTCCAGTAAGAGGAGTTTCCTGCAGATTTAGTGTCACAGAGTTGACATTTTGAGAATCTATCTGATTTGCTTCAGTAACACTTGTAGGATGAACAGAATCCAGTGGTTCCAGGAATCCAGTTGATTTAGTATGAACTGCCTCAGAAACGGTACCTGAAAATGGCAAAAAATAGTGATGTCAGAATGTGTTTACAGAATGAATGTATTTACCATAACAGTGATGTCAGGAACAGGAAACTGAGTACTAATAAAACTGCCTCATGAACAACAAATTGAGTGCTATGACTAGTTTGAGTAAAATAAAAAATGTTGACCAAATGTGTTATCAGAATGAATATCATTGTCCACACCTGTTTGTGCTTGCTCATTTTCCTGGAATTGCTGAGGTAATGACACTTGCTTTTGAACTTCATCGAAAATTTGAAATTGGTTGTCCTTGGTAACAACTGGAGTAGGAATGACTCTGATATGGTCGTCAAATAAAGAACCTGTAATTGCCTCACTGTTAACTTGGAGTGTGCGATTGCCAGGATTTAATGGTTCTCTGAGAACATTTCTGTTGCTGGCTCCAGACAGAAGAACAATTGGATTCGTGGTTGAAGTGCCAGCATCATTGACTTGGCTGCTAGAATTTTGCTGTAAAGACAGGACAATTGCTTTGAGTTCTGCTAGCATACTCTGTACATGCTCTTCATGGAACTTCTTCCAAATGACATCATGTTTTGCAACTATTTCAGAGACTATCTTCATAACCTATTAGTTTGAGCAAACAGAATAGATATATGTGTATTAGTTTCTGGTATGAAAGTAAAGTGACAACACTAATATCTATTAAGAAAAGAAAAAAAGCAGGCCAACATACTTCTGGACTGTTGTTCGAAGTAGATGCAACATTTTCTCTGTCATTTTGGTTTGGAATGTCATTTTCATCATTATGAAAAGACTCTGGCACTTTGGACCACTTCTCCTCAGCCAATACAATTGCACACGCACTGTAAGGTGTCCTAGAGATGTCTTTCAACTGCACAAAAAAATTGCAATTGAAAAGGATTATAAATGACAAGATTTGCTCCTTCTAGATTGCTTGTAGAAGAAAAAACTTTTTGCTAACTTGAAAAATGAACAACAACAAATTTATACAAGAAGCTTACTGGTAAGAAACCCAATGCAAAACTCTTCTTGGAAGCTCTATTCAGATCCACTGTAGCTAGATAGTCAAAGTCTTCATTCTGAACATGTGCAATTCTAGGGACTCCATAATTGATGTTTCGTTGTTTAGAAGCTTTTGTGAAGTCTACAAAGTCCAGATACACAATCTAGGAAGGTTGTGAATCATAAGAGAAGATATAAGAGGTAATCAGTAACTATAAAAAAAGATTGCAGAACTAAAGTCTATGTAAAAAATTGAAAATGACAGAGAAAAGAAAACCTACAGCAGCCAACGGTAAACATCCACCAACATAGATTGAATCATTCAATGGAACTTCAGTTCTATTGAAGAGTTTAGTGCTGAAGTTATCAATTTCATTGTTCAGGTGATCAATGCACAACTGAGCCAAATCAAAGGTCTTCAGCTTGGTAATGTCATCCAGCCCATAAAGAAGTTTCCAGTTTGCATAGTTCCGAGTGGTTGGACATAAAACAGATGTTATGAACAGAAACATGAAGCTCCGTATGAAGCCTTCCTCAGTCTCATCATTTTTCATCTTGGTGATTATGTTATCAAATGAAATGTTCTTCTCCCCAGCACCAAGATACTCAGACCTAAGTTCCAATACTCTAGCCACGATAACTTGATCTGTGTTGTCCATAGGAAAAGGCACGGAACCAGAACGAATACCAAAAACTTGAATTACCATTTCCCTTCTCAGATGAATTATCTTTTGACCCTTCCTGAAAACTCCTGTTCCATTACAATTTAAGTGGTTCGCAACCCATTGCAGTACTGGAATTGGAATCATTAAATGAGGGTGAATGTTCAGGAGATGATCAAGCTCATATTTCGTTTCATATGACTTCTGGATGTCAGTTAAATCAGCAACTGCCTTACGCCACCTAATGGTAGAGAATCTGTGTTTGATACTACCCAGAGGGTATTTGTAAAGTTTAGGCATTTTGACAGATGAGTGAGAGCTGTATAAAAATAATAAAAAGTAAGGTGCTGAAATTTCAGGTATAAAAAAACAGTTCATGTAAATGTAAGCTGCTGAAACAAAAATTAATTCTGCAAAACAGAAGAGAAGTACATAGTATCACTCATAGTTACATTATACACAAAAAAGCAGAAGATGCCAGCTGATTGCCAAGAAAGCAGAAGTGATGAAGGACTAATTCCAATGCAAGAAGGATATGTAGCCCTAACACCCAATTTTTCTAAAATTTATTTTCTTCCTCTTCTGTTTCCTTGTTTTTTAAATTTTCTAAACAATTCACATTATTTTATTTTCTGAATTTTTCTAGAACACTTTTTCAAATTGGCGAACATTTTTTGATCCTCAATTTCAGAAAATGTTCATCCATGTCAAAAAGTTCAAAAAAATGATGTTATAAAATTTAGATGTGATGTAGTACAAGAACAATCATTTGAGTGAACACACAATGTTCAAACAAATTTACACATTACAGAAACTAACAAGTGTCCTATCATCATCAACATAAACACACACACAAAATTTCCAAGGGCAACCGCATGAAACAGACAACCTCCTACCATCATTATGCTGCATTCATAACCTGATTCCAAATTCTGAATCACATCCGGGAAACCAAACTAAAAAAATCGCTCCAAAGGTACCTTGTCTAGCCTCATATTCACCCAAATCAGACTGAAAAAATCGCTCCACTGCTACCACCAAACCTCCTACAAACCCTAGAAATGCTGGACCGATACAAACGGGAAAAATGTCTCGATCTGGCGAAATCACACACAGAGGACACGAACTAGCTTGACAAGAACACAGAAGAGGGAACTGGGGGCATTACCTTGAAGATGACGAACTTGACGAAGATTGATGGAACCCTAGACGACCCGATCTTGACGGAACCCTAGACGACGCCGACGCCGACGAGGAAGCAGTGACCACCTGCAAAAAAGCATCCATCACGACGACGTCCGCCAGATCTAATCGGCGATGCTTCGGACGATTCAACGGGAAAAAGGTCCGTCGGCTGCTTACCAGGGCGGCGGCCTCTTATCGGAGCGGGATCCCCGCAGGAAAAAGCAGACGAAAAGGGAGGAAGTGGGATGCGGGACGAGGGAGGAAGAGCACGGGAGATGCGGGACGAGGGAGGAAGAAGACGGGAGATGCGGGACGAGGAAGAGGAACGGGGAAACAGTGACTCGAGGAAAAGGAACGGGGAAACAGCGAACAGGTACTAAAAAGGCCGGCCCAAATCAGGCGAAGGGGGGTGCGGCGCGTCGACAGTTTGACGCAAAATGCGTCAAATAGGAGGTACTCGATCCCCTCGCCTTGGGCTCACCTCTCGCGGCCGCAGCGCCACCGTGGCCGTTGTTGCTTTGCTCCTACCCCGTCGATCGCATCTGCCTCGACCCCGCGTCTCCGCCTCCGGCGTCTCAAGCTCCTTGCACCCAATCCCCCGCCTCCTCTGCTCGCGAGCCTCGGTGTTCGCTGCCTCTTCGGTGAGCTTCCCATGGCTGCGGCCACCACCTGACCCACTACAGCTGCTACTTCGCCTCCACGCCTCAGCGACCTCCTCCTCGCGTGCCCCTGCTCCCTTCTCCTCCTCGCTGTTGGCTCTGCCCGCGCCGGAGCATGCGAGCAGCCGCGGCCCGAGCCGCTTCCCCACCATGGCACCACCACGAAGCTCCCAGCGCCGCCGGCCTTCACGAGTTCCCTTCCTCGTCACCGTTCCCCTACATCCGGCTCCTCCGGCCGCCTTATCGTCGCGCCACCCTTCACGGGAGTCCCGAGCCGTGCTAGGCCGCCAGCGTCCTTGCCAAGTTGCTGCGGTCTGCTTCCTCTCATGCGAGACAAACGCCAGCACCCATTCATGGTCACGTTGAACACGGGTCAGTTCGCGCGGGATCCATTTCGAGCAGCGCTGCAGCATCGCCTCTGTTTGCTTACTGATCCGACAGCTTCACCGCCTGTTGTGCTCCATATCGCTTCTGAGCTCCATCCTCCACCGCCATCTACGAAATCGTCAAGACCTGAGACTGGCAAGTCCACCGAAAGCCTCAAGTCCGTACCCCTTTCATGTCGGCAAGACCCGCAAGTCGAACCCCAAATGATCGATGATTCGTGGATCGTGTACAACTTCAGTCGCTGAACACCCGTGTAGCACAAATGCCAAGTACTCGGAAACCACTTGGACGCCAAGTACCGCGATGACCCCGGAGACTGGATTCACCAAGTTCCTCTCCGAACATATATGACTATCGCGAGTACCTCTACCGTTGTCGTGTACCACTACTTCCCAAGACGACCCGTGAACAACTACGTCCCATCAAACCCGAACCGTCCCGAATGCATGCTTTAAAGGTATAATGATGAGACGACCGCCCGTGAACGAATGCATGAGTGTTGTATGAGATGCACCACTTGCTTGCACCATGTCCAAATTGATCCTTGCACGTTCCTCTTTAGCCTTGCCACGAATCCGTGGGACACCCGGTATCCGGGATCACCCCATCATCCTTGCATGATATGTTCACGCCCACTTTCTTTTGCACCGACATCACGACGAGTTGTCGGATCATTGGAATGTTGATGTGGCATCATTTCAGTTGTCGTTGTCGTGGCACCCCTTTCGTTCAGCCATGGTGACAAAATGCTCCATATCTTATAACATGCCAACATCTTCAGAAAAATTGCATATACTTGCATATGTCATCCGCATCATGATAACAACATTTAAAATGTTTAAAATTGTTGTTTACATTAAATTGCTAAATGACACATGGGGATTTTCCAAAATTGTTGTTTGTTGTTCCGGCCTCATTTAAACTTGCCTAAATAGTTAGTTTTATTATGCTTCACCGCTTGCCATGTTTAACAACATTTAATATTGTTGGGTACATAAACGAGAGAGAACTAAATAAATGAATGTGGTGGTTCATCAATACTAGTAAGCGTGCACGTGCAATGCACGTATAACCATGAGAAAAAAATCTTGTACATAGTATGTTGATTCTGCAAAGAGGAAGTTAAGTACATAGAGGATTTTTTTTCCAGGGTTCTGGCATGTAGTACCGCTAATCAAGTGATCAAGAATTATACTTCCTAAACGCTCTTATATTTCTTTAAGGGGAGGGGGGACATTATTTGTTATCAGGCTGATACTCCAAAAGACTTGTCGACTTACATGGAGCAGGGCGGCCTAGAACCAAACATTTTTACTGCTAGTTGTTGCTATTCATAGAGATTTTCCACAACTTCTAGTGAAGAATGAAGTCGGTAAACTGTTGAAAACGAAGATAACAGGAGAGTGGTGATTTTGTAATAAGAGTGTTTCTTTCATATTAAGCTCCGGCACAAACTGCGGTCAGGAAATTCATCTCATTCATATTTGGTTAGCTTTGCAGACATGTAATTACTCTCATTCTCATTTGGTTAGCTTGGCATACATGTAGCCAATTCATGCACAAATGCTAGTGACAACATAGGAAATAAAAAAGCATATCACCATATCACATATCATTTGAAAAATGCATTATCTAATTGAACTACAAGATCTGACCGTAGTGGGACTTTTATCAAAATGACACATATGAGCCATCATCTCATCTCATGGAACCTCAAAACTTCTAAAATTTATATCTAACTATAACAAATATAATTTGAAAATTATACTGTTTGATTGAACTACAGAAACTGCAAGTAGTAGAATGCCTTTGTAGGCGTAAACACCTTTTACTTTTGTTTCATCTTTCATATCCCTCGCATGAATGATGATGCTTGAAAATGAAGAAAACAAGAAATCTTGAATATTGTTGCCGACGCCATGACTCATTGGTGAAGACGTTCCATGGCCAATCCAGTTCTGGTATGAATCCATAGTCCACACTTTTCCCTATGATCCTAAGTCTGAAACGGAATAAATAGGAGTCCATAATCCACACTTAAAAGTCAGTTTTGTGCAGGACTAACTGGAGCCTTGTGTGTGATTCTATTTGATTGCTAAAGTACCAAAACAAATAAAACGAATACAACATGAGAAAATTAAATATATACCCAAGTTTGCACTTATTTATTGACATTACACTAAAAATTGTCCAGGAAAATAACATAGAAAGCTTCCTCAAAATAAACAGTATGACGTGATGGTATGTCCTGCAGTTCAGTTTCTATGATTCTCTAATACTGAAAGCAATAGCCAAATAACATTGTATAGTTCTTTCAGAGTAATAAAACGGCGGGCTCGCTTCAGCATCCAATCTAAATGCATGCATCTCACTCAGAATTGCTACATGATCAGGTAATTATGCATGTGTCCTTACTTGTGGAACACAAGGGGCTCATGCCTATTAGAAATTGAATTGTCAAGATTTAGAGCCGCCTTCTTGCCAACACCTTCAAATGTGACATAAAAATACAGAATAGAATCTTCATGAAACAAAGCTGCAGAAAATACTGAAACAAGAAAAAGATGGAGTTTCTAACAGACTCATCCATTCTTCACCATAACTGGAGTTTTCTCTTTTTTGTAATAACTGTTAGATGTTGAAAGGATTATGTCATCCTAGTGTTAAGGCCTCTAGGGCATTTAAATTTGGTCTCAGATAATAAGATTAGTCCAAAATGATGCACCATCTGTATTCCCCATCGGATTTCAAGTACTCTTGAATTAGTTGACACCAAAAATTACTGTAGCATGGCATGGATTGGATTCTGTTTCCATTTTGAAGTTAAACTGTGATCAACATCTATGCGAAGGAAGTTCACAGAGACTTGACGGCCTGCAAATGCAGAGGAGGCTTGCATACATAGCTTGGGCCGCTCAGTAGAATGAACTCGATCTACGCCTGGTTGGTTAGTCTTCCACAACGAAAAGATGAACTGGATTGTTAGAAATTATGTGAAAATGCACACGCACCAAATCCTAACGAAAATTGCAAGGCTATTGAAAGTACACAAGACCCAGCATCACACGTCAGTTCAACATGTGAAGAAAATACACAGAGTCAACATGCCAACATCTTCAGAAAAATTACATATACTTGCATATGTCATCCGCATCATGATAACAACATTTAAAATGTTTAAAATTGTTGTTTGCATTAAATTGCTAAATGACACATGGGGATTTTCCAAAATTGTTGTTTGTTGTTCCGGCCTCATTTAAACTTGCCTAAATAGTTAGTTTTATTATGCTTCACCGCTTGCCATGTTTAACAACATTTAATATTGTTGGGTACATAAACGAGAGAGAACTAAATAAATGAATGTGGTGTTTCATCAATATGTAACTCGTTACATATTGAGCTCCACTTAATTTGTAGTATTGTTTGTTGCACTTTGCCATGCCTCATTAAACTGGACATGCATCATAGTTGATTGTGCATCATGTCATGTTTATGTGATGGTTGTTTACCATGTTGTTTGCTTATTTTCGGTTGTGCTTCTCCTTGATAGTTCTGGTTATGTTGCGATTGTGAGGATCTGTTCGACTACATTGATTCGTCTTCTTCATGGACTCGGTCTTCTTCCTAACGGGATTTCAGGCAAGATGATCGTCACCTTAGATCTCACTACTATCCTTGCTATGCTAGTTGTCTCGATGCTATCGCTATGTCGCGCTACCTTCCACTTGTTTATCAAGCCTCCCAAATTGCCATGATAGCCTCTAACCTTTTCCACCATCCTAGCAAACCGTTGTTTGGCTATGTTATCGCTTTGCTTAGCCCCTCTTAGAGCATTGCTAGTTGCAGGTGCAGTTGCAGGTTGTTCCACGTTGGGACATGGATATCATGGGATATCACAATATCTCTGTAACATCCCAAAATTCTAAATTTTGTAATGTTATAATAAATAGATAGATTTGACTGATTGTTTGATTGATTGTCTGAAAGTGAGTGAATTCGAAACTTTTGAAAGTTAAATGAGAGGGAATAAAAGGACTTTCCCAAACTTTCATATTTGCTTTCTGATCTCCATGAATTCAAATGCTTTTCAAACACAAAACCCTTGAGCGAAGATGATATGACTTCTTCCATTTAAATTAAATGAAAAGGGTTGTTGAAAATATTTGAATTTCATTTGAAAATATTTTTCAATTCTGAAACTTTATGCAACTCAATGATTTTCACGAGAGAAGATAAAATGACTTCTTCAAATATTATGAAATATGAGTTGGGAGTTTCAAAGAATTAAATTCAAAGTTCTTTTGAATTTATTTTCAAATTTGGAATGTTATACATTAGATCATCATGCATATCTTATTTTCTTGCATTTTGGTCGATCCTAGAAATTTCACGCAACTCAAGGACTTTCGGAGAGAGTTGGAGATTTCGTTATTTTCATATTTGAGAGTTTCTCGAATTTGAAAAGAGGATCAGTTGATTTATTTATTTCATCTTCAATTATTTTTCCGATATCAATATATAAGAGAGGGAATAATATGACTTTCCCAAATTTAGGAAAAAATGAAGATTTAATGAATAAGTCAAATTTTGGTTTTGCCGGAGTTTTTTCGCATTTTATTTGGATAGGGAAAAATGCGCGTTTTCAAAAATTGCATTTTAGGCCCGGAGTAAAGTTCATTTTGTTCGACTCATTTTTAGGAGTCGGGGAAAATTTACTTTAGAAATTTTGGAGCTCGTTTAGATTTTCTTTTCTGTGTTTTTCTGCGCGCGAAACCGTTAAAAAAAACTCCCGGCAGGCCAGCCGGCCTCCTCCCAGCCGCGCGCGCGCCAGCGCCAAGCGCTAGGCCGCCGCAGCCTTTGCTCGAAGCCGAGTCCCAGCGGGACTCTGGCCACCGTAGCCCCCCTCTTTCCTTTGTTCCGTTTTCCTTTTTCTTCTAGGACTCTTTTTCCTATTCTATTTTCTTGTCCCCTACCCCAAGTAATCTCTCCCCTCTCCTATATAAATACCCCCATAGACCCCCCCTCTCCTCACACGAAAAACCCAAACCCCCTCTCCTCCCCAAGCCACGCCCCTCACCCGCCGCCGCCGCCCCTATAGCACCGTCGCTGCCGCCCAAGCACGCCGCCGTCGCCACCGTTCGCCCCGCCTCGCCGGAGGTAGCCCCGCGCCTCTCTTTTTCTTCCCCACGGTTCGGTTGTTTTAAAAGAAACCGTTCCGGTTTTATTTTCCGGTTTTTCTCTCTGATTTTTCGTTTCGGTTTTCTTCTTCGAAACCCTAGATCGGTTTTCCATTTTCTTTTTCGGTTTCTCTTCCGAAAACCCTAGATCGGTTTTCGTTCTTCTTTCGGACCGTTCGTCTCAACGAACGTGATTACCGATTATTCCCGGTTAACGACGCCCGTTCGCTTAACCGTTCGTCTCTTTCTTTTCGTCAGATTTATTCCGAGATCGTGATCTCAGATCCGATCTTCGTTCTAGTTTATCTTCTCGCCCGTTTATCGGAATCAGGTGATTCAAGCGCCTGGAGTTTCGTCTCAAAACCGCCGTTCCGTCTATTCAACTTGAACAAGCTTTTGCTACAGTAAAATTTGACCTAGTTTCAACTTGCTAGAACCGAGTTGTTTTCTTCCGCCGTTTGTTTTCTGTCGTTTGTTCGGTTCATTCTTTCTTTGCAACCGGAGTTCTTAAGTTGAACTTTCTGGTTCGTTCTCTCATTCGAGTTTTACTTGTGCATTAGATGAGTACTTATTGTGTGGTTACTATTGTTTGCTTACGATAGATTGACCGGAGTGTGACGAGTAGATCTATCAAGAGATTTTGAGTGTGAATCATCATCATCAGCCTTGCAGGCAAGTTCACACTTTGATCATACCTTTTCTACAACCCATGTTGTATTGCATTAGATCAATCCTCACACCTTGCATGCTTAGGATCTAATTAAACTGTGGGATGGGAAGTAGATGAGGTAGTACCTATTACCTGTATTATTATGAAACCTTTGGGAGTTACTTCTACGTTTGCTTATTATGCCATGCTATGCTAGTAGAGGTGGATTGGGTGAGTGATATCGATGACAGATGTGAGTTGATAATTTTAATGGTTTATCTAAGGTGGCAACTTAAACACACATCTGGGTGGATTGAGGCACCTGATGTCTATCAGGACTTGCCTATTTTTTTCGGACCGCCACCCAGGCTCAAAGGGATCATAAGATCTTTCATGCTAGAAACTTCCGTGTGCAGCCACAAGCCATTATGGGCTCTGGCATAGTTGACTAAGTTGTGCGAACTCTTACAGTGGTAGACTAGCAGATGTAGGGGATGTAGGTGTACCGGTCTACCCAATCGTAAGGTGCTAGCGCTTCTGAAAGACTATGTCTCGGTCATCCGTTTCTCAAACACCATGTAGTGCGAGAAATCCAACGGAGGCGATCGAGTCTTGTGGGGAAAAGTGCGCAAACCTCTGCAGAGTGTACAAACTAATCATGATTAGCCGTGTCCCCGGTTATGGACATCTTGAGTATCTAGTTCTTGGATTATCCTGTTGATCTCATCATGTTACTTATAATTAATTGTTGGGTTTAATGATGTTACTTAATTGGGATTGAGAATGCTGTCAACCATTCTCAATGTTCAACAACCACCATGATAGTTAAATAAATTTATTCCTTTGCAGTAGGGAAAAATTGGCTTTATGCAAAAACCTTATAACCATAGAGCTTTTCCACCAGCCATATATGCATGTAGTGATAGCCATTGTTCATCATTTTCTCTATGGTGTGAATTTGCCAGTACATTCAATGTACTGACCCGTTTCGGGCTGCAACGTCTCATGTTGCAGGATTATCTTACGACGAGTAAGTGATACGTTAGGGTTACGATTTCTACACTCAACTTTGCCGTTGGTGTTGATGGGAATCCACAACCTTGTTGCTTCCGCTATATGGATTGAGGTAATAGTATTTACGTTACTTTATACATGTGATTTACCTCTGTTATAAATCCTTCGAGTACTGTGTGTGTCAGCATACCGATCCAGGGATGACACCTAAGCAGAGAGACTTGATCCATTTGGGTCGGGTCGCTACAAGATGGTATCAGAGCACATGTTGACTGTAGGACGTGACCCTAGAAACTGGCAAGCCCATAGTAAAGATTTTTCTCTACAACTTTCCCTTTCAAAAAGATCTTTACCTCTCTTCTCTTCCAAGCTTATTCAAATATTCCATTCTAGTGAGACCATACCCCTTTTCCCTTTTGACCACACGAAGGATTCGACTGATGAGACCACTCCAAGAAGTACATGATATCAGACCAGTAAGACCATTCAGAATGAAGGAGATTTTACCATGCATTATAGTAATGGAAACTATAGTGGTTGAAGACTAGGAGAATTTGAAGGCTCTGAAGAATCCCCAGGTTTTTTTTATGACCTAGGAAAGCTACCCTTATGGAACTTGGCAGACTATGGAAGTTGTCAATGTCCGAGATCAAGGTGTATCGGAGAAAGACTGAAACAAGGAGCATGAGAACTCAAGGATTTGTCAAGAAAACCCTAAGGCAGGAGATATCATTTATGGAATGATAGCTCATGGAAATGACAAGAGCAGAAACCCAGCTATCCAGCGTGTTATGGCTCGCTAATGCTATTGTCACCGTGCTGAGTTAAGGATGCATTTCATCAGAATGGATTTGATGGAAGAAGGCTGATGGAGCACCTATCAGCAAGATGAAGTTTTTACCCTAGCCGGTGTATCATCAGGATCTGGAGTGTTACATCAAGAAGTTAAGACGGACCTGCAGGAAGCAGTATTTGATAAAGAAGCATTTCGTGAAGAACTCAGGACCCAGAAGCTGAAGTAGCCAAATTGGAGGAACAAAACCTCGAGAAACTGGAGATTTGTCAGGAACTAGACCATGGTTCACGCCAAGGATGTTGAAACCTAGAAGTTTAAAATGCAACTCTGGAATATTAAAGGATGTCACGAGAGATTTCACGTCAACGGAGATGATCTGGCAAAAGAACTTGAGAAAGACAAGCATGATCGGAAGAAGCCATTGGAGACATGACCAAGACTTGAAGAGTTTTGGCGACGTTGACCTTTAGAAGACCAAACCCCTATTATATACCTACGTTAGATGCGACGTTTGTGAGCTGTCATTTGTTTGATGTTTTCGACAGCCACAACAAAAATCTGTCTTTTTCAAAACTTTTGTTTGTATTGTGTGCATCCCTCTTGATCTCTCTTATCTCACCCCAAAACCCGTGGACCCAATAGAGGATGAATGGAGATGAGCTTGTATTTTCCGGACCAATGAGTTAATTGGAGACAGACCGATGGATTCGGAACATGGAGGATCATATGGAGAACAACCCTATAGTCGGAAAGGATATGGCCCAGCATGCTCTTCAATGCTTTGAAAGAGGTGCTGCTACTTGGTGGAGGATGTACCAAACCATCAATGGATGGCAAGGAGTAACCACTTGGAAAGAAACTAAGTTGACCTTGCTAAAATCTCAGTTTGTGTCCCAGATGTTGAAGCCTTATGGAAAGGATATGAAGAAACCTTGTGCATGCAAGACTTGTGGAGAAATAGGACACACCCATAAAGAACACAAGGATGAATGCCCTAATTTTGAAGGAAGTCACCTAGCTGAAGAATGGCCAACTAGGCAGATCACTTGTTTCTTGTGTGAAGGAACTACCCACTATCCTGCTCAGTGTCACATTTACCTCATGGTACAAAGAACCATCCAGCAGAAGAAAGAAGCAACGAGAGGAGCCCTTATGGAAAGTTTAGAAGAACCTGTGATGAAGGAAGAGGTTGAGGACACGCCCAAAGAGGAACCAATTAAACCCTGCACCAAGTCTTGCTATTCATGTGGAGAAGAAGGACACATCTCCCAGAATTGTATGAATGGGGATCTAGTAGAATTCCCTACGGAGGAAGTAGATTATGACCCACAGGAAATAGAAGCTCTGATGGGAATGGAAAAGTCCAGAAAGAGAAGTAGATTGGATTCCAAGAAGGATCTGAGTCATGTCACCTGTTATAGGTGCAAGGAGACAGGGCACAACCTCAGAAATTGCCCAAAAAGGAAGCTAAGGACCCAAGTAGGCTATATAATCACAAGGAAACCTCGAATCTTCCCAGAAGTAATATGTTTCCTTTGTAATGAAGCAGGGCACTTTGCCAGAGATTGTCCGAAGGAGAAGGAGACTTGTGAAAAATAGTTGAGTTTGTAACAGAAGTAATATAGTGTGAACATTTTCCTTTAAATTGAGTTGTTGAGTTGAGGCATGTAATGGAAAAATAGGAGATTGTAATGATTTGAGAAATTAATAAAGTTAGCAGTGTTGGTACTGATTTGGATTTTATGAGTTATTCTATGAGGAAAGATGTTGACCATTTTCGAGGATATGAGAAATATGGTCTATAAAATATTGGAACATTTTAAGGGTGGTAGTACCCCGTAAGAACCGTTGACCCTGGAAACGATAAGGATACTCCCCTGAGTGGATTTTGGACAAAAGGAATATGAGTTTAGTCCCGATATGTGTGATACCCCAAGAGTGTGTGGGATGAAGTTGGAGACCGACAATTGTTTGGACCAAAGGTGATCAAAGGAGTCAGAAGAGAATGTTAAGTTGATTCGGGATAGACTGAATGGTAGCTCGGTCCAGGCAGAAGAGTTACGTAGACTCAAAAACTCAAGGAGGTAGTCTATGAAATTGGAGACAGAGCATGTCTTCATGTGTTCCCTCTGCGAGGAGTTAAACGAATTGGAGTTAAGGTAAAAGTTAGCCCCGAGATTTGTAGGACCATACCGAGTTTTGGAGCGTATGAGAGAAGTGGCCTACAAGTTTGAGTTACCCGAAGGACTGTCAGGAGTTCAAGATGTGTTTCACGTTTCCCAGTTGAAGAAGTGCCATGCAGAGATGGCCAATATTCCCCTGTAAGGACGCTTAACCGCGGAAAGGATAATGATGTTCCACGAAGTGGAATATGGACTCCATAAGTATAGGTTTTTGCCTTGGTATGTGGGAAATCCCACGAGGATGAAGAGATGAAGTACTATTGGATATAAAGGAGGTATGATGTTGGTAATATGGAACAATGGCAACCCCATGACAAGTCTGAGTAATCATGTCCTAGTTTTGGTGCCAATAGACGGAAGGAAGACAGTACAATTGGATGGATTTAAGAATACTAGGAAGTTGGATGTTGGAATAATGACTAGTTGCCCCGAGGATGAGTTCAAGGATTACAGGTGATGAGATGGGCCATAACCCACAGACCCCAGGACCTGCCAAGAAGCAAGCACACTCTTGCTGAAGGAAAAACCCTGGAAGAGGATATGCCCTTATCGATAGACGATCTTATAGGAGTAACGCAAAACCTGAGAGTTGTGAAGGAACGATAGATGGTTGTTTGGCTTGCAGAATCTATGGATATATCCGAACTTGGTTCATCGACAAGAGAAATTCTGCAATGCTTGTGAGGATGACCGAGTGTTAGAATGCGAGATTTACTAAAGCATATACAAGGTAATGATTTGGGTGCGGGATGGATTGATCACCATACCGACTTACTCTTATTATTCGCCTTGCTATATGGGATGGTAAATCTGAGTGACTTACCTATAGTAAAGAGACGACGATCAAAACCCTGTTTAAACTTAGAATGGTATAAGTATTTCTCCCTTGTACACGGCAGTTGTGCCAACCGTAGGCTATACGGTGAGGATCAACCAAGACCCATTTCCTACAGGAGAAACCATAAATTGTTGACCACCAGGAAATATCGATAGTTGTTTAGTAATGGCGCCAGACCCGTCAGCTAAGAATACCCAATCTCGGAATAACCTTACCAAGAGGAAAGGACAGAAGAATTGAGGAAAAAGTTATGCCACTACCGGAAGAGCCAGAGGAGGAATTTTCCGAGGATTTGAGAAGACCGACACTGTTAACAATATGGATGAAGTATATGAGTTTCGATGGAGCTGTAACCATGCTTTTAAGGGTGGTAGCACCCCAGACCCCGGTGATGATTGATGGATTTTAAGGAGACCCCCAAACCCTAACCTTTTCTTGCTAGCCTCTCCGAATCTCGAGGACGAGATTCATTTAAGGGTGGTAGGTTTGTAACATCCCAAAATTCTAAATTTTGGAATGTTATAATAAATAGATAGATTTGACTGATTGTTTGATTGATTGTCTGAAAGTGAGTGAATTCGAAACTTTTGAAAGTTAAATGAGAGGGAATAAAAGGACTTTCCCAAACTTTCATATTTGCTTTCTGATCTCCATGAATTCAAATGCTTTTCAAACACAAAACCCTTGAGCGAAGATGATATGACTTCTTCCATTTAAATTAAATGAAAAGGGTTGTTGAAAATATTTGAATTTCATTTGAAAATATTTTTCAATTCTGAAACTTTATGCAACTCAATGATTTTCACGAGAGAAGATAAAATGACTTCTTCAAATATTATGAAATATGAGTTGGGAGTTTCAAAGAATTAAATTCAAAGTTCTTTTGAATTTATTTTCAAATTTGGAATGTTATACATTAGATCATCATGCATATCTTATTTTCAAGGACTTTCGGAGAGAGTTGGAGATTTCGTTATTTTCATATTTGAGAGTTTCTCGAATTTGAAAAGAGGATCAGTTGATTTATTTATTTCATCTTCAATTATTTTTCCGATATCAATATATAAGAGAGGGAATAATATGACTTTCCCAAATTTAGGGAAAAAATGAAGATTTAATGAATAAGTCAAATTTTGGTTTTGCCGGAGTTTTTTGCATTTTATTTGGATAGGGAAAAATGCGCGTTTTCAAAAATTGCATTTTAGGCCCGGAGTAAAGTTCATTTTGTTCGACTCATTTTTAGGAGTCGGGGAAAATTTACTTTAGAAATTTTGGAGCTCGTTTAGATTTTCTTTTCTGTGTTTTTCTGCGCGCGAAACCGTTAAAAAAAACTCCCGCCAGGCCAGCCGGGCCAAAGGCCCAGCCTGCCGACCTCCTCCCAGCCGCGCGCGCCAGCGCCAAGCGCCAGGCCGCCGCCGCCTTCGCTCGAAGCCGAGTCCCAGCGGGACTCTGGCCACCATAGCCCCCCCTCTTTCCTTTGTTCCGTTTTCCTTTTTCTTCTAGGACTCTTTTTCCTATTCTATTTTCTTGTCCCCTACCCCAAGTAATCTCTCCCCTCTCCTATATAAATACCCCCATAGACCCCCCCCCTCTCCTCACACCAAAAACCCAAACCCCCTCTCCTCCCCAAGCCGCGCCCCTCACCCGCCGTCGCCGCATCTATAGCGCCGCCGCCGCCGCCCTAGCACGCCGTCGTCGCCACCGTTCGCCCCGCCTCGCCAGAGGTAGCCCCGCGCCTCTCTTTTTCTTCCCCGCGGTTCTGTTCTTTTAAAAGAAACCGTTCCGGTTTTCTTTTCTGGTTTTTCTCTCCGATTTTTTGTTTCAGTTTTCTTCTCCTAAACCCTAGATCGGTTTTCTTCTCCGAAACCCTAGATCGGTTTTCCGTTTTTTCCGGTTTCTCTTCCGAAAACCCTAGATCGGTTTTCGTTCTTCTTTAGGACCGTTCGTCTCAACGAACGTGATTACCGATTATTCCCGGTTAACGACGCCCGTTCGTTTAACCGTTCGTCTCTTTCTTTTCGTCGGATTTATTCCGCGATCGTGATCTCAGATCCGATCTTCGTTCTAGTTTATCTTCTCGCCCGTTTATCGGAATCAGGTGATTCAAGCGCCTGGAGTTTTGTCTCGAAACCGCCGTTCCGTCTAATCAACTTGAACAAGCTTTTGCTACAGTAAAATTTGACCTAGTTTCAACTTGCTACAACCGAGTTGTTTTCTTCTGCTGTTTGTTTTCCGTCGTTTGTTCGGTTCGTTCTTTCTTTGCAACCGGAGTTCTTAAGTTGAACTTTCTGGTTTGTTCTCTCGTTCGAGTTTTACTTGTGCATTAGATGAGTACTTATTGTGTGGTTACTATTGTTTTCTTACGATAGATTGACCGGAGTGTGACGAGTAGATCTATCAAGAGATTTTGAGTGCGAATCATCTTCATCAGCCTTGCAGGCAAGTTCACACTTTGATCATACCTTTTCTACAACCCATGTTTTATTGCATTAGATCAATCCTCACACATTGCATGATTAGGATCTAATTAAACTGTGGGATGGGAAGTAGATGAGGTAGTACCAATTACCTGTATTATTATGAATCCTTTGGGAGTTACTTCTACGTTTGCTTATTATGCCATGCTATGCTAGTAGACGTGGATTGGGTGAGTGATATCCATGACAGATGTGAGTTGATAATTTTAATGGTTTATCTAAGGTGGCAACATAAACACACATCTGGGTGGATTGAGGCACCTGATGTCTATCAGGACTTGCCTGTTTTTTTTCGGACCGCCACCCAGGCTCAAAGGGATCATAAGATCTTTCATGCTAGAAACTTCTGTGTGCAGCCACAAGCCATTATGGGCTCTGGCATAGTTGACTAAGTTGTGCGAACTCTTACAGTGGTAGACTAGCAGATGTAGGGGATGTAGGTGTACCGGTCTACCCAATCGTAAGGTGCTAGCGCTTCTGAAAGACTATGTCTCGGTCATCCGTTTCTCAAACACCATGTAGTGCGAGAAATCCAACGGAGGCGATCGAGTCTTGTGGGGAAAAGTGCGCAAACCTCTGCAGAGTGTACAAACTAATCATGATTAGCCGTGTCCCCGGTTATGGACATCTTGAGTATCTAGTTCTTGGATTATCCTGTTGATCTCATCATGTTACTTATAATTAATTGTTGGGTTTAATGATGTTACTTAATTGGGATTGAGAATGCTGTCAACCATTCTCAATGTTCAACAACCACCATGATAGTTAAATAAATTTATTCCTTTGCAGTAGGGAAAATTGGCTTTACGCAAAAACCTTATAACCATAGAGCTTTTCCACCAACCATATATGCATATAGTGATAGCCATTGTTCATCATTTTCTCTATGGTGTGAATTTGCCAGTACATTCAATGTACTGACCCGTTTCGGGCTGCAACGTCTCATATTGCAGGATTATCTTACGACGAGTAAGTGATACGTTAGGGTTACGATTTCTACACTCAACTTTGTCGTTGGTGTTGATGGGAATCCACAACCTTGTTGCTTCCGCTATATGGATTGAGGTAATAGTATTTACGTTACTTTATACATGTGATTTACCTCTGTTATAAATCCTTCGAGTACTGTGTGTGTCAGCATACCAATCCAGGGATGACACCTAAGCACAGAGACTTGATCCATTTGGGTCGGGTCGCTACAATCTCTTATTTAATTAATGAATCAATAAACTTGGTAAAGGGTGGAAGGCTCGGCCTTTTGCCTGGTGTTTTGTTCCACTCTTGCCGCCCTAGTTTCCGTGATACCGGTGTTATGTTTCTTGATTTTGCGTCCCTGACATGATGAGGGTTTATGTGCCCCTCTTGACAGTTCACTTTGAATAAAACTCTTCCAGCAAGGCCCAACATTGGTTTTACCTTTTGCCAAACGTAATAACTAAACCTGATATTTAAATTTGACGCATAGGGAGTTAGCGCTACCTGAGGAGTATTTCCACATAATACAGGGGGGCAGTGCTGATGGTGTTGGTCCCAAACTAGAGCACTGTGTGGGGCCGCCCCGGGGCAACCTGGGTTATTTTCTTTGGCACCTGGTAGCTCATCTGTCGTGGCCTGAGACGAGATACGCGCGGCTAGTATCAGGGTGTCGGCACGTCGGGAGGTCTTGCTGGACTTGTTTTACCATTGTTGAAATGTCTTGTGCAGCGGGATTCCGAGTCTGATCGGAGGGCCCCGAGATGTAGGATTGTCTCCGCGGATCGTGAGCTTGTCATGGGCTAAGTTGGAACACCCCTACAGGGTTTGAAATTTCGAGAGTCATGCCCGCAGTTATGTGGCAGATGGGAATTTGTTAATATCCGATTGTAGAGGACTTGAAGTAAACTCAATTAAAAATACACCAACCGTGTGCGTAACCATGACTGTCTCTTTTCGGGGAAGTTCGAGAAGAGAACACGGTTAGGTTATGTTTGAACGTAAGTAGTTCAGGATCACTTATTGATCATTACTAGTTTGCGACCGTTGCATAGTTTATCATCTTATTCTTGTATTCGTAAGTTAGCCACCATACAATGCTTAGTCGCTTGCTGCAACCTCACCACATATCCTTTTCGTACCTTTAAGCTTTCCTAGTCTTGATACCCATGATAATGGGATTGCTGAGTCCTCGTGGCTCATAGATTACTACAACAACAGTTGCAGGTGCAGGTAATGCGATGATCTGACGTGAGAGCGATGCTTGCTTGGTTTAGATTTCTTCTGCTTCTTCTTCTTCTTCGTTCAAGGGATAGGTTCCAGGTCCGGGAAGCCTGGGCTAGCAGGGTGGATGTCATTCTTCTTTTTCGTTTGATTTCATCCGCAGTCGGATCCTACTCTTCTGTATGATGATTGCTATGTATTGATGAACTATTGTATTCATGTTGTAAATTGTGGCGAGTGTAAGCCTTTATCTTGTATTCTCATCTATTCAGTACATGGTATGTTGTAATGATATTCACCTTGCTATGCGCTCGAAATGTGATTGTGCCCCAATCATGAATTCATCACGTGATTGGGATAGAATCACATCTTGGGCGCTACACTACACCATCAAGAAGGGTGTGTATCGTGTTGATCGGTTAGGGGTAGTGCACACTCCCCATAGTATGAAGTCAAGTTCCTCCACCCAATGACAATTAGATTGTTTCAAGGAATGAACTAGTCGAGGTTTTGTGCCGCTCATGATTAGTCCATTGGCCTGCTCAACATGTCCGTTGGTCTGCGGGTGGTACACCGAGGCGTAGTCGAGCTTAATGCACATAGTAGCACCAGTCCTTGACCTCCTGGGCCATGAAATTGGACCCATTATCAGTGACGATACTGTGCGGGACACCATAATAGTGTACCAAGCCGGATATAAAGTCGATAACCGGTCCGTATTTTGCTAAGGTAACTGGCTTTGCTTCAATCCACTTAGTGAATTTATCGACCATAACCAGTAGGTATTTCTTTTTCTTGGTTCACCCTTTAAGTTGTCCAACCATGTCCAGCCCCCAGATAGTGAAAGGCCAGGTAATTGGTATAGTCCAGAGAGCCGTTGCAGGCATAGGGCTTTGATTTGTGAAAAGTTGGCATCCAACACAACGTTGGACCAGAGTTCAGGCATTCGCGTGGGAAGTGGGACAGAAAAACCCTACTCGGAAGGCCTTGTTGACTAGGGCCCGAGCGGCCGCGTGGTGGCCCCCCATGCCAGCATGAATCTTGGCCAAAAGTTGTTGTCCCTCTACTTCCGAGATGCACCACTACAAAACTCCGGTAGTGCTTATCCTGTATAGCTCGCCTTCATGAACCTTGTAGGCTTTAGAGCGCCGGATTATGCGTCATGCCTCGGTCTAATCGATGGGAAACTCTCGCCATAGGAGGTAGGCAAGGAAGGGCTCAGTCCATGGTGCAATTATGGCCATGACCTCGTGAGCCAAAGCAGTTTCTTCAATTGTCGAGCCGCCTATGATGTCGTCGTCTGGCTCGATGGCCGGGGCAACAATTTGTTCAGGCCCGTTGATTGCTGCATCCTGGTCCCCGTCCTGCCACACCACGGATAGCTTGAAAAGCCATTCTAGAAAGGTGTTTTGGGGACAGGGATGCTTTTAGCGCCCATACGGGCGAGGATATCTGCAGCTTGGTTACAGTCTCTAGAGACATGATGGAATTCCAACCCTTCAAACCGAGCTGATATTCTTAAGATGGCATTTTGGTATGCCACCATTTTTGGGTCCTTGGTGTCGAACTCTCCATTGACCTGGGAGATGGCGAGGTTGGAATTGCCCCGTACTTCGAGCCGTTGAACACCCATTGACGTTGCCATCCGAAGACCATGCAGTAGGGCTTCGTATTCGGCTGCATTTTTGGAGTCTGTGTACATGATCTGAAGTACGTACCGGATAGTGTTGCCAGTGGGGGACATAAGGATCACGCCAGCCCCAGTCCGGCCAACATTTTGGAGCCGTCAAAATACATTGTCCAGTGTGAATACGTACTATATTCCTGGGGAAGCTCGGCTTCCATCCATTCGGCCAGAAAATCGGCTAGTACCTGAGACTTAATAGCTCGGCGTGGTTTGTAAACAATTTCAAAGGGCAACAATTCTATGGCCCATTTGGCAATGCGACCCGTGGCATCCCTATTATTGATGATGTCATTTAAGGGTACTTCGTATGCCACTGTGACCGGACACTCTTTAAAGTAGTGTTGGATCTTGCGAAATGCCATAAAAACTGTGTAGGCGATCTTCTGATAGTGCGGATATCGGGATTTACATGGGGTGAGTACTTTTGATACGTAATAGACATGCTTCTGCACCCTGAACTTATGTCCTTCTGCCTCTCGTTCTACCACGAGAACATCACTCACAACCTAGTTCGTGGCTGAGATGTATGGCAACATAGGCTCGCCTAGGCCAGGTGCTATCAAGATGGGATTGCCTGCTAGTAAAGTTTGTATCTCCTCCAGAGCGGCGGTTGCCTCGTTTGTCCATTCAAAAAATTTGGTCTTTTTAGTAGTTTGTAGAGCGGCAGGGCCTGTTCACCGAGATGAGAGATGAAACGGCTTAGGGTGGCAATGCATTCGGCCAGCTTTTGGACCTGTTTGAGCTCTGTCGGTATTGCCAGCTGGGACAGAGCTCGGATTTTGGCCAGATTGGCCTCTATCCCTCCATGGGAGACAATGACTCCGAGCATTTTTCCAGCGGGAACCCCAAAGACACACTTATCCAGGTTGAGCCGTATATCGTATGTTCTCAAGTTTTCAAAGGTCTGACGGAGGTTGTTGACCAACTGGCTGGCATGTTTGGTCTTGATGACCACATCATCCACATATGCTTCGACTCTTTACCAATTTGGATTTCCAGGCATGTTTGAATCATGTGCTGATATGTTGCACCTGTGTTTTTTAACCCGAAGGGCATTGTGTTAAAGCAGAATGGTCCGTAGGGTGTAATAAAGGTGGTTGCTGGTTGATCGGATTCCTTCATCTTGATTTGGTGGTACCCCGAGTAAGCGTCGAGGAAGCATAATGAGTCATGTCCGGTGGTGCCGTCAATGATCTGGTCTATTCGGGGCAAAGGAAAGGGGTCCTTGGGGCAAGCCTTGTTGAGGTCTTTGAAGTTGACACATAACCGCCAGGATTTGTCTTTTTTGGGTACCACGACCAGATTTGCCAGCCACCCGGGGTGTTTGAATTCTCTGATGAATCCAGCTTCGAGTAATTTGGCTAATTCTTCTCTCATGGCTTGACGCCTAGGTTCAGAGAATCGGTGTAGCATCTGTTTAACTAGCTTGAGGCCCTTAATTATTTTCAGACTATGTTCTGTCACCCTACATAGGATACATGGCATGTCCGATGGGTGCCAGGAAAATATGTCCCAATTTTTGCGCAGGAATGTGTGTAGCGCCTCGTCGACCTCCGGGTCCAGCTGGGCTAGTCGCTGTCTTATTGGGGAACGTCGGATGCACTTGGAACTTGACGGTTTTGTCAGCTGGTTTGAAGGATGTAGACTTGGGTCTTTTGCTGAGGGTGAGATCATCCTTGTCCACTATTGTATGTAGTGTGGTCAACTCTTCGGCTGCGGGAGCCTTGGATAGTGCCTCGAGGGCCAGGGATGTTGTTTTGTTTTTGGCTCGAAGGGCTTTGTCCGGGTCACTGGCTATTGTTATCACACCATTGGGCCCTGGCATTTTGAGTTTCATGTAACCGTAATGGGGTATAACCTGAAACTTTGAAAATGTGTCACGGCCCAATAGGGCGTGGTATCCACTATGGAAGGGTGCAATGTAGAAGAGTAGTTCTTCTGTCCTATAGTTCGTCAGAGTGTCGAACGCTACGTCTAGAGTGACTCGTCCAAAGCAGGGAACCTCTTTGCCGGGGATGATTCCCTAAAACGTAGTGTAGCTGTGTTCGACTCGATATCCGTCGAACTGCATCTTGTCGAGGGTATCCTCGTAAATGAGGTTTAGGACGCTGGCTCCATCCATAAGTACCTTAGTTAATCTGAAGCCGTCCACGATGGGGTCGAGGACTAATGTGGAGGGTACTCAGATGGATCGCGCCCTTGGTTCATCCTCCGCATTGAAGGTGATTGGGGTGTTCGTCCAGGAGCTTGCAACTGTGACCTGGTGGACTTGACTGAGCTCTCGAAGTGCTCTTTTCCTCTGATTATTTGAGGAGAAAGTTTCATAGATCGTTACGACATTATTGTCATTGAATGAAGGTGTTTCTGATACTCTACTGGGAGTTTGAAGGTGTCATGGGAAACCACGGCCACCTATGGGGCCATGAGCCCCTTTGTGGTTTGGCAGGGTGTCGGTGCAACAAACCCTGTGTTTGTTGCCTAGACTGTGCACAGGCACGGGATCAAGATTGAAGCACTAGCCCAAATCAGGATCCAAGAGACTAAGAGATTCGAAGGACCAACATACAGATCAAAGGGACCAGTATCGAGCCAGAGAAGCAAGACAACACCGAGAGACAGGCCTCCTTTGCCGGGTAGGCGAGCCCGATAAAGGGCGAGGCCGTGCCCAGAAGGAGACGACCAAGGCATCCCGGCAGGGCCTGCCGGGACTCACGGAGACGAGACCACCTCACCAACCACTCCAACACGACCCACGTCGCCGATCAGTGCGGTGTCAAGACGCAGAGTGACTAAGTGGCGGCCATTTGACACATGGCGGCATCTCTCTACAGGAAAATCACACAGATGACACTCGTCCTGCGACGTGTCAAACAAGCAGGTGTGGAGCTGGCAAAATGGCCTGGCAAGCCTTACCGGGCAACCAACGATGTGACATTGAGCAGTGCATTTAATGCGCCATGTCAATCCACAGAGTTAGGTATGATAGCATTGTTTGCTATCTTATCAGTGCATAATGACTACTTTGCCATTGTGGTAACCCTTTGATCTATAAAAGGAGGCCCATGGCAACCATAGACAGGGTTAGAAGCTTGGATAAGTCACACCCTCATACGTGCGTAGCCACTACCGCCCTGAGGCAACCCCTGCCGGGCAAGTGTACTATGCTCCACCACCACTTTTCCACCATCAATCCACCAAAGCAGGAGTAGGGTTTTACGCCTCACGGCGGCCTGAACCTGGGTAAAATTGCATGTGTGATCTCTGTCGTGCTGCCCCATGCTCGTCTGCTCTTTGTGCAACGCGACATCCCCCCGCCGAGCCAGCAAGGGGCCCTGTGGTCCTAAAGGTGGTCGTGGTTTCCCGCGACATCTTTGGTGTGCCAGGTAGGGGGTCTCGCTTGTGTGAACCTGAAGGCGTGTGCAGCGCATCTTCTTCTTCACCATCTTCATCTTTGATGATGGCATCGACCACGGCACCCAAGAAGAAACCCGGACCTTTGGCTCACTCATCCACCTCGAAGGCTCCGCCTCCCGTGACCTCTAATGCTGCGGGAGGTGCATAGACACGCGAGGGCGTGGACGTTGCTGGGGATGTGGTCGGAGCAAGCGACGCCGTCACCACTTCCCCCACGGCCGACGTAGGAGCCGGAGGCATCGGAGGAGAGCAACATCAGCAACACCCCGACGGTTACACTCTACAAGGTACGAGCAACGGGGCTACTCCATCTGCGTCCCTCTCTCCCACCGATGGGCACAACCGCAGCAACAGCGCACCGACCAGGGTGAATCGCTGCCCTCTGGGCGCTCCCACCACGGGTGCGGTCGCAACGCGCACACCTCCCCCGGGATGGGTCGACCAAGCCGCTGCACCCAACAGAGCCGCTGGTCGTCGAGCGCCTTTGCCGCACCGCCTCCAGGTGGTCGTCCCGCAGCAGCAGCGGGGGTGCAGTGCTGCCGCCGCTGGCACCATCAGGAACCGAGCGATGGTGCGATCGACTTCATCATCATCCCTGCCAAGTATAGCTTCAGAGGCCATGGTGCGGGCTCAACTGCTGCTGAGGTTTCCACAAGCGGCTGAGCAGATGGACGAATGGCGTGCCACCATCCAAAGTCTGCTCGGTTTCACCGAAGCTGGGGGCTCATGGCGAGCTGGCCCGTCGCGACCTCCCCAAGCGACAGAAATGGCTCATGTTGTTGACCATGTGGAAGGGGACATCCCCACGGTGCAGTCCCCGGCACGGCAGCCAGTGCGAGTGTGACAGAATCAAGACCGGAGGCGTAAACTATGGAGGGGGGCGCGACAGAATCAAGACCCCGACGATGTCTCGATGGCCTCTTCTGACCCTCGAGCACGTCCAGGTCAACGACGAGTCCCAAAGGATAGGCAGAGAGGAGGCAAGCGTGTCATTGCCGAGCAACACCGCGGAGACCTCCACCGGGCCGACGGGTGCAACGGCCCCTACGTCGACGAGCCCGCGCTCGGTGGTGGCGGGTGCCTACCTTTCGAGGGTTGGCTGCCCTGCCTTCACTCGTGAGCTGCGGCAAGTTCGTTGGCCGTCCGTTCACACATTCAAGCCAGAGATATATGGGAAGTACGATGGGAGGCTGAACCCGGCAGAATTCCTGAGCATCTACACCATCGTTGTTTAGGCTGCTGAGGGAAGAGATGAGAAGGTGTTTGCCAACTACTTCCCTTTGGCCCTCAAGTCCAATGTGAGGTCTAGGCAGATGTTGTTGGGAAACTTAGCATGCAATTTCAAAAAAAAATCCTACGCTCATGCAAGATCTATCTAGGAGATGCATAGCAATGAGAGGGGGAGAGTGTGTCCACGTACCCTTGTAGGCCGAATGCGGAAGCGTTTGACAACCGTGGCTGATGTAGTCGAACTTCTTCTTGTTCTGACCGATCAAGCACCGAACGTATGGCACCTCCGAGTTCCCCACATGTTCACCTAGATGACGTCCCTCGAACTCTTGATCCAGCAAAGTGTCAAGGGAGAGTTCCATCAGCATGACGGCGTGTTGATAGTGATGGTGAAGTAATTCACGCAGGGCTTCGCCTAAGCACTACATGAATATGACCGGAGGCGTAAACTGTGGAGGGGGGCGCCGCACACGGCTAGGAATAAATGTTGTGTGTTCTAGCGGTGCCCCCCCCCACATATATATATAGGTGGGAGAGGGAGAGGGGCAGAAAGGGGCGCGCCAAGTAGGAGTAATCCTACTTGGGAGCCTCCAACAAGTTGGCCACCCCCCTTCCATAAGTGTCGGAGGGGGAAGGAAAGAGAGGGGAGAGAAGGAAAGGGGGAGGCCGAATCCTCCCCTTTCCTTTCTCCCTTCCCCTCCTTCCTTCTCCTCCTATTCAGCCTATACGGGGGCGCACCAGCCCACTAGGGGCTGCTCTGTCCCGCCCTTGGCCCAATAAGGCCATATCTTTGCTGGGGGGTGCCCGGAACCCCTTCCGGTGATCCGATATGTACCCGATACCCCCAGAACACTTTCGGTGTCCGAATACTATCGTCCTATATATGAATCTTTACCTCTCGATCATTTTGAGACTCCTCATCATGTCTGTGATCTCATCAAGACTCCGAACAACATTTGGTCACCAAATCACATAACTCATATAATACAAAATCGTCATTGAACGTTAAGCATGCGGACCCTACGGGTTCGAGAACTATGTAGACATGATCGAGACACTTCTCCGGTCAATAACCAACAGCGGAACCTGGATGCTCATATTGGTTCCCACATATTCTACGAAGATCTTTATCGGTCGTACCGTAATGACAACATACATTATTCCCTTTATCATTGGTATGTTACTTGCCCGAAATTTGATCGTTGGTATCTTAATACCTAATTCAATCTCGTTATCGGCAACTCTCTTTACTTGTTCCGTAATGCATCATCCCACAACTAACTCATTAATCACATTGCTTGCAAGGCTTATTATGATGTGCATTACCGAGAGGTCCCAGAGATACCTCTCCGATACTCGGAGTGTCAAATCCTAATCTTGATCTATGCCAACCCAACAAACACCTTCGGATATACCTGTAGAGCATCTTCATAATCACCCAGTTATGTTGTGATGTTTGATAGCACACAAGGTATTCCTTCGGTATCCGGGAGTTGCATAATCTCATAGTCGAAGGAATATGTATTTGACAGGAAGAAAGCAATAGCAATAAAACTGAATGATCAATATGCTAAGCTAACGGACGGGTCTTGTCCATCACATCATTCTCCTAATGATGTCATCTCATTCATCAAATGACAACACATGTCTATGGTTATGTAAGTTAACCATCTTTGATTAACGAGCTAGTCTAGTAGAGGCTTACTAGGGACATAGTGTTTTGTCTATATATCCACACATCTATCAAGTTTTCAGTTAATACAATTCTAGAATGAATAATAAACATTTATCATTATATAAGGAAATATAAAACAACAACTTTATTATTGCCTCTAGGGCATATTTCCTTCAGTCTCCAACTTGCACTAGAGTCAGTAATTTAGTTCACCTCGCCATGTGATTTGACACCAATAGTTCACATCTTTATGTGATCAACACATGTAGTTCACATCGCCATGTGACCAACACTCAAAGGGTTTACTAGAGTTAATAATCTAGTTCACATTGCTATGTGATTAACACCCAAAGAGTACTAAGGTATGATCATGTTTTGCTTGTGAGAGAAGTTTTAGTCAACGGGTCTGCCACATTCAGATCCGTATATATTTTGTAAATTTATATGTTTACAATGATCTGCATGGAGCTACTCTAGCTTATTACTCCCCCTTTCAATATGTATCCAGATCGAGACTTAGAGTAATCCAGATCGGTGTCAAAGCTTGCATCAACGTAACTCTTTACGAAGAACTCTTTATCACCTCCATAACCGAGAAATATTTCCTTAGTCCACTAAGGATAATTTTGACCGCTGTCAGTGATCTACTCCGGGATCACTATTGTACCCCCTTGCCAAACTCATGGCAAGGTACACAATAGGCCTGGTACACAGCATGGCATACTTTATAGGACATATGGCTAAGCCATAGGGAATGACTTTCATTCTATTTCTATCTTATGTCGTGGTCGGGCTTTGAGTCTTACTCAACTTCACACCTTACAATACAGGCAAGAACTCCTTCTTTGAATGGTCCATTTTGAACTTCTTCAAAATCTTGTCAAGCTATGTGTTTTGTGAAAGTCCTATTAAGCGTCTCGATCTATCCCTATAGATCTTGGTGCCCAAAATAAGTAACTTCACCGAGGTCTTTCATTGAAAAATTCTTATTCTAATATCCTTTATGCTATCCACAATTTCTGCATCATTTCCAATCAACAATATGTCATCCACATATAATATCAGAAATGCTACAGAGCTCCCACTCACTTTCTTGTAAATACGGGCTTCACCATAAGTCTGTATAAAACCATATGCTTTGATCACCTTATCAAAGCCTACATTCCAACTCCGAGAGCTTGCACTAGTCCATAGATGGATCCTTAGAGTTTGCACACTTTGTTAGCACCTTTAGGATCGACAAAAAAATTTGGTTGCATCATATACAACTCTTCTTTAAGAAATCCATTAAGGAATGCAGTCTTGACATCCATTTGCCAGATTTCATAAAATGCCGCAATTGCTAACATGGTTCAGACAGACTTAAGCATCGCTGCGACTGAGAAAATCTCATTGTAGTCAAGACCTTGAACTTGTCAAAAACCTTTTGCGACAAGTCGAGCTTTGTAGATAGTAACACTACCATCAGTGTCCATCTTCCTCTTGAAGATCCATTTATTCTCAATGGCTTGCCAATCATTGGGCAAGTCCATCAAAGTCCATACTTTGTTATCATACATGGATCCTATCTCATATTTCATGGCCTCAACCCATTTATCGGAATCTAGGCTCATCATCGCTTCTTCATAGTTCGTAGGTTCGTCATGGTATAGTCACATGACTTCCAGAATAGGATTACCATACCACTTTGGTGCGAAACGTGCTCTGGTTGACCTACGAGGTTTGGTAGTAACTTGATCTAAAGTTTCATGATCATTATCATTAGCTTCCTCTCTAGTTGGTGTAGGCATCACGGGAACATTTTTCTGTGATGAGCTACCTTCCAATTCGAGAGAAGGTACAATTACCTCATCAAGTTTTACTTTCCTCACACTCACTTCTTTTGAGAGAAACTCCTTCTCTAGAAAGGATCCATTCTTAGCAACAAAGATCTTGCCTTCGGATCTATGATAGAAGGTGTACCCAGCCGTTTCTTTTGGGTACCCTATGAAGACACACTCCTCCGATTTGGGTTCGAGCTTATCAAGCTGAAGCTTTTTCACATAAGCATCACAACCCCAAACTTTAAGAAACGACAGCTTAGGTTTCTTGCCAAACCACAGTTCATATGGTGTTGTCTCAACGGATTTAGATGGTGCCCTATTTAAAGTGAATGCAGTTGTCTCTAATGCATAACCCCAAAAACGATAGTGGTAAATCGGTAAGAGACATCATAGATCACACCATATCTAATAAAGTACGGTTATGACGTGAGTTGTGAAACAATTCCACATTGTTTTAAATGAAGGACATACTCGTAACTCAAATATTCGCCTCCGCGATCAGATCGTAGAAACTTTATTTTCTTGTTACGGTGATTCTCCACTTCACTCTGAAATTCTTTGAACTTTTCAAATGTTTCAGACTAGTGTTTCATTAAGTTGATATACCCATATCTGCTCAAATCATCTCTGAAGGTTAGAAAATAAGTATACCCGCCGCGAGCCTCAACACTCATCAGACCGCATACATCGGTATTATTATTTCCAGTAAGTCATTGGCTCGCTCCATTGTTCCGGAGAACGGAGTCTTAGTCACTTGCCCATGAGGCATGGTTCGCAAGCATCAAATGATTCATAATCAAGTGATTCCAAAAGTCCATCCGCATGGAGTTTCTTCATGCGCTTTACACAAATATGACCTAAACGGTAGTGCCACAAATATGTTGCGCTATCATTATCAACTTTGCATCTTTTGGCACCAATATTATGAATATGTGTATCATGACGATCGAGATTCAATAAACCATTTACATTGAGTGTATGACCATAGAAGGCTTTATTCATGCAAATAGAACAACAATTATTCTTTGACTTAAATGAATAACCGTATTGCAATAAACATGATCCAATCATATTCATGCTCAACGCAAACACCAAATAACATTTATTTTAGGTTCAATACTAATCCCGAAGGTAAAGGGGGTGTGTGATGGTGATCTTATCAACCTTGGAATCACTTCCAACACACATCGTCACCTCGCCCTTAACTAATCTCAGTTTATTTTGCAACTCCTGTTTCGAGTTACTACTCTTAGCAACTGAACCAGTATCAAATACTGAGGGGTTGCTATAAACACTAGTAAAGTACACATAAATAAATATCAAACATACCTTCATTCACTTTTGCCATCCTTATTATCCGCCAAGTATCTAGGGTAGTTCCACTTCTCGTGACCATTTCCTTTGTAGTAGAAGCACTTAGTTTCATACTTGGGTCTAGCTTTGGGCTTCTTCATGGGAGTGGCAACTTTCTTGCCATTCTTTTTCAAGTTTCCCTTTCTTTACCTTGCCCTTTTTCTTGAAACTAGTGATCTTGTTAACCATCAACACTTGATGTTATTTCTTGATTTCTACCTTCGTTGATTTCAGCATCGCGAAGAGCTTGGGAATCGTTTTGGTCATCCCTTGCATATTATAGTTCATCACGAAGTTCTAGTAACTTGGTGATAGTGACTAGAGAACTATGTCAATCACTATATTATCTGGAAGATTAACTCCCAGTTGATTCAAGAGATTGTAGCACCTAGACATTCTGAGCACATGCTCACTAGCTGAGCTATTCTCCTCCATCTTGTAGGCAAAGTACTTGTCAAAGGTCTCATATCTCTTAACACGGGCATGAGTCTGAAATATCATTTTCAGCTCCTGGAACATCTCATATGCTCCATGGCGTTCGAAATATTTTTTAAGTCCCGGTTCTAAGCCGTAAAGTATGGTGCACTAAACAATCAAGTAGTCATCATACCGAGCTTTTCAAACGTTCATAATGTCTACATCTGCTCCTGCAATAGGTCTCTCACCTAGCGGTCCATCAAGGACATAATTCTTCTGTGCAGCAATGAGGATAATCCTTAGATCACGGACCCAGTCCGCATCATTGCTACTGGCATCTTTCAACTCATATTTCTCTAGGAACATATCAAAAATAAAACAAGGGAGCTATACGCGAGCTATTGATCTACAACATAGATATGCAAAAACTATTAGGACTAAGTTCACGATAAATTAAGTTCAATTAATCATATTACTTAAGAACTCCCACTTAGATAGACATGCCTCGAGTCATCTAAATGATCACGTGATCCATTTCAACTAAACCATGTCCGATCATCACATGAGATGAAGTAGTTTTCAATGGTGAACATCTCTATGTTGATCATATCTACTATATGATTCACGTTCGACCTGTTGGTCTCCAGTGTTCCGAGGCCATGTATTTACATGCTAGGCTTGTCAAGTTTAACCCGAGTATTCCGCATGTGCAAAACTGTCTTGCACCCGTTGTATGTGAACGTAGAGCTTATCACACCCGGTCATCACGTGGTGTCTCGGCACGACGAACTGTCGCAATGGTGCATACTCAGGGAGAACACTTATACCTTGAAATTTTAGTGAGGGATCATCTTATAATGCTACCGTCGTACTTAAGCAAAATAAGATGCATAAAAGATAAACATCACATGCAATCAAAATATGTGACATGATATGACCAGCATCATCTTGTGCCTTTGATCACCATCTCCAAAGCACTGTCATGATCTCCATTGTCACTGGCTTGACACCTTGATCTCCATCGTAGCGTCGTGGTCGTCTCGCCAACTATTGCTTCTACAACTATCGCTAACGCATAGTGATAAAGTAAAGCAATTACATGGTGTTTGCATTGCATACAATAAAGTGACAACCATAAGTGTCGTGGAATTGTCACGGCAGATGTCCTAGCGAAAGGACTTAGTCGTAGGGCCATCGCAACTAGGAAGCTTAAAGGGGTTAATCGGGACAAAGGACACGAGAGGTTTTATACTAGTTCGGCCCCTTACGATGAAGGTAAAAGCCTACGTCTAGTTGTGTTGGTATTGCTGGGGTTTAGATCACCAAGAGGCTTAACTCGCCGGCTTGGTTATCGATCTCTTCTTTCTTGCCCTAAGCCGCCACTGGGTCGTCCCCTTATATACATGGGTTGACGCCTGGTGGCCTATAGAGTCCCGGCCGGCTCATAATCGTGTCCGGCTCGGTGACTTCCTTTACATGCCTTTGTTTACAAGTCTTTCCTTACATACGGCGGTTTGTAATATTGGGCCTTAAGCCGCCTCTAGGCCCTTGGGCCTTCTATAATATTTAATAAACTATCATCTCAATGTTTACTAGGCTTCTTGTGTAACCCGCCATTGGGGCTGACCCGGCCTCTCCTGGGTGGGTCATAACTGATAGCTATATCCCCAACAATAAGGCTCCTGCCAGTTGCCGGTAACTTCTACAAAACATGATCATCTCATACAATAACATATATCACATCATGTCTTGAACATATCACATCACAACATGCCCTGCAAAAACAAGTTAGACATCCTCTACTTTGTTGTTGCAAGTTATACGTGGCTGCTACGGGCTTCTAGCAAGAACCGTTCTTACATACGCATCAAAACCACAATGATGTTTCATCAAGTTTGTTGTTTTAACCTTCAACAAGGACCGGCCATAGTCGAATTCGATTCAACTAAAGTTGGAGAAACGGACACCTGCCAGCCACCTTTATGCAAAACAAGTGCATGTCAGTCGGTGGAACCAGTCTCACGAACATGGTCATGTAAGGTTGGTCTGGGCCGCTTCATCCAACAATACTGCCAAATCAAAATAAGACGTTGGTGGTAAGCAGTATGACTATCATCACCCACAACTCTTTGTGTTCTACTCGTGCATATCATCTACGCATAGACCTGACTCGGATGCCACTGTTGGAAACGTAGCATGCAATTTCAGAAAAATTCCTATGATCACGGAAGATCTATCTAGGAGATGGATAGCAATGAGAGGGGGAGAGTGTGTCCACGTACCCTTGTAGACCGAATGCGGAAACGTTTGACAACGCGGCTGATGTAGCTGAACTTCTTTCGTTTCGACCGGTCAAGCACCAAACGTACGGCACCTTTGAGTTCCGCACACGTTCAGCTCGATGAAGTACCTCGAACTCTTGATCCAGCAAACTGTCGAGAGAGAGTTCCATCAGCACGACGGCGTGTTGATGGTGATGGTGAAGTAATCCGCGCAGGGCTTCGCCTAAGCACTATGTGAATATGACCGGAGGCGTAAACTGTGGAGGGGGGCGCCGCACACGGCTAGGAATCAATGGTGTGTGTTCTAGAGGTGCCCCCACATATATAAAGGTGGGAGAGGGAGAGGGGCAGCAAGGGGCGCCCCAAGTAGGAGTAATCCTACTTGGGCGCCTCCCACAAGTCGGCCTCCCCCCTTCCATATGTGTTGGAGGGGGAGGAAAGAGAGGGGGAGAAGGAAAGGGGGAGGCCGAATCCTCCCCTTTCCTTTCTCCCTTCCCCTCCTTCATTATCATCCTATTCGGCCTATATGGGGGCGCACCAGCCCACTAGGGGCTGGTTTGTCCCTCCCTTGGCCCAATAAGGCCCATATCTTTGCCGGGGGGTGCCCAGAACCCCTTCCGGTGACCCAATACGTACCCGGTACCCCCGGAACACTTCCGGTGTCTGAATACTATCATCATATCTATGAATCTTTACCTCTCGACCATGTCGAGACTCCTCGTCATGTCTGTGATCTCATCCGGGACTCCAAACAACATTCGGTCACCAAATCAAATAACTCGTATAATACAAAATCATCATCAAACGTTAAGCATGCGGACCCTACGGGTTCGAGAACTATGTATACATGATTGAGACACTTCTCCGGTCAATAACCAACAGCGGAACCTGGATGCTCATATTGGTTCCCACATATTCTATGAAGATCTTTATCAGTCATATCGTAATGACAACATACATTATTCCCTTTTTCATCGGTATGTTATTTGCCCGAGATTTGATCGTCAGTATCTTCATACCTAGTTCAATCTCGTTACCGACAAGTCTCTTTACTCGTTCGGTAATGCATCATCCCGCAACTAACTCATTAGTCACATTGCTTGCAAGGCTTATGATGATGTGCATTACCGAGAGGGCCCAAAGATACCACTCCGATACTCGGAGTGTCAAATCCTAATGTCGATCTATGCCGACCCAACAAACACCTTCGAAGATACCTATAGAGCATCTTTATAATCACCCAGTTATGTTGTGACATTTGATAGCACACAAGGTATTCCTTCGGTATCCGGGAGTTGCATAATCTCATAGTCGAAGGAATATGTATTTGACATGAAGAAAGCAATAGCAATAAAACTGAACGATCAATATGCTAAGATAACGGATGGGTCTTGTCCATCACATCATTCTCCTAATGATGTGATCCCATTCATCAAATGACAACGCATGTCTATGGTTATGAAACTTAACCATCTTTGATTAACGAGCTAGTCTAGTAGAGGCTTACTAGGGACACAGTGTTTTGTCTATGTATCCACACATGTATCAAGTTTCTGGTTAATACAATTCTAGCATGAATAATAAACATTTGTCATGATATAAGGAAATATAAAATAACAACTTTATTCTTTCCTATAGGGCATATTTCCTTCAGATGCACCTATCGGAGAATTCCATTTCGTCATGGGCCGACCTGTGCCATGAGTTCATTGGCGCCTTCACTGGCAGTCATCAAGAACCCGACAGGCCCAACAATTTGCAGCTTATACAATAGAAGGAAGGAGAAACTCTCCATAAGTATTTACAGAGATTCAGCAAAGTTCATAGAAACATTCCAAATATCCATCTGGCAGTTGTGATTGCTGCCTTCCAGTCCAATGTGCGCAACCGCCGGATTCGTTCCAAGATGAACGTGTGGTTGCCCTAGACTGTGAAGGAGCTCTACACCCTAGTGGATAAGTGTTCTCGGATGGAGGAGGGAAGGAAGTGGCCCGGAGAGGAAGATTGCACCAATGTTGATTCAGAGGATGATGATGAATCAACTAGACAGAAGAAGAGCAAGAAGCGCAGTAAGAAGCGAAGGGATAAGACAGTAATGATTGTTGAAGGATCAGGCATGCCTAGTACCAGCAAGAAGGCCAAAGATGAGGCCCTGGAAAGGAAGCTACCGTGTGCACTGACTATCGGGAAGCCGCTGCGGCCGAGAAAGGAGGGAAAGGCGGTGGGCCGTATTGCAAGATTCATTGGACCAAGGGCCACGACCTTCAAGATTGTTATTAGGTTGAGCAGATTGTCAAGAGACAGAGAGCAGAGTATGAGAAGCATGACAAGGAGAAAGGTCAGAATGTTGCTGGCGGTAAGGGCTGAGGTGGTGAAGCAAATCGCCCCGGCAAGCCCTTTTGGAGCCAAGGAAAACCCGCCAGAGGCCGAGAGAAGGAAGCTTATGATGATGAGAGTGATGGAGGGGATCAAGAGGAAACTAGTGAGCAAGAGTTTCAGAAGGCCACTGATGCTCTATGCGTTGACGGGGGTGCATCTCTGCACACCTCCCACCGCTAGCTCAAGTGGTGGGCGCGGGAAATCAATGCCGTGGAACCAGCGCCAGAGGCCCGGAAGCCTCTCAAGTGGTCTCGTACGCCCAGGATCACCCTAGTCGTACCACTGCGGTAGGGTGTTTTTCATTGTTGGTCCCCTAATAATTCGCAACCTCAAGGTCACAAAGATGCTGGTGGACAGCGGGGCAGGTTGAATCTAATTTCCCAGTAGTTATCAGTAGACTTCAGATAGCATAGGAAGAGCTAGAGGTTACCAGCATGTTTCAAGGAGTTAATCCCGACAGGAGCCATCCTAAGGGAAAGATCACGTTGCCGGTAACGTTTGGGGGAGAACTGAACTACTGGACTAAGAGGATTGTGTTCGATATGGTCGATCTCCCCCTGCCATAAAATGGGATTCTTGGATGCCCAACCCCGGCTAAGTTCATGGCGGCATCCCACTATGCCTACAACACCTTGAAGATGCCTAGGCCACTGGGAGTCATCACCATCCCATAATATGAGAAGGATGCAATCATTTGTGTGGACAAGATGTACCGGGACACGGTCACGGCAGAGGCAGCGGCAGCAGTAGTTCCCGCCAAGGAAAATAAAGGAAAAAAGAGAGATTGTAGGACCTCCGGGAAAGAATCCAGGAAGCATGCCCCCTCCAAGTGCACGGCACCCGTTGATGACGTGTCGGAGTGTTCCAACAGCAAGAGATCCAAGGTCGCTGCACCCCAAGTGAAGAAGGTCCCAGCAAGGCTGGCTGGCGTTGATGGTACTTTCACTATCAGTGCCACCCTCGATGACAAATAGGAAAGCATGCTCATTGCCTTCATGTGGGTGAATATCAATGTGTTTTCTTGTCAACCATATGATATCACCGGTATTTCTAGGGAGGTAATCGAGCACCACCTTGCTGTCTGCCTACACGCCCGACCTGTCAAGCAAAAAGTCCGGAAGCAGGTCTTGGAGAGGTAGCAGTTCATTGTGGAAGAAATCAAGAAACTTGAGGCAGCTGGTTTGGTCAGAGGGGTGTTGCATCCCACATGGTTGGAAAATCTAGTGGTAGTCCAGAAGGCTAACGGGAAGTGGAGGCTTTGCATAGATTTCACAGATCTCAACAAGGCTTGCCCGAAGGACCCATTTCCCTTATCACGTATCGATCAGATCGTGGATTCCACTTCAAGGGCAGTCCAGATTGGTTTTGAGCCACAGCTGGATAGAAAAATAAAAGCTTATATGGATGACATTGTGGTCAAGACCAAGGATAGAGCCACCCTCATTCAGGATTTCAAGGAGACGTTTGCTAATCTGTGCAAGATCAATTTGAAGCTCAACCTGGAGAAGTGTGTATTTGGTGTTCCCTCCAGCAAGTTGATTGGGTTCTTTGTGTCCCATCGCGAGATTGAAGCCAACCCCGACAAGATCAAAGCCATCGAGCAGATCCATGCGCCAAAGATAGTTAAGGATGTGAGGCGTCTCACAGGATGCGTTGCCGCGCTAAGCAGAGTCATCTCTGAGTCTGCCGAGCGTGGCCTGTTGTTCTTCAAAATTTTGAACAAGGCAGGGCCTATGAAGTGGACCCCAGAAGCAGATGCAGCTTTGCAAGAGTTGAAGGCTTACATGTCCTCTGTGCCCACCTTGGTTGCTCCCAAACCCCAGGAACCGTTGTTGTTGTACTTAGTGGCAACCAACCAGGTGGTCAGTGCAGCCTTGGTAGCGCAGCAATAAGTGGATGAGGCAGATAATGAGCAGGGACCTGTAGAGTCAAAGAAAGATCATGACAGCATTGGGCACGGTAACGAGAACAACCCCAAGGACGTGGCAAGGAAGAAAGTGATACAGCGCCCAGTGTACTTCGTTAGCTCCCTATTACAAAGGGCTAGATCGAGGTACTATGGTGTGCAGAAGTTGATCTTTGGTCTCATCATGGCCTCAAGGAAACTGTGACACTACTTCCAAGCCCATGAGATCACGGTTGTCACTCATTTCCCGTTGCAAAGGATATTCTGAAACCCTGAGGCTATCGGAAGAATAGTGGAGTGGGCTTTGGAGTTATCCAGTTTTGGTTTGAGGTTTGAGAGCACATCAACTATTCAGAGCAGGGCATTGGCAGAGTTTATTGCAGAATGGACGCCAACCCCTGATGAGGAAGTGACAGAGACAGTTATCCCCGGCAAGGAATCGCCCCAAGAATGGATTATGTATTTTGATAGTGCTTTTTCCCTACAAGGTGCAGGAGCTGGCGTGCTTCTTGTCTCCCCCTTCGGGGAGCACTTGAAGTACGTCATCCAAATGCACTCTGCTCGGGAAGAAGCAACCAACAATACAACTGAGTATGAAGGGATCCTTACCAAGCTCAGAATTGCAGATGAATTGAGAATTAAGAAGTTGATCATTCGAGGAGATTCACAGCTTGTGGTGAGACAAGTCAACAAGGATTACCAAAGTCCATTGATGGAGGCATACGTCGAGGAAGTGAGGAGATTGGAGGAGCGCTTTGACGGATTGCGAACAGAGCACGTACCCTGTGCGGAAAACAGCATAGCTGATCATCTGTCAAAGTGTGTTGCACAGAAGTTTCTTGTGGAACCAGGGACTTTTGTTCTCCATCTCACTCAGCCCTCCATATCCCCAGCAACAATGGCCCAGAAAAGAAGAAAGTTGGACACCTCTAAGCCTCTCCCGGTAGAGCCGTCCGGTCCTGGAAGAGACCCTGCCGGAAACAACTCCTCACAGCCTGCTGGACCACACCCCCAATCGGGCCCATGGACCCCCCGAACGAGGCTTGTGCTCCCACAGCAGAGGAGGTGCAGCTAGTACTCATTGCCGAGCCCCATGCTCCAACTTGGGCAAGGCACATTCTCCACTTCCTCCAAACCGGAGAGCTTCTCGGCGACCAATATGAAGCTGAAAAGGTAGCCCGAAGGGCCAGTATGTATCAGTTTGTCGATGACACTCTGTACAAAAGGAGACCCAACGGTGTGAAATTGAAGTGTGTCTGTCGAGAAGAAGGAAAGGAACTGTTGGGTGAGATTCACAAAGGAATATGTGGCTCCCACATTGGATCAAGGGCATTAGTTAGGAAAGCATTTCAGCAAGGATTCTATTGGCCCACAGCCCTGCAAGATGTGGTAGAGCTAGTCATGAAATGTGAAGCCTGCCAGTTCCATTCCAAGAAAACACACCTGCCTGCCCAAGCTCTTCAAACAATCCCTCTATCATGGCCATTTTTGGTCTGGGGGCTCGATATCCTTGGCCCCTTCCCACGAGCAATAGGGGGCTTTGAATTCTTGTCTGTTGCTATCGACAAGTTTACAAAGTGGCTGGAAGTGACTACTATGAGAAAGGTGACTGCTCAGTTAACTATCAAGTTCTTCAAAGATCTGGTGTGTCGTTTTGCAGTTCCGGCAAGGATCATTACCGACAACGGCACCCAGTTCATGAGTCGTGCCTTCATGCAATATGTTCATACCCTCGGATGCAAGATCTCATTTGCCTCTGTGGCACATGCCCAGAGCAATGGACAAGCTGAGAGGGCGAACGCTGAAGTGCTGCACGGACTCAAGACAAGAACCTTTGATACGCTGTAGAAACACAGCAGGTGGTGGATCGAGGAGCTGACGGTAGTTCTATGGTTCCTCAGAACGGCACCAAGCCAAGCTACCGGGTAGACTCCCTTCTCCCTGGTCTATGGGGCAGAAGCAGTTATCCCAACGGAACTCATTTATGGGTTGCCTTGAGTGCTTGCCTATGATGAAGTAGCGCAAGATCAGCATCGGCATGACGACGCTGTGCTACTCGAGGAGAACCGTCTCTGGGCTGCTACGCGTGCTGCACGCTATTAGCAAGCCTTGCGTAGCTATCATAGCCACAGGGTTCATGCCTGGTGTTTTGAGGAAGGTGACCTTGCCCTTAGCCGCATTCAGTCCGCCAAGGGTACAAACAAGTTGTCACCGAAGTGGGAAGGCCCTTACCAGGTAGTATGAGTCACCAGACCTGGTGCAGTCCATCTGGAGATCGGAGATGGCACTCAATTGCAAAACTCATGGAATATTGAGCATCTCCGCAAGTTCTACCCATAAGGCGTGCCCGACAGCCACCCTTTTGTACAGGCCTTGCCTCAGCTGCATGTAACCCCTTGTACAAAGCCAGGGCAATGACGTGTGCAAGAGAAAATAAAGAAGCGCTGTGGGGGGCGACCAAGATTGCATGCATGCATGAGCATTCCAAGATCACTGCATAAGCATTTCGAGCATTTGCATATGCATATAGATAGGATCGCATCCCATCTACATGGAGCTGCATAAGCATTTTATGAGCATTCTCATCTGCATGGAGCTGCAGGTTCCTACTGTGAACTTGGCTTTGACGAGGAGTTGAGAAGATTGCCCGACACTGCGATCCCCGGCAAGCCAAACAGATAAGTCCTACCTCCTGTCCCTTAGTGTTATGTAAGCTATAACTTGTGCATAAGAAAACCTCGCCTCTCTTTTGAGACTTAGGTGCTCCTTTCCCTGACTCGAACATTGCTTCGATCAGGATGGTCGCAATAGCCTTTGGTTAAAAGAAGTTGGCGGGGGGCTGGTCCCTTTGTCTGTTACCCGGTAGATGTAGCTCTCCGACAGACAGAAAGGGTGCCCGCAGGATAGCCTGCCGGGAAAAACTCGTTTATTTACATTAAAGAGGCATCTCACCTCTGCATGGACATACACATGCACGGGTTCCCGGCAAGGTTCATCTTTTTTGTTAATATGCCGATAACAAGTACAAGCATTACAGAACGCAAACACGGACTCGAGAGATTACATTATTTGAATTAAAATTTGGCAAGTGCCTACAGATTTAAGATTGAAAAAAGATAAGTGCCCTGTAATGCCTTTACCCTTGTCCATCTCCTACAGGAAGAGGTCGAAGAGGCTGGCGGCGGACCCAACTGGGATTCGGCGCCTCCCCAGGATCAGGGGGCGTCTCTCCCTAGCAGGGAGGAAGAAACCAGAGGGCAGGCGTGGATGGTGACGCTGCCGGAGGACCACACGGGTGACACGGAGTCACCGGCAAACACGACTCGTCGGAACAGTCGCCCCATTCTTGACGCGTCGTGGGTTGCCGCTACCATCCGCATCACTACCACCCGAAGACCTCAGTGCGGCCGTCCCGTTGGACGCCATGCTCTCTGGGTCTTCCCACAGAGAGCATGGTCGTCCCCAGAAGCCCTGACGTTAGAAGCCACTGCACGTCCCGGAGGCGTGTATGAGAACAAGGAGCCCTCCTATACGGCGAAAGAACGGCGGCTAGGAGGAGTTGGGGTCACCTTCGCCAATGGCGACTTCCTTCCATAACCCCTCCTCGGCGCCGTGAAGGGGAGCAGAATGGGGAGCGATCGACTACCACATGCCATGCCTGCCTTGAGCCTCGACATGGTGTCGTTCGCATCCCCTCCCACCGGATCCAAGGCCACAGGCGGCATGGCAACAAGCACGCCGGGGTTGCTGCCCCCGGCATTGTCACCGCACCGACCGAGTCCTCCTCTCAGATCCAGGGAAGACTTCAAGATAGAGCCCGGGCACGGCCCCAAGCTCTTTTTATCAGCATAACCAGAAGAAGACAGAAGAGGAGGAATGCGAGGATGAGTGACTCCGTCCTCCTCCGCCCCTCCCTTTTATAGGAGAGCCGAGGAGGGGAGCCGCTCCCTTAACGGGCGGCCACCGTCCTCTTCCTCCAATTCAAGATGACCGAGCCCTCGCCTTGATGCTCTCCCATGCCACGCGCCTCCACCGCGCGATGCATGCAGCATACGTGGCTAAGGATAAGGGCATGGTGGGAAGAGTGAATTGGTAGTTTCTACCCCATGCATTAAAGTCATTCATGGGCCATTACTGGAGCGGCCCCACCACTATTGGCTTTAGATGACGCATAGGGAAACCTGAAACTGGCCCGAAATCAAGACTAATGAAGAAGCAACGAAGACCTCAAGAGACCAGCCTCTTCAGCAACCCCGCCTGTGCACCTATTAGGCCCTACCCCGACGACGCTCGGTAGCAGGTTCGGGGCAGGCCCGGGGGCTTCTGTCGGTGCAACAAACCCTGGGTTTTTTGCCAGACTGTGCACAGGCACGGGATCAAGATTGAAGCACTAGCCCAAATCAGGATCCAAGAGACTAAGAGATTCGAAGGACCAACATACAGATCAAAGGGACCAGGATCAAGCCAGAGAAGCAAGACACCACCGAGAAACAGGCCTCCTTTGCCGGGAAGGCGAGCCCGGCAAAGGGTGAGGCCGCACCCAGAAGGAGACGGCCAAGGCATCCTAGCAGGGACTGTCGGGACTCACGGAGACGAGACCACCTCACCAACCACTCCAGCACGACCCACGTCGTCGATCAGTGCGGTGTCAAGCCGCAGAGTGACTAAGTGGTGGCCATTTGACACATGGCGGCCTCTCTCTACCGAAAAAACCCACAGATGACACTCGTCCTGCGACGTGTCAAACAAGCAGGCATGGAGCTGGCAAAATGGCCCGGCAAGCCTTGCCGGGCATCCAACGATGTGACGTTGGGCGGTGCAATTAATGCGCCCTATCAGCCGACAAAGTTAGGTATGATAGCAATGTTTGCTATCTTATTAGTGCATAATGACTACTTTGCCATTGTGGTAACCCCTTGATCTATAAAAGGAGGCCCATGGCAACCATAGAAAAGGTTAGAAGGTTGGATAACTCACACCCTCATACGTGTGTAGCCACTGCCGCCCTGATGCAACCCCTGCCGGGCAAGTGTACTACGCTCCACCACCACTTTTCCACCATCAATCCACCAAAGCAGTAGTAGGGTTTTACGCCTCATGGCGGCTTGAACCTGGGTAAAATTGCCTGTGTGATATCTGTCGCGCTGCCCCATGCTCGTCTGCTCTTTGTGCAACGCGACGTCCCCCGCTGAACGAGCAAGGGGCCCTCTAGTCCCATAGGTGGGTGTGCTTTCCCGTGACACAAGGGGACGAGCACGTTGCACAAAGAGTGGAAAAGCATAGCGCAGCACGGTAGAGATTGCACGGGCAATTTTACCTAGCTTCGGGCCGCCGAGAGGCGTGAAACCCTACTCCTGCTTCAGTGGATTGATGGTGGAGTGTGGTGGAAACGCGGCGCTCTTGCCCGGCAGGGTTGCCTCGAGGCGAGAGTGACTACGCACATATGAGAGTACAAGGGTCCGAGTCCTTTCTATGGTTGTCATGGGCCTCCTTTTATAGATCAAGGGGTCACCACAGTGGAAAATTAGTCATTGTGCACTGATTAGATAGCAACAGTGCTATCATGCCTAACTTTGCAGGTAGGACAAAGTGCATTAAATGCACCGCTTAGTGTCACATCACAGTGTGCCCGGCAAGCCTTGTCGGGCTGCTTTGTCAGCTTCACGTCTACCTGCTTGACACATCTCTAGATAGGTGTCATTTGGAGATGATTTCCATGGGAAGTCGCTGCCATGTGGCAGGAAACGGCCACCTAGTCACCATGGGGCATGACACCACACCGATCGATGACTTGCGTCGATGTGAGGTGGAGTAGTGGAGCCTTGGCAGGGTGGTTTGACTTCGTTGAGCCCGGCAAGCATGTCGTGGGAGTCTGGAGACTCGTTCCTTTGGGGCTACCTCGACCTTGCCAGGCCTGCCTGCCTGACAAGGGAAGTTTTCCCTTAGTAGTGTCTTGCTTCTCATGCCTTGACTTGGTATTCTTGATCCGCCCTCTTGATTCTTCAAAGGGCAGGTCTCTTGGGCTTAGTCTAGTCTTGGATGTTGCAATCTTGATCTTAGGCATGTGCATAGTCTGGGCAACATACCTAGGGTTTGTTTGCACTGACAGGAGCCCCTGGCCTGGCCCGAACGCGTTGCCGGGCGTCGTCGGGGTAGGTCCTAACCAGTGCATAGGCAGGAGGGCAGCAGTTGCTCGTCCTCAGGTCAGTTTCTGGTTCTCCCGTGTGTCGTGTAACGCCAACTGCAGTGCAGGAGATAATGGGCCATGATTTGTGGATTACACATGTCCCATGTTCACGGGGCAATAACTGCCACCCCACTACCCTTCCCATTCCAAGTGCTCCTGCCACGTGTATCGCATGCATTGTGCAAGGTTGGTGGCGGACGCGGAGGGCGCGGGAATGGCCGCCATGGCAGAAAGCCAGGCGTCATGGATTGGTGCAGGGGTCGGCTTTGATTCTTCGAGCCGTTAATGGCAAGGGGGAGCCAGACTGGTCGAGCGGGGCGGCCACTTTCATGAAAAAAATCTAGCCCCCTGCCCCTCCCGCCTATAAAAGGGGGCGAGGCGCGAGACATTTCTCCACACTTCCTTACCTTTCCATTCTTGCAACAGTCCCCTACCCTTCGTGGTGAGAGGTCGAGGATCCGGCCCTACTCTAGTGGTGACGAGAACTTTTGCTCGGCAGCGTCTCCCTCCTTCCTCCAAAGACGCGGGGGCAGAACCCGCTATGAGAGGGAGTGGGAGGGGGCGAGGTCATGGTCGGTCGCACGGGGCCGAGGAGGACGAGGTGGCGCTCTGTTCGCACCCCCACTAACCGCTCCTACCCCGATGGAAGGCCACATCGGAGACCAGCCTCTTGAGTTCGTCATTAGGCTGTATAAGCCTCCGCGCGACCACCTCCGTCTCCCCACCCCATTCTCAAGGGCGATGGAGCTCGAACAGCCGCGTGTGTTGAAACTGGACACGAGGGCCCGCGAGAATGGCATCATACGGTTGGATGTGGATTTCCCCGCCCCTCATGTCATGTACTTCCGTTGTGGCTGGAAGACCTTTGCCCATGCCCATTGCCTGTCGGAAGGGCACGTCCTCCATTTTAAATTAATGGAGGCCAATTTCCTTTCCATCAAAGTTTTTGGGAGCTCAGGTGCTCGCTTAGGGTGCTGCACGGAGAGCTCGACCGACGATAAAAGCTCCTCCTCGAGTGATAGCGACGAGGAGGACAGTGACGGCAATGACGATGGCGTCGACCAGGAGAGCGATGATTCTGACTTCGGCTGAGAACCAGCCGCACCATCACCGTTAGGCGGCGGTACCACAATATGCACCTCCATCTCTTCTCCAGCAAGGTGATTTGCCGAGGAGTTGGGTGCAGGGGTGGAGGTGGTGCCCCTGGCTCCTCCAGCAGCCTTCCAGCTGGGCCCCGACATGCTTCCTCATGGGTTGCAACTTCGCTCGCCCTGCCGCATCCTGCTGGCCCTGGTGGTGGTGGTGGATGGGTCATCTCCACCAATCTCTTCACCATCACCTTCGTCCGCGCCTTCCCGCTCCTATCGGGCTACCTCTCCTGGAGCCTGACAGGGTCAGGGTCGGCTTCTACCTAGGTGCCCCTTTTGCTCTCTTCGCCTCCTGCCGTAGTGCCTAGGAGGAGAGGGACAAGAAAGGGCATCACGGGGCACTTATCGTTTTTTAATCTAAAATTTGTAGGCATTTGCCAAACTTTAGTTCAAATTATGTAATCTTTTTTATCCATGTTTGTGTCCTGTAAGATCTGTACTTGTTGATCAGCATATTAATGAAAAGGACAAACTTTGCTGGGCACTTGTGCATGTAACATGTCCATGCAGAGGTGAAATGCCTCTGTACACTCAAGTAAACAATTTTTCCCCGGCAGGTTATCCTGCCGGTACCCTTAGTTTGCTGTCGTGGGGCTAGGCCTACCGGGCATAAACCGTAGAGAGGGACCAGCCCCCCCCCCCCGCTAACCCTTTTCTCCAAAGGCTACTGCGACCACCCTGGCCGAAGCAACGTTCGAGTCAAGGAATGGGAGCACCTAAGTTTCAAAGGTAGCGGGGTTTTCTCATGCACAATTCTTTACTTACAAAACACATATGGATAAGAGAGAGAACTTATCTGTTTGGGCTTGCCAGGGATCGCAATGTAGGCATGTCTTCACTTCTCCTCTTTGGGAACAAGTCCACTATAGGAGTCTGAAGTTTTATGCAGATAAAAATGATGCCACATGCGATCTTATCTACATGAACATGCAATGCTCATGATATGCTAATGCATGCATGCAACTTGTCGAGGGCCCCCGGCGCTTCATTTATTTCTGTTGCTCAGGGTCTGCGCCTGGCTTTGTACAAGGGGTTACATGCAACGGAGGCAAGGCATGTACAAAAGGGTGGCTGCCGGGCAGGGCCCAATAGCCGCGCCTTATGGGTAGAACTTGTGGAGATGCTCAATGTTCCATGAGTTTTGCAATTTAATCCATCTCCGGTCTCCAGATGGACTGTGCCAGGTCTGGTGGGTCGTACTACCCGGTAAGGGCCTTCCCACTTAGGCGTCAACTTGTTTGTACCCTTGGCTGACTGAACGTGCCTAAGGACAAGGTCGCATTCCTAAAAACACTGGGCGTGAACCCTGCGGCTGTGATAGCGACGCAGAGCTTGCTGGTAGCGTGCACCACGCGTAGCAGCCCAGAGACGGTTCTCTCGAGAAGCACAGCATCATCACGCCAGTGATGTTCCCGTGCTACTTCATCGTAGGCAAACACTCGAGGTGATCCGTAAATGATTTCCATGGGGATAACTGCTTCTGCTCCATAGACTAGGGAGAAGGGAGTCTGCTCGGTAGCTCGATTTGGTGTCGTTCTGAGGGACCAAAGAGCCACCGGTAGCTCATCGATCCATCGCCTGCCACACTTCTGCAGCTTATCAAATGTTCTTGTCTTGAGTCCTCGCAACACTTTAGTGTTTGCCCTCTAAGCTTGCCCATTGCTCCTGGGATGAGCGACAGAGGCAAATGAGATCCTGCTTCCGAGGGCATGAACGTATTGCATGAAGGCGTGGCTCATGAATTGGGTGCCATTGTCAGTGATGATCCGGGGAGGGACTCCAAAGCGGCACACCAATCCTTTCAAGAACTTGATAGCTGACTGAGCAGTCACCTTTCGCACGGCTTCTACTTCCGGCCACTTTGTAAAGTTGTCAATTGCGACGAACAAGAATTCAAAGCCCCGGTAGCACGGGGGAAAGGGCACAAGATGTCGAGCCCCCAGACCAAAAACTGCCATGATAAAGGGATTGTCTGAAGAGCTTGGGCAGGCAGATGGATGTTCTTGGAATGGAACTGGCAGGCTTCACATTTGGTGACTATCTCAACTGCATCTTGGAGGGTTGTGGGCCAGTGAAATCCTTGCCGAAAAGCTTTTCCAACCAGAGCCCCCGATCCGATGTGTGAGCCGCACATGACTTTGTGTATATCTACCAACAGTTCCTTTCCTTCTTCTTGTAAAATACACTTCAATTTCACACCGTTGGGCCTCCTTCTATACAGCGTGTCATCCATGAACTGATACATACTGGCCCTCTGGTCTACTCTTTCAGCTTCTTCTTGCTCTTCGGGGAGTTCTCCAATTTGGAGGTAACGTACTATGTGCCGCACCCAAGTTGGAGCCTGAGGCTTGGCAACGAGGACTAGTGGCACCTCCTCCTCCGTGGGAGCACACCCCTCGACCGCAGGGACCGGTGGTCCAGCGGGAGGGGGTAGCTCAACGACCGAAGGGGAGTTGTTCCCACCAAGCTCTTTGCCGGGAGCCTCGAGAGGTTCTACCGAGAAAGGCTTGCCGGAGCCCATTTTCCTCCTCTTCCGGGCCATTGTTGCCGGGGATACGGAGGGCTGAGTCAGATGGAGAACAAAAGTCCCTGGTTCCACACGAAGTTTTTGCACAGTGCACTTCAACAGGTGATCAGCAATGATGTTTTCTACACGGGGTGCATGCTCTGTTTGCGGCCCATCAAAGTGCTCCTCCAACTTCCTCGCCTCCTTAATGTATGCCTCCATCAATGGACTTTGGTAATCCTTGTTAACTTGTCTCACCACAAGTTGCGAGTCTTCGCGGACGATCAGCTTCTTGATCCCCCCTCTGTTGAAATCATGAGCCCGACAAGGAACCCTTCGTACTCTGTAGTATTGTTGGTAGCCTTCTCCCGAGGAAAGTGCATCTGGACGACGTACTTAAGGTGTTCCCCAGTGGGAGCAATGAGAAGCACGCTAGCCCCTGCACCTTGTAGGGAGAAGGCACCATCGAAATACATGATCCATTCTTGGGGTGCTTCCTTGCCGGGAATAACTATTTCCAACACTTCTTCGTCAGGAGTTGGCATCCATTCTGCAATAAACTATGCCAATGCTCTGCTCTGAATAGTCGATGTACTCTCAAACTTCAATCCAAAGCTGGATAACTCCAAAGCCCATTCCACTATCCTCCCGGTGGCCTCGGGGTTTCTGAGTATCTGTTGCAAGGGAAAACTGGTGACAATCATGATCTCGTGGGCTTGGAAGTAGTGGCATAGTTTCCTTGAGGCCATGACAAGGCCAAAAATCAACTTCTGCATGCGAGAGTACCTGGATCTAGCCCCCTGCAGTAGGGAGCTGACAAAGTACACTGGGCGCTATACCACTTTCTTCCTTTCCGCGTCCTTAGGGCCGCCCCCACTACCTTGCTCTTCTCTGTCTTGATCTGTGTCTGACCTTGCTGGGGTGTGCTCATTTTCCTCTCTGTAAGGGACACTGGCAGCGGTTGCCGCCTCTTATACTTCCTGTTGCGCCACCAGTGTTGTACTAACCACTTGATTAGTTGCCACCAAGTACAGCAGCAACGGCTCTTGTGGTTTGGGAGCGACTAAGGTGGGCACAGAGGAAAGGTAGGTCTTCAAATTTTGTAGTGCAGCGTCTACCTCTAGAGTCCATTCCATGGGCCCTGCCTTCTTCAGGATTTTGAAGAACAGTAAGGCGCGCTCGGCAAACTTGGAGATGAATCTGCTAAGCGCGGCAACACACCCAGTCAAATGCCTCACGTCTTTAACTGTCTTGGGTGCTCGAATCTGCTCGATAGCGTTGATCTTGTCGGGATTGGCCTCTATCGCACAATGGGACACAAAGAAGCCAAGTAGCTTGCCGGAAGGAATGCCAAACACACACTTCTCTGGGATTAGCTTCAAGTTGATCTTGCGTAGATTAGCAAATGTCTCTTCCAGATTGTCAGGACCCCGATTCCAAGTCACATCGATCTAGCTGGTAACACCTCATATCACTTTGCGGCCTCACGCACGGTATTCCCACGGGTGTCACCTTACCATGTCCCGGGACCGTTTGCGCCTTTTGGCTCACGTATATGATAGTGTCGCTAGCATCCATATGACAGAGAACCCGAGCCGACATGACTAGTCGTGAACCCAAAGTGGCACTAACTTACGGGGACAGGCATACATGAATCAACAGCGAGCATGTCGGTCAGCAGCGTGCGAATCTGGGCTGTAGCACTAGGCTAACAGGACTCCGAATGTCACCGCGTGACATTTCCCCAAAGGGACAGACACAGGAACGAAGTGAATCACATGCCGGCCAGTCAAGTGTTCCGGAGCAGTAGTGTTGGGCTAGCAGGACTCCGGTGAACCGGGCTGTAGTGGACTACTATGGCTCATGGAAGCACAAGACTACATTTCCCCATAAGAGAGGCTACCAAGGATAAACAACTAGGTTGTCAGATCCCACACATACCAAGAATTTCAATCATACACACCATATGCTCGATATGTGTAAATACAACGTGGCATCACAACAAAACTCTACGACTCAAAGTATTTATTCATTAGGCTCCGAGGAGCGAGATATTACAAACATTGGTCTCATGACCCAACATTCAGAGCATACAAGTCAAAGCACATGCGGAATCTTAACATGTCTGAGTACAGACATCTACAAATGAAAAAGGCCGAGAAGCCTGACTATCTACAAGATCATGTCGAGAGCACAAGATCGTAGCTGAGGTATCAAGCTAAACGTCGAAGTCCACATGGAACTACTAGCAAGACTGACATCTGTCTACAAAACATAAAGGAGGCAAATGTGAGTACAAATGTACCCAGGAAGACATATATCAGAACTAGCTACATATGCATCAGTATCAACAAAGGGGGGTGGTGGAGTTTGACTGCAGCAAGCCAGCTTTGACTCAGTGGCTATCCTAAACTCTGACTGCAAGTAACTCTTTTGAGGTGGTGCACACGAGTCCACATATTCACCATATCAATACACCACTATGGATCCGCTCCCGTCTCCCTGCGAGAACGCCATCCATAGCACTCACGGTTATCTTGCGCATTTTAGAGTATCCACTTCCACTTGTCTATGAACTGTACAGGCAACCCAGAAGTCCTTTACCACGGACACGGCTATTCTAATAGATTATGTTAACCCTGTAGGTGTGTACTTCTTCACACACGCTCTCGCCACTTACCACCATGTACACGTCGTGTATCTCGGCAACCTTCAAGCGGAAGCCTGGCGAGGGAGTCGGCCACGACCTGACTAACCACACAAGTCTCTAGTCCAGGTTTATCGCCTATTCGGGTTCCATCCGCAAGGAGATCCGGCTGTGGTGTCGCTCATGGCCCCAAACGATGTGAGCAGGGTTCCCAAGCCCACCATCCGGGTGCCACTTGGTACACCGTGCCACTGTGCCTAGTCTGTCCCAAGCCCACCTGTACCGGATGCCACTTGGTAGACTACTAACACTACCTACAAACACCAGAAACTAGTTGCAACTCCTGGACAGAGATCGAGTTGGTTAATAAGCCGAGAGGGGTCAAGTTACCGGAACCCAATGTGTGGTAGTAATTGTTCATAGATCACAAACACAGAACTCAGTTCCTGAGGACGGTTTCAATGAGACAACCAACCATGTACTCCTACATGGCCTCTCACCGCTACCTTTACCAAATCATGTTCATACACTTAGCTCACAATGGTAGGACATGTTCACCACGTTCCAATTCATTCCGATGTATCAGACATGACTCAACTCTAAGCAGTAGCAGGCATGACAACAAGCATGAATGAGTAGGCACATCAGGGCTCAAACATCTCCTACTCATGCTAGTGGGTTTCATCTATTTACTGTCGCAATGACAGGTCATGCAGAGGAAAGGGGTTCAACTACCGCAGCAAATAACAGTTGAATCGTTGTTGTCCTAATGCAGTAAAAGAGAGCAGGAGCGAGAGAGTGGGATTGTATCAGAATGAACAAGGGGGTTTTGCTTGCCTGGCACTTCTGAAGATAGTACAGTTCTTCATCGGTGTCATCGAACTCATCGCCGAATCAACGTCTACTGAGTGGGAACAAATACCGGCAACAGAGAGGAAACACAATCAATGCAATGCACAATATGATGCATGATCATGACATGGAAATATGTTGTTGATTGAGCTAATGCAACTAGCAACGGGTTAAATGAAGTTGGTTTGAACCCAAGATTCAAATTTAAACTCCATATGTGGATATTCAAATGCCAGACATATGATTTTCCCTATTTAGCAACTATAAGTTGTTCTAACATGCATGAAAATGATACAGATGGATAGATTGGATTTTTTTGATCATTTTTCATATATAAATCTTTTCATTTGGAGTTACGATTAAATTTCTTTGCTTTTTTGAAGTTTTAAACATTTTCTGGAATTTTTTGAATTATTTTAAATCCAGAAAATGTTTAACTGCGTCAGCGTTGTGCAAGCATGACGTCAGCGAGTCAACTGACGCTGACCAAGTCAAACCTGACGACCGGGTCCCACATGTCATTGGCTCACTGTTAACTGGGAGTTAATCCCGTGTTGACTGGGATTTGACCCGCTGCGGGGCCCGCCTGTCAGTGTCTGTTAGGGAGGGATTAGTGGTGATTAGAGCCTAACTAAGCGGGAGTTCGGCCCGCCTGTCAGTGTCAGCCCGCCGGAGTTCGGCAAGCTCGGGCTCGGCATTATAGTGCGCGGGAGGGTTAGAGGATGTTTGCGCTCGGCTCCTGGGAGCATGCTGAGTGCGTTGATAGGCTCGGATGTGAGTGGCGGTGGCTAGAACAACAGCGGTGTCATGCGCGGCGGAGCCGAGCTCTCGGCCATGGCGGAGATGCATCCTGGAGCTCGCGAATGCGAGGGGGAAGAGAGGGTTTCGGCACGGAGGCTCACAGCGGGTTTGGAACCAACAACGGCGAGGTCGGGGAAGCGCTGACGGTGATGAATCGTGCGACGACGGCCGTCGGTGCAGAGGACAAAGATGAGCTCGACGGCGACGATGGGCTGCTCCCGCGCTCGGGGTCTTCGGCTTGGAGAAGCTCTGGTCCAGGGCGGTGCTGCTAGACGCGGCGGTGGAGCTAGGGGTGGCCGAATAGGGCGGTGGCAGCAAGCAGCGGCAGCGGGCGCACTCGGGCAAACGAGAGAGGGAGCACCAGGGGATAGGAGAGAGCTCGAGGGAGAGTGAGAGAGGGTCCAGGGGTCGCGTGGCATTGAGGAGGGGCTTCGAGGTGTCCGGTGAGGCAGGCGAGCAGGGAGGAGGCGTGGCGCCTCGCGCGTGCGTGCGCTGTCTCCCTCCTCTGCCTACTGGCAGAGGTAGGTGATGACTGGCACGGCCATATGGGCTGGCCCAGTCCAGGTAAGTGGCCTCTGGCCTTTCTCCCTCTCCTTCTCTATTTAGTTTCTGTTTTCTTTTTTTTTGCTATTTGTTTTGATTTAGTAATAATACTAAACCATTTCATAAAATCCTGGAAACAATTATGGGTGCTTTCTGAATTATTCCAGTGACCCTTAACAATTTCCAACATTTTTGGAGCATCTAAAATATATATATATATATATCATTTAAATAGCTCCAATTCAAATATGTTTGAATTAATTGAGAGTCCAAATATGTCCTGCAAAAATGTGAACCATTTTTGGTAGATGCTTCCACCTTGATCCAGAAATGATGAACATTTTTAAAGGGCATTTTGAAATCGTTGAAAAATATTTTGGTTGAACCTATTTGAATTCCTTTTGATGCTAGGGTTTGATCATCCCCATTTCAAATTTCCATGAAAGTTAAACATGATGCAAACAAGATTCAAACACTATGTAGCACCATAAGCTAGGGATGTGACAACTCGCCCCCACTAAACAAGAATCTCGTCCCGAGATTCAAGCGTGTGTAAAAAGAAGAGGGGACTCGAACTATCACAATCTTCATGATCCAACTGCTCTTCTCGAGGATGTTGATTCATTGCTTCAAATTTGACCTTGACGTCTTTGCTTTCGAAATCTTCATTCAACTCGATGACAGCAAAAAGAGATTCTACAGGAAACAATCTTCTTGAAGATTGAGCAATTCACGATCAACTCACGGGATGAGACACAGGTAACTCTCTCGAGTTGAGACACAAACATACATCAAGAGGGATGGAAGAAACAGATGGCGAAGGTTCAATTTGGTAGGCAACAATTCCATGCTTAAATAGATGGTGAGGGGGTTTCAAGGTAGCGAGGAGTTAAGTTTCCCATGATACCATAACGAGACATCTTAGGGGAGATGACTCATAGAGTTATTCCCTTAAGTGGCAAAAAGAATTACTTTTGATATGGAGATCATTGAAACTCTCTATACCAGCCTAAGGCAATTCACCAACAATTGTTTGGTGGAGTTCAGAGGAATGGCATACCCGGACTAGAATGGATGATGTGGACTACCTTGTTGAAGACAACGCAATGGATGATTTTTGCTTATCATCGGAAATGCATGGGACTCATGGTAAGTCCACTTTTGAAGACGATATTGGACAACAACTACCGAGAAGGGCAGCCCATGGGGAATTGGCACAATGGCAGTGCAAGCTGGGAACAAAATGCAACTGTTGGGAATGTTCCAACCATCATATCTGCCTGAGATTCAGATCTGATTGGTGATAGGATACTTCAGACTCAGCATGTCTGAAACAAAGTTTGCAACACAAGTCGACGAGATGGTGTTGCGAGATTCTCGAGGAATGAACTAAGATAGTAAGATCCAAAACATGAGATGGTTCTGCTAAACACATGCGAACACGTTGTCCCAGACAAGCATGACCACATAGTAGTCTTATGATAAAACACTACCGAGTTCTGGTGGGGAACCATCATCTAGGGTAACGAAGTCTTGTGCATGACCTAGGATTTGCACAACAACTCCTTTTCCTTGAACAAATCAATCAGTGGCTTGGTGTTCTAGGGACACATATAGAACGAAGGTTGCAAGTCTCCGAACCACAGAATACTTTGCACATATGCATGACCGATTTGGGATGATTCCAAAAGAAGCAACATTGACTTTCTCGAATCCACGGCGGCAACTTGCATCAGATGCACATTAATTAGAGGAAGTCACATCTTTCATCCAGACATATGCTTCATGAACGGAACATGAGGGAAATGCTTATAAAGTTTCCAACACTAACTGGATGTTCAACACGAATCATGGAGAAGTTAAAAATATTGCTGATGGGTTCGACAACAATTCATCTAGGTTTCCATGTAAGTGGAATTCCATAATTATGTGAACAAGTGATAGCATTGGTCAGACCCAAAAGATATAATGGTGTATGCTCGAGGGATCAACCAAGAGTAAGACAACATTAAGAATATCGTTGGTTCTGATTTGATTTAACGATAACCCATACTCAAATCAAAGATTGGATAAGATGATAGATCCATTAACTCATCACGAAGGTCAATCGATGAAAATACCATATTTCTTCAACACACATACAAGATATCCCCTAAAAATGAACTAAGTCGGACAAGCTTTTATCTCCCAACTCTCCAAGTTATTGTTTATCTTATCCAATTAGTTCAGGGGTAACCAACACAGATCCTTGGAGAAAGGGTGGTTTAATGGAAAACCAACTTGATCACGAACTCAACATAACAGTCAGGGGACAACTGGTGATACTTCCGAGAAGATAATCGGTAAATCATGAACCACCGATATGTTATTAAGCTCGAGAACAATCTTGCTTTTCAAGGCAAGAAGACATGATCAGAAGAGCAAGGGATTCAATCCTAACTCAAGGATCAAAGAGTGCACCAAAATAAGGACAATGTAGCACGATCAATCCTAGAATAGTGATTCGATAACCAACACGCTAAGAATGATATTAATGTCCATTAACTACCGAGCAACACGGTTGCTAGGGGTATTGATTTCACACATCATGGTTCACTTGTCGGCATTCTGGTTGCGACAACACGGGGCCGAGGAGTGAAAGATGATGGCAAGAAGTATCACTGTATCAAGAGTTCATAGGATGGTGTGCAATTCCCATGATATTCCTGACATAAGGAAGGTAATACTCCAGGGTAGAACAGAACAAAATCTAGATTGGCATTTTGATCTGTGGAAAACAATTGCTTTGACCCAATCCAAGAAATGGATAAGGTACTCGAGTTTGTTCCTCCTAGTCACTCCGGAATAGAATGGCTTGACGGACCACAAGAATAATAGGCATCGATGAATGAATGCACGCATATTCTTGACTACCAATTGATAGATGAAGGTCAGAAAACAACTAGGGATGAACAACTCGAAGGAACATATAACTTTCTGAGTTGGAAATGCATGGATTGGCATGTTGAACGAGTTCAACATATTTCTTTCGGATAACCCATGCAGAAAGGTAGAACTGGCAGAGTCACAATATAGAATCGAGAATTCATTAAGAGCACTCTGGTTGTGATCGTTCGGTTCAACGAGGAACTTCTGCCATAAGTAGTTCATGGTATTTGGAAGAAGGAAATACCACGAACCTCGAGGACTATCGCAAAGGTTACAAATATCCTAAAGGAACTAGCAACACTATCAACATGAAGTAAGTAGGGTGAATTTTGGGCTCAAGAACCCAGAAATAGAAGGCCTACTAACTAAATGGCATCACGGGATGCTTTCAAGAATGATGGCCAGAATCATCACACTGGGACACAAAACATGGCTAGGTTACTAGCTGATCCCCTAAGACACCTAGGGTCATAATAATAATTCCAACATATATGTCGAGGCAATAGAGTACCTCAACTCAGCAATTAGTGTGATTAACATGGCCTAAAGGAACATCGAAACCAAAGGGAAAGGATTTTGCAAATGCATCAGATTGTTTCGAAACCTGGGATGACTCGGACAGCATAACAGCTGTAAATGCTCGAAAAAGACTTGAGACATCCTGTAAAATGGTGGTATAACCACTCAACATCACAATATCAAGGGTTCGAGACCCACTGACGATACACATAAGTAGTAGGACCTGAACTGAGGCCTGAAACCATCAATCCTATAAGTCTATGGATTAGTAACTCATCATCCAGATAGATAGATGTGAAGGCCTAGTTCTTAATCCCCGTAGAAAGGAAGAGGATGACTCAGATCAGAGCGCATGAGGTATAAGGAGTAAAAAGAGCCTTACGTTCCCTTCCCACAATCAATTCCCCTACATAACTAAAGCATTTCTAGACTCAACTTCGACAAGTTTGGCTTGGTAAACCTACAGGCAGTCAGGCTCTGATACCAAAGCTGTCAGGACCCCGATTCCAAGTCACATCGATCTAGCCGATAACACCTCATATCACTTTGCGGCCTCACGCACGGTATTCCCATGGGTGCCTCCTTACCATGGCCCAGGACCGTTTGCGCCTTTTGGCTCACGTATATGATAGTGTCGCTAGCATCCATATAACAGAGAACCCGGGCCGACATGACTAGTCGTGAACGCAAAGTGTCACTAACTTACGGGGATAGGCATACATGAATCAACATCGAGCATGTCGGTCAGCAGCGTGCGAATCTGGGCTGTAGCACTAGGCTAATAGGACTCCGGATGTCAACGCGTGACATTTCCCCGAAGGGACAGACACAGGAATGAAGTGAATCACATGCCGGCCAGTCAAGTGTTCCGGAGCAGTAGTGCTGGACTAGCAGGACTCCGGTGAACCGGGCTGTAGCGGACTACTATGGCTCATGGAAGCACGAGACTACATTTCCCCATAAGAAAGGCTACCAAGGATAAACAACTAGGTTGTCGGATCCCACACATACCAAGCATTTCAATCATACACACAATATGCTTGATATGTGTAAATACAACATGGCATCACAACAAAACTCTACGACTCAAAGTATTTATTCATTAGGCTCCAAGGAGCGAGATATTACAAACATTGGTCTCATGACCCAACATTCAGAGCATACAAGTCAAAGCACATGCGGAAGCTTAACATGTTTGAGTACAGACATCTACAAATGAAAAAGGCTGAGAAGCCTGACTATCTACAAGATCATGTCGAGGGCACAAGATCGTAGCTGAGGTATCAAGCTAAACGTCGAAGTCCACATGGAACTACTAGCAAGACTGACATCTCTCTGCAAAACATAAAGTAGGCAAACGTGAGTACAAATGTACCCAGCAAGACTTACATCAGAACTAGCTACATATGCATCAGTATCAACAAAGGGGGGTGGTGGGGTTTGACTGCAGCAAGCCAGCTTTGACTCAGTGGCTATCCTAAACTATGACTGCAAGTAACTCTTTTGAGGTGGTGCACACGAGTCCACATATTCACCATATCAATACACCACTATGGATTCGCTCCCGTCTCCCTACGAGAACGCCATCCATAACACTCACGCTTATCTTGCGCATTTTAGAGTATCCACTTTCACTTGTCTATGAACTGTACAGGCAACCCAGAAGTCCTTTACCGCGGACACGGCTATTCTAATAGATTATGTTAACCCTCCAGGGGTGTACTTCTTCACACACGCTCTCACCACTTACCACCATGTACACGTCGTGTATCTCGGCAACAGCGGAAGCCTGGCAAGGGAGTCGGCCACGACCTGACTAACCACACAAGTCTCTAGTCCAGGTTTATCGCCTATTCGGGTTCCATCCGCAAGGAGATCCGGCCGGGGTGTCGCTCATGGCCCCAAATGATGTGAGGAGGATTCCCAGGCCCACCATCCGGGTGCCACTTGGTACACCGTGCCACTGTGCCTAGTCTGTCCCAAGCCCACCTGTACCAGGTGCCACATGGTAGACTACTAACACTACCTACGAACACCAGAAACTAGTTGCAACTCCTGGAGAGAGATCGAGTTGGTTAATAAGCTGAGAGGGGTCGAGTTATCGGAACCCAGTGTGTGGTAGTAATTGTTCATGGATCACAAACACAGAACTCAGTTCCTGAGGACAGTTTCAATGAGACAAGCCACCATGTACTCCTACATGGCCTCTCACCGCTACCTTTACCAAATCGTATTCACACACTTAGCTCACAATGGTAGGATATGTTCACCACGTTCCAATTCATTCCCGATGAATCAGACCTAACTCAACTCTAAGCAGTAGCAGGCATGATGTAACACCCCGGATGTAACTTTCCCTATTTGTACTCCAACTCTTGCCATTTCCGGCGTTAAGTTATTTTCTTTTCTCGGGTTCGGGTCTTTGTCTCCGTGTGTTGTTGTCGTGGTCATGCATCTCATATCATGTCATCATGTGCATTGCATTTGCATATGTGTTCATCTCATGCATTCGAGCATTTTCCCCGTTGTCCGTTTTGCATTCCGGCGCTCCGTTCTCCTCCGATGGTCATTTCTAGCTTTCTTTCGCGTGTGGGGACTAAACATTTCCGGATTGGACCGAGACTTGCCAAGCGGCCTTGGTTTACTACCGGTAGACCGCCTGTCAAGTTTCGTATCATTTGGACTTCGTTTGATACTCCAACGGTTAACCGAGGGACCGAAAAGGCCTCGTGTGTGTTGCAGCCCAACACCCCTCCAATTTGGCCCAAAACCCACCAAACTCTGCTCCGTGTCCTACAGCGTTTGATCACGATCGCGTGGCCGAAAACCGCACCTCATTTGGACTCTCCTAGCTCCTCCTATGCCTATATATAGGTCCTCCCCAAAAATTCCGGATCAAACCCTAGCCCCTCTCCTCCTCCGACCGCCGGACAAAAATCCGGAGGGCCGGACGTGTCCGCCCGATCCGCCCGGGCCAATCCCGCAAGGCCACGTGGCGCCGTGCCCACTTCGCCGCATCCCGCCGCCGCCGGCCCGCGGGGCCCGCGTCTGGCCCGCGGGGCCCGTTTCCCCGCCGCTCCTCCGCGCCAAGCTCCAGGGAGAGGAGCTCCCGAGCCGCGCGTGACCTCGTCGCCGGCGCCCTCCCGCCAGCCGCCCACGCCGACCATCACCGGATCTGCCGCGCCTCGGTTCCTCCGCCGCGCCGCCCCAGCTCATCGCCGGCGCCGCCCGCATCGCCTGCCTCCGCCCTTCGCCGCCGTTTGCCGTGCACCACCGCCGACGCCGCTCGCCGGAGACCTCGCCTCGCCGGAGCTCCGGCCGGATCCGATCTGGTCGGGTGGACCAGATCCACCAGTTCAGCCATCCAAACGACCTCGCCTCGCCCGGATCTCCTCGTCCCGGGTCCTCCTCGTGTCGGTTCTCTCGGGGTAGTTTTCTTTTCACTAGGTCCCGGATATTTTTAGTTCATATGCTCCTGTTCGAGGCCCCGTAACTTTGCATCCGTAGCTCCAATTTGGGCATATAGCAAATCAAAATGTTCATCTGAGATAGTACATCATTTCATTCCATTGCATAATTTTCATTTGAGTTCATCTTGGTGCCCGAAATGTTGTTAGAAGAGGGCTACTTGAGTTAATTGTCAGATCTGCTACTCCGTTTAGCACTTTTGTCATTTTTGCCATGATTATTGTGTGCATGCTATGCCCGTGAGTTCTACATACGTTTTTTTAAGGGTTTGTCATCTCTCCAGAGGTGCAACCCATGTATTTTTAGGATGTGTGTGGTGACTTGTGCAAGCTTGCAAAGTGGTGCACTTGCTAATTCTGTTTTCAGGGACTTAGTGATTTCACTAAGTCCTGGGATTGTTTATCTCATGATGCCATATGTTCTTGTTGATTCCTAGTGATCCGTGCCTCTTTTGAGGATGATCAGTAAGGATGTTTGGTTAATATTGTAGTGCTCTATCCATCCATGTATTTGTTTGCAATTATGGAGCACCCTAGCTTGAGTCAATCGAGCTCTACTTTTGCTTCGTTGCGAATCTGGGCAGATCGTCAACTTGTTTGCGATTTTGCCGACGTTATTGTAATTGATCCGTGCATGCTATGCTATTGTTCTTGCTATGTCTAGCTTGAATTTTGTGCCTTCTTAAGGGATGTATGCTTGTCTTGCCATGACTTGCACCATGGTGAGTGCATCGAGCTCGTAAACATGCCTTCGTGAGTTATGTTTCAGCATGTCCCAGTTTTCACTAAGTCTGAAAACTGATTATGTTTTTGCTATGTTCACATGCTTGCAATTGTATTTTATGATCCCTTTTGGCTCAAGGTCACTAAGGGACTTTTGTTAAGCTTGTTGAGTAGCTCCATGCCATGTCTTTCTTTGTCATGTTCAGGTCCTGTATCATGTTGTTTCGTTGCTCCGAAGAGGGCTATATGATCTGAAATTCCAGACAAGTGTTGATTTTACTGTCTGAGATCTGTTCGCCATTTGCATTTTTGCCATGCTTGTTTGAACCTGTTAATGGATGATTTGGCCGTAGCTCATTGCTAGACTTTTGTTAAGCATCTTGTGTGCATCCCTTCCATGTATTCCAAGGGTGCTGTAGCATGTTCATTTCATTGCATTTAGATGCCTACTTGCTGTAAATCGCAGACCGGTGTCATTTTTGAATCGCTTGCCATTTCCAAACCGTAACTCCGATTCCGGCGTTCTTTATATCGTTTTCAAGCGATTTCATCTCATCTTTCCAGTGGCACCATTGGAATTCCAATTTGAAGCCAGGTTCATGCATTTCCTGTCATATCTTGCATTTTGCATCCCGCATCGCATCCCGCATAGCATATCATCATTTCATCATATTGCTTGTTCTTGCACGTGGTTGATTGTATCCTTGTTGCTTGTTTGTCTTGTTTGGGTAGAGCCGGGAGACGAGTTCGCTAACGAGGAGCCTGTTGAGTTTGCTTTTGAGGATCCAGTCAACTCTGACAACTGTGCAGGCAAGATGATCATACCCTTGAAATCACTACTATCTTTGCTATGCTAGTTTGCTTGCTCTTTTGCTATGCCATTGCTACGATGCCTACCATGCTTGCTAGCCTCCCAAATTGCCATGTCAAACCTCTAACCCACCTTTTTCCTAGCAAACCGTTGATTGGCTATGTTACCGCTTTGCTCAGCCCCTCTTATAGCGTTGCTAGTTGCAGGTGAAGATTGGAGGCCGTTCCTTGTTGGAACATCTTTTATTTACTTGTTGGGATATCATTATATTGCCATGTTATATTAATGAATCTATATACTTGGTAAAGGGTGGAAGGCTCGGCCTCTCGCCTAGTGTGTTGTTCCACTCTTGCCGCCCTAGTTTCCGTCATATCGGTGTTATGTTCCCGGATTTTGCGTTCCTTACGCGGTTGGGTTATAATGGGAACTCCTTGACAGTCCGCCTTGAATAAAACTCCTCCAGCAACGCCCAACCTTGGTTTTACCATTTGCCACCTAGCCTTTTCCCTTGGGTTTCGCGGACTCAAGGGTCATCTTATTTTAACCCCCCCCCCCCGGGGCCAGTGCTCCTCTAAGTGTTGGTCCAACCTAGAGCACCGTGCGGGGCCGTCCCTTGGCAACTTGGGTTACGTTGGCTCCCGTACGCTTAGCTTATCTGGTGTGCCCTGAGAACGAGATATGTGCAGCTCCTATCGGGATTTGTCGGCACAGCGGGCAGTCTTGCAGGACTTGTTTTACCATTGTCGGAGTTGTCTTGAGTAACCGAGATACTGAGTCTGATCGGAACGTCTTGGGAGGAGGTCTATTCCTTCGTTGACCGTGAGAGCTTGTCATGGGCTAAGTTGGGACTCCCCTGTAGGGATTGAACTTTCGAAAGCCGTGCCCACGGTTATGGGCAGATGGGAATTTGTTAATGTCCGGTTGTAGATAACTTGAACCTTAACTTAATTAAAATGAATCAACCGAGTGTGTTACCGTGATGGCCTCTTCTCGGTGGAGTCCGGGAAGTGGACACGGTGTTGGAGTAATGTTTGCGCAGGTTGTTCTCTACCTTGTCGCTCGTGCTTTGCCTCCTCTTCTCGCTCTCCTTTGCGAATAAGTTAGCCACCATACTTGCTAGTCGCTTGCTGCAGCTCCACTCATATTTTACCTTGCCATACCTATAAGCTTAAATAGTCTTGATCGCGAGGGTGCGAGATTGCTGAGTCCCTGTGGCTCACAGATTACTATTACACCAGATGCAGGGCCTGATGATTCCGCTCCAGGAGACGCGTATGAGCTCAAGTGGGAGTTCGACGAAGACTCTCAACGTTACTATGTTTCCTTTCCCGATGATCAGTAGTGGTGCCCAGTTGGGGGTGATTGGGACCGTGTCGCATGTTGGGTTCTCTTTTATTTTGGCGCCGTAGTCGGGCCATGAGTGTTTGGATGATGTAATGTTATTTATGTACTTGATTGACGTGGCGAGTGTAATCCAACTATGTTATCTCCCTTTTATTTATCATATTACATGGGATGTTGTGAAGATTGCCTAACTTGCGACATATGCCTTCAATGCGATTATGTCTCTAAGTCGTGCCTCGACACGTGGGAGCTATAGTCGCATCGAGGGTGTTACACATGACAACAAGCATGAATGAGTAGCCACATCAGGGCTCAAACAACTCCTACTCATGCTAGTGGGTTTCATCTATTTACTGTGGCAATGACAGGTCATGCAGAGGAAAGGGGTTCAACTACCGCAGCATGTAACAGTTGAATCGTTGTTGTCCTAATGCAGTAAAAGAGAGCAGGAGCGAGAGAGTGGGATTGTATTGGAATGAACAAGGGGGTTTTGCTTGCCTGACACTTCTGAAGATAGTACAGTTCTTCATCGGTGTCATCGAACTCATCGCCGAATCAACGTCTACTGAGGGGGAACAAATACCGGCAACAGAGAGGAAACACAATCAATACAATGCACAATATGATGCATGATCATGACATGGAAATATGCTGTTGATTGAGCTAATGCAACTAGCAACGGGTTAAATGAAGTTGGTTTGAACCCAAGATTCAAATTTAAACTCCATATGTGGATATTCAAATGCCAGACATATGATTTTCCCTATTTAGCAACTATAAGTTGTTCTAACATGCATGAAAATGATACAGAAGGATAGATTGGATTTTTTTTTATCATTTTTCATATATAAATCTTTTCATTTGGAGTTACGATTGAATTTCTTTGCATTTTTGAAGTTTTAAACATTTTCTGGAATTTTCTGAATTATTTTAAATCCAGAAAATGTTTAGCTGCGTCAGCGTTGTGCAAGCATGACGTCAGCGAGTCAACTGACGCTGACCAGGTCAAACCTGACGACCGGGTCCCACATGTCATTGGCTCACTGTTAAATGGGAGTTAATCCCGTGTTGACTGGGATTTGACCCGCTGCGGGGCCCGCCTGTCAGTGTCTGTTAGGGAGGGATTAGTGGTGATTAGCGCCTAACTAAGCGACCATGTCAGCCCGCCAGAGTTCGGCAAGCTCGGGCTCGGCGTTATAGTGCACGGGAGGGTTAGCGGATGTGTGCGCTCGGCTCCTGGGAGCATGCTGAGTGCGTTGATAGGCTCGGACGTGAGTGGCGGTGGCTAGAACAACGGCGGCGTCATGCGCGGCGGAGCCGAGCTCTCGGCCATGGCGGAGATGCATCCTGGAGCTCGCGAACGCGAGGGGGAAGAGAGGGTTTCGGCACGGAGGCTCACAGCGGGTTTGGCAACAACAATGGCGAGGTCGGGGAAGCGCTGACGACGATGAATCGTGCGACGACGGCCGTCGGTGCAGAGGAAAAAGATGAGCTCGACAGCGACGATGGGCTGCTCCCGTGCTCGGGGTCTTCGGCTTGGAGAAGCTCTGGTCCAGGGCGGTGCTGCTGGACGCGGTGGTGGAGCTAGGGGTGGCCGAAGAGGGCGGTGGCAGCAAGCGGCGACGGCGGGCGCGCTCGGGCAAACGAGAGAGGGAGCACCAGGGGATAGGAGAGAGCTCGAGGGAGAGTGAGAGAGGGTCCAGGGGTCGCGTGGAGTCGAGGAGGGGCTTCAAGGCGTCCGGTGAGGCAGGCGAGCAGGGAGGAGGCGTGGCGCCTCGCGCGTGCGTGCGTTGTCTCCCTCCTCTGCCTACTGGCAGAGGTAGGTGATGACTGGCACGGCCAGATGGGCTGGCCCAGTCCAGGTAAGTGGCCTCTGGCCTTTCTCTCTCTCCCTTTTCTATTTAGTTTCTGTTTTCTATTTTTTTTGCTATTTGTTTTGATTTAGTAATAATACTAAACCATTTCATAAAATCCTGGAAACAATTATGGGTGCTTTCTGAATTATTCCAGTGACCCTTAACAATTTCCAACATTTTTGGAGCATCTAAAATATATATAGCATTTAAATAGCTCCAATTCAAATATGTTTGAATTAATTCAGAGTCCAAATATGTCCTGCAAAAATGTGAACCATTTTTGGTAGATGCTTCCACCTTGATCCAGAAATGGTGAACATTTTTAAAGGGCATTTTGAAATCGTTGAAAAATATTTTGGTTGAACCTATTTGAATTCCTTTTGATGCTAGGGTTTGATCATCCCCATTTCAAATTTCCATGAAAGTTAAACATGATGCAAACAAGATGCAAACACTAGGCAGCACCATAAGCTAGGGATGTGACATAGATCTTAAATGAGGGTTGATCTGTCCTTCGTCTTGATCACAATATCATTCATGTAAGCTTCAATGTTTCTATGCAACTGTGACTCAAAACCAATTTGGACTGCTCTTGCGAAGGTGGATCCAGCACTCTTCAATCCGAAAGGCATCCGTATGAAGCAGTATGTGCCACACGGGGTGATGAACGCAGTCTTCTCTTCATCTTCCTTGGACATAAAGATCTGGTATCCAGAGTAGGCATCCAGGAAGGAAAGTAGGTCACACCCGGAGGTGGAATCCACAATCTGGTCGATGCGCGCACGGCAAGGGAAATGGGTCCTTCGGGAATGCCTTGTTCATATCCATGACATCTATGCATAGCCTCCATTTCCCGTTAGCTTTGCGCACCACCACTGAATTTGCTAACCATGTTGGCTGCAATACTCCTCTGACCAGACTAGATGCCTCAAGTTTCTTAATATCCTCGGCAATGAACTAGTGTCGCTCCAAGGCTTGCTTCCATACCTTCTGTTTGACGGGTCGGGCATGTGGGCAGATAGCAAGGTGGTGCTCGATTACCTCCCTGGGAACACCGGGGATGTCAGATGGCCGCCAGGCAAACACATCGACATTCGCTCGCAGGAAGGCAACGAGCGCGCTTTCCTATTTGTCATCAAGGGTGCCACTGATAGTGAAGGTACCATGAGTGTCAACCAGCCCTGCCGAGACCTTTTTCATAGCGGGTGCAGCGGCCTTGGACCTCTTGTTGTTGGAACTCTCCGGCAAGTCATCAACGGGCACACATTCTCCGAAGAGGTATGTTTCCCAGATTTCTTGCAGGCATCCTTATCATCCCTCTTCTTTATCTTGATTTCCTTGGCAGGAATCTTAGCTTCCGCGGCCTCTGCCGCGACTGCGTCCCTATACATCATGTCTACGCAAATGATTGCATCCTTCTCGTATGATGGAATGGAAATGACGCCTATTGGCCCTGGCATCTTCAAGGTGTTGTAGGCATAGTGGGATGCCGCCATGAATTTAGCCAGAGCTGGGCGACCAAGGATTCCATTGTATGGTAGGGGGAGGTCGACCACATCAAACACAACCTTCTCGGTCTGGTAATTCAACTCTCCCCCGAATGTCACCAGCAACGTGATCTTCCCCTTAGGACAACTCATGCCGGGGTTAACTCCTTGAAACTTGCCAGTAACCTCAAGCTCTTCCTATGATATCTGAAGTTTGCTAATGACCTTTGGAGAAATCAGATTCAACCCGTCCCCGCCATCAACCAACATCTTTGTAACCTGGTGCGCCAAAGATGTCGTGGGAAACCACGGCCACCTACGGGGCCATGAGCCCCTTTGTGGTTCGAAGGGGGGATGAGTGTGTTGCACAAAGAGTGGAAAAGCATAGCACGGCACGGCAGAGATCGCACGGGCAATTTTGCCAAAGTTCGGGCCGCCGCGAGGCGTAAAACCCTACTCCTGCTTTGCTAGATTCATGGTGGATTGTGGTGGAACTGCAGCGCTCTTGCCCGACAGGGTTGCCTTGGGGCGAGAGTGGCTATGCGCGTATGAGAGTACAAGGGTCTGAATCCTTTTATGGTTGCCATGGGCCTCCTTTTATAGATCAGGGGGGTCACCACAGTGGCAAATCAATCATTGTGCACTGATTAGATAGCAACAGTGCTATCTGTAACACCCACAATGCGGTTATATCTCCCACGTGTCAGGGCACGACTTAGAGGCATAGCCGCATGGTAGGCTTGTCGCAAGAGGGGTACTCTTCACACATCCCATGTACTGAATAAGAAAGGGATAAAGAGTTGGCTTACAATCGCCACTTCAACAATAAATAAATAATTCATACATCATCCAAATACAATCAAAGGTCCGACTACGGAACCAAAATAAAAGAAGACAACTCTCGAAAGTTTATACCCTACAGGGGTGTCCCAACTTAGCCCATCACAAGCTCTCACGGTCAACGAAGGATATTCCTTCTCCCAAGAAGACCCGATCAGGCTCGGAATCCCGGTTACAAGACATTTCGACAATGGTAAAACAAGACCAACAAAGCCACCCGATGTGCCTACAATCCCGATAGGAGTCGCATGTATCTCGTTCTCAGCGCAACACCGGATGAGACTAGCTACAAGTAAAACCAACCCTCAAGTTTCCCCGAGGTGGCCCCGCAGGCAGCTCGGTTCGGACCAACACTTAGAGAAGCACTGGCCAGGGGGGTTAAAATAAAGATGACCCTCGGGAGCGCGACTCCCAAGGGAAAAGTAATAGGTGGTGGTGTCAAATGTTTAAACCAAGGTTGGGCCTTGCTGGAGGAGTTTTATTCAAAGCAAACTGTCAAGGGGTTCCCATAACACCCAACCGCGTAAGGAACACAAAATCAAGGAGCATAACACCGGTATGACGGAAACTAGGGCAGCATGAGTGGAACAAAACACCAGGCATAAGGCCGAGCCTTCCACCCTTTACGAAGTATATAGATGCATAAAATTAAATAAGAGATAATGTGATATCCCAACATATCCATGTTCCAACATGGAACAAACTTCATCTTCACCTGCAACTAGCAACGCTATAAGAGGAGCTGAGCAAAAGCGGTAACGTAGTCAAACAATGATTTGCTAGGAAGGAGGGTTAGAGGCTTGACGTGGCAATATGGGAGGCATGATATAACAAGTGGTAGGTAGCACGACATAGCGATAGAACGAACAACTAGCAAGCAAAGATAGAAGTGATTTCGAGGGTATGGTCATATTGCGTGCAAAGTTCTCAGAGTTGTGGAAAGCTTGATCCTCTAAGGCGTACTCGACAGGTACCTCATCACGTACTCATCTCTCGGCTCTACCCAAAGCAAGAACACAAGGAATGGAACAACAATCAATCACGGTGCAATGCACAAGCAACATGATGCAAGCCATGACATGATATGCAAGATATGACGTGCAATGCATATGGGTGCTCCGGAAGGAAAGAATGATCAAGGCATCAACTTGGAAAACCAAGTACTCTGCTGGAAAGATGAGGTGATTTCGGTCGAAATCGATATGAGAATCACCGGAAACGGATGCACGGTTTGCAAATGACAAGAAAAATAAGGATGATGCGAAACTGCGTTTAACAGAATGATGACACTTAGAATGCAGCAAGAAACTAAGCTACTACATTCCAACATAGAAACAAAGCATATGGCAGTGATATACAAGAGATGCTTGACAAAACATGAACACTGAGCTACGGCTAAATCACACTAGAACAGGTTCAAACAAGCATGGCAAAAGTGCAAAAGATATCAGTCTCACGGACTTAGTGAAAATACTAACATGTCAAAAAAACATCAGGAAGCAAAGTTTAGAGCAAGCAAACAACATGCTACAGGAACATATCATTGCAAACAAAGGCATGGCATGAATCTACTAAAAGCATAGATCAAAAGTCTCTTACTGAGCATGACCTAAAAAGGCACAGAAGATATGATGCACCCATGTAAACATAGCAAGTTTTATTAATAGTTTGAGACTTGGCAGAAAAACAGAGCATGGCAGAAACAGATTCATGATAGCAACTTTGCGAGCTCATGCCACTCACCACAAAGCAGTGCATGACAAAATAAGCATACGAATCACAAGATGAAATGTTCATGAAGCTAACCATGGCAAGAGCAAGTTCATAGGATGCAAGGATCACTAGCAACAACCATGGCAATATTGATTAACATGTTAACATTCTGTTAGGAACATTTTATAGCAAAAGTGGAGCAAGAAAAGGACATGTTAGACAACTCCATAATTGCAAACAGGGGCATGGATGGATAGAGCATAACCCCAAGTTCAAAACACCCTTATTGAAGTATCCCAAAATAAGCATTGATCACTATGTAGCATCAAGTTTACATGGCATACAAATAACAGCAGGCCAAGGACTTAGCAGAATCCTAAGTCCCTGAAAACAGCAACATCACGGAGCCTAGTTTGCATGCTTGTTCTAGACACCACAAAGATCACAAAAATACAATACAAGCACCCCTATAAAGATGGCATGTTGTAGTTCAAAACACATGTAGACCTCAAGCTCATACGATGCACACATCAAATGCAACAAAAAAGACAAAATCTCGTGATCTGTTAAGTACCAACAGTTAACATTTTAAAGCACTCTTGCATCAATGAAAAAGACATCATAATGAACAGTATCATGCATGGAAATTCTACTGGCATTAAGAGCTCAATGGGACGAACAATTTGACATATCATAGGCATGATTCGGAACCACGCTCATGGAGATACATCATGATGAAGGACGCATAATTATTATCAGGTTTTTGGGACTTGGCAAAAAAACAAGCACCGCGAGCATAACATAACTAAGCGGCGCTCGGGCGGGGATCGGCGGGCGCTCACCTCATGGGCTCGGCCCAAGAAGGCGGGTGAGGCAGGCGGGCCGGAAGGGATGCGGTGGCCCATGCGGGCCCACGAGGTCGGGCCGACGGGGGATGCCGTCCTCCTCGAGCGAGACGAGGCCGGCGAAGCTTGCGGGCGCGGCCGATGGGATCCGGGCAGCGCTCCAGCGAGGGGAGGGTCGGCCGCGAGCAGAAACGTGTGGATCTGGGCGTGGGATCCCCGGATCCGGACACAGTGGGGCCGGACGGGGACGTCAAGGTGCGGGGCGGCGCACTCCGGTGACCCCGGTGAAGAGGGCGGCGGTGCAGGCGAGGGCAAGGCACGCGGCGGCCGGAGTGGAGCGCCGGCGGCGAAGGGCGGCGGGCCCGAACCGGATCAGGGAGGCAGGGGCACAGGGCACCTGCGGGCTCACGGTGGCGGCGACCGGGCCAGCGGGCCGGATCTGGGCCCGCGGGTCCTGGCGCGATGGAGGCCGGCGGCTGGCGGTGGGAGCGCCACTTGGCACGCTCCGGTAGGAGGAGAGCTGCGGCGGCGGTGACGTGTCGCCCCAGGATTGATTCGGGCGATGTGGCTGAGGGCGGCGGACATGTCCGGCGCGGCGCAGACGCATTCGGACGCCCGAAGGAGGATGAGGTTAGGGTTCATCCGCGAAAATTTGGAGGGGATCACATATTTATAGGTAGAAGGAGGTGGGAGTGTCCAAGTGAGGTGCAATTTTCGCCCACACGATCGTGATCCGCCGGCGGAGAACATGGGGATGGTTTAGATGGGTTATTGGGATGTTTTGAAGGGGTGTTGGGCTGCAACTCAAAGAGGCTTTTGCGGTAACCGGGTTAACCGTTCGGGCATCAAACGGCCTCCAAATGGAACGAAATTTGACAGGCGGTCTACCGGTGGTGTACCAAGGCCACTTGGCAAATCTCGGTCCATTCCGAGAATGTTTAACACCCACTCACGAAAAGAGACAAGCGGGTTGCGCTGGTGCATGTGGGAGTGTCGGATTGCGAAACAGACAACGGGGAAAATGCTCGGATGCATGAGACAAACCCGAATGCAAATGTGATGCACAAGATGACATGATATGAAATGCATGACATGAACAAAATGCAAAACGAAAGACAAAAACCCAACCATCGAAGGGAATCTCATGTCACATCTCCAGAAAAGGCAAGAGTTGGAGTTACAAATATGGAAAGTTGTATCTGGGCATTACACTTTCAAACCTAACTATGCAGCCAGGACATAGTGCATTAAATGTGCCACTTAGTGTCACATCATGGTGTGCCCGGCAAGCCTTGCCTGGCTGCTTTGCCAGCTTCGCATCTGCCTGCTTGACACGTGTAACGCCCTCGATGCGGCTATATCTCCCACGTGTCGAAGCACGACTTAGAGGCATAACCGCATTGAAAGCAATGTCGCAAGTGAGGTAATCTTCACACAACCCATGTAATACATAAGGGAAAGAGATACATAGTTGGCTTACAATCGCCACTTCACACAATACATGAATAAAGCATTACATCATCCAGACACACACAAGGTCCGACTACGGAACCAAAGTAAAAGAAGACTACCCCAAATGCTACACAGATCCCCGATCGTCCCAACTGGGCTCCACTACTGAACAACTGGAAACGGAAACAACATAACGAACACGATCTTCATCGAGCTCCTCCTTGAGCTCGGTTGCATCAACTACACCTGCAAGCTGGTTTTGGAAGTATCTGTGAGTCACGGGGACTCAGCAATCTCACACCCTCGTGATCAAGACTATTTAAGCTTATAGGTAGGTAAAAGGTATGAGGTGGAGCTGCGGCAAGTGACTAGCATATATGGTGGCTAACATACGCAAAAGAGAGTGAGAAGAGAAGGCAAAGCACGATCGATGAACTATGATCAAGAAGTGATCCTAGAACAAGCTACGTCAAACATAACTCCAACACCGTGTTCACTTCCCGGACTCCGCCGAGAAGAGACCATCACGGTTACACACGCGGTTGATGTATTTTAATTAAGATCAACTTCAGGTTTTCTACAACCGGACATTAACAAATTCCCATCTGCCCATAACCACGGGCACGGCTTTTGAAAGTTCAAATCCCTGCAGGGGTGTCCCAACTTATCCCATCACAAGCTCTCACGGTCAACGAAGGATATTCCTTCTCCCAGGAAGACCCGATCAGGCTCGGAATCCAGGTTACAAGACATTTCGACAATGGTAAAACAAGACCAGCAAAGCCACCCAGATGTGCCGACAAATCCCGATAGAAGCTGCACATATCTCGTTCTTAGGGCACACTGGATGAGCAAGACGTCGGGTGGGCCAGCCCATAGTTGCCCCTGGTAGCTCCGGACATCGCTCAGTTGGACCAACACTTAGAGAAGCACTGGCCCGGGGGGTTAAAATAAAGATGACCCTTGGGCAGGCCTACCCAAGGGAAAGAAAAGGCTAGGTGGCGAATGGTAAAACCAATGTTGGGCCTTGCTGGAGGAGTTTTATTCAAAGCGAACTGTCAAGGGGTTCCCATTATAACCCAACCGTGTAAGGAACGCAAAATCCGGGAACATAACATCGATATGACGGAAACTAGGGCGGCAAGAGTGGAACAAAACACCAGGCATAAGGCCGAGCCTTCCACCCTTTACCAAGTATATAGATGCATTAATTAAATAAGAGATATTGTGATATCCCAACAAAATATCCATGTTCCAACATGGAACAAACTCCAATCTTCACCTGCAACTAACAACGCTATAAGAGGGGCTGAGCAAAGCGGTAACATAGCCAAACAACGGTTTGCTAGGACAAGGTGGGTTAGAGGCTTGGCTTAGCAATATGGGAGGCATGATAAGCAAGTGGTAGGTATCGCAGCATAGGCATAGCAAAAGAGCGAGCATCTAGAAAGCAAAGATAGAAGTGATTTCGAGGGTATGGTCATCTTGCCTGAAATCCCGCAAGGAAGAAGAACGAGTCCATGAAGAAGACAAACGGATGTAGCCGAACGGGTTCCCACAAACGCGATGTTATCGGAACCAACCCGAAGAAGCAACACCGGAAAGAAGCACACAACATAGTAAACAACCAACACATGAACATGGCATGATATGCGGGATGCGGGATGCGGTGCATATGCATGATTTGGAAAGGAATGATTGAACCTGGCCTCAACTTGGAAATCCAAGAGTGCCACTGGAAAGGTGAGTTGATTTCGGTCGAAATCGATATAAAGATCACCGGAATCGGATGCATGGTTTGGAAATGACAAGCAAAACAAATATGGCACCGGTCTGCGATAAACAACAAGTAGCCATCTAAATGCATCAAGACAAAAAATGCTACAACACTCAAACATAGCAACAAAATACATGGCAGGGATCCACTCATGATGCTTTACAAAATATGAACACTGATCTACGGCTAATTCACTCATTAACAGGTTCAAACAAGCATGGCAAAAGTGCAAAAGATAACAGGTTTCAGACTTAGTGAAATTATCAACATGGCAGGAATATATCATCCGGAAGCAATCTTTAGAGCATGGCAAACATGTTAACAAGTAGGCATGTTTACGAGCTCGATGCAATTGTATTTAGAACATATCATGGCAAGAACAATAACATAGCATGCATGGATCAACAACAACAAGCTCGGCAAAATTGGTAAACATGTTAACAATCTGCCAGGAACATTTTATAGCAAAAGTAGAGCTCGATTGACTCAAGCTAGGGTGCTCCATAAATGCAAACCAAGACATGGATGGATAGAGCACCACAATATCTACAAAACATCCTTACTGATCATGCTCAAAAGATGCACGGATCACTAGGAAACAACATGAACATATGGCATAAAAATAATAACAGGACAATGACTTAGTGAAATTCTAAGTCCCTGAAATCAGCATCATTGAGTAAGCTACTTTGCATGCTTGTGCTAGTCACTACAAGGACCACAAAAATACATGGCATACACCCCTGTAAAGATGACATGGCATACATCAAAACACATGTAGAGCTCAGGATCATAGCATGCACACATTAATCATGGCAAAAATGACAAAAGTGCATATGTTGAAACAGATCTGAAACTATCATCACATAGCCCTCTTCCAACAGCATTTCGTGCATCAAGATGAGCTCAAATACAAATGATGCAATGAGATGAAATGATGTACTCGTCAAGACGAACATTTTGATATGCTACACGCGCGAATCGGAGCAACGGTGATGAAGTTATGATGCAATGAAGGAGGCATAAAAATTAGGGTTCAGAGGGAAAAGTCAACCGGGGGATGGATCCAGATCCAGATCGGATCCGGCGAGATCACTGTAGACGCACGCGCCCCGAGGTCCGCCGGCCGGAGTCGAGGTCGCCGGAGGACGAGGCGGCCGGAGATGTGGAGCTTGCTGGAGGGGCTCGGCGGCGGCGCTCGGCAGGGAGGCGTGGAGGCGCGGGGTGGCGGTGAAGGACGGCGGGCCGGCGCGGTGGTGCGGCGAGCCGGCGCGGTGGCGCTCGGCAGGGAGGAGGCGGCGGCGAGGCGCCTCGGGCGCGGGAGGCAGGCGCGCGCTCGCGCTCGGGCTAGGCGGGCCCGCGATGGGCTCCGCCGGGCAGCGCGGTGGGAGGACGCGGGGAGGCCAGGTGGCGGGCGCCGGTTGGCCTGGAGCGGCGGCGGGGATGACGTGTCGGCGTCTGATTCGCCGGAGCGAGGTGGCTGGCAGCGCGGACATGTCCGGTGGCGCGATGAGGAGGGAGACTAGGGTTTGTACCGCGAATTTTGGGGAGGGGATCACATATATATATAGGTAGAGGGAGCTAGGAGAGTCCAAATGAGGTGCGGTTTTCAGCCACGCGATCGTGATCGAACGACCGAGATGATGGAGAGGTCTTAGGTGGATTTTGGGCCACTTTGGAAGGGTGTTGGGCTGCAACACGCACGAGGCCTTTTCGGTCCCTCGGTTAACCGTTGGAGTATCAAACAAAGTCCAAATGGCACGAAACTTGACAGGCAGTCTACCGGTAGTAAACCAAGGCCGCATGACAAGTTTCGGTCCAATCCGAAAACGTTTAACACCCGCACACGAAAAGAGGTAGAAAGGGACACTGGGTGACATAGGAGCGCCGGATTGCAAAACGGACAACGGGGAAAATGCTCGGATGCATGAGACGAACATGTATGCAAATGCAATGCACATGATGACATGATATGGAATGCATGACACGCAAGCAATGACAAGGCAACAACAGAGAATAACTGGAAGACACCTGGCACATCGGTCTCGGGGCGTCACAACACTCCACCACTACGAGAGGATCTCGTCCCGAGATCTAGAATGGCACCGGAGGGAAAACAGAAGAGAAAGAGAAGAGGTAAAACTAAGTTGCTTCTTTGACAAACAAGTGAAACCACGAGCCTTGAGAGGTTGAACAAATTGAAAGAAAGAGTGCAATGAGAATGAGCGAAGTTGAAAGCACTCCGTTAGGAAAAAGGAAGACGGAAGAACAAATTCGGACAGCACTCCGGTTGGAAAGATATGCGAGGCTTGATAAAATGAAAGAACTTGAGCAGCGGGCAGACACTCCGGTTAAATGGATAAGCACGAAAAGAACATGATCTTCACAATTCGAGGTGATGATTGAAAATAGCAACATCACAAGACCTACGGAAGAAGGAAATAGAAGATAGATAATTGAAAGAATGGAGAAGAAAATGCCAACTTCTGCTACAAAAGAGCTTAAAAGCATCCTTAGGAGAAGGGTCGAATGGAGTTGTTGGACAACCAACAACGAAAAAGAGTAAGCTTGTAGTGGGCTTATGGGGAACATCTCAAAACTATGAGGTGAAAATTCTGCCACTAACGAAAAACAATGGATTGGATTAATATCAACAAGGAGACGAGAACTATTTCACCGGGAAGATAAATGAAGAGCTTGGGTCATTTATAAGCACCATAAAAGCAACAATCCTTAGGGAAGGCTTTAGGTGAAATATAACCCAAGATAACTCGAATGAAGAGATTGATGGGTTTAAATATCCCAATCTTGACAACATGGGAATCATGAAACACAAACTCAAATTGTCAAGAGTGACATAACACCATCTCAAAAGATGAGGTAGAAAGAATTGCACTCCGGATTGCAAGATGAAGAATGCTTGAGCTCCTCTGAAAAAAATCTCAATGGAAACTTCGAGAAGGAATTAAATCCTTGATGAACCATCATGTAGCACCTTCATGAAGAACTCCGTTAAACAAAAGAATGATTAAACGGAAAGAAAGAGAAGTTGAAAACACAAGGTGAATCCTTGTACCGATTTAGATGAATCTCCGTGGTGAAATAGTTGGAAAAAAAGGTCGGAACTCCGAGAAAAAGAGAAGATGAAAAACAATTGAAATCAGGAATTTGATGAGCCTCTGGAATAGGGAATTGAGTTCACTCGATGAAACAAGAATAAGAATTACATTATGCTTATCCTTCACCAATTAAATTGATGACAATCAACGGATTTGACATATTACTTATTCTCGTAGAAAAAATTTAAGAGAGATATAGCATAAACTTGAGAATGTCTTCCATGAACCACCGGTAAGATGAAACAACGAATGAATTAATATGATAACCATGGAAGGGAATCTTGAACGAACCACCGCAAGAATTGGAAATGAACGAAGTAAAGATAAAGGAACACCAGGAAGATTTAGAGAACGAATCAGGATACTTGAGGGAATTTGATACATGAGAACGAAGAGATTACGAGCTGATTAGAGAATCCTTGATTTAAGCACCGGTATGATTGGAGAATGATAACTAAAAGCTGAGAATGAAATAAACCTGAATTGATGGACTCTGGATAATCAAACTGAGAAGACTCTTGAATAGCTTCGGAAGGGTGAAAAGAATTCTCACAATCCAAAAAACAACTATGAGAGGATGGCAACAAGCTAGAATCATGAATCTTGAAGGGAATGGAGCAAGATTTAGAGGAAACACTCTTCTTCGGTCTTCAAAATCTGAGAGTTATGATGAGAAACACCACCAAGAATTGTTGAGATATCTCGAGATGAAAAATTAGAAAGGTTGAACCAACAATGAAAAGAATTTGAAAGATCTTGTTGAAAGGCATTTGACTGATGAAAATTAATTCTTACGTCAAACTTTAGAAATTTTTTGAGAAGCTTTGGAAAAATTAGAAGAGTCAAGTAAGATCCTGAGAAATGACCTGTGGGTTATGGGCCCACTCAAAAGAAACACCATTGAACGATTTTGAAGAGAGATTGCCCCGGTTGATTTAAATGGCTTGAATGAGATGACAACCTCGAAATAGGTTGAACGGGTCTTGAATGACAAGACGAGCCTTTTGAGATATCTTGAGCACTCCGGAACCATTGAATAGAGAGAAATGGATGATTAAGAGGTTCACCGGCAAGAGAAGACATTTGAAACGAGGAAAGGATACGATCAAAAAAGCTTGACTTGAATCCACCGAAGAAGAAAAGAATGAAGAATAATACACTTGAAGCTCCGTTAGTATCTTCATGAGAATCACCGGATAAGAACATTGACGAAAAAGAGTGAAGAGACTTCACATGAATAAAATGGATATTTGATTAAGCAATCTGAGTCCATGAAGAAAAAGGGTGGGAGGGCGGGAAAAACAAAGGCAATTTGGGACGGATGAAACAAACACCATTGAGAAGAACTGATACTTGATCTTATTGATGTTGAAATGATTGGATCCACTTTGAAGAGAAACACATCGGTGAAAAGGATTGATATGACAATCTCGATTATCGAGAAGGATTAGTATTCACATCGGAGTATGAGAACACCATTTGGGGAAGGTATGGAATCAACATTTGACTTCGAAGCAACTCGAATACCACAACTCAAAACAAAACAAGGATTGGCTTGCAGAATAAGCCGGAACAAACATATGATAGAGATTTCGTCTGAAGTTTTCGTGGTGGGGCCTACACGGGCTCAATCGTACAGCACCATCATGTACAAGGCAATGCACATGATATACGAGCGTCCCCGAGTTAGCATAGCCAAGGACTCTTTAAGACACAACGAGACCAATGTAAAACCAACCGTGGATAGGCGGACCACTAGACGTCGAACCCCAATTTCATATCATACATCTGTCAGAAAGATATCCTAAAAGCTACTTGAATTCCCACTTATAAACTCCCGAAACTTCCCGGTTATGCAATCAGGTGTTGGGGATACAGGGGAAGCATAATATCTCACCCAAATCTAGCAAATCCTACATCCAGCTGTATCCATCCTTCAACACATAACCAAGAAACCTTCGGAAATCGTTTACCTCAACCTTCAAAAGCATCCATTATACGAGTTATGGAAATACTCCCGAACTCCCGCCCCAGTACTGGGTGGCGTCGAGGTTATCTCACCAACAACTGCATAAAAGAGATTTTTGATGTCGGCGAAACTCAAGTATTCCAGAATTGCAACGATAAAATTGTGACGACAACACCTCGGAGCTCAACTCCCCGGGACACTGCCACAACCCCTAAATGTCAGGAGGCACCAAGAACAATGTTCTCGTCACAAAACCATCGGAACGATTCCAAGATACCCGCGTGATCCTAAAAAAATTTTAGTGAAATTTGAGAAGAGAAGAGTCAAAACTCTACGTCAGGATGCCTCACCAGAGTGACGAAGGGACTGAGGAGTAAAAAGAATTCCTAACTCTCCGATATATGTAATCCTAAATGACTCAACACATGTTTCTAGACTCAACAACGCCAGCGATTCGATCAAGCAGGGGGCTCCTAAAGTCGGGGAAGGCTCTGATACCAACTTGTAACGCCCTCGATGCGGCTATATCTCCCACGTGTCGAAGCATGACTTAGAGGCATAACCGCATTGAAAGAAATGTCGCAAGTGAGGTAATCTTCACACAACCCATGTAATACATAAGGGAAAGAGATACATAGTTGGCTTACAATCGCCAGTTCACACAATACATGAATAAAGCATTACATCATCCAGACACACACAAGGTCCGACTACGGAACCAAAGTAAAAGAAGACTACCCCAAATGCTACACAGATCCCCGATCGTCCCAACTGGGCTCCACTACTGAACAACTGGAAACGGAAACAACATAACAAACACGATCTTCATCGAGCTCCTCCTTGAGCTCGGTTGCATCAACTACACCTGCAAGCTGGTTTTGGAAGTATCTGTGAGTCACGGGGACTCAGCAATCTCACACCCTCGCGATCAAGACTATTTAAGCTTATAGGTAGGTAAAAGGTATGAGGTGGAGCTGCAGCAAGCGACTAGCATATATGGTGGCTAACATACGCAAAAGAGAGCGAGAAGAGAAGGCAAAGCATGATCGATGAACTATGATCAAGAAGTGATCCTAGAACAACCTACGTCAAACATAACTCCAACACCGTGTTCACTTCTCGGACTCCGCCGAGAAGAGACCATCACGGTTACACACGCGGTTGATGTATTTTAATTAAGATCAACTTCAGGTTTTCTACAACCGGGCATTAACAAATTCCCATCTGCCCATAACCGCGGGCACGGCTTTCGAAAGTTCAAATCCATGCAGGGGTGTCCCAACTTAGCCCATCACAAGCTCTCACGGTCAATGAAGGATATTCCTTCTCCCAGGAAGACCCGATCAGGCTCGGAATCCCGGTTACAAGACATTTCGACAATGGTAAAACAAGACTAGCAAAGCCACCCAGATGTGCCGACAAATCCCGATAGGAGCTGCACATATATCGTTCTCAAGGCACACCGGATGAGCAAGTCGGGTGGGCAGCCCAGAGTTTCCTCTGGTAGCTCCGGACATCGCTCAGTTGGACCAACACTTAGAGAAGCACTGGCCCGGGGGGGTTAAAATAAAGATGACCCTTGGGCAGGCCTACCCAAGGGAAAGAAAAGGCTAGGTGGCGAATGGTAAAACCAATGTTGGGCCTTGCTGGAGGAGTTTTATTCAAAGCGAACTGTCAAGGGGTTCCCTGAAGGAAATATGCCCTATAGGAAATAATAAAGTTATTATTTATTTCCTTATATCATGATAAATTTTTATTATTCACGCTAGAATTGTATTAACCGGAAACATAATACATGTGTGAATACATAGACAAACAGAGTGTCACTAGTATGCCTCTACTAGACTAGCTCGTTAATCAAAGATGGTTATGTTTCCTAACCATGGACAAAGAGTTGTTATTTGATTAACGGGATCACATCATTAGGTGAATGATCTGATTGACATGACCCATTCCATTAGCTTAGCACCCGATCGTTTAGTATGTTGCTATTGCTTTCTTCATGACTTATACATGTTCCTATGACTATGAGATTATGCAACTCCCGTTTACCGGAGGAACACTTTGTGTGCTACCAAACGTCACAATGTAACTGGGTGATTATAAAGGTGCTCTACAGGTGTCTCCAAAGGTACATGTTGGGTTGGCGTATTTTGAGATTAGGATTTGTCACTCCGATTATTGGAGAGGTATCTCTGGGCCCTCTCGGTAATGCACATCACATAAGCCTTGCAAGCATTGCAACTAATGAGTTAGTTGTGAGATGATGTATTACGGAACGAGTAAAGTGACTTGCCAGTAACGAGATTGAACTAGGTATTGAGATATCGATGATCGAATCTCGGGCAAGTAACATACCGATGACAAAGGGAACAACGTATGTTGTTATGCGGTCTGACCGATAAAAGATCTTCGTAGAATATGTAGGAGCCAATATGAGCATCCAGGTTCCGCTATTGGTTATTGACCGGAGACGTGTCTCGGTCATGTCTACATTGTTCTCGAACCCGTAGGGTCCGCACGCTTAAGGTTTCGATGACAGTTATATTATGAGTTTATGCATTTTGATGTACCAAAGTTTGTTCGGAGTCCCGGATGTGATCACGGACATGACGAGGAGTCTCGAAATGGTCGAGACATAAAGATTGATATATTGGAAGCCTATATTTGGATATCGGAAGAGTTCCGGGTGAAATCGGGATTTTACCAGAGTACCGGGAGGTTACCAAAACCGCCCGGGAGGTATATGGGCCTTAGTGGGCCTTAGTGGAAAAGAGGAGAAGTGGCCAGGGCTGGGCCACGCGCCCCTCCCCCCCTTAGTCCGAATAGGACAAGGAGAGGGGGCCGGCGCCCCCCTTCCTTCTCTCTCTCCTCTTTCCCCCCTCCCGAATCCTATTCCAACTAGGAAAGGGGGGGAATCCTACTCCCGGTGGGAGTAGGACTCCTCCTGGCGCGCCCTCTCCTGGCCGGCCGCACCCCCCCCTTTGATCCTTTATATACGGAGGCAGGGAGCACCCCTAGAGACACAAGTTGATCCACGTGATCATATTCTTAGCCGTGTGCGGTGCCCCCTTCCACCATAGCCCTCGATAACATTGTAGCGGTGCTTAGGTGAAGCCCTGCGACGGTAGTACATCAAGATCGTCACCACGCCGTCGTGCTGACGGAACTCTTCCCTGACACTTTGCTGGATCGGAGTCCGAGGATCGTCATCGAGTTGAACGTGTGCTAGAACTCGGAGGTGTCGTAGTTTCGGTGCTTGATCGGTCGGGCCGTGAAGACGTATGACTACATCAACCACGTTGTGCTAACGCTTCCGTTGTCGATCTACAAGGGTACGTAGATCACACTCTCCCCTCTCATTGCTATGCATCACCATGATCTTGCGTGTGCGTAGGCAAATTTTTGAAATTACTACGTTCCCCAACAGTGGCATCCGAGCCTTGGTTTTATATGTTGATGTTATATGCACGAGTAGAACACAAGTGAGTTGTGGGCGATATAAGTCATACTGCTTACCAGCATGTCATACTTTGGTTCGGCGGTATTGTTGGACGAAGCGGCCCGGACCGACATTACGCGTACGCTTACGCGAGACCAGTTCTCCCAACGTGCTTTGCACAAAGGTGGCTAGCGGGTGACAGTTTCTCCAACTTTAGTTGAACCGAGTGTGGCTACGCCCGGTCCTTGCGAAGGTTAAAACAGCACCAACTTGACAAACTATCATTGTGGTTTTGATGCGTAGGTAAGATTGGTTCTTGCTTAAGCCCGTAGCAGCCACGTAAAACTTGCAACAACAAAGTAGAGGACGTCTAACTTGTTTTTGCAGGGCATGTTGTGATGTGATATGGTCAAGACATGATGCTAAATTTTATTGTATGAGATGATCATGTTTTGTAACCGAGTTATCGGCAACTGGCAGGAGCCATATGGTTGTCGCTTTATTTTATGCAATGCAATCGCGCTGTAATGCTTTACTTTATCACTAAGCGGTAGCGATAGTCGTGGAAGCATAAGATTGGCGAGATGACAACGATGCTACGATGGAGATCAAGGTGTCTCACCGGTGACGATGGTGATCATGACGGTGCTTCGAAGATGGAGATCACAAGCACAAGATGATGATGGCCATATCATATCACTTATATTGATTGCATGTGATGTTTATCTTTTATGCATCTTATCTTGCTTTGATTGACAGTGGCATTATAAGATGATCTCTCACTAATTATCAAGAAGTGTTCTCGCTGAGTATGCACCGTTGCGAAAGTTCTTCGTGCTGAGATACCACGTGATGATCGGGTGTGATAGGCTCTACGTTCAAATACAACGGGTGCAAAACAGTTGCACACGCGGAATACTCAGGTTATACTTGACGAGCCAAGCATATACAGATATGGCCTCGGAACATGGAGACCGAAAGGTCGAGCGTGAATCATATAGTAGATATGATCAACATAGTGATGTTCACCAATGAAGCTACTCCATCTCACGTGATGATCGGACATGGTTTAGATGATTTGGATCATGTAATCACTAAGAGGATTAGAGGGATGTCTATCTAAGTGGGAGTTCTTTAAGTAATATGATTAATTGAACCTAAATTTATCATGAACTTAGTACCTGATAGTATCTTGCTTATTCATGTTTGATTGTAGATAGATGGCCCGTGCTGTTGTTCCGTTGAATTTTAATGCGTTCCTTGAGAAAGCAAAGTTGAAAGATGATGGTAGCAATTACACGGACTGGGTCCGTAACTTGAGGATTATCCTCATTGCTGCACAGAAGAATTACGTCCTGGAAGCACCGCTGGGTGCCAGGCCTGCTGCTGGAGCAACACCAGATGTTATGAACGTCTGGTAGAGCAAAGCTGATGACTACTCGATAGTTCAGTGTGCCATGCTTTATGGCTTGGAATCGGGACTTCAACGACGTTTTGAACATCATGGAGCATATGAGATGTTCCAGGAGTTGAAGTTAATATTTCAAGCAAATGCCCGGATTGAGAGATATGAAGTCTCCAATAAGTTCTATAGCTGCAAGATGGAGGAGAACAGTTCTGTCAGTGAGCATATACTCAAAATGTCTGGGTATAATAATCACTTGATTCAATTGGGAGTTAATCTTCCAGATGATTGCGTCATTGACAGAATTCTCCAATCACTGCCACCAAGCTACAAGAGCTTCGTGATGAACTATAATATGCAAGGGATGAATAAGACTATTCCCGAGCTCTTCGCAATGCTGAAAGCTGTGGAGGTAGAAATCAAGAAGGAGCATCAAGTGTTGATGGTCAACAAGACCACTAGTTTCAAGAAAAAGGGCAAAGGGAAGAAGAAGGGGAACTTCAAAAAGAACAGCAAGCAAGTTGTTGCTCAAGAGAAGAAACCCAAACCTGGACCGAAGCCTGAAACTGAGTGCTTCTACTGCAAGCAGACTGGTCACTGGAAGCGGAACTGCCTCAAGTATTTGGCAGATAAGAAGGATGGCAAGGTGAACAAAGGTATATGTGATATACATGTTATTGATGTGTACCTTACTAATGCTCGCAGTAGCACCTGGGTATTTGATACTGGTTCTGTTGCTAATATTTACAACTCAAAATAGGGACTACGGATTAAGTGAAGATTGGCTAAGGACGAGGTGACGATGCGCGTGGGAAATGGTTCCAAAGTCGATGTGATCGCAGTCGGCACGCTACCTCTACATCTACCTTCGGGATTAATATTAGACCTGAATAATTGTTATTTGGTGCCAGCGTTAAGCATGAACATTATATCTGGATCTTGTTTGATGCGAGACGGTTATTCATTTAAATAAGAGAATAATGGTTGTTCTATTTACATGAGTAATATCTTTTATGGTCATGCACCCTTAAAGAGTGGTCTATTCTTATTAAATCTCGATAGTAGTGACACACATATTCATAGTGTTGAAACCAAAAGATGCAGAGTTGATAATGATAGTGCAACTTATTTGTGGCACTGCCGTTTAGGTCATATCAGTATAAAGCGCATGAAGAAACTCCAAACTGATGGGCTTTTGGAACCACTTGATTATGAATCACTTGGTACTTGCGAACCGTGCCTTATGGGTAAGATGACAAAAACACCGTTCTCCGGTACTATGGAGAGAGCAACAGATTTGTTTGAAATCATACATACAGATGTATGTGGTCCGATGAATGTTGAGGCTCGTGGCGGATATCGTTATTTTCTCAACTTCACAGATGACTTAAGCAGATATGGGTATATCTACTTAATGAAACACAAGTCTAAAACGTTTGAAAAGTTCAAAGAATTTCAGAGTGAAGTTGAAAATCATCGTAACAAGAAAATAAAATTCCTACGATCTGATCGTGGAGGAGAATATTTGAGTTACGAGTTTGGTGTACATTTGAAACAATGTGGAATAGTTTCGCAACTCACGCCACCCGGAACACCACAGCGTAATGGTGTGTCCGAACGTCGTAATCGTACTTTACTAGATATGGTACGATCTATGATGTCTCTTACTGATTTACCGCTATTGTTTTGGGGATACGCTCTAGAGACGGCCGCATTCACGTTAAATAGGGCACCATCAAAATCCGTTGAGACGACACCTTATGAACTGTGGTTTGGCAAGAAACCAAAGTTGTCGTCTCTGAAAGTTTGGGGCTGCGATGCTTATGTGAAAAAGCTTCAACCTGATAAGCTCGAACCCAAATCGGAAAAATGTGTCTTCATAGGATATCCAAAGGAAACTATTGGATACACCTTCTATCACAGATCCGAAGGCAAGACTTTTGTTGCTAAATTCGGAAACTTTCTAGAGAAGGAGTTTCTCTCGAAAGAAGTGAGTGGGAGGAAAGTAGAACTTGACGAGGTAACTGTACCTACTCCCTTATTGGAAAGTAGTACATCACAGAAACCTGTTTCTGTGACACCTACACCAATTAGTGAGGAAGCTAATGATAATGATCATGAAACTTCATAACAAGATACTACTGAACCTCGTAGATCAACCAGAGTGAGATCCGCGCCAGAGTGGTACGGTAATCCTGTTCTGGAAGTCATGCTACTAGATCATGATGAACCTACGAACTATGAAGAAGCGATGGTGAGCCCAGATTCCCCAAATTGGCTTGAAGCCATGAAATCTGAGATGGGATCCATGTATGAGAACAAAGTATGGACTTTGGTTGACTTGCCCAATGATCGGCAAGCAATTGAGAATAAATGGATCTTCAAGAAGAAGATTGATGCTGATGGTAATATTATTGTCTACAAAGCTCGACTTGTCGCAAAAGGTTTTTGGCAAGTTCAAGGGATTGACTACGATGAGACCTTCTCACCCGTAGCGATGCTTAAGTCTGTCCGAATCATGTTAGCAATTGCCGCATTTTGTGATTATGAAATTTGGCAGATGGATGTCAAAACTGCATTCCTGAATGGATTGGAAATGATATAGAATTTCTGGATAGCATAAAGGGATACTTGAATAAGAGTTTTTCAATGAAAGACCTCGGTGAAGTTGCTTACATATTAGGCATTAAGATCTATAGAGATAGATCAAAACGCTTAATTGGACTTTCACAAAGCACATACCTTGACAAAGTTTTGAAGAAGTTCAAAATGGATCAAGCAAAGAAAGGGTTCTTGCCTGTGTTACAAGGTGTGAAGTTGAGTTAGACTCAATGCCCGACCACTGCAGAAGATAGAGAGAAAATGAAAGATGTTCCCTATGCTTCAGCCATAGGCTCTATCATGTATGCAATGCTGTGTACTAGACCTGATGTGTGCCTTGCTATAAGTCTAGCAGGGAGGTACCAAAGTAATCCAGGAGTGGATCACTGGACAGCGGTCAAGAACATCCTGAAATACCTGAAAAGGACTAAGGATACGTTTCTCGTTTATGGAGGTGACAAAGAGCTAATCGTAAATGTTATCTCCCTTTTATTTATCATATCACATGGGATGTTGTGAAGATTGCCTAACTTGCGACATATGCCTTCAATGCGATTATGTCTCTAAGTCGTGCCTCGACACGTGGGAGCTATAGTCGCATCGAGGGTGTTACACATGACAACAAGCATGAATGAGTAGGCACATCAGGGCTCAAACAACTCCTACTCATGCTAGTGGGTTTCATCTATTTACTGTGGCAATGACAGGTCATGCAGAGGAAAGGGGTTCAACTACCGCAGCATGTAACAGTTGAATCGTTGTTGTCCTAATGCAGTAAAAGAGAGCAGGAGCGAGAGAGTGGGATTGTATTGGAATGAACAAGGGGGTTTTGCTTGCCTGGCACTTCTGAAGATAGTACAGTTCTTCATCGGTGTCATCGAACTCATCGCCGGATCAACGTCTACTGAGGGGGAACAAATACCGGCAACAGAGAGGAAACACAATCAATGCAATGCACAATATGATGCATGATCATGACATGGAAATATGCTGTTGATTGAGCTAATGCAACTAGCAACGGGTTAAATGAAGTTGGTTTGAACCCAAGATTCAAATTTAAACTCCATATGTGGATATTCAAATGCCAGACATATGATTTTCCCTATTTAGCAACTATAAGTTGTTCTAACATGCATGAAAATGATACAGAAGGATAGATTGGATTTTTTTTGATCATTTTTCATATATAAATCTTTTCATTTGGAGTTACGATTGAATTTCTTTGCATTTTTGAAGTTTTAAACATTTTCTAGAATTTTCTGAATTATTTTAAATCCAGAAAATGTTTAGCTGCGTCAGCGTTGTGCAAGCATGACGTCAGCGAGTCAACTGACGCTGACCAGGTCAAACCTAACGACCGGGTCCCACATGTCATTGGCTCACTGTTAACTGGGAGTTAATCCCGTGTTGACTGGGATTTGACCCGCTGCGGGACCCGCCTGTCAGTGTCTGTTAGGGAGGGATTAGTGGTGATTAGCGCCTAACTAAGCGACCACGTCAGCCCGCCAGAGTTCGGCAAGCTCGGGCTCGGCATTATAGTGCACGCGAGGGTTAGCGGATGTGTGCGCTCAGCTCCTGGGAGCATGCTGAGTGCGTTGATAGGCTCGGACGTGAGTGGCGGTGGCTAGAACAACGGCGGCGTCATGCGCGGCGGAGCCGAGCTCTCGGCCATGGCGGAGATGCATCCTGGAGCTCGCGAACGCGAGGGGGAAGAGAGGGTTTCGGCACGGAGGCTCACAGCGGGTTTGGCAACAACAACGGCGAGGTCGGGGAAGCGCTGACGACGATGAATCGTGCGACGACGGCCGTTGGTGCAGAGGACAAAGATGAGCTCGACGGCGATGATGGGCTGCTCCCGTGCTCGGGGTCTTCGGCTTGGAGAAGCTCTGGTCCAGGGCGGTGCTGCTGGACGCGGTGGTGGAGCTAGGGGTGGCCGAAGAGGGCGGTGGCAGCAAGCGGCGACGGCGGGCGCGCTCGGGCAAACGAGAGAGGGAGCACCAGGGGATAGGAGAGAGCTCGAGGGAGAGTGAGAGAGGGTCCAGGGGTCGCGTGGAGTCGAGGAGGGGCTTCAAGGCGTCCGGTGAGGCAGGCGAGCAGGGAGGAGGCGTGGTGCCTCGCGCGTGCGTGCGTTGTCTCCCTCCTCTGCCTACTGGCAGAGGTAGGTGATGACTGGCACGGCCAGATGGGCTGGCCCAGTCCAGGTAAGTGGCCTCTGGCCTTTCTCTCTCTCCCTTTTCTATTTAGTTTCTGTTTTCTATTTTTTTGCTATTTGTTTTGATTTAGTAATAATACTAAACCATTTCATAAAATCCTGGAAACAATTATGGGTGCTTTCTGAATTATTCCAGTGACCCTTAACAATTTCCAACATTTTTGGAGCATCTAAAATATATATAGCATTTAAATAGATCCAATTCAAATATGTTTGAATTAATTCAGAGTCCAAATATGTCCTGCAAAAATGTGAACCATTTTTGGTAGATGCTTCCACCTTGATCCAAAAATGGTGAACATTTTTAAAGGGCATTTTGAAATCGTTGAAAAATATTTTGGTTGAACCTATTTGAATTCCTTTTGATGCTAGGGTTTGATCATCCCCATTTCAAATTTCCATGAAAGTTAAACATGATGCAAACAAGATGCAAACACTAGGCAGCACCATAAGCTAGGGATGTGACATAGATCTTAAATGAGGGTTGATCTGTCCTTCGTCTTGATCACAATATCATTCATGTAAGCTTCAATGTTTCTATGCAACTGTGACTCAAAACCAATTTGGACTGCTCTTGCGAAGGTGGATCCAGCACTCTTCAATCCGAAAGGCATCCGTATGAAGCAGTATGTGCCACACGGGGTGATGAACGCAGTCTTCTCTTCATCTTCCTTGGACATAAAGATCTGGTATCCAGAGTAGGCATCCAGGAAGGAAAGTAGGTCACACCCGGAGGTGGAATCCACAATCTGGTCGATGCGCGCACGGCAAGGGAAATGGGTCCTTCGGGAATGCCTTGTTCATATCCATGACATCTATGCATAGCCTCCATTTCCCGTTAGCTTTGCGCACCACCACTGAATTTGCTAACCATGTTGGCTGCAATACTCCTCTGACCAGACTAGATGCCTCAAGTTTCTTAATATCCTCGGCAATGAACTAGTGTCGCTCCAAGGCTTGCTTCCATACCTTCTGTTTGACGGGTCGGGCATGTGGGCAGATAGCAAGGTGGTGCTCGATTACCTCCCTGGGAACACCGGGGATGTCAGATGGCCGCCAGGCAAACACATCGACATTCGCTCGCAGGAAGGCAACGAGCGCACTTTCCTATTTGTCATCGAGGGTGGCACTGATAGTGAAGGTACCATGAGTGTCAACCAGCCCTGCCGAGACCTTTTTCATAGCGGGTGCAGCGGCCTTGGACCTCTTGTTGTTGGAACTCTCCGGCAAGTCATCAACGGGCACACATTCTCCGAAGAGGTATGTTTCCCGGATTTCTTGCAGGCATCCTTATCATCCCTCTTCTTTCTCTTGATTTCCTTGGCGGGAATCTTAGCTTCCACGGCCTCTGCCGCGACTGCGTCCCTATACATCATGTCTACGCAAATGATTGCATCCTTCACGTATGATGGAATGGAAATGACGCCTATTGGCCCTGGCATCTTCAAGGTGTTGTAGGCATAGTGGGATGCCGCCATGAATTTAGCCAGAGCTGGGCGACCAAGGATTCCATTGTATGGCAGGGGGAGGTCGACCACATCAAACACAACCTTCTTGGTCTGGTAATTCAACTCTCCCCCGAATGTCACCAGCAACGTGATCTTCCCCTTAGGACAACTCATGCCGGGGTTAACTCCTTGAAACTTGCCAGTAACCTCAAGCTCTTCCTATGATATATGAAGTTTGCTGATGACCTTTGGAGAAATCAGATTCAACCCGTCCCCGCCGTCAACCAACATCTTTGTAACCTGGTGCGCCAAAGATGTCGTGGGAAACCACGGCCACCTACGGGGCCATGAGCCCCTTTGTGGTTCGAAGGGGGGATGAGTGTGTTGCACAAAGAGTGGAAAAGCATAGCACGGCACGGCACAGATCGCACGGGCAATTTTGCCAAAGTTCGGGCCGCCGCGAGGCGTAAAACCCTACTCCTGCTTTGCTAGATTCATGGTGGATTGTGGTGGAACTGCAGCGCTCTTGCCCGACAGGGTTGCCTTGGGGCGAGAGTGGCTATGCGCGTATGAGAGTACAAGGGTCTGAATCCTTTCTATGGTTGCCATGGGCCTCCTTTTATAGATCAGGGGGGTCACCACAGTGGCAAATCAATCATTGTGCACTGATTAGATAGCAACAGTGCTATCTGTAACACCCACAATGCGGTTATATCTCCCACGTGTCAGGGCACGACTTAGAGGCATAGCCGCATGGTAGGCTTGTCGCAAGAGGGGTACTCTTCACACATCCCATGTACTGAATAAGAAAGGGATAAAGAGTTGGCTTACAATCGCCACTTCAACAATAAATAAATAATTCATACATCATCCAAATACAATCAAAGGTCCGACTACGGAACCAAAATAAAAGAAGACAACTCTCGAAAGTTTATACCCTACAGGGGTGTCCCAACTTAGCCCATCACAAGCTCTCACGGTCAACGAAGGATATTCCTTCTCCCAGGAAGACCCGATCAGGCTCGGAATCCCGGTTACAAGACATTTCGACAATGGTAAAACAAGACCAACAAAGCCACCCGATGTGCCTACAATCCCGATAGGAGTCGCATGTATCTCGTTCTCAGCGCAACACCGGATGAGACTAGCTACAAGTAAAACCAACCCTCAAGTTTCCCCGAGGTGGCCCCGCAGGCAGCTCGGTTCGGACCAACACTTAGAGAAGCACTGGCCCAGGGGGGTTAAAATAAAGATGACCCTCGGGAGCGCGACTCCCAAGGGAAAAGTAATAGGTGGTGGTGTCAAATGTTTAAACCAAGGTTGGGCCTTGCTGGAGGAGTTTTATTCAAAGCAAACTGTCAAGGGGTTCCCATAACACCCAACCGCGTAAGGAACACAAAATCAAGGAGCATAACACCGGTATGGCGGAAACTAGGGCAGCATGAGTGGAACAAAACACCAGGCATAAGGCCGAGCCTTCCACCCTTTACGAAGTATATAGATGCATAAAATTAAATAAGAGATAATGTGATATCCCAACATATCCATGTTCCAACATGGAACAAACTTCATCTTCACCTGCAACTAGCAACGCTATAAGAGGAGCTGAGCAAAAGCGGTAACGTAGTCAAACAATGATTTGCTAGGAAGGAGGGTTAGAGGCTTGACGTGGCAATATGGGAGGCATGATATACTAACATGTCAAAAAAACATTAGGAAGCAAAGTTTAGAGCAAGCAAACAACATGCTACAGGAACATATCATTGCAAACAAAGGCATGGCATGAATCTACTAAAAGCATAGATCAAAAGTCTCTTACTGAGCATGACCTAAAAAGGCACAGAAGATATGATGCACCCATGTAAACATAGCAAGTTTTATTAATAGTTTCAGACTTGGCAGAAAAACAGAGCATGGCAGAAACAGATTCATGATAGCAACTTTGCGAGCTCATGCCACTCACCACAAAGCAGTGCATGACAAAATAAACATACGAATCACAAGATGAAATGTTCATGAAGCTAACCATGGCAAGAGCAAGTTCATAGGATGCAAGGATCACTAGCAACAACCATGGCAATATTGATTAACATGTTAACATTCTGTTAGGAACATTTTATAGCAAAAGTGGAGCAAGAAAAGGACATGTTAGACAACTCCATAATTGCAAACAGGGGCATGGATGGATAGAGCATAACCCCAAGTTCAAAACACCCTTATTGAAGTATCCCAAAATAAGCATTGATCACTATGTAGCATCAAGTTTACATGGCATACAAATAACAGCAGGCCAAGGACTTAGCAAAATCCTAAGTCCCTGAAAACAGCAACATCACGGAGCCTAGTTTGCATGCTTGTTCTAGACACCACAAAGATCACAAAAATACAATACAAGCACCCCTATAAAGATGGCATGTTGTAGTTCAAAACACATGTAGACCTCAAGCTCATACGATGCACACATCAAATGCAACAAAAAAGACAAAATCTCGTGATCTGTTAAGTACCAGCAGTTAACATTTTAAAGCACTCTTGCATCAATGAAAAATACATCATAATGAACAGTATCATGCATGGAAATTCTACTAGCATTAAGAGCTCAATGGGACGAACAATTTGACATATCATAGGCATGATTCGGAACCACGCTCATGGAGATACATCATGATGAAGGAGGCATAATTATTATCAGGTTTTTGGGACTTGGCAAAAAAACAAGCACCGCGAGCGTAACATAACTAAGCGGCGCTCGGGCGGGGATCGGCGGGCGCTCACCTCATGGGCTCGGCCCAAGAAGGCGGGTGAGGCAAGCGGGCCGGAAGGGATGCGGTGGCCCATGTGGGCCCACGAGGTTGGGCCGACGGGGGACGCCATCCTCCTCGAGCGGGACGAGGCCGGCGAAGCTTGCGGGCGCGGCCGGCGGGATCCGGGCAGCGCTCCAGCGAGGGGAGGGTCGGCCGCGAGCAGAAACGGGTGGATCTGGGCGCGGGATCCCCGGATCCGGACACAGTGGGGCCGGACGGGGACGTCAAGGTGCGGGGCGGCGCACTTCGGTGACCCCGGTGAAGAGGGCGGCGGTGCAGGCGAGGGCAAGGCACGCGGCGGCCGGAGCGGAGCGCCGGCGGCGAAGGGCGGCGGGGCCGAGCCGGATCAGGGAGGCAGGGGCACAGGGCACCTGCGGGCTCACGGTGGTGGTGACCGGGCCAGCGGGCCGGATCTGGGCCCGCGGGGCCTGGCGTGAAGGAGGCCGGCGGCTGGCGGCGGGAGCGCCACTTGGCACGCTCCGGTAGGAGGAGAGCTGCGGTGGCGGTGACGTGTCACCCCAGGATTGGTTCGGGCGATGTGGCTGAGGGCGGCAGACATGTCCGGCGCGGTGCAGACGCGTCCGGACGCCCGAAGGAGGGTGAGGTTAGGGTTCATCCGCGAAAATTTGGAGGGGATCACATATTTATAGGTAGAAGGAGGTGGGAGTGTCCAAGTGAGGTGCAATTTTCGCCCACACGATCGTGATCCGCCGGTGGAGAACATGGGGATGGTTTAGATGGGTTATTGGGATGTTTTGAAGGGGTGTTGGGCTGCAACTCAAAGAGGCTTTTGCGGTAACCGGGTTAACCGTTCGGGCATCAAACGGCCTCCAAATGGAACGAAATTTTACAGGCGGTCTACCGGTGGTGTACCAAGGCCACTTGGCAAATCTCGGTCCATTCCGAGAATGTTTAACACCCACTCACGAAAAGAGACAAGCGGGTTGCGCTGGTGCATTTGGGAGTGTCGGATTGCGAAACAGACAACGGGGAAAATGCTCGGATGCATGAGATGAACCCGAATGCAAATGTGATGCACAAGATGACATGATATGAAATGCATGACATGAACAAAATGCAAAACGAAAGACAAAAACCCAACCATCGAAGGGAATCTCATGTCGCATCTCCAGAAAAGGCAAGAGTCGGAGTTACAAATATGGAAAGTTGTATCTGGGCGTTACACTTTCAAACCTAACTATGCAGCCAGGACATAGTGCATTAAATGTGCCACTTAGTGTCACATCACGGTGTGCCCGGCAAGCCTTGCCTGGCTGCTTTGCCAGCTTCGCGTCTGCCTGCTTGACACGTGTAACGCCCTCGATGCGGCTATATCTCCCACGTGTCGAAGCACGACTTAGAGGCATAACCGCATTGAAAGCAATGTCGCAAGTGAGGTAATCTTCACACAACCCATGTAATACATAAGAGAAAGAGATACATAGTTGGCTTACAATCGCCACTTCACACAATACATGAATAAAGCATTACATCATCCAGACACACACAAGGTCCGACTACGGAACCAAAGTAAAAGAAGACTACCCCAAATGCTACACAGATCCCCGATCGTCCCAACTGGGCTCCACTACTGAACAACTGGAAACGGAAACAACATAACGAACACGATCTTCATCAAGCTCCTCCTTGAGCTCGGTTGCATCAACGGCACCTGCAAGCTGGTTTTGGAAGTACCTGTGAGTCACGGGGACTCAGCAATCTCACACCCTCGCGATCAAGACTATTTAAGCTTATAGGTAGGTAAAAGGTATGAGGTGGAGCTGCGGCAAGTGACTAGCATATATGGTGGCTAACATACGCAAAAGAGAGCGAGAAGAGAAGGCAAAGCACGATCGATGAACTATGATCAAGAAGTGATCCTAGAACAAGCTACGTCAAACATAACTCCAACACCGTGTTCACTTCCCGGACTCCGCCGAGAAGAGACCATCACGGTTACACACGCGGTTGATGTATTTTAATTAAGATCAACTTCAGGTTTTCTACAACCGGACATTAACAAATTCCCATCTGCCCATAACCACGGGCACGGCTTTTGAAAGTTCAAATCCCTGCAGGGGTGTCCCAACTTATCCCATCACAAGCTCTCACGGTCAACGAAGGATATTCCTTCTCCCAGGAAGACCCGATCAGGCTCGGAATCCAGGTTACAAGACATTTCGACAATGGTAAAACAAGACCAGCAAAGCCACCCAGATGTGCCGACAAATCCCGATAGGAGCTGCACATATCTCGTTCTTAGGGCACACTGGATGAGCAAGACGTCGGGTGGGCCAGCCCAGAGTTGCCCCTGGTAGCTCCGGACATCGCTCAGTTGGACCAACACTTAGAGAAGCACTGGCCCGGGGGGTTAAAATAAAGATGACCCTTGGGCAGGCCTACCCAAGGGAAAGAAAAGGCTAGGTGGCGAATGGTAAAACCAATGTTGGGCCTTGCTGGAGGAGTTTTATTCAAAGCGAACTGTCAAGGGGTTCCCATTATAACCCAACCGTGTAAGGAACGCAAAATCCGGGAACATAACATCGATATGACGAAAACTAGGGCGGCAAGAGTGGAACAAAACACCAGGCATAAGGCCGAGCCTTCCACCCTTTACCAAGTATATAGATGCATTAATTAAATAAGAGATATTGTGATATCCCAACAAAATATCCATGTTCCAACATGGAACAAACTCCAATCTTCACCTGCAACTAACAACGCTATAAGAGGGGCTGAGCAAAGCGGTAACATAGCCAAACAACGGTTTGCTAGGACAAGGTGGGTTAGAGGCTTGGCTTAGCAATATGGGAGGCATGATAAGCAAGTGGTAGGTATCGCAGCATAGGCATAGCAAAAGAGCGAGCATCTAGCAAGCAAAGATAGAAGTGATTTCGAGGGTATGGTCATCTTGCCTGAAATCCCGCAAGGAAGAAGAACGAGTCCATGAAGAAGACAAACGGATGTAGCCGAACGGGTTCCCACAAACGCGATGTTATCGGAACCAACCCGAAGAAGCACACAACATAGTAAACAACCAACACATGAACATGGCATGATATGCGGGATGCGGGATGCGGTGCATATGCATGATTTGGAAAGGAATGATTGAACCTGGCCTCAACTTGGAAATCCAAGAGTGCCACTGGAAAGGTGAGTTGATTTCGGTCGAAATCGATATAAAGATCACCGGAATCGGATGCATGGTTTGGAAATGACAAGCAAAACAAATATGGCACCGGTCTGCGATAAACAACAAGTAGCCATCTAAATGCATCAAGACAAAAAATGCTACAACACTCAAACATAGCAACAAAATACATGGCAGGGATCCACTCATGATGCTTGACAAAAGATGAACACTGAGCTACGGCTAATTCACTCATTAACAGGTTCAAACAAGCATGGCAAAAGTGCAAAAGATAACAGGTTTCAGACTTAGTGAAATTATCAACATGGCAGGAATATATCATCCGGAAGCAATCTTTAGAGCATGGCAGACATGTTAACAAGTAGGCATGTTTACGAGCTCGATGCAATTGTATTTAGAACATATCATGGCAAGAACAATAACATAGCATGCACGGATCAACAACAACAAGCTCGGCAAAATTGGTAAACATGTTAACAATCTGCCAGGAACATTTTATAGCAAAAGTAGAGCTCGATTGACTCAAGCTAGGGTGCTCCATAAATGCAAACCAAGACATGGATGGATAGAGCACCACAATATCTACAAAACATCCTTACTGATCATGCTCAAAAGATGCACGGATCACTAGGAAACAACATGAACATATGGCATAAAAATAATAACAGGACAATGACTTAGTGAAATTCTAAGTCCCTGAAATCAGCATCATTGAGTAAGCTACTTTGCATGCTTGTGCTAGTCACTACAAGGACCACAAAAATACATGGCATACACCCCTGTAAAGATGACATGGCATACATCAAAACACATGTAGAGCTCAGGATCATAGCATGCACACATTAATCATGGCAAAAATGACAAAAGTGCATATGTTGAAACAGATCTGAAACTATCATCACATAGCCCTCTTCCAACAGCATTTCGTGCATCAAGATGAGCTCAAATACAAATGATGCAATGAGATGAAATGATGTACTCATCAAGACGAACATTTTGATATGCTACACGCGCGAATCGGAGCAACGGTGATGAAGTTATGATGCAATGAAGGAGGCATAAAAATTAGGGTTCAGAGGGAAAAGTCAACCGGGGGATGGATCCAGATCCAGATCGGATCCGGCGAGATCACTGTAGACGCACGCGCCCCGAGGTCCGCCGGCCGGAGTCGAGGTCGCCGGAGGACGAGGCGGCCGGAGATGTGGAGCTTGCTGGAGGGGCTCGGCGGCGGCGCTCGGCAGGGAGGCGTGGAGGCGCGGGGTGGCGGTGAAGGACGGCGGGCCGGCGCGGTGGTGCGGCGAGCCGGCGCGGTGGCGCTCGGCAGGGAGGAGGCGGCGGCGAGGCGCCTCGGGCGCGGGAGGCAGGCGCACGGTCGCGCTCGGGCTGGGCGGGCCCGCGATGGGCTCCGCCGGGCAGCACGGTGGGAGGACGCGGGGAGGCCAGGTGGCGGGCGCCGGTTGGCCTGGAGCGGCGGCGGGGATGACGTGTCGGCGTCTGATTCACCGGAGCGAGGTGGCTGGCAGCGCGGACATGTCCGGTGGCGCGATGAGGAGGGAGACTAGGGTTTGTACCGCGAATTTTGGGGAGGGGATCACATATATATAGGTAGAGGGAGCTAGGAGAGTCCAAATGAGGTGCGGTTTTCAGCCACACGATCGTGATCGAACGACCGAGATGATGGAGAGTTCTTAGGTGGGTTTTGGGCCACTTTGGAAGGGTGTTGGGCTGCAACACGCACGAGGCCTTTTCGGTCCCTCGGTTAACCGTTGGAGTATCAAACGAAGTCCAAATGGCACGAAACTTGACAGGCGGTCTACCGGTAGTAAACCAAGGCCGCATGACAAGTTTCGGTCCAATCCGAAAACGTTTAACACCCGCACACAAAAAGAGGTAGAAAGGGACACTGGGTGACATAGGAGCGCCGGATTGCAAAACGGACAACGGGGAAAATGCTCGGATGCATGAGACGAACATGTATGCAAATGCAATGCACATGATGACATGATATGGAATGCATGACACGCAAGCAATGACAAGGCAACAACAGAGAATAACTGGAAGACACCTGGCACATCGGTCTCGGGGCGTCACAACACTCCACCACTACGAGAGGATCTCGTCCCGAGATCTAGAATGGCACCGGAGGGAAAACGGAAGAGAAAGAGAAGAGGTAAAACTAAGTTGCTTCTTTGACAAACAAGTGAAACCACGAGCCTTGAGAGGTTGAACAAATTGAAAGAAAGAGTGCAATGAGAATGAGTGAAGTTGAAAGCACTCCGTTAGGAAAAAGGAAGAAGGAAGAACAAATTCGGACAGCACTCCGGTTGGAAAGATATGCGAGGCTTGATAAAATGAAAGAACTTGAGCAGCGGGAAGACACTCCGGTTAAATGGATAAGCACGAAAAGAACATGATCTTCACAATTCGAGATGATGATTGAAAATAGCAACATCACAAGACCTCCGGAAGAAGGAAATAGAAGATAGATAATTGAAAGAATGGAGAAGAAAATGCCAACTTATGCTACAAAAGAGCTTAAAAGCATCCTTAGGAGAAGGGTCGAACGGAGTTGTTGGAAAACCAACAACGAAAAATAGTAAGATTGTAGTGGGATTATGGAGAACATCTCAAAACTATGAGGTGAAAATTCTGCCACTAACGAAAAACAATGGATTGGATTAATATCAACAAGGAGACGAGAACTATTTCACCGGGAGGATAAATGAAGAGCTTGGGTCATTTATAAGCACCATAAAAGCAACAATCCTTAGGGAAGGCTTTAGGTGAAATATAACCCAAGATAACTCGAATGAAGAGATTGATGGGTTTAAATATCCCAATCTTGACAACATGGGAATCATGAAACACAAACTCAAATTGTCAAGAGTGACATAACACCATCTCAAAAGATGAGGTAGAAAGAATTGCACTCCGGATTGCAAGATGAAGAATGCTTGAGCTCCTCTGAAAAGAATCTCAATGGAAACTTCGAGAAGGAATTAAATCCTTGATGAACCATCATGTAGCACCTTCATGAAGAACTCCGTTAAACAAAAGAATGATCAAACGGAAAGAAAGAGAAGTTGAAAACACAAGGTGAATCCTTGTACCGATTTAGATGAATCTCCGTGGTGAAATAGTTGGAAAAAAAGGTCGGAACTCCGAGAAAAAGAGAAGATGAAAAACAATTGAAATCAGGAATTTGATGAGCCTCCGGAATAGGGAATTGAGTTCACTCGATGAAACAAGAATAAGAATTACATTATGCTTATCCTTCACCAATTAAATTGATGACAATCAACGGATTTGACATATTACTTATTCTCGTAGAAAAAATTTAAGAGAGATATAGCATAAACTTGAGAATGTCTTCCATGAACCACCGGTAAGATGAAACAACGAATGAATTAATATGATAACCATGGAAGGGAATCTTGAACGAACCACCGCAAGAATTGGAAATGAACGAAGTAAAGATAAAGGAACACCAGGAAGATTTAGAGAACGAATCAGGATACTTGAGGGAATTTGATACATGAGAACGAAGAGATTACGAGCTGATTAGAGAATCCTTGATTTAAGCACCGGTATGATTGGAGAATGATAACTGAAAGCTGAGAATGAAATAAACCTGAATTGATGGACTCTGGATAATCAAACTGAGAAGACTCTTGAATAGCTTCGGAAGGGTGAAAAGAATTCTCACAATCCAAAAAACAACTATGAGAGGATGGCAACAAGCTAGAATCATGACTCTTGAAGGGAATGGAGCAAGATTTAGAGGAAACACTCTTCTTCGGTCTTCAAAATCTGAGAGTTATGATGAGAAACACCACCAAGAATTGTTGAGATATCTCGAGATGAAAAATTAGAAAGGTTGAACCAACAATGAAAAGAATTTGAAAGATCTTGTTGAAAGGCATTTGACTGATGAAAATTAATTCTTACGTCAAACTTTAGAAATTTTTTGAGAAGCTTTGGAAAAATTAGAAGAGTCAAGTAAGATCCTGAGAAATGACCTGTGGGTTATGGGCCCACTCAAAAGAAACACCATTGAACGATTTTGAAGAGAGATTGCCCCGGTTGATTTAAATGGCTTGAATGAGATGACAACCTCGAAATAGGTTGAACGGGTCTTGAATGACAAGACGAGCCTTTTGAGATATCTTGAGCACTCCGGAACCATTGAATAGAGAGAAATGGATGATTAAGAGGTTCACCGGCAAGAGAAGACATTTGAAACGAGGAAAGGATACGATCAAAAAAGCTTGACTTGAATCCACCGAAGAAGAAAAGAATGAAGAATAATACACTTGAAGCTCCGTTAGTATCTTCATGAGAATCACCGGATAAGAACATTGACGAAAAAGAGTGAAGAGACTTCACATGAATAAAATGGATATTTGATTAAGCAATCTGAGTCCATGAAGAAAAAGGGTGGGAGGGCGGGAAAAACAAAGGCAATTTGGGACGGATGAAACAAACACCATTGAGAAGAACTGATACTTGATCTTATTGATGTTGAAATGATTGGATCCACTTTGAAGAGAAACACATCGGTGAAAAGGATTGATATGACAATCTCGATTATCGAGAAGGATTAGTATTCACATCGGAGTATGAGAACACCATTTGGGGAAGGTATGGAATCAACATTTGACTTCGAAGCAACTCGAATACCACAACTCAAAACAAAACAAGGATTGGCTTGCAGAATAAGCCGGAACAAACATATGATAGAGATTTCGTCTGAAGTTTTCGTGGTGGGGCCTACACGGGCTCAATCGTACAGCACCATCATGTACAAGGCAATGCACATGATATACGAGCGTCCCCGAGTTAGCATAGCCAAGGACTCTTTAAGACACAACGAGACCAATGTAAAACCAACCGTGGATAGGCGGACCACTAGACGTCGAACCCCAATTTCATATCATACATCTGTCAGAAAGATATCCTAAAAGCTACTTGAATTCCCACTTATAAACTCCCGAAACTTCCCGGTTATGCAATCAGGTGTTGGGGATACAGGGGAAGCATAATATCTCACCCAAATCTAGCAAATCCTACATCCAGCTGTATCCATCCTTCAACACATAACCAAGAAACCTTCGGAAATCGTTTACCTCAACCTTCAAAAGCATCCATTATACGAGTTATGGAAATACTCCCGAACTCCCGCCCCAGTACTGGGTGGCGTCGAGGTTATCTCACCAACAACTGCATAAAAGAGATTTTTGATGTCGGCGAAACTCAAGTATTCCAGAATTGCAACGATAAAATTGTGACGACAACACCTCGGAGCTCAACTCCCCGGGACACTGCCACAACCCCTAAATGTCAGGAGGCACCAAGAACAATGTTCTCGTCACAAAACCATCGGAACGATTCCAAGATACCCGCGTGATCCTAAAAAAAATTTAGTGAAATTTGAGAAGAGAAGAGTCAAAACTCTACGTCAGGATGCCTCACCAGAGTGACGAAGGGACTGAGGAGTAAAAAGAATTCCTAACTCTCCGATATATGTAATCCTAAATGACTCAAAACATGTTTCTAGACTCAACAACGCCAGCGATTCGATCAAGCAGGGGGCTCCTAAAGTCGGGGAAGGCTCTGATACCAACTTGTAACGCCCTCGATGCGGCTATATCTCCCACGTGTCGAAGCATGACTTAGAGGCATAACCGCATTGAAAGAAATGTCGCAAGTGAGGTAATCTTCACACAACCCATGTAATACATAAGGGAAAGAGATACATAGTTGGCTTACAATCGCCAGTTCACACAATACATGAATAAAGCATTACATCATCCAGACACACACAAGGTCCGACTACGGAACCAAAGTAAAAGAAGACTACCCCAAATGCTACACAGATCCCCGATCGTCCCAACTGGGCTCCACTACTGAACAACTGGAAACGGAAACAACATAACGAACACGATCTTCATCGAGCTCCTCCTTGAGCTCGGTTGCGTCACCTGCACGGCATCAACGGCACCTGCAAGCTGGTTTTGGAAGTATCTGTGAGTCACGGGGACTCAGCAATCTCACACGCTCGCGATCAAGACTATTTAAGCTTATAGGTAGGTAAAAGGTATGAGGTGGAGCTGCAGCAAGCGACTAGCATATATGGTGTCTAACATACGCAAAAGAGAGCGAGAAGAGAAGGCAAAGCACGATCGATGAACTATGATCAAGAAGTGATCCTAGAACAACCTACGTCAAACATAACTCCAACACCGTGTTCACTTCTCGGACTCCGCCGAGAAGAGACCATCACGGTTACACACGCGGTTGATGTATTTTAATTAAGATCAACTTCAGGTTTTCTACAACTGGGCATTAACAAATTCCCATCTGCCCATAACCGCGGGCACGGCTTTCGAAAGTTCAAATCCATGCAGGGGTGTCCCAACTTAGCCCATCACAAGCTCTCACGGTCAATGAAGGATATTCCTTCTCCCAGGAAGACCCGATCAGGCTCGGAATCCCGGTTACAAGACATTTTGACAATGGTAAAACAAGACTAGCAAAGCCACCCAGATGTGCCGACAAATCCCGATAGGAGCTGCACATATATCATTCTCAAGGCACACCGGATGAGCAAGTCGGGTGGGCCAGCCCAGAGTTGCCTCTGGTAGCTCCGGACATCGCTCAGTTGGACCAACACTTAGAGAAGCACTGGCCCGGGGGGGTTAAAATAAAGATGACCCTTGGGCAGGCCTACCCAAGGGAAAGAAAAGGCTAGGTGGCGAATGGTAAAACCAATGTTGGGCCTTGCTGGAGGAGTTTTATTCAAAGCGAACTGTCAAGGGGTTCCCTGAAGGAAATATGCCCTAGAGGCAATAATAAAGTTATTATTTATTTCCTTATATCATGATAAATGTTTATTATTCATGCTAGAATTGTATTAACCGGAAACATAATACATGTGTGAATACATAGACAAACAGAGTGTCACTAGTATGCCTCTACTAGACTAGCTCGTTAATCAAAGATGGTTATGTTTCCTAACCATGGACAAAGAGTTGTTATTTGATTAACGGGATCACATCATTAGGTGAATGATCTGATTGACATGACCCATTCCATTAGCTTAGCACCCGATCGTTTAGTATGTTGCTATTGCTTTCTTCATGACTTATACATGTTCCTATGACTATGAGATTATGCAACTCCCATTTACCGGAGGAACACTTTGTGTGCTACCAAACGTCACAATGTAACTGGGTGATTATAAAGGTGCTCTACAGGTGTCTCCAAAGGTACATGTTGGGTTGGCGTATTTTGAGATTAGGATTTGTCACTCCGATTATTGGAGAGGTATCTCTGGGCCCTCTCGGTAATGCACATCACATAAGCCTTGCAAGCATTGCAACTAATGAGTTAGTTGTGAGATGATGTATTACGGAACGAGTAAAGTGACTTGCCAGTAACGAGATTGAACTAGGTATTGAGATACCGATGATCGAATCTCGGGCAAGTAACATACCGATGACAAAGGGAACAACGTATGTTGTTATGCGGTCTGACTGATAAAAGATCTTCGTAGAATATGTAGGAGCCAATATGAGCATCCAGGTTCCGCTATTGGTTATTGACCGGAGACGTGTCTCGGTCATGTCTACATTGTTCTCGAACCCGTAGGGTCTGCACGCTTAAGGTTTCGATGACAGTTATATTATGAGTTTATGCATTTTGATGTACCAAAGTTTGTTCGGAGTCCCGGATGTGATCACGGCATGACGAGGAGTCTCAAAATGGTCGAGAAATAAATATTGATATATTGGAAGCCTATATTTGGATATCGGAAGAGTTCCGGGTGAAATCGGGATTTTACCAGAGTACCGGGACGTTACCAAAACCGCCCGGGAGGTATATGGGCCTTAGTGGGCCTTAGTGGAAAAGAGGAGAAGTGGCCAGGGCTGGGCCATGCGCCCCTCCCCCCCTTAGTCCGAATAGGACAAGGAGAGGGGGCCGGCGCCCCCCTTCCTTCTCTCTCTCCTCTTTCCCCCTCCCGAATCCTATTCCAACTAGGAAAGGGGGGGAATCCTACTCCCGGTGGGAGTAGGACTCCTCCTGGCGCGCCCTCTCCTAGCCGGCCGCACCCCCCTTTGATCCTTTATATACGGAGGCAGGGAGCACCCCTAGAGACACAAGTTGATCCACGTGATCATATTCTTAGCCGTGTGCGGTGCCCCCTTCCACCATAGCCCTCGATAACATTGTAGCGGTGCTTAGGTGAAGCCCTGCGACGGTAGTACATCAAGATTGTCACCACGCCGTCGTGCTGACGGAACTCTTCCCTGACACTTTGCTGGATCGGAGTCCGAGGATCGTCATCGAGTTGAACGTGTGCTAGAACTCGGAGGTGCCGTAGTTTCGGTGCTTGATCGGTCGGGCCGTGAAGACGTACGACTACATCAACCACGTTGTGCTAACGCTTCCGTTGTCGATCTACAAGGGTACGTAGATCACACTCTCCCCTCTCATTGCTATGCATCACCATGATCTTGCGTGTGCGTAGGCAAATTTTTGAAATTACTACGTTCCCCAACAGTGGCATCCGAGCCTTGGTTTTATATGTTGATGTTATATGCACGAGTAGAACACAAGTGAGTTGTGGGCGATATAAGTCATACTGCTTACCAGCATGTCATACTTTGGTTCGGCGGTATTGTTGGACGAAGCGGCCCGGACCGACATTACGCGTACGCTTACGCGAGACCAGTTCTCCCAACGTGCTTTGCACAAAGGTGGCTAGCGGGTGACAGTTTCTCCAACTTTAGTTGAACCGAGTGTGGCTACGCCCGGTCCTTGCGAAGGTTAAAACAGCACCAACTTGACAAACTATCATTGTGGTTTTGATGCGTAGGTAAGATTGGTTCTTGCTTAAGCCCGTAGCAGCCACGTAAAACTTGCAACAACAAAGTAGAGGACGTCTAACTTGTTTTTGCAGGGCATGTTGTGATGTGATATGGTCAAGACATGATGCTAAATTTTATTGTATGAGATGATCATGTTTTGTAACCGAGTTATCGGCAACTGGCAGGAGCCATATGGTTGTCGCTTTATTTTATGCAATGCAATCGCGTTGTAATGCTTTACTTTATCACTAAGCGGTAGCGATAGTCGTGGAAGCATACGATTGGCGAGATGACAACGATGCTACGATGGAGATCAAGGTGTCGCACCGGTGACGATGGTGATCATGACGGTGCTTCGAAGATGGAGATCACAAGCACAAGATGATGATGGCCATATCATATCACTTATATTGATTGCATGTGATGTTTATCTTTTATGCATCTTATCTTGCTTTGATTGACGGTAGCATTATAAGATGATCTCTCACTAATTATCAAGAAGTGTTCTCGCTGAGTATGCACCGTTGCGAAAGTTCTTCGTGCTGAGACACCACCTGATGATCGGGTGTGATAGGCTCTACGTTCAAATACAACGGGTGCAAAACAGTTGCACACGCGGAATACTCAGGTTATACTTGACGAGCCAAGCATATACAGATATGGCCTCGGAACATGGAGACCGAAAGGTCGAGCGTGAATCATATAGTAGATATGATCAACATAGTGATGTTCACCAATGAAGCTACTCCATCTCACGTGATGATCGGACATGGTTTAGATGATTTGGATCATGTAATCACTTAGAGGATTAGAGGGATGTCTATCTAAGTGGGAGTTCTTTAAGTAATATGATTAATTGAACCTAAATTTATCATGAACTTAGTACCTGATAGTATCTTGCTTATTCATGTTTGATTGTAGATAGATGGCCCGTGCTGTTGTTCCGTTGAATTTTAATGCGTTCCTTGAGAAAGCAAAGTTGAAAGATGATGGTAGCAATTACACGGACTGGGTCCGTAACTTGAGGATTATCCTCATTGCTGCACAGAAGAATTACGTCCTGGAAGCACCGCTGGGTGCCAGGCCTGCTGCTGGAGCAACACCAGATGTTATGAACGTCTGGCAGAGCAAAGCTGATGACTACTCGATAGTTCAGTGTGCCATGCTTTATGGCTTGGAATTGGGACTTCAACGACGTTTTGAACATCATGGAGCATATGAGATGTTCCAGGAGTTGAAGTTAATATTTCAAGCAAATGCCCGGATTGAGAGATATGAAGTCTCCAATAAGTTCTATAGCTGCAAGATGGAGGAGAACAGTTCTGTCAGTGAGCATATACTCAAAATGTCTGGGTATAATAATCACTTGATTCAATTGGGAGTTAATCTTCCAGATGATTGCGTCATTGACAGAATTCTCCAATCACTGCCACCAAGCTACAAGAGCTTCGTGATGAACTATAATATGCAAGGGATGAATAAGACTATTCCCGAGCTCTTCGCAATGCTGAAAGCTGCGGAGGTAGAAATCAAGAAGGAGCATCAAGTGTTGATGGTCAACAAGACCACTAGTTTCAAGAAAAAGGGCAAAGGGAAGAAGAAGGGGAACTTCAAAAAGAACAGCAAGCAAGTTGTTGCTCAAGAGAAGAAACCCAAACCTGGACCGAAGCCTGAAACTGAGTGCTTCTACTGCAAGCAGACTGGTCACTGGAAGCGGAACTGCCTCAAGTATTTGGCGGATAAGAAGGATGGCAAGGTGAACAAAGGTATATGTGATATACATGTTATTGATGTGTACCTTACTAATGCTCGCAGTAGCACCTGGGTATTTGATACTGGTTCTGTTGCTAATATTTACAACTCGAAATAGGGACTACGGATTAAGTGAAGATTGGCTAAGGACGAGGTGACGATGCGCGTGGGAAATGGTTCCAAAGTCGATGTGATCGCAGTCGGCACGCTACCTCTACATCTACCTTCGGGATTAATATTAGACCTGAATAATTGTTATTTGGTGCCAGCGTTAAGCATGAACATTATATCTGGATCTTGTTTGATGCGAGACGGTTATTCATTTAAATAAGAGAATAATGGTTGTTCTATTTACATGAGTAATATCTTTTATGGTCATGCACCCTTAAAGAGTGGTCTATTCTTATTAAATCTCGATAGTAGTGACACACATATTCATAGTGTTGAAACCAAAAGATGCAGAGTTGATAATGATAGTGCAACTTATTTGTGGCACTGCCGTTTAGGTCATATCAGTATAAAGCGCATGAAGAAACTCCAAACTGATGGGCTTTTGGAACCACTTGATTATGAATCACTTGGTACTTGCGAACCGTGCCTTATGGGTAAGATGACAAAAACACCGTTCTCCGGTACTATGGAGAGAGCAACAGATTTGTTAGAAATCATACATACAGATGTATGTGGTCCGATGAATGTTGAGGCTCGTGGCGGATATCGTTATTTTCTCAACTTCACAGATGACTTAAGCAGATATGGGTATATCTACTTAATGAAACACAAGTCTAAAATGTTTGAAAAGTTCAAAGAATTTCAGAGTGAAGTTGAAAATCATCGTAACAAGAAAATAAAATTCCTACGATCTGATCGTGGAGGAGAATATTTGAGTTACGAGTTTGGTGTACATTTGAAACAATGTGGAATAGTTTCGCAACTCATGCCACCCGGAACACCACAGCGTAATGGTGTGTCCGAACGTCGTAATCGTACTTTACTAGATATGGTACGATCTATGATGTCTCTTACTGATTTACCGCTATTGTTTTGGGGATACGCTCTAGAGACGGCCGCATTCACGTTAAATAGGGCACCATCAAAATCCGTTGAGACGACACCTTATGAACTGTGGTTTGGCAAGAAACCAAAGTTGTCGTCTCTGAAAGTTTGGGGCTGCGATGCTTATGTGAAAAAGCTTCAACCTGATAAGCTCGAACCCAAATCGGAAAAATGTGTCTTCATAGGATATCCAAAGGAAACTATTGGATACACCTTCTATCACAGATCCGAAGGCAAGACTTTTGTTGCTAAATTCGGAAACTTTCTAGAGAAGGAGTTTCTCTCGAAAGAAGTGAGTGGGAGGAAAGTAGAACTTGACGAGGTAACTGTACCTACTCCCTTATTGGAAAGTAGTACATCACAGAAACCTGTTTCTGTGACACCTACACCAATTAGTGAGGAAGCTAATGATAATGATCATGAAACTTCATAACAAGATACTACTGAACCTCGTAGATCAACCAGAGTGAGATCCGCGCCAGAGTGGTACGGTAATCCTGTTCTGGAAGTCATGCTACTAGATCATGATGAACCTACGAACTATGAAGAAGCGATGGTGAGCCCAGATTCCCCAAATTGGCTTGAAGCCATGAAATCTGAGATGGGATCCATGTATGAGAACAAAGTATGGACTTTGGTTGACTTGCCCAATGATCGGCAAGCAATTGAGAATAAATGGATCTTCAAGAAGAAGATTGATGCTGATGGTAATATTATTGTCTACAAAGCTCGACTTGTCGCAAAAGGTTTTTGGCAAGTTCAAGGGATTGACTACGATGAGACCTTCTCACCCGTAGCGATGCTTAAGTCTGTCCGAATCATGTTAGCAATTGCCGCATTTTGTGATTATGAAATTTGGCAGATGGATGTCAAAACTGCATTCCTGAATGGATTGGAAATGATATAGAATTTCTGGATAGCATAAAGGGATACTTGAATAAGAGTTTTTCAATGAAAGACCTCGGTGAAGTTGCTTACATATTAGGCATTAAGATCTATAGAGATAGATCAAAACGCTTAATTGGACTTTCACAAAGCACATACCTTGACAAAGTTTTGAAGAAGTTCAAAATGGATCAAGCAAAGAAAGGGTTCTTGCCTGTGTTACAAGGTGTGAAGTTGAGTCAGACTCAATGCCCGACCACTGCAGAAGATAGAGAGAAAATGAAAGATGTTCCCTATGCTTCAGCCATAGGCTCTATCATGTATGCAATGCTGTGTACCAGACCTGATGTGTGCCTTGCTATAAGTCTAGCAGGGAGGTACCAAAGTAATCCAGGAGTGGTTCACTAGACAGCGGTCAAGAACATCCTGAAATACCTGAAAAGGACTAAGGATACGTTTCTCGTTTATGGAGGTGACAAAGAGCTAATCGTAAATGGTTACGTCGATGCGAGCATTGACACTGATCCGGACGATTCTAAATCGCAAACCGGATACGTATTTACATTAAACGGTGGAGCTGTCAGTTGGTGCAGTTCTAAACAAAGCGTCGTGGCGGGATCTACGTGTGAAGCAGAATACATAGCTGCTTCGGAAGCAGCAAATGAAGGAGTCTGGATGAAGGAGTTCATATCCGATCTAGGTGTCATACCTAGTGCATCGGGTCCAATGAAAATCTTTTGTGACAATACTGGTGCAATTGCCTTGGCAAAGGAATCTAGATTTCACAAGAGAACCAAGCACATCAAGAGACGCTTCAATTCCATCCGGGATCTAGTCCAGGTGGGAGACATAGAGATTTGCAAGATACATACGGATCTGAATGTAGCAGACCCGTTGACTAAGCCTCTTCCACGAGCAAAACATGATCAGCACCAAGGCTCCATGGGTGTTAGAATCATTACTGTATAATCTAGATTATTGACTCTAGTGCAAGTGGGAGACTGAAGGAAATATGCCCTAGAGGCAATAATAAAGTAATTATTTATTTCCTTATATCACGATAAATTTTTATTATTCATGCTAGAATTGTATTAACCGGAAACATAATACATGTGTGAATACATAGACAAACAGAGTGTCACTAGTATGGCTCTACTAGACTAGCTCGTTAATCAAAGATGGTTATGTTTCCTAACCATGGACAAAGAGTTGTTATTTGATTAACGGGATCACATCATTAGGTGAATGATCTGATTGACATGACCCATTCCATTAGCTTAGCACCCGATCGTTTAGTATGTTGCTATTGCTTTCTTCATGACTTATACATGTTCCTATGACTATGAGATTATGCAACTCCTGTTTACCGGAGGAACACTTTGTGTGCTACCAAACGTCACAACATAACTGGGTGATTATAAAGGTGCTCTACAGGTGTCTCCAAAGGTACATGTTGGGTTGGCGTATTTTGAGATTAGGATTTTTCACTCCGATTGTCGGAGAGGTATCTCTGGGCCCTCTCGGTAATGCACATCACATAAGCCTTGCAAGCATTGCAACTAATGAGTTAGTTGTGAGATGATGTATTACAGAACGAGTAAAGAGACTTGCCAGTAACGAGATTGAACTAGGTATTGAGATACCGACAATCGAATCTCGGGCAAGTAACATACCGATGACAAAGGGAACAACGTATGTTGTTATGCGGTCTGACCGATAAAAGATCTTTGTAGAATATGTAGGAGCCAATATGAGCATCCAGGTTCCGCTATTGGTTATTGACCGGAGACGTGTCTCAGTCATGTCTACATTGTTCTCGAACCCGTAGGGTCCGCACGCTTAAGGTTTCGATGACAGTTATATTATGAGTTTATGCATTTTGATGTACCGAAGTTTGTTCGGAGTCCCGGATGTGATCACGGACATGACGAGGAGTCTCGAAATGGTCGAGACATAAAGATTGATATATTGGAAGCCTATATTTGGATATCGGAAGAGTTCCGGGTGAAATCGGGATTTTACCGGAGTACCGGGAGGTTACCGAAACCCCCCGGGAGGTATATGGGCCTTACTGGGCCTTAGTGGAAGAGAGGAGAAGTGGCCAGGGCTGGGCCACGCGCCCCTCCCCCCCCCCCCCCCGCTTAGTCCGAATAGGACAAGGAGAGGGGGCCGGCGCCCCCCTTCCTTCTCACTCTCCTCTTTCCCCCCCTCCCGAATCCTATTCCAACTAGGAAAGGGGGGAATCCTACTCCCGGTGGGAGTAGGACTCCTCCTGGCGCGCCCTCTCCTGGCCGGTCGGACCCCCCCCCCTTTGATCCTTTATATACGGAGGCAGGGAGCACCCCTAGAGACACAAGTTGATCCACGTGATCATATTCTTAGCCGTGTGCGGTGCCCCCTTCCACCATAGCCCACGATAACATTGTAGCGGTGCTTAGGCGAAGCCCTGCGACGGTAGTACATCAAGATCATCACCACGCCGTCGTGCTGACGGAACTCTTCCCCGACACTTTGCTAGATCGGAGTCCGGGGATCGTCATCGAGCTGAACGTGTGCTAGAACTCGGAGGTGCCGTAGTTTCGGTGCTTGATCGGTCGGGCCGTGAAGACGTACGACTACATCAACCACGTTGTGCTAACGCTTCCGTTGTCGATCTACAAGGGTACGTAGATCACACTCTCCCCTCTCGTTGCTATGCATCACCATGATCTTGCGTGTGCGTAGGCAAATTTTTGAAATTACTACGTTCCCCAACATTCCCATTATAACCCAACCGTGTAAGGAACGCAAAATCCGGGAACATAACACCGATATGACAGAAACTAGGGCGGCAAGAGTGGAACAAAACACCAGGCATAAGGCCGAGCCTTCCACCCCTCACCAAGTATATAGATGCATTAATTAAATAAGAGATATTGTGATATCCCAACAAAATATCCATGTTCCAACATGGAACAAACTCCAATCTTCACCTGCAACTAACAACGCTATAAGAGGGGCTGCGCAAAGCGGTAACATAGCCAAACAACGGTTTGCTAGGACAAGGTGGGTTAGAGGCTTGGCTTAGCAATATGGGAGGCATGATAAGCAAGTGGTAGGTATCGCAGCATAGGCATAGCAAAAGAGCGAGCATCTAGCAAGCAAAGATAGAAGTGATTTCGAGGGTATGGTCATCTTGCCTGAAATCCCGCAAGGAAGAAGAACGAGTCCATGAAGAAGACAAACGGACGTAGCCAAACGGGTTCTCACAAACGCGACATTATCGAAACCAACCCGAAGAAGCAACACCGGAAAGAAGCACACAACATAGTAAACAACCAACACATGAACACGGCATGGTATGCGGGATGCGGGATGCGGTGCATATGCATGATTTGGAAAGGAATGATTGAACCTGGCCTCAACTTGGAAATCCAAGAGTGCCACTGGAAAGGTGAGTTGATTTCGGTCGAAATCGATATAAAGATCACCGAAATCGGATGCATGATTTGGAAATGACAAGCAAAACAAATATGGCACCGGTCTGCGATAAATAGCAAGTAGCCATCTAAATGCATCAAGACAAAAATGCTACATCACTCAAACATTGCAACAAAATACATGGTAGGGATCCACTCATGACGCTTGACAAAAGATGAATACTGAGCTACGGCTAATTCACTCATTAACAGGTTCAAACAAGCATGGCAAAAGTGCAAAAGATAACAGGTTTCGGACTTAGTGAAATTATCAACATGGCATGAATATATCATCAGGAAGCAATCTTTAGAGCATGATAACTACATGCTACAGGAACATATCATGGCAAGGCAAGGCATGGCATGAAGCTACTCAAAGCATATGACAAAAGTCCCTTAGTGACCATGAGCCAAAAGGGATCGGAAAATACAATTGCAAGCATGCGAACATAGCAAAAACATAAACAGATTAAGACTTAGTGAAAAACCGGAGCATGGCAAAATAGTTAACAAGTAGGCATGTTTACGAGCTCGATGCACTCACTACGAGGCATTGCATGACAAAATAAGCATACACCCAGCAAATAGACATGGCATAGAAGCTAGACATGGCAAGAACAACAACATAGCATGCACGGATCAACAACAACAAACTCGGTAAAATTGCTAAACATGTTAACAATCTGCCAGGAACATTTTATAGCAAAAGTAGAGCTCGATTGACTCAAGCTAGGGTGCTCCATAAATTCAAACCAAGACATGGATGGATAGAGCACCACAATATCTACAAAACATCCTTACTGATCATGCTCAAAAGATGCATGGATCACTAGGAAACAACATGAACATATGGCATAAAAACAATAACAGGACAAGGACTTTGTGAAATTCTAAGTCCCTGAAATCAGCATCATTGAGTAAGCAACTTTGCATGCTTATGCTAGTCACTACAAGGACCACAAAAATACATGGCATACACCCCTGTAAATATGGCATGGCATACATCAAAACACATGTAGAGCTCAGGATCATAGCATGCACACATTAATCATGCCAAAAATGACAAAAGTGCATATGCTGAAACAGATCTGAAACTATCATCACATAGCCCTCTTCCAACAGCATTTCGTGCATCAAGATGAGCTCAAATGCAAATGATGCAATGAGATGAAATGATGTACTCGTTGAGACGAACATTTTGATATGCTACACGCGTGAATTGGAGCAACGGTGATGAAGTTATGATGCAATGAAGGAGGCATAAAAATTAGGGTTCAGAGGAAAAAGTCAACCGGGGGATGGATCCAGATCCAGATCGGATCCGGCGGGATCACTGTAGACGCACGCGCCCCGAGGTCTGCCGGCCGGAGTCGAGGTCGCCGGAGGACGAGGCGGCCGGAGATGAGGAGCTCGCCGGAGGGGCTCGGCGCTGGTGATGGCGGCGCATGGCGGCGGCGGCGCTCGGCAGGGAGGCGTGGAGGCACGGGGCGGCGGTGAAGGACGGCGGGCCGGCGCGGTGGTGCGGCGAGCCGGCGCGGTGGTGCGGCGAACCGGTGCGGTGGCGCTCGGCAGGAAGGAGGCGGTCGCGAGGCGCCTCGGGCGCGGGAGGTAGGCGCGCGGTCGCGCTCGGGCCGGGCGGGCCCGCGATGGGCTCCGCCGGGCCGCGCGGTGGGAGGACGCGGGGAGGCCAGGTGGCGGCGCCGATTGGCCTGGAGCGGCGACGGGGATGACGTGTCGGCGTCTGATTTGCCGGAGCGAGGTGGCTGGCGGCGGTGGACATGTCCGGTGCGGCGCGGACATGTCCGGTGGCACGATGAGGAGGGAGACTAGGGTTTGTACCGCGAATTTTGGGGAGGGGATCACATATATATAGGTAGAGGGAGCTAGGAGAGTCCAAATGAGGTGCGGTTTTCGGCCACGCGATCGTGATCGAACGAACGAGATGATGGAGAGGTCTTAGGTGGGTTTTGGGCCACTTTGGAAGGGTGTTGGGCTGCAACACACACGAGGCCTTTTCGGTCCCTCGGTTAACCGTTGGAGTATCAAACGAAGTCCAAATGGCACGAAACTTGACAAGCAGTCTACCGGTAGTAAACCAAAGCCGCATGACAAGTCTCGGTCCAATCCAAAAACGTTTAACACTCGCACACGAAAAGAGGTAGAAAGGGACACCGGGTGACATAGGAGCGTCGGATTGCAAAACGGACAACGGGGAAAATGCTCGGATGCATGAGACGAACATGTATGCAAATTCAATGCACATGATGACATGATATGCAATGCATGACACGCAAGCAATGACAAGGCAAAAACAGCGAATAACTGGAAGACACCTGCCACATCGGTCTCGGGGCGTCACAACACGTCTCTAGACGTTTGTCATATGGAGATGATTTCCCATGGGAAGTGGCTGCCATGTGGCAGGAAACAGCCACCTAGTCACATTCGGGCTTGACACCGCACCGATCGATGACTTGCGTCGCTGCGAGGTGGAGCGGTGGAGCCTTGGCGGGGTTGTTTGCCTTTGTTGAGCCTGGCAAGCCTGCCGAGGGAGTCTGGAGACCCCTTTCTTTGGGGCTACCTCGACCTCGCTAGGCTCGCCTACCCGGCAAGGGAGGTTTTGCCTTAGTAGTGTCTTGCTTCTCATGGCTTGACTTGGTCTTCTTGATCCGCCCTCTTGATTCTTCAAAGGGTTGGTCTCTTGGGCTTAGTCTGGTCTTGGATGTTGCAATCTTGATCTTAGGCATGTGCATAGTCTGGGCAACAGACCCAGGGTTTGTTACACCGACAGAAGGTGGAGTATGGCTTCACCACTCTTGGCGACCTGTCTAACAACCCAATAAGCTCGAAGCTTGTGAGTTGGATTTGTGTTTAACAGGGCCGAGTGTATAGGACATGGCTTGTCCGGTAGCTCATCACTGATCTGGGTCTGGTGGGGGATCTGTTTCTTTTTTCAGCGGGCTCGTGTTCGGGTGACCGCTGTGCGTAGGCACGCTTGTCCCAGATTGTGCTTGACTATTCGGCGTGGTTTGACTCCACACGCATTTGCTATTCCTTCCAGGTGCTCTCCATGGTACAGTATTTGCATACCAGATCCGATAACTCAGTGAGGCTTTGCACGTGTCGACGGGAGAGGGCGTTCAGGATCCCTTTGTCTCGACAGTTAGACCGAAAGGTCATAATTATGTCCTGGTCACGGTAGCTTGTGATTTTTTCTTTTACCAAGAGGAATCTAGCCCAGTAGTGATGGACCATCTCTCCAGGCCGCTGCTTCACGTACATCAAATCCCAGATGTCTAGAGGACCTAAATTGTCTGGGGAGTACACGACATGGGGTGGGTGGGAGACAATTTTGTGTTGCCTCAGGTTGTGTGTCTGGAACTCTTCTGGTGGTTTCTGCGACCCCGGAGGCACTTGACATATTGGATCTGGCATCCGCACTGTCAGCGAACGATGTCGGGGACTTAAAGTCGTGTTTTATGTTGGAGTTTGTCTTTGGACCTTCTTTGGGGCTTGATGCCCGATCATTGATCCAGACGTAACTCGTTTTAAGCTTCGGCGAAAGCGATCCTTCGGTCAATTCTTCAACGGTGGCGACGAGGTGCATGACAAGCGGGATGTGAGTTTCCCTGTTGTCGGCTTCGAGCCCAATCCGGTCGTAAACTGAGGATTGGCCGTCGGAGACTCCCATGGCCCGAATCCGATCTAGAAGATCATTTGTGGATGAGAGGTCCGCCAGGTCCATGCTGCCCGAGTGTTCGGGGCTGACTCGAACTGTGGCCGCTCCAGGTTTGTTCGAGACAGAGTCCGGACGGTGTATGGCCGATGAATTGATGGAATCCGGATCTAAGGCCAGGTTTTGCATATCGTCGGTCTCCATATCCGAAGTCAAAACATCGGGATCGGCGGGTTCCCTAAGGGGAACCGACGACTTAGCAAGAGTAAGATCTCCTCGGCAATTGGTGGTGAACTCTAGGCTCCCAAACCTAATTTTCTGACCGAGGGTGAAACTTCCATCCTAGCCTGGGGGCTGGATGGATCAGTATGCAGCTTGATGCCACCGGGCGCAAGAGCCCGGCCAGGGGATGAAACGTCCCTGGCATAGGAGGCCATCGATCCTTCCGTCGATCCGATAGTGGAACTCTCAATGAAAGCACCAATGTCGGTGTCAAAACTAGCAGATCTCGGGTAGGGGGTCCCGAAATGTGGATCTCAGATCGAGTGGGAACAAGGGACGTGGGACACGATATTTACCCAGGTTCGCGCCCTCTCTAAGAGGTAATACCCTACGTCCTGCTTGATTATATTGTTTGTGTATATGGGGATTACAGAGTTGATTTACCACGAGATCAGAGGAACTAAACCCTAAACTAGTAAGATGGCAATTGTTCTCTTAGCCTCTACGGACTAAACCCTCTGGTTTATATAGACACCAGGGGTACTAGGGTTTACACATAGTTGGTTACATCTTGACTTGGAGTACACATCAAGACACAAAAGGTCTTCGGTCCGGATATGGTGCAGCCCAACAGTCCGGCTCACATGAGATGGGCCGGCACCCCGAAGACCCCTTAGTCCAAGACTCCCTCAGTAGGGACTCCAAATTCATGATCAACCATGGCTCATGATACCAAGATGATGTAGGGTGGGACCCTAATGGCCGACCTTTCACGATTTGGAGGGGAATTCCCAAACAACACGATGAACACAAGAGAGGGGAAACACTCAAATCAATGAGATCCGATCACACATATGCTAAATCCACATACACAAAGGGGTGACAAAGGTCCAAATCCAACAAAGGAGGATACTAGGGGATCTTCCCACAATGGGGGTCTTGAATCCACTTGGGAGATCTTCTCCTAGGAGGCCTTGATCTCCAAAGGAGTAGGGTACAAGTGGATGAGCTAGGCTCTATCTCCAAAATGAGCTATCACAATGCTAACCCTAAAATGTGGGCGGAGTTGGAGTATATATAGTCTAGGGGACGAAGGAGTACACGGGCCTCATCCCAAGTCATGCTCACACAGAAGGTCCGAATGATCCGGATGGTGGTCCGGATGATCCGGGCTTCGGGAGTCTGGATGATCTTAGCGACTGTCCGGATAGCCCGAAGGCGGCGTAACTGATGGAGGGGGTCCAGATGATCCGGGCGTTGATCCGGATGATCCGGCTTCGCTGGGAGGCTTGATGTAGTATTTGGGCTCTATAGCTGGATCGTCCAGACCAGGAGCCGAATCATCCGTCCATCGTCCGGGCGCCGGTCCGGATCATTTGGGCAAGCTCTGTCTTGCTCTGTTTCTTCTCCATCTTCGCGTATGCCTTCCTCCCTCGATCATACTTGCTCCTTAGCTCTGCCATGGCTAACTCCTTGGTACCTTAGAATGCAAAGTGCCTCCGCTTGAGGTTGTAGCCATGTCTCATGTGTATAAAAGAGGAATTGCGAGAGGAGATATGTCACCTCGGCCTCGAGAGCTCTTTCATGTGCACGTGTCATGGGTCCACTTGGCACTTGGTGAGACAGCAGTAGGTCCATGAGGATGACCTTGGGATGCTCCTCATCACCGAGGGTCGTGCAGTGCTTAGCCCGACAAAACTGGTGGTGGGGGTCTGGAAGGCTCACTGCCTCAACCCAAGAAGAAAGAGAGGAAGAGACCTCCGAAGAGAGGCTCTGTTGCCGCAAAAGCTGCCAAAGCTTCTAGCAGCCAGTCGGCTCCGCTGACCAATTTTGCAGACCGTGTACCATTCAAAGGTGCGGTGATGTTCCATGTCACTGGTGAGCCGATCCTACCGCCGAAACCGCTAGAGGTCATACCAGGGGATCTTAGGAGACTGCACGACCATGTGTTGTCGATAGAGAAAAGCCTTCTCACCTCGAAGGCTCCAGGATACCCGCTTTATGTGGTTCGTGTGCCTGAGGCCAAGTGCTACGTCGACAGACTCCCCACGGAGGTGTTCTTCCTGTGGGTTGATCACATCTTTGAGATGTTTCTCATGAGGCAACTCATTTTTACGATCGTCTGCCTTTTTGCGCTACATATGAACTTCGTCATCATGAGAGACCAAATCTCGCAAATCTCGGTGGCGGACCCATACTACATGCATGAGTCCTTCTTGAGTCTCAGCGACTTTGAACGTCAAACTAGTAGGAGTACATTAAAAACTTCATGATAATGAATAAGGACAAGGAAATGGTTCTACTGCCTTATTATCTAATTTAAGTCATTGCCGGATAGCCCTTTCATACATTTCAATCATTCCTTCGCTCATATGGAGGTTGATTTGAGGTGTATTTATTTTGCGCAACGACGGGCGCGCCATCCTTATCGTTCTTTTCCCGCGAGTCTCCCACGTTGTGTATTTTGACTCGCCCAAAAACTTACAGAAGAAGGACTACACCCACATAATGAATATTCTGGATGCTGCTCTCCACGGCTTCAGCATAAGGGGTGGCCACATCGAGATCAGGAAACAAAGGAAGGGTGCACCGGGTTTCTCACATAAAACTACCTTCTGTTGTGTCCATCAATCAATAGCAAGCAAGAACGATGGATTCTACGTCCTCCATCTCATGATGGAGTTAAGAAGGGATCGCCAACATCTTTGCATGACAACCAGAAATGATGCCCAGATCTGCAAAAGGGCAGAATCCTTAGGGCCGAACCTGGTTATAAACTTAGAGATGACTTCTTTCGCATCCAGAAAGACATTGCAATGATCATCATGAAAGAAGTCGTCGAAGAGAAACAGATGTTCCATCACTACCCTATATCGCGAGATGACGTCCGAACTCGCATAGGCCTACAATGGTTGGACCTAACACCATTCACGAAGCTAGGGTGCATCCTCCCGGATATGGATGGATGGAACTTCTAGTGATTGACGATGTCGATGATGACGTGTCGATTGAATTACAATCTGTAGCAATGAAACTTTGTGATGTAAACGGTCCTGTTGAACTTGCGTAACGCTAGTTACCTAGTTTGGGTACGATGAACCTGCATACATCTAGTTAATTAGTTTGGGTACGATGAACATGCGTAGATTATATTTCCTATATGTTTCATCTATTTTCTAACTCTTTCTCTTCATGTTGCTCAAGTACATTATGTTGCATATTATTGTTCAATTCGCTTGATGAAGATGCATCTCTAACAGGTACATAGGTCCTTGATGGTGAAGAAGTGCTATGTCGTGTACATAGGGAGGGTTCCAGGAGTGTACGAAGAGTGCCTAGAGTGTCTGGCCCAAGTGTCAGGGTTCTCGGGCGGCAGCCAGAAAGGGTTCGATAGCAGACAAGAAGCGGAAGCTAGTTACTTGAGGTTCACACTAGCGTGAGAGAGGAATCAGAACCGACGCCTCATGTACTACATAATTCCGCTCTTGCTCATAGTGACAGCTCTTCTCTTCTATATAATTGTTTAGATGGGTGATGAAACATGTGTATAGGATGATGATGTAGTTGCATGTATTCGAGATATGTGATAACATGTATCACTATTTTGAGATGATGACGAGAGACATCATTTGTGTTGGATGATGATTATGATGATAACATGATTTGATGAGACTATTTGTATGTGTATAATATGATTAGATTTGTATGTGTATGATATGATGAGACTATTGTGTGTATGATATGATAGAGACTATTGTATATAACTTGTAAAAAATAGAGAGTAAATACGTTGCAGAAAAAATACAGAAAATAATAATAGTAGTATGGGGTATGTGTGTAGCAGCAGTGCTGCTTTAGCAGTAGCGCGTGCTAAATAGGGGCGTTGCAGCTTTTAGCAGTAGTGCGGTATTCTAAAACGTGCTACAGCTACATATGGATAGAAGTGGAGATGGGGTACCCATGCTACTGCTAAAAGTTAGCTATAGCAATGCAGCAGTAGTGTGGGCTCCCGCGCTACTGCTAGGCATTTAACCTACACTAATGCTAGGGTTTTCCCTAGTAGTGGGAGTCCGATTCCAAGCCCTGCTGGCTCTCAACTGGTAGGTCAGAACTGCTGCCCTGTGTGGTCGGACCCTTGGCCCTGGTCTTCTTGGGCTCTTTGGGCTTCTTCGGCTTGACCACGACCACATAGGGGTCATGGATCAAAAGCCCCTCTAGCACGGGGCTCACGGGCCCTTCCCGCTCAAGCACCAGAGACTTGATCGACTTGACGCAGGCACACTAAACCTTGCAGAACAAACATAGTAGCCAATCATTCAGTTAAAGAATACGGCAAAAATAAAAACAGTAAATTAAAGTGCCAAAGACATGCCCTGGCGGCCGAGCATGCTTGGAAGAGGCTCATGTCCTCTCCCTCGATCTGGAACTTGTTGTCCTTTCCTAAGGTCTTGAATATAATCTTCCACATCCCGTCGAGGTCCTTCCCCCTACAAAAGCTTTGGATGTTGGAGTCCTCACTCCCCAGAGCATACTTCCACAACGAAGAGGCTCGAGCTTGAACGGGCTGGATCTGGCGATGGAGCATCACATGGACCATGTCCACCAGGATAACACCCTCGGCAATGACAACCCTAATTCGTCGTTGAAGCACCGCCACATCCTCTTGGTTCTCCCAGTCGAGGTTCTTGTTCGTCCATGAATTCAACCTCTTCAAAGGCGCAACCGAGAAGTCAGGAACCCCCTCTTGGTCCCCTGATGGAACGTCGGCCATATAGAACCATTCTTCCTGCCAATGCTTCACTGTCTTGATGAATTTATCCTTTGGCCAGCCAACATTCTTGAGCTTGCTGACCATGGCCCCTCCACATTTCGTAAGATTGGGATTGTTGCTATGATATTTGATACAGAACATCTTCAGCCAGAGCTCAAAGTGGGGCTCGATGCGGAAGAAGGCTTCACAGAATGTGATGTATGTGGCTATGTGGAGGATGGAATTGGGGGCGAGATGGTGGAATTGGAGCCGGTAGAAAAATAATAGGCCCCAAAGAAAAGGATGAAGGGGAAATCCAAACCTCGGACGAGGTGGGAAATGAACACAACCCGCTCGCCCTCCTCAGGTCTTGGAACCCAGGACGCCGAGAAGATCTCGCTGCCAACAAGGGGGCGGTATTGTACCACACCCTCGGGTGGGAGGTAGCCGCTCACCCGTGGCTCTATGATGTTGTTGGTGGTGAAAATGGAGGGCATCAATAGCCCTTTCTTTCTCACAGCCTTCTCCTCAGCTGCCTGAGAGGCAGATCCCTTCCCCTTTCCAGGTATCTCTTGAGGGTGAAGGGGGTGAGGTTTGGAGATGGGAATCGGGGTGAATTGCAGGTCTCCAAGCGCTAGAGCTTGGGAGTTTGAAGCAATGGAGCGGGGAAGGAAGCGTGAGGTGAATTTGATTCATTTCATCCCTTTTTATAGGCCAGTAAAAATGCCAAGGGGCCCCACATTGTGCAATAAAATCCGCATGTTCCCAATGTGATGTGTAGTATACACGTGCATAGATTAAGGGATTCTGTTGATGATGTCAATGAAAATCAAGGGGCATGACCCCTTTATCGATGGGACGTGCCAAAAGTGGTGGCCTCGAGTCGCAGTAAACTCGATGTAATGGCAATTGATGGGACCTCTTGGTTCCGCGGTGAGTGGTCGCGGTTCAGTTTTTGGGTAAAAGTTGTCTGGACACAACTTGATCGTCCCACTACTCCCATGTTGCAAGCCTTTGCTATTAAGTTAAGAGGGGTCTTCGGATCCAGAAAAGGTGTTTGAAAAGGGTGTTTCAAGGAGGGCCTTTTTAAAAGAAAAGGAGGGCCTTGTTAAAAGAAAAGGGTGAGCAGATATTGTTAAACTATTAGGCCCCAAGGAAAAGGGTGAAGGGGGAAACCCAAACCTCGGATGAGGTGGGAAACGAACACAACCCACTCGCCCTCCCAAGGTATTGGAACCCGCGACGCCGAGAAGATCTCGCTGCCAACAAGGGGGAGCGACATTTTACCACACCCTTGGGTGGGAGGTAGCCGCTCGCCCGCGGCTTCATGATATTGCCGGTGGTGGCAATGGAGGACATCGATAGCCCTCTCTTGTTCGCGGCCTTCTCCTTGGCTGCCGGAGAGGCAGATCCCTTCCCCTTTACAGGAATCTCTTGACGGTGAAGGGGTGAGGTTTGGAGATGGGAATCAGGGTGAATCGCAGGTCTCCAGGCGCTGGAGCTTGGGAGTTTGAAGCAATGGGGCAGGGAAGGAAGCGTGAGGTGAATTAGATTCATTCCATCCCTTTTTATAGGCTAGTAAAAACGCCAAGGGGCCCCACATTGCACAATAAAATCTACACATTCCCAATGTGACGTGTAGTATATGCGTGCATAGATTAAGGGATATTGTTGATGATGTCGCTAAAAATTAGGGGGGCGTGTTCCCTTTATCGATGGGACATGCCAATAGTGGTGACCTCGAGTCACGATAAACTCGTGTAATGGCTATTGATGGGACCTCTTGGTTCCACGGTGAGTGGTCGCGGTTCAGTTTTCGGGTAAAAGTTGCCAGGACACAACTCGATCGTCCCACTACTCCCACGTGATAAGCCTTCGATGTTAAGTTAAGAGGGGTCTTCGGATCCAGAAAAGGTATTTCAAGGAGGGCCCTGTTAAAAGAATGCCCAGTGATAACCCACAAGTATAGGGGATCAATTGCAGCTTTGTCAATAAATAAGAGTGTCGAACCCAACGAGGAGCTAAAGGTAGGATTTATATTCCCTTCAAGTTCTATCGACTACCGATACAACTCTACGCACGCTGAACGTTCGCTTTACCTAGAACAAGTATGAAACTATTTTGTAGGTGTAGGGATAAGTTTGCAAGGATAAAACTAGAGGTACTTAGCGAGAATAAAATTATGAGTAATTTGCAAGATAATGAAAATTAGTTGTTTAGTAGAAAGCTTTTGTAACACAAGAGAAGGATTTTGTTCCTAAGTAATCGATAACTAGACCGGTAATCATTATTACAATTTTATATGAGGGAGAGGCATGACTAACATAGTTTCCATACTTGGATCATATGCACTTATGATTAGAACTCTAGCAAGCATCCGCAACTACCAAATATCATTAAGGTAAAACTCATACGCAACAACTCCCTTAAGTACCAAGTCCTCTTTACTCCATACGCAACAACTCCCTTACTCGGGTATGTGTTTCAGTCACTCACATCACCCACTATAAGAAAATCGTGAACGTATTGCAACACCCTTCAACGGGAATCCCTCATGCATGCGCGACACGGAGGGCACCATAGGACAGCACCAAAATAAAATATACAACTCAAACCAATCATGATCATCAATCAACCCATAGGACAAAACGAATCTACTCAAACATCATAGGATGGCCATACATCATTGGATAATAATATATAGCATTAAGAACCATGTTTAAGTAGAGGTTACATCAGGGAGGAGAGTTGTTACACCGCTGCATAGAGGGGGGTAGAGTTGGTGATGACGAAGGAAAAGTTGTTGGTGTAGATCACCGTCACGAAGATTGCCACGGCGGCGTTCCGGCGCCACCGGGAGAGAGGGGGAGAGAGCCCCCTTCCTATTCTTATTCCTTTACCTCCCCCACCGCTGCATAGAGGGGGGTAGAGTTGGTGATGACGGAGGCAAAGTTGTTGGTGTAGATCACCGTCACGAAGATTGCCACGGCGGCGTTCCGGCGCCACCGGGAGAGAGGGGGAGAGAGCCCCCTTCCTATTCTTATTCCTTTACCTCCCCCCTGGATGGGAGGAGATTTCCCCCTCTGGTCCATGGATGCCATGGCGGTGGAGGGGTGGGAGCCCCTCCGAGATTGGATCTCTCTCTTTGTTCTCTTCTATTTCACCTTCCTGTTTTTTGGCCCTTCACCGTTTCTTAAATTCCCGGAGACCCATAACTCTGATTGGGCTAAAATTTTAACAAGATTTTTAGCCAGATATTAGCTTTCTTGCGGCCGAAGAAGGGCACCAAAAGCCTTAAAGGGGCACCACAAGCCTGCCAGGCGTGCCCTGGGTAGGGGGCGCGCCCCTCGAGCTTGTGGGCCCCTCAGGCATCATCTCGCGTTGATTCTTTTCCCCAAAAATCGCATATATTCCAAAATAAATCTCATAGCCCTCAAGCAAAGTACTTGTCAGAGGTCTCATACCTCTCGACATGGGCATGAGTATGAAATACCAATTTCAACTCTTGGAACATCTTATATGCTCTGTGGCGTTCAAAACATTTTTGAAGTCCCGGTTCTAAGCCGTAAAGCATGGTGCACTAAACTATCAAGTAGTCATCTTACCGAGCTTGTCAAACATTCATAATGTCTGCATCTGCTCCTGCAATAGGTCTGTCACCTAGCTGTGCATCAAGGGCATAATTCTTCTGTGCAACAACGAGGATCATCCTCAGATCATGGACCTAGTCCGCATCATTGCTACTATCATCTTTCAACTTAGTTTTCTCTAGGAACATATCAAAAACATAGGGGAGCTACAACGCAAGCTATTGATCTACGACATAGATATGCAAATACTATCAGGACTAAGTTCATGATAAATTAAGTTTAGTTAATCAAATTACTTAAGAACTCCCACTTAGATAGACATCCCTCGAGTCATCTAAATGATCACGTGATCCATATCAACTAAACCATGTCTGATCATCACGTGAGATGGAGTAGTTTTCAATGGTGAACATCTCTATGTTGATCATATCTACTATATGATTCACGTTCGACCTTTCGGTCTCCAGTGTTCCGAGGCCATGTCTGTACATGCTAGGCTCATCAAGCTTAACCCGAGTATTCTGCATGTGCAAAACTATCTTGCACTTGTTGTATGTGAACGTAGAGCTTATCACACCCGATCATCACGTGGTGTCTCGGCACGATGAACCGTAGCAACGGTGCATACTCAGGGAGAACACTTATACCTTGAAATTTTAGTAAGGGATCATCTTATAATGCTACCGCTGTACTAAGCAAAATAAGAGGCATAAAAGATAAACATCACATGCAATCAAAATATGTGACATGATATGGCCATCATCATCTTGTGCCTTTGATATCCATCTCCAAAGCACCGTCATGATCTCCATCGTCACCGGCTTGACACCTTGATCTCCATCATAGCGTCGTTGTCGTCTCGCCAACTATTGCTTCTACGACTATCGCTATTGCTTAATGATAAAGTAAAGCAATTACATGGCGATTGCATTTCATACAATAAAGCAACAACCATAAGGCTCCTGCCAGTTGCCGATAACTTTTAAAAAACATGATCATCTCATACAACAACTTATATCTCATCACGTCTTAACCATATCACATCACAACATGCCTTGCAAAAACAAGTTAGACATCCTCTACTTTGTTGTTGCAAGTTTTACGTGGCTGCTACAGGCTTCTAGCCAGAACCGTTCTTACCTACGCATCAAAACCACAACGATTTTTCGTCAAGTGTGTTGTTTTAACCTTCAACAAGGACCGGTCGTAGTCAAACTCGATTCAACAAAAGTTGGAGAAACGGGCACCCGCTAGCCACCTGTGTGTGAAGCACGTCGATAGAACCAGTCTCATGAACGTGGTCATGTAATGTCGGTCCGGTCCACTTCATCCAACAATACCGCCGAATCAAAGTAAGACGTTGGTGGTAAGCAGTATGACTATTATCGCCCACAACTCATTGTGTTCTACTCGTGCATATATCATCTACGCATAGACCTGGCGCGGATGCCACTGTTGGGGAACGTGGCATGCAATTTCAAAAAAAAAAGCATATGATCATGCAACATCTATCTAGGAGATGCATAGCAACGAGACTGGGAGAGTGTGTCCACGTACCCTCGTAGACCAAAAGCGGAAGCATTAGGTTAACGCAGTTGATGTAGTGGAACGTCTTCACGATCCAACCGATCCAAGTATCGAACGTACGACACCTCCGTGTTCGGCACACGTTCAGCTCGATGACATCCCTCAAGCTCTTGATCCAGTAGAGGGTCGAGGGAGAGTTCCGTTAGCACGACGGCGTGGTGACGATGATGGTGATGTGATCCGTGCAGGGCTTCGCCTAAGCAATACGACGCTATGACCGGAGGTGTAAACTGTGGAGGGGGGCACCGCACACGACTAAGAGAAATCTTGGTGTGCCTTTGGGGTGCCCCCCGCCCCCGTATATAAAGGGGGGAGGAGGAGGCCGGCGTCCTAGGAGGGGCGCGCCAAGGGGGAGTCCTACTTGGACTCCTAGTCCAAGTAGGATTCGAACCCCCCCCCCACCTTTTCCTTCCAATGGAGGGGGAAAGAGGGAAGGGAGAGGAAGAGGAGAAGGAAAGGGGGGCGCCCCCTCCCTAGCCCAACTCGGAGTCCCCCTCTCCCTTGTGGGATGTCTCCTCTTCTCTCCCATGGCCCATGAGGCCCATGATCTCCCCGGGGGGTTCCGGTAACCCCTCGGTATACTCGGATCACTCGGAACCATTCCGATGTCCGAATACAACCTTCCAATATATGAATCTTTACCTCTCGACTGTTTCGCATCTCCTCGTCGCGTCCGTGATCTCATCTGGGACTCCGAAAAAACTTCAGTCACCAAAACACATAACTCATAATACAAATTGTCATCGAACATTAAGCGTGCGGACCCTACGGGTTCGAGAACTATGTAGACATGACCGAGACACATCTCCGGTCAATAACCAATAACGGAACCTGGATGCTCATATTGGCTCCTATATTCTGTGAAGATCTTTATCGGTCAAACCGCATAACAACATACGTCATTCCCTTTGTCATCGCTATGTTACTTGCCCGAGATTCGATCGTCGGTATCATCATGCCTAGTTCAATCTCGTTACCGGCAAGTCTCTTTACTCATTCCATAATGCATCATCCCACAACTAACTCATTAGTAACATTGCTTGCAAGGCTTATAGTGATGTGCATTACCGAGAGGGCCCAGAGATACCTCTCCGATACACGGAGTGACAAATCCTAATCTCGATCTATGCCAACTCAACAAACACCTTCGGATACACCTGTAGAGCATCTTTGTAATCACCCAGTTACATTGTGACGTTTGATAGCACACAAGGTGTTCCTCTGGTATTCGGGAGTTGCATAATCTCATAGTTAGAGGAATATGTATAAATCATGAAGAAAGCAATAGCAATAAAACTAAACGATCATAATGCTAAGCTAACGGATGGGTCTTGTCCATCACATCATTATCTAATGATGTGATCCCGTTCATCAAATGACAACATATGTCTATGGTTAGGAAACTTAACCATCTTTGATTAACGAGCTAGTCAAGTAGAGGCATACTAGGGACACTCTGTTTGTCTATGTATTCACACATGTACTAAGTTTCCGGTTAATACAATTCTAGCATGAATAATAAACATTTATCATGATATAAGGAAATACAAATAACAACTTTATTATTGCCTCTAGGGCTTATTTCCTTCATTTATTCCATAGAGGCAACACTTTTAGATTCATTCATACGATCTCGAGGTAGATCGCATGTACTTTGTACCCCATTATATCAATACAATCAAAGCAGGGCATAGGATTTTACATCCTTGAGAGGGCCTGAGCCTGGGTAAACATTGTATCGCTATTCTTCCTGTTACCATCTAGTTGAGACCACCATCTCGGGGCCCCCTACCCGAGATCTTCCGGATTTAGCTCTGACACTGGTGTCCTTCCCAACCGCTTGATATGCCTTTCAATAGTCGTCAGATCAAACAACTCATGATTCTCGTTCTTGCACCTCACGACATGCATCTCTCTCCACCAAAAGAGCACAGAAAAAGGGAGAAAAAAGCAGTGCCGCTACTTGCACGTGTCGCCACTTGCTTGAACCACTAGTGATGCTACTCACCGCCCTGTCGTCAACGTTGCTCCCACCTCATTGTCATTGGTTGCAATGTGGCTCGGCCCCGATCACAGATCCGCGTGCTCGCGGTCGCGGCAACCACGGTCGTCATGGCTCTTGCTGGCTTCCCCACATGCAGCTCCCGTTGGCAACGGTCACACCTCCGGTGGAGCAGCAGCGGCGCCATCAGCTTGTAGCAATATCGTCCATAATTTTCAAAATTATCATGTCGAGGTTGCAGCACTGCAGTTGCCTATTACCAGCAATGATACTAACAAGGCAAAAGTTGCAATGTTTAGTTTCCTTGGTACTTAGGCAGATTTTAGCACAAGTTAAGTGGCAAGCAATGCAGTCTACACATGCATATCTAGAGTATGGGCAGCGGATGGTAAACAACATGCAAGTACAAGAAATTAAAGGGGTAGAGCTTGGAAGATCAAATGCAATAAAGGCACGGTGATTTTTGTCGTGCTTCCGATAGGTGGTGCTATCGTACGTCCACGTAAATGGAGACTTCAACCCACTGAGGGTAATGGATGCGCAAGTCCATGGAGGGCTCCACCCACAAAGGATCCACGAAGAAGCAACCATGTTTGCCCCATCACGGCTTACACCCATGAAGGACTAGCCTCACTCGGGGTAGATCTTCATGAAGTAGGTTGTCTCCTTGCCCTTACAAACTCCTTGGTTCAACTCCACAAGCTTGGAGGCTCCCAAGTGACACCTAACCAATCTAGGAGACACCACTCTCCAAAAGGTAATAGATGGTGTTGTTGTGATGAACTCCTTGATCTTCTGCTTCAAAAGATAGTCTCCTCAACACTTAATCACTCTCTCACAGATTTAGCTATGTGGTAGGAGAAGGATTGGAGTGGAAAGCAACTTGGGGAGGCTAGAAATCAAGGATCAAAGGGTGGAGTGGAATCCCCTTGATTTCAACACAAGTGTAGGTGGTTCTCTCTCAGAAATTGGATATGAGAAGTGATGGTTTCATCCCAGTTGCTCTCTGAGTTGTTAGAATGGGTCGAGGTATATAGCAGCACCAAAATTCTAATTGTTATACACCTTTACGCACTACTTGGTGGGACCGGGTGAAAACACTCGGTGAGACCCACTGGTATGAAAGGTTTGAACTTTAGGCTTTTCGGTGAGACCGGATGGAACATCTTGGTGAGTGCTACTTGTGAACGGCGTTGGGATTTCCTCGAAGAGGAGAGGATGATGCAGTATAGTAGAGATAAGTATTTCCCTCGGTTAAGAACCAAGGTTATCAATCCAGTAGGAGAACCAAGCAACACCTCGTTAGTAGTACCTACACACAAAATAACAAACACTTGCACCCAATGCGAACAAGGGGTTGTTAATCCCTCGGCGGTTAATTGCAAGGATCAGATCTCATAGTGATAGATAGATAGATAGATAAAACACAAAATAAATAAAGTAAATAAAATTGCAGCGAGGTATTTTTGGATTTTAATATATGATAAAGATATAGACCCCAGGGCCATAGTTTTCACTAGAGGCTTCTCTCTTGAAAATAGCATACGATGGGTAAACAAATTACTGTTGGGCAATTGACAGAAAAGCGAATAATCATGATGATATCCAAGGCAATGATCATGTATATAGGCATCACGTCTGAGACAACTAGACCGACTCTTGCCTGCATCTACTACTATTACTCCACACATTGAACGCTATCCAGCATGCATCTAGAGTATTAAGTTCATAAAGAACGGAGTAACGCCTTAAGCAAGATGACATGATGTAGACAAAGTAAACTCACAGATGAATAAACCCCATTGTTTTATCCTTAATGGCAACAATAAAAATACATGTCTTGTCCCTTTCTATCACTGGGATATATATCACCGCAAGATTGAACCCATCACAAAGCATCTCTCCCATTGCAAGAAAAATCAATCTAGTTGGCCAAACCAAATCAATAGTTTGGAGAGAAATACAAAGCTATAATAATCATGCATAAAAGAGTTCAGAGAAGACTCAAATAATATTCATGGATAATCTGGTCATAAACTCACAATTCATCAGATCCCAACAAACACACTACAAAAGTGATTACACCGAATAGATCTCCAAGAACATCAAGGAGAACATTGTATTGAAGACCAAAGACAGAGAAGAAGCCATATAGCTACTAGCTATGGACCGTAGGTCTGTGGTAAACTACTCACACATCATCGGAAGGGCAACAAGGTTGATATAGAGCCCCTTCGTGATCGATTCCCCCTTCGGCAGAGTACCGAAAAAGGCCTCCAAATGGGATCTTGCGAGAACAGAAGCTTGCGATAGCAGAAAAAGTGTTTCGGGTGGCTCTCTATTGCTTTCCTGATTTTAGAGAATTTATAGAGGTAGAGTTATGTCAAACGAAGCAACAAGGGCCCCACAAGGCACCAGGGCGCACTTACCCCCTGAGCGCGCCCCGGTGGCTTGTGGGCCACCCCTTCGTCTTCTGAGCCCCTCTCGAAGCGTCTAGGGTCTCTTATGTCCAGAAAAAATCGTCAAAAAGTGTCGTGGCATTTGGAATTCGTTTGGTACTGATATCCTGGAAAACCAAAAAACATGCAAAAAAACAGCAACTAGCACTTGGCACTAGGTTAATAGGTTAGTCCCAAAAAATGATATATATATATATAATGACATATATTGCATATAAAACATCCAAGACCGATACTATAATAGCATGGAACAATCAAAAATTATAGATACGTTGGAAACGTATCAGTGAGACCGATGGATGATAACCTAATCACTTTCCACACTTCGGTGAGACCGATCGAAACCACTTAGAAATTCTGAGATGAATTCGATTGGCAATAGAAGCTTGGCAAGTGCTCTTCGGTGAGACCGAAGGGTCATCTCAGTGAGACCGAGTTGCTATGGTTTAGGCAGTGGCTATGTCAAGTGTTTTTCAGTGGGTCCGGATAGGAGTGGTTCAGTGCGACCGAGGTAGACTTTAGGGTTTTGGACATAGATGAATGTAAGAGTGTGGTTGAGGGTTTTGGAGCAATATCTCTAAGCACTTGAGCAGTTAGTCCATGATCAAAACCTCGTCCCCTTTTAATAGTATTGGCTTTCTTATGGACTCAATGTGATCTTGAATCAAACCAAAATGTAAAGTCTTGAACCTTTGCCAACACATGTCCTTAGTAGCTTGAGGGGTCCACATTTTCATCCATGTACTTGCCTAAATTGAACTCTTCCTGAAATATATGCAAGGGAAACATTAGTCCAACAATATGTATGTTGACATGAATTACCAAAACCACCAAGGGAGCAAATCTGCTTACAGCATCCTCGGTGTGTCGCAGCCCCATCGCAACATCTCTCATTGTCAATTGTAGCATCCACATTCACCGGTTCCAACATCCTCGATGCGCCATCGTAGCTCACAACATTGCCACTCGTAGCATCTGTTGTGATCAGTATAGCATCCTTGACACACTGTGCGCCCATCGCGACTTCCAGCGACGCCGATTCCAGCATTGCGTTGCCAAGGTTGCAGCACTCTGGTAGGACAATTCCATCAACGCCAGCCACAAGCACGATGACTTGTCGCAGCTCCCGATGACACCGGTCGTGGCATCGACGGGAGCTGGTAGTAACACCGGGCATGCCGGTTGTAGCATCCTCTACGTCACCTTCATCAATACCCGATGCGGGACGTAACACCCCCAATGGCTGGTTCTAGCTCCTGGATCGGCGCGAGCGCGTGGCCGGTCGGCCAATTTTAGTCAAGGGGAGCTCTAGGAATCAGACTACTGGTATTTAGATTCATATCAGACTCCTGGCCCACCGTTAGATTGATGCATCCTGGACGTGTGATTGGAGAGGTGGGCCTAGGTAGTTAGTTTGCATGTTGCACTAACTGCGATTTGTTTCCCATCAACTGCTCCCAGAAATCATGCTAGACCTACATAATTGTAGAAGTAACCTCCTCCTTACCGCTTCATCCGTACACACTTTGAAATTTGCAGAGAAACTGGTGCATCTGATGCATGTTGTTGGTCAATTTTTTGTGACTGGGAAGCACATATGGAAACACGTTCTAGCACTTCAGCAATTCATTTTTCTTACACCTCCTAGCGAATTTGCTTCCATATCAACTGAAGCTTGTTTCAATCCAGTGAGATTTTGTGTCCAGCGCGACCATTTATTTTGTTTAGACTGCGGGAAAATTTCACTTTGAATGACCATAGAGTTGTCACCGGTGCAATAATAAAATGTTCCCAACAATATAAATATATGATTTCATCAAACACCTTTTTTACCATCGTTATTACTGGCGGTTTCAAAGAAATTAAATTGGGACTTTGCTTCCAAATAATTCGGTATTTGCGTCCAAAGAAATGAGAATTTGCTTTTTTTGCAGACTAATTGGAGAGCTTTATTCATCGAAGAGCATTCATGGATGAGTCAGCCAATAGGCTTGTCACCAAGAAGCTTGGAGTTTCATCTATCCAGCTATCTGTTACATCAAGTGCACAAGCACACTTCGCACAAAGATGCGCAGGAAGATTAGCTGATCTACTTACATGGCAAATATGAAAAGAAGCAAAGTAGGTACTAGGCTCTCCTATCTCATCTAATAAGTAGGCCACAATAGAACGAGAATTGTGGCGAGAATTCCATAGTGTCACCAACTCCAAGCAGTCTACTTCCATTATCACATGGGAGAAACCTCGGAGAGTAGCAAAACGAACACCATCACGTAAGGAGAGACCCTCCATGATCAGAGGATCTGTAATCCCGGAGTAAGGCTTGCACCACGCACCAAGCAGGGCCGAGGGAGACCGAGCAACACCACCGGCCCCTCCCCGGTCTATCTCAAGGTTGAGTCAGTCGTCAGTGTTGATTTTGGCAAAGCCCTCGTTAGGCGGACGCCATCCAAATCCAGGCAGAACTTGTGCATCCTTGCGTGGAAGATGAAGGAGTGCAATGGCTGCCTTGGTAGCCCGCATAGTAGACACCGGATCCCTACCCTCTTCTCCATGCTTGATGCGGTTCCTGGAATGCCAAATGGACCACATGATAGTTGTGATCCTTGCTCGGTCGTCAGAAGAGAACCATGGGGCGCACGTAATGTCACGTGCCCATGATTCCGAATGAAGATTAGGTAGCCACAGTCCAAACCACGCACAGGCCTCTTCCCAGAAACTTTGAGCGTGCGGGCAATGTAATAATGCATGCTTCAGATCCTCGTCTGCCGCGAGACAAACTTTGCACTGACGAGCATCTGTAATGTGTCGATGATTGAGTGTTGCTTCATCAGGAAGAATCCCTCAAAGCACTCTCCACCAAAACACTCTGACTTTTGGGATTACATTCAACTTCCACATGGCTTTCCACAACTGTTGATCACTCGATGAGATTCCGGTAGCCGTCCCTTCCTCTAGAGCCAAACGCTCGTTCTGAGTCACAAGAGAACGGTACGCTGTTTTGACTGCGTAGTTGCCTGATTTTTCAAATGCCCAAGCAAGAAAATCATTGCCACCGCCCGACCTGATAGGGATGTTAAGAATGGCCGCAGCATCAGAAGCAATGAAGTTTTCTCTGACCAAATCCTGCCTCCATGGCCAAGTTTGAGAATCAATAAGTTCCAACACTAGCTGAATGTCAGTGTTCGGTGGTCGTGAAACGGGTGTCATATTAATCGTACCTGGAATCCACTTATCATTCCAGATTGAGATAGTACTGCCATCTCCAACACGAGTGATCAACCCGATTCTCAAAGCTTCCCTCCCCGCTATAATCGCCTTCCAAGTGGCAGAAGCTGACTTGGTGCAGAGGCCCGCATAAACTTAGAATCGGGGAAATACCTTCCTTTCAATACTCTAGCGCAGAGGGAATTCGGGCTTGTCACAAACCGCCATCCGTGCTTATCGAGCATTGCAAGATTAAATAAGTGTGGATCTTGAAATCCCATACCCCCCTTGCACTTGGGTGTCGCCAATTCCTTCCAAGACACCCAATGCAGTGACTTCTTATCAAGTGAGTTGCTCCAAAAATATTTGGCCATAGGTGAAGTCAGACTCTTGCAAACTTTCTTAGTAAGCAGAAAGGTACTCGTAGGAAAAGTGGGGATTGCTTGAGCTACCGATTTCAACAAAGCATCACGCCCCGCACAAGCAAGTAACCTCTTCGGCCAGCCTTGGATCTTGGAACGCACCCTCTCGCTGACATGATCAAAAGTACCGCTTGTGATCCATCCAACAGCGATGGGTAAGCCCAAATATTTTTCACTAAAGGCCTCCACCTGGATATTCAAGGTAGCCTTCAATAATTGCCACAAATCTGATGGTGAGTTAGAGCTGAAGTATATTGAACTTTTCTCTCTATTGACACATTGCCCCGAAGCTTCCCCATAGACTCGAAGAATTTCATTCGAACGAATAGCACTCAAATTGTTTGCATTGATAAAGATAAGGCTATCGTCCGCGAACAGTAGATGAGTGACCTGAGGAGATCTGTAACTCACACGCAGCCCCCTATCAACAACTCCTCCATTGTAGAATTTTAACAATGAGGAAACCCCTTCCGCACACAGTAGAAATAAGTAAGGTGATATCGGGTCACCTTGACGAAAACCCCTCGTTGGTGTGACGTAAGGTAGTAGCTCTCCATTGACACGAACTGAAAATCATACAGAGGAGACACACTTCATGATTAATCTAGTGAAACTCATGCTGAAACCGAGCCGCAACAATATTGCTTTAAGATAATGCCACTCAACGCGATCGTAAGCCTTCATCATATCAAGCTTGACCACACACAAATAATTCTGTCCCTTCTTCCTCCTTTTCATGGTGTGTATACTCTCATATGCAACCAACACGTTATCTGTAATGAGGCGTCTCGGGACGAAAGCACTTTGTTCTTCGCTGATGATTGAATCCATCCAGCTCCTCAACCGGTTAGTAATAGCTTTGGTTGCAATCTTGTACAAGACCGGGCACAGAGCAATAGGACGATATTGTGTGATCGACTGTGGGTGGCGTACCTTGGGAATTAGTGTGATAGAAGTATCGTTCAACCCCGCTGGTAGCTCTCCTCCATTGAGAAAATCCAACACTACTAGTGTAACATCAGCACCTAGTAAATCCCAGTGTCGCTGGTAAAAACCTGCACTAAAACTATCTACACCCAGAGCTTTGGAAGGTGCCATCTGGAATAGTGCCACCTTCACTTCTTCGGCCGTGTAGGTCTTACTGAGATCATCATTCATGGCCTGGGAAACTTTAACAGGCACATGCGATAATAGATCGCTCGCATCCGAAAAACCCTGTGTTTCATACAGGTTTTGATAAAAATCTTGCACCTCCATCTTATCCTCCTCTTCAGACGAATAGACCGAGCCATCCTCTCGTCGAAGGCAGGATATTTTGTTGATCTGTTTGCGCTGTGCCGCTTGAGCCTGAAAATAGGTCGTATTTCAGTCTCCTTCACGAAGCCAGGGGACTCTGGATCGCTGTCTAAGCCACACCTCTTCCTGGTGCAGCGTCTCCTTCAGTTTTTGCACAATTTGTTTCTCCTCCTCCGTTGGCCCCGAGCCAACAGACTCGCACCGAATTCAATCTAGCCTCTTCTGCAGTTGTCAAACAGTGCGCGTAAGACTGCCGAATTCTCTAGAACCCCATGGTTCAAGTGTCTGTTGTAATGTATCCAAAGCCATCGAAATCCCTTGGAGCCCAGGTCCTCGTTGTATGCCCCACCAGGTTTCCTGAACCAGACGGTCATAATCCAGATGAGTCTGCCAAACATTCTCATAGGGGAATTGCTTCTTTGCCCGTGACCTACCGGGCTATGCAACTTTATTTCTGTCATCACGAAGCAGTGATCCGACTCCACCGATGGAAGATGTCTAACTCTGATATGCGCAAAGTGTTGTCTGAACTCTTCGTTTGCAAAAAACCTATCCAACCTGGCATTGACATTTGCATCGCCTGCTTGATGATTATCCCATGTGTATGTTGTCCTTGACCAGCCAAGATCCTATAAAGAAACATCGTCGATCACCTCCCTGAAAGCGCGCATCTGCCTCTCCGGCCGTGCTGTTTTACTAAAGTGCTCGGAAGCGAACAAAGTTTCATTAAAATCACCCGCACACAACCATGCCGCATGAGGTATTGCATGAAGGGAGCGGAGGGTTTGCCAACTCTGGTGACGACCATCAACTCTTGGTGCCCCGCATATACCCGTGAAACGCCATGTTGAAGAAACTTGATCATTACTTTGGACAACCGCATCAATATGGCACTGACTAAAATTCTTTAACTCGACAATAACATCGCGAGACCAGAAAAGACCAATACCGCGACTAAGGCCGGCACTGTCTACAGCAAAACAACCTCCAAAACCTAGAGTGTATTTCAAATCCTCAACTCTTTTTGCATTGATTTTTGTTTCCATAACAAAGAGGAGGGTGGGTCCTTCTAGCTTCACAATACTGCGAAGCTCTCGAACTGCCTCGGGGTTCCCAAGCCCCCGACAGTTCCAGCTCAAACAGCTCATTGGGACGGGCAGGATCGCGGAGCGATCTCTGCCGAATTGTCCGGTGTGGGTTTCTTCTTTTCTGCTCACGGATGAAATCCTCCCCATCAGTGTCATTGCTAGCTGAAGTTGGATCCTCATCGTTTTTACTTGTGCCAGCTCCATCTGCATTTGTTCCTCCCCCAGTAAGGAGCAAAGTTTTCGCCACAGGCATGTATACCTGATTTGGCCCCTCTTTGCGCTTCGGCTGCGTCTTGCTCTTATGTGGGGAGATCACCTCCTCACCGGTTTCCTTGTGGGTGCTAGAATTTCTCGTTGTTTGTTTGTTGTTCGTACCCGACTTTGGTTCCTTGGGGAAACCATCATAGCCTTGCTTCCTTGACTCGTCCAAAGCACGAAGCGACTGACCAAATGGAAGTTCTCCTTTCTCATCTCTCGAACCTGGTGTCGGACAGTAAAGTTCAGAGTGTCCCGGTCTGCCACAGGAGAAACAGAAATATGGCACCTACTCATATTGGATGTCATACATGTCCACCTTCTTTCTCCTTGCAGAATCTATCAAAATCCACCTTCTAAGTGGTTTGTTCACGTCAATGGAGATCCTTGCACGCAGGAACCCCCCATTGTGGTCAAACTTGACTTGTTGTGCATGTTGATCCATCTGTTTAGCAATGGGCATCCACCATGGCTCATCTCTCAAATTGTAGGGTAGGTTAATAACCCTAGCCCAAATATGCAGCCTATCAAACTTTACCTCATCCGGCCTCATGCACTCATCAAACTCTGCCAATATGATAGCATGCTTGTTGATATGCCATGGTGATCCACCCCAAACTCGATCTTTATCTCGTTGATTCTCGAATTCCGCCACAAACAGGTTCAGCCCCGTAGGACGGAACTGCAACCCCCGTGGATTGCCCCACGCCGAACGGAGCGCGTTGGTGATGGTCTGAATATGAACAGGATTACGGTGCGGTACTTTACCAGCCAGCAGCCACTTCCCCAATCCTCCCTCCGTCCGACCATCAAGCACAAGCGGAGTCGCCTCTTCCTCAGATATGTCAAGCTTTCCCAAGGCCTCCTCCAGCTTCTTTCTCATGTCGCTGCCCGCCTGAGAACCGTCCCCTGCTGTCGCGCGAGGGGCAGCCATCGCCGGTATCCCAGCCGTCAATCCCTCCTCGCGCCGGCGACAAATCCCCGGTCGAACGTCGAGTTCCACGTCAAAACCCTAGATCGCCTCGGGCGCCGCCAGAGGGTTTAGGATTTCGGGGAAAAACTATGAAGAAATGGGAATTTGCTTCCAAAGAATTTTGAACTTGCATCTAAAAAAAATGAGTATTTGCTTCCAAAGAATTTTGTATTGCATCTAGAAAAATGAGGATTTGCTTCCATATACAACAAAAATAATGCATCTAACCAGGTTTTGCACCGCATAAACACAATGTAGACGCCCATGCTTCCAAAGATACATATTGTGCTTCTAAATCATTATGATACTATTTTCATATATCAGAGAATTGCTTTCATACAAACATATATTTTTTTCAATAAAAAAGGAAAATATATGATTTCCACAATTGTGAACATTTGCACCAGTTAAACAAAAAAATTGCTTCCATTGTGATCAAGAAGCACTGAACCATCTACGTCAGTAACACGATCTGCAAGCATAAGTGAAGATTGTGACGGGCACCATGGCCTTGTGGAAAGACGTGTTACATCTTACTACCTTCTTCTATACTTCCTGCAATCCGAGATATGATCATGCGACTGGGTTAACAAAATTCGATGAACATATCCTAAAGCGATGGAGAAGAACTCTACAATGCTTAAAATTATGAAAATGCCCAAATGGAGAAAAGAACAATAGAAACTATGCCCCCTCCATTCATCCATGATGATTTAATGATACATGCAATCCAGTTTCAAACTAGTGCATCAGTCAGGACTCACATGTGCTTCACCCTGGTCGCCTACTTGTACATGCAATGCAGAGATACAACGTCGCCGGGTAATCCACACTCCTCTCCTGCATCGCGTAAGAGGCTATCCCAGTTGGCCTCGTATCCAAACCGGGACAGCGCTCAGGCAAGGTGGATCAGAGGCCAAAACTGCAGGTGTAACAGGGCCCAATCCTGGCAAAATTAAGCACGGCGACGATGGAGGTTACTAGCTTGTCGGTGAGCAGGTGGTGGGTCAGTCCCCGCGCCAGACAAGGGGACACAACAACGAGGTGTAACTCGTGCTTGGCGGTAGAGAACCGGAGATGGGCATGGCAAGCTCTTCGATGTGCATCTGATGGACAGGAGAGATGGAGAGATTATGGGGCGTAGGCCAGAAAATCCGGTGGTTAATATCAGGCTTGATATGTCTCGAAAAAAATCAGGCTTGATTTAAGGGCATCTCTCAGCCGTGAGACCAAATACAAATCGACTTTGTCCGACGAGTCTGACAAATGATTCACATCGAAATACTGTAGGGAAGTGTTTCCCTTCATGTAAACAGCCAAAATAAGGATAATCCATACCTTTAACAACAAATCCTCCAAATTATGAATGTCAAGCCTAGATCTCAAGGATGGAGATCAATTTACAATTTGACAAAACTATTGAATTCCCCAATCAACAACATATCAGAGCAGAAATTGGCCTCTCACCAGAGCAATAACATTTCGATATGCCAGTAAGTCACCATATACAACAACATTGTTACACATATCCTACAAATCATTTCTATTGTATACTGCTCCCCGGTATCCATCACATGGTCATGCTTCTTACGGTCATCTCTTTCAGAGTGCTAACAGATCTGTAGAACAACTTAAGATTACGTCCAACTTTGTCCTGCAAGGGCAGCCAAAGATATTGTTTCATTTTCAGAGCACACCAACCTCAACAAAGCCAAGCATGAGAAAGAAGTAGATCCCAAACTTCTCAGCAAGTTCAATAGAAGTTTGTATATTCACCTGGCCCAATTTTGCTTACATACATACATTAATTTAAAGCTGAGCTAATGAATTGAGACATTTATATGAGTTCTGTACCTCTTTTAAATGCTCTAGCCTCTCCAATAAAGGGAGTAGTTCGTCGGAAAATGAAGACAAGTCTTCTGCACAAGCTCTACAAATATATGAACGTAATGGTGTTTCAGACTTCAAAAATAAAACAGTAAGAAACAAAGTGTTTGCAAAACCAATAAATATTCATACTCATCGTGGAAATGAACAAGGAGAATAGTGATGGCACATTCAGCAACTTGGAGTAGAAGTGTTATAAGCTGGTCTCGGTTGCCAGCCATGCAACACAAATCTATCATTGCAATATATCTCCTACAAAGAGAGAAACAGTCTAGTGGTTACCTACTGAAAATGCTGTTGATGAGTAGATACTACTCCGTAGATAGCATCAACCATTGATACAATATAAACTTACGATCATTGCAGGATAGCTAATGCATGATACAGTGCCTAGTAATAGCATGACAACACATGAGAGAAAAAACTTTACCACAGTCAAATAATGATGTACTTGTATATTTTCGCTATTGTCATCCCAAGCAGAATAAAGAACATTTAGTCAAGGGACCAGGAATATTTTTTTACTTCTCTATTATGTTTTCCCCTTCAAAATGTGCACATTATTGCTGAGATGTTTGAATGACAAGATAGCGTACATCTGAACCAAGATTGTGGGTAAGAATCCAGAAACAAAATAGAGTGGTACCTTTTACGGATGTTATCGTTGGGCGAGATGCAATCTTGCTTCATGCATACTTTTATTATCTCATCGACCTCCTTCCTAGATAACTCATTCAAATCACGAACCTGTAGGATGAAGCAGACAAATTAACTCTTGTGAAATCAAAGATTGAGAGCATACACATAGTTACTTTCAAATCCAAAGAACTAAACCACCAGATCATTTCCATCAACTCCAGATATGTATTCAACTTCCAACTACATATTCAGCGGATATGCTCCTTACTTGGAATCCGCTCTAAGTAATATATTTAGTGTCAAGGTAGCTTAGCAAATTAAATACCTTATTCAACAACAAATATTTTTCTTCACCTACTCTCTCAAGAGCAAGTGTTACAGAGTTCAGAAGATTTGAAACCATTTGTAGTGTTGGTTGCTGCTGACCAAATTTGTTGTCATCACCGTCTGAAATCTGCAAGGTCAGGTTGCAGAATGTTATCAACAATGTATGAAAACATATAAAGCACCAAACAATTGGACTCTGCATTTGACTTTTACATGGTGATACACATATAACACTACATTGGTCACTTAGTTCAATTCCATAACCCCCTGCATTGATTTGGCAGTACTCCCTCCGTCCGGTGAAAAGTGTACATATAGAAATTTTAGGACAAATTATGAAGTGGAGTAAAAAATGTATCGAGAAGATGCAAGCCACCATCTCTCTCCTCTTTAATTAGCCAACCCCCAATGAGCTAAGTGCATGTAGAAATTAAGAAGACCATGTGTAGAATGTTATTGGTCTTGATTACCGTGTGATGAGAGAAAATCATTTTGTTCTACTTTAAAGTGCATTGGGAAGATAGACGTACACTTCTTTGTGGACAAATTTTAAAGCCAAACATACACTTTTCACCGGACGGAGGGAGTAAATGCCAAGTGTTATGCAGGATTGCAGACAGCCATATCACATGATAGAATTTTTGTATATTTATTTTGACAATATCATAAGTTTATGTGTTTACCAGCATATTACTTCAAAATAAACAATCAAAGTTCCATACTGGAGACCACCAAAGCAACTATTAGGGACATGTGCAGTAACATGGGAACAAAATTGTTTTTCTTTCACCGCCTTTTTTTAGAAATACCGAGTAGAAAGCAGCATAGGAGTTGCATTGAATATAAATTTATGAGAGAGACATCACAACTCACAAGCCTCATGCCTAATCACTACAAGCACGAGTTTATTAACTAACAGAATATTATGAGCAAGGTTCTAACCAATCAAAAAGTAGGATGACTGCAACCAAATAGCAAAATCACCAAAATACTTTTTTTCCTTTATTGTACTTAAACCTGACTGTACAGACAACACGACCATGAACAAAAAACATAATAGGGGTTTAAACAGCATCACTTACTTGAAACCGCATGTTCTTCTTTGTAGCCAGAAAATATAGGTAAGAGATTAGGCCAAAGCAGATACCAAATAATACCAACTCTGACTTCTGATTCTGGTGGGCAGTGACATTTACATGTATTAGAAGAGACCCAAGTGCATAAGAGTACACAAATAGAAGATTAGGACTTGCCTCAATCATATTTGGTGATTGAATGAAATTCAGAGATCCAAAATCAAGACTAAAAAGAGAATGCATCATGGAGAATAGATCTTGGACATAGCTGCATTCATCATTTTCCTCGTATGCCCATATCTATTAAGTATACAAAGAAGGTGAACCCACCATAATGTAGAAGACAAAAATCAAATGAGAAGCAAATAACAAACCTTGCTGAGAATAGAAACCACCATATTAAGCCGCTCCAAGCTGAAGGCATTAGCTCCAGATATGTTCTCTCTTAAAATGCTATTAAAAATGGACTGATGCTGCTTGGCAAAATCCACTATCTCACGTACAATTTTGTTCTTCACCTGAATCAAGATTTAAATTTCTAGTGGAACAGAAATACAGAAATTTCACAGACTAACATCAAAGCAAAGGATGCGTCTCAAGTAGAACTCATCACGACCAATAGCCCACGGTCCCCATGAAGAACATTGATTATGCCCAATGCTACTTAGAAGGAATTGCTATTTAACTTAAACAGTAAAATGCCGCTGAAGTTATGTCACTGCAATGGTCGATTGACAAAATAGCAAGACTAGAGCAAGATCGTTCAGCTAATCATATTTAGCCATCGATCGTCATAATTAAATACGAAATAATGTAGAAATACCTAGAAGTAGTGCGATGTACTTCATGTTAGCGTATAGCTCATCAAAATTTATATTTCTAATTTTTACTTTTTACATTCTTTTATTTAATGCTTTTTTGCAGGGCCATCACCTGCCGATACGACTATCAAAAAGAAATTGAACTTCACAGAGATCAAATGCCATTTAATCTTCATTGTTTGGTTCTCGTGCAAATAATTTTTTCCCCAAATGTAACTAGGCATATGGCATGAAAAAATAAGTGGATACCCAGAAATAGTACACATTTATGTTTCCAAATGCTCGGTGCAGATGACATGAAGAAAATGTGGACATACTGACCTCAAGAAAATCAGCTGAGTCCACGAGGGATGTGAAAGATGTGATTATCCGCAGTACTGGTGCAGTAAGTGACCACTTCTTGTCAATTTCCCCAGCTCGTTCCTTCACAACATTGGAGTTTAGCCTTGAACTTCCCTGATAATATACAAATATTGTAAGTGCATCTGCATAAACAATAAGCATTTAACAGCTAAATGGTACAGACTTCATAGCACACCTTTTTCTGATAACCCAAGAGGTTGCACGATGAAAGATTTTGTAAAGCACCCATGGATAACAAAATCTGAGAGCCATGTTTGCCATAATGGTGAGTGATTCTCAGAAGTAATGAAAACTGAGCATCAATAGTGCAAAACCGCTGTGAAAACTCTGATGAGCATGACATGTCCTACAAAACAAAAGAAAATTGATGAAACAGGACAGTAGGAAAAGCAAGACAAAGAACTATAGGCAGCAAACTTCATTGCTAATGCTAATTACAAAACCACGAGCGCACTGACAATAAACGAAATCTTTCAAAGAGAAACTCCACTAAACTTTTCCACACAAACCCCATCTTACTGTGGCTGTTCATCTTTAATACTCCATGTGCACAAAAAGACAAAGATAATGGAAAATAATGCAGTTATCAGGCTTCATAAAACAATAGAGATATGTTATCACTGCCTTCTAGAAAAAAAGAACATAGGCAGAGTTCCTCGTTTCAGACAGATAAAATAAAAGCCATAAAACAATCAGACGTAAGAACATTTGCTGTCGGACCATATCTTCATGGTTCAGACAGATAAAAATAAAAGCCACAAAATAATCAGATTTAACAACACTGGCTGCCAGACCCAGGGACGACCATATCTTGATGGTTTGAAACGGCCAATAAAGCAACCAACATTTATCCAGAAAATCCATAACAATTTCACCTTTAAATTCCTATCCATGTGTACCTTTTAGTAAAATGGAAGACACCCCTGCTTGAATTGCACTACCCAAATCTGATATGGTGGCCTAGACTAGTTTTACTTCCCATTGTCCTATTTTTGTACTAGTTATTATTAGATACACTCCCAAGTGGTAGCTCTATCCCACATAGAGAGTGACAAGGAAAAAGAAAAGCTTCACAACACAAGCACAGATTCATTTTCAAAGGAGGTTAGCAATAAGTCAGTGGCATAAAATAAAATAATGCCTAAAACTAGCCAGCAGATTCTCAAAAAAAAAATTACAACAGTTGGCAACAAAGTCTGCACCTTTGACAAATAGTTGCTAACATCAGTTAGACATGATCTGAGAATTCCTCGACTTTGAAGCTGGTTTAAGAAATACTTTTCATGGTCAATACTAACTAATGAATCAAGAACATAGAACGAAATTGCTTTCCCAGTTTCACTCCCATGGATAGCATCCTTAGTAACCTGTAATAGAACAAAATGAAAATGAACCATATAACATTCAACAATGTGCTTAGTAAATGTAGTCAACTTACAATAAGACATGAACTTTCATGAATATTAGGGTTGGTGGACAACATAAGAATACAGTAATGCACACTTTAGTAAGTATAATTGGAGAATGTTGTATTTAGGGTCCAAAATCATCTACAGAAGACCAGAACCATGTTGGTGTGGTGATGACAGGCAGAGATATGCATATAAAAAGTTTACACAGCCGCTTTGATTGAGACTAAGTGGTGCAACATATCCATGTCACAGATGTACAGCAAACTTGCAATACCTTATGCTTCTCTTCAACATAATCGCGATAGAAATTTTGCCTAGATCTCTAATTAGAACATAAGGCCAGAGAAAGGAATGCTATCCAACACCAATAAGAGCATCATGTAAAGCATGACAAATAGTACAGAAAATATCTACAATTTATCCAAACAATTTGGTCAGGCTAGCATATGGCAAACTTAGCCTAGTGTCAACTGAATAACTGTCAGTTGTCACTTCAGCTACCTGGCCTTTGAGTATTATGGCCCCAAGCAACCTCATATGCATCTTCAGACATGACAGGTTTTCAAAGAAAATTCAACTGACTGGTGCAACACATCAAACAAAGCATCCATTATTTTTTATTAACAGAAGAATGCCTAACCAAATCGATGACCGCTTGAGCTTCCTTCCTTATGATAGCAAAGTTGGCACGTGCTAATTCACTTTGCTCCTTCAGAACATTTTGAAGAGTGAGTTCATCATCATCTCCCTCCTGTTCTTCAAGTAGCAAGAAACGGATAACTGACGGAGGAACATCAGAGTCGAGAATGCTACCACAATACTGGAAGTAACTCAATAGTAATGCATATTGGCTGCAAAAGACAATCCAAAGTCAGCATTTATACTGGAAAAAGGAAAGAACAAGTTGGATAAAAAAAGGTCCTTCGTGCTCTAGTCACCAATGATGGTGAAATTACCGTCTTCTCAAGGTTTCAGACGATTCATTTCTCATTATTGCCATAATGAGCTTGAACAACAATGAGTTACAGGCTGCATTTGACAACTGTTTTGCCGAAATAATGTCAAGGCACGTAACTGCATCAGAATCTGCACCAGTTGGGCATATGAATCTTTCATCCCGCAGTTTAGCCATACAGGTCAGTGCTACCTTGAAAATGGCCACATGAACAAATTTAAGTAGTCTACAGAAGGTACGGTACTCGATTAAGAGAATGATAATTGATACAGAGCAGCTAAAGGACAAGTTACATTGGTTAAAATATACGCCATTTTCACTGAACAGTCTGGAGATGATGTGGCACCCAATGAAGCATCAAGCAGCCTGCAGCATTGTGTCCAATATGATTGTTACACTTATCAAGAACAAGAGTTTACATTCTACGAGAAGAGAGGCCAAATTTATAGTCAAAAAAGAAGAGAGGCCAAACTCACTCAAACAATAACTGTGAACGATTCTCAAGCAATGACATCCTTCTTGATACAGCTACCTGAAATTAACAACAAGTGGGTTACTATATCAAATTTCCAACAGAAAAGATTAAGTGGTCAGGTACACACACAACTCACTTCAACAATTTGAGACCAGCTAGTTAACATGTGAAGCTGGGCTGCCTGTTCTTCAAGATTTTTGTTATATCTCCAGGCCCATTTCAGCATATGATGGAACGATTCTTTTAGCTCTCCTTTCTCAGACTCGCTCAATTGTGTGTGCAGTTCTTGTGACATCTGAACATCAAAAGAAGCAACTTGAAGAACATAATAATCTCAAAACCCAATATGAACAGGACTGAACACGCAACCTGGATAAGCTTTTGATGGAACGCATCCAGATCAATCAGTCGATCACCTCTCTCCGAAAAATAATATACACCGCCAAATTCAGATGTTGCAGAATTCCGTAGGATCTCTTCAATCTAAGAATCAAAAAACTGATGAGATACCAAAAAACAAAATAATAATTTCACAGGTTCACATGCACACCTTCGATTCAACTCTCAGATTTGAAAGCAACTGAGGGTATTTCATTGAAGTGTCTGGACATCTGAACTGTACAACTTCAAGCAATTCCAAAACCTACATGAAACAAATAGCACATAAGATTTTCTAGCTGACAAATTGTCAAGACATCTTACTCTCACTGTTAAGGAATAAAAGTTCAGCAAGTCCGGATACTTCTGAAGTTTTGCGGTGTCCTGAATGGTGAACCATTCAGGACTGCTCCATGTGCAGGCATGAGTTTTATTAACGCCGGTGAAGCATTTGCACTTCAAGCCACCTCTGACTCTGTCGTTCACTGCTCAGTGGCTAGGCCATCAATAATCCCAAATCATTGCGAAGTCTAAAAGGCAATCCAACCAGCCAGTGATGTTGCCACCAGATGGTCCCTCGTCAAAAGAAGCTGTCTTTTGTGGTCCATGGTTCACTCAATTTTGAAACCAATGTTCTGGGTATTGAGCACCTAGACTGCTCCATAATTCGCTTTTTTGGTCCAAAAATATTGGCAAATTTGATAATTTGCCACCCCTTACCTCCCCCTTTCATAATTTGCCCCCCTCCTGAGAATGACAGGTGGGGCCCGGGCCCGCCCGTCATTGAGACAATGGGTGGCAAATTGTGAAAGGGGGAAATAAGGGGTGGCAAATTATCAAATCGCCCAAAAATATTCTCCATGCATAATCTTCTAAGCTGATGTAGTTGCACAGGTGCTAGAAATTTCTAATAGATTTTTGATTTCATGTATATGGTACCTAGTGAAATAATGGCCAACTAGGGGTGTGTTTGGTTGGAGAACCAAGCGGAATGGAATGGAATGTCATGGTTCCATCCAACTGGAATGGAACAGGTCGATTCTTCTGTTTGGTCGAAAATAGTAAAGTATAATGGAAAGGTTCCATCTCGGTGTTTTGTTGGAGAGATATCTCATCTTCAATAGGAAGGGTGACATTCCCCCCCTCACCCCTCTCTCTCTCATATGCTACGTATAATCTCAAGTTCTCAACAATCATAACTCGGATGGTAGCAACAATTAGTGCATACAACCACACAAGTCAACATTAAGAACAGATCGAGGTTTTCTCGATTTCAGCAACAACAAAAAAATCAAAGGTTACTAATGTGACTAAAAAACACTATATCTTTACTGGAAACAAGCACCTCAAATAATTGACCACACCATGCTACTTCCTAGTGCACCTGAGAAGTAAAATTATACTCCCTCTGTCCCATAATGTAAGACGTTTTTTGACACTAGTGTTATGGGACGGGGGGAGTATAACCTATGATCCAAACTTCCAAAGCATCTCGATAGAGAATGCCGAAACTTGATCACTGGAACATGCAAGAAAACCAAGGATGCCTCGAATAGCACTTAAATAATGTAAACTGTCACATTTAAATCTGGGAATGGGTTTTGATTAACTGGGGCCAATGGTTCGGTTTTTTGCTCTGGGCTTAATTGGTCCGGGTTGTGATGGGCCAGACTGTTATCAGTTTGGTTTGGTTTGGGTTTACATAAAAACAAGTTGGGTATGGCTGGGTGTGGGTCTAAATGGTTTGGTCGCTAACAGTTGCAAATCCTGGTTTAGAACCGGTTCTTGAAGTGGGTGTATGCACGCGACGTGACGTGGCTGGTCACACATGTATGTACGCAACGCGACGCGTCTGGATACATACGTATTGGGCTGCTACTATGGATCAATTAAGCTACTAGCTAGCTTGCTTGTTTCTTGGTTAGCTTTGTACATACAGCAGATTGATTTGGTTTCAACCCAAAACTAAGAACTAGGTTAAACCCATAGTTTGAATAGTGGTTTGGTTTTGGTTGAGGTGGACAGGGCGTACGGTTTGGTTTGGTTTTGGTTCTGCGTGATAATTGGAGGTGTGGTTTAGTTCTGATTCAAACTCCGCGTTGACTGGTTATGGTTTAGGTTTGGTTGAGTTGTATAACCATTGCCAGGTTTAGTCACATTACATCTAGCAACCTCGGGTTCGCAAATCAAGAAAAACAGGCAAAACTTAGAAATGGAAGTTCTGGGAACATGGTTCTATATCCTTGCAGATGACTCATGATAGCAAAACAAAGTGACGCCACAGAATCAAGCCGAGGCGGGCGGACGCACTCCTCTTCCTCTGTTCCTCAATGATGGTGAGCTTGATACCCTTGCCCTTGGGCCAAGGTTTTCGAGTCGACGAGTCGTTCTGGGGTAGTGACTCTTGAATAGTCGACCCTGTAGTTGCGACTAGTCGCGACTCGTCGACGTCGACACGTTGTTGAGTCGACATTTTTTATGACTCATCGACTAGTCGACGGCTAGTCATTCAACTTAAAAACAGTGCCGTAGACAGGCTCACAAACGATGCAGTGTGGCACCTGCTACCGGTGTGTCTCCTGGCGCAAGAGCACCTGCAGAGATTCCACAGCGCAGACGTTGACTTCCCGATGGATCTTGTGTGTGCTCGCCTTGCTGGGCTGCCACCCAGGTGTGGCCACCGCTGGCCAAAACCAGCCCTGGCCCCCTGCCTCCCCCTTCCACAACGTTTGCACATCGATGCTTGAGGTGTGCCCACGGGAGAGAGGAGGTGAGTATGTGAGAGGTTACTGGGTGAGAGGATGGCGTGGTGAGATTGGGAAGTCGCATGAGAGCACAGAACATAAGATTCTAGCAAGAAGAAGACAGCCCGGCTGATTTGGTGTTACCTCCGCATCTGAGGTGAATATTCCTCTGTGTGGAACCACCTCATTGCACTCCACTCCTCCAACCAAACAGCCGGATGGCCCCAAATCTGGAACCAACTCGTTACAATCCACGACATTCTCCAACCAAACACACCTTAGGTGTGATACTAGCTTATGGTTACTAAAAGGAACTGACAAAAATGCAGGCAGGCAGCGAAATCAAGTTGGACTATTAAAGGCAGCAGCAAGAATTATATCTAGGACGATGATCAACGAGTAACACAGTAGCCACCGTATTTCCAGCCATATTTCTGTGGTTTGTTGGAGCTAACCTTATTGTGACTTGAACAAGGAAGATAAGTCCAAGTTGGGTTCGTGCCAGAAGCTGCCAGCAATAGCTAGCTAGTTGCCTTAGTAGTGAGTAAGAAAGGGCTGCAGCAAGCAGTAGTCAAAGCGAAGTTGGAATTTACCTTAGGTGTCAGAGTTGTACTCTTGTTTTGGTAGAAGATACTGATCATGTGCTAGCTGTATAAGAGTAGTCTAGCTAGGTCGGTTTGAGTAAAGTCTTATATAAGGACATGCGCCCCATGGATGTAAAAAATAAGCATTGGCTGCTAAGTGAAAGAGCAAGGGCATCTGTTGCCCAGAACAACAACTTTCTTGTGTGTGTGTCTCCAGAAAGAAAGAAGAGAGGTTCAGTCTAACAGCCTTAATGGTACCAACAGATTTCGAGGCGCTTTCACTAAGAGCATCTCCAACAGGCGCGCCAAACTAGCGCCGCGCCGCAAAATCCCCCCTTTTAGCGCGCGCGCAACCGGAATAGTTGCTCCAGTGGGCGCGCGAAAACCGCGCGCGCGGCATACGTAGTCTAGCGCGCGGGCCGAAACGCAATCGCGCGCCGCTTATTTGCCCCTCCAGCCGCGACGCCGCCGCCGACCGCGCCGCCCGGCGACCGTTCCGGCGCTTCCCCGGTCTATCCCCGCCCCGCGCGCGCTTTCTCCGGCCCCCCTCTAGTCCCGACGCCCCGCGCGCGTGCTAGTCCTCCGACGAACAGCGCCCGCGCGCTCGCTGCCGCTCGGCGCCCGCAAGGTGTTCGACAAAACGCCTAGAAGGTATGTATTGCTCAAAAGCCATGAATTTCGTGCATGTTGATTGTAGTTTTGTATTTATAGCATAGTATTCAACATTGTAGATGAGTTCGTCGTATGATTCTTCCGATGAAGAATTTGATATGGAAGAGGAGGATCTTGCAATGATCCTAGCTATGCATATTAATAAAAAACTGAATAAAAAACTGAAGCACGGTGGTTCGGTTATGGGTCGTAAAAAATTTGGAGGGATAGGATCGATGCCCACAACAAATTGATCAGGCATTATTTTGCGGAGAATCCCACATACCCCGAGTCGTATTTTCGTCGCCGGTTTAGGATGAGCACCGAGTTGTTCAGGCGCATTGCAAAGAAACTAGCGAGCCATGACCGCTTTTTTCAGCAAAGGAGGAATGCCGCCGGAGAGCTCGGGCATAGCACCTTTCAGAAGGTGGCAGCCGCTTTGCGTATGTTGGCATACGGTATACCGGCTGATCTAGTTGATGATCACTTGGCTACGGGTGAGAGCCAAGCCATCATGTGTGTCAAGCGCTTCGCAGTCGGAATTGTGCAGGTGTTTGGCGAGGAGTATTTGAGATCTCCCAACGCTGAAGACGTCGCAAGGCTTTTAGCGATGAACAAAGCTCGCGGTTTTCCTGGCATGCTTGGCTCAATAGATTGCATGCATTGGACTTGGAAAATTGTCCAAAGGCATGGCATGGGCAATTCCACGGCCAAAAAAAGGGTTCCACTATAATCCTTGAAGCGGTGGCCGATCAAGAGACTTGGATTTGGCATGCATTCTTTGGAATGCCTGGATCTTTGAATGACATCAATGTTATCAACCGGTCAGCACTGATGAGTAAGATTGCAAATGGGGAGTTGCCACCGGTGCAGTTTGTAGCAAATGGCCGTACATACAACTATGGCTTTTATCTAGCGGATGGCATCTATCCAAAATGGCAAACCTTTGTCAAGCCGTTGAAAAAGCCAGAAGGTAAGAAAAATCTTGATTTCCACAATGCTCAGGCGGCGGCTAGAAAAGATGTGGAGAGAGCTTTTGGGATTTTGCAAGCCCAATTTGCTATTGTGAGAGGACCGGCTAGATTTTGGGATCAGAAGATGCTTTGGTACATAATGCACGCTTGTGATCATGCACAACATGATCATCGAGAATGAGCGTGGCCAAGATGTAGACTACTCTCAGTATGAGCTCTTGAGACATCCCGTGCGAGTGCGACGAAGGGCTGAAAGGGTGGCCCGTTTTGTTGCCTCCTATCATGCCATTCGACGTCCCACAGCGCATAATGATCTTCAGAAGGATCTCATTGAGGAGTGGTGGGCATGGAATGGACGACAAAGAGCATCATGATTTGTGCGTTCGTTTATTGTATTGTTGAACTATTTGTTGTGTTTAATTGCACTATTTGTTGTATTGAACGATAAAAACTGTTTGTTTGAGTTGTAATAAACGAAATTGATCTATTTATTTTTGTTTGTTTTGATCTTTTTGCTTCTGTTTTCGAATGCATATGTTGTTTGTGCGAGTCGTGCGCGCTGCATTTTGGCGCGCTGCTGGAGCGGCGCACGCGCTGCATTTTAGCGCGGCTGCTGGAGCCAGCGCTGCGCGCCGCGCCAAACCAGGCGATGCGCGCGCGGCATATCTGTTTTTTGCGCGCGGCGCGACCGGCGCCTGTTGGAGATGCTCTAAGAAACTAAGGGCTCGCAATAATTGCACAGAGCTACAATGAGGTAATAAAAAATAGGTCCTGTCCCCAAAAAAAAACATTCCATCACAATGGAGATAACATCATACTTATCTAAGTACACATGTCCAACTGAATGCTAATGGTGACATCAGTTCCCTGGACATTTTGTAGTTCAGTATAATCCGTACACTTGGAGGCGGAAATCAAGTTCAACTCTCATAACCAGATCATCTTCTAACAAGCTGCATTTAGTATGAAAATATACTGACAATAATCCAACACACACTAGATCACAGATTTACACAGGCACTACCGCACAGAACTATTTCTTCATTCAAAAAACAAGCAAGTCAACAAACAAAAATAGCAGACATCAAGCATTACCTTGTTTCTATTCATCAGCCCACTGCTAGTGCAAATGGGAGTGCCAGGAGATTGGAACATGCTTGCATTCTTCATGTTCTCAGCACAGTGACCAAAAGTATCATTAAGAATAGCCAGACAAGCTTCCCGATACACAGATGATGATATATCAGATACATGTAGTGCCAATGCTTGTATCTTTAGTAACCACGCCCTCTGAAACCAACAAACTACAGTTTAATAACACAACAAATATACCAACAAGACTAAAATAGCAGTCAACCACCAAAACCAATAATATCCTGAAAATCAGCCATTTGGTTTCGCAGCTGATATATGATTGCTAAGTAGCAAAACAAGATCTCCAATAATCCAGTTGTTTTCCCATATCCCATCCGATAAAAGAATTGTGCTGTCAAATCACTAGCACTTTTCAGTTATTGCAAAGTATTAGCAGTTCGGTAGTGTCCAAGTAGTTGCACAAATGCAACAAATTACCTGAAATGGAGAATACCTGAAGGTTGCTATTAAACTACCTAGCATGTCCCTAACTTACTGTTTTCAGATTGTGCTTCCTACATTTCATGACAAACTATAATTTTATATTCATATATATATATATATATATATATATATATATAAAGAATAATTCAATGGAAGATTTAATCGCTCAATGGATTGACATCAAGTTTTTACCTAGATTGGTTCTCAGTTTTGTTAACTATTCAAAAAGGACTTTTAAAGATTGATGATCGAGAAAGATTTTTTCTACAAAGAAATCAAGAAAGATCGATGTGTAGAGATTTTATACCTCATGGAGCATGCTGATGCGAAGAGCTTGATTATTGTTCCTTTTGGGAAGTGGTGAAACACCGATGGTCCCAACATGCTGAAATCAGTAGGCAAGAAAACTATGAGTTTCAATTTAAGCATTTAACTATGTTGATCGAACAGTAGAAAACAAGAAACGAGAACCTTTGAAAAGAACTGGTACTTCGTTGTACTCAGGAGATCCATGACAGGTCCACAAGTTAAAGGATCAAGACATGACTCGTACATCAGCTGAATTCAGACAAGGCAAATGATTTTTTTTGTGCAAAAAGGCAAAAATTGTAAAATAAGATTATCTGATTTCTGTCAACTCAGAAAACAAACCTGAAAACTGAACTCGTGAAGTAAAGCATTTATATCTGGCTTTGTCACCTTTTCGAGATTGTCAAGGATTATCTTTAAACAACTGTAGTACAATGATAGTCAGTTCATCAAGAAAGTACATCACTATATGTAAGCATGTGGCATGAATTTAACCTGTAGTGGGATTTTGGTTTTAGAACAGTTCGTTCTATAGGTCCATTGACATCAAATCTTAGGAGTAAATGTGTAATGTTGGGAGCTGGACGACAAATATTGTCAATAAGTAGCTGCATGAAACATGTCTAGCAGAGTTAAAAATGACAGGTATATTAAGTAGTCCGTAAGAGAAACTCAAAGAAAGCTACAAATAGCAACCTGCAGTATTAGAACACCGACGTCATCTTTTGTGTTCTCTATGACCTGGAAATCGTCAAAACGGAACTCCAAGCAAGCAGCGTAATCCTCAATTACAGATTTAGCAACATCTTCTTTCAGAAGCAACTGTACAAGCCCAACTATTCTAGAACTGTCATGGAAAGAAACTAGTAAACACATTGGCAATTTGCATATTTCTCTTCAGTAAATTGTAGATTATAGGGAACGAAATGCAGTACAAGCCCAACTATTCTAGAACGGTCATGGGAAGAAATTAGTAAGCACATTGGCAATTTGCATATTTCTCTTCAGTAAATTGTAGATGTTGATAGGAAATGAAATGTAGTCTCCAACATATAGCAAGCTGAAACAGGCAGCCGGAAGCAAAAAAAATGCAAGTAATATGGATTCCCAAGTGAAAATTTCCAGAAAATACTTCTATCAAAATATTAGAGAAAATCCATACCTCAGGATGCCCATAATTTTTATTGAACACTGCTGAATTTGAGGAAGATAATCATATCGAACAAACTCTAGCAAAGATATAATTTGTCTATGATTTTGAGATAATATAATGTCCAAGGGCTGCATAATTCAAAGGAAAAAAACAATCAGATAGAGAGAGGAATGACCAACAAAAACTAGAAAATGACATAAGAAAGAATAAAAACCTGGTAGAGTGGACGGAAAACATCAGCAAGAACCACATCTCTCTCCATTACGAGAATAAATATTTCAAGTGAAAGATGGACAGCTTTCTCCAGAAGAATCCCGTAAGTTTGGGTAGTCCGTTCATTAATAAGAGTGTCAACACCCATTAGTATGATGTTCATAATATTGCGGAATGCAACCTTCCCACACATGAAATCCTGCACATATGAAGGTTGTTGTGTACAAGTTCATGAAAAATCTTTAGATCTTTGAAACAATGTCATCAGAGATACACCATAAAGCATAAGCAGCAATCAGCTACTGGAGCAAAGAACATGAGTATATTATATAAATTCAAGAGCACAGAATGTATACTCATCTGCTTTAAACCTTTGTTTTGTTGAGAAATATGCAGTCAAGAAAATAAATCTGTACACTGTAATTGACATTGATAAGCATGAGAATTAACAAATTAAATCAGATAGTATTTCCTGAAAAGAGTTTTCTCTCAGATCATTGCTAAGATGCACGACATACGAAAAGAAAGCTGACAGCAAGCCTGATGACAAGTGCCAGAGACTATCTTCCGGCCTTCAATTTCTAAACACGGTAGAGGAAGATCTTTGTTTTTTTTTGTACTTTTAGTAGGGTCTCAAGAAAGTTATCAGCCACTATAATCAAGAAAACTATGCAATACAGCATAATGCCAGATGACCCTTGACCAAAATAAAGTGAAAGGCTACTACAGAAATATAATAGGACATACTACTGTAGATCAGTGCATTGGGCAATGAGTAAGGACAAAAGTTACACACCGTTCACAAGGGATCCAAACGGCGAAAAAGTTGTGATGAACTCCCAGGTACAATACTGACATGTAAATTATATAAGATCTAAGGGCAAAAAAAATGGACATACTTTCACAAGTTCTAGCACCGGGAGCTGTTTCTCGACTGAGGCATTTGATGTTGAAGGCCCAGACGTGTTAAAAGCAGCATAAATATCATCATCCTTTATGTCGTACATGCGCAAAACCCTGGATTCGAACAATAGCCAACTTATTTGAAGAGCATAATAATTGCATTGTGTAGCAGAATAACTTCAGTATAAAAGAAACTTCCATCAACAATAAAACTGCTGAATTCTCTCACTAAGGAAGATATTTCCCACTGGCTAGGATAACATAGAGGAGTTATTTCCCACTTGCATATAGTTGGTCTTTCAATACAATATAAATACGCCTCTCCCGACTGTTCGCAAATAAACAAAATATACATAAAGAGAGAGATATAAATCATTATACTCACATATGAAAGTGCTCCAAGCAGGCCAGTGCTAATTCCCACTTTTCCCGAGGGTCAGCATAGGCTCTTTGGGGAAAAGGCCCAAAGACATCCTCATATACAAATTTAAAGATACCCATGAACCTAGAAGGAAAAGATATTACTATCCAAAATGTTTTAAGTACAGAATAGATGATGATGATGATGATGATGATAACTTACCTCCGGCCTTTGTCACTTATGTTTCTTTCTTCTGCAATGAGAGCATTGACCAAGTTGAGAAATGATATGGTTGATGGATAACTCTCCCTCCTTGCTTCAACTTCATTCAACTCAAACCTCATGTCATAGACCTATGAAAAATACTTTCATCAACAATGAAAAACATTAACCGAGCTACTTACACCTAGTATTATATACTCCCTCCGTCCGAGAATACTTGTCATCAAAATGAATAAAAAGAGATGTATCTAGAACTAAAATACATCTAGATACATCCCCTTTTATCCATTTTGATGACAAGTATTTCCGGACGGAGGGAGTAGGAAATTAGTAAGAACTCCATTTTACCCCCTCAAGTTCTCAATTCATGCCCAACAATAAAGGGCAGCCCGGTGCATGTAGCTACCTCTTGCGCAGGGTCCGGGGAAGGGTCCGACCACTTTGGGTCTATTCTACGCAGTCTTTCCCTACATTTCTGCAAGAGGCTGTTTCCAGGACTCAAACCCGTGACCTCCTGGTCACAATCCAGAAACAAAACCAGGTGTTCGACACCCTAAGACTATCAAAACTGGTGCAAAATCACTTGTAGGCTGGTCATTGGCTCATTGCCATGTTGGCAGCTACACAACTGGTACTTTGCTGAGCTCCTCTCCTTTGGTGTACCTCTTCTATTCACCAATTTGGGCTTGCCAGTGACCAGAAAAGTGCCACCTCACTTTCTGTATCAGACCAGCGTACTAGACTCAGTGACTTGACTAGGTTAGCTAGCCGGCGAGTTGAACTCCAAGTTGTTGACTTGGCTTGGAGAAGAGAGGAAAGATGAAATGTAAGGGGGAAAGGAAGGGAGCAGTGGTGGCAGTGTTAACAGCTCCAACACATAGGTCATCATCCCCCCTGCATACGTACAGAAGGAGGTGAGCATGCTCACGGCCACAACAAGAGCAAATGGAGGTAACGGATACATGTGTGGTTCCGTTGCCTAGCTTTACTTTTGGCAAAAGAAAAAAATTAGACGACTAATCATCGATTAATCCACCGGTCAGAGAAGCAGCCTCGACTTGGGCTCGACTCGACTTGCGGTCCTGGTTGCGCAACTGGGTGACTAATCATCGATTAGGCGCTGTTAATCGGAGATTCCTGGTTATCCCACTTGAGGAGGCACTGGACCAGGAGGAACCCACGCCGTCAAGCTGCTGCTGCGCCCCCGCCGCACCCCCCACTGCAGCAGCAAGAGAGGAGGGCGGTGGCAAAAGAGCTAAGGGAGTTGAGACGTGAGAGATCCATCTTATGGAAGTGAGGACTGAGCAGTGGCGGCTTGGTCACAGTTTCTCACGGAGTTAGAGCAGAGAGAGATAGGGGCTTGAGTTGACGGTGCAGATTAATAGTTGTAGCATCCAGTGGGTCTTGACATTGGGAGAGGAAATGGGACTAGCTGGGCTGGCCCAACAACTAACGGTCATCCTCCCTATTTTTCGTATTTGTTGTTATTAGGTATGGTATTTGTAGGATATAGTAGTATCGACTAGTAAACGATCAGTCATGATTAATCTTAGCTAGTCTCGACCAATCCACAAGCCGGTACCCCCACGAACTCCACTTGACTTTACGACTTGTAATCTTTGCTTTTGGCAAAGTGAGGTAGGACTTCCTTAATTCCTTGCTTTTGAGGAAGAAACAAATTGATCACCTCCACTAACAGTGATTGCATTGCCCACTTGCAAGTAGCAAGGGTAGTCAAAGGACGCAAATATGCCTCAAAATAACCAAAAATATGCACTAGCATGCTAAACAACAGCAATATGAACAAGCAAAAATGTAATTACCAAGAACTACAGTCCATTTAAGTATATTATATCTTATATTCTTAACATACAGGACAGAGAATAGGAATAATTTATTTTCCTTCACTTTGTATTGCTTTACAACAAGTTAGAACTCAAGTCGCTGAGTAGCAAATATAACCCATGTGAGGTAAACATGAGTAATTTCAAAGTGAACTTTGGGGGTACCTGTGTTGCCGCATGCTGCCCAGGTGGTACCGTAACCACCGGAAGATCATATTGTTCAAGATAACTCCAAACAGCATCTTTCAACTGGGGTGAAACTTTGACAAATGCAGTGATTGAATTCCGCAAAGCCCCCTGGACATGAATTAGCACAAATTATGAAAAGCAACAACAAAAAAAGATGCCAAAGGTACACATGTAGGCATAAAAAAACATGTACCTTCAAATACGGGGGCACATTTTCATAGCTTAGAAGCTTAAACAAAGGTTCAATGTCAGGGAACCATTTTCTTCTTTCAGATGGATTTCCATTTTCCACCACCTACAGTATGTTGACAATTTCCAAAAAAACCGGAAGTGAGTATTCCTTCGTAACCAAAAAACATATTCCCTCCGTTCCAAAATAGATGACCCAACTTGGTACTAACTTTGTACTAAAGTTAGTACAAAGTTGAGTCATCTATTTTGGAACGGAGGGAGTACTTTTTTAGGCAAGCCACAAATAGCTCCTTGCTTCAGAAAGAACATATCTAAGAAGCAGACTGAGACAACAGAAACAGATTAATTGAGAAACGGATGCATGTGCTGATGTGCACAAGTAATAAAAGCAGCATGAATTTAAATATTAATACATCATTGGCAAAAATAAACAAGCCTATAGAAAAGACAGTCTAGCTTAAATACAACATATACAGAGAGGAACATCAGGCGAAGAACAACTCGGACCATGATAGGCAGCAGGGATCAGTGAGATAACTTAGAACTAAGACAAATGTTTTATTAGCCTTGTTGAAAATCCTACTATTTCGGAATGCCGGTAATAACATAAACAAGGGAAGTAGTTAAAAGGTTAGAACAGATTGAATTTGCTAACATATAATCTTACTATGATTTCTCAACTTCACTAGAAAAATATACGCTTGACAACATTTGTCCAAAACTAGAGAATTACAGCATGTATAACATGTCAGGGGAGCTAATACTGAAAAAATATAAATTTGAAAATTTCCAACTATGGAAGATGATATAAGGCACAAGAATAAGAGCAGCCGAAATTGCAAACCTTCTGAAGGACAGCTAAATACGCAACAAGTGCCTGTGCATCTCCCTCTGGAAAATCAGGCAACATGCTTGTGGAAGATTGTAGGGATTTCTTAAACTTCTCTTCGTAAATAGATAAGCAATCAAACAAAGTGTTCCATCCAACTGAGCGGTAAATCTTTCCCTGGAGCAATTCGTATACCTTGGCGGCACCAACGTCACTGGAAGCCTGAAAGTCCAAATAGTTCAGTCGGAGCACAAGATGGAATATTCAACAGATCAGTAAACATTTTGCATACCAAAGTACTTAGAAGTCCAAGGAAGGCCACGAGGGTTTGTGTATTGGTGTGATCTTCGCCTGCATATACGACAAAGGTCCACAGTTCCTCGTTTCCATGCACTAGCTCAGGCTCTTTCTGATGAGAACACAAAAGGATAGAGTAATCACAGAAACAAAGTTATCAAAACTCAGCTTATAAAGCAACGAAAATTATCATGTGAGCACTTTTTTTAAACGTAAATGTGAGCATACTTGGAGGTCCTTTTACTGACAACAATTAAAAAGTACATAGAAAGAGATAATAAAGGCAGTGAAGTTTCTTTAATGTAAAACAGGAATTCTATGTTAAGGTCAAGCAATTGATACAAAAACATTCATACAATTGTCACAAAGGCAATGGCTGGTGGCAGTTGCTAGATGAAACTGGTCAAGAAGAGGTTTGCTGAAGCCTAAACCTAAACTCAACTTCGAGAAAACATTGATTAATTCAGTCAGTACAAGCAGTGTGTCAACTAGCTTGACCACACTAAATCCAGGTCAAATTACTGCAATTGGCAACAACAAAAACAAATTGCAGATCTTTGAGCATTACAGACATCAATATACACCAGCAGGTATTGAATTGGATGCCTAGGAATCTAGGTGCACCAAACACTTCATATTTGTAGATACAGTTTCCTAACCAATAAAAATAAAGGTTGCATCTAACTAGGAAAGCAAACTGTGGTTTGAGTCAGTATTGCTGGAGTGGATGGAAATATTGACAGAACCATTATCTGTGATTTAAATAGTATGCCAAATCTGTGCAAAAAAATCCCAAAAACATGCACATCATACATAAATAGTTTCATAGCTTTAGCAAAGAAACCGAAATCACACATCATATCGTATGGTGCACAGGATAGTTAATGACTCCTGTGTCTTTAGGAAACACTAAAGTACTATAGCTAATTATACAAATTATCATAAAACCAAGAAGACAAGGTTAAACACCATGACATCACGCTACCTCATGTACATTTTCAGGTCCATACATTTGACTGGAAGAACGTATAAATGAATGAAGCAATACCTGATAGATTTCTCCAACTAGTTCCAGTAGGGATACAAAAGGCTGGTTAGTAGGCTGACCAATCTGCTCCCCACTTATATTAGGATCTTCTCTATGATCCCATGGTAGAGAGTATGGGCTGAGAGCATTCATTGCTTTTTCCTTGATTTCTTTTATCTGTTAAAGAAGACAATGTTATTGTTTTCTTTTCCTTTTTCTGTAACAAGAGTGACTAAAGGTTCTTAGCACGTTATAAGCATTGTATAACAGTTACTAAATAATGATCACATTTGGTTGTAACAAAGAAATTAGAAATCATGTTGTGGCAAGTGTCAACATACATTGAGGAACTATTCTAACCTTATCTCTAGAAGTCGGATGGGAGAGAAAGCACATCATCAACTTGTGCGCATAGCCAGTGTACATGTAAACAATGTCATCATCGTCATTCTGCGTCAAATGGAAAGAAACAGTGATATATTACCTCCATATCAAAAACTATTCTTACACAACAAATTTGACCAATAATATCAAAAAATGAAGATGGCCAAAAGAGATGTTGATCTCACTTTGCATGTGCACAATGGCCCAAATCTACATACTTCTGCATGTGTTGTGGTCAGATTTGGCCAAATTTTGATATGAAAATGGTAGCATTGTATCGACAAAATATTAACCATTACTTGGCATCTAATGATAACCTCAGCTGTCCATATTACAAGTATTCATGAACAATAAAACAGCAAATAATATAGATGATTTGTTCACCAAGGCGCTAAGCAACAGAGCAGCGCCTAATCAGCTCAAAGTTCTAAATGGTGCGAGGTGCTGGTCGGGCAGCAGAGGGCTAACTAGCGCCCAGCTCACCTAGGTGGCCAACTAGCTAAGGGGACTCGAGTGCAGGAGGGGAAGAGAGAATGGCTGTCATCAAGATCAAGGCAGCAATGTGCCCTTAACTGCCATGGTGTCGAGCTCTTTCTCATCATGCCGTGGCTCTGTGTGTGCAGCTGAAAACCCTAAGTGTCCGTTTGCATATTGAAATTGAATTGGTCTACTGAAACCAGAGTACCAGTTCGATTCATGTGAAAATGGGAGCATCCCATACTTCGATATTATTTTATTGCGGTTCAGGAATATTATCATGGAAATGAAATCACAGCCTGGTTCCATTTTCTGTTTTCTTGCTGGCTATCCATATATAAGCCTAGAAACTCATGCCACTCTTCCTCTTCTCATCTTCCCCTTGCCCAATTCCATCCATGGCCATTGCTTCCCTAGCATCTTGAGTTGCGACTCTACCAACATGACCGAACTCTGGTAAACTCACCCTGCACACAATAGAGATTGAGAACTTTTTCCTCCAGATGTAACCTCAAGAGATGGAGACGGCAAGGTAAGGGGAGGTGCAGATCTTGAGCTCACCAGATAATATGCAGGAGACTCAGATTCGGATGACAGAATCTGCACCCATCTGCTTAATCGGCAAAGACAAAGAGGATGAGGTGGCACCTGTGACGGGGAAGAAGAGGGAGCACCGACAATGGGAAAGAAGAGGTTGTGGGCCAGCAATGGGGAAGAAGAGGATCAGGTGTCTGCAGCGTGTCACAGGAGCTTGGTGGCAGTGGTGATGGGTCGACATGAGTTACTGAAGGAAATGAGAGGTGGCTGTTTCCAAACGATACAGAGTGTCAAGCTCGCTATTGGTCCTAGTTGTTCAGCACAGCCTGTCGAATTGGGCTCGAAATCCGGTCCTGGCCCTGCCCATCCGAACAGCAGATATGGATGCGACACAACTCCAATTGCCAAATTCTCAGCTCAATTCCAGCATCCACATGGGGTGTACGGGCAAGTGTAACATCTCTCTCCTCTCGATCTCTACTTTCGTCACATATTCTTCAAAATTCCTGCATTTTTAGTGGTGCATCAAACACATATTTTGCATATTTTAATATTTTCTTTAACGCCAGTTTCTGCAGAACAGTACAAATGAACTGGACAGCATGACACTAAGGCCCCGTTCGGATGTCTCTTAGCTTCATCAAATCCACGACTCCGGCTTCATGCGCCAGCTTCCCGTGAGGAGCTGTGTCCGTTCAGGAGGATGTGGTCAGCTTCTCCCCACACTGCATGGGCTGTGGATGGTCTGCAGGCAGATAGCCAGTTAGGGAAGGCAGATGGAGACATGGGCTACAGGCCCAATTTGGGGTGAAAGGCATGGATGGCTGTGATGCATCCACCTCGCCATATCCAGTGGCTACTACGTCTTCTTCCACCTCCGTTCGTTGACATGGGGCTTCTATGGTTCCTCCAAATGTGTGCCAGCGGCAAGCCTCACTACAGCACGCCTCCTCCTGTAGGAGAGGAAGGCGACTGGGATCCGGACAGCCTGGGACGACGACTTCAGGTGAGCTCGGGGGAGAGGAGAACGACAGCGGGCAATGGGGGTGGCGGCTGCCTAGGGTTAGCGCGAGAGGAGAGGCGCTGGCCTCGGTCTGACTGGGCAAGGTCGAGGGTGCCTTCTAGCAAGATGAGACGGTACACACAACTTCGGGAGGGCACTCACACATAATTTCGAGCAAGTCCGCGCTTCCTCTTTTGGCGAAGCTGGGCAAACGCAGCTCCACGAAATGACACTGAAAGAGGCATGGGCTTCACGGAGCTGCAGCATTCGGGCCAGCACCACGCGCAGATTTGGTTAAGCGCGGAGCCAGAGAGGATCCGAACAGGCCCTAAGTTCCCATATTTTTCTAAGTCATGTGTTTTATATGTCTAGCATTCTAAATGGCCCTAAGGTGACACAGTTGTACAAATACAAATACTGAATGAGAAACATTTATATTCTTATGTACAAAACAAGCTTGCTGTGCTCAAACAGTGGTGGTCATATGGTTAATTGGGTATACCATTACCAAATCAGAATACCAGATGGCCTCAAGAGTGCAGAGTTGCCATACCTGGTAAGCAGCTGCTTGCATAACCCGCTCCCGTAAAAATTTAAAAGCATTCAGGCAACAGATAATATCCAGACATGACCAAATATCAGTCACAGCTCTGGAGGAAGCATTAATGACTGAGTCTCTTGCGCTATTTCGATCTTGTGTTAACATCAAAAGAACAGTCCATGCAAGCCGCACAACACCAACAAATCCTTCAGCAGTTGTATCGTTACATGTCTTCATCACCTGGCATGACGACAATCCCAGCTTGCAATGAGCATAAATTTTGCTATATGTTCCAACATAGATTAGTTTAATATGTAAATATAAGTATATTTTAAAAAAGCTTACTAGTTCATGAAATTCATGTCTGAACGAGGAATCAGACGATGGCAAAGATGTTTTCTCATGGGAATTACTTAGGGCGTCAGAAACAAAAGTTATTACAAGAGAGAATAGAACGCCATAGGTGATCTGCAAAGGTAAATGATAGTTATGCATTGCATCACAAGTTGAGAACACAAACAATTAAAAATTGCACAAATATCATGTCTACAAATGTCAAAGTAACTAATTAAAACTTCAAACCTGAAGCTCAACAGTAGAATTTTCATTTACTTCAGCAGCGCAGTCTTTTAATATTGAAAATGTATCCTTAACCTCCTTGGGACCTACATGAAGTTGCAGATCATTAGTGGTGGTTCGCTTTAACTTGAAGTGAACAGAAGGATAAACCTACATTTCCAGTCCAGGAAGGCTAATGAATAACAATGATTCATTTCCCTCAGAAAGAATAACAACTTAAGTCATCGCGCAAGCGTATCAGAAGATCATAGCAGGTGATATGGAAAATTCAAATTCATATTGCATTTAACTCACCCATTAGTTTGATAAGTGCAGAAAGAGCAAGGCAGTGACTCAAACTTAATCTCTCTCGGGAGACAATGGCACGCCTCTCGACAAGAGCTCCTCTGAAATCAAGCACATAGCACTCAGAGCTTGGTCGGCCAATACCAGATGGTTCTTCCCGGTTAAGCTCCTTTATGGGGAAAGAGATCAAACTGTCAGTGGCCGTTTTTCAATAGAGTGAAAGAGAGATGCATCATAGAAATTAAAGAGAAATGACACCTGTACTAATGCATCATCCTGGAATGAATTGTTCAATACGCTACTCCTATTATTCAAACTTCAAAGATAAACGGTGCTTTGGATATGGCAGCCCGTGATATGTTAAGACAATCACTTTCTGTAATAGTAATGTATTGACAAAATAATGTAAATATCTATAGTATGGAAGTACTTCTGGTGGTAAATCAAATGGTACTAGTTCGCAGTGTCAAATTAGATGGCTCTTTATTTGTGGACACGGTATGAGAAAACTGGCTACACGTTTTCAAATGTAATATATATTTTTTAACAGAGTAGACACTAAGATATGACTTTTATGGTCTGACTAGGAATACAACTACAAAAATTTGAAGGGGGCAATGCCAGCAACAGCAACAGCAACAGGGCCAGGTTATGGTGAAGTTGATGCATAAGCCCCCTCCTATTGTCCACTATTTTAGTTGATTTTAAATTAATCTTGAAGCTTGAGCTCAGCGAGAGCAAACTCCAACTCCTCATAGGAGGAGGGGGGAGGTACACAAAATCAGCAATTCAGCATATGAAGCCTGTGTTCATTTTTTGCCACTGGAGACATATGTATGTTCCAAAAAAAATAGAAAGAACCTGTAGATGTGTGTGTACTTTATGTTGCCTGCAAATTTTCATGAAAAAAATTGTGTGCCCTGTGCATAAAAAGGCAGAAAAGCTAGCAACTTTGCGACTAAATTCAGTTACCTCACATGATTGTAATATAATATATGTCAATATTACTTGGTATTTAAAATGTGAAGGATGCAGCATATGGCATATTCAAGTTCCATAAAGTCCAACCTTTACAAGGGTGATTATCCGCTGTCGGAGACCGTCGCTAAAAAGAGCCTCCATTTGATTTTGGATTTCGTACATCAGATCAGCATCAAGTCCTTGGTCAAGTACAACAGACTACAGAAGATAAAGAAAACCAATGAAAGCGCCCTTTAATCTCAAATTCCGATGTAGCTAGGATGAACTCGATTGGTAGACTACCCGCAACAAAATGTACAGAGAAGTTATCAGATCTCTCCTCTCCATGTACCAAAGGCCAGCTGCAAGCCTATATATTTCCAGTGGCTCCCGGCCATATAGAACCCACTACAAATCACAACAAGGCATGCATGTAAGGTAAATGGTCAAATACAAACATAGATAACATGTGGACATAAAGTAAACTTTAGTTCTGCAAATTGTACCTCTCTGTTGGCAGAAACTAGCAAGCGAACACACTCAATTTCATTAAGATTGAGTTCATCACTCAGCTTAAGGGCCTGAAAAAATCATAGATGCAAATCTTAGCATCAACAAAGCTACCAAAAAGGATGCCAGGAGCCATACTACAAACTGAATGTAAAGAATCGTAAGTATAATTAGAAGGTATGAAATTACAGGACACGTGAACAACAGTTTTCTATGGTACAATAGGCACCTTGAGCTAAGACGATTGTACACGATCTCAATTGAGCGCCATAAGCCAAATTCACAACGCGTAGGTTTAAAAAATTGTGCATGGCCTACCAAAAGTAGACCCGTCTGTTCATGCAACATTGTTGAATAAGCTACTTAGCACCACAATCACCACCTGAGAAAACATCAATCCAACCCGTCCTTACAAAATCCCAACAAAATCCGTGCATTTGCAATCACTAATCCCACTCAGTTATCTACCACAGTCCACAGACTAATCAAAGTTACAAGGAATCAAGAGCTAACTGTAGTAAGGTGTCATCTCTATTCGTGAGCTCCAATTAACAGCACAAAATGTCACACAGTGATCAACATAAGCAGCATATATAACAAATTATGGAATTTGCACACGCTCCTTGCATGTCTCGAACCAATATATCGGGACTGAGGGGGGAAACTTACAGTCTGCACGTCGGTGTCATCGAGCGTGATTGGTGGCATGTCCGAGAGCCGAACCTCCTTGGCCTCCACCTGAGTTCGATCGGACGCCTTTGGCACCTGCACGCGCGCACACGGCAGAGACACCAAAGCCAAGCCGAATCAAACCGAGCTCACACCAGACTAATAATTATACAACGAGGAGGGCACAGGACGAACCGGGTAAGAGAGGAGCGTGCGGAATGCGGGGGCGGCATCGCGGACGGCGTGGAGGAGCTCCACGCGCTGCGCCGGCGACGCCGGTGCGGGACCGAGCAGCGCCGCCTCGACGACGGCCAGGAGTTCGCGCGGCGGTGGCGGCGCCATGGCCGGTGAGCTCTCCCGTCGTAACCCTATAAATCGGCGGTGGCCGGCGGAATGGGAGGGGGGCGGATTAAACCCTAGGGGAGCTCGAGGCGGGCTTCTGGGTTTTGGAGTCGGGAGTTTTGGGCTGCTTATTAGGGCATCTCCAGCCGTTGGCCCTCACGGGCGCCTAAAATCGCCGTCTGAGAATGAGCCGGCGCAAAAATTAGGCCTGAGGATGAGTTGGTCCTCAGCCGCCGGTCTCAGGGCCGTCCCAGACACGTTTTAAAATAAAAGAAGTTCGGCGAAGTTTGGCTTAAACACGATAAAATTCGGCCAAACACGATAAATTTCGGCCAAACACGATAAATTTCGGCACATTTCGACGAAGTTCACGGATTTTCATTACATAGCACATATACATAAACTAATTTAAAGGAAAAACTGGCTGAAGTCGCCGCCGTCGCCGTCATCGTCGTCGTCGGCCTTCTCTTCCTTAACGCGGGCGCCCCTGCTGGACCCCTGCTCGGCGTCGCTGTGGCGGACTGGTGGCGGCGCATCGTCGTCGTCGTCGCCGCCTTCGTTGCGGCCGCGTCGACGCTCCGCGAAACGAAGCAGGGCGGCGCACTGGCGCTCCTTCGCCTTCTCCAGACGCTTCTTCTCCATCGCTATGGAGTCCCTGCGCGCCCATTCCAGGGCCGCGTCGTCGAGCTCCGTCGTCACCGGCGCGAGCCCCGACTCCGTCTTCACCGGCCGAGCCCCGGCTCCCTCTTTGGCTTGACGAAGCGCGGAGGAGGAGCCGACGAGTAGGCGCGCCGGCCGCCCTCGTTGATGACGATGCCGGCGCTGCGAGTGCGCCGACCGAGCGGCGTCTCCGCCGCGGGCTCGGCCTTGACGCCGGGCAGTGCCGGAGGAGTGCGATGAAGATCGGGAGGAGGAAGAAGAGGAGGAGGACCCGAACCTCCTTGGCGCCCATGGCCCGGCGCGTCGGTGCTGCGCCGGGGCGGCCGCCCTCGCCGGGTACGCCAACGGCGGGTCGTTGCCGTCCTCGAGGTACGTCAACACGCCCTCGAGTGTGCAGCCGGGGACGCCCCACCACAGGTGGCGCCCCTCGCTATTCTGTCGGCCACCAACCACCGGCGCGCCGTTGATGGACGTCAAGCGCTGCTGCTGGCGGCGCTCGAAATACGCCGCCCAAGCCGCGTGGTTGTCGGCGGCGTACTGGGGGAGGGAGAGTTGGGCGTCGGTGAGGGAGGTGCGCACGACCTCGACTTCCTCGGCGAAGTACTTCGGCTTCGCCACGACGTCGGGCAACGGGGGAATGGGCACTCCCCCGGCGCTGAGCCTCCACCCCGTCGGCCCGGCACGCATGTCCGGCGGCGCCGGGATGTTCGCCTGGAACAGGAGCCAGGACTCCTTTTCGCGGAGCGAACGGCGGCCGAAGCCGTTGGCCGCCGCCTCGTCTCCGGGGAAGCGTTCCGCCATGGCGACGGGCTCGGGAGAGGTAGAGAGATAGAGGAAGGGGCTGGGCGGCGGCGCTCGGGAAAGGTAGGGAAAGGGAGGAGCTGGGCGGCGGGGGGGGGGGGGGTGGGGGCTGGTGTGGGCACAGGCGAGTGCAGGCCACCAGCTATATAGCCGAGCCGAGGGAGGGGAGGCGTCGGCGCGCCGTCCCGTGACGCGCCGCCTGTGAGGAATCAATGGCAAGGCTGACCGGCGACGGCCTTGGCATTGATTCCCCGCGGGAACCGAGGCCGTTGGGGGAAGACGAGGCGACGTGTCGCTGACGCGGCGGGCCCGCGACTGTTTCGCGCCAAAACAGTTCGTCCGGACGCCCCCCAGCGCGCCGGGTTCGGCCTGGGTCCGCCGGCGCTGTTTTCGACACGGGCCGGTGAAAATCGGGCTCCTGGAATGCCACACGTTTTTTTGGCGCCGGCGCGGAAAAATCGCCTGAGGAGGCATTTCTGAGACGCGGCTGGAGATGCACTTAGAGCAACTCTGACAATATTACATCCTAATAAACCATTTACTAGAGGGGGCTAGGCGCGCCCGCCGCGTCATTTTTTTTTTAACACGATACACCCGCAAATGCCCATCCAAAACAATAAGGTGCGCTCGTTGGGCTATGCCACATCAGATCGCTAGGAAACAAAAAATGCTTGGAGAAGCGATTGGGTAGGGGCTGGGCTAGATAACACCACCCTCTACTTTTCCCTTCCTCACAAAGCAAACGCACGGGCCATGTTCTCCAGCTCCACACGCAACCACTCCTCCGCGTCGCCGCCGCCTCTGCCTCACCCCGACTCCTTCCGCAGCAATGGCCTACCTCATCTCCCCTCCGCCGATGTGGTGCTAGCCACCACCACCGAGCCCTAGCAGCAAAGGGAGCGGTGGCTTATTCCACGCGTGCAGCGGCGACCCCGGGAGGAGCTCAAGCCGCAGCGATGGTCCACCGCGCCGGCGCCGTCGTCGGTGAGTCCCGGATCCAATCCATGATCTCTCTCTCTCTCTCTCTCTCTCTCACACACACACACACAGAGGGCAGCTGCGGACCCCAAGGTGCGGTGCCGCACCCTACCTGCCGTACAGTCTAATCTCTCCCCCCCCCCCCCCCCCTTACCTCCTACCCTCTCTCTTCAGCTCCTCTATTTTTTTGCACAAATTCTTTTTTGTCTATGCCTAGAAGGTGTTTGATGAAAGTTCAGCAACATCCGAGCATGCTCACCTCCAGTTCGCCAACAACCAGAATTTAAAGAAAACAAGAACATCGAGTGTGCACTACTGATGCCATCATGGAAAACTCACTGCTCTTGTTTAATTTTATTTATGTAGTCAACATTTTGGTCAAATGATTCTCACGTGTTAACAAATTGTACTCACATAAAACTGAGTATTGGTCTAAGGAGCTGGAGGCAAAACAAGAATTAATGTTCCTTTATTTATTTAGAGCTTATGTTCAGATCATTGACATTTGCATATCCCCTATTTGTAGTATCATTTTGTGTCTCGTGTTATGCCTGTAATTAAGTGCAGTCGTGCCTTCTTATAATGCCTTGCACTTTCGGGTGTGTGGATGTCAATGTCTACTATTTGTCAATCACCCATCGAAGTAAGATCATATGATTTTTCTACAGCCCTGATTTTACCTTAGCTAAGATTATATAACCATCAACTTGGTCAAGATTGCTCGTGTGTGTGTCATCTTATGTTTTGTTTCAACGGTCGAATACCCATACGCCATCGAAGTTAGTGCGTGATGTGCCTACTTCTATTAGGAAAGCAGAGAGGATGTGATTGTTTTATTTTTCTAAAATTGGTAATGTGGCAACTAGCATGGCTTCTGCTATGTTGATTTAGATCTTGCTTGGGTACTGGTTACCTTAAGTAATGCTCCCTCCGTCCTAAATAAGTGTCGTGTCTTTAGTTCAAATTTATTAAAATTTAAACTAAAGCCACGACACTTATTTTGGGACGGAGGGAGTAGTTGAAATACATTGCAGAGAGTAAACAGAGCATGCGTATAAAGGTTGGTTAGGTCAACTTTGTTATTGATTTACACAGAATTGAATTTGTTGATATGGTGATAGGGTCTGCCATGTACATGGTTGTTGATTAAATTTTTGTATAAACTTCTACCAATATGTTCTATTATAAACTCACTAATTTATCTGTTAGACCGGCAGTGGAGGAGCAGCAGCGGCCAACGGCAGATCGGCGTGTCATGGGAGCAGACACGGCGGCCGTCACGGGCAGAGCAGAGCGAAGTTGGCATGGCGGCTAGGCGGTTGTCCGGACTGGATCCCGCCATCACCACCAGCCACCGCCTCGTTTGTCCGTGTCCATCTCGGCGAAACCAAGGGTCTGCCTCGTGTCCTGCGAGGTGACACTCCACCGCCACCGCTCTGCTGCTTCCGCCCTACGCTTCGCTCCCTCCGGTGCCATCCTCACCTCCGACAAAAAGGACCTCTTGGACGTCATTGCACATGCTGGCCTCTTCCGACCCCGTGGCCACCGTGATCAGGTTTGGATATGGTTTCATGCCTCTTTATGACCCCATTCATTGCTGTGGCCCAATAACTCTAATTTGGGGATTGCTTGCTGCAGGTAATTGATTTTGTGTTCCTGGGTTCGGGTAAGAAGCTAGTGACCTGCTCCAAGGACAAGGTTATCTGGGTTTGGGACCTCGACACACAACACTGCCTTCAAATTGTAAGGTGTCCATCACATCAAGATATGGTCGATGGATGTTGATTCTAGCGAGAAGTTTTTGATGTCTGTCTCGGCCGATCAAGAGCTGTGGGTGTTCAAAATCAGGCAATCAGCTGAACAGGGTGAAGATTGGAACAAATGGGATGCACTTCAGCATTGATCTATTGTGATTCCTTTTCCCCTTTAATAACGTGTACGTATAGGGTAGTCAAGCGCCACAGGATATCATCCTTTGTTGTGGATGAGAGTGGGATGATCAATCGGATTGCCGGGGTAGTACAACATTGAGTCATTGGCAGTTGGGCTCAACAAGGACAAGGCGTTGTTCACCATAGGGGTATTAGGAACAGAGAAAATACTCACACAAGGCATGGAGCAGCTACAAACTTGTTAATGTTATACACGTCAGCATTTTCTTCTTCCAGTATCCCGTGAATATTAAAAATGTTTGCTAACTAATAGTCATCACAGTATCTGATATTCGTAGTTTTATATATCAATTGACAGGTTGATGATTTGTCAAAGGAATCTTATTGCAAATTCCTGTAGGCCTGAAAATGCACACTATCATAACAGAGTAATGTGCAAGTACACAATGTCATAGTAGAAAAATAGAATTTTGACTGATTATTTAACATCACTGTGAGCTTTCCTTTAAATTTGTGCCTTTTGATTTACCCCTGCTATTGTATAAGTATGTGTAGGTTGATTTTGCTTATTGTGTGTTTTATACAGCGAGCAGCTTCCCTTGCGCCGTCATCCATCCACCAACAAGCCCATGACCATGCATCAGGTCATAAAAAAATTCAAAAATTATTTCTTATCAATATGTTTCAAATATGTTTCAGTTCTAAATTTGTTCCCTTTTCCCTTCATTTTTCCAAGAACGGTACTGTTCGGCATTAGTAGATACTTCTACTAAGGGACAGGCATGTATGATAGGTTAATTTCACTTTTTTTAGGGGGGGGGGGGGGAGATCTCACTTCATGTGTATTAGTCCTTGCCGCATGTGTGCTTTATTGTGCAAAATTGTTCCCTTTTGGATAGATGAAAGTGCAGATTCCACCAAAGTAAAATTTAGTAGGCTTTATGTTATCAATTTATTTTTGTTACATGTTGCTAAAAGTAAATGAAACGAATTTCTTTCTGTTTTGGTTCAGAAATATTTGATTTTTGGAGGAGAAAGGTCATACAAGGATGAGAATGGGACACCATATTATAGCGACGTGGTGATTTTATTCAGTTTAGTCAGAGGACATACATACGTACAAGTAGTTCCCTAAGGCGAAGGCCTTCCATTTGCTATTGCTGGCCATGTAAAATAGCATGAACCTGAACCTAACTGCGATTGGATGTCTAAACTGAATTGTTGCATTCCTAGACATGGGAATGTGGATCAGTTTTAGTTCTGAAGAATCTGCATACTTCTGGTCCTATGTAATTCCAATTTATTTAGACAAGCATGCCAAAAGTGTTGAAACCCAAGTTAGGGTTCAAATTTGTGGGGTTGTGCTTGCTGCTAAACTGATCCTGGACTTTCTGTTGGCTATATTATAATTAGCAAATGGAAGTGGAGAGATAAAGCATAAATACTTGATAAACTTTTTTTGTTGGGGCGGGGGATGGTTTAGTCCATAGTTAAAAAAGGCGCGCCTAAGCGCTCGCTTAGGCGCGCCTAGGCTCTAGGCGTTGACAAAACGCATTGCACATAACTACGCTTAATCTGTGCATAACTACGCATAGGTTACAAAACGCACAATTAACGCCTAGCACTTTTTTGAACTATGGTTTAGGCACTTCATGCATTGTTGGTGTTGCAGACTTTTGCACTGCTACTAAATGTCCTATATGTTATTCTTTAGTAGGGATGTTGGCATAGAGATATCGCAATAATAAAAACGAGAATCCTCATTACTCACATATATATTACTATGTCCTTTTGTTTCCATTGAGACCTATTTTGTTTATTCTTTTAGTTCCAAGGCAAAATTCTCTGATTTTTAGTAATTCACATTTAACAAGACATGTGAATGGAGGATGGGAGGCATTTAGATGCAAGTCAGAAACTTCTTCTGCTAGCTTATTTTAAGTTTATTATTTCCTTGCTCCCCTTTTCATTGTAGAGAATGAAAAGCATCTTTCACGCTGCCAACGGGATCTGGACCAATAAGAGGATCAGGAGGACGAATACAGTGGACACTACTACTCAGCAAGATACAGTTCAAACCCTGTATCCTCCTGATTGATCTCCCTTCGCCCCTGTTTAAGAATCATGTTTCACCCATTCAGGTAAATCTAGCTGAAACATTTTACGAACTCTACAAGTTGAAAGTTCATACTTTTAGACGAGTATACCATTTTGGAGGTGTGTGTGTCAGTTCGCCGATTATTGACACCTCATTCTATGTATTTTAGTGTTGTCTTCAGAATTATAGACACCTCATTCTATAAGGAGGCCGCCACCAAGAAGAGCGAGGTTGTGTCAATGGACTCAGGTGCGTGCACTCGTTGGTGGTTTGTCTCATAATTTTTTCTTTCCAGTTGAAGAACGGGCGGTGGATATCTGTTACTCCATTCTGTCTTTCCTGGTCTGTACATTTTGAGAAGATTGCATACATTGTATTGATGTGTCTTTTGTGTGAAACTTTGACTTATTGGTCAACAATATATGAGTTATACGTCATCAAAAATATATCATTGGAAAGTTCATTGAAATATGCATCCAATGGCATACTCTTTGTGGCGTATAACTCACATGTTGTTGGTAAAATCAATGCTCAAAGTTATTTTCGGTCACAAAACATTGATAAAACTATAAATCACATTTTAATTCTTGTTGCGATTACACCTATTAGTTGCAGTTCATAAGCTGTGTTGAGTTGACTGCTGATTTCTTTTCTTCTATTATTTTCCTTTATGAACCTGGTGGCCAGCGACAAGTTGTAGAAAGAAACAAGGCTTATGTTAGGCAAAGTTGATTAGGTTGTACTACACACCGAGTGCCTCCATAAGAATCTAGATAAAATGCCATAAAAGGTGAGATTGGGCATAGTCTTGATATAGTTTCGTTAAAAGATATTCCATTGATTTTTTGGGTTTGGACATACTTATGATTGTTTTCTTCTAACTGCATCTTAATATATGCTTTTGTAGACTGTTCTAGATAAGATGATGGCTATCAATGTGAGCGACTGAGCTTTTATGTCCAGAAAATGCTCACTAATAAAATCTGGAATGTCTTATGTTTCTCATCTTTTTTCTTCATTTGTATGGTTAAAGTTTGGCTTCAAACCAACAAATAGTTAATATTAAATTAAGCTATTTTCCCGCTCCCCTCTTCAGTTGGCAAACCCATCAAGGAATTGTTGTAATGAATATATTTTATATGGTTACATCCACAACAGGAAGAGATCTTAAATGCTATAGCATACGTCTATATTAATGTATATGAGTGAGAGCGAGGACCGAGTATGGGAATTTAATGTGCGAAGACAAGATGAGTGCGGACATGCCCGCCTCAGGAGGCACCACCAGGTGGCGCCCTAGCCTTTAGTACATATACACATACACTCACCTCTATGAATGTACACATGCACATCCTACCCCTATGAGCACCTTTGAGAGACTGGGACGGCATATCATCTTTAGTTTTACGAAGTTACCGTAGGCGCCTCATCATCGACGGGATAGTCTTCTCCCACTGAAAATGCATCGTCAGAAATCCTGAAATAAATTCAGGAATAATGCGAGCATTAGGACTTGAACCCTGGTGGACTGGGGAGCACCAGGAATAGCGTCGCGCCGTTGCTTTGCAGCGCCGACCCCAAATCCAACTAAGGGCATCTCCAACGCTCTCCTCGTAAATTTGCTCCGACATCCATCCACTGACAAGGAGGGACCAGGCCACGGACGCTGATGCTCAAGGCGGCTACCCAACGTTGCCTGTATACATTTCCATCACTGTTTGAACTAACATGACGAAATTCATGCAAACACGGTGGATTTCATATAAATCGGACGGTATTCATTACATTTTGAACATTTTTCATATAAACGGGATGAATTCATTACATTTTTCATATAAACCATAGTAAACCCTACTCTAAACCTAAACTAAATGATTGTCGGCGCCTGTTCCCCATGTCCGGCCATGAGCCCCGAGAATTGAAGCTTCGCCTTCTCCAATTTCATCTCGACGCTCTCCAGCTTCGCCTCCGGAGACCCCGGAAGTGAAACTGTCCACCTTCACGTCGCCAACAAGTAGCTAATCGACCGACGATGTTCAGCCCAGAAGCTTGCCTCCAATGGGAGGGGAGGAGCAGTGGCCTTCTTGGTACCCAAGCGGTCGTGTCCTACCATGCACTACTCTTCCTCGCTACCGGCGGCGCCGGTGAACATTTCGGCTTCGTGGCCGTGGTGGCAGGGCGCGGCCGGGGCGGAGCTGGTGATATCCTCCTTCTCGTTGCTCTTGCCCTACACCTCATCCGCCGCCTCGTCGGACTCCTTGTAGGCGGCTTCTAACTCTGCCTGGTGTTGGCGGAACCACCAACGGTCGCCGTCGATCTCGCGGGCGGAGTGGTAGGACTCGAGCAACACCTCTTACTCAGGCACCTCCATGTACAACACGATGGATGTGCTGGCGACGAGCAACTCCTCCGCCTCATGGTGCTCCTCGAGGAGGCGGAGGTTGTAGGCCTTGTCGACCAGCGCCTGCCGGAACTTGGCCTCCTCCTCCTCCCGCGGCATGTCTGTGTAGTGCACACGGGCCTCACCATCGGTGAGGCCCGCACGCACCAGCGAGGAGGGTGGCGCTGCCTCATCCTCCATTGGGGCGTCATCGGCCGCTGTTTGTTAGCCGGCCTGCTAGCCTGCAGTAATGGCGGCCATCTCCTTCTTCTGCTCCGAGGAGAGGGTGACCCCGAGGACTTTGGAGTGCGAGGAGGCCATGGCGTGCTGCAGAGAGGAGAAAGGGATCGGAGAAGGATGGTTGCGGCTATTGTCGAGGTAATGAACCTGATAATGAGTACTAGGAGTACGAACTAAGGGCGGAACCTACCTACGGCGCAAGTGTCTCACTCAGATTTAGCGAGTCCGGGCCCCTCTCGGAGAAATAACAGCCCTACGTCTCGTGCTCGGAGGCTTGTGTTTTCTCTTGGGGTGTATGACTACAATGGGTGTTGAACCCTTACCATGGAGTTGAGGGGAGGCTTATATAGAGTGCGCCTCAACCCATTAATGTCATGTTACAAGGGGTTAAATGAGCATAACTACAACAGTTACCGGTAGCGACAGCTATAACTATACTTGAAATCTGGGATTAAGGCACCTGACCTTAGCGGTTCCCACGTCGCCTCCACGCCTCCGCTATCCGAGTGATGCTGGCGAGGCCGACTGGTGGGAAGACGTTCGAGTGCTGATGGAATATCTGAGTGGATTTCTAGGGATGCGCATCCGAATGCGCTTGTGGTCCAAGGACCTTCCAATGATGGTGTGAGACCCTAGGTGGGCCTTAGATGTCAGGTCCTTGACCCTACCAGTAGTAGGTGACCCCATCATTAGCCCCCGAGTCGGCTGAGGTTTGGTAGGACGAATGGGTTGAATCATTGGCTTGGTCTGAGTGCTTCGGGAGCACCCGGGATCCGTTGCCAAGTGGTTACCTATCGTGACTTAGGCGAAACCATTGCGGATTCTGGACTAAAGGTTTTTCCGAGTGATCGGATCATGTTTGATTGCTGGGCAAAACTTGGTGGCATTCGTGTGTCTCTCGGGAGGGATGGACCAGGGGTCCGAATGAGGACGGGCCATGAAACCTGGGTGACGACGCTGGCGCGTGGTCTGATTCTCCGGAGAGATGTCACTCATTATCCCAGGGGAACGCCAGCGTGGGCGAGCTTCGAGTCCAAGTTTATGAGGCTTGCTTGATGAGGACATGGAGGCCATAGTTACACCCATAGCCCCTACTATTGTACCTATTGGATCAATTAGTATAGATTGCGCACGGTAGTTATATTATCAGGTACTTTCGTTTCTTGATAATGTTTCTGAAGTTCATGAGAATATGATGCTGCCTAACTTCGATACATTTTTGTTGCTTATAGTTGAAGGGCCTAGCTTGGACAAGAAGGAACAACATTGGAGCATTATCAAGCATGAAGATGAAGGCGCGCGCGAAGAGAACAAGAACATAGTTTGTAGTGGAGATTTCCGCACTTTGAAGCCACCATGATGTCATATAAGAAGATGGATGAAATATACAACATGGCATTTTATAAATTTCGCCCATAGCTTATTATTGGTGTTGCGCCACCTTATTTTTTGGGCCATGTCCATGTAATTTTCAAATACTACTTCATAGGCTGTTTTTAGAGTCCATATTATAGGAGAAACGAACCAGGAGGTATTTTAGTCCCACCTTGCCAAGTGTGGACGAAATCCCATCTCTTTTCCCCTATAAATATAGCCCTTAAGGCATCGTTTAGACTTGGGATTTTATTTAGTTAAAAGTTATCCATCGCTGCAACTTCGTGTACTTCGTTTGTGTCCAACGACCAGACCAAGACTGCTTATGAAACCCCACTTTTATCAATATTTCATGCATATTCGCAATATTCAGCTTGCATTAATTAACGTGGTTGTAGCATTTTTTCACACATATAAATCCAACCTAGTGAAGGAAATATGCCCTAGAGGCAATAATAAAGTTATTATTTATGTCCTTATTTCATGATAAATGTTTATTATTCATGCTAGAATTGTATTAACCGAAAACATAATACATGTGTGAATACATAGACAAACAGAGTGTCACTAGTATGCCTATACTTGACTAGCTCGTTGATCGACGATGGTTATGTTTCCTAGCCATAGATATGAGTTGTCATTTGATTAACGGGATCACATCATTAGGAGAATGATGTGATTGACTTGACCCATTCCATTAGCTTAGCACTTGATCGTTTAGTTTGTTGCTATTGCTTTCTTCATAACTTATACATGTTCCTATGACTATGAGATTATGCAACTCCCGTTTACCGGAGGAACACTTTGTGTGCTACCAAACGTCACAACGTAACTGGGTGATTATAAAGGTGCTCTACAGGTGTCTCCGAAGGTACTTGTTGGGTTGGCGTATTTCGAGATTACGATTTGTCACTCCGATTGTCGGAGAGGTATCTCTGGGCCCTGTCAGTAATGCACATCACTTAAGCCTTGCAAGCATTGCAACTAATGAGTTAGTTGCGGGATGATGTATTACGAAACGAGTAAAAGAGACTTGCCGGTAACGAGATTGAACTAGGTATTGAGATACCGACGATCGAATCTCGGGCAAGTAACATACCGATGACAAAGGGAACAACGTATGTTGTTATGCGGTCTGACCGATAAAGATCTTCGTAGAATATGTGGGAGCCAATATGAGCATCCAGGTTCCGCTATTGGTTATTGACCGGAGACGTGTCTCGGTCATGTCTACATAGTTCTCGAACCCGTAGGGTCCGCACGCTTAAGGTTTCGATGACAGCTATATTATGAGTTTATGAGTTTTGATGTACCGAAGGAGTTCAGAGTCCCGGATGAGATCGGGGACATGACGAGGAGTCTCGAAATGGTCGAGACGTAAAGATCGATATATTGGACGACTATATTCGGACATCGGAAAGGTTCCGAGTGATTCGGGTATTTTTCGGAGTACCGGAGAGTTACGGGAATTCGCCGGGGAGTATATGGGCCTTATTGGGCCATACAGGAATAGAGGAGAGAGGCCAAAAGGAAGGAGGCGCCCCCCCTCTGGTCCGAATTGGACAAGGGGTGCATCCCACTTTTCCTTGTTCCTCTCCCCCTCTTTCCTTCTCTCCTACTCCAACAAGGGAAGGAGGAGTCCTACTCCCGGTGGGAGTAGGACTCCCCCCTTGGCGCGCCCTCCTCCTAGGCCGACCGCCTCCCTCCCTTGCTCCTTTATATACGGGGGCAGGGGGCACCCCAAAGAGACAACAGTTGATCATTGATCTCTTAGCCATGTGCGGTGCCCCTGATGAAGCTATGTACCTAGGGTAGGGTCATGGACCTGTCCTAACTGCCCTACCCAAGGACATCTCTAGAAGAAATCACCTTTCAATCGACTTGGAGGTGTTCCACTCGACAGACTCGAAGACACTCGACCAAGAAGCAATCACTCGACCAAGAAGCAATCACTCGACGACCAGGAGACCTAAAGTCACTCCGCACGCTAACGGTCGGACATTAAGTAGCTTTTATGGTCATCATAACACTTTATTACTAGCGCTACCAGTAATGCCCTGCCTTAATGTACATTGAACCCTTTGTAACGTGGGCTGGTCGGGGTCCTGGCACACTCTATATAAGCCGCCCCCTCCTCCGAGACAAGGGTTCGCACCTCTGTAATTCATACTCACATAATCCAGTCGACCGCCTTCGGGCTCCGTGACATAGGGCTATTACTTCCTCCGAGAAGGGCCTGAACTCGTAAACCTTGCGTGCTTACAACTTCTCCATAGCTAAGATCTTGCCTCTCCATACTTACCCCCCTACACTACTGTCAGACTTAGAACCACGACAGTTGGCGCCCACCGTGGGGCAGGTGTTTTAGCGTTTGTTGGAGGAGTTGCGACCTTTTCCGACCCGAATCATCATGGTTTTCGGCGGAGTTTTGGTGGAGGGCCGCGAGATCCATCTCGGCGCGCTCACGTTCATCGTCGACGACTCTGCTTGGCTCCAGGAGGCTCCGCTCGACGTGGACGCACTCCCTGCTCGCGGGGCAACGCACTTTAGCGCGTGCGTCCGCGGCATTCTCCTGCGGCAACCGTCGACCCCCTACCGGTCGGCTCCTGTGTTGTCCTCCCTCCCCGTTTCCCGCCGGCGCAAGCGCTCCGGTCGGTCGAGACTTCAGCGGTGGGTGAGACACGCGGTGGCACGTCAGTCGGCCACCCCTCAAGTCCTGGCGATCGAGCCCGACGAATCCCTCTACGGCCTGTTCGACCTGTCGACTGGCTCCCCAGAGACCGCATCCGAGTGCGACAACAGCGATCCGGCGGCGGAGGTTCTGATGGTCGATGGACCGCCCAGTCCTCCCAGTTTTCCCCGCACCGACGGAGGCGCGGGTGGAGGCGACCCGTTGCATCTCCATGAGGAGTACCTTCCCGAGCCTCTCACGTCGCTGCAGAGAGAAGAACTTCGCCGCCGGAACGTGGATGCACTTCACACTCCTATCGTTGGAGAAACCCCCGAGGCTCGCGCCTTGGAGGACGCGCGCCTGGCAAACTTGGCCGAGCGCACTCGACTGGAGAACCTCCAGCGAGCACTCGACGAGCGTGCGCGACAACGGGTTCCCGAATCCAGTCGACGTCAGCTCTTTCCGCCCCCGCAGGTATATCGAACTCCGATTCAGAATTTAGCAGCTGCGGCCCGTATAGCGGAGTCGATTCAGCCTTCCCAGTCGGAGGCTGGTAGAGGCTTGCTGCAGATCAGAGCGTTACTTCGGGCAGTAGGAGATCAAAATTTCGCTGTTTCTCAGTCGCGGAACAGGATTCACAGCAGATCCGTTGTTGCGGACACAATCCAGTCGGCTCACAGCCCGAGATCGCCCCCGAGGCGTGAGGGACGTGGAGACCGGCGTGACCAGTATGGGAACCATGAGCAGTATGATCACCGAGTCGATCGTGACGGTCGACGCCGAGTGCCCACGCCTCGCTACCAGGATGACAGGCGCCCTCATAGTGGTGGACGAAGGATTCCAGTCGACCCCAGAGGGCCAGGCTTTGACGCGAGATCCATTCTCGTCCAAGGTTTGGTCAACAGGAACAGGGCTCACCAAGAAGGTCACGACAGAGATGCACCTACCAGCAGCAGAGTACATGTTTCGGGGCCAGAGTGCTTTAGTAGAGCCATCAGGGCCGCTGTGATTCCTCCCAAGTTCAGGTTGGCGACTGGAGTCAATAAGTTCACTGGTGAGTCCAAGCCCGATACTTGGCTTGAGGACTACCGAGTGGCCGTCCAGATTGGCGGCGGCAATGATGAAGTGGCCATGAAGCACCTGCCTCTCATGTTGGAGGGCTCGGCCAGAGCGTGGCTGAACCAGTTAGCACCTAGCAGCATTTACACTTGGGAAGATCTCTCCCAAGTGTTCGTCACCACATTTGAAGGCACATGCAAGCGACCGGCAGGGCTGACGGAACTACGGTCTTGCGTGCAGAAGCCGAATGAAACTTTGAGGGATTACATCCAGAGGTGGATCACGTTACATCACTCGGTGGAGAATGTGCCTGACCACCAAGCAGTTTGTGCCTTCAAGGAAGGCGTCAAGTACAGAGAACTGAATTTGAAATTCGGTCGAACCGGAGATATGTCCCTGAATCGGATGATGGAGATTGCCACCAAGTACGCTAATGGTGAAGATGAAGATCGACTCAGGAGTGGCAAGCTCAAGTCAGTCGCCCAAGAAACCGGAGGAAATTCCAATCGGAAACAGAAGCGGAAAGCCGAGCCAGCGGCTCCTGGGGAGGCCTTGGCTTTAACCCAAGGAAAGTTTAAAGGGAAACCTAAAGGACCTTGGAACCCCAAAAAAGTTAAAGACCGGGACGGAAATGATGTGTTGGACTTACCATGTCTCGTCCACATAAAGAAAGATGAAGAGGGTAATTTCATTTACCCGAAACATACCACTCGACAGTGTCGACTCTTAATCCAGCAGTTCCAGGGCAAGCATCCCAAAGGTAAGGAAAAGGAGTCAGACAAGGTCGAGGACAAAGAAGACAGTGACGACGGATACCCTCAGGTCAATTCCACTCTGATGATTTTTGCCGATGTTGAAAGCAAAAGTTGACTGAAAGTTATTAACCGAGAGGTGAATATGGTCGCTCCGGTGACACCTAGTTACCTGAAATGGTCTCAGACTGCCATAACATTCGACCAGTCCGATCACCCAATGCACATCGCCACCCCTGGGAGGCAAGCTTTGGTGGTCGACCCAGTTGTTGAAGGCACTCGACTGACCAAAGTCCTGATGGATGGTGGCAGTGGTTTGAGCATATTGTATGCTGAGACATTGAAAGGGATGGGCATTCCGATGTCCAGACTCAGTGCCAGCAATATGAGTTTCCATGGGGTCATTCCTGGGAAGAAGGCTGAATCACTCGGCCATATTGCTCTTGATGTGGTTTTTGGTGATTCCAAGAATTACCGCAAAGAGAAGTTGACATTTGAAGTTGTAGACTTCCAGAGTGCCTACCACGCTATTTTGGGCAGGCCGGCTTATGCACGCTTCATGGCCCGACCGTGTTATGTGTATCTCAAATTGAAGATGCCTGGCCCCAAAGGTGTGATCACTATTACGGGCAATCGGAAGAAAGCGAAAGAATGTTTTCAGAAAGGTTCGAAGATCGCCGATGCTCAGATGGCAGTGGTGGAGTTGCAGGAATACCAGAAGACTGCAGACCCGAGTGATTTGTTGCGAGCCAAGAAGCCCGCTACAGAGTCAGCTTTTCAGTCGACTGGCGATACGAAGACATCTCACATCCACCCGACCGACCCCAGCGCTGCTCCAACTCATATCTCGACAACACTCGACTCCAAATAGGAAGAAGCGCTCATCCAGTTCCTTCGTGAGAACTGGGACATTTTCGCATGGAAGCCCTCTGACATGCCGGGTGTTCCCAGGGAGCTGGCTGAGCACCGCCCAAGAGTCGACTTAAAAATAAAATCTGTCAAGGAACATCTCCGACGGTCCGCCGTCCAGAAGAGAAAGGCCATTGGCGAAGAGGTAGCTCGGCTCTTAGCGGCGGAGTTCATCCGAGAAATCTACCACTCCGAGTGGCTCGCCAATGTTGTCATGGTCCCCAAGAAGGACAAGTCACTTCGCATGTGCGTTGACTTTAAACATATCAATCGAGCTTGCCCGAAAGATCATTTTCCTCTCCCCCGCATCAACCAGATAGTCGACTCGACTGCGGGATGTGAGCGACTGTCTTTTTAGACGCCTATTCCGGGTACCATCAGATCCGTCTGTATGGGCCTGACGAGATCAAAACAGCTTTCATCACTCCATTCGGGTGCTTCTGTTATGTTACCATGCCATTCGGCCTCAAGAATGCCGGAGCCACATTCATGAGGATGATTCAGAAGTGTTTGCTCACACAAATCAGTCGGAATGTGGAGGCGTACATGGATGATATTGTGGTCAAGTCACGGAAGGGTTCCGACCTGTTGACTGACCTTGTTGAAACCTTTGCCAACCTCAGAAGGTTTGATATCAAGCTTAATCCATCAAAATGCACATTCGGGGTTCCTGGCGGAAAGTTACTCGGTTTTCTCGTTTCCGAACGGGGAATCGACGCCAATCTAGAAAAAGTCAGTATTATACTCCGAATGAAAAGTCCTGTGCGAGTGCACGATGTTCAGAAGCTTACTGGTTGCTTGGCCGCCCTAAGTCGATTCATATCTCATCTCGGTGAAAAGGCATTGCCTCTTTACCGATTGATGAAGAAGTCTGACAAGTTCGAGTGGACTCCTGAAGCTGACGCAGCGTTCGCAGAGCTCAAAGCTCTGCTCTCCACCCAGCCGGTGCTTGCTGCCCCAATCAGCAAGGAGCCTTTGCTGCTTTACATTGCAGCCACAGGACAAGTCGTCAGTACGGTACTTATGGTCGAGCGGGAAGAAGAAGGGAAAACCTTCAAAGTTCAGCGCCCAGTGTATTATATTTCTGAAGTCTTGACCCCATCGAAGCAAAAATATCCTCATTATCAGAAGCTCGTATATGGGATTTATATGACCACAAAGAAAGTTGCCCACTACTTCTCTGATCATTCCATTACAGTCGTCAGCGATGCTCCGTTGTCAGAGATCTTGCATAACAGGGACGCAACTGGTCGAGTGGCAAAATGGGCGATTGAACTCCTTCCTCTAGATATCAAGTTTGAGGCAAATAAAGCTATCAAGTCCTAGGCAATCACGGATTTTGTCGCCGAGTGGATTGAACAACAACTGCCGACTCAGGTTCACTCGGAGCATTGGACCATGTTCTTTGACGGTTCCAAGATGCTAAATGGTTCCGGCGCCGGAGTAGTGTTGGTCTCCCCCAGAGGAGATAAACTCAGATATGTTCTTCAAATCCACTTTGATTCCTCTAACAATGAGGCAGAATATGAAGCACTTTTATATGGGTTGTGCATGGCCATTTCACTCGGCGTCCGTCGCCTCATGGTCTATGGCGACTCAGATTTGGTGGTTAATCAAGTGATGAAGGAATGGGACGTCAGAAGTCCAGCCATGACTGGTTATTGCAATGCAGTGAGAAAGCTGGAGAAGAAATTCGAGGGGTTATAGCTTCATCACATACCCCGACTGAAAAATCAAGCAGCTGATGATCTGGCAAAAATAGGTTCCAAAAGAGAAGCCATTCCCAGCAATGTGTTTTTGGAACACATCCACACACCATCAGCCCAGGAGGATCCCTTCACTGAAGAGGCCCCGCAGCCAAAAAGCACCACGGATCCGACTGAAGTTGAAGTTCCAGCTGTGGTCGACCTGATCATGGAAGTCTTGGTTATCACTCCTGTCTGGACGGAACCGTACATCGCGTACATCCTAAGGAAAGAACTCCCAGAAAATGAAGAAGAGGCTCGACAGATCATCCGTCGATCCAAGGCCTTTACAGTCATAAAGGGACAGTTATATAGAGAAAGCGTGACTGGGGTCGGCTAGAAGTGTATTACACCAGAAGAAGGACAGATGATCCTTAACGATATCCACTCGGGGACCTGTGGTCATCATGCGTCCTCTCGGACCATTGTGGCTAAAGCATACCGAGCGGGGTTCTACTGGCCAAGAGCCAATGAGATGGCAAAAGAGATAGTCGACAAATGTGAAGGATGTCAGTATTACTCCAATATGCCGCACAAGCCCGCGTCAGCCCTGAAAACCATCCCACTCGTCTGGCCCTTCGCTGTTTGGGGGCTGGACATGGTTGGACCACTAAGAATAGGCAGGAGCGGCTTCACTCATGTGCTAGTAGCAGTCGACAAGTTCAGCAAATGGATTGAAGCCAAGCCTATCAAGAACCTTGATGCTTGCACCGCTATCAGTTTCATCAGAGAGTTGATATTCAGATATGGAGTTCTGCACAGCATCATCACGGACAATGGGTCAAACTTCGATTCCGACAAATTCAGGGCCTTTTGCGCATCTCAGGGCACTCGGGTTGACTATGCTTCGGTCGCTCACCCCCAGTCGAATGGGCAAGCAGAAAGGGCAAACGGCCTAATTCTCAAAGGACTGAAACCTCGATTGATGCACGATCTCAAGCACGCAGCAGGTGCATGGGTCGACGAGCTTCCATCAGTCCTTTGGGGATTGAGGACAACCCCGAATCGATCGACCGGAAGAACCCCATTCTTTCTGGTCTACGGAGCCGAGGCAGTCTTACCGAGTGACCTGCTTCACAACGCTCCCCGAGTCGAGCTCTACTCTAAAGATGAAGCAGAACAAGCCCGGCAGGACGCAGTCGACCTCCTAGAAGAAGAAAGAGAAATGGCCTTGATTCGATCGACCATCTATCAGCAAGACTTGCGTCGATTCCATGCCAGAAACGTGAAGAGCGGAGCCTTCCAAGAAGGCGACTTAGTCCTCTGAGTGGATCAGCAGAAACCACACAAGCTCGCTCCTACTTGGGAAGGCCCCTTCATAGTCACCAAAGTCCTCCACAATGGAGCATACCACCTCTACAATGTTGATCGCCAGATTGATGAGCCACGAGCCTGGAATGCGGAGCTACTCCGCCCCTTTTATACTTAAATTCTCACTCGGATGAGATGTAATAAGAAAAACTCCTGTAGTTTATTTATCAAAGACAAGAGCGTTATAATTTTCCCAGTGATTATTATTGTTTTTGTTTGCATAAGAAATCCCCCAGTGGGTGGCTTAGCTGCGGATCCGCTTCGCCTAAGTTTGTAAAAATAGTTTCCTACCGAGTGGCGAGCCAGCCTCCCACTCGGGGGCTTAGCTGCGAATCCGTTTCGCCTAAGTATTTAAAAAATCCTACCGAGTGGAGAGCAATCCTCCCACTCGGGGGGCTTAGCTGCAGTGCAGTACTCGCCTAAGTTCTCTCACTTGGAGACTTAGCTGCAGTCCGGCACTCGCCTAAGTTTGAAAAAATCCTACCGAGTGGAGAGCAATCCTCCCACTCGGGGGCTTAGCTGCAGTCCAGAACTCGCCTGAGTATGAAACACATCTCAATCCTCAAGGACGACGAGGGGCAGGTCGACTGCCTGTTGGGGAACGTTGCAGAAAACAAAAATTTTCCTACGGTTTCACCAAGATCCATCTAGGAGTTCATCTAGCAACGAGTGATCGGATTGCATCTACATACCTTTGTAGATCACGCGCGGAAGCGTTCAAAGAACGGGGATGAGGAAGGCATACTCGACGTGATCCAAATCATCGGAGATCCTAGCGCCGAACGAACGGCACCTCCGCGTTCAACACACGTACGGTTAGCGTAACGTCTCCTCCTTCTTGATCCAGCAAGGGGAAAGGAGAGGTTGAGGGAGATGGCTCCAGCAGCAGCACGACGACGTGGTGGTGATGGAGCTGCAGTACTCCGGCAGGGCTTCGCCAAGCACTATGGAGGATGAAGATGTGTTGGAGAGGGAGAGGGAGGCACCAAAGATGTGTTATGAGAGGTCCTCCTTCCCCCACTATATATAGGGAGTCCAAGGGGGGGGGCGGCCCTAGGAGATCCAATCTCCTAGGGGGGCGGCGGCCAAGGGAGGAATCCCTCCCCCCCAAGGCACCTAGGGGGTGCCTTCCCCCTTTGGGACTCTTCCCTTCTTGAACCCTAGGCGCATGGGCCTCTTGGGGCTGGTGCCCTTGGCCCATGTAGGCCAAGGCGCACCCCCTACAGCCCATGTGGCCCCCCGGGGCAGGTGGCCCCACCCGGTGGACCCCGGGAACCTTCCGGTGGTCCCGGTACAATACCGGTGACCCCGAAACTTGTCCCGATGCCCGAAATAGCACTTCCTATATATAATTCTTTACCTCCGGACCATTCCGGAACTCCTAGTGACGTTCGGGATCTCATCCGGGACTCCGAACAACATTCGGGTTACTGCATATACATATCCCTACAACCCTAGCGTCACCGAACCTTAAGTGTGTAGACCCTACGGGTTCGGGAGACATGTAGACATGACCGAGATCGCTCTTCGGCCAATAACCAACAGCGGGATCTGGATACCCATGTTGGCTCCCACATGCTCCTCGATGATCTCATCGGATGAACCACAATGTCGAGGATTCAAGCAACCCCGCATACAATTCCCTTCGTCAATCGGTATGTTACTTGCCCGAGATCCGATCGTCGGTATCCCAATACCTCGTTCAATCTCGTTACCTGCAAGTCACTTTACTCGTACCGTAATGCATGATCCCGTGACCAGACACTTGGTCACTTTGAGCTCATTATGATGATGCATTACCGAGTGGGCCCAGTGATACCTCTCCGTCATACGGAGTGACAAATCCTAGTCTTGATCCGTGTCAACCCAACAGACACTTTTGGAGATACCCGTAGTATACCTTTATAGTCACCCAGTTACGTTGTGACGTTTGGTACACCCAAAGCACTCCTACGGTATCCGGGAGTTACACGATCTCATGGTCTAAGGAAAGGATACTTGACATTGGAAAAACTCTAGCAAACGAACTATACGATCTTATGCTATGTTTAGGATTGGGTCTTGTCCATCACATCATTCTCCTAATGATGTGATCTCATTATCAATGACATCCAATGTCCATAGTCAGGAAACCATGACTATCTGTTGATCAACGAGCTAGTCAACTAGAGGCTTACTAGGGACATGTTGGTGTCTATTATTCACACATGTATTACGATTTCCGGATAACACAATTATAGCATGAATAAAGACAATTATCATGGACAAGGAAATATAATAATAATGCTTTTATTATTGCCTCTAGGGCATATTTCCAACAGTCTCCCACTTGCACTAGAGTCAATAATCTAGTTACATTGTGATGAATCGAACACCCATGGAATTCTAGTGTTGATCATGTTTTGCTCTAGGGAGAGGTTTAGTCAACGGATCTGCTACATTCAGGTCCGTATGTACTTTACAAATATCTATGTCTCCATTTTGAACATTTTCACGAATGGAGTTGAAGCGACGCTTGATGTGCCTTGTCTTCTTGTGAAACCTGGGCTCCTTGGCAAGAGCAATAGCTCCAGTGTTGTCACAGAAGAGCTTGATCGGCCCCGACGCATTGGGTATGACTCCTAGGTCGGTGATGAACTCCTTCACCCAAATTGCTTCATGTGCTGCCTCCGAGGCTGCCATGTACTCCGCTTCACATGTAGATCCCGCCACGACGCTCTGCTTGCAACTGCACCAGCTTACCGCCCCACCATTCAAAATATACACGTATCCGGTTTGTGACTTAGAGTCATCCAGATCTGTGTCGAAGCTAGCGTCGACGTAACCCTTTACGACGAGCTCTTTGTCACCTCCATAAACAAGAAACATTTCCTTAGTCCTTTTCAGGTACTTCAGGATATTCTTGACCGCTGTCCAGTGTTCCTTGCCGGGATTACTTTGGTACCTTCCTACCAAACTCAGGGCAAGGTTTACATCAGGTCTGGTACACAGCATGGCATACATAATAGAACCTATGGCTGAGGCATAGGGGATGACACTCATCTCTTCTATATCTTCTGCCGTGGTCGGACATTGAGCTGAGCTCAATTTCACACCTTGCAATACAGGCAAGAACCCCTTCTTAGACTGATCCATATTGAACTTCTTCAATATCTTGTCAAGGTATGTGCTTTGTGAAAGACCTATGAGGCGTCTTGATCTATCTCTGTAGATCTTGATGCCTAATATATAAGCAGCTTCTCCAAGGTCCTTCATTGAAAAACTTTTATTCAAGTAGGCCTTAATGCTGTCCAAGAGTTCTATATCATTTCCCATCAAAAGTATGTCATCTACATATAATATGAGAAATGCTACAGAGCTCCCACTCACTTTCTTGTAAACGCAGGCTTCTCCATAAGTCTGCGTAAACCCAAACGCTTTGATCATCTCATCAAAGCGAATGTTCCAACTCCGAGATGCTTGCACCAGCCCATAAATCGAGCGTTGGAGCTTGCACACCTTGTCAGCATTCTTAGGATCGACAAAACCTTCCGGCTGCATCATATACAATTCTTCCTTAAGAAAACCATTAAGGAATGCCGTTTTGACGTCCATTTGCCATATTTCATAATCATAGAATGCGGCAATTGCTAACATGATTCGGACGGACTTTAGCTTCGCTACCGGTGAGAAAGTCTCATCGTAGTCAACCCCTTGAACTTGTCGATAACCCTTAGCGATAAGCCGAGCTTTATAGATGGTCACATTACCATCCGCGTCTGTCTTCTTCTTAAAGATCCATTTATTTTCTATGGCTCGCCACTCAACAGGCAAGTCAGTCAAAGTCCATACTTCGTTTTCATACATGGATCCTATCTCGGATTTCATGGCTTCTAGCCATTTGTCGAAATCCGGGCCCGCCATCGCTTCTTCATAGTTCGAAGGTTCACCGTTGTCTAACAACATGATTTCCAAGACAGGGTTGCCGTACCACTCTGGTGCAGAACATGTCCTTGTGGACCTTCGAATTTCAGTAGGAGCTTGATCAGAAGTATCTTGATCATCATCATTAACTTCCTCTCTAGTCGGTGCAGGCACCTCAGGAACATTTTCTTGAGTTGTGCCGTTTTCCGGTTCAAGAGGTAATACTTCATCAAGTTCTACTTTCCTCCCACTTACTTCTTTCGAGAGAAACTCTTTCTCTAGAAAGGACCCATTCTTGGCAACAAAGATCTTGCCTTCGGATCTGAGGTAGAAGGTATACCCAATAGTTTCTTTAGGGTATCCTATGAAGGCGCATTTTTCCGATTTGGGTTCGAGCTTTTCAGGTTGAAGTTTCTTGACATAAGCATCGCATCCCCAAACTTTTAGAAACGACAGCTTAGGTTTCTTCCCAAACCATAATTCATACGGTGTCATCTCAACGGATTTCGACGGAGCCCTATTTAAAGTGAATGCGGCAGTCTCTAAAGCATAGCCCCAAAAAGATAGCGGTAAATCGGTAAGAGACATCATAGATCGCACCATATCTAATAGAGTGCGATTACGAAGTTCGGACACACCATTACGCTGAGGTGTTCCAGGCGGCGTGAGCTGTGAAACTATTCCACATTTTCTTAAGTGTGTGCCAAACTCATGACTCAAGTATTCTCCTCCACGATCTGATCGCAGGAACTTGATTTTCCTGTCACGTTGATTCTCAACCTCACTCTAAAATTACTTGAACTTTTCAAAGGTTTCAGACTTGTGTTTCATTAAGTAGATATACCCATATCTACTCAAGTCATCAGTGAGGGTGAGAACATAACGATAGCCACCGCGAGCCTCAACACTCATTGGACCGCACACATCAGTATGTATGATTTCCAATAAGTTGGTTGCTCGCTCCACTGTTCCTGAGAACGGAGTCTTGGTCATTTTACCCATGAGGCATGGTTCGCACGTGTCAAATGATTCGTAATCAAGAGACTCTAAAAGTCCATCAGCATGGAGCTTCTTCATGCGTTTGACACCTATGTGACCAAGGCGGCAGCGCCACAAGTATGTGGGACTATCATTATCAATCTTACATCTTTTGGTACTCACACTATGAACATGTGTAGCATTACGCTCGAGATTCATTAAGAATAAACCATTTACCATCGGAGCATGAGCATAAAACATATCTCTCATATAAATAGAACAACCATTATTCTCGGATTTAAATGAGTAGCCATCTCGTATTAAACGAGATCCCGATACAATGTTCATGCTCAAAGCTGGCACTAAATAACAATTATTGAGGTTTAAAACTAATACCGTAGGTAAATGAAGAGGCAGCGTGCCGACGGCGACCACATCGACCTTGGAACCATTCCCGACGCGCATCGTCACCTCGTCCTTCGCCAGTCTCCGCTTATTCTGCAGCTCCTGCTTTGAGTTACAAATATGAGCAACTGCACCGGTATCAAATACCCAGGAGCTACTACGAGTACTGGTAAGGTACATATCAATTACATGTATATCACATATACCTTTCGTTTTGCCGGCCTTCTTGTCCGCTAAGTATTTGGGGCAGTTCCGCTTCCAGTGACCACTTTCCTTGCAATAAAAGCACTCAGTCTCGGGATTGGGTCCATTCTTTGGCTTCTTCCCGGCAGCTTGCTTGCCGGGCGCGGCAACTCCCTTGCCATCCTTCTTGAAGGCTTTCTTACCCTTGCCCTTCTTGAACTTAGTGGTTTTATTCACCATCAACACTTGATGTTCCTTTTTGACTTCTACCTCTGCTGATTTCAGCATTGCAAATACTTCAGGAATGGTCTTTTCCATCCCCTGCATATTGAAGTTCATCACAAAGCTCTTGTAGCTCGGTGGAAGCGACTGAAGGATTCTGTCAATGACCGCGTCATCCGGGAGATTAACTCCCAGCTGAGTCAAGCGGTTATGCAACCCAGACATAGTGAGTATGTGCTCACTGACAGAACTGTTTTCCTCCATCTTACAGCTGAAGAATTTGTCGGAGACTTCATATCTCTCGACCCGGGCATGAGCTTGGAAAACCATTTTCAGCTCTTCGAACATCTCATATGCTCTGTGTCTCTCAAAACGCTTTTGGAGCCCCGGTTCTAAGCTGTAAAGCATGCCGCACTGAACGAGGGAGTAGTCATCGGTACGTGCCTGCCAAGCATTCATAACGTCTTGTTCTGCAGGGAGAACAGGTGCATCACCTAGCGGTGCTTGTAGGACATAATCTTTCTTGGCAGCTATGAGGATGATCCTCAGGTTCCGGACCCAGTCCGTGTAGTTGCTGCCATCGTCTTTCAGCTTGGTTTTCTCTAGGAATGCGTTGAAGTTGAGGACTACGTTGGCCATTTGATCTACAAGACATATTGTAAATATTTTTAGACTAAGTTCATGATAATTAAGTTCATCTAATCAAATTATTCAGAACTCCCACTTAGATAGACATCCCTCCTGTAATCTAAGTATAACATGATCCGAGTTAACTAGGCCGTGTCCGATCATCACGTGAGACGGACTAGCCAACGTCGGTGAACATCTTCATGTTGATCGTATCTACCATACGACACATGCTCGACCTTTTGGTCTTCTGTGTTCCGAGGCCATGTCTGTACATGCTAGGCTCGTCAAGTCAACCTAAGTGTTTGCATGTGTAAATCTGTCTTACACCCGTTGTATGTGAACGTTAGAATCTATCACACCCGATCATCACGTGGTGCTTCGAAACAACGAACTGTCGCAACGGTGCACAGTTAGGGGGAACACTTTCTTGAAATTATTATGAGGGATCATCTTATTTACTACCGTCATTCTAAGCAAACAAGATGCAAAAACATGATAAACATCACATGCAATCAAATAATAATAGTGACATGATATGGCCAATATCACATAGCTCCTTTGATCTCCATCTTGGGGCTCCATGATCATCTTGTCACCGGCATGACACCATGATCTCCATCATCATGATCTCCATCATTGTGTCTCCATGAAGTTGCTCGCCAACTATTACTTCTACTACTATGGCTAATGCGTTTAGCAATAAAGTAAAGTAATTTACATGGCGTTTCTCAATGACACGCAGGTCACACAAAAAATAAAGACAACTCCTATGGCTCCTGCCGGTTGTCATACTCATCGACATGCAAGTCGTGATTCCTATTACAATAGCATGAACATCTCATACATCACATATATATCATTCATCATTCATCACAACTTTGGCCATATCATATCACAAAGCACTTGCTGCAAAAACAAGTTAGACGTCCTCTAATTGTTGTTGCAAGTTTTACGTGGCTGAAGTAGGGTTCTAGCAAGAACGTTTTCTTACCTACGTGAAAGCCACAACGTGATTTGTCAACTTCTATTTACCCTTCATAAGGACCCTTTTCATCGAATCCGCTCCAACTAAAGTGGGAGAGACAGGCACCCGCCAGCCACCTTATGCAACTTGTGCATGTTAGTCGGTGGAACCGGTCTCACGTAAGCATACGTGTAAGGTTGGTCCGGGCCGCTTCATCCCACAATACCGTTGAAGCAAGATAAGACTAGTAGCGGCAAGAAAGTTGACAACATCAACGCCGACAACCAATTGTGTTCTACTCGTGCAAGAGAACTACGCATAGACCTAGCTCATGATGCCACTGTTGGGGAATGTTGCAGAAAACAAAATTTTTCCTACGGTTTCACCAAGATCCATCTAGGAGTTCATCTAGCAACGAGTGATCGGATTGCATCTACATACCTTTGTAGATCACGCGCGGAAGCGTTCAAAGAACGGGGATGAGGAAGGCATACTCGACGTGATCCAAATCATCGGAGATCCTAGCGCCGAACGAACGGCACCTCCGCGTTCAACACACGTACGGTTAGCGTAACGTCTCCTCCTTCTTGATCCAGCAAGGGGAAAGGAGAGGTTGAGGGAGATGGCTCCAGCAGCAGCACGACGCCGTGGTGGTGATGGAGCTGCAGTACTCCGGCAGGGCTTCGCCAAGCACTATGGAGGATGAAGATGTGTTGGAGAGGGAGAGGGAGGCACCAAAGATGTGTTATGAGAGGTCCTCCTTCCCCCACTATATATAGGGAGTCCAAGGGGGGGGGGGCGGCCCTAGGAGATCCAATCTCCTAGGGGGGCGGCGGCCAAGGGAGGAATCCCTCCCCCCCAAGGCACCTAGGGGGTGCCTTCCCCCTTTGGGACTCTTCCCTTCTTGAACCCTAGGCGCATGGGCCTCTTGGGGCTGGTGCCCTTGGCCCATGTAGGCCAAGGCGCACCCCCTACAGCCCATGTGGCCCCCCGGGGCAGGTGGCCCCACCCGGTGGACCCCGGGAACCTTCCGGTGGTCCCGGTACAATACCGGTGACCCCGAAACTTGTCCCGATGCCCGAAATAGCACTTCCTATATATAATTCTTTACCTCCGGACCATTCCGGAACTCCTAGTGACGTTCGGGATCTCATCCGGGACTCCGAACAACATTCGGGTTACTGCATATACATATCCCTACAACCCTAGCGTCACCGAACCTTAAGTGTGTAGACCCTACGGGTTCGGGAGACATGTAGACATGACCGAGATCGCTCTTCGGCCAATAACCAACAACGGGATCTGGATACCCATGTTGGCTCCCACATGCTCCTCGATGATCTCATCAGATGAACCACGATGTCGAGGATTCAAGCAACCCCGCATACAATTCCCTTCGTCAATCGGTATGTTACTTGCCCGAGATCCGATCGTCGGTATCCCAATACCTCGTTCAATCTCGTTACCTGCAAGTCACTTTACTCGTACCGTAATGCATGATCCCGTGACCAGACACTTGGTCACTTTGAGCTCATTATGATGATGCATTACCGAGTGGGCCCAGTGATACCTCTCCGTCATACGGAGTGACAAATCCCAGTCTTGATCCGTGTCAACCCAACAGACACTTTTGGAGATACCCGTAGTATACCTTTATAGTCACCCAGTTACGTTGTGACGTTTGGTACACCCAGAGCACTCCTACGGTATCCGGGAGTTACACGATCTCATGGTCTAAGGAAAGGATACTTGACATTGGAAAAACTCTAGCAAACGAACTATACGATCTTATGCTATGTTTAGGATTGGGTCTTGTCCATCACATCATTCTCCTAATGATGTGATCTCATTATCAATGACATCCAATGTCCATAGTCAGGAAACCATGACTATCTGTTGATCAACGAGCTAGTCAACTAGAGGCTTACTAGGGACATGTTGGTGTCTATTATTCACACATGTATTACGATTTCCGGATAACACAATTATAGCATGAATAAAGACAATTATCATGGACAAGGAAATATAATAATAATGCTTTTATTATTGCCTCTAGGGCATATTTCCAACAGTCTCCCACTTGCACTAGAGTCAATAATCTAGTTACATTGTGATGAATCGAACACCCATGGAATTCTAGTGTTGATCATGTTTTGCTCTAGGGAGAGGTTTAGTCAACGGATCTGCTACATTCAGGTCCGTATGTACTTTACAAATATCTATGTCTCCATTTTGAACATTTTCACGAATGGAGTTGAAGCGACGCTTGATGTGCCTTGTCTTCTTGTGAAACCTGGGCTCCTTGGCAAGAGCAATAGCTCCAGTGTTGTCACAGAAGAGCTTGATCGGCCCCGACGCATTGGGTATGACTCCTAGGTCGGTGATGAACTCCTTCACCCAAATTGCTTCATGTGCTGCCTCCGAGGCTGCCATGTACTCCGCTTCACATGTAGATCCCGCCACGACGCTCTGCTTGCAACTGCACCAGCTTACTGCCCCACCATTCAAAATATACACGTATCCGGTTTGTGACTTAGAGTCATCCAGATCTGTGTCGAAGCTAGCGTCGACGTAACCCTTTACGACGAGCTCTTTGTCACCTCCATAAACAAGAAACATTTCCTTAGTCCTTTTCAGGTACTTCAGGATATTCTTGACCGCTGTCCAGTGTTCCTTGCCGGGATTACTTTGGTACCTTCCTACCAAACTCAGGGCAAGGTTTACATCAGGTCTGGTACACAGCATGGCATACATAATAGAACCTATGGCTGAGGCATAGGGGATGACACTCATCTCTTCTATATCTTCTGCCGTGGTCGGACATTGAGCTGAGCTCAATTTCACACCTTGCAATACAGGCAAGAACCCCTTCTTAGACTGATCCATATTGAACTTCTTCAATATCTTGTCAAGGTATGTGCTTTGTGAAAGACCTATGAGGCGTCTTGATCTATCTCTGTAGATCTTGATGCCTAATATATAAGCAGCTTCTCCAAGGTCCTTCATTGAAAAACTTTTATTCAAGTAGGCCTTAATGCTGTCCAAGAGTTCTATATCATTTCCCATCAAAAGTATGTCATCTACATATAATATGAGAAATGCTACAGAGCTCCCACTCACTTTCTTGTAAACGCAGGCTTCTCCATAAGTCTGCGTAAACCCAAACACTTTGATCATCTCATCAAAGCGAATGTTCCAACTCCGAGATGCTTGCACCAGCCCATAAATCGAGCGTTGGAGCTTGCACACCTTGTCAGCATTCTTAGGATCGACAAAACCTTCCGGCTGCATCATATACAATTCTTCCTTAAGAAAACCATTAAGGAATGCCGTTTTGACGTCCATTTGCCATATTTCATAATCATAGAATGCGGCAATTGCTAACATGATTCGGACGGACTTTAGCTTCGCTACCGGTGAGAAAGTCTCATCGTAGTCAACCCCTTGAACTTGTCGATAACCCTTAGCGATAAGCCGAGCTTTATAGATGGTCACATTACCATCCGCGTCTGTCTTCTTCTTAAAGATCCATTTATTTTCTATGGCTCGCCACTCAACAGGCAAGTCAGTCAAAGTCCATACTTCGTTTTCATACATGGATCCTATCTCGGATTTCATGGCTTCTAGCCATTTGTCGAAATCCGGGCCCGCCATCGCTTCTTCATAGTTCGAAGGTTCACCGTTGTCTAACAACATGATTTCCAAGACAGGGTTGCCGTACCACTCTGGTGCAGAACATGTCCTTGTGGACCTTCGAATTTCAGTAGGAGCTTGATCAGAAGTATCTTGATCATCATCATTAACTTCCTCTCTAGTCGGTGCAGGCACCTCAGGAACATTTTCTTGAGTTGTGCCGTTTTCCGGTTCAAGAGGTAATACTTCATCAAGTTCTACTTTCCTCCCACTTACTTCTTTCGAGAGAAACTCTTTCTCTAGAAAGGACCCATTCTTGGCAACAAAGATCTTGCCTTCGGATCTGAGGTAGAAGGTATACCCAATAGTTTCTTTAGGGTATCCTATGAAGGCGCATTTTTCCGATTTGGGTTCGAGCTTTTCAGGTTGAAGTTTCTTGACATAAGCATCGCATCCCCAAACTTTTAGAAACGACAGCTTAGGTTTCTTCCCAAACCATAATTCATACGGTGTCATCTCAACGGATTTCGACGGAGCCCTATTTAAAGTGAATGCGGCAGTCTCTAAAGCATAGCCCCAAAAAGATAGCGGTAAATCGGTAAGAGACATCATAGATCGCACCATATCTAATAGAGTGCGATTACGAAGTTCGGACACACCATTACGCTGAGGTGTTCCAGGCGGCGTGAGCTGTGAAACTATTCCACATTTTCTTAAGTGTGTGCCAAACTCATGACTCAAGTATTCTCCTCCACGATCTGATCGCAGGAACTTGATTTTCCTGTCACGTTGATTCTCAACCTCACTCTAAAATTACTTGAACTTTTCAAAGGTTTCAGACTTGTGTTTCATTAAGTAGATATACCCATATCTACTCAAGTCATCAGTGAGGGTGAGAACATAACGATAGCCACCGCGAGCCTCAACACTCATTGGACCGCACACATCAGTATGTATGATTTCCAATAAGTTGGTTGCTCGCTCCACTGTTCCTGAGAACGGAGTCTTGGTCATTTTACCCATGAGGCATGGTTCGCACGTGTCAAATGATTCGTAATCAAGAGACTCTAAAAGTCCATCAGCATGGAGCTTCTTCATGCGTTTGACACCTATGTGACCAAGGCGGCAGCGCCACAAGTATGTGGGACTATCATTATCAATCTTACATCTTTTGGTACTCACACTATGAACATGTGTAGCATTACGCTCGAGATTCATTAAGAATAAACCATTTACCATCGGAGCATGAGCATAAAACATATCTCTCATATAAATAGAACAACCATTATTCTCGGATTTAAATGAGTAGCCATCTCGTATTAAACGAGATCCCGATACAATGTTCATGCTCAAAGCTGGCACTAAATAACAATTATTGAGGTTTAAAACTAATACCGTAGGTAAATGAAGAGGCAGCGTGCCGACGGCGACCACATCGACCTTGGAACCATTCCCGACGCGCATCGTCACCTCGTCCTTCGCCAGTCTCCGCTTATTCTGCAGCTCCTGCTTTGAGTTACAAATATGAGCAACTGCACCGGTATCAAATACCCAGGAGCTACTATGAGTACTGGTAAGGTACATATCAATTACATGTATATCACATATACCTTTCGTTTTGCCGGCCTTCTTGTCCGCTAAGTATTTGGGGCAGTTCCGCTTCCAGTGACCACTTTCCTTGCAATAAAAGCACTCAGTCTCGGGATTGGGTCCATTCTTTGGCTTCTTCCCGGCAGCTTGCTTGCCGGGCGCGGCAACTCCCTTGCCATCCTTCTTGAAGGCTTTCTTACCCTTGCCCTTCTTGAACTTAGTGGTTTTATTCACCATCAACACTTGATGTTCCTTTTTGACTTCTACCTCTGCTGATTTCAGCATTGCAAATACTTCAGGAATGGTCTTTTCCATCCCCTGCATATTGAAGTTCATCACAAAGCTCTTGTAGCTCGGTGGAAGCGACTGAAGGATTCTGTCAATGACCGCGTCATCCGGGAGATTAACTCCCAGCTGAGTCAAGCGGTTATGCAACCCAGACATAGTGAGTATGTGCTCACTGACAGAACTGTTTTCCTCCATCTTACAGCTGAAGAATTTGTCGGAGACTTCATATCTCTCGACCCGGGCATGAGCTTGGAAAACCATTTTCAGCTCTTCGAACATCTCATATGCTCTGTGTCTCTCAAAACGCTTTTGGAGCCCCGGTTCTAAGCTGTAAAGCATGCCGCACTGAACGAGGGAGTAGTCATCGGTACGTGCCTGCCAAGCATTCATAACGTCTTGTTCTGCAGGGAGAACAGGTGCATCACCTAGCGGTGCTTGTAGGACATAATCTTTCTTGGCAGCTATGAGGATGATCCTCAGGTTCCGGACCCAGTCCGTGTAGTTGCTGCCATCGTCTTTCAGCTTGGTTTTCTCTAGGAATGCGTTGAAGTTGAGGACTACGTTGGCCATTTGATCTACAAGACATATTGTAAATATTTTTAGACTAAGTTCATGATAATTAAGTTCATCTAATCAAATTATTCAGAACTCCCACTTAGATAGACATCCCTCCTGTAATCTAAGTATAACATGATCCGAGTTAACTAGGCCGTGTCCGATCATCACGTGAGACGGACTAGCCAACGTCGGTGAACATCTTCATGTTGATCGTATCTACCATACGACACATGCTCGACCTTTTGGTCTTCTGTGTTCCGAGGCCATGTCTGTACATGCTAGGCTCGTCAAGTCAACCTAAGTGTTTGCATGTGTAAATCTGTCTTACACCCGTTGTATGTGAACGTTAGAATCTATCACACCCGATCATCACGTGGTGCTTCGAAACAACGAACTGTCGCAACGGTGCACAGTTAGGGGGAACACTTTCTTGAAATTATTATGAGGGATCATCTTATTTACTACCGTCATTCTAAGCAAACAAGATGCAAAAACATGATAAACATCACATGCAATCAAATAATAATAGTGACATGATATGGCCAATATCACATAGCTCCTTTGATCTCCATCTTGGGGCTCCATGATCATCTTGTCACCGGCATGACACCATGATCTCCATCATCATGATCTCCATCATTGTGTCTCCATGAAGTTGCTCGCCAACTATTACTTCTACTACTATGGCTAATGCGTTTAGCAATAAAGTAAAGTAATTTACATGGCGTTTCTCAATGACACGCAGGTCACACAAAAAATAAAGACAACTCCTATGGCTCCTGCCGGTTGTCATACTCATCGACATGCAAGTCGTGATTCCTATTACAATAGCATGAACATCTCATACATCACATATATATCATTCATCATTCATCACAACTTTGGCCATATCATATCACAAAGCACTTGCTGCAAAAACAAGTTAGACGTCCTCTAATTGTTGTTGCAAGTTTTACGTGGCTGAAGTAGGGTTCTAGCAAGAACGTTTTCTTACCTACGTGAAAGCCACAACGTGATTTGTCAACTTCTATTTACCCTTCATAAGGACCCTTTTCATCGAATCCGCTCCAACTAAAGTGGGAGAGACAGGCACCCGCCAGCCACCTTATGCAACTTGTGCATGTTAGTCGGTGGAACCGGTCTCACGTAAGCATACGTGTAAGGTTGGTCCGGGCCGCTTCATCCCACAATACCGTTGAAGCAAGATAAGACTAGTAGCGGCAAGAAAGTTGACAACATCAACGCCGACAACCAATTGTGTTCTACTCGTGCAAGAGAACTACGCATAGACCTAGCTCATGATGCCACTGTTGGGGAATGTTGCAGAAAACAAAATTTTTCCTACGGTTTCACCAAGATCCATCTAGGAGTTCATCTAGCAACGAGTGATCGGATTGCATCTACATACCTTTGTAGATCACGCGCGGAAGCGTTCAAAGAACGGGGATGAGGAAGGCGTACTCGACGTGATCCAAATCACCGGAGATCCTAGCGCCGAACGGACAGCACCTCCGCGTTCGACACACGTACGGTTAGCGTAATGTCTCCTCCTTCTTGATCCAGCAAGGGGAAAGGAGAGGTTGAGGGAGATGGCTCCAGCAGCAGCACGACGGCGTGGTGGTGATGGAGCTGCAGTACTCCGGCAGGGCTTCGCCAAGCACTATGGAGGAGGAAGATGTGTTGGAGAGGGAGAGGGAGGCACCAAAGATGTGTTATGAGAGGTCCTCCTTCCCCCACTATACATAGGGAGTCCAAGGGGGGGGCACCGGCCATAGGAGATCCAATCTCCTAGGGGGCGGCGGCCAAGGGAGGAATCCCTCCCCCCAAGGCACCTAGGGGGTGCCTTCCCCCTTTGGGACTCTTCCCTTCTTGAACCCTAGGCACATGGGCCTCTTGGGGCTGGTGCCCTTGGCCCATGTAGGCCAAGGTGCACCCCCTACAGCCCATGTGGCCCCCCGGGGCAGGTGGCCCCACCCGGTGGACCCCCGGGACCCTTCTGGTGGTCCCGGTACAATACCGGTGACCCCGAAACTTGTCCCGATGCCCGAAATAGCACTTCCTATATATAATTCTTTACCTCCGGACCATTCCGGAACTCCTCGTGACGTCCGGGATCTCATCCGGGACTCCGAACAACATTCGGGTTACTGCATATACATATCCCTACAACCCTAGCATCACCGAACCTTAAGTGTGTAGACCCTACGGGTTCGGGAGACATGTAGACATGACCGAGATCGCTCTCCGGCCAATAACCAACATCGGGATCTGGATACCCATGTTGGCTCCCACATGCTCCTCGATGATCTCATCGGATGAACCACGATGTCGAGGATTCAAGCAACCCCGCATACAATTCCCTTCGTCAATCGGTATGTTACTTGCCCGAGATCCGATCGTCGGTATCCCAATACCTCGTTCAATCTCGTTACCTGCAAGTCACTTTACTCGTACCGTAATGCATGATCCCGTGACCAGACACTTGGTCACTTTGAGCTCATTATGATGATGCATTACCGAGTGGGCCCAGTGATACCTCTCCGTCATACGGAGTGACAAATCCCAGTCTTGATCCGTGTCAACCCAACAGACACTTTCGGAGATACCCGTAGTATACCTTTATAGTCACCCAGTTACGTTGTGACGTTTGGTACACCCAGAGCACTCCTACGGTATCCGGGAGTTACACGATCTCATGGTCTAAGGAAAGGATACTTGACATTGGAAAAACTCTAGCAAACGAACTATACGATCTTATGCTATGTTTAGGATTGGGTCTTGTCCATCACATCATTCTCCTAATGATGTGATCTCGTTATCAATGACATCCAATGTCCAAAGTCAGGAAACCATGACTATCTGTTGATCAACGAGCTAGTCAACTAGAGGCTTACTAGGGACATGTTGGTGTCTATTATTCACACATGTATTACGATTTCCGGATAACACAATTATAGCATGAATAAAGACAATTATCATGGACAAGGAAATATAATAATAATGCGTTTATTATTGCCTCTAGGGCATATTTCCAACACTGCCACCTTCTCCTGGGGAGCTTCGCCACAAATACAATGCGCGATTCATCCCGCTCTATAGTAACGAAGTGCGGGTTGACTGCCACCTTCTCCTGGAGAGCTTCGCCACAAATACAATGTGGTGTGGGTTGACCGCCGCCTTCCCCTGGAGAGCTTCGCCACAAATACGATGCGCACTCCATCGCCGACCCGCAAGGGCGACAAGACATGGGTCGACTGCTTCCCTCTCCTTCGGAGCTGCGTTGCGAATACAAAAGTTGTCTCGAATGGAGAACGGGTTCACTCAGCAGGAGATTCATAAAGATATTCAACGGTAAACCAAGTTCAGATAAATTCTAAAGGTCCCGGATCACAGATCGAAGTACTCAGGCATGCAGCCCGAAAAAGTTTAAACGGTTACAAAAACCACTCGGCATTCTGAGGCAAATTTAAGGTGGGACATAAGAGTTTGTTCACTCCGCGGGAGGAGGGCTGGCAGGCTCGACGAACTCATCCAGGTCGACGCCGTCGGCTATCCGAGTGGCTGCAGCGATGAAAGTCTCCATAAAGGTTCGGAAGTCATGTTTCTGAGTGTTGGCAACCTTGATTGCTGCCAGTTTGTCTTGTCGCACCTCCTTGCAGTGGACACGAACCAAAGACAGAGCCACGTCAGTGCCACACCGAGCAGCAGACTTCTTCCACTCCTGCACTCGGTCTGGGATTTCATTTAGTCGAGTCATCAGGGACTCTATCATTTTGGAGCACAGCCTCTGGCCAAAGTGCCGGGTCGATCCGTGACATGGCGACCTTCAGTTGAGCCAAGTAGCCCACGGCACTGTCGATGCAAGATTCCAGACGGAGCAGATTCATGGCAGTTTCATCTTTCACGGGAGAGTTGATTGGATCCAAACATGGTTCGATCCGCCCAGTCTCCTCTTCAAAGTTCTGGCAAAACTCTGCATCCACGATCCAAGGATAAGTCAATTTTCGTACACTGAGTCGACACAAAAAAAATCAGTCGGAACAGAATGTGCACCTTCAAGCTTGATGAACAACTTCTTGGCAAGACTTCTCAGATAGCTCTCCAGATCATCCCTCCTGCGAGCAATGCTTTCCATTTTCTCGCCCTGGACGAGATTCGCCTTCTTCCAGCGCGAGCACTCCTTGTTGGAGTCATTCAGAGCGGTCTTCAGCCTGGTATTCTCTTCTTCCAACTGGCCGACCGAAGCCAGCTTCTGGTCGGCCAGAGCGGTCCTGTCGTCAGCCTCCTTATGAGCAGCAGCCAAATCCTGATCCTTCTTCACCAGAGCTTCTCTCAGTTTTTCTGCAAAGAAATGACGATTGATTCAGAAATAGTAGAAGGCTACTCGAGCCTAAAACTGACCAGTCGACAAACTCGTCTTACCAGCGGCGCCGTCTCTGACCTTTTGCAGCTCTGTCCTGGCTAGCTCCAAGTCAGCAAAGCGAGCTCCAAGATCACAAGATTTCTGAAATCAAAGGGGAGAAGTTATTTTACAGCGAAAAACAACAAAGGCAATAAATACTAAGACTATGGTCGACTGCCCGTAGTCCACCATAGTCTCGGGGACTACACCCAGTGGGTGCACTTTGCGTGCCCCCACCGGTTCTGATCCCACTCGACCGGCCCGCTGAAGTCGAGTCCAAAAAAAGGCAGAAAGAGAGAAAGTAGAACTCAGACTACAGTCGACTACCAGCAGTCCACCGTAGTCTCGGGGACTACACCCAGTGGGTGCACTTTGTCTGCCCCCACCGGTTCTGATCCCACTCAACCAGACTGAGTGGAAGAGACAAACTATTTATACATTCGACAAAATACAAAGACTACAGTTGACTGCCAGCAGTCCACCGTAGTCTCGGGGACTACACCCAGTGGGTGCACTCAGCGTGCCCCCACTAGTCCAAAAAATTCAATCGACACACCCAGTGGGTGTACAGATGAAAAGATTTTCGGAAAGAGTCTTCAGATAGCATATCCTAACAGAACAAGTTGCGACCAACTAACCTGAACGTTGCTCTGGAGAGCTGAGCTGGCATCATAGGCGGCTTGGCTGGCGTCCCGCACCGTCTTCATCTTCTCCATCATAATGCCCGCCTGGCGTATGGCTTCCCTAGCAGCATTCACCTCGTCCTCCGGGACATGATGGGTCGCAAAAAGTGAAGGCGGGTCGACAGGGGCCCGAGCAGTCGACGAAGAAGGCAAGGCACTCGACAGTGGCTCAGCGAAGGTAACAGAACCCCGATTGACGTCGCCAGTGTCCCGAACGACTGGTTCCGCCCTCGGTGTCGACTGTAGCGCCTCACTTACAGGAGCACGCCTATTCTTCCTCGTCAAAGGCCTCTCGGACTCTTCATCATCATCAGGGAGGTCAATAATGTTGGAAGCTGTGCAAAGTTCAATTGCCAAAATCACGTCACCCAATGATGCACATTGCAGTTGAATCGACCGAATAAAGATAGTATGGCAGAAATCATACCCGGATTAGAAGTGACCGCATCCTCCATCACCTCATCATCATCCCTGTAAGCTGAGGTCCTGATTTCTCGTAATGCCAGGCCCAAAAGTCCTCCATCCGCATAGCAGCAAAAGTAGGCATTTCTTTGATACTACTCACCTGTGGCTAGATTTACCACCATTCGAGTACTACTATCACGGGCTGCCTCGCACGGTCTTCTCGTTCATCAGATGGGCAGACCGCTTTCCTTAATGGGGAGTTGGATGAGGAAATTTACATGGAGCAGCCAGATCAAGAGTACCCGCGCATTCGCCTAACCCTGGGTTTTTTTGATCAAAATGAAGATTTTTTTAGAAAATAAGCCCAAAAAGCATCTGACCTTGAAAAGAATCACCAGTTACTTGATCCATCCCTGCGGTAAGTGGGAACGAATGTGACAGCCGATGGTAGTAGGATTTACATGGAGGCCAATTCTTCCTCGCCTATTCTTCCTCGTCAAAGGCCTCTCGGACTCTTCATCATCATCAGGGAGGTCAATAATGTTGGGAGCTGTGCAAAGTTCAATTGCCAAAATCACGTCACCCAATGATGCACATTGCAGTTGAATCGACCGAATAAAGATAGTATGGCAGAAATCATACCCGGATTAGAAGTGACCGCATCCTCCATCACCTCATCATCATCCCTGTAAGCTGAGGTCCCAAAAGTGGCAGCTCTGACAATTCCAAAGTTCGTCCAGTTAAAACAAGAAAAACAAACAGCGCGGAGCGTCGAGTGAATACAAAGAGAGACACTCATGCGGAGGCGACGGGGATATCAATCTTGATCTTCGGCAACGCCTTCTGAGTCCTCGGCTCTGCAACTTTGGGGTGCTTTGGCGCCTTCTCAGTCGGGGTTGGTGAAGAGATCCGAGGATGCTTCGAAGACTGACCAGCCTGAGTAGTTGCCTTGTCGCGGGCACTCAGCCGTTCTTGGTCAAGCTTGGATCGCCTCTCCCTGCGAGGGGGCGACTCGACTTCTTCTCCATCGCTTGAGTCGTCGCTTCCTCCATCCCCTTCACCATCGGAAGTCCACTCGCCACTGTCGCCGCCACTCGCCTCGCCTTCCAGAACTTGCTCTTGCTCCCCGTTGGGCATTGAATAAATTTCAATAATGGCCTGAAAGAAAGCAGGGGGAACAAAGTCAGTCGACGCAATATAGGCAGCTGCGCGAGTGAATTCAGATTACAAGCAAAAACTCAGAATCAGACCTGCTCTGGTGCATGAGACTGGTCGAATGGGGGAACTCTCCTGGATCCCCTGGGATTGTCCTTGTTCCCGGTAATGCCCGACAACCACTTCTCCAGCGTGTCGTCGTGGACCTCCTCCGGGTGGATCTGAGTGGAGTCTTCAAGACCCGAATACATCCACATCGGATGGTCTCGAGCTTGAAGAGGCTGGATGCGTCGCTGAAGGAAGACCTCCAAGAGATCCATACCAGTGATCCCGTCACGAATAAGCTGGACCACTCGATCGACCAACACCTTCACGTGCGCCTTCTCCTCCGGGAGCACCTTTAAAGGGGAGGGTTTCTCCACTCGGTCCATGGTAAAGGGAGGGAGGCCAGTCGATTGCCCTGGCGTCGACTGGTCTTTACAGTAAAACCAGGCCGACTGCCATCCGCGAACTAAGTTAGGAAGAATCATGGCCGGAAAGGAGCTTTTCCCTCTCGTCTGGATGCCAAGACCCCCACACATCTGGATCACTTGGGTCCTCTCGTCACTCGGATTAGCCTTTTTCACTATCTGGGAGCGACAAGTGAAAATATGCTTGAAAAGACCCCAGTGAGGCCGGCAACCCAGGAAATTTTCACACAAAGAAATGAAAGCGGCGAGATAAACGATTGAGTTGGGGGTAAAATGGTGGAGTTGTGCCCCAAAGAAGTTCAGAAACCCTCGAAAGAAAGGTGAGGAGGCAAGAAAAATCCACGATCGACGTGGGTGGCAAGAAGAACACGCTCACCCTCCCGAGGTTGCGGCTCAGATTCCTTCCCCGGAAGCCGCGCCGAGTCATAGGGGATCAGCCCCCCTTCGGCCAGGTCGTCAAGGTCTTCTTGGGTGATCCTCGAGTGGATCCAGTCGCCCTGGATCCAGCCCTTCGGTAGGCCGGTCCGTGAGGAAGATCTGCCCCGGCTGGTCGCCTTCCCCTTCGACCTCGCCGTCGCCTTCTTTGCCCGCTCTAGAGCCGCCGTCTTCTCCTTCCCCATTGTCGCCGGCGAGACGCGTACGGAGCGGTGGTGCTGGGGCAAGAACGAGTGCAACGGGGGGGGGGGGCGTGAAGAGGAGAAGAGGAAATGGGAACGCACTGTTTGGGAGACTCCGGTCCAACGCCTTATATGAGGCCGCTTCCGAGTGGCTGACGGGTAGGCCCAGGTGGCTCTGTCAAATCCCGTAACGATCGCGCGCGCGATACGTGGCGAAAAAGGCGGCGCGGGGATCGAGGCGGCTCCGCTCTATCCCATCCGATTACTGCGGCCTCCCCCGTCCCGCGTGCTTCCCAAAATTCGGATCCCACGGAATCTGCAGGCAGCGAACAACTTGTCAGACCAAAGATCTCCTCCGCACCATCACTCGGAGCCTTACAAGTAAAGAAACCCACTCGACGAAGAATTAAGAATGGATCAAGGCGACTGAAAAGGAAGTTGCTGTCATCACTCAGATCCGTTGATCCGAAACAAGATATGCTCACGGCATGAAAAACGAGTCAGAGAAGTTCTCAACTCCTTCCCCACTCAAACCTCGATCCATTCGGGGGCTAATGATGAAGCTATGTACCTAGGGTAGGGTCATGGACCTGTCCTAACTGCCCTAGAAGAAATCACCTTTCAATCGACTTGGAGGTGTTCCACTCGACAGACTCGAAGACACTCGACCAAGAAGCAATCACTCGACCAAGAAGCAATCACTCGACGGCCAGGAGACCTAAAGTCACTCCACACGCTAACGGTCGAACATTAAGTAGCTTTTATGGTCATCATAGCACTTTATTACTAGCGTTACTAGTAACGCCCTGCCTTAATGTACATTGAACCCTTTGTAACGTGGGCTGGCCGGGGTCCTGGCGCACTCTATATAAGCCGCCCCCTCCTCCGAGACAAGGGTTCGCACCTCTGTAATTCATACTCACATAATCCAGTCGACCGCCTCCGGGCTCCGAGACGTAGGGCTATTACTTCCTCCGAGAAGGGCCTGAACTCGTAAACCTTGCGTGCTTACAACTTCTCCATAGCTAAGATCTTGCCTCTCCATACTTACCCCCCTACACTACTGTCAGACTTAGAACTACGACAGCCCCCCTCCACCATAGTCCTCGATAATATTGTAGTGGTGCTTAGGCGAAGCCCTGCGACAGTAGAACATCAAGATCGTCACCACACCGTCGTGCTGACGGAACTCTTACCCGACATTCTGCTTGATCGGAGTCCGGGGATCGTCATCGAGCTGAACGTGTGCTAGAACTCGGAGGTGCCATAGTTTCGGTGCTTGATCGGTCGGGCCGTGAAGACGTACGACTACATCAACCGCGTTGTGCTAACGCTTCTACTTTCGGTCTACGAGGGTACGTAGACAACACTCTCCCCTCTCGTTGCTATGCATCACCATGATCTTGCGTGTGCGTAGGAATTTTTTTGAAATTGCTACGTTCCCCAACAGTGGTATCAGAGCCTAGGTTTTATGCGTTGATGTTGTGCACGAGTAGAACACAAGTGAGTTGTGGGTGATATAAGTCATACTGCTTACCAACATGTCATACTTTGGTTCGACGGTATTGTTGGATGAAGCAGTCCGGACTAACATTACGCGTACGCTTACGCGAGACTGGTTCTACCGACGTGCTTTGCACATAGGTGGCTGGCGGGTGTCAGTTTCTCCAACTTTAGTTGAACCGAGTGTGGCTACGCCCGGTCCTTGCGAAGATTAAAACAGCACCAACTTGACAAAGTATTGTTGTGGTTTTGATGCGTAGGTAAGAACGGTTCTTGCTAAGCCCGTAGCAGCCACGTAAAACTTGCAACAACAAAGTATAGGACGTCTAACTTGTTTTTGCAGGGCATATTGTGATGTGATATGGTCAAGACATGATGCTAAATTTTATTGTATGAGATGATCATGTTTTGTAACCGAGTTATCGGCAACTGGCAGGAGCCATATGGTTGTCGCTTTATTGTATGCAATGCAATTGTGCTGTAATGCTTTACTTTATCACTAAGTGGTAGCGATAGTCGTGGAAGCATAAGATTGGCGAGACGACAATGATGCTACGATGGAGATCAAGGTGTCGCGCCGGTGACGATGGTGATCATGACGGTGCTTCGGAGATGGAGATCACAAGCACAAGATGATGATGGCCATATCATATCACTTATATTGATTGCATGTGATGTTTATCTTTTATGCATCTTATCTTGCTTTGATTGACGGTAGCATTATAAAATGATCTCTCACTAAATTTCAAGATAAATGTGTTCTCCCTGAGTATGCACCGTTGCCAAAGTTCGTCGTGCCCAGACACCACGTGATGATCAGGTGTGATAAGCTCTACGTCCATCTACAACGGGTGCAAGCCAGTTTTGCACACGCAGAATACTCAGGTTAAACTTGACGAGCCTAGCATATGCAGATATATCCTCGGAACACTGAGACCGAAAGGTCGAGCGTGAATCATATAGTAGATATGATCAACATATTGATGTTCACCATTGAAAGCTACTCCATTTCACGTGATGATCGGTTATGGTTTAGTTGATTTGGATCACGTGATCACTTAGAGGATTAGAGGGATGTCTTTCTAAGTGGGAGTTCTTAAGTAATATGATTAATTGAACTTAAATTTATCATGAACTTAGTCCTGGTAGTATTAGCATATCTATGTTGTAGATCAATAGCTCGCGTTTAGCTCCCCTGTTTTATTTTTGATATGTTCCTAGAGAAAACTAAGTTGAAAGATGTTAGTAGCAATGATGTGGATTGGATCCGTGATCTGAGGTTTATCCTCATTGCTACACAGAAGAATTATGTCCTTAATGCACCGCTAGGTGACAGACCTATTGCAGGAGTAGATGCAGACGTCATGAACGTTTGGCTAGCTCAATATGATGACTACTTGATAGTTTAGTGCACCATGCTTAACAGCTTAGAATCGGGACTTCAAAGACGTTTTGAACGTCATGGATCATATGGATGTTCCAGGAGTTGAAGTTAATATTTCAAGCAAATGCCCGGATTGAGAGATATGAAGTCTCTAATAAATTCTATAGCTGCAAGATGGAGGAGCATAGTTATGTCAGTGAACATATACTCAAAATGTCTGGGTATCATAATCACTTGACTCAACTGGGAGTTTATCTTCCTGTTGATAGTGTCATTGACAGAGTTCTTCAATCACTGCCACCAAGCTACAAGAGCTTCGTGATGAACTATAACATGCAAGGGATGGATAAGACAATTCCCGAGCTTTTCATGATGATGAAATCGATGAAGGTAGAAATCAAGAAAGAGCATCGAGTGTTAATGATTAACAAGACCACTAGTTTCAAGAAAAGGGCAAAGGGAAAGAAAGGGAACTTCAAGAAGAACGGCAAGCAAGTTGCTGCTCAAGTGAAGAAGCCCAAGTCTGGTCCTAAGCTTGAGACTAAGTGCTTCTACTACAAAGGGACTGATCACTGGAAGCGGAACTGCCCCAAGTATTTGGCGGATAAGAAGGATGGCAAAGTGAACAAAGGTATATTTGATATACAGATTATTGATGTGTATTTTACTAGTGTTCGTAGCAACCCCTCGATATTTGATACTGGTTCAGTTGCTAAGAGTAGTAACTCGAAACGGGAGTTGCAGAATGAACAGAGACTAGTTAAGGGTGAAGTGACGATGTGTGTTGGAAGTGGTTCCAAGATTGATATGATCATCATCGCACACTCCCTATACTTTCGGGATTAGTGTTGAACCTAAATAAGTGTTATTTGGTGTTTGCGTTGAGCATGAATATGATTTGATCATGTTTATTGCAATACGGTTATTCATTTAAGTAAGAGAATAAATTGTTGTTCTGTTTACATGAATAAAACCTTCTATGGTCATACACCCAATGAAAATGGTTTGTTGGATCTCGATTGTGGTGATACACATTCTCATAATATTGAAGCCAAAAGATGCAAAGTTAATAATGATAGTGCAACTTATTTGTGGCACTGCCGTTTAGGTCATATTGGTGTAAAGCGCATGAAGAAAATCCATGTTGATGGGCTTTTGGAATCACTTGATTATGAATGAGTTGATGCTTGCGAACCGTGCCTCATGGGCAAGATGACTAAGACTCTGTTCTCTGGAACAAATGGAGCAAGCAACTGACTTATTGGAAATAATACATACTGATGTATGCAGTTCGATGAATGTTGAGGCTCGCGGCAGGTATTGTTATTTTCTGACCTTCACAGATGATTTGAGCAGATATGGGTATATCTAGTTGATGAAACATAAGTCTGAAACATTTGAAAAGTTCAAAAACTTCAGAGTAAAGTGGAAAATCATCGTGACAAGAAAATAAAGTTTCTACGATCTGATCGTAGAGACAAATATTTGAGTTACGAGTTTGACCTTCAGTTAAAACAATGTGAAAAAGTTTCATTACTCATGCCACCTGGAACACCATTACAGTGTAATGGTGTGTCCGAACATCGTAGCCGTACTTTATTAGATATGGTGCGATCTATGATGTCTCTTACCGATTTACCACTATCGTTTTGGGGTTGTGCATTAGAGACAACTACATTCACATTAAATAGGGCACCATCTAAATCCATTGAGACGACACCGTATGAACTATGGTTTGGCAAGAAACCTAAGTTGTCGTTTCTTAAAGTTTGAGGTTGCAATGCTTATGTGAAAAAGTTTCAACCTGATAAGCTCAAACCCAAATCGGAGTAGTGCATCTTCATAGGATACCCAATAGAAAATGTTGGGTACACCTTCTATCACAGATCCGAAGGCAAGATATTCATTGCTGAGAATGGATCCTTTCTAGAGAAGGAGTTTCTCTTGAAAGAAGTGAGTGGGAGGAATGTAGAACTTGATGAGGTAACTATACCTGCTCCCTTATTGGAAAGTAGTTCATCACAGAAATCTGTTCCTGTGACTACTACACCAATCAGTGAGGAAGCTAATGATGATGATTATGTAAACTTCAGATCAAGTTACTACCGAACCTTGTAGGTAAACCAGAGTGAGATCCGCACCAGAGTGGTACGGTAATCCTGTTCTGGAGGTCATGTTACTTGACCATGACGAGCCTATGAACTATGAGGAAGCGATGATGAGCCCAGATTCCCCGAAATGGCTTGAGGCCATGAAATCTGAGATGAGATCCATGTATGAGAACAAAGTATGGACTTTGATTGACTTGCCCATTGATCGGCGAGCCATTGAGATTAAATGGATCTTCAAGAGGAAGACGGACGCTGATAGTAGTGTTACTGTCTACAAAGCTAGAATTGTCGCAAAAAGGTTTTCGACAAGTTCAAGGTGTTGACTACGATGAGAGTTTCTCACTCGTATCTATGCTTAAGTCTGTCCGAATCATGTTAGCAATTGCCGCATTTTATGAAATCTGGAAAATGGATAAACAAACTGCATTCCTTAATGGATTTATTAAAGAAGAGTTGTATATGATGCAACCAGAAGGTTTTGTCAGTCCTAAATGTACTAACAAAATATGCAAGCTCCAGCGATCCATCTATGGACTGGTGCAAGCATCGTGGAGTTGGAATATACGCTTTGATAAGTTGATCAAAGCATATAGTTTTATACAGACTTGCGGTGAAGCCTGTATTTACAAGAAAGTGAGTGGGAGCACTACAGTATTTCTGATAAGTATATGTGAATGACATATTGTTGATCGGAGATAATGTAGAATTATTCTGCAAAGCATAAAGGAGTGTTTGAAAGGAGTTTTTCAAAGAAATACCTCGGTGAAGCTACTTACATATTGAGCATCAAGATCTATAGAGATAGATCAAGACACTTGATAAGTTTTTTCAATGAGTACATACCTTGACAAGATTTTGAAGTAGTTCAAAATGGAACAGTCAAAGAAGGAGTTCTTGCCTGTGTTACAAGGTGTGAAGTTGAGTAAGACTCAAAACCCGACCACAACAGAAGATAGAGAGAGAATGAAAGTCATTCCCTATGCCTCAGCCATAGGTTCTATAAAGTATGCCATGCTGTGTACCAGACCTATTGTATACCCTGCCCTGAGTTTGGCAAGGGAGTACAATAGTGATCTAGGAGTAGATCACTAGACATTGGTCAAAAATATCCTTAGTGGAATAAGGATATGTTTTTCGATTATGGAGGTGACAAAAGGTTCGTCGTAAAGGGTTATGTCGATGCAAGTTTTGACACTGATCCAGATGACTCAAAGTCTCAATCTGGATACATATTGAAAGTGGGAGCAATTAGCTAGAGTAGCTTAGTGCAGAGCATTGTTGACATAGAAATTTGCAAAATACTTACGGATCTGAATGTGGCAGACCCGTTGACTAAATTTCTCTCACAAGCAAAACATGTTCACACACTCTTTGGGCGTTAATCACATAGCGATGTGAACTAGCTAGATTATTGAATCTAGTAAACCCTTTCGGTGTTGGTCACATGACGATGTGAACTATGGGTGTTAATCACATGGTGATGTGAACTATTGATGTTAAATCACATGGCGATGTGAACTAGATTATTGACTCTAGTGCAAGTGGGAGACTGAAGGAAATATGCCCTAGAGGCAATAATAAAGTTATTATTTATTTCCTTATTTCATGATAAATGTTTATTATTCATGCTAGAATTGTATTAACCGGAAACATAATACATGTGTGAATACATAGACAAACAAAGTGTCACTAGTATGCCTCTACTTGACTAGCTCGTTGATCGAAGATGGTTATGTTTCCTAGCCATAGACATGAGTTGTCATTTGATTAACGGGATCACATCATTAGGAGAATGATGTGATTGACTTGACCCATTCCATTAGCTTAGCACTTGATTGTTTAGTTTGTTGCTATTGCTTTCTTCATAACTTATACATGTTCCTATGACTATGAGATTATGCAACTCCCGTTTACTGGAGGAACACTTTGTGTGCTACCAAACGTCACAACGTAACTGGGTGATTATAAAGGTGCTCTACAGGTGTCTCCGAAGGTACTTGTTGGGTTGGCGTATTTCGAGATTAGGATTTGTCACTCCGATTGTCGGAGAGGTATCTCTGGGCCCTCTCAGTAATGCACATCACTTAAGCCTTGCAAGCATTGCAACTAATGAGTTAGTTGCGGGATGATGTATTACGAAACGAGTAAAAGAGACTTGCCGGTAACGAGATTGAACTAGGTATTGAGATACCGACGATCGAATCTCGGGCAAGTAACATACCGATGACAAAGGGAACAACGTATGTTGTTATGCGGTCTGACCGATAAAGATCTTCGTAGAATATGTGGGAGCCAATATGAGCATCCAGGTTCCGCTATTGGTTATTGACCGGAGACGTGTCTCGGTCATGTCTACATAGTTCTCAAACCCGTAGGGTCCGCACGCTTAAGGTTTCGATGACAGTTATATTATGAGTTTATGAGTTTTGATGTACCGAAGGAGTTCGGAGTCCGGGATGAGATCGGGGACATGACGAGGAGTCTCGAAATGGTCGAGACATAAAGATCGATATATTGGACGACTATATTCGGACATCGGAAAGGTTCCGAGTGATTCGGGTATTTTTCGGAGTACCGGAGAGTTACGGGAATTCGCCGGGGAGTATATGGGCCTTATTGGGCCATACGGGAATAGAGGAGAGAGGCCAAAAGGAAGGAGGCGCGCACCCCCCCCTCTGGTCCGAATTGGACAAGGGGTGCAGCCCACTTTTCCTTGTTCCTCTCCCCCTCTTTCCTTCTCTCCTACTCCAACAAGGGAAGGAGGAGTCCTACTCCCGGTGGGAGTAGGACTCCCCCCTTGGCGCGCCCTCCTCCTAGGCCGACCGCCTCCCTCCCTTGATCCTTTATATACGGGGGCAGGGGGGCACCCCAAAGAGACAACAATTGATCATTGATCTCTTAGCCGTGTGCGGTGCCCCCCTCCTCCATAGTCCTCGATAATATTGTAGTGGTGCTTAGGCGAAGCCCTGCGATAGTAGAACATCAAGATCGTCACCACACCGTCGTGCTGACGGAACTCTTCCCCGACATTCTGCTGGATCGGAGTCCGGGGATCGTCATCGAGCTGAACGTGTGCTAGAACTTAGAGGTGCCGTAGTTTCGGTGCTTGAACGGTCGGGCCGTGAAGACGTACGACTACATCAACCGCGTTGTGCTAACGCTTCCGCTTTCGGTCTACGAGGGTACGTAGACAACACTCTCCCCTCTCGTTGCTATGCATCACCATGATCTTGCGTGTGCGTAGGAAATTTTTTGAAATTGCTACGTTCCCCAACACCTAGCTCCACATATTTCTACACCGTGCATATATACGTTCACCTGGCAATCGCTTTACCCAACTTTTGGAGTTATTTGACACCGCTGGTTGCCGATCACCTCCTGCTGCATGGTAAGAACTTGCCAGACTTTGATTTTTTTCTCTACTGTGAGCGTTTTATCACCACATCCCAGTAGTTCATAGGAACGGATTTTGTTTCCTGTTTCTACTAATCATGGCAGGTTCCAAAATCGATTGGGCTTCATCGATTGTGGGAGACGTGCCATCACCTCAGACAATACAGCCACCATCACAAGAGGTACAAAGACGTCAGAATACGCACAAACAGGTTCTTGTTTCCATGCCACCTTTTAATGGTCATTTTAAGCCTGATTTATATATTGAATGAGAGTTCGAAATAAATGCTATATTTGATTCCCATAATTTTCCCGAATGTTAAAAAGTTAAGCTCGCGGTTGGTACATTCACTGGTTTTGCTACTGTTTGGTGGAGTAATGTAACGCCCTCGATGCGGCTATAGCTCCCACGTGTCGAGGCACGACTTAGAGACATAACCGCATTGAAAGCAATGTCACAAGTCAGGCAATCATTACAACATCCCATGTAATATATAATAAAAGGGGGAGAACATAGTTGGCTTACACTCGCCACGTCACATCAAAGTACATAAATAACATCCATCATACAAACACTCATGGCCCGACTACGGCGCCAAAATAGAAGAAACCCAACATGCGACAAGGTCCCAATCAAACCCCAACTAGGCACCACTACTGATCATCAGGAAAAGACACGTAGTAATGCTGAGAGTCCTCGTCGAACTCCCACTTGAGCTCGTACTCGTCACCTGGAGCGGAATCACCTGGACCTGCATCTGGAGTTATAGTATCTGTGAGCCATAGGGACTCAGCAATCTCGCACCCTCGCGATCAAGACTATTTAAGCTTATAGGAAGGGTAAGGCAAATATATATGTGGAGCTGCAGCAAGCGACTAGCATATATGGTGGCTATCTTATTCGCAAAAGAGAGCGAGAAGAGGAGGCAAAGAACGAGCGAGAAACTAGAGGGTAACCTGCGCAAACATTACTCCAACACCGTGTCCACTTCTCGGACTCCGCCGAGAAGAGGCCATCACGGTAACACACTCAGTTGATTCATTTTAATTAATTAAGGTTCAAGTTATCTACAACCGGACATTAACAAATTCCCATCTGCCCATAACCGCGGGCACGGCTTTCGAAAGTTCAATCCCTGCAGGGGAGTCCCAACTTAGCCCATGACAAGCTCTCACGGTCAACGAAGGAATAGACCTCCTCCCAAGACGTTCCGATCAGACTCGGTATCTCGGTAATTCAAGACACTTCGACAGGTTAAAACAAATCCAGCAACACCGCCCGAATGTGCCGACAAATCCCGATAGGAGCTGCACATATCTCTTTCTCAGGGCACACTCAGATGAACACTACGTACAACTAAAACCAACCCTCAAGTTGCCCCGAGGTGGCGCCGCAAGTGGCTCTATTTGGACCAACACTCAGAGGAGCACTGGCCCGGGGGGGGGGGGGTTTAAAATAAGATGACCCGCGGGCTCCGGAAACCCAAGGGAAAAAGAGGCTAGGTGGCAAATGGTAAGACCAAGGTTGGGCATTGCTGGAAAAGCTTTAATCAAGGCGAACTATTAAGGGGTTCCCATTATAACCCAACCGCGTAAGGAACGCAAAATCCGGGAACATAACACCGACATGACGGAAACTAGGGCGGCAAGAGTGGAACAAAACACTAGGCGAGAGGCCGAGCCTTCCACCCTTTACCATGTATATAGATGCATTAAGATAACATGGCAATGTAATGATATCCCAACAAGTAAATAAATGGTGTTCCAACAAGGAACGGCCTCCAATCTTCACCTGCAACTAGCAACGCTATAAGAGGGGCTGAGCAAAGCGGTAACATAGCCAATCAAGGTTTGCTAGGACATGGTGGGTTAGAGTTTCAACATGGCAATTGGGAGGCTGACAAGCAAAAGGTAGGCATCGTAGCATTGGCATAGCAAAGAGCGAGAAAACTAGCATAGCAAAGATAGTAGTGATTTCGAGGGTATGATCATCTTGCCTGCACAGTTGTCAGAGTTGACTGGATTCTCACAAGCAAACTCAACGGGCTCCTCGGTAGCGAACTCGTCTCCCGGCTCTACCCAAATAAGACAAACAAGCAACAAGGATACAATCAACCACGTGCAAGACCAAGCAATATGATGAAACGATGATATGCTATGCGGGATGCGATGCGGGATGCAAAAATGCAAGATATGACAGGAAATGCATGAACCTGGACTCAACTTGGAATTCTAAGGGTGCCACTAAAAAGATGAGATGAAATCGCTTGAAAACGATATAAAGATCATCGGAATCGGAGTTACGGTTTGGAAATGGCAAGCGTTTTAAGAATGACACTGGTCTGCGATTTACAACAAGTAGGCATCTAAATGCAATGAGATGAACATGCTACAGCCACCAAACATGACAACAAAATACATGGCAGGGATGCACACAATATGCTTAACAAAAGACTAGCACTGAGCTACGGCCAATTCATCCATTATGAGGTTCAAACAAGCATGGCAAAAATGCAAATGCAAAACAGATTCCAGACTTAGTGAAATTAACACTTGTCTGAAATTTCAGATCACGAAGCCCTCTTCGGAGTAGCAAAACAATAGGATACATGACCTGATTAAGACAAGTAAGAACATGGCATGGAGCTACTCAACAATATTAACAAAAGTCCCAAAGTGACCTGGGGTCAAAAGGGATCACAAAATATACTAACAAGCACACGAACATAGCTCAAACACAATCAGTTTTCGGACTTAGTGAAAACTGAGACATGCTGAAATATAACTCACGAAGGCATGTAAACGAGCTCGATGCACTCACCACGGTGCAAGTCATGGAAAGGCAAGCATACATTCATTAATAAGGCACAAAAGACAAGCTATACATGGCAAGAACAATGGCATGGCATGCACGGATCAACTACAACAACGCCGGCAAAATCGCAAACGAGTTGACGATCTGCCCAGATTCACAACGAAGCAAAAGTAGAGCTCGATTGACTCAAGCTAGGGTGCTCCATAATTGCAAACAAAGACATGGGTGGATAGAGCATAACATGATTAACAAAACTTCCTTACTGATCATCCTCAAGAGAGGCACGGATCACTAGGAAACAAGCTGAACACATGGCATCATGAACTAAATAATCCCAGACTTAGTGAAAACTACTAAGTCCCTGAAAACTGATTTCCTGGGTGCCTCACTTTGCAAGCTTGCACAAGTCACCACACACATCCTAAAAATGCATGGGTTGCACCAATGGAAAGAAGACAAAATCCTTAACAAAACATATGAAGGACTCACAGGCATAGCGTGCACACAATAATCATGGCAAAAATGACAAAAGTCTAAGATGAACTAGCAGATCTGGCAATTAACTCACGAAGCCTCCTTCTAACAGCATTTTGGGCATCAAGATGAACTCATATGAAAATGATGCAATGGAATGAAATGATGTACTCGTTGAGACGAACATTCTGATATACTATATGTCCAAAACGGAGCTACGGATGCAAAGTTACGGGGCCTCGAACAGGAGCATATGAAGTGAAATTCCTAGGACTTAGCAAAAAAAATCAACCTCTCGGATCAGATATAGGGTTTCGCACGGAAACCGAGGCGCGGCGCTGCACTGTAGCCGTTCAAGGTTCACCGAAAGAAAAAAGGGCGCGGCGGCCGGAGCTCTCGCCGGAGAGGCGCCGGGGAAGTCGGAGGAGGCCCAGGTCGGGCGGATCCGGCGCCGGAGGACCCGCCGGCGACGAGGGCAGCCGCGGCGAGGGCGGACGGCGAGGCGGCAGCCGCGGGCTGGCGAGACGGGAGCCGCGGCGAGGGGCGGCCGGCGAGGCGGCAGCCCTGGGCTGGTGACGGCGGAGGGCGCCGGCGACGAGCTCGCGCGCGGCTCGGGAGGAGGAGGGCGCGGGGGCGCGCGTGGGCCGGGAGGGCCCGTCCCGGGCCCCGCGGGCTGGCGGCGGCGGCGATGTGGGCCTGAGGCGCGGGGCGAATGAGGGGGCGCCACGTGTCGGCGGACGTCGGGGCGGACAAAGTCCGTCGGTGGGACTTGTGTCCGGCGCGCGCGAGGTGTCGGATCTAGGGTTTCGGGGGGAAGAAGAAGAAGAAAAAGGGGGGGGGTCTATTTATAGGCATAAGTGGAGCTAGGAGAGTCCAAATGAGGTGCGGTTTTCGGCCACGCGATCGTGATCGAACGCTCTAGGACATGGAGCAGAGTTTGGTGGGTTTTTGGCCAAAATGGAGGGGTGTTGGGCTGCAACACACACGAGGCCTTTTCGGTCCCTCGGTTAACCGCTGGAGTATCAAACGAAGTCCAAATGATACGAAACTTGACATGCGGTCTACCGGTAGTAAACCAAGGCCGCATGACAAGTCTCGGTCCAATCCGGAAATGTTTAATCCCCACACACGAAAGAAAGCTAGAAATGACCACCGGAGGAGAACGAAGCGCCGGAATGCAAAACGGACAACGGGGAAAATGCTCGAATGCATGAGACGAACATGTATGCAAATGCAATGCACATGATGACATGATATGAGATGCATGAAAAAGGCAACAACACACGGAGACAAAGACCCGAACCCTAGAAATAAATATAACTTAACGCCGGAAATGGCAAGAGTTGGAGTACAAAAAGGGAAAGTTACACCCGGGGTGTTACAACACTCCACCACTACGAAAAGATCTCGTCCCGAGATCTAGGACTGAAAGAACTCCGGGTACTCAGAACGGAGGTGATCCTCGTGTTCCCAGGTAGCTTCACGGTCGGAATGATGTGACCACTTGACTTTGAGAAATTTGATTGACTTGTTGCGAGTCTTGCGTTCAGTCTCTTCAAGAATAGCAACTGGGTGCTCACGATAGGAGAGATCTTCTTGGAGCTCAATGTCCTCGAAGTTGACGGTGCGGTCAGGAGTCTTGAAGCACTTTCGAAGCTGAGAGACATGGAACACGTCATGAACATTTGCAAAGTTTGAAGGAAGCTCGAGTTGATAGGCGAGGTCGCCTCTCTTGCTGACAATCTTGAAAGGTCCCACGTATCTAGGGGCAAGCTTCCCTTTGATACCGAAGCGACGAGTACCTTTCATAGGAGAGACACGGAGGTAAACATGATCTCCGATCTCAAAAGCCAAATCACGGTGCTTACTATCATAGTAACTCTTCTGGCGGGATTGGGCTGCTTTGAGGTTATCACGAATGACTTTGCACATTTCTTCTGCTTATGTGATTAAGTCATTACCCAAAAGCTGACGTTCACCGGTTTCAGACCAGTTGAGAGGGGTACGACACTTCCTGCCATACAGAATTTCAAATGGGGCCTTGCCCGAACTTGCTTGAAAACTGTTGTTATAGGAGAATTCAGCATAAGGAAGACAATCCTCCCACTTCATGCCGAAGGAGATCACACAAGCCCTGAGCATATCTTCAAGAATCTGGTTGACACGCTCGACTTGACCGCTTGTTTGGGGATGGAAAGCAGTGCTGAAGCGGATGTTAGTGCCCATGGCCTTCTGAAAAGAATCCCAAAACTTCGAGGTAAAGATGCTGCCACGGTCTGAAGATATCACTTGAGGAATACCGTGCAGAGAGACAATGCGAGAGGTATAGAGTTCCGCCAATTGAGCTGCAGCAATTGACTCTTTGATAGGCAGAAAATGAGCCACTTTGGTGAGTTTGTCGATGACAACAAATATAGCATCATTGCCACGCTTGGACTTTGGAAACCCAGTCACGAAGTCCATTTCAATGTGGTCAAACTTCCATTCTGGAATGGCAAGAGGTTGGAGGAGACCTGCTGGCCTTTGGTGTTCTGCCTTCACTCTTCTGCAGACATCACATTCATTCACGAATTGAGCGATCTCGCGCTTCATTCGAGTCCACCAATAAGCTTGCTTAAGGTCCTGATACATCTTCGTGCTCCCAGGGTGGCTGGAGAGGAGAGAATTGTGAGCCTCGTTCATGATCACTTTACGAAGTTCACCCTTGGGCACAACAATACGATCCTCGAAGAAGAGAGTGTCCTTGTCATCAAGGCGGTAGCACTTGTACTTGGACTGACTCTTGGCAATCCCAATCTTCACCTTTTTCACCATAGCATCAAGAAGCTGGGCTTGGCGAATCTGGTCTTCTAAGGTACGAGAGACTTGAAGGTTGGCGAGTAAACCTTGAGGAACAACTTGCAGATTAAGTTTGCGGAAAGCTTCACAAAGCTCGGGTTGATAAGGCTTGAGAATCAGACTGTTGCAGTAGGACTTTCTGCTCAAAGCATCAGCAATCACATTAGCCTTGCCTGGAGTATACTCAATACTCAGATTATACTCTTGAATCATTTCGACCCATCGAGTTTGCCTGAGGTTGAGATTAGGCTGAGTGAAGATGTACTTGAGACTCTTGTGATTAGTGAAAATGTCCACTTTTCTTCCCAATAGAAGATGTCTCCAAGTCAAAAGAGCATGCACAACTGCCGCCAACTCGAGATCATGAGTGGGCTAGTTCTTCTCATTAGGCTTCAACTGGCGAGATGTATAAGCAACAACTTTCTTCTCTTGCATCAATACTGCGCCAAGACCTTGGAGAGAGGCATCACAAAAGACCTCGTACGGTTTGGATTCATCAGGCAGAGTCAGAACTGGAGCAGTGATCAATTTCTCTTTCAAAGTGTTGAAAGCAATGTCACACTCCGGAGACCAAACGTACTTGACGTGCTTCTGAAGAAGATTTGAGAGAGGCTTCGCGATCTTAGAAAAGTTTTCAACGAATCTCCTGCAATAGCTTGCGAGACCGAGGAAACTGCGGAGTTGCTTCATGTTCCGAGGAGGTTCCCAATTCACAATTGCGGACACCTTCTCGGGATTCACGGAAATGCCCTTGGCAGAGATGATATGACCAAGATAAAGAACCTCATCGAGCCAAAATTCACACTTGGAGAACTTGGCGTAGAACTGATGTTCTCTGAGCTTATCGAGAACCAAATGCAAGTGCTTGGCATGATCTTCCTTGTTCTTGGAGAAAACCAGAATGTCGTCGAGATAGACCAAAACGAAGTCATTGGTGTAGGCGTTGAAGATGAAGTTCATCATGCGAGAGAACGTCGGAGGAGCGTTGGCGAGGCCAAAAGACATGACAGTGTATTCATATGAACCAAAGCTTGTTCTGAATGCTGTCTTGGGAATATATTCTTCACGAATGCGAATCTGGTGATAACCCATACGGAGATCAAGCTTGGAGAATACTTGGGCACCTTTGAGTTGTTCGAACAGCTCATTGATGTTGGGAAGTGGGTATTTGTTCTTGATGGTCTTCTTGTTCACTGGACGGTAATCAACACAAAGTCGGTCCGTTCCATCCTTCTTCTTCACAAAAAGAACACCACAACCCCACGGAGAAGAACTAGGCCGGATGAGACCCATTCTTTCTTGCTCATCGAGTTGCTTCTTCAGCTCCTTCAACTCTTCAGGTCCGAGCTTGTAAGGACGTTTGCACACAGGTTCCGTGCCAGGCTCAAGTTCAATAACGAATTCAACTGGCCGGTGCGGAGGCATTCCTGGGAGCTCTTCTGGAAAGACATCTTGATATTCGCAAACGACTAGAATTTGCGAAATAGCGTCCAATTCACCCTTTTCATTGAGAGAAAACAGACGGATAGTATCATCACGAGCGGCAAAGACAATTACATCCTCAGACGAATGAGTCAATTGAATCTGCCTGGCTGCACAATCAAGCTGAGCCTTGTGCTTAGAAAGCCAATCCATTCCGAGAATAAGATCAATATCCGAGTTACCAAGGGTTTCGGGGGGAAGAAGAAGAAGAAAACGGGGGGGGGGGGGGGGGTCTATTTATAGGCATAAGTGGAGCTAGGAGAGTCCAAATGAGGTGCGGTTTTCGGCCACGCGATCGTGATCGAACGCTCTAGGAAATGGAGCAAAGTTTGGTGGGTTTTGGGCCAAAATGGAGGGGTGTTGGACTACAACACACACGAGGCCTTTTCGGTCCCTCGGTTAACCATTGGAGTATCAAACGAAGTCCAAATGATACGAAACTTGACAGGCGGTCTACCGGTAGTAAACCAAGGCCGCATGACAAGTCTCGGTCCAATCCGGAAATGTTTAATCCCCACACATGAAAGAAAGCTAGAAATGACACCGGAGGAGAACGAAGCGCCGGAATGCAAAACGGACAACGGGGAAAATGCTCGAATGCATGAGACGAACATGTATGCAAATGCAATGCACATGATGACATGATATGAGATGCATGACAAAGGCAACAACACACAGAGACAAAGACCCGAACCCGAGAAATAAATATAACTTAACGCCGGAAACGACAAGAGTTGGAGTACAAAAAGGGAAAGTTACATCCGGGGTGTTACAAGTAAACATTGTCGGTTATACCCTGATTATGTGCCTAATACTTGGGATGATTTAAAACTTGTCATGAGAGATAGATTTATCGATGTATATTATAGTCGTGGCATGATTAAAAAACTACAACATTTAGAACAAGATAGTGACACCGTAACAAAATATTATGATGATTTACAAACTACCTTGTTGCACTCATTTTTAAAGGAAACTGAAGATGATTTTATGGATAGATTTTGGGGAGGGTTAAACCATGATATTCAGGAGATACTAATGCATGAAGAGTGTTATCCTATGGACCGTTAGTTTCATCTTGCTTGCTGCTACCTCTTGAGCAGTGTGTTGGTTTTCCCTTGAAGAGGAAAGGGTGATGCAGTAAAGTAGCGTAAGTATTTCCCTCAGTTTTTGAGAACCAAGGTATCAATCCAGTAGGAGATCACGCTCAAGTCCCACGCACCTACACAAACAAATAAGAACCTCGCAATCAACGCGAAAAAGGGGTTGTCAATCCCTTCACGGTCACTTACGAGAGTGAGATCAGATAGATATGATAAGATAATATTTTTGGTATTTTTATGATAAAGAGAAATAAAAGATGCAAAGTGAAATAAAAGGTAATAGAAATAACTAAGTATTGGAAGATTAATATGATGGAAGATAGACCCCGGGGCCATAGGTTTCACTAGTGGCTTCTCTCAAGAGCATAAGTATTACGGTGGGTAAACGAATTACTGTCGAGCAATTGATAGAATTGAGCATAGTTACGAGAATATCTAGGTATGATCATGTATATAAGCATCACGTCCGAGACAAGTAGACCAAAATGATTCTGCATCTACTACTATCACTCCACACATCGACCGCTATCTAGCATGCATCTAGAGTATTAAGTTCAAGAGAACAGAGTAATGCTTTAAGGAAGATTGTCGGTGTCAAAACCGGTGGATCTCGGGTAGGGGGTCCCGAACTGTGCGTCTAGGCCGGATGGCAACAGGAGACGAGGGACATAATGTTTTACCCAGGTTCAGGCCCTCTTGATGGAGGTAAAACCCTACGTCCTTCTTGATTAATATTGATGATATGGGTAGTACAAGAGTAGATCTACCACGAGATCAAGGAGGCTAAACCCTAATAGCTAGCCTATGGTATGATTGTTGTATGATGAAGTTGTTCTACGGACTAAACCCCTCCGGTTTATATAGACACCGGCGAGGGCTAGGGTCACACCAAGTCGGTTACAATGGTAGGAGATCTTGAATATCTGCATCGCCAAGCTTGCCTTCCACGCCAAGGAAAGTCCCATCCGGACACGGGACGAAGTCTTCAATCTTGTATCTTCATAGTACTGGAGTCCGGCTGAAGGTATAGTCTGGCTATCCGAACACCCCCTAATCCAGGACTCCCTCAGTAGCCCCTGAACCAGGCTTCAATGACGACGAGTCAGGCGCGCAAATTGTCTTCGGCATTGCAAGGCGGGTTCCTCCTCCAAATTCTTCATAAAAGTTTGTAAACACCAAGAGTAGTGTCCGACTCTGCAAAATAAGCTTCCACGTATTGCCATAGAGAGAATAATATTAACACAAATCTAATCTGCTGACGTATTCCGCAGCATGACATCACACTGCGGCCAAGCCTTTATTCAAATCGTTTTCACTTCTCCACCTCAGCGTGTTTTGCGAGGCGGTTTCCTTGGCATGTCTTGTCAAAGCAGAGATCGTGTCCCCTTTATTTACGGGATTCTCATCAATACGGACGTGGGTAACCTAATCGTGCTCGTTAGCATGTTTTCTCGATTAAAGGCGAGTCCCAAACGGTTATGGGGAGGGCTCCTGGTATTCAACCTCTTATAAAGAGACCAAGGCCTTACTCATTTTCTCCAATCTCAAAACAAGTTCGCCTATCGCCTCGAGTTCCAACACCCTAGGCTCCAGATTCCAGGCGCTTCGGACCTTTGACGATGTTCGGTTCCGACCTTCAAGGCCGATGGATGCCCTCCTCCGTCACGGAGGAGGACATGCTAATGTTGAGAGAGGCTAAGTTTTTGACTGTCGAAATTTCGCATAGGTTGCCTGCTCAAAGGCAGGCTATTCCCAGTCCCTAGCCTGGTGAGAGCGTAGTGTTCATGTCTCACTTCCTTCGGGGTTTAGGCTTCCCGATGGATCCCTTCGTGAGGGGGCTGATGTTCTATTATGGGCTGGAACTTCATGACCTAGCTCCGGAGTCCATCCTCCACATTTCCTCATTCATCGTTGTGTGCGAAGCATTCCTTCGTGTTACTCCTCACTTCGGATTATGGCTCAAGACTTTTGGAGTGGAGCCGAAGATGATCGAGGGACGGCACGCAGAGTGCGGAGGTGCTGTCATAAGTAAGAATGCCGATGCTCCATGGCCCGAGGGCTCCTTTCAAGAGGAGCTCGGCTTGTGGCAATGAGAGTGGTTCTATATCACCGCTCCCAGGAGCGCCAAGTGGGTGGCGCCTCCTGCCTTTCGCTCGGGTCCCCCACCACGGCTAGCGTCATGGGTCAACAAAGGATTAGATTGGGGGTTATCCAAAGACGTGCCCCTGTTGCAGGGCTGCATTAGGGATCTCTTAGAAGGAGACCTCAACCTGGTCAAGGTGACGCAGGTCATGCTGATTCGCCGAACATTGCCCAGCAAACGTCGCTCCCTTCGTCTGTGGGAGTTTAATCCAGAGGGACCACGAGCTCTCCAGCATTTTATGGGCGCAACACCCGTGGAGATGTATAAAATGTTCTTCGGATCACAAGCAATGTGTCCGGATTTGACCGAGGACGCAGGTTTAAGCTGCAATCGCCCGGATACTCAAGTAAGTAACCTTGTGCCCGGATTCGCTATCCATAAAATTGTCATAGACTCGCCCCTAAAAGAGCTGTCCTTTTAAACATGAGTGGGTAGCGAAGGCGAAGCTGATCAGGTGTCCGGCTCCCCTTCCTGAGACCAGGCCGGATCCCGTGCTAGTCAGGATGTTGAAGATCGTGCCTTTGGAGGGAAGTGAGGGGGAGGACAAGGAAACTATGGCCTCCTCGAAGGAGGCTGCTCCGAAGGGAGGAACCGACAATTCCTCTCCTAGGGGGAAGAAGAGGGCCGCCTCTGACGACCCGGAGACCATGGCCTCAAAGCGGGGGAAGAAGTCCTCGTCAGAGGGTCCGGTGCCGGGGAGATCCTCGGCCGAACTACGCCCCCAAAGGGATCAGCCCTCCAGCGAGCCGTAAGTAGAGAAAGATTTTCCTTTAGAGGGATGAGAGAAATCCTTAGTTTTTATCTGAGAAGATTAACCAAAATTTTACCTTGTAGCTCGGACCTCAGCCCTTCTCAGCAGAGCTCGTCTTCGGGGGATCTTCTTCCGGAGATGATGGAGAGTGGAATGCCTCCCCCTGCCGTACCGTCTAGCGAGGCGGGCGACCCTGAGGTGTCGTCGCGGAGGGTTTCTCCGAATCCGGCAGGGGTGGAAGGTAGCCATTTGGCCCCCAAGGTTCTCCGCGTCCTGCCTTTGATGGAGGTCGTAGGACGAGTCCGGCACCGTCTGGTGCGCGGTCGGAGGAGCTGATGATTCTGCTGGGGCGAGCTTCTATCTCAGAGGAGCACCGTGCATTGATGGGTACGGTGATTGGAAGGATTTTGTTCGCGGAAAGCGGATTGCACGAGGCCGTCAGAAGTTTGCTGACGGGTTTTGAGGTACGTTTGATAATGTACTTCTTTGTCAGTTGCACATAAACAAGATGCGCCCTGTGTAGATAGTAGCCCCTGAGACTCTGTGCGTTGTCAAAATTGACGGCGCGCAGAGGATCATAATCCCAGGTCTAATTTTCGCCTTTGTATATAGATGGCGAAGTGTCCGGAATCGAGCCGAACTTATGATTTTGCCGAGACAAAGCGGCAACTTGACGTGGCAGATGCCGACATCGCACTCTTCAACAAGCGACTTGATGATGCTCAAGGTATGCAATTCCTCGGGCGGCATCTGGTAAGAGGAGCTTTTATGCCAGTATCTTACAATGTGTGTGCTTGACGTAGATGGTGCGGCCGCCGTGGAGAGTCTCCGGGCAGAACTTGCCCGAGCTAAGGAACAAGCCAGGACAAGTGATGCGGCTACCGAGAAGGCACTTGAAGAGCTGAGAGCCGAACAGGCTGCTCACTACCGAAGCAAGAAGGAGATGGCCGAGATGGCCGTGAAGTTAAAAAGCGCTGCTGACCGTTGCAAGTCTCTTGAGAAAGAAGACCGGGCGAGACAAACGGACTTAGAGAAGGCCGTTGTTGATGCCAAGGACGCTCGCTCTGCGATGAGAGCTGCGAAGGAGGAGCTGCGTCAGGCCGGACAGATTGCGGCTGGAAAGCCCTTTATGCTGTGGAGGAAGTTTGGCGATCCGAAGTTTGCTCCGTTGGACCGGATGTGGAGTGCGAAGGACACCTATCTGGATTTGGCAGCGAGTGCTGCTGATGCGACCGAACACTTTCGAGATCAAGAAGATCACGAAGTGGAAAGGCTTTTCTAGTCGCAGTTCCACAATCCAGAGCGTCCACTGGTAGTGGACGATCGTCTGGCTCAATGGGCCGAACTGAATAGATTGTCCGGACTCGCCATGAAGTACGTCATGGGTCATCTGTGGCCGGGGAGATCGGAGCCGAAGAGTTATTTCGGCTTGGTGCAGCAATTCCTTGGCGCGGTGCCACGCATCGATGCGATGAAGAGGTCAGCATGCATAGAGGGCGCACGGATGGCTCTTGCCCGTGTCAAGACATACTGGGCAGAGATGGAGACCACCATTGTTGCATCCCGAGATTCGGACCAAAGCCGAGTACCCTCTGAGCACTATTTTCAGGAAGTCCTTGAAGGCGCTCGTGTAATAGAGACACAGTGCTCGAAGGATGCTATGTTCTGATAGCATATGTAATTATGAAGTAATATTTTGATGAATTGTAGTAGCCTTTTATACTTGTGCCTGCAAGTATGTGGAACACCTCCTGTGCGGCCGTTTTAAGATATACATACAAAATCTGAAAGATGGCAGTCGTTGGCTTCAGCCCCCACGCACATAGTGCGGGGGTGCTCGCAGAAGGCGCATTTTCACACTTAATCCAACGTCTTGGTCCTACAAAGGAGGTGATAGCGCAGCGAGCTAGGCAACCGGACTATAATGCTTTAACACTTTCACTTAGCCATAGGAGCTTGACAATGGGACTATTTAGGTAGCCCCTGGTGGCGACTGCGCTCGCCCGAATTCGGGGCGCGTATGTGCCTGGCCGGGAAACGGCCCTTCGTTAATGCGGGGGAATCCTATAGATTCCGGAGAGTCATCGAGTGGTTGACCAGTCTCACGCCATATCATCACAGTCGGTTTTCGGCTTTCTCTACTAAGGTGCTCGCCTGGCCGAACCAGGGCACAATCGCAGTAGTTCTCCTAGTGCCGCCTTAGCCGATAGAGCGGAACGTAAGGCGGCCGAACACAGGAGCCGGGCAACCCAACATTTGACCAAAATCATGACTCGGAGCTGATGCATATAAGGCCAAACTCGCGACGCCGAACACTCCCTAAGGTATTCGGTCTTTATGAGAGCGGGCTAAGTGACGCTCTAAGGTATAAGCCCCTAGTGTCCAGGTACGTGGAAGAATTCTGACGTGGCCACATGCCAAGACGCCAGCCTCCTCCTTGGTCATAGAACCAGGGGATGTGTATCAACAAGAGACAGTAAAAAAGGTTTACGCAGGGTCTTAATCTGAAAAGAATCCTTGGAACGGGTCCCTACTGCATGTCTGCGCCTGTGTCTCCGTTGTGCCGTATCCTGGACGGGCGCAGCACGACGTTCATCTGTAAAAAAGAGAGTAACTAAGTTGAAAAAGGGGCGTGCCGAACAAAAGTTATATGAAATAAACAAAGTGTAAAGTAAAATATGGAAAATTGAGCTTTATTGTCTCTTATTTTATATGTGTGAAGCCCCTAGTGCAGGGGTATATGGCCACTAAGCCTTTGTCAACGATACTTTTGTGCCGGACTCGTCTATCCGTGTCCGTGGTCTTAATGACCTGTTCCGATGTTCTGGCTGGTGAAGCCATTGTATTGTGGGGCTGTTAAAGCGGCCGCACAATCCTCCGCTTGGGGGAGGCGCCCTTACTGCTTCCCTGTTAAGGAGATGATGCCGCGTGGACCGGGCATCTTAAGCGTAAGAGATGCATAATGCGGTATTGTGTTAAAGCGGGCGAAAGCTTCGCGTCCCAGCAGTGCTTGATAGCGACTTGAGAATGGGACGATGTGGAAAGTCAGCTTTTCGCGATGGAAGTTATCGGCAGAGCCGAAAATAACCTCGAGCCGGAGAAAACCCATGCAATGGGTGTCCGGACCAGGCGTTACTCCTTGAAAGGAGGTTTTGCTGTGGCGAATTCTTTTTGGGTCGATCCCCATGTGGCGGATTGAGTCCTGAGAGTAAGAGAAAAAAAAGAAGGAATCTGGCAGCCCCTGGTGCGGTTTAAGCCGTATTTCAGGCATGCCGTGATAGTGCCCCTTCCCCTGTGCCCATGGTATTTCAAGAGCATAGTTATGTACGCGAAGCGCTGGTTTCGCTATATTGCGAGGGCTAGGGTTGGGGCCGCATTGCTACGCTAGCTCGGAACGTGCCAGGCGGTCTTGTTGTAGGGTACTCCGGGCGCGCTTGACAGTGTCCGGCTTTTTGAAGGCCGAACTGGAGAACTGCCTAGAGAGGCTGCTTTGTACTTCTGCTGCGAGCGCTGCCGTGTGCTCCTCCATTCAGAGGGAGCGTTCAGTGTTCCCATTGACCGTGATTACTCCTCTAGGGTCTGGCATCTTGAGCTTGAGGTATGCATAGTGCGGTACCGCGTTGAATTTTGCGAATGCGGTTAGCCCGAGCAGTGCGTGATAGCCACTACGGAACGAGACTATGTCGAAGATTAACTCCTCGCTTCGGAAGTTATCCGGAGATCCGAAGACCACTTCCAGTGTAACTGAGCCTGTACAGTTGGCTTCTACACCTGGTATGACGCCTTTAAAGGTCGTTTTGGTGGGCTTGATCCTCGAGGGATCTATGCCCATCTTTCGCACTGTATCCTGGTAAAGCAGGTTCAGGATACTGCCGCCGTCCATGAGGACTCTTGTGAGATGAAATCCGTCAATGATTGGGTCTAGAACCAATGCGGCGAAGCCGCCGTGACGGATGCTAGTGGGGTGGTCCCTTCGATCAAAGGTGATCGGGCAGGAGGACCATGGGTTGAATTTTGGGGCGACCGGCTCCATCGCATATACGTCCCGTAACGCACGCTTCCGCTCCCTCTTGGGGATGTGGGTTGCGTATATCATGTTCACCGTCCGCACTTGCGGGGGAAATCCCTTCTGTCCACTGTTGTTCGGCGGCCTGGGCTCCTCCTCGTCGTCGCTATGCAGCCCCTTGGCTTTGTTTTCGGCTCTTAACTTGCCTGCCTGCTTGAACACCCAACAATCCCTGTTGGTGTGATTGGCTGGCTTTTCAGGGGTGCCATGTATCTGGCACAAGCGGTCGAGTATTCGGTCCAAACTAGACGGGCCCTGAGTTTTTCTTTTGAATGGCTGTTTCCGTTATCCGGATTTGTAGCCTCGGAATCCGGCATTAACTGCCGTATCCTCGTTGCTGTCGCTGTTAACGTGGCGCTTTTGTTTGTTCCGATGCGACCTGTCACTTTTGTCCTTGGTATTCGAGTTACCAGTGTTCTTGGTTAAGTTGTTACTGCGAGCTAGCCAGCTGTCTTCTCCCGCGCAAAAGCGGGTCATGAGTGTCGTGAGGGCTGCCATAGATTTTGGCTTTTCCTGTCCCAGGTGCTGGGCCAGCCACTCGTCATGGATATTATGCTTGAAGGCCGCTAAGGCCTCTGCGTCCGGACAGTCGACTATCTGGTTTTTCTTTGTTAGGAACCGTGTCCAGAATTGCCTGGCCGATTCTTCTGGCTGCTGAATTATGTGGCTTAGGTCATCGGCGTCCGGTGGTCGCACATAAGTGCCCTGGAAGTTGTCAAGGAATGCGGCTTCTAGTTCCTCCCAAGAACCGATTGAGTTTGCTGGCAAGCTGTTAAGCCAATGCTGGGCCGGTCCCTTAAGTTTGAGTAGGAGGTATTTGATGGCGTGTAGATCATCGCCGCGGGCCATGTGGATATGAAGGAGATAATCCTCGATCCATACCGCAGGATCTTTTGTGCCATCGTACGATTCGATGTTTACGGGTTTGAAGCCCTCAGGGATTTTATGATCCATCACTTCATCTGTGAAGCATAGTGGGTGTGCGGCACCTCTGTATTGGGCTATATCACGACGCAGCTCGAAGGAGCTTTGTCTGTTGAATTCGGCCCGGCCGGATTCATTGCGTCCGGAGTGACGATCACCGTCACGTGCCGTGGGGCGCCTGCGCGATCTGTAGATCGATCTTGTTTGCCTTGCCTTGTCCTCCAGGATGTCGCGCAGGTCGGGCGCATTTTCCCGTGCCTTAGTATGCTTGACGCGGTGCCGGGGAATGGCTTGAGTGGAGGGCCAAGAGGCCTCTCTGTCGTAGCCACGAGGTGGCCGGTCGGCCATGTCATGCGCTGGTGATGTAGGTGCTTCCTCCTCTAGTCGGGGAAGCAGCCTACGCTTTGGGTAACTCTTGGAGGGGCGTTCGAGTTCATACTCTTCGGCCGCAAGGACTTCAGTCCATCTGTCAGCTAGCAAATCCTGATCAGCTCTAAGCTATTGCCGATTTTTCTTGAGGCTGCTTGCCGTGGCCATGAGCCTGCGTTTAAAACGCTCTTGTTCGGCAAGATCCTCTGGCACGACGAACTCGTCGTCGTCGAGGCTTGCCTCGTCTTCGGAGGGAGGCGTATAATTATCGTCCTCAACTTCTTGGTCCGCCGCCCTCTCGTGAGGGATGGCTTCTCTGTCGTCCTGTGCCGAATTTTGCTGGAGGGGGTGTTCTTCGGTGCTATCCGGAGTAGTATTATCTTGTGGGGACCCCGACTCATAAGTCGTGATCACCGAATGCACGTGTACAGTGATCCCAGAGATCAATGCTCACTGAACACACAGAAGCTGAATAACAAGAGTCTTACATCCATACATATCATCTTACACAAATTATGACCATTATGGTCAAGCCTTACATTGATAAATCCTTAAGGGCTAAACATCAAATGAAACACAAGCAGCGGAAATATTCGTCGATAAGTAGAACCCATGCCATCTGCCTTAACCCTACAGGCATTCTGACTGGGAAGCGTCCTAGTTCGCATGTTCGTCTCCACAGAATTCTTCTTCGAACTCCTGTTCTTCCATGCCTGGCCAATTAAATAACTAGTGGCAAGCCAATGAGTACTTTGAATGTACTCGCAAGCAACCCATGTTTTGGTTCAAGGTACAACAATGCATGATATAGGTAAATTTTTGCGGAAAGCTAGTTTTTGAGTGCAATGACATGTTCAACAACTTGTAAGGCATGCATCAGGAGAATTCAATTAACCATGAGGACAGGTTACAGATATCAACATAAATAGAGTGGGCACCAACCCAACTCAATCATGTCAAGTCCTTGACTTGACCCAAGTAGTTCTTCCCACTTATCCAACACACACTGGTTTGTAAACAAGTGGACGTAGCCCAAGAGCGGTTACCCAACTGTCCTTGACCGTGGACACGGCTATTCGAATAGTTTTACACTCTGCAGAGGTTGCACACTTTACCCACAAGATCCGGGGAACTTTCGTGTCATCTACGACCCGTGGTACCTCAAGTACCCGGGGTAAGCACCCGATCACTATCTTTCCCTAGACGACACTAACAAGGAGTCCACTCGTTGTTTCGTATCCTCACGATGTACATCATACGAGATTCACTCGAGATCATAACATCCGAGAGGGGACGCAACGGTGTATCCGGTGCCCTGTAAAAACAGTCATGGCCGCCCTACCTGGCACGACCCCGTCCCGGGAGAGAGCACCAACTCTCCCCCGTCACTAGTAATGCAGGCTCCAAGCTAGTATCGGCCTAGGTAATCAATAATGCCCTTTCCCATATAAGGGTAGAGTGGTTGCGCATGTAAGGTTGGAATAACGGTCGCAACTTAAACCAATCCGTTTTTGAAAACAACACATACACTTTCCTTGGTACACCACTTCGTCATCAAGTGGTTACCCAACTCATCATCTCCCTCGGGCATAAGTGTCACCCGACGGGGTTTTCGAAAAGTCCTTTGAAAATATTTTGTCTCCATCACTATGCATATTCCCGTCCCTTTTTGCGTAGCACTACTTAGCATCCTATCTACTCCCACCGGCATAACCCTCATAAGAAGGTAGGGTCATGGACAATGCAAGTATCAACGAGGAAGTAATAGAGGCAACCCATCAAAGTGGTTACCATCTCATCATGATTCCGATGCAACACTAATAAAGTGCTATATGACATGCATAAAAAGGGCTTCATAGACATGGTCAAAGGGCTGCTTGCCTTGGTCTTCAAAGTCTTCAAGTCCTTCTCCTTCTTCTTATCCAACTACTTCGTCAAATACGGGATCTATTCATCGCAAAAGAAATAACGAGAAAATAAGGCAATAATAAAACAGAAAAACCAAAGTGCTCAGAAAAATGTCAACTTATTTTTGATAAATACTAGGTTGAAAACTAAGAAGGGGAAAATTCCTAGTTTTGGATTTGGAGTAGCAAAATAGGAGAAATGGATTTTCAGAGGGGAATATAAATGCTCAAATTTGAATTTAAATTTGAACAGTGCAGAAAAGTTTGATGGATATTTATGAAAGTTATACCATTAAATAGGTGGGATTTTTAGAAAAATATGGGAGTTGGAATTATTGCATTTGCATTAATATTTAATCCTGTGGAATTTTTGCAAGTTTCCTGAAAAAGAAAAAGGAGAAGCAGCACTGTGCAACTGGGCCAGAAGGGCCACAGTGCAGCAGGCCCAGAGGGAATCTAGCCCGCGCAGGGCGGCCACGTCGAAGGCGTATTTGGAAAATACGCCTCCAGCCGATGCAGCGAACCGGTGCGCGCTCGTGCGTGTTTAAACCTGACAGGTGGGGCCCACCCGTCAGTATGTGAGGCTGACTGACGGGCCCCACGGCCGTCGTCTTCAACCCCGGGCCAGAGAGGGGGGCGAGCTCACCGGCGTCGCTGTGGTCAACGGCGAGGCGATCCGAGCGCACCGGCTTGCTCAGGGCAGAGTCGCCGTTCAGGTGGAGGTGGAGGCGGTCGCCGGAGTGCAGGGGTTCGCCGGCGACGAGGTTCGCGGCGGAGGAGCGTCGGGCGTTGATGGCTCCGGCCGTTTCCGACTGCAAGAGAGAGGGGAAACAGAGGGGAAATGATCAGGGAGGTGTGGAGGGTCCAGATCGAGAGAGAGGAGGGGCGGAGGGAGCCCGTACCCCGAGATCGACGATGACCCGAGGCGGCGGAGCTCGAGCTCGATCTCGAGCTCGGGTGCTCCTGGAGGAGAGTGGAGGGTACAAGGGGACTTTTTGGAGTAGGTGGGGGCGAGTGGTGGTGATTGGGAGGCTCGGGGAGGCCTTTAAGTAGGCGAGCCATGGCTCACCGTAGACCCGTGCGCCGGCGAAGCTGTTGCTGTCGCTGCAAGCCACGGGGGCTCACGTGGGCATGTCCGAGGTGTTTGTAGGGGTGGTCTACGCCCAGAGGGAGGGAGAGAAGGAGCGGGGAAGCGTCAGGGCAGCGCGCGTGTGAGCGTGCTCATTGGAGCTCTCGGGCGGCCATGGTGCGCGTGCAAGCAGGGGCAGGAGAGAGGGAAGGAGGAGGGGCCGACCAGCTGCCGTGTCCCGGACGCCGAGGCGTCTCGTCGGGCGTGCTGGGAGGCCCGAGGTGGCCGGAGGCGGTTGGAAGGGGGCGGCTACAGTGCGGGAGCGCACTGTAGCGCGCTCCAGAGCGCCCATATGGCCGGCATGGCATTTTCTATGCCTTGTGGGCGCGGCCAACCATGTCCAGTAGCTCATGGGTGGAGTAAAGAAGTAGGGAGGGGCATTGGATGCTCTGGATGGCCACTGGGGTGAGGAGAGAGGAAGAAGAAGTGTGCAAATGGCTGTCCAGAGGGGTAAATGAGGTGGTTTCACCCCTCAATCATTAGGCTGAGATGCAGCCATTGTTACTGGAGGTAGAGGGGGACTAGGAGGAGATGTGGTAAAAAGTGGAGGCCATGGAGAAGAGTGGAAGAGGTCAAAACAGGGGTTTTAGTAAAATGGCAGAAGGTGTTTGATGCTTGTTTGGTTACGCAAATGAACTCCATTTGGCAGGAGACTCCACAGGGTGAAATGACACATATAATTAGGGCCTCTCACCAATTTGGAGCTTATTTGGGCAAAGTGGCCAATGTAACTTTGGCAAACCCTAGAAATTAGCAGAAATGGCTCTACCAAGATTTAGTCATGCAAATCTATTCTCCTTGGTGCACCACTTGGTGTAGTGTCACCATTTGAGGATTTGAACATGTCCACAAAAATTCAGATCAAAAGGACACACTTGGCAATGTAGAGTTGTTCAAATTTGGTTCTGAACAGGAAGGGTTTTGGGGCACTTTGAGCAAGATAACATTTTATCCAACTTGTGCCATTTGGTCTATATGAACAATTAGACCATTTGAGCATGTTCACAAGGTTTGAGAACATTTGGACATGTTTGGCAATGTAAAGTTGCTCAAACTTCAAAATGGACAGAAATGGTTTTGGGGAGATTTCATGGGGTTATACTATTCTCCATGACATGATACTTGGCAAGATCATCAAACATGTCATATGTGACATGCTAGAATTTTCTTGGAATTGTTGGGGAATATTTCCTGTAGAAATATTTCAAATCCTTGAAATGGGCAGAAATGGTTTTTGAGGGATTTGACCAATATTTTGAACATGACCATGTGTTGAAACTCTTATATATGGACAATATATGTCCATTGAGTTTCCATGATTTTTGTCAAATATTTTTGAAACAATAAAATAATTTTTCCCTATTAAAGACCATTTCTGGCCTTAAGAAAAAGCTTTTAAATAAAATAGGAAAATAACTTTTAAAATTATATTTTTGTGCTTTATGGGAGTCCTATATCTAATAGGTTTCAAATATACCTTTTGAAATATTTTTCATACCCCAAATCAGGTACTTGCAGTGCAAACCTCAATCCAGGGGTTTTTGGAAAACTAATTTTTGAAAATACTTTTTGGCCAAATTATTTTTGTAAGAAAATACTATATTTCTCTATACACATGGCATGATCATTGGGCAGAAGTTTGGGGCAAGGAGATGAAGTATAGAAGGTGGAGTTGTGTTGACTTTAAAGAGCACTTGAAAACACAGAGAGAAAACCAACTCCAAATAAAAGCCAAATAATGCAAAAGTTTTTGTCAAACCACACTTTATCAGGATGTATTAGCTTAAGTGTTGTGGCATCAAAATCAGGGTGTGACATATCTCCCGTGCCGAAATCACCGTTTTTGCTTTGGCGGGATTTAGAGCGGCGCCGCTGACGCCGGCGCTTGGGCTGTTTCTTAGAGGTATCATCCACCGCTGTTCCATCGCCATCTCCATCCTTTGGAGTGTCCACCATATATATGTCATATGACGAGGTGGCCTTCCAACGCCCTACAGGTGCTGGTTCTTGTTCGTCTCCTGCATCGTCGTCCATGCCGTTGATGTCTTCGGAGTCGAAGTCAAGCATGTCGGTTAAGTTGTCGACAGTGGCTACGAAGTGGGTGGTGGGTGGGTTTTGAATTTCTTCATCGTCCGTATCCCAACCTTGCTGACCGTAGTCCGGCCAGGGCTCTCCTGATAAAGAGAGATACTTTAGAGAATTCAGGATGTCGCCGAAGGGCGAGTGCTGAAAGATGTCCGTGGCGGTGAACTCCATTATCGGCGCCCAATCGGATTCGATCGGCGGGGGCGCGGGGGGCTTGGAGTTCGGAGAGGAATCCGGCTCCTCGGAGTCACGGGCCGTGCGGAGTGCGGGGCTGGAGTTCGGCTCGATCGCCTCTGAGATCGCAGCCCCTGAGGCAGCATCCAACCACTGATCCTCGATTGGTGCAGTGGGCTTCGAATCAATGGTCGAAACCGATGCGTGTGCGGCCTCCAAGGCGCTGTTCGGCGGCAGAGCTATATCATGCCCATCGAGACAGTGCGGCACGCTTGGCTGTGGCTCAAATCCGTCGAAGATCAAGTCCCCGCGGATGTCAGCTGTGTAGTTTAGGCTTCCAAACCTGACCTGATGGTCAGGGGCGTAACTTTCGATCTGCTCAAGGTGACCAAGCGAGTTGGCTCGCAGTGCGAAGCCGCCGAAGACGAAGATCTGTCTGGGGAGAAAAGTCTCACCCTGGACTGCATCGTGGTTGATGATCAAAGAAGCCATCGGGCCTGAAAGCGACGACACAGAGGAACTCTCAATGAAAGCACCAATGTCGGTGTCAAAACCGGTGGATCTTGGGTAGGGGGTCCCGAACTGTGCGTCTAGGCCGGATGGCAACATGAGACGAGGGACACAATGTTTTACCCAGGTCGGGCCCTCTTGATGGAGGTAAAACCCTATGTCCTGCTTGATTAATATTGATGATATGGGCAGTACAAGAGTAGATCTACCACGAGATCAAGGAGGCTAAACCCTAATAGCTAGCCTATGGTATGATTGTTGTATGATGAAGTTGTTCTACGGACTACACCCCTCCGGTTTATATAGACACCGAAGAGGGTTAGGGTTACACCAAGTCGGTTACAATGGTAGGAGATCTTGAATATCCGCATCGCCAAGCTTGCCTTCCACGCCAAGGAAAGTCCCATCCGGACACGGGACGAAGTCTTCAATCTTATATCTTCATAGTCCTGGAGTCCGGCTGAAGGTATAGTCCGGCTACCCGAACACCCCCTAATCCAGGACTCCCTCAAAGATGACATGATGTAGAGGGATAAACTCATGCAATATGATATAAACCCCATCTTTTTATCCTCGATGGCAACAATACAAATACGTATCGGTTCCCTTTCTGTCACTGGGATCGAACACCGCAAGATTGAACCCAAAGCTAAGCACTTCTCCCATTGCAAGAAAGATCAATCTAGTAGGCCAAACCAAACTGATAATTCGAGAAGACTTACAAAGATAAACCAATCATACATGAAAGAATTCAGAGGAGAATCAAATATTGTTCATAGATAATCTGGATCATAAACCCACAATTCATCGGATCTTGAAAAACACACCGCAAAAGAAGATTACATCGAATAGATCTCCAAGAGAATCAAGGAGAACTTTGTATTGAGATCCAAAGAGAGAGAAGAAGCCATCTAACTAATAACTATGGACCCGAAGGTCTGAAGTAAACTACTCACACATCACCGGAGAGGCCATGGAGTTGATGTAGAGGCCCTCCGTGATCAATGCCCCCTACGGTGGAGCTCCGGAAAAGACCCCGAGATGGGATCTCTCGAGTACAAAAGGTTGCAGCGGTGGAATTAGGTTTTCGTGGTGCTCCTGGATGTTTGGGGGGTACGTGGATATATATAGGAGGAAGAAGTACGTCGGTGGAGCAACAGAGAGCCCACGAGGGCGGAGGGCGCGCCCAGGGGGGTAGGCGCGCTCCCCTGCCTCGTGCCTTCCTCCCTTATTTCTTGACGGCCCCTCCAAGTCTCCCGGATTGCCTTTGTTGAGAAAATCACGTTCTCGAAGATTTCATTCCGTTTGGACTCCGTTTGATATTCCTTTTCTTCGAAACCCTAAAATAGGCAAAAAAACAACAATTTAGGTTGGGCCTCCGGTTAGTAGGTTAGTCCCAAAAATGGTATAAAAGCATAAAATAAAGCCCATTAACATCCAAAATAGATAATATAATAGCATGGAGAAATCAAAAATTATAGATACGTTGGAGACGTATCAGCATCCCCAAGCTTAATTCCTGCTCGTCCTCGAGTAGGTAAATGATAAAAAAGAACAATTTTTGATGTGGAATGCTTTCTAACATATGTCTTAATGCAATTTTTCTTTATTGTGGCATGAATGTTCAGATCCATAAGATTCAAGATAAAAGTTTAATATTGACATAAAAATAATAATACTTCAAGCATACTAACTAAGCAATTATGTCTTCTCAAAATAACATGGCCAAAGAAAGTTATCCCTACAAAATCATATAGTCTGGCTATGCTCCATCTTCACCACACAAATATATTTAAATCATGCACAACCCCGATGACAAGCCAAGCAATTGTTTTATACTTTTGGTGTTCTCAAACTTTTTCAATCTTCACGCAATACATGAGCGTGAGCCATGGATATAGCACTATGGTGGAATAGAATGGTGGTTGTGGAGAATACAAAAAAAGGAGAAGATAGTCTCACATCAACTAGGCGTATCAACGGGCTATGGAGATGCCCATTAATAGATATCAATGCGAGTGAGTATGGATTGCCTGCAGCGGATGCACTAGAGCTATAAGTGTATGAAAGCTCAACAAAAGAAACTAAGTGGGTGTGCATCCAACTTGCTTGCTCACGAAGACCTAGGGCAATTTGAGGAAGCCCATCATTGGAATATACAAGCCAAGTTATATAATGAAAAATTCCCACTAGTATATGAAAGTGATATCATAGGAGACTCTCTATCATGAAGATCATGGTGCTACTTTGAAGCACACGTGTGGAAAAAGGATAGTAACATTGTCCCTTCTCTCTTTTTCTCTCATTTTTTGGGCCTTCCCTTTTTTATGGCATTTCTCTTTTTTTTCGTCCGGAGTCTCATTCCGACTTGTGGGGGAATCATCGTCTCCATCATCCTTTTCTCACTGGGACAATGCTCTAATAATGATGACCATCACACTTTATTTACTTACAACTCAAGAATTACAACTCGATACTTAGAACAAGATATGAATCTATGTGAATGCCTCCGGCGGTGTACTGGGATGTGCAATGATGCATGAGTGACATGTATGAAGAATTATGAATGGTGGCTTTGCCACAAATACGATGTCAACTACATGATCATGCAAGCAATATGACAATGATGAAGCGTGTCATAATAACGGAACAATGGAAAGTTGCATGGCAATATATCTCGGAATGGCTATGAAAATGCCATAATAGGTAGGTATGGTGGCTGTTTTGAGGAAGGTATATGGTGTGTTTATGATACCAGCGAAAAGTGCGCGGTATCAGAGAGGCTAGCAATGCTGGAAGGGTGAGAGTGCGTATAATCCATGGACTGAACATTAGTCATAAAGAACTCACATACTTATTGCAAAAATCTACAAGTTATCAAAGCAAAGTATTACACGCATGCTCCTAGGGGGGTAGATTGGTAGGAAAAGACCATCGCTCGTCCCCGACCGCCACTCATAAGGAAGACAACCAATAAATAAATCATGCTCCGACTTCGTCACATAATGGTTCACCATACGTGCATGCTACGGGAATCACAAAATTCAACACAAGTATTTCTCAAATTCACAACTACTCAACTAGCATGACTCTAGTATCACCATCTCCATATCTCAAAACAATTATCAAGTATCAAACTTCTTATCGTATTCAATGCACTTGTATGAAAGTTTTTATTATTGCCATGTTGTTCTAAAGGACTCTCAAAATAATATAAGTGAAGCATGAGAGAACAATAGTTTCTATAAAATAAAACCACCGCCATGCTCTAAAAGATATAAGTGAAGCACTAGAGCAAAAACTATATAGCTCAAAAGATATAAGTGAAGCACATAGAGTATTCTAATAAATTCCCAATCGTGTGAGTCTCTCTCAAAATGTGTGTACATTAAGGATGATTGTGGTAAACTAAAAGGCAAAGACTCAAATCATACAAGACGCTCCAAGCAAAACACATATCATGTGGTGAATAAAAATATAGCTCCAAGTAAAGTTACCGATAGACGAAGACGAAAGAGGGGATGCTTTCCTGGGCATCCCCAAGCTTAGGCTTTTTGGTGTCCTTGAATTTTACCTTGGGGTGCCATGGGCATCCCCAAGATTAGGCTCTTGCCACTCCTTGTTCCATAATCCATCAAATCTTTACCCAAAACTTGAAAACTTCACAACACAAAACTCAAAATAGAAAATCTCATGAGCTCCGTTAGCGAAAGAAAACAAAACACCACTTCAAGGTACTGTAATGAACTCATTATTTATTTATATTTGTGTTAAACCTACTTTATTCCAACTTCTCTATGGTTTATAAACTCTTTTACTAGCCATAGATTCATCAAAATAAGCAATCAACACAAGAAAAACAGAATCTGTCAAAAACAGAACAGTCTGTAGTAATCTGTAGCTAACGCAAGTTCTGGAACCCCAAAAATTCTAAAATAAATTGCTGGACATGAGGAATTTATCTATTATTCATCTTCAAAAATAATTACCTAAATATCACCTTCCAAATAAAAATGACATCAATTCTCATGAGCACTTAAGTTTCTGTTTTTTACAGCAAGATCAAAAAGACTTCCCCCAAGTCTTCCCAACGGTTCTACTTGGCACAAACACTAATTAAAATCAAAAAACACAACCAAAACAGAGGCTAGATAAATTATTTATTACTAAACAGGAGCAAAAAGCAAGGAATAAAAATAAAATTGGGTTGCCTCCCAACAAGCGCTATCGTTTAACGCCCCTAGCTAGGCATAAAAGCGGAGATAGATCTAGGTATTGCCATAATAATAGGATAGATCATGGAAACTCATCTCATATTCTCTATGTTCGGCAGCAAGTTTTATTTGAGGCAAGCAAAAGTAATCAAAAGGGCTAAATTTAATGGGCAGAAGTCCCCAAGATCAATTTTGGGAGGTATAGGTTCCTCCTTTGGCCCTTCATATTGCACAACCAATTCATCATTATAAGCGTTCTTTTGACAAAACTTCATGAGCCTGTACTCAAGAGAATATCCTAGCTCATTTAGGATAGCAAAGTCATTATTAAGTTAGGAAATTCTATCAACTAGAACATGGGTAGGAACCTTTTTCCTAAGGTTCTCATTAAAAGCAACATAGTCTAGAGATTGAAAACGCGTTATTTCCTCTTGATCAAAGAGGATTGCCTCTATGGGAGGACGGCCAGCGTCCACCCTATAGTGCGCAAATATTTCTTTGGCCTCTCTTAATATAAATCTGAATTCATGAGCCAAAAACATAGTATCGACACGCTTAACAGAAGAATGATCAATATTAGAAAATTGTAGGAAAATTCTTTGTATGCAAGGATGCATGTGCATAAATTGCCTTTCAAGTTCAACTACAAGCATGGCGATAGCGTCTGCAAGACTACTAGTTCTATGAAGAATAGAACTGTCCATAGAAGGCAAATCATTGGCACAAGTAAAGAAATCTTGGATAACTCCCTTCCCGATAATATTACTGCTACCAATCCGTAACTTTTTAGTGTGTAAAATAGTAGGATTTTCAAGAGGGTCATCAATAGCATCAAAATTTTCCATATTATTATCCTTATCAACGATAACCTCCCCAGTTTTAGACATGATGGCAACAGATTGCAAAAAGAACGAGCACCCAGAAGGCAGGGAGGAAAAATAGGCAAACAAAACGGCAAGGGTGAAGTGAGGGAGAGGAAAACGAGAGGCAAACGACAAATAATGTAATGCGAGGGATAAGAGTTTGTGATGGGTACTTGGTATGTCTTGACTTGACTTGACTTGGCGCGAATCTCCTCGGCAACGGCGCCAGAAATCGTTCTTGCTACCTCTTGAGCACTGCGTTGGTTTTCCCTTGAAGAGGAAAGGGTGATGCAGTAAAGTAGCGTAAGTATTTCCCTTAGTTTTTGAGAACCAAGGTACCAATCCAGTAGGAGATCACGCTCAAGTACCACGCACCTACACAAACAAATAAGAACCTCGCAACCAACGCGAAAAAGGGGTTGTCAATTCCTTCATGGTCACTTACGAGAGTGAGATCTGATAGATATGATAAGATAATATTTTTGGTATTTTTATGATAAAGAGAAATAAAAGATGCAAAGTAAAATAAAAGGAAATAGAAATAACTAAGTATTGGAAGATTAATATGATGGAAGATAGACCCGGGGGCCATAGGTTTCACTAGTGGCTTCTCTCAAGAGAATAAGTATTATGATGGGTAAACGAATTACTGTCGAGCAATTGATAGAATTGAGCATAGTTATGAGAATATCTAGGTATGATCATGTATATAGGCATCACGTCCGAGACGAGTAGACCGAAACGATTCTGCATCTACTACTATTAGTCCACACATCGACCACTATTCAACATGCATCTAGAGTATTAATTTCAAGAGAACAAAGTAATGCTTTAAGGAAGATGACATGATGTAGAGGGATAAACTCATGCAATATGATATAAACCCCATCTTTTTATCCTCGATGGCAACAATACAATACGTATCGGTTCCCTTTCTATCACTGGGATCGAACACCGCAAGATTGAACCCAAAGCTAAGCACTTCTCCCATTGCAAGAAAGATCAATCTAGTAGGCCAAACCAAACTGATAATTCGAAGAGACTTGCAAAGATAAACCAATCATACATAAAAGAATTCAGATGAGAATCAAATATTGTTCATAGATAATCTGGATCATAAACCCACAATTCATCGGATCTCGACAAACACACCGCAAAAGAAGATTACATCGAATAGATCTCCAAGAGAATCGAGGAGAACTTTGTATTGAGATCCAAAGAGAGAGAAGAAGCCATCTAGCTAATAACTATGGACCCGAAGGTCTGAAGTAAACTACTCACACATCACCGGAGAGGCCATGGAGTTGATGTAGAGGCCCTCCGTGATCAATGCCCCCTCCGGTGGAGCTCCGGAAAATGCCACGAGATGGGATCTCTCGAGTACAAAAGGTTGCGGCGGTGGAATTATGTTTTCCTGGTGCTCCTGGATGTTTGGGGGGGGGGTACGTGGATATATATGAGGAAGAAGTATGTCGGTGGAGCAATGGAGGGCCCACGAGGGTGGAGAGCGCGCCTAGAGGGGGTAGGCGCGCCCCCTGCCTTGTGCCTTCCTCCCTTGTTTCTTGATGGCCACTCCAAGTCTCCTAGATCACGTTTGTTGAGAAAATCACGTCCCCGGGGGTTTCATTCCATTTGGACTCCATTTGATATTCCTTTTCTTTGAAACCCTAAATAGGCAAAAAGAACAACAATTTGGGCTGGGCCTCCGGTTAGTAGGTTAGTCCCAAAAATGATATAAAAGTGTAAAATAAAGCCCATTAACATCCAAAATAGATAATATAATAGCATGGAGCAATCAAAAATTGTAGATACGTTGGAGACGTATCACTTGCAAAGTTGAACAGGAAATAAAACGACGTGTTGGCCATAAGGAGAACAATCGCAAGGTGCACATTCCAAGAGTTGATACGGCTGTCCCTTCAACTACTAGGCATACTACGACAACCACATCCGTTGTTGCGTGGACTACATCACCTCCACCATGTGACACATCACCACCGAGAGTGCCTACATCATTTGAGTTGATCATAAGAGGTAATGACAAAGGTACTGATCTTCCACCTCCACATGAGTATGATGAATGTCTTGCCAATTTAAATGCACCATGCGATGAGCTACCTACTACTTTGATCACACCAGCTATTTTAGAGGACTATGTTGATGATTTGAGTTTGCCATGTGATCAAACAATTTTGAGTGAGCCCACTGAATTAACTATTTGTCGGCGTCCTGGGAACGGGGGTCCCCAGACTTGCCTGCCTGCAGCCCATGGCGTGGCTCCACCAGCGGGCCTGTACGACCCATCTTCACCAGCAAACACTCAAGACCCTCGTGAGGCGGATGACGCAAGACCTCCTCGGGGGCGGCCTCACTAGGCTGGCTTGCGAGGGGCGGAGAGATCAAGGCGAGGGGCACCTCGCGAGGTTCCTGTGATGCAAGCCATGACGACCAAGGCCAGGCGGGCACCAGACGGGCGCCAGCTCGCGCAGTGTCCTTGTTTCCTCTTTCGTGCTAAAGGGGCCGGTGCAGGCGAGGAGTCCCGAGGCATCAGGCAAAGGTTTCTATATCGGTGCAACAAGACCAAGACCAGCAGGACGGTAGGACGGAGGTCACCGTGGAGCCTAAGACAGCGTCACCTCCAGAGCCTTTGGCAGGCGAAGACCACCTTTTGTCAGGATAGCTTGTACTAGTTGCCCCCCTTCAAATTGGCCATTGTGGGATCCCTTCCCGCCTAACATTTGGGAAGAGTACCAGGGCCTCTATAAATAGGACTAGCCACCACAGTAGGAGGCAACAAATCTAGGAGAGAACTCATCTTGGATCGGATCCATTCCATCCTCTCACACACAAGATCATCGAGCCCAAGAACACCTCTCCTCAGGAGGCCGTTCTTCCCTTGTACTAGTTCATCCTCAGCCCAAGAGGCAATCCACCACACCACACTGGAGTAGGGTATTACACCACATTGGTGGCTCGAACCAGTATGAACCTTGTGTCATTTGTTCTTTGGGTTCGGCGAGTTAGGTTCTGAGATCGTTGCGAGAGCGTGAGCTAGGGGGAAAGATCTTCGTGCGCACCCCAATGTTCGAACCTCAAGGGTTTTACCAGAACCTGAAATCCGACATTTGGCACGCCAGGTAGGGGTGCGCTGAAGCTTTCCTTCCGTCGATCCACGTTCCGTGACTCCACCACGTCCATATCAGACGCTCGTCGAGCTCGTGCCGAGCGCCGAGCCGCCCTGGCTGCTTGTGTCACCCAGACGACATCCATTGGCGGACCTCCCAGCCGTTCTCCATCACCTGTTGCCAACACCGCTACTGTCCCGGCAGCAAACGAGCAGCAAGCATCATCACTGCACCCCTCCGTGCGGCGGGACAGCCGCACCGCCACCCAGTCGCTGACTCCGGCCGGCTCATCGTCCCACGCTCGTCTCGCGCCCACGGACGCGTAGGCCGCGCTGCTCATGGCACACGAGCTCCTGCGCTACCGCCCAGTCGACGAACTCTACGAGGACTGGCTGGACCGCATCACCGAGCTCATCAGCACCGCTGGGGGATCTCCTGCACCATCCCTCTCACTGCCTCGCCCGCCTCCGGCCGCGGGAGACATAGCTCACGGGGCGCCTCCGCCGCCCCTGCATCAAGACGGCGCCCTCGCGCCGAGACGCGTGACACATGGAGCACCCCCGCCTCCTCCACACCAAGAAGGCATCCTCGCCCCGAGACGCGCGGTCCCGGGGCGTGAGCCGCCACGCCGCGTGCCCGCGCATGAAGAAAGAAGCTTCCAAGAAGTTCCCCAACTGTAGGAAAACGCTCCTGCACTCCCCGCACCACCACGTCAAGACCGCGCGCCGCTTGCAGTGGCGGTGCGTGGGTACCAAGACCAGGCTCCTCCACGACGGGCTACGGTGAACACAGCAGGCTGTCGAGCCTTCACTCCCGAGCTGCACACCGTCGTTTGGCCAAGCAAGTTCAAGACGGATCTGCCTCCGTGCTACGACGGCACCCCCGACCCCACGGAGTTCCTGCAGCTCTACGAGCTGAGCATCGAGGCGGTCAACGGCGATGAAAAAGTCATGGCGAACTAGTTTCCCATAGCTCTCAGGGATGGCGCTCGCTCGTGGCTCCTGAACCTGCCCGCGGGATCAATCTCCTCCTGTGGTGAGATGCGCGACTACTTCATCGCCAACTTCCAGGGCACTCGCGACCGCCCTCCGGCCGCGGGTGACCTGCGCCGCATCGAGCAACAGCAGGGAGAGACCCTGCAGAAGTACATCCAGCGTTTCAACAATGTTCGCCTCAAGATCCCCAAGGTGACGGATGAGGCCATCATCTCAGCATTTTCTGATGGCGTCCGCAACGTCAAGATGAAGGAGGAGCTCGCCATCCACGAGGAGCTATGCATGGCTCTAGAGCTGTTCAACATGGTGACCAAGTGCGCAAGAGCTGAGGAAAGGGCGTCTCTCCCTCCTCGAGCTCCCTGCTCCTGACCCAGAAAAGAAGAAAGCCAAGGTCAAGGACGTGAAGTGCAAAGGAGTAGCCATGCTTGCGGTGGAGCCGGACACGAAGCGCGGCCGAGACCACCCCGAGTCGTCCAAGAGCAGCCGTCCATTCTGCGCCTTCCACAACGTACACATCCACAGCACCAATGATTGCCAAGAGCTCAGGGCCATCCGAGATGGACGCTTCGGTCGATGTCCCGAGTGCAATGACCGGGCTACAGCCAAGGAGGAGGACAAAGTGGAGGACACTGGGACGACCGCAGCCCCCGCCAGGAGTGGCGTGACCAGCCTCATGAGGACCACTGGCAGGAGCAGCCTCGTGAGGGCGCCTGGCGCGACCAGCCTCGCGAGGATTGTCCTCAGGGCAATCCTGGCCTCCCTCTGTTGCCGTCACCACCAAGAAGGAACGACGACCATAATCAAGACAAGGGGGCTGGGGGCTTCCAGGAGCCGCGTGCTATCGCCTGCATCTTGGGCGCTCAGGCCCCGGTTTCCCGACGCATCTTCAAGCAGTTTGCTCGTGAGGTGAACGCGGCCCTCCCCAGGCTCGAGGCCACGTGCCCGCTCAGGTGGTCCAAGTACGCCATCACCTTCAGCTCGGCGGACTAGCTCAAATGCGCGGCAACCGCCGGCGTCCTCCGGATGCTCTGTTCACCCGTCATTAGCAATGTCCAAGTCACCAAGACCCTCATGACGGCGGCGTGGGGCTCAGTGTCCTGTCCGTCGAGACGTTCGACATCCTTCAAGTGCCCTACGATTAGCTACAACCTACCAAGCCTTTCTCAGGAGTGACCGACGGCTCCACCACCCTGATAGGGCAGGTCCACCTCCCTGTCACCTTCGACCAACGCGACAACTACCGCACCGAGCTCATCGACTTTGACGTCGCCCACATCCGTGTGCCATACAATGCAATCCTTGGGTACCCAGCAATGGCCAAGTTCATGGCAGTGACCCACCACGGCTACAACACCCTCAAGATGCCAGGAAGTAGCGGAATCATCACGGTCCCCTGCAAATAAAGAGATGCGGTGTGCTCCCTGGAGCGCGCCTTCCAAGCCGCAGCGATCAAAGACCCCGACAGCGAGGGCATCCAGTACCCTCCTGAGGCCGTCCCCAAGAAGAAGAAGCAACTACTCCGCACAGGGCCTCAGGAGAGCGGCGTCTCCAGCGGCGCCACTTCAGGATCGGCACCAACACATGGGGCGCCTCCCTCCCTCGCATAGGAAGGCGTGCCCGGCGCCCTCCTCGGGCGAGGCTCGGGGGCTCTCTTCTGGAGGGCCTCAGACCTAGCCAACATCACGAGGGAGGCGCTCGGGCACCACATGGAGGCGTGCTTCGCTACACACTTCCCTCAAGAGAGAGCTGGGCGAGAAGCGCCCGGTGCTCAGGAGTTCATTATCAAGGCTACCCAGGAGCTTCAAGAAGCAAGGATCATGCGCGGCGACCGCCGCCCACCACCCGGCGCAGCGCCCCATCCTGGCGAGGACAGCGGGCTGCGCGTCTGCGTCGACATTCCAGGGCTCAATAGTGTTGGAAATATGCCCTAGAGGCAATAATAAATTAGTTATTATTATATTTCCTTGTTCATGATAATCGTTTATTATCCATGCTAGAATTGTATTGATAGGAAACTCAGATACATGTGTGGATACATAGACAACACCATGTCCCTAGTAAGCCTCTAGTTGACTAGCTTGTTGATCAATAGATGGTTACGGTTTCCTAACCATGGACATTGGATGTCATTGATAGCGGGATCACATCATTAGAAGAATGATGTGATGGACAAAGACCCAATCCTAAGCCTAGCACAAGATCATGTAGTTCGTATGCTAAAGCTTTTCTAATGTCAAGTATCATTTCCTTAGACCATGAGATTGTGCAACTCTCGGATACCGTATGAGTGCTTTGGGTGTGCCAAACGTCACAACGTAACTGGGTGGCTATAAAGGTACACTACAGGTATCTCCGAAAGTGTCTGTTGGGTTGGCACGAATCAAGACTGGGATTTGTCACTCCGTGTAAACGGAGAGGTATCTCTGGGCCCACTCGGTAGGACATCATCATAATGTGCACAATGTGACCAAGGAGTTGATCACGGGATGATGTGTTACGGAACGAGTAAAGAGACTTGCTGGTAACGAGATTGAACAAGGTATCGGGATACCGACGATCGAATCTCGGGCAAGTATCATACCGCTAGACAAAGGGAATTGTATACGGGATTGATTAAGTCCTTGACATCGTGGTTCATCCGATGGGATCACCGAGGAGCATGTGGGAGCCAACATGGGTATCCAGATCCCGCTGTTGGTTATTGACCGGAGAGCGATCTCGGTCATGTCTACATGTCTCCCGAACCCGTAGGGTCTACACACTTAAGGTTCGGTGACGCTAGGGTTGTAGGGATATGTATATGCAGTAACCCGAATGTTGTTCGGAGTCCCGGATGAGATCCCGGACGTCACGAGGAGTTCCGGAATGGTCCGTAGGTAAAGAATTATATATAGGAAGTGCTATTTCGGCCATCGGGACAAGTTTCGGGGTCACCGGTATTGTACCGGGACCACCGGAAGTGTCCCGGGGGCCCACCGGGTGGGGCCACCTGCCCCGGGGGGCCACATGGGCTGTAGGGGTGTGCGCCTTGGCCTATATGGGCCAAGGGCACCAGCCCCAAGAGGCCCATGCGCCAAGAGATGAGGGAAAGGAAGAGTCCTAAAGGGGGAAGGCACCTCCTAGGTGCCTTGGGGAGGATGGACTCCTCCCTGGCCGCACCCTTCCTTGGAGGAAGGGCCAAGGCTGCGCCCCCCCTCTCCCTTGGCCCTATATATAGTGGGGGGGGGGGAAGGGAGGGCAGCCACACCTAAGCCCTGGCGCCTCCCTCTCCCTCCCATGACACATCTCCCTCCTCCCGCAGTGCTTGGCGAAGCCCTGTTGGAATCCCGCTACTTCCACCACCACGCCGTCGTGCTGCTGGATCTCCATCAACCTCTCCTCCCCCCTTGCTGGATCAAGAAGGAGGAGACGTCGCTGCTCCGTACGTGTGTTGAACGCGGAGGTGCCGTCCGTTCGGCGCTAGGATCATCGGTGATTTGGATCACGACGAGTACGACTCCATCAACCCCGTTCTCTTGAACGCTTCCGCGCGTGATCTACAAGGGTATGTAGATCCACTCCTCCCTCGTTGCTAGATGACTCCATAGATAGATCTTGGTGACACGTAGGAAAATTTTGAATTTGTGCTACGTTCCCCAACAGTGGTATCAGAGCTAGGTCTATGCGTAGTTTCTATGCACGAGTAGAACACAAAGTAGTTGTGGGCGTTGATTTTGTTCATTATGCTTACCGTTACTAGTCCAATCTTGATTCGGTGGCATTGTGGGATGAAGCGGCCCGGACCGACCTTACACGTACTCTTACGTGAGACTGGTTCCACCGACTGACATGCACTAGTTGCATAAGGTGGCTAGCGGGTGTCTGTCTCTCCCACTTTAGTCGGATCGGATTCGATGAAAAGGGTCCTTATGAAGGGTAAATAGCAATTGGCATATCACGTTGTGGTTCTTGTGTAGGTAAGAAACGTTCTTGCTAGAAACCCATAGCAGCCACGTAAAACATGCAAACAACAATTAGAGGACGTCTAACTTGTTTTTGCTGGGTATGCTATGTGATGTGATATGGCCAAAAGGATGTGATGAATGATATATGTGATGTATGAGATTGATCATGTTCTTGTAATAGGAATCACGACTTGCATGTCGATGAGTATGACAACCGGCAGGAGCCATAGGAGTTGTCTTAATTTATTTATGACCTGCGCGTCAACATAAACGTCATGTAATTACTTTACTTTATTGCTAACTGTTAGCTGTAGTAGTAGAAGTAATAGTTGGCGAGGCAACTTCATGGAGACACGATGATGGAGATCATGATGATGGAGATCATGGTGTCATGCCGGTGACGATGATGATCATGGAGCCCCGAAGATGGAGATCAAAAGGAGCAATATGATATTGGCCATATCATGTCACTATTTGATTGCATGTGATGTTTATCATGTTTTTACATCTTATTTGCTTAGAACGACGGTAGTAAATAAGATGATCCCTCATTAAAATTTCAAGAAAGTGTTCCCCCTAACTGTGCACCGTTGTGAAAGTTCGTCGTTTCGAAGCACCACGTGATGATCGGGTGTATAGATTCTTACGTTCGAATACAACGGGTGTTGACGAGCCTAGCATGTACAGACATGGCCTCGAAACACATGCGAAACACTTAGGTTAACTTGACGAGCCTAGCATGTACAGACATGGCCTCGGAACACAAGAGACCGAAAGGTCGAGCATGAGTCGTATAGAAGATACGATCAACATGAAGATGTTCACCGATGTTGACTAGTCCGTCTCACGTGATGATCGGACACGGCCTAGTTGACTCGGATCATGTAATCACTTAGATGACTAGAGGGATGTCTATCTGAGTGGGAGTTCATAAGATGAACTTAATTATCCTGAACATAGTCAAAAGGTCTTCGCAAATTATGTCGTAGCTCGCGCTTCAGTTCTACTGTTTAGATATGTTCCTAGAGAAAATTTAGTTGGAAGTTGATAGTAGTAATTATGCAGACTAGGTCCGTAAACTGAGGTTTGTCATCATTGCTTCATAGAAGGCTTATGTCCTTAATGCACCGCTCAGTGTGCTGAACCTCAAACGTTGTCTATGGATGTTGCGAACATCTGACATACACATTTTGATAACTACGTGATAGTTCAGTTAAACGGCTTAGAGTTGAGGCACCGAAGACGTTTTGAAACGTCACGAAACATATGAGATGTTTCGAGGGCTGAAATTGGGATTTCAGGCTCGTGCCCACGTCAAGAGGTATAAGACCTCTGACGATTTTCTTAGCCTACAAACTAAGGGAGAAAAGCTCAATTGTTGAACTTGTGCTCAGATTGTCTGAGTACAACAATCGCTTGAATCGAGTGGGAGTTGATCTTCCAGATGAAATAGTGATGGTTCTCCGAAGTCATTACCACCAAGCTGCTTGAGCTTCGTGATGAACTATAATATATCAGCGACATATATGATGATCCTTGAGATATTCGCGATGTTTGACACCACAAAAGTAGAGATCAAGAAGGAGCATCAATTGTTGATGGTTGGTGAAACCACTAGTTTCAAGAAGGGCAAGGGCAAAAAGGGATGCTTCATGAAACGGCAAATCAGCTGCTGCTCTAGTGAAGAAACCCAAGGTTGAACGCAAACCCGAGACTAAGTGCTTCTGTAATAAAGGGAACAGCCACTTGAGCAGAATTACCCTAGATACTTGGTAGATAAGAAGGCTGGCAAGGTCGATAGAAGTATATTGGATGTATTATGTTAATGTGTACTTTACTAGTACTCCTAGTAGCACCAGGGTATTAGATACCGGTTCGGTTGCTAAGTGTTAGTAACTCGAAATAAAAGCTACGGAATAAACGGAGACTAGCTAAAGGTGAGATGACGATATGTGTTGGAAGTATTTCCAAGGTTGATCAAATATGATACGCTCCCTCTACCATCGAGATTGGTGTTTGCGTTGGGCATAGACATGATTGGATTATGTCTATCGCAATACGGTTATTCATTTAAAGAGAATAATGGTTACTCTGTTTATTTGAATAATACCTTCAATGGTCTTACACCTGAAATGAATGGTTTATTGAATCTCGATCGTAGTGATACACATGTTCATGCCAAAAGATAGTAATGATAGTACCACCTACTTGTGGCACTGCCACGTAAGTCATATCGGTATAAAACGCATGAAGAAGCTCCATGTTGATGGATCTTTGGGCTCACTTGTTTTGAAAGGTTTGAGACATGCGAACCATGTCTATTGGTGTATATGCATGAAGAAACTCCATGCAAATGGACCGTTTGGACTCACTTGATTTTGAATCACTTGAGACATGCAAATCATACCACATGGGCAAGATGACTGAAAGCCTCGTTTTTAGTAAAATGGAACTAGAAAGCAACTTGTTGGAAGTAATACATTTTGATGTGTGCAAACCAATGAGTGCTGAGGCATGTAGTGGATATCGTATGTTCTTACTTCACAGATGATTTGAGTAGATGTTGAGTATATTTACTTGATGAATCACGAGTCTGAATTATTGAAAGGTTCAAGTAATTTCAGGGTGAAGTTGAAAGATTGTCGTGACAAGAGGATAAAATATCTATGATATGATCATAGAGATGAATATCTGAATTACGAGTTTGGCACAGAATTAAGACATTGTGGAAATTGTTTCACAACTAATACAGCCTGGAACACCATAGTGTGATGGTGTGTCCGAACATCATAACTGCACCCTATTGGATATGATGCATACCATGATGTCTCTTATCGAATTACCACGATAGTTTATGGGTTAGGCATTAAAGACAACCACATTCACTTTAAATAGGGCACCACGTAATTCCGATGAGATGACACCATATGAACTATGGTTTAGAGAAACCTAAGCTGTCATTTCTTAGAAGTTTGGGGCTGCAACGCTTATGTGAAAAAGTTTCAGGCTGATAAGCTCGAACCCAAAGCGGATAAATGCATCTTCATAGGACACCCAAAACAGTTGGGTATACCTCCTGTCTCAGATCCGAAAGCAATAAGGGATTGTTTCTGGAATCGGGTCCTTTCTCGAGGAAAAGTTTCTCTCGAAAGAATTGAGTGGGAGGATGGTGGAGACTTGATGAGGTTATTGAACTGTCTCTTCAACTAGTGTGTGGCAGGGCACAGGAAGTTGTTCCTGTGGCACCTACACCAATCACTACCGGAATCGCACCCTATGCTGACGGCCAGGGCCGTCGGCATAGCCCTGAATGGCCGTCGGGACAGGCCTATGCCGACGGCCCCCGTCGGCATAGGGCCGTCGGCAAAATATCCGTCGGCGTAGCCAGAAAGGCCGTCGGCATAGAAAGGCCGTCGGCATAAGACCTATCCCGACGGTGTCCGTACATCTATGCCGATGGCCAAGGCCGTCGGCAACGTTATCGCCTAACGGCGGCCGCCGTCAAGTCTGCCCAACGACTTGTCTCCACGTGGCACCCTTATGCCGACGGCCTAGCCGTCGGCTTAGTCGAAAACTATGCCGACGGCTAGACAGTCGGCATAGATGTGCCACATGCCGACCGGCCGCTGCTCGTGGGCCAGGGCTATGCCGACGGCCCAGCCGTCGGCATAGTCTGAGATTAAGCCGACGGCCAGGCCGTCGGCATAGTACTTCAAACAGAGATCCCAGTTGCTGACACGTGGGCACCTATGCCGACGGCCAGGCCGTCGGCTTAATTTCAAACTATGCCGACGGCTGGGCCGTCGGCATAGGTGCCCACGTGTCAGCAACTGGGAGCTCACGCTGGCCCTATGCCGACGGCCTAGCCGTCGGCATAGTTTGCTTTTAATTTTTTTTCTTTTTTCTGTTTGTTTTCAAATCAGTTCAATTCAGATAACATCACATATATAACAGCACATATCAGCAGCACATATCAGCACATATCAGCAGCACATATCAACGAACGTAAGCATAAGCATCATGACAACAATAAATCATCATCACACAAGCATAAGCATATCAACGAATGTAAGCATAAGCATCATCACACAAGTCAGCTAAATGATCATCAGCACACACAAGTCATCTCAAGCATCATCATCACATCTCAAGCATCATCGAGCACCGCGGAGGTCGTCACCGCCAAGACGGCCAAAGTCCAGGTCATCAGTGCTAGCGGCAGCGCTACCGCCTCCGCCTCCGTGGATCGGAGTGGTCGGGCTCCGTGTCTCCGGAGTGCTGCGAAGACCACCGCCAACGGTAGATCCACCTGTTCCCTGCATGTTGAAAAGACATATGCACGGGATCTATGACTGTGTTGAAAGGCATGACATGCTTTGGGTGAATAGATTGGGATGAACTAACCGGCGAGGGGCCAGCGTTCTGTGCCACAAACTCCTCAAAGCTCATCAGCACTGGTTGTGCTGGAGGGCATTGTGCTGTAGGGAACTGAGGACACCTGCCGGCCGCCATATCCTGAAAAGCCTGCTGCATCTGGCTATCCCTCTGCACTTGGTGTTCATAAAGCCTCTGATGCCACGCCATGGTATCCTGGCGTGTGTACTCCATGTAGGCCTACGGTATGACATGATGGAACTCATAAAACTACTAAATGCGGAAAATGAAGTGAGAAATGAAGATAAGAGGGAAAATACTTACAGATTGTTGCTCCTGAAAGAGGGACTGTGTACTAGTCACTGGCTGGCTCGTGCGCTGGCTCAGGCTCGGGTCGATCCGACGAAGCTGTGTGTAGGAGATACTAGGAGTGATCACAGCATCGAGAATCGCATCCCGACCATGCTCCTTGGGCCCCATCCTCACCACCGCCATGTCATCCAGAGGCGCCGCAATGGGGTCAGGTGTGTCAGGATGTAACTCTAGATACGCTTCGGAGTAGGCCTTCTTCCTCCCTTCGGTCTTCTTGCCGTAGTACTTGGGCTCGCCAGGCTTGGGGTCCTTCCGCGTATGGGCGATCTCCCACGCCTGCATGTGTGAGAGCGGCCGCTTCAGTTTCTCCTCCTGCACCACCAAACAGAGGTTAGTCATACATAAGAAAGTGATGGTAAATAGAAGAAGAAGAATGTTTAATGGGGTTAGTCATACATTAACTGCCTTGTGGAGATAGTGGTTTCGGTTTCCCTGAGCATGTACTCCCTCCGTCCCTCGGTTAGCCTTATTTTGGGTTCTCATAGCCGCCCAGGCTCCAGCCTCATCACACCAAAGATCCACCAATGCCGCCCAGGACTCGTCTTTTCCATAACACCAATTTGGACACACCTACATAATAAAAGCATAATGGCATGTAGGTGTGTCCAAATTGGTGTTATGGAAGCATAAAGCATAAAGCATAATGTACCACAAGGTAATGAAAGCATAATGAAAGCATAACGAAAAATCTTTTATACTTACCGCCAAGAACTCGGGCCTCTCCAAGGTAATTCCCATCCTCCGCGCTTCTTCCTTGGTCATCTTCACACCAAGATAGTCGTGGTAGTATGTGGAGATGGCCACATAGCGCACCTCGTACTGCATCTGGCGGGCCTTCTTCTTGCATTGGCGCAGCACGATCTGGTCCGCTCTAGCCCTGTGCTCCGGAAGAACTCGATAGAATTTCTACAATCATGCATGAAACAAGAATGGGAGAAGCCATGAGTTAAATCATTCATGAAACTAGAATGGACTTGTGCTTCTGAAGAGAACTCACCCAGAAAGTAGTGATCACGGCCTTGGCATGGGTCTCATGGTCCGCGTGGTGGGCCGCTTCCCAGTGGTCCCAGCTCGTGGCCAAAACCCGATGGTCCGGCTGCCTGACTGGATCAGGACAGTACAACCCCGGCCAATATAACTTCAGCAAGACGGTGATGAGGCCGTTGGGAATACGGACCCCTTTAGAATATATCCAGTTGCTGCAAAAGAATGAACTATTAGCATGTGACAAGAAAAATAAATAACAACCGGAATAAGCATGTGACAAGAAACATAATGAACCACTTACTCTTTTCCCGTGGGCTCAATGAGCCACTTCTGCTCCTCAGTAGCAGGAACTTGCTTTGGTAGCTTTGCGTTGCCACGCAGCCACCCCTTCGTGTCAACCCCCTTCCCGTCACCTCCATCATCCCCGCCACCACCCTCCTCCTCGCCTGCCTCCCCCTCCCCAACCTCCTCCCCAACCTCCTCCTCCTCCTCCTCCTCGCCTACCTCCTCCTCCTCCTCCTCCTCGCCTGCCTCACTAGAGGAGGGTACCACACTAGAGGAGGGCCTCGAAGACAACACCCCTAAGTCGGTGAGGGTGCGCTCTTTCTGGCCGCGACCCCCTGTAGTGGCTCTCCCCCCAGCACCTCGTCCTCTAGAGGCTCTCCCCCCGCCCCCTCCTCCTCTAGGGGCACCTCTCCCTCGACCTCCCTATGAGGAGTCATCGTCAAGTAGCCGAGGGGGAGGATTACGTGCTCGACCACTCCGACTAGGCAGGCCGACGACCTTGCGTAGGAAACCCACGCCGTCGGCCTTCCCCTTGCCCATGTTCCACGAACCTGCATTGAAAAGAGAAAAAGCAATTAGTAAATTAATGAAATGAAGGAAAGGCATGATAATAAACACATTAATAAAAATGCATAAAAAGGCATATTCCTAAACTATAGAAAAAAATACTTGAAACGTACATCTGCTAGAACCCATATGAATCATCACTGTTGTAACCTCTTTCTCGGTCCGTCTCATCATCACTATCAATCATATCATCTTCGTTGTCCGACGGAGGTGGAGGCTCTTCCTCGTCGTCAGCGTTTTCGTTTAACTTTTCTAGCATAAGTATGTCATTTTCATTGACAATGGTCTCACCATCATTCTGTGCATCGTCGACATTTGGGTCCACATCATCATCACCCAATGGTCTAGCGTCATCGTTTCTAACCACATCATCATCACCCAATGGTCTAGCGTCATCGTTTCTAACCACATCATCATCATCATCATCATCATCATCATCAGGTTGCTCTTGATAGAACACTCCCTCGTATGTCATGGGGTTAATGTTGTAGTAATCGTCTTCATTCGGGTCTGGTAGCTTACCATGTGGCGACACCTTGAACACAACTTCCCAACCCTTTAGATACACTTTCTGGCATGGGTAAGGCAGATAATATACTTGTGTAGCTTGGGTAGCCGCAATGAAGAGATCGGCTCCGGCATAGACGGTTGATGGTTTAACTTCGACCAAACCAATGGAAGGCGTATGTTTTACCCCCTCCTGCGGATCGAACCATCAGCATTTGAACACAGGAAGACTTAGGGTCTCACGCCCCTGGCGGAATTTAACCTCGTATATATTTTGTACCCTTCCGTAGTAATCTACTGAATTTTGACCGGGGGTGTACACTCCAGTATTTATAGTTTTGGGATCGGGGCGGCTGTTTTGGTGCTCCTCTGTATGGAAGCGATACCCATTCACATCATACTTTTTACATGTCACGACGGCAGGGTCAAAACCCATGGAAACCCATCTCAATTGATCATCCATAGATATGTTCGGATCTTTTCCCTACAAGTATAATGGAAATTGTTGCGTGCATTAGTTCGGTTAACTAATAAATGTTGAAGTAGGTATTTAACAGGGGATTGTGGAAAATTACTTTCTCCATGAACCAAGCAACAAAATTTTTACGTCCAGGGTTTCCATGACGGAGAAGAGTAAGTGCCTCCGCCTCAGTAGGAGGATTCACTCCTGTCCATTCCTCTTGAACGAAATCACTAAAAAAAGATAAGCGGTGTTAGACCGGGACTAAGTGAACATGAAACATGATGATGTGGAAGACATAAAGGAATGGTGTAGTGGTATTACCTCATCCACACTTCCTCAACTTCCTTGATGTTGTGCAAGATATAGAACATGAGGTCCTCCCACTCTTGTCGTGGCATGTTATAAGATTTCGAGGCCCCAGCCCTCCCACCTTGCGCGTTGAATAGATCGAGCCTGGGTTGATACTTGGGCTCTTCTATATTGTATCGAGGCACCTTGTTATGCAGATGGGGAACATGGTCTGGATAGTATGATGTCCTGAGGTCTGACACCTCCTCTAGGATAACTGCCTCATCTATGGAAGCTTCAATCTTAGCTTTGTTTCCACATTTCCGTCGGAGATGCTTGTTCTGCCTCTCAGGGCCGTACTGCCAGCGATTTTGCACAGGGCCCCCCAACAATACCTCGTTCGCGAGGTGCAGAATGAGATGTGTCATCGGAGTAAAGAAGCCTGGCGGAAAGATCTTCTCTAGCTTGACTATCAACTCCGGTGCCTTCTTATGCAATTTTTCAATCACCTCTTTACTTACTTCTTTAGCACAGAGCGTGCGGAAGAAATGGCTAAGCTCGGCAAGCACTCGCCAGACATGCTCGGGGACATAGCCTCGAACCATCACCGGCATTATCCGCTCAATCCATACATGGTAGTCATGACTCTTCAGGCCGGTCACTTTTCCCGTTGAAAGATTGACTCCCTTACTTATATTCGATGCATAACCATCGGTGAACTTCAAAATTTGTTTCAGCCAGATAAGTACTTCTTTTTTTTTCTGGCGGTTTAAGGACAAAGTCAGCATCTGGCTTGAACCAGTTTTTATGACCGCCTGTGGGAGGCTTCATGTTCAGGCGTGGTCTATCACAAATTCTCTGTTGATCGGCTCTAGCTTTTACGTTATCCTTCGTCTTATCAGGAATGTTGAGGATCGTGTGGAAAAGTGACTCTGCCACATTCTTTTCGGTGTGCATCACATCAATATTGTAAGGAAGTTTGAGGTCCTTGAAATAGGGAAGCTGCGAGAAGGGGGTAATGTGCATCCAGTTGTGCATCTCACCATATCCCTCGAAGCCTTTGGCTTTGGCTTTGCCTTTGCCTTCGACTTTAGGCTTGAGAGCTTTTAGCTGAGCAAGAACATCTGCCCCCGAAAATGTTGGAATCTCGGTTACTTCATGAACAACCCGGCCTTTCGTGAAGTTCTTCTTGTCTTCCCTGTCTGGATGGTCTGGAGGGAGGAACTGTCGATGCAGGTCAAAGGCTACATACTTGCCACCCTTACTCAGCCAAATCATTCGCAGAGCCTGCATGCACACTGGGCATGGCATCTTACCACTTGTACACCATCCGCAAAATAGAGCATAGCCGGGAAAGTCATGCATGCAATAGTGCAACCAAACTTTCATCAAGAAATTTCTCTGCAAATCCCGGTCGTATGTCAACCTCGGAAAATACCAAGAATGGTGCAAAGCATCCACAAGCGGCTGCATAAACACACCCAACTGCTTCCCCGGGTAGTCAGGCCCCGGAATGATGAGCGACAAGAACATGGTCTTCCGTTGCATTAGGGCACCAGGAGGAAGATTGAGCGGAATTACAAACACAGGCCAGCAGCTGTATGGATTGGACGACATACCATATGGATTCAACCCATCACCTGATATGGCTATTCTGACATTCCCAGCCTCGGCTGCTTCCTCGGGGTATTCTTCATCGAATGACTTCCATGCTTCCCCTCCCGATGGATGTATGATTTTTTTTGGATTGTACCTTATACCTTCCTTGTGCCACTTCATCATTTTGGCAGACTCCTTCATGATGAAAAGGCACTGCAGTCTTTTTATAAAATCAAGATATCGAAGAACCTTAACGGGGATGGTTAGCTGCTTTTTCTCACCATCCTCACCGACCACCTCAATGTACCGAGACGAACCGCACTTCCTACAGTACTTGTCATCCGCATACTCGTGCCTAAACAAAAGGCAATTCTTCGGGCAAACATCTATTTTCTCATAATCCATAGAGAGTGCCTTCATGATTTTCTTTGTATCGTACATGCTTTTCGGCAGTTCATGACCCTCAGGGAGGCTGTTAGCCCATACTCCCAGGAATGCTTCGAAGCATTTCTGGCTACAGCCATACTCAGCCTTGAATGCAATCAGTTGCGAGATGGCATCCAGCTGAGATATTTTCGCACCCGCATAAAGAGGTTTCTTCGACGAGGCCAAGACCTCCAAGAAGGCCTTTGCGGTTGCCTCCGGCTCCTCTGGTTCATTCTCTGAAGGTGTCGCATTTGCCGTTTCTGCAACAATGACATCATCTAGCATGCCCCTGACCCCGTCGTCCTCATATCCATTGATGCGTTGTCGCATCACCTCCTCTCTACCACGGTCTTGCTCGGCTATGTTTATCGGCGGCATGTCAAAGTTTGGCATATATCCGTGCGTGCGAAGATGCTCACTCATGTCCGTCTGATTTCTACGGTGACGTCTCGCACATCTCGCACAGGGGCATGGTGGGATAATTCTCATTGGACGACGGAATATCTCCTTCAAATACACATCGGTTTTCGTGATCCACTCTGATGTTACTCGATTCCGACGGATAAAACCACTGTACATCCACTGATTATCTGCCATCCTCTGCTTTTTTGCAACCCACACAACATAATTAAGGATTCACTTAAATTAATCACATCAAATTTTCAGTTTCTATCACGTTTAATCCACCTACATCTCTAATAGGTAAAGATGGGTCCTAATCCCACCCGAGAATGTGTAGATTGAGTACGTTGTCCATGCTCTACCCCGTTCCGAGACAAAATTTCGGCAGCACCTCCCCGCTGTTCTCCAGATACACGTCTCGGCAAAATGCCGAGAGAATGTGCATCCGGAGAACAACAGGGAGGCGCCGCCGAAATCCTGTCTCGGAACGGGGTAGAGCATGAACAACGTACCCAATCTACACATCCTCGGGCTGTCCGTGGAAAGCGCTGGACAATCCGAAAGAGCTGCGGTGATAAATATGCAATTGAATGCATATTTATCGATGTAACCCTTTCGGACGGGAGACGCCTAGGTTACGTCAGTTGACTTGAGAATGAAATCTAGTGATATGAAAAAATTGGAGGAGATGGACTTGTAGCTCACCCTCGGCTGTAGAGGAAGTAGTCGAACAGAGGAGGGACGATCCTTGACCAACAACTCCGATGACAATCACTCCACCGACATGAAACTCTACAAAACCTGCAAATTCCAGCGCGACAAAAATTTAGAACATCACAACTCATAAAGCATATTCATCATCAACTCACAAATTTAGGTGCATTCATTTATTCTTGAATCATGTAGGGTTATTTCATCACATATTCATCATCATCATCACAACTAACAATATTAAATAAATATTCATCATCATCATCATCACAACTAACAATATCAACAATATATTCATCATCATTGTCTATTCATCATCATCATCGATTCATCTCATCGAACAAAAAATTTATCTATCTCTATCTATATATCTAACAATCTATCTATCTAAAAATCTATCTATCTATTGATCTATCTATCGATCTATCTATCTATATATCTAACAATCTATCTATCTAAAAACAGAAAAAAAAGGTGGAGGTCTCACCGGAGCGGCAGGGCCGGGGCGAGGCGGAGCCAGGCAGGGCCGGGGCGAGGAGGACGTCGGGGCGGGGAGGACGTCGGGCCGGGGCGGGGAGGCGCGGGGCGGGGAGGACGTCGGGGCGGGCGCGGACGGGGCGGCGCGGGGCGGGGAGGACGGCGGGGCCCGGCGGCATCGACGGCGGTCTTGGGGCGGTGCGGTGGCGGTGGGGGAGGGGATGGGGGCGGCGCGGGCAGTGGGTGCGGTGCGGCGGCGGTGGGGGAGGGGATGGGGGCGGCGCGGGCAGTGGGGGGCGGCGTGGCGTCGGTGGGGGATGGGATGAGGGCGGGGGCGGGGCAGCACCGGAGTTGGGGGAGGGGATGGGGTGACGGCGCGGCGAGGGTCGGGATAGGGCGGCGGCGGCGGCGCGAGTGGGGATCGGGGTCGGGCAAGGAGGAGACGGTGGGGGAGATGGATGGCGAATGGGTGGTGGGGGTGAACCGCAAGGGGATAAGGTCGGCCCTATGCCGACGGCCTGGCCGTCGGCATAGGCCCACCACTTTGCCACGTCATCGATCCGTGGACATGTGCGTCTCTATGCCGACGGCAAGGCCGTCGGCATAGATAGGAGGCCTATGCCGACGGCTATGCCGTAGGCATAGATGGCAACTGCTTTTTTTTTAAAAATAGTCCCACCTCGCCCAAAGACAAGCAACATGACCTGTTTAAATAGTTGGCTAATCCATACGACGTGAGCTCCGGTATTCATTAGACTTCTGTTAAGAAAATGGACAATTACGGTGAAACTTTCAGTTACCGGCGGGCGGCGTTTTCCCCCTCCAGGTGCCGGCGGCGGCGCCGTCCGTGAGGGGGGGCACACCCCGGAGGGCCCGGTGCCACGCTCCGGTGGCATTGCTACCCCCCGCCCCCCAGGGCCCCCGTCCCGCCTAACCCTGTAGCGATTGACCACGCGATCTAGCCCTTTGACTTTGCACGGACGGGCTTTGACCAGTGGACCTCCCCACCCGGTTGTGTTAGGTCAGCCCATAGGAACAGTTTGGAGCAACATCCGGGCCAGACCCACAGCAAGATCCCCTCCGTGTAGACCCCACGCGTCCGTTTACCCCCTCCAGGTGCCGGCGGCGGCGCCGTCCGTGAGGGGGAGCACACCCCGGACACGCGTCCCGCCTCTTCGGACATGCCACCACACCACCCCGCATGTATGAGGGCCCGGTGCCACGCTCCGGTGGCATTGCTACCCCCCGGGCCCCCGTCCCGCCTAACCCTGTAGCGTTTGACCACGCGATCTAGCCCTTTGACTTTGCACGGACGGGCTTTGACCAGTGGACCTCCCCACCCGGTTGTGTTAGGTCAGCCCATAGGAACACTCTGGAGCAACATCCGGGCCAGACCCACAGCAAGATCCCCTCCATGTAGACCCCACGCGTCCGTTTCCCCCCTCCAGGTGCCGGCGGCGGCGCCGTCCGTGAGGGGGGGCACACCCCGGACACGCGTGCCGCCTCTTCAGACACGCCACCACACCACCCCGCATGTATGAGGGCCCGGTGCCACGCTCCGGTGGCATTGCTACCCCCCCCCCCCCGGGCCCCCGTCCCGCCTAACCCTGTAGCGATTGACCACGCGATCTAGCCCTTTGACTTTGCACGGACGGGCTTTGACCAGTGGGCCTCCCCACCCGGTTGTGTTAGGTCAGCCCATAGGAACAGTTTGGAGCAACATCCGGGCCAGACCCACAGCAAGATCCCCTCCGTGTAGACCCCACGCGTCCGTTTACCCCGTCCAGGTGCCGGCGGCGGCGCCGTCCGTGAGGGGGGGCACACCCCGGACACGCGTCCCGCCTCTTCGGACATGCCACCACACCACCCCTCATGTATGAGGGCCCGGTGCCACGCTCCGGTGGCATTGCTACCCCCCGGGCCCCCGTCCCGCCTAACCCTGTAGCGTTTGACCACGCGATCTAGCCCTTTGACTTTGCACGGACGGGCTTTGACCAGTGGACCTCCCCACCCGGTTGTGTTAGGTCAGCCCATAGGAACACTCTGGAGCAACTTCCGGGCCAGACCCACAGCAAGATCCCCTCCGTGTAGACCCCACGCGTCCGTTTCCCCCCTCCAGGTGCCGGCGGCGGCGCCGTCCGTGAGGGGGGCACACCCCGGACACGCGTGCCGCCTCTTCAGACATGCCACCACACCACCCCGCATGTATGAGGGCCCGGTGCCACGCTCCGGTGGCATTGCTACCCCCCAGGGCCCCCGTCCCGCCTAACCCTGTAGCGTTTGACCACGCGATCTAGCCCTTTGACTTTGCACGGACGGGCTTTGACCAGTGGACCTCCCCACCCGGTTGTGTTAGGTCAGCCCATAGGAACACTCTGGAGCAACATCCGGGCCAGACCCACAGCAAGATCCCCTCCGTGTAGACCCCACACGTCCGTTTTCCCCCTCCAGGTGCCGGCGGCGGCGCCGTCCGTGAGGGGGGGCACACCCCAGACACGCGTGCCCCCTCTTCAGACATGCCACCACACCACCCCGCATGTATGAGGGCCCGGTGCCATGCTCCGGTGGCATTGCTACCCCCCCCAGGGCCCCCGTCCCGCCTAACCCTGTAGCGATTGACCACGCGATCTAGCCCTTTGACTTTGCACGGACGGGCTTTGACCAGTGGACCTCCCCACCCGGTTGTGTTAGGTCAGCCCATAGAAACAGTTTGGAGCAACATCCGGGCCAGACCCACAGCAAGATCCCCTCCGTGTAGACCCCACGCGTCCGTTTCCCCCCTCCAGGTGCCCGCGGCGGCGCCGTCCGTGAGGGGGGCACACCCCGGACACGCGTCCCGCCTCTTCGGACATGCCACCACACCACCCCACATGTATGAGGGCCCGGTGCCATGCTCTGGTGGCATTGCTACCCCCCCGGGCAACCGTCCCGCCTAACCCTGTAGCGATTGACCACGCGATCTAGCCCTTTGACTTTGCACGGACGGGCTTTGACCAGTGGGCCTCCCCACCCGGTTGGTTAGGTCAGCCCATAGGAACAGTTTGGAGCAACATCCGGGCCAGACCCACAGCAAGATCCCCTCCGTGTAGACCCCACGCGTCCGTTTACCCCCTCCAGGTGCCGGCGGCGGCGCCGTCCGTGAGGGGGGGCACACCCCGGACACGCGTGCCGCCTCTTCGGACATGCCACCACACCACCCCGCATGTATGAGGGCCCGGTGCCACGCTCCGGTGGCATTGCTACCCCCCGGGCCCCCGTCCCGCCTAACCCTGTAGCGTTTGACCACGCGATCTAGCCCTTTGACTTTGCACGGACGGGCTTTGACCAGTGGACCTCCCCACCCGGTTGTGTTAGGTCAGCCCATAGGAACACTCTGGAGCAACATCCGGGCCAGACCCACAGCAAGATCCCCTCCGTGTAGACCCCACGCGTCCCTTTCCCCCCTCCAAGTGCCGGCGGCGGTGCCGTCCGTGAGGGGGGGCACACCCCGGACACGCGTCCCGCCTCTTCGGACATGCCACCACACCACCCCGCATGTATGAGGGCCCGGTGCCACGCTCCGGTGGCATTGCTACCCCCCCGGGCCCCCGTCCCGCCTAACCCTGTAGCGATTGACCACGCGATCTAGCCCTTTGACTTTGCACGGACGGGCTTTGACCAGTGGGCCTCCCCACCCGGTTGTGTTAGGTCAGCCCATAGGAACAGTTTGGCGCAACATCCGGGCCAAACCCACAGCAAGATCCCCTCCGTGTAGACCCCACGCGTCCGTTTACCCCCTCCAGGTGCCGGCGGCGGCGCCGTCCGTGAGGGGGGGCACACCCCGAACACGCGTCCCGCCTCTTCGGACATGCCACCACACCAGCCCGCATGTATGAGGGCCGGTGCCATGCTCCGGTGGCATTGCTACCCCCGGGCCCCCGTCCCGCCTAACCCTGTAGCGTTTGACCACGCGATCTAGCCCTTTGACTTTGCACGGACGGGCTTTGACCAGTGGACTTCCCCACCCGGTTGTGTTAGGTCAGCCCATAGGAACACTCTGGAGCAACATCCGGGCCAGACCCACAGCAAGATCCCCTCCGTGTAGACCCCACGCGTCCGTTTCCCCCCTCCAGGAGCCGGCGGCGGCGACGTCCGTGAGGGGGGGCACACCCCGGACACGCGTGCCGCCTCTTCAGACACGCCACCACACCACCCCGCATGTATGAGGGCCCGGTGCCACGCTCCGGTGGCATTGCTACCCCCCCCGGGCCCCCGTCCCGCCTAACCCTATAGCGATTGACCACGCGATCTAGCCCTTTGACTTTGCACGGACGGGCTTTGACCAGTGGGCCTCCCCACCCGGTTGTGTTAGGTCAGCCCATAGGAACAGTTTGGAGCAACATCCGGGCCAGACCCACAGCAAGATCCCCTCCGTGTAGACCCCACGCGTCCGTTTACCCCCTCCAGGTGCCGGCGGCGGCGCCGTCCGTGAGGGGGGGCACACCCCGGACACGCGTCCCGCCTCTTCGGACATGCCACCACACCACCCCTCATGTATGAGGGCCCGGTGCCACGCTCCGGTGGCATTGCTACCCCCCGGGCCCCCGTCCCGCCTAACCCTGTAGCGTTTGACCACGCGATCTAGCCCTTTGACTTTGCACGGACGGGCTTTGACCAGTGGACCTCCCCACCCGGTTGTGTTAGGTCAGCCCATAGGAACACTCTGGAGCAACTTCCGGGCCAGACCCACAGCAAGATCCCCTCCGTGTAGACCCCACGCGTCCGTTTCCCCCCTCCAGGTGCCGGCGGCGGCGCCGTCCGTGAGGGGGGCACACCCCGGACACGCGTGCCGCCTCTTCAGACATGCCACCACACCACCCCGCATGTATGAGGGCCCGGTGCCACGCTCCGGTGGCATTGCTACCCCCCAGGGCCCCCGTCCCGCCTAACCCTGTAGCGTTTGACCACGCGATCTAGCCCTTTGACTTTGCACGGACGGGCTTTGACCAGTGGACCTCCCCACCCGGTTGTGTTAGGTCAGCCCATAGGAACACTCTGGAGCAACATCCGGGCCAGACCCACAGCAAGATCCCCTCCGTGTAGACCCCACACGTCCGTTTTCCCCGTCCAGGTGCCGGCGGCGGCGCCGTCCGTGAGGGGGGCACACCCCGGACACGCGTGCCGCCTCTTCAGACATGCCACCACACCACCCTGCATGTATGAGGGCCCGGTGCCACGCTCCGGTGGCATTGCTACCCCCCCAGGGCCCCCGTCCCGCCTAACCCTGTAGCGATTGACCACTCGATCTAGCCCTTTGACTTTGCACGGACGGGCTTTGACCAGTGGACCTCCCCACCCGGTTGTGTTAGGTCAGCCCATAGGAACAGTTTGGAGCAACATCCAGGCCAGACCCACAGCAAGATCCCCTCCGTGTAGACCCCACGCGTCCGTTTCCCCCCTCCAGGTGCCGGCGGCGGCGCCGTCCGTGAGGGGGGCACACCCCGGACACGCGTCCCGCCTCTTCGGACATGCCACCACACCACCCCGCATGTATGAGGGCCCGGTGCCATGCTCCGGTGGCATTGCTACCCCCCCGGGCCCCCGTCCCGCCTAACCCTGTAGCGATTGACCACGCGATCTAGCCCTTTGACTTTGCACGGACGGGCTTTGACCAGTGGGCCTCCCCACCCGGTTGTGTTAGGTCACCCCATAGGAACAGTTTGGAGCAACATCCGGGCCAGACCCACAGCAAGATCCCCTCCGTGTAGACCCCACGCGTCCGTTTACCCCCTCCAGGTGCCGGCGGCGGCGCCGTCCGTGAGGGGGGGCACACCCCGGACACGCGTGCCGCCTCTTCGGACATGCCACCACACCACCTCGCATGTATGAGGGCCCGGTGCCACGCTCCGGTGGCATTGCTACCCCCCGGGCCCCCGTCCCGCCTAACCCTGTAGCGTTTGACCACGCGATCTAGCCCTTTGACTTTGCACGGACGGGCTTTGACCAGTGGACCTCCCCACCCGGTTGTGTTAGGTCAGCCCATAGGAATACTCTGGAGCAACATCCGGGCCAGACCCACAGCAAGATCCCCTCCGTGTAGACCCCACGCGTCCGTTTCCCCCCTCCAGGTGCCGGCGGCGGCGCCGTCCGTGAGGGGGGGCACACCCCGGACACACGTGCCGCCTCTTCAGACATGCCACCACACCACCCCGCATGTATGAGGGCCCGGTGCCACGCTCCGGTGGCATTGCTACCCCCCCCCCCCCCAGGGCCCCCGTCCTGCCTAACCCTATAGCGATTGACCACGCGATCTAGCCCTTTGACTTTGCACGGACGGGCTTTGACCAGTGGGCCTCCCCACCCGGTTGTGTTAGGTCAGCCCATAGGAACAGTTTGGAGCAACATCCGGGCCAGACCCACAGCAAGATCCCCTCCGTGTAGACCCCACGCATCCGTTTACCCCCTCCAGGTGCCGGCGGCGGCGCCGTCCGTGAGGGGGAGCACACCCCGGACACGCGTCCCGCCTCTTCGGACATGCCACCACACCACCCCGCATGTATGAGGGCCCGGTGCCACGCTCCGGTGGCATTGCTACCCCCCAGGGCCCCCATCCCGCCTAACCCTGTAGCGTTTGACCACGCGATCTAGCCCTTTGACTTTGCATGGACGGGCTTTGACCAGTGGACCTCCCCACCCGGTTGTGTGAGGTCAGCCCATAGGAACACTCTAGAGCAACATCCGGGCCAGACCCACAGCAAGATCCCCTCCGTGTAGACCCCACACGTCCGTTTTCCCCCTCCAGGTGCCGGCGGCGGCGCCGTCCATGAGGGGGGGGCACACTCCGGACACGCGTGCCGCCTCTTCAGACATGCCACCACACCACCCCGCATGTATGAGGGCCCGGTGCCACGCTCCGGTGGCATTGCTACCCCCCAGGGCCCCCGTCCCGCCTAACCCTGTAGCGATTGACCACGCGATCTAGCCCTTTGACTTTGCACGGACGGGCTTTGACCAGTGGACCTCCCCACCCGGTTGTGTTAGGTCAGCCCATAGGAACACTCTGGAGCAACATCCGGGCCAGAACCACAGCAAGATCCCCTCCATGTAGACCCCACGCGTCCGTTTCCCCCCTCCAGGTGCCGGCGACGGCGCCGTCCGTGAGGGGGGCACACCCCGGACACGCGTCCCGCCTCTTCGGACATGCCACCACACCACCCCGCATGTATGAGGGCCCGGTGCCACGCTCCGGTGGCATTGCTACCCCCCAGGGCCCCCGTCCCGCCTAACCCTGTAGCGATTGACCACGCGATCTAGCCCTTTGACTTTGCACGGACGGGCTTTGACCAGTGGACCTCCCCACCGGGTTGTGTTAGGTCAGCCCATAGGAACACTCTGGAGCAACATCCGGGCCAGACCCACAGCAAGATCTCCTCCGTGTAGACCCCACGCGTCCGTTTACCCCCTCCGTGACACGGCGATAGCGACGTTCGTAACGGGGGGCGGCAATCGATATACCATCGGGAATGTTTTTTTAGATAAGGCATAATTATCTTATGAAAAAACAAAAACTAAAATAAAGTAAAAATAACAAAACAAAGTAAAAATAAAAAAATAAAGTAAAATATACGTATGCCGATGGCAAGGCCGTCAGCATATCTGTGCGCACACGCAGGTTATCCCGCGGATCGATGACGGGGCGTGGCACACGGATCGATGACGTGGCGAAGGGGCCTATGCCGACGGCCGTGCCGTAGGCATACCTCTGCCACAGATAATATAAAAAATTAAGTAAAGTAAAAATATGCCGACGGCGGGGCCGTCGGCATATCTGTGCACACACGGATCGATGACGTGGTGTGTCATACGGATCGTTGACGTGGCAGAGGGGCCTATGCCGACGGCTATGCCGTAGGCATACTTCTGCCACAGATATGCCGACGGCCGCCGTTACCGACTGTCGGCGTAGGATAAACGCCATCAAGTGTCAACACTGACCAGGGAGTTGGGCCCGGGATATGCCGACGGCCTGTCCTATGCCGACGGGCACCGTAGGCTTATCTCGGGCGGTACCGACGGCCACGTCTGTACCGACGGCACCGTCGGCATAGATCAATGTATGCCGACGGCCTTTCTACGCCTACGGCCCATCCTTGGCCGTCGGCATAGGTGCGGCGATGCCGACGGGGGCCGTCGGCAAACCCAGTTTTTCTGGTAGTGAATTGAAGTGGAAGCTTATGATAGTGATCATGAAACTTCAGATCAAGTCACTACCAAACCTCGTGGGATGACAAGGATGCGTACTACTTCAGAGTGGTACATAATCCTGTCTTGGAAGTCATGTTGCTAGACAACAATGAACCTACGAGCTATGGAGAAGCGATGGTGGGCCCGGATTCCGATAAATGGCTCGAGGCCATAAAATCCGAGAGAGGATCCATGTATGAAAACAAAGTGTAGACTTTGGAAGAGCTACTTGATGGTCGTAAGGCTGTTAGGTACATATGGATTTTAAAAGGAAGACAGACAATGATGGTAAGTGTCACCATTGAGAAAGCTCGACTTGTCGTTAAGATGTTTCCCGACAAGTTCAAGGAGTTGACTATGATGAGACTTTCTCACACGTAGCGATGCTAAAAGTCTGTTGGAATTATATTAGCGATTACTGCATCATTTATGAAATCTTGCAGATAGGATGTCAAAACATTGTTTCCTCGATGATTTTCTTGAGGAAAGGTTGTATGTGATACAACCGGAAGGTTTTGTCAATCCTGAAAGATGCTAATAAGTATGCAAAGCTCCAGCAATCCTTCTAAGGACTGGAGTAAGCATCTTGGAGTTGGAATGTATGCTTTGATGAGATGATCAAAGATTTTGGTGTATACAAAGTTTATGAGAAACTTGTATTTCCAAAGAAGTGAGTGGGAGCGCTATAGAATTTCTGATGAGTATATGTTGTTGACATATTGTTGATCAGAAATGATGTCGAATTTCTGGAAAGCATGCAGAGTTATTTGAAAAGTGTTTTTCAATGGAAAACCTGGATTAGGCTACTTGAGTATTGAGCATTAAGATCTATAAGGATAGATCAAAACGCTTAATAGTACTTTCAAATGAGCACATACCTTGACATGATCTTGAAGGTGTTCAAGATGGATCAGTCGAAGAAGGAGTTCTTGTCTGAGTTGTAAGTTATGAAGTTAAGACCTAAAGCTCGACCACGGCAGAATAGAGAGAAAGGACGAAGGTCATCCCCTATGCTTAAGACATAGGCTCTACAGTATGCTATGCTGTGTACCGCACCTGAAATGTGCCTTGCCATGAGTCAGTCAAGGGGTACAAGAGTGATCCAAGAATGGATCACAGGACAGCGGTCAAAGTTATCCTTAGTAACTAGTGGACTAAGGAATTTTCTCGATTATGGAGGTGGTAAAAGAGTTCATCGTAAAGGGTTACGCCGATGCAAACTTTGACACTAATCCAGATTATTCTGAGTAGTAAACTAGATTCGTATAGTAGAACAGTTATTTGGAATAGCTCCAAATGTAGCGTAGTAGTTGCATCTACAAGATGACATAGAAATTTGCGAAGTACATACGGATCTGAAAGATTCAGACCCGTTGACTATAACATCTCTCACAAGCATAACATGATCAAACCCAGAACTCATCGAGTGTTAATCACATGGTAATGTGAACTAGATTATTGACTCTAGTAAACTCTTTGGGTTTAGTCACATGGGGATGTGACCTTGAGTGTTAATCCCATATCGATGTGAACTGGATTATTGACTCTAGTGCAAGTGGGAGACTATTGGAAATATGCCCTAGAGGCAATAATAAATTAGTTATTATTATATTTCCTTGTTCATGATAATCGTTTATTATCCATGCTAGAATTGTATTGATAGGAAACTCAGATACATGTGTGGATACATAGACAACACCATGTCCCTAGTAAGCCTCTAGTTGACTAGCTCGTTGATCAATAGATGGTTACGGTTTCCTAACCATGGACATTGGATGTCATTGATAACGGGATCACATCATTAGAAGAATGATGTGATGGACAAAGACCCAATCCTAAGCCTAGCACAAGATCATGTAGTTCGTATGCTAAAGCTTTTCTAATGTCAAGTATCATTTCCTTAGACCATGAGATTGTGCAACTCCCGGATACCGTAGGAGTGCTTTGGGTGTGCCAAACGTCACAACGTAACTGGGTGGCTATAAAGGTACACTACAGGTATCTCCGAAAGTGTCTGTTGGGTTGGCACAAATCAAGACTGGGATTTGTCACTCCGTGTAAATAGAGAGGTATCTCTGGGCCCACTCGGTAGGACATCATCATAATGTGCATAATGTGACCAAGGAGTTGATCACGGGATGATGTGTTACGGAACGAGTAAAGAGACTTGCCGGTAACGAGATTGAACAAGGTATCGGGATACCGACGATCGAATCTCGGGCAAGTATCGTACCGCTAGACAAAGGGAATTGTATACGGGATTGATTAAGTCCTTGACATCGTGGTTCATCCGATGAGATCATCGAGGAGCATGTGGGAGCCAACATGGGTATCCAGATCCCACTGTTGGTTATTGACCAGAGAGCAATCTCGGTCATGTCTACATGTCTCCCGAACCCGTAGGGTCTACACACTTAAGGTTCGGTGATGCTAGGGTTGTAGGGATATGTATATGCAGTAACCCAAATGTTGTTCGGAGTCCCGGATGAGATCCCAGACGTCACGAGGAGTTCTGGAATGGTCCGAAGGTAAAGAATTATATATAGGAAGTGCTATTTCGGCCATCGGGACAAGTTTCGGGGTCACCGGTATTGTACCGGGACCACCGGAAGGGTCCCGGGGGTCCACTGGGTGGGGCCACCTGCCCCGGGGGGCCACATGGGCTGTAGGGGTGTGCGCCTTGGCCTATATGGGCCAAGGGCACCAGCCCCAAGAGGCCCATGCGCCAAGAGATGAGGGAAAGGAAGAGTCCTAAAGGGGGAAGGCACCTCCTAGGTGCCTTGGGGAGGATGGACTCCTCCCTGGCCGCACCCTTCCTTGGAGGAAGGGCCAAGGCTGCGCCCCCCCTCTCCCTTGGCCCTATATATAGTGGGGGGGGAAGGGAGGGCAGCCACACCTAAGCCCTGGCGCCTCCCTCTCCCTCCCATGACACATCTCCCTCCTCCCGCAGCGCTTGGCGAAGCCCTGTTGGAATCCCGCTACTTCCATCACCATGCCGTCGTGCTGCTGGATCTCCATCAACCTCTCCTCCCCCCTTGCTAGATCAAGAAGGAGGAGACGTCGCTGCTCCGTACGTGTGTTGAACGCGGAGGTGCCGTCCGTTCGGTGCTAGGATCATCGGTGATTTGGATCACGACGAGTACGACTCCATCAACCCCGTTCTCTTGAACGCTTCCGCGCGCGATCTACAAGGGTATGTAGATCCACTCCTCCCTCGTTGCTAGATGACTCCATAGATAGATCTTGGTGACACGTAGGAAAATTTTGAATTTGTGCTATGTTCCCCAACAAATAGGGCCGCATCTCAGGAGCACTTCTGGCCTTCGCGCGCTGGCCAGTGCGAGGGTCCACCTCACAGCTATGTTCGCATTCCATTTGGCTTGCCGAACGCGGCTTTCGCCTACCAGTGTCATCTCCAGAGCATCCTGGTTGCTCAAGAGGCCAGGCATCACACAGTCCGGGAGGAGATGGCGATCGTCCTCAAGGAACCACCCGAGCCCCCAGAGCCTCCTGAGGCCCAGGGTTCTGGTGGCTCATGAGGAGCGACCCTCCAGAGCGCATCGTCAGCTACTCCAACACTCCTTCGACAACAGAACCAGGTGACATTTTCCAAGTTTATTCAGCTGGGAGCGCCCCTCGGGCTGCATTATTCCCAGGTCGCATGGGCTTGCCCCTGCGTCATGTATCTTTCTGCATCTTTAGCTTACTATACTGGGGGCGCCCCTCGGGCTGCATCATCCCCAGGCCGCTCGGGTCCGTCCCAGTGGCATGTGTTTTTCTCGCATCTATCTAAGCTAGCTGGTACCCATGCATGAGTGTTTTATAGTCATCACTTGCTTGATTGTCACTCGCCGCGGCCGCCCGTGGCGCCGATCGACCCCTTGCTCATCCCGCAATGGGGGCTACTCATGGTGGCACGACGCTTGTGCTCGGGTCCGTCCCTGCAACACTGACAAATCTGAGTGGTCGAGCTCTGGCTCGCGGCACACCCGCGCACGTCACCTCACGAGGCCCTCAATGCCTTCATCTTCTCACGGAATGACCAGTGGCAGGCCGGCAAGCGTGGTTGCAATTTGTACCCCTCGTCGTGCTAACCTGCAGGAACCTCCTGAGGGTGACAACAGGCGGTACCGCGGGATCCCTCTTTTCCCATGCAATTCGCTTGCGCGTTAAAGGGGGGGGGGTCCTGAGCATCGCGACTCAGGAGCTCCTACTGGCTCTCCAACCCTCACCCCCTGGCCTTGTCCACGACATTGCGACCTGGCATACTAGCAACGACTGAGCTCGCTCGAGGGACGGGACCCGAGGACGTAGAGCACACATAAGAGCGTGGAAAAGAGGGGAGGCTCGCACGGTCCTAACTTGTCTACGTTACGGCAGCCGACGCACGAGGAGTCTGGCGCAACACAAGGAATCAACTCTGGGCTGCCAATATAAGTTTCGCACCCGGGTCGGCTGAGCGCTACGGCATAAGATTCCCACCTATTGTAGCCTTGTTACGGTGACGCCGCCTCCCTTTCCTACCTTTAGGTAGCTGCTTGCGCGCTAAAGGGGACCTCTTGAGCATCGCGCCTTAGGAGCTCTTAATGGACCTCGGACCGCTCACTTCCTGGCCTTGACCATGGCATCGCGACCTGGCATACCAGTGATGGCTGCAGCCTGCCTGGGGACCGGGACCTGTCGTCATAGAGCACCAAGCTACCTCGAAGTTGGAAAGGGGAGACCGAGCCGAAGCAGGACATGCATTCGTAAATCTTCATAATAAGGATGATATCAACAAAAGGCATTACAGTCCCTTTACACGCCCCCACGGGGTTTGTCTCGATTCCTCGCACGAAACAAAAGAAGAAGGTTTCTAGGAGCCCTATCTACATGCGCCAATGCCTCCGGCGCCATCATAAATAGTGGGCCATGGGAGGCCGACGCCAACCCCATCCAGATCAGCGACGGTGACGGCCGGACGCTGCGGCTGCGCTCCGGGCACGGCGAGAGCTCGGGGGCACATAGCTGTCGTCGCTCATCTCCGGAGTCTCGTAGGGCTCGGGAGAGTCGCTGGACTCCCAAGTGCCACCGCTGCTGCTGGAGGAACCGCTGGCGAGGCCAGCGGCAGGCCTGGCTCCTGCCGCTACACCGTCCCGACGATCCCCTTCAGGGCAGCACTCCAAGCGGCGGCCCTCCTCGTCGAAGACCTTGAAGAACATCATAGAGGCGCCGTCGTACTCGAAGTGGATGGTGAGGGCGCCCTCCATGCGGCAAACTCGGGCGACCTCACCCCAGCCGCGGGTCGTGAAGATCTTGCCTGGGGAGACGACCTCGACCTCCGCCCCTGTCGCTGGGGCATCGCACTTGGCATGCTGCAGCCATAATTCGAGGGGACCCCTCGGCGGCATCTCGGTGGAGAAGAACCACGGGAAGCGAATCCAAGTGCACGGAGGCATCGCCTCCACATCACAAGTTCGCGCGAGGAGCCCTCGGCGTGGGTTCCTGGGGCGACGGCGCATGCCACCACGGCGCAATGACCACGGCCGCAATGTGGACAGCGCTGGTCGCCGCCTCTGCCTTCGGAGCCCTTGGCCTGGGCATACAAGAGTAGAGGATACTCGGGGGAGGCCGCTCACACCAAGGCCTCGACACCTCCGGCCTCACGACTACGTCGCGGCAGCGGGCCAGCCTCTTCTTTGGCGGAAGCAGCCCCGGCTCGTCGTGGGGGGCTTTTCCCTTCTCTGCGTTTGAGAATCTCCGTATCGGTGCCATGGGTTTCACAGCTAGCAATGAAGTAAGGAAGGAGAAGTGGGCGGAATAGGAAGAGATGGGCGACGGGGGCTCCGCCCCCCTCCTCATTTATAGCAGGAGAAGGCCAACCAGCGACCCCCACGATCACATGTAATGGTGGTTTTCTCTGCATGCATCAGGGACTTGTCAAGACGGGCAGTTGCCGATGCGATGTGGGGAAGCAGAGACGCCCATGTCCCGTCAGTCGCCATGCGTCAATCAAGGCCGCAGGCTGTTGGGGCCAGCAGCGCGCCGCACTTGCCCCTTGGCTTCGCCTCAAAGCCAAGTCCGAGCGCGCCTTGGGCCCGGGGGCTACTGTCGGCGTCCTAGGAATAGGGGTCCCCAGTGAGGGAGTCCTGGACTAAGGGGTCCTCGGGTGTCCGGCCTGTTATCCATGGGCCGGACTGATGGGCTGTGAAGACATGAAGGCCGAAGACTGTACCTGTGTCCGGATTGGACTCTCCTTGGCATGGAAGGCAAGCTTGGCGACTGACTATGAAGATACCTTCTTATGTAACCGACTATATGTAAACCCTAGATCCCCTCGGTGTCTATATAAACCGGAGGGGATAGTCCGAAAAGGATATATTCATTACCATAGTCATACATGCTTGGCTTCTAGGGTTTAGCCATTACGATCTCGTGGTAGATCAACTCTTGTGACGCCCATATTCATCAATATCAATCAAGCAGGACGTAGGGTATTACCTCTATAGAGAGGGCCTGAACCTGGGTAAACATTGTGTCCCCTGTCTCCTGCTACCATCGATCCTAGACGCATAGTTCGGGATCCCCTACCCGAGATCCGCCGGTTTTGACACCGACATTGGTGCTTTCATTGATAGTTCCACTGTGCCATCAACGAAACATTTGATGGCCCCTTCAATCGTCTATAGCGACACTGTCCAAGGAGAAACCTTCCTCCCCGGACAGATTTTCGTGTTTGGCGGCTTCGTACTACGGGCCAACTCGCTTGGCCATCTGGAGCAGATCGATAGCTACTCCACTAGCCACCAGGTCAGATTTGGAAGCTTGAACTACGTCACGGATATCCGTGGAGACTTGATTTCAATGGATTTTGAGACCGCAGTGATCGCTCCCCCTCGCTTCGATGAACATGACTTAAATCTATCATCGGATCACATCCAGCGGATGGTCCCTGTTGCTGCAACGGCCTTAACCGGAGCAAATCGTGCCACCCGAAGCCACAGAGTCCCTGGCGTTGGAGCCGCACACGGACTCAACACCTCGCGATATTTGTGACAATAGAACTCCGGATTCATCTCCGGCTATGAGTCCCGGACCGGGCACGCCTGCGGACACCGAGCTGGACCGGTTATCGATTTTCGAATTTAGCACCGCAGACATCTTGCAGCACTCACCCTTGAGTGACGTGCTAAACTCTTTAAAGAACTTGTCCTTGGAGAAGGACTCACAGTCGAACTATGTTCGGTTTGAGCCAAAGGCTAATGATGGGAAATTTTGTTTCCCACCCGCCACCCACTTGATAGCCACTGTCGATGATTTAACCGACGTGCTGGATTACGGCTCCGAAAACATCGACGATATGCACGATGATGCCGACCAGGAACAAGGCCAAAACACGCCATTTACTGGACGTTGGACAGCCACCTCTTCATACGATGTGTACATGGTCGACACACCTAAAGAAGCTAGTGACGATGACAAAGGGGATCCAGTCGCGGATAAACCTTCTGAGACACAGTCCAAACGCCGACGCTCTAAATGCTGCTCTAAGACTCATCACTCAAAAGATGACAACACTGGCATCGGAGAAAATGGTACTCTGGGCGACGCCGAAAACAATAAAGACCCTGCTGGAGCTACGTTCGAATAGGAGGAACAAGACAACGGGCAACATGACCCTGATAAACTGGCCAGGCCCAATAACTCCGATGATGATAGTTATCGTCCAGTCTTCGGAGATGAGGAGAGCCTCGGTAGAGAAGATTTCATCGTACCCGAGGCACCCCTAGAGCAGGAACGCTTCAAGCGCCAGCTAATAGCTACTGCCAGAAGCCTGAAAAAGAAGAAGCAGCAGCTCCAGGCAAATCCAGACCTGCTCATCGATAGGTGGACTGATGTCCTGGCAGCCGAAGAATACGGCCTCGAGCGCCTAGTCAAGAGTTACCCAAAGCACAGACTGCTACCTTAGTTCGATGAGGAAGCACCGGATCCCATACCGCCCTCACGCAATGCGGACCGACCACCACATGGTCAGGATAGTACGGCGGACCGACCACCCCATGGTCGGGATAAAATGGCAACTCAGGCTGAACAACAGCCCGCCCCACTGCTTCGCAAAAACAGGGACAGAACAGCTTGGGACCATACACACGACCTTCGGCGGGATCTAGTTAGCAGAGCAGGACACACCAGATCAATCTACGGATCGCGAGGACGCTTCCCGACTCGGGACGACGACTACCTATTCGAACATGACAAACCTAGTCACATCCGGGCCAATAATCGCAGACGAACTTTATCGGAGGTGCACCGTGACACGGCCCGATATAGAGGCGCCGCACACCCTCTCTGCTTCGCAGATGAGGTGCTGGATCACGAATTCCCCGAGGGGTTCAAACTCGTCAATATTGAATCATACGATGGAACAACCGATCCCGCAGTGTGGGTCGAAGATTTTATTCTCCACATCCATATGGCCCGAGGAGATGACCTCCATGCTATCAAATACCTCCCATTAAAGCTCAAAGGACCAGCTCGCCATTGGCTGAACAGTCTGCCTAAAAATTCCATTGGCAACTAGGAGGACTTGGAAGAAGCCTTCCTCGACAACTTCCAAGGTACATATGTCTGGCCACCCGATGTCAATGACCTAAGCCACATAGTTCAACAACCCGGAGAATCAGCCAGAAAATTCTGGACTAGGTTCCTAACCAAAAAGAACCAGATTGTTGACTATCCGGATGCCGAAGCCCTAACGGCCTTTAAACACAGCATCTGTGATGAATGGCTAGCCTGCCACCTCGGCCAAGAAAAACCAAGGTCCATGGCAGCCCTCACGGCACTTATGAGCCGCTTTTTCGCGGGAGAAGATAGTTGGCTGGCTCACAGTACAAACACAGCCAACGAAGCAGGCCCCTCCGAGGCCAAAAATAGCACCAGCAAGCTCCGGCGCAACAGACACAAATGCCGAAGCAATGGCGATAATACCGATGACACCACAGTTCACACCAGATTCAGCGGCTCCAAATCCGGCCAACGAAAGAAGCCCTATAAAAGGAACGACGGAGGACCATCTAGCTTGCACCGCATACTCGATCGTCCTTGCCAGATACATGGCACCCAGACAAACCGGCCAACCATACTAACAGAGATTGCCGAGTCTTTAAGCAAGCCAACAAGGTAAATAGCGGAAACAAGGAAGGGGAATCGCAAAGCAAGGACGAAGACGAGGAGCCCCGGCAGCCGAACACTGGGGGGCAGAAGAAATTCCCGCCTCAAGTCAAAACGGTGAACATGATCTACGCTACACACATCCCCAAAAGGGAGCGCAAGCGCGCACTTAGGGACGTTTACGCGGTAGAGCCAGTCGCCCCAAAGTTCAACCCATGGTCATCATTCCCAATCACCTTCAATCGTAGAGATCATCCAACTAGCATCCGTCATGGCGGTTCGGCCGCATTGGTACTCGACACAATCATCGACGAATTTCACATGACATGAGTCCTAATGGACGATGGTAGCAGCCTCAACCTGCTCTATCAGGATACAGTACGCAAAATGGGCATTAATCCCTCACGAATCAAGCCCACGATAACTACCTTTAAAGGAGTTATACCGGGCATAGAAGCCCGTTGTACGGGCTCGATCACGCTGGAGGTGGTCTTTGGTTCCCCGGATAAATTCCAAAGTGAAGAGCTAATCTTCGATATCGTCCCCTTCCGCAGCAGCTACCACGCACTGCTAGGACGAACCGCATTCGCTAAATTCAACGCGGTGCCGCATTATGCTTATGTCAAGCTCAAAATGCCCGGTCCACGCGGTGTCATTACAGTAAATGGAAACACGGAATGTTCCCTCCGCACAGAGGAGCATACCGCAGCCCTAGTAGCAGAAGTACAGAGCGGCCTTCTCAAGCGGCACCATAATTCCGCCACCGAACCCCTGGACATCGTCAAGAAGGTCCGGACTACACTGCAAAAGGGAAGCTCGGTTCGTCAAGAGCTGAATTAGTAAATTCGGCCTTCGTCCCAGCCCCGACGAGGAAAGGGGGCATCCGTGCCGTGGGTACATAATTACGCACTCAAAACCTCATGGGTACTGACGGAGGCATAACTCACTCACAATCCACAGTGCGGCTTGACCGACCCTGGGATTCGCACGCCTTTATTTTTCTTTTTATTATCACGGGTCTTTTCTCTTTTCGAGGTCTACATGGACGACCCGCTTGCAGAACACACCAAGGAGGCAAGAAGCTCTGGCATACAAGGGAACCCCCAGGTGGTCTCTATTAAATGATTGCTATACCTGTTTTACATACTCGCACGTAGCTCGCCCTTGGTTGCGACATGTTAAATAGCTTTACTTGCTTATCACATTACTCGCACAAAGTACGCCTCGACGTACTAATTACATCACAATGGTGAATAAATGGTGACGTCAGCTTATTACTTAATTTTTCCTGTTTCCTCACCTTTGTGTATATTATACATTACACGCGTACACTATGGTACGTATTACTATGCCAGGGGCTTCATTACACCCCGTTCTACGGCAATAGAAGTCTGAACACTTTTTCAGTATAGTTCGGCACCCCCGAACTTATAGCATTATATGCATCGGCTCCGAATCATGTCTTTGGTCAATAGTTGGCCCGGCTCCTGTGCTTACTGCTACCTCTTGAGCACTGTGTTGGATTTCCTTGAAGAGGAAAGGATGATGTAGCAAAGTAGCGTAAGTATTTCCCTCAGTTTTTGAGAACCAAGGTATCAATCCAGTAGGAGGTCACGCGCGAAGTCCCTAGTACTTGCACAAAACAAATAACTCCTCTCAACCAACATGATAAGGGGTTGTCAATCCCTTCACGGCCACTTACGAGAGTGAGATCTGATAGATATGATAAGATAATATTTTTGGTATTTTTGTGATAAGATGCAAAGTAAAATAAAAGCAAAGGAAATAACTAAGTATTGGAAGATTAATACGATGAAGATAGACCCGGGGCCATAGGTTTCACTAGTGGCTTCTCTCAAGGGCATAAGTATTTTACGGTGGGTGAACGAATTACTGTTGAGAAATTGATAGAATTGAGCATAGTTATGAGAATATCTAGGTATGATCATGTATATAGGCATCACGTCCGAGACAAGTAGACCGACTCCTGCCTGCATCTACTACTATTACTCCACTCATCGACCGCTATCCAGCATGCATCTAGAGTATTAAGTTCATGAAAATAGAGTAACGCCTTAAGCAAGATGACATGATGTAGAGGGATAAATTCATGCAATATGATAAAAACCCTATCTTGTTATCCTCGATGGAAACAATACAATACATGCCTGGCTGCCCCTACTGTCACTGGGAAAGGACACCGCAAGATTGAACCCAAAGCTAAGCACTTCTCCCATTGCAAGAAAGATCAATCTAGTAGGCCAAACCAAACTGATAATTCGAAGAGACTTGCAAAGATAACGAATCATACATAAAAGAATTCAGAGAAGATTCAAATATTGTTCATAGATAATCTTGATCATAAACCCACCATTCATCGGTCTCAACAAACACACCGCAAAAAGAAGATTACATCAAATAGATCTCCACAAGAGAGGGGGAGAACATTGTATCAAAATCCAAAAAGAGAGAAGAAGAAGCCATCTAGCTAATAACTATGGACCCGAAGGTCTGAGGTGAACTACTCACAATTCATCGGAGAGGCTATGGTGTTGATGTAGAATCCCTCCGTGATGGATGCCCCCTCCGGCGGAGCTCCAGAACAGGCCCCAAGAGGGGATCTCGTGGATACAGAAAGTTACGGCGGTGGAATTAGGGTTTTGGCTCCGTCTCTGATCGTTTGGGGGTACGTAGGTATATATAGGAGGAAGAAGTACGTAGGTGGAGCAACAGGGGGCCCACAAGGGTGGAGGGCGCGCCTGGGGGGGGGGGGGTAGGTGCGCCCCCTACCTCGTGGCCTCCCAGTTGGTTGCTTGACGTAGGGTGCAAGTCTCCTGGGTCTTGTTCGGTGAGAAAATCACGTTCCCGAAGGTTTCATTCCGTTTGGGCTCCGTTTGATATTCCTTTTCTTCGAAACCCTAAAATAGGCAAAAAACAACAATTCTGGGCTGGGCCTCCGGTTAATAGGTTAGTCCCAAAAATAATATAAAAGTGGATAATAAAGCCCAATAATGTCCAAAACAGTAGACAATATAGCATGGAGCAATCAAAAATTATAGATACGTTGGAGACGTATCAAGCATCCCCAAGCTTAATTCCTGCTCGTCCTCGAGTAGGTAAATGATAAAAACAGAATTTTTGATGCGGATTGCTACTTGGCATAATTTTACTGTAATTCTTCTTAATTGTGGTATTAATATTCAGATCCGAAAGATTCAAGACAAAAGTTTAATATTGACATAAAAATAATAATACTTCAAGCATACTAACAAAGCAATCATGTCTTCTCAAAATAACATGGCAAAAGAAAGTTATCCCTACAAAATCATATAGTCTGGCTATGCTCTATCTTCACCACACAAAATATTTAAATCATGCACAACCCCGATGACAAGCCAAGCAATTGTTTCATACTTTTGACATTCTCAAACTTTTTCAATCTTTACGTAATACATGAGTGTGAGCCATGGATATAGCACTATATGTGGAATAGAATGGTGGTTGTGGAGAAGACAAAAAGGAGAAGATAGTCTCACATCAACTAGGCGTATCAACGGGCTATGGAGATGCCCATCAATAGATATCAATGTGAGTGAGTAGGGATTGTCATGCAACGGATGCACTAGAGCTATAAGTATATGAAAGCTCAACAAAAGAAATTAAGTGGGTGTGCATCCAACTTGCTTGCTCATGAAGACCTAGGGTATTTTGAGAAAGCCCATCATTGGAATATACAAGACAAGTTCTATAATGAAAAATTCCCACTAGTATATGAAAGTGACAAAATGAGAGACTCTCTATCATGAATATCATGGTGCTACTTTGAAGCACAAGTGTGGTAAAGGATAGTAACATTGTCCTTTCTCTCTTTTTCTCTTTTTTATGGCCTCTTTTCTTTCTTTTTTTTATTTTTTTATTTTTCGTCCGGAGTCTCATCCCGACTTGTGGGGGAATCATAGTCTCCATCATCCTTTCCTCACTAGGACAATGCTCTAATAATGATGATCATCACACTTTTATTTTCTTACAACTCAACAATTACAACTCGATACTTAGAACAACATATGACTCTATATGAATGCCTCCGGCAGTGTACCGGGATATGCAATGAATCAAGAGTGACATGTAGGAAAGAATTATGAATGGTGGCTTTGCCACAAATACGATGTCAACTACATGATCATGCTAAGCAATATGACAATGATGGAGTGTGTCATAATGAACGGAACGGTGGAAAGTTGCATGGCAATATATCTCGGAATGACTATGGAAATGCCATAATAGGTAGGTATGGTGTCTGTTTTGAGGAAGGTATATGGTGGGTGTATGATACCGGTGAAAGGTGCATGGTATTAGAGAGGCTAGCAATGGTGGAAGGAAGAAAATTGTGTATAATCCATGGACTCAACATTATTCATAAAGAACTCATATACTTATTGCAAAAATCTATAAGTTATCAAAAAAAAGTATTACGCGCATGCTCCTAGGGGGATAGATTGGTAGGAAAATACCATTGCTCGTGCCCGACCGCCACTCATAAGGAAGACAATCAAAAAATAAATCATGCTCCGACTTCATCACATAACGGTTCACCATACGTGCATGCTACGGGAATCACAAACTTTAGCACAAGTATTTTTCAGATTCACAACTACTAAACTAGCACAACTTTAATATCACCATCTTCATATCTCAAAACAATTATCAAGCATCAAACTTCTCATAGCATTCAACACACTCATAAGAAAGTTTTTACTATTCTTGAATACCAAGCATATTAGGATTATTTAAGCAAATTACCATGCTATTTAAGACTCAAAATAATCTAAGTGAAGCATGAGAGATCAATATTTTCTATAAAACAATTCCACCACCGTGCTCAAAAAAATATAAGTGAAGTACTAGAGCAAAACTATATAACTCAAATGATATAAGCGAAGCACATAGAGTATTCTAACAAATTCCAAATCATGTATGGCTCTCTCAAAAGGTGTGTACAGCAAGGATGATTGTGGTAAACTAAAACACAAAGACTCAAATCATACAAGATGCTCCAAGCAAAACACATATCATGTGGTGAATAAAAATATAGCTCCAAGTAAAGTTACCGATAGAAGTAGACGAAAGAGAGGATGCCTTCCGGGGAATCCCCAAGCTTTGGATTTTAGGTTTCCTTAGAGTATCTTGGGGATTCCATGGGCATCCCCAAGCTTAGGCTCTTGCAACTCCTTGTTCCATAATCCATCAAATCTTTATCCAAAACTTGAAAACTTCACAACACAAAACTTAAAGTAGAAAATCTCGTGAGCTCCGTTAGCGAAAGAAAACAAAAGACCACTTCAAGGTACTGTAATGAAATCATTATTTATTTATATTGGTGTTAAACCTACTGTATTCCAACTTCTCTATGGTTTATAAACTATTTTACTAGCCATAGATTCATCAAAATAAGCAAACAACACACGAAAAACAGAATCTGTCAAAAACAGAACAGTCTGTAGTGATCTGTAGCTAGCGCAAGATATGGAACCCCAAAAATTCTAAAATAAATTTCTGGACGTGAGGAATTTGTCTATTAATCATCTGCAAAAAGAATTAACTAAATATCACTTTCCAAAAAGAAATGGCAGCAGTTCTTGTGAGCGCTAAAGTTTCTGTTTTTTACAGCAAGATATCAAGACTTTCCCCAAGTCTTCCCAACGGTTCTACTTGGCACAAACACTAATTAAACACACAAAAAAAACACAACCAAAAGAGAGTCTAGGTAAATTATTTATTACTAAACAGGAGCAAAAAGCAAGGAATGAAAATAAAATTGGGTTGCCTCCCAACAAGCGCTATCGTTTAACGCCCTTAGCTAGGCATAGCAAACAAGGATAGATCTAGGTATTGCCATCTCTGGTCTTAGGAAAGAAAAGAGAAAACTTGCTATCTATAGAATTAATCTTTATATTTTGATAAAGCACATGGCTATTAATGGTAGAAGAAATATTAAGTATGTTGCGGAAATTGGCATCTAGGCTAGCTTTTATCCCTTTGATAGATTCATTTTGGCAAGAGAGCAAAAGAGATGTAGATTCAACTTTCTCATTCATGGGGTGCCCAAATATGGTTTTCATCTTTTCATAAGTGTCTACGGCATCCCCTTAAAGAAAACCTTCTTCAAATATAGAATCTAAGACATGCTTAAAAGAAGAAGGAAGGGCAATATAAAAGGATTTTAAGTAAACTTCAATTTGATATTGAGGCACATAGCTAGCCCTGATCCTTAATAGTCTATACCAAGCATCTTTCAAAGATTCATCAAGTAAATAACGAAAGATTCCGGAATCATCTTCATCAAAATTATTAAGATTCTCATTGATAACTCCGGTAGGGTTTTCCATAGTATCCTTATTTATGAGCTTCGCAAGAATAGAAGGGTTGTCCAAAGTACTAAAACTCGGGAGAGAACCCCCAATTCTTTTTGGTTCCGACATCGCGAGGGAAAAGCGAGCGAAAAGAGGCAAATAGAGAAAGAGAGGGAGGATACAGAGAGAGAGAGAGAGGGCGAATAAAACAGCAAGGGTGAAGTGGGGGAGAGGAAAGGCAAATGGCAAATAATGTAATGCGGGAGATAAGGGTTGTGATGGGTACTTGGTATGTTGGCTTTTGCGTAGACTCCCCAGCAACGGCGCCAGAAATGGCTCGTTGTCGGGAGTCAAATCTTGACTTGCGCGAACCTCCCCGGCAACGGCGCCAGAAATTGTTCTTGCTACCTCTTGAGCACTGCGTTGGATTTACTTGAAGAGGAAAGGATGATGCAGCAAAGTAGCGTAAGTATTTCCCTCAGTTTTTGAGAACCAAGGTATCAATCCAGTAGGAGGTCACACGCGAAGTCCCTAGTACCCGCACAAAACAAATAACTCCTCACAACCAACGCGATAAGGGGTTGTCAATCCCTTCACGGTCACTTACGAGAGTGAGATCTGATAGATATGATAAGATAATATTTTTGGTATTTTTGTGATAAGATGCAAAGTAAAATAAAAGCAAAGGAAATAACTAAGTATTGGAAGATTAATATGATGAAGATAGACCCGGGGGCCATAGGTTTCACTAGTGGCTTCTCTCAAGAGCATAAGTATTTTATGGTGGGTGAACGAATTACTATTGAGCAATTGACAGAATTGAGCATAGTTATGAAAATATCTAGGTATGACCATGTATATAGACATCACGTCCGAGACAAGTAGAACGACTCCTGCCTGCATATACTACTATTACTCCACTCATCGATCGCTATCCAGCATGCATCTAGAGTGTTAAGTTCATGAAAACAGAGTAACGCCTTAAGCAAGATGACATGATGTAGAGGGATAAATTCATGCAATATGATAATAACCCCATCTTGTTATCCTCGATGGCAACAATACAATACGTGCCTTGCTGCCCCTACTATCACTGGGAAAAGACACCGCAAGATTGAACCCAAAGCTAAGCACTTCTCCCATTGCAAGAAAGATTAATCTAGTAGGCCAAACCAAACAGATAATTCGAAGAGACTTGCAAAGATAACGAATCATACATAAAAGAATTCAGAGAAGATTCAAATATTGTTCATAGGTAATCTTGATCATAAACCCACAATTCATCGATCTCAACAAACACACCACAAAAAGAAGATTACATCGAATAGATCTCCACAAGAGAGGGGGAGAACATTGTATCAAAATACAAAAAGAGAGAAGAAGCCATCTAGCTAATAACTATGGACCCGAAGGTCTGAGGTAAATTACTCACACTTCATCGGAGAGGCTATGGTGTTGATGTAGAAGCCCTCCGTGATGGATTCCCCCTCCAGCGGAGCTCCGGAACAGGCCCCAAGATGGGATCTCGTGGATACAGAAAGTTACGGCGGTGGAATTAGGGTTTTGGATCCGTCTCTGATCGTTTGGGGGTACATAGGTATATATAGGAGGAAGAAGGACGTCGGTGGAGCAACAGGGGGCCCATGAGGGTGGAGGGCGCGCCTGGGGGGGGAGGCGCGCCCCCCTACCTCGTGGCCTCCCTGTTGGTTGCTTGACGTAGGGTCCAAGTCTCCTAGGTCTTGTTCAGTGAGAAAATCACGTTCTCGAAGGTTTCATTCCGTTTGGACTCCAGTTGATATTCCTTTTCTTCGAAACCCTAAAATAGGCAAAAAAACAACAATTCTGGGCTGGGCCTCCGGTTAATAGATTAGTCCCAAAAATAATATAAAAGTGGATAATAAAGCCCAATAATGTCCAAAACAATAGATAATATAGCATGGAGCAATCAAAAAGACGTATCACTTACTACCTTACGTTCCGCTATATCGGCTAGGGTAGTAAAGGGAGAACTACTGCGATTGTGTCCCGGTTCTTCTGGACGAGCACCTCAGTAGAGAAAGCCGAAACTGACTGTCATGATGCGGCGAGAGCCGGTCAGCTGTTCGAGAGGTTCCAAATCGTTAGAGTTTTTTTCCACTTCGTGCAAAGAATCGGTCCCTCCGATTAGGCGTGTATAACGCCCCTAGTTCGGTCTTCCGAATACCAGGGGCTTCACCAAACTTTTTTAATTGTCAAACTCCTATGGCTAAGTGAGGGCTGTAAAGGCTGCATAGTCTGATTGCCTTGTTCGTTGCGCTAAGCACCTTCTTTAAGGACCAGAATGTGGAGTAAAGAGTGTTTAGATTTATCCCGAACACCCCTGTACTATCTACGTGGGGGCAGAAGCCGACGACTGGTCAACCCTCAGATTTCATAAACGGCCGCACAGGAGGTAAAATGTAAATCACAAGCATTATAATACATAACATCATTGTTCCATATTACAGGACGGGATAATACAAATGTTCTCATGGGAAAATGATATCCTTCGAACATTGTTCCGCCACAAGGCGGGACCCCTCCAGGATGCCATCAAAATAGAGCTCGGGTCGATGATGCTCCTTGCCCTCCGGCGGCCCCTCGGTCATCAGCTTCTTGGCATCCAGCTTTGCCCAATGCATCTTGACGCGGGCAAAGGCCATACACGCACCTTCAATGCTGACCGAACGCTTCACGGTTTTGAGCCGAGGACAGGCATTTACAAGCCGCTTAACAAGTCCGAAATAGCTGCTAGGTATAGGCTCGGCAGGCCACAGTCGGACTATCAGGTCCTTCATGGCTAGCTCCGCCGACTTGTGCAGCTAGACCAACTGTTTCAGCTGGTCGATGAAGGGCAACGGATGTTCGGGTCCAATATACTGGGACCAGAACAGCTTCTCCGAAGACATCCCTTCTTCGGCTCTGTAATGCTCGGCAGCATCCGATATACTGCGCGGCAGATCCGTAAACGCCCCTGGAAAACCCGAATTCGGATAAGTACAAGGAGCATTTCTTTTACATACTTGCTTTGCACGGTGAAAGAATTACCCGCCACAATCTCCTTGGCCGCCTGAATTTCCTGGAGGGCTTTGGCTCGTGCATCCTGTGCGCTTCGGCGGGCCTTTGCCAGTTCGGACTCTTGCGCCTCATACTCGCGCTCCAAGGACTCAAATCTCTTGATCGCGTCTTGGAGCTGCTGTTGTGCCTCGATGACCTGGGCCTCGTGCTTCTCGCGCGCGGCATGTTCCTTGGCCGCTTTGTCCTCGGCCTCGGCCGCCGCCTTCTTGAGGGCTGCCACCCAAGTCGTGGCCTCGGCCGCCGCCTTCTTGACAACTTTGTCTGGACGGACTATTCATTTTTTTCTTAAAAGGTACCTGTCGGTGTCAAAACCGGCGGATCTCGGGTAGGGGGTCCTGAACTGTGCGTCTAGGCCGGATGGTAACAGGAGGCAAGGAACACGATGTTTTACCCAGGTTTGGGCCCTCTTGATGGAGGTAAAACCCTACGTCCTGCTTGATTAATATTGATGATATGGGTAGTACAAGAGTAGATCTACCACGAGATCAAGGAGGCTAAACCCTAGAAGCTAGCCTATGGTATGATTGTTGTATGATGAAGTTGTCCTATGGACTAAAACCCTCCGGTTTATATAGACACCGGAGAGGGTTAGGGTTACACGAAGTCGGTTACAATGGTAGGAGATCTTGAATATCCGCATCGCCAAGCTTGCCTTCCATGCCAAGGAAAGTCCCATCCGGACACGGGACGAAGTCTTCAATCTTGTATCTTCATAGTCCTGGAGTCCGGCTGAAGGTATAGTCCGGCTACCCGAACACCCCCTAATCTAGGACTCCCTCAGTACCATCAGGTCAGCACATACCTTGGCTATCCTCTAGCTGCTTCTTTACGAGGACGAGCTCTTCCTTGGCCCGCTCCAGTTTCCGCTTCAGTCTGGAGACCTCTGCAGCATGAGCAGTGGCTGCCTGCAGCGACACCTGTTTATTCACAAAGACAACTTATGTTAGACTCCTGCGGTATTTCTTTTCTATCCTCTATTCGGCTTTTTATTTTCGAACACCAAACAGAGCATCAGGGGCTACTGTCTGTACTATGATATTCTTCCTACAAACGCATTACTTACCTCAAAGCCTGATAGAAGGCTAGTGCAGGCTTCGGTCAGTCCGCTTTTCACGAACTGGACCTACTCTATTACCGTGCCCATAAGGGTGCTGTGTGCATCCACAATAGAGGCGCATCGTAGCGCCTCCAGCAGGTTATCCGGTGCCTCTAGTTGGACAGAGGTCACCGGCGGAACAGGCACATTCCCTTCTTTCGGAGCATGCCGTTCGCTGGACTCCGGAGCCGCATAGGTCTCCGGAATGGTATCCGGCTCGGGTCCGAAGGGAACCCGACCCCTGTCGCCAGTCCTCGCAGGGGCTTTTCCCCCATGCGTCCGGCAATTGAGGAATCATCCTGGGGCATCGCCCCGACGATCTCCGGAAGCCCCCCGGTCGGGGAAGGCCTTTTGCGACACCACCTTGTCGTCACCCTTGGGAGAGACGGAATGAGCAGGTGGCGGAGACATGCTAGTCATCTCCTTTGAGTCTAGCAATCCCTCTGACGAGGACCGCGGGGAGCCATCGCGTGCTGGACTGCAATAACAAGGTTTAAGGTATATCAATATTACAAACCGGGAAAGCTAGATGTTTTCGGATCCTGGTACTTACGAGGCGGCCTGAGGCTTGGTCCGGCGAGGTCGCTCCAAACTGCTGTCAACATCCCACATGGAGTTATCCATGTGGGAGCCTCTAACCCTTTTAGGCACTTTTGCCTCCGGATTTGTGGAGGCCGCTCTCTTCTTCCTCCCCACTTCAGGTGGGGAGTCGCTTTCTTCTTCCTCTTCGTCATCGTCGTCAGTGGATGAAGAGGAAGTCTCGTCTTCAGACATCATGTCCGGAGCGCCTTTTCGGTGAGGGCCCTTCTTGGCCCCTTGGCCCACTTCCTTGGCTATCTTCTCTGGCACCTCATAAGGTGCTGGAAAAAGCATTTTCGTCAACAATGGGAATTCTTGGTCTTCGGGCAGCGGAGCCGGACTGTTAATCCCCTCTGCTATCTTGATCCAGGCCTAAAAACATGGGTAGGAAGGCTTAGGCTTTTTCTCAAAATATGCTAGTAAAGGGTATGCCTTGAAAACATTAGAAGAGCTTATCGGGTTAGCCTGGCATTTTAAGCTAAGCCTGCGATCCTCGATCATGGGCGGTGGCGTCTTGCCGGCCTTGAAGAGCACTTTCCATATTTCTTCGTGCGTTGTGCCAAGAGCTCTTGTAGTGTCTGGTGCTCGGCCGGATCATACTCCCACAAATAGCAAGTCCGGTGTTGGCATGGAAGGACCCAGCGAATGAGCATGACCTGGACCACATTGACGAGCTTGATCTTCCTATCCATCATATTCTGGACACACGTCTGAAGCCCAGTCAGTTCGTCTGAGGGACCCCAGGTTAGGCCCCTCTCTTTCCAGGAGGTGAGTCGCATCGGGAATCCAGATCTGAATTTGGGGGCCGCCACCCAGTTGGCGTCGCGCGGCTCGATGATATAGAACCACCCCGATTGCCACCCTTTCACCGTCTCCGCGAACGAGCCTTCGGGCCAGGTAACGTTGGGCATCTTGCCCACCATGGCGCCTCCACACTCTGCTTGTTGTCCGCTCACCACCTTCGGCTTCACGTTGAAGGTCTTCAACCATAGGCCGAAATGAGGCGGGATGCGGAGGAAGGCCTCGCACATGACAATGAATGCCGTGATGTTGAGGATGAAGTTGGGGGCTAGGTCATGGAAGTCTAGCCCATAGTAAAACATCAGTCCACAGACGAAGGGGTGGAGAGGGAAACCCAACCCGCGGACGAAATGTGTGAGAAAAACAACCCTCTCGTGGGGCTCTGGAGTAGGGACCATCTGTCCCTTATCCGGGAGTCGGTGAGCGATCTCCTTGGCCAGATATCCGGCCTCCCGGAGCGCCTTGATATCCTTCTTCTTGACGGAGGAGGCCATCCACTTACCCCCAGCTCCGGATCTGGACATTTTTGGAGTGCTTTCTCGGTTGAGGGAAAAGCTAGAAGCTTGGGCGCTGGAGCTCAAGGACAGAAGGACTGAGGGGGGGCTGAGGTGTGGGTGAAGGTAGGGAATCCTTATCCCCTTATAAAGGCCGCGAATATCAAGCGTCTCCCACTCGCCTTGAACTCACCTATTCCCAAGGGCCGTGCAAAACGGCACGGTTGGGTCACCCACGCCCGTATTGATGAGAATCCCGTAATAAGGAGGCACGATCTCTGCTTCGACAAGACGTGCCAATGGCAACCACGTCTCGGAACATGGAGCGGCAGACGAAAAATGGTTCGAAATTATGACCGAACAGACGTGATGTCATATTGTAAAAGCTGTTAGTGGATTAGACTCGTGTAAAAATATATATTCTCTCTACGGTTATGTATGGTGACAGGTCCGGATACTATCATCGCATCCGAAGACTATCTTGAAGTTCGGATTGAAGGGAACCTGCCTTGCAATGCCCAAGACAATCTGCGCGCCGGACTCCTCGTCATTGAAGCTAGGTTAGGGGCTACTGAGGGAGTCCTGGACTAAGGGGTCCTCGGGCGTCCGGCCTGTTATCCATGGGCCGGACTGATGGGCTGTGAAGACATGAAGGCCGAAGACTGTACCTGTGTCCGGATTGGACTCTCCTTGGCGTGTAAGGCAAGCTTGGCGACCGACTATGAAGATTCCTTCTTATGTAACCGACTCTATGTAAACCCTAGATCCCCTCGGTGTCTATATAAATCGGAGGGGATAGTCCGGAAAGGATATATTCATTACCATAGTCATACAGGCTAGGCTTCTAGGGTTTAGCCATTATGATCTCGTGGTAGATCAACTCTTGTAACACCCATATTCATCAATATCAATCAAGCAGGATGTAGGGTATTACCTCTACAGAGAGGGCCTGAACCTGGGTAAACATTGTGTCCCCTGTCTCTTGCTACCATCGATCCTAGACGCACAGTTCGGGACCCCCTACCCGAGATCCGCCGGTTTGACACCGACACCCAGACTTGCCTGCCCACGGCCCACGACATGGCTCCACCAGTGGGCCTGTATGACCCATCTTCACCAGCAAACACTCAAGACCCTCACAAGGCGGACGACGCAAGACCTCCTTGGGGGCGGCCTCACTAGGCTGGCTTGCGAGGGGCGGAGAGATCAAGGCGAGGGGCACCTCGCGAGGTTCCTGTGACGCAAGCCATGACGACCAAGGCCAGGCGGGCGCCAGCGCGCAGTGTCCTTGTTTCCTCTTTGGTGCTAAAGGGGCAGGCACAGGCGAGGAGTCCCGAGGCATCAGGCAAAGGTTTCCATATCGGTGCAACAAGACCAAGACCAGCAGGACGGTAGGACAGAGGTGTCCGTGGAGCCCAGGACGACGTCACCACCAGAGCCTTTGGCAGGTGAAGACCACCTTTTGTCAGGATAGCTTGTACTAGTTGTCCCCCTTCAAATTGGCCATTGTGGGATCCCTTCCCGCCTAACATTTGGGAAGAGGACCAGGGCCTCTATAAATAGGACTAGCCACCACAGTAGGAGGCAACAAATCTTGGAGATAACTCATCTTGGATCGGATCCATTCCATCCTCACACACACAAGCTCATCGAGCCCAAGAACACCTCTCCTCAGGAGCCCGTTCTTCCCTTGTACTAGTTCATCCTCAGCCCAAGAGGCAATCCACCACCCCACACTGGAGTAGGGTATTACACCACATCGGTGGCCTGAACCAGTATAAACCCTGTGTCCTTTGTTCTTCGGGTTCGACGAGTTAGGTTCTGAGATTGTTGTGAGAGCGTGAGCTGGGGGGAAAGATCTTCGTGTGCACCCCAGTGTTTGAACCTAAAGGTTTTTGTCAGAACCCGAAATCCGACACTATTGATGCGAAAGAACCGTGTGAATCAGAGAATAAATCAGATTTGGATCAAATACATTTGAAAATAATTTTGCCAATGTTTAATCATTTTGATATGACCTCCAATCTTGGTGATGATTCTGTGTCGAATAAATTGTTGCATGTTTGCTTTTTTAAGCATGTTGTAGCATCTAATTTTGAATCAATTAATGTGTATTCACCAATGTTGGGATAGTTTAATGATAAGCATTGTCAATCTTTTGATATGAATAAGAGTTTCACTTATATGTGCAAACTGAGTTGCAATATTTTCATGCCTTTGACTTCTTGTGATTATATATTGGCTTTATATTTCACATATTTTGAAGGGTGCTATTGTATAACTGTGTCACATGTGCCACAACTGAGGTTAGTAAAAATGGATGACATATACATATACAACATGTACACCTTGTCTCTTTTGTTAGCCACATTTGAGATGAAGCAACGCCGAGGAAGGATTTGTTTTCAAGAAGGGGAGGATGATGAGGACATGGAGGCCATAGTTACACCCATAGCCCCTACTACCATACCTATTGGATCGATTAGTATAGATCATGCACGCCAGTTATATTATCAGGTACTTTCGTTTCTTGGTAATGTTTCTGAGGTTCATGAGAATATGATGCTACCTAACTTCGATACATTTTATTTGCTTATAGTTGAAGGGCCTAGCTTGGACAAGAAGGATCAACATTGGAGCATTATCAAGCATGAAGATGAAGGCGCATGTGAAGAGAACAAGAATAGAGTTTGTAGTGGATATTTCCGCACTTTGAAGCCACCATGATGTCATATAAGAAGATGGACGAAATATACAACATGGCCTTTTATAAATTTCATCCATAGCTTATTATTGGTGTTGCGCCACCTTATTTTTGGGCCAGGCCCATGTAATTTTCAAATACTACTTCATAGGCTGTTTTTAGAGTCCATATTGTAGGGGAAACGAGCCGAGAGGTATTTTAGTCCCACCTTGCCAAGGATGGACGGAATCCCCTCTCTTTTCCCCTATAAATATAGCCCTTAAGGCATCGTTTAGACTTGAGTTTTATTTATTTAAAAGTTATCCATCGCTGCAACTTCGTGTACTTCGTTTGTGTCCAACGACTAGACCAAGACCGCTTATGAAACCCCACTTTTATCAATACTTCGTGCATATTCGCAATATTCAGATTGCTTAATCATATTCTTGCTTGTTCTTCGATTGCTTGTAGGAATAGACCTTCATGGTCAGGTTGATTGTGCTCCGGCGTGGTCAATAACCTCTCGGAGTTGGTTTAGCGATTGCTAAGGCGCAATGTCGTGCATGTTTGTAGTCGGATCGTCAAAGTCGTCTCCACCAAATCGATATTTATCATCTCATCAAGAAATCGGGACACCCCCGCCTCTATCATCGCTCCTTGGAGCCTAGAAAAAGGGAAAAGTTAACCCGCAGAGGGGCGTTGAGCTCATCCCATCACAATCCTGAAGATGACTTCGGTCGGGTGTTTTATGTGTCCATGTGCACGGTGACCCTTAGAGGGTGGTCGGTCGGGCCGACGAGTGTCCTTTTAGGAAAGGGACAAAGGGCAATAAATCGGATCGATTTACTGTTGAAATCTCAAGATTTGAAATCGTGCATGCACGCGCGGAAGCGGTTACGCCGCGGATAGTCAGGAAAGTGGGGCATGAGACCTCGATCTCTGCCCCGAAAAATTGTCACCTGCCTTGTTTTATCTATGTGTGTGACCGCCGCGGGCACCGTCCGATCCAGGGATCTGTGGTTGTGATCCCGCGAAGTGATTTTATCCGTGGTATAAAGGGCTGGCGCGCTAGGGTAATTCCCATATCACCTTTCTCCCTTGCCCACTCCGCACCCTATCTCATCCGCTTCATCAACCAACGCGTGTGAGCACTTGGGCCAATGGGGAAGGACTCCACCGCCAAGCTGGAGAAGGCGAAGAAGGCGGGGAGGGCTGCATTCTCGAGCTCCGCCCCGCTGGTGCGGCTTGAAACTGTGTCGATGAAACCAAGGTTATAATTCCAGTAGGAGAACCAAGCAACACTATTGATGTCGCTTGAAACTGCGTCGGTATTTCCCCAAAGAGGAAGGGATGATGCAGTACAACTACGGCAGGTATTTCCCTCAGTTATGAAACCAATGTATCAATCCAGTAGGAGAACCAAGCAACACTATATAAACGGTACATGCGCAAAAAGAACAAATACTTGCAACCCAACGCGTAAGAGGGGTTGTCAATCCCTCCTGGGTAACGGCGCCAGATATTGGCAAGTTGATAGATTGGATAAATAGCACTTGATAAAACGCAAAATAAAATAAATAATAAAAAAGTGCAGCAAGGTATTTTTGGGTTTTTGGAAATATAGATATGAAAATAAAAGCGAATAAAAATAGATCTCAAGGCAAATAATAGATCGGAAAGCAAATATGATAAAAGATAGACCCGGGGGCCATAAATTTCACTAGTGGCTTCTCTCGAGAAATAACATACGGTGGGTAAACAAATTATTGTTGGCAATTGATAGAAGATCGAATAATTATGAAGATACCAAGGCAATGATCAATATATAGGCATCACGTCCAAGATTAGTAGACCGACTCCTGCTTGCATCTACTACTATTACTCCACACATCGACCGCTATCCAGCATGCATCTAGCGTATTAAGTTCATGGAGAAATGGAGTAATGTAATAAGAACCGTGACATGATGTAGACAAGATATATTCATGTAGGAATAGACCCCATCTTGTTATCCTTAATAGCAATGATTCATGTGTGTCTTGCTGCCCCTTCTGTCACTCGGAAAGAACACCGCAAGATCAAACCCATCACAAAAGCACCTCTTCCATGGCAAGAAAAATCGATATAGTTGGCCTAAATAAACCAAAGATTCGAAGAAGAAATACGAGGCTATAAATAATCGTGCATATAAGAGATCAAAGAAGACTCAAATAATATTCATGGGTATAGATCTGATCATAATCTCAAAGTTCATCAGATCCCAACAAACACACCGCAAAAAAGAGTTACATCAAATAGATCTCCAAGAGACCATTGTATTGGGAATCAAAAGAGAGAGAGAGAGGAAGTCATCTAGCTACTGCCTACGGACCCGTAGGTCTATGGTGGACTACTCACGCATCATTAGAGAGGCACCAATGAGGATGATGAACCCCTCCGTGATGGTGTTAGATTGGATCTCGTGGTTCTGGAAGTTGTGGCGGCTGGAATTGTGTTTCGTCGACTCCCTTAGGGTTTCTAGAATATTTGGGAGTTTATCGGGTGAAGAGGCGGTGTAGGGGGGCTCTGTGGGGGGCACAATCCCCCTGGGCACGCCCTAGTGAGTTGTGCTCCCCACGGGCCTCCCCTCTGGTACTTCTTTGGCCCACTGGGTGTCTTCTAGTCCATAAAAAATATCCAAAAAGTTTCACTGCGTTTGGACTCCGTTTGGTACTGATATTCTAGGAAGTAAAAAACAAACAAAATACATCAATTGGCACTGGGCACTATGTCAATAGGTTAGTCACAAAAAATGATATAGAGTTGCTATAAAATGATTATAAAACATCCAAAAATGATAATATAACAGCATGGAACAATCAAAAATTATAGATATGTTGGAGACATATCAACATCCCCAAGCTTAACTCATGCTCGTCCTTGAGTAGGTAAATGATAAAAACAGAATTTTTGATGTGGAATGCTGCCTAACATGTTCATCACATATTATTTTCTTTTGTAGCATGGACATTTGAACTTTTATATGGTTCAAAGTAATAGTATAATTTTGACATGAATGTTGGGGAACGTAGAATGCAATTTCAAAAATTTCCTACGCTCACCCGAGATTTATCTAGGAGATGCATAGCGACGAGAGAGGGAGATTGTGTCCATGTATCCTCGTAGACCAAAAGCGGAAGCATTTGACAATGCGGTTGATGTAGTCAAACTTCTTCTTGCTCTGACCGATCAAGCACCGAACGTACGACACCTCCGAGTTTTGCCTCAGCTCGATGACGTCCCTCGAACTCTTGATCCAGCAAAGTGTTGAGGGAGAGTTCTGTCAGCACGACGGTGTGGTGATGGTGATGGTGAAGTGATCCACGCAGGGCTTCGCCTAAGTACTACGTGAATATGACCGGAGGTGTAAATTGTGGAGGGGGGCGCTGCACACGGCTAACAATGTTTGTTGAGTGTTCTAGCAGTGCCCCCCCCCACACACATATATATATATATATATATATATATATATATAGGTTGGAGGGAAGGAGAGGCAGCCAAGGGGGTGCCCCAAGTAGGAGGAATCCTACTTGGGGACCTCCCAATTCGGCCTCCCCCCTTTCCTATTCCTATTCGGAGTAGGAAGGGAAGAGGGGGAAGGGGGAATCCTATTCCCTTTTTCCTTTCCTTCTTCCCATTTCCTTCTCAAATTTGGCCTACCCATATGAGGGGGGGGGGCGCACCAGCCCCTTAGTGGTTGGTGTGTTTCCCCTCTTGGCCCATTAGGCCCATATAGCTTGTCGGGGGTTGCCCGGAACCCCTTCCGGTGACCCGATACGTACCCGGTACCCCCAGAACACTTTCGACGTCCGAATACTATCGTTCTATATATGAATCTTTACCTCTTGACCATTTTGAGACTCCTCGTCATGTCCGTGATCTCATATGGGACTCCGAACAACATTAGGTCCCCAAATCACATAACTCATATAACACAAAATCGTCATCAAAGTTCAGCGTGCGGACCCTACGGGTTCGAGAACTATGTAGACATGACCGCGACACCTCTCCGGTCAATAACCAATAGCGGAACCTGGATGCTCATATTGGTTCCTACATATTCTACGAAGATCTTTATCGGTCAAACCGTAATGACAACATACATTATTCCCTTTGGCATCGGTATGTTACTTGCCCAAGATTCGATCGTTGGTATCTTCATACCTAGTTCAATCTCGTTACCGGCAAGTCTCTTTACTCGTTCCATAATGCATCATCCTGCAACTAACTCATTAGTCACATTGCTTGCAAGGCTTATCATGATGTGCACTACCGAGAGGGCCCAGAGATACCTCTCCGATACTCGGAGTGACAAATCCTAATCTCGATCTATGCCAACCCAACAAACACCTTCGGAGATACCTGTAGAGCATCTTTATAATCACCCAGTTACATTATGACATTTGATAGCACACAAGGTATTCCTCCGGTATCTGGGAGTTGCATAATCTCATAGTCAAAGGAATATGTATAAGTCACGAAGAAAGCAATAGCAATAAAACTGAACGATCATAATGCTAAGCTAACGGATGGGTCTTGTCCATCACATCATTCTCCTAATGATGTGATCCCGTTTATCAAATGACAACACATGTCTATCGTTAGGAAACTTAACCATCTTTGATTAACGAGCTAATCTAGTAGAGGCTTAGTAGGGACACGGTGTTTTGTCTATGTATCCACACATGTATCAAGTTTCCGGTTAGTACAATTCTAGCATGAATAATAAATATTTATCATGATATAAGGAAATATAAAATAACAACTTTATTATTGCCTCTAGGGCATATTTCCTTCAGTCTCCCACTTGCACTAGAGTCAATAATCTAGTTCACATCGCCATGTGATTTAACACCAATAGTTCACATCTTCATGTGATTAACACCCATAGTTCACATCGCCATGTGGCCAACACCCAAAGGGTTTACTAGAGTCAATAATCTAGTTCACATTGCTATGTGATTAACACCCAAAGACCACTAAGGTGTGATCATGTTTTGCTTGTGAGAGAAGTTTAGTCAACGGGTCTGCCACATTCGGATCCGTATGTATTTTGCAAATTTCTATGTCTACAATGCTCTGCATGGAGCTACTCTAGCTAATTACTCCCACTTTCAATATGTATCTTGATCAAGACTCAGAGTCATCCATATCGGTGTCAAAGCTTGCATCGACGTAACTCTTTACGACAAACTCTTTATCACCTCCATAACCGAGAAACATTTCCTTAGTCCTCTTTAGGTACCTAAGGATAATTTTGACCGCTGTCTAGTGATCTACTCCTGGATCACAATTGTACCCCCTTGGCAAACTCATGGCAAGGCACACAATAGGTCTGGTACACAACATGGCATACTTTATAGAACCTGTGACCGAGGCATAGGGAATGACTTTCATTCTCTCTCTATATTCTGCCGTGGTCGGGTTTTGAGTCTTATTCAACTTCACACCTTGTAACACAGGCGAGAACCCTTTCTTTGACTGACCCATTTTGAACTGCTTCAAAAATTTATCAAGGTATGTGCTTTGTGGAAGTCCTATGAAGCGTCTTGATCTATCTCTATAGATCTTGATGCCCAATATATAAGCAGCTTCACCGAGGTCTTTCATTGAAAAATTCTTATTCAAGTATCCTTTTTATGCAACCAGAAATTCTATATCATTCCCGATCAACAATATGTCATCCACATATAATATCAGAAATGCTACAGGCCTCCCACTCACTTTTTCGTAAATACAGGCTTCACCATAAATTTGTATAAAAAACCATATGCTTTGATCACCTCATCAAAGCTTATATTCCAACTCTGAGATGCTTGCAACAGTCCATAGATGGATCGCTGGAGTTTGCACACTTTGTTAGCACCTTTAGGATCAACAAAACCTTCTAGTTGCATCATATAAACTCTTCTTTAAGGAATCCATTAAGGAATGCAGTTTTTGACATCCGTTTGCCAGATTTCATAAAATGTGGCAATTGCTAACATGATTCGGACAGACTTAAGCACTGCTACGAGTGAGAAAAACTCATCGTAGTCAACACCTTGAACTTTTCGAAAACCTTTTGCGACAAGTCGAGCTTTGTAGATAGTAACACTACCATCAGCGTCCGTCTTCCTCTTGAAGATCCATTTATTCTCAATGGCTTGCTGATCATCGGGAAAGTCCACCAAAGTCCACACTTTGTTCTCATACATGTATCCTATCTTAGATTTCATGGCCTCAAGCCATTTAGCGGAATCTGGGCTCATCATCGCTTCCTCATAGTTCGTAGGTTCATCATGGTCTAGTAACATGACTTCCAGAACATGGTTACCGTACCACTCTGGTGCGGAATGTGCTCCGGTTCACCTACGAGGTCTGGTAGTAACTTGATCTGAAGTTTCATGATCATCATCATTAGCTTCCTCTCTATTTGGTGTAGGCATCACGAGAACGGATTTCTCTGATGAGTTACTTTCCAATTCGAGAGAAGATACAATTACCTCATCAAGTTCTACTTTCCTCCCACACACTTCTTTCAAGAGAAACTCCTTCTCTAGAAAGGATCCATTCTTAGCAACAAAGATCTTGCCTTCGGATCTATGATAGAAGGTGTACCCAACCGTTTCTTTTGGGTATCCTATGAAGACATATTTCTCCGATCTGGGTTCGAGTGTAATACCCCGGATGTAACTTTCCATATTTGTAACTCCGACTCTTGCCTTTTCCAGAGATGCGATATGATATTCCCTTCGTGGTTGGGTTTTTGTCTTTCGTTTTGCATTTTGTTCATGTCATGCATTTCATATCATGTCATCATGTGCATCGCATTTGCATTCGTGTTCGTCTCATGCATCTGAGCATTTTCCCCATTGTCCGTTTCGCAATTCGACACTCCCAGGTGCACCCGGCGCTCCCCTCTTGTCTCTTTTCGTGAGTGGGTGTTAAACATTCTTGGAATGGACCGAGATTTTCCAAGTGGCCTTGGTACACCACCGGTAGACCGTCTGCCAAATTTCGTTCCATTTGGAGGCCGTTTGATGCTCCAACGGTTAACCGGGTAACCGCAAAAGCCTCTTTGTGTTGCAGCCCAACACCCCTCCAAAACAGCCCAATAACCCATCTAAACCACCTCCATGTTCTCCGTCGTCGGATCACGATCGTGTGGGCGAAAACCGCACCTCATTTGGACAATCCTACCTCCATCTACCTATACATATGTGCCCCTCCCCAAAAAATTCGCGGATGAAACCCTAGCATCTTCCTCCTCCGCGCGCCGGACATGTCCACGCCGCCGCCCTATCCAATCCCAGTGCGCCACCTGTCCACTGCCGCCGTCCCCGCGGCCGCGGCCCGCCGAGCCCGACCGCGCCTGCCGCCGCACCCGCGGGCCCGAGCGCCTCGCCATCGCCGCTCGGGTTCCCCGTCGTCGACCTCGTCGGACTTCGCCTCAGCTTCTGCGCCACCGCCGTCCGCACCTCGCCACCGCGCCTCCACGCCGTGCGTCCGGCACCACCGCCCATGGAACGCCGCTGCCCTCCCCCACCGCGCCGCCTCGTGCCCCCGCGTGGTCTCGCCGGCCCCTGCCGCCCGACCTCCGGCGAGCTTGCCGGATCCGCCGCCCAAGCGCCGCCCTGTGCTCCGATCCGGAGGGCAGCGCCCGGATCCGGTCACCGGCTCCTGCCTCCGCCCGCTGCCCGATGCCCGCCGTCATCCGACCTCCCCGTCGTTCCTGCGTCCTCGCCGGCGCCGCCATCCACCGCCGCCGCCCCTGCCTCTGCGGTCCCGATCAGGATCAGGAGAAGGACGGTCGGGCCTCCCGCCGGCCTCATGGGCCGCAGCGCCTCCTCAGCCCGCCTAGCCTCCTCCGTTTCGGGCCGAAGCCCATGGTGAGCTTTGCCCTTATCCAGCGCCCTGTGCATTTTTTAGTTATCTAGCGCTCATGGTTTTTTTCTTCTGGAAAACTGCTAAGTCCCGAAATTCCATTATTTTCATGCCCCCTTCATCATGTCACATCTCCATGCTCGGTGCTCAAAATCATGCATATGATATGTCGAAATGTTCATCTCATTGAGCTCTTCATGTTAGCAGCATCTCCATGCATGTTACTGTCCATTATGATGCCATTTTCATTGTTGCAAGAGTGCTTTAAATGTTAACTGTTGATACTTATCAGATCATGGTGATTTGTCATTTTTGTTGCATGTGATGTGTGCATCATATGAGCATGAGGTCTACATGTGTTTTGAACTACAACATGCCATATTTACAGGGGTGCAAGTCATGTATTTTTGTGACCTATGTGGTGACTAGCACAAGTAGGAAAACTAGGCTTCATAATATTGCTGTTTTCAGGGACTTAGGTTTTTGACAAGTCCTTTTCCTGCTGTTATTTTGATGCCATGTAAACTTGATGCTACCATGAGATACATGCTTATTTTGAGATACTTTATTAAGGATGTTTTGAACATGTGGTTATGCTATATCCATTCATGCCCCTGGTTAAAATTATGGGGTGCTCTAGCATGTCTTTTTCTTGCTCTACTTTTGCTATAAATTATTTCTGGCAGATTGTGAACATGTTAATCAAAATTGCGATGGTTGTTACTAGTGATCCATGAATCATATGAACTTGATCTCGTCATGGTTAGCTTCATGAACATGTCATATTGTTATTGGTATACTTATGTTGTCATTTAATGCTTTGTGGTGAGTGGCATGAGCTCACAAAGTTGCTTTCATAAATCTGTTTATGCCATGCTCTGTTTTTCTTCTAAGTCTGAAACTGTTAATAAAACTTGCTATGTTTACATGGGTGCCATCCTATCTTCTGTGCTGTTTTGGCTCATGTTCAGTAAGGGACTTTTGTTCTATGCATTGAGTAGAATCATTCCATGCCTTTGTTTGCTATGATATGTTCCTGTAGCATGTTGTTTGCTTGCTCTATACAGTGCTTCCTGATGTTGTTTTTGACATGTTAGTATTTTCACGAAGTCTGTGAAGCTGATATCTTTTGCACTTTTGCCATGCTTGTTTGAACCTACTCTATTGTGTATTAGCCGTAGCTCAGTGTTCATGTTTTGTCAAGCATCTCTTGTACATCACTGCCATATTCTTTGTTGTTATGTTGGAGTGCAGTAGCTTAGTTTCTTGTTGCATTCTAAGTGCCATCATGCTGTTAATCGTAGATTTGCGTCATTCTTGTTTTGCTTGCCATTTGCAAACCGTGCATCCGTTTTCGGTGATCCTTATATCGATTTTGACCGAAATCACCTCCTCTTTCTAGCGGCATACTTGGTTTTCCAAGTCGATGCCTTGATCATTCTTTACTTCCGGAGCACGCATATGCATTGCATATCATGCCATGTTTCGCATCATGTTGCTTGTGCATTGCACCGTGTTTGATTGTTGTTCCTTTGCTTGTGTTCTTGCCTTGGGTAGAGCCGGGAGACGAGTACGTGTATGAGGAACCTGTTGAGTACGCTATCGAGGATCAAGCTTTCGACAACTCCGAGTACATTGCAGGCAAGCTGACCATACCCTCGAAATCACTTCTATCTTTGCTTTCTAGTTGTTCGTTCTATCGCTATGTCGCGCTACCTACCAATTGCTATATCATGCATCCCATATTGCCATGTAAGGCCTCTAACCCACCTTCCTAGCAAACCGTTGTCTGGCTATGTTACCGCTTTTGCTCAGCCCCTCTTATAGCGTTGCTAGTTGCAGGTGATGTTGAAGCTGGTTCCATGTTGGAACATGGACATGTTGGGATATCACAATATCTCTTATTTAATTAATGCATCTATATACTTGGTAAAGGGTGGAAGGCTCAGCCTTATGCATGGTGTTTTGTTCCACTCTTGCCGCCCTAGTTTCCGTCATACCGGTGTTATGTTCCTTGATTTTGCGTTCCTTACGCTGTTGGGTGTTATGGGAACCCCTTGACAGTTCACTTTGAATAAAACTCCTCCAGCAAGGCCCAACCTTAGTTTTACAATTTGCCTCACCACCACCTATACTTTTCCCTTGGGAGTCGCGCTCCCGAGGGTCATATTTATTTTTAACCCCCCGGACCAGTGCTTCTCTAAGTGTTGGTCCAACCTGGGCGATGTCCGGCGCCCCCTGGGTAACCAGGGTCTATGCCAACCCGATGTCTGGCCCATCCGGTGTGCCCTGAGAACGAGATATGTGCAGCTCCTATCGGGATTTGTCGGCACATTCATGCGGTCTTGCTGGTCTTGTTTTACCATTGTCGAAATGTTTTGTAACGGGGATTCCGAGACTGATCGGGTCTTTCCGGGCGAAGGAATATCCTTCGTTGATCGTGAGAGCTTGTGATAGGCTAAGTTGGGACACCCCTGCAGGGTATAAACTTTCGAGAGCCGTGCCCGCGGTTATGTGGCAGATGGGAATTTGTTAATGTCTGGTTGTAGAGAACTTGACACTTAACTTAATTAAAATGCATCAACTATGTGTGTAGCCGTGATGGTCTCTTTCCGGTGGAGTCCGGGAAGTGAACACAGTTTTGGGGTTATGTTTGAATGTAAGTAGTTTCAGGATCACTTCTTGATCACTTCTAGCTTCATGACCGTTGCGTTGCTTGTCTTCTCGCTCTTATTTGCGTATGTTAGCCACCATATTTGCTTAGCGCTTGCTGCAGCTCCACCTCATTACCTTACCCTACCCATAAGATTAAATAGTCTTGATCTTGCGGGTGTGAGATTGCTGAGTCCTCGTGACTCACGGATACTTCCAAACACTTGCAGGTGCCGATGATACCAGTGTAGGTGACGCAACCGAGCTCAAGTGGGAGCTCGATGAAGATCTTGGTCGTTGTTTTGTGTCTTTTCCGGTTGATCAGTAGTGGAGCCCAGTCGGGACGATCGGGGACCTAGCATTTGGGGTTTATCTTCCTTTTCTTTTGGATTTGACTGTAGTCGGTCTTTGAGTGTATTTGATGATGTATGAAGTATTTATGTATTGTGTGAAGTGGCATTTGTAAGCCAACTCTTTATCCCTTTCTTATTCAGTACATGGGATTGTGTGAAGATTACCCCTCTTGCGATAAACTACCATGCGACTATGCCTCTAAGTCGTGCCCCGACACGTGGGAGATATACCACGTGGCAAAACCTTCTGTTTGCATCATATACAACTCTTCTTTAAAAAATCCATTAAGGAATGCAGTTTTTGACATCCGTTAGCCAGATTTCATAAAATGTGGCAATTGCTAACATGATTCGGACAGACTTAAGCACCGCTACGAGTGAGAAAAACTCATCGTAGTCAACACCTTGAACTTGTCGAAAACCTTTTTGCGACAAGTCGAGCTTGGTAGATAGTAACACTACCATCAGCGTCCGTCTTCCTCTTGAAGATCCATTTATTCTCAATGGTTTTCCCATCATCGGGAAAGTCTACCAAAGTCCACACTTTGTTCTCATACATGGATCCTATCTCGGATTTCATGGCCTCAAGTCATTTAGCGGAATCTGGGCTCATCATCGCTTCCTCATAGTTCGTAGGTTCGTCATGGTCTAGTAACATGACTTCCAGAATAGGGTTACCGTACCACTCTGGTGCGGAATGTGCTCTGGTTAACCTATGAGGTTCGGTAGTAACTTGATCTAAAGTTTCATGATCATCATCATTAGCTTCATCTCTAGTTGGTGTAGGCATCACGAGAACGGATTTCTCTGGTGAGTTACTTTCCAATTCGAGAGAAGGTACAATTACCTCATCAAGTTCTACTTTCCTCCCACACACTTCTTTCGAGAGAAACTCCTTCTCTATAAAGGATCCATTCTTAGCAACAAAGATCTTGCCTTCGGATCTATGATAGAAGGTGTACCCAACTGTTTCTTTTGGGTATCCTATGAAGACATATTTCTCCGATATGGGTTCGAGCTTATCAGGCTGAAGCTTTTTCACATAAGCATCGCAACCCCAAACTTTAAGAAACAACAACTTAGGTTTCTTGCCAAACCACAGTTCATACGGTGTCGTCTAAATGGATTCAGATGGTGCCCTATTTAACGTGAATGCAGCTGTCTCCAATGCATAACCCCAAAACGATAGTGGTAGATCGGTGAGAGACATCATAGATCGCATAATATCCAATAAAGTACGGTTACGACATTCGAACACACCATTACGCTATGCTGTTCCAGGTGGCGTGAGTTGTGAAACTATTCCACATTGTTTTAAATGAAGGCCAAACTCGTAACTCAAATATTCACCTCCGCGATTAGATCGTAGAAACTTTATTTTCTTATTACGATGATTCTCCACTTCACTCTGAAATTCTTTGAACTTTTCAAATGTTTCAGATTTGTGTTTCATTAAGTAGATATACCCATATCTGCTCAAATCATCTGTGAAGGTCAGAAAATAATGATAGTCGCCGCGAGCCTCAACACTCATCAGACCACATACATCGGTATGTATTATTTCCACTAAGTCGACAGCTTGCTCCATTGTTCTAGAGAATGGAGTCTTAGTCATCTTGCCCATGAGGCATGGTTCGCAAGCATCAAATGTTTCATAATCAAGTGATTCCAAAAGTCCATCCGCATGGAGTTTCTTCATGCGCTTTACACCAATATGACCTAAACGGCAGTGCCACAAATATGTTGCACTATCATTATCAACTTTGCATATTTTGAAATCAATATTATGAATATGTGTATCACTACGATCGAGATTCAATAAACCATTTATATTTAGTGTATGACCATAGAAGGTTTTATTCGTGTAAACAGAACAACAATTATTCTCTGACTTAAATGAATAACCGTATCGCAACAAACATGATCAATCATATTCATGCTCAAGCAAAAACCAAATAACATTTATTTTAGGTCCAACACCAATGCCGAAGGTAGCGGGAGTGTGCGATGGTGATCTTATCAACCTTGGAATCACTTCCAACACACATCGTCACCTAACCCTTAACTAGTATCTGTTCATTTTGCAACTCCTGTTTCGAGTTACAAATATTAGCAACTGAACCGGTATCAAATACCCAGGGGCTACTATGAACACTAGTAAAGTCACATCAATAACATGTATATCAAATATACCTTTGTTCACTTTGCCATCCTTCTTATCTGCCAAGTTTTTTTGGGCAGTTCCGCTTCGAGTGACCATTTCCTTTGCAGTAGAAGCATTCAGTTTCAAGTTTGGGTCTAGCTTTGGGCTTCTTCATGGGAGTGGTAACTTGCTTGCCATTCTTCTTGAAGTTCCCTTTCTTTCCCTTACCCTTTTTCTTGAAACTAGTGTTCTTCTTTAACCATCAACACTTGATGCTATTTCTTGATTTCTACCTTCGCCGATTTCAGCATCGCGAAGAGCTTGGGAATCGTTTTCGTTATTCATTGCATATTATAGTTCATCACGAAGTTCTAGTAACTTGGTGATAGTGACTAGAGAACTCTGTCAATCACTATCTTATCTGGAAGATTAACTCTCACTTGATTCAAGTGATTGTAGTACCCAGACATTCCAAGCACATGCTCACTATTTGAGCTATTCTCCTCCATCTTGTAGGCAAAGTACTTGTCAGAGGTCTCATACCTCTTAACACGGCCATGAGTATGAAATACCAATTTCAACTATCAGAACATCTTATATGTTTTGTGGCATTCAAAATGTTTTTGAAGTCCCGGTTCTAAGCCGTAAAGCATGGTGCACTAAACTATCAAGTAGTCATCATACCGAGCTTGTTAAGCGTTCATAACGTCTGCATCAGCTCCTGCAACAGGTATGTCACCTAGCGGTGCATCAAGGACATAATTCTTCTATGCAGCAATGAGGATAATCCTCATATCAGATATCACGGACCCAGTCCGCATCATTGCTACTATCACTTCCAACTTAGTTTTCTATAAGAACATATCAAAAACATAGGGGAGCTACAACGCAAGCTATTGATCTACAACATAATTTGCAAAAACTATCAGGACTAAGTTCACGATAAATTAAGTTCAATTAATCATATTACTTAAGAACTCCCATTTAGATAGACATCCCTCGAGTCATCTAAATGATCACGTGATCAATATCAACTAAACCATGTCTGATCATCACGTGAGATGAAGTAGTCTTAAATGGTGAACATCTCTATGTTGATCCTATCTACTATATGATTCATGTTCAGCCTTTCGATCTCCAGTGTTCCGAGGCCATGTCTGTACATGCTAGCCTCGTTAAGTTTAACCTGAGTATTCCGCGCGTGCAAAACTGTCTTGCACCCGTTGTATGTGAACGCAGAGCTTATCACACCCAATCATCATGTGGTGTCTCGGCACAACGAACTGTCGCAACGGTGCATACTCGGGAGAACACTTATACCTTGAAATTTTAGTGAGGGATCATCTTATAATGCTACCGCCGTACTAAGCAAAATAAGATGCATAAAAGATAAACATCACATGCAATCAAAATATGTGACATGATATGGCCATCATCATCTTGTGCCGTTGATCTCCATCTCCAAAGCACCATCATGATCTCCATCATCACCGGCTTGACACCTTGATCTCCATCATAGCGTCGTTGTCATCTCGCCAACTATTGCTTCTACAACTATCGCTAACGCATACTGATAAAGTAAAGCAATTACATGGCGATTGCATTTCATACGATCAAGTGACAACCATAAGGCTCGTGCCAGTTGTCGATAACTTTTACAAAACATGATCATATCATACAACAACGTATATCACATCATGTATTGACCATATCACATCACAACATGCCCTACAAAAACAAGTTAGACGTCCTCTACTTTGTTGTTGAAAGTTTTACGTGGCTGCTACGGGCTTCTAGTAAGAACCGTTCTTACCCACGCATCAAAACCACAACGATGTTTCGTCAAGTTTGCTGTTTTAACCTTCAACAAGGACCGGCCGTAGTCAAATTCGATTCAACTAAAGTTGGAGAAACAGACACCCGCCAGCCACCTTTATGCAAAACAAGTTGCATGTCTGTCGGTGGAACAGGTCTCATGAACGTGGTCATGTAAGGTTGGTCCGGGCCTCTTCATCCAACAATATCGCCGAGTCAAAATAAGACATTGGTGGTAAGCAGTATGACTATCATCGCCCACAACTCTTTGTGTTCTACTCATGCATATCATCTACGCATAGACCTGGCTCGGATGCCACTGTTGTGGAACGTAGCATGCAATTTCAAAAATTTCCTACGCTTACGCAAGGTCTATCTAGGAGATGCATAGCAAAGAGAGGGGAAGACTGTGTCCACATACCCTCGTAGACCAAAAGCGGAAGCGTTTGACAACATGGTTGATGTAGTCGAACTTCTTCTCGCTCCGACCGATCAAGCACCGAATGTACGACACCTCTGAGTTCTACACACGTTCAGCTCGATGACGTCCCTCGAACTCTTGATCGAGCAAAGTGTCGAGGGAGAGTTCCGTCAGCACGATGGCGTGGTGACGGTGATGGTGAAGTAATCCGCCCAGGGCTTCGCCTAAGCACTACGGGAATATGACCGGAGACGTAAACTATGGAGGGGGGTGCCGCACACGGCTAACAATGTTTGTTGTGTGTTCTAGCGTGCCCCCACATATATATAGGTTGGAGGGAAGGAGAGGCAGCCAAGGGTGTCCCCCAAGTAGGAGGAATCCTACTTGGGGTCCTCCCAATTTGGCCTCCCCCTTTCCTATTCCTATTCGGAGTAGGAAAGGAAGAGGGGGAAGGGGGAATCCCATTCCCTTTTTCGTTTCCTTCTTCCTCTTTCCTTCTCCAATTTGGCCAGCCCATATGGGGGGGGCGCACCAGCCCCTTAGTGGCTGGCGTGTTTCCCCTCTTGGCCCATTAGGCTCATATAGCTTGCCGGGGTTGCCCGGAACCGCTTCCGGTGACCCGATACGTACCCGGTACCCCTAGAACACTTCCGGTGTCCAAATACTATCGTTCTCTATATGAATCTTTACCTCTTGGCCATTTTGAGACTCCTCTTCATGTCCGTGATCTCCTCCGAGACTCCGAACAACATTCGGTCACCAAATCTCATAACTCATATAATACAAAATAGCATGCGGACCCTACAGGTTCGAGAACTATGTGGACATGACCGAGATACCTCTCCGGTCAATAACCAATAACGGAACCTGGAATGCTCATATTGGTTCCTACATATTCTACGATGATCTTTATCGGTCAAACCGTAAAGACAACATACGTTATTCCCTTTGTCATCGGTATGTTACTTGCCCAAGATTCGATCATCAGTATCTTCATACTTAGTTCAATCTCATTACCGGCAAGTCTCTTTACTCGTTCCATAATGCATCATCCCGCAACTAACTCATTAGTCACATTGCTTGCAAGGCTTATCATGATGTGCATTACCGAGATGGCCCAAAGATACCTCTTCGATACTCGGAGTGACAAATCCTAATCTTGATCTATGCCATCCCAACAAACACATTCAGAGATACCTGTAGAGCATCTTTATAATTACCCAGTTACATTGTGACGTTTGATAGCACGCGAGGTATTCCTCCGGTATCCAGGAGTTGCATAATCTCGTAGTCAAAGGAATATGTATAAGTCATGAAGAAAGCAATAGCAATAAAACTGAACGATCATAATGCTAAGCTAACGGACGGGCCTTGTCCATCACATCATTCTCCTAATGATGTGATCCCATTTATCAAATGACAACACATGTCTATGGTTAGGAAACTTAACCATCTTTGATTAACGAGCTAGTCTAGTAGAGGCTTACTAGGGACACAGTGTTTTGTCTATGTATCCACACATGTATCAAGTTTCCGGTTAATAAAATTCTAGCATGAATAATAAACATTTATCATGATATAAGGAAATATAAAATAACAAATTTATTATTGCCTCTAGGGCATATTTCCTTCAATGAAGATTTCAATACTCAAGCATATCAACATGCAACCATGTCTTTCAAAATATCAACACTAAAGAAAGTTATCCCTAGCCCATCATGCTCAATCATTGATCCATTCACGAAACACACTCGCATGTTAGTTACATCCAATGCTCAAGTATGATCATAGTGCTCCCTAGTTGGTGCTTTACAAGAGAAGATGGAGACTCAAATAAAAATAAAAATTGCATGAAGTAAATAGATAGGCCCTTCGTAGATCCAATGCTCATTACTGGGTGTCTTTTGGTCTAGAAAAAATCTCCAAAAGTTTCGCTGCGTTTGGACTCCGTTTGGTACTGATATTCTGCGAAGTAAAAAAACAAGCAAAATACAACACCTGGCACTGGGCACTATCTCAATAGGTTAGTCCCAAAAAATGATATAAAGTTGTGATAAATGATTGTAAAACATCCAAGAGTGATAATATAACAATATGGAACAATAAAAAAATTATAGATAGGTTGGAGACGTATCGACTATGTAAATTGTACCTGCACACAAAGAACAAATACTTGCAACCTGACACGTAAGAGGGGTTGTCAATCCCTCCACGGTAAAACGATAAATTGTTTTGTATGAGATTGGATAAATATATCTTGATACAATGCGAAATAAAATAAGTAAAGAAAAAGTGTAGCAAGGTATCTTTCAGTTTTTGGAAATACAGATCTGAAAACAAATATGGAAAAATATAGATCGGAAAGCAAATATGATAAAAGATAGACCCGGGGCCCGTAAATTTCACTAGTGGCTTCTCTCAAGAAAATAGCACACAGTGGGTAAACAAATTATTGTTGGGCAATTGATAGAATAACAAATAGTCATGACGATATCCAAGGCAATGATCAATATATAGGCGTAATGTCCAAGATTAGTAGACCGACTCCTGCTTGCATCTACTACTATTACTCCACACATCAACCGCTATGCAGGATGCATCTAGTGTATTAAGTTCATGGAGAAATAGAGTAATGCAATAAGAACGATGGCATGATGTAGACAAAATCTATTCATGTAGGAATAGACCCCATCTTTTTATCCTTAATAAAAATGATACATGTGTGCCTTGCTACCCCTTCTGTCACCTGGTGAGGACACAACAAGATCGAACCCGTCACAAAGCACCTCTTCCCATTGCAAGAAAAATCAATCTAGTTGGCATAACTAAACCAAAGATTCGGAGAAGATATACAAGGCTATAAATAATCATGCATATAAGAGATCAAAGAGGACTCAAATAATATTCATGGATATAGATATGATCATAAACCCGAACTTCATCACATCCCAACAAACAAACCACAAAAAGTCAATACATCAAATAGATCTCCAAGAGACCATTGTATTGAAAATCAAAAAGAGAGAAGAAGCCAACTAGCTACTACCTACGGACCCATAGGTCGATGGTGAACTACTCATGCATCATCGGAGAGGCACTAATGAGGATGATGAACCCCTCCGTGATTGTGTTCCCCTCCGGTAGAGTGCCAGAATAGTGCTCTAGATTGGATCTCGTGGTTCTGTAACTTGCGGCGGCTGGAATTGTATTTCGTTGACTCTCCTAGGGTTCCTAGAATATTTGGGTATTTGTAGAGCTCAGAGGCGGTGGAGGAGACCCCCGTGGGCCTTGGTGTCTTGTGGGCCCCACGAGCCTCCCCCAGGTGCTTCCTTGGCTCCCAAGTTGCCTTATGGTCCAAAAAATCTCCAAAAAGTTTTGCTGCGTTTGGACTCCGTTTGGTAGGGATATTCTGTGAAGTAAAAAACAAGCAAAAAACAGCAATTGACACTGGGCACTATGTCAATAGGCCAGTCCCAAAAAATGATATAAAGTTGCTATAAAATGATTGTAAAACATCTAAGATTGATAATATAACAACATGGAACAATAAAAAAAATATAGATACATTAGAGACATATCAACATCCCCAAGCTTAATTCATGCTCGTCCTCAAGTAGGTAAATGATAAAAACATAATTTTTGATGTGGAATGTTGCCTAACATATTCATCACATATTATTTTCTTTTGTAGCATGGACATTTGGACTTTTAGATGGTTCAAAGCAATATTCTAGTTTTGACATGAAGACTTCAATACTCAAGCATATCAAAAAGCAACCATGTCTTTCAAAATATCAACACTAAAGAAAGTTATCCCTAGCCCATCATGCTCAATCATTGATCCACTCACGAAACACACTCAAATATTAGCTACATCCAATGCTCAAGTATGATCATAGTGCTCCCTAGTTGGTGTTTTATAAGAGAAGATGGAGACTCAAAATAAAAATAAAAATTGCATAAAAGTAAATAGATAGGCCCTTCGCAGAGGGAAGCAGAGATTTGTAGAGGTGCCAGAGCTCAAGGCTTAAATTGAGAGATAATTTTTTTGAGAGGTATACTTTTCCCGTCAACGAAAATGACCGAGTAATTCCCAACACTTTCCATGCTAGATATATCATAGGCAGTTCCCAAACACAAAATAAAGTTTATTCCTTTTTCCACCATATTTTCACATTCCACGGCTAGCCATATCCACGGGTACCGTCCATACCAACACTTTCCAAGGAATTTATTATTTGACAACATAAAGTAAAATTCATTTTTTCATTTCGGGACTGGCATCCCTATTACCGTCGTACTCTCGTGCAATGACAAGTGAATAAACACTCATCTTGAGAATAACACATCTAGCATGAAAAATATTGGCCACCCCCTGCCGCTTCATGAGCGTTATGAGCTCACAAAAAGGAAATTCATTTTGAAAATTTGAGATGACACATACAAATTTACTTAGAACGGCACAGAAATACCGCATATAGGTAGGTTTGGTGGAGTCATATGGCTAAACTTGGTTTAAGGATTTTGGATGCACAAGTAGTATTTCTACTTAGTACAAATGAATGCTAGCAAATAGATTGAGAAGCATCCAATCAAGAAACGAAAATTCACATAAACAAGCATTAAACATAACTAACACCGAATAATGCACCACAAGTAGGATGTAATTTCATTGCATAACTATTGACTTCCGTGCTTGCATAGGGAATCACAAACCTTAACACCAATATTCTTACTAAAGCATAATTACGCACCAGCATGACTCACATATTACTATCATCATATCTCAAAACTATTACAAGGAATCAAGTTTATTTTGTCCAATGATCTTCATGAAAGTTTTTATTATATCCCTCTTGAATATCTATCACTTTGGGACTAATTTCATATGTTGCAATTGTTTTTGATAAGTTCAAACAGATTTAGGTGAAGAACATGAGCATAAAAAATTTCATCTCTCAAAATAATATAAGTGAAGCATGAGAGAATTTCTACAAGTTTACTAACTCTCGAATAAATATAATTTAAGCATGAGAGTATTTATCCAAAAATATTAAAGCACACCGTGCTCAAAAAGATATAAGTGAAGCACTAGAGCAATTCCATGGCTAAAAAATTTTAAGTGAAGCACATAGAGCAATTCTATCAAATCATAGCATAATTTTGGCTCTCTCAAATAGGTGTGTCCAGCAAGGATAGATGAGACAAACTATAAAGTAAAACAAGGAAAGACTCATATAATACAAAACGCTCCAAGCAAAACTCATGATATGTGATGAATAAAAAGGTAGCCCCAAGTAAAATTATCGATGGTCGTTAGAAGAAAGAGGGGATGCCTTCCGGGGCATCCCCAAGCTTACTTGCTTGGTTCTCTTTGAATAATAACTTGGGGTGCCTTGGGCATCCCCAATCTTAGGCTCTTTTCACTCCTTATTCCTTCATCCATCATGATCTCACCCAAAACTTGACAACTCAAATCACACAAAACTTAACAAAACCTTCATGAGATCAATTAGTATAATAAAGCAAATCACTACTCTAAGTACTGTTTCAAACCAATTCATATTTTATTATTGCATTGTATATAATGTATTCTGACTTTTCCATGGCTTATACCCTCCAATAAAATCCATAGATTCATCAAAATAAGCACACAATGCAACAAAAACAGAATATGTCAAAAATAGAACAGTCTGTAGTAATCTGGACTTTGTCCATACTTCCGTAACTCCAAAAATTCGGAGAAATTAGGAAAACATAGGCAAATTGTATATAAATGTTGTGTAAAAAATCAGAATTTTGTCACACTTCCATGATTTTTGAAAATTCTACTACTGGGTGCAAAAGGTTCTGTTTTTTAACAAGATCAAATCAACTATCACCCAACATAATCCCAAAGGCTTTACTTGGCACAAACACTAATTAAAACATAAAAACACAATCATAATAGGAGTATAATTTTGCAAACACTTAAGAATAGAAATAAAAAGGAAAAAATAAATTTTATTCATTGGGTTGCCTCCCAACAAGCGCTATCATTTTATGCCCCTAGCTAGGTATAATGCATAGATTCAAGTATTGTCATCTTTAGTTTTCACTCCATAGGATGCCCTCATGATAGATTCATATGGTGGCTTAAGTCTTGTTCTAGGGAAGTGTTCCATACCCTTTCTTAGTGGAGACTGAAATTTAATAGTCTCTTCTTTCATATCAATCACAGCACCTATAGTTCATAAAAACGGTCTACCAAGTATGATGGGACAAGACAAATTGCAATAAATATCAAGAACAATAAAATCTATAGTCACATAATTCCTATTTGCAATAATAAGAACATCATTAATTCTTCCCAAAGGATTTTTAATAGTAGAATCTGCCAAGTGCAAATTAAGAGAACATTCTTCAATATCGGTAAGACCAAGCACATCACAAGGAGATTTCGGAATTGTGGAAACACTAGCACCCAAATCACATAAATAAAATCACTCATAATTTTTAATCTTGACTTTAGTAGTTGGTTCCCATTCATCATGTAATTTTCTAGGAATTGAAATCGCCAATTCCAACTTTTCTTCTAAAGCTTTCATCATGGCATCCACAATATGTTTAGTAAAAGTTTTATGTTGTTCATAAGCACGAGGTGAATTTATCATGGATTGCAACAAATAAATACATTCAATCAAAGAGCAATTATCATAATTAAAGTCTTTGTAATCCAAAGGAGTGGGCACATCACTAGTTAAAGTTTTGACCTCTCCAAACCCACTTTTATCATTTTTTTCATCAAGATTGTCACCATCGGAGTCATCGGGGCACCTTCTAGCTAAAGTTGACTCTTCTTTAGTCCCTTTATCATCAATTTGAATCTTACTAAACAAGGAGTCAATAAAGGAAACACCAATCATTTTAAGATCTTCATAATTTTTATGAAAACAATCGGTAGAAAACGCTCTTTCTAAAAGTTCCCTTTTAGCTCTAAGCATAGCAGTTCTTTTCTTACTTTCATCCATAAAAACATATAAAGCTTTAATTGATTCATTGATATTGACCTTAGGTGGAAATTTTTTAATCTTGAGATTTTCTACATCATGGGAAATTCTATCAATGCTTCTAGACATATCATAAATCTTATTCAATTTTTCTTCTATCGTAGTGTTGAAAACTTTTTGAGAATTGATAAATTATTTAATATTACTGTCAAGATTAGAGGGGTTCCTATTATTATTGTAAGAAGAATTACGATAGGAATTTCCATAATTATTTGAGGAATTTCCAGGAAAAGGCCTAGTATTAAAATTACCTCTATAAGCATTGTTATTAAAACTGTTTCGCAAGACAAAATTCACATCTACGAGATCACTATTTTGCTCAATCAAAGTATACAAAGGCACATCATTAAGATCAATAAGAGCACTTTTACTAGCAACCAATTTCATAAGAGCATCAACTTTTTCACTCAAAGTACTAATTTCTTCAACCGAATTAACCCTTTTACTAGTAGGTGCTCTTTTGGTATGCCATTGTGAATAATTTGCCATAATATTATCAAGAAATTTAGTAGCTTCACGCAAAGTAATCTCCATAAAAGTACCACCCGCGATGGAATCTAAGAGATTTCTAGAGACAAAATTCAATCCCGCATATTTTTTTGTATAATCATCCAAAGATTTAAACCACGAGTAGGACAATTTCTTAGCATCAATTTCATTCTTTCCCAAGATTGTGCAACATGTTCATGTTCAAGTTGCCTAAAATTCATGATCTGAATTCTAAGGGAAATAATTTTCGCGGGCAGAAAATACATAGTAATAAAAGCATCTTTGCACTTATCCCAAGAATCAATACTATTGCGAGGCAAAGAGGAAAACCAAATTTTTGCACGATTCCTCAAAGAGAAAGGATACAATTTCAACTTCACAATATCATTTTCCACATATTTTTTGTTTTGCATATCACACAATTCTGCGAATGTGTTTAGATGGGACGCGACATCCTCATTAGGAGTACCGGAAAATTGCTCTTTCATAACAAGATTCAACAAAGCGGCATTAATATCGCAAGATTCTACACTAGTGGTCGGAGGAGCAATCAGGGTGCTAATAAAATCATTATTATTGGTATTGGAAAAATCACACAATTTGGTATTTTCTTGATACATCATGACTAGGCGAACAAGATTGCAAGCAAAAAGAAGACTGGTCTAAAGAGAAAAAGGCGAACAAAAAAGAAGATGAATAAAAAGAAGGCAAATTTTTGTGAAGTGGGGGAGATGAAAATGAGAGGCAAATGTCAAATAATGTAAATTGCAAGGAGATGAGATTGTGATTAGGAACCTGATAGATGTTGATGACTTCTCCCCGGCAACGGAGCCAGAAATTCCTTTTAATGTGGCTTGAAATTGCGCCCGTATTTCCCCAAAGAGGAAGGGATGATGCAGTACAGCTACGGTAGGTATTTCCCTCAGTTATGAAACCAAGGTTATCAATCCAGTAGGAGAACCAAGCAACACTATGTAAACGGTACTTGCACACAAAGAACAAATACTTGCAACCCGACGCGTAAGACGGGTTGTCAATCCCTCGACGGTAAAAAGATAAAATTGTTTTGTATGAGATTGGATAAATAGATCTTGATAAAACACGAAATAAAATAAGTAAAGAAAAAGTGCAACAAGGTATTTTGGGTTTTTAGAAATATAGATATGAAAACAAATATGGCAAAAGATAGATCGGAAAGCAAATATGATAAAAGATAGACCCAGGGGCCATAGATTTCACTAGTGGTTTGTCTCGAGAAAATAGCACACGGTAGGTAAACAAATTACTGTTGGGCAATTGATAGAAGAACAAATAATCATGACGATATCCAAGGCAATGATCATGAATATAGGCATCACATCCAACATTAGTGGACCGACTCCTCCGTGCATCTACTACTATTACTCCACACATCGACCGCTATCCAGCATGCATCTAGTGCATTAAGTTCATGGAGAAACGGAGTAATGCAATAAGAACGATGACATGATGTAGACAAGATATATTCATGTAGGAATAGACCCCATCTTTTTATCCTTAATAGCAACGATGCATGCGTTCCTTGCTACCCCTTCTATCACTGGGTGAGGACACAACAAGATCGAAACCATCACAAAGCACCTCTTCCCATTGCAAGAAAAATCAATCTGGTTGGCCTAACTAAACCGAAGATTCGAGAAGAAATATGAGGCTATAAATAATCATGCATATAATAGATCAAAAAGGCTCAAATAATATTCATGGATATAGATATGATCATAAACTCGAACTTCATCGGACCCCAACAAACACTCCGCAAAAAAGTCATTACATCAAATAGATCTCCAAGAAACCATTGTATTGAGAATCAAAAAGAGAGAAGAAGCCATCTAGCTACTGCCTACGGACCCGTAGGTCTATGGTGAACTACTCACACATCATCAGAGAGGCACCAATGAGGATGATGAACCCCTCTGTGATCGTGTTCCTCTCCGGAAGAGTGCCGGAATAGGGCTCTAGATTGGATCTCATTGTTCTGGAACTTGTGGCGGCTGGAATTGTATTTCGTCGAATCTCCTAGGGTTCCTGGAATATTTGGGTATTTATAGAGCTGAGAGGCGGTGGAGGAGACCCCCATGGGCCCCACAACCCATCATGGCGCACTAGGGGCCTCTGGCATGCCCTGGTTTGTTGTGGGCCCCATGGACCTCCCCCGGGTGCTTCCTTGGCTCCGTAGTTGTCTTCTAGTCCAAAAAAATCTCTAAAATGTTTCGCTGCGTTTGGACTCCATTTGGTAGGGATATTCTGCGAAGTAAAAAACAAGCACAAATACAGCAACTGGCACTGGGCCGACGACCGCCACCGCCGAAGCAGGAGCCCGCGCCCCACGATGCACGCCTCCAGCACGCGGGAAGAAGACGCCCCGCCGCCGCCTACGCCGCACGGCCTTTGGCCGGCGATGCCACCGGTGGCAGCGAGGGGAAGGAGGCCGGGGAGGGGGGCTGGGGAGCGGCGGTGCTAGGGTTGGCTCCCTAAGTCGCCCGCGGGAGCGACCACCAGTACTTCTGTCACTCCTCTTTCCTCCTTTCATTCCTCTATTTGCTCGGTTCCATGTGCACGGAGGAGTAAATGGGTAAGGCCCTGTTTGGATTGGCGTTTCCATTCCAGATACCCCCGTATGAAACTTACAGACCTCCCCCCGTCGTTTTTGTATCCAGCCGGAAATAGCCTTTTTGCCAGTAAGTTACACCTGTAAAATAATTATTACACATGTATTCAGTTACCTCGATTCCAAGCACAACCTAAGGGGAAAAGCGACATGGTCGCTTGGCGCGATGACACTTCCGCATTTTTAGGATAACAGTGGGCGAACAAATCAATGAATGCCGCGGTGCCTCCGGCCGTTTCGTCTGGAGGCACGAAAGGGCAGTGGTGGCAGTAAAGAGCCACTGCAGGGAAGATGAACTGATAAGTGAATTAGTGCATCGTGGAGACGGAAGGGTCAGCTGCGAGAGCAATCGATCGACGTAGCGACTTTGACTTTGCTAGAACGCTGGTTCAGGGTGGACGCTTGTGAGGCACCCCGCGCGTTGCTGCGATAATTTATAATATTAAATTTCAAAAAATAAAATTAGAAATATGTGAATAATGCATCTCCACATTCTCATCATGTATGAACTGTAGTGGATCGATGGTGAAGCCAACATCCAAACAATGGTGTATATAGTCCTTGAGATTTACAATTTTACTCATGTTTCCTGATTTCTTGATGTGTGTGTGTATGTATATATATACATACATGAGTCATACAAAGGTATTCAGAAGTTTAAATAAATAATAGGTACATTTTTGTACACCCAAGTCCATACGTAGCTTTGCCCATAAATGTACAACCAAGTGTGTATGTAGCTTTACCCATGTAGGGAATCTAGTGGTAAATGGAGAGTTGTTGGATATGTGATCACTTAAAAGAAATACTATTTATTCATGTGGATACATGCATTGGGTCATCATGAATTGGTAGTGCTATTTTTTTACTAAAATTGAAGTTGACCAACCTAGTGATCACATATCATGATTTAAGCAAAAGTACTCTTAATTCTAGGAGCAAAGCAGAGTAGTTCATGAGATTCTTGCATGCATGGTTGACATTGTCCTTCATATGGCGGAAAAATGACATTATTGCAAAGGTTAAACTTGTACAATCAGCTTAGTGAGAAAAGAAATAGTAGACTGACTGAATGACTGATAGGATAGCTTGAAGAATTTTCATCTCTATCGATCTTTGCCAATAATAAAAATGGAAATTGCCTTAAGGGAAGTAGGTATTTTCGGGGAAATTTCCTTGGATTACACTCCCTCCTTTCCGGTTTATAGATCTCAATTCAAAAATCTCACCAACAAAGGTAGATGGTGAGTGGTGGAATACTTTTCGTAATTTGCAAAAGCACCCAATTAATGCTCTTGTTTTCCTCAAAAAATATGTTTACTGATACTTCTCCGTCGTATCTACTTTTCCAAACACTTTTGCCCTTGTTTTGTACTCTAACTTGCATGATTTGAACGGAACTAACCCGGACTGACGCTGTTTTCAGCAGAATTACCATGGTGTTATTTATGTGCGGAAACAAAAGTTCTCGGAATGACCTGAAACTTCACAGAACAAATTTTCGGAAATAATAAAAAATCCTTACAAAAGATGAAGACCAGGGGGGCCACCACCTGTCCACGAGGGTGGGGGGCGCGCCCCCCTACCTCGTGGCCCCCTGGATCTCCTCCGACCTCAACTCCAACTCTATATATTTCTTTCGGGGAGAAAAAAATCAGAGAGAAGGATTCATTGCGTTTTACGATATAGAGCCGCCGCCAAGCCCTAAAACCTCTCTGGAGGGCTGATCTGGAGTCCGTTCGGGGCTCCAGAGAGGGGAATCCGTCGCCATCGCCATCATCAACCATCCTCCATCACCAATTTCATGATTCTCACCGCCGTGCGTGAGTAATTCCATCATAGGCTTGCTGGACGGTGATGGGTTGGATGAGATTTATCATGTAATCGAGTTAGTTTTGTTAGGGTTTGATCCCTAGTATCCACTATGTTCTGAGATTGATGTTGCTATGACTTTGCTATGCTTAATGCTTGTCACTAGGGCCCGAGTGCCATGATTTCATATTTGAACCTATTATGTTTTCATCAATATATGAGAGTTCTTGATCCTATCTTGCAAGTCTATAGTCACCTATTATGTGTTATGATCCGTTAACCCCGAAGTGACAATAATCGGGATACTTACCGGTGATGACCATAGTTTGAGGAGTTCATGTATTCACTATGTGCTAATGCTTTGTTCCGGTACTCTATTAAAAGGAGGCCTTAATATCCCTTAGTTTCCGTTAGGACCCCGCTGCCACGGGAGGGTAGGACAAAAGATGTCATGCAAGTTCTTTTCCATAAGCATGTATGACTATATTCGGAATACATGCCTACATTACATTGATGAATTGGAGCTAGTTCTGTGTCACCCTATGTTATGATTTTTACATGATGAACCGCATCCGGCATAATTCTCCATCACCAATCCATTGCCCACGAGCTTTCCATATATTGTTCTTTGCTTATTTACTTTTCCGTTGCTATTGCTATCATCACTACAAAATACCAAAAACATTACTTTTACTACCGTTACCTTTTGCTACCGCTACCACTACTCAAGCTTCAAAATATCGGATATCGGGTTCGTATCGGTTTGGCTTCGACATATCGGATGTCGAATATCGGGTGATATATCGGACGATATGTGAATATATCGGAGAAAACATGTCTATTTTTTCATTATTCTTGTTCAAAACATGTATTTTTAGTAAAACTAGATGTATGATGTCAATGCTTGAACATAACATGTTTAGATTCCTAGTTTATTACTTTGTTGATTAAGAAACTATTAAGGAAAGATTCACAAAATTCTTACTCTATGATTAAGAAAATACGATATGTATGCATTTGTATGAAACATTGTGCATCACTTTGATAATATATGTTGAAGTTGTAAGTGCATAATCTTATTTCACTGCTATTTAATAAAGAACTACTGTTATCCACGTAACGTGCTATATCGGTGGACATATCGGGCTAGATATCGGCCATATCGGTTGATATTTCGGTCCATATCGGGTGATATGTTTGAAAATGATTTTTACAAAATGATATGTTATGTCTATATCGGTAGAGCCCAAAAAGTGATATATCGGCCTTTATATCGGTCATATAGGCCCTGATTTAAAAGCTTGCCACTACTATCATATTACTTTGCTACTAAACACTTTGTTGCAGATACTAAGTTTCTAGGTGTGGTTGAATTGACAACTCAGCTGCTAATACTTGAGAATATTCTTTGGCTCCCCTTGTGTCGAATCAGTAAATTTGGGTTGAATACTCTACCCTCGAAAACTGTTGTGATCCCCTATACTTGTGGGTTATCAAGACTATTTTCTGGCGCCGTTGCCGAGGAGCATAGCTCTATTCTTTGAGTCACTTGGGATTTATATCTGCTTATCATTATGAAGAACTTGAAAGATCCAAGAACCAAGATTTATCCCTCAACTACGAGGGGATGTAAGGAACTGCCATCTAGCTCTGCACTTGATTCACCTTCTGTTTTGAGTAAGCTTGCGACACCTAAACCTGCTTCTACTATTCGTTCTGATATGTCGCATGTTATTGATGATGCCACTTCTGCTATGCATGATACTTATGATGAAACTACTTCTATGCTTGATACTACTGTGCCACTTGGTGAATTTCTTGATGAACAACTTGCTAGGGTTAGAGAGAATGAAAATATTGAATCTGATAATACTGATGAAAGTGATGATGAAGACTCACCTGTTATTCCTAAGGGTTATGTTTTTGATAAAGAAGCCTCTTTAGCTATTTTAGCTTGCAAAGATAGATATGAACTCAAGAGGTTATTAGCTAAATGGAAGCAGCAATCTCTTAATGCTAAAATGAAACCTGACCCTGCTTTTGCTACTTCACCTATCTGTGTTACTGATAAGGATTATGAATTGTCTGTTGATCCTGATATAATTACTTTGGTTGAATCTGATCCTTTTCATGGCTATGAATCTGAAACTGTTGTGGCACATCTTACTAAATTAAATGATATAGCTACCCTGTTCACTAATGATGAGAGAACTCGTTACTTTTATATCCTTAAAATATTTCCGTTCTCATTAAAGGGTGATGCTAAGATATGGTTTAATTCTCTTGATCCTGGTTGTGTGCGTAGTCCCCAGGATATGATTTATTACTTCTCTGCTAAATATTTCCCTGCTCATAAGAAACAAGATGCTTTAAGGGTTATATATAATTTTGTGCAAATTGAAGAAGAGAGTCTCCCACAAGCTTGGGGGAGGCTTCTCAAGCTACTTAATGCTTTGCCTGATCATCCTCTTAAGAAAAATTAAATACTTGATATCTTTTATAATGGACTTACCTATGCTTCCAGAGATTACCTGGATAGTTGTGTTGGTTCTGTTTTCAGGGAAAGAACGCCAGATGAAGCTGAAATTCTATTGAATAATATGTTGACAAATGAAAATAATTGGACGCTTCCTGAGCCAGCTCCTGAGCCTATTCCTAAACCAACTCCGAAGAAGAGGGGTATTCTATTTCTTAGTCCCGAAGATATGCAAGAGGCAAAGAAATCTATGAAAGAAAAAGGTATTAAAGCTGAAGATGTTAAGAATTTACCTCCTATTGAAGAAATACACGGTCTTAATTTACCGCCTGTTGAAGAAACATATGATCTTAATCCTTCACCTATTAAAGAAGTACATGCTCTTGATAACCTGACATAGGTAGTAAAGGTAAATTCTCTCTATAGATATGATAAAGCTGAAATCCCATTTACTAAGTTTGCTAGCCCATGCTTAGATGAGTTTGATAAATTTATGTCTAAGCAAGAAGATTTTAATGCTTACTTCGGTAGACAATTGAAATACAATTCAAATATGCTTGTACACTTGGGTGATTATATGGCTAATGTCAAAGGTGAACTTAAACTTATTAGTAAACATGCTTCTATGGTTACCACTCAAGTAGAACAAGTACTTAAAGCTCAAAATGATTTGCTCAATGAATTGAATAGTAAGAATAATGATTATGCTGTTAGAGTGGCTACTAGAACTGGTAGAATGACTCACGAACCTTTGTATCCTGAAGGCCACCCTAAGAGAATTGAGCAAGATTCTCAGAGAAATAATATAGATGCACCTAGTCCTTCTAAAAGGAAGAAAAAAGAAAAAATGATAGGACTTTGCATGCTTCTAGTGAACCTATTGCTCAACCACCTGAGAATCCAAATGATATTTCTATTTCTGATGCTGAAACACAATCTGGTAATGAACCTGAAACTAGTAATAATGTTAATGATAATGTTCATGATGATGCTCAACCTAGTAATGATAATGATATAGAAACTGAACCTGTTATTGATCTTGATAACCCACAATCAAAGAATCAACGTTATGATAAGAAAGAATTTGTTGCTAGGAAACATGGTAAAGAAAGAGAACCATGGGTTCAGAAACCCATGCCTTTTCCTCCCAAACCATCCAAGAAAAAGGATGATGAGGATTTTGAGTGCTTTGCTGAAATGATTAGACCTATCTTTTTGCGTATGCGATTAACTGATATGCTCAAAATGAATCGTTATGCTAAGTACATGAAAGAAATTGTTACTAATAAAAGAAAGATACCGGAAGCTGAAATTTCCACCATGCTTGCTAATTATACTTTTAAGGGTGGAATACCAAAGAAACTTGGAGATCAAGGAGTACCCACTATACCATGCTCCATTAAAAGAAACTTGTTAAAACTGCTTTATGTGATCTTGGAGCCAGTGTTAGTGTTATGCCTAAGGGAGTCCGGGATTAGGGGTCTCTGGACAGCCGGACTATATCCATTGGCCGGACTGTTAGACTATGAAGATACAAGATTGAAGACTTCGTCTCGTGTCCGGATGGGACTCTACCTTGCGTGGAAGGCAAGCTAGGAAATACGGATATGGATATCTCCTCCTTTGTAACCGACCTTGTGTAACCCTAACCCGCTCCGGTGTCTATATAAACCGGAGGGTTTTAGTCCATAGAACACAACAACTACAACATACAATCGTACCATAGGCTAGCTTCTAGGGTTTAGCCTCTCTGATCTCGTGGTAGATCTACTCTTGTACTACCCATATCATCAATATTAATCAAGCAGGACGTAGGGTTTTACCTCCATCAAGAGGGCCCGAACCTGGGTAAAACATTGTGTCCCCTGCCTCCTGTTACCATCTGCCTTAAACGCATAGTTCGGGACCCCCTACCCGAGATCCGCCGGTTTTGACACCGACATTGGTGCTTTCATTGAGAGTTCCTCTATGTCGTCGCCGTTAGGCTTGATGGCTCCTACTATCATCGATAGCGATGCAGTCCAGGGTGAGACTTGTCTCCCTGGACAGATCGTCGTGTTTGGCGGCTTTGCACTGCGGGCCAATTCGCTTGGCCATCTAGAGCAGATTGAAAGTTATGCCCCTGGCCACCAGGTCAGGTTTGGAAGCTTAAACTACACGGCCGATATCCGCGGAGACTTGATCTTTGACGGATTCGAGCCTCTGCCTTGCGCGTCACGCGGTCATGATGAGCACGATTTAGTTCTACCATCAAACAGTGTTAAGATCGCACCGGCAGCCGCTCCGACCCTCAATTCGGAGCCAGTTGCGCCTTCCGCGGATGAGCGGATAGACCCCGCCGCGGAAGCCTTATCCTTAGCAGCGATCGAGCCGAACATCGACCTTACCTTGTATGAGAGCCGTGTTGTTAAACTGCCGGATTCTTCTCCGGCCACAGACTCCGAGCCGCCTACGCCCATTCCTATCGAATCTGATTGGGCACCGATCATGGAGTTTACCTCCGCGGATATTTTTCAGCACTCGCCCTTTGGCGACATACTGAACTCATTAAGGACTCTCTCCTTGTCAGGAGGATCCTGGCCGAACTATGTCTGGCAAGACTGGGATGCGGTCGACGAAGAAATTCGCGGCCCACCCACCACCCACTTAGTAGCCACTGTCAATGACTTAACCGACACGCTCGACTTCGACTCCGAAGACATCGACGGTATGGACGACGATGCAGGAAACAAAGAGGAACCACTGCCCACAGGGCACTGGACGCCCACTTCACCACATGACGTATACATGGTGAACACACCAAAAGAAAACGACGACGAGGAATGGAAGGACGCAACGAAGGGTTGTCCCCTCGAGAAGCAGTCAAAGCGGCGGCGTAAGCGCCGCCCCAAATCCCGCCTCGGTAGAAACAACAATCATACAGACCCAGCGTTAGAGCAGGGTGAACCATTGCCGGACCACGGCAACACGGAGAATCAAACCGAACAACCCGTTTCTGTCAAAGATAATAGTCCGGATGACATAACGCCGGACAGACACCCGGAGCAACAGAATGCCCATCAAAGGCTTGTTGCCACCGCGAGGAGTCTAAAAAAGCAGAAGCAAAGGCTCAAGGCTGCGCAAGACACACTCCAAATCAGATGGAGCAAAGTACTCAACACAGCAGCGAAGTATGGCGGTAATCGCCCCACCAAGAGCTACCCGAAGCGGAAGTTGCTACCTGAATTCGATGAGGAGGCCTTAGATCCCCTGCAACCAAAAATTAAAACGGCCACCTGGCCGGATAGACGACCTCACGGCCAATATAGGGCGGCAAGCAATGCCGCACATAAGCCAATACGCGATCCACGCGAGGGCTCGCATCAAAAGGACGGCGCAGCCAGATCCATATATGGACCACGCAAGCACACTCCAACATACGATGCAACACAACAAATATCCGAACACTATGTTACACCCAGATACAGGGGTGCCGCACACCCCCTATGTTTCACCAACGAGGTACTGGACCATGAATTTCCAGAGGGATTCAAACCCGTAAACATAGAGGCATACGACGGAACAACAGACCCTGGGGTATGGATTGATGACTATATCCTCCATATCCATATGGCTCGAGGAGATGATCTCCACGCCATAAAGTATTTACCCTTCAAACTCAAAGGGCCAGCTCGGCACTGGCTTAGAAGCCTCCCCGAAAGCTCCATTGGAAGCTGGGAAGAGCTCGAAGACGCTTTTCGGGCAAATTTTCAAGGGACTTATGTCTGACCTCCGGACGCGGACGATTTGAGTCATATAACTCAACAGCCTGGAGAGTCAGCCCGAAAGCTTTGGAACATGTTTCTTACTATAAAGAACCAAATAGTTGACTGTCCGAACGCCAAAGCCTTGGCAGCTTTTAAGCATAGCGTCCGTGACGAATGGCTTGCCAGACACCTGGGCCAAGAAAAGCCGAGAACAATGGCAGCATTAACAAGCCTTATGACCCGCTTTTGCGCGGGTGAGGATAGCTGGCTAGCTAGATGCAGCACTAGCGACCCCAGTACATCCGAAGTTAGAGATGGAAATGGGAAATCACGGCGCAACAACAATAACAAATGTCGGAATAAAGAAGACAGCACGAAGAGCACGACAGTAAACGCCGGATTCAAAAGCTCTCGGCCAAGTCAGCAAAAGCCGCCCTCTAAAGGCGCCAGAGACGAACTGCCCAGCCTAAACAAAATTCTGGACCAAGTATGTCAGATCCATAGCACCCCTAGTAAACCTGCTAATCATACCCACAGAGAATGTTGGGTCTTCAAGCAGTCCGGCAAGCTCAACGCCGTACACAAGGGGGAGGATACACCAAGCGAAGACGAGGATGAGCCTCTCAAGCAAGACACTGGGGAACAAAAGAAATTTCCACCAGAAGTCAAAACAGTAAATGTGTTACACGTGATAAAGAGGAAAAACAAAGCGGCACTCCCAGATAAATATGCCCAAGGGCCTATCACCGCGGAGTCCTGCCACTGGTCGTTTCAACCGATCACTTTTGACCATCAGGATTACTCAGCAAGTATCCGGCGTGCAGGATGGGCTGCCCTGGTATTTGACCCAATAATTGACGGATACCACTTTACAAGAGTCCTAATGGACGGTGGCAGCAGTTTAAACCTGATATACCAGGATACAATCCGCAAAATGGGGATAGACCCAGCGAAAATTTGCCACAGCAACACTACCCTTAAAGGAGTAACGCCAGGCCTAGGGGCTCATTGCATGGGCTCCCTGCTACTAGAGGTTATATTCGACTTCCCCGATAACTTCCGTAGCGAAAATTTAACATTCCACATTGCTCCGTTCCAACGTGGCTTTCAAGCACTACTTGGACGTGAAGCTTTCGCTCGCTTTAATGCAATACCGCATTACGCTTCCCTTACGCTTAAGATGCCCGGTCCACGTGGCATCATTACAGTGAATGGAAATATTAAGCGATCCCTGCGCGCCGAAGAGAGTGCGACTGCCTTGGCAGCTGCACACTAAAAAGGGCCTCACCAGCTAAAGCATTTGATAGGTCGTCAAGACCACGGACACGGTTAGATGAGTCCGGTGCAGCTATATGTAACTCACATAGGTTTGATAAGCCACACCCCTATTACAAATACAAGGGGCTTAACGCGCGCAGACAAGTGGCAATTTTTACTCATCTTGAATTATACATGGTTTGTTCAAACCTACCTTTTTGCACGACAAATTTTCACCTAAGTTTCTCTCTTTTACAGATGACCATCGTGCTACACCCGTCCAGGATATGGCACAACGGAGACACAGGCGCAGACGTGCAGCAGGGACCCGTCCCAAGGATTCTTTTTAGATTAAGACCCTGCGTCAACCTTTTTTACTGTCTCTTGTTGATACACATCCCTCGGATTCTCAGTACAATTGAGAAGGATGCTGGCGTCTTGGCATGTGGCCACGTCAGAATAATGCACGTACCTGGACACCAGGGGCTTCTTACAAAGGGCACTATTTAGGCCCGGTTTATACCATAAAGACTGAATACCTTAGGGAGTGTTCGGCGTCGCGAGTTTGGCCTTATATGCATCAGCTCCGAATCATGTCTTTGGTCAAATGTTGGGTTTGCCCGGCTCCTATGTTTTGGTACCTTACGTTCCACTCTATCGGCTAAGGTAGCACTAGGAGAACTACTGCGATTGTGCCCCGGGTCATCTGGATGAGCACCTCAGTAGAGAAAGCCGAAAACCGACTGTCATGATATAGCGTGAGACTGGTCAACCACTTGATGACCTATCGGAATGTTAGAATTTCTCCGCCTTAACGAAGGGCTGTTTCCCGGCCAGGCATGTACGCACCCCGAATTCGGGAGAGTGCGGAGCCAACAGGGGCTATATAGTAGCCCCACCGTCAAACTCCTATGGCTAAGTGAAAGTGTGAAAGCATTATAGTCCGGTTGCCTCGTTCGCTGCGCTATCACCTCCTTAATAGGACCAAGACATTGGGTTAAGTGTGAACACGCGTCTTCTGCGAACACCTCCGCATTATATGCATGGGGGCTGAAGCCGACGACTGCAATCTTTCAGGTTATACACATGTATACAGAAACGGCCGCACAGGAGGCATCATATTACTTTCAGGCAAAAGTATAAACACAGCCTTAATAAATTTCATAAAAACATTGTGTTTACAATGGGAATACATGTCACTCAAACATAATATTCTTCGAGCATCGGGCCTCTATCAAACGAGCACCCTCGAGAACCTCTTCGAAATAGTGCTCGGCAGCCACTCGACCTATGGTCGAACCCTGCGCCGCAACAGTGGTAGCATCCATCTCCGCCCAGTATGCTTTAACATGGTCAAGGGCCATCTGCGAGCCTTGTATACACGCCGACCTCTTCATCGCATTGATGCGCGGCACCACACCAAGGAGCTGCTGCACTAAGCTAAAATAGCTGTTCGGCTTCGGCTTTTCTGGCCACAGCCGATCCACGACAGACCTCATGGCAAGTCCAGACAACCTATTTAGTTCGGCCCATTCGGCTAGCTGATCAGTCAATGGAAGCGGATGCTTTGGAACGTTAAATTGCGACCAGAACAACTTGTCCACTTCACGATCTGTTTGACCTTGGAAGTATTTGGCCACATCGGCAGCGCTCGCCGCCAAGTCCATATATGCATCTGCCGAACTCCACAGCCGATCCAGAGGGGCATACCACGGATCCCCGAACTTCCTCTGCAGCAGAAAGGGCTTCCCAGCCGCGATATCCCCGTCTTCGCGCAGCTCCTCCTTCTTCACCCTCATAGTAGAGCGAGTGTCTTTGGTCACCATCGTAGCCTTTTCAAGGTCCGCTGCCTTCAATCGGTTCTCTGTTTCAAGGAACTGGCAACGGTCGGCAGTGTCTTTTAATTCTACGGCCATCTTGGCCATCTTCTCTTTGCTTTCGCAATGCGCGGCCTTCTCGGCTCTTAACTCTTCGGCTGCCTTCAAAGCAGCCGCATTACTAATTCTTGCTTGTTCCTTGGCTCGGGCAAGTTCCGCCCGAAGGGTCTCCACGGTGGCAGCTCCGTCTGCAGTCACAACATATCAAAGATACCGGCATCATGTTGCTCTTATTATGTGGCATTCACCAGAAAAACATTACTTACCATGTGACTCGTCAAGCCGCTTGTTAACAAGCTCGATGTCGGCGTCTGCCGCATCTAGTTGCCGCTTTAGTTCGGCAAACTCATGAGTCCGGCTAGCCACTAGAGCTCCCACTACCTGCACATTAAAGCGGTATGGTTATTTCCTGGGACTACGATCCTCTATTTGCCGCTGTCCTTGGCGACAACCAGAGTCTCAGGGGCTACTATCTACACAGGGCACACCTAAAAATGTGCGGTACCATCACAAATGTACATCATTTTACGTACCTCAAAGCCTGTCAGTAGACTCATAAAGGCATCATGCAACCCGCTTTCGGCGGATGAGATCCTTTCCATCACCGTACCCATCAATGTACGGTGTTCTTCTGAGATGGACGCTCGCTCCAACAGCTCTCTCGGTACGTCCGACCGCATACCAGTCGGTGCCAGACTCTTCTGTTTGCTCTCTTCGAGAGCCGGACGCTGGGGACTTCGGGTGACTATAGGATTATCTTCTGGCCTCACTGGATCCGGAGAGGCCCTCCATGACGACACATCAAGGTCGCCTGCTTCTTGAGCGGAGGAGTCCGGGGGAGGCGTTTCACTCTCCATCATCTCCAGAAGAAGATCCCCAAGATGAGCTCTGCTGAGAAGGGCAAAGATCCGAACTGCAAGATAAATACTTCGGTTATTTTCCTCAGAGGTAAGGTAATATATCTTCACTATTAAAGTACTTTTTAATTACTTACAACTTGTTAGAGGGCTGATCCCCGCACGGACTCTGTGCAGCAAGAGCACTCTCCAAGGCAGGACCCTCTGGTGGAGATTTCTTCTCCCGCTTGGAAACCTTGGTTTACGGATCTTCAGAGGTAATCCTCTTCCTCCCCCGGGGTGAGAGAATGTCCAATTCCTCCCCTCGGTTGTCCTCCCTCACAGAGGCGCTCGTTCCCTCTGTCGGAATAGGTAGAGATGGAGGTCCGCTTTCGCCCTCATTATTCCCCCCTTTGTCTTCCTTTGAGGGCTCCGGGCAAGGTGCTAGCTCGAGCATCTTTTCCAGTACGATTTTCCAAACCCTCAGGAAGGGGGTCGAACACCGAATCATCTTCGCCTTTGTTATCCAGTCCTGGTCAAAGAGCGACTTCTTAGAATGACGTCGTAGTAAATAAAAGATGATGTGTTCGGCTAAAGGATTACTTACTTCATCGGCTGTACGGTTGCTGCTCAGGCCCACGTCCTCGGTAGTATCCGGACACTCTATTTGGGGTCCGAAGAATGATTTGTACATCTCCTCGTGTTTCAGGCTGAGGAAATTCTGAATAGTACGCGGCCCTTCTGGGTTGAACTCCCACATGCGGAGGGGCCGGCGTTTGCAAGGCTGGACTCGACGAACCAGCATGACTTGCGCCACCATAATCAAACTGAAATCTCCTTCAAAGAGATTTTGGATGCGGCTTTGCAGTACAGGCATGTCCTTGGCAGGACCCCGGCTCAGCCCTCTGCTAATCCATGACATCAGTTGTGGTGGAGGGCCTGAGCGGAAAGCAGGGGCAACCACCCACTTGGCACTTCTGGGAGCTGTGATGTAAAACCACTCCTGTTGCCATAATCCGGACACATCTGGAAAGGAACCTTTGGGCCACGGAGCTCCTTCTATCTTCCTTATTGATGCGCCTCCGCACGCTGCATACTGCCCCTCGACCATCTTCGGCTTCACGTCAAAGGTCTTGAGCCACAGGCCGAAGTGAGGGGTAATGCGGAGGAAGGCCTCACACACGATAATGAATGTTGAGATGTGGAGAAAGGAGTCCGGGGCTAGATCGTGGAAATCTAGCCCGTAATAAAACATCAACCCCCTAACGAAGGGATCCAGAGTGAGGCCTAGTCCTCGTAGGAAGTGGGAGATGAACACGACGTCTTCGTTGGGTTCAGGAGTAGGGACGACCTGCCCACGGGCAGGCAGCCGATGCGAAACCTCGGCGGTCAGGTATCTGGCCTCCCTCAACTTCTTGATGTCTTCTTCCGTAATGGAGGAGGGCATCCATCGGCCTTGAAGGCTAGATCCGGACATGATTGAAGGTCCGGAGCACCTGACCTGGGCTTTGGGTGTTAGAACTCGAGGCGGGGGAAGGATTCGATTGAGCACGGGAGGGAAAAAAGTAAAAGCCTTGCTCCTTTATAAAGAGGGTGAATATCAAGCATCCTCTCCGTAGCCGTTTGGGACTTGCCTATAATCTAGGAGTCCTAGACACGGTTGGGTTACCCACGACCGTATTGATGAGAATCCCGTAATTAGGGGAACACGATCTCTGCTTTGACAAGACGTGTCAAGAAACCGCCTCGCGTTATGTGTGGAGCTGGTTGAAGAAAAACGGTTCGAATAATAACCGAGCAATGGCATGATGTCATGTTGCCAAAACATGTCAGCAGATTAAGATTTGTGAAAATATTATTCTCTCTACGGTGGTATGTGGAACTTATTTTGCAGGCTCGGACACAATCCTTGTATTCAAATTCTTCTGTGATGTGTTCGGAGGAGGAACTCGCCTTGCAATGCCGAAGACAATACTACGCGCCGGACTCATCGTCATTGAAAGCCTGGTTCAGGGGCTACTGAGGGAGTCCGGGATTAGGGGTCTCCGGAAAGCCGGACTATATCCATTGGCCGGACTGTTAGACTATGAAGATACAAGATTGAAGACTTCGTCTCGTGTCCGGATGGGACTCTACTTGGCGTGGAAGGCAAGCTAGGAAATACGGATATGGATATCTCCTCCTTTGTAACCGACCTTGTGTAACCCTAACCCGCTCCGGTGTCTATATAAACCGGAGGGTTTTAGTCCGTAGGACACAACAACTACAACATACAATCGTACCATAGGCTAGCTTCTAGGGTTTAGCCTCTCTGATCTCATGGTAGATCTACTCTTGTACTACCCATATCATCAATATTAATCAAGCAGGACGTAGGGTTTTACCTCCATCAAGAGGGCCCGAACCTGGGTAAAACATTGTGTCCCCTGCCTCCTGTTACCATCCGCCTTAGACGCACAGTTCGGGACCCCCTACCTGAGATCCGTCGGTTTTGACACCGACAATGCCTCTCTCTTTATATCGTAGACTTGATTTGAATAAGTTGACACCTACTGAAATATCTTTGCAAATGGCTGATAAATCAACTGCTATACCTGTCGGTATTTGTGAGGATGTGCCTGTTGTAGTTGCAAACGTTACTATCTTAACGGACTTTGTTATTCTTGATATTCCCGAGGACGATAGTATGTCTATTATTCTTGGAAGACCCTTTTTGAATACTGCAAGGGCTGTTATTGATTGCACTAAAGGCAATGTCACTTTTCATGTTAATGGTAATGAGCATACGGTACACTTTCCGAGGAAACAACCTCAAGTTCATAGTATCAACTCTATTGGAAAAATTCCATCGATTAAATTTGGAGGTTTTGAATTTCCTCTTCCTACTGTCAAGAAGAAATATGATATTCTTATTATTGGGGATGTGCATATCCCTGTTGAGGTAACATAGTGTTATTCAAAATTTCTCCGGTTCCATGTTATTCAGAATGAGTTCGTTAACAAGACTTGATCAACCTTGTTAGTGGATTCCTTTTGATGATCATGAGATGGATGAAACTAGAAGGCACAACCTTCTGTACCCTCCTTTTACTTTCTGTTATTTATAATAAATAAAATAAAAATAAGTATTTTTCTGTTTGTTATCTGATTATTCGTGCAATATAAAAATACTCTGAAAATAAAAGTTCTCCAAATGCCCTGAAATTTAAATATGATTTTTTCTGGAATATTTGAGAATATTTGGCACTGAGAACACTGTAGGAGGAGCTGGCACCTGGCCACGAGGGTCAGGGGCGCGCCCTACCCCCCTGGGCGCGCCCCTTGCCTCGTGGGCCCACGGTGGCCCTCCTCCACTTATCCTTTCACCCACACAATCCTTCTTCCTCCCACAAACACGAATATCCAGCTCAAACCCGAGTCCAAGCTCATTTTGCTACCCTTTTCGATCTTCTTGCTCAAAGCACCTCTCACAAAACTGCTTGGGGAGATTGTTCCTTGGTATGTGACTCCTCCATTGGTCCAATTAGTTTTTGTTCTAGTGCTTTATTCATTGCAAATTTGTGCTGCTTAGGTGACCCTGTTCTTGAGCTTGCATGTCAAATTTATATGGTCAAAAGTAGTTTTGATGCTTGATATAGGCTCTAGGCACTTGTAGCAGTAGTTGCTATCAATATTATTGAGTTTGCTTTACTTTTATTTTGAAGTTACTCAAAATTTCAGAATTTTTCAGAAAATAATGAAGAGACTTTTGAGGGGCTCATCGAGCCGAAGCTCGAAGGAAAAGGCACAGAAGCCCAAATATAATCTGCCTCGTACCGCGGAGGTTCGGCCGTGTGAATGGCCTTCCGATGATTTATTGGGAGCAGCAGGGGTTTATGAAGATTTTTATGAATTGGCTGAGAATGCAGGCCTCACCGGTTTCCTTCACGACCAACGCGATCAGTATCTCTTACTCACAAATATCTTTGTGCAAAACTTTCATTTCCATTCTAGGAGCTCACCACCTACGGTGGAGTTTTATTTATATGATGAGTATAAGGAGATGTCACTTTATGATTTTTGTCGGGTTTGTTTGGTCCCTTTCGAGGGCACGACAGAGGAACCACATCGCAGCGATGTGGATGGGTTTATTGATACCATCACTGTAGGGGAAACGAGGAAGGTTTCCGATGCACGAATAACTAGCATACATTTTCCTGTTTTACGCTACTTTGCAATATTTGCTAGTCGTTTCTTAATTGGTCGTGGAAATTGTGGAAACCTTAATGTCCCTGATATTATTATTTTGTTCCACGGTTTATTCAGTGATAACTCTGTTAGTATGGGCGGTATTATTGCTAAACGGTTAAGTCTGAACCGTACAAAGGGCCCCATCTTTGGAGGCATCTATGCTTCACGCATAGCTGCACATTTTAACATACCTATTAGGCATTATGAGAAGGAAGAAAAATTGCTGCCTCGTGTCTATTTAGATTATAAGAGTATGATGGCACATGATTTTATTGTTAAGAATAGGGAAGGAGAGCTTAAATACAAATTGTTCTTTGATAAACATCATCCTGAGACTATTACCCTGCCTGCTCCTTCCTTGTTTGATTTATCTGCAGGCCAGTACCTTGTTCCGTTAGAGGCTATTCACACCTATCGGAACCCTACATTAGCCACAGAGCCAGAGTCGGAACCACAAATTGATCCTCCATGACAGTTTAATTACCAGTGGGATCCGGAGATGATTGCCAACCAGTGGCAATCGGAGTCTTCTTGTAATATCCCAAAATTCTAAATTTTGGAATGTTATATTAAATAGATAGATTTGATAGATTGTTTGATTGATTGACTGAAAGTGAGTGAACTCGAACTTTTTGAAAGTTAAATGAGAGGGAATAAAAGGACTTTCCCAAAATTCCATTTTTGTATTTATGATCTCTGTGAATTCAAATTCTTTTCAAATACAAAACCCTCGAGAGAAGATGACATGGCTTCTTCCATTTAAATAAATGAAAAGGGTTTTGAAAAGATTTGAATTTCATTTGGAAATATTTTTAATTCAGAAACTTCAAGCAACTCAATGATTTTCATGAGAGAAGATAAAATGACTTCTTCAAATTATATGAAATATGAGTTGGGAGTTTAAAAGGATCAAAATTTAAATTCCTTTTGAAACTATTTTCAATTTGGAGTTATTTGGGCTTTATTCAAATTATTTTTCTCCAAAAATAAAATATACGAAAAATAGGGTAACATGATTCCCTACATCAGAAATTTGGAGATAAATAAATTTGAATTAATTTTGGTATTTTTATAATGATTTTTATTGGATTTTATTAGACCAGTAGCACTCTTTGAATTAACTGAATTTGTGTGGATTTTATTTAATGCTAGGAAAATGTTCATCTTGTAGAAAATCTTTTTCTGAAAATTTTGATATATAATAGGCCTATATAAATTTTAGTTTATTTTCGTTTTTCAGTTTATCGCTTTCTGTTTAAAAAAATAACAAAAACTGCATGCGCGCCTGAAATTAACTGTCGCCCACGTGTACATCATAGTACCAACGGGCGCCAATCTTTTATTTTTCTTTATCCTATATGGGCCAGGCCCAGCCGGCCATATTTGTGACGCCCCAATACCGGAGCTTCAGTTGCCTTCCAGGGTTTCCGGGATTCTTCGTGTGACTTGTTTGGTTCATTGCATTCATCATTGCATCGTTTTGCATTGCATCATGTCATCATGCCATCATGTCTTTTTTTAACTCAACTAAATAAATGGCATGGATCTTTGATCCATTTAAATCGAGGGAAGGGTGACTTCTCTTTATAACATATCCTCCTGATATTAGGGAGCTATTATAAATATTTCCATTCTTGTGGAATTACCGTGACACACTTGCAATTTAAACTCTCAAGTCTTTTATGCTTCGAGTTGCTCCTCAAACCTTGCCATATATTCTTTCATCATTTTCCGGAGCTCCACCAAAAAATCCGAACATTTATGGACCTTCCTTTTACCGAGTCTTAGTTCAAACCCATTTGAATTAAATTCAAATGAGTTTGAATTTATATCTTTTAATCTTGGCCATTTCTATTTTCTTTGAACGAGCATATTTTTGTGAGTCCGGGAAATTTATCCGCGAGTCCAACTTCGTTCTCTACCCCCCCACTTTTCTTTCTTGTTCTTCTCTTGTTTTCTAATAAAGAAAATATTAAGAGAAAGAAGGGAGAGAGAGAGCCCACACCGACAGGCCTTCTTGGGCCTAGGCCTGCCAGACCGGCCAAACCTCCCTGAGGCCTCACAGCCCGCATCTAAACCTAATCCTCTCCCCTGTTCGATTCCAGCGCCGTCACCACGATCCCCATCTCCCTCGCGCTGCACCCTTCTCCCCGATTCCCTCGATCCCATCTCTCCCGTACGCCGCACCACCTCTCCTCTCGATCTCTTCCTCGCTGCCAGCCCGCGACCTCTGCTGCCCCGCAAGCACCACCAACCTCCACCGCCGCTCAAGTCCGAGAGCCCCGCGCACCCTGCCTCAGCGCCGCCCTTCTCCATGGACGCTGCCGGCCGAGCTCAAAGCTCCGCCCCGAGGCCCTGGCCTCGACCTCTTGGGCCTCTTCCTCGCCCTGCCGCCGTCGGAGCCCTGCGCCTCCCCAAGCTACGCACGTCGCCCGGCTTGGCCCGTGAGGCCATCAGCATCTCAGCGCCCCTACTGCCTCCCTTTTCTTGCCGGCCTCGACCTCCTCTGCAAGGTGAAGCCACGCCCGCGCCAAGTTACTTGCTCCTTCTCCACGCCCGCGCCAGCGACCTCCTCATCACCTTCAACAGGAAGACGCCGCCAAGCTTCGCCCCTGGCCCTGCTTCTCCTTGCTGAGGCCATGGATGCCTACGACCTCGCCGCCAGCCGCTGTCGACCTCGCCGCCTTCCTGCATGTGCGTGCCTCGCTGCTGGTCTCATGCCAGAGGTCCCACTCCTCATGGCCATGGTGTCCGTCGTGACTGTACGCACCTTGCTGCTGCTTCGTCGGCCGCCTCCCTTCGTTAACCACCAAGAACCGAGGCCTGTTGTGTTGCTTCGTTTGGGATGCGTCAAGTTCCTCTACTAGCTGTGTCAAGTTCCTCTACCAGTCGTGCACACCTCTGGATTCGTCCAAGTTCCGACGATGCTTTTGTACAACTATGCCGCGGAGACCAAGACCGGCAAGTCCACACGGGAGCCCGAACGACTACTTCCACGATGATGCGAGTACAAGTACCCTCGACGTGTATTTTGCCAAGTACCATGACGATGCGTCAAGTACCACTACCCCCAAGTACCATGACGACCCTCGAAGAGTTCGGATTCGACAAGTTCGACTATGGAGCGGGAACCACTACTTCCACTACCGCCGTCTTCGGAATCGCTAGGAACGTCAAGTTCCTCCACGACGTCCGCCGCCTAAAACGATCACCGAACTAGAAATAACGCCAAGTACCAGGACGACAAGGACCGCCAAGTTCGTCTTCCGCCATCTCCGAAATCGTCAAGTACCGCTATGAGATGTACAAAGACTTCCTCTACGAACCGCGAGAACCGCTACTTTCACTACCGTTGCGAGAACAACTACTTCCCTCGACGTACCCAAAATGCTCCGATAACGCATGCTTCGAAGGTATAACCCCGAGACAACCGCCCGTGAACGAATGCATGTGTGATGTACGAGATGCTCGTGCTTGCTCCGTGCTCGAATTGTCGGTGCACGTTGCCCCTCTTTTGCCTTGTCACCATCGTTGACTCATGGGACACCCGGTATCCAGGAGTGCCCCACCATCTTTTGTACGCATCCGCACACTTCTCCTTTGCATCGGTATCTCAATCGAGTTACCGGAACCGGAACGTTGCAGTGGCACCGTTTTCGTTATCGTGGCCGTGGCACCCCTTTCCTTTCCACCATGGTGACAAATGCTTCATAATGCTCTTGTCAACTTTTAATAAAAAATTGCATAAACTTGTTCATGTCATCCGCATCATGATAACAACAATTAAAATGTTTAAATTGTTATCGCTATAAATTACTAAGGCATATGGGGATATACCGGATTCATTATTTGTTATATCCGGCCCCATTTAAATTGTTTAGATGGTGTAGTTTTGTTATACCTCACTTCTTGCCATGTTTAACAACATTTAATATTGTTGAGTACATAAACAAGAGAGAACTAAATAAGTCATGTGGTGTTTTCTTCAATATGCAACTCCGTTGCATATTGAGCTCCACTTAATTTGTAGTGTTGTTTGTTGCACTTTGCCATGTCATGCTTCATTAAACCAGACATGCATCATACTTAATTGTGCATCATGCCATGATTTTGTGGTGGTTGTTTACTATGTTGTTTGCTCCTTTCTGGTATTGCTTCTTCGGGTTGGTTCCGATAACGTCGTGTTGTGAGGACTCGTTCGACTACGTCTGTTTATCTTCTTCATGGACTCGTTCTTCTTCCTTGCGGGATCTCAGGCAAGATGACCATACCCTCGAAATCACTCCTATCTTTGCTTGCTAGTTGCTCGCTCTTTTGCTATGCCTATGCTGCGATACCTACCACTTGCTTATCATGCCTCCCATATTGTTAAGCCAAGCCTCTAACCACCTTGTCCTAGCAAACCGTTGTTTGGCCATGTTACCGCTTGCTCAGCCCCTCTTATAGCGTTGTTAGTTGCAGGTGAATATTGAAGTTTGTTCCTTGTTGGAACATGGAGATCATTCCTTGTTGGAACATTGTTTTGCGTGTTGGGGTATCACAATATCTCTTATTTAATTAATGCATCTATATACTTGGTAAAGGGTGGAAGGCACGGCCTTATGCCTGGTGTTTTGTTCCACTCTTGCCTCCCTAGTTTCCGTCATATCGGTGTTATGTTCCCGGATTTTGCGTTCCTTATGCGGTTGGGCTATTATGGGAACCCCTTGACAGTTCGCCTTGAATAAAACTCTTCCAGCAATGCCCAACATTGGTTTTACCATTCGCCACCTAGCCTTTTCTTTTCCCTTAGGGGTCGCGCGCCCAAGGGTCATCATTATTTTAACCCCCCCGGGCCAGTGCTCCTCTGAGTGTTGGTCCGGCCGAGCAGACTGCGGGGCCACCTCGGGGCAACTTGAGGTTTGGTTTTACTCGTAGGATGTGTCATCTGAGTGTGCCCTGAGAACGAGATATGTGCAGCTCCTATCGGGATTTGTCGGCACATTCGGGCGGTGTTGCTGGACTTGTTTTACCATTGTCGAAATGTCTTGTAACCGGGATTCCGAGTCTGATCGGGTCTTCCCGCTAGAAGGAATATCCTTCGTTGACCGTGAGAGCTTGTCATGGGCTAAGTTGGGACACCCCTGCAGGGTTTTGAACTTTAGAAAGCCGTGCCCGCAGTTATGGGCAGATGGGAATTTGTTAATGTCCAGTTGTAGATAACTTGAACCTTAGCTTAATTAAAATGCATCAACCGCGTGTGTAACTGTGATGGTCTCTTTCCGGCGGAGTCCGGGAAGTGAACACGGTGTTGGAGTTATGCTTGACGTAGGTTGTTCTAGGATCACTTCTTGATCATAGTTTTCTCGATCGTGCTTTGCCTTCTCTTCTCGCTCTCATTTGCGTATGCTAGTCGCTTGCTGCAGCTCCACCTCATACCTTTTACCTTACCCATAAGCTTAAATAGTCTTGATCGCGAGGGTGTGAGATTGCTGAGTCCCCGTGACTCATAGATACTTCCAAAACCAGTTTGCAGGTGCCGATGTTACAGAGCAGGTGACGCAACCAAGCTCAAGGAGGACCTCGATGAAGATCTTGTCCTTTGTGTTGTTTCGTTCTAGTTGATCAGTAGTGGAGCCCAGTTGGGGTCGATTGGGGACCTTGTCGCATTTGGGGTTCTTCTTTTATTTTGGTTCCGTAGTCGGACCTTGATTGTATTTGGATGTTGTAATGCTTTATTCATGTTTTGTGTGAAGTGGCGATTGTAAGCCAACTATGTATTTTTTCCCCTTTACTTATCTACATGGGTTGTGTGAAGATTACCTCACTTGCGACATTGCTTTCAATGCGGTTATGCCTCTAAGTCGTGCTTCGACACGTGGGAGATACAGCCGCATCGAGGGCGTTACAATATTCCTTCCACGTATTTTTTTCTGTAATTTTATTTTCTTTTCTATTGCTCAAAAATATATATTTTACAGTGTGCGCGGCCGGCCGAACCGCCTAAAGGCCTTCTGGCCCATGGCGTACCTTCCATCTCTGTTTCGTATATTTTCGTCTACGTTTAGTCCCACATTGCCTAGCCTTTGACCTCTAGCCTCTTTTCCACCAATAAATATAGATCCATAGAGCCTCCAAAAATCATTCGATTCGGATTAAATCAATATTTTGGTTTGACTAGATTCAGTTAAGAAAAATATATTTCTCCTCTCCGGCGCGACTTCTGGAAATTGTCTCTTCTCTCCAAAGTCGTCTTTTCTCTGCCTTATAAAGGTATTTTTCTTTGTTTTTTTCTTATACTTCCGTAGTTTATTATTTTTAGACTAATACGATAGAATAATTAGATTATCAATTAGTCTACGTATTTATACGTTAGACCTTAACCGTAGCTATTTTTCTTTCGTAAAACAGCTTGGCCCTAATTTTTCAAATAGCCATAACTTTTCAGTCGTTTATCCAAATTAGATGAAACCAGCGCCTATAGCTTCGTCTTGTTTTCACCTATCCAGTGAACCTGTCACATCAACTTTTTGAAATTTTCAAATTTCAAATTTTGTTCAGATTCATATTCAAACTTCTTTTGAACATAATTTGAGTTTTGTAACTCCGATTTAGTTGATTCTTTTTGCAAATCGAAGCTCTTGACCTAAACTTTCTGATAAGGCCAAATTCACTTAATTTTGGTACTGTTAGAAATTGTTTTATGTTGCAAAAGTTATTTGCTTGGTTTTGACGTTTTCTGAATTGTTTTCTTTGTTCTCTCCGATCTTTGAGTGATTGCTTATGTGTGGTTACTACTGCTTGCTTACTGTAGATTGACTGGAGTGTGACGAGTAGAACTATCAAGAGTTTTGAGTGCGAATCATCTTCATCAAGATTGCAGGCAAGTTCAGACTTTGATCATACCCCTTTATCACCCAGTTTTTATGCATTAGTTCCAATCCTCAAACATTGCATGGTTAGGATGTGATTTTAACATGTGGGTTGGGAAGTAGTTGATGAGGTAGAACCTATTGCTCTGTTACATTCAAACCCTTGGGAGTTACTTATCCGAATTTCTTATATTGCTATGCTATGCTCGTAGATGTGGTTTGGGTGAGTGAAATCCATGACAGATGTGAGATTGTTAATTAATGGTTCAACTTAAGGTGGCAACTTAAATAAACATCTGGGTGGATTGCGGCACCTGGGTATTCCAGCGATTGCCTGTTTTTCTTTTGGAGCTCCACCTAGGCTCAAAGGGATCATGAGATTATTCATACTAGAAACTTCCGTGTGCAGCCACAAGCTACTATGGGCTCTAGCATAGTTGATTAAGTCATGCGAACTCTTACAGTGGTAGACTAGTAGATGTAGGGGAAAGTAGGTGTAAGGGTCTACTCGATCGTAAGGTGCTAGCGCTTCTGAAAGACTATGTCTCAGTCATCCGTTTCTCAAACACCATGTAGTGCAAGAATCCCAACGGATGAGATCGAGTCTTGTGGGGAAAAGTGCGCAAACCTCTGCAGAGTGTATAAACTAATCATGATTAGCCGTGTCCCCGGTTATGGACGTCTTGAGTATCTAGTACTTGAATTATCATGTGAATCTCATCATGTGACTTTAAATAATTTTGTTGGGTTTCAATGATGATGCTTAATTGGGATTGAGAGGGTGTCTACACTCTCAATGTTTAAGAACCACCTTGATAGTTAAATAAAATGTATTCCTTTGCAGTAGGGAAAAATTGGCTTTTCGCAAAAACATATAACCATAGAGCTTTTCCACCAGCCATATATGCATGTAGTGATAGCCATTATTCATCATTCTCTATGGTGTGAATTTGCCAGTACATTCAATGTACTGACCCTTGTGGCTGCAACATCTCATGTTGCAGGAATCTTACGATGAGTAAGTGATACGTTAGGGTTACAATTTCTACACTCAACTTTGCCGTTGGTGTTGATGGGAATCCACAACCTTGTTGTTACTTCCGCTATTTGGATTGAGGTAATAGTATTTACTTTACTTTTACATGTGATTTACCTCTGTTATAAATCCTCGAGTACTGTGTGTGTCAGCATACCGATCTAGGGATGACACTTAAGCACAGAGACTTGATCCATTCGGGTCGGGTCGCTACAAGATGGTATCAGAGCACATGTTGATTGTAGGACGTGACCCCTAGAAACTGGCAAGCCCATAGGAAAGATTTTCTCTACAACTTTCTTTTCAAAATGATCTTTTACCTCTCTTCTCTTCTGAGCTTATTCAAATATACCCTTTTAGTGAGACCATACCCCTTTTCATTTTTTGACCACTCGAAGATTCGGCTGATGAGACCACTCCAACAAGTACAAGATATGGGACCACTAAGACCACATCGGAATGAAGAGGATTTTACCGTATATTATAATGATGGAAACTACAACGGTTGAAGACTCCGAGGACTAGGGGAATTTGAAGGCCCTGTAGAATTTTCCAGATTTGTATGACCTAGGAAGGCACCCCTTATGGAACTTGGCAGACTAAGGAAGCCGTCAATACCTGAGATCAAGGTGTATCGGAGAAAGACCGAGCATGGAGAGTTAAAAAACTCAAAATTTTGTCAAGGAAACCCTAAGGCAGGAGATATCAACTATGGAAGATAGCTCATGACAATGACAAGGGCAGAAACACGGTTATCCGTGATGTCATCGCCACTGATACTATGGTCACCAAGCTGAGCTAAGCATGCATTTCTTCGGAAGGATTGGATGGTAGAAGGCTGATGGAGCATCTATCAGCAAAGGATGCAGTTTTAACCTTAGTTGGTGTATCACCAGGATCTGGAGAATTACATCAGGAATTTTAAGACGGACCCGCAGGAAGCCGTATTTTGACAAGGAAGCATTTTGTGAAGAACTCAGGTCCAAGAAACTGAAGTAGCCAAGCTGGAGGAGAAAAACCTCGAGATACCGGAGATTCGTCAGGAACTGAAGGACAGTAGGACCATGGTTCATGCGAAGGATGTTGAAACCAGAAGTTTGGAACGCAACTCCAGAATATTAAAGGACGTCACGAGAGACTTCGCGTCAACAGAGTTGATCTGGCAAAAGAACTTGAGAAAGACAAGCATGATCGGAAGAAGCCATTGGAGGCATGAACAAGGCTTGAAGAGTTTGGAGACGTTGAAGATTTATTGACCTTTAGAAGACCAAACCCCTATTATATACCTACGTTAGATGCGACGTTTGTGAGCTGTCATTTGTTTGATGTTTTTCCCGACAGCCACAAATAAAATCTGTCTTTTCAAAACTTTTGTTTGTATTGTGTGTATCCCTCTCTATCTCTCTTATCTCACCCCAAACCCATGGACCCAATAGAGGATGAATGAAGATGAGCTTATATTTTCTGGACCGATGAGTCAACTGGAGACAGACCAATGGATTCAGAACATGGAGGATCACATCAAGAATAACCCTATAGTCGGAAAGGATATGACCCAGCATGCTCTTCAGTGCTTTGAAAGAGGTGCTGCTACTTGGTGGAGGATGTACCAAACCATCAATGGATGGCAAGGAGTAACCACTTGGAAAGAATTTAAGTTGACTCTGCCAAAGTCACGGCTTGTGTCCCAGAAGTTGAAGCCTTAAGGAAAGGATATGAAGAAACCTTGTGCATGCAAGATTTGTGGAGAAATAGGACACACTCATAAAGAACACAAGGATGAATGCCCTAATTGTGAAGGAAGTCACCCAGTTGAAGAATGCCCAACTAGGCAGATTACTTGTTTCTTGTGTGAAGGGACTACCCACTATCCTGCTCAGTGTCACATTTACCCCATGGTACAACGAACCATCCAGCAGAAGAAAGAAGTAATGAAAGGAGCCCTCATGGAAATTTTAGAAGAAGTTGTGATGAAGGAAGAGATGGAGGACACACCTAAAGAAGACCCGAGTAAACCCTGCACTAAGTCTTGCTATTCATGTGGAGAAGAAGGACACATCTCCCAAAATTGTTTGAATGGGGATCTAGTAGAATTCCCGACAGAGGAAGTAGAATATGACCCACAGGAAATAGAAGCCCTGATTGGAATGGAAAAGTCTAGGAAGAGAAACCAATTGGAGCCCAGGAGGGACCTGAGTTATATCACCTGTTACAGGTGCAAGGAGTCAGGGCACTACCTCAACAGTTTCCCAAAAAGGAAACCTCGATACTTGTCAGAAGTAATATGTTTTAGTTGTAATGGAGCAGGGCACTTTGCCAGAGAATGCCCCAAGGAGAAGGAAACTTGTGCTAGATACTTGAGTTTGCAATAAAAGAAATGGAGTAGTAGAAGTGAGAACATTTTCTTTTATATTGAGGTATTGAGTTGAGACATGTAATGGAAAAGCGAGAGATTGTAATCAATTGAGAGTGAATAAAGTTAGCATCGTTGGTACTGATATGGATTTTTTGAGTTGTTACTCTATGAAGAAGGATTTTGACCATTTCTGAGGATATGAGAAATATGGTCTATGGAAGATTTGTGCATTTTAAGGGTGGTAGTACCCTGTAAGAACCCTTGTGTAACGCCCTCGATGCGGCTATATCTCCCACATGTCGAAGCACGACTTAGAGGCATAACCGCATTGAAAGCAATGTCGCAAGTGAGGTAATCTTCGCAAACAACCCATGTAATACAATAAGGGAAAAGATACATAGTTGGCTTACAATCGCCACTTCACACAATTACATGAATAAAGCATTACATCAACCAGATACAATCAAGGTCCGACTACGGAACCAAAATGAAAGAAGACTACCCCAAAAGCTACACAAATCCCCGATCGACCGTGACGGTGTCCTGGACTAGGGGGTACTCACCACGTCGTCTCCCGATCTATTAGATTGGGCCGAGGACCCCCGTGGCCGTATACTCATGGGCCAGTTCGGACGGCTACCGCATACAAGGAAGATTCCACAAGACTTGGCGATCAAGACAAGGACTTCTCCCCACCGGCGTATTCGGCTAGAACTCTTGTTATCCTAGGCCTCCGGTGCATTATATAAACCGAGGCCAGGCTAGTCGATAGAGAATCAACTCCATACACAACAATCATACCATCGGCCAGCTTCTAGGGTTTAGCCTCCTTGATCTCGTGGTAGATCTACTCTTGTACTACCCATATCATCAATATTAATCAAGCAGGAGTAGGGTATTACCTCCATCGAGAGGGCCCGAACCTAGGTAAACCAAAGTGTCCCCTGTCTCCTGTTACCATCCGGCCTAGACGCACAGTTCGGGACCCCCTACCCGAGATCCACCGGTTTTGACACTGACATTGGTGCTTTCATTGAGAGTTCCGCTGTGTGATCGACAAAAGGATCGATGGCTCGCCTGCAGATCAACTGTGACTTCGGCATCTTCGTCACCAGCTCGACTGGTCACCTTGGTTCAACCAAGAATTGCGCCCCGTGTTCGGATCACCATGTCCGGACGAGGGCCTTCATCAAACATCAACTCTGATCTCTGTCAAGATCACGGAGGAATCATCTATGGAGCCCGGGGGCTCAATGTCAACATTGCCCTCAAGCGACCGTGCTGTTTTTCTGGACAGCGAACTCGTATCTGCCACCACCACCTCCTCGAGTATCGCTTTGACGATCGCTTTGGTGGAATTGTGAGGAATTGAGTCTACAACAACCCTGGAAAATTTCGTCGAGTTCCGATGGAGGAATCTCTGGCAATCCACGATATACCGGAGCCCTGTCAAATATGGACGGGAATTTGGATGAGTTTAGGGCGTGGTGTCCAGCTTCTAGCTCGGACGTCCTTTGGAATATCCAACCGTTGATTGGATGCGGAATTCCTATATCTACCACCTCTCAAAATTTCGGCTCGATCCGACCGTCCAAACTCCGGGAACCTTCCGATTAGTGCATCACTTTTTCGGATCTATTTTCTGCGCGGAAACGAATCCGACCCGAGTTCATCTTTTTTTATGAACAGGATTTCAGACATCCCTTTTGAAGGAAGTTTTGTATGGGGTATTGTGTTTTGTTCCCGAACACATCCCACTAACTGTAAGATCTTTTGAACATGATCTTCAACATCATGCTGGTGTCAAACCAGTCCGGCAATATTACTCCACGGTTGCCGACCTGCGCTAGACACGGCGTCACTTTGCTGAGCCGAGCTCAACTTCTTCGGATCATCATCTCGGCAAGCCGAACAAGAGTCCGGCATCGCGAAGGATAAATCATCACCAACATCGCCGCCCCATGGATTACACGGAGCGGGCATACCGGCATCACCGCACGGTCGCTTCATCAAGCCGGCATCGACCACGTCACGACCTGCATCGGCAGGGCCGCACTATTGCTTCTTCAAGCTAGTGTCCATCACGCCGACCTACTTCGACTCATCAGCTGACATCGAGGCTTCGCCATCTCCTCATCAACCTACTCCGGTAGTGGGTGTGCGGATCGAGTCCCAATTCTGGGAATCACCTTCCCTCGGATTGCTACAACAAATAAACCAGGTGCCATTAATCCTAGTATTTTTTGCTTGTTTGGGTTCAATTTTTCCCAAGGAATTATTACTCTGGTTTGTCCATCATATGTACACAGGTCTATCAAATGGTGGCCGCATTAACGACGGTCGCATGGTGGTCCGGTCAGTCTCCGTACATAGTCCGGTGAATGCCGCATCTGGAACTCGGACCGACCTGGGAATTCAGGCTTTGCCACGCCTTTACCGCATCACGCCGACGCCCTGCATCGACTTGACTTCGGCGCCAAGCCATATTTCTTTTATTACTCACTTTGCATAAATTATTTATTATGCAATGATTTTTTTAATTATCATTATTACTATTATCTCCGGTTTGCACTATTTTTTGTAGACAGGAAAATGATCCAGGGACTTCAGCGTCACTCTGCCGGTCTGCATTGATCGTGCTATGTCACCACTTCGGCGTGTCAAGCTCTCCGCTCCGCCACCTCGGGACCGGCTTGAGGGATGGAACCTTGCCCCGCATCAAGCTCGGACTGCGTCATCAATACCGAACACATTAACCAGCTAAGTCGCTTTCATGCTCAAAGCTTTAATTTCTAACTTGCTTTCGGTTCGACCAAGCATTATACTTTTTTGGAAAAAAGTTGCTTCTAAAAAATTTACTTGTCCAAACTTTGTTTGTGACGCATAAATTCAAATACCCCGTTTACTTGGGGGCTTCCTTTATGAAGCTTTTCCTGTTGCATATGATTATACTTGTACAGCTTCGTTCCTTGTTCGTGTATTACGCCACAATATGCACCACATTGACTTAAGCGATTTGCAAGCTGGGTTGCCTCGCTCCTGTGTTTACCCCTACGTTCCCGATTGTTCGGCTAGGGAGTAAAGGGAGCACCTCTGCGATTGTCACGATCGGGTCACCCGAGCCGGACCTTAGACTGGGTGAAGCTGAAAGCTAGCGCTCTTATAGTTATTCAATGATGGTCGACACACAACGGAACTCATGAGTACAAAAAATCTATTGCACAAGTCTCATAATAACAATGAGCACCGAAGAAAGGTATCGATGGGGGTACTATTTTCTTCGAAGATGCTTCTTACACTTCACGGTAATATAGCATAAGTTCCCTGAGCGCGCTTTGTCTGTTATAGCCTTATGGCCCGATTGCCTGGTTATTGGAAACACCATCGATATTCTCGACCGATGGAGTACATAACACTTTTCGGTCCTTGACCAAAGAGGGAGAAGCTGACGGTCGGTTAAGACGCGTTTAAAGTTCGGTTGAACATAGATATGATATAAGTACTTCGGTACATGCAATCATTCTTCTACCCAAGTCACTTGGGGGATCTTAAGTTTATTTGAGCCATTTTATAATAAGTGTTCTTCTTCTCAGTCGTTGCAAAGTTCTATTATTATTATTTATCACTCCTTTTTTCGACACGAGTGTGCGGTCACTAGCCGGGAAGCCTAATTTCTCTCTCAAAGCCGCTAGAGTTTAGTTTGCTAAACTGGCCTGATGAGAAGTACTCCGCCCTCGGGATGGGAGGTTGAAGCCGTAGGCTGACCCGCTCGAAGTCTTGAGATAGGATGTATCATGTTAAAGCACGATAGAAGCACTCTTTTTTTCTAAGACCAATTTTCAATTTGGCACCGAACACTTGATCTTGTTCGGACGTCATGTTTTTACTGACGTTTCTTGGTTTTCCAAGCTTTTTTGGCACTTTTAAAATATTTGTGCTTTTCCAGCATTAGTCTCGCAGTGCAATGCCGGACACCTTTAGGGATTCGGCAAAAACATTATCAGATATTGCTATATATGCATCGGTTTCGAATTGTGTCTTCGGTCAATAGTTGGGTTGCCCGGCTCCTGCACTTGCTTCCTACGTTCTGTTTTGTTCGGCTAGGCGTGCAAAGGGAGAACCACTGCGATTGTGCTTCCAGCTCACATGGTTAAGCACCTTAGTGGAGAAAGCCGAAAACTGACTGTCACAATAAGCGTAAACTGGTCAGCGATCCGATGACTATGACGGGCCATTCATAACATTGGCCGAAGTGTTTACGGCTTGACCTCGACTGTCGCCGAACACTACCGGGGGCTATTAACTGGCCACCCAAACTAAATCCTCGATATTTTGCTCTTACATTCGAGCTGAGGTTTCATGATCATGCTTAGCATGACAACCCAAAGAAAGGAACCGATAGCGGGACTATTTTCTTTGGAATACATTTCTTCTGTTAAACAGTAATATAACATATCTCTCTGCGTACCTTTGTTTATAAAACCGTGTGGCCAGATTGCCTTGTTTGTCGTAAATCTTTGCCCTCATAAAGGCTTTATAAAGTAGGACAAACACTCCTCGACTATTGGCCAAGGAGGTGGAAGCCGATGGTCGGTCAACAAAGTTTTGTACAATGCGGATCCGAGCATTAATGACGTAAAGTACTTGGATACATAGAGTCATTACACATAATTTGTGATTTTACTATAGATATTGATCCTTAATTCGGCCACCCGTGCCTGCATTAAGGCTCAGGGGCTACTGGGCTTCGGGCTTATTATTTACAAATATTAAAGGGGCACATCGATCCCCTGATCTGGTGTTGCCACCCGACCAGTGTCTCGGGGGCTACTGCATTGCTTGTCCAATGCACAAAATTTTATGTGCAATATAGTTTCCGAGGAGATTTTGATCCTCAGGTTGGTCGGTCGCACCCAACCTGAGTCTTGAGGACTGAGCACGCCGCTTTTGTGTCCCGAAGTATTCTGCCGAGCTAGGACTTGATCCTCAGGCCGATTTTGCAAATCAACCTGAGTCTCAGTGGCTACTGGGATCAGTGGTCTTATGTCATCCTTCATGTGCATCTCGGGTTTTAGATCGATACACACCTTGAGGGCTACTGGCTATATATCTCGGCAGAGAATAAATTGCACCAATAAAAAATATTGACAAAAAATCGGCCCATAGTCGGGGTGGTGCATCACCTCGGAAGCAGTCCGGCATAAAGCTCGGGCGCTAGTGGCTGGCTCCATAGAGGGCATTTCCGGCATTAAGCTCGGCTAAACTCCTTCAACTTTTTTGAACGAAGGTGATATGACACCTCGGATATAGTCCGGCATTGGAGCCTGGACACAGTCCGGCGTTGGAGCTCGGATATATTTTGGCGTTGGAGCTCGGATATACAGTCCGGCGTTGGAGCTCGGATACATTCCGGCGCTAGAGCTGGGAAGCGGTTCGGCGTTGGTGCTCGGCTGCAAAAGACACCTCGAATGCAGTCTGGCATTGGAGCTCGGACGCAAGAGGACCCTGCCTCCCGGGAACAACTTCAAACCCGAGGTGTGGCATAAAAATAAACAAGGCATTGATAAAGGCCGGAAACTTAAAGGGGCTCCTCGGATACCCGACGTGTAAACTCGTCGAATGCATTTCGGCGATCCTCAAGATCGAAGATAAAGAAGATTTGTTGAACCAGTTTTCAAGACCGGCAACCGAAGATGAAGAATAGTTCTGAAGAATCGAGGAGCGTCCCTAACTTGAAGACCGGTTCAGGGGGCTACTGACGGTGTCCTGGACTAGGGGGTACTCACCACGTCGTCTCCCGGTCTATTAGATTGGGCCGAGGACCCCCGTGGCCGTATACTCATGGGCCAGTTCCGACAGCTACCGCATACAAGGAAGATTCCACAAGACTTGGCGATCAAGACAAGGACTTCTCCCCACCGGCATATTCGGCTAGGACTCTTGTTATCCTAGGCCTCCGGTGCATTATATAAACCGAGGCCAGGCTAGTCGATAGAGAATCAACTCCATACACAACAATCATACCATAGGCTAGCTTCTAGGGTTTAGCCTCCTTGATCTCGTGGTAGATCTACTCTTGTACTACCCATATCATCAATATTAATCAAGCAGGAGTAGGGTATTACCTCCATCGAGAGGGCGCGAACCTGGGTAAAACAAAGTGTCCCCTGTCTCCTGTTACCATCTGGCCTAGACGCACAGTTCGGGACCCCCTACCCGAGATCCGCCGGTTTTGACACTGACAGACCCCAACTGGGCTCCACTACCGATCAACTAGAACGAAACAACACAAAGGACAAGATCTTCATCGAGCTCCTCCTTGAGCTTGGTTGCGTCACCTGCTCGGTAACATCGGCACCTGCAAACTGGTTTTGAAAGTATCTGTGAGTCACGGGGACTCATCAATCTCACACCCTCGCGATCAAGACTATTTAAGCTTATAGGTAAGGTAAAAGGTATGAGGTGGAGCTGCAGCAAGCGACTAGCATATATGGTGGCTAACATATGCAAATGAGAGCGAGAAGAGAAGGCAAAGCACGATCGAAAAACTATGATCAAGAAGTGATCCTAGAACAACCTACGTCAAGCATAACTCCAACACCGTGTTCACTTCTCGGACTCTGCCGAGAAGAGACCATCACGGTTACACGCGCGGTTGATGTATTTTAATTAAGGTCAACTTTAGGTTTTCTACAGCCGGACATTAAAAAATTCCCATCTGCCCATAACCGTGGGCACGGCTTTTGAAAGTTCAAATCCCTACAGGGGTGTCCCAACTTAGCCCATCACAAGCTCTCACAGTCAACGAAGGATAATCCTTCTCCCAAGACAATCCGATTAGGCTCGGCATCTAGGTTACAAGACATCCTCGACAATGGTAAAACAAGTCCAGCAACACCGCCCGAATGTGCCGAAAAATCCCGATAGGAGCTGCACATATCTCGTTCTCAGGGCACACTCAGATGAGCTCTCCATACAACTAAAACCAAACCTCGAGTTTCCCTGAGGGGGCGCTGCACAGGGCTCTAGTTTGGACCAACACTCAGAGGAGCACTGGCCCGGGGGGGTTAAAATAAAGATGACCCTTGAGTCTGCATAACCCAAGGGAAAGAAAAGGCTAGGTCGCGAATGGTAAAACCAATGTTGGGCATTGCTGGAGGAGTTTTATTCAAGGCGAACTGTCAAGGGGTTCCCATTATAACCCAACCGCGTAAGGAACGCAAAATCCGGGAACATAACACCGATATGACGGAAACTAGGGCGGCAAGAGTGGAACAAAACACCAGGCATAAGGACGAGCCTTCCACCCTTTACCAAGTATATAGATGCATTAATTAAATAAGAGATATTGTGATATCCCATCAAAATATCCATGTTCCGACATGGAATAGGCTCCAATCTTCCCCTGCAACTAACAACGCTATAAGAGGGGTTGAGCAAAGCGGTAACATAGCCAAACAACGGTTTGCTAGGACATGGTGGGTTAGAGGCTTGGCTCAACAATATGGGAGGCATGATAAGCAAGTGGTAGGTATCGCAGCATAGGCATAGCAAAAGAGCGAGCATCTAGCAAGCAAAAATAGAAGTGATTTCGAGGGTATGGTCATCTTGCAAAGACATGAAAGAAGAAGGAAGTGAGAGGGAAGGAGAAGGTGATGAAGCAAGATTCATGCATGGAACATGCAACAACCTAATATGTATGAAAAACACCCAATGCACATGATGACATGATGAAATGCAACATGATGCAATGACTAATGCAAAGAACCAAACAAATCACACGACGAAACCCGGAAACCCTGGAAGGCATCTGAAGCTTCGGTCTTGGGGCGTCACAACACTCCACCACTACGGGAGGATCTCGTCCCGAGATCTAGGATGGTACTGGAGGGACAACAGAAGAGAAAGAGAAGAGGTAAACCTAGTTGCTTCTTTGACAAACGAGTGAAACCAAAGAACCTTGAAAAGTTAAACCATTTCGAGAAAAGGATACAACGGAGATGATCGAAGTTGAAAACACTTTGTCAGAAAAGAGGAATAAGGAAGAACAAATTCAGGCAGCACTCCGGTTGAAAAGAGATGCAAGGCTTGATAAGGCGAAAAGAACTTGAGCAAAAGGGCACAACACTCCGGTTTAATGGATAATCATGAAAAGAACACGATCCTGACAAAACAAGAAGATGGGTTGAAGAGAGCAACATCACAATGCCTCCGGAAGAAAGAAATAGAAGATAGATAATTGAAAAAAAAGAATGGAGAAGAAAATGCCAACTTCTGCCACAAAAGAGCTTGAGAAGGCATCCTTAGGAGAAGGGTCGAACGGAGTTGTTGGAACACCAACAACGAAAAGAATAAAATTTATATGGTCTTATGGAATACATCTCAAATTATGAGGTGATAATCAGCCACTTACGGGAAAAAGAATTGGATAGATATGAACGAAGAGACAAGAAACTTATCTCACCGGGATGGAAAATGAAGAACTTGGGTCATTTATGGGCACCATAAATAGCAACAATCCTTGGGGAAAGCTTCAGGTGAAATATAACCCAAGAATACTTCAATGAAGAGATTGATGGATTTAAGATATCTCATTCTTGATAACTTGTGAATCATGAAACATGAAGGAAAAATTATCGAAAATGACATAACACCACCACAAAAGATAAGATAGAAAGAATTGCACTCCGGATTGCAAGATGAAGAATGCTTGAGCTCCTTAGAAAACAATATCGATGAACACTTCAAGAAGGAAATAAATCCTTGATGAACCATAATGTAGAACCTTGATGAAGAACTCCGGTAACAAAAGGATGATCAAACGGAAGGAAAGAGAAGTTGAAAACGCAAGGTGAAAACTTGTAATGATTTAGATGGATCTCCGTGACGAGATAATTGAGAGAACTTGGAACTCCGGGAAAATAAAGATGAACAAATGGAAACAAGAATTTGATGAGCCTCCGAAAAAGGTAATTTAGATCACTCAATGAAACAAGAATAAGAATTACATTATGCTTATCCTTCACCAATTAAATTGATGACAAACAATGTATTTGGCATACTACTTATTCTCGTAGAAAGGATTAAGATAGATATAGCGCAAACTTGAGAAGGTCTTCAACGAATCACCGGTAGGATTGAAAACAACGAATAAATTGATATGGTAACAGCGGAAGAGAATCCTGGAAGAACCACCGTAAGAATTGAACAACGAATGAAGTAAAAGGATGAATCACCGGTAAGAATTAGCAAATGAACGAAGATGTTTGAGAGAATTTAGATCCATGAGAGTGAAGAGATCACGAGCTGATTAGAGGATATTTGAACGATGCACCGGTAAGATTTAGAGAAAGAAAGCTGAAAGCTGAGAATGAAAAACCCTGAAATGATGGACCCCGGATAATCAAACTGAGAAGACTCTTGAATTGCTCCGGATAGGTGAAAAGAATTCCCACAATCGCAAATAATTATGAGAGGATGGAAACAAGCTATAATCATGAATCTTGAAGAGAATGGAGCAAGATTGAAGAGAAATTCTTCTTCGGTCTTCAAATGTTGAGAAAACCAATGAGAACACCACCATGAATTGTTGAAATACTCCGGGATGAAAATTTGAAAGGTTGAACCGATGATGAAAAGAATTTGATAGATCTTGGAGAAAGACATTTGACTGATGACAGTTCATTCTTATGTCAAACTTCGAAAAGAATTTGGGAGTAACTCCGGGAAAAATTAGAAGAGTCAGGTAAGATCCTAGGAAAAGACCTATGGGTTAGGGCCCACTCAAAAGAAACACCGTAGAACGATTTAAAAGAGAGAATGCACCGGTAAGATTAAATGGCTTGAAAGAGATAACATCCTCGAAAGAGTTTGAACGAATGCAGAGTGGAAACACGAATATCTGAGATATCTTGAGCACTCCAGAACAATTGAATAGAGAGAAGTGGATGAATATGAGGAGCACCGGCAAGAGAAAGTATTGAAATACAGAAAAGAATATGATCAATACCGAAATCTTGAATTGAATCCACTAGAGAAGAAAGAGAATGAATAATGATGAACTTGAGGCTCCGTTAGGATCTTCATGAGAATCACCGAATAAGAACATGAAGGAAAAAGAATGGAGAGACTTCCATCAATAAAATGGATACTCGAAAAAAGGAATACGAGTCCTTAAAGAAAAAGGGGTGGGAGCGCGGGAAAACAAAGGCAACTTGGGAAGGATGAAACAAACACCGTTGAGAAAGCTGAGATTGAATCTTGCGGATGTTGAAAATGGACGGATCCGCTTGAAGAGAAGCACACCGGTTGAAAAGGATTGGCAAGACAATCTCGATGATCAAGAAGGATTAGGATTCACATAGGAATATGAGAACACCACTTCGACAAGGGATGGAATCAACATTTGACTTCGAAGCAACTCGAATACCACAACTCAAAACAAAACAAAGGATTGGCTTGCAGAATAAGCTGGAACAAACATATGATAGAGATTTCGTCCGAAGTTTTCATGGTGGGGCCTACACGGGCTCGATCGTACATCACCATCATGTACAAGGCAGTGCACATGACATACGAAGTGTCCCCGAGTCGGCATAGCCAAGGACTCTTTAAGACACAATGAGACCACTGCAAAACCAACCGTGAATAGACGGACCACTAGACATCGAACCCTAATTTCATATCATACATCTGTCGGAAAGATATCCTAAGAGCTACTTGAATTCCCACTTATAAACTCCCGACATTTTCCAGTTATGCAATCAGGTGTTGGCAATACAGGGGAAGCATAATATCTCACCCAAAGCTAGCAAATCGTACATCCAGCTGTATCCATCCTTCAACACATAACCAAGAAACCTTCGGAAATCGTTTACCTCAACCTTCAAAAAGCATCCGTTATACGAGTTATGGCAATCTCCCGAACTCCCACCCCAGTACTGGGTGGCGTCGAGGTTATCTCACCAACAACAGCATAAAAGAGATTTTTGATGTCGGCGAAACTAAACTCAGGTATTCCAGAACTGCAACGATAAAATTGTGATGACAACACCTCGGAGCTCAACTCCCCGGGAGACTGCCACAACCCCTAAATGACATGAGGCACCAAGAACAATGTTCTCATCACAAAACCATCAAAACAATTCCAAGATACCCGCGTGATCCTAAATTTTTTTAGTGAAATTTGAGAAGAGAAGAGTCAAAACTCTACGTCAGGATGCCTCACCAGAGCGACGAAGGGACTGAGGAGTAAAAAGAATTCCTAACTCTCCGATATATATAATCCTAAATGACTCAAAACATTTCTAGACTCAATAACGCCAACGATTCGATCAAGCAGGGGGCTCCTAAGGTCGGGGAAGGCTCTGATTACCAACTTGTAACGCCCTCGATGCGGCTATATCTCCCACGTGTCGAAGCACGACTTAGAGGCATAACCGCATTGAAATCAATGTCGCAAGTGAGGTAATCTTCGCAAACAACCCATATAATACAATAAGGGAAAAGATACATAGTTGGCTTACAATTGCCACTTCACACAATTACTGTAACACCCCGAATATGATTTTCCCAATATGTACTACAACTCTTGCCGTTTCCGGCGTTAAGTTATTTTATTTTCTCGGGTTCGGGTTTTTGTCTCCGTGTGTTGTTGTTTTTGTCATGCATCTCATATCATGTCATCATGTGCATTGCATTTGCATACGTGTTCATCTCATGCATCCGAGCATTTTCCCCGTTGTCCGTTTTGCATTCCGGCGTTCCGTTCTCCTCCGGTGGTCATTTCTACCTTTCTTTCGTGTGTGCGGATTAAACATTTCCGGATTGGACCGAGACTTGCCAAGCGGCCTTGGTTTACTACCGGTAGACCGCCTGTCAAGTTTCGTACCATTTGGACTTCGTTTGATGCTCCAACGGTTAACCGAGGGACCGAAAAGGCCTCGTGTGTGTTGCAGCCCAACACCCCTTCAATTTGGCCCAACACTCACCAAAACCTTCTCCATCATCTAGAGCGTTCGATCATGATCGCGTGGACGAAAACCGCACCTCATTTGGACTCTCCTAGCTCCCTCAATGCCTATATAAAGACCCCTCCTCGAAAATCCCGGATCCCCTCCATCCCTAACCCTAGATCCACCCTTCGCGCCGCACCAGACACGTCCGGTCCGGCCGGACAAGTCCGCCACCCCACCTCCGTGCCAATTCGCGCCTGCCACGTGGCATCCCGCCGATCCCCGCGGCCGGCCCTCCCCGCCGCCTGACCGGGCCCCGCGTCCCTCCGCCTACCGCGCTCGCCGCACCACCGTCCGCCTCGCCGTGCCGCTTCTTTGCCGCCAGCCGCCGTCACCGTCCGGTGACTCCGCCTCGCGCCGGCAGCCCGCGCCCCGTCGCCCGGCCGTCCCCGCCGCCCGTTCGTCGCCGCCTCTACGTCCTTCCTCACCGTCGATCGCGCCAGGTGCCGACTCCGGCCGCTGTGCTCCACCTCCCGGCCAGATCCACCAACTCCGCAGAACTTCGTGCTCTTCTCCGGCGAGATCCGCGCCTTGCTACAGTAACTCCGGCCGGATCTGGATCTGGAACCTCTCGGGTTGACTTTTTCCCTTCGAACCCTAATCTTTTTGCATATTTCATCGCATCGTAACTCCTGATCCGTAACTCCGTTTTGGGCATTTAGCATATCAAAATGTTCGCCTCAGAGAGAACATCATTTCATCTCATTGCATCATTTTCATTTGAGTGATGCCCGAAATGCTGTTGGAAGAGTGTTATTTGAGATAATTGTCAGATCTGCTGCTCCATTTAGATATTTGTCATTTTTTCCATGATTATTGTGTGCATGATATGCCCCTGAGCTCTACATGAGTTTTGTTATATGTTTTGCCATCTATCCATAGGTGCAAACCATCTATTTTTGTGATGTGTGTGGTGACTAGCACAAGCTTGCAAAGTGGAGCATTCGTTAATGCTGATTTCAGGGACTTAGCATTTCCACTAAGTCCTTGATCTGCTTATCTCATTATGCCATATGTTCTTGTTGTTTCCTAGTGATCCGTGCCTCTTTTGAGGATGACCAGTAAGGATGTTTTATTAATCTTGTAGTGCTCTATCCATCCATGTCTTTGTTTGCAATTATGGAGCACCCTAGCTTGAGTCAATCAAGCTCTACTTTTGCCATTTCGTGAATCTGGGCAGATTGTCTACTTGTTAGCGATTTTGCCGAGGATGTTGTAGTTGATCCGTGCATGCTATGTTATTGTTCTTGCCATGTCTAGCTTGTATTTTGTGTTTTCTTGATGGGTGTATGCTTAGATTGTCATGACATGCTCTGTTGGGAGTGCATCGAGCTCGTAAACATGCCTACTTGATATCTGCTTCAGCATGCTCCAGTTTTCACTAAGTCTGTGATCTGATTATGTTTTTGCCATGTTCACATGCTTGCAAACATATTTTCTGATCCCTTTTGGCTCAATGTCACTAAGGGACTTTTGTTAAGCTCTTTGAGTAGCTCCATGCCATGCTCTAATTTGCCATGTTCAGGTCCCGTAGCATATAGTTTTCATGCTCCAAAGTGGGCTACCTGATCAAAAATTCCAGACAAGTGTTAATTTCACTAAATCTGAAATCTGTTTACCAAATGCATTTTTGCCATGCTTGTTTGAACCTGTTAATGGATGAATTGGCCGTATCTCAGTGCTAGTCTTTTGTTAAGCATCATGAGTGGATCCCTGCCATGTATTTTGATGCCATGTTTGAGTGTTGTAGCATGTTCTTCTTATTGCATTTAGTTGGCTACTTGCTGTAAATCGCAGAAAGTGGTCATATTTGAATTGCTTGCCATTCCCAAACCGTAACTCCGATTCCGGTGTTCTTTATATCGTTTTCAAGCGATTTATTCTCATCTTTACAGTGGCACACTTGGATTTCCAAGTTGAGGCCAGGTTCATGCATTCCTTGTCAAATCTTGCATATGCATCCCATATTGCATCCTGCATAGCATACCATGTTTGCATCATGTTGTTTGAGTTTGCACGTGGTTGATTGTGTCCTTGTTGCTTCTTTGTCTTGTTTGGGTAGAGCCGGGAGACGGGTTCGCTAACGAGGAGCCCGTTGAGTTTGGTTTCGAGGATCCAGTCAACTCTGACAACTTTGCAGGCAAGATGATCATACCCTCGAAATCACTACTATCTTTGCTTTGCTAGATGCTCGCTCTTTTGCTATGCCTATGCTATGATGCCTACCACTTGCTTATCATGCCTCCCAATTTGCCATGTCAAACCTCTAACCCACCATGTCCTAGCAAACCGTTGATTGGCTATGTTACCGCTTTGCTCAGCCCCTCTTATAGCGTTGCTAGATGGAGGTGAAGATTGGAGACCGTTCCGTGTTGGAACATTATTTACTTGTTGGGATATCATTATATGGCCATGTTATCTTAATGCATCTATATACTTGGTAAAGGGTGGAAGGCTCGGCCTCTCGCCTGGTGTTTTGTTCCACTCTTGCCGCCCTAGTTTTCGTCATATCGGTGTTATGTTCCCGGATTTTTGAGTTCCTTACGCGGTTGGGTGATAATGGGAACCCCTTGATAGTTTGCCTTGATTAAAGCTTTTCCAGCAATGCCCAACCTTGGTTTTACCTTTTGCCACCTAGCCTCTTTTTCCCTTGGGTTTCCGGAGCCCGAGGGTCATCTTATTTAAACCCCCCCTGGCCAGTGCTCCTCTGAGTGTTGGTCCAACCGAGCGATGTCCGGGGATACCAGGGGCAACTCTGGGCTGGCCTACCCGACGTCTGGCTCATCTGAGTGTGCCCTGAGAACGAGATATGTGCAGCTCCTATCGGGATTTGTTGGCACATTCGGGCGGTGTTGCTGGATTTGTTTTAACTTGTCGAAGTGTCTTGAAGAACCGGGATACCGAGTCTGATCGGAACGTCTCGGGAGAAGGTCTATTCCTTCGTTGACTGTGAGAGCTTGTCATGGGCTAAGTTGGGACTCCCCTGCAGGGATTTGAACTTTCGAAAGCCGTGCCCGCGGTTATGGGCAGATGGAAATTTGTTAATGTCCGGTTGTAGATAACTTGAACCTTAACTTAATTAAAATGAATCAACCGTGTGAGTTACCGTGATGGTCTCTTCTCGGCGGAGCCCGGGAAGTGAACACGGTGTTGGAGTAATGCTTGCCGCAGGATGTCCTCTAGTTATCCGTTCGCGCTTTGCCTTCTCTTCTCGCTCTCTTTTGCGAACAGGTTAGCCACCATATATGCTAGTCGCTTACTGCAGCTCCTCATACTTTACCTTGCCTTACCTATAAGCTTAAATAGTCTTGATCACGAGGGTGCGAGACTGGTGAGTCCCTGTGGCTCACAAATTACTTCCAAACCAGATGCAGGGCCTGATGATTCCGTTCCAGATGACGCGCCTGAGCTCAAGTGGGAGTTCGACGAGGACTCATGCCATTACTATGTGTCTTTCCCTGATGATCAGTAGTGGTGCCCAGTTGGGGTGATCGGGACCGTGTCGCTTGTTGGGTTTATCTTTTATTTTGGCGCCGTAGTCGGGCCATGAGTGTTTGATTGATGTAATGCTATTTATGTACTTTGATTGACGTGGCGAGTGTAAGCCAACTATGTATCTCCCCTTTTATTATCTATATTACATGGGATGTTGTGAAGATTGGCTAACTTGCGACATTGCTTTCAATGCGGTTATGTCTCTAAGTCGTGCCTCGACACGTGGGAGCTATAGCCGCATTGAGGGCGTTATAAGTTGGTAATCAGAGCCTTCCCGACCTTAGGAGCCCCCATTACTCGATCGTTTTTAGCAGCCGTTGTTGAGTCTAGAAAAAATGTTTTGAGTCATTTAGGAATTATATATCGGAGAGTTTAGGAATTCTTTTTACTCCCCAGTCTCCTCATCGCTCTGGTAAGGCAGCCTGACGTAGAGTTTTGACTCTTCTCTTCTTAAATTTCACTAAAAAAAATTTAGGATCACGCGGGTATCTTGGAATCGTTCTGATGGTTTTGTGACGAGAACATTGTGCTTGGTGCCTCCTGTCTTTAGGGGTTGTGGCAGTGTCCCGGGGAGTTGAGCTCCGAGGTGTTGTCGTCACAATTTTATCGTTGCAGTTCTGGAATACCTGAGTTTAGTATGCCGACATCGAAAATCTCTTTTATGCAGTTCGTTGGTGAGATAACCTCGACACCACCCAGTACTGGGGCGGGAGTTCGGGAGTATCGCCATAACTTGTATAACGGATGCTTTTCGAAGGTTGAGGTAGATGGTTTCCGAAGTTTTTCTCGGTTATGTGTTGAAGGATGGATAAAGCTGGATGTAGGAATTGCTAGATTTGGGTGATATATTATGCTTCCCATGTATCCCCAACACCTGATTGCATAACCGGAAAGGTTCGGGAGTTTCATAGGTGGGAATTCTTGTAGCTCTAGTTCTTCTTCCACGGATATTTGGTTTGAGATTGGGATTTCTTACCGAGTATTCGTTCTTGATCCGTACCTTGTTGATTTATTTCTCTACCTAAACTCTAAGTGGCTTCTCAATTTATGGATATGTGACCATTTCAAGTGGAATGCATTCGTTCTTATGTTCGGATGTGAAGACTATATGTTGCAATTTCATCCCATTTGATTCAGCTTCATTTTATCTGTCATTGTGCTAACGGTTGTCACCCTCTTCAGGATGGCTCCCGCTAAGAGCACCAGTCAGAATCAGAATCAAGATCGCCACCACCACCTTCTCCTCCGGAGGCATGGCAAGCTGTGATGGCCACAACCAATGAAAACACACAGTTGATCATGCAAATTCTTCAAGAGTGCAATCAAGCGAACCAAGGCAACCAAGGAAACAATCAGAATCACTTTGCTACACTCAACCAGTTCCTTGCTAACGGGCCAAAGACTTTCAACAATTGTGTTGAGGCAACTGATGCTGACGATTGGCTCATGGATCTGTGCAAGCATTTCGAGTGCAGTAATGTCAGGCCTGAGGACTTCGTCAAGTTCGCTTCCTTCCAACTCAAAGACCAAGCTGCAGAATGGTTCCAGCAGTACAAGGATTCCAGAGGAGGCCGTGTGATTACCTGGGATGAATTCCGTCAAGAATTCAAAGCTCATCATATTCCTCAGAGCGTGGTTGAGAGCAAGCGTGAGGAATTCCGCAACCTGAAGCAAGGCTCTTTGTTTGTCTATGACTACAACAAGTTGTTTCAGAAGCTCGCCCGCTTTGCTAAGCAGGACGTCCCTGACGAGAAGAGCATGATATACCAGTTCAGGGGTGGTCTCAGAGAAGAAATCCAGCTAGCTCTTGTTCTCTTTGAGCCCTTGAGGTACGATGAGTTCTACAATATGGCATTGAAGCAAGAGGCCGCTCAACTGAGGTCTGATGCTTCCAAGAAGTGAGTCAGAGATGCTACTCCTTCTTCCTCTACTCAAGTGGCCAAGCAGCAGAAGTATTGGCTTCCTCCTCCTCCGTTCCGTCAGCCGTATCAGCAAAAGAGAAAAGGTGGCAGTGGATATTCCCACCCACCCAACCCTGGCTTTCAGAACAAGACTTCGTCTCAAGCTCCAAGATCGAGTGCTCCGTATCACCATCCGCTTTCAGAGGTCACGTGCAACAAGTGCCAACAGAAGGGTCATTATGCCAACAAATGCTTCAATCAGAGGCGTCTTCCTCCTCCTCCTCCTGTGAGATCGGCAAGTACAGCTATGGTCAAGCATAACACCATGTCCGCCAAGGTCAACTTGATGAATGCAGCTCAGGCAGAGGACTCGCCAGATGTCATCGTGGGTAACCTTCCTGTTAACGATATTCCTGCAAAAGTTCTTTTTGACACTGGTGCATCGCATTGTTTCATCTCGAGACCATTTGTTTCTAAGCATGAGTTGCCTTTACAAGATTTGCCTAGACAGTTATCTGTTGTTTCTCCGGGTAAATTCATGAATGCAAGCACTATGGCCCCGGATATTACTATCACGTTGGGTGACTACAAGTTCCTTTCTTCTCCGGTGGTTCTTGGTAACTCGGATATTGATGTTATTCTCGGAATGGATTGGCTTTCTAAGCACAAGGTGCATCTTGATTGTGCAGCCAAGCAGATTCAATTGACTCATTCGTTTGAGGATGTAATTGTCTTTGCCGCTCGTGATGATACCATCCGTCTATTTTCTCTCAATGAGAAGGGTGAACTGGATGCTATCTCGCAAATTCCAGTCGTTTGTGAATATCAAGATGTCTTTCCAAAAGAGCTTCCAGGAATGCCTCCGCACCGGCCAGTTGAATTCGTCATTGATCTTGAGCCCGGCACGGAACCTGTGTGCAAGCGTCCTTACAAGCTCGGACCTGAAGAGTTGAAGGAGCTGAAGAAGCAACTCGATGTTCAAGAGAGAATGGGTCTCATCCGGCCTAGTTCTTCTCTGTGGGGTTGTGGTGTTCTTTTTGTGAATAAGAAGGTTGGAACGGACCGACTTTGTGTTGATTACCGTCCATTGAACAAGAAGACCATCAAGAACAAATACCCACTTCCCAACATCAACGAGCTGTTCGAACAACTCAAAGGTGCCCAAGTATTCTCCAAGCTTGATCTCCGTATGGGTTATCATCAGATTCGAATCCGTGAGCAAGATATTCCCAAGACGGCTTTCAGGACAAGCTTTGGTTCATATGAATACACTGTCATGTCTTTTGGCCTCGTCAACGCTCCTCCGACTTTCTCTCGCATGATGAACTTCATCTTCAACGCCTATACCAATGACTTTGTTTTGGTCTATCTCGACGACATTCTGGTCTTTTCGAAGAATAAGGAAGATCATGCCCAGCACTTGCGTTTGGTACTCGATAAGCTGAGGGAACACAAGTTCTACACCAAGTTCTCCAAGTGCGAATTTTGGCTCGATGAGGTCCTTTATCTTGGTCATATCATCTCGGCCAAGGGCACTGCGGTGAATCCTGAGAAGGTGTCTGCAATTGTGAATTGGGAACCACCTTAGAACATGAAGCAACTCCGTAGCTTCCTCGGTCTCGCAAGCTACTGTTGAAGATTCGTTGAAAACTTTTCTAAGATCGCGAAGCCTCTCTCCAATCTTCTCCAGAAGCACGTCAAGTACGTTTGGTCTCCGGAGTGTGACATTGCTTTCAACACTTTGAAAGAGAAATTGGTCACTGCTCCAGTTCTGACTCCGCCTGATGAATCCAAGCCGTAGGAGGTCTTTTGTGATGCCTCTCTCCAAGGTCTTGGCGCAGTGTTGATGCAAGAGAAGAAAGTTGTGGCTTATACCTCTCGCCAGTTGAAGCCCAACGAGAAGAACTACCCCACTCATGATCTCGAGTTGGCGGCAGTAGTGCATGCTCTTTTGACTTGGAGACATCTCTTATTGGGAAGAAAAGTGGACATCTTCACTGACCACAAGAGTCTCAAGTACATCTTCACTCAGCCTAATCTCAACCTCAGGCAAAGTCGATGGCTCGAAATGATTCAAGAGTATAATCCGAGTATCGAGTATACTCCAGGTAAGGCCAATGTGATTGCTGACGCATTGAGCAGGAAGGCTTATTGCAACAGCCTGATTCTCAAGCCTTATCAACCCGAGCTTTGTGAAGCTTTCCGCAAACTTAATCTGCAAGTTGTTCCTCAAGGTTTCCTCGCCAACCTTCAAGTCTCTCCTACCTTGGAAGACTAGATTCGCCAAGCCCAGCTTCTGGATGCTATGATGAAGAAGGTGAAGATTGGGATTCCCAAGAGTCAACCCAAGTACAAGTGCTACCGCCTTGATGACAAGGATACTCTCTTCTTCGAGGATCGTATTTTTGTGCCCAAAGGTGACCTTCGTAAAGTGATCATGAACGAGGCTCACAATTCTCTCCTCTCCATCCACCCTGGGAGCACGAAGATGTATCAGGACCTTAAGCAGGCTTATTGGTGGACTCGAATGAAGCGCCGAGATTGCTCAATTCGTGAATGAATGTGATGTCTGCAGAAGAGTGAAGGCAGAACACCAAAGGCCAGCGGGTCTCCTCCAACCTCTTGCCATTCCAGAATGGAAGTTTGACCACATTGAGATGGACTTCGTGACTGGTTTTCCAAATTCCAAGCGTGACAATGATGCTATATTCGTTGTCATCGACAAACTCACTAAAGTGGCTCACTTTCTGCCTATCAAAGAGTCAATCACTGCAGCTCAATTGGCGGAGCTCTATACCTCTTGAATTGTCTCTCTGCACGGTATTCCACAAGTGATCTCTTCAGACCATGGCAACATCTTTACCTCCAAGTTTTGGGATTCTTTTCAGAAGGCCATTGGCACCAACATCCGCTTCAGCACAGCTTTCCATCCTCAAACTAGCGGTCAAGTCGAGCGTGTCAATCAGATTCTTGAAGATATGCTCAGGGCTTGTGTGATCTCCTTCGGCATGAAGTGGGAGGATTGGCTTCCTTATGTTGAATTCTCCTACAACAACAGTTTTCAAGCAAGTTCGGGCAAGGCCCCATTTGAAATTCTGTATGGCAGGAAGTGCCGTACCCCTCTCAACTGGTCTGAAACCGGCGAACGTCAGCTTTTGGGTAATGACTTAATCACAGAGGCAGAGGAAATGTGCAAAGTCATTCGAGATAACCTCAAAGCAGCCCAATCCCGCCAGAAGAGCTACTATGATAGTAAGCACCGTGATTTGGCTTTCAAGATCGGAGATCATGTTTACCTCCGCATCTCTCCAATGAAAGGTACTCGTCGCTTCGGTATCAAAGGGAAGCTTGCCCCTAGATACGTGGGACCTTTCAAGATTGTCAGCAAGAGAGGCGATCTCGCCTATCAACTGGAACTTCCTTCAAACTTTGCAAATGTGCATGACGTGTTCCATGTCTCTCAGATCCGAAAGTGCTTCAAGACTCCTGACCGCACCGTCAACTTCGAGGACATTGAGCTCCAAGAAGATCTCTCTAATCGTGAGCACCCCGTTGCTATTCTTGAAGAGACTGAACGCAAGACTCGCAACAAGTCAATCAAATTCCTCAAAGTCAAGTGGTCACACCATTCCGACCGTGAAGCTACCTGGGAACGCGAGGATCACCTCCGTTCTGAATACCCGGCGTTCTTTCAGTCCTAGATCTCGGGACGAGATCCTTTCATAGTGTTGGAGTGTTGTAACACCCCGGATATGATTTTCCCAATATGTACTACAACTCTTGCCGTTTCCGGCATTAAGTTATTTTATTTTCTCAGGTTCGGGTTTTTGTCTCCGTGTGTTGTTGTCGTTGTCATGCATCTCATATCATGTCATCATGTGCATTGCATTTGCATACGTGTTCATCTCATGCTTCCGAGCATTTTCCCCGTTGTCCGTTTTGCATTCCGGCGTTCCGTTCTCCTCCGGTGGTCATTTCTACCTTTCTTTCGTGTGTGGGGATTAAACATTTCCGGATTGGACCGAGACTTGCCAAGCGGCCTTGGTTTACTACCGGTAGACCGCCTGTCAAGTTTCGTACCATTTGGACTTCGTTTGATGCTCCAACGGTTAACCGAGGGACCGAAAAGGCCTCGTGTGTGTTGCAGCCCAACACCCCTTCAATTTGGCCCAAAACCCACCAAAGCCTTCTCCATCATCTAGAGCGTTCGATCATGATCGCGTGGTCGAAAATCGCACCTCATTTGGACTATCCTAGCTCCCTCAATGCCTATATAAAGACCCCTCCTCGAAAATCCCGGATCCCCTCCATCCCTAACCCTAGATCCACCCCTCGCGCCGCACCGGACACGTCCGGTCCGGCCGGACATGTCCGCCACCCCACCTCTGCGCCAATCCGCGCCTGCCACGTGGCATCCCGCCGATCCCCGCCGCCGCGGCCCGCAGAAGCCCGTGGCCGGCCCTCCCCGCCGCCCGACCGGGCCCCGCGTCCCGCCGCCTACCGCGCTCGCCGCGCCACCGTCCGCCTCGCCGTGCCGCTTCTTCGCCGCCAGCCGTCATCGCCGTCCGGCGCCTCCGCCTCGCGCCGGCAGCCCGCACCCCGTCGGCCGGCCATCCACGGCGCCCGTTCGTCGCCGCCTCTCCGTCCTTCCTCGCCGTCGACCGCGCCAGGTGCCGACTCCGGCCGCCGCGCTCCACCTCCCGGCCAGATACACCAACTCCGGCGAACTTCATGCTCTTCTCCGGCGAGATCCGCGCCTTGCTACAGTAACTCCGGCCGGATCTGGATCTGGAACCTCTCGGGTTGACTTTTTCCCTCCGAACTCTAATCTTTTTGCATATTTCATCGCATCGTAACTCCTCATCCGTAACTCCGTTTTGGGCATTTAGCATATCAAAATGTTTGCCTCAGAGAGCACATCATTTCATCTCAGTGCATCATTTTCATTTGAGTTCATCTTGATGCCCGGAATGCTGTTGGAAGAGTGCTATTTGAGATAATTGTCAGATCTGCTGCTCCATTTAGATATTTGTCATTTTTGCCATGATTATTGTGTGCATGATATGCCCTTGAGCTCTACATGATTTTTGTTATATATTTTGCCATCTATCCGGAGGTGCAACCCATGTATTTTTGTGATGTGTGTGGTGACTAGCACAAGCTTGCAAAGTGGAGCATTCGTTAATGCTGATTTCAGGGACTTAGCATTTCCACTAAGTCCTTGATCTGTTTATCTCATTATGCCATATGTTCTTGTTGTTTCCTAGTGATCCGTGCCTCTTTTGAGGATGACCAGTAAGGATGTTTTGTTAATCTTGTAGTTCTCTATCCATCCATGTCTTTGTTTGCAATTATGGAGCACCCTAGCTTGAGTCAATCAAGCTCTACTTTTGCCATTTCGTGAATCTGGGCAGATTGTCTACTTGTTAGCGATTTTGCCGAGGATGTTGTAGTTGATCCGTGCATGCTATGTTATTGTTCTTGCCATGTCTAGCTTGTATTTTGTGTTTTCTTGATGGGTGTATGCTTAGATTGTCATGACATGCTCTGTTGGGAGGGCATCGAGCTCGTAAACATGCCTACTTGATATCTGCTTCAGCATGCTCTAGTTTTCACTAAGTCTGTGATCTGATTATGTTTTTTGCCATCTTCACATGCTTGCAAACGTATTTTCTGATCCCTTTTGGCTCAAGGTCACTAAGGGACTTTATTTAAGCTATTTGAGTAGCTCCATGCCATGCTTTAATTTGCCATGTTCAGGTCCCGTAGCATATAGTTTTCATGCTCCAAAGCGGGCTACCTGATCGGAAATTCCAGACAAGTGTTAATTTCACTAAGTCTGAAATCTGTTTACCAAATGCATTTTTGCCATGCTTGTTTGAAGCTGTTAATGGATGAATTGGCCGTATCTAAGTGCTAGTATTTTGTTAAGCATCATGAGTGGATCCCTGCCATGTATTTTGATGCCATGTTTGAGTGCTGTAGCATGTTCTTCTTGTTGCATTTAGTTGGCTACTTGCTGTAAATCGCAGAACGTGGTCATATTTGAATTGCTTGCCATTCCCAAACCGTAACTCCGATTCCGGCGTTCTTTATATCGTTTTCAAGCGATTTCTTCTCATATTTCCAGTGGCACACTTGGATTTCCGAGTTGAGGCCAGGTTCATGCATTCCTTGTTAAATCTTGCATATGCATCCCATATTGCATCCCGCATAACATACCATGTTTGCATCATGTTGTTTGAGTTTGCACGTGGTTGATTGTGTCCTTGTTGCTTGTTTTTCTTGTTTGGGTAGAGCCAGAAGACGAGTTCGCTAACGAGGAGCCCGTTAAGTTTGCTTTCGAGGATCCAGTCAAACAACTTTGCAGGCAAGATGATCATACCCTCGAAATCACTACTATCTTTGCTTTGCTAGATGCTCGCTCTTTTGCTATGCCTATGCTATGATGCCTACCACTTGCTTATCATGCCTCCCAATTTTCCATGTCAAACCTCTAACCCACCATGTCCTAGCAAACCATTGATTGGCTATGTTACTGCTTTGCTCAGCCCCTCTTATAGCATTGCTAGTTGCAGGTGAAGATTGGAGACCGTTCCTTGTTGGAACATTATTTACTTGTTGGGATATCATTATATGGCCATGTTATCTTAATGCATCTATATACTTGGTAAAGGGTGGAAGGCTCGGCCTCTCGCCTAGTGTTTTGTTTCACTCTTGCCGCCCTAGTTTCCGTCATATCGGTGTTATGTTCCTGGATTTTTGCGTTCCTTACGCGGTTGGGTGATAATGGGAACCCCTTGCTAGTTCGCCTTGATTAAAGCTTTTCCAGCAATGCCCAACCTTGGTTTTACCTTTTGCCACCTAGCCTCTTTTTCCCTTGGGTTTCCGGAGCCCGAGGGTCATCTTATTTAAACCCCCCACCCGGGCCTGTGCTCCTCTGAGTGTTGGTCCAACTGAGCGATGTCCGGGGCTACCAGAGGCAACTCTGGGCTGGCCTACCCGACGTCTGGCTCATCTGAGTGTGCCCTGAGAACGAGATATGTGCAGCTCCTATCGGGATTTGTCGGCACATTTGGGCGGTGTTGCTGGATTTGTTTTAACTTGTCGAAGTGTTTTGAAGAACCGGGATACCGAGTCTGATCGGAACGTCTCGGGAGAAGGTCTATTCCTTCGTTGACCATGAGAGCTTGTCATGGGCTAAGTTGGGACTCCCCTGCAGGGATTTGAACTTTTGAAAGCCGTGCCCGCGGTTATGGGCAGATGGGAATTTGTTAATGTCCGGTTGTAGATAACTTGAACCTTAACTTAATTAAAATGAATGAACCGTGTGAGTTACCGTGATGGTCTCTTCTCGGCGGAGCCCGGGAAGTGAACACGGTGTTGGAGTAATGCTTGCCGCAGGATGTCCTCTAGTTATCCGTTCGTGCTTTGCCTTCTCTTCTCGCTCTCTTTTGCGAACAGGTTAGCCACCATATATGCTAGTCGCTTGCCGCAGCTCCTCATACTTTACCTTGCCTTACCTATAAGCTTAAATAGTCTTGATAGCGAGGGTGCGAGATTGCTAAGTCCTTGTGGCTCACAGATTACATCCAAACCAGATGCAGGGCCTGATGATTCCATTCCAGATGACGCGCCTGAGCTCAAGTGGGAGTTCGACGAGGACTCACGCCGTTACTATGTGTCTTTCCCTGATGATCAGTAGTGGTGCCCAGTTGGGGTGATCGGGACCGTGTCGCTTGTTGGGTTTATCTTTTATTTTGGCGCCGTAGTCGGGCCATGAGTGTTTGATTGATGTAATGCTATTTATGTACTTTGATTGACGTGGCGAGTGTAAGCCAACTATGTATCTCCCCTTTTATTATCTATATTACATGGGATGTTGTGAAGATTGCCTAACTTGCGACATTGCTTTCAATGCGGTTATGTCTCTAAGTCGTTCCTCGACACGTGGGAGCTATAGCCGCATCGAGGGTGTTATAATTACATGAATAAAGCATTACATCAACCAGATACAATCAAGGTCTGACTACGGAACCAAAATGAAAGAAGACTACCCCAAAAGCTACACAGATCCTCGATCGACCCCAACGGGGCTCCACTACTGATCAACTAGAACGAAACAACACAAAGGACAAGATCTTCATCGAGCTCCTCCTTGAGCTTGGTTGCGTCACCTGCTCGGTAACATCGGCACCTGCAAAATGGTTTTGAAAGTGTTTGTGAGTCACGGGGACTCAGCAATCTCACACCCTCGCGATCAAGACTATTTAAGCTTATAGGTAAGGTAAAAGGTATGAGGTGGAGCTGCAGCAAGCGACTAGCATATATGGTGGCTAACATACGCAAATGAGAGCGAGAAAAGAAGGCAAAGCACGATCGAGAAACTATGATCAAGAAGTGATCCTAGAACAACCTACGTCAAGCATAACTCCAACACCATGTTCACTTCCCGGACTCCGCCGAGAAGAGACCATCACGGTTACACACACGGTTGATGTATTTTAATTAAGGTCAACTTTAGGTTTTCTAAAACCGGACATTAACAAATTCCCATGTGCCCATAACCGCGGGCATGCCTTTCAAAGTTCAAATCCCTGCAGGGGTGTCCCAACTTAGCCCATCACAAGCTCTCACGGTCAACGAAGGATATTCCTTCTCCCAAGACAATCCGATCAGGCTCGGCCTCCAGGTTACAAGACATCCTCGACAATGGTAAAACAAGTCCAGCAACACCGCCCGAATGTGTCGACAAACCCCGATAGGAGCTGCACATATCTCGTTCTTAGGGCACACTCAGATGAGCTCTCCATACAACTAAAACCAAACCTTGAGTTTCCCCGAGGGGGCGCTGCACAGGGCTCTAGTTTGGACCAACACTCAGAGGAGCACTGGCCCCGGGGCGGGGGGGGGGGGGTTAAAATAAAGATGACCCTTGAGTCTGCAGAACCCAAGGGAAAGAAAAGGCTAGGTGGCGAATGGTAAAACCAATGTTGGGCATTGCTGGAGGAGTTTTATTCAAGGCGAACTGTCAAGGGGTTCCCATTATAACCCAACCGCGTAAGGAACGCAAAATCCAGGAACATAACACCAATATGACGGAAACTAGGGTGGCAAGAGTGGAACAAAACACCAGGCATAAGGCCGAGCCTTCCACCCTTTACCAAGTATATAGATGCATTAATTAAATAAGAGATATTGTGATATCCCAACAAAATATCCATGTTCCGACATGGAACAAGCTCCAATCTTCCCCTGCAACTAACAACGCTATAAGAGGGGCTGAGCAAAGCGGTAACATAGCCAAACAATGGTTTGCTAGGACAAGGTGGGTTAGAGGCTTGGCTCAACAATATGGGAGGCATGATAAGAAAGTGGTAGGTATCGCAGCATAGGCATAGCAAAAGAGCGAGCATCTAGCAAGCAAAGATAGAAGTGATTTCGAGGGTATGGTCATCTTGCAAAGACATGAAAGAAGAAGGAAGTGAGAGGGAAGGAGAAGGTGATGAAGCAAGATTCATGCATGGAACATGCAAGAACTTAATATGTATGAAAAACACCCAATGCACATGATGACATGATGAAATGCAACATGATGCAACGACGAATGCAAAGAACCAAACAAATCACACGACGAAACCCGGAAACCCTGGAAGGCATCTGAAGCTCCGGTCTTGGGGCGTCACACCTTGACCCCTGGAAAATATAAGGATACTCCACTGAGTGGATTTCGGACAAAATGAATACGAGTTTTGTCTCGATATGTGTGATACCCCAAGAGTATGTGGGATGAAGTTGGAGACCATCAGTTGTTTGGACCAAATTTGATCAAGGAGTCAGAAGAGAATGTTAAGTTGATTCGAGATAGACTGAATGTAGCTCAATCCAGGCAGAAGAGTTATGCAGATTAAAAAACGCAAGGAGGTAGTCTATGAAATTGGAGATAGAGCATGTCTTCGTGTGCCCCCTCTGCGAGGAGTTAAATGAATTGGAGTTAAGGGAAAGTTAGCCTCGAGATTTGTAGGACCATACCGAGTTTTGGAGTGTATGGGAGAAGTGGCCAACAAGTTGGAGTCACCCGAAGGACTGTCAGGAGTTCATGATGTGTTTCACGTTTCCCAGTTGAAGAAGTGCCATGCAGAGATGGCCAATATTCCCCTGTAAGGACGCTTGACCCTAGAAAGCATAATGATGTTCCACGAAGTGGAATATGGACTTCATAAGTATAAGTTTTTATCTCGATATGAGGGATATCCCACGAGGATGAAGAGATAAATTACTATTGGATATAAAGGAGGTATGATGTCGGAAATATGGATCAATGGAAACTCCATGATGAGTCTGAGTAATCATGTCCTAGTTTGGTTCCAATAGAAGGAAGGAAGACAGTACAATTGGATGGATTTAAGAATACTAGGAAGTTGGAATAATGATCAGTTGCCCGACGATAAGTTCAAGGACTAAAAGTGATGAGATGGGCCAAAACCCACATGCCCCAGGACCTGCCAAGAAGCAAGCACATTCTTGCTGAAGGAAAACCCCTAGAGGAAGATACGACGTTTATCGGCAGACAATTTTATAGGAGTAACGCAAAAGCTGAGAGTTGTGAAGGAACGATAGATGTTTGTTTGGCTTGCAGAATCAATGGATTATTCCGAACGCAGTTCATGGACAAGAGAAATTCTGCAATGCTTGTGAGGATGATCGAGTGTTAGAATGCGAGATTCGCTAAACCATATACAAGGTAATGATTTGGGTGCGGGGTGGATTGATCACCATACCGACTTACTCTTATTATTCGCCTTGCTATATGGGATGGTAAATCTGAGTGACTTACCTATAGTAGAGAGATGACGATCAAAACCTTGTTTAAGCCTTAGAATGGTATAGGTATTTTTTTCCCTTGTACGAGGCAGTTTTTGCCAACCGTAGGTTATACGGTGAGGATCAACCTAGACCCATTTCCTGTAGGAGAAACCATAAATGGTTGACCACCATGAGATATCGATAGTTGTTTAGTATTGGCGCCAGACCCGTCAGCTAAGAAGACCCAGTCACAGAAGAACCTTACCTAGATGAAAGACACAATAATTGAGGAAAAGGTTATGCCACTATCGAAAGATCCCAGATAAGGAATTATCCCGAAGATCTGAGAAGACCGACACTGTTAACAATATGGATGAAGTATATGAGTTTTGATGGAACCGCAACCATGCTTCTAAGGGTGGTAGCACCCCAAACCCCCTCCTACGACAATCAATGGATTTCGAGGAGACCCCAAACCTAACCTATTTCTTTCTAGCCTCTCTGAATCTCAAGGACGAGATTCATTTTAAGGGTGGTAGGTTTGTAACATCCCAAAATTCTAAATTTTGGAATGTTATATTAAATAGATAGATTGGATTGATTATTTGATTGATTGACTGAAAGTGAGTGAATTCGAACTTTTTGAAAGTTAAATGAGAGGGAATAAAAGGACTTCCCCAAACTTCCATTTTTGTATTTATGATCTCCGTGAATTCAAATTCTATTCAAATACAAAACCCTCGAGAGAAGATGACATGATTTCTTCCATTTAAATAAACGAAAAGGGTTTTGAAAATATTTGAATTTCATTTGGAAATATTTTTAATTCAGAAACTTCAAGCAACTCAATGATTTTCATGAGAGAAGATAAATGAATTCTTCAAATTATATGAAAGATTAATTGGGAGTTTAAAAGGATCAAAATTTAAAATCCTTTTGAAATTATTTTCAATTTGGAGTTGTTTGGGTTTTATTCAAATTATTTTTCTCCAAAAATAAAATATACGGAAAATAGGGTAACATGATTCCCTACATCAGAAATTTGGAGAGAAATAAATTTGAATTAATTTTGGTATTTTTATAATTATTTTTATTAGATTTTATTAGACCAGTAGCACTCTTTGAATTATCTGAATTTGTGTGAATTTTATTTAATGCTAGGAAAATGTTCATCTTGTAGAAAATCTTTTTCTGAAAATTCTGATATATAATATGCCTATATAAAATTTTAGTTTATTTTCATTTTTCAGTTTATCGCTTTCTGTTAAAAAAACAAATAACAAAAACTGCGCGCGCGCCTAAAACTAACTGTCGCCCACGTGCGCATCATAGTACCAGCGGACGCCCCATCTTTTCTTTTTCTTTTTCCTATATGGGCCAGGCCCAGCCGGCAATATTTCTTCCCCGTATTTTTTTCCGTAATTTTCTTTTCTTTTCTATTACTAAAAAAAATATTTTACAGTGTGCGCGGCTGGCCGAACCGCCTAACAGCCATGGCGCACCTCCCATCTCTGTTTCGTATATTTTCGTCTATATTTAGTCCCACATTACCTAGTTTTTGACCTCCGAGCCTCTTTTCCACCAATAAATATAGATCCATAGAGCCTCGAAAAATCATCCGATTCGGGTTAAATCAATATTTTGGTTTGACTAGATTCATTTAAGAAAAATATATTTCTCCTCTCCGGCGCGACTTCTGAAAATTGTCTCTTCTCTTCAAAGTCGTTTTTTCTCTGCCTTATAAAGGTATTTTTCTTTGCTTTTTCTTATACTTCCGTAGTTTATTATTTTTAAATTAATACAATAGAATAATTAGATTATCAATTAGTCTACATATTTATACGTTAGACCTTAACCGTAGCTATTTTTCTTTCATAAAACAGCTTGGCCCTGATTTTTCAAATAGCCATAACTTTTCACTCGTTTATCCAAATTAGATGAAACCAGCGCCTATAGCATCGTCTTGTTTTCACCTATCCAGTGAACCTGTCACATCAACTTTGTGAAATTTTCAATTTTCAATTTTTTTTCAGATTCATATTCAAACTTCTTTTGAACATAACTTGAGTTTCGCAACTCCGATTTAGTTGATTCTTTTTGCAAATCGAAGCTCTTGACCTAAACTTTCTGATAAGGCCAAATTCACTTAATTTTGATACAGTTAGAAATTGTTTTATGTTGCAAGAGTTATTTGCTTGGTTTTGACGTTTTCCGAATTGTTTTCTTTATTCTCTCCGATCTTTGAGTGATTGCTTATGTGTGGTTACTACTGCTTGCTTATGATAGATTGACCGGAGTGTGACGAGTAGAACTATCAGGAGTTTTGAGTGCGAATCATCTTCATCAACATTGCAGGCAAGTTCAGACTTTGATCATACCCCTTTATCACCCAGTTTTTATGCATTAGCTCCAATCCTCAAACATTGCATGGTTAGGATGTGATTTTAACATGTGGGTTGGGAAGTAGTTGATGAGGTAGAACCTATTGCTCTGTTACATTCAAACCCTTGGGAGTTACTTATCCGAATTGCTTACATTGCTATGATATGCTCGTAGACGTGGTTTGGGTGAGTGAAATCCATGACAGATGTGAGATTGTTAATTAATGGTTCAACTTAAGGTGGCAACTTAAATACACATCTGGGTGGATTGAGGCACCTGGGTATTCCAGCGATTGCCTGTTTAGGCACCTGGGTATTCCAGCGATTTCCTGTTTTTCTTTTGGACCACCACCCATGCTCAAAGGGATCATGAGATTATTCATACTAGAAAATTCCGTGTGCAGCCACAAGCTACTATGGGCTCTAGCATAGTTGATTAAGTCATGCGAACTCTTACAGTGGTAGACTAGCAGATGTAGGGGAAAGTAGATGTAACAGTCTACCCGATGGTAAGGTACTAGCGCTTCTGAAAGACTATGTCTCGGTCATCCGTTTCTCAAACACCATGTAGTGCGAGAATCCCAACAAAGGAGATCGAGTCTTGTGGGGAAAAGTGCGCAAACCTCTGCAGAGTGTATGAACTAATCATGATTAGCCATGTCCCCGGTTATGGACGTCTTGAGTATCTAGTACTTGGATTATCATGTGAATCTCATCATGTGACTTTAAATAATTTTGTTGGGTTTTAATTATGATGCTTAATTGGGATTGAGAGGGTGTCTACACTCTCAATGTTTAACAACCACCTTGATAGTTAAATAAAATGTATTCCTTTGCAGTAGGGAAAAATTGGCTTTTCACAAAAACATATAATCATAGAGCTTTTCCACCAGCCACATATGCATGTAGTGATAGCCATTGTTCATCATTCTCTATGGTGTGAATTTGCCAGTACATTCAATCTACTGACCCTTGTGGCTGCAACGTCTCATGTTGCAGGAATCTTACGACGAGTAAGTGATACGTTAGGGTTACGATTTCTACACTCAACTTTGCCGTTGGTGTTGATGGGAATCCACAACCTTCTTGTTACTTCCGCTATTTGGATTGAGGTACTAGTATTTATGTTACTTTTACATGTGATTTACCTCTGTTATAAATCCTGGAGTACTGTGTGTGTCAGCATACCGATCCAGGGATGACACTTAAGCACAGAGACTTGATCCATTCGGGTCGGGTCGCTACACTTCTTCTTCGCAGTACGACCCCAACTATTGTTATGGATATCCGTCAGGCCAGCCGTGGCCATAGACCAACTTAGGCCAAAAGCCTAAGCTTGGGGGAGTACGTATTTCCCACCGACATTACATTTATGTTCACACACTCATTGCTAGATGTCGGTGCTCATACTTTTTCATTGTATCATCCATGCTAGTTTATTTCCTTTTTATGCTTTCTTCTTGTGTGTTTAATAAACCTTAAGATAAACCAAAAAAATTAGTTATAGCTTTTAGTTAGTTTACTTTCCATGCTTATAGTAGTAATTAAAAAGAAAACCCAAAAATATTTCTTGTTCTTCTTTTGCTTGTTAGGAGCTTTCCCGTGTAAATAGTTTTATTTCTTTTCTTTTCTTTGGGGGTCGATAGGAGAAGACCATGATTAAATTGTTGAAGTGGCCTTATATGCATTATTGTTGATCTGACAAAAGAGCCCATATTGCTTTGTCTTCTCCTGTTTATTGAATGCTTGCAGATTCCAGCTTAGTCCAATGCACGTGCACTCTTATTATTATCCACATCATTCGGTCGTGCAAGTGAAAGGCAATTATGATGATATATGATGGACTGACTGAGATGAGAAAAGCTGGTATGAACTCTACCTCTCTTGTTTTTGTAAATATGATTAGTTCATCGTTCTTGATTCAGCCTATTATGAATAAACATGTTTGCGATGACAACTAGAGATCATAGTTTCTTGTGCCATGCTTGATTAGCTAGGAGCTTATAATGGTTTAACCTTGCATGCCAACATGCTATTTAAATGGTTGTGATGTGGTATGATAGGGTGGTATCCTCCTCTGAATGATCTAAGTGACTTGACTTGGCACATGTTCACACATGTAGTGAAACAAAATCAACATAGCCTTCATGATATTTATGTTCATGGTGGATTATATCCTACTCATGCTTGCATTCAATGTTGATTAATTTTAATGCATGTTCATGACTGTTGTCGCTCTCTAGCTGGCCGCTTCCCAGTCTTTTGCTAGCCTTAACCTGTACTAAGCGGGAATACTGCTTGTGCATCCAACTCCATAAACCCCAAAGTTATTCCATATGAGTCCACCATACCTACCTATATACGGTATCTACCTGTCGTTCCAAGTAAATTTGTATGTGCCAAACTCTAAACCTTCAAATAAATATCATGTTTTGTATGCTCGAATAGCTCATGTATCAACTAGGGTTGTCCGTATCTTCCATGTTAGGCGGGTTATTCTCAAGAGGAGTGGACTCCGCTCGTCACTCACGAGAAAAATGGCTGGTCACCGGGATGCCCAGCCCCATGCTTTATGCAAATCAAACCAAAATAATTGCAAACAAAACTCCCCCTGGGATTCTTGTTAGTTGGAGGCACTCGTTGTTTCGAGCAAGCCATGGATTGATGCTTGTTGGTGGAGTGGGAGTATAAACTTTACCATTCTGTTTGGGAACCGCCTATAATGTGTGTAGCATGGAAGATATTGCCATCTCTTGGTTGTTATGTTGACAATGAAAGTATACCGCTCAAAATATTATTCACCTCTATTTCAAAACCGAGCTCTAGCACCTCTACAAATCCCTGCTTCCCTCTGCGAAGGGCCTATCTATTTACTTTCATGTTGAGTCATCATCCTCTTATTAAAAAGCATCAGTTGGAGAGCACCGCTGTCATTTGCATTCATTACTGTTAGTTTACATTGAGTATGACTTGACTGGATCTCTTTTACCATGAATTACAATGTCTAGTCAGTCCTTGATCTTTAAAGGTGCTCTGCATTTATGTTTTGTGGTCTCAGAAAGGGCTAGCAAGATACCATCTTGTTATATCATATTACGATTGTTTTGAGAAAGTGTTGTCATCCGAGATTTATTATTATTGCTCGCTAGTTGATTATGCCATTGATATGAGTAAACTTGAGACCTATGCATTATTGTGAATATGGTTAGTTCATAATCTTTGCTGAAAACTTGAATGATGGCTTTACATATTTACAACAACAAGAGCAAACAGAGTTTGTAAAAGTTTTTCTTTATCACTTTCAGTTTATCAACTGAATTGCTTGAGGACAAGAAAAGGTTTAAGCTTGAGGGAGTTGATACGTCTTCGTCGTATCTACTTTTCCAAACACTTTTGCCCTTGTTTTGGACTCTGACTTGCATGATTTGAATGGAACTAACCCGGACTGATGCTGTTTTCAGCAGAATTACCATGGTGTTATTTATGTGCAGAAACAAAAGTTCTCGGAATGACCTGAAACTTCATGGAACAACTTTTCGGAAATAAAAAAAATCCTTGCAAAAGATGAAGACCAGGGGGCCCACCACCTGTCCACGAGGGTGGGGGCGCGCCTGCCCCCCTAGGGCGCGCCCCTACCTCGTGGCCCCCCTGGAGCTCCTCCGACCTCAACTCCAACTCTCTATATTTGCTTTCGGGGAGAAAAAAAATCAGAGAGGAGGATTCATCGCATTTTATGATACGGAGCCGCTGCCAAGCCCTAAAACCTCTCGGGAGGGCTGATCTGGAGTCCGTACGGGGCTCCGGAGAGGGGAATCCGTCGCCATCGTCATCATCAACCATCCTCCATCACCAATTTCATGATGCTCACCACCGTGCGTGAGTAACCATCATAGGCTTGCTGGGCGGTGATGGGTTGGATGAGATTTATCATGTAATCGAGTTAGTTTTGTTAGGGTTTGATCCCTAGTATCCACTATGTTCTGAGATTAATGTTGCTATGACTTTGCTATGCTTAATGCTTGTCACTAGGGCCCGAGTGCCATGATTTCAGATCTGAACCTATTATGTTTTCATCAATATATGAGAGTTCTTGATCCTATCTTGCAAGTCTATAGTCACCTATTATGTGTTATGATCCGTTAACCCCGAAGTGACAATAATCGGGATACTTACCGGTGATGACCATAGTTTCAGGAGTTCACGTATTCACTATGTGCTAATGCTTTGTTCTGGTACTCTATTAAAAGGAGGCCTTAATATCCCTTAGTTTCCGTTAGGACCCCGCTTGTAACACCCACGATGCGACTATATCTCCCATGTGTCGGAGCACGACTTAGAGGCATAGCCGCATAGTAGGCATGTCGCAAGAGGGGTAATCTTTACACATCCCATGTACTGATTAAGAAAGGGATAAAGAGTTGGCTTACAATCGCCACTTCACACAATACATAATTATAGCATTACATCATCTAGAATACAATCAAGGTCCGACTACGGAACCAAATAAACAAAGACCACCCCTATTCCTAGGTCCCCGATCGACCCAACTGGGCTCCACTACTGATCAACTAGAAACGAAACAACACAATGAACACGATCTTCATCGAGCTCCCACTTGAGATCAGTTGCGTCACCTGCACGAGCATCATTGGCACCTGCATCTGGTTTTGGAAGTAATCTGTGAGTCACGAGGACTCAGCAATCTCACACCCGCGAGATCAAGACTATTTAAGCTTATGGGTAGGAAAGGGGTAGTGAGGTGGAGCTGCAGCAAGCACTAGCATGTATGGTGGCTAACTCACGCAAATGAGAGCGAGAAGAGAAGCAAAGCACGATCGTGAACTAGAAGTGATCAAGAAGTTATCCTGAAACTACTTACGTTCAAGCATAACACAAGAACCGTGTTCACTTCCCGGACTCCACCGGAAAGAGACCATCATGGCTGCACACGCGGTTGATGCATTTTAATTAAGTTAAGTGTCAAGTTCCCTACAACCGGATATTAACAAATTTCCATCTGCCCATAACCTTGGGCACGGGTTTTGAAAGTTCAAAACCCTGCAGGGGTGTCCCAACTTAGCCCATCACAAGCTCTCACGGTCAACAAAGGATATTCCTTCTCCCAGGAAGACCCGGTCAGACTCAGAATCCAGGTTACAAGACATTTCGACAATGGTAAAACAAGACCAGCAAAGCCACCTGAATGTGCCGACAAATCCTGATAGGAGCTGCACATATCTCGTTCTCAGGGCACACCGGATTGCCCAAGATTCTGGTAGGCCAACCCAGAGTTGCCCCTGGTGGCCACCGGCTGCTGACAGGTTGGACCAACACTCAGAGGAGCACTCGCCTGGGGGTTTAAAATAAAGATGATCCTCGGGCTCCGGAAACCCGAGGGAAAAATGCTTAGGTGGAAAATGGTAAAACCAAGGTTGGGCCTTGCTGGAGGAGTTTTATTCAAGGCGAACTGTCAAGGGGTTCCCATTATAACCCAACCGTGGAAGGAACACAAAATCAAGGAACATAACACCGATATGACGGAATATAGGGCGGCAAGAGTGGAACAAAACACCAGGCATAAGGCCGATCCTTCCACCCTTTACCATGTATAGATGCATTAATATAAACAAGAGATATTGTGATATCCCAACATATCCATATTCCAACATGGAACAAACTTCATCTTCACCTGCAACTAGCAATGCTATAAGAGGGGCTGAGCAAAGCGGTAACATAGCCAAACAACGGTTTACTAGGAAAGGTGGGTTAGAGGCTTGACATGGCAATATGGGAGGCATGATATAGCAAGTGGTAGGTATCGCGGCATAGCAATAGAGCGAACAACTAGCAAGCAAAGATAGAAGTGATTTCGAGGGTATGGTCATCTTTCCTGAGATCCCGCAAGGAAGAAGAACGAGTCCATGAAGAAGGCAAACAGACGTAGTCAAACGGATCCTCACAAACGCGATGTTATCGGAACTAACCCGAAGAAGCAACACCGGAAAGAAGCAAACAACATGGTAAACAACCATCACATAAGCATGGCATGATGCACAACCAAGTATGATGCATGTCCGGTTTAATGATACATGGCATGGCAAAGTGCACAAACAATCCTACAAATTAAGTGGAGCTCAATATGCAACGAGTTGCATATTGACGGAACACCACATGACTTATTTAGTTCACTCCCGGTTAGGTACTCAACAATATTAAATGTTGTTAAACATGGCAAGAGGTGAAGCATATGAAAACTACCTATCTAGGCAAGTTAATGAGGCCGGAACAACAAGTCCAGAAAATCCTGATGTGCAAAATATAGATTTGGTACTTTTCTTCCCTAAACCATATTTTAGATTTGTTAAACATGCAAAGTAAGGCCACCATGTTAAACTAGGCATTTTTCCACCCCATTTACATATAAAGTTTATTAAATTTGGAGCTACGGTTATTTAGTTATGAAATAAAGCATTTTAACAAGTTATTTAAGCAAATTTAAACAAACAACATTTTAAACATAGAATAAAGTGGCATATTATGAAACTAGACAAGATTCTAAGCATATTTCAAATATAAAGTTTTTACATGTGATGCATAGTTTGTGAGATATTAAATGTATGAACATGAGGGGTTTTCTGTAAAACTGCCAAATCCCTGGAAAATTAGGAAAATCACAGAATAGGAAAAATAAAAAAACATAGTAGGCCGAAATTGGCTGGCCCGACAGGAGCGTGGGCACCGGAGGTGGCCTCACCTAGTGGGCTGAGGCCCGGTGGGGGTGCACAACTGGGCCAGCTGTAGTGCCGGGCCGAGGCACGGTCAATGCTGGCAGGACCCGGTTGAACGACGCGCTCGTTGCTGCTGCTCGATGCAGCCGGCGGCGACGGGGATGGAAGCAGAGGCGCGATACAGGGGCAGGGACCAGCGGGCGCGGCGGATTCGGGCAGTACGAGCGTCGGGGCGCTAGTTCCCGGCAACGAGGAACTCCGGCGATGGCACTGCTTGAAGAAGAAGGCGAGGCCATGTGCGGCAGCAGTTATCTGTGGAAGAAAAACAGGGAGGAGACATTCAGAGAAGAAGATAGCAGAGAAGGAGAAAGAATCAGGGCACGGCCTTGGCACCGGTCTTGGTCGCCGGCGACGGGGTCCTTGCAGGTGCGGGCGGTGGACGGAGAAGCTCCGGCGGTGGCGCTCGCCAGCGCGGTGCCGAAGACGGCAGGGTAGCGAGGTCGCTCGGGCCGACGCTGGAGCAGCGGGAGCTCGTGGACAGAGCTTTCCCTGAAACGAGGCGGATGCGAGGGCCGACGGGAACCGAGAGGAAGGCAGCGGCGACGGGGACGACCATGGATGTTCCTATCGAAGAAAAAGGAGAGGGTTCAGAGAAAGCAAAGAGAGACATGGAAGAGATAGAGGGGAGAGAGGATGAGCGACAGCGGGGAGATGGTGCCTGGCATCCACGGCGGCGTCCTCCTAGACGGCTTGATCGAGGGGCGTGGGTGCTCAGGCGCGAGGCGGTGTAGGAGTGGCCGCTGGAGCATGCTTGGGGAGGAGAAGGGCATGCGACTCGGCGCTCCTCTCGATCCAGATCGAGGCAGGGAGGAGCTTCGCTCTTGATTGGCCACGCACGAAAAACCGAGTGGAGTTAGGTGGGGGGGGGGCGGCGCTGTGAGGTGATTGATGGGACAAACTCCCTAGAAGTTAGGGTTGGTCATTATATATGGCATATGGATTTTTGGGTAGGGGCTACCTCGTCCCTCCGATCTTAATCGTACGTTCCCAGATAAATAGGTTATGGAGCCCAATTAAGAAAACAGAGACGTTTTGTAGATGTTTGGGGATGATCCGGATCCAACGGTGACGACTGCCCGGGTCGGGTCCGGGACAGCTTTCAGACGCGCGCGCGAGGAGGGCCGCGGGCTGACGAGAGAGGTTAGGTTGGGGCTTGGCGGTAGGTAGTGAAATGTGAAGGCGGTCTAGGGAGGAAAGAGAGGGAAAGCCCGGCAACAGTTTTTCGGAGACCAAAAACGTCCGATGATTTGACCGACTATATTGTCGCTATAGTTATCCGTTGGGGCGTCAAACGGACTCCGACTGCGATGAAACTTGGCAGGAGGTCTACTGACAACAAAACAACACCGCACGCCAACTTTCAACCCATTCCGAGAACATTTGCCGGCCACTTATAAAATAATATTTCGGACATGCCGCGGGAGCGTGCAAGTGTGGTTGAGCTCAGAACGGACAATGGAGAGAATGAGGAGACTGGGACGGATGCGAGTTTTGAAAACATGAAGATGCAATGCACATGATGACGTGATGAAATGCAACATGCAAGCAAATGACAAGGAAACAACAACGAATAACTGGAAGACACCTGGCACATCGGTCTCGGGGCGTCACACCGCTGCCACGGGAGGGTAGGACAAAAGATGTCATGCAAGTTCTTTTCCATAAGCACGTATGACTATATTCGGAATACATGCCTACATTACATTGATGAACTGGAGCTAGTTCTGTGTCACCCTATGTTATGATTGTTACATGATGAACTGCATCCGGCATAATTCTCCATCACCCATCCATTGCCTACGAGCTTTCCATATATTGTTCTTTGCTTATTTACTTTTCCGTTGCTATTGATATCATCACTACAACATACCAAAAACATTACTTTTAATACCGTTACCTTTTGCTACCGCTACCACTACTATCATATTACTTTGCTACTAAACACTTTGTTGCAGATACTAAGTTTCCAGGTGTGGTTGAATTGACAACTCAACTGCTAATACTTGAGAATATTCTTTAGCTCCCCTTGTGTCGAATCAACAAATTTGGGTTGAATACTCTACCCTCGAAAACTGTTGTGATCCCCTATACTTGTGGGTTATCATTTACCAATGTATTAATTGCAATGCATGCATGCATAAAGTACATGCATCGATCAATTTTCTCTTAATACTTGAATGCATTGATTTAATGCACCTTGGAATTTGAACTTGTGACGGGGAACAACCGAATTGAGCCTTATAAAATTGAAACTAAGATTTTGAGATAAACCCTATAAACCGGAAAGGAGGGAGTAGCTATTTGAAGAGATACATTGGATGGAAGAATCCAGGGGACCAAACTACTCCCTCCTTTCCGGTTTATAGGACTCAATTCAAAAATCTCACCAACTAAGATAGATGATGAGTGGTGGAATAGTTTTTGTAGTTTGCAAAAACACCCAATTAATGCTCTTATTTTCCTCAAAAAAATTATGTTTATCAATGCATTAATTGCAGTGCATGCATGCATAAAGTACATGCATTGGTCAATTTTCTCTTAATACTTGCATGCAATGATTTAATGCACCTTGGAATCTGAACATGTGATGGGGAACAACCAAATTGAGCCTTATAAAATGGAAAAACTAAAATTGTGAGATAAGCCCTATAAACTGGAAAGGAGGGAGTATTATGCTATCTACTCCAAACAAAAGTTGCAAGCTTATCCAATGTAGCTACTTAAATTCAGAGATGGGGGTTTCATGCGAACAACAAAATTAACATAAAAGAAGACTAAAAGATGTGTGTGCTCATTCAGTGTATAAGAAAATTAAGAGACGAGCGTGAATAGCAAGATACCTTACAAACAACGAATCAGTGATGGTCCTTGCCCATAAAACCTCGACCACCTTTCAAGTAAGAGCGTAACCTGAAAAATTAAAAGCCACAAGATCGGTGATAAGAAGAAGCATGGGAAGATGAAAAATTGGGAGCGGACAACTATTCCAGAGTGCAAGTTGCTGGCAGAGACAACGACTTTGAGCAGGTGGGGGCATCAAGTGATGATCACACTATATACAAACTACGAATTGGTGGTCATGGGTGATGTACATGCATCCCTAGCCTTGATGGATCCTCCTTCTTGTGGTCTGTTTAAAGAGATGAATGAACCTGAAGCTGAAACGATGGAGCCGTTAGCAGTTTCAGTAGGGGGATTTAGTTTTTGTGGAGAACTATTTCAGATCAAGGTTGGAGAGAGACAAAGGGAAAAAATCTGTAACAAATTAATAACAGCCATTGCTATTTACTTGGATTCCTACGCGCACTTGTGTTTGTTAAAAGCCATAATTAGTATGTGGGACAGATGAGAAACTTGTGTAGCACACACCAAGGTAGCGATGGAGACAAAAAGCGCCACGATGGGATCCTTTCTGGCTCGATCAGTCAGCCAGTTACGGCTAGATCAGAAGGCACGAGAGGGCTGATTTCAATCGGTTTTGTATGCTTAATGTGACATTTTTTGTAAGAAGGAAATACTGAATACTGAATAAATCCTAAAGAAGATATTATAGAACCTGTCGCCGCCCTTGCTGCAAACCCATCACGGACGCACAGGGGAAAGATTTCCTACTAACATGTAGGAGCTCAGCTTGTCAAAAGATGGCTACCACTATGGCAGTTGCAGTGGCTCAACATCCTCTAGATAGTAGATACACGACCTTCGTCTGTTTGACCAAAGAAAAAATTGACAGTCATCACTGAATCAATGAACCAATCAGTGATCGAGGTCGACGATGTACCAACACTGGCGGTGCCCCTGGACGCAGTTTTGGTCGAACTCGATGTACCTGATGGAGACATGTTGCAGGGCGAGGCCGTGGTGGAGGACACCGTTGACTGAGCCCCCTGACGACTGGGCAGAGGTGATTTGGACCGCCATTGTGCCGGAGGCAACGAGCGTGCAGGGCAGGCAGATTGTGCCGGGGGAGCGCATCACAGGGAGATGGATCCGTCGACGGCTTGACGACGCATGAATCCCACAGGCAAGGGGGAATCCTGGTTAGCGGTGGAGGTGATCTAGACCAGCGGTTGCGCGGGAGGCAGTGAACGATGTAGGACGGATGGATTGTGTCGGAGGAGTGCCTCACGCGGAGATGGATGCCCACTGTCATGGGCTACCGTAGAAAGGGGAAGGAAGAAGAGTTTAGGAAGGGAATTTATTTATCCCAGAGATAAGAGGAAGGGATACGGGCGGAGAAGATGGGGAGGCGAGAGTAGGAGAGATGGGTGGTTTGTCTCCCATGTCGTGAAAACTAATTACATGTAAACAATTATTTCAGAAAACAAATGATGATGAAAATATTTGTTCAGGTCTGAGGAGGTTGTCCTGAGTGGGACTGCATTAGGTGTGACGTGGCTAGATGTGAATGGATGCTGATGTGTCTATGCTGCATGTTGAGATAAATCAAGTAGTGGGGGTGAACTTCTTAAGTATATAGGATAGGTTAGTCCCAAAAAATGATACGAAGTTGCTATAAAATGATTGTAAAACATCCAAGATTGAGATAAATCAAGTAGTGGGGGTGAACTTCTTAAGTATATAGGATAGGTTAGTCCCAAAAAATGATACGAAGTTGCTATAAAATGATTGTAAAACATCCAAGATTGATAATATGACATCATGGAACAAAACAAATTATAGATACATTGGAGACGTATCACCTGTCGGCGAGCCTTGCCATGGGGGTTTGGATTCCCTCACATGTCATGACGAAGCGAGTGGACGAGCTTGCTGAGGAGGGGCTCATTTTGGCGGATGGATGGAGGCGACCAGAGGCGGCGAGGTCGAGTCGGCGCTGCAGGGGGACGAGCGCGTGCTCCTTGTTACCCATATCAAACGAGGGTTTTCTATGCCTCCCCATCCTTTCTTCCGCGCATTTCTGGATTATTCGGAGGCGTAGCTTCATCATCTTCCCCCAACGCAATTGTCTACTTGTCGGCCTTCATTTTCGCTTTGCGAAAAATTCATCGACTGCTACCAACGTTGGGGCTTATTCAAGCACATCTTCACCTGATAGTCGATGATCATGAAGGACTCACCGGATGGCGAGAAGACCCATGTGACCCAACTGTGCAGTGGATTGGGCATATAAGTCTGGGGGCGGAGTGCTTTCCCAATATGCGCCACATGGACTGATGAATGTGGTCTTCTCTTCATCTTCTTTTGACATAAAAATCTGATGATACCTGGAGTAGGCATCAAGAAATGACAGCAAATCACATCCAGCAGTGGAGTCAATAATCTGGTCGATGCACGGCAAGGGAAATGGATCCTTCGGGCAATCTTTATTGATATCTGTATAGTTAATGCAAAGCCATCACTTGTCGTTCGCCTTGCACACAACAATTGGATTGTCCAACCACGTAGGACGGAGTACGCCTCTGACTAAACCTACTGCTTCCAACTTCTTTATCTCTTCGGCAATGAATTGTTCCTATTCCAAAGCTTGCTTTTGCACCTTATGCTTGATGGGCTGCGCATGAGGGCAGACAACAAGGTGGTGCTCAATTACCTCCCTGGGAACATCGGGGATGTTAGATGGTTGCCATGCAAACACATCGACATTCACCCGTAGGAAGGCAACGGGCGCGTTTTCCTATTTCTCGTCGAGGGTGGAACTTATGGTGAAAGTTCGCCCCCTCCCGAGCCGTCCTCCTTGGCAGACACCCTCCTGGTCTCTGGTGGAGCAGCCTTATTCTTCTTGCTCTTGCTGGCAGAGCTCTCTGGCACATCCTCGATGGGAGTTCAACACTCCTAAGAGGTGCGATTGCCGAAGTCAGTGGTCTTGCCGGTCTTCTTTCTCTTCTTCCCCCCTTGGAGCTTGGTCGGCAGGAGCAAGTGCCTTGGCGGCAGATGCTACAACTGCTTCCTGGTAGAGTTGTTTAGTGTAGATCAGCGCATCCTTCTTGTCAGAATGGATGGTGACGACGCTCATTGGCCCTGGCATCTTCAATGTATTATATGGATAGTGGGATGTTGCCATGAATTTTGCCAGTGCTGGGCGGCCAAGGATTCCATTATATGGCAATGGAATCATGATGATGTCGAAGACGATCTTCTCTGTCCTGTAGTTGAGTTTGCTGCCAAATGTCACCGGTAGGGTGATCTTGCCCTTTGCCCGGCTACTTGTTGGATTGATCCCTTGGGACATGCTAGTCTTCTTCAAATCATCATCAGAGATTTGTAGCTTCTTGATCATATTAGGTGAAATCAAGTTGAGAGTAGCCCCACCGTCAACCAACATTTTCGTCACTTTGAGGTTGTGGATTGTTGGTGAAGCCAACAATGGCAAGCACCCGACCATTGTTGTGCGATCAGGGTGATCCTCAGCATAAAAAAATGATGGGCGTGTTGGACCATCTCAATGGCTTTCGGGCGTCAACTGCTGGTTCTGCCGCATTGACTTCACGCGCCCACTTCTTGAGTTGGAGGTGAGAAGAGTGCAAATATGCTCCTCTGTCAATGCACATTGCCTCTATGGCTTTCTGGAACTCATGTTCACTAGACTTGTCATTATCCTCTTTGTGCTCCTCCTCATCATCCTCTTTCTTGTCTCAACCTCTTGCAGGCTTCTCCTTCTACTGCTTGGTCTTGCCACAGAGACCTCCTCAGCCACCATATTTATTGTTGGACCCACTTGCACCATCAGCCTTCTCTTTATCTCTCTTCTCATATTCAACCTTCTACTTCTCGGCAAGCTACTCGACTTGCCAACATTCTTGAAGGTCATGGCTCTTGGTGGGGTGGATCTTGCAATGCTGCTTGCCGGAGCGCCCGGTCTAGTCAGCAACTGCCAAGGCTTGGCATGAGGTGCACCCAGCAACCTCCTTCCCGGGGCTCCCAACCTTAGCCTTCTTGGCGGGGCCACTATTGCCGGATCCCTCCACAGCAAGCACAACTTTGCCCTTGCGCTTCATGTTGCGCTTGCAGTTTTTCTTCTTCGGGGTTGTGGCGGCATCGTCATCTTCTGAATCAGATCCTGCACAAACCTCCTCTCCGGGAAGTCTCCTTCCTTCCTCAGCCCGTGCACACTTGTTAGCCAGAGCGTAGAGCTCAGCGACATCCCTCACCTTGGTCATGGCCATCTCTTCCCGCATCTTGCGGTTCCTCACATATGATGGTGTTGGGGAACGTAGTAATTTCAAAAAAATTCCTACGCACACGCAAGATCATGGTGATGCATAGCAACGAGAGGGAATAGTATCGTCCACGTACCCTCGTAGACCATAAGTGGAAGCGTTATGAGAACACGGTTGATGTAGTCGAACGTCTTCACGATCCGACCGATCCAAGTACCGAACGCATGGCACCTTCGAGTTCAGCACACGTTCAGCTCGATGACGGCGATGATGTTGCTACCGATGCAGGGCTTCTCCTAAGCACCTCTATGATATGATCGAGGTGGATTATGGTTGAGGGGGCACCGCACACGGCTAAGGGATCAATGATCAACTTGTGTGTCCTAGGGTGCCCTTGCCCCCGTATATAAAGGAGCAAGGGGGGAGGCCGGCCGGCCCTGTAGGGCGCGCCAGGAGGAGGAGTCCTCCTCCTAGTAGGAGTAGGACTCCCCTTTCCTACTCCTACTAGGAGGAGGAAAGGAAGGGGGAAGGGGAGAAGGAAGGAGAGGGAGAAAAGGAGGAAAGGGGGCCCGGCCCCTAGTCCAATTTGGTTTGGGCTAGGGGGCCATGGGCCCTGCCTCCTCTCTTCCACCACTTGGCCCATTGAGGCCCAATACTTCTTCCCGTATTCCCGTAACTCCCTAGTACTCCAAAAAATACCCGAATCACTCGGAACCTTTCCGATGTCCGAATATAGTTTTCCAATATATCGATCTTTACGTCTAGACCATTTCGAGACTCCTCGTCATATCCCTGGTCTCATCCGGGACTCTGAACTACCTTCGGTACATCAAATCACATAAACTCATAATACCGATCATCACTTCGAGAACTATGTAGACATGACCGAGACACGTCTCCGATCAATAACCAATAGTGGAACCTGGATGTTCATATTGTCTCCTACATATTCTACAAAAATCTTTATCAGTCAAACCGCATAACAACATATGTTGTTCCCTTTGTCATCGGTATGTTACTTGCCCGAGATTCGATCGTCGGTATCCTCATACCTAGTTCAATCTCGTTACCGGAAAGTCTCTTTACTCGTTATGTAATGCATCATACCGCAACCAACTCATTAGTCACAATGCTTGCAAGGCATATAGTGATGTGCATTACCGAGAGGGCTCAGAGATACCTCTCCGACAATCGGAGTGACAAATCCTAATCTCGATCTATGCCAACTCAACAAGTACCATCGGAGACACCTGTAGAGAACCTTTATAATCACCCAATTATGTTGTGACGTTTGGTAGCACACAAAGTGTTGCTCCGGTACTCGGGAGTTGCATAATCTCATAGTCATAGGAACATGTATAAGTCATGAAGAAAGCAATAGCAACAAACTAAACGATCATTGTGCTAAGCTAACGGATGGGTCAAGTCAATCACATCATTCTCTAATGATGTGATCCCATTAATCAAATGACAACTCGTGTCTATGGCTAGGAAACTTAACCATCTTTGATTCAACGAGCTAGTTAAGTAGAGGCATACTAGTGACACTTTGTTTGTCTATGTATACACACATGTACTAAGTTTCCGGTTAATACAATTCTAGCATGAATACTAAACATTTATCATGATATAAGGAAATATAAATAACAACTTTATTATTGCCTCTAGGGCATATTTCCTCCAGTCTCCCACTTGCACTGAGTCAATAATCTAGTTCACATCTTTATGTGATTAGTTCACATCTCCATGTGACTAATACCCAAAGGGTTTACTAGAGTCAATAATCTAGTTCACATCTCCTATGTGATTAACACCCAAAGAGTGATCATGTTTTGCTTACGGGTCTGCAACATTCATATCCGTATGTATTTCGCAAATTTCTATGTCTAGAATGCTCTGCATGGAGCTACTCTAGCTAATTGCTCCCACTTCCAATATGTATCCAGATCAATACTTAGATTCATCTAGATCGATGTAAAAATCTTGCATCGACGTAACTCTTTACGACGAACTCTTTTATCACCTCCATAACCGAGAAATATTTCCTTAGTCCTCTAAGGATAATTTTGACCGCTGTCCAGTGATCTACTCCTAGATCACTATTGTACTCCCTTGCTAGAATCATCCTAAGGTATACAATAGGACTGGTAAACATCATAGCATACTTTATAGAACCTATGACTGAGGCATAGGGAATGACTTTTCATTCTCTTTCTATTTTCCGTTGTGGTCGGGTTTTGAGTCTTTACTCAACTTCACACCTTGCAACACAGGCAAGAACTCCTTCTTTGACTGTTCCATTTTGAACTACTTCAAAATCTTGTCAAGGTATGTACTAAAAAAACTTATCAAGCGTCTTGATCTATCTCTATAGATCTTGATGCTGAATGTGTAAGCAGCTTCTTCGAGGTCTTTCTTTGAAAAACTCTTTTCAAACACTCCTTTATGCTTTCCAGAAAATTCTAAATTATTTCCGATCAACAATATGTCATTTACATATACTTATTAGCAATGTTGTAGTGCTCCCACTCACTTTCTTGTAAATACATGCTTCACCGCAAGTCTGTATAAAACCATATGCTTTGATCACTTTAGCAAAGCATATATTCCAACTCCGAGATGCTTGCACCAGTCCATAGATGGATCGCTGGGGCTTGCTCACTTTGTTAGCATCTTTAGGATCGACAAAACCTTCTAGTTGCATCATATACAACTCTTCTTTTAAAAATCCATGAAGGAATACAGTTTTGAAATCCATTTGCCAGATTTCATAAAATGCGGCAACTGCTAACATGATTCGGACAAACTTTTAATCATTGATACGAGCGAGAAAATCTCATCGTAGTCAACACCTTGAACTTGTCGAAAACATTTTGCGACAATTTGAGCTTTCTAGATAGTAACACTACTATCAGCATCCGTCTTCCTCTTGAAGATCCATTTATTCTTAATGACTCACCGATCATCGGGCAAGTCAATCAAAGTCCATACTTTGTTCTCATACATGGATCCCATCTCAGTTTTCATGGCCTCAAGCGATTTCGCGGAATATGGGCTCATCATCGCTTCCTCATAGTTCGTAGGTTCGTCATGGTCAAGTAACATGACATCAAGAATAGGATTACCGTACCACTCTGGTGCGGATCTCACTCTGGTTGACCTAAGAGGTTCGGTAGTAACTTGATCTGAAGTTACATGATCATCATCATTAGCTTCCTAACTAATTGGTGTAGGAGTCACAGGAACAGATTTCTGTGATGAACTACTTTCCAATAAGGGAGTAGGTATAGTTATGTCATCAAGTTCTACTTTCCTTCCACTCACTTCTTTCGAGAGAAACTCCTTCTCTAGAAAAGATCCATTCTTAGCAACGAATGTCTTGCCTTCGGATCTGTGATAGAAGGTGTACCCAACTGTCTCCTTTGGGTATCCTATGAAGACACATTTCTCCGATTTGGGTTTGAGCTTATCAGTGTGAAACTTTTTCACATAAGCATTGCAACCCCAAACTTTAAGAAACGACAACTTTGGTGTCTTGCCAAACCACAGTTCATATGGCGTCGTATCAACGGATTTAGATGGTGCCCTATTTAACGTGAATGCAGCTGTCTCTAATGCATAACCCCAAAACGATAGTGGTAAATCGGTAAGAGACATCATAGATTGCACCATATCTAATAAAGTACGGTTATGATGTTTGGACACACCATTACAATGCGGTGTTCGAGGTGGCGTGAGTTGCGAAACTATTCCGCATTGTTCAAATGAATACCAAACTCGTAACTCAAATATTCTCCTCCACGATCAGATCGTAGAAACTTTATTTTCTTGTTAAGATGATTTTCCACTTCACTCTGAAATTATTTGAACTTTCAAATGTTTCAGATTTATGTTTCATCAAGAAGATATACCCATATATTACTCAAATCATCTCTGAATGTCAAAAAATAACGATACCTGCCGCGAGCCTCAACACTCATCGGACTGCATACATCAATATGTATTATTTCTAACAAGTCTGTTGCTCGCTCCATTGTTCCGGAGAACGGAGTCTTAGTCATCTTGCCCATGAGGAATGGTTCGCATGTACCAAGTGATTCATAATCAAGTGGTTCCAAAAGTCCATCAGAATGGAGTTTCTTCATGCGCTTTACACCAATATGACCTAAATGGCAGTGCCACAAATAAGTTGCACTATCATTATCAACTCTGCATCTTTTGGATTCAACATTATGAATATGTGTATCACTACTGTCGAGATTCATTAAAAATAGACCACTCTTTAAGGGCGCATGACCATAAAAGATATTACTCATATAAATAGAACAACCATTATTCTCTGATTTAAATGAATAACCGTCTCGCATCATAGAAGATCAAGATATAATGTTCATGCTCAACGCTGGCACCAAATAACAATTATTCAGGTCTAAAACTAACCCCGAAGGTAGATGTAGAGGTAGCGTGCTGACGGCGATCACACCGACTTTGGAACCATTTCCCACGCGCATCGTCACCTCGTCCTTAGTCAATATTCGCTTAATCCATAGTCCATGTTTCGAGTTGCAAATATTAGCAACAGAACCAGTATCAAATACCCAGGTGCTACTGCAAGCTTTAGTAAGGTACACATCAATAACATGTATATCACATATACCTTTGTTCAGCTTGCCATCCTTCTTATCCGCCAAATACTTGGGGCAGTTCCGCTTCCAGTGACCAGTCCCTTTGCACTAGAAGCACTCAGTCTCAGGCTTAGGTCCAGACTTGGGTTTCTTCTCTTAAGCAAGAACTTGTTTGTCGTTCTTCTTGAAGTTCCCTTTCTTTTTCCCTTTACCCTTTTTCTTGAAACTGGTGGTCTTGTTGACCATCAACACTTGACGCTCCTTCTTGATTTCTACCTCCGCAGCTTTTAGCATTGCGAAGAGCTCGGGAATCGTATTATCCATCCCTTGCAAATTATAGTTCATCACGAAGCTCTTGTAGCTTGGTGGCAGTGATTGAAGAACTCTGTCAATGACACTATCAACAGGAAGATTAACTCCCAGTTGAGTCAAGTGGTTATGGTACCCAGACATTCTGAGTATGTGTTCACTGACAGAACTATTCTCCTCCATCTTGCAGTTGTAGAACTTATTGGAGACTTCATATCTTTCAATCCGGGCATTTGCTTGAAATATTAACTTCAACTCCTGGAACATCTCATATGCTCCATGACGTTCAAAACATCGTTGAAGTCCCGGTTCTAAGCTCTAAAGCACGACACACTAAACTATCGAGCAGTCATCAGCTTTGCTCTGCCAGACGTTCATAACATCTGGCGTTGCTCCCGCAGCGGGTTTGGCAGCTAGCAGTGCTTCTAGGACGTAATTCTTCTATGCAGCAATGAGGATAATCCTCAAGTTACGGACCCAGTCTGTGTAATTGCTACCATCATCTTTCAACTTTGCTTTCTCAAGGAATGCACTAAAATTTAACGGAACAACAGCACGGGCCATCTATCTACAATAACATAGACAAGAAAAATACTATCAGGTACTAAGTTCATGATAATTTAAAGTTCAATTAATCATATTTAAGAACTCCCACTTAGATAGACATCCCTCTGATCATCTAAGTGATCACGTGATCCATATCAACTAAACCATGACCGATCATCACGTGAAATGGAATAGTTTTCAATGGTGAACATCACTATGTTGATCACATCTACTATATGATTCACGCTCGATCTTTCGGTCTCAGTGTTCCGAGGCCATATCTGCATATGCTAGGCTTGTCAAGTTTAACCCGAGTATTTCTGAGTGTGCAAAACTGGCTTGCACCAGTTGTATGTGAACGTAGAGCTTATCACACCCGATCATGACGTGGTGTCTCAGCATGACGAAATTTGGCAACGGCGCATACTCAGGGAGAACACTTCTACCTTGAAATTTAGTGAGAGATCATCTTATAATGCTACCGTCAATCAAGCAGAATAAGATGCATAAAGGATAAACATCACATGCAATCAATATAAGTGATATGATATGGCCATCATCATCTTGTTCCTGTGATCTCCATCTCCAAAGCACCGTCATGATCACCATCGTCACCGGCTTGACACCTTGATCTCCATCGAAGCATCATTGTCGTCACGCCAAATATTGCCTTCACGACTATCGCTACCGCTTAGTGATAAAGTAAACCAATTACATGGAGATTGAATTTCATACAATAAAGCGACAACCATATGGCTCCTGCCAGTTGCCAATAACTGTGTTACAAAACATGATCATCTCATACAATAAAATTTAGCATCATGTCCTGACCATATCACATCACATCATGCCCTGCAAAAACAAGTTAGACGTCCTCTACTTTGTTGTTGCAAGTTTTACGTGGCTGCTATGGGCTGAGCAAGAACCGTTCTTACCTACGCATCAAAAACCACAACGCGGTATAGTGATTGCTTTTTGATCTTCAGAAAGAACCCTGTTCATTGAATCCGATTCAACTAAATCTGGAGAAACAGACACCCACTAGCCACCTGTGTGCGAAGAACATCGGTAGAACCAGTCTCGCATAAGCGTACACATAATGTCGGTCTGGGACACTTCATCCAACAATGCCACAGAACAAAGAATCAACTAGTGACGATAAGCAATATGTATATACCCACGCCCACAACTCCTTTGTGTTCTACTCGTGCATAAAACATCTACGCATAAATCTGGCTCAGATGTCACTGTTGGGGAACGTAGTAATTTCAAAAAATTCCTACGCACATGCAAGATCATGGTGATGCATAGCAATGAGAGGGAAGAGTATCGTCCACATACCCTCGTAGACCGTAAGCGGAAGCGTTATGAGAACGCGGTTGATGTAGTCGAACATGTTCACGATCCGACCGATCCAAGTACCGAACGCACGGCACCTCCGAGTTCAGCACATGTTCAGCTCGATGACGTCCCACGAACTCCGATCCAGTAGAGCTTCACGGGAGAGTTTCGTCAGCACGACGGCGTGATGACGGTGATGATGTTGCTACCGATGCAGGGCTTCTCCTAAGCACCCTTACGATATGATCGAGGTGGATTATGATTGAGGGGGGCACCGCACACGACTAAGGGATCAATGATCAACTTGTGTGTCCTAGGGTGCCCCCTGCCCCCGTATATAAAGGAGCAAGGGGGAGGCCGGCCGGCCCTGTAGGGCGCGCCAGGAGGAGGAGTCCTCCTCCTAGTAGGAGTAGGACTCCCCTTTCCTACTCCTACTAGGAGGAGGAAAGGAAGGGGGAAGGGGAGAAGGAAGGAGAGGGAGAAAAGGAGGAAAGGGGGGCCGTCCCCCTATTCCAATTCGGTTTGGGCTAGGGGGCCACGCGCCCTGCCTCCTCTCTTCCACCACTTGGCCCATTGAGGCCCAATACTTCTTCCTGTATTCCCGTAACTCCCGAGTACTCCAAAAAATACCCGAATCACTCGGAACCTTTCCGATGTCCGAATATAGTCGTCCAATATATCGATCTTTATGTCTCGACCATTTCGAGACTCCTCGTCATATCCCCGATCTCATCCGGGACTCCGAACTATCTTCGGTACATCAAATCACATAAACTCATAATACCGATCGTCACCGAGCGTTAAGCGTGTGGACCCTACGAGTTCGAGAACTATGTAGACATGACCGAGACACGTCTCCGATCAATAACCAATAGCGGAACCTGGATGTTCATATTGGCTCCTACATATTCTACGAACATCTTTATCGGTCAAACCGCATAACAACATACGTTGTTCTCTTTGTCATCGGTATGTTACTTGCCCGAGATTCGATCGTCGGTATCCTCATACCTAGTTCAATTTCGTTACTAGCAAGTCTCTTTACTCGTTCTGTAATGCATCATCCCGCAACCAACTTATTAGTCACAATGCTTTCAAGGCTTATAGTGATGTGCATTACCGAGAGGGCCTAGAGATACCTCTCCGACAATCGGAGTGACAAATCCTAATCTCGATCTATGCCAACTCAACAAGTACCATCGGAGACACCTATAGAGCACCTTTATAATCACCCAGTTACGTTGTGACATTTTATAGCACACAAAGTGTTCCTCCGGTACTCGGGAGTTGCATAATCTCATACATAGGAACATGTATAAGTCATGAAGAAAGCAATAGCAACAAACTAAACGATCATCGTGCTAAGCTAACGGATGGGTCAAGTCAATCACATCATTCTCTAATGATGTGATCCCGTTAATCAAATGACAACTCATGTTTATGGCTAGGAAACTTAACCATCTTTGATTCAACGAGCTAGTTGAGTAGAGGCATACTAGTGACACTTTGTTTGTCTATGTATTCACACATGTACTAAGTTTCCGGTTAATACAATTCTAGCATGAATAATAAACATTTATCATGATATAAGGAAATATAAATAACAACTTTATTATTGCCTCTAGGGCATATTTCCTTCAGACGGAACGTGGCAATGATTACTGTGGGCTGATATTGGGAACATTGTGTTGTACACGGATGAATCTCTGTATATACTTGCGGAGTGACACATCTTCCTTCTGCGAAATCAACTGTAGACCAGTTTCTTGGCCTAGAACTTTATGGCCGCCTGTGAAAGCGCCAACAAACTTGTGGGCCATATCTGCCCAGCAGGAAATGGAGTCCTCTGGTAGGTTCATCAACCACGATCTGACGTTGGGCTTGAGCGCCAACGGAGAGTAGTTGTTGAAAACCTTGTCATCACGAGCTCCGGCAGCTTGGACCGCAGTGGTGAAAATGCTCAGAAACCCTGACGGGTGTGTCTTGTCGTCTGATAACCAAAAGTATAGCGGATCAATTGTAGCCTCTTTCGATAAGTAACAGTGTCGAACCCAACAAGGAGCTAAAGGTAGAACAAATATTCCCTCAAGTTCTATCGACCACCGATACAACTCTACGCACGCTTAACGTTCGCTTTACCTAGAACAAGTACGAAACTAGAAGTACTTAGTAGGTGTTGTAGGATAGGTTTGCAAGATAATAAAGAACATGTAAATAAAAACTAGGGGTTGTTTAGATAAAGAAACAACTAAGTTAGTTTTAGTAGAGAACCTTTTTTCACAAGAAAGTTATTTGTCCCTAGGCTATCGATAATTAGACCGGTAATCATTATTGCAATTCTATATGAGGGAGAGACATAAGCTAAGATACTTTCTCTGCTTGGATCATATACACTTATGATTGGAACTCTAGAAACATCCGTAACTACTAAAGTTCATTAAGGTAAAACCCAACCATAACATTATAGTATCAAGTCCTCTCTACTCCCATACGCAAACAACCTACTTACTCAGGTTTAAGCTTCTGTCACTCTAGCAACCCACCATAAGCAAATCATGAACATATTGCAAACCCTACAACGGGGATCCCTCACGCTCGCGCGACACAGAGAGCACCATAGGACAACACCAATAATAAAACATACAACTCAAACCAATCACGATCTTCAATTAACCCATAGGACAAAATGGATCTACTCAAACATCACAGGATAGGCATACATCATTGGGAAATAATATATAGAATTAAGCACCATGTTTAAGTAGAGATTACAGCAGGGAGAAGAGGTGTTACACTACTGCATAGAGGGGGGAGAGTTGGTGATGACGGCGGTGAAGTTTTTGGTGTAGATCGATGTCACGATGATGGCCCCGGCGGCGTTCCAGCGCCACCGGGAGAGAGACCCCTCCTTCTTATCCTTCCTTGGCCTCCCCCTAGATGGGAGGAGGGTTTCCCCTCTAGTCCTTGGCCTCCATGGTGGCGGAGGGGTGGGAGCGCCTCCGAGATTGGATCTCTCGCTGTTTCTGCGTTCCATGTTTATGGCCTTTCACCGTTTCTTAAATTCCCGCAGATCCATAACTCCGATTGGGCTGAAATTTTAACACGATTTTTATCCGGATATTAGCTTTCTTGCAGCGGAAGAAGGGCACCAACCGCCTTACGGGGTGGCCACAAGGGCCTAGGGTGCGCCCCCTACCTTACCATCGCCTCGGGCATTGTCTCGCGTTGATTCTTTTTCCCAAAAATCACATATATTACAAAAAAATCTCCATAAGTTTTTGTTGCGTTTGGAATCCTTTTGATATGGATTTTCTGCGAAACAAAAAATATGCAACAAACATGAACTGGCATTGGGCACTAGATAAATATGTTAGTCCCAAAAATAGTATAAAAGTTGCCAAAAGTATATGAAAGTTGTAGAATATTGGCATGAAACAATAAAAAATTATAGATACGACGGAGACGTATCAGCATCCCCAAGCTTAATTCCTTCTCGTCCTCGAGTTTGTAAATGATAAAAAAAGTTGATGTGGAATGCTACCTAGCATAACCTTGATCATATAATCTAATCATGACATGAATATTAAGACACAAGTGATTCAAAGCAATAGTATATCATTTGACATAAAGACAATAATACTTCAAGCATACTAATAAAGCAATCATGTCTTCTCAAAATAACATGGCCAAAGAAAGTTATCCATACAAAATCATATAGTCTGGCTATGCTCCATCTTCGTCACACAAAGTATTTCATCATGCACAACCCTGATGACAAGCCAAGCAATTGTTTCATACTTTTAATGTTCTCAAGCATTTTCAACTTTCACGTAATACATGAGCATGAGCCATGGATATAACACTATAGGTGGAATATAATATGATGGTGGAGGTTGTGTGGAGAATACAAAAAAAGGAGAAAGTCTCACATCGATGTGGCTAATCAACAGGCTATGCAGATGCCCATCAATTGATGTCAATGCGAGGAGTAGGGATTGCCATGCAACGGATGCACTAGAGCTATAAGTGTATGAAAGCTCAAACTAAAACTAAGTGGGTGTGCATCCAACTTGCTTGCTCATGAAGACCTCAGGCATTTGAGGAAGCCCATCATCGGAATATACAAGCCAAGTTCTATAATGAAAAATTCCCAGTAGTATATGAAAGTGACAACGTAGGAGACTCTCTCTATGAAGAACATGGTGCTACTCTGAAGCACAAGTGTGGTAAAAGGATAGTAGCATTGCCGCTTCTCTCTTTTTCTCTCTTTTTTTGTTTTCTCTCTTTTCTCTCTTTTTTGGGCTCTCCTTTTTTTGGCCTCTTTTTTTTCGTCCGGAGTCTCATCCCGATTTGTGGGGGAATCATAGTCTCCATCATCCTTTCTTCACTGAGGCAATGCTATAATATTCATCATGTCATCATGTGCATTGCATCCGCATTTGTTTTCAAAAAATTGCATCCGTTCGTACTGCCGCTTATCCTTCGCCTCGGTGTCCTTTCTCAGATTGACCGGGTTTTGCTTCCCTCTTGTCTGGCCGCATAACCTCTCCGCACAACCCACACTCTTGGCTGCCTTGTCCGAAAACTTCCCCCAACCCAACCCGGATAGTCATGACCGACGTGTTTGAATCATCCCCAAAACATCTTCGGTTTCTTATTTGGACTCTCCTAGCCTATCTATTCCGACCCTTCGATCTCGATCGGACGTCTGCGATATGTCCAAATCTTGCTCTTCTAAACCCACCTAGTTGTTGCACGTTTCGGAGCCATCTTATCTTGATTGGAGGGCTCCAAACAGCCCTCGATCACCCCCTCCTACTATATATGGACACCCCACTCCTCCATTTTCGGAAACCCTAACCCCTAGCCCTTCTTCCCCACTGCCTTGCCGCCACTTGGCGCGCAGCCACCAGTCGCGCCGCCAACCACGCGCCCCTGTCTCCCACCTCACACAGGGCCCATGGAACCCAGATTAGGCCCCTGGAAGCCCATCTGTGCCCGAACCGCGCTGCTGCCCGCTCCTCCCGTCGCTCGAACCCTCCACCCGAGCGCCTCCTCCTCACCATGTCCCCCTCGCGTCGGCCGACCACTAGAGCCAGCCGCCGCCGGCGACCGCGGCAACCCCACTGCGACCAGGACGCCTTCCCTGCCCTCCTCTCTCTTTGTCGCTCCCTCCGTGTCTCTCTGCTCTCTCATGGTCTCTCTCTCTCTCCCTCTCTCTCTCTCTATGCCCCTCGCAGGTCGACGCCGCCGGCCCTCTCCGACCTGGATCCGTGTAACGCCCCGGACACACCCGCCAGGAGTCATCGCTCCCTCCGTGTCTCTCTGCTCTCTCTCATGGTCTCTCTCTCTCTATGCCCCTCGCAGGTCGACGCCGCCGGCCATCTCCGCCCTGGATCCGTGTAACACCCCGGACACACCCGCTGGTGGTCGTTACTCCTGGCGGGATCTAGACTGGCCCCATAGATCAATACTAGTCTTTTCTGCGCACTTTTTCCTCACTCATGCGCACCCGGGAGCAACTTCCCGGTCGGTCACCCATCCTGACACTACTCCAAGCTGAGCACCCTTAACTTTGGAGTTCTGTCTGAATGGGCTCCCAGAAAATAAGGAATTCCTTATTGATATGAGTAGTCTATCATCCCTAATAAGCCAGGCCATCACATACACCCCCACTCAGAGGAACCGACGTCCTCGTCGGGCCACAGGAACGTTCCCTCTTGGCACATACGTCTGTGCATCCAGTCTGGTACATGTACCATGCCGTGTGCCACGACGGTCACAAACGTCATGAACAACATGACCGTGCACCTGTCCGCAATCATCCGTGTAACCGCAAGGGTCGGCTCTGATACCAACTTGTAACGTCCCAGACACACCCGCCGGTGGTTGTTACTCCTGGCGGGATCTAGACTGGCCCCACAGATCAATACTAGTCTTTTCTGCGCACTTTGTCCTCACTCATGCGCACCCGGGAGCAACTTCCCGGCCAGTCACCCATCCTGACACTACTCCAAGCTGAGCACACTTAACTTTGGAGTTCTGTCCGAATGGGCTCCCGGAAAAGAAGGAATTCCTTATTGATATGAGTAGTCTATCATCCCTAATAAGCCAGGCCATCACAATTCGGTTGCCCTTGTCGTCCCGTGCTCGGATCTACCACCTCCAGCCACCTCCTTGATGGTCTGCGCCCCCGGGACCCGTCGCTGGCCGCTGCCGTGCCTTGCGCCACCTCCTCTGTTTTTGCGCTCGTTCGAGCGGGGAGGACGAGCGCTAGTGCGTATGGGCTGCTCCCTTCGCATCGCCTCAAGGCCCAGCGCCATGCCTTCTCCGCTTCAGGCCGTGAGGCCGAATGTGAGCAGCCGCCTCCTATGCACTATTGGCCCAGTCCGGTTTGGCCCGCCTCTGTTTTTTTCTAGATCTACAATTTGTCTATTTCCCAAGATTTATAGTATGACAGAAAAGCTCCCCTAGATCATGCATTTAATAACTCACAAATGGTGCATCGGATTAAAATGATTTATATATGAAAAATGACTAGAATTTCATCTAGTTTCATAATATCCAACTTTCATCCATGTTTAAAAATTTTAAACATGCTATTTGATTAAATTTGCTCATATGCCATGCTAAATGATTTATTTCATAACTAATTAACCGTAGCTCCGAATTTAATAAACTTTATATGTAAATGGGGCAGAAAGATGCATAGATAAACATGATGGTAGTACTTTGCATGTTTAACAACTCCAAAATTCTGTATAGGGCAGAACAGTACCAACTTTAAAATATGCACGTGAGGATTTTTCCGGACTAGTTGCTTGTTGTTCCGGCCTCATTTAAGCTTGCCTAGATAGGTAGTTTTACTATGCTTAACCTCTTGCCATGTTTAACAACATTTAATATTGTTGGGTACATAAACGAGAGTGAACTAAATGTTCGATTGTGGTGTTTCGTCAATATGCAACTCGTTGCATATTGAGCTCCACTTAATTTGTAGTTTCGTTTGTGCATACTGCCATGTCATGCCTCATTAAACCGGACATGCATCATACTTGGTTGTGCATCATGTCATGTTTATGTGATGGTTGTTTACTATGTTGTTTACTTCTTTCTGGGTTGCTTCTCTCGTTAGCTTCGGTTTCGTTCCGGAGTTGTGAGGATCCGTTCAACTACGTCCGTTTGTCTTCTTCGTGGACTCATTCTTCTTCCTTGCGGGATCTCAGGCAAGATGACCATACCCTCGATATCACTTCTATCTTTGCTTGCTAGTTGTTCGCTCTATCGCTATGTCGCGCTACCTACCACTCGTTATATCATGCCTCCCATATTGCCATGTCAAGCCTCTAACCCACCATCCTAGCAAACCGTTGTTTGGCTATGTTACCGCTTTTGCACAGCCCCTCGTATAGCGTTGCTAGTTGTAGGTGAAGTTGAAGTTTGTTCCATGTTGGAACATGGATATGTTGGGATATCACAATATCTCTCATTTAATTAATGCATATATATACTTGGTAAAGGGTGGAAGGCTCGGCCTTATGCCTGGTGTTTTATTCCACTCTTGCCGCCTTATTTCTCGTCATACCGGTGTTATGTTCCTTGATTTTGCATTCCTTACGCAGTTGGGTGTTATGGGAACCCCTTGACAGTTCGCCTTGAATAAAACTCCTCCAGCAAGGCCCAACCTTGGTTTTACATTTGCCTAACAACCTATTACCCTTCCCTTGGGTCGGCCAACCCGAGGGCCATCTTTATTTTAAACCCCCCGGGCCAGTGCTTCTCTAAGTGTTGGTCCGAACTGAACTGCCTGTGGGGCCACCTCGGGAAAACTTGAGGGCTGGTTTTACTCGTAGCTAGTCTCATCCGGTGTGCCCTGAGAACGAGATACGTGCGAATCCTATCGGGATTATCGGCACATCGGGCGGCTTTGCTAGTCTTGTTTTACCATTGTCGTAATGTCTTGTAACCGGGATTCCAAGACTGATCAGGTCCTTCCAGGAGAAGGAATATCCTTCATTGACCGTGAGAGCTTGTGATGGGCTAAGTTGGGACACCCCTGTAGGGTTTAAACTTTCGAGAGCAGTGCCCGCGGTTATGTGGCAGATGGGATTTTGTTAATGTCTGGTTGTAGAGAACTTGACACTTGACTTAATTAAAATGCATCAACCGCGTGTGTAACCGTGATGGTCTCTTTTCGGCGGAGTCCGGAAAGTGAACACGGTTCTTGTGTTATGGTTGTGCGTAAGTAGTTTCAGGATCACTTCTTGATAACTTCTAGCTTCACGACCATTGCATTGCTTCTCTTCTCGCTCTTATTTGCGTATGTTAGCCACCATATTTGCTTAGTGCTTGCTGCAGCTCCACCTCATTACCCTTTCCTACCCATAAGCTTAAATAGTCTTGATCTCGTGGGTGTGAGATTGCTGAGTCCTCATGACTCACGGATACTTCCAAACAGTTGTAGGTGCCGATGATACTAGTGCGGGTGATGCAACCGAGCTCAAGTGGGAGCTCGATGAAGATCTTGGTCGTTGTTTTGTGTCTTCTTTGGTTGATCAGTAGTGGAGCCCAGTTGGGACGATCGGGGATATAACATTTGGGGTTGTCTTCTTTTATTTTGGTTCCTTAGTCGGACCTTTGATTGTACTCTGGATGATGTATGTTTAACTTGTTATTTGTGTGAAGTGGCGATTGTAAGCCAACTCTTTATCCCATTGTTATTCAGTACATGGGATTGTGTGAAGATTACCCCTCTCGCAACAAAACCACTATGCGGTTATGCCTCTAAGTCGTGCCTCGACACGTGGGAGATATAGCCGCATCATGGGTGTTACAACATACTTGAGGCGTTCTCCGATGGGTGCGACGAGTAATACGCCGGCACCAGCACCTTGCAGCGAGAAGGCTCCATCGAAGTACATGATCCAATCATGACTCGTCTCTTTGCCGGGAATGGTAGTCTCTTGAATCTCTTCATCGGGCGTTGATGTCCATTCTGCTATGAACTCTGCCAAAGCTTGGCTCTTGATTGTCGAAGTACTCTCAAACTTGAGGCCAAATCTCGACAGTTCTAATGCCCATTCCACAATCCTCCCAGTTGCATCCGGGTTGTGCAAGATTCGTTGCAAAGGGAGGTGGGTGACGACGGTGATCTCGTGTGCTTGGAAATAGTGACACAACTTTCCCGAGGCCATAAGGAGGCCGAAAAGCAGCTTCTACATACTAGAATACCTTGATCTAGCCCCCTACAAGAGGGAGCTGACAAAATAAACCGGGTGCTGCACCACCTTCTTCTTCTGTTCAACTTCGCCATCTGCGCAAGCTCTGTCTTGCCAGGACCGGGCCTTGCTGGGGGTCCCGCTTTGCCGGCGCCAGGCCCTGTCAGGGGGAGCCCTGACCCATCATCCGACGGCTCCGCTGCTGCTGCCGCTTCTTCCTCAATTTCCCTCTGTGCCACCAGCGCGACACTGACCACTTGATTTGTTGCTGCTAAGTATAGCAGCAATGACTCTTGTGGTTTAGGCGCGACTAGTATAGGCGTGGAGGAAAGGTATCTCTTCAAGTCCTGTAGCGCCGCCTCTGCCTCTGGAGTCCATTTCACTGGACCCGCCTTTTTCAGAACTTTGAAAAAGGGGAGGGCGCGCTTAGCAGACTTGGAGATGAACCTACTTAGGGCGGCAACGCAGTCGGCAGGCCTACGGACGTCTTTGACCCGTCTTGGCGCCTCAGTCTGCTCAAGCTTTGATCTTGTCAGGATTTTTTCGATTCCGCGTTGAAACACAAAGAACCCAAGAAGCTTACCGGATGGGACACCAAACACGCACTTCTCTGGGTTGAGCTTGAGGTTGATCTTGCGCAGATTTGCAAATGTTTCTTCCAGATCTTGCACGAGCGTGGCCCTGTCCTTGGTTTTGACCACTATATCATCCATATAAGCTTCCATGTTCCTATGCAGGCGGGGCTCAAAACCAATTTGGACCACTCGGGCAAACTTTGAACCAGCGCTCTTCAACCCAAAAGGCATTCGTACAAAATAGTATGTACCACATGGGGTGATGCACGCGGTCTTTTCTTCGTCTTCCTTCATCATGAAAATCTGGTGGTATCCTGAATAGGCATCGAGGAACGACAGCAGGTCGCACCCGATAGTGGAGTCCACAATCTGGTTGATGTGTGGCAGATGGAAAGGATCCTTTGGACATGCTTTATTGATATCTGTGTAGTCAATACACAACCTCCATTTCCCATTCTCCTTATGCACCACCACTGGATTGGCCAACCACGTGGGGTGGAGTACTCCTGTAACCAGGCCTGCCGCCTCCAACTTCCTGATCTCCTCGATGATGAACTCTTGTCTCTCCAAAGCTTGCTTCCTGACCTTCTACTTAACGGGCTGCGCATGAGGACAGACAGCAAGATGGTGCTCAATCACCTCCCTGGGAACGCCGGGGATGTTGAATGCTTGCCATGCAAACATGTCGACATTCGCCCGCAGGAAGGCGACGAGCGCGCTTTCCTATTTGTTGTCCAGGGTGGAGCTTATGGTAAAAGCCCCACTCATGTTGTCCCCCTTGACGGGCACCCTCCTGGTCTCTGGTGGTGCTGCCTTGTATTTCTTGCTCTTGCTGGTGGAGCTCTCTGGCACGTCCTCGACGGGAGCGCTACACTCCAAAGAGGCACGCTTGCCGGAGTGGGCACAGGAGGTCTTGCCGGAAGAGGTCTTGCCGGTTTTCTTCCCTCCCGGGGTTTCAGCGGTAGGAGCAAGTGCCTTGGCGGCAGTTGCTGCAACTGCCTCCCAGTAGAGTTGGTCGGCGCAGATGAGCGCGTCTTTCTTGTCGTAGGGGATGGTGATGATGGTCAGCGGACCGGGCATCTTTAACATGTTGTAGGCATAATGTGATGCCGCCATGAACTTGGCCAATGCTGGGTAGCCAAGGATCCTATTGTAGGGCAAGGGGATCTTGGCGACATCAAAGACGATCTTCTCCGTCCTATAGTTCAGCTCACCCCCGAATGTAACGGGCAACGTGATTTTACCTTTCGGCCGACTCCTCCCCGGGTTGACCCCTTGAAACGTGCCCGTCTCCTCGAGGTCTCCATCGGGGATTTACAACCTCTTGATCATGGCAGGCGAGATCAAGTTTAGTACAGCTCCACCATCAACTAGCACTTTTGTTACCTTGAGTTTGTGTATTGTTGGTGAAACCAACAACGGCAAACACCCGACCGCAGTTATGCGATCAGGGTGATCCTCTATGTCAAAAATGATAGGGGTGTTGGACCACTTCAGTGGCTTCTGGGCATCGATCGATGGTTCTGCCATGGTAATCTCACACACACTGCTTCAGTTGGCGGTGAGAGGTGTGCAGCGAGGCACCACCGTCGACGCACATGGCATCCGTAGCTTTCTCGAACTCGTGTTTGCCGGACTCGTCATCCCCATCATGATCATCATCTTCCTCCTTCTTATCACGGCCCCGAGCGGGCCTCTCTTGTTGATTATCCTTGCCGCGGTGACCTCCTTGGCCACCATGCTTCTTGCCGGACCCCTCAGCACCATCCTGACCCTTCTTCTTCTCTCGCCTTTCATATTCAGCTTTCTGCTTTTCTGCAAGCAACTCAACCTGTCGGCAGTTCTGGAGGTCATATCCCTTGGTGCGATGGATCTTGCAGTACTGCTTGTCGGAGCCTCCTGGCTTGTTGGCAGCCGCCAAGGCCTAGCAAGCGGCACACCCAGCAAATTCCTTGCCAGGGTCGTCTGCCTTGGCCTTTTTGGCGGCGTCGGGGTCACCGGATCCCTCAATGGCAAGCACAGTCTCGCCCTTATGCTTCCTATTGCGGCGTCAGCCCTTCTTCGTCGGGGCGACGACATCTTCATCCATGGAGTCATTTTCCGCGCCAGTGTCCTCGCCGGGTTACTTTCTTCCTTCCTCAGCCTGAGCACATCTATCAGCCAGAACATAAAGTTCAGCTACATCCTTAACCTTGTTCATCGCCAGCTCTTCACACATCTTGCGGTTGCGTACATTCTGATGGAATGCACTGATGACAGCGGCGGGGTGAACATCTGGGATGGTGTACTGTACGCAGCTGAACCTTTGTATGTATTTGCGCAGGGTCTCGCCGTCCTTCTGGGGGATGACATGCAGATCACTTGCCTGGCCAGGAGCTTGGTGGCCTCCGGTAAAGGCGCCAACAAACGCATGGCACATATCCGACCAAGAAGAGATAGAATCCACCGGCAGGTGCATCAACCATGACATGACATTGGGTTTAAGTGCCAACGGAAAGTAGTTGGCGAGCACCTTGTCGTCGCGAGCCCTGGCTGCTTGCATCGCGATGGTGTAGATGCTGAGGAACTCCAATGGGTGAGTCTTACCGTTGTACTTTCCCCCAACATCAGGCTTGAATGTGCGATGGGAGGGCCACTGGAACTGCTGCAGCTCTCGGGTAAAGGCTGGACAACCCACCTCGTAAGGCAGGTCGCCGGAGCCCCCCGATACTGGGTGGTCCATAGTAGGCCCCACACGCTGATCTGACTATTGGTGCGCTTCCCACCGTCGCTCGATGGTGGTTCGAGCGTCTTCCTGAGCTCGCTCTCAAAGAACCCGACATTGGTCGCAGCAGGTTCGTGGGTCGGACGACGCCATGGAAACATTATCACAAGCATCGACCGACGAGCCGGCGGTTTCTGTTGCTGGCGTGGGGGAGGAGAGTGCACCATGGTCGCAGCACCCCCGGTCCTCCCACCTTCGGCGTGCACTGGCTCTACAGAATGCCGGCACAAGGGTCCCGCTAACTGCAGCTCATCTTTGTTGGCGAAGCTGATGAGGCTCTGAATGGTGGCTCTCCACTCGTTGAGCTTCTCCGCGGAGGGAGGAAAGTCGAGGAGCAGTTGCACGCGCGCCAACATTTATGTTGGCGTGGGTGGCGGCGAAAGCTGCATGGACCGTGATGCGCCCCGACTTCTAACCACGTTAGAAGGAGCTCTATCACGGTCTAGTGGTCGCACGCCGCCTCCGTCAGCGTCCGGGCGCGCACGCCAGCCTGGTGCGTCCTGAGAGCGACACAAAGAGCTCTTCCCACGGTGGCACCCGGGGGCGCCGATATCGTGGTGTTGTTCATCGTGCGCGGCTTGGGGAGGCCGCGGTGCGGATGCCAGCTGGGGCGTCCGGAAGGTCGCCGCGCTGCCCGTGGGCAGCGCAGCCCCGCCCCCGGGCCCAGCGGCATGTGGCTCGTCATCTTGGACCCGAACAACGCCACTCGTCTGGCTCCGATTGCCAGAGTGCCATGGATGCTCGCGGGTCGCTCCTCCGGCGCTGTCCGTGGCTGCTCCGTCGCCCGCCCGTGCTGGTGCAGACGGGCCGGCTCCGGACGACCCGATCGCTCTGATCCCTTCTTCTTGGGGGCCATGGTGAAGATGAATTTGATGCGCTAACTTCCAAACCGGATATTCATAGTTTGCGCCCCCTACCTGGCGCGCCAAAGATGTCGGGGTTCTGGAATGTCAGCTATTGGATCACAGGAATCCCTACTACGGTTGGCGGGGCGCAGGGCTGTGCAAAGAGTGGGTTTAGAAGATCAATGCGAGGGAATTTTATCCAGGTTCGGGCCGCAAGCGATGCGTAATACCCTAATCCTGCTTTGGTGTATATTTGGTGTTCTTGAGTTATTGAACTAGCTGTGGTGCATCCTAGCCCAAAAAGTCTGAATCCTTTCTCAGTATGCCTCAGGCCTCCTTTTATATGTCAAAGGGACTGCCACTGCGGCACACAGGAGATGGAAAGTATTTACAGTGTACAAGTCTATCCCTGACATCGTGGGACAAAACACATTTAATGTGCTGCCGACGTGTCCTCTTGCTTTATCGGGGACGGCAAGGAAGCTTATATCATCTATCGCCGCCTCGCCTCACTTCGATGCGCGTCCAAGCTGACGAGGCATGCAGCGCCACGCTGGCTGGCTGTTGCGCTGGTGAAGTGGCAGGGTCTTCTCGAAGATCTGCATGCCACCACACAGGTGCTTGCCTGGTTGGCCTAGAAGCTGCATGCTGCCACGTAGGTGTGTGCCTAGTTGGCAGGCAGGCTGCTGCGTTGGAACAGCCATGGGGCAGTGAAACTTTGGTAAGTGTGGGCCTGGTTGTGGCCCTACAGATATCCTCGGCAAGGGTCTTGCCGGGTTTATGTGGTCGACCCCAGCAAGGATCTTGCCGAGGGCCTTCGTCTTCTGGTTCTTACCCAGTCTTGCAGGCCTCGGTTCATCACAAAGATCAGCATGCCACCATGCAAGCGCTCCCGAGCCTTGATCTTGACGTTGTCGATGGCATCATAGTTCTCAGGCTCGAAGGTGGCGGTCTTGATGGCGTTTGGGCAAGTTGCCCCGGCAAGGCTCTTGCTGGGGCAGCATAGGTCGTCCCTGGCAAGGCCCTTGCCGGGGGAAACCCATCTTGTCCCTTTGCTCTTCACGCCTCTAGCTTTAACACTGCTCGGGTAGTCTTGTATCTTCGCTTCCTCTGCCCCGCCAAGCGTGGTCGCAGGTGCGGCTACAACTGCCTGTGCACAAGTAAAGGGGTACATAAGGCCCCTTCTTTTGTACACCAACACTTGCTCCCATAAATTGTTTGCTCACAAAATCCCTATGCATAGGAAGTGGGTTAGACTTAAATGTGCTAGTCATATGCTTCATGATGCTCCTGTTATTTTTCAATTCTTATCTTTCATGTGAGCATCATTGAAATCATCATGCCTGGCTAAAAAGGCATTAAAGAAAAATGCTTGTTGGGAGACAACCCAATATTTACCCCTACTATTTTTATGAGTTAACATGATTAGGCTTACGTATTAATCAAGTTTTATAGCTTTTGTTTCAATAAAGTGCCAAGTAAACCTTTGGGATGGTCTATGGTGATAGTTGATTTGATCTTGTTGAAAAACAGAAACTTTTGCGCCCAGTAGAATAATTTTCATTTTTTTACAGATGCGTGATAAAATCCTGATTCTTTCTGCACAAGATTTATATATAAATTTCCCAGACTTTCCTAAGTTTCCAGAATTTTTGGAGTTACATAAGTATACGAAGTTTCTAGATTACTCCAGATTGTTCTGTTTTTGACAGATTCTATTTTCATTCTGTTGTTTGCTTATTTTGATGAATCTATGGGTACTATCGGAGAGTATGAACCATGGAGAAGTTGGAATATAGTACATATAACACCAACATAAATTTAGAATGAGTTCACAACAGTACCTAAGTGGTGATTTGCTTTATTATACTAACGGAGCTTACGAGCTTTCTGTTGAGTTTTGTGTTGTGAAGTTTTCAAGTTTTGAGTAAAGTTTCGTTGGACAATGGAATAAAGAGTGGCAAGAGCCTAAGCTTGGGGATGCCCAAGACACCCCCAAGGTAATATTCAAGGTCAACCAAGCATCTAAGCTTGGGGATGCCCCGGATGGCATCCCCTCTTTTGTCTTCATCCATCGGTAAATTTACTTGAGGCAATATTTTTATTCGTCACATGATATGTGTTTTGCTTGGAGCATCTTGTATGATATGAGTCTTTGCTTTCTATTTTTCCTCAATCATCCTTGTTGTACACACCTTTTGAGAGGGACACACATTAATCATGAATTTATGTCAGGACCCCGATTCTAAGTCACACCGATCTAGCCTGTAACACCTCATATCACTTTGCGGCCTCACGCACGGTATCCCCACGGGTGTCGCCTTACCATGGCCCGAGACTATTTGCACCTTTTTGCTCACGTATATGATAGTGTCGCTAGCATCCATATGACAGAGAACCCGGGCCGACATGACTAGTCGTGAACCCAAAGTGGCACTAACTTATGGGGACAGGCATACATGAATCAACATCGAGCATGTCGGTCAGCAGCGTGTGAATCCGGGCTGTAGCAACTGGGCTAACAGGACTCCAGGAACCCGGGCTGTAGCAGGCTAGCAGGACTCCGGATGTCACCGCGTGACATTTCCCCGAAGGGACAGACACAGGAACGAAGTGAATCACATGACGGCCAGTCTAAGTGTTCCGGAGCAGTAGTGCTGGGCTAGCAGGACTCCAGTAAACCAGGTTGTAGCGGACTACCAAGGCTCAGTGGAAGCACCAGACTACATTTCCCCATTAGAGAGGCTACCAAGGATAAACAACTAGATTGCCGGATCCCATACATACCAAGCATTTCAATAACATACACACAATATGCTCGATATGTGCAAATACAACATGGCATCACAACAAAACTCTACGACTCAAAGTATTTATTCATTAGGCTCCGAGGAGCGAGATATTACAAACATGGGTCTCATGACCCAACATTCAGAGCATACAAGTCAAAGCACAAGCGGAAGCTTAACATGTCTGAGTACAGACATCTACAAATGAAAAAGGCTGAGGAGCCTGACTATCTACCAGATCCTGCCGAGGGCACAAGATCGTAGCTGAGGTATCAAGCTAAACGTCGAAGCCCACAGGGAACTACTAGCGAGACTGAAGTCTCTTTGCAAAACATAAATTAAGCAAACGTGAGTACAAATGTACCCAGCAAGACTTACATCAGAACTAGCTACATATGCATCAGTATCAACAAAGGGGGTGATGGAGTTTAACTGTAGCAAGCCAGCTTTGACTCGGTGGCTATCCTAAACTGCGACTGCAAGTAACTCTTTTGAGGTGGCGCACACGAGTCCACAATTTGACCATATCAAAAACACCACTATGGATCCGCTCCCGTCTCCCTACGAGAAGGCCATCCATAGCACTCACGCTTATCTTGCGCATTTTAGAGTATCCACTTTCACTTGTCTATGAACTGTACAGGCAACCTAGAAGTCCTTTACCGCGGACATGGCTATTCGAATAGATGATGTTAACCCTGCAGGGGTGTACTTCTTCACACACACTCTCGCCACTTACCACCATGTACACGTTGTGTATCTTGGCAACCTTTAAGCGGAAGCCTGGCGAGGGAGTCGGCCACAACCTGACTAACCATGCAAGTCTCTAGTCCAGGTGTATCGCCTATTTGGGTTCCATCCGCGAGGAGATCCGACCGGGGTTTCGCTCATAGCCCAAATGATGTGTACAGGGTTCCGCGACACCAAACGGGCGCCCGACATACCCGACCATGGTGTATCTACCGCATCATAGCCCACCCCTAGGGTCAGCGCTATGCACGGCCTCCAACACATATCCTATAAACACCAGGAACTAGTTGCAACTCCTGGACAGAGAACAAGGGCGGTTAAAAAGTCAAGAGAGTCAATTAAGGATCCCAATGTGTGGTAGTAGCTGTTCATGGATCACAAACACAGAACTCAGTTCCCGAGGACGGTTTAAATGAGACAACCCACCATGTACTTCTACATGGCCTCTCACTGCTACCTTTACCAAATCGTGTTCACACACAGTAGGACATGTTCATCACCATTCCAATTCATCCCCGATGAATCAGACCTGACTCAACTCTAAGCAGTAGCAGGCATGACAAACAAGCATGAATGAGTAGGCACATCAGGGCTCAAACAACTCCTACTCATGCTAGTGGGTTTCATCTATTTACTGTGGCAATGACAGGTCATGTAGAGGAAAAGGGGTTCAACTACCGCAGCATGTAACAGTTGAATCGTTGTTGTCCTAATGAAGTAAAAGAGAGCAGGAGTGAGAGAGTGGGATTGTATCGGAATGAACAAGGGGGTTTTGCTTGCCTGGCACTTCTGAAGATAATATAGCTCTTCATCGGTGTCATCGAACTCATCGTCGGAACCTCGTCTATTGAGAGGGGACAAATACCGGCAATAGAGAAGGAACACGATCAATGCAATGCAACAATATGATGCATGAATGTGACATGGCAATATGTTGTGATTTGAGCTAATGCAGCTAAGAACAGAAGGGTTTGAGTTGATTTGAACCAAAGGTTCCAATTCAAATTTACACTTAGAACTTATAAAGTGCATTATCATGTTTTGATCTAAACAGCAAGATTAAATTGTTTAAACATGCATGAAACTAGTACAGATGGATAGATTAGGTTTTTCTGATCATTTTTCATATATAATTTGTTTGATTTGGAGTTACGGTTGAATTACTATGAATTTTTGAAGTTTTGGATATTTTCTGAAATTTTTTGAATTATTTTAAATCCAGGAAATCAATACTGCGTCAGCATGACATCATGCTGGCATCATCAGGTCAACGACGCCAGCCCAGGTCAAACCTGACCAGTGGGGTCCACTGGTCAGTGACTCGGCGTCATCAGTATCACGGACAGGTGGGTCCGATCAACTTCAACGTCAGCACGGTCAACTCTGACTTGTGGGGCCACTGTGATTAATTAAAACTAATCAGAAACTAAACTATGGTTAATTAAGGGCGTGGGACCCATATGTAAGTGGGTCAGGGGGTAATTAGTAGGGTCATTAGTGGCTAATGATGGGCCAGGTCGACATCGCTGGAGTTCGGACGGCGGCGACCAAAACTGACGACGGAGACGCTGCGGGAAGGCGCTACAGGGGACGGTTTCGAGTGTGGTTTGCGGCTATGGGTTACTGGCAGTGCGCCACAACCAAAGGTGCCATAAGTTAGTCGCGGGGTGGCCGGATACGTCGACGGCATCGAGTTACGCAGCGGCCGGAGTTCGGACCTTGATGGAAACAACGCTACGGGGCGTCTCCGGGCAAGCTGGTGATGTCTGCGGGTTCCTGGGGGCACTGTGAGTGCGGTGACACGCTCGAATGCGAGCACCAACTACTTTGGCTGCGGCAGCGACATGGACGGCGGCCAGAAGCTCACGGCTCTGGTGATTGGCGTGGCTAGAGTGAGCAAAAACGCGCGGGGAGAGAGGGGAATCGAAGAGGAGCTCACGGTGGCATTGACGGCAGTCTTAGTGGGCTCGGGGACGGCTTGGTGATGACGAAACGACGGCGGCGATCTCGGGCGGCCGATGATGAAGACGACGGTGGTGGCGATGTTCCAGGCCTTCCTGGCTCGCGTGGCTCGTCGAGAACGAAGAAGATGACGTGGCAGAGCTCTCAAACACGACGGGCGGTCGAGGGGACGGCAGGGAGCTGTGGCCAGCGAACTGCGGCTACGGTGACGTTCGGTTTTGAAAGAGAGAGAGAACGCGAGAGGCGGGGATGAGGATAGAAGAGAGTGAGTGAGGGGGTTAGGGGGTGTGTGGCGTCTCCAGGGCGTCCCAGGGGAAGCGGCAAGCAGGAGCTGGCGGAGAGCGTGCGTGCGCGGGGCGACCACGCACCCAGTCCTTCTGGCAGAGGAGGAAGATGACAAGGGGGGTGCTGGTGAGCTGGGCTGGACAGCTACAGTGCTGGGCCGGTTGGTGGGCGCCAGGTAAGTTCTCTCCCCCTCTCTATATTTCTCTTCTTCTATGTTCTATAACTTGTTTCTGATTTAGTAAAAAAAATACTAAATCACTTTATAAAATCCTGAAAACTTTTGTGGCCACTATCTGATTTAAACCAGAGGCCCTCACCAAGTTTCAGAACATTTGGAGCTACCAAATATTTTATAGGAACTTATAGCTCCACTTCAAATACAATATGATTTGATTCAAAGACCATAAATGCCTTGGAAAAATGTGCATGACCTGTGGTAAAGGTTTTAACCTCTTTCCATAAATAATGAACATTTTTAAGGGCATTTTGGATTCATTGAAAATATTTTTATTTTGATCCTAGTTGCATTTCATTTGGTGCTAGGGTTTGAACATCCCCATTTCAGCTTTAAGAAAATTTAAACATGATGCAACAACCAAGACTAGTCCACAACAAGGCTGAAGCTAGGGTTGTGACAATTTATTAGAATACCCTATGTGCTTCACTTATATCTTTTGTGTTAGGTAGTTGCTCTAGTGCCTCACTTATATCTTTTTAGAGCACGACGGTGGTTTTATCTTGAAGAAATTGATGAAATATCATGCTTCACTAATATTATTTTGAGTCTTTAAACATAATGGTAATTTGCTTGGGTTATGAATTTAGTCCTAATATGATGGGCATCCAAGAGGGATATTATAAAAACTTTTCTTATAAAGTGCATTGGATACTATGAGAAGTATGATTCCTTATGATTGTTTTGAGATATAAAGATGGTAATATTAGAGTCATGGTAGTGAGTAATTGTGGATTGGTGGAAATACTTGTGTTTAGGTTTGTGATTCCCGTAGCATGCACGTATGGTGAACCGTTATGTGATGAAGTCAGAGCATAATTTATTTTTTGATTGTCTTCCTTATGAGTGGCAGCCGGGGATGAGCGATGGTCTTTTCCTACCAATCTATCCCCCTAGGATCATGTGTATAGTACTTTGTTTCAATAGCTAATAAATTTTTGCAATAAGTATGTGAGTTCTTTATGACTAATGTCGAGTCCATGGATTATACGCAATCTTACCCTTCCACCATTGCTAGCCTCTCTAGTACCATGCAACTTCTACCGGTGCATTAAACCCACCATATACTTTCCTCAAAACAGCCACCATACCTACCTATTATGGCATTTCCATAGCCATTCCGAGATATATTGCCATGCAACTTCCACCATTCTCTTTATTATGACATGCACCATCATTGTCATATTGCTTTGCATGATCATGTAGTTGGCATTGTATTTGTGGCAAAGCCACCATTCATATTTTTTATACATGTCACTCTTGATCATAGCACATCCCGGTACACCGCCGGAGGCATTCATATAGAGTCATATTTCATTTTAGTATCGAGTTGTAATTCTCGAGTTGTAAGTAAATAAAAGTGTGATGATCATCATTATTAGAGCATTGTCCCATGCGAGGAAAGGATGATGGAAGCTATGATTCCCTCACAAGTTGGGATGAGACTTCGGACTTAAAAAATAAAAAGAGGTCGAAGAAGCCCAAATAAAAAAATAAAAGAGGCCAAAGAAGCCCAACTAAAAAATGAGAAAAAACAGAGAAGGGACAATGTTACTATCCTTTTACCACACTTGTGCTTGAAAGTAGCACCATGTTCTTCATGATAGAGAGTCTCCTATTTTGTGACTTTATACTAGTGGGAATTTTCCATTATAGAACTTGGCTTGTATATTCCAATGATGGGCTTCCTCAAATTGCCCTAGGTCTTCGTGAGCAAGCGAGTTGGATGCACGCCCACTTAGTTTTCTTTTGAGCTTTCATACCCTTATAGCTCTAGTGCATCCATTGCATGGCAATCCCTACTAACTTGCATCGATATCAATTGATAGGCACCTCCATAGCCCATTAATTTGCCTAGTTGATGAGACTTTCTCCTTTTTGTCTTCTCCTCACAACCTCCACCATAATCTATTCCACTTATAGTGCTATATCCATGGCTCACGTTCATGTATTGCGTGAAAGTTGAAAAAGCTTGAGAAAATTAAAAATATGAAACAATTGCTTAGCTTGTCATCGGGGTTGTGCATGACGAAATATTTTGTGTGATGAAGATAGAGCATAGCCAGACTATATGATTTTGCAAGGATAACTTTCTTTGGCCATGATATTTTGAGAAGACATGATTGCTTTATTAGTATGCTTGAATTATTATTGTTTTTATGTCAATATTAAAGTTTTGTTTTGAATCTTATGGATCTGAACATTCTTGCCACAATAAAGAAGATTACATGGATAAATATGTTATGTACCATCCTAATCAAAAATTCTGTTTTTATCATTTACCTACTCGAGGATGAGCAGGAATTAAGCTTGGGGATGCTTGATACGTCTCCAATGTATCTATAATTTTTCACTGTTCCATGCTATTACATTATCTATTTTGGATGTTTTATATGCATTAATATGCTATTTTATATTATTTTTTGGGACTAACCTATTAACCTAGAGCCCAGTGCCAGTTTCTGTTTTCCCTATTTTTGAGTTTTACAGAAAGGAAATATCAAACGGAGTCCAAAAAAGCTGAAACTTTAGGTTGGATTTATATGGACCAGAAGAGACCCACGGGGCATAGGACATGGACCAGAGGAGTCCCGAGGCAACCACAAGGGTGGATGGCGCCTCCCCCTAGCCCCCCCCTAAATTGTGGGTCCCTTGGGAACCCCCCTGACATGAGACCGGCGCCAAAAATTCCTATAAATCATGAAACCTCCAGAAAGAAACCTAGATCGGGAGTTCCGCCGCTGCAAGCCTCTATAGCCACGAAAAACCAATCGGGAGCCCGTTCCGGCACCCCGCCATAGTGGGAAACCATCACCGGAGGCATTCTTCATCATCCCGGTGGTCTCCATGACGATGAGGGAGTAGTTCACCCTCGCGGCTGAGGGTATGTACCAGTAGCTATGTGTTTGATCTCTCTCTCTCTCTCGTGTTCTTGATTTGGCACGATCTTGATGTACTGCGAGCTCTGTTACTATAGTTGGATCATATGGTGTTTCTCCCCCTCTATCTTCTTGTTATGAATTGAGTTTTACCTTTGAGGTTTCACTATTATCGGATTGAATACTTTTAGGGATTTGAGAACACTTGATGTATGTCTTGCGTGGGATACCCGTGGTGACAATGTGGTGTTCTATTGATTCACTTGATGTATGTTTTGGCACTCAACTCGCGAATTCCTGAGGTGACATTGGGGTAATCTATGCATAGGGGTTGATGCATGTTTTCGTCCTTGTTTCTCCGGTAGGAATCTTGGGGCACTCTTTGATGTTCTTTGTGTTGGATTGAATATTATGAATTTGAAGTTGTTTGATGCATATCGTATAATTGACCCATGGATACTTGTGTGACATTGGAGTATCTAGGTGACATTAGGGTTGATTGATGTGTATCATATGGTGTTATTTTACTATGAACTCTAGGGTTGTTTGTGACACTTATAGGAATAGCTCAATGGATTGATCGAAAAAAATAACTTTGAGGTGGTTTCATACCCTACAAAAAATTTCATCTTATGTTCTCCGTGATAGGAACTTTGGAGTGACTCTTTGTTGCACGTTGAGTTATTGTCATATAGTCTAATTATGTTATCATTGTTGAGAGAATTTGCACTAGTGAAAGTGTGAACCCTAGGCCTTGTTTTCAAGCATTGCAATACTATTTTTTCTCACTTTTACTACTAGTTACCTTGTTGTTTTTATATTTTCAGATTACAAAAACCTATATCTACTATTCATATTGCAGTTGTATCACCATCTCTTCACCGAACTAGTGCACCTATACAATTTACCATTGTATTGGGTGTGTTGGGGACACAAGAGACTCTTTGTTATTTGGTTGCAGGATTGTTTGAGAGATACCATCTTCATCCTATGCCTCCCATGGATTGATAAACCTTAGGTCATCCACTTGAGGAAAATTTCCTACTGTCCTATAGAACTCGGCGCTTGGAGGCCCAACACGAGTCTACAACAAGTAGGTTGTGTAGTACACATCATTTAATGATGAACATTGTCAATCTTTTGATATGAATAAGAGTTGCAATATTTTCATGCCTTATACTTCTTATGATGATATTTTGGCTTTATATTTTATGAACTATGAAAGTTACACATGTATACATGTGTCATATGTGCAAAACCAAGGGAAGTAAAAATGGATGACATATACATATACAACATGTACACCTTGTCTCTTTTGTTAGCCATATTTCCAATTAAGCAACGTCGAGGACGGCTTTGTTTTCAAAAAGGGGGGTGATGAGGAAATGACTACCTTGGATACGGACAAAATATTGCAAACATGTGTATTTGTGAGGTGATTTCTAATGCAAACTATGCAATGCTTTATTTATGTTATCCAGGACAAAAAATACTTCACGGACTTCTGTGCCATGTCTAATTGCAGGTGTATGGGACATTTGTAGATTCCGCATATGAAGATAAGGAAAAAAGAGAAGTTTAGGTGTTGTTTAAAAAGTCCTCTCACATCACTTTTGGGCCAAGGCAGATTTTGTTGCAATCAACAAGGATCTGATTGTGCTACTACCAAACGGTGCATCACAAGTTGGCGATTTTCGCCCTATCAGCCTTATTGGCAAAACTGATCGCCAAGGTGTTGTCCATCAGACTGGCAAACGTCATCACCAGATCATATCGCCAGTACAAAGTGTGTTTCAGAAGAAGAAAGGCATTCATGAAATCTATCTCTATGTGCAGAATAGTGTGAAGCAACTACACCAGGAGAACAAGTCGGCCTTGCTGCTCAAATTGGACATCGCCAGGGCCTTCGATAGCATGTCCTGGGAGCATCTTTTCAAGCTGATGCAGCGGCTCGGCTTCCTAGCGAGGTGGCGAGACTGGATCGCGCTATTACTGTCGACATCCTCATCCTCCTGTCTGCTCAATGACGTCGAGGGCGATTGCATAAGCCACAAGAGGGGCCTACGGCAAGGCGATCCATTGTCCCCTCTCCTCTTCATCATGGCGATTGACCCAATGCGAAGATTGCTTGATGCTGCAGCGACAGCTGGTGCGCTGCCGCCACTCCCTGACGGTGTTGCTCGCCTGAGGGTTAGCTTGTACGCGGACGACACGGTCGTCTTCGCCAACCCACAATGCGAGGAGGTGGACACAATCCTAGAGCTGTTGCAGGGTTTTGGCGACGCCTCCGGCTTGTTGCTTAACCCTACAAAATCCTCGGTGGAACCCATTCGATGCGACATCATCGACCTACATCACGTCCTGCAAAAATTTGGGGGCCAAATGGTCAGCTTTCCCATTAGATACCTTGGTATTCCAATCATGCTTGGTAGGATCATACTAGTGCACCTCCAATTCATCTTAGAAAGATCAGAGCTAGCCTAGCAGTCTAGAAGGGGTGTTTGCTGCCAATCGCGGGGCGATGGGTGCTTGTCAGGAGTGTGCTCTCGGCGCTCCCAATGTTCGCGCTCGCCGTGCTGCGTGCCCCGAGAAAATTCTTCAAGTACATAGGCAAGGTGCGTCGAAGGTTCCTATGGTCGCAGGAGAAGGAGATTTCAGGAGGAAAATGCTAAGTCAGATGGTGAGTCGTCGGACCTCTGGTGGACCGCGGCGGCCTTGGCATCCCTGACCTCGAGCGGTTCGCACATGCGCTCAGGTTGCACTGGCTATGGCTCGCCTGGAAGCACCCGGATAGGCCATGGGTTGGGCTCGACATGCCGTGCGACAACAAAGATCATGCTCTCCTTACCTCAGCCACTTCAGTCACCATCTAGAGTGGCGAGACAACATTGTTATGGCACTGCCACTGGCTGAGCGAGCAGCCTCTCTGCCTGGTCAACCCGGACCTGTTCAAGCACTCTTCAAGGAAAAAACAGGACTGTCAGAGCTGCGTTGCTAGGGGAGAAGTGGATTCAAGACCTACGACACGGCAACCTCACTGACATTCTGCCGCAGTTCGTGCACATGCAGCATGCGATCTGGTCGGCGCGGATCACACTAGAAGCTGGAATTCCTGACGAGATCAAATGGACGGCCGAAGGAGGTACTGGCTACTTGGCGCATTCGGCCTACGACCTGTAGTTTGCCGATCGCCCTCGGACGGATCACCAGGCACTCATCTGGAAAGCTTGGGGAAGGATGAAGATATTCAGTTGGTTGTTGCACCACAACCGACTGTGGTGCAACGACAGATTGCGGCAACGAGGATGGGAAAATCGCTACTTCTGTGCCCTCTACAACAGAAGCCTCGAGTCCTCTGTCCACCTCTTCTGGGAATGAACGTTCGCAAGAGACACATGGACTCAGGTGGCAGCATGGAGGGGATGCAATGCTCTGATCCCGGGCGGGCAAGCGCAGGGGAGAACGACCACGCAAATTGTCAAAGCTATGATCACCAGAGCAGCACCGGGGACGACGAAGGGGCTGAGGTCGATCCTCATTGCGGCGGCTTCGCACATTTGGCTGGAAAGAAATGGATGGACTTTCTGAGGAAACCTACCTTGCGCACAATGAGTCATCAACTAGATAAGAAGTGATCTTGAGCAATGGCGCCTGGCCAGAGCAAAATGCATAGCGACCACATTTGGGGATCCAACGTGAGATTGTAGCTACAGAGTCAATTTTTGGCGGGAACATCAGTTTGCTGATGTTGGGGAACGTAGTAATTCAAAATTTTACCTACGATCACGCAAGATCTAACTAGGAGATGTATAGCAACGAGAGAGGAGAGTGTGTCCACGTACCCTCGTAGACCGAAACCGGAAGCGTTTAGTAACGCAGTTGATGTAGTCGAATGTCTTTATAATCCAACAGATCCAAGCACCGAACGTACGGCACCTCCATGTTCAGCACACGTTCAGAACGATGACTTCCCACGAGCTCTTGATCCAGTTGAAGACGAGGGAGTGTTCCGTCAGCACGACGGCGTGGCGACGGTGATGATGAAGTTGCCGGTGCAGGGCTTCACCTAAGCACTACGACGATATGACCGAGGTGTTGAACTATGGAGGGGGGCACCGCACACGGCTAAGAGATTGTATGTTGTGCTATTATGGTGCCCCCTGGCCATGTATATAAAGGAGGGAGGGAAATAGGAGGCCGGCTGTAACAGCCTGGTCTTTGGCCCTATTCTTTTTCTTTTTGATTTATTGGTTTTTGCTCTGTTTTTCTTTTTGGAGTGGTTATGTGGCCTTGCCACCTGGGAAAACAACCTCATTCCCGCTCCCAAGTGGCTCATCATTCTCAAAGCATTGCCAAGATCATGTCACTTCACTGCTTGACCAAACCCTAATTTTTTTTCTCAGGAGTATTCCTTTTTCTATAAAAGGAATAACCTCAAGTGCCCTAGGTTGTGAAGCAACCCATATTTATGTCTATCCAGAAATTACCAAATAATTATCATAATTTCTTTAGGTCATATGTTGCTCAAATATGCCCAAACTTTCCTGTCCTAGCCCAAGAATAATTCCCCAATAATTATTCTTCATTTCTGTCCAGAGGGGCACTTTGTGAAGGAAGTGTCATTTATCCAACCTTGTTTGCTCCCAAACTTTTTGGGAATTCTTTTATGTCCAAATAATTTCTCCATGCAAAAATTCAACTTTATTTGCCTAGCCAATCTTCCTCAGTGATTTTTCAAAGTTTCTGTCAGACAGAAGGCTTTGTGAAGGAAGTACTAGATAGGGTTATCCAAATGAGCTGAAATGTTGCACACACCTTAATGTTATCATATTATAATACTCCTCCAAATTTCAGCTCTATCTCTTGATCTATGTGAGCACAGGATCAAATCTTTGAATCTGTCAATATTTCCAGGTTGTGAAGGAAGTATATTTTATATTACTTCATTTTGCCTGAACATTTACCAGAGCATTCTCATACCAAAATAACTTCTCTCCACAAAATTTGGGATCAATTCATCAAGCAGATATCCCTCTAGAATTTTTGCAAGTTTCTGGACAAAGAGAATAGCTGTGCAGGAAGTACCATTTTGGTGAATCCAATTGGTATGAAATTTTTACAGCACCTCTATCGGTCCAAATCTTCAAGCATCGCCAGATTTCAGCCCAAGTGGAATCACCATGTGAGTGCATCATCCAAATCTTGATTCTGGACCAATTTTGGGGTTACACAACAACTATATTAGTTTGTGCTCCATGATGCTCCAAAACCTCCAGGATCATAGTCCTTCTGTAGTTAATCATCCCCGACAACACAATTTGACCCAATCAGTTTCCTGTTGATCAGCAGTGCTCTACCAAGTTTGATGCAGTAAAGTTCAGAGCCTAGTTACCATTTAACCATAGCACACCAGATCCAGCCATGGCCTCATCAATGCTCTATCTTGGAAGGACTATCAGCTAGACAACGTTTTGGGTGTTGTAGAGCATTGAATGCCCCGGTTCACGTGGTGACTACGACACTTGCGCGCGCTCTGTGTGCAGTGGCCACGTCCAGCGCGCTGTTTCTGCTTCGTCCGCTCCCTTCTCGTCGTCTTCGCGCGCGTGAGAGTGTCCCTTGGCTTCACCTCATCGTCGTCGTTCCCCTGGACCCCTCTTCCCCTCCTTCCGCTTCCTCACTGACAATCGCCGTCGAACGCCCACGAGAGCACAGTGCGCCGACCGTCGTCTTCCTCCTCGTCCCTTCCTCCCCGTGCTCTCTTGGCTCCCTCTTCCCCGTGAGCTGCTCCCTGTGCCCCCTCCCGTCATCTACCCCCGAGCTCATGCGCATGGCCACGCGTCCGCGGCTTCGGCCACGCGTCCGCGGCGACGCCAGCTCGACCTCCTCCTCCCCTGGCTATATAAGCCCACCTCGAGGCCTCTCAACCTCACCAACATTCTTCCCTCCCTCCTAGCTTCCTCCCCGACCACCCAAGCGAGCTCGAGGAGCTCTCATTCCCTCCCCTCGTCGCCATGGCCGTCGCTCTGTCCCGGCTAAATTCGCTCAAAGCTGCCCCCTCCTTGTATTCTTCCACCACCAGAGCCCCTATCTACCTCCGGCGACCCTCCCCTGCCATTCCCCTCATCCTCCGGCGCACCAGGGAGTCGTGCCCGTCACCGCACGACATGGCCGTCCGCTGCGGTCGAAGCTGCTCTCGCTCCCATCATCTTCAGCAACCGGGAGGCCGACCAGGCGACGCGGCTCGATACCCCAAGCATGTTGGTGTGCCGAGCGCCGCGGGAGGCGGCCGGAATCGTCGACGAGCCCCGTCGAGATCCTCCTCTGCCGCGACCGAATGCCGGCGCGAGAGGTTGAAGGCACTGACCTGGCTCGGCGGGCTCCACCACCCGCGGACCCCACTCGTCAGCCGCACAGTCCGTTGACCCGCCCTCGCTTACATGGATTAGTGGAAACATATTCCCGAGAGTATGTTTTCGCTAGCCGAAAGCGTAAGCAGCTACAATTTTGGGCTGCATTGCGCTTTCATTTCACCGAAAGCGTATTTCCTTGACTGCACGTTCTGTTTTTTCGATTAAGGGCCTGTTTGTGATGATTTTTTTATAGATAGGTCCCTGGTAGAAAAACCCTTATATGTTTTTACCCATAGCTCCAAATCAGGTGATTCGAAAGCCCACGTCTTCGTTTCGTCGAGCCCATTCTGATGGAACCATTTTCACCATGTTTTGACATTCTGGAAATGACCATTTTCCCCTGCCCTTATTCAGCCCCTCCGAGTGAGTACGTTTTCCGGCGATCCCTTCCGCGAGTTTCTCGCACTTTCTCCCGGTGATTTCTTCCACCGCAGGCAAGCCACACCCTCCATTTTCATGATTGCAATGCAGTAGCATGGTTTATTTATTTGAACTTGTCTAAAATATTGCATTAGCTATGTATGTTTTGGTCATGGCATTTCTCGGAGTATGGTTTTCATCTTGATATTGCCATGATATTGCTTGGAGTTCTAGGACTTATATTTTGATGATTATGGAGAAGACATGTGCCTTTGGATTCTTAGTGGCTATTATTATTATTATTTTCATGATGGTATCTGGTATTATTTTGGAGTATTACTTTGGATACCATGTTGCCTTTGGATTATTAGTGGCCAGTGTTAGTTTCATCATGATGCTAGATGATATTATTGTTTTGGAGTATGATGTTGGAGAGAGGTTTGCATGTGGATCATAGCTGGATAGTTAGTTCTTGATATTTGAGTAGTAGTATTATCGTTCTTGGATTCATCATGATAGTAGTGTTATACTGTCCTCAGAGTATTTTGGTAAGACGATATTCAGCTTTGGATTATTTGTTGGATATTGCTATGACTTGGATTATAGGTTGATAGATGATATCGGAGTATCAGTCATTACTGTTATATTTTGGGGATAAATTCCGTCATTAAGTTGGTTAGGTGCCACCGGACCAGGAATTTTCCAGTGCAACCACATTTGCCTTTTATGGGAAGGCCCTAATGCGGTCTATTGTCGTGCCTCTCGCCGGTGCCTCCAACGAGGGAAGGTTATGGGCATGCGGTACCCTGGCCCGGTAAGCAGGCATAACCTTGTGTGCCCGTTGTTGTTATATCCAGATTGTCCCCGTTTGGGACCGTTTTGCCACGATGGTGGCCGTTTTGCCACGACGGTGGCTGTTGGTGCCCTTGGTAGGCACGGGGCTGTTGGGAAACGTAGTAATTTCAAAAAAATCCTACGCACACGTAGGATCATGGTTATGCATAGCAACGAGAGGGGAGAGTGTTGTCTACATACCCTTGTAGACCGTTTGCGGAAGCATTATATCAACGCGGTTGATGTAGTCGCACGTCTTCACGATCCGACCGATCCAAGTACCGAAAGCACGACACCTCCGAGTTTTTCACATGTTCAGCTCAGTGACGTCCTCGCCTTCTCAATCCAGCAAGAGGGGCGAAGTAGTAGATGAGTTCCGGCAGCACGACGGTGTGGTGACGGTGTTGGTGAAGAACAATCTCCGTAGGGCTTCGCCTAAGCACTACGAAAACTATGATGGAGGATAAACTAGAGGGGACGGGGTTGCCGGCACATGGCTTGGTGTTTCTTGATATGTCTTTGGTGCTAGCCCTGTCCCTCTATTTATATGTTGAGCCCTGGGGTCGAAACTTGGAGCAAAAGCCTCCTCAAAGTCGGTTTTGCCCGAAAGGCAAGAGTCCCACTCGGACTCTAGGACCAAACGCCACAATCCTTGGCATCTGGCCCAGATGCCATGGGCCTCGGCGTCTAGCCTAGGGCCAGACGCCAGGGGCTCTGGCGTTTGGCCCCCTGGCCTCCGCAAAACTCCATTTGCACCAACTTATAGCCCCATGGGCCTGACCCCTTGGCCAAACCATATCATCCAATATATGAATCTTTACCTCCAAACCATTCTAAAGCTCCTCGTCATGTTCGTGATCTCATCCGGGACTCCAAACAACATTCGATCACCAACATACATAACTCATAGTACTATATCGTCAACGAACGTTAAGCGTGCGGACCCTACGGGTTCGAGAACTATGTAGACATGACCGAGGCACCTCTCTGGTCAATAACCAATAGTGGGACCTGGATGCCCATATTGGCTCCTACATATTCTACGAAGATCTTTATCGGTCAGACCGCATAACAACATACGTTGTTCCCTTTGTCATCGGTATGTTACTTACCCGAGATTCGATCGTCGGTATCCTATACCTAGTTCAATCTCGTTACCGGAAAGTCTCTTTACTCATTCTGTAATACATCATCCCGCAACTAACTCATTAGTTGTAATGCTTGCAAGGCTTACAGTGATGTGCATTACCGAGTGGGCCTAGAGATACCTCTCTGACAATTGGAGTGACAAATCCTAATCTCGAAATATGCCAACCCAACAAGTACCTTTGGAGACACCTGTAGAGCACCTTTATAATCACCCAGTTATGTTGTGATGTTTTGTGGCACACAAAGTGTTCCTCCGGTAAACGGGAGTTGCATAATCTCATAGTCATAGGAACATGTATAAGTCATGAAGAAAGCAATAGCAACAAACTAAACTATCAAGTGCTAAGCTAACGGAATGGGTCAAGTCAATCACATCATTCTCCTAATTATGTGATCCCGCTAATCAAATGACAACTCATGTCTATGGTTAGGAAACTTAACCATATTTGATCAACGAGCTAGTCAAGTAGAGGCATACTAGTGACACTCTGTTTGTCTATGTATTCACACATGTATTATGTTTCCGGTTAATACAATTCTAGTATGAATAATAAACATTTATCATGATATAAGGAAATAAATAATAACTTTATTATTGCCTCTAGGGCATATTTCCTTCAGTCTCCCACTTGCACTAGAGTCAATAATCTAGTTCACATCGCCATGTGATTTAACATCAATAGTTCACATCATCATGTGACCAACACCCAAAGGGTTTACTAGAGTAAATAATGTAGTTCACATCGATATGTGATTAACACGCAAAGAGTACTAAGGTGTGATCATGTTTTGCTTGTGAGAGACGTTTAGTCAACGGGTCTGCCACATTCAGATCCGTAAGTAACATTCAGATCCGTAAGTATTTTGCAAATTTCTATGTCAACAATGCTCTGCACGGAGCTACTCTAGCTTATTGCTCCCACTTTCAATATGTATCCAGATTGAGACTTTGAGTCATCTGGATCAGTGTCAAAACTTGCATCAACGTAACCCTTTACGACGAACCTTTTGTCACCTCCATAATCGAGAAACATATCCTTATTCCACTAAGGATAATTTTGAACATTGTCCAGTGATCTACTCCTAGATCACTATTGTACTCCCTTGCCAAACTCAGGGCAGGGTATACAATAGGTCTGGTACATAGATGGCATATTTTATAGAACCTATGGCCAAGGCATAGGGAATGACTTTCATTCTCTTTCAATCTTCTGCCGTGGTCGGGCTTTGAGTCTTACTCAGTTTCACTTTGACCGCTGTCCAGCGATCTAATCCTAGATCACTATTGTACTCTCTTGCCAGAAAAATGCTAAGGTATACAATAGGACTGGTAAACAGCATAGCATACTTTATAGAACCTATGACTGAGGCATAGGGAATGACTTTTCATTCTCTTTCTATTTTCTACCGTGGTCGGGTTTTGAGTCTCTACTCAACTTCACACCTTGCAACACAGGCAAGAACTCCTTCTTTGACTATTCCATTTTGAACTACTTCAAAATCTCGTCAAGGTATGTACTCATTGAAAAACTTATCAAGCGTCTTGATCTATCTCTATAGATCTTAATGCTCAATATGTAAGCAGCTTCACTAAGGTCTTTCTTTGAAAAACTCCTTTCAAACACTCCTTTATGCTTTGCAGAATAATTCTACATTATCTCCGATCAACAATATGTCATTCACATATACTTATCAGAAATGTTGTAGTGCTCCCACTCATTTCCTTGTAAATACAGGCTTCACCGCAAGTCTGTATAAAACTACATGCTTTGATCAACTTATCAAAGCGTATATTCCAACTCCGAGATGCTTGCACCAGTCCATAGATGGATCGCTGGTGCTTGCATATTTTGTTAGCACCTTTAGGATTGACAAAACTTTCTTGTTGCATCATATACAACTCTTCTTTAATAAATCCATTAAGGAATGTAATTTTGTTTATCCATTTGCCAGATTTCATAAAATGTGGCAATTGCTAACATGATTCGGACAGACTTAAGCATAGATACGAGTGAGAAACTCTCATCGTAGTCAACACCTTGAACTTGTCGAAAACCTTTTTGCGACAATTCTAGCTTTGTAGATAGTAACACTACTATAAGTGTCTGTCTTCCTCTTGCAGATCCATTTAATCTCAATGGCTCGCCAATCATTGGGCAAGTCAATCAAAGTCCATACTTTGTTCGCATACATGGATCTCATCTCAGATTTCATGGCCTCAAGCCATTTCATGGAATCTGGGCTCATCATCGCTTCCTCATAGTTCGTAGGTTCGTCATGGTTAAGTAACATGACCTCTAGAACAGGATTACCGTACCACTCTGGTGTGGAGCTCACTCTAGTTTACCTACGAGGTTCGGTAGTAACTTGATCTGAAGTTACATGATCATCATCATTAGCTTCCTCACTAATTGGTGTAGTAGTCACAGGAACAGATTTCTGTGATGAACTACTTTCCAATAAGGGAGCAGGTACAGTTACCTCATCAAGTTCTACTTTCCTCCCACTCACTTCTTTCGAGAGAAACTCCTTCTCTAGAAAGGATCCATTCTCAGCAATGAATATCTTGCCTTCGGATCTGTGATAGAAGGTGTACCCAACATTTTTATTTTGGGTATCCTGTGAAGATGCACTTCTCTGATTTGGGTTTAAGCTTATCAGGTTGAAACCTTTTCACATAAGCATTGCAACCTCAAACTTTAAGAAACGACATCTTAGGTTTCTTGCCAAACCATAGTTCATACGGTGTCGTCTCAACAGATTTAGATGGTGCCCTATTTAACATGAATGCAGTTGTCTCTAAAGCATAACCCCTAATCAATAGTGGTAAATCGGTAAGAGACATCATAGATTGCACTATATCAAATAAAGTACAGTTATGACGTTCGGACACACCATTACGCTATGGTGTTCCAGGTGCCATGAGTAGTGAAACTATTTCACATTGTTTTAACTGAAGGCCAAACTCGTAACTCAAATATTTTACTTCTACGATCATATAGTAGAAACTTTTATTTTTGTTACGATGATTCTCCACTTCACTCTGAAATTCTTTGAACTTTTCAAATGTTTCATACTTGTGTTTCATCAAGTAGATATACTCATATCTGCTCAAATCATCTACGAAGATCAGAAAATAATGATACATGCCGTGAGCCTCAATATTCATCGGACCACATACGTCAGTATGTATGATTTCCAACAAATCTGTTGCTCGCTCCATTGTTCCGGAGAACGGAGTCGTAGTCATCTTGCCCATGAGGCATGGATCGCAAGCATCAACTGATTCATAATCAAGTGATTCCAAAAGCCCATCAGCATGGATTTTCTTCATGCGCTTTGCACCAATATGACCTAAGTGCCAGTGCCATAAATAAGTTGCACTATCATTATTAACTTTGCATCTTTTGGCTTCAATATTATGAAAATGTGTATCACCACGATCGAGATCCAACAAACCATTTTCGTTGGGTGTATGACCATAGAAGGTTTTATTCATGTAAACAGAACAACAATTATTCTCTAACTTACATGAATAACTGTATTGCAATAAACATGATCCAATCATATTCATGCTCAACGCAAACACTAAATAACATTTATTTTAGGTTTAACACTAATCCCGAAAGTATAGGGAGTGTGCGATGATGATCATATCAATCTTGGAACCATTTCCAATACACATCGTCACTTCACCCTTAACTAGTCTCTGTTCATTTTGCAACTCCTGATTCGAGTTACTATTCTTAGCAACTGAACTAGTATCAAATACTGAGGGGTTGCTATAAACACTAGTAAAGTACACATCAATAACATGTATATCAAATATACCTATGTTCACTTTCCCATCCTTATTATCCGCCAATTGCTTGCGTAGTTCCGCTTCCAATGACCAGTTCCTTTGCAGTAGAAGCACTCAGTTTCAGGCTTAGGTTTAGACTTGGGTTTTTTCATTTGAGCAGCAACTTTCTTGCCATTTTTTGAAGTTCCCCTTTCTTCCCTTTGTCCCTTTACTTGAAACTAGTGGTTTTGTTTAGCATCAACACTTGATGTTTTTCTTGATTTCTACCTTCTTCGATTTCAGCATCACGAAGAGCTTGGGAATCATTTCCGTTATCCCTTGCATATTATAGTTCATCACGAAGTTCTAGTAACTTGGTGATGGTGACTAGAGAATTCTATCAATCACTATTTTATCTGGAAGATTAACTCCCACTTGATTGAAGTGATTGTAGTACCCAGACAATCTGAGTACATGCTCACTGCTTGAGCTATTCTCCTCCATCTTTTAGCTATAGAACTTGTTGGAGACTTCATATCTCTCAACTCGGGTATTTGCTTGAAATATTAACTTCAACTCCTGGAACATCTCATATGGTCCATGACGTTCAAAACGTCTTTGAAGTCCTGATTCGAAGCCGTTTAAGCATGGTGCACTAAACTATCAAGTAGTCATCATATTGAGCTAGCCAAACGTTCATAACATCCGCATCTGCTCCTGCAATAGGTTTGTCACCTAGAGGTGCATCAAGGATATAATTCTTCTATGCAACAATGAGGATAAATCTCAGATCACGGATCCAATCCACATCATTGCTACTAACATATTTCAACTTAGTTTACTCTAGGAACATATCAAAAATAAAACAGGGGAGCTAAACGCGAGCTATTGATCTACAACATAGATATGCTAATACTACCAGGACTAAGATCATGATAAATTTAAGTTCAATTAATCATATTACTTAAGGACTCCCACTTAGATAGACATCCCTCTAATCCTCTAAGTGATCACATGATCCAAATCAACTAAACCATGTCCGATCATCACGTGAGATGGAGTAGTTTCAATGGTGAACATCACTATGTTGATCATATCTACTATATGATTCACGCTCGACCTTTCGGTCTCCGTGTTCTGAGGCCATATCTGTTATATGCTAGGCTCATCAAGTTTAACCTGAGTATTCC